>NC_140589.1:43333856-53333856 GCF_964204655.1 Triturus cristatus
TCTCTCTCGCTCTCGCTCTCGCTCTCGCTCTCGCTCTCTCTCTCGCTCTCGCTCTCGCTCTCGCTCTCGCTCTCGCTCTCGCTCTCGCTCTCTCTCTCGCTCTCACTCACTCACTCACTCACTCACTCACTCACTCACTCTCATATGCCCCGTTAGCAGCTCTGGGAAAAGCCTGTGTTAAATACTGGGACACGCACCTCTCTCTCCGTGTTATGTCTTGTTAGTCCCACTGGAAAATCCTTTGTAAATACTGGAACACGCAGCTCCAGTTCCATGTTATGCTCCATTTGTTACTTGGCTAAAAGCCCCTGTTAAATACTGGGACACGCAGCTCTCTGTGTTGTGCCCCGTTAGTTACTAGGGAAAAGCCCTTGTAAATACTGGGGCAGGCAGCTGTAGCTCCATGTTATGCCCCATTCCCCATTAGGACAGACTTGTAACTGCAGCCATTCATCGCAGGAGAGAGTTCCGCCTCCTCATGGTCTGTTTACATATCGCACTTGTAACCAGGGGCCATGATGTTGGCTGAGGTTGAGGGGTACAAGTGGGGCGTCTTAGCCCTGCCACGTTCTCCACTCTTACCCAAGTTATGTTTTCTAAATGATGCTTCATTTCGTTCATAGCTCAAGTCTTTGTGAAGCTCTTAGAAAAAACTGAAAAGAAGGAAGATTATATCCCTTTCATGGCATTTCAAATGACGTTTTAGGTAAATAAACCCACATTTTATGCCGAAAGAGAGTTGATCCTTCTGCCAGCCGCACAGTGAGATGTGAGACTGTTTGCATTGGTTCAGGAACATTTACTGTACAGGACTTGGACCGGGGTTTCATTTGCTGCAGCTCAGACCCTCCGTCCAAAGATCACATCGGTTTACATTCCTCCTTGGTTTCAATTTGAGCTTTATGGGATGGACCCGTGAAAGATGTGGTAGGTTTGTCAAGTTCTCCATCCGCAGATGTAGGTCTTTCTGATGTACTCATGTAGAGTAGTGTCGCGGGGGTTTCAGTTAATGCTACTTACAGCTGCGGATATCCGCAAGTAATGCCCTGGTGAATGGTAGTCATTATTCGTCTTTGGAAGAGTCCGTCCAGAGAGTGATGGGGTGTGCTATCAAGGGATTGGCACGGCAAGAGAACCGGGCACGGCTCCCGTCTGTAAGCACATCGGGGAGCCCTTCCCAGGGATCAGCCCGCTCTCCACTAACCCCAACACCGAGTCAGTAGGATTATTTAAGTAGTCACTGTAGAGTCAGTGGTAGTATTTAAGAAGTCTGCGTTCAACTGATGTGTACCTTAGTTTACAGTCATGCTAGATTTTCCTTGAAGTATTCATTCCCACCTAGTCCTAAAGGACGTACGGAGACCCTCGACTGCCAGCAAGTAACTCTTTGTTGGTGACAATCACATGCCATTGCGCCATAACTCCAGTATCTGCCTACGGCTGCCGTAGAGCATATGCTAAGGTCCAGCGGACTGTCATGATATACGCAAGAGCTGCGTCTATCTGACTTGACTCCAGTATCTTCCTAAGGCTGCCGTAGAGCATGTGTTAAGGTTCAGTGGACTGCCATCGTAGATGCAAGAGCTGTGTCTATCTGACGTGACTCCAGTATCTTCCTAAGGCTGCTGTAGAGCATGTGTTAAGGTCCAGTGGACTGCTATCGTAGATGCAAGAGATGCGTCTATCTGACGTGACTCAAGTATCTGCCTACGGCTGCCGTAGAGCATGTGCTAAGGTCCAGCGGACTGTCATGATAGACGCAAGAGCTGCGTCTATCCGACGTGACTCCAGTATCTGCCTACGGCTGCCGTAGAGCGTGTGTTGAGATCCAGTGGACTGTCATAATAGATGCAAGAGATGCGTCTATCTGACGTGACTCAAGTATCCACCTAGGGATGCCTTAGAACATGTGTTAAGATCCAGTGGACTGCCATCGTAAACGCAAGAGATGCGTCTATCTGACGTGACTCAAGTATCTGCCTAAGGCTGCCGTAGAGCATGTGTTAAGATCTAGTGGACTGCCATTGTAGACGCAAGAGATGCGTCTATCTGACGTGCTTCAAGTATCTGCCTACGGCTGCCGTAGAGCATGTGTTGAGATCCAGTGGACTGTCATAATAGATGCAAGAGATGCGTCTATCTGACGTGACTCAAGTATCCACCTCGGGATGCTCTAGAACATGTTTTAAGATCCAGTGGACTGCCATCGTAGACGCAAGAGATGCGTCTATCTGACGTGACTCAAGTATCTGCCTAAGGCTGCCATAGAGCGTGTGTTAAGATCCAGTGGACTGTCATCATAGATGCTAGAGATGCGTCTATCTGACGTGACTCCAGTATCTGCCTAAGGCTGCCGTAGTGCATGTGTTAAGGTCCAGTGAACTGCCATCGTAGATGCAAGAGATGCGTCTATCTGACGTGACTCAAGTATCCACCGAGGGATGCCTTAGAACATGTGTTAAGATCCAGTGGACTGCCATCGTAGACGCAAGAGATGCGTCTATCTGATGTGACTCCAGTATCTTCCTAAGGCTGCCGTAGAGCATGTGTTAAGATCCAGTGGATTGTCATGATAGACGCAAGAGATTCATCTATCTGACGTGACTCAAGTATCTGCCTAAGGCTGCCTTACAACATGTGTGAAGATCCAGTGGACTGCCGTCACAGACTCAACAGATGCACCTTGGACTGATTCTTTTCAAGGTGGGCTTGGGATGTTTACAAAGTGTGATTGTTGTCGGAGTGAAAGAGATGAAACTGAGCTTTTCAGGAAAATCTAGCTACTGTCGAAGACCTGACGGGAAATGGACAAGCTGTGAGTGTGGGCTACTGAGATCTTAGGTTAGCCGTCTACAGTCATTGTGCACACCCTTTGTGACTCTGGTTTCCTGTCCTTGGTACCCCACTAAACTGAGACAGTATTTCTCCAGTTCTGTTTAAGGATACTGGGGAAGGCCCCTTTTAATCACATTTACATCCGTCATGTAAGCATCACATATCAACTTGAACATCTGTATCCATGCCCCTGATGACAGTTGCATTTTGTAATGAAACCTCAAAGGTTTATATCTATCTCAATATCCAGACTACAGTCACCAAGGTTTTTAGGTCGAGCCTGGACAGCGCATGCGCTGCTCTGTGAGGCATACTGTAATCTGGACCGTCGCTTGAAGCACCTAATATCGTTTCCATTTGTTCCTGCCCTTCATAAATGCCTGCTATTGTTTGATCAGCATGCTTAATTACTCTAATGTACGACAACTTCAGCGAACAGACTCCAGAAACCACCCCTTTCTCCAGCAACGACAGCCAGCCCACCATCACCTCCTGGACCCCGGTCACCACCGAAGATACCACCACAAGCATGAAGAGCACTCACTCAGGAGCCCCCACGGACCACCGCACATCTTCCACAGGGCCACCGCCATAGCGCCCGAGCTACGATGCAACATCAACGCCACCTTCGAATCCAGCACTTTCCCCGACGACTGGAAATGCGCAGAAGTCAAGCTCCTCCTCAAGAAACCCTTTGCAGACCCGACGGACCTGAAAAACTACCTACCCATCCCTCTCCTTCTCTTTGCAGCCAAAGTCACTGAGAAGATAGTCAACGCCCAGCCGACAAACTTTATCAAAGTGAATGCCATCCTCGACTCTTCCCAATCCGGATTCCGCAGTAACCACAGCACAAAGACCGCCCTCCTCGCTGCCACAGACGACATCCGCACGCTCCTCGACCAAGGCAACACCGTGGCCCTCATCCTACTAGACCTCTCCACAGTCTTCGACACTGTCTCCCACCGCACTCTAGCAGCCATACTCCATAACACCGGGAACCGCCATCGACTGGCTCCGCTCCTTCCTCGCCAGCAGAACCCAAAGGATCATACTCTTGCCTTTCCTCTCCGAACCCACAGAGATCAACTGCAGAGTACCCCAAGGATCTTCACTCAGTCCCACGCTCTTCAACATCTGCATGGCCCCCCTCGCCGCCATCGTCAGACAGCATGGACTCAGCATAGTAACCTACGCCAACGACACCCAGCTCATCCTCTCCCTCATGAAGGACCCCAAAGCCACCAGACTCCACTTCCAGGAAGGAATGAAAGACGTTGCAGCTTGGATAAGCAGCAGCTGTCTGAAGCTCAACTCGGAGAACACAGAAGTCCTCGGCCTTGGACCCAACCCCTCGGCTTGGGACAACACCTGGTGGCCCTCCACCCTCAGCAACCCCCCACCCCACGGACTACGCCCGGAACCTCGGCATCATACTCGACTCCTCACTCACCATGTCCTGCACTTCAACACCGTCGCCTCCACCTGCTACAACACCCTCCTCATCCTTCGCAAGACCTTCAAGTGGATCCCCCCTGTTAGAAATGGGATTTCTGGTTGGCTAGGGCTTGCGCCAAAGCCAGACAGAAACCACCACTCTAGTCAGGGCTGGGGAGTTACACGCCAAAGATAACCCCTGCTGACCCCCTTGGTAGCTTGGCACGAGCAGACAGGCTTATCCCTGAGGCGATGTGTAAAGCGTTTGCGCGCGCACCCAGCAACAACACCCAAGGCCCACCACAAAGGAAACTCCACACAAGGTATTCTATAAAAATAGCCTTTGTATTATACACAACACATTAGATAAAAACACACACTCTACAATGTGCCAACAGGCACGGGCAGAATTTACAAGGGATTATATATACAGGGGACAGGGCCACCTGGACCACTGTCCGGAATTAGCACTCGTAGAACATAACACAAATTACCAAGTGTACATGTAGAACATAACCAGTATCTACTGGCGCAATAATGACCTCAGCGTCATCACACTAGCATCAGGTATAAAACCTATCCTGTATCTATCACAGGGGCATAAATCACATTATGCAATTCTCATTGGTCTAACTCATTAGACCTAACCACCTAGCTATAACTATACTAGGGGCGCACATCGCACAGGGAAGTACATTCTCCCTACCATCAACCTAAGCTGGTAAAACAACCTTCTAGGCAGAAATAACCACATTTAGAGGTATCAGACACAGGGTGCGCAAAACATGCTATACACAATACATTTCCTAGCACCCAAAAGCACATTAGCATGAATCGCAATAACACCTCAATCACATTAGAGTCCAGGACGCACCAGAACCTAAACGTAGCAGCTGCCCACTACTTGCTGGGCAGCTGGGGACAAAGCAGGGCCTAAACGCTGCAGCTGGCACTAAGTGCTGCGCAGCTGTGGTAGGCAAATAAGGCATGGGCTCTCACTAGCCCTTGGAACAATATCCACAACGTTGGAGCCACCTAGGCTCATCACACACCATGTCCCCAAGTTGGAGCCTCTCTGGGCTCTAGAATAATCATGCCCGCCTCTCTGGGCTTTAAAAACAATTATGGCCCCATCGTTGCAGCTGCCCACTGAGTAGCGGGGCAGCTGTGAGTATCGCGGCCAAAAGGGAACTTGAAATTACTCTGCCCCCATGTTCGAGCCTCACTGGGCTCTAAAAACAATTATACCCCCGTTGGAGCGCACCAGTGCTCTAAAGCACACCTGCCCAGCGTTGGAGCCTCGGGGCTCAGAGAAAACAATGCCCCCGACGTTGGAGCCATGCTAGGCTCTAAACAAGTATGTCCCCCACGTTGGAGCCTCGCAGGCTCGGGAACCACCTGTGCCCCGCATTGGAGCGCCCTGGCGCTTTGCACAACATGCCCCCGTGTTGGAGCGGCCCGCAACGGCGGGTCCGCTCATGCCCAAGAATGGACACTGGCACCGAGGGTGACGGAGGAGCCCCGTTCACCGGGCTCCTCCTGGTAGCAAAACACTCTGTCCCCATCCCGCGTGCAGCCAGTATGAGGCGACCGGGGGCAGCCCCACTCACCGGCTTCTTCTGAGGCCCCGACCGGATCTCCCCCGCCCCCTTGAGCCCTCACTCACCGGCTCTGGGGGCGGTTTCCTTTCCTCCGGTCTCGGCTTCCTTCGCTTCGCCCGGCCCCCCTCCTGGGACCCGGGGCTTCAGGAACATGCGCGGGGCTCTCTCCACTCATGGGAGCCCTGCCATGCTTCACCGTCTTCCGGGCCGTCCTTTCTTCGGCGGGCGGGGCTTCCGGACTCCAGGGAGGCCCCGCCCATGTCCCAGGCAATCTCTGCCTGACTTCCTGCCTAAGCGGCCGCGGCGGTGATTGCACGATGTCGGCACATACGGGGTGGGCACCCGCAAATTTAAACCACAGAAGCGGGGTGGCACCCGTAAATTGAAGACATAAGCGGGGTGGGCACCCGCACCAAAGGCACAATATAAGCGGGGTGGGCTCCCGCTAGGCATAATCAGAATGCGGGGTGGGCACCCGCTCTCGGCAGCATCACGGGGGGAATCCCTACGATGGGGATTCCCTCCAAACAGACGGCAGCGCCTCGCTTCGGAGCTCCAGCGCTCCTATGGGGCAAAATAAAGCGATGTAGCGCTCCCAGGGCGCTAGCAGGCTGCACCAAGCCTGAGCAGAGACAAAGGACCAGCAAAAAGGTCCAAAAGGTCCTGAAGGCGTCCAGGGGGGCAAAGCAGGGCCCAGGGGCCAGCACACAGGGCCCTCCAGCAGGGAGGTAGCCCCCATGGCGGTCCCTCCTGGGCCCCACCAGCAGCAAGCCCCCCCCTGTCAGGATCCAAAGCAGAACAAGAACATTTTGTAAGGGGACACAGCCCCTTTTTATACACCAAATCCCTTTGTCTGGGTTCAGGGTGAGGGGGAAAACCAGTCGCAGCTGGTTGGGGAGCACCCTTGATGTGCTCAGCCCCTCACTCTATTCATTGGCAGGGCTAGGGTCGTCAGTCGCACCGCAGGGGGCGGGGCCAGCATTGTGTGTGGAAAACCCTGTCCTATTCAGGACCCAGGTGTACTCCTCCCACCCATCTAGCTGTTGATCTCCCCATTCACCACTGGGTGACTCATCCTGACTCTGGGGAATCCCTAGCCCGTCACATGACACGACCAGCCAATCACGCGACAGACACACTGCACACAGAAGTGCCCACTTCTAGAAGTGGCACTTCCACACTAGGTACATGCACGCCGCACACATCATCGCGCAGCATTCACTCCCACGAGTCCGCACATACCAAACTCGGGCCTGCACACCCCATGCATCAGGAACTACTAGGGACACATACATTCCCCATGCATTCCTATGGGAGGGCAGGCCTATCTCACCACATGCACTCAGAGCACGCACGCACTTTACCCTGGGACACAGGGAAAGTGCGCAGAAACCAAGAAAATCACCACACCAAGTCACCAATAAAAAGCAAAAAGTTCAGGGGTGAACCTGCCAGAAGGGCCAAGTCCAACACAACCCCCTTCCAGCCAAAACGCAGGGCAGACCAATCACCACCGTGATGGACTTCCCTGCTTGGGGCGATAGAACACGGACGCAGGCCCGCACTGCAGGGACACTCTCCGGTTCTACGCCATTCTCAATCAACATGGTTCCATCTGAAAAAAAACACAACCGAAAAGAACTCAGGCCCAACTAGGCTACCCCACTGGTACTACCTAGTTGTCCACGGCCAGGACCAGGCCCTAGGCCACCCAGATACCACTGGTCCTTGCCAAACCCAGAGTGGGGGGTAGTAACCCCTGGCATACAAGCCATTCTCCACTCTCCCTCTCAGTGTAGTTCCCAACTACCACTGATCCTTCAACCTAGGGTCCGCACCCTCAGGCTGACCAGAGGTCACGGGCAAGAATGCCCCACCCTACCTCTACTTCTGGGGTTCCGCACCCTCCCAGGGAAGCACCCACCAGAACACAACTCTCCCACCAGTTCAGGACCTCTCTCCACCAACTGGTCTACCACCTGGGATCCAAGGGGTCAGAGGCGAGGACTCCCTCCCTCTGCACCCCCTTCCACTGTAGAGCAGGGTCTCTTCACCTAAGATGAGCCCCACCTGCCCTCAGGACTACAGCTGCCCTTACGTCCAGATCCGGAAACACCGACTACTGGCTCCCCAACCGAGGGACGTACCCTTTGGTCAGATGCCTGGCGAACCAGGACTTAACGAGGGTGACCCATAACTAATGGGTCGTGTGACAGTCTGCCTGGCGCTGATCTCACGACCTCCTGTCCATCTGACAGTGCGTGCAGACCCCCCAGGACAGAAGTGGCGACACCACGGTCACTCAGTGGCGACACAGCCCTCCCGGCTGGTCCCTGACCTACTGGTTCCCACTGGGGAATCCCTCCCCCTCTCACCCCTCCCTCTGGACTTCTGCACCCTCCCAACTGGAGCGGTACCGCCAGACACCAGGACTACTGGAGCTCTGATTACAGACGCTCCACGTCCTCTAGACACTGGGAGATCCTCCTCAAGTGACCTATTGGTACAGCCTAGGCCCCCGACCTGATGTTCCCTAAAGAAACCATCCAGGCCCTGACACTGGGTTTCGGGCACCTGGAGACACGCAGTCCCACCCACTCCTTCTCCGCAGAGACAGGCCGTGAGCCCCTACACCGAGACCTAGCTGGGCTACTCTGAACCTCTTCCACCACGCTGGGCTGGAAGACACCTCAGCCACTACTTTTGGAATCACTCCCCAATGCAAGCTCCCTATCCCAGAGAACTCACACCCAATCAACCAGCAAGCTCCTTATTTCAGAGAACTCACACCAAAGAATTCAGCAAGCTCCTTATTTCAGAGAACTCACACCATTCATCCCCACACACACCCCCCAGACTAGTAAGACAGTTTCTACCGCCCCTGATTTTCTCAACCTGACCACCACGTGACACAGGTACTATTACTCTGGGAACTGGGAATGGGACATTCACATTCATCCAGCGCATTACACATTCATCCCCAAACCCCTCCCAAGACTGGTAAGACAGTTTCTACCGCCCCTGATTTCTCAACCTGACCACCACGTGACACAGGTACCACTACCCCTGGAACTGGGAATGGGAATACATGCACTGGACACATCTGCTGCCACCACTGGATCCCACCCTCTGGTGAATCCAGAAAACACAATGCACTAAGGGGGATGATCTACCCTCCCGAGCTAGGGACACCTAACTCACAGTGCACAAGAACACATTTCCAAAGAAATGACATTTAAAAGCAAACTTTAAAACAATAATCCCTATACCATGTGATTTATCTAAATGCAGAGTTTTGTAGTGCGGCCAGTTGCTGCTGCGGTACAGCGCAAACGCAAGTCCAAATCCCACCGCTGATCACCAATGTTAGAAATGGGATTTCTGGTTGGCTAGGGCTTGCGCCAAAGCCAGACAGAAACCACCACTCTAGTCAGGGCTGGGGAGTTACACGCCAAAGATAACCCCTGCTGACCCCCTTGGTAGCTTGGCACGAGCAGACAGGCTTATCCCTGAGGCGATGTGTAAAGCGTTTGCGCGCGCACCCAGCAACAACACCCAAGGCCCACCACAAAGGAAACTCCACACAAGGTATTCTATAAAAATAGCCTTTGTATTATACACAACACATTAGATAAAAACACACACTCTACAATGTGCCAACAGGCACGGGCAGAATTTACAAGGGATTATATATACAGGGGACAGGGCCACCTGGACCACTGTCCGGAATTAGCACTCGTAGAACATAACACAAATTACCAAGTGTACATGTAGAACATAACCAGTATCTACTGGCGCAATAATGACCTCAGCGTCATCACACTAGCATCAGGTATAAAACCTATCCTGTATCTATCACAGGGGCATAAATCACATTATGCAATTCTCATTGGTCTAACTCATTAGACCTAACCACCTAGCTATAACTATACTAGGGGCGCACATCGCACAGGGAAGTACATTCTCCCTACCATCAACCTAAGCTGGTAAAACAACCTTCTAGGCAGAAATAACCACATTTAGAGGTATCAGACACAGGGTGCGCAAAACATGCTATACACAATACATTTCCTAGCACCCAAAAGCACATTAGCATGAATCGCAATAACACCTCAATCACATTAGAGTCCAGGACGCACCAGAACCTAAACGTAGCAGCTGCCCACTACTTGCTGGGCAGCTGGGGACAAAGCAGGGCCTAAACGCTGCAGCTGGCACTAAGTGCTGCGCAGCTGTGGTAGGCAAATAAGGCATGGGCTCTCACTAGCCCTTGGAACAATATCCACAACGTTGGAGCCACCTAGGCTCATCACACACCATGTCCCCAAGTTGGAGCCTCTCTGGGCTCTAGAATAATCATGCCCGCCTCTCTGGGCTTTAAAAACAATTATGGCCCCATCGTTGCAGCTGCCCACTGAGTAGCGGGGCAGCTGTGAGTATCGCGGCCAAAAGGGAACTTGAAATTACTCTGCCCCCATGTTCGAGCCTCACTGGGCTCTAAAAACAATTATACCCCCGTTGGAGCGCACCAGTGCTCTAAAGCACACCTGCCCAGCGTTGGAGCCTCGGGGCTCAGAGAAAACAATGCCCCCGACGTTGGAGCCATGCTAGGCTCTAAACAAGTATGTCCCCCACGTTGGAGCCTCGCAGGCTCGGGAACCACCTGTGCCCCGCATTGGAGCGCCCTGGCGCTTTGCACAACATGCCCCCGTGTTGGAGCGGCCCGCAACGGCGGGTCCGCTCATGCCCAAGAATGGACACTGGCACCGAGGGTGACGGAGGAGCCCCGTTCACCGGGCTCCTCCTGGTAGCAAAACACTCTGTCCCCATCCCGCGTGCAGCCAGTATGAGGCGACCGGGGGCAGCCCCACTCACCGGCTTCTTCTGAGGCCCCGACCGGATCTCCCCCGCCCCCTTGAGCCCTCACTCACCGGCTCTGGGGGCGGTTTCCTTTCCTCCGGTCTCGGCTTCCTTCGCTTCGCCCGGCCCCCCTCCTGGGACCCGGGGCTTCAGGAACATGCGCGGGGCTCTCTCCACTCATGGGAGCCCTGCCATGCTTCACCGTCTTCCGGGCCGTCCTTTCTTCGGCGGGCGGGGCTTCCGGACTCCAGGGAGGCCCCGCCCATGTCCCAGGCAATCTCTGCCTGACTTCCTGCCTAAGCGGCCGCGGCGGTGATTGCACGATGTCGGCACATACGGGGTGGGCACCCGCAAATTTAAACCACAGAAGCGGGGTGGCACCCGTAAATTGAAGACATAAGCGGGGTGGGCACCCGCACCAAAGGCACAATATAAGCGGGGTGGGCTCCCGCTAGGCATAATCAGAATGCGGGGTGGGCACCCGCTCTCGGCAGCATCACGGGGGGAATCCCTACGATGGGGATTCCCTCCAAACAGACGGCAGCGCCTCGCTTCGGAGCTCCAGCGCTCCTATGGGGCAAAATAAAGCGATGTAGCGCTCCCAGGGCGCTAGCAGGCTGCACCAAGCCTGAGCAGAGACAAAGGACCAGCAAAAAGGTCCAAAAGGTCCTGAAGGCGTCCAGGGGGGCAAAGCAGGGCCCAGGGGCCAGCACACAGGGCCCTCCAGCAGGGAGGTAGCCCCCATGGCGGTCCCTCCTGGGCCCCACCAGCAGCAAGCCCCCCCCTGTCAGGATCCAAAGCAGAACAAGAACATTTTGTAAGGGGACACAGCCCCTTTTTATACACCAAATCCCTTTGTCTGGGTTCAGGGTGAGGGGGAAAACCAGTCGCAGCTGGTTGGGGAGCACCCTTGATGTGCTCAGCCCCTCACTCTATTCATTGGCAGGGCTAGGGTCGTCAGTCGCACCGCAGGGGGCGGGGCCAGCATTGTGTGTGGAAAACCCTGTCCTATTCAGGACCCAGGTGTACTCCTCCCACCCATCTAGCTGTTGATCTCCCCATTCACCACTGGGTGACTCATCCTGACTCTGGGGAATCCCTAGCCCGTCACATGACACGACCAGCCAATCACGCGACAGACACACTGCACACAGAAGTGCCCACTTCTAGAAGTGGCACTTCCACACTAGGTACATGCACGCCGCACACATCATCGCGCAGCATTCACTCCCACGAGTCCGCACATACCAAACTCGGGCCTGCACACCCCATGCATCAGGAACTACTAGGGACACATACATTCCCCATGCATTCCTATGGGAGGGCAGGCCTATCTCACCACATGCACTCAGAGCACGCACGCACTTTACCCTGGGACACAGGGAAAGTGCGCAGAAACCAAGAAAATCACCACACCAAGTCACCAATAAAAAGCAAAAAGTTCAGGGGTGAACCTGCCAGAAGGGCCAAGTCCAACACCCCCCAAAGCCAGAAAGACTGTCACACACGCACTCATCACCAGCAGACTGGACTATGGAAATGCCCTCTACACGGGAATCAACAAATCCCTGCTACGCAAACTCCAGACTATCCAGAACACCGCGGCCAGACTCGTCCTCGGCATCCCACATCATGAGCACATCACCCAACACTTGCAAGACCTCCTCTGTCTCCCCGTCGAGAAGAAATTAACCTTCAAGCTACTCACCCATGCCTACAAATCTGCCCACAGCACCAGACCCAAATACTTCTACAAAAGAGTCTCCTTCCATGTACCCAAAAGAAACCTCCGCTCTGCCGACCTCGCCCTAGCTGAAACCCTGCGCATCCGCAGAACCAGAGCGGGTGGAGGAGCCTTCTCCTACGTCGCGGCTAAGGCCTGGAACGAGCTCCCGGTCAACATCAGATGCTCCCCAACTCTGCTCACCTTCAGGAAGAGCCTCTAGACCTGGCTTTTCAGTTGACTCGGAGCTGCACTCCCCCAATTTCCCTGCCCCCACCACCAGCGCCTTGAGATCCTCATGGGTGAGCAGCGCACTTCAGAATTCCCAGATTGATTGACTGATTGAATTGTTCCCCCTTTTTAGGTCTTGGCTAGCATAGGCTGCGCAGACATGCGCAGTCTCGCTGGCGAGATTTTATGTTTTTGGGTAGCTTTCACTAGCGGGGTTTAAGCCCCGCCCCTCTTTTCCATTGGCTGGCGTCACCGTTTATGCTAAACGGTGGCCAGCCATTGAAAAAGAGCTTCCAGTGACGTACACTTTTCTCTTTTAGAGCCGTCCCAGTTGGATTGGCTCGTCTGACTTCCTGCTGGCGTAAAAGGTTTCTTATCTTCTATATGGGGCCAAACACATGGCCCCATAAAGACAAGAAACCTTTTAGCAGGCGAGGCCGTCCAAGTGTGACGGCAGAAAAAGGCGACGAAAACGTCATGGCGAGCGCTTTTTATTTTCTTACTGTCACGCGCTATGTCACTGTAATCCGTGATTTATCTGCAGGGAGTCCTTCTTTGCCACACACAAGCACCTTCATGGCATTTTGTGCCACAGCAGTCTTTCCTAAACATCTCTAGCTTCCTTGCATGGCGACACTACAAGCAATTTCCGGGGGTGTAAGATCCGCAGAGCCGTGTTTTTTGTCTCGCAGTTTTATATAGCTCGAATTCAACCTGGAGGTATCAGGGCGCTTTACAGGAGCACCAGCTGTTCCAGACGGGCACATCCATGTTTTGTTGGGCGTGGGGAGATGAAGTGATTTGCCCAGAATCACAAGAGGTTGAGCCGCAGAGACTCGAACCTGGTTACCCAGCTTCGAGGTTGTACACTCTAGCCGTTAGGCCACATCTTATTGAGTGTAGCCTGCAGGGACAGGGTTCCCTGTACTTACACTCCAGGGCGTGTCACTCCTGGGCGTGTCACTCTTAAGTTTGTCAGTCCTGTGTGTCTCTCCTGAGGTTATCACTCCTGGATGTATCACTCCTGGATGTATCACTCCTGGATGTATCACTCCTGGGTGTGTCATTTCTGAGGGTGCCATTACTGAGGGTGTCATTACTGAGGGTGTCACTGGGGCGTGGGGGAGAGCAAACAACCCCGTACTGGTCACCATGTTCTAATTGTATGCCGATGCTTGTTTAAACCCGAGGTGCTCTTGATGGGTGCTATACCCCGATCTTGTCACGTGAGAGCTTGTGTCTCACTCTTCGCCAACCAGCAGGAAGTGCGTGAATCTTCTGGGAGCGAGCGGCACTTATAGAGGGGAGAGAGTGTATCCCCCACGAGCACAAGAGTACCTCTTAGTGCCAATATCGGCAACACTCTCCATCCCTCCCACAGCAATATCTTAGAGAAATAATCAGACAAGACACATTCTTAGTGGAGAAAATTGTTGCAGGTTTATTTGCATAACAAATATGCCAACATGGTGGGTTATCTTACGGGCGATCCCAGGGCAAGCAGCCCCTCGCCGCCTGCCTACCTGATGAGCCAAAATTCACCGTGGCCCTAGCCAACCGGTGTTTGTTAGATTTGGGGGAGGGGATAGCCGCTCCCACCTGTGGACCACCAGTCCACCTCCTTACTCACACCCCCCCCCCCAAGAGGGGTGGAGCATTGAGGCAACCTCCGGTTGCTCAGGTCCACAACCGCCCATAGGACTAACGGGGCGCCGTCGCTCCTCCAGGGTTCAACGCGAGGACCTCCCTGGGGATATTTGGCTTTAACACCCTTACTGTGCTCCTGCAGAGGGTACCCTTCTGTACCTTACAGCCTCTGGATCGCCCTGTAAGTCCGCCTGCAACACAAAATGATAAGTTAGATAAACACACCCCCACCCCTGCCTGTATGCCGGGTAAGCGGTGGGGAGGGAAACGACATCCAGGCAGAATAAAAAAGAGGGCAACCAGTGGGCGGGAGAGGTATATGTACCTCTCCCCCCCACCCCTTCCTCCCCGGAAGTGACGTGGGCATGGGGGACCCACAAGGGTCCCAAACACTGGGAGGCTGACTCGTCATGTACCATCCTGTGGCACTAAGGGGGGCCGCCCTCTCAGGAGGGCTCCCTGCGTGGGCCCGGGGCAGCCCTGCATAGTGCCACTATCGGCAACACTCCCCATCCCTCCCACAGCAATATCTTAGAGAAATAATCAGACAAGACACATTCTTAGTGGAGAAAATTGCTGCAGGTTTATTTGCATAACAAATATGCCAACATGGTGGGTTATCTTACGGGCGATCCCAGGGCAGGCAGCCCCTCGCCGCCTGCCCACCTGATGAGCCAAAATTCACCGTGGCCCTAGCCAACCGGTGTTTGTTAGATTTGGGTGTGGGGATAGCCCCTCCCACTGGTGGACCATCAGTCCACCCCCTTACTCATGCCCCCCCCCCTAAGAGGGGCGGAGCGTTGAGGCAACCCCCGGTTGCTCAGGTCCACAACCACCCGTAGGACTAACGGGGCGCCGTCGCTCCTCCAGGGTCCAACGCGAGGACCTCCCTGGGGATATTTGGCTATAGCACCCTTACTGTGCTCCTGCAGAGGGTACCCTTCTGTACCTTACAGCCTCTGGATCGCCCTGTAACTCCGCCACATTAAAGGGTGTGGCCACCATCACCCCAGGGCCCCCCACCAAGGTAGGCAACTTTACCTGTATCCTTCTGATTCACAGGCCTCTTCCCGGTACAAGGTCAATGTTCACTCCGGACAGGTGAACCGCTCATAATCAAAACGCCTTGAGTACTTGGCCTGCTAAAACCCATGCCTGATAATGCTAAACGACCTTAGTTTAGTGAACTTTACACACGGCAATGTCAACTTTCATGCGCAAGGATTCCTGGCCGGGCTCCTCGCCATACTAGACGTGGGGTTATCCATGACCCCTATAACTCATACGCTCCCCAATTAGCTGCTCATCTTACGCATGGAGGACCTCAAATCTTACAGCAGTGCCTTCCTACCCAGGAAAGTCACTCATGCCTCCCCTAGTGTATGACCAAAATGATGGGAGGGGAGGACATGCCCCCGGGTAATTCCGAGGTGGAGAAACCATGCCTCCATTTATTGGATTCCGCCAGTCACGCCACACTCAGGACGCATGGACGGCCCTAGCCCAGACCTAGATCCTGGCAAAATAAAGATATGCTCCGTTGCTAGCATCCTTATTGAGCGCTGCACACCATATATACAACTAGTCGTGCTTGCACCTAGTTGCACAATAACACTGCACCCCGTCACCAAAGGTGCCAACCGGGTGCCTTCGGACAACTTAAAGTTCGACTGTACATGATGCATTTAACCTCTCAATCCGGCCACTCCACTGGGTGGCCACTGACAGCTGTACCCATAAAACCTTGGGATTCCCATCCTCCCACTTGCATGGTGTGCTCTGCTGCCAAGCCCACACAGAACGCTGTGTCTGCTGCCCCTGCTAAATGAATGACTGCAAAAGCACCCGTCAGGACCCGCCTTGCCCGCCATAAAATCATGCCCTCGTCTACCACAAGCAGGACTATGGAGTCAAGGAGTCAACATCAGCAGGCAAAGCCACTACGCCGGAACGGACGTGCTCACCCAACCTCCTGATGCCCAAACTATTTGCTTAACGTTCCCATTAATAAAAATTAATGCAATGTGCTATAGGAGTCCCCTTCCCGTTCTATCTAGCACATACCCAAGCTGAAGGTATTGTGGCGCCTTACATGAGCACCTGCCACGTTATCCCAATACTTACGCCTGGCTCTGAGCAACTGCCTCCGGACTGAATTGACATATGCCGTGCCAGATATGACCGCCTCGCTATTAAAATTGACTGACACACCACAACAGACCCGCCCGTGAACCATTGCAACGCTGGGATGCTGAATTGATGCATGGTGTTACCCAAGATTGTCTCTAAATGTTTTTTCCTCCTGTTTAGGAGAGGTATCATTTTTTAACAAACAGCATTGAATGAATCGCTCCTCAAATTCAGAGGACCTATCAAACCGCTTAGGTCACCTCGCTGAGAAAGATGGAGCCATGCCCCTATCGGTATTAGTAAATGAAGACAGTTTTCATTAATGCTCCAAAAGTCAGAAACACTGCCCCCCAAGTGGCCTACCCACTTTATGGCACCCTGGCAGTACAAATTGATTGAACGCCCAATAATCAACCCCAACTTGATATACTGTTTAGCCCCACCCAGGGCACCCTGTCCGGTTACCGCCCAGGCAGACCCCCCGCAGGGCCAACTGAAGGAAGAGCGAAACCCAAGCTCTGACCTAAAACTGTACACTGCAACACATACATAGAGACGGCCCATGTTGCGCGAAACTGGGTTCAGCCTACGCCCACGATATAGACAGCAAGGGGAGGATCACCCTGGCCTTCTTGCCTGCATGCCCATCCACCACCACTATTGCCCCAGAGAAGTAAGGGCATGCCACCAGCCCCCCAGCCTTTTGAAAAGTTCCTTTAACTTTCCATTTCGGACTGATTGTAGATATGTTCACCCCGTGGCAACTTGGCATAGAGTAACGTTGCCACCTCAGGATCCGTTATGCTCGACTTAACTGTAAGTCCGTTTTTATATAGCGCAGCTACTCACCCTTACGGGTCTCAAGGCGCTGGGGGCCGTAGTGGAAATTAAGTGAGCTATTGCCCAGAGTTACACAACTGTGCCTATACCCTTCACTCATGGAAAAGCAGGTCCCATGCAATCAAGATGGCACCGCTGCCCCACCGTGCTGTATGCCATGTGCACATACTGACTGTAGTGTTAGGCCCCACGTAATAAGCTTACAATGAATTGACTGTGCATGCCACCGCTTCAGTCAAATATGCCCCGTCGCACCGCAAAGTAGGGGGTATGAGAAACCATTCCCGACGTGCTTCCGTGGTTATGTAGTGTAATACCCCTGATCGGTCATGGTGAATGAAAACAGTATTCCATCATGTTCAGCCAAAGTTAGAAACACTGCCCACGGGTAGCCTACACACTTTATGGCACCCTGGCAGTATAAAATAGTTTTGCACCCTTATTCCCACAAACTGATGGGCACCCAGTCCGGTTCCAGCCAAGGCAGACGCACCGCCACGCAAACAGAAGGCAGTGTAAAACACAAGTTAACAGCGATTCCAACCTAAAAACATCAAATTTTGCGCAAAAATAGAATCTGCATTCGCCAGCGCTGCATTACACATGAGACACGCGCTACCCGGATCGGCAATCCTACACAAGCACGTCTCACATGTCACTGTTCGTTCTCCTCCCTTGATCTGTGAAACATGAGCAAGGCGAGGCAAACCTGGAGCCCACCCCGCCGTCAAAAGCGATCAAAGAAAAACACCTGTGCCTGCCGAAGGCACCAGATGGCACGGAATCATTCAGTTTGCAAACCTGAGGGCAGTACCAGCCGAGGGGACGCGATGTACACAGTGGATAATTTGTAATACTATGAGTGTCAGGACTCTCGTCAAGCGGACAAGGCAGCGTGCACCCTCCCTTGCCCCCTGCGAGCGCCACCAATTATAGTAACAACATAACTACTAACCGTCACACTCCTACAAGTGTGACAATTCATACCATACCAGACACCAAAGCACAAAATTAGCTTGGGTGGCATGTATGAGTGGTTGTAATGTAATTAACTTAAAAAACAGCTGTTGTTGTGCTCATTTCCAAAATTGGCAGACAGGGCCACAAAGTGGCAGGCTGTCAGAGGCACCGGGGCTACGGATTAAGTACTGGTGCCGAGCACCGGAAACCACCGGCCCAAACTAAGCCTGGATGTACACCCCATCTGCTCCGGTCACTAAGCGCTTCATGATTATTTTAATAAAAAGTGTATGGACCCAAACAGGCCTGACGTATCACCACTGGAACAGGGCACACTGAGTAAGAAAGCCCCTCTGCACGAGTTCGGGGTACAGGCCTAGAACGGAAAGGGATCGTGTTGAGAGACAGTCTCCGCAAGGCAGTATGACATTCCAAGCCAGAGAAGCCCTCGAGAGGTCTGACTTTTTGCCTCAGTGCACACCGTCCAAAGCATTTGAGTCCTTAGTGGGCTCCCACACTCTACCAAGATAGAGGGTGGTCACAACACCCTACTCTGTAATCTTTTCCTTTCTAGACTCTGCCCCTTGGCCGCCTAAGACCACCACGGTCACCATTAGACAAATATTACAAGGCACTTCTGCGATTCGAACTAGAAGTTGAGGGTACTGGAGCCTCCCGACTGTGTACTGGAAGCAAACTGTGGCTAAAAGTTCAATAGAATGTTGATAATTCACTTGAAACAGATCACATTGCACGTGCCTGGAACTTCCTGTAAAGCCCGCTTTTTAGGTCTCGCCTGAGCCAGCGCTTAAGCGCTGCTCTGGCGAGAGCTTTAGAAAGCGGAATTTAGAAGTGCAAACTAGTGCTTTTAAGGCTGCCAACTACAGTGCATGTGCGCCGGGCGCGCGCACCATTTGTCAGCCTGCTGATCACTTTCGCGGCCGCTTTGATGTTCTCCGTGAGCCGCGCGGCAACTGAGAACATCAAAGCGGCCGCGAAAGTGCTCACCATATGCCAGCCTTCCCTGTGTTGCTGTAGCACTCACCGCCCCCCCCCCTTCCATGTTACCCATGTGGCTCACTAACGCCGCGCGGCCAATGCTTCTTTGTTTTGTTTTGTTTACTACCTTGATCTTTATTGAGGCAGAGACAATATGTGAGCTTGTGCAAGTGTAAATAAACTAGTAATAATCCATGTTATTTTTTTCTTTGTGTGGGTGTTTTTTTCTCATTTCCGTAGGACAGTAACTCACTTTATTGTAATCACTTCATAAATAGACAGTATTTTCACAGCTTCCATCCCAATGCTCTGTTCTGGAACAAATTTCGGCAGAGTTTAGTAAACCAAAGCAGCCAGAGGTAGGGAACGGCTCATGAAA
Organism: Triturus cristatus; assembly: GCF_964204655.1. Taxonomy (NCBI): domain Eukaryota; kingdom Metazoa; phylum Chordata; class Amphibia; order Caudata; family Salamandridae; genus Triturus; species Triturus cristatus. Next base: position 43,353,499 of record NC_140589.1, read on the forward strand.
CAGAAACACCTTTTACTATCCATCAGAGATAAACCGATCATTAGCATCGTGCCAGCCAAAAGAAAACGAAAAAACAGAACAGGCAAAAACAATGATGACGGATGCATTTAATAAGCTGTCCACTGTAACCCAACATGGTGGGTTTTGTTGTTGGCCTCGCTTAGGCTAATTGAGTTGCAGTAATGAATTCCAGTGCTGGAGAGGCTGCGGGACAGATGGCCCCCGACGCCTTCTGGGATTCCACAGACCCCCTAACCACCCCAGCGCCTTTTAATTACTGGTAGCAAGCGATTTCACCCGTGTAGTGATGAAAGGTACGTTCTTCTTATAGTACACAAACAAGGGATCGGACTGACTGTGCAACCGACGTTAGCGTCACAATCGTATTTAGGCTTCAGGAAAACATCGTACACCGCAGACGTCAACTAGAAGAAGACGATTTTGCATAGCTATCTTTGACTTCCAAGGGCACGTGAGCACTGATTATATGAGAACAGGAACAGAGCTTTTCTTTATTTTCTGTACATTCCTCTTTTAATGGGGTCATTCTATGTATGTATGAAATAGGTGACCAAACAAAACAAGCATTTGCAATGCAATAGGTCGCGCATTTGCCAGAGTTTGAGCTATTAGCATTGTAAATCACAATGTCTTTTATTTATGTTTTAAAAGACAACGTAAATAAAAGGCATTGTCATTTACAATCCCAAAAGCTCAAACTTGTATAAATGCGAGACCTATTGCATTGCAAATGCTTGTTCTAGAAGTATCCCAAAACCTCAACACCAGTTCTCTGCTATCCATTTCCATTCCCCGCAGCAGGCAACTTGCAATGACAGCGGCTTGTGCCCGAAGAACTCTGTGTGTAACGTGCCTCGCATGACATAAACTGTATCTGCAAACCAGGGTTCTCACTTTAACAAACAAATACCTTCCTATGGTCAGAAGGCTCGAGTACAGTAAGAGTGATTAGCAGGTCTTTATCACAGGCACATCACCCGAAAGGGCAACGAGGCGCTGAAGCCAATCGGAAGTAGTGAAATAAAACCTGGCACCCGATAACATTCTGAGCGGATTAGAGGAGCACTAACAGAAAGAAACTAAATAAAACTTCTTCTGAAAGCAAAGTGGGGAGAAAGGTAAAGATACAGTGACCGCTTGTTTCCTGGTTGGGGACCTGTGCAGGACAGGATAGCTTCCTCATGAGGATGCATAATTAATTGAGTAATTCTTGGCTCAGGGAGCGGACTGCACTCAACACAGTAATCTTATCCCAATTCAGTAAATGGAAAGGGTATACAAAGTAGGTACGCCGTAGTGAAAACAAGAAAAACTGCCGCTGCCTGCCCAGCCAACCAGCGGTGCCGCGAGGACAGCATGTCCACCAAGAAATGTGGACCACCAATACCATCCATCCTCCCATCTGCTGCAATGCCACTGCCCTCCCCTTCAAAGCAAGCCAACCACGCCGGCAGTACCTCCCTCACCAATCGACCCTCGGCAGACCGTCCTGTCATAAAACAAAAAGTAGGGCCCTGTACTGACTAGGTCGCGGGCCCCCAAAATGCAGCTCTCTTACCCCCTCGCCGCCCGCCAGACCGACCCCAACTCTGGCACAAAACAGTACTGAGAGGAGTGCGCTGCCCCTCCTCCGATGAGGCCAGCGTGACCCAGGAAGCCCCAGAGCAGCATGAGAAAAGGCGGCCCCCAGGAGCGTGCCAGACCCACCACGAAGGGAACCGCAGCCAAGACGGAGGGGCCAGGCAGAAGCGACCAGCGGGGAGACACCAAGGGCCCAGCACAGTGACGATCAGCGGGACCACCCCAGCCAGCGTGGAGGCCACCTGTCGAGCAACCAACGATCGGCCCAGGGTTGCCCGCTCGCAAGAGGAGTGCTGGGTCCGTCAAGGCCCACATGACAAAAGAAAGGCTACGCCGGAAGGCACCACCAATATCCCCCGGCAACCGATGGCCCCACTGCCGCGACCCCCAAGAGTCACCGTGGCCCAGTGGTCAAGGACACAGACTCCCACCCAAGGCCATGAGCTCAAATCCCCGCCCACTCACTAGTAGTCGTTGCCCACCCCAAAGAAAAGGGGACATTCCATTCTCATGTACAAACATTCTACAACGGCGAGGAAGTGACACACAGGGCGCAAAAGCCGATATGCCAATCAAACAAGCAAAACAAACAAATCCCGAGAAAACCGACCCAGGCAACCAAAGTGCACACGGTCAACTCACGGTAAACTCGCCGGCCGGAACACATCGAATCCCCTCCACCAGGGCCCACCCCTCCCCAGTGCCACCCGCGGACCCCGAGGCAGGAGCCGACAACCCCATCGAGTGGGGAGGCAGGCCCCTCGGCGCAGCTGGCTCGGCGGGTCCCTCCAGCACAGGAAGAGAGTCCGCAGTCCTCAAGGGAACAAGAAGCTCGCCCCGTAGGTGAGGCCGTGGTGCAAGGCCAGAGCAGCCAACCCCCTCATATGAAAAGACCTGCTCGAGTTCGATGTTCGTCCGCTCACACACAACTGGGTGAGTGAATGCCGGGATGCGACTCTCGCCAACAGGCTCACAGAAAGGGCATGGATGCACCAGTGGGCACTGGCGCACGCCCCCGTGCACACGGCCACTGACCTGCCAAGGTTGTGGAGTCCCCTCGCACTGCCCCTAGCCTGTAACCATACTCCTTGTGATGGGGTCAGGTGACCAGGCCCTTCTCAATGCCCCCCTCTGTCGGACGGCAAGCCGTGTGTCCCTGCAGGTGGGTGCAACTTGTACAGCCAGGAGTGTACATCTGTGCAGTAACTGAGATACAGGGCAGGGGAGGGCAGGGCACTGCCTCGTTGCCTAGGTGTGCGCATGCACGAGCAGCCGGTACACAGGGTGGGCATAAAGGCACCAGAGGGCACTGGCACACGCCCGCATGCACGCGGCCACTCACCTGCCAGGGGAGGGTTGGACAGGGCGCGGCCTCGTTTCCTAGGTGTGCGCGTGCACGAGCGGCGGTGCACACTCCATGCAAGGTGCCTCGAAGGGGAGCTTTGTAATATTCAGAGATAGAAATTTAAGAGGGTGTCTTGACACCCACCTCGACTTCCCACGGTACACCCCAAAGACAGAATTGAAGAAATTCTGCGATACAAAGCTCCCTTACTCAGGTACAACACAGCGACAGGGTCCGCCTCCCCTGCCCCGAAGAGACAAGGAACCCACCCTGTCCGACACGGCAGCACACGGCGACGAACAACCCGACACCACACGCACGACTGTCCCCCCTTCCCCCGCACCGCACCACACCGAACCCTGCACTCACCTGGACCCAGAGGACAAAACACCGGAGAAGGGGGACCGACGCCAGACCAATGACCAAACGGCGTCCAGGCAGAATAAAAAAGAGGGCGACCAGTGGGCGGGAGAGGTATATGTACCTCTCTCCCCCCACCCCCTTCTGCCCGGAAGTGACGTGGGCATGGGGGACCCACGAGGGTCCCAAACACTGGGAGGCTGACTCGTCGTATGCCGTCCTGTGGCACTAAGGGGGGCCGCCCTCTTAGTTTTAGGAGGGCCCCCTCCATGGGCCCGGGGCAGTCCTGCAGAGGCACTTGACAGTGAGTGCACGTGGGAGGGCATGTAAGATCCGCAGAGCCGTGTTTTTTGTCTTGCAGTTTTATATAGCTCGAACTCAACCCGGAGGTATCATGGCGCTTTACATGAGCACCAGCTGTTGCAGATGGGCACATCCATGTTTTGTTAGGCGCGGGGAGATGAAGTGATTTGCCCAGAATCACAAGAGGTTGAGCCGCAGAGACTCGAACCTGGTTACCCAGCTTCGAGGTCATCTGCTCTAACCATTAGGCCACATCTTAATGAGTCCAGCCTGCAGGGACAGGGGCCCTTGTACTTAAACTCCAGAGTGTTTCATTCCTGGACGTGTCACTCTTAAGTTTGTCAGTCTTGTGTGCATCTCCTGAGGTTATCACTCCTGGATGTATCACTACTGGGTGTCATTACTAAGGGTGTCACTCCTGAGTGTGTCACTGGGGCGTGGGGGAGAGCAAACAACCCCGTACTGGTCACCATGTTCTATTTGTATGCCGATGCTTGTTTAAACCCGAGAGGCACACTTCACACGTACTGTAATGTACAAACTACGCACAATTCGTCATGCTCAGTCTTCTGAATGGAAGGCAGCTACCGTTGAATAAATAAACACTGATCGTGTCTCCCAGCTGTTTCACATGCAAACCCCACAGAGGGCAGTGCTTCGACGCGCACCCTCCGAGCTTTGTAACACTCACTTGCAGCCATCGACTTTGTACAGCTCCAGAGCCACACACCTATTCCTACGCGTACCTCTCCTCTGTCCCCGGCCACACGCTTTCTCAGCGTACTGAAACTCCCCTGGATGTCTAGCTTCTCTTTACTCCTCTTGGCGCTATGTCATATGCTACAGGAGCAGGCGCAGTGCTGTGAGGTGAACAAGGGAGGGCGCCTCATTTCCTCACAGCTGTGATCGGTAGCAATCTGAGTATGTCAGGCATGTGAGGAGGGGCACCGACCACCAAAAAATACAATAATTCTGTTTTAAATGCAAGCCTGCAGCTGTTCCACAACTACAACGTGTCAACAACATCGGTAGTCATAGGCGCACTGTTGACACATTCTGTAGTGTGCACACCACGCACACACTTGACACGTACTGTAGTGTACACACCACACACACACTTGACACGTACTGTAATGTACAAACTATGCACAATCTGTCACGATCAGTCTTTTGAATGAAAGGCTGCTACCGTTGAATAAATAAACACTGATCGTGTCTCTGAAGTCCGCGCTCAGCATTACTCACAGTGAGGACTCTAGAATCTTCCTTTCAGAAACTGTTGCTAAGCTCGAAACTGCATTTAAGGTTTGCAAGATTTGGCTCCCTCTAACCTACGGCTCTTACCTTCATTAGGTACGCCTTCTGTCGTGTACCGTTCCCATTGTACCCTTCACACTTTGTAGCACACAGTGTAGACAAGGGTATTCATAGACAAGTGTAGACACTTTCTAAACCAAGATCACCAAGGCTCCCACGAGCGGCTCCCACGAAGCGGGGACCGCGAGCCGTAATCAAGTGTCCAGGCGGGGGGCGGGAACGTGAGGGAAGAGGCTGCAGCTGTGGTGAAGTGGGCTGCTGGTCCTTGCAGTCCTTCACTAGATCACTGCCCCAGAAAGATCACCAAAGCTCCCACGAGCGGCTCCCGCGAAGCGGGGGCCGCAAGCCGTAATCAAGTGTCCAGGCGGGGAGCGGGAACGTGAGGGAAGAGGTTGCAGCTGTGGTGAAGTGGGCTGCTGGTCCTCGCAGTCCTTCACTAGATAACTGCCCCAGAAAGATCACCAAGGCTCCCACGAGCGGCTCCCGCGAAGCGGGGGCCGCGAGCCGTAATCAAGTGTCCAGGCGGGGGGCGGGAACGTGAGGGAAGAGGCTGCAGCTGTGGTGAAGTGGGCTGCTGGTCCTCGCAGTCCTTCACTAGATAACTGCCCCAGAAAGATCACCAAGGCTCCCACGAGCGGCTCCCGCGAAGCGGGGGCCGCAAGCCGTAATCAAGTGTCCAGGCGGGGAGCGGGAACGTGAGGGAAGAGGTTGCAGCTGTGGTGAAGTGGGCTGCTGGTCCTCGCAGTCCTTCACTAGATAACTGCCCCAGAAAGATCACCAAGGCTCCCACGAGCGGCTCCCGCGAAGCGGGGGCCGCAAGCCGTAATCAAGTGTCCAGGCGGGAGGCGGGAACGTGAGGGAAGAGGCTGCAGCTGTGGTGAAGTGGGCTGCTGGTCCTCGCAGTCCTTCACTAGATAACTGCCCCAGAAAGATCACCAAGGCTCCCACGAGCGGCTCCCGCGAAGCGGGGGCCGCGAGCCGTAATCAAGTGTCCAGGTGGGGGGCAGGAACGTGAGGGAAGACAAAAGGGGTCATATGTGGTTCGGCGAAGTGGCAAACCCTCTGCAAGGGTTAACTGGTCAGCTTTCAGTTGACAATTGCTGCATTCAGGTGTTAAACTGGTACTAATGAGGTGCGGCTTTGCTCATACACTATTAGTAGTTGTTAAACTGTCAAAAAACTGAAATATTACTGCTACATATTGTGCCACATTATGTTACATATTCGACTTTCCTTGCTGCATAATTATGTCAACCCTATTCTTCGCTGCCACTTAATTCTAGTGGCCGTGCTACGGTGCTTTATAGTGTTTAATTAGCTGATGTAAGAAATACCTCATGGGCAGATATTTCTATTGTTCTGGTGTCAATCTGGCACTGGCCAGATGTGGCAACAACACCTTGTCACAGCCTGGAGTGCTGGTCCATTGGCAGAACCCCCAATCTGAAGCGAGAATAAACAGTATACATGGGTGGCGGGTCATTATATCCAAATACGTTTTTCTGCCCCTGTAGATTTTGTTTCCAACTATCGCTATCATGTACTGCTAGTAACTGCGGCCTCCGTGATGGTTCTTTCTGGCTTATCTGTACGTCATAGAAATTTTCACCATTCAGAAATAAATAAATCTAAAGGGAAAGTTGAAAGAAATGAAGGGCGGCAGCAGCTCAAGTATTTAGGATTAACAAGTCAGGATTCACGGTGTTACATTTCGCATGAAGCGCACAACAGGAAGCAGCTACGGATAGGTCACATTATAGTACTTGGTATCATGTGACACAGAGCGCCACCCTCTGACACAAATGTCACCTGATACGTAATGTAAACCCTTCTCCCCACCATATTAACAAAAAGATGCAACCAGGTCTGGACTGGCCCAAAAGCAGCAGCGAATGCTGCTCAGCGTGCACATTCACCCTGCCAATAGCAAGGATTACTGCCTTCACTATTGAAAAACATAGCCAATAGGTCTCGTCTTTGGGCCCTGATAAATATTTAGTTATGCAGCACAATATCCTTGGTTCTACAACATCTCAACTGTTGCATGGCTAAACACTTATAACGTCCCGAAGGCGAGACCTATTGGCTATGCCAATGCTTGTTGGTGTTTCTGACCTTCCCAGCAGACCGTGGTCCTAACTTTTTTTAAATTTACATTACTTTGTGCACTACTTTTTTTTCGGAGCATCTGCCTCGGGCTAGTATATCAGCATGGTGTTCATGCTGGGACCCGTTCCTAAGGTTTGTATTTTGTTTCCTTCTTGCAGTCTTCCCAAATCATTTCTGAAAGTTCTCTTTTTCCTTCAGGGCTGGGAACGAGCATGTTACCTACGCCACGGGTGCTTTTTCAGGCCACATTTAGGGCTGCTTTTTGTTGTACATGTTTTTTGTTGGTGCACTCTTCATTTATCTGCAGCCTGCAATAATTACTTCCACAGTGAATTCTACACATTACATGTCCTAAACCCGCAGTGAACATGCGTATGGCACAATTCTCACGATGAGCCTTTTTACTCTCATTTTTAACCCTTCCACAACTTAACCACTTCAGTGCCACGCCCTTTCCCCACCCTGTGCCGGCCGTTGCATTAGCGGGCTGGGTTCATGACGAGCTGGTCTCGTCATGGGCACAGCGCAACCGCGGCCCATGACGAGACCAGCTCGTCACGGGCACTGAAGAGGTTAAAATAAAATGCACTAGCCATGTGCTTAAAGGCACAGTGCTCATTTTGTGAAATTTTAGGACAGTGGACCTGTACGAAGCATTAAACCAATCAATCCGGGAATTGTAAGCGCGCTACTCACCCGTGAGGGTCTCCAGGCACAGAGGGTGGGGAGTACGCCGCTCCGTTCAGCCAAAGAGCCAGGTCTTGAGGGTCATCCTGAAGGTGTTCAGGGAGGGGGCGCCTCCAATCTCCCTGAATCCTATCGTTAGCAGACAGAGATAAACATTTATTTTAACTGTGAGAGGCCCTAGCCACGGGACCCCCCCCCCTATGTGCAGACCCCATTTACAGCTGCTTTTTGTACGTGTTTTATGGTGGGGCACTGTCTGTTTGCAGCCTGCACACATTGTTGTGTGCCACTGTGCTTGTCCACATTAACAAAGCAGTGCTTCGCTTTCGCAACATTAATACAAACATTCCGATTTTGTCTACGCAACGGGCGCTTCATTTTTAGGACACACTTCCGGCTGCTCTTTGTTGTACATGTTTTGTGTTAGCGCACTGTTCGTCATTTGTAGCCTGCACGAATTATTCCTGAATGTTTATTAGTCAGGGCCACGTTTTGCAACTGCTTGGTCTTCAAATCATAAAAACATTCCGATTTCGTCTGGTAAAATTACTTACTGCACTGAGCAACTTGTGTAGCTGTAGGTTGGAGACTGGGTATTTGTTTAAGTGTCATTTTATTTTGTAAATTTACTTGAATGTTTTAGTCCCTTTCAATACAACGAAATATTACTTGGAGCATATTGTCATTTACAAAGCAAAGGGAGGGGTTTGTAGGAAGCGCACATGATACTTTGTAAAATAAAAAAAGGGATTTTTAAGCTACTTGGAGGTCTGTTTAACATCCAGTGATTACGCGCCGGTGACTTTGTATCTGGTTTTCTATCAAAGAGAAAAAACGTCGCAAAACAGCAGATGCTGTTTTATTGGTGGCGTTTTTTACTTTCAAATTTGGTTAGTAGTGTCTTTGGAGTCCTGTTTAATATACATTGATTAATGGAAATGTAGTTTGCTGCCTGGTGCTTCTAAAGATCTTAAATACAGCGTGTACCTACAATAAGAATCTTTTCAGGCCCTAAAACATTGGAAACAAGCCTGGAATTGTTCCTCTCTTGTGACCGCTTTCCGAGAGCCAGCGCTTTGTTGCCCTTAACTGCAGGTCATTGCAAAGTGTTCACACCACGTGCAGATGTTTTATGGTTACTCCAGAAAGGAGACAGCCCTGTTCAGATAAGGACCAGGAATCAAACACGGTCTGATTCTCAGGAAAGAATTGTCTCTGAATTCTCTGGGGAACGCTGCGAAGTTTATTAAAGTTAAACATGTCATAAAGTAGCTTTAGCATAGCACTTCCCATATCTTGTAAAGCCAGCTGCGATTTTTTTTTTTTTTTTAAGTTTTGTATAGCGCGAGCATGACCCAAGCGTGTATCGGAGATACGGTTGAGGAAGACATAGTAAGATAGTTGAAGGAGAGAAGTAAACAAGTCCGGCAATAAACAACAGGAGGAAATAAGGACATTGTGGGGGCGACAGTCCGCACCAAATGAGATGAAGGGACAGCAGTTAGACAGGATCGAGGTACGAGGAGAAAGCTTCTAGTTCAGCGCAGTGTCCACTAGGAGAGCTTTAACTTCCCTTTTGAAGGCAAAAGTTGAGGGAATCAGTCTTGTTTCCACTGGTAGGGAGTTCCGAATTCTCGTTGCAATGCCAGAGAATGTACGCTTGTCGGTTTTAAGTTTTTTAAATTTCTTTGGTTTACGCAGCAGAGTTGTGGTGCTCCTTAAGGACAGGGAGCCACCAGATAGTTCCAGCTTTTTTGAAAGGTGGAGTGGGGTATTGAAGTGTAGGGCTCTATGGGTCATACACGAAATTTTTAAATGGATCCTTGCCTCGAAAGGAAGGCAGATGAGCGATTTCAGGTCTGGTGAGATGTGGTTGGTCTTTTTGGAGCCGGTGATGAGCCTAGTAGCCGCATTCAGGGGTGCTCTGATGGAGGCTAAACTGAGTTTCGGCAGACTGCAGAGAGTAGCACTGCCGTATTCTAGTCTGGAGATGAGTAGTTCTTGCACAGCCAATTTGAAGTCATCTTGGGGAAGGTTGGGTTTGAGTTTTCTTAGGATGCTCAGTTGGACGTTCGCTCCTTTGGTCGATGCTCTGATGTGGTCTTGCATGTTTAGGTTTTTATCTAACACAATTCCCAGAGACTTTGTGTAATCAATGATATGTGGTGTGCATTTGAGAGCGGTGAGGTCACATAGATATTTCACGACAGTAGGGGGTTGCCTAGTGGGTGAGATGAGGAGGAATTCAGGTTTAAGGGCGTTTAATTTGAGATGGTTGGAGGTTAGCCAGTTTAGGGTTTTGAGCAGGGTTCGGTTAAGTGACTTGATGTCATCAGGAAAGGATATTTTCATGTACAGTTGAGTGTCATCCGCATACATGTGATATTGGATGTTGGATGCTCTGAGGATTACAGTTAGTGGTTCAATGAAAAGGTTAAAGAGCGTGGGGGAGTGAGGACCCTTGGGCGACACCCAGGGTGCTGGGACTGGGGTTAGATAGAGTCTGATTGGATTTGACTCTTTGCATTCTGTAGTTGAGGAAAGAGGCAAACCATTTAAGGACCGTGCCTGAGAGCCCCATCCTGCATTCCAAGAGGTTAAGTAGATTGTCATGTTTGACAGTGTCGAATGCGGATGATCGCGTAGAATTAATAGGCAAGCTTCATTCTGGGCAAGCAAAGTGAGAGCATCATCTACTAAATGAGTGATGGCCGTTTTGGTGCTGTGGCCAGTGCGGAAGCCCGATTGGAATTGGTCGAGAAGTTGGAATTGCTCAATGTGTTTGCGCAGTTGCTCATGCACACATTTCTCCAGCAGTTTAGCAAGGGTAGGGATGTTGGTGATTGGTCGGTAGTCTTCAGGGTCCGCCGCGAGTTTCTTGAGAATAGGGAGCACTAGGCCAGCCTTCAGGCAGTTCGGTATCTCACCTTGAAGAAAAGAGGTGTTGATGATCTTTGCCCAGAGCGGTACTAGTGATCCCATCATATCTTTAAAGAAGTTGGGGGAAGGGGGTCGTTGAAGTGATTTGAAGGTTTCAGTGTTGAGAGTATGTTGAGGATGTCGATGTTATTGAGGGTTGTGAATTAACTCCAGGAGGCATTGTTTTTGGGGGAGAGACAGAAAGGGGTGGGAAGAGGCGTGGGTAAAGTGGAGTCGGGTGAGGGTGAGAGATGAAGAAATGCAGACTTTAGATCTGATTGGATCTTATTCACCTTATCGAGAAAGAAGTCAGTGACAGCATCACAATTTGGCTGAGGGCTAAAGGTGAGCTGAGATTGGATAGAGGTGTTGTTGGATTGTGTTTTGATGAGCTCAAATAGCCGTTTCGGGCGATATTCTCACACTTTCACTCTAGCCCACAGAGCTGTGATTTTCTAGGGACTTAGAGTGAGTGCAGACCAGTGCTTTAAAGCTCTTTAAAATGAACTGCAAGGTCAGCTATTGCAAGGTGCAAGTAATAATATAAAAATAATATGTACATTTATAGAGCGTCTGTTTACACCATACCGGTGTGTCCCTGCGCTAACACCACGACCAGGTTGCCGGAGCCCGACAGAAGCGATATCGAAGCCCAGTCAACGGAGCACACTTTTATATCTCGTAATCCAGCTACTAATTGTAGTCGAGCATGACATAGGGAGGGCATTTGATATCTGCTTTATGTAGAGCGTTGTTGACCTCGTACATAAAAACATTACTAAGCCTGCCCTAAAAGACTAATAGTTGATTGATTGATTGAGGAATGGTCCACTGAGCATCTTTAAAAACAACTAAATTGTATTTTAACTTGAACAGATAGCAGCAAAATTTGCAAATAAGTTGTCTAAAGCATGTAATATTTAATGAGAGGACACTGGAATATGATGAGCAACAGCTAGTCACAAACACGTAATTACACTCTACTCAATACCACATAAATATACTCCACATAAAACCACTATGCCACATAGCAACAATACATATAAATACACGCCACACTATGCCACATAATTCCCATCCGCATAATTTCACTCAGGCAACACAGGTCAATGCCACACAATTAAGCTCCACACATTTCTATTCCACACCACATAATTTGACAACAAACCACATAATTCAACTCAATAGCAAAATTACACAAGACATGCATTCAATTCACACCACAGAATTCCACATCATGCCACAAAATTCAACATCACACCACATAATTAAACTTCACTACATACCACGCCACAACACAATATACCAATCCACATAATTACACTCCATGACACACAATCACACTCTGCATAATTCCGGTACACTCTATACCACATAATTACTATCCACAATTCCGCTGCACACCATGCCGCATAATTCCACTACACAAATCCACACCACACTATTCCACACCACACAATCTACAACTAACAATTGCAATGCAACCCAAATAATTCAACTTCATACCACATACATCCACTCCATAATCCTAAATAAAAGGCATTGTTATTTACAACATCAACACCTTTAACTTTCACAAATGCAAGAACGATTGCATTGCAAATGCTTGTTTTGTCAGTTGCCTTGTATTACCACAGAGTTCAGTTGTGTTTTTCCAAGAGTAAGCCATCCCCATGGGAACAAACTCTGTGATTCAAGTTTGTGAAGAAGCCCGTCTTGCACTTATGGCAGATGCTAAGCTTTGCCCTACTGTTCTGGACTATCCGAATAATACAGAATAAAAAGCATAAAAACTCGTGACCATTCTGGATTTTTCTGCTCAACTTGGGAATAGTATTTAGAAGATCCAGCTTCCAGCTCTGTCCTTCACTCGATTCAGGCTAGGCTTTGCTAGTTGGGTTTTCAAGTTTAGGATTAATTTACGCCTCATCCTGGAGAAAAATACTACTCACAGAACAAGTATTGGCAAAGACAACAGGTCTCGCTTTTGGGACCTATTGGCTTTGCCAGTAGTTTTAGCCAGCCGCATGGCTAAAAAATAAAAAAATATAAATTTAAAAAAAAATGCTTTTGACATGGCCAGCCGCCGTAGAGGGATGCTCCACGCATTCTCGCACCTACAAAATGATGCATACGTGTTTCATTCTTTATAGTTACCAGCCTGCGTTGGGTTGATAACTAAAAAGGACAAGCATTTGCAATGCAATAGGTTACGCATTTGCGAGGGTTGCAGCTATTGGCGTTGTAAAGGACAATGCCTTTTATTTAAGTGTTTGTTTTTTAAAACAAATATAAAAGCATTGTTATTTACAATGGCAATAGCTTAAACTCTCGCAAATGCGAGACCTATTGAGACAGGACTGATTTTGCAACACAACCGAGTGTTGCAGAGCATTTAACTCGTGTCCCTGCTGTAGCGCTGGGCAGTGGAAATGCGAATGTACGCCTGCTACGTTTTCATTTGTATTGGTGGCAAAGAAAGTGGGCGCCCGTGTTAATGTGAAAGCGGGCGCTCATGTTAATCTTAAACTGTGCACCGTGCTGAAACCTCAAGCGCAGCGCCGGGGGCGTGACAGAGATAAGGGGCTACCAGCGCCATTAGTGAGTTTGTGTTAATTTCGGCAGCTGGGCGTAACAAAAGACTTAAGCGGCTCTGGCACATTTTAGCACCGGTTGCAGGAAAGTCTTGCCTGCAGTAGGACAAAATAATTAAAGAAAATAGTGCTCACGGACTAAATAAACATACCGTGTAACCACACAAGTAAAAAGTCCAGTTCTCATGGGAGGTTACAAATGAAGACATGGCTATAGTAAGGAGGGACTAACAAACCTATTAAGGAATCAGAAGCAACAATTTAGAAACCACAGCAACAGGAGCCAATTGCAAAGCTGGGCGGAGCTTCAAGTACATACCAGAGTACAGCATGCCTCTCAGAGCAGCCCATGCGCTGCCCAGGCTCGACTTAAATAAATGCAGAAACTTTTTTTTTTAAGCTGGTGTGGTGAAGCAACGGGGGAGGGAGGAAACAACATGGGGGGTGCAGGTAAGGAGACTGCTGGGGAAGGGGTCAAGTGGGGGAAGCAACATGTGAATGCAGACGGGTAGGTCAAAGCAGCGTGGGGGACAGGGAGCAGAATCCACACGGGGCCTGGTGGGGGTGGATCAGGAGCAAAGGTGGAGGTGCGATTAAGGGGAACCAACATACGTTCGGGGGGATCAAACAGCCAAAAGACAGGAACACGCAGCTGGCGGGGGAGAGAGCGCATGGGTAAGAAGACAACATGGCGGGGAGTGTGGACGAAGCATACAGGCAAGAGAGGAAAATAGAGTTCGGTGGACAGAGAAGACTAGCACGCAAGAGAGATGGGATATGCACTCTAGTAGAGTGCTTAAACAAACAAGCATTTGCAATGCAACAGGTCTCGCATTTACCCGATTTGGAGCTATTGGCATTGTAAATGACACTGCCTTTTATTTATGTTTTGGTTTTTGAAACCGAAATAAAATGCATTTTCATTTACAATGCCAATAGCTTAAACTCGTGTAAATCCGAGTCCTCTTGCATTGAAAATGCTTGTTAGAGAGGGCACTCTGTTCCCCTTACCTGAGGCAGAAGGAGGCTGAGAAGTATCAACTTGTACCCCACCACTGCATCTGTTATGATTTACAAACACTGTATATGTGTAACCTGTCCCAAGAAGTTTTCAAACCCCACTTTCCTTCTGGCAGCATCCACTTTATTTGCAAGAAAGGCCCTGTTAAGGGTTATCTTTAAATCTCTTCTCTTGCAAGAGACCTTCACAGCATTACCCCTCCGTTGTCGAATGAACTGCAAATGTGCAGCGCTGTTGTGCTTTACACCTGGATAAAGAACTCCAGCAGAAAACAAACATGTATTAACAGAAGTTTTACTGTTCAAAAACTACACCCGGCACGTTTTATTTACACACTAAATGCAGTTTAAAATACTTTACCCCAAGTTCCACATGTCTGAAAAATAGCGCCCTTTTCCGAGCTCAATTAAACATTGATTTGGGGTAAATCTGCATGTGATTTACAAAAAGAAAAACAGCCCAGAAAGTGTTCTTCCTGCATTTCTGTATGTTTATATTAACTTTTTGTTTTTTTCAATAGTTCCCTTCAGTTTGCTACATTACTATTTTACATTTGAGTGATGGTGCTTTCATCCAACGATGGACCACACTGCAGCGGATATGAGTTAATTGCTGGGATTTCAAATATTTGATTTGAGTTCGAGAGCATTGCACCTTTAGATGATTTTCAGCACACAACCGATAGAGTCACATTTTTGATACTTTATAATTGTTGGTGTTCTCTACACTTTTGTCTAACGTCCGCTTGGTGTATAGCTGTGGTGGTATATAGACGTGTACAGCCATTCTATTGATGTTATTAACGCTTTGATTCACCACTTCACAGACTTGTAGAGTTTGCGGTGATTTTTAAAGATGAAATGTAATTAAACGCCGAGATTCCTTGTTTCAGCCTTTAGATGTTCCTGTGGATATGCGTGTGTTCGTGTACCATTCTAGACGCATAGTGTTCGAGGTCAGCCTTCAGTGGCTAGCGCTAAGTGAAAGGGCCGTCTGTAGAATGTAAAGAGGGGCTCTGTAGTCTCCCACATCTCACAGATATTTAGTGACTTTAGGCTGTATGGGCCCCCCTTAAAGCACCGCATGACGTGCGTGGGCTTGCATTACGCCTTTGCCGGCCTTTAGTGGAATGCCAGGCACCTCTTGCCACACGTCACAAATTCGCAGATCCCATCAGACTAGAAGCGTGCTCATGCGGATCAACGTCTCGAAATGATCCGACGGGTTTGTCTTCGGGACTTGTAGAGGCTATAAAATATAGTGGAAACGATGGTTTAGAAAAATGCATGTTCATACGTACACGCTGCGGGCTATCGTCCACTTCGTGTTTCTGCCGCAGTGTGGTGCTGTTGCAAAAGCCAAACATGTTCCTGGCACTCTTGAAAGCAGTCTTGGTCGAAGGATCCCGACAACCTTCCCAATATTCAATAAACTGCCTGTCTTTACTAGAGTTGAATGAAGTCCGATTTCAGAACACCAGCGAGGTGGACCCGGCAGAAGATGCTAGCGGGTGCCTGCGCTTAGAAGCCACTCACAATGCCGCCCTGTAGCACAGCCCTACGCATCCGTCTCTGTGCCCCCGGCACTCGTCTCTGCGGACCTTCAATGGTTCCTGAGGGGAAATCGCAGCGAAACATTCTCACAATCCGTGCCTAATGCATTAAACCTGCCTCTCCATTGTTCACTCTGCTTGCTCTGACCTTGCAGGGTATCACTTTCCAGCTTGTTCTTGAAAAGGCTTAAGTGAAAACAGGCTGGTGTTCACGTTAAGTACCCATGCTATTAAGCCATCAAATCAAAGAATGGTGATAAATATGTCATATTTTGTAAAACGTGTGTTAGAATGTTTTGGGCGCTGTTTGAGTTGAACCTGGTGTGAATGGCTTATAAAGTGAAAGTAGTCTTGGTTCCTGCACTGCTTGCTATAAGCCATGGGAGGTGAATAGGACGCGGGCAATCACTCAATAAAACAAGACAAACCCGGCGGAGCGTGGCGCGCGCGTGCTTGGGGGCGGGGGAGCGCATTCCAGGCGGGGAAGCGAACCCTTTGAAGTGCTCCCAAAAAGCGGAGTGCATGGCGGCACCAAGCGCGTGATTGTGCGCGTGCTAGCAATGCAATCCGCTTTTTGGGAGCACTTTGAAATGCCCTTTTACAACAGACTCGCTTTGCGATCGCTTACGCGATAGCAAGGCGAGACCTAAAAAGAAAACAGCGCTTGAAAAAAACAAACAGCAGAAGGACATAGTAATGTGTCCATGCTGCAGTGGAGGGATGAACACAAGATGAGGAATGAAAGCACACACAGATAGCAAATGAGAGTAACAATGATGCCACATAGTGATAGGCAATGAGCGGGCTCTAAACCCTCTCTAAGAAAACATGTATTACAATACACTGCGCAAGCGCTGTCTTAGTGAGACCTAAAAAAGCTTTCTTAGTTGGGTCATGAGGTTAAAGATCGATTCACAGCTGGCCCTGGAGTAAGACGCAGCTGCTCATAGAGAAACCTTCAAAAATTGGCTCTGAGAGTTGAGTTGAAGATTAATTCACGGCTCGGCCTGGAGTAAGACTCAGCTACTCACTGAGAAACCTTTGTGAATCGAACCTAGGAGTTCAGCACAAGTTCACAGCTCAGCATGGAGTAAAACACAACTACTCACTGAGAAACCTTTGTGTATCGAACCTAGGAGTTTAGCACAAGTTCACAGCTCAGCATGGAGTAAAACACAACTACTCACTGAGAAACCTTTGTGAATCGAACCTAGGAGTTTAGCACGAGTTCAAAGCTCGGCATGGAGTAAAACACAACTACTCACTGAGAAACCTTTGTGTATCGAACCTAGGAGTTTAGCACAAGTTCACAGCTCAGCATGGAGTAAAACACAACTACTCACTGAGAAACCTTTGTGAATCGAACCTAGGAGTTCAGCACGAGTTCACAGCTCGGCATGGAGTAAAACGCAACCACTTACTGAGAAACCTTTGTGAATTGAACCGAGGAGTTCAGCACGAGTTCACAGCTCGGCATGGAGTAAAACACAACTACTCACTGAGAAACCTTTGTGTATCGAACCTAGGAGTTTAGCACAAGTTCACAGCTCAGCATGGAGTAAAACACAACTACTCACTGAGAAACCTTTGTGAATCGAACCGAGGAGTATAGCGCGAGTTCACAGCTCAGCATGGAGTAAAACACAACTACTCACTGAGAAACCTTTGTGTATCGAACCTAGGAGTTTAGCACAAGTTCACAGCTCAGCATGGAGTAAAACACAACTACTCACTGAGAAACCTTTGTGAATCGAACCTAGGAGTTTAGCACGAGTTCAAAGCTCGGCATGGAGTAAAACACAACTACTCACTGAGAAACCTTTGTGTATCGAACCTAGGAGTTTAGCACAAGTTCACAGCTCAGCATGGAGTAAAACACAACCACTCACTGAGACACCTTTGTGAATCGAACCTAGGAGTTTAGCGCGAGTTCACAGCTCGGCATGGAGTAAAACACAACCACTCACTGAGAAACCTTTGTGAATCGAACCTAGGAGTTCAGCACGAGTTCACAGCTCGGCATGGAGTAAAACGCAACCACTCACTGAGAAACCTTTGTGAATTGAACCGAGGAGTTCAGCACGAGTTCACAGCTCGGCATGGAGTAAAACACAACTACTCACTGAGAAACCTTTGTGAATCGAACCGAGGAGTTTAGCGCGAGTTCACAGCTCAGCATGGAGTAAAACACATCTACTCACTGAGAAACCTTTGTGAATCGAACCGAGGAGTTTAGCGCGAGTTCACAGCTCAGCATGGAGTAAAACACAACTACTCACTGAGAAACCTTTGTGTATCGAACCTAGGAGTTTAGCACAAGTTCACAGCTCAGCATGGAGTAAAACACAACTACTCACTGAGAAACCTTTGTGAATCGAACCGAGGAGTTTAGCGCGAGTTCACAGCTCAGCATGGAGTAAAACACAACTACTCACTGAGAAACCTTTGTGTATCGAACCTAGGAGTTTAGCACAAGTTCACAGCTCAGCATGGAGTAAAACACAACTACTCACTGAGAAACCTTTGTGAATCGAACCTAGGAGTTTAGCACGAGTTCAAAGCTCGGCATGGAGTAAAACACAACTACTCACTGAGAAACCTTTGTGTATCGAACCTAGGAGTTTAGCACAAGTTCACAGCTCAGCATGGAGTAAAACACAACCACTCACTGAGACACCTTTGTGAATCGAACCTAGGAGTTTAGCGCGAGTTCACAGCTCGGCATGGAGTAAAACACAACCACTCACTGAGAAACCTTTGTGAATCGAACCTAGGAGTTCAGCACGAGTTCACAGCTCGGCATGGAGTAAAACGCAACCACTCACTGAGAAACCTTTGTGAATTGAACCGAGGAGTTCAGCGCGAGTTCACAGCTCGGCATGGAGTAAAACACAACTCACTGAGAAACCTTTGTGAATCGAACCGAGGAGTTCAGCACGAGTTCACAGCTCGGCATGGAGTAAAACACAACTACTCACTGAGAAACCTTTGTGAATCGAACCGAGGAGTTCAGCGCGAGTTCACAGCTCAGCATGGAGTAAAACACAACCACTCACTGAGACACCTTTGTGAATCGAACCGAGGAGTTTAGCGTGAGTTCACAGCTCGGCATGGAGTAAAACACAACTACTCACTGAGAAACCTTTGTGAATCGAACCGAGGAGTTCAGCGCGAGTTCACAGCTCGGCATGGAGTAAAACACAACTATTTACTGAGAAACCTTTGTGAATCGAACCTAGGAGTTCAGCGCGAGTTCACAGCTCGGCATGGAGTAAAACACAACCACTCACTGAGAAACCTTTGTGAATCGAACCGAGGAGTTCAGCGCGAGTTCACAGCTCGGCATGGAGTAAAACACAACTACTCACTGAGAAACCTTTGTGTATCGAACCTAGGAGTTTAGCACAAGTTCACAGCTCAGCATGGAGTAAAACACAACCACTCACTGAGACACCTTTGTGAATCGAACCTAGGAGTTTAGCGCGAGTTCACAGCTCGGCATGGAGTAAAACACAACCACTCACTGAGAAACCTTTGTGAATCGAACCTAGGAGTTCAGCACGAGTTCACAGCTCGGCATGGAGTAAAACGCAACCACTCACTGAGAAACCTTTGTGAATCGAACCTAGGAGTTCAGCACGAGTTCACAGCTCGGCATGGAGTAAAACGCAACCACTCACTGAGAAACCTTTGTGAATTGAACCGAGGAGTTCAGCGCGAGTTCACAGCTCGGCATGGAGTAAAACACAACTACTCACTGAGAAAACTTTGTGTATCGAACCGAGGAGTTTAGCACAAGTTCACAGCTCAGCATGGAGTAAAACACAACTACTCACTGAGACACCTTTGTGAATCGAACCTAGGAGTTTAGCGCGAGTTCACAGCTCGGCATGGAGTAAAACACAACCACTCACTGAGAAACCTTTGTGAATCGAACCTAGGAGTTTAGCACAAGTTCACAGCTCGGCATGGAGTAAAACGCAACCACTCACTGAGAAACCTTTGTGAATCGAACCGAGGAGTTTAACACGAGTTCACAGCTCGGCATGGAGTAAAACACAACCACTCACTGAGAAACCTTTGTGAATCGAACCTAGGAGTTTAGCGCGAGTTCACAGCTCGGCATGGAGTAAAACACAACCACTCACTGAGAAACCTTTGTGAATCGAACCTAGGAGTTTAGCACAAGTTCACAGCTCAGCATGGAGTAAAACACAACCACTCACTGAGAAACCTTTGTGAATCGAACCGAGGAGTTTAACACGAGTTCACAGCTCGGCATGGAGTAAAACACAACCACTCACTGAGAAACCTTTGTGAATTGAACCTAGGAGTTTAGCACAAGTTCACAGCTCGGCATGGAGTAAAACACAACTACTCACTGAGAAACCTTTGTGAATCGAACCTAGGAGTTCAGCACGAGTTCACAGCTCGGCATGGAGTAAAACACAACCACTCACTGAGAAACCTTTGTGAATCGAACCTAGGAGTTTAGCGCGAGTTCACAGCTCGGCATGGAGTAAAACACAACCACTCACTGAGAAACCTTTGTGAATCGAACCGAGGAGTTTAACACGAGTTCACAGCTCGGCATGGAGTAAAACACAACCACTCACTGAGAAACCTTTGTGAATCGAACCTAGGAGTTTAGCACAAGTTCACAGCTCGGCATGGAGTAAAACACAACTACTCACTGAGAAACCTTTGTGAATCGAACCGAGGAGTTTAACACGAGTTCACAGCTCGGCATGGAGTAAAACACAACCACTCACTGAGAAACCTTTGTGAATCGAACCTAAGAGTTTAGCGCGAGTTCACAGCTCGGCATGGAGTAAAACACAACCACTCACTGAGAAACCTTTGTGAATCGAACCGAGGAGTTTAGCGCGAGTTCACAGCTCGGCATGGAGTAAAACACAACCACTCACTGAGAAACCTTTGTGAATTATACCTGGAATTTCATTATTAAGTAAGAGATCAGCTTGGAGTAAGACTCGGCTTCTCACAGAGAATCACCTGTGAATTGGACCTGAGAGTTCAGGATTCATTCACTGGTCGTCCTGAAGTAAGTCTCTGCTTCTCGCAGACAAACCTTTGTGAATCGGACCTGAGAGTTCGGGATTAATTCACATCTGGGCCTGGAGCATGACTCAGCCACTCACTGAGAAACCTTTGTGAATCGGACCTGAGAGTTCGGGATTCATTCACATCTGGGTCTGGAGCATGACTCTGCTACTCACTGAGAAACCTTTGTGAATCGGACCTGAGAGTTCGGGATTATTCACATCTGGGCCTGGAGCATGACTCAGCTACTCACAGAGAAGCCTTTGTGATTCGGAGCTGGGAGTTCAGCCTCAATTCACATCTGGGCCTGGAGCATGACTCAGCTACTCACAGAGAAGCCTTTGTGGATCGGACCTGAGAGTTCAGGATTCATTCACATCTGGGCCAGGAGCATGACTCAGCTACTCACAGAGAAGCCTTTGTGATTCGGACCTGAGAGTTCGGGATTAATTCACATCTGGGCCTGGAGCATGACTCAGCCACTCACTGAGAAACCTTTGTGAATCGGACCTGAGAGTTCGGGATTCATTCACATCTGGGCCTGGAGCATGACTCAGCTACTCACAGAGAAGCCTTTGTGGATCGGAGCTGGGAGTTGAGTATTGATCCCACCTGAGCCTGGAGTGAGACTCGCAGCCTCCAGTTGTTGCCTCGGCTCCTCAAGAACTCTCTTCATTTTGCTTGAAATCCGGGTTTCTGCGGTGACGCCCGCTCCCTCCCTGGGAGGGCTTCAGACGCTGCTGTAAACCTTGCGCCGAGCCCCGCGGTTCTCGGAGATTCATTTGCCTCTTCAAGAGGTTGGACCGGTGACGGTGAATCTACTCGCTCCAAACGGATTATTGAGCGGCTGCGTGAACCGCTGGAGGCTGAATATTGCTTTCATGTTCTTGACGTTAAACGGCGTCTGAGAAGTTAGGACGTTAATGTTGTCTTCAGACTTGTTCTGCATGAGTTAATGTTACACCTTCAGTAGTTCTGCTGGCTGTGACAATCAAATCCAAGCTTTTGCTGTATCATTTCAAAAGGAGCGAACTTGTGCGCGATAAAAATCTGTAACTCTTTCACTCCCGCGTGAAGCTTGCACTGCACCCCAGTTTATGGGAAACCTGGGGTGGCTGCTGCTAGTGCCAGGGCCCTCTTCAGGACCCCGCTGCAACTTGTACCCCCCCATTGCCCCCGCCAGTGATGCCAATGGCAGTACCAACAACTACTAACCATCGCTCTCCTACAAGCCTGACAATGCGGCAGGTGTGCTCATTTGTGAATTAGACTGACAGCGCCACCATGTGGCAGACTGTTATAAGTGCCGGTGATGACAATTAAGTGTTGGTGCCGAGAACCGGAAACCACCAGCACAAATTAAGCACTGGCTGCAAAAGGAAGTGGTCTTTAATTTCTAAATCCGGAAATGTTTGTTTTTTGTATGCAGTCCATGGATGAGATAAATAGTTACAGGTTTAGTGATAGTGTACTTTTAATAGGTTAAATAGTCCCTCATTCCAAAGGAGGCAGAAGGAGACTTCCAAACAGCGAATACAACAAAGGTGAGACTGCTTTCCTCCTGAGGGCGGATACAAAATGTGATTGACAACGTCACAAGCCAATAGTGGAAGGCTTCTGAGCCAAAGAAGCCAATTGGTGAAGAAGGCCAAACCAAAGCCCCTTAGACTAAGTATGCAGTACAATCCCTAGGCCGTGAAGGGCACAAGCTCCACTACGTGTAAAACCTGAAAATGAGTCGCCATGGCGTGTTGCATGCGCACTGCAATGTCGTATAATAAAGCCAAGTTGTCTATTCATTTTGCTGTTTAATAAAGTGTACACACTATAATCACATTTCAAGCCTCATGGAGGTCAGTTAGTGGTAGCGGCGGGGCGGGGGGGATGGGGGGGGGGGTAGCAGGTGCGGACCCTGGGCCTGGTATAGATCTGGGTGGACGGGTTGCTCCACCACAGAGGTGACGGACGTCCCAACCACCGAAATTTAAATCCCATTATATCTCGACGGACGGGATATCCCGTTGTGACAGAGTAACCCATCCGCCAAGATCCAAATGCAGGCGCTCTGCCTTCATCTTTTGTACCCACCCCGGCTCACTGGCGTAGCTAGGGGGGGGCGGTGGGGGCGGTCCGCCCCAGGCGGCACTATTTTGTGGGCGGCGGCCAGTTTTGGCTATTTCCTGCAAAAAAAATGTTTTCTTTTGCACGAGTACCATTTCCGAAATCTGCCCATGTGGCAGAGATTTATAGAGAGGAGGCAAACCCATTTCTCACCTAACGGTGCATCAAAAATTGCCTCGTTCCCAACCTGGAGGAAAGGGCGAGCCCTCCGCTCTACGTCTGACTGGTGAAGCGTGCGTGTTTGACGCTGCGCAGCGGGGCTGCGTCACCCTGTGGAGGAAAAGATAATATTCAGACGTAGAAATACTGCCCTCAGCATGCCGGGTGGCGAGGTACATCCGTTCTGCTATTCATCGCATGTAATCATGCATTTGTTCAGGGAATGAGACCTTACACCCGCCATCACCTGCTCTAACATTACGTCAACGTGAGAGACTCACTTTGTTTTCTTCTAACGCTGGTTCCCGCCATAGCGCCTTTTGCCTCTCAGCTTTAATTTTATTTTATTTTTTCCGCATATTTATATAGCGTTACTCGACCCGAAGGTATTGGTGCGCTTTACATAGCACCGTATTTACATTATACATTCAGGCACGGGAGATTAAATGATTTGCCCATAATCACAGGATGTGGACGCGACCTCAAGGCTCGAACCCTGGTTTCCTGCACCAGAGGCGGCAGCGCAGCCGACGGACAGTGCAGGTGTTTAATCGAGCACTGCATGTCGCGCTGAACACCATGCATCATCGCAGAGGATGTGTGATGGGGAAAGAAGCAAGGTAAACTCGTGAAGGATTTCTATCATATTACTAAATTGACAAGAGTACTTGGCCAAATAATGAAACGTAGACAACACTGAGAGAGGTAGAATCAATGCATTATTTAACTCGTTTTTGTTGATTTGGTAGAATATAATGAATTCATTTATGCATACGTTTTGTAAAGTGCAGATGCACCCACAACATGCTCCAAAGTGCTCGGGGAGACTGCGGAGTAAAAATAGGAGAAACATTAGAAATAGAACTTTGGCTCATTGAAGTGTCAGGGTTTTTTGGAATAGGTGGGTTGTCCGATGTTTGCACAATATCCTGAAGCTAACCCCACACGTAGGAGCTTGGACAATAGGTTCTCAAGGTGGTTATACAAAATGGGGGACTTTCTAACAGCTGTTTGCATCAGTGACAAAGGTCGTTGGCAGGGCAATGTTAGGCCTCTGGTTGGATTGTAAGGGAGGCATAGTGTAGAAAGGTTGTCAGGCTAATTCTTATGGTATTTCCTATGAACCAGACAGAGAGTTTTTAATCCAGTCCTTCATTCGACTGGCAACCAGTGAAGTGGTATCAATGCAGGCAACACTTTGATCCTACAAGCGAGACATGCTTCCAAAAGCAGCCAGACAGCAAAGTTTTCAGGTCTTTGAGATTTTCTCGCCGTATGTCAAGACAGACCGCCAAATGGTGCAGAGCTCCAGGACACTTATGAAGTAACAGTGCGCTTTACAAATGCTCGTTCATTCATATATCATTAATTTAATGAATGCTTTAAAAGGCCATCATGAGGACAATACTGATGACTGAACAGTTTCCATGCAGGCAAGAGAGGTGAAAGAACCCACTCGAGGTCATATTGTTGACCTGTGTGGTGAAGGAGAAATCTGTGTCACACATGACTCCACGATTTCAGACCAAACTTGTAGAAATTAGCAGAACACCAAAAGCGGGGTATACGTTGCTTATCCTGTTCCAGTGGCGTAGCTAGGGGGGGCAGTGGGGCAGTACGTCCCTGGCGGCTCTATTTTGGGGGCGGCGGCCAGTGTTCCCAGTTTGGGCTATTTCCTGCACAAATGGGTGAAATTTTTCCCATTTGTGCGGGAAAAACCCATACTTGGCGGGTGGCTTTATTTTGGGCAGATATTTGTCCCATTGTGTGCAAATTTAAGGCTGGGCCGGCGCAGACAATCATTACTAAGTGGCACACAGGCAGCGGGATTGGCTGGCTGAATGAGGTGAAAGCACGCTGCATAGCTTATGCAGTAAGTTTGACAGGGCCGTCAATCATTGGTAGTGTGACGGCCCTGCTTCATCCTGCTGTCCCGCCCCCGGAGTGACTACTGGTTCAATGTGGTCACAAGGGGCAGGCTCGGTAGTAGATTTTTGCTTTTTTGATTGGCCCGGCTGTGGTCTGGGCAGGGCCTCGAGGGACTTTCACTTCTTGCCACGTGCGGGAAGATCGATTCAACTGTGGAAGACTGGAAGTGGAAATTAAGCGCATGCTATAGTGAATCTGTGGGCCCCCTGGAATTGCTGCCACCCACCGTAGTTTGGCTGTTCTCCGTGACCTCAACATACATGCTGCTTCCTGCTGCCCTATCGTTTGAATGGAGGTGTCTGGTGATGCTGAGAGCAGAGCTGCTGGGTGTCTTTAAAAGGTGCATGCACTGCAGATCTCTAAAATGAAGACAGTGGTGCCACCACTCAGTGCATCTCGCCATAGACTTAATCCTGATGTCCAGGACCACAGCAACTGTCTGCAGTCAGTGTGGCTCATGGACACTTAAGGCAGCAGGCTGCTGCAGCACAGAGTTGTAAGATTCTGAGGTGCGCAGGTAAGCCAAATAACTTGCTGCTGTTGATGCTCTTGCTGACAGGGCCGAGTTTTATCTACTGGCAGTTTTGATTCACCAGCCACATTGAAGTTAAGTTTCCTTGTGTGTCCAGATGTTTTCAGGAAATGGTAAAAATTTCATGATAACACAAGTAAAAATTGTTCCTGCTGAAGGAAGATCAGCATATTGTCTACTTGCAGATATCACTGTTCATGAATCTCACTGATCATGAAGTAGCGCATAGGGTTAATGTGCCTGCTGCAAAGAACGTGTACCATGCAGTTCACTAAACTGCATTTTATGTGTCTATCTGAGTGAGTTCCTGCATTTAGTCACAGAGCTCCTTGGGTTACTTGCAGTTCATAAGTTACAATCCCAATAGCACAATTACATATGAACTCCCATCAAGGAGCTGCATTCAAACTGCATAGTATGTTAAAACGTTATTTTTCCCTCCAGTCTTTAATTATCCTAATGTTGTTAAAGGGTTTTTTTGAGGTGGAAATACATTCTTTTTATAGTACAGCCAACCACTAAGGTATGTTTTAAATCCTGAGCCTGTACTTCCCCGGATCAAACACTTTAAAAGTATACTGCTTACTTGTATGGATGGCATGAGATTCCTACCACTTGTAATCCTCACTGTTATATGGATCATTTCCCGTAGACTGATTTACACACATACAATTTGTTGTTTCTGTATAATGTATGTATGATGTAAAGTGCTCTGACACCCTACACTGGTATGAGGAGCTCATTAAAAACAATGAACACATGAAAGAGAGAGGTTAGTACCCTTCTATTTCAGACACTTTGCAGTAGTTTCAAGACCTTAGTTTCTCGGTGCTCATATGGGTGTACCTTCTGATATTTATCTTTCTCTGTGGACTGCATTACTTTATTTTACTCGCAAGACAGTTCCACTCCTAAGTGTCACACATTTGGCCATTGAATGTCACTCATAGACACACTGAAACTATGAAAACTCCACACATAAGCAATCTCAAACCTTGGCAGCTATGCCCTATATAATATGCATTACTGACCTTCAAGGCCAAGAAACATTTGAGAGGATTGTACCTCCTGCTAAACACCTTTCAGAAACAACCCTATGTCACAGCTGCATAATAGCCCATGCTTCACAACAGTTCCATGATGTACATGTTTGGATTTGTGTGACTGGGTGAATTGGAGCCAGTGGACGGACGTGGCTGCCACGCAGTGACACACTTGCTGGGATAGGGGAGCAGTTGAGACTCGGACCGATGTGTGGGAAGGGGACACATTGCATTGGGTGTGTTGAATGCTGTGGTGAGCAGGATTTGAGGGTGGCTGCGCCCACCTGTGGAATTGTTCTGTGCTGGTGGTGGAGTGGGACACAGGCCATTCGGCACATGGGTCGGGCGGTGAGAGATGGGCCCAGACTGTGGCGGGGTGTGGGAGTCCCTGGCACGGACCTCGATTGCCTTGGGCCTATAACGTGGATTCATTGGAGTGAGCTGACTCGCGGACTCTGGCCGCTGCGGTGAACATGTGCGTGATGGCATGGTGGATGGGCGGACTTTGGGAGAGCCAGTGGGACGCTCGTGCAGATCACAGTCAGGCAGACTGACGGATATGTTTGGAGGTATTTGGAAGAATCACACCGGTATGGTTGGGCGAGTGGCCCCGGGGTGCAGCGCGCGGCCCTCTGCGGCTGCGAGTTTAGATGGTTGGCACTTGCTTCCACTTTTTGGTGGACCGGTGTGGAGCTGGCATTCTGGTGATACATGTGAGAAATATTTGTGCCCGAGGTTTGACAGTGGGGTGAGATTCGAAATTCGAGTCGAGACTTGGCCTAGCACGGTCACGGGGCTGCGGATGCCATGGGCGGCAGTCTGTGGGATGGCCCCGGGCGCCACGGACTCTAGCTACGCGATGGCGGCCAAGAGAGGAGAGCCAGAGGAGAGCCAGAGCCGGGCCTGGGATCCGCCGTGGCTCGAAGAGCCAAAGCACGAACCGGGCCTTAAAAATAATGATCACATCGACCCTGCAACAAAGTATTTATTAAAGCATCTGCTTACATAAATAACATTGTCCTGAATATGTCACGTAAAATGTGCCAAGACGTTTATATTTTTTTAACATTTGTGTTTTTATTTCTAGTTCACTAAAAGAGCATTTTCTATTCCTTACAGCAATTTGTATGGTGGGATTTTAAATCCGCACTTCTAACGCTAGAGTCATGGCTCCAAGTTACAGAATTCAATCTTCCGCTAGATAAAAGCCAGTACTGGCTGAAGGTGTCCCATGTGGCAGGGGAACTCGCGGCTGCAGTGAGCATCTTCGAATAAAACATTAGAACATGTGCACCAAGGAAAGACAGGACAATGTATTGTAGATATTTTAAAGATTCCTTTTGAATAACAGTGCAGCCTCGTTACCTACTAACCGGTAGACGTTGAGAGAAGCGCAGAGCGTCCAGTCTTGATGGAAATTCATTTACCGCGTTCACTTCAAGACACACATTCCAAAAGAAGCTTGTTTTATAAAATAGCCAGCAGTAACCTTTCTGTTCAAGGCGGACTCTGGCGTTTTAACATCTCCCTGTTCACTAAGATTATCAGCTAATTCATATTTGAAGGAGGGATTCCCAAGTCCAGCATCCCTCGTGCTACCTGAAACCACCCGGATGTTAAAGCACCCGGTATTGTGATACCCAAGGTACAATGATTCCTTGACAATCAGGGTTGGGGTGCAGGGGTGGAGCATTGCTTGAGTATGGGTTACCTCCTGCCACTTGTCATAGAGGGACAAGCCAAGGGCACTAGGACCCTGCAGCAAAGAGCTGAACCCTACCGCCCGACACCGAGAAAGAGAGTGGTCGAAGCGGCTGGGGAACAGGAAGAGGTGGGCATTGATGCACGTTCCAAGGGACCACAAGGGAAGAAGGGTGAGCTGTTGCTTCCTCGATTGGCATCAGTAAAAGATGAGGAGCTGGCCTGCCTTTTTTGGTCACCAGGACATGACTTCTGGCAAAAGAAGGTGGACAGATATGACCCTAGGGTAGGTCACTTCCCCACCGCTGCAGCTCCGCCTAGCCTGTCTTCTCTGCCGCCTGATTGACGCCTTCTCCCCCCTTCCAGATCGGCGCTCTCCTGCCCTGCACGAGCGCCGCCTGGATTGCCTGTGACCTGCTTTGTGCCCCGTGTGCCTGCCCGCCCCTCTTCTCTTTTCTGTATCCCTGGTGTGAGAGGATTGAGTAAGTGGTTTTTTCCTGTTTTTAGTTTGGTTTCTTGGTTCTTCGCCGACTTTCCCGCCGCTGCCCCCCGTGCGGCCACGCCCCCCCTGCACCCATTGGACCCTCCCTCCTGCCTCCTCCCTCTTATGGCAAGCCCGTCTGCACCCGACCGCGCCCAGCGCCAGGACCCCTCGTCCTCGCCAGAGCCAGCCTAGCCGACAGAGATACGACGCCACCACCCTCCACACACTCAAAACCGGCCGACAGCCAGCCTGCTACCAAGCCACCCCGAAACGCACCCACGGAGCATTCACCTGCCACGCCTGCAACTTCACCTGCACCCATTCCTGCACCCCACCACCAAGCCATACTCAGCACCGATCACCTCAAGTGCATCCTGCTCAACACCCGCTCCGTCCACAGGCACGCCATCGAACTCTGGAACCTGCTCGACACAACCTCACCCGACGTCGCCTTCCTCACAGAGACATGGATGAACGCCTCCTCAGCTCCCGACATCGCCATAGCCATCCCGGATGGCTACAAGATCGCCCGGAAGGACCGCATCAAACAAGCTGGAGGAGGCATCGCCATCATCCACAGGAACACCATCCGGATTACGACCAACGCCGAAGACACCCTCACCGGCGCCGAACACCTTCACTTCCAGATACACACCGACCCCAAGACCACCCTCAGAGGCACCCTCGTCTACAGACCCCCGGGACCGTGCACACAATTCAGCGAAGCCATCGCAGACTTCGTCAGCCCGCACGCCCTCACCTCCTCAGACTACATCCTCCTAGGAGACCTCAACTTCCACCTGGAAAACAACAATGACAGCAACACCTCCACCCTGCTAGACAACCTCGCCAACCTCGGACTCAAGCAACTGGTGAACACCCCGACCCACTACGCCGGCCACACGCTCGACCCCATCTTCTCCTCCAGCAAGCGCATCTCCTTCAGCCACTCCACCGGACTACACTGGACAGACCACAGCTGCGTCCACTTCAACTTCATGAGAACCACAACCCACCACCACCCTCAACAGGTTCCCCGCAGAAGCTGGAGCAAGATCACCGCCAATCAGCTCACCACCTCCCTCAGCCAGAACCCCCCCAACAACACGAAGGACCCCAATGAAGCAGCCCGCAACCTCACACAATGGCTCACTAACTGCGCCGACGACCTCGCACCACTGAAGAACCCTCCCAGCAAACACGGCAGCAAGAAAGCCTCCTGGTTCACCAACGACCTCAAAAACTCCAAGAAAACCTGCCGCACCCTCGAGAAAGCCTGGCGCCACGACTAAACAACAGAAAACACATGACAGCCCTCAAGAACGCCACCCGCAAACACCACCAACTGATCCGCACCACCAAAAGGACCACATTCAAAGAACGACTGGACAACAACTCGGACAACAGCAAGGAACTCTTCAGCATCGTCAAAGTGCTCTCCAGCCCCAGCGCCTGCAACAACGACATCACCCCCTCGCAGAACCTCTGCGACTCACTCGCCTCGTTCTTTCACCGCAAGATTGCCGACATACACAACAGCTTCGGCGCACAGACCGTGCACCCTACCACCGAACCGGCGCTCCCCACCGCCACCCTCTGCACCTGGACGACGGTCAGCACCGAAGATACCACCCGCACGATGAAAACCATCCACTCCGGCTCCCCTACTGACCCCTGCCCACACCACATCTTCAACAAAGCCGACTCCGTCATCGCACCCCAACTCCGGGACATCATCAACAACTCCTTCGCATCCGCCACCTTCCCAGAGAGCTGGAAACACGCCGAGCTCAGCGCCCTCCTGAAGAAACCCACCGCGGACCCCACGGACCTCAAACTTCTGACCCATCTCGCTCCTCCCATTTCCGGCTAAAGTCATCGAGAAGATCGTCAACAAGCAACTCTCCGCCTTCCTCGAGACTAACGGATCTCTCGACCCCTCGCAATCCGGCTTCCGAGCCAACCACAGCACCGAGACCGCCCTCATCGCAGCCACCAACGACATCAGGTCCCTGCTCGACAACGGGGAAACTGCCACCCTCATCCTCCTGGACCTCTCGGAAGCCTTCGACACCGTATGTCATCGCACCCTGATACAGCGCCTCAGCAACATCGGAATCCAAGGTAAAGCCTTAGAGTGGATCACCTCGTTCCTCGCCGGGAGAACCCAGAGAGTCCGTCTTTCCCCGTTCCAATCCTCGGCCACCGAAGTCATCTGCGGCGTCCCGCAAGGATCCTCGCTCAGCCGCACCCTCTTCAACGTCTACATGAGCCCCCTCGCAGCCATCGCACGCCAACACAGCCTTAACATCATCTCCTACGCCGATGACACCCAGCTGATCCTCTCCCTCACCAAAGACCCCGCCACCGCCAGAGCCAACCTCCAGGAAGGAATGAAAGACGTCGCAGAATGGATGAAGCTCAGCCGGCTGAAACTAAACTCCGATAAGACGGAAGTCCTCATCCTGGGAACATCCCCCTCCGCCTGGGACGACTCCTGGTGGCCCCCCGCCCTGGGCCCCGCTCCAAAGCCCACGGACCATGCATGCAACCTGGGCTTCATCCTGGACTCCTCCCTCACGATGACCAAGCAAGTCAACGCCATCTCATCATCCTGCTTCAACACCCTGCGCATGCTCCGAAAGATCTTCCGGTGGATCCCCACCGACACCAGGAAGACGATCACCCAGGCCCTCGTCACCAGCCGACTGGACTACGGCAACACCCTCTACGCCGGAACCACAGCCAAACTACAGAAAATACTCCAGCGCATACAGAACGCCTCTGCACGACTCATCCTGGACACCCCCCGCCTCAGCCACATCTCTCCCCTGCTGAGAGACCTGCACTGGCTCCCCATCAGCAAGAGGATCACGTTCAGGCTCCTCACCCACGCACACAAGGCCCTCCACGACATGGGCCCCACATACCTCAACAACCACCTCACATTCTACACGCCCACCCGCCAGCTCCGCTCCGCCAGCCTCGCCACCGTCCCACGCATCCGCAAGACCACTGCCGGAGGAAGATCCTTCTCCTACCTGGCAGCGAAGACATGGAACTCCCTCCCCACCCACCTACGTCTGACCCAGAACCATCTCTCCTTCAGGAAACAGCTCAAGACCTGGCTCTTCGAGCAGTAGCGGACCCCCCTCCCCCCCCTAGCGCCTTGAGACCCTGCGGGTGAGTAGCGCGCTTTATAAATTCATTGATTGATTGATTGATTGATTGATATCCTTCTACAACCTCCCTAGAGACCGACAGTGACAAAAGTGAGCAAGCAACAACCGAGACAGCTGTTGTGGTCACCCGCCACAGCATAGTGCTCTACAGCCCCCAGGGTACAACCTCTAAAGATGGAAGGCTGCCAGCAAATGTGAGCTCCCCAGAATCCTCAGCGCCACGAAAGCGCACTCATGACAAATCCTGAGGCTGCTCTGCAAGTGAAGACATTGCCTGCCCATTAGCACACCTCAGAAATCCCTGAGGCCGATTTGAAATCAAGCACAATTGTGTTCAAATCTGCGTCCCAGAAGATATTGTGGTGCACAGAACACAAGATCTTCCAATGCCATCTTGGAGCCAGGCATCGATCCAGTTCCTTCTCCCGTAGTAGTAATGTACCCGTCATCTTGAAATGAGGCAAACTGAAAGCTCCACAGAAACCTATGGAACTGCCCATTTCAAGGTCAGGCAAGTCACAAATCTTTAGACTCAATGGTGGCGGGCAGTGTGAAGTGTAGCAACTCACAAAAAGTGGTCTTCTGAACACCTGAAAAGTAGATTGCAGCATTGAACATCAAGAATTCTTCAGCACTAGTCCCGCCCCAACACCTGCAGCCAATAATACCTTAACTAGGGCCCTAGAATGAGTGAAGAAGTCATGCCTAGCTCCATCTTCTGACGCCCTCAAGCGACGTGTGCATCTGAATACAACAAGATCGAAAAGAAACCCGAACTGTTACCATCTAACGTGGATGTCTTCCAGTGGAGGGCAAAGCGCCCAGTGGCTAATCTAGGCAAGAAACTCTAATTTACAACAAAACCTCACTACAGGGTGAAGTAGATGTCTTAAGAGGTGAAGTGCCTGCTCCATGCCGTCTCAACAACGTGACTACACAATTTTGGGTCTCACTACTGTGACTTATGAAGTGCTGACTCATCATCGTGTGTTGAAGGAGCATTCAGCACGGTTCCAGGGAAGCAGGAAGCTGAAGGGAGAGCAAGTCACACTCAACATCAATGAAACTCAAAACCACCGATGTGTGTAAGTGCATCTACAACTCCGGCCGAGGATGAACTTCTAAGTCACTAGAGCAAGACATCATTGAAGTGGTCAATGGACTGACTCCGTGGACGTCCCCCCTCCCATCATTGCCATACCAAAATGAAACACACGGTAAATCCGCATCTCTGTGGGCATGCATCTACCAAACAGAACAATACAAAAGGAGAGACACCCAGACCCACACCGAAATGACATAGTCAATTGCCTCAATCGAGCCTGCATATTCTCCAAGCTAGACCTCTTCAAAGGATACCACCTGCTAGAACTGGCTCCTCAGTCAGTCTAGATCGCAGCGTTCTCCACGCTCCGAGAATTATTCCGATACAAACACTGTCGTCAGCTGCCGAGATATGTCAGTAAATTGAGAGGAGAGCCATAAGGCCTGTGAAAAACTGTCTAAACTACAATGATGACATCCTTGTGTTTGGTCACACGAAAGAGGAGCTTGACAAAGCAATAGAGGACATGTGCAGCCGTACAGAAGAAGCAAGACTGACCCGGAACGGAGAAAAATAGGAGTTTGGAAAAGATCTTCATTGGGTATATTTTCTCCCTCAGAGAAATGCAACCAGATCTAACCAAGGTCAAAACACAAATCACCAGTGCTAGCTAATGTAGCAGATGTTTGGTCCTTCCGGTGTATAGTGAGTTACTGCTCCTGCTAGTAAGCACACCACTTGGATATCTCACCAAACAAAGAAAACAAGCACATGGACCACAGAATGTGAAGAAGCCTTCAAGAACATCAAAGAGGCTATCTGGTCTATTTTGATGCATCATTATGCACAGAACTGACAGTAGATGCCAGCCCCTTAGAAATCGGGGCCATTCTAGCACAGCACAAGCCCAGATGCAATTCTACCAGGTGAATTATTGCATATGCAAGCAGGAGCTTTAAAGAGGTGGGAAAAAGTACTGTCAACGTGAAAAAGAGTCTGGTCATTGTGTGGGAATGTGAACACCATCACATGCTCTTGTATGGCAAGCCATTTAAAATCATAATGGACCATCAAGCACTAGTATCCATCTATGGCGACCCGACCGCAAGATCCCACCATTTATAGAAATGTGAGGAATACACCTAATGGACGATGACTTCAAGATAGTGCAAAAACCTGGAAGAGGACTACATCTTCATACACCCACTTCCAAGCATTCGCCCCACACCATCACTGGCAGGAGTACATCAATCTTTGACTGCAGCAGAACACTCAGCTCTGACCACACTAGAGGAACTTGTGCAAGAATTACACAACATCACACTGGGAGAAGTTAGAAACCTAATGAGAAGACATAGATGGAGTTGCCAACAACAACAATTAATACAATAGAGGGGTATACAGGGAAAGGATCAATCAATCGCGGTTTATAAAGCGTGCTACTCACCCGCAAGGGTCTCAGTGTGCTAAGGGAGGGGGGGGAGCAGCTCCGTTGGGGTCATTCGAAGAGCCAGGTCTTGATAGTTGTATTCAAGAACGTACAAGAAGAGCTGTCTGAAACTAAACAAGAAATAGTCTTTAATGGCACCAAGCTAGTCCTACCAGAAGCACTATGCTGACGAACTATCAACCCCGCACATGGAAGTCACAGAGAGATAGTAGCTACCAAAAAGATACTGGGAGAAAAGGTATGGCTCCTGGGCGTAGATCATCTGGTGTTAGAAATGACTCAAGCATGTCAGCTCGGTCAAAGCACAGGAAAGCCCTCAAGACCCAAACAGCTATGCATGTCAGACTTCTCAGATGCTGTGTCGTCAACATTGACAGCTGACTTCTATAGACCTTTGGACACTAGGATGTACCTCTTGGTCGTCATTTGTTGAGCATTCTTGTTTCTCTCTGCTATGCCAATTACAGTCAACACACACAAGATGATGGACGGAATGTTGCGCATTGGCAAAACATTCACCCCAGTCACAGATCTGGGTTTAATCCATCGTTATTTTGCTCACCACGCCACCCCAGTTCAGTCATGGCCATATGCAAATCAGTCTTGACCCTGTGCCTCATGGGAACAGTCCAGCCCGAACTGCCAAGCCATGTCTTCCCTGGACTGGAATCAAGCATCCTAGGACCGGTTTCGGGGGCCATGTCTGAACTGGGGTGGTGGAGTGAGCTAAAGAATGATGATGGATTAAACCCAGAACAGTTGACTGGGGGTGAGTGTTTGATTAACTCAAACGATTCGTCCATCATCCCCTTTGGTATTGCTTTGTTCGCCCTAAGTTGGCAGGGTATGCCCAGACGTGGGTCCCTTGCTCACTTTGCCACTGGAATCAAGATAGCCTGGCTGACGAGGGTTATGAACCCGAAACCGGTCCCAGGATGCTTGTTTCCGGTCCAGGGAAGACATGGCTTGGCAGTTCGGGTTGGACTGTTCCCATGAGGCACAGGGTCAGACTGATTTGCATATGGCCATGTCTGAAATGGGGTAGTGGAGTGAGCTAAAGAATAGTGGTGGATTAAACCCAGATCAGTTGACTGGGGGTGAGTGTTTGATTAGCTCAAGCGCTTCGTCCATCATCCCCTTTGGTATCGCTTAATTACAGTCAACATCAGCAACAGCCACATGCGCCAAGATGGTGGCTGCGTACCCTGGTAGCTCTGCCATCTGTGGCCTTATATCCTGCGCCATTGCCTAGCCCTGGTGCCATCGAATTGAATCCAGGCCATGCTTGACACCGGACACCCTACCTGCCATGGATTTCCCTGGGCTGCAGAGCTCCACAGGGCTCCACCTGCCCGGGCCACTCTTTGGTGGCGGCCGTAACTGAAGCCATGGCCCTCCGGTCCCCCTGAGGGTGTCCCTATTCCCATGGGAGGGGAACTACTTGATGTCAGCAGCACCTTTATGGGTGAGGCACTGCACAGTGTGCACCAGACTTCTCACCTGCCCTCCGGGCTCCTGAGAAGGGAGAGGACAGCTCCTTAGAGAGCAACAGACAGCTCAGAGTATTCGCGAACCCCAATCCTTAGACTGTTGCCCTGGGCTCAATCGTGGGGCGTGGCGTGCTGCCCTAACATTGCACTGGGGATCTGAGGGACAAATGTCCACTTCCTTGCCAGTAGTGGGTCCTTGAATGTGGCTTTCCGTCTGAAGGCACACTCGATGTCCTGCAACAAAAGACTCTCTTGCAGCGAACAAGTCAGTCCTCCCTGTTTCACTGGATCTAGCGCCTTACAGCTCTCTGGACCCTCTATCTCCCTGATTCACTAACATTTTGGGTGCACTGGTTGCGACCTCTACATCCTCTGATAGTTGCCTCTTTCTTCTTTGTGCAGATTAGCATTCTTAGAGGCGTCTTGTGCCTTGGGCAAAGGCACTCCACAGGACTCTTGAACCCTCCTCTGAATATCTTTGGGGGCTGACTGGGCATCACTGCCATGCCTTCTCCGCCTCTGGTCAGACTGGAGAAATCTGCTGGTGAAGGTGTGGTGGGGCGTGTGGTCTCTGGCTCTGTGGCCTCTGCCCGATTACCCTTTACACCCATGCCCTGCCACTACTGATGATCGGATCCTTACTATGCAGTAATACGGTGTATTGGCATTCACAGCGGATTACTTCTGTGGTGGTGTGCTGTCATGCTGCAGGTAGTCACTGCCACCCGACCCCTCTCTTCTCTGGGGTTAGGCTGTGCACCCGCAAGCGGGTCCAAATATGAGAGGCGCCGCCTGATTCTGCATTACTGTGGTACTACATGGACCACTATACTCTGGACTTCACTATGGGCAAGTTACACACCAGGGTATCTGCCCGTGTGGACCGTTACCCAGCGGCACCTCAATTCCGGAGCCGTCCTTGCCAGCTTCTACTCTGACTGGTCCCAGGGCACGATACTAACAAGCTAGATTCTATCCTTACCACCATAGTGGGGATCCGCTCCTCACTGGAAACCAAAAGAGACATGTTGTCTGTTCAACTTACATTGCTCGATCAGGACCTCGGCAAATTGGCTGACCGAGTCTCCTGCATGGAGTCCACGCTCTCTTACCTGAAACCTTTGCTGATGGAAGAATACTCACAGACCTCCTAGACAGGGTGAGGATATGGGAGGGGAGGGTAGGGTAGGGCAGGGCAGAGGAAGCTGAAGACCATGCCCAAAGAAGCAGTCTCAGAATTGTGGGCCTCCCGGATTGCGCATAGGGGAGGACCTTATTACTTACCTCAAGACCTGAATTAAAAGTTTCATGCTTCGGCATAGAAGTACCTCTTTCTTATCTATTGAGTGGGCCCACAGGGTTCCTACACGCAGAGCTAGCCTGGCCAGGCACCTTGCCTGATGGTCGCCAAGATCCTCCATTTTATGAGCTGCAAAAAAATTCTAAGAGAGGTCCGGACACTCGCTCCACTGATTGTGGACAAACAACGCGTGCTGCTGTTCCCTAACTACATGATAGTGGTCCAACACCAGTTCTCCTCTTTCCTCTGTGTAATAAACGCAAACTCTGTGGATTCGGACTGCAACATTCCTTATTGTTCCCTGCCAAACCCAGTCATTGACACCCACACCATTCACTTCTTTGAAAACCTTGTGGAGGCATGGGAATGTGCAGAACAGATTGTGCTCTCGACTGGAAGGGTGGCATTAGCATACTAGGAGCAGCTTCCACCACCGGTGCATTGGCAACACCCTTGCTGCTGCACTCCTCGCCCTTCTCGCAGTATGATCCTCCGTGCGAACTGTCAAGCAGCAAAGGATGGACGTAGGGCATTGGTCATCGCCTCCACCTTCCACTGTCATCACACCACTTTGGGGTGGACTCCGGAGGGCCCTTCCAGTGAGGATGACTCTGCCACACCCCATCTGTTGGCCTTGGAGGAGCACAAGCCTCCCCTGCTCACTCCACCAGACAGCAGATGACTTTTTGTGACAGTGTGCCAATCTGGTGCCAATTGAGCTGTCCTGATTTCTGGATACTGAATCGCCACTTGTGGCCTTCTTTCTTGCTATAAGACCCTAGACTACCACCCTTGACGTTATCTATGGTTTGGCCTCCCTCTGCATTCATGGTTCATTTTTATGGGGAGCTGTTTGCTTCCTGCCCTTGTTTACAAAATGTTTCACTTTTGCACATGGCTGGTGGATGATGGGTTGCTTCCCTTTGCCGCTGCTTGTTCTGATGGGGAGGTGTAGGAGAGGGCTATTTCAATCTGGTGCGCACTTCTCTAGCATTTCTGTGCACCAATGCCTCCTAGACGTCACCTGACCGCAGGGGGGGCATGCTCTCTGGTGAGGTCAGTATGCTTACTTGGAATATTTGGAGCATGCACACTGCGGCTAAGCCTTATGCTGTCTTGTGCTATCTTAAATGCAGAAGCACCCTTATTGCAATCAATGTTCCAAGAGAGACATTTGACTCATCCTGAAGTTCAGCGGCTGCAGTGGCTTTGGAGTGGACAGGTGTTTGCTACTGGCTACTCGGCCTTCTCTCAGGGAGCCCTGATTGGGGTGCGGATGGACACCCCATTCCGTCAGGAGGCTTCCCTCCTTGACCTCAGAGGTCGACACATGCGAGTGCATGGTAGCTTGGACAGTACCGCAGTTGGCCTGGGAAGCTCCCACCCCACAATAATGAACAGTCCGTGCTCCTTGATGCACTCTCTACACACCTGGCTGATATCCCGAAGGTTTTAGGGGGGATTATAATTGTGTATTAGATGTTTCAGTTGATTGATTTCCCCCCCTCCCCCTACCACAGGCCTCAGCGATGTACACTGCTTAGCACTTTGTTAATTGGCTGCAATACTGTAACCTCTGTGACCTTTGGCTCCAGTGAAACCCACAGGTTAAGACGTACTCTTTCTATTCACTTTGCACGGCGTTTACACATGAATTCTACCTGGGCAAAGTGGCCTCAGATCACCACTTCCTTCTGGCCAGCTTTGGCCACTGTGTATCTCTCCCTCCTGTTCTGACCTGACACATGCAAACCTCCCTTCTCAATGCCTCCCCCTTCCACTCCTTGCTGCACGCAGCTGTGGAGGATTATTTTGCCCTTAACACTGAGCCTCCTGCAACACTATCAAATGGGAAGTGTTCAAAGTGGCGATACGGGGTCACTGTATCAACACTTCAGTAGGCTTATGGAGAGCCTTTAATACTGGGCTACAATCTGTTGAGGGCTAGTTGCTCTGCCTTGAAGCCACGATGATCAGTGCTGACTGTGATTATCATACCCTCCACGCCACGCACGCACGCCTAGCTGAGCTGCATGACAGACTGCATAGCATTAATTACACAGCGCATGCCACAAAAGACCAACCCGATCTGGGTAACCCTGGGACCTTACTAGCACGAATGATCAAACAAGCTGACGCCCGTTACCCCATCACCTACATCTGCACTGCCCCAGGTGTTTTTGCCCCCGCCCTGAATGACTTACATGAATCCTTCATTGCACATTACTGTTTGGTATATGCCCCTGCACATCTCTGCTCTTGCGGGAATATTGAATCCCTGCTAAATGACATTGCCTTACCCCACACCTGGAGCTTGATGCTCCAGTCACACAGGAGGAAATACGGGGAGCCCTGCTCACACTGTCAATGGGCAGGAATCAATGCCTGAACTAATAATTCTCGCAAGGAGAATCATAAAGAAACCATTCAAGGACTTCCTAGAATGGTATTGATAAATGTAACAATATGGTATTGTTGAATTTCTGCAAAAGTGTACAGACAAGAAGTTATAAGACGTTTTTGTCTGTTGGCCAAATTCAGCCTTCCAGTGCTCTTTCCTGATTGGTCAGAATTAAGTGGATTAGCCAGGTTCCTTTGATGGGGTGATAAATAGCCCCTGGGGTTAGAAAGCCCTTCTGGGGGGGCAGGG
Source organism: Triturus cristatus (assembly GCF_964204655.1). Lineage (NCBI taxonomy): Eukaryota > Metazoa > Chordata > Amphibia > Caudata > Salamandridae > Triturus > Triturus cristatus. The sequence continues at coordinate 43,393,458 of NC_140589.1, forward strand.
TTCTGCTGCATAGGAGTGCCAGAGCAGGGGGAGGGGTTGTAAACAACATTTTTAAATGAAAGTAGGGGGACAGGCAGGAGAAGCCAGTTTCATTTACACCTCTGCTCTTTGAACCCAGCCAGATGGTAGGATTAAGGAGGGATGAGCAGATGCAAGGGGGAGAGACTATGGAGATTAACCACCATGGGAGTGTCTTTAGCCAGCTCTTCTCTCCCTGCTGAAAAATCAGCCATGATTAATTTTTGAGAAATGGTGCTCTCTGGGACAAAATAGTGCCACACTTTGGAGGATGTGGTCCTACCAGGGAGGAGGGTGCTGCACTGCACCTCATTGGACAGGACTGCCCTCCTGCTTGACCTAGAGAATTTAGAATAAGTATCTGAGAGGGTCAGAGCCTCTCAGATCTGTTACTTGAAACTTTAGGAAGAGGAAGGGTCTATGCTGAGAAGTTTGATTTGCACCAACCAGGCCCTGCTCTCTGACTGACTGCGCCTGCTGCGCAATCTGAAACTACAGCCCTGTGGTTCAAACCGGCTTCAAAAGGACTAAAGAGTGGACTCCCTGCAAGCTACACGTTAATAGAGCTCACCTGGAACATCACCACCAAGAATCCTCAGGCTGGAGTGGATTTGTAAAGTTTTTCTCCAAGGGGATTGTGGGAATTGAAGTCCCAAAGTTTCAAGGACCATCTTGGAGCTTCTATACCCTGGGAGTAAGTTTTGGACACTTTGAAACCCTCAAAGGAACTTCAGGAAGACGTTTGGAGAAGTTTGGGGCAACATTGGAAAAAAGATACATAAGTGGACTGACTCGAACTGGCCAGGTAAGCCGCCAACCCTCAACCGCGAACCGGCCTGCCGTCCAGGTTCATCTTGCTGAAAAGCTCCGGAGGTCCAACTTCCAGATTTTGAAAAGAAGTAAGCTGAAACCCAAGCCGGTGAACCCTCACCAAATCTGGCCTGGTGAAGAGGATTGAAGGACCCTGCAAGAAAAAAACTCCATAAAAGTTTCTCAGTCCGAACGTAGAAGAAGTGACGGGACCAACTGAGAGAGGCAAGCCGCCCACCTGTGGAAATGTGGATTTTCCTGATCAGTTATGTCCCCTATCTTGGACCCCAACGGTTCTATGTGCATGTCACAAGTACATGTATGTTCCCTCCAGTTCCAGTTTTGATGACGCAAACACATGTGCGCCCACCATCAACATGTCCTCTGTCAGATCCGCCATCAATGGGCTGGATATTCGATTCCTAAGTATGAAAGGCCACCGACTTTTTATGGCTAAGTGACTCCATTTTTACAGTTCAGGCAGAGTAGGCCCGATTCTGTCCTCAAAGCCTTTCCCTGCTCTCTGCCTCTGACAGCATCAGTTTGAGCCCGCATCTGCATCCATGAACTTTGTCCTACTTCCTGTGCAGCTAACGGTGCCTGCCTCGGCCAGTTTCGCCTGCCTGCCAAGAAGCTGTATTTCACCTTCGAATTATCTACTTTGCTCCTCAGCCGATGCATTCCTGTCTAGTAGTTTGGGTAAACATTTCCTTTAGCTCCCAAGCAAAGGGCTCGGCCTTTCTGTCCTCATGCAAGTAATTCATAGCCCTGTTGCCATGGAAAGTTTTCTGCCCCTCGCATCTCATATAGACACTTAGACGCTTGTACACGCACTCACAGTCAGTATAGAATAGATTCTGTCCGAGAGTCCTTCCTTGTGGATAACATAGTTCTTTAAACATAGGATGTTAGATATGATTTGGGATTAGGTTGACTTGACCCCCCAGACTTTTTGTCTCCACATGTAGAGCTAAATGTCAAGTCCCCTTCACCCCCTAGTTGCACGTCAATTACACGTCATGCTGCTGCGCGCGCATCTATGCCAAGTATTATCTTATAGATCCACCTATGCACAACATTATGACCAATCATGTTTCTTTTACTCCTTATTACGCCCATTTTCGGTTACGCACTTATAGTATCGTTTCTCTTATCAATTGTTACGCCTTCTACATTGGTTTCATTGTAATGTATGATCTATAAAAGCAATTTCCTGTCAATAAAATATCGTACTTCACTTCCTGAACCCCCGTGGTGACGGAACCTGAAGGCCGCGACTCGAGTCGGCCATTTTGGAATAAAGCCCATTCAGAAACCTCTTATACCACGGATTCTGCCTCTTATTATTCTGAGCTATTTTATTTTAGATTCCGTATGAAATTCAGTCCAGGTAAAAGAATATTTACCACATAATGGCGCCCGAATAGGGACACTTTCTCATCTCACGCGCCGGCGGTGCGTTGCAGGCCCGGTCTCCTGCCACAGCTGGACGGACCATAACGCGTACCAGCAGGATTTCCTGTAGCTCCCTCCGGTCAAGCGGGGGCGACTGAGGCTGCGATCAACCCAGACGAGGCGGTGAGAAGTGCGAAGTATCCCGACCAGAGCCTAGCTGAGAGAGCAAGATCCGAGGTATACAGAGGCCCACCAGGTTTTCGAAATCCCGATGTCCAGAGGGTCCGATGTCCACAGTCATCGAGTCCAGTTCATTCTCCGAGGCCTTCCGTTTCAAGGAGCTACCCGGTGAGTACCATCGCCGGGGAGGCGTGTTGACGCGCACATAGGTTGTGCCGGTCAAGACGGATTTGGGTACACAAATCCGGTCTGCACTGTTTAGCAGTGTATATGTACTGTTTAGCAGTATATCAAGTATTCCGAAGTATCTAGTTATTGTCGAGAATTCTGCTTGGTGATTAGTTATGCAGACTGTCATCATTGTTGGTCATTTTTAATAATGTTTTATGTTCAATATTTAATGTGTTAAAATGTCCTGCATATTGTGGTATGAGTGATTGTTCATTATTGTGTTTTTCGTATTAAGTGTGTTCAAGACCAGGTATCAGACCAGTTGTCAATATGCCGCTCTTTTCGAAGTTAAGACAGATTACTACTAGAAAAGGGGTGCTTGAAGAAGCAGTTCCTATTCCTCCTAGGGACACTCCAGGGCACTTTATGTATCACAAGCATGGCTTAGATGCCATAATATTTCTTGATTTATGGGTAGATTATACCAAGGGATTGCCAGAAAGTCAAAGGTGGCCCGCAGCGGGAACCTGGGATGCAGAGTGCATCATGAAAGTCGAGGAAGAATTATGGAAAAGAAAAGTCAGACAGTCACAGAAAGACGCTGTTGAGTTATGGCGTAAAGAATCTCATAGACGTACAGAAAAAGCACGTAGACAAGAAGAGAGGAGTAAAGAAAGTTCAAATAAAGTTCAAGAAAATCTATTAATTGAGGAAGGTATCCGAGTGAAATCAGAACAAGTAGATAGACAAAGAAATGCCCTTATGAATGGTATGTATCCCCTTCTAGCCGAAGGATTACCTAAGGCTGCTCCAGAGATGCCAAAAGACTTGCCACCCCCATTATTTCCAATTAAGGTACATCCTAAAGGACATCCCAGAACCGCAGAAGATGTTTTTCTTTCCTCATATCTAGATGACGCAGCTCCCGAGTATGCTAACCCCGCACCACATAGACCGTCTGGCGGGGGGGTTCAACGTCAGGATCAGGTATCTGTCCCTGTGCAACAGCAAGTCCCGACACAAGCTTCGGCAAGCACATCTGTTTCCGCATCTGTCTCCGCAATCGATTCTACAGTGGTGTCCACACCTATAGTTGCTGTGTCACGTTCGACGAATCCATTCACACCCGACGCACCAGATGGGGCCACGGGAGGTGCTAGCAATACTTTTACGCCACCTAGAATAAATAAACTTGTTTTTCAAGAGTCAGCGCATTCACGTACACCCAAATTCGTAAGTGAACGTGCGCTTAAGGAACTTCTTATAGATTGTAGATATGACCCGGTGGTCGGTAAAGAGGACGAAATGGTCCTGGCATCATTACGCATCAGACGAGCCGCAGGGTATTTAGCGAAGTTACCAGGAATGACTGCGCATCTAGATAAGATATATCATTTTGTTCAAACAGGGCGAGATCCAGAATGTATTAATAGAGCTATGGAATTCCAGAAAGTAGAGATACAGGGGGAACTGTTACGTTTCCTCATAAACTGTGTGATCAGAAATCAAGACCGACCGGGGGTAGACCCGAATGCAATGCTTATTCTTACAAGATGGAGCCAGAATATATCAGAAGGGAGACACGATAAGCAAAACTGTATAATAGCCATGTGCCGAAAAATCCGTAAAGAAATAGAACGTATTCATGAAGAAAGATTGGAAACAGACGAGTTCGAGCAAGATGAAGTGTCCGAATCAGGGGATTCCGTAAGACAGTCAGAGACCATAGCCTATGTAGGTAGAGGAAGATCCTGTAATAATACTAGATGCTTTTCTGATCCCATACACTCTGTATGTCCAAATAATAGCAGAACGTATCCGACGCCTATAATAAATCTGAAGTCTCCTGAACATTTGTTTCAAGCCGCAGATAAAATACTCCGAGAACGAAGGGGTTACCACCTCCTCGATTCCATGGATGAGCAAGAATTAGCCAGATCAGCCGTCCACTGGATTGACAGTCCTGGAAAATACGGTGATGAGACCGTAGCACACACGTTTTTTAACCTCAGTCCAGATGAACAACGTTTAGCTGGAATCTATATGATTCAGCAACTCCTTATATTATATAAGAGCCAACATGCTGATCCTGGTCCTTTACCTGATATATTAACTGAACTACTCGCGAACAGATGGAGAGGTTCTAGTAACAAGTTAATTAAAGAAATATTAGTGTCACGTAAACAGTACGTCCTTTTTGTAAGTCCGGATTCTTTCTCGCTGCCCAGCAAGGAAAGAACGCCGTATTATATGGATAGACAAAATCCCTTACGAGAAGTGCACCCAATAAAAGGCGAAGACAATCAGTTTCACCGTGTATTTGTATACACACCCATAACAAAAATTGAATTGTTAGAAATGAAGAAAGTAGTACCGAGTCATGACAAAGACCCAGCGGGTTTTCACCGAGAAATTAAAGACATGTTACTGATGGGAGAGTATACCTATCCTGATATTATGACGATATTAAAGGTACTAATGCCTGCTGGCATTTATGAAAAACTGAAAGAAAAAGAGTGGGAAGTGGGAGACCAAAAGATAGATTGGACAGCATTAGAAGCAGAAGAAAGGGCCCGAACTGCAGGTTCAGGGCTCGGGGATAAAGTTAAAGCATTACCAGGTTTACTAGTACAAGTACTGCCACGTTTATTAACTACGAAAAAGGAAGATTGGGGTGCAATCTCAGCCTGTAAACAAAAGCATGATGAAGACACAAGTGATTATTATGCCCGATTTGAAAAATGTTTTGGTGTAAATAGTGGTATAAAAGCAAGTAGTGAGTCGTATCCACATTTATTTGTGACAAAATTAGTAGAAAATGCATTGCCTCCAGTGAAGAATAGAATATTGAAATTCGAGAGTACCTGGCAAAGTAACACTCCGTCACAAATGCTACAAATGTTACAGTATCATCACAATAGAATTAGAGATGAACAAGAACACGAACAAAGACGTATGAAGGATACAAAAATGAAAATGCTAGTTTCTCAGACAGTACCAGCGGATGGTCACAAAAAGGGTGTGACGCATTCCGGAGAATCAGCAGTTCCTGTAAAAGGAACGTGCAATTACTGTAAACAACTAGGCCATTATGTACACGATTGTCAAGTCCTGAAGCGTAATATAGCTATAGGTATTGCAAAAGAAAGACCACGACCACTCAGACAGGATCAGAATGAACAAGGAGCTACGCAGCATGGACAGTCCATGCCAGCTCAGCAACAGTCTATGCCAGCCTCACAACAACCCATACAGTTTGTGCCAGCTGCACCACCGTTGCCTGCTACTGCCACACAAACCACAACACGACAAATGTATCAGACTGCCCAATATGAATATCCTGAGTATCAGCGTTACGCATGAACTAGCCTAGAGAGGGAAGTTGACTTACCCCTTATTGAGATTCCTGTAGATCAAGAAGGACCTTATGTACATAGTGAATTATTAGGTCAAGATAGAAAATTCTTACTCGATACAGGGGCAAGTCGAACAACAATAAAGCGTAGTGAAGTTCCAGGGGCACCCCTCTCAGGCTCTCAAAATGTTTCCCTTGGTTTCTCAGGAAAGCCTATTGTTAATGAGGTATCACAGCCACTTCCACTTACGATTGGTCCCTTGACACGAACTACTGATTTATTGCTTACCAAATCCTGTCCAGAAAACTTGTTAGGTATAAAGACATTAAAAGCCCTAGGGGCTATTATCTGTTGTTCTCCGGAAGGAGTAAGATTGTTTTTACGTGATTTTAAAGGTCATTATGCATCCAGAGACATGGATCGCCGATTACAGACTTTACCAGCACATCTATGGGCACAAGGCCCTACTGATGTTGGTTGCATGAACATTACACCATACCGAGTCACATTAAAGGCAGGAGTGGTACTACCACGAATGCGACAATACAAGTTACCGCAAGATGCTGTAGTGGCTTTGCTGAAAATCATTGACGAGCTAATTGCCCAAGGAGTAGTTGTAGAAACAGACTCCAATGTATGTAATTCACCGATAATTCCGATTCTTAAACGAACTGATCCTACTGCTCCGCCAGTATATCGATTGGTTATTGACTTGCGTGAACTAAACAAGTGCATTGTGCCACAATTTCCTGTGGTCCCCGATATCTCATCATTATTGACAGCAATTGATTCCGAAGCAACATTCTTTACTGTAATTGATCTCAAGAATGCCTTTTTCAGCGTCCCCATAGATCCGGAAAGTCAATATTTGTTCGGATTCAGTTTGAATGGGCGCAGTTTTAAATTCTCACACGCTCCTCAAGGATTCACAGAAAGCCCCAGCATCTATAGCCAAGCACTGAAACGAGAACTTGACAGTATACACATGCCAGTTAATACTGCACTGCTTCAATACGTCGATGATCTGCTGATCACCGCCCGAAGCGAACCCGAATGTGAAAAGGCTTCTCTGACAGTTTTACATTTTCTAGCCGACAAGGGGCACAAGGTGTCTCCTTCTAAGCTGCAATTCTGTGTCCAGCGAGTTATTTATCTTGGTCACTCGCTGTCCAAGGAGGGAAGGCAGCTTACACCAGATCGCATTCAGTTAATTGCTAACATGTCAATACCCCAGACACAAAAGGAGGTGCGGGCTTTCATAGGCCTCACTTCATATTGTAGGCAGTGGATCCCTCAATATGCATTCCTAGCAAAACCACTCATTCAGTTGACAACACAGGAGGCAGCCACATCGACTGTCCTCCCTTGGACTCAGGAACATACACAAGCTTTTGAAAGCTTAAAGAAAGCTTTATGTCAAGCACCTGTTTTAGCGACCCCATGTTACAGCAAACATTTTACACTTTTTGTTACAGAACGCGAAGGTACTGCCTTGTCAGTACTCACTCAGGAACAAGCAGGATCACGCAAGCCATGTGCTTATTTTTCCAGTACATTAGATCCCGTAGCTCAGGCTTTGCCTGCGTGCCTGAAATCAGTGGCAGCAACAGCTTTAGCAATCAGACAAAGCGATGCCATAGTGTTAGGACATCCATTGACAGTACAAGTACCACATGCAGTAGAAGTTCTTGTGAACCGAACGCAAACACAACACTTGACCATAGCAAGACTTACCGGTTATGAACTGACATTGTTTCAGCCACACATAGAGATCCGACGTTGTAATACATTGAATCCTGCTACACTCTTACCTGTAATTGGAACAGACCCACTAGCTCATGATTGTGTTGAAGTTATTGAAATAAAGACGAAACCTAGACAAGACTTAACAGACGTTCCATTGTTAGATCCAGACCTGACTTTGTATGTAGATGGATCGTGCATGAGAACAAGTACAGGAGATTTAGTGGCCGCGTATGCAGTTACAACAGACACTGAAGTTATTGAAACAAACTGTATAGATACTTTGTCAGCCCAAGCAGCAGAACTTATTGCTCTAACACAAGCCTGTATTCAAGCCACAAATAAGAAAGTTAACATATACACTGATTCACGTTATGCATTTGGAGTCGTACATGACTTCGGGGTGCTTTGGCGAGAGAGGGGTTATTTAACTTCTCATGGGACCCATATTCAGCATGGGTCTCTCATTCATGCTTTGTTAGACGCAATCCATCTGCCCACTGCTATATCGATTATGAAATGTAAAGCACACACGAAGGTTACTGATATCATTTCTCAAGGCAATGATTTAGCTGACAGAACAGCTAAACAGACTGCTCAGACTCACACATCCGACATGACAAAGCCAATAGTCCCGACACCAACACAATGTATGACAATTAAGGATCCCGCGCTTGACATAATTGACATACAGTCACATGCCACAGCAGAAGAAATAAAGAAATGGACTGAACTAGGAGGGATCCAGACAGATCAGGGATGGATGACGAAGGAGAAATCTGTATGGTTTCTTCCTGACTCTATGGTCCAAGCCATTATAGCTACAATTCACAGTCCGGCGCATTTAGGAGAGAAAGCTATGCTAGATAGCATTCAACACATTTGGTTCAATAAACATTTACGAGCAGCAGCTAAACAAAAAGTCCGTACCTGTATGATATGTTGTCAGTTCAACCCAGGAAAAAGTGTTCCCGTAGAACAGGGTGGATTTCATACTCCTGATCATCCTTTCGAAGCTCTCCAGATGGATTATATCCAGATGGAACGATGTCGAGGATTCAAATATGTTCTTGTAGTTGTCTGCGCTCTCTCCCGATGGACTGAGGCGTACCCAGTATCAGATTACACTGCCCCGACCACTGCCAAGCAGCTAGTTCGAGAATTCTTCCCACGGTACGGTTTACCACGTGTTGTATATTCAGATAACGGCCAGCCTTTCTCATCCGAATTAATGAAACATGTCTCACTTTTGTTGGGATATCAGTGGAAGTTTCATTGTGTCCGACACCCCGAGGCAGCAGGTCTCGTGGAACGACATAATCAAATTTTGAAAATCAGATTGTCTAAAATATGTAAGGAGAAAGGTGTTGACTGGATAGTAGCCTTACCAGTTGCACTATTTTACATAAGAATGGTAGCACACTCTCGAACAGGGCTATCCCCGTATGAGGTGATCTTCGGCAGACCACCGAATATGTGGGGGACGCCTATACCCCGTAAAATAACTGATGTTGATTGTAATATGCTGACAGATTACCTGGCTTCCTTGATGTCTGCACTACAATCTTGTCGTTCACAGGTAGCTGCAGCCTTTCCTGACAACACTGAGGTGAAACCCCATGACGTAATCCCGGGCGATTATGTCCTTGTGAGGAACTTTGACAGAAAGACTCAACTGGAGCCCAGGTGGAAGACACCTAAGCTAGTCCTGTTGACCACAAGGACAGCCGTGAAGATCGAAGGAAGAAAAGGTTGGATCCATTCAAGCCACATCAAGAAATTTCATGGACTTCCTTCAGATATAAACAGTCCTCCTCGTGTGTCTTCACCCATTGACTCAAAGTTACCTCTGGCTGAGGCCAGTAGCACAGACCTCTACAAACTAAAACTTAGACCCAGGCCGTCGGACGATTTGATTGTTTAAGTCCTCTCCTAGGTGAAGCGGTTGAATCTGTCCCGACATGTATCCCTTAGGTCTGAATCATGAACAATCAAGAACAATGTTGAAACGACATACATACTGTAAAGCACTGCGTAGCCACTGTATAGTGACATTATTAATTTTGTTTTTCTTGAGTTTTGTAATAATTACTGCAAGTATATTGTTGCATATGTATTATCCTGTTTCTAAACATATTTTTAATATAACTGACGAACATTCTTTTAGTGACCTACCGCCACATGAATTATCCTATAGACTTGCGCTGCGTAATAACACTTTCATTAGTATGTTACATCATTCCCATCAGACTAGTAATGCCACTAATTGTTGGGTGTGTGGCCGACTCCCTCCCTATCAGAATGACAAAGGAGTTCTGCCTTTCTTCCCCCATCCGTTCACACATAATGGCTCCTGTGGAGCATGGTTTAGTTTACTAAATTCCATAGACTCAGACACAGCAGTTTATCAACACCATTGGATATGGGGAAATCTGAATCTAGTTTTATTCAAAGTCTGTTACCCAGATAAGGAGGGTCACCCCAGTAGAACAGGAACTGATCTAGAAAATGAAGTGTATGGATTAGGTAATTTTACACCTAATCTTATGATTCTGAATGTCGAATCCGAAGTTGAACTAATTCTGCCCACTGTGTCAGTATTTCCAGTTAAGGGTGAATTATGTGTAAGAAAAGTTGGTTCCATACATATGGGCCATAGCAAATGCGTTACTACAGTAGAATATAGTGATCAAGGTAAATCTTCATTTAGAGCTTCTCGCCATTCCTACTTTATATGTGGTCAGACCGCATATATGCGTCTGCCTCTAGATTGGGATGGTACCTGTTACATAGCATTCCTTTTGCCACCTGTTTTCCTAGCTCCTCCTGATTATTATCGAAATGTTCATTTAGTACACAATAGAGAGCGAAGAGATCTCCCAGTTGTCGATTATACTGAGACGGCATGGGACAAGTATGTAGATTTCAATAAAGGTATCTTTCCCTATATAGGTACAATATCAAATAGTAAGCTGATACGTAAACTAACCAAGACTCTTGAAGCTGTAGTGAATGAGACTATAGCCGCCCTAGGCAATCTGACAGAGGAGCAATCAGTGATGAGAATTGTTGTTCTTCAGAATCGTCTTGTCCTTGACGTCATCCTGGCCGATAGGGGCGGAGCTTGTAGGGTCATCGGATCCAGCTGCTGCATATTCATACCAGAAAATTCGCCATCTGTATATAAAGCTATAACACGCCTTCATAAGATTGTGAGCCAGATACACGAGAATCCAGGCACTTGGACGTGGTCCGGGTGGTTTTGGAGTGTGATATCAGCCTGGGGATGGAGAGTTCTGTCCTTCCTAGGTATTGGCCTTCTTATACTATTCAGTTGCTGCTTATGCCTGCAATGTGGACCAGCGATTTGTGGTCTGTGTGCCACATCGTGTATTCCATATCAAGGTTTTCGTTCAAAATCCCGGAAGAAGAAAGAAGAAGAAATGATGCTCCATGAGCAAATCGATGGATTAATGAAGATCGATATCTCTTGAAGGGCAAGTAGGGGACAAGGAGGGAATGTGGAAATGTGGATTTTCCTGATCAGTTATGTCCCCTATCTTGGACCCCAACGGTTCTATGTGCATGTCACAAGTACATGTATGTTCCCTCCAGTTCCAGTTTTGATGACGCAAACACATGTGCGCCCACCATCAACATGTCCTCTGTCAGATCCGCCATCAATGGGCTGGATATTCGATTCCTAAGTATGAAAGGCCACCGACTTTTTATGGCTAAGTGACTCCATTTTTACAGTTCAGGCAGAGTAGGCCCGATTCTGTCCTCAAAGCCTTTCCCTGCTCTCTGCCTCTGACAGCATCAGTTTGAGCCCGCATCTGCATCCATGAACTTTGTCCTACTTCCTGTGCAGCTAACGGTGCCTGCCTCGGCCAGTTTCGCCTGCCTGCCAAGAAGCTGTATTTCACCTTCGAATTATCTACTTTGCTCCTCAGCCGATGCATTCCTGTCTAGTAGTTTGGGTAAACATTTCCTTTAGCTCCCAAGCAAAGGGCTCGGCCTTTCTGTCCTCATGCAAGTAATTCATAGCCCTGTTGCCATGGAAAGTTTTCTGCCCCTCGCATCTCATATAGACACTTAGACGCTTGTACACGCACTCACAGTCAGTATAGAATAGATTCTGTCCGAGAGTCCTTCCTTGTGGATAACATAGTTCTTTAAACATAGGATGTTAGATATGATTTGGGATTAGGTTGACTTGACCCCCCAGACTTTTTGTCTCCACATGTAGAGCTAAATGTCAAGTCCCCTTCACCCCCTAGTTGCACGTCAATTACACGTCATGCTGCTGCGCGCGCATCTATGCCAAGTATTATCTTATAGATCCACCTATGCACAACATTATGACCAATCATGTTTCTTTTACTCCTTATTACGCCCATTTTCGGTTACGCACTTATAGTATCGTTTCTCTTATCAATTGTTACGCCTTCTACATTGGTTTCATTGTAATGTATGATCTATAAAAGCAATTTCCTGTCAATAAAATATCGTACTTCACTTCCTGAACCCCCGTGGTGACGGAACCTGAAGGCCGCGACTCGAGTCGGCCATTTTGGAATAAAGCCCATTCAGAAACCTCTTATACCACGGATTCTGCCTCTTATTATTCTGAGCTATTTTATTATAGATTCCGTATGAAATTCAGTCCAGGTAAAAGAATATTTACCACACACCTTCAACCGCGAGCCGGCCTGGATCCCTGGTTCATCCCGCTGGAAAGCTCTGGAAGTCTGACTTCCATAAGTTTGCGCGGGAGCTCGTTGCAAGGCAAGCCGGCAAACCCTCACTGAGTCCGGACTGGCTGAGAGCTTCGAACGACACCGGGAAGAAAAGCTCCAGAACAATTTCTAAGTCAGAAGGTAAAAACCTTGACCGAGACCTACAGCGAGAGGTAGCCATGCAAGGCTCCATCGCAGTTGGGTGAAACGTTGACTTTGTACCGGTCTAACCCAACCAGATGTCCCAATAGGCTTTATGGGCTTCTATGTGCTATATAGTGCTAAATATTTTTAAAAATTCATATCTCCAGTTTTCTAAATTTTTTCTTTTTGGTGTCAATTTAAAGATAAAATTATTTCCTATTTTTATAAATTGGTGTTGGATTTTAATTGTGAGTTGTGTCTTAATTATTTGCTAAATTGGTGTTTTTAAATGCTTTACATTCCTGTCTTTGAAGTTAAACCTGCCTGCTCACAGTCAAGCTACTAAGGGTTGAGCATGGGAATAATTTTCTAAGACCTGTACTGAGCCCTATATTGTGTTAGTGTCCTTATTGCCAGTGGTAGATATATATTTACCACTACTAATAACCCACTTTCCAACACCTGCTCTTTTGTTTCAGGATTTTTAGGAAGGCAGGCGCAGCTGACTTGCATTCTCTTATTTCTCCCTATTCTCCTTCTAGATGTCTTCGGTTCTCTGATGCTTTATTAGTGCAGGTTCCCAGAGTGAAAAGATTTCGGATCGGGGGGAGCTCTTTTAGCTTTCTCGCACCAAAGCTGTAGGACTCTCCTCTGTGTCAGTTGGAACCAGGTGATTCAGAACTTTTGTTCCGGAAGAGCCTGAAAATTTGGTTTTTGAGATAGGATGACCTCGGTTCTGAGCTGCTGTGCCTTTTGGGGAGTTTTGGGGACTGATTAGCACTGGGATACCTCTGGTGGAGTAACGATGCGCTTTATAAATGACTTTCATTCATTCACTCATTCATATATCAATTGACCAAGCCGTGTGTCAAGTTCTGCGTGACTCCGCAACACATCTCAGAGTTTCACAGGAAGTGACCGTTGGAATTCTTGATCAGGAGGAGTATCAACATTTGCACAACTAGAATACGTGGCCCACCACATCATGAATTCATAATGGAGATTACGTGGCCCACTACATCATGAAGTCATAGTGGAGAATATGTGTCCCACCACATCATGAATTCATATTGGAGAATATGTGGCCCACCACATCATGAATTCATAATGTAGATTACGTGGCCCACCACATCATGAATATATAATGGAGATTACGTGTCCCACCACATCATGAAGTCATAGTGGAGAATACGTGGCCCACCACATCATGAATTCATGATGGCGATTACGTGGCCCACCACATCATGAATTCATAATGGCGATTACGTGTCCCACCACATCATGAATTCATATTGGAGAATATGTGGCCCACCACATCATGAATTCATAATGTAGATTACGTGGCCCACCACATCATGAATATATAATGGAGATTACGTGTCCCACCACATCATGAAGTCATAGTGGAGAATACGTGGCCCACCACATCATGAATTCATAATGGAGATTACGTGTCCCACCACATCATGAAGTCATAGCGGAGAATACGTGTCCCACCACATCATGAATTCATGATGGCGATTACGTGGCCCACCACATCATGAATTCATAATGGCCATTACGTGGCCCAATACATCATGAAGTAATAGTGGAGAATACGTGTCTCACCACATCATGAATTCATAATGGCGATTACGTGGTCCACCACATCATGAAGTCATAATGGCCATTACGTGGCCCACTTACATCATGAAGTAATAGTGGAGAATACGTGTCTCACCACATCATGAATTCATAATGGAGATTACGTGGCCCACCACATCATGATTTCATAGTGGAGAATTTTTGTCCCACCACATCATGAATTCATAGTGGAGATTACGTGGCCCACCACATCATGAAGTCATAGTGGAGAATACGTGGTCCACTACATCATGAAGTCATAGTGGAGAATACGTGACCCACCACATCATGAATTCATAATGTAGATTACGTGGCCCACCACATTATGAATATATAATGGAGATTACGTGCTCATATCATGAACTCATAGTGGAGAATACGTGGCCCACCACATCATTAATTCATAATAGAGATTATGTGGCCCACCACATCATGAAGTCATAGTGGAGAATACGTGTCCCACCACATCATGAATTCATAATGAAGATTACGTGGCCCACCACATCATGAAGTCATTTTGGAGAATACGTATCTCACCACATCATAAATTCATTGTGGAGATTACGTGGCCCACCACATCATGAAATCATAGTGGGGAATACGTGGCCCACCACATCATGAATTCATAGTGGAGAATACGTGGGCCACCACATCATGAAGTCATAGTGGCGATTACGTGGTCCACCACATCATGAAGTCCTAGTGGGGAATACGTGGCCCACCACATCATGAAGTCATATTGGCGATTACGTGGTCCACCACATCATGAAGTCCTAGTGGGGAATACGTGGCCCACCACATCATGAATTCATAATGGAGATTACGTGGCCCACCACATCATGAATTCATAATGGAGATTACGTGGCCCACCACATCATGAAGTCATATTGGCGATTACGTGGTCCACCACATCATGAAGTCCTAGTGGGGAATACGTGGCCCACCACATCATGAATTCATAATGGAGATTACGTGGCCCACCACATCATGAAGTCATAGTGGCTCACGAGTCAGAGGCAAAAATGGAAAAGCACTCAGACGTGGTGCAGAGCAACTGCGTCTGCGCTCAGACCGGGTCACTTAGTACTGGTCAGACAGTGGCACACCAGACCGCCTGACGCTCCTGACCAAAGCGCTGTCACTAGAGTAAAAGGCACCATAACGGGAACTCGCTTCATAACCTGAAACAGTTCACATTAAAAAAAATTAAATGTATCTGAAGAAAAACAAGAGGGTCCAAATGACAATATGGGAGCGAGCCAAGATCACAAAGCTGTCCAAGAAGAAAGGGAAAGTAGTCACTCCACGCTGTGGGCTTCCACGGAGACTTCTCGCTGAATGAAGCATTAGAACAGGAGACTGGTTGCAACCACTGTGCAGCCGCCGCCATCCATCATAAACCATCTGAGAACCCAAGCGATTGATCGAGGAAATATGAGACCGTGCCACAGCCCCTTCATCGGCCATGGTTTCTATAAGTACTTGTCTTTCCTTCCTCCTATTCCTTTTGTTGGAAAAGTGGGGAGGAGTCGCATGTCATTGAGGGACAAGGGAAGGAAATTATCCAAGAAAGTGATGGATGGAACTCTTGTGCTCCTGTCTTAACTGGAAGCCAGCAGCCCAAGACCAGTTCCGCCATTATTGGGGCTCATCAGCCGGGTATAGCTTGGTTCCAGTGGCACAGTGCGCATACTGGACCCACATCTGGTAACACCTGTCCCACTTAGGGTGTCGCCCTGAAGTATGCAGAAATTGTTGCATGGAAGGCTTGAATTTATCTCAGCCACTGGCAGTTACTCGGGCGCATCGTCCATTGTTATTTTGCACACCATGCCACCTCAGTTTGGATCAAGCAAGATGCAAATCAGTCTTGACCCTGCTCCAATTGGAACAGTCCTCCCTGAACCGAAACAAAAGCAACTCCAGACCGGTTTTGCCCTTGTTAGGGCGCCAGGGCCCTGCCAGAAGGAACTCTGCTCACCCTCTTCACACTGGGAGGAAAGGGATGGAAGTGGTGGGGGAACAGGAAGAGGCGGGGATTGACGCACACTTTCCCTGGGAGCACAAGTGAAGAAGGGGGGGGGGGGTGTATATCTGTTGCTCCCTAGATGATGGCGTCAGTAAAAGATGCGGATCTCACTTGCCCCGCTCTGCGGGCTTTTTTCAGTCACCAGGACATGACCACCTCGCCCCACGCTACCTCAGGACTGTACATCCACTCGAGGCTCCTACCTCTCCTCAGGGAGTCACGTGTGTTGCAACCCCTGCCTTTATTTACTGTTTAAGGCGCCCAGCATCTGCCCCTTAAAGCCCCCTGCCTCAGCAGAGGCGAGGTTTCTAGTTTGCAGCTTCGTTTGAAAAACAGAGTGGCTTTGACAGTATTCTATGTGCAGTGCCCCGGGTCAGGCAGTGCCCTGAGATGCCCATCTCGTGGCTCCTTTACACCAGCACCTCCTTTCCCCTACCTCCTGCCCTCACATATACACACTTGAAGAGGGAAGTGGGCGATTTTAGAAAAGTAAAAGGTCTTGATAAAATCAGTGACGTTCTTTCCATTGGAAGGTCAAATAATGGACGATTATTGGGCACTCCCCAAAAGAAACAGTTTATTACACGCACGTTCGGGTGAAAAGCGTGGGGACAACTTGATGTGGTGGGAAGAGGAAACACATACACAAATTAATTGATACAACCACAAGATGCAGGTAAATGTTTTATTGCGCAGAAAAATAGTTTCAAGTGGTCGAAAATGTGTCATAACATGTCTTAAAATCAATGTTCCGCAGAACGTGGTTCTGCGACTTGATGCCCTCCAAACCTTCTGAGTATTACCTGCCCAAGCGCCTCACACAAGATGGTTGTGATAAGTGGATTTCACTGGTAGGTATCCATCATCAGAAACCACTCAAAGAAAACACTACAGAGGGTGGTCGCGGACTCTGTGCGCTGGTAAATATCTCACAGTACCGTCGGTGGTCGCAACAGTCTATGTACTGGTGGATATCTCACAGTCCTGTGGGCGGTCGCAGGGCTCTGCACTGGTGGATATCTCACAGTATGTGGGTGGCCGCAGGAGTTTGTGGATTGGTGGATATCTCACAGTATGTAGCTGGTCTCAAGAGTCTGTGCACTGGTGGATATCTCACAGTACCGCGGGTGGTCGCAACAGTCTATGTACTGGCGGATATCTCACAGTCCTATGGGTGATCGCAGGACTCTGCACTGGTGGGTATCACACAGTCTTGTGGGCAGTCGCAGGACTCTGCACTGGTAGATATCTCACAGTACTGTGGGTAGTCGCAGGACTCTGCACTGGTAGATATCTCACAGTATGTGGGTGGTCGCAAGAGTCTGTGTACTGGTGGATATTGCACAGTACTGTGGGTGGTCGCAGGACTCTGCACTGGTGGGTATCTCACAGTCTTGTGGGCAGTCGTTGGACTCTGCACTGGTAGATATCTCACAGTATGTGGGTGGTCGCAAGAGTCTGTGCACTGGTGGATATTTCACAGTATGTGGGAGGTTGCAAGAGTCTGTGTATTGGTGGATATCTCACAGTATGTGGGTGGTCGCAAGAGTCTGTGCACTGGTGGATATTTCACAATACTGTGGGTGGTCGCAGGACTCTGCACTGGTGGATATCTCACAGTCCTGTGGGCAGTCGCAGGACTCTGCACTGGTGGATATCTTACAGTATGTGGGTGGCCGCAGGAGTTTGTGGATTGGTGGGTATCTCACAGTATGTAGCATGTCGCAAGAGTCTATGCGCTGGTGGATATTTCACAGTATGTAGGTGGTCGCAAGAGTCTGTGTACTGGTGGATATCTCACAGTACCGTATACGGTCGCAAGACTCTGCACTGGTGGATATCTCACAGTCCTGTGGGCAGTCGCAGGACTCTGCACTGGTAGATATCTCACAGTACTGTGGGCAGTCGCAGGACTCTGCACTGGTAGATATCTCACAGTATGTGGGTGGTCGCAAGAGTCTGTGCACTGGTGGATATTTCACAGTATGTGGGTGGTCGCAAGAGTCTGTGTACTGGTGGATATTTCACAGTACTGTGGGTGGTCGCAGGACTCTGCACTGGTGGGTATCTCAGTCCTGTGGGCAGTCGCAGGACTCTGCACTGGTGGATATCTTACAGTATGTGGGTGGCCGCAGGAGTTTGTGGATTGGTGGGTATCTCACAGTATGTAGCTGGTTGCAAGAGTTTATGCGCTGGTGGATATTTCACAGTATGTAGGTGGTCGCAAGAGTCTGTGTACTGGTGGATATCTCACAGTACCGTATACGGTCGCAAGACTCTGCACTGGTGGATATCTCACAGTCCTGTGGGCAGTCGCAGGACTCTGCACTGGTAGATATCTCACAGTACTGTGGGCAGTCGCAGGACTCTGCACTGGTGGATATTTCACAGTATGTGGGTGGTCGCAAGAGTCTGTGTACTGGTGGATATCTCACAGTACTGTGGGCAGTCGTAGGACTCTGCACTGGTAGATATCTCACAGTATGTGGGTGGTCGCAAGAGTCTGTGCACTGGTGGATATTTCACAGTACTGTTGGTGGTCGCAGGACTCTGCACTGGTGGATATCTCTCAGTCCTGTGGGCAGTCGCAGGACTCTCCACTGGTGGATATCTTACAGTATGTGGGTGGCCGCAGGAGTTTGTGGATTGGTGGGTATCTCACAGTATGTAGCTGGTCGCAAGAGTTTATGCGCTGGTGGATATTTCACAGTATGTAGGTGGTCGCAAGAGTCTGTGTACTGGTGGATATCTCACAGTACCGTATACGGTCGCAAGACTCTGCACTGGTGGATATCTCACAATCCTGTGGGCAGTCGCAGGACTCTGCAGTGGTTGATATTTCACAGTATATGGGTGGTCGCAAGAGTCTGTGTATTGGTGGATATCTCACAGTATGTGGGCGGTCATAGGACTCTGCGCTAGTGAATATCTCACAGTATGTGGGTGGTCGCAAGAGTCTCCACGGGTGGATAACTCACAGTACTGTGGATGGTTGCAGGACTCTGCACTGGTGGATATCTCACAGTCCTGTGGGCAGTCGCAGGACTCTGCACTGGTGGATATCTTACAGTATGTGGGTGGTCGCAAGAGTGTGTACTGATGGATATCTCACAGTGTGTGGTTGGTTGCAAGAGTCTGTGTATTGGTGGATATCTCACAGTATGTGGGTGGTCGCAAAAGTATGCACTGGTGGAAATCTCACAGTATGTGGGTGTTCGCAAGAGTCTGTGCACTGGTGGATTTCTCACAGTATGTGTGTGGTCGCAAGAGTCTGTGTACTGGTGGATATCTCACAGTTCCATGGGTGGTCACAGGACTCTGCACTGGTGGATATCTCAAAGTCCTGTGGGCAGTCGCAAGACTCTGCACTGATGGATATCGCTCAGTCCTGTGGGCAGTCGTAGGACTCTACACTGGTGGATATCTCATAGTATGTGGGTGGTCGCAAGAGTCTGTGTGTTGGTGGATATCTCGCAGTATGTAGTTGGTCGCAAGTGTATGTACTGGTGGAAATCTCACAGTATGTGGGTGGTTGCAAGAGTCTGTGTACTGGTGGATATTTCACAGTACCGTGGGTGGTCGCAGGACTCTGCACTGGTAGATATCTCGCAGTCCTGTGGGCAGTCGCAGGACTCTGCACTGGTGGATATCTCGCAGTATGTGGGTGGTCGCAAGAGTCTGTTTATTGGGATCAGAAAAGGTCCTGAAGAATGCCAGTGTGAGCCAACATTGCGGGCACCACGAATATGGCAGAAACATGTTAACGGTTTGGCAGTAAGGAGAGGTCACCTCCATCCTTCACATATTTAGCTGTAAGGAGGGTCCGAGCTAGTTTTAACCTTCACTGCACTTTTCTTTCGGTGATCCCATTATATTTTGGCTAGAAATATTTGTATATCTTACATGTTTGTATTGTCTCCCCCTCCCTTTTGCTCCACCCCATGCGTTGGTCTGCATGGGGGTGTACTGAAGCAAGCCCAATGATGAAGCATGTCACAATCTTATGAGTGAGGGCAGTATTTTCACACATAGCACGTGCCACCATCTAGATCATTACTCTCTACTCCTCTTTGTGTGCATTAGTCTGTGGTCAGGGGGAAGACCCGTAGGCTTCGTGTATGTGAAACACTATTGAAGTTAATTGCACTCTTATTTTAGTTGCACTTCTCAGCGGTCCATCCCATCATGAGTGAAGTAGGATCATGATGTGACCCCTCGAAGACGACCTTTCTCGGATTGCCATGAAAACCTTACTGGCCAAACCATGGGTGACATCAAAGCGTATGTGATGAATCAAAGCTGCTTCTCAGAGAAGGGTCCTATGGAAACCCATGCAACTGAATGCATGCAGAGAAGGGCAGTATGGAAAGCCATGCAACTGAATGGACGCAGTGAAGAGCAGTACCGAAACCCATGCAACTGAATGGTAGCAGAGAAGGGCAGTACCAAAACCCATGCAACTGAATGGTAGCAGAGAAGGGAAGTACGGAAACCCATGCAACTGAATGGACGCAGAGAAGGGCAGTACCAAAACCCATGCAACTGAATGGACGTAGAGAAGGGCAGTACGGAAACCTATGCTGCTCGATGGGGCAGAGAGGGCAGTATGGAAACCCATGCAACTAAATGGATGCAGAAAAGGGCAGTATGGAGACCCACTTAACTGAATGGACGCAGAGAAGGACCGTTTGGAAACCCATGCACCCAAATGGATGCAGAGAAGTGCAGTATGGAAACCCGTGGAACTGAATGGCAGCAGAGAAGGGCAGTACAGAAACCCATGCAACTGAATGGATGAAGAGAAGGGCAGTACGGAAACCCTTGCTGCTAGATGGATTCAGAGAAGGTCAGTACGGAAACCCATGCTGCTGGATGGGGCAGAGAGTGCAGTATGGAAACCCATGCAACTGAATGGATGCAGGAAAGGGCAGTATGGAGACCCACTCAACTGAATGGACGCATAGAAGGACAGTATGGAAACACATGCACCCGAATGGACGCAGAGAAGGGCAGTATGGAAACCCATGTAACTGAATAGATGCAGAGAAGGACAGTATGGAAAACCATTGTGATCTCCCAACGACATAGAGCACTGAGTCAGAAGCGAGGATTGGCGAATATTTTTATTGACCTCTCAATAGGGGGCAGTGTAAAGGTCGTGTGGGGCTCAAGACGGGGAATAAAGTCACTACAGAAACAATAAGAGGGTCAGTCCAGCCATGTAGTCACGAAGGGGGAATTGTCTCTTCCTTCTTCTCCCAGGCGGGGGTAGTGCTTCTAGGGAAAAGGGGTGTGAAGGTGGGGGGGTGTGAAGGTGGTGAGGGAAAGGGTTTCAGCTAGTTTTCAGCTATAGGGGCTTCTCACAGTCCTATCCTCCACCAGCCCGCAGTGAGGTAACAAACAAGAGGCACTTTCTAAGGGCCACGGCCCTCCTGAGTCGTGGCTGTGGGAGTCTTGCTGCCCTCCTCCTCTCCGGGCCGGCTGGACTCTTGTGTGATGCCACTGGGCAGTTCTTCTGAAGGTTGGCTTTCTGCCTTCTCGTCCCCATCTTCTTCCTTCAGCAGGGGTCCCCGACAGCCTCCTAAATCGCGGTCCTCAGCAGCGCCGCAAAAGGAAACTCCATTCTCCTCGTCGTCTTCTCTCTCCACTACTTGTCCGTCCTCTCGCTGGGCCGGTGTTTCCGTCCGCGGGAGAACTAGACTTGCTGGTTCCTGTTCTGCGAGTCCAATCGTGGGCGCCATCTTGGAGTTCCCGCCTGCGAAGGGTGCGGGACTACATTGCCTTCCTTCCGAGCATGGACGTTTAAGCCATGACTCTGCCGGATAACATAAGAGGAAGTCCACATTTCCTTGAGCCCAACCAGGGTCATGGATGGCCTGAAAAGAAAAAGGCTGTAAAGACAGGAACCATCTGAGTATTTTGGGGTTTGTGTCTTTGTGAGTGGCAATCCAGGTGAGGGGGGCGTGATCAGTAACCAAACAGAAAGAGCGACCCAATAAATAATACTGTAGGGCATCCATAGCCCATTTAATAGCCAGATATTCTTTTTCCATTGTTGAGTAATGGGTTTCTCGTTGGAACAACTTACGGCTGAGATAGAGGACCGGCCTCAAGTCACCCTGTTGGTCAGGTTGGGACAGGACAGCCCCTAAGCCACGGTCAGAGGCGTCCGTTTGTAGGACGAAGGTTTTTCCAAAATCAGGACACATCAGTATAGGGGCCTGGCATAATAGGGTTTTCAAGGTCTGAAAGCTTTGTTCCTGGTGGACAGTCCGTTCTAACCGATTGTTGGTGTATCGGTGTGACAGCAAGTCAGTCAGGGGGCAGGCTATGGAGGAGAAGTCAGGAATAAAGCGTCTAATATCCTACCAGGCCAAGGAATGCAGGTGTGTCTTTTTTTGTGGTTGGCTTGGGTATGTTTCGTATGGCTTCTAGTTTGGTACGTTGTGGTCGTAGTGTCCCTGCTTGAATGGAGTATCCCAAGTATTCTATATGGTCGGTTCCCAGGGTGTTTTTTTTGGGATTGAGCGTTAGACTTGACTGGTGGAGAGAGAAGAGACACTGTAGGTGTTGTAAGTGCGTCTCCCAGTCGGTGCTATATACCACTATATTGTCCAGATAGGCAACTGCGTATTGTTGATGAGCTCGTAGAATGATATCCATCAATCTCTGGAAAGTCGTGGGGGCTCCATGTAGTCCAAAGGTATAGGCCGGATGGGGTGGAAAAGGCAGTTTTTTTCCCTAGCAGCTGGATGGAGAGGAATCTGCCAGTATCTCTTTGTAACGTCGATGGTGGACATTACACGAGCCCCTCCAAGTCTCTCTATGAGCTCATCAACCCTCTGCATAGGATAACTGTCGAATTTGGAGTGAGCGTTTAGCTGGCGAAAGTCTATGCAAAACCGAAGGCTACCGTCCGGTTTGGGCACCAACACCACCGGGGAACACCAATTGCTCTGTGAGGGTTCTATCATATATGCCCTTAACATTGTGTCCACTTCTTGCTGTACAGCCTGGCGGCTGGTATGCAGTAGGGCTTTAGCTTTATGACTGTCCCTGCTTCCGTTTTTATATCGTAATTCACTAAGGAGGTTCTCCCCGGAGATACTGGAACAGAGACTCGGAAATTGGTCTAACAGACTATACAGTTGCTGTTTTTGATGGCTGTTAAGGGTCTCACCTGTGTTTGGCCTTTCTACGAGCATAGAACAGGAGGGTTGGATGGGTATTTCTAGGGTCTATTGACTATACAGTTGCTGTTTTTGATGGCTGTTAAGGGTCTCACCTGTGTTTGGCCTTTCCACGAGCATAGAACAGGAGGGTTGGATGGGTATTTCTAGGGTCTTTGTACAGGTGATGTGGTTTACAGAAGCAACAGGGTTTCTATTCTGAGGGGGGGGTCCTCCCACTTTTTCAACAATTTAATGTGGTAGACCTGTCCCTGGGGTCTGGTTCTGGGTACAGCCGCTCTATAGGTGACGGGGGTTACTTGACTGATAACGGTATAGGGACCTTGCCAGGTCGCTAACAATTTCTTTTCTGAGGAAGGAAACAATATGAGTACCCTATCTCCCACTGTCCGTTGTCTGACTTGAGTACCTCTGTCGTAATACCTCTTTTGTTTTTGTTGGGCCGTCTCGAGGTTTTCGTGGATCTCTTCCCAGAGGGTTGCAAGGTTTTTCTTTAGGGTGTTTGAGTTGGTTAACAAAGGTTTCCCCTCCTCTTCCTATTCGGTCCACTGTTCCACTGTTCAACTGTCATGTCTAGAAGGGTACGAGGCCTATGTCTGAAGACTAGCTCAAATAGACTGAACCCTGTTGATCTTGCACATGGGTTTGTATAGCGAACAATGCTAAAGGGAGTTTACGGTCCCAATCCTTCCCTGAATCTGTGATGCATTTCCTGAGTATGGTTTTTATGGGCCTGTTATACCGTTCCACCAAACCATCCGTCTGGGGGTGGTAAACGGCCGTTCGGAGCTGATGAATACCCAGTCGGGAACAGACTTCTCTCATTAACCGAAACATGAAGGGCGTGCCCTGGTCAGTTAAGATCTCTGATGGAAAACCAACCCTTGAAAAGAAAGAGACCATTGCCTGTGCAACCGCTATGGTGGTCATGCTTGTAAGGGGTATCACCTCGGGGTATCTGGTGGCGTAGTCCACCAAAACCTGTATATATTGGTGGCCTTGAGACAATGGCAACAGTGGACCTACCAAGTCCATTCCCACCCATTTAAAAGGGATATCAATGATAGGCATGGGTCGCAAAGGGGCCTTATTTTATCTGTGGAAGGTTTGATTACTTGACACCTAGGACAAGAGGCACAAAACCTGGTGACTTCCCTGTAGACCCCAGGCCAATAGAATTTCTACAACAAATAGCGAAGGGTGTGGTCCTGTCCATAGTGTCCACCCCCAACCTGGCTGTGGACTATGTGCAAGGCCAGCTCCCTAAATGCGAGGGGATCCAGTAGTTGCTCTTTCTTAGAATTAGGGGTCCCTCTGACCCTGTAACGGAGTCCCTTTTTAATAAGGAAGTACGGTCCTACCTTGTGGGGGTCTGCTTTGTGGACTTGGTTCCACTCATGAGTCGGGTGTGTTGCAGGGATTCTGCACATATACAAAACTATGCGCAGGGAACCAGAATCTCAGTGTGTAGTGTTGTACTAAAATACCCACCTCGGTACCCAGAACCCCAATCCGACTAGCTATAGTGTCTCATTCATTCTCCGTGCCATAGCAAAGCTAACAATGATTAGACATCCTAGAACATGCTACTCCATCCCTCTCAGGATACGTGGGAACAAGAACACTCTTTTGTTAAAACTCTCGTACTTGTCCACAACAGGAGTAAATGGAGCCAAGGAATAGTTTAAAATGCTTATTTTAACTAACGTGCTCTATAATGCAGTACACGTGCCAATGCTAGCAACAATATGCATAAGATCAAACAAATCAGCATAGTTACAATTCCATATAAAACGAAAGGGGAAATCATTTTATAATGATGGTGGGAACAGGACTATAGCGCCTCGCCATCCTCCCCATGCTTAAAGCTAGTTTATAATTATAGAAGACCTCCAGGCTTTGTCAGGGAGACCCCATACCTCCCGGTTCAGATGCAGGAATTTACATCTCCGGACAAGCACAGCTCTTCTATCCTAGAAAGCGTTTCTCCAAGTGTGTTAACATGCGTGCAATGCAATATTAAAAGCACCAGATTTCCAGGTTTGCAGCTGTGTTCTATGTTATGGCTAGGGTCGTGAGACTGACCAAAGCAATTCAACAGAGCTCATTGTTTTTCGACCTTGAACAAGCGGTTCAGACGAAGAGCAGAGTGTTCAACTAGATATGTAGACAGTTCTCATGTAAAAGCGAGCATGCAAAGTGTTTATGAGAAATGTGGCATGTAGTAACGTGAGCAAAAGCGGCAAAATGGCGGCCAAGCATATCTAACTTATGCTAACTTAGCAATGTGTGCAGGTGTGTCCATATCCTCACTACAGGTGCTGTCATCCCGCTGAGCTGTCCTGAAGCTACGGACCGGCCATTCGCTCTCTTCTGAGGAGGAAAGAAGACAAGTGACAGTGGGGTACAATGATCTTGCATTAGCCACCCGGTCCTTCCTTTTTTCCGACCTGGACTTTGGGATTTTGCGTTCACTCCGGAGGAACTCGGAGGTAGAGAAGGGCGCCTCTTGCAACCATTCTGTCTCAGGAGGATGTTTGAACACACTCGCCAAGTACTCATTAAATCGGGGAAGATCTGTTCCTAGTATGACCTTTTCTGGGAGAGCTGGGACTATGCCCGCCTGTCGTACTTGGGGTTCCCCTTCTTTTTCCATCAAGACGTTGGCCACGAGATATAGATGTACATCGTCATGGACACAGGGCACCTGTATTTGGGTCTCGCTTTTGATGTGGCTAATTGGAAGCAGCTCTCGGTATATTACCGTGTGGTGGCACCCGGTGTCTAATAGTGCGTCCACGGACCAGCCGTTAAGACGGATTGTCTTTCTATATCTTGGCTCTGCTCCCCTTGTGGCGAGTATCCTTCTCTGGGTTAACCCAACCTCCATAGGCTCCACAGTCTCACTTTTCACTGGGCAGTGTCTTGATATATGACCCCATTATAAACACTTAAAGCACTGAGGGCCTGCAGTCGAGGGAAAAGGTTGTGTAGGCAGTTTCGTCATCCCTCTTGCTAAGCCAGCACTTTTACTCTCACCCTGTCTGATGGGTGTTTTATGGGGTATTGAAGGAGGTCTCTGACATGATCATATAGTGCTCTGGGGTTGTCGCCCGCCACCTACCTCTCCTTACGGAATTTTGCCCTGTAGTATTCTGTGTCATACTCCAGCCTTTAGAGAATGGTTTTCTTTATCTCAGGGTAGGGCGTGAGACCAGCGGGGTTAGCGGCCTGATAGGCGGCTTGCAGTTCGCCGGACAGGAGGAGAGCAATATACTGACTCCACCGCTCAGGAGGCCAGCAGGCGGTTGTGGCTACCCTGTCGAAATTAACAAGAAGTAATTGGGATCTTCCCCCCCTCTTGGTACTTCTGCAGTACCGAGCTGGGAACGTTAGGGTGGACCCTGGCCATGGATATGGCGTCTGTGAGCCATAGGATGGCTGAGTCCTGGACTTGCTGGTTAGTAGTCAACAGGGTTGCTTGTTCCTTCAGGGCAGTTTGGAAGGCCTCTCTATTTTTCTCAGCTGCCTGGTGTTGGTGCTCGATGACTAGCTGTAGGTGTGTCTGTCCCTCGGCTAGCTGGGTGATCATGGCTTCCATGGTGATGGGTTGGGTCATACTGGTCTTAAATGACCCAGTCCCACTTCTGACACCACTGTGATCTCCCAGCTACATAGAGCACTGAGTCAGAAGCGAGGATTGGCGAATATTTGTATTGACCTCTCGATAGGGGGCAGCGTATAGGTCGTGTGGGGCTCAAGACAGGGGAATAAAGTCACTACAGAAACAATAAGAGGGTTCTTTCTGGGTCAGTCCAGCCACGTAGTCACGAAGGGGGAATTGTCTCTTCCTCCTTCTCCCAAGGGAGGGGGGGGTTGTTCCGTGGTCTTTGACCGGCTTCTCCTTCTTGCTGGGATGCCAGAAGAGGGGAGTGTGGCCTGTACCCTCAAAGAGAAAATAACAGAAGTCAGGAACTCTGGGTTATGGTCGGTTTGTCTACCGCCACGTCACCCACAACTAGGGTTGTGCTTCTAGGGAAAAGATGGGGGGGGGGCGGAGGTGGTGAGGGAAAGGGTTTTAGTTAGTTTTTAGCTATAGGGGCTTCTCACAGTCCTATCCTCCTCCAGCCCGCAGTGAGGTAACGAAAGAGAGGTACTTGCCTAGGGCCACGGCCCTCTTGGGTCATGGCTGTGGGAGTCTTGCCGCCCTCCTCCTCTCCGGGCCGGCTGGACTCTTGCGCGTTGCCACTGGGCGGCTCTTCTGAAGGTCGGCTGTCTGCCTTCTCATCCGCGTCTTCTTCCTTCAGCAGGGGTTCCCTGCCAGCCTCCAAATTCGCGGTCCTCAGGAGTGCCAAAAAAGGGAATTCCATTCTCCTCGGCGTCTTCTCTCTCCACTACTTGGAGCCGGTGTTTCCATCCGCGGGAGAAATAGACTGGCTGGTTCCTGTTCCGCGAGTCCGATCGCGGGCGCCATCGTGGAGGGAATACACCCATGTAACCGAATGGACGCAGAGAAGGACAGTATGGAAACCCATGTAACTGAATGGTCGCAGAGAAGGGCAGTATTGAAACCCCTGTAACTGAGTGAAGGCAGAGAAGGGCAGAAAGGAAACCCATGCAACTGAATGGAGGCAGAAAAAGGCAGTACGTAAACTCATACAACTGAATGGACGCAGAGAAGGGCAGTATAGAAACCCATGTAACTGAATGGATGCAGAGAAGGACAGTACAGAAACCCATGTAACTGAACGGAAGCAGTGAAGGGCAGTATGGAAACCCATGTAGCTGAATGGAGGCAGAGAAGGGCAGTATGGAAACCCATGCAACTGAATGGATGCAGAGAAGGGCAGTATGGAAACCCTTGCAACTGAATGGACGCAGAGAAAGTCAGTACGGAAACCCATGCTGCTGGATGGAGGCAGAGAACGTCTGTACGAAAACCCATGCTGCTGAATGGATGCAAAGAAGGGCAGTATGGAAACCCATGCTGCTGTATGTATGCAGGGAAGGGCAGTATGGAAACACATGCAACTGAATGGACGCAGAGAAGGGCAGTATTGAAACCCATGCAACTGAATGGATGCAGAGATGGGCAGTATGGAAACCCTTGCAACTGAATGGACGCAGAAAAGGGCAGTACGGAAACCCAGGCAAGTGAATGGTAGCAGAGAAGGGAAGTGCGGAAACCCATGCAACTGAATGGACGCAGAGAAGGGCAGTATAGAAACCCATGCAACTGAATGGACGCAGAGGAGGGCAGTATGGAAATCCATGTAACTGAATGGTAGCAGAGAAGGGAAGTACGGAAACCCATGCAACTGAATTGATGTTGAGAAGGGCAGTACGTAAACCCATGCTGCTGGATTGGGGCAGAGAGGGCAGTATGGAAACCCATGGAACTAAATGGACGCAGAGAAGGGCAGTGTAGAGACCCATGCAACTGAATGGACGCAGAAAAGGGCAGTATGGAAACCCATGTAACTGAATGGATGCAGATAAGGGCAGGACGGATACTCATGTAACTGAATGGACGCTGAGAAGGGCAGTATGGAAACCCATGTAACTGAATGGAGGCAGAGAAAGGCAGTATGGAAACCCATGCAACTGAATGGACGTAGAGAAGGGTAGTACGGAAACCCATGCTGCTGGATGGGGCAGAGAGGGCAGTCTGAAAACCCATGCAACTGAAGGGACACAGAAAAGTGCAGTATGGGCACCCATGCAACTGAATGGACGCAGAGAAGGGCAGGACGGAAACCCATTCAACTGATTAGAAGTACAGAGGGACACTATGGAAACCCATGCAACTGAATGGATGCAGAGAATGGCAGGATGGAAACCCATGCTGCTGGATAGATGTAGAGAAGTGCAGTATGGAAATCCATGTTGCTGGATGGGGCCAGGAAAGGGAACTTTGGCAACACATGCTGCTGAATGGAACCAGGGAGGGACACTATGAAAATCCACGTAGCTTAAGAGAGACTAAGACAACCACTATGGTACCCAAGCTGCTGGATGGAGAGGAGACTGACATTATAGAAACTCATACCCGCCACTGAATCGAGGCAGAGACTGACACTATGGGAAGCTACTCTCCTGAATCGTGGCAGAGACGGACACTTTAGTAAGCCATGGTGCTCAATTGAGGCTGAGATACATACTAAGAAACCTACTATAATGAAATAAGGCAGAGACAGACCGCGTGGAAGCCTTCTCTACTGAATCGAGGTAGACACGGACACTGTGGAAACCTACTCTTCTGAATCGAGGTAGGCACAGACACTATGGAAGCCTTCGCTACTGAATCGAGGTAGGTACGGACACTGTTAAAACCTACTCTCCTGAATCGAGGTAGACACGGACACTATGGAAGCCTTCTCTACTGAATCGAGGTAGACACGGACACTGTGGAAACCTACTCTCCTGAATCGAGGTAGGCACAGACACTATGGAAGCCTTCGCTACTGAATCGAGGTAGGCACGGACACTGTGAAAGCCTACTCTCCTGAATCGAGGTAGACACAGACACTATGGAAGCCTTCTCTACTGAATTGAGGTAGACACGGACACTATGGAAGCCTTCTCTACTGAATCGAGGTAGACACAGACACTATGGAAGCCTTCGCTACTGAATCGAGGTAGGCACGGACACTGTGAAAATCTACTCTCCTGAATCGAGGTAGACACGGACACCATGGAAGCCTTCTCTATTGAATTGAGGTAGACACAGACACTATGGAAGCCTTCTCTACTGATTCGAGGAAGACACGGACACTGTAGAAACCTACTCTCCTGAATCGAGGTAGGCACAGACACTATGGAAGCCTTCGCTAATGAATCGAGGTAGACACGGACACTGTGAAAACCTACTCTCCTGAATCGAGGTAGAAACGGACACTATGGAAGCCTTCTCTACTGAATCGAGGTAGACACGGACACTGTGGAAACCTACTCTCCTGAATCGAGGTAGGCACAGACATTATGGAAGCCTTCGCTACTGAATCGAGGTAGGCACGGACACTGTGAAAACCTACTCTCCTGAATCGAGGTAGACACGGACAATATGGAAGCCTTCTCTACTGATTCGAGGAAGACACGGACACTGTGGAAACCTACTCTCCTGAATCGAGGTAGGCACAGACACTATGGAAGCCTTCGCTAATGAATCGAGGTAGACCCGGACACTGTGAAAACCTACTCTCATGAATCGAGGTAGAAACGGACACTATGGAAGCCTTCTCTACTGAATCGAGGTAGGCACGGACACTGTGAAAATCTACTCTCCTGAATCGAGGTAGACACGGACAATATGGAAGCCTTCTCTACTGATTCGAGGAAGACACGAACACTGTGGAAACCTACTCTCCTGAATCGAGGTAGGCACAGACACTATGGAAGCCTTCGCTAATGAATCGAGGTAGACCCGGACACTGTGAAAACCTACTCTCATGAATCGATGTAGAAACGGACACTATGGAAGCCTTCTCTACTGAATCGAGGTAGACACGGACACTGTGGAAACCTACCCTCCTGAATTGAGGTAGGCACAGACATTATGGAAGCCTTCGCTACAGAATCGGGGTAGGCACGGACACTGTGAAAACCTACTCTCCTGAATCAAGGTAGAAATTAACACTATAGTAAGCCGTGCTGCTCAATCGAGGCATGCCGTCAGTGTAGTCTTGTTTGCCACAGACAATCCACTCTAGTTTGCCTTGCAGCTCAACCAGTCTTAGATTGTGAATTGGGGTATGTGTGTCCGCACAGTAGTAGTGCTGCCTCCCTAATCTGGGATGTAGGACAACAGCCCAGAGGTGTAACAAATGCCCCCGCAACCCCTATGGTGCGAGGGGCCCGAGCTCCAGGGGCCTGCTCAGCGCAGTACTCTACCATGAGAGCTCCCGAGTGAGTCCGGAGGGAGACCCTCCTCCATGTACTTTGCAGGGGGGCCCCTCAAGCTTCGTTATGTCACTGCGTCAGCCCTCATACAACCATTACTTCTGCTTGATTATCGTTGTTGTTGTTATTATTGTTTTAGTTGTTGTTGTTATTTTTATTCCTGTTGGAATTGTTGTTATTGTTGTTATTATGATAATCCTCCAAGAGAGGCAGAGAACTCATGGGAATGGGTGACCACTGGGCTTGTGGTACATATTTGTTTGCTATGTGTGTATGCATTGGGGGTTTACTTGTATGCATTGGGGGTTTACTTGTATGCATTGGGGTTTTACTTGTATGCATTGGGGGTTTACTTGTATGCACTGGGGGTTTACTTGTATGCACTGGGGGTTTACTTGTATGCATTGGGGGTTACTTGTATGCATTGGGGTTTACTTGTATGCATTGGGGGTTTACTTGTATGCATTGGGGGTTTACTTGTATGCATTGGGGTTTACTTGTATGCATTGGGGGTTTACTTGTATGCATTGGGGGTTTACTTGTATGCATTGGGGGTTTACTCGTATGCATTGGGGGTTTACTCGTATGCATTGAGGGTTTACTTGTGCCTGGTGTGGGAGGAGTCAGCGTGTGCTGCTTACAGATGCACTTCTCAGTTTAACCCCTATTCAGGTGCCACTAGTATACCTTTTGCACTGGGGTCTCTGGGGAGGGGGGCAGGTGTTGCCCGTGCCCAGCTCCATGTGTCCTTAACACGGGGCTGGCTCTTCTGCTGTGCACGTGAACCATAACTGGCTGGCATTATCCAGTCAGTTGTAACATTGTTACGTGCAAGAGCAGGTAAGCCCATTCCAAGATGTCTGCTCCAAGTCCCCAAGACATGGCCTCTCTTCTCCTTTTCAGTGTCCTCGCTGGCTACAATGGCACCATCTTTGCATACGGACAGACGGGAAGTGGAAAGACCTTCACAATAACTGGAGGAGCAGAGAGATACAATGACAGGGGCATTATTCCCCGAACTTTATCCTACATATTCGAGCAACTCCAGCAGGTACAACTTTTTCTTTACATATTTCTTTAAAAGTAATATTGTGACTTTTGTGGTAGTGGAGAAACAGAACATGAAATTGAGGTGTTGACTATTGCTTCTGGAAATGCAACAAATACATTGCACTAAGAAATGTCACAACAGAGCCTTCATTAGAAATGATAAAATGCAGTTACAATCAAACCCCCCTCTATTTTTACCAAGATCTTATTTTACCAAAATAAGCTGACACTGCCCTACCCCCCTTGGTACAGGGCCTGTTCTTCAGAGTGGGTGAACTAGAGCCAAGGAGATTAGTGGTAAAGTTGCCCATCAGGTTACCAAACATTGTACCTTTAAAAACCCGTCATGTGTCCATGGCGGAGATACTTCGTGGTGGCAGGCCCCGGGATATGCTAGCGTGGCAAGACCTTCGTCGAGTTTACTCCTACTGTTTGGGGGGCATTTAAAGACTTTTTCTCTCTGGAACTTCCATGGTTTATATTGTGAACTCTGACTAAAAGGCATGATAGGGGGCACCCACCTTGAGCGCCCCTCCAGTGCCAGTTCTTTAGTGTGGATTTCCCAGTGGTCGATCAGGTGGTAACTCTGGCATCAGGATAGCCAGTTTTCACCCCACACTACATACGAGGTGGGTGAACAAAGAGGAGAACAAATTGGATGCTTGCCAGTTGTTGGCTGGTGTCCTGCTACTGCCCTCTTCGACATTGACATTGTTAAAACTCCACATTTGTACCAGACTTCTAAGTCAAATAACATCTCTGAACTGACTATTATAGCAAAACGTCCCGCTATATGTTATCCAAGTAAATTATTTCTTTTAGTTTATAATTTGTGCCAACATTTTCTAAATTGATTTGAGTATACATTTTTGAAAGAGGGTGTCACTATACATTGAACTAAAATGACCATGTGATGCCTTTTTATCCTCTGCGCATATGACCCAGCCGCAATAACTATTCTTAAAATAAGTTTAGGACACCGGGCCAGAGAAACATGGCTCCAATGGCGGGTGCTCTGTAGGATCAGTTAACAGTGCCACCAGGGAAATAGCCGAACACATCAAATCTAATGTTTTCTGACTCTGCCAGCCCTAAGGAAGAGATAGTGGTGGTTGGTGAACTAGGAACGTAGTGGAGCATAAATACCTGCCTTAAATTGAACAGAGGGAGTGAGCCTGACTTCCACCAGGGTTTTTTGCCTAAGTTCTTTTCTGTACAAAATGTGAAAAAAAGAGCATAATGTTGGATTGTGTTATACAATTCTCTCTAAATTGGTTAACAGTTTATAGGCTCTTGAGGGATACTATTGAATTATCCCAAAACGTTTAATGCTTTGTTTGCCAGCCAGACTTAATTTTTCCAGGGTTAAGAATTCACCTTCCCCAAACTTTTTTTTATGGCTTACCATGTTTTTAAATGAGTTTAGTAACGTTCATCGCTGTTTCAGTGCACATCCTTAACTTTTTCAGCTTGCACCTCACAAATACATGCACAAGTCATATGTTATGTCTAGAACCCGCGACTAAGGAGCAGGGTGAAAAGCTCGAAATTCGCACAAATATGACACTATCACTTACCAAGCAAAACCCAGTTCACTTGGTCAGCCACCCTCTGAAACCATCAGCTGGCTTTACAACCACTTGAGAATCCAAAGACTGTTCTGCTAACCCTCATCATCCTCCTCCCCGGTTAACTCTCGCCCCAGTGACTAATCCTGATTCCTGGCCCCACTTTATGTATCCGTCTTACCCGATGGTCTGTCTCCTAATTAGTGCATGATCGATGATGTCTAAACATCTGCATCCTGATCTCCACCTCCACCTCTTCATCGCCAAAACCTGGCTTAGAGATGATGTGCCACCCAGGCTTGATGAAGCAATCCCACTTGGATACCGCCCCAAGGAAAAACTGAAGGAGGGTTAAGAATTCTATAGGATCACATGTTTCAAAGAATTTGCTGCTGCTGATCAATGTGAATCTCTTCTTGTCCACTCCACACTTCCATTCACACTACTGATATGCAAGCTTCCGCTTAACAACGTCACATTTGCAGATGTTTTCCTTGGTGTCACCACTGTAACCCGCAACAATCAATGTATCCTTGGAGAGTTAACCTACCAAACCTCCCTCACACAAAATAATTCATATAGAACTATAGACTCTCTACTTCTTCCAAGTTGTGTCCGAGCATAAACACTGAGCTATATTCTACTCTTTTACCATCGGTCACATAACTGACGTGAAACAATTCTGTTGTTGGCTTTCAACAGAGTGATAGCTCTCAAGCGCCCTCTGCACCGCTCACCTAAAGATCTCCTGTTTCAGTACAAATTTAAAGACATTGAAGGCAGAAAAAGAAACCTTTACTACTGTTGTGGGTATACGAGTCTTCTGGCGCTGTGCATGGATTCATCATGAAAATTATGTCAGGGTCAAAACTCGTAATATGCTTGGTGGGACAACGGCAGTCCCGCCAAGCATATTTCTGCCTCTATACCACCGCACCACTGCCAGCGAACAGCGGTTCTCTGGCGTCCTCCATGCTGCAATGGCCGCCCGACTGCCCAACTTATAATGGGACGGTCAGAGCACCGGTTCGGCACCTCTGCGAGTCTGGAGGTCCTCAGACCATCAGACTCGTAATCAGGGCTTATATGAGGCTCACTCACCGTAATTCGACTGAGCATGTTAACTTCCAGTGACTTCCTTTTATGATAAGGCCACTGCTACAGAGCTAGGGTAAGAGGTTCTGATTTGATTATACCTGAGCACACACATATATGGGCTGCGCGTGTGAGACTACCATTTTGCGCCACCCATTATCTGTGCACAGGTTGCCTGTTGCAGAAGGGACTCTTCAGGTATCAGAGCTGACCTGGAGTAGGCCTTATGATGTGAGTGGGCATTCATACTGTAGGTCTGTGGTGCTTACACTGTGTACAAATTAGAGGGAAATCTGCTCTAAAGTACGGTTTCTCTCCAGTTAGGCTTACAGGTTCCAGCGAGGCACCAAACTGGGGTAAAACATGAACTTGAGTATTAATTTACCCTCTCCAACATATGTTATTTGTATTTGTAAATCGCACTATCACCCGCGATGATATCCTCGTGCTGCGCAATTGTTTGTGCCTAGCCATGCCAAAGGTAGGTTGGTTAATTGAAAAACAAGTCTTCAGCTTCTTGTGGAATTCAAGAAGAGAGGAGCTGGCTCTGATATGGAGTGGGGGGCCATTTCGGAGCGATTTAAGTGAGCTCCCATCCTCCTGACCTGGTTCTGTGTATGCATGGGATGTGTGCAAGCAAGAGTCCTGCGGAGCGGAAGTGTCTCAGTGGTTGGCAGGAGATACGACTGTTCAGGTAGGTGGTGCCTAAGTTGTGTAGTGCCTTGAATGTGTGTCTGAGAAGTTTGAATTGAGTGTGTTTGTGTATCAGGAACCAGTGGGGATGTCTGAGGTGTCGTGTGATGGGAGCTCTTTGTGGGAGAACGAATCTGGCTGCTGAGTTCTGGATGGTTTGTAGTCTCTTGGTGATTTGCTTTGTGATCCTGGTGTGAAGGATGTTTCCTAGTCCAACTTGGTGGTGTCTAGGGCGTGAGTGACAGTTTTACTAGTGATATTGGGAAGCCATTTTTAGTGTTTTCTCAGCATTGTCAGGGTGTGGAAGCAGGATGCAGTGAAGGCATTGACTTGTTCAGTCACGTCCAGTTTGCTGTCGCTGATTCTTCCACGCGTCCTGGCATGGGTGTGGGTGTGAGTCTGCGTTGGATCGACCACCAGTTGGACTCCCGTGGTGAGGCGTTTTTGCCAAAGAACAATACTTCTGTCTTGTGGATATTGAGCTTCAGACAATTGGCTTTCGTGGAGCGAGGCAGCTGGTTAACTTGCGGCACGCCCTCCCAGCAGGAGAGAACGTTGCTTTGAAGAGGGTGGGACTGAGCGATGAACCTTGAGGCCCTCCGCAGATGAGTTTGCCATCTTCCGGGGAGTAAGGTGCCGGGCTGACAGCTTGTGTTCTGACCGCTGAGAAGTGGCAGATCCAGTTGAGAGCGGGTCTTTGGATGCCACATAAATGCCTTTTGGTACTTTGATATTTGTCATATTTCAGCAACACAGCTCTGATTTCAGGATTTTGCCCCCCCTACTGAGTCAGGTTAATTGCTTAGTTTTCAAGCAGAGGGACCAGAGGCCGACCCACAACATAGGGCAATTAACAATGCTTGGCCCAGTTCCTGGAAAGGAAGAAGTGTGGTTGAAATCTGCATCTGTTAGTTGGATTGTCTCAGCCCAGACCCGCTGGAACGAAAGAGGAGGGTCAGACCTCTTGAGCCAACACAGGAGGGACTCACCTAAGAAATGTTGGTGAAAAGAGATCAGGCAACTGTGGCATCCAGGGACAGAGCTGAGGCTTTCAGGGGAGATTTTCCATAGACAACTTAAGTCTCCATATTGTGTTTTTTCCAGAATGCTGTGCAGGAGGTTTGGAACAAGGGTGAAGGTATGATGGGACATCGTAGGATTAGCTAGGGTTGTCCGGCTCCTAATACTTTTTGCCCTCACTTTAATACCCCTGCACAAGGGAGAGATCGTCAGAAGACTCCGGATCCGGGAGCAACAACAGTGAAAGAATTTCCAGCTGGAAAGAGAAGCCACCTGATGCCGCATAAGGATAGACTTTAAAATTTGACTCCAGCTGCCCCGCAGGACTAGTACGGGTCTCTCCAGGGCCATTGGCACTGGCCTCCTATACCCCGTGAGGAACATTTAGGAGAATGGATCTGCTAGGGGACACTGGGTAGTTCCCCTAGGAATTCTGTGGATTGGTCCTACACTCCGCTGAAACCCCAGTGCCCTTCCGGAAGCCGGTAGTTTTTGGAAACGGGGAAGTGAGGCAGGGAGGGT
Organism: Triturus cristatus; assembly: GCF_964204655.1. Taxonomy (NCBI): domain Eukaryota; kingdom Metazoa; phylum Chordata; class Amphibia; order Caudata; family Salamandridae; genus Triturus; species Triturus cristatus. The sequence continues at coordinate 43,430,703 of NC_140589.1, forward strand.
GTTTTGCTGGCGGGTTGCAGAGAGTCTGAGCAAGATACCCCTGGCAGTAGGAGAACAGCACCAGAAGCCAAGCAGAGGATTGGTCAGGTGTAGGGATCAGTAAAAATCCATCTCCCCATGAAAAGTACCCTTTAGAGCCCTGGAAACCCACAGGAAAGGCTCCTGGTAGCTAGGTCTGGCCACCAGCAGCAAAGGGAGCCCAAGATCATGTAAATCAGCCCTTGGGGCTGGAGATATTGCTATTTTTAAGTCTGTCCTCCACGGAGACCAATCAGAACATAAAACACATTGTGCTCAGCCATATATCTAAGAATTTCCCCTGGGATATGCCTGGGCCCCAGGGCCAACGCAAGCCCATTTATTGATTTTTAAATTGGTGGGGGCCACCTCACCAGATTCTCATTTTCCCCTACGGGTCCCCTCCCTGGTGCCTAATGCAATCAGGATAGCTAGAAAGCCCCATCCCCCGAGGTCTGATGAAATAAACATAGAGGTGTGGCTGTACACATTTTCCTCGGGTCCCTTGTGGCCCCTATATCCTGCAAGATGAAGAAGAGTACAGACCTGTGCTCTGTTCCTGCCCCTGTGTCTGGTGAGTAGGTGTGTTGTGCCTCTGTATACTTCCTGCCTGCCGAGTGGGAGAAAAAAACTGAAACTGCCGGCTTCTGTGCCGCCATAGCAAAGTGTTGACCACGTGAGATGCTGGCAGGGGCTGCAGGCCTTGGGGCTCCCCTACAGCCCTCAATGAACCATGGAGGCTGTGGTTGCCCTTGGTAGGACTGGGACACCTCCCAAATAAACCTACAAAATAAAGTATGCAGCACTTAGCCGCTTGTACAGTGAAATGTGAGGAAGCTGCTTACAAAGTATGAACTGCTGCCAGGCTTCGAGTACTCCATAATGCCCTACGAGGGGGCTAGATTCTGCATTGTTGCTAGCTTTGGTGCCTCAAAATGGGCAAGGTCACCATCATCGATATAATATTCATCACTAACCACCGCGCTCAATGGAGGAAAGCCTCCGTACTAGGGGCCACCTCCACCAAGAAGATTGGTCTCAAACTTGCTATCGTAGCATCATCTGTTTATAATGCTGAAACCACCATTACTATTTGTAACAACGGCACTGTATTCATACAGTCCTCTAATCACAGCCTAGAGCTCTTTGCCAATCTCTTCTCCTTCATTAAAGATAAGATAGGTAATGATGTAACCCTCACGCCCTTGTCTCCGTGACCAACTACCCCACAAAGCGAGCCCCATCCACTCCTTCCCTCACCTTTTCCCACCATTCTCCTTTGCCTTCTACCCTCTCTACCACCCATGGCTCCATTACACCCCAGACTTCTCTCGCCCTCCCCCCCTGAAGATGACGACACTAACCCTAGTCGCCACATCACCACAGTACAGAATTTTACCTCCACACCTGAGAATGTCTATCCCCCTAGAAACCGCCATCTCCCCACCAACTCCTTTCCCCATTCAAAAAGCAAAATGTATATCAATGCCGATCTCTGGAGAAACAGCATCAACGCTCCTCACGATCAGTCATCTGACACTGTTAAGTCATTTTCCAGCTCTACGGATCACAAATCCCCCATCTCTTTAGATAATACAAGATACAAGAAAAAGCATTACTGAAACCAGAACATCCCACCTTCAAACATCATTCTGCCAACAGCCCTGCCAACACCTTGTCCGCTCTACCTAAACGGAGCTGCAAACCGAATGTAGAACTCTCTTGCCGACCCAATAGACTGGCTAGTAATTGATCCACAAGTGACATCCTCTCCCTTCTCGCCTCCTACAACCACATACCTATCAGACACACTGAACCTGTGGGGAAAATCCAGACAATCATCACTCACCCGCATAGGAATCCTCATCCCATCTTAAGGTCCATCACTAAATCCAACCCCAAATGAATCCCTATATCTCATCCATCCTCAACCGTAACCGAATCTAACCTAAAATGGGCGTCACTCAACTGCAAATCTGCAGTGAAACGTGCAGCCGACATTGCCGACCTTATCCTGACACTTGACCTGAACCTCCTGCTACTCACCGAAACATGACTTAATGAATCCTCATCCCCCATTCAGGACATTTTAGTTCCTCCCAGCCATGACGTCATTCATTGGGACCATTCATGGCGTCTGGGTGGGGGCATCGCCTGTATTCATCAGAACAATCTCTCAATAAAACAAACTCACACCCAATCTCTGTCTTCATGCGAATATCTGGGGGTCAATATCTGAACAAAAGACAACATATTATGTATGCTGCACACGATCTACCACCCTCCCGTTAAAAACCATGCATTCATTAAACAAATCATGGAGATCATCTCTACCAGTAACGGATCACACAACAATCCGATTTTCCTTGGCGATTTCAATATCCACTGGAACCAGACAAACGACCCTCTGGTGAATAGCTTCAAATCCTTACTCCACAACCTAAACCTGGTTGAAGCTTGCAACAGCCCAACGCATAATAAAGGGGCCTCATTAGACCTAATAATAACAAAGGAGCACACCGTCCAAATGGAATCCATCCTACCATGTGGCTGGACTGACCACCATTGCATTAGGTTTTTCATAGCAGAAAGGGAAATTACCTCCAAAGGCCAACCATTAAAAGCCAAATGCTGGGTCAGAGACACCAGAATGATCAACCCACTCACGTTATCTGCTCTAAGTGATAACATTCTACCTCCACCCAATAACCTTTCTGACACACAAGCCACCATTGATAACTATATTAACTTGATGTACGACATCATGGACACCATTACCCCCCTACAACTAAAAGGAGTCCAGATCAAAAAAATCAAATCCATGGTTTGATAACAGCCTTAATGAAAAACATGGCTCACTAAGATCAGAGGAAAGAACATGCAGACCCTCCCCCTCCCCCACTAACCTCAACCTGAGCAATGAAGGAAAGTCTACAACAGGCATATCAGATGCGCCAAAGCGTCTTTCTTCAAACAGCAACTTGACAAGGCCATACATCATCCAAAAAGATGTTTTGAAATTATCAAAGGTCAAACTAACAGGAAAGTTAATCCCCTCTCATCCGAGAACTTAACGCCGCCCAGTTGTGAGGTATTTGCCTCCTTCTTTATCGAGAAACCAAAGTTAATTGACACTGATCTCCAAAACACTTAAGAGATCTCATCTACCAATGACCCTCTACCTCACTCCCTTATATCAGGGAGAGCGCCCTGAAAGCCCCTCACCCAAACCAAGCAGCAATGCCTCTTGATCCATCTTTAGGACTATCGACGAATCTGACATCTTAAAACTACTGTCTCCTCTGAAATACTCCAACCTCTTCAATGACCCCTTACCCTCCAGGCTTCTCGACGAGTTCAAGCGCTCCCTAGTTCCCTTATGGACAAGGATTATTAGCGCTTCTCTAACACAAGGCTAAAAAGCAGCCAAGCCACCCCTACATTAAAAAAACCTTACTCTGACCAGTCAGACTCTAACAAATACTGCCCCATCTCCAATACCCCAACCCTAGCCAAGCTCCTGGAAACATGCATACATCGACAACTACACAATCGCATAGAGCAATTCCAACTCCTCTACCAGTGCCAATCTGGTTTCTGGCTGGGTCACAGCACCGAAACTGCCCTGGTCCATATTGTCGATGAAGCCCTGAGCTTTCTCGCCCAGAATGACTCCTGCCTATTAATCCTGCTTGATCTGTCAGTGTGGTTTGGCATGGTTAAAGACGAGATTCTTTGGAACCTCCTAAAATGCAGGATGGGTCTCTCCAGCACCGTGTTAAAAGGGTTCTCCTCTTTCTTTCACAACAATACTCCGAGTTATGATCTACCACGCTCTATCCATCCAGACGCCAGTCATGATTGGTGCCCCTCAAGGCTCTTCTCTGTTACCCACCCTGTTCAACCTGCTCATGGAACCTCTGACTGAAGTCCTCAAACTCTCGAACATCTCATACAATGTGTGCTGATGATACATAAAACTCGCCTCTCCAGAAGACTTCAGCATCCTCAACACACTGACAAAAACTCAACATTGAGTAACCTGCAACCACCTCGAACTGAAAGCCCTCAAAACTGAATTCCTTTTAATCTCTCCACCCAACCACACTGTGAACATTAAAGAATGACTCTCACGTCTAACAGCCTTCAGCTGCACCCCTCACATCATAACCTCATCTAGATCTCTAGGAATATTCTTAGACGATCTCCTTTCTATGCGGGATCACATCAGCGCCGCCACGAGAGGCGTCCACTACCAATTGCTCGCAGTAAGGAAATGAAAACCTTTCATTCCGACTGCTGAGCTTAAGACCGGGTTCCAGTGGCGGCTCCTCCATACGGGCGTTTGGGCGCCGCCCCCCTGCTTTCTCGCAGTGCGAGAAGGCAGAAACATAAATGGTAATAACTACCATTTATGTTTCTGCCTTCTCGCACTGCGAGAAAGCAGAAGTGCCTGATCGGGGGTGGGCGGTCCTGCTTGAGGGCAGGGGGGAGTGGCTTGCCCAGTGTTGTGCATAGGGACTGTTTGGCCGGCCCTGGGGCCGATCAAACAGTCCGTATGCACAACACTGGGCAAGCCACTCCCCCCATGCCCTCGAGCAGCACCGCCCACGGCGCCCACTCTACATAGCGAAAATGGTCCCGGCTGGGGCGCTCTCTACTGCGCCTCAGCGTTGTGATTGGCAGAGCGGAGGGAGGGAGGCTGCCTTTCATTCATGACGACATGACGACGAGACTTCAGGACGGCGGGAGCGGCAGTTTGGACGCATCCAGAAGCTGCGGTGTTGCAGGACGGAGCGGGAGTTGGAACGCATCCAGAAGATGTTGCAGGACGAGGATGGTAAGTTTTATAATCTTCTTTCATTTACCCACCCGCCTCCACCCCCCGTGACGACCCCCATCATGCCGGCCGTTACTGTGAAGTTATGAATGTACAAAACTATTTTAGGCCCTCCTTAGGCCTAAAATAGTTATGTACATTCATTACTATTTTAGACCCTCCGGTGCCGTATCAATGCCAGTCAGGGCTGGCTTTAGGGCGTTGCGATCGGTGCCACCGCACCGGGTGCTGGAATCCTGGGGGCGCCGTGTTTGAAAGTTTATTATGCCTTTAAAGTACCTGCTGCAGCGTTTCTTTCACCCCGCAATTACCAGGCCTCACATAAATGTCAAGATAACTCGTGTGATTAATTATCTTCCTGGAGAGAGAGATCAGCATTTTGTATAGTTGTGGTTTTGACTTAGGTGAAGTTAGTGCAGAGGGTTAATATGCCTGCTGCAGAGAACGTGTACCATGTAGATTACAGATGTAAACAGATCAGCAGGTTACTTGCAATGTATAATTTAAAGTCCTTAGTCCTAATATAGAATAGTGAGGTATTAACTTTCATCCTAGAACTGCATACACGCTGCAAAGTACAGAACATTGATCAATGTTGCAAAAAGGGTTAATTTGGCTAGAAATCGATTCTTATTATTAAAGAAAACTCCCAACTATGCTGTTTCTTTTTCGACTCTGAGTTTGTGCTTCTCCACACCAAGCACTCTTAAACTATGCTGCCTACCAGTATGGATGACATGTGACTCCTACACTTTTAGTCCTTTGGTTTACGTAACATTTCCTACACAGTGATTTACACATGTATGATTGAATGTCTGTGTGTAATATGCGTGTGATGCAAAGTGCTCAGACACCCTGCACTGGTATGAGTGGCGCTATATAACTAATTCAATGCATCTGAGAGAGTGTGGTTATGGAGACTTGGTCACTGTTTTCGCCACCCAATCTTTGGCCCTAATGGAGACCTGAGGTGACATATAGTTCATCTTTCTTTGGCAATAAGGTCAGGCGGCTAACGCCAATGTTCCCTATTCTTTTAAAATAATGCAGTCAGGCTAAATGGATGGCACGGGTGCAAGCAGGAATGAAGCACGATATGGGACAGTTTTAAATGTGTTTAATTATTTCAAGTCTACATATCCTACCTACTTTTATAAATATTCTTGCTTTCTGAAATGTGGTTTAACCTGCATCCTTTGGGCCTTTTTTTTTTGTTCTTCAAAATTTCCTTGGCGTGAGGGTCCTGCAGTTCCCCTTTAGTCAATCAGGCTCGCTATGACACAAAACACATTTAGACCCTTTTTTTACGCCCCACCACTTTCAAATGTCACCAGCCACCACTGCCGGGTTCAAGGGCTAGTGATCTCCAAATTAGATTACGGCAGCACCACCCTCACGGGTCTGGCAAAAGCAAAACTGGCACCTCTAAAGGCATCCTTTAACGCAGCTGTTCGACTCATCACAGGCTCAAATAAATGTCACCCCAGATCTCAGAACACTGCACTGGCTGCCCTCTGAGGCAAAGATCCAGCTGAAAGCTGCCTGCTGAACTCACAAAGCTCTTCACCATAACACTCCAATTTAGCTGGCCAAGTAACTCGTCCTAGCAGGCGAGAATAGTACTTTACGGAGCACAGGCTCCCTTTTACTGAAGCCATACAAATACAAAAGCAAACCTTCAAGCGTACCTTCGCCGGAATCTCCCCCAAAATGTAGAACTCTCTTCCTCCTGAGACCAGATCCAACCCCTCAACTGCCCTTTTCAAACGAAAAGTAAAGCCACTACTAATGAGGAGAGTCCGTCCCCAACAAAGAAGCGCCCTGCCCAGACACTGCCCTCCACGGCCTGCCCCTCCACAAGACCCTCTGGGCCTACTACAGACCCATTGCTCTTATATTGACTTTGTTGTTCCATCACAATTGCGTACTCCTATATGTTGACCTTTGTGCTTTCCCGATGTACAGCGCTCTGATACAATAAAGGGTCATGTTTGTGCTATAAAAATCTCAATAAATTAAATAATATACTAAATCAGTGTTTTTCAGAAGTGTTGGAGGAGGCTTTAGGAGGTACAAGAGCCTCCCGTATTGATCCCCAAAATTCACCCCAAGTTTCCAGGGGTATAGAGATGATGACCCCGGGAGGGACTTCCCAATTCTTTAGAGCACTCCTAGAGCTTGGGGTTTTGCTCTTGGGCTCTGGAGTGTGGAGACCCCTTGTGGCTGGCCCTGTGATTGCAGAGGCAATATAGTGATAGTAAAACAAACCTCTGACACACTTTTGTAGTGAAATGCTTCGTTGACAACGTTGATAATGAGAAAGCAATGTGATTTCAATGCTGAGCTATAAAATGTGGCTGCTTTTACTAATGTGATGATACCCTGGCAAAGCCAGTAGGCCTGCCTCACTTAAAACGACAACCGATTATTTTGTTATGTTGCATCATATATAGGTGGAGGGTATTGTTATTATTGAGTTCAGTACCAATGGGGTATAATGTGATCTGAGGGTGTCACCAAAGGCATTGCCATGCATTGGGGTTAGTAGCCCGCACCGCCCCCCTTGACCGCCCTGCTTTGCTACCCTGAGACAGTCAAGTGCTACAATGGGGTACTGGACTCCCGGTAAAAAGGCCATTGTGGGCTTATTACTTGTGAAAGGCCTCACATCCTTCTCCACTAATAACCCGATTTCTTACATTAAGTATAGCGTGTACTGTGAAAAGGCGCCTCGATGTGTGTATGACGTCAGGCTGTGGGTATGTGTTTACAATGAGCATCGATTGAGAGCCCTGGAGTTCAGGCTGAAGGCTGTGTCATTTTCTCACAGTGCCCGCCCGTAGTTCATAAAGTAGTTCTGAATAAATGCTTATCCAACCCGTGGCCTCTCTGCAGAGGCCACAGGGCAATGGCCAGATGTGCCCGTTGTAGATAAGATTCTATGCGAAAGTCTGTGAAGGAGGTTCACAGCTCTAAAACTACTGACGTGGCGAAGGTTTAAGAAAAGGCAGTGGTTAGAGGTGAGTGGGTGCGTTGTGTGTGGGGAGGTGAGGGGAAGAAGATGCAAGTATGTGCAGAAGAGACTGGAGAGAAGGTGCTAACGAGGAAAGAGATAAAGTGTGAAACATGTGAGAAAGGCGAAAGTGTCTCACCGAGAGACTGCAGAAGAAAGGGGTGTGAAGAAGAGCAGAACTGAGGTGCTTGAGAAACCCTGCAGACCAGTGCGCCTTCCACCGCCCTTAGGGATGTTTTATTCATGGTGTACTCAAAATGACCTTGTGTGTGTTTGTATCTATCGCGCTATTTTACAAACATGGTTTCTCTTTGTTAGGTGGCCCCTTGTGTGCCCCCCTCCCCTAGGGCTCACCTCTAGAGACGTCACTGCGTGCAGCTAGGCAGGTATAGGAGGAGTCCCCATGGGTATATCTTTTTGATGCTAGTTGGGGATTTGTGTTATGTGAGGGATGTGTGTGACTAGTGACGGCGAGGTTAGTTTGTGCTGCTGGGGGAGGCATGGATGTTTCTTCCTCTCCCATACACACTGGCACATACACATCTCTTTTTGGATAGTACATGTGTGTGTGCATGTGTGGGTGTGTGGGAAGGGGGGTCGCAATGAGACACTGTCAGAGCTTTAAGTGGGATGGGTCCCCCCAGGTCTCAGACGCGATAGTAATTTAAAACTGACACTGCAACTTGCCTCTGTCAGGACCTATTTGTGTCCTTAACTTTTCAGCCAAAAAACAGATCGATTTCTGACTGATGACTGTACAAACCGATAAGCAGTGTAGTTCCTGTTTATATATTTCACGTTTTACCTAATCTTGCATCCATAACAGTTTCCTTTTTCCAAAGATGTTGTGTTTCTGCAGTTTTTTGGGCAGCATATTACTCTTTTATGCCATGTACTGTGAACTGAGTGTCTCTAGGTGTTGGAGTGAGTTCAGGATGTGGCTGGGTGTTTTCCACAGAGCTCGATCGAGAGCTCTGGAGTTGAGACTGAAGGCAGTACCAGCTGCTCTCAGTGCCAGTCAGTGGTTCATTAAGGTGTTCAGAGTACATGCTCATCCAAACCTTGGCCTCTCTGCAGATGCCCAGAGCGATGGTCATGTTTGTCAATTGTAATTGTGATTCAGGGTGAAAGTGTGTGTCGGAGGTACACAGCTCTCGAAACATTGACAGAGTGAAACAATAGAAAAGCAGCGCGTACGGGTGAAAGGGTGTGTTTTGTGTGTAGGGGAATGGTGTAGGTATGGAAATGTAGAGAAGTAATTGCAGAAGAGAGTGAAAATGGGGCGCTGAACAGGAAAGAGATGTGTGAAAAAGGCAGATGGAAGAGTTCAGAAAGAAGTGGTTGGAAAAGGTTGTAAATGCCGAGGAAAGTGGTGTGAATTGAAGAGCGGGAGTTAGTGAGACACTTCGAAGACCACTACCCCTTCCACAGATCTCAGTAATGTTTAATTCAGTCTCAATTTTCAGAATTAAAACATCCTCAAGTCTAATTATTCACAATAAAATCATTGTTAATCATTTATCAGGCACTACTACAAGCATTGGCAAAAGCAACAGGTTTGGCTTGTTTTACCTGTGTGTATCTTACTGTAAAATGGGTCTGAATGTAATAACAGAAAGCTCACAGAGAGGGACCAAAGTACTGCTCGGGTGGTACACTGTGGAGGAGCACAGAGTTCTAGTTCATTATTTTTAAGCCACACTCTTAATTATATAGGCTAACTCTTGGAAAAGATTTCTATTTACGCTTTTTAGACCAAGCCCCTTTCAGAAAACACCCACCCATAAACATACTTTTTTCATCCCACTTAAAGCTTTGGGGGTTGGTGCATTGGCAGTGCTTAATTTGAGCCGGTGGTTTCCAGTGCTCGGCATCAGCACTAAATTGTGAACACCAGCGCTTGTGACAGTCTGCCACAATGTGACACTGTCTGGCTAATTCAGAGATGACCACACCAACAAGTAATTATTAATTCAAAATACATTAAAAATTAATATTACCAGCAACCCAAGCCAATCTTATAGCTTTGGGGGCCTGGAATAGACTGACATGTCACACTTGTAGGAATGTGATGGTTAGTAGTTGTGTTGTTACTATCACTGGCATCGCGGCAGGGACAATGTGTGGTGCAGGCTACAGTGGCCTCCTGAGAGAGCCCTGGCATTTATTTATTACAAATTAAGCACTGATGTGGACTGCATAAACAATAATAAATATATGTATTTGCTGTCATCTGGCTTGGCAAACTTAGAGGATGAGTGACACCCTCGAGCAGCAATGAAAATATTCAAGATGGCGCCAGTATGTAAACATGGTTTTGAACAGAGACCTTCAGTCTGTGGGGTGCGCCCCCTGGGGGTCCATGGCTGCATTCCCAGGGGGATGCAAAGGCATCTATAAGCACTTGTAAATGAAGATGGCCTGGGAGCGCAACCTTGTTTATTTGAAGAGTTTCCAGGCTGTCTTCATTTTCTTGCAGAGTTGTAAATGCATGCAAAAGTTGAGAACTGTAATCGTTGGTGCCCTGGAGCAAGGACAGTGAGAGGGGTGGCACCATCAAATATGGGGCTGAATAGAACAGAATGTTCTGGAGCTGGTTTTTTTTTTGTCAACTTCAGCTAACTTCACCTAAAACAAGCATTGGCATTGCCAAAAGGTCTCGCTTTTGGGACCTTATAAGTATTTAGATATGCAGCACAATATCCTTGGTGCAACAACATTAACTGTTGCATAGTTAAACACTTATAAGGTCCCAAAGGCTAGACCTATTGGCTATGCCAATGCTTGTTTAAATCTAGAATGAAACAAACAGTTTGCCAAGAGTGGTTTAATAGGATATTTTTGAACAAAGATAGATGCACCTCTCTTCAATTGGAAAGAAACTTCTAGATAGCAGGATGGTCAGGCTGATCAGAAGAGATACTCATATCTATGAGAATTATTGGGTTTGTATTTATCATCATCATGTATGTCAAGTGGGCTTTTAAGCGATCAACAAATCAAACTTCAGGACCAGGTTTTTGCTGGATCAACAACACGTTTTGCGTGCGAGACGGCGTGGACCTGAGGATTATACAGCTATGGATTATCGCTTCACATACAATATTACCGGGCAGGTGTGTGCAGCAGTTGGTTGCTAATGGCTTTCCGCTACACTTTTGCTGACGTTTTGTAAAACGTTCTGTGTCTCAAATATTACTCAATAAAACGCACATCGGTTTGGGGTCATTTGAAAACCAGTTTTCTATTACAACAAGCAAAATCGAGCTACTGCACTTTGATGAAATCCCCATTTTGATGTTTATTTTTCCCACTGTTGACGATGCATTTACAAACCTAAAACTTCTTACTACTGTAACTCACCTTACTGAGGTTGCATCTTTTCCTGATAACTAAATGATGCCAACCTCAACATGTTCTTGGTGCCTCTTATGTGTCATGAAACTCCATGGTGCTACGGCAAGAGCGTCTGTACAAAAGCCATGATCATTGAAAGGAGACTGTTACACTGTAGAGTAACATCTAGAAAGTGAGCCAGGTGTGCTAGTTCTCTATGGCTATCCTGCATCAGACCATGACGACTATATTTACATCAGTGAATGAATGAATGAATGAATACTTTCTTATATAGCGCATGGCTACCCATGGGCATCCCAGCGCTGTAAGACCTAGAGGATGAAAGTAGACCTACTTAAACAAGAAAGTCTTTAGTTGCTTCCTGAAGATGGTAATGTTTGATTCATGCCTGATGTTATCGGGGAGCTTATTCCAGAGGTTAGCCGCTTGTACAGAGAGAAGCCGGCCGCCCATCCGGGCGAGTCTCACCCTGGGCACCACTAGAAGATTACGGTGATTGGATCTGAGGGATCTTCTTGATTTATGGCGCTGAAACCAAGGGTTCAGAATAGAGGGGCCCATATTATGAATGGACTTATGAGCCAAACACAGAGCCTTAAATGTGATCCTCTCCTGAATTGGGAGCCAATGAAGAGTACGTATTGAAGATTTTGCTGAGCAGCGTTTGGGGATCTTCATGAGCAGACGTGCTGCACAGTTCTGAACACCTTGCAACGTTTTTAAAGTAGCTGCTGATGTCCCCAGATATATAGCATTAGCATAGTCCAGTCTTGAGAGAATTAACGACTGGACCAGGATGCGTCTTGCTTCAAAGGGAAGAAGGTCAAGGACTTTTTTTAACGATCTCATGAGACCATAGCAGGTTGCCGCTACCTTGTTGGCCTGATGTTGGAAGTTTAGAGTGTCATCCATCCAAACCCCTAAACTTTTTATTTTGGTCTTAGGTTTGGGGGGGGTTCCGAGGCAGCTGGGCCACCAGGGATCAAGGTTTATCGGAGCTTTGAAGCCCAACAACATGATATCTGTTTTGGCCCCATTTAACTTTAGGCAAGAGGAAGTCATCGGGCCAGTGGGCCCGATACTCTGATGTCTTGAGCTTATATCTGCCGAGACACCTAAAGCCCCGGTACTGAGCTCTCAGCTGTTGTCAAGGATCGCGCTGGGGGCGGGAGGGGGAGCGAGAGAGAGAGAGAGAGAGAAAGAGAGAAAGGGAAAGAGTGAGAAAGAAAGAGAGGGGGAGAGAGAGAGCGAGAGATGGGGAGAGAGAGAGAGAGAAAGAGCGGGAGAGAAAGAGAGAGCGGGAGAGACCGAGAAAGAGAGAGAGAAAGAAAGCGAGAGGAGAGAGAAAGCGAGAGTAGAGAGAGAGAGAGAGAGAGAGAACATGTAAAAAGATCCGTACTACCTCCTATGCTGTGTTACCAACTAACATTTTCACGAGAGAAAAAAATGACCAGACATTAAACTGTAAATGCATAGAAAAACACACATTTCTACCTACTGTATTATTTTTCGTCAAACTGCTCCTATCATTCTTACGCTATATAATTTTATAGTATGTTACTAAGTCTCAAAACAAGTTATTTGCAGATGCGCTTAATCTGGCCACAAACAGAGAAAAACAATGCATTAAATTTGGGAATAAAAATCAATCCTGCAGGCAAAAGGCCACCTCAAGCTATCCACTAAAACTGAATTGTTAACGGCAAAACTGGCATTCAAAATGAAGGTATGCTCGGCATACTAGAACAGGTTAATGTAACTGCTGTTTACGCAAGCAAACTAGCATTTTCAAAAAAGCAATGTAGCTTCGGAGTCAAAAATACTTGCATCAAGGCCGATTTTGTGTACAACAGACAAACACGGAATACTAATACTTAGTGAGAACCTTTCGATTCTGCCTGCACTGCAATACAAACTGGGAGGCCAGGGAAATGGCAGATCGGCACATCAACAGAGGATCTGGGTTAATAAGGCAGCAGGTTGGCTTGCCCATCAAAACTTCCAATGCGTCCTAGTTCGCTCAAGGCTGAAGGTCTTTGAAATAAACACGAGCGAAGGCTGAGGGACGCTGGGACTCAACATCGGTAAACTGCTCCATGAAAATACAGTAAAACACTTTGAAGAAAAGCATCACAACATAAGAACGGACTTCGCACAACAAGGAAGCAGTGAGACAGCCAAGCCCACAGGAGCCTGCCACAATAATACAAGAGATTAGACTGCAGCGCGCACCTCGGGAAGCGAAAAGAAATACTATCTGTGGCGGGGGAGGGGCTGTTAACTGAGAGGGGGAGCAGGAGGTGAGCATGCGAGTGGTGCGCGTGGCAAAAGTGAAAGTGATCGCGAGCGATGTGCGCGCACCATGACGAGAGAGGAAAGCCAGATGGCGCCTCTGCTCATCATTGTGCGCGTAACCGCACGCTCAATGCCACCCCAAAGATGTGGTTGGACTTTTGAAAGCCCACACACTAAATGTCTCGCCAGAGCAGCGCATGCTCTGGCGAGACCTAAAAAGAGGCATGCACATTAAATTAAATATCTAAAAATAATCGGTTGGAAATGTACTATTTTATGACCTTAAACCTCAGTTGGTTAATGTGATGAGGATAGATGGTTGTGTGCGGCCAGAGAGTCACAGGATTGAATCTTGGTTGGTGCAGTGGGGAATAGTGACTTGTGTATATATAGTGCTATGAGATACCAGCCTGTGACCGAAAGCGCTATGCATATGCAAGCCAGTATGTATATCTATATATTTTAGGAATAGAGTTGGGTGAGCCACTGAAAGCTCGAGCCAGAAGTCTCGAGCAGAAGTATGGTGCTGGCTTGGCTCAAGGTCCTCTTAGAGTCTCGTGCCCAATAGGAGCTGAGCTTTCACAGGAGGCCATGTGGCTTACTGGCTACATCTGCTGACCATGTGCAATAGAGAGCCGGGTTCGAATCCCTGCTACATCTGCCGACCATGTGCCATAGAGAGCCAGGTTCCAATCCCGGCTACATCTGCTCAGACCTGGACTGGCCGTAGCGGGCACCGGGCAATCCCCCGGTGCGCCGCACGGGTGGGGGCCGGTTTTGGGCCCCTGGGGGCCGTTTTTGTTACAGGGCCGTTTTTGCAGCATAGCTGCAAAATCGGCCCTGTAACAAAATCGGCCGAAAACCGGCCCTGGCTAAGAGCTCGGCGGCACCCCCAAGCCCGGGGGGCCGGCCGAGCACTTTACCAGGGCCGGTTTTGGTTCCCAGTCCTGCCCTGCATCTGCTGACCATGTGCCATAGAGAGCCGGGTTCGAATCCTGGCTATATTTGCCGACGATGTGCCATAGAGAGATGGGTTCCAATCCCGGCTACATCTGCCGACCATGTGCCATAGAGAGCCGGGTTCCAATCCCGGCTACTTCTGCTGACCATGTGCCATAGAGAGCCGGGTTCCAATCCCGGCTACATCTGCTGACCATTTGCCATAGAGAGCCGAGTTCCAATCCCGGCTACATCTGCTGACCATGTGCCATGGAGAGCCGGGTTCCAATCCCGGCTAAATCTGCTGATGATGTGCCATGGAGAGCCGGGTTCGAATCCCGGCTACATCTGCCGACCATGTGCCATAGAGAGCCGGGTTCCAATCCCGGCTACATCTGCCGACCATGTGCCATGGAGAGCCGGGTTCCAATCCCGGCTACATCTGCTGACCATGTGCCATAGAGAGCCGGGTTCCACTCCCGGCTACATCTGCTGACCATGTGCCATGGAGAGCCGGGTTCCAATCCCGGCTACATCTGCTGACCATGTGCCATGGAGAGCCGGGTTCGAATCCCGGCTACATCTGCCGACCATGTGCCATAGAGAGCCGGGTTCCAATCCCGGCTACATCTGCCGACCATGTGCCATGGAGAGCCGGGTTCCAATCCCGTCTACATCTGCCGGCCATGTGCCATAGAGAGCCGGGTTCGAATCCCGGCTACATCTGCCGACCATGTGCCATGGAGAGCCGGGTTCCAATCCCGGCTACATCTCCTGACCATGTGCCATAGAGAGCCGGGTTCCAATCCCGGCTCCATCTGCTGACCATGTGCCAAAGAGAGCCGGGTTCCAATCCCGGCTACATCTGCCGACGATGTGCCTTAGAGAGCTGGGTTCGAATCCCGGCTACATCTGCCCACCATGTGCCATACAGAGCCGGGTTCCAATCCCGGCTACATCTGCCGACCATGTGCCATAGAGAGCCGGGTTCCAATCCCGGCTACAACTGCTGACCATGTGCCATGGAGAGCCGGGTCCCAATCCCGGCTAAATCTGCCGACCATGTGCCATGGAGAGCCGAGTTCCAATCCCGGCTACATCTGCTGACCATGTGCCATGGAGAGCCGGGTTCGAATCCCGGCTACATCTGCCGACGATGTGCCATAGAGAGCTGGGTTCGAATCCCGGCTACATCTGCCCACCATGTGCCATAGAGAGCCGGGTTCAATCCCGGCTACATCTGCCGACCATGTGCCATAGAGAGCCGGGTTCCAATTCCGGCTACATCTGCTGACCATGTGCCATAGAGAGCCGGGTTCCAATCCCGGCTACATTTGCCGACCATGTGCCATGGAGAGCCGGGTTCCAATCCCAGCTAAATTTGCCGACCATGTGCCATGGAGAGCCGGGTTTGAATCCCGGCCTCGGCTCAGCATCCTGTGAATCACGGCAAGTCTCACTGCGCCGAAAACAAAGCATGCTTGCGCTGATTAAAACTGCCCAAAATAAAAATGCGTATTCTGCCCCTCATCCATGTTCTAATCTCATCCTCCAAGAATTACGGACAAAGCATCAACCTTTCATCTTATGAAGCAATACCCATCTAGTGGTCGAATTGCAGCGTGAAACTGGAAGGTCTGGGATCAATCCCAGCTTCCCTGCTTCACCAAATTGTGTGATCCTAGGAAAATACTTCACTTCATCGAACCTCCTTTTTGTTCAACACCTTCAAATACCTGCGTTCATCTTGTGCACTGTGCAAACACATCTCCTCTTTGATTTAATAGCCAATAATCTTGGTCCAGCTATAATTAGGAATATAGTCCACACACAGAACAACTCACTCGCCTCTTGGTTCACCGTTAGCATTGTTATCAGGGTGGAGGCAGGAATGATTATCGGTTCATATTTAAAAACTGTCACTTTCAATAACTAGTTTTCAAATAATTGATGTACTGAGGTGAAAAGCGTCCATGTGGTAAAGAAATACACTTACTTGAATTTTGAAGTCACCTTACCATAATCTGATATGATGTTTGCGGCATGGATTGCATCCCAGCTATGTTCAGGGCTGGATGGGCCACCTCTATTGGGTAATAAGTAATCAGGCTAAACCAAGAACATTTTTCTAAGTGTCCATTAAAAGGAGGCCCTCCTGAGCTCGGCTGCTAACACCCTTTCATGACCTCTCGAGAATAACATAACTGCCACGTGGGAGCTCCAGGCGACCCCATCAGCTAAAGCCCACTCCAGCCCCAAAGCAGCCTTTGTTTGGTGCTGAACCCATTGCACACTTGTACATTTCTTTCATGCATCAAGCACCCTGGTGAGAAGGCTGGTTTCTTTTTTAGTGTTCTGCCCCCCCCCTCTCGGTTTCAGAGCTCAGGAGCCACGCCCCCCTTTCACTTTCACACAGAGGAACCCCAAGTCATCTATAGCCTTTAAGGTATGGGTGTTTTGGTAAAAGGGGCGAGTTGATCGGCTTGTAGGAAGAACTCCAGGAGGTTTGCGATCAGGTGCAGAACCCTGATCCTCTGAACCCCCAGGGCCTCAGAGTAGGGGTGCAAGAGGAAAGTACCCAGATCGACGGGCATGTCAGAGAGATGTGGGGGCTTCATTGTTTTAATTACAAATGGGCAGAGACTGCTTCCTCCGAGATCCCTCTAGGCAAGGGGGGCAGTACATGGGTGGGCTTTATATTTATTTTTTAAGGAGAATTACTACTGTTAATGCAGCATGTGCTGTGGCAGAGGGGCCCGGGTGTGAGTGGCCACTGCACCCCAATTATGGCTTTCTTACTATGAAAAAGGAGAGTGGGCCCTAGTATTAAGTCCCTGGTCACATTTGCTGTGCACAGAACAGAGTCCAATCAACAGGGGAGGGCTGAGATGTTTCCCTGGTCACGCTTACCGTGCACAGAACAGGGTCCAAGAAAGAGGGGAGGGCTGAGATGTGTCCCAGCTCACGCTTGCCATGCACAGAACAGGGTCCAAGTAGCAGGGGAGTGCTGAGATGTGTGCCTGCTCACGCTTGCCGTGCACAGAACAGGGTCCAAGCTACAGGGAAGGGCTGAGATGTGTCCCTGGTCATGCTTGCCATGCACAGAACAGGGTCCAAGCAACAGGGGAGGGCTGAGATGTGTCCTTGGTCACGCTTGCCATGCACCGAACAGGGTGCAAGCAACAGGGGAGGGCTGAGATGTGTCCCAGCTCACGCTTGCCATGCACAGAACAGGGTCCAAGTAGCAGGGGAGTGCTGAGATGTGTGCCTGCTCACGCTTGCCGTGCACAGAACAGGGTCCAAGCTACAGGGAAGGGCTGAGATGTGTCCCTGGTCACGCTTGCCATGCACAGAACAGGGTCCAAGCAACAGGGGAGGGCTGAGATGTGTCCCTGGTCACGCTTGCCGTGCACAGAACAGGGTCCAAGCAACAGGGGAGGGCTGAGATGTGTCCCTGGTCACGCTTGCCATGCACAGAACAGGGTCCAAGCAACAGGGGAGGGGTGAGATGTGTCCCAGCTCACGCTTGCCGTGCACAGAACAGGGTCCAAGCAACAGGGGAGGGCTGAGATGTGTCCCTGGCCGCGCTTGCCGCGCACAGAACGTGGTCTAAGCAACAGGGGAGGGGTGAGATGTGTCCCAGCTCACACTTGCCGTGCACAGAACAGGGTCCAAGCAACAGGGGAGGGCTGAGATGTGTCCCTGGTCATGCTTGCCGTGCACAGAACAGGGTCCAAGCAACAGGGGAGGCCTGAGATGTGTCCCTGGTCACGCTTGCCATGCACAGAACAGGGTCCAAGCAACAGGGGAGGGGTGAGATGTGTCCCAGCTCACGCTTGCCGTGCACAGAACAGGGTCCAAGCAACAGGGGAGGGCTGAGATGTGTCCCAGCTCACGCTTGTCGTGCACAAAACATTTTTCCAAGCTACAGGGGGGAAAGTGAGATGTGTCCCAGCTCACGTTTGCCGTGCACAGAACAGGGTCCAGGCAACTGGGGAGGGCTGAGATGTGTCCCTGGTCACGCTTGCCATGCACAGAACAGGGTCCAAGCAACAGTGGAGTGCTGAGATGTGTCCCAGCTCACGCTTGCCATGCACAGAACAGGGTCCAAGCAACAGTGGAGGGGTGAGATGTGTCCCAGCTCACGCTTGCCGTGCACAGAACAGGGTGCAAGCAACAGGGGAGGGGTGAGATGTATCCCAGCTCACGCTTGCCATGCACAGAACAGGGTCCAAGGCAAGCAACAGGGGAGGGGTGAGATGTGTCCCAGCTCACGCTTGCCGTGCACAGAACAGGGTGCAAGCAACAGGGAAGGGGTGAGATGTGTCCCAGCTCACGTTTGCCGTGCACAGAACAGGGTCCAGGCAACTGGGGAGGGCTGAGACGTCTCGCAGCTCACGCTTGCCGTGCACAGAACAGGGTCCAAGCAACAGGGGAGGGGCGAGAATTGTTCAAGCTCACGCTTACCGTGCACAGAACAGGGTCCAAGCAACAGGGGAGGGGTGAGATGTGTCCGAGTTCACGCTTGCCGTGCACAGAACAGGGTCCAAGCAACAGGGGAGGGCTGAGCTGTGTCCCTGGTCACGCTTGCCATGCACAGAACAGGGTCCAAGCAACAGGGGAGGGGTGAGATGTGTCCCAGCTCACGCTTGCCGTGCACAGAACAGGGTCCAAGCAACAGGGGAGGGCTGAGATGTGTCCCAGCTCACGCTTGCCGTGCACAGAACAGGGTCCAAGCAACAGGGGAGGCCTGAGATGTGTCCCAGCTCACGCTTGCCGTGCACAGAACAGTGTCTAAGCAACAGGGGAGGGCTGAGATGTGTGCCTGCTCACGCTTATGGTGCACAGAACAGTGTCTAAGCAACAGGGGAGGGCTGAGATGTGTGCCTGCTCACGCTTGCCGTGCACAGAACAGGGTCTAAGCAACAGGGGAGGGCTGAGATGTGTCCGAGCTCACGCTTGCCGTGCACACAACAGGGTCCTAGCAACAGGTGAAGGGTGAGATGTGTCCCAGCTCATGCTTCCCATGCACAGAACAGGGTCCAAGCAACAGGTGAGGGCTGAGATCTGTCAATGCTCACGCTTACCGTGCATAGAATAGGGTGCAAGGGGAGGGGTGAGATGTGTCCCTGCTCACGCTTATGGTGCACAGAACAGGGTCCAAGCAACAGGGGAGGGCTGAGATGTGTCCCTGCTCACGCTTGCCGTGCACAGAACAGGGTCCAAGCAACAGGGGAGGGGTGAGATGTGTCCGAGCTCACGCTTGCCGTGCACAGAACAGGGTGCAAGCAACAGAGGATGGCTGAGATGTGTCCCTGCTCACGCTTGCCGTGCACAGAACAGGGTCCAAGCAACAGGGGAGGGCTGAGATGTGTCCCTGGTCATGCTTCCCATGCACAGAACAGGGTCCAAGCAACAGGTGAGGGCTGAGATCTGTCAATGCTCACGCTTACCGTGCATAGCATAGGGTGCAAGGGGAGGGGTGAGATGTGTCCCTGCTCACGCTTATGGTGCACAGAACAGGGTCCAAGCAACAGGGGAGGGCTGAGATGTGTCCCTGCTCACGCTTGCCGTGCACAGAACAGGGTCCAAGCAACAGGGGAGGCCTGAGATGTGTCCCTGGTCATGCTTGCCGTGCACAGAACAGGGTCCAAGCAACAGGGGAGGCCTGAGATGTGTCCCTGGTCATGCTTGCCGTGCACAGAACAGGGTCCAAGCAACAGGGGAGGCCTGAGATGTGTCCCTGGTCATGCTTGCCGTGCACAGAACAGGGTCCAAGCAACAGGGGAGGCCTGAGATGTGTGCCTGCTCACGCTTGCCGTGCACAGAACAGGGTCCAAGCAACAGGGGAGGGCTGAGATGTGTCCCCGCTCACGCTTGCCGTGCACAGAACAGGGTCCAAGCAACAGGGGAGGGCTGAGATGTGTCCCAGCTCACGCTTGCCGTGCACAGAACAGGGTCCAAGCCACAGGGGAGGGGTGAAATGTGTCTCAGCTCACGCTTGCCGTGCAGGGAACAGGGTCCAAGCAACAGGGGAGGGCTGAGATGTGTCCCTGCTCACGCTTGCCGTGCACAGGTGAGGGGTGAGATGTGGGGCTTTTTTTTACACAGAGTAGCAGGAAGGCTGCCATGCGCCTCAGGCCTTGGAGTGATGCTCCAGTGGAGTGGGGAGAGCAGGCAGCCTGCTTCCCAGAGCTGTAGTTACAATCGGTGCTGCAGGTGAAGTGGCACCGGGGCCGCGCGGTATGAGGGTCCGACTCACCCCCAGTTATGGCTGTCTCACTCTCCTTTATTGCTTGAGGGCCCAGTTCACACCCGGTGTGCCAGTGAAGTTGTGGCCTCGGCGCAGCGGCCCAACGTGAGGCAGAGGAGAGACCTTCATGTGGGCGTCGGAGAGATGGCAGCTGCACAAGCTGTCATTAGTGAGGCAGGTGCAGCAGCACCAGGGTCCAGGGATCCGAGGTGGCCACTGGATCACAGTAATTACTGGCTTTCTTAAAAAAACATGATGTGGGTTTATTTCCCTTGGTAGCATTTGAGCTGAGGGCACCTGCACCCTAAAAAGGGGGCAACGTTAGGATCTCATTTTTGTCCTGAAAAGGAGGAAGTGTGGCCTAACGGTGAGAGCTGCCGGCTTAGGACCTGGGGAACCAGGTTCTATTCCTTGCGTTGGTTCAACATTCTGTGATTCTGGGCAACTCACATATTCTCCATGTGCCTAAAAAAAGAATCTGACCTTGTGCAACTTAACTGGTGCTCATTCAAAGTTCTCCAATCCCCTTACCCTGAGTTTGCCCTACATAAAACCCCAAAAATGGAACAGAGCCAGATTCAACATTGGCATGATGATTTGGCATGGTGGGCAAGGGGTGAAAGAGGCAGAGGAGATAGCCGACTTCTTGGGGGCCACAGCTGCCATTAGTGCAGCCTTGGGGCCCAGGAGTGAGAGGGGCTCACAACATCCACATTATGAGGACCAGAGGTTTTTGGCCAATTTTTGTTTTTGTCTTTGAATAAGTGTCACATTTATTGTGGATTATGAGCTGTGGAGAATGTATCCTCGAAATGATCTCATGCACCCATTTGCCACTGTCCCCACCACTGCTCCCAACCCCCAAGCCCCTCCCCTCTTACCTGTCTTCAAAACATTGTGCTTTAGGGGGCTCCGATCAAACATGTTTAAAGACCTCCGACTTCGGAGGGCGCGTCGGTCAGTTCAGGATTCAAGAGGGGCCGTCGGCCTTTGGGTACTTTAATAATGTGGGAGCGGTTTAGTGTCCCTGGAGTGTAATGTCTTATTGTTTCCACTACATACAAAGGGGGAACAGGCGGTGCGCTGTGTACAGGGTATTATTGCTGCAATTAAAGGATTTGAACAAACCCGAAGGATTGTAGGCGAATGGCTGATGAAAGTGATCCATTAGGTAAATGTCTCGGACTGCGGCAGGCGGCCTTACACAGCAGACCCCAGAGAGAGACTGACCCTGCAGCTTCAGAGCCTCACACAGCAGACCCCAGAGAGAGACTTGCCCTGCAGCTTCAGAGCCTCACACAGCAGTCCCCAGAGATAGACTTACCCTGCAGCTTCAGAGCCTCACACAGCAGACCCCAGAGAGAGACTTACCCTGCAGCTTCAGAGCCTCGCACAGCAGACCCCAGAGAGAGACTTACCCTGCAGCTTCAGAGCCTTACACAGAAGACCCCAGAGAGAGACTTGCCCTGCAGCTTCTGAGCCTCGCACAGCAGACCCCAGAGAGAGACTTACCCTGCAGCTTCAGAGCCTCGCACAGCAGACCCCAGAGAGAGACTTACCCTGCAGCTTCAGAGCCTCGCACAGCAGACCCCAGAGAGAGACTGACCCTGCAGCTTCTGAGCCTTACACAGCTGACCCCAGAGAGAGACTTACCCTGCAGCTTCAGAGCCTTACACAGCAGACCCCAGAGAGAGACTGACCCTGCAGCTTCAGAGCCTCACACAGCAGCCCCCAGAGAGAGACTTACCCTGCAGCTTCAGAGCCACACACAGCAGACCCCAGAGAGAGACTTGCCCTGCAGCTTCAGAGCCTTACACCGCAGACCCCAGAGAGAGACTTGCCCTGCAGCTTCAGAGCCTCACACAGCAGCCCCCAGAGAGAGACTTACCCTGCAGCTTCAGAGCCTCGCACAGCCGACCCCAGAGAGGGACTTACCCTGCAGCTTCAGAGCCTCACACAGCAGACCCCAGAGAGAGACTTGCCCTGCAGCTTCAGAGCCTTACACCGCAGACCCCAGAGAGAGACTTGCCCTGCAGCTTCAGAGCCTCACACAGCAGCCCCCAGAGAGAGACTTACCCTGCAGCTTCAGAGCCTCGCACAGCAGCGCCCAGAGAGAGACTTACCCTGCAGCTTCAGCGCCTCACACAGCAGACCGCAGAGGGAGACTTACCCTGCAGCTTCAGAGCCTCACACAGCAGCCCCCAGAGAGAGACTGACCCTGCAGCTTCAGAGCCTCACACAGCAGACCCCAGATAGAGACGTACCCTGCAGCTTCAGAGCCTCACTCAGCAGACCGCAGAGGGAGACTTACGCTGCAGCTTCAGAGCCTCACACAGCAGACCCCAGAGAGAGACTTACCCTGCAGCTTCAGAGCCTCGCACAGCAGACCCCAGAGAGAGACGGACCCTGCAGCTTCAGAGCCTCGCACAGCAGACCCCAGAGAGAGACTTACCCTGCAGCTTCACAGCCTCACGCAGCAGCCCCCATAGAGAGACTTACCCTGCAGCTTCAGAGCCTCACACAGCAGACCGCAGAGGGAGACTTACCCTGCAGCTTCAGAGCCTCACACAGCAGCCCCCAGAGAGAGACTGACCTTGCAGCTTCAGAGCCTCACACAGCAGACCCCAGATAGAGACGTACCCTGCAGCTTCAGAGCCTCACACAGCAGACCGCAGAGGGAGACTTACCCTGCAGCTTCAGAGCCTCACACAGCAGGACCCCAGAGAGAGACTTGCCCTGCAGCTTCAGAGCCTCACACAGCAGACCCCAGAGAGAGACTTGCCCTGCAGCTTCAGAGCCTCACACAGCAGTCCCCAGAGATAGACTTACCCTGCAGCTTCAGAGCCTTACACAGCAGACCCCAGAGAGAGACTTACCCTGCAGCTTCAGAGCCTCGCACAGCAGACCCCAGAGAGAGACTTACCCTGCAGCTTCAGTGCCTCGCACAGCAGACCCCAGAGAGAGACTTACCCTGCAGCTTCAGAGCCTCGCACAGCAGACCCCAGAGAGAGACTGACCCTGCAGCTTCAGAGCCTCGCACAGCAGACCCCAGAGAGAGACTTAACCTGCAGCTTCAGAGCCTTACACAGCTGACCCCAGAGAGAGACTTACCCTGCAGCTTCAGAGCCTCGCACAGCCGACCCCAGAGAGGGACTTACCCTGCAGCTTCAGAGCCTCGCACAGCAGCGCCCAGAGAGAGAATTACCCTGCAGCTTCAGAGCCTTACACAGCAGACCCCAGATAGAGACTTACCCTGCAGCTTCAGAGCCTTACACAGCCGACCCCAGACAGAGACTGACCCTGCAGCTTCAGAGCCTCACACAGCAGACCCCAGAGAGAGACTTACCCTGCAGCTTCAGAGCCTCGCACGGCAGACCCCAGAGAGAGACTGACCCTGCAGCTTCAGAGCCTCGCACAGCAGACCCCAGATAGAGACTTACCCTGCAGCTTCAGAGCCTCGCACAGCAGACCCCAGATAGAGACTTACCCTGCAGCTTCAGAGCCTCACACAGCAGCCCCAGAGAGAGACTTACCCTGCAGCTTCAGAGCCTCGCACAGCAGACCCCAGAGAGAGACTGACCCTGAAGCTTCAGAGCCTCACACAGCAGACCCCAGAGAGGGACTTACCCTGCAGCTTCAGAGCCTCACACAGCAGACCCCAGAGCGGTTTAGTGTCCCTGAATTGTAATGTCTTATTGTTTCCACTACATACAAAGGGTGAACATGCGGTGTGCTGTGTACAGGGTATTATTGGTGCAATTAAAGGATTTGAAAAAAGCCGAAGGATTGCAGGCGAATGGCTGATGAAAGTGATCCATTAGGTAAATGTCTCGGACTGCGGCAGGCGGCCTTACACAGCAGAGAGAGAGAGAGACTTACCCTGCAGCTTCAGAGCCATACACAGAGGACCCCAGAGAGAGACTTACCCTGCAGCTTCAGAGACTCGCACAGCAGCCCCCTGAGAGAGACTGGACCTGCAGCTTCAGAGCCTCGCACAGCATCCCCCAGATAGAGACTTACCCTGCAGCTTCAGAGCCTCACACAGCAGCCCCCAGAGAGAGACTGACCCGGCAGCTTCAGAGCCTCACACAGCAGACCCCATAAAGAGACTTACCCTGCAGCTTCAGACCCTCACACAGCAGCACCCAGAGAGAGACTGGCCCTGCAGCTTCAGAGCCTCACACAGCAGCCCCCAGAGAGAGACTGACCCTGCAGCTTCAGACCCTCACACAGCAGCCCCCAGAGAGAGACTTACCCTGCAGTTTAAGAGCCTTACACTCAGCTCCTCTGTAGCTATCAGGGCGCTTTAGAAACTCAAAGGTCAGACTAGTTCTGTGCATGCATGCATGCATGCAATACACAGACCTGGAACCAATAATACAAAATAACTGCGAGAAGACGCCCCCATCCATAACGTCAACAATTCCTGCACCCGGAAAATACCACTCTTGAAAGAGGCTGTTTGATGTGCGGCACTTAAACTCACCCCTGGAAATGCAACCACGAACAGAGATGAGTTAGTGAAGGCAGTACGTGTTGTAAGAAGTGCCATGCCTGCCTTGATCCTGGTTCCAGCTTCTTTGTCTAACCTTGTCTATGTCTACCTTTCCTCTCCTGTCTAGGACAGCAGCAAAATCTACACCACCTACATCTCCTACTTGGAAATCTACAACGAGTGTGGCTACGACCTGCTGGACCCCAGGCACGAGGCCTCCCGGCTGGAAGACCTACCGTGAGTAGCCAAGCAAGGCCTGCATGCTAGATATGTGAGGGCCACGCCCTGCTCAGGGGGTATGGGAAAACTCATCCCTTTCCAAGTCACAGTTTGGGATTATTGAGGGGAGAGCCCCTCTCTGAACCCTTGCACGAGGCCCCCAGACTGGTAGACGTACGGTGAGTAGCCAAGCAAGGCGTGCATGCAGGATATGTGAGGGCCACGCCCTGCTCAGAGCTTATGGGAAAACTCATCCCTTTCCAAGGCACAGTATGGGGTTATTGAGGTGCCGGCCCCTCTGAACCCCAGGCACGAGGCCTCCCGGCTGGAAGACCTACCGTGAGTAGCCAAGCAAGGCCTGCATGCTAGATATGTGAGGGCCACGCCCTGTTCAGGGGGTATGGGAAAACTCATCCCTTTCAAAGTCACAGTTTGGGGTTATTGAGGGGACTGCCCATCTCTAAATCCTTACACGAGGCCCCCAGACTGGTAGACCTACGGTGAGTAGACAAGCAAGGCCTGCATGCAGGATATGTGAGGGCCACGCCCTGCTCAGGGGGTATGGGAAAACTCATCCCTTTCCAAGTCACAGTGTTTGTTTATTGAGATGATGGCTTTTCTTTGAACCCCCGGCACAAGGCCTCCAGGCTGGAAGACCTACTGTGATATGTTAGATATGTGAGGACCGCGCCCTGCTCAGAGGTTTTTGGAAAATGAATCCCTTTCCAAGGTTGTTGAGGTTCCCACACCTTTCTGACTGGTTAATCCCTACATGTGCACACTGCAGACTGAACTCTGGCTGAAGACTAACCCTGGGCAGAGTTCACGGAGTTCCGTTATGTGGAACTCTGCGAAGTGACAAAAAAACTCCACCAAGCTACGCGGAGTTCCGTCAGTGGCGGAGTGGGTTACCTCATGCCATTCTTACTGATTTTTAGTGCCCGGTGTTTGTCCAGCGCAAATGCCATCCAGCACAGTGCAAGAGGGCACTCCTTCTTTCTGCCACTCAAGTAGAAATTCTGTTTGAGTGGCAGACTCCTCAACACGAACGGAAGGTTTCTCAACGTGAGCTGTAGCAACCATCTGAGATCACCCACTTTGAGAAATCTCGCTGGGAAGTGGTCTAGCGGTGGATTTTCTGCACTCGCCAATTTACCATTTGCGAGTACGAGCAAGGAGAAAGCTCCACTCCAGCAAACTCCACGGAGCGCAGAGTTAAAAAAACTCAGCAAACTCCGCGAACGGAGCACAGTTCACCGCCCAGGCTTATTGAAGACCTGGAGTAGTGAGGGCAGTGACTGAGGATGCCTGGGTGTTGGTGTCCACGGCGCTTCGGGTCATACTACCCTTCCCAGCTGGAAGAGTATATTCTATAAATACATAAATTCCATTAGTAGAGTGGAGCGGAGCCAGACATGCTAGATACAACCAGTTACAACTGCAGAGGGCCGGACAGAGGTCTGTACAGGCCACTTAGCAGAAGACCTATGTAGGCTTCTGATTTTCATCACCCATTGGGGAGCAGAGGAGAAATGGAGGGGTGCATATAGAGATGCCTCACAAGCAGAGCTCAAGGGGGGTTGTTACCGGTGCACACAACGATATTCGTCTCAGTCTGCAGTCTTGTTCCAGTTGTGGGTCAAGAACCACCCATGTGTCCATGGCAGTCTGAGCTGGCAGCTGGTCCTGCTGTCACACACAAGAGCACAACACAACCTAAAGAGGTCCTGATGTGCAATCAGTGATGAGTGTGTGAGACCATGACAATTCATTCCTTCTGTTCACAGTCATAAACAGGATGCTGCTTTTTATATGAATCTGTTTATTAAACAATTCTTCAAGAAAATGACAACATGTGTTTTTCTCTCAGACATGTAGTTGCAGAACGTTCCATACTTGGTACAGATGACGTTGTATAATTATGCAACTGCTTCTAATTAACAAAGCATCTAATGGAAGTGGATTTTTTGTTCACAAAAGTGGGATTTTTGCTCACCCCTATCTCCGCCTCAAAGGCCTTTTCTCAGTGTAGTCTTACGAGAATATTTATAATAATTTTTGATGTTGAGCAGTTTTCTACACCACTTGTAAACGTGGCCTTTTTGCAATATACATTGAGCTGCAACATGCGTGCGGCCCCTCTCTAAGATGGCGGCCAGGATCAATGTATTAATAGCAGATACACAGATGCCTGATAGAAGGGGGCTGCCTCAAAATTCAAAGCTTGCAGAACCGGTGATCGAATAGTCCGTCAACCTCCATTTCAAAAAGTGGAGTGTAAGTCCTGGGGTCTTCAGGCACAACGCTCCTTAGTGAAACTGACACTGCGGCACTTGACCTTTTAATGCATGTATCTTTCATTGCATCACAGTTTGGGACTAGGAGATTAATCCTACAGTGGAGCGGTGCAAGTCATTTTACACTGATGTCAATCAATGAATCAATCAGGGATTTGTGAAGCGTGATACTCACCCGTGAGGGGTCTCAAGGCGCTGGGGGAAGTGGGGGAGGTCATGCAGCTCCAATTCAGCCGAAAAGCCAGGTCTTGACGTTCTTCCTGAAGGTGTGCAGAGTGGGGCAACGTCTTATGTTCAGCGGGAGTTCGTTCCAGGTCTTTACTGCAATGTAAGAGTAGGCTCTTCACCCATTCTGGCTCTGCTATGCATGGGGTTTTGGTGATGGTGATGTCGGCGGAGCGAAGGTTTCTCTTAGGTACGTGAAAGGAGACTCTATCATTGTGGTATTGGGGTCCGGTGTTGTGGAGGGATTTGTAGCTGTGAGTGAGTAGCTTGAAGGTTACTCTCTTTTTGATGGGGAGCCAGTGGTGTCGTAGGTGCTGGGTGATGTGTTCATGGAGTGGAATGCCAAGGATGAGCCTGGCGGCAGTGTTCTGGATACTCTGGAGTTTCCGGAGCAGGGATTTGTTGATTCCGGTGTAGAGGGCGTTTCCGTAGTCCAGTCTGCTGGTGATGAGTGCGTGGGTGACGGTCTTTTTTGATTCATGGCGGATCCACTTGAAGTTCTTGTGGAGGATGCGGAGTGTGTCGTAGCACAAGGAGGAGGCAGCGTTGATCTGTCGGGTCATGGTCAGGGAGGAGTTAAGTATGATGCAGAGGTTGCGGGTGTGCCTATGTGGGAGTGGGGGGGATGCTGAGTGCAGGGGGCCACCAGGTATCGTCCCATGCTGAGGGGGTGGGTCCGAAGATGAGGACTTCTGTTTTCTCTGAGTTGAGCTTCAGACAGCTGCTGCTCATCCTGGATGCAACATATTTCATTCATTCCTGGAAGCTGGATCTGGTGATGTCCAGTTGCCTCGTGAGGGAGAGGATGAGCTGGGTGTCGTTGGCGTAGGATACTATGCTGCGCCTATGTTTTCTGACGATGGCGGCGAGGGGGGCCATGTAGATGTTGAAGAGCATGGGGCTGAGTGACGATCCTGGAGGTTCTCCGCAGTTAATCTCTGTGGGTTCAGAGAGGAAAGGCGGGAGTCTGATTCTTTGGGTTTGGCCAGTGAGGAAAGAGCGGATCCAGTGGAGGGTAGTTCCCTGTATACCGGAGTCTTGAAGTCTGGCGGTGAGAGTGCAGTGGGAGACTGTGTCGAAGGCCGCAGAGAGGTCAACTAAGATGATGGCCGCTGTGTGGCCCTGGTCCAGAAGGGTGCGGATGTCATCAGTGGCGGCGAGGAGGGCGGGCTCGGTGCTGTGGTGAATGAATCCGGATTGGGAAGAGTCGAGGATGGAGTTGGCTTTGATGAAGTTCGTGAGTTGGCTTTTGTCGATCTTCTCTGTGACTTTAGCTGCGAAGGGGAGAAGAGAGATGGGTTGGTAGATTTTGAGATCTATAGGGTCTGCGGAGGGCTTCTTGAGGAGGGGCTTGACTTCCGCACGTTTCCAGTCGTCGGGGAAATTGCTGGATTCAAAGGAGGCGTTGATGGTGCGTCGTAGCTCGGGAGCTATGGCGGCTCTGGCTCTGTGGAAGATGTGTGGCGGGCAGGGGTCCATGGGGGCTCCTGAGTGAACACTCCTCATGATTGAGGCGGTGTCTTTGGTGGTGATCGGATTCCGGGTTGAGATAGTGGGCTGGCTGGCATTGCTGGCGGTAGGCGTGGTTGTGGCGTCAGGTGTGATATCACAGCAAGAAAAAAGTACTCTCCACTGTTGACTTTTTCCATCAAAAGCAGAAACCATCATGCAAGATCTTTTCTGCTCATTCATGGCATGCTGTTGATACTGGGAATTATCTGTGGAGGATACTGTCCACCAGTCATCCCCTCCAAGGATTCACCTACTGTTGTCCTCCAGGTGCGCAATACCTTGCAATCCTCCGTAAGTCATAGGATGATGGTTGGGAGGATTCTGGATGTGGGGAGATTAGTCTCAAGCAACAGAACATGTTCTAGAGGTCTTGCGAGATCTTACACCTCATGTTCCTCGCTGGCTCAGGCATGGCTAGTCCACATCTCAGATCAGGTGTTGTATGTGGACTGTAGGACTGTCATTACAGAGAGCAGGTAGAGGTGGCAGTGAACACTCTCCAGCACATCCTTGACCCACCTTTGGTGCTAGTCTCAATCTGGCATTTTATGTCTGTCTGGATTTCCAACTCAGGTCTCTTTTGCACCAGTTCAAGATGGTTCATTTTCCCTTTTTCGTTCCTTCCTTCCTTTCTGGTGGATAGTCCAGCAGTTCATGATCCGGGTACATCACAGCACAGGGCCTTCTCCTCTGGTCCTAAGCCTCCTCTTAGACTTGAGGGGTCAGGGGGCTAGGGTGTGGGGGTGAGAGGAGGCCCTGAAGTTCTGGTCCTGATACAAGGCCTCTTCTCAGTTCGTTTGGAAGAAGTTGTACCACCTTTAAAAAATAATACTATTAGCCAAGCAGAGCAGTGAGTAGCATTGTGGCCATTTTCTTGGCTCCTTACACTGATGGTGGAAGAAGGGGCGTCACCAGCTGCTCAACAGGATATGGATAGGGATGTCAGAAGATACGCATTCCAAGTGGGTTCCTTCTGAAAATATCTGGAAAGAGCTGTGCCTGGGTGGCACTAGTCACAGCCAGGCATAGATGCATGTTTGGACAGTGCATTTTCCTGGCAGTTCTCTGTGCATTACTGCTCAGGGTCCAGACAAAGGTGTAATGCCTGGTGTAGTGCAGGCCCCAGTGGCTGCTCCAAGGACGGGCGAGCCAGAGTGACCTCGATCCTATTGTAGGGAAACACCACAGTTTGTGACATGCAGTGTTTCTTTTTGTTCAAGAGGTCACACTTTGTACAGTACAGAGGCTCCAGGCATATCACAGAAGTAAGCAGAACATTCACTCCTGGGGAAGTGTTGTGTGGCCGAATATGCATGCACCCCAGGGGATTGGTGGGCACTCTTCCCTGGATACAGTTAAGAAGACGTGTGCCCATGCACAATGGGATCAATTCGCACACATCCTCACTGTCCCTGTAGCCCGGTGATGCGACACTAGCCGCTTCACACTAAGCGCAAGCACGACTCGCCGGTCCATTGGAGCATTGCACTCCCTGAGAAGGAGTGCGTCAGATTCTGAGTCCGATGAGGAAAGAGAGAATCGGGACAGGACGGTACACATTTCTACACACTGTAGGATCATGTGGTTAACTCTACTGATAACCAGCAAGCTGTTATGACTGCGACCGGGGGCAGACCACAAGCCCCAGACACCTTCGCGGAAGGAAGCCTCCACTGCAGCGCCCGGAGGTGATTGTTCAAATTGGGCCCCACAGCGCGGGGGAGAGACCGCAAACAGCCCAGACACCTTCACGGCAGGAAGCTGCCACTGCAACGACCGGGCCCGGAGGCGCTTGTTCAGATTGGGCCTGGGCTTCCGCAGCATGGGAGAGAGACCGGGGCAGACCTCAAGCCCCAAACACCTTCGCGGCAGGAAGCTGCCACCGCAACGATCGCGCCCAGAGGCACTTGTTCAAATTGGGTCTGTGCTCCCACAGCGCGGTACACACCCGGGCGAAGACTGGGCCAAGGGCGGGCCCATCTGCGCCCGGATGAGGCTGTGCTGGACCCACTCTCTTTGAGGCCCAGTCAAAATTGGCCTGGCCGGCGCACTTGTGTCCAGATGTCCAGGTGAGCCAAAGGCATCCATTCCTTTATTGACAATGTGCAAGCGAAAGGTTACACGGATCCCCACATACTAAAACTACAATTGACATTTAGCATGTTGGGGTAATTTCAAATAAAAGCAGTACTGCCCAGCAGTCCTGGGGCCGCCTCGTAAAGCGTACGACCATTGTCTCTGATGTTGTGGCCTAGTGGTGCCCGGGTTGACTGTGTAGGTTGGCTTATAGCATTATTCCCTGCATTACGAACTGCCTGATTCTTGCCTTACGAACTGCATTATTTTTGCATTACGAACTGCTCTCCTCTGGCCCTAGTAGACCAGTTACTTCAGGACACAGCACACAGCAAAGTCCTCTCAAGCAGGGGGACACAGCACACAGCAAAGTCTCTTGTCCTCGCTTCAGTCAAATCAGCAAACTGCAGGCCAGCCCCAGAACACATGCAAAAACAACAGCTGATGGACAGAATGCAGAACAATGTCATACATTCACCCAAGTACAGAGATCTGGGCCTAAATCCATCGTTTTTTTGCTCACCATGCCATTCCAGTTTGAACCCAGCCATATCCAAACCAGTTTTGACCCTGTGCCTCATGGGAACAGTCCAGCCCGAACTGCCAAGCCAGGTCCTCCCTGGACTGGAAACAAGCATTCTAGGACCGGTTTCGGGGTGTCACCCCTCTTCAGCCAGGATAGCTCGATTCCAGTGGCAAGGAGAGCACGGGATCCACGTCTGGGCATACCCGTCCCATTCAGGGTGTGTACTGCTCGATTTTCCCGGCCTTCTTGTGTTGTAGAGCGATCAATATGACTTCAGTCTCTTTCCATCCAAGTCTAAGGACTAGAGTAGTGAATAGGGCCTATTTATTAGACACTTTGACACAATCCCGTGCTCCTACCCATAGATCAGGGCCTACATACATAGCCTAGGGGATAGATTCGTTAGCATTGAGGATAACTTGCCCTATAGTGAGGGTATTTCATGGAGTCGTGCTGAATTCAGGCCTGGTAGGCCTCAGACAGGAGAGACTCCATCTTTCTTTCTGCTCCGGCAGCTTGGGACATTTCTAGATGGAGGGTGATGTTTTAGTTATGAGGTGCTATTCGCTCGGAGAGAACCGGTTCAGGCCGGCCCTTATCGAAGGAGTGTATTTTTTCCCCTGCCGAAGACACTACATCAGGCCGGCCGGCTGGGAACGTGTCCTTGGCACGGGGAGGTACAGGAATTTGGTGGGCGGCAGGTTTCGAGCTGGAAATTTCCATGAGAGAATGCACCTCTATATTAGTGAAAGTCTGAGTTAGATATGGGCGCTTGCTTCTAGACCATAGGCGGCATCTGGCCGTTAGCAGAAAAGCTACTACTTATTCCAGGGAAGACAGATGACGAACTTGAATCTAAAGAGGAGAGAGTAGCCGATGAGGAAGAGGTTCCAGTGACTCGGAGAGGGAGAAGGGAGTAGACCCGCGACTGCGGAGGTGTGACTTCCAGGCGAAGCCGAGGCACAGACGAGAAGGGAACCTAGATGACCATTGAGCACAGGCTACATACGACTAAGGTGATGTCGACCCCTTTTTCTTTGAAGTGTATAACTTAACCTTTTACTTTCCTTGCAGGTTGTATATATGATGTATTCTGCGAATGTGCATGTGGCATTTAAATAAAGTATTTAGCTTGTCGTGAGTTAGCATGTGTTGTGTATCTTTGTATAGGAGGATAGCCTATTCTTTTAGTCAGAGTTAACTCGACATGAACAGAGGTTAATCCTGGTCAGGTAAGTGGTAACTGGATGAGGGGGAAACGAGCCCCTCGAACTAGAGAACAGGTTGTGCTCAACTAATAGTCTTTGTGTGATCTGATATATAGTAATCCCGATTCCCCTGTCGTGTACTACGGTAATAATAGGATGAGCTCGTGCTAAGGCTGCCGTCTGGTAGGAGATTCTGGGTCTGCCTGAGGCCGCGAGACTATGTGTGTTGCTACCGTCTGGGTAGGAGATTCTGGGTCTGCCTGAGACCGCGAGACTGTGTGTTGCTGCCGTCTGGGTAGGAGATTCTGGGTCTGCCTGAGGCCGTGAGACTGTGTGTTGCTACCGTCTGGGTAGGAGATTCTGGGTCTGCCTGAGACCGCGAGACTGTGTGTTGCTGCCGTCTGGGTAGGAGATTCTGGGTCTGCCTGAGGCCGCGAGACTGTGTGTTGCTACCGTCTAGTAGGAGATTCTGGGTCTGCCTGAGACCGCGAGACTGTGTGTTGCTGCCGTCTGGGCAGGAGATTCTGGGTCTGCCTGAGACCGCGAGACTGTGTGTTGCTGCCGTCTGGTAGGAGATTCTGGGTCTGCCTGAGACCGCGAGACTGTGTGTTGCTGCCGTCTGGTAGGAGATTCTGGGTCTTCCCGAGACCGCGAGACTGTGGTTGCTGAGATCGCGAGGCTGTGAGGTCTTGATATATATATATATATATATATATATATATATATATATATATATAATAGGAATTCCCTGTCCTTAGGTGGTACATATATATGTGGTTATTTAGGTGTAAAAAGGCCCTAGGGAGGGGGTAACGTTCTGGTTTGGGTCAGAAGGGCTCTGTAGAGCGGGTTCCACCCGATCCGAAAACCCAAGCAGAACATTTGGCGTCACGAACTGTTTACGAAACCTGTGTGCGTTGTGATTGTCTTGTGTTTGCTTTCGGCGTGTGCGTGGTTTTCTTTGCATTCTTTTTTATATATTTTGCGTGTATAGTTTTTTTTTCTCTCTCTTTCTCTCTTCCTTTCTTTTCTCTACGTTTCTTTTTCTTTCTTTTTTCGCGATGTTTTCTAAGAAATCTAAATCTACTCTTAAATTGTCCGTTGATATTCCCGGATGGGATTCAACGCCTTATGGAGCCTTAGCCCGTGAGTGGGCTGACTCTACTGGTCTGAGTGAAAATTGGAACTCTTCTTTGGAGTCGGCGGAACCGGCTGACGTGATTACTTGTTTGCAGACGGCACCTGTATTGAAGGGTGAGGAGGTTCCCACTTTGGGGCGCAGAGGTTGGGTTATTCTGTCAGCGTATCGGATTCTGCATGAGAGATTGTTGAAATTACAGATCTCTCTTAAGGATGTGGAGGCACACTTTGTTGAGATTCAGAATTCTAATACTCTATTGCGGTGTCAAAATAAGCTGCTTTCTGACAAACTTGACACTTACCAAACGGTTGCCGAAAGGGCGGCTGCGCGGATTGCTCGTTATAAGTACAAGAACAGGCGTGGTCGAGTTTCGACGCGTAAGGTGCGTTTGGTCGTGGCGAAAGCTGGACTAGATTGGAACCCTGATGAATGGGATGGTAATATCTGGGACTCGACTACGTCTTGTTCCTCGGGTGAGGAGTCTGCTACGCACGAGTTTTCTCGTTCCCGTCATGAATGTAAGTCTGCTTCTCGCACCTCTGATGGTGCACCCCGTGATTACGCTCGTTCTTCGGGCGGGATTGATGCTTCTTACACTGATTGTCCCTCTACTAGTACTGCTCGGGCTCCTTGTGATGCTCGCCCCGTGGTCTCTGCGCATCCGGTTTTTCGTCGGAAGTTGCAGCAGTCTCCCAATGCTCCGCAGGGTGTTTCTTTAGACTGTTTAGAAGATTTTACCCAACAAGAAATTAGTGATATTTTGCAGCGCTTTCGGCAGCGGACTGGTGAGGCCTTGCTCACATGGATGGTGCGCCTTTATGAACTAGGCGCTGCTGGTATTATGTTGGATACTGGCGATTGTTTGAAATTTTGTTCTTTGAGTTTGGATTCTACTGTGCAAGATCATTTTCGTAACTATAATGGTGGTGATCAAATTTCTTTGCTCCAATTGGCGACTGAGGGTTGTAATTTGAAGTATCCTACTGAATCTGACTGGCCTGTCAATGACAAGCCGTGGTATACCTTGCTTGATGCTGCGCAACGTCTTAAGGAGGAAGTGATGAAAACGGCTATTTTTCTGGGCACTGCTGACAGGTTGCTTGATGGGATGTTGACTTCTTCTGTGCGAAATCGTATCATTCGCTCTTCTCCTGTTGCCTACAAGCAGGTCATGATGACTTTGTTGATTAACCAGACTGGTAATGTGCTATCTACGGTGTTGGAATCGGTACGCCAACTCGGTGAGTTGGGTGAGTGGTTTAAACCTGAACGTCAGTCCCGGCCTGACACTCGTACTCCTGGTGAATATAAATTTACTAGACGTGATATCTTTACTGGTCTTTTGGCTGATGGTGTACGTCGGGAGGACATTGATGGTGAGACTACTGCTCGTTTGTGGGAGTTGTTTCGCAAACGGGACTTGGATCGGAAGGAGGGTGCCCGGCGTGTTCGAACGACTGAGTGTGATCGTGGTTGTTCTGATGGTAGCGGTGATGACGATCGCCGTGGGCGCTCTGATCGTCGTGATGATCGGCGTCCTGTACGTGATCTGTCCCCCCGTCGAGAGCGGGACAGGGAGAGAGAGGGGGAGAAGGAAAGGGGGAGAAATGATCATGCTTACAGCAGGCGTAGAGATGATAGGGACCAATCTCCTGAGTTGAGGAGGAGAGAGGATCGTCACAGCTTGGTTGATCGTAACCCGCGGTACAATACTGAAGACTCGAATCCGTTCCGTACGGGGAATGGATATGAACAGGAGGTACCGATACCTAAGAAACGTGAGAGTCTTTATCCTGATTTGTCCTGGTACACAGAATGCAGTAAGAATGACTAGGAAATAGGTCAAGCTCCGGTACACAGATGGGCTCACAGAGATAATAGACCCTATGTAGATATTGATATTTATTGGAGACATCGTAATATCCAAAGGGCCCGAGCATTAGTTGATACAGGAGCGGAGGCCACTCTTATTCATGGAAAATCAAAGAAATTTACAGGGCAGCCTTTTACTATTACCGGATTAGGAGGAAAAGAAACCCCTGCAGTTCAAACTTTGCTTGAAATGAGAATAGGTAGAATCCCTAGAAAGGAATATTCTGTATTAGTGGTGCCACTCTTAGAATTCATAATTGGAATTGATATTTTGAAGGGAATGACGTTGCATCTTGATGATGGGTGTTAACAATTTGGAACGACGCATTATATCTCGTCCAGACCTATACGGGTTGGTCGTTTAAGGATGCCCCCCATACAAGTTCCCCAGGCGACCTAAGTGGTTTGTCAGAAGCAGTATCGTATTCCGGGTGGTCATGAAGAGATTAGTACCACCATTCAGGAGTTGGTTGATGCAGGCGTTATAACTCCAGTTACTTCTGCTTGGAATAATCCTGTTTGGCCGGTGCGTAAGAGTGATAATTCTTGGCGCATGACTGTTGATTATCGAGAATTGAACAAACACACGCCCTCTTTGACTGTTGCAGTACCGGATGTTATCACCTTGATTGAAAGAATCCAAATACATCCAGGTACGTGGTATGCGTCCATCGATATTGCTAATGCTTTCTTTTCTATTCCAATTGCCCCTGAGTGTCAGGAACAGTTCAGTTTTACGTGGAATGGACGTCAGATGACGTTTAGAAGTCTTCCTCAGGGCTATGTGCATAGTCCTACGATTTGTCACCGGCTGGTGGCAGAACATTTGGCTGAAGTACCAGTTCATCCCAAAATTCAGATATGTCATTATATTGATGATGTTTTGATCCAAGGCGAAACACAAGAGGATGTTCAGACACAATTAGATAGAGTTATTGAGTGTCTGCGTGGGAAAGGTTGGGAGATCAATCCGGATAAATTACAAGGTCCGTCTCAAGCTGTAAAATTTTTAGGTATTAATTGGCACGAGGGACACCGCGAGGTGATCCCTCAAGTTAAACAGAAGATTCTTGATTTTTCGGTTCCGAGGAATAGGAAGGAAGCCCAGAGCTTCATTGGCTTATTTGGTTTTTGGCGCCAGCATATTCCTCATTTGAGTCAAATATTGGCCCCTTTGTACCGAATTACACGTAAAAAGAATGCATTTGAATGGGGTAAGCAACAGCAAGATGCATTTAGTCTGGCGAAAGAGGCAATTCAACATGCTATGGATCTATGGCCTGTACGTGATGGTGATGTGGATTTGAATGTGTCTGTGCAAGGCCCTTATGCAAATTGGAGTCTATGGCAGAAACAAGGCAGGAGTAAGGTACCGTTAGGGTTTTGGACCAAAAAGCTACCTGATGCTGGTGAGCGTTATACACCCTTTGAGAAACAGCTACTTGCTTGTTATTGGGCTTTGGTGGATACCGAGCAATTGACTTTGGGACATGACATATTTTTGCGTCCTGAAATTCCTATTATGCAGTGGGTTTTGAGTTCACCAAAAACTCATCGAATTGGGCATGCTCAGGAGGCGAGTGTGATTAAATGGAAATGGTATATACAAGACAGGGCACGTGTGGGTCCGAAAGGAGTTGCGTTTTTACATGAGCAAGTGGCGCAAGCACCATCGACTGAGACTGAGAGTGAGTGTTCCGTACCTTTAGAACAGGAGTCTCCTGTCAAGTGGGGTAGACCTTTTGATGATTTGTCCGTTGAGGACAGAAACCATGTTTGGTTCACAGATGGGTCAGCGAAGTTTATTGGAACGACACGGCACTGGAAGGCGGTGTCTTATAATCCGGTCACACAGAAACTGTTGAGCACAACTGGTGAAGGGAAGAGTAGCCAATTTGCCGAGCTTTACGCTGTTTACCAAGTTTTGAAACAAGAGTTACCTGGTACATGTCATATTTTCACCGATTCCTGGTCCACTGCCAATGGACTGGCTGTTTGGTTGCCGACCTGGCATTCCCATAATTGGAGGTTACACTCCAAAGAATTGTGGGGAAAAGAGTTATGGCAGGAGATTTGGGAGATGCTCCCACAGAGTACTGTTACTATCTTCCATGTGGATGCTCACACCCCAATAGACTCCCTGGACAAATTTTTTCATAACATTGCAGATGAAAAATCTAAAATTGCTGAGGCAGTGGTGGACAGACAAGATCCTGATATTGCGGGATTGGCGAAATGGGCACACCAGAAGGCAGGACACTTTGGAGAGAAGGCCACTAGCAGGTGGGCTGCTGATAGAGGAATTTATATTCCCCTGGATCTAATCAAAAATGTTATCTTACATTGTCCCGTCTGTCAACATATCAGACAGCGTAAGGTACCCCAAATTGTTAGAGGTCATTTACATCGTGGGAAACTGCCCGCTCAAATTTGGCAGATTGATTACATCGGACCCCTTCCCATGAGTAGAAATTGTCAATATGTTTGCACAATTGTCGATACATATAGTGGCTTGCTGGTAGCTCTTCCATGTAAGCAAGCCACCCAATTGAATACCATAAAAACATTAGAATTGATTATGATGTATTATGGTGTGCCATTCCAAATTCAATCTGATAATGCATCCCATTTTCGTGGAAGATTGGTACAGGAATTCTGTGTGGAAAATAATATTGAATGGATATTTCATATACCCTACTACCCGCAGGCCTCAGGCCTGGTGGAGAGATTGAATGGCCTGCTAAAGGATCAATTACGAAAGTTAACAGATGACAAGTATAAAAATTGGCGAGACTTTTTACCCCAAGCACTATTGATCCTGAATAATCGTCCTTTTTTAAATGCTGAATCTCCACTTATGCGTTTGTTTCCCCCAAATGTTGAGACTATGCCTAATGTAATCAATGAAACTGTGATGTATTGGGAAATTACTCCCGGAGCTCTGGCTCCATGCAGAGCGACCCCAGGGTCGGCAGGTTTAGACTTGCATGCCATGGATGACACCGTTCTGGAAAGTAAGAATCGGGTCATCATTGCTACCGGTGTTGGTATTCATATACCACCTGGGAATTTTGGATTGATCGCCCCTAGATCGGGGCTGGCTGTAAAAGGCATCCAGGTACTTGGAGGGGTTATCGACAGCGACTATCAGGGAGAGATTAAGGTACTTCTGCTAAATAGCAGTGAGATTGACTTACTGATACACCGCACCGACCGAGTGGCTCAATTACTCATTATGCCTGTTTTCAGTGGTGAAATAATGAAAGGCACTGCCCCAACTTTGCTAACTGTACGTGGCCAGAAAGGCTTTGGCTCTACGGATAACCCTGGGGCCAAGGTTTGGGTGCAATCGCCTAAGAATCCCCCTGAACAAGCAGAGGTTATTGCCACCGGTCAGGACAATACCATTTTGGTTATGAGGCCAGGGAAAGATAGCTGGGAAGCTGTCCCAGCTGATAAATGTTATTTACGAGAATGATTAATGCCTGTATTTGGTTCTTTTTCAGATCATTCTTTGGATTGTTGCTGCAGGATGTGTCGGTATTGGACTCCTTTCGGATTGCTTCGGCGAGAGAGAAGGGATCCCATCAACCCGGGATGAACTGGGAACCCGAGTGTTGCGTTTCTTCAATGCGTGGGATTCGTCATCGAACTTTTGGACATTACTGGCCAAGAGAGTGACTGATGCCCCTCACTTCTGTTTGACACCGATGAGATCTGTGCACGACATTCTTGCGACTTGCCTAGTTGCTGTCCCCGCCTCACTGGAGACTTTAATCAGTATCTTTAACATTTCGAAGGCTCGTCCGAATATTATCCTGGGTGATTTTGCTACCCATGTATATTGTCCTTTGTGTATTGAAGTGCCGAATGACCAACTTCCCATCCAGTCCCAAATAATTACGTATAATATCACACAAGGTGACCTATGCTTCTTTCTTACATGTAATCCTAATGCAATTTCTGAATGCCTACGCCTCAAGTTAAGAGGCGCCACTTCCTTCACAACTCACGAACGAACTTTGTGTTTCCAGAGGACACCGACCACATGTGTCTCAGTCCAGAACAATATGACTTGCAATAGTTTGGTAGTTACTCCCAGTCACTATCGTGCGACGTTGCTACCTGCCGGATGGCTTTTCTCATGTGGTAATACTTCCTGGCCATATGTCCCTGCAAACATTTCCGGAGGCCCGTGTGCCATTACTAGATTGAGTTTACTTATGTATTCATCACATCCAAATGCCAACTCTCGTGTGCTTCGAGATACAGTGATGTTACAGGAGGATTGTGACTCATCTTTGCATTTATATTCCAAGTCTGAATACCTTAGCCTAGCTGTTTCAATTATTGGTGTTCCTGCTTTGGCGGTTTACAATGCCAAATCCATTGGGAAAATGGCTTGCTGGATGGTGAAATCTATTAATCATACTTCTACAGTCTTGTCTGACTTGCTATTAGACGCCCAGGGTGAACGTAGGGCCATTTTGCAAAATAGAGCAGCCATTGATTATCTTTTGCTTAAACATGGACATGGTTGCTCGGACTTTGAAGGCCTCTGCTGTTTTAACTTATCTGATCATACACAATCCATTCGTGCACACATAGATAAATTGCATGACTTAACCGATGAAGTTAGAAAACACATTGATCAGGGCTGGTTTGACTGGCTCTTTAATTGGTTACCGGACATGCATATGCTACGCCACACATTAGGTGGCATTTTGATTGCTATTGCTGTTTTGATTTCTATCTGTTGTTTTATTCAGTGTATCCCTTCACTGCTTCAATTCTGCACATCTGGTACTAGACGTAGATCGGTTAGTTTTGTTTCATATTATTCTTCCACCGATGTTAGTTCTGTTTAATGGATGTATAATAGACTGAAGTCAAGGGTGAAATGTACTGCTCGATTTTCCCGGCCTTCTTGTGTTGTAGAGCGATCAATATGACTTCAGTCTCTTTCCATCCAAGTCTAAGGACTAGAGTAGTGAATAGGGCCTATTTATTAGACACTTTGACACAATCCCGTGCTCCTACCCATAGATCAGGGCCTACATACATAGCCTAGGGGATAGATTCGTTAGCATTGAGGATAACTTGCCCTATAGTGAGGGTATTTCATGGAGTCGTGCTGAATTCAGGCCTGGTAGGCCTCAGACAGGAGAGACTCCATCTTTCTTTCTGCTCCGGCAGCTTGGGACATTTCTAGATGGAGGGTGATGTTTTAGTTATGAGGTGTTATTCGCTCGGAGAGAACCGGTTCAGGCCGGCCCTTATCGAAGGAGTGTATTTTTTCCCCTGCCGAAGACACTACATCAGGCCGGCCGGCTGGGAACGTGTCCTTGGCACGGGGAGGTACAGGAATTTGGTGGGCGGCAGGTTTCGAGCTGGAAATTTCCATGAGAGAATGCACCTCTATATTAGTGAAAGTCTGAGTTAGATATGGGCGCTTGCTTCTAGACCATAGGCGGCATCTGGCCGTTAGCAGAAAAGCTACTACTTATTCCAGGGAAGACAGATGACGAACTTGAATCTAAAGAGGAGAGAGTAGCCGATGAGGAAGAGGTTCCAGTGACTCGGAGAGGGAGAAGGGAGTAGAACCGCGACTGCGGAGGTGTGACTTCCAGGCGAAGCCGAGGCACAGACGAGAAGGGAACCTAGATGACCATTGAGCACAGGCTACATACGACTAAGGTGATGTCGACCCCTTTTTCTTTGAAGTGTATAACTTAACCTTTTACTTTCCTTGCAGGTTGTATATATGATGTATTCTGCGAATGTGCATGTGGCATTTAAATAAAGTATTTAGCTTGTCGTGAGTTAGCATGTGTTGTGTATCTTTGTATAGGAGGATAGCCTATTCTTTTAGTCAGAGTTAACTCGACATGAACAGAGGTTAATCCTGGTCAGGTAAGTGGTAACTGGATGAGGGGGAAACGAGCCCCTCGAACTAGAGAACAGGTTGTGCTCAACTAATAGTCTTTGTGTGATCTGATATATAGTAATCCCGATTCCCCTGTCGTGTACTACGGTAATAATAGGATGAGCTCCTGCTAAGGCTGCCGTCTGGTAGGAGATTCTGGGTCTGCCTGAGGCCGCGAGACTATGTGTGTTGCTACCGTCTGGGTAGGAGATTCTGGGTCTGCCTGAGACCGCGAGACTGTGTGTTGCTGCCGTCTGGGTAGGAGATTCTGGGTCTGCCTGAGGCCGCGAGACTGTGTGTTGCTACCGTCTGGGTAGGAGATTCTGGGTCTGCCTGAGGCCGCGAGACTGTGTGTTGCTACCGTCTGGGTAGGAGATTCTGGGTCTGCCTGAGACCGCGAGACTGTGTGTTGCTGCCGTCTGGGTAGGAGATTCTGGGTCTGCCTGAGGCCGCGAGACTGTGTGTTGCTACCGTCTGGTAGGAGATTCTGGGTCTGCCTGAGACCGCGAGACTGTGTGTTGCTGCCGTCTGGGCAGGAGATTCTGGGTCTGCCTGAGACCGCGAGACTGTGTGTTGCTGCCGTCTGGTAGGAGATTCTGGGTCTGCCTGAGACCGCGAGACTGTGTGTTGCTGCCGTCTGGTAGGAGATTCTGGGTCTGCCCGAGACCGCGAGACTGTGGTTGCTGAGATCGCGAGGCT
The DNA here is from genome assembly GCF_964204655.1 of Triturus cristatus. Classification (NCBI taxonomy): domain Eukaryota; kingdom Metazoa; phylum Chordata; class Amphibia; order Caudata; family Salamandridae; genus Triturus; species Triturus cristatus. The sequence goes on from NC_140589.1 coordinate 43,473,614, forward strand.
GTGAGGTCTTGATATATATATATATATATATATATATATAATAGGAATTCCCTGTCCTTAGGTGGTACATATATATGTGGTTATTTAGGTGTAAAAAGGCCCTAGGGAGGGGGTAACGTTCTGGTTTGGGTCAGAAGGGCTCTGTAGAGCGGGTTCCACCCGATCCGAAAACCCAAGCAGAACAGGGTGACAAATGCAAAAACAACAGTTGATGGACAGAATGCAGAACAATGTAATACATTCACCCAAGTACAGAGATCTGGGCCTAATCCATCGTTTTTTTGCTCACCATGCCATTCCAGTTTGAACCCAGCCATATGCAAATCAGTCTTGACCCTGTGCCTCATGGGAACAGTCCAGCCCAAACTCCCAAGCCAGGTCCTCCCTGGACTGGAACCAAGCATCCTAGGACCAGTTTCGGGGTTTCACCCCTCTTCAGCCAGGATAGCTTGATTCCAGTGGCATGGAGAGCACGCTACTCATGGCTGAGGATACCCGTCCCACTCGGGGTGACAAATGCAAAAACAACAGTTGATGGACAGAATGCAGAACAATGTCATACATTCTCCTCAGTACAGAGATCTGGGCCTAAATCCAAACGCTCCGTCCATCATCCCCTTTGGTATCGCTTTGTTCGCCCTAAGTTGGCAGGGTATATGCCCAGACGTGGGTCCCTTGCTCACTTTGCCACTGGATTCAAGATAGCCTGGCTGATGAGGGTTATGAACCCGAAACCGGTCCAAGGATGCTTGTTTCCGGTCCAGGAAAGACATGGCTTGGCAGTTCGGGCTGGACTGTTCCCATGAGGCACAGGGTCAGACTGATTTGCATATGGCCATGTCTGAACTGGGGTGGTGGAGTGAGCTAAAGAATGATGATGGATTAAACCCAGATCAGTTGACTGGGGGTGAGTGTTTGATTTGCTCAAACGCTCCATCCATAATCCCCTTTGGTAGCCCCAGAACACAGAGCAAGGGAAGTCCTTCTCTTCAGTCTCTTCAGCTGTTCTCCTTTGGCAGAGGTTCCTCTTGATCACAAAGTAGTTTCAATCCTGTTTCAGTCTGGATTGCAGTCTTGAGTTCAGGGGTTTCAGCTCTTACATTTATACCCCTAAATGCCTTTGAAGTCTTTGTGTTCAGGGCCTCTGAGCCCGGTCCAAACCAGTTCCATGTGTCTTCCTGCCAGTGCACACCTTCTTCTTTTGATAGTGGGGGTCTGGTCCCAGACACTCAGCAGGAGGTGGAGCCATTCCTTCGTGGCAGCAGCACAGGCCTCTTCGCATCAAAGGGGCTACTCCTCCCCCTTCACCAAATGCAGGCCAGCCTGTGTTGTCTCACCTACCAGGCAGAGGCACACAGGCTGGTTAGGACAAGAAACCAGCCACTTTTAAAAGTGTGGTTTCTGAACACACAATTAAAAAACCATCTTCATAGGAATATGTGTTATCAAATTCTGAATTCAGGCACACTAAACTTCATCTTTCCATCATATGCCTATGGGAAGATATGCTGGAAACATGTGACACAGCATTCCCCATTCTGTCCTATGGGCAAGATGGCCTTGCAACAGTGAAAAACGAATTTGGCAGTTTTTCACTGTCAGGACATGGTACACAACGGACATGTCCGACCTTTCACATACACTGCACCCTGCCCGGGGGGTACCTTGGGCCTACTATAGGGGTGTCTGATGTGCATAAAAAGGGAAGGGTATGGCCTGGCAAGTGGCTGCACTTGTCAGGACAAGGCAGTTTAACAAAGTGCGCACAGGCACTGTATTGGCAGGCCTGAGATCTGTTTTTAGGGCTACTTATGTGGGTGGCACAACTAGTGCTGCAGGCCCACTAGTAGCATTTGTATAGCCAGCCCTGGCACACATAGTGCACTTTACTAGTAAGACAAACATACCAATTATGGACAACCAATTACCATAACAGTTTATACAGGGAGCACTTGCACTTCGATTCTGATCAGCAGTGGCAAAGTGCCCTAAGCATCTAAGTCGGCAACACAATGTTAGAAAAAAGGTCTTGGAGGAAGGCAAAAAGTTTAAGGAACTTAGCCAAAAAAGGGCCAAGTCCAACAACTGTGATTACCCAATTTAGTGCAATTCTGGACCAAAAACCAAGCCCCATCATAACACTATTAGACTTGATAGAAAGACTTCTATCTGGACATCATGAGTCAGCTGAGGCATCTTATACCAGGAGTACTGTATGTCCTACACTACCATGGACCCAATTTAATTGTCACCAAATAAGGACAGACAGTGCTCCTGCTACAGTGGATAATTTACAGGGAACTCTACACGTGCTATCAGAAGCCAGATAAGCAAGGCTAAGGCTACAATGATTGTTGACACAGGCACCCCCAACTCAACTAAGGAAATGGTGACTGAGAAGACTAATTGTTTTTGACCTCTTGAGAGGAGCTCCAGAGTCTATTGTTCCCTGTAAAGAAATACTGAACTTACCCCCCGCAGCTTGCCCACTGGTATTGATACTTGCTGGTTTTCCTCCCTTGAAGTCGGGCTCAGCGGAGTCTTGGGTACAACTAAAGAACAAAACTGTGCATTGGTTAAATAGATATAAGTATTTTGATACAGGAAAGCGGAGGAAATTCTGATGGGTCGGAGGGTTGGTTTGGTGGGCCAAGGGCGTAAGGACATTTCAGGTTGATTGCATAGTGGTATGTATGTACGCACAATCTTGAAACAGAGAGAATCACCACATCACACCAATTCCTAGATTGTGTCACTACCCCTTGGTTATTTTTACAATCCTGCACTACAACTGCCTTTTCTAGATGCCTCCTCCTGCGAAATGTACCCATTATATCAAAATTATCTTCCAGGAGGAAGGAGGGTCTAAGGGAACAGTTTACTGACCAACATGCAGTTCAAATCCCCTGTACAGTTGAAATGAAAAATCATGAATGAACTGGTGGTCAAGAGAGAGAAGCTAAAATGGGAGGACAAGAACTGATGCCCCGCAACAAACAGAGAGTTTGCTAATTCTGAAACCTACAGACAGAAGTAAGCGTGTAGATAGTGAGAACAGAGACAGTTCAGTTGGATTTCCATCCTCACCTCACCCGGTAGTCAACTCAGGTAAAGGAGACCCCGCCCTCTCCGTCGGTGTCTCGGTCCCTCCTAAGTTTGTGGGAGGACTCCCGGGTGAGGTCAGATTCTCACACAAGTAAGGAGTGAAATACACCCTACTTGTCCAGAGATCTTACCACATCAGGTTGTATTGTTGGACAACTTGTTTTATGCTTTTCCTTTTCACTATTTTGCAGTAGCTATTACAACCTCTGGTCCTGAAGAAAGCCGGGAACGTAATCCCTTCAGGCTGAAACTAGTCGACCTATTTGAGATGCAACCTATTTGTTAAAAGTTGCCGCTACACGTTTTTAATTGGATTGGCAGAGAGATGTACATTCAAATTTTCATTTCTCCCTCCCAACTCCTTTTTTAATTTTCACATGCACTGCAATACTATTTTCATCACATGAGATATGAATGGCCGACCTTGGTCGATCTCTCTTTCTGGCTTTAAATCTATCGCCTTCTTCTGATCTTGGCTATTACGTCTGCCTCTAGGCTTAGAGGAGTAGCAGCAAGACCTAAGGATGACCAAGTGATGACACTGGCCTCTCTTGGCAGTTGATGGAAATCCAACTGAACTGTCTCTGTTCTCACTATCTACACGCTTACTTCTGTCTGTTTCAGAATTAGCAAACTCTCTGTTGCGGGGCATCAGTTCTTGTCCTCCCATTTTAGCTTCTCTCTCTTGACCACCAGTTCATTCATGATTTTTCAAATGTACCCATTAACCTGCACAAACCGGTGTACTTAATAGTTTGGAAGATGTTAAATGGCTACCAGCGGCTGTGGCCCCTGAGCAATCTTTGCCAACTTTCCCATGGCTGTTAACCCCATTGTTGTTGCTTCACCTGCTAAAAGTGTTCCGATACGAGTTGTGAGGTGGAATGTGGCAGGGCTATGCTCTAAGTTCTGTTTGCCTAACTGGCTTTCATTTATCGAAAGCTACGACATTATCATGCTGCAGGAGACATGGGAGGTGGGGTCTCTCTTATTGATGGGTTTCAATGTTCTAGTATCCCAGCCACTGGATCACGTTGCAGCCGAGCAGCTGGTGGGCTGGCGGTGTGGTTGAATATAGCTCTAGGTGGCCATGTGGATGTTCTGGAGACAGCTAGTACTAGCTTTCAGGTGTTACGCTGGAGAACCCATCTTAATCTTTACCTGGTTAATTTTGATAGCAACGATTTTGTCAATGTACCTGATCCAAAGTTTTTAGAACTGTCCAACTAGCTTTACTAAGTTATCTGACAGGGTTGTTACCCAAGGCCACTTACTGTGTTTGTGTCTTGCTGGCGATTTCAACGGTGTGTCTCCCTACATGTCGAAATACCCCAGCTCCTACTGGGGGTGGGTTAGATCCATGAAGGCTGGTGTTGGAAATGCTAGTCGCATCCCTTGATTTAGTGGACATGATGGAACCTGCAGGGAAAGATATTATTGCCCCACCAACACATAAAGAGAGGCACCCTCCACAATCGATTATATATGTGTTACAAGGAGTTTGGAGGAGGTTTTGATGGATGGATCTGTTGTTCGATCTACTTTTAGCGATCTCAATCCTGTTGAGGTTACTCTCTCAATGGTTTTAAGGAAAGCTCATAAGATGGATTGGGGCTAGTAACCTCCAACACTTCATGGATAATTTAAAGCTGATTTGGAAAATGCGTGATATTTCCTGAACTCAAGAAGCAATTCTAAAAAAGGAAATGAGACTAGTGGAAGTTTGGCTGTCGCGAGAGGACAGTGCACTCCGTATTGTAGGCTCATTTAGTGATCTCTGCTCCAGGGTGACACACGCTCTCATTAAACCGGTACACCCTCTTAATAAGCTACATGGCTGGTTTGATCAGGACTGTACTGTGGCTGACCAGGAGTTGAGGACAGCACTTGAGAAAAAACCTAGCAATCAAGCACTAGTAACCATTTTGAGGAAACCATGTAAGGCTGCCACGGCTAAACAATGGCAGGTCGTTGTAACAGACCCGTGGGACACACTAGCACAGGCAGCCTGTATGAAAGATGGCAGGCATTTTTGGGCCATCGTCTCGGATATGAGATGTAAAAATCAGTTCGTTTCCCCAGTCTCCTGCCACATTGCGAAGCCTAGGAAGCCCATTTTAGGAACGTTTATGCTGCCCCCTCAATGGAGGATATGTTTAACACTGATAGCAGTATATTAGCAGATGTTACAGTGGGTGAGGCGGAAGAGGCCATCGCACATAGTGTAGGGAGAAAAGCCTCTTGGCCCGATGATGTCCAGGTCGACTTATTTAAATATAACACAGATCTTTGGTCACCTATCTTAACTAATGTGTTTAGCAATCTGGCACACTCAGATGGGCCTGCCTCCTGCCGTACCTCAATCATTGTCCCTATATTTAAGAAGAGTAATAGAGATGACCCCAGCTGTTACAGACAAATCTCGCTGATTGATACCACCGTTAAAATCTTGGGGCGTATTGTATACAATAGAATCGAGGAGTGGGCCCAAGCTGAGTCCATTCTGCATCCTTCCCAGCGTGGGTTCAGAAGTAGGATTAGGACAATCGAGCAATGTGCTAACCTGAATTTGGTTAAAGGCAAATATACTGTTGCAAAACGCACGCCTCTGTATTTGGCTTTTATGAATTTAAGTGCTGCTTTCAAATGTGTCAATCGACCCAAATTATGGCACATGCTGCTGTTGCGGGGTCTGGGTGTCTCTCTTGTTCATTTCCTTGCACACTTGCACATGGATATAAGATCTAGGGTTAGAATTAGCGACAATGGAAATGTGTCTAATGACATTGAGATTGACAGGGGCGTCAGACAAGGGTGCGTGCTTGCCCCTCTTTTGTTTATTTTATACATTAATGATTTGCACCCGTTTTTAGCAAAGGTTACCAGTATTTGTATTTGTATGAACATTTATAAAGCGCTCTGTAACCCTGCAGGCATCCTGGCGCTAAAGATGCAAGTAAATGCTAGCGGGTAGGCTACGAGAACTGAACCGGCTGATTATGCTCTAGGGAAGAGCCAGGTATTGACTTTCTTTCGAAACAACAATAAGTCCTGCGTTTGCCTCAGTTCCAAGGGTAGACTATTCCAAAGGCGGGCGGTTGCCACGCCAAACGCTCTTCCCCCCATTGTAGATCTCCTTATCCCCAGGATAGTTGCAAGATTGGCTGACGAGGATCATAGGCTGCGTGCCGGTGCATACCATCCGAACCTACCCTGAAGCGGTTTGGGCCCAAGTCCATGCAGTGCTTTAAACACAATACACAGAGACTTGAACAGTATCCTTCGGGCCACCGGAAGCCAGTGCAGCTCTGCTAACGCCAGAGATGTTGATGACCGACGTGTTCTTGACAATGCAAGCTTTGCTGCTGCCGCCTGGATTCTCTGAAGCCTTGTGATCAAATATCCTGGGGACTCCAGTAGCTTGCTCCAGTAATCCAGGCGGCTCAGGATGACACTCCTGACCACTGTACCTCTGGCCCAAGAAGGTAGTAATGGCAACACCTTCCGGAGTCCTCTAATGAGAGTGTAACAGGTTCCGATCAGCTTGTTGACGTGAGATTCCAGGTTCAGCTTATCATTGAAGTGGACACTCAGATTGTGTACCATACTCGCGGGTACCAAAGGGACATCTGTGGGAATAGGCCAGAAGTCCGATGGTAAAACTGATGGCATTCTGCCCACCCCACAGTACAGAATCTCCGTTTTATCGTTATTAAATAGCAATGAACTGTTTCTCAGCCAATTTACCATTTCCCGCATACATTTATGAAATGTTTCTTGGGAGTCAGCATGGTCGCCTTCCAAGGACACTATCAATTAGGTGTCTTTGGCATAGTTGACCACACTAATATTATGGGTTTTGATAACGTCCAGAAGCGGCCGCACATAGACATTGAATAAAATGGGACTGATTGAAGACCCCTGAGGTACCCCGTGCTCATTATTGATAAATTCCGATTGAAAAGGAGGGAGGGCTACGGCCTGCTGTCTTACAGCCAGAAATTATTGAAACTAGCTCAAAGCCATATCCACCACCCCCATTTCTTCCAGCCTTGCAAGTAGTATTGCATGGTTCACCGTGTCGAATGCAGCGGACAGGTCCAAAAGAATCAGAGTTGCTGATTGCCCTGTTTGCACGCATTCGAAGATTACCCAACACTGTTACCAGTGCTGTCTCCGTCCCATGACCTGGGCAGAAACCAAATTGCTCCTCCTCCAGCTTATTATTAGCCTCCAGAAAGAGGGAAAGTGCCCGGCTCACCAGGCGCTCCACTATATTTACTGGGTATGGTAGGAGGGAGATTGGTCAATAGTTTTTAGGGCAGTTTGGGTCCAGTGAAGATTTTTTGAGGAGGGGTGTTATTATTGCCTGCTTCCAGAAGGGTGGTACCACCCCACTACTGAGAGACTGATCACACAACTGGCGTAGCACTGGAAAGACCTCAGAGCCTAGCTCTTTCCAATGTTTTTGAGGGATAGGATCCAGCGGTGAGCCTGAGGAGACCCCCAAGGCCACCCTGACGAGCTCTTCTTCCGAGGACAGCTCAAAGTGGTCCATGGTGGTCACCTGCTTCAATAGCCCGTGCCTATTAACCCTGTCTCCATTTGTATTTTATGTTACTCTTTCATCCCTTTCACTAGTTCCCGGTAAGACATCTGATTTCAATCCTTCCACAATCCTGCTTATCTTCTCCTGAAAGAAGAATGCCAAGCCGTCGCATAGCTCTTGTTTTTTGTTTTGTTTAGTTAAATTTTTTGCTTTTATTAGCCACTTGTTAAATACAATAAACATAAGAACATACATAGCACAGAAAAGAAATGTACCCAGTCGGAGAATTACAAATAGATACAAACACTTAATACGGATAACATATAATAGAAAAATAAGATAAATACTAGTCCCACTGAAGGCTGGACCAAACCCTCCCACATTTAACCCTCAACCATAGGCCCCTAGCTTTAGCTAGTGCCAATTCCATTTCATAAACCCCCCTCAACCAAAAATCAGTAATCTTGGGACTAAGTGTTTCAATCCATGCCCTGGCAATACACAACCAAGCACAAACAATAATAGAGACTAAAGATTTCGATGGCCCAATCTTATTATTTGTGCGTTCGGGGGTGGCCATATCTCTCACTATTTTAAAGATACATGTGGTACTGTTGGGCGACTTCAAGATAAGATCCGCAAAATATTCAGCCTTGGCAGTAGCAAGTTATTTTTTATGCTTAACTAATTTATCCTTCCAGAAAGCTTTTTCATTCTCGACATAATGCTTTCTCCAATGTCTTTCTGCCTGCTTGCAGTCCAGATTATAATTCCTTAAATCATCAGTATACCACGGGGCGGAGGGTCTTCCCCGTTTCCTGATGTTCTTAAGAGGGGCAAACTGATCGATTTTACTAGTTAATTGCCCACAAAAAGCTGTATAATTCTCCGCTACCTGCTTCCAAGGGTCAAAAAGGGTCTCTAGATGAAAGACCGGGGATGTTTTTGCCCTCTTCAATAGACCCTTCCAGTCCCTGCCTAGAAAACACCTGTCTTCCTTGGGCATGGGCCTGGTCCTCCGAACGTGAGTCACTCTAAATTTGACCAAGTAATGATCAGACCATCCCACTGGTTAGATTTTGTCCATTACAATCGAGTTTTCCCCGGAAAAGTCCAGATCTAATACATGTCCTTCTTTATGAGTTGATTCTAGGACCCATTGCAGCAAATTCATGTTTGCACAGGACTGAATAAGATTGTTGTAAGCTATATCCATTTTCCCGTTAGACCACAAGTCAAAATCTCCCAGCATTAACAGTCTATGATGGGTGAGAGCCGTATTACTAATCACATCAACCAGCTTCTGCTGTTGTACTTTAGCTGCCCCCGGAGGTCTATAGCCGACCATGCCAGTCAGGACATGCCCCGTCCGGTCTTTTACAGAAAAGCCTAATATTTCCATGCATGCGACCTCGTCTATGTCTAAAGGGACAATGTCCCAAGAATCCCTAAAGATGATCCCAGTCCCGCCACCTCTACCACTAGGCCTGGGTTTGTGAAATGCTTTGTACCCCACTGGGCATGCCAGCCCCGGCTCAAGGTCCAGCCCTGCCTCCGTCCATGTCTCTGTCATAAACAGAGCGTCAAGATTGTGCATTTCTAACAGGAGTTGGATCTCCGTAGAGTGTTTGGGGAGTGACCTCACATTAAGAAGGCCACATTTCAGCGTGTCCATTTTTAGGAAATCAAGGTCTGCCCCCACTAAATTTTCCAATATAGGTTCGCTAAATCCGTTACTCTGCTCACCTATGTCACGTAGTTGCTCCCTGTATATCTATAACTGGGAGCGTTCACAATCATATTGCAAATACCGGCAGCATGGCTGGCGCTGTGCGCAGACGGGCTTGCCTTTGGCGTGCCAGTGATGTGCCCACAGTCATATGGGGGTCGACTATTTACTCTTGTATGCGGATGACGCTGTGCTTATGGCTCACGCGCCTAAAGCACTGCGCCTCCTAGTATTTGCCTTCATTGAATTTATGGCTAATCGTGACCTACGTATTAATTTTTCAAAGCCTCACATTATGGCGTGTGGCACACGATGCATTCAACTTCCCTCTTTGAAAGTGGGTGAAAACTGTTTAACTAGTGTCTATAGTTTCCCATATTTGGGAATCATGTTTTCCGCTTCGGGTGCATGGGCACCCGGTATTGTACATCGCAGAATGTAGTTTTCAAAGGTAATTGGTTCTCTATTCTGTCTCTCTGAATCTCCTGGAGGGGGGCAATTGGTACCTATGCTGCACATCTCCAAGTCTCAATGTGTTTCCATTGCTACCTATGGTACCGAAAAATTGGGGGTTGCAAACTGCGAAGCCATACAATACGAAGAAAATAGGTTTTGCAGGCGACTCCTCAGAGTACCAATTTCTATCCCACACATCATCTGCCATGAAGCCCTGAATTTACAATATATAATTGATTTTATTAGGGTGAGACCCTTAATATTTTGATTGTCAATTTAGAGCAACGAGAAGGCATCACTAACTAGAGATATAATACTTGATTGCCTCTCTTTTGACAACAACCTCTGAATTCCGTGGTTGGCATATGTTGAATCAGAAATGGGTAACATTGGCATGCAGAGGGCTTTTGTTGAGCCAAATTCATGTTCAAGTTTTAACAAAAGAAAAGTAGCCTCAATGTTTTATGAATCTGTGCAGGCGAGGCGTTTCAAAAGTATAGAAGGGAAACCCCAGATGACTGCACATCTGTCTGGCAGTACCAGATTGCCCCCTTGTTTATTTGCGGCAGCCTGGTGGGAGATGGGAGCGCTCTGTTGTTTAGGTTTCGAGCCGATACTGTTAAATATCGATTGTGCTTCCCTCTTGGGGATCAGTACAATCTTGCTGCTATTCAGTGCCCATGTGATGGCAAAACTGGCCAAACAAGGATACATTTCTTTTGTATAAAATTTTTATTAAACATTTTGCAAAGTATGACATCCGTATTTCTTTCACATGACATGTGGACATAATTGTTCCGGTATCAACATAATCATTACTGTGCGTCTCATAGCGCCCCCCTCCTCGTTCCAACTCTAGCATCTTTGCGGTCCCTCTACATATACCCCTTCTGTGTGCGCCCCCTCTAATCTGTTGATATACTGGAATCTGATTCCGATTGGTCCAGCGGGAGGGGGTATGGGGGGTGGGGTGGGGGCTCACAGATATTGCCTCGATAGATGTTCCAGCCTCCCCAGACCTTTTCCCATTTTTTCGGACACCCCCGGTGGATGTATACTGACTTTTCCGCACCATTGCCATATCCATGTCTTTGCACCATCGAGCAAGTGTGGGGCTGTTTCTGGACCCCCAGCGCTGGGCAATGTTACGTTTGGCTATCGTCATGCCCAAAGTTACCCAATCTTGAGCCACCGCATTTAAATCTGTTGGTTCCCAAATATTGAGCAGGCAACACCTCGGGCTTGGAAGTGTGCCGATCTGTGTGACCTGGGACAGCGTCCGCATTACCGCCATCCAGTACTGTATTATTTTGGGGCATAGCCAAATAGTGTGGTAGAACGTGCCCTCCTCCCCGCACTGCCAGAGACAGAGCAGAAGGATACATTTCTTATTGTTTTGTAAATTCTATGAATTGTATACCAGGCTGTTTTTAGTCACTCTGTTTAAAAAGAAGGATCACACTTGCAGGCCGGGTAGAGCCGGGTTGAGCCGTGCTCTCATTGGTTGTGCAGTTGTCTGATGTGGGAATCTGTTCACATGTAGGTTTATCTCAGCTCGTGCTGTAAGGGCACGCGGCACTTTACTGCTATCTGATATTCCTGTGATACCTATTCTCCGTCAATATGATTTGAACTGTATGAAATGTTTTATTTGTGGATGAAAATCTCTTCCGAAAGTGTTTGAAACTGAAAACTGATTACATCACTAGCCTTTTACTGCCTAGCTTTAAGAAAATCACTCATGCACACAACCGAAACGTATCTAGTGAAAGTGACAAGCAGACACTTGGGGCCAGTATTACAATAAACAACAAGAATAAACAGTTTTCCTAAAGCAGAGCCTAGACCTTGTAGTCATGCAAATTAAGAGCGTACTATTGTTAAACGAATTCATTTTAGGTCTGGCTTTTTACAGAGCAGCTGTCTAAGCGACCTCATGCTAGCAATATGCATATTGTGGGCTTTGGGCCCGTCCGTTTCAACCATTGGCTTTCTTCGTCCAGCCTCCTTCACCCATTGGCTTGAGGCTTTGTCAATCATGCCATAGGCATCCCTGTAAAGTATTCATCCCTCATCCAGTGTTATTGGCTGCTTGAGTGTATCCTTCCAGTTTGGTTCCAGACCGTGCATTGAACTCATAAGGGACTACTTTACACATCTAGCCCACTCTGTCTGCTCCTGCTGGCTTCTCCTGTGCCCATGAACCCCAGACCTATTGGGTGCCTCTGTGTTTATTTTATTTAGTTCGTTCCTATGAATATCCGTTTCAGAGGCAACTTCAAATATAAGGATTGTGATGAGAAAGGTAGGACTAGCTACGCTACACATGACCCATTCTTCATTGTGGCAGTTATCCTCCACCCAAGCAATAAGCATTGACAAAGGCAACACATCTGGATTTTGAGATGTCTGTGTGAAAGGGATGGAAACCAACATTTTTCTTTGCTGATTCACATCATGAACATACAAAGCTGAAAGTGGCATGAACACAAAGACATGCTGTGAACATTTAGTTGTTTGTGCAGGGAGGTGGAATATTATGTGGTGCGGGGTTTAGACCTCACCATGTAATACTATCCCGATACCCCCCAAAGGTGGTCGTTCGATTCACACTAATAAATCCTTAGCTTGGTCCTGGCAGCGTGGCAAAGAGCAGTCCTGCTTCACTAGAGGAACATGTGTTAAGCATTTCAGAGTACCAACATGGACGATAAGTAATTGACACTACTCGAGGGAAATATTTATCTTAATTTAGTCACCAAAATAAATAGAATAGCATACATATAACTGGAGTTACAGATTTGTGAAGCAATAAAAAAACTGTGCAAAATAATACAGTGAAAATGTAACATTGCAGTCAATGGGAAAAACCCCTAGGGACAATTGGTCACTTGCAGGCCGAGTTCTGTTGTACTCTTGCAGGGTAAAGATAATGTGGGTCCCAGGACCAAGCCACGACAGTCGGCTCAACTTTACCTGGCCAGTGCAGCCCGGCTGCAGAGTTGTCCTGTCTGGCCCTGGTGCTGAACGCGAGCCGCAGGAGAGCTGCTTATACTGCTGAAGCCGTGGTGCGGGGAAAAGTATGCAAAACAACAACATGGGGGCCACTGCTGATGTTGGATAAACAGCAGAAGGAGTCCCCTCTAGGTGCAGTGTCAAATGTAAGGGTCCTTCAAAATCTTTATTCGATTTAAAAAATCATGAAAGAAACAATTTCCACATTGTCATACATATCAGTCACATACAATATCAAATGAGTAGTATAGTCTGATAATCCAGACCCGCACATAAAGGCTAAAATTCTTTTACCAAAAACTGTACGCAAACACTGGTACATTCTCAACGTGGCCTCAGATAACATCCCACTTCCCCTGTTTGCATTTAAAAAGGGTCCTAGTTTACGGAATAGCCTGGTGCATACACGACCATCATCACAGCCCGTACGTACCGTTAACATCCTGTGGTCATTACCCCCGGTACAAGGTCATTACCCCTGTGGCTCTTGCAGCGTTTGTCCTCCGACAACTAAGATTACATCAGTTGATATAGGAACAAGTCGCCCCTGGATACTAAACAGTCACACGAACTGTAATTCTGAGTGCGTGATATACATGATTACATGCCCTTGCTCTCTACACTATATCGGGCATACTACACGCAAAGTCAAGCTCCGCATCAGTGAGCATAAGAGCAGGACCTTCTATTCCTCAGCATGTAACAGACACTTCAAGGTTTCTGCTTTCGAGAGAGCAGAGGTGGATTTTCAAAATGAAAACAGACATACACGGTCTGAATGATAGCATTCCATGGACCTCCATCTGAACTGTATGATCATTTGATCTTCACAATTCACCAACACCTCCATACCCTATTAGTGATTCCATTAGGAACGAGAAATTGTGTCCATGACAGTTAGGACTTTTGATCAGCACGAACTTCCATGAAACTGCATTTATGAGGACCTAATTGCAGGATCATCTGATGCATTAACATGATTCCAACATACCTTACCCGAGACTTTAAACATCTTTGTGCAAGATACAGGTGAATGAGATAAAGTGATCAGGGCTATTGGTTGTCCCTGTGACTGTGTTTTGCCTGTTCACAAGCTGTATGTGAAGCATACGTCCTGATGGTACAGGCCTTCTCTTATAGCCTTAGATCTGACATATAGTGTTAAGGCTGGTCATCTTTAAACATCTTAAACATTAAACATGGGGGAGCTCACCTAATCATCAAGTGCCTGTGCTGCGATAGTATCCGCTGTACGGGTGTCACCTACAGGTTGGCCAGAGTTGAAAACTTCAGCCCTCAGTCCCTCGTCGTGCTCGAGGTGTGTCATATCATGGTGTGTTTGTTCTGAGCCTCTGCTCGACTTCACTGATGCCCCAGCTGATATCGTGTGTGGTAGTTGTCTTAGCCTCTGTACATTTTGTTGTTGGTTCCCACTGGGCATGGCTCTGATGCTATGACATGCTGAATACATGTCTGATCTATCTGCATCGAGCCGGGGTGAAAGACCAGTACGAGTGCATTTCATTTTATTAATTGTGTTGTTGATTGCACTCATTTAGCAGAGAGGGGTGGAAGCCTTCCTTCACTGTATATGCCTGTTCTGGTTGTCTTGCGTAGGACAATTCAGGTGTAGCGCGCTTTTTGTGATTCACTTGGCGCATGCGCTTGTTGCAGGATACTGTGGTCGCCGCTATTGTTTCGACCAGTCCCTGTCGGGCGCATGCGTGGAGACTAGTGTCTCAGCACGCATGTTTCGAGGGAGAGGTTTATACTAGACATCGGAGTGGAATGGTAGCTCCTGGTCCCGTACTCAAAGGGGAATGATTACGGATGCCCGGAGGTTTGATCCCGGGCATTTTTGGGTGTTTAGTTTGACGATTTGGAGACTGGCGACCCCAGGGATTTAGCGCACTCATGAGCGTGAGAGAGACGCTATATTCTCTCAAGTAGTCCGGATCGCGCGTGCGTATGGAGACGAGTGTCGCTATACTCACGCATGCGCGTTCGGACGCACGGGCTCGTAGAGAAGACAAATACCAGCACCTGTTTCTCAAATGAATAATTGTCCCAATTAGAGCGGATATTTAAGGAGTCCCCTCCTTCCTGCCGTCACCTCCCAGACCGCTCGCAGTCTGGCTCGAAGTACCGATGGACAGGTAAGGAGAGGGGAGCTCCTGGTTCTGCAAATAGTAGACTAATACATCTGGTTTGAATCCACTGTGGCGTTTTGGGAAGGAGACCGTGCATTTGGATTATCTCCCTTTGAATAAATAAATAGGGTGGCAGTGCTCTCTCCAAGACCTGATGGCACAAGTCTGTAGAGATAGGTTGATACTTTTAAACCACATGGAGGGTGGCAGTTCTTCTTGCCCCCCTCTCATTTGACTGCACTGAGTTGCTTAATAGTGGTTTATCCTCCTGTTTTTTGGTATGAGGGTCTCTCCTTATGGACTGGATTTGTAAGACAACAACTTCCCCGCACACCTGGCCTGTCATGCTCATGGGGCAGGTTCCCTAAAGTCGAGGTTTTATTGGTTTTGGGGCGTTAAATACATTGTAGGGAGTGCAGACGGACGAGTATCTGTGTGCAACTTGTTCTTTTCTTTCCTTACATTTTAACAGAGCGGTGCCTCCTTCACCGAGCAGTCAGCCGGGTGAGGTGAGGCTTTCCTCCCACAGAAAGCTGGGTGAGTTGAATCTATGTTTTCAAAACTTTACCTACTTGTAACCAATTTTGGGTTTTTGATAACAAGTGCAGTGCACAAATGGCACAGCAGAATAGTAGTCATTGATGCTGTATACGGTTATGTGATATACCTTTCTAATGGTTTGATTCTCCTAACTCCTTTCAGGAAAGAAGACAAAGTTCTTATACCCAAGCAAAAAGGTTGCTTGTCTGGTAGGGTGGCTGTCGCCACATACTTACCTGATGATTATACTTTAATGATTTTAAAGGATTTGTGTTTTCACATTATCTTCACTGAATATGTTAATCCTGCAGTAGCCTTGATTTCCATCAATTTAGGTCCTGAAGAAAGCCGGGTCAGTTGACCACTTCGGCTGAAACATGTCGACCTCACAAGACCAAGTCAGGAAATAGTCTATTTTTTCAAGACTATTGGGTCTTTTAGATATGACACCTGGTCAATCCTTAATAAACATATTTTTTGCCCGCGTAGTCATTTTTAATACACTTTCACGTTAGAGCACTGCACATTTTTTGAGTCCCCACAAAGTTGGATTACACACTGTGGCAGGAGTTTTTCTCTACCTTGGGATCATTAGGTCAGGTACCCGGTAGGGCCGGCTGGCCCGATATTGCGGGCCCAGACCTTGACCCCTTAGAGTCTCAGATGACAATGCTCCGCCAATAAGGGTGGGCTGATGGACTCTTAACTCCTGACATAGTGATGTACT
Source organism: Triturus cristatus (assembly GCF_964204655.1). Classification (NCBI taxonomy): domain Eukaryota; kingdom Metazoa; phylum Chordata; class Amphibia; order Caudata; family Salamandridae; genus Triturus; species Triturus cristatus. The sequence continues at coordinate 43,489,885 of NC_140589.1, forward strand.
AACTATTTGAAGAGGCTTTCACTATCTTTATAGCATCAAGTGGCTTTCTGTTCTTTGTGTTTGGACTTAATACCTTCTGTTAGTTGTTTTCTACAATTCTTTTACCCCACATCTATTTTTAAATTATTAAGATCAAGCCAAACATGGTTATCTTCTTATAAGTGACAATGTATGGCATTATAAAATACACATTTATTTTGGGAAACCCAGGGACTTGAATAGGAGAATAACTATAAGATTTGTAAAGTGCAAATGCATTATACACTTTCTCTATTCCTCGAAAGCATTATTTGTAGGTGCTATAAGTCATATGCCTATTCTAGTTGAGGACACTAAAATGCTAAATCCATTGTGTAGATAATAAAGTGCTGATCACATACATTAGCAAGAGGTTATATTCTAAATGTATAATGCTAAAAATGATAGTTAAAATAGTCATGTAGATAATAAAATGCAAATGTATCGATCATAAGATTGATTTCAAACACATACTATACATAAACAAAAGTTTATATATATATAGTGTACAATGCTAAAATCAATAGATCAAATCAGTAGATAAAATAGTCACCAATAAATAAAAATTTCAGTCCATTCCTCTTTCGTATTAAATTGATAGCAAATAGATATCTACTAAGGCTAAAAACAATTTGCTGCGATGTGCCTGTTTTTAAAATACGTAATGCTCCTAAATGTAATCTAAGTCCCAGGTTTATACATATAGTTTTAATCCATTTTTCCCGAGGGATTGAGTATGCTGGGCAGAAAAATTATGTGCGGGTCATTTTCTACAGCATTTTGTGTACATAAAGTGCACATAGCCTCCTTATTGTTAGAGTTTTTACATGACCACTTGGATGTATTGAATTTGGTCTGTAACACATCGAAGCAAAACTTCATATACAAGGATTTCGCTAGTTGGGGTTGTATTTCGTCTTTGTAACCCTCAAGCCGGGGAACTGGTTTTATAGTTAAGAACTACGAGGTCAGCCTTCCTACTTTCGAGCGGAGATGTATGCTATCCTGGCCATACATTCAATAAGAATTTTTCAAAGACCTCTTTGAATCAGATGTCAAAGATTGGGGGTCATCCCAATAGCTATTTTAACTTATCTTATAAAACCAGCAACGCACATGGCGAAGCCATGGAAGGGTTACGTTATGGTAGAGTCCCAATATCTCCATTAGCCCTTCTTTATATTTATTTATTATTATTTATTAAGGAGTTTTATATAGCGCTGGCCAGACCCGAGGGTATCGGAGCGCTTTACAAAATGTTTAATGCAAGAGTTACACAATAAAGCAGTAGTACACATATTGGTTCGGAAGTCCCTGCATGCTGTGCCACATTAAGGTAAGGAAGTCCTTAGATAACCTCGTTGAGTGCACGTTGTCTTGGGCTGAACCTCTTTCAGGGAGGGGGGAACAAGGCAAGGGTCGGGGCGCGGGGAGGAGGTAGGTCTTAATGAGACAGTGTCGGGGTGCTGCAGAGTGCAGGCTTGTGTGCTTCGGCGGCAGCTGTCAGTTCCGGAGGGAATGGTTGAGGAAGAGGTCTTTAGGTGTTTTTTTAATTTTACGAAGGAAGGGATAATCCTGATATCTGTTGGGATGGAATTCCAGATTTTGGGCGTGTTTCAGGAGAAGGACCGAGCACCGTTTTTTTGCTTGTGTTGGAGCTCCTGAGGTTCCTTGTCTGACCAGCCTTCTTTAGTTTGGAGGCCAGGTAGTCGGGTTTCCCTGTGTGCAGGGCTTTGTGCATGAGGCAGGCAGTTCTGAAGCTGGCACGCATTTCGACTGCGAGCCATTTTAGTTCTCTGAGTGCGGGTGAGATGTGATCATATTTCTTAACTCTGGTGACCATTCGGGCTGCTGCATTGAGAGTTATGAGGGGCGCTAAGTGGGATTTTGCTGTGCCAGTGAGGACTGAATTCCCATAGTCGAGTCTAGATGGCACCAGTGATTGAGTGGCTTGTTTGAGGTCCTTGGGCGGGATGAAGGGTTTTATTTTGTTGAGTAGCTTCAGATTGAGGAAGGCACTCTTTGCGGAGTTCCTAATGTGTTTGGCCATGTCAAGTTGTGGGTCTAGGGTGATTCCTAATGATTTTATGGAGTTAGCTAGAGTGAGATTGCCGTTGAGGGCATCGATCGCTATATAATGTTTGAGCTCTTGTATGGTCCACAAACGTACCCAGAGTTATAAAGGCCTTAATATGGCTAGGGACTCAATTCGCCTGAGTTTTATACCTTGAGTTATGGGAATCATAGGTGTGCGTATGGGAAGCTGCAATAACATCCTTATAAATTTGTTTTCTTCCACAGTAAGCTTATTTTGGTTGTTGATGTCCCAGAGTTCTGCACCATAAAGGGTTGCTGTTTGTGCCCTACAACTATAAACTTCTATGGCCGGTGACACTGCTATGGATGTACTTTTTTGATGCTTTTTCACAATTTCCATGGAATTTTGTACCAATGTTGACTTGCATTTGGGGCGTCCAGGACAGTGTGGTGTCAAGCGTGATATCCAAATAGTTGAAGCTCTGCACATATTCCAGTTCTTGATTTCCGACTATAATATTTTTCTTAAATGATTTGTGCAGGTTTAGAGCCATGTATTTGGTTTTATTTGTATTAATTTCTAACCCTTGTTCCATGCAGAAAATACCAAGACTGTCTAAAAGACTTTTCAGGCAATATTGTGCCATCTGCGAAGAGTAAGGCAGGTACTGGCACCCTGGCTAAATTTGGTGAGTCGTGCTTAAATCCCTGGAGATGTTGCACTACATCGTTGACATATAGTGAGAAAAGGGTGGGTGCCAGAACACATCCCTGTCTCACTCCTCTTTTTATTGGGATCGCCTCAGTGAGTTCACCATCAGGCCCCATCTAACTTTTGCATAATTGTCTGTATGAAGACGTATGATATTGAGACATAACATCATTTTCTTCTAACCAGGTATTGAGCTTGAGTAATATCTGTTTGGCATATATCTTCTGCCGCGTATCTATTAAAATAATTGGCCTATAATTGGCAGGATCTTGACGGTTTCCCTTCTTAAAGATGGGATTCATTTTGGCCCTCTTCCATGTTTTAGATATTGGTGCACCTCCGGTTATCGCATTGCAGAGTAGATTTGCATAAGGTGCCCAAACCTTAATTTCATGCTTAAACCGGTCGCCGGAAATCTTGACCGGGCCTGGGGCTTTCCCTGGCTTTACTGCTTGTATTGCTATTATTGTCTTGTCTAAGGTAAAGTAGGAAGTGCTGTAAGGTCCGGGCCAATCAGCTACCTCGGTGCTTGTTCCTTTGGCGAGTTCATCAGTTGTTACCAAATTGCCAGGGTCTGAGTATAAAACCGAGAAATTATTATACCTTGTGCCTGGGTCTAAATAGAGGTCCAGACTGGTATTTCCCACCTTGCTACCCTGGGCTAGCAGTTTCTAAAAACCCACGTGGCCCTTATTTGTTGCTGCCACAATTAGTGCATTCCAATTACTTTCCTCCCAGTCTTTTTTGCCTGAGCTAGTAATTTCCTATACTGGGTCCTACAGGCTCTTAACTTTGCTGTGTTATTAGACCGAGCGGCCAGAATCAATTGTTTTGCCGCCCGGCATTCCTTGGTAAACCAGGGATTAAGAGAGGAGTGCTTAATGGTATTGGATGTTTCTTTCTTACGAGGGATTTTAGTCAAGAGGATTTCTAGCTTTTCAGCAAGGATAAGATGTATTTGCAAGATTGGGATGTCGCATGAGAAAGTATCTATAAAAGGAGTTAAAATATCTGCAAAAGTATTATAAATCTTTACAAGAGTTAGGGGATTTCTGGCGATGGAAGGTCCTACGATTATTTCTGATCAGTGGATTTAGGGGCGGGTTTTCCTTTGGACAGATTTCCCTTAATGCTCATGTTTCGGTAGTATTCCCTCCACTTTCAGGCACAGTGGGAAATGATCACTATCGTCTCTTTGGTCCACTTGAAGATCGTTTAGGTTATCCCATAGGTTGGTACTTACTTTTATGTAGTTGACTTTGCTCCTGGAGGTACCTCTTTTAAATGTATATGCACTGGGGCTGTCTGACGGCAGCCTACCGTTGCATGCTCTTAGTCCTTGCCCCGCGACCAATCTAGCCAGTTGTGTTTCTGCCGTTGTGCACGGAACAGAAATTCTGGCTTCCAATGGAGGAATGCCCCTTGCCATATCCTCCTCTTGTAGGACATTTTCTAGGCCCACCACAGGCTCAAATTTATGATTAAAATCCCCGCCTATAATTACCGGTATCCTGGGGTCAATAGTACTTAGAACATTGTCCTTTATCTCCAGTACTGGGGATTCTGCGCGAGCTGCTCTCGGTCTACTATAGACATTTATGAGGAGGATTTCTCCTTTATTGTGTGTTTTTATTTTTACCTCTAGAATGTCTGGAGATGGTCAGTGTAATTGGCTGATATCTATCTTTAAGGTGATTTTAACCCATATGGCTAGACCTCCCGATGGTCTGCCTCTCGAGGAAGGGACAGCATTAGTACCAAATGTCCTATAGCCCAATTTATGTGGCGGTTCCAGAGCCCATGTTTCTTGAAATAGACAAAAATCAAATAGATTTATGTAATCTTGCTATTCTGGGTCTAATAATTTAGTCCCCGCCCCACTATGTTCCATGAGACCAAAGGTTTCAAACTTTGTATATATTCCTCACTACAGTTCTGAGTATAAGAGTTAGTGACTGATAATTCTGGGATCCCGTCCTTTTCTCTAACGGTTCCCTGGCATGTTTTGTGGGAATGGTCATGTGGTAATTATCCCTTGATTGTCTCTTTAGGTAGGTTGGGGGCACAGGAGGGCCTGATACAGTGCAAGTCCCCAGAGCCCTGTAGTCGTAGTCAGTCGACTGCCTCTAGATCATTTTGGGTGCAGTTAGTTTGTAAGGATCGACCAGTATTTGCAAGTGTTTTCTGTTGTACTATCTCAGACCTAGGTCGGTTTAACTTAAACCTCACCTTGGAGTTGGAATGTGAGGGCGCCCTTAGGTCCATCGCTAACAGCCCGTCCACTATGCTTTCAGAACTAAAGACAAGGAAAATGGTGTGATTAGGTTCTTGTCTATTCACTAGACACTCCACTTTTATAATGTCGGAGCGTATTACTGATAAGCACTCACGCTTGGATCTAATCCAATGGATTGCCTTGTGTTTTAGTGACTCTTCGTCTTCCCTATAGGACGAAAGGGTCAGGTTAGAAATGTTGATCATGTAAAGTGTCTGGCCTGCCTGACTGCTTTGTCATTAAATGCATTAATATTATGGTTCTGCCTAAGATCTAGATTTCTATTGTCTAGACGATGTTTTAACCGCCCACTCTGAGGATCTCGCTCCCTTCTGGTTATTATTGGCTCTTTTGGATAGTTAAGTTGCCCTCCCCCCTTATAATTGCCTTGTAATTCATTTTTGTACAAGTAGTTTTGACGAGTATCTCCCTTGACATTCCATGCATCCCCTTTCTCCAAGGGTCAGGTACTGGACTGGCGACCAACAAGCCTTGGCAGCGGTAAAAGGAGCAGAAAGTAACTTTGATGTCCGATGGTCCCAGAGAACGCGGTAGCTGCCTGTCACTTTGTGGAAGGCAGGACTACAGTTCCCACAAGGCACTGGACTATCTGGCTTTGGGCGATCCCTCAGAGGGCCCGATGGCCAGCAGTTCTTCAGATCCACAGCATTGTTTTACCTGTAGGTTTGCAGAGGACTAGTGACTCTGGTCCAGGGGAGTCTGATGGTGCCTCAGGCTTCCACAGGGGTCCCTCTGTCTGGAGGAACCGAGAGATAGCCTTGGACCACCCTCGATCAGGCCGTTCTAGGAGCATTGCCACAGGTGCAGAGTCTCCCTCTTTTGCTTTGTGCAAGTCCTGTTGTTGCTGACATAGGTCTCTTCTTCTGTCCTCCTTGATGCAGGTTGTTCAGAACTGAGGTTCTGTTATTAGGGGTGTCCCTTAAATCTTAGATTTAAGGGATGTAGGGGTGTGGGAGCAAGTAGCCAATGGGCTGCTAGTTCCCACGGCTAGTCAGCTCCTAAAGTAATGACATCCAGGGGTATGAGCTTCTTTTCTACGCAGAACCCTCTATTCTGCCACTCCTAAAGATGACCGAAATCTAATGTTAGTGTACAGGCCAGGCTGCTCACTCTGGAGGTGAGGCTAGCCTTCTGGGGGTGTACACATCCTTGACTAACTAATTTCCCATTAGTTTGGGTGCAAATGTGCCTGGGGGAGGACTGTTTCCTCCTCTGAAAGTCAGCTCAGATGCATATCAGAGGTGGTGAAGCCTTTGAAGTTCACCGCTTTGATGTGCCACTTCACTAGCCAGCTTGGGAGGAGGGAGGTGTAAATCCTTCCTGCCCAAGACTTTGCTCCAGACTCCTGTGAATCCAGAGGCTCCTACCCTGGCCGGCTCCGGTAAGAAGATTCCGTGTCCAAAGGCACCCCTGCACCCGAAGTGAGCCTTGGTGAGCTGAACTGACAGTACCCCGACGACCTCCTGCATCCCAACTTATCTCTGCTGTCATTGGTCTTTCTCCTGCAACCTCCTGTGCCACGCCTGCAGCCTCGTTGCTGTCCGGAAAATCCTCATTGAAAAGCATTAAGCGCCCGACGTCGAATTTGCACGCTGCACCCGGCCGCCCCTGTGCCGCTGGTGGTGTATGTTTAGTGCTGCTTTGTGGGCCCCCCTGTGCTTGTGCTAACTCACAAAGCTTGGCCCCTGCAACCAATTTACTTACCTGCAAGCAGTGTGGCTCCAGGCATCCCCGTATCCATTGGAAATCATTGGGTCAAACTCAGATTTTGACCTCTGCACTCGGCCGCCCCTGTGCCACTGGTGGTGCAGTTTTGGTACCTACCTGACCCCTGGCCCTTGCTGACCTTTGGCTCCGAAGACTGAAATTGTAAGTTCAATACTCACCTGTTTAACCTCAATATTGTTTTCCCCATAGGATAACATTGGACAGTGTGAAAAAGTTTTTAAGTATTGATTTTTGAAAGTGCAAAGTATTTTTGATTTAAAAACTTAATGATCTGATTACGGAGACCTGGGTCTGAAAATAAAGCACAAACAAAGCATAATTTTATAAAATTGGTCTGGATCTCCTTCTTGAGTCGTGTGTCTTTTATTGGTCAATGTTCTCTAATAAATGTCTTACACTCCTCTAAGTTTGGCCTAAGGCTCCTCGCCCAAACTACAACTAATAGAGCACTTTGGGTTTTGCATTGAGCCCAGTACACTTTTGGGGAACCCCTGGAGCCTGTGCACGGTATAACCACCAAGTGATAATATCATATTCAGAGCCAGCTACCTACAACAGGTCTTTCCATCGATGCACCCAGGATGTGCGACACCATCTCCCTGTCTGTAAAGACCGCCCAACGCTGCTCCAATGTGAGAGTCAAAGACGCACCTCTTTAAAGAGCACTACATCACAGGATGCTGCTCCAATGTGAGAGTCAAAGACGCACCTCTTTAAGAGCACCACATCACAGGATGCTGCTCCAATGTGAGAGTCAAAGATGCACCTCTTTAAGAGCACCACATCACAGGATGCTGCTCCAATGTGAGAGTCAAAGACACACCTCTTTAAGAGCACTACATCACAGGATGCTGCTCCAATGTGAGAGTCAAAGAAGCACCTCTTTAAGAGCACCACATCACAGGATGCTGCTCCAATGTGAGAGTCAAAGACGCACCTCTTTAAGAGCACCACATCACAGGATGCTGCTCCAATGTGAGAGTCAAAGACGCACCTCTTTAAGAGCACTACATCACAGGATGCTGCTCCAATGTGAGAGTCAAAGACGCACCTCTTTAAAGAGCACTACATCACAGGATGCTGCTCCAATGTGAGAGTCAAAGACGCACCTTTTTAAGAGCACCACATCACAGGATGCTGCTCCAATGTGAGAGTCAAAGACGCACCTCTTTAAGAGCACTACATCACAGGATGCTGCTCCAATGTGAGAGTCAAAGACGCACCTCTTTAAAGAGCACTACATCACAGGATGCTGCTCCAATGTGAGAGTCAAAGATGCACCTCTTTAAAGAGCACTACATCACAGGATGCTGCTCCAATGTGAGAGTCAAAGACGCACCTCTTTAAGAGCACTACATCACAGGATGCTGCTCCAATGTGAGAGTCAAAGACGCACCTCTTTAAGAGCACTACATCACAGGATGCTGCTCCAATGTGAGGGTCAAAGACGCACCTCTTTAAAGAGCACTACATCACAGGATGCTGCTCCAATGTGAGAGTCAAAGACGCACCTCTTTAAAGAGCACTACATCACAGGATGCTGCTCCAATGTGAGAGTCAAAGACGCACCTCTTTAAGAGCACCACATCACAGGATGCTGCTCCAATGTGAGAGTCAAAGACGCACCTTTTTAAGAGCACCACATCACAGGATGCTGCTCCAATGTGAGAGTCAAAGATGCACCTCTTTAAGAGCACCACATCACAGGATGCTGCTCCAATGTGAGAGTCAAAGACACACCTCTTTAAGAGCACTACATCACAGGATGCTGCTCCAATGTGAGAGTCAAAGACGCACCTCTTTAAGAGCACCACATCACAGGATGCTGCTCCAATGTGAGAGTCAAAGACGCACCTCTTTAAGAGCACCACATCACAGGATGCTGCTCCAATGTGAGAGTCAAAGACGCACCTCTTTAAGAGCACTACATCACAGGATGCTGCTCAAAAGTGAGAGTCAAAGACGCACCTCTTTAAAGAGCACTACATCACAGGATGCTGCTCCAATGTGAGAGTCAAAGACGCACCTCTTTAGGAGCACTACATCACAGGATGCTGCTCCAATGTGAGAGTCAAAGACGCACCTCTTTAAGAGCACTACATCACAGGATGCTGCTCCAATGTGAGAGTCAAAGACGCACCTCTTTAAAGAGCACTACATCACAGGATGCTGCTCCAATGTGAGAGTCAAAGACGCACCTCTTTAAAGAGCACTACATCACAGGATGCTGCTCCAATGTGAGAGTCAAAGACGCACCTCTTTAAAGAGCACTACATCACAGGATGCTGCTCCAATGTGAGAGTCAAAGACGCACCTCTTTAAAGAGCACTACATCACAGGATGCTGCTCCAATGTGAGAGTCAAAGACGCACCTCTTTAAGAGAACCACATCACAGGATGCTGCTCCAATGTGAGAGTCAAAGATGCACCTCTTTAAGAGCACCACATCACAGGATGCTGCTCCAATGTGAGAGTCAAAGACGCACCTCTTTAAAGAGCACTACATCACAGGATGCTGCTCCAATGTGAGAGTCAAAGATGCACCTCTTTAAAGAGCACTACATCACAGGATGCTGCTCCAATGTGAGAGTCAAAGACGCACCTCTTTAAAGAGCACCACATCACAGGATGCTGCTCCAATGTGAGAGTCAAAGATGCACCTCTTTAGGAGCCCTACATCACAGGATGCTGCTCCAATGTGAGAGTCAAAGACGCACCTCTTTAAAGAGCACTACATCACAGGATGCTGCTCCAATGTGAGAGTCAAAGACGCACCTCTTTAAGAGCACTACATCACAGGATGCTGCTCCAATGTGAGAGTCAAAGACGCACCTCTTTAAAGAGCACTACATCACAGGATGCTGCTCCAATGTGAGAGTCAAAGACGCACCTCTTTAGGAGCACTACATCACAGGATGCTGCTCCAATGTGAGAGTCAAAGACGCACCTCTTTAGGAGCACTACATCACAGGATGCTGCTCCAATGTGAGAGTCAAAGACACACCTCTTTAAGAGCACTACATCACAGGATGCTGCTCCAATGTGAGAGTCAAAGACGCACCTCTTTAAGAGCACTACATCACAGGATGCTGCTCCAATGTAAGAGTCAAAGATGCACCTCTTTAAAGAGCACTACATCACAGGATGCTGCTCCAATGTGAGAGTCAAAGACGCACCTTTTTAAAGAGCACTACATCACAGGATGCTGCTCCAATGTGAGAGTCAAAGACGCACCTCTTTGGGAGCACCACATCACAGGATGCTGCTCCAATGTGAGAGTCAAAGACGCACCTCTTTAAAGAGCACTACATCACAGGATGCTGCTCCAATGTGAGAGTCAAAGACGCACCTCTTTAAAGAGCACTACATCACAGGATGCTGCTCCAATGTGAGAGTCAAAGACGCACCTCTTTAAAGAGCACTACATCACAGGATGCTGCTCCAATGTGAGAGTCAAAGACGCACCTCTTTAAAGAGCACTACATCACAGGATGCTGCTCCAATGTGAGAGTCAAAGACGCACCTCTTTAAGAGCACCACATCACAGGATGCTGCTCCAATGTGAGAGTCAAAGACGCACCTCTTTAAGAGCACCACATCACAGGATGCTGCTCCAATGTGAGAGTCAAAGACGCACCTCTTTAAGAGCACCACATCACAGGATGCTGCTCCAATGTGAGAGTCAAAGACGCACCTCTTTAAGAGCACTACATCACAGGATGCTGCTCCAATGTGAGAGTCAAAGACGCACCTCTTTAAAGAGCACTACATCACAGGATGCTGCTCCAATGTGAGAGTCAAAGACGCACCTCTTTAAAGAGCACTACATCACAGGATGCTACTCCAATGTGAGAGTCCAAGACGCACCTCTTTAGGAGCACTACATCACAGGATGCTGCTCCAATGTGAGAGTCAAAGACGCACCTCTTTAAAGAGCACTACATCACAGGATGCTGCTCCAATGTGAGAGTCAAAGACGCACCTCTTTAAGAGCACCACATCACAGGATGCTGCTCCAATGTGAGAGTCAAAGACGCACCTCTTTAAGAGCACCACATCACAGGATGCTGCTCCAATGTGAGAGTCAAAGACGCACCTCTTTAAGAGCACCACATCACAGGATGCTGCTCCAATGTGAGAGTCAAAGATGCACCTCTTTAAGAGCACTACATCACAGGATGCTGCTCCAATGTGAGAGTCAAAGACGCACCTCTTTAAAGAGCACTACATCACAGGATGCTGCTCCAATGTGAGAGTCAAAGACGCACCTCTTTAAGAGCACTACATCACAGGATACTGCTCCAATGTGAGAGTCAAAGACGCACCTCTTTAAGAACACTACATCACAGGATGCTACTCCAAAGTGAGAGTTAAAGACGCGCCTCTGTGAAGAGCACATCATCACAGGATACTGCTCCTGGGAGTTATCACACTGCTGGCAGGAGGTGAGAATCCTGTCTTGGCTGCAGCAAATGCGGGAAATGCAGGCTTGCCACCCAGAGCACATAGAAGCTGGGACAACCAGGTGGGCAACCTCTAAGGTAGCCACCTGGGTGCATGCCACATCATCCTCGACATCACATTAATGTAAGGGATGAGAATGCATGTTGTTTGATACCAAACATGACATATTTAGGCGGTACCATAATCAAGCTGCCAACCTTGGGTTTGCCCCAGTGGCAGCCCATGTTATTCTGTGGGCCATCTATCACTTATAATGTACTTTAATGGTAAAGACCACTATAGAGACATATAAGCGTGCACTTACATGCCTACACCCTTAATATACTGCCTCCTGGGCTCAGGAGGCCTTCTTTAGGGGTGACTGACATGTACTAAAAGCAGTGGAATGAATTTGCCACAAATGGTGAGGGCAAAGTTGAAATGGAGCAGTTTGTACTGCCCCTTCAGTCTGCAATGGCAGGCCTGCTGTCAGTCGTTTCTTGGTGTCACTCAGGGTGGCACAGCCTGTGCTGCAAGCCCAGGGGACTCCCCATACCCTGGGTACCACTGGTGCCATATACTATGGATTTATAAGGGGAATTGCCAATTTACACACATCAGTTTTAGGGAGAGAGCGCTGGAGCCTGGTTAGCAGGTTTCAGTGCACTGTCCGAGTCAAAAACCAGCAGCTAATCCAAATGGGGCCAAAAAGTTGGGGGACATCTGCAAAAAAGCCCTGTTTTCTCACACTGTGTTTTTTCCTACTGCATACCTCATTTTTTCAGAAACAAGCTGTAACGTTCTGTGCTTTGTCCATGGTCAGCCATGAATGACTATGGCTTATAGTGGAGTGTGCTAGAGTGAACCTTGGTAATTCCGGATTGTTTTGTGGTCTTGTGGCATACCACAGCTACATGAGAGCGGTCTAGTGGTTTGTCGTTACCTGTCCTAGTGTAGCAGGTAAGGTGAAGGTATGAGCACTTACACATATACCCATTCATACACTGATTTGTGGCTTTGCAGGTTTTGATAGTGCCGGACATTTCAGGAAGCTTCATAAATCAGACTAGAGAAACCATCATTTTCAAATCCAGCTCTGAAGGGAGGGTGTCAGGATAATGGGCAGCACTTCAAAAGGGTCCAAGGTGGGCATACAAAAAACACAGGTCTAAATAAATGGATACACAATGCTGGGGGCTAAAATATAGGATATGCGTTGTGCGTGCAGAAAGTGGACAGATCGCCTGGTCCTGTTGGTTCCATGCACAACGTTCGGATATTCGCACGCTGCATGAGCCGGCATTGCTCCCACTTGGAGGTAACAGCTGTTTATGCTGCTCCTTCCGGGCAGGAGCAATGTGTTGATCTATTACTGTGCCCACATCGTGGTGAGCAGGGAATTTGATCTCAAGCCTGCTAACAGGAGCACTTTTAAAGCTCCCGCCCACTGGGAGCAGACTTTGTATTTGGTCCTGTTTGGCAAGAGAGTCAAGATGCTCCCACCAGATAGAAGCAATCTGTTTCCCTGCCCACTTTGATGCGGGCAGAGAAATTGCTGTCTCGCGTGGGTGGGATCCCCAGGGTACAGCAAGTGAGCCACCCCCAGGAGATGGGGTTCCCGGGGCCATAGAGGGCTCAGAAAGATAGTCCTCTTCCCTTTTAAAAAGTGAATCGGCCCTGGGGGATGGGGTCCCTGGGGCCTTTGAAGGCTCATTTGGGGGGCTGTGTGGCTCACCCTACCCTTTTTGCTACATTTTGGCACTGGGGTTAGGCTCCGTGGGTCCTACAATGGCTCGGCGAGGGGTCCCATGCCACCTCTCCTCCACTTATGGAATGCGGACCCTGAAATGCGGACCCTGGGCTGGATTTCGTGGGGCTTATAATGGCTCTATGTGGACGTCCTTTGAGATGTCATTAGTAATGTCCTAAATGATGTCGTAGAACATGTCATAAGGGATGTCATATGTGAGGTCATAAGCAGTTTCTGGTGCCAGTGCAAGTTCTACTTAGTGCTGCTAATTATAACTGCCGAAGTTCCGTTTTTTTTTTTAACTTCAGAATATTAATGTTGCCACTGAGAAATTCACCTAAATATAACGTTACTTTACCTTTTTGTTTTTTCAGTGAATTTTTAAGGTTTAAAAAAAAATTATGATCTTTTTATCATTCCTAGCTATAACTTTACTTTAACCTTTTTTTCAGTGAATTTCTAGTTTTTGTAATGTAAAGTAATATTTATTATCATACATAAAACCAGCCCCCTGCCACATTACAGGTTTGCGTAGTAGGGTGTGTGCATGTACGGGCCTCTTCTTTGAGACCTCTCTCTCTCTGATGACGGCTGAGCATAGTAGGATGTGTGAAGGGACTACCCTCTCCGGTGAGACCCCTCTTTTGGATGACAGGCGTGCTTAGTAGGGAGTGTGGAGGGACTGCCTCTTCGCTAAGACCTCTCTTTCAGATGACAGGTGTGTGTAGTAGGGTGTAAAGAGAGGCCAGCCTCTCCACTGACACCTCTGTCTGGACTAATGGCTGTGCATAGTAGGGTGTGGGGAAGGACTGGCCTCTTTGCTAACACTTCTTGCTCTGATCACAGGTGTGCGTAGTGTGGTGTGTGGAGGGACTAGCCTCTCTACTGAGATCCCTCTCTTGGATGGTGGGTGTGCATAGTAGGGTGTGGGGAGGGACTCACCACTCCACTCAGATCTCTCTCTCTCAGATGACGGGTGACCGTAGTAGCTAGTGGGCAGGAAGTAGAATCTCCTTTGAGACATCTCTTTCACATGACTAGTGTGCGTAGTAGGGTGTGTGGATGGATTACCTCTTCATTGAGACCTCTCTATCAGATGACGGATGTGCGTAGATGGCTGCATGGATGAACTAGCCTCTCCTTTCACACCTCTCTCTAAGAATACGGGTGTGCATAGTAGGGTGTGTGGGGAGCGCCTGGCCTCTCCTTTGAGACCTCTCTTTCAGATGACAAGTGTGCGCAGTAGGGTGTGGGGAGTGACAGGCCTCTACTTTGTGATCTCTCTCTCAGATGACTTGTGTGCGTAGTAATGAGTGGGGAAGGACTGGCCTCTCCTTTCATACCTCTCTCTCAGATTATAGGTGTGCATAGTAGGCTGTGTGGATGAACTAACCTCTCCTTTGAGACCTCTCTCTCAGATGACAGGTGTGCGTAGTAGGATGTGTTTGTAATGTAATAGACATTTATAGAGCGCGTGCCTACCTCCGAAGAGGTGTCCCGGCGCTAGCAGCAGACTGACGAAGGATCGACCAAGAGGCTATTCCTAAATATAGAGCCAGGTTTTTAAAGCCCTCCGGAACCCTAGTTCTGTCTAAATCAGGTGCAGGTGGACCGGCAGAGAGTTCCACGGTTTTGCTTTTTTTACTAAAAAGGACCTTCCACCTTGCTGGGCTTTAGAAAAACTTGAAACCCAAAGGAGCCGCAGGTGGTTGGATCTCAGGACCTGTTCCTGATGATATGAATGCAACCTCTCCCTGAGATACCCAGGGCCTATGCCCCTAGTGGCTCTAAAGGCCAGTGTCAGTGACTTAAACTCTATCCTCCTGGTTACCAGGGGCCAGTGCAGCTGTCTCAAATGGGGGGAGATGTGATGCCAGAGGGGTACCCGCCGAATCAGCCTTGCTGTGGGGTTATGAATTGTTTGTAACCTTCGAGGCAGGTAGCCCCAGATAGAGGCTGTTGGCATAGTCCAGCTGTGAAGTCACTAGAGCATGGACCGTAATCTTACGGCATTCCTTTGGGAGAAAGCTTTCCTAATGGATCTCAGCTTCTAGAAGCAAGTAGAGGAGATGTGATGCTCCTCTGTGTCGCGTACCCGCGGGTTTCCTCTCCTCGGAATGACGCTGATGCTATATGGGTTCCACCTCCCATCTGCCCCTCGTCCGGAGGACGTGTTACACACGCGGACGGAGGAGGCAGGTGAGTGAGGGAATTGAGACAGGAACGGTGGGGACGGAAACCTAAAAGGAAACAAACACACAATGAGTGATAGCCGACTGACTCGAACTCCCCCTACCGTGTTTCCCCCTAAGTGTGAGTCGCTTACCTGCTGTCTCCTCCCACCTACTGAGGTGCGGGGCGGTGAAGTGACTGGGTGTTTGCGTAGGCTAAGTATCTCCAATACTGGAGTCCGGTAAGTTCCGCTTAGCGGGGACAAACCCCAGGGGGATGAGTGCTCGGTGAGTGAGGTGAGCTGGACCAAGAGGCCTCTGGTAGTTCCCAAGAGCCTTTCTTCCAGCTCACTGAACGACGCCCAATTGGCGCGGTGAGATGTGAAGGTAGGTGAAGGCGCTACTACTGCCAAGCTCCGAATCCTTGAGCCGAGGAGCGCAACACCTACCGACCGTGAATGCCCGGAAATCCTTGGGCAGGTCTGCGAACAAGAATTACCTCTTTGGCTGCTTCGCCGGAAATCCTTGGGCGTGGTGGTCTCTCGGCGCTACGCCTCTTCTCTCGGAGGAGCCGAGAGGCGTGGAGAGCCAAGGCGGAAGTACCCGTTCCGGTACTCCACTGGTGACGAAGGGCACCGTAGTGAGGTGCCTCCACTCCGGTCTCTCAGGGGAGACGGGAGCCAGGAACAGGAAACCTTTCCCCGGCCAGTTCCGAGGGACGTTGGCGGTCGCCGGGAAAGGCGGAGATTCAACAGGGGTCGAGAGGTCGTATCTCTGTAGACGGGTGACAGTACGGGTTCGCCGTGAACTCTTCCTGTCGTAGCTCTTCAGGATACGTCCGGGAATAATCGGCCAGGACGTGAAGGAGAGGACGTGTATTTATACTCTCGGGGCACACCCACAACGTGACTCGTGGACTGCCGGGGTGCCTGGGACTTGTAGTTCTTCCAGGTTTCTGGCGGGATCGCCACTCGTGCAGATATCCAGCCGGATCGTGACACTCTGTCATAAATGATAGATCCATAGCCAGCCTGATTCCCAAGCTTCTAGCTGAATCTGCTGGAGTTGGGGGCAGATTTGGCTCCATGGGCCACCAGAGATTAGTTCTGGGGCGGGCGGGGGTGATGCCCTACTGAAGAACAAGACCTCATTCAGTTTCAGGCAGTTCCCATTCATCCAGACAGAAATATTTTTCAGGCATTCCTTGAAATTATGAAAGGCCGCCAGAGAATGTTTTTTAAAAGAGAACACCAACTGCGTGCCATCCACACAGGAAACTACTTTCACACCCCAAGATTCAATAAGGGTGGCCAAGGGGCGAGGTAAAGATTGAAAAGCAGCGGGCTCAGAGCCGAACCATGAGGCACCCCGCATACCAGAGGTTTATGTGGAGATAAAAAAAGGCAAAGAAACACCTGTTATGAGCGATTCTCCAGAAATTACCGCAGCCAGGACAGTGCCGTCCCATGCACACTCAATTTGCTCAGTCTCTTAAGCAGGATCGGGTGTGCAACTGTGTCAAATGCTGCTGACAGGACTAAAAGTACCATGTATAAGAAACATAAGGGTCCACCCTCAGATAGACGTAAAGCCATTTACTCACAGATTCCGTGTGTTTCCTACAGTGGTGGGAAGCACACGGTCTTTGTTTAAAAAACCCTCACACGCCAAAAGGGCCCTTGGTGTCATGCTACATCATGGGGGTCATCCCGCCCCGCTGCGGGACAGGGCGTGCTACAACCTACGACTACGTGGGAGCACTGATTTGAAAAAACTATGTGTTGTGTAGGAAAGTGAGTGGAAGGGTCAGGAGTAAGTGAAGGAGTGAATTTAAAAAGTACCTGGCTCTTATGGACTAGAAAACTTTAATATTCCTTGGAGCTGGTACTGTTAAAAGGTGAGAAATGGGTTGGAGGTGTATTGCCTCAATGAGCAGTCCCTCCTGTGTCTGTCAACATGTTTCGAAGCCCCCAGGCTTCTTCTTCAGAACCAAAAAAGATCCCTACTGCACTCACTACGACATAGAGCAAATCTCGAGAAAAATATCAAAAGTAAATAAATGTTTAAATGATGGACTGGCCTCTCCTTTCAGATTTCTATCTCAAATTACAGGTGTGCGCAGTTGGGTGTGTGCATGGACTGGCCTCTCTTTTGAGGCCTCTCTCTCAGGTGACGGATGTGCATAGGGGATATGTGGGGAGCCACTAGCCTCTGCTTTAAGACCTCTCTCTCTCTCAAATGACGGGCGTGTGTAGTAGTGAGTGGAGAGGGACTGGCCTCTTTTTTCACACTTCTCGCTCAAATGTTTTTAGTAGGGTGTGTTGATGGACTGACCTCTCCTTCGAGACCTCTCTCAGAGGACTGTTGTTCGTAGTAGGGTGTGAGGATGGACTGATCTCTCCTTCGAGACGTCTCTCAGATGACGGGTGTGCATAGTAGAGTGTGTGGAGGGACTGATCTCTCCTTTGAGACCTCTCTCTCAAACGACAGGCGTGCGTAGTAGTGAGTAGAGAGGGACTGACCTCTCCTTTCACATCTGTCTCAGATGACGGGTGTGCATAGTCGAGTAAGTACATAGACTGCCCTCTCCTTTGATACCTCTCTCTCACATGACAGGTGTGCATAGTAGGGTGTGTGCATGGACTGTCCTCTCTCAGATTATGGGTGTGCGTACTAGAGTGTATGGGGAGCAACTGGCATCTCCTTTGAGACCTCTCTTTCAGATTACGGGTGTGCGTAGTAGGTTGTGTGGATGGACTAGCCTCTCCTTTGAGACCTCTCTCACAAATGACGGGTATGAGTAGAGGTGAGTAGAGTGGGACTGGTCTCTCCTTTCATACCTCTCGCTCAGAAGATGGGTGTCTGTATTAGGGTGTGTGGCTGAACTAACCTCTCCTTTGAGAACTCTCTCTTAGATGACGGGTGTTTGTAGTAGGGTTTGCAGATGGACTTGCCTTTCTGCTGAGACCCCAATAGTGTATGAAGGCTGTGTGTGGTAGGGTGTGGTAAGAGTCTTAACTCAATACTCCGAACATGTCTCAAGCTGTTTGGCGTAAATAGTAGACAGATCTACACAATCTCCAGTAAGACTCCTACCTACAGTAACAAGCCTACATACTACATAGTATTCAAAGTGTGTTAAAAAATCACCTACTCTTTCCTATTTTTCTAGATCGTGCACGAGTCTTGCGAGATCGTAACTTTAAAAAAAAAAAGAATTTACCTTCTACCCATCACAGTGCTTATCTCTAGGACAATTCCTCTCAATAACACAAGGGCACAATATGTATTGCTACTATTAGACTGTATTGAGAACTCAGCTACTCCTTTTTACTATTCATGATCCAGCGAAAGTCCTGCGAGATCGTAATTTGTTTTTAAAAAACTATATAGATTCATTTTTATCACAGCAGTTGACCGTTGGATACCTCCTCTCTAAATCTAAGGGGACAGCATGCCTTCCCACAGCCCTCTTATATAGCTTTATTACTTCATTTCCCAACACCTCCAATTTTTTACAGTAAACAGTAATGGCCACCATTTAATTTGATTTCTAAAATTCCAACAGCCAGCCAGTCAGCCAATCAGAGTGCTCACGGAAGTCTCTCACTCCCATGAGAACGTGACGGCTCACAGGAACACGCATTTGCAATGCAATAGGTCTCGCATTATTAAAGTTTGAGCTATTGGTGTTGCATTATTTAGCAATGCCAATAGCTCAAACTTTAATAATGCGAGACCTTTTGCATTGCAAATGCTTGTTTATATTGTTTTTCTTTTCTAAAAAGTATATTGTTGTGTGTTTTTGTTATGCTATGCTATGTTTTGTTATGCTATGCTTTGTTATGCTATGCTATGTATTGTTATGCTATGCTATGCTTTGTTATGCTATGTTTTGTTATGCTATGCTACGTTTTGTTATGCTATGCTGTTTTATTGTGTTTTGTTATGCTACGCTATGTTTTGTTATGCTACGCTATGTTATGTTTTGTTATGCTATGTTTTGTTATGCTATGCTATGTTTTGTTATGCTACGCTATGTTTTGTTATGCTATGCAATGTTTTGTTTTGTTATGCTATGTTTTGTTATGCTCTGCTATGTTTTGTTATGCTATGCTATGTTTTGTTGTGTTTTGTTATGCTATGCTATGTTGTGTTTTGTTATGCTATGCTCACACACGGCTGTCTCACACACACTGCTTTCTCTCTTACACACACTGCTTTCTCTCTTACATACACTGCTGTCTCTCTTACACACACTGCTCTCACACTGCTGTCTCTCACACACAGTGCTATCTCTCACACTGCTGTCTCTCTCACACACACGGCTGTCTCTCTCACACACACGGCTGTCTCTCACACTGCTGTCTCTCACACACAGCTGTCTCTCTCACACACATGGCTGTCTCTCTCACACTGCGGTCTCTCTCACACCCACTGCTGTCTCTCACACTGCTGCCTCTCACACTGCTGTCTCTCACACTGCCATCTCTCACACACTGCTGTCTCACACACACTGCTGTCTCACACACACTGCGGTCTTTCCTACACACACTGCTGTCTCACACTGCTGTCTCACACACTGCTGTCTCTTACACACCATGCTCTCTCTAGGACACACACACTGCTGTCTCTCTTACACACACTACTGTCTCTCTTCCACACACTGCTGTCTCTCACACTGCTGTCTCTCACACTGCTGTCTCTCACACTGCTGTCTCTCTCACACAGCTGTCTCTCTCACACTGCTGTCTCTCTCACACTGCTGTCTCTCTCACACTGCTGTCTCTCTCACACTGATGTCTCTCACACTGATGTCTCTCACACTGATGTCTCTCACACACTGCTGTCTCTCTCACACTGCTGTCTCTCTCACACTGCTGTCTCTCTCACACTGCTGTCTCTCTCACACTGCTGTCTCTCTTACACATACTGCTGTCTCTCAAACTGCTGTCTCTCTCACACTGGTGTCTCTCACACTGCTGTCTCTTACACTGCTGTCTCTTACATACCATGCTCTCTATAGGACACACACACTGCTGTCTTTGGTGTCTCTCACACTGCTGTCTCTTACACTGCTGTCTCTTACATACCATGCTCTCTATAGGACACACACACTGCTGTCTCTCTTACACATACTGCTGTCTCTCAAACTGCTGTCTCTCTCTCACTGGTGTCTCTCACACTGCTGTCTCTTACACTGCTGTCTCTTACATACCATGCTCTCTATAGGACACACACACTGCTGTCTCTCTTACACACTACTGTCTCTCTTCCACACACTGCTGTCTCTCACACTGCTGTCTCTCACACTGCTGTCTCTCTCACTGCTGTCTCTCTCACACTGCTGTCTCTCTCACACAGCTGTCTCTCTCACACTGCTGTCTCTCTCACACTGCTGTCTCTCTCACACTGCTGTCTCTCTCACACTGCTGTCTCTCTCACACTGATGTCTCTCTCACACTGATGTCTCTCACACTGATGTCTCTCACACACTGCTGTCTCTCTCACACTGCTGTCTCTCTCACACTGCTGTCTCTCTCACACTGCTGTCTCTCTCACACTGCTGTCTCTCTCACACTGCTGTCTCTCTTACACATACTGCTGTCTCTCAAACTGCTGTCTCTCTCACACTGGTGTCTCTCACACTGCTGTCTCTTACACTGCTGTCTCTTACATACCATGCTCTCTATAGGACACACACACTGCTGTCTCTCTTACACACTGCTGTCTCTCTTACACACTGCTGTCTCTCTTACACACACTGCTGTCTCTCACACTGCTGTCTCTCACACTGCTGTCTCTTTCACACTGCTGTCTCTTTCACACTGCTGTCTCTCACACACTGCTGTCTCTCACACACAGTGTTGTCTCTCACACACAGTGTTGTCTCTCACACACAGTGTTGTCTCACACAGTGCTGTCTCTCTTACACACCATGCTCTCTCTAAGAGACACACACTGCTGTCTCTCTCACACTGCTGTCTCTCTCACACTGCTGTCTTTCTCACTGCTGTCTTTCTCACTGCTGTCTCTGTTACACACCATGCTCTGTCTAGGACACACACACTGCTGTCTCTCTCAAATTAAATGTTAAAACGGATCTGGTATTTAGACAGTAGCACGCCAATACCAAATGTTCTATCTGAGAGTTTGCACACCAATTATAGATCAAAGATATCCATTGGTAAGTGCTCTAAATGAGCCTTTACAGTTCTCTTCATTCCAACTATCCCCATCTCTTGGCCTCACTTCAGTGCCTTCATCTTCAATGTATATGCACTTTTAGTGTAAACTATTTATGCCTTCTTAGCAGTGCTTGATGTGTAAAATACTAAGTACTGGGGCTCCAAGCCCCCCTCAAAAGCTCTCCACCAGCGCTACCGAATGCGGTGCCGACACCCAAGTCAGCCACCACCAAATGCTGCCTGACCCCCCTCCCCACTCTATCCCTGCAGGCTCCGCTCCACCCCCCCCCACCCCAAGTCAGCAAAAAGCACCCGTAGCGACAGCACACACATCCAAGAAACAAATGATTAAATACTGACGCTGTTTGCATAAGTTTTATTTCACATAATTATGTAAGAACCTTTGCAAGTGACACAACCCACCAAGTAAACACAAAATACGCACATACCATGCACGTACCAATCCGCGATATGATCAGTATGGCACGTCAGTCCTCTGCTTTAGAAGTCATTTTCCCACAGCTACATTTCAACTGATACCTAGAACTAATCTCTGACATCAATCCGGGGCAGGGCGCAACCTCTTGTTCGCTCCAACCCCTGCTACACCCTAGGATTCTATAGTCCCTCCTCCTGTGGATGTGTGGGGGGAGAAGTCAACATAGGGGGAGGAATGGGGAGTGAACTGTGGAACAACAGAGATTTTGGGGGACCCTTAGGGGTGGATATAAAAAATAAACAAGCCCGCTAAAAACCCTACAAACAAGGAGAACTCCAGACAGCCTGCTCCCCTTAAACAAAACTGTCCTGATGCAAGGTGTGCTGTGTACTAGTGCTGAGTGTCTGTCAGTGGTACTGCAGGGGTAAGTGTGAAAAGTTGGCACTGAGTGCTGCGGGGAGGGAGGGCATTGGCTCACCTGGCAGCACGCAGACAGTCCTTTTGTATGTTGAACACTGGGTGCAGGCCCCGTTCACGGCCACGAGCTTCAGGTCTTCCGTGAGCGCACGCTCTTCGGGTGCCCCCATTGCCGAACTGTGAGAGGCAATCACTATTCACTAGTGCACCAGAGGCGATGGTGAGATGGATGAAAGCCCCAGCGGCCCCCTGGTTACGGCAGCTGCGCTGTTATAACACACAAAGATGTATTCCTTTCCCTGGGTGTAACTGTGCAGGACCCTCTGGGATAACAAGCCCGGCAGTCGGCAGAGCGTGGCGCGCGTGCGCTTGGGGGCGTGTGTGTCTGCGCTTCTCAGAAGCGCGTCCACAGACCCCGATCGCTGCGTGTGCCCCGGTCTGTCTCCCTTGGCAGGCAACTAGGCAACAATAGTACTCGTTGGCGGCAGCGCTTTGCGCTGCAACGCCAGCGAGACCTAAAAAGGGGCCTCTTGACCAATCACAGGGTTCCATTTTGTATTTTGCGCTCTTGCGGGACACCTGCAAGACTTGTGCGAGCCCAACTGCCAAAATATACACCTATTTTTTTATCCTTATTTTCTCAAAAACTACTGATCGGATTTATATGAAATCACAAAATGTACAATCTGCGGAGCAACATCTTGCTTCCTGCCAAATGTAGTGTAATCCCGTTCTGCAGTTTTTGCTGCAGCCCATCAATGGAACATGCATGGTGATTTTGTGTTTTGGGACCCCCCTTTTTTCTTGTCCCCCGCTTGATGGGTGACACTGAAACTTTCCAGCCACAAATTAGTCAAAAAATAGCATCTTTTTGGCAAGTTTCGTGGAGATTCGTGGAATGGGTTCAAAGTTATTAACGCCACAGAAAATCAATATGACTACCTAGTGGCGACCGCCACTGGGATATATGTTATTACAGAAGGGGCCACGTTTTGGTCAGAGTTTCAATTGAAAACGCATTTTTGTTTGCTTAATAACTTAGGGGCCATTAAACGAATCTGCACAAAACTTTCCCAAAACGCTCAGTAGATTTCGGTTTGGCATGGCAAGTTTTCCGCATATGCCTCATAGGGACGGGTTCCAGGGGTGGTCAAAAGGGGACTTTTCCCGTTTTGACTCTCAGAGGATCCTTGGCTCTCTTCTACAGAAAAGCCAGCTGAGCGGAAGTGCGCCGAGCTTGGAGGAGATGTAGAACTTTACTCAGAGAAGGGGTTTGCTTGGTTTGGTGCACATCTCTTCAAGTGTTTGAGAAGTTGGTGTTTTGAAAATGTTAAAAGTTGGCGCTAACCACGTCATAAGTCGGTGGATGAACTGCAGATGCAGGTTGGTGGACCACCCACGGACTAAATACAAAAAATGAATCTGGTTGTCTGAAGGGGCTTTTTCCCCATCTTCCATCTCTGCTCCTCACACCCATAGGCTCTCGCTACCCTTTGCATATTTGCTAACAAGTGTTTAGATGTTCATACGATGCACTGGTAAGCTGGAACTGAGGGTCTCAATGGCCATCAAATGAAACTAACGCTGGGCTCTGGGGGGCATGATTGACTGAGCTGACCGTTCACAGCGGACAAATGGCGCCCTCTGGAGCTCTCCGAGCTAGCTGGGTAAGGGGCTCTCCATACATTGGGCACAAGTCATCTGTTGACAGCATTTAGAAACAGCAGAAGTGAGGAATTTAGAGCACCTGCAAAAAAATACATTCTCTTTATTCTCATTGAAACAACACCGTAGAAGCAGCGCATCACAGTGTCAAGGGAACATGACACAGCACAAAAAACATTCCACACTGTAACACAAGAAATACACATCCAACATAGCAGGTGGTGTTCTTCTTTTGTTGTTGTATTGTGTTGTTTTGGTGGTGTTCTTGTGTTGGGCTGATAATATTTTGCTTTAGTATTTCTATAGTGTTGTATTGTTTTCACATGTTGTCTATTTTTTATCATGTGTTATTCAGTTGTTCAGTGTAGTAAGCATGTTTCTGTAGCTCTGTTATTGTATGGTTTTTATAGTATTTTGATTTGTTTTGTATAGTATCTGAGCTGGTGTGTTTTGTTATTCTTATGTGTTGCTTTGTTGTGAGTAAATGTATTGTTGTGTACTGGTGCTTTGTTATTGTTGTGTTGTTTTGTGCATTGTGTTGTACCACACCAAATCAAGGGTTATTTTAAATAGAGTTTACCCAAGGAGACAGAGGGACGACCTATTGGAGGCGCTGTTAAACCCCCAGTGCAAGGGTATTAAATATGGGGTGCACCTGGAAGAGACAGGAGGGCGACCCCTGGGAAGCGGACCCGCCAAATCGGAGTGATATATATGGAAACTACCCAAAAAGCCTCAGAGGAGCCGGCCACGGCAGCGTGGTTATTCGATGTGTGTGTTGTTAGAGTGGGGTACTTTGTGTGTCGCTGTTGTAGAGTTAACTGTGTATGTGTTGTTTGTATTGCATTTACCCGTGTGGATGCGTGTGTGTGCGCATGTGCGTGCGTGGTGTGCGTGCTCGTGCTGGTTGTTTTCGTTGCACGAGGTGCATGTGGAGCCGGCTCATCATTAGGCCTGGGCTAAATTTCCGTTCCACTCGCGGAAATTGCGATAATTTGACATTTTCGCGTTCCGCGGAGAGCGCGAAATTGTCAAAATTTCCGCATTCCGTAGTTTAGCAATAATTTGTTTCTTGCTCGCGCTGTAAAATAATACATTCTCGCGCGCGCGCGATCGCCTTACCTGAATCCCCGCGTTCGCAGACAAGTTTTCCCGATCCGGTCGCGTTCTCCACGAGATGTTGGATTGTTGGTAGCCATTTGCACTGTCTCGCAACAGTTCGCGCCCGCAGTAATGTCAATGGTCGCGCGATCACGTCTTTCTTCTCGTGATCATGCACCGGGAGAAGAGTGAAAACAAGATGGCCGCAACCGCGAGCAACCGCATGGGTAAGTTGGCGAGCCGCGACCATGCAGTAAATACCGCGAACGGGCGGGAAAAAAACTTCTGCATCTTCGCAATATTTCCGCGTGTTTGCGGAGATTTGTAACATTTTCGCGATGATTTGCGAAAGTCACTTTCGCAAATTCCGCCCACCCCTACTCATCATGCGGTGCCTCGGTTTGCCCTTCAGGCTCGCGAACATCTGCACATTTTATAGGAATAAAATGAAGTAAATTTAAGGAACCTGTATCTGCACAAATGCGTTGTGCTCTTATCTTTATATTAATTGTGCCCAATTCACAAAGTTAATCTAAGACAAAAGTCTAACTTTAATGACTCGTAAATGAACTCTGTGAATACCAAAAGTCGTAAACTTAGACTCTTGTCTCAGATTGCCTTTGAAAATCCGGCCCATTTGCAAATAACTTGTATGTGTAAAGCGCACAGTCACTCCCGGGGCGCTATATAACAGATGTGTACTTTCACCTGCCTGGCGGTGCTCGTTTCTTCAGCCTGGGGGGAGGGGCGGCGCACACCCGCTGGGATTTGAACCCGTCACCAGGGGCGAAAAAGTACAGATTCCGGCAGTGCAATTATTCGTGCACTCAAAGGAGACCTGCTGTATTTATAATACTGCACAGACTCCTTTTTGCGCCGTGAAAGGGTCTGTCGCAGTCACAACATTTAGTTGTGCTTGACCCCGCACTGACCCTTAGTTCATTTTATGTCCGGGGCCAATTCACGCTCCTTTTATTTTAAGGATGCATGGCTGATCAGGGCCAGTCCTGGTGTGCCCCTGGGGTGCCTGCTAGACGGTGTGCTGTCTTTCCTGCTGCCGAGGTACTGAGGCTGGTGGTACGCACCTGGCATGGCTTGTTGTGGTTCTGGCAGGCGATGAGACCAGGAGAGTCTCCCTGCCCCATAATGGTTTGTTGGATCCAATCTCTGCCACATTCTTCTTCTCCTTCAGGATGCCAGCTAATGGTTGTGCACACGGTTACTCTCTCAGACTCTCTCTGGGGAGATTGAGAGTTCCAGTCTAGGTGTTGCAGTCTCATTTCTCTGTCACTTGAACCTGCTGGGCCTCATGGTTGCCTTTGTGGGCCAGTGGGTGAGTCCCGCGCTTCCGGTCGATGCGTGCTGTCCTAGTGCATGTGGTTGGAGATTTGTATCTCAAGCCTTTATTTCTATGCAATTCGGTGCATTCTGGGTCAGGGTCCTGTGTGTGTTGGTGTTACAGGCTCCTACCCATGCATGGGTGTGAGTCTCACACAGTGTCTCCCTGGGTGGAGGTCGTCTTTTGTGGACCTTGTGTGGTTGGCGGTACAGCTGCTGGGCTGTGTTGACCCTGGATTGCTGGCAGGCCAGCTTTATGCCTTCTCAGGCTCTCTGTTGGGGTGCGCCTGGGGCTGTCTGTTGGGGCAATTATTGGGGCTAGCTGTGTTGTGGGGTCTGCCGGCCCTAGGGTGTATTTTGCATTGAGGTTTTTCTCCCTCCCCTTTTTTCTGCTGTGTGCTGCTTCGGGGCCAGGCCCACGGTATTGGGGGTGTCCTGTGGTCCTTGGCCTACTATTTGGTATCATCTGTTTTTTGTTTGGGACTGGGCTGGTCATTGCCTGTGGGACCTCTCTCGTCCCCCTCTATGCCGCCACATTGGGGAGCTTGGCGCTGTGGTTCGGGGTCACGGTTTGGTAGGCTGTTGTCCCTCTGCTAGTGGCTCTGTTCCCTGGATCGGAATTTCGCTGTTTCATTGTCATCCTTGCTGCTTGCTCTCCGTTGTTTTGTTGGACTAGGGCCTGATTGGCCTGCTTCGGGCTCTTCCTGTGCTTTGGGTTATGGTTTCGGTTCCGTCCCTCTTCCAGCCCTGCTCCCTTGGGGGTGCGACTGTGTGCCCTCCATGTGCAACGTGTTTTTGGTCTGGTTGTGGGGCTTTGGCTGTTATATCTTTTTTTGTTTTGGGTCTGGATGTTCTGTTTTAGGCCTACGCTGTTCTGTTTTAGGCCATCGCTGGTCCAGGCTGTTGGGTTGGTGGTGTGTTCTCTCCCTGTCCTAGTGGGTTGCTTGCTGCTGGGGTGGGGTGCTCTGTCCTTTGTGGTCTTGATGTCTTTCGGGTTGCCTTTTGGGTTTCTGCCTGTGGCCCTTTCTGGATTCCTTTCTCTTCCTGGCACCTTGTTTGGGTGTGGCCTATCTGGGCTCCCTGGGGGTCGGGCGGTTCTGTGCCGGGTGTCCATGCCGGCCTCCCTGCCCATTGCCTTTTGCCTGTGCTCTGCATGGGTCTTCACTGGTTTGCGGGATGGCCCGTGGGGTCCTGCTGCCCCGGGCGGATTGCTTGGCTTCGGCCCTGGCTTACCGGACGTTTTTTGCGTGGTGTTGCTACTGTTGCCTTGGCTGTGGCTGGTTTCAGTGTCTTTCTTTCAGCCCTGGGAGGTTTCTCCTCTGTTCCTGCCCTCCCCTGTTGCATGCTGGGCCGTGGCTTTGGTGTGCCTGTGCGGACTGCTTGGCTTCCGCACTGGCTTCCTACCCTTTTCTGTTGCCTCTGGTGCCTGGTTGTGGCTGGTTTCTGTGGCTTTTTCTCTCCCCTCTGTGGTTAGGGGGTTTCGGGGTTGTGGCTGTTGGCCCTATCCCGCCCCTTCGGGGCCTGTGGGTGTGCTGTGTTGGTGGCCTCCTGTCTTTGCTGGCCGGTTTGTGGTTCGGTCGGCTGGCTTCTCGATCCCTGTGGGGGCATCTGCAGGGTTGGCTGTGGGCCACCCTGTTTGTCTTTCCTGTTCTTATTCTCCTGGCAGGGTTCTTGTTTTCTGACATTTCCGCACTGAGGCTAGTGGCTGTCTGTGTCTCCGTCTGCTCTGGTGCTGTTGTGGGGTTTGGTCTTGGCCTTTCTGCTGCTGGTGATGTGGCTCGCTGGGGGTCGTGGCTTTGTGTGGTCCTTGGTTCTCTGGGCCGGTTGGTCAGCTGGCTGTTTGGTAGGGGTTTCCTCCCTCCTTGTTCCTGGTTGGCGCTATGTTTGATGGCCCTTGGCCAGTCTGTTGGTTCTAGGGTGTCTGGTGGCAGTTTGCTGTGTGTGTTCTCCGGTGTATGTCTCTTCTCCGGTGGCTGGTGTATGGTTCTTCTCCGGGGCGGTTGCTTTTCCTCCTTTGGTCTCTCCAACCCCCCCTGGGGTTTTCGTTTGGGGTGTCCTCCTGGGGGTTCGGGGTGGGGTCTTCCCTGTTGTGCCTCTTTGGGTTTCGCTGGTCTCGGTGGCCTTGAGGGTTTGCCTCGCCCCTCCTGTGGTTGTCTGGACTTTTGTGTCTGGCCCCGGTTCAGTTTTGGTCGGGGTCTGGAGCTTGGTCTGTGCTTCCGCCCTTCCTGGTTTGGTCTGTGGGGCCCTGTCCTTGGTTGGTCCTTTGGGTTTGTGCCTTTGCCCTGTTGACTGGCCCTCTCCTCTTTTTTTGGGTTGGTTTCTGGTGGGATTCCCTGGTAGTGTTGAGGTTTGTCCTTTGGTTGGCCCTTTCACCCTTTGTACCTGGTTGGGGCGGGGTCTTCCCTTGCTTCCCCTCATCTTTCTTTGGGGTTGGTTGTGTGTCTGTCTTTCGGCGCGTCCCTTCCACTCTTTTCCTGGGCTTGCTCTCTGTCAGTTCTGCTGCCAGGTTGGTGTGGCTGCTTAGTGGTGCTGGGCTTATCGGCCTTTTGTCTAGTTGGCCCCCTTGTGGGTTTTTCATGTCCTGCTGGGGCTTCATCTTTTCTGGTCCTCTGGGTGCCGGTGGTTTTGGTTGCTTCTGCCCCTGCTTCCCTTCTGTGGCTTTGCCTTTGGGATCTCTGTGGGGTGCCTCCTTTTCGGCCATGGTTTTCTTTGCCTTGCCTTGACTTTCTACATCTACCTCCAAGTTCCTTTATACGAGGTTGCTATTGGAATCGTATATATTCACGCCCAGATAGCGGAAAGTGTTGGGGTGTGAGGCTATTGCCAAGGTAGGGAGTGCTTCCCCTGAGTGAGAGACCCCCATGGGGAATAAGCCAGATTTCGCCCAGCTCAGCTGTAGGCCCAGGGCCCTTCAAAAGTCATCCAGCGCCTCCATCACTCTCGGAAGATCCCAGCCCACATCCCTTAGGTATGTAGTGCATCGTCCTCGTACAGTGAGATAATCTCCCAGGAGTTGCCACTCTGAATACCCACCCTGTGGGCCTTGCAGGGGAAAAAGTCCAGTGAGGGGCTCCATGGCCAGTGCTAAGATGATCACGAAACGGGTACAGCTGTCATGTATCTTTTTGGACTCCGAATGTGGCAGAGATATCTCTGCCCGTTTTCTCCCAGGCCACTGGGAAGGTGTAGAGTAACATTATCCACCGCATTATCTCTGGGCCCAGTCCCATTCTCCTCAGTACTTACATCAAGTAGGGCCACCCCAGGGTATCAAATGCCTTCTCGATGTATAGATAAAGAACTGTACATGGTGAGTTGCTTGCCGATGATTTTCTCCATCAATCAGAAGAGGTGTCTTAGATTTAAGAATGTGTTTCTCCCAGGGATGAAATCATTCTGGTCGTGGTGGATAGGCAGGGTAGTAATCTATTTGCAATAACCTTCCCCAGTACCTTGTAATCCAAGTTGAGGAGGGAAAGCAGTCTGTACGATTGCACTTCCAAGTGGGTCTTTGCCTGGTTTGTGTAGAACCACGATCAGTTCTTCTTGCAGGGATACTGGGAGGGTGCCCTCATCTCTTGCCCATAGGACCATCTTGTGTAGTTTCGGCACTAGAGAAGCACAATATGCTGAATAGAATTCTGCTGAGAATCCATCCATCCATCCATCCATCCATCCGTCCGTCCGTCCGTCCGTCCGTCCGTCCGTCCGCCCTGCTGTCTCCGACTACAGGAGCTACGACAGCACTCACCCGGGCCTGTCTCCCTCTACATGTTTCCATGCCACTTGCTCTGCATAGTCTAGTTTCCCCAGTCTAGTGACCACCTTGCATTGTCCCCTGCGGAGGGGGTCACTTCATCTTCGTTCCGTGTGTCACTCCCCACCCGTGCCTCTGCCACCTGTATATCACGTTCAAGCTCAACAATTCCAGTCCACAGTGTGGGTTTTGCCTCGTATGAAGTTTTAATGCGCAATCCCTGTGTGGCCACCTTAAAGGCATCCCATTGATCATTGCGTTGGTGGTAGTTCCCTCATTTTCATTGAAGTAGTTAGTGAGGTGTGAGCCCACGGTATCGCTAAAAACCCTGGCTTGCAGTGCCGGAGTATGGAGCTTCCAGGTGCGTACCGGTGCCGTTCGTCTGACCCATTGTAGTGTCAGATTGAGGGGACTGTGGTCGGAGGTGTGTAGCTCAGGTATACAGATGCCACCACCCGGGGTGCCATGTGGGAGTTGCAGAGGAAGAGATCTATTCTGGTGAGTAGTTGGTGGAATGGGGAGAAAAACGTGTATTCCCTCTAGTCTGGGTTCGTGGAGCACCAGATATCGGGCATTTGCCCATGTGAGCCAATCTCACAGGGTGTTCGGCATCCTATTGGCTAGCGTTCCCCATAGGGGAGAGAAGGACCTGTTTCAAGTGATGTTGTGCACAGCGTTAAAGTCTCCACCCCGTACACAAGGTGGCGGTAAGACTTGTTAAAAACAGTTGCTGATTAGCGTTAGGTGCATAAATTGCCAATAGGGTGATCAGAGCCCCATCCATTGCCTCCTCTCCCAGCACAGATCTGCCCTCACTGTCCCCCATTGTGCGGTTCATTTTTAGTGGTGCCCCCGGAGCCACCCAGATGGGGACCCCGCTGGTATAGTCTTAATAGGTGGTGCCAACTATTTGACCTCTGGATCTTCCCTTTAAGGAGCTCCATGGTGGTCATGTGTGTTTCCTGCAAGTGAGCAATGTCGGCTTGTCTGTGCTTCAGGAAGGAATATATCAGGTGATGCGGCCTAGGGGTAGCCACCCCCCCCCCGGACATTCCGGGTAAAAGCATTAAATGTAGACAGTTGTGTGTGCAGGTGTGTTGGCATGATGATGTGTCCTCAAGCCACCCCTTACCACTCTCTTACGTCCATCCTACCCTGTCCCATCCGGCTTCTTCCCCCTATTGAAATGTAGAATTTGATGCTGCTGCTCCACAGAACCAAACATCAACTCAAGATCCCCAACTCCCACTCCCTGTTCAGGGCCACAACTAACTCACAAACCATAATTGGGGTTCAAATAGTGTGTTCCTACAGGATTCGGGGTGAGCCTCAGCACCGGAAAGGAACAAAATACAAGTGCATGGAGTCCAAGCCCATTTACAAGCACAACATGTGCCCTCTATCCCGTAGGGCAAGGAGGGCCACAATTCTTTGTCCCAACACTCCAGCAGACCAGACGTCAAGAGGCCTCACATGCACCACTGTCATCAGAGTGACGTTTGGTCCTAATTGCAGCTCTGCCGGGATGTCCTGCATTGCAAGTGCCACTTCACACCCCATAGAGGTGGCCCGGGATCCATTCTGCAATAGACTGCGCCTCGACTCCAGCACCACCTTTGCCCGCTTTTGCACAGTCTGTTTGCTCATAGGTCTGCCCCTGTGGGGCCTGTGCAAATGTGTGCCCATATGTCTCCCTTCAGTTATGTACTCTGGGGGGTCGAGGACACCCTCTTCGATTCCAACCATTCCCAAGCATATGCAGGTGTCCTGAAAAAAAACCCGTGGTGGTTTCGTACACAACCCGCAGCTTGGCTGGTAACATTAGAGAGTACTTCATGCCCAGTTGATGTAGCTTCTGCTTAACTAGCCGAAAAGAGCCCCCGAGTCTCTGGACTTCCACAGTGTAATCCTGGGCAGATGTTCACCATTCCTCCATCGACCCACCAGGAGCCCTTAGTTAGCGCAATTTGCAGGATGTGGTCAGGATCCCATTAATTAAAGAGGCGTGCCACCACTGGCCTGGGCAGCGCGCCTGAAAGGGGGTGGGGGCCTGCCTGGAACCTTGTGGGTCCTCTCCATGGAAAAGAAGGTGGGTCTTTTGCCACCCAGGACTCTCTGCATGAGCTAGTCCTCAAGAAACACTTCCTTGTTGGGTTCCTCAGCCCCACTAGTCGAATGTTGTTCCAGCGCATCTGGCCCTATGCATCCTCTGCCCTGTTGCACAAATCAGCAACTTCTAATTGGAGCACTTTAATATGGAATTGCATCTCCGCTAGTGAGGGACGCATGCCACCTAATGTCGATTCGCTCGCCTCCACCCTGTCTCTGAGCTTAGCCTGGTCGACTCTCAAAAGGCCCACATCAATCACTAGCCCTTCCTGCTTGGGTACCAAGGCGGTTTTCACATCCTAAATGGCCCACAAGAGTTCATCAAAGCCCTCATACTGCTGTTGCGGTGCCAGCGGGGTGGTGTCTCGCCCGGGCCCCACATGAATGGGGGGCAGTGTGGGGCACCCCCCTCCTCCCCGCCACTCTAGGAAGGTTGCTGTTTCACCATCTTCTCAGAAGTACAAGCAAGTGGGAGGGGAGCTGTCAGAGCCAGGCCGAAAGGGGGACTGCCACCCCAACACCCACTCCAGGCACACTCTTGGGATGCCATGGTCCCAGGCATTCCACCAATTCTCTGTCCTTGGCAAACAAGGGGTATATCGGCGATCAGTGCTGGATGGGAGAGAGATCTTTGGGCGGGCAGCCCAAGTTCCTGTGCAAACAGTCACACTGCTCACCCCACAGCCATGTGGGCGCCCTGTAGCCTTGGCATGGGGCCCCTGAAGCAGATTTCAGGTAGGCAGCTACCGGATCTCTCCAATGGAACACAATAGACACAGTGCCCACAGTCCAGGATGCTAGAGAGTCTCAATCGAAGCAGAGATGCCCAACTCCAGAGCCGGGGTGTTCTGCAGGCAGTGGCCGAAGCCCTCTACGCCTGCTGATGGAATTTTGCAGCGGTCTCCTAGTATCCCCAGTATGTGCACTGTAAGAACCGGTGCAAACAAAATTGTTGATCCTCATCAGTTGGGCGGCTTCCCACACACCCCTCCAGGCTTGCTATCTGTCCATGGCGTGATGGGTTGCAGGTGGCCCTAGGCCGACAACGCCCCGGCAATAGGAGCGAAGATTGCACTCCTGGAGGCCCGTAGGTATGGGCTCCACCTACAGGGTGGCACGCCAGAAAACTCCGTACAGAGTGCAGCCCTCAGTCCGTCAATCTGGGAGACACTCTGCTGCGGACCTAGTCCATGGCCAAGAACACCACTGAAGTGCAGCCAGCAGCATATGCCACCCACGTCAGTCCCACCCAGCACTGGTGGCTTATGCAGGAGAGACCGTGACTTCTGGTCTAGACTGGACGCGGCTCGCACGCGGTCGCGTTGTGGGCGGTGATGCATTTAGTGGGTCTGCAGCAAGTCTGATCATCTCGGGGGAGTCCTGGGCACTCTTCGGCACCCACTGCACAGCTCAGGATCTGTCAGG
The DNA here is from genome assembly GCF_964204655.1 of Triturus cristatus. Classification (NCBI taxonomy): domain Eukaryota; kingdom Metazoa; phylum Chordata; class Amphibia; order Caudata; family Salamandridae; genus Triturus; species Triturus cristatus. Next base: position 43,523,479 of record NC_140589.1, read on the forward strand.
ATGGTGTCCGCCTGGCTCGGAGGGCAGAGTTTTGCTATTCCACATCCTCGCCGGTCGCCATCTTGGCCATGCCCCCCTGTCATCTCAATCACTCACAACTTACCTCCAGATGACTGGTGACTAAAGTCACACCTCACTTCTTCACTGCGGTTCCCCTTCATTTGGAGCCATTCTGGAAACAGTGCTTTTCCGAGCCTGCCCTCCACCTCAACGAGTCCAGAATATTCGGGCTATGATCCTGATGTTTGAACCTTTGACCCAAATCACAGTGAGAGTGTCTCTGAGGTTTCTGGGCCCCTTGGCCTCCTGCATCGTAATAGTGGACCACGCCAAATAGCACATTTGGGCACTGCAGGGGGATCTAAAGTCTCAGTGGTCTTGGCCCTAGGGGCACCTAACCGAGTCCATCCAGGTGTCAAAGGAGAGTGCGAAAAAACTGCACTGGTGGTTACTTGTCCGCAATTGTACCCTTGAACTTTGAACTGCAATACCGGAGGTTGCTGTTGTGTCAGTATGGGTTTGTGTTTCCTGAGACCACAGAGAGTGCTGTTGACTTCTCAAAACTAGGGATTGAAAAGAAAATTGATGCCCATGTACAAGCACGAGAGTTGCTCAGCTCACATTCAAATAACTTTTGATAACTGATACTGCAGGGTACTTTGGATGACCTTCACATTTCAGAATTTAATATAAATGTGGCAGCCTATGCAATGCAGTTCGGTTTGTTGTCTGTTCCTGGACCCTTACTTCAGCCTTGCAGAGAAAAAACCAACATTCTACCACCTCAAAGTCAAAGCTTGATGCTGCCCTCTCCCTGGAGTTCATCAGATTAACATTAAGTGAAACATGTTACTCAATTGGAACCTAATACACGTGACCAATCTCAAGGCTAGAAATAAACATTGCGGAGTGTTGACGCAAGGCGCGAGCCACTAGGACACAGCACTTGGTATTGAGTATATGGTCTTTATTATTCCTGGCTGAGCTCATTTGTCTCTCGTGGTTTTGGTCTCATAACAGAATTTCAGTCTTTTGTCTTTTCCACTGTGGGGAATAAATCATAGTTTATTGCAGGTCCACTTGATCCGCCTTCCTGGTTTGTTACTCCTGGCCCCAAAGGAATTCTGCCTCCTTGTTAGGGCCTGCTTGGATTTACAGAACTCCCTTACTCTGCCTTATAGTTCTAGGGTTGTATAGTGCGACCTGATGGAAGGTAATTCACCCATTCTCAACCCTCTTCTCTGTATTGGCCTTCTTTTTGGTAGGAAAGGCTGTTCTGGAGAGCCCTCTCTTTGCCCATTATAAAAGGCGTGAGTCCCATGTGAAATGCTTGCTGGTGGACTTGAGTATGCATGTCTGCTGGGTGCCTTTTTATAGCTTTTCCTTTCAAAGTGCCCAGTTGATAGCAGGAGTTATCTGGGAAGAGGAGAAAGGTAATGAAGGGATCATAGGACACATCCTCCCTAATTTAATACCCAAATCACGCAGGGTATCCTACAAACTGGAATGTCTTTAAATGGCAATTCTTTATTGCCTTAATAAAGCAATCCAGAATTCTTGACCCATCTGAAACATATAAGATTTGTTTGTTAGACTCTCACCCACACTATTTGTGGCATGCTTCATCATCGGGTCGCATCCTAGCCCCTAAAAACCAGGATGGGATCAACTATGTTCCAGGGAACTCTTCGGATAATATTGTGCCGGAGTCTTCTAGGAGATAAAAATACCTTGGAACACCAATGTATCACTTTGACCAGTGGGTGTTCCTGGTATTGTTAGAAACATATACTTGTTTAGGGTGTCATTGGAAGATGCAGCCCCTTTTCCCTCTGGATCATTGACATGTTTCAGCCCTATTACACAGGCCCAACTACCTCTTTTAACAGGACTAAGCTATTGTGCCTTTGAATCTATGTTTTAAGATCAGTCTGTCCACCTACCCGTCTTAGTTGGGACGTACAGTAGCATGTGACACATAAAACATGCAAGGTAAGTGGCCACTCGCCCTGCTCTTGCAGCTATTCATCCGGATTCCCAAGTTTGGGATCACTTCGTGCCAAAAGGGAGGGAGGAGACATGCCCCCAATAGTCACAATTTCGTCAAGAGTGCTATGTCACCTGTAGCACCTAGTCATGTCCCGTTCTCCTCCTGACTGTTCAAGTCAGGGGATCCTAGCAGGATGCTACTCAAAGTGCTCCTGAAATACCATCGACATAAAGGTGTGTAGTGGAGACTAGAAAAGGGGTCGGCAGTCACTGACCACAAATTGAAATGTAGATAACATAGATGTAAAAACACCAAATGTGATCCCTTGTACACAACTGAGGTATACACCAATATGCTATGGTTGAATTTATCCTAAAATGTACAGACAAGAAATTGAGACTTTCTTGTCTGCAAACCAAAATTCAGCCTTCCAGTGGTCTGTTCTGATTGGTCAGAGTTACGTGAATTAGCCAGGCTGCTTTGATGAGGTGATAAGCGGCTCCTGTGGTTAGAGGACCATTCTGGGAGGGCAGGGTTCTGCTACATAGGAATGCCAGAGCAGGGGGAGGGGTCGTGAACAATAATCTTCGATAGAAGGAGGAGACAGGCAGGAAAAGCCAGTTTCATTTACATCCCTACTCTTTGAACCCAGCCAGATGGTAGGATTAAGGAAGGGATGAGCAGATGCAAGGGGGTGGGACAATATGGAGATGAACCCATCTGAAGGTTGCCTCAGCCAGCTCTTGTCTCTCTGCTGAAATGTTTTGGAGAAATGGTGCGCTCGGGGAGACTATAATGCCACACTTTGGAGGAGATGGTCATACTCTGGGGTGTTGCCCTGCACCTCATTGGACAGGAGTGCCCTCCTGCTTGACTCAGAACTTGGAATAAGTATCTGAGAGTGGCAGAGCCTCTCAGATTTGCTTCTTGAAACAAGAAGAAGAAGGGTCAGTGCTGAGAAGTTTGATTTGCACCAACCAGGCCCGGCACAGCAGGTTATACAAATTGATCTTTCCTGGTATGTGTCAGCTGATCCCTTTTAGGATAGTGTTGATGATGCACCTGCATAACTGTAGGGATCCAAGTAAGACCTGGTGGTCGGTGATAGCAGATACCCTAAGGCTGTGCTTAAAATGAGCTGGTGGTTTCCGGTGCTCAATACCGGCACTTAATTGTCAACACTGGTGCTTGTGGCAGTCTGCCGCTTGGTGGCGCTGTCTGTCTAATTTAGAGATGAGCACAGCACTGTTGTTTGTTAATTCAGTAAACACTAAAAATGACTATTACCTGCAGCCCAAGCCATTCTTATAGTGTTGGGGCATGGAGAAGTCGGAATTGCCACACTTGCAAGAGTGTGATGTTAGTAGTTGTCTTGATACTATCAGTGACAGCCCTGCCAGGGGCAATGTGTGGTGCACGCTGCAGTGGTCTCATGACAAGAGCCCTGGCACTTATGTTTTTTGCAAATTAACCACTGCCCTATGGGTTTACCAGAGCCACGTCACTTGGCATTCTACAGCTTTAGAAATAATTGGAGGCGAGCTATTTTACTGCGCAGAGCAGGAGTATAATGGTGATGACAGAGACCCAACATATATATGCATATTTGTATGCAGTTAACAACATGATTTTGAATTACCTTTTCCATTCAACTAATGCACATTTTGTCACACTAGGAAAGTGACCATTATGGAGGACCCGGATCAGAATATTCACCTGAAGAACCTGTCTCTCCAGCAGGCGACCAATGAGGAAGAGGCCTTGAATCTGCTCTTCTTGGGTGACACCAACAGGATGATCGCGGAAGTGAGTATTGGGGGCTGAGAAAGGTACAAAAGATGCAACTCCTGAGAGTAGGTACATTAGAGAAAGGCTTGCATCGTCAGGCATGTTTCCAGAGTCTAGCCTGGTGTGCCTACTATGAAATATCCAGGCAAAACATTACTTGCCAGGCTGTTGTGGAACTGCATGTTACAGGTCTGAGTGGAAGAACTGCACCACTCTTCTTTTTTAAAGTTTTTATTAGCATCACCTTCACGTTCTTGGAACAAAATGGACATTTATCTCTACATAGGTACCCACAATGTTAATGAAATAGGAAATTCTGGCTGCCTGGAAAATTGTAAGTAATTAAAGATGACACTGGTCAGTGCAGTGGAAGCTGACTTGTAGTACAAAAGAGTACAAAGCACACCTTCCAAATGTGAAGCCGGTATTTAGGGTGTGGAAGAGGTGCTATTGAACAAACAAACCTAACAATGGATTCAACAAATTGAAGTGGTTATGTTGTGTGAACGGATGAGCTACTGGTCAGTGGGAGACTAATAATGTCTAAAACATTGCCACATGGTGGTGGATTTGTTCAAACAGACCAAAGAAGTGCTAAAGGGTGAATGAAATGACGAGTAATGACAGTGAGGAGAGACTGAGAGCCTGACAAAGGGCCTCCGCACTCGTGGAGGCGGTCCCGCAGTCATGGGGAAGTCTCCGCACTCGAAGTGGAATCTCCATAATGAGAATTCTCTTTGCAGAGATTCAGCCCTGAGTGTGGAGACTCCCCTACAACTGCAAGGCCTCCGACTCGAGTGCAGAGACTCCTCCACAACTGCAGGGCCTCCACCATCGGGGCAGAGACTCCCTCACGACTGTGGGGCCTCCGCCACGAGTGCAGACACTCCCCCACGACTGCGGGACCGCCGCCACGAGTGCAGAGACTCCCCCACAACTGCGGGGCCTCTGACCCGAGTGCGAAGACTCCCCTTCAACTGTTGGGCCTCCGCCTCGAGTGCGAAGACTCTTCCACAACTGCAGGGCCTCCACCATCAGTGCAGAGACCCCCCACGACTTCAGGGCCTCCGTCCCGAGTGTGGAAACTCCTCCATGACTGAGGGGCAGCCGCCACGAGTGCAGACACTCCCCCACGACTGCTGGGCCTATGACCCGAGTGCGGAGACTCACCACAACTGCGGGTCCCTTTGTGAATCAGATCCCGAGTGCATGTTTGATGGATGAAAGTTGGAGGACATCAATCAGATGACTGGTGGTGGTCAAGGAAATGCCTTTTACGTTTAATGAAACGTGTAAGTTCAGTATCTGGGATCTGAGTTGGGGAGTGCTGGTGCAGGCTCAGATGTAGGAATAAATTATGTTTCAAAGATTTGTGAATGCATTCAGGCAGGGAGAAAATGCCTGTTCGGTGGGTGGACTGAGAAACTGTAAGTGGGTTGGAATTGAGCAACGTTCTCCATTGGTTGTCACCACCAAGAGACTTTGATTCCAACTTCATTCTTATATGTAGTTCGTCCAACAAACTCGTTTCTAGTTTTTCCACCCTCCGATCCCTCCTACTCCCCCTTTACATTATCCATTGTGGAGAAAACTGAGCATCCATATCCTTGGTTCGGTACCATAGAGTGAATGTCCACTAAGTCTGAGGAATTCATTTTGTATTCCTGCTGATGTAACATGGCACAAGATGGAGAATGGGATACAGCTTCATGAATGACCCTCAGACACTGAAATGAGGGAAAATGGAGAGAGGGCCACCCTTTGAAATTCTATGACGACCTTTTAGCAGGGGATTACGGATTAGTCCTCCCTAAACACTGCCAATTAGTGAATTCTAAAGCAATGGTGAAGATCAAAGACGTTTCTTTGCAGGGCGTGCCCTTTTGTTTTTCACCAAGTGTTACTTCAGAGAGGCTGATGACAGCCAGATACATAGTCATCACACTTCATTGTGCTCGTGTTTTAGGAATTAGTACCTGCGGTGAGAGCCATCATTTTCCTAAAGGCTGTGTGTGCAATGCAGCCAGAAAATTAAATAGGAAAAGTAGTCACCCCAACCGGTTCCTGCACTTTAGACAGTGGACCAACACCCTGATCTCGAAAAACAGTATAAAGGTGGGACCCAAACTACCTCATTTTGTTTCAGTTCCAAGTTGGAAGGGAGAGCTCCAAAGAGTACAAGAGCTGATGTGATGCAGGGGTGGCATCACCTTTACAGCCAGTTTCCCAGAGATAAAAGTAGATCATCTCAATTCTGTGCATTTGTTGACCTGCTACGAATCTTCCTAGTGCCTAGAAGCCTGCTTGCCCACTCCGAGTGGGGAAGAGAGTTCCAGTCCCTGCAAGAGGAGAGGCTGTCCAGAAAGAGAAACCCAGTTGTGTTCCCAGTGTGTGGAGGACCCTGAAGAGCCAACTTGTGATTGAGAGTGAGACCTTCTCTGATCCTACCATTGGGAGGTCACTCGGCCTCCCTGCATGGTTCAAGTAGGGAACTGCATAAAGCAACAACAAAATCCGAAGTGACAGCGAGCTGTCTTACATCTCTGCAGTGACCCGAGGGACCAATTCTGTTAATGCCCTGTTGTGCTGTGGACAAAGATGTAGGCACTGCCATAGCAGAACAGCCCACCAGTGGCCAAAGACAGGTGACCACTACCAAGGCATGCCATGCTGCTGATTCAGCATCGAGTTTTGAGAGACTGGGCCACTGCCGCTAATCTGCACCTACTGTTAGACATGCGCCACACGTGACCACATTATCACAGACAGGTAAAGAGGAGGCTGTTTTGAGATACTGCGTCTTGTGCTAAATGGATAGAACTACATGTTTCAAGGAGTAACAACTGCCAACATGAACACTTCTACAAGACACAAACTGAACTAATCCTGGGGGTCACCGACATAAGCCAATTGATGAACTCTCAGCTATGCTGATTCTCACCAATGAGAATTCCTTTACTGCCAGGTGGCTGTGATTGCGTAGAAACTGAAGCTACTGTGCTAAGAGCCCTGTAGTGGGGCAGGGGCTGCAGCCACTGTGCTAAGATCCCTGTAGTGGGGCAGGTACTGCTGTAGTGGGGCAGGGGCTGCAGCCACTGTGCTAAGATCCCTGTAGTGGGGCAGGTGCTGCAGCCACTGTGCTAAGAGCCCTGTAGTGGGGCAGGGGCTGCAGCCACTGTGCTAAGTGCCCTGTAGTGGGGCAAGGGCTGCAGCCACTGTGCTAAGAGCCCTGTAGTGGGGCAGCGGCTGCAGCCACTGTGCTAAGAGTCCTGTAGTGGGGCAGGTGCTGCAGCCACTGTGCTAAGAGCCCTGTAGTTGGGCAAGGGCTGCCGCCACTGTGCTAAGAGCCCTGTAGTGGGACAGGTGCTGCAGCCACTGTGCTAGGAGCCCTGTAGTGGGACAGGTACTGCTGTAGTGGGGCAGGTGCTGCAGCCACTGTGCTAGGAGCCCTGTAGTGGGACAGGTACTGCTGTAGTGGGACAGGTGCTGCAGCCACTGTGCTAAGAGCCCTGTAGTGGGGCAGGTGCTGCAGCCTCTGTGCTAAGATCCCTGTTGTGGGGCAGGGGCTGCAGCCACTGTGCTTTACAGCCCTGTGGTGGGGCAGGGGCTGCAGCCACTGTGCTTTACAGCCCTGTAGTGGGGCAGGTGCTGCAGCCACTGTGCTAGGAGCCCTGTAGTGGGACAGGTGCTGCAGCCACTGTGCTATGAGTCCTGTAGTGGGGCGGGTGCTGCAGCCAGTGTGCTAGGAGCCCTGTAGTGGGGCGGGTGCTGCAGCCACTGTGCTAGGAGCCCTGTAGTGGGACAGGTGCTGCAGCCACTGTGCTAGGAGCCCTGTAGTGGGACAGGTACTGCTGTAGTGGGACAGGTGCTGCAGCCACTGTGCTAAGAGCCCTGGAGTGGGGCAGGGGCTGCAGCCACTGTGCTAAGAGCCCTGTAGTGGGGCAGGTGCTGCAGCCCCTGTGCTAAGAGCCCTGTGGTGGGGCAGGTGCTGCAGCCACTGTGCTAAGAGCCCTGTAGTGGGGCAGGGGCTGCAGCCACTGTGCGAAGAGCCCTGTAGTGGGGCAGGTGCTGCTGTAGTGGGGCAGGGTCTGCAGCCACTGTGCTAAGAGCCCTGTAGTGGGGCAGGTGCTGCAGCCACTGTGCTAGGAGTCCTGTAGTGGGGCAGGTGCTGCAGCCACTGTGCTAAGAGCCCTGTAGTGGGGCAGGGGCTGCAGCCACTGTGCTAAGAGCCCTGTAGTGGGGCAAGGGCTGCAGCCACTGTGCTAAGAGCCCTGTAGTAGGGCAGGTGCTGCAGCCACTGTGCTAAGAGCCCCGTGGTGGGGCAGGTGCTGCAGCCACTGTGCTAAGAGCCCTGTAGTGGGGCAGGGGCTGCAGCCACTGTGCTAAGAGCCCTGTAGTGGGGCAGGTGCTGCTGTAGTGTGGCAGGTGCCGCAGCCACTATGCTAAGAGCCCTGTAGTGGGGCAGGTACTGCTGTAGTGGGGCAGGTGCTGCAGCCACTGTGCTAAGAGCCCTGTAGTGGGGCAGGGGCTGCAGCCACTGTGCTAAGAGCCCTGTAGTGGGGCAGGTGCTGCTGTAGTGTGGCAGGTGCCGCAGCAACTGTGCTAAGAGCCCTGTAGTGGGGCAGGTACTGCTGTAGTGGGGCAGGTGCTGCAGCCACTGTGCTAAGAGGCCTGTAGTGTGGCAGGTGCCGCAGCCACTGTGCTAAGAGCCCTGTAGTGGGGCAAGGGCTGCAGCCACTGTGCTAAGAGCCCTGTAGTGGGGCAGGTGCTGCAGCCACTGTGCTAAGAGCCCTGTAGTGGGGCAGGTGCTGCAGCCACTGTGCTAAGAGCCCTGTAGTGGGGCAGGGGCTGCAGCCACTGTGCTAAGAGCCCTGTAGTGGGGCAGGTGCTGCTGTAGTGTGGCAGGTGCTGCAGCCACTGTGCTAAGAGCCCTGTAGTGGGGCAGATACTGCTGTAGTGGGGCAGGTGCTGCAGCCACTGTGCTCAGAGGCCTGTAGTGTGGCAGGTGCCGCAGCCACTGTGCTAAGAGCCCTGTAGTGGGGCAGGTGCTGCAGCCACTGTGCTAAGAGCCCTGTAGTGGGGCAGGGGCTGCAGCCACTATGCTAAGAGCCCTGTAGTGGGGCAGGTGCTGCAGCCACTGTGCTAGGAGCCCTGTAGTGGGGCAGGTGCTGCAGCCACTGTGCTAGGAGCCCTGTAGTGGGACAGGTGCTGCAGCCACTGTGCTAGGAGCCCTGTAGTGGGACAGGTACTGCTGTAGTGGGACAGGTGCTGCAGCCACTGTGCTAAGAGCCCTGTAGTGGGGCAGGTGCTGCAGCCTCTGTGCTAAGATCCCTGTTGTGGGGCAGGGGCTGCAGCCACTGTGCTTTACAGCCCTGTAGTGGGGCAGGGGCTGCAGCCACTGTGCTTTACAGCCCTGTAGTGGGGCAGGTGCTGCAGCCACTGTGCTAGGAGCCCTGTAGTGGGACAGGTGCTGCAGCCACTGTGCTATGAGTCCTGTAGTGGGGCGGGTGCTGCAGCCAGTGTGCTAGGAGCCCTGTAGTGGGGCGGGTGCTGCAGCCACTGTGCTAGGAGCCCTGTAGTGGGACAGGTGCTGCAGCCACTGTGCTAGGAGCCCTGTAGTGGGACAGGTACTGCTGTAGTGGGACAGGTGCTGCAGCCACTGTGCTAAGAGCCCTGGAGTGGGGCAGGGGCTGCAGCCACTGTGCTAAGAGCCCTGTTGTGGGGCAGGTGCTGCAGCCACTGTGCTAAGAGCCCTGTAGTGGGGCAGGTGCTGCAGCCCCTGTGCTAAGAGCCCTGTAGTGGGGCAGGTGCTGCAGCCACTGTGCTAAGAGCCCTGTAGTGGGGCAGGGGCTGCAGCCACTGTTCTAAGAGCCCTGTAGTGGGGCAGGTGCTGCTGTAGTGTGGCAGGTGCCGCAGCCACTGTGCTAAGAGCCCTGTAGTGGGGCAGGTACTGCTGTAGTGGGGCAGGTGCTGCAGCCACTGTGCTAAGCGGCCTGTAGTGTGGCAGGTGCCGCAGCCACTGTGCTAAGAGCCCTGTAGTGGGGCAGGTGCTGCAGCCACTGTGCTAAGAGCCCTGTAGTGGGGCAGGGGCTGCAGCCACTGTGCTTTACAGCCCTGTAGTGGGGCAGGTGCTGCACCCACTGTGCTAAGAGCCCTGTAGTGGGGCGGGTGCTGCAGCCACTGTGCTAGGAGCCCTGTAGTGGGACAGGTGCTGCAGCCACTGTGCTAGGAGCCCTGTAGTGGGGCAGGTACTGCTGTAGTGGGACAGGTGCTGCAGCCACTGTGCTAAGAGCCTGTAGTGGGGCAGGTGCTGCTGTAGTGTGGCAGGTGCCGCAGCCACTGTGCTAAGAGCCCTGTAGTGGGGCAGGGGCTGCAGTCACTGTGCTAGGAGCCCTGTAGTGGGACAGGTGCTGCAGCCACTGTGCTAGGAGCCCTTTAGTGGGGCAGGTACTGCTGTAGTGGGACAGGTGCTGCAGCCACTGTGCTAAGAGCCCTGTAGTGGGGCAGGTGCTGCTGCAGTGTGGCAGGTGCCGCAGCCACTGTGCTAAGAGCCCTGTAGTGGGACAGGTGCTGCAGCCACTGTGCTAAGAGCCCTGTAGTGGGGCAGGGACCGCAGCCACTGTGCTAAGAGCCCTGTAGTGGGGCAGGGGCTGCAGTCACTGTGTTAGGAGCCCTGTAGTGGGACAGGTGCTGCAGCCACTGTGCTAAGAGCCCCGTGGTGGGGCAGGTGCTGCAGCCACTGTGCTAAGAGCCCTGTAGTGGGGCAGGGGCTGCAGCCACTGTGCTAAGAGCCCTGTAGTGGGGCAGGTGCTGCTGTAGTGTGGCAGGTGCCGCAGCCACTATGCTAAGAGCCCTGTAGTGGGGCAGGTACTGCTGTAGTGGGGCAGGTGCTGCAGCCACTGTGCTAAGAGCCCTGTAGTGGGGCAGGGGCTGCAGCCACTGTGCTAAGAGCCCTGTAGTGGGGCAGGTGCTGCTGTAGTGTGGCAGGTGCCGCAGCAACTGTGCTAAGAGCCCTGTAGTGGGGCAGGTACTGCTGTAGTGGGGCAGGTGCTGCAGCCACTGTGCTAAGAGGCCTGTAGTGTGGCAGGTGCCGCAGCCACTGTGCTAAGAGCCCTGTAGTGGGGCAAGGGCTGCAGCCACTGTGCTAAGAGCCCTGTAGTGGGGCAGGTGCTGCAGCCACTGTGCTAAGAGCCCTGTAGTGGGGCAGGTGCTGCAGCCACTGTGCTAAGAGCCCTGTAGTGGGGCAGGGGCTGCAGCCACTGTGCTAAGAGCCCTGTAGTGGGGCAGGTGCTGCTGTAGTGTGGCAGGTGCTGCAGCCACTGTGCTAACAGCCCTGTAGTGGGGCAGATACTGCTGTAGTGGGGCAGGTGCTGCAGCCACTGTGCTCAGAGGCCTGTAGTGTGGCAGGTGCCGCAGCCACTGTGCTAAGAGCCCTGTAGTGGGGCAGGTGCTGCAGCCACTGTGCTAAGAGCCCTGTAGTGGGGCAGGGGCTGCAGCCACTATGCTAAGAGCCCTGTAGTGGGGCAGGTGCTGCAGCCACTGTGCTAGGAGCCCTGTAGTGGGGCAGGTGCTGCAGCCAGTGTGCTAGGAGCCCTGTAGTGGGACAGGTGCTGCAGCCACTGTGCTAGGAGCCCTGTAGTGGGACAGGTACTGCTGTAGTGGGACAGGTGCTGCAGCCACTGTGCTAAGAGCCCTGTAGTGGGGCAGGTGCTGCAGCCTCTGTGCTAAGATCCCTGTTGTGGGGCAGGGGCTGCAGCCACTGTGCTTTACAGCCCTGTAGTGGGGCAGGGGCTGCAGCCACTGTGCTTTACAGCCCTGTAGTGGGGCAGGTGCTGCAGCCACTGTGCTAGGAGCCCTGTAGTGGGACAGGTGCTGCAGCCACTGTGCTATGAGCCCTGTAGTGGGACAGGTGCTGCAGCCACTGTGCTAAGAGCCCTGTAGTGGGGCAGGGACCGCAGCCACTGTGCTAAGAGCCCTGTAGTGGGGCAGGGGCTGCAGTCACTGTGTTAGGAGCCCTGTAGTGGGACAGGTGCTGCAGCCACTGTGCTAAGAGCCCCGTGGTGGGGCAGGTGCTGCAGCCACTGTGCTAAGAGCCCTGTAGTGGGGCAGGGGCTGCAGCCACTGTGCTAAGAGCCCTGTAGTGGGGCAGGTGCTGCTGTAGTGTGGCAGGTGCCGCAGCCACTATGCTAAGAACCCTGTAGTGGGGCAGGTACTGCTGTAGTGGGGCAGGTGCTGCAGCCACTGTGCTAAGAGCCCTGTAGTGGGGCAGGGGCTGCAGCCACTGTGCTAAGAGCCCTGTAGTGGGGCAGGTGCTGCAGCAACTGTGCTAAGAGCCCTGTAGTGGGGCAGGTACTGCTGTAGTGGGGCAGGTGCTGCAGCCACTGTGCTAAGAGGCCTGTAGTGTGGCAGGTGCCGCAGCCACTGTGCTAAGAGCCCTGTAGTGGGGCAAGGGCTGCAGCCACTGTGCTAAGAGCCCTGTAGTGGGGCAGGTGCTGCAGCCACTGTGCTAAGAGCCCTGTAGTGGGGCAGGTGCTGCAGCCACTGTGCTAAGAGCCCTGTAGTGGGGCAGGGGCTGCAGCCACTGTGCTAAGAGCCCTGTAGTGGGGCAGGTGCTGCTGTAGTGTGGCAGGTGCTGCAGCCACTGTGCTAAGAGCCCTGTAGTGGGGCAGATACTGCTGTAGTGGGGCAGGTGCTGCAGCCACTGTGCTCAGAGGCCTGTAGTGTGGCAGGTGCCGCAGCCACTGTGCTAAGAGCCCTGTAGTGGGGCAGGTGCTGCAGCCACTGTGCTAAGAGCCCTGTAGTGGGGCAGGGGCTGCAGCCACTATGCTAAGAGCCCTGTAGTGGGGCAGGTGCTGCAGCCACTGTGCTAGGAGCCCTGTAGTGGGGCAGGTGCTGCAGCCACTGTGCTAGGAGCCCTGTAGTGGGACAGGTGCTGCAGCCACTGTGCTAGGAGCCCTGTAGTGGGACAGGTACTGCTGTAGTGGGACAGGTGCTGCAGCCACTGTGCTAAGAGCCCTGTAGTGGGGCAGGTGCTGCAGCCTCTGTGCTAAGATCCCTGTTGTGGGGCAGGGGCTGCAGCCACTGTGCTTTACAGCCCTGTAGTGGGGCAGGGGCTGCAGCCACTGTGCTTTACAGCCCTGTAGTGGGGCAGGTGCTGCAGCCACTGTGCTAGGAGCCCTGTAGTGGGACAGGTGCTGCAGCCACTGTGCTATGAGTCCTGTAGTGGGGCGGGTGCTGCAGCCAGTGTGCTAGGAGCCCTGTAGTGGGGCGGGTGCTGCAGCCACTGTGCTAGGAGCCCTGTAGTGGGACAGGTGCTGCAGCCACTGTGCTAGGAGCCCTGTAGTGGGACAGGTACTGCTGTAGTGGGACAGGTGCTGCAGCCACTGTGCTAAGAGCCCTGGAGTGGGGCAGGGGCTGCAGCCACTGTGCTAAGAGCCCTGTTGTGGGGCAGATGCTGCAGCCACTGTGCTAAGAGCCCTGTAGTGGGGCAGGTGCTGCAGCCCCTGTGCTAAGAGCCCTGTAGTGGGGCAGGTGCTGCAGCCACTGTGCTAAGAGCCCTGTAGTGGGGCAGGGGCTGCAGCCACTGTTCTAAGAGCCCTGTAGTGGGGCAGGTGCTGCTGTAGTGTGGCAGGTGCCGCAGCCACTGTGCTAAGAGCCCTGTAGTGGGGCAGGTACTGCTGTAGTGGGGCAGGTGCTGCAGCCACTGTGCTAAGCGGCCTGTAGTGTGGCAGGTGCCGCAGCCACTGTGCTAAGAGCCCTGTAGTGGGGCAGGTGCTGCAGCCACTGTGCTAAGAGCCCTGTAGTGGGGCAGGGGCTGCAGCCACTGTGCTTTACAGCCCTGTAGTGGGGCAGGTGCTGCACCCACTGTGCTAAGAGCCCTGTAGTGGGGCGGGTGCTGCAGCCACTGTGCTAGGAGCCCTGTAGTGGGACAGGTGCTGCAGCCACTGTGCTAGGAGCCCTGTAGTGGGGCAGGTACTGCTGTAGTGGGACAGGTGCTGCAGCCACTGTGCTAAGAGCCTGTAGTGGGGCAGGTGCTGCTGTAGTGTGGCAGGTGCCGCAGCCACTGTGCTAAGAGCCCTGTAGTGGGGCAGGGGCTGCAGTCACTGTGCTAGGAGCCCTGTAGTGGGACAGGTGCTGCAGCCACTGTGCTAGGAGCCCTTTAGTGGGGCAGGTACTGCTGTAGTGGGACAGGTGCTGCAGCCACTGTGCTAAGAGCCCTGTAGTGGGGCAGGTGCTGCTGCAGTGTGGCAGGTGCCGCAGCCACTGTGCTAAGAGCCCTGTAGTGGGACAGGTGCTGCAGCCACTGTGCTAAGAGCCCTGTAGTGGGGCAGGGACCGCAGCCACTGTGCTAAGAGCCCTGTAGTGGGGCAGGGGCTGCAGTCACTGTGTTAGGAGCCCTGTAGTGGGACAGGTGCTGCAGCCACTGTGCTAAGAGCCCTTTAGTGGGGCAGGGGCTGCAGCCACTGTGCTAAGAGCCCTGTAGTGGGGCAGGTGCCGCAGCCACTGTGCTAAGAGCCCTGTAGTGGGGCAGGGACCGCAGCCACTGTGCTAAGAGCCCTGCAGTGGGGCACGGACCGCAGCCACTGTGCTAAGAGCCCTGTAGTGGGGCAGGGGCTGCAGTCACTCTGCTAAGAGCCCTGTAGTGGGGCAGGGGCTGCAGTCACTGTGCTAGGAGCCCTGTAGTGGGGCAGGTGCTGCTGTAGTGTGGCAGGTGCCGCAGCCACTGTGCTAAGAGCCCTGTAGTGGGGCAGGTGCTGCAGCCACTGTGCTAGGAGCCCTGTAGTGGGGCAGGGTCTGCACCCACTGTGCTAAGAGCCCTGTAGTGGGACAGGTGCTGCAGCCACTGTGCTAAGAGCCCTGTAGTGGGACAGGTGCTGCAGCCACTGTGCTAAGAGCCCTGTAGTGGGGCAGGGGCTGCAGCCACTGTGCTAAGAGCCCTGTAGTGGGGCAGGTGCTGCTGTAGTGGGGCAGGGTCTGCAGCCACTGTGCTAAGAGCCCTGTAGTGGGGCAGGTGCTGCAGCCACTGTGCTAAGAGTCCTGTAGTGGGGCAGGTGCTGCAGCCACTGTGCTAAGAGCCCTGTAGTGGGGCAGGTGCTGCTGCATTGTGGCAGGTGCCGCAGCCATTGTGCTAAGAGCCCTGTAGTGGGGCAGGGACCGCAGCCACTGTGCTAAGAGCCCTGTAGTGGGGCAGGGACCGCAGCCACTGTGCTAAGAGCCCTGTAGTGGGGCAGGGGCTGCAGTCACTGTGCTAGAAGCCCTGTAGTGGGACAGGTGCTGCAGCCACTGTGCTAGGAGCCCTGTAGTGGGGCAGGGGCTGCAGCAACTGTGCTAAGAGCCCTGTAGTGGGGCGGGTGCTGCAGCCACTGTGCTAGGAGCCCTGTAGTGGGACAGGTGCTGCAGCCACTGTGCTAGGAGCCCTTTAGTGGGGCAGGTACTGCTGTAGTGGGACAGGTGCTGCAGCCACTGTGCTAAGAGCCCTGTAGTGGGGCAGGTGCTGCTGCAGTGTGGCAGGTGCCGCAGCCACTGTGCTAAGAGCCCTGTAGTGGGGCAGGTGCTACTGCAGTGTGGCAGGTGCCGCAGCCACTGTGCTAAGAGCCCTGTAGTGGGGCAGGTGCTGCTGCAGTGTGGCAGGTGCTGCAGCCACTGTGCTAAGAGCCCTGTAGTGGGACAGGTGCTGCAGCCACTGTGCTAAGAGCCCTGTAGTGGGGCAGGGACCGCAGCCACTGTGCTAAGAGCCCTGTAGTGGGACAGGTGCTGCAGCCACTGTGCTAGGAGCCCTGTAGTGGGGCAGGTGCTGCAGCCACTGTGCTAGGAGCCCTGTAGTGGGGCAGGTACTGCTGTAGTGGGACAGGTGCTGCAGCCACTGTGCTAAGAGCCCTGTAGTGGGACAGGTGCTGCAGCCACTGTGCTAAGAGCCCTGTAGTGGGACAGGTGCTGCAGCCACTGTGCTAAGAGCCCTGTAGTGGGGCAGGGACCACAGCCACTGTGCTAAGAGCCCTGTAGTGGGGCAGGGACCGCAGCCACTGTGCTAGGAGCCCTGTAGTGGGACAGGTGCTGCAGCCACTGTGCTAGGAGCCCTGTTGTGGGGCAGGTACTGCTGCAGTGTGGCAGGTGCGGCAGCCACTGTGCTAAGAGCCCTGTAGTGGGGCAGGGGCTGAAGCCACTGTGCTAAGAGCCCTGTAGTGGGGCAGGGACCGCAGCCACTGTGCTAAGAGCCCTGTAGTGAGGCAGGGGCTGCAGTCACTGTGCTAGGAGCCCTGTAGATGGGCAGGGGCTGCAGTCACTGTGCTAGGAGCCCTGTAGTGGGGCAGGTACTGCTGTAGTGGGACAGGTGCTGCAGCCACTGTGCTAAGAGCCCTGTAGTGGGGCAGGTGCTGCAGCCAATTTGCTAGGAGCCCTGTAGTGGGGCAGGGGCTGCAGTCACTGTGCTAGGAGCCCTGTAGTGGGGCAGGTACTGCTGTAGTGGGACAGGTGCTGCAGCCACTGTGCTAGGAGCCCTGTAGTGGGGCAGGTGTTGCTGCAGTGTGGCAGGTGCCGCAGCCACTGTGCTAAGAGCCCTGTAGTGGGGCAGGTGCTGCTGCAGCGTGGCAGGTGCTGCAGCCACTGTGCTAAGAGCCCTGTAGTGGGGCAGGGACCGCAGCCACTGTGCTAGGAGCCCTGTAGTGGGGCAGGTGCTGCTGCAGTGGGACAGGTGCTGCAGCCACTGTGCTAAGATCCCTGTAGTGGGGCAGGGGCTGCAGTCACTGTGCTAGGAGCCCTGTAGTGGGGCAGGTGCTGCTGCAGTAGGACAGGTGCTGCAGCCACTGTGCTAAGAGCCCTGTAGTGGGACAGGTGCTGCAGCCACTGTGGTAAGAGCCCTGTAGTGGGGCAGGGACCGCAGCCACTGTGCTAAGAGCCCTGTAGTGGGGCAGGGGCTGCAGTCACTGTGCTAGAGCCCTGTAGTGGGGCAGGTGCTGCAGCCACTGTGCTAAGAGCCCTGTAGTGGGGCAGGGACCGCAGCCACTGTGCTAAGAGCCCTGTAGTGGGACAGGTGCTGCAGCCACTGTGCTAAGAGCCCTGTAGTGGGGCAGGTGCTGCTGCATTGTGGCAGGTGCCGCAGCCATTGTGCTAAGAGCCCTGTAGTGGGACAGGTGCTGCAGCCACTGTGCTAAGAGCCCTGTAGTGGGGCAGGGACCGCAGCCACTGTGCTAAGAGCCCTGTAGTGGGGCAGGGACCACAGCCACTGTGCTAAGAGCCCTGTAGTGGGGCAGGTGCTGCAGTCACTGTGCTAGGAGCCCTGTAGTGGGGCAGGTGCTGCTGTAGTGTGGCAGGTGCCGCAGCCACTGTGCTAAGAGCCCTGTAGTGGGGCAGGGGCTGCAGCCACTGTGCTAAGAGCCCTCTAGTGGGGCGGGTGCTGCAGCCACTGTGCTAGGAGCCCTGTAGTGGGACAGGTGCTGCAGCCACTGTGCTAGGAGCCCTTTAGTGGGGCAGGTACTGCTGTAGTGGGACAGGTGCTGCAGCCACTGTGCTAAGAGCCCTGTAGTGGGGCAGGTGCTGCTGCAGTGTGGCAGGTGCCGCAGCCACTGTGCTAAGAGCCCTGTAGTGGGGCAGGTGCTGCTGCAGTGTGGCAGGTGCTGCAGCCACTGTGCTAAGAGCCCTGTAGTGGGACAGGTGCTGCAGCCACTGTGCTAAGAGCCCTGTAGTGGGGCAGGGACCACAGCCACTGTGCTAAGAGCCCTGTAGTGGGACAGGTGCTGCAGCCACTGTGCTAGGAGCCCTGTAGTGGGGCAGGTGCTGCAGCCACTGTGCTAGGAGCCCTGTAGTGGGGCAGGTACTGCTGTAGTGGGACAGGTGCTGCAGCCACTGTGCTAAGAGCCCTGTAGTGGGACAGGTGCTGCAGCCACTGTGCTAAGAGCCCTGTAGTGGGGCAGGGACCGCAGCCACTGTGCTAAGAGCCCTGTAGTGAGGCAGGGGCTGCAGCCACTGTGCTAGGAGCCCTGTAGTGGGACAGGTGCTGCAGCCACTGTGCTAGGAGCCCTTTAGTGGGGCAGGTGCTGCAGCCACTGTGCTAGGAGCCCTGTAGTGGGGCAGGTACTGCTGTAGTGGGACAGGTGCTGCAGCCACTGTGCTAAGAGCCCTGTAGTAGGGCAGGTGCTGCAGCCACTGTGCTAAGAGCCCCGTGGTGGGGCAGGTGCTGCACCCACTGTGCTAAGAGCCCTGTAGTGGGGCAGGGGCTGCAGTCACGGTGCCAGGAGCCCTGTAGTGGGGCAGGGGCTGCAGCCACTGTGCTAGGAGCCCTGTTGTGGGGCAGGTACTGCTGCAGTGTGGCAGGTGCCGCAGCCACTGTGCTAAGAGCCCTGTAGTGGGGCAGGGACCGCAGCCACTGTGCTAAGAGCCCTGTAGTAGGGCAGGGACCGCAGCCACTGTGCTAAGAGCCCTGTAGTGGGGCAGGGACCGCAGCCACTGTGCTAAGAGCCCTGTAGTGGGGCAGGGACCGCAGTCACTGTGCTAAGAGCCCTGTAGTGGGGCAGGGGCTGCAGTCACTGTGCTAGGAGCCCTGTAGTGGGGCAGGGGCTGCAGCCACTGTGCTAAGAGCCCTGTAGTGGGGCAGGGGCTGCTGTAGTGGGACAGGGGCTGCAGTCACTTTGCTAGGAGCCCTGTAGTGGGGCAGGGGCTGCAGCCACTGTGCTAAGAGCCCTGTAGTGGGGCAGGGGCTGCTGTAGTGGGACAGGGGCTGCAGTCACTGTGCTAGGAGCCCTGTAGTGGGACAGGTGCTGCAGCCACCGGCTAAGAGCCCTGTAGTCGGGCAGGTGCTGCAGCAATTGTGTTCGTACATTATGGTTGGTGTGGGACCTATAGGAAGTGGTTAGTGCTCCTTAGTAATGTGTAGGACCCTGTAACCCCAAGTACTGTGTGTAGTATTTTGTTTTGCTTTGCTATTAAAGTTCTTCTCTTTTTCCTAAGACCAGCACTGGGCTGGTCAGTACATTATTGTGTATGTTGCTTGTTGAGTCCTGAGTCTCTGGCTCACCAGTCTACCTCTCTGAGAAGCCTGTGACTGCTCGCCCTCTATCCTGAGAGCCCTGTAGTGGGGCAGGGACCGCAGCCACTGTGCTAAGAGCCCTGTAGTGGGGCAGGGGCTGCAGTCACTGTGCTAGGAGCCCTGTAGTGGGGCAGGTGCTGCTGTAGTGTGGCAGGTGCCGCAGCCACTGTGCTAAGAGCCCTGTAGTGGGGCAGGTGCTGCAGCCACTGTGCTAGGAGCCCTGTAGTGGGACAGGTGCTGCAGCCACTGTGCTAGGAGCCCTTTAGTGGGGCAGGTACTGCTGTAGTGGGACAGGTGCTGCAGCCACTGTGCTAAGAGCCCTGTAGTGGGACAGGTGCTGCAGCCACTGTGCTAAGAGCCCTGTAGTGGGGCAGGGACTGCAGCCACTGTGCTAAGAGCCCTGTAGTGGGACAGGTGCTGCAGCCACTGTGCTAGGAGCCCTGTAGTGGGGCAGGTGCTGCAGCCACTGTGCTAGGAGCCCTGTAGTGGGGCAGGTACTGCTGTAGTGGGACAGGTGCTGCAGCCACTGTGCTAAGAGCCCTGTAGTGGGACAGGTGCTGCAGCCACTGTGCTAAGAGCCCTGTAGTGGGGCAGGGACCGCAGCCACTGTGCTAAGAGCCCTGTTGTGGGGCAGGTACTGCTGCAGTGTGGCAGGTGCCGCAGCCACTGTGCTAAGAGCCCTGTAGTGGGGCAGGGACCGCAGCCACTGTGCTAAGAGCCCTGTAGTGGGGCAGGGGCTGCAGTCACTGTGCTAGGAGCCCTGTTGTGGGGCAGGTACTGCTGCAGTGTGGCAGGTGCCGCAGCCACTGTGCTTAGAGCCCTGTAGTGGGGCAGGTGCTGCACCCACTGTGCTAAGAGCCCTGTAGTGGGGCGGGTGCTGCAGCCACTGTGCTAGGAGCCCTGTAGTGGGGCAGGTACTGCTGTAGTGGGACAGGTGCTGCAGCCACTGTGCTAAGAGCCCTGTAGTGGGACAGGTGCTGCAGCCACTGTGCTAAGAGCCCTGTAGTGGGACAGGTGCTGCAGCCACTGTGCTAAGAGCCCTGTAGTGGGACAGGTGCTGCAGCCACTGTGCTAGGAGCCCTGTTGTGGGGCAGGTACTGCTGCAGTGTGGCAGGTGCGGCAGCCACTGTGCTAAGAGCCCTGTAGTGGGGCAGGGGCTGAAGCCACTGTGCTAAGAGCCCTGTAGTGGGGCAGGGACCGCAGCCACTGTGCTAAGAGCCCTGTAGTGGGGCAGGGGCTGCAGTCACTGTGCTAGGAGCCCTGTAGTGGGGCAGGGGCTGCAGTCACTGTGCTAGGAGCCCTGTAGTGGGACAGGTACTGCGTAGTGGGACAGGTGCTGCAGCCACTGTGCTAAGAGCCCTGTAGTGGGGCAGGTGCTGCAGCCACTGTGCTAGGAGCCCTGTAGTGGGGCAGGGGCTGCAGTCACTGTGCTAGGAGCCCTGTAGTGGGGCAGGTACTGCTGTAGTGGGACAGGTGCTGCAGCCACTGTGCTAAGAGCCCTGTAGTGGGGCAGGTGCTGCTGCAGCGTGGCAGGTGCCGCAGCCACTGTGCTAAGAGCCCTGTAGTGGGGCAGGTGCTGCTGCAGCGTGGCAGGTGCTGCAGCCACTGTGCTAAGAGCCCTGTAGTGGGGCAGGGACCGCAGCCACTGTGCTAGGAGCCCTGTAGTGGGGCAGGTGCTGCTGCAGTGGGACAGGTGCTGCAGCCACTGTGCTAAGATCCCTGTAGTGGGGCAGGGGCTGCAGTCACTGTGCTAGGAGCCCTGTAGTGGGGCAGGTGCTGCTGCAGTGGGACAGGTGCTGCAGCCACTGTGCTAAGAGCCCTGTAGTGGGACAGGTGCTGCAGCCACTGTGCTAAGAGCCCTGTAGTGGGGCAGGGACCGCAGCCACTGTGCTAAGAGCCCTGTAGTGGGGCAGGGGCTGCAGTCACTGTGCTAGAGCCCTGTAGTGGGGCAGGTGCTGCAGCCACTGTGCTAAGAGCCCTGTAGTGGGGCAGGGACCGCAGCCACTGTGCTAAGAGCCCTGTAGTGGGACAGGTGCTGCAGCCACTGTGCTAAGAGCCCTGTAATGGGGCAGGTGCTGCTGCATTGTGGCAGGTGCCGCAGCCATTGTGCTAAGAGCCCTGTAGTGGGACAGGGACCGCAGCCACTGTGCTAAGAGCCCTGTAGTGGGGCAGGGACCACAGCCACTGTGCTAAGAGCCCTGTAGTGGGGCAGGGACCACAGCCACTGTGCTAAGAGCCCTGTAGTGGGGCAGGTGCTGCAGTCACTGTGCTAGGAGCCCTGTAGTGGGGCAGGTGCTGCTGTAGTGTGGCAGGTGCCGCAGCCACTGTGCTAAGAGCCCTGTAGTGGGGCAGGGACCGCAGCCACTGTGCTAAGAGCCCTGTAGTGGGGCAGGGACCACAGCCACTGTGCTAAGAGCCCTGTAGTGGGGCAGGTGCTGCAGTCACTGTGCTAGGAGCCCTGTAGTGGGGCAGGTGCTGCTGTAGTGTGGCAGGTGCCGCAGCCACTGTGCTAAGAGCCCTGTAGTGGGACAGGTGCTGCAGCCACTGTGCTAAGAGCCCTGTAGTGGGGCAGGGACTGCAGCCACTGTGCTAAGAGCCCTGTAGTGGGACAGGTGCTGCAGCCACTGTGCTAGGAGCCCTGTAGTGGGGCAGGTGCTGCAGCCACTGTGCTAGGAGCCCTGTAGTGGGGCAGGTACTGCTGTAGTGGGACAGGTGCTGCAGCCACTGTGCTAAGAGCCCTGTAGTGGGACAGGTGCTGCAGCCACTGTGCTAAGAGCCCTGTAGTGGGGCAGGGACCGCAGCCACTGTGCTAAGAGCCCTGTTGTGGGGCAGGTACTGCTGCAGTGTGGCAGGTGCCGCAGCCACTGTGCTAAGAGCCCTGTAGTGGGGCAGGGACCGCAGCCACTGTGCTAAGAGCCCTGTAGTGGGGCAGGGGCTGCAGTCACTGTGCTAGGAGCCCTGTTGTGGGGCAGGTACTGCTGCAGTGTGGCAGGTGCCGCAGCCACTGTGCTTAGAGCCCTGTAGTGGGGCAGGTGCTGCACCCACTGTGCTAAGAGCCCTGTAGTGGGGCGGGTGCTGCAGCCACTGTGCTAGGAGCCCTGTAGTGGGGCAGGTACTGCTGTAGTGGGACAGGTGCTGCAGCCACTGTGCTAAGAGCCCTGTAGTGGGACAGGTGCTGCAGCCACTGTGCTAAGAGCCCTGTAGTGGGACAGGTGCTGCAGCCACTGTGCTAAGAGCCCTGTAGTGGGACAGGTGCTGCAGCCACTGTGCTAGGAGCCCTGTTGTGGGGCAGGTACTGCTGCAGTGTGGCAGGTGCGGCAGCCACTGTGCTAAGAGCCCTGTAGTGGGGCAGGGGCTGAAGCCACTGTGCTAAGAGCCCTGTAGTGGGGCAGGGACCGCAGCCACTGTGCTAAGAGCCCTGTAGTGGGGCAGGGGCTGCAGTCACTGTGCTAGGAGCCCTGTAGTGGGGCAGGGGCTGCAGTCACTGTGCTAGGAGCCCTGTAGTGGGACAGGTACTGCGTAGTGGGACAGGTGCTGCAGCCACTGTGCTAAGAGCCCTGTAGTGGGGCAGGTGCTGCAGCCACTGTGCTAGGAGCCCTGTAGTGGGGCAGGGGCTGCAGTCACTGTGCTAGGAGCCCTGTAGTGGGGCAGGTACTGCTGTAGTGGGACAGGTGCTGCAGCCACTGTGCTAAGAGCCCTGTAGTGGGGCAGGTGCTGCTGCAGCGTGGCAGGTGCCGCAGCCACTGTGCTAAGAGCCCTGTAGTGGGGCAGGTGCTGCTGCAGCGTGGCAGGTGCTGCAGCCACTGTGCTAAGAGCCCTGTAGTGGGGCAGGGACCGCAGCCACTGTGCTAGGAGCCCTGTAGTGGGGCAGGTGCTGCTGCAGTGGGACAGGTGCTGCAGCCACTGTGCTAAGATCCCTGTAGTGGGGCAGGGGCTGCAGTCACTGTGCTAGGAGCCCTGTAGTGGGGCAGGTGCTGCTGCAGTGGGACAGGTGCTGCAGCCACTGTGCTAAGAGCCCTGTAGTGGGACAGGTGCTGCAGCCACTGTGCTAAGAGCCCTGTAGTGGGGCAGGGACCGCAGCCACTGTGCTAAGAGCCCTGTAGTGGGGCAGGGGCTGCAGTCACTGTGCTAGAGCCCTGTAGTGGGGCAGGTGCTGCAGCCACTGTGCTAAGAGCCCTGTAGTGGGGCAGGGACCGCAGCCACTGTGCTAAGAGCCCTGTAGTGGGACAGGTGCTGCAGCCACTGTGCTAAGAGCCCTGTAATGGGGCAGGTGCTGCTGCATTGTGGCAGGTGCCGCAGCCATTGTGCTAAGAGCCCTGTAGTGGGACAGGGACCGCAGCCACTGTGCTAAGAGCCCTGTAGTGGGGCAGGGACCACAGCCACTGTGCTAAGAGCCCTGTAGTGGGGCAGGGACCACAGCCACTGTGCTAAGAGCCCTGTAGTGGGGCAGGTGCTGCAGTCACTGTGCTAGGAGCCCTGTAGTGGGGCAGGTGCTGCTGTAGTGTGGCAGGTGCCGCAGCCACTGTGCTAAGAGCCCTGTAGTGGGGCAGGGACCGCAGCCACTGTGCTAAGAGCCCTGTAGTGGGGCAGGGACCACAGCCACTGTGCTAAGAGCCCTGTAGTGGGGCAGGTGCTGCAGTCACTGTGCTAGGAGCCCTGTAGTGGGGCAGGTGCTGCTGTAGTGTGGCAGGTGCCGCAGCCACTGTGCTAAGAGCCCTGTAGTGGGGCAGGGGCTGCAGCCACTGTGCTAAGAGCCCTCTAGTGGGGCGGGTGCTGCAGCCACTGTGCTAGGAGCCCTGTAGTGGGACAGGTGCTGCAGCCACTGTGCTAGGAGCCCTTTAGTGGGGCAGGTACTGCTGTAGTGGGACAGGTGCTGCAGCCACTGTGCTAAGAGCCCTGTAGTGGGGCAGGTGCTGCTGCAGTGTGGCAGGTGCCGCAGCCACTGTGCTAAGAGCCCTGTAGTGGGGCAGGTGCTGCTGCAGTGTGGCAGGTGCTGCAGCCACTGTGCTAAGAGCCCTGTAGTGGGACAGGTGCTGCAGCCACTGTGCTAAGAGCCCTGTAGTGGGGCAGGGACCGCAGCCACTGTGCTAAGAGCCCTGTAGTGGGACAGGTGCTGCAGCCACTGTGGTAGGAGCCATGTAGTGGGGCAGGTGCTGCAGCCACTGTTCTAGGAGCCCTGGAGTGGGGCAGGTACTGCTGTAGTGGGACAGGTGCTGCAGCCACTGTGCTAAGAGCCCTGTAGTGGGACAGGTGCTGCAGCCACTGTGCTAGGAGCCCTGTAGTGGGGCAGGTGCTGCTGCAGTGGGACAGGTGCTGCAGCCACTGTGCTAAGAGCCCTGTAGTGGGACAGGTGCTGCAGCCACTGTGCTAAGAGCCCTGTAGTGGGGCAGGGACCGCAGCCACTGTGCTAAGAGCCCTGTAGTGGGGCAGGGGCTGCAGTCACTGTGCTAGAGCCCTGTAGTGGGGCAGGTGCTGCAGCCACTGTGCTAAGAGCCCTGTAGTGGGGCAGGGACCGCAGCCACTGTGCTAAGAGCCCTGTAGTGGGACAGGTGCTGCAGCCACTGTGCTAAGAGCCCTGTAATGGGTCAGGTGCTGCTGCATTGTGGCAGGTGCCGCAGCCATTGTGCTAAGAGCCCTGTAGTGGGACAGGGACCGCAGCCACTGTGCTAAGAGCCCTGTAGTGGGGCAGGGACCACAGCCACTGTGCTAAGAGCCCTGTAGTGGGGCAGGGACCACAGCCACTGTGCTAAGAGCCCTGTAGTGGGGCAGGTGCTGCAGTCACTGTGCTAGGAGCCCTGTAGTGGGGCAGGTGCTGCTGTAGTGTGGCAGGTGCCGCAGCCACTGTGCTAAGAGCCCTGTAGTGGGGCAGGGACCGCAGCCACTGTGCTAAGAGCCCTGTAGTGGGGCAGGGACCACAGCCACTGTGCTAAGAGCCCTGTAGTGGGGCAGGTGCTGCAGTCACTGTGCTAGGAGCCCTGTAGTGGGGCAGGTGCTGCTGTAGTGTGGCAGGTGCCGCAGCCACTGTGCTAAGAGCCCTGTAGTGGGGCAGGGGCTGCAGTCACTGTGCTAGGAGCCCTGTAGTGGGACAGGTGCTGCAGCCACTGTGCTAGGAGCCCTTTAGTGGGGCAGGTACTGCTGTAGTGGGACAGGTGCTGCAGCCACTGTGCTAAGAGCCCTGTAGTGGGGCAGGTGCTGCAGCCACTGTGCTAGGAGCCCTGTAGTGGGGCAGGGGCTGCAGTCACTGTGCTAGGAGCCCTGTAGTGGGGCAGGTACTGCTGTAGTGGGGCAGGTGCTGCAGCCACTGTGCTAAGCGGCCTGTAGTGTGGCAGGTGCCGCAGCCACTGTGCTAAGAGCCCTGTAGTGGGGCAGGTGCTGCAGCCACTGTGCTAAGAGCCCTGTAGTGGGGCAGGGGCTGCAGCCACTGTGCTTTACAGCCCTGTATTGGGGCAGGTGCTGCACCCACTGTGCTAAGAGCCCTGTAGTGGGGCGGGTGCTGCAGCCACTGTGCTAGGAGCCCTGTAGTGGGACAGGTGCTGCAGCCACTGTGCTAGGAGCCCTGTAGTGGGGCAGGTACTGCTGTAGTGGGACAGGTGCTGCAGCCACTGTGCTAAGAGCCTGTAGTGGGGCAGGTGCTGCTGTAGTGTGGCAGGTGCCGCAGCCACTGTGCTAAGAGCCCTGTAGTGGGGCAGGGGCTGCAGTCACTGTGCTAGGAGCCCTGTAGTGGGACAGGTGCTGCAGCCACTGTGCTAGGAGCCCTTTAGTGGGGCAGGTACTGCTGTAGTGGGACAGGTGCTGCAGCCACTGTGCTAAGAGCCCTGTAGTGGGGCAGGTGCTGCTGCAGTGTGGCAGGTGCCGCAGCCACTGTGCTAAGAGCCCTGTAGTGGGACAGGTGCTGCAGCCACTGTGCTAAGAGCCCTGTAGTGGGCCAGGGACCGCAGCCACTGTGCTAAGAGCCCTGTAGTGGGGCAGGGGCTGCAGTCACTGTGTTAGGAGCCCTGTAGTGGGACAGGTGCTGCAGCCACTGTGCTAAGAGCCCTTTAGTGGGGCAGGGGCTGCAGCCACTGTGCTAAGAGCCCTGTAGTGGGGCAGGTGCCGCAGCCACTGTGCTAAGAGCCCTGTAGTGGGGCAGGGACCGCAGCCACTGTGCTAAGAGCCCTGCAGTGGGGCACGGACCGCAGCCACTGTGCTAAGAGCCCTGTAGTGGGGCAGGGGCTGCAGTCACTCTGCTAAGAGCCCTGTAGTGGGGCAGGGGCTGCAGTCACTGTGCTAGGAGCCCTGTAGTGGGGCAGGTGCTGCTGTAGTGTGGCAGGTGCCGCAGCCACTGTGCTAAGAGCCCTGTAGTGGGGCAGGTGCTGCAGCCACTGTGCTAGGAGCCCTGTAGTGGGGCAGGGTCTGCACCCACTGTGCTAAGAGCCCTGTAGTGGGACAGGTGCTGCAGCCACTGTGCTAAGAGCCCTGTAGTGGGACAGGTGCTGCAGCCACTGTGCTAAGAGCCCTGTAGTGGGGCAGGGGCTGCAGCCACTGTGCTAAGAGCCCTGTAGTGGGGCAGGTGCTGCTGTAGTGGGGCAGGGTCTGCAGCCACTGTGCTAAGAGCCCTGTAGTGGGGCAGGTGCTGCAGCCACTGTGCTAAGAGTCCTGTAGTGGGGCAGGTGCTGCATCCACTGTGCTAAGAGCCCTGTAGTGGGGCAGGTGCTGCTGCATTGTGGCAGGTGCCGCAGCCATTGTGCTAAGAGCCCTGTAGTGGGGCAGGGACCGCAGCCACTGTGCTAAGAGCCCTGTAGTGGGGCAGGGACCGCAGCCACTGTGCTAAGAGCCCTGTAGTGGGGCAGGGGCTGCAGTCACTGTGCTAGAAGCCCTGTAGTGGGACAGGTGCTGCAGCCACTGTGCTAGGAGCCCTGTAGTGGGGCAGGGGCTGCAGCCACTGTGCTAAGAGCCCTGTAGTGGGGCGGGTGCTGCAGCCACTGTGCTAGGAGCCCTGTAGTGGGACAGGTGCTGCAGCCACTGTGCTAGGAGCCCTTTAGTGGGGCAGGTACTGCTGTAGTGGGACAGGTGCTGCAGCCACTGTGCTAAGAGCCCTGTAGTGGGGCAGGTGCTGCTGCAGTGTGGCAGGTGCCGCAGCCACTGTGCTAAGAGCCCTGTAGTGGGGCAGGTGCTGCTGCAGTGTGGCAGGTGCCGCAGCCACTGTGCTAAGAGCCCTGTAGTGGGGCAGGTGCTGCTGCAGTGTGGCAGGTGCTGCAGCCACTGTGCTAAGAGCCCTGTAGTGGGACAGGTGCTGCAGCCACTGTGCTAAGAGCCCTGTAGTGGGGCAGGGACCGCAGCCACTGTGCTAAGAGCCCTGTAGTGGGACAGGTGCTGCAGCCACTGTGCTAGGAGCCCTGTAGTGGGGCAGGTGCTGCAGCCACTGTGCTAGGAGCCCTGTAGTGGGGCAGGTACTGCTGTAGTGGGACAGGTGCTGCAGCCACTGTGCTAAGAGCCCTGTAGTGGGACAGGTGCTGCAGCCACTGTGCTAAGAGCCCTGTAGTGGGACAGGTGCTGCAGCCACTGTGCTAAGAGCCCTGTAGTGGGGCAGGGACCACAGCCACTGTGCTAAGAGCCCTGTAGTGGGGCAGGGACCGCAGCCACTGTGCTAGGAGCCCTGTAGTGGGACAGGTGCTGCAGCCACTGTGCTAGGAGCCCTGTTGTGGGGCAGGTACTGCTGCAGTGTGGCAGGTGCGGCAGCCACTGTGCTAAGAGCCCTGTAGTGGGGCAGGGGCTGAAGCCACTGTGCTAAGAGCCCTGTAGTGGGGCAGGGACCGCAGCCACTGTGCTAAGAGCCCTGTAGTG
Source organism: Triturus cristatus (assembly GCF_964204655.1). Classification (NCBI taxonomy): domain Eukaryota; kingdom Metazoa; phylum Chordata; class Amphibia; order Caudata; family Salamandridae; genus Triturus; species Triturus cristatus. Next base: position 43,551,102 of record NC_140589.1, read on the forward strand.
AGGCAGGGGCTGCAGTCACTGTGCTAGGAGCCCTGTAGATGGGCAGGGGCTGCAGTCACTGTGCTAGGAGCCCTGTAGTGGGGCAGGTACTGCTGTAGTGGGACAGGTGCTGCAGCCACTGTGCTAAGAGCCCTGTAGTGGGGCAGGTGCTGCAGCCAATTTGCTAGGAGCCCTGTAGTGGGGCAGGGGCTGCAGTCACTGTGCTAGGAGCCCTGTAGTGGGGCAGGTACTGCTGTAGTGGGACAGGTGCTGCAGCCACTGTGCTAGGAGCCCTGTAGTGGGGCAGGTGTTGCTGCAGTGTGGCAGGTGCCGCAGCCACTGTGCTAAGAGCCCTGTAGTGGGGCAGGTGCTGCTGCAGCGTGGCAGGTGCTGCAGCCACTGTGCTAAGAGCCCTGTAGTGGGGCAGGGACCGCAGCCACTGTGCTAGGAGCCCTGTAGTGGGGCAGGTGCTGCTGCAGTGGGACAGGTGCTGCAGCCACTGTGCTAAGATCCCTGTAGTGGGGCAGGGGCTGCAGTCACTGTGCTAGGAGCCCTGTAGTGGGGCAGGTGCTGCTGCAGTAGGACAGGTGCTGCAGCCACTGTGCTAAGAGCCCTGTAGTGGGACAGGTGCTGCAGCCACTGTGGTAAGAGCCCTGTAGTGGGGCAGGGACCGCAGCCACTGTGCTAAGAGCCCTGTAGTGGGGCAGGGGCTGCAGTCACTGTGCTAGAGCCCTGTAGTGGGGCAGGTGCTGCAGCCACTGTGCTAAGAGCCCTGTAGTGGGGCAGGGACCGCAGCCACTGTGCTAAGAGCCCTGTAGTGGGACAGGTGCTGCAGCCACTGTGCTAAGAGCCCTGTAGTGGGGCAGGTGCTGCTGCATTGTGGCAGGTGCCGCAGCCATTGTGCTAAGAGCCCTGTAGTGGGACAGGTGCTGCAGCCACTGTGCTAAGAGCCCTGTAGTGGGGCAGGGACCGCAGCCACTGTGCTAAGAGCCCTGTAGTGGGGCAGGGACCACAGCCACTGTGCTAAGAGCCCTGTAGTGGGGCAGGTGCTGCAGTCACTGTGCTAGGAGCCCTGTAGTGGGGCAGGTGCTGCTGTAGTGTGGCAGGTGCCGCAGCCACTGTGCTAAGAGCCCTGTAGTGGGGCAGGGGCTGCAGCCACTGTGCTAAGAGCCCTCTAGTGGGGCGGGTGCTGCAGCCACTGTGCTAGGAGCCCTGTAGTGGGACAGGTGCTGCAGCCACTGTGCTAGGAGCCCTTTAGTGGGGCAGGTACTGCTGTAGTGGGACAGGTGCTGCAGCCACTGTGCTAAGAGCCCTGTAGTGGGGCAGGTGCTGCTGCAGTGTGGCAGGTGCCGCAGCCACTGTGCTAAGAGCCCTGTAGTGGGGCAGGTGCTGCTGCAGTGTGGCAGGTGCTGCAGCCACTGTGCTAAGAGCCCTGTAGTGGGACAGGTGCTGCAGCCACTGTGCTAAGAGCCCTGTAGTGGGGCAGGGACCACAGCCACTGTGCTAAGAGCCCTGTAGTGGGACAGGTGCTGCAGCCACTGTGCTAGGAGCCCTGTAGTGGGGCAGGTGCTGCAGCCACTGTGCTAGGAGCCCTGTAGTGGGGCAGGTACTGCTGTAGTGGGACAGGTGCTGCAGCCACTGTGCTAAGAGCCCTGTAGTGGGACAGGTGCTGCAGCCACTGTGCTAAGAGCCCTGTAGTGGGGCAGGGACCGCAGCCACTGTGCTAAGAGCCCTGTAGTGAGGCAGGGGCTGCAGCCACTGTGCTAGGAGCCCTGTAGTGGGACAGGTGCTGCAGCCACTGTGCTAGGAGCCCTTTAGTGGGGCAGGTGCTGCAGCCACTGTGCTAGGAGCCCTGTAGTGGGGCAGGTACTGCTGTAGTGGGACAGGTGCTGCAGCCACTGTGCTAAGAGCCCTGTAGTAGGGCAGGTGCTGCAGCCACTGTGCTAAGAGCCCCGTGGTGGGGCAGGTGCTGCACCCACTGTGCTAAGAGCCCTGTAGTGGGGCAGGGGCTGCAGTCACTGTGCTAGGAGCCCTGTAGTGGGGCAGGGGCTGCAGCCACTGTGCTAGGAGCCCTGTTGTGGGGCAGGTACTGCTGCAGTGTGGCAGGTGCCGCAGCCACTGTGCTAAGAGCCCTGTAGTGGGGCAGGGACCGCAGCCACTGTGCTAAGAGCCCTGTAGTAGGGCAGGGACCGCAGCCACTGTGCTAAGAGCCCTGTAGTGGGGCAGGGACCGCAGCCACTGTGCTAAGAGCCCTGTAGTGGGGCAGGGACCGCAGTCACTGTGCTAAGAGCCCTGTAGTGGGGCAGGGGCTGCAGTCACTGTGCTAGGAGCCCTGTAGTGGGGCAGGGGCTGCAGCCACTGTGCTAAGAGCCCTGTAGTGGGGCAGGGGCTGCTGTAGTGGGACAGGGGCTGCAGTCACTTTGCTAGGAGCCCTGTAGTGGGGCAGGGGCTGCAGCCACTGTGCTAAGAGCCCTGTAGTGGGGCAGGGGCTGCTGTAGTGGGACAGGGGCTGCAGTCACTGTGCTAGGAGCCCTGTAGTGGGACAGGTGCTGCAGCCACCGGCTAAGAGCCCTGTAGTCGGGCAGGTGCTGCAGCAATTGTGTTCGTACATTATGGTTGGTGTGGGACCTATAGGAAGTGGTTAGTGCTCCTTAGTAATGTGTAGGACCCTGTAACCCCAAGTACTGTGTGTAGTATTTTGTTTTGCTTTGCTATTAAAGTTCTTCTCTTTTTCCTAAGACCAGCACTGGGCTGGTCAGTACATTATTGTGTATGTTGCTTGTTGAGTCCTGAGTCTCTGGCTCACCAGTCTACCTCTCTGAGAAGCCTGTGACTGCTCGCCCTCTATCCTGAGAGCCCTGTAGTGGGGCAGGGACCGCAGCCACTGTGCTAAGAGCCCTGTAGTGGGGCAGGGGCTGCAGTCACTGTGCTAGGAGCCCTGTAGTGGGGCAGGTGCTGCTGTAGTGTGGCAGGTGCCGCAGCCACTGTGCTAAGAGCCCTGTAGTGGGGCAGGTGCTGCAGCCACTGTGCTAGGAGCCCTGTAGTGGGACAGGTGCTGCAGCCACTGTGCTAGGAGCCCTTTAGTGGGGCAGGTACTGCTGTAGTGGGACAGGTGCTGCAGCCACTGTGCTAAGAGCCCTGTAGTGGGACAGGTGCTGCAGCCACTGTGCTAAGAGCCCTGTAGTGGGGCAGGGACTGCAGCCACTGTGCTAAGAGCCCTGTAGTGGGACAGGTGCTGCAGCCACTGTGCTAGGAGCCCTGTAGTGGGGCAGGTGCTGCAGCCACTGTGCTAGGAGCCCTGTAGTGGGGCAGGTACTGCTGTAGTGGGACAGGTGCTGCAGCCACTGTGCTAAGAGCCCTGTAGTGGGACAGGTGCTGCAGCCACTGTGCTAAGAGCCCTGTAGTGGGGCAGGGACCGCAGCCACTGTGCTAAGAGCCCTGTTGTGGGGCAGGTACTGCTGCAGTGTGGCAGGTGCCGCAGCCACTGTGCTAAGAGCCCTGTAGTGGGGCAGGGACCGCAGCCACTGTGCTAAGAGCCCTGTAGTGGGGCAGGGGCTGCAGTCACTGTGCTAGGAGCCCTGTTGTGGGGCAGGTACTGCTGCAGTGTGGCAGGTGCCGCAGCCACTGTGCTTAGAGCCCTGTAGTGGGGCAGGTGCTGCACCCACTGTGCTAAGAGCCCTGTAGTGGGGCGGGTGCTGCAGCCACTGTGCTAGGAGCCCTGTAGTGGGGCAGGTACTGCTGTAGTGGGACAGGTGCTGCAGCCACTGTGCTAAGAGCCCTGTAGTGGGACAGGTGCTGCAGCCACTGTGCTAAGAGCCCTGTAGTGGGACAGGTGCTGCAGCCACTGTGCTAAGAGCCCTGTAGTGGGGCAGGTGCTGCAGCCACTGTGCTAAGAGCCCTGTAGTGGGGCAGGGACCACAGCCACTGTGCTAAGAGCCCTGTTGTGGGGCAGGGACCGCAGCCACTGTGCTAGGAGCCCTGTAGTGGGACAGGTGCTGCAGCCACTGTGCTAGGAGCCCTGTTGTGGGGCAGGTACTGCTGCAGTGTGGCAGGTGCGGCAGCCACTGTGCTAAGAGCCCTGTAGTGGGGCTGGGCTGAAGCCACTGTGCTAAGAGCCCTGTAGTGGGGCAGGGACCGCAGCCACTGTGCTAAGAGCCCTGTAGTGGGGCAGGGGCTGCAGTCACTGTGCTAGGAGCCCTGTAGTGGGGCAGGGGCTGCAGTCACTGTGCTAGGAGCCCTGTAGTGGGGCAGGTACTGCTGTAGTGGGGCAGGGACCGCAGTCACTGTGCTAAGAGCCCTGTAGTGGGGCAGGGGCTGCAGTCACTGTGCTAGGAGCCCTGTAGTGGGGCAGGGGCTGCAGCCACTGTGCTAAGAGCCCTGTAGTGGGGCAGGGGCTGCTGTAGTGGGACAGGGGCTGCAGTCACTTTGCTAGGAGCCCTGTAGTGGGGCAGGGGCTGCAGCCACTGTGCTAAGAGCCCTGTAGTGGGGCAGGGGCTGCTGTAGTGGGACAGGGGCTGCAGTCACTGTGCTAGGAGCCCTGTAGTGGGACAGGTGCTGCAGCCACCGGCTAAGAGCCCTGTAGTCGGGCAGGTGCTGCAGCAATTGTGTTCGTACATTATGGTTGGTGTGGGACCTATAGGAAGTGGTTAGTGCTCCTTAGTAATGTGTAGGACCCTGTAACCCCAAGTACTGTGTGTAGTATTTTGTTTTGCTTTGCTATTAAAGTTCTTCTCTTTTTCCTAAGACCAGCACTGGGCTGGTCAGTACATTATTGTGTATGTTGCTTGTTGAGTCCTGAGTCTCTGGCTCACCAGTCTACCTCTCTGAGAAGCCTGTGACTGCTCGCCCTCTATCCTGAGAGCCCTGTAGTGGGGCAGGGACCGCAGCCACTGTGCTAAGAGCCCTGTAGTGGGGCAGGGGCTGCAGTCACTGTGCTAGGAGCCCTGTAGTGGGGCAGGTGCTGCTGTAGTGTGGCAGGTGCCGCAGCCACTGTGCTAAGAGCCCTGTAGTGGGGCAGGTGCTGCAGCCACTGTGCTAGGAGCCCTGTAGTGGGACAGGTGCTGCAGCCACTGTGCTAGGAGCCCTTTAGTGGGGCAGGTACTGCTGTAGTGGGACAGGTGCTGCAGCCACTGTGCTAAGAGCCCTGTAGTGGGACAGGTGCTGCAGCCACTGTGCTAAGAGCCCTGTAGTGGGGCAGGGACTGCAGCCACTGTGCTAAGAGCCCTGTAGTGGGACAGGTGCTGCAGCCACTGTGCTAGGAGCCCTGTAGTGGGGCAGGTGCTGCAGCCACTGTGCTAGGAGCCCTGTAGTGGGGCAGGTACTGCTGTAGTGGGACAGGTGCTGCAGCCACTGTGCTAAGAGCCCTGTAGTGGGACAGGTGCTGCAGCCACTGTGCTAAGAGCCCTGTAGTGGGGCAGGGACCGCAGCCACTGTGCTAAGAGCCCTGTTGTGGGGCAGGTACTGCTGCAGTGTGGCAGGTGCCGCAGCCACTGTGCTAAGAGCCCTGTAGTGGGGCAGGGACCGCAGCCACTGTGCTAAGAGCCCTGTAGTGGGGCAGGGGCTGCAGTCACTGTGCTAGGAGCCCTGTTGTGGGGCAGGTACTGCTGCAGTGTGGCAGGTGCCGCAGCCACTGTGCTTAGAGCCCTGTAGTGGGGCAGGTGCTGCACCCATTGTGCTAAGAGCCCTGTAGTGGGGCGGGTGCTGCAGCCACTGTGCTAGGAGCCCTGTAGTGGGGCAGGTACTGCTGTAGTGGGACAGGTGCTGCAGCCACTGTGCTAAGAGCCCTGTAGTGGGACAGGTGCTGCAGCCACTGTGCTAAGAGCCCTGTAGTGGGACAGGTGCTGCAGCCACTGTGCTAAGAGCCCTGTAGTGGGGCAGGTGCTGCAGCCACTGTGCTAAGAGCCCTGTAGTGGGGCAGGGACCACAGCCACTGTGCTAAGAGCCCTGTTGTGGGGCAGGGACCGCAGCCACTGTGCTAGGAGCCCTGTAGTGGGACAGGTGCTGCAGCCACTGTGCTAGGAGCCCTGTTGTGGGGCAGGTACTGCTGCAGTGTGGCAGGTGCGGCAGCCACTGTGCTAAGAGCCCTGTAGTGGGGCAGGGGCTGAAGCCACTGTGCTAAGAGCCCTGTAGTGGGGCAGGGACCGCAGCCACTGTGCTAAGAGCCCTGTAGTGGGGCAGGGGCTGCAGTCACTGTGCTAGGAGCCCTGTAGTGGGGCAGGGGCTGCAGTCACTGTGCTAGGAGCCCTGTAGTGGGGCAGGTACTGCTGTAGTGGGACAGGTGCTGCAGCCACTGTGCTAAGAGCCCTGTAGTGGGGCAGGTGCTGCAGCCACTGTGCTAGGAGCCCTGTAGTGGGGCAGGGGCTGCAGTCACTGTGCTAGGAGCCCTGTAGTGGGGCAGGTACTGCTGTAGTGGGACAGGTGCTGCAGCCACTGTGCTAAGAGCCCTGTAGTGGGGCAGGTGCTGCTGCAGCGTGGCAGGTGCCGCAGCCACTGTGCTAAGAGCCCTGTAGTGGGGCAGGTGCTGCTGCAGCGTGGCAGGTGCTGCAGCCACTGTGCTAAGAGCCCTGTAGTGGGGCAGGGACCGCAGCCACTGTGCTAGGAGCCCTGTAGTGGGGCAGGTGCTGCTGCAGTGGGACAGGTGCTGCAGCCACTGTGCTAAGATCCCTGTAGTGGGGCAGGGGCTGCAGTCACTGTGCTAGGAGCCCTGTAGTGGGGCAGGTGCTGCTGCAGTGGGACAGGTGCTGCAGCCACTGTGCTAAGAGCCCTGTAGTGGGACAGGTGCTGCAGCCACTGTGCTAAGAGCCCTGTAGTGGGGCAGGGACCGCAGCCACTGTGCTAAGAGCCCTGTAGTGGGGCAGGGGCTGCAGTCACTGTGCTAGAGCCCTGTAGTGGGGCAGGTGCTGCAGCCACTGTGCTAAGAGCCCTGTAGTGGGGCAGGGACCGCAGCCACTGTGCTAAGAGCCCTGTAGTGGGACAGGTGCTGCAGCCACTGTGCTAAGAGCCCTGTAATGGGGCAGGTGCTGCTGCATTGTGGCAGGTGCCGCAGCCATTGTGCTAAGAGCCCTGTAGTGGGACAGGGACCGCAGCCACTGTGCTAAGAGCCCTGTAGTGGGGCAGGGACCACAGCCACTGTGCTAAGAGCCCTGTAGTGGGGCAGGGACCACAGCCACTGTGCTAAGAGCCCTGTAGTGGGGCAGGTGCTGCAGTCACTGTGCTAGGAGCCCTGTAGTGGGGCAGGTGCTGCTGTAGTGTGGCAGGTGCCGCAGCCACTGTGCTAAGAGCCCTGTAGTGGGGCAGGGACCGCAGCCACTGTGCTAAGAGCCCTGTAGTGGGGCAGGGACCACAGCCACTGTGCTAAGAGCCCTGTAGTGGGGCAGGTCCTGCAGTCACTGTGCTAGGAGCCCTGTAGTGGGGCAGGTGCTGCTGTAGTGTGGCAGGTGCCGCAGCCACTGTGCTAAGAGCCCTGTAGTGGGGCAGGGGCTGCAGCCACTGTGCTAAGAGCCCTCTAGTGGGGCGGGTGCTGCAGCCACTGTGCTAGGAGCCCTGTAGTGGGACAGGTGCTGCAGCCACTGTGCTAGGAGCCCTTTAGTGGGGCAGGTACTGCTGTAGTGGGACAGGTGCTGCAGCCACTGTGCTAAGAGCCCTGTAGTGGGGCAGGTGCTGCTGCAGTGTGGCAGGTGCCGCAGCCACTGTGCTAAGAGCCCTGTAGTGGGGCAGGTGCTGCTGCAGTGTGGCAGGTGCTGCAGCCACTGTGCTAAGAGCCCTGTAGTGGGACAGGTGCTGCAGCCACTGTGCTAAGAGCCCTGTAGTGGGGCAGGGACCGCAGCCACTGTGCTAAGAGCCCTGTAGTGGGACAGGTGCTGCAGCCACTGTGGTAGGAGCCCTGTAGTGGGGCAGGTGCTGCAGCCACTGTTCTAGGAGCCCTGGAGTGGGGCAGGTACTGCTGTAGTGGGACAGGTGCTGCAGCCACTGTGCTAAGAGCCCTGTAGTGGGACAGGTGCTGCAGCCACTGTGCTAGGAGCCCTGTAGTGGGGCAGGTGCTGCTGCAGTGGGACAGGTGCTGCAGCCACTGTGCTAAGAGCCCTGTAGTGGGACAGGTGCTGCAGCCACTGTGCTAAGAGCCCTGTAGTGGGGCAGGGACCGCAGCCACTGTGCTAAGAGCCCTGTAGTGGGGCAGGGGCTGCAGTCACTGTGCTAGAGCCCTGTAGTGGGGCAGGTGCTGCAGCCACTGTGCTAAGAGCCCTGTAGTGGGGCAGGGACCGCAGCCACTGTGCTAAGAGCCCTGTAGTGGGACAGGTGCTGCAGCCACTGTGCTAAGAGCCCTGTAATGGGTCAGGTGCTGCTGCATTGTGGCAGGTGCCGCAGCCATTGTGCTAAGAGCCCTGTAGTGGGACAGGGACCGCAGCCACTCTGCTAAGAGCCCTGTAGTGGGGCAGGGACCACAGCCACTGTGCTAAGAGCCCTGTAGTGGGGCAGGGACCACAGCCACTGTGCTAAGAGCCCTGTAGTGGGGCAGGTGCTGCAGTCACTGTGCTAGGAGCCCTGTAGTGGGGCAGGTGCTGCTGTAGTGTGGCAGGTGCCGCAGCCACTGTGCTAAGAGCCCTGTAGTGGGGCAGGGACCGCAGCCACTGTGCTAAGAGCCCTGTAGTGGGGCAGGGACCACAGCCACTGTGCTAAGAGCCCTGTAGTGGGGCAGGTGCTGCAGTCACTGTGCTAGGAGCCCTGTAGTGGGGCAGGTGCTGCTGTAGTGTGGCAGGTGCCGCAGCCACTGTGCTAAGAGCCCTGTAGTGGGGCAGGGGCTGCAGTCACTGTGCTAGGAGCCCTGTAGTGGGACAGGTGCTGCAGCCACTGTGCTAGGAGCCCTTTAGTGGGGCAGGTACTGCTGTAGTGGGACAGGTGCTGCAGCCACTGTGCTAAGAGCCCTGTAGTGGGGCAGGTGCTGCAGCCACTGTGCTAGGAGCCCTGTAGTGGGGCAGGGGCTGCAGTCACTGTGCTAGGAGCCCTGTAGTGGGGCAGGTACTGCTGTAGTGGGGCAGGTGCTGCAGCCACTGTGCTAAGCGGCCTGTAGTGTGGCAGGTGCCGCAGCCACTGTGCTAAGAGCCCTGTAGTGGGGCAGGTGCTGCAGCCACTGTGCTAAGAGCCCTGTAGTGGGGCAGGGGCTGCAGCCACTGTGCTTTACAGCCCTGTAGTGGGGCAGGTGCTGCACCCACTGTGCTAAGAGCCCTGTAGTGGGGCGGGTGCTGCAGCCACTGTGCTAGGAGCCCTGTAGTGGGACAGGTGCTGCAGCCACTGTGCTAGGAGCCCTGTAGTGGGGCAGGTACTGCTGTAGTGGGACAGGTGCTGCAGCCACTGTGCTAAGAGCCTGTAGTGGGGCAGGTGCTGCTGTAGTGTGGCAGGTGCCGCAGCCACTGTGCTAAGAGCCCTGTAGTGGGGCAGGGGCTGCAGTCACTGTGCTAGGAGCCCTGTAGTGGGACAGGTGCTGCAGCCACTGTGCTAGGAGCCCTTTAGTGGGGCAGGTACTGCTGTAGTGGGACAGGTGCTGCAGCCACTGTGCTAAGAGCCCTGTAGTGGGGCAGGTGCTGCTGCAGTGTGGCAGGTGCCGCAGCCACTGTGCTAAGAGCCCTGTAGTGGGACAGGTGCTGCAGCCACTGTGCTAAGAGCCCTGTAGTGGGCCAGGGACCGCAGCCACTGTGCTAAGAGCCCTGTAGTGGGGCAGGGGCTGCAGTCACTGTGTTAGGAGCCCTGTAGTGGGACAGGTGCTGCAGCCACTGTGCTAAGAGCCCTTTAGTGGGGCAGGGGCTGCAGCCACTGTGCTAAGAGCCCTGTAGTGGGGCAGGTGCCGCAGCCACTGTGCTAAGAGCCCTGTAGTGGGGCAGGGACCGCAGCCACTGTGCTAAGAGCCCTGCAGTGAGGCACGGACCGCAGCCACTGTGCTAAGAGCCCTGTAGTGGGGCAGGGGCTGCAGTCACTCTGCTAAGAGCCCTGTAGTGGGGCAGGGGCTGCAGTCACTGTGCTAGGAGCCCTGTAGTGGGGCAGGTGCTGCTGTAGTGTGGCAGGTGCCGCAGCCACTGTGCTAAGAGCCCTGTAGTGGGGCAGGTGCTGCAGCCACTGTGCTAGGAGCCCTGTAGTGGGGCAGGGTCTGCACCCACTGTGCTAAGAGCCCTGTAGTGGGACAGGTGCTGCAGCCACTGTGCTAAGAGCCCTGTAGTGGGACAGGTGCTGCAGCCACTGTGCTAAGAGCCCTGTAGTGGGGCAGGGGCTGCAGCCACTGTGCTAAGAGCCCTGTAGTGGGGCAGGTGCTGCTGTAGTGGGGCAGGGTCTGCAGCCACTGTGCTAAGAGCCCTGTAGTGGGGCAGGTGCTGCAGCCACTGTGCTAAGAGTCCTGTAGTGGGGCAGGTGCTGCAGCCACTGTGCTAAGAGCCCTGTAGTGGGGCAGGTGCTGCTGCATTGTGGCAGGTGCCGCAGCCATTGTGCTAAGAGCCCTGTAGTGGGGCAGGGACCGCAGCCACTGTGCTAAGAGCCCTGTAGTGGGGCAGGGACCGCAGCCACTGTGCTAAGAGCCCTGTAGTGGGGCAGGGGCTGCAGTCACTGTGCTAGAAGCCCTGTAGTGGGACAGGTGCTGCAGCCACTGTGCTAGGAGCCCTGTAGTGGGGCAGGGGCTGCAGCCACTGTGCTAAGAGCCCTGTAGTGGGGCGGGTGCTGCAGCCACTGTGCTAGGAGCCCTGTAGTGGGACAGGTGCTGCAGCCACTGTGCTAGGAGCCCTTTAGTGGGGCAGGTACTGCTGTAGTGGGACAGGTGCTGCAGCCACTGTGCTAAGAGCCCTGTAGTGGGGCAGGTGCTGCTGCAGTGTGGCAGGTGCCGCAGCCACTGTGCTAAGAGCCCTGTAGTGGGGCAGGTGCTGCTGCAGTGTGGCAGGTGCCGCAGCCACTGTGCTAAGAGCCCTGTAGTGGGGCAGGTGCTGCTGCAGTGTGGCAGGTGCTGCAGCCACTGTGCTAAGAGCCCTGTAGTGGGACAGGTGCTGCAGCCACTGTGCTAAGAGCCCTGTAGTGGGGCAGGGACCGCAGCCACTGTGCTAAGAGCCCTGTAGTGGGACAGGTGCTGCAGCCACTGTGCTAGGAGCCCTGTAGTGGGGCAGGTGCTGCAGCCACTGTGCTAGGAGCCCTGTAGTGGGGCAGGTACTGCTGTAGTGGGACAGGTGCTGCAGCCACTGTGCTAAGAGCCCTGTAGTGGGACAGGTGCTGCAGCCACTGTGCTAAGAGCCCTGTAGTGGGACAGGTGCTGCAGCCACTGTGCTAAGAGCCCTGTAGTGGGGCAGGGACCACAGCCACTGTGCTAAGAGCCCTGTAGTGGGGCAGGGACCGCAGCCACTGTGCTAGGAGCCCTGTAGTGGGACAGGTGCTGCAGCCACTGTGCTAGGAGCCCTGTTGTGGGGCAGGTACTGCTGCAGTGTGGCAGGTGCGGCAGCCACTGTGCTAAGAGCCCTGTAGTGGGGCAGGGGCTGAAGCCACTGTGCTAAGAGCCCTGTAGTGGGGCAGGGACCGCAGCCACTGTGCTAAGAGCCCTGTAGTGAGGCAGGGGCTGCAGTCACTGTGCTAGGAGCCCTGTAGATGGGCAGGGGCTGCAGTCACTGTGCTAGGAGCCCTGTAGTGGGGCAGGTACTGCTGTAGTGGGACAGGTGCTGCAGCCACTGTGCTAAGAGCCCTGTAGTGGGGCAGGTGCTGCAGCCAATTTGCTAGGAGCCCTGTAGTGGGGCAGGGGCTGCAGTCACTGTGCTAGGAGCCCTGTAGTGGGGCAGGTACTGCTGTAGTGGGACAGGTGCTGCAGCCACTGTGCTAGGAGCCCTGTAGTGGGGCAGGTGTTGCTGCAGTGTGGCAGGTGCCGCAGCCACTGTGCTAAGAGCCCTGTAGTGGGGCAGGTGCTGCTGCAGCGTGGCAGGTGCTGCAGCCACTGTGCTAAGAGCCCTGTAGTGGGGCAGGGACCGCAGCCACTGTGCTAGGAGCCCTGTAGTGGGGCAGGTGCTGCTGCCACTGTGCTAAGATCCCTGTAGTGGGGCAGGGGCTGCAGTCACTGTGCTAGGAGCCCTGTAGTGGGGCAGGTGCTGCTGCAGTAGGACAGGTGCTGCAGCCACTGTGCTAAGAGCCCTGTAGTGGGACAGGTGCTGCAGCCACTGTGGTAAGAGCCCTGTAGTGGGGCAGGGACCGCAGCCACTGTGCTAAGAGCCCTGTAGTGGGGCAGGGGCTGCAGTCACTGTGCTAGAGCCCTGTAGTGGGGCAGGTGCTGCAGCCACTGTGCTAAGAGCCCTGTAGTGGGGCAGGGACCGCAGCCACTGTGCTAAGAGCCCTGTAGTGGGACAGGTGCTGCAGCCACTGTGCTAGGAGCCCTGTAGTGGGGCAGGTGCTGCTGCATTGTGGCAGGTGCCGCAGCCATTGTGCTAAGAGCCCTGTAGTGGGACAGGTGCTGCAGCCACTGTGCTAAGAGCCTTGTAGTGGGGCAGGGACCGCAGCCACTGTGCTAAGAGCCCTGTAGTGGGGCAGGGACCACAGCCACTGTGCTAAGAGCCCTGTAGTGGGGCAGGTGCTGCAGTCACTGTGCTAGGAGCCCTGTAGTGGGGCAGGTGCTGCTGTAGTGTGGCAGGTGCCGCAGCCACTGTGCTAAGAGCCCTGTAGTGGGGCAGGGGCTGCAGCCACTGTGCTAAGAGCCCTCTAGTGGGGCGGGTGCTGCAGCCACTGTGCTAGGAGCCCTGTAGTGGGACAGGTGCTGCAGCCACTGTGCTAGGAGCCCTTTAGTGGGGCAGGTACTGCTGTAGTGGGACAGGTGCTGCAGCCACTGTGCTAAGAGCCCTGTAGTGGGGCAGGAGCTGCTGCAGTGTGGCAGGTGCCGCAGCCACTGTGCTAAGAGCCCTGTAGTGGGGCAGGTGCTGCTGCAGTGTGGCAGGTGCTGCAGCCACTGTGCTAAGAGCCCTGTAGTGGGACAGGTGCTGCAGCCACTGTGCTAAGAGCCCTGTAGTGGGGCAGGGACCACAGCCACTGTGCTAAGAGCCCTGTAGTGGGACAGGTGCTGCAGCCACTGTGCTAGGAGCCCTGTAGTGGGGCAGGTGCTGCAGCCACTGTGCTAGGAGCCCTGTAGTGGGGCAGGTACTGCTGTAGTGGGACAGGTGCTGCAGCCACTGTGCTAAGAGCCCTGTAGTGGGACAGGTGCTGCAGCCACTGTGCTAAGAGCCCTGTAGTGGGGCAGGGACCGCAGCCACTGTGCTAAGAGCCCTGTAGTGAGGCAGGGGCTGCAGCCACTGTGCTAGGAGCCCTGTAGTGGGACAGGTGCTGCAGCCACTGTGCTAGGAGCCCTTTAGTGGGGCAGGTGCTGCAGCCACTGTGCTAGGAGCCCTGTAGTGGGGCAGGTACTGCTGTAGTGGGACAGGTGCTGCAGCCACTGTGCTAAGAGCCCTGTAGTAGGGCAGGTGCTGCAGCCACTGTGCTAAGAGCCCCGTGGTGGGGCAGGTGCTGCACCCACTGTGCTAAGAGCCCTGTAGTGGGGCAGGGGCTGCAGTCACTGTGCTAGGAGCCCTGTAGTGGGGCAGGGGCTGCAGCCACTGTGCTAGGAGCCCTGTTGTGGGGCAGGTACTGCTGCAGTGTGGCAGGTGCCGCAGCCACTGTGCTAAGAGCCCTGTAGTGGGGCAGGGACCGCAGCCACTGTGCTAAGAGCCCTGTAGTAGGGCAGGGACCGCAGCCACTGTGCTAAGAGCCCTGTAGTGGGGCAGGGACCGCAGCCACTGTGCTAAGAGCCCTGTAGTGGGGCAGGGACCGCAGTCACTGTGCTAAGAGCCCTGTAGTGGGGCAGGGGCTGCAGTCACTGTGCTAGGAGCCCTGTAGTGGGGCAGGGGCTGCAGCCACTGTGCTAAGAGCCCTGTAGTGGGGCAGGGGCTGCTGTAGTGGGACAGGGGCTGCAGTCACTTTGCTAGGAGCCCTGTAGTGGGGCAGGGGCTGCAGCCACTGTGCTAAGAGCCCTGTAGTGGGGCAGGGGCTGCTGTAGTGGGACAGGGGCTGCAGTCACTGTGCTAGGAGCCCTGTAGTGGGACAGGTGCTGCAGCCACCGGCTAAGAGCCCTGTAGTCGGGCAGGTGCTGCAGCAATTGTGTTCGTACATTATGGTTGGTGTGGGACCTATAGGAAGTGGTTAGTGCTCCTTAGTAATGTGTAGGACCCTGTAACCCCAAGTACTGTGTGTAGTATTTTGTTTTGCTTTGCTATTAAAGTTCTTCTCTTTTTCCTAAGACCAGCACTGGGCTGGTCAGTACATTATTGTGTATGTTGCTTGTTGAGTCCTGAGTCTCTGGCTCACCAGTCTACCTCTCTGAGAAGCCTGTGACTGCTCGCCCTCTATCCTGAGAGCCCTGTAGTGGGGCAGGGACCGCAGCCACTGTGCTAAGAGCCCTGTAGTGGGGCAGGGGCTGCAGTCACTGTGCTAGGAGCCCTGTAGTGGGGCAGGTGCTGCTGTAGTGTGGCAGGTGCCGCAGCCACTGTGCTAAGAGCCCTGTAGTGGGGCAGGTGCTGCAGCCACTGTGCTAGGAGCCCTGTAGTGGGACAGGTGCTGCAGCCACTGTGCTAGGAGCCCTTTAGTGGGGCAGGTACTGCTGTAGTGGGACAGGTGCTGCAGCCACTGTGCTAAGAGCCCTGTAGTGGGACAGGTGCTGCAGCCACTGTGCTAAGAGCCCTGTAGTGGGGCAGGGACTGCAGCCACTGTGCTAAGAGCCCTGTAGTGGGACAGGTGCTGCAGCCACTGTGCTAGGAGCCCTGTAGTGGGGCAGGTGCTGCAGCCACTGTGCTAGGAGCCCTATAGTGGGGCAGGTACTGCTGTAGTGGGACAGGTGCTGCAGCCACTGTGCTAAGAGCCCTGTAGTGGGACAGGTGCTGCAGCCACTGTGCTAAGAGCCCTGTAGTGGGGCAGGGACCGCAGCCACTGTGCTAAGAGCCCTGTTGTGGGGCAGGTACTGCTGCAGTGTGGCAGGTGCCGCAGCCACTGTGCTAAGAGCCCTGTAGTGGGGCAGGGACCGCAGCCACTGTGCTAAGAGCCCTGTAGTGGGGCAGGGGCTGCAGTCACTGTGCTAGGAGCCCTGTTGTGGGGCAGGTACTGCTGCAGTGTGGCAGGTGCCGCAGCCACTGTGCTTAGAGCCCTGTAGTGGGGCAGGTGCTGCACCCACTGTGCTAAGAGCCCTGTAGTGGGGCGGGTGCTGCAGCCACTGTGCTAGGAGCCCTGTAGTGGGGCAGGTACTGCTGTAGTGGGACAGGTGCTGCAGCCACTGTGCTAAGAGCCCTGTAGTGGGACAGGTGCTGCAGCCACTGTGCTAAGAGCCCTGTAGTGGGACAGGTGCTGCAGCCACTGTGCTAAGAGCCCTGTAGTGGGGCAGGGACCACAGCCACTGTGCTAAGAGCCCTGTAGTGGGGCAGGGACCGCAGCCACTGTGCTAGGAGCCCTGTAGTGGGACAGGTGCTGCAGCCACTGTGCTAGGAGCCCTGTTGTGGGGCAGGTACTGCTGCAGTGTGGCAGGTGCGGCAGCCACTGTGCTAAGAGCCCTGTAGTGGGGCAGGGGCTGAAGCCACTGTGCTAAGAGCCCTGTAGTGGGGCAGGGACCACAGCCACTGTGCTAAGAGCCCTGTAGTGGGGCAGGGACCACAGCCACTGTGCTAAGAGCCCTGTAGTGGGGCAGGGACCACAGCCACTGTGCTAAGAGCCCTGTAGTGGGGCAGGGACCACAGCCACTGTGCTAAGAGCCCTGTAGTGGGGCAGGTGCTGCAGTCACTGTGCTAGGAGCCCTGTAGTGGGGCAGGTGCTGCTGTAGTGTGGCAGGTGCCGCAGCCACTGTGCTAAGAGCCCTGTAGTCGGGGAGGGACCGCAGCCACTGTGCTAAGAGCCCTGTAGTGGGGCAGGGACCACAGCCACTGTGCTAAGAGCCCTGTAGTGGGGCAGGTGCTGCAGTCACTGTGCTAGGAGCCCTGTAGTGGGGCAGGTGCTGCTGTAGTGTGGCAGGTGCCGCAGCCACTGTGCTAAGAGCCCTGTAGTGGGGCAGGGGCTGCAGCCACTGTGCTAAGAGCCCTCTAGTGGGGCGGGTGCTGCAGCCACTGTGCTAGGAGCCCTGTAGTGGGACAGGTGCTGCAGCCACTGTGCTAGGAGCCCTTTAGTGGGGCAGGTACTGCTGTAGTGGGACAGGTGCTGCAGCCACTGTGCTAAGAGCCCTGTAGTGGGGCAGGTGCTGCTGCAGTGTGGCAGGTGCCGCAGCCACTGTGCTAAGAGCCCTGTAGTGGGGCAGGTGCTGCTGCAGTGTGGCAGGTGCTGCAGCCACTGTGCTAAGAGCCCTGTAGTGGGACAGGTGCTGCAGCCACTGTGCTAAGAGCCCTGTAGTGGGGCAGGGACCGCAGCCACTGTGCTAAGAGCCCTGTAGTGGGACAGGTGCTGCAGCCACTGTGGTAGGAGCCCTGTAGTGGGGCAGGTGCTGCAGCCACTGTTCTAGGAGCCCTGGAGTGGGGCAGGTACTGCTGTAGTGGGACAGGTGCTGCAGCCACTGTTCTAAGAGCCCTGTAGTGGGACAGGTGCTGCAGCCACTGTGCTAGGAGCCCTGTAGTGGGGCAGGTGCTGCTGCAGTGGGACAGGTGCTGCAGCCACTGTGCTAAGAGCCCTGTAGTGGGACAGGTGCTGCAGCCACTGTGCTAAGAGCCCTGTAGTGGGGCAGGGACCGCAGCCACTGTGCTAAGAGCCCTGTAGTGGGGCAGGGGCTGCAGTCACTGTGCTAGAGCCCTGTAGTGGGGCAGGTGCTGCAGCCACTGTGCTAAGAGCCCTGTAGTGGGGCAGGGACCGCAGCCACTGTGCTAAGAGCCCTGTAGTGGGACAGGTGCTGCAGCCACTGTGCTAAGAGCCCTGTAATGGGTCAGGTGCTGCTGCATTGTGGCAGGTGCCGCAGCCATTGTGCTAAGAGCCCTGTAGTGGGACAGGGACCGCAGCCACTGTGCTAAGAGCCCTGTAGTGGGGCAGGGACCACAGCCACTGTGCTAAGAGCCCTGTAGTGGGGCAGGGACCACAGCCACTGTGCTAAGAGCCCTGTAGTGGGGCAGGTGCTGCAGTCACTGTGCTAGGAGCCCTGTAGTGGGGCAGGTGCTGCTGTAGTGTGGCAGGTGCCGCAGCCACTGTGCTAAGAGCCCTGTAGTGGGGCAGGGACCGCAGCCACTGTGCTAAGAGCCCTGTAGTGGGGCAGGGACCACAGCCACTGTGCTAAGAGCCCTGTAGGTGGGCAGGTGCTGCAGTCACTGTGCTAGGAGCCCTGTAGTGGGGCAGGTGCTGCTGTAGTGTGGCAGGTGCCGCAGCCACTGTGCTAAGAGCCCTGTAGTGGGGCAGGGGCTGCAGTCACTGTGCTAGGAGCCCTGTAGTGGGACAGGTGCTGCAGCCACTGTGCTAGGAGCCCTTTAGTGGGGCAGGTACTGCTGTAGTGGGACAGGTGCTGCAGCCACTGTGCTAAGAGCCCTGTAGTGGGGCAGGTGCTGCAGCCACTGTGCTAGGAGCCCTGTAGTGGGGCAGGGGCTGCAGTCACTGTGCTAGGAGCCCTGTAGTGGGGCAGGTACTGCTGTAGTGGGGCAGGTGCTGCAGCCACTGTGCTAAGCGGCCTGTAGTGTGGCAGGTGCCGCAGCCACTGTGCTAAGAGCCCTGTAGTGGGGCAGGTGCTGCAGCCACTGTGCTAAGAGCCCTGTAGTGGGGCAGGGGCTGCAGCCACTGTGCTTTACAGCCCTGTAGTGGGGCAGGTGCTGCACCCACTGTGCTAAGAGCCCTGTAGTGGGGCGGGTGCTGCAGCCACTGTGCTAGGAGCCCTGTAGTGGGACAGGTGCTGCAGCCACTGTGCTAGGAGCCCTGTAGTGGGGCAGGTACTGCTGTAGTGGGACAGGTGCTGCAGCCACTGTGCTAAGAGCCTGTAGTGGGGCAGGTGCTGCTGTAGTGTGGCAGGTGCCGCAGCCACTGTGCTAAGAGCCCTGTAGTGGGGCAGGGGCTGCAGTCACTGTGCTAGGAGCCCTGTAGTGGGACAGGTGCTGCAGCCACTGTGCTAGGAGCCCTTTAGTGGGGCAGGTACTGCTGTAGTGGGACAGGTGCTGCAGCCACTGTGCTAAGAGCCCTGTAGTGGGGCAGGTGCTGCTGCAGTGTGGCAGGTGCCGCAGCCACTGTGCTAAGAGCCCTGTAGTGGGACAGGTGCTGCAGCCACTGTGCTAAGAGCCCTGTAGTGGGCCAGGGACCACAGCCGCTGTGCTAAGAGCCCTGTAGTGGGGCAGGGGCTGCAGTCACTGTGTTAGGAGCCCTGTAGTGGGACAGGTGCTGCAGCCACTGTGCTAAGAGCCCTGTAGTGGGGCAGGTGCCGCAGCCACTGTGCTAAGAGCCCTGTAGTGGGGCAGGGACCGCAGCCACTGTGCTAAGAGCCCTGCAGTGGGGCACGGACCGCAGCCACTGTGCTAAGAGCCCTGTAGTGGGGCAGGGGCTGCAGTCACTCTGCTAAGAGCCCTGTAGTGGGGCAGGGGCTGCAGTCACTGTGCTAGGAGCCCTGTAGTGGGGCAGGTGCTGCTGTAGTGTGGCAGGTGCCGCAGCCACTGTGCTAAGAGCCCTGTAGTGGGGCAGGTGCTGCAGCCACTGTGCTAGGAGCCCTGTAGTGGGGCAGGGTCTGCACCCACTGTGCTAAGAGCCCTGTAGTGGGACAGGTGCTGCAGCCACTGTGCTAAGAGCCCTGTAGTGGGACAGGTGCTGCAGCCACTGTGCTAAGAGCCCTGTAGTGGGGCAGGGGCTGCAGCCACTGTGCTAAGAGCCCTGTAGTGGGGCAGGTGCTGCTGTAGTGGGGCAGGGTCTGCAGCCACTGTGCTAAGAGCCCTGTAGTGGGGCAGGTGCTGCAGCCACTGTGCTAAGAGTCCTGTAGTGGGGCAGGTGCTGCAGCCACTGTGCTAAGAGCCCTGTAGTGGGGCAGGTGCTGCTGCATTGTGGCAGGTGCCGCAGCCATTGTGCTAAGAGCCCTGTAGTGGGGCAGGGACCGCAGCCACTGTGCTAAGAGCCCTGTAGTGGGGCAGGGACCGCAGCCACTGTGCTAAGAGCCCTGTAGTGGGGCAGGGGCTGCAGTCACTGTGCTAGAAGCCCTGTAGTGGGACAGGTGCTGCAGCCACTGTGCTAGGAGCCCTGTAGTGGGGCAGGGGCTGCAGCCACTGTGCTAAGAGCCCTGTAGTGGGGCGGGTGCTGCAGCCACTGTGCTAGGAGCCCTGTAGTGGGACAGGTGCTGCAGCCACTGTGCTAGGAGCCCTTTAGTGGGGCAGGTACTGCTGTAGTGGGACAGGTGCTGCAGCCACTGTGCTAAGAGCCCTGTAGTGGGGCAGGTGCTGCTGCAGTGTGGCAGGTGCCGCAGCCACTGTGCTAAGAGCCCTGTAGTGGGGCAGGTGCTGCTGCAGTGTGGCAGGTGCCGCAGCCACTGTGCTAAGAGCCCTGTAGTGGGGCAGGTGCTGCTGCAGTGTGGCAGGTGCTGCAGCCACTGTGCTAAGAGCCCTGTAGTGGGACAGGTGCTGCAGCCACTGTGCTAAGAGCCCTGTAGTGGGGCAGGGACCGCAGCCACTGTGCTAAGAGCCCTGTAGTGGGACAGGTGCTGCAGCCACTGTGCTAGGAGCCCTGTAGTGGGGCAGGTGCTGCAGCCACTGTGCTAGGAGCCCTGTAGTGGGGCAGGTACTGCTGTAGTGGGACAGGTGCTGCAGCCACTGTGCTAAGAGCCCTGTAGTGGGACAGGTGCTGCAGCCACTGTGCTAAGAGCCCTGTAGTGGGACAGGTGCTGCAGCCACTGTGCTAAGAGCCCTGTAGTGGGGCAGGGACCACAGCCACTGTGCTAAGAGCCCTGTAGTGGGGCAGGGACCGCAGCCACTGTGCTAGGAGCCCTGTAGTGGGACAGGTGCTGCAGCCACTGTGCTAGGAGCCCTGTTGTGGGGCAGGTACTGCTGCAGTGTGGCAGGTGCGGCAGCCACTCTGCTAAGAGCCCTGTAGTGGGGCAGGGGCTGAAGCCACTGTGCTAAGAGCCCTGTAGTGAGGCAGGGGCTGCAGTCACTGTGCTAGGAGCCCTGTAGATGGGCAGGGGCTGCAGTCACTGTGCTAGGAGCCCTGTAGTGGGGCAGGTACTGCTGTAGTGGGACAGGTGCTGCAGCCACTGTGCTAAGAGCCCTGTAGTGGGGCAGGTGCTGCAGCCAATTTGCTAGGAGCCCTGTAGTGGGGCAGGGGCTGCAGTCACTGTGCTAGGAGCCCTGTAGTGGGGCAGGTACTGCTGTAGTGGGACAGGTGCTGCAGCCACTGTGCTAGGAGCCCTGTAGTGGGGCAGGTGTTGCTGCAGTGTGGCAGGTGCCGCAGCCACTGTGCTAAGAGCCCTGTAGTGGGGCAGGTGCTGCTGCAGCGTGGCAGGTGCTGCAGCCACTGTGCTAAGAGCCCTGTAGTGGGGCAGGGACCGCAGCCACTGTGCTAGGAGCCCTGTAGTGGGGCAGGTGCTGCTGCAGTGGGACAGGTGCTGCAGCCACTGTGCTAAGATCCCTGTAGTGGGGCAGGGGCTGCAGTCACTGTGCTAGGAGCCCTGTAGTGGGGCAGGTGCTGCTGCAGTAGGACAGGTGCTGCAGCCACTGTGCTAAGAGCCCTGTAGTGGGACAGGTGCTGCAGCCACTGTGGTAAGAGCCCTGTAGTGGGGCAGGGACCGCAGCCACTGTGCTAAGAGCCCTGTAGTGGGGCAGGGGCTGCAGTCACTGTGCTAGAGCCCTGTAGTGGGGCAGGTGCTGCAGCCACTGTGCTAAGAGCCCTGTAGTGGGGCAGGGACCGCAGCCACTGTGCTAAGAGCCCTGTAGTGGGACAGGTGCTGCAGCCACTGTGCTAGGAGCCCTGTAGTGGGGCAGGTGCTGCTGCATTGTGGCAGGTGCCGCAGCCATTGTGCTAAGAGCCCTGTAGTGGGACAGGTGCT
This sequence comes from Triturus cristatus, assembly GCF_964204655.1. Taxonomy (NCBI): domain Eukaryota; kingdom Metazoa; phylum Chordata; class Amphibia; order Caudata; family Salamandridae; genus Triturus; species Triturus cristatus. The sequence goes on from NC_140589.1 coordinate 43,572,064, forward strand.
GCAGCCACTGTGCTAAGAGCCCTGTAGTGGGGCAGGGACCGCAGCCACTGTGCTAAGAGCCCTGTAGTGGGGCAGGGACCACAGCCACTGTGCTAAGAGCCCTGTAGTGGGGCAGGTGCTGCAGTCACTGTGCTAGGAGCCCTGTAGTGGGGCAGGTGCTGCTGTAGTGTGGCAGGTGCCGCAGCCACTGTGCTAAGAGCCCTGTAGTGGGGCAGGGGCTGCAGCCACTGTGCTAAGAGCCCTCTAGTGGGGCGGGTGCTGCAGCCACTGTGCTAGGAGCCCTGTAGTGGGACAGGTGCTGCAGCCACTGTGCTAGGAGCCCTTTAGTGGGGCAGGTACTGCTGTAGTGGGACAGGTGCTGCAGCCACTGTGCTAAGAGCCCTGTAGTGGGGCAGGAGCTGCTGCAGTGTGGCAGGTGCCGCAGCCACTGTGCTAAGAGCCCTGTAGTGGGGCAGGTGCTGCTGCAGTGTGGCAGGTGCTGCAGCCACTGTGCTAAGAGCCCTGTGGTGGGACAGGTGCTGCAGCCACTGTGCTAAGAGCCCTGTAGTGGGGCAGGGACCACAGCCACTGTGCTAAGAGCCCTGTAGTGGGACAGGTGCTGCAGCCACTGTGCTAGGAGCCCTGTAGTGGGGCAGGTGCTGCAGCCACTGTGCTAGGAGCCCTGTAGGGGGGCAGGTACTGCTGTAGTGGGACAGGTGCTGCAGCCACTGTGCTAAGAGCCCTGTAGTGGGACAGGTGCTGCAGCCACTGTGCTAAGAGCCCTGTAGTGGGGCAGGGACCGCAGCCACTGTGCTAAGAGCCCTGTAGTGAGGCAGGGGCTGCAGCCACTGTGCTAGGAGCCCTGTAGTGGGACAGGTGCTGCAGCCACTGTGCTAGGAGCCCTTTAGTGGGGCAGGTGCTGCAGCCACTGTGCTAGGAGCCCTGTAGTGGGGCAGGTACTGCTGTAGTGGGACAGGTGCTGCAGCCACTGTGCTAAGAGCCCTGTAGTAGGGCAGGTGCTGCAGCCACTGTGCTAAGAGCCCCGTGGTGGGGCAGGTGCTGCACCCACTGTGCTAAGAGCCCTGTAGTGGGGCAGGGGCTGCAGTCACTGTGCTAGGAGCCCTGTAGTGGGGCAGGGGCTGCAGCCACTGTGCTAGGAGCCCTGTTGTGGGGCAGGTACTGCTGCAGTGTGGCAGGTGCCGCAGCCACTGTGCTAAGAGCCCTGTAGTGGGGCAGGGACCGCAGCCACTGTGCTAAGAGCCCTGTAGTAGGGCAGGGACCGCAGCCACTGTGCTAAGAGCCCTGTAGTGGGGCAGGGACCGCAGCCACTGTGCTAAGAGCCCTGTAGTGGGGCAGGGACCGCAGTCACTGTGCTAAGAGCCCTGTAGTGGGGCAGGGGCTGCAGTCACTGTGCTAGGAGCCCTGTAGTGGGGCAGGGGCTGCAGCCACTGTGCTAAGAGCCCTGTAGTGGGGCAGGGGCTGCTGTAGTGGGACAGGGGCTGCAGTCACTTTGCTAGGAGCCCTGTAGTGGGGCAGGGGCTGCAGCCACTGTGCTAAGAGCCCTGTAGTGGGGCAGGGGCTGCTGTAGTGGGACAGGGGCTGCAGTCACTGTGCTAGGAGCCCTGTAGTGGGACAGGTGCTGCAGCCACCGGCTAAGAGCCCTGTAGTCGGGCAGGTGCTGCAGCAATTGTGTTCGTACATTATGGTTGGTGTGGGACCTATAGGAAGTGGTTAGTGCTCCTTAGTAATGTGTAGGACCCTGTAACCCCAAGTACTGTGTGTAGTATTTTGTTTTGCTTTGCTATTAAAGTTCTTCTCTTTTTCCTAAGACCAGCACTGGGCTGGTCAGTACATTATTGTGTATGTTGCTTGTTGAGTCCTGAGTCTCTGGCTCACCAGTCTACCTCTCTGAGAAGCCTGTGACTGCTCGCCCTCTATCCTGAGAGCCCTGTAGTGGGGCAGGGACCGCAGCCACTGTGCTAAGAGCCCTGTAGTGGGGCAGGGGCTGCAGTCACTGTGCTAGGAGCCCTGTAGTGGGGCAGGTGCTGCTGTAGTGTGGCAGGTGCCGCAGCCACTGTGCTAAGAGCCCTGTAGTGGGGCAGGTGCTGCAGCCACTGTGGTAAGAGCCCTGTAGTGGGGCAGGGACCGCAGCCACTGTGCTAAGAGCCCTGTAGTGGGGCAGGGGCTGCAGTCACTGTGCTAGAGCCCTGTAGTGGGGCAGGTGCTGCAGCCACTGTGCTAAGAGCCCTGTAGTGGGGCAGGGACCGCAGCCACTGTGCTAAGAGCCCTGTAGTGGGACAGGTGCTGCAGCCACTGTGCTAGGAGCCCTGTAGTGGGGCAGGTGCTGCTGCATTGTGGCAGGTGCCGCAGCCATTGTGCTAAGAGCCCTGTAGTGGGACAGGTGCTGCAGCCACTGTGCTAAGAGCCCTGTAGTGGGGCAGGGACCGCAGCCACTGTGCTAAGAGCCCTGTAGTGGGGCAGGGACCACAGCCACTGTGCTAAGAGCCCTGTAGTGGGGCAGGTGCTGCAGTCACTGTGCTAGGAGCCCTGTAGTGGGGCAGGTGCTGCTGTAGTGTGGCAGGTGCCGCAGCCACTGTGCTAAGAGCCCTGTAGTGGGGCAGGGGCTGCAGCCACTGTGCTAAGAGCCCTCTAGTGGGGCGGGTGCTGCAGCCACTGTGCTAGGAGCCCTGTAGTGGGACAGGTGCTGCAGCCACTGTGCTAGGAGCCCTTTAGTGGGGCAGGTACTGCTGTAGTGGGACAGGTGCTGCAGCCACTGTGCTAAGAGCCCTGTAGTGGGGCAGGAGCTGCTGCAGTGTGGCAGGTGCCGCAGCCACTGTGCTAAGAGCCATGTAGTGGGGCAGGTGCTGCTGCAGTGTGGCAGGTGCTGCAGCCACTGTGCTAAGAGCCCTGTAGTGGGACAGGTGCTGCAGCCACTGTGCTAAGAGCCCTGTAGTGGGGCAGGGACCACAGCCACTGTGCTAAGAGCCCTGTAGTGGGACAGGTGCTGCAGCCACTGTGCTAGGAGCCCTGTAGTGGGGCAGGTGCTGCAGCCACTGTGCTAGGAGCCCTGTAGTGGGGCAGGTACTGCTGTAGTGGGACAGGTGCTGCAGCCACTGTGCTAAGAGCCCTGTAGTGGGACAGGTGCTGCAGCCACTGTGCTAAGAGCCCTGTAGTGGGGCAGGGACCGCAGCCACTGTGCTAAGAGCCCTGTAGTGAGGCAGGGGCTGCAGCCACTGTGCTAGGAGCCCTGTAGTGGGACAGGTGCTGCAGCCACTGTGCTAGGAGCCCTTTAGTGGGGCAGGTGCTGCAGCCACTGTGCTAGGAGCCCTGTAGTGGGGCAGGTACTGCTGTAGTGGGACAGGTGCTGCAGCCACTGTGCTAAGAGCCCTGTAGTAGGGCAGGTGCTGCAGCCACTGTGCTAAGAGCCCCGTGGTGGGGCAGGTGCTGCACCCACTGTGCTAAGAGCCCTGTAGTGGGGCAGGGGCTGCAGTCACTGTGCTAGGAGCCCTGTAGTGGGGCAGGGGCTGCAGCCACTGTGCTAGGAGCCCTGTTGTGGGGCAGGTACTGCTGCAGTGTGGCAGGTGCCGCAGCCACTGTGCTAAGAGCCCTGTAGTGGGGCAGGGACCGCAGCCACTGTGCTAAGAGCCCTGTAGTAGGGCAGGGACCGCAGCCACTGTGCTAAGAGCCCTGTAGTGGGGCAGGGACCGCAGCCACTGTGCTAAGAGCCCTGTAGTGGGGCAGGGACCGCAGTCACTGTGCTAAGAGCCCTGTAGTGGGGCAGGGGCTGCAGTCACTGTGCTAGGAGCCCTGTAGTGGGGCAGGGGCTGCAGCCACTGTGCTAAGAGCCCTGTAGTGGGGCAGGGGCTGCTGTAGTGGGACAGGGGCTGCAGTCACTTTGCTAGGAGCCCTGTAGTGGGGCAGGGGCTGCAGCCACTGTGCTAAGAGCCCTGTAGTGGGGCAGGGGCTGCTGTAGTGGGACAGGGGCTGCAGTCACTGTGCTAGGAGCCCTGTAGTGGGACAGGTGCTGCAGCCACCGGCTAAGAGCCCTGTAGTCGGGCAGGTGCTGCAGCAATTGTGTTCGTACATTATGGTTGGTGTGGGACCTATAGGAAGTGGTTAGTGCTCCTTAGTAATGTGTAGGACCCTGTAACCCCAAGTACTGTGTGTAGTATTTTGTTTTGCTTTGCTATTAAAGTTCTTCTCTTTTTCCTAAGACCAGCACTGGGCTGGTCAGTACATTATTGTGTATGTTGCTTGTTGAGTCCTGAGTCTCTGGCTCACCAGTCTACCTCTCTGAGAAGCCTGTGACTGCTCGCCCTCTATCCTGAGAGCCCTGTAGTGGGGCAGGGACCGCAGCCACTGTGCTAAGAGCCCTGTAGTGGGGCAGGGGCTGCAGTCACTGTGCTAGGAGCCCTGTAGTGGGGCAGGTGCTGCTGTAGTGTGGCAGGTGCCGCAGCCACTGTGCTAAGAGCCCTGTAGTGGGGCAGGTGCTGCAGCCACTGTGCTAGGAGCCCTGTAGTGGGACAGGTGCTGCAGCCACTGTGCTAGGAGCCCTTTAGTGGGGCAGGTACTGCTGTAGTGGGACAGGTGCTGCAGCCACTGTGCTAAGAGCCCTGTAGTGGGACAGGTGCTGCAGCCACTGTGCTAAGAGCCCTGTAGTGGGGCAGGGACTGCAGCCACTGTGCTAAGAGCCCTGTAGTGGGACAGGTGCTGCAGCCACTGTGCTAGGAGCCCTGTAGTGGGGCAGGTGCTGCAGCCACTGTGCTAGGAGCCCTATAGTGGGGCAGGTACTGCTGTAGTGGGACAGGTGCTGCAGCCACTGTGCTAAGAGCCCTGTAGTGGGACAGGTGCTGCAGCCACTGTGCTAAGAGCCCTGTAGTGGGGCAGGGACCGCAGCCACTGTGCTAAGAGCCCTGTTGTGGGGCAGGTACTGCTGCAGTGTGGCAGGTGCCGCAGCCACTGTGCTAAGAGCCCTGTAGTGGGGCAGGGACCGCAGCCACTGTGCTAAGAGCCCTGTAGTGGGGCAGGGGCTGCAGTCACTGTGCTAGGAGCCCTGTTGTGGGGCAGGTACTGCTGCAGTGTGGCAGGTGCCGCAGCCACTGTGCTTAGAGCCCTGTAGTGGGGCAGGTGCTGCACCCACTGTGCTAAGAGCCCTGTAGTGGGGCGGGTGCTGCAGCCACTGTGCTAGGAGCCCTGTAGTGGGGCAGGTACTGCTGTAGTGGGACAGGTGCTGCAGCCACTGTGCTAAGAGCCCTGTAGTGGGACAGGTGCTGCAGCCACTGTGCTAAGAGCCCTGTAGTGGGACAGGTGCTGCAGCCACTGTGCTAAGAGCCCTGTAGTGGGGCAGGGACCACAGCCACTGTGCTAAGAGCCCTGTAGTGGGGCAGGGACCGCAGCCACTGTGCTAGGAGCCCTGTAGTGGGACAGGTGCTGCAGCCACTGTGCTAGGAGCCCTGTTGTGGGGCAGGTACTGCTGCAGTGTGGCAGGTGCGGCAGCCACTGTGCTAAGAGCCCTGTAGTGGGGCAGGGGCTGAAGCCACTGTGCTAAGAGCCCTGTAGTGGGGCAGGGACCGCAGCCACTGTGCTAAGAGCCCTGTAGTGGGGCAGGGGCTGCAGTCACTGTGCTAGGAGCCCTGTAGTGGGGCAGGGGCTGCAGTCACTGTGCTAGGAGCCCTGTAGTGGGGCAGGTACTGCTGTAGTGGGACAGGTGCTGCAGCCACTGTGCTAAGAGCCCTGTAGTGGGGCAGGTGCTGCAGCCGCTGTGCTAGGAGCCCTGTAGTGGGGCAGGGGCTGCAGTCACTGTGCTAGGAGCCCTGTAGTGGGGCAGGTACTGCTGTAGTGGGACAGGTGCTGCAGCCACTGTGCTAAGAGCCCTGTAGTGGGGCAGGTGCTGCTGCAGTGTGGCAGGTGCCGCAGCCACTGTGCTAAGAGCCCTGTAGTGGGGCAGGTGCTGCTGCAGCGTGGCAGGTGCTGCAGCCACTGTGCTAAGAGCCCTGTAGTGGGGCAGGGACCGCAGCCACTGTGCTAGGAGCCCTGTAGTGGGGCAGGTGCTGCTGCAGTGGGACAGGTGCTGCAGCCACTGTGCTAAGATCCCTGTAGTGGGGCAGGGGCTGCAGTCACTGTGCTAGGAGCCCTGTAGTGGGGCAGGTGCTGCTGCAGTGGGACAGGTGCTGCAGCCACTGTGCTAAGAGCCCTGTAGTGGGACAGGTGCTGCAGCCACTGTGCTAAGAGCCCTGTAGTGGGGCAGGGACCGCAGCCACTGTGCTAAGAGCCCTGTAGTGGGGCAGGGGCTGCAGTCACTGTGCTAGAGCCCTGTAGTGGGGCAGGTGCTGCAGCCACTGTGCTAAGAGCCCTGTAGTGGGGCAGGGACCGCAGCCACTGTGCTAAGAGCCCTGTAGTGGGACAGGTGCTGCAGCCACTGTGCTAAGAGCCCTGTAATGGGGCAGGTGCTGCTGCATTGTGGCAGGTGCCGCAGCCATTGTGCTAAGAGCCCTGTAGTGGGACAGGGACCGCAGCCACTGTGCTAAGAGCCCTGTAGTGGGGCAGGGACCACAGCCACTGTGCTAAGAGCCCTGTAGTGGGGCAGGGACCACAGCCACTGTGCTAAGAGCCCTGTAGTGGGGCAGGTGCTGCAGTCACTGTGCTAGGAGCCCTGTAGTGGGGCAGGTGCTGCTGTAGTGTGGCAGGTGCCGCAGCCACTGTGCTAAGAGCCCTGTAGTGGGGCAGGGACCGCAGCCACTGTGCTAAGAGCCCTGTAGTGGGGCAGGGACCACAGCCACTGTGCTAAGAGCCCTGTAGTGGGGCAGGTGCTGCAGTCACTGTGCTAGGAGCCCTGTAGTGGGGCAGGTGCTGCTGTAGTGTGGCAGGTGCCGCAGCCACTGTGCTAAGAGCCCTGTAGTGGGGCAGGGGCTGCAGCCACTGTGCTAAGAGCCCTCTAGTGGGGCGGGTGCTGCAGCCACTGTGCTAGGAGCCCTGTAGTGGGACAGGTGCTGCAGCCACTGTGCTAGGAGCCCTTTAGTGGGGCAGGTACTGCTGTAGTGGGACAGGTGCTGCAGCCACTGTGCTAAGAGCCCTGTAGTGGGGCAGGTGCTGCTGCAGTGTGGCAGGTGCCGCAGCCACTGTGCTAAGAGCCCTGTAGTGGGGCAGGTGCTGCTGCAGTGTGGCAGGTGCTGCAGCCACTGTGCTAAGAGCCCTGTAGTGGGACAGGTGCTGCAGCCACTGTGCTAAGAGCCCTGTAGTGGGGCAGGGACCGCAGCCACTGTGCTAAGAGCCCTGTAGTGGGACAGGTGCTGCAGCCACTGTGGTAGGAGCCCTGTAGTGGGGCAGGTGCTGCAGCCACTGTGCTAGGAGCCCTGGAGTGGGGCAGGTACTGCTGTAGTGGGACAGGTGCTGCAGCCACTGTGCTAAGAGCCCTGTAGTGGGACAGGTGCTGCAGCCACTGTGCTAGGAGCCCTGTAGTGGGGCAGGTGCTGCTGCAGTGGGACAGGTGCTGCAGCCACTGTGCTAAGAGCCCTGTAGTGGGACAGGTGCTGCAGCCACTGTGCTAAGAGCCCTGTAGTGGGGCAGGGACCGCAGCCACTGTGCTAAGAGCCCTGTAGTGGGGCAGGGGCTGCAGTCACTGTGCTAGAGCCCTGTAGTGGGGCAGGTGCTGCAGCCACTGTGCTAAGAGCCCTGTAGTGGGGCAGGTGCTGCAGCCACTGTGCTAAGAGCCCTGTAGTGGGGCAGGGACCGCAGCCACTGTGCTAAGAGCCCTGTAGTGGGACAGGTGCTGCAGCCACTGTGCTAAGAGCCCTGTAATGGGTCAGGTGCTGCTGCATTGTGGCAGGTGCCGCAGCCATTGTGCTAAGAGCCCTGTAGTGGGACAGGGACCGCAGCCACTGTGCTAAGAGCCCTGTAGTGGGGCAGGGACCACAGCCACTGTGCTAAGAGCCCTGTAGTGGGGCAGGGACCACAGCCACTGTGCTAAGAGCCCTGTAGTGGGGCAGGTGCTGCAGTCACTGTGCTAGGAGCCCTGTAGTGGGGCAGGTGCTGCTGTAGTGTGGCAGGTGCCGCAGCCACTGTGCTAAGAGCCCTGTAGTGGGGCAGGGACCGCAGCCACTGTGCTAAGAGCCCTGTAGTGGGGCAGGGACCACAGCCACTGTGCTAAGAGCCCTGTAGTGGGGCAGGTGCTGCAGTCACTGTGCTAGGAGCCCTGTAGTGGGGCAGGTGCTGCTGTAGTGTGGCAGGTGCCGCAGCCACTGTGCTAAGAGCCCTGTAGTGGGGCAGGGGCTGCAGCCACTGTGCTAAGAGCCCTCTAGTGGGGCGGGTGCTGCAGCCACTGTGCTAGGAGCCCTGTAGTGGGACAGGTGCTGCAGCCACTGTGCTAGGAGCCCTTTAGTGGGGCAGGTACTGCTGTAGTGGGACAGGTGCTGCAGCCACTGTGCTAAGAGCCCTGTAGTGGGGCAGGTGCTGCTGCAGTGTGGCAGGTGCCGCAGCCACTGTGCTAAGAGCCCTGTAGTGGGGCAGGTGCTGCTGCAGTGTGGCAGGTGCTGCAGCCACTGTGCTAAGAGCCCTGTAGTGGGACAGGTGCTGCAGCCACTGTGCTAAGAGCCCTGTAGTGGGGCAGGGACCGCAGCCACTGTGCTAAGAGCCCTGTAGTGGGACAGGTGCTGCAGCCACTGTGGTAGGAGCCCTGTAGTGGGGCAGGTGCTGCAGCCACTGTGCTAGGAGCCCTGGAGTGGGGCAGGTACTGCTGTAGTGGGACAGGTGCTGCAGCCACTGTGCTAAGAGCCCTGTAGTGGGACAGGTGCTGCAGCCACTGTGCTAAGAGCCCTGTAGTGGGGCAGGGACCGCAGCCACTGTGCTAAGAGCCCTGTAGTGAGGCAGGGGCTGCAGCCACTGTGCTAGGAGCCCTGTAGTGGGACAGGTGCTGCAGCCACTGTGCTAGGAGCCCTTTAGTGGGGCAGGTGCTGCAGCCACTGTGCTAGGAGCCCTGTAGTGGGGCAGGTGCTGCAGCCACTGTGCTAGGAGCCCTGTAGTGGGGCAGGTGCTGCAGCCACTGTTCTAGGAGCCCTGTAGTGGGGCAGGTACTGCTGTAGTGGGACAGGTGCTGCAGCCACTGTGCTAAGAGCCCTGTAGTAGGGCAGGTGCTGCAGCCACTGTGCTAAGAGCCCCGTGGTGGGGCAGGTGCTGCACCCACTGTGCTAAGAGCCCTGTAGTGGGGCAGGGGCTGCAGTCACTGTGCTAGGAGCCCTGTAGTGGGGCAGGGGCTGCAGCCACTGTGCTAGGAGCCCTGTTGTGGGGCAGGTACTGCTGCAGTGTGGCAGGTGCCGCAGCCACTGTGCTAAGAGCCCTGTAGTGGGGCAGGGACCGCAGCCACTGTGCTAAGAGCCCTGTAGTGGGGCAGGGACCGCAGCCACTGTGCTAAGAGCCCTGTAGTGGGGCAGGGACCGCAGCCACTGTGCTAAGAGCCCTGTAGTGGGGCAGGGACCGCAGTCACTGTGCTAAGAGCCCTGTAGTGGGGCAGGGGCTGCAGTCACTGTGCTAGGAGCCCTGTAGTGGGGCAGGGGCTGCAGCCACTGTGCTAAGAGCCCTGTAGTGGGGCAGGGGCTGCTGTAGTGGGACAGGTGCTGCAGCCACCGGCTCAGAGCCCTGTAGTCGGGCAGGTGCTGCAGCAATTGTGCTCGTACATTATGGTTGGTGTGGGACCTATAGGAAGTGGTTAGTGCTCCTTAGTAATGTGTAGGACCCTGTAACCCCAAGTACTGTGTGTAGTATTTTGTTTTGCTTTGCTATTAAAGTTCTTCTCTTTTTCCTAAGACCAGCACTGGGCTGGTCAGTACATTATTGTGTATGTTGCTTGTTGAGTCCTGAGTCTCTGGCTCACCAGTCTACCTCTCTGAGAAGCCTGTGACTGCTCGCCCTCTATCCTGAGAGCCCTGTAGTGGGGCAGGGACCGCAGCCACTGTGCTAAGAGCCCTGTAGTGGGGCAGGGGCTGCAGTCACTGTGCTAGGAGCCCTGTAGTGGGGCAGGTGCTGCTGTAGTGTGGCAGGTGCCGCAGCCACTGTGCTAAGAGCCCTGTAGTGGGGCAGGTGCTGCAGCCACTGTGCTAGGAGCCCTGTAGTGGGACAGGTGCTGCAGCCACTGTGCTAGGAGCCCTTTAGTGGGGCAGGTACTGCTGTAGTGGGACAGGTGCTGCAGCCACTGTGCTAAGAGCCCTGTAGTGGGACAGGTGCTGCAGCCACTGTGCTAAGAGCCCTGTAGTGGGGCAGGGACTGCAGCCACTGTGCTAAGAGCCCTGTAGTGGGACAGGTGCTGCAGCCACTGTGCTAGGAGCCCTGTAGTGGGGCAGGTGCTGCAGCCACTGTGCTAGGAGCCCTGTAGTGGGGCAGGTACTGCTGTAGTGGGACAGGTGCTGCAGCCACTGTGCTAAGAGCCCTGTAGTGGGACAGGTGCTGCAGCCACTGTGCTAAGAGCCCTGTAGTGGGACAGGTGCTGCAGCCACTGTGCTAAGAGCCCTGTAGTGGGGCAGGGACCGCAGCCACTGTGCTAAGAGCCCTGTTGTGGGGCAGGTACTGCTGCAGTGTGGCAGGTGCCGCAGCCACTGTGCTAAGAGCCCTGTAGTGGGGCAGGGACCGCAGCCACTGTGCTAAGAGCCCTGTAGTGGGGCAGGGGCTGCAGTCACTGTGCTAGGAGCCCTGTTGTGGGGCAGGTACTGCTGCAGTGTGGCAGGTGCCGCAGCCACTGTGCTTAGAGCCCTGTAGTGGGGCAGGTGCTGCACCCACTGTGCTAAGAGCCCTGTAGTGGGGCGGGTGCTGCAGCCACTGTGCTAGGAGCCCTGTAGTGGGGCAGGGGCTGCAGTCACTGTGCTAGGAGCCCTGTAGTGGGGCAGGTACTGCTGTAGTGGGGCAGGTGCCGCAGCCACTGTGCTAAGAGCCCTGTAGTGGGGCAGGTGCCGCAGCCACTGTGCTAAGAGCCCTGTAGTGGGGCAGGGACCGCAGCCACTGTGCTAAGAGCCCTGCAGTGGGGCAGGGACCGCAGCCACTGTGCTAAGAGCCCTGTAGTGGGGCAGGGGCTGCAGTCACTGTGCTAAGAGCCCTGTAGTGGGGCAGGGGCTGCAGTCACTGTGCTAGGAGCCCTGTAGTGGGGCAGGTGCTGCAGCCACTGTGCTAAGAGCCCTGTAGTGGGGCAGGGGCTGCAGCCACTGTGCTAAGAGCCCTGTAGTGGGGCAGGGGCTGCTGTAGTGGGACAGGGGCTGCAGTCACTGTGCTAGGAGCCCTGTAGTGGGGCAGGTGCTGCAGCAACTGTGCTAAGAGCCCTGTAGTGGGGCAGGTGCTGCTGTAGTGGGGCAGGTGCTGCAGCCACCGGCTAAGAGCCCTGTAGTCGGGCAGGTGCTGCAGCAATTGTGCTCGTACATTATGGTTGGTGTGGGACCTATAGGAAGTGGTTAGTGCTCCTTAGTAATGTGTAGGACCCTGTAACCCCAAGTACTGTGTGTAGTATTTTGTTTTGCTTTGCTATTAAAGTTCTTCTCTTTTTCCTAAGACCGGCACTGGGCTGGTCAGTACATTATTGTGTATGTTGCTTGTTGAGTTCTGAGTCTCTGGCTCACCAGTCGACCTCTCTGAGAAGCCTGTGACTACTCGCCCTCTATCCTGAGAGCCCAGTTCGGGAGGGGTGCTCTTGGTCCATGTTAGAAAAGGTAGATGGACCGGGAGGGTCGGCCGGGGTCAGGAGGAGAGGTCTCCGGGGAGAGCCGTCTCCAGCGATCGTACAGACAAGTAACTTCCCCCCCACAGACAGATATCACACACGGATAAGGTTCAGTGTTCTTTATAAGCACTTATTTAAGGTACGGTTAAATGGTACAAGGAGGTCTGGACTCAGGGGTCCCCTCGATGAGAGTCTCGCAAGGTAGGGAAGGGGGTAGCGGGACAGTCTATTTACCAATCAGGTAGTTCGGATGAGATGATGATGAGCTCACAATCCTCGAGCTTGGTGGTTAGGTGGTATGGGCCGCGGCAGCGCCAGCAGGTCCCGGTGTGGATGGTCGATACAACGGGCCGCGGCAGCGCCAGCAGGTCCCCGGAAGATATACGGTCCGCGGCAGCGCCAGCAGGTCCCGGTGAGGATGGTCGTTACAACGGGCCGCGGCAACGCCAGCAGGTCCTCGGAAGATATACGGTCCGCGGCAGCGCCAGCAGGTCCCGGTGAGGATGGTCGTTACAACGGGCCGCGGCAGCGCCAGCAGGTCCCAGGAAGATGAAGGTTGCAGAAGGCCGCGGCAGCGCCAGCAGGCAGGACGATGGTTCACAAGAGCGGGCTACGGCAGCGCCAGTAGACCGTCAGGGTTGAGTTCACTCGGTGTCTCTCGACTCCAGGATACAACTGCCTTCCTGCTTCGGAGCTGCCTCAGTTATAGGGCTGGTGCCCTTTGATGTCCGGACCCTCGCACTTGGAGGTCGGAGGGTCCGGGATGAAGGTGTCCAGACACCCAGCAGGGGGTGGAGCCAGTGCCTGGGGGAGCTGGGGGCGATCGGCACCTGGCGGGGGAGAGCCCTTGACACTTCGTTCTCCCATTGAACTGCCAAGTGGTCCGCTCACCTCCTGGGTGGATGGTGGTGCCGGGATGTCGGGGCCGGCCAGGCCCGGGGTTAGGGTCGAGGGGAGGCCATGCGGCCGCGTGGTGCAGGGCCCAAGATGGCGGCTTGACCCGGCCGGGAAAGCCGGTGGGGCTGGACCCCGTGATGAGTAGGGGTCCGAGGGCAGAGGGTCCGTCGGAAGACGGAGTACAGGTGCTTGTTGCGGGGATATGCCAGGTGGGCCGGAGTTCGGGCCCTGTCGAGCGGGGAGGGAGCAAGCCGTCTGTGAGGCCTGTCCAACATGCGTCCCCCCCAGCTGAAGGCGGGGAGAGTCACCCATCTCCTTGGGGACTCTCTTCGTCGAGGCGGAAAAAGCGGGACAGGCCATCTGCGTTGGCGTGGTCTTGGCCTGGTCGGTGCTCCACGGTGAAGTCCATTCCCTGCAGGGAAATGGACCAGCGCAAGAGTTTTGGGTCCTCCCCCCGCATCTGCATCAGCCATTGCAGGGGTCGATGGTCGGTTTGTACCCGGAAGTGGGTACCGAAGAGATAGGGTCGGAGCTTTTTGAGGGCCCACACTACTGCAAATGCCTCCCTCTCGATGGTGCTCCAACGCTGTTCTCGGGCCAGGAGACGTCGACTGATGAAGGCCACCGGCTGGTCATGACCTTCGGCGTTCAACTGAGAGAGGACGGCTCCGATGCCGTGGTCGGAGGCGTCGGTCTGCACCACAAATTCCCGACTGTAATCGGGGGCCTGAAGCACCAGGGCGGTGCACAGGGCGGCCTTCAGCTCCTCGAAGGCCGCTTGACAATCAGGAGTCCAGTTGACCCGCTTCGGCTGGTTCTTGGATGTGAGACCCGTGAGGGGCCCCACGATGCTGCCGTAGTCCTTCACGAACCGCCGGTAGTAGCCGGTGAGCCCCAAGAAGGCTCGGACCTCGGTCTGGGTGACGGGGGGTTGCCAGGACTGGATGGCAGCAATCTTAAGTTGTAGGGGGGCCACCAGCCCGCTCCCCACTTGGTGCCCAAGGTAGGTCACAGACCCTTGGCCAATCTGGCACTTGCCGGCCTTAATTGTGAGGCCGGCCCGCTGGAGGGCTTGTAGGACCTCTTGGAGGTGACGGAGGTGGTCGGACCAGTGGCGGCTGTATACAGCGATATCGTCCAGGTAGGCAGCGCTGAATTCTTCAAGCCCTGCCAAGACCTGGTTCACAAGGCGTTGGAACGTGGCGGGGGCATTCTTCATGCCAAAGGGCATGACCTTAAATTGATAGTGGCCATCGGGGGTAGAGAAGGCTGACCGTTCCTGAGCCCTGGGTGTGAGGCCGATCTGCCAGTAGCCCGCCGTTAGGTCGAAGATACTAAGGTAGCGGGCGGCCCCCAGCCGGTCGATCAGCTCGTCTGCTCGGGGGATGGGATGAGCGTCGGTCCGGGTGACAGCGTTCAAGCCCCGGTAGTCGACGCAGAATCTCAGTTCCGGGGCGGAGCCGGGGGCAGCGGCCTTGGGAACTAATACGACCGGACTGGCCCAGGGACTGTCCGAGGGCTCGATGACCCCGATCGTGAGCATCTTGGCCACTTCCTCCTGTATGCAGGCCCGTACCCGATCTGGTACGCGGTAGGCCCGGTGCCGGACAGGGGGACTGTCCCCGGTGTCTACGTCGTGCAGACACCAGGGGGTGACCCCGGGGGTGAGGGAGAACAGGGCAGCGAACTGCAGCAGGAGGTTCCGGCAGTCCTGGCGTTGCTCCGAAGTGAGGGCGTCCGAGAGCCGGACCCCGTCCACGGAGCCGTCCTTCTCCTGAGTCTTCAGGAGATCCGGGAGGGGCTCGGAGTCTTCTTCTGTGCCACTGTCTGTAGCCATCAAGAGGCTTAGTTCGGAGCGCACAAAGTGCGGTTTGAGCCGGTTGGTGTGGAGGACCCGAAGGGGGTTCCGGGAGGACCCCATGTCGATGAGGTAAGTGACGGGGCTTTTGCGCTCGACCACTTTGAAGGGCCCCGTCCACTTATCTTGCAGGGCACATGGTTCGGTGGGGGACATTACCCATACTTGCTGCCCAGGCTCGAATTCAACGGAGGAGGCATTGTGGTCATACCACCTCTTCATGTCCTCCTGGCTGGCCTCGAGGTTCGCCTTGGCCATCTCCCTGAAGCGCCGGGTCTGGTTTCGTAGGGCCAGGATGTATTTGAAGACGTCTGGAGGGGTCGTTAGGGGGGCCATCTCCCAACCTTCCTTGACTAGGCTGAGGGGCCCTCGCACAGGGTGTCCGTATAGGAGTTCAAAGGGGCTAAAACCGAGGGACTTCTGGGGAACTTCCCGGTAGGCGAAGAGGAGGCACGGGAGCAGTACATCCCACTGGCGACGGAGAGGTTCTTCCAATCCCCCAATCATCCCTTTGAGAGTGCGGTTAAAACGCTCCACTAGTCCGTTCCCTTGGGGGTGATAGGGGGTCGTGAATCTGTAGGTGACCCCGCATTGTTGCCAGAGGGACTTCATGTATTTTGATATGAAATTCGTGCCTCGGTCGCTGACGACTTCTCGGGGGAAGCCTACCCGGGAGAAGATCCCCATCAGGGCCCGGCCAACCACTGGAGCGGTCACTGTCCGTAGGGGCACCGCCTCGGGGTAGCGGGTGGCATGGTCCACTAGTACCAAGATGAACCTGTGTCCTTGTGCCGTGCGGGGGTCCAGAGGTCCCACAATGTCTATCCCCACCCTCTCGAACGGGGTGGTGACCACCGGGAAGGGTTGTAGAGGGGCCTTCAGCTTCCGGCCACTCTTCCCGCTGGCTTGGCATGTGGGGCACGATCGGCAGTGGTTCAGGACGTCATTCCTCATTTTCGGCCAAAAAAAGTGGGTCACCAGGCGACTGTACGTTTTGTCCTGGCCCAGGTGTCCAGCCAGGGGGACATCGTGGGCTAGGTTGAGCAGAAAGTCTCGGAAGCGGAGCGGTACCACCAGAACTCGACCGGCCCCCAGCTCGGCGATTCTTTGCTCGCTGTAGAGCAGGTCGTTATCCCAGTAGACCCAGTGGGTTCCGGTGGTGTCCCCGGTGGTTTGGGTGTTGGCTTGTTGGCGGAGTCCCTCGAGGGAGGGACAGGTCTTTTGTTCCAGGCGGAACTGTTCTTGGGTGGGCCCCCCTTCTTGCCGCCACTGAGCCAGATCCGGAAGGTCCTGGTGTTGCGCGTCTTCTTCGGCAGTCGGGTCCGGGAGGTCGGAGTCGCCGTTGTCCTCTACAGGGGCAACCGGGGGCGGAGGTGCTGGCCATTCGGTTTCTTCTGATCGGGGGGCGGCACGGGCGGCCATGGATCGGGTGGTTATGCAGGCCCAGTCCGGGAGGCCCAGCATCCCCAAGTGTTCTCTTCTCTCGACGGTGGCCCACGGGGAACTCTCGAGGTCATTCCCCAGGAGGCAGTCCACGGGGGCATCGTCCCGGACTGTCACCTTCAGTAGGCCGGAGACCCCTCCCCATTCAAACGGGACGCAGGCCATCTTACACATGCTCTCAGAGTTATCTGCCGAGCGGACGGGGCAGAGAATGTTCGGCAGGATCTGCTCGGGCTTCACCAGGTGACAGCGGACGGCCGTCACGCTGGCGCCGGTGTCACGCAAGGCCTCGGCTCTCTGTCCATTAATGGTCACCCACTGACCGTATTTTCTGGTGTTGGTGGGTAGGGGAGCCCGCGGAACCATGTCCCTTCCCCCTAAGCATGCCAGGACCATAGCGGCCGGTTCCCACCCTTGCTGGTCCGGCTCATACTCCTCGGGTCCCTCCGATGATTGCTCTTCCCCCAGGGCAGCGGCAGCTACCTGGCGGGGCTTGGGTGGTTGGTTTAGCGGGCAGTTCGGATCGTTGGCGTAGTGGCCTAGTCGCTGGCATCGGTGGCACGTGACGTTGGCTCGGTACCCAGGCCGCAACGGGGGGTTGCCCCGGCCGGCCTGAGGTGGGGTGCTGGCCACGGGTGTTGCTGGTAAGGCGTCTCTCCCTCGCCCCTGGCCCCCTCCTCCTCCCCGAGGACGGTGCTGGCCTTGGTTGCTTCTGTTCTGGTCGGGTGGCCCTTTCCGGCCCACTCGGGTGCTTTCCCACCGGTCAGCTTCGGCGGCGAGCTGCCGGGGGTCAGTCAGCTTACTGTCGAGTAGGTGCTGCCTGAGCTCGACGAAACAGTTGTTTGACAGGTGCTCCCACACCATAAGGTTGAAGAGTTGTTCGTAGGTGGTGACCTGATTTCCCTTGATCCAACCCTCGAAGGCCCGGCTGAAATAGTTCACGTATTCCACCCAAGTTGTACCTGGGATCCGGGTGCAATCTCTGAACCTCTGGCGGTACATCTCGGGCGTGAGGCCGTAGCGGGTGAGGAGGGCAGCCTTCATGTGGTCGTAGGACGACATTTGGTGATCGGGGAGCTGCAGCAGGGCATCGCGACCCTCGTTGATGAATCTCCCCCAAAGTCCGGCTCCCCAATCACTCCGGTCGATCCGGTGGGAGGTCATTGCGATCTCATAGGCTTTAAACCACTGTTGTATGTCGTCTTCTCGGACATACTCGCGGACCACATCCTTGGGGATGTGAACTTTTTTCTCAATAGGCCCCGGGGTGTGGGGTCGCTCAGGCACCCCCAGTTCCTTATTCTGTTTGCGCAGTTCTATTTCCGCCAGTCGGCGCTCGTGCTCGAGCGTTATTTTTTTCTCTTCCAGCTCTCTTTGTCTCTGCTTTTCTTCTCGTTCCTCTCGAAGCCGCATATGCTCGAGGTTGATTTTCTGTTCAGCTAACTTAAGTTCGCCATCCATCTTGAGTCGTGCCATCTCTAATTCGTGTAATCTGACTCTGTCTCTTTCTCGTATCTCCTCCTGTGAGAGGCCCGTTCCCCGCTCCTCGGGAGCCGTGGCGTTCCCCTCTGGTGTGATGCTGCTTTGGTCGGAGGGTCCGGCGACCCCAGTTTCTGTCCATGACTCAAGAGCGCGCTTTAGATCATCCTTGGTACTCAGGCCGGTGGTAGCAATGCCAAGTTCTATGCAAAATTGTCTCAGTTCGCGGTGGTTGTATTCTTCTAATTTCTCCATTTGGAATTTTTCGGTGGAGCTGCTATCTTTGGTCGACATCGTGCTTTGTCGTGGGGTGAGCTACTCTCTGTACGATTACGCGTTGATTCGGATCGCGCCGCTGGCCACCAATGTTAGAAAAGGTAGATGGACCGGGAGGGTCGGCCGGGGTCAGGAGGAGAGGTCTCCGGGGAGAGCCGTCTCCAGCGATCGTACAGACAAGTAACTTCCCCCCCACAGACAGATATCACACACGGATAAGGTTCAGTGTTCTTTATAAGCACTTATTTAAGGTACGGTTAAATGGTACAAGGAGGTCTGGACTCAGGGGTCCCCTCGATGAGAGTCTCGCAAGGTAGGGAAGGGGGTAGCGGGACAGTCTATTTACCAATCAGGTAGTTCGGATGAGATGATGATGAGCTCACAATCCTCGAGCTTGGTGGTTAGGTGGTATGGGCCGCGGCAGCGCCAGCAGGTCCCGGTGTGGATGGTCGATACAACGGGCCGCGGCAGCGCCAGCAGGTCCCCGGAAGATATACGGTCCGCGGCAGCGCCAGCAGGTCCCGGTGAGGATGGTCGTTACAACGGGCCGCGGCAGCGCCAGCAGGTCCCAGGAAGATGAAGGTTGCAGAAGGCCGCGGCAGCGCCAGCAGGCAGGACGATGGTTCACAAGAGCGGGCTACGGCAGCGCCAGTAGACCGTCAGGGTTGAGTTCACTCGGTGTCTCTCGACTCCAGGATACAACTGCCTTCCTGCTCCGGAGCTGCCTCAGTTATAGGGCTGGTGCCCTTTGATGTCCGGACCCTCGCACTTGGAGGTCGGAGGGTCCGGGATGAAGGTGTCCAGACACCCAGCAGGGGGTGGAGCCAGTGCCTGGGGGAGCTGGGGGCGATCGGCACCTGGCGGGGGAGAGCCCTTGACACTTCGTTCTCCCATTGAACTGCCAAGTGGTCCGCTCACCTCCTGGGTGGATGGTGGTGCCGGGATGTCGGGGCCGGCCAGGCCCGGGGTTAGGGTCGAGGGGAGGCCATGCGGCCGCGTGGTGCAGGGCCCAAGATGGCGGCTTGACCCGGCCGGGAAAGCCGGTGGGGCTGGACCCCGTGATGAGTAGGGGTCCGAGGGCAGAGGGTCCGTCGGAAGACGGAGTACAGGTGCTTGTTGCGGGGATATGCCAGGTGGGCCGGAGTTCGGGCCCTGTCGAGCGGGGAGGGAGCAAGCCGTCTGTGAGGCCTGTCCAACAGTCCAGATGCAGAGCTGTAGTAGGACAGCCCCTGGGGCATCAGAGCAGCGGCGTAGCTACCATTGGTGCAGTCGATACAATGCACCAGCACCTAGAGATGGGAGGGGGCTAGTCTGCCCTGCACCAGGTGATGTTATTTCAGAAGCTGCCTCGTCTGATTTGGTTTTTGATAAAAAAAAATTATACAGTGCATGCTAAGGGCTCGACTGTGTTTACTTTTCAGGGGGAAGGGAATGTAGGGAGTAGAAGATAAGGAAACACTAAAGAAGAGAGGAAAGAAAAGGCGAGTGTAGGAAGGTAAGGTCCATCGCAATGGTTAGCCCCTCTTTTTGCCTGGTGTCAGTGTGGTTTTGACTGGTCGTACTGGATCCTGCTAATCAGGACCCCAGTCACTATGCTTTCTCCCCAAATTAGATTTATTTTGGTAAGTACTTCTGTACCTCCCCAATTGGCTACTGGTGTACCCTTGTAAGTCCCTAGTAGATGGTACTAAGGTACCCAGGGCATTGGTACACCAGGGGTCTTCCATGGGCTGCAGCATGAATTATGCCACCCAGGAGAGACCACTCAAACTGTGACTAGAGGCCTGCCATTGCAGCCTGTGTGAGTAGGTGCTTGCACCTCTCACGACAGATACAAGTTTCCTTATATCTGAGGTCGCTACACTTAAAACCTGCAAGTCACACCTCTAGAAGGTCTTTCAGTCCTGATGGTAGGGTGCTTGGTTAGAAGTGTGAGGGTGCCCCTGCATGAGCAGGACACCCCTCCAAACCCCAGAGTCGATTCTCCAGGCTTTGTAAGTGTGGCCAGCCATTTTATACATATAGTGGACGTCAAGTCATTTACGATATGTCTTACTATATATTGGCTGCACCGAAAATGGTCATGTTTAGTATCAAACATGTTTGAATCCTACCACAAAACAGATTGCAGTATTGGATGTAGGATCCCATGTACTGGGGGGCTCCCTCCTGCTGCTGAGCCAGGCTCGAGCAGGGGAAGGTAGAACAATAGGTTTCCTGTCACAGGGAGGTGTGACCACCTCCCAGACAGGACTTAGTGTATTGGGCTGGGCTGGGGGCGCTTGCCAGCGCCACCATACTGCTTTGAAGGAGACATTTGGTGCCCTTCTTCCATACTCCAGTTGGAACCAGTTAAGGGAGTCGTTGGCTCCCGCTATGGCACGAAACTGGACATGGAAATATCTTCCCCTCTGTCCAGCCCCATCTCTGGTAGGGACCCCTGAATCATCCCAACCCTTTCCTTGGGGTACTTAATTGCTTACCTGTGAGTGGCTCTTCAGATTCATCGTGGGACAAGATTCAAATCCTAAACCACTTCATCTTCAACCGTCTGGGCACTTTGAACTTCATTGGACTTTGCTTTCGGAACTGAGACTGGATTTGGAAGAATCCTGCTGCTGCTGGTCTTATCGCCCTGCCTGTCTTCTGTGTTGTCTGTGCCTGTGCTTCATCTAGGTTCTTCTCCAGGCCTGTGGGCATCAAAGACACCCAAAGGAATCTCCCTTGGAGTGAAGGAGTCACTCCCCTGCATCCACAGGCACCGCAACTAAGCTGACCGGTATGCTGCTCCTGAATTCCTACAGACCCTGACAGGCTCAGCAACAGAGGTGTTGGTTCTGCAACTCCCTCGAGGCCTGCACAGTCTTCTCAGCAACTTTGAAACCAGTATCCCTCGTCGGAACTGCTGAAGCAGCACCCCTGTGCAACGTGTCGACTTGCGGTTGCCAAGTCTTGTTGACTCTCTTCTCCAGATATCTTCAGGCTCCAAAAAGCTCCGGCATTTCCTGCATCATTTGCACTGTGGGCCTGCATTCTTGGTGAACTGCTCGAGGTCCTCTTGCGACTCCTGTGCCTCTAGCCTGTGGGTCCTCTTGAGGGTTATCTTTTGTTCCAGTGGGCTCCCCTGCTTGCTTAGGGCTTGCACTGGCTCTCCTGCATTTGGTGAGTCCCTTGGACCTTGCTGATCCCGACACTGCACCTTCTTTGGTTTCCTCATCTGTTGCTGCGGCCAAGGCTTGTTGGTGCTGACGCCGGAAACTGCCCCATTGCTCTCAACTTCTGACGTGGAACAGCTCGTGAGCGGCTCCCGGTCTTCCATAGCATCACCTGGTCCTCACAGCTGCAGCGACAAGGTCACCATCAACTCTCCTGCATCTTCATTCATCGGTGGTCATTGGACTTCCGTGCCTCCTGGTCTCTCCAGAGTGGCATAGACTCTGTCCCCTCTGCTTGCAGGTACTCCTCTTCAAGAATCCATCCTCGTATCCCACTGTACTCTTTCACCTCCTTTGCCAGCGGCACCTTAACAGAAGTCCTCCATTGTGGTGTACGGCGGGTTTGACTTCAATTCGCACCTGTTCACCAGGCATTCCTGGTGTAGGTATCCTTGTTCCTGGGGTATTCCTGGGTGGGTTGACTCCCCGAACTTCCATCTTTCACGGGGTTTTCTCAGGGTCCTCTGGGAAGGGTCCTTCATCTTGAAAACTGCAACCGCGACTACCCATTGACTTGCATTGAGTATTTCTGCACACAGCCTCCGTGGGGTTCCTGGGGATTTACCTTGGGTGGTTCCTTAGGTGCCCGGCTCTTTCAAGTGTTCTGGGTCCGGTCCCGACTTTGGTCCCAGTTCTCATTCCACTTTATTAGTATATGGTTTGGTCTCCCCTGGAGACCACTGTGTATTTGTGCTTCTTACCTGTTCTACTTTTGGAGTATTGTGATTATATCTCCGGATAGGTAGATATACCAATGTGTTTGTGGGAGTGTATAATGAATACCTATTTTTATAACTACACTGTTTGATTCTTTTTCACTTAACCTACACTATATGATTAGTACTGGTAAAACAAGGTGCTTTACACTCCTTCTGGACTAAGCCTGGAGGCTGCTCTCCACAGTTACCACTTGGAGAGCTTTCTATAGTTGTCTAAGACCACTAAAATCACCATAAGGGTTGTCTGGATTAGTGCAGGGTGCTTCACTTAAATAAGTGTGCACCATATACTGGGCCAGCCTCCTAGAATTACGAAGTAAGATTTTTCTCCTTTTAGTTGTTTTGTTCAATAATCTTGAAAAGATTATTAAGAACATGGATACTGCACAAAGGGAACACTCGAGAAACATTCCTCTCCATAAACAAAGAGAGAACAAACATGCCTGACCTTATTCTATGCTGCTGGGTGAGACTGCTTGCTCTCCGTAAGCCCACAGAGGAAAAAGTGTCCACGAGCTGCTTCAAAAGACTATGAACTTCAGAATCACCGAGTAGAGAGGACTGCACCACTCATGTTGGTTTCTCTTTAGATTAAGCATGTGTCAATGGGTGCTGTTTCTTTTTATGGCGCTCTGCATCCAAGATTGCTGGCGCTTTAGAATCCTGAGCTCTGTAGACTCGATCCTAGCTGCGCCAAGGGTGCAGACCACCACCAGGAGCTGTCCAAAGAAGTACTAAGCGCCACCTGAATGCCACCAAGATTCAAAGGGCACAGGTAGCACTTTGAACTACATGGCGGTATCCCTCCAGTAGAGAGACCATGAAATGGCAAGAACAGTGACATCGTTGGTTATGAAATAGTGAACGCAGTAGCATCACTGGTTCTGACAGTCTGCTGGGCCCAGGAGAGTCATCGGAATGCTTTTTAGTCACCCAAGACAGACACTAACCTCACTTTAAGTGAACCCCTGGTTTAGCTATAATCAGAGACCTGTAGACCAGTGGCAACTGGGGTTTTTCGGGGGCATCGACCTTTGGGCCAAAGTCACCCCCCCCTGTTCGTGGACTGAAGGGGGGCCCCCAGGAAGTCCTAGTCAACAGGATCAGCATCCACAGCATCTTCAGTATCCTTTATCACTTGCATCAGGACCACTCCATTGATGTCTATTGTATTTCACCCATAGAGCCTGGAACTGGCCTAAAAACCGCTTTGTCCTGCTAAGCCTTATTGGCCCCTGTGACTTATTCACTGCCAGAGTTGGTAGCCCAAAATGGGCCAGATTAACAGAACACAACTTTACAAATGATATTCAAAGTAACCGCTAACCATGATAGTTGCCAATGCTTATTTTCTTTTTGAAGGAAAAGCAGCCATTTTTAGATTGCTTAATAATTTATATCTCTGGTACCCGTTGGTGGATTTTATTTATTTGGTGTCTAAAAATAAGAGTTATTTTTATAAATGAGTGTCGGATTTTCTTTTCGTCGTGTTCCCTTCATCAGTTGGGAACTTCTAAATGCTATGCACGTGTTCCCTTGACAAAGCCTGTCTGCTTGAATCCACAGCTACCCTGACGTATGTGTTTTATATGTTATTTTCCTCTGTAATCCATGTACATGCTTTCATGATAGTTTTCCATGCGAGACCAAAATGATGGTGCCTTACCCCTATATGAATGCCTGCTCCGGTTCAGTTCGGGTTCACATTGCCGTGTGATATCATTTTGGCTTTCATATGGATACCCTTCTAGTCCTTTTGACTTATTCAAGTACATTAAAAACGCAAATCTTGTGCCTCTTGCTCCAGTTCTCTGGTTACCCCAGTGCTTTTTAGGTCTCGCCTAGTGACGCAGCGCATGCGATGCTCCCTTGGCGAGATCTATTGTTGTCGATTTCTTTTCCGAAGGGGGACAGGACATGTGCAAGCGTACGGAGGACAGCCGATGTGCACGCATACTGCTCGTGGCGTTAGCACAAGGGGCAGCAGATGTGCTCGCATACGGAGGACAGGAGATGTGCACGTTTACGGCTCCTGGCGTTAGCACATCTCCTGCTCGCTTGCTCCCTCCCTCCCTGTCTCTATCAGTCCCCTTACATTGCAGAACATGAGTAATTTAATGAACCCTTTCCCTGCCGTGGTTTCTATGCCTTGTGTGTCATATTTAGATGCTAAAAACGTTTAACACGTCTCTAATACTGCAAGTGACGCATTAATGAAACTGAAGATGTGCTGAACTCCTCTCACCTCCGAGGCCCATGCTCGCCACTTATTGTGAACGATTTCATCACAAGACATTTGTTTCAGTTCCCCGTGGCTCAATACACAACTTCTCGCTGCACCGAGATCTGTCCCCTTTGCCGCAGCCGGGGCCACTGCGTCTCAAGCCTCGACCCCAGCCACCACCAGCGCAGGATGGCCTCTGGCGTGTGTGCCCTCTCTCTCGCAGGGGCCCTCGCGCTCACTCCGCACACCCGCAGCCGCTTGTAGGGGGAGCGCGCGCTCACCTGCGCCCTTCTGAGACTCCTGGGCTCGCGCTGGCTGCTCTCTCGTCCTTCGGATCGGGCGCCTTGGCAGCCTGTGGCGCACTTTCGTCCTCAGCGTCAGTCCTCTTTTCAGCCAGCAAAAGCCCCGTCCCTTCTAACTTCCCCCTTTCATCCCGTCAGCCAGTTATCGCCAGCTCGCAAAGAGCAACCAAGTCTCCCCGGTGTAGTAACAGAAGGACAACACCACCTCTCAGACCTTCGGCTGCGAGGGGATTTCAACATCGGGAATTTCTCTTTTTTTTTTTTTCATGGTCCTCTTCTACTTTTGCTTTTGGTCCAGGGGCTTCCGCCATAAGAATGTGCTCGGCTTCCTCTTCAGAAAATGGACCCGCCTTTTTCTTCTTAAAAGGTCCCCAGCGCGTTTAGTTCGAATCCCTTTATTGTCGCCTCCAGGGGTATACCACGATGTAACTCCTGCGCCCTCTGTAACATACTTTATAAATGGAAAGTGCAAATTACAAGATAGTGCCATGATAACAGAAATACAATTCAAGTGTTCGTGATGTGCAAGAACGTGTATCGTACCTTCTAATAAGGCTTGCAGAGTTTGGAAAGTTTTTATTGGTTCCTTCTTTTGTTTATAAACCATGCACCTTTCACCAAGTGAATCTATTTAACAAGCATTTGCAATGCAATATATCTCATTTGCGCGAGTTTGAGCTATTGACATTGCAAATAACAATGCCTTTTATTTTTGTTTTCGTTTTCAAAACATAAATAAAAGGCATTGTTATTTACAATACCAATAGCTTAAAGTCGCGCAAATGCAAGACCAATTGCATAGCAAATGCTTGTTTTCATTTGTTGGGCCAAACCAAAGTTGGTTTAATTACTGAATTCGAGACAATAATCTGCGAATAAGCCATTTTTGTTCTCTTTCTAATGCCAGTTTTAGTGAGATCTTTGTTTCCTGAACTCTCCAGCGCAAAACACAGAAGCTTTGGGGTTGATTATGTTGGCAGGCGGATCACCACCGCCCACATGGCGGTGGCGATCCGCCCACCAACATTAACCGCCCGCCTCCCATTTCCCCCCTGCCACATTACAATGGCGGGGGGATCCCGGCGGACGGAAAGACCGTCTGCCGGTTTTCCGCCAGTCGTCTCGTTGACCGTGTGGAAAAAGTGTTTAATATGGTGACTGTGTCTGAAAGACACCGCCATCCATATTACGATGCAGGCGGTCACTCGCCTTTCGCGCCATGGAAAGGCTCGTGGACTTTGCTGTTGAGGGCCCGTAGCAGGGGGTGCACATGGGGGCATTGGCATGCAAATGGTGGCAGGCACCGCGCGGTGCCTGTCACGTTGTGCATTCAAATGCACAACATGCATTTTTTACTTTGCGGCGGGTGCTGCTTGTAGCCCCGCCTGCCGCAATGTAAAAAATGCGGGATGCGCCCGCCAGTGTGGCGGGCGCATCCCAATGCCAACTGCCTGACCGCTGCACCTATGGCGGGCGGTCCCTTTAGCCGTTGCGGTGTCCGCCCGCCATCGCAATAGACCCCATAGTTCTGCAGTGTCGCCTTGTTTGGATTTTCTTGGAGGCTGAGAGATGGATTTGTCCTGCCGATCAGTCTGCTGTGTGTTGTCTTCGGATGCTATCGGGCATCTGTTTATTATCGTTGTGGCAAGGCTGTGGCGTGAAATGTTAATGAACCCGACCTTGTGTTCCGAAACTGTCAAATGCTGTGGAGATGTCCGAGTTGTTGTTATTAAATAACACACCCTCTGACTGGCACACAGAGAATCCCGACAGACAGTGAAACCGCAGTCCATTCACTTGTGTTCGTGTGTGTGACAACAGGAGAGCGCATGTGCACTTAAACTACAGTCTCAGAAATTTGGGAGGGTCCAGAAGCCACCCCCAGGACTTGGAAACATCAAGGACAGCGCCCTATGACCTCCCTCCTTCTGCTCGAGAGATGTCTTCACCAGATCTGCTAATGAACTAGCAGCAAGCAAGCGCGGTGAAGACCGCTTCATGCTGCTTATTGTTTAGTATCTCCATAAGTGATGGCATGCTTCACAGCCTTCAGGTGACAGACACAAGCTGGTAAGTCAGGATAGAAACCGCGTGTTAATGATGTGGAAGTCTTAAACTATCACAGACAACCCCCTCTGCTTCCCACACACACCACTACAGATGTGTCTCCATTCAGACAGACATTGCCCGTTTATCATCGACTAGCGGAGGACCCATGGCCAGACTGGCCAGCCGGGCAAACGGACAAACCCCCGGGAGGCTGTAGCGCCAGGAGGCCGGTTTTGGCACTTGGAGGCCTGTTTCGGCCTCCAGGAGCGGTGGTGCACTCTACGCGATCCCAGCGGTAACTTGAAAGAGTTGCTCTGGTTCTAGAGCGCATTAGCACATCTGCAAATGGGGGCTGAAATTATCATTTTAAGTTCTCAGTCTGGCCATGTGAGAGCCTCCGTCTAAGAGGGGCCATCTTGTGCCCTATGCTGTATCCTGGCGGCAATCTTGTGCCCCGTGCTGTATTCTGGCGGCCATCTTGTGCCCCGTGCTGTATCCTGGTGGCCATCTTGTGCCCCATGCTGTATTCTGGCCGCCATCTTGTGCCCCATGCTGTATCCTGGTGGCCATCTTGTGACCTGTGCTGTATCCTGGTGGCCATCATGTGCCCGTGCTGTATCCTGGTGGCCACCTTGTGCCCTGTGCTGTATCCTGGTGAAGGCCGCGGGATCAGGCGATGGATCCAAGATAGAATGGCAGTGGTGGGCTAGCAGCCTTGGAACACGGGGAGGAGTGATGCTTGAAGTAGATGGGTCTAGTTAGGGACAGCAGAGCCTTCAACAGATGACATCACCGCTCTCAAACATAAGCACCCAGAGGCTACCTCCTTGGCACACTCACAAGAAGACTTCACTCAAGCGCTACACAAATGCATGTGACCTCTTCGATCCAAGATGCTTGTTCCTCATTACCCTTCCAGGCTCCTTCGGTCCTGCCCAAATGCTTCTATTTTTGTTTGTTCTTGTACAGAGTGTCTTTTCATTGTTACCAGTGTTTTATATTACGCAGTCAGTCGTGCCAGCTGACCTGACACCGCATGTAATAACACTTTTCCTGCTGTTTTTGAATTACAGATGCTCGACCCCCTTAACTTTGAGTAATTTTGTGCCCTGTCACGCGCTTATTTGATTGGCTGCTGGTGATGTCTCAATACTTCGCTTCAGTTTAAATAAACGAAGCCTACTTGCAGCTTTTTCCAATGAAAAGCACATTGACTAACTTCCCAATGTTGTGTGCACCACATGTACGCATATAAATAGCTCAGAGGCCTCCAGCTTTTATGTGGCATTATTAAAGCCTCTTCCAGACATACTGGCTTGTGTTTGAAGTGGTCACAGAACAGAAGTCTTCATCTCCAGCACTGGGAGCCTGCCTCTCAAGCCATGCTCTGGTGCAAGCCTGCTTCAGTGGCTGCTACAAACATGTTAATGTTAAACATGAGCCTTGAGCACCCGCTTTAGTCGGGTCGGAGATCCTTGCAAATCTCACACGTCAGCCTATGGACTCCTGCAAGTCTGCCGGATCGCTGTCTCACAAAGCTCTGCTGGCCATTGTCGAACGCTCGTTTGTTGATCCTGATCTAAGGAGTGTCTCAGCTCGGACTTCAGGACCCAACCATGAATGTTTCAGGTGGAGTCTTCATTTGATGTCCAGGATCTGCCTTGACAAGTCTAAGCCTCAAGAGCTCTATAGTACCGGTGTCAGACCGGAAACCCGTGGCGCATCATCCATTGAGCATCTCGCCCTGTACCACACCGAGGCTTTGTGACACTACCTGAAGCTAGCTTTGAGTGCCTTTATAGTTCAGATCTGTTCAATAGTTGTCTAGGACACATACGCTGGCCTACAATCTCTGGCCGTTGAGAAAACAGAGAGTATAATTCACAAAACAATAACACAAACAACCCTATCCCACCCCTCCCAGTCCTGGAGACTACTCGCTGTAGAATAGTTTACCATGAAACTATATTTTGGAAATTAGATTCTTGTCTTCTTTGTCGTTAGTAGCCACCTTCCAAGCTCTGTCAGTGACCGACTAGCCTGAGGTTTGATGGTGTGATGCATGGCCCAATGAGGGACTTGGCTATACCTAAACCTCTTTGGTTTGGGCAGATCAGACTCTTTCAGAATCTAAAATGGTTTAATTCTTTGATAGTCAAACAGGTTTCCCACTCTGCAGCACCAGGGTAAATTGGGGTTCCCTAGTACTGGTGTAAAGGGTGATGAGATTGGGGGTCATACATAACTGTTGCTACTGTCTTACCCTCCCAGTGCAGCCCTCCTGTTGGGAGATGAAAACAGCCCCAAGAACCTCCTCTCAACACATGGCACCTTCTATGCGTGTGCCCGGCATACGGTTGCCACCCGAACGTCACCCAGTTTTGAAATGTAGCCCCACAACCAAAGGCTACTAGGGTCTCTCTCTAGAATCCCCAGTCACTGTCTCCGCCTCAAGCGAGATGAGCAGTGTGTGATATTTTTGGCATTAGGGGAATATGTTGCATTTTGTGTGGAACCCGTTTACTGTTGTCCCCACAGCTTGCCCCTAATTAATCTGGCTGCTGGGAGTCAGGGAGTCCCGGCCCCATCCTGAATGGCAGCACTCCTTTTAAAAGCTATGTGTCCACATGTAGTAGGGAGATTGGTCTGTAAGAGCAGCATTGATTGCATTACGGTCCTGGTTTAGGAATACCTGTGATTATGGCTTCGGCCATAGAAGGAGCCGCCGCACCAAAATCAGCAAAGGAGTTAACGAGACGGGTCGGCACCGGAGTTAGAACCCCACAGAGGGTTTTAGAGACCCTCGGTCCTGGTGATGTTCCTGTTTTATATATGGCTTTGCCTGTAGTTCCTTTGATAGGTGTGAGTTGATCTAATTGCTCAGGTATTTCAGCTCCCTAAAAACTTTAAAAGCTCTTGCTATCCCACAGTCAGTCAGAACTTCTTCTGCATCCTTGATTGCTGGTATTCTGTTACCATCTTTGCTCTTAATTTACCATCCAGTAGTTTACTGCGGTGAGCTGCACTGTTGTACCATTGTCTTGAGCATAGTGTATTCTCCTTTGTCTGTGTCCTATGCCTTGACCGCTCTTCATTTACACCAGTTGGAATACATTTCTTCCAGTTTCTGCAGCTGCGACTTTAGCCTTTCTCTCCTCTCCTGCCTAGTTCATGTTGTGTGGTTTTGCTGTCATGTGTCTGGGAACCCGAAGCTGGCTTTGACAGTCGTCGCTGAATGATGCAATGTGTCCTATCCTCTTGGAGCATCTATGACTGAGCCTGATCATGTCCCTGACTATATCGAAGTCATCCCCTACCACCTATCGTTACTGCCTCTTGCAGTATATTTGCAAAAGCCTCCCTATGGAACTTCTCCCGACCCGTGTTGGGCAGATATATATTAGGCAAAATACACCCAGCGGAACCTGTCCTGAGAGGCAGGATCCGAGATCTGCCAGCTTCATCGGGCACTCCTTCGACCACCCTACACCCAGCGGAGCCTGTCCCGAGAGGCAGGATCCGAGATCTGCCAGCTTCATCGGGCACTCCTTCGACCACCCTACACCCAGCGGAGCCTGTCCTGAGAGGCAGAATCCGAGATCTGCCAGCTTCATCGGGCACTCCTTCGACCACCCTACACCCAGCGGAGCCTGTCCTGAGAGGCAGGATCCGATCTGCCAGCTTCATCGGGCACTCCTTCGACCACCCTACACCCAGCGGAGCCTGTCCTGAGAGGCAGGATCCGATCTGCCAGCTTCATCAGGCACTCCTTCGACCACCCTACACCCAGCGGAGCCTGTCCTGAGAGGCAGGATCCGAGATCTGCCAGCTTCATCGGGCACTCCTGCGACCACCCTACACCCAGCGGAGCCTGACCTGAGAGGCAGGATCCGAGATCTGCCAGCTTCATCGGGCACTCCTTCGACCACCCTACACCCAGCGGAGCCTGTCCTGAGAGGCAGGATCCGAGATCTGCCAGCTTCATCGGGCACTCCTGCGACCACCCTACACCCAGCGGAGCCTGACCTGAGAGGCAGGATCCGAGATCTGCCAGTTTCATCGGGCACCCCTTCGACCACCCTACACCCAGCGGAGCCTGTCCTGAGAGGCAGGATCCGAGATCTGCCAGCTTCATCGGGCACTCCTTCGACCACCCTACACCCAGCGGAGCCTGTCCTGAGAGGCAGGATCCGAGATCTGCTAGCTTCATCGGGCACTCCTGCGACCACCCTACACCCAGCGGAGCCTGACCTGAGAGGCAGGATCCGAGATCTGCCAGCTTCATCGGGCACTCCTTCGACCACCCTACACCCAGCGGAGCCTGTCCTGAGAGGCAGGATCCGAGATCTGCCAGCTTCATCGGGCACTCCTGCGACCACCCTACACCCAGCGGAGCCTGACCTGAGAGGCAGGATCCGAGATCTGCCAGCTTCATCGGGCACCCCTTCGACCACCCTACACCCAGCGGAGCCTGTCCTAAGAGGCAGGATCCGAGATCTGCCAGCTTCATCGGGCACTCCTTCGACCAGCCTACACCCAGCGGAGCTTGTCCTGAGAGGCAGGATCCGAGATCTGCTAGCTTCATCAGGCACTCCTTTGACCACCCTACACCCAGCGGAGCTTGTCCTGAGAGGCAGGATCCGAGATCTGCCAGCTTCATCGGGCACTCCTTCGACCACCCTACAACCAGCGAAGCCTGTCCTGAGAGGCAGGATCCGAGATCTGCCAGCTTCATCGGGCACTCCTTCGACCACCCTACACCCAGCGGAGCCTGTCCTGAGAGGCAGGATCCGAGATCTGCCAGCTTCATCGGGTACTCCTTAGACCACTGTACATCCAGCAATCCCTGTCCTGAAAGACGAGGTTCAGATCTACCAGCTTCAATGGGCACCCCTCCGACCACCATACACCCAGCAGAGCCTGTTCTAAGAGGCAAGGCCAGAAATCTGCCTGCTTCATCGGGCACTCCTTCGACTACCGTACACCCAGCCAAGTCTGTCCTCAGAGGCAAGGCCAGAGATCTGCCTGCTTCATCGGGCACTCCTTCGACTACTGTACATCCAGCAGAGTCTGTCCTCAAAGGCAAGATCTCAGATCTGCCGCCTTCATCTGGCTTTCCTTCGCCCACCCAGCAGAGCTTGTCCTGAGAGGCAGGGGCAGAGATCTGCAAGTTTCTTTGGACACTTCTTGACCACCGTACACCCTGCAGAACCTGTCCTGAGAGCAAGGGCAGGGATATGCCAGCTTCATCAAGCACTTCTTTGACCACCGCACACCCGGAAAAGCCTGTCCTGAGGCCAGCTTCATCGGGCACTCCTTTGACCACCATACACCCAGCAGAGCTTGTCCTGAGAGGCAGGATCCGAGATCTGCCTACTTCATCGGGCAGTCCTTCGACCACCGTACACCTGGTAAAGTCTGTCCTGAGAGGCCATCTTCATCAGGCACTCCTTCGACCACCGTACAGCCAGCAGAGCCTGTCCTGAGAGGCAAGGGCAGAGATCTGCCTGCTTCATTGGTCACTCCTTCAACCACCGTACAGCTAGCAGAGCCTGTCCTGAAAGGCAAGGGCAGAGATCTAGCAGATTCATCTGGCACTCTTTCGACCTCCGTACACCCAGCAGTGGCTGTCCTGAGAGGCAAGGGCAGAGATCTGCCAGATTCATCGGGCACTCATTCGATCACCATACACCCAGCAGAGCTTGACCTAAGAGGCTAGGGCATAGATCTGCAAGCTTCATCAGGCACCCATTCAACCACCATACACCCAGCAGAGCCTGTCCTAAGAGGCTAGGGCATAGATCTGCAAGCTTCATCGGATACTCCTTCGGTCACCGTACATTCCACCTGGTAGCCTTCAACGTTAGGACCAACACCCACAAATCACACAAGAAATCTAGGGATCATCCTAGATGAGAAACTCAACATAATGGCTCAAGTCAACGCAGTGTGCACCTCCTGCTTCCACATCCTGCGCATGCTGCAAAAGATCTTCAGATGGTTGCCTCAGAACACCAGATGGGCCGACACACAATCACTTTTCACCAGCAGGCTGGAATACTGCAACACTCTCTACTCCTGAATCTCCAGACACCTTCTACATAGACTCCAGAATGCAGCCACACGCACGTGCTAATCATTTAACTGTGTATATATATATATATCTATATATCAGGACCCCTACAGTCTCTGCTGAGAGCAGGCAGCCATCCCCCTCCTGTGCTGCCTGGCAGATGCATTTCTTTAAAACGTTTCAGTCTTTAGATGCGCCTGTGAATGGAGGTATATCTGCTTTTTCAGAATGGCCTAACTTTTGTCCCAAAAACCGGGACATTTACCTAAAATTAATCAAAGTGTCTGGACACTGGGATAGTCCTCTTAAAACTGGGACTGTCCAGGGAAATCTGGGGCGCCTGGTCACCCTACTTAACGTGTTTGTCTTGTGATCGTTTGTAATGAAAGAAGACCGGCTGATTCAAAGGCAGAGAACTGCCCTCTCCACCCACCTCTGTGCACTGTATCGGTAGCAGAGCTCGTGACGTTCCTACGCACCTGTGGTATCCAATGCCGATTCTCCAATATTCAGATTGTTCGTAACGCAAATACAGCTTAAAACAGCACATGTATCAATATATTACTTTACTCCTACTGTTAAAAAAACACACACACACATTTGCGTCTCTTTAATGCACTACCCTATGTTTCACCCTATACCTCTCCTAGTATATCCTCTACCTCCATTCTCTGACTCATCCCAAACCTCATTCTACTACTATGATCTCTAAAATAACTCTTTCTAGACTTTTGCCTCCTCCCCGCCACCTTGAATCTCCCCAAACCTCATTTTACTACTGATATGTCCCAAAGAACCCTTTCTTTAAATTCTTCCCTCATGTATCCCTCCATAGACTAAGCGGAGGCCTCATTTTACTACTAGGACCTCCCTAGTACTAAGATTTCCCAATAAACACTTTCTAGACTCTTTCCTCTTCTATTCCTCCTTTTTGAACCCAGCTCACAGACTCACATGTCCACCCATCAAATGAATTCATATTTCCCTATACTTGTTCTCCACTAATCGTTTTTTGGGTTCCAGAGTAGCATGCTAAAAAGCACTTGTGCCTCGTCAGGGGTAGTAAGCACTATATACAGTTGCATGTGGGGCTTCTGGTATCACGTGGCACTGAGTCACCAGATGCTCTTTGAGAGGTAGTCCATTCAAATGACCTGACCCAGGGCTGCCCTGCTCCTAGTGAGGAGAGAATATACACTTGGTGTTCACTGGCATGTGCACGGCCGAGCTGGCACACGTGCTGCCCATGTGCGAGTTAGCAAGAGGATTCATTGAAGCACTGGAGAGAAACATCCATCATCTCCAAGGCGCTTCCTGGTAATGGCCGCGGGTTTTGAAATCCACTGGAGTCTGGGCGTGTTCCTCTCGACCAGCGAATGCGTTCTGGAAAGGGCGGGTCTGGACCATTTCTTGGGTGTTGTCTAAGCAGACGCATTATAAGAGGGTGTTCAGTAGTGCATGGTGGTCGACTGTGTCTAAACTGGCCGATAGATTCAAGAGGGCCAGGAGGCCACGAACACTGTCATCGTTGATGAGGAGGGCGTCACCCATGGCTGGACAGGTCGCGGATATTAATGGATTAAAGGAATACTGTAGATTCGAATGGCCACTGAATTTCACTTGTCTGCAGAGAACTGATAGACTTGTCATAGTATAATTGTTAAGATCTTCTGAGTTTTTTTAGTAGAGACCATCTGTCATTCTTGGATGGGTTGGGAAAGATGCCTTGTGTGAGGGAGTCGTTTACAACATTGAGTAGGATTCTAAGGGATTAGCTGGAAAGAGACTTCATGATTGCATAAGAGGGTGATGAAACACACGAAGGGTGATGGAAGAATTCTTGGAATTAGTCAAACCCACTGTCAATCACTCGGTGTAGCATTCCAACCCATGATTGTTCACCCACTGTGCCAATCTAGACCGAGGCTCGTGTTCTGCAAAGCAGTGTTGACTCTATTCCTCATGAGAACAGGGCACGGTCCCTTGTTGATGGAGAGCCAAGGATGTCTGAGAGAAGTGTTCTCAGTTGGCAGGCTCTGGACTTGCAGGGTTCAATTTACTGTGTTTAAAGGTTTCTGAACCTGATCAGCGGCTGCATCCATTGGGTGTTGCATACTGTCTGGGATACGTCTTTGCATACTGCCTGGGATACGTCCTTGCATACTGCCTGGGATACGTCTTTGCGTACTGCCTGGGATACGTCTTTGCGTACTGCCTGGGATACGTCTTTGCGTACTGCCTGGGATACGTCTTTGCGTACTGCCTGGGATACGTCTTTGCATACTGCCTGGGATACGTCTTTGCATACTGCCTGGGATACGTCTCTGCCTGGGATACATCTTTGCGTACTGCCTGGGATACGTCTTTGCATACTGCCTGGGATACGTCTTTGCATACTGCCTGGGATACGTCTTTGCATACTGCCTGGGATACATCTTTGCATACTGCCTGGGATACGTCTTCTGGGCAACAACTTGATGACCGTACCGGATTAAAGGTAGGGCCTGCACTTTCTGGAAGCAACTGCAGACTCCAAGATAAATACGTCGAATATCATCCACACAGGCAGATCAAAGGTTTGGGAGAGAAATAACTGAAAAGCAGAAGAAATCTTCCAAACGGAAGGCCAAGCAATGGGGACGCAGACTGGAAAGCTGGAGTACAGAGGAAAGAAAATTGGGACCAAAACAGGAACCACTAGCAAGCAACCAACACACAGGAAAATCTGCAATGCATCTGGACTCTGAGCAAGTCCCCCTTTAAACCTAATTGGCAGAAGAAGATTGTGAAAATTGGGTTGTTTGTTGAGAGGGGTGTGAGCCCTCCTTAAGCAACAGCCACAGTTCTTGTCAGGGTGAACCACAAAAGTCACTAAGTTATCCTGTGCGTTTGGCACAAAAGCAGTCAGGTTTAACTTAGAGGCAATGTGTGAAGTACTTATGCAGCACTCAAACAGCAATAAAGTGAAATCACAACACAGGAAAAATCCCACTCCACTTTTGGAAAATAGAGTAAAATTTAATAAATTATTTGACACTAATACGACAAAAATCCAATCAGTTGATCCAGAATTATGAATTGTTAAACTTTAAAATGGAAATTGCACTAAAATCACAAAGTGCCAACTGTGGTTTTCTGGTCACGCCGGACTGGGACATAGTTACATGTTCAGGCCAACCATGAAGGAGTGCGGGCCGGGTACAGGGAGCAGTTTAGTCCCATTGAAAATTATACCTTATATCCTTGATGTGTAGAGCTGTGGCCACTGCGTCAGTTCCAAGGAGGGGCTGAGAGGGCTAGAATATGAGGTCCTGTGTCGATTCGAGTTGTACTGCGTCGGTTCCAATTAGGAGCTGTGAGGGCTGCATTGCAAGGTCCTGCGTCGTGTTGCGTCGGTTCCAGTGAGGAGCTGCGAGGGTTGCAATGCGACATCCTGTGTCAAGTTGCATCGCGCTGCGTTGGTTTTGATGGAACCCACATTTAGGCTGCTACTGCACCTTTATCCCCACTTCCAGGATCCAGGACTGGGGGGGGGGTGTCACTGATTGCCTGTAGTGAGTCCTGACTCCCCCTCCCAGAGTCCTGGTGCATGGTTGAAGGCAGGCTGAGTCCTATGTCCCTTTAGCTCAGGACAGGCGGCCAGCCAACTGGCCCTGGAGTCACTGTGGTTGCCCTGGGTTCAAGAAGCAGGTCCAGTCCTTCTTCGGTCTGCAGGGCAGAAGGTCAGTCCGTCTGGCAGCAGGGCATCAGGCAGTCCTTCTGAATCTTCCACAGGTCCGGGAGTTTACTGAAGAGTAGGTTTGAGGGGCTTATGTTTATACCAGGTGCCAGCTTTGACGCAGATGGACCTTCTGGAGTTTTCTCCCCACAGAAGTATCTTAAATGTCCTGCCTCCCAGCCCTGGTTCCAGGATAGCTGGAGTCACCAAAAGCTAGTGTGAAGTTCTTTGTGTGTGTACTGAGGCAGCGTCTTTAAAGAGCAAGTGGGGCTTTGCATAGCTCCACCCCTCCCACCCCCCACCCCTATACTGCCACCACCCAGTCCCCCTATTGTGTGGCTGTCTGGGAGGAATACACAAAGCATCTAACACAAACTGGTTGGGAGGAATAAGGGCAGTCAGTTCACTGCTTCTAGCAATACTATAACACTATTAAGAACTAACTGCCACTAATGTAGTACACACACCGAGTGAGCAGAGTGCACTGGATGGGATCTGGACTCCTTAAAGAACGAGCGCCCTCAGTTCAATTCAATTCAAGCTTTAATATGATATGGACCTGTGAAGGTGTACGTCCTCCCGATAGTGGCGGCGCCCAACTCAAGATGGCTGCCGCCGAAATACCCGGAACTGCAAACAGCAGTCTAGCGAACGATGAGGGCGGAGCGGAAGTGTCCGCAAAAGCAGACGACAGCGAGGAGAAGGCGCGCGAGAGTTGGAGAGAGACGAAGCCAGCCGGTGAAGAGTGGAGAGCGTGCGAAAGCGAGGAGGAGGAAAACGAGACAGTCG
Source organism: Triturus cristatus (assembly GCF_964204655.1). Classification (NCBI taxonomy): domain Eukaryota; kingdom Metazoa; phylum Chordata; class Amphibia; order Caudata; family Salamandridae; genus Triturus; species Triturus cristatus. The sequence goes on from NC_140589.1 coordinate 43,608,777, forward strand.
CCTGGTGCAGCGGGACCACCCAGGAGTATCGACCTCCGGATCGGGAGGGAGCCGACAACGAAGGAATCAGCTCAAGGAGCACCGCGCTCGGGACCACTGATCTCCTGGAAACCAAGGAGACTGGGTCTCCCCTCGCCACGGCCCATGGGGGTCGTGGAAGCAGGCAAGTGACGGGCGTATGCTCATCAATATTACAGGGGCTGTGGACACGCGTGAGGGGTGCACCTAGATAAAGCACTAATACTCCCACACCATAGACACAGCACGAATACCAGGGTTTTGGTGACGGTGTACACTTTCCCCTCCCCCTTGTTGTTTTCAAACGTGGCCACCATCCTAAGCATTTTTCTATTCTTTCCTTTCATTTTTGGGTCCTCGAGTGCCAACCTCTGGACGGAGAATCCCCTGCCCGTGACAACATCATTACTCAAGAGGCGTTTTGATTCCCTTATCAGACTTTCCACCCGGATCCTGTTCTATACCTAGGGCATGTGTGACTCTAAAACAACGTTGCCAATAAAAGAAAAGAGTACCCCTTTCTAAAGCGGTCCAAGTTATTTCCCAAGCTAACGAAAGGGGAGGGAGAAGGGGGTCCAGAACAGGGGAACCAGTACAAAGTGGTGTCAGAAGTGGGATACTTATCTGTCTGGAAAAAGACAGAACCCCGAAATGGAGGCCATCATCACCCAGTTAGCCGAAGGTCAGCGACATTTACAGCTTGTCTTTGAGGAGCAAACGAAACAGGCACAAACCGAGAGAGAGGCTCTACAGGCGGCCCTGAAGGACCAAGCAGTCCTGTTAACAACAAACCAACAGGTACAGGACACGGCCGTACTGCGCCTTACGGATGCCATTGCAAGTGCCCGAGTACACCCCAACGTCCCAGGGTCAGTACTCCAGAAGTTCCAACAAGGGGATGACCCGGACTACTTCTTTGTTAATTTCGAAAGGGTTGCTTTCACGGCTGCATGGCCACCCGAGCGCTGGGGACAATATATCGCACCTCTGTTATCCGGCGAGTTACAGGCCGCGTACCAAGCGGCTAATCCAGCCAGTGTTACAAGTTACGTTGAAATAAAAAGGGCTATCCTTGAACCACTAGGTTGCGACCAGGAGTATTACAGGTCACGGTTTAGGAAGGAGAAATGGACTGTGGGCGACAATCCGAGGGCTCTATATTATCGGATTAGGGATCTAGGTAATAAGATGGTTACAACCCACCACATCCTCCCCAGATGAAATCACCGAGAGAATCTACCTGGAACAATATTTGGACGCCCTCCCCTACAATACCAGAGCCTGGATCAGGCAACATCCTAATCTCTCGGTGGCCATGGCAGTTGATCTGGCTTGTGCATATCATCGTTCTCCTGAGTTTAAAGCCCCTTCAAATAGGAAATCGGTAGGAGCCCCAAAAGTACCAAACAAACCAACCCCGACATTCCCCGAGCCCCGTAACCAGTCATTTAGCAGGCCACAACCTAAACCAATGCCTCCCGGCCCAACTCCACCAGGCCCACAATGTTTTCACTGCGCTGAATGGGGACACATAGCAAGAAACTGTCCTTCCCGTCCTGTCCCTCCTGAGCCCATGGAGGTCGGGTATACTCGGGGTAGGGTTATGGTAACAGGACAAACCCCCGAAAGGTATAGGAAGAAAATACACTTAAACGGGAAACCAGTGTTAGCATTTCTAGATACAGGGTGTCATCATACCGTGGTCGACAGGACACTTGTCAGGGACTCCTAACTCAGTGACGACGAAGCCATACAGGTCACCTGTGTTCATGGTGAAAAGAAACTGTACCCCCTGGCAGAAGTTTTATTGGACATAGAGGGAGAGTCCCTGCTGAGGAAAGTAGGGGTGGTGTCTAATCTTCCGGAAGCTGTCCTGCTGGGAACAGATCTTCCTAGATTCCATGAATACCTACAGGCCAGTTCCCCATCCCCAACCCCGGTGTCCTGGTTAACTGATACTCCATGCCACAATTCAGAAATACACGCCACGTCCCCTAGAATTCCAAAAACACGCAGAGAGAAAAGAGGAGAAAGAGCCCGGTATGTACAGACCAAACATGTGTTATCCCCACCTATTTTTACCTCCTCAGAAACACCTCATGGACCCGAACGGAGTTTCAGAACAGCCCAGAGAGAGGATCCTACACTCCAAAATGCCTGGGAACAGGTCCAAGAAGACCAGCCAGATAAAGTAGGCCCCTTCTTTTGGGTACACAAGGGACTCTTATACCGGGTCTCCTATGAACGGGGTAACTGAAAAGAACTACTACTGGTTCCACGTTCCTTCAGGGAGCAGGTGTTGTGTCTGGCACATGGTCAAGCGGGAGGTGGACACTATGGCAAAGAACACACTCTACGGTATATGTTACCTAGGTTCTATTGGCCCGGGGTGTATGAAGAGGTAGCCCGCTACTGTGCAGCCTGTCCCAGATGTCAGTTAATCAATACCCCTTCTATACCCAAAGCGCCACTTCAACCTCTCCCGATCATAGACGTACCATTCAAAGAGTGGGGATGGATTTGGTCGGACCTCTAATTCCGTCAGCCCGAGGACATCAGTATATATTAGTCCTCGTAGATTATGCGACTCGCTACCCCGAACCTATACCTCTCTCATCCACCACAACCACAGCTGTTAGCCATGCCATGGTGTCATTTTTTTCCCGAGTAGGGTTTCCTCTTGAACTATTAACGGATCAAGGGACGCCGTTTATGTCCCGGTTAATAAAGCAAGTGTGCTCCATATTGAAAGTGAAACAAATACGCACGTCAGTGTACCATCCCCAAACGGACGGTCTGGTGGAGCGGTACAACCGCACTATTAAGACCATCCTACGGAAAGTATAGATAGGGCCGGTAGGGACTGGGACCGCCAACTGCCTTTGGTCCTCTTTGCCATCAGGACACACGAACAAAGTTCAACCGGGTTTTCCCCGTTCGAACTCCTGATCGGACGGCGCCCCAGGACTCTCCTGGATATGGCGGTAGAACAGTGGACAGAGGAAGAAGACGAAGGGAAATCCCTACTTCAGTACTCCTCCTCCCTAAAAGAGACCTAGTCCACCCTGTGGGAAGAGGTACACACCAACCTTGAAAAAGCACAAACGAGACAACAGCAACAGTATAACCGCCATGCCAAACTCGGGGAATTTCAACCCGGGGATCGAGTACTGATCCTTCTACCAACGTCCGATAAAAAGCTCCTCGCCACGTAGCAAGGCCCCTACACTATTCTCCAAAAAGTGACTCCTGTCACTTACAAAATAGACGTACCACATAAACGAGGTGTTGGGCAAATATATCACGTCAATCTTCTCAAAGCGTGGGAGGGACCCCAAAAGGAAGCATCAACCTCAGATGCCCCCATCCACCACATAGCTGTGGACAAACCGCTTGAGGTAACCTTTCCTCCCCGATGACAGGACGAGGACACTCCCATACAGCTAGGGCCCCAAGTCACAAAAAGACAAAGACAGCAGATCTCGTCCCTGTGTGCCAAATATTCCTCCGTCGTGTCAAAGACCCCAGGGAGAACCACATTAGTTGAACATGACATAGTCACCAAAACCTCCCAACCGGTTAAGCTAAAACCATATCGTATCCCGGAGGCTAGGAGGAAGGCAGTGAATCAGGAAGTACAGGACATGCTGAAGGCCGACATAATCGAACCCTCACACAGCGAGTGGTCTTCACCCATTGTACTTGTACCAAAACCGGATGGCAGCATCCGCTTCTGCATAGACTTCCGCAGGGTAAACGCGGTATCCCAGTTCGACGCCTACCCCATGCCGAGAGTAGATGAATTAATTGAGAGATTAGGAGAAGCCCGAGTGATGTCCACCATAGACCTAACAAAAGGTTATTGGCAGATCCCGTTGACTCCTACAGCCAGAGAAAAGACGGCATTTTCAACACCCACTGGCCTCTATCAATTTAAAGTACTTCCCTTTGGTCTCCACGGGGCCCCTGCTACTTTTCAGCGCCTGATGGACACCATGTTGGCAGAGCATCGCCACTTTGCTGTGGCTTATCTAGATGATATCGTTGTATACACCTCGACTGGGACACCCACCTACGACATCTAGAGGCCGTCCTAAAAACATTAGAACAAGCCGGTCTTACCCTCAACCCTCAGAAGACAACCTTTGGTACCAACCACATAGAATACCTGGGATATGATATACAGGAAGGGTGTATTAGACCCCAAGTAAATAAATAGAAGCCATCTCCAAAATAACCCTCCTGTAGAAAGAGCGTCCGTTCCTTCCTGGGGTTGGTGGGCTACTACAGGAGGTTCATACCCCACTTTTCTGAGATCGCCAGTCCGCTCACGGACCTCTTGACAAAAGCTCACACAGGAAAACATCTCCCGTGGTTTGATGCCCAAGAAAAGAGTTTTCAACAACTGAAAAAGGCCCTCTGTACAGCCCCTGTCCTCGTCTGCCCAGACTTTCAGAAAACATTTGTTCTCCAAACAGACGCCTCTGGAAGAGGCCTTGGGGCAGTCTTATCCCAACCTGATGAAGCGGGAGACTTACGGCCCTTGTTGTACCTCAGCAGGAAGTTATTCCCTCGGGAACTCAAATACGCCACTATTGAAAAAGAGTGCCTCGCTCTCAAATGGGCTATGGAATCCCTTCAATACTACCTCTTGGGACGTTCTTTTCTGTTGTTAACCGATCATGCTCCTCTCACTTGGTTAGCCCTCCATAAAGACTCGAACCCCAAAGTTTTACGTTGGTTTCTCTCGTTACAGCCCTTCACCTTTGAGGCCATACATCTACCGGGGAAACTCCAGTTGAATGCAGACTACCTCTCCCGATATCCTGTCCTTGAATGGCCCGATCGAACTGTGGAACGTAAAGCGCAAACAATTCTACATTTATGACTGGTGGGGTCAGTCACACAAGATAGACAGCTATCCGATAACCATACAAACGCTGCATTACAAAGCAGGACTTAGTTTCAGACATATGAATTTAAAATATGGACATTGACCCCTAAACCCCCCTCCCCCAGCGCCTTGAGACTCTCGCGGGTGAGTAGCGTGTTTACAATTCCCTGATTGATTGATATTGATGAATTTACTTAAATTGTAAGTAAAAAACAAACATTTGCACCCACAAACAAAAAAGAATTCTACTTCTCTGAGTTTAATGTTAGATTCAGATCGCAGGACCAGTTAAGATCTGCTTCTACCAGTGCTGCCTTTGCCTCAGAAGTGCTTAAGTGGGCACCAGAAGAGCCTGCCACAGGTGCCAAACAGCTTCCAAAACATCCCAGTGGCTATACCTGCCTTATCGCCCATGCCTCCTTTACGACACGGTTTTCCTATGGTTTTAAAAATACTAGCATACTGTTGATGATTGCAGGTATTGTACAGAGATCAGATAACACGTGTATGTTTATTGTTTCGGTTATTTTTCAAACTGCTCTTTAGGTTCGAAGATTGTGTCCCAAGGGGACGTGCATTGTTTATAATAAAGCTGGTAGCTCTAGAATTAGCCCGGGCCATGAAGCTACCCTGCCCAGAACACCTAGCAGCACCTGTATTGATCTTACCGGTCGTCACATGTCTTTACACTTGGCCTTCTCTTGCGGCAGCACGGCCTCTCACTATGCCGGCCTGATGAGCACGGCCTCAACTTATGCCGACCTGATCAGCATGGCCTCACACTATGCCGACCTGATCAGCATGGCCTCACACTATGCCGACCTGATCAGCACGGCCTCAACCTATGCCAACCAGATCAGCACGGCCTCAACCTATGCCAACCAGATCAGCACGGCCTCACACTATGCCGACCAGATCAGCACAGCCTCACACTATGCCGATCTGATCAGCACGTCACACTATGCTAGTCTGATCAGCACGTCACACTATGCCAGTCTGATCAGCACGTCACACTATGCCAGTCTGATCAGCATGACCTCACACTATGCCGACCAGATCAGCACGGCCTCAACCTATGCCAACCAGATCAGCACGGCCTCACACTATGCCGACCTGATCAGCATGGCCTCACACTATGCCGACCTGATCAGCATGTTATGTTATGTTATAATTTGGTAAAGCGCAAACAGCTGCCCCAGCAAAGAGGCGTCCCGGCGCTAAAGAACCACGCAAACTCAGCGGAGGACAAAAGAGAAAGCAACTAGGAGACCTAATAGGAGGGGAATAGGTGAGTTTGGACGGCTTTCCGGAAGGCAGACAAATTTTCCAATGAGCGGATGTGTACTGGCAGGGAGTTCCAAAGTTTGGCTCCCAGCACTCTGAAAGAACGTCCACCCGTGCGGGCGAGCTTAGTGCGGGGGACCATCAACAGATGTTGGCCTAGGGAGCGTAGGTTACGCTGAGGCACATAAGGTGAGAGGAATGATCGGAGAAGATCAGGGCGTCCAGTTTTAAAGATTTTAAAAATCATAATAAGGGTTTTAAACTGGATACGAAATTCAATGGGAAGCCAGTGCAGCTTACGGATTGTGGCTTTGGCTGAACATCTGCGTGGAAGACCGACCAAGGTTCTGGCCGCAGTGTTCTGTACACGTTGCAATCGTGCTATCTCTGCTTTGTTGGCGCCCAGAAGTAAGACATTGGCATAGTCCAAGCGGGAGAGAATAGTGGCTTGGACAATCACTTGGCGAACCTTGGGATCGAAGAAACCGAGTATAGGTTTGAGGCTCCTCAATAGTCCCACACAGGTGGCCGCTACTTTTTTTGTGTGGGTCTGAAAATTGAGTGAGGAGTCCATCCATACGCCAAGGTTTTTAACCAAGGATTTAGGGGGTGGAACGGCGCCCAACGACGAAGGCCACCAGTGTTGATTCCAGTGGCTGGGGTTCTTTCCAAGGAGCAGCACCTCCGTCTTGCCTGCATTAAGCTGCAGGCAGTTGTCTGTCATCCACTGGGCCACCGCAGCCAGACCATCTCTGAATCTAGTGGCTGAGGTGGATGGGCCTTCGCTGAGAGTGATGGCTAGCTGTGTGTCATCGGCGTATGACACCAGCGTAAGGTCCCATTCTCTAGCCACTGCCGCAAGTGGTTGCACATATATGTTAAAAAGGGATGGGCTGAGTGCAGAGCCCTGAGGGACTCCTTGTCCGATGGGGTGGGGCTGGGAGAGGAATGGAGGAGCTGATACCCGGAAAGTTCTGTCTGTCAAGAAGGAGCGGAACCATTCCAGTGCAAGACCTGAGATTCCCGCCATAGCCAGACGATGTAAGAGAATGTTATGAGATACCGTGTCAAAGGCGGCGCTGAGGTCCAGAAGGATCAGCGCAGCACTTTGACCGGCATCAAGTATCGCCCGGAGATGTTCCGAAGTGGCTAGGAGGGCAGATTCCGTGCTGTGGCCCGGTCTAAACCCGTTTTGAGAGGGATCTAAGATGTTATTTTGATCCAAGTGTTTAGACAGGATGATGTTTACGTGGGCCTCTGCAAGTTTGGACAGCCATGGGAGCAGTGAGATTGGTCTAAAATTCTCCAGTTTGGAGGGGTCAAGGGTCGGTTTTTTAATTATAGGAGAGACCCATGCTTGTTTCCAGGCAGTCGGGACACTGGCGGAGGAGAAAGAAAGGTTCAGTATGAACGCCAGGGTAGGCAGGAAAAAGTCTAGAGATTCGACATAGTGAGTCGGTCTCATAGGGTCTGCCGGGGAACCTGTTTTGACCTTTCTACATAATTTAGTAAGGTCCTCATGAGAGACTTCATGTATGTGCCTCAACATGGTGCCGTTGCTGATGGATGTAGAGAAGCTGGACGAAGTAGCGGAGTGCAGTGGGAAGGATCTATAGATTTTTTGCACTTTTTCAATAAAGAATGTGGCAAGGTCCTCACATTGCTGCACAGAAGTAATGCTGGAGGGAGGAGATCTGTTACTCTGTAGCTCTTCTACTAGTTTGAAAACAACCTTGGCGGGGTTAGGGCTGGTGTTAATTTCTTCAGCATTGAAGGCAGCGCGTGCAGAGCAGATAGCTTTATGGTATCGTTTTTGTTTGGCTAGATAGAGCGCTTTGTCACTGTCATTGTATTCTCGCCTCCAGACTCTCTCAGCTTTCTTACATTCCTTCCGCATGGATTTCAAGATGTTGTTATACCATGGGTTGGAAGGGGAGCTGCGTCCCTTAGTCCATTTGAGAGGGATGAGGACATCTAGTCCCTTAGTGATCCAGTCATGGAAGGCAGCATATGTTGTATTAGTGTTTATATGTGCCCTTTGATGGAATTCTCCTAGGGTGGACTGCAGGTCTTTGGGAGCAAGTTTGTGCCATGGTCTTTTTAGGCGGCGAGTAGGCTCAGCTTTATAGAGCATTTCCTTAATCGAGATGGTAAATTTAATTAAGTAATGGTCTGTCCATCCCATGGGTTTGGGCATTTCGGTTATAGTCTCTAGGATGTTAGTGAAAACAGGGTCTAATATATGTCCAGCAGAGTGGGTAGCGTCCAGGATCAGAGGGTAGAGTTGTAGGGCTGACAGGTCAGCCAGAAGGTTTTTAATGGTGGAATCTTGGTTCCGGTCGAAATGGAGATTGAGGTCTCCTAATATAGTGAAGTTTGCTGAGCCTACCACAAGGGTGTTCGCCACTTCAAGGAGAGCATCAATGAATGTGGACGTAGGTCCGGGGGATCGATAGATGTATAAGCCAGAAAGGGAGAAGTGAGGGCCCGTTGTAATCTTAAAACGAGCGCTTTCGCAGCTCGAAATATTTTCTTTAGTAAAAGAGCAGACAAATTGCTTTTTATAGATGACAGCAATGCCGCCGCCTCTGGTGTCTCTGTTTATCGATTTCATATGGTAGTTATCTGGGAGCGTGAGGTTAGAGACACTGGTTATATCGTCATGGAGCCAGGTTTCACAGATGAAAAGAATGTCGGGCTTCTCTTCGAGTAGGAGACTATTAACCTCAGGGTGGTGTTTATAGAGAGACCTAACATTTAGATGTAGGATGGTAAGAGGGGTTTGTTTATGCACAGCTTGGAGATGCCTAAGTAGGCAAGGGCTAGGAGTGGAAAAATGACAGGACTTACATTGAAGGCATGTCTGTCCAAGGTGTCCGGATATCGTCTCGCAGCTCTTTCCAGGGTTCAGGGCAACAAGGCGTTCTCTATCATAGTGGTAGGCTTCCCGTGTAGTTTGGCCAGGGGGACAGGCGAGAGGCGATGTCTTGGCGATGACGGGCGCAGACGGGCTTGCCTTAGGCGCGCCTTCGGCGCGCAAACGGCGCGCCCGCTGCGCCCGTCCGCTGCGCGGACGGTAATGGCACATGTTTATCGAGGAGGTGAAAAAGGGCGGGGGGCGTGGCCTAAAGTGGGCGTGGCCTCGCCGTCAATGGCGGCAGGAAATGTTTTGTCCTCGAGTCTGCACCGGCACTGAATCCGCTAAGAGGTAGCTTCAGTGACAGGCGGCAGAGTCCTGAAGAGCCAGGAAGTGTAGTGAGTGAGTTTTAAAATACAACAAAAAGCACACAGGTAATTTTTAAAATAAGCACCGTAGCGCTCCCGGCTTCCGCCTCAGGAGGGTACGTGGGTCTCACACTATGCCGACCTGATCAGCACGGCCTCACACTATGCCGACCTGATCAGCACGGCCTCACACTATGCCAACCTGATCAGCACGGCCTCACACTATGCCAACCAGATCAGCACGGCCTCAACCTATGCCAACCAGATCAGCACGGCCTCACACTATGCCGACCAGATCAGCACAGCCTCACACTATGCCGATCTGATCAGCACGTCACACTATGCCAGTCTGATCAGCACGTCACACTATGCCAGTCTGATCAGCACGGCCTCACACTATGCCGGCCTGATCAGCACAGCCTCACACTGTGCCGGCCTGATCAGCACAACTATGCCGGCCTGATCAGCACGGCCTCTCACTATGCCGGCCTGATCAGCACAGCCTCAACCTATGTCTACCTGATCAGCACGGCCTCACACTATGCCGGCCTGATCAGCATGGCCTCACACTATGCCGGGCTGATCAGCACGGCCTCACACTATGCTGACCTGATCAGCACGGCCTCACACTATGCTGACCTGATCAGCACGGCCTCACACTGTGCCGGCCTGATCAGCACGGCCTCACGCTATGCTGGCCTGATCAGCACGGCCTCACACTATGCTGGCCTGATCAGCACGGCATAGAGGCCTCTTTGCACGCTGGCTCCTCTCAGCATCGTGAACTCTGAGCAGGTACTGTGTAGCACTCACTGCTGGTCTATTGATGCATCAGCAGCAGAGGGTGGGCACTCCAGGGCGTCCACTAGTCTAGGGAGCACAGCGGCGGCACAGAGCAGAGGAGGGAGCATAGTCTGGACATGCCTGCTGCCGGCCTGGAGCAATCATCATCAGCAGGCCCAGGAAAACAGCAGTAGGCGCTGGATGCACTGTGGCTGCACCCGGCGCTTGCTGTTCATTAGATTTACCCGCCTGCCGGATGATCGAGCCGCCTGTCTGCTAATAAAATGTATCCTAAACTAAAGACTGCATCACCATAGCAATGCGTCTCACTTGTCAGCCGGCAGCATATTGCTGTTGGCAGTCAGGGCGAGCGCTGAGACCAGTATTGCATTCATTAAGCAGCGAAAGGCCATCCTCAGGCTGCAGCTTTCGAAGTATGCATGACTAGTGCATTATAGTGCGATGATGCAGACACCAGCACTAAATGCATTAGTGTAACCCCCTGATGCGTGGTACTTGGCAGGGCTGTGCCTTATATTAACTGATCTGAGATTTTGCCATATACAGAATATAATCAATCAATCAGGGGTTTATAAAGCGCGCTACTCACCCGTGAGGGTCTTAAGGCGCTGGAATCACTATAGGCCATTAAGGCCATCTCGGTTCGAGTGAAGCCTATGTATGCATCTTTGCGGTCTCAGCATAAGGACTTTGGATTGTATCTATTTTATTCACATTTTAAATCTGGTTTATCTAACACTATCCATCTTAAATCACTTTTTGGTGTGGTTCTTGTTTAAAAACTGATTGGTCATCTGCCGTACTACGTTTGCACCATATGCTACTTCAGTGTTCTCCAATATGTCTCCTTCACTATTGCAATTTCTGAGTTTGACCAGTCCCCAATGGATTATTCAGACTAAAATCTATCTCTGATGTAGAGTCAGACAAATGGCATACTGCACATCACCATGGCATACTGCACATCACCATGGTATACTGTGGATCACCACATCGATGATGACACAGTACTTTCGGTAAACCCAAGTTCCATTTGTCTGGTGTTCCTGGATTTTATTTTAGGAAGGGTATGGACCAACTGATTACTTAGATTTTTACTCCGTCTAAAGGCAAAGAGGGGCTTTTCAAAGTGTTGCCTACCCGAATTTAACAAATACCAATGCTTGTTAATCAGTCTCTTGATAGTATTAGAGTAACTGGAATACGTAGGAACACGTATTGTGTTTGTGTTTTTTGTGTTGTGGATTCTAGAAATGCTTCTCTATTAATGTTTTTGCTCTTTTGATGGCCCTGTTAACAGTATGCTCTGGATATGATTCCGGATGGACTTGATTGGTCAAGGTTTTAGAGTGTTTTGTTATATGACGTTAATGCTGAACAATTTCTGCACAAACTGAGAAATTGCCTCCCTGGGAGTTTTTTCTTGCTATAGGATGAAAACTCTCGAAACTTAAAAGGGAGTTTTTGTCTGTGGGCTTTCGGTAGATAAGTGGCAATTTTACTTGAAATCAACAGATCTAAAAATGGTAGACTTTCTTGATTGGTCTGGCGGGTAAACTTCAAATGGGGATCCACTCAAGAAACTTGGAAATACTGTTCATATATCCTTGCCAGATCACTAGAATATCCCCTGCGTACCGTTTTCCCTAGGTACGGTATAGGCGTTGAAAGGATTGCTAGTGGAATAGATATGTTTTTTTTCGATAAAGTCCATGTACAGATTTGCCACACTAGGGGCAAATGCACTGCCCATTAATGTCCCTGTGATTAGTGGGTACAGTTGATCTTAAAATTGGAACTAGTTCTCTGTCAGAGCCATCTCTGCATATGACACCATAAACTGTATTGGTGCCATCTCTGGAGTCTGTCCTTCCTGCAGGAGCCCTACCATCACTTTAAGTGCTTCCTGATGGGTTATGTATGTATATATGGATTCCACATCCATGCCTAACAAAATGTTCACCTCTCGGTCAAATCTTATATCTGGCAACAAATTCAATGCTGCTTTAGTGTCTTTTAAATGCGATGGCATGTTGTGAGCGTGAGGCTGGAGACAAAAATCCACAATCTTAGAGAGCGGTTTCAAAATCGACCCAATCTTTGACACTTCGGGTCTCCCTAGTGGCAGAAGCTTGTTCTTATGAATCTGTGGTAAAGTATAAAATACGGGGTCCATGGGTGTTCATATGTGAAATCCTTTTCATCCTTAGTAATCCAACCCTGTTCAAAGCTTCTTCAGTCATCCTTTGATCTTGTTTTGTAATTGTTAAGTAGGGGCCTGAATTAATGGTCGGTAGAAAGTAGTGCGACTCAACTGTCTGAAGCACTCATCCCTATGTTCCACTGTTCGTAATAGATTAGTAGCTCCTTCCTTGTCTGCAGGTTTGTTGGTGACGCTGGGGTCATTTGCCAGGTGGTCAATGATAATCAGTTTGTGACTGGATGAAGTGTAGTACTGGGGACAGTTTCATATGTTCATCCTCCTGACCTTTAAAGGTTGTTTGTTCAAAGGTGTGGACTTTAGGTGGTTTTCTGTGTGGAGGGGGAATAAATATAGGCTTCTTCTTTAAACAGGCATGTATCTCACTAGTGTCAATCGAGTCAACTTCTCAGGCGTATTTTTCTGAAAACTCCAAATATTTCTCCTCTTATTTCAAAGTGTTCTCCAACATGTGTAGGTCCACAGGCCAAACCCCGCTTAATATCTTCATTAGGCAATTGATAATCACTAAGATTCACTATTAGTTTCTGCTCTGCCTGGTTGATGCTAGTTGGTTCTGCGTCATGTCCGTCGTGGTGAGAGAGGCGGGCCGCAGCTCACTTACTGTTTTTGTCCTCTTCGGCCCCTTATTCCTCGTGAGCTGCCACGTTCTAAAAAAGGTGTTGAGCCAAAGTGAGTAGGAAAAGGATTTGGATGCGATGGTCCTATCTAAAATCCACACATTTGGGTTCCCTACCATGGTGGTGGTGGGTCCGCATGGTCCTGGACATTGTTGGGGGTAATTCATATGTGGCGATGCTTTTGTTTGTGTCTGTCCCCTCATTGATTCGTCACTACTAGTACTCCAGGTCTTGCCAGGTCTTGGAGTCAGACATCTAGTCCTGTGTGTCTTTTCTTTAACCTTTTGTGATGTTTCTTGGTTGAGTATCTTTGTAGTAATCGCCCTTGATATATGAGTAGACGTGCTCATGGGAGAAACGTGTTACATCCTACTTCAGCTTTGTGATCTTACATTACGTCAAAAAATGTTTTATTCCCGATATCCTCTTGTTGACTTCCTCCAGCCATTCCTTGAAGCTAGGTAGGTTTCCTGTCACTCTCATGTTGATTTCCTGTTTCTGGATTAGTATGATGAGGTCATCATAAAATATTTCTTCTGTTAGCAGTATTAATGATGAGACTGAACCAATCTTTTGCACATATTCAAGAAAAGGCCTGGGCTCATTTATAACAATCAACCCCTGAAGAGCACAATTGCTCCTCAAGTGTTCAGTCATTATTGCAACATGTGAGGCTGTTCTCACTAGTCACTTTTTTAAGGTTGTGAGTTTCTCCCAGTCTTCCTTCTGTGTAAGTGCCGGGGTCACGTTAGAATCTAAAAGGCTAGGTTTAGTGAGAATACTCCTAAGTATAGTGTCATCAAACCCAAGACCTGTGTTGTAACACAGAAACTCTAAAACCTTGACCAATCGGGGTCAATGATCAGAGTCCTGTAGGATGCGAATGACGCCTCAAAGGGCTGAATGGACAGAAACCTGTCTACCTCATCTAGTTGGTTGAACTATTCCCCACTTCTCATTTAAAGGCACTACTGGAGGATTCAGTAAAATGAATATTTATACCCACTAGGTTGTTTGAACATTCACACTCACAATTTTTGTTTCCGCTCTTCACACAGTCTTCGCTCTTGACAGACCATATGAATGGCTTATCAATACAGCCATGAAAATACCCCCCCCTAAAGCTAAAAAAAAAAAAAAAAAAACACAAATTGGCTAGCGGCTGGCATCATAGAACCCTTTTGATCTTTTAATAGCTATCTGGCCCTGATTTTAGTCTAAATGGAAGAAAACTGCTCACAATTAAATACAGAGAAAACAGGTAATTTTGTTTGGAAAGAAAACCGCGTTCTGGAATGATTCGTGGTGGCCTAGTGACCTTGGCCCGCTACCGGATCCCGTTCAGAAGGTGAAAAATCTAGGGATTTTATTTGAGCATTTAAATTTCTAGGAACAGATGAACCGTATAACATCCTCTTGTTTCTGTACAATCAAGATGCTAAAAAAGCAAAAGTTATTTCCTTTCATTCCCGACCCCGTGACCTGCAAACATTGGCTGTGGCAGCTGTGATCCTTTCTAGGATGGACTACTGTAATGCCCTCTGTTTAAAAATAAATAAACGCCTCTCATCTAAACTCCAATCACTTCAGAATGCGGTGGCACGGCTGCTCTTAAAGGTCCCCAGGTTCTGCTCTGTCACAAAGAAGATCCAGGGATTTCATTGGATACCTGTGTCTGAGAGGGTGAAATGTAAGGCTCTGTGCATGCTGCATAAAGCCTCGCACCGCTCTGGTTCCCTCTGTTTTCACAATACCTTTAAGTGGCCCTCCCCCCGGCAAGAATTGAGGCCTTCCCTTTGCAATCTAGTGGTCATTCCAAAAATAAAGGACGCCAGCTTGGATGGCAGGAGTTTTTCATTGTTAGCAACCCAACTTTGGAACTCTCTGTCCTTCAGATCCCAAACAAGCATTACCCTCTTTAGGAAATTTAAAAGACATGGCTTTTTGTCTCCTTTTCAAAATAAGCTCTGTACTTTATAGATTTTTTGAGGTTACGCTAACACCAAGACACTTCAGTATTTGCGCGCTCCAGGACATTTTAACCTAATTTTGGGATGGTACTTGGAGGGGCCAGCTGATGAAGCATGCCACCCAACAGGTTTGTGGGGGCTCTCTCGTCCCCAAACTATTCTAGTTCCCATTCAGTGTTATGGCTGCTTAGGGCTGCTTAGGGCTTACCTTAGCGATGACATATATTTATTTAAAATAGAGTTTTAGGTTAGGGTAAGGTTTTGTTTGCCAAGTCGAATAGGTAGTTTCAAACTGCCTACAGGCTGCCGTGGCAGGCCTGAGACATGCTTTACAGGGGTACTTCAGTGTGTGGCACAGTGAGTACTACAGGTTCACAAGTAGCATTCAATATACTAGCCCTGGACATATGGTATACCATTTTAATGGTACTTATAAGTAAATTAAATATGCCAATCGGGTGTAAGCCAATGTTACCATGTTTTAAGGAGTGAGCACAAGCACGTTGGCATTGGTTCGCAGTCCTCCTTTGGGCGAATGATGCTGCCCTGTTGTTGAGGGCTGCTAACGGGCTGCAATGTTGAATGGACGGCTTCTCTGAATTCATTGAGGCAAGAGAACTTAAAATAAACCTGAAGAAAACGTATGCAATGATATTAATGTGATCAGGGTTCTTCGCTCCCGCGAGGTACCGAGGTGTATCCTTGTTTGCTTGGACTCTTTAAAGCTGATTGAGAGAACCTTCAGTATAACCGCGTAGTCACAGTTTCTGCTTGTGATTTCACTGTGGGCTGCAATTGTGAGTGGTGTGTATATATCTAATAATATCCTTCGTTTGAATAAAATATATTAATCTCTATGGAAAGTTTTATTAAAGGCCTCGACTGCCAGTTGTATTTCTCTGTAAGTTATTAGATGTTCTCTTGGATTTTCTTAAGTTCATGGATGACATCATCCTAACGACTAGGCCAGATGGCCACACCCACCCACACAGTCCTCGCTCCACTAATGAAACCAGTTGTGTTGCTGAATATCCACCAACAGAGCAGGAGGATTTGGTTGAATGTCTTGTGACAGCCAACATGTGTCACTTTGGATTCTTAACCCAGGTATCTTCTCCCACTAGGGCTCAATCATTCAAAGTCGTTGACACCGAGGAGAGATTGAACCTACGGTCATGGGCTCCATTGAACGAGTTCTGTGACTGCCTCCGTACCGGCCAAGATTGTCAACATATGAGCTCAACAGCTTAGTAGAGACAGGACGGATGTCTTGCCATCTTTTTCTAAGGGGCGGAAGTGGGCTGCTTTCTTTTGAACCAATCTGATGAATTCAGAAAGGAAACATTCTGTAGACACCTTTAGGGAACATTGGTTCTTGTGAGTTTGTAGGCGAATCCCTGCCTGAAAACCTGTAATGCACATGAACAATAAGGATAGTTCTCATGGCCTTCAAGGGGTCAAAACTCAGGATTACTGAAAATGACTGTTTAATAACTCTTAAATATGTTGTTTTGAGCTTCATAGTTCTGTGAACCATAGACCTTCGTCTATGGTTGATGGTCCTCGGTTCATCAACCTTATAAGGTCAAAGAGCCAACATCGGTGTTTCACCCTAGAAGTCCTCATCCTATCTTGCACATGGCACTTACCTGACCCCGGACACTGCGGATTCTTGCTCCCTTGGGACTGGAGTTTGAGCTATGAAGTAACTAAGAACTTGTGGTCTGCCAAGTGCAGCCCTCCGGTGGGAACCCTAGGTGTTCCTATAAACCAGTAGGTAATACGCACCCAACTGGGTAGGTTTGTGTGGGCCAGGCATGCACAAGGAGCAGCAGTCTCTGTCCCTCTGTGAGATTGCCTTTGTGATCTCTGGGAGGAGGGAACAAGTTCACGTATTTCATGGCGATGGGATTCCAGGGTAGCCTTGCGCCAAATGCTATTGCTTCCTGCTCAGACTGCGCTTGGATGTTCACCAGTCCTCTGCACTATTGGCTTCATCTGTCTACTGGCTGACAGTAGGTGCTTCAAAAGGCGTGTGCGCAGTGCTGCAGGTACCTGAGAAACTCTTCTAACGTTGAGGTTTACAACTGGAGGAAATGGGGGCTGGAGAGGAAGGTGCAGTAGATGTCAGGTGAGCTTGACATCAGAAAAGAGAGAGAACGGGTGCCTTCACGTTGAACCGAATAAATTGCAAAATGTTTTAAGAGTGTAGTTTCTCTCTAAATACCTTTTTTCAAAAGCTGTATACTTTTTCATGACCACAGGCTACATATGGAAAAACACATTGTAACATACAACAGTAGTGCTTCCATTGGTGGTCGAAGCCCTTGATGTTTCAAGAACCAAGGGCACCAAGTTTGAAGCATTAAAGGACAGAGAGGGTTTGTTTTCCTTTAACAACGTTGGTAGCTTAATCAACTCTTCTACAAAGGGCAAATAGGGCAACAGTGTTACTTTCTCCCGAAACTAATTTGCTGCCGAGTAATCTCTGAAGTACCTTAAATTTCTCTGGCCATTTCCAGTCTTCGGATTAGCTGACGATCCTAACCTGAGAGTACGGTACGTAGAACCCTTAATCTGAGACCACCCTATGGTACGTAGAACTCTTAACCTGAGACCACCCTACGGTACGTAGAACTCTTAATCTGAGACCACCCTACGGTACATAGAACTCTTAATCTGAGACCACCCTATGGAACGTAGAACTCTTAACCTGAGACCACCCTAAGGTACGTAGAACTCTTAATCTGAGACCACCCTATGGTACGTAGAACTCTTAAACTGAGACCACCCTATGGTACATAGAACTCTTAACCTGAGACCACCCTACAGTACGTAGAACTTTCAATCTGACCCCACCTCACCCCTCCTTCTACACAGGCAAGCAGTCACAAGTGAAGGGGGCCCGTCCAGAAGCACCTCCTTCACCAAACTGTGCTGTACAGTGTGAGCTCTGCTTCGGGGATTTAGGGGCCCTGTGAACTGTGCCCCCTCATCGCCCCCCCCCCGCATGCATCTCAGGGGTGTACATTAAGCCCCTGATTACAGGCTAGTGACACTTTATTGTATTTTAATTAAAAATGTATTAGGAGAGAATTTTCAAAGGGGCCCCAAAATTTCGACCGCCTGGGGGCCTCCACATGGTGTAATCCGGCAATGTGCAGACCAGGTGCAAAGTGCTGATAAATCCACCCATAAACTCAGAATTTGACACGCAACGCACTGATTGGAGCGTCATACTAATTCATTGTATTACTACCCAAAGGAACCCTTTTTAGTAATTTTAGAATAGTGAGAGACTGATGAAAAACAATAAGGTTCTAAACATGTGCTTGCAGCTTGCAAGCAGCGCTTTAATGACAATTAATAGCTCAATGTGCCTCATTAGATGGATTGATAGATGGATGGATTGTAATATATGAACTTTAAGTAACAAAACGATCTGTGTTAATAGCAGGAACCCAATGAGCAGTCTTCATAAACTACATTATCTGCATGCTACATGTCGTGGTTTGCAGCAGGAACAGGAACCCTCTATGCTATTGTGTCAAGAGGCAAAACAGTGACGACAATCGTTCTCCATCACGTGCATTAACCCTGAGAGTTATCAGGGCGTTGTTGTTATCACCCAAAAAATGTGGGCACACTAAGATTTCTACTCTTTTCTGGCCTCTGCTTGTCAGGTAAGGGGCTCCCCTTCAGCTTGCCGCCCAGTTAGGCATTACTGACCACACTACCCTAAAGCCAGCACTTTATTACCCCCACGCTGCCCTAAAGCCCACACTGCATGATCCCCCCCCACAATGCCCTAAAGCCAGCACCGCATGGCCACCGCACTGCCCTAAAACCAGTGCCGCATGACACCTGCGCTGCCCTAAAGCCAGCACTGCATGACCCCCACACTGCCTTAAAGCCAGCATCGCATGACTTCCACACTGCCCTAAAGCGAGCACCGCATGACCCCCACACTGTCCTAAAGCCAGCAACGCATGACCCCCACACTGTCCTAAAGCCAGCAACGCATGACCCCCGCACTGCCCTCAAGCCAGCATCGCATGACCCCCACACTGCCCTAATGCCAGCACCGCATGACACCCGCACTGCCCTAAAGCCAGCAACGCATGACCCCCGCACTGTCCTAAAGCCAGCAACGCATGACCCCCACACTGCCCTAACGCCAGCACCGATGACCCCCACACTGCCCTAAACCCAGCACCGCATGACCCCTGTCCTGCCCCAAAGGAAGCACCGCATGACCCCGCCCTGCCCTAAAGACAGCACCACATAACCCCCACACTGCCCTAAAGCCAGCACCGCATGACCCCCGCCCTGCCATAAAGCGAGCACCGCATGACCTTCGCACTGCCCTAAAGCCAGCTCCTCATGACCCCCACCCTGCCATAAAGCTAGCACCGCATGACCCCCGCACTGCCCTAAAGCCAGCACCGCATGACCCCCACACTGCTCTAAAGCCAGCACCGCATGACCCCCGCACTCCCCTAAAGCCAGCACTGTATGACCCCTGCCCTGCCATAAAGCCAGCACCGCATGACCCCCGCACTCCACTAAAGCCAGCACCGCCTGACCCCCGTGCTGCCCTAAAGCCAGCACCGCATGACCCCTGCACCGCCCTATAGCCAGCACTGCATGACTCCCACGCTGCCCTAAAGCCAGCACCACATGACCCCCACGCTGCCCTAAATACAGCACCGCATGACCCCCACACTGCCCTAAAGACAGCACCACATAACCCCCACACTGCCCTAAAGACAGCACCACATGACCCGCACACTGCCCTAAAGCCAGCACCACATGACCCCCGCACTGCCCTAAAGACAGCACCACATGACCCCCGCACTGCCCTAAAGACAGCACCACATAACCCCCACACTGCCCTAAAGACAGCACCACATGACCCGCACACTGCCCTAAAGCCAGCACTGCATGACGCCCGCACCACCCTAAAGCCAGCACCGCATGACTCCCACGATGCCCTAAAGCCAGCACCACCTGACCCCCACGCTGCCCTAAAGCCAGCACCGCATGACCCTACAGCTGCCCTAAAGCAGAACCGCATGGTCCCCGCACTGCCCCAAAGCAAGCACCGCATGGCCCCTGCACTGCCTCACAGCCAGCACTGCATGACCCCCGCACTGCCCCAAAGCCAGCACCACATGACCTTCACACTGCCCTAAAACCAGCACCCTTGACCCCCATGCGGCGCTAAAGCCAGCACCGCATGGCCCCCGCACTGCCCTAAAACCAGCGCCGCATGACACCTGCGCTGCCCTAAAGCCAGCACCTCATGACCCCTGCCCTGCCCTAAAGGAAGCACCGCCTGACCCCAGCCCTGCCCTAAAGGCAGCACTGCATGACCCCCGCCCTGCCATAAAGTGATCACCGCCTGACCCCTGCACTACCCTAACGCCAGCATCGCATGACCCCCACACTGCCCTAAAGCCAGCAACGCATGACCCCCGCACTCCCCTAAAGCCAGCACCGCATGACCCCCGCCCTGCCATAAAGCCAGCACTGCATGACCCCCGCACTCCTCTAAAGCCAGCACCGCATGACCCCGTGCTTCTCTAAAGCCAGCACTGCATGACCCCCACACTGCCCTAAAGCCAGCACCGCATGACCCCCACACTCCCCTAAAGCCAGCACCGCATGACATCCGTGCTGCCCTAAAGCTAGCACCACATGACCACTGCGCTGTCCTAAATCCAGCACTGCATGACCCCCACACTGCCCTAAAGCCAGCATCGCATGACCTCCACACTGCCCTAAAGCCAGCACCACATGACCCCCATACTGCCCTAAAGCCAGCATCGCATGACCCCCACACCACCCTAAATCCAGCACCGTATGACCCTCACACTGCCATAAAGCCAGCACCACATGACCCGCACACTGCCCTAAAGCCAGCACCGCATGACCCCTGCACTGCCCTAAAGCCAGCACCGCATGACTTCCACGATGCCCTAAAGCCAGCACCACTTGACCCCCACGCTGCCCTAAACCCAGCACCACATGACCCTCACGCTGCCCTAAAGCCAGCAACGCATGACCAACCCACCCTGCCCTAAAGCCAGCACCGCATGACCCCTGCGCTGCCCTAAAGCAGAACTGCATGGTCCCCGCACTGCCACAAAGCAAGCACCGCATGGCCCCCGCACTGCCCCAAGCCAGCACTGCTTGAACCTCGCACTGCCTTAAAGCGAGCACCGCATGACCCCCGCACCACCCTAAGTCCAGCACTGCATGACCCCCACACTACCATAAAGCCAGCACCGCATGACCCCCACACTGCCATAAAGCCAGCACCACATGACCCCCACACTGCCCTAAAGCCAGCATCGCATGACCCCCACACTGCCCGAGAACCAGCACCACATGACCCCCGCACTGCCCTGAAGCCAGCACCACATGACTCCCACACTGCCGTCAACCCAGCACCTCATGAGCCCCGACCTGCCCTAAAGCCCGCCCCGCATGACCCCCGCCCTGCCCTAAAGCCAGCACCACATGACCCCCGCCCTGCCCTAAAGCCAGCACCGCATGACCCCCGCCCTGCCCTAAAGCCAGCACCGCATGACCCCCACACTCCCCTAGAACCAGCACCGCATGACCCCCACACTCCCCTAAAGCCAGCACCGCATGACCCCCACACTCCCCTAAAGCCAGCACCGCATGACCCCTGCCCTGCCATAAAGCCAGCACCGCATGACCCCCACACTCCCCTAAAGCCAGCACCGCATGACCCCCGTGCTGCCCTAAAGCCAGCATCGCATGATCCCCACACTGCCCTAAAGCCAGCATCGCATGATCCCCACACTGCCCTAAAGCCAGCACCGCATGACCCCCACACTGCCCTAAAGCCAGCACCGCATGTCCCCCGCACTTCTCTAAAGCCAGCATTGCATGACCCCCGCCCTGTTATAAAGCCAGCACCGCATGAGCCCCGCACTCCCCTAAAGCTAGCAACGCATGACCCCCGTGCTGCCCTAAAGCCAGCACCGCATGACCCCCGCGCTGCCCTAAAGCCAGCACCGCATGACCCCCGCCCTACCATATCACGAGCACCGCATGACCCCCGCACTGCCCTAAAGCCAGCACCGCATGATGTTAT
Source organism: Triturus cristatus (assembly GCF_964204655.1). Taxonomy (NCBI): domain Eukaryota; kingdom Metazoa; phylum Chordata; class Amphibia; order Caudata; family Salamandridae; genus Triturus; species Triturus cristatus. The sequence goes on from NC_140589.1 coordinate 43,630,942, forward strand.
GTTATATGGTTCTTATATAGCGCCTATCACCACCGGTCTCTAAGCGCTCAACAGAAAAAACACAAACATACAGACGCCTCAGTGCCCGCTGCCTGTTCCAATTAAACTGAAGATATTACCTTTCCAAAAAGGTGTGTCTTCATTTTTTTCCTGAAGGAGAGTAACTGTGAGTCTTCCTTCAGACTGGCCGGAAGGTCATTCCAAAGTTGGGGAATGAATACTGAGAGAGCACAGCCTCCTTTGGTTTTTAGATTAAATCTGGGTTGAGCCAGATTGGAGACAAAACCAGATCGTAAGGATCTAACGGGAACATACTTCCTCAGGCGTTGCTTGATATACTCTGGGGCGTTGCCAAAGAGAACCTTGTGGGCCATGCAGAGACATTTAAATTGGACCCTAAACTTCACGGGCAGCCAATGCAGCTTACGAAGAAGTATGGTTGCATGTGAGCTTCTCGGGAGAGAGAAGATCAGCCTGGCTGCGTCATTCTGCACAACCTGTAGTTTCCTCAGCAGCTTCTGCGATAAGCCCAGATACAAAGCATTACCATAGTCAAGCCTCGAGATAACAGTCGCTGAGACGATAGTTTGCAGCGTAGAAGCTGACAGAATGGTGGTAAGCTTACGTAACTGCCGCAACACGGCCGTGCAGGAACCCACCACAGCCGACACTTGAGGGGCCATGGTAAGATCCGCATCGATCTTTAGGCCGAGACTCTTCACTACTGTGCCGGGGATGGGAGTTTTCTCGGCGTTCACTTTGAGAAAATTATTGGTCATCCAGTTGACCGTAAATCTAAGCAGGTTCCTTACTGATTCCTGGGCTTCTTGTGTTTCTTCCAGCTGCACCAATAGCTGTGTGTCATCCGCGTAGTTAAAGATCTCACAATTTCTACGCGCGAGTTCTTCCATCAGAGGTTGCAGATAGATGTTAAATAGTAAGGGAGATAGTGCGGACCCCTGAGGCACCCCCCATGTCACGTCCTTAATCCCGGACAACTGGTCCCCCATCTGAACCCTCTGAGTGCGGCCTGATAGGGAGGATTCTAACCACTTGAACGCCTGGCCAGCTATCCCCAGCTTCGCGATACGGTCCAGGAAGATGGTATGGCTGTCCGTATCGAAGGCTGCCGACAGGTCTAGCAGAATCAGGGCACATGGTTGTTTGTTGTCTGCTCTGATTCGTAACTCATCGGTGACCGTAGCCATAACCAGTTCTGTACTGTGCTGTGGCCGGAAGCCCGCCTGCCTGGCATGAAGTAGATGGTGTTCTTCCAGATAGCTGGCCAAGGCGTTCAAGACATGTTTTTCCAAGATCTTACTTAGAAAAGGCAATTGAGAGATGGGCCTATAATTTTTCAATGCCTTAGTGTCAGTACCCGCTTTCTTCAGAAGTGGGGAAACTCAGGCTTCCTTCAGAGATACTGGAAGGTAGCCCGCTTCCAGAGAGGCATTCAGTAGGTGCAGCAGTTGGGGATGAATACCTGGCAGAGCCAGTTTAAAGATTTTCGGGGGACAAGGATCTATAGTGGATCCCGATTTGATATAACTGACCAGTTCTGTCAGATGCTTACCATCAATATCAGGGAAGCTATTCAAAGCCCCAGCTGGCTGCTGGGTGTCTAGGCACGGCTGCAGTGGCGGATTATCTGAAAGCTTGGCAATATCCATCAGGATATCCTGTACCTTCTGAAGGAAGAATCCTTGAAAGGTGTCAGTCGGGTTGACCCAACCCGAGACTTTTATCATTTAGCTGTGTGAGTTCCCTTAGGATCACAAAGGTTTCTCTTTGTTTGTTTGTGGCCTCCCTGATACGACTCTCATAGAAGGCGGATTTCCTTGCCAGGATAGCCAGTTTATAGCTGGCCAGAAGTGATTTATACGTTAGTGACTCTGCTGGCCCATAATTCAGTCTCCACCTACGCTCCGCCTTACGGAGAGCTTGCTTCTTTTCTCTAAGTGATGCATCAAACCAGGGAGCACCCTTTCCTTTCTTCCGAGTAACCTCCAGTCGTTCTGGGACAAGCTTATCTAAAGCAGATCGAATCCAGGTCGTAAGGGTCGTAGTATACAAGTCCAGATTCACCTGCTTCTTCTTAGGAGGGGGGGAGGAGAGTAGAGTCAACACTAAGGAATCAGCCTCAATCTTCTTCCAAGAGCGGACTTTCCTCCTTATTTGTAGAGGGGCCGCTAATAAGGGGTCTCCCGGAACCCAGCACTTGATCAGATAATGATCGGACCAGATGCAAGGGCTCACTTCCAGAATTTTCATCAGTGACAGGGAGGACCAAACAAGGTCAAGAGTGTGGCCCTTCACATGGGTGGGGCCCTTCACAAGTTGGTTTAGATGGAGAGCAGAGAGGTTAGTTTTGAACTCGGTCGCAATGGGCCCCTTAGGGACCTTGTCCCAGTGATAGTTAAAGTCCCCAAGCACTACAAGGGACTTATATCTGGAGGCCAGATCTGTCAGTAGTTCAAAAAAGGAATCATTGAATTCTGGTGAGCTCTGCGGTGGACGATATACTAGCAGTAGCAGGATGCATGAGGATGTCAATGATATTTTTATCCCTAATAATTCTGCGCAATCACAGTTTTCTGCCATAATCTGTGTCACCTTCAGAATCTTCTTGAACACAATTGCTACCCCTCCCCCTCTGCTGTCCTTGGTGCGGTTATACCACTGAACATCAAAGTTAGGAGGCAGGCCTGCTAAAATGTCCGGTGTTGATGAGGTACCTAGCCATGTTTCTGAGAGTGCAAGGATGTCTATCTCGCCCTCACCCAGAAGTGTAAATACCTCCAGATGGTGTTTATGCAAAGAGCGTGTGTTAAGCGTGGCCATTATCAGACCTTGTGTGTTAATATAGTTAGGTCTGTCCTCTCCCTGTAGCAAAGCTTCCGACCGAAGACTGGCATACGTAGTCCCATCCAGCGTGGCTATACCTGGTCGGAGAGATCTAAGGGTAGCAGGTGAATAGACCCGTGGACGGCCAGTGGGGGTGGCCCTTTGGCCCGTCCTGGCCCGGACGGGCACAGACGGGCTTTCCTCTGGCGCTCCTCCGGCGCGTACGCTGCGCGCGACCATAATGGCCTTTAAATAGCGTGTGGCAAGCGGTGCTCGTTCCAACTAGAGCGCCGCCCCGGAAACGTCTTGGGGGCGTCTCAGCCCTACTCTCAAGATGGCGGTCGGGATCGTGATGGGATACAAACACCCAAATGGTGAGTGGTGCTGTCAAGATTTTTAAGTGCAGGCAATGCGGACAGTTGGGGGACAGGCAAAAGAATTTTGTAGCAACAGAGCAGCAAATACACAATTTTAAAAATGAACTTGACAATAATTGCAGCAGCAGCGATAATTAAAAAAAACACAGCGTGGCGTTAGCGTAGCAGTCAATCTGTTGACTGCGCGCCGACCAACTGGCCCCTAGATAGCATTTGCCAGGCGGTGCTCGTTCCAACTAGAGCGCCGCCCCTGAAACGTCTTGGGGGCGTCTCAGCCCTACTCTCAAGATGGCGGTCGGGATCGTGATGGGATACAAACACCCAAATGGTGAGTGGTGCTGTCCAAATTTTAAAGTGCAGGCAATGCGGGCAGTTGGGGGACAGGCAAAAGAATTTTGTAGCAACAGACAAGCAAATACACAATTTTAAAAATGTACTTTTAAATGACCCCCGCCCTGCCATAAAGCCAGCACTGCATGACCCCGCACTCCCCTAAAGCCAGCAACGCATGACCCTGCGCTGCCCTAAAGCCAGCACCACATGACCCCGCACTACCCTAAAGCCAGCACCACATGACCCCCGCGCTGCCCTAAAGCCAGCACCACATGACCCCTGCGCTGTCCTAAAGCCAGCACCACATGACCCCTGCGCTGTCCTAAAGCCAGCACCACATGACCCCCGCACTGCCCTAAAGCCAGCACTGCATTACCCCCGTGCTGCCCTAAAGCCAGAATTGCATGACCCTCACACTGCCCTAAAGCCAGCACCGCATGACTCCCACACTGCCCTAAAGACAGCACCACATAACCCGCACCGCCCTAAAGCCAGCACCGCATGACTCCCACGATGCCCTAAAGCCAGCACCACCTGATCCCCACGCTGCCCTAAAGCCAGCACCACATGACCCCCACGCTGCCCTAAAGCCAGCAACGCATTTCCCCCATGCTGTCCTAAAGCCAGCACTACATGACCCCCGTGCTGCCCTAAAGCAGAACCACATGGCCCCCGCACTGCCCCAAAACCAGCACCGCATGACCCCCGCACTGCCCCAAAGCCAGCACCACATGACCCCCGCACTGCCCCAAAGCCAGCACCGCATGACCTCCACGCTGCCCTAAAGCCAGCACTGCATGACTCCCACACTGCCCTAAAGCCAGCATCGCATGACCTCCACACAGCCCTAAAGCCAGCACCGCATGACCCCCGCGCTTCACTAAAGCCAGCCCCGCTTGACCCCCGCGCTGCCCTAAAGCCAGCACTGCCTGACCTCCACACTGCCCTATAGCCAGCATCGCATGACCTCCACACTGCCCTAAAGCCAGCACCGCATGACCCCCACACTGCCCTAAAGCTAGCACCGCATGAGCCCTGCACCGCCCTAAATCCAGCACCGCATGACCCCTGCACTGCTCTAAAGCCAGCACCACATGACCCCCGCAGTGCCCCAAAGACAGCCCGACATGACCCCCACACTACCCTAAAGCCAGCAATGCATGACCCCCATGCTGCACTAAAGCCAGCACAACATGACCCCAAGATGTACATTCCTTGAAGGCTTGCAGTCTCCCGGTGATATTTCTTGAAGTGAGGCTTCCGGAAAATCTGCTTGTGTGAAAAACAAAACAAAAGGGATTCCTTACTTTATTTTGTCCATGCATGGGGGGGGAACATTTAATGTGTGATGATTAAATATACTTTCATCCTGTTAAATAGTCTCACATGCTTTGTCATACAAACAGTACATTGGAGGCGGAATGCTACACCAAACAACCAATAACTAAATGAGAGGATTGTTCCTTTCTTGAGCGCACTCTGTGAGACCCACTGGAATTATGTGGCAGGAAGGACAAAATTATTCTGTAGGCTTGCCGAAATTATTTATCAAGAAAAGGTAAATTATGCGGCACATTTTGTGGTAGTATCATTATTTTGACATTTGTACACTTCTTTTAACACTATCTGGACATAGGTTTCACCTCATTAGCACAGGTTTAAAACTCAAATTTAGCAATAAGCAACAGAAACTTATCGAGTCAAACTTTGTGAGCAGCCTTCCACTGTGCAGGAACACGTGTCACTGCTGTTTTTTTTTTAGAAACTTTTGATCAATTTGATCTAGAATCAAGCTGCAGATTATGCAGCAGAAGATTTTGTGGCAAATCCATAAGTATGCGTAAAGTGATGAAGCATCACCCTAATTTTTGTTATGGCCTTTTTGCTGAACCCTTTTTTGCTGGCTATAGAACTCTGTGTACTTTACCCATGCTACCTAGTGGTTAAGGGCTTGTGCTCTTCCTTTCAACATGGTAAAATTAGTATATTCCTGAATGGCACATCAACCTTACCTATAAGTTCCTAGTATATGGTTCCTACAGTGCACCCAGGTCATGTAAGTTAAATAACACCAATGGGTTACAACACTCATGGTGCCAACCACTACACTGGCAATGTATATGTAACTACAGATCTGCCACCAGCAACCTGGCTGTAGAGGTTTAAACTGCAAATCTGACTGGTCAAAATAATCGGTTTTGACATGTCTAAACCTTCCTTTTAAATACTTATAAGTCACCCTTAAGTGGCGTTATTGCCCATAAAGGCATGGTGCATGGTGTTTAAAAATAGGACATGTAAATGTTTAATGTTGAGCATGTTCTTACTGTGAAAATCCTCTCAAAGCTATTTTCACTGTAGCAGTTTTGGCTGTTCCACAGGAAAGCACAGGGATGCAGTATTACCTACTAATCCTGTATATTGGGATAGGACCAATAATTAAACCACTATTTTTAATTAATGTTAAAAATCCCATTCAATGTGGAGCCCAGGGAACTTTTACCCCATTGTTTAGGGTGTACCCAGGGGTCGTTCCCACCTACTAGCTCATGCCAGGCATTAATGTGCGACCTCCAGGCACCCACTTCAGAACACTTCTGGACCTGTAGAAGATTAGAAAAGGACTGAACCTATTCTTTGAGACCTGAGAAGTGCCTAGAATACTGAACCTGCTCTCCCTCTTGTACTGAGGACACAGAAGTGGACTCCAAGGATCATAAGGCTGGCCTCCTGTAAAAGCTATAGTGACACAACAAGCTACAAGAGGCCTCTTCCTGCAGCTACTCAACTGACCAGTGGCAACTGAAGCTGGGGTCTCTAAGTGCCTTCCCTGAGGTCCTGGCCGGCTTTAGAAGTGTTCCTTGTGCTGAATTAGGACTAAAGGACTAAATTCAGAAAGTAAAATCTTTTGCCAGGACAAACCTGGTTTGGTGTATCTGACCCACGCTTCATGGCGGTTAGGGTCAACTTGTGCCAAGGTCCTGTTCTGGTGCCACCATTGACTGTCATTGGTACTTTGTGGATTTTTGTGCTATTTTAGTTAAAATTTGAAAATGCTGATCTCTGGTTTCTCTGATTACATTTTTGTCATTTTGGTGTAATTTTGTTTATTACATTTTACTCTATTTTACTTATTTGTTTGAGATTTTTTAAGCAGGCACTTGAGCCAATGCAGCCACCAAAGAGGGAAGATGCAACCCCTCTCATTACCACCCCCTTTCTTTATGCTTCTGCCCCCATAGAGATGCTCTGACCAAAACACTGCTGTATCCAGTGCGCATACGATGAAATAGCTTTATAAAAGAATGCCTTTCAGTCTACAAGGCCTGGACTTCTCAAGCTGCTCTCTTAAGTGCCTAGAAGCAGTTGAGTCTTGTTTTGTCCACCATAAACACTTATTAGCTGTTTTATGGCTGGCTTTTTTGGTAACAGGGACCAAGGACAAGGTGTTTTCTGACTAAAAATAAGGATTGAAAATAAATCTGCACGCAGGGGGTAGAGCGCAGATTGAACCCATGGAAATGATTATAGAAATACTTTAACTCCGTTTGAGGGACAGGCCAGGACCATTTACGAGGAGGTGAAATGTGATGCCAGGACCACCTTCCAACTCTCCACAAGAAGCTGAAAGTGTCAACCCCTGCAAAGATCTTCATTCTCACTATACTCTTCATTCCTGCACTGCTTGCTCCCTCTCTTACCTCCCTCTTGTCCTCAGTTCTCTCCCCTCGCTCCCTCATTCCTGCACTGCTGGCTCCTCTCCTCCCCTTTCTTACCCCCTTTCAGTCTTCCCTTCTTTCTGAACTTCCACCTATGTACTCTGACCTTTCTTTGTTATCCCTCCGGGGTGACGCCTTTCAGGTCTTTCACCCTCACACAAGCTCTGAAGGACAGCAGATATTAACAGACAGATGGAGGTATGCGCCTCCCAGGATGCCTCGCTCATTAAGAGTACTTTGATCGGGGCAGAATGGACACTTGTCATCAGGCTGGAGAATAGGCATCTACTGAGACGGTGTGTGGTCAAGGGCCCAAAGAAGGGTTCCCAGATCTGAATGAAGAAGGTCCTCTGGTCATTGGTCGTATAATATACATGCTCCCAACCGGCCACTCTGGCCAACTCCACCTGTCATACAATCAACATCGTGCGTGCACAGCTCAAATATTCTAAATAAGGTTACCAAATGTTCCGGGCTCCCTGGGTATCACTCTCTGAACCAGAGTGTATCAATGAATAAACTAAATTGCATCCCCAAAAACGTGGGGTGTGTCCCCTGGGCACTGGCCAATAGTCCTCGTGTGAGGCTCCAAACGTTCAATGAAAACAATACTACAAAAAGTTCCAGATCAACATCGACTTGTATTGTTCAATCACAACACTTTAAGAGTAGCGCGTCCGATGAGTGATGAGAGGGCGTCTCGTGTAGCCGTTTAAATGCCACTCATCGGACGCACTACTCTCGCCTCAATCTACAGCTTTACGAATTATCCCCAGACGAAGGCATGTGGGCCGAAATGCAATGGGATATGTGAAGTTTGATATTTGTGATTTATGATTGATGCATTCTGGGAAATGGAGTTTAATTTTCCCTGAGAAGTTAAAGTGTTGTGATTGAACAATACAACTTGATGATGATCTGGAACTTTTTGTAGTATTGTTTTCATTGAACGTTTGGAGCCTCACACGAGGACTATTGGCCAGTGCCCAGGGGACATACCCCACGTTTTTGGGGATGCAATTTAGTCCACTCCACCTGTCACTCATCATGGACAGACCTGTGGGTTTCCTCACGCGGCGCAGAACGTAAGCGAGGTCTCCAACCATCTACGCCTAGGAGTGGAGAGGACCACCTGTCTGACATGTCCTGCAATATGGGCCAAGGGCGCGAGGGAGTCAGGGTGGCGTTATCCTTCGAGGACAGAGTGGAGCATACCCTCATCACTAGCAGTGCAGCCCCAGAGGATGTGACCATAGCTGCACCTGGGCTCGCTGCTCCACCAGCATTGACAATGAGGCAAGAGCCCAGCTTTGTGGACCACAATTACCCAGAATTTTGAAATAGTACACTTTAGATTAGACCTCTCTCAGGAGCTTGTCGCAGGAAGCGAATAAAGTAGATCAGAAGCAGACTTCAGCGGTGGAGTGTCTGGGATCACTCCGCATCCTGTACAGGGCCGTCCCCTCTCCCCTAAATCTCTGCTCTTTCATAAGGTAGGTCGGTACTGGAAGTGTTGGCATGGATAGCAGGTCTCTGCCCACTCGGCCACGAATGCAATGTCCCAGTTCATTATATCGCCAGCGTTGTGTGGCAGATCAGCCAGAATCCTGGATATGAAGGTCTTCAGAGTATCACCTTCGATGAGCAGCCCCAGTTGTGCCTTGCCCCCCGAGAGCCATGCGTTCCAAAAGACAGCGGCGCCTCCGATGGCCAGGCCTGCACTGTACCATGAAACGCTGAGGCATAGAGGCATGGCTCAGGCATTAGATGTTCATGTGCGGTTCAGAAGCATGCTCAGTATTGCTGGGTTGGCAATCTTTGGAGGTAGCGATGTATGTTTGTATAGAATGTCAAGGCTCCATTCATGCTCTAATACAGAGGTCTTCAAACTTTTGGATGCCGAGACCCCCTTGTCAACATTTTGAGGTGTAAGGACCCCCTCCTGACATAAATGTCTAAACCTGTAGGCAGGGCTACTGGAATTATGAGGCAGGTGAGGACCAAATTACGCGACCGGCTTGACTAAATTGTGTGGGAAGAAAATGTAAATGATGTTATGTGATGCAGCGTATTTTGGGATAGCATTGCTTCATTATTATGAAATAATTTTTTTGCACACAGTAACACAGAGGAAAGATTCCACCCCATCAGTACCTGTTTATAACCAAAATACAGCAATTAACATCAGAAAGATTTCTAGTCAACCTTTGTGAAGGGGCTTCCACTCCGCAGGAATGCTGCCACATCAGAAGCTCACCTGGCCCGGGCCGGGAGAAGCAGGGGTCCCTTAAAACCCTGGCAGTTTTGTGCAGAGTTAAGCAGTTTATCCATGCAGCTTTCCTCTCACTCACTCACTCCCATCCCTCTCTCCTCTCCTAACCCAGATCCCTCTCTCACTTTGCAGGTCATTTTCTTTCACCCCTTTTTACAACTTCTGAACTCTCCCCATTCAACCTCTCACTTCACCTTTAATCGCCTCTTGCCATTCTGTCTTTTCACTGCCCTCATCTCGAACAGTCTCTCGCATTTATCTCATGGCCTCTCTGGCCCGTCACCTCCCGTGCCCCTCAGCATTTCTCATTCACCTCGTCTCTCCATTCACATTTTTGTCTATTTGTATCTTACACCTCTCCAGTCCCACCATTCATCTTTCACATCTACCCTTTGTTCTAACAGAAGCACTCACCTTTGGCTCACACTCACTTTTTGCGTGTCCACACTTCTCTTCGGCACGTCACATTTCTCCTCATCCCTGACCTCTTCAATCTAACTCTCCCACTCCCTTGCTGTCCTCTCTCATCGCTCCTCACCAAGCATACGGGTCGGGCCCATATGCTCCTCTCGGCCTGTGCCAATCTGCTTTTTGTTCCCTAATTCAAGAAGGCATGAGTTGTCTGTCACGCTGTTTTGGTGCAGGCCGCGCAGTTATGGAACTTGCACCCTCCTTTGCTTCGCTCCACCAAGAATCTATTATGCTTTAGGAAGATATAAATACCTGGCTCTATGCTCTGTAGGTCACCCCATTTGGCTGGTTCTCCTTCTTCTTCTGTGTTTCTCATTGTCCTTCCGGCAGCAGATGGTTATTAGCCGCAGGACATCTTTTGGTAACAGTAGCGCACTACACATGTAAATAATAATAATAATAGGGAGAAACAGGGGAGCCACTAGATCAGAACTTCGGGGGGTGGGGGCTAACACTCCTAGCCACGGCTGGCCCTAACACTGGTTACGCACTGTGCAACAGTCTTTTTTGGTGCCCCACCCCCGTTTCCTTCTTCTCCATGAATTCCCTCACTACCACTCATCAACAATGCACTTCATCTCTCTATAGCATCCTTCTGACAAACATTTCGTTTTTTATAGCGCTACTCATACTTTAGTCACACTCATTTCTGTGATCGGCATGGTACATATTCTTTGTAGCAGGCACATTAACCCTCTGCACTGTGACAAGAGTGCCCAGGTGAGTGCACGGTAAGAGATGCAACAGTGTGAGAGTAGGGTGAGAGGAGTGACTGCAGGGTGAGTGAGGTGGCCGTACGAATTTCAGTGGATGCAAGTTCAGAATGGGACGAATGAATGTATGATTACTGATGGGCTTGTTTGAGTGAGTTGCATATTGAGCAGTGAGGGGGACAGGTGAGTGAAGTGTCACATGAGTGCAGGGTGAGTAGTGTGCTTGTATGACTGCAGGGTGAGGTATAGGTTGAACAGCACAAGTGCACTGTGAGTGCGGAGTGATAACTGTGAGTGCAGGGTGAGCAGGTGAATGGTGTGAGTGCATGGGGATCAGTGTGAGTGCATTGTGAATGCTGTGAGTGCAGGGTAAGCGTGAAAGAGAAGGGCGAGAATGATGAGTGAGTTGTCTGAATGCAGGGTTTATTCCCAGGCACTTGAAGTAACTCAGCATGTTATTGGAGGCAGCGTAGGGTTTCAAATCTAAGTTCAACTATTGCTATTATGGCATCAATCTGGGATCGAGGGTGGAGGAAATAAATAATGTGCTGATCCTGCAACAAACTTCCAGTCCTATGGTTATGGTAGCCAGCAGATTATTTTGATGGCCCAGTTGGTACAAAAATAAGCAAACACCTAAAACAGTATTTTAAGCATGTATCTGTGCATACTTTGAACAGCAAATATAAATAGAAAGCACTTTTAATTGTGTTCTAGGGCTGCCGCAATGATCCATGACTGATAATTAAAGAGAACAAAGACAGAAAAGTCACATAACGAATGAATACATACTTTTTTATTTATAAGTCTGTTAGGTGTCAAGAGAAGGTCTTTGCAGGCTCTTTAAATAACACATGGCTCGCATTTTTCTTTTGGCAACCCTACTTTATATTCCTTTTTATTAAATGCATTCTCACACTACAGCAGTAAATCTAAAATACAAATGTAAGGAATAGGCAGAGTGAGGACCCAGGGGGTACTGGAAGGGGGGGCGACACTAAGCCTTTGTAACCGGTTTCAAAGGCATGCAAATATGCAAATGGTCTTTAAAGACCTGTGAAAAACTCGGACAGGCGTGCCAGAGATAAGACTCCAGACACTGCCCAGCTGAGCCTCCAGCAGCTCGAGTTGCACTGCAGCAGCCCGGGCTGAGACACAGGATGGACGAAGAGGGGGGCTGAATCCCTTGGGCCTCGGCAGAAGTGTGCTTGGGAATGCGCGACCCCCTTTGCATCGCTCCATGCCCCCCCTGGGGGTCGCCACCCTCAGTTTGAAGACCCCTGCACTAATATGTCTCATTCCATGGTGTCCCAAGGGTGAATCAGGGATTGTTGGATAGAAGTTAGTCAGCTGGAAAAGGTTGTGAGCAAGACAATAATGCTGATGTATGTTTCATGAAAGATAGCATCCCAAATACTAAATTCTAAGGAAATACCTCTTTTTTTTTTCTTTTTTTTTACATGATCACCCCTAAACTTTTGGACTGATGCTGCTGGTTTTTTTACTCTAGAAGTGCTCAGGGACCTGCTAGCCAGTCCCCAGTGCCAGAGCTTTGACGCTTAAAAATAATATGTTTAATTGGTTTAAACCAAATTGGCATAAATTAACTTGCTTATGAGTCCCTAGTACATAGCATTAGGTGTACCCACATACTGAAAGTTATGTGTCCCCGTGGACTGGTGCACTGATTGTGCCACCACGAATATGGCAAAACATGACTCCGGCTGTGCTTGCCAGGGGGGGTCAGCCGCAGGGCCTGACTGACCAACCCTCCCATAAGCAGGCAACCAGGGAGTGGGGCATGCAGTCCCCCTCCCCAGGCTAATTACGGCCCCAGGAACCCAATCACCAGGTCACAGCCAATTGCTTAAAGGGAAGGGTTTCTGTGGCCCCTATCCCCGGGCCTATTTTGGCCCCAGGGTCCCCATACCCCTGGGCTCAGTCAATTAATGCTAGCAGAGTGTGGCCTAGAAGCACCACTTCCCAGGGCCAACACCCTGCAGGCACCCAACGCCTTTGGTCGTGCGCTGAGGTGGGTCAGCTGCAGGCACCCACCCCTGTGCCTCACATGGCCTTTGGCCATGCTCGGCTGGGAGAGTCAGCAGCAGAGCCTGACCTGTGGCCAGGCCCTGTGACCAACACCCAAAGTCAGGAAACCCGGGAGTGGGGCAGGCAGCTCCTCTCCTGATTTCGGCCCACGGATTCCATACCCTGGGGCCTGGCCAATTAATGCAAGGGGAAGGGGCTGCGCAGCACCACTCTCCAGGGTGATTTTGGCCCCGGGGACCCCATCTCCTGGGTCCCAGATAATGAGTCCAAGGAGAGAGGGCTTCCCAGCCCCACTCCCCTAGCTTGTTTTGGCCCCGAGGACTCCATCACCTGGGGCCCGGCCATTTATTGCAAGTCGGGGCTGCGGGCCCTCCTCCCTAGGCCAAGCTTGGCCCCGGGAACATCATCCCCTGGGGCCCGACCACTTCGTGGTGGGTGCCCTTGCCCCATCCAGGGCACCCAGTGTGCACTTTTAGGGACTGAATTGGCGGAGTCTGAATGCCTCCACCATCTCTGCCAGCTCCAGCAGGAGCAGGCATTGCTCCCACACTTAGAGAGCAGCTAAAATTCTGCTTCCTGCATGCGGGAGCACATGTTTCATCTGTTTTCCTGCCCACTTGACAGCAGTCCGCGGGCGCGAGCAATTTTCCTGCTGCTGCTGCCCCTGCTGCTGCTGGGAGCAGACTTACTGTTTGCTCGTGCTTGTCTGGGGTATCAAAGCTCCCACCAAGCGAAAGCAAGCAAATATGTCCTGAGGGTGGGCACCCTGTGGCATAGGGAACCAACCCTGGGGTGTGGTGGTACCCAGGGCCAATAATGGCTCCAGGAGGGGGGCTGCATGCCCCCCTCCATTCAAATTGCATGGCCTGCCCCAGGGTGGTGGTAGTTGGGTGGGGTTCGCTCTGCCCCCCTCCCCTTGTAAATATAGGCCTTGCCTCGGGGAGGTGGTGGTTCCCGGGCCGTAAACAGCCTAGGGGAAGGGACCAGGGTGCACACCCCTCTCCAATATAGTTATTTTTGTTTGACACCGTGGCCTAGCCCACCTAGGGGCTTAAGTTTTAACCAGCGGGAGACCGTGCTTGGTTTTTTTGTTGTTTTTTTTTTTTTTGCTGAGATTCATGGATCTGCTGCGATTTCGCAACTAAAATTGACAAAAAATGTTTTTGGGTCCTTGCGGGGTCCCAAAGGGACCCCACCCTCAAGCCTGCGGGGTCAGGGTATTCCTACCCTGACCCCTCATGATTATTTTATTACTTTTTTCTTGGGACTCTGATGAGTCAGAGTTCCAAGATTGCTGCCAATACTTCCTGGTTGATGTGTTAGCAGCCAATCAGATCTCAGCATGAGATCTGTTGGATAGGTCTGGGTGATGAACTCTGCTCCTTTCGCAGAGTTTTCCTTGCTCTGCGGAGCAAGCGGAATTCCGAAAATCTCACCGAGTGGAGTTTTTTTCCTTGCTCCTGCTCGCTAACGTCAAGTTTGCGAGTGCGAGTGCGAGTGAGGAAAGTCCACCTCCCGCTGAGATTTCTCAGCGCGGGCAGTCAGATTTCTGAATGCGGGCGGTTGCGGGTCGTTGCGACCGATAGCATTAAGAAATTTGTTCGCGTCGTAAAAGCTGCCACTCGAGTAGAAAATCTACTCGAGTGGCAGAAAAGAAGCAGCGTCCTCTTGCGCTGCACATGGTGCAGTTTGCGGTAATTAAGCAAGCATGGGACAAACACCCGGTGCTGAAAATCAATGCAAACAGGCGTGACCAAGCGCACTCTGCCACTTGCGGAACTACACGTAGCGCGGCGGAGTTTTTTTTACGTGGAACTCCACAAACTACACCCAGGCCTACTGTTGGATGCGCGGAGGATTCAAGTCGCTAGATATTTATATTTCTTTTTTCTTAAATAGCTTCAAAACTACTGAAGGGATTTGCACAAAATTACTAAAAAGTGCTTTTTCTTTACCAAGAGCTAGCTTTCTGCCAAATTTCATGTAATTCCTTTCAGCGGTTCGGACTGTAGTCGTGTTCAAAATCACTATGGGAAATTGCATGGAGAAAATGCGCTTTGTGACCACCCCCCTTCTCTTGGCCCTCGCTTTACTAATCACCCAGAAACTTTCCAGATAGCCGCTGAAGTGAGTGGCAAACTTGTTCTGAATATTTCGTGAAGATTCATCAAACTGCACCAAAGTTATTAGCAAAACAAAAAACACTTTGCCTATGAAACTAGGTCCTAACTAGAGCTGTCTAATGGCGACCGCCAGCAGGTAATATATATTCACTGAAAAAACAAAGGTTACAGAGATGTTATAGTTAGGAAATAGAATTTAGAAAACATTAGAAATTCACAGAAAAAAACCAAAGGTTACACGGACGTTATAGTTAGGATCACATTTCACTCGTACAAAACCAGAGAAATTCAGCAGTTATCGTTACCTGAGCTAACTATAACTTACAACCCCGCAGTGCACTGTTTATGACCTCAATATTACATCACAGATGACATGGTCAATGACCTCACTGTTGACATCTCAAATTACATCAATGATGAAATTATCCAGTGAGTATGAGTGTTTTCTAAAAGTTTGTGAGTGTCAAATATATATAACAAGGTACTACAAAAGTTTAAATATTATACTTTCTGTACTACTAATGAGTGATACTATGTCTAACATATATTATGTGAGTGACTGTTGGGTGTGTGAGTGGCTGTATTGGTGTGTGAGGGGCTGCATTGGTGTATAAGTAGGTATGCTTCTAGCTGTGTGGGTGAGTGAGTGGCGTGTGATTGACTATATTGGTGAGTGAGTGGATGTGTCAGTCGCTATATGAGTGGCTTTATAGGTGGACAAGTGGGTGTCTAAGTCACTGTGTGAGTGAGTGGGTGTCTGAATGGCTGTATGAGTGAGTGACTGGCTGTGTAAGTAGCTGTATGGGTGAGTGAGTGGCTGTTTGGTTAAATGAGTTGGTGTGTGAGTGGCTATATTGTAGAGTAAGTATCTGTGTGAATGGATGTATGGGTGAGTGAGCGGATGTGTGAGTGCTTGTATGGATGGTTGAATGGGTATGAAAATGGTTGTGTGGGTGTATGAGTGCTTGTTTTGGTGAGTGATTGGCTGTATTGAGAGGCTGTATGGGTAAGTGAGTGGATGTGTGAGTGGCTGTGTAGATGAATAAGTGGGTGTGTGAGTAACTGTATCTGTGAGTGTGTAGCTGTACGAGTGACTATGGGTAAGTGACTGGTTGTATGAGTAGCTGTATGGGTGAGTGAGTGGTTGTGTGAGTGCCTGTATGAGTGAGTGAGTGGGTGTCTGAGTGGCTCTATAGAAGAGTGAGTGGTTGTGTGACTACTTGTATGGGTGTGTAAATGGGAATTTGAGTGGTGGTGTGGGAATGGGTGTATGAGATGTTGAATGGGGTTTGAGTGGTTCTGTGGATGATGTCACCAGTGATGTCATTTGAGATTGCATCAGTGATGTCATCAGTGATGTCATTGACCATGTCATGAGTGATGTAATATGTGAGGCCATAAGCAGTGCTTTGCAGAGGCGTAAGTTATAGTTAGCTCAGGTAACTATATCTGCTGAATTTCTCTGGTTTTGTTTGAGTGAAATGTGGGCCTAACTACAATGTCCCTGTAAATTTTGTTTTTTCAGTGAATTTATAATGTTTTTTAAAATTCTATTTCCTACCTGTAACATCCTCGTAACCTTTGTTTTTTTCAGTAAATATCCCTAATTCTATTCCATACTGTTACCTGTAACCTTTGAAAATAAGTGTGTGAGTACAAGAGTGTCTGAGTGGGTGTGTGACTGAGTGCCTGAATGTCTCAGTGGGTGTGTGAGTGTCTGAGTGTGTCTGGGAGTACCTGCATAAGTGTTTCACTGGGTATGTGAGTGAGTGGGTCTGGGAGTGGTTGCATGAGTCTCTGAGTGGGTGTGCGAGTGGGTGCATGAGTCTCTGAGTGGGTCTGAGAGCATATGCATGACTGGGTGTGTGAGTGGTTATGTGAGTGGTTACATGAGGCTCTGAGTGGGTCTGTGAGTGTGTGCGTGACTGTCTGAGTGGATGTGTGAGTAGCCAGGCCACATGGAATGGGGATGGGCATCCCCCCCCTCCCTGACCGATTTTGGCCCCGGGGACCTCATCCCCCAGGGCCTGCCATAATTCAATGGGGTATACTAAAGAGACAACAGTTCATGTGGACAATGTGCAGGATACTTAATTTTATTGATGTGCAATGGCAGTTACCATTGGTATAGTGATGCTGAAAAAGAAGACCAATCACACAGAATGCAATACACAGGACAATAATATTTGTGCAAATAATATATTTGTATTATAGTACCATAGAAAAATTGTGCTCAGTGTCCCAAGTGAGATTAGAACCTATATCATCAGAGTGGCAATTTATAACATATATTGAGGATTCAAAATCAACGAAAAAGACCATTATTCAATATCTAGTCATTATTCCTAGCCTTCCACTACATTTGTGAAGGCTGTAAAATGGTTAGCTTAAATGTGTTGACGGCATTTCAACCCCACGTCCAGTAAAGGGTCTCATCAGTACCTAACAATGAGGGACATCTGAAAATAGATGGGTAATGACTTGTCAGAGAGTTGTGCACACCGGTTAAGTGAGTGAAACCAAAGGGAGTGATTTCTCACATGGAGCCCAGCCGGGCACCCAGTGAGGTAAGCAGTGACAATTTCTATGGCGTGTCTCACATCACGTGAGAAGGCACTCCCTTTGTTTTCACTCGCATGACTGGTGTGCACAACTCTCTGACAATTCATTACCCATCTATTTTCAGATGTCCCTCATTGTTAGGTACTGATGACACCCTTTACTGGACACCAAGACCATGGGTTGTGGGACAGGCTCCCGCCTTGCTTTAAAATAACCCCTGGGTGGGCCAGGTCCCGGGTGGCATATGATTAATATATGAGGGGGCGCATGGGGCCCCCCTATGGCTTAACAAAGCCCTGGGGACCACCACCTCCCCGGAGCTATCAAAAAAATATGGGGGCCTCATGGATCCCCTCGCCCCGGGGACCGCCACCTCCTTGGGCTATTTTATATTATGTGGTGGGGGCTCGTGGACTCCCCCCCTTACTGGCCCAGGGACCACCACCTCTCTGGGGCTATATACAAGCTGGGAGGGGGGCCGTACGGCTCCCCTCCTGAAGCCCTGCATGACCCTGGGGACCGCCCCCATACCCCAGGGCCAGCTCCAGCAATGTCCCGGGGTGCCCACCCCTGGGACATTGTAGTTTCCTATGGCTTGGTGGGAGCACTGCTCTCGCCAAGCCATAGCAAAGCCTAGTCCGCTTCATGGAAGCAAGAGCATTAAAAATGCTCTCGCTTCCACGAAGCGGAGCAGAATTGCTTTTGGACAGAGGGAGCTGCATGTTAGCAGCTCCCTCTGTCCAAAAACAATGCCGGCTCCCGCAGTAGGCGGGGAGCCGGCAGGGACCTTCAGGCTCCCCCATGGTCACCAACACGGTGGCCATGCCCCGGGGATGCGGTCCCGGGGCAATATCGGCCTGGGGAGGGAGAGCCGCGCTAGCCCCCCGCCCCATTAAAAAAAAAAAAAAAAACCTGCACGGGCCGAAATGGGGTTGGAGAGGGGGCGCACATTGCCCCCCTCCCATGTCAAATGTAGATAAAAATAAAGGGCGGGCCATGGGAGACAGGATCCCCGGGGCGAAGATCAGCACAAGAGGAGGGCCGCGCGCCCCCCCCCCCCCTCCTATTTTTGTAAATAATTATTTTTTCTAAAGAATCAGGCCCCGGGTGATAGGGTCCCCGGGGCCCAAATTGGTCCAGGGAAGGGGGAGCCACGTGGCCACCCTTCCTAAAAAGTTTAAAAAATAAATAAAAAGCCACAATTTTGGGAGGCCCCACCCTCTTTCTCCAATACACTACAGATATGCCTCCTGGCGCGCTCCTGTTGGGGGATATATGCCCTTTGACTGCTGAGGGTTCTTAGGGGCCAAGAAGACCTCCAGTAAGCCCCACACAGTGGGATTGCTGAGAGGTGGTCAGAGGCCATGCCCCTTTATCTAACACTCTGCAAACGCGCCTCTAGGCACACTGCTTGTGGGGGGGATGTCCCCTTGCCTCCTGAGGGCCTCAGGACTAAAGTGGACTTCTTCCCCCAAGCAGCAGTGCGCCAGGAGGTCTGTTTACAGAGGGGTGTGGCCTCTGACCACCTCACAGCAATCCAGCTATGTGGGCCTTACTGGAGGTAACAGGGAGGGTAGTTGGCCCTCAAGGACCCTCAATAGCCATGGGGACTTCATCCCCCTACTAGCTGTGTGCCAGGAGGTGTTTGTAGAGTGGTGGAGAAAGGGGGCGTGGCCTGCTAGCAGATCTCGGCTATCCTGTTGTATGGGACTTACTGGAGGTAATAGGAGGGGTAGTTGGCCCCCAATGACGTCCTTGGGGGCCAACTACCCCTCCTATTACCTCCAGTAAGTCCCACACAGCAGGATTGCTGAGAAGTTGTCAGAGGCACACTCCATTTCTCCACTACTCTTCAAATGTGCCTCCTGGCACACTACTGGTTGGTGGATGAAGGCCCCTTAGCTGCAGAGGGACTTTGGGGGCCAAGAAGCCCTCCTGGTTCCTCCTGCAAGTCCTACACACTGGAATTACTGAGATCTAGTTAGAGGCCCCACCCCTTTCTCCACTACTCTGCAAACGTGACTACTACTTTAAAAACCATAGAAATTCTCTGAAAAAAAACAAAGGTTACAGGGACATTATAGTTCGTATTTAGCATTTTAAAAACCTTCTAAATTCACTGAAAAAGAACAAAGGTTACAGGGAAGTAGTTAGGCTGACATTTCACTCGTACAAAACCAGCGAAATTCAGCGGTTATAGTTAGCTGAGATAACTATAACTCGCGCCCCTGCAGTGCACTGCTTATGACCTCACATATTACATCACTTATGACCTGGTCAGTGACATCATTGTTGACAACTCAAATGACATCACTGATGACATCATCCACAGAATCTCTCACATACCCAGTCACACCCCAATATAATCTTTCATTCACCCACTCCAACACTACCATACTCAAAACCATTGACACAACCATACCAGTACGTGCACACCCACTCACTAATTCATAGGTCAACACACACATCCACTCAGTCACCCATACAGCCACTCATACATCAACTCACTCACAAATACAGCCCCTGATATAGCCACTCATACACCCATACAGCCACTCACACACTGTCAGTCACCCATAGAGCTATTCACAAACCTACTCACTCACCCATAGTCAATCACACAGCCACTTAGTCACCTATACAGTTATACACGCCAACTCACTTATTCATACAGATACTAACACATACTCACTCACCTATACAGTCACTGACACAGGCACACACTCACCCATACAGCCACTCTCACAATCACTCACTCACACATACAGTCACTGATATACTCCAACACTCACCTTTACTGCCTTTCACATATGCAGTTACTCACCCATATACCACTGACACATCCATTCACTCACTGACACAGCCATACACACACTCACTCACCCACACAGCCCCTCAGAGACGCACTCACAAACCCATACATCCACTGAGTCACCCATTCACTCATCCATGTAGACAGTCACCCACCCCCTCACCCACCCACACAGACCCTCATACACCCATATCGGTACTCAGACAACCAATCAATCAACCATACAGCCACTCACATACTCACTCACCAACCCATACAGCCACTTATACACTAACTGACAGACTGATGCAGACATTCACACAACCTAGTCACTCACCCATACATTCACTGAGATACCTAATCACTCACTAATACAGTCAGTCATGCCCCCACTGAATCATCCATACAGACACTCATACACCCACTGATTCATCAATACACCTAGGTGTATATATATTTAACACTCATAAACTTTTTAGAAACACTCACAGTCACTGGATGATGTCATCAGTGATGTCATTTGAGATTTCATCAGTGATGTCCCTGACCATGTCATGAGTGATGTAATATGTGAGGTCATAAGCAGTGCATTGCAGGGACATCAGTTATAGTTAGCTCAGTTAACTATAACTGCTGAATTTCACTGGTTTTGTACAAGTGAAACTTGAGCCTAACTATAACGTCCCTGTAACCTTTGTTTTTGTCTGTGAAAATATATATATCAAGGTACAACCATTGTATTGCCCGTCAAATCATTTCCGTCTCTACCAGGGTGTTCAAAACCTTAGCACTCATGATAAGAGTTTGAGCTTGTGGGAGAAGGCTTCCTTGCTGTGCGATAGTAACATTTGATCAAGGGCGTGTGACCCATTACCTATATGTGATTCAGATTCCTTAGAGGAATCCCAAGCCTGCCACCACCTGACAACATCTTTCCCAAAAAGAAAAACTCACCTGCATGCTTCATCCGCCCACTTCATCTACCTTGGAAGGGAATAGATATATAACTAGTGCAGTGATGATGCACACTGTGGTCTACTACTCCACCATGCCCCCCACAACCTATATTAAAGCAATCTTTAACTTCATATAGATTGCCAATTGAATGGGCAAACGTTAAAGAAGCATTTGTCAATAGGCGTGTCATTCACAGTGGAAATTAGTGTGCCTATTCTTCCAGGATCCTGGTATCAGCCTTCGAGAGGAACCCCTCTTCCTTAAGGTTTATGAATCGCTCTTGTTGGCTGTCATATTTATTCCATTATCCCATCTTGGGACCTGCGTTCGCTGAGCTGCCATCTGCTGAGCATCCTCTGTCTTCCCCAGATTTCATATCACAAATGTGAATGAAACGATCCGTCTGTAACAAACTTGCCTTCTGCTAAGTTGTGCTCTGTGAAAGGTCTTTAAATAAGGAGACCGATTGCACGCTGGGGCAACGCCCTCAGACTTCGTGGCTTTTTGTTATGATACTGTTCTTCGATTTTGATGATCCCGATTATGCACGGGTATCTCTAGGCCGAGTTCTTTGAACTTCCCGGGTGCTCCCACTGTGATCCCTCGCAGTTGGGACTGGGAGTCCTGCTTTTCTTGCACCATTGCTCTAAAGAGGTCAGCACAGTGTTTTGCAATGTCAGCTCCTTCCTCCTCCTTCTCCTCCTTAACATTGTGGATCCTGACATTATTTCCACACAGCCTATCTTCCAGGTCTATGCATTTATCTTGAAACTCTTTCTGTTCTACTTCTAGATGACCTTAGGATGATTGTGGCTTCCATTTCCTGGCTTGGGAGGACTATGTCTTCTTCATTAGTGATCACACAATGCCTGATACCTGTATGTCTGTGTCTGCTCGTACTGTAGTTCTCTTGGATTTCAGAGTTTGCGATTGTGCCATTACTATGTCCGATATTGCCTGTGCTCTCCAGGAGGAACAGCGGCAGGTCTTTCTTAGTAAAGAGAGAGATGGCATCGGTTTTCATCACCATTAAACCTGCCGGCTCCTGTCGAATTTTAATGCCGTCCCTCTCATCCGTGCCTCCAGGCGTGCTCCCCCAGCAGTCCTTCAAATCTTGTCCTACCCTGCCATTGCAGTAAAGGTCTCAAACTATACTTATATCAATTTTGGGGTTGAACACTTAAACAGCTGAACCTGTCACAGTTAAACATGAGCCTCAGTCAGGGGCAAAGAGATCTCCTTTTTGAGAACAAAAGAGAGGTTAGGACCTGCCAGGTGACCAAATTTTAAAGTAGAGAAAAGCTGCAATCATCCTTGCAGAATAACCTTGCATCTCTCAGGCATCACATTGGACTTACGCGCCCGGGCGCCACATTTTGCGCTTCCACCTCTTTCCCCACAGAGGCTGAGCCGAGTATGTTATTCCTCACCTCCATGTCTAGGTTCCAGGCCTGCGGATAACTCGAGCCTGGCCTTGTTCTTGTGCCACGTACAAAGCGAAGGCGTCAAGATGGCTGGTGCATCCAGTCCCCGCAGCCATAGAGTGAAGCAGCAGTCTGCTTCTCAAAGCACAGCCCTGTACGGTGCAAACAGGCTCAGAGGGCGCCACATCCCTTTTGTGGGACACCCCGCCTTAGGGAGTCATAATTGTGTCCTCACTCTGAGGTGTGGGCCGCTGGTGCAATGGCCCCCTGGCAAGAGCGCCATCTTTGCTTTTGGGCAGGTCACACCCGCATTAAAGCTGCTTTAAAGTAATAAGCTGTTATTGTTGGTGGGTTTGGTGTTGATGTCTTAATTTCCTCTTTGCTGAACAATAACGCTGCATACTAAACGGTTATACGTTTCTTTTGTGTATTGATGGTAAATGCTATACTTATGTTGTTTTTTATTCAGCTCAATTATTCTCTGTTAGTGTTATTTGAGCGCATTTACTGTGAAGAAAATATCAACAGTAAATCTCGCGCGAGTTACGAGATTTCCCCCTCCCCCTCACTGTATCCCCCTCTATGTGCTCCTCTTTGTACTGCTGGGTGCTGTGGGAAGCACCATCGCGGTTCATCTTACTTGTAACTAATATGAGTTGTCATGTTACAAAGAAATTAAGATACAAGCCAGAATCCAAGAGGTGTAATAAGAATGCACTGTTTGCGCCTGTTGTACATGTAGGTCATAGCCACCGTTAAACAGCGTGGATGCCTTCATTATGGGGTACGGATGTGTACAGAATCCCACGTATCCGATACATGTTATCGTGAATACGGTGTTCGTCGGTTGAAAAGTGTGTGTTTTGGGCAAGAAGTAATCCCTGGTGTGTTTGATGTATGAATTATTCGCCTTGATGACCACTTCTAGGAAATAATCGAATTGTTGTCTGATGGGCTGCAGTATGTATGGAATGTACGCGATATATGACTGGCCAGAGAGGTGAATTGGACAGATCTGAGTCTTTGGCAGGATATAAAAGTGTGGGCATCTTGGATGCCTTTGTATTAAATGTTTTCTGTGTTTTTTCGCTATTTAGCCATTTTAAGTGTAAGTTTTTCTCTGTTGGCTAGTTTGTTCAGTATATTAATATTTCCTTATTGGTCATATTAATGTATTTTGTAACATTCTTAAATAGGATTAGCCATAAATACCTAGTCTAAGAGCTGGCGAAAGTGTCTAGTACTTTATGACTTCCTGGAGGAAGAAATGTGGATTTGGGCTTACATTCTATGTATTCCATGGTTTCTGTTTGTAATTCTAATGATTCAGTATTTGAAAACGAAGTTTACAGTTTTAAATTTCACGTGAAGCAGGGAAACAATATCTATGTCTCTGTTAAATTTGTGTAGAATGTGGGAATGATTGGTGCTCCTTTTTGTAAAACAAATACTTCTTTTTTTGGTCAACTGGTAATGAGAAATGTGATGAGCAGGTTTGTGTTTGGCTCCTGGATGTTCTTCCTCCACTTTCCTGTTCTGGTTTCTTTCTTTCTTCTGGGCTCATGTATAAAGCACCTGGGTTCCTGCTGGTTGAGGGCCATGAGTTTATCCATGTGCATTTCTAGAGAGGACTCCTGGCATGGTTGCCAGGTTTTTTCTCATTTGGTTCACCCTCTCTTCTCTTGAAGTTTTTTGTTTATTTTCCTAATTATGTTACATTTGTTTGTAGCTATAGATTATTCTTCCTCTTCTGGTTTGCTGCTTTCTTATATTAAATTCTTCTCACAGTTGTTCTCGTTGTCCTTCTATCTCCCGAGCTTCATTCTATCTCCATGCAATAGTTACATGCCATGCTTGCTTCCCTCCATCTCTCCCCCTCTTAAGTACCCTACTATATTTCTCAGTTCCCCTCCTTCTTTCTCCTGCATCTTCCAGTTAGCTAATGTTTGATATCCTGATACACCTTTCTTTCCCTTCATCTCTCCCACCATGCCAATATTGCTATTAAATCTTTAAGTATCCCTCTATTTCTCAGTTTCCTATTTGTCTCTTCTTCCATTTCCCAATATTCCTTCTTATAATGAGGAATCCTTCTTCATCCCTTTGTTTCCTTCTATCTCTCTACCCTCAATGTCTCAATTTCTCTCCTTCTCTTGCGCCCATATTCTCAGTATTGCCATCTAATCTTTAGGTATCCCTCTACATTTCTTAACTTTCTTCCATCTCTATCGGCAGCTTTCCTATGTTGGTATCTTTAAGGACATTTCTTTGTTTTCCTCCATGTCTCTGGCAGTGCTGTTTAATATCTAAGCACCCTTCTGTGTCTCATGGTTTCCTTCCATCTCTCTCCATCTTGCCAAAATCGCCACCTAATATTTAGGTATCTCTCTATATCTTTGGTACCCTCCATCTCTCTCAAATTTCTCAGTATCTACTTCTTATAATAAGCATCCTTCCGCATCTGGGTCCTTTTTTCTCCCAATTCCCTGTCACCTCACTTCTCCTCTTTATTCAGTGCTGTTTAACACAAAGTGATACAGTTGCCAGGGTCCATTGGATGGCATTGATGCAGCAGGTAAAGACTCCTGTGTGCCTTTCCACTGTGCCTACAGCAGAACCCACAGGAAATCCAGCCTCGGGCACTGGTAAGCTGTATTGATCCTAGGTGCCTATCTTTGGGGTGACTGGCAGAAGTCTGTGGCCTCCTTGCTGGCCCAGTGAACACTAGGTATGTGCAAATGCCGGTGTGCCGGACGGACTGCAAGAGTGTTTGCATGATCCTCCCACTGATACAGTGCAGCGTGTAGGTCACTCGATCACATTTGTTGTTTGACTCCCGTGACACAGAAGCTTCAGCGGCCGCATAAGATGATTGGGGTCTTTGTATGGCAGCTTTGCTTGGTGAAAGGACTGTGGACCTATGTAGAGTTGTGATCCTTCTGTGAGATTCCCTTTGTTATAATGTTGTATCTTATGGCAGTGGTTCTTCCGCTAAGGATGCTCCACCAACTATTGCACAAGTCACATTCTTTACTGCTACCACCCTGTGCCTGCTAGGCCCTCTGTCTCGAGGTCTACTACCCCCACAAGTGGGACTCTTGTAAGGAGAGCTGGCTACAGCCCACAGAGTAGAAATAGTGTCATAAGTTCATTATCTTAACATGAGATCTAGGATCTATCAAGCTCGTCGAACGCCTTCTCACAGACTTAGGTAATCGAGTGGTCACCCAGAAGAGGGGCTGAGATACTTGCATTGACGCCCATGGTAAGCGCTCGCGCACGAGTCTCCAGGGAAGTGCTGCATGGGTCAGTGTGAACTATTCCTATTGCTTATGTAGTTGGTTCATTTTAGGTCACACTCATAAATTGAAACCACCTGGCTGCTTGGAGCAGAAGTCTGCCCCTCCCAGTCGTATGTTTAGTTAACCTGCTAAAACCCACAGTGCGGTCTAGGGTTGAGTGCTCTCGCGCGGCGTAGATGTGTAGCGTCTTGTTTTCTTGTTTGCTGTCCAGCTGCACAATGGATTCTCTGTACACATGTCAGAGTTCCAGGAACAGTCTCACTATTGTTTGGTTAGGAATGCTGCTGTCATCTCATCCCCTAGTGCCATCATCTTCTTGTGTGGCCGTGTGTTTGACTTTCTCTTCCTGTACATCTAAGGTTAAGGCTCTGATTTAGCTCTTCGAACATGCGCACCACTTGCCTATCCTGTGCAGGCCAGTGGGTCCTGACAGACCAGAAGTGGCCCAATGTTCTGCTCCCAGTTCACCACGTGTGGGTCCGCACCCGCTCAAACCACAAAGGGTCAGGGGCTGTGGGCACCGGCACAGCCTGGGACCTGCCCTACCTCCTTCAGCGCCATGGGGGAGTACGCAACGGTCCTTCCACCCAGGCCACAACCTGGCATGACCCTGGACACCCTGTCCACTGCATGCACCTACCTCCGCCCCCACACTGGCCCCCAGATACATTTGACAACCTGCTCAGTGCAGGTTGTAAATGTCAGTAGAATAGTTGCTGGAATCAGGAAAAATGTGGATTTGCACCCCAATATTCTCAGGTCTGAGGTGTTGTCTTTCATTTTGGGGCATAATAGTGGTATTTGCCAGTTTTAAGGGTGAGGATACTACCTTGAATAGTAGGTTCCAAGCCTCCGGCATTCGCATGCGTAAATCTTCCCAGTGTGAATATTGGCCAGTATCTTTTGTGAAAAAAACCCATCCTTCGCTGGGGCCCTACACGTGTTTGGGGCTGTTGACGCACTCGGTATGAAACTGCCCATCACTGGAGATGTTACCGTCCCTGACAGCCATTGACCCGGTTCCCCCTTGGGACGTTCCATGGCTGATCCACCGCTCACTTTGTCTTTAGCGCACCCCATTTAGGACTTGCCTTTGTTGTCCGTTTCTGCTGTCCTATATGTGATTGCAAAGGGTGACCTTTTCCATTACTCTAGTCTTCCTTTACCAGTGCAAGTTGTTCTGTGCTTCAGTTGTTAATGTCTGATGTTTAAATGTATTCTTAGTTTTGCGGCTTCAAAAGTCAGCCCCGTCCTTGCCTTCAGAATGAATCTAGCTTAGCTCTTTCCCCCTCCTGCACTAGCGCGTTAGCACCTGCTCCTAGTAGGAGCGAAGTGTTTGCGGATCTGAGCTTCCTGTTTCCCTTGCAAGGGAGGAAACATGATGCATTGGGCACAATATTCCAGAGTCCGCATGTTGCTCCTCATTCTGGGGTGGCAACTTGTAGTACCTGCCATCCCAGATGGATACCGCCTGGTATCATGAATTTCGACCCCCGGTGCTCCCCACAAAGATAATGGGAACTCGTAATGAAGCCACCAGTCTAAGTTCCTGCAAAGAATCAGTCGTTTTTAATGTTCTGTTCATTTGAAATAAGCTTTAACCTATGAAAGCCCTCTAGTCGCACACCTCACGACCCGTCGTGGAGCTTAGCAAGGTAGGGTTTAAAATGTTGGGATAAACGGACAAAGATCTGAATGTCACCGCGTATGATCATTCCTTGCACTCTAAAGAGACAGTTTGGTTAATTAACAAGAATGTAAAAGCAGAGGAGAGAAAGCGGATCACTGCGGAACACAAAGAAGCACCGGGTGGATTGAGGTGTCCTCTCCAAACACGAGCGGAACCATTGGGCACAACATCTCCTTTACAATCCCTTCAAGAGAGAATTGATTCATCGGGATACCACCTTCAAATCTGTGAAAAGATTGAGATCAGTCGCTAGCACTGAATGTCCTTCCTCTAAAATGAGGATGACTCTTCAGTGGTGGGCCTGGGCATGGTACTTTCCAAAGCATGCGCAGTGCGGTGTGGTCGGCGCCAGGGACCTATCCTCTGATTCACAAAATCCATCGAGACATCCCTGTCCCTTCGCCCCATCAAACTTGGGGGTCCTTGGATGTTTTACATACCTAATGTACCAGTTTTCCTTTAGCCGTCTACGTGTACATTTGTGGATTTGGTGGCAAAACAATTTGTAACGTTTGTGAATGCGTAAGAAGCTCCCTGCGGCTTGAGAGGTGTCCACTACTTGTTTGCTACCTTCTCAAAGGCCTCGCCTCTCCTCCCCTGCCCACCCCCATGCTCTGTCCTCTAGCCCTCCATACTAGGAGATTATCTATCCCCAGGGCTCAGGAAAATATTCAAACTCTCATTGTGTGAGAAGGATTTGTTTTTCTGACTGTAAATCCAGTGTGTGCGCACCTTGGTGAAAGGTACGTGCGCGAAAAGCTTATAGGATGGGCACCAGTGCCTGCTTCCACCATCTCTTGACATTTGCCGCGCTTCTCATCTCTCTGGTGACTGCTTCTGTTTCTTTCATACACCTGTCATTGTTCATACATGGAAGGGACAGCTCCAATGGAGTGATGGATAACACACCTGAATACCAATCCTGAGACAGTAGGTTTGATTTCTAGTTACTGTGTTAACATTTACCTTATCAACAAATCAGCTTATCTCGTGTGTGACATAGGTCCGTTCCATTCTAATGAAGATCATCTTACTCTTTATTTGAAGGCACCTCTGAAAGTTTTCTTGGTTTCTCCAGGCAGCTTCATATGGAGCAGTAATCCACTCTGATGGCCACCTCTTAGTTTCTCTCTTGTGTGAATGTGCCAATGTGGCAGCCATATTGAAGGCAGGCACATAGACTATCGCAAATGGCTGCCTACCCCCACTTTTTCACTTTGTCTCCAAAGATTCCCCTCATCCCTTAGGGGAGCTCTAAAAACCCCATTATAAGATCTGTTATATACGCTGGCAGATACTAGGGCCAGAATTAATGATTATGGTTGGCATCTCCATTTGAGATACTGGGGATTAGGAGTTATTTCCTCTGGAATGGGGAAAACCAATAGGGACCCATGACTACTGGGTATTCTTCTGTACCTTGAGTGTCCTGAGCACATTTCACTTGAACTGCAAACACTGTGTCAGCAAGCGTAGAGTTTGACGTACTCTGTATGACCCACAAAGCTTGTTTGGACAGAGGCCCTTAGTTTCTTCCACACCTACTCCTACACTGTGTGACCACGAGAGCGTTAAGGTCCCTACTGCCTTTCACTTATTCACCTGCGCAACCAGGAAATAGAGAGTGGATAGTGGCGCTGTCTCAGTATGCGCAGCAAGTCTGTGAAACATACTTCTTGTTCAGCTCCAAGGAACCAATTCTGAAGAAACGGCTATGTCCTTGGCAGTGAGTCTTATTGCCTACTACAGGAAACTAGCAGAGAATTCTGTTTACTACTGCAAGAAACTGGCAACGCGAGTAGTGTTGTCTACTACAGGAATCAAGCAGCGAGTACTGTTGTCTACTACAGGAAACTAGCAAAGAGTACTGTTGTCTACTACAGGAAACTAGCAGAGAGTACTGTTGTCTACTACAGGAAACAAGTAGAGAGTTCTGTTCTCTACTACAAGAAACTAGCAACGTGAGTAGTGTTGTCTACTACAGGAATCAAGCAGCGAGTACTTTTGTCTACTACAGGAAACCTGCAAAGAGTACTGTTGTCTACTACAGGAAACTAGCAGAGAGTAATGTTGTCTACTACAGGAAACTAGCAGCGAGTACTGTTGTCTACTACAGGAAACTAGCAAAGAGTACTGTTTACTACAGGAAACTAGCAGAGAGTACTGTTGTCTACTACAGGAAACAAGTAGAGAGTTCTGTTCTCTACTACAAGAAACTGGCAACGTGAGTACTGTTGTCTACTACAGGAAACTAGCAGAGAGTACTGTTGTCTACTATAGGAAACAGGCAACATGAGTAGTGTTGTCTACTACAGGAAAGTAGCAAAGAGTACTGTTGTCTACTACAGGAAACTAGCAGAGACTACTGTTGTCTACTACAGGAAAGTAGCAAAGAGTACTGTTGTCTACTACAGGACACTAGAAGAGACTACTGTTGTCTACTACAGGAAACCAGCAAAGAGTACTGTTGTCTACTACAGGAAACTAGCAGAGAGTACTGTTGTCTACTACAGGAAACTGGCAACATGAGTAGAGTTGTCTACTACAGGAAACTAGCAGACAGTACTGTTGTCTACTACAGGGAACTAGCAGAGAGTACTGTTGTCTACTACAGGAAACTAGCAGAGAGTTCTGTTGTCTACTACAGGAAACTGGCAACGTGAGTAGTGTTGTCTACTACAGAAATCTAACAGTGAGTACTGTTGCCTACTACAGGAAACTAGCAGAGAGTTCTGTTCACTACTGCAAGAAACTGGCAACGTGAGTAGTGTTGTCTACTACAGGAAGCAAGCAGCGAGTACTGTTGTCTACTACAGGAAACTAGCAAAGAGTACTGTTGTCTACTATAGGAAAGTAGCAAAGAGTACTGTTGTCTACTACAGGAAACTAGCAGAGAGTACTTTTGTCTACTACAGGAAACTGGCAACATGAGTAGAGTTGTCTACTACAGGAAACTAGCAGACAGTACTGTTGTCTACTACAGGGAACTAGCAGAGAGTACAGTTGTCTACTACAGGGAACTAGCAGAGAGTTCTGTTGTCTACTACAGGAAACTAGCAAAGACTACTGTTGTCTACTACAGGAAACCAGCAAAGAGTACTGTTGTCTACTACAGAAAACTAGCAAGGAGTATTGTTGTCTACTACAGGAAACTAGCAGAGAGTTCTGTTGTCTACTACAGGAAACTAGCAGAGAGTTCTGTTGTCTACTACAGGAAACTAGCAAAGAGTACTGTTGTCTACTACAGGAATCTAGCAGAGACTACTGTTGTCTACTACAGGAAACTAGCAGAGAGTTCTGTTGTCTACTACAGGAAACTAGCAAAGAGTACTGTTGTCTACTACAGGAATCTAGCAGAGACTACTGTTGTCTACTACAGGACACTAGCAGAGAGTTCTGATGTCTACTACAGGAAACTAGCAAGGAGTACTGTTGTCTACTACAGAAAACTAGCAGAGAGTTCTGTTGTCTACTACAGGAAACTAGCAAGGAGTACTGTTGTCTACTACAGGAAACTAGCAGAGACTACTGTTGTCTACTACAGGAAGCTAGCAGAGAGTTCTGTTGTCTACTACAGGAAACTAGCAAGGAGTACTGTTGTCTACTACAGGAAACCAGCAAAGAGTATTGTTGTGTACTACAGGAAACTAGCAAAAAATACTGTTGTCTACTACAGAAAACTAGCAGAGAGTACTGTTGTCTACTACAGGAAACTGTCAACGTGAGTAGAGTTGTCTACTACAGGAAACTAGCAGAGAGTACAGTTGTCTACTAGAGGAAACTAGCAGAGAGTACAGTTGTCTACTACAGGAAACTAGCAGAGAGTACTGTTGTCTACTATAGGAAACCAGCAAAGAGTACTGTTGTCTACTACAGGAAACTAGCAGAGAGTACTGTTGTCTACTATAGGAAACCAGCAAAGAGTACTGTTGTCTACTACAGGAAACTAGCAAAGAGTACTGTGGTCTACTACAGGAAACTAGCAGAGAGTACTGTTGTCTACTACAGGAAACTGGCACCATGAGTAGAGTTGTCTACTACAGGAAACTAGCAGAGAGTACTGTTGTCTACTATAGGAAACTGGCAACGTGAGTAGTGTTGTATACTGGCAACATGAGTAGAGTTGTCTACTACAGGAAACTAGCAGAGAGTACAGTTGTCTACTACAGGAAACTAGCAGAGAGTACTGTTGTCTACTACAGGAAACCAGCAAAGAGTACTGTTGTCTACTACAGGAAAGTAGCAAAGAGTACTGTTGTCTACTACAGGAAACTAGCAGAGACTACTGTTGTCTACTACAGGAAACCAGCAAAGAGTGCTGTTGTCTACTACAGGAAACTAGCAGAGAGTACTGTTGTCTACTACAGGAAACTGGCAACATGAGTAGAGTTGTCTACTACAGGAAACTAGCAGACAGTACTGTTGTCTACTACAGGGAACTAGCAGAGAGTACTGTTGCCTACTACAGGAAACTAGCAGAGAGTTCTGTTCACTACTGCAAGAAACTGGCAACGTGAGTAGTGTTGTCTACTACAGGAATCAAGCAGCGAGTACTGTTGTCTACTACAGGAAACTAGCAAAGAGTACTGTTGTCTACTACAGGAAACTAGCAGAGAGTACTGTTGTCTACTACAGGAAACTAGCAGAGAGTTCTGTTGTCTACTACAGGGAACTAGCAGAGAGTACTGTTGTCTACTACAGGAAACTAACAGAGAGTTCTGTTGTCTACTACAGGAAACTGGCAACGTGAGTAGTGTTGTGTACTACAGAAATCTAACAGCGAGTACTGTTGTCTACTACAGGAAACTAGCAAAGACTACTGTTGTCTACTACAGGAAACCAGCAAAGAGTACTGTTGTCTACTACAGGAAACCAGCAAAGAGTACTGTTGTCTACTACAGAAAACTAGCAAGGAGTACTGTTGTCTACTACAGGAAGCTAGCAGAGAGTTCTGTTGTCTACTACAGGAAACTAGCAGAGAGTTCTGTTGTCTACTACAGGAAACTAGCAAAGAGCACTGTTGTCTACTACAGGAATCTAGCAGAGACTACTGTTGTCTACTACAGGAAACTAGCAGAGAGTTGTGTTGTCTACTACAGGAAACTAGCAAGGAGTACTGTTGTCTACTACAGGAAACTAGCAGAGAGTTCTGTTGTCTACTACAGGAAACTAGCAAGGAGTACTGTTGTCTACTACAGGAAACTAGCAGAGACTACTGTTGTCTACTACAGGAAACTAGCAGAGAGTTCTGTTGTCTACTACAGGAAACTAGCAAGGAGTACTGTTGTCTACTACAGGAAACCAGCAAAGAGTATTGTTGTCTACTACAGGAAACTAGCAAAGAATACTGTTGTCTACTACAGAAAACTAGCAGAGAGTACTGTTGTCTACTACAGGAAACTGTCAACGTGAGTAGAGTTGTCTACTACAGGAAACTAGCAGAGAGTACAGTTGTCTACTACAGGAAACTAGCAGAGAGTACAGTTGTCTACTACAGGAAACTAGCAGAGTTCTGTTGTCTACTACAGGAAACTAGCAAAGAGTACTGTTGTCTACTACAGGAATCTAGCAGAGACTGCTGTTGTCTACTACAGGACACTAGCAGAGAGTTCTGATGTCTACTACAGGAAACTAGCAAGGAGTACTGTTGTCTACTACAGAAAACTAGCAGAGAGTTCTGTTGTCTACTACAGGAAACTAGCAAGGAGTACTGTTGTCTACTACAGGAAACTAGCAGAGAGTACTGTTGTCTACTACAGGAAACTAGCAGAGACTACTGTTGTCTACTACAGGAAGCTAGCAGAGAGTTCTGTTGTCTACTACAGGAAACTAGCAAGGAGTACTGTTGTCTACTACAGGAAACCAGCAAAGAGTATTGTTGTGTACTACAGGAAACTAGCAAAGAGTACTGTTGTCTACTACAGAAAACTAGCAGAGAGTACTGTTGTCTACTACAGGAAACCAGCAAAGAGTATTGTTGTGTACTACAGGAAACTAGCAAAGAGTACTGTTGTCTACTACAGAAAACTAGCAGAGAGTTCTGTTGTCTACTACAGGAAACCAGCAAAGAGTATTGTTGTGTACTACAGGAAACTAGCAAAGAGTACTGTTGTCTACTACAGAAAACTAGCAGAGAGTACTGTTGTCCACTACAGGAAACTGTCAACGTGAGTAGTGTTGTATACTGGCAACGTGAGTAGAGTTGTCTACTACAGGAAACTAGCAGAGAGTACAGTTGTCTACTACAGGAAACTAGCAGAGAGTACAGTTGTCTACTACAGGAAACTAGCAGAGAGTACTGTTGTCTACTATAGGAAACCAGCAAAGAGTACTGTTGTCTACTACAGGAAAGTAGCAAAGAGTACTGTTGTCTACTACAGGAAACTAGCAGAGACTACTGTTGTCTACTACAGGAAACCAGCAAAGAGTGCTGTTGTCTACTACAGGAAACTAGCAGAGAGTACTGTTGTCTACTACAGGAAACTAGCAGAGAGTTCTGTTGTCTACTACAGGAAACTAGCAGAGAGTTCTGTTGTCTACTACAGGAAACTGGCAACGTGAGTAGTGTTGTCTACTACAGAAATCTAACAGCGAGTACTGTTGCCTACTACAGGAAACTAGCAGAGAGTTCTGTTCACTACTGCAAGACACTGGCAACGTGAGTAGTGTTGTCTACTACAGGAATCAAGCAGCGAGTACTGTTGTCTACTACAGGAAACTAGCAAAGAGTACTGTTGTCTACTACAGGAAACTAGCAGAGAGTACTGTTGTCTACTACAGGAAACTGGCAACATGAGTAGAGTTGTCTACTACAGGAAACTAGCAGACAGTACTGTTTTTTTTTTTTTTTTTTTTTTTTGGAAACCGTTTATTACAAATCTCAAGAATATACAAGTATGGGCCTACAACCTTCCGGCCGGCCGCTAGGAATGACAGGAGCATATGACATACGTTCAGAAACACTTGGCGTTGCAGAGGAGCATAATCAGGAGGTATCAACGTCGTGGGCCACATCAGTCAGACCCCACAATACGGTTTCATTTTATACAAACAACAAGAAAAACCACACCCACAAGGCAACCAGCACTCGAAAGTAGCAGCACGTGCTCCCCGAATGGGGGACCCCAACTATCCACAGGAGTCGAAAGAGGGGAAGGGGAACAGAGCGAGGACTGGGGGAACCCTGTGCCCGGGGCTGGGGGAAGGAGTCAGCTAAGGGGACGGGGCTGGTGAAGCAGCAGGCAGCAACGGTGGCGCGCAGATACCCCCGCGGTAGGCGTTCCAGGGGCCCCATACTTTCACCCATGTCCCAGGCTTACCCCTCGCCACATACACCACCTTTTCTCGAAACATGCACCAATCCATGTGTTCTTTCCAGGCCGACACCGCCGGGGGCTTCTGGGATCCCCACAATTGAGCAATATCACGCTTAGCTATCATATATCCCAGAGTCACCCACCACGTCTGCGGAGCCGAGTAGTCAGTTGGTTCCCACACATTCAACAGGCATCTCCTTGCTTCAGGCAGCAGCGCGACACGCGTAACCACTCGCAGGACCTCGTGCACACCACGCCAGAATCGCACCACCTTCGGGCATTCCCACAAAATATGCAGAAAGGTCGCCAAAGCACCACACCCACGCTTACACAACCCATCCGCAGCATAGCCCATACGCAGAAGCCTTGGCCCCGTCATGTAGACCCGGTGGAGTATCTTAAGCTGGACGAAGCGAAGGCGAGCCGGTATGGCCACCTCCTTCGGAGAGGCCACCTCGTCGTCCAACTCCAGCCCATCGGCGACCCAAGCCTCTCGGAGGCCAGTCAGCAAGCTCGAGCGGTCATTGATCAGTTTTTTGTAAATAAGTGAGATCGTGCTGTCTATCTAATCCTTTGATCATACCCTTTAGGGTCTTGTTGAATCTCTCAACAAGCCCATTGCATTGTGGGTGATAAGGGGTGGTGAACTTGTAGTTGACACCACATTCCTTCCACATAGCTGTCAAGTATCCTGACATAAAGTTGGTACCTCTGTCAGATACTACCTCCTTAGGAAACCCCACTCTGGAGAATACTCCCAGCAGGGCCCTGGCCACAACAGGAGCTGTAGTGGTCCTAAGGGGAATTGCCTCTGGATACCTAGTGGCATGATCCACTACCACCAGTATAAATCTGTGTCCAGATGCAGTGGGAGGATCCATGGGACCCACTATGTCTATTCCCACTCTTTCAAAGGGGACCCCCACCACAGGTAGTGGTATTAGGGGGGCCTTTGTTGTGCCACCTGATTTGCCACTGGCTTGGCAGGTAACACAGGAGCGACAAAACTCCTTTGTATCTTCATTCATATGAGGCCAGTGAAAGTGAGGGACAAGTCTGTCCCAGGTCTTGTTCTGGCCTAGGTGTCCTGCTAAAGGAATATCATGGGCCAAGGTAAGAAGGAAGCCCCTAAATTGCAGAGGTATGACCAACCTCCTGGTTGCACCAGGCTTGGGGTCTCTAGCCTCTGAATAAAGGAGCCCTTCATCCCAATACACTTTATGGGTACCTTGAGCATTCCCAGCAGCCTCAGCAGCAGCCAGCTGTCTGAGGGGTTCAAGAGAGGGACAGGATAACTGAGCCTGCCTCAAGTCAGCCCTTGAAGGTCCCCCTGTCCCCAGAAACTCAACCTGATCAGGTTCAAGCTCTTCAGGGACAGTTCCTTCAGGGTCCTCTAGATCAGCTTCCTGGGAAGGCTGATCATCACTCTGAGGCAGGGGGGAAGGCACAGCCTTGACCCTCCTGTTCTTCTTCTTGGTAGGTACTTGGTCCATTGTTCCAGGATCCAAGACCTGAGGTTCAGTGAGGCACTTTTTGGCCTGTGACCTGGTCACAGCAAGGACATGTGATGATATACCTAACATCTCTGCATGAGTCCTGTACTCCACTTCTGACCATAGAGAACTCTCTAGGTCATTGCCCAACAAACATTCTACTGGGAGGTCTGCACTAACCACAACCCTTTTGAGGCCAGTTACCCCTCCCCATGAGAAGTTAACAACTGCCACACTGTGTGAAGTAGTGGCATTGCTGGCATTGGTCACCAGGTAGTTCTCACCTGGTATGTACTGTCCAGGGTCCACAAAGCCTGGTGTCACCATAGTGACACTGGCACATGTGTCCCTGTAGGCTTGAGCCACTTTGTCATTAATTAAAGGAGTCTGTCTGTACTTGCCCAGGTTACTGGGGCTCACAGTCAGGGACAAATCAATGTCCCCATCACAGATCAAGACTGCCTGTGTCAGGGTTCTGTCTAAGTCAGAATCTCCTTCAGTTCCCATAGTGATTCCCACTACACCCTTTGTCTGGGGACCAACACTGCTAACAGTAGTACTGGGAGCAGGTGCCTTAGGGGCAACAGTGTTGGGGGCTCCACCCTTTTTGCAATCACTAGTCCAGTGAGTTGTATTTTTACAATGATTGCACCAGGGTTTCTTCTGACCTTCTTTCTTCTTCTTGGACTGTTGGGACCCACCCTCCTTAGCAGTAGTTTGGGGCCCTGTTGAAGACTTCTGGTCTTTAGGTTTCTGATCTCCACCCTTTTGGTCTGTTTTCTTCTGATCACCCCCTTGGCCCTGGTTCTGGTTCTTTTGCTTAACCCTGGTTCTGACCCATTTGTCTGCCTTCTTTCCCAATTCTTGGGGAGAGGTCAGATCAGAGTCAACCAAGTGTTGATGCAGTTGCTGGTTTTGACAGTTATTTAAAATCTGTTCTCTCATCATCAAATTATACAATCCTGTAAAATCAGATACCTTACTTCCCAGCAACCAACCCTCCAAAGCCTTAGTGGCACATTCAATGTATTCAGACCAGTCCGGAGTCTGTGTCTTTTGGGTGTCTCTGAACATTAACCTGTACTGCTCAGTGGTTAAGCCTAACCCATCAACTAGAACACTCTTCAGGACTCTGTAGTTTCTGACATCCTCTTCTCTAACAGTGAGGAGTCTGTCTCTGCCTCTTCCTTCAAAGGAGAGCCAGAGGATTGCTGCCCACTGATCTTCAGGAACCTGCTGTACTTTGCAGGCTCTCTCAAGAGCAGTTATCCACTTGTGGATGTCATCCCCACTTTTGTAGGGGGGCACAACCTTAGACAGGTTTCTATTGTCGAAAACCCTATCTTTGTCCTTAGGGACAATGCTGCCACCAGTGGGTATAGACCCACTCTCTTTATGCTGTCTAGCCTTGCTAAGTTTCTCTTCCATCAGGGCTACTTCTAGCTCCTGCTTCCTGATCCTCAGCTGGGCCTCTTGCATCTTGGCCTCATGTTCCCTCCTCTGAGGGGTGGTCATCCTTCTCCTGGAGTGACCTTGAGAGCCTCTAGAGCCATGGGAAGCATTGGAGTCACCTGAGCGATTCCTTTGCCTTCCAAGCCCTGTGTTAAGTCCACTGGGGAGATCCAGTGGGTTGAACCCACTGTCAGTCCCCAATAGCCTTGGTTTAGCTGGGCCAAGTATAACACTTGGCACTGGGCTAGTTCTCCCTTCATCCTCACTACTGTCAGTATCCTTTTCACTCTCATCCTCTGTGGTAGGCATCCCATCTAAGGGGTGACTATTGGGAAGGGGTACTTCAGTGGCATCTTTAGAAGGGGGGCCTCCTGTTCCTGTCCCTAAGGGGGCTAACTGGGAAGCTTTCTTGAGTGCTCTCTGATTCTCATCATTCTGTAAGAGCTCTCTGAGCTCAGCAGAGTTTGGGTTCTTGGGCTGTTTAAGGCCTCTAAGAGTTGCCAAATGCCTGAGCTCATTCTGATTAAGGGTAGCAAAGCTGGATGGTGCCCTCTGGGGGTCACTCTCAACAGAGATGGGTACAGTGGACCCCTCTGCCCCGGCCATTGCTCTTAAGTGTGGGTGGATGTGTTGCAATCTACCTACACTTGGGTTTACCTACTAAACCTATCTAGTAGTTGTAGTCAGGGTGTGCTACTCCCTTTGCTCTACAACAACTAAGTTCAGTAGAACTTATGTATATCTAATCTTGTTTTATATGTACCTACAGGTACCTATGTGATCTTTCAATTGGTAACCAAGAGATTACAATGGTAAAACACAGCAAGCTCAAATCCCACCGCTGCCACCAATGTGAGAAGTTGGCCTGGTATATGCTGTTCACTAGTTCTAGTGACCACCTTGTACCATGCCAAGCAACCCTTATGGTGTGGTTGTAAGTCAACCTTTTTGGACTAGCTGCCCTAGTGGTAGCGTAGGCTAAGCAGTCTTTGAGGCTAAACTCGTGATGCGTGTTAAGCAAGCTGTTTTACCAATAGTAACCCCCTTTTATACCAATGAAAGGACACCACACAGATATATATTCAAAATATATATGTATTTATTTCTCAAAGTAACCCCTAGTCTCTTTATGAGCACAGGAGCACAAATCGTCAAACAAGATTATCACAGAATACACAGAAGTTGCACTTTATATGGATAGGCCCTGGTGGCCACTCGAACCATATACTAAAATAGTGGTATAAGTACCACGAACAGAAAAGGGAAAAGGCCTAGGGCCTCTAGAATCGCTGGGCCTACAAGGAGCTAACGTCAGTTAGTGACCAGGAGGTCCACGGGTGGCGTGTGCAGAGCAAATAGTCACACGCGGGCTCCCATAGGTTTCAATGGGTGCGTAAAAAGTACAAAGTTACTGCAAAAGGAATCTTCCGGATGACCTAGGAACTTAAGATTTGGAACACAGGCACTAGAGATGTATTACTACACATGGGCACCGGAGTACCAGCTTTACCTCACCCACAGGAAGCGGGTGCATAGGCCTCAAAGTGCGTCGGGTTTCTTCTATCTGTTCCGTTGAGCCTGGGACAAAGATGCTGCAGGCGGTCGGTCGGGAAGAGATGCAGTGGATCCAAGAGTGGATCGGAGATGTTGAAGACCTGTAAGCAGAGGGGACAGTGTTCACAGTCACTAGCCAGTGACCAGCGTGGCACCAGGTGGGTACCAGGCGATGTCGGGTGCAAACAGGTGATGAGGGGTAGCTTGTCTCCGCAGCCACGTGGTCCCTGAAGGTCGACGACGTCCAGGAGTCGGCTCACGAGCTGTCCCACGCAGGCTCTCGCTGTCGGCGGTGTCGGCGACTTGATCGAAGCAAACAAGCCTTGGCAAAAGCAATTGCAGGAGGATTCGGAAATCAGCTGTTGGTTCTGACCAGCAAGGTCAGAGGGATTGCTCCTTTGGAGGGGAGCAAGGGCCAGTCTGGAGCAACCAGACCAGCGGTGTTTGTTGTAGATTTCGTCGCCAAGATGGCCACTAGCCAGCGGGCCAGCAACCGGTTAGGCGCGTCGAGTGGCAAAATGCAGAAGGGCCCCACGCAGATCGTGGAGATGCTGGAGGGCTCACCTTTGGTGCAGATGCTGCTCGAGGGTTGGGCTTCTCAGGACCCAAAGCACAACTTGGAGGGAGCCTCGGTTGTTGCACTGGTCAGCTTGTCGTAGTCGTTCCAAGATGGCTGGCTCCACGTGTCTCGGTGCCTCCACGGGTCTCCTCTTTTCAGGGACTGTGGATCGGGCGGTGAGAGGTCTGGAGGTCCAGGTCTTGTCAGTCTCTGGGCTCGGGCTCCGGCGGGAGGCGGCGGCAAAGCAGACGGTGATTCGCTGGATGGTGCTTGCGTTAGCAAGGTGGTCACTCCCTGACCACAGGGGAGATTTTCTTCAGTCTTCTGTGCAGCAGAATGTCGAAGTTCCCGTCTTCTTCTTAGTTTCAAGTTGATTCCAGGATGTCTGAAGTCTTAGGACACAGCTCCTACCTTTATTCGGATTCTAGGGGCCGGACTACCTGCTAGGTCCCTCCCTATGGGTGGGACCAGGAAGGGGGGTGGTTACACCCCCAATCCTTTGTCCAGCTCGCCCCAGGCCCGGGACTGGTGTGCCCCAGGACCGGTTTGAACTGGCATATGCCCCGAGGCTCCTTGTGAGCCACAGGCATGTCTGGTTTCTTTCAAGCCCTACCTGACCAATACACAAAATCCTGTCTGGGGTGGTGCATGCACCTCCCCTGGCAGGAAACCCTTTGTCCACACCTCCCAAGCTGGAAGGACTCCCAGCAGCAGGAGGGCAGACTTGTGTCTGTGGTGGCAGCATCCATTTTGTGGAGCTGAGGCTATGTCTGATTTTACCCGGGTTTCAGGTACTGTACATGTCGTGTCCCTCTAGAAGGGTGGAATGCTAACCCCGTCGCCAGAATTGGCGAGGGGTTAGTATTCCAATTCGTATGACACCTTACTCGACATGTTTTGATAAAGCCAAACCAAAGATAGCATTTAACCGCGAGGTTCATAATGCACTTAAGAGTATATGGTATGACGATATCTGGAAACAGTAGAAGGAAGTTGTTCCGACCACTGCAGACAGGCTCAGCTCATGCCAGAGCACCATCTCACATGGAACCAAGCACTCTGCCTTCAGGATTGTTAAGGCCTGCCATAGGAGTGACTCATAGGTTACCAGGTGTCCCATTTAAGGTTAGGTATAGGTATACTACACCTAAGTAAGAGGTGATTACACCAACTTACCCCAGCTGAGTGATCAGCCAGTTGTGTCAGATTGTTAGGCCAAGCCTGGGGTGGCATAATACATGCTGCAGCCCCTGGCAGGCCTTGGGTACACCAATGCCCTGGGTACCTAGTGTACACTGGTACAGGGGCTGACAGGGTGATCCACTTCCAATTGGTTATGCACCTAGGGTGCATAGTTTTAATTTAGTAGAGAGAACAGCAGGCTGGGGGTCTGATTGGCAGGCCCACAGCCTCAATATGTCAAAAACCAGTGAAGCAAAAAGCAAAAATTTGGGGTGACCATAGGATAGCAGACCCTACTCTCCTACAATCCTCCAGGGGGGAAGACTCCGGGATGGAGGCGACGTCTGGGAAGACGGAGCCCAGTGCATGACGGACCTGCAAGTACCGAAAGTATTCACTGCCCTGCAGCTGAAACTCCGTCTGCAGCGTCTCGAATGTTTTAAATCCCCCCCTCGTCCAGAGATCCCCCACTTTACTGATGCCTATCGTGTCCCACTTCTCGAAGCCCTTCGAGGTCCACAGGGAGCCCAACATCTCAGACGCGTACAGCGGTGACGCCCGGGTCAAACGGTCCTTCCACCCCATAGCTGCATTCGCCGCGTGCCATACTCGCACCATGACACGCGTAGGTCCCGTCAGGCGAGCGTCGGGCGCGCCAGAGTAGAGCGCTCGATTGTAGTCGCCACCGGGCAGTAGCATCTTGTCCATTTCAAATGCCGGGTTTAAGGCAGGCCCGTAGAGGCCATGGTTAATTGCAGCTAGCTGGGAGGCCCAGTAATACCGTTTAATATCCGGGAGGGCAATCCCCCCGTCGTACCATGGGAGCATCAACTTCGCCAGGGCAATACGCGGCCTCCCATCCCAGAACAGGCGGCGCTGTAGACT
This sequence comes from Triturus cristatus, assembly GCF_964204655.1. Lineage (NCBI taxonomy): Eukaryota > Metazoa > Chordata > Amphibia > Caudata > Salamandridae > Triturus > Triturus cristatus. Next base: position 43,673,010 of record NC_140589.1, read on the forward strand.
CTCCACCTCACAGAAGTAGCGCGCCGGGACTAAGTCCATAGTGTTCTGGAGAGCGTACAGGAAGCGTGGCAACGACATCATCTTAAACAACGCCGCCCGGCCGAGCGGCGAAAGCGGCAGGCGCCGCCAGCGTGCGACGTCCTCCTTCAAGCGCAGGAGGGGGGGAAGCAAGTTCCGCTCGTAGCGGGCCTCCGGGTCCAGAGTAATGTAGACACCCAGGTATCTAAACCCCTGAGAGGCAATCTGGATCGGACAGCCCCGCGGGAGGACGGGAGCCTCCCCGGAGAGCACATACACACATGATTTAGCCCAGTTGATGACAAGGCCTGAGTTGCGGCCGAATGAGCGCAAAACATCAACCAGGACAATTAGTGATTTACGTGGGGAGGCTAGGTACAGAAGGATGTCGTCAGCGTATAGGGACACGCGGTCCTCGTACTCGGGGGTCCAACGGAGACCACGGATGGAAGGATGCCACCGCAGCCACTCCGCCAGGGGCTCCAAGGCCAGCGCAAACAGGAGCGGCGACAAGGGGCAGCCCTGTCGCGTGCCCCGTCCCAGCTCGAATGGGGCCGATACTCTTCCATTCACCACCACCTGCGCCAATGGGCCCGAATACAACAATTTGACCCAGCTGATGAACCCCGGGCCAAATCCAAACTTCGCCAGCATCGCCCAAATGTATGGCCACTCAAGCGTGTCAAACGCCATGGTGGCGTCTAAGGACGCCAATATGGCCGGCTCCCGCACGAATGGGACACGTGCGAGCACCCCGTGCAAGCGCCGCAGATTAAGGGCCGTGTTGCGATGGGGAATAAAGCCGGACTGGTCTTGGTGGACCAGATCGCCCACCACGCCGACCAGCCGGTGCAGACAGTACTGTTGTCTACTACAGGGAACTAGCAGAGAGTACTGTTGTCTACTACAGGAAACTAACAGAGAGTTCTGTTGTCTACTACAGGAAACTGGCAACGTGAGTAGTGTTGTGTACTACAGAAATCTAACAGCGAGTACTGTTGTCTACTACAGGAAACCAGCAAAGAGTACTGTTGTCTACTACAGGAAACCAGCAAAGAGTACTGTTGTCTACTACAGAAAACTAGCAAGGAGTACTGTTGTCTACTACAGGAAGCTAGCAGAGAGTTCTGTTGTCTACTACAGGAAACTAGCAGAGAGTTCTGTTGTCTACTACAGGAAACTAGCAAAGAGTACTGTTGTCTACTACAGGAATCTAGCAGAGACTACTGTTGTTTACTACAGGAAACTAGGAGAGAGTTCTGTTGTCTACTACAGGAAACTAGCAAAGAGTACTGTTGTCTACTACAGGAATCTAGCAGAGACTACTGTTGTCTACTACAGGAAACTAGCAGAGAGTTCTGTTGTCTACTACAGGAAACTAGCAAGGAGTACTGTTGTCTACTACAGGAAACTAGCAGAGAGTTCTGTTGTCTACTACAGGAAACTAGCAAGGAGTACTGTTGTCTACTACAGGAAACTAGCAGAGACTACTGTTGTCTACTACAGGAAACTAGCAGAGAGTTCTGTTGTCTACTACAGGAAACTAGCAAGGAGTACTGTTGTCTACTACAGGAAACCAGCAAAGAGTATTGTTGTCTACTACAGGAAACTAGCAAAGAGTACTGTTGTCTACTACAGGAAACTAGCAGAGAGTACAGTTGTCTACTACAGGAAACTAGCAGAGAGTACTGTTGTCTACTATAGGAAACCAGCAAAGAGTACTGTTGTCTACTACAGGAAACTAGCAGAGAGTACTGTTGTCTACTATAGGAAACCAGCAAAGAGTACTGTTGTCTACTACAGGAAACTAGCAAAGAGTACTGTGGTCTACTACAGGAAACTAGCAGAGAGTACTGTTGTCTACTACAGGAAACTGGCACCATGAGTAGAGTTGTCTACTACAGGAAACTAGCAGAGAGTACTGTTGTCTACTATAGGAAACTGGCAACGTGAGTAGTGTTGTATACTGGCAACGTGAGTAGAGTTGTCTACTACAGGAAACTAGCAGAGAGTACTGTTGTCTACTATAGGAAACTGGCAACGTGAGTAGTGTTGTCTACTACAGGAATCTAGCAGCGAGTACTGTTGTCTACTACAGGAAACCAGCAGAGAGTACTGTTGTCTGCTACAGGAAACTAGCAAAGAGTACTGTTATCTACTACAGGAAACTAGCAGAGAGTACTGTTGTCTACTATAGGAAACTGGCAACGTGAGTAGTGTTGTCTACTACAGGAAACCAGAATAGAGTACTGTTATCTAATATAGGAAACTAGCATAGAATACTGTTCTGATGGATACATCTGCCTGTGGATTCCTCACCTTATGAATATTCCCTGCGCCAGCATTCCGCAGAATTTTTTCCTAGCACTCCACGCCGACGAGGACGTTGGCTCTGCTCGCGACTCTGCATGACGTCACCGGAGCCATAAGAGAGCCTTGTCGGCGTGATGACGTCAGTTCCCTTTTTTCCGCGCCGTCGACGTGTAACGGTTTTCTAGCACTCCCCATATTTGTGGAGTTACTTTGTTGTTCCTTCTGCTTTAACTGTTGCTAGAAGTGATGTCGTCTTTGAGGATGTCTGGTTTTAAGCCCTGTAGGGAATGTGGGGGTCACATGTCCATCACTGACCTCCATGAAGATTGTTTATGGTGCTTGTCGTCGGATCATGATGTGGAGGACTGTTCCTGTTGCAGGAAAATGAATCCTAAAGAACTTTAAAAACGGGAAGCAAAGTTGTTTCTGGCCAAGGCGAAGAAAGAAGGTAGAGGGTGTAAGCTTGATAAGTCGAAGTCGTCGACTTCGCATACGTCGAAGTCGAGAAAACACAAGGAAAAGAGAAGACCTGGGTCTCTGCGCCGCTCGACGAAGGGTAAGGCTTCGAGGTCGCCTTCGCCTGCCCCTCGACGTCGCCGTAGGGACTTTGTATCTCCTTCGCCCTCTCCTTCTCCTCGTGCGACTCTGGAGTAGTCTCCTTCGCCTAGAGGCACTCCGGCGCAGTCTCCGGCGCCGAGGGATTCACCAGCTTCTGACGCCGAGCCGGTTCAGGATGTTCCATCTTCTGCTGTGCCTGAGATTGAACCGGCGGATTCGGCAGTGGATCCGGTCGTTCCGACTTCGGACACTCCCCGTTTGGATACTGGCTCGAATCCATATCCACAATTCCCGGCTCCAGGGGCGGATCCGTCGCATTTTTTAAATGCTATGTACGGAGTTTTTCAAAGAGCACCTTTCCCATCCAGAGCACCTTCTGGTCCCATGGGTCCGCTGGCATTCAACTTGGGCGTGCCCCAACACTATGCCCAGGCACCCTTCATGCCGATGGCGTCATCATGGCATTTTCCGGCGCCGAGAGTCTCAACGCCATTGATAGAATCCTCGGCGCCGTCTGGTGAGCCTTCCTCTCGGCCTCATGTGGATCTCGTGCATCCATCGGAGCCTCCCTTGACACCCGCTCCGGAGCAGTCGGCGCCGCGTACGATGCCACCAATGCCACGTCTGCGGATTCGTTCACAGAGAGAGTCTCAGAGGCTTTTAGAAGAGGAGCAGTATCATAGAGAGGAAGTAGAGGAGGGCGAGTTGGAAGAGTCTCTGGAGGAATTCGAGGGAATTCAGGAGGTGAGTGGTTTAGATAACTCTCCAGAGTGGGAACTCTCTTCTACAAGGGCTTCACCTCCTTAAGAGGTAGCTCCCTACCATTTGGTGAAAAGGAAAGCTGCGGAGCTTTTGGATTTGCAGTTACCTACTGCCGAATATAAACCAAATTTGTTGACAGAAGTTTTGCATTCACCTTCCTCCATAGTTGAGCCTCTGTTACCCTTTAAGGAAGCTTTGTTGGATCCTATCATCGAGGTTTGGCATAAACCACTCTCTTTGCCTGCTGTTTCTAAGGCTGTGGCTAGAAGGTATAGGACTGCACCAGGGGATCCTGATTTTCTCTCTTCTCATCCATCTCCAGAGAGTTTGGTGGTGCAGGCATCCTGCTCCAAGCAATCTTCAGGTGGTTTTCCGCAGGCCCCAGCTGACAGGGACTCAAAGAAAATGGAACAGTCAGCTAAAAAGGTTTTCTCCTCTTCTAGCATGGCTCGTAAATCGACCAATGCCACTTATCTGTTGGGATGTTACATACATGCTTTGATGGACTCTGCAAACCAATTGGCCCCCAAGTTGCCTGATGAAGAGAAGGGAAACTTTATGGAGGTTCTGTCGGACGCTCCGGCTGCGGCTAAACCGGTTATTCAGTCAGGCCTGGATACGGCTGACTCAGTAGCCAGAGTTATGGGCTCCTCCATAGCCACAAGAAGGCAGGCTTGGCTTTTGTTCTTCTGGATTTTCCCCTGATGTCCAGGCCACTCTTGTTGATTTGCCCTTTGACGGGTCGAAGCTCTTTGGGGAACAAGCATATTCAGCCTTACAACGGTTTAAGGACATCAGAGCCACTACGAAATCCTTGGGATTGCAGACCCAGCCGAGAGGTTCCGGCCACAAGAAATATCAAGGCTTTGGAAGGTCTTCTTTCTGCAACCTCCGTCACCCTTAGCAGCAGCAGCAAAATCTGCTCTATAAATCTTATAGAGGAAGAGCCAAAGGTCGCCAACGTGGTTCTGCTTGCAATCTCTCCTCCTCCTCGTCTGCCTCCCCCGCTCTCTCTGAAAAGCAGCCCTAGATCCCCCATCCTGGATCATGTGGGTCCTGTAGGGGGTCAGCTGTCTCACTTTCTGCAAGGTTCAAAATCGGTCACAACAGACCTTTGGGTTTTAAACCTTGTGAAGAATGGGTACGCCCTTCCCTTTCGGGAATTTCCTTCTCCTTACCCTCCTTGCCAAGGCTTTTGTTTAGAAGACCATTTGCTTCTTCTGCAGAAGGAGGTTCTTGCATCATTACAAAAAGGTGCCATGGAGGTGGTTCCAGAGCGGGAAAGGGGTCATGGATGCTACTCCCGGTATTTGCTGATCCCCCAAAAGGACGGCAGGTTACGTCTGATCCTGGACCTCAGGGTCTTGAATTTTTACCTGAAGCAGGAGAAATTCAAGATGCTGACCTTGCTCGGGTTCTTCTGGCGCTGCAGCAAGAGGACTGGATGGTGTCGATCGACTTACAGGATGCGTATATTCACATCCCCATTCTGAAGTCACACAGGAAGTATCTCCGTTTTACGGTTGGGTCACAGCACTACCAGTTTGCGGTCCTCCCGTTTGGTCTTACTACTGCACCTCGAGTCTTCACAAAGGTGATGGCAGTGGTGACAGCTCATCTCAGAAGGTTGGGGATTCCTGTTTTCCCCTATCTGGACGGAGTCACCAGAGATAGTGCTTCATCATCTGCGGGTAACATCTCAACTGTTGCTCAACTTGACTTTTATAATCAATGTGCCCAAATCTCACTCTCACCTGGTGCCCTCTCAGCGAAACCTGTTCATAGGGTCGGTACTGGACACTACTGTGTGGAGCATTTCCTCCTCCACAAAGGATTCTCGACATTCAGGAGATTATCCCTTTATTCTACAATGCAGTGGTTGTTCCAGTTCTGAAGGTCCTTCGCCTGCTCGGTCTGTTCGCCTCCTGCATTCTGTTGGTCAACCATGCACACTGGCACATGAGGACACTCCAGTGGTGTCTCCGCAGGCAGTGGTATCAGCACAACGGAGATCTCAGGGAGTCAGTAAGGATCTCCAGAGAAGCTGCAGCGGATCTGTCTTGGTGGAGTGTGGAGGGCAATCTGTCTCAGGGAAAGCCCTTCCATCTTCCTCCATCAGTGGCCACAGTGATAACGAATGCCTCTACACTAGGGTAGGGTGCTCATCTGGGGATCTGGAGGTCAAGGGTCTTTGGTCTCCAGAGGAAAGATTGTCTCATATCAATCTTCTGGAATTGCGGGCGATATGTTTGGCGCTCAAGGCCTTTCTCCCTTCCCTTCGTGGTCAGTCAGTTCAAGTCCTTACGCACAACACTACCGCGATGTGGTATGTCAACAAGCAGGGAGGAGTAGGGCCGTACAGTCTCTGCAGAGAGGCTTTGCAACTTTGGTCCTGGGCTCAGGACCATCAGATTTGCTTGATGGCAAATCATCTGGTCGGGGTGCTGAACGTGCGTGCGGACAGTCTCAGTCGGCAGTTCTCCACCAACCACGAATGGAGGCTTCATCTGGAGGTAGTTCGACACATCTTCCGGACGTGGGGGACTCCTCGGGTTGACCTGTTTTGCCACTCTCGAACGCACACTGCTCGTCATTCTGCAGTCTCCAGTTTCTGATGCAGGGGGCGTTGGGGGATGCGTTTCAGTTGAGTTGGAGCTCACAACTCCTTTATGCGTTTCCTCCCATACCCTTGATTCCTCGGTTTCTGAGGAAGATTCGCCAAGACCAGCCCCAAGTCATATTGATCGCCCCGGATTGGCCAAGAAGGGTGTGGTACACAGATCTACTTCACCTCTCTTCGTACCCTCTGCTCCGTCTCCCTCTCAGGGCAGACCTCCTCTCGCAGTCGCAGGGGCAGGTTCTTCACCCCCAGCTCCAGAGCCTGCACCTTCATGCCTGGAGATTGAACGGGGCAGCCTGAGTTCCTTCTCTCTCCCTCCTGACGTGGTGGATGTTATTTTATCGGCCAGGCGACACTCCACCAGGTCCATTTACTCCTACAGATGTTCAAGATTCGTTAAATGGTGTGGAGAGAGATCCATTGACCCTTTAAAGGCCCACTTGTCGAATGTTCTTCAGTTTGCTCTTTCCTTGGCTCAGCAGGGTTGTGCTGTGGCCACGGTTAAGGGCTATTTGTTAGCCTTATCGGCTTTTCTGTGTCTAACTTATCAGCCGTCTTTATTTAAGTCTCCTATTGTTTTGAGATTTATCAAAGGCCTTACCAATAGGTTTCCGCCTACTCCCTTTGTTATGCCCCAATCGGATCTTAATCTTGTTTTAACCTTTTTGATGGGTTCCCCTTTTGAACCCCTTCATAGCTGACCTTTGAGGCTTTTGTCTTTTAAAACAGTCTTTCTGGTAACCATTACCTCAGCAAGGAGGGTGAGTGAGCTTCAGACTCTTAGTTCAAAACCCCCGTTTTTGACCATACATGCTGAAAGGATGGTCCTCGGGACCAGGGCTGCCTTTCTGCCTAATGTGGTTACTCCCTTTCATCTGGGGCAGTCCATAACTCTCCCTGTGTTTTATCCTCCCCCTCACCCTTCCAAGGAGGAGGAGAGACTTCACCGCCTGGACCCTAAAAGAGCGGTGAGCTTTTACTTGGACAGGACAAAGGACTTGCGTTTGGAGGATCAGCTCTTAGTGGGCTACGTTGGACGCACAAAAGGCAAGGCTGTTCACAAGCGCACTCTATCCAGGTGGATCATCTTGTGCATCAAGATCTGCTACGCCCTTGCTGGTAAGGAACCACCTGAGGGTATTAGAGCTCATTCTACTAGAGCCAAGTCTTCCAACTCTGCTTTAGCCAGAGGTGTTCCTGTGTTGGACATTTGTAAGGCAGCGACCTGGGCCTCCCTCCACACTTTCGCAAAGCATTATTGCTTGGATTCCGAAATGAGGAGGGAGGGCCATTTTGCGCGCTCTGTCTTGCAGGACTTTTTGGTATAAGAAAGGTGGACACCCTTCTCCGGGAGCGGGACTGCTGTGGGAATCTATTCATTTAAGGTGAGGAATCCACAGGCAGATGTATCCATGAGAAGAACAAGTTACTTACCTTCGGTAACGCTTTTTCTAGTGGATACAGTATCTGCCTGTGGATTCCTCACTGACCCACCCTCCTCCCCGTTGTCCACCTTTGTATACCTTAAAGGATGCCTTATTTGGCTTGTTGTTTTACAATGTATTTTCTTTCTATCTGGTACATTTATAGGAAATGCTGATGTTCTTTAGCTTTCCTTTTTGATTTTGTACTGTGTATATTGGTTCAAATGTTGTGTACTGTGTATACTTTGAATCTGTTGTCGGTCCACCTGTTCGCCTCGGAGGTACGGAAAAAATGGGTGGAACTGACGTCATCACGCCGACGAGGCTCTCTTATGGCTCCGGTGACATCATGCGGAGTCGCGAGCGGAGCCAACGTCCTCGTCGGCGTGGAGAGCTAAGAAAAAATTCTGCGGAATGCTGGCGCAGGGGATATTCATAAGGTGAGGAATCCACAGGCAGATACTGTATCCACCAGAAAAAGCGTTACAGAAGGTAAGCAATTTGTTCTTCTCTTCTACAGGAAACTAGCAAAGAGTACTGTTGTCTACTACAGGAAACTAGCAGTGTGAGTAGTGTTGTCTACTACAGGAATCTAGCAGTGAGTACTGTTCTCTACTACAGGAAACTAGCAGCATAAGTAGTGTTAACTATTACAGGAAACTAGCAGTGAATAATGTTGTCTATTACAGGAAACTAGCAGTGAATATTGTTGTCTATTACAGGAAACTAGCAGCGAGTAGTGTCTATTACAGTAAACTAGCAGCGAGTAGTGTTGTCTATTACAGTAAACTAGCAGCGAGTAGTGTTGTCGGTTACAGTAAACTAGCAGCGAGTAGTGTTGTCTGTTACAGTAAACTAGCAGTGACTAGTGCTGTCTATCACAGGAAACTAGCGCTGTCTACGATCATTGTGATGCTTGCCCTCCACAATCAGGGATAACTAAAAAGATCTCCTCCACTCCACAGATCTACAGACCTACCTCATTCCATTAAAGTTAGTGTGTTTGCTTTTGTTTTACATTTTGTTTGTACTTTTTGGTTTGTTGCTCGGTCTATTGTTTTGAATAGTAGTTCATTTGTATGAGAAGCCATCCAAAGTAACTATGCTGATAAGAGAAAATGAAAACATTGAATCCCTGTTTTTCTCCCTTACCACCTAGACACCAATGAATCAGGCCTCAACCCGCTCTCATTGCATCTTCACCATCCACATCTCGAGCAAGGAGCCCGGATCGGCGACTGTCAGGCGCTCCAAGCTACACCTGGTGGACCTGGCTGGCTCGGAGAGGGTGGCTAAGACTGGCGTTGGTGGCCAGCTCCTGACAGAGGCCAAATATATCAACTTGTCACTGCACTACCTGGAGCAGGTATGACTGGCACGGCTATGTGTCCATTGTGGATCTTGTTGTATGTTGACACCTGTTCAGTTCTCTCAATCAGAAAAACAAGCGTTGATTAGACATTTGCCCCAGATAGTGCAACAAATAGACTTGTGTCTGGAACATATCTGAGAATGCTTTACAGAAGAACCACACACACTTGTCACCCTTTATTGAGCTGTTGAGATTTACTAAGGTGGACATTTGGTCTAGTGGCTAGTAAGCACTGGAACCACCAGCCCTAGTTTATAATCTAACTAAAATTCTCGGGAAACTATGTGTAACATATTTGACCATGTTCAGTCCCTATGTGTTAAAGCTGGCAGTACTGGTTAGTACAGCCCACCCCTTCCTCTGTCCCTACCACCACATCTGGTTTTAGTAAACCAGGCTAAACTGGAAAGCACTTCTGCGTATATCATACTGGTATGTGCACCGCTCTTCATGTCTCTGATGCGCTGCTCTTCATGTCTCTGATGCTGCTGCTCTTCATGTCTCTGATGCGCTGCTCTTCATGTCTCTGATGCTGCCGCTCTTCATGTCTCTGATGCTGCCGCTCTTCATGTCTCTGATGCTGCCGCTCTTCATGTCTCTGATGCTGCTGCTCTTCATGTCTCTGATGCTGCTGCTCTTCAAGTCTCTGATGCTGCCGCTCTTCATGTCTCTGATGCTGCCGCTCTTCATGTCTCTGCTGCTGCCGCTCTTCATGTCGCTGATGCTGCCGCTCTTCATGTCTCTGATGCTGCCGCTCTTCATGTCTCTGATGCTGCCGCTCTTCATGTCTCTGATGCTGCCGCTCTTCATGTCTCTGATGCTGCTGCTCTTCATGTCTCTGATGCTGCCGCTCTTTATGTCTCTGATGCTGCCGCTCTTCATGTCTCTGATGCTGCCGCTCTTCATGTCTCTGATGCTGCCGCTCTTCATGTCTCTGATGCTGCCGCTCTTTATGTCCCTGATGCGCTGCTCTTCATGTCTCTGATGCGCTGCTCTTCATGTCTCTGATGCGCTGCCCTTCATGTCTCTGATGCGCTGCCCTTCATGTCTCTGATGCGCTGCCCTTCATGTCTCTGATGCTGCCGCTCTTTATGTCTCTGATGCTGCCGCTCTTTATGTCTCTGATGCTGCCGCTCTTTATGTCTCTGATGCTGCCGCTCTTTATGTCTCTGATGCTGCCGCTCTTTATGTCTCTGATGCTGCCGCTCTTTATGTCTCTGATGCTGCCGCTCTTTATGTCTCTGATGCTGCCGCTCTTTATGTCTCTGATGCTGCCGCTCTTTATGTCTCTGATGCTGCCGCTCTTTATGTCTCTGATGCTGCCGCTCTTTATATCTCTGACATGTCTCTGATGCTGCTGCTCTTCATGTCTCTGATGCTGCTGCTCTTCAAGTCTCTGATGCTGCCGCTCTTCATGTCTCTGATGCTGCCGCTCTTCATGTCTCTGCTGCTGCCGCTCTTCATGTCGCTGATGCTGCCGCTCTTCATGTCTCTGATGCTGCCGCTCTTCATGTCTCTGATGCTGCCGCTCTTCATGTCTCTGATGCTGCTGCTCCTTATGTCTCTGATGCTGCTGCTCTTCATGTCTCTGATGCTGCCGCTCTTCATGTCTCTGATGCTGCCGCTCTTCATGTCTCTGATGCTGCCGCTCTTCATGTCTCTGATGCTGCCGCTCTTTATGTCTCTGATGCCGCCGCTCTTTATGTCTCTGATGCTGCTGCTCTTTATGTCCCTGATGCGCTGCTCTTTATGTCTCTGATGCGCTGCCCTTCATGTCTCTGATGCGCTGCCCTTCATGTCTCTGATGCGCTGCCCTTCATGTCTCTGATGCTGCCGCTCTTTATGTCTCTGATGCTGCCGCTCTTCATGTCTCTGATGCTGCCGCTCTTTATGTCTCTGATGCTGCCGCTCGTTATGTCTCCGATGCTGCCGCTCTTTATGTCTCTGATGCTGCCGCTCTTTATGTCTCTGATGCTGCCGCTCTTTATGTCTCTGATGCTGCCGCTCTTTATGTCTCTGATGCTGCCGCTCTTTATGTCTCTGATGCTGCCGCTCTTTATGTCTCTGATGCTGCCGCTCTTTATGTCTCTGATGCTGCCGCTCTTTATGTCTCTGATGCTGCCGCTCTTTATATCTCTGACATGTCTCTGATGCTGCCGCTCTTCATGTCTCTGATGCTGCCGCTCTTCATGTCTCTGATGCTGCCGCTCTTCATGTCTCTGATGCTGCCGCTCTTCATGTCTCTGATCTGATGCTGCTGCTCTTTATGTCTCTGATGCTGCCGCTCTTCATGTCTCTGATGCTGCCGCTCTTCATGTCTCTGATGCTGCCGCTCTTCATGTCTCTGATGCTGCCGCTCTTCATGTCTCTGATGCTGCCGCTCTTCATGTCTCTGATGCTGCCGCTCTTCATGTCTCTGATGCTGCCGCTCTTCATGTCGCTGATGCTGCCGCTCTTCATGTCTCTGATGCTGCCGCTCTTCATGTCTCTGATGCTGCCGCTCTTCATGTCTCTGATGCTGCCGCTCCTTATGTCTCTGATGCTGCTGCTCTTCATGTCTCTGATGCTGCCGCTCTTTATGTCTCTGATGCTGCCGCTCTTCATGTCTCCGATGCTGCCGCTCTTCATGTCTCTGATGCTGCCGCTCTTCATGTCTCTGATGCTGCCGCTCTTTATGTCTCTGATGCCGCCGCTCTTTATGTCCCTGATGCCGCCGCTCTTTATGTCTCTGATGCCGCCGCTCTTTATGTCTCTGATGCTGCCGCTCTTCATGTCTTGATGCGCTGCTCTTCATGTCTCTGATGCTGCCGCTCTTGAAGTACTGGGTTTTTCAGAACCCAGCGGTGCCAGGGAACACACCCTAAGACTTCGAGTTCTTCCTGTTTCAGACTACAGAAACACAGAGTCTTCTTGGTGAAGTCAAAATATCGTATTTATTGGCTGCAACCAGTAACAGGTATCCTAGAAGTACAACACGGTTTGTATTCTCAGGAAACTGCTCAAACTTACAAAGCCAGCCTTCTCCTTTTATACAAAATATTGTGCTTTAGGCAAACATTCCTTATTTTACAGTTGACCATTCACATATTTTCACTACAAAGAAAAAGCAGAGTCATGATGACAAGCCCATATTTCAGTTTGTCCAGAACCTCAATCAATTACCCGGCAAGGCTCAGTACTTTCATCAGATATCGACGGACCCCCAATAAAAACGGGCACCTCCTCCTCGTAAAGCAAGTCAGAAAGTAAGAAACAGGGGCAGGTGTGTGTAAGATTAGGCATGGTTTGTGTGTGATGAAAGGTTTTATGATATGTTGTGCCTTGATACTAATCTCATTCGGCCACTGGGAAAGGAACTGGCCGAACAGGTTTGGCTTCAGGCAGTGGAGTCAGCTTGCCCAGGTCACAGAGGAGTCAGCGAAGGTGCATGTGTCCTTCAGACTCGTTTTTGGCCTAGTCATTGGCCTATGTGAGGGCAATCACAAAATGGCTGCCGTTCAATGGAAACCGAGGGTTCAGGACGGAAACTCTGATTTCAGGTTGATTTTGTCACCCGAATATGACGAAAATACTTGTGTATAGTATTCTAATCATTCTCGGTCTGCTGATACCAAAATTGTCATGATGCGACGATGTTTATAACACGGGTCCAGAATTTTCAGTACCACAGACCCTCCTTTTGCCCTTACATAGGCAATAACCTATACCCACGTTAATCTGAGTCTAGGTCTGAGTACAGGTCTATATTCATAAACTCGTTGAGGTGTTGCTGTAGCATCATCCTATTACTTAGCTCGTCTCTTGATACAGGTTTCCTTACACACGATGTAGCACAGAGGCCACATATTGCAGGAGCACACTGTACACACAGACAGAACAGGAAAAGAATGGCTAAGATCACCCCAATGACTATCAGAATCTTCCATCCCCAGGCGGATATCAGTTCCCAGAACCACCCCATCAATGACCAATCTCCTTTATCCACGTGGATAGATTCGGAGATCTTATGCAATTTGGAAATGGCCTGGTAGACTGTCGGAGCGTTATCTGGAATGAAAACACAGCAACTTGATTGGATCACCTTACATACCCCACCTCGGTCTGCAAGTATGACATCTAATGCCACCCTGTTCTGAAGAGTCATAAGGCGATCCGACTGGAGCTCAGCAGTCAAATTACTAAGGGCACCGGCGGTTTCATCTACCGTGGATTCGACCACCCTTGTCAGTTGCCGTATGTTCCTGCTGTTAACCATAGGCCCCCAAAACGGCAGAAACCCCTTTACGAAATCTCCAAGTTCTTGTCCTGTAGTGTCTTCTTTACTGATGACACCTCTAACTATCCTTGTCTTATGGTAATCTGCTGCGGCCGTGTAGGTGGGAGGCCACAGGAACGAAACAAAACATGTGCCTGAGAAGTCAGGGGGCAACCATGTATAGGCTCTATTATGGCAGATGAAATAGGTACCCTTAGCTGCTAAGAACGAAGGGGAAGTCTGAGACGCAAAAACATATGTTTCAGTGCAGATACTTTTCCCTAACTGAGCTCTGGGATTCTTGCCATTACCTTGCAGACATAGGTGACCCTGATGGGGTACAATCCAAATCGGGGAGGATCTCTTTGCTCGCTGGTTCTCACTCAGAGTAACTCCATATCCTGTTATGTTCCATCCAATATATGCTAGTGTCTCATCTCTCGGGATAGTCTCATAGGAAATATCTTCCCTAATCATATCTACTATACCCTTAACTAGAGCACTATTCTTAGCATTATCTTTCACAGAACGTAGGGGGTTGGCTTCATGAGCGTATATGAATATTGTTCTATATGCCCACACAGAACCATTATGGCTGAAAGGCAGGACCAGATAAGGGATACCTTTTATCAGTAGTGTGAGGCATAAGACCACACAACCAATAGTTAGTTGTGTTAACTACTAATTGGTGTTGGTGTAGAAGCTGAATGAATGAATTATTGACAAATTCTAATCTTCTAGCAGACTCGTGTTCGGGCAGAGGGTGAAAAGAATGCGAGGAAACAGTAGAAGGAGGTATGGGCTGTGTAGTGGGTGCAAATGTCACTTGAAAAGAGAATAAAACATATCCTATTAAAAACGTCATTACACTAAGCAACATGAAAATACATAATATCAAAAATCGTTTCTTTGTCATCATTATACGCATTCTGGCGTTAAAGTTCATCTGTTTGGCAGGTCTCTCATTCTCAAACTCCATCCTCTCTAATTGCTGCTCGTGGTGGTAGGGTGTTCTATGCTAAGGAATGCTTCTGTCAGTCCAGGGCAACTCCCTTAGACCGACCAGAACTGTCAACCTAACGTCTTCAGCTTCACTCCAAAGACTTGGGCAACCACAACCCTACAGCTGAACCCGGATGGCGGTTCAAAAAAACAAAAATAGGAAAGTTTCTCAGATGAGAGAGCTGCACTTTCAAAAATAGCAAAGAAAAGGAATTTTTTATTTGTCCATAGTTCACGTCCTCAAATTGTAACGGGTTTTTCCAGGTACTGTCTGGTTCTGGAACAAGAGTTCAGGCTCTGTAGTGTTCAATCGAATTGACGGTGGCACAGCTTCTTGCAAAATACTGTCACTTTCTTGTTCAGAAAGTGTTCCTTTTACACGTGCGTCACTAAAAGGCAGAAAACGAGGCACGGTCTCAGTCTCAGAGTCAGCGATCCCCTCCTGGACCCACCGGTCATACGGTAGAGGCAAAGGGACCCTCTGGCAGTGTACGCCGTGGATCCAGTTCTTTTTCCCTTCCACTCGAATAGCTGATCTTGTTGAGAGAAGGACGAGATGGGGGCCGGTCCAGCAGGGCTGGTCATTGCTTGTCCGCTGGAAATTTTTGACCAGCACCCATGATCCAGGATCGATAAGATGTCCTGGAGCTTCAGAGGCCTGAGGCAGAGTATCGTGAACCTGTTGGTGTAAAACACGCAATTTAGCCGTCAATTCATACAAATAATCAAGCAGCACAGGGTGTTCGATCTCACTGAATTTTGTCAGCCTTGGCACTCCCCATATGTTGGCCGGGCGGCCAAACACAATTTCATAGGGACTAAGTCCCACTCGCGAATGCACAGTCATTCTTGTTGATAGGAGTGCTAAGGGCAGAGCGTCAGACCATTTAAGACCAGAGCTCGCTTGTATCTTTGCCAACTTCAATTTTATCGTGCCATTATAGCACTCTACTAGTCCAGCTGATTGGGGGTGATTTGCAGCGTGAAATTTTTGCTGGATACCTAGCCCTTCACATACTTTCTTCATCACACGACCCACAAATTCACTCCCATTCTCACTCCAGACCATTCTCGGCATTCCAAACCTAGGGAAGAATTCTTTGGCAAGGGCTTTAGCTGTGGATAAGGCAGTGTTGTCTTTTAAGGGATATGCTTCTACCCATCTTGTAAAGGCACAAACAACTACGAGTACGTATTTCAAATTGTTGCACCTTTCCATGTGGATGAAATCTAGATGCAAAACCTCAAACGGATACGTTGGAGGCGCAAAATGACCAGCTGGAGTTGGGGTTCCCCTACCAGGATTGTATTTCAGACACACCATGCACTTCTTGACCACATTCTCTGCACATTTAGGATTTCCAGCATTTTGCCATACTGGAGCCAACAACTTACAAATCCCTTTCACACTGATATGGGCCATTCCATGAGCCATTGTCACCACTGTAAGCACATACGCATCGGGTAACAACCATCGCTGGTTCTGACAAGTCAACCCAACAACCATTTTCATCCAATTTACCCGGACTTTCTCTCCACACACTCAACTCTTTCTCTGAAGCTTCAGCTTGAAGGGACTTCACACTCTCTATCGTATCTTCACACATTCCAACATCACCAACCCATCTTGCAGGGCCTGCAACATACATTTGATTCATCACATCTTTTGCTGTTTCTTTTGCAATTTCGTCAGCAAATGCATTGCCACGACCAACATCATCAGTCACCTTCTTGTGTGCACTGCATTTCACAATCGCAACTTGTAGTGGCAAGGTCAGTGACTCAAGAAGTTCATTCACCAACTGACCATGCTGAATCTTAGCTCCATGCGAAGTCAGGAACCCACGTTCTTTCCACAATCGTCCAAAATTATGAGCCACACCAAACGCATACTGGCTGTCGGTATATATGGTCACTTTCATTCCTTTCGATAACACACACGCTCTTGTAAGTGAAATCAACTCTGCTGCTTGAGCTGAATTATGTGGTATACGTGCAGCTTCAACAATCGTATGCAAAGTCGTGACAGCATATGCTGCAGTCGTATCACCATTCGGAAGCTTGAAGCATGAACCATCCACCCATAAGGTACCATCACACTTTACAAGAGGAGTATCTTTAAGATCTTCTCTCCCTTTCGTTTCTTCTTCTGTCCTGAGAAAACAATCCTGCTGTTCAACATCATCTGTCTCTACTGAAATTGGCAATAACGTGGCTGGATTCAACGTATTGCACCTCTTTATGTGCACATGACTCGCTAACAGTGTCAACTCGTAACCTGACAATCGAGCACTAGTTAAGTGCTGTGTCTTGGTCCTGTTTAACAACGTGTCCACTGCATGTGGAACCATCACAATCAACATATTATTCATCACTAACCCAGCAGACTGTCGAATAGAAACAGCTGCTGCCGCTGTGGCTCTCAAGCAACTCGGCAATGCTTTAGCTACCGGATCCAAAGTCGACGAAAAATACGCGCATGGACGCTGCTTGTCTCCAAAAGACTGTGTCAGTACTGACAATGCACAACCCTCTTTCTCATGGACATACAGTGTAAAGGGCTTACTGTAGTCGGGGGTACCCAACACAGGAGCCGAACACAATGCATTACGCAATACGGAAAATCTTTTCTGACAATCTTCAGACCATGGAACGGGATTCGGTGTATCTTTACAGGTCAAAGCTACCAAAGGTTTGGCCAGCAAAGAAAAATTCGGTATCCACTGTTTGCAGTATGATGTAATGCCCAAGAAAGCACGTACTTCTCTCTGTGTCCTTGGCACATTCAATTTTGCAATTGCCTGAATTCTTTCTGGGGTCAGTTTCCTTCCCTCCTTCGATAAGAGATGACCTAAGTAGGTCGCTTCTTGTCGACAATATTGCAGTTTAGAAAGTGACACTTTGTGATTTAAATCGGACAAATGACGCAACAACGACAAGGTGGCTTCTTTACAAATCTCCTTAGTATCTGCAGCGATTAGCAAATCATCGACATACTGAAAAAGGGTAGCGCCATCAGGTAAAACACTTGTATCAAGCTGTGTTTTTAAAGCCTGACTATATATTGATGGACTTTCACAGTAGCCTTGAGGAGCGCGTTTGAAGCGGAAGCTTCGGCCTCCTAAACTGAAGCCAAAAATATCCCTGCTCTCCTCGGCAATCGGAATGCTGAAGAAAGCATTCTTCAAGTCAATCACCGAGAACCAGGTGGTGGAAGCTGGAATCATAGTCAATAGGGCAGTGATATCAGGAACAACTGGAAACTGTGGCACAACTATTTTATTGACCTCTCTAAGATCAATCACGAACCTGTAAACAGGTGGCTGAGAAGGGTCAGTACGTTTCAAAACAGGCAGAACAGGACTATTACAAACGTTGCCTCTTGTCTCTTCAATTACATCTTTTTCAATCAAATCATAAATGATCGCTAGCAACGCCTTTTCACCTTCACTAGAGATCTTGTATTGGGGAATGCGTGGCAATTTAACATTGGCTTTCAATGTCACAACATATGGCGGTATTTCCAAAAGACCCACATCATTAGGACCAGTAGCCCAAAGAATATCAGGAAGAAACGACAATTCTGTCGGAAGTTTATCCTTCAACAAATACATTGGAGAGATCACTTTCTTACCCAGTGTAAGTTGTACTCCCGAAGGAGAGCAATATAATGTTGCATACAATCTTTTCAACAAATCCAATCCTAACAAGTTTTCACCACAACCTGTCGTCAGAATAAGGGGTACTTCCAATTCACAAGGTCCAACAGAAAGGGACATAGGACTAGAAATCGGGTTCCTAACCGGGGCGCCAGAAAAACCTACTGAAACATTCATCTCGCCAGACAAAGGTGCGCCAGGGAGTTTTGAGTGCATAATAGAACTCTTTGTGGCACCAGTATCCAACAGAAAAGGCTCTGACACACCTGATGTAATCACCTTAACATAAGGTCCACTCTGATCTACTGGAACTGAAACAACTCCCTCTCTTTGTCAATGGCTGTCCTAGCAATCATTACCTTCCATATTCTCATCTTCTGCATAGTAGTCATCAGCATAGTACTGAGCCGTCCTACCAGACGCGTGATTTTGCTGGTCAAAACTATTCATTGAATTCTGAGACGGAAGGGAACGCGCGTTCTGGGGGACACTTCCACGTCCTCTCCCTCTAGGAGCTTGTTGAACACCTCGACCTCTTGCGCCAGAAGCACCATTCGTACGCTGTAACAAAATACTTGAAATGACCCTCTTCTTTACAATATGAACACTGATTGGGACCTACAGGAACACGTGGTTGAGAAAACTCGAACCTTTGCGAGTTTCTCTGAAACTGTTGTGGTTGCAGATAGTTACTCTGACCACCACGTGGCGGATACGCCTGTTGTAAAAGAACCTTCGTCTTCAATTCTTTAGTTTTCTTTTCTGCTCTATCCTTCTCATCTTTATACCTATTTTCGTAGTACTGTGCAGTAGCCAATATTTGTGCTGAAGAGGAAACGGCCCAAGAACTCTCTGAATCTTTCAATTTCTTACACAGCTCGGGAAGCAAATTGTGCACAAACTTGTCAACGAACAACCGTTGACCACCTTCTGTACTCATATCTTGACCACTGTGGTCGATAAACGTTTCCTCAAACCTAGTGAAGAAATCAGACACTGTTTCATCTTTCTTCTGCTTACACGCAGACAATTGATCCCAATTCACACGCATTGCAGGCATTAAAGTCTTCATGTAAGTAATGATCCTAGCAGGAAGTTCTGCTACCAAAGGCTCAGGCTTGGCACCACCAACTTGTCTATCATTTGCAGTACTAATATTAGCCCATGAGTCACCTAACTCTTGCGCATGATCTGTATGGCGAATCAATCCCCACAAAGGTTGTGGAACAACATTCCCAAATAACATGTCTATGTCAGCTAAATTCATAATGCATGAGTCTGCAGTCTGTGATAATTCCTTATAATACCCTGCAGGGTTTTTACGGGGGTCAGGCAAAGTCTGCTTAAGGGCTAAAACTTCAGCTCGCTTCCAAGGAACATGTACCCAAACACGCTGAAAATGAGCTGGAGCAGCAACAATGTTATTAACGGCATCAGCCGCAACGGCGTCCTTCCATACCGGAGGGACTTCTCTCATTGGGTACTGTCGCACTTTTTTGCTAACTGAGGAGTCATGTTCAAACAGTGACTGGGAAAGATCCTTATTCCTAAAGGACAACAGCGTCGCAACTGCTTTCTCAACATCGGAACCCACAATCGTGCCCTTTGAAAACTCAAACCGTACACGGCACAACTCAGGCGGATTTGTTTCTAACTCATTATCTTCCAATTCCTCACAAAGGAAAGCACACATTTTCTCAAAAACTTATCTTTGTTTCGGTGCTTCCCATTGACGGAAGACATCCATAACAGACTCTACATCATATTTAAAAGGGAAAGTAACACATTTACGCGCCATATGGTCAAACGCTTCTCTCTCCCGAGGATCAGGCAGTTGACTACGCGACTGCTTACGTTCCGAATTAGGGGTCACACCAGCTGACCCGAAGAGAGGAAATATAATGCTAGCAACAGTATCAGTCATTCTCTGTCGGATAGAAGGAGAAGTTGACAAGAGAACAGGAGGAAAAACAGAGGGAGGCAAGGCAGACGCAGATGCAGACGCAGAGGCAGTATCAGGAAGAACACCAGAAGAGGCAGTCGATGTAGTAGACAAAGTCGTAGGAAGTACAGATGGAGCAGGTAGCGAAGTCGGCGGCCCTTGAGGGGGCTGCGCCATAGGAGTAGGAGCCAACTGAAGAGGAGCTGGCGGCTGTGGAAGAACCTGAGGCACAATATTTGGGGGTTGCACAACTAAAGGTTGCGGAGGTGCTGTAGCACTCTGCGCATAAGGGGGTGGCGAACTCAACAAGTGTGACATTAAAGGATCTTTCTCAATTTCTTTTGCTGCATCTTGCTGAAGAAGCGGCAAAACTGGATAACATTTATCGATCACCATTTTACGATGCCGGTGCAACTGCTCACTCATCTGTTCTTCTTCATTATCTTTAAACTGCATAGCAGCTTGCATTATCGAGATACCCTTTTCTCTCTTATTTCTCTTTGCTAATTTAATTTCCTTCTGTTTGGCTTCCTTACGCCATAGGCGGAAAGAGTCCAACATCGCCGGCCGGGCTTTCTTCTTAAAAAGTTTAACCTCCAGATTATCCAGAATCTCTGTGTCAAAACTACCATATTGGGGCCATTTTAAAGCACCATCTTTCCTCGTGTATCGAATCCATACTTCATTATATGTGATGGGGCCTACGCCATGTTTCACATATAGTTCATAGGTTGGAGTTCCAATCGGAGGAACCGGACACGAGTCCTCCAATCGGGAATCCCTATTACAACCAAGACAAAACAAATTTCCAAGTCTGCTAAGACCAGGCATCTTCGCTCTCTAGTCTAGCTTCAAACTTCAAAGGATTATCGAATACGATAGTCTCGTGAATACACGAGTCCCTCGGCTTTGGTACTTGCAAGTTCCAAATCAAAGATCCCAAGGGGATACCAAACTAAGAACCAAACTAAGGACTGGGAGACGCTCCACTTATACTTAACAGAGGTATCGATGACGTCACCAGAAGACTCGTCTATCGTTTCGCTCTACCAATCATCAAGGGTCCAAAACAAGCGCGATAGTCAGGGCAGCAGTCCTTCGTAGCCGTCGGGAAGCGGGGAACCTCGCAGCAAAGACTTTCGGACCACGTCGACATACAGGGGTCGTTGAAGTGGTGGCCTTCCTCCAGAATTTTCACACGAAGCTCCTCACGAACCTCTGGCTTGGACCGGTACCGCTGAAATCGCCCCGAGTTGGGCGCCAACTGAAGTACTGGGTTTTTCAGAACCCAGCGGTGCCAGGGAACACACCCTAAGACTTCGAGTTCTTCCTGTTTCAGACTACAGAAACACAGAGTCTTCTTGGTGAAGTCAAAAGATCGTATTTATTGGCTGCAACCAGTAACAGGTATCCTAGAAGTACAACACGGTGTATATTCTCAGGAGACTGCTCAAACTTACAAAGCCAGCCTTCTCCTTTTATACAAAATATTGTGCTTTAGGCAAACATTCCTTATTTTGCAGTTGACCATTCACATATTTTCACTACAAAGAAAAAGCAGAGTCATGATGACAAGCCCATATTTCAGTTTGTCCAGCCCTCAATCAATTACCCGGCAAGGCTCAGTACTTTCATCAGATATCGACGGACCCCCAATAAAAACGGGCACCTCCTCCTCGTAAAGCAAGTCAGAAAGTAAGAAACCGGGGCAGGTGTGTGTAAGATTAGGCATGGTTTGTGTGTGATGAAAGGTTTTATGATATGTTGTGCCTTGATACTAATCTCATTCAGCCACTGGGAAAGGAACTGGCTGAACAGGTTTGGCTTCAGGCAGTGGAGTCAGCTTGCCCAGGTCACAGAGGAGTCAGCGAAGGTGCATGTGTCCTTCAGGCTCGTTTTTGGCCTAGTCATTGGCCTATGTGAGGGCAATCACAAAATGGCTGCCGTTCAATGGAAACCGAGGGTTCAGGACGGAAACTCTGATTTCAGGTTGATTTCATCACCCGAATATGACGAAAATACTTGTGTATAGTATTCTAATCATTCTCGGTCTGCTGATACCAAAATCGTCATGATGCGACGATGTTTATAACACGGGTCCAGAATTTTCAGTACCACACTCTTCATGTCTCTGATGCTGCCGCTCTTCATGTGTCTGATGCTGCCGCTCTTCATGTCTCTGATGCGCTGCTCTTCATGTCTGATGCTGCCGTTCTTCATGTCTCTGATGCTGCCGCTCTTCATGTCTCTGATGCTACCGCTCTTCATGTCTCTGATGCTGCCGCTCTTCATGTCTCTGATGCGGCGCTCTTCATGTCTCTGATGCTGCCGCTCTTCATGTCTCTGATGCTGCCGCTCTTCATGTCTCTGATGATGCCGCTCTTCATGTCTCTGATGCGCTGCTCTTCATGTCTCTGATGCTGCTGCTATTCATGTCTCTGATGCACTGCTCTTCATGTCTCTGATGCTGCTGCTCTCCATGTATCTGATGCTGCCGCTCTTCATGTCTCTGATGCTGCCGCTCTTCATGTCTCTGATGCTGCCGCTCTTCATGTCTCTGATGCTGCCGCTCTTCATGTCTCTGATGCTGCCGCTCTTCATGTCTCTGATGCTGCCGCTCTTCATGTCTCTGATGCTGCCGCTCTTCATGTCTCTGATGCTGCCGCTCTTCATGTCTCTGATGCTGCCGCTCTTCATGTCTCTGATGCTGCCGCTCTTCATGTCTCTGATGCTGCCGCTCTTCATGTCCCTTGTGCTGCCGCTCTTCATGTCTCTGATGCGCTGCTCTTCATGTCTCTGATGCGCTGCTCTCCATGTCTCTGATGCTGCTGATCTCCATGTCTCTGATGCTGCTGCTCTCCATGTCTCTGATGCTGCTGCTCTCCATGTCTCTGATGCTGCTGCTCTCCATGTCTCTGATGCTGCTGCTCTCCATGTCTCTGATGCTGCCGCTCTCCATGTCTCTGATGCTGCCGCTCTTCATGTCTCTGATGCTGCCGCTCTTCATGTCTCTGATGCTGCCGCTCTTCATGTCTCTGATGCGCTGCTCTTCATGTCTCTGATGCTGCCGCTCTTCATGTCCCTGATGCTGCTGCTCTTCATGTCTCTGATGCTGCTGCTCTTCATGTCTCTGATGCTGCCGCTCTTCATGTCTCTGAATGCGCTGCTCTTCATGTCTCTGATGCTGCCGCTCTTCATGTCTCTGATGCTGCCGCTTTTCATGTCTCTGATGCTGCCGCTTTTCATGTCTCTGATGCTGCCGCTTTGCATGTCTCTGATGCGCTTCTCTTCATGTCTCTGATGCGCTTCTCTTCATGTCTCTGATGCTGCCGCTCTTCATGTCTCTGATGCTGCCGCTCTTCATGTCCCTGATGCTGCCGCTCTTCATGTCCCTGATGCTGCCGCTCTTCATGTCTCTGATGCGCTGCTCTTCATGTCTCTGATGCTGCCGCTCTTCATGTCTCTGATGCTGCCGCTCTTCATGTCTCTGATGCGCTGCTCTTCATGTCTCTGATGCGCTGCTCTTCATGTCTCTGATGCTGCCGCTCTTCATGTCTCTGATGCTGCCGCTCTTCATGTCTCTGATGCTGCCACTCTTCATGTCTCTGATGCTGCCGCTCTTCATGTCTCTGATGGTGCTGCTCTTCATGTCTCTGATGCTGCCGCTCTTCATGTCTCTGATGCTGCCGCTCTTCATGTCTCTGATGCGCTGCTCTTCATGTCCCTGAATGCGCTGCTCTTCATGTCTCTGATGCTGCCGCTCTTCATGTCTCTGATGCTGCCGCTCTTCATGTCTCTGATGCTGCCGCTTTTCATGTCTCTGATGCTGCCGCTTTTCATGTCTCTGATGCTGCCGCTTTTCATGTCTCTGATGCTGCCGCTTTGCATGTCTCTGATGCGCTTCTCTTCATGTCTCTGATGCGCTTCTCTTCATGTCTCTGATGCTGCCGCTCTTCATGTCTCTGATGCTGCCGCTCTTCATGACTCTGATGCTGCCGCTCTTCATGTCTGATGCTGCCACTCTTCATGTCTCTGATGCGCTGCTCTTCATGTCTCTGATGCTGCTGCTCTTCATGTCCCTGATGCTGCCGCTCTTCATGTCCCTGATGCTGCCGCTCTTCATGTCCCTGATGCTGCCGCTCTTCATGTCTCTGATGCGCTGCTCTTCATGTCTCTGATGCGCTGCTCTTCATGTCTCTGATGCTGCCGCTCTTCATGTCTCTGATGCTGCCGCTCTTCATGTCTCTGATGCTGCCGCTCTTCATGTCTCTGATGCGCTGCTCTTCATGTCTCTGATGCTGCCGCTCTTCATGTCTCTGATGCTGCCACTCTTCATGTCTCTGATGCTGCCACTCTTCATGTCTCTGATGCTGCCGCTCTTCATGTCTCTGATGCTGCCGCTCTTCATGTCTCTGATGGTGCTGCTCTTCATGTCTCTGATGCTGCCGCTCTTCATGTCTCTGATGCTGCCGCTCTTCATGTCTCTGATGCGCTGCTCTTCATGTCTCTGATGTGCTGCTCTTCATGTCTCTGATGCGCTGCTCTTCATGTTCCTGATGCTGCTGCTCTTCATGTCCCTGATGCGCTGCTCTTCATGTCTCTGATGCTGCCGCTCTTCATGTCTCTGATGCTGCCGCTCTTCATGTCTCTGATGCTGCCGCTCTTCATGTCTCTGATGCTGCCGCTCTTCATGTCTCTGATGCTGCCGCTCTTCATGTCTCTGATGCTGCCGCTTTTCATGTCTCTGATGCTGCTGCTTTTCATGTCTCTGATGTTGCCGCTCTTCATGTCTCTGATGCTGCCGCTCTTCATGTCTCTGATGCTGCCGCTCTTCATGTCTCTGATGCTGCCGCTTTTCATGTCTCTGATGCTGCCGCTTTTCATGTCTCTGATGCTGCCGCTTTTCATGTCTCTGATGCTGCCGCTCTTCATGTCTCTGATGCTGCCGCTTTTCATGTCTCTGATGTTGCTGCTCTTCATGTCTCTGATGTTGCTGCTTATACAGTTGTTCTCATCAAAGCTTGCTGATGTTCATTGTTTAAAGGTATGGGCTATGAGGACGACCTACAAATAACTGAATACCGCTATACAATTTAATTCCATTTTGCTCTAATTGTATCATTCTCAGAACAATGAGTCTGAATGAGCCTTTTTTATACTTACAAGTGTGACCGTGGGATACTCTTACACCCAAAGGCAGTCTGAGCTTCCGACACACCTCTTCTGGAGGCAGTAGAACTACCTGTGTTTAACCTGCTAGAAATGGACATCCTGGTCGTGGCAGAATCAGGGACTCCCCTTCATGTGCTTGTCCCCAAACGGTTCTCCGAAATGCAATTTCTGCTACATATAGAAAGAACTGAGGTGACCACCTGTAGGAAGGTGGATATCTGACTATGGTTACCCCCAATTTTTTGCCTAGTGTCTAGCTGGTTTTTCGACTTAGTTGGCCTGAGATCCTGCCATTCAGGATCTCAGCCCATCTGCTCTCTCTTTAAAATGGACTCCATGTACCCTAGGTGCATAACCCATTGGAACTAGATCACCCTGTGAGCCCCTGTACCAGTGTACACTAGGTACCCAGGGCATTGGTTTATCTAAGGCCATCAGGGGCTGAAGCATGTATTGTGCCACCCCTGGCCTGGCCTAACAAATTTGACACAACTGGCTGATCACTCAGCTGGGGTAAGTTGGTGTAACCACCTCTTACTTAGGTGTAGTATACCTATGCCTAACCTTAAATGGGACACATGTTAACCTATAAGTCACTCCTATGGCAGGCCTTAACAATCCTGAAGGCAGAGTGCTTGGTTCCATGTGAGATGGTGCTCTGGCATGAGCTGAGCCTGTCTGCAGTGGTCGGAACAACTTCCTTCTACCGTTTCCGGATATCGTCATACCATATACTCTTAAGTGCATTATGAACCTCGCGGTTAAATGCTATCTTTGGTTTGGCTTTATCAAAACATGTCGAGTAAGGTGCCATACGAATTGGAATACTAACCCCTCGCCAATTCTGGCGACGGGGTTAGCATTCCACCCTTCTAGAGGGACACGACATGTACAGTACCTGAAACCCGGGAAAAATCAGACATAGCCTCAGCTCCACAAAATGGATGCTGCCACCACAGACACAAGTCTGCCCTCCTGCTGCTGGTAGTCCTTCCAGCTTGGGAGACGTGGACAAAGGGTTTCCTGCCAGGGGAGGTGCGAGCACCACCCCAGACAGGATTTTGTGTATTGGTCAGGTAGGGCTTGAATGGAATGAGACATGCCTGAGGCTCACAAGGAGCCTCGGTGCATATGCCAGTTCAAACCGGTCCTGGGGCACACCAGCCCCGGACCTGGGGCTAGCTGGACAAAGGATTGGGGGTGTGACCACCCCCCTTCCTGGTCCCACCCTTAGGGAGGGACCTAGCAGGTAGTCCGGCCCCTAGAATCCGCTTAAAGGTAGGAGCTGTGTCCTAAGACTTCAGACATCCTGGAATCAACTTAACCACAAGAAGAAGACGGGAACTTCGACGCTCTGCTGCACAGAGGACTGAAGGAAATCTCCCCTATGGTCAGGGAGTGACCATCTTGCTAACGCAAGCACCAACCAGCTATTGAACGTCTGCTTTGCCGCCGCCTCCTGCCGGAGCCCGAGCCCAGAGCCCGACAAGACCTGGACCTCCAGACCTCTCACCGCCCGATCCACAGTCCCTGCAAAGAAGGAACCCGTGGAGGCACCGAGACACGTGGAGCCAGCCATCTTGAAAGACCGACGACTAGCTGCAAGCGCAGCAACAGAGGCTCCCTCCAAGTTGTGCTTTCGGTCCTGAGAAGCCCAACCACCGAGCAGCATCTGCACCAAAGGTGAGCCCTCCAGCATCTCCACGATCTGCGTGGGGCCCCTCTGCACTTTGCATCTCGACGCGCCTGCCCGGTCCCTGGCCCGTTGGCTAGTGGCCATTTTGGCGACCCATTTTGAAATCAACGACGCTGGTCTGGTTGCTCCAGACTGGCCCTAGCTGCTCTCCAAAAGAGCAGCCCCTCTGACCTTGCTGGTCAGAACAATCAGCTTTCTTGAACTTCCACGGCTCCTGCCTTTGCCAAGGCTTGTTTGCTTCTTTCGAGTCGCCGACACCGCCGACAGCAAGAGCCTGCGTGGGACAGCTCGTGACTCGACTCCTGGACGTCGTCGACCTTCAGGGACCACGTGGCTGCGGAGACAAGCTACACTTCACCACCTGTTTGCACCCGACATCGCTTGGTACCTACCTGGTGCCACGCCGGTCACTGGCTAGTGACTGTGAACACTGTCCCCTCTGCTTTCAGGTCTTCCACAACTCCGATCGACTCTTGGATCCAACGCAGCTCTTCTGCACCGACCGCCTGCAGCATCTTTGTCATCAGGCTCCATTGAATCGATAGAAGAAACCCGACGCACTTCGAGACCTATGCACCCGCTTCCTGTGGGTGAGGTAAAGCTGGCACTCCGGTGCCCAAGTGTAGAGAATCATCTCTAGTGTCTGTGTTTCGAATCTTGAGATCGTAGTCTATCCAGAAGACCCTTTCTGCAGTAACTTTTTAACTTTTACGCACCCATTGAAAACCTATGGGAGCACGCGTGTGACTTTCCTCACTGCACACGCAACCCGTGGACCTCCTGGTCACTAACTAAAGTTAGCTCCTTGTAGGCCCAGCGATTCTAGAGGCCCTAGGCCTTTTCCCTTTCCTGTTCGTGGTACTTATACCACTATTTTAGTATATGGTTTGAGTGGCCACCAGGGCCCATCCATATAAAGTGCAACTTCTGTGTATTATAACATTGTCTTGTTTAACGATTTGTGCTCCTGTGCTCATAAAGAGTCTAGGGGTTACTTTGAGAAATAAATACATATATATTTTGAATATATATCTGTGTGGTGTCCTTTCATTGGTATAAAAGGGGGTTACAGTTGGTAAAACAGCCTGCTTAACACGCTTTAACGAGTTTAGCCTCAAAGACTGCTTAGCCTACGCTACCACTAGGGCAGCTAGTCCGAAAAGGTTGACTTACAACCACACCATAAGGGTTGCTTGGCATGGTACAAGGTGGTCACTTTAACTAGTGAACATCATATACCAGGCCAACTTCTCACACCACCTCTGCTTCGAGATCAAGGACCCTTAAAGTAACATGAATTTTAAACAGTCATTAAAAACAGAAACCTGAAGTTCATGCTGCTTTAAAGGTGCTCCCACAACATGTGTCCTGCACTGTCTGTAATGTTGCATTGTGCCCAATGACCATCCAGGCCAAGCTGCAATACTGTGCTGTACACCAGGGACCATGCTATGAAGGTGCTACTAAGAGTGCTTTGCACTGGGGACCATGCTATGAAGGTGCTACTAAGAGTGCTGTGCACCGGGGACCATGCTAGGAAGGTGCTACTAAGAGTGCTGTGCACCGGGGACCATGCTAGGAAGGTGCTACTAAGAGTGCTGTGCACCGGGGACCATGCTATGAAGGTGCTACTAAGAGTGCTGTGCACCGGGGACCATGCTAGGAAGGTGCTACTAAGAGTGCTGTGCGCCAGGGACCATGCTAGGAAGGTGCTACTAAGAGTACTGTGCGCCGGGGACCATGACCTAGGCGGTGCGTGGCATCTCCCGCATCAAATGTTAGGCACCATAGTTCAGACAGTGCGCCCTGCATAGAATCAGGCAGATTCTCCATGCGGGTATGCCTATGGTGCTCTGAGCGGGCGAAATTCCCTGCAGGGATAAGGGTTGCAGGGCAAGTGCTGGAGGGCAGCCTTGCTCATTGTCACAGTACGCTTAGTCATGGACATTCCTGTGCGCCTTCATTTGGCAAGCACAGGGACTGTTCAAAGGAAGTTATTCCCCCCCCCCCCCCCCCCCCCCCCCATTGCCAGAATAGCCTTAGTAGGCAGGCGGGCGGGGAGTAGTCATCTAGCAAGTGGGCTGCTGTCCCATAGATTGGCACGCTGGTGTTCAGACACACTCGGCGCTAGTAGGACGGCAGCCAGGTGAGATCAGCAAATAGATGGGGCTTTGTGAGCCTGGGTGCCGGCTTCGTCCCCGCCCAGACTGGGCTCGGGGCTGAGGCAACTGAAGCAGTGGAACTTTCCCTCATAGGGGTGATTAGTTCTCGGCACAACTTCCCAGGCCTAACGGGTCTTTTGTTTCATCAGACTATCTGACCCAGGATAGTGTCAAGGGCTTGGGATATAGATGGGGCCACCTATAACCAGCAGGGATGGTTCTCTTTTATCTGGACTGCAGGAAGCCCCAGACAGGTGAGGTGGCAGGTAAGACCATAGCTGCTTTGGTGGGGGGGCTCTGGCAGCGACGGTGGCCGCCTCCAGAGCTGTGGCGGAGTTACAGGACGATCTAGAAGCAGGCCGGTACCAAGGGTACTTCTGCGCGGCACCATATGGGGTGCCAGAGCCAAATCCGAGGAGCCTCATGGGAGGGTCCCGGAAGCCGTGTCGGCGCCCCGCTAGTCCTTCGGGCGGTTGTGGGCCTGAACAACCGGGGGTTTGCTATGCTATGGTCCGCCCCGGGAAGGGGCGTGAGTAGAAGTTACCAACGGTCACGTGATCCTGGAAGAGAATCACTTGGACGGCAGCACAGGCGGGGTTCGCCCCAGTGCTGCCCGGCTCATCAGGCGGGCAGGCGGCCCAGTTGGTTGCCTGCCCTTGGATCGCCCGTAAGATAACCCACCTATTACATAACGGTGTATGTAATAAACCTGCAGCATTTTGTACCCAATCAAACAGTCTGAGTGTGTGTTATTATTGGGTAATGTATTTTGTTGGAGAGGGGACTGAGGGGTGCCAAAGGCGATACTATGGGCGTGAACAAGACTCCTGGCTGGAACATCTCAGTAATAGGACGACAATTATCACCGGCAATAGCTGGTGGGACCTGGTAGTAGGGGAGGGCGCAAACCATGTAGTTGTGCGCACACCTAACTAACATGACTGCAAGCGACCGAACATGCGCATACTCGGACCCGTGTTCTGCAGCGCCTGAATATGCAGGTGTTTCCTCTGTGGGTGCTTCCCAATGTGAGGTGTATCCAACCACTGGCGGCTGCGCGGGCTGTGTTACGCCCCTGTATCCAACGTGCCCTAGAAGTGAAAAGAAGTGCGTGGGAACGTCTCCCTTGAATGGTTCTCGTTGAGGAGGTGGAGGTGCGACATTTGGCATGGACGGCGGAAGCCACCTTGCTATCGCACGTGACACCCACTCAGGAGAGGGGCTAAAAACACTCTTTTCCATCATTTACGATAACAACCCGTCCCAGGACATCCAGCTGAGCCAAACTCGCCACACAGGCGATGAAACTCCTTATTGTTCGCTTGCTCCACAATACAAGTTGTGTATGGACTGCGGACCGCGTCCCAGCGCGCCACGTGCTCTTCGGACCCACGGAAGGTCATAAGAGGGGTGCAAGTACACCGTGATCCATCCTGGGGGCTCGAGGCGTTTCTAAGACACTTACTGTGCTAGCAAGGGTCCAAAACAAACAATGCAAGAGCACAAGGCAAACTGTTTACTCAGAAACTATTCATGGCGGCCATTGATGCTGGAGCGCCGCGGGGCTCCGGCAGGTGGGGGGCCCGCACGAGCGGCCAGCGGCTGTGCGCCTCACACCACCCACTCCAGAAACTCCTGGAACACATTCATATTTGGAGGTCACAGCAAATCTCCAATCCAAGCACACAAAAGCGTCCGAGCAGCGGGTCCATCGTGGATGAATGTCAGGCTGCCAGCTCAGGAAGTGAACTGTCCAGCATGAAGGTACATCAACTCCTTAACACGCACATAAATGGGACCTGTAGTTTTCGGGCTTTGGTGAGTTTCCTTCTTGTGGGATTTGCAGTGGTCCCCGGAGCATGAATTCCCTGCAACAAGCATTGGCGTAAGGAAACCCCAGGGGGCACCCCTGCCAGGAATGACGAGGGGGCCCTCTGCAATACCGATACCCTCGAGCTGACAAGCTGAGGGGGCCTCCCTTTATGTCTAGATGTTTGAGGGGCCCCAGGCCACACTGCAGAGGAAATGGGGGTGTCCGTTACTCCCCGGGCAACAAGATGACGAGCCAATGATTACCCCTGGTGGGAAGCGAAAGGCGCAGTGACTCAGGATACCTGGGCCTGTAGACGCCCCCTGGAGGAGCATCCGGCGTGTGCGCTTGTTTTCTGCGCCCCAGGGCTCCGCTGTATTAAATAAGGAGCTACAGGCGCATGCGCGGTCGCACCGGCGCTATCTTAAGACGGCGGCCTCTCATCTGCAAGGGTTTGCTGCACGCAAATCAGGGAAACACTTCACCTCTGTGCAATGCACGCACAGTATTATGCAATGCATGCACAGTATTATGCGTGTAAGGAGGTGAAGGTCTGTCGAGCACAGAGAGAAGCCGCACAGACAGTCTCAGTGCACCCTGAGGGCAACCTGCTGGAGGGGCAAAGGGGATCGCACGGACCCCCACACACACCCCCTGCAGCTGGTTACAGTTACTCCCTGCAGGCCTGCACCCGCCTGCAGGGGCATCTCTGTCTCCTCTCCGGTGTGCAGCAGCTGCCTGCATTATGAATGAGGGCGAGGGCGAGGGCTTATAGGTGCGCCGCAGTACAAACCGGGACAGCGCGCTCTCTTTGTAACACGGCCCCACATACATGCAGTTGCTTACTCAGGGCAGGGATCATGCCCATGTACCATGCACCGGACATTCCCTTTCCATCAATAACCCAGCACTGCACTCACTTAATCTTTGGGAATTGGACCCCTGACCTTGCTTAGCCATAAAGTCTAGAACCTAGATCTGTTACATAAAAATCAGGAAAAAAAGTCAAGTAACTAATGGTGCCCTAAGACCTTTCAAAGTTACTACATGTGTTTCCTTAATAATAGAAGTCAAACGCTCTTTTTGAATAGACTAATACAGCTTGGACATCCATGTATTGTGCATTATAAATGTGCAGATTTAACTGAATGTTCTACCCAGTACCATCCTCAAAACATAAGGCTCGATTGATTGCCCACGATATCCCCTAAAGAAGGAAGTCCTTGGCATTTCAGTGGCTGGCAGTAGTATCTGGCTGTAGGAGAGTAGGATCTGCTTCACATGGTACCCCCACTTTTTGCTGGTGTTTCACTGTTTTTCGACCTTAGTCTGGCTGTGGCCCTGCCAATCAGGCCCACAGCCTAGCTGCTTCCTCTCTAAAATGGTTTCCATGTACATTAGGTACATATCTAATTGAATTCTGGAGTGCCTTATAAGCCCCTAGTATACAGTATACTATGTACCTAGGGCATAGGAGAAGTGTCCAAAGAGATCCAAGCCTGGCTGCAGCATGTATTATGCCACCCCTGGGAAGCACTCGAAAATGGCACCACAGGTCTGCTACATATATTTGTAAAGTAACAACCTAGGCAATTCTTGTAGACAATGATAGTCAGTATTTTACTATTTACAAACAGACCAGTTTAAACAGTGAGACGAAACAGAAAATAAGGTTGTGATTCTTTTTTAATTAGAAGTTCTATACACGTTCACAATTAAAAACAATTTTATTCTATACATAATAAAAAGATCATAACAGATGTTAAAATAAATAACGGATTACATAAAAATAAAAGATAAACAAGTGTAGTGGCACAGATTTTTATAGTTCGACGCGCGTTTCGGCGTAGTTTACGCCTTCGTCAGGAAAACTAAGGCCACAATTCCTGTAATAAAGAACAAATAAACACATTCTAAATAATGTTTCGTCACTGCTTTTTATAATTTCTACAATCTCTTTCATCAATTTGATTTAACATTTCTTAGGTCTGATTTGATAATTCAGGATGATCGATATGAAGTATGCCTTCAATTACATGGTTATTATTTAGTATGATCATAGAGAAAAACACAAGCAATTTCTAAGATGTGATTAGCTTCATAATCTAGGTAGAAAATTTAACAAAATATATTTTAATTTATAACATTCAGCTTGTTAGTATTTCATAAAGGTTACTATAGTGAGATAGAATAATAGAATAGTATAGAGAAGAAATCTAAGGGTTTCATTATATTAGTTATAGGATGAAGAACAATTTATTAGATGTCTACCTGTGTTTCAAGGTTCAGAAGGAGGCTTTTTTCCAGGTAGGATAGGCAAATAATTTTTCTTGTTGATGAATACCTATTAATGCGGAGCAAATAGTTAGCTATTTGTATTTAAAGACATTAACTTTATTCCAAGGTATCTCCAGTTAATTAATACCTTAATTGATGTTTATTCGCTCAAAAATAGAAAATTTGGAGATGAGCTAGCTATTCTTTTATAGTTGCATTCTGGGGAATCCAAGAATATGACGCAACCTAAGGCAAAAATAAAGAATACATAACTAGCTAATAATTATATGAAAATGTAGCTGCACAGCCAGTTACTTGTTGGTATCATCAATAGGTTACCTTATTAGGTTGAAGTTTTGTGTTTCATTGGCATTTCTTTAGGTATTTCCGTATGAACGATTCTTAAGTATGTTAAAACCTAGGAAAAGTGGGAGTATAATCATGTCTAAAGAGCCGTGATATATATTTAACTGCGTGTAAAATATACATTATATTTCTGTGTGGTGCCGCATTACCTGGTATTTAATGAATTCTTGTATGTGCCGGTCTTGATAAAAAGTTGTAGATAAATAAAACACTGTTGAAGAGGCGTCACAGGTATGATATAACCTAAAGATTAGAAATGATACGGATTGAGTAAAAATAATAATAAAGGTAATGTTCGATGAAAGATGTAAAAATCAGAGTAATTGCTATATTATTAGTAGTACAGACAGAGTATATACGTGTGCCAAAGGATATTGTTTTTGCATGGTTTATGGAGTACCTTCTGTTATAGTCGCTAGCGTGCCTTAATAGAGTCGTTTTGAAATTGAAAATAGTTACTAATTAGCATGAACGGATAGCTTTTTACATATGTGCGACACGAAAAAGGAAAGTATAAATTGTCACATTGTTCAGATCCTTACCGACTTTTCGATTTAGTATTACAAAAAAGCACGGTTATATAGTGTGTCACATTTAAGACAATTACGAGTTTAAAAATAGGTATTAGTGCTTCGACCAAATGGGTCTTTGGCACGTGTGACACTTAAACAAATATACACACCGTTTGATTTACTTCGATGTTTACTGGCTATTCATTCATGTTTTACTACAGGGGACGGTTAAATATTGTCTATATATAGAACGGTTGACAGGCGTACTTTAGTATATATGCCGATTCGGGCGATGTGTATGTAGTTTTAATTATCAGAATGATTGCCGGCTTTCCGTTTCATGTTTCGCTAAACGCGACGGCTACATTGTATGTATATACAGAGTATATCATAGGCGTTTATCAATGATTGCTTTACAACTGCTTCAGATTAATTTATAGGTTTCGTCCTTGCTCTAGCTAATTCGGTAGTCTAATTTGTAATTGCATATTAGGGATAATATTAAGTTGCGAGCCATCTTACCTTTCTTTTCGACGCGTTTACGATGTCGACCGGGCTCCTTGGATAGTGTTTGCAACAAAGTATCCTAGTATGTAGCCTTTATATTGGCTATCACTTGTTAAGGTCGTGAGTGCTCATTGGTGCGATTCTAATGCCTAACGTAAGCGTATGACGTAGCTCTCGTTTGAACCTTCATCTACAGTGTGTTTGATTGGCTGGCCTATGAGTTCAGTGTATCGCTTTTCAGAATATGTATTAAAGCGATGACGAACGATTGCGAAGTCGTGTAATGTGGCAAATCAGGGTGATATGTGTCGCTCGTAACAATGTCACAGCCAGTGCCTTCATCACTAAGACAATACAACACAACATTGTTGACAAACATGTGACCCACAAGTTGCAAGGGCAATCAATGTGTCACAGTTTTTCAAGTAGTTTCATAAAACGATGTGAAACAATCGGAAGGTTCAGAGAGTTTGCGTATGGAGCCTCTTTATTTGCGGTATTTTTTTCTAGTAATGGGGATTTCTCGAGATTTTTTAAAACTATACGAATTCTTAAACTTTGAAAGTATATTATAATTAATATGGTAAACAGACACATGTTATATGGAAAGCATTAGTGGGTTTGGTGGGACTTTAGATGATTGCATTTTCCCACGGTAATTCGTTATTGAGACCTTTTTTGAAAGTGTTTAAAGAAAAAATCCAAAAAACTTCCCGTTTTTTGCGGATTTTGGTTCCATATGCATTATCTGATACATTGATTTTTTCCAAGACGCGCCAACGAATCTCATCAGGTTTGTGTTGAAATTCTATGAAATGTTTTACTAGTGGCGCTGTCAGTTTTTTCGTTTTTATGGCTGAGCGGTGTTCAGATATCCTGGTCTGTATTGCTCTTGATGTCTCCCCCACGTAGCCTAATTGGCACGGGCATAGAATGAGGTATATTACATTTTGTGTTTTACAGTTCCACATCTGTGTTGCTCGAGCTGTAAAACCATTATGTATCAGTGTTTCGCCTGTATCAATGAGATCGCAGGATTTACAGTTAGTACATTTGAATGTACCCTTGATGGGACGTTGTCCGTCAATCGATTTCTGTATGTACTGGATGTTGGTATTTCCATCTTCAAATTTAGAGTGTACTAAAATGTCCTTCAGATTTTTGTTTCTGCGGTGAGCATATAGGGGTTTTTCTAATTTAGTACTATTGTTGGTGTTGCAGTTTAAAATATGCCAATTTTTATTGATAATGTACTTGACCTTGGCATTCAATGTTGAATGCCTTGTAATACATACCAGTTGTCTTTGTTTTTCTATTTTCTCCTTTCGTAACAGGCAGTCTCTGTCATAGAATCTAGCTCTTTTATATGATTCTCTTATGAGACGGTGGGGGTAACCTCTTTCCAAAAATTTGGTTTTCATGATGGTCGCTTGTTTATCAAAATCTAAAAGGCTAGAACAATTCCGTCTGACTCTCAGGAATTGTGAGAAAGGAATGCTTTGTTTCTGGCTGCGGGGATGGTAACTTTGAAAATGTAATAAAGTATTTCTTGCGGTTGGTTTGGTATGAAGATCTACTTCTAGTAGTCCTGTTCTGTTTATGATGTTGATGTCAAGAAATTCAACTTGAATGTTACTACTATTGCTTGTAAATTTCAGGTGGGGATCTGTTAGGTTAAGCCACTGAATGAATTCAGGGAGAGTGTCATCCCCACCAGTCCAGATAAAGAAGATGTCATCAATGTATCTGGACCAGTGGGTCACAGATTCGAAGAAAGGAGCTATTTCGTTGTGGATAAATTTGGATTCCCATCTTGCCATGTAGATGTTGGCTATTGATGGGGCTACAGATGCTCCCATACTAACGCCTTTAGTTTGGCGAAAGAGATGGTGTCCAAATGAGAAGATATTTTCTGTAAGTATAATTTGTAGGCATTCTTTGATAAATGGTTTGAAACAGGGTATATTGAATTCATCTATGAACCAATCAGTAGCCTCTATTGCTTCTTGTTGTGGAATATTACTGTATAGCGACTCGATGTCAAGGGTCACTAATACATCAAAGTTGCTGTTAAAAGTTAGATGTTCAACTTTATTAATTATATCTCTGGTGTCTTGTACATAAGATGCAATTTGAGATATATAGGGTCTTAACTGATTATCCACAAATTTGGATAATGGTTCTGTAACTGTGCCAATGGTGGAAACTATTGGTCTATAGGGGGGATTAGTGAGACTTTTATGGATTTTTGGTAATCCATATATACAGGCTGTTTTGTTTTTTGAGGAGTTAAGGTAATCATATTCCTTGGTTGTAATGTGGTTTTCATCTAGGGCTTGAGTGGTTAGAGTCAATATTCTTTTTTCTATTTCAAAGATGGGATTAGTTTGTATTTTTGAGTAGAAGGTATTGTCTTGTAGCATATCGAGCATCTTGTTTTTATAATCATCTGTGTCTACAACGACAATACCACCACCTTTATCACAGCATTTTATTGTTAAATGTTTATTTCCTATTAAGTTTTTAATTGCCGTGAATTCTTGTTTATTTAGATTGTAGGCAGGTTTAGGAATAAATTTTAAGTCTTGCTCAAGTTGTTTGAGGACTGTATTTTCAAAGGTAGATACCTCTGGTCCTAGTTGTTCTAATGTGGGGGTAAATGTTGATGGTAATGTCAACCTACTTACATTGTAGTCTGAGTCTGTGTTCTCTTCCTTGTCAGCAAAGAACTTATTAAGTCTAATTTTTCTAAAAAAAGAAAAAATATCTTGAAAAAGTTCAAAAGTATTAGCTGATGTGTGGGGGACAAAAGAAAGGCCCTTAGATAGAAGGTCTATGGCAGGGCGTTCTAATTGATGAGATGACAGATTAAAGATGGGGATTACATTCCGTTTTTCCAGTATTGCCTGTTTCTCGTTTCTAACAGGTGTTGGGGGTCTGGTTGATAATGGTGCCCTTGGTAGTTCCCTCTGGATTGGGGTTGTGTTTGGAATCGGACTCTTTGTTTGCCTCTGCCCCTCCCTCGTTGTCCTAAAAAAGGCTGGTAGGAATTTTTTGGGGCGAAGGAACCATATGTATCTGGTGTATCATAATGGTGGGATGGTCCCTCGTTGTCGGAATCAGTGGTGTCTGAAAAAGTTCTAACTTTCTGCTGTCTTGAGGTTTGATCATTTAGGAAGTGATTATGTTTGTAGAAGTCTATACTAAGGTAGGGGTATGTTCTCTCTAACGTATTGTACCTTTTGTCTTTTGAAAGTTTGTCTACTTTTCTTTTATTAAGGTATTCTGCAAAAGAAGCTAGTTCTCTATTAGAGTCCTCTAGTTTTTTTGTTGCTTCTTCTATACTGTTGTTTTTTCTTATTGCTTCTTCTAGTTCTTTTAGTTCTACTTTAAGTGACAATGCCAGTTCTTTGGCTGTCTCAATGATCAATATCATGAGATCTCGTGAGCAGCGGCTGGCAATCATGCTCCACTTTTCTAAAAATTCCTTATGGTGGACAAATAGTCCAGGTATATTGCGGACTCGTAAGCCTTGTGGAATAATTCCTGCCTTTAAATATTCCAGCATAAATTCTCCATGGGCTTCTATTCTTTTTAGTTTTTTCTTAAGATCGATCAGTTTATTTGTATCATTTTTTGGATTTTTTCTTTAAACACTTTCAAAAAAGGTCTCAATAACGAATTACCGTGGGAAAATGCAATCATCTAAAGTCCCACCAAACCCACTAATGCTTTCCATATAACATGTGTCTGTTTACCATATTAATTATAATATACTTTCAAAGTTTAAGAATTCGTATAGTTTTAAAAAATCTCGAGAAATCCCCATTACTAGAAAAAAATACCGCAAATAAAGAGGCTCCATACGCAAACTCTCTGAACCTTCCGATTGTTTCACATCGTTTTATGAAACTACTTGAAAAACTGTGACACATTGATTGCCCTTGCAACTTGTGGGTCACATGTTTGTCAACAATGTTGTGTTGTATTGTCTTAGTGATGAAGGCACTGGCTGTGACATTGTTACGAGCGACACATATCACCCTGATTTGCCACATTACACGACTTCGCAATCGTTCGTCATCGCTTTAATACATATTCTGAAAAGCGATACACTGAACTCATAGGCCAGCCAATCAAACACACTGTAGATGAAGGTTCAAACGAGAGCTACGTCATACGCTTACGTTAGGCATTAGAATCGCACCAATGAGCACTCACGACCTTAACAAGTGATAGCCAATATAAAGGCTACATACTAGGATACTTTGTTGCAAACACTATCCAAGGAGCCCGGTCGACATCGTAAACGCGTCGAAAAGAAAGGTAAGATGGCTCGCAACTTAATATTATCCCTAATATGCAATTACAAATTAGACTACCGAATTAGCTAGAGCAAGGACGAAACCTATAAATTAATCTGAAGCAGTTGTAAAGCAATCATTGATAAACGCCTATGATATTCTCTGTATATACATACAATGTAGCCGTCGCGTTTAGCGAAACATGAAACGGAAAGCCGGCAATCATTCTGATAATTAAAACTACATACACATCGCCCGAATCGGCATATATACTAAAGTACGCCTGTCAACCGTTCTATATATAGACAATATTTAACCGTCCCCTGTAGTAAAACATGAATGAATAGCCAGTAAACATCGAAGTAAATCAAACGGTGTGTATATTTGTTTAAGTGTCACACGTGCCAAAGACCCATTTGGTCGAAGCACTAATACCTATTTTTAAACTCGTAATTGTCTTAAATGTGACACACTATATAACCGTGCATTTTTGTAATACTAAATCGAAAAGTCGGTAAGGATCTGAACAATGTGACAATTTATACTTTCCTTTTTCGTGTCGCACATATGTAAAAAGCTATCCGTTCATGCTAATTAGTAACTATTTTCAATTTCAAAACGACTCTATTAAGGCACGCTAGCGACTATAACAGAAGGTACTCCATAAACCATGCAAAAACAATATCCTTTGGCACACGTATATACTCTGTACTACTAATAATATAGCAATTACTCTGATTTTTACATCTTTCATCGAACATTACCTTTATTATTATTTTTACTCAATCCGTATCATTTCTAATCTTTAGGTTATATCATACCTGTGACGCCTCTTCAACAGTGTTTTATTTATCTACAACTTTTTATCAAGACCGGCACATACAAGAATTCATTAAATACCAGGTAATGCGGCACCACACAGAAATATAATGTATATTTTACACGCAGTTAAATATATATCACGGCTCTTTAGACATGATTATACTCCCACTTTTCCTAGGTTTTAACATACTTAAGAATCGTTCATACGGAAATACCTAAAGAAATGCCAATGAAACACAAAACTTCAACCTAATAAGGTAACCTATTGATGATACCAACAAGTAACTGGCTGTGCAGCTACATTTTCATATAATTATTAGCTAGTTATGTATTCTTTATTTTTGCCTTAGGTTGCGTCATATTCTTGGATTCCCCAGAATGCAACTATAAAATAATAGCTAGCTCATCTCCAAATTTTCTATTTTTGAGCGAATAAACATCAATTAAGGTATTAATTAATTGGAGATACCTTGGAATAAAGTTAATGTCTTTAAATACAAATAGCTAACTATTTGCTCCGCATTAATAGGTATTCATCAACAAGAAAAATTATTTGCCTATCCTACCTGGAAAAAAGCCTCCTTCTGAACCTTGAAACACAGGTAGACATCTAATAAATTGTTCTTCATCCTATAACTAATATAATGAAACCCTTAGATTTCTTCTCTATACTATTCTATTATTCTATCTCACTATAGTAACCTTTATGAAATACTAACAAGCTGAATGTTATAAATTAAAATATATTTTGTTAAATTTTTTACCTAGATTATGAAGCTAATCACATCTTAGAAATTGCTTGTGTTTTTCTCTATGATCATACTAAATAATAACCATGTAATTGAAGGCATACTTCATATCGATCATCCTGAATTATCAAATCAGACCTAAGAAATGTTAAATCAAATTGATGAAAGAGATTGTAGAAATTATAAAAAGCAGTGACGA
Source organism: Triturus cristatus (assembly GCF_964204655.1). Taxonomy (NCBI): domain Eukaryota; kingdom Metazoa; phylum Chordata; class Amphibia; order Caudata; family Salamandridae; genus Triturus; species Triturus cristatus. The sequence continues at coordinate 43,713,511 of NC_140589.1, forward strand.
AACATTATTTAGAATGTGTTTATTTGTTCTTTATTACAGGAATTGTGGCCTTAGTTTTCCTGACGAAGGCGTAAACTACGCCGAAACGCGCGTCGAACTATAAAAATCTGTGCCACTACACTTGTTTATCTTTTATTTTTATGTAATCCGTTATTTATTTTAACATCTGTTATGATCTTTTTATTATGTATAGAATAAAATTGTTTTTAATTGTGAACGTGTATAGAACTTCTAATTAAAAAAGAATCACAACCTTATTTTCTGTTTCGTCTCACTGTTTAAACTGGTCTGTTTGTAAATAGTAAAATACTGACTATCATTGTCTACAAGAATTGCCTAGGTTGTTACTTTACAAATATATTGTACCCTGGCCTAGGAATTTTCAGGGGGTCCTCATTTTTTACACAAAAATTAACCACAGGTCTGCTACTGCAGCCTGGGTAAGGGTGTGCTTGCACCCCTTACAGTGGTATAGGCTACCTATATCACTACCATATACAGACACATATAAACCTATAAGCCACTCCTCAGTATTTCCGAAAGCTGCAGAGGGGCTCAGCTCATGCTTGGGCACCCTCTCACATAAAACCAAGCACTCTGCCTTCAGGATTGTCAAGGCCTGCCATAGGAGTGGCTTATAGATTTATATGTGTCTGTATAAGGTAGTGATATAGGTAGCCTATACCACAATAAGGGGTGCAAGCACACCCTTACCCAGGCTGCAGTAGCAGACCTGTGGTGGCATTTTCGAGTGCTTCCCAGGGGTGGCATAATACATGCTGCAGACCCTGGTAGGCCTCTGAGGTACCTATGCCCTAGGTACATAGTATACGATATACTAGGGGCTTATAAGGCACTTCAGAATCCAATTAGATATGTAACTAATGTACATGGAAACCATTTTAGAGTTTAGAGAGGAAGCAGCTAGGCTGGGGTCCTGATTAGCAAGGCCACAGCCAGACTAAGGTCGAAAAACAGTGAAACACCAGCAAAAAGTGGGGGTACCCATGTGAAGCAGATCCTACTCTCCTACACTGGCGTCTGTGTCTCTAGGGTCAGCAGGAAGGCACAGATGCAGTCCTTACAAGAGGTGCCTATCGGCTGTTGAGATGGGAAGATCCCGGGCCACTGGCCGGACCACCGGTGTGGACCCCACCTTCACCAGAATACCAAAGAGCGCCCTGGGATACCTGGTGCTGTGGACAGAGACGCTTCAGAATGCCATGGCACTGGCTTGACCACCGGTGTGGACCACACCTGCACCAGAATACCAAGGAGCGCCCTGCGATACCTGGCGCTGTGGACAGAGACGCTTCAGGATGCCAGGGCACTGGCCTGACCACCGGTGTGGACCACACCTGCACCAGAATACCAAGGAGCGCCCTGGGATACCTGGCACTGTGGACAGAGACGCTTCAGGATGCCAGGGCACAGGCCTGACCACCGGTGTGGACCACACCTGCACCAGAATACCAAGGAGCGCCCTGCGATACCTGGCGCTGTGGACAGAGACGCTTCAGAATGCCAGGGCACTGGCCTGACCACCGGTGTGGACCACACCTGCACCAGAATACCAAGGAGCGCCCTGGGATACCTGGTGCTGTGGACAGAGACGCTCAGGATGCCAGGGCACTGGCCTGACCACCGGTGTGGACCATACCTGCACCAGAATACCAAGGAGTGCCCTGCGATACCTGCTGTTGTGGACAGAGACGCTTCACAATGCCAGGCCACTGGCCTGATCACCGGTGTGGACCACGCCTGCACCAGAATACCAAGGAGCGCTCTGCGATACCTGGCGCTGTGGACAGACACTTCAGGATGCCAGGGCACCGGCCTGACCACCGGTGTGGACCACACCTGCACCAGAATACCAAGGAGCGATCTGCGAAACCTGGCGCTGTGGACAGAGACACTTCAGAATGCCAGGGCACTGGCCGGACCACCGGTGTGCACCACACCTGCACCAGAATACCAAGGAGCGCCCTGGGATACTTGGCGCTGTGGATAGAGACACTTCAGGATGCCAGGGCACTGGCCGGACCACCGGTGTGGACCACACCTGCACCAGAATACCAAGGAGCGCCCGGGGATACCTGGCGCTGTGGACAGAGACACTTCAGGATGCCAGGGCACTGGCCGGACCACCGGTGTGGCCCACACCTGCACCAGAATACCAAGGAGCGCCCTGGGATACCTGGCGCTGTGGACAGAGACGCTTCAGGATGCCAGGGCACTGGCCGGACCACCGGTGTGGACCACACCTGCACCAGAATACCAAGGAGCGCCCTGGGATACCTGGCGCTGTGGACAGAGACGCTTCAGGATGCCAGGGCACTGGCCGGACCACCGGTGTGGACCACACCTGCACCAGAATACCAAGGAGCACCCTGCGATACCTGGCGCTGTGGACAGAGACACTTCAGAATGCCAGGGCACAGGCCTGACCACCGGTGTGCACCACACCTGCACCAGAATACCAAGGAGCGCCCTGGGATACTTGGCGCTGTGGACAGAGACGCTTCAGCTCCCCAGGTATGATACTAATGGCCACCAACCTGCAGCTGCAGCAAATATTTCTCTGAGTCCACATGAGGACAGTGTGAATACCAGGATAATCAGTGGGAACCCTGTAGAGTCTGCACTCATGAGTTGTTGATAGAGTCCGCTGCGTAGAGATAGATCCAAAAATCCAAGTTTAGAGGAGGCTGTCCTTCCCACAGGAGCCATCGTATAAAACAAATATTAATTTTAAATCCATGTGGTGCTTAATAAAGATTTATCACAGTTCCAGACCACTGATGCCATCACAACGCAAGAGAATGGCAAGCACCTACTGAAGCCTCGTGAGGTGTGGTGGTACTAAACTAATATAGTTCCTGAGCCCACGTTTCCTAGATCAGAACCCGCCTGGCGTCTACAGGCTTCATGGCATAGAGTCCGTGGTGGGCTTGATCACGGATCATCTTAAGTACAATACAGCTGTCCTCCCCAGATTTCGTAACACAGGATCTCTCTTTGCCTTTGACGCGGCCACTCATAATATCCTTCTTTCCCACATCAGCCATCCTGTGTACTCCCCAGATTTGGTATCACAGGATCTCTCTTTGCCTTCGACGCGGTCATTCATAATCCTTCTTTCCCACATCAGGTATCCTCTGTCCTCCACAGATTTCATATCGCAGGATCTCCCTTTGCCTTCGACCCGGTCATTCATAATCCTTCTTTCCCACATCAGGCATCCTCTGTCCTCCACAGATTTCATATCACAGGATCTCTCTTTGCCTTCGACGCGGCCACTCATAATATCCTTCTTTCCCACATCAGCCATCCTCTGTCCTCCCCAGGTTTGGTATCACGGGATCTCTCTTTGCCCTCGACGCAGTCACTCGTAATACCCTTCTTTCCCACATCAGCCATCCTGTGTCCTCCCCAGATTTGGTATCACAGGATCTCCCTTTGCCTTCGACCCGGTCATTCATAATCCTTCTTTCCCACATCAGGCATCCTGTGCCCTCCCCAGATTTCATATCACAGGATCTCTTTGCCTTCGATTCGGTCACTCATAATACCCTTCTTTCCCACATCAGGCATCCTGTGTCCTCCCCAGATTTCGGATCACAGGATCTCTCTTTGCCTTCGACGCGGTTACTCATAATACCCTTCTTTCCCACATCAGCCATCCTGTGTCCACCCCAGATTTCGGATCACAGGATCTCTCTTTGCCCTCGACGCGGTTACTCATAATACCCTTCTTTCCCACATCAGGCATCCTCTGTCCTCTCCAGATTTCATATCACAGGATCTCTCTTTGCCTTTGACGCGGTCATTCATAATCCTTCTTTCCCACATCAGGCATCCTGTGTCCTCCCCAGATTTCGGATCACAGGATCTCTCTTTGCCTTCGACGCGGTTACTCATAATACCCTTCTTTCCCACATCAGGCATCCTGTGCCCTCCCCAGATTTCATATCACAGGATCTCTTTGCCTTCGACGCGGTCACTCATAATACCCTTCTTTCCCACATCAGGCATGGAAATTCATGGTCCTTTTTCAAAATGAGTCCGTTTTTTCTGTCAATGTGGTTGTAATCACTCTATCTCCCTGCTGCTGTTTCAGACAAATACTTCAACTGTAAGATCCTCCACGGTTCTGCCTTCATACCTATTTTCTCCCAGGTTTCTCTTTCCCCTTTGACTAAAGTGACCCATAATCTCCACATAATTCCTGACCATTTCGATAATTATTTCCAAGTTCCTCAATTCCGAATTGGAATTTTCCTGAAAATCAGCTGTGTTACATACATAAAAATCAATTTACTAACTGCAGGGAAAACTGGACACATGAGAAGTGAATTAGTGGAAGAAAAAAGAACACAGGAGGCAAACCTTTCCAGGTAAGCACTAAGAGTCACAGGTCTAGAAAGATCTGCAAGCATGGCTCCTACTCCTCTGTACGGGACCGCCAGCCTCACTGCTGGGCGCACTCACATTGAAATCCATCCCCTGACTCCTGCCACATCTAAGGTACATCAACCTCATCCTATGGTGTGTTCTCAAACAGTGTCCAGTGCCCCACTGCTCTGTTGTTAAGTGTGAGTTCTAAAGATCCCTTTACCCCACATAGCGAATGCATCTAGTGTTTGCTGCCTAGATGGCTACCAACAGTTTTGCGGGCGTTGTAGGTGTTACTCTGAAAACCTAGAAAGTGATATCAGCTTGTAATGCCTGTGTAAGGCCTAGGAGTACAGTTTCATGCAGGTCTCGCTGAGAACCTGAGTCGCAATGGTGGTAACAAAGGATTCGTCAATAGCTGAAAATGTTTTTGCATGTCACTCACTGTCCTAACTCTGCATGTGATAGCCGAGGCAGCTACCTGTGAAGGTAGCCTTATAGTGAGTTTGTGGGCTATCTAAAAAGAATATTGCATAATGAGTGTCACAGCCTCTTCCTCTTGGACGGCGTGAACACAACACTCCTTCCTCGAGTTCAACACATTCCTTCACCATTTGGAACAGCATGAGACTGAAGCCCATGTCCATAGTTCAGGAGTCTGTGGGGGCTGAGGGCCTCCTTCTCTGATCGACAAGTTCCATTATTAAATACCTGGTGGATCCATCAGATCCTCTTCATCACGGCTACTTATCAACCTTGCACCCGGGTGACACATACAGGGCGTGCTGCATAGCCTGGACCAACTGCAAACTCAAGGCCATGTATGTAGTACAGGATCCTGTGGGTGCTCAGGGTCTCAGTCTCTGGGTGAGAATTCCATCATTACATACCTGGTGGATTTATGAGATCCTCTTCATCATGGCTACTTATCAACCTTGCACCTGGGTGACGTATACAGGGCACGCTGTATAGCCTGGACCAACTGCAAACTCAAGGCCATGTCCATTGTACAGGAGCCTGTGGTTAGTGATGGCCTCCGTCTCTGGTCGAGAAGTTCCATCATTACATACCTGGTGGATCCATGAGATCCTCTTCATCAAGACTACTGATCGACCTCGCACCCGGGTGACACATACAACGTGCGCTGTAATGTCTGGACCAGCTGCAAAGGTGTGATTCCCACTACAAAATGACAACTTGCTCTCTGCAACTCTGAAAAACAACCTCTTGTTTACATCAAACATTCTGTCACATTTCGTGTTTTACCAGCGCCAAGAAACCGAGCCGTATGGCGAATGCTGCTCTGTAAGGTTCCAACAAAGTAACATAACTTGTACTCGCTGTTCTTTCTCTTTACAGGTGATCATTGCTCTGGCAGAGAAGAACCGAGCCCACATCCCCTATAGAAACTCCATGATGACGTCAGTGCTGAGGGACAGCCTCGGTGGCAACTGCATGACCACCATGATTGCAACGCTGTCTTTGGAGAAAAGAAACCTAGACGTAAGTACGCCTCTCGCGCCAGGTCATCTGTCGCTGTTAGGAGACTGCCTGTCTGTCATTCCTCATGATGAATATTGGCCATGGGTTTCCTCTTGGTGCTAACCTACATTATGACAATTCTTTAGCTGAAACTCAACAGAGGTTGAGATGGGTGTTCTTGAACTCCCACCAGCCTCATGTAGTCTAACAAATTCGTAAATAACAAAACCGCATACATATGTACGTACATGGGGGGGCTCTGGTTCATCCATTGGTCTGTTAAGGCATCATTCCCATTCTGCTTCTGCCCACTACGGCATGCAGCAGAGGACAATTGATCCTCCCTCTTCAACCATTGGCCGCCTTCCACTCTGAGAGACGGCATTGAGTCTGATCGCACGTGCGCGTCTCTTCCTGCGACCAGGTGCACGTCAGCGGCAGAACTGCTTGGGCTGTACTTTACTTTCCAATGTATTTTCTTCTTTCCACTCTTTACTTTTCTTACATTTTTTGGCACCATTGTGTGTTAAAACCATATCTTCGGGTTATAGTAATTCAAAACCAATAGTACCTTTTTTAAACCATTAAGAATCTGTAATTTATTTAAAGTACAAAGGGGTTTTACCATTTTTCTAAGTAACCTGCCTGCTGGGATATTTTTTTAGTTTTAATTTTCTATTGCAAGTTTATGGCTGCTCGTTCAGAGAGTGGAATGCTTTCTTGTTTTACTTCTGTTGCACATGTTCGCAATAAAAAACAAGCAAAAACACTGCGCCAGCTGCCTTGACGATACCTGTTTTGTTGTTTTCCTTTACTGTGACGGTAACATAATAGTCTGACTGCTTATATACTATACCAATGAACATTATACATATTTGAAAAGCATAACATTATTGTGTGCTTGGGTGCAATGATGACACAAGACTTTCCAATTCCAATGTCACTCGCCTTCGACAATCTTTATAAGGTACAACACGTCAACATTAGTTACAGAGAATGATTGAACCGGTCTTAGCAGGATTTGAAGAGTAAACCTATTGCTAGAATCTCTGCTAGGAATAACTCTGGCCTGGCTGGGGTCCAATGTAATGCTGAGGCAGAGCTTGTCTTTGCAGTGGGCAGAGAATGCCCAAAATGCGGCTTTCTGTGTGTGATCGTGCCCAGGTTCCTCCTGTCCTCACAGGGCAGTATTCCCTCCCCAGTGCAGGCCCCTGTGCTTGGCATGCACTGCCTGTGGGCATCAGACTGGCACTCTCACCGACTCCTTCCAGGCATGAAGCTCCTTTGTCCGATTAGGCGGGGTTTTAGGATCAGTGCAACAGTCAGTGGGGCGGCGTGAGCTGTGAGCTTGCCATCAGTCAGTTAATGTGCAATAAAGCTGAGCATGAAAGGAACTCACTCACCGGTGAGTCAGTCAGCAGTTCAAAGTGCAGCCAGATCGATACACAAGTCAATGTCCTTGTGGGGAAATGCAGAATGCATATGAACACCACTCATGGTACACGAGCGGGAGACATGAATGCCCGAATGGATTATGCCCACCTCTCTCTAGTGCCAAGGAAGCAGGCACACAGGGCTATTTTGATGTTTTTATTAAATGGAAGTTAAGCATGTGGCAGTGCAGACTTCCACTACGTTTATTGCTCTACCCCATGTTGCACTTAAGCCATCTTCAGATTATAATAAAATGACCTAAAGATCAAATGAATCATATGATGTAGCACATATGCCTCATGGATCAATAACATGTAGTATGGATGTAATACATGTCAAATAGAAGGATTTTGAGGTATAGGTACAGGGTATTGGGTTCTTGTGTGTTCATAGTTGATTGGTAGAAATGAAGTTGTTAAGAGCCTATCAGAAGGCTTGGTCTTATCCAGGGGGTCCTATATAAGGCAGATCCGCATCGTATTTTCAGGATTGCAAATGGTCGAGCTCACGTTTTACTGTGTGGATAACCTGAACACCAGTCTTTCCTGGGCCTGCATTGGACCTCAATGATGGTCTATGGTGCGATGTCCATCTCTTTTTATCCTATGCCTTGTGTTTCTGAGCTCAAACTTGTTTAACTTGAGTAGAAAAACCCGAGAAGACTGCTTGCGAAGGCTGTAGGTTTGAGAACCCTTGAACTGCGCCATACAATTGGGCCCGGGTCCTGCTACGGTCCAAGTAACTCAAGAGTCCGTTTATATTCTAACCCAAGAGTGCGCGGCCCGGACTAACAACTGTGTAAGAGCTTTTGTGTGTAATAGGAAAAGATATTAGACCCAATCATTTTCTACAAAGTTCGACACTTTGGGCCAGGACATTGGGAGAAGGTGATTGTGCAGAACCGGGCAATTCCATCAAAGGGGAGATCAAAAATAAGACCCTGCCTTGAGACCGGACTGAAGATTTCCTGCGGAATGTACGGACCAGAGCGATTTCATCTCTGGAATCAGCCGCATTTCATTGAGGTAGCCATATCCTGTGTTGGATCACTCAAACAACTAGACTGCTAACCAGTGCTCTGGTTCATATCACATAGAAAACCAAGAAGCAAAGAGAGATGGCCACACTGGAGGAGAAAATGTCCACCAGCCCATACAAGTTGAATATTCAGTTGAGCTCCCTTGAGTCAGGGTTTGCGTCACGCTCTCCTCTGTTCACCATTGGCCTTTCCACATCTTGCTTTAGCTCCTTGCAATACGCTGGCCAACCATGGAAGGCTGACCAATGGGTACCTTTGATCGCCCTGCGCTGCCAAGCTAGCGTCTCCCCGGATTGTGCCCGGCACAGAATACACACCTGTCACTGCTGGGCTGGTCAAGGAGAAGGGATCGTGTCTGTGGTTTGAGAGGTGGCCTCCACTTCTTCTAGCTGGAGATGGCCCAGTGTACAAGACGCATGATGACCTCTGTGACCAACTCATGCATGACTGCCTACGAAGGTCATCGTTTATTACCCTGAAAAGGTCTTTTGATCAGAGGCGTCTTGTGTTCAGCCCTTTCAATGGGATCGATTCCTCTGAGTGCAGGGGCCCTTATTCTAAGCCCCGCTGCCGGGGTCCCTCGATCAAGGCAGTCGGCTGAAGTATATATGTCGCCTTAAGTCTGCAGAGAGCGTAGTGAAGCGCCTCAACACTATTCTACATTTACATGCTACAAGGCGCATCTACTCCCTTCCATGATGTCTGTGGATATAGGGGTTCGTGTAGCACCGCCCAGCTGGGTAGCAACAGAGAGCTCTGCATAGCTAGAGCACTGAGGGCGAATGAGGCAGACAGTCAGTTAAAGAGTGGGTACCTTGCCATCGGGGGTCTCTGCGCCCAGGTGGGGACCTCACCAGTGTATGGGGTGCTCCTTGTGGCTCCACGTTCCTTTTGAGCTGTAGGAGCAGTAGACGGAGCGTGGCGTGGGGCGAGATGTTTCATCTTCTCTGGGTGTAGCTGTGGAATGTCTGTCTGTTTCTTTGTTTTCTTTTGTCCTCCATTTCTCATCTAGCTTTGTTTGGCTCCTTGTGAGGCGCAGACCTCAGATGGGTGAAGGGGCTCTTCCTCGCACCTAGGCGTGGGGCTGTTTAATAGATCTTTGTATGAGATGCTTCGGGTATTGAACAGGGTGTGCTTCCAGAGGGCCCTCGCGTCGGTCTTTCCTCCCTTGGCGAGGCATGCACCGGTGGGAGGGCGCTCTTCATTTTTCTGCAGGAGAATCTAAGAAACCTCCGTGAAGTGCTTTGTCAGGTAGGAAAGGGTCAGGGTTCACCTGCTAGGTGTAAAATGTAATGTGTGACTTCGTGCAAAAGAGAGTTAATACCTTGCTGTGATTGCTTACTCTTGTGATGGGTGTTTTAAAGTATAGATACAAATGAGGGAATTAATTAATTATTGTTCAATTCATTAAAGCCATTAGAACAATAATAAATACATAGATTTTAAAATGAATAATAGCAAAGATTGTATAAAAGCCAAAATGGTTGTTGATAAAAATGCAAAAAAACGGATCAATATAAACTATTTGAACGATGAATGCAAATTGGACGTAGTTTAAAATTGGGACACATTCGATGTAATCTGATAGTGTAGATGGGGCTCGGACAAACAACGGCAGTGCTGGTGCCCATCTGTAATTCAAAGGCCTGTTTTACTGCTCTATACCATTTAAGTGCACAAGTACTCAAATCACATTTCATTTTAAAACTACAGCGTTTTCTATTCATGTTTTTGCCCTCGATCAATTAATGAGAAATTTAGAGTTTATCCAACTTGGTTTGAATCGAATTCATACGTTTTCGAAAGTTATTTGTAAAACAAAAACCTTTTTATTGTTAAAACAGTAAAATGCTGTTTCATTGCAGGTTCAAAGGCCTAATCTTTTAAAAGTTGGTATTAAAATCAATTTGCGCTGTGTAGTGAATGTTTGGCTGCAACATATAACGTGAGAGACACTTTCTCTCTTATACTTGCAGAACCTGAAGTAAATTCTCTCTTTTCTGCTTCCATACTTGTTTTACTTCTCATAAGTCAAAAAGATAAAAAAAAATTGTAGATGGTTGATTATGAGTGCACGTGGGACAGACACTACATGATCTCTGGAAGAGTCCCCCTTGATGACCCACTGGACATCATGTTCAACCAAGGACTTGGGGCAAATTCACCCACTTGCAGGTTATCCAGCAGATCGTACGTCTCTTCTCGTCTTCTGGAGTTGGCGATCAGGATGCATTCTATCTGGGAAGGACTGAATCTCCGCTACGTACCCGCTTCCATGTGTCGGTGAGAGGCAGCCCGTCTGCGGGGTGATCACTCGCTTTGCTTGTGAACGCTCGGAGAGGCCGCTGCACTTGGTTGCATAGTAATGGATCCTGACCTTGTGACTGGCCAGGTGGATCCCATGTACGGACTGAAGAACGCGGGGATGAGCATGGAGGTTGAGAGATTACTAGTGAGGCCTTCAGCTCAGTTGGTGGGAGTCTAGGATGGGATTGGTACTAAATTGTGTCAGGATTGAAAGCATACTGATTTTTCTAATATTTCTATTATAATTCCTTTGGTTGATTACTTACTAGTTGCTAGGTCATCTTGGACTAAGTTGTCTTTCGGTCTCATTCTGAGACTATTTCCGGTAGATGATTGTGGCTGTTAAGGTGAGCTTCCTGTGTGTTTACCTGAGGCTATTCAGTTCAGGCGGTCTATCCTGGCAGTGTGGTTTGTGGCAGTGCCTCATGTTTGTGCTGTCAGTGGTCCTGGGTGCGCCAGAGATTTATGATTGTGTCTTCAGGGTTGTTTCAGGGGTGTGACTAGGCCTTTATTCTTGCAGAATTCTTGTTATCATGTTACTCTGTTATTGCAAGAGGTTGTCTTTTCCAAACATTTTAAAACGTATCTCTTAGAACTGTATATTTCTGACTAATTAATCCACCATCTGCATTTGCTAATCTTAACCCCTCCTCCCCAGCAAAGCTGCTAATATAGCTATTGTATGAACGCGGAGTACCTGTTACCACCTTATTCTTTTCTTGTCACATAAGATGTTTCTGTAAACTTTGCTCCTTGCTGTTTTAGGTAAAGCGCTCTCAGACCCGTCTTTGCTCGCTCTGCTCTACATAAAAACGTTAGATAAACAAAAAGGTAGGACACGTTTACTCAGACACGGGTTCATTACTTCTGTCTGGTTTGAGGACCGATGGTGCGGCTCCCAGACAAGGGTCGGTTATCCTGAAACACTTCCGGGGCGGCTTCTGTACAAGGTCGGAAGGGGTGTGGCCTAGCAGTTCTAGGGCTGACCAGCACACATTTACAGATTTTTCCTGTCTGGGACATCTGCAGCTGTGGCACCTTCAGACTGGAAATGAAGAAGTGAAAAAAGGTAAAAAAAAGGTAGAAAAGGAAATGGGCCTTCTCCCTCCAAACACTCAGAACCTCATATCCATCAGGACTGCCCCAACCCTGCTCAGTTTTAAAGGAGGCGCAAGTCACGCCTCTTTAAAGAACACTACTTCACGTCAGAGTAACGCCCACTCCGCCTTCAGAACCCTGCTACCCCTCCAATAGGCTGCCAGCTGTAGCTCCGCCTTTCAGCCTGCGTAGCGTTTATCTCTGACACGCATCTGTAATGCCATAAAGAGCACAAAACGATGGAATGAAAAGCCACTGTACATTATTATTATTAATAATAATAATAATATTAATAATAATAATATTCATTATAGGTTAGGATCAGGGCACAAATCCTAAACAAGCATTGGCATAGCCAATAGGTCTCGCCTTTGGGACCTTATAAGTGTTTAGCCATGCAACAGTTAATGTTGTTGCAGTAAGGATATTGTGCTGCATAACTAAATACTTAAAGGTCCCAAAGGCGAGACCTATTGGCTATGCCAATGCTTGTTTTTTTGCTTAAAGCCTAATTTGGAAGGCTTGGTATGTATGCGTGACACAACATATTCAGAGCATGTCAAAGAGGTTAAATTCTCACCCCCACCAGGCTGCCTCAAGTAGGGGTGACGTCACATGCCCCGCAAAGGCCGACCCATTAATCACAGTCACGTGATCCGGAAGTGTATCGTCTACTGATTACTGGAGATGGCGTCGCTGTGGCTTCTATTCTTAGCTGGTTTCGGACTCAAGGAGCTCTGCTCGGACACTCCACTAGTGCTTTGGCACGGGATGGGTAAGCGGAAGGGAGTATGAAATATTGGGATGGGAATTGAAAACGATTAAAACAAACCCAAGTAAATGGAAAAATCAGCTGACCCCAGTCATATGACTGCAAGGAATGTCTTCCGGGTCACGTGGTTGTGTCCAATTTTATATGTCTGATGATGACTCATTGAAAGTGCTCTAACCTCTGGTGAAGGGGATTACGAGTTATTTTGGTTGGTGGACCTTAGTAGTAGCTTTCCGCACTTCACGAGCCTTGTTTGGTCATGTAGACGCACCTTGGTTCTTTTCATTTGTTTGTCTTGCGTCACTTCCATTGAAATTTTAAACATTTAGCTTATAAGTGGAAGATGTAAAATTCGATTATATGCTTTAGGATGTTTTAAGGGTAAAGCGAAAAGTTTGGAAGGCTTGTGCTCGGGACAGCGTTTTAACTACTTATACGTACCTCACAAACGCACAATTCTTTGCAGGGCCGTGCCCTCAACTCGACGCTGCCAAAAAAAGAATTATGAATAGGGTGATTAGACAGTCAAACTAACAAGTGCTCGCCACGACGTATACTTTTGGCTTTTTCGCCCGTCCCACTTGGCCTCACCTGCTTTCCTTCTGAAGTAAAAGGTTTCTTATCTTTATGGGGCCATGTGTTTGGCCCCATAAAGATAAGAAACCTTTTACTTCAGAAGGAAAGCAGGCGAGGCCGTCCAAGTGGGATGGCACAAGAAGCCGAACAAAAACATCACAATCAACTCTTTTCCAATGGCTGGCCACCGTTTAGCATAAACGGTGACACCAGCCAATGGAAAAGAGGGGCGGGGGTTAATGCCCTTTACACAAAATACCCCAAATCATTAATTCTCGCCAGCGAGACTACACATGTGCGCAGCCTACGCCAGGCGAGACCTAAAAAAGAAGTGGGTGATTAACCAAGTTCGGTAGTAAGCAAGTGGCTTCATGGTGTGTGACAACACAGTGTGTGACATCATGGCGCGTGGCCGCACATGGAATCAGAGGAAGTGGCATCACCACCCATGACCTCACAGGGAGTGACATCACATGAAGTGATATCAGATCTTAAGACCTCACACAGCATGTGTATCATGATTACATTTGAATGCATGACAATATTTCACAAATGAGATTCTGTGCCTCAACTTATACATTTATGTTTTTTAAACTCGGCCAAAAAGAAATTGGCAACAAGGAGAAATGTGGCAGTAAATCTGTTCTGCTTAATTGGTTGCAAAGTCTGCATTTTAAAATATCTTATATCTGTAGGTACCTACTGCAGAGATCTTTGCGTGCCAGCTGAATCTCTGGGAATAATAATAATGATAAGATAACTCTGGAGGTTAGCGTATTTGCCGGAGAGATCTGTGTTTTGTGTTTTCCCAGTCTGGCAACAAAGTAGCACAGAGGGTTAATATGGCTCCTGCAAAGCACTTTATATAAGATGCAGATAACCTATTTTTATTTTATGTAAATAGGTAAGTGGGTTCCGGCTTTTATCACAGAGATCCTTTTGGTACTTACAGTTCATAAATTGTAATCCTTCTAACATAGCACAGCGAGCTATGAAGGACATGTGACTCCTACACCTTGTAAATATCACTGTCTTATGTAACACAACCTGTACTTTAATTGACACACATATGATTTATTGTCATTTTATAATATGTATGTGTGATGTAAAGCTCTCTGACACCCTGCATTGGGATGAGTAGCGCTATAACAGAAATAAATCAAAATAGTGGTCTTTAAATTATTTGTGTAAATACTGGGATAGACAAAACATCTGACATTCTTACAGTGCATGCGGTCTTATTTACAGAGACTGAGCAAAGTCTCTGTAAATAAGCATGCCTCGCTTAAGTACCTGTGAGGTGATAAGCTGTGAGCCTTTGTTTCCCCTCCATTGCACCATGTGTGACACTCCTGCTAGCTCCCAGCCAGGATACTCCAGCAAAAGGAGGTCTAACGGCCCCTTGATGACGGCTTTTGTTTTGGGCGAAGCTGGAATCTGATAGGCCCCTCCTCTCCTGCACATTGCTGCTCGGAACAAAAGCAGACCACGCACAGGCACTGCGTAAAGTGTCCGGGTGTCAGGAAATAACACCGGGATGAGTTCAGCATATTTCTGTAGGGCCGAACTCCTGGCAGGGAAGACGGCCTCCACCCTGTGAAAATAGTGGACGCCGTCCACCCATGTGTACCCTCGACTCGTGCCCTGGTTAAGACTCATTCAAACATTTCCATGCTTTACCATAAGGGAACCCGAATTCCGAACCAGAGGCGTTCTTCATATTCCAGCTACCATCACCACAGTCTTTTTGGAATTCACCATCATCGGCCAGTTTAAACCGACCCAGAACTGTGTGACTCACTTGTAATGACAACTGTGCCACGGGCTACTCCACTGGGGTGTGTTTAGTACAAGCAGAATTTGAGGGCCGTCTTCATTTGTATTGAAAGTAAAACCAGAGATCTGCATAATTAACTAGGAGAAGAGCAGCTCGTCCGTCCCTGTCCAAGCAGCGCCTCTTTGCACCTTAGGGCGTCTTTGCTTTCACTGGAGACTCCAGAGGGCAGCTTTCCTCGGTGTGACTCCTCTATGCGCCTCCTCTGGTCTGCGTCTCTTACAGCCGGTCAAGCGCTGTCTGACATTCAGTAGATTCCCAGATCTATGAATGATCACCGGTCTGATGTCTCTTCGTACTGTTTCTATCACGGTCTGGCACCTCCACTCACACAGCAGCTTCCACAAGTGTGAGGATGATTTCATACTTGTAGACCGCCAACATCTGCCAGACGCGGCTTCTTGGCGCAAACAAAGAGCACGTATTGGAAAACCTAATATGACACCAACTGCAAAAGACGAAAGAAACAAGATTTACAGAAACGAAAAAAGTATACTGATAGTCCAGCGAGCCTAGGACTGACGAAGCTGCAATGGTACGTTATTCCACAATTTTACACCTCGAAAGCTAAGGGACGCTCGCCCAGCAAGAAGTTCTGTTTGTGGAATGCAAGTGAAGCATTGTTTGAGCCTTCGAATAAGGGGTCGGAAAGACTTGTGACCAAAACTAAGTGAAGAAGGCAGAGGGCTAGATTACGAATTTTACAGATGGGATACTCCGCCACAAACGTGAAGAATATCCGTCCGCCATATTTCAAGTTTCATAGGATATAATGGAATGGTAATTTGGCAGATGGGCTAATCTAACCCTGTTTGCCATCTCGTAATCCGGCCCAAAGTCCCTTAAACTAAACTCTGGTGAATCAGGATCTCTGTGGGCGACTGTAGCATGATACGTCTTTAGCTTCAGTATGGTGTGGGCTACCAAGTTCTGCGTATGTTGTTATTTAAGAAAGATATCTGGAGGAAGGTCTTCGTATAAACTATTGTTGTGGTCTAATTTCCGTAAAACAGAAGAGTCAATCACTTTAGTTTAGTGGTCTTTAGAGAATAAAGCCAACATTTTACCTGAGAAGGCACAACTGATAAAAACTGGGAGGGAGCCAGCTTGAATCTGTTTTCAGGATAATGGATCTCGAGCTAGGGCCACACATCGGTCTGACACTGAGATTGGCAGCTGGGACACCACTCGTAATGGAAGGACAGAGAAGGTCCATCCCACTGAAGTTTGTCTTTACCCAAAAGTATCAACTCAGTTTTATTGTTTATTTGAGGACCACCCGGCAGTGGCGGCCGCCACAAACAGAGGGCGGTGGGGGCGGGTGGAGGGATGGCTGGAGGGGGAGTGCAGGAGGAGGGTCCTGCAGGGGGGTGTTAGTAATAATATGTAATAAAAAAAAATACAAAAGAAAGAGCTTACCTGAAGCCACCTCCTGCGTCGTGTGTCCTCTTCCTGGTCCCAGCAGCCCGTGGGATAGACTCCCATCCAATACTCGTGCTGCAGAGCAGCGCAGGGATTCGACTGATTGGGCTGGAGAGACGATCCGCTCAGACCAGGGAATCTGTGGGGTTTCTCCAGCCCGTCTGTTCAATGCACTCGGGCTGGAGAAACCTAAGTGCACATGTGTGTTTGGGTGGCCTGAGAGGGCTGGTCAAACACATATACGCACTTAAGTAGTGCACATAGCACTCCTCCCCCCCTGAAATGCCTCAGACCCGCCCCTCTCTACAGCGCTGGCTCAGAGAAAATTAAAATAAAACAACGCTAGAACATACTTTTATTTTTAATTTGCTGGCTCTGAGCCAGGCAGTGGGGTGATGCTTCTGCGCCATTGCGGAGGAACCACCAAAACACAGGCTTTAGGGATGCCGAAGCAATGGCTTAAAACAAAAAAGGTGAGACGCATAAAAAGCAGAGTGCAAAGTAGACCAACAAGTGGCAGAAAACCAGTAAGATACACATTTTCAGTTCAATCTAAATTTTATACTTGTTCTATCAATCTTGACCTGGAACTTCCTCATTTGGAACAGCAGCACCATCTTGGGTTTGGATGAAATGGATTGTCTTGTTTATGGACACTTCCATCTTGGAATGGGTTAAATGCCAGTCTTTGCACAATGGAACGCGTGAGTCTTTCATCTGCGTCTCCATGCAGATTGATGCTCAAATCTTCAACTACCCCTAAGAATCAATAAACACCATCCTTTCCACTGTAATTGACCTAGAGGCTAGGTCCTTTGGAAGTTTCTGGTGTTGTGGATCAGATGAATATTAGAGGATAGTCACAGAAGAAAAGATTTTTTATGGTTTTTTTTTTAGAACATGCAAAAAGAAATAGTCAATTGCGGCCCGTCAAAATCTATGCGAGGGAATGTGAAGGAGTGACCAGTTTGTCAGCATTTCGTACTGTGAGACTTCTTAAACACTGTCATTCTGACTGACACCCATCACATTGCGGTCCTGCACTGCAGATAACATGTTAGTTTGCCAGTTCTTTCATTTGTGTTTGGAGCGGGTGACTCATGTTCCAGAAGGTGTTTTAGTATACACAGAGTACAAATAGAGTATTTATAACTTATTTGTATTTATAGCTCAGTGTAGGAACTGATAATGGAAGATAGTAGATGAATGACATCTACACATAGTTCATCATTGAGCGTCAGTGGCGCTAATGGTTTATTGGGGCCCACAAACAACAACACAGCTTTTCTACAAGATTCATCTTCATGAAGATGAGCCAAAGGACAATACAAAAAGGGTGGATTGGCCTGGAGCTGCTTGTTGTTTATATACAACTGAGGGAGGAGGTGTGTGTATCCTGATCACAAATCTGTCCACGTTCCATTACTAGCCAAATGAAGTAGGGATGTCTGTGCTCCTCAGTGTACTAGTCATACTAGCCAGTGTATAGCTGATTGGTATAAATTCTATAGCGGGACAGATGAAACTATCCAAAAGTTGTCAGGCTTGGAGGACAACCAAACTTTCTGATGGGAACTTCTAACTGCAGACTCCTCGCCTTATGAATATTCCCTGGTGCCAGACTGGATCCAGGAACTCAATAAGCAGTGATCGTGTGCACTAGAAGGTGGTGTTGTGTGGCTCCACGCTGACCTTGTTCCACTGTGGAAGTAATGAATGGAGACTCCTATAATCCAAAAGCTATCCAAGAAGCAAAGCTCTAAAAGGCAAAACAATGCAAAACTCCATACAGATAACGCTCCCAGTCAAAGTGTGGACCAGCTTCTGCTCCCGAAATTGTTCCCTCTGCAGATTTTCTTTGCAGCCAAAATCTTCAGTTAAGTCCTAAAACAAAAATGCAATAAGTTCAAACAGTACTCGCCCCTTCCCACCACTCCCACTCTCTAAAGAATGTGCAGGGCGTCATCGTGCCTTCAGGTCTCGCTCCCACTCCAATGGGGAGTCGATTCCAGCCCTGGTTCTGAGGCAAATTGAGTTTCCAGGTCCACTGGTGACATTGCTGCAGGTTGAAGTCTTTACAGAGGTCATTCTATTTGTCTTCGACATGCTTTGGGCACCCTCTGTCGTGCCTTTGGACCCCAATGACCTGCAAGGGCCTCCAGTCACCCGTGCCGTTGGAGATCTACAAGCTATCGTGGTATCACGATAGGTTGTAGGCTGCACCCAGATCTCAATCCTACTGATTTAGACGCTGCACCAACATTTTCGCTCTGAATCTGACACGAGTCAGCCCTATGGAGATAACAGTGGAAGTGATGTGGAAGAGTTTGCCCCACCCTATAATGAGGATAACTGGTACATGGATCTACAATATGCAAGTGGGTTGGACACCTCACCTGATGCTTGGTTGGTTTCCACCCCTGGACCAACAACGGAGGAAAGCACATCCTTCTTGACAGTCATTAGGAGAGCTGCTGCTGCTGTGCGACCTCCACCTAAGGCACAAAGACTCCACTGCATTGAGGGACAGTAGACCGCTGCTGATATTCTCTGTGTGCCATGAGGTGCCCAAAAGTCAAGCTACAGGAGGTGGAGGACACTAGCTCACACACTACAGATGACCAGGAACTCAATACAAAGCCACAGTAACTTACCTGTCTACCGCCCATTAACGAACTGGAAGCCCAGGACAAATTGGACTTGATATTGTGAGGTCAGGGACTCTAGAAGGGCGATAGAGCAACAAATTGGTAACCTCACGACTGGCTTCACCTTGCTCAAGGCAGACCACTCTAAACTAGCAACTGCAGTGCAAGACAACAGCTTAGCACTGGAAGAAATACTGCCTCAACACAAAGAACATGCTTCGCAAATCCAAAAGCTACAGAGGCAAGTCACAGGCCACCTAGATAGGGTTGAAGATGCGGAGGGTAGAGCTAGATGGAATAATATACGTGTGATTGGGCTCTCGGAACGAAGCGAGGGGTCAGACGCCACCACCTTTATGGAACAATGGTTCCGCACACATGTAGCCTCTGATGATCTATTTGATTAATTCTGTATCGAGAGGGCCCACAGAATCCTTACTGGTCGAACGAAGGTGGGAGCACCGCCAAGACCACTTATCGTCAGCATCCTAAATTACAAGAATTGAGATACCCTCCTCCAGAAGGCACAAGAGCGGTCCCAGATCCAATTCGGAAACAGCCAGATATCACTGTATCCTGACTACACAATGATGGTCCAATGCGGTAGATCCTCCTATCAGGCGGTAAAAAAGAAGTTGCGAGACTTGTACCTTAAATATGCACTGCTGTTCCCTGCCCGCCTGAAAATAATTTATGACCAAAAACATACTTCTTTGAAAGTCCGGAAGATGCGGAGGAATGGATTGAAGTCATGGATCGGGGTCCATTGTCTGGACAGACCACCCGGAAACCACCAAACAGTCCCAAACGGTCACAAGGTCGACGATCACGTCGTAATGCAAGGGCTACCAGCAATCCATCACTCCCTGGCACCACTCTGGAACAGGTACAATGAAGCAAGGACATAGCGCTGGCGGCTGCAAATACGTTCAGAGACAAAGCCATCCGGCGGGACTCTGAATCCTGAAAGGGCAGTGATTTATTTATTCTGAGGTTGTTCACGCCTCAAGAACGGTTTATTGGTGCAAACGATAAGGAGAAGGCTAGGAAAGGAACAATGTCCCAAAACAAACCGCGGAAACAAAACAATAAAGGAAAAGGTGTTTGGACAAGAAGCAGCTAGGCAATTGTCCTAGGGAAGGTTATGTCTCTCTCTCTTGCTTCAGTCCGGTTTTTGTGGCCTCTTCTTGCGATTTCTCCTCTTTCTTTATCTCTCTCTCGGGTGGGACTGGCACCGTTGTCTCAAAAACAATAAAAGAAAAAACAGACAGAAAAGACAGGACACAAAGTCAGTCTGATTGCTTGTCAGACGTTGAAAGTGCCACCGTCACCAACAAAAGAAATTAAAGCACCACCAGGGTGAGGGCAAGGTGTGGGGGTCATCGACAGTCGGTGTCCTCCTCCACTTCCCCCTCGATTCTTTTCCCTGCTTCAGGCTTATCCGGTCCTCTTCCTACCACCCCGCCCCATAAGTCGTTCCCACTTCCGCCCAGTGCACTTGCCTGGAGCTACGGCCCTCCTGGACCGTAGCGGTGGGTATCGGGGCGTCCTCCTCCACTCTGGGACGTCTGGACACTATGGCATCTTTCCGCTCAGTTGGTGTGCTTCCCCCGTGGTCTTCTCCTTCCGCGCTGTCTGCCGCCTCCGCTATCTTGTGTTCTGTGTCGTCCTTCGTCTCCACCGCGTCTCCTTCTTCCGAGCGCTCCCCTTCCGCGAACGCCGAGTCAGTCTTCACTGCCTCCTTCCCGTCGGCGTCTGACGTCATCGGTAGTCGTCGGTCGACGACTAGTCCGCCAACCGTCGCATTGGGGAGAGGGGCGTCCTGGTCCGCGCCTGTACTCCCGGTAAGTGTAGATACCATATTACACTGCCTTCCCTCCTGGGATGGACGTACGGGCCATTCAGTGACAGGAAAGCGAGATAGATAGTCCACATTCCCTTGTAGTTTCCCGGGGTGATGTAGGGTCTGAAACGAGAAGGGCAGTAGAGCTAAGAACCAGCGCAACACTTTGGTATTCGAATCTTTGTGTGTGACTAGCCAGGTCAAAGGAGCGTGATCAGTTAACAAAAAGAAGGAACGACCCAACAGGTAATATTGCAGGGACTTCATGGCCCATTTTACGGCCAGGAACTCCTTTTCTATAGTGGGATACCGTCTCTCTCTTGGGAACAGCTTTCTACTAAGGTATAAGACAGGGCGTAAAAGTCCTTGGGAATCAGGTTGTGAAAGGATGGCCCAGAGACCGTGATCTGAGGCATCTGTCTGCAGTACAAAGGGTTTTTGGAAGTCCGGGCACGTGAGGACAGGGGCGTCGCATATCAGCTATTTTAGGGCCTTGAAACTGTGTTCCTGGGCCATCCCCCATTCCAACGTATGTCGGGTGTTGGCATGTTTCAGAAGGTCAGTGAGAGGACTGGCTACCTCTGAGAATTGTGGTATGAACCTCCTGTAGTATCCGACTAGGCCGAGAAAGGCCCTTACCTCTTTCCGGTTCTTAGGTGGCGGGATGTTTTGTATGGCCTCTACTCTGTTGTGGTTTAATTTCCCCCTTACTGATGGTATACCCTAAGTACTCAATCTGATGTGTATCTAGTGTGGTTTTGCGGGGATTGAATGTCAGCCCTGCTTGCACTAGGGTGTCGAACACTCTTTGTAGATGGTGTAGGTGGGTCTCCCAGTTTGGGCTATAGGCAACAATATCGTCTAAATAAGCCACAGCATAGGAATGGTGGGCTTTGAGTATTATATCCATTAGTCGCTGAAAAGTTGTAGGAGCTCCTTGTAGCCCGAAGGGCATTACTTTAAAATGATAGAGGCCTGGCGAGGTGGAAAAGGCGGTCTTTTCTCTTGCTGCTTGGGTTAAGGGAATTTGCCAATATCCTTTGGTTAAGTCGATAGTAGACATAACTCAGGCCTCCCCTAGTCTCTCTACCAATTCATCTACCCGTGGCATTGGGTAGTTGTCGAATTTTGAGTGGGCGTTTAATTGACGAAAGTCTATACAAAAACGGATGCTACCATCAGGTTTGGGTACCAAAACAATGAGAGAACGCCAAGCACTCTGAGAGGGCTCAATGATGTCTGCTTTAAGCATGGTCTCTACTTCTTGTTCTACCGCTATCCATCTTGCTTCTGGTATGCGGTAGGGTTTTAGGTTGATGATCTTTTCTCTTGGCATTATGATATTGTGTTCTATTAGCGAAGTTCGTCCTGGTCTGCTGGAACTTAATCCCGGGAACCCCCTGAGTAGTTGTGCTATTTGGTTCTTTTGTTCGGGGGATAGATTTGGCCCTATATTGGGTGTCTCGTTCCCCGTGTCATTGTCACTGCCTACGTGTATGTCTAGGGGTTTAGAGAGAGTCACCTGTTGTATGGATACGACTGGTTCTCTTGAGGGAGGGTCAGGAGGTTCCTCCCATTTTTTTAGGAGATTTATGTGATACGTTTGCCCATTCCTCCCCGTATGGGGCACGGCAACTCTATAGGAAACAGGGATAACTTTTTTTGTGATTACATATGGTCCTTGCCATGTGGCCAGTAATTTCTTGTCAGAGGAGGGTAGTAGAATCAAGACCTTATCCCCTATCTCTAGAGACCTCATCTTACTTTGTCGGTCATAGTTTTTCTTTTGGGTATTTTGTGCTTTGTCCATATTCTGATGGACGGTATCCCACAAGGAAGCTAATGTTTCTTTCAGAGTTTTCATATATCCTAGGAGGGGCCTACTGTCGTCTTCCTCTTCCGTCCATTGTTCTGCTGCCATCTCAAGTAGAGTTCTGGGTTTTCTGCCAAAAATGAGCTCAAAGGGCTAAAGCCTGTTGATTTTTGTTCATGAGTTCGGATGGCAAAAAGAACAAGAGGGAGTTTACAGTCCCAATCTTTCCCTGAGTCGCTAATTAATTTTCGAAGTATGGTTTTTATTGTTCGGTTGTATCTCTCTACTAGGCCATCCGTTTGGGGATGGTAGACTGCTGTTCTAATATGCCGTACCCCCAACACCTTACAGATGTCTTTCATTAGTTTTGCCATGAAGGGAATCCCTTGGTCGGGTAATATTTCCCGGGGAAAACCTACTCTGGAAAAGAAAGATATCATAGCCTGTGCTACTGCAAGGGTAGTCATACTCATGAGTGATATAGCTTCGGGGTATCGAGTGGCATAGTCTACCAGGGCTAATATATATTGATGGCCTCTTGCAGAGGGGATCAGTGGACCAACTAAGTCCATACCTACTCTCAGAAACGGTATTCCAGTTAAGGGCAAGGGCTGTAAAGGTACCTTCCTATCTTGGGAAGGGTTAATCAATTGACATTTTGGACAGGAAGCACAGAATCTAGCAGTTTCTTTATAAACCCCCGGCCAATAGAACTGGTCCAACAAATACCTCAGGGTCAGTTCTTGTCCATAGTGTCCCACCTACCTGCTGATGAGCTAAATGTAAAGCTTGTTCCCTAAACGCTATTGGTACTACCAACTGTTTATGGAGTTTTCCATTATCTGTCGTGGCTCTATATAGGAGACCCTTTTTTATAAAAAAGTAAGGGCCTACCTTAAGGGGGTCCAACTCTTGTACTTGACTCCAAGCGTTCCCTAAGGTGCTGTCTTCCTTCTGTGCCGTTCGAAAACTCCGGGAGGGTTTGTTCCCATCATCTGGGGGAGAAAACAGACAAGGGGAATAAAAAAGACGAGCTTGGTTGTATGCTTATTTGTCCTTCCTTTTCTCATTCCGTGTTTTCTTGTCCCTGGTTTGGGGACCCTGTATCTGTTCCTCAGAAAAAGGGGCTTCTTGTAACCATTTTCTTTCAGCGGACGAGTTTGTTACTGTTGCTAGATACTCATGAAAGTGTGGTAGGTCAGTACCTAAAAGTGCTTTTTCAGGAAGCTGAGGAACTACTCCTACCTTCCTCACTTGGGAGCAGCCATCTATGTCCAATAAAACTTCAACCTGGGGATATGCTTTGACGTCTCCATGAATACATGACACTAATACTTTTTCATCTCCAGGTATTTTTACGAGGGGAACCAAGTCTTGAGAGATCACTGTATGGTGACAACCTGTGTTGAGTAAAGCTTCCAGGGGTCGTCCGTTTACTCGTATGTTTTTCTTATATCGTTCTCTCCCTATTCCTGTGCTAAGGATTCGGCTTCGGGATACTCCTACCTCCATGGGCTCTACGGGGTCAGGTTGTATTGGGCAATTGCGGGCTATGTGGCCCCATTCAGCGCATTTAAAACATTGGGGTCCTACGGGTAGTTGGGGGTTTTTATGAGGGGGTTTAGCTATGGTTCTACTTAGGGACGGAGGACGCCTGTCCCCGCCCTTGCTAGCGGTACGGGGAGTAGGTCTGGGAGGAACAGCAGGTCCTTTTCCCGTGTAGGGTTTAAAGTCCGGTGCGCGATGATAGGCGCAAGCCAACTCTACTGCTGTGTGAGCTGTTAGGTTTGGGTGTTGCTTTACCCAGGCTTTGGTATTTAGAGGCAATGCTTCTAGGTATTGTTCCAGAAAGATCATTTCGGTGACCTGTTCCGTAGTGGAGGTTTGGGGTTGTAACCAACGTGTTCCTAGATCGCGAATTCTATAATAGAGAGCCCTGGGGTGGTCTTCTGATACCCACTTTTCTTTGCGGAAACGGGTTCGATAGTAGTCACGGTCATAACCTAACCTCTCGAGAATCGCCTTCTTTATTTCTGGATATGGAGTAACCCCAGCTGGATTGGCGGCCTGGTATGCTGCTTGTAGCTCCCCAAATAATAATGGGGCAATATACTGCCCCCACCTTTCTTGGGGCCACGTGGCAGTAGTGGCTACCCTCTCAAAATTGGTTAAAAAAAAATAGTCAGGGTCGTCGCCTTCTTGGAACTTTTGTAGCACACTACCGGGGACAGTGGGGTGGACCCTAGCACTGGAAATGGCGTCTTTTTGGGCATTGTGGCTCTGTTGTTCAAGGACCAGCTGCAAGTGTCTTTGTCCTTCGGCCAGCTGACTCATCATATCCTGGAGGGTGATAGGTTGGGTCATCTTCCAGCTTCAGATGACGGTATCCCACTTCTAACACCACTTATTGTATTGGGGCTTTGCCTAAGAGGGTTTAAAGGACGTCCAGCAGCCGGTGATTTATTTATTCTCAGGTTGTTCACGCCTCAAGAATGGTTTATTGGTGCAAACGATAAGGAGAAGGCTAGGAAATGAACAATGTCCCAAAACAAACTGCGGAAACAAAACAATAAAGGAAAAGGTGTTTGGACAAGAAGCAGCTAGGCGATTGTCCTAGGGAAGGTTATGTCTCTCTCTCTTGCTTCAGTCCGTTTTTTGTGGCCTCTTCTTGCGATTTCTCCTCTTTCTTTATCTCTCTCTCGGGTGGGACTGGCACCGTTGTCTCAAAAACAATAAAAGAAAAAACAGACAGAAAATACAGGACACAAAGTCATTCTGATTGCTTGTCAGATGTTGAAAGTGCCACCGTCACCAACAAAAGAAATTAAAGCGCCACCAGGGCGAGGGCAAGGTGTGGGGGTGATCGACAGTCGGTGTCCTCCTCCACTTCCCTGTTGGACTTGGCCCTTTTTGCAGGGTCATCCCTAAACTTTTTGCCTTCCTCCTGTATTTTTCCTGACCTGTTGTTGGCTGTTTTATGACTCTGGGCACCTCACCACTGCTGATCAGTGCTAAGGTGCATATGCTCTCCCTATGGTAAAATGTTGACGTTGATTGGTTTCCATGTTTGGCTTATTTGGTTTACTATCAGCCCCTAGTAAAGTGCACCAGGAGTGCCAGGGCTTGTAAATACAAATGCTGCTGGTGGGCCTGCAGCACTGGTTGTGCCACCCACAGAAGCGGCCTAGTAGAATGTGTCTAGGGTCTGCCATTGCAGAACCTGCGTGCAGTCTGGTACTGTCGCGCTGACTGCGCAAGTGCCCCCACTTGCCAGTCCCTAAACCTTCCCTTAACTACATATTAGTCACCCCTCTGGTAGGCCCAAGGGTGCATTGTAGGCCTAAGGTAGGACATGCCCTGATGTGTGTGGCATGTCTTAATAGTGAATTACAGCCATTTTCGTTTTTCACTATTGAAGGCTACCTGCTCTCCATAGGCCAGAATGGGCTGCTGGAATTACGACACGCTGTAATCCCAGTGGACTCCGAGAGCATGGTAGAAAGTCAAGTTTAGTATGCCTGAACTCAGAATAATAAAATACTTCTTTTAGTAAAGTTTATTTTAATATCCTGTGTTTGTAAATACTACTTTTAGAAAGTTAGTATTTACTGACCTGGCCATTTCAGTCCGCCTCTGCTGTGTGTGTGTGTTCTGTCTAGCAACAGTAAGGAGCAGGGCTGGGGAATTCCAGGAGACAGGCTGGCTGCCAGGTGGTGGGTAGAGAGATTACACCAGGATGGGTGGGAGGAGTACACCTTGACTCTGAATAGACCTGTGCTCTGCCACCACAATGCCGGCTCCGCCCCCTGTGGAGCGACTGATGTCTCTGCCCTGCTGCTGAAAGGAAAGAGCAGAGTCACCACAACAAAGTGCTCCAAAACTGGACTGAGCCAGGCCCAGGCCCCCTGGCGACAAAGAACAAAAGAAACTTGCTATAAAAGAAGGAGCCCTGCTCCTAAGAAATCAGATCCTTTTTGCGCCAAGAAGAAACTCTGCCTGAAGAGAAGGACCTGGGAAAGCTGCATGGAGGAGTACTGTCTCTAAGCCTGAGAGACTGGCCTGTGGTGGGTGCCTTGCTGCTGAAGGAGAGGAAAAGACTGAAGAAGAAACTTTGATTCAACTTGTGCTTATCAAACAATCTCCAAGGGCTTGCTTGGGAACTTGCCCCCTGAACTGCGCCCCAGGAACAGTGGGCGCTACCTTTCCCCTGGAAGAAGAGAAGCTGCTGGAGGTGATTCTGCCAACGCTGACCCCAGAGAACCTGTGTGCCCCTCATCTGTCTGAGCACCGTGACTTCTGCCACCGGGGCTGCTGTGAGCACCGCAAAGGCCTCCCTACCTGGCCCGAGCACAGCAAGCAACTGCCCCCCGAGCCGTAGCTCGCAAAGTAAGGAAGAGACTAACCAGGCTCCAAGCGCCGAGCCTCTGTGAACCTCTTGCCGTGGAGACCATTGTAAGGACCCGTAACGCACTGTTCATCACCTGAGCGAAGCCGACAGCGCTGCGACGCGCTAGAAATCACCCCCGAGCTGCAACTCATTCTGCCAACCTCGTTGTGTGCCTGGGACCGTCCTGAAGCGCCCCACGAAGCATCGCCGCCCACTGACTACGAGGGACGACAACGCGACGTGGGACACTCCTCTGGGGACCCCTGAGGCTGCTACGACCCTTCTCCCCAAAGAACGAAGGTACTCTGAGCCGCGCGCCTTGGTACGACCCGTACGTTGCTTTGTTCAGGCCGTATTGGCGCTGTCGTCCCGCTCCGCTGTTCAAGCGTGAAGCGTGAGCTTTGGCACCATTCGTATCAGCTGTGCGAGGCGACCCGTGAAGGTACGATCCGTACCCCATTGGATATATAGGCCCTTGCTCACGCGGGAAGCGTGAGGTTCAGCAAGAGGCATACCAGACGTGTACGACGCGTACCTACGAGGGTACGGTCTGTACAGCTCACGTCCAGCGTACGCGTGCTCACGCGAGAAGCGCGAGGAACAGCACGACGCGGCCAAACAGCGGTACGAAGCGTACTGGAGGCGCTACGAAGCGCACAACACCCCAAAGAAGCATATTTTAGGTAGAAAAGTGCCATCTTAAGAACTGTGGACTGCCTAAAAGCATTGAAAGTAACTGGAACCTCATTTAAGTGAGGAACTGTATTTTAACCAACCTGCTTGAAGAAATATTTTATATAAATAACTTTATTTTTGCATAAATACAGTCTTGTGTCTCTGTGTGGTGGGGTGGTGATTATTGTGTGGGACATCTTGAACGCTTAACCTAATGCCCTCTGGAATCTAGCCTGACTGCTCGCGCCACCTTACCTAGAGGGTGAGCAGGGGTTATTTTTCCCAGAGTAATCCTTCGCCCTGACTTAGAGGAAAGGGTCCCTGCTTGTCGCAAGTGCATACCTGCGCCAACCAGAGACCCCGGATTCTAACATTCCCCCTCCCTTCTTTTCCCTGCTTCAGGCTTATCCGGTCCTCTTCCTACCACCCCGCCCTATAAGTCGTCCTCACACTTCCGCCCAGTGCACTTGCCTGGAGCTCCGGCCCTCCTGGACCGTAGTGATGGGTATCGGGGCGTCCTCCTCCACTCTGGGACGTCCGGACACTATGGCATCTTTCCGCTCAGTTGGTGTGCTTCCCCTGTGGTCTTCTCTTTCCGCGCTGCCCGCCGCCTCCGCTATCTTGTGTTCTGTGTCGTCCTTCGTCTCCTCCGCGTCACCTTCTTCTTCCGAGCGCTCCCCTTCCGCGAACGCCGAGTCCGTCTTCACTGCCTCCTTCCCGTCGGCGTCTGACATCATCGGTAGTCGGCGGTCGACGACTAGTCCGCCAACCGTCGCTGTGAGAAGTTGGCCTGGTATATGCTGTTCACTAGTTCTAGTGACCACCTTGTACCATGCCAAGCAACCCTTATGGTGTGGTTGTAAGTCAACCTTTTCGGACTAGCTGCCCTAGTGGTAGCGTAGGCTAAGCAGTCTTTGAGGCTAAACTCGTGATACGTGTTAAGCAAGCTGTTTTACCAATAGTAACCCCCTTTTATACCAATGAAAGGACACCACACAGATATATATTCAAAATATATATGTATTTATTTCTCAAAGTAACCCCTAGTCTCTTTATGAGCACAGGAGCACAAATCGTCAAACAAGATTATCACAGAATACACAGAAGTTGCACTTTATATGGATAGGCCCTGGTGGCCACTCGAACCATATACTAAAATAGTGGTATAAGTACCACGAACAGAAAAGGGAAAAGGCCTAGGGCCTCTAGAATCGCTGGGCCTACAAGGAGCTAACTTCAGTTAGTGACCAGGAGGTCCACGGGTTGCGTGTGCAGAGCAAATAGTCACACGCGTGCCCCCATAGGTTTCAATGGGTGCGTAAAAAGTACAAAGTTACTGCAAAGAGGATCTTCCGGGTGGGCTCGGAACTCAAGATTTGGAACACAGGCACTAGGGATGTAATACTACACTTGGGCACAGAAGTGCCAGCTTTACCTCACCCACAGGAAGCGGGTGCATAGGCCTCGAAGTGCGTCGGGTTTCTTCTATCTGTTCCGTGGGGCCTGAAGACAAAGATGCTGCAGGCGACCGGCCCGGAGGAGATGCAGTGGATCCAAGGGTGGATCGGAGATGTTGAAGACCTGTAAGCAGAGGGGACAGTGTTCACAGTCACTAGCCAGTGACCAGCGTGGCACCAGGTGGGTACCAGGCGATGTCGGGTGCAAACAGGAAGAAAGGTGTAGCTTGTCTCTGCAGCCACGTGGTCCCTGAAGGTCGACGACGTCCAGGAGTCGAGTCACGAGCTGTCCCACGCAGGCTCTCGCTGTCGGCGGTGTCGGCGACTTGATCGAAGCAAACAAGCCTTGGCAAAAGCAATTGTTGCAGGAAAGGAGATAGGCTGATGGCTCTGACCAGCAAGGTCAGAGGAACTGCTCCTTTGGAGGGGAGCAAGGGCCAGTCTGGAGCAACCAGACCAGCGGTGTTTTTCGTAGATTTCGTCGCCAAGATGGCCACTAGCCAGCGGGCCAGCAACCGGTGAGGCGCGTCGAGTGGCAAAATGCAGAAGGGCCCCACGCAGATCGTGGAGATGCTGGAGGGCTCACCTTTGGTGCAGATGCTGCTCGGGGGTTGGGCTTCTCAGATCCCAAAGCACAACTTGGAGGGAGCCTCGGTTGTTGCACTTGTCAGCTTGTCGTGGTCGTTTCAAGATGGCTGGCTCCACGTGTCTCGGTGCCTCCACGGGTCTCCTCTTTTCAGGGACTGTGGATCGGGCGGTGAGAGGTCTGGAGGTCCAGGTCTTGTCAGTCTCTGGGCTCGGGCTCCGGCGGGAGGCGGCGGCAAAGCAGACGTTGATTCGCTGGATGGTGCTTGCGTTAGCAAGGTGGTCACTCCCTGACCACAGGGGAGATTGGCTTCAGTCCTCTGTGCGGCAGAGCGTCGAAGTTCCCGTCTTCTTCTTAGTTTCAAGTTGATTCCAGGATGTCTGAAGTCTTAGGACACAGCTCCTACCTTTAAGCGGATTCTAGGGGCCGGACTACCTGCTAGGTCCCTCCCTAAGGGTGGGACCAGGAAGGGGGGTGGTTACACCCCCAATCCTTTGTCCAGCTCGCCCCAGGCCCGGGACTGGTGTGCCCCAGGACCGGTTTGAACTGGCATATGCCCCGAGGCTCCTTGTGAGCCACAGGCATGTCTGGTTTCTTTCAAGCCCTACCTGACCAATACACAAAACCCTGTCTGGGGTGGTGCACGCACCTCCCCTGGCAGGAAACCCTTTGTCCACACCTCCCAAGCTGGAAGGACTCCCAGCAGCAGGAGGGCAGACTTGTGTCTGTGGTGGCAGCATCCATTTTGTGGAGCTGAGGCTATGTCTGATTTTACCCGGGTTTCAGGTACTGTACATGTCGTGTCCCTCTAGAAGGGTAGAATGCTAACCCCGTCGCCAGAATTGGCGAGGGGTTAGTATTCCAATTCGTATGACACCTTACTCGACATGTTTTGATAAAGCCAAACCAAAGATAGCATTTAACCGCGAGGTTCATAATGCACTTAAGAGTATATGGTATGACGATATCTGGAAACAGTAGAAGGAAGTTGTTCCGACCACTGCAGACAGGCTCAGCTCATGCCAGAGCACCATCTCACATGGAACCAAGCAATCTGCCTTCAGGATTGTTAAGGCCTGCCATAGGAGTGACTTATAGGTTACCAGGTGTCCCATTTAAGGTTAGGTATAGGTATACTACACCCAAGTAAGAGGTGGTTACACCAACTTACCCCAGCTGAGTGATCAGCCAGTTGTGTCAGATTTGTTAGGCCAAGCCTGGGGTGGCATAATACATGCTTCAGCCCCGGGCAGGCCTTGGGTACACCAATGCCCTGGGTACCTAGTGTACACTGGTACAGGGGCTGACAGGGTGTTCCACTTCCAATTGGTTATGCACCTAGGGTGCATAGTTTTAATTTAGTAGAGAGAACAGCAGGCTGGGGGTCTGATTGGCAGGCCCACAGCCTCAATATGTCAAAAACCAGTGAAGCAAAAAGCAAAAATTTGGGGTGACCATAGGATAGCAGACCCTACTCTCCTACACAACCCCCCCCCCCAAACGCTGGGACATAAAACTAGCCTTGACCAGTCTCGTCTTCATGTCCTAAGTGGAAGTACCTGGAGAGACCATCTGCATTCCCATGGTCAGTACCTGGCCGGTGCTCCACTGTAAAGTCCATCCCCTGTAGGGAAATGGACCACCTAAGCAGTTTGGGATTTTCACCCTTCATCTTATTTAGCCACAAGAGGGGCTTATGGTCGGTCTGAATCTTGAAGTGAGTGCCAAACAAGTATGGCCTCAGCTTCTTCAGGGCCCACACCACAGCAAAGGCCTCCCTCTCAATAGCTGACCAATTCTTCTCTCTGGGGGTCAACCTTCTGCTAATAAAAGCAATGGGTTGGTCTTGACCATCTACATTAAGTTGTGACAGCACAGCTCCCACACCCAACTCAGAAGCATCTGTTTGGACAATAAACTCTTTGGAGTAGTCAGGACTTTTCAGGATAGGTGCAGAGCACATGGCCTCCTTCAGGTCATCAAATGCCTTTTGACAGCTTACTGTCCACTGAACCTTTTGGGCATCTTCTTGGATGTCAG
This sequence comes from Triturus cristatus, assembly GCF_964204655.1. Classification (NCBI taxonomy): domain Eukaryota; kingdom Metazoa; phylum Chordata; class Amphibia; order Caudata; family Salamandridae; genus Triturus; species Triturus cristatus. The sequence continues at coordinate 43,745,319 of NC_140589.1, forward strand.
ATCATTAAGAGGAGTCACAATGGACCCATAGTTCTTAACAAACTTCCTGTAGTACCCAGTCAAGCCCAAGAAAGCTCGAACTTGAGTCTGGGTGGTTGGAGGGGACCAATCCTTGATGGACTGTATCTTACTCTCCAGTGGTTGAACTTGGCCTCCACCCACAAGGTGGCCCAAATACACAACCTTACTCTGCCCTATCTGGCACTTAGTAGCCTTGATAGTGAGGCCTGCCCTCTGCAGGGCCTCAAGAGCCTTCTTCAGGTGGATCAGGTGATCCTCCCAGGTGGTGCTAAAGACAGCAATGTCATCAAGATATGCTGCACAAAAGTCATCCAACCCAGTAAGGACTTGGTTCACCAGCCTTTGGAAGGTGGCAGGTGCATTCTTCAGACCAAAGGGCATCACCACAAACTGATAATGCCCACCTGGGGTTGAGAATGCTGTTTTGGCCTTAGACTCCTCAGCTAATCTGATTTGCCAATAGCCAGCTGTTAAGTCAAATGTGCTCAAAAACTTTGCAGAAGCTAGTTTGTCTATGAGCTCATCTGCCCTTGGAATAGGGTGTGCATCTGTCCTGGTGACAGTATTGAGTCCTCTGTAATCCACACAGAACCTCATCTCTCTCTTGCCATCTTTGGTGTGAGGTTTGGGGACCAGAACCACTGGGCTAGCCCAGGGGCTCTCTGAGGGTTCAATGACACCTAATTCCAGCATTTTATGTACCTCAGCCTTTATACAGTCCCTGACGTGGTCAGGTTGTCTGTAAAGTTTGTTCTTTACAGGCAGACTGTCACCAGTGTCCACAACATGGGTACACCAGTCAGTTTGACTAGGTATCAAGGAAAACATATGTGAAAATGATTGTAGAACCTGTCTACATTCAGTCTGCTGATGGGCAGTGAGGTTGCCTCCAAGGGTCACTCCTTCAACTGAGCCATCTTCAGGGTTCTGAGACAACAGGTCTGGGAGAGGGTCACTCTCCTCCTCCTGTCCCTCATCTGTAGCCATGAGCAAGCCCATGTCTGCCCTGTCAACATATGCTTTAAGCCTGTTAACATGGAGTACCCTGTGGGGACTCCTGGGAGTTCCTAGGTCCACCAAGTAGGTGACCTCTCCCTTCTTTTCCAGGATTGTATGGGGTCCAGACCATTTGTCTTGGAGTGCTGCTGGGGCCACTGGCTCCAACACCCATACCTTCTGTCCTGGCTGATACTCAACCAAGACAGCCTTTTGGTCATGCCAAGCTTTCTGTAAGGCCTGGCTTGCCTCAAGGTTTTTGGATGCCTTCTCCATATACTCAGCCATCCTGGAGCGGAGACCAAGTACATAGTCCACTATGTCGAGCTTAGGCTTTTTGAGAGGTAACTCCCATCCTTCCTTCACCAAACACAGTGGGCCTCTCACAGGGTGCCCAAACAACAATTCAAAGGGGCTGTAGCCAACCCCCTTTTGTGGGACCTCTCTGTAAGCAAACAGAAGGCAGGGTAGAAGGATGTCCCATCTTCGCCTGAGCTTTTCAGGTAATCCTTTGATCATACCCTTTAGGGTCTTGTTGAATCTCTCAACAAGCCCATTGCATTGTGGGTGATAAGGGGTGGTGAACTTGTAGTTGACACCACATTCCTTCCACATAGCTGTCAAGTATCCTGACATAAAGTTGGTACCTCTGTCAGATACTACCTCCTTAGGAAACCCCACTCTGGAGAATACTCCCAGCAGGGCCCTGGCCACAACAGGTGCTGTAGTGGTCCTAAGGGGAATTGCCTCTGGATACCTGGTGGCATGATCCACTACCACCAGTATAAATCTGTGCCCAGATGCAGTGGGAGGATCCATGGGACCCACTATATCTATTCCCACTCTTTCAAAGGGAACCCCCACCACAGGTAGTGGTATCAGGGGGGCCTTTGTTGTGCCACCTGACTTGCCACTGGCTTGGCAGGTAACACAGGAGCGACAAAACTCCTTTGTATCTTCATTCATATGAGGCCAGTGAAAGTGAGGGACAAGTCTGTCCCAGGTCTTGTTCTGGCCTAGGTGTCCTGCTAAAGGAATATCATGGGCCAAGGTAAGAAGGAAGCCCCTAAATTGCAGAGGTATAACCAACCTCCTGGTTGCACCAGGCTTGGGGTCTCTAGCCTCTGAATAAAGGAGCCCTTCATCCCAATACACTTTATGGGTACCTTGAGCATTCCCAGCAGCCTCAGCAGCAGCCAGCTGTCTGAGGGGTTCAAGAGAGGGACAGGATAACTGAGCCTGCCTCAAGTCAGCCCTTGAAGGTCCCCCTGTCCCCAGAAACTCAACCTGGTCAGGTTCAAGCTCTTCAGGGACAGTTCCTTCAGGGTCCTCTAGATCAGCTTCCTGGGAAGGCTGATCATCACTCTGAGGCAGGGGGGAAGGCACAGCCTTGACCCTCCTGTTCTTCTTCTTGGTAGGTGCTTGGTCCATTGTTCCAGGATCCAAGACCTGAGGTTCAGTGAGGCACTTTTTGGCCTGTGACCTGGTCACAGCAAGGACATGTGATCATATACCTAACATCTCTGCATGAGTCCTGTACTCCACTTCTGACCATAGAGAACTCTCTAGGTCATTGCCCAACAAACATTCTACTGGGAGGTCTGCACTAACCACAACCCTTTTGAGGCCAGTTACCCCTCCCCATGAGAAGTTAACAACTGCCACACTATGTGAAGTAGTGGCATTGCTGGCATTGGTCACCAGGTAGTTCTCACCTGATATGTACTGTCCAGGATCCACAAAGCCTGGTGTCACCATAGTGACACTGGCACATGTGTCCCTGTAGGCTTGAGCCACTTTGTCATTAATTAAAGGAGTCTGTCTGTACTTGCCCAGGTTACTGGGGCTCACAGTCAGGGACAAATCAATGTCCCCATCACAGATCAGGACTGCCTGTGTCAGGGTTCTGTCTAAGTCAGAATCTCCCTCAGTCCCCATAGTGATTCCCACTACACCCTTTGTCTGGGGACCAACACTGCTAACAGTAGTACTGGGAGCAGGTGCCTTAGGGGCAACAGTGTTGGGGGCTCCACCCTTTTTGCAATCACTAGTCCAGTGAGTTGTATTTTTACAATGATTGCACCAGGGTTTCTTTTGACCTTCTTTCTTCTTTTTGGACTGTTGGGACCCACCCTCCTTAGCAGTAGTTTGGGGCCCTGTTGAAGACTTCTGGTCTTTAGGTTTCTGATCTCCACCCTTCTGGTCTGTTTTCTTCTGATCACCCCCTTGGCCCTGGTTCTGGTTCTTTTGCTTAACCCTGGTTCTGACCCATTTGTCTGCCTTCTTTCCCAATTCTTGGGGAGAGGTCAGATCAGAGTCAACCAAGTGTTGATGCAGTTGCTGGTTTTGACAGTTATTTAAAATCTGTTCTCTCATCATCAAATTATACAATCCTGTAAAATCAGATACCTTACTTCCCAGCAACCAACCCTCCAAAGCCTTAGTGGCACATTCAATGTATTCAGACCAGTCCTGAGTCTGTGTCTTTTGGGTGTCTCTGAACATTAACCTGTACTGCTCAGTGGTTAAGCCTAACCCATCAACTAGGACACTCTTCAGGACTCTGTAGTTTCTGACATCCTCTTCTCTAACAGTGAGGAGTCTGTCTCTGCCTCTTCCCTCAAAGGAGAGCCAGAGGATTGCTGCCCACTGGTCTTCAGGAACCTGCTGTACTTTGCAGGCTCTCTCAAGAGCAGTTATCCACTTGTGGATGTCATCCCCACTTTTGTAGGGGGGCACAACCTTAGACAGGTTTCTATTATCGAAAACCCTATCTTTGTCCTTAGGGACAATGCTGCCACCAGTGGGTATAGACCCACTCTCTTTATGCTGTCTAGCCTTGCTCAGTTTCTCTTCCATCAGGGCTACTTCTAGCTCCTGCTTCCTGATCCTCAGCTGGGCTTCTTGCATCTTGGCCTCATGTTCCCTCCTCTGAGGGGTGGTCATCCTTCTCCTGGAGTGACCTTGAGAGCCTCTAGAGCCATGGGAAGCATTGGATTCACCTGAGTGATTCCTTCTCCTCCCAAGCCCTGGGTTAAGTCCACTGGGGAGATCCAATGGGGTAAACCCACTGTCAGTCCCCTATAGCCTTGGTTTAGCTGAGCGAAGTATAACACTTGGCACTGGGCTAGTTCTCCCTTCATCCCCACTCACATCTGTATCCCCATCACTTTCCTCCTCTGTAGTATGGTGTTCATCTAAGGGATGGCTATTGGAAAGGGGTACCTCAGTGGCATCTTCAGAAGGGGGGCCTCCTGTTCCTGTCCCTAAGGGGGCTAACTGGGAAGCTTTCTTGAGCTCTCTTTGATTTTCATCATCTTGCAAGAGTTCTCTGAGCACAGCAGAGGTAGGGTTCTTGGGCTGTTTAAGGCCTCTAAGAGTTGCCAAATGCCTGAGCTCATTCTGATTAAGGGTAGCAAAGATGGATGGTGCCCTCGGGGGGTCACTCTCAACAGAGATGGGTACAGTGGACCCCTCTGCCCCAGCCATTGCTCTTAAGTGTGGGTGGATGTGTTGCAATCTACCTACACTTGGGTTTACCTACTAAACCTATCTAGTAGTTGTAGTCAGGGTGTGCTACTCCCTTTGCTCTACAACAACTAAGTTCAGTAGAACTTAAGTATATCTAATCTTGTTTTATATGTACCTACAGGTACCTATGTGATCTTTCAATTGGTAACCAAGAGATTACAATGGTAAAACACAGCAAGCTCAAATCCAACCGCTGCTCACCAATGTGAGAAGTTGGCCTGGTATATGCTGTTCACTAGTTCTAGTGACCACCTTGTACCATGCCAAGCAACCCTTATGGTGTGGTTGTAAGTCAACCTTTTCGGACTAGCTGCCCTAGTGGTAGCGTAGGCTAAGCAGTCTTTGAGGCTAAACTCGTGATGCGTGTTAAGCAAGCTGTTTTACCAATAGTAACCCCCTTTTATACCAATGAAAGGACACCACACAGATATATATTCAAAATATATATGTATTTATTTCTCAAAGTAACCCCTAGTCTCTTTATGAGCACAGGAGCACAAATCGTCAAACAAGATTATCACAGAATACACAGAAGTTGCACTTTATATGGATAGGCCCTGGTGGCCACTCGAACCATATACTAAAATAGTGGTATAAGTACCACGAACAGAAAAGGGAAAAGGCCTAGGGCCTCTAGAATCGCTGGGCCTACAAGGAGCTAACTTCAGTTAGTGACCAGGAGGTCCACGGGTTGCGTGTGCAGAGCAAATAGTCACACGCGTGCCCCCATAGGTTTCAATGGGTGCGTAAAAAGTACAAAGTTACTGCAAAGAGGATCTTCCGGGTGGGCTAGGAACTCAAGATTTGGAACACAGGCACTAGGGATGTAATACTACACTTGGGCACAGAAGTGCCAGCTTTACCTCACCCACAGGAAGCGGGTGCATAGGCCTCGAAGTGCGTCGGGTTTCTTCTATCTGTTCCGTGGGGCCTGAAGACAAAGATGCTGCAGGCGACCGGCCCGGAGGAGATGCAGTGGATCCAAGGGTGGATCGGAGATGTTGAAGACCTGTAAGCAGAGGGGACAGTGTTCACAGTCACTAGCCAGTGACCAGCGTGGCACCAGGTGGGTACCAGGCGATGTCGGGTGCAAACAGGAAGAAAGGTGTAGCTTGTCTCTGCAGCCACGTGGTCCCTGAAGGTCGACGACGTCCAGGAGTCGAGTCACGAGCTGTCCCACGCAGGCTCTCGCTGTCGGCAGTGTCGGCGACTTGATCGAAGCAAACAAGCCTTGGCAAAAGCAATTGTTGCAGGAAAGGAGATAGGCTGATGGCTCTGACCAGCAAGGTCAGAGGAACTGCTCCTTTGGAGGGGAGCAAGGGCCAGTCTGGAGCAACCAGACCAGCGGTGTTTTTCGTAGATTTCGTCGCCAAGATGGCCACTAGCCAGCGGGCCAGCAACCGGTGAGGCGCGTCGAGTGGCAAAATGCAGACGGGCCCCACGCAGATCGTGGAGATGCTGGAGGGCTCACCTTTGGTGCAGATGCTGCTCGGGGGTTGGGCTTCTCAGATCCCAAAGCACAACTTGGAGGGAGCCTCGGTTGTTGCACTTGTCAGCTTGTCGTGGTCGTTTCAAGATGGCTGGCTCCACGTGTCTCGGTACCTCCACGGGTCTCCTCTTTTCAGGGACTGTGGATCGGGCGGTGAGAGGTCTGGAGGTCCAGGTCTTGTCAGTCTCTGGGCTCGGGCTCCGGCGGGAGGCGGCGGCAAAGCAGACGTTGATTCGCTGGATGGTGCTTGCGTTAGCAAGGTGGTCACTCCCTGACCACAGGGGAGATTGGCTTCAGTCCTCTGTGCGGCAGAGCGTCGAAGTTCCCGTCTTCTTCTTAGTTTCAAGTTGATTCCAGGATGTCTGAAGTCTTAGGACACAGCTCCTACCTTTAAGCGGATTCTAGGGGCCGGACTACCTGCTAGGTCCCACCCTAAGGGTGGGACCAGGAAGGGGGGTGGTTACACCCCCAATCCTTTGTCCAGCTCGCCCCAGGCCCGGGACTGGTGTGCCCCAGGACCGGTTTGAACTGGCATATGCCCCGAGGCTCCTTGTGAGCCACAGGCATATCTGGTTTCTTTCAAGCCCTACCTGACCAATACACAAAACCCTGTCTGGGGTGGTGCACGCACCTCCCCTGGCAGGAAACCCTTTGTCCACACCTCCCAAGCTGGAAGGACTCCCAGCAGCAGGAGGGCAGACTTGTGTCTGTGGTGGCAGCATCCATTTTGTGGAGCTGAGGCTATGTCTGATTTTACCCGGATTTCAGGTACTGTACATGTCGTGTCCCTCTAGAAGGGTGGAATGCTAACCCCGTCGCCAGAATTGGCGAGGGGTTAGTATTCCAATTCGTATGACACCTTACTCGACATGTTTTGATAAAGCCAAACCAAAGATAGCATTTAACCGCGAGGTTCATAATGCACTTAAGAGTATATGGTATGACGATATCTGGAAACAGTAGAAGGAAGTTGTTCCGACCACTGCAGACAGGCTCAGCTCATGCCAGAGCACCATCTCACATGGAACCAAGCACTCTGCCTTCAGGATTGTTAAGGCCTGCCATAGGAGTGACTTATAGGTTACCAGGTGTCCCATTTAAGGTTAGGTATAGGTATACTACACCTAAGTAAGAGGTGGTTACACCAACTTACCCCAGCTGAGTGATCAGCCAGTTGTGTCAGATTTGTTAGGCCAAGCCTGGGGTGGCATAATACATGCTTCAGCCCCGGGCAGGCCTTGGGTACACCAATGCCCTGGGTACCTAGTGTACACTGGTACAGGGGCTGACAGGGTGTTCCACTTCCAATTGGTTATGCACCTAGGGTGCATAGTTTTAATTTAGTAGAGAGAACAGCAGGCTGGGGGTCTGATTGGCAGGCCCACAGCCTCAATATGTAAAAAACCAGTGAAGCAAAAAGCAAAAATTTGGGGTGACCATAGGATAGCAGACCCTACTCTCCTACAGTCGCGTTGGGGAGAGGGGCGTCCTGGTCCGCGCCTGTACTCCCGGTAAGTGTAGATACCATATTACAGGCAGCACAGTGCACTCCGACTCGGAAAACAGCTTGACATTATTTCCCACAGTAACACCACAAACTGCAGACGATCTGCTGGGCCTATGAGCGGAAAATAGACTATCCAGCACATACCACTGGCACGGAGCACGACGGTGCCGGCACGAGAAATCATGGACACGTATATCCTTTTTATTATCTGAAAATATGACATTATAATGACAAAAGTATTAGCTCGGGCTCAGATGAGCTACTACATGTGATTGCTTTTACATGGTAGTGTGGAAGCCAGTCCCCTACTTGCGAATGCTACAGTTTACTATAACAAAGTTCAATGTGGTCTGTTGGTTCGGCTTTGTTTAGTTCCCAAACAGGGCCTTGTAGTAATGTTAAAATGGGAGGTTAAGAGCTCTGGCAGGCAGCAGCTGATATGCCCTGATTGTGTTCATTATCCCCCGACCTGGATGCATACATCGCACTTAACACACAATGCACAAGCTAGACAAGTATAACTTAATTACGTGGAATGTCCGCGGCCTGGGCTCAGTACAGAAACGGCACTGAGTACATGCGCAATTGCTGCGGCAGGCAGGCGCAAATTGTCTTCATACAGGAGTCACACTTGATGGAAAAGGAAGCTGCAAAGATGCGAAAGAAATGGAGGGGTCGGATCTTTACTACTAATTACTCGGCATTAGCTAGGGGTGTGATGATCCGGGTTAGATACGGTGTCCCGTTTATAGTACTAGATACGAGGATAGATGTGCAGGGCAGGTACATATTGTTACGTGGCACACTGGATGGAGTACCTGTTGTGCTGTGGACTATGTGCGCTCCAAATTTTGATCAGAACAAATATTTTTTGGGGCTAAACACGATACTGGCAGGTTGGCAGGCATACCCATGGATCTTGGGGGGAGATTGCAATGCGGTCATGGATATTGGGCTTGACCGATCATTCCCACCCCTCCATGGCACGGTGGCTAGTAAACAGGCAGAAGCACTCTGCAGTTGGGTAGATGGGTGGTCCCCAAGCGATGTGTGGAGGCAAAATAATCAGTTGAACAAAGAATATTCCTTTTACTCCTCGGTGCACCAGTTACATACCAGAATTGACAGAATTCTATGTTCTCTGTCCATAGCAGATCAGGTCACCCACAACACATTTAACAAAGACATTTTCGGATCATAACCCACTGGAGATCTCCCTTAATTGAGGCAGAATACCCACCCCGGTGCCCACGCGGAAACTTTGGCCCCAATTACTGGAGGACCCAGTGTTCCGTAGTACACTGTCAAATACACTCACTCATTACTTCTCTGAAAATAGAAATACTGCATCCACAATGCTGATTGAATGGGACGCATTAAAGGTAGTAATTGGGGATGGAAATCAGCGCCACAGTAGGAGCAATGCAAGAGGTACATAAGAACCTGATAACAGTGGAGGGTACTATGGGAGTGCTTGAACAAAAAGCAGCGAAAAACCCCACTGAACAGGCTCTGTTGCAGGAGGGACGCCTCCATCATGCGGAGCTATTGGAAACCCTTAGAATAATCGGTTACAGGGCCTTCACCCGGATAAAACACTCTGAAGCAGACAAATCGGGGACACTGTTAGCTAAGATTCATCGAGATGATCCACCAGCCACCGTCATCATCTAAATCAACACACCTGGGGGTAACGTGGTAGGCACGCAACATGATATTAACGATGCCTTCAGCTCATACTATGAAACACTGTATAGTAAGCTGCTAGCACAGGACGAAGCCCTAATAGACACATTCCTTGCAAATCTACCGTACCCGCAAGCCCCAGCGGACATGGAGGAAGCCTTGGCAGGCCCCATCACCAGAGCGGAAATAAAGGCAGCTATTAACGGGCTCCCGCGTAATAAAGCGCTGGGTCTGGATGGCTTACGGGTGGAATTCTTCAAAACTTACTCGGAGATACTACAGCCTGAACTGGAGGAACTATACAACAAGTCACTGGAACTAGGCCACCTCCCCTGCACTACTGTGCAAGCGTTAGTAGTATCGCTGCCAAAGCCAGGGAGGGATATGACTGACATGTCGGGTTATCGTTCATTATCGTTATTGGCAACCGAGTACAAAATATGGAGTAAAATTTTGGCAAATTGATACAACCCTATTTAAACAGGTTAATACACAATGACCAGTGTGGTTTTATATCGGCACGCAGCACATCATTAAATATAAGGAGGTTACATCATATAATGGCAACAGATCTAGAACGATTCCAACATGCCGATTGTATTGCACTGGACCTGTGACAGGCGTTCGGCATATAATCCATTATCCTGGGATTATATGTTTAAAGCTATTGCACAATTGGGTTTCCCCCCAACTATATTAGATGGATACGCTTACTCTTCGACACCCCAATGGCGAGGGTTAGGACTTGTAAACACATCTCTCAGGAATACTGAGTACAGAGGGGCACGAGACAAGGCTGCCCCTTGTCCCCACTATTGTTCGTACTGGCGCTAGAGTCGTTGGCTCTTCGACTAAGACAGGAAGCGATTCAATGTGGAATACCAATTGGCACAACCATGCATTTGATCTCCGCGTACGCGGATGACATCATTATTTATGCGAGGGATCTTCTGAGAGGACAAGACCCAATACCGTGAATTTTCGCCGGTTTCGGACGGATCTCTGGCTTAGCCATAAATGAATCAAAATCGACTGTCTTCTTTTTCCAAGACCAACCATGCCCTGACAGAATTAATCTTGGGTTGCTCCCTCTACCTGTTGTGCGTCACACATTTTAATATCTGGGTATCAACATACATCGCTCCCATGCGGACATGTTGGAGGGTAATCTTAATAAGGCCATCAGGGGAATACACTCACAAGTGGCTTTTTGGACCACGTTGTCTCTCTCGGCAATGGGTCGAGTGGCAGTGTCTAAGATGGTGATGCTACCACGCCTCCTTAAATATTTTACTAATTTGTCGATTATAATGCCCCAAATATTTTTAATACACTCGACACCATACTATCGGACCTTATCTGGGGAACGGGATGTCGTAGAGTGAGGCTAAAGAAATTACAAATAGACACAAAGGGAGGGGGCCTGGGCGCAGTGGATTTCCGAGCCTACTGCTATGCAAGCCAATTGCAGTGACTGTCATACTGGACGGCGGGACGCAACTTACAAGAGATCAGTTTCACTACCAGAAATATCGAACAGGGACAGCTGCACGCACTGGTATTGCCACAATGTAAAATCCTCTTGATAGTACCACCTTTATTACAAGCCGCACTAACATGCTGGAAGAAAGCCCTGAAATGCACGTCTATCTTCAGCCCCTACGCAGGTAACATCCCGTTAGTGGGGATCCCACTATTGAGCGGTAGACTCACAAAATACAAACTCAGACCGTGGCTAAATCGCTTTATTATATAGGACAGGGAAGCCACATTATCAAATGGCTATATTTGAGCATTCGGCCACACGTTAAACTGCCCCTGGATGCCCTTCGGGCCCAATGGGTAACAGATGTCGGAAGGGACCTCTCTGATAGGGAATGGACAGATATTTTAGAGCACCCAAGGAAGGTGTCCCGTAATGCCAAGTTTAAGTTCATACAATATATAGTCCTGCACAGAGCTTATCTAACACCACATCGTTTACAGACCATGTACCCAAACACGACACATCAATGTTCCAGATGCAAATTAATGGAGGCGGATTTAATACATATGCCGTGGGCATGCCCGTGTCTTGGAGAGTTCTGGGGAGGGGTTAAAAGAATAATAGGAGAGACTACGCACCTTTCAACAGATGGCTCGGTACTGGAGTGCTTGCTGGGCCTCCGGAAGCGCAGGAAGTCGCAGAAGGTCCAGCTCTGCTTCCTGGAGTTGGCATTTATAGTGGCCAAGAGATCATCACCATGTGCTGGAAATCAGCTAAACCCCCTGCAATACACACATGGCACAGCAAACTCATAAAATGAGGGGGAGCCGAAAGCGCTGTCTTGCGCAGGGAGGACGCCAGACACACTGCTAAAAGCCCTTAAAGGCACTAACCCGGACCACATTTCTAATACCCCGATCACACAGTAGGCACTGGCCTTGAGGAAGTGTATATGGTTCTTGTATAATAGATGAGTAGAGGGTCGGTGTACAAACTTGCGCACAGTAAATGATGGACAACACAATCCCGGGACGTAATAGAAGTCTATGATGCGAAAGGAATTGCCAGAGCCTAGGCAGGTGGGGGAGGGCTGGTTTGGAAGCGGCTACAAGTTCAAAGTTAATGATTATTGTACATACTTATTGGTGACACTGCACTCGGTTATATCTTAAATAGATACCTGCGGTATTTCTGCTCAATAGAACAGGCACAAGGTCATGAATGCAATGTACACAATGCCAAATTGAAAATATAAATGTACAAAGGACCCACAATGTTGGAAAGTAATGGTAATATGTGAAAATCAATAAAGTATGTTTTTAAAAAAAATTAGGAGAACTGCTGAGGTCCTTGATCTCTACCTCCCCACCATGGAGGTAAAACTAATGTTCTTACTGAGATCGTTCAGCCTGGCCCGGCACCGACTGACCCGTTTCTATCCTTCAATGAGGCCCGACAGATTCGCCATCAGGCATGTGCGCAAAGCCATGGTCTGGTCCTCTGGTCAGTTAACGGGTTTCACACTGCAAAAGACCAGCTCTAGAAGACCCTGTTTTTTTACCCAGCATGCAACTTCTGAGAGTTTGGTGGTGGACATGCTGCACCTGCCACCTACATCAGCACAGCTTTCGGAAGACCATCTGTCCATTGTGCTCTAGGAGGTGCAGGCTGTTTTGGCCACAGGAGCCATAGAGGGTATCGGCCTTAGAAGTGAGGAGTGGGTGTTTTTCCGTCAAAATATCAAATGGGGAATGGATCACTTGACCTGAGTAACCAGGGTTTTATGATATTCGTATAGTTTACCGATAAAAACCCTCATTCACGTTCACAGGTTGGAAAAGCGGTATATCTTGATTCTCCGCTCTATTAATGGTAACGTGACAGCATCATCATAGGGTTATCTCTATGCTTCCTCCACCAGGAGGTTTAACCACTGGTTATTGCAGTAGTGATCAAGAAAGTGATTGTGAAGTGACGTGAGGTGAAGTGAAGTGTTGTTAAAATCTCGTACAGCCAGAACGTACTTTTAATTAGACTGGATTCGAGATTGTTAAAAAAAAGTCTTGGTGTGCACAGGAAGACTAGTTATGGTCTAGTGCACTTGTAGGTGTCCATAAAAAGGTCGACATGTTTCAGCCCTTCAAGTGCCCCTGGGGGTCAGGTAGGCTTTCTTCAGGACCTAAAAAAGTGAAAGTGAGGCCATCTGTTGTTGAGGTCTCATGTGCAAAGGGTAGATTGTCCCACTCGGCAATTGTTCAATTAGAACCTTAAGTCCCTGCGTTCGGGCAAAGAGGGAGCTGTGTCTGCTCAGTGGCAGGTCGGCACAACTTGTGCTAGCTCTTCCTCCACTGGCCCGGTTGGCCTGAAGAAGGCCCAGGTTCTATCTTCCCTGGACCTCTGAGACAAGGTGGTTGAGTTGGACCTGCACGACTCCAATTTTCACATCCCTGTCCTGCAGGAGCTACCTGTGGTTTGAGGTGGGCCACGAGAACTTTAATTTCGCTGTGCTCCCTTATGGCCTCACCAATGCCCCCTGGGTGTTCAAAACATTGATGGCGATGGTCGCTGCCCACCTTCAGAGATAGGGGGGGGGGGGGTACCAATCTTCCTCTACCTTGATGAGTAGCTTTTGAAGGCAGGCTGGTTACAGTCAGTCGTTGACTACCTCCAGATTACGGTGAATCTCTTTACATCACTAGGTTTTCTCTATTAGCCTGCCAAAGTCACACCCAACTCTTTTGCAGAGACTTCCTTTGATTGGAGTCATCCTGGATACCGTCTTTTTTCAGGCCGTTCCTTCAGACTAACATGTCCAGGATATCTGGGTTATGATGATCCCGATGTTTCAGCCTCTGTTCTGGGTCCCAGTTATGATAGTCCTGAGGTTTCTTCTCCCACTGGCCTCCTGCATCTTTCTCGCCGACCACGCCAGATGAGACTTGCGAGTCCTGCAGTGGGATCTGCCGTCTCACTGGGCCCAGCTCAAGGGAAGCCTGTCAGATTCCATCCAGGTTTCGGAGGAAAGTGCAAAAGATCTGCAATTGTGGCTGCTTGACCAGCATTGTACCAGCAGCATACCCTCACCGTACCCCTCCCAGACTTGATGGTGATGACGAATGTATTATCACTGGGTTGCAGAGGCCATGTGGGGAGAGGTGGAGATCCTGGGAATCCAGTCTCCGCAGAGACCCGCATCCACATCAGTCTGCTGGAGTCACCGGAGATTCAATTGGTGCTGAAGGTCTTCCTACGCCCCATAAAATGAGGCTAGTGCAGGTTCTCATGGACAGCCCACCTGCCAGGTGGTACTGCAACAAGCAGGTGGGTCCTGGGTCCAATGCCGAGCATCCCTGTGCCTCTGGAAGCGCCTGAACCATCAGGGCATATCCCGGGCTGTACTCAACCTAGTGAGATCTTTGAAAGCCATGAAAGACAAACTGAGCTGACGACTCACACAGGATCCCAAACGACTCTTACACCGGAGGTGGCACAGGTTGTTGGCCATCAACAGGAAGACGCCTGACTCAATCTATTTGCCACTGCCAAAAATGTGCAATGGCAAAACCTTTGCGTGCTGGAGTTCCCAAAAAGGCTCTGATCTCAGAGATGCATTCTGCATAGAGTGGAGCCTGGGACTCTTGTTTGCCTTCCTGCCGCCACCTCTCTTGCCCCGAGTTCTCAAGAAGATCTGGAAGGACTGGACCCAAGCTCCAGAGTGGGCCAGGAGAGGGTGGCACCTGGAATGCATGGGCTGGGCATCTGCCCTCCGATTCGGCTGCTGCCTCAGCCGGATCTTCTGTAGGGCAAGGTCTTGCACCCGGCTCTGTCCAGCTTGCCCTTCCATGCGTGGAGATTGAGCAGTGGCAGGTCATCTCTTTTCATCTCTCTTCTGAATTTGTTGGAAATATTCAGAAATGTGACAGAGGCACCAAGGATAGAGCAACAATTCTTGATAATGATACATGATCGATTCATTATTTCTCTGTAAAATCCAAGTATACTCCTTTTCAGACAGGCATAGATTACTCTCGTGTACACCGCTTTCTTCATACCGGTAAGGCTCGCAACAGATTTGTGTGTTTGATGTATTCACCCTACACACCCTGCCCCAACTGCAGATGCATTACACACTGAAAGAGAAGTGCTTAACACCAGAACATTGCACTAGTTGTGACCCAGAGATGAAAAGGGAGAGGCACAAATTAACACAACGAGAATAAAGTACAAATGATTATTTTCACTGTTATTATTATGCTTTGGTAGAGGAAAAGCCAGGACTACAGTGACCAGAAATGCAAGGAAAGGCTGGAATCGAATGGAGAAACCTTCGTCCCAATGAGATGCTTTGAGCATTTGCATATTTCCAAGGCGGTGAATGTTGTGTGATTTTAATGTAGCTTGCTATAGCGCCAAATCTCTCCCGAGGAGGTATCTCGGCGCTAACGGAAAAACACAGGCAAAGCAGAACGCAAGACTAAAGGAAGAGCTGTCTTAAGCAGTTTCCTAAAATGTACATAATCAGGACAAGCACAGATGTGATCGGGCAGTGTTCTTGCAATAAAACCGAGCCAGAGAGGCGAACGGCCTGCGCCGCATCAGCTCAGTCGAACACAAATCGGTAAGAGCAGATTGTGGATGTGATCTCAGAAATGAGTTACACCAAACAAATGCAAAGTTTTTAATGACATACAGAAGAGAAGTACATTCACTTCAAGCCTCCCGGAAGCAAAATCAGCTGCCAACAAACAAAGCTGAGGCTCGCTGTATTGCAAGGCGCTCGCGCTGGAGGCTGACAGAACTGCTGAGCAGACTCCGATCGAAAGGAATGCGACTGAATGTCAGTGAGTTTGGGGAGGAAAAAACTGGATCGATCATTGACGGAATTGGTGGCAATAATATATTGCAAATATTAGATGTAACACATGTGAAAAATAGACTTTGTGGGCTTTTAAATCCGTACAGGGCCAAACACATCTGCACCAGGCTGAAGCAATTGAAAGAGACGATAATATCTGTTGCCTGGAGTCCATAAAAAAGGAAACCAGATAATATGACGCTCCAGTGGCACATCATAGCTAACCTGGAATTCAGATTCTGAAGATTTCTGGCATGTAAAAAATATGACATCTTCAGGTTATTTTGTTAAAATCATGTATAATACCCCCCTCGAGAGGTTGCCAGGGAAAGATTCCACACTGTAAAACATTCGGAGTGTCAGATATCAAATGAACCACTGACCGATGACATTAATTGTCTTACATTCCAGCAGCAAAGGTGCAAACTGGGCCTCAGTACTGTAGAAACTGCAGTCCGATGCTGAGAGCTGGAGAGTGCTGCTCGGATTGATTACAGGACAGAATGTCACTTTTAGCATCAGCTTCATATGTTGTCTTAGATACTAAAGATATTCACGCGGTTTTCACCCAGAACCCTAAAACAGCAAAGGGGTAAGTTAAGATTTTTGGTATGGAGGAGAGGGTTTAAGATGATTTTTGATTCCAAAGCAAAAAGCAATTGTCTCAAAATAGAATGCTTACGAGCTCAAAATAATGGGTAAACTCCAGTGTGGTCGTTTTTAAGCAACAGTTGTAGGGAACACTTCATTTAAATCCTTCTTCGGCCAAATAATTCTGTCAACTTCCTGGCACACTTGGACTCGGTGAGCTTAGTAAGACAAATTCTTCAGAAGTAGGTATTTGTTAGCGGAGGGAATGTCCTAATACAAATGGTGTCATCAATATAGAACAATTCTTTTCACCAGATATAGGGCCTGAGCTAACCGAGGCACCATTGATCTGAAAAACATATAGAATGATGGAAAATATTTTTGATGGAGTTTTGCACCAAAATGCCCAATGGGGAGCTTTTGTACGCTAGAATTTCGCTGCCTGTGGTCATGGAATATATTAACACTGATTAGGAACGCTGCTCATACCATCAGAAATGTAAAGTTATTCAAGGTACCAGATAGCAAAGCTTATTCTGCCCCCCAAGGTTTTGCTGCAAATGAACACAAGAGATGAATGAAGATATATCAGGGACAGTAGGGGATGAAATGATGACGAATACTCAATGTGTTGAGCTTCACATGATGCACGCTCAGAGAAGAATGCTGATCTCTGCGGAAATTGTAAAAGTAACAAGCAATTTTAAGCATTTATTCTATCACCTTCTAGAAGGGTTTAAAATAAAGATTTAACATCAGATGCCACTTACAGGTGCTCTGTTTTACTCTGACAAATCATGCAAAGGTTTATGATAAACATGTCACACGCTGCATATATTTAGCTCGGCCAGTGCCCAAGAGATATTCTTAAAATTTGAGGAATTCACTCTCATCTCAAATGAAGCCCCCCCCCCGGGTCATAGCATTGAACCCGCTTCACTGAGGAGGGTCACATCATCCAGCGGAGAGGTAGTACCGCTGTTCGCTCAGACCTGCGAGGGATATGTGGCTCTTCAATGAGATTAGAAAACAATAATGGTTGAAAGGATTCAGTCTAGGCGTGTTATCTGGTTCACTCCGTACCTTTTCTATACATCTGCCCGGTCTTCACCTAAATTGTAATTAGTTACTCATCCACCGCCATTTCCTTGTGCAGTTGTCATATGTATGTGTCTAAAACGTGGTTAAATGTACTAATCGTTGTAGAGCGATGCCAGGGTAAATTGCAGCTCTTGGTGGGTACGGTACCCCCCGGGGTGCAGACCCCACAGTCCTGCATACCTCTTCCTCCTGTGCTTTGTTGGGCTGCTGCTTGTACTCTTGATGTCCGCTACTGGCGAGGACTGACCCTGTCTCTCCCACATCCCCACTTCCTCTGGTTTTTGACAAATAGTCTGCAATGCAAATACTGTGCAATAAGAACATTGCATTGAATATAATATATCAAAGACGCGATGACCAGGTGTCTATTGCATTAGTAGATGGTTCTTTTGTGCTCCATGGCATCCAGGTGATATGATATGAATGTGACTGAGAGCAGAATGGGATACTCCTTCCGCTGGAGTGCGTGGTCCTCCCTGTCGCCTGTTAGACCTCCGCCACGTAGATTTTGATATCAAACTATAGATCCACCCAAGGTCCGCTCCTACTGCACACGCGCGAGAGGAGGTTAAAGGTATAAGACACTACTGTGCATGCTGTCTAGAGCCACATGACTTCTCATGAGTTTCTGGGAACAATGACATTTACATAGAATGACGTGATTTTCTACGGCCGCAGTGTCTTATGCGGGAATGTACACAACCTGCACACGACTTGGTCATGACACACTTGGAACCCTCAAGCCATTGATAGGAAATTGAAGCGTTCACGCTGTGCGTTGCTGATGTTGGCTCAGTTCCCCTTCTCTTCACAGGAGTCTTTATGCACTTGTACATGGCGTCTCCATTGATAGGAAATTGAAGCGTTCACGCTGCGTGTTGCTGATGTTGGCTCAGTTCCCCTTCTCTTCACAGGAGTCCTTATGCACTTGTACATGGCGTCTCCATTGGTAGTATATTGAAGCGTTCGCGTTGCTGATGTTGGCTCAGTCCCCCTTCTCTTCATAGGAGTCCTTATGCACTTGTACATGGCGTCTCCATTGGTAGTATATTGAAGCGTTCGCGTTGCTGATGTTGGCTCAGTCCCCCTTCTCTTCATAGGAGTCCTTATGTACTGGTACATGGCGTCTCCGTTGATAGTATATTGAAGCGTTCATGCTGTGCATCGCTGATGTTAACTCAGTTGGCCTTCTCTTCGTAGGAGTCCTTATGTACTTGTACATGGCGCCTCTATTGGTAGTATATTAAAGCTTTCACGCTGCACACTGCTGATGTTAGCTCAGTTCCCCTTCTCTTCGTAGGAGTCCATATGTGCTGGTACATAGCGTCTATAATGGTCGTGTTCTGAAGCGTTCACGCTGCGCATCGCTGATTTTAGCTCAGTTCCCCTTCTCTTCGTAGGAGTCCATATGTACTGGTACATGGCGTCTATAATGGTCGTGTTCTGAAGCGTTCACGCTGCGCATCGCTGATGTTAACTGTGTTCTCCTTCTCTTCGCAGGAGTCCATATCGACTTGCAGATTTGCCCAGAGAGTTGCCCTGATTAAGAACGAGGCTATTCTGAATGAAGAGATAGACCCCAGACTGGTAAGAACTTTTGTGTCCTGGTGTGCACAGTGAGGTCAGAGGCCGAGGGGTGCATGGAGAGAGCATGAGTCATTGGGCTGCACTGTGTATTCCCTGCATCTGTCTCTCAATCTTTGGCAGTGTTGATGTTGTTTTATTTGGCCTCAGGGGGATATTACGATTAAAGTTCCTTCAATAAGAGCTCCTAATGTCCTGGGAAACTCTCAGAGCAGTTAAGTGGAACCAGGCACTGCTCTGCTCAGCTGTCCCAGGGAAGGGCTCTTTCACCTGCTCCAGGGGGGGGGGCAGGACATCCTTGTCACACAGTGTACAGTAGCGTCTGTGCTGGGAGACCAGCATGACAAGAACTTCCATGACCACATCAGTCCATCATTCTTCAGCTGCTTATCACAGGGGGTTAGGATCTGCACCACCGACCATTAGTGACAGTTCCACTGGAACCCCCCCTCCCACCTACACAGATAGAGTTGTAACCACTGCAGGTGCTGGCAGCAGCCCAGTGATGCGAGTATATCGTGCCAGGGGGTACCTTGGGGCTCTGTTAACCCTGCATTAACCCCTCCCCACAGATCTCTGCTACAGTGCTGTCCATGGCCCTAGTGCAGCTCACCAGTCACAGTGCTGCTACTACTTTGTGCGCCGCATGGTAAGTGTCGCTATGGGTCTGTATTATATACAGAGCCCTGGGGACACAAGAAGCATGTGCGACTGCCTGACATGCCCATGGGTCACTATGGGGTTACAGAAAAGGCCACAGATGCTTGTGGACTCCTTCAGTTGTATGAATCATGCTGGTGCTTATCTTGTTAGCGCAATCACAAGGTGCTGGAGGTGGGCCTACCCTTATTTGCTTGGGGGCCTAGTCCCAAGCAAATTAGAGAACCATTTGCCTTTGCACCCGTGCCATATTACAGACATGAACAGAGGAGCTAAGAAGCCTTGAAGAGGCACAATTGGGTACCACATTTGAGGGTCCCAGCGCCTCCCACTCAAAGAACCCCTGCACGCGAGTGAGGTCGCAGAGTGCTTACGCCTGTGAAGGAACCACTGCTCGTCCAGGCCGAGTCTCCATCTGCAGGGAATGGCAGACCGGTAGCTTCATGGATGTGGTGTTAGGGCCAATGCTGCTGGCTTTGGACCTGGGGAATCAGGTTCGAGTAAAGGCATTGACGCAACATACCATGATTCTGGGCAAATCTCTACATCTCCATTAGCCAAAAAGAAAGAATGTGTCCTTGTGTAATGTAACTGGCGCTCATGTAAAGTGCTCCAGTACCTTCAGATCGAGTTAGTGCTATATATAAAAAAAAAAACACCAGTCAAACTTTCACAATTTTGGATGTGAACAGTAAACAGTGCATGTTTGTGATCAGGTACACGGTTCCTGTCTGTGCAAATGGGGACAGTGTGACGAAGAATAATTCAGCTCCCGGTCCAGCTCCCTGCACTCAGTCACACACAGCCTCCAAGAGGCAAGAAGAGCTGTGCAGTCCTCCCCACACCTGGTGAAATGGTGTGATGACTGGGATATGGGCACATCTGCGAACATGCCCTCAAATACGAGTGCGTGACTGGCATATAGGGCTCTTAGGGAAATTGTTTTGCTGACTGATGTAGGGGACATATGGGAACTTTGATTGTTATGTTAGGAACACATGAGCATGACTGAAAAGGACTTACATCTTTATTTTGTAAAAGAATGGGAGGTAGTGACTATGGTATATTTTCCTAAAATTGCAGACTGATATGTGGGGTTAAAATAGTTTATTAAAAATGAATATATCAACACATAACACCTTGGAATAGTAGTAGACATCTCTTAGAGGACGGCAAGGGGCGTCCCTTGAGGCAAGTGCGACTACAGTGGTCCCTTTTTCCCTCTTCCCAAGGGGCAATTAGGACCTTAACTTGTGGTTTAAGAAACAACAGTTTAGTTAGAGGATGACACAGGTCCCCCTAACATAGTGGTAATATCTGACGGCATTGGTAAGATAGGAGCCCTGTTTTACGTCCTGATGAATGCCACAGACAAATCTAAGCCAAAGGCAGAAACATGTTGACGACAGAGGTGGTGATGGGGTAATAGTTCCCCCAATCCCCACACTTGAGCTTTTAATACCAAGTAGTACCCAGCGAATAAATGTATTTGGGATACTACATTGGGTTTTAAAATCACTTATTCACAGGCCCCCACTTAGCTTATTAGAAGTGCCTCTGTGTCTCCAGGTGTAGGCCCGCTCTCTATCAAACGTGATTTTTTGAGAGCGAGGACTGCCAATGATGAAGCATGACACCTGGTGGTGTGTGGACAGTCCTTAAAATTTTTTGAGATGCCTGGCACTTCACTGTCTTAGTGCTTTGTAAGGATATGGTTGCATTTTGTTAATGGCTAATCATTCAGGATAGCTTCTCTTGTGTGTGCATTATTGGAAATGAAAACATGCCTCACGTTTGGGACAAGCATTTATTAAAAATGAAAGACTGTAGTTGAAAACACGAGTCGAATTGGGCCATCTCTTTCTGGACACCTTTTTCGATGGTGTGAAACAACCTAATCGCCGTGAAGAAGCCCGCAAGGGTGAAACGCGTTGGCTGTTGTATATGTACTTATGAATAAAAGAATCTGCAAAATCATCTAGTTGAAAGACTGGCCATTTTTGTCATCGCTGATCTCCAGCGCCTGTGGGATTTGAACCCGACCACAATTTGTTACTTTTATAACAATACCTCTCTCATTCTTCTTATTTTCTTGTTGTATTTGAAACCATAGTCGGAGGCAGGTTTCGAGAGGTGGGCATAGATTGTTAGCTATCGTAAAAGGTATCCTTTGAATTGTGTAGAACAAACACTGGTAGTTGGTGCAGCAGCACATACCCTGCCCCCGTGCTTGCAGGCAGTATACTTATAAGTCTCTAGCATATGGTACAGTGTGTATCCAGAGCCTGTAAATTAAATGCTACTAGTAGGCTGCAGTACTCTTTGTGCCACCCACTAAAGTTGTACTGCAAAACATGTCTCTGTAGTGCAGTTTTAAACTGACATTTTGACTTGTCAAATAAACATTTTGCCAGGCCTAAACCTTCCATTCTAGTACATATAATTCTCCCCTGCAGTAATGCCTGTCAGTTCATAGGGCAGAGAGCATGGCATTAAAAATGTAGGACATGTATAGTTATGCTTTACATGTCGTGCCAGTGAAAAAAAAACAGTCGTTTTTCACTGTGGCAAGGTTAACCTCCCATAGACTAATACTGGGTTATCATATTAAATTTAATAAGTTATAACTTCAGTTTGGGAACAACTAGAGAACTCCTTCCACTCATTTGAATTGTAATTTAAAATCCGCTTTCATGGTAAAGTCGGAATTTGAATTATTTGATTTTGAAAATGCTACTTTTAGAAAGTTGGCGTTTCTCTGCCTAAACCAAGTGTGCCTTCCAGCTAGTGTCCAGGATCACCTGACTGTTAATGGCTCTCCTGTGGTGTGATGTTGATTCCTTCAAGACAGGAGACTAAAGGACCTTTGGTGTGGGGAGAGGTCTCCAGAGTAAGATAGGAAGGGGCTAGGTGGAACTTCCCAGGCTGAGTTCAGAAGATGCCTGCCCTGTCAATGGCTAATGTAGCTCACACCTCGTCATGCCTGTCCTTGGTTTCACTAGCCAGGCAGGAGGCACACCCAAGGGGAAGGGAGGAATTGACCAGAACCAGTTTAAGGTTAGACAAAGGGAGTGTCCCCCAGCCACTGGCTGTCACAGGGCATAAAAGTAACACCCTTGCAACGTCTGATCAGAGCACTCCTGGAACTATGGAGACTCAGAAGGACTTCCCTGCTGTCTGACCCCAGAAGAAAGACTGAATCTGCTTTCCTTGAACCCAGGACCCCAGAAGTGACTCCAAGGGTCAGTTCAGTGACCTCCTGTTTGAGCTACACGGACACAATAAGTTTCCAGACACCTTTCCCTGCAACTGCCCAGCTGCCCAGTACTCACTGGACCTGCCTCAACCCTGCTGCTGGCCTCTGCTGGAGTGAGTCCTAACCTCCCAGAAGTGCACCCATGTCCTGGACTCTTGGCTGGTAGAATGTACTTCTCCAACCTTAAAATGACAAAAACTGGACTCCAAGTGAAACGTTTTAGGGTCTGAGTGTCGAAAAGAACCGTCCCCAGTCTCCTTGCAAAGGTACATAAATTACTTCAAGGTCATTGTGGGAACCACATCCGACCGCGGATGAGGCCTTCGCGGGTAGAGACCCCAGACTTTTCTATACAGAGCCATTTGTGTTGACAACGCCCGCCATGTGCTTCCCTGGCAACATGATGTTCCAATTAACGGCCAGCCAACAACAACCGCCTCACAGTCCCCCACCAACACGAAGCTCTGACGAGGCCTAGACTTCAGCAAGTCGCCGCCGACGAGCCCCTCTCTGGATGCAGCCTGAGCCCGACCCCAGACAGCCTCATCCAAAAGAGCTTCTTGCTTGAAGCTGGATTAAATGAGAACGTTCAATTTACACCAGGACAAACCTGCTCCCTTTATCTGACCTCTGCTCCATTGTGGTCGGCCTTAACTTTTGAATTTGACTCTGTCCAGCGTGACCGCCACCGCGATTGCCACTTTGTGCTTTTTGGTGCTATTTCTACTGAAAAGTTTAGAAATTCATATCTGTGTTTCTACTTGTTATTTTGGTGTTATTTTATTTAATGATTAATTGTATTTATTAAAATGACTGTTTTTCTAATTTGGTTTGGAATTTTGCTTTTAATTAAGTTTTAGCAAATGGTACTGTAACAGTTTGTCTCCAGTTGTATATCTAGAGTTCTGAAGGCCTGATATTTTCTCGCAATTCTTGGGGCAGCCCCTCACCTCAGTGGCGGTTTTTCTTGTGTTAAGTTTTCACTTTATTACTTTTTGTTTGCTTCATAAATTCTTTACTCTTTACACCTATGTTAAACCTGACTGCTTTTGTGCCAGGCTACCAGAGGGTTCAGCATAGATTTACTTAGTGACTTTTGTGGTTCACCTTGACAGGGACTGTTAGTGACGTTTGTGGTTCACCTTGACAGGGACTGTTAGTGACTTTTGTGGTTCACCTTGACAGGGACTGTTAGTGACTTTTGTGGTTCACCTTGACAGGGACTGTTATTGACTTTTGTGGTTCACCTTGACAGGGACTGTTAGTGACTTTTGTGGTTCACCTTGACAGGGACTGTTAGTGACGTTTGTGGTTCACCTTGACAGGGACTGTTAGTGACTTTTGTGGTTCACCTTGACAGGGACTGTTAGTGACTTTTGTGGTTCACCTTGACAGGGACTGGTAGTGACTTTTGTGGTTCACCTTGACAGGGACTGTTAGTGACTTTTGTGGTTCACCTTGACAGGGACTGTTAGTGACTTTTGTGGTTCACCTTGACAGGGACTGTTAGTGACTTTTGTGGTTCACCTTGACAGGGACTGTTAGTGACTTTTGTGGCTCACCTTGACAGGGACTGGTAGTTACTTTTGTGGCTCATCTTGCCAAGGACTGTGATTATTAGTTGAGTGGGGCTCACATCCCTCTCAAATAGTAACCCAATTTCTTACATCCACCTAATCTGGCTTATACATATTGTTATTTCCTTCTCAGTGACCTTTCCTATCTAACCAAAAGTATCATAACAGGGACAATGGTTTAAGACAGAAAACTGCATGGCTCATCACTGACTACCCCACTATTAGACATCTGCCTGGCAGTCTTCTTAGCCAGAGCTCCAAAATTAATAGATTTTAGTAATCAGAATATGGGTGGACATACCTCGCGTAATTCCGTCTAGCATAATCACACGGAATTACCTAAGAATTCAGCGATATTACGCATGAATTACGCAAGAAGAGTAGCTCTGTGTTTAGTGCTATTTCTTGGTGCACAAATGCCCCTTCACTAAATGTGCTCTTGGCGTAGAATTTCCCCCCAACTATCTACCAGCATTTAGCGCTATTTGTTTACCGCAAAATTCACGCTTGCGTCCAAAATGGATGCGAGGGTGTATTTTCCACTAAGAAACAGTGCCAAGTGCAGCCGAACATGAAAAGGGGGCGCATAAAGCACTCGCTAAATATGCTCTCGCTTTATGATTTCCCCCCCCCCCCCAAATTACTCTGAACTGCGCAAGGATGAATAATCGTGTACTTATCACTCATTCTGTGTCGTAGAGTAATTCTGGTGTATTGTCAACCTGGAACAAGTCTATCTTGATCAGCCTAGGTAATTCCTTGCTAATGATACATGTCAGGAGTATGCTAAGACGTTTGGCATCTGAAGTTGTCCCTGGTAGTTTTTGGTTATTTCTACAGTGAAATACATGGACTCTGTCTATAAATCATCCTGTTCTTTTCCCCAGTTCTCCAGGAAAGGTCTCATTCTCTTGCCTTTATTTCCTTCCAGTGTTCCAACTATACGGATGCCAGTGTCCCGGGCAGTGCTTTAAATGGAAAAAATAAGTGCAGGTACTCACCAAAAGGTGCGGTGGACTGGGGGGCGGAGCCAGGGGCGGGACATGGGGCAGAGCCAGGGGCGGAGCTAGGTTTTCAACCTTGCCAAACTTTATATGCAAGAAATCCAAGTGCAAAGTAAAAAAATCAGAAGTATCTGTCCTATGGTTATGGCCCTAATAATAATAGTAAGGGTAGGTTCAAAACCGTCTCTGAATTTTGCCATCAAAGCTTTACATGCTGGAATTTTTAGAAACCCTTACTTATAATGAGAAAGGAGAACTACAAGTTCCAGCATGCAAAAGCATTACCAGCTAAAATCCATTACTGTCATGAAAGTCTAAAGCATTCCATGCAGCTGTCTGTCGCATTTGGGTTAAACGTGGTTTCCCATACAAAACAAGCGGTTTTATTTTATTTTATTTATTTTAAAAGTTTTATATAGCGCTAGCTTGACCCGTAGGTATCAGAGCGCTTTACATAACATACTGTAAAGAAAAACAGATGGAAATTGCATTTCATAGTAGGCAGGCAGTAAGGAAGCAAAACCAGGGATAAAAAAATACAGCATGGAAGATAAGGTGGTTAACACAGTCCTGTCACCAACTATCCTTGAATGTCAAGAGAGAGGAGTAAACTCGTATATTGAAGTCTAGGTTAGTTGACGTTGGTCAGGAAAGTATTTGTTAAGGAGATGGATTTTCAGGTCCCTTTTGAAACAGGAGAAGGAGGGGTTGCATCTGAGGACTCTAGGGAGCGCGTTCCACATTCTGGGAGCGTTGCCAGAGAACGATCGGTATTGTGTGGTTTTCTTTTTCAGTTTCGGAGGAATAAGAAGGAGTGAGTTGGAGCTTCTCAGCGTTCTGGATTGACCTGCTCTTACTAGTTTGTTGTTCAAGTAGTTAGGGGCCGGAGAGTGAAGGGTTTTGTGTGTGATGCAGTCCAGTTTGTAAATACACCTCCCTTCCATGGGAAGCCAGTTGAGGGAGTTGAGAGCTGGAGTGATGTGATCAAATCTTTTTACTCCAGATACGAGTCGAGCAGCCATGTTCAACACTGCCCTTAGAGGGGCTAGGTGAGCTTTTGGAGTCCCTGTTAGGATGGCGTTCCCATAGTCGATTTTAGAGAGAACTAGGGATTGGACTACTGTCTTGAGGTCATCAGGGGGAAGAAAAGGTTTCAATTTCTTGAGGTGTTTTAGAGAGAAAAGAGCACTTTTTTGCAGAGTTTTTGATGTGGGCCTCCAAAGATAAGTTCTTGTCAAGGGTGATGCCTAGAGACTTAACTGAGTCGGATAGGACGATGGGGCAGTTTAGTGCGACCAGATTCTTGAGCCACTCTTGAATTGGACGATGGTTGCTTTTTGGAGAGAATAGGATTAGTTCTGTTTTATCTGGATTGAGTTTTAAGTGGTTAGCGTTGAACCAAGTTTGGATCTCGGTTAGAGTGGCATTGAGGTGTTGGATGTCGCTGGGAGACTTGATTTTGAAATAGATTTGGGTGTCATCAGCGTAAAGGTGGTAATTCACTCCAGCTTTTTTCAAGATGATTGTGAGGGGCTCCATGAAAAGATTGAAGAGGGCCGGGGAGAGGATCGAGCCTTGCGGGACCCCAAGTGTGACTTTTGTTGGCTTCGAGAGACAGGAGTTGATTTTAATTTGTTGCGAGCGGTGTTGAAGGAAGGAGGTCAACCATTTTAGTACTGTGCCATTGATGCCAGAGCGCTTCGACAAGGTCTCCAGAAGCGCTGGATGATTTACTGTGTCGAATGCCGCAGATAGGTCAATAAGGATGAGTAGGCAGGCATCACCTTCATCTAAAGCCTTGTGAATATCGTCCGAGACGTTGAGCATAGCTGTTTCCGTGCTACAGCCTTTCCTGAATCCTGATTGAAAGGTGTCGAGGAGGTTGAACTCATCAATGTGTTTGTTGAGTTGGCGCAGAACGCATTTCTCCAATGTTTTTGCAAGGAATGGGAGGTTGGAGATAGGTCTAAAGTTATTGAGATCATTAGGGTCGGCCCCTGGTTTTTTGAGAATGGGTGTGATTTGTCCAAGTTGAAGGGAGTCTGGGACACAGCCTGAGGTGAGAGAGGTGTTGATGATTTTTGTCCAGAAAGGTGAAATGGTGTGGTTAAGTTCTTTTATGATTGTGGATGGGATGGGGTCCATAGTGTGGGAGGAAGGATTTAGGTTAGAAATTATACTGAAAACCTAATTTTCCGACATTAGCTCAAAGTCGGACCAATGCGCATTGTTTTTTAGCTGGAGACAGACCTGATTGTTCAGAAAAAGTTCTTACCAAGGACAATCAGGGGATGTTAGAGTGGGGCAGGTTAAGAGGGAAGGAGGGTTAGAGGTTTATATGAATGATTGATCAATTTTTGAGATTTATTAGTGAAGAAGGTGGCAATTTCTTCACAACGCTCATTGGTGGCTTTGATTTCTTGAGAGGGAGTGCAGCTAGTTTGGCTTTTGACAATGTTGAAGAGTTCTCTCGGTCTGTTTTTCGCCAGATCTAGTTGGCTGCGGAAGAAAGACGCCTTTTCACTGAAAATATGTTTTTTGTATGCTTGCCGAGTAGATCCAAGTTGCGCTAGCTGTAAGGTCGGGGGGTTTAGTCTCCAAGACCTTTCTGTTTGTCTGAGTTGACGCCTTTCCTCATTTAGATCCACGTTAAACCAGGGTTTAGATTTGATTCGACTCAATTGTTTGAGTTTGAGAGGAGCTACTTGGTCTAGAACCTCTGTCATTTTTGAGTTAAAGTGCGTAGTGACTTAATCGGCCGTCGATGATGAGGGTTGGAGTTGAAGATGGGTATGAATCCTGGATTCAAGTTCGGATAAAGGGATTGTTTTGATATTTCTGGTCCAGTGTTTAGGTTTGTCATCACAAATAGGTTGGTGGAAGACAAGTGCATCAATCAACAGAATGAGGTGGTGGTCGGACCAGTCAAGGTGTTGCACCTTTGATGTGAGTTGGTTTATTGCAGAGTTGTTTGAGGTTATATATTTCAAGTAGGTTGGATAGGTTCTGGGTAGTGGAGTCTTCTGGGTCGTTCCAGTGGATATTGAGGTCACTCAGGAACACGTCTTTAGTGTCTGTCATGAAGAACCGTGATATTAGGTCTGTTAGTTCTTCGGGGAAAAGGGTACGCTCTCCAGGAGGATGGTAGATGGTGTGGTATTTGATGGGTGAGGTGCCCTTGGTAGTCAGTTCTACACCCAGGTATTCAAACGATGGGTATTCTGCAGGTTTAAGTTTGGTAATCTGTAATCCTGCCTTGTGGATGATGGCTAGCCCTCCCCCCGTTTTGATCGGTCTGTCTTGTCTGATGATGGTGTACCCTGGAGGGGTGAGAATGTCAAGAATGGGGGTGGAGTGGACATTGAGCCAGGATTCAGTGAGGAAAGCGATGTCAATTTCTTCAGCGAGTAGAGCTTCAGCAATGTCTGTGGCGTGTTGTACTGCTGATCTGCAGTTGAGGAGCATGCAAGAGAGAGGACGGGGAGCCTCGATGATGGGGGAAGTAAGGTGGATAGAGGAGTATTGAGCAGCTGGTCTAGGCGAGTGGACATTTTTAGGGATTCTGTTAGTGCCGATAATAACAGGGATGGGGAAAGGGGCTGTCTTCTGGCTCAAAGCGAGGTAAGAGTCATTGATCTCATCAGGTTTCGGTATCGAAAAGGGTTGGCGATCCCGGTTGGGTCGAAGTGCCTGACTCGCTGACGGACTGGAGGGATGAGGGGTGCACTGTGGGGCCAAGGGAGCGGTATTGAGTGGGGTGGGAGGAAATCTACCCGGGGAGAGGGAGCACGGTGGCTTGGTCCTGTTGAGAAGGTCTTGTTGTAAGTATAGAAAATCGGCAGCAAGGGAGTTAATTTTCAGCTCCATTCTGTTCAGTTGCTGTGCTATTGAGCTGAAAAAGTTTAAGGTTTTAGGCTGGGGCCGAGAATGACTTGGGTCTTTGGAAGGAGAGTGAACAGGGGTCGGGGATTGGACGGAATCAGTGGGGTTAGGAGAGGGGAGAGGTTGGACGCGGGGAGCCGGATTAGTAATGCTCCCATTCAAGGAGTTCAAAGGCGTAGAGGGTCTACGGTCCAAGTGAGGAGGGAGAGAAATTCTAGATAAGAAGTCAGAGTTCCTGGGAATGTCAATGAGATTAACGGTGGAGGCAGGTTGTGTATGTGGCTGTGCGACGGCGGAGGGGGAGCGTGTAGTGATAATAGGGGGGAACTAGTTTATAGGATTGGTGACGTCATTGGCCATGGTAATGTCACCTGGGTTGTCAGTGAGGTAATCGGTGGAGACCGGTTGTGTCTGTGGATGTGGGACATCGGAGGGGGAGTGTGCAGTGGTAGTAAGGGGGAGACTGACCACTGGATTGGAGATGACGTTGGACATTGGGGAAGTAAGGGTCGAGGGAAAAGGGTCTGTGTTGGAGGAAGAGGTAGTTTGTGAGGGAGGGTTCAGATTATCAGGGGTCGAGCGGAGAGTGCCTGTCGGGATTTCGGTCGCGGGAGGGCAGAGGTCCGAGTCCGAGCTGTCAAGATCTGTCAAGATCTAGATCGGTCTTGTGGTGTTTGTTAATTGTGAGTTTGTTGTTCCTGGTGTGCTCAGTAGATGTAATAGTTGTGGGTGTTTGGCGGCGGAGAGTAATGATAGGGGTAGTGTGATTATGGTGAGTCATGGTGGATGTCCACGAGTTGAAGAGAGGTTCTTCAGGGCAGGGAGATTGGATCAGTTCCACGTTATTAGTAAGGGTGATGGTGGGTTGGGGAGATATGGTTTGACGGCTCAGTTGAGTTACCGAGGAAAGAAGTGTTGGGAAGTGGCGGTCAAAAGTGGTGAGGTGCGATTCGGTGGCCTGTATGAGAATGGTTCCAGTTCTGTAGATGGAGATGGTGAGTTCCCCTTTGAAGGTCCGGGAGATGGTAATGGAGATTTTTTCACCATAGGGAATGATTACTGACTTGGCGACTTGAAGGTGAAGAGAGAAGGTGGTTTTCCATTTAGCCGGGCGATTTGTGTAGAAAATGAAGTTAGTTTTCGTGTTGCCGTTGGTCGCTGTGTGGTAGTTATCTACAATGAGTGTTTCCGGGTGTTGTTTTAGAATACTATGTTTGAAGTTCTTTTTTGCATTACTGGTCATTTTGTCTGGGTAGTTAATGGACCAGGAGTTTGGTCCGTAGCGCACAAGATTCGAGTTCCGGGTGGGGTAAGGTGGTCGCATGGTTGAATGGTAGAAATTCCGAGATACAATCAGGACTCAGGCCGAAGAAGAAATGCCGAGGCACAGTCCGGAATCAAGCATAAGGCAGGGTGGTAGTTATCATACAATTTTGTGCAGTATATACACTAAACTTTAAAGTGCCATATTAACTGCAGTGTAAAACATGTGTAGCAGTGTATCTCCTAAATCACAAGAGGTCAGGGCCCCACCAACCATGATTTTACAGTATCTGCTGTGCCTTCAGGGGGGTGAGACAATATAGGTTGCAAAAGTAATAACATAGGCTGGTAGTCTTGTCAGGCAGTAGACCATATAAATAACAATAAAGATTGCAAGAATAATAATATAGTCTGGTAGTCTTAGTAGCAAAGAATTGTCATTAACATTAACAAATGCAGTCTTTATTACTTTTGGGTCCTCAGTATAAAGTCTGTTTTGTAGCGGGAGAAAGAATATAAAGATATCTTCGATTATAAATTTCACTGTTGTTTAGTATTCTGTGACGTAGAATGTACATTACATCTAATGTCTCCTTGAATATGAGCTAATCCAACATGCCTGCCTTAATGTTGTTGCTTTCGGCATAGATCTGTTTTAATCTTCATTGGCTATGTTAGATCTCTCTAGGGCATAACTGGTTCAAAAATCATCTGGGTTCCTAAAGGCGAGTATATTCTTTATTGATTGGTCTATTGAGGAGTGTGAATGCTCATTCTAATGTGAGGGAAATTGAATAGCACTGTCCAGACCAAAATGGCTGCCTTCCATGTCTGAGGATTGCACCCTTTTTCTATTTCTATGAATAAAGAGGTGAGGACCAATCCAAGATAGCTGCCATCCTTGAGAGAAAGTTTCTACCTATTTCTATTTCCTTGGCTAGTGTGGTGAAGGATCAGTGAAGAGGGAACTAGTCACCTTTTCTATTTCTAGTGAAGCTTTAACTCCAAAATGGATGACCGCAAGTCAAAATTTCGAAATGAGCACCTCTCCCTTGCACACAATTCCCCTTCTCATCACATGTGCAAAAAGCGCTTCGTCTTACTGCAACCCCGCTGTTCCCCGCCAGAGGGAACCAAGACAGGCCATCCAAATGTTACTGCGTGGAAGCGAGAAGTCAAGGAGGCAGCACAAATCATTCATGACGTGCTCCGATGGATCGAGCAGCCTCTGCTCATTTATCAATGAACACGGCATGGGGTGGCAACGCTAACAAAATCTAGTGCGATGCATGCTCTGGGGTGACTCCTAAGGTATAGTGAGCAGCGTCCGCTCAATTATCAAAGATCACAGCATGGGGCAGCAGCGCGAACAAACCAGCACGATGCATGCTCCAGAGTGACTCCTGGGGGGCAGTGAGCACTCCACTCCCTGCGATCACAGCCCTTGAGCACCCAGCGGCCCCTTCAATCCTGAACACCTGACCGGGCCAAGATACAGTGCTCTTCAGCATTGATGATGAAGGGAGACCGAGCCCCCAATGGTGGTGCCAGCCAGTGAGAGATCCGCCGTCTCGAAGTGGAAAGCCTCACCTTACCATGTCGGGAGTTGCTCCACCAATCCATCGGCCAGGCGGAGGGGATGGCTCCGCCACAGCGGTGCGGAAGGTCACCGAAGTGGCAGCACCCCACAGGAGGGATCCATTGGCCGGTGGGGGGCAGCCTCTACCTCCTTGGGCCAGAGCCGCTCCTCCACTTCGTCTCGGTCCACTCGGCCATGCGTCAAGCTAGGCACCAGGGATGACCCAGTCTCAGTTTCAAGCTCCTCAGCGGAGCCACAGTACACACAGGGCACTCCACACGGCTGCGGGATAGTCCGGCCCCAGTGACCACCGGGACGGGTCAGCGGACTTCGGGCCGCCCCGTATCCGAATCCGGCGTCCAAGTGAAATCTCCGTTACACAGGTATCACCACTTATGGTTCCAGTCTAGGCGGTGGGAGGATTGTGGGTGGATGGCATGGGCAATCAGGGATATATATCAAAAAAGAGATCCCAGCCCTCGGAAACTCACAGAGCAGCTCCCTATCAAACGGCAGCACCAAACCAAAAAGAAAATTGTGTTGCCTTTAAAGTGTTTTTTGTTTGAGGGTAATCGTAAAATTGGTAGCAAGGGCAGGGATTTCCATTCAAGTAAAAAATGCTTAATTTAAATTGCTGATGAACTAACATTTACAGCCTTTTAAAACAATGGCTTGCTGAAACTCTGTACTGTCCTGAAGAATACGCCCCACACCATCTCCATTAGTTTTATGGTCGACTCTCAACTCCTACTGTGCAGGATCAAAGGGTAAGCAAAACACCCTGCCGCCTCACCCCTGCTGGAAGAATTGCAGATACGCAGGACAAGATTGCTGTGTCAAGGTGAGAAGAGCTGCTGTTCTGGTGCTGCTGTGCGAACTCAGCTCACGATTGCAAAATCAGAGCTGGCCAAGGCACGAGACCATGAAGCGCACCACCGGTGTCAAGGCAAGGCCCCTTCCCCCCCCCCCCCATGATTACCGGTACTCTCCTTGTCCTAGGAAAAGTTCCGGTACTCAAGAGGCGATAATTAAAAAGTGCCGGTACTCCGTACCGGTGAGTACCGGCCCATTCAAAGCACTGGTCCCGGGAGTGTGCTTAGTCGTCCCGTCCCTTGACAGCCTTCGCTTTCATTGTCCGCTTCGGAGTCTACTTCCAGAGTAGTAACTGTATCCTCTCAAGGTGGAGATGTTTTCTTCCCCTTCACTTACTTTGTGTAAATCCTGTCTGAGTAGTGATACCTCTGCCGCCCCTGTTATGATTTGTACTCCACGAGCCGCCGCACTCTGCAGTAGTTTGCATGATTTGTGTTGGGGAGATCCTACCTCATCTTTGCTCGCCTCTTTCAGGGCTGTCATCTTGTGCTGCTCTCTCACTCCTCTGTGGACCTCTAAACCTGGCTGGTTTAGGCCCAATAATAAAACGTCTGCACATTTTATGGTCTCTGTTGTAAATTGAACAAGCTTCTATACTTACCGGGTGCACAGTTTGCACCCCATTGTATTTTATGCACCTTGGAATGGGCAATTATGTGCTAATCGTGCATGTTATTCCCCATTCAGCAATTGAAAAACATTGCATGGGTGCTAATACCATGCCCTGGATGTGGCAGGTTTTACCTGTCAAAAACTGGGCCGGCAAGTTAAGGGTTTCCTAACTGTGTGGGGCATGAGGACATTGGCACTTCACAGGATCTCCCTCAAGTACTCACAGAACCTGCCCCGCCCTCCCCTCGTTGACTCGTTGGTCTCTGCTCCCTTGTGCTGCCTCAACTGGGCAGAGTTTGAATCTTTACATATGCCCACACACACTAGGAGAGCTAGCCTCTAGGATACGGCAGACTCCAGATCCTTACATATGGCCTCACACACTAGGAGAGCCAGTCTCTAGAATACGGCAGACTCCGGAAACTTACATATGGCCACACACACTAGGAGAGCCATTCTCTAGGATATGGCAGACTCCGGATACTTACATATAGCCGCACACACTAGGAGAGCCAGTCTCTAGGATACAGCTGA
Source organism: Triturus cristatus (assembly GCF_964204655.1). NCBI lineage: Eukaryota > Metazoa > Chordata > Amphibia > Caudata > Salamandridae > Triturus > Triturus cristatus. The sequence goes on from NC_140589.1 coordinate 43,779,406, forward strand.
CTCCGGATACTTACATATAGCCACACACACTAGGAGAGACAGTCTCTAGAATACGGCAGACTCCGGATACTTACATATGGCCACACACACTAGGAGAGCCAGCCTCTAGAATACGGCAGACTCCGGATACTTACATATGGCCACACACACTAGGACAGCCAGTCTCTAGGATACGGCAGACTCCAGATCCTTACATATGGCCACACACACTAGGAGAGCTAGCCTCTAGGGTAAAGCAGACTCCGGATACTTACATATGGCCACACACACTAGGAGAGCCAGTCTCTAGGATATGGCGGACTCCAGATACTTACATATAGCCGCGAGAACTAGCCTCTAGGGTACGGCAGACTTCGGATACTTACATATGGCCACACACACTAGGAGAGCCAGTCTCTAGGATACTGCCGACTCTGTATACTTACATATGGCCACACACACTAGGAGAGCCAGTCTCTAGGATACGGCTGACTCCGGATACTTACATGTAGCCACGAGAACTAGCCTCTAGGGTACGGCGGACTCCGGATAATTACATATAGCCACACTCACTAGGCGAGCCAGTCTCTAGAATACGGCAGACTCCGGATACTTACATATGGCCACACACACTAGGAGAGCTAGTCTCTAGGATACGGCAGACTCCGGATACTTACATATGGCCACACATACTAGGAGAGCTAGCCTCTAGGGATGGGCTAACTCCGGATACTTACATATGGCCACACACACTAAGAGAGACAGTCTCTATTATATGGCTGACTTCGGATACTTACATATGGCCGCACGCACTAGAAGAGGCAGTCTCTACGATACGGCTGACTCCGGATACTTGCATGTGGCCGCACACACTAGGAGAGCCAGTCTCTAGGATACGGCAGAGTCCGGATCCTTACATGTGACTGCACACACCAGGAGAGCCAGTCTAGGATACAGCAGACTCCGGATCTTTACATATGGCCACACACACTAGGAGAGCCAGTCTCTAGGATACGGCTGACTCTGGATACTTACATATGGCCGTACACACTAGGAGAGCCAGTCTCTGCGATACGGACGGCTGACTCCGGATCCTTACATATAGCCGCACACACTAGGAGAGCTAGCCTCTAGGACCACGAGAGACTCCGGATCCTTACATATGGTCACACACACTAGGAGAGCCAGTCTCTAGGATACGGCAGACTCTGGATACTTGCATGTAGCCGCACACACTAGGAGAGCCAGGCTCTAGGATGCAGCAGACTCTGGATCCTTACATATGGCCACACACACTAGGAGAGCCAGTGTCTACAATACGGCTGACTCCGGATCCTTAAATATAGCCACACACGTTAGGAGAGCCAGTCTCTAGGATACGGCTGACTATGGATACTTGCATATGGCCACACACACTAGGAGAGCCAGTATCTAGGATACCGCAAACTCTGGATACTTACATATGGCTGCACACACTAGGAGAGCCAGTCTCCTGTATACGGCTGATTCCGGATCCTTACATATGGCCACACACACTAGGAGAGCCAGTCTCTAGGATACTGCAGACTCCGGATCCTTACATATGGCCACACACACTAGGAGAGCCAGTCTCTAGGATACGGCAGACTTTGGCTCCTTACATATGGCCGCACACACTAGGAGAGCTAGCCTCTAGGGTAAAGCAGACTCCGGATACTTACATATGGCCACACACACTAGGAGAGCCAGTCTCTAGGATATGGCGGACTCCAGATACTTACATATAGCCGCGAGAACTAGCCTCTAGGGTACGGCAGACTTCGGATACTTACATATGGCCACACACACTAGGAGAGCCAGTCTCTAGGATACTGCCGACTCTGTATACTTACATATGGCCACACACACTAGGAGAGCCAGTCTCTAGGATACGGCTGACTCCGGATACTTACATGTAGCCACGAGAACTAGCCTCTAGGGTACGGCGGACTCCGGATAATTACATATAGCCACACTCACTAGGCGAGCCAGTCTCTAGAATACGGCAGACTCCGGATACTTACATATGGCCACACACACTAGGAGAGCTAGTCTCTAGGATACGGCAGACTCCGGATACTTACATATGGCCACACATACTAGGAGAGCTAGCCTCTAGGGATGGGCTAACTCCGGATACTTACATATGGCCACACACACTAAGAGAGACAGTCTCTATTATATGGCTGACTTCGGATACTTACATATGGCCGCACGCACTAGAAGAGGCAGTCTCTACGATACGGCTGACTCCGGATACTTGCATGTGGCCGCACACACTAGGAGAGCCAGTCTCTAGGATACGGCAGAGTCCGGATCCTTACATGTGACTGCACACACCAGGAGAGCCAGTCTAGGATACAGCAGACTCCGGATCTTTACATATGGCCACACACACTAGGAGAGCCAGTCTCTAGGATACGGCTGACTCTGGATACTTACATATGGCCGTACACACTAGGAGAGCCAGTCTCTGCGATACGGACGGCTGACTCCGGATCCTTACATATAGCCGCACACACTAGGAGAGCTAGCCTCTAGGACCACGAGAGACTCCGGATCCTTACATATGGTCACACACACTAGGAGAGCCAGTCTCTAGGATACGGCAGACTCTGGATACTTGCATGTAGCCGCACACACTAGGAGAGCCAGGCTCTAGGATGCAGCAGACTCTGGATCCTTACATATGGCCACACACACTAGGAGAGCCAGTGTCTACAATACGGCTGACTCCGGATCCTTAAATATAGCCACACACGTTAGGAGAGCCAGTCTCTAGGATACGGCTGACTATGGATACTTGCATATGGCCACACACACTAGGAGAGCCAGTATCTAGGATACCGCAAACTCTGGATACTTACATATGGCTGCACACACTAGGAGAGCCAGTCTCCTGTATACGGCTGATTCCGGATCCTTACATATGGCCACACACACTAGGAGAGCCAGTCTCTAGGATACTGCAGACTCCGGATCCTTACATATGGCCACACACACTAGGAGAGCCAGTCTCTAGGATACGGCAGACTTTGGCTCCTTACATATGGCCGCACACACTAGGAGAGCCAGTCTCCTGTATATGGCTGATTCCGGATCCTTACATATGGCCACACACACTAGGAGAGCCAGTCTCTAGGATACTGCAGACTCCGGATCCTTACATATGGCCACACACACTAGGAGAGCCAGTCTCTAGGATACGGCAGACTCTGGCTCCTTACATATGGCCGCACACACTAGGAGAGCCAGTCTCTAGGATATGGCGGACTCCAGATACTTACATATAGCCGCGAGAACTAGCCTCTAGGGTACCGCACTCACTAGGAGAACCGGTCTCTAGGATATGGCAGGCTCCGGATCCTTACATATGGCCGCACACACTAGGAGAGCCAGTCTCTAGGATATGACAGACTCTGGATCCTGACATATGGCCACACACACTAGGAGAGCCAGTCTCTAGGATATGACAGACTCTGGATCCTGACATATGGCCACACACACTAGGAGAGCCAGTTGGCAGGTTATGCCGAGACGTGGATCTCTTGCTCACTTTGCTACTGGATTCAAGCTAGCCTGGCTCATGAGGGATATTAGCCCGAAACCTGTCCCAGGATGCTTGTTTCCAGTGCAGGGAAGACATGGCTTAACAGTTCGGGCTGGACTGTTCCCATGAGGCACAAGGTCAAGACTATTTCGATATAGCTGGGTCTGAACTGAGGTGGCGAAGTGAGCTAAAGAACGATGATGGATTGAACCCAGATCTGTAACTGGGGAGAGTTTAAGCACTCCGTCCATCATCTCCTTGTGTTTGCAATATCAGCGGTGGTCCACCGACTAGAAGGCATGGATGCGAACATATCTGCCCTAGCAGCACAGGCAAAATTGATCTGGCTCGATTGTGCGGGATTCCAGACCCACATGGACGGGCTCGATCAGCGGGTCATGGTAATGGAGGACAATCTAAATGCCGGAAAAGGGTCAGGAATTTCCATCTTGCCTGAAACCCGCTGCCATCAGGGAGTGACTGCCCTGAGGCGTGTGACGCTGCCTTGCACCTGGCGCAGCTGGACCTGCTGTTGTGGAACTGTTGGAATCAACGACCGCCAGACGGCTGACCGCCACTATCCCTGTTTTGACCACTTGCATATTTGATTGTTTTGAATGCTACTCTGCTTTCTATTCCTGTTTCATATATGCTATGTGCTCTGCTACTCGCTCTCATTCTGTCCTAACACCCTGTGGGTGCGCTGCTGACCTCCCCCGGATGCTGCTCCGGGGGCAGCCGACAAGGGGTGACATCAAGACACTCCCCCGTCCCTCTGACACCCCTGTAGGTTCAGCCCTCCTCTAACCGACAGCACTCTGGGCCACCTTGACACGCAGATGCCTGTGGTGGGCTGGACCTCTACATTTGGCTCTCTGTTTCTGAGCTCCTGAGGCCGTGGGGAGCCGGGTGCTGCTTGCCTCTCCACCTCCTAGACCCTTAGATGTCTGTCGTCCCCTCTCGAACGATGCCCTGGAACGCCCACTCTTCCCTGCTCTCCCCTCCCCCCCAACACAGTCTCCGTGGACACCCTATCCCCCCGGCTATCCATACTTACCCCTGCTTGTCCATCATCTACACTGTCCTGCCTCCCCAATGGGGCCCCTCTCGACGCGCCGTCTCCACAAGCCTAGACCCGCGGTACGCAGATCAGCGTTCCCTGTTCATGCGCTTCCCAGCAGCTGTTCCCTCTGACACCCTCCCTCCCTGCTTCCCCCCTTTCACCCTCCTACTACCAGCGTATTGGGTGTCGGCTGCCATCCTCCCTCCCACACCGACCGGGGTTCTAGGATATCCTCCCCTGTGTGTCCGGTGGAATTCCCACCCTTTCCTCTTCTCTTCTCTTCTCACTCCCTTCTTCCCCCACTACTTACCTGCACAGCGCCCCCCGCTGTCTGCCCCACCCCTCCCTTCTCCGCTACCTGTCGCTCCCAACCGCCTTTGTCCTTCCCCCATCCTCTTATCCTGATCCCACTCACTGGCTCCTGCTGCACTACCTTAGCCCCGCTGCCGGTAGCGCCGCCTCACAAAATAGCTTACTCTCCGTGCCCACAAACACGCCCTAGCCTCCCTGCGGCCTTACACAGCTACAGGACCCCAGACTGCCTGCGTCTGCCCCTGCTATGTGCGCTACCCATCCACTTCGCATCCTTTCTTAGAATGTCAATGGCCTCACACACTATATTAAAAGGAAGAAAGTACTCTCTTATCTTCAGATGAAACAGGCAGATGTGGCTCTGTCATAAGAGACCCACCTGGATGCCCTGGAATCCGACAAGTTCCGCCGAGGCTGGGTAGGCTGGGTGATACACAGTAACGTAGCGGTTGCGCCGTACACTGACGGAGGATCACCCCGCAAATGCGTAGTCGCAATCCTTATCTGGAAATCGTTGCCCGTCCCCGTTAGAAAAACATGGTCTGATCCAAATGGCAGGTACGTGTTTGCCAAACTGCGTCTAGGTGAGAGTTTCCTTTGCGTGGGATCCATATATGCACCGTATGGGGTGAAATGCCCCTTCTACCTTCATTTGAACCGTCTGCTCATAGGAATCAGGGCTTCACAATACGTTATCGGTCGAGACTGAAATCTTTTATTTATTAAGGAGTTTTATATAGCGCTGGCCGGAACCGGGGGTATCGAAGCGCTTTACAACAGTTTTAGTGCAGGAGTCATACAATAGAGCAGTAGTATACATATTGGTTCGGAAGTCCAAGTGTGCTGTGCAGCATTGAGGTAGTACGTAAGTCCTGAGATAGTCTTATTGAGTGCATGTTGTCTTGGGTTGAACCTCTTTGAGGGGGGAGGGAACAGGTAGGAGTCAAAGGGCGAGGAGGAGGTAGGTCTTAGCGATAAAATGTCGGGGAGCTACGGCAAGCAGGGATTTGCGTTTATGCGGCGGCTATCCGTTCGGAAGGGAGCGGTTGAGGAAGGGGTCTTTTAGGTGTTTTTGGAATTTTGTGAAGGACGGGATAGTCATGATAACTGCTGGGATGGAGTTCCAGATTTTGGGAGCGTTTCCGGCGATGGACCGTGCAGCAGTTTTTTGTTTGCGTGTTTTCATAGGGATGAGTAGTAGGGTATTGGAGCTCCTGAGGTTCCTTGTCTGACCGGCCCTCTTGAGTTTTGCGGCCAGGTAGTTGGGTTTCCCTGTGTGCAGAGCTTTGTGCATGAGGTAGACAATTCTGAAGCTGGCACACAATACGACTGGGAGCCATTTTAGATCTCTGAGCGCTGGTGAGATGTGATTGGATTTGCTAACTCCAATGACCATTCTGGCTGCTGCGTTGAGAGTTGTTTTGAGGGGAGCTAGGTGAGATTTTGTTGTCCCAGTGAGCGTTGCATTCCCATAGTCGAGTCTGGATAGCACCAGTGATTGGGTGGCTTGTTTGAGGTCTTTGGTTGGGATGAAGGGTTTTATTTTGTTGAGTAGCTTCAGATTGAGGAAGGCCTTCTTTGCGGAGTTCTTAATGTGTTTGGCCATGTCGAGTTTTGGGTCTAGGGGGATTCCTAATGATTTTGACCAGAGTGAGATTGCCATTGAGAGCATCCATTGCTTTTAGCCATTCTGAAATTTGACGGTTCTCTTCTTTGTTGGAGATGAGGAGGATCTCTGTTTTGTCTTGGTTGAGTTTTAAGTTGTTTAGAGACAGCCAGTGTTGGATTTCTTTTAGGGTGTCATTTAGTCTGTGAATGTCGTCTATGGAGGAGGTTTCTAGATAGATCTAAGTGTTCTCTGCATATAGGTGGAAAGAGATGTTGGCATTTTTAAGTATGGTGGTGTGGGGTTCCTTGTATATGTTGAACAGTTGTGGTGAGAGCACTGAACCTTGGGGGACGTCCCTGCTGACAGGGTGTAAGTCGGAAGTAAAGTTTTTGATTTTTATCCTTTGTGAGCGGCTGTGTAAGAAGGAGGAGAACCAGTGTAGGACCACCTCATCAGCACCTGCCCTTTCTTGTAAAGCCTTGATGAGTAATTGGTGATCAACCGTGTCAAAGGCTGCCGATAGGTCCAAGAGAATGGTCGGTATCGATGGATTTATGGATATCGTCTATGATGTTTAGGATTGCGGTCTCAGGGTCGTAGCCTTTTCTGAAACCCGATTGGTGGGGATCAAGAAGTTTGATGCTGTCCATGTGCTGAGTCAGTTGTAGGAGGATGCATTTTTCGAGGATTTTGGATAGAAGGGGGAGATTAGAGACAGGTCTGAAGTTATTTAGGTCCTTGGAGTCAAGGCCTGTTTTTTTTGTAGTGACGTGGCTTGGCCAACTTTGAGGCATTTAGGTATGACGCCGGTTCTCAGGGAGTTGTTTATAATCTTGTACCAGAACGGGGCTATGGAGAGTTTCCGTTTTTTGGTCAGTTGGTTGGGTATAGGGTAAAGGACGTGAGAGGTAGGTTTGGAGGTGGAGATCAGTTTGACTATCTCGGCGTCCGGGATGGGGTTGAAGGACTTCCATGTTTTCGCGGAGTGCTTGCAAGTGTTGTCTTCTGTCACTGGGGGCAAGCTTTTGCTGGCGGGGTTGACGTTGATGTCCAGTGAGAGCTCAATCTTGGTGATTTTTTCTTCGAAGAAGTTGGCGAAGTTTTCGCACAGGTCCTTGGAGGCCTACATTGGGGATTCAGGGGGCTTGGAGGTTTGTTGCCTGATGATTTTGAACAGTTCTTTGGGCCTGTTTTTTTGCGTTGACCAGGGCGGTGCAGACGAAAGTGGATTTTTTTTGCTGATGTGCTTTTTGTATTTCCTTTGGGCTGCTTTGATTTCGAGTAGGCTTGTGGAGGGGTTGCTCCTCCATTGTCGTTCTGTAGCTCTTAGTTGTCTCCTTTCGTTGTTAATGTCTGTGTTGCACCAGGATCTAGATGGGATGTTCCTGAGTTTTTTTAGTTTCAGGGGGGCTACTTGGTCTAGAATGGATGTCTTGGTTGTGTTATAGTGGGCGGTGAGTTCTTTTGTGGATAGATCATCCGTGGAGGCAGGAAGGAGGGTGTTTACCCTTTCCTCCAGGTCAGTCATGTTATTCTGAGTACGGTTTCTCGTCCATCTAGGGGGGTCTTGGGTGGGGTGTTGGAGTGTGATCGGTTGAGTGAGGTGGAATAGGATTAAGTGGTGGTCGGACCAATACTCAGGCAGGGTGTGGTCTATCATGACTGTGTCGCGTTGGGCGATAATGGCATCTAGGATTGCTCCTTGGTTGTGAGTTTCCTCTCAGCAGTGTTGGATAAGGTTGTTGCTGTGTAGCAGCTCATTCAGGTTCTGGATTAGCTGGTTGTTTTCTTCATTCCAGTGTAGGTTGAGGTCGCCCAAAATTAGGTTGTTCGCGTCTTGGAGAGAGCAGTGGGCAATCAGGTCGGACAGGTGCTCAGTGAATGTGGTGGTGTTGCCTGGTGGGTGGTAAATAAGATGGCAGATTAGTGTTTTGTTATTGCTAGTGTTAATGTTGGCGGTTAGGCATTCCAATGTGTTGTAGTTGAAGGAGTCTATTTCGTCACAGAAATTTTGTTTTTGTGGATGATTGCTATGCCTCCATGTAGGACTTGGCCCTTTTTCCCTCATTTGTTTTCATTTTTCATGTTGATGCAGATTCAGGGAGCCATTTTAGCTACCCCTGAAACTTCTGTCTGAGGGCCTGAAGCACAAAATGGTGGCCACCTGTGACATCACCAGCATCCACTGGAACCTACCAGCACCTTCCAGAACATTCCAGGAGATTCCAGAACTCTGTGACCGTTGGAGGCGGTTTAGAATGTTGGGAGGTTAAGACAGAGTGTTGGCAGTTGGAGCTGGCAGTTGGCACCTGACTGGTGAAGAGAGAGGAGCACAACAGTGAAGGAGGAAGGAGTGAAGCAGCAGGGGTGGAAACTTGTGCCTGGAGTGGGGTCCAGAAACCCACCCTTGATACTTGTCCCTACTGATGGATCCCAGCCTATAGCCCTGTGTGGGAAGAAAACAGAAAAACTCATCCTAAGGACCTGGACAGCAGGAACAGGCCTTAGAAGCAGAAAGCAGCAAGAACCTGACCTGGAAACTGATTTCCCTGGAATCCGGCGTCGAGTAGCCTAAGACCTGGAGCCCGAGGTGGAGAAGCGGCGCTGACTGAAGTAGCAGACGTCGTACCCGGAGCCGCCTGAGGTCGTGAGAGGGCGCCGACGGAGGTCGTGAGGAATACCAGAGGTCGAGGAGGAAGTGAACCGAGGTCGAGCGAGCGGCGTCATCGGAGGAGTGAAGTCCGCCCTCCGGAGTCGTCGGAGACCGAGGTAGAGGTGAACCGGAGGCCGGGAGTGAGGATCGCACTCCGGAGTCGCCCGGAACCTGAGAGGAGGAGCACCGGAGGTCGGGGGTGAGGATCGCACCCCGGAGTCGCCGGAAGTCGACATCGAGGCCAGGCCGGCCGACGTCATCGGAGCCGAGAGCGCCATCGGACCGGAGCCGCCCGAAGTCGACATCGTGAAGAGACTGCCCGACGCCGTCGAATCGGAGGTAGAGATCGAACCGAGGCCGCCGACATCGGACCGGAACCGCCTACCGGCGTCGTCAAAGAACTGACATTGTGCCGAGGCCGCCGAGACCGAACCGGAACCGCCTCACGGCGTCGACACGACTCCAGCGGCGTCGGAACATCAGAAAAAGGGCAGTAAGTGGAGTAGAGGGCGCCTAAGGCCCTGTGGAGACCTGAGAGACTACTCTAAGGGGCTAGGGAGGTGCTGAAACCAACCTGACTGTGCCTGGGGTGAACTGGGACTAACCTAGAGAGGTTGTGTGGAGAGAGAAAGCCAGGGCACTGGTATTCCCCCCTTTTGATCTACCTCAGTTTAGGCCTTAGCCTTGTCCCAGCCAGGGAGTAGCCTCCCCCCTCAAGCCTTCCACAACCCTACAAGCTGTGCCTGGGCCAAATCAGCCCTTAAGAATTGAAGTGTCATCTGATTACATGAGTGTTGCTGTATACTTTTAATTATTTATTGGGGGTACTGTATTTATTGAGTTTTTACCTATTTATTGCTGCACTATATTTATAGGTCCACAGGACTTGATGGTGTACAATATTTATTAGTACAGTATTTATTGCCTCAAAGTATTTAATTGTCTGTATATATTGCACTTGTATTTATGCCCTGTTATTTATGATCACCCCTATTTATTCCATCAAACAGCCAATATTTATTTGACCTGCACTATTTAAAATTGTATATTGTGATTGACTTATTTATTTTTCCAATCAGCAACTAAGAGAAAAAGATAAAGAAAGAATATTTTCATAATTTTTACGGTGTAGAGTCGTTTTTGGAACGGATGCACGCATGGTTATTGTATGGGTATATTGTATGCTTAGCACTGCGCCTGTTTCCTGACCACTCGAGCCAAGCTACCACAGTGTGTTCGGGGAGTCCACCACCACCCTGCGGAGTGGGAGTGGGCTGTTTCCAACATAAATTGGTGTTCAGCGGTGGGATAGAGCTGTGCCTACATATACTCAACAATAACTGTGGGTAGTCCATAGGCCTACACCGGGAGTTTTCTCACAGCGGCCTTCCTAATTGTGGGTTTTTGTTTTTTCCAAATTTACTCTGGTGGTGGGAGGAGGTATTATTAAAGGTACCCCCCCTGCATTGTTACTGCACAAAACCTGTCCTCTAACCTGAGTGGGCAAGATGGAGGTTGTACTAGACAATCTAAAAACGTACACTGTGGCCCAAGTCAGGAAGTTAACAGACCGGAGGGAGAAAAGACAGCTCGCATGGGACTTAGCAAGGCTGGAGAAAGAGATGGAGGAGAAAAGGAGGGCGCACGAGCTTTGGATGAAGGAGATGAAGCTGCGTGCCCTCCAGATGAGTGTGTCCATCGAGGACACTGGTGGCAGCATACCGGAAGCTCCACAGGAGCTAGAAGTTTATTTACCCCAGGATGACATCACCAGGGTGTCTGAGGAGGCATTGGGGTGGGAACCTGAAGGGGGTAGTGCAGGGATCTCCCAACCCAGCGAGGTGGGAGAAGTGGCAGATAGCCCAGCTAGGTCCCAGGGAGAGAGGGTTGTAGGGCCTCACGACCTATCTGTAGGAAGGCGTGAGACGGGGAGGTGTCCCGAGGTGCCCCAACCGAAGTCTCAGGGCCTGGAGAGTTCCGCAAGGGAGCCCCAGGTTGGGAGCCTAGGCTGTCCCGATGTGCCCTCCAGTGCAGGGGAGCCCCTAGTGTCAGGAGGACCCAGGGCGACTGTAACCAGCGCGCCTGAGGTTCTGGGGTTGGCCCAGTTTCAGGGTTTAGGTCCTGGGCTGGGATGCCAGGCTCAGGGGTTGCCTGACCTGGCGGGTGGGGCCTCTGTTAACCGGGTCCCCCCGAAATTGACTTCCAGGGGTACTTTTCCCGTTAGGAGGGTGCTGAAATCTGGAAGGGGGTGCAGAGGGAGGAAGGTCTCGCCTCGGGCACCGACTCAGCCTAAGGGTTTAGACCCTAGGTTGAAGGATGAGTTGAGGGGTCAAGGCCCTAGACTGAGGAGGAAGTGTTGGTCTGAGGGTGCCTCGCAGGGTATGGTGAGGAACCCCAGAAGGAGAGTTAGGGGGAGGAGAGCCTCGCCCCTGAAGGCTGGTCAGCCTAAGGGTGTGAACCCCAGGAGGAAGGACCAGAGGCAGTTTAGGACTGCAAGGAGGAGGACCGGAGTGGTCAACGGGCACTACAGGCCTGGGGCTACTGCCCCCCACTCCGCGAGATCGCCCGGGCCAGAGACATCTGGATGGCCCAGGGGCCGGTCCTGGCCACAACTAGCTAGGGAGCCCCCGTGGGGTGGTTTTGTTGGTCCAGGGAGGTTTGTTAGGGAACCATTGGGTTCCCGAGCGGAGGAGAACTTGCGGGTGCTCCTGCCGTTGCGGGCCTGCGTCCACCTTTTCTCGCCCCAAGCAGGGAAGACCATCAAGGCATTGATCGGTCTACCCTGGCTTTTGGCTGGAAGGGGGTTATGTAGGACTTGGCCCTTTTTCCCTCATTTGTTTTCATTTTTCATGTTGATGCAGATTCAGGGAGCCATTTTAGCTACCCCTGAAACTTCTGTCTGAGGGCCTGAAGCACAAAATGGTGGCCACCTGTGACATCACCAGCATCCACTGGAACCTACCAGCACCTTCCAGAACATTCCAGGAGATTCCAGAACTCTGTGACCGTTGGAGGCGGTTTAGAATGTTGGGAGGTTAAGACAGAGTGTTGGCAGTTGGAGCTGGCAGTTGGCACCTGACTGGTGAAGAGAGAGGAGCACAACAGTGAAGGAGGAAGGAGTGAAGCAGCAGGGGTGGAAACTTGTGCCTGGAGTGGGGTCCAGAAACCCACCCTTGATACTTGTCCCTACTGATGGATCCCAGCCTATAGCCCTGTGTGGGAAGAAAACAGAAAAACTCATCCTAAGGACCTGGACAGCAGGAACAGGCCTTAGAAGCAGAAAGCAGCAAGAACCTGACCTGGAAACTGATTTCCCTGGAATCCGGCGTCGAGTAGCCTAAGACCTGGAGCCCGAGGTGGAGAAGCGGCGCTGACTGAAGTAGCAGACGTCGTACCCGGAGCCGCCTGAGGTCGTGAGAGGGCGCCGACGGAGGTCGTGAGGAATACCAGAGGTCGAGGAGGAAGTGAACCGAGGTCGAGCGAGCGGCGTCATCGGAGGAGTGAAGTCCGCCCTCCGGAGTCGTCGGAGACCGAGGTAGAGGTGAACCGGAGGCCGGGAGTGAGGATCGCACTCCGGAGTCGCCCGGAACCTGAGAGGAGGAGCACCGGAGGTCGGGGGTGAGGATCGCACCCCGGAGTCGCCGGAAGTCGACATCGAGGCCAGGCCGGCCGACGTCATCGGAGCCGAGAGCGCCATCGGACCGGAGCCGCCCGAAGTCGACATCGTGAAGAGACTGCCCGACGCCGTCGAATCGGAGGTAGAGATCGAACCGAGGCCGCCGACATCGGACCGGAACCGCCTACCGGCGTCGTCAAAGAACTGACATTGTGCCGAGGCCGCCGAGACCGAACCGGAACCGCCTCACGGCGTCGACACGACTCCAGCGGCGTCGGAACATCAGAAAAAGGGCAGTAAGTGGAGTAGAGGGCGCCTAAGGCCCTGTGGAGACCTGAGAGACTACTCTAAGGGGCTAGGGAGGTGCTGAAACCAACCTGACTGTGCCTGGGGTGAACTGGGACTAACCTAGAGAGGTTGTGTGGAGAGAGAAAGCCAGGGCACTGGTATTCCCCCCTTTTGATCTACCTCAGTTTAGGCCTTAGCCTTGTCCCAGCCAGGGAGTAGCCTCCCCCCCTCAAGCCTTCCACAACCCTACAAGCTGTGCCTGAGCCAAATCAGCCCTTAAGAATTGAAGTGTCATCTGATTACATGAGTGTTGCTGTATACTTTTAATTATTTATTGGGGGTACTGTATTTATTGAGTTTTTACCTATTTATTGCTGCACTATATTTATAGGTCCACAGGACTTGATGGTGTACAATATTTATTAGTACAGTATTTATTGCCTCAAAGTATTTAATTGTCTGTATATATTGCACTTGTATTTATGCCCTGTTATTTATGATCACCCCTATTTATTCCATCAAACAGCCAATATTTATTTGACCTGCACTATTTAAAATTGTATATTGTGATTGACTTATTTATTTTTCCAATCAGCAACTAAGAGAAAAAGATAAAGAAAGAATATTTTCATAATTTTTACGGTGTAGAGTCGTTTTTGGAACGGATGCACGCATGGTTATTGTATGGGTATATTGTATGCTTAGCACTGCGCCTGTTTCCTGACCACTCGAGCCAAGCTACCACAGTGTGTTCGGGGAGTCCACCACCACCCTGCGGAGTGGGAGTGGGCTGTTTCCAACACTCCACCTCTTTGGTCTTTTCTATCTTTGTTGGTGATTGCAAAACCAGGGGGGACAATAGTGTCCATGAGTGGAAATGAGGAGTCATTTAGCCATGTCTCAGTGATGAATGATAAGTCTGTCATGGGTGCAGTTTATGAGCATGCAGTTGGTGGGGGTCGTCTCTGTTTTGAGTTTCTTCATTCGGGGGGCCGTGGGGATGATAGTGTGGGTGGCCGTGGGTCTAGGGGATTTCGGAAGGGCCTGGTCTCTTCCCAGTCCGGTGATCACCTGAATTTTTGATTGGAGGGTGACAGTAATTGGAGTGTCGTACGAGGAGGCGAGATCTGCCGCTTCACTCGCAGACATAGCATCTCTACTTCTTTTGGATCTCTGTGTCTGATTAGAGAGGGGTTTGAGATCCATCACAGGTGGGGAGCCTTGGAAGGCCTTTGTTGTGTGGGGGTGGGGAAGGAGGGTATCTGGTGAGGCTTAAGGGGGGCGGCGAGTTTGGTTAGCATTTCGCTAAAGCCCTGGATTATAATTGCTATCTGGCTTTCAAGCAGAGTGAGCTGCTGCCCAGTCTCTTTCGTTGAGGGTTTTCTGGACGGGTATGTTCAACCTAGAGGGGGGAGCCTGACGTTGTACGTTGCCTTTTTTTGAGTGTGCTGTCCGTGTGGGTTCTGGGCGGGGCTGTGAGTACAGGGTGGCGAGGGTCGTGTTGAGGCGTCGTGATTTGATTGCCTGTGGGTCTGGGGAGGTGGTTGGGAGTCACAGATTGTGTGTTGAGGTCGTTCGATGTGGTTTGCGGGAGATGGAGGGCGGGGGACGGGTAGGGGTGATTGCCGGAGGGGGGTAATGGGGCCTTGTACTCTCTGGTAGTGTTGAGGGTGGAGTCTCGTGTTGCGGGGCAGGTGTTGTTACTAGGGTGCACCGGAATGGTAGGTGAGTTCTGCTGACGGTTCCGGCTCTTCTGGGAGAGGAGGAGGGGCGGGCAGGGAAGGAGTGCGTGAGAGGGGGCAGTCCGGAGAGATGGGATGAGGGGGTCAAATGACTCTAGATTGTCATTGTTGGCTTGTATCAGGACTGTGCCATTGGAGTAGATGGTCACAGAGGTGTTGCCATTTCGCCTAGTGCTGTATGGGGCTGAGAATGTCAGTTTACAGCTATAAGAAGTGTTAGTCGTTTTGGAAATGTGGAGCTGCTATCTGAGGATGGAGTTCCATTTTTTGTGTCTTTCAGTGTGGAAGATGAGGTCCATTTATCTGTCCTTTGGAGGAGCAGTGGTAGATGTCCGCGAATAGAGATTCAGGGTGTTGTCTGATCAGTTTTTGCTTGAAGTTTTTTTTCGCTTTGGGTGAGAGGTTAGGGGGGGAAACTGATTGTTGGACTTGGCCCTTCTGGCAGGTTCACCCCTGAAATTTTTGCTTTTACTGGTGACCTGGTGGTAGTGATTTTTGGTTTCTGCGCACTTTCCCTGTGTCCCAGAGTAAAGTGCGTGCGCACTCTGAGTGCATGTGGTGAGATAGGCCTGCCCTCTCATAGGAATGCATGGGGAATGTATGTGTCCCTGGTAGTTCCTGATGCGTGGGGTGTGCAGGCTCGAGTTTGGTATGTGCGGACTTGTGTGATCGAATGCTTCGCAATGATGTATAATGCGTGATTATGTCATGTGCGGAAGTGCCACTTCTAGGAGTTGGCATACTAGTGTAAAATGTGTCTGGCGTGTGATTGGCTGGAGCTGGCTGGTGAGCCTGGCTCCAGGAGTCTGGGTGGGTCTGCCCCAGTGGTGAGTGTGAGATTAGCATGCTGATGGCTGGGGAGGAGTGCACCTTGGTCCTGAATAGGGCAGGGCTTTCCCTACACAACGCTGGCTCCGCCCCCTGTGGTGCGACTGATGACCCTAGCCCTGCCAGTGAATAGAGTGAGGGGCTGAGCACATCAAGGGTGCTCCCCAACCAGCTGCGACTGGTTTTCCCCCTCACCCTGAACAAAGAACAAAGGGAAAAGGTGTATAAGAAGGGGCTGTGTCCCCTTACAATTGGTTCAATTCCAGGATCCTGCCTGAGGGGGGCTGCTGCTGTTGCTGGGCCAGAGGACCGCCACTTGGACTACCTCCCTGCCTGGAGGCCGAGTGAGCTGGCTCTGGGCCCAGCCTTGCCCCCTCCCTACCTTCCTAAACTTTGCTGGACTTGCCTTCTCCCCTAAGCGCCTGGAAGCGCTTTTATTTTACTTACAGCGCTAGGAGCGCTTCCTTTGGGACCCCAGCAGCGCCTGCCTACGACAATCTGCAAGGGAACCCCGACGTAGGGATTCCCCCGCTTTTGTCGTGTGTAAGGCGGGTGCCCACACCGCATTGTGGCACTCGTTGGCGGGTGCCCACCCCGCTGACCTCGTTATTTGGCGAGAGCCCACCCCGCATATGTGTGTCTGCCGCGGGTGCCCACCCCGCTTATCTATTTGTTTAAAGAACGGGAGCCTACCCCGTGTTGCCGGCGCCAAAGCCTCCAGGGCCGCACGCTGCCCGCGGTGACCCGGAAGCAGTCTGGGAAGCCCTGATCGTGGGCGGAGCCTGACCCCAACCGCAGGAAGCCGACGGGAGCCTACTGTCAAGAATTCCTGTCTTTCGAGGGGAAGAAAACGGTAACCAGCGAAAACGGACTACATCCCCCAGGATGCTTAGCGGTTGAGAGGTTATGTAAACAGGAGAGCTGTTACATAACTCAAGGAAAACACGCCCTTATGTAAACAGGAGAGCTGTTACATAACTCAAGGAAAACACGCCCTTATGTAAACAGGAGAGCTGTTACATAACTCAAGGAAAACACGCCCTTATGTAAACAGGAGAGCTGTTACATAACTCAAGGAAAACACGCCCTATAAAGGGAGGAACCGGGAGGTACAACGCTGTCGGATATTGTGTTTACACCGACGTACCTGCTTCGTGAAGAGCAGTGTTCCGGAGTGGTGCTCCAGTAAGGCAAGAACGGAGGTAGGTCGAGTCGTTACTCCCTGGGCCGTGTCTTGCCCCATCGTCACCTGTGAAGGACCCGGAAGCTCTACCGGTCAACCATTGAGCTTCGCTTTTTGACTCGGCTGAGTCAAAGCGCAGTGGCGCTTTTGCTGGTTGGAGTCGTAACTCCCAGCCCGACCAGAGATACAGGGACTGCCAGCTGTAACGCACACCAGGAGGTGTTTGCCGCGTTACAGACTCGGAAGTCCACAGGATCGATCGAGCGGCTGCTCTCGGATCAAGCTTCTTGCTTTTGATTGGGGTATCGGTGACGCATCACCAGGAGGTGACTCCGCGTCCCGGTGCAGTCTGAGGAAGAGGTTGAGCGGCTGCTCCCTTCAGGTAGAGACCCCGGCTGGGTGTTTCCCTGACTCCTCGATTCTCCCCAACACTCTTCGTGCCCCTCACAGCCTACCGATTGGCATTGTCGGCCATTTCATTTCTGCCCTCTGTTGGCATACGCCGGGATCGGCGTATATGCAGAGGACGTTTAGGATCATCCGTGCGGTGGGCTGGTAACGTACTTAGCCTGGAGGATTCCAGTGACTATAACTTTTGTTTATTCTTTGTATTATTTTTGCCTTCATTAAAATAACTAACCCTTCACAAGTGGTTGCGTCCTCATTATCGTGTCTGTTAAACGATCCTGAGACGTTCAGGGCGTTACAAAATATCCGACCTTAATACACTAACTGTCTCCCGGTCGATAACAGACATGGCAACACTTGATGATGTGCTGGCTGCTTTAGCGACCGTGCAAGTTGAATTGGCTGCCTCTAGGCAAGAAACAGCCGATGTAAAAGCCAGACTGGATGCTATCCACTTGGACCCGCTCACGCCCAGCACCTCCCTCACGGACCAGACCCCTGCTGTAGTAGTGGAAATGCCGGTAGCCATCCCCTTGGCAACACCAGAGAGGTACAGTGGGGATCCTAACACAGTGCAGGTATTCCTCACACAAGTGGCGCTACATTTATCGTGCAAACCAAAGGCGTTCCCCACGAGTCAGGCTCGTGTGGCTTTCCTGATTTCCTATCTGGCTGGAAACGCGGCACAATGGGCCGTACCTCTGGTGAGCAGGGACGACCCCCTCTTATGTGATTGGGGTGCGTTTCGCGAGGAATTCCTGAAGGTATTCGACAGAAGGGCTGACTCGTACACGGCGGACCGTGAAATGCTTGAGTTGAGACAGGGATCCAACGACCTGGTGCAGTATCTCAACGCGTTCCGACGGCTGGTTGCGGAAACCAAGTGGCCTGTTGCTAAACAGACGGCGCTCTTCCATCACGGGCTGTGCGATGAGCTCAAAGACGCCGTGGCTCATATTGACCCTCAACCCAAGACATGTGAGGGCCTTATCAACCTGGTATTACGGCTGGAACATAGGCTAAGTGAAAGAAAAGGGGATCATGGGAGAAAAGGAAAATCCCTTCCATCCTATGTGACGGTGGGAAGTCCTGAAACTTCCACCGCATCCAAGGGAGAACCCATGGACATCGGCGCAATACGAGCGAGCCTCACAGCCACGGAGAAAGAGTCACGCCGTAAACAAGGATTGTGCCTATATTGTGGCAAAAAAGGCCACTACGTACGTGAATGCCCTGCCAAACCGAAGACGTCACGTTATCGGGCCAACCGGTCGGTAACAGCCGTGGTGGACATACCGGCGGAAAACTAGAGGACTCCCAGACCAAGGAAGGGGCATCTCGGAGTCACTCATCCATTCCTTCAATTTCTAACTCGGTCACTAAGGGACACCGACACCTGTTTCTCACGGTGCACGTGGGAGTGCATGACCAGTGGATACCCGTTGTGGCCATGGTGGATTCAGGGGCCACTGGCATGTTTATGGACCACAACGAGGCATGCAGGCTAGGGCTAGTGCTTCTTCCCAAAGCTGTACCTGAAGACGTCTATGCTGTAGACGGAAGGCGATTGGTGACGGGGCCCATCGGGCAGCACACGGGGGTCCTTCCGATGAGATATGGGAGGAACCATTTGGAACAAATCGATTTTAACATCATCCGAGCGCCGCAATATGGCGTCATATTGGGATTGCCGTGGCTACAGAAACACAACCCCTCTGTGGATTGGCCAACACATCGCGTCGAAATGACGTCACCGTATTGCATCCTGCATTGTGGAAAAAGAACGGAATCCCTTGACGCAGACGAGAGCGGGAGTCAGACGGTGGCTACAGCGGCAGAAAAAGATGTGGCTCTCCCCCAGGCTTATCACAGTTTTGAGGATGTATTCGATGAGGTGAAGGCTGAAGTGCTACCACCACATAGACAGTTTGACTGCCAGATCGACCTGGTGCCAGGGGCCAGCGATCCCAGCGGCAGGCTGTATGCTCTGACGGAGCCTGAAAACGTGCATCTCCGGGGGTACCTGGATAAACTCCTCAAGCTAGGATTCATCCGCCCGTCCAAGTCTCCGGCCGCCTCGCCACTCTTCTTTATCCCGAAAGCTAATGGGGAGCTGAGAGCCTGTGTGGACTTTCGGGCATTGAATTCGATAACCATAAAGAATCGGTACCCCTTGCCTCTCATCAGTGTACTTCTGGAACAGGTCAAGAAAGCTCGTATCTACACCAAGTTGGATTTGAAAGGGGCATACCATCTGGTGCGCATGAGGGACGGAGACGAGTGGAAGACCGCCTTTAAGACCAGGTTCGGCCTTTTTGAGTACCTCGTCATGCCGTTCGGTCTGTGCAACGCCCCGGCAGCTTTTCAGTACTTTTTGAATGAGGTATTCAGAGAGGAGTTGGATATCTACGTGGTCGTATATATCGACGACATCCTCATCTACTCGTCCAGTGTGGAGGAGCACGTACACCACGTCAAAGCTGTGCTCCAAAAGCTGAGGGAAAACAAGCTGTTTTGTAAACTCAGCAAGTGTGACTTCCACGTCACGTCCGTGGAATTCCTCGGAGTGATGCTGAGTCCAGAGGGACAGGAGATGGCAGAACGAAAGATCAAGGCGGTGAAAGAATGGCCGGTGCCCCAAAGCGTGAAGGACGTCCAAAGTTTCATTGGCTTCGCCAACTTTTACAGGCGGTTTATAGATGGATTTTCAGGATTGGTGGCCCCAATCACACAGTTACTGAGGAAGTCCAAGGAGTTTGTCTGGTCCCCTGAAGCGAACACAGCCTTTGAGGCCCTGAAAAGCGCCTTTGGTAAGGCGCCGGTGTTGGCTCACCCCGATCCGGATCTCCCCTACGTGGTGGAAGCGGACGCTTCGGATGTGGCGCTGGGGGCTATCTTGTCCCAACGCAACCACGACACAGGGGTGCTTCATCCCGTTGCGTACATGTCCCGCAAACTCAACGACGCCGAACACAACTACCATATTGCGGAGAAGGAGCTTCTCGCAATCAAGGACGCCTTCACCGAATGGAGGCATTGGTTGATGGGGGCAAGACATGTGGTATCGGTGTACACGGACCATCGGAACCTACAGTTCATGACGGCCACAAGACACCTTTCTCCCAGGCAGCTGCGGTGGATGATCTTCTTTGCGGGGTTCAACTTCCGCATCACATATCGGCCGGGGACGGAAAACCGGAAGGCGGACGCCCTGTCCCGTCAATCTGCAGTTAAGGAACCATTGCCTGCGACCGAGCGTTCCATCATTTCCCCGAGGATGGTATTGGGGGTTATCCAACCGGATACTTTCCTGAGGGGAATAAAGAGAGGGATCAGGTCGTTCGCATGGCGGAGGTGGCTCCTCAGTCACAGAGAATGGCAGCTGAAGGACGGGATACCCCTGAAGGGCAGGTGCCTATTGATACCCACGCCTAGGCTAAGGAAACAAGCATTCATCTGGTGCCATGACTCTCCATGCGCAGGTCATTTGGGCTTTGAAAAAACGGTGGCTAGCATGGGACGGCATTTCTGGTGGCCAACCATGAGAGTGGATGTCAGGAGGTGGGGACGGGAGTGTCCTACGTGTGCTACCATGAAGGCCGACCATGGCCGAACCCAAGGGCTCTTACATCCACTTCCGACCCCGGATCGACCATGGGATAGCATCTCACTGGACTTCGTGGTGGGCCTACCGGTAGACCAGGGGATGACGGCAATACTGGTGGTGGTGGATTACTTGACGAAAATGGGGCACTTCATCCCCTGCAAGAGAGTCCCTACGGCCGGGGAATTGGCGTCACTACTTCTAAAGAATGTGGTACGACTGCATGGATTACCTGGGGTGATCGTGTCGGACCGGGGGTCGCAGTTTACTGCGCAATTCTGGAAGACTTGGTGCACCGCGCTGCATGTTAAGACCGCCCTGTCCACCAGCTACCACCCTCAAACGGACGGCCAAACCGAGCGCCTGAACCAAACGCTCAAACAGTATCTGCGATGTTTTGTGGACCAGGGCAGGGAAGAATGGGTCGACTTGCTATGGGTTGCAGAGATAGCCTATAACAACGCCACTCACAGCTCCACACAGTCGTCTCCGTTCTATAGCAACTATGGCCAACATCCCAGGTTCTTGCCATTTCTACATCCGTTCAGAGAGGACAGGATTCCCGCCACAGCGGACAGGGTGGCTCACATAAAAGACACGTTGATGCGCTCAAGGGCTGTCCTAATAGAGGCCAAGAGAAAATACAAGGCTGCGGCAGACAGGAAGAGAAGGCCCGGGCCACTGTACCGCACTGGAGACTACGTCTGGATATCCACAAGAAACATGAGGTTTCGAAAGAACAGTGTGTTCCATCCCAGGTACATGGGCCCCTATCGAATTACCAAGTGTATGGGTCCCGTGAACGTGAAGGTGTGCTTGCCCCAGTCATTGCGGATTCACCCTGTCTTTCATGTCTCATTGCTCAAACCTGCACCCTCCAAGCCGTCTGGGACGCCTAGGCCGGTATGCGTGGAGTCGGAGGTGGAGTATGAAGTATCGGGCATACGGGCGTCCAAATGGCGCAGGGGGAAGCTGTGGTACCTGGTCGCGTGGAAAGGCTATGGCCCGGAGGAGCAATCATGGGAACCGGCTGAAGGGGTTCATGCTCCGCGCTTGGTCTCCTTGTTCCATCGGCGTTTTCCTGCCAGCGCTGGACCCGTGGGGTGCCGCTGAGAGGGAGGATGTACTGTCAAGAATTCCTGTCTTTCGAGGGGAAGAAAACGGTAACCAGCGAAAACGGACTACATCCCCCAGGATGCTTAGCGGTTGAGAGGTTATGTAAACAGGAGAGCTGTTACATAACTCAAGGAAAACACGCCCTTATGTAAACAGGAGAGCTGTTACATAACTCAAGGAAAACACGCCCTTATGTAAACAGGAGAGCTGTTACATAACTCAAGGAAAACACGCCCTTATGTAAACAGGAGAGCTGTTACATAACTCAAGGAAAACACGCCCTATAAAGGGAGGAACCGGGAGGTACAAGGCTGTCGGATATTGTGTTTACACCGACGTACCTGCTTCGTGAAGAGCAGTGTTCCGGAGTGGTGCTCCAGTAAGGCAAGAACGGAGGTAGGTCGAGTCGTTACTCCCTGGGCCGTGTCTTGCCCCATCGTCACCTGTGAAGGACCCGGAAGCTCTACCGGTCAACCATTGAGCTTCGCTTTTTGACTCGGCTGAGTCAAAGCGCAGTGGCGCTTTTGCTGGTTGGAGTCGTAACTCCCAGCCCGACCAGAGATACAGGGACTGCCAGCTGTAACGCACACCAGGAGGCGTTTGCCGCGTTACAGACTCGGAAGTCCACAGGATCGATCGAGCGGCTGCTCTCGGTTCAAGCTTCTTGCTTTTGATTGGGGTATCGGTGACGCATCACCAGGAGGTGACTCCGCGTCCCGGTGCAGTCTGAGGAAGAGGTTGAGCGGCTGCTCCCTTCAGGTAGAGACCCCGGCTGGGTGTTTCCCTGACTCCTCGATTCTCCCCAACACTCTTCGTGCCCCTCACAGCCTACCGATTGGCATTGTCGGCCATTTCATTTCTGCCCTCTGTTGGCATACGCCGGGATCGGCGTATATGCAGAGGACGGTTAGGATCATCCGTGCGGTGGGCTGGTAACGTACTTAGCCTGGAGGATTCCAGTGACTATAACTTTTGTTTATTCTTTGTATTATTTTTGCCTTCATTAAAATAACTAACCCTTCACAAGTGGTTGCGTCCTCATTATCGTGTCTGTTAAACGATCCTGAGACGTTCAGGGCGTTACACCTACCGCGCGCTCCTGCGAGCAGAAGAAGACCGGGGGAGTGAGGACGGCGGCGGCGGCTCCTCGCGCAGGGTCCCCGTGTGTGGAGGCAGCCCTGCAGGTCTTCCAGAAGAGAGAAGACCCAACCGGAGGAGCCTCGTGTCAGTCGGGTGAGTGGGGGCTGAAGGGGGAACCGTGTAACACTCCCCAAGCACTGTTAGAGCCTGCGAGGCTCGCGAGTCCCCTGAGCGGGACTCCGACGACGGGGGGTGATTTGAGTTGCAAGGGCCCCAGAGAGGGGGCCCCCACCTATCTGCGCCAGTGCTTGAGCGGCCCCGCCTGCCAGAGGGCCGCTCCAACGTCCGGGGCAATAGTTTAATGGAGCCCTGACACGCTCCAACGTTACGGGGGCATTGGTTTCTCGAGTCCCTGAGCAGGACTCCCAACGACGGGCGCATTGTTTGTTTAGAGCCCACGAGGCTCCAACGTTGCCCCAGGGCAGATTTGTATTTCAGAGCCCACGAGGCTCCCACGTTGTTTTAGGGCATCCCCGAGCGGGCTCAGGAGGCACACCGGTGCCAGGTTCCTTTCCCCAGCTGCCCAGCACTTCGTAGGCAGCTGCAACGTTTAGGTGGTGCTCAGTTGCTCCTGGCTTGCGCAACATGCGCAGCCTTGCCCTGACTCTGCTGGACACAGGGCGTCCTAGCCCCGACAAGGCCAGTTGGCCTAGGGACTGCCACAGGTGGTGGCTAATGTGAGTTTTTGCGCTATTGTTCCTAAACCTGCACCTCTGAATGTGTTTTTATGCGTCATGTGCCTTGTGTTTACACCTCTGAATGTGTTTTTATGCGTCATGTGTAATGTGCTTATACCCCTACAGGTATTGTGATACTTAGGTGGTTGTTTTCTTCTAGTACAGGTGGTGCTAGTGAGGTCCTGGTTCCCTGCGCGATATTTTCCTAAGGTGGTTAGGGTTGCGTAGGTGGTACTTACCTGTTACCAGTGGTTACTGGTGGTGCGCTACATGTTCTATTTTGTGCTACAGTAATTTTATATCCTATGTTCTAAGTGCTATGTTCTTAAAGTGCTAATTCCTGACAGTGGTCCATTTGGCCCTGTCCCCTGTACATATCATCCCTTGTAAAATTCTGCCCAGTGCCAGTTGGCACAGTGTAAATTGTGTGAATATTATCTAATGTGTTTGGTATAATACAAAGGCTATTTTTATATATAACCTTGTGTGGAGTTTCCTTTGTGGTGGGCCTTGGGTGTTGTTGCTGGGTGCGCGCGCAAACGCTTTACACATTGCCTCCGGGATAAGCCTGACTGCTCGTGCCAAGCTACCAAGGGGGTGAGCAGGGGTTATCTTTGGCGTGTAACTCCCCAGCCCTGACTAGAGTGGTGGTTTCTGCCTGGCTTTGGCGCAAGCCCTAGCCAACCAGAAATCCCCTTTCTAACACTGATCAAGAAGGAGTTTGGGCAGTGCGGTTTTAAGTGGTTCACAGAAGAGGTTTTGGTGTAGGCGGACGTGATGGATGGCATTGTGACTAGGTAGGAAGGGGGGCAAGCTCCCTTTGGGAAAGGTGGGATAGAGTTTCCAGAGCCGTCTTATGAGGGTAATGTGTGAATAGTAAAGAGATTTGTGCTGTTTCTTTTGAGCTGGTCAGTGACTCAACGGTGCATTTGGCTGGGAGTTACTCCTAGGAGGCCATTTTGTGGTCAGGTATCAAGGGTCAGGCAATGGGCCGATACTGATTGGCACGGCAGTCGTGAAGGTGAGGTTCAAGATGACTTTCTTTCTGGGCCCAGCGGGACAGGGCGAGTTGAAGCTGAGACCCTACTACAAGAGTGGGGTTGGTCAGTGATTCACCGGTCCAAATTACCGGTAGTTAGCCCTAGAGAGTTGGACCTGGGCGGCCATCAAATGGTCAGGCACATAGGGTGATGGGATAGCAGTCCGATCCATAAAGTGAAGAGGCAGACTCAACCGTGCCGGCGAGTCGGGTGGTGGCGATAGAGATTGGAGAGAACACCTCTTTGTGTAAAGTCAGTCTCTCACCTGTGTGAATAGTTTGATGGTGCTAGTTATGTGCCCCGGGCAGCCATCTTAAGGTCAGGCACAGTAGAGTGGGGATCTGTCAGCCTCGAGGGTGTGCGGGCTTTCAGCGCAGTAATGTTGTGGCCGGAGGGTCGAGGCGAGGCAGATTCAGGAGGTGAGAACACTACTATTTTTTTAGTATAGAATTAGTGACTCACCAAAGTAGATTTGAGGAAGTTATGAGTCCCGGGCGGCCATCTTAAGGTCAGGCACATCGAGTGGGGTGCTGGCAGTCTCGGTGGTGCGCAGGCTCTCCTCGCTTTAAATTTAAGCAGATTTTTGAGGCGAGGCTGAATTCAGAGTTGAGATCACTACTATGAGAAGAGTTAGTGACTCACCGGTGAGACTTTGGTTGTCAGGAAGGGTTTGGTGCCCCGGGTGGCCATCTTGCGGTCAGGCATTGGTGGAGTGCAGCACCTAATGTCAGTCTCGAAGGTGCAGGGGGTCTCGTTACACCTGGGTCAGGTCGAGGTTGGTTAAGGGGATGAGAGCACTTCATGGAGTGTGGTCAGGGGCTCCCCGATCTAGGTTGATTTTTCAGTGTGTTATTCTGTGCCCCGGGCGACCATCTTTAGGTCAGGCACTGGAGAATGCGGATCGGCGATCATCAGTGTCTCCGTATCTGCTGTAGTTTGTTACAGTCATGGGTCCTAGGGTGTGTGGACTCTCGTCGACTCTCCGGTTCTCCAGAGACTCACCGGCACAGTTCGCTCATAAGAGAGAGTTTGGAGTCCATTGTGGCCATCTTGAGATCAGGCACAGGCAAGCTGCAAGGTTCGTTGCCAGATCGGTGCCTCCATTCTGCTTATTTCGGCCTGAGGTCCTGGCTTGACGGGAGTCTTGCTGGTCTCATAGGGTGGGGAGTGTCTTTGGAGTCGGGTGCCGACCGCTATTCCGATTCCTCCAATGCATTTGTTGCGGTGTCGGGGGCGCGGATCATCGTTTCCTCGTATTCTCAGTCTCCTGCGGATGGCGAAGGCGCGATTCTGGCTTGTTCCTCTTTGGACGAGATCCGAGGAGTCCTCGTTCTCCGGAGGGGTGTGCGGGGGGGAGGGAGGGGCAGCAAGGATTGTCACTACATAGGTGATCCCAGTGCCTGGGAGCTTGATGTTAGTGCTCCTTCCCAGCGGCCATCTTGCCCACCTTGTCCAAAACACGGTCCTGGACAAGACAGGCCCCCTGGATAAAGGCAATGACGCGAACAGAGCTCTGCTGAGTGACGTGGCCTCGGACCATGGATTGGTTGATCATTGGTGCCTCTGTCACCCATCGGATATGGAGTATACTTTTGTTTCCTCGGTCCATGCCATGCTGTCCAGATTGGATTCCTTCCTCATCTCCCAGAGAACCATGGCACTCGTCAGAAAGTCTAGGATCCTGGAGGCGGCATTGTCTGACCACTCCCCTTTCCTCCTGTCCCTTGATGCAGGCTGGGCCTTCCCAGGCCGCAAACCATGGCGCATGAATATACAATGATAAAGCACCCCTCAGGGCAAATCCCAACTGAAAGCTCATGGATGCACGTATCTATCGGACAACAGACAGTCAGTGGACCCCTGCAGAGTACTCTGGGCCGCCGCAAAGGCGACTATCAGGGTCAATTTATGAGAGACACTGCAGTGGCCAATAAGCAAGCGGCCACCCTCCAGACAGAGCAGGAGATGGAAATAGCTTTCCTTACCCTCCTATACCTCACCCATCCCATTTTGCCTCATCGCCTACACCTTGAACAGGCTCACATGGCCCTTAACAGCCTTTTCGCCTCCAAGGCAGAGTATGCGCTGCAACGCCTGAAAGGACAACATGAGCAGGGGGAAAAGGTGGGCCTAGTTCTGGCTGCCCAACAGCGGAAACGAGAGGCCGCCATGGCTACTCCTGCCATACACTCGGCAAGAGGGGTGTTTCCCCCCCCACCCCGAGGACATTGTGAATGAGTTTGCCTTGTTTTACAAGAAGCTGTACACGCTAGGGGAACTGGTTGGCACAGACCATGTTGCTGCCTTCTTGGGGGGAGTGGACCTCCCCTGCCTGTCGAACAAGGTTAGGGAGTTTCTAGCAGGGTAGATCAGTAAGGAGGAGATAGGGCTTACTATCTCCAAACTGCCCTATCACATGGTTTCCCGGCGAGGATCGTTTCCCTATGAAATTCTACAGATGGTCAGGCGAGGAGGTGGTTGACACCCTCCATGCCACCTTTCGGGAGGTACAGCAGACGACTTCCCTGGGTTCCCTCTCCAACAAGGCAGCGATTGTGGTTCTACCCAAACCTGGGAGAGACCCTCTCCTGTGTGAAGGTTATAGGCCCATCTCTGTGCTAAACTGCGATATTAAAGTCCTGGCCAACGTTCTGGCAACACGCCTTGGCAAGGTCATCCCCTCCCTGATTCACCACATATAGGTTGGATTCATGCTGGGCCGTTCCTCTAGGAACCACCTCCACGTCCTTTTGAACAACCAAAGATCTTCCAGTTGATGCGATGGCCCTCTCTTTAGATGCCGAAAAAGCGTTGACCACATCGAAGGACCTACCTCTTCGCCCCCATGGAACGGTTTGGCTGGGAAACCAATTCATTGCCAAGATGCGACTGCTGTATGATTTGTTCAACAGCCCAAGTTAACTGCGGGGGGGGTTCCTTTCCGACCCGTTCTTGACCCAAAGGAGCACCCTCTATGGTGGTCCTCTATCCTCCCTCTGGTAACCCTCGCCTCTAGTATGCGTAATTTATCCAGCATTGCGTGCGAACCCCTTGTGGACGTCTTCCTCATTGACTCCCAGATTCGGTCCTTTGAGTGGGGATCTTCGAGACCCTGACTGGCTGCGTTCAAACTCATGGCATGCAGTTCCTGGGGAGGCTTCAGCCTCCCATCTGTAGAGCATTATGCCCTGGCTCTCCACCTCTCACTGATGGCATACCTGCTCCAGGGTATCCCAGACCCACCACAATGGGTCCACCTGGAACGATCGCTACTCACTGGAGGCTAGGGACTCAACCTTCTGTATGGGGATGGTGCCCTACAGTCACACCTCTCGCATCCTGTGGTACACGCCACGCACAAGACCTGGAGGCACTCCCACCACCTATTCGGGGTATATCCACGACTACATGACAAGTCATCTCTGCGTGGCAATAATAGACTACACATTGGTGGTCAGACCCCCTGCTGGACCCATTGGCGAGAGGCACGCATGCGCACTTTAGACCAAATCTTGCTTGCTGGGGACCTGAAATCGTTCGCCCAGCTGAGGGAGGAGTTCAGCCTAGTCCCACAGCAAATCTGGTGTTACATGCAACTGCAGCATTGCCTGAGGTGCTGCTTGGGCCCTCACCCCTGGTCCTTACAATCCTCACCTCTGGTGACGTATCAAAATGTGTGGGGACGCCATAGGAGAGTGATGCGAGGACTGTACACCATGCTCTCAAACCACCTTTTCTCACAACCTCTTTTATACACTCTTCATGCCTTCATATGAGGGGGAAGATTGGGCTGACCTTTTGGAAACTCTGGACAAGGGCATCTCCCTCTCACCCTGACACTGGACTCTCAGGGCCTCTACTGACCTCAGCGCCGCCTCCTCCACATAGCCCTGGCTACAGCTAAGATATGTATCTCCTGCCAGTGGAGGTCGCTCATAACCCCATCCCAGGAAGTCTTCATGCTGGCAATGATCCAAACTGCTTTGCACGAACGTGTCATTTATAACTTACAGGACCAGGCTGCGCTATTCACGCAGACATGGGCTTCTTTCCTCAGGGATGAGGCCTCTAATGGGTATCCTACCCCTAGACCTCCATCCCCTTGAATCGCACAACCTGCCCTTGCTGTATGACTGGGCAGCCTCCGCCTCTCCTCTCACTAACCACGTAGAGATGTCTCTCCCCCCACACTCCTCTACCTCGCTTCTTCTCCCACCTTGATACCCCTGCCCTCTGTACTATCCCTCCATGGTTTCCCTTACCACCCTTCTCCACCTTTTTCTTCTTTCTCCATCCCCTTACCACCTCTCTCCAACCTCTCCCCTGCGTTCCTTCTGCCTCCCCTTTACCCTCCCCGCCCTCTTCCCTTCAGCTCAGTCCTCCTTCTTTTTAGGTCTCCCGCCTAGTGTTGCAGTGTGCAGCTCTGCCCGCGCAGCGAGAGACCTCTTGTAGGGGGTTCCAAAGTCGAGCCAGCAATCGCACACGCTTGTGCGTGTGCTTTTCCTTTGTGCCACGCTGTTGGCCTTTGCGTGCGTCTTTATATTAAAGACAGCACGCAATTGGCCAAAGGCGGGCGCATTGCTCTGCCCATGGCCTATTGGTGTCTATTACGCACCAAAGGCCATGTGGTTTCAATTATCGTGCCCAGACGCGATAATTGACCCATATGTTACGCTGTGGCGCGCGCGCGCACACCACTCGCGGGCTTCTTTGCTTGTTTTATTTTGCGTGCTCCTATTGCTACGTTTCCTGCTCTTCAGGGGCGGCACCACAAATTCAATGATGGGACCGCTTGCAGCACTGTAGCAGACATCTGGCACCGGCCAGGACCGTCAACATGTAGCTTACTCAGCTGCGGCCCTTTCCTTTATCTTCTTTGCCTGACTTGTTCAGCCCTTGGCCCGCTGCCTCCAGGATCAGTGTCGGTGCTCGCACCGGGCCGCCGGTGTGTAGCTCACTCAGCTGTATTAATTTTACACACACTGCCCTTTACTTTATCTACTTAGTCTGACATCTGTTTGGCCCGCCGCCAACAGGATCAGTGTCGGTGCATTTTGGTAAGCAGGGATGGGGTTGTGGTTTTCGGCAGGGGTGGAGGGTAGTTACCTTTGGGGGCCAATTGTGGTGCATCCCATCGTTGTGCCTCCCCGACATCAAAGGGAAGCTTCGAAATACAGCAGCTGCACTTATGTTTGTGCCTGCGCGTCTGTCCAGGCCTCCTCGAAAGCATTTATGGAATGCGATAAGAGGCACAGAAATACTGTTTTAAGCAATATGTTTAAATGTATTTTTATAGTATAACATGCAGATGTGAAAGGAAAATGTTTGTTTTCGCGAATTCTTTGGGTTTAAAGTATTATTAATATTTAGGCACGTGACGCTTTTTTGATTGTTTGAATAAAAACTTATAATGATACATAATATGAGAGTCCGACGTATAGCAGTTGCTAACTTGCTGTGGCTGCTAAAATTCGCTTCATTCTGAGCTGATGTGCCCTTATATGTTTCCCTCGTCTTCATTGCTTGATTTTGCTAGCAAGATAGTGTCACTCGTAGTCGTTAAAATGTCACTCCAAATTTCACTGAAATTACAAAAATGTCACACAGAGCAATCAGAAATTTTGCCAGCTATGCAAGCCACTAATAACAACGGGAGTGACCAAGTTTTGTGTTTTCGAATACAAACCCCCAAAGTGGGCAGCACGCACGCTCTGCTCTTCCTGTCTTTATGGACGCATCAAATGATGATGCCCAACTGGGCAGCAGAGTAGGTGAGAGCACAAAGGGTAAGAAGCTACCCAGAGCAAGGGGCTAAGGCAGCGCACCTCAGCGCACCGCAGTTTACTACTGCCTGGCCAGCAGAAAACACCCGACGCCCTCTAGCAAAAGACACAGCCTGATGAGTGAATAAAGTCCTACCCTCTCTTACCCAAACCACGTTCTTTTGTGGTAGATATCTTCCTTGTGAAGTTACTAAAGCTTCTATGGTGAAACCCATCTTTTTAAATTGTGGGCGTCTGCTCGTCTCTTAAACGGAGACGTTCAAGAGATTTGGCTTAGTGGTTGGATGCTGATCATCTTGAACTAGGTACATATATTGTCCTGGCCAACATCCTGTACTTTTGAACAAATCAGGTAATCTTCCTGTGCCAAGCAACAAAACAAAAAATGTGTAACACAGTCTGCTTCTAGCGTAAAGCGCTGTTTATAAAAATGCAATAAGGAGTGCTCCTAATTTCAAAGAAGAGATATGCGGCATCAGTTTCCTTGCCAAATTGTATGTTAACACTTCTCTTGCTGAGAGGGCGCCTGGTTGATTTAATTTACTCTGTGGCTCTCCACTTACACCCCACATCCTACATTACAATTAACATTGGAGCATGACACTGTTCATCTTTGGTCTGAGGAGTTCAACATCTCAGGTGGCCTTGAATATCTCACCCAGGCCACGTATATTCTAAGCATTTTTGAATATGTCATTGTAATCTTAATAAATGGATAAACAGGACTACAAATTTCATAATGTAAAGAAAACAAGCATTTGCAATGCAATAGGTCTCTCATTTGCAAGAGTTTGAGCTATTGACATTGTAAGAATTATTATTATAATTCCTTTTATTTATGTGTTTTAAGAACCTTCAATCAGTGTGTACTAGCAGTAAAATGGGCGTCTTTACTTACCCCTTGCAGGTTTTACAACGCCAAATACTTCAAACTCTTGCAAATGCCAGACCTATTGCATTGCAAATGCTTGTTACTCATGATGACACTCACCAAGAGAGTCAGTCTCTAGGGTATGGCAGAGTCCGTATCTTTACTCATGGCCGCACTCACTGGAGGGCTAGTCTCGAGGGTATGGTGGAGTCAGGATCTTTACTTATGGGCGCACTCAACTGCAGAGCCAGTCTCCAGGGTGTGGCAGAGTCTGGATCTTTCCTCATGGCCACACACACCTGTAGAGCTAGTTTCCAGGGTATGGCAGCGTCAGGAATTTTACTATTGGGCGCACTCACCTTGGGAGCCAGTCTCTATTGTACGGCTGAGTCTGGATCTTTCCTCATGGCCGCACTCGCCTGGAGAGCCAGTCTCTGGGGTATGGATGAGTCTGAATCTTTACTCATGGCTGCACTCACCTTGGGAGCCAGCCTCTACTGCATGGCAGAGTCTGGATCTTTCCTCATGGCCGCACTCACCTGGAGAGCCATTCTCTACGGTATGGCAGAGTCCGGCTCTTTACTCATGGCCGCACTCGCCTGGAGAGCCATTCTCTAGGGTATGGCAGAGTCCGGCTCTTTACTCATGGCCGCACTCACCTGGAGAGCCATTCTCTACGGTATGGCAGAGTCCGGCTCTTTACTCATGGCCGCCCTCGCCTGGAGAGCCAGTCTCTGGGGTATGGCATAGTCTGGATCTTCACTCATGGCCTCACTCACCTGAAGAGACAGTCTCTAGTGCATGTATGAGTCTGAATCTTTACTCATGGCTGCACTCACCTTGGGAGCCAGCCTCTACTGCATGGTAGAGTCTGGATCTTTCCTCATGGCCGCACTCACCTGGAGAGCCAGTCTCCACGGTATGGCACAGTCTGATCTTCACTCAAGGCCATAATCACCTGGAGAGCCCGTCCCCATGGTATGGCAGAGTCCGGATCTTTACTCCTGGCCATACTGACCTGGATAGCCAGTCTCCAGGGTATGTCAGAGTCTGATCATTACTCATGGGCGCGCACACCTGGAGAGCCAGTCTTTAATGTACGGCTGAGCCTGGATCTTTACTCATGGCCACACTCACCTGGAGAGCCAGTCTCCAGGGTATGGCACAGTCTGGATCTTCACTCATGGCCACACTCACCTGGAGAGCCAGTCTCTAGTGCATGGCTGAGTCTGAATCTTTACTCATGGCTGCACTCACCTGGAGAGCCAGTCTCCAAGGTATGGCAGAACCTGGATCTATACTCATGGCTGCATTCACCTGGGGAGCGAGTCTTCAAGGTATGGCAGAGTCTGATCTTCACTCATTCCCGCACTCACCTGGAGAGCCAGTCTCCAGGGTATGGCACAGTCTGATCTTTCCTCATGGCCGTACTCACCTGGAGAGCCAGTCTCCAGGGTATGGCAGAGTCTGGATCTTTTCTCATGGCCACACACACCTGTAGAGCTAGTTTCCAGGGTATGGCAGCGTCAGGAATTTTACTCATGGGCGCACTCACCTGGAGAGCCATTCTCTAGGGTATGGCAGAGTCCGGCTCTTTACTCATGGCCGCACTCACCTGGAGAGCCAGTCTCTAGGGTATGGTGGAGTCTGGATCTTTACTCATGGCCGCACTCACCTGGAGAGCCAGTCTGCAGGGTATTGCTGAGTCTGGATCTTTACTCATGACCTCACTCCCCTGGAGAGCTAGTGTCTAGGGTATGGCAGAGTCTGGATCTTTACTCGTGGCCGTGCACACCTGGAGAGCTAGTCTATAGGATATGGCAGTGTACAGATCTTTACTCATGGGTGTGCTCACCTGGGGAGCTCGTCTCTAGGGTATGACAGAGTCTGGATCTTTACTCATGGCCGCACACACCTGGAGAGCTAGTTTCCAGGGAATGGCAGATTTGTGATCTTTTCTCATGACAGCATTCACCTGGAGAGCCAGGCTCTTAGGTATGGCAGAGTCCGGATCTTTACTCATGGCGCACTCACCTGGAGAGCCAGTCTTAGGGTATGGAAGAGTCCGGATCTTTACTCATGGGTGCGCACACCTGGAGAAACAATCAATCAATCAGGGATTTGTAAGCGCGCTACTCACACTTGAGGGCCTCAAGGCACTGAGGGTAGGGAGGGTTTGCAGATCCTTTCAGCCGTAGAGCTAGGTCTTGAGTCTTCCTGAAGGTGTTCAGGGAGGGGGCGCATCTGATGTCTACCGGTAGCTGGTTCCAGGGCTTGGCTGTGATGTGGGATAACACTCTTCCACCTGCTCTGGCCCTGTGGATGCGTGGGGTTTCAGCCAGTGCGAGGTTGGAAGATTGGAGGTTTCTTTTGGGTACGTGGAAGTTTATTCTGTCATTGAGGTATTTTGGTCCGTTGTTGTGTAGGCATTTATAGGCGTGGGTGGGTATTTTGAAGGTGACTCTCT
This sequence comes from Triturus cristatus, assembly GCF_964204655.1. Classification (NCBI taxonomy): domain Eukaryota; kingdom Metazoa; phylum Chordata; class Amphibia; order Caudata; family Salamandridae; genus Triturus; species Triturus cristatus. The sequence goes on from NC_140589.1 coordinate 43,813,353, forward strand.
TCTCTATGGGGAGCCAGTGGAGTCTCTGCATGTGTTGGCTTATGTGTTCATGCCGGGGGATGCCTAGGACGAGTCTGGCCGCGGTGTTTTGTATTGTTTGGAGTTTGCAGAGTAGGGACTTGTTGATGCCGGCGTAGAGACCGTTTCCGTAGTCCAGTGTGCTGGTGATAAGTGCGTGGGTGACTGTCTTCCTTGACTTGGGGGGGTCCATTTGAAGGTCTTGCGAAGGGTGCAGAGGATGTTGAAGCAGCCGGAGGTGACTGAGTTGACCTGTTTGGTCATGTAGAGTATAGGGTCGAGTACGATGCCCAGGTTTTTAGCATGGTCTGAGGGGGTAGGTGGGCTTCCGAGGGCAGTGGGCCACCAGGTGTTGTCCCATGCTGAAGGGGTGATCCCAAGGATGCTGACTTCTGTCTTCTCTGCATTGAGATTTAGGCAGCTGTTGGTCATCCAGACTGCCACGTCTTGCATTCCTCTCTGGAAGTTGAGTTTTGTGGTGGTGGGGTCTCTGGTGAGGGAGAGGATGAGCTAGGTGCCATCGGCGTAGGATACGATGTTGAGGATGTGTTGTCGGACGATGGCTGCGAGGGGGGCCATGTAGTTGTTGAAGAGTGTCGGGCTCAGAGATGACTCTTGTCTGACTCCGCAGGTGAAATCTGTGGGGGTGGAGAGGAAGGGTGGTAGTCTGATCCTTTGGCTTCTTCCGGTGAGGAACGATCGGATCCAGTCCAGGGCTGTACCTTGTATACCGGCGTCATGTAGTCTGGAGATTAGTGTGTGGTGGGAGACGGTCTCTAAGGCTGCAGACAGGTCGAGGAGGATGAGGGCTGTGGAGTGGCCTTGGTCCAGGAGGGTGCGGATATCGTCTGTGGCGGCTAGTAGAGCGGTCTCTGTGCTGTGGTTGCTTCGGAATCCGGATGGGGACAGGTCGAGGACGTCGTTCTCTTTGATGAATCGCAAGTGTTTCCTGTTGAGTGTTTTCTCTGCCACTTTGGCTGTGAAGGGATGGAGCGAGATGGGCCGGTAGTTCTTGAGGTCTGTGGGTCGGCCGTGGGATTCTTGAGCAGGGGCCTGACTTCTGCGCGCTTCCAGTCGTCTTGGAAGGTGCCTGTTGTGAAGGTGGTGTTGATGGTGTGTTGCATTTCCGGTGAGATGGTGTCTGCGGCTCTGTGGTAGATGTGTAGGGGACAGGGGCCGGTGGGGGCACCTGAGTGGATGTTCTTCATGGTCGAGGCGGTGTCCTCGGTCGTTATCGATGTCCAGATGGGGATGGTGGGCTGTCTGGTGTCTCGGGCGGGCATGGGGCCGGCTGTGGCGTCTTGTGGGTGGACGGCGAAGTTGTCGCAGAGTATTCTGATCTTGAGGTGGAAGTAGGTTCCCATCTTGTCGCAGAGGTCTTGGGACAGGGTGATGTCTGTGGCTTAGCTGCATGGGTTGGTGAATTCCTGAATGACACTGAAGAGTTCCTTAGAGTTGGTGAGGATTTTGTTGTGGATGAAGTTCTTTTTGGTTGTTCTAATTTGGTTGTGGTAGTTGGTCATGGCGTCCTTGTAGGTGGAGTATTTATCGGCAGTCTGGGTGTTTCTCCAGTTCTTCTCGCGTCGTCTGCAGTTGTGCCTGGCTTCTTGGAGATCTGTGGTGAACCAGGCGGCTTTCCTGGGGTACTGTTTGCCAGGTATGCGTAGCGGGCGAGCTCGTCTGCGCAGTTGAAGATCCAGGTGTTGAGGTCTCTAGCTGCGGTGTTTGCGTCTGATGCCCTGTGGTGGTGGTCTCGGGTGAGGGTGGAGTTCAGTTGCTCATCTGTAACCTTGCGCCAGTTTCTTCGTGGTGGGTGGAGGGCTGGTTTTGGTGCCTTGGGTTTGTCGACGTTGAAGTGGACGCAGTGGTGGTTGGTCCATGGTGGTTGCGTTGTGTGACTGAAGTGGACGCTGTTACCTGCAGCGAAGATGGGGTCGAGGGTGTGTCCTGCTCTGTGTGTTGGTGTGGTGACGAGTTGGTTGAGTCCGATGTTGGCGAAGTTGTCACGGAGGATGGTGGAGTTGGGGTTGCTGGGGTTGTTGGGGTGGAAGTTGAGGTCTCCAATGAGTATGTAGTTCATTGATGCAATGGCGTGGGGTGCGATGAAGTCGGTGATGGTGGCGGCGAAGGGTGTATGGGGGCCGGGTGGTCTGTAGATGAGGGTTCCTCGGAGTGTGGAGTTGGGGCTGGTCTGGATCTGGAAGTGCAGGTGTTTGGCGGAGGGGAAGGTTTCACTGGAGGTGGTGAGGCAGAGGGTGCTTCTATGGGCGATGGCGAGGCCCCCTCCTGGGTTGTTGGGGCGGTCCTTCCTCTGGATTTTGTATCCGTCCGGAATGGCGGTGTTGATGTCGGGGGCGGAGGAGGCGTTGGTCCCGGTTTCCGTGAAGAAGGCAATGTCAGGCGCGAGAGAGTCGAGTACGTTCCAGATTTCCATGGCGATGCAGTTGAGGGTGTGGTCGGTGCTGGCGTCGGTTGTGGCGGGCATGGGGTGGTGGTGAAGGTCCGGGTAGCAATGAAGGCAGGAGAACTGGCCGTTGGTCGTGTTTGGTGAGGCCTGTTGGCAGTTTCTGAGCATACCGGGGTTGAGTGCGAGGAGTGCGGCGGAGTCGTACCGGCGGGTGGTGGTGGAGCCATGGTTCCTTGCACTGGTCGCAGTTGGTTCGCGGTCGGGTCATGGACGGGCACACACGGGCTTGTCTTTGCGCGCCATCTGCGCCACTGCGCAGCGACTGCCATTAAGTAGCGGAGGGGTGAGGGACGTTCAGCTGGGAGGCGGGAGTGGGCAAACCGGCAGTGGAGGAGTGGCCGCAGGGGCAGCAGCGGCGGGGAGGAACGGCCAGTAAACACGCAGGCACCAATAAATAAAAATTCAGTGTCTAGGGTATGTCAGAGTCCGAATTTTTACTCATGGCCGCACTCACCTGGCGTGCTAGTCTCTAGGGTATGGCAGAGTCCGGATCTTTACACATGTGCGCACTTACCTGTAGAGCCAGTCTCCAGGGTATGGCAGAGCCCAGACCTTTACTCATGGGTTTGCACTCAACTGGAGAGCCACTCTCCAGGGTATGGCAGAGCCCGGACTTCACTCGTGGGTGCGCACACCTGGAAAGCCAGTCTCCAGGGTATGGCAGAGCTCAGACCTTTACTCATGGGTGCGCACACCTGAAGAGCCAGTCACCAGGGTATGGCAGAGCCCAGACCTTTACTCATAGGTGCGCACTCACCTGGAGAGCCAGTCTCCAGGGTATGGCAGAGCCCAGACCGTTGCTCATGTCCGCACTCATCTGGAGAGCCACTCTCCAGGGTATGGCAGAGCCCAGACCGTTGCTCATGTCCGCACTCATCTGGAGAGCCACTCTCCAGGGTATGGCAGAGCCCGGACCTTCACTCGTGGGTGCGCACACCTAGAGAGCCAGTCTCCAGGGTATGGCAGAGCCTGGATCTTTACTCATGGGCGCGCACACCTGGAGAGCCAGTCTCTATTGTATGGCAGAGTCTTTATTCATGGCTGCAGTCACTTGGAGTGCCAGTCTCCAGGGTATGGCAGAGTCTGGATCTTTACTCGTGGCCGCACTCACCTGGAGAGCCAATCTCTATTGTATGGCAGAGTCCAGATATTTACTCATGGCTGCACTCACCTGCAGAGCCAGTCTCCAGGGTATGGCAGAGCCCAGACCTTTGCTCATGTCCGCACTCATCTGGAGAGCCAGTCTCCAGGGTATGGCAGCGCCCAGACCTTTACTCATGGGTGCGCACACCTGGAGAGCCAGTCTCCAGGGTATGGCAGAGCCCAGACCTTTACTCATGGGTGCGCACACCTGGAGAGCCAGTCACCAGGGTATGGCAGAGCCCAGACCTTTACTCATGGGTGCGCACTCACCTGGAGAGCCACTCTCCAGGGTATGGCAGAGCCCGAACCTTCACTCGTGGGTGCGCACACCTAGAGAGCCAGTCTCCAGGGTATGGCAGAGCCCAGACTTTTGCTCATGTCCACACTCACCTGGAGAGCTAGTCTCTAGGGTATGGCAGAGTCTGAATCTTTTCTCATGACAGCACTCACCTGGAGAGCCAGTCACCAGGGTATGGCAGAGCGCAGACCTTTACTCATGGGTGCGCACACCTGGAGAGGTAGTCCCTGGGGTATGGCAGAGCTCAGACCTTTACGCATGGGTGCGCACACCTGGAGAGCCAGTCTCCAGGGTATGGCAGAGCCCAGACCTTTACTCATGGGTGCGCACACCTGGAGAGCCAGTCTCCAGGGTATGGCAGAGTCTGAATCTTTACTCATGGCCGCACTCACCTGGAGAGCCAGTCTCCAGGGTATGGCAGAGCGCAGACCTTTACTCATGGGTGCGCACACCTGGAGAGGTAGTCCCTGGGGTATGGCAGAGCTCAGACCTTTACGCATGGGTGCGCACACCTGGAGAGCCAGTCTCCAGGGTATGGCAGAGCTCAGACCTTTACTCATGGGTGCGCACACCTGGAGAGGCAGTCTCCAGGGTATGGCAGAGCCCAGACCTTTACTCATGGGTGCGCACACCTGGAGAGCCAGTCTCCAGGGTATGGCAGAGCCCAGACCTTTACTCATGGGTGCGCACACCTGGAGAGCCAGTCACCAGGGTCTGGCAGAACCCAGATCTTTACTCATGGGTGCGCACACCTGGAGAGCCAGTCTCCAGGGTATGGTAGAGCCCAGACCTTTACTCATGGGTGCGCACACCTGGAGAGCCAGTCACCAGGGTATGGCAGAGCCCAGACCTTTACTCATGGGTGTGCACACCTGGAGAGCCAGTCTCCAGGGTATGGCAGAGCCCAGACCTTTACTCATGGGTGTGCACACCTGGAGAGCCAGTCTCCAGGGTATGGCAGAGCCCAGACCTTTACGCATGGGTGCGCACACCTGGAGAGCTAGTCTCTGGGATATGGCAGAGCCCAGACCTTTACGCATGGGTGCGCACACCGGGAGAGCCAGTCACCAGGGTATGGCAGAGCCCAGACCTTTACTCATGGGTGCGCACACCTGGAGAGCCAGTCTCCAGGGTATGGCAGAGCCCAGACCTTTACTCATGGGTGTGCACACCTGGAGAGCCAGTCTCCAGGGTATGGCAGAGCCCAGACCTTTACGCATGGGTGCGCACACCTGGAGAGCTAGTCTCTGGGGTATGGCAGAGCCCAGACCTTTACGCATGGGTGCGCACACCTGGAGAGCCAGTCTCCAGGGTATGGCAGAGCCCGGACCTTCACTCGTGGGTGCGCACACCTAGAGAGCCAGTCTCCAGGGTATGGCAGAGCCCAGACTTTTGCTCATGTCCGCACTCACCTGGAGAGCTAGTCTCTAGGGTATGGCAGAGTCTGAATCTTTTCTCATGACAGCACTCACCTGGAGAGCCAGTCACCAGGGTATGGCAGAGCGCAGACCTTTACTCATGGGTGCGCACACCTGGAGAGGTAGTCCCTGGGGTATGGCAGAGCTCAGACCTTTACGCATGGGTGCGCACACCTGGAGAGCCAGTCTCCAGGGTATGGCAGAGCCCAGACCTTTACTCATGGGTGCGCACACCTGGAGAGCCAGTCTCCAGGGTATGGCAGAGTCCGAATCTTTACTCATGGCCGCACTCACCTGGAGAGCCAGTCTCCAGGGTATGGCAGAGCGCAGACCTTTACTCATGGGTGCGCACACCTGGAGAGGTAGTCCCTGGGGTATGGCAGAGCTCAGACCTTTACGCATGGGTGCGCACACCTGGAGAGCCAGTCTCCAGGGTATGGCAGAGCTCAGACCTTTACTCATGGGTGCGCACACCTAGAGAGCCAGTCTCCAGGGTATGGCAGAGCCCAGACCTTTACTCATGGGTGCGCACACCTGGAGAGCCAGTCTCCAGGGTATGGCAGAGCCCAGACCTTTACTCATGGGTGCGCACACCTGGAGAGCCAGTCACCAGGGTATGGCAGAACCCAGATCTTTACTCATGGGTGCGCACACCTGGAGAGCCAGTCTCCAGGGTATGGTAGAGCCCAGACCTTTACTCATGGGTGCGCACACCTGGAGAGCCAGTCTCCAGGGTATGGCAGAGCCCAGACCTTTACGCATGGGTGCGCACACCTGGAGAGCTAGTCTCTGGGGTATGGCAGAGCCCAGACCTTTACGCATGGGTGCGCACACCTGGAGAGCCAGTCACCAGGGTATGGCAGAGCCCAGACCTTTACTCATGGGTGCGCACACCTGGAGAGCCAGTCTCCAGGGTATGGCAGAGCCCAGACCTTTACTCATGGGTGCGCACACCTGGAGAGCCAGTCACCAGGGTATGGCAGAGCCCAGACCTTTACGCATGGGTGCGCACACCTGGAGAGCTAGTCTCTGGGGTATGGCAGAGCCCAGACCTTTACGCATGGGTGCGCACACCTGGAGAGCTAGTCTCTGGGGTATGGCAGAGCCCAGACCTTTACGCATGGGTGCGCACACCTGGAGAGCCAGTCACCAGGGTATGGCAGAGCCCAGACCTTTACTCATGGGTGCGCACACCTGGAGAACCAGTCTCCAGGGTATGGTAGAGCCCAGACCTTTACTCATGGGTGTGCACACCTGGAGAGCCAGTCTCCAGGGTATGGCAGAGCCCAGACCTTTACGCATGGGTGCGCACACCTGGAGAGCTAGTCTCTGGGGTATGGCAGAGCCCAGACCTTTACGCATGGGTGCGCACACCTGGAGAGCCAGTCTCCAGGGTATGGCACTCCACTCCATGGCATGTCTAAGCACCAGCAGGTGCACTTGGGCTGCCACTGACACCCCCTCAAGGCCTACCGTCATTGTCAGTTGGTGTTTGGCCCAAGGGTCCCTGCTCGCTGCAGACAAATCATTTCCCCTACCTGTTCGTGCCTCATTTTAAGGATTTGATGAGGTGTTCTCAGGATAGTTCATGCTGGTTGCGGAGAGCTTTGGCACATCCCTTCCGGACGGTTTTGCCCCAGGCTCCTCCATATTTACTCGTACGTTTTCTAAGAGGTTCCTAACTGAACCCTCAGTTCCCTATTTTTCCCGAGATGCTCAAAGCCTTTTATATTAAAACCTTTGAATCTGCGTCACATTGATTTAGTGTTTGGCACGGGACCCAGGAGTGCCGCTCGCTTGTCCCCTGCCTCCATCCTTCGTATGTTCTCTCATTCAAAGAAGTTCAGATTTTGACATAACTGATTCCAAATGACAGATAGCTTGCATTTTCTTTCCTGCACATCAGCATGTCTGTTGCTGCAGTTATAATCCTCTTAAAGTGCTTCATCTCTGCCAAGTGTATAAACATGTGAAAGCCACACCCAGTCATAGCTTTTTGTAGTTTCTGCGAAAGGAAAACAAAAGCCACTTTATATTCTAAATTAAGACATTTTTATACAACTGTCCCTGTAATGGATGTGCTCTCTCTGACATCATTGCCACCTACGGTGACTCAGTGTCTCCAGACAAGGAGCATTTCTTTGTTCGATGTAGAATGAGTGGTGGTTGAAGGCTGTGGTTCCAGTAGACCACACTCATTGAATTAATGGGAGATCTGTGTTTCAAAGAACCACAGTTACACCCAGGGTCTGGCCCGGGGAGGGAACTAGAGGCGTTAGGGCACTAGAGAGCGGTCAGCCTCCAACCAAAGCTATGAACCACAGAAAGGACCGTCCCTAGTTGTGTCTAAGAGATGCCCAATTTAGTGGGGGCAAATCACAAAAATTGACGGACTGGCATCACACACCACCAGGTGTCATGCTTCATCATCTGCCAGTCCTCGCCCTCTAAAAAACCGCGTTTGATAGAGGGCGGGCATACACCTGAAGACAGGGATGCACTTCTAGACTAAGTGGGGGCCCTCCGGCTGGACGCATGCAGCACTAGGTTTTCTAGTGGGGAGTACGCCTTGAACTAATGTGGCCACAAGGATTTCCCCCCTACCCCTCCCATGGGGCAAATAGGTTTTTCCAATAGGGTTTCTCTAAACAGGTGGCAGCTGGCTATAGGCCTACGCCCCCAGTGGTAAGATTGGAGCCCAATATTTAAGGTCCTGACGAATGCCACGTACCCAAGTGGACAATACAGGCAGAAACATGTTGACTCCCTATTAACAATCACTGATTCACAGCGGCGACGGGATGATAAGGTCCCCACTCACCGCACTTATATATTTTAATCCCACATAGTAACCCCATAGAATAAAAATTGTTCAGGTATACTATGATGGTTTTTAAATTCACTCACTCCTTTTTTTGTTTGGGCCCCCACTTAGTCTAGAAGTGCATTCCTGTCTTCAGGTGTAAGCCCGCCCTCTATCAAACGCGGTTTTTAGAGGGCGAGGACTGGCAGATGATGAAGCATGACACCTGGTGGTGTGTGATGCCAGTCCGTCAATTTTCGTGATTTGCCCCCACTAAATTGGGCATCTCTTAGACACAACAAGGGACGGTCCTTTCTGTGGTTCATAAATCTGTGTTTCAGCCAGTCTTACCCTGGACATTTGAACCCAACATTCTCATCAAGGTATATTTCAGTGCACCAGTTGTACTGTACCAGATGTTACGCCTTTGGTCTTGGTTGCGGCACTAACCTACCAGTACATCACTGTACACCACTTGTTCTTTTCCAGAACTTAGCCGTGGGTCTTGGTGGCAGGATAAACTTACCTGTACACTTGATACAAACTTCTTTCTGTTCCAGCTCTGATGGCTTGGGTTTTGGTTGCCAGTACACTGCTGTACGCCAGTTGTTTTTTTCCAGATTTTACGCCTTGGGTCTTGGTTGCAGCATAAACTTGGCAGTACATTGCTGTACGCTTGTTTGTCTGTCTCAGATTTTATGCCTTGGGTCTTAGTTGCAACATTACTCTGCCAGTACATAGTTTTACACCAGCTGTTCTGCCCTAGATGATACGTCTTGGTTGTGGCACTAACCTACGAGTACATCAGTGTACGCCTGTTTTTCTGACCAATGTGTTTTGCCTTGGGTCTTGGTTGCCAGTACATCGCTGTACGCCAGTTGTTCTTTTCCAGATGTTATGACCTGGGTCTTGGTTGCAACATTAACCTTCCAGTACATCTGTGTGCAGATAATTTTTTATTTACCAATTTGCTGTGCCTTGGGTCTTGGTTGCAACGTTAACCTGCCCCAGATGTTATGTCTCGGGTCTTGGTTGTTGCATGCTGGTTCCAGGGTGGACGTGTGAGCAGGGGTTTCCATTGATTAGTGTTTGGTGGGTGGACTATGAGTGGCATTCATGTTAGATGCGACTTGCAGTCAGCAGTGAAGAGATGCATATTTCATTTCATGTTCTATCTTAAAATGTCAAAATAAGTGGTAGTGGGAACATGTTTAACCTCATTCCTCCAGAAGGTATCCCTCAAGTAGAACATTATTATTAACAAACAGCAGTCCTCTGCGCCTTTGCTAGGCTACCTCTGGTGACCTTCTAGTGCACTATCTTCCTTTAGTTGCTTGTGAACATGAAAGAAACCCTGGTACTATTCAGAGGCATGTGTGGTGGTAACTGACTGGGAATCCATGTGTAGATACATCAGCAAGAAGAGCACTTGAAGGATTGGGACTGGAGGAGGAGTGTGGTCTTGTCCTCTCAGTACGGGTGCAACAGTTATACCTTCGTGTTGGAAAGTGGGTTATTAGTAGAGGTAAATATGCACATACCAATGGCAATAATGCCCCTAACACAATATAGGGCTCAGAAAACTATTCCCATGCTCAACCCTTGGTACCTTGGCTGCGAGCTGGCAGGCTTGAGTTACGAAACAGGTATGTAAATCAGTTAAAAACATCAATTTAATAAATAATTAAGGCACAACACACAATAAAAATCCAACACCAATTTATAACAATAGGGAATATCTTTAAAATGAAAACAAAACGAAAATAATCAACTGTAGGGAACCAGGGATATGAATTGTTAAAGATTAAACACTTTCTAGTGCTTAGAAACCAATAGTGAACTCAACTTCCAGAGAAGAATGCAAGAAGTGGCAGTCTGGATGACCAACAGCTGCCTAAAATTCAATGCCGAGAAGACAGAAGTCCTCGTAACCACCCCTCCAGCATGGGACAACACCTGGTGGTCCACCGCCCTCGGAAGCCCACCTACCCCCTCAGACCACGCCAAGAACCTCGGCATCGTACTCGACTTATCACTCGCCATGAACCAACAGGTTAACGCCGTCACCTCCAGCTGCTTCAACACCCTCCGCATCCTCCGCAAGACCTTCAAGTGGATCCCCCCTGAGTCAAGGAAGACAGTCACCCACGCACTCATCACCAGCAGACTGGACTATGGAAACGCACTCTACGCTGGCATCAACAAGTCCGTACTCCGCAAACTCCAGACAATACAGAACACCGCCGCCAGACTCGTCCTCGGCATCCCCCGACATGAACACATCAGCCAACACCTTCGGCGACTGCACTGGCTCCCAGTGGAGAAGAGAGTCACCTTGAAGATCCTCATTCACGCCTACAAATGCCTGCACAACAACGGACCCAAATACCTCAACGACAGAATAAACTTCCACCTTCCCAAAAGAAACCTGCGATCATCCAACCTCGCACTGGCCGAAACCCCGCGCATCCACAGAGCCAGATCAGGCGGAAGATCTTTCTCCCACATCGCAGCCAAGACCTGGAATGAGCTACCAGCTGACATCAGACGCGCCCTCTCCCTGAACGCCTTCAGGAAGACCCTAAAGACCTGGCTCTTCAGCTAAACGGAGCGGCGTATCTCCCCTCCCCCCCCCCCCTCAGCGCCTTGAGACCCTCACGGGTGAGTAGCGCGCTTACAATTCTTTGATTGATAGTGCTACATCTGGACATTTAGTCGCATCTGACCAGGACAAAGTCAAAGTTTGAGGGTGCCCGCAATAGAGCCCTTGTCGGATACACTAAGTGGGAGGCCCGGTCAAGATTTTACCTACACACTTCGAAACTTTTCTCGAGGATTTCTCACTCGACGTCGTGCAGCCTCCTCTAGCAGGCTGGATTTGGTGAGGGTTCGCTGGATTGCCTTTCTGTGAGGGTCCGTCACCCTCTGGAGCTTTTTCACAAAAGTTCACCAAACTTCTGGAAATTTTTCCTGAAATTCTTCTTGAGGGTCCAAAGTGTCCAAAATACAATCCAACGGTCTGGAATCTCCAGGATAATCCTTGAAAGGTTGGGACCACAATTCCCACAATGCACTTGGAAAACACCCATAAAAGTCTACCGGATACACTCCAGGCCGGGGACTCTTGGTGGAGTTAATGTGGATGATCTCTGTTAATATGTAGCTTACAGGGAGCCCACTCTTTATTCCTCTTGAAACAAAGTACATCCAAAGGACTGTAGTTCCAAATAATGTAGCAGGTGCACTCAGTCAGAATGCAGCGCCTGATGGTGCAAATCAGGTTTCCAGCTTGGAAATGCTTCTTCTTCTCTCAGTTTCAAGCAGCAGAGCTGAAAGGCACTGTCCCTCACAGATACTTATTCAGTGTTCTCTGGGGTCACACATGAGGGCCCTCCTGTCAAATGAGGTGCAGGGCAACACCCCAGAACATGCCCATTTCCTCCGACATTTGGCACAATGGTCTCCCAGAAAGCACTATTTCTCCAAATTTCAATATGGCTGAAGTCTCAGTAGAGAGGCAAGAGCAGGCTAAACCCACCTCCTGGATGGCTCACCCCCCGGCATCTGCACATTCCTTCCTTAAGCCTGCCATCTGGCTGGGTACAAAGAGATGGGGTGTAAATGAAACTGGCTTCTCCTGCCTGTCTTCTCCTTCATTTGAAGATCATTATTAACAACCCCCCCTTGCTCTGGCATTCCTATACAGCAGAGCCCTCTCCTCCCAGAATGGCTCTTTCACCCCAGGGGCTACTTATCACCTCATCAAAGTGGCCTGGCTCACTCACTTGAATCTAACCAATCAGGGCAGATCACTGAAAAGCTGAATTTTGGCTTACAGACAACTTCTTGTCTGTACTGTTTTGGATAAATTCAACATATCAATTGACTTTGCAACACTTAGTAACCCTAATGGGACCATCCACCAAACTTCCGGCACCTTCAGAGGAACTGCTGTGAGGCTGGTTATTCTGAAGATTCAGTCATCTCTGCTGGGCTGGCAGTGATCTCTAAATTTGGCGGGACTCTGTCAACGTTATGTCTTCTACCACCCTGACAGACAGAGTACAACCCACTATCGTTTAAATCAGACCCTTTGTCTTTACTCTTATACTGTAACTTCCTCTCTGTATTTGTCCCTTGAAGCAATTCATTCTTTTACACATTGGATTCCTTCCACTCCTTTTGGAGAACAGTTTCATTGTTGTATGGTCGCTTCTACCGAGAAGATATAGAAGTGTTCATTGTTGGTTTCTACAAAGGTGATTCATCGTAAAGGGGTTCTGAGGGACATCATAGGCTGCAAGAGAGAAGCTCAATCAATCACTGATGACACCTGTAAATCCAAGGAGGGAAATATCCTCTTGTTGATGTCTGTTCTAATACAATTTTATGTTGTCAATCTCCCCTTCCTGTGATCCTTTTTTAGGTCTTGCTTAAACCAGCGCATGCGCTGCTCTGGCAAACCTTTAGTAAGTGGGCTTTTAAAAGTCCGACCACACGCTTTTGCTGGCCTCAAGCTTGCGGTTACACGCGCGATCACGCGCACAGCCGCCATCTGGCTTTCCTTGCGGCACCCTTACAGCGTGCCTCGCTCCGCCCCTCCCCCACCACCGAGCACATCGCCGCGTTCGCTTTCACTTTCACGGCCGCGTTACTTTTACGGCCTCGTGGCCAATGCTTGTTAATATATTTTGCTTGAGTGCCTTCTGGAGGATTCTTATTTCCTTCTCCAACACGCACCTCTGAATCGTGTCTCATTTTTGATGTTTTTTATTTAAAATTAAAATATTTTCTCCCTTTAAAATTGGCTTTGAGTACTGCGTTCCGCATTTTTTAGGGACAGACGTTGTGGAGATGTACGCAGAATAAGGGAAATGCGGAGAGACACGTTGAACTGCCAGCAATGCTGCTGGTTGACCGAGACCGGTATGACGCGTCAGAATTCAGGAACGGAGTTTCGTCCTTTCATCAGGGTAGCACGACTTCTTATGTGTCCATTAGTGGCCCTGTGAGCTGCACATCCCGTGCTCACATCAGTAATTTGACTCGGGCTTTCCTGTACCAGTCTATGGGTGTTTTAGTAGTAATATCACTGCACAGTTTGACCAAAGACATGAGTTTAAACGTGGTTCCACAGCTGTCTTGTCTCATTACATAGCCCTGGCATTAGAACGATTTATTGCACGGGAGTCTTTGTGTCTTCTGTGAAATGCAGACATAGGGCAATTTGTACACTGCTCGGGCAGGGTGTTTAATGCATTACCAGCGGCCAGGACATTTCTAAATAGAGTCCCTGAAGAATACTCAGAGCTACAGAAAGAGTACGTGGGGGAGGAATGAAGTATGTGTCGGAGTATCACACCAGCTGTGAAAGCTGTACAATTTTGGACAGTGTAAAGAAGTGTGGCATGTTAGGTTCTGCAGTGAGCCGTATAAAGTGATGTCCATTAAAAGTGTCATTCACATTGTCAGAAGTGCTCATCTAAATTTACATATTAGCAATATTACAATCAGAACCAACGTACACTAGCATCACGTTGTCAGATTCGGGTAGGGCTTTTAGGCCAACAAATTTCTGAAGCAAAATTATTTTCTCAAGGAAATGGTTGTTTGCTGCATTCATCGCCTACACAGTCCTGACATTGAATAATTGTACGGATTAAAAACATATGTATTGGCATCTAGATTGATGTATTCAGCTAACTCACTCTGATTAATGACTGTAGCGAGCAGCACTTTGTGTGCTGGGATTGTTATTCATACTTACAATGTTAGGCGTGAGACTACAGGTCCCATAATGCAACATGCTGCTAGCAACAAGCTAGGACTTGACGCTATTTGGCAGCAATGTTGGTAACTTCAAAACAGCGCTTACACTCAGAAACAGCACATACTCAAATCACTTAATTAATGTTCGTATACTGCAACACTGACAATGTTGGAACGGCTCACTTGCAAACCTACCACCACCTGCATGCAGGCTCCCCATGCAATTCCACCTTGATAGGTGTGAGTGGCTTATTCAGTTCAGCTGTGATTATTGCACCTGACTGGAGTTTTGTTTGTCCAATTATAAATGCAAGACTATTTGTGCCGGAATGCAAGATAAACACAGAACTGTAACTTGACGTTTGTCCAATGATACACACTGTAACAAAACGTTTATTCACCGCCTATTGCAGCTCATGAAACATACTCAAGGTGTGATTTCCACTTATATTGTAAAGCAACTCTTCTCTGCCCGGGCTCCGCCGACCAGAACATGTCAAAATAAAATCAGATTACTCTATGCATAGCAAAGCAACATGTAAACATGACATTGCTATCGGCTTGGCTCATGGGAGCAGCGCAAGTACAGCCAACAGAATCTAAACCTCTGGTATGGGTGAGCGGTGGCAACAAGTGAAGCAGCACTTAATTTAATAAATTAAAAAACACGTTCTGAAAACCATCAACCTTCCAATTGAAATTAGCATTTTGATTTTTGTCTCGTTTTTGTTGTAAATTAAGTGTAATATTTCATATTTGTATGTTCGAGGCATGTGGGCTGCGGAATTCATATCTGTGCATAGATCGCCGCCTAGTGTTGGGTCCGGATGTTTGCACGTTGTTGTCCTGGAAGAGTCTTCGAAGTATCCTGGGATAGGTGACTCCTCCCCTGGACTACAGTGCGCATGGGCATCCTCTCCATCCTCAGATTGTTTTTTTCCGCCATTGGGTTCGGATGTGCTATCTTGACTCAAGTTAGGAAAATCTTTTTTTAGGCCAAAAGGCCTTTAGTTTGCGTCGGTACTGTTCTCGATCGGTATCGATAGTATCTTTGTTAGTTTACTAACTTCCAGAACAAACTTTCGCATCTTACCCGACCGTCGATTTGACATCAACGATGGAATCGAGGACACCATTCAAGAGGTGTCCGGTATGCAATGCGAAATATCCCCACGTCGACGTCCATCCGTTGTGCAACAAATGCCTTTCACCGGATTACGACGAATCTACATGCATGGCCTGTGCCAGATTTCGATCCAAGAAGACTCTACGGAATCGACGAGCGGCGAGACTCTAGGCGCAGCAAGCGGCACCGGCCCCGGCCGACATCTTCAACGCCGAGACCGAAGATGTCGAAGAAGTGGAGAACCTACCCTCCAGTCCCGTTTCCGAACATGACTCCGGATCG
Source organism: Triturus cristatus (assembly GCF_964204655.1). Lineage (NCBI taxonomy): Eukaryota > Metazoa > Chordata > Amphibia > Caudata > Salamandridae > Triturus > Triturus cristatus. The sequence continues at coordinate 43,828,677 of NC_140589.1, forward strand.
GAAGACGTCGACGAAACACTCTTTCGCAGAGATGAAGACGACACCGAGGTAGGAGACTACAATGAGGCCTTAGGGGCCGAAGAGAGTAGCTCCGGTGACGAGCAAGGCCTACCCGTTCAGACTGAAGAAAGCCCAGTGCAACAGTCTATGGCTCCGGTCGAGGGATCGCCTTCGGGCCTTACCCAAGACCTATCCCGCAGTTCTTCGGCCCCGCCCTCGGGCCCGGCCTCGGACATTCAGCGGCAGCCATTAATGCCCAAAACGGCTGGTTTCCCTTCTTCAAAACCGAAACTGAAAGCTGTATTGGTTCAATTGAAACCGAAACCGAAAGTGGCGCTGGTCGGATCGAGGCCCTCCACGCCTTCGACGCCAGCAAAACACATCGGCACCGAGCGCACCAAACGAGACTTCGGTGCCGAACTCGAAGCGGCCGACGTCGGAGTCGACATAAGGAAGAAGGCCTTCGGTACCACCAAACCTGCTCGGCTCCCGGCACCGACGCAATCGACTCCGACCCCAAAGGTCAAACAGCCTGCTGCGTCTCACACCGCTTCCACGGCAACACCAAAGCCACACTCATCGAAGAAGTCGACGGCCATTCCCGCCCCTCGACTCGATGACCCACCGGCGCCCAAAAAAAAATCCACGACCGCCTCGACAAAACCGGTCGGTGCAAAAGAATCGAGGGCGCTCCAGACGCGACCCATTGCTGCGCAAAGCACCAAAAAGAAAATGGTCCTCCAGGACACGTCGGGCTCCGAACCAATTAAAGCTCCAACAGCCTCTTCGGCACCAGCCAACATTACTTTTGGCCTGCCACCATCCACGGCCCCGAAACTGTTCCAAATCAGGACACGCGTGACCCATACCACGATCACGCCTGCCGAACGCTCTGCGGAGACGTCTCCATCGCATCTAATCGACGCCGACACCGGCAGGATGATTATCCACAAACGGAAAATAACTTCGGAGCCGGCTTTGGACTCCTTCAGGATTCCACTTAAAAGAAAGCTGCCTGTGGCTTCAGAACCAGTTCTTTACGAACCTTTCCACTCACCCTACCAGGATCCACAATCCTTCTCTCCCACACACTCCGACACGGATGCGTTGGTGGACTACATGGGTGACCAAGTCCCCTACCCCGGAGACATGGACCCTGACGGCCAACAGGACCCTGATCAAACTTGGGATGACCCTGTGGACCCAGGTGCACCTATGGATGCACAAGACCCGCAACTCTATGGAGCAAAAACATCTCCCACAGAGGACACTGCAGCGTTCCACGCTCTAATTGAACGTGCTGCGGCCAATCATGGGGTGCAACTTCACTCGGACACCGTCGAGGACGACTTTCTTATGGATACTTTTGCATCCTCAGAAAGGAATATAAAAACTCTACCCATGTTGAAGGGTGTCCTCAAACCAGCAAAGGACATCTTCAAGGAACCCACCAGGGCAAGAGTGATAAACCCCAGGATCGACAAGAAATACAGATCAGCGCCTGGGGACCCTACTTACATCAGAGGCCAATTACCTCTGGATTCCATTGTCGTTGCGAATGCTCGCAAGAGGGCACACTCACAAACAACAGGTGACGCTCCTCCCCCGGACAAAGAGTCCAAGGTGTTAGAGACCTCTGGCAAACGGGTTGCCGCCCAGGCAGCCAACATATGGCGCATTGCCAATACTCAAGCACTCCTCGCTCGCTACGATAGAGCGCACTACGACACATTAGAGCAACTAATCCAACATCTCCCTGACCAATACAGAGAAGGTGCAGAGATCCTCATCAGGGAGGGACAGCTCCTCACAAACGCATCCATCAAGTGTGCACTGGATGCCGCAGACACAGCTGCCAGGGCCATAAACACTAGCGTCATGCTGCGACGACATGCCTGGTTACGAATCTCCGGATTCAAACCTGAGGTGCAAAACAACATACTCAACCAGCCTGTCAACCCCGACTATTTATTCGGCCCGGAGGTTGACACCACCCTAGAGAAAATAAAAAAGGACACGGACACTGCAAAGTCCATGGGGGCTCTCCAGACTCAGTCCTTTCGGAGCGGCTCCTTTCGTCGCCCCGGAAATAGAGGAGCAGGTAGAGGACAGGGGTCACAGCAAACATACAACAAGGGCAATACACAAACCACCTACGATAAAAAGACCCGGGGTGGATATCGTGGCTCCAGTACAAAGGGCAGAGGACGCGGCTACGGCAACACCAGGTCCTCCCCCAAGAACAAGCAGTGACGCCCTCTCCCTTCCTCCCGACCACATAACACCTGTCGGGGGAAGGCTACAAAGGTTCCTGTCCACGTGGAACTCCATCACCACGGACAGGTGGGTCAAAGATATTGTCAAATACGGTTACTGTCTAGAACTAACCTCCACTCCACCCACAATACCTCCAAAAAACCGTCCTATGTCCTCAGAGCACTTAACGCTCTTACAGCAGGAGGTGCAAAGTATGCTTCTAAAAGGTGCAATAGAGGTCGTACCCGTCCACGAGCAAGGTACGGGGGTGTACTCCCTGTACTTTTTAATACCGAAAAAGGACGGGTCACTCAGACCTATATTAGACCTGAGACCCCTAAACAGATACATTCTTTCAGAGCATTTTCACATGCTCACTCTACAGCAAGTCCTCCCGCTGCTCAAGCAGGGAGACTTTCTAGCCACACTGGACCTCAAGGATGCGTATTTCCACATACCCATTCACCCCTCACACAAAAAATACCTCAGGTTCACTGTTCAAGGGCAGCACTACCAATTCAAAGTCCTTCCCTTCGGCGTGACAACGGCACCAAGGGTGTTTACAAAGTGCCTAGCTACTGTGGCGGCACATCTACGGAGGCAGCACATACACGTCTACCCTTACCTGGACGACTGGCTCGTTCAAGCAAAGTCAGCCCAGCAATGTGCCAGCCACATGTCCCGCACCATTCACCTCCTTCACAGTCTGGGGTTCTCACTGAATTACCCAAAATCCCATCTACAGCCCGCACACGTACAACAGTACCTAGGTGCGACTATAGACACTCTGGCGGCCACAGCTCAGCCAAATTTGGTGAGAATCAACAGCATGCAAATGCTGATTTCCAAGTTCAAACCACAACACTCCCGTCCCGCGCGAGTGTTCATGCAGTTGATAGGCATGATGGCCTCCTGCATCTTCATAGTCCCCCACGCGAGACTACATATGCGCCCGCTTCAGGAGTGCTTAGCACGTCAGTGGAATCAGGCTCAAGGACAGTTGAAAGACCTAGTGTTGGTGAGCGGTCGGGCATACAACTCTCTGCATTGGTGGAATCCACAAAACCTTTGCAAGGGCCGACCGTTCCAAGAGCCTGTCCCACAGATAATACTGACGGCGGACGCGTCTCTCCAGGGATGGGGAGCTCATGTACTCCATTACACAGTGCAGGGACTATGGACACAACAACAAAAGAAGATGCACATCAACCTTCTAGAGCTGATGGCAATCTTCCTCGCTATGAAAGCATTCAAAGTACACTTGTGCAACAAAGTCGTGTTGATCCGGACGGACAACATGACTGCCATGTACTACATACAGAAGCAGGGAGGAACACACTCTCCACAGTTGTCTCGTCTGGCTCAGAGCATGTGGAAGTGGGCCATTCAAAGGAACATGTTCCTCATGGCAGAACACCTCCCCGGCAAAGACAACCAGATGGCGGATCTGCTCAGCAGACACAGCCACCAGATGCACGAGTGGGAGTTCCACCCATCAGTACTCCAACCGTACTTCCAGCAGTGGGGTCATCCAGAGATAGACCTATTCGCGACAAGCGAAAACGCAAAATGCCAAAGCTTTGCTGCCAGGTTCCCACATCCGCAGTCGCAGGGCAATGCGATATGGATGAACTGGTCCAGCAGATTTGCGTACGCTTTTCCCCCAGCACCACTGATACCGCTGGTGGCACGCAAACTGCGTCAACACTCACTGACGCTCGTCCTGGTTGCTCCAACGTGGGCACGCCAGCCGTGGTACACCACCTTTCTCGAACTTTCCGTGGTGCCCCATCAAAGGCTGCGGGTCAAACCCGAGCATTTGACGCAGAACCATGGAGAGATTCAGCACCCAGATCCACAACAGCTGAACCTGGCAATCTGGCTCCTGAAGTCCTAGAGTTTGGCTACCTAAACCTGCCACCTGACTGTATGGACATCATTAAGGAGGCCAGGAGACCCACTACCAGAGCTTGCTATGCAGCAAAATGGAAGAGGTTCGTCATTTATTGCAATAATAATGACATTAACCCGCTAGACGCATCCATCCAAAACATTATTTGTTACCTATTACACCTATACCGATGCAATCTGGCGTACACCTCTATACGTGTCCATTTGACCGCAATATCAGCCTATCTGCAGACCAGGCAGCACCTCTCTCTATTCAGAGTGCCTGCCATCAAAGCATTCTTGGAAGGACTCAAACGAGTCATTCCACCAAGCCACCCACCGGCTCCAATGTGGAACCTCAACTTGGTCCTCACACGCCTGATGGGTCCACCCTTTGAACCTCTACACTCATGCGAGATTCAATTCCTTACCTGGAAAGTAGCTTTCCTAGTAGCGATCACTTCTTTGAGAAGAGTTAGTGAACTCCAGGCACTAACCGTTCAAGAGCCATTTATACAGGTTCACGCCAACAGGGTCGTACTACGTACCAACCCCAAATTCATGCCAAAGGTGGTATCGCAGTTCCACATGAATCAAACCATTGAACTGCCCGTTTTCTTCCAAAACCCACAAACTGTCGCAGAAAGGGCACTCCATACCCTAGATGTAAAGAGGGCCCTCATGTATTATATCGACAGGACCAAACCCTTTAGGAAAACACAACAAATTTTCGTTGCCTTTGCCCCACACCACAAAGGTAACGCTATCTCCAAAGCAGGGATAGCCAGATGGATCGCTAAATGTATTCAAATTTGCTATCAAAAGGCTAAACGCACTTTAACGATTCCCCCACGAGCCCACTCAACACGTAAGTTAGGGGCCTCAATGGCTTTCCTAGGAAACATTCCTTTGCATGACATATGTAGAGCAGCCACCTGGTCCACTACACATACATTTACCAAACACTATTGTGTAGATGTGCAATCAAAACAGCAGGCAGCTGTAGGACAGGCTGTTCTCAAAACTCTTTTTCAGACCGCTGCAGCTGGCACTGGTAGCCGCCGCTAATAAGAGGGCACTGCTATATATTCTATGCACAGATATGAATTCAGCAGCCCACATGCCTCGAACTGAATATGCTACTTACCAGTATGCATCTGTTCTTGGCATGTAGGGCTGCTGACATTCATATCGCCCTCCCTCCTCCCCGGCGCCTGTAGCAGCTGCAGCTCTCAGAATTACTGTAAGCATGGTCATCACTTTCTATATCTACTCCATCACTGCCACAATGGCGAAAAACAATCTGAGGATGGAGAGGATGCCCATGCGCACTGTATTCCAGGGGAGGAGTCACCTATCCCAGGATACTTCGAAGACTCTTCCAGGACAACAACGTGCAAACATCCGGACCCAACACTAGGCGGCGATCTATGCACAGATATGAATGTCAGCAGCCCTACATGCCAAGAACAGATGCATACTGGTAAGTAGCATATTCAATTTCTTTGATGTGCACTACTTTCTGTATCTTGTGATTGTTCTGATGTTCAAATCATATAAATAGCTTGGGATTCCAGTATTAATTCAGTGGACTCCACAGAAATCTAATGTTAATTTCCTTGGTTGTAAATAGTACAGGCATATGCTGCTTCTCATGCAAGTGTTTCTTAGTCTTTCATTAGCATGTCCTTACATCATACACCATAGCATGTTGTGACAGTAGAATAACATACATCCATGTGCTGATGATGGAGGAGTTATGGCTGTTGGCATCTTTCTAGCCGCCATTTATGGCTGTTGGCATCTTTCTAGCCGCCATTTATTTGACTTCTAAGAAGTAGTCAATCGATCTCTTTCAACAGGTGTATGTGTCCCTAGAGATATAACTATGTTTACTTCCTCGATGTGATTTTCCATTGTTTGATCAGTTCTCCGTTACCTCCCTATTGGGTATACTACACACGTGAATACAGAACAGTTCTTTCAGATACATGACTTAGGACCCTATGCACATAAAACATGCATTTGTAAAAGCATCTTGGTGCTGAAAAACAGAGTGTAGATTGTTACTAGGCCGGACGATGTTCGCGGAGTTTCACTCCGCAGAACTCCTTGGAGTTACCGACAAACTCCACCAAATTCTGCAGAGTTCCACAAGTGGGCAAAGTATTGTTACTAGGGTGGAAACCTCTCCTCTGATCCAGGCCCTTCCCTACACCTCCGGGTCTGTCCCATACCCTGCTTCAGGGCTTTAAGTGGGATGAGAAAACTGAGGGGTCCCTCAAAGGGGCATGAACTATGTAATTAAGGGCGTGGCTTAAAACACGTAAACTTATAATCTGTGCTTAGCTAGCATAGTGTGCCGCCCGACTTGTATTATGCTGTTTTTGTCATTGCATCCAGATATATGATGCAACAAGTAACATCATACCTACAAGAAGTCAGGACTATTGGCTTTGTCAATGGTTGTTAGTTGCATAAATAAGCAGCAACTATGGCGTGTATATAATATTGAAAAAGCTTCCACTTAAAGCCCTGGTGACACCACACAATGTTGCTGCTCTGAGTTTCAAAAAGAGAAGGGAAATCCAGAGAGAAACAAGCATTGGCATAGCCAATAGGTCTCGCCTTTGGGACCTTATAAGTGTTTGGCCATGCAACACTTGATGTGGTTGCACCAAGGATATTGTGCTGCATAACTAAATCCTTATATGGTCCCAAAACTGAGACCTATTGGCTATGCCAATGCTTGTTTAATATGCTTGAACCCCAGGCACCAGCAAGGAAGGACTGACATGGCGGTCCTATTGTCAGTGCACTAAACAGCTTCTGGTTTACTTCCCTAGCGCACTGGCAGCTTGGACCGGGAGCGGTGTAGACCCTATCGGACTTGGTGCTCCCCGCTGGACCCGCCTCTCTTTTGCTGTAGTGAGCTGTAGTCATTGGGCAAAGGAAGGAAAGCTTTCCACTCTAAGAACGACAGACAAGGCTCTCCAGTTTTTACATTTACGTGAATTAAAAGAGTTCCAACAATGGGTAAGCTGGGACATCAATTAAAAATATCAAAGTATCAAACGTCCAGTAAAAAATGAGAAACCAGAGAAGTCAGAGGTCTAACTAAGAGTGACTAAACCAGACCTTCACAGGTGGGGAAAGTGTCTGTTCCTCACATGGAGAAATCTCGCTCTTCTATAGGGCTTTGAACACATTATTTCATATACTCTCTACATAAATACCTGCTTCACAGGCCTTACACCAATGAGAAGCAAGACATATTTAATACAGAATACATTCAGTAATTCTCTCATCATTCTAGTGCATTGATGAGTATTTCACAGCTTCTACACATAGAATGTAAAATGTTACATAGTAGGTCATTCAGTCTGGGATAGCTTGCTTGTGTTTGGAAAGATACATTTTGTCCCACTTGGCTGGAAAAGTCTCCCTCTTACTATAACAAAGCCTGGAGTTCTTTATTATAGCGCGTAATAAACAACAGAAACGCTCCCATGATGTGCAGTGCTGTTACATCCAAGATGGACGACAGAAGCCAAGTTGTCCTGAGCTAGCTAAAGCACCTTTTCACATCCAACACAATATTATTTTAACAATGTACTTTTACAACTCCCCCTCTGAAGATTTCCAACTCATCATCCTTCTAGTCTCCTGGCTCATCACAGGACAGTCAGCATCATTCTCAGCTTTTTTTCTTTGGATTCCTCCAACTCCTTTATATTGTCAGTGCGTTCACACTGCTTTTCCTCGACTTTAACATTCGTTCTTTTATTTTTCTTACGCTGATTGCTGGCATCTTTTTTCCACAATCCAACCCGCTAGTTGATAAAAGTCTACTGCAGAATTGTAGGAAGAGAAGCACGCGCGCTGCAACAATCAGTATGACCACTAAAGAGGTCAGAAGCAGCTTGTGTATGCCTCCACCCACACTGAGGGACGTGAACAGGGACATGGCAGGCCGCACGGCGTTGCCAAGCAAAGTACTCTTTCCATTGTGACTACAGTTTACGACATAGACGCGGATTGTTTACAGAAAAAACACAAGACTTGGCCAACAAATTAAGGTTAGTTGAAGTTTTCAAGTGGGTCGCGTACAGCTATTGGATGATACACTGAAGCAGGCAACTTGGGCAGGTTTTTGGCTGCCTTTTACGTGGATCATCGCCTGCGCAAGAGCTGTAGTGCCCTGAAGAAGCCTTTGTCTGGGGCAAAACGTGTTGGCTGCATCTGTTTATAACAAAATTTCACTTTTGAAAAAGAGAAAAAAGAAAATCAGAACATTCAAACCAAACTGGTAACCATGGATTAGCTTGTTAATTATATTGAAAATTGACCGTTACAAACCGGTTTTATTCTGGGATTGTGTTGCCTCTCATCCTTCGTATGATGGCCGTGTGGCAGCTGGCCATTTGAGGTGGGCAACATTAGTGTGGAAAGAAACAACAAAGCAGATGTTGTCTGTGCCTATATTGGGTGGTGCAGTGGGTAAGTTTACCAGCTGTTTCTGTGCCCACAAATACAGGTTCGAACCACTAGTTACAGGTACATTTTCTAACGGACATTCATTTATAATCAGTATGAAACATTTTAAAGGGGTGTTGGTGATAAAACAGATTGAGAAATGCGCTACACGAGAAAGAGTGCAAAACTGGGAGGTGAAAGGAAGCCAAAGTTTCTGCTACGGATGCTGGAAGATGCGAACAGATAGAACTATTTTCAATATGCATTAATGTGACACATTCAGCAAACATCTTGTAATGTACGTTACAACTACACACACCCTTGGACGGAGGAACATGTGAACATTTCTCTACATATGGTTCTTTATGTATCACGGTTATGCCTGTTCCATTCATCTTTTGTGTCGAGTAGCTCCCTCCAGCAGATAGGCGACCAACATCCAGCCGACACCAGATACACCTATGTATTGAGCGCTGTTAGTCCTCTCTTTCCTATCCTATAGTCTATACCCTACCGCGGAATCGATCATTATTTGTATTCTACTTTAGCTGGAGGCCTCAGGGCCGTATGGTCCTCAGGGCGTTGCCCCGACTCTTTTCCGTCCCTTTGGCTTTTGTCAAACGCCTGGTCTAGTTGTATCGTTCAGCTTGTCATATCAACTCACGGAGGTTCGTCAAGGTATCTCAGGCCATCACTGGACTCAATATCGTTCTTTGCAACATGAGTCCAATCAGAACCTGAGTCCTTGCGATTTGCCTTTCGAGCTCTCTTGGGTCGTTTCTTAAGACTTGGCTCTAGGTCGTCGTCACTGATCTCTGTGTTCTTGAGGTTCTTGCTCCTCTAACTCGTTTGCTTCTTTAATTGTCTCTGGACTCTCAGTCTTAGTCAATAGTCTGTTTCACCTAGTTCTGCTTTTTGGTCAGTCTTCTTTGCACTGCACGCCCCCTCCCCCCCATTCATTCTCAGAACCGGAGTCCTCTCTCTCAATTCTGCTCTGTGATCCATAAGTGCTTGTCCCGGCTGACCAATCTCCACTCTCCACGAGGTTTTGCTTTCTCTGCTGATGCGCAACTTCAATCTGGGATCTCCAGCTCTATTTATGTCTGTGGGCTCAGCGCCGTTGTGGACTTCTCGTGGCTGCTGTGGTTCTGCTGTGGAAGGTTGTGAAGTCTCAAACTGATCCTCTCCTCCTTCTTCGGATGCCTCAGAAACCTCTAATAGGGGTGGATTCTGGGAATCGGTGGATGTTGGCCTAGCTTGTTCCTCTGCTCTTCAAACTCTTTGGGTATAGAAGGCTTATATCCTTCTCGGCAGCCCGGCACACTTCACGGCAGTATTGGTCATCAGGATGACCTGATGGGGTCCTCTCCTGTGCTCCTCCAAGCACAACTCGCGGATGTGTTTTCTTACATGAACCAACCCTGTCACCAGGGCTCAGATCATTGCAAGAAGCCTCTCTCACAGATGGAGTTGCAACATCGACCTGCACCACATCTGCCAGTCCTTTGCAATATTCGAGCACCAGGTCATCCGCGATATACACACGAGCGTCCGCTTGTACTGAGGGGATTCTTATGGCTCGCGCCATTAATACTTCCTGGGGGAAGAGTCCCTTTCTCCTGCATAGAGTGCTTCAAATGCTCATGAGTAGTAAGGGAAATGAATCCAGCCTGTTGGGGGACTTCAAGGCACGGGCTTTAGCTCGTGCCATTCATCCTCTCATACACCTGAAGCTTCTGGTCTGTAACTGCAGTGAAATCTTTAGTCGATCCCTAGTGTGGGACATAAAAGCTGCATTACTTTGTTCTTGAAGTGACTCACTTGATCTGATTTGAGGTGAACTGGGATCCCAAATCGCGGGATCAATTCCCACAGCAGTAGTTTGGCGACTGTCAGACTGTCACGTCTCCTGTGGGATACACCTCAATCCGGTGGGAGAATAAACACACAAAGGCTGATATGTACCTCAGCTGTTCAATTCGGGGCATCTCCTTGAAGCCACTCTGGAGAGGTTTGAAGGGGTGATCTGATCTCCCCGTGTGACTTAGAAGAACCTTCTTGCCTACATTCTGCTTTGTACAGGTGTTGAATGCCCCAGCCTCTTTGGAAAGGTGTTGAATGTGCACGCACCAGACACTGACCATGCACCAGGTGCTGACCGTGTTCCATACAGGCCCAGAGGTATCCGCCTCTTTGAACAGGTGTTGAATGCGCCAGCCTCTTTGGACAGGTGTTGAATGCGCCAGCCTCTTTGAACAGGTGTTGAATGCGCTAGCCTCTTTGTACAGGTGTTGAATGTGCACGCACCAGGCACTGACCATGCATCAGGCGCTGAGCGTGTTCCATACAGGCTCACAGGTGTCCGCCTCTTTGAACAGTTGTTGAATGCGCCAACCTCTTTGAACAGGTGTTAAATGCGCCAGCCTCTTTGTACAGGTGTTGAATGTGCACGCACCAGGCACTGACCATGCATCAGGTGCTGACCGTGTTCCATACAGGCCCACAGGTGTCCGCCTCTTTGAACAGTTGTTGAATGCGCCAGCCTCTTTGAACAGGTGTTGAATGCCCCAACCTCTTTGTACAGGTGTTGAATGCCCCAGCCTCTTTGTACAGGTGTTGAATGTGTACGCACCAGGCACTGACCATGCATCAGGCGCTGAGCGTGTTCCATACAGGCCCACAGGTGTCCGCCTCTTTGAACAGTTGTTAAATGCGCCAGCTTCTTTGTACAGGTGTTGAATGTGCAAGCACCAGGCACTGACCATGCACCAGGTGCTGACTGTGTTCCATACAGGCCCACAGGTGTCCGCCTCTTTGAACAGTTGTTGAATGCGCCAGCCTCTTTGAACAGGTGTTGAATGCCCCAGCCTCTTTGTACAGGTGTTGAATGTGCACGCACCAGGCACTGACCATGCATCAGGCGCTGAGCGTGTTCCATACAGGCCCACAGGTGTCCGCCTCTTTGAACAGCTGTTAAATGCGCCAGCCTCTTTGTACAGGTGTTGAATGTGCACGCACCAGGCACTTACCATGCACCAGGTGCTGACTGTGTTCCATTCAGGCCCACAGGTGTCCGCCTCTTTGAACAGTTGTTGAATGCGCCAGCCTCTTTGAACAGGTGTTGAATGACCCAGCCTCTTTGTACAGGTGTTGAATGCCCCAGCCTCTTTGTACAGGTGTTGAATGTGTACGCACCAGGCACTGACCATGCATCAGGCGCTGAGCGTGTTCCATACAGGCCCACGGGTGTCCGCCTCTTTGAACAGCTGTTAAATGCGCCAGCCTCTTTGTACAGGTGTTGAATGTGCACGCACCAGGCACTGACCATGCATCAGGTGCTGACCGTGTTCCATACAGGCCCACAGGTGTCCGCCTCTTTGAACAGTTGTTGAATGCGCCAGCCTCTTTGAACAGGTGTTGAATGACCCAGCCTCTTTGTACAGGTGTTGAATGCCCCAGCCTCTTTGTACAGGTGTTGAATGTGCACGCACCAGGCACTGACCATGCATCAGGCGCTGAGCGTGTTCCATACAGGCCCACAGGTGTCCGCCTCTTTGAACAGCTGTTTAATGCTCCAGCCTCTTTGTACAGGTGTTGAATGTGCACGCACCAGGCACTGACCATGCACCAGGTGCTGACCGTGTTCCATACAGGCCCACAGGTGTCCGCCTCTTTGTACAGGTGTTGAATGTGCACGCACCAGGCACTGACCATGCACCAGGTGCTGACCGTGTTCCATACAGGCCCACAGGTGTCCGCCTCTTTGAACAGCTGTTAAATGCGCCAGCCTCTTTGTACAGGTGTTGAATGTGCACGCACCAGGCACTTACCATGCACCAGGTGCTGACCGTGTTCCATACAGGCCCACAGGTGTCCGCCTCTTTGAACAGTTGTTGAATGCGCCAACCTCTTTGAACAGGTGGTAAATGCGCCAGCCTCTTTGTACAGGTGTTGAATGTGCACGCACCAGGCACTGACCATGCATCAGGTGCTGACCGTGTTCCATACAGGCCCACAGGTGTCCGCCTCTTTGAACAGTTGTTGAATGCGCCAGCCTCTTTGAACAGGTGTTGAATGACCCAGCCTCTTTGTACAGGTGTTGAATGCCCCAGCCTCTTTGTACAGGTGTTGAATGTGCACGCACCAGGCACTGACCATGCATCAGGCGCTGAGCGTGTTCCATACAGGCCCACAGGTGTCCGCCTCTTTGAACAGCTGTTTAATGCGCCAGCCTCTTTGTACAGGTGTTGAATGTGCACGCACCAGGCACTGACCATGCACCAGGTGCTGACCGTGTTCCATACAGGCCCACAGGTGTCCGCCTCTTTGTACAGGTGTTGAATGTGCACGCACCAGGCACTGACCATGCACCAGGTGCTGACTGTGTTCCATACAGGCCCACAGGTGTCCGCCTCTTTGAACAGCTGTTAAATGCGCCAGCCTCTTTGTACAGGTGTTGAATGTGCACGCACCAGGCACTGACCATGCACCAGGTGCTGACCGTGTTCCATACAGGCCCACAGGTGTCCGCCTCTTTGAACAGTTGTTGAATGCGCCAACCTCTTTGAACAGGTGGTAAATGCGCCAGCCTCTTTGTACAGGTGTTGAATGTGCACGCACCAGGCACTGACCATGCATCAGGTGCTGACCGTGTTCCATACAGGCCCACAGGTGTCCGCCTCTTTGAACAGTTGTTGAATGCGCCAGCCTCTTTGAACAGGTGTTGAATGACCCAGCCTCTTTGTACAGGTGTTGAATGCCCCAGCCTCTTTGTACAGGTGTTGAATGTGTACGCACCAGGCACTGACCATGCATCAGGCGCTGAGCGTGTTCCATACAGGCCCACGGGTGTCCGCCTCTTTGAACAGCTGTTAAATGCGCCAGCCTCTTTGTACAGGTGTTGAATGTGCACGCACCAGGCACTGACCATGCATCAGGTGCTGACCGTGTTCCATACAGGCCCACAGGTGTCCGCCTCTTTGAACAGTTGTTGAATGCGCCAGCCTCTTTGAACAGGTGTTGAATGACCCAGCCTCTTTGTACAGGTGTTGAATGCCCCAGCCTCTTTGTACAGGTGTTGAATGTGCACGCACCAGGCACTGACCATGCATCAGGCGCTGAGCGTGTTCCATACAGGCCCACGGGTGTCCGCCTCTTTGAACAGCTGTTAAATGCGCCAGCCTCTTTGTACAGGTGTTGAATGTGCACGCACCAGGCACTGACCATGCATCAGGTGCTGACCGTGTTCCATACAGGCCCACAGGTGTCCGCCTCTTTGAACAGTTGTTGAATGCGCCAGCCTCTTTGAACAGGTGTTGAATGACCCAGCCTCTTTGTACAGGTGTTGAATGCCCCAGCCTCTTTGTACAGGTGTTGAATGTGCACGCACCAGGCACTGACCATGCATCAGGCGCTGAGCGTGTTCCATACAGGCCCACAGGTGTCCGCCTCTTTGAACAGCTGTTTAATGCGCCAGCCTCTTTGTACAGGTGTTGAATGTGCACGCACCAGGCACTGACCATGCACCAGGTGCTGACCGTGTTCCATACAGGCCCACAGGTGTCCGCCTCTTTGAACAGGTGTTGAATGCGCACGCACCAGGCGCTGTGCAGTCCTTGCCTCGGCGCTGCACCTGTTCAAAGCACACTTTAGAGGTGCCTGCCGCCGCCTTGTGATGCGTGGAAACTCTTCTCCGGGCCTTAGACTGAGCCCCCACCGGTTCTTGTCTGAGTGCTGCAGGAGCTCCATGGGTGGCCCCCCGCCCCCTCTTTTAATGAGGTGCTGCTCCGCAGGCTCATATCCCGCGCCCCCACTGCACCGAGGTCCCGTTTCACCGGCGCACACAGGAGCCAAAACCTCCCAAAATAGACTTTCGGAGGCGCTTCGGGGTGTATTGGAATGTCTTTCAAAAGCAAGAGTCTTTCCTGGAAATGAAAGCGCAGGGGGGCTCTGCAGACCCATGAATCAGTCGTAATGTGCGTGCATTCTTCATTGACGCGTTGACGTTATTACCTAATAATGACTTTCAGTAGCGCCTAGAGGAAGATGAACGCTGCTTACAGCACAGAGAGAAATGGAGAGACTGTGTAAATATGGGACACAATTTAACTCTAATTCTGCTGTGGTGGAGTGTGTTTGTGTGCGTGTTCGTCCGTGTGTGTCTGTGTGTGTGCGGGGTGGGGGAGAACGGGGGGGGGGGGAGGGGGGGTTCGACGGAATGTGCACTACTTGGCAGCCCGATGCTATTTGCAGATGGGCTGGGTGGGATTGGGACAAAAGATCGGCCCGCCACCAAATAAACAAGCATTTGCAATGCAATAGGTCTCGCATTTTCGCGAGTTTAAGCTATTGGCATTGTAAATGAAAATGCCTTTTATTTATGTTTTAAAACACAAAAATAATAGGCATTGTCATTTGCAATGCCAATAGCTTAAACTCGCGGAAATGCGAGACCTATTGCATTGCAAATGCTTGTTTTAAAATACTGAGCGGCCTTCATTAGCACAGGCTGGGTCAATGACGTGCAGAGAGTGGCACTGTTGATCAAGTGGTGCACTATGTATGTCGCCCATTCGCGTTGAACCAAATCCCTCCTAATCCACCTTATCATTGGAAGTGTCACACTTTAATGTTACAATCCCAAGCAATGGCTCAGTGAGGAAGGCAGGTGTGGTGGACGTTTTCACAGGAGCCTTGGAAGCGATGGCTGTGCTTTCCGTCTCCAGGCTGCCGGCCATCTTACTCTAAATAGAGCCTTCTGCGACAATCTCTTTTCTGCGGCTCGTGGGAGGCAACAGGGCAGAGTGCGTTGTGCATCAACAGTCTCTTTTCTGCGGCTCTTGGGAGGTAGCAGGGCCCCGTGCGTTGAGCCTTGACTGGGGAGCGCCAATGGTGATGAGGCACCAGGGCCCCATGCGTTGAGCCTTGACTGGGGGCGCCAATGGTGATGAGGCAGCAGGGCACCGTGCGTTGAGCCTTGACTGGGGGCGCCAATGGTGATGAGGCAGCAGGGCCCCATGCGTTGAGCCTTGACTGGGGGCGCCAATGGTGATGAGGCAGCAGGGCCCCATGCGTTGAGCCTTGACTGGGGAGCGCCAATGGTGATGAGGCAGCAGGGCCCCATGCGTTGAGCCTTGACTGGGGGCGCCAATGGTGATGAGGCAGCAGGGCACCGTGCGTTGAGCCTTGACTGGGGAGCGCCATTGGTGATGAGGCAGCAGGGCCCCGTGCGTTGAGCCTTGACTGGGGAGGCGCCATTGGTGATAAGGCAGCAGGGCCCCGTGCGTTGAGCCTTGACTGGGGGACGCCAATGGTGATGAGGCAGCAGGGCCCCGTGCGTTGAGCTATAACTGGGGGCGCCAATGGTGATGAGGCAGCAGGGCCCCGTGCGTTGAGCTATGACTGGGGGCGCCAATGGTGATGAGGCAGCAGGGCCCCATGCGTTGAGCCTTGACTGGGGAGCGCCATTGGTGATGAGGGAGCAGGGCCCCGTCCATTGAGCCTTGACTGGGGAGCGCCATTGGTGATGAGGCAGCAGGGCCCCATGCGTTGAGCTATGACTGGGGGCGCCAATGGTGATGAGGCAGCAGGGCACTTTGTGTTGAGCCTTGACTGGGGAGCGCCAATGGTGATGAGGCAGCAGGGCACCGTGCGTTGAGCCTTGACTGGGGAGCGCCAATGGTGATGAGGCAGCAGGGCACTTTGTGTTGAGCCTTGACTGGGGAGCGCCAATGGTGATGAGGCAGCAGGGCACCGTGCGTTGAGCCTTGACTGGGGAGCGCCATTGGTGATGAGGCAGCAGGGCACCGTGTGTTGAGCCTTGACTGGGGGGCGCCAATGGTGATGAGGCAGCAGGGCCCCGTGCGTTGAGCCTTGACTGGGGGGCGCAATTGGTGATGAGGCAACAGGGCACCGTGCGTTGAGCCTTGACTGGGGAGCGCCATTGGTGATGAGGCAGCAGGGCACTGTGTGTTGAGCCTTGACTGGGGGGCGCCAATGGTGATGAGGCAGCAGGGCCCCGTGCGTTGAGCCTTGACTGGGGGGCGCAATTGGTGATGAGGCAACAGGGCACCGTGCGTTGAGCCTTGACTGGGGAGCGCCATTGGTGATGAGGCAGCAGGGCACCGTGTGTTGAGCCTTGACTGGGGAGCGCCAATGGTGATGAGGCAGCAGGGCACCGTGTGTTGAGCTATGACTGGGGGCGCCAATGGTGATGAGTTAGCAGGGCCCCGTGCGTTGAGCTATGACTGGGAGCGCCAATGGTGATGAGGCAGCAGGGCCCCGTGCGTTGAGCCTTGACTGGGGAACGCCATTGGGGATGAGGCAGCAGGGCACCATGTGTTGAGCCTTGACTGGGGAGCGCCAATGGTGATGTCTCACAAATATTCCCCAATAATAAAAAGACACAGCGGTGGCATCCAGGAATCCAACATTTCCAGGTTCCTGTACATGTAAAAAAAAAAAGAAAACACGACAGACTGCTTTTCAGGCCCACTTGAACCAGATGTGTGTGAATGTTGCTCCTCTCTGAGACCAGCCCTTCACGAAACGCCCTTACAGCAGTATTACTAGAATGTGGGAGACTCCCTTCTAGGACCTGCATTTCACCACTCACTGGGACACTGGCCCAGATGAATGGGCAAGTAAGCGATGAGGGGCCGTGGCCCTGCGCACCGAGACAGCCTTCGAGCCCTTTCTTTGGGCCAAATGCCCTCCCTAGACTTTTCTCTCCACAGAAAGACCAAGATTAAGTATTTGAATATGGCCTTGCCTGGCAGCGAGCGCGCGACCAGTGACGTCGCTGGTGTCACTCACTCACTCTGGCAGTCAGTCAGACTCCACAGAAGCCGATGGTATCAGAGTCTTGCAGCGTGAGTAGCCTCCTTCAAATTTAATTCTTTGATGCCACAGGTTCTGGCAGCGGCTGAGGCTCCACACCAGTCGATGATAACAGAGTGCAGTGTCCCTGAAGCGGGCGCCGCGCTCCGAATTAAATTTTAAAAAAAAGAGTGCGTGTCCCTGAAGGGCGCCACGCTCAATTTCAAACTTTTAAAAATAAAATGTAAACTGATTGCAGTGTCCCTAAAGCGGGCACCGCGCTCAGCATGCACATACAACCAAAAAAGCAGCCGAAATTGTCAATAAAGTAAATAGTGCTCACCCACTACATAAAGCCGTGTTAGGAGCAAAGTACAAGGTCCAGTCTTCATGGGCGGTAACAAATGGGGACAGGGCGGGACCAAGGCGGGACTAACATGTCTCATAATGAATTGGAAGCCAGCGTTTACCAAGGACAATGACACAGAGCCAATTCCAAATATGGGCGGAGAGTGGACGAGGCTTCCACACATACCCTACTACAGCAGTTCGTCAAGACGATCGGCACAGGGTATTGACCCAGACCCGTCTTTCTTGCTGTTAAAAGTTCAGCGTTTATTGTATTCTGATTGAGGACCGTTGTACTGTATCAGAAGGGTATTGTTCTTTGATCCTCTGAACAATTAATAAGCCTTGAGAAAGCTCTAGTCTCATTGACCACTGAGGGCAAAACACGTGTCGGCTGTTGCACCGCCAGAGTATAAAAAAAATTACTTCTGGAACAACAAGGATGTAACCAATAAATAAGTTTTTTAAAGACAACACAAGACATTTGCCTTATTCTAACAATATTAAGAACCTAAAAAGGAAATAATCCGTATGTCTGAAATCATCTGTATTATTTAAAGAGGAGCATATGCTCAAACCCTCACTGCACAGTTACAGATACGAGGCTGGAAAGGTCCAGTGCCTCGAGCCAAGCTCCTCCATTGACTGTTTACATATGCAGGCAATTTCATCCAGGACCAGGATCCCTGGACCTTCTCTGCACCTTTGAATACCCTACTACAGCATGCTTCGCAGAGCGTAGAGCACATGCGCGCTGCGGCTAGGCTCGACCTAAATTAGCGAAGCACATTGTTAAAACAAGCATTGGAAATGTAGTTAGTCTCGCATTTGTTTGATTTAGAGCTATTGGCATTGTAAATGGTAATGTCTTTTACCTATGTGTTATGGAGTTTTTATGTGGTGTGTAGAGGAATTATGTGGGTTGGATGGCATTAGTTAGTTGTGGAATTGTGTGGCGTGGAATTGTGTGGTTGGAGTGGATTTGTGCTGTGAAATTACGTGGCATGGTGTGGTGAAATTATGTGCAAAGTAATTATGTGGTATTGGGTGTACTTTAATTATGTGGCGTGGGATCGTGTGTCATGGAGTGTAATTATGTGGAATGGTATTTTGTGTTGTGGAGTGGTATGTAGTGCAGTTTAATTTTGTGGTGTGCTGTTTAATTTTGTGACTCGATGTGTAATTTTGTGGTGTGGATTGGATGTATGTGGTGTGTTTTGTAATTGTGTTGATTTGTATTCTGTGGTTTGGTGTCGCATTATGTGGTGTGGTTTGGAAATGTGTGGAGTTGGAGTGTGTGGCGTGGAACAGTGTTGCTAGCTTTGCGTTTGAGAGGTATTGGCATTGTCATTGTTAATGTGTTTTAACCATGTGTTATGGAGTAGATTAGATGTATGTTGTGTGGATTGGAATTATGTGGGTTGGATTGGAATTGTTTGTTGTGTCATAGTGTGTTAGTATGGTTTGGGATTGTGGGGTGTTGAGTGGAGTTGTGTGTAGTGGGATTATGTGCCATGGAATTATGTAGATAAAAATGATGTGGCATGGAGTGTATTTGAATTATGTGGAGTGTGATTGCGTGTCATGGAGTGGCATTTAGTGGAGTGGAATTTTGTGATCGTAAATTTCGTACCAGGAAGTGGAATTATGTGTTGTGAATAGGATATATGTGGGGTGTTGTGGAATTATGTGGTTTGGTGTAGTTATGTGGTGTGGAATGGAATTTTGTGGAGCTGAATTGTGTGGCTATGTGACTATGTGGAGTTGAGTGAAATTAAGTTGAGTGTAATTATGTGGTATGGTGTGGAGTGTATGTGAATTTATGCGGGGTGTATTTATGTGGTTTTGAGTAGAGTGGAGTTGAATTGTGTAGTTGAGTGATATTATGTGGAGTGTAAATATGTTGCATGGTGTTATACCGTGGTCTGGTTGAATGATGGTTGTATTGTCTACGTCGCCGGCATCCAAGTCAATGCCTATAATAATCTGCTCAAGAAGGCCGACTGCGGTACTGGTCGCCACCCAGAGTTAAAAGACAGTCATAAGAACATACAGCAAATTATGAAAGGAACAAATGGAAACATAAAGTCTGGAGTATTGATATTCCGTGTGAATGAATGGGATTGCTCCTGTTATTACACTATTTTCAAGGGAAGGCAGACGGCTGCCAGCCGTATGGTAAGTGACAAAATCATGTGCTTCAAGTGTCAGCACCAGTTATCACTCAGAAATCACCTTTAAATCTATTTTGGCAATTCAACCATTGTTCTGCAAGTCTCAGCTGTCACGCGTATCACGGATGGCAGTGATAATGAGGTTTATGGGGGATCTCCTTATAGCCCGCAAATTTGCGGGGTATTATGCCAACCTGTATGCCCAATTCAATACTCCTGAACTGTCCGACTTCACTCCATTCCTTCCTACCCGCAGAGAGCCCTTCAGGAGACTGCTGTCCTGGTGAAGGGACCGGGCCAGGCTCCGGCTCAGCTTCACTGTTGTGTGAACCCCTGTGCAACACTTCGGCGTCAACTTTTCAATCCAAGGTTCTTAGTGTCTGTTCCTCCTTTCAAAATGCGGACTCTCGTCCTAATGTCAATGGTACTCCCCACTGTCTGAAGACCCTAAGACGTCTCTATCCCATAGTGACCACACCGTCATCCGCTTCATTCAACACGCATGCACAGACGTCACCCAAGGATTACACTGACACTTTCATTGTGGGTGAAGAACTGCTGCAGGTTTATTTCATACAACATAAGTATGACGATAAATGGGTTATCTTACGGGCGATCCAGGGCAAGCAGCCCCTCGCTGCTCCGCCCGCCTGGTGAGCCAGCACGCACGGTGGGTCGATGCCCGGCAGTGCGGCACATATTTATTTTCAGATCATCCACTGGGTCACGTGATCTGTCTCCTACTCCCGCCCCTTCTGACAGGGGCGGAGCGTGTTGTGGCACACCCCCGGTTGGTCAGGCCCCCCAACCGCCCGAAGGACTAACGGGGCGCCGTCGCGGTCTTCCCAGAACCCCCTTCGGCTCCTGGACCTTGGCTCGGGCACCCTTACTGTGCCGGACAGGGGTACCCTTACTGTACCGCCTGTCGCAGAGGTACCCTTACTGTACCCGTCTGCCTGAAGCAGAGGAGGAACTGGGCGAGAGGGACGCCTATGTAGGGGGGGGCTAGCCTCGCCCCCCCTAACGGCCCGCCTCCACCTGCACACTCATTGGGAGATCTCCTCCCTGGGCGCGGCCTCGCACGCGAGGCAGAAGGAGGGGGAAGGCTGCGACGGGCGGCCACTAGAAAGCTGCCCTGCTGATGTCCCACTGCGTGGGACGCGGGCAGCGGCATTCACTCCACTCGCCACCGAACAAGCTAACAATATGTTGGTCCGTACCAAATCTGGCTCCCCGGATCACCCCTGCCCCCAAGAACTTCGCACCTCGCATCTGAGACTAGAGCAACTCAGCTCACCCTCATTTTCAATGTAATGGGAGTTATGTTCAAAGCCCTATGCATTACATACAGGGCACCTCATGATTCAGGCCCGGCCGCCTCATCCAATGGTACACCCCCCCTGCCTCATCTCTACAGTCGGCATCCTTAATGACGATCACGATTCCCAAATTTAAAAAAGGCCCCGTGGGGCGTCAGGAGTTCTGTGACAGGCACAGCAAAATTATGGAACTTTTGGCCCCTTGCTTTGAAAAAATCTCCCAGTCTCGTTCATTTTAGAAAGGTACTAAACACGTGTCTCTTTAATCGATAATTAGTCCCATCCACTCTGATACCTTTCCTCCTCCTTCCTCTTCAAGGTAGCGCCAAGGCACCGACCAGGCATTTGAGCGCTTCTAAACCCATTAACATAACAAGTAAGTTGTTGTTTAGGAAGTAACCATATCTATCTAGAATCTTTTGAGAGCTTTACCCCAGAGGCGGCTTGTCCTCCAAAACTCGAAGGGCCCTCCATTACCAGCTATCTCTAAACCTGAGTCTACATCTGGTTTTAAGCCCATGTCACATGATTTGTAAACTGTATTCTGCACCCTAGATAAAACAGGTGACATCATGTCCTTTCTCTCTGTTCCCAGATGATCGCGCGCCTAAAGAAGGAGATCCAGGCGCTGAAGGATGAGCTAGCGATGGTCACCGGGGAGCAGCGAACGGAGGAGCTCGCGCCGGAAGAGCTGCTGAAGTAAGTCTCGTCTTCTCTTGCACGCTCCAGCATACACAGTAAACATCCAACCCCTTGATGTTTGCAATAACAGTTGAGTGGTGTAACACAGAATGATGGCCCCCCCCCCCCAGAATATGATGAGGGCCCGCCAAGCCTCGCATATCTCACAGACATTCATTGGCCTGGACATGCTCAGACTCTTAAGCCTGAGAGCCCGCATGGGCCACCCTAGCCTGGCAGCTGGATGCGGCCTCGCCAGCTGTAGGTCCCTCCCAGATGACTCCCTTTCTCATTCCAGAACCCGCTATTGTACTTATCTGGGACTTGCGCTGGAACAGTCGGGCTGTTGGTGGGACTCGCGTTGTGGACGCTTGTTGTCTGGCCTGCCGCTCCCTCCTGCCGTCGCTGCTGCTGGGGTTTCTAGTGACTGCCGAGTGGGGGGAGCAGGACCACAACTCCCAGAATCCCCGGACCGGTTCCCGCCCCCACACACGCCCACTTCTGTGCCCGGAGGCGCCAAGTACAAGCAGGCTTCCTCCGCGTAGCGGGACGCGCACTGGCGGCGCCGGGCTAAGCCCGGGCAAAGGGCGGGCCCTCTTAGGCCCTCAGAGGCCAGAGGAGGTTGGGTTGGGTCAACCTCTTTTCATTTTGTGGTATTATATTGTCCATTTGATTTGCAAGGGTGGAGTGGGAAAGTTCACTTTCTGATTTCGATTGTTTTCTAACAAAAGGGAGACTTTACTTTTCACTATTAACCTTTTAGCATGGCCAAAGTTAAGACCAAAACAAGCATTAGGGTGGCGGCCATGGGGACTCTTGATGGTTATTTGAAACAGGTAGAAACGGCGGTTGCAAGGGAGATAGATATAGTAGAGCGCAGATTGTCTTTGGATCCTATCAGACAAACAATTTCTCCGTCCTTAACGACCCCTATTGATGTTCCATCGGATTGTTCGCACCCCTATATGATTCCTAATGGATCAGTGGCAGCTGAGAGTCTCACGATATCTCCCGCCCCTTCATTAGTGACTAGTGTAGCCCCTTCCCCCCCATGGCCATATGTACCAGGCAGTTGAGGGCTGGATCACCCACGGCAATTAATCGCAGTAAAACAGCCCCAGGGAAAAGGAAGGCTAAGAACATCCCACATGGTAGTCGGAAACAGGCAAAACAGCCAAGAAATAGTAAGTCCGCTTTTGGGTTGGAGTTACTCCAACCCAAACTCCAATGAAGTTACTGTTTCACATATAGACAATAAAGATGAGGATAAGGGGGAGGGAAGTAATGATTGCATTAACTTAGTTACTGAGCACAGTAGCGAGGGAAGTATGTTAGATCTTGCTAAGATTCTGGACGTACGTCTCAGGTCATTTACTTCGCCCCTAATGGCTAAGCTGGAACGAATAGAAGATCGACTCAAGGCAATTGAAAAACATCTTAATACCAAAGTTCCAGAGATGGGGCCAAGCACTTCGGCAGCTCACTCATTATGTGTAGCTACAGCCTCAGTTAACAACTTGTTGGACTCTATAATCACCCCTTTCCAACAACCGGTATCGGTACCCTTAGCGACTTGCCAGGGGGTAGGATTAAGTATTCCGCCTTTAATGCCAAAAGTCACTGGAGCTACCCAGGGAGTGAAACAGGGTCCTCGGAGCCCAGTGGGGAGGCTAAGTCCTCTAACACAGTCCCCTAAGAGAGAATTGCCGTTACATCTACCGGCAGAGGCTTGTCCTTATACAATAATACTCGCAAATGTTCCTAAAATTGAGGGTGGTAGAAATGAACATTGGACCTCTCTAAAAAAACAAGGCCCTCCATTACTTATCCAATAAAACAGTTTTGGGACAACATTTGGATAACAATTTCATGATGATTAGAAGGGTGCCGTGGGTGGGTAAGACCAAGAAAAGCTTAGACGGCGACTGTCGTCATAAGCTTCAGATCCCCCAGGCTGGTTGATGATATACTGAGGCAGGCTGGGTCAGTTAGAATCCAAGGTGAGTATGTAAACATACTCCCTTTGGGGTTCTTGTATCCCCCACATACCATCAGGCCAGTGTACAGTGACCCTTTTAAACGGAGAGCTCCTCATGAATTTACCGTCCCGGTCCTTAATAGATTTGATACCCTCTCTAATTTGGGAGAAAATGAGTGACTAGGGATCCAAGACGATACTTTTTTCCCTGTCACCCCGGTTAGTGTTTCTACCGCACCTATACTAGTAAGAAATGTTTCCCATATAGTTGGGTGCGATCAAGGCCCCAGGGGTACACCCGTAAAGCTGGCAACGTGGAACGTTGCTGGTCTCAAAAACAAAATAGATGACCCAGCATGGAGGGAATTTGTTGGTCTGGGTGACATTATAGGTTTACAAGAAACCTGGGACACAGGGAATATCCTGACATTGGATGGTTATTCCAGCTAGTGTATTCCGGCGGTCCCATCTAATAGGGGGAGGGCGAAGGGTGGCCTGTTCACCCTAATCTCAGCGACCATTCCCGGTACCCATATTCAATTAGATACGGGATCAAGAAATTGTTTAGCAGTACAAATCTCCTTGAGTGGGGTGGGAGATGTTTTAATTATTAATTTTTATAATTCTTATGATAGTCACCCCTACTGATCACCTGGCCATGTTAAATCTTTTTTTGGCAGATTATAAGGAGGTTAATAAAAATGAAAGTTTCATTATAGTTATGGGAGATTTTAATATTCATGGTTGTCCTGATAAATGTTTGTCATTAGATCCACTAGGCCCAGCAGAGCAAGGGGAGACCCACTTTTAACATTCTGCACAGGGAGATCTCCTTGAATTAACTCTGGCGGACAATGGTCTGATGATTCCATCCACGTTGGATGAGGAGATACCCACCTTTAAAGGGAATGGCAGCCACTCAGTGAATGACTATATCTTTGTTAGCTTAGCACTGGGGGATAGGATCTATGGATATCCGCCGGTTTGGTCACATTTTAGCGACCATAACCCAGTGGTCATTAGTGTTTCGGACCTGATCATAAAACCTATGACAGTTAAAAATATAATGGACAAATTTGATATTCGTCCAACAGATCAGGCCCGTAGGATTAGATGGAGCAGAGTCATACCGGGAGACTTTCATACCAACTTAATAAGGAAGGTAGGACCTGCGCTGGACACATGCCAGAATTTGGAAGCAGGGAATGAGGTGGTTTTAGAGGCTTACTCAAAAATGTGTACCCAGGTCTCAGCAGACCTTAGATGTACAGGGAGAGCTAAGGTTCCTGCTGAATTGGGGTGGTTTGACCATAATTGTTTGTCAGCTAATAAAAAACTGAAGGCCGCCCTGAATTGTAAGCCAGTGAATAGGGCCATGGTGGCATTATTAAGGAAAAATTATAACAAAGTGCTGGAAACAAGAAGAAAGAAGATCCGGGAGGATGCCTGGGAGAGTTAACCTCCGTGGATGTGCTCAGGAACAGCGCCAAATTCTGGGCTGTTGTAAACAAACCTTTTTTCTATGAACATTGTAATGACCAATTAGACTGTGGTATTCAGGAACAGTTGTGGTGCACTCATTTTAAGTCAGTCTATGAAGGGGAAAACTCTGAGGAGGGAACACGTTTACCCCTACTTCTGATCCCTATACTTTAACGGTCACTGAAATTGAGGTGGCAGACGCTATCGGGAAGACGACGAGTAATAAGGCTCCGGGCCCCGATGGTGTTCCAGCTGACCTTTTTAAATCCGATCTCAAGACCTGGTCTATAGTTTTAACTAACGTTTTTAATAGGTTATGTATCGTAGGTACTCCGGACACGTGGTCTGAATCTGTTATCATACCCATTTTTAAGAAAGGTAACAGAGGGGATCCCAGTTGTTATCGCCCTATTTCTCTCATTGACTCTGCGGTGAAGGTGCTGGGGCGAGGGGTACTAGGCAGAATAACTGCTTGGCTGGAGGATACAGATACTCTTTCTTGCCTGCAATATGGGTTTAGGAAGGGACGAGGGACTATAGACCAAAGCCTCAACCTCCATCTATTAATTGGAAAATACACCATTGCCAAAAGGGGTACGCTATATTTAGCTTTTATGGACCTTTCATCGGCCTTTGACCGAGTGAATAGGTCCAAACTTTGGGAATTGCTCCTCAAATTGGGCATAGATAAAAACATTGTGTATTTTCTTGCCGACCTACACAGGGACCTTACAGCCACAGTTAGATATGACCGTTTAGGTAACTGCACGGGCAAGATTGGGATCACTAATGGGGTGCGGCAGGGGTGTATTTTAGCCCCCTTGCTTTTTACCCTTTATATCAATGATTTGGGTGCGGTTCTCACGGAGGCGTGCAAAGACATCCCAAGGACTGGCAAGTTTTATATCCCGGCATTATTATATGCGGACGATGCCGCTTTAATAGCACGCACAGCAGTGGGGCTGCAATGTCTCTTAAACTCATTTGCCAATTTTATGAAAGAGCTGGACTTAAGTGTGAACTTTTCGAAATCTCATGTAATGATTGTGGGTAATAAGCCTAAAAGTTTTAAAACTATGCACTGTGAAGGGAATGCTCTATCCAGGGTTTCCAGATTTACAAATTTGACGATAAGTCCACCTGGTTGCCCCAACTAGCTGCTAAACGTAATGCCTTTGCTAGGTCTATTCTAGCTGTTTTGGACTTTGCCCGCAAGTTAGGGGCAAAGCCTCTAGTGGCTGTGTTGAAAACCTATGATGCCAAATGTACCTCAATAGCTATGTATGGAGCTGAACTGTGGGGGTTTAAAAATGTAAAGGCGTTGCGGGTCGCAGAGGATAAGTTTTTGAAATCTCTCTTATCCCTCCCCCAGTCAACATCTGGATATATTGTTCGCCAAGAGCGCGGGGTAGAATATCTTGCAGACCGTTTAGCCTTAGCCCTTCTATTAAAATGGATATCAATATGGTTAAACTCTGATTTAGAGTTGAATCATGAAATTCTTAGGGATTGTTTAGCCCTTGATTATGGTAAAACTATCCCCTGGTTGAACTATATTAAAAAATTAACCATAGAATTGGGTCGTCCAGAACGGTTTGATCACAGCTGCAACCATGCTCTCCTAGCCATGGAGCCGATTTGAGATTGCTGGTCGATAGTTACGGCCCCTGTATCAGCAGAGAGTTGGGGGTGCTTGTGCCAACTTTGATGCAGTCAGAAAATACACCTTGTGCCAGAGGTAGACTCACTCACTAGTCTAGTCCAGTTGTATCATAGTTGGAAGGTCATTGATTTAGTGACTTTAACAGGATAAGATCTGTAAAAATGATTGGAGAGATTCACATTGACAAAAGGTTTTAACAGTGTCGTCTGAGACCTGATTAAAATAAAACAAATGTGTCTACATTTTGTCATACTGCAAACTATCCCACAGTGCACTGGTCTTAGTGGAATCCTACATGGCAAACCCCTTTGGTCCCTGGAGGAGGCTTGTGGCCCAACCAGGTGTGTGTCTATGGAAAGGAGCAGTCCCCGCTCCTCACCCTCACCAAACTGGTTCTGGGACCCGCTGTGCCCCCCACTCGGATGCAGACTGGCTGCTGGCGTTAGTGAGAGGACCCCTCCCCCCCAGGTCTCACTTACACTTGACTCTGAGTGGTCCGGCTTCACCCTGGCCTGTGTAAGTGAACAGCGTCCCTGCTCCCTCTCTAGCCGCCTTTCCTAAGTCAGCATGAGTCCTGTGCCTCACGCCCAGGTCTTACTGCCAGGATGCCCACGCCGTTGGTTCTGCTCTGGGAGCAGTTTTCACACCTCATCAGAGGGGGGGCACTGACCAGGGGGGCAGCTGCAGGCACCCTGCAGGTAAATACCCTACCTGAGCTTCTTTTCCTATATATATATTTTTCAAAAACCCAGCTTTAACATTGAATTGAATGGAGTCAGCAGGTGCCATGAAGCCGTGTAATTATGCCTGAGTATGTGAGGCATTTCAGAACTGCCATGTTTTGACAAATGTTTGCAGATTGTTGGATGAATGAATGAAAAACATGTATGTGGCATTCATGGAATTCTGGCAGGAGCCTGTCCTCTGGACCCTCTTCAGATGCCCCTGCCCCAGAGGATTAACCAGAACAGGCCTCAGTGCCCGTAATATTCACTCGCGCAGGACACTGTCCGTCACATCTCCCTGTCCTGAGGCTCAGTTCGAACCCTGCTGGGCTCCCCACCCTAGCCCCATGGCCCCTGAGCTGGAGGATATTTACTCTCAGGTTCCTGACTTAGAATCGTTTTTAACCTCATGTACCACTCCCTGCAGGTCTTGTGGGTGCCCTGCTGTCCATCTGCTCCCTGCTTCCCTGCAGCCCTTGTGGCTGTCCGTCTACTCCCTGCTTCCCTGCAGCTCTTTTGGGTGCCCTGCTGCCCGTCTGCTCCCCTGCAGCCCATGTGCCTTCCCTGCTGCCCATCGGCTCCCTGCTTCCGTGCAGCCCTTTTGGCTGCCCTGCTGCCCATCGGCTCCCTGCTTCCCTGAAGCCCTTGTGGGGCTCCCTGCAGCCCTTGTGGCTGCCCTGCTGCCCATCAGCTTTCTGCTTCCCTACAGCCCTTGTGGGGCTCCCTGCAGCCCTTGTGGCTGCCCTGCTGCCCATCGGCTCCCTGCTTCCCTGCAGCCCTTGTGGGGCTCCCTGCTTCCCTTGTGGTTGCCCTGCTGCCCATCGACTCCCTGCTTCCCTGAAGCCCTTGTGGGGCTCCCTGCAGCCCTTGTGGCTGCCCTGCTGCCCATCAGCTTTCTGCTTCCCTACAGCCCTTGTGGGGCTCCCTGCAGCCCTTGTGGCTGCCCTGCTGCCCATCGGCTCCCTGCTTCCCTGTAGCCCTTGTGGGGCTCCCTGCTTCCCTTGTGGTTGCCCTGCTGCCCATCGACTCCCTGCTTCCCTGCAGCCCTTGTGGGGCTCCCTGCAGCCCTTGTGGCTGCCCTGCTGCCCATCGGCTTCCTGCGGCCCTTGTGGGACTCCCTGCAGCCCTTGGGGCTGCCCTGCTGCCCATCGACTCCCTACTTCCCTGCAGCCCTTGTGGGGCTCCCTGCAGCCCTTGTGGCTGCCCTGCTGCCCATCGGCTCCCTGCAGCCCTTGTGGGGCTCCCTGCTTCCCTTGTGGTTGCCCTGCTGCCCATCGACTCCCTGCTTCCCTGCAGCCCTTGTGGGGCTCCCTGCAGCCCTTGTGGCTGCCCTGCTGCCCATCGGCTTCCTGCTTCCCTGCAGCCCTTGTGGGGCTCCCTGCAGCCCTTGTGGCTGCCCTGCTGCCCATCGGCTTCCTGCTTCCCTGCAGCCCTTGTGGGGCTCCCTGCAGCCCTTGTGGCTGCCCTGCTGCCCATCGGCTTCCTGCTTCCCTGCAGCCCTTGTTGCTGCCCTGCTGCCCATCGGCTCCCTGCTTCCCTGCAGCCCTTGTGGGGCTCCCTGGAGCCCTTGTGGCTGCCCTGCTGCCCATCGGCTTCCTCCTTCCCTGCAGCCCTTGTTGCTGCCCTGCTGCCCATCGGCTCCCTGCTTCCCTGCAGCCCTTGTGGGGCTCCCTGCAGCCCTTGTGGTTGCCCTGCTGCCCATCGGCTCCCTGCAGCCCTTGTGGCTGCCGTGCTGCCCATGTGCTCTCTGCTTCCCTGAAGCCCTTGTGGCTGCCGTGCTGCCCATGTGCTCCCTGCTTCCCTGCAGCTCTTGTGACTGCCCTGCTGCCCATCTGCTCCCTGCTTCCCTGGAGCCGGTGCTCTGTGCAAGAGCTGATCTAAAGACTGACCTGCTCTCTCGAGGATACACGAATTAAACCCCAAAGTCCCCTAAATGTAGGTTCTTGTCTGTTGAGCTAAGAAGGAGCTTGAAGTTCTGTTTAAGGACCATCGGCCTTAAAGGGGCCCTCGCGTATAGCAGACTCGAAACAAAGACAAGCGCAGCCTTGAAACATTCAAATAACCAAGTTCCAGAAAAGGTGACCCTTTCTGCGGATGGTGCGCAGCGCACAGTGTACAAAAGTGCAGGATTTATTTGTCAATTTTTCGCCTCTCGAGACCGTCTGCGCCGCAAAACCCCAACAGAACCCCCAGATTGAACATGTGAAGGAGTGGGACTGAGAGTTCAAGAAGGTGAGGACTGATCTAAGCATATTCCGGAAGCAAAGGGGAGAAAAAAGCACCAGAAGAGTTTATCACCCTGTGGAGGGAGCGCAGAAACAAAATAAAAATAATAATTTCCTCTGCGTAAACGAATTTGTAGTAATCAGAATAGCGTTGCAGAAACCTATTACTGAAAAATTAAAATGTGTCTTTACAAAGAACAGATGCATTGACATCCAATAGTGTATATAAAAATGCATACCTATTAGGTAATTAAATGTATCTGTATAGCGGCACTGCACTGATATTTGTAGCCGCCTCACACACAGCGTAACAGAATTGACATCCTGCAGACACTCATTTACACAAACACGTGATTATACATGGATTCTGTACAAAAATATGAAAAGGGGCTGGTGGGGCACTTTGGAAAACTTTGCAGTAATTGGATTTCTGTGGGATGCTGTTTCTGTTCTTTTGTACAGCTGACTTCCTGAATCTCAGAGGAGATTTGTTTTGGAGAGGGAATTAATTCGGTCTCATCCAAGCTGTCTGTTTGTGAAAAATACATCTCGTCACCTTACCGTGGGCTTCTACCCAGCCTATCACTTAATATTTGTTTTTATTGTCACTCTCATTTACTTGATTTTTATTTGTCAGCTTGTGTGGGCTTTCCTTGCTCTTCTTGCATTTGCTCCTCCCCTGGAGCATGGCCCAACTACTTGTGCCCTTCCACTGCTTACTCTCCAGGCACTACTTCATTTTTAGGTCTCGCCTGACCCAGCGCATGCGCTGGTCTGGCGAGACTTATTGAGAGGGCTCCAAAAAGTGCTACCAGGCCAGCCTAGAGACACAGTGCATGTGCGCGGGCGCGCGCGTGCCGCATTTACCCCGATTACTTTCACTTTCACGGCCGCTTTGATGTTTGATCGCGATCACTTTCACTTTTGCGGCCCC
The DNA here is from genome assembly GCF_964204655.1 of Triturus cristatus. NCBI lineage: Eukaryota > Metazoa > Chordata > Amphibia > Caudata > Salamandridae > Triturus > Triturus cristatus. Next base: position 43,859,645 of record NC_140589.1, read on the forward strand.
ACGGCCGCTTGGCATAGCCAATAGGTCTGGCTTTTGGGACCTTATAAGTATTTAGTTATGCAACTGTTGCATGGCTAAACACTTATAAGGTCCCAAAGGCGAGACCTATTGGCTATGCCAATGCTTGTTTGATAAAGCACATCAGGAGAGTGCATGTGTTTTCCAGCCATCTCCCTTGTGAACTTGTCTTTCCTCCTCCTGTACACCGTGTTGCTTTCTCTGGCCCAGGCCTGTGTGCTTCTCTCTCGTTCCCTCTATGAAGCGTGTGTCCTCGTGTACTTCTCCCCATGCATTGCTTTTACACCCGTGTGCTTCCCCCTCTGCTCCACGTTGCCGTCTCTCCCCTGTGTGCTTCTCTTCTCCTCACCCCCCTGGCCAGACTGTCAAACGCCAAATGAAGAGATCGCTGCCAGCCCTGGGTTGATGTCAGTGGCATCAGAGAAGCTGCCTTCAAGGCGACTCTTGTGAAGGCGCGAAGAGATTGGTGCGCATCTGCCATGTTTCTGATGGCCAGGCTTCGAGCTTTTTGGTTTTATGATACAAACTCTCAAAGTGGGAATTTGCTTCTGAAAAACAAACAAAAAAGGGCCCCCACACCCTGTGAGGTTTCTTCTAGGGTGTTGGGGTTAGTTTTATGCCGAAAAAAAAAAAAAAAGGACCCTCAATCTGTCCATTCTAAGTAGGGCAGGTGGTCGGACGCCCTTACTTTGATGGTCCCTACTCCTGAAGTAACTTTGATGATCCCTACTCCTTGGAGTCGGTGGAGTAAGGGCCTCCGCTGGCTCCACCGTTGTAAAACTGACTGCCTGCCCTACTCATGCCTAAATGGGCAGACCCAGGGTTGTGCTTTAACTTGACCTCTGTAACCATCTCCAGTCATCTTCATGGAGCCCTGATGAGTACTATGTTGCTGCCCTGGGGTCTCACAGCTGACCCTGGGTTCCCTCGCAGAAGGGTCGGCGGGTCAGAAACAAGGGACCCAACAGTAGATCACACTGCGTGCCTGCTGGAAGTCTTGCAAGACTCTTACAAACCTGTCCTGTAGGGATCCAAGTCTACCCTTTATCTGCTGCTCCCCTAGGACACCCTAGTCATCCGGTAAGACACCAGTGCGCATCATCAACAAGCTCCTAGGAAACAGAAGAGCTTGGAACTGTTGGAATACGTGTTTGTGTCTGCCCTGCAAAGGAATGCTGCTTAGAACTAGACAAAATAAATCCAAAAGTGGGAAAGCTGATAAGGATGAAGAAAGGGGTTTTTGGTTTTTTAAATTCCAGACGGTTTTGTGGTTTTGCTAATCTGTTGGGTCACTGGTCTCTTAACCACAGGAAGAGTCATGGCGACAGGCCCCACTTATTGCAGCGATTACTCACCCCCCTAGCAAGGCATGTGTGGTTTGAGTTCCCTCCCTCGTGGCATGGTGTCAACCAAGGAGGAGAGTCTCAGATCAGGTCATGAGCAGACACACACCTCTAATAAGAGCCAGGCAGGAGAGGCAGAGAGGGGGTGAGGAGAGGGCCAGGGGCTGCTCTTCCAAACCCATCGGTAGTCTTTCAAGAAAATCCAATTACAGGCTTGTTTTGGAAAATAAATTGCATGCTATTCTGGACTCTGCTCATTAAAATGAGACAAACTCAGAACAGGACCATCCTCCATCGGGCCTGCAGAGTTGGCTTTTATTTCCAACATTATGCACATCCACACATGGGGCACGTGCTGGCTGCGTCTCATTGCATGTCATGCGTCTACTGCAGTGGACACAACAACTTCAATTCATGCCTACAGACTAGACACAAGAGCTCCAAGTCTCCTCCTGTTTCTAAAGCGATTCTCTTATCCTCAGTGTAAAAAAATCATTGCAAACAATGAGGAATGCAGAGAAGAAATGAAAGCTTCAAAGAACTCAGACATCAACAGTCCACCCACAGACACAACCCGATGCTGTCCAGCCCAGCCCAGTGCTTGTAGAATAGAGTACTTTACTAGCACAACAAAATGTGCAGTTTACACAATAATGAAATTCAAGGGCAGGGTTCTTCTTCTCACTAGGATCTTTAATCCATGCGGCAGTGTTTGCACCCACTCGGGATTCTGTTCAGAGGTGGTACCCATGCCCTTCTACAGTGATGCCCCCAGCGTATTTACACTCAGTCTGCTAAAACGGGGCACCAAGTGAGAATCTGCTCAGGTGCAGGACTCTACTATTTTTATAAAGTCACAGGCCTAGTTGGGGGTAGGGGGGGGCTGTCTCAGGCTTTCATGCTGGGCCCCTTTTTCCTTGGCAGGGTGAAGCCCTGTTCAGTGTGTGGCAGACCATGCTTGTTGCGATTACACAGGGAGTCCAGGAGCTAGGTCGCTGAGGCTGCCCTGCCTCTTAGATCATGTAGAGTTGCAGCACATCTGGCTGAGATTCCTGGTCAGCCCATGCTCATTGTGGCTGCCTCTGGCATTAGGGGCAGGGCCATGGAGGCATCCTCCCCCCCCCCCCCCCCTCGTGTCACATTGGAGTTGTGGCATGGCAAGTTGAGATCACCTGCCATCTTCTCATGGGTAGTTGCGGCTTTCAGGCCGTTGGGGAGTCTTCACAGGTGGCGGGTCACCCCAGTCACCATCGGCTGCATCTGGCCATCAAGCCCCCGTGGAGATGCTGGATTGCTTCTTTGTGTTGGGGATGGTGTCATGTAGTTTGCCAAATGAACCACACAAGGAGGCCTCTCTCATCATGTGGCGCGCCTATGCAGTACCACACACAAGTCGGCTCCTTCTGGGTGTTCCTTATATCAGCAACATGGCCGACTTCTTCTCCTGGACAGTCTCTCCTTCAGGAACACCAGGCAGTCTCCTTCCCCCTCTGAGCAGGCAGGAGGGCTTCTCGTGCTAGGCACACCCATAGCTCCTCGCAGTTGTGCAGACTTAAGGTAATGGCCCATCACCTCTGGGTGACTGTCAGATAGACGCCAGCTCTAGTTGCACAGCAACTCTGCAGAGGCTTCCATTCCTTGGTTCCCTGAGAACTGTAACAAGGTAAGGTGGCTTGGGTCCCACTTATATACAAATTGTTCTGTGAAGGGTGTGGACCCACTGTCTAAAGTTCTGGAACCAGTTTGGGAGAGAACCCTAACAAATGTCATTTTCTGGCGGTGGCATAGACGCAACATTTATGCCCTGTGATGGCTCCCACAGCAGTAAGTGATGTTGCTGGCTTCAAACAGGAGTATCCAGACTGAGGGCGCAGTGAAGTGTCTGAGTCTCCGCCCTCTCGTCGCAGGAATGCAGGCAGTACACTCCCACTGCTTGGGGACGTGTGTCCCATCCCCATCTTTTGTCATGCTAAACCAAGGGTCACCTAGAATGGATTCCACTGCTCACAGCACTCATACTCACACCACACTGTGGCTCACTAAGAAACATGTGCCATGCATACATGCACTTGACATACAAGTGGCATGTGCAGGAGTGGGGTTGTCACATCCCAGCAGAACTATCCACAAGTGAGCTGGTGGAATAAACTCCTCTAAGTCACACAAAAAATGCTCTGCCCAGAACTATAAATCCTCGAAAATGGGTATACTGGCACCACCGCTGTATCTCATCAACTCACAATTTGATATGTTGCTACAGACTGTGCCCTTTTAGGTCCATCACCACCAGACTCAACTTCCAGGAAGGAATGAAAGACATTGCATCCTGGATGAGCAGCAGCTGCCTGAAGCTCATTTCGGAGAAGACAGAGGTCCTCGTCCTCGGACCCTCCCCCTCTGAATGGGACAACTCTGGGTAGCCCACCGCCCTCGGCAACCCTCCCACCCCCATGGACCATGCCTGAAACCTCGAGATCATACTCAGCTCCTCCCTCTCCATGACTCGACATGTCAACGCCGTTGCCTCAACCTGCTTCACCACCCTCTGCATCCTCCGAAAGACCTTCAAATGGATTCCCCCCGAATTAAGGAAGACTGTCACCAATGCACTCAGCAGTAGGCTGGACTACGGAAATGCCCTCTATGCTGGGATCATCAAGTCTCTGCTCCGCAAACTCCAGACCATACAGAACACCGCAGCCAGACTCGTCCTCGGCATCCCTCCACATGAACACATCACTCAGCACCCGAGTACCCTCCACTGTCTCCCTATCGAGTAAAGAGTGACTTTCAAGATACTCACCCATGCCTACAAATGCCTTCACAACACCAGACCCCAGTATCTCCTTCCACGTACCTAAGAGGAACCTCCGATCCGCTGACCTCGCCGAACCCTACTTATCCCAGAGCAAGAACAGGTGGAAGAACCTTCTCCTATATTGCTGCCAAGACCTGGAATGAGCTGCCGATTAAAATCAGAAGTGCCCCCACCCTGCACATCTTCAGGAAGACCCTCAAGACCTGGCTATGCAAGTGACCGGAGCACTCATAACCAGAAGGCTGGACTACGGAAACGCCCTCTTCACCGGGATCAACAAGTCTCTGCTCCGGAAACTCCAGACCATACCGAACACCGCAGCCAGACTTGTCCTCGGCATACCCCGACACGAACACATCACCCAGCACCTGCGCAACCTCCACTGGCTCTCCATCGAGAAAAGAGTGGCTTTCAAGATACTCACCCATGCCTACAAATGCCTCCACAACACCGGACCCCAATACCTCAACAACAGAATCTCCTTCCACGTTCCCAAGGGGAACCTCCAATCCGCCAACTTCGTCCTCGCCGAACCCCCGCGTATCCGCAGTGCAAGAACGGGAGGAAGAACCTTCTCCTACATCGCTGCCATGACCTGGAATGAGCTGCCGATTAACACCAGACGCGTCCCCACCCTGCACATCTTCAGGAAGACCCTCAAGACCTGGCTCTTCAACTGACCGGAGCGGCTCTCCCGCGCGCCTTCAGACCCTCTCGGGCGAGTAGCGCACTTAAAACTCCCTTGATTGATTGATTGAGGTTGTACAACAGGCTCTGGACCTTGGCTTTACCATGGACAAGCAAAGCTTCAGGGTACATGCTTTGATATCTTGCTGGCTGGGCTGAACAAAAAGTCAGGCTGCCAGATTCACATGCAGTTGAGCACTCATGGCAGGGTTGCACGTTTGTATGCCATGTAGGGGACTAACCCAGCTCTACTGTAAGCATAATTGTATACTATACTCTGTTCTGCTGTGGGCAGTTCTATCCCGGGGGACACTTGTAAGATGCTGCACTCTAACCACACTGGTGAGCAGCTCTGTTCAAAGAATACTTGCGTACCACACAGTTCTGGGCATACTGGTGGACAGTTCTGTTGCAAGAATACATATCAACAGCTCTGTTCTAAACATTCTTATGTACAGCTCTGTTCTAAGAATACGTGTGTACAGCTCAGTTCTGGGCACACTTGAGGATACTTCTGTTGTAAGAATACACGTCAACAGCTCTGTTCTTAACATACTTATGAACAGCTCTCTTCCAAGACTACTTACTTGTGTAAGGCTCAGTTCTAGGCATACTGATGGACAGCTCTGTTCTAGGCATATTGATGGACAGCTATGTTCTAGGCATACTGATGGACAGCTCTGTTCTAGGCATACTGATGTACAGCTCTGTTCTAGGCATACTGGTTGACAGCCGCGTTCTATGCATAATTGTGGACAGTTCCCTTTAGGCAGACTTGTGAACAACTCTGCTCTGTTTTAAGCATAATGGTGGAGAGTTCTATTCTAGGTACACTTTAGAGTTGCTCAGCTCTAAACATACTAATTGACATCTCAGTTGTAAGCATACTGATGAGAAAGCTTTGTTCTACGCACACTTGTCAATAGCTGTACTCTCAGCATACTTGTAGGCAGCTCTGCTCTAGGCATACTGTGCTACTCAGTTCTATTCTAGACACATGTGAGCAGTTCTAGTTTAAGCAAACTGGTGGACAGCTCTTCTGAAGTAATGATTGTGTACAGATCTGTTCTAGGTACATTGGTGAACCGTTCTAGGTGTACTGGTTAATAATTCTATTCTAGCCATGCTGGTAGACAGCTCTTCTGCAGTAATGATTGTGTACAGATCTGTTCTAGGTTCATTGGTGAACATCTCAATTATAGGTGTACTGGTTAATAATTCTATTCTAGCCATGCTGGTAGAAAGCTCTTCTGCCGTAATGATTGTGAACAGATCTGTTCTAGGTACATTGGTGGACATCTCAGTTCTAGGCATACTAGTTAACTTCATTCTAGTCATGCTGGTGGACACCACTTTGCAGCAATGATTGCGAACAGGTCTGTGCTAAGCATATTGGCGGACATCTCAGTTCTAGGTGTACTGGTTAATAATTCTGTTCTATAATAATTCAGCCATGCTGGTGGACAGCTGTTCTGCAGTGATGATTTTGAACACATCTGTTCTAGGTACATTGGTGAACACCTCAGTTCTAGGCATACTGCTTAACAACTCTATTCTAGCCATGCTGGTGGACAGCTCTTTCCTAGGAATATTGATGGAAAACTTGCATGCTTTCCTTGTGACCACTCTAGTCTAGGCCCATTGGTATTCACAGTTTTAGGTAAACTTGTGGGCACTGTTACTCTATGCACACTTGTGGACTTTTTTATCCTAGGCATAAGTGTGGACAACTGGCATACTGACTGACAGATCTGTTTTAGTCACATTGGTGGACAGCTCTTTTCTAGACTAACAGGTGGACACATCTGGTGGAGAGGTTTATTTCAAACATACTTGTAACCAGCTCTGTTATAAGTATACCTCTGTCTAGCACTGCTCCTGGATACTTTTTGAACATTTCTTTTTAAACATACTGTTTATAGCTTTGATTTAGGCACATTTGTTCACTGCTCTCTTCTAGGCACATGTGGGCAGTTCTGTTCTAGGCACGCTTGTTCACTGCTGTCTTCTAAGCACACGTGCGGGCAGCGGTTTTCTAGGTACACTTGGTCACTGCTCTCTTATAGGCAGATGTGTGGACAGCGCTCTGTTCTAGGCACGCTCATTCATTTCTCTCTTCGAGGCAGATGTGTGGGCACCTCTGTTCTAGGCATACTAGGTCACTGCTCTCTTCTAGGCACATGTGGGCAGTTCTGTTCTAGGCATGCTTGTTCACTGCTCTCTTCTAAGCACACGTGCGGGCAGCGGTTTTCTAGGTACACTCGGTCACTGCTCTCTTATAGGCAGATGTGTGGACAGCTCTGTTCTAGGCACACTCATTCTTTTCTATTTTCTAGGCATGTGTGGGCATCTCTGTTCTAGGCACACTTGGTCACTGCTCTCTTCTAGGCACACGTGTGGGCAGCTCTGTTCTAGGTACACTCGGTCACTGCTCTCCTCTAGACACATGTGTGAGCAGCTCTGTTCTAGGCACACTCATTCTTTTCTCTCTGCTAGGCATGTGTGGGCAGCTCTGTTCTAGGCACACACGGTCACTGCTTTCTTCTAGGCACATGTCTGGGCAGCTCTTTTCAGGCAAACTCATTAATTTCTCTCTTCTAGGCATGTGTATGCAGCTCTGTTCTAGGCCCAGTTCGTCGCTGCTGTCTTCTAGGCACATGTGTAGCTCTGTTTTAGGCACACTCGTTCACTGCTCTCTTCTAGGCACATTTATACAGCACTGTTCTAGCCATACTTATGGCAAGTTCTGTCCTAGGCGTGCTGGTGGGTGGGTCTGCACTCGGTATTCTAGTCATGAGTGCCAGTCCATCTAGAGTAAACTAGATACATATATTATAAAGGTGTTTGCCCAGATTGGTGTCACTGCCAGCCGTGCCCTTGCACAGGGAAGGGTCTTTCCTTTCTACCTTAAAGCTGTCCTTCTGCATGTTGGTGCCTGTCCATGCTCTGCTCTTCTCATGCTGTCCCTCTTTCCTCTGTCTCAGGGAGAGGGAGAGTCCTAGAAGCTCCAGCTGGAGGTATTTTTAGGTTCTGGCTCCACAGTATTCTATTCTTCAGTTTGATTGGATGACCGAATGTTGATGGTTTCCTTACTACCTATAAATTTGCTGCTTCTGTAATGGTGCCTTCATTTTCTGTGGGCAGAGGCCGTGTAAGGGTTCTCAGTGCCTTCAGTAAAAAAGATTTTTGTTAACGGGAACGCCTAAAATAAATGGCATTTTTAGGCCATTTTTTGCAATTTATAGAGAACATTTTCTTTGTGTTATTAGTGATAACATTAAATAAACAGTAGATTGTGAGCCTGAAACTGCTGAGGCTGCTTGAGAGGGCGATTTGTCTCAGTGCTGGTCTTAGTGTAGACAGCCCGTCACCTTACTCGTGGCAGATGAAAAACTTCTCAGTAGTTGTGCAAAAGGCAGGTGGTTCTCACCATTTTGATTTTGAGGTGTCTCCTTGTGAACAAGGGATATTTCTCAATAACGAAGGACTGCTGGTAGATAAGAACATCAACTGGTTAATTGTAGGTAAAGGAGACCCCGTCCGTCCACATCAGCCGCCTCCAGTCTTCTGTGCTCACCTTCATTAGACCCATCCAAAGGAGCTGATGATGCCCCACAAATAGTAAAGATAAAGAAAGGATGCACACAGTGATGTAGAAAGATGTAACACACACATTTACAAGATTGCCACACACCTCCATTCTTACCAGCAGAAATGGTTCCGGAGAGTGCTGGTTATGGCACTCTTACACTGCCACACCATAATTTCACCACACTCCAAAGTAAGCTCTTGATGTGCTGCAAAGATCTCAGAATCAGGTGGCCAGATTTTACCTGAACCTGCAAACACACCCCACATCAAACCAGGTTTTTACAGTGCTTTATCGACTCCCCGGTGGAAGTAAACATTAGGTTTAAATTTCATTACACGGCACAAGAGGCCTACAGAGGCATAGCTCAAGGGTGCCTTCAAAAAGTAGAACCGCACAGAGAACCTGGCAGGGTGGCATGCTAGTCATTGGCACAGCGGGTTATCCAAGGACCTTGGAAATGGGACCCCCAGGTAGGTTGGACTTTATTTCTAGGATAGAGGCTGTGGAGTGCATTGAATCCAGCCGAAGAAGCAGCCAAGAAACATGCGTTTGAAGAAAAGCTTAAACCTGGACTTCCTGATGGATCCCCCTATCTTCAGATTCTTCATCTTTTGAAAATCCCAGGTACTAGACAGGATCCTGAAACTTTGACATAGCTTGCCTACACCAGTAGTGGGTGTTGGCTCACCCACAACACTGGAAGCGAGGTCATGGACACCTCGATAGCCAGGGCCACGGGTTCCATTATAGCCCTGCGCTGACATGCCTGACTGTGATGTATTGAATTTGTGGAGGGTGTTCATGTCATACTAATGGACATGTCTTTTGGCAGGGAATGTCTCTTTGGAGACCAGGCGTATGGGGCCCTTGAGTAGGGATGGGTGCAATGTTCTGTTCTGCCTGCGAAATTGGTGGAATTTTGGTCACTCCACGTTACTCTTCAATGCAGAGTTCTGGCCAAATTCCGCCAGTCGGTGCTTGGTGGAATATTTCTCCAGCGAGGCTCAAGAACATGCAAGTTGGCGCACGCGAGTGAGTTTTGGCGTACCCTAGCGCGATTTTCTAACATGGGCGGTCGCTGGCATTCACGAGCGGTTGCGGTCAGAGGGCCGCCGTTGTAGTAGATTTTCTACTCGAGCGTCAGCAACATCAACTCCAATGACGATGCACTATTGCGCAACACATGGTGTCGTTCACGCTGATTTCCAGCGCTGCTTATGATATGCTAAGTTGTAGCGCGAGCTGCAATTTTTCCGCCCATTGGTGGAATTCCATCGAATCTCCCTGAGTTTTTCTATAACTACTCAGAGTGAAACTCCGTGAGTTCTGCCCACCCCTACCCTTGAGCATTAAAGTCAGAGAGAGAGGGCCATTGCTCGACTTTAGGTCTTTAAACTCCTGCAAAATACTTAAGACTATATTCAGAAATTAATTTCTGGGCTTTTCCAAGGGGTTCCAGTTTCAGCAACGCCAACCCTCCCAGCTCTTTCAAGAACAATAACTGAATCCCTTAGTGTGTCAGTACAAAGGCAGCTGGAAGAGGACTTCAAATCTAGCAACATTACTCCTTCTCTTCCTCCTCTCCAGTACTACCCAGAAAGCTGCATTAGCTTATCCCTGTGGGGGCATGTGTGGCCTATTGGATGACAGGTATCCTCCTTTCCACCGGCCGGGCAGGCTATACCTTCAGACCAGTGGGTCATTTAGATCGTAGCAAGGATGTATGTCCTACTCTTCCAATAGTCTCCTCTCCACATCCCACCCCACCAGACTCTTCTGTCAGAGGAGCACTTAAGAATGTAGCACAAGGAGATTGTAGCCCTGCTACAAAAGTGAGCAGCTGAGTTGGTGCCAGAGCAGGAAATATGGCAGAGGTTCTACACCTGGGACTTCCTAGATCCCAAGAAGGGCACTGATTTTTATCCGATCCTAGACCTCAGGCTCCTGAATCTCTGTCTGCGCAAGGATAATTTCAAGATTCTGTCCCTGGCTCTTTCTGGTGCTGGAAGCAGAAGACTGGATGGTGTTCCTTGATTGCAGTATGCGTATTTTCATTTAAAGGTCATGCAGTGAGACAGGGGGTACCTGCTTTTCATAGTGGGGTACAACCACTACCGGTTCATGGTATGTCTGCAAACAGGGAACAGTGAAGCCTGGTCAGGTGGACCTCTTTACCGTGCAGGACAGTGCCTAGAGCCCACTGTTCTGGTTACTTCAGTATCCGCTGCATAGAGCCCGGGGGAAAAGGAGGGCGCTTTGATTGAAGAACTTTCCACCTCACTGCGTGTTTCCCTACAAACCCTCATTCCATTGTTTCTCAGGAAGATTAGCCAGGACCGGCCCCAAGTCATCTTCATTGCCCAAGACTAGCCAAGAAGGGTGTGGTACACAGACCTCTTGCGCATCTCACTGTTGGTGGGGCAGGTTCTGCACCCCAAACTCCAGATCCTACATCTTTATGCCTGGAGATTGAGCATGGACACCTGAGCTCCTTTCAGCTGCCACTAGAGATGGTTATTGTGATATTATCTGCTTGACGTCCCTCCACCAAATGTGTCTGTTCGGTAGGTGGAACACATTCCTCACTTGGTGTTCAGAACAGGACACGGATCCCCTGAAGGCTCGCCTGTCCAAGATTCTCCAATTTTTTGTCCTTGCTCGCCCAGTAAGGCTGTGCAGTGGGCATTGCAAGGGACGCACAGCAGGCTTGTTGGCTTTCCTTTGCATCCCGGATCAGCCATACTTCTTCAATTGCCAATAAGGATGAGGATTCTGAAGGGACTGACCACTATGTTTCCTCCCACTCCCTTTGTCAGGCTTCAATGGTACCTAAATTTGGTTTTGAACTTTTTTGATGGGCTCTTTCTGTTAGTCCCTTCACATTTGTCAGCTGTGTTTACTGACATTTAAATCTGTATTTTTGGTTGCCATTAAGATATAAGCACTTCGCATTCACATGCCGTTCACATGTTTCCTCCCAACCAAACTTGACCTTAGAACTGAAGCGGGATCCCTTTTTCATATGGGGCAGTCTATTACCCTTCCCACATATTACCCGCCACCCCATCCCACCCTAGAGGAGGAGCACATGGCTGGACCCATGGGAGCGGCCAGTTTCTACAAAGACCGCACCAAAGTGGTTAAGTCTGATGACCAGTTCTTCATAGGACGCATGGGCAGCAGGAAAGCCACAGCTGTCGAGAAGAGGAGGTTGTCCCGCTGGATAATTTTATACATCCACATGTACTACCCTCTTCCAGAAAAGGAACCAGCAGAGGGAATCTGAGCCCATTCCATCAGAGGAAAGACTTCCACCTTAAACTTGGACATGTTGATTCCATAGTTGAGGTCTCTTGTGTGGCGTCATGGACTTCCTTTCACACCTTCACCAAGCGGTGATGTTTTGGGCTCAGAGGTGGGATGGTGTGGCCATTTTTTATTCTCAGTCCTACCAGATTTACTCCCCTGACCATTCTTTAGATTCTCCATATAGGGAAGGTACTGTTTAGGAATCTGTTTGAAAGATGAGGAATCATCAGGTATAATTAACCATCAGAAGAAAATGTTACTTATATTCAGTGTATGATCTTTCAGGTGGATACTTTACCTGCAGATTCCTCACTGATTCTGCCCACTTCTGCGTTCTGAAGGATGATTCATAGGTCTTAATAATAAGATTCCAGATTAGGTTTGTCAGGATCCATCGACAGCGCACCGCCGGCCGGGAACGGGAAACGAAACAAGCAAGACCCTATTTCCGGACTACAACTCCCGACGGGCGTGACTCACGCTACGCACGCTACGCCCGTCGTCAACGTAAAAGGGGAAAGGTCGACTCCATCGGAGCCGATAATTCTTGGACCAGAGACGTGCGAGGAAGCGCAGAATTACCGAGACGGGGTTACGAAGAGAGACTCAGCCAGGTAGCGGCCCGCGATAACCCCAGAGTCTTCAAGACCGAGGTAGGCGTGTTGTGGCAAAGTTCTCTACTCGGCTCCCCCCCCCCCCCTTAGAAGAGTTCGGAGACACGGTCTCCGCGGACACGAACAGCCTTAGGTATCTCCTTGGAACTGGTGTAAAGTAACGCCCCTCTGTTGGAGAGACCGGCCGGTCTCATGCAGAGGAGCGACAGTATATTTATTGGCTTGGCTATCCCTGCAGGGCATATTTAAACCCCGTTCTGTCTCTCGAGGTGAGAGAGCCTCGTGACTTTGAAACCTGCGGGGAGGCGAAAACCTTCTTTTGTATTCACTGGTTATAGCGACGGAGCAGATCGTAAAGCCACGGGTGTGCATCCACGAATCAGGGATGGCCCGTGATGTGTAATGTGATTGTTTTCTGGCAGAAGCAAGCAGTGCTGAAAAGGCACGACACAGTCGCCAGTCCTCAATATTGTTTTCCTATATGTTAATTTCCTCAGACATAAGAGAGAGGGTCTCGCTAAGAAGGGGTGGTACCAACACCGGTTGCTTGGAACTAGCGGGGCATGTACAAGTGGGTATCTGTGCAAATAATGTGCTACAAGTTATGTGTTCCCTGTGACGGCTCACTGCAATGCTCCATACGTGTGATCTTTCCTTTTCATTTGTATTAGTTGCCTGAGACCACTGACCACTGCCTCTAGCTCTCCATTATATGTCTTGACGTACCTTCTTTCCTTTACAGGTGAGGGGGCGAGTTAGATCAGAAAGCACTGCAGTTACCGGTAAAACAAGTGTATCATGCTGTATACATAGAACAAGGGTCTCATACGGTGTCTTGTTGTTTTTTTGCCTTTACAGATCTCCCTCCCTGCAGTCCCCACCCTTTCCTTCCCCCGCTCGATCACCCCAAAAGTCCGTGGTTACACTCAAGCCGGACTTGGGGTCATCCAGAGGTGGACCCCCTTAGAGCATCAACACAGCCCCGGGGACATCGGAACAACGGAACCTGACAGAATTATCGGCCCAAGAATTCTCTTCTCCCCCTGGTTGTGTTGAAAGCTTACCATGGCTACATTAGATGACGTAATGGCAACGTTAGCGCAGATGCAGATAGAGCTAGCTACCTCGAGACAAGAAACAGCGTCCTTGCATTCCCGCGTAGACTATCTGCAAAGAAACCCGTTTAGTGTGGGTAGCCCTTCTCCGCCTACTTCCTTGGTGGTAGAAGTCCCAGCTTCAATTCCCTTGGCCCCACCAGAGAGGTTCCACGGCGATAGGAAAAAGGTCCAGGTTTTCATAACCCAGGTATTGCTTCACTTCACCTGCAAGCCCAAAATGTTTGTGACTAACCAAGCCAGGCTCGCCTTTCTTATATCTTATTTGGGGGGCGAAGCTGCCCAGTGGGCCGTCCCTATTGTAAGGAACGATGACCCACTGCTCTACGACTGGGATGCATTCAGAACGGCGTTTGAGAAAACCTTCGATCGGCGAGCAGAAACATTCTCGGCGGATAAAGACCTATTGGAGTTGAAGCAAGGCTCATTGGATTTGGTAAGCTACCTGAACAACTTCCGACGTCTGGTAGCCGAAACAGATTGGCCGGAAACCAAACAGTGGGTCATATTTTACCATGGCCTCACCGAAGAGCTGAAGGACGTCATGGCTCAAATCGAGCCTCAACCCAGTACGTGTACTGCCCTCATTGATCTGATGCTTCGGTTGGACCATCGATTGAGAGAGCCGAAAGGAGAGCACACACGAAAAGAGCGGGCTAGTCCGTGGAGTGAACGATCAGGGCCCCCGGAGAAAACCCCTACCAGACCCGAACCCATGGAAATCGGAGCAGTGAGGGCCTCGCTAACCCTGAGTGAAAGAGACCATCGTCGCAAACAAGGGTTATGTTTGTATTGCGGCAAGAAAGGCCACTTCATACGGGAATGCCCAGTTAAACCAGCATATGGAAGGTCTCGTCTCGGCTAGATGGCGACGGTGACAACGGACAAGGGGGAGGAAAACTGCCGCACCTGAGACCGGTTGAAGGGAAGATCTCAGGGAGACGTACTATCCCTTCAGTGGATTATTCCTTATTCAGGGAAAAATAAAACAAATTCATAACAATGCATATTGACATAAACCAAGTACACCACCCGATCCGAGCAATGGTTGACTCAGGTGCTACCGGCTGTTTCATGGATAAACAGGAGGCAGCCAGACTAGGAGTGCAACTCCTCCTCAAGGCCATCCCGGAATTGGTCTACGCAGTGGATGGCAAAGAATTGGAGTCAGGCCCCATACAACATCACACTCCGGAGTACGAACTCACGTATGAAGGATATCATCGAGAGTGGGCATCATTCAACATCATCCAAGCCCCGCAATACGGAATCATTCTTGGACTCCGTGGCTGCAGAAACATGAACCCTGTATCCAATGGGCCACAAAGACTCTACAGTTGAGGTCGTCGTATTGCCAAACACATTGCAACCGGGAGCCGGTTCGTCCGTCGGAAGTGTTAGCCACCGGGCATGGGATAGCGACCGCGGCGGAGAAAGAGATAACATTACCAGAATGTTACCACTCCTTCAAGGATGTATTCAGCGATAGGAAGGCCGAAGAGATCCCTCCTCATCGAGAATTCAATTGTCGGATTGATTTGGTTCCGGGAGCAGTGATTCCCTGTGGGCGGATATACGCACTGACCATACCGGAAAACCTGCATTTACGTACCTACTTAGACAAATACCTGGGATTAGGGTTTATTCGTCCTTCAAGATCACCTGCCGCCTCGCCACTTTTTTTTATTCCTAAGACCAACGGGGAATTAAGGTGCTGCATCGACTTTCGAGCATTAAACGCTATCACGGTGAAAAATCGGTATCCCCTCCCGTTGATTCCAGTTCTCTTGGAGCAGGTGAGAGCTGCGAACATATACACCAAGCTGGATTTAAGAGGGGCATATCATCTTGTGCGTATGCGAGAAGGCGATGAATGGAAGACGGCATTCAAGACGCGGTACGGACTTTTTGAGTACTTAGTTATGCCCTTTGGGCTCTGTAACGCCCCTGCCGCCTTTCAATTTTTTCTCAACGAGGTGTTGCGGGAATTTTTGGATGTCTTCGTAGTCGTATATATTGACGACATTCTCGTGTACTCCGTTACTGAAGAAGAACACATTACCCATGTGCGAAGAGTATTACAGGCCTTACACAAACACATGTTGTTTTGTAAACTCACAAATTGTGAGTTTCACGTTACCACCGTAGAATTCCTCGGAGTCATGCTTACCCCCTCCGGACAAATTATGGCAGAGAGGAAGGTAAAGGCTGTGGTAGACTGGCCCCGTCCGCACAATGTTAAAGACATTCAAAGCCTACTGGGGTTCGCGAATTTCTATAGGAGATTTATCCAAAACTTCTCCAACACTGTCGCACCCCTGACCAAGTTGACCCGAGTAAAGGTTCCGTTCCTTTGGACCTCAGAAACCCAAGAGGCGTTCGAGCGCCTAGAAAAGGCTTTCACCTCCGCTCAGGTTCTAGTGCATGCAAAACCAGAGTTGCCCTTTTTTGTCGAAGCAGACGCCTCAGAAATCGCAGTGGGAGCGGTGCTGTCACAGAGACATGAGACCACGGGTTACCTCCACCCCATCGCCTTTATGTCACGGAAGTTGAACCCAGCGGAACAAAACTACACCATCGCGGAAAAAGAGCTCTTGGCGATTAAAGACGCCTTTCTGGAGTGGAGGCATTGGCTGATGGGGGAGTCACATCAGATTACGGTCTATACCGATCTTCAGTTTTTACGAGCAGCTCGTCACCTTACACCGCGACCGCTCAGATGGACGTTGTTTTTCGCCGAGTTCAACTTCATAGTGACCTTTCGCCCTGGAGTGAATAACCGGAAGGCCGACGCTCTCACATGACAGGAAAACCCACCGCATAAAGAACTGGGTACGGAAAAAGCAATCATAGACCCTAATCGAGTGGTGGGTATTGTGGCCACAGACGACTTTTTGAACAGCATTTGGCGAGGGATACGTACCGCTGAATGGAGAACCTGGCTTCGGTTCCACCCCGAGTGGAGATTACATCAAGGCCTCCCCTTGAAAGGACGTCAGTTGCTTGTCCCCACCAAGACACAGAGGAAGACGTTTTTTTTGTGGTGTCATGCTCTTCCCTGTGCTGGACATACTGGACGCACAAAGACTCTAGAAAAAGTGTTAAGACAATTCTGGTGGCCCTCAGTTCGTCCTGACGTTCAGAAATGGGTACAAGAATGTTCCATCTGCGCCCAGATGAAACCTGATCACCGAGCCGCACCGGGCTTGTTGCAACCGATGCCCACTCCAGAGCGACCCTGGGAAAGAATCTCAGTGGACTTTATAGTCGGGCTTCCCAGAGATCAAGGAATGACAGCCATCATGGTGGTGATAGACTATTACACCAAGATGGGTCATTTTGTAGCCTGCAAACAGGCCCCCACGGCGGGACAATTGGCCATACTACTGCTTACACATGTTGTCCGCCTTCATGGACTCCCACAAGTCATTGTATCCGATAGGGGGGCCCAATTTACATCAGGCTTTTGGAAAACTTGGTGTTCCAAACTCCAGGTCACCTCTTCCCTGTCAACGAGCTTCCATCCACAGACGGATGGCCAAACCGAGAGGCTAAATCAGACTTTGAAGCAATACCTTAGATGTTATGTGAGCACAGCTACTGATGCGTGGGTGGAGTGGTTATGGGCAGCAGAAATCGCTTACAACAGCGCAACACACTCGTCCACTAAGCACACCCCGTTCTTTAGCACTTACGGTTTCCATCCCAGATTCACCCTCCTTGATTATGCCTAACACCGACACGCGACGCCCAGAATTGCGCGACAGGCTAGTGTTCATGCGGAAGGTACTTGCGCAAGCTAGAGTAAATCTGTTGAAAGCAAAGGACCAGTACAAAAGACAGGCTGACAACACCGGAGACCAGGGCCTATGTACAATCGAGGGGATTGGGTATGGTTGTCAACGCGGAATATCCGGTTTAGGAAACAGTGTGTTCAACCCAAGATTTATAGGACCGTATCGGGTCATTAAGCATGTAAACCAGGTGGCAGTAAAAGTGAGATTACCTGCACACTTTCGCATCCATCCGGTGTTTCATGTCTCCCTTCTGAAACCTGCCAGACAGCCCCGGAACAGGCGACCAGCACCGGTCCTAGTGCACCATGATCAGGAATATGAGGTGAAAGCCATTCTGGATGCAAAAACAGTGAGGGGTTGTTTATGGTATTTAATCTCCTGGAAGGGGTATGGGCCGGAGGACGACTTGTGGGAGCCCGCGTCGGCGGTCCACGCTCCCAGGCTGATCGCAAGGTTCCATAGGTTGCACCCGTACAAACCTGGCGGCCGTCGGTGATCCTCAGAAGGGGAATGTGCTGTCAGGATCCATCGACAGCGCACCGCCGGCCGGGAACGGGAAACGAAACAAGCAAGACCCTATTTCCGGACTACAACTCCCGACGGGCGTTGCGTGAGACGCATCACGTGACTCACGCTACGCACGCTACGCCCGTCGTCAACGTAAAAGGGGAAAGGTCGACTCCATCGGAGCCGATAATTCTTGGACCAGAGACGTGCGAGGAAGCGCAGAATTACCGAGTCGGAGTTACGAAGGGAGACTCAGCCAGGTAGCGGCCCGCGATAACCCCAGAGTCTTCAAGACCGAGGTAGGCGTGTTGTGGCAAAGTTCTCTACTCCGCTCCCCCCCCCCCCTTAGAACAGAGTTCGGAGACTCTGTCTCCGCGGACACGAACAGCCTTAGGTATCTCCTTGGAACTGGTGTAAAGTAACGCCCCTCTGTTGGAGAGACCGGCCGGTCTCATGCGGATGAATGACAGTATATTTATTGGCTTGGCTATCCCTGCAGGGCATATTTAAACCCTGTTCTGTCTCTCGAGGTGAGAGAGGCTCATGACTTTGAAACCTGCGGGGGGGCGAAAACCTTCTTTTGTATTCACTGGTTATAGCGACGGAGCAGGTCGTAAAGCCACGGGTGTGCATCCACGAATCAGGGATGGCCCGTGATGTGTAATGTGATTGTTTTCTGGCAGAAGCAAGCAGTGCTGAAAAGGCACGACACAGTCGCCAGTCCTCATTATTGTTTTCTTATATGTTCATTTCCTCAGACATAAGAGAGAGAGTCTCGCTAAAAAGGGGTGGTACCAACACCGGTGGCTTGGAACTAGCGGGGCATGTACAAGTGGGTATCTGTGCAAATAATGTGCTACAAGTTATGTGTTCCCTGTGATGGCTCACTGCAATGCTCCATACGTGTGATCTTTCCTTTTCATTTGCATTAGTTGCCTGAGACCACTGACCACTGCCTCTAGCTCTCCCATATATGTCTTGACGTACCTTCTTTCCTTTACAGGTGAGGGGGCGAGTTAGATCAGAAAGCACTGCAGTTACCGGTAAAACAAGTGTATCATGCTGTATACATAGAACAAGGGTCTCATACGGTGTCTTGTTGTTTTTTTGCCTTTACAGATCTCCCTCCCTGCAGTCCCCACCCTTTCCTTCCCCCACTCGATCACCCCAAAAGTCAGTGGTTACACTCAAGCCGGACTTGGGGTCATCCAGAGGTGGGCCCCCTTAGAGCATCAACACAGCCCCGGGGACATCGGAACGACGGAACCTGACAAGGTTAATGCACTGCATTGTGGCATCATTTGATGTCATCCCTCGTCTTTGCCTCTAAAGTCACAGAAAAAAGAGGTCAGGAACTGACATCGGGCACAGCGGTGGGCTCTACATGGCTCCAGTGACATCACCATAGCCTCGCCTCTGGTATCAAGATGAGGTCAGAGCCCCCTTTAATTATGGGAGAGCTATAACAGAAGTTTCTCGATCCAGTCTAGCACCTGGAATAGTTAAAAGGTGAGACATTTGCAGGCGAAGTATTCATTAGAAGAAACAGTTATTTACCTTTTGTAATCTTTCTGGGGGATACTCTGTATACCTGCAGATGTCACACCAATCCCTCTCACTTTCCTGTTCTGAAGGATGGTCTTAGGCCTCCGGTATAATGTGAAACTCAGGCCCAACTTACTCCAACCAGGTTCTGGCAGGCTCTTTTCACCCACCACAGTCCTTGGCACATCTGTAGTGCTTTAGGGTAACTGAAAAGGTAACTTAAAGAGCTTTATAAAACAACCCTCAAAAATATCCTTCTGTTTGTCAACTTCAGTGCATTGTGGGTAGTGAAGTTTCTGCATAAACTGATTAGTTAGTTGCAGATGTGTCACTCCCACCTTCTTTGTCCTTTCAGGCTGGAGGAGCTGATGAAAACATTCCTTGAAGACACGGATCCTGAGTGCACGTTGGATGTAGGGGCTGACATGCGCAAGATCCAGCACTGCTTCAAAAACCTAAAGGTAGAACTTGGTGTCAGCTCTCTGTGTGCCCATAAAAGAGCCATGTGAGAAGCTTGGTCCTTTCTCTGTTTCAGTTCATGACTGCTTGTAAATATGACAACTACGAGTTCATGTATGTATATGTTTATGGTAATTTATTATTGTGAGCTGTCTTCATCTACATTTACAGATTGAAGTTGTGTTCTAACCCCTTGGTGTCTACAGTGTGGTACTACAGCACATGGTACACACGGACAGGCTACAGACACACTTCCAGTTAGAGGCTCTTCCCATTGTATTGGTGTGGTATTTGTTGGAAGGTTGGTCCCAATAGGACTTTTGATGCCTGTTCGAGGGACCTTGTCTCTGTTCTTGACAAACGTTTGTGCTCTTTGCTCGTGTTTGAGGGAGATTCATGCTTTGAGGTCCTTAGGCTGGAACCCTCTTTATCCCACCCAGCACTAGTTATTGTTGCTTGCTGTTATTGTGTTTGTGATCATGGACCTGAGTGCTAATATGTGCTTGTGCTTATTGAGTAGTTGCTGCCAAGTTGGCACTCCAGACTGGTGGTCTTCTGAACAACACCAGTTGGACGACCATAAGCTTGATTTAAATACCGGTTTCACATCCACAATTTAATGAGGCATGGATCCAGCCAATGGAATCCTTTTACTACACTGTCTGTGCCTATTCACGTATAATAAAATACCACCATATTTGAGTGGTGAGTATTAATTCAAAAGAGTCCATTGAGAGTAAAAAAACTCATGTGGTTCCAAAAGCAACAAGTGACAGAGATAACAGAGGTAGGGTGGGTTCTTGGAGATAAAAGTGATACAGCTACTTCCAGGAGATAAATAAAGGAGGTAATGCGGATTGATTCCTGGAGATAACAGAAGTATGGCTGATTCCTGGAGATAAAGAAGGAACAATTGATTCCTGGAGATAACAGAGGTATGGCTGATCCCTGGAGAAGAAGGAGATAATATTTACTCCTGTAGATAATGACGGTCTGGCTCATCCCTGGAGATAAAGGAGGTATGACTGATCCCTGGAGATGAAGGAGATAATATAGATCCCTGGAGATAAAGGACGAACCATTGATTCCTGGAGATAACAGAGGTATGACTGATCCCTGGAGAAGAAGGAGATAATATTGACTCATGTAGATAATGATGGTCTGGCTCATCCCTGGAGATAAAGGAGGAACCATTGATTCCTGGAGATAAAGGAGGAACCATTGATTCCTGGAGGTAAGAGGTATCGCTGATCCCTTGAGATAAAGCAGATAGTATTGATTCCTGGAAAATAAAGGAAGTATTGCTGATCCCTGGAGGTAAGAGGTTTGGCTGATTACTGGACATTACGGAGATAGTATTGATTCCTGGATTTAAAGGAGGTGCCATTGATCTCTGGATCAATGGCACAAGGAGATAGTATTGATTCCTGGAGTTACAGGAGGTATGGTAGATCCTTGGAGGCAAGAGGTCTGGCTGATTCCTGGAGTTAAAGGAGGTATGGCTGATCCCTGGAGGTAAGAGGTCTGGTTGATTCCTGGGATTAAAGGAGGGATGGCTGATCCCTGGAGGTAAGAGGTCTGGCTATTCCTGGGGTTAAAGGAGGTATGGCTGATCCCTGGAGGTAAGAGGTCTGGCTGATTCTTGGAGGTTAGAGAGCTGGCTGATTCCTGGAGTTAAAGGAGGTATGGCTGATCCCTGGAGGTAAGAGGTCTGGCTGATTCCTGGAGATAAATGAGGTATGGCTGATTCCTGGGGTTAAAGGTGGTATGGCTGATCCCTGGAGGTAAGAGGTCTGGCTGATTCCTGGAGATAAAGGAGGTATGGCTGATCCCTGGAGGTAAGAGGTCTGGCTGATTCCTGGAGATAAAGGAGGTATGACTGATTCTTTAAGCTCCCATTCTGTCGTCCAAAACTCTGAATGAGTGCTCCATGTAAATAGCACATCACGCAGTCTTTGCATTTAACGGGAGGAGAGTTAGCGCCCAGATTTGTACCCCTGCCAGAATGAGGCCTGATGTATCTGCCTAATGTCTTTGTGGTTGGTTTTCCGTTTAGGCTCTAAAGAACAGTTTTTCTTCTAGAAATGTCATTGAACTGTTTAGCCCGAAGGTGTATTCTTGGTGTGAAAACTTGGTACACCCTTTTTTCCCCATTTGTCTAGGAAGATTCCATTGAATTCAAAGGTTGATAACTGTGCAGTGTAAAGGGACCTTTTATGAGATTTTGCAACAGAAAAGGGTAGAGCAGGCTTCTCCGACGAGTAGCTTGTGAGCTACTGGTAGCTCTCCGGGTACCTATGAGTAGCTCTCCTGTGTGCAGCCCAGCCTACTGAACTAGAAGCTTTTATTTGATTGAATTAATGGATGTATCCCAACATTGAAAAGTGTGTATTTGAGACATAAATGTGTATTTTCGGAACTCATAAGCTTATGTTCGAAGAGAATGGTTGAATGGTGCATTTGAGTATTCTCCCTGTATTTTAACTTTGTGTGACTTAAATCGCTTGATTACAAAGCGTTAGAGATTTAGAGACTTCCTTAGCGCTCCTAAGCGCTTTTGTGTTCCTTCCCCCCTCTCCTGCCTCCGGACCGCCCTCGGCCGAGTATCGACGCCGAGGGCTGGGTTCCCGGTTTTTGGCGGCCATATTGGGTGTGGGCCAGGCGGGTGACGCGCTCTAGCAGCGCTTTAAATAGAACGGCTATGACTCCGCGCAGCGGACGCGTACTGCGGACGTGCTGGATCTGCGCCGGAGTCGTGCCAGAGTCCTGCCCGTCTGCGCCCGTCCGCGACAGGGCGGGACCAGGGGCCATGGGCCCGATACCCGTGTCTATCACTTCCGTAAGGGCCCCTCACATCAGGTATTCGGCGCAAACTCTGTTACACCTCAGACCAACCCCTCTCACAGAATGCTCCAGAGATTCCTGGCCGTGCCCTGAGGGCCCTTTCTCCTGCATACATTGCAAATACCAAGCTTCTCCTACAAAACTCAGCACTGAGATGGTAGATAATAGGGAACAAACTCCACCTAAAGGGATAAAGGGGACAAAGTGCCTTCTCCTCAATGTTCGCTCCCTACCTAGACATCAACTAGAGGTATGGGACCTAATACATACTACTCGACCCGACCTTTGCTTCCTAACGGAAACCTGGTTGAAACCTCATACGGTCCCTGCTATTGCTGTGGGGGTTCCTTCTGGCTAAAAGTTTGTCCATTTTTACCGCCCAGAGAAAATAGGTGGTGACTTAGCCATCATGCATAAAGAACATCTGAAGATCACAACACTAGAACAGAAGCACAGCCCCCTCTTTGAGATAATAATTTTTAAAATGCAATATGCCACAAACAGATTCTGGAAAGGAGCCTTAGTTTATCGTCCTCCGGGGCCCTCTACAGGCTTCTCTCTTGCATTATTGGAATTCTTGGCCCCATATCTTAAAGCAAAAGAAGATTTCCTCCTTCTTGGCGATTTTAATGTCCACGTTGATAATCCCGCACTCCCTGAAACAATCTCCCTGATCTCTGAATTATCTTCCCTCGGTCTGACTCTGCAAAACCACGAGCCCACCCATATAGGTGGTCATCTTCTCGACCTGGTATTCACCAATTTCCCCAAAGTACAATGTCTTTCCCCGGTTCAAATAATTTGGTCCGACCACCTCATCGTGGAATTCTCAATATCTAAGGAGGATAAGCCCTCCAATAAAAACTCCCTACCACCTGTCTGGCGTCGATAGTGGCATAAAGTCACCGTAGAGGAATTGCAAAAGGAATGGAAGCAGCCCATTCCCGCAGAGACAGATAGTATAGAGACCGTTTTAACCAAATTCAACAATTCCCTTAAAGAAGCAATTGACAAAATAGCACCTCTAAAATTACACAAACAATACCCTGCCACCAAACAGGAAACATGGTACACCGAGGAGCTTAGAACAGAAAAACAAAAATGTAGGAGGTTGGAAAAGAAGTGGAGAAAAACACGAACCGAAGAAAAAAAGAAAGCACATCATGAGGCCCAGACTAAATATTACAAAAACATCAAACTTGCTCGGAGGAATAGCCTCTCTCAACAACTTGCAGAAGCGGGTAATCGATCCAAGGAATTATTTAAAATTCTTCAGGAGTTTGTAAAACCTACCGCATGCAAAAGCCCTGATGACTTTTCCCAACAATTATGCGATGAAATCTCCTTGTTCTTTGAAAATAAAATCAATTTGATCTACGACAAAATTTTATTGGTCTCCAATCAAAATAGTAATAACTCTCTCTCCCCTTCCTTCCTGCCCACACGGAGAAAAACCACACTTATGATATTCCCAGCGGTCAATGACTCAGACCTTACCTCCCTTATGAGCCATATAAAATCTGGATCCCCAGATGATTTTTTATCAGCTAAAATAACTGCCTCCTTGCAAAATCTGCTTAGGCCCCATATTCAAACACTGATCAACCATTCTCTTAGGGAAGGATCTGTGCCCACAGAATGGAAAAAAGCAGTGGTGAACCCAATCCGAAAGAACGCAACAATTCCATGGACCGACCTTTCCAACCTCCGACCCATCTCCCTCCTACCCCTTTTCAGCAAAATGACCGAGAGACACGTAAACACTCACTTGTCCAAATACATCGAGGCAGCGGAGGGCCTAGACTTCTCTCAATCTGGATTTAGGCCCAATCACAGCACAGAATCTGTCCTCCTCTCAGTGACTGATAACATCAAGATGTCACCTGATGGAGGAAATTCAACGATTCTAGTGCTGTTAGACTTATCCGCTGCCTTCGACACTGTGTCTCATGAGATACTTCTCGATCGTCTGAGGGAGAGGGGAATAGAAGGTGTGGCTCTCTCTTGGCTGGAAAGCTTTCTTTCGCATCGCCAACAAGAGGTTAGACTGGGCTCCCACCATTCTATCTCAAGGGAGCTCACCAAGGGAGTGCCACAGGGCTCATGCCTAAGCCCCACACTCTTCAACATGTATGTGGCCCCCTTGGCGGATATTGTAAGATCTCATGGGTTCACCCCTGTGTCGTACGCTGACGACACTCAGCTTTTGTTCCCCTTTAAAACCCTGACGCCCGCAATACAAAAATCTTTTGCGGACGGAATGAGGGCAATATCTTACTGGATGGCCACTAATCGCCTCCAGTGTAATGTAGGCAAGACTGAGGTAATGCTGTTTGGGGAGGCAACACTTTTGTGGTCCCCGGATTGGTGGCCCCCGGATTTAGGACCAACCCCAAGCCCCAAACAGACTGTTAAAAATCTCGGTGTGCGATTAGACAAATCACTTCTGTTTAAAGAGCACACAAATCAAGTAGCAGGTTCCTGCTTCCAGGACATTGGACTGCTCCGACGAGTCTTCCCATTTCTATCAGATTCTTATAGGAAGACTCTCGTCCAGGCCTTTGTTATAAGTAGACTGGACTACTGTAA
The DNA here is from genome assembly GCF_964204655.1 of Triturus cristatus. Taxonomy (NCBI): domain Eukaryota; kingdom Metazoa; phylum Chordata; class Amphibia; order Caudata; family Salamandridae; genus Triturus; species Triturus cristatus. The sequence continues at coordinate 43,884,882 of NC_140589.1, forward strand.
TGGCCTGCTGGTCTCGGCAAATGAGGAACAACTACAGAGACTACAGGTGGTCCAGAACAGTGCTGCGAGACTAGTTCTCAACGCCCAGCCAAGGTCTGCATCACTCCCCCTCTTGACAAAACTCCATTGGTTGCCAATTAGACAGCGTGTAAAATTTAAAATCTGCTGCACTATTTACAGATGCTTGTTTGGCAATGGACCTAAATATTTAAAAGAAATATTCAAACCTTATAAACCCAGTCGTATCCTGCGCTCCAGCAGTCAGCAACAACTCCAGGTTCCTAGGATAAAAAAAGCTAGGCAGGGAGGGCGAGCCCTGTCCTACAAAGGCCCCATCCTTTGGAACTCACTGCCCCCTGCTCTCAAAAATATTATCAATTTTCAATCCTTCAAGAAGTCCCTGAAAACGTTTTTATTTGTCGCCTGTTAGGTTTCTCCCCCCTTCCTTTCTCTGCTTAGTATAAGATCCTGGCTCCTTGGTAAAGCGTAAGCGCGGAGATACCCCTTCGGGGGTTGACTTCCAGCGCTATACAAGAGTATAAATAAATAAATGTGTGTATATATATGCATATGTATTTAAAGCTGATATTTGGATGGTAACTCATGCTGTCTTGCACAAATGTTTTACTTTTATTATTTTCTTGGTGCCAGGGACATTGCAGCACTGGCTGTTATGTATTACCCATGTGGGTACTCCACAATAACAAAGCCTTTTTACATCTGTGCCTGATGCACTGAGGGGATCGCTGCGGATACTCTCATAAGGTGGCAGTCGGGGTACCCTTGTCTAATGTCCCTATGAAAGCTCTTACACTAATAGTAGCTCAGGATGATTTTAATTGAACATAAGTAGCTGCTAATACAGAAAAGGTTGGCATTTCCTGATGTAAACAACAAGGTACCTTCAGACCGGTGCTCGTTTTTGGATCCTTGTGTTTGACAGGTACCAGGGCTGGTGTGCCTACAGCAGCATCCTTATGGCGCCACCTAGTGGTAGTTGTAAATTACCACTAAGGCCCAAAAATGGCCTCATAATGGCTGGTGATCACGTCACTAGACCTCCGAAAATTGTATGTATGGACCAAAAGCTCTTATTATGTTTATTTTCCTGCTTTAATTCTAAGCAGCCATCAGATTTCAACCAGAAAATAGCAGTTACAGATGAAACAAGCATTTGCAATGCAACAGGTCTCGCTTTTACGTGAGTTTAACCCGTTCTGCGCTCGCCGACGCGAGCACTACCTTCTGGGTGCTGTGCACAACCGTTGGCCGACGCAGCCCCGCCCACTCAGAACGTCACCATTCAGCCGCTATTAACGGGTTAAGCTATTGGCATTGTAAACGACAATGGCTTTTATTTATGTTGTAAAAACAAAAACAACAATAAAAGGCATTGTTATTTGCAGTGTCAATAGCTGAAACTCACGTAAATGCGAAACCTATTGCATTGCAAATGCTTGTTAAAGAATGTACAGAAGCCAAGTTAAAGTCCTCATCTTTCTTTATCAATGCGCAAAAATCTTTATAAGTCCCCAGCAATATTTCAAAGCGATCAGTGTCCTGTACAGACAATATTATAACGTGCTAACATTCCAAAATGTCCAATTTTCTTTAATATTGGACAGCCATATTTAATCTGAGCACAGCGATTATTTTAAAGTACATAACGTTCATGTAGAAATCATTTAATAGTGTGCTGCATTCTTTGATACCGCAAAGAAATCATTTAAGAGAGCACTTCATCCTGTAATAGAACATTACGCCCCTAGTGGGCAGAATGTTCTAATATAGCCTTAGAGCCCGCTGCCTTATTAAAGGCCCTCAGCGAACTCTGGAACGGGCCTTTAATGGCCGGTAGAGCAGACTCTAAGGATATAGTAGTGCAGACAGTTTTTTAAAAGTGCATTGAATTTATTTCAAACCACTGCGTTATTTAGGGGTACACGTATATTCTTAAGTGCTCAATATTCCTTCACAGTGCACAGAAATAAATAAAAAGTGCATCCCATTGTTTAACAGTGGACCACAATCCTCAACATTACCTAACATAGGACAGAAATGTATTAAAAAGTGCATCCCATTGTTTAACAGTGCACCACAATCCTCAACATTACCTAACATAGGACAGATATTTATAAAAAAGTGCATCCCATTGTTTAACAGTGCACCACAATCTTCAACATTCCTTAACAGCACAAATAAATCATTCTAAAGTCGGGTGGAATTCTTCAGTAGTGCACAGACATAACTTGAAAGTATTCACCATTTGCAATAGTGCAGATACATTATTTAAAAGTGCACCTCATTATAGAATTGGGAAAAAAAGTTATTTGAAAATCTTAATTAATATTTAATAGTGCTCAGAAAGCCTTTCAAAGTGCATTTCGTTATTTAAGTGGGGCACAGGCATCATTTAAATGCGCATGGCGTCCTTCAATGGTGTTGAGAAAGAATGTAATTGTGTGCCTCAATTTGTAATATTGCAAAGCAATTGTGAAAAGTGGAAGAAGTGTTTGAGTATTTTTAAACTTTACAGAGTTTAAAAATAGTACAGAAACCTTTTTCCCGTGTTCGGGGTCCTCTCATACTGCATACAATCCTTTGTAAATGTGCACGAGCATTCAAAATGCGCAGAAACGTTGCTAAATTTGGCAGCGCTCCTCAGTGCTCTGTAGAAATAATCCAAGTTGTTATAGCGCGATGGGCACAAAATGTTGCTTCTAGGCTCTCTACGTGTCGAATTTTAGGTACTTCTGGCCAGAGAAACACTGGCGCGATGGGGAATGGGGCGCGTTTTGTGTCATGCACACTATGAGCTAATCACCTCTGGGGACTTGGGTGGGTTTAGCGGGTCGGCTCAGTGTGAGATGAGTGTAGGGCGGCCAAACACTATCCGTGGCAGGGACATATTCCCAGACTATCCACCACTGCGCGTGGAATGCTCAGGCGGATTGTAAATTTAAATATCAGATTTTCTATGTTTTCCCTTTTAACTTGAATTAGCCGATTTTCAGAGCTTCCATTTTATATTGACGAACAGAGGGATGAAACAATGTGCCTTGGATAACTGAACGTGGTGACAATGAGAGGCGCGGAATGAATTTCAAACTTTGCGCCATTTAACACCATGACAATGATGCACTTTACAACAACAGGTGGCATACCTCAGCATGGCACTGCAGATGCACCTTGGAAACAGGTGGCATACCAGAGCATGACATTCATTGAAGCAGACCTTCCCTAGCTCCTGCTGAGAATGAGAAAGGATAGAGATAAACAAGCATTTGCAATGCAACACGACTCGCATTTACGCAAGAACTATTGCATTGGAAACGGGAGTGCAGGCGGGCAAGAAGGCACAAATGAGAGTGAGGGGGGGTGAAGGGGCTGAGAAGTCACGGACTGCGGGAGGGGGAGGGGGGAAGACAGAGAAGAAAATAGTGTTGGGATTAAAGGTGCTAGTAGCCATGGAAGGATACAAATGACGACATGGCCGTCATGAGGAGGGACTAACAAGCCTAAAACCAATCAGAAGGCAGCATTTAGGACCTAAGCCAATGAAAAGATAGGCAGAGAGTGGGCAGAGCTTCCACGCTCTACTGAATACTGCATGCCCCGCAAAGCGAACTGTGCATGCGCTGCAACGCTAGGCTCAACCTAAAAAACGACATGTCCAATGAGACATAGGAACAACAACGTCCAGAGTCTGAGAACAGGTGCAGATGAGGACACCGGACCTTTAAAACCCCCGATTTACATTATTTCCACTTTCATGTGGCTCTTTGGCAGACATGCAAGTAGTTTATTTTTTACACTTATGACTGCTTTATTCCCGAAGCATTAATTGTGATGTAATCGGATACCTGTATTTGATTCTCTGTTTGGGCATGCTTTCATCTCGTTGTGGCCATGTGCGTCTTTGCCATTTTCCACTTTCTTAGAGCATCTTGCCAGGACATCATTTATTTCGGGTGAAGGGGGGCTGCACTCTGCCACGCCCACGGGGGCTGTCCCACTGCATCAAGTCCCTTCCGCCGGTGTTCGCAGTTGCATGTGTTGTCTGAGAGAGACCTCAACGCTTTGATTCTCTTCAGTTTGCCCTGCTTTGTTTCTTTGGACGCCCGCGGCCCATCTACGTTGACAGGCTCATGTATTTGGAGCTGCTGCTCTCAGTTTCTGTTTCAAAAGACTTTTTTGGTTCCATGCATTATTCAGGTACTTTATTCCGTGGTCTGTATACAATAAAGGACCTGTTCACATAGTGAGCTTTTAATTCATACATCCATTGCAGTTGTCATCTATTTTGGACAGACTGTAGAGCAAGTGATTATATCATCAATGCTACTTGTAGGTATGGCTCACCAATCAAGGAAAAGACAAGAGTATTTCAAACGAGGTAGGAGAAAGAGCTATCCTTGTGTCCAGCAATTTATATCTACTAACACCCAAATGTGGTGAAAAAGTGTAGGAAGGGAGTGATGGTGCCTCACGGTAGCAACACCAGGGAGGATAAAGCAGGAAGGTACTCGCCTGCTGCCTCAAGGTCTCATCATCAGCTACCAACACTCCTCAGAAAGAAATGTGTATGGAAAGGTATATAGCAAAAGAATGGGTAATGACCCAAAGGGCAAAGTGCTAGGGTGTATAGTAAACAAAGAGGAGAAACTGTGCAGTGATCTGTGCACCACGATAAACCCCACAATGTATATACACAAAATTGAGCTAGTTCACACTGGCTTGCACTATTTATTCTATGCTGTGTGACTACTCATATATTTTTACTTTATTCCTTGGCACATATTGTTTTTTTGTTAGGGGCATTTTGTTCTAGTGTTTCCTGGTAAATATAAGCCACAAAGTGGCATCTGAGATGGAGTTTTACAGCTGACCACCAAGTATTTTGATAAAATTTGCATCTCATCATTAATGATTCTTTCTGTACCTCTCTGCAAAGCTCGATTCTTTCATGTAAATTGTAAACAAGTGTCAGGGATGTGTTCACTGCACAGACCCTACCTCATCGTAGTAGCAGTTGCCAAGGATACATCCACCTATAGACTTCTCACCTGTAGAATAATCAAATACTTCAGATTGGCTCTGAAATTTCAGAGCTCTCACGTTGACAGAAGGGGGCGCTATCTTCATGTTGATGCCTGGCATGGTGCCACCAAAGCCATATAGCGCCTACCCGGCCTAACAATGTCAGATCCCTTTCTTCTGTGCCGTAAACACTCTCCTGGGAGTCGTGAGTTTACCTCCCACAAAATGTTCTGTTTAGTTTTATGTTCCCCTCCCAAGCGTTCAGGCCTTATGCTCTGTAGGGATTGCGATGGATGGATGTCTGTCACTGTACTACATACCATCTGCCTGTGGCGCTTAGGTTCTGACCCTGATTCCTGTGCTTACGCCTCCTGTCCGAAAATGATGCCTAGGACCATCAAGAAGTGGGAAGCCAAAATCTGCATGGCCCGGGCCCGTGATGACGCAAAGTCGTCACCATCAAGACCAAGGCCCAGATCTCTCTCCTCACCCTCTCGTAGAGTGAAGAAAAAGAAACCTAGGGAACCCAAGAAGCAGGGGCGAGGTAGGTTGCCTTCATGACCCCAGACTCACACATTATGTTCATCATTGGCGACAGAGTTATTCGTGGTAAAGCGTTCTTACCCCGCTCCTCCCGGCTCAGAGCCTGTTCCACAGCTAGACCCGACCTTAAAGCCAACTCAACCAGCACCTTCATATCCATTGGCGTCCAATCCATCAATCCAGGGTATTCTGGTGGCACAGCCTTCCTTTCCGTAGTTCCTGGAGCCGGGTACAGTCCCTGCATTATTCCTCTTCTTTGCTAGGTCTTCAAACCCACCTTATGTTCCATGGGACCTGGAGCGCTGTTCAGCCTTCCTATGTTCATGCATCCATGTCCAAGAGGACATTTGTGGTTACTTCCAGGAAATGTTGAAGAATGGGCAGAATGCCTCCAGACATTTCATAAAGTTGGGTCTCGACACTTCCTATTCTGTAGCAACAGCTATGGTCACTCTGGTCTCACTTTGTTGCTATGCCTGGCTCTGGACATCCAGATTCTCCACTGATGTGCAGGCCAACCCTATGGATCGTCCATTCGATGAAGCCAAGCTAATTGGAAACAAAGCTGAAGGGGCCATCAAATGTTTTAAAGCCAAAAGGCAATGGCCGAATCTTTGAACCTTTAACTGCCTCAACCCCAAAGGGAATAACAGCAGTTTTGTTGCTTTCAAGGATGGATTCTTCAGGTGGTTCTCTACTCATCTGTAACGATCCTTATTATTGCAGATGCAGCAACCTCAAAACCTGCAAGTCCACCAGGACAGGGGTATGGCCTGGAGGAAAGGCTGGGGATCCCTTCAGCAAGCCTCCTCCGCCACTAAATCCCCCTCTTCTGCTCCCACAGGAAAGCAATCCGGGTTCTCTTCCCCAAACCTATGCGGAGCCAGTGGGAGGGGGTGTGTCCTCTTCTCTGCCGGAATGGATGGCCATTAGTTTAAATCAGTGGGTCCTTCAAATAGAAGACAGAGGCTACACCATTCCTTTCTTTCAGCTTCCACCCCACATCCCACCCCTGTCTTCCTCGCCAATTCTCAAATCACCTACCCATCCTGTAATAGGAAGTGGCAGCACTCCTTCAGAAATGAGCGGTTGAGTTCGTGCTGGAGCAGTAAAAGGTCTAGGGATGCTACTTCCGTTATTTCCTCGTGCCCAAGAAGGACGGCAGTCTACATTGGAACAGGGAGTTGAACTTCTTCCTTAAAAAAAAAAAAGTTTAAAATCATGACCCTTCCTCAAGTTTTACTGGCATTGGAAATTGGAGACTAGATCAAATTGCTCAACCTGCAGGATGCATACTTCCATATTCCCATTTTGTGGTGTTATCCAATGGTATTTTGCATTTTGTGGTAGATTCAAGTCTTCACCAACATAATGGCAGTGGTGGCAGCCCATCTCAGAAGGCTGGGGATCCCAATCTTTCCATACCAGGATGAACGGCTGATCAAGTATGGTCACCACCAGAGATGGCCATGTGTCATCTGGAGTCGACAGTCTCACTTATGTTCGAATAGACTTTACTATCAAGAACCCCAAATCTCACCGGAGGCCATCCTAATGACTCTAGTTCATAGGTTTTGTACTGGATACCAATTTTCTCTGCTGTTTTCCTTCACCTCATAGGATTGCTGACATACAGGAGATGGTCCCGTCCTTAATACAAGGTGTGCGAGTTACAGTCCTGAAGTTCCTGAGATTCCTAGTTTTGCTGGCTTCTGATATTCTCCTAGTCACAAACACACTTTGGCACTTCAGGGCCCTGTAGTGGTGCAATGGCTAAAGTACGGGGACATTTTTTGGACTCCATCATACTCTCCTCCAGTCCTGCAGTGGAAGTGGTCTAATGTGGAGAACAGGCAAACCTGGCCATGGGGATGGCCTTTACAACCCCCCCCACTCCCCCTCCCGGAACAATGACTACAATAGTGATGTATGCTTCCACCTTAGAGTGGGGTGCTCATCTGGAGGATCTGGAGATCAGAGTCCTCTGATCTCCTGAAGGACAGGTTCTTCTTATCAACCTATTGGAATTATAGGTGATTTGGCTGGTGCTCAAGGCCTCCCTCTTCTCCATTCAGGGTCAGTTCACCCAGATCTTGAAAGAAAGCAAAGCTGCAATGTGGCACCTCAACAAGCGAGGGGAAGAGTCTCATCTAATTTGCCTAGAAGTGTTGAGACTGTGGTCTTAGCACACTGCCAAGGGATCTGGCTCACCGCATATCACCTTGCAGGATTTCTACATTTCAGAGCAGACAGCCCGAGCAGGCGTTATCTTGCCATTCACAAGTGGTGGCTTTTTCTGGAGGTAGTCCAGAACATCTTCGCTCAGTGGGGCACTCCACAGGTGGACTTGTTAGCCTCCTTGGAAAATGGTCAATGCCAGCAGTTCTGCACCCTCCATTATACATTAAGGGGAGACATGGGGGACGTGTTTCAGTTGAGGAGGAACTTTCAACAGCACTAACGGTCTCCCCCCTCCCCCCCCCTACTCTTGATTCCTTGGGTTCTGGGTAAGAATCTGCAAGACCGGGCCCAAGTAATTCTCATCGCTCCCAATTGGCCAAGAAGGGTGTGGTGTGTAGACCATCTGCCCTTCTCCACCATCTCCCAACTCAAGCTGGCATTCAGACTGGATCTACACTCCCGGTTGGAGGGCATGATGCAGACCCCCAATCTCTGAAGCCTCAAATTACATGCCTGGAGATTGAGCAGAAGGTAGATAATGCTAATCTGTCAGTGCGTCGCCCCATCACAAACTAAGCCTATTCTGGCAGATGGTGCACATGTTTTGCATGACGCACGACCAAAAACATAAGCCCCTGGCAGGCCAAGTTGTCTAAAGTTCTGCAGTTTTCCTTGCCCAGAGAGGATGTATGATTGGTACTGTCAACAGGTATTTAGCTGCATTCTGCGTTCCTCTGGCTATAAGATCAGCCATCCTTGTTTCAATCTCAGATTGTGATGTATTTCCTGAAAGGGTCGACTAATCAGTATCCTCCAACCCACTTTGCTTTTCACCATTGGTACCTTAATTTGGTTTCAACTTTTTTAATGGGGGACTCCATTTGAACCCTAGCAAAGTTTGACTATTAAGGATGTTGACATTAAAATTTGTTTTTCTTTTGGCAGTAGCCTCAGCTGGGTTAGCAAGTTAGAGTCTCTTAGTTCCCGTCCTCCATTTACATGTTTTTACTCGGACAAGTTAGTGTTGAGACTAGGCCTGCTTTTGTACCTAAGGTGGTTACTCCTTTCCATCTAAGTCACTCCATTACTCTCCTGACTTTCTATACCCCACCCTATCCCACGAAGGAGAAGGAGCGGTTTCATTGTTGGATCCTAAGCAGGCGGTCAATTACTACCTAGGACGCACCATGGACACACGACTGGATGACCAGCTCTTCTTATGGTACTGTAGTCCCAAGAAAGGCAAAGTGATGCAGAAAAGGACTCTTTCTAAGTGGATTATCCTCTTCATAAAGACCGGTTACGCACTAGCCATGAAAGAACCTCCAGGCCCAAAGCTACCATCTCTGCTCTTGCAAGAGGAGTACCAATTTCAGATATATTGCAGGGTAGCTAAGTGGGTCCTTCTTGCAGGATTTCCTTGTCCAACCATTGTTTAAACACCATCTATCAACACCCCTCCTAGATGGGGTATCACTCTGTTATCTATTCTTCAATGGAGAAATCTGCAGGTGGAAATATCCATCAGAAGAAAATGTTACTTACCTGCAGTAATGATCTTTGTGGTTGTTCTATGTAGATTCCTCAGCGACCTGCTCCCCTCCCCGTTTGATGGATTATTGAAGGGAATGTTAATAAGATCCCAGAATATATTCTTGCCCTGCAGTACTATGTCAGTCTGTCTGCTTGCCTCATAGGCTTTGGAAAAATTGATTCTGATGTTGTTATGCTGGGTTGGGTGCTATATGGCTTTGATGATGTCACATAGCCCCACTTCCATCGTTAATAAGATATGCACGCCCTGTCCGCGACATGAGAGCTTAGAAGCTTCTAGATCCTGTCTGACTCCTAAGATTATTCTACAGTTGAGGGATCTTCAGGTACCGCAGGTAAGTAACTTTTTGTCATCCTCACTTCTTTCAGAAGTAAGGGTTTCCCATCATCCTTTATCAGACACTTGATCACATTAAAAACAAATACAGCACAAACATTAAATCAGTCAGAAATAGGCTAAATGGACTTGCCTAATCCAGGTGTATTTGTGAATCCTGGCACTGCCAGGTCTGTGACTGAAGGTGGTCCACCTTCCTTTGATGCTGGCTTTCAGTCAGATATATGTTATGCCCTGCATAGTATGTTCATATCTTGCAGTTTACAACAATATACAACCCTCTGACTGTGGGATTTGGGAAAAGGCTCGCAGCTAGTGATGTGGTACCAACCAATCCAGATAATATACCTCACACTCCTGATGCTGGCTTAGATGCGCTTGACAACAGTGACCGGCGCTGGCTTAGATCCAGTGGAAAAAGAGAGAAGAGATCCTGTAAATTTATCAATTAAAATAAGAGCTCCCCTGTTCTCTGGATGTTGGATGCTCCGGGGGAACCGTTAGAAGATCTAATGTTAGTTGTTCAGCCCATATTTTCTGTTGGGCTCCTATGATGCTCATTGCAGATATGCTCAGGCTCATATGAGGTGTCCTTTAAAGGAACTTGTCTGCTATAAATGAATAGTTGAATGCCCTAGGGCCGCTTTGGCAAAACCAGTTTACTATTGATAAAAAATGATTTGCTTTCTTTAACAAGTTAAGAAAGATTTCAAAAGAAAGATCACAAAAAGTGTACTGACAGCGTGTGGTTATCCTGTCATGTCAACCTCTTGGAAGCAATTGTATGGGTTATAAAAAAAAATATTGGAAAGGAAGAAAAATGTAAAGATTCAGGGTTTACCTATCCGCTAATTGGTTTTGAAGAATAATTTGTTCCCTGTGTAGCTCTAACTCGGCTGTATCGGGAAGGCCGTCAGGGTTTGTTAACAAAAATAAACCCCAAGTTTGCAAATTTTGCATCCGTAGAAGCTGGACCCACAACTCAGAGTGTTTGTTTTGTGGGCAGCGTCAATAAGGAAATCTACAAATACATTGCAACATTCACATTTGTAGATAAAGGTTAGACTTTGTTACGTAAGATCCCTGGCCCTTCGGTTTCAACAAGGGACCGCCCTGCTGGTCTTTTTGCACAGAACAGCCAGTCCCAATTCTGTCCTCACCAGGGACAATTCCGTTTCTAGTGTTCAGGGTGACATTTGTTCCCCCAAAGACATCAAAACTTTAGGCAACATTTCAGCAGGGCACAGTCAAGAGTTGCCTTTACGCACTGGGAAGTGTTCAATCTCTTCCCAAGTTAATTGTAAGTTGCGTCTCCCAGACCATTCACCAGGCTCTATCCAGATCATCAACCCATCTTGGTCTTCTACAAGCCCACCTGGTCTGCATGGCTTGGTGCTGTTTGGGATCTGGTTCCAATCCCACTTTGGCAGGGTGTCCGTCTTTCGTACCCAAGACTGGCAACGCCTACACAACTTTTAATAATGACAGATCAGAGGTCTCTATAAATCATGGGTACATGTATGACAAACCAATGGCTGAACTGACTTCGATTCACAGACTCTTTAGAAGAATGCGGTGAAGTATCCCTCCTTTTTCAAAATATAATTCATTGTGAAAAATGTGTATCATATTCTGATGTCGCTGAATATTTACGTATCAAAAATTAATTCATGATTATTCATTGACAGAATATGGTAAAACATGTATGTTTATGATTAATGTAGCAGGTCTTGTTTTAATTTTCCATGTTGGTGTCTTGTATGTCTTGTGTTGTTTATTATGTTGTATACGTTTTATTGAATTGATAGAGAGGATTTTATGAAATTGGAATACATTTATAATTTTCTATATACATGAACATGAATCTAGTGTTCACAGAGGTCACTGATGATACAGGGAGATGTGTAAATGTGTGAAGGAGTGGCACCTTGGGTAGTGATTTTTATGGGACATTTTGATGATCTGTACCTAGTAGTTCTTGTCCGTATGTCTTATAGGACGTGTGTTTATTTCCTCTTTTTGACACTATTGTCTTGTTTAAATCTGGCTCCTGTTAAGAATTAAAGAAAGAATGTAAAACAGAATACTGGCCTCCATGTCTTTAATAAAATTAGGACTTTCCTACATAGAATAATTTCAAACATCCATGCCATCTTGGTCAGTAACGAGAAATGAAGCTTAGAGGTTGTTATCATAGTTAAGTTCTTGTTAGTACAATGGGTAAAAGGAAGGCGGGCTGTAGAGGGAGTGAGAAGGTAGAGGTGGCTTGTATTGGAAGAAGTGCAGGCTGACAATTGTTGGTTGATACTCACAGCATATGCTGACCGGGACCCGCATACCAGACCCATCACTTGAAGACACACAGGACAAGTCTCCACACAGCCCCAGAGAGAAAGAAGATGTCCAGAAACTCCGGGATCTCCTACAACAAAGAGACAATGAGATCAGTATCCTTTCCACTTCCATCTGTTGGAGGTTGGAGGTCTGAGTGAGGTGCGAGTGTCTGTCAGTCAACTGAAGAGAGTGAGCCTGGCTCACAGCTAGCGGAAATTACAAACACAGGGCAGTATTCGTTTTCTGACAGTTTAGAGTTGCTAAATTACGAATGAAGATGTACAAATGAACGTGGCATCGGAGAAAAGGTAGTTTACACCATTGTGTTATTAGGGCACAGAAGGGCTTCCTTCTTTAATGACCAGGATCCTACTTTTAGGCTGTTTTGAAGCTGATCATTAGACTCCGCACCGATGGGAGGTTTTTTCTTCTGGTTGTTTTTAAGGATACCAGGAAGTAATTTTAAAAAACTGGATATTAACCGATTGGTGTCAGACGATTGGTGGCAGAAGCGCACTCATGTGCTGGTCAGAGGTGCCTTCAACATTGCTTTGATCATTTGGGGAAAAGCGCTGTACATGGACAGAGGAAGTATACGGTAAGTATTTTAGGATCAAGAATAGATTTATGCTTGGGAGACATTAGTCCTTTGCTGACACCATGGACAAGTGTTGTGTAATAAAACTATGTTGTAGGCAGTGCAGTTCACGAGTGTTTGCCCCTTCACGCTTCTAGTGCACGCTTGCAAAATGGTGATCTGTATTACTCCTAATCCCACTCATCCTTGTCATTACTCAACTCTGAGTCTGCATCTCCCAACAGGAATTCCTCAGCAAACCTTTCTTTGTATGAAGGACCCAGTGGTGGCATTCTACAAAATGCTCTGCCTCCTTACACACTTCCTGTTTTGTTTTTCTATGGCTTACGCCTTTACGGGTAGGGAGGAAGAAGATTAAGAGTGCGGTTAATGAAGATTAACTCAGAGTAATCTAGGCATTACCTCTAGGAAGAGGGACTGTTTACAAGTGGGGAGGAATTTGGGCTTCGTATTTCCTTCCACTTCCCAGAACGACCAATACCGTGGGCATTGGTAATTCTTGAGTGTGGATTAAAACTGATTACAAGATTTTGGGCTATACCATGCAGGAGTAAGTTTTTCAGTGCTCTTACTTGCCTGTTCTCAATTTTTGTGCAGACTCTCACACTTGCATTGATGTGTCTGGGTGAAAAACTCCAGTCTCACGGTGTTCCTACAGATCTTGTCATTCCGATGGGGCCATTAAGTCTTGTCACACCACTCGTCAAGATCAAATGAGCACTTATAATGTGGCCCGAGTCCCTCTCCTTGTCTCACTTGAGCACTTATAATGTGGCCCGAGTCCCTCTCCTTGTCTCACATGAGCACTTATAATGTGGCCCGAGTCCCTCTTCCTTGTCTCACTCCTTCAGAATTGAAGCAATGATGAGCGCTGTGCATCGAGACCGAGGACCTATCTTCTTGCTCCAGTTGACTAGCAACCTGGGAAAACAGAGGTAGTAGCCATGGATGCTAGTAACTGCAAAGATACATCGAGTAAGAGTCCAGCAAATTTCTTGAAGGGAAATCCCTGTCAGCACCCTTCATGATGTGGAAATCCCTTGGGATCTGCCCTCTATGATCTATATTCGGATGGCACCAATGTGCTTCTGAAACAGCACATTGAATTCATCTCCCCTCTGGGTGACCCCAGAGGCCTTCAAACCAGATCATGCGGGCCAAGTGTTAAAAATGGGAGGGCAGTTGAAGATTGGTTTACCACCCGCACTATATCCAGGTGTTTGGCAAATTCATGGTAACTGGTTGAAGGGGAAGCAAAAAATAAGGTCATGGTGTTGAGGAGAAATTAAAGGCTGAACTATAATCTTTTCGTACAAAGCCGATGACTTATGAAAAAGGAGGACAATTAATGGGTATTAACTCCAGCCGTGTAAGCGGGAATAGGTGCTTTGCTTGGAACTTCATGAATGGCAGGCCAACCAAAAACCTAGATTATCTCATATGCTGGGAATATTACTCTCAGTTCCTCCCTCTCCACACTTTTGCCCTCCGTATCCGAGAGATGTGTGTCGTTGTCACTAAGCATGTTCTACAATGTTGTACGAGGGGAAGGCGAAGAGGAGTCCTTCTCTTCTTTTCTGGCGCGAAGCCTCTGGTTGCTGCAGATGTGGTGCTCTTGTCGCACCTCCCAGAATGCAGGCTTTCATCTGAGGGTGAGACCAAAGAAGGACTTGGGCTTGGAAGAGGGTAGAGTAGGATTCTGTGAAGGGAGAGCGCTCTTCTTCCTCAGACAGATTCCTCAGGAACATCTTCTCCAATGTTTTGTACACCGTAAAACCTGCAAACAGCCCATGGCACAGCTACATCACACTTTTAAGCTTACCTACAGCTTAAGTCCCTTGCCGCCAATATCAGGTTGCCTGTCCCCAAAATGGCTGCCCACTGAAATTTGACACAGGTTTCCGTGACAGCTTCTTAGTTTGTAGTTCAAGCCTGCGCTGCTTTTAATCGGCTTTGATTCCTGCAGTACAGAGCGCCGCGGCACATTTGCTGCTCAGTCTCCCTTGGAGCCTCCCTGGCGAGGTTACAGTGGCTCCTATGAAGCAGATGGTGTTCTTCAAGACGAGGTGCCATTGCTCCAAAGCCCTGACAAGCCCTGGACCTCGGTACATACAGCCTTCCATTAAACCCTACTCTCCTCTGAGGACTCTTAGATCCCAGGGACTAGGGTGGTCTGTATTCCGAAAGAGAGCAGAGTGCGCCTTGGGGGCGGCTCCTTTAGCTCTCTGGCATCAAATATCTGGAACTCACCGCCTCTTTCTCTCCGACAGGCCCCTCGGACCTTTTTTAGAAAAAAACGAAAACCTTGTTGTTTCTGTCACCTTTTGCGAGCGTGCAACGTGGGGGAGCTTAGAGTGCAGCGCTGGGACACTTCTTCGAAGTAGCTATGGCCTTTATAAGTGCCATTATTATCAGTATTAATGAGAGGTCCAAGGTGCAGCTGGAGAAAACTTCCGCTCCACAGAGGACAAAGGGTTCTAGAAGAACCGCTGTGGAACTAGCAGGTCAGGCAAGCAACAGGAACAGAAGACAAGAAGCAGCAAGAACGATGAATAATGCCAGAGCCAGCCAGCAGTTGGAACAAGCCATCTCCCAATGCGCTGAGCCATTGGTCCACTGTTTTATGTAGAGAAATCCGAGAAAAGGCAATCAATCCATCTCACCAGGGAGGGTCTCAAGGCACTGAGGGGGCTGCTGATCCGTCTGGGCGCGGAGGTTCCGCCGAAGAGCCAGGTCTTGAGCTCCTTCCTGAATTGGGTCAAACAGGAAGTAGGTTTCCTTTGTCATGAACTGAATAAAGCAGCAAGGAAAACACTTATGTTGGCTACAGGGATTCTTTAAAATATCTAGTAAAGGTGAGGGTTCTGTGTGCATTCCATATTCTAAACACTGAACTGCAGCAGAACACAGCGGCCAGACTCATCCTCAACCTCCCAAATAGACCCACATCACCACCCACCTCGGGAACCTCCACTGGCTCCCCGTCTAGAAGAGATGCCAGTTCAAGATACTGACATGCCTACAAGGCCCTCCACGACACGGGACCAACATACATCAACCCGCCAGACAACTGCACTCTGCTTCCCTCGTCCTTGCACTCACTCCCCGCATTCGCCGAAGCTACAGTGGAGGGCGTTCCTTCACCTACCTCACTGCCAAGTCTGGAACGATCTCCGCCTGCGAGTATCACCCTCTCTTGCGGATTTCAGACGGGGACTCAAGACCTGGCTTTTTGACTGAGAGCAGCGAGATCGCAGCACCTGGATAGCCTCAGGGATGAATAGCCGAGCTCAAAAGTACTGGTTGATTGAGCAGAAGAATATCGGTGAGCCTGCGAGCCCTTTCCCTTTTCTACACACCAAACGTGGAAGTTGCGGATAAACAACCGCTTAAGGCAGAATCAGATCAGACCAATGATGACTGGCCAATATCCCGGCTTAGACCAAGGTTGGATCCCAGCCCCAATCACCGACAGCACTCAGCAAGCTACGATTCTGGAGAAGAAGTCTAATGTGAGCATGTCCGAGTCTGGCCTGTGCTTCCTGACCCCTGCAGTACCTACACAAGCCAGCCACCGAGGACCATGAATATAGCCCATCCCAAGACAACGTCCCATGCAGGAGTGCCGAGCGTTGAAGATGACACATGAACTAGAACTCAGAATTTGTTCTCTCATATCAAACATTGTTTCTTTTGAGGAAGGCTAACGGGCATGCGTCCGGCACCGCGGACACCAATGAGACATGCCTCACCCAGCGCTGCTGACTGGATTCTCTGTTGGCGGATCCTAGCTGCGAATGGACAATGTGTCTGGGGCTGCGGCCACCAATGAGACATGCCTCACCCAGCGCCGCTGACTTGTTTCTCTGTTGGCGGATCCTAGCTGCAAATGGACAATGTGTCTGGGGCTGCGGTTACAATGAGACATGCCTCACCCAGCGCCGCTGACTTGTTTCTCTGTTGGCGGATCCTAGCTGCGAATGGACAATGTGTCTGGGGCTGCGGTTACAATGAGACATGCCTCACCCAGCGCCGCTGACTTGTTTCTCTGTTGGCGGATCCTAGCTGCAAATGGACAATGTGTCTGGGGCTGCGGTTACAATGAGACATGCCTCACCCAGCGCCGCTGACTTGTTTCTCTGTTGGCGGATCCTAGCTGCGAATGGACAATGTGTCTGGGGCTGCGGTTACAATGAGACATGCCTCACCCAGCGCTGCTGACTGGATTCTCTGTTGGCGGATCCTAGCTGCGAATGGACAATGTGTCTGGGGCTGCGGTTACAATGAGACATGCCTCACCCAGCGCCGCTGACTTGTTTCTTTGTTGGCGGATCCTAGCTGCAAATGGACAATGTGTCTGGGGCTGCGGTTACAATGAGACATGCCTCACCCAGCGCCGCTGACTTGTTTCTCTGTTGGCGGATCCTAGCTGCGAATGGACAATGTGTCTGGGGCTGCGGTTACAATGAGACATGCCTCACCCAGCGCCGCTGACTTGTTTCTTTGTTGGCGGATCCTAGCTGCAAATGGACAATGTGTCTGGGGCTGCGGTTACAATGAGACATGCCTCACCCAGCGCCGCTGACTTGTTTCTCTGTTGGCGGATCCTAGCTGCGAATGGACAATGTGTCTGGGGCTGCGGTTACAATGAGACATGCCTCACCCAGCGCCGCTGACTTGTTTCTCTGTTGGCGGATCCTAGCTGCAAATGGACAATGTGTCTGGGGCTGCGGTTACAATGAGACATGCCTCACCCAGCGCCGCTGACTTGTTTCTCTGTTGGCGGATCCTAGCTGCAAATGGACAATGTGTCTGGGGCTGCGGTTACAATGAGACATGCCTCACCCAGCGCCGCTGACTTGTTTCTCTGTTGGCGGATCCTAGCTGCGAATGGACAATGTGTCTGGGGCTGCGGTTACAATGAGACATGCCTCACCCAGCGCCGCTGACTTGTTTCTCTGTTGGCGGATCCTAGCTGCAAATGGACAATGTGTCTGGGGCTGCGGTTACAATGAGACATGCCTCACCCAGCGCCGCTGACTTGTTTCTCTGTTGGCGGATCCTAGCTGCGAATGGACAATGTGTCTGGGGCTGCGGTTACAATGAGACATGCCTCACCCAGCGCTGCTGACTGGATTCTCTGTTGGCGGATCCTAGCTGCGAATGGACAATGTGTCTGGGGCTGCGGTTACAATGAGACATGCCTCACCCAGCGCCGCTGACTTGTTTCTCTGTTGGCGGATCCTAGCTGCAAATGGACAATGTGTCTGGGGCTGCGGTACAATGAGACATGCCTCACCCAGCGCCGCTGACTTGTTTCTCTGTTGGCGGATCCTAGCTGCGAATGGACAATGTGTCTGGGGCTGCGGTTACAATGAGACATGCCTCACCCAGCGCCGCTGACTTGTTTCTCTGTTGGCGGATCCTAGCTGCAAATGGACAATGTGTCTGGGGCTGCGGTTACAATGAGACATGCCTCACCCAGCGCCGCTGACTTGTTTCTCTGTTGGCGGATCCTAGCTGCGAATGGACAATGTGTCTGGGGCTGCGGTTACAATGAGACATGCCTCACCCAGCGCTGCTGACTGGATTCTCTGTTGGCGGATCCTAGCTGCGAATGGACAATGTGTCTGGGGCTGCGGTTACAATGAGACATGCCTCACCCAGCGCCGCTGACTTGTTTCTCTGTTGGCGGATCCTAGCTGCAAATGGACAATGTGTCTGGGGCTGCGGTTACAATGAGACATGCCTCACCCAGCGCCGCTGACTTGTTTCTCTGTTGGCGGATCCTAGCTGCGAATGGACAATGTGTCTGGGGCTGCGGTTACAATGAGACATGCCTCACCCAGCGCCGCTGACTTGTTTCTCTGTTGGCGGATCCTAGCTGCAAATGGACAATGTGTCTGGGGCTGCGGTTACAATGAGACATGCCTCACCCAGCGCCGCTGACTTGTTTCTCTGTTGGCGGATCCTAGCTGCGAATGGACAATGTGTCTGGGGCTGCGCTTACAATGAGACATGCCTCACCCAGCGCCGCTGACTTGTTTCTCTGTTGGCGGATCCTAGCAGCGAATGGACAATGCTTCGGGACCGCGGCCACTAATGAGACATGCCTCACCCAGCGCCGCTGACTTGTTTCTCTGTTGGCGGATCCTAGCTGCGAATGGACAATTCGTCTTGGACCACACCCACCAATGAGACATGCGTCACCCAGCGCTGCTGATTGAATTCTCTGGCATATCCTAGCAGTGAATGAACAATGTGTCTGGGGCTGCTGTTACAATGAGACATGCCCCACCCAGAGCCGCTGACTTGTTTCTCTGTTGGCAGATCCTAGCAGCGAATGGACATTGTGTGTGGGGCTGCGGTTACCTATGAGACATGCGCTCGCCAGCGCTGCTGACTGGATTCTGTGTTGGCGGATCCTAGCTGTGAATGGACAATGTGTCTGGGGCTGCAGTTACCAATGAGACATGCGCCCGCCAGCGCTGCTGACTGTATTCTGTGTTGGCGGATCCTAGCTGTGAATGGACATTGTGTGTGGGGCTGCGGTTACCTATGAGACATGCGCTCGCCAGCGCTGCTGACTGGATTCTGTGTTGGCGGATCCTAGCTGTGAATGGACAATGTGTCTGGGGCTGCGGTTACCAATGAGACATGCGCTCGCCAGCGCTGCTGACTGGATTCTGTGTTGGCGGATCCTAGCAGCGTTTGGACAGTTCTCTCATGGGGTGTAGGGACATGAAGGATGAGGGTGGGTACATCCAAAGGGTACTCCACCCCTTCACTGGTTGATGCCTCTGTGAGTTGAACTCTCTCCATTGCCAAGTGCTTTGTTCTGCAGGTCACAGTCTTGAGTTCTGGCTGGACCCCTTCAAGGCCATTTAACTGTGGGACTTTACATTAGCTAATACCAGCACGTTTTACTTACTGTGGTTAGAAGTGACAGAAACATGACAAAGCGCTATGTGAAACAAGCTATTACTGTCACTCTTGAGGGTGGCTGCTTGTCCCTCGTACCAGCCTGTGAGGGGGCCAATGAGAGGGAGGCAGAGGGTCTTATATTTGTGCTGTAAATGAGGGGCGGAAGATCCTTCTGATCCGTCCCCAGTAAAGTCTGTACAGGTCTCTCACTGGGGCCATCCTTCGCCCCATAGGATGCGGTGTTTAACCCCCTAGCCAGCCAGGGCTGCTAGCGGAACTGTTGTATTGGCAAAGCCAATAGGGCTGGTGTTAGCAAATGCTGTCCTGGTTTATTTTTGCATTGTGAGTGTATGCTACAAAAATATGGGAGAAAATAAAACATGTCACAGATGTGTTGAATTACGATTGCAATAAAATACAAACACAACCCTATAATTGTAATACAAGAGCGTGGGGTCTAAAGAGCAGACAGGGAGGTTCACTTCGAACATGTACAGAAACAAAGGAGTTTGAATTCACCCCCAAGGAGTGTATGGTTCTTACTGACAGAGGTTGGCTTTGAATTACTGAAACACGGAGGCATCACTCGAACACTAGGATGACTAAAAAGGATAGAAAAGGATAAGGGATGGAAAGAAAAATATGATTGGCAAAGTACTGGGCCACCCTTTCTGGCTCCGAAGGGCCCTTATTATCAGGCGATGGATGAAAAGGCGGTCACAGGACAAGAGAGCCTGTAGCTGCAGTGTGCGGCCCTGTCGGCTCATGCTGTATCCCGTGGGGGCAGAATGAACACGTGAATGAACATGTGAATGAACACGTGAAGGCAACTGGAACCGACCAATGGATGCATTTGTGTGTATGTGTGTTTACACCTGGCCTCAGCCACGACCTTTTCATTTACTAAAAGTATATGTATAATGAAGTTCAGTGTTTTCAGCCAGCCTCCTTCCTCAGTAGGTGTGTTGTGTTGTATTTCACATTTTAATAATGCCCACTAAAGCGTACGACATGCCCCCCCCCCTCCCCCCCCTTCAGCCCTTAGCTTCCACCCCTTCGAGTGACGCACCCAGCCCTTTCACAAGTGGCGAATTGACACACAAAGTAGTTCTCTTGATTGCCAGGATCTACAATTTCAGGGTGCTTTTTGAGGCCATAAAATGTTTTGCTTTATAGTCATTTTGTTTAGATCGATGAGGCCCGCAGCAGCTTCTCCAACAATAAAGTTTTGAAAACACGAGACAAAACAAGCACTGGCAATGCCAAGAGGCTGGCGGTCAGTGGGCGAGACTTAACTACCAGAGGCATGCATGAGGGGCCCCGAGTGAGGGCGTGTGATGAAACGGGGCCTCCGTTAAGTGCAAACTCACTTCAGGGGTTAAGAATGGTAATAATTAGGGATGAGAGCGGCGAAGTGGGTGGTGAGGTAATGTCAGTTCGACGCTTTTATTTTTAGATGCGTTTATTTATGTTTTGAATTCGCTGGTTTAGTTTAGAAGCAGATGCTATTTATAGCATAATGCACATGTTTATAGGCGTCTGCTTGATGATGGAGTCTGTATTTATTTGTAGTTCTTTGGAACGTCTCTCCTGGGGCCGGAACGCGCTCCTGCTGCAGTGTAAACCATGTGCTCTTTAAAATATCAATGTAACCCCTCCTCCTGCCCACAAAACAGACTCTCTGAAACGAGGCTCGCCTCCTCCTCGTGTCGGAGCACGGAGCCCTCCTCTGTGTTTTTGGAGCTATAAATAGGAACCCTTATATTTAGTAAGTGGCCCAGGTCTCACCAGGCCTGCGGGTTTGTGGCACCGCCTGCACCATAGTTACAAATGTTACTTCTTAGGAGTTCACAAAGTGCCTGATGGGCTGGGCAGGAGCTCTACTTTCGATGAGTGCCCGGTGGAGACCCTGCTCTATGACCCTAACCCTCTTTTGGGTTTCGGAAAGTGCCTGGTGAAGACTCTGCTCTTTGGCACAAACCCTCTTCTGGTTGTCGAAGAGTGCCTGGTGGAGACCCTGCTCTTTGGCACAAGCCCTCTTCTGGTTGTCGAAGAGTGCCCGGTGAAGGTCCTGCTGTTTGGCACAAACCCTCTTCCGGTTGTCGAAGAGTGCCCGGTGGAGACCCTGCTCTTTGGCACAAGCCCTCTTCTGGTTGTCGAAGAGTGCCCGGTGAAGGTCCTGCTGTTTGGCACAAACCCTCTTCCAGTTGTCGAAGAGTGCCCGGTGGAGGTCCTGCTGTATGGCACTAACCATCTTCCGGTTGTCGAAGAGTGCCCAGTGGAGGTCCTGCTGTTTGGCACTAACCCTCTTCCTGTTGTCGAAGAGTTCCCGGTGGACACCCTGCTGTTTGGCACTAACCGTTTTCCGGTTGTCGAAGAGTGCCCGGTGGAGACCCTGCTCTATGACCCTAACCCTCTTTTGGGTTTCGGAAAGTGCCCAGCGAAGATCCTGCTCTTTGGCACAAACCCTCTTTTGGGTTACGAAAAGTGCCCGGCGAAGATCCTGCTCTTTGGCACAAACCCTCTTTTGGGTTTCGAAAAGTGCCCGGTGAAGACCCTGCTCTTTGGCACAAACCCTCTCCCGGTTGTCGAAGAGTGCCCGGTGGAGACCCTGCTCTTTGGCACAAACCCTCTTCCGGTTGTCGAAGAGTTCCCGGTGGACACCCTACTCTATGGCACAAGCCCTCTTCTGGTTGTCGAAGAGTGCCCGGTGAAGGTCCTGCTGTTTGGCACAAACCCTCTTCCAGTTGTTGAAGAGTGCCCGGTGGAGGTCCTGCTGTTTGGCACTAACCCTCTTCCGGTTGTCGAAGAGTGCCCGGTGGTGGTCCTGCTGTATGGCACTAACCCTCTGCCCGTTGTCGAAGAGTGCCCGGTGGAGACCCTGCTCTTTGGCACTAACCCTCTTCCGGTTGTCGAAGAGTACCCAGTGGAGGTCCTGCACTTTGGCACTAACCCTCTTCTGGTTGTCGAAGAGTGCCCGGTGGAGGTCCTGCTGTTAGCACTAACCCTCTTCCCGTTGTCGAAGAGTGCCCGGTGGGGACCCTGCTCTTTGGCACTAACCCCTTCCCGTTGTCGAAAAGTGCCCAGTGGAGATCCTGCTCTTTGGCCCTAACCCTCTTTCGGTTGGTTGGGTGCCTGGCCGAGCAGCTGTTGACCCTCCCCTCCCTCCCACCCCACAGAAGTGGCAAAGAACTTGGGGGTGCATTTTGATGTCCACCTCTCTTTTAAAACCCAAATCTCTTCAGTTGTGAAGGGCTCCTGTTAGATACTTGGAATGTTAAGAACATATCCTAGCCACTCCGCAGCTGGAGCAAGGTCACTCAGCACCAGTGGAGTGACGCCCTCAGCATCACATTGTCTAAAGCCACCACCAACTTGAACCAAGCAGTTTAAAACTTCAGCGCCTGGTTCACCAGCACCACCGACCAAGTCGCTCCCACTAGAACAGTCACAACGCACAGATCCAACAAACGAGCCAACTGATACACGTCGGAGCTCAGCACATCGAAGTGCAGATGCAAGCAACTGTGGAGAAAATGGCAGACCAGCAGGAACCACATCAACCGAGCCACCTTCAAATCCGCCCTCAACAACTACCATCACCAGCTCAAAGCCGTAAAAAGAGATGCACTGACTCACCGGATACAGACCAGTGCAATCAAACCAAGGAACTCTTAACCATCGTCCGAGAGTTCACCTGCCCGTCAGCCACTGAAAACTCGATCCCCGCTTCACAGCAACACTGTGATGCCCTCACCGACCATAGCAACCATCTACACAAACTTCGATCCCCAACCTACCAACCTCCTCAACATCCTCAACATCCCACTGACCACTACCGCCGACCACCCGCTCACTGCATGGGAACAACTCATCACACCGAACTCAACCACTCAAAGGAACTCCATCCACTTGGGAGCACCCACCAACCCATGCCTTCACCGACTTTTTAACCTCGGAAGAGACGAGATCAGCCACCAGCTCACCACCATCCTCAATGCCTCCATCACCACAGCCACCATTCCCGATGCCTGGATACAATAAGAGGTGAGACCCGACCTTAACAAACTCTCTGTAGACCCCAGCGAGCTCCAGAACTACCGTCCCCTCTCACTGCTCCCACTTCCCGCCAAAGTCCCGGAGAAGGCCATCAACTTTCAACTCACTGAACATCTGAAAACAAACAACCCGCTGGACCCTTCCCAATTAGGTTTCAGAGCCAATAACAGCACCGAGACAGCCCTCACTGCCACAAATGATGACATCCGCATCCTACTTGACAGAGAAGAATCAGCCGCCCTGATCCTGCTTGACCTCTCCACAGCCTTCTACACCATCTCCCACCACACACTCATCTATCAACTGCGCCAGATCGGAATCACAGACAACGCACTCAGATGGATGGCATCCTTTGTCACTGGTTGCATTCAGAGAACCCGTCTACCCCCTTCACCTCACAACTCGAGCACACCATCTGCAGCGTTCCTCAAGGCTCACCACTTTGCCCAATCCTCTTCAACATCTGCATGACACCACTCGCAGACATCATCAGATCTCACGACAACAACATAATCTCCTATGCTGACGATACCCACCTCGTCCTCTTGCTCTTAGCGAACCCTCCTTGACAAAGACCAACTTCCTCAACTTTGTGAAGAACACCGCAGTCTGTATGAAGAACAAGTGCCTGAAGCCCAACACAGACAAGACCGAAGTCCTGATCTTCGGCAGACAAATCGCACTCTGGAATGACTCCTGGTGGCCATCGGAACTCAGACCCACCTCCACTCTGAAAGACCACACCCGTAACCTCGGCATCATTCTAGACAGCAAACGCTCCATAAAACATCAGGTCTTCATATCTCCTCAGCCTATTTCCACACTCTCTGCATGCTCTGCAAAGACTTCAAGTGGCTCACCATCAGCATCAGGAAAACAGTGATGCAGGCCCTCATCACCAGCTGAACGAGCTACGGCAACCCACTTTATGCTGCCACCACCACCAAACTCATGACAAGAATCCAGACAATCTAGAATACTGCAGCCAGACTGATCCTCAACCTAAGAGGACCCACATCACGCAGCACCTGAAGGACCTTCCCACACTCCCTATCCAGAAGAGATGCCATTTGAAGCTTCTGACCCACGCCAACAAAGCGTTCCACGGCCAAGGAACCACCGCATGAGTTTCCACTGACCTCACAGGGACCTCCGCTCTGCTCACCTCACCCTCGCATCCGCTGCTGCCGCTTTGGCGGACGCTCCTTCTCCCTCCTTGCTGGCAAGTCCTGGAACACAAAATCCACCTCTGCACCTCACCCTCATTGACCCACTTCATGAAGAGAATCGACCCGTCTCTTCGACTAAGACCCACAGCACAACGCCTTGATACCCTCTCGGGTGATAGGCCGCCCAATATAAGTACCACTTGATTGATTGACATTGATTCAAAGCCCTGACCGTTCCTCACTGAGCTTTATACAAGTCCCAAATACGTGACAAATAGGCTGCAAGAATGCTGCCCCCTACGGGCCTTGCGTTTGCAGGCTGTCTGGCTGTTAGTCGTCGCACACAATAAGCACAAGAAGCATGGTGGCTCGGCCTGCTCTGTTGTGGCAGCCAAGCACTGGCTCCCCATCCAACTCAGACGTATCCCAGATGTAACCATCTTCTGGAGGCAGCTAAAAACCCATCTGTTCAACCTTTAGGGCGATAGTTCCCATTTTCCTTTTGCCATAGCGCCTCCTGTAGTAGCTGTGCGCTTTAGAAATTTTTCCATTCATTCAACGGAATTTGCGCCCCTGCACCAATGCCACGTCACAAAAAAACACTGCATGGATTCAATACTTCAGCAACAGAACATCTGCCCAGCAGCGAGGCTAAGCCACCAGGAGACACCATGTGGTCTGGTGGAGTCAAACCCACACACCGAGGTAGATGTTCTTCGGTTTGATACTGAAAGTATTGAATTATGAGGTAGGCGCTGTCTGAGGCAGAGGTGACAGAGTCGTGTCTGTACTGTGTTAAGTGAAGAGACAGTAAGCGAGTGAAAGACAACTGGGCAGGAGTCTGGGCATAAGGCAGTTGAAGCTTAACCTAGTGCCTAGCTCACAAATGACATTCTCCCCTTTGTTAAGAGTTGGCAGCGCAGGAATATATTAGACTTTGCTGGCAAGTGCCCACGAGGAGTGATACAGGTGCCAGCCTGACCTACACAGGTAACAGGCGACCAGGATACATGCCAGCTACAGTCTCCACGAGTGACAGAGTAGCAGCGCATGGCATGCACTGGCAACATGCGACCAGGATACATGCCAGCTACAGTCTCCACAAGTGACAGAGAAGCAGTGCATGGCGTGCACTGGTACAGGCGACCAAGATACGTGCCAGCTACAGTCTCCATCAGTGACAGAGAAGCAGCGCATGGCGTGCACTGGCTACCGGCGACCAGGATACATGCCAGCTACAGTCTCCATCAGTGACAGAGAAGCAGCGCATGGCGTGCACTGGCTACAGGCGACCAGGATACATGCCAGCTACAGTCTCCACGAGTGACAGAGAAGCAGCGCATGGCATGCACTGGCAACATGCGACCAGGATACATGCCAGCTACAGTCTCCACAAGTGACAGAGAAGCAGTGCATGGCGTGCACTGGTACAGGCGACCAAGATACGTGCCAGCTACAGTCTCCATCAGTGACAGAGAAGCAGCGCATGGCGTGCACTGGCTACCGGCGACCAGGATACATGCCAGCTACAGTCTCCATCAGTGACAGAGAAGCAGCGCATGGTGTGCAGTGGCTACAGGCGACCAGGAAACATGCAAGCTACAGTCTTCACGAGGGATAGAGAAGCAGCACATGCCGTGCACTGGTTACAGGCGACCAGGATACATGCCAGCTACAGTCTCCACAAGGGACAGAGAAGCAGCGCATGGAGTGCACTGGTTAAAGGGGACCAGGATACAAGCCAGCTACAGTCTCCACGAGGGACAGAGAAGCAGCGCGTGGTGTGCACTGGCTACAGGCGACCAGGATACATGCCAGCTACAGTCTCCACGAGGGACAGAGAAGCAGCGCATGGTGTGCACTGGCTACAGGCGACCAGGATACGTGCCAGCTACAGTCTCCACGAGGGACAGAGAAGCAGCGCATGGTGTGCACTGGCTACAGGCGACCAGGATACGTGCCAGCTACAGTCTCCACGAGTGACAGAGAAGCAGCTCATGGCGTGCACTGGTTAAAGGCGACCAGGATACATGCCAGCTTCAGTCTCTATGAGTGACAGAGAAGCAGCGCAAGGCGTGCACTGGCTACAGGCGACCAGGATACGTGCCAGCTACAGTCTCCACGAGTGACAGAGAAGCAGCTCATGGCGTGCACTGGTTAAAGGCGACCAGGATACATGCCAGCTTCAGTCTGCACGAGTGACAGAGAAGCAGCGCATGGCGTGCACTGGCTACAGGCGACCAGGATACGTGCCAGCTACAGTCTCCACGAGTGACAGAGAAGCAGCTCATGGCGTGCACTGGCTACAGGCGACCAGGATACGTGCCAGCTACAGTCTCCACGAGTGACAGAGAAACAGCGCATGGTGTGCACTGGCTACAGGCGACCAGGATACATGCAAGCTACAGTCTTCACGAGGGATAGAGAAACAGCTCATGGCGTGCACTGGTTAAAGGCGACCAGGATACATGCCAGCTTCAGTCTCTATGAGTGACAGAGAAGCAGCGCAAGGCGTGCACTGGATACAGGCGACCAGGATACGTGCCAGCTTCAGTCTCTATGAGTGACAGAGAAGCAGCGCATGGCGTGCACTGGTTACAGGCGACCAGGATACATGCCAGCCACAGTCTCCACGAGGGACAGAGAAGCAGCGCATGGTGTGCACTGGCTACAGGCGACCAGGATACGTGCCAGCTACAGTCTCCACGAGTGACAGAGAAGCAGCTCATGGCGTGCACTGGTTAAAGGCGAACAGGATACATGCCAGCTTCAGTCTCTATGAGTGACAGAGAAGCAGCGCAAGGCGTGCACTGGCTACAGGTGACCAGGATACATGCCAGCCACAGTCTCCACGAGGGACAGAGAAGCAGCGCATGGTGTGCACTGGCTACAGGCGACCAGGATACATGCCAGCTTCAGTGTGCACGAGTGACAGAACCAGCGCATGGCGTGCATTGGCTACAGGCGACCAGGATACATGCCAGCTTCAGCATCCATGAGTGACAGAGAAGCAGCGCATGGCATGTACTGGCAACAGGCGACCAGGATACATGCCAGCTACAGTCTGCACGAGTGACAGAGAAGCAGCGCATGGCGTGCACTGGCTTCAGGCGACCAGGATACATGCCAGCTACAGTCTGCACGAGTGACAGAGAAGCAGCGCATGGCGTGCACTGGCTTCAGGCGACCAGGATACATGCCAGCTACAGTCTGCACGAGTGACAGAGAAGCAGCGCATGGCGTGCACTGGCTACAGGCGACCAGGATACATGCCAGCTACAGTCTCCATGAGTGACAGAGAAGCAGCGCGTGGCGTGCCCTGGCTACAGGGGACCAAGATACATGCCAGCTACAGTCTCCACAAGGGACAGAGAAGCAGCGCATGGAGTGCACTGGTTACAGGCGACCAGGATACGTGCCAGCTACAGTCTCCACGAGTGACAGAGAAGCAGCTCATGGCGTGCACTGGTTAAAGGCGACCAGGATACATGCCAGCTTCAGTCTGCACGAGTGACAGAGAAGCAGCGCATGGCGTGCACTGGCTACAGGGGACCAAGATACATGCCAACTACAGTCTCCATGAGTGACAGAGAAGCAGCGCGTGGCGTGCCCTGGCTACAGGGGACCAAGATACATGCCAGCTACAGTCTCCATGAGTGACAGAGAAGCAGCGCGTGGCGTGCACTGGCTACAGGCGACCAGGATACATGCCAGCTACAGTCTCCATGAGTGACAGAGAAGCAGCGCGTGGCGTGCCCTGGCTACAGGGGACCAAGATACATGCCAGCTACAGTCTCCATGAGTGACAGAGAAGCAGCGCATGGCGTGCACTGGCTTCAGGCGACCAGGATACATGCCAGCTACAGTCTGCACGAGTGACAGAGAAGCAGCGCATGGCGTGCACTGGCTTCAGGCGACCAGGATACATGCCAGCTACAGTCTGCACGAGTGACAGAGAAGCAGCGCATGGCGTGCACTGGCTACAGGCGACCAGGATACATGCCAGCTACAGTCTCCATGAGTGACAGAGAAGCAGCGCGTGGCGTGCCCTGGCTACAGGGGACCAAGATACATGCCAGCTACAGTCTCCACAAGGGACAGAGAAGCAGCGCATGGAGTGCACTGGTTACAGGCGACCAGGATACGTGCCAGCTACAGTCTCCACGAGTGACAGAGAAGCAGCTCATGGCGTGCACTGGTTAAAGGCGACCAGGATACATGCCAGCTTCAGTCTGCACGAGTGACAGAGAAGCAGCGCATGGCGTGCACTGGCTACAGGGGACCAAGATACATGCCAGCTACAGTCTCCATGAGTGACAGAGAAGCAGCGCGTGGCGTGCCCTGGCTACAGGGGACCAAGATACATGCCAGCTACAGTCTCCATGAGTGACAGAGAAGCAGCGCGTGGCGTGCACTGGCTACAGGCGACCAGGATACATGCCAGCTACAGTCTCCATGAGTGACAGAGAAGCAGCGCGTGGCGTGCCCTGGCTACAGGGGACCAAGATACATGCCAGCTACAGTCTCCATGAGTGACAGAGAAGCAGCGCGTGGCGTGCACTGGCTACAGGCGACCAGGATACATGCCAGCTACAGTCTCCATGAGTGACAGAGAAGCAGCTCATGGCGTGCACTGGTTAAAGGCGACCAGGATACATGCCAGTTACAGTCTCCACGAGTGACAGAGAAGCAGCGCGTGGCGTGCACTGGCTACAGGTGACCAGGATAGATGCCAGCTACAGTCTCCATGAGTGACAGAGAAGCAGCTCATGGCGTGCACTGGTTAAAGGCGACCAGGATACATGCCAGCTACAGTCTGCATGAGTGACAGAGAAGCAGCGCAAGGCGTGCACTGGCTACAGGCGACCAGGATACATGCCAGCTACAGTCTCCACAAGGGACAGAGAAGCAGCGCATGGAGTGCACTGGTTACAGGCGACCAGGATACGTGCCAGCTACAGTCTCCACGAGTGACAGAGAAGCAGCGCGTGGCATGCACTGGTTAAAGGCGACCAGGATACATGCCAGCTACAGTCTCCATGAGTGACAGAGAAGCAGCGCGTGGCGTGCCCTGGCTACAGGGGACCAAGATACATGCCAGCTACAGTCTCCATGAGTGACAGAGAAGCAGCGCATGGCGTGCCCTGGCTACAGGGGACCAAGATACATGCCAGCTACAGTCTCCATGAGTGACAGAGAAGCAGCTCATGGCGTGCACTGGTTAAAGGCGACCAGGATACATGCCAGTTACAGTCTCCACGAGTGACAGAGAAGCAGCGCGTGGCGTGCACTGGCTACAGGTGACCAGGATAGATGCCAGCTACAGTCTCCATGAGTGACAGAGAAGCAGCTCATGGCGTGCACTGGTTAAAGGCGACCAGGATACATGCCAGCTACAGTCTGCATGAGTGGCAGAGAAGCAGCGCGTGGGGTGCACTGGTTACAGGCGACCAGGTCACTGTGTTTACCCAGGAGCGATACAGGATAAGCGAATGGTGTGCTCTGGTTACAGGCGACCAGGCTATTGTGTTTAACCAGGAGCGATACAGGATAAGCGAATGGTGTGCTTTGGTTACAGGTGACCAGGCCACTGTGTTTACCCAGGAGCAATACAGGATAAGCGAATGGTGTGCTCTGGTTACCGGTGACCAGGCCACTGTGTTTACCCAGGAGCGATACAGGATAAGCGTATGGTGTGCTCTGGTTACAGGCGACCAGGCCATTGTGTTCACCCAGGAGCGATACAGAAGCGCCACATGGCATTCACTGGTTACAGGCAGCTATATAAATGCCCATTGGGTTCACCCAAGAGGAACTGTTGGACTATAGACACATCTAACAGAAGTATGTTTATTGTTTCCGAGTTTGTGCATTACCAGACTCTTTCTGGGGAGCACATGATGATTGCTTCTTGAAGACTTGGAATCTGGTGCGTGTTTTGCATCCCTTCAGTGAGGGATGTTTCTTGCAATTGCAGGGGTAGGAGGTCTGACCCGTGGGTCTTCCAGGCCCTCAGAAGCCCAAACATGCAACTCTTTCGGGGGGATGCCCTTTACCTCAGATACTCTTAACCACAGGATGTCCTGAGGAATGTTGGGGAAACGGCTCCAACACTAACATGGCATACTTCGATAGGTCATGCTAGCCAATGTGCCAGCCAGTGGGCATTTGAGAAGGTTGCAGTGCTCAAACCAGAAACATTACTTCCCGTGGATATTTAGCACAACAGCGGCCATCTTTGAAAAAGCAAGTTCAAAACAAAGCACATGTAAGGAAATGTTTTGGCAGAGGCACAGCACTTGTCAGAGTTAAACCCAAAAACTATTTTCAACTTTCTTGCAAAGCACTCTAAATCCTATGATGGAGAATTAAACAAAGATGCGCTTTAGAGGCAGTCTGCAAGGCGAGATTGTGCAAAGGATGTTTATTTTCAGTAAACATCTTTCATAAAAACATGCGCTTGACGTCAGGTTAGTGAACTCTCTGATTACTGTGTTTCGTGGTGGTCTCCGGCGGTGTGAAAGAACACCCTGCAGGAGACGGGAAATTAATGGCGAGTCTTGTGAGGATGGGGAGGTGTAAAATAACTCCCTCCAGGAGGTGGGGAATTAATGGGGAGTCTTGTGAGGATGGGGAGGTGTGAAATAACTCCCTACAGGAGGTGGGGGAATAATGGGGAGTCTTGTGAGGATGGGGAGGTGTAAAATAACTCCCTCCAGGAGGTGGGGAATTAATGGGGAGTCTCGTGAGGATGGGGAGGTGTGAAATAACTCCCTCCAGGAGGTGGGGTATTAATGGGGAGTCTTGTGAGGATGGGGAGGTGTGAAATAACTCCCTCCAGGAGACGGGAAATTAATGGGGAGTCTAGTGAGGATGGGGAGGTGTAAAATAACTCCCTCCAGGAGACGGGAAATTAATGGGGAGTCTTGTGAGGTTGGGGAGGTGTGAAATAACTCCCTCCAGGAGGTGGGGTATTAATGGGGAGTCTTGTGAGGTTGGGGAGGGGTGAAATAACTCCCTCCAGGAGACGGGAAATTAATGGGGAGTCTTGTGAGGATGGGGAGGTGTGAAATAACTCCCTCCAGGAGACGGGAAATTAATGGGGAGTCTTGTGAGGTTGGGGAGGTGTGAAATAACTCCCTCCAGGAGGTGGGGTATTAATGGGGAGTCTTGTGAGGTTGGGGAGGGGTGAAATAACTCCCTCCAGGAGACGGGAAATTAATGGGGAGTCTTGTGAGGATGGGGAGGTGTGAAATAACTCCCTCCAGGAGACGGGAAATTAATGGGGAGTCTTGTGAGGATGGGGAGGTGTAAAATAACTCCCTCCAGGAGACTGGAAATTAATTGGGGAGTCTTGAGAGGATTGGGAGGTGTGAAATAACTCCCTCCAGGAGACGGGAAAGTAATGGGGAGTCTTGTGAGGATGGGGTGGTGTGAAATAACACCCTCCGGGAGACTGGAAATGAATGGGGAGTCTTGAGAGGATGGGGAGGTGTGAAATAACTCCCTCCAGGAGGTGGGGGATTAATGGGGAGGCTGGGTAGGTGTGAAATAACACCCTCCGGGAGACGGGAAATTAATGGGGAGGTGGGAAATAATACTCTCCAGGAGGTGGGAAATTAACGGGAGGTGTGAAATAATACCCTCCAGGAGGTGGGAGATCACTGGGGAGGCTGGT
Source organism: Triturus cristatus (assembly GCF_964204655.1). Lineage (NCBI taxonomy): Eukaryota > Metazoa > Chordata > Amphibia > Caudata > Salamandridae > Triturus > Triturus cristatus. The sequence continues at coordinate 43,917,299 of NC_140589.1, forward strand.
GAGGTGTATAATAACACTCTCCAGGAGGTGGGAGATTAATGGGGAGGCTGGTGAGAATGGGGAGGTGTGAAATAACACCTTCCAGGGGTAGGAGAGTATTGAGAAGGTGTGAAATAACACCCTCCAAAGAGGTGGGGAAATAATGGGGAGCTGTGACATAGCACCCTCCAAGAGGTGGGAGATTTATGGGGAGGTGTGAAGTAACACCCTCCAGGAGGTGGGTGATTAATGGGGAGACTGGTGAGGATGTGGAGGTGTGATATAACACCCTCCAGAGGCGTGAGATTAATGGAGAGGCTGTTGAGGATGGGGAGGTGTGAAATAACTCCCTCTAGGAGGTGTGTGATTAATGGGGAGGCTGGGGAGGTGTGAAATGCCCCCCAGAAGGTGTGAGATTAATGGGGAGGAGGAGGAGGTGTGAAGTAACACCATCCAATAGGTGGGTGATTGATGTGGAGACTGAGGAGGATGGGGAGGTGTGAAATCCCCTCCAGAAGGTTGCAGATTAATGAGGAGGCTGGAGAGGATGGGAAGGTGTGAAATAACACCCTCCAGGAGGTGGGAGATTAATGGGGAGGCTGGTGGGGTGTATAATAATACCCTCCAGGAGGTGGGAGATTAATGAGGAGGCCGGTGAGGATGGGGAGGTGTGAAATAACACCCTCCGGGAGACGGGAAATTAATGGGCAGGATGAAGAGGTGTGAAATAACACTCTCCAGGAGATGGGAGATTAATGGGGAGGTGTGAAATAACACACTCCAGAAGGTTGGAGATTAATGGGGAGGCTGGAGAGTATGAGGAGGTGTGAAATAACACCCTCTAGGAGGTGGGAAATTAACGGGAGATGTATAATAACACCCTCCAGGAGGTGGGAGATTAATGGGGAGGCTGGTGAGGATGGGGAGGTGTGAATTAACACCCTCCAGGAGGTTGGAGATCAATGGGGAGGCTGGTGAGGATGAGGAGGTGTGAAAGAACACCTTCCAGGGGTAGGAGAGTATTGAGAAGGTGTGAAATAACACCCTCCAGGAGGTAAGAGATTAATGAGGAGGCTGGTGAGGATGGGGAGGTGTGAAATAACACGTTCCTGGAGGTGGGAGATTAATGGCGAGGCTGGTGCTTGGTGTTGCTGGCATCTAAAGATTTCTTGGCAGTGTTTTTAGGCACTGAGGCGCCTCTTGTGGGGCAGAGACAAGTCATGGCGTCCAGCCCGTCCCTCTAGGACACCTTCCATTTAATAAAGCTTTCAGCAACTGAACATCGCCATTTTAAAAGTACTTCCGCCATCCTTAGAATATTTTCAATTTGGACTTCTAAATTCTGCTCCTGTCCTTTACTTTACTTTATCCAAGCACCATCCTGTCTCTTGGACATCAAGCTGGATGTTTGTCGGCAGCGGTGTATGCGCTACCCTTGGGATTGGCGGAGCTCTGCTTGTAGGATCTCTACAGGCCACATCTGATCAACTCTTCAGTATATTTACGGAGGGCTATCATTGAACGCAAACATTTATCTGAGCATGCAAACCTGCAGAAGTGTTACCATCAGGTACCAAAACAGAAATATTAAGGTTTGATCACTTTTCTTCTCCCAGCTCTTTTTTCTTTGTTTACCATAAGTATTATTCCTTTTATTGCCTTTTTGTAACTCATTAATTTTTTAGGTCTCGCCTTGCTATCGCGTAAGCGATCGCAAAGCGAGACTATTGTAAGGGGGTTTTAAAAGTGCTCCCAAAAAGCGGATTGCATGGCTAGCACGTGCACAATCACGCGCATCGTGCCGCCATGCAATCCGTTTGGCATCGCACTTCAAAGGGTCCGCTCCCCCGCCTGGAATGCGCTCCCCCACCCCCAAGCGCGCGCGCCACGCTCCGCCGGGCTTGTCTTGTTTACCATCTACTGTTCTACTTTCTCTTTCTTGTCTATTCTGGCTCATGAGTTTTTTTTCTGATGCCTGTTTACATTTCTCCATCTCCAGGGGCCCTGGGGGTGCTGCTGCCCTCCAAGACGACCGTTCAGAAGACTGAAGTGCTGTAAAGAGGTCTTCACAGTTTGTTCCCAACTTGTTTTAGGCTTCCTTTCGTTCTCATTCGTTATTTTCCCAATTCCCCACTTTTCCCCCCGTTTATTTCTCACTTCTCTTCCCGCTCTCACACACCGTCCTTCTCTCTATACTTTATTCTCTCTTTCTATCTTATTCTCTTCTAGTGTTGTAAGCAGGGGGGAGATTAAGGAGGATCCGGTGCAATTTGCAGGCCCCAGGGCACATTTATCGGCACTCCTTTCTGTGTACTGTACGTTCTGAGTTGCAGCACCTCAGGAGCTGAGCAAATAGTCGGTCCTTGCTGCAAATGTATTTAGGTGCAGGTTTTTTTTAGTGTATATGCTGACAGTCAGACTCTGCCCTTTGTGACCCCCACCCCTTTTGTGCTTACCCCTATTTACGGTATCCCGGTGTATTTTTTATTTTTTTTCTCCATTTCCAGCACTGGTCTTTCATTCTACACACGCGCGTTTTCTTACTTACAGACATACACGTGACCTCTCTCACTCGCCAGTCCATCTTTCTCCTCTGTTGTCCTGCCTCATGCTTTTAATCTGCCAGTTCAACCCCTCTATTCCTATTAAAAAAAAATTGTCTTCTATCCCCCCTTTTCTCATCATTTCCTTTCGTCTTCCTTTGCATAGACTAGACTATTTTTATTACATACATAGCAAAAACAGTGGAAAGTTATTGTATACTGTTTTGGCAGCACTCCAAAGTTTCTATAATACAGCCCAAGCGGTCTACTTATTAATTCTTGTCTCATTCTGACACACTCCTCTTCTTCTCCCTCATATTCTGCTTCCTTCCCTTTCTTATTGCTTTTCTCTTCCCCTCTATCTCAACATCAATATTTTTCATCAGTCTTATTCTCTCACTTTCTTACTTTACCGTTTGCCTTATTTTGCTTTTACACCTTTTACCCTTCTCGTCCTCCTACTTTCACCTCTCCATCAATAGCCTTTTAACATACCTCTCTCCTATTCTCTTTGTATTTTTCTGTATCCCGCTTCTTCTGTTGCAGCCTCCTTCTCGATATGTCCCTCGTTTCCACTGTTTTCGTTTTTCCCATTTCCGTGTTCACCTCTTATCTGCTCAGCTTTTCCCACATCCCCATAAACATAACTGTACTTTTCTGTATACAGTTACATCTTGCACGCTCTCCATCTATAGCAGTCTTTTATTAAACAAATACGGCGCGGTGGATTATCCTTGTTTTTTATTAGGGAGGAGGGGGCTTGGGGCGGGTATGGTTCAAAAGTGCTTCTTAGGAACTTCTCAGCACGAAGCCCCACCCCCTTCAAGGCCCCGCCCTTCCTCACAATGTGAGATTGTTCTTCAGGTTGGCAGGTATTCTTCTCTTTCCCTCCGTCTGTTGTTCTCCCCACTCTTTCTTTTCCCATATTCTCGGTTTCTCCTCATTCTGCCTTTCCTCGCTCTCTTTCCGCTTCTCTCACCCCAGCTCCCTCTTCCACTTCTCTCCGCATACCTTCACTCCCCCGTCTTTGATTGTCCTTCGTCTGCCCACCCCCTGTACTCTCGATGGTGGGCTCTTTTCTACCTCGTATGCATTCTCCTTGTCCTCTTTTACCCTCCCTGCTTTTTTCTTCTTCTCGGCCTCTTCCCTCCTATCCCCTTTCTCCTTCCCCTTTGTTCTCTAGTTCCCTGTCCTCTCTTGCTCTCTCTTTCTCGCTCGCTCACTGTCCTCCCTCCGCGCTCTCTTTCTCGCTCTTTCCTCCAAGTTCGGCTCAGAAGCCCCTTCGTCTTCAGATGTAATATCATTACACATGGTCAGTGACTGGCTACCGCCCCCCCCCCTTATGACCTCACCACCCCCAGACACAGGAACGTAAACATGGTATCTTTGGAAGGCGGGAGGTCGCAAGACCCCCCGGCCGTATTTATTAAGTTATAAAAAACAATAAAATTCTTTATAATTGCATGATAAACCGTTATACAAAAATCAGCAGGACATTAGATACATTATTGTCAACAGGTGTGAGTGACTAACCTTAACAAAGACTCTAATACAGATTGTTTCCTAACCGAGTCTAACATCCTCCTCTGCATTTTTGTATACTAACATTTCTGGGCCAAATGGCAAGGTCGCTAACCGGTGTCAGGTCCTACTAGCTGCGCCTCAGATGTGCGCATGCGCAGCCGGGCCCGGTAATTACCCGGTCCACGCCGTGAACTTCATTTACCCACTAAAGGAGGGCCCTTACTCTGCGCCATCCGGTGACGTCATGAGTATGCGCGCGCGGGGTGGCTACCAGCCTAAGGAAAGCGTGACTCCCCAACCCGCGCCCCTTTGAAGCACCAGTTACCTTGCCCCTGAAGTTCTAGGAGGGGCCAATGGCCCCTCCCCCTGGGTGGGAACCTCCATAGGATGATGCCCGCCCCGTCAGACCTTAAAATAGTTGCTCACCGGTCATGACCTTACCGCCACAGGCCAGCATTGTTAACCGACGATCTGGCCTCCCCCTTACCTAGACCTAAGCCAGGAGCGCGCTTACCTTGCAAATCCCTCCAACCAGGCCCAGACATTATTAGACCACAAGACGTTCGCTGCCTCAGTCAAGTGCACCCCGTCCCTCAGGTAGAACTGCTCACCCCAGATACACCCATGTGGAATCGTCTGCAACCGGGGGGCTCGAAATAATTTGTCCAACTGTGTGTTGATCCTCCGTTCAGAGTGATTCAACGCCCTGACCGAGTCCCCCCCTCGCCACTGCCACCGAGGGATAAGTTGCGACCAAACTACTGTGGAACCCGGACAAGCCCTGGCCACCCACCCGCAGTGGAAATGATCTCCTCAATAAGCATGCGCCTCCCCAATTTGGCCAAATCATTCTCCCCCAGGTGAAGTATCACCATTGACGGGGGAGCAGGCTGCTGAGCTAAGAGTCCCTGGAAAAAGTTCCGAAACTGCCTGAGGCATAAACCCCCTCTTCCGAAGAATGAGATATCAAACCCCTTTTGCGCCGCCTTCTTCCTACGGTCTCCTGAAAGAAAAACATGTTCCGCACGCCTAACATAAGAGTGGCCCACAATCCAAGTCACCAATTTCTTGTGTCCTCCGTGCTGTGCCGATGTCGGTAGTTGGCGCCCGGTGGCGAGTTCCTCCCCTGCGTGACAGGTTTGAGAAACTGCAAAAAACCAGAAACATACCAGGCGTGAGCACCATCCTGTCACAACATGTCAATTCGTACATAACTCTTGTAACGTTCGGACGACCATCTCCCCATTCTCTTCACATTCTCAACTGAGAGACCCCTCGCCACTGCCTCAGTTGCTGCCCCAATCCTAAATGAGTGGGTGCCGAATTCCTTTGGATCAAAACCTGCCAGTCTGACCGTTAGCTCCAAGACTCGTCTAAACTGGTACCTGGTCAATGGTGTACCATCGGCGTGACACAACAGTGCGCCCCCCACCGTCCCCTCCCGCTGCCTGCAGAAAGCCTCTACGTGAGAAACCGGGCAGCAAGGGTTGGCCCGTGCGTGGCGGAGCACTATGGTGTGACCCCGAGAATCCTGATCAGTTTTTGATCTCTGAATTGTTATCCACATAACGTCCTCCCTGATCTTCACACCGGCCCACTGTAGTCCGCCCACCCTATCAGCCTTCGACCCAGCCACTAACTCCCCAACCCTCAAAGCCCCATAGAAGGCCAGGGAAAATGCAGCCTTGAACAAAAGTACTTCCCACTGTGAGCTACCTACACTGTGCAGCGCCCCCAATAAGGCTGTCAGCCGTGCCAGTCCAATGGGCCTTCTCTTATCACCCCGGTAACCCTGTAAACGGCGCTAACCCCTCAAGGCCTTGCGTACCAGAAAGGTGTTAGTGGGATCTCGCATACCCCTACCCTGTGCGAAGAAGGCGACCGCCGCCCTATGTCTGCTCGCAGCCGCCACTGAGCGCCCTTCCCTGTGCATCGATTCTAGGTAAGCTGCAAAGCTGTCCTCCTGCGCCCACCTAACCTCCCATTCCTGCCCCAAAAAAGCCCGGTAAGACAAAAACGCCCCTTCGTAAGCTGTCTTGGTCCTGGGGGCTAAGCTAGCAACCACGAGGTCCTGTAATCTGGGGCACCAATCTGCCAAAGTACCGCCGGGAATTGCGCTGGCTGGGGGTCTGCTGCAGGAAGATGTTCCCTGAAAACCTGCATTTTAAAGCGAGAAAGGGAGTCAGCTGCATTGTTGAGGATGCCAGGGACATGCTTGGCTCTGAAAACCACATTCCATTTTAAGCATTGCAACACAATCTCCTTTATTAAACGCAGTATGAATGGACAGCGTGCCCCCTGCTGGTTTATACATTCCACAACTGTCATGTTATCAGACCAGAACACCACGGATTGATTGCATAAGTGTTCCGGCCAGACCATCAATGCTACCCATATCGGGAAGAGTTCCAGAAAGCCAATATTGGCGGTCAGACCCCGTGTTCTCCATTCTGCTGGCCACCGCTGGGCGACCCACTTAGTCCCCAGGATGGCACCAAAGCCCGCACTCCCCGCAGCGTCTGTCCATAGGCCCAATTCTGCTGATGTGGCGGGAGGACCTGGCCACACTACTCTGCCATTAAAATCCTCCAGGAATGCCATCCAAATAAGCATATCCTGGCGAACCTCAGATGACAACCTCGTGTGGTGATGTTTCTCCCGTAACCCTTTCATAGCTTGAGCAATGGAGCGTAAGAAAGGGCGTGCCATTGGGATGACCCGAAGCGCAAAATTCAATTGCCCCACCACTTCCTGTAGCTGTTGCAATGTAACCTTGTCATTGCGTAGGCATTGAAGTAGGGCTGCTCTAAACCTAGACACTTTGTCCATGGGTAACCTGAAGCATCCTTCCACTGATACCAAGGAATTCTAAACAGGTGGACGGTCCAACCGTCTTCCCCGGCGCTAGTGGCACCCCAAAAGTCCGCATGAGCACACAAAATTCCTGCAACGCCCAAGCACACTCCTGAGATCCCGCCGCACCCAAGAAAAGGAAATCGTCCAGATAATGCATAACCTGCCGGTGGCCCGTCGCCTCTCTCATGACCCATTCCAAAAATGAGCTGAACGTCTCGAAGTAGGCACATGAGATGGAACAGCCCATGGGCATGCATTTATCCATATAGAACTTGCCATCGAAGGTGAAACCTAATAGATGGTGGTCCAAAGGATGGACTGGGAGGAGACGGAAACCAGATTCTATGTCTGATTTTGCCATCATCGCCCCTGGCCCCAGCGCCCGCAATAAGTCAACTGCCTGGTCAAATGAGGCATACTTTACACTACAAATCCCCTCATCAATCGCATCATTCAATGACGCTCCTCTAGGTGCCGACAGGTTGTGGATCAGTCTGAACTCCCCTCTCTCTTTCTTGGGTACTACCCCTAGTGGAGAACACACAAAATTGGGGACAGGCACCGTCTGGAAAGGGCCAGCTATCCTACCCAAAGACAGTTCCTTGCTAATCTTAGCAGCCACCACTGCGAGGTTATGTTGTACTGACAGTTGGTTCCTGCAATGTGCACTACCTGTGTACCCCCCTGCCGGGATCCTAAAACCTTGGGAAAAACCTTCCTGAAGTAGAGTGGCCGCTGTGTGATTCTGGTACCTATTCAACCAAGGGATCATTGCCAAAACATCTACAGGGGTGGGGATATCCAAATTATCTGCACTACTCTGGCTTCCCCCTCCCCTTCTGACTGTGGTTGCCCTGCTAAAACACGAGGCCCCGAGCGCGGGGCACATCCGGTGTGGGGGAGCGTCCAGGCAACAAGGGGGTCACCTGGGCGCTCCCCGCCTCTTTATTCCCCAGCAGCCCACCCCCCCTCCCCCCGACCCGTATGTCGATTAACGTCATCCGGGTCAAGGGAGGGTGGCGACCAATCGGTGGCAGGGCGCGCCCCAGAGGACACGCCCCACCACCGAGAGGTCCGGAGGGCAAGGGGGGGGTCGCCGCACCGCCATGCGGGCGGGGGGGCCAAGAGCCCCCCCTTTTCATTTTCCGTACATACTGCTGTCTAATGACCCACAAAGACTGCCAACTGTTAGTGCACCTGCCATCCCCACAGACGGGAGCGGGAGCAGATTAGCAGCCAGCAGTGTCTGTGTGTACATAGCTATTACTGTGTGCGTGTGTATAATTGGGAGCTTATGCACCAGTGGACAGCGCTAGAGCACGTTTATTCTCACTGCGGAGCACTCAGCGGGCTGTGGCCTCTGAGTGGGGCAGCCCCTTCCGCCAGTTATTGGAAACTTCTGTATTAAAAACATAATGTAGGTATACAGCTCCATGTAGGTGGAACAGCAAAAACACAAAGTTGCTTGCAGTATTACAGGTATGAAAAGTCCGAATTGCATGTAGTGCAGTGCCAGTTCGGTACGCTGCAAAATTTTATTTGTAAGGTGCTATTACGCAGGCCGCTTTCGTGAACAATTGGAAACATAAAAAATCCAGGTGTCTAGGACGCCATTTGTTTTTTTTTTTTAAACTGGGTGAATGCTTAAGGGTTTGAGACAGGGTGATTTAAAGTTTGATGAAAAGTTGCATGTACTAAAAAATGGTGGTGCACTTTTCCTTAAACCAAAGGTCCTGTTAGCGCCCAAGGATTGATCGAGATTAGGTTTTAAATCAATTACCCCAAACTTACAACTGAGAGCCGATATCCTGTGACACTTCGTCGTCAGGTCGCCAGACCTTTGCCACCGTTCAGACACGGAGCTGAAACAAGAGTACAAGTCATCTACCATCAACTGTTAGGTTCTTATTTACCAGTCAATGACGAGAAGTTGTTTTCTTTATCGGATTGGTATGGTTTTGTCATTTTTATTCAGATTAGTCCAATTACAGAAATATCGAGAAAAAGGTTTAATAAGTGACAGCATAAATCGACAGAATGTATCATACAGGAATCAGTCCCTATTTTATCTAAAGAGCCTAACCTACCCATAGAAACCCACAAGGAGTCTCTTCTGCAAAAGAACAAGATTTATGGAGCTTAGCTAAAGTATTCAACTTCCCATAAAGAGTCGTTCTCGGATCTCAGCCGAGTTCCCTACAGCTGTAGTAGCAACCATTGAAGTGAAGTCAGAGATAGAAAAATGATCGCAGCAGTAGCTTTGATTCCATTCAAGAAGAAAATCTTCCTGCACAAAGAGTTGGTTAAAGTAGGGTAAAATCACTGTCAGCAGTAGCTTTCAGTAATAGGGAGAGAAAGGCGAAGCATCAGGCGTCATGCAAGTTAAAAGGGTAATGTCTCCTCTCTAGCTAGGACCACTTGATTATAATATAAAATGCACAATAATGTTATGGAAATTAGTAGGTGTACGTTGTCTTCAGCCAATGGAAACCACTCGTCCGATGGTGGCGTTGCCATCCGTTGCTTCTCCTCCTGATTCCCACATTAAACATTTTTTAGGTCTCGCCTGGCGATCGCGTAAGCGATCGCTCAGCGAGACTTATGTAGGGCCTTCAGAAAATGCTCCCAAAGGCTTCCCAGGCGGTTCGGGTGGCCGTTACGTGCACAACCACGCGCATTCCAGTTGACACCAGCTACTTCCTGCGCGTGCTCCGCCTCACGCATTCAGAGAGATTTAGTATGAGGCACAAGACCTTAGGAATGTGGTTTATGGCCAGTGCATGTGAGGCATTCAAGCGCGAAGCTGGCATCTGGCATCGGACTTGAAAGCAGCAGACTGCTTTCGCCAGCGCGCGCTCGACCTCACTTCCTGCATACCCTCTTACAACAATTAACTTTCGCTATAACTCACACCCCATATGCTCGTTCCCTCCCACCCTTCCTTTGATGTCCGCTCTTCTTGTTGTTTACAAACCACGCCACACACTGCTGCACGCCACACACTGCTGCACGCCGCACACTGCTGCACGCCGCACACTACCGCACGCCACACACTGCTGCGCACTCTGCTGCATTACACACTGCTGCACGCCGCACACTGCTGCACGCCGCACACTGCTGCACGCCTCACACTGCTACACGAAACACTGCTGCATGCCTCACACTGCTGCATGCCTCACACTGCTGCACGCCTCACACTGCTGCACGCCTCACACTGCTGCACGCCTCACACTGCTGCACGCCTCACACTGCTGCATGCCGCACACTGCTACACGCCACACACTGCTGCACGCCACACACTGCTGCACGCCACACACTGCTGCATGCCGCTGCACGCCACACACTGCTGCACACCACACACTGCTGCACGCCACACACTGCTGCACGCAGCACACTGCTGCACACCACACACTGCTGCATGCCGCTGCACACCACACACTGCTACACGAAACACACTGCTGCACGCCACACACTGCTGCACGCCACACACTGCTGCACGCCGCACAATGCTACACGAAACACTGCTGCACGGCACACACTGCTGCACGGCACACACTGCTGCATGCCGCACACTGCTGCATGCCAGCACGCCACACACTGCTGCACATTGCTGCATTACTCACTGCTGCATGCTGCACGACACTGCTGCATGCTGCACGCAGCACACTGCTGCACGCCGCACACTGCTGCCCGCTGCTGCATGCCACACACTGCTGCACGCCGCACACTGCTGCACGCCTCACACTGCTGCACACCACACACTGCTGCACACCACACACTGCTGCACGCCGCACACTGCTGCACTCCACATACTGCTTTTATGCGAGTTTATGCTACTGACATTGTAAATGACAATGCCTTTTATTTGTTTTAAAACCAAAACATAAATAAAAGGCATTGTAATTTTACAATGCCAATAGCTCAAACTCTTATAAATGCGAGACCTATTGCATTGCAAATGCTTGTTTTCTTTTAATGTGAGTTACTGTTCACATTTTATTATGTTTTAGAATCTTTAATGTTTTGGCATATGTTAAGTTGCATTGTTTTTATATTCAGTCTCAGTTTGGGATCTAGCTCAGTCTCATTCCAGGGAAACATTAATAATACTTGTTGGCAAGGCGTTCTTCGGAATACGTTCCTGACCACCCGTTGACCCACCTCTCCCAGAGTTAGGCCGAGCAAGGGTGGGGAGGCCCTTCCTGGAAGGGTCTCGTACCTAGGGTCGCACACGCTGAGCTTGCACTATCTGACAGAGGGACACCACACAGTAGTTCTTCGTAAGACAGTATACTTTATCGATAGTTTCAAGGGATCTTTATGATCCGAAATGCAGGTATTGAATCCGTGCCACAAGCGGCGGCGATCTCGGGATGGGGATATGGGGGTAGCGGGACAGTCTTTGAGTTCAGTGTCTCTGCGGAGTATCCTTCGCACAGCTCTCAATCCTCGAGCTGGGGGATGTCGTTTCTCTTGGCAATCTCTGCCGATTCTCCTGGAGGGGAGTGCCGCGAGTCACTCAGCAGGCACAGGTGGTTTCGGAGTCGGGCAGCCGCGACAGCGTCAGCAGGGCTCAGATGGTTCAGAGTTCGGGGAGCCGCGACAGCGTCAGCAGGGCTCAGATGGTTCAGAGTTCGGGGAGCCGCAACAGCATCATCAGGGCTCAGATGGTTCAGAGTTCGGGGAGCCGCGACAGCATCAGCAGGGCTCAGGTAGTTCAGAGTTCGGGTAGCGTTCTTCGGTTCAGGGGTCGATCGAGCCGCGACCAGGTCAGCAGGGCTCTCGTAGGTCCAGGTCTTCTCTGCCTCCCGTCCATTCAGCACCCCTTGTTATACTCCCCCTCCTCTTTGAAGTCCGGAGTCTTCGCTGAGAGGGGTCTTGGTGCCTGAGGGCGGTGTGTCGGGATTTCCTGTCGCTCTGCCCTTTGATCTGTTCAGGTGGGTCTGGGAGGGACTCCAGGCGCCCAGCAGGCGAGGCGCCCGCTCACTGGGGGACTGGTGGCCGATCGAAACCCTCCTTGGGGAGGAGACCAGAGGTGTGACAGGGACGGCGTCTCCTGGTCTGGCTCGGGGGCTTCTCTCTCCCTCGGCCGGGCATGCGTGGTAGGGTCTTGGGTGTTGCTGGGGCCCCGGCCGGCCATCGAGTTGTTGGGCCATGGTGGCCGGAATCTGTGACATCGGGGATCAGGTGCGGTTGCAGGGTGGCTTGCTGGTCGGGAGGGCCCACGCCACGAGGCCGGTCTCACACGTGCCCCCCCCCCCCCCAGCTGAAAGGCGGGGAGAACTACCCATCCACTTGGGGGTTCTCCTCGCTGAAGCGGAAGAATCGGGACAGGCCGTCCGCGTTGGCGTGGTCAGTCCCGGGGCAATGCTCCACAGTGAAGTCCATCCCCTGGAGGGAGATTGACCATCGTAGCAGCTTGGGGTTTTCTCCTCTCATTTGCATCAACCACCGCAAGGGTCGATGATCCGTTTGAACTCGGAAGTGGGTTCCGAACAAGTAGGGCCGTAGCTTTTTGAGGGCCCAGACTACTGCGAAGGTCTCAATTTCAATAGTGCTCCACCGCTGTTCTCGAGGTAGCAACCTTCGGCTGATGAAGGCTATGGGCTGATCTATGCCCTTGTCGTTGAACTATGAGAGGACTGCCCCGATGCCGTGTTCCGAGGTGTCCGTCTGGACCACAAACTCCTGAGCGTAGTCGGGGGCTTTGAGTACCAGAGCAGTACATATAGCGGCTTTCAAGGCGTCGAACGCTTTTTGGCACGGGGGAGTCCATTGTATTCTCTTCGGGTGCTTTTTGGAGGTTAACTCTGTGAGGGGGCCTGCGATAATAAACCTCCGGTAGTAACCGGTGAGGCCCAGGAAGGCCCGGACTTCCGTTTGGGTTGTTGGGGGTTCCCAGGACAAGATGGCGTCGATCTTCGGCTGGAGGGGGGCGACCTGCCCGCTTCCCACCTGGTGCCCCAGAAAGATCACTGAGCCTTGTCCAATTTGACATTTGCTGGCTTTGATGGTTAGGCCGGCCTGGCGCAGGGCCAGCAGTACTTGCCGGAGGTGCTGGAGGTGCTCGGTCCATTGGGAGCTGAAAACTGCTATATCGTCTAGGTAAGCTGCGCTGAACCCCTCTAGTCCGGACAGGACCCTGTTCACCAGTCGCTGGAAGGTGGCCGGGGCATTTTTCATTCCAAACGGCATCACCCTAAAGCGGTAGTGCCCATCCGGGGTGGAGAAGGCTGAGCGCTCCTTGGCTCCCTCAGTGAGCACAATCTGCCAGTATCCGCAGGTTAGGTCGAAGGTGCTGAGGTAGCGAGCAGCCCCGAGGCGGTCGATGAGCTCGTCTGCGCGGGGGATAGGGTGAGCATCCGCTCGGGTGACCGCATTGAGTCCCCGGTAGTCCACACAGAATCTCAGCTCGAGGGCGACACCCGGGGCAGCCGCTTTCGGGACCAGGACTACCGGGCTGGCCCAGGGGCTGTCGGAGGGTTCAATCACCCCGAGGGACAACATCTTGGTTACTTCGGTCTGGATGCAGGTTCGGACCCGATCAGGGACCCGGTAGGCTCGGTGTCTCACTGGCGGGCTGTCGCCGGTGTCTACGTCGTGGACACACCAGTCGGTGACCCTAGGGGTTAGGGAAAAGAGGTCTGTGAATTGTCTTAGTAGCCGGCGACAGTCGTCGGACTGTTGGGGGGTGAGGGTGGTTGACAGTCTCCCCCCCTCCACTGAGCCATCTGTCTCTTTAGCACACAGGGGGTCTGGAAGGGGCTCTGTGTCTTCTTCAGTTCCATCGTCGGTGGCCAGGAGCAAACTCAACTCCGTCCTCACAAAGTGGGGTTTGAGGCGGTTCACGTGGAGGACCCGGAGGGGGTTCCTCGGGGACTGCACATCAACTAGATATGTGACTTGACTCTTTTGCTCGACCACCTTGAAGGGGCCAGTCCATTTGTCTTGGAGGGCGCAGGGTTTCACCAGGGCCATGACCCAGACCTGTTGGCCCGGCTGAAACTCGACCAGCGTGGCATTCTGGTCATACCAGCGCTTCATCTCTTCCTGGCTAGCCTCGAGGTTTGCCTTGGCGAGTTCTCGGAATTTCCGGGACTGGTTGCGGAGCGCCAGGATATAGCGGAACACATCAGGAGGGGTCCCCCGGGGAGTTGTTTCCCAGCCCTCCTTGACCAGGCTCAGGGGTCCCCGGACGGGGTGTCCATACAGTAATTCGAACGGGCTGAACCCCCGGGGATTTTTGGGGAACCTCTCGGTAGGCGAACAGGAGGCAAGGGAGGAGGACGTCCCATCTCCGGCGTAGGGGTTCTTCGAGGCCCATGATCATCCCTTTCAGGGTCCTGTTAAATCGCTCGACTAGGCCATTCCCTTGGGGGTGGTATGGGGTGGTGAACTTGTATGATACTCCGCACTGCTTTCATAGGGACCTCATGTATTTGGAGATAAAGTTCGTGCCACGATCACTCACGACTTCGCGAGGGAACCCCACGCGGGAGAAGATCCCCATCAAGGCACGGCCTACCACGGGGGCCGTCACGGTGCGGAGGGGAATGGCCTCGGGGTAGCGGGTGGCATGGTCCTCCAGGACGAGGATGAATCTGTGGCCCTGGGCGGTCTCGGGGTCCAGGGGTCCCACGATGTCGATTCCCACCCACTCAAAAGGGGTACTAACAACGGGGAAGGGTTGTAGCGGAGCCTTGCGCTTCCCCCCACTCTTTCCGCTGGCCTGGCACGTGAGGCATGACTTGCAGTGGGCCTCCACATTCGCTCGCATCTTGGGCCAATAGAAGTGGGTAACTAGTCGCTGGTAGGTCTTGTCTTGGCCTAAGTGTCCTGCCAGGGGTACATCATGGGCTAGGCCCAGGAGGAGACTTCGGAAGCGCAGGGGTACCACCAGTACTCGGGCCGATCCCAGCTCGGCCGACTTCTGTTCGCTGTACAGGAGCCCGTTTTCCCAATATATCCAGTGGGTTCCGGACTGGTCGCCTGCTGCCTGGGCTTCGGCCTGCTGTCGGGGTCCATTGAGGGAAGGGCAGAATTCTTCTCGGGAGGGACCTCCCTCGCAGTGCCACTGGGCCATCTCGGGCAGGTCCCCGAGCTCGGTCAGTGGCTCGGGATCTGGATGCACTGACCCGTCATCGGGAATGGTTTCTTCGTCCGGAAGAGTGGCGTCGGGCTCGGGTAGCGGGTCCCGGACCTCGGGGACGGCGACTGTGTTCAGCGGTCTGGCCTCAACTCCCTCGGAGGAAGGCAATCGGGTAGTCATAGAGCGCGTGGTGGCGCATACCCATTCGGGCAGGCCCATCATCTCTAGATGGGCTCTTCGTTACACTTGTCCCCACGGGGAACTCTCGAGGTCGTTGCCCAGGACGCAGTCTACGGGTTGGGAGGTTCGGACTGCCACCCTCAATTTACCGGTGACTCCCCCCCATTCGAAGGGTACCAGGGCCATCCGGCATAGGCTCTCGGAATTGTCCGAAGATATGACTGGACAGAAGGCGTCGGGCAGGATCTGGTCTTCGGAGACCAGGTGGCAGTGGACCGCTGTGACACTCGCCCCGGTGTCGCGGAGGCCCTCGACGCGGTGACCGTTGACCATCACCTGCTGTCGGTACTTCTTCGTGTTGGCGGGTAGGGGTGTTCCGGGGAACATCTCTCGGTCACCTAGGGAGACCAGGGCCATGGCGGCTGGTTCCCACTCTTCGGAGTCTTCCATCTCTTCTCCTAGGGCTACGGAGGCCATTTGTCGAGCCGGAGGGGTTGTCGTTGCGGGTCGTTGGTACATGGGACACTGGGGGTCACTGGCATAGTGTCCGGTCTGTTGGCAGCGGAAACAGGTGATCTTGACTCAGGGTCCCGACCTCCCCGGTGGCCCGGTGCTGGCTGGAGGTGGGGCTGGAAAGTGCGTAGGTTGGCCTCTGGGGGGACTGTGCTGGGAGCCCCCCGGGAATTCTCTCGGTCGGCCTTGGTTCCCTCCGCCCCTCTGGCGGGGGGGTCCCTGACTGTGGCGACCGTAGTCTCCCACGGGACCCCGGGAGGCCCGGGTGTTCACCCATCGGTCAGCTTCGACGGCCAGTTTTCGAGGGTCAGTGAGCTTGCTGTCCAGGAGGTGCTGGCGTAACTCCACAAAGCAATTGGCGGACAAGTGTTCCCACGCGATTAGGTCGAACAGCTCCTCAAAGGTGGAGACCTTGCTGCCCTTGATCCACCCGTCCAAGGCCCGGCTGTAAAAGTTCATGTACTTTACCCATGTGGTACCGGGTATCTTCTTGCAGTCTCTAAACCGTTGCCGGTACATTTCGGGGGTGAACCCATATCTGGCTACTAGGGCCTCTTTCATGTGACTGTAGGAGTTCAGCACCGTGGAGGGCAGGTCCAGCAGGGTATCTCTCCCCTCGCTCAGGAACCGGCCCCACAAACCAGCCCCCCAGTCTTTCTGCGGAACTCGGTGGGAGGTCATGGCAACCTCGTAGGCCTTGAACCATTGCTGGATGTCGTCGTTCTTGTAATATTCCTTCACCACATCCTTGGGGATGTGGACCTTTGGTTCCACGGTGGAGGAGGGTGGTTGGTTTCCCGAGGGTCTGGACTCCACACTTTTAGCCTTGAGCTCGATCTCTTTCAGGCTGCGTTCGTGTTCTAGTTGGAGTTTTCTTTCTTCGTGTTCTCTCTGGCGTTTCTTTTCCTCGAGTTCTCCTTGTAGGCGTAATTGTTCTACCGCCAACTTTTTCTCGGCCAGTTTTAGCTCTCCCTCGATTTTCAGTTTTGCTAGTTCTAGTTCGTGGTTGCGGCCCCTTTCTCGGTCCGCTAGCTCCTCCGGGGATAGGCCCCCCTCTGGGGCGCTGCTCCTCCCCGAGATGCTTCGTGGTTCGTTTGGCGGCTCTCCTTCTGTTTGGGCCAGGGAAGCTCCTGCCTCGACCCAGGTCTTCAATGCTCCCTGGAAATCCTCTTTCGTGCTTAATCCGGTGGTAGCGATTCCAAGGTCTTTGCAGAATTGTTTTAATTCTCGATGTGTATAATATTCCAACTGGTCCTCTCGGAATGTCGGGCTTGTGTTGGT
Source organism: Triturus cristatus (assembly GCF_964204655.1). Lineage (NCBI taxonomy): Eukaryota > Metazoa > Chordata > Amphibia > Caudata > Salamandridae > Triturus > Triturus cristatus. The sequence goes on from NC_140589.1 coordinate 43,934,264, forward strand.
ACCTGCGGCACCTAGGGAGGCTTCTCCTTCCATCTCTTTTCGGTAGTGCGTCAGCCGTTTACTGCACGATCTCTAGGTGTCGGCTCGGATCCCGTTGTCTGCCACCAAATGTTGGCAAGGCGTTCTCCGGGGGGTTTCGGAATACGTTCCTGACCACCCGTTGACCCACCTCTCCCAGAGTTAGGCCGAGCAAGGGCGGGGAGGCCCTTCCTGGAAGGGTCTCGTACCTAGGGTCTCACACGCTGAGCTTGCACTATCTGACAGAGGGACACCACACAGTAGTTCTTCGTAAGACAGTATACTTTATCGATAGTTTCAAGGGATCTTTATGATCCGAAATGCAGGTATTGAATCCGTGCCACAAGCGGCGGTGATCTCGGGATGGGGATATGGGGGTAGCGGGACAGTCTTTGAGTTCAGTGTCTCTGCGGAGTATCCTTCGCACAGCTCTCAATCCTCGAGCTGGGGGATGTCGTTTCTCTCGGCAATCTCTGCCGATTCTCCTGGAGGGGAGTGCCGCGAGTCACTCAGCAGGCACAGGTGGTTTCGGAGTCGGGGAGCCGCAACAGCATCAGCAGGGCTCAGATGGTTCAGAGTTCGGGGAGCCGCGACAGCGTCAGCAGGGCTCAGATGGTTCAGAGTTCGGGGAGCCGCGACAGCGTCAGCAGGGCTCAGATGGTTCATAGTTCGGGGAGCCGCGACAGCGTCAGCAGGGCTCAGATGGTTCAGAGTTCGGGGAGCCGCGACAGCATCAGCAGGGCTCAGATGGTTCAGAGTTCGGGGAGCCGCGACAGCATCAGCAGGGCTCAGGTAGTTCAGAGTTCGGGTAGCGTTCTTCGGTTCAGGGGTCGATCGAGCCGCGACCAGGTCAGCAGGGCTCTCGTAGGTCCAGGTCTTCTCTGCCTCCCGTCCATTCAGCACCCCTTGTTATACTCCCCCTCCTCTTTGAAGTCCGGAGTCTTCGCTGAGAGGGGTCTTGGTGCCTGGGGGCGGTGTGTCGGGATTTCCTGTCGCTCTGCCCTTTGATCTGTTCAGGTGGGTCTGGGAGGGACTCCAGACGCCCAGCAGGCGAGGCGCCCGCTCACTGGGGGACTGGTGGCCGATCGAAACCCTCCTTGGGGAGGAGACCAGAGGTGTGACAGGGACGGCGTCTCCTGGTCTGGCTCGGGGGCTTCTCTCTCTCTCGGCCGGGCATGCGTGGTAGGGTCTTGGGTGTTGCTGGGGCCCCGGCCGGCCATCGAGTTGTTGGGCCATGGTGGCCGGAATCTGTGACATCGGGGATCAGGTGCGGTTGCAGGGTGGCTTGCTGGTCGGGAGGGCCCACGCCACGAGGCCGGTCTCACAATACTTATCTCAGAAAATTGAAAACATGGAGATCAACACTTAAACATGTCAATAAACCTCAAAGGAATTAGAAAACAAGCAAGGCTCCAAGAATTGCAAACTTCAAATTGAAATGGAAACGTGAAATTGACAAGAAACGTAGTTGACATTTTGAATTTAGTTTACTTGGCTCACCATGGAAATTCTGGGAGAGGAGCCTTTAAAATAGAACAAGTAGATAATTAGGAAAATGTGTGGAGTGCTAAAACTGTCAGTAAAAACTATGCAATAAGGCAAGTGTCTTCTTAACAGTTTATGAAACTGTATCATGAAATTTACGCTAAAGAATATTCTCAAATAGAAAACCACACGCTATTCGAAGGAGATTTGAATTTGTCATTTTAGTAAGAAAGTGCTTTCATAAAAATAACATTGGAATGAAAGATGCACCTTCAGCGATTAGCAGTATACACAGGCATACGCCCAAGTTTAAATTGTTTCTTTGTGTGCGGACTTCAAAAAGGAATTAGCATCTTTTATAAGTGAAGTATGCTGTGACAGCTTGTTGGAAAGAAAAATCCTGTTAAGTGGCTTTTGTGGTTGTCCTTCAATATCTTTTTCAAATTGAAGGGCCATTTTAAGAGAAGCTGTAGTCCTTGCAGTGATTGAGTGAGGGAAGTCCCGGACTTTCCACAAAATAGCCCTGCAAATGCCCCCCTGGTGAGCTTTTATGTCACCTATATGTTGCTTGTAAATACAATTCAATGTAAAAACAAGCACTGGCAAAGCCACAAAGTCTGGCTTTTACAAGAAATGCGATTGTCACTTTAAATAAATAAATTCTCTTGAGACTGAAGGGGTGAGGGAAAAAATCAGTATATGTTAATTAGCTGTCACATTGCACTCGGACTGGGACAGCCGATGGCCACTGAACAAAGGAGGAATGCCTGACCTCTGGAGTCAACTCTGAGGGGGCTCCCCTTTGACGTTTTGGTGGGAAAGACCCTGGCAGTGATGTCAGCTAGGGGCGAAGCTGAGGCCGCCAGAGGACATGTGAACAGTGACTTCTTGACTTTGCATCTTGAATTGTCACAGCATACGGGGCAGGAGTGTTGGGACAGGGATGGGGTAGAATGTGGCACCCTAGGATCGGACAGGGATGCCTGACTTCTACTACTTTCCACTCTCTTTAAAAACTCTTGCGCAAGGGAGAGTTGTTATTGTTGAACTCTGTACCAGGACTGCAGCAGCCCTCTGATGCTCTCATGGACTAAAGACTCTGTCTACAGTTGACCACAGGACCAGTGGGTTTCTCCGAGATGGTTCCCTTACGCCCCCTAAGGACCAAATGGGGGAAAATCTGGACTTATGTGTCCCAGCAGGAGGTGAGGAGCACCAGACACAAAGGAAAAGAGGAGAGCTGGTGCCGGGAGCAATTAAACATGCTCCCTGCAGAATGCGCCAACTTGGAGGTAAAGAGGTCTCCTGAAACTACTCCTGGTGGCTAGATCTTGCCACCAGGAGAAAAATGAGCCCAAGATCTTTAGGATTTGCCCATTGGGACCCAAGATATCTGCATTTAGAGATTCTTGAACCTTGACACCCCCCGAGCGACGGAGTGTGTGAGGCTCTGCCGGAGTGTCATAAAATGACCCCCGTTGTAAGCCAGTCATCAGGGGTCTATCTATGCAAGAGGAATCTATTTAGTAAGGCTTCTGGAGGAGGCATGCTTGGAGCCCCCTCCCTGCATCTTCAATTGCCCCTAGGGGCCCACATCGCTCCGGGGGCTGACACAGCTGGTAGTCGGAGGGGGCCGCAAAGGAGATCTGGTACCTTGGGACCTCGAGCACCGGAGAGTCCCAAGAGCGTGTCGAGAGAAGGAAGATGTTGCAGGGATTCTGCGGGGTTACAGAACTATGCTTCCGTCAACAAGTTCTGCAGCAGAACGTTCCGGGAGCTAGTGGCCGTTAATCAAAAGGAAAAAAAACTGTCTCCAATCCACGTGAACAGAAATACCATGGGAAACACGATCAAGACATTTGTCCATGGCAGAACCAGATAAGTGTGTTTTAACCAAGATATAAATACACAAATCCTTGTGGTGGTTTAGGTAAAACTGAGAACTGAGAGGGATTGTCCGATGAAAAATTGTCTTGATCGATATAGTAACAAGAAGAACTCAGCTGAAATAACAGAAGCTGGAAATCTGGATTTAAATTCGGGGTTTGTATTCCCATAGAGTACTCAATGGGTGAATCAGAATTAACGATTTCCATTGTGGATGGTGTAGAAGATAAAACAGATACTAGGTCCATTGAAGGCTTGATAACCCCCTCTGGCAGCTGGGGAGAATCAGAAAAAATTGAACTCTCAGGCTGTAAAGGAAGATCCCGTCCTAGGACACTCCGAGGCATTCTATTCAGTATCAGCCATATGGTGTAACTTGACATGGTCAATAGAAATGAAGCAGTTTTCTTTGCAACCAGGTAGAGGAGGTAAAATCACAGTTCAGGTACCCCGGAGACCAAGGACTGGCACAGGAGCACGGTAGGATGGATTGGATTCTTTCTTGATTGCAACCTTTTTGCAAACCAGGTTGCCCACTTTAGGTAGCCAGCCTGAAACTGGAATCAGAACTGCTACTTCTTCAGGTGTAGCTGATGGCTAATTAGATTTTGCCAATGTATCACAATCCTTTTGTAGATCCTGTAAAGACAGCACAGTGGTTATCTATGTTAAATGTTGCGCAGCCACCACAACGTCTAGACTCTCAAGGTCTGGAACAAACATCTTGATACCAAAGAGCATTTTGTACGGAGACCGCTCACCTATATGAGCAGGATACGGGCTACACCAAAGTTATGTCACATGAGCAGAATACGTGCTACACCAGAGATGCATCACATGAGCTCAATACTTGCTACACCAGAGTTACCTCACACATGAGCAGTATACGTGCCACACCAGAGTTACGTCACCTGAGCAGGATAAGTGCTACACCAGTGTTACGTCACATGACCAGAATACATGCTACACCGGAGTTACGTCAAATGAGCAGGATACATGCTACACCAGAATTACGGAGACCACTCACCTATATGAGCAGGATACGGGCTACTTATTCACGAGACCCCTGAGTAGTGCTTGTGTTTGTCCACAATACCCTTGCACCATTTACCGGAGATGTGGGAGGGCCTTGCCTCCTCAGTTTTTAGAGTTCCCCTATTGCTGTAGGTTTTCAAGCTTGTAGTTTAAATGGTTTTCAACCCGTTTTGTGCTACCGTTTGTTTCCATTATTTTTCAGCAATGGCACAGCCGATTCCGATTGCGGCTTATTGCCGTGCTGCCCTCGCTCAGCATTTGTTGCAGCATAGTGTCCCCAATGCGGGGTCTCCAGCTGTCTTCGTAGTCGAGGCGGACCCTGCATACCATTTCGAGGTGTTTTACTCCTGGGTTACGTTTCCTGCTGTGGATGCAAATGATAATTATTTTCATGGTTAAACTTCTGGCGCTGTTTCGGCTGCTTATTGTCCTCATGCAGTTGTTCAAGTTCCTCTTATGGCCTGGGAGCATCAGATTTAGTTTAATGGGGCCCTACCCCATCCTATTTCCTTTGTTCGTATGGGTCCCTTGAGTACTTATGGGGCCACTTGGTCTCTCTTAGCCGATTTTACTTCGCATCCTAATTATCTTAATGTGAATTTAGTGGAGGTTTGTTTGTTATATGGTCAGGTTGTTCTTCTTTATAGTCGCCTGATCCAATTTGTTGCCGTGCTTTTCCTTCGGTGCAGGCTGCACATGGTGGAGGTCTTGTGATTAGCTTTGTTATGTTTATTTAGTAATGGGCAAACATCCAGAGAATCATAGGACTTACCGTTTTGGATTGCTCAGAAAATCAAACAGCTTGATGCTGTTTTTCCCCTTACGGGTCCTGTTGAGAAGCATAGGATTATTACTATGTGCTTACCTAGTGGTCTGATTCATCCATTGACCGACTGCAACACCTCAGGGACAGTGTTTGCCTCAGTGTATACACTTTGTTATGGCACCCCCTCCTTGAGCATTCTTGAACAGGTACTGGATGAACATGGGGCAGGTCCTGCCCTGGAGCTGGGGATGAAATTGTTGGGCGTTTTTCCAATAGTCTCTTGTATGATTCTTTCTAATGTTAAAGGTGAAGCAGCAGTTTTGATGGTTCGTCAACTCCTTTCGGCGGTGCCTGACTTGTATCGGGAACATGATTTGCCGATTATTATTGCTGACGTTTATATGCCTTTGGGACGCAATAATGTGAGGGTTAGACCTTCTCTATACTCCCAGGGCAAGCCCCTCCTGTAAAGGAGGGATATCTGTTTTTTCCTAAAAAGACTTGGGACAAAAATAAGCAGCAACAGAAGCCTCGGTCTCGTGGTGGTTTGCCACCACCTGACGCTTCTGAACGTAGATTTGATTTACGTGATCGCTCTAAGATTAAACCTCCTGAGAGGTTCCAGGTTCCTGATCCTCATTCTTTTCAGGAATCCTCTGATCAACAGTACAACAGGGGAGGATGACAAGATAGCAGACAAGGCAAGTCCGCACAACCCCAGTTGGACCCATAGAGCTCTTTTGACGTGAAAGTCAAGAGGGAGGAACAACCTCCGTATAAAGCCCTGTTCCAGAAGAAAAAGGCTGTGGCTTTGACAGCGAAATACGCCTCAGTTGGAGAGAACCCTCCTTGTGGAAAGGATTTAGGAGGTGGCTCTGCTCGACAGCATGGCGGAAGTTATCGTAGTGCACCAGACACTCCACCCATTTCTTGAGGCCAAAGCAACTGATCCCTTCGTCACTGTTGAGACTGCGGACACCCGCAAGGCACCCCCTAACAGACTTTATCAAATAGACATTCAGATACAAGGTGACATTAAGCGCACCGTGAAATGCTATATTTTGGGGGAAAAGATAGAGGGTTGTGCCCTCTTAATTGATCAACGTTGGTAGGTAATAGACATCAAAGCATTTTTCTGATATTTGTCACGTGCTTGGTTTTATTTGTATATCCATAAAAGAAATATAGATAGAAAGTGTAAACAGAAAAGCCGACACGTGTTTCGCCCTAGTGGGCCATTGACCGTGGGCTTTTTCAAGGCAGAGCTTCGTTCACGTCAATAAATTCCTTTGAGAATCAATTCCGTCGTCTCTGCGGTCCCAGAACAACGGGATGTCTTCATATGACATTTTACCAGCAGAGTTTGATTGGCCTCTCCTGTTTGTTCTTGCTTGTCCTTGTGGTGATGATGTGATAATTCCTTCCTTTTTGCAATATGTCCCTGATGAGAGTAAGCATGCCTATGTTTCGGAGTGGTCTCTTGCCATAGCTCCTGCCTTGTATCACAACCAGGCTGAATGGGATAAGGATTCTCCTTCACATGTTGTGCCTGTCCGCTCTGTTCCTCAGCCACAGCCTCAATATCCTATTATACATAACACAAAGGAGTCCGTTAAAGAGATTCTGACTACATTGGAGTATCAGGGTGTGATTGAACCCTGTATCTCTGCGATGAATAACACTCTTTTTCCAGTTTTGTAACCGGACGGTTCATATCGTATTGTTTCGGATTATAGACATTTGAATGGTCTTACCAGTACATATGCAGTGCAATACACGCACAGTACAGCATTGATTATTAATACTGATACCATAGGTAAAAGATTTAAAACAATATTGGATATTTCCAATGGATTTTTTAGCTGCAACCTGGATCCGAGAGCCAGGACTTAAATATGGGGTATAAGAATAGCTCCGGTGTTTTTTAGCACGTATTGTGTCACTGTTGAATGAGTGTGCTTGTTAGACCTGGCACCTTGGCGTGAGTCTCCCTTCCACGTTTTGCTGATGTGCCTCATGTGTTTTGTTGGTGTTAGCTGCTCAGGGCACTGTGCCACAGTGCCAAGTGCCAATCGGTGCCACAGTGCAAGTGCTCCCTATGAAAAGTGTATACATTGATTGGTGTCCATGTTTGGCTTATTTGGTTTACTATCAGCCCCTAGTAAAGTGCACCAGGAGTGCCAGGGCTTGTACATGCAAATGCTGCTGGTGGGCTTGCAGCACTGGTTGTGTCACCCACAGAAGCGGCCTAGTAAAATATGTCTAGGGTCTGCCATTGCAGAACCTGCGTGCAGTCTGGTACTGTCATGCTGACTGCGCAAGTGCACCTACTTGCCAGTCCCTAAACCTTCCCTTAACTACATATTAGTCACCCCTATGGTAGGCCCAAGGGCAGGGTGCATTGTAAGCATAAGGTAGGACATGCCCTGATGTGTGTGGCATGTCCTAATAGTGAATTACAGGCATTTTCGTTTTTCACTATTGAAAGGCTACCTGCTCTCCATAGGCCAGAATGGGCTGCTGGAATTATTACACTCTATAATCCCAGCGGACTCAGAGAGCATGGTAGAAAGTCAAGTTTAGTATGCCTGAACTCGGAATAATAAAATACTTCTTTTAGTAAAGTTTATTTTAATATCCTGTGTTTGTAAATACTACTTTTAGAAAGTTAGTATTTACTTGCCTAACCAATTCAGTCCGCCTCTGCTGTGTGTGTGCTGCCTAGTTTCAGTGGGGGCAGGGCTGGGGAATTCCAGGAGACAGGCTGGCTGCCAGGTGGTGGGTAGAGAGATTACACCAGGATGGGTGGGAGGAGTACACCTTGACTCTGAATAGACCTGTGCTCTGCCACCACAATGCTGGCTCCGCCCCCTGTGGAGCGGCTGATGTCTCTGCCCTGTGCCCTGAAAGGAAAGAGCAGAGTCACCACAACAAAGTGTCCAAAACCGGACTGAGCCAGGCACAGGCCCCCTGGCCACAAAGAACAAAAGAAACTGTGTATAAAAGAAGGAGCCCTGCTCCTAAGAAATCAGATCCTGTTTACGCCAAGAAGAACCTCTGCCTGAAGAGGAGGACCTGGGAAAGCTACATGGAGGACTACTGTCTCTAAGCCTGAGAGACTGGACTGTGGTGGGTGCCTTGCTGCAAGAAGGAGAGGAAAAGACTGAGAAAAGACTTTAAATCAACTTGTGCTTTGTGAACAATCTCCAAGGGCTTGCTTGTGAACTTGCCCCCTGAACTGCGCCCCAGGAACAGTGGGCGCTACCCCTCTGGAAGAAAGGGAGCTGCTGCTGGTGAATTGCCCTCCTGACTCCAGAGAACCTGTGTGCCCCCATCCTGCCGAGCAACGCGACCCCTGCACGACTGTGCCGCTGTGAGCACCGTGACGGCCTGCCCCGACTGGCCTGAACAAAGTAATCTGCTGCCCCTTCGAGTCAGAGCTCGCATCGTGAGACAGGACTGCCTACCTCTGAGCACCGAACCTCTGTGGCCCCCGAGCCGTAGAGCCCACCGCAAGGACTGACGACACCCAGGTTCGCTGCTCTGAACGACGTTGCAGCGCCTTGCGCTGAATTCACCCCCGAGCTGCCCCTCCTTCCTCCAATCTCGAGGCGGGCTTGAAGTCCCGAGGCGCACCCCCCCCCAAGCATCGTGGTCCTCTGCCAAGTGAGGACTGCACCGCGACGTGGGACGCCCCTCGCCCGACTGCCGAAGCCACCACGAACTCTTCCGCCAGAAAAGAAAAGGTATTGTGCGCCCGAACGCCCCAGCATACTCGTAGTATACGGCTGCCTGCACCGGAGCGGTACGTGTCCTCGCGGGCTAATGGTACGGCCCGTACTAGCGTAAACACCAGTGTCCCTGTACGCTTACCCTCGTGGGAAGCGTGGGTTATTGGAGGGAAGAGCCCCGAAGAGTGTACGGCCCGTACTCGCACCGGGACGACGCGTACCATCACCCGTACGGTTCGCACTGCCTGGATCGTCATCGTCCCCGTACGCCTGCTCACGTGGGAAGCGTGAGACGTAGGGGGGAAGCGTCCAGACGAGTGTACGGCCCGTACTGATCCCGGTACGATGCGTACGAACAGCGCTTCGATGCGCACCGACCCCCAGAAGGTGTGTATTGCACCCAAATGGTGCATTTGGAAGAACTGTGGCACCCCAAGACCTAATTTGAACACTATAACAAGTAACTGAAACTATATCTGAAAACCAAAGACTGTATTGTAAAGCCTGCTTGAAGAAACCTATATAAAGAAGCTTTATTTTTATAAATATAGTCTGGTGTCTCTGTGTGGTGGATTGGTGATTGTTGTGGGACATCCTAAATGCTTAACCTTATGTACTCTAGAGTTTAGCCTGACTGCTCGCGCCACACTACCTAGCGGGTGAGCAGGGGTTATTGTCTGAGAGTAATACTTTGCCCTGACTTAGAGGAAAGGGTCCCTGCTTGTCGCAAGTGCATACCTGCGCCAACCAGAGACCCCCGATTCTAACATTGGTGGCAGCGGTGAGGATCTACAGATTTGCATTTGTGGTGTCTGCGCAGTGATTACTAGCCATTGCACAGTGAGGACAGTCCAGTAGCTTGAGCCACAGACTTTTAATTTTTGCTTGCCAAGAAAGAAGATCCCTTGTGTTTGGAGTCATGCCTGGCCCAAACAGCATAGAGAAAACGACCTCTGAAGCCTCTGAAATAGAAGAGATTGAATGGGATGAGTCAAAACTGGACTGCTACAAGAAAACTGAACTCAAGTACTTCTGCAGGAAGTTCAAGGTTCCACATGCAGGATGCAAGAACAAATCAGATCTCTACAAGGCACTGAAAGCCTGGATTGAATCAAGGGGTGCAACTGAGGAGGTTGTACCAGTGGAACCAGCGGAGAGCGTTCATAGTTTTGGCAGAGGCCTGTCGCCAGAGGAGCTGGCAGACAGACAGGCCACCAGGGATCATGAAATGAAGTTGGCAGTGCTGAAATTAAATGGCCAATTGGAGCTAGAAAGCAAGAAGATGGCTCTGGAAGAAAGAAAAATTCAGATGGAGCACGAAATGAAAATGAGGGAGCTGGAGCTGAAAGCCAAAAGTTTGGAAAACCCTCCCTCTGGTGGCAGCGCAACACCGGTGCAGGTAGAGTCAAGGGTGTACATGCCAAAAGATGTAGTTAAAGAGTATTTTAAGAATGATGACATAGGGCAATGGTTCAAGGCCTATGAGGTAGCCATGTCCTCCCACCGGGTCCCTGAGAGAGATTGGGGAGCGGGGTTGTGGGGGCGGTTCCTCAGTGAGGGGCGGGACACACTCTTAGATTTGCCCTCTGAAGTCTATAACTCTTACCCCCACATGAAGGAAGCTTTAATGACAAGATATGGGCTAACTCCTGAATTATATAGAAAGAGGTTCAGGGGGTGTACCAAGATTGTGGGGAGTACCTATGTGGAGTATGTAACCTTTTTCTGCAGAGCACTGGATGGCTGGGTGAAGGGTAGCAAAGTAAATGATTACCAAGGTCTCTTTGATTTAATTGCATGGGAGTAATTGTCCCTTAATTGTTTTCCTGAGCTACGCCAACACCTGATCGATAGCAAGCTGACTAACCCTAGGAAGCTTGCTGAGGAGGTGGACCGCTGGGTCAGCACCAGGGTCCACAAGGGTCAAGTGGGAGACTCTGCCAAGGGTGGGCAGGGTCCCCAGCAGAAGAGTGGGGGAGACAGGGGAAAACAGAAAGGGTTCCCAAAAGGCCCCCAAAGTAATACCCAAGGGAAACAGCAGAAAGGTTCTCAGCCTCCCCCACCCCCGAAGCAGACAGAGGCCCCAACAGTTAAACCTCTTCCCAAGGGGCCCCCACAATGTTATAAATGTGGTGAGCTGGGTCACTTTGCCAGTGATCCCAAGTGTTGCCAGTATGTGAAACCAGCACCCACTGGTGCTTTCCCCAGGCAGGTGGCTACAGTAGCCTTTGGGGAGGAGGTAGAAGTCCAAGGTGGGTGGGACCCCGTCCAGATGACCCTAGTCTCATTGGGAGACAGTGAAATGGTCCCTGAAACCTACTTGCCCACCAACACTAAGAAATATGGGCAGGTGGTGACCGTCAATGGGAGGAAGGTAGAGGCTCTTCGAGACACAGGCTCAAGTTCCCTTTGAGTGGGGGGGGGGTCTCTGGTACTCTGCAAGTCGCTGTGAGAACTGCCATGCCTGTAGACTGTCTCCTAGGAAATGATTTGGAGAGCTCCCCTTGGAAAAAGGTGGAGAAGACAGCTCACCTGCGGATGGTGGGTTTACCCGACTGGGCGTGCGTGACCACCCGGTCAATGGCAGCCAGTAGGTGTGTTCAAGAGATCCTGGAGCAGGAGGGAGAGGCCCAGGAACCGGCCTTAGGGAGAGGGCGCAAGAGGCGCGGGAAACCGGCCCCTAAAGTTCCCACGGCCCAGGAGGTAGCAGACCTTGAGGGGGATGCCCTGGAGCCTACCGGAGAACAGATAGCTGAACTGGGGAACCTGCCTGAGCTGACCCATTGGCAGCAAGAAGGAGGCCCCTACAGGGAGGAATTCTGCAGGGAGCAGAGAGAATGCCCCTCTCTCGTGGGTATGCGGCACCAGGCTGCAGCCCAGGCCAATGGTGATCAGTCCGGTACACATTTCATTTACTGGGAGAATGACCTCCTGTACTCAGAGCCTAAGGTTGCTGAACCTGGGTCAGCCCGTGCACTGGTGCTACCCCAGAAGTTCAGAGCCTTCCTACTGGGGCTGGCTCACGATGTGCCATTAGCAGGGCATTTGGGGCAGGACAAGACCTATGAGAGGCTTGTCACCCACTTTTATTGGCCTCAAATTTACAAGAGCTCAGATGCTTATTGTAGGACCTGCCAGACTTGCCAGGCAAGTGGTAAGAGTGAAAGGAAGCAAAAGGCTCCACTCCAACCTTTCCCTGTGGTCAGTACCCCATTCCAGCGAGTGGGGATTGACATTGTGGGGCCACTGGACCCCAAGACAGCCATGGGCAACAGGTTCATCCTGGTCTTGGTGGACCATGCCACCCGGTACCCTGAAGCCATCCCTCTGAGGACAGTGACGGCCCCCGTGGTGGGACGGGCACTGATGGGAATTTTCTCACAAGTGGGATTCCCTCTAGAGGTGGTGTCGGACAGGGACACCAATTTCATATCGAAATATATGAAATCCCTTTGGCAAGAGTGTGGTGTAACCTTCAAGTTCACCACCCCTTACCATCCCCAAGGAAACGGGTTAGTTGAGAGATTCAACCGAACCCTAAAGTGCATGATTATGGGTCTTGAGGAACCCATGAGGTGTAAGTGGGACGTCCTCTTACCATGACTTCTCTTTGCGTACCGTGAGGTGCCACAGAAGTCTCTAGGGTTCAGTCCCTTTGAGCTTCTGTATGGCCACCCAGTACGTGGACCTCTTAGTCTGGTCAAGGAAGGCTGGGAGCAATCTCCCAGGAAACCTCCCCAGAATGCATACAGTTACACGCTGGCCTTCAGGAACCAGACTAGGCGTTTCAGGCAACTTGCTGAGGCAAATCTGGAAGCCAGCCAGGAGGAAATGAAGCAGTGGTATGACCAGAATGCCACTCTGGTTGAGCTTCAACCTGGACAAAAGGTATGGGTCCTGGCCCCTGTGGAGCCTTGTGCACTCCAGGACAAGTGGACAGGACCCTTTGAGATTGTGGAGCGCAAGAGTTCTGTCACCTATTTGGTGGACTTGCAGTCTCCCAGGAATCCCTTGAGGGTCCTACATGTCAATCGACTAAAGCCCCACTTGGAGAGGTCCGAAGTGGGCATGCTCTTGGCCACAGATGATGGGGCAGAAGAGGAATCCGAGACTCTTCCTGACCTCCTGGTAGCCTCAGAGCGAGACGGGTCAGTGGATGGAGTTAACCTCTCACCCACCCTGACCCCTGAGCAACAGGAGGACTGCCGCCAGCTGCTGGGGCAGTTTCCTGACCTGTTCTCACTGGTTCCTGGTGTCACAGATTGGTGCGTCCATGATGTGGACACCGGAGACAGCTTGCCTGTGAAGCACAAGGCTTACAGAGTAACTGACAGGGTCAGAGCCTGCATCAAAGAGGAGGTCTCAAAGATGCTTGCTCTAGGGGTGGTTGAGTCCTCCAGCAGTCCTTGGACCAGCCCAGTGGTCTTGGTCCCAAAGGCTGCAGCGCCGGGTGCCACATCCATACTCCGGTTCTGTGTGGACTACAGAGGACTCAATTCAGTCACCAAGACTGACGCGCACCCCATCCCCAGAGCTCATCGATCGGTTAGGGGCTGCACGGTACCTCAGCACGTTTGATTTGACGCCTGGGTACTGGCAGATCGCCTTGACTGATGGGGCCAAAGAGAGGTCCGCATTCTCCACACCAGATGGGCATTTCCAGTTCCGGGTTATGCCATTTGGGATGAAGAATGCCCTTGACACCTTCCAGAGGTTGGTCAACCAGGTGTTGGCTGGGCTGACCGAGTTCAGCGCCGCCTACCTGGATGACATCGCAGTGTTCAGTGGCACATGGAAAGAACACCTGCACCACCTCTGGGAAGTGTTGATGGCACTTCGCAAGGCAGGCCTCACGATCAAGGCAAGCAAGTGTCAGATCGGGCAGGGATCCGTGGTGTACTTGGGACACCAAGTGGGGAGCGGCCAGGTGGCGCCCCTCCAACCCAAGATTGAAACCATCCTGACTTGGGAGCCCCTAAAGACCCAAACCGAGGTGAGGGCCTTTTTAGGACTCACAGGGTACTACAGGAGGTTTGTCAAGGGGTATGGCAGCATTGTTGCTCCCTTGACAGAGCTGACTTCAAGGAAGCAGCCCATGAAAGTGATCTGGACTGACACCTGTCAGAAGGCTTTTGACACCCTGAAGACTGCCATGTGCACGGCGCCCGTGCTCTTGGCTCCTGACTTCTCCAAAGAATTCCTAGTGCAGACAGACGCATCAGAGCATGGTGTAGGGGCTGTTCTCTCACAGATGACTGAGGAGGGCTGGGACCAACCTGTGGCCTTCATTAGTAGGAGGTTACTTCCACGGGAACAAAGGTGGAGTGCAATCGAGCGAGAAGCGTTTGCTGTGGTCTGGGCGCTGAAGAAGCTAAGACCCTACTTGTTTGGGTCTCACTTCCGGGTTCAGACCGACCACAGGCCCCTCAGATGGTTGATGCAAATGAGGGGTGAGAACCCAAAACTGTTGAGGTGGTCCATCTCCCTACAGGGTATGGACTTTACGGTGGAGCATCGCCCTGGCACAGATCACGCCAATGCTGACGGTCTGTCCAGCTTTTTCCGCCTTAGTGAAGAGGAACTCCCTGGGGTAGGGTAGTTCCCCCCACATTTCAGCTGGAGGGGACACGTGTTAGACCTGGCATCTTGGCGTGAGTCTCCCTTCCACTTTTTGCTGATGTGCCTCATGTGTTTTGTTGGTGTTAGCTGCTCAGGGCACTGTGCCACTGCCAATCAGTGCCACAGTGCAAGTGCTCCCTATGAAAAGTGTATTCATTGATTGGTGTCCATGTTTGGCTTATTTGGTTTACTATCAGCCCCTAGTAAAGTGCACCAGGAGTGCCAGGGCTTGTAAATACAAATGCTGCTGGTGGGCTTGCAGCACTGGTTGTGCCACCCACAGAAGCGGCCTAGTAAAATGTGTCTAAGGTCGCCATTGCAGAACCTGCGTGCAGTCTGGTACTGTCATGCTGACTGCGCAAGTGCACCTACTTGCCAGTCCCTAAACCTTCCATTAACTACATATTAGTCACCTCTATGGTAGGCCCAAGGGCAGGGTGCATTGTAAGCATAAGGTAGGACATGCCCTGATGTGTGTGGCATGTCCTAATAGTGAATTACAGCCATTTTCGTTTTTCACTATTGAAAGGCTACCTGCTCTCCATAGGCCAGAATGGGCTGCTGGAATTATTACACTCTATAATCCCAGCGGACTCGGAGAGCATGGTAGAAAGTCAAGTTTAGTATGCCTGAACTCAGAATAATAAAATACTTCTTTTAGTAAAGTTTATTTTAATATCCTGTGTTTGTAAATACTACTTTTAGAAAGTTAGTATTTACTTGCCTAACCAATTCAGTCCGCCTCTGCTGTGTGTGTGTGTGTGCTGCCTAGTTTCAGTGAGGGGCAGGGCTGGGGAATTCCAGGAGACAGGCTGGCTGCCAGGTGGTGGGTAGAGAGATTACACCAGGATGGGTGGGAGGAGTACACCTTGACTCTGAATAGACCTGTGCTCTGCCACCACAATGCTGGCTCTGCCCCCTGTGGAGCGGCTGATGTCTCTGCCCTGTGCACTGAAAGGAAAGAGCAGAGTCACCACAACAAAGTGCTCCAAAACCGGACTGAGCCAGGCACAGGCACCCTGGCCACAAAGAACAAAAGAAACTGTGTATAAAAGAAGGAGCCCTGCTCCTAAGAAATCAGATCCTGTTTACGCCAAGAAGAACCTCTGCCTGAAGAGGAGGACCTGGGAAAGCTACATGGAGGACTACTGTCTCTAAGCCTGAGAGACTGGCCTGTGGTGGGTGCCTTGCTGCAAGAAGGAGAGGAAAAGACTGAGAAAAGACTTTAAATCAACTTGTGCTTTGTGAACAATCTCCAAGGGCTTGCTTGCGAACTTGCCCCCTGAACTGCACCCCAGGAACAGTGGGCGCTACCCCTCCCTGGAAGAAAGGGAGCTGCTGCTGGTGAATTGCCCTCCTGACTCCAGAGAACCTGTGTGCCCCCATCCTGCCGAGCAACGCGACTCCTGCACGACTGTGCCGCTGTGAGCACCGTGACGGCCTGCTCCGACTGGCCTGAACAAAGTAAGCTGCTGCCCCTTCGAGGCGGAGCTCGCATCGTGAGACAGGACTGTCTACCTCTGAGCACCGAGCCTCTGTGGCCCCCGAGCCGTAGAGCCCACCGCAAGGACTGACGACACCCAGGTTCGCCGCTCTGAACGACGTTGCAGCAACTCGCGCTGAATTCACCCCCGAGCCGCCCCTCCTTCCTCCCATCTCGAGGTGAGCCTTGAAGTCCCGAGGCGCCCCTCCCCCAGCATCGTGGTCCTCTGCCAAGTGGGGACTGCACCGCGACGTGGGACGCCCCTCGCCCGACTGCCGTGGCCCCCACGAACTCTTCCGCCAGAAAAGAAAAGGTATTGTGCGCCCCGAACGCCCCAGCGTACTCGTAGTATACGGCTGCCTGCACCAGAGCGGTACGCGTCCTCGCGAGCTAATGGTACGGCCCGTACTAGCGTAAAGACCAGTGTCCCTGTACGCTTACCCCCGCGGGAAGCGTGGGTTATTGCAGGGAAGAGCCCCGAAGAGTGTACGGCCCGTACTCGCACCGGTATGAAGCGTACCATCACCCGTACGGCTTGCACTGCCTGAATCGTCATCGTCCCCGTACGCCTGCTCACGCGGGAAGCGTGAGATGTAGGGGGGAAGCGTCCAGACGAGTGGACGGCCCGTACTGATCCCGGTACGACGCGTACAAACGGCGCTTCGACGCTCACCGACCCCCAGAAGGTGTGAATTGCACCCAAATGGTGCATTTGAAAGAACTGTGGCACCCCAAGACCTAATTTGAACACTATAACAAGTAACTGGAACTATATCTGAAAACCAAAGACAGTATTGTAAAGCCTGCTTGAAGAAACCTATATAAAGAAGCTTTATTTTTATAAATACAGTCTGGTGTCTCTGTGTGGTGGATTGGTGATTGTTGTGGGACATCCTAAATGCTTAACCTTATGTACTCTAGAGTTTAGCCTGACTGCTCGCGCCACACTACCTAGAGGGTGCGCAGGGGTTATTGTCTGAGAGTAATCCTTTGCCCTTTTAGAGGAAAGGGTCCCTGCTTGTCGCAAGTGCATACCTGCGCCAACCAGAGACCCCCGATTCTAACAGTGCTCAATTGCAACCTCCAACTACCCAATGTGCCTAATTCTAAAGCCCTTCAACCTTGTTGCATTCAATGGGCTACGTCTTTGACGTCAGCTGAAGTCAGTTTTGTTTTTGATCCTTCTTTGGAAAACAGAGGAATTTATTCATAGCATGTCCACCCTCTGCCTTCTTCGGTTATTCCTCAACCAGCCATTGGTTCCAAACAAGCCTATTCAGCTGCTTGCGCAATTGTCATAGGTTCAATGAGAAACTATGCAATAAGGCAAGTGTCTTCTTAACATTTTACCCCTGAAGGGCTATATTGTGGAGCTCCTTGGGTGGTGGATTAGTGTTATCACAAGATCCATGAGTACTTTTACCATCTTCGGTGTGTATTTGTTGGATTGATAAGAATAATCACTAGATAAATGCACACGTGTGCTTGTACCAGCTTGGATGTATATTCATGGATGTTGTGGAGTTTTGTGTGATTGATAGGAATACTCACAAGCTACCAGTACTGGTGTACTTGTATCAACAGTGATGTATTAATGGATGGATGGTGCGGAGTTCTCTGGTGATTGGTCTGTGTAATCAAATGATGCAGGTACAGTGGTACGTCTATCAATATTTCATGCCTTCATGGTTGGATGGTGTAGAGGTCCTTGCATGGTTGATGGGGATGGACACAAGGTACAGGTGTATTGTCTTCCTTAACGGTGCCTCTAGATATCCTGGTGAACATGCTGAAGAAGGAGAAGAAGAGGGCTCAGGATGCCCTGGGCCAGCAGAAGGCTCCTGGCTCTTTTGGCTTCACAACGCATGAAGATGGGCTTCGGTCGCCAACACCCAGCAAAGGACAGGAGATTAACACCACCTCCGACCAAACGTCAGGCCACCACCTTCAAAAAGCAGGCAAGAAAGCCATGTTTGCAAAGGCATCTTGTACACATTGTGCTATGTCATGACATTGTGTAGCTCTGATATCACAAATTATGCCTACTCTTCTGATAGCTGCCCTGTATGAAGAACAGATCTTGTGGTGACTGATGTATTCAGGTTGTATGTCGGAACCACGCTGGCATTTACCACACCTGCCTTAAGAACGCGCTCCGAACCACAAATGCGTCTTTACAACGCATTCCTTTTCCACGCAAGTCGTTACAGCAACTTGCGTTAGGGAATGCACTGGACTTTGGTATAGTATAATTTACTATTCCAGCTCCAGTCTGCGCAACAGTAGGGAATGTGTTGGACTTAAAGTCCAACAACGCTTTCCTTAAGGCAAGTTGTAACGGCATGCGTGGTAATGGAATGCTTTGTAAAGACGCCTCCATTGTTCGGACCGCGTTAAGGCACTGTGTCGTTCGAGCTGCGTTGTAAAGGATGTTTCCCCTGTGTTTAACTAGCTTCATCCTTTTGAGTGGCTTGTTGAATTACGAGTTCTGTCACCGGCCAGTCTTAAGGCAGGATGCATTTTTCAGTGTTGCCTCTGTTAGTGCAGTATGAAATTTGAATTCACACATCATAGCTGCTTACACATGTGTTAACTTCACGCCATAATCAATGTACTCATGTGTGTAGTAAGTATGCTGATGTGCAGAGTGTAACATGCTAGTACCATTTTGGAGTGGGGAGGAGGGGCCATGACCCAGAAGGGGCCACACCTCTCTAGCTAGCACATTGCTCTCTGCACCTCTGCGTGCACAGGCCGTGTCCTTCTTTCATGTTCATAGAGATAGTTACTTCAGCAGACTCAGAGCAGACTCTCATTGGCTGGGCCCACGGTGTGACGCACTCATGACCCGGATGAAGTAGGGTTTGAAAACCAGATGTGGCAAAACATGATATTTGACCTTTGCACTGTGCTAATACATGGCTGAATTTACGTTTTTAACAACACATGGTGCAAGTAACATGTTCTGTTAGCCCACAAGTACTTTCAGTGGAAAGGGTTAGATGTATTCTATCTGTATACATGTGTCCATGCATATGTGTGCATGTGCACACGTGTGGGATTCACGCCTTTTAGTGGTGTATACATGTTTTACTGTTTCTTCGTATGTCTGTAATTTGATGGATAATGGACATGTGGGATTTCGGTTTATTTTGCGACACTGTTTTGTTCATTTCAAGAGGGTCTTGCCATAGATGGTGTCATGTTTAAACTGGATGGAGTGTTGCCCTCTCCCGCGCTTTCTGCACGGTGGGACCTTCCTGTGGTGCTCGTGACGTGCTCAGACCGCTGTAGAACAGGCTCAGAAGTTTCCCGTGCATCTCTGACTTACACCAACATGTACCGGAGGCATTGTCGAACTTCGACGGTTCACTACTATGGTGATTCCGCAGCAGCGGTGGTAAGAGCGTGCACGGCACATCTCACAGTATTTGCTGTGTCCATACCAGGACATGCGGCTCTGGTGAAATAGTTTGCATTTGACGCACACATATTTGCTGGTGACCACCTTGAATGCACAGTTTTCACAAACGGTTGCCATCCTGGCACAAGTTCTAAAAAACAGAATTGAGGGGACTAACAAAGTTAGGCAATATGCAAGTGACATCACGACACGTGATGTCACTTGCATATTGCCTCACTTTGTTATGACATGTGACACCACAGCTCTGACGTCACGGCGCGTGGCATCACAGGAAGTGACCTCACTGGAAGTGACATCACAAGATGTGACTTCCGATATGAAGACCTCACACATATGTTTATCCGGTCTATCATGAGTACATTTAAGCTCATTACAAGATTTAACAAATGAGATTCTACGTTGGGGTTGCCGAAAAAGTGGTGCAACCCCAACGGAAAATTTGATCTTCATACATTTATTTTTCTATACCCTACCACAAAGAAATTGGCAACAAGGAGAAGCATGGTAGTAGATCTGTTCTGCTTAATTGGTTGCAAAGTCAGAATTTTCAAGTATCTTATGGGGTTAAAGCACCTGCTGCAGATGCCCAGTAAATATCAGGGAATAATGATAAGGGTGAGATAACTATGGTGGTTAATGTATTTGCTGGAGATATCTGTGTTTTATATGGTCCTAGATTTTACTCAAAGTAGTATGGAAGGTTAATGTGCATCCTGCAAAGCACATCATATAAGATGCAGATGATAGACTTTTTAGGTCAAGCCTGGGCAGTGCATGTGCTGCTCTGCAAGGCATCCTGTATTGGAGTATGGAATAGAAGCCCTGCCCACTCGCCGCCTATATTTGTCATTGGCTTGTGTCATTGTCCTTCATAAATGCTGGTTTCTGATTCATTAGTAGGCTTGTTAGTCCCTCCTTGTCTTAATTTGTAACCTCCCTTGAGGACTGGCCTTTTTACTTCGGTTGTTACACGGTATGTCTGTTTTAGTCTGTAAGCACTATTTTCTTTAAATAGTTTCTCCTACCTCCAGCACGACATGCTTTCCTGCAACATTCAGTGCGCCATGCACACTTTCACTTTCTGAGCAGCCCAGGACAACGGCGGCTGCTTCTTTGAATAAGTCTTGCATTTACAAGAGTTTAAGCTATTGGCATTGTAGATGAAAAGGCCTTTTATTTATGTGTTAATTGTCAAAACATATAAATAAAATGCATTGTCATTTACAATGCCAATAGCTTAAACTCTGATAAATGCGAAACCTATTGCATTGCAAATGCTTGTTATTTTATGTGGATAGGTAAGTGGGTTACTCCTTTTAACACAGTGATTCTTTTGTTCCTCACAGCTTATAAACGGTAATACTTCTAAAATAGCACAGTGAGGTATGACGGACATGTGACTCCTACACGGTGTAACCCTCACCATCCTATGTAACACAACCTTTACATTGATTTCCACACTTACATGATTTATTGTCGATGCATAAAGTGTGTTAAGTAAAGCGCTCTGACATCGTTCATTGGGATGAGTAGCACCAAAAGAAATAAAATATTGCTGTTTAAATTGTTACTTGTGTGAATACTGGGACAGACTAACACATCTGACATTCGTGCAGTGCATGAGCTGAAGGGGGCCCCCTAGAGCTCGGGGGTGGGCCCCCGCATTGCGGGGGCTAATGTAATGCCACTGGCTGGAGGTGACAATAAAAAGCTTTTATTCTTTTTAGTTAAAAACAACCAAAAAAATAAAAAAATGCTCTAAAGCATTTTTTGGGGCGGTAAAGCGGTTGCGGCGGAAGTAGCACAGGAGGCCAGAGAAGTGGGAGGTTTAAGAAACACGACAGACAGAAGCAGCACAAGGGACTGAGGCGGAAGCAACATGAAGGAGGGGCAGAAGCAACACAGGGTGAAAGGGCATGGAGAGAGAGCAAAGTAGAGCACTGGGGGTGAGCAAACAGGTGAAAGAGAGCAACATAGAGCTGGCTGTGAGAATTACACGGGAGAGAAAGCAACGCAGGGGAATAGGGGAGAAACACACCGGAGAGAGAGAGAAACAAACTGTGAGTGTGGTGTTTGGTGGATGGGAGAGAGAGAAGTACACAAGGGAGACAGCTAGAAGATAGATGCTTAAACAAAAAGAAAAAAGTAGTGCCTGAAAAGTGAGAAGTAAAAGGGAAAAAGTAATATGTCTATTCTCCAGTGAAGGGAGAAACACAAGAAGTGGAAAGAAATCCCACACAAGCTGAGGATTAAGAAGCAAGCAAATAAGATTGACAATAAAGCCAACCAATTTTATGGAATGGACTAATATCGTAACAATGTGTCTCGCAACAGACAGAACGTGCTGTCTATTAGACAAGGCCTAAAAAGTTACTATTTCAAGCAAATGCATGAGAGGCACTTCTGGAGGACAGTTCAAGTTTCTTTTTGTAATGCACGACCACTCTGCAGCCGTCTTTCTCTGGTCTACAGTGCTACGGAAAGGCATAAGCAGCTAAGAATCATTTAAAGGGGGTGTTCACCGCCCTAAAATGGAGCCTCTTTGGTGAGAGACTTTCCCATAGACAAGTATCACTGTGTTTTTAGGTCTGGTGCTAGCCAGGAAGTTTTTCTTTCACTAATGTTATGTATAAAATACTAACAGGGGTTTTCAAACAGCCATCTTTATCCAGTTATCTGATATTGTGGCATCTACTTTTTGTTAACCCCCCATTATAGTATACTGCAATCTGTGGGTCAGCCCACTTCTGCCATTGGCTACCTTCACTGTGATTGATAGTATTCAGCTCCTTCACAAGAAGACTTTAACTTTCAAACTTGTTTATTAGCTCAGCTCATGCCTAGGACCTGGTCTATTGATTGTGCCATTCAGAGTCATAGGAATTTGAGTTTAGCAGATGGTATATGCCATCAAAATGTGGTGGATATCCCTTCTTCTGCATTAGAACTGCACAGGCTCTTATGCATGTTGGACATGACATCTGCCACGCTTGCCATGGAGTATCCCGCACTATATACCTTGTGGCACGCCATGTAGGAGCAATCTCCCTAATGTAATTTTAAACATTTAGGGCCTTATGTAGGTGGCCTGGCATTTACCACTTCATAAATACCGAATCATACCGATTCGGTATTTATGAAGTGGTAAATGCTATGTAGGTATTTATGCGGTAAAAATTACCGATTCGTAGAAATTCGGTAATTACCGAATCGGTATTTACCGATTCGGTAATGAGGCATACCTTCCCATTGATGGGAAGGTATGCCTCATTACCGATTCGGTAAATACCGATTCGGTAATGGGGGGAGCACATGCAAGGGTGGCAGGGTGTCACATTGACACCCTGTTGCACCCCTGATTCGGCCATGTGTGCACATGTGGTGCACATACATGCCCTAAGGGCATGTATGTCTGCCACATTGCACACTTAAACGTGCACAAAAATGCTTTTTTACACCTATTCGTCATTTACCACCAACCTTTAGTTGGTGGTAAATAACGAATCCCCACACCCACCACACACTCCCCCTACATCTCATTTCATGATTCGGTATTTACCGAATCAGTAAAATTACCGATTCGGTAATTTTACCGATTCGGTAAATACCGAATCATGAAATGATCCCCCTACATCTCAAAAGCCTAAATACCGGTCGGTAACGGTATATTTACCGAAAATCGTCCGTTACCGACCGGTATTAGGCTTCCTACATGAGGCCCTTAGACCTGTTGGCTTTGCCAATGCTTGTTACCACTTGATCCCATGTCTTAAGGCCGGGTTTGGACTTTGAGTGCACTTGTGCTGGCTCCGCCAGCCTTGTAATGCTTTTGGTAACACTGGATCAAGCACAGTTCATGATTCTGGTGTATTTCTGCACCGCCCCACAACTACTAGAAAACCATGCTGCCAGTCCAGAATCACAAATACTTCCTTTCTCTTTCCCAAATCGAGTCTATCCTATTTTTTAATAACAAGCATGTTGGCCTGTTTAGCTCTAAAAGTAAAAATGTGCATATTCTTCTCTTTAAAATAGCATAGTTTTTTTGATTTTTATGCTCCTTGAGTGCGTGATCCAAGTGGTCACCTGGAAACATTCAGTATTCCCACATACCCTGGACTGACTCACACCATCCTTTAATCTCAAACTTCGAAGGAATCTAAGCCAGCACGCCCAAGGGATATCAATGGAATCTTAATAGGCACGCGGCGCTCTCGTAAAGCGTAGACTTGATCTCTTAGAACGTGTACTGCATGGTCGTGAACTACAAATCACTGTACTAGATCCAGTGAAGACAGTGCTTTTGATACACTCTGCTGGATGACACCTCTTACCATCTTTACTTATGTATGAAGAGCTATGTCTCTGCAAACACATATCCGTGTAAACTGTCCAGGGCTGAACCCTGTCTTGGAACGTTCTATTTCTGGTCCAAGTGTGATTGCATTCTTTGCGTGCGTATTTTGTAAATTTCAGACATAATGTCCGCAGAGACCACAGTAGTTATTCATTCCAAGGATTGCTACTGGCAGACTCCAGCAGACTTGTTTCAAAACTGGGGATTGACTGGAGCATATCATGTAAATCATTTCTACTGTGCAGTGTCCCAGGCGGATCCTAACTCTGAATCTTCCCTTCTGTCAGGATCTTGGAATAACTGTGTAAAGAGAAATCTTAATTCGCAGACTCAGCATCATGGAGTCCGCGTGGATACATCTATTCATGGGCATCACGCTCTCTGATCTCCATGTCTTTCAGTGCATGCGGAGTAATAAAAACATATTTCCATTGTGGCTTACATTCACAAATTTATTATGATCTCAGCCTGAGCGATTCTGTAGGTTTTTTCCAACTTGGAATGAGGCTGTGCCCCGGCACTTCTTTCAGTATTATGGCATTAAAGTTGTGATGTTGAACAATGACATTGGTGTTTCTGTCTCATTAGTTAGGGGAGAGCTTGGCAAGCGTTCCCAAGAGCCTGCGTGAAGGAGAGGTGTTGTGCTTATTCCTGTGTTGATGGCAACGCTGGCTTTCATCATACATGTTCCAGATCACACCTTTCTCAAGATCACACTGAGGCCCCAGAGCTTAGGTTTTTTTATCAGTTGGAATATAGAGATTGTCATGATGTGATAAAGGAAAGACAAGATTGAGACATCACTTCTTTCTTACTATCTTCAAAGACTATGACTGCTCACTGGACTCAACATAGAGCATCCCAAGTGTGGTGAAATTCCCACAGCTCTATTGGGAATCCACAGTGAAACAAATGCTCCCTGTGGTCAAAATGCATTATATATCGTCTCCAGAGACCATCCTGGAGTTTGGTGACTTTGAAGATGCTAATTTCAAAGTCTGAGGTCAGAACTGGTGGTGTCAGCGACACCACCAAGGGAAACCCCAACAAAATGTAGCTAAATCGACTAATCTTGGTGTGAATGAACCCACGGAGGGAAACCCTAGATAAGTGAGCTAAATTTGCTGACTCTGGTGACAGTTGAGACAAACCCAAGAGAAGTGAGCTTAATCTGCGGATGCTGATGTCAATGAACCCACTGAGACAAACCCAAGAGAAGTGAGGTAAATCTGGTGTCAGTGATCCCTCTGAGGGAAACCCAGCAGAAGTGTGCTGAATCTGTTGACTTTGGCGTCAATAAAACCCACAGAGGCAAACCCAAAAGAAGTGAGATAAATTTGCTAATCTGTTCTCAATGAACCCAGTGAGGCAGAACCAACATACGTGAGCTAAACCTACTCTCTCTGGTGGCAATAAAGCCACAGAGGAAAACCCATCAGAAGTGAACTAAATCTGCTGATCTTGGTGTCAATCGAGGCAAACCCAAGAGAAGTGGGCTAAATCTGCGGACCCTGGTGCCAGTGAACACACGGAGAAAAACCCAACAGAAATGTGCTAAATCTGCTGATCTTGCTGTCACTAAACACTCCGAGACAAACCCAAGAGATGTGAGCTAAATCTGCGGACTCTGGTATCATTAAAACCATGGAGGCAAACCCAAGAGAATTGAACTAAATTGACTAATCTTGGTATCAATTAACCCACAGAGAGAATCCCAACAGAAATGTACTAAATCTGCTGATCTTGCTGCCACTAAACACACAGAGACAAACCCGAGGAAAGTGGGCTAATTCTGCTGATCTTGTTGTCAATAAACCCATAGATGCAAACCCAACAGAAGTGGGCTAATTCTGCTGTGTCTTGTGTCAATAAACCCCCGGAGGCAAACCCAACAGAAGTGGGCTAAATCTGCTGATCTTTGTGTCAATGAACCAACTGAGGCAGTACCAACAGAAGTGGGCTCAATCTGCTGATCTTAGTGTCAAAGAACACACTGAGGCAAACCAAACAGGAGTGAGCTAAGTCAGCTGTGTCTGGTTTCAATAAACCAATGGAGGTAAACCCAAGAGAAGTGGGCTAAATCTGCTGATCTTGGTGTCAATGAACCTACTGAGGCAGTACCAACAGAAGTGGGCTCAATCTGCTGATCTTAGTGTCAAAGAACACACTGAGGCAAACCAAACAGGAGTGAGTTAAGTCTGCTGTGTCTGGTTTCAATAAACCAGTGGAGGTAAACCCAAGAGAAGTGGGCTAAATCTGCTGACTCTGGTGCCAGTAAACCCACGGAGGAAAACCCAGCAAAAATGTGCTAAATCTGCTGATCTTGCTGTCACTAAACGCACAGAGACAAACCAAGGAATGTGAGCTGAATCTGCTGATCTTGGTATTAACTTAGGCAAACCCAACAGAAGTGACCTAAATCTGCTGACTTTGGTATCAATTAATCCACGGAGGCAAACCCAAGAGAAGTCAGTTAATCTGCTGATCTTGGTGTCAATGAATCTCTCGAGGCAGAACCAACAGAAGTGAGCTAAATCTGCTGAACTTGGTGTCAATCGAGGCAAACCCAAGAGAAGTGGGCTAAATCTGCTGACCCTGGTGCCAGTGAACCCACGGAGGAAACCCCAACAGAAATGTGCAAAATCTGCTGAACTTGCTGTCACTAACCACTCAGAGGCAAACCCAAGGGAAGTGGGTTAAATCTGCTGATCTGGGTGTCAATGAACCTACTGAGGCAGTACCAACTGCAGTGAGCTAATTCTGCTGATCTTGTTGTCAATAAACCCATAGAGGCAAACCCAACAGAAATGTGCTAAATCTGCTGACTCTAGTGTCAGTGAACCCATTGAGGAAGAACCAAAAGAAATGAGCTAAATCGTTTGACACTGTTGCCAATTAATCCACTGAGGCAAACCAAGAGAGAAGAGCTAAATCTGCTGATCTTGGTGTCAATTAACCCATGGAGGGAACCCCAGCAGAAGCGAGCTAAATTTACTGGTCTTGGTGTTCGTGAGCAAACGGAGGCTCACCCAACAGACATGAGCCAATATTATTGATCTTTGGCCCTCAAGGGGATCCTCAACACTTGCTCTTATTTATAGATACATTGGCTTGGACTGAAGTGCATCTGGTTTTCAGAGACACATAGCCAATCACCAGTGACGGGATGTATCTGGTGTCTACAGGCCAGAACTATTCATGACGGAGGACTCGTAAGGGCCTGTGTCCGGTCAGATTAGAAGCAGTGCGCTTGTACACAAACACAATGATCACAAGTTGAAACCACGTCCATCAATTAAAGATGTACTTTTGTCCTGGTACTTTCAATTTACTTAAGTCTGGGTACCATCCCCATAAGCAAAATCATGTACATCACAGTTTTGTTTATTGGAGAAAAATGGCTAGAGATGTGTTTTAGAAACAAAGCTGAAAAGGTTGCATCCTAACAAAGGTCATAAATAGACCCCGAGTCGTGCGATTAGGCTGCCCATAACATCTGATACTAAAGAGATTGAAGGCTAGTTCTAAATAACACTATCAACGCGAATACATATATTCCCCACCCATCCATGTTTTATCATTATTTCTTTAGATTGTATCCCTTTCTTGTTTCTTTGTATTTCCTCCTGCTCCTAGGGGCATGATGCAGCAACAGTCCATCCCGTTGCAAACTTTATACTGCACAAAGTGGCAGAATTTGTATGGTTGTAACCAGAACATGAGGCATCAAAATTACATTTGCAAGTTGCACATGTCTTTTTGTTCTTGCATTTCTTGCAAATTAAAAACAGCTGCGTCACACATTTCTAGCCCCTCTGGCAGTCGCCAAGTGTTGAACGGTACTGACTTGCCTATATCAGTTAGTAACCGTAGAAGCGGTCGGTGAGAGCAGCTTCCTCCGAGACAGTGAGGATCAGCTTCCGCTGTGACGGTGAGGAACAGCTTCCTCTGTGCCAATGAGGAACAGCTTCCTCTGTGCCAATGAGGAACAGCTTCCTCTGTGCCGCTGAGGAACAGCTTCCTCTGTGCCGCTGAGGGACAGCTTCCTCTGTGCCGCTGAGGGACAGCTTCCTCTGTGCCGCTGAGGAACAGCTTCCTCTGTGCCGCTGAGGAACAGCTTCCTCTGTGCCGCTGAGGAACAGCTTCCTCTGTGCCGCTGAGGAACAGCTTCCTCTGTGCCGCTGAGGAACAGCTTCCTCTGTGCCGCTGAGGAACAGCTTCCTCTGTGTCGGCTGAGGAACAGCTTCCTCTGTGCCGCTGAGGAACAGCTTCCTCTGTGCCGCTGAGGAACAGCTTCCTCTGTGTCGCTGAGGAACAGCTTCCTTTGTGCTGCTGAGGAACAGCTTCCTCTGTGCCGCTGAGGAACAGCTTCCTCTGTGCCGCTGAGGAACAGCTTCCTCTGTGCCGCTGAGGAACAGCTTCCTCTGTGCCGCTGAGGAACAGCTTCCTCTGTGCCGCTGAGGAACAGCTTCCTCTGTGCCGCTGAGGAACAGCTTCCTCTGTGCCGCTGAGGAACAGCTTCTTCTGTGCCGCTGAGGAACACCTTCCTCTGTGCCGCTGAGGAACAGCTGTCTCTGTGCCGGTGAGGAACAACTTCCTCTGTGCCATTGAGGAACAGCTTCCTCTCTGTCTGTGAGAACAGCTTCCTCTGTGCCGGTGAGGAACAGCTTCCTCTGTGCCGTTGAGGAACAGCTTCCTCTATGCCGGTGAGGAACAGCTTCCTCTGTGTCGGTGAGGAACAGCTTCCTATGTGTCGGTGAGGAACAGCTTGCTCTGTGTCGGTGAGGAACAGCTTCCTCTGTGTCTTTGAGGAACAGCTTCCTCTGTGCCGGTGAAGAACAGCTTCCTCTGTGCTGTTGAGGAACAGTGTCCTCCGTTCTGGTGAGGAACATCTTCCTCTATGCCGGTGAGGAACAACTTCGTCTGTCGATGAGGAACAGCTTCCTCTATGCTGGTGAGGAACAGCTTCCTCTGTGCTGGTGAGGAACAGCTTCCTCTGTGCCGGTGAGGAACAGCTTCCTCTGTGCCAGTGAGGAACAGCTTCCTCTGTGCCAGTGAGGAACAGCTTCCTCTGTGCCGGTGAGGAACAGCTTCCTCTGTGCCGGTGAGGAACAGCTTCCTCTGTGCCGGTGAGGAACAGCTTCCTCTGTGCCAGTGAGGAACTGCTTCCTCTGTGCCGGTGAGGAACTGCTTCCTCTGTGCTGGTGAGGAACTGCTTCCTCTTTGCCGGTGGGGAACAGTTTCCTCTGTGCCGGTGAGCAAGAGCTTCCTCTGTGCCGGTGAGCAAGAGCTTCCTCTGTGCCGGTGAGGAAGAGCTTCCTCTGTGCCGGTGAGCAAGAGCTTCCTCTGTGCCGGTGAGCAAGAGCTTCCTCTGTGCCGGTGAGGAACAGCTTCCTCTGTGCTGGTGAGGAACAGCTTCCTCTGTGCTGGTGAGGAACAGCTTCCTCCCTGCCCGAGAGGAACAGCTTCCTCTCTGCCGGTGAGGAACAGCTTCCTCTCTGCCGGTGACTGCTGTCGACATCAGAGGAACAGACCGCGGTATCATGTACACTTTTTAGGTCGAGCCTGGGCAGCGCATTCGCTGCTGCGAGGCATGCTGTATTGAGGTATGGCATACAAGCTCTGCCCATTTTCCCACCCATCTTTTTATGTGGCTCCTGTTATGGTCCTTCCTAAATCGTTGCTTTTCATTTGTGAATAGGCTTGTTAGTCCCTCCTTGGTACCGCCTTGTCTGCATTTGCAACCTCCCATAACAACTGGTCCTTTTACTTGTCATGTTACACGGTCCGCTTTTTAAGTCGGCGAGCAGTATTTTGTTTAATGACTAATGGGGACAATGGCTAGCTGCTTCTTGTATTTGTAACGTGCCCACACAGCACTTGCAGGATAATGATGGCCGCTTCTTGTATGAAGCGCTATGCGTGCTTTCACTTTAAAAGTGGCTGCCCCCAATCCACCCCCTACACGCACTTGCGGAACAATGACAGCTGCTTATTGTGTTTACAGCGTTTAAGCTGAGTGTGGCGCCTGCTTTAGAGACACCGCATTTTCAGTTTTTCTTTTTTACTTTAAAGCTGAGCGTGGTGCCCGCTTCAGGGACACCGTTCTCTACTTCAGCATTTTTTTTTTTTTTTTAGGTTGAGCCTGGGCACCGCGTGCGGTGCTGCGAGGCATGCTGTATTGTTTTTTTTAATGCTGAGTGCGCCCCTTCATCTCCCCCATTCAGGGGCACTGTGCTCTGTTTAATGTTTCTTTTTTTCTTTTACTTTAGTGCTGAGTGCAGCGCCCACTTCAGGGACACCCCATTCTGTTTTTGTTTTTTTTACTTTAAACTTTAATGCTGAGTGCGGCACTAAAGTTGAAAGTAAATTTAAAAAAAGCCGAAACAGAGCACTCTGTCCCTGAAATGGGACACCGCGCTCTCTGTAATGCATAGGACTTGCATTTTCAAAACTTTGACCTATTGCTATTCTAAATGACAATGCCTTTTATTGTTTAAGATTTTTTAAACCCATAAATAAAAGGCATTGTCATTTACAATTCCAATAGATCAAAATCTCGCAATTGTGAGACCTCTTGCATTGCAAATGCTTGTATTAAATCACTGCCGGTGTTCTATCAAGTTTACATATGGATTGGCAAAGCACAGTTAAAATATTCTTTTAGGCATGTGTATTCACAAACACTTTCGCTGTCTCCGAACTTGCGCTGCAAAATTCTTCAAAATGATTTTCTGTTCTCGCAGGATTAAAAAGAATGCATTACTTCCACTACACAAACACACGCTTCTGCAGCAAACTGGATCAACAGTAATGTGTGCTTCCAGCAAAGCGCTTTGTCCGTCGAAATCTGCCCCACCGCTCATACCTGCACGGGCCGCGGCTGCATCAGAATTCACCTCTCATACCTGCGTGGGCCGCGGCTGCATCAGAATTCACCGCTCATACCTGCACGGGCCGCGGCTGCATCAGAATTCACCGCTCATATCTGCACGGGCCGCGGCTGCATCAAAATTCACCGCTCAACCCTGCACGGGCCGCGGCTGCATCAGAATTCACCGCTCAACCCTGCACGGGCCGCGGCTGCATCAGAATTCACCGCTCATCCCTGCACGGGCCGCGGCTGCATCAGAATTCACCGCTCATACCTGCGCGGGCGCGGCTGCATCAGAATTCACCGCTCATACCTGCACGGGCCGCGGCTGCATCAGAATTCTTGGTGCTGTACCAGAAAATAGCCGCAGGCCGTTTGGTTTAAGTAGCCAGGCAATCTATTCAGATCCATCGGCGGAGTACTCGGACTACAATAGTCAACCCTATTTACATAGGTTGTGAAGATTAGGGGAGAATACGTAAGAAGCCGTGTTCCAACTTCCAGGACAAAACTCTGCATAAAATGTATGCAATTAAAACACGCAATACATGTTTTTTTTTGTTTTTTTACTCACCAGTGGTTTGTTTTTATTATAAAGGCAAGCAAGTTCAAAAGGGAAGGGGGAAATGAATAGTTCAAGAAATACTATGCAGGATTTTGTTTGACTTTTATTTGCAGTGTTTGTTTTTTTTTTTTACAATTATACATGCTTTGCCTCTTTGGTTCTAAAAAGAATGACTGAAACAGGACTTTTCGGATGGTGAAGAAGGTCAGTTATAAGGAAGAACCTCGATCTTGCTCACTGTCTGGGCTGTTATGCTTGCAGAAGTCAGTGAAAGACCACTGATTCAAGCCTTGTGTAATATTGGTAAGAATGTTTTATGTCCTGCGGCATGCTTTAGACGTACATTGTTGTATTCTTTTGAATGTGGCTCACACATGGAGTGTCCATTGGAAGGGGGTTCGAATGTCATCGGTCAGTTGCTGTTCGATCATCTGAGCGGGAGGACGCTCCACGTGTTGGGTGGAGTATTTACCCGAATAAACTGTCCAGCATCAAGATAAGTCTATCTTGGCTCATCATTTCACCTTGGAAATGTGCTGGGGCCCTCTGTGCCCTCTTGTGCCACTTAGCAAAGCTCTGCTGGGAGAAGGTGGCCAACATTTGAGATGAGTGAGTGACCATGTCCTTTACAAGCTGCCCCTTGCCATGCAAAGCTTGGAGTCTAGGCAGGCCCAATCCTCTCTTCACTCCTTCTCTACGTCTCTCTTCTCACCAAAGCAACTCCTTCTAAATCATCTCGAGCTCAATGATGTATCCTTGGAAGACAAAACGGAACCACCCAGCAACTCAACGGGTAATCATTTATTTATCTGACAAGTCTCTCACAACAATCAGGAATAAGTATTCTTAATAAAAACATGCTTTGCATACTCTTTTTCATTCACATTTTTCAAAATGGTGAACAACAGTGCATAGCCATATTATTTTGAAAACAAACTTATACAAATAAATATTCCGCAGCTTGTTATTTTACCCACACCAACAGCTGACACATAATCTCCCCCATACATGTAAAATTAGAGTATATTCGAGAACAACTGCTACAGAGTACAATTTAAAACCCCACAGAAAATGCTTGATGCAATGATAATAGCAAAGATTGCTGAAATCTGTGGCTATCTGGTGGGCCACTGAATATATCTCTGAATCTGGGTTGATTTGCTCGATTTCACCTTTAAGTACATTCAACATTTGGAAAAAGGTTTGATGCAGAATTCTGCTTTAATAAAAAAGTAAAATCACCTTGTTGGATCAAAACTAGCCCCGATAAAATGAGGGCATAAACAGAATCTGGACTGTAGAAAAATCCTCCGGCAGGCTACAGGTGAGAGACATTACAGTTACACTAAGTTCTGCTATATTTCGGGAACCTGTATGGGTCTGGATAGGTCCTAGCTCGGAGACCCTCAATCGCTGATGATAAAGGCATCTCTGGACTCCTGATATGGATGCCAGAATCCTGATTTCCGAAGGGCGTGGAGGTCAGCCTGTTGAGTACTCCATTCACTATCCAGCTGCAATCCAGCCAGCCTTGCGGTTATCTGAATTCCAAATGTTGGCACTCAGGAGGTTTGCTGGCACCTTTGATAGCTATAATCGTTAGTTTTTGGGGAGGGGGGTTCATGGGGGTGGGTTTACTTCCTAGAGTAATAAGTGAAGCTGAATGTGCACCCATCCCTTCAACAATGTCTGTGGAGGTTGGAAAACCAGATGACTTCACAAGGTCAGTTTCAGAAAATGTTAATGTTTATACTGCTGCTACTGCTACTAATAACTCGTTTTCATATAGTGGTTTGTACCACATTTCTGATGATTGTAAGCATTGTTTATATCAGATTAAACCATCTAATTTACCAGCCTTGGATGAATGGACAGCTGAGTCGGTCTTGCAAAAATGTCAAAAGTACCACTCAGCTCTGCAGTGAACGTTTTCTGATTGAGCTGTCCTCCAAGATTACTGTGACTCAAGGTAGCAGGGTTTCTTTCTCCGGGCGGCATCATTTGGGATTCAACTCACTGCTTAGTGTTACACTTATCAGCTTGGAAATCCCATACTGCCGCTCGGGTTAGTGGCAGTCGGGAAGGGGGGCAAGTGGAGTAGCACTTGTCAACATGTTTTTTAGGTCGAGCCTGGACAGCGCATGTTGTGCTCTGCGAGACATGCTGTGTTGAGGTAGGGACTTGAAGTTCCGCCCACATTTTTCATCGGCTTGTGTCTGTGTCCGCTGTAAACTGTGGCTGTTCATTAGTCAAAAGGCTTGGTAGTCCCTCCTTAGTTCCGCCTTGTCTCATTTTGTAGCCTCCTATGGCGACACCCCCTGTCACGTGTGTTGTTGCTCGGTAGGCTTTAATTACAGCCTCCGAGCACTATTTTATCAAATAGCTTTGTCCTGCCTGCCGTTGCAGGCAGGACACTCACTTCTAAAGCTTTAAAAAAATGTATAGCACGCATTTGCAATGCAATAGGTCTCGCATTTGCAAGAGTTTAAGCTATTGGCATTCTAAATGACAATGCCTTTATTATCGGTTTTAAAAAACAACACATTAATAAAAGGCATTGTCATTTACAATGCCAATAGCTCTAACTCTCACAAATGCGAGACCTATTGCATTGCAAATGCTTTGTTATGTCTGGTGTTAGCCAAGACCTTTTGATTTGACAGCAACGAGGTTGTACTTAGAGAGCCTCTCAGCCAATCCCCTTCATGCATTGGTCATTCTCATTTCTCGTTCATGTGCTGCAGTACGCAGCGTGGGACAATGTGTCCGCCCACATCAGGCATTATCTAATTTCACTCTTAGGAACATAATTGTTCTCTTTCACACAGAGCCCATCCGCACATCTTTTACACAGAGCCCATCCGCACATAAAGTAGGTCCCTTTGTTATATGCAAAATCAGAATGTGTACATTTTAAAACCGAAAATATTTTAGTTTTTAGGCTTTTTCAAAAAAGTATAAATTGGCAAGGGCTCAGCAGGTGATCGAACAATAACAAAAACAGCGATAACAGAAACAAGCAATGGCAAATGCAAAAGGCTTGCAGTAAACACCATACCTTCTGGCTTTGCCAAAGTTTGTTTTGATATAACAAACCCTGTCCCATTAAGGAACCTTTCTAGTACCTTGTGAAATCAGAAGTGGAGTGCTGGAGTGCCTTGCAGGCCTGCAGTTCTGCGTTCAAAGCTGGTAACCAGGAGTTGCAGAAAGACCCTTGCCTCTTGGATATTCATGTGGCAGGGCTTCTATGAACCTTTGTGACCGGTCCTTTTGCGCGGTGCTGATTCGATGTATCCGATGCAGATGCCCTGCAAATGCAGTGCAGCAGGGTGTCCTGTTCAATAATGTATTTGTCCACTGGTTATAAAAGAGCGACGGTGACTCCAATTTCATGCCAGTCGTTTATTCTGCCTACGTTTGATGAAATCGCCCGTGCTGTCCATGCGCCTGTGTTTTTACGGTTGTGGGACTCAGGTTCCTTCTAGGCCCTTCTTTTTTCCCCAGAATCCCAGCACGAGAATGAGTTTTTACGTTTCTTGCAAATCATGCTGGCTCTTGTGGTTTTTTTACTTGATTGATCGTTGTAGATGGATGAGGGTTTTTGTCATAAGTGTTCAGTGCTGCCCATGTTCTAAACCAAGGGGACATAGACCTCAAGGGCTTGTGAGTACCGGACACGCTTCGGGATCTCGAGCTCATCATCAGAGCTGCAGGTCAAGGTAGCAGCTTGCATAGAAGCTGTCCACCTGTCATTAGAGTGGACACTGAGAGCTGCAATCCCATCCTTGAGCTTGTTCAGAAAGGGCCCCAAGGCTAGCGGTTCAGGTTGGGCTTGTAAGAGGGTTGTGTTCTCTGTCCATTCATGCTGAAGCCGCTAGCCCAGATACATATGGTGGGCTTGAAAGAGGGCAACTGTCCTGCTCACTAGACTAATGGTTTAATAAAGGCAAACAGACCTGGTTAAATATTCATAAGACCTTCAGAATCAAACCACGTTGACTCGTGATACGAACTCCTGAAAATATAATGGTAGGCAGCAAGACTGATGAAATGAGGAGTTAGACCAGTCTTCTCCAGGAACACCACTCACTGACATAGGAGCTCAGCCACCTCCAGCAAGTGGGCCACACCTTGGATGTAGGAGAAGTGAGTGAAGCCGAAGGGTCTGGATTCTGATGGTTCATCGAAGAGTCCCATTACTTCTGTAGCAGGCCCTTCCCAGGGTGGAGCAACTGGTGAACATTTCCTACTACTTTGGACATTGAAGTGACCATGGCCTGTTTTGAAACATATATGTTATTACTTCTTCATTCTGCCAGTTTGTCAGAAAAAGTTAGCTCCATCTATGATGTTTTTATTTTCATGTGATCGTTTTCTTTCTGTCCTCGGTGTCATGAACTACCTTTAGCCCTGATTTAGGATGTTACAGACGCAGAGGAAACAGGCGGCAGATAACTGCATCAAAAGCAACTTTTAAAAAAGTTAGTAAAAGGGCATGCGAACATACGGACTGAGACGGCCATGAACATGTTTCTAGCACGTGAGGGTATGTACATGCTTATAGCCCGTGAGGGCATGCACTTGTTTATAGCAACCATGACCTAGTGAGAGAACTGAGGTGTTGGTAATCATGACCTTGTGAGGGAACCGAGGTGTTGGAAGCCATGACCTTGTGAGAGCCGAGCTGTTGTAGCCATGACCTTGTGAGAGAAACGAGGTGTTAACAACTGTGACTTTGTGAGAGAACCAAGGTTTTAACCGTGACCTTGTGAGAGAGAGCTGAGGTATTGGAAGCCATGACCTTGTGAGAGAGCCGAACTATTGGCAACCATGACCTTGCTAGAGAACCGAGGTGTTAACAACCGTGACCTTGTGAGAGAGCTTGGGTATTGGAAGCCATGACCTTGTGAGAGAGCCAAACTTTTGGCAATCATGACCTTGTGAGAGAACCGAGGTATTGGAAGCCGTGACCTTGTGAGAGAGCTGAGCTGTTGCAACCATGACCAAGTGAGAGAACCGAGGTGCTAACAACCGTGACCTTGTGAGAGAACTGAGGTGTTGGAAGCCATGACCTTGTGAGAGAACCGAGATGTTAACAACTGTGACTTTGTGAGAGAACCGATGTGTTAACCGTGACCTTGTGAGAGAGAGCTGAGGTATTGGAAGCCATGACCTTGTGAGAGAGCCGAACTATTGGCAACCATGACCTTGTTAGAGAACCGAGGTATTGGAAGCCGTGACCTTCTGAGAGAGCTGAGCTGTTGCAGCCATGACCAAGTGAGAGAACCGAGGTGTTAACAACCGTGACCTTGTGAGAGAACTGAGGTGTTGGAAGCCATGACCTTGTGAGAGAACCGAGATGTTGCAGACATGAACTTGTGGGGGCTCCAATTGGTGTAGAAGTGCAAAAAAGGGTACGGAGAATGTGTGTGGCAGGCCACATTGGTCCAGTAACACCATATTTGTGAGAAGTGGGTAGTCTAGTGGCCAATATTTTGGTAAAAAGTTTACAATCAATATTGATTAATGAGAGCGGCCTATATGACTCACATTTACCGGAGGGTTTGTCTAGTATAAGTATGGTTTCAATTAAGGCTTCTCTAAGGGATGGGGGCAGTATTTGCTTGGTGTACACCTCTTTGTATACTGCGTGCAGTTGTGGGGCCAGTATCTCGGCACATTCTTGATAAAATTCACCTGTCAGCCCATCAATGCCCGGGGCTCTGCCATTACTCCGGGTACGAATAGCTTCCTTCACCTCATCTACTGTGATGGCCTGCACAAAGTATTCTTGCTGCCCTAGGGAGAGCTACACCTGGGCCACATTCTCTAAGTAGTCTGCAATGTCTTTCTGCGGGGCTGCAATGTGTGAGCCATAAAGTTGGGTATAGAAATCTTTAAAGGATGACCGGATAGTCAGAGTGTCATGGCATGGCACTCCGTAAGGGCATGTTATGTTTGTGATATGTGTGTGTGCGCATAGCTCCTTCAGCTTGGCCGCCAAGCTCCTGCCTAGTTTCCCTCCTTCTCCATAGGCTCTTGCCACATGTCGACGAGACCGGTGTCGTGCCTCTTGGTCCGCTGTTTTTATATATTTTTATATTGTGTGGTCTTATCCCCAATGTCAGATAATATGTGGGAACTAGGTGCAGACTCCTATTCTGTTTCAAGACGACTGAGCTCTTGTTCTAATGCCCATAACTGCCTGCACAGATCCCTTGGCACTCCCGACTGCATGCCTTTTCATACCCCCCTGGAAGGCCTTAAAGGCCTCCCAGAGGGTGTCTGCTCCCACCGAAAAGCCCACATGTTTCTCAAAATATTCAAGGATAGTAGTGCGGAGCCCCTCCCTGAATGATGGCTCAAGCAAGAATGTAGGTTGGATCCTCCAAGTGAATGATGCTGGGATATGTGTGGGTATCTCTAACACCAGTTTCACTGGCGCTTGGTCTGACAGTGTTTGCGGCATATGCTGCACCTCTGCCACCCGTGTGCTGACCTCCTGGGTTACCAACCAATAGTCGAGTCTTGACCATGTACTGATGACATAAATGTGCCTTCCCATCCATCTGGATTTCTCTGTCTCCACACATCAATCAAACCATTATCGTCCATTCCCCCCCGCATTTGTCACTCCCCATCTGCCGACCTATCAAGCAATGGATCCAGGTACGTGTTTAGTACCCCTCCCATTAGAATGGCAGAAGTTAGGAGGGCGTGTAAGTGATTATATAGCTGCGTATAAAACTCAGGATCATCTTTATTGGGCCCATAGGTTTTGACTAGTGTGATCCATGTGCTGCAGAAGTTGCCTTGTACTATCCCGTAGTGGCCCTGGTCATTCGTTTTAGAATGGGCAAGTGTAAATGGTACTCCTTTTTCTTACTAGAAGTAGGACCCCCTCTGGAGTATGAAGAGTAGGATGAGGCTATTTGGATGCTGGCCCATCTCTTCGTTATACCATCCTCAGAGTGCTTGGTTAGATGTGACTCCTGCATTAGGGCGATCTGTACACGATACCTGTCCAAGTAGCACAGTACCGGTCGCATTTTTCTAGGGTTATTCAGGCCCGTACATTCTTGTTATTGGTGTTAGCCTTCCGTTACTCAAAGACACTACAGCACTGTCTAATCTGTGGCAAGCACCTTGCACACCCCAGCAACACATGCTACATATTACGCTAGTAGCAATTGGCAGTACAGTTGTGACTATTTAACAAAGAACACCCACTTCAGTATCCAAATCATGCTAAAGACAACATTATCCCGAAATGGCAGTAGCTGTCATATGACAATAACAGTGGTATTATCATGCATACCAGTCAGTTCTTATAACAATTAACAATAATACGGGTAATACCCTAGTAGGTGATGCCTAGAGGCTCAGTCAACTGCCCGGTGTTCAGAGGTGGCCAGGAAAAACTAAATAATGTAATACAATCGAGGTATGAGAGCCCAGTCTGTCCACCAGATCGCTTCCAGCAGTCTAGCGTGTTGGACATAGGGTGCTTATAGCTCAGTGCAGGTTCGAGGTCCTCTAAGCCAGCTCCCTCACACCTCTTGTGTCATTGTCAGATCGTTGTGCTATACTTGAGCTGTGCACTATCTCTCTTGCCTTGAGATCACGATACAAACTCACTAGTTGTTAATCCTATTTTTTGGGAAAAACATTGGGTCAATTACCAGAGTCGTCTACATCCGATATGGAGTGATCTCGGCGGTTTGTTTGGAGTGTCTTAAGATATGCCATGGCTGCTTTGGGAGTTGTAAGTGTTTTCTGCGCGCCCTGGTATTCAATACCGAGTTTGGCCAGATATAACATGGCGTATTGTATGCCCGCTTGCTGTAGCTTTTTCTTGATTGGGAGATATTTCCTGAGTGCTGCTTGTACTGTCACCGTAAAGACGGTGTAAAACGCAACATAGTATCCTTGATTTTGTATGGTTTCCTTTTCGACCGCCATGCGGAGCACAGTCACAGTTTTAATATTTAAGCAGCGGCGTGCCCAGAAGGGGCCGAGCCACAAGGAACATGTGCACTCGTTCAACCACCAACATGGATGGCAGAGTCTCCACTCTGAATATTTCGCTCAGCAGTGTGTCCACAGAGAGCTCCATCTTGCTAGTATTGGTAGACTCTGACATTCCAATGATCCTCAGGTTATTACGGTGGGAGCACACTTCCAAGTCCTCATTTTTAGACTGGATGACCTCCAGCACTTTTTCCATGTTCAAACACTTTGTGGATACTGTTTCAAGGTCATCTTCAGCGGTTGAAATGCGTTGCTCCGCCACCGTTATGTGTGCCGTTTATCTAGTTTGGGTGATATGTGGTATATGTGAATGTTTAGTGAGATTGTATGCTTTGCTGCATGGTCAGCAGCGTGTTTTCCAGCATTGTCGCAACCTGAGACTGAATGGGGTCCTGCTGTAAGTACAAAATGGGGTCTGGCTGGCATCTGCCGGCAGGTGATGCTTTGAAATTGAGGCCAGTCTGGTGTTTATCTGCTTTCCCCATGGTCTAGTGGGGATCCTATTCAGTTCACCCGATCAACCCTTCCAGCACGCACCCAGTCTTCTGCAACAGGGTTCACAAAGCCTAGTGAGTGCCACGGCACACAACAGCCCACTTCAGCAATGCGGCCTATGTCTGTGAAGCAGTTATCTTAGTGGGGTGCCAGGTATGCCGCAGCTTCCCTAGGGTGGACAGGTATGAGCCAGCTTCTGCCCCAATTCAAATGCTCCCAAGTATCAGCCCGGGGTAATCTGCTCGCTGCCAAGGCCCAAGCATTGTCATGTTTTCTCTGTCTCCTATGGCGGGGATTCCAGCCATCCATCAACTCCTCTAAATCAATTATGGCCCACTCGCGGCATTCCTAGTGACATCCCTGTTCAGGCACCCCCTCTTGCATGCCCCAGGGCTGAGTAGCATTGGCCCGTTCCAGCGATCGGCCCCACAGTCACTCGACCTCTGTGTATCTGCCCTGTCACTGGGCATCCTGGGTGGCCTACCTGGTGTGCAGTCCAGTTGAGTTGAAGTGGCCATGATTGCATCATCTCCGCAGTGTGACTGGGCCCATATCAGCAATCAGGCAGTGGCGGATCCACAGCCTTGCCAAGTATTTCTCTCGGCCGGGTTGTGGCCACGACAGGACCACAGCCTTCTCCAGCGTGTATTGCAATTCAGACTGCAGTCGTCAGCGGTAGCAGGACATCCCCGCCATTATTGTTTCCCTGCTCTGTTACTCACTCCCCACTTGCAGGGCGATGCCGGCCCAGATGCCGCGCAAGCGAGTGACCCAGAGGGGCCATGCTCCCCTGCTTCCGAGTTTTCAATAAGGGCAGCTCAGTCTCACAGCAGTCTCCCAGTCTCGCTCAGGGCACGCCCACCGCAGCCGCTCCACTCACCAGGTGCACTCAGCAGGCTATCTCTTGATCGCCGTCCTAGCCGCCCTCCACCGCCGTCACCTCTCCTTTCAGTGAAGCACAGCAGGACCACGACACTGAGGGTAAATTTTCAGTTTTCACTCGGTCCGTGGACCTTTTATCCGTTAGTTCGTTCGTCCAGTGGCCGCCATCTTGCTCTCAACATGCGATAAGGCCTTTGAGTAGTTTGTGTGCTTTTACCCTAAGTTCTGTAGTATTTTAGGATGTTCTGCACGCCAAAACTTCAGTGTACACCATAACATTGGTGATTCAGTGCGGAGGGCCGCCTGATGACAGGATTATTAGTGGATTTAAGTTCCCAGCCATCAGAGCAGCAGTAGAATGCCGCCATCTTGCCATGGGCTCTCTGGCGCCCCCCACATTAGTAGGGTTAAGTTTAAAAAGTTATTTACAGCCCATCCAAGATGCAATCCCAGTCAGAGTGGCCGATAGTTCTGTGGTGGGGTCTGTACTTTGCTCTTTTAGGGTGATGATGATCTGTGTGTCATTGGTGTAAAAATAAACTTTAACATCAGACTGCTTGAGTGATGTGGCAAGTGGTTGGATATATGTGTTGACTAAGAGGAGAAAGTATGGATCCTAATGTACTGTTAGCATGTGTTTAGTCTTTAAACGTGTGTAATTGCACTTTTGTGAAGATTTTAATTGATCAACAATAAAACTGAATTGAAGTGAGCTCACTTAGCACACATATCGTCATAAGATGCTCTCAGACCCCGTTCTGTGCTGAAGAGACACACACACCCATTACTCTGAAGCACATACACTTGGTAACTGCGGATTACCACTTAAGCGCGTGACTCTGCGGTTCAGAAACAGGGGCTACAAGCACCGCTCAGTGTTTTCAAACTCTGCTGTCGACACCCAGGCTGTAGCTTGTGGAATTACCAAGCTATTACACACACTATAGAAGGCGCATCAGGGCACACGGCACCCTTCTGCACCTCTGGCCCAGGTGCTAGTTTGTGCAGTTACAGAGTTATTGCGCATACTGCAGTAGGCACAGGAGGGCACCGCGCTGACAGATGCACAGCACCCTTCTACGCCACTGTCCAGGTGCTAACTTGTGGAGTTATTGAGATACTGCACATACTGTAGGAGATGCAGAATGGTGCCTCGAAGACGGACGTGTAGCACCCCTCTGTACCTCTGCCCAAGCTCCTACTTGTGGAGGTTCTGAGTTATTGCATATGCTGGAGGCGGCACAGAAGGATGCCATGCATACAGACACATAGCACCCCTCTGTACCAAAGCTCAGGTGCTAACTTGTGGAGTTACCGAGTTATTGCATATGCTGTAGAAGGCACAGGAGGGCACCGTGCAGACAGACGAATAACACCCCTCTTTACCACCCCCCAGACCCTAACTTGTGGAGTTACCGAGTTACTGCACATGCTGCAGGAGGCACAGAAGGGTGTTGCACGGATGGACGCATGGGGTCAGCGGGCGGAAATCATCCCGGGAAGGGCATGTCCCTTTCCCATATAAACATGGCACTGGGTTGCATCAGAGCGGTTTCCCGTGGCTGAAATCGGCCTGGGGAGTGGAGCTGCATGTCCTCCACCCCACAAATATTGCACCGGACTCCGGGGGATGTGGAAGCAAGAAGAGATGACTGCATTGACCTGGTGTTCCATGGAGAGGTCACTGTCCAGGATGTCTCAGAGGTTGCAGACGTGGTTGGTGGGAGTAGGTGAGGGTCTAGTGCCACCATGTGTCGTCCTATGGGGAGGAGCTGTTTCCTAAGATGAGAACTTTGGTTTTGTCATTGTTCACTTTCCCTGCAGTTGGATTTCATCCATTCGGCGACGTTGGTCATGGCGTTCTGGAAGTTATGTTTGGTGGTGACAGTGTCTTCCGAAAGGGAGAGGATGAGCTGGGTGTAGCCCGCATATGAGATCCGTTGATTTTGTGGGTGCAGATGATTACGACAAAGGGGTCATGTAGGCGTTGAAAAGGGTGGGGTTTAAGGATGATCCCTGAGGGACTCTGCAGATTATGTTTTTGGGTTTGAAGGTGAATGGAGGGAGGTGGATTCTTTGTGTGCATCCTGTGACGTAGGAGGAGATCCACTTGAGGGCATTTCCTCTGATGTTGATTTGGTGGAGTCTGGTGATGAGGTTGTGGTGGGATATGCTATTGGAGGCTAAGGATGAGGAGGATCACAACTGCAGGCTCGCCTTGGCCAAGGATGGCTCTGATGTCGGTTGCAGCTATCAGGGCGGTTTCAAAGTTGTGGTTTGAGTGGCGGCCGGACTGGAAGGCATCTGGTAGGTTGTTTTCTTCCAGGTGATCCGTGAGCTGGCGGTTGATGGCTTTCTCCAGGACCTTGGTAGGTAAGGGATGCAGCGAGATAGGGCAGTAGTTCTTGAGCTCACTGGGGTCGGTAGAGGGCTTCTCCAGGAGGGGTTTCCCCTCTGTGTTTCCAGGTGCTGCGGAACATGGCAGTGGTGATGGAAGAGTTGAGGATACTGACTTCCTTCTGTCCCAGGTTGAAAATGTGGTGGGGGCAGAATTTGGTCGGAGCTCCGGATTGAATGGAGGTCATGATTGCTGTTGTGATGAACATGGTGAGTGGGGTCCATTTGGTGAGGTGGCTGTGGGCGTTGTCAGTGAGAGTCAGGAGGTGGTTGAGGTCAGATGGCTGTTGGTTGAATTTGCTGTAGATGTCTGCTAACTTGTTGTGGAAGTAGTCCGCCAGGGAGTCGCAGAGGGCTTGG
The DNA here is from genome assembly GCF_964204655.1 of Triturus cristatus. Lineage (NCBI taxonomy): Eukaryota > Metazoa > Chordata > Amphibia > Caudata > Salamandridae > Triturus > Triturus cristatus. The sequence goes on from NC_140589.1 coordinate 43,977,673, forward strand.
GAAAGGCGGATTGAGGTCTTGGTGGCCTAGGGGCATGAGAATTCTCTAACAATGTTGAAGAGTTCTTTCATTTGATTGGTGCCTGTCTCAATGCAGGCGGTCAGGGTGTCATTTTGGCTTCCTTGGGGTGGCGGTGGTCTTTTGCTTAGGGCAGTTTGAAGGGTTTTTGCTGGCACGCCATTGTCTCTCCAGTTGTATGCACTCGAGTTTGGATCCTCAGAGTACGGGAGTGAACCAAATGGCGAGTTTGGTGGATCTTCTGGTGGTGGTCATTCTAATGGGGGTGACAGTGTTGGCGTAGTTGGTGATTCAGGCTGAGAAGCTTTGGACGACTGTCTTAAGGTTGCCAGCAATGGGAGGTCTGTTGGCATTGAGGGTGGCAGTCCATTGAGGTTCAGTGATTCTGTTCCAGCTGTGGCGTGCGGGGGTGGGGGTGAGTACAACTTGTCATGGTGAGCCTGCGTGGGTGAAGTGGACAATGCTGTGGTCAGCGAGTTAAGTTTGGTGGTGTTACTTTAACCTTTGATTTTTCATTAACTATATCACTGACCATGTCATGAGTGATGTAATATGAGAGGTAATAAGCAGTGCATTACGGGGTCAGAAGTTATAGTTAGCTCAGGTAACTGTAACTGCTGAATTTCACTGGTTTTGTACGAGTGAAATCTGAGCCTAACTATATCGTTCCTGTAACCTTTGATTAGTCAGAGCAAACAGCTGTGCCCTGGGGGTGGGTACCCCAGGACATAGTAGGAGCCGGAATATATGAGGTTACACTGCGAGCAAATACCGCGCAGTAGGTTACAACGCGGATGTTACATCGTCCGTGTTGTTACCACGCATGGCATTACATCGCAAGTCATTTCTACGACTTGCGCTAGCTGGCGCGCTGGACTTAGGAATAGTATAAATTACTATTCCTACTCCAGTTAGTGCAACAGCAGGGAATTTGTTGGACTTAAAATCCAACACATTCCCTGGTGTTGCACGGCATCTAGCACAAGTCGTTGAAACGACTTTGCGATGTAATGCCATGCGTGGTAACGCGGACAATGTAACGTCCACGTTATCAATCCGCGTGGTATTACCAGCGTTGTAAACGCTGTCTCCCTAGAAGCCGGCACTAGGGGGTAGCGGTCCCAAGGGCCATTATTGGCTCCAGGAGGGGGGCCGCATGGCCCACCTCCTTTGATCATTTTAATCTAATCCTACAGCCCAGAACACTACCACAACAGAATGTCCACGCATTACTTTTATGATCTATTGCTTTTCTCTTAATTGAATGCGATTTATAAGCTATACAATATGCAGGTATATGTAGTCCTTCCCCGAAGTCCTCCTGGAAGCATACTTGCTGCATTATATGGATCGGATATGCTTGCTGCATTATATGGATCGGACATGTTCCTATAGTTCACTCATGTGGTATTTTCCCAAGCTGGAGCCTGCCCAGGGGCCTTTCAGCCAGACATATGTGCTGAGTGATAATGTGAGGATCGGGTATGGGGATTTTGATAAAGAAAGGAAACTATATATCTAGACTCAACCTCATTGACTGTACTGTTCTGTAGGTCGCCATTTCTCTACCTATCTCACGTATTGACAGCATTCTCAGTGTTTGAGCCACCTCCATCTGAGAAGGTTTGATCCTATTGTAATCAGTCAGTTGTTCCATATATACCACAGCTTCTCTCTCTACACCCAGTATATTGTCGATGGATCATTAAGAAAGGAGGGTACTCTGGATTCGTGGCTTTACAGAAAGTGAGTTCCAATGCAGAGCTACCCAATATGATTGGGGTATATTGTGTACTATCAGAATTGGGCTCCAAAGCACAGCCTGTATTAAGTCCACATTATCTTAATTTCCTAATGTGCACACGTGTTCCAAATTGATATAAATATACATATTGATATACCCTACAACCACTTTGGCAGTATATCCCTAACATGGGTGGCCAACAGTTTTCCCACATAATCTGCAATGAAATGCCTCAATCCAAACCGATGAGTGCAGCACCTCTTTTAGACCCACCAGTACTGGGCCGCAGACTAGTGTATTCCCTTCCCTCAACAAAGATCAAGGTTTTGTCTGTATTTACCTACGTCATGCAGTCAATCAATCAAAGGCATTTATAACGCGCACTACTCACCCGGAGGGTCTCAAGGCACTTGGGGGGGGGGGGGGGGGTCCGCTACTGCTCGAACAGCCAGGTCTTGAGCTTCTTCCTGAAGGAGAGGTGGTCTTGGGTCAGGCGTAGGTCGGGAGGGAGGGAGTTCCAGGTCTTGGCGGCCAGGTGGGAGAAGGACCTTCCTCCTGTTGTCGCTCTTCGGATGCGGGGGACGGCGGCGAGGGCGTGACTGGTCGATCGGAGATGGCGTTTGGGAGCGTAGAAGTTGAGGCGGCTGTTGAGGTAACTCGGGCCTTGGTTGTGTAGGGCTTTGTGTGCGTGGGTGAGGAGCCGGAAGGTAATTCTCTTGTTGACCGGGAGCCAGTGCAGGTCTCTCAGGTGTCTGGAGATGTGGCTGTGTCTGGGGATGTTGAGGATGAGTCTCGCTGAGTCGTTCTGGATCCGCTGGAGTCTCTTCTGGAGCTTGGCGGTGGTTCCGGCGTAGAGGGCGTTGCCGTAGTCCAGACGGCTGGTGACGAGGGCCTGGGTGACCGTCTTCCTGGTCTCGGTGGGGATCCACCGGAAGATCTTACGTAGCATGCGCAGGATATTGAAACAAGATGAGGAGACGGCGTTGACTTGTCTGGTCATGGAGAGGGAGGAGTCCAGGATGAAGCCCAGGTTGCGTGCGTGGTCTGTCGGTTTGGGTGCGGTGCCCAGGGCGGGGGGCCACTAGGAGTTGTCCCAGGCGGAGGGCGAGGAGCCCAGGATGAGGACTTCCGTCTTGTCTGAGTTCAGTTTCAAGCGGCTGGTCGTCATCCATTCGGCTACGTCTTTCATCCCTTGGTGTAGGTTGGCTCTGGCGGTGGCGGGGTCGTTGGTGAGGGAGAGGATCAGCTGTGTGTCGTCGGCGTAGGAGATGATGTTGAGGTTGTGTTGGCGTGCGATGGCCGCAAGGGGGCTCATGTAGACATTGAAGAGGGTGGGGCTGAGCGAGGAGCCTTGGGGAACGCCGCAGATGACTTCTGTTGCTGCAGATCTGAACGGGGGTAGGCGAACTCTCTGTGTCCTTCCAACGAGGAAGGAGATGATCCAATCCAGTGCCTTCTCCTGGATTCCGACGTTGTTGAGGCGCTGCACTAGGGTGCGGTGGCAGACCGTGTCGAATGCCGCGGAGAGGTCTAGGAGGATGAGGGCCGCTGTTTCTCCGTTGTCCAGCAGGGCTCGGATGTCATCGGTGGCAGCGATGAGGGCGGTTTCGGTGCTGTGGTTGGCCCGGAAGCCAGACTGTGAGGGGTCGAGGGATCCGTTTGTCTCGAGGAAGGCGGCCAGCTGCTTGTTGACTGTCTTCTCGATAACTTTGGCTGGAAACGGGAGGAGCGAGATGGGGCGGTAGTTCTTGAGTTCGGTGGGGTCCGCTGTTGGTTTCTTTAGTAGAGCGCTGAGATCGGCGTGCTTCCAGCTCTCCGGGAAGGTGGCGGTGTCGAAGGAGGTGTTGATGATGTCCCGCAGGTGGGGTGCGATGACAGCGTCGGCCTTGGTGAAGACGAGGTGAGGGCAGGGGTCGGTTGGGGATCCGGAGTGGATGGAGTTAATCGTGCGGATGGTGTCTTCGGTGTTGATCGGTGTCCAGGCGCTGAGGGTGGTGCTGGGGGGCGTTGGTGCGGTCGTGGGAAGCGTTGTTTGTGTGCTGAAGCTGTTGTGTATGTCAGCGATCTTGTTGTGGTAGTACGAGGCGAGGGAGTTGCAGAGGTCTTGCGATGGGGTGATGTCGTTGTTTCCGGCGTTGGGGTTGGAGAGCTCTTTCACGATGTTGAAGAGTTCCTTGCTGTTGTGTGCGTTGTTGTCCAGGCGGTCCTTGAATGCTGTTTTCTTGGTGGCGTGGATCAGTTGATGGTGCTTTCGGGTGGCGAGCTTGAGGGTAGTCATGTTGTCCAGTGTTGGGTCTCTTCTCCAGGCTTTCTCGAAGGCTCGGCAGTTCTTCTTGGAGCATTTGAGTTCGTCGGTGAACCAAGGGGCCTTCTTGCTGCCGGGTCTGCTGGGCGGGGTCCTCAGAGGGGCGAGTTCGTCCGCGCAGTTGCTGATCCACTTCGTGAGGTTGTCGGCGGCCTGGCTGGGGTTCGCTGAGCTGGCGGGAGGGTGCTGGCTCAGGGATGCGGCGAGTTGGTCGGCTGTGATCTTGTTCCAGCTTCTTCGTGCAACCTGTGGCTGGTGGTGGTGGATCGTGGTCCTTCTGAAGCTGAAGTGGATGCAGCTGTGGTCCGTCCAGTGGAGTCCGGTGGCGTGGCTGAAGACGATGTCCTTGCTGGATGACAAGACGGCGTCGAGTGTGTGTCCGGCGAGGTGGGTGGGGGTGGTGGTGGTATTGGCATCGGCATAGACCCCGCTGTGGTCCTGGTGTAGTACAGCTCTGAAGGCCAGAGTCAATGGCATTTAATGAGATAGATGCCCTTGTGCTCCAACATCAGAGGGAAGTTGCTGACGCCAAGTAATACTACAGCACTTTGGCATCATAGAACGGATAAAGAGATACGGGCTCACCAGGTCACAAAAGTCCTCCCCTGTTAAAACAACCATATTTTAACTTTATAGAAGCATTATGGCCATCAAAAGAGGTGATGAAAGCCCCACGTTGACAATTTCCTTTTTAGTAATGCCCTATACCACTGGGAAGCGAGGTTTGCACAATAAGAATGTCCTGTGGACTTCCCAGTCGCATCGGTCTACAGAATGAGTTATGTGGCAGTGACCAGTGGAGGCTTTCTTCCTACATCGTAAGGATCTTTGCGAAAAGGTTGTTTGAGTGTACTCACACTAACAAATGGCAGTATAATATTTTGTCTAATGCTTTAGCCATTCTGCTGGGAACTGGCAAAAGATCTATACATCAGTAAGGTATTCAGTGGTGGAGAAGGAATGCTCACCCTTTGTAGTCGTCCAGGCACTGAACATGAGTTCTGATGTGCAAATTTACCACCAACTCATAGGTATGAGGTGGGTCAGGTCATTCCCGGTTTCAAGTTGCAGTGCGGAAAGATTACTGAATGAAAGCATTGTGAAAACCTTTCTGGCTTAAAGAGGGGAAATGGCATATCAATTTCTTCCCCGGGGGAGAGAGTTATTGTGAAGGCTCCCTTGGTCTTTTACGCCTTCGCAGATGGTTGCAGTCCAGTGCAGTTGCATTAGGCCAGCTTCAGGCCGCTCCTGTACTGTAGGAAGCTGGCTCTGTATATACTATACCAAAATGAGGTATAGTGTGCCCACTGTCCAGTGGAACCCCAAAGGTAGGCAGAGGTAAAAGTAGATAGCACCCTACCCTCTATTTGTGGTAGTCTGGGCGAACAGTAAGGCTGTATCAGAGGGTAGTGCTAAGCATTTGTTGTACACACTCAATCAGCAGATGATGTCATTCAAAAAAAGACTGAACTCAGACCAACTTAGTTTGTATAAAAATATTGTTAAGTTATTTTTTTTCTAGAACCAAGCCAATCCAGGCGCAGGTAAGGGAAATAAATGCTTTGCAAAATATTATGCAGTGTTTACAAGTGAATGCAAGTTCAAATGTAGTTGTTTGTAATACAGGTAAGTTAAGGTATTGAAATTACTGTGCAGATTACTTTTTCATTACTTTTAAGTTACTATTTCTACTCAGTGTGATATGCCTAGATATCACACTGGGACATTTCCTAGAGAAAAGGTAAGTAAATCAGTTTTGCACAATTGTAACTTTTCAGGTTTCCATACGAATCAACTCCACATTTTTCAGAGAAAAACAGTCTATAGGTTCCTATGGAAAGAAATTAAGTTAACGGTTACCAGGTAAGTACTTGGTCTTTTGGGTTGAGTTTCTGGGTTTAGAACAAGGGTTGTCCCAGGGGCAAGGATGCACTCTTGTTACACCCCCAGCGGCACTAGGGCGGCCGAGTGCTGAGGCCCAATTTGTATCCAATGGGGGATAGGAGGCTGCCGGTTGGTGGCTGCTTACGAGCAGGCCACTGGGTCGTGGGAGCGAAGCTCCTGGTGTTAGGCTCAAGGCAAAGGGGAATCCTGTTTAGCTCCAAAAGTGCACCCGCAGCGGCGCAGGGGCGGTTGGATGCAGGGTGCTGGTTTGAATCGGGTGCCCTGTTGATTTCAATTGGGATTCTCCGGTTTCAACAAAGACTGCAGGCTTGGGACGAAGATCTTCTGGAGGTGACCACCAGTTGGAGGGGTAAGTTGGGATGCCTGGGGATGCTGGGACACTGTTGGTTCGACCACCCAAGGCCGTGCGGCTTCGGGTGCAGGGGTGTCTTTAGGCGTTGGGTTTCTCTTACCAGCTCCGGTCCCGGTCGGGGGGTCTCTGGAAAGCTGCAGGCTTCGCTGGGAGATTCGAGACAGGTCAGAGATCACCAGATCTCTGGTCAGAATCCTCATGTTGTTGGGCCACTCGAACTCGGGCCGTGGGCGATGGGTGCAGACTCGCGGATTTTGCCAGAGCTGTAGACTGTGGGTGAAAATATCCTGTGCTCACAGGAGACAAAGTCTTTTCTGTGGAAGGCAGGGCAGGTCCTTGGGGTTCTTGAGGTTGTTGGCTGCAGGACACACCGGAGTTTCGCTTCTGCAGGTTCGAGGTGGAGACAGGCTGGTATGTCTGGGGCCAAGTCAGTGGGCGTCCTCCTCTTCTTAGCTTCAGCACGGCTGTTCGGTTCTTCTTTTTCTTTTCTTCTTGGTCGTTGCTTGTCTGAGGAGGCAAGGTTCAGGGGTGCCCCTAAATACCAGATTTAGGGGTGTTGCATGTAAGTAAAAGGTTGGGACCAATAGGACCCTTCCTTGGGGTGGGTACACCCCCTATTAAGCCACCCTCCAGTGGGAGGGGGGCATATGGTTCACTCTGGCTGGCTGGGTCCCGCCATCTGCAAGATGGCGGGGACTGAGAGTTGTGCTTCACCTTGCCTCCACCACCTGAGGGGTGGGGTTGACAAAGGTGGGCACACCTCACTTGGTTTTCCCGCTAAGTCTCCTGCCCAAAGTGGGGGTCAGAACCTATGGGAATCAGTTGCTGGGAGCAGCAAAAGGCCTGGGGAAGCTCACAAAGGCGGCAAGCCTTTGAAGCTTCCCCTTCGTGGACCCTGCCGATCCTGGGGGAGGAGGCTTGGCACCTTGTCCCAGGATGTGCATTGTTTCAAACCCCCAAGAGCAGCAGGCTCTCGACCCAGGGGTCCAGAAACATGTCTGATGGTGACAGCTGGGGAGCAGCCATTCAGCCTGGACACTAGTGTTAGGTAATTTTTCAGGGGCATCTCTAAGATGCCCTCTATGTGCATTTTTCATTAAATCCCACACTGGCATCAGTGTGGGTTTATTGTGCTGAAAAGTTTGATACCAAACTTCTCAGTTTTTAGTAAAGCCATTATGGTATTGTGGAGTTCGCAATGACAACCTCCCAGCAACATATACTCTTAGTGGCATTACTGCACTTAGAAGATTTGGCTTAGACACTGTAGCGGTACAGGGCTCATGCACCTGTACCCTCACCACTGGTTTAGTGCACCCAGCTAGAGTGGTGGGTGATCTATGCCAGGGCAGTGGGTTGTAGGCATGGCACACAGGGATGTGTGCCATGTTGACTCTTCACTTTGTTCTGCACCAAAACACGCAGCCTGCAAAGGCAGTGTGCGAGTGTGAAGGTACAGGGCCTCTAAGTGTGCACAATAAGTGCTGCAGCCCTTAGAGGCTTTCCCTGTTGACAGTGCCCTGGGTACCTGTGGTACCATTTACCTGTGGCCAGAGCGTGCCAATTGGGTTTGGTCTTCAATGCAGTTTTTGAGAAAGAACATAGGCCCTGGGTACCTGATTGGCAGGGGCCCAGGGCACACTCAGTCAAAGTACATCAGCAATTCAGCAAAAAGTGGGGGCAACTCTACAGAAAGAGGGCACTTTCTCACATGTACTGCACAAAAGCGTTTCTTGTTTGTTTACCTTTGTTTCTTTACTAGCTTGGTGATCTATCTGGACTGCGGTGCAGCCTTTCATTGTGTTACTTTGAGTACTCCTCACAACTCTTGGTTACACAGTTGAGAGGATTGCGCAGTGCTTCAATAGACAGCATTGAGACCATGTACTCGCCACACCACCAATGCAACATGGTCATCAATGTTGTCAAAAACAGTAACATAAAAACACACTTGTGACAACATCCAGCTTATGCTGCTTCCTGTTAAAGTTCTAGCAAATGGCAAAAAAAACGAATCCGTAAGGATTTCCTACTGAAAGGAGGAGAAGCAGTCTGTGCAGCACAGTCCAGGTATTTGTAATACTTCCAGTTCATTCAACGCAGCAGTGAGGGCCAGAGAGAGTTCCTAAACTTCTGCTACTGTTTTAAACAGCTGTAATTCATTGTGCGGTAAAAACAGGCCTTTGTGTGGTTACGGCATCCATTTATGTTTAAGATTCTGTCAATGATCCAAAAACTGTGCATTAACTGGCGCAGAAGTTTGCCAACTCATGGCCATCGCCACAATTTACGGCATTTTGTAGAGTCTGCCCCTGCATTGGTACAATGGTGGCCACAGGGGATCTAGTCATGTACCATGTCAGTTTTGTGGACATAAAATGTAAACATAGAGTCTTGGTTTAAATTTATTACAAAATATGAACATCTGGAAGCCGGCGTATTCACGGACATTACGCTCTTAATGTACCTAGAGAGAAGGGAGTAGATCCGCGTTGTGCTTTCTAGTAAAATGTGGCTGCATGGGTTAAGCGTATTTTGAAACAAATCTATATTTCATGAAATCTTTCAGTGCTTGACATCCCATCTACGTTTATTTTATGCATAAATAATCTAGTGCCTTCACCTTGGCATTATTGGGCCACATGATAAGGCTGATTTATGAAGAATCCTTTTTTCCCAATCTTGCATTAGCTTTCCTGTTGAGACGAGGGCAGGTAAAGTTACATCCATAGATGGGAACGTTATTGCGGAGTACTTGGAGTTATGAAATACTTCTAGAATGCGCAGGCATAACAGCCTTTGTTTTTTGATTGCCCATTTCAATACTTGATTTTAGTTTGGTATATCTAACCCCCTTCTGTTGTTAGTAGATGTTTAATAGTAAATTGGCCTTCACTTTATTGATCCGCCATTGAACCCCTGGTGGTGAATAGGCGGGCAGTCTGTCTGTTTCTCTGATCTTGGTCAGTGGGTGTTGGAGGAGGTGCCATCATCTGCAGACATTTTAGAATGTTGCAGCACTCGGCCCGAATGGGCATCTGCCACAGGGGCCATTTTTAGTTTTTGGGTTACACGGGTACCTGGACGAGCCCCAGCACCAACTTAACTTCCATTTACCCACTTTCCCTTCCTATGGACAGCTTTTTGATATGTATTTGTATCCTTTAGAGAGCGCCTTGGTTGCCAGATGGCCTCTTCAGAGCACAGATAAGGACAGGTAATAGGAAGACATGACTAGAAAATGCTGCATGCCGCACATGCTGCCAATTTGGTCGAAATGAGTTATTCCTATTCCCAGACTGAGCTGCTTGCGATTGGGAGGTGTATAGCAGAGTGCATACAACCGCGGTTGTGTGGTCTAGAGGGCCTCTATGGGTGTATATGCTGTGGTTTTGTTTCTCTGATTCCGGCTGGGACCAGCAGCCCCCTCCTTGTAACTCTGCGACTGTTTTTCATCTTAGTTGCCGCTCACTGGTTAAGCATTTTGCTGATATTCATGACCTCCTGGAAGACAAGTCCCCTGATGTCTTATTCCTTACTGACACCTGGCTCTCGGAGGACATGGTGACGGAGCAAGTACTTGCTCTTCCGGAGGGCTATGCGATCCATACCCTTAATAGACCCGCGAGAGGTGGGGGCATTGCGGTCATCCTTAAAACCGGGTACCCCTGCACCTTCGTTAAGCAGCCAGTCACCGATTGATCTATCGACCCCCAGGTCCGTCCAGAGGGTTTAGAGATGCTCTCTCTGAGACAGTCTGCACTCTGGCGGTCAATGCCTCTAATTTCTCAGTTATGGGGACCTTTTTTTTTTTTTTGCAGAGTTTTATATAGTGCGAACTTGACCCGAATCCAATCAGGTATCAGAGCGCTTTACATAGCACCAGTTACGTTACATGAGGACACACATTCATTTTTTGTTAGGCACGGGGAGATTAAGTGATTTGCCCAGATTCACAAGGATGTTCAGCGTCATTACCGAGACTCAAACCCAGTTCACCAGGTCCAAGGTCGAGCGCCCTAGCCATTAGGCCAACTCTTCTCCCCTTAATGTACACCTGGACAATCCCTCTGATCCTGATGTGTCAACCTTCCTGGCTGATCTCGCTGCGTGTCAGCTGGTTCAACGGGTATTAGGCCCCACGCATTTGGCTGGCCACCTACTAGACCCTGTCTTCTCAAATATACCCTCCCTTGTGTTCTTACCCCCTGTTCCGATGGATTGGTCTGATCATTATTTAGTCCCCATGTTGATTCAGGATATCATGCCAGCGTGCAATTTAGTAAATACTTTTTCTCTTAAGCGCCCCTGGCATAAACTGAATTGGGAACAATTTCAAATCCATCTTACTGCCACCTCTCCAGCTGTTCCGGCTGACCCTAATGAGGCCAATTCGGTCTTCTCCAATTGGATTACTCAGTCTTTGGACGGCCTTATTCCAGCCAAGTTTTCCATGAACCGTCATACTAAATCTAGCCCTTGGTACAACATTAAATTAGCTGCCTTACGTAAGATCTGTAAGAAGCTGGAGAGAACTTGGTGACGGGACTTTGACCCTACCTCCAAGGATCTCTACCGCGCTGCCGTTAAGCGATACCATAGGGCCATCCACGTTGAGCGCGCAGCGTTCTACGCAGAGAAAATCAGCAGGAGCACTAATCCGGCTAAGAGCATTTTTACAATAGCCTCAGATCTCAAAACCCAGAAAGACGTCGCAGGCTCGTTGATTACCTCTGACTGGCAATGCAATGAGCTGGCAACCTTCTTTGTCAGGAAGGTTGAGGACATTTATAAAAGCTTCCCTACAGTCCTTATAGGCCTCCCTGAGACATCCTGCGACTCCACCAATGGTATCCTTGAGGGTTTTCCCCCCATTACTCAAGAGGTTCTACTTACAATTTGTTCCAAAGTTAAATCAGGCTCCCCTGCTGATCCCCTGAAGCCTGACCAATTCCGAAAAATTCTACCTACCATCATACACTCATTGGAACAGGTGATCAACGGGCCCCTGAGTGCAGCGGTCGTGCCCAAGGCTTGGAAACAGGCCAGGGTAATACCGCTGCTCAAGAAACCTTCCTTAGACCCCAAAAAACCTGAACGTTTTCGGTCTATCTCCCTGTTACCTTGGACTGCGAAGATTACAGAGGCCTACATCAATTCCCTTCTCCCAGAATATCTTACTGCAAATCACAGGCTCGACCCCTCTCAAAATGGTTTCCGCCCTGGCCACAGCACCGTGTCAGTGCTCTTGGCCGTGACTGAACATCTTTGGAAAGCCTTAGAGGCGGGGTAGACGTCGGCACTGATCCTTTTGGATCTCAGTGCCGCGTTTGACACGGTGTCTCATACCATTTTGCTGAGTCGTCTGTCAGAGGCTGGAGTCACTGGCTCAGCATTCAAGTGGCTGTCATCTTTCCTCGCAGACAGGACGTTTCAGGTGATTGCCCCCCCTTTCGCTTCTGGTACTTTTCCTATAGGTCAAGGGGTCCCACAAGGCTCGTCACTGAACCCTCTGCTCTTCAATCTCTATGTCCAACCTCTGGCTGGAGTAGCCAAGAGCAGAGGGCTGACCATGGTCTCTTATGCCGATGATACACAGTTGGTGGTGGCTCTCTCGAGCGACCCGAGCAGGACGCCAGGAAATTTCGGGGCGATCTCTCAGCAGTTGCCGACTGGATGACCACCAACTGTCTCCAAATGAATGCCAACAAGTCGAAGGTGTTGTTGGTGGCAGGGAACCATGACCGCTGGAACGAACTATGGTGGCCAAAAAGAGTCTAGGCACGACCCCTGTCCCTAAGCCTGTAGTGAAGAACCTAGGGGTCTGGATGGACACTTCACTCAACTTTCAGACTCAGACCAAAAAGGTGGTGGGAACTTGTTTTGGTCTGCTGCGCTGACTTAAACCTATCCTGGGCTTCATTGATGCCCCGACGAGGCAGATCATTATCCAGGCCTTGATCCTGTCCAGACTTGATTATGCCAGTTCTTTGTGTCTGGGAGTTAACAAGTCTGAAATACAGAGGCTACAGAGAGTCCAGAACGCGGCCGCAAGATCCCTCCTTAGCCTGCGCAGAACCTGTTCAGTGACAAGTGCCATCCACCGCCTCGACTGGTTGCCTGTGGCCAGGCGAATTGAGTTTAAGGCACTGTGTATAGCCTACAAAATCCTGAAATTGGCATCCCCGAAAATCTTGACTGACCTTCTCTTACCCTATACACCCATGCGATCGCTTCAATCTATGGGACAATGCCTGGTAGTGATCCCCCGCGTGAGAAGGGTTTGTGCCGGTGGCCGCTCTTTTTGTAATAGAGCTGCCATTCTCTGGAATTCGCTGCCGGCCCATATTCGAGAGCTCACTAACTATCTCCGTTTTAGGAAAGCCATCAAAACATGTCTTTTTCCTTCTCTGTAGGCCTCCCTGTGCCTTCTGTGCATGCTATTCTCTTGCTGCTTAGCGCCGGGACGCCTCTTAGCTGGGGCAGCTGTTGCGCTTTATAAACTCCTAACAGGCGGAGCCAAGATGGCGGAGTGAGCAGACGTCCTGCTCGAGAGCTCCCGCTACGGATCTTTTCAGCACCGGCCTGACGGCCGCCAATAGTGCGGACGACGACCCTGTGGGGCAGCATTCTAAGCCCCAGAGCCAGGGGGGACCACTGCGGTGGTTGGAGCGGCGTCTGAGGTCTGTGGCCCGCTGTCAAGTGAGGCGGTTGGCGAGGTGGTGCGGCCGGGCCTCTTTGGAATGGCCGTCGGCCAGTGCAGCGACGGTGGCCCTCGGAGCTGGAGCTGAGCCCTCGGGACCCGAGGACGGAGACGCCGGTGTGGGACGAGCTGTGGGGGCAGTGAGGACGCTGGAGCTGAGGTGAGCTGAGGGCGGAGCGGCGACTGGGACCGACGAGCCCTACTGCGTGGAGACCGCGCTGGGACCGGCGCGCTGTGGCCTGGAGTCCGGCGGATGGTGGCGGCGGCCCACCCAGGGCCTGGGGAGCTGGAGTGAGGGCCGGTGGTCGTTCGGAGCAGCTGCAGCGAGGGACGGGACGAAGAGCGGAGGCAGCGCCCTTAGGGGTCCGCGTCCGGGACGGGCCCGCCGAGTTTGAGGAGCTGCGCTGGAGGGGTGAGCGATGTCTTCCCCACCCCGGGCCTCGGAGGCAGTGTCGTGATCGGCCTGGTCGGAACTGGCGGGGAACTCGGTGGAGGTTGTGCGCCTGGGAGGGCCTTCCCTCAGCGGAGGTGATGACCGAGCAAGCGAGGGGCTCTGCCGTAGTCTGAGGAGGCCTGCTGTTGTTGGTGCTTGATCGACGGAAGGTGAGGGCCTGGCCCCCCCCCTCAACATCTCTAAGACTGTGGGTGCCGGCGGAGGGCCTCTGGAGCGTGGGGTCCGGGGAGCGACTGGGAAGCCAGGCGGTGACGGACCCTTTGAAGCAGACCGCTGAATCGCACCTTGACGGTTGCAGCGGAGGGGGCACGCCGGTGTCCCGGAGAGCAGTGGTGGGGGCGGCGACCGGAGCATCTGCCACTAGGAGGAGACGCGCAGCCGGCCTGGGCTCTGCGACATGAGGGGGTTACACAGTGTATACCAGCGTCCTGGGCGGCAGCGGCCCACCGGCGGGGCCTGCTAAGCCGTGGGTGATCGGTGATTGGCGGCCATACGGATCGTGCCTCTTGAGCCCTGTCCCTCGGAGGATCTCTGGTGGGGGATAGACGGGTCTCTCGCACGGGACTCTCCGGGTCAGGGGAGTGGCGCCATGTCCGGCCCCAGGAAGCGGCAGGATAAGACCCTCAAGGACCTGTTTTCCAAGGCGACGACCGGCCAGGTAGTGTCTGGTATGGAGGAGGGCCCCTCGGGAGGAGGCTCGCCGGAGATCGGGGGTACGGAGCCTATCACCAAGGCGTTTCTGGAGTCCATGTTTTCCGCGCTGCGGGATGACATCCACACGCTGAAGCGCGAGTTTACATCCGAACTCGAGGAGATTCGCCGAGATGTGAATGGCATTGGAGAGCGAGTGGCGGACCTGGAGGGTAAGAGTGTTGGGCGGGATGTAGAAGTGACGGCCCTCCAGCAGGAGATCATTAGGTTGCATGACCAGCAGGTGGACCTTCAGACTCACCTTGAAGACCTGGAGAATCGCTCCCGTCGCCATAACATCCGGATACGGGGGGTTCCGCTGGATGACGCCTCCAAGGATCTCTTTGCCTACACGAGAGAACTCTTTAACCAAATCTTAGGGCGTCCCCTGGACACGGCTCTGTGTAGCTCTGTGTATAGATCGAGCGCATAGAGTGGGCCCTTCTAGAGCTGCGGCGGCTCCGCCGGCGGATATCCTGGTATGCGTGCAGGACTATCGCACCAAAGAACTCCTATTACAAAAAGCTCACTTGTTGCACCCCCTTCAGTTTCGGGAGCACAGGCCAGTGCTGTACCAAGACTTGTCTGCTCTCACGTTACAGAAAAGGCGCCTCTTCAAGCCTATCACCTCGCACCTGCGGCAGCTCAACATACCTTATAGCTGGGGCCACCCCTTTCGCCTGATTTTCCGTAAGGAGGATAAACTTTACCAGTTACGCTCTCTATCTGAGGCCAGCAAATTGTTAGGAGTGGAGCTTCCGGAGGAGGACGAGGATACTAGGACAGGTCCGGATGATGCCGGGCCTCGTTGGAAGCAGCAAGGTTGTAAATGTCGTCTCGGAAAGCCGCGGGCCGCGGAGATCACAAAGGGCCGTCAAGCGGCGTTGGATGCGGTGGCCGCGGAACTCTCTGGCCCGGCCCTTGGCTGACTTTGAATGCTATGCTGAGTCAGGGGGTCCCGTCTACAATGTCCAGATCCTTGGTGGGAGGAGGGCTTCCTTTCACTGTTGGTGGATTACCCGATGACTCTTCACCGATCACCGACGAGTGATGGACTACATGTTCTTTGTTATGGGGGTCGACAGTTTTTTTTTTGTTTGGGGGGGTTTGTGGGGGGGGGAGGGTTGTTAGTGCTCCACGTCCATTTCTCCTTTGAATTTCCGGGTCCTGCTTGTGGCCGCGCTTTCCTGGTCTGTCTGCGCGCCGGCCAACATGAGGTTACGTCAACTGTCCTTCCTCTTTTGCAGGGTTCCCCATACACTACTCGTCATGCCTCCCGCCACCGTTAGGATTTTGACCCTCAATGTGCGGGGTCTAAACAACCCAGTTAAACGCAGGGCGGTCTTGTCATGCCTAGAAAACTCACAGGCCGATATCTGTCTTCTACAGGAGACACATTTCCTGGCGCGTGACTGGTGCCGAATGAGATCCCGTAAGTTTCCCTACCAGTTCTTCTCTTCTGGGCCTACGAAGACAGCGGGGGTGGCGATCCTGGTGGCTCAGAAATTTCGGGGTGAGGTCCTACACAAGGTGGCGGAGATCAAGGGGCAGTTACTGACATATCGCATCGCACTAGGGGGACTGACGTTCACTATTAGCTCTCTGTACGCCCCAAATGAGGGACCGGAGAGGTTCATCCATTCCGCCATCACCGAGGCCACAGCCACACAGGACCGCAACATCATCGTGGGGGGCGACCTCAACCTGGTTTTTGATAATGTTCAGGACAGATCAGCCGAGCGCACGCACCAGGTGGGGGCACTTTCGGCGGAGGGGCGGGGGCGGCTGCGGGATCTGGGGTTATGCGACCTCTGGCGCAGCCTTCACCCTAGGGCTCGGGAATACTCCTTTTATTCCAACGCACACAAGACTTATGCTAGATTGGATCACTTCTTAGCGACAGCCTCGGTGCGGGCGATCACGACCGCGGTCGACATCGGAGTGGCTTCTTTGTCGGACCATGCCCCGGTTATGATGGCCCTCACCCTACCACCCATGTCCCAACCGGCCAGAGTGTGGCGTCTTAGGGACACTCTATTGCACCGCGAAGAGGTGGTTAAGCACATCCAAAGCTCCATTCACGACTATCTTACACACAATGCCAATCAGGACAACACGCCCGCTACACAATGGGCGGCTATGAAGGCGGTCATCAGGGGGGAGTTCATTTCGCTCGCAGCGGCAGAAAACAGGGAGCGGGGGGCAAGCGGGAGGCACTTGCGCAGCAGGTCCGCGAGTTGGAGCGGGTGCACCAGCGGACGGGAGCTCCCCGAGTGTGGCAGCAACTTAAAGCTGCTCGGCAACAGTTAACGGCGCTCGACCAGGATCGGGCAGAATATGCGGTATTGAGACTACGACATGCTTATTACGCGGGGGGAGACAGGTGTGGACGCCTCTTAGCACACAAATTGAGAGAGGTTCGCCAACGTCAGGGAGTCAAGGCAATTTTGCGGGAAGATGGCACGTCAACTTCGGATGACGGGGCCATATCTGAGACATTCCGAGAGTATTATGCCGCGCTGTATACAGGGGCTTCCCTGGACAGTTCAGAGGGGGCGGCGTTTCTAGATTCGGTCACCTTGCCTTTCCTGACGGCGGCACAAGCCGAACACCTCGACCGGGCTATTCATGTGGAGGAGGTGGTGACCGCCATATCTCGCCTCAAGTTGGGGAAAGCCCCCGGTCCAGATGGTTTTTCCGCTGTATTCTACAAAAAATTCTGCTCCGTGCTGGCCCCGATTCTCGCCCGGTTGTTTAATACCTTTGCAGTTTCGGGGGAGATACCGAGTGACCTATTGGAAGCCTCCATTACGGTCATTCCCAAGCCTGGGAAAGATAGTTCCCGTTGTGGAGCTTACCGCCCAGTCTCTCTCCTCAATATAGATTTTTAATTGTACACGGGAATATTGGCGGCTCGACTCGGCCCCCATATGCCCTGCCTCATTGATCCAGACCAGGCGGGCTTTATCCCCGGGCGCCAAACGTCGGATAACACGAAGCGGATACTGCACCTTATTGAGAAAGCTACACTGACTTCGGGGGAATATATGATGTTGGCCATCGATGCCGAGAAGGCATTTGACCAAGTGCACTGGCCCTTCTTGGAGCAGGTGCTGGAGAGGGCGGGGTTGGGAGAGCGCTTCCACATGTTTATCCTTAATTGTTATCGGTTCCCCACCGCCACGGTCCGGGTGAATGGTCACACCTCCTCTCGCTTCCGTATTGAGCGCGGCACGAGGCAGGGGTGTCCCTTATCTCCCCTCCTCTTTGCCCTTTACATGGAGCCCCTGGACCAGAGGCTGCGACAGAACCCGGGGATCAAGGGGGTTAAGTTTGGAGGCTTTGTTCACACGATTAGCTTATACGCTGATGATGTATTGATCTCGTTAGTGGACCCGGCGACTGCACTCCCGGTTTGCTCGGCGGACTTGGATGCTTTCTCGCAGGTGGCCGGGTTTAAAGTGAATCCGGAGAAGTCCCTAGCCCTGGACCTCTCATTGTCACATCCCACCCGGGAGTTGTTGCAGACTCTACTCCCCGTTCGCTGGGCGTCGGACACTATACCATTCCTAGGGATCTGGCTGGCCCCCTCCCTTCCTCAGGTGGTGGACGTTAATTACTCCCTGCTTCGCGACAGAGTACTGCGGGAGCTTGATCGGTGGTGGCATTACCCCCTTTCCTGGTTGGGCAGGGTTGCGGCGGTCAAGATGACTATCCTCCCGCAGATTATATATATTTTCCGCACTATAACTCTACGGCCGCTGATCGGGTGGCTTCCAAAAATGCAGGCCGACCTGGCCAGGTTTGTCTGGAGCGGTCGGAAGCTGCGCATGCGACGAACTCTGCTGTCGTTGGCGCCGGAGGCTGGGGGCCTCGGGGTTCCCGACTTAAAGCTTTATTTCCAGGCTGCTCAGCTGCGATATTTAGTAGAATGGAGCAAATGGGAATCCGAGAAACACTGGCTGTTTCAGGACCAGGCGGTGGCGGCGCGGCCCTTGCAAGATATCCCCTACCTGCGTAAGCCTCATAGACCCCCCAATCTGTACGCCTCCTTTATTACACGTGTTCCCCTGGAGGTGTGGGATGCCACTAGTCCGGACTTCACTCCTGGGTTAGACGACGCGGCCTTCGCAGGTTGGAAGGCAGCGGGTTGCCGGTTTCTGTACCACATATATGGGGTGGAGGGGGTGCACTCAGATGCAGGACGAATGTGGGCTACCTGAGACGGAGAGGCTACGGTATTTGCAGGTGCGGCACTGGGTGCTCCAGCCGCAGGTGTGCACTGAGGCCAATAGGTGATTCTCCACGTATGAGCGTTGGCTCCTCACACGCACGATGGACAAAAATCTCATCTCTGATCTCTACAAGCAACTGCAACTCAAACACAAGCACTCACACAACCCCAGCAGGGAGCGGTGGGAGCGGGAGTTGGGCAGAACCTTGAGCCATAAGGACTGGGAGGGTATTTACCATAGGGCCAGACACTCTGCATACCACATGGGGCTCACGGAGACACTTACAAAGATTGTAACATACTGGTATTATACTCCGGAGCGACTACACGCGATGGACAACTCTTGTGAGGCGGCGTGTTGGAGGGGTTGCGGCCAGCGGGGAAGCTTGGTCCACATAATATTGGACTGTACCCTTATTCAAGCATACTGGACCCAGGTGTTAGATGAAGTGGATAAGCACTTCCAGACTGAAATAACTCGCTTTCCAGCATATGTATTGTTAGGCCTTCCTAATCCCCTGACGTACCCATTGAGATCCCGTAGGGGCAGACAGATAGCCATTGCCCTAGGGTCGGCGATGCAAAACATTCTCACACATTGGCGCACCCCTCGGATTCCCACCTTCACCGGCTGGTTGCACCGTTAGTGGTACGTTCTGGGCATGGGAAAATTGGCTCTGACTCTGTCCGGGGAGGGGGACCGATATCAGGAATTGTGGCAGCCCTTTCTGTCACTTTTGGCAACTGAGTTTACAGAAATCACGTGCCCCCGGTATCTCCGGCTCCTACGCTTAACGGGGGTCCCGGGGGAGGGTGGAAGATAGGAGCACGAAGGTCGGAGGGGCACTGGGGAGGACGTGGAGTGCAGGGCGGGGTTGGGGTGCGGGTAGGGGGGGTTTCTGTGTTATTTTTTTCCAGGTTATAGTTTTTCATCGCTTATGCGCATGCAGTTCGGATGACACTGTTACAGGACTTCCGTCAGGTATTATCTTGCTGGTTTGATGAGCGCTATGCGCATGTAATTTTGTTTGTCGTGTGTGCATTATTATTAATAAAAACATTTAAACCATATAAACTCCTAACATAACATAGATAACAAATTCCTTAGTTGTGTACCATATGCCGGGCTGGACAGGGGGACATCAGCATTCTGAACTTCTGGATTTGGCTTCCAGAAATGAACACAGAGATGGTTAATGTTGCTTATTGCACCATCCACAGAAGCAGCAGAGTGCCTCTGTGCTAGAGGATCACACAGTTTCCTCTGGTTAGAACTTTCATATCCTCTAGAGCAGAGTGCTTAAAGGTCCCAACGGGCCCTAACCATCATCTTATAGGTAGATCACTGTAGGTCTAGTCTTTTCAAGGGTCGATCAAACTCAACCGCTCACCATTTGCTGCAGGACAGTTGGCTGGGTGGTAACTATCCAAAGGTTGGGTTGGAACTGTCCGAAGGTTGGGTTGGAACTGTCCAAAGGTTGGGTTGGAACTATCTGAAGGCAGCACCACTCTCTAACACCACCATCAATCTCAATCAACAATCTCAACCCACACCTCAATAATCTCCACTGGCTGCCAGTCCAGGAAAAATGTAAATTCAAGCTACTCACCCACACCTACAAAGCTCTCCACACCTCAGGTCCAAGTTACCTTACCCATCGCCTCAATTTCTACCAACCCACCATACACCTACAGTCTGCGTC
Source organism: Triturus cristatus (assembly GCF_964204655.1). Classification (NCBI taxonomy): domain Eukaryota; kingdom Metazoa; phylum Chordata; class Amphibia; order Caudata; family Salamandridae; genus Triturus; species Triturus cristatus. The sequence goes on from NC_140589.1 coordinate 43,997,781, forward strand.
CCAGGTAAGAGCACGCCTCCCTCGCATCAAGATGACCAGAAGCGGAGACGCTCCTTCTCATACCTCACAGCCAAGACCTGGAACAACCTCTGAAAACACCTCCATCTCCCTCATGGACTTCGAAAGGAACCTCAATACATGGCTCTTCCAGACGAAACAGGCATGATCTCCTGCTTCCCTCTCAGGCCTGCCCTACTCAGCTCCTGGATACCCTCACGGTTGATTATCTACACTCTACTAATTCACATAATGATAACTGATTAAACACCAACACAAGCACAATTTAAATTTTGAAATTATCACCCTAAACTGACGTGCTTGCGATTTCCACCCCCCTCCCAGACTCGAGGCTTTCCCAGAATATGATGCTAGCGGATGCCTGTTTTCCATGACACTGCGCCATACTTATATTTTTTAAATCTCGCTTGTACTATCAGTAAGTGGCTGCATCCTAGCCCTCAGATTTCTATATCCAGCATCTTTCGATTGATGGTCCATCTTCATTGAAAACAGTGGTTTATTTTATTGTGCTAAACACTGACCTGTGTGTCTGTTGTGATCTCTGAGACAGCAGGGAAGTCCTTCAAATAGATCTAGTCTTGTGAAGTAGATTCCAAAAGAAATATTCACAATATGGAAACTTGGAAGGTTCTCAGAACCACAGCTCCGGAAGCAAAGTTGGAACACTGTGTCTAAAATAACCAAACAAGGGCTGCAGAGGAAGAATGGTATTTTTTTTTCTGAGAAAAGCAGGCAGAGCAATGAACTCAATGAGTCTGTGAGGTTAACAGGTAGGGATTAGTCGACTAAACAGTTTTTAGAAGAAAGTGTGTTTTGTATAGTGCCTTTTTTTGACCCACCCGTAACCTTGAAGACTGGAACTGAGCAGTATTTCACCAGATTTGTGAAGAAAGTACATGGCCTGGCAGAGCCAGGGGAGTAGTTAGGTACCCTTCTCCCTCCTACAGGTGCCATCTGGGATAGCTTGTTCACTGGTTCTTAGCCAGTGTTGTACCAGTATGTGGGTATGCAATTAGTCTGGTACTTACGCATCTCTATACACTAGTGCAGTATAAGGCCGTGTCCATGGCTTCCTGCTGGGAGGTGAGGATCTGGCAGCATCATTTGTCTCTCGTGTGGCTGTGTCATGGCCATCTCATGCCTTGTGCCCCAGTTCTATCCCCTGTTACACAGATTCTGGTCTGATGCTGTCAACCTTTTGCAAAGGAGAATTTCACAAAAGTAGTATCCTAGATTTGTTTGTTTGCAGAACGCATTCCTGCTGCACAGTTACTTTTGGGTTTAGGGTTCAGTTAGTACAGACAGCATAAAAAGATACAAAAACAAGACTAAATGAAAGCAGAACACTCCTCTAAAAAACACCACATTACTGAATCTGATGTTATTTCACATCATAGCACTGCCCTACTCCACCACAACATCACACAGCACCAGACCCTCATCTTGGGTATTACACACCCACCACATGACACCTCTCACCACCCCACCAGAATCATATGCTCAACACCACAGCACTTCACAACACTACACCGCACCTTCAACAGCACCCCTTATTTCATTAGTTTGTACTGTCTAACTATATGTTATTACACTAAGTTGCGCCCTGTGACCCAATACTGGGTCGCATTCTGCTCCATACTTCTTATTTGACTGCATACTGCATGCTGCAGCACGCCCGCCTAACCACCAACCACCCACTGAACAACCCTCCACCATGTCCTACCCAGCCATCCAACACACTTCATGTTGCATCCCACAATATACCACCCACATTACTTTAAACCGCCCATTCAACACTTCATACCTGAAGAGAAGCGTCAACACCCCCCTTCTCCACATTTCAGCTCACAATGCCATACCTCATCATGCAACACACCACATACATCACCACACCACATAATACCAAAAAACTCTTTGCATTCACATCAGTAAGTATTAAGCGTCCACTACCTCACCAGCTCGTAGGAGCAGTGCTCGGCTGTATTCAGCCCTCCCATGGCAACAGGATTTCCCCTGTTGCAGGGAGCTTCCATTCAACACATGGCAGTCTTCCAGAGAACTGTGCGACAGCTGACTGCGCTGCACGCTGCTCCGGGGATTGCGGCAGGAATGGAAGCTTCTGTCCGTGCCCACATTTTGAGTAACTGTCTGTGGGTCATGGCTAAATCCCACACTCCAGTGGGTACTTGACTCCCGGCGCAGCTCACTGGCACTCCGGTGAGTACTTGGTACTTCTTCTTGAGCGCGATGGGCACTCACCCGCAGATGATGATTATTCTGTGTGCCGGATGCCAGGCTCTATCTCCCGCACGCAGTGCCTCAAGGCAACAACCGTGATTCTTCATGAGACACCACAGGGGCATAGCACCATCATGGCAACAGACCCCCCCCCCCACTGCGAGAATTCCCGCAAATGAAACACACCACACAAGATATATTTGGGAAAAAACTGCTGCAGGTTTATTACATACAACGTTATGATATCTGGTGGGTTAGCTTACGGGCGATCCAAGGACAGGCAGCCTTCTCGCCACCTGCCCGCCTGATGAGCCTAGCAGCACCGTGGCAAACCACTTAGTACTGCACCTTTTGGTGATCCCCTTCCCGGATCACCTGACCACCCTAGGTCCATTATACTCATGCCCTTCTGGGCGGAGCGTAGCTAGGCAAGCCCCCTGTTGCTCAGGCCCACAACCGCCCGAAGGACTACGGGGCGCCGACATAGAATCTGTGAACCTCCCATGTGGCTCCTGGGGTTCGGCTCTGGCACCACCGTGTGCCGCGCAGCGGTACCGTTCTGTACCCATATGCATCCAGATCACTCTGTAACTCGGCCTGCAACGAAAAAGTACATTACAAAGTTCAACTGTGCTCCCCACTGCCAACACGCCGGGTAAGCGGTAGGGTGGGTGAGCGTGTTGGAAGCGTTGTGTCTGCGGCGCGTTCGGTGTGAGAAAGAGGCCGAGGAGGGGGTGGGGAATACCTATGTACCCCTCACCCTGCCTCGCGCACCGGACATGATGCGGGACACCCGCGACCCAAGGGGGGACTCCTCCCTAGGCCAAGCTCCTCCCCCCAGGAGAAGGGGGGAGGAGAACGGAGTGGGGGTGGATGCCCGATGCCACTACAGGGCCGCCCTCTTGAGTGGCCCCCTGTGGTGGCCTCGGGCAGCCGCATAGCACCATCATGGCAACAGACCCCCCCCCCCCACAGCAAGAATGCCCGCAAATGAAACACACCACACAAGATATGTTTGGGAAAAAACTGCTGCAGGTTTATTGCATACAACGTTATGTAATCTGGTGGGTTAGCTTACGGGCGATCCAAGGACAGGTAGCCTTCTCGCCACCTGCCCGCCTGATGAGCCTAGCAGCACCGTGACGAACCACTTAGTACTGCATCTTTTGGTGATCCCCTTCCCGGATCACCTGACCACCCTAGGTCCATTATACTCACGCCCTTCTGGGTGGAGCTTAGCTAGGCTAGCCCCCGGTTGCTCACGCCCACAACTGCCCGAAGGACTATGGGGAGCCGACATAGAATCCGTGAACCTCCCATGAGGCTCCTGGGGTTCGGTTCTGGCACCACTGTGTGCCGCGCAGCGGTACCGTTCTGTACCCTTATGCATCCAGATCGCCCTGTAACTCGGCCACAGCCCAGGAGGCGGGCAACCGTCACCGCCGGGGCCCCCCACCAACTGCTCTAGTCCATTACCTGCAACCTTTGTGTGCTAGTGCCTCCTCCAATTCTAGCAGGAACAGGTCCATCCCCACCGGAGTGAGGTGTACCCCGTCGGACTCGAAGTATCCTTTAACCCTTTCCTGAATCATTTCGTGTCTGATAAATCCCAGGCCCCTCTGCTGAGTGAACTTGCGCATGGAGCTGTTCACCCGTTTCCTGGACCGCTCCACCGCCTCGCCAGACTTAGCACCCTGCCACACCCTCCGCAGCAAAATCTCTGACCACCAGAGCTCGCACTGACCCAGGCGTTTGTTCAGTTCCCCAGGTCAGTCTTCATGGCATGCATGAGCAGGGTCCTCCCCAATGCAGTCAAGTCATTGCCCCCCCAGGTGGATCACCAAAAAATTGGGCGGGGCACCCAGCGTGGCTAGCGAATGCTCCAGTCTGTTCATGAGGCTGCACCATCTCATCCCTGGGAACCCCAACCACTCAAACTTTGTCTGAGAGGAGCGCCGCATCCAGTTCCTGATCGATGCCCAACGGGCCAACCGGGAGATGGCAGAGTGCCCAATGACCCACACACGTGACCCTGAAGAAACAAAGGACACGATTCAACTCAAAAGTTTATTACCAAACAGTAAAACATTGCACTACAACCACCAAACCATAAACAAGTGGAACACCACACTGCAAGATACAGTCCTAAACACAAAGCAGGTCCCCTCAGGGGCAGATGTATCGCTTATAACACTGACACTCCCAGCGCCCCACTTTCATGACCTGTGCCGGTTCCAGGCCTGCTGAGAATGCAGTGGTGACCGCCCCAATCCGGAAGGAGTGGCTAGAATATTTTTTATCATCCCGGAGAAGGCCGGCCTTAGACAGGCAAGCACCTGTCTAAGGTGGTTAAGGGAACAAGGTCTGCGTGAATCAATAAGTACCCCGATGCTGCCGGGCGAAGAGAAATGAACTCCCGGACCCTGGCAACCGGGCAGTATTTAGGTTCTCCTAACGGCAGTAGCACCACCCCTACCCCCTTTCCGTTCTGATCTGTCTTTGACCTTCTGAGGTGGATCGTTAGCTCAAACAAACAACCGGATATCCGCAATGCCCAGGGCGTCCCCTGACCTATCAGATTTGGACCGAGCCACTAACTCGCTGATCCTGAAAGCACCAAAGAATGCTAGGCAAAAGGAAGCTGCAAAGAGGGACGCCTCATAAGGAGAGTGTGTGACCCCTCCCAGGACGTCTAGCATGCCCTGCAGGATGGGAAAGGTGATGGGGGACCTATTGTCTGGTACCCGGGGCTCTTCCCTAGCCCACCCCTTTAGAGCCCCCCTGATGGCAAAGGACTTGGTAGGGTCCTGTCCTCCTCTAAGCTTTGCGTCGTGGCTAACCGCCGTTAGGTGACCACAGACCCAAGAGTGACTCTTTCCCTGTCTCTTAGCCCACACCACGAAGGCCTGAACCTTGACCTCAACGGGTACCCCGGCCAGGCCTAAGACAGCAGCCACGTTGTTGAAGCAGGTAATGCTCGCCAGGTACCGCTTCCTGGTACCGGAGGCCAATCCCTGTTCCCCCATGGCCCTTAGCCTTTTTTTCAACTCCAAGATCCTCCAGAGGGTTGCGGGGAAGGGGGTCATCTCCACTCTCGCCTGCGGCTAGGCCTCCCGGAAACGGAGCCATTGAAAATGAGAGAGAGCGTCAGCCGCAACATTCTTAACCCCCTCAATGTGTCGAGCCCTACACTCCAAGTTGCAGCGCAGGCTCCCTCTGGTGAGCTCCCTGAGCAGGCAGAGCACCAGCGATCACTTGGCGGTCTGCCCATTGATAGCCTGAATGACCGCCATATTGTCCGACCAGAAAAGGACCTTCCTATCGAACAAGATGGCCGGCCACAAGTGGAGGGAGATGACGATAGGGAACAGTTCCAAAACGGTGATTTTGGAAGTGATGCCGTGCTTGCGCCACGCGTTGGGCCATTCCTGTGCGCACCATTCCTCGCCCAGGATTGCCCCAAAGCCCTCCCTCCCCGAGGCGTCCGTGAACAAGCTGAGCTCGGGACTGTCAACCCAGGGGGCCCTCCAGATAACCGTCCCATTGAAGTGCAACAAGAACTCCCCCCACATAACCAAGTCCTTCTTCAGGCCTGCATCCAACTTGACCAAGTGGTGTTTTCTAGACACGTTAGCTGTGGCCCTGGCTAATCTCCTGGCGAACACCCGCCCCACTGGGATGACTCTAGCTGCAAAGTTTAACTTGCCTAAGAGGCTTTGGATGACACCCAGGGGAGCCTTGTCTTTCCCCAGCAGTGACTGGATGTCCTGCCGCAAAGCCTGGACCTTCTCCACCGGGAGCCTAGACACGCCCGTCACAGTGTCAAGCTCGATGGCCAAAAAGGTGAGAACCTGCGCAGGACCCTTCGTCTTACCAGGTGCTAACGGCACCCCTAGGTGTCTGGCCAGGTCTTGGAAACATTGAAGCCCCCTGCTACACTCCTGTGTTCCCGCACTCCCAAGGAACAAAAAATCATCCAGGTAGTGGGTCACCCTTTCTACGCTGAACCTAGCTGAGAGGGCCCACTGCAGGAATGAGCTGAAGGCTTCAAAGTAGGCACACAAGACCACACACCTCATCGGCATGCACTTGTCGTAGAAGAATTCACCTAGCCACTTGAACCCAAGGAGGTGTTGGCTCTCAGGGTGGACCGGTAGAAGGCGGAAAGCGGACTCAATAGCGGCCTTGGCTAACCACGCTCCCCTGCCCGCCCTCCTGACCATGTCTACTGCCATGTCGAGCGAACAGTAAGAGACCGAGCACGAACCCTCCTCAAGCCAGTGGTTCACTGAATCCCCCTCCGGGTAGGACAAGTGCTGGATCAGCCTGAACGCCCCAGGCTCCTTCTTCGGGACCACCCCCAATGGAGAGACAACAAAGTTTGGAAGGGGGGGTGTCGGAAGGGCCCCGCCACCCTCCCCAGGGCCACTTCCTTCTTGATCTTAGCCCCTACTACATCGGGATGGTCCCTGGCTGACCTGAGGTTTTCCGCATCCCTGTTCACCAGGGGGCCCGTATAGGGAATTTTGAAGCCCTCCACGAACCCCTGGACCAGTGACCGTCTGTCCTTCGCATTGGGGTACTCCCTTAGTAGTGGTAGCAGGTTGGCGGTGACCACGGGGGACGGGCCATTGGCCAGGGGCTCACCCGGTGAGGGAACTGGGGGGGTGCAAGGTGGCCTGTTCTGGGGGGAGGGGGGTGAGAGGGCCCAGCAGGAAGACCCCGGACCCCGGACCTACTTGTCTTGTCTGGCGGGCATGGAGGCGTGCTCGCGCTTGTCGCAGGAGGTGGCCGAGTGGGGGGAACCGCACTTGCTGCAGGTGTGAGGGAATCGACAGGCCTTGCCCCAGGAGCAAGACCTATCATTAAACAGCCTACACGTGCCATTGAAGGCTCTCCTGGGTCCCTGCTTCTGTCCCCCACCCCGGCCTCCTCGAAAGGGCTGCTTGAACTGCCCCTTCCTGTCCTGCCTCTGGCCCTTGGTCGACTCTCCCTTCTTCATGGTGGAGCTAGGCTTCTCCTCAGCCTCAACCCTGCCTGTGCCCATGTGCTGGACCCAGAGTTGCACCTCCAGCTGGTCCCACCTAGTTCGGGACAGATGGCCATCTTCTTCCTAAACTCGCAATCGTATCTGTACTAGCCCATCCCGCCGTTCGTCTCCGCCTCATTGGTGATGATGCCAGCGTATTGGAACAGCCCCGGCCCCTGATCTGGGTACCGTTCCATGACAACGGCTGCCAAGATGGCAAAGGCCTATCCCCACCTTTTGATCTTTTTATCAGGCCACGCTTGGAAGCGAACCTTCTTGTCCTCCTTCTTACCGCTCATTTTCCTTGTATCAAGCCCTTCTGCCCCGTGCATCAATAGTGTGAAGATGTCAATGAATTCCCTCCTCCAAATCCCCTCCTTGGCCCCCAGGGGCACCTCCCACGCTAATGAGCATCGGCCGGACAGCAGGGGGGCCAGCGTGACTAGCTGCGGGGGGGCAGGGAGTGCAGGAAGTGAAGCCGCGGGGAAGAGTGGGGTGCCTGGCGTCGGGGACGCAGGCGGAGGGGTGGCATTGGCGGCAGGGATCACGGGGGGAGCGCATGGTGCTGCGGGCAGGATGACTGGCTCAGCTCGTATCTCGCCGCCTAACTCGCGGGAGGTCCCCCCAAGCGGGGAGGGGAGAGTGCTCGATGGCCCCAGGCTCAGGCGCGGGCCCTGGGACTCCTTACTGCATGCTGCTCTGCGGCAGCACTGGTCAACGGCTGCCCCCCCACAACCACCTCAAACGTTCGTGACTGAAGGGGCACCTGGTGCCTTCCCAGGGGGTGCTGGGCTAGCTACCCCAACTCCACAGTTCACTGAATTGCTGTTGTTGAACGCCAGGAGACCAGCTCTGACCTCTGACATTAAGTTTGTTAGCATATCCGTGAGCTTACCCAGGTTGTCACGGGTGGCAAAGTTCGTAGGCGGCACTGCATTGACCAGGGGGCCCACTGGTCCGGCTGCTGGGGGCAGGGTAGCGTCGGCCAGTGGCACGGCCACAGTCCGCACTGTGCTCGTGGTGCGGCTCCTAGCTACCAGTGGTTCAGCTGGAAAATCCTTAACTGTAGGCCTGCGGGCCCTCTTAGATCTGGTAGGACCGTTCTCCTCGGCAGCTTCCTGACCAGTGCATGGGGCAGGCATGGCGATGCCAGAATCGTCTGGGCTGTGTGCCCTCAACAGCTCAGAGGCCCAGGCCACACCTTTGGCCCTGACCATCTCCATGACGGCCGACAATTGCGCTTCTTGGGAGGTTCCTGGCTGGGAATCCTCCACCTGGGACATCATCGAGAAAAGCGGGGGGATCCCTGGCTATTTATCAGGATGGATATGCGACTGCCGGCCTGGAAAAGAAATGAGCTGTAAGCCAAAACCTGACTGCTGGTGACGGCTCAGCTTCCCAGTCTTCCTCTATGCCGCTCGGTCCCACACCCTCACTCCCTACTTACTTCCTGTGGTTGCTACTCTCCTCCTGATGATGCTCGTGACGTCGTGTGGTCTGGGCTGGGGCTTGCTGAACCCTGTGAGGGGAGGATGGTAAAATTATTAACCAATGGACCAGGAGGTCTTGCCGGCCGCTGGCGCGGCGACAGTCCCTGCCTGCCCATCATAACTCTCTCCCCCCAAAACCTGGCCCCCTAGGCGGAAGACTCCACCATGCATTACCTTCGAAAACACCTCTGCCGGCGACTGGTGCTGTACTCTGAACCTCTGCGAAATGTCCTGGAAGCGCGGGGCGAAGCTGTAAAACAAAGCAAGTGGTGTGAGAGGGGGGGGTAGTGGCTGTCACCACCTGACCTGGCCACCACGGGGGGGGGGTGGGTGACAAAGGTAAACATGGCCATGTGGCGCGCAGCCCATGGCCAGATGGTGACACCCCAGCCATGGACAGCTGCGGGAGGCGCTCCGGCCCCTTCGTGTTCCTTGCCTCGGGCGGCTCTTACCATTTTCCTGTGTGTTCCAGGCGGATCCTAGTCAGGGCGAGGAAGGGGGGGGGGGGGCCTGGCATCCGATCCTACTCCTAGCATAAAGACACAGATAGATTAGTACATTCACACATGCCGCTGTCCCAGGGGCAACAGGGTATCATTTGCCGTATTATGAGCAACCAACCTCGACCCCACACCCTTACTATCGCCAGCTTCGCCCTCTAGCATGAGGAACCCCTGAGCTCCCCTGATCCCGTATCCACGACAAAGGCTAGGCGTGCGGTGAGCATTACTCCCGTGGGTCCTTGATTCTACCTTTTTGACCCACAGGAGATGCGCTCTCGCGGCAGACTGCCCCTTGTCTCTACTGGGTGGCACCGCAAGCTGATGGTAATCATACGCAAAGCGCACGCACAAAATTGCATACCCCAATGCAACCTCCCTCCCGGCGCTGCTCCGCCCGGGCTGGAGCCTAGTCGCTGCCGCCCATCCTGGGCTCCAGGCGCGCCGCTGCTAGCATCAACGATAACCTACTGGTGGGTCCCACCTTACAGTAGTAAATACCCTAGCCTGCGCATTGCCCTGCGCACTAGAGACCTCGAATGTCCAGGGAGGAAGCCTGGAGACCCACCCACGAAGCAAAGGGGGGGGGCAGCGGCCGGCGCACCACGTGGTCAGGGGGGGCACCCAGGCCAGGCGAGCCGGATGCGGGGGGGGAGGAGCACACCTTGGTGCAAGGACCGCCCATCGCGCGCCTCCCAAGACTACCATACAGGTAGAGGGATTCCCCCAATAAGCTCGTCTTCAGTAATGAACAGGCATGAGGTGCCTCGGTGCAGGGCTGGTACTTCAATCAAGAAATAGTTGTTTCCAAGACATGTCTTGACCGAGCCCCCCGCCAGCCAGAGGCGCCAAGACTCCAGGGAGGGAGGGGGCGGAAAGGCCGCGTGCCGACCCAGAGGCCGGCCCCCACCACCACCGGGGCATCCATGACGACGACATGCACCACAGGACCCAAGGCAGGACCAGGTGAGCTCTACCCCCAAGGAGTTGTAGTGGGGGCGATTCCGGACACGGGGCAAGTGGCCCGGACATTGCTTTCGTGGCCTCCCTCCCACCCCTGAGTTGGGTCTCCGAGCTTGCCGGCTCAGTCCGGCAGGCCGGGCCATAGTTCCTCACAGCGCGGGGAGGGGGGGGCACGAAGGAAGCTGAGCATGCAGCACCCAGCGGTGGCCGGGGGGGTGGGTTAACAGGTCCCCGAGGCCAGCCCGAGGGCGCGCTGGCCAAGGCCGGGAGACTACTCATGTTGGGCGCCGCCCAAGAGTTGTTGCCCACCACGAGGCACATCCCGGGGGGACACCCGGTTGAGCGGTGCCAGCCACAGACCCCCGCCCAGACCCCAGAGGCAGAAGCCAGCTACCCCCTGGGCTCCCGGCAGCCAACCAGCCTAGGCTGGGCCGCCCGCCGTACTGCACCCCAGCTGGGGTGCTCAGGCATGGGGGAGTGGACCAACAAGCACTCACCGAGGAGAGAACTGCGTGGCGAGAGCGTGTTGGAAGCGTGGTGTCCGCGGCGCGTCCGGTGCGAGAAAGAGGCCGAGGAGGGGGTGGAGGATACCTATGTACCCCTCACCCCACCTCGCGCACCGGACGTGACGCGGGACATCCGCGACTCCTCCCTAGGCCAAGCTCCCACCCCAGGAGAAGGGGGGGAGGAGAACGGAGTGGGGTGTGGATGCCCAATGCCACTACAGGGCCGCCCTCTTGAGTGGCCCCCTGTGGTGGCCTCAGGCAGCCGCGCTTCTGTGGCCACTTTGTCTTCCAAACTGGTCCCGATCCAACAACACAATTGGGCTGTGCCTCTGTTCCGCAGTCCAATCGTGTGGCACACAGGCCACCAACAGGCACTTATCCAGGCTTCGCTTAGGTCTACCACTCGGGCAAACAGTTCCAGGAGCCTTGGTAGCTACGACTGGCATAATTGACAAAGATCACACTGGCCCAGACTGGCAGTACTGTGATTCCTTTGGCGCCCTTGTTTAGCGAGTCTCTGTCAGTCAGACCCTATGCCAGGGTCAGTTACAGTCATCCCTTCCATGATCTGCTGTTACTACAACTGGTTGTATGGACCCTTTCCTGGATCTGCGGCTCACCGCCCACCTTGGTACTAACAACAGTTCTTTAAAGTGTAGGTCTGGGTATCCTTCAGCGCTTGAATCCATCGCTGGTCACGCTGCTTTCGACTGTTGTTGTTCTCAGTTGGCACTTGTGGAGCGCCCAGACACTGATTAGTATGGCATCTCAGCGCATTAGAAGTACAGGATGGCTCTTTCAAGGGTTTCCACCGCAGACTGGAGTCTGGGTTGGTTTGTGGTGATGTGCCATCAGGAGGGTAGGGATGGGGGCGTGGCTACGACTGAGATGGCGGAGGACGTGTTTAGGTAGAGCTCTGCAAGAGGCTCCCCTAAACGGGCTCATATCTCCGAATGCAGCCGTTGCAGAAAACTTTGGTCAGACGGAGTATGTGAGCGCTGCCGCCCTAAAAGCAGCGACATTGATGAGAGCTCGCCGGAGCCCCGTAACGCTGACATTGGCTCGTGGTGCCGCCCGCTGCATGGCCTTGGCGGTGCTGATTGCAGCTACTGGAGCCCGGGGGCTGGCTCCGCCCACTAGGCCGCAGAACATGACGCAGTTGCCTGAGGGGCCAGCGAGAGTCCGCGGATGAGGTGCCCGCTGTCCGCTACTAGATGGTGTGGGGTGAATGGGACCCCCATTGTGCCATGCGCCTGTCCTCGCGGAACTGGTCTGTCTGCTTTCTACCGCGGGAGTGGGAGAGGGTACGCGGAGACGGAGACTGGACGGCCCGCATGATCGCCGATCTGGATGGGAGGCGACAGAGGACAATAATTGATGGTCAGTACGGGTCTGCAAACGCCCGCCTTCACCATATGCGTCTGCCCTTTAATGTCTGCTGCTAACGGGCGGAAACTGCTCGGTGCTGCCCGTGGTGCTCCGGTCCCTACTCCCGCCGAGTGAGACTGGGGAGGCGGCGGGAGCACTACGAGGAAAGAAGTACTCACCCGGCCGTCTGTGCTGCTGCTGGAGATGCATGAGTGGAGAGTGCGCCCCTACTGCCTCTTCCTTCTCTGATGCCGGAGCTGTCCTACTCACAGCAGCTGCCACGGCGCGCTTGAAGTGCTCGGCCCTCCGCTGGTGAACCAGGAGCTGCGGTGGCCTACTCTGTCTCCTCCCTGCGTGATCCGGGAGTCGAGGAGTGCGCTGCAGCTGGGAATCCTGGGCCTTGTCTGTACTCGTATTTGTCGTATATCTTGAAGGCAAGGGGCCCTCCTATCGTGTCGCTACTTTCTGCGGGCCCGCAGTGATACACATACTGTTGCCATTGGCATGGACTCCCAACGTACCCCCTTTGGGTCTAACGTATAGATGCACGCTGCTGCCTAGGCAAGGAAAAGACTATTGGTCTTGGTATAATTTTGCACAGCTGCGTCACACTGCACATGACTGTGTACAAAATAACCGGAAGGTGGCTTGCAGGAGGATCCAGTTACTGGCAGCGAGGGGGAAAATCTGCACCTAAGACGCGGACAGCGCTAACTGTCCCCTGGGACATGCGCTGGCGCCATCATCAGAGGCAGGACGCAGAATTAATGGTTGAGATGGCAATCCGGCTGTAACTGGCACGTCCTGGAGAAGAGGTGGTGTCCTGTTGCTACAATTGGAAACTCGGTGATGATTGCTGTGGATGCCGGTGCTACCCTGCCCCCAGAGAAAGCCCTACTGTGCACTGTGTGTTCGAGGGTAACGCCCGATGACCCTGTGGTATACGGAGCGGCACCGGAGTGCGGAGTGGTGAGCCCATGTCGGGTGGCACACGAGCACGGTCTGGTACAGGAGGAACACAGACCCCACAGATACCGGCTAAGACTAAAGCGGACAAGATGGCGAAGCACGGAAACACAGATCAAACAGTAAATAAATGCTTGCTGCGATGGAGCGGCTGGAAGAAAACATCAATCAGACCCGCACCTCTCTAGAATCTAAAATAGATAAGGTAGCAATCGACCTTACCCATCTACATGCAGATCCCCGGAAGCTAACTGACTGCACCACAGTCCTGGAATCCTCACTTGCCGACATCAAATCACAAGTGGTCCAGACGGACAAGCGGATCCAGGACCTGCTCAACCGAGTAGGGTTCTTGGAGGATAGGGCTGAGGACGCTGAAGGACGCGCACGAAGAAACAATGTACGCATAGTGGGAGTTCTGGAACGCTTGGAAGGTAGGGAACCCGCGCTGCACATGGAAAAATGGCTCAAGGATCTCCTCACGGAGGGGACCCTCTCACCCCAGTTCGTGATCGAGCGGGCACATAGAGTGCCTGCACGGCCACCCCCCCCCCCCCACGGGGTCTAATCCACGACCCATGCTCCTCTGGCTTCTCAACTATCGGGACCGCGACTCCATCTTACAGGAAACTGCAAGATATCCAGATAGACAACCACAGAATAATGTTGTTTCCGGGTTATACCATTCAAGTACAGCATTTCTTTGCTACGCCAGAGGAAGCAGAGGACTGGCTGGACACCTTTACCACCGCAAGGCCTCGAGGCGACTCTGTGGCAGCCACCTTACCAAAACTGAGGGGTCCCTCCTGCCGTCGCAGGAGAGAGCGAAGATCGCTGGGGACCCGATCGCCGCCTTCGCCGTTGATGGGACCACACACGGATTTGATTCTCAGCAGACAGCGAGATGCCTTGCAGGCGGTGGCGGAGATTAGTGGCTCTTTGGGGGCTGAGGGCGCGTCAAACACGAGCCAACATGACCTGTTCAGTGATGATGAACTGATATATGGACTGCGAACCTCACAGGACTCGACTGAGCAGCCAGACGTCACTCCACAGACAGCTGATCACATCATATGAACACTGTGAGACTCTATACTTGTTTGGACTTCAAGTTGAGGTATTGTGCTGTATGTGTAGAAACATTTAATCATTGAGGATGTGTCCATGTGCGGGGGCTGCAGGTCGGCCATTGCATTGGGTATGAGGCAGGGAGTGTAGCCGGGCCACTAGAGGAGAGGGAGGGGTTTGATCTCCAGCTCTGTCATGACTGTGTTGGCGCTGGAATAGGCTGTTGACTTGGCTGGAGTCCTTGGGTCCAGGCACACAGCTGGCTCACATTACATTGTATTAAGCCCGTAGATGGGAGGCCTCTAGAACATGAGACACGTATATTATTACTCACTAGTACCTAATGCGTAGCACACACCCCCAGGTCGTCTTGACTGTTGCCTCTGTTGAGGGTTTGGGCGATTGCCTGTTGCACTATTGCCCTTTTGGCATTATTTCGAAGTTTCTATTATTATATTGGTTTGTCGTGAGGTGTCTTTTAATACACTCTGCTCCTATTCGACAAACATTGCTGCGAGGTCTCATGTGGGGACAGCAGGGCACTGCATGGCCACATATGCTGTGTGATTCTGATGGGTTGAAGGGGATGCACGGGAAGTTCGTGTACTATAGAAAATATGTCTACAGTTAGAATTGGTACATGGAATGTGCGAGGCATGCATACACCGTCCCGCAGGTATCAGATATACTCATACCTCAAGAGACATTGTATACAAATAGCTCTCTTGCAAGAGACGCACCTGACTGCAGCGGAAACACAGCGCTTACATCGTCGCTGGCGAGGTCAATTATATGCTACGAGATATTCAGCATATGCCCGAGGTGCGCTAGTTTGGGTTCAGCCAGGGGTCCCCTTCGCAGTTGCACAATCATTGACAGACACAGAGGGGAGATATGTGGTGGTGAGGGGCACACTGGATGGCAAACAGGTTGTGATTGCATCATTATATGCTCCCAACACTGACCCGGCCGCTTTTTTTGATGATATGTCACGCATCCTAGCGCCATGGCATGAGGTACCTATGTTATTGGGGGGGGGGGACTACAATAGCGTACTTGATGCCACATTGGATCGATCCTTCCCACCCCTGCCGGGCACAGCCACACACGTTGCCATGAAGGCGCTGACTAACTGGGCGGAACAATGGCGCCTCAGAGACATTTTGAGGCATCGCAATCCCCACGACAGGGTGTACTCTTACTACTCTGGCGCTCACGGTTTACATGTACGACTGGATAGGTATATGCTTTCTGAGGAATTGCTTCCACATGTGTCTGCGGTTTATTATTTAGGAAGGACGCACTCGGATCACAATCCACATTTTCTGGAGATACAGTGGGAACCCCCCCGGTCGCCGATTCCGACCTGGCGGATGCAACCAGACGTGTTATTAGATGCACCCTTCCGGAATCTGCTAGCCACACATGTAGCACACTACTTTGAAGAAAACATTGGTACCGCTACGACGCCCCAAGTAGAATGGGACGCGTTCAAAGTAGTGGTTAGAGGCGAATGTCTTGGAATGCAGGCAGGTATGCGAAAGCAAGTAGAGACTGAACTTGCACGTATCGAAAATAATCTGCTCCAGGGAGAGGGAGAGGCTATAGGGGGTGGCGATGTGTCTTCGACACGAGCCAAAGAGGAAAATTCCAGATTGCTTGATCGACTCCGTAATCTGAACTACGCAGCACACTCAGCGCGCACTCATCACACGGGGGACAAACCTGGCAAGCTGATATCATGGCTGATACGGCAAGATACAATTACTACACCTGTGACGTCTATACAAAATACACATGGCGTCATAGTTCATACCCAGGCAGGTATACACGAGGCTTTTGTAGAGCACTACACCACAATGTACCAGTCTTGCTTGCGGGCTACGGGCACAGACATACAGGAGTTTTTCACGTCCCTGACGCTGCCGTGTCTTGCGAAGCATCAGCAGGACGAATTAGGTGTTCCTTTGCTGCCAGACGAACTGCGCAAGAGTATTTTCTCATTATCGAACGGTAAGTCCCCAGGTCCGGATGGACTACCGGCCGAATTTTTTAAAGCTTACTCCGATATATTAATACCAGAGCTGCTGCGAGTGTATGCGGCGGCCCTAGATGACTCCGCTCTCACGCTTACACAAAATGAGGCGACGCTGGTCTCCCTCCTGAAACCAGGTAGAGACCCTGCAAATTTGGGCTCTTATCGCCCACTGGCCTTGTTAAACACGGATTATAAAATCCTTGCTTCCACCCTGGCTAGGCGTCTGTCTACGTTTTTACTGGCCCTGGTTCACAGCGACCAAAACGGATTTGTCCCAACTAGGAACACCTCCCTTAACATCCGTAGGTTATTCAGAGTTCAGAAATATGCAACGAAACAGTGGCCTCGATCTGGCTGCTTAGTACTCGACCTGGAAAAGGCCTTTGATTCAGTGGAGTGGCCTTACCTTGCAGCGGTGCTGCGTAAATATGAGCTAGGAGATGGGTATTTACAAATGGTACAGCTATTGTATCAGCGACCCACGGTACGAGTCCGCACAGGCAGACTTGTGTCGGATGCAGTCAGAGTCAGACGTGGAACTAGGCAGGGATTCCCGTTGTCTCCGCTGCTCTTTTCCTCGCTATGGAGCCCTTGGCGAATATGCTGCGATAAAGTGGAACAGACTGGGGTATACCCCTGGAAGATGGGCTCCATACGGTGTCCCTGTATGCCGATGACCTGTTGTTGTATATGAAAGACCTACATGAGATACCGCTGGCCGTATCCGATATATTCTGCAGATTTGAGGAAATTTCGGGACTTAAGGTGAATTGGGCCAAGTCGGGCGCTTATCCTTTTAATGAACGCGTGGATGCGACTGGGATAACAATAAATGGATCGGCGCTCGCCTGGTACCCGACAATGTTTTGATATCTGGGCATATACATTTACAGGTCCCCTGTGGACATATTAGAAGGCAACTTGGTGCGCGCCATTACCCCCATACGGGCACAGATGCAATTCTGGAAAACTCTGCCACTAAATGTGATGAGCCGAGTCACCCTCACTAAAATCAAGCAAGCGGGCCGACATACCAAAACTGTGTGTCCTGAAACTTTGTAAGCCGGAAACCTGCCGCCAGCTGCTTCTGGCAAAAGGAGCGCGAGAGCTGGCTGACCCGGAAAGATAAAACTCCAGCATCAACGAGGGAGTTGAATTCAGCATGCTAGCAGAATCTGAAGCAGCGCTGCAGCTGCAGAGTAGTTCGGAAGCATGTGCCATATTAATGTCTGAGATGACGTCAGTGTGTTTTGGGGCACATGAACGGCCGGCAGAAGCCCATGAGCTGGCAGGAAGCGCCAGTTCCAGTTTCAGGCGATGAGCATGTGGCTGGAGGTGCTACAGACTCTCAACATGTCCTATAACAAGCTATCACCATTGCGTGAAGGGGAAAAAAAAGTGCTACCGACTGTAATTAAAGGAGACCGTGTCACGCCGCCAGCATACTATCCAGTCTGGATGGGTTTTCCAAAAAGGAGACGGGGCGTTCACCAAGAAGCCTCATTTCCAATCGGAGGCCAGCGTTTAACATAAATAATGACGCCGGCCAATGAGAAGGATGGGCGGGGCTTCAAGTCCCCTTCCGTAGTCTCCACGATTACAATAGATCTCGCAGAGCGAACAGCGCATGCGCTGCAACGCTAGGCGAGACCTAAAAATGAAGCACCTTTTTTTTGTAATTCTGAAGTGTGATGGAAATAAATATTTGAATGCATATGACATTTGCAAACATTCTCATTTGTGGCCAGTAAAACCATATTTCAGTGCAAATTTAATGGACATTTGACTGTAAATGTGTTGTCTGTAATGGCAGTGCGCTACCACACCATGCATACTCCACATACGCCACACCACTCCACTCTGCCCTTCCACTTTGTGCCACATCACTCCATTCTATGACCCTCCACTCCAGTTTACAACATGGCACTCCACGCCCCCCCCCACTGTAAGACACTCTACTACACTCCACGCTACACCACTCACTCCATGACACAATATGCCACTCCACTCTGACCCAAAACTCCACTCCACGCACCCCACTCCACTCTAGACCACTCCAATCTACCCCACTCCATTTCACTCAGCGTTCCCAGATCTACCTCATTCCACTTCACTACAATCTACTCCAATGTGCTCCACTCCAATCTTCCCCACTCCACCCAATCGATCCCCTTTCCACTTCCCTCTACTCCTTTCTACCCCACTCCACTCAATCTACGCAATCAACCTGCCCCACTCCAATCTACCCCACTCTTCTGCACACCACTCAAATCTACACCATTCTGCTCCAATCTACCCAGTGTACCCCACTCCACCCCAATCCACATAAATCTACCCCACTCCAATCTCCCTCTCCAGTGTACCCCAGTCCAACCCACTCCCAATCTACTCTACTCCACTCTACCCCAGTACAATTTACCCCACTCCATTCCAATTTTCTTCACTCCACTCCAAACTTCACCGCAATCTATCCAACTCCTCTCCACTCTTATCTACCCCACTCCAATCTACCATCAATCCCTCAGCACTCCACCACAATCTACCCCACTCCACACTAATCTACCACACTCCAATCCACCCAATCTACTACACTTCTCAAAACTACCCCACTACAGTCTAACCCACTCCAATCCACTCCACCCCAATCTACCCTACTTCAATCTACCCCTTCACAATCTACCCTGCCCCAACCTACACATCACAATCTACCACTATACACTCCACTCCAATCTACCCCTCTCCACCCCACTCTACCCTACCCCTCTGCAATCTACCCCACCCCAGTATACACCGCTCCAATCTACCCCACTCCAAACGGCACCATCCGAATCACCCCTCTTCAGTATACCCCCATCAAATCTACACTCTTCAATTTACTCCACTCTACCACACTCCAATCCACCCAATCTTCCCCACTCCACTGCAATCTACCCCACTCCACTCCAAAGAACCACTCCTCTCCAATGTACCACTCCTCAAAACTACTCTACTCCAATATAACCCACTCCACCCCAATCCATCCCACTCCAATCTACCCCATCCCAATCTACCCTACTGCAATCTTCCCCTCCGCAATCTACCCTGCCCCAACCTACCCATCACAATCTACCGCTATACACTCCACTCCAATCTACCCCTCTCCACCCCACCCCTCCACAATCTACCCCGCCCCAATCTACCCCACTCCAATCTTCCCTAATCAACTCCACTCCATTCTACCAAACCCAACCCCGCCCCTCTTCAATCTACCCCACTCCATTACACCTCACTCCCATCCACCCCAATCTAACCCACTTCACTCTTGTCCTAACTACCCCACTCCAATCTACCCCACTCTAATCTATCTGACTCCAATCAACCCCACTCTAATCTACCACAATCTAATCCACTCCAGCCCACTCCAATCCTCCCCACTCCATTCTACCTCACTCTACCCCTGCTCCACTGTATGCCAATATACCCCACTCCAATCTACTCTACCCTAATATACCCCATTGTAATCAACCCCACACCAGTCCACGCCACTAACTTTTAGCCATGGCGAACAGCAGTCACAATGATGTACAATGTGGTTAAAACAACTTGTCAAAGCCAATAGCTCTGGCATAGGCGAGACCTATTGGCTTTGCCAATGCTTGTTTTACATGGGAACACCCTACCATACCTACCTTCACTTCTTTAACCTTTCTTCCTTCACGTTACCCAGGGCTTTAAGGGGATAAAAAACTGGGGGGTCTCTCAAAGGGGCGTGGTCAATGTAATTAAGGGCGGGGCTTCAAAATACGTAAGCGAAAGATCTGCACTTCGCTTAGTGTGCCGCCCGACTTGTATGTTACTGTGTCTGTCATTGCATCCAGATATTAAATACAACAAGTAACCTCATACCTACAACAAGTCAGGACTATTGGCTTTGTCAATGGTTGTTAGTTGCATAAGATAAATAAGCAGCAACTATGGCTTGTACGTAATATTGAAAACGCTTCCACTTAAAGCCCTGGCGACACCACGACAATGTTGCTGCTCCTGAGTTTCAAAAAGAGAAGGGACATCCAGAGAGAAAATGACTCTAACGGATTTTCCTTCCCCTGCTGTCACTGCAGTCTGGAAAAACCGGGCCGCCTGTGCCAGGGCACAAAAGAGAGCCGATAGAGACCCGTTTCGAGGCCCCCTTTAAAACTGCCGGTGCTCAGCACCGGTGAGACCCGGCCCACTTGAAGCCCTGACCTTGCCCTTTATAATTTCCTAGTTAATGGGTACCATTACTCCGTTCACCTTACACTTACCCATTGCCTTTCCCGTCGGATTGTTTACGTTCTTCTAGCACTCTGGTTTATTGCTCCGAGATTATTGCACCTCGAGTGCCGAGTTTCCATTGACTTTACTCAGCTTGGAAGTAACCAATAAACCACGCACTTACCTTTGGAAAGCCTTATTATTATGAAAGTTATAGGAGCATGCGAATATGTTGGAGAACTGAATGAGTATTTTTGTAAAAGAAATCAAAATGTGATGGGTGGGGGCTTTGTTTTGAACTCGGGTGCTGCCCTCCGCCACCCTGGTGCCGAGGGGTGAATACACTGCATGTGGAGTGTAGGTTGTTGCCTTTGGCCCTGTAAGTTTCTTTGTTTTCCTTTAGGCTAGGGCGGCTCCTCGCTTCCTCCTGCCTGTGCACCTTCCCCCTTCCTTCCCACCTTCTGAATCCACCCCACCCTGCCCACTCCCTGCTCTGACCCCAGCTCACACTTATCACCTGCTCAGAGCAGGTTAAATGTGAGCGATAAACCCTGCGGAAAAAAGAACAGTGTTTACACTCACTAAACCCAGTCCCACAGTTATTCCCCATTCCATGAGATTTAACTTGTAATTGCACAGTACAGACAGGGTGTTACCGCTCGGTACCGGTACTTATAGGTGCAGAGTTTGGACCCTGCCAGCACCGTGCAGCTCAGAGGTCCTAAGCATGGCACTTTTTTATTATAGCTTTTTCCGAGTCTCAGCCGGTGCCAATCCCTATTCCCCAGAGGCAGGACCGGAAACTGCTTTTATAGCTGCAAACATATAAAACTTTGCTCACTAGTACTGCACACCTATGCGTACATCATGTACGACACACCACGCTCTGTGCACACGGGCACGCTATTGCTGGCCACCTTTTACCTGCAAACAATGTGCATTGGGACCTGTTTGGCTTCTGCTTGGCCAGTCATACTGGGGCCTAGATTGTTGGGTCTTTCTTGGTTCCTTCTTGAGCTGTTTTCCCTCCAGGTCTTCTTCCTTGAGATTGTGCAGCTTTTGCCAATCACTCCAGCTTTGAGCCAACTATGTATTGGCATCGGCCATTTACAGCTGCTAATTTTCAATATCTCATCACCTCGTGACTGGAGAATAGTCATTCGCTGCATGCCTATGCTCTCCGTGCTGCCATCGGTACCCAACACTTCCGAACCCACCTGGCTTGCATGCAGAGCAAGGGTGTCCCAATACCGAAAGAGACTTTGAATCTCAGTCGCAAGAAGA
Organism: Triturus cristatus; assembly: GCF_964204655.1. Taxonomy (NCBI): domain Eukaryota; kingdom Metazoa; phylum Chordata; class Amphibia; order Caudata; family Salamandridae; genus Triturus; species Triturus cristatus. The sequence continues at coordinate 44,019,485 of NC_140589.1, forward strand.
CAGATTAGAAGACAAGTACAAGGTCTTGGAGAGCAGGTGTGGTCAAGAGCCCCCTCTTTGCTAGTGGAGCATTGGTGTGTTCCCAGTAGGGCCCATACCCTACCCATCCCTCGTGAGGTCACAGGTGATCAGAGTAACCCTGAGGAAAGTGATTGAACCGTCCCCGGGCACCTGAGACTATTTCAGCTGGACCCTCTTGTCATCGTCCAGGGGAAAAATAGACCTGGATCTTTCATGACGATCTACACTTCCCGCTGTAGAGGCTCATTGAACCATCCAGACGAACTTCTTGTCTGGCCACGCAGGGGACACCACACTTCAGGGCAGAGCCAGTCTCCTCTTGTGGGCTTGGTGCTGCGGGTCCATTTCAGTGAGAGGTGGAAACCTCCTCCCTTGGGGCAGATCTGGTCCTAGGTCTTCACCGGGGAGTCTCGCCCCACTCCTCATGCGGCAGCATCTCTTGCAGTTTAGTTTGACGGGACAGGCCACTCTCATCTGCACTACTCGGGTGAGCTATGTTCCTGCATTATGCAGGTGTGTGAAACCCAGTCATCCAGCAGAGAGTCTGGCATAGAAACAGGCACAGGAGGCAAGTCTCTGCTACTGAGCTGACGTACCTTGCTACACAGAAGAAGATGCAGAATAAGAAATACAAGCTTTGGGGCCGTCTGGCTAAGACCCTTGAAAGAGAACATGCACCAGTCCTGTTGGAAGGTCATTCCAACACTGGAGGTGCACCCTTCGGAGGAGTGCTACATCCCATCACCTGATCTGCCAGTCCACTTACTTCAGGAGCAGGCTTTAGCTCCAGTCTGCCTGGCACAGACGTTGGTCTCTTAGGATTCCATCCAGCTCCTAGTAATCCGTCTATTCAGTATGTAATTTTCGTAAGATTCTAACAAGTCTGTTCCTTCTTTAGGGGCTGGGCACTCCCTGGTGGTTAACTCAGAGTTGTCAGATTCTTCAGACCATGAGTAGCTGAAGTATATATGCCTTTCCGTGCCCCTCGGTGTCTGTGCCTGAGATGACATCCTAAGGACCACCGTTCTGGCAACTCCTTATGATTCGCCGGCCTACTGGATGCCCTGCAGAGTTATTGACGCAGATTAAATGGCGCTGCCAACTGAAGTCACCAGCTCCTCGTGCTCCCAGCTGAGATGCCCACTGACCCACTTGGTGTGGGTGGATAGGACAACACTCACTGTTGGCAGGTGCCATTCACCTGCCAGTCTTGTGTTTTTAGGTCGAGCATGGGCAGCGCATGCGCTGCTCTGCGAGACATGCTGTATTGGAGTATGGAGGTGAAGCTCCGCCCACTCTCCGCCAATATTTTTCATTGACTTGTGTCATTGCCCTTTATTAATGCTGGCTTCTGATTCGTTAATAGGCTTGTTAGTCCCTCCTTAGTACGCCTTGTCTTCATTTGTACCCTCCCATGAAGACTAACCCTTTTACTTCTGTTGTTACACAGTAGGTCTTATTTACTCTCTAAGCACTATTTTCTGTAATGAGTTTCTACTTTCCGCAGGGACGACATGCTTTACTGCAACATTCAGCGCCCCATGCATGCTTTCACTTTCCAAGCAGCCCGGGACAATGGCGGCCACTTCTTTGACGAGAAATAGGTCTTGCATTTACAAGAGTTTGAGCTATTGGCATTGTAAATGACAATTCCTTTTATTTATATGTTAATTATCAAAACGGATAAATACAAGGCATTGTCATTTACAATGCCAATAGCTTAAACTCTCACAAATGCAAGACCTTTTGCATTGTAAATGCTTGTTTGAATTGGGGGAGGTCACCCCCACCGGCCCACTTGAACTAGTGCCCACCAGTGACGCGTGCAGGTTTTCCTGAGCATGCTGAGGCAGAGTGGTAGCAGGAGGAGTTAGGGGGCGAGTGAGAGAAGGAAGACACCGCCCTCAAACCCCTTACCCATCTCTATAGCTCGAATGCAGCGGCGTCATCAGGGACACGTTAGCTGCGTTCCTCCTAGCGTATGGCGCCGCCTCTCCTGCCCACTCCTCTAACTTGTTTAGAAGCAGACTCTCTTCCTGTGAACCAGGAGTAATGCTGTTCACCGTCCTTGTGTCTTTGTTTTGTGATATGGAAGAAGGCCCTCCCATGTATCGACATGGTCAGGACAATCATTTCCTGTAATTGGGGGGTTTGTTTCACACCCGTACCTAACTTAAATAATCTACACCAAACGGTTAGTGCCCGAGGCTTCCTGTTTCTAGCAGTATAGTTTGTTACTCCCAAGTTCTCAGATTAAGTTCGGTTACTGCATGTTTTAACTCCCACAGGTACAGCAAATGGACCATTACTAATCTGCTTCTTGGTTCTGAAGGCTCACATTTATGGCAGATTCCAGCCACAGAAAACTGAGAGTAGTTCACCTTTATTTTGTAATCTACTTTTCCAGGTTTGCTTTCTTAGGCAATCTCTTGCAACATAAACGTTGAAAAAGAATTTACTTGAGGGATTCTCTACAAAACGCAGCTCAACAAACATAAGTGAGCTGTCTACTACTTCCTAAATATCAGATGTGTGTTATTAGTCATCCATTCATTCATACATGCACTCATGCTTTGCTGCCTTTGGGTTGGGTTTGCGGTGCATGACTAATACAGAGATGCGTACCTGTGCATGCTTGCAGAGTATGAATGTGTTATTTAGTGACTGTTTGTATGCGTGTCTGTGTGTAGGTCTTTGTGTACCGCTGTGTCTATAGCATTTGTGCTGGATCCATCATCCCTACTTCTCTTCCATCATCCCTACTTCTCTTCCATCATCCCTACTTCTGATCCATCATCCCTACTTCTGATCCATCATCCCTACTTCTGATCCATCATCCCTACTTCTCATCCATCATCCCTACTTCTCTTCCATCATCCCTTCTTGCAACACAAACGTTGAAAAAGCATTTACTTGAGGGATTCTCTACAAAACGCAGCTCAACAAACATAAGTGAAGCTGTCTACTACTTCCTAAATATCAGATGTGTTATTTGTCATCCATTCATTCATACATGCACTCATGCTTTGCTGCCTTTGGGTTGGGTTTGCGGTGCATGACTAATACAGAGATGCGTACCTGTGCATGCTTGCAGAGTATGAATGTGTTATTTAGTGACTGTTTGTATGCGTGTCTGTGTGTAGGTCTTTGTGTACCGCTGTGTCTATAGCATTTGTGCTGGATCCAACATCCCTACTTCTCTTCCATCATCCCTACTTCTCTTCCATCATCCCTACTTCTCTTCCATCATCCCTACTTCTGATCCATCATCCCTACTTCTCTTCCATCATCCCTACTTCTCATCCATCATCCCTACTTCTCTTCCATCATCCCTACTTCTCATCCCTCACCCCTTCTTCTCATCCATCATCTATATGTCTCATCCTTATTTCTACTTCTCGTCCAACATCCTCACTTCTCACCCCGCACGAAAATCAGCCTTCCAGAACAGACTAGACAACAACGCCCACAACAGCAAGGAACTATTTGGCATCGTCAAAGAGCTCTCCAACCCCGACGCCGAAAACAACTCCATCCCCCCCTCACAGGACCTCTGCGACTCCCTCGCAGCTTTCTTCCACCACAAGATCACCGACATCTACAAAAGCTTCACCACAACCAACACGAACCCACCACCGGAACCCGCCAACGACAACACCACCATTGACACCTGGAACCCAACCACCACCGAGGAAACCACCCGCATCATGAACTCCATCCACTCAGGATCACCATCCGACCCCTGCCCGCACCACATTTTCAACAAAGCCGACAACATCATCGCACCCCACCTCCGAGACATCATCAACACATCTTTCACCACCGCCACCTTCCCGGAGAACTGGAAACACGCCGAACTCAACGCCCTCCTAAAGAAACCAACAGCAGACCCCACCGAACTCAAAAACTTCCGGCCCATCTCGCTCCTACCGTTCCCCGCCAAAGTGATTGAGAAAATCGTCAACGCTCAACTCACCACCGCCCTGAAAGCCAACGACTCACTCGACCCCTCACAGTTCGGCTTCAGAGCTAACCACAGCACGAGACCGCCCTCATCGCAGCCACGGACGACATCAGATCTCCGACCGACAAAGGAGAGACCGTGGCCCTCATACTCCTGGACCTCTCCGCAGCCTTCGACACGGTCTGTCACCGTACCCTGATACGTCGCCTCAGCAACACCGGAATCAGAGGCAAGGCCTTGGATTGGATCATCTCCTTCCTCTCCGGAAGACCTCAGAGAGTCCGCCTCCCCCCCTTCAGATCCACAGCTACGGAGATCATCTGCGGCGTCCCCCAAGGATCCTCCCTCAGCCCCACCCTCTTCAACATCTACATGACCCCCCTGGCGAACATCGCACGAAAACACGGACTCAACCTCATATCCTACGCCGTCGACACCCAGCTCATCCTATCCGTCACCAACAACCCCACCACAGCAAGAACCAGACTACACGAAGGCATGAAGGAAGTGGCGAACTGGATGACAGACAGCTGGCTCAAACTAAACTCAGAGAAGACGGAGGTCCTCATCCTCGGCCCTACACCCACCGCCTGGGACGACTCCTGGTGGCCCCCCGCCCTAGGCAGCACTCCCCAACCCACCGACCACGCACGCAACCTCGGCTTCATCCTGGACTCATCCCTCTCCATGACCAGACAGGTCAACTCGGTGACCTCTGCATGCTTCAACACCCTCCGCATGCTCCGCAAGATCTTCCGCTGGATCCCCACCGACACCAGGAAGACCGTCACCCACGCCCTCGTCACCAGCCGCCTGGACTACGGAAACACTCTGTACGCCGGCATCACCACCAAACTGCAGAGAAAACTTCAACGAACCCAGAACGCGGCCGCACGACTCATCCTGAACATACCTCGCCACCACCACATCTCCGGACACCTGATGTAACTCCACTGGCTTCCAGTCAACAAGAGGATCACCTTCAGACTCCTCACCCACGCACACAAAGCCCTGCACAATCTCGGACCAAAACTCATCAACAACCGAGTCTCCTTCTACACTCCTCCTCGCACCCTACGCTCAACCGGACAAGCCCTGGCTGTCGTACCTCGCATCCGCAAAACCACCGCCGGAGGCAAGTCCTTCTCCTACCTAGCAGCGAAGACCTGGAACTCTCTTCCCAGCCACCTTCGCGCCACACAGGACCACCTCTCCTTCAGAAGGCAGCTCAAGACCTGGCTCTTCGAGCACTGACCCCCTCCCCCCCCCCCCCCCCCCCAAGCGCCTTGACGGGTGAGTAGCGGGCTTTATAAATGCAAATGATTGATTGATTGCTTCTCAGCAATCATCACTCTCGTCCTTATTTCTCATCTGTCATCCCCACTTCTCATTCCTGCTTCTCATCGATAATCACTCTCCATATTTCTCATCCATCATCCCCACTTCTCATGCCTGCTTCTCATCGATAATCACTCTCCTTATTTCTCATCCATCATCCCTACTTCTCATCCCTGCTTCTCATCGATAATCACTCTCCTTATTTCTCATCCATCATCCCCACTCCCACTTCTCATACCTCACATGCCTCTGTCGAAAGCTCTGCAGTTTGGGGAAGACAATTGGCTTCCCACCTGGGCCATAGATCAACACTTGGAGAGAGGGTTATAGAAACCTTTTCTGGTTTCAGTTTCATATGTAACAACTCAGTCCAGACCTTGGTCTTTTCTGGTTTCCTACACAACTGAAGCCCAGCCCCTGAAATCTGAAAGCTGCAAGGAAATAAAAACATGCAGGTCTCAGAGCTAAAGCCTCAGACAAAAACATTTTCTTTGTTACAACTAAAACCAGAAAATGTTTCTGATGAACTGCAAAATACCCTGTCTTCAAGAGTTGATTTTAAACATTTTTTTTGTTACAGTATTAAACTGAAACCAGACAAGGTTTCTAATGACCTATAAACCCCTGACAACTGTTGATTTATGACCCAAGCAAGGACCCTTGTCTTTCCCAAACCATCAGAGCTTTCTGCAGAGGCATGTGTAGATAGCAATGCACTTAAATAACATGAAATGCTGCACAGCCTTGGATTCACTGGAGCAAACTGCACGGTGTGCAATGAGAAGGCTGTTTTTCAGTAGTTAAACAAATAGAACGCTGCACTCTCTCTTAACTATGATTGGGTGCTGCCAACCAATCAGTGTGAAGGTATGTTTCATACATTGAAAGTGTGTTGGTATGATTGAGGGATGATGGATGAGGAGTAGGGATGATAAGTAGGGATGATGGATGAAAAGTAGGAGTGATGGATGATGAGTAGGAATGATGGATGAGAGGTAAGGATGATTTATGAGAAGTAAGGATGATGGTTGAGAAGTAGGGATTATGGGTGATAAGTAGGGATGATGGATGAAAAATAGGGGCGATGGATGAGAATTAAGGAAGCTGGTTGAGAAGTAGGGATGATAGGTGAGAAGTAGGGATGATGGATGAGAAGTAGGAGTGATGGATGATGAGTAGGAATGATGGATGAGAGGTAAGGATGATTTATGAGAAGTAAGGATGATGGTTGAGAAGTAGGGATTATGGATGATAAGTAGGGATGATGGATGAAAAATAGGGGCGGTGGATGAGAATTAAGGAAGCTGGTTGAGAAATAAGGATGCTGGTTGAGAAGTAGGGATGATGGATGAGAAGTAGAGATGATGGTTGAGAAGTAGGGATGATGGATGATAAGTAGGAGTGATGGATGATGAGTAGGAATGATGGATGAGAAGTAAGGGTGATTTATGAGAAGTAAGGATGATGGTTGAAAAGTAGGGATTATGGATGATAAGTAGGGATGATGGATGATAAATAGGGGCGATGGATGAGAATTAGGGAAGCTGGTTGAGAAATAAGGATGCTGGTTGAGAAGTAGGGATGATGGATGAGAAGTAGGGATGATGGATGAGAAGTAGGGATGATGGTTGAGAAGTAGGGATGATGGTTGAGAAGTAGGGATGATGGATGAGAAGTAGGTATGACGAATGAGAAGCAGGGATGATGTTTATGAAGTAAGAATGGATGAGAAGTAGTGATGATGAATGAGAAGCAGGGATGATGAAAGAGAAGAGGGGACAATGGATGAGAAGTAGGAATAAGAAGGGGGATGATGAATGAGAAATAGGGATGATGGATGAGAAGTAGGGATGAGAAGCAGGGATGAAGGTTGAGAAGTATGGATGATGAATAAGATGTAGGGCTGATGAGTGAGAAGTAGGGATGAGAAGTTGGGATGATGGAGAAGAGGTAGGGACAATGGATGTGAAGCAGGGATGAGAAGTAAGGATGATGAATGATAAATAGAGATGATGGATGAGAAGTACAGATGACAAGCAGGGATGAGAAGTAGGGATGATGGATGAGAAGTTGGGATGATGGATGTGAAGTAGGAATGAAAAGTAGAGATGATGGATTAAAAGTAGAGATGATGGAAGAGAAGTAGCGATGATGAAAGACTTCATAAGTGCATGCATCAGTTCCAGAGTGCAGGCCTTGAAAAAGCAACTCACCCACTCGCTATGGCGAGTCAGGTCGAGCTATCTTTAGCTCCGACTAGTCCATTCTGGTGAGTGAACTTAAGCTGAAAGGGACAGGTGTTCCGTTCACTCAGAAAGTGAATGAGCAATAAAGACACCTTTAAATCTTGTTTTTATCTTGACACATTTTCTGTCTGTTCAAGGACAGAGGTCAAACAGTCAGTTTTTCTTTTTACTAATTGTTGCTTATCTTTTCCTGGAAAATAGTGTTTACTTTTCTTTCTCTTATTACAATTAGAGGTTTTTGTCAAGTGAGCTGTCTGACAATCATTGTGAAACAAAAGGCTGTAAGATGTCAGTTTCTTTTCTAGCACACAAGCACAGCTGGTAAATGAATAGTACAAGTATTTTAAAATATATCAGGAATTACGAAAGAACATTTTTTTGTAATTTCGAAGTGTGATGCAAACAAAGATTTAAATAGGAGCAAAACAAATCAGAACACTTTACTTGGTGATGTGTAAATGACAAATATTTGCAGAAACTCCATTTCCAAACATTGTTCACTGAATAGTTTTTTCAGTAAAATCCGTCAGTGGGAAATATTGTGACATTTCAATGGAAAATCTGCTGATTGCAAATAAGTGTGCTACCACTTCATGCTTCAGGTATGTATTTATTAAAAGTGATGGTTTTTAAACATGATTTGAGAAGCATTTCTAGCCCCGCCCTGATGACAATACAGGTAATGAACTAAGAAGCAAGTCAGGGGTCATGTGTATCCTATATGTGGCAAGATCTGTTTTACATATGGAGCAAAAGTTTAGTCTAATAAATGAAACAAAAGTGTTTTTTGTAGAGCAGCCATTCGGAACGTGCATCTTTGAAGGTGCTCTCGTCTGAGATAAAGAAGAAAATGGCGTCTCCATGAATTAAAACATTTGCCCAGTATCAAGTTATTTGAAACCAGTTTATGAGCCAAGATCATTATAATTCGGTCGAATACATTATTTAAGTCACTAGACCTGCAGGTCTAGTCATATTTTAATGATTTTAATGATGGTGTGTTTGTGTCTCATATGAAGACGATAACTATTGGTTTTGCCAATGCTTTCTGTTTTTGCAGCACTTGGACATAAATGTTAGAAAGGAAAGAGTGAGAAAGAGCCACTGGGGTTCTTTCTATACAACATACTAAAGGTGCCCACTTTAAAATGAGCCGACTTCTGCTTAAATATGATTCAGTGGATAAAGCAGCGCTTTCCGGGCAGGGCATCATGTCTTATGGTGACCAGGAAAGTCTGAGAGTGCCTTTAGTTCCTGGCTGAAGCCTCCTGTCTCCTCCAAGCCAGTGCTAGAGGGAGTCTCATACTGCTTTGGAAACTGGAATTTCTCCTGTGGGCTGGTTTGGCGAGGACAGCGGGCGAAGCCGAGAGTCATTAGCTGGTTTCTTGTACAATCCTGGCGTGGCCAGGGCTGGTCATCCACACCTTTTATCCAGGGGTAAGTTAAAGCAGTTGAATCCCTAGACAGGGCAGGTCTGTGCATCACACTGAACTAGAGGTGCCCAACACCGAAGACTGGATCCTTGACAGATTTCCCAGATATTGACAAAGGATAACAATGGCGTCTCAAGGTATATTGTTATACGAGGAGAGGCACATCCCCCACCAGGTGCCACCATAGGCGACAACTTATGTGGAGTATACAAGGAAACTCAGAGGCGCAGGGATATAGTCTGTGAGTACCGCCACACACACTGCTTCAAAAGAGGGGGATTTTAGCCAGATTGGGGCACCCAGACTATATGCATTGCGCTCAGCGCAGCAGCCTGCAGTGGGGGGAGGCACCTCTTGCTTTCAGTTCCAGCAGGGCCCAACACAAATGCCTCACTTAAAAGGCCATCAGCACTCCTTTTATTCAAGCCGCAAGCTGGGTGGGGGCTCGATGGGGCCTAACAACTTGTATGTATGAGATATCTATGCACTATTAGAAAGTCAGAGGTATCCGCAAATTCGGGGTAAGCATTTATTTGGCATGTGCTAATTAGAGATCATTACTACCCAAATGAACCCTTTTTAGTTACTTTTTAGTGACCTTAAAAGAATAAAAGATTAGAAAACACAGTAAGGCGCTAAACCTTGCAGCTCTTTCATTTAGGTTCATAACTAACTAACTAACCTATATGGCAAGGATTATAACTAATGACCTGAGGTAAGACGTATCTCCGTAGCGAAAGCACTAACCCCCTGAGATATCTACATAAAATACAAACCTGTGACTTGCATATTACATGCTGTGCTTCGCAGCAGGCACATTAACCCCCTTGATATATTATGAGTCAAACTTGTGCCATGACTGCACATAGATGCCTCAGGTGTGCCATGACTGCACATAGATGCCTCAGGTGTGCCATGACTGCACATAGATGCCTCAGGTGTGCCATGACTGCACATAGATGCCTCAGGTGTGCCATGACTGCACATAGATGCCTCAGGTGTGCCATGACTGCACATTGATGCCTCAGGTGTGCCATGACTGCACATAGAAGCCTCAGGTGTGCCATGACTGCACATAGATGCCTCAGGTGTGCCATGACTGCACATAGATGCCTCAGGTGTGCCATGACTGCACATAGATGCCTCAGGTGTGCCATGACTGCACATAGATGCCTCAGGTGTGCCATGACTGCACATAGATGCCTCAGGTGTGCCATGACTGCACATAGATGTCTCAGGTGTGCCATGACTGCACATAGATGCCTCCGGCAAGTGCATTAATGTCCGAGTTACCCTACGGTTATCATTCCTTGGACCTTTCTGGGTAAGCAAAGATCCCTGCAACAGGGGCCTTAGCTCAAAAAGAATTTTTTTAATGCAATCTGTTTGTGACAAATTAAGCACGCCAGTACAGATTTACTATCACATTCGTCCTTGTTGACAATTTCTTTGGGGCAGTATTAAAATAAAATGCGAATGAAGAGGAATACACTGCAGTGACATTCAGACAGCAACATGTTCTAGAGCTGGAAATGGGGAGGGGAGAAATATAGGAGAATAAAACCATAGGAGAGACATTTTGGGGTAATTTGAAGGGGAATGAAAAAGTGAAAAGGAGATGCAATGAAAAGGAAGGGGTAAAAAGAATGAACGAGGGGGAAAGAAAGCGTAGAGGTGAGCGGAAAACCCGAAAAGATGGAGGTGACTGAGGAGAGGCGTGTGTGAGAGGGAAACCGGCCTGGGAGATACAAGGGTGTCAGAATGCAGTGGAAGAGGTAGTGGTGAAGGGGTAATGGTAAAGAAATATGTGAGTGTTGGGTGATTTAGAGCTGGAGGTGTTAGGGAGGCTGGTGAGCTGGAGGAAAGGGAATGAGAAATAGATGGCAAGAGTGGGGCTGATACAGTGGTGATAGTGACGGACGTAGAGATTCAAGTCTGGTACCAGGGTCCCGCTTCTTAGCGGCCCGCCCTAATCGTGAGTCTGTGGCAGCTGCTCATATCTGATGGTTACTTCTAACCGGAGATTCTCCACCTTGGAATACTCCCCGGGCATCAGACTGGATCAGGAAAGCATTCTCCTTATCACTGATGCTGCACGCAGCATATAAGCCCCACCCCTGCGTGCTGACATCAGTTCCATTCTTTTAACACATTCTGACGGGAATCCAACTGTGTCAGGTTTTCGGACAACTTTTAAAATTATTTCATCGGTTTGCTAGGGAACAATGTCCCCATCCAAAACAAGAGGTTTCAAGCCGTGCTGTGACTGCAGGAAGCAGATGTCAGTCATACACCTGCACAAGGGGTGTGGTAAATGTCTGAGCTCGAGCCGCAAGGCTAAATCACGTGATAACTGTGCCCATGTGCATCAGAAGGTGACCCAATACAAGAAGGTGACACTGTATGTCACTGTAAGTGTGTCGCTCCCATTCAACGTGTGGGCACAGAACTGGCCGTAAAGCTGTACTGTGATTGGTCAACTTCATGGTCTAAGTCCAAGCACAAGCATTAGGAAACAAAGAGGGACTCAGTCCCATCCCACACTCTAACTCCAAGAAGAGGTACCAGGGCATCACAATGTTAGTCGCATCCCTTCAAGGCCTTTAGCCAGAGAACCCATTTTTCAGCTGGTTCTGACATGGCCTGAGTTTCCTCAGCCGCCCTCTATCCCGCAGCAGATTGAGCCCCTACTGGCTTCCCTTTGCCCCCCTTGAAACCGTATGGGCTCACAGTCCGGTTACCTCTGGCGGGTCCATTTCTGACACTGTCCGTCTGTTATTAGAAATACAGCCATAAAATCCCCCAACTGTGCCTTCCCCACCCCTCCCCCTGCTGCGAGAAGGAAAACGCCACAGCAGTTCCACGTCGTTCACCAGTAACACAAGGAATTTAGACAGTACAGACAGATTCACAAATTCAATATGCAGAAAGCCTTCACTTCGATTCCAGTGCGATAACATCACTGATGAAAAGTGGTTCTGCTCCATGTATTGCTTTGTGGCTGATACAAAGCAGCTTGAAGTTGGATCTTCTGTCAACCGGTAACCAATGCAGGGCCCTCGAGGCAGGGGAGATGTGGGCTTGTGACTTCACATGTAGGAGTAGTCTGACAGCAGAGTTCTGAATCCATTGTAGTCTTTTCATAGTTGATAAAGATGATCCGTGGTAGAGGCCGGTGGTGTAATCAAGTTTAGACAGAACAAGCGAGATAGTAGCCTGGACCTTGTGTGGAAATCCCAGTTGGGGGGAGATGCCTTCCAGAGTTTTCATAGTAATGACGCTTGATCTTGCTAATTTGTCCACTTGGGCATTCATCGATAGCTTGGAGTCCATGGCAATTCCGAGGTATCTTACTTCCTTAGATACTTTAGGCGGTGTTCCCAGATCGCCAGTACAGGCACAGAGTGGGTCATAACTTTTCTAATCGTCACATGTAAGTATTTCAGTTTTGGAAGCATTCAATTCAAGATGGCTCCTGTCATCCACTGATCAATGGCGCAAAGGCAAGTGAAGATGTTTGAGGCTCTAGTGTGGGGCTTTCCAGTCTAATAAGTATTTCTGTGTCATTTGCCTTGTTATAACGTGAGCTGAAATGTATTGATCTTTGCTCATAATGACTTCATGTAGATGTTGAAAAGCATGGGTGGCTGAGATAATAGAGCCTTGAAGGACCCCTGCTTTTGTGAAGTCCGGTTTGGATGAGAAAGGGGAGTATGGATAACATTTGTTCTGTTTTGATTTAGGACGTGATCCAGTCGAGAGCAGTTCTCTCTATGCCAGCTTCGTGGAGTCTTTGTATTAGAGTGTCATGGTCAACTGTGTCAAAGGTAGCCGAGAGGTCCAAGAGAAGTAGTGCAGAAACCCCGTTCTGGTCTGCTGTGTTTTTAATGTCATCCCAGATTGCGATGAGGGCTGATTCTGTGCCTCTTCCTGGATGGAATCATGTTTGATAGTCTGAAAGTATTGAGCTTCCTTCACTGAATTGTGACATCTGGGCGAATGCTGCTCTTTCTATCAGTTTGCCCAGGAAAGGTCCATTTGGACATGCAGCTGCAGCTCCCTGCTATAATTCGGGCAGGTGTAAGGTAGGCTCAGTTCAGAATATTAAATGGAGTATACTTAAAACAGAAGGCAAAGAATACCTTATGGGGGATATTCCAATCTCTTAACCCACTCTGCATCGTGCAGAGGTTTGATCAGGTCAGTCTCCCAGTTAGTACGGAGAGAAGTATCGGACTGGTCCCCATGTTGCAGGGAACGTCTGTACACCCATCTTATCAGTTTGCAACTAGTCCCTATGGTGTAGACCATCTGGTACACCTCGGTTGCGGTGCTTGGTGGCGGATATGAAATAGGCATTTAATGATTGTTTAAGGTGTTCGAAAGTAAGGAATTGTCCCGGGTGAAGATTGTAGCCCAGCATAAGGGTTTTGAAATCTAGTAGCTTGCCGTCAACAAACAAATCCCCCAATTTTGAGAGGCCTGCAGTTTCCACTGACGGAGTTGCCCTCAGTGAACCCGTCTTGTGTGAGTGGGGAGGGCTGACCAGGGTAGTGCAGGAGCGTAGCGTTTCTTTCTGTTAGTGAGTTTGAGTTGTAGTAAGGTAAGAAAAAGCCGGGTGGAATAACCTTCGGTGGCGTTGAGTAGAATGGTATGTAGGAAACAGAGTAGTGCAGTAAGCCTCTTTAAAGTCTTTATGGGTAAACACTGTCTCATGCAGGGGTTGTCTAGCCAGCGTGCCACCCATTAGAGTTGTGCAGCTAAATAATAGTGTTCTAAGTCCGAAAGGTAGCTTTACAGTGGAAAGAGGTAACCGGCAGCGCGCCGGCCTCAAAATCAGATGTGGGACCTGTGAGAAGTTGGCATGGCATATGCTGGTCACTAGTTAAAATGTAATAAGAAACGGTTGGGCACCAGAGGGTCGGAGGGAGCAAGTTTAGAGACCGCACAGGATTGATTCCCCCATAGAAGTACATATAACACAACAGGAATCCTGGGGTCTAAAGGTAAAGGGAAATAGGTGGTATGTGGGGTGAGGAGAGAAAGCCTAATGTACGTAGTGAAAATGGAGGAAGCTCCAATACCAAGGTCATGTAATCACCGAGGGTAGAACCCCATCACATGGGATTTTCATCCCAAAGAAAATCTCAAAATCTCCCAGGGCAGGCAGCGCCCTTATGTGAGATGTGAGTCCTTTGTGCTATGATTGATATGCACCAAACAATGGAATAAATCAAAAATGAGCCTAAAGTGAGTGGGGATTGCAGTGCTAGTAGTAGTGAAAAAAGTAGGTGTATTAAAACTAGTGACGGGACGGCCAGAGGACTTCTGTTAGACAATGCCGTCCCGATGTTAGATTAAAAAGAAGTGGGGGCAACACTAATCTAGTCTGATCAATGAAGCAACGTGAAAGAATGTGGTCGACATGTTTCAGCCATAACGCCTGACTAGGCTAGGCTTTCATCAGGACCTAGAAGCTACTGCAGGGAAAAAAAAACGTGACAAAGGATATGGTATGCACCCTCAACTTGATTGTAGAGTGCAAGTCTCTTCAGCGAAACATACAGCACCTAGATAACAGATAAAGAGGAGACAGTGTGGAAATAGAACCAATATGCTCAGTCGTGATAAATAGGAAAAATGTATAAATATAGACTTGAAGCATGGTCCAACTCACCCGATCAAACTGGGTGGTAAGAGGACCTCCACCTGGCAACCGCTCAGGAAGGAACACCGCTCTGGAATGGAAATGTAAGGACTGGTGAAGGGACTTACAAAAATTGAGCAAGTGTCAAAGAGGTGGGAAAAACAGCTGAAAACTAGGGAGAACTGCCCGGGGCAGAGTCTGCACACAAAATGAGCTCGGTGAGATCATTGTGACAATTAAAACAAGGCTGCAAAAGGGCAGATAGTCAGAGTGATCACGGATAATGCAGATCCGTACAGAGGCAGACCAAGATTGAGGCGAGGAAATACCATGCTAAAAGATAAGCGCCTTTGAATGAACGCAAACACCGACAGCGTAGGAGCCTACCTGTCCGTCGGGGAACCAGGCTGGAATGAGCCTGCAGCCGGAGGTCCCGTGTGATTGGACGGAGGCGGAAGAAATGAAAAAACTGCCGGTGGAAGGGGCCAATGGCGTGGCAGGTGTAGTACACATGCTGGAGTGGGAGCCAATACAAAACGCTGTCACACGCAACTGGCTGTTGATGGAAATGACAGGGCAGGAATGACGCTGTCAAAATATCGCTGACTCGATACACCTGGGGAGTCAGGGAGATGACGCGGTGCGCTTGAGGAATGCGGAAGCCGCCGTCAGATTTAGAATGACGGCTCTCAAGGCACGTGTTGCTCTGAAAGGTGCGAGTCATCTTGGGGAATACGGGCGGAAGTAAAGAACACCAAAAAAATGCTTGTGTGTAATGTCCCAGGGAGGCCACGGGCTGTGGGGCAGACGGTTATGGAACAAAAATCACGGCCAAAGGTGTAAACGCCAGTGGATGCGGGGGGAAGAAAGCAAGGATATGATGTGGGCTGGATCACGAGTGTCCCACTCAGAAGTATGAAACAAGGTCAAAAGGACAGGCTAAGTGCGTTTATAACGATAGCCAAGGGATATCGTCATTAAGTCCCCGAACATGTGTTTGTAGTTTATACACCCACCTCTGCTCTCGTTTAAAAAGGAAAGCGGAGCTGTCTGTAAGGTGTGGTGGTATGTGGGGTTTGTCAATGACGGTCCAATGTAAGTCATCAGGGGCATGTTTAACCTCCAAAAAGTGGTTAGTAAGTTTGGTGGAGGTGCGGCCACACCGTATCGTGCTCTTGTGTTCCAGAATACGGGTTTTAATACGGCGGGTGGTCATGCCGATGTATCTCAACTCGCAAGGGCAGGTGATCAAATAGATCAGATGGGAGCTGTTGCAGTTCGTATGGCTCCTCAAAATCCAGGGTCGGCCAGTGCCAATGTCAATCTCCTTGGTCACAGAGGTAAGGCTGCATGCAGCACAAGAACCGCAAGGGTAATGGCCCACAACTGGAGGGAGACCCCACAAGGTAGGTTGGGTGCATCTCTGATTAATGCGTGGGCGGGTATGTACCAATTGGTCCCTGATATTGCTGCTGCGTTTAAACGCAAAAAGGGGTTGGGGTAGCCCAACCTCACCTATATTAAGAATCTTCCAATTGGAAAGAATGATTTTCTTGAGTTTATTGGAAAATTGGCAATAGGTGTGGACACACGTGAGTCTGTTTTCGGATGCTTTAGGAGTCTTGGGTTCTAACAGAGCCTCTCGGTTGTTGTTAGCAGCTCGTTTAGAAGCCCTCCGAATGAGATGTTTAGGGTAGTCTCTAGCCTGCAATTGCTTAGAGAGATTGTTGGCGTGTTCCTTGTATTTGTCGCTAGAGGAACAATTCCGTTTAAGGCGCAGGAATTGGCCGAAGGGCAGATTGTCACGCAGAGCTCGTGGGTGAAAGCTGTCATACTTTAAAAGAGCGTTCACCGCCATGGGCTTTCTGTATAGCTCAGTGCCCAAATGCCCTTCCGATGGGGTGATGAGGATGTCGAGAAAGGGTAAGTGAGTCTTGGAGTACTCGCAAGTGAATTTCAAAAAGGGGTCACAGTTGTTGAGCCAGTCTTTGAAGGCCAAGAGGGAGGACAGGGATCCCTGCCACAGCACAAACACATCATCTATGTACCTCTTCCAAATCGTGATGTGATCCCTATATGGGTTGGTAGTATTGAGGACATGTTGTTCTTCAAAAACATGAACGTACAGGTTCGCCAGGCTGGGAGCAAAAATGCTCCCCATTGATGTACCTGATACTTGCAAGAATAGCTGGTCCTCGAATTGGAAGAAGTTCTCTTTCATTGCAAGTCTGGCACATGACATGATGAAAGAGACTGGAGTAATGGAGTCAGGAGGATCTGCAAGCAGGAGAGATTCAATGACAGATAAAGTTTCATCCTGCGGGATACAAGTGTACAGCGACTCCACATCAAATGATACAAGAAAGTCAGTAGTGCAATCAAAGGACAAATCCGTAAGGAGGATGAGAATATCCTTGGTGTCCTTGAGGTAGGTAGGCATCTTCGACACTAAGGGACGAAGGAAATGGTCAGTAAAAGCCGACAGGGGTTCCAGTAAGGACCCCAGCCCTGAGATGATAGGGCGGCCAGGGGGAGGGTGCACCTTCTTGTGTACCTTGGGTAAAATGTAGAAGTACGGTATAGTGGCAGTGGAATTAACCAGGTATTGTGCTTCATTAGAAGTGATCCAGCCGTTGGCACTGGCTTCATTGACTAAGATCCGGATCGTCTGAAGTAGACGGGTGGTGGGATCTTCGGCAAGGGGTTGATAGAAATTGGTGTTACCCAACTGTCTTAAACATTCAGAACGGTAGGCAGTGGTGTCCATCAAGACAGTGGCGCCACCCTTGTCTGCTGGTTTGATAATTATGGTATCATCAGAAGTGAGGGAGTTTAATGCCAGGCGTTCTGACTTGGTGAGGTTCTGATATTGGCGGTTAGTGGAGCCGCTGAAGGAAGATACTTGAGAGGTCACTGCTTTCTCGAAGGTGAGAACCTGTGGAGGAATTTGGCTTGGCAAAGGATTAAAAGAGGATTTAATTCGTAAGCCCGTGTTCAAGTCATGATCGCTCGGCGAGCTGAGGGATTCTGCTCTGAAGAAGAAATTCAAACGAATTTTCCTAAAGAATTGGGCAAGTTCCTGGTGGATGGAGAACATGTCTCCTTTGAAGGACGGAACAAAGCCAAGACCTTTATTAAGAAGAGAGTTCTCGTCAGCTGTGAGGATTCTACTAGATAAATTAATAACTAGGTCGCGCTCGTGCTCGGAGCGACTGAAGTGTTCCTCGGGTTCAATGGTAGATTCCCTTGTTGTTGGTCCTGCCATTGGACTTGGTTCCGTCTCCTTCCCCTGGATCGTCCTCGGCCAAACCCTAAAAAAGGCTGGTTAGAGTACATTTGTGGAGGCGGGGGATAGGGACAAGGTTGTCCAAAAGGAGGGGGTTGTCCAAATGGTGGAAACGGAGGGTAGTTGTAACCAGCATGCGGCCACCATTGGGAAGGGTGCATGTGGTTGGGTGTACCCCTCTGGTTTCTCCTGTTTGCACCGCCTCTCCTTTTATTCCCTCTTTGTGAGGATTCTTCGCCTGAGGCAGTGTCTGATCCACTGGACCAATCATCACTGCCCGATGTGGAGTAGTTAGACCCATACTTGCGGCCCTGTCGGTTGAATTGAGGTGGAGCGTAGTCAGCACTTGTGTATGGGTATACTTTCTCCATTGAAAAGCGGGCCAGATCTTTTTTGAATTTAGTAATCTTGGTCATCAGAACAGTATCTTTGAACTCTTTATTATGTTTACTGGACTCTTCTTGTTGTTTCTTAAACAGCGCACCAGTGAGTGTCACTTTTATTTGGGATTCCAAAGCCTGTATCTCAATCAACACAGCGTCAGCAACACGTTTGGCCGTGTTTATGATGAGGATGAGCCAGTCTCTGGTACATTTCCACGCTATGAGGGACCAATCATTGAGGAAGATTTTATCGTCCAAGAACAATCTAGGAGCGTTTGTCACAATTAGTCCCGTCGGGGCACAGTTGGCTCTCAAGTATTCGGTCATGATGGCCCCATGAATGTAAATACGAGAGTGTGATTTCTTAAGGGTGAGGACCTTAGTCCAATCGACCTCTGCACTGATAGGGGGACTTTGGAAGGTGTCCATGATACTAGGTGTATCAAGGATAGCTTGAGCTATTGTGTCATCGAACGTTAAACCAAGGCGTTCTGCCATGATTGTGAGAATGACTAAGTGAAGAGCAGACAAAGTCGAGGGAGTCTCAACCAGGGAGTCAGAAGAAAGAACCCACGGCAGGTTAAGAGAACTGTGTGTGCAAACTGTGCACATCGGGTGAAAAAATCACCCAGCAAAAATACATATAGTTTTTGCAAGACAGTTAAAGGCACAAAAAATGTGCTCAAAATAGACCCACAGCCAGAAAGCTGTACATGAAACCTAATAAGAAACGGTTGGGCACCAGAGGGTCGGAGGGAGCAAGTTTAGAGACCGCACAGGATTGATTCCCCCATAGAAGTACATATAACACAACAGGAATCCTGGGGTCTAAAGGTAAAGGGAAATAGGTGGTATGTGGGGTGAGGAGAGAAAGCCTAATGTACGTAGTGAAAATGGAAGAAGCTCCAATACCAAGGTCATGTAATCACCGAGGGTAGAACCCCATCACATGGGATTTTCATCCCAAAGAAAATCTCAAAATCTCCCAGGGCAGGCAGCGCCCTTATGTGAGATGTGAGTCCTTTGTGCTATGATTGATATGCACCAAACAATGGAATAAATCAAAAATGAGCCTAAAGTGAGTGGGGATTGCAGTGCTAGTAGTAGTGAAAAAAGTAGGTGTATTAAAACTAGTGACGGGACGGCCAGAGGACTTCTGTTAGACAATGCCGTCCCGATGTTAGATTAAAAAGAAGTGGGGGCAACACTAATCTAGTCTGATCAATGAAGCAACGTGAAAGAATGTGGTCGACATGTTTCAGCCATAACGCCTGACTAGGCTAGGCTTTCATCAGGACCTAGAAGCTACTGCAGGGAAAAAAAAAAACGTGACAAAGGATATGGTATGCACCCTCAACTTGATTGTAGAGTGCAAGTCTCTTCAGCGAAACATACAGCACCTAGATAACAGATAAAGAGGAGACAGTGTGGAAATAGAACCAATATGCTCAGTCGTGATAAATAGGAAAAATGTTTGCGTTCATTCAAAGGCGCTTATCTTTTAGCATGGTATTTCCTCGCCTCAATCTTGGTCTGCCTCTGTACGGATCTGCATTATCCGTGATCACTCTGACTATCTGCCCTTTTGCAGCCTTGTTTTAATTGTCACAATGATCTCACCGAGCTCATTTTGTGTGCAGACTCTGCCCCGGGCAGTTCTCCCTAGTTTTCAGCTGTTTTTCCCACCTCTTTGACACTTGCTCAATTTTTGTAAGTCCCTTCACCAGTCCTTACATTTCCATTCCAGAGCGGTGTTCCTTCCTGAGCGGTTGCCAGGTGGAGGTCCTCTTACCACCCAGTTTGATCGGGTGAGTTGGACCATGCTTCAAGTCTATATTTATACATTTTTCCTATTTATCACGACTGAGCATATTGGTTCTATTTCCACACTGTCTCCTCTTTATCTGTTATCTAGGTGCTGTATGTTTCGCTGAAGAGACTTGCACTCTACAATCAAGTTGAGGGTGCATACCATATCCTTTGTCACGTTTTTTTTTTTTTTTCCCTGCAGTAGCTTCTGGGTCCTGATGAAAGCCTAGCCTAGTCAGGCGTTATGGCTGAAACATGTCGACCACATTCTTTCACGTTGCTTCATTGATCAGACTAGATTAGTGTTGCCCCCACTTCTTTTTAATCTAACATCGGGACGGCATTGTCTAACAGAAGTCCTCTGGCCGTCCCGTCACTAGTTTTAATACACCTACTTTTTTCACTACTACTAGCACTGCAATCCCCACTCACTTTAGGCTCATTTTTGATTTATTCCATTGTTTGGTGCATATCAATCATAGCACAAAGGACTCACATCTCACATAAGGGCGCTGCCTGCCCTGGGAGATTTTGAGATTTTCTTTGGGATGAAAATCCCATGTGATGGGGTTCTACCCTCGGTGATTACATGACCTTGGTATTGGAGCTTCCTCCATTTTCACTACGTACATTAGGCTTTCTCTCCTCACCCCACATACCACCTATTTCCCTTTACCTTTAGACCCCAGGATTCCTGTTGTGTTATATGCACTAGTTAAAATGGCCACCTTGCACCAGTCCAATTAGACTCTTATGGTAGATAGGTTTAAGACAACCTTTTAAAGAAAGCTATCCTAGTGGTAGCTGTGGAGAGCAGCCTTCTGGGTAAGTCTCTGAGGAATGTAAAGCAGCTTGTTTTACCTTATAACCTCTTGAATTACCAAATGAAAGAACACCACACAGGTAAATATATATACAATATATAGGTATTTATTTCTAGACACACTCTGCTAATCTCTTTATGAGATTAGAAGTCAGGAACATATGCACAAATCAATGTTTCACAACAAATTAAGCATTTATATGGCTGGGGCCCTAGGGGCGTACCAGACCATATACTAAAAAAGAGGTATAAGAAGAACGACTTGAGAAGGGAGAAGTCCTGGAGCCTTCAGAAGCGCTGGGGCCTCACTAATCCACCCAAGGCAGGTAAGTAAAGGACCCCCGGGAGACGCATGCAGTGTGAGAACACAGCCGCAGATTCCAATAGACTTCAATGGAGCAAGTCGCGGTTGGAATTTTAAAGTTTTAGGATACTTCGGGAGAGTCTACAAGCAAGTCACTTACAGGGTAAGTAGTTCTAGAGCCAACACACACAGGAGCACTGGAGTACTCGAGTTACCTCACCCAGGGAAGCCGGGTGCATAGGTGTCTTTTGGTGTTGGGTCGCGACGTCATTTTCAATGGGAGCCAAAGAAGTCTGCAGCTTACTGAGGTGTCGGCAACCGGATTGGAGCCAACAAGCCTTGGCAACAGCAAGTCTCGTGGAATATGAAGAAAGTCAGCAGTGCAGACCAGCAAGGTCTGAGGGACTCACCCAGCGAGGGTAAGTCAGGGCAGGCCTGGAGCAACCAGGTGAGCCCTTTGGTTCGATGAAGAAGTCTTCAGGGGACCCACAAGCCAGCCGGCAAGGGATCGCGATGGCGCCTCGTGAGGATTCGCTTCACAGGAGCCCACGGTCACTCGGGATGAGGTAGGCCTCTGATTTTCGATGGAAATCCTGCTGAAGGCTTGGACCACACATGGTCCAATACACAAGCTCGTAGAATGTCGTGAAGGGGTTGCACTCAACAATAGTGCACGGTACCCGGGTATTGCTGTTCCTCGTCACTCGTGGGGTCCACTCGCCTCAGGTTTGCTTGGGACTCACAATGGCCGTCGAGAAGTCAGGAAATCCACTTCCAGGGCTGCAGGGACTTTGGACTCTGGCGGGAGCAGGAAAGTTTGCGACCGTTGATTCAAAGTTTTGGCACCTGCCAAGCAGGGGACTCACTCCTTGACTCCAAGGGAGATTCTTCAGTCTTCCAAAGGTAGTGGAACGTCGAAGGTCCAGAATTCTTCTTGCAGAGCGTCGTCCAGGGATATCTAGTTTGCAATGGCAAGGTTTCCCCATCTTATACTAAAGGAAAGGGAGGGACTAGCTCTATGACCACTCCTCTTGGAGGGTCAGGGGAGTGGGTGGTTAAACCCACTTCCCTTTGTCCAGTTTCGCACCAGAGCAGGGGCTGGTAGCCCCTGAACCGATTTGAGCTAGCATATGCACAGAGGAGCCTACTGCTCCCCCAGTGCAGGACTTCAAAGCACTCTAGGAGTGCACCCACCCAGCCCCAATACACTAAATCCTGTCTGGAAGGTGGTTACACCTCCCTGTGACAGGATGCCTATTGTTGGGCCTCCTCCACTGCGAGTTTCGGTCAGCAGCAGGAGGGCAGCCCAGTGTCTGTGCTGGTGGCATCCATTTTGTGATGCCAGGGCTCTTCAGGATTCTACCGTGTTTCCACAGTGGGTACATGTCTATCCCTCTAGAAGGGTGGGATCATACTCCCACACCAGTTACTGGTGTGGGGGTATGATTACAAAGCGTTTGACACCAAACACAACATGTTTTGATGCAGCCATCCCAAAGTTAGCATTTACCGCTAGGTTATAATGCACTTAAGAGTATATGGTTTAACCGCATCCACAAACAGCCTTTTATTTTGTCCTAATAATTTGTGCAATTATACGGATTTAGAGATTGATTTGTTTAGATTTTCTAGGAAACTAAAGTTGAAAAGTTTCTTTGCAACAATGGATAAGTCTACAAATATTACAGAAGCCATTAAAAATTCAGATCTGATAATTTCTGACTTGAAGAATGTCCATTTACTTATGTCCTTAACCGAAGGGGAGAGGTTTGGGATTGATGAAACAGCTGCTATGTTGGATGTGGCAACAGATTATAGTTGCACCAGTGGATTAAGAACAAAATCCAAATTCACACCACAAGGTACGCAGATGCAGCCATTGATATATTTGTTAAAAAGACTATGCAAGAATTTTACCGGTTAGAGGACTCAGGTAACAAGGGATGGTGTAGTCCTAAGAATAAGGACAATCTAACAAAACAAGAAAGATTGGCACTTAATGAGTTGAGATGTGATAATAACATAGTAATTCGAGAAGCTGACAAGGGTGGGAACATCGTGATTATGAATAGATCCAATTACATCCAAGAAATTCAGAGACAGCTTGGGGATTTAAATTGCTATGTTAAAATTTCAGGCAACCCAATGAAGGAAGTGACCAGACGTATCACAGAGAGGTTGTACACATGGAAGGAGGAAGGGCTAATTGATGAGGCGGAATTAAACGTTACTCATCCGGCCTTCCCCTTTATATATACATTGCCTAAAGTTCATAAATCTAAATTTGATCCTCCAGGTACACCAATCGTGTCCAGCATTGGAAGCGTCACAGAACATTTATCAGAATTTGTTGATAGTTTTTTAAAACCTTTGGTGACCAATTTACCATTGTATATACGGGACACAATGGATGTTTTAAATAAACTATAGGACTTTAAATGGGAAGAAGGCATGCTACTGGTTACATTAGATGTAGTTGGACTATATACTTGCATCAATAATGACAAAGGTGAACAGGCGTTGAACCATTTTCTTGATAGCCGTAGTGCAAGTTTACGGGACCATTCGAAAATGCTGGTAGAAATGAGTACGTTGATCTTGAACAATAATTATATTCTTTTCGAAGAGGAATGGTTCCACCAGGTGAGAGGGACTGCAATGGGCTCCAGATTTGCTCCCTCTTATGCCAACCTATTCATGGGTTGGTTTGAGAGGGAGCATGCCTGGAGCCGGGGGGCTTCAAGATGGATTGATTCTATCCTATTCTGGGCCCGTTTTATTGATGATATTTTAATGATATGGAGGGGTACTCAGAGTGAACTATTGGACTACTTTGGGTATCTTAATGATAATTACTTTAATGTGAGATTCACTATGAATCATAACATCAACAAAATAGAATTCTTAGACATGGAATTATATGTAGATAGTGATTCTATCAAGAGCAAGCTGTTTAGAAAAAGCACAGCAACTAACTCTATACTACGCGCAGACAGTTCTCACCCCTTATCAGTAACGAGAGGAATCCCTTATGGGGAAATGATCAGACTATGAAGGAATTGTAGTTCTGATAAAGATTTTGGAATCAAACTTGATAATCTCCGATACAGATTATTGGATAGGGGATATAGGAAAAGCGATTTGGATAAAGCCAGAGAAAGAGTGATGAAGGTCAAAAGGGAAACCACTCAGGTGCAGAAAGATAGAAAACAGTATAAAGACCATCTGGCATTTGTTACGACTTATTGTTCCCAGAAGGATAAGATAGTGAAAGCTTTAAACCAGAACTGGAACCTACTTAAGGGGGTTCCAGGTTTGTTAGATCATTTGGGGGACAGACCAATGAAGATTTACAGAAGGAGTAGTACTATTAAAGAATTAGTGACCAGGAATTATATTCAACCTTTGAGAACAGTGGAATCTAATTGGTTGGCACAACTATGGAAGGGCTTTTTTGTTTGTGGATCATGTAATGTGTGTAGGTTGAGAGTGAACAAAATAAGAGAATTGAGATACAACACCCATAAACACTATCTTATCAAAGAGTTCATTAATTGTAACAGCATTGGTGTAATTTATGAAAAACAATCTATATAGGAAGCACCAAAAGGAACTTGAAATTAAGAATTCAGGAGCATAGACGTTCTATAATCAATGAAGACATCAGATCACCATTGTATCAGCATATGAAGGAATATCATTCCTTAAAAACTGACTTTAGGTTTCATGGTATTCAGAGGATCATTCCCAGCATGAGAGGAGGAGATTGGGAATTGAAAATTAGACAGGAAGAAGTTAGATGGATTAGCAAATGCAGAGTGGTTTCCCTGGGGCTTAATTCTGATACTGAACTCCACCATTTCTTAGTATAACTTGAGCATAGGGACAGCTTGAAGGGAATAAGTGAGAATCTTCTTTATTTTTAATCTATGTTTTATACTGGACAAGATTACTTGAGCAGTATGGAGTTTACAACTGCAGCTGAATGAATGTTGGACTAAGAGGTTTTTTTTGTGTCTCTTTGGATATGAGCCTCTGGACTTTAGTCTTTCAAATGAAACACATTTGAGGAAAGAGAAAAAATATGTTTGGGTATATTCATTGAACAATAGTGGCAATACTTTAGAGGCATTGATTATTTATCGAGGCGATGCTATGGGATTAAATAGATATTGGTCTGAAACAAGACACAAAATTATTGAACAAGGAAATTTTGGTATTTAGTAGAATAGATTTCTTTGGTTGTGCTAAGTATAATATAGTATCAATATCAATTGATTGGTTGTGGGCAAATAATGGTGAAAAGTTTTGGTGTGCATATTGTTACAGGATTGGTAGGACTACCGTCAGGTATTTTATGATTTGACTTATTGTCAGACTGATAGTGGTTTTGGATTTAGCATGACAGTAAGAAAATTAATCCCGAAACCGTCTTAAAAACGGGCCTGATGTGCAAGTGACTTTTTCGGCTAGAATGTGGTTAATAGTACTGATTATGCTACTATGTCGTTTGAATATCGGCAATAGATCTGAGCGTCAGCAGAATTAGTGTAGAGGATGGCTTAACGATTGACTTCTTGACTTTCAGTTCATGACTGGCTAACCTTTAATGCAGAAAGTTTTCGATAGACAGATTGTTTTTAAAAGTTCTCATTTATTTAATCCCACCGCCACTTTGGGGTAGCGAATGAATTGATGGACTAGAGAGGAAGTGGTTGGATAATATGAATGAAGTGTAGTGCGATTGGAGGACTCTAAAATCACGTGATTACATGAGTCTCTATGCCTTTCAGAGCTGCTGTACACAATATTTACAATCATTGAGAAAGGACCGGCGGACCTGAAAGGGAACAACCGGTGAATAGTAAAGTAGGTAGCTGTGATTGGTGGGTTCTGTTTACTAGGTGGTTTCGGTTCCTGTAGCGGTATTCGCTGAGAAAAGAATAGCAGACCTGATAGGAAGCAATCGGTGAATAGTATAGTAGGAAGTTGTGATTGGTGGGTTTTGAATTTTTGTTTCGGGAGGGGTGGACCCTCTTTAACTTCGCAATAAAGAAGTGGTTCATACGGTTGTTCAGGCTGATAGGACGTTGAATTCTAATTAGGTTTGTGAATTTGCTGACTCGAAATACACGCATCTGATTGGGCATTGCACGTTTTAAAAGACTGAGTTTGGCGGGCTGGAGGTTGCATTCCGGATTTATCGGACCGTACTGTGGATGCCAGAGCAGATTGGGAAGACAGCTGTTGTGATCTTAGGAGGTACGGAGAGTATGATTCGTGGGTAGCTAATTGCTTCTGATTGGAATAGAAATTAATGTAACGTGAGTCACTATATTTCAGCTAATGACTTACGTTGTAATTCGGTCATATATGGATTTTTTTATACAGAGTTGTACACAACACAGATAAGGACAGAGGATTATATTTGGTGGAAACAGGTTTTTCGAATTGAGTTGACTTGGACAGAGAAAAGTTTTCTTTAAAAGGTGAGACCTGTGTGACTTAGTCTACAAAATATCAGGACAGAAACCTTTAAAATAGATTTCTTTTACTCTTTTAGTGTGCTGATATTTCTTTTTTTGATTTCTGACAGACTGGTTGTCTAACCAAAGAATAGGATGATGATATAAGGATCTCATAAATCAGAGGTGAGAAGATTCAATTTGGAAGAATTTTATTCTGAATTTGAGTTAACCTGAGTAATTAAGAATTAGTTAATTAAATCTGTGTTCTTACCGACTTCTTTTTGTAAAAGATATAGGATATTATGATTCAGGAGGGATCTATAAATAGTATGGAGAATTAGGTCACGCTTAGTGAAATCAGTACTGGCATTCATGAATAGGGGATTTCAGATCTGCTATTAAGAATAACTCAGTTTGAATAAAACAAGTATTTGAATGTTTTGTAAATATATAGGGTTATTTGGATCATGTGTTTATGAGGTATCTCCTTCTATTTTTTGTACAGATTGTTAAATAGGCAGGTGCCTGAACAGTGGTTCAGGGAGTGCTGTTCTGATAATTGTATGTTATCTTTGCATTACATCACGGATGAGATTGTGATCCTGTGCTTTTACTTTGCAGCCCTGATGAAACGCGTTGGCTGTAAAAACATTAATGTTTGTGAAGTTGGATGATTTTTGACGGCATAACTCCTATCCAAAATAAAGATCAGAATATGAAGCAAACATCCTAAGGATCTTCTTCAAATTTTTGGGGGGACTCTAGTATTTGATTGTTAAATTTAAATATATATGGGACGCTCCTTCTTGAATCTTGAAATGTTTGATTGTTATTGTGGCTTTGACGGTGAGCCAGAAGGAGTTGAGCGTACACATTCATAATTGTTTCGATAATAGACTCTCCAGTGCACACAGGGTTTGACCCCCATCGTCGTCCTTTGGTATCAGGTATGATGTTGTTCGGCTCTGACCGAGTGTCTGCCGTTTGTTTTCACTTGGCATAATACCTCGATTTATGATATTGTGGTTTACATCCTTACAGAATCCGATGTGACTGAAGTGTTTGAAAAATGGTGCGATAACGGCATCCACTTGTGAGTGTTAATCTTTCTTCTAATTGATAATGGGCTCTCACGTTTTTGGTTGAGAGGATTATAGCGCTATCTATCGATATATTCTTGGTCTGATTTGAGGCTATGCACTATGGTCCTGTAAGGCTATGCCGTTTTCTAAGCACTAAGATCTCTTTCTGATCTTCTTTGCTGATCTTTCAGAAATGATAATTTGTTTGTAATGCTGTACACGGAACCACTATTGAGCATGATTTGCTGATGTTACTTTCTTCACCAACAGGTTTGTGCCCCTGACGAAGGGACAGCCCGTTCCGAAATGCATTGGGCGAGGATTATACTTTTATAAATTGTTTGTTTCTCATTGGCAGTGAATGTTGTGGAACTGTCTATTACATCCAAATTTATGTGTAAAATTTCTTTTTTTGTTTTTGATGAAAATGCATGAAAATAAACATTGTTAAATAGCGATTTGCGTATGGTTTACACTGAGATAATGGTTGCACATCATTAGAGCAGTGCATGCTTGAGTCCAGGTCACTGTAAAACCTGGCCACCACATATGTCTCATAGGGATTGTGCCATCTTGCAGACATTGTCTGCCTTTTGTGCTGTGTTCTCGCTCTTTTAGTATGTTTCTCTGTTTTATTTGGCGCAGGCTGTGGATGCCCCCTTTGGTAGAAGCAAAGCTGCAGATAAAAATATAACATTATGTTGACATATATGACAAAGTGAAGGACGAGGAGGAAACTGAAGATGTGGTAACACTGTGTATTTTTCAAGACAGTGTTGATGCTGGCAAACCTCCACCCTTGGTGACCACACTGTGGGCACGCTGGAGTGCCAGCAGCCTCTGGGGTGATGAGCATGGGTGTGGGCCAGAGAAAGAATGTGGATATTTATGATTAGAGTTGGACGTGGTGTGAACAGAGGACCTGAGAATCCCCTAAGTACAGGTTACCGCACAACCCCTGCTAAGGGCTAGATTGGATCTGCAACCACCTCAGAGAGTTGATTTGGGGGTTACAGTAGTTACAAAAGTTTAGCACGTTCAGAGTTATTAGAGTCATTTTCACTTGGAAACCATGCATGCCAGCACCAACATATAATTATGACAGAGACAGTTCAGGGAGTGGGGGATATTTTAAGCTGTAAGATTCTCCCAGGAGCATCATGCCACAAGTTTGCTAATTTCATGCTAACATCATTCCAAGGAAAACATTCATGCTGTGACCGTGTGCGAGAGCAAAATATAGGACTTCAGCAGATTCGCACTAGCAGGTCCTCCCCCAGGTTTTATCTTTGAAAGTACTGAAGCATTGATGGTAAAACTCATATTAACTATGCTAGAGCCATGGAGGCAGGAAGCAGGGGTAAAGCTGCCGCGTCCTGGCTGATGACTACTTATTTCCTATAGTCTCTCCTGTTCTTAAGCGACTCTTAAAATGACATCGTCTGCGATGATGTTCCTCTCTGTGGTGTGACCTGCTGGCTTTAGTTGAACTCTTAGTCCCAGTGTTTTCCTCACAGAAGGTACTTTGCTCTGCTCTGAATTTGGAGAAGGTGACCTGAGAGAGAGGTGATTTCCAGCCTTATCTTAGTTTGTAGATTTCTAACTCAAGTAGGATTCTACTGAAGGTTAACAGTGTAACCTGTTCGCCGATACTTATAATTTTTATCCGGTCAGTGTAGGAAAGTATCTCTCTCCCCCACTCTTTGCCTGACGATGTGACTTCGAACATTGTGCTGGGACTCTGCCAACCAGATCTCCAGCACCAGATCTCTTTCCCTAAAATGTACCACGATTGTCACAGCTTCTGGCTCCCATATCAGTCCCTAGTAAATGGTACTCCTGTACCTATGCCCGGGGGCAGAAGAAGGTCCTCTCTGGATCCCTGCCCCAGACAAGGCAGAGCCACCATTGCAGACTGCGTGTCCAGGTGCAGGACAAAACTAAAGAGTCGGCATGTTACACAGCTGATGTATGTATAGGTAAGTCACCCCTCTCAGGTGGGGACACTCCCACATAAGCAGGGGTGCCCCTACAATGTCCAGTCCATTCTGGGGTATTGTAAGTGCGCAGGTCAACCATAAGAAGTACTTGGGCTGGATTCCCTTCCCCACGAGTCTCCTAGCTCCATGATGGCTTCATTGTTAGTAAGGATGTTCCAACGTCTCGTCATAATGAATCCTACTTGACCCCAGTGTTGGATTTATTATTAATTTCACAGCAGAGGATCCTACCAGAGGATCTCCTAAAACCGACAGACCACTGGTGGTGTTCCTGTCTAGTTGTAGCCAGCCTGCCATCACCAGACATGTTTCTGGACCCCTGGGTAGCGAGCCAGACCTCTCAGGATTCAGAAACGATGCCTGTTGTGGGCTGCGGTGGTTACACCTTCCTCCCTGCAGAATCTGTGCTGGTAGAACCAGGAGCTTCAAAGGTCATGCTGCCTTTGAACTCTGCCCCCCCAGCCTCTGCTGTTGGAAGCAGATGGCGACCTCCCAGTCCTGCTCCACTTTTGGCGGGAGGACTGGTGGGAAACTTAGGGAAATTAGGAGGCGTGTCTACCTCTCCCCTGCCCCACCCCTCAGTTGGGACATACTAGGTAGACCCCACTTTTCACTCTCCACCATCTTGAGGGATGGGGATAGTAGGCTATTAAGAGTCAGGGTATGCCCAACACTCACATGCTCATAAAGGGGGTGTTGGCACCCTACAGGTAGGTAACTCATTGGTTACTACCTGGCATCCCCTAAAATGCCCCTAAACTCAGTGTTTGGATGGCTTCCTAAGAACCTGACTTCAAATTTGACGGATCAAAAGAAGACGACGGAAGGAGAATGCTGACGGACCAAGAACTAAACCGCTACTGAAGTACAGGTAAGACACCCCTCTGCCTCTAGACCTACGGCAGGGAGCACTACATCTCAGGTGTGGACACCCCCACATAAGCATGGTACCCCTACAATGTCCAGTCCATTCTGGGGTATTATAAGTGCTCCGGGAAACCATAAGGAGTACATGGGCTGGATACCCGTCCCCATGAGTCTCCTTGCTCCATGATGGTTTCACTGTAAGTATGGATGTTTGGTATCAAGCATCTCGTCGCATTAAATCTCACCCGCACACTGTTTTAACTGCAGAGGTCAGGCAGGTACCACGTAGGGATCTCACCCAGTGTTTCATCAGTGAAGGTCAGGCAGGTACCACGTAGGGATCTCACCCAGTGTTTCATCAGTGAAGGTCAGGCAGCTACCACGTAGGGATCTCAACCAGTGTTTCATCAGTGAAGGTCAGGCAGGTACCACGTAGGGATCTCACCCAGTGTTTCAACAGTGGAGGTCAGGCAGCTACCACGTAGGGATCTCACCCAGTGTTTCACCAGTGGAGTTCAGGCAGGTACCACATAGGGATCTCACCCAGTGTTTCACCAGTGGAGGTCAGGCAGGTACCACGTAGGGATCTCACCCAGTGTTTCACCAGTGGAGGTCAGGCAGGTACCACGTAGGGATCTCACCCAGTGTTTCAACAGTGGAGGTCAGGCAGCTACCACGTAGGGATCTCACCCAGTGTTTCACCAGTGGAGGTCAGGCAGGTACCACGTAGGGATCTCACCCAGTGTTTCACCAGTGGAGGTCAGGCAGGTACCACGTAGGGATCTCACCCAGTGTTTCAGCAGTGGAGGTCAGGCGGCTTCCACGTAGGGATCTCACCCAGTGTTTCAACAGTGGAGGTCAGGCAGGTACCTTTGTGGCTCTCAGTGGTTATGGGCTGGAGCTCCATCCCTGGTACAGCTTCCATGGTGACAGATAATTAGATGGTTGTGCTAGAGTGTTGGTTGCTCCATGGCAAATGTGCTTTGTTCAATGTTATAGTGTAACAAGTCTGTGAGTACGAGCTCTTGTAATGATTCAGAAACAAATAACAAAATGAGAAACATCAGATGCTTGACCTAGACCAGACAGCTTGCCTTTGTAAGAGTTCATGGTACTTCAGCATAGTCCTAGTAACGCGCACAATCTGCTCTTCTCCTCGGGTTGTGGCTGTTGGTCTTGGATCCTCTAAGCCATGGTTGAGCACCCCTGCTTGGCTTTTCATACTTAGAGTCTGTCAGTCTACAAAAGGTCGTTGAGTCATCCCCAGCAGCCATGTGCTTCTCTGACATAACCGCTTATGCAGCTGTCATTGAAGCCGCTCAACCCTGGGTTTATGCAGGGAACCAAAATGGCTGCAATAAACGCCTGTCTAGGCTGCTTTCGTTTCTGTGTAAAGTAAGAACGCTAGTGAAAGCAAAGCAATGGTGTCTACTTGATACAAGTTCAGGAGAAAACATGGCCACTGTTATTTAAATTGCATTGCCATTCATCTACACAGATGTTATCGGCGCACGACCCAGCCAGCTGTTGATGCTTTCTGTACAATGCAAAAACATTGCTAGTACCAAAACTACATGCCCACTCCTGTTATGTCGGCACTCATGGGATTCTTCTTGGCCCTGTGGAAGCCACTCATATGCGTCATCACTCTCTCCTCCATGTTGAGATTGGCTTAGCCAATCAGAAGGCTTAGGCGAGCGCAAATACTGCTGTGTGCCTGTAGTCTAAGTTCAGATCAGTGGGTAGTCAAAGGACATGAAACAGACCTGGAGCAATGGGTCTGTGTGTCCATCTGTGGGATGGGAATCAATGGGGTGTCACATTCTGCCACGCATTATCAACTTTTCATCACTGTTTCGCGGGTCTCATAAACGTACCCCAAGCAGTTACCAGTCATATTGCAGATGTGTTGAATGTACTAATTGCATTAAAGATACTGTGGCGCCCTCATACCTTCTCTGGAGAACGACACTGGCAAGAAGGGACCCGAGTTCCGGTTGGTCTTATGTTTTTCCTTGGACTTACCTGAAGAATTCAACTGTGAGGAAAATCTGCCTCAGGAACAACTCTAGGGGCAGGTCCTTGCTGTCGGCTTTTACCTGGAGCTGGCCTGGTGGGAGCCATCCTTTTGCCACATCGAGCTTTGCCTCACGCTCTTGGGTGGCTTTAGGGTTCATCTGGGTGCAGTCATTACAAGCCTTTTAGTCTTGCAGTGTACCCATGCACCGGAGGCACTCCTCGTGGGGATCTGTGACAGACATCTGCTTGCGACAGTCCCTCCAAGATTTACACCCTGTCATTTTAGGGGGTGACATCCATTGCACACTGGAAACATTTAGAAGAAAATCTCTTCACAGAGTGAAAAGGAAGGAGCAGAGCTCCAGATCAGCATCCGGAGGTGAAGAAAGAAAGGAAATGATGTCGGCGCGAATGGGTGCCACTTGTATGCATCCCTGTCCGTCACTTCCAGAGCTCTGCGAGGTTGACACAGAATCACATGGCACCACCGACTGGTACATAGGAACGCTGCTTTTGAGTCTTCTGGAGCAAGTCTGGCTCCTGAGGAAATTAACAAGTTGCGGAATCTGCAGTTAGAGTATCCACCAGAAAGAGCGTTACCTAAGGTGAGTAATTTGTTCTTCAGGGCCGCTATTGTGCTTTGTCAGTGCTGTTCTCTTACTATTCAGCACCCTTTAAAAAAAAAAGAAAATGTGCGCTTAACCTGTTTTTACACAAAGCCAATAGTACCTTTCTTTATGCCAATATGAATCTTTTCCTATAAAGTATGTTAACAATATTATGTGTTTCTATGCCTATTCTAAGTACACCTACTGCTATAAAGCATCCATACCGTTCTTTCAAGATTTTATGTGGTGGTTCATTTTTATTTTCTAATTTACCGTTCGCATTGGCAGCATGTGGCACCACTCATAGAAAGCCACATATTTTCTTGGCTTTTTTGTGCTTTTCATATTTGTGGATATTCTTTCAATACAACATGAACCATTGCACAGCTTGCAGGGGCCACACCTATTGGCTCTTGTACATGTTTGTGGTAGTGGGAGCCTGTTTACGGTAAAGCATTCCGTTGATTTTACTGAATGTTACTGTGAATAACCCCAGAGTAAACTTGTGGTCCAGTGCTGTAAGTTGCAGCTGAGGATCAAGCAAACTGGTCAAGGTCTGAACTTCTCTGCTTGACCACATTGTGTCATTTTGGGCAAATCACCTCACCTAACTGGTCCCAATTCTTTAAAACATTCAGAAATCTGCACCCACAGGTTTCTGACATCACATGTGCCTGGTCCTTTGTGTCAGTCATAGCTTTCTGGGCGTAATCCTGAAAAAAATATTTGAGAATGTTGTCCGCAGTACAAGAATATAAATATATATACTGTTCCATGTGAAAGCCCCATAATCTTTGGAGATGTTCCCTTCTCCTACCTACCAAGGAACGGGATTTTTCCTGCCTTCTATATCCCATTTGGCTTTTAACCAGTTGCATCCAGCTGTTTGCGAGTCTCCTGATGCATCTTTTTCTGTTAGTGGGTTCTCTGGCTCATATTTCCTGGTTGACGTTACACCAGTGGGAGGTCAACTATTTCCGTGTTGCTGTTTACTTGGTGTGGGTTCTGTCTGGTAGGTTCCCATGGGGAGAGAGACCCTTCTATTCCTAGTCTCCAAGCCTTCACCAAGTAGCTGTAGTCCAGTCTTTTAAAGTTACATGTTCCATATAAGAGAGAGGGAAGCAGACTAACCAGCGACCCTTGGGTGCTCACAAAAGGGATGACCATGGCCGCAGCCCATCTTCAGAGATCCGGGATACCTTTATTCCTGTACATCGACGAATGGCTGTTGAAGGCTGGCTCACC
The DNA here is from genome assembly GCF_964204655.1 of Triturus cristatus. Lineage (NCBI taxonomy): Eukaryota > Metazoa > Chordata > Amphibia > Caudata > Salamandridae > Triturus > Triturus cristatus. The sequence continues at coordinate 44,054,028 of NC_140589.1, forward strand.
ACAGTCAATTGTGACCAACCTTCAAACAGTAATGAACCTCTTTAGATTGTTGGGGTTCACTATCAACGAGCTGAAGTCCCACCTGACACCTGTCCAGAGGATTCCATTCATTGAATCAATACTGAACACAGTTGAGTTTAGGACCCTCCCTCCACCACAGCAACTTCAGTACATTCACACTATGATCCCAATGTTTCAAGCTCGATCCTGGACCACAGTGAGAGCAGCACTGAGGCCTCTTAGCCTCCTTGGCAGCCATCTTAGGTTAGGTATGTGGGCTCTGCAATGGAACTTGAAGTCCCAATGGGCACAACATCAAGTCATTCTGACCGATTTCATCCAGTCCTGTGTGGAGACAGTTCGAGACATGCAGAGGACGCAGCTCAAATACAATTAATTGTTCCACCAATAGGACACTCTTCCTTCCCTACCTAGAACTGATGGTGGTGACAGAAACATTTCTGATGGACTGGGAGGTAATAAAGGGGAGTTGGCGATCAGGAGCCTGTGGTGTCCAACAGAGAGCCGGCTCTACATCAATCAGCTAGAGTTCTGCGCCATCCGTCTGGCTCTGAAGGTCTTCCTGCCATCTGTCGGGGGAGGCTGGTGCAGGTTGTCGTAGACAACCCGCCTCCAAGTGGTACTGCAACAAGTAGGGTGTAATGTGGTCTTTGGTCCTGTATCAAAAGGCTCTGCACCTCTGGAGGTGGGTGGAACATCATGGCATGTTCCTGATCGAGAAACACCTGATGGGGCCCCTGAGTGCCAAACAAGAAAAACTGAGCATGGCAGGTCACTAGTGGCATCTGCATCCTGAGGAGGTGTAGGACATCTTCAAACAGTAAGGAGAAACCTGGCTAGATCTTTTTGCCACAGTTGAGAATGCGAGTGTCAGTGTTTGCGCATTGGAGTTTCCACAAGAACACTGGGAGATGCATTCTGGTTACAATGGAACATGGGACTCGTGTATGCCTTTCTGCCTCTGTCTCTCCTGCCCACAGCTTTGAAGAAGATCAGGAATTACCGGACCAATGTTAATCTAGTGGCCTTCGAGTTGGCCTGGAGAGTGTGGTAACTGGACAGGTCTTCTGGGCATGATAATCTGTACTCTTACCAGGCTGACACTTTGCGAGGACCTCCTGTCTGAGCAACAGGATAGGGTCCTCCACACGAGTCGCAATCTTCAACTAGTGTTTTTGATCTACTGACTGAAGTGGTTGATTTTATGTCGGCCCCTAGGCACCCTTCCAGAAAGCCTATTTATGCTGGGACAACCTTGTGACCTTGAGTAACGTTAGCAAGAATAACCCTCCACAAGCAAAACTGTTGGACGTTCTTTTATACGTTTCATCTTTGGACCACAAAGGCTCTGCAGTGGGCAATGATAGAAGTTATTTGTTGGCTCTTTCAGCCTTTCTGCATTTGTCAGACCAATTGTCCATGTTTAAATCACATGTTGTGATGTAATTTATTAAATGGTTTGACACATGTTTCCTCCCAGACCATTTGTGATGCCACAGTGGGACCTTAACTTAGTCTTGACATTTCTTCTGCGTAGCCTTTCGAGCCGATGTATACTATATATTACTTTTTCTCATTGAAATGAAGTCAGTGTTCCATTAGTGAACTTCATGCAGTTTCAGTGTAAATGCCTTATTGCGGGCCAGTCAAGGAACAGATACAAAAGGATACGTGCTCCAAAGGTGAATTTATTCGAGTAAAGGACAATGTCATAAGTGACAGTTCAATCAAACGAGGGAGTTGCCACTTCCGTCAGTGGGTCTCCGTGGAGAGGTGTTCCGGTTGTGGGTCTTCACACCGCTCTGGATCGTCGTGAAGAAGACGGGGCAGGGAATGTATCAAGAGAAAGAAGAACAAAAAAAAGAACTACCGCCAGTTCCTTAGTCTATCCAAACAAAAGGAGAAATGGGAAGGGAGGTGAGGGGGAAAAAAGAGAGTGCACCAGCATCTGTCACAGTTTACGATAGCGCAGCGAGGCACAATAGCAGGAATGGTGTCTAAGCACTAGCGGGGCGTTTGCATGCCTCCCTCCGCCCTTCTAGCTGGCTTCCCGCCCTGGGTATCCTTAGCGTACACTGCCCTGAAGCGAGCACGTACCAGCTGTAGCCACGTTCCTCCGGGAACGTGGCTGGCTTCCTTATTGTGCCGAATCGGGTCCGGCGCCCCCTTGACTGGAGAGAGTTCCGCCTCTCTCCCGATCCTCTCGCCTGGTCCACTCGGCTGAAGTCCGGTGTCCGGTATTGGGCAGGGAAAACTGGCCAGCTGCTCCGGGTTCTCACCTCTCCTGTCGGCTTGCACCCGGAGCTCCTCCTCTCGCCTCGTTATGGCCCCGGAGGTGTGTCCATCTCCTACAATGGAATTCCAAGTTCCAGGTTGATGGGCGGGCGTAGAGTCCCGAACGTCCAGATCCTTAAAGGCCCACAGAACCTTTGTAGCCGAAGAGGACTGAAAAGAAAGGAGGGGCAAGAGGTAATGTGGGAACATGTCAGAGTCCTCCTCCCCCGGCAGGTCAACAGCTGGGACATCGTGACAGATCCCCACCCCAGAGTGTTCCCAGTCGTGGACAGAGGAACACGAGAGAGAAAGTCAGTGTTACCATTATCCAGCCCCCTATGGTGACGAACCTCCAATGAAAAGGGTTGCAAGGAGAGAAACCACTGGAGGATCCGAGGTTTCTGCCCCTTATTACGACTTAACCAGAGCAAGGGGGCATGGTCCGTGAACAGGATGAAATGGGAGCCCTCCAGGTAGTATCTGAGCTTGTCCACAGCCCACTTGATTCCCAAACATTCCTTTTCTATGATGGAATACCTCTATTCGCGAGGAAACAGCTTACGGCTGATAAACAGCACCGGGTGGTCCACACCCTCTGGGGAGGGTTGGGAGAGGACAGCTCCAATCCCCTGATTAGAGGCGTTGGTTTGGAGGAGGAAGGGTTTTGTGAAGTTGGGGGACCTGAGTATGGGGGCAGTGGTGATGGCTTCTTTTAGTTCCTGGAATGCTCGTAGGGCTAGAGAGGGAGGGTGTATGAGGTCTTTGGTCATCACCTGCTGTTTGAGAAGGTCGGTTAAGGGACTGGCTATCTCTGAGAAGCGGGGAATAAATCTTCTCTAATAGCCGAGAAGACCAAGAAAGGCCCGGACTTCTTTTTTTGTAGAAGGAAAGGGGGCGTTGACTATCGCCCTGATCTTTTCTTTCTGTGGCTCGATGACCCCGTTTCCCAGGAGATACCCCAGATACTTGACCCGCTGATAACCCACGTGGTACTTCCTTGCGCTCACATGTAGACCGGCCTGCTGAAGGGCCTGAAAGACCGCTTGACAGTGTCGTAAATGTAGTTCCCAACTAGGACTATAAATGATGATGTCGTCAAGATATGCGGCTGAGTATCCCTGATGTTCTGAGAGGACTTTATTCATGAGGTGTTGGAAGGTGGCAGGTGTCCCGTGTAGACCGAACGGGAGGACTGTGCACTCAAAGTGACCCGTAGAGGTTGAAAATGCAGTCTTCTCCCGATACCGTGGGATGAGGGGCACCTGCCAGTATCCCTTTTTGAGGTCCAAAGTGGTATGTATTCTGCATCCCCAAGCCGCTCAATTACCTCGTCCATCCTCAGTAATGGATGTGCATCGAATTTGGATATAGCATTGACGGCCCTAAAATCTATACAAAAACACACAGACCCATCTGGTTTTGGTACTAGGACTATGGGGGACGACCATTCGCTTTGGGAGGGTTGTATCACCCCCATTTCCAACATGTTTTCTATGTCGTTATTGATAGCCTCCCGTCTAGCAGCAGGTATGCAATATGGTCTTTGTTTGATGGATTTACCCGGTGGGGTGGTTATGGAATGTTCTATCAGGTTTGCTTTTCCGGTATAATCCCAAAAAATAGGACAGTACGGCAGAAGGGCATCTTGTAGGGCCCTTTTGTGGGTGTCTGACAGGGCCTCGTTTATATCCAGGAACTCCATAGTGCTCTCTTGTTCCTTCGGAGAGTGTGCTTTGTGTACGTTTTGGGGTGCTGGGCTGAGCCACTTTTAAAGAAGATTTATATGGTGCATTTGGGATTTTTTGGGTGACAACTGTACCAAATAGATTGTGAGTCCTATTTCTTGATGACACGAAACAGCCCCTTCCATTCTGAATGGACTTTTGATAGGCTAGAGGGCAGGAGTACCAAAACCCAATCGTCTACTTTCAAATGTCTCCACCTCTTCCCCTTATCATAATGGAGCTGTATTTTTGTCTGAGCTTTTTCGAGGTTGGCGTCCGCGAAATCGCGTAGCTTGTGTATACGAGTGCGTAATACCGAGGTATAATCAAGGAAAGAATGAGTTTCTTCCTGTTTCTCTTGTTCCCAAGCTTCCCTGGTGATCTCCAACAGATCACGCGGACGCCTCCGAAAAAGAAGCTCGAAGGGTGAACACCCCAAACTTCTCTGTGGTTGACTACGGATTACAAAGAGGGCTAAAGGGAGGAGCATATCCCAATCTCTACCTTCTGAGGCTAGCACTTTTTTAGAGAGAGCTTTAAGGTGGCATTATATCTCTCGCAAAGACCATCTGTCTGTGGGTGATACACCGAGGTCTTTATGTGTGAGATGTCAAGAGATTTGCAGACTTGGGACATCAATCGTGAGACAAAAGGAGTCCCCTCGTCGGTAAGTATTTCTTTAGAAAACCGGCACGTGAGAACAATTCAACAAGGTGATCACTAATGTTGGTGGTCATGGGTGGTCTCAGGGGAAAAGCTTCGGGGTAGCGGGTGGCTTAGTCTACAATGACTAGCACGTACAGGTTGCCCTTTTTTGTACGGGGCCTATCAGGTCCATTCCGACACGCTCGAAGGGATTCCCTAGGATGGGTAGTGGTTGCAGGGGAACAGCCGGAGGAGGGAAGAGGTTTTTGCGCTGACAAACCTCACATTCCTGACAATATTTGGTGATTTGTGAGTATACCCCAGGCCAATAAATGTTCTGTAAAATCATTTGAGTCGTTTTTTGTGTTCCCTGGTGTCCGTCCAGTAGGTGTGTATGCACAAAAAACAACAACTGGTCTCGAAATGCCTGTGGAACCAGCAATTGGGGGGGATGCCGTATCATTCTCTTTTCTGTATAGAAGACCATTTGTTATGTGGAATAGAGGCTAGACCGGGGTTTGCGTTGTAGGAGTTTGTTCGGCCTGCGTCCAGGCATGTTGTAGGGTGGGGTCATGTTCCTGACAATACCGGAAACTCCGGTCAGAGAGCCAAGGAGCTTGGGTGAGGAGAGTGACCTATTCTGGGGGAGATGGGTTAGGGTCTTGCAAATTCATTCTAAGCAGTTATAAAAAAAATGGGTTATATATCCCCAGTATTAAGTCCTCTGGGAGGTATGGTAACACCCCGAGTCTAGCCTGAAGGGTCTTCCCACCTGAAACAAGGCTAGGGAGGTGTATGACTGGGTAGGCATGATCATCCCCATGAACTCACCTTATGGGTACGTATTCGCTGGTACTATGAATAGAAGAAGACACCACGGACTCTCGAACTACAGACTGACGGCACCGCGGGTCAAGTAGAGCTTTTACAAGTATCCCGTTCACTTGTACACTTATGTAAAAACAGGGCCCCATTTCTTCTGTATACAGGATTGTGCGGGGGATACAGCTAACGTCCATGGGTTCCTCTGTCTGTTTTTTTTAGGGGGCAGAACCGGGCGATATGGCCCCACTCCCCACACTCAAAAGACTGCGGTCCCTTGGATGTTGGGGTCTTGGGGTGGAAGCTAGGGCGAGGCGGTTCATGTATAGGTCTTGGGGCCTTTCTCTCGGTTCTTTGAGGGAGCGCGGCCAGCCGTTGTTTATTTGTGTCCATGGGTAGTGAACGGGGTTGGGCCCGGGCGAAAGGGGTCGCCATATCTACCGCTTGTGTGGCCGTTAGATTTGAATGTTGCTTTAGCCAACGTTGTGTGGGGTATGGGAGGGACTCCAAGAACTGCTCCAGGTAGATCAGTTCCATGATCTCGTCCTTGGATCGTACCTGGGGCTTAAGCCATTTGTCGGCTGCAGCTTTGACCTTGAAGTATAGGGTTTTAGGGTTGTCCCCGGGCGCTCCCCTCTCCTTCCGGAAGTGCACCCAATAAGCCTCGGGATGTACACCTAGGTGATCCAGAATGATGTCTTTCACTTCAGCGTATGAAGTGTTCCCTGTAGGATTGGCCACTTGGTAGGCGGCCTGTGGTTCTCCGCTCAGTAAAGGGGCCAGTAAGAAGGGCCACTTTGCGACAGGCCACCCACATGCACTTGCAGCCCGCTCAAAGTTAATCAAGAACATGTCAGTATCCTCTCCTGGGAGGTACTTTTGTAAGGCGATGTGGGGGTTGGTTGGTTGTTCCCCGGTACGACTTTGCAACTGGGTAGTCAGTTGGAGCTGGTCAACGGCAACCTTGTGGATGCATTCCACCTGTTGATTCGTAGAGGTTTTGAACAGTTCACGGTCGGCCGATGTCATCAGTTTCTCTACGGCCCATTCTAGCTTCTGATGTCCAGTGATTATCTGTTGTAATAGGTTTTCCATACTGGCTATGGAGCTAGATTGCCCGCATTCTCCACCATCTGTGGGCCAGCCAAGGTACAGATACAAAAGGATAGGGGCTCCAAAGGTGAATTTATTTGAATAAAGGACAATGTCATAAGGGACAGTTTAAACAAACGAGGGAGTTGCCACTTCCGTCAGTGGGTTTTCGTGGAGAGGTGTTCCGGTTGTGGGTCTTCACACCGCTCGGGATCGGCGTGAAGGATACGGGGCAGGGAATGCATCAAGAGAAAGAAGAAAGAAAGAAAAAAGAACTACTGTCAGTTCCTTAGTCTGTCCAAACAAAAGGAGAAACGGGAAGGGAGGTGAGGGGGAAAAAAGAGAGTGCACCAGCATCCGTCACCCGTATACGATAGCGCAGTGAGGCACAATACGAGGAACGGTGTCTAAGCTCTAGCGGGGCATTTGCATGCCTCCCTCTGCCCTTCTAGCTCGCTTCCCACCCTGGGTGTCCTTAGCATACACTGCCCTGAAGCGAGCACGTACCTGCTGTAGCCACGTTCCTACGGGAACGTGGCTAGCTTCCTCGTTGTGCCGAATCGGGTCCGGCTCCCTCTTGACTGGAGAGAGTTCCGCCTCTCTCTCGACCCTCTTGCCTGGTCCACTCAGCTGAAGTCCGGCATCCGGTATCAGGCAGGGAAAACTGGCCAGCTGCTCCGGGTTCTGGCCTCTCCTGTCAGATTGCGCCCAAGCTTCTCCTCTGGCCTCGTTATGGCCCCGGAGGTGTGTCCGTCTCCTCCAGTGGAATTCCAAGTTCCGGGTTCATGGGCGGGCGTAGAGTCCCGAACGTCCAGATCCTTAAAGGCCCACAGTACCTTTGAAGCCGAAGAGGACTGAAAAGAAAGGAGGGGCGAGGGGTAATGTGGGAACATGTCGGAGTCCTCCTCCCCCGGCGGCTCAACATATGGGACATCGTGACACATCCCCACCCCAGAGTGTTCCCGGTCGGGGAACAGAGGAACACGAGAGAGAAAGTCAGCGTTACCATTATCCAGCCCCCTCCGGTGGCGAACCTCGAATGAAAAGGGTTGCAAGGAGAGAAACCACTGGAGGATCCGAGGTTTCTGCCCCTTATTACGACTTAACCAGAGCAAGGGGGCATGGTCCGTGAACAGGATGAAATGGGAGCCCTCCAGGTAGTATCTGAGCTTGTCCACAGCCCACTTGATTCCCAAACATTCCTTCTCTATGATGGAATACCTCTATTCGCGAGGAAACGGCTTACGGCTGATAAACAGCACCGGTTGGTCCACACCCTCTGGGGAGGGTTGGGAGAGGACAGCTCCAATCCCCTGATTAGAGGCGTTGGTTTGGAGGAGGAAGGGTTTTGTGAAGTCGGGGGACCTGAGTATGGGGGCAGTGGTGATGGCTTCTTTTAGTTCCTGGAATGCTCGTAGGGCTAGAGAGGGAGGGTGTATGAGGTCTTTGGTCATCACCTGCTGTTTGAGATGGTCGGTTAAGGGACTGGCTATCTCTGAGAAGCGGGGAATAAATCTTCTCTAATAGCCGAGAAGACCAAGAAAGGCCCGGACTTCTTTTTTTGTAGAAGTAAAGGGGGCGTTGACTATCGCCCTGATCTTTTTTTTCTGTGGCTTGATTAACCCGTTTCCCAGGAGATACCCCAGATACTTGACCCACTGATAACCCACGTGGGACTTCCTTACGTTCACATGTAGACCGGCCTGCTGAAGGGCCTGTAAGACCGCTTGACAGTGTCGTAAATGTACTTCCCAACTAAGACTATAAATTACGATGTCGTCAAGATATGCGGCTAAGTATCCCTGATGTTCTGAGAGGACTTTATTCATGAGCCGTTGGAAGGTGGCAGGTGCCCTGTGTAGACCGAAGGGGAGGACTGTGAACTCAGTGACCCGTAGGGGTTCGAAAATACAGTCTTCTCCCGATCCCGTGGGTTGAGGGGCACCTGCCAGTATCCCTTTGTGAGGTCCAAAGGGATTATGTATTCTGCATCCCCAAGCCGTTCAATGACCTCGTCCACCCTCGGTAATGGATGTGCGTTGAATTTGGATATAGCATTGACGGCCCTAAAATCTATACAAACGCCCAGACCCATCTGGTTTTGGTACGAGGACTATGGGGGACGACCATTCGCTTTGGGAGGGTTGTATCACCCCCATTTCCAACATGTTTGCTATCTCGTTATTGATGGACTCCCGTCTGGCAGCAGGTATGCAATATGGTCTTTGTTTGATGGATTTACCCGGTGGGGTGGTTATGGAATGTACTATCAGGTTTGTTTTTCCGGGATAATCCAAAATAATAGAAGAGTACGGCAGAAGCGCATCTTGCAGGACCCTTTTTGGGGGGTCTGACAGTGCCTCATTTATATCCAGAAACTCCATAGTGCTCTCTTGTTCCTTTGGAGAGCGTGCTATGTGTACGTTTTGGGACGCTGGGCGAGTCACTTTTTAAGAAGATTTACATGGTACATTTGGGATTTTTTTGGTGACCACTGTACTAAATAGGTTGTGAGTCCTATTTCCTTGATGACACGAAAGGGCCCCTTCCATTCTGAACGGACTTTTGATAGGCTAGAGGGCAGGAGCACCAAAACCCAATCGTCTACTTTCAAATGTCTCCACCTCTTCCCCTTATCATAAAGGAGCTGTTGTTTTGTCTGAGCTTTTTCGAGGTTGGCGTCTGCGAAATCGCGTAGCTTGTGTATATGAGTGCGTAATGCCGTGGTATAATCAAAGAAAGAACGCGTTTCTTCCTGTTTTTCTTGTTCCCAAGCTTCCCTGGTGATCTCCAACAGATCACGCGGACGCTTCCGAAAAAGAAGCTCAAAGGGTGAACAACCCAAACTGCTCTGTGGTTGACTTCGGATTACAAAGAGAGCTAAAGGGAGGAGCATATCCCAATCTCTACCTTCTGAGGCTAGCATTTTCTTTAGAGAGAGCTTTAAGGTGGCATTATATCTCTCGCAAAGACCATCTATTTGTGGGTGATACACCGAGGTCTTTATGTGTGAGATGTCAAGAGATTTTCAGACTTGGGACATCAATCGTGAGACGAAGGGAGTCTCCTGGTCGGTAAGTATTTCTTTAGAAAACCGGACATGTGAGAACAATTCAACAAGGCGATCACTAATGTTGGTGGTCGTGGGTGCTCTCAGGGGAAAAGCTTCGGGGTAGCGGGTGGCATAGTCTACAATGACTAGCACGTACAGGTTGCCCTTTTTTGTACGGGGGAGAGGGCCTATCAGGTCCATTCCGACGTGCTCAAAGGGATTCCCTATGACAGGGAGAGGTTGCAGGGTAACAGCCGGAGGCCAGTAGGGGTTTTTGCGCTGACAAACCTCACATTCCTGACAATATTTGGTGATTTGTGAGTATACCCCAGGCCAATAAAAGTTCTGTTAAATCATTTGTGTCGTTGACTGGAGAGAGTTCCGCCTCTCTCTCGACCCTATTGCCTGGTCCACTCGGCTGAAGTCCGGTGTCCGGTATTGGGCAGGGAAAACTGTCCAGCTGCTCCTGGTTCTCGCCTCTCCTGTCGGCTTCTGCCCTGAGCTCCTCTGCTGGCCTCGTTATGGCCCCGGAGGTGAGTCCGGCTCCTCCAATGGAATTCCATGTTCTGGGTTGATGGGCGGGCGTAGAGTCCCAAACGTCCAGATCCTTAAAGGCCCACAGTACATTTGAAGCAGAAGAGGACTGAAAAGAAAGGAGTGGCAAGAGGTAATGTGGGAACATGTCTGAGTCCCCCCCCCTCCCACCCCCCCCCCCCCTGGCGGGTCAACAGCTGGGACATCGTGACACTTATATACCATCTTTTTCCAGGAAAAGTTCATGCTGATTCCTTGAGTGATATTCTTGCCAAAAGTCTTGACAGATGTCAACTTTGGGCAATCCATTACTCTGCCCGAGTTGTTTGCCCACCCTCATTTTGAAAGAAGAGACGCTTCAATGACCGGAGCCCGCAAGGGTTTTTAGCTTTTATGTTTATCGTACCAAGAAACATTGAGGGTGCAGTCAACCTTATCTGTGGTTCTCCAGAGCAACAAAAGGGAAGGCTGTGCAGAGGAGGACCTGGTCTAGTGAGAAGGCTGCTACCATTGTGTTGACATCTGCCAGGCTGTAATGTGGGCGTCTATGCATTTGTTAACTAAATACTACTGCCTTGGCAGCCAGGTCCTACGGGAAGGATATTTCTTCCGCTGAATCCTTTGAGACGCTTTGGTTTGAAACCGCTCCACAAACCTTCCACCTGGGGAGAAACTGCTTTAATATCTATTCCAAGGTGAGAAACTGCAGTCAGAAGTATCTACCAGGAGACCAATTATAATGGATACTGCTAACAGCAGATTCTGCACATTTAGTGGCTGACAATGTTCGTTTTGCCCCAGTGGCTTCTCTTCGCTTTATCACTATGTGCTATGTCTGATGAACGATCCGCAGGTTTCCTGGACTCCTAAAAAGAGTGTTCTGTCTTTAAACCTCTCCTTGCCCATTATGGAGAATGTTACATGTTTTTAGCCCTGCTTCTGAATGGGCAGAAGTAATTCGCTTCTGGAGAGTCTGTGTTTTCATGGTCCTTTGTCTTAGAACCAGGGCATATTACAGAAAATCATCCGGAGCGCAACATGCATCTGAGAGGCTCCAGAGACTTGTGTGGCCGCATCTCTTTTATGATTCATGCCAGCACAGATTTTGCACCCACGCTGTCAAACTGGAGCTTCCCTTCTGTATATTTCCCTTGTTTGCTGCTGTTAGGTCTGCAGTGTGGGATATGCTGTTGTGACACAAGACTTGGGGTTCTCTACCAGATAGAGGAACGAGGATGCTGCTTTAAATGTGTTTTTTCTCCGTGCCTCAAGCAGACGACAAAGACAACATGACTGAGTGATGAATATGGAGTGTGAGTGATTGAAACAGAGTGTATGTGATTGAGACGTAGTGTTAGTGATTGACACGGAGGGTGAGTGATTGATGGACACGGAGGGTGAGTGATTGATGGTCATGGAGAGTGAATGATTGATGGACACGGAGGGTGAGTGATTGACACTGAGGGTGAGTGCGTGAAAGGCATGGAGGGTGAGGGAGTGATGGACATGGAGGGTGAGTGAATGATGGACATGGAGGGTGAGTGATGGGCATGGAGGGTAAGTGATGGGCACAGGGTGTGAGTGATGGACACGGGGTGTGAGTGATGGACACGGTGTGTGAGTGATGGACACGGTGTGTGAGTGATGGACACGGTGTGTGAGTGATGGACACGGTGTGTGAGTGATGGACACGGTGTGTGAGTGATGGATGCTGAGTGTGAGTGATGGACGCTGAGTGTGAGTGATGGACGCTGAGTGTGAGTGATGGACGCTGAGTGTGAGTGATGGACGCTGAGTGTGAGTGATGGACACAAAGTGAATGATGGACACAAAGTGAATGATGGACACAGAGTGTGTGATGGACACAGAGTGTGTGATGGACACTGAGTGTGAGTGACTTGAGTGCAGAGATCCTCTGTGGTAATGAAGTGAAATGGAAGCAGGTTTAAGTGTCCACCCTATAGCCCATGGGAGAGGCCCAGGCTCTGCTCTCTGTCCTGTTTGGCAGAAGCTCTGCTGAATGTGTGAGTCTTGGCCCTGGAAGTGATGGCTCCCCTTTTGTTTAGTTAGGTGTGGTGGCACCATTGGGTGCGGCTCCTCTACTTCTTGTGTGCTTGACTTCAGACTTTCCCTTGTCCACTCCTGCCAAGTCTGCAAGTTTGGTGTGGTGCCTTTTTGCTTAGAAGTTCTCTTTTTTCTCTGTGCACATTTTAGGCTGTTTTTAGAACTGCATCTCTTTTAGAGGGGATGGCCCAATAAGGCGTTCTCAACGAGGACCTTCCTGATATATTTTTTGGGGCTACAACACAAACAATACTACCACAGCACTTTGATCCCTGAAGATGCCAGCCACTGTCCCAGCACCTTGAATTCACCAAATTTTCATTAGGATTCAGCTAAAATGTCAACACTTATTTTACAATTTGTAACGAGCATTGGCAAAGCCAGTAAGACTGGCATTGGCTGCTGACCTTTTATGTTTGCCAATACTTCTTTTCTTCTAACATTGTTTTTGTAAATCTTTATTACAAAGCATATTCAAAGATGATCGCCTGTGTGTACATACCCACGTGCATGAATGGGTGGTCAATGTGGAATGATTTTTGCAATATGGTTTTACAAAATTCATTCTACATTTTAATCGCATATTTATACATGGACAACCATCTTCTAATGTTTTTTGTTATACTTGTACATTGTAAAAACACTCATAGATGGCTACCCATGCCGGCGCATGCAGGTGAACACACAGGTGACCGTGTTTGAATTGCATAATAAAAACACTTTCAGGCATGGCCCTCCCATGCATGCACACACAGGTTCAGGCACTTCTCAGAGGTGAGAAATAAAATAAAAGACATTCAGTTATGGCTATCGCTCTTACCCCATAAGCGTCCATCTCTGAATGTCTGTGGAGTCACTCTAAAATGGCCGCCTAGCTCTGCATGTGAACACAGAGGCAGCCATCTTTGAATATTTGTAAGGCCCATTGAAAGATAAGTGGCACTTGCAGTCCGGCGTTAGATGTGGAGCACTAAAGATGCCATTATGGGCCCGGTAGCAGTATCTGAGAAACTGCCAAGCCTCACAAAAAAGTTCAAATAAAAACTTTTTTTTGGTTTACAATCGACAAATCGGCTCCCCAGTTTCTGCCGCTGAAGGAGACTGTTGACAGTTTGTGTTTAGGCAGATTGCCATCCCTCACACAGAAAGGAACCACTGGCTGAAGTGAGCGTACCCATTGTTCCATCTTGTGTGTTGTGACTGGCAGAAGAAAAATGTGAATGACACTACAATGGACCAATGGTAGAAGAGGGCTGACTGAATGCTCCCCTATGTATGTGTACTTAAATATTTTTTTCTTTTTTTGAAAAGCACTAGTTCGTAGCCAACACCAGTCCTAAAATTGAACAGTTGTCCAAAAACTTTGGGAGAAGCCAACACAGCTCATTACATTACGCTACATGCACCGCACCGGTGGAGCAGTTGATACAGGTCCTCCCCCAGCTGTGAAGCACCGGCCCTTCTCATTACTCTGATTGGCCGGTTGGGAGTTCGGCCGTCAAGCTGAATGTAATTGGTTAAGTTGGAAAACTACCCAGATAAGCAATAACTGGGGTTCAGGAGCCTGTGTGTCACAGGCACCAACCTGTACCCCAAGCTGAAATTGAATTTACAGTCCTGAGGTGCCACTACCTTTTAAGGCGTACACGCTAGTGGGCCTGAGTGGGCCTCAATGTCTGACAGCGCAGTGCAGAGGGCGGCTCAAATTAAGCACTGGACAATTGAGGAGGCGGAATAGTAATATTATTATTATGGTGGACAGAATCAGGCTCAAGAAGACTGACTGGTGGGAGTAGAACGGTTGCCCGAGCCAGATTTAAATAACTATTCGTTTTTTTGTTTTTTTTACACTTCTGACATTCTAATAGTGTTACTAATCATGTTTCGCTTCACATGTGATACTTTTTAGTCTTACTCGTTACTTTTAGTTTTACATTTTTGAGTTTTAGCTCCTTCTGTCCCCTTTTCCCTCCTACAGTTGCTTTTATTTTTTATTTTTCTCAATTTTCCCTTTGATCACTTTTGGTGTTGAATTGCCCTGCATACCTCCTCAGGTTTCCTTTTACATTCCTTTCTTTTTTTATCACTCATGTTCTTCTTGCCTCCTTTGTTTTTTCCTTTTCTTTCCTTCCTTCCTTTTTTCTTAGTGGGGTATTGTTCCCATGTGAAGCATGTTCGATTTCCATACGAGAACCCCGGTACCATGATGTCCATTTGGTTTCCTATGATGCACTTTTTTGGATGTATGTAATACGTAGTGTGAACGTCACTATAAAGCAACAAAGTGATGAATCATACAGGAGAGGGTGGAAGGCAGATCATATACATGAAATAGGGGTTTCACAAATACATTTTGCACACATTGCATTTCACATTTTAAGGCACGAGGAGATTAAGTTATTTCCCCAGAGTCTCACAATTTTAAGTCAGGCACGGATCTCAGAATGTGATCCTGGGTCCCCAGGTTCCAAAGGCAGCAGCGGTGAACACTAGGACACAACTCCTCTTTTTTGTGGTATGCAGCACATTTTTCAGTCTGTAATAAAGTGTTCCTGATAAATGATCAGAAGTCCCAAACAGGGCCATCTACAGGCCTCCAAAACATCCATACCACAACAGTGGGAATGTGAAAAAATCTATTCAAATAACTGAGACAAGAATCTGTGGCCTATGTGGAGTAGGCTCCAATCAGTAAAGCAACAGAGGAGGATTACAATTCTGGCCAAAATTAAAGAAATATATCTTAGGGCTTCAGCACCCCAAAATGCCTATTGTTGTTACGGTCTGTTACTCCCTGCATGCCCCTGCCCTGCCCTCCCTAGTCCAGATTCCAAATCCTCTAGAAAAAACAAAAAGGGAAAGAAGATGGTGCCTTCCCTCACTGATTTACCCCAAAAAAGGCAACAAATCCAAGTGCAAATAATGCATCATCAATTGCACACTAAGATGAGGGATGCTTTCCCTTCATTGTCCATGTCCAAAATAATCAAGGACTTGATAAAGATTAGATAGGACTCTTCTACTCTATGTATAGTAGCCTCACTCTTTATGGCAGTGCCCCTGTTAAAAAAAAAATTAATTTCATTATCAAAAGTTTGCCCAAACAGTGCTCTCGAGTAAAATAAAATCCAATGAAAATGAATTTCTTTCGCAGCGCAGCACAGCGAAAAAATCAACCACTGCTCTTACTCTCCTTGCGTTCTGCCTACAATACTTTTTTTGGGAGAACCGTAACATGGCACAATGGAGTATTTGACGTAACGAGCGTGATCTGAAATGCCCAACGTTAAGTGAAAGTACACTGCCATAACAAAGGTCCCGTCTGGACTTAGAAAGACTCATGCAGTCATGTGCCGGTCTAGTGCTCAGTCTTCTGGAGCGTGTTAAAGGAGGGAAGGGCATAAAGAGCCTTGGACGTCTTGAAGCCTCCTCGTCACTAACACCTGCTGCATGGACCCCGCCATAGTTCACTGGATGTCACGTGTGTTCTTGTTCTTCTAGATATGTCTTCTGTCTCTCCTACCTTAGTTAATGGTTTCAGTTTTCCTGTCTTGGTGTGCTCTGTTCATTTGAAGGCTAGGACGGTATTAAAACATACTATTGATCTTAGAATGGCTGTACCCAGCAGCAACATTAACCCTAGCCACTTGCGTCACTTGCACTTCACGGGCTATATTACACACATTGCACCAGTGACTGGTCATCTGACAATTTTGCTTCAGTGACAGAATACTCCTATGAAAAAAGAGTTACTATAATGTCATTGTATCAATGTGCCAACCTCTTTCTAGAAATAAATACTTTTACATCAAGAGAAAACAATTCACAGATCACCGCCCGTTCTACAACCCTTCATCAGAACTCCTGCCGTGGAAACCTGAAGGACACATCCAACATGGTGACTGCTTCAGAAGTGGCTTTGTTGTTGGTGGCCTTTGGAGGTAGCAGCTATAGGTGGCTTTCCTGGAGGTGGCCTGAGAGATGTCTTTGGAGGTAGCAGCTTTAGGTGGCTTTCCAGGTGGTGGCTTGAGAGATGTCTTTGGAGGTAGCAGCTGTAGGTGTCTTTCCTGGTGGTGGCCTGAGAGATGTCTTTGGAGGTAGCAGCTTTAGGTGGCTTTCCTGGTGGTGGCCTGAGAGATGTCTGTGGAGGTAGCAGCTTTAGGTGGCTTTCCTGGTGGTGGCCTGAGATATGTCTTTGGAGGTGGAGGCTTTAGAGGTGGCTTTGCTGTTGACGGCCTGAGAGGCGTCTTTGGAGATTACAGCTTCAAAGGTGGCCTGAGAGATGTCTTCGGGGGTGGCAGCTTAAGAGGTGGAGTTGGTGGTGGAGGCATGACAAACGTCTTCAGAGGTGGCAGATTCAGAGATGGCTTTGATGGTGCTGGAGCAGAAATCAATTTAAATAAAGCAGTTTAACATTTCTATTGCACACCAACAGGATTGATCCCTGTTCTGGTGTTTCCTCTCACTTCTCTGCCACAGATTTTTGCCATTGTTTATGCGAAGATCAGGAGCTATGCATCACATAAATCAAAATCACAGTCCTATCTCTGGGTTCAGTCAATAACAAGAGTTAGATGCATGCTTTAAGGGTTTTAGTTTCATTAAACGTTGAGTAAGTTGGTGCTATCATAAACCCATAAAAAGTTCAAGTTTGAAAGGCTAGAGAGAGATAGCTCATAAACTCAAATTCAGTGAGTCAATAATGGCTAAACTTTCCATAAAAAGAGATTCACCAACTCAGTAAGTCTCAGCAATGAAGCAAATAAATCATGCTGTAACAGTGTTAACTGCATTCGGCAATCAGATCGGAAAAGGGTAGCAAATCAATGTTCATCCATCCAGCATTAAACCATTAGCATCCAGCATAAAAGTTATGGGAAAATTGCAATGGCATAGCATTAACCTACTTTAGGAACACTCACTAATATGAACAGTTGAAAAGAAATATTACAGTTCCACTTGTATCTTCTACTCCTCTCGCTCAATCAGTTTTCAGTTCTTCTGAGGATAGGCTTTCCTTCTGCTTTCTCACAATTTTATGCAAAGCGCTTACAAAGATTTATCACAAAGTATGACACGTTATTAAAACTATGTCTACTAATGAGGCCTTCTCAATTCTTGGACTCTGTTTCCCTATGGAAGGATAACATTCTTAACCATCTAATAAAATGAATTGTACATTAGCTAAACAATAGGCTGTGTGAATTAGAAACATCAGCTGCAAAGAATATTATTCAGCACCACATCTTTTTATTATAAAATGAGGAAAATTAAGTTAAAAGATCAACATTTTCTATTCATGCATTGTATCCAGTGTGTGAAATAAGGATTCATTTTATTCAACAATAAATCAATTCTAGCAAATATTTCAAAAAGTTATTATTAATCAGGAACATTCTGCAGTATGATGGGAAGCTTTTTATTAAAGACATGTCAGAGTAAGGTCAACCCTTTTAAACATTCTGTGCACATCGCAGCACATTCATTTTTAAAATGAAGCTTGCTCAAACATCTTGAGGCCTAGTACCAATAGGTATAGTTACATACTGCACATTTTAATGTCATGTCAGTTCAATGTAATTTAGCATATGAATGTTATACATGTGACTTATTACTAAATTAATTTTGCATCCTAATAACACTTTCCCTCAATTCTTGCCTCTGATGGCTCTTAACCATCACTCTTTCACATGTAACTTCTGTTCAAAGGGCACACTCATCATCAGTTGAGTCTTGTCTCTTTCTTTCCAAACTTTTGAATTGTAATGAGTTTCTATACAGGTCATTAAGACCACAATCTAATGCTGATTCTTTTCCCATTCTCTTGCTCATTTCTCTACTCCATCTTCTAATAGTGTAGTATCTACAACCTTTGAATAATGATAGAAGGAAACAAAGTCTTATGATTAATTTTGGCATAAGAATAGCTTTCTGGATTCTTCCTACTGCAGTTACTAGTTTCCAATTGTGTGTATTCCCTTTTTAAAGTTTTCTAATATGCTAGGTGTTTCTAACTCTTCAAATTTAGGTTTTAGGTCTGAAATGTTCTTTGCAAATTCTTGAATTTTCTTGCTCTTATCAGATATATATGAGCAGCAATGCTGAATTTCCAGCATTTGGCAGACTCTGCCTTTTTCTGTGAGTAAGATGTCTAATGCTAAGCGATTTTGCAAAACCATGAATCTAATTGCTACAGCTCAGTGTTCACAACTCCAGAAGTACTAGTTGACAGCGGTTGACAGTTTTCAAATCTTTTTGTCATTCAGTGTGACCTCAACGGGCGGATTGATTGCACCAAAAATATCTTCCACTAAATGGGTTCCATCTTCTGTACTACAGGTGTGTCTGTGAGCTGGTGTTAATCCATTCATACTATACACTTAATACATCTTTGGAAATAATATAGCTAAGTAGCAAAACCCCTCCCAATCAGCAGGTAACTGGAAGTAAGCATCTTGTCAACAAACAAAATAAACTTATGGAATTGCGGTTTCTTCCCCTCGTAAAATTTGTTGTGCCTCTCTTTAATTCAAATGAGTGTTCACAGCTACTAATTTCCACATGTCTGGTTCTTGTGTGTGTTTCCCTTTTATAAACACATATTTCCCTTTCTGTCATCTGTCTAATTGCAGCTTTGGATAAACCATTTTCTTCTTAAAATTATCTTCCTTTTTCCAGATGTTTTTCAAAACATCATTCTCTCTATCTTTGTGAAATATTAGTGTACCCTTCCTCTAATGTCCTAATAAAGGCTTTCTCTAGTGGTCTCATTAAACAGGTTAGATTATTATGATAAGCCTTAACACTATCTATGGGCATAGACAGTCTAAAATAATGCCAAGCTGTGCCAATTTGTTTTGCTTGTTGTTGTAAATTCATGCTTTGTACTAGTGGTACTCTGGAAAGTATTAGAGCATAGTTAGAGTAAATATATGCTCATCTTTACATAAATGTAAGCAATATACTACATGAAACTACGAATGACAATGGAATGTGATGGTAGATAACTTACTCAGCTGCTGGTGTCGGTAAGTGGGCGCAGACGTAACAGTCCTTTGCATCCATAGCTTGGGTGTATTCTTGCACTAACCTAGAATACATTTTAGTTGTATAATCATCTCTTTTGTACCTTGCAAATGATTCTTTCAATTCAAAAGTTTATTGTGTGTGCCAATGTGATAGTTGTATGAGTAGGCCTAACATCCTTCTCATGTGTTAAACTGAACCCTACTAACACTATTATAATCATTAATACTGATATTACGAAAATTGAGCACATAATAATTTAGCATCTATGTCTAAGGCAACACGTTTGTCTAAAAGCAGATTGTTTCAAACATAGTATTCAGCAACAGCTCAAAAGTTAAATTCAGAGTTTTCTCCAAATATGTTCTTTACAAGTTTTTCTCAAACAGTCTCTTTTCCCACAAAGTCTCTTTAAATTCAGAAACTTTTTTATAGACAATCTTAGCCCTACTTTGTGTTCTTCTACAAATGTTATCCCTACTCTTTTACTGCAACCTTACTCCAAGGTAAATCTCCCTAAAATAAAAACTTAGATTCAGTCTTTTAGCACTTTTCAAGTAGTTTTAGTTTTTTGAATGTCTTTCAGTATTCTCCGGAAGTCTTTGTCAGACAGCTTTATGCAAGTGTATTTGAAGTGATGTAATGGAAGTTTGAACAGTTTAGTTTTCACATCAGCAAAAACAACAGTTGATGGACAGAATGCAGAACAATGTCGTACATTCACCCCAGTACAGAGATCTGGGCCTAAATCCACAGTTTTATTGCTCACCATGCCGTTCCAGTTTGAACCCAGCCATATGCAAATCAGTCTTGACCCTGTGCCTCATGGGAACAGTCCAGCCCGAACATCACAAAGTTCATTCAATGATACATTCAGTACCTTGTTCACGTTTATCCACTCAGGTGCAGAATACCTTCGACAAAGCACTCATGCTCATTTTGATCTTCCTGATGTCACTTCCACCTCTCAACTCTGTCTCCTCAGTGATAGTCGGTGGTATTCAATCAACAGACACACTTACTTTTAATTTCCTTTGATTACTCCTCCATGTTCATTCATCTTTATGGTTGACTCTTCTTGTTTCACTGCTTGTTCCTTCACCCGGATCCTCTATTCATACAGATGATATCTCAGTATTCTGATGGATACATCTGCCAGTGGATTCCTCACCTTGTGAATATCCCCTGCGCCAGCATTCCGTGGAATGCTGGTGCAGGGGATATTCACAAGGTGAGGAATCCACAGGCAGATACTGTATCCACCAGAAATAGCGTTACCGAAGGTAAGTAACTTGTTCGTCTTCTCAAGGTGAGGTTTGGTCTCTTCTTTTTCTTCAGAAACCTAAGTACCTCTTTGTGAAATGACAGGTACTTGATTTGGTGCAAATGTGCGCTGATCTTCACCCCTTTCTTCTCCTTGCTGCTGTTGTGATCTCTGTGTCATTGCTGTTTGTTGAGGTTCAGCTTGTGACAGTGCTTGTCCGCAGCAAAGGCAAAGCGTATGGCCATTTCAGTGATGTTGAGGCACAGACTTTGGCCAATTGAGACATTATGCTGCCATTGAGCTGCTCAATGATATCAGAAGCTTCAGGGCTATAGATACATTGCAATCTCAGTTCAATTTGCAATGCTTTCCATGTCATTCGTAGGACTTCGTTGTTAAAGTGTGTCCCTCGATCTGATTCAAAACTGGCATACTGTATTGTGGAATCAATTCTCCTAGTAACAGTTTTGCTTCAGTGCAGCTGTCATTTCTTCTGATTGGGTAGGCCTCCACCTATCGCGAGAAGATGCACACTATGTCCAGGACAAATATCAACCCGTTGTAAACAGCCATCTTAATAAAGTCCATCTGCATTCTGTTGAAGGGACCACCTGTTCTCCCTATGTGACTCAGTGTGGCAGGAGTTCTTCTCCATACATTCATTTGTAGACAGATAATGCAACCTTGGCACTATTCTTCTCCAAGCATCCTAAATCTGGGGTTAAACCACTTTTGCCTAAATAACCTTGTCATGGGATCCCTCCCGAGATGTTTGAGTCCATGTAAGTGTTGTGTCATTGGAAACAACAAACTGTTAGGTAACACTGGTCTCCCATCAGGTGACATTTAAATGTCATTTGCATTTTTCTCTCATCCTGCTCGTATCCAACCTTGTTCCTTTGCCTCTGAAACATTTTCTGTACCCATTTTAATTCTTCCCATGTGTCAGCTGCTGACATCAACATAGAAAAGACAGTGTCCTGCTCAGATTCCCATGCAATCGTTCCATTAAATGTGCAGGCCACCAGTGCACACTTCCATGCAACTTTTTCAGAGTATCTGTTTCGGACTGCAATGTAACCATTGCGACTCCGGTATGCTGTACATTTGACTACTGCAATTTCAGCAGGCAATTAGAGAGCTTCCAAAAGACTTCTAACATGCTCGCCATTATGAAGTGGAGTGCCAGAAGAGGTCATGAAACCTCTTTGCGACCATAATTGCCTACAATCATAAACAGCATCAAAGCCTTACTGACTATCTGTAAATATAGTCACTTTCAATTGGGCTTCAAAATGCAAGCTCTTGTAAGGGCTATTAATTCTGCAACCTGTGCTGATGTAATACCTCGACACCATGAAGCTTTCACAACATAATTGATTTTGCAAACAGTAAGCTGCTCTCAGGATACCATCATTGTTTCTCAAGCATGAGTCGTCAACAAATATGATATCATTGGGCTCATTCAGGTGTTCATCTTTAATATCAGGTCTTTCTTTGTTCGTAAATCCGTGACATCTACGCAATCATGTTCAACTTCATCACAAACAGCATCAGTTATAGGTATCAAATTAGATGGCGTCAAGATCTGTCACGCTGTCAGCTGCTAAAATCTGTTGCTCGTAATTTGTAAGCCTATTGTGTCATGTATTGAATTTTTGTTGGGGGTCAGCAACATTTCCACAGAGTGTGGGACCATTACAGTTGAAGGGTGTTCTATCATTATGCTCTGACTCCTCTCGATCCTAACACCTACTGCGGTGACCGCTTTAAAGCAGCCGGGAAGTCCTGCGGCTACAGGGTCAAGGTTGTTAAAGTATGCCACAGCCCTCCCTCTCACTGCAATCATAACCATCTTACTGTAATCAGGCATTCCTAGTCCTGGGGTATGACAGAGACTTTCTCCCAGCTCTAGGAAATCTTTCAAGCAATTGTTGTCCCAAGGAAGCGAATCGAGCACAACCTTGTGTATCCGCTCAGTAAAGCCTTAGCCACTAGGGGAACGTTGGGTATTCACTGTCTACAGTAGCCAACCATTCCCAAAAACATCCTGACTTCTCTTTACATTTGAGAGGGATTCATCTGAAGAATTGCTTCCACCCTCTCTGGTAACCCCTTTCTTGCACCTTTCTCAATGTTGTGTCTCAGATACTGAACTTCTTTCTGACTGTATTACAATTTTCCTGGAGACACCTTGTGTCCATTTTCAGCCAAGTGATTTAAGGATGCAATTGTATCCTGCTTACAAGCTTGTTGTGTCTCTGGTGCTACAAGTAAATGGTCAATATACTGCATAAGTAATGACTTGTAGGGCATTTTCAATGGCTCCAGATTCTTTTTCAAGATCTGATAAAAGATTTCCCAATGCTGCGGGTGGGTAGGGAGGACTCAGGGAATGATTGACGTTGAGGGGCAATTGCTATGTATGATCTTTTCGGTGTACCGCAGTGTATTGTTTTCTTTTTCTTGACTGCATCATAAATACAAAAATACATTTAAAAAATCTGATGAAAGATGAAATGACTATCTCTATACCCTTGTGGGACGCGGCACCATGCCATATTCCCCTGCTGAAACATGAAGGAAAAAAGGTACTATCTTCATGTAATGGCGCACTGTGAAAACTGCTTGGTAAAGATTAATAAAAGTAAACCATTCTGCAGTGCACAGTATCTGAAAAAGTATAGTGGCTGGATTCAGTACCATGGGACAACATTCAACAACAATGTTATTGATTTTTTGGAGATCCTGCACAATCTGATATTTACCATTGGGCTTCTGTAAACCCATGATTGGAGAGTTGCATAGAATCCCAACCTATTCCCTCAAAATCCCTTTGGTCAGCATGTCTTCAATTACAGCGGTTATTCCTGCAACTGTCTCTGTGTAAAATTGAATGGCAGTGTTCTTGAATACACTGCATTTGATTTTAGTTCCACTCAGACTGGTTCTACACCTTTTATTAGTCCGATATCTTTTCCTGTGAAGTTGAAGTCCTATACTTTTGGGTTCACTGTTTCTTTTAAATCAGGATGTAACTCTTCGATTGTTCTTACTGGGAACAAACCCACAGCTGAATCTTGTCTAGCCATTTTAAACTTATTATCCTCATCATGGGTCTGAAATTCAACACCATCGTGTGTGCAGTAAATTGTGCAGTTTAATTTGCACAACAAATCTCTTCCTGGCAGGTTTACAGGCCTAGAATCACAAACAGCAATTTGATGGTTTTCCTCAAACTGGGTTTGTGATCTGTTTATTTGAAACTCCTACAACTTGGATCTTTATTCCCCAGAGGGGTAAATCTGGGGCTTCTGCTCTTTTCACAGTGGATGTGGTATCTCCTGCATCACTCAGGAAACTGTTAAAATGTGTTCTGATTTTGGTTCTTGAAGGGGTTTAAATTTGCTTTAGGCTACTGGTTCAAATTAAAGCTAAGGTTTTCCATATTTTATGGGATCTGTTGGGCTTGTGAAACTTGCATCATCGATACCTGTTTCTGCATTGGCACTTGCTTCTGTGGAACTGGCACATTTTACATTTGCATTGGATTTCCTCTCAGTGTTTGTACATTTCCATTTACTCCATCAGGATTAAGCCCTCACTCCTTCTTCCAGTGCCCAACCTTGTTACAATAGTGACACGGAGTCATTTTCTTCAAAGTCTCATCATCCATACCAGAATTCAGATCAACCGGAACACCTCTACCTCTACCCTGTAAAATACCAAATCCTCCTTGAGTACCTTGCTCTCCCTCTTGTACACTTACACCTCACATACCACCTTGATGTCTTGCACAAGACTGGCTCTGAAACCCTTTCTGAGCAAACTTCATCTGAGCAAACTTACATTTCTCCTTACGCAATATTTTGCATACCTCAGAATCTCATCAAGTGATTTATTCTGCCAGCAAATCACACTATGTTGTACATGCGCACTGATTTCTGGTCTTAACTTGTTGAAAAACTGAGATAAAAAGAATCCCATATCACTTGGATCTGGATACTCTCTCCCACTGTCTTGTTGAAACACCTGAAGCAATCGCTCATAGTAATCATGCACTGATTCTTTTGGCTGTTGTGAAGTTCTTTTAATCTTCACCCAATCAAGATGTTTCAGAGGCACCTTGTCTTTCAGGAAACTAATCACCGCTTCATACATCTTCATAACTATAGGAGATGGTGCATTAGTGCGTACCCCTCTCGTTGATTCTTTACATGGCCATTACACAACATCTTTACATTTAGCCCACAGTTCATTTGGCAATGCAATGTCAAAGAACATATTCAAATCAATCCACAACAATTTTGACAAATCTGTCAACCTGTGTGTACCATTGCATGGGTTTGCCTCTCAATTTTGAAAAGTTGTTTGTAAATGGTGCAAGATCGCCTCTGCTTCATGGTACATTGACATATACTCCACCCACTATCTCTCTTAGTGGATAAGCTGAAGCTTCTTCCACATCTTGTGAACATGTGGAGGACTTTCTATTTTCCTGATCTACTTCTGCCTTTTTCTTTTCTTCCTTCTTTGGCAATTTAATGTCTAATCTTTCAAGATTACTCCATATATACAGATGCACTTTAACAATTCAGTTAACTGTAAACGTATTTCTGAAGAACCTATAGTTTCAATTGCTCCATCATCTAATTGAACACTGCAACTTCTCTGTAAAGGAAAGCTTTTTGAAAAGTGAGCAACATACTTTCAGGCCAAATCAGTCAATTTATCAGGAGCAATTATTGCATGTCAGAATTGTTTTTTTCTCCTGATACTGGTTTAAATGTTCAAGATTTAAACATACTCAAATAATTTCTTCACGTTCAACCTTTAATTTTGAAACATTTAGTAGTCCCTCCTTTTCAGGTGCTGGGGTAACTTGACGTTCTGCACTTTGTCCTCCGAAGTCCTGCCGCTTCCTAAAACCACGGTGGAAAATTTCCACCCTCAAACAAATTTGCCTCTTCTTGTATTATTAGTGTTGGAAACACAATTCTTCCTCCATCTCTCAATGACTGAATTGTTTGTGGTGGTTTCCAGGGAACAATCTGTGAATTCTGGGATGTCGGAATACACCCTGATGTAGCCAATCCTCCTACAGCTCCATGAGCTTCTGGAGTCAGGAAAATATTTATTAGGACAGTCGCATATGGACGTTTACAAGAGACCTAGGAACTGTTTTTACAGTTGCCATTTGTGGGAAATGGTACTGGAATGGTCATTATAGAAGGAGTAACACCAGGTGTGATAACTGTCGGGGTCTGAACAACAGGTGGTGGGGCATTCTGCAATGTTTTAAAAAGTGCTTCAATCGTTATTATACGTGTGTCAACAGGGGCGGTAGCCACTGTAGTACTTACAGTGGTGCTGTTATCGGTTCTAGTAGTGGGGGTTGCATAAGGTGGGGGATGTGCGGCTAATGTTTCTACCAAAATATCATCCCTTAAATCACTATATGTCTTATCCTTTACTTTTTCTTTTTCTTGCGCCTTAGTCTTTTTCAATTGCTCAGGTGCCTCACTGGTAATGGCTGGATACAGTCTAGTTCCCTGAACTATATCTTTATTCCATCCCTGCTATGCTTTATCCCATTGAGCATCTGCATAATTACGCATTGCTCTTTTAGTCTCACTCTTGTATTTCTCTCTTTCTGTGTCTTGTGCTACCTTCCCCCACATGTTCAAAGCTTCATATTGTGTGGGCCTAGATGGAGGCTTCATTTCATACCGTTTCTCTTTAATTTTTCAATGATTCTAAGCTCAAAAGTCATATATTTAGGAAAACTCAATGGACGCTCTTTTTCAGTAATCTTGTATCATTGGCGATGCCATAAACATGTATGTAATCGCAATTTGGTTGTGATATAAAGTGCAGGTGTACACTCGGGAGGGGCCTCTTCACTTCTTGTGTCAGAATTGCAACATCACCTTTGACAAAACTTTTAAATTGTTTAAAGCATTTCCTGATTTTTGCAACACCTGTTAACCAACCTCAATGTAGTATTTACAGAACAACTGGCCTATCACAGCGTAGAACTCTGTGTCATCTTCAACCAATCACAGCGCGACAGTAAACAAACCAACCTATCCCAGCACGCCACACTATTACATATCATCTCACTCCATGCAGCAGTTCACCCTCCTTTACAATTTCTCTTGCACACACAATCTACCACTCAAATTAACAATCCTTGTCTGCTCCACTAAAGAAATCACAAGGCAATTCATCAATCTAAATATTAAGGTTTTTCCACCTGCCGACTTTTTACACAAAAATATTTTTACATTTTCAAGTAGGATCTCGACTAGCGGGAAATCACCCAGGTCAATGTAGTGTCACCCTTTTAGAACAGTACAATCAGAACAGTTTATTAATGTCCCTATCTTAATTTATGTAGTTACAGTACCTCTTGATCTACACCACAAACCTTTAGCAGACAAGAAAACTATCTATTTAGTGTCTTCTATACTTATCACTATATCCCGGGATCTTAGGCTTCGCCGAGTCTGATAATTTTTCAACTTCTTTACAATAAACAATGAACATATAAATTCATCAAATCATTCAACTCACATACTCCAAATAACTTCTCAATAAACAACAATCACAAATCGCAATGCATCACCCTATTAATACTCACACCTTCAAAGCAGCACCCGCCTTCGAAAATCACAACTGGTCAGTCTTCATGTTCTGGGCATTGGGCTTTGGGAATCGGGCATTACTCTAACTCGGGCAAGTATTTTATAGCTCCTCTTCTCAAGACGTTAAACCGTCTCTCTGCTACTAGAGTCTGCTGGAGCAGGAATCAGTTTAAATAAAATGGTTTGGCATCTCTATTTCTCACCAACAGGCTTGATCTCCACTCGGCTGTTTCCTCTTACTTTTCTGTGACAGACCTTTGCTGTCGTTGCAGAGAAGATCAGAAGCTATGCATCACATAAATCATAATCACAATCTAAGTTCAGTCAAAAAAGAGAGTTAGATGGAGGTTTAGGGGTTTTTATTTTCATTAAAAGTTTAGTAAGTTCTTGTTCTTTTTATTCATTTGGTTAAAGTATCAATCAAATTACAGAATTGATCATAACGATTTATGGTTAGAACAAATCATATTGCGTTCAGTGCTTCCATAAAGGAAAGAACCCTTATGCTAAAGAATGTGGTGAAAATGGTGTTAACATAAACTCATAAAGTGTTCAAGTTCGAGAGGCAAGAGTGAGATAGAACACAAAGCTCAAATGCAATCAGTCAGTAATGGCTAAACTGCCAATAAAGAGAGATTCACCAACTCAATAAGTCTCAACAATGAAGCAAAATAATCATGCAGTAACAGTCGCAACTGCATTCAGCCGTCTGTCCGGAAAA
Source organism: Triturus cristatus (assembly GCF_964204655.1). Taxonomy (NCBI): domain Eukaryota; kingdom Metazoa; phylum Chordata; class Amphibia; order Caudata; family Salamandridae; genus Triturus; species Triturus cristatus. The sequence continues at coordinate 44,081,914 of NC_140589.1, forward strand.
GGATAGCAAATGAGCGCTCATCCTTTAGCATTAAGCCGTTAGCATCCAGCATAAAGGGTATGGGAAAATAGCAATGGCATGGCAAGGCATCGCATGGCATTAACCTACTCTAGGAACACTCGCTAATATAAACAGTCGAAAAGAAATGTTGCAGTTGCCCTCGTCCAATCAGCTTTCAGTTTTTCAGATAACAGGCTTTCCTTCTGCTTTCTCTCCATTTTGCACAAAGCGCTTACAAAGATTTATCAAGAACTATGCAACGGTATTAAAACTATGTCTATGTATGAGGTTATCTCCATTGTAAGACCCCCTATCCTATGGGGATGATCACATTCTTAACCTTGTAATAAAATTAATTGCATGTTAGCTAAACAATTGGCTTTGTGAATTGGAAACATCAGCTGCGAAGAATATTATTCAGCACCACTAATCTTTATTATAACATGAGGAAAATTAAGTTAAAAGATCAACATTTTCTATTCATGCATTGTATTCAGTGTGTTAAATGAGAATTCTTTGTATTCACCAATAAAGCAATTCTGGGAAATATTTAAAAACGTTATTATTCATCAGGAACCTTCTGCATTATGATATTATGATGTGAAGCTTTTTATTAAAGAAATGTCTGGGTAAGGTCAACCCTTAAACATTTTGTGCATGTCTTAGCTCATTCGGTTAGATTGCTTTTTTAAATAAAGCTCGTTTGAACATCTTGAAACCTAGTACTAATAGGTATACTTGTATACTACATGTTGCTCATTTTAATGCTGTCAGTTCAATGTAAATTGCATATTAACGTTATACATATGACATTTAACTAAATTAATTTTGCATTTCAATAAAACTTTTTCTCAGTGGTGGTGGCCTGAGAAATGTCTTTGTAGGTGGCTTTGCTGGTGGCGGCCTGAGAAGTTACTTTGGTGATAGTGGCCTGAGAAGTGGCTTTGGTTTTGGTGGCTTCGGAGGTGGCTTTGCTGGTGGGCGGCAGCTTGAGAGGTGGTCTTGGTGGTGGTGCTTTGAGAGGTGACTTTGGAGGTGGCAGCTTCGGAGGTGGCTTTGCTGGTGGCGGCCTAAGTGGTTACTTTGGTGGTAGTGGCCTGAGAAGTGGCTTTGGTGGCTTCGGAGGTGGCTTTGCTGGTGGGCGGCAACTTGAGAGGTGGATTTGGTGATGGTAGCCTGAGAGGTGTGTTTACTGACAGCAGCGGCCTGAGGGGTGGCTTCAGTGCTGGTAAATTGAGAGGTGGTTTTGGTGGTATTGGAGGCCTAAAGAGGTGGCTTCGTAGTTGGCAGCATCAGATGTGGCATTTGTGGTGGTGGTGATCTGAGAGGTAGCTTTGGTAGTGGCAGTCTGAAAGGGGACTTTGGAGGTTGCTAAGGAACATGTGGAACACTGGATATAGACATTATATTGAATAAAATATAAATAATTAGATGTTTAAATTTGAGCAGTAATTGAAGAAACGGACACAATACAACTGAATGTCTGGTAAGATTTAATCCATGTCTCGGATGGCACGGTGTTAGGTGCTTGTGAATCCACATTACGATGCCAAGGGGGGGGCACGAGGTGAGTGGCAGACCATTCCTGGGGCTCAAAGTCTAATAAGAGATACAGACAGGCAAGCCATTTATCCTTCATAGATTGAGGTCAGTGCTCGTGATGGATTGAAATAGGGCAAAGGAGAACTTGTGACCAGCAGGTGCTGCACCGGCTCAATGTGGCGTCGGCATACCAAGTGCACTCTTAGAGAAGGGCGGCAGTGGAACTTATGTGGGCACTGTGATCAGCAGACTGTGGGGTTCAGGCTGTTTTACATGCACCAGAGGCTCCTCCTGTAGTGTTAGGAGTCATGCTCCCATCAGAGATGTCCATAGGAGGTCCATGGCTCAAGGAAATGAAAATGGAGGCAAAAGATGAAGGTTAAAAGTGAGAATGTAAGCTAGAGACTTTTGAAGTTAGGGTTTAAACTCTACATCGATTGGGAAATTGCATACACAAGTCCATGGCGATCCACGTCATCATTTAGACCCAAAGGTTCTAGAGTACCCAATTTTTTAAACAAGTCAGCAGTTATTAAAAGAGACTGGCAGTGGAGGGATGGAACAGATAGAAAAGGGACACCCACCACTGTAGTGAAGCATTTTATCATTCTCTTTTAATAAGCATTAAGAAAGTCCATTGTGACCCTAGCCGCGATCACCAGGAAACAACATTTCCAAAGAAAGAAAGGTTTTGGACTCAAAAATTGAGTTTTCTGAATCACGAGGCCTAAATGAAGATTAGGATCTATGTGGATTTGTTTGCCAGAATGCAGGAAGGGGGTGAGTCTGAGAGCACGATAATGGTACAGCCTTTTGAGGAGTTTCATAGTATAATTCCACAAAGTGATGAGTGGGACATTCCAATCAAGTGGAGTTTATTTTTGGGAGTTTAATGCAAAAGTCACATCTCTCTTTTTACATTGTTTATGTCTGTGGTGTTCACACTGTGGTTAGTTTTCATTTTTTCATTGTTTGCCCCTGGTTGCCAGCAGTAGAGTAATATTTGCACTTTATGATTCATGCTACACACAGTTTGAGCCCCTCAGCTAGCATTCCTTCCATTACCAGCATTGTAGACATTGGCAAGTCAATGCTCGGTCCATCCTTTCAGGATAACTAGGTTGTGGATCATGAAATTTGAAGATAATAACATAATAACTTACTTATGTAGTGCTTCATACTGCAGTCCTGCCATTTTTAACCACTCTAAATAACATGTATTGCTATTTCGCAATACACAATGAGCTTGATATGTGCAATCCAAGTAAGGCAGGTCGACAGCCTGGAATCCAGCAGCAAAGGGATACGCGGAGCTTGAAGGCCAGCCTCTACCCTGACACTTTATTCAAAACAAGAATGGATTGTGCAGGCACAACGCTCAGTAGAGAGGTAGAACATGGAGGCTTGTATTGGGCCTGGAGCAGCAATGGTGGCAGGATGTTCACAGCAGTAGAGTTTTATAATGTAAAAAGGCAATTTACAATCATTTATAGTCTCTTCCCGGTGGCCTCTGTAGAGTCCGGCCTCAATTCGCTTTCTGGGAGCCTGGCTCTCGAGAGGGGTTTCTAAAAGGATTCCTGAAGGCCACCAGCCCTGGTTAGGAGTGTCTGGGTAGCATTGTTTCTGATGGATGCTTCTAACTGCAGATTCCTCTCCTTCTGAATATTGGAGACCAGTAATGTTCGCAGGGAGGGGGCACACATGCGCACTCATTCAAACCCATGCATTTGCACACACACTTCCATTCACCACGCTCACTCCCACATATTCATATATACTCGCACACAACCACCAAACATACAAATAAAAAATACACACACCTGCTGCAGCTTTGCCTCAGAGATCCCAGGAGGGGGGCAATGCGGCCTTCTCTCATTCACTGGCCTTAGGTCAGCCAGTGAGGACCGACAGCACTCCCTACCGCCTCCCAGAGTGGGAGAGGGTCATTGAGATTTGCTGACCCCCCCCCCCCCCCCCGCTCTGGGACGAGCTGTCACTGATTGACAATCGGCCCTGTGCACTTCAAAACTGAAAACTAAAGCCCCCAGTTCCAAGGCAATGAATGAAATGAATGAATGAAATAACATTTGTAGAGCGCATGGCTACCCGGAGGCATCCCAGCGCTAAGGTTGAACCGCAATGGACTTCCTCACTCACTGTGGGGAAAGCCAGGTCTTGAGCCCTTTACGAAAAACGGAGTGATCAGATTCTTTACGCAAGCACAGCGGCAAGGTGTTCCAAAGTTTGGAAGCATTATAAGAAAAAAGACGGCCTCCGCTTCTGGACCTCTTGATTCTAGGAACAAATGCCAGGTGCAGATCACTGGAGCGTAGATGTCTTTGAGCTTTGTAGGGTAGAACAAAAGCTGAAATAATGTCAGGGCCCTTTCCTCAAAGTATCTTATGTGTGTTGCACAGGGCTTTAAAGTGAACCGTTTCCTGAATAGGAAGCCAATGTAGAGATCTAAGAGCGGGTTTAGCTGATTGGCGGCAGGGAACACCCTCCAGCAATCGGGCGGCACAATTTTGCATAGTTTGGAGTTTTTTAAAGACTGCGCCGGGAGCACCAAGGTAAAGAGCATTCCCATAGTCGAGGCGAGATAAAATCAACGCCTGAACTACAAGCTTTCTTGCTGAGAAAGGGAGCAAAGGCAGAACTTTACGAAGAAGTTTAAGAATGCAGAAGCAGGAGGCAACTGCCTTCGTGGCTTGCGTTTTAAAATTGAGTTCAGAGTCGAGCCAAAAGCCCAGACTCTTTATTTCAGGTTTAGAAACTGGCAGAGGGCCATAGTTGCTGGCCAGATGGTAGCAACCTCGAGGGGGGAGGGATTGCCGAGCAACATAAGCTCAGTCTTATCACCGTTAAGTTTGAGATGGGATTGGAACATCCACCTCATCACCACCTCGAGGCAAGGGCCCAGACTAGAAGAAGGACCACTTTTATTATTGAATGCCACCACTAACTGGGTGTCATCTGCGTATGTGATTATATGCACCCCGAAGGGCAAGACAATCTCCGCCAGGGGGGACATATAAACATTAAAAAGGGTGGTGCTCAGGGACGAGCCCTGAGGCACTTCACAATGTAAGAATCTTGGGCTTGAGATGGCCTCGCCCCCAGAGGCCTGAAAAGATCTGTCATCTAGGAAAGAGCACAACCAGTTGAGTGCTGAACCTGTTACGCCCAACCCCTTGAGTCGGTGGATTAAAATACGGTGATTAACCGTATCAAATGCTGCAATAAGGTCCAGCAAGATCACGGCTAGAGACCCTCCTAAGTCAAGGATTTTCCTTGCATCCTCAACCACGGCCATTAAGGCGGTCTCCGTCCCTTGCATGGGACGAAACCCTGTTTGGGTCGAATGTAAAAGCTTACCCTCCTCCAAATGTTTGGAGAGGACCGTATTTGCAAATTTCTCCGCAATTTTACCGATCCATGGCAAAAGTGAGATGGGACGATAGCTGGCAAGACAGTCTGGGTCTAAGCCAGGCTTCTTCAGGAGTGCCTTGACCAACGCCTTCTTCCATAAGGACGGAATAATTCCAGCGGAGAAGGAAGAGTTAATCAAGCCCATCGGAAATGGGCTAACCGATGCTATAACTGACGTCAGAATTTTCGGAGGGACAGGGTCTCGAGGTGATCCACTCTTGACAAGGGCAGAGATGTTATAGAAGGTATCTATAGTCAAGAGAGGAAATATCTCCAGCAGGGACGATTCCCTCCTAACCATGGTTACTTCAACGAGGGAATTAAGGTCGGGTTCAGTAAATTACTTTCAAATTAATTTAATTTTATTAAAAAAGTAGTCCGCCAGCTCATTACAACGTTCAGCAGTAAGTTCAGAGGAGTCACGAGCCGTAATGTCTGAGGTGAGTTCCTTAACAATACGGAAGGTTTCACGAGAAGAATTTGATGCACCGGAAATTTTTCCGCTGTAATAGCCAGCTTGGGCTTTTTTGATTTCGGTTTTATAAATTCTAAGCGTATCTCTATATTCTTTTTTTCTGGAAGGAGAAAAATCCTTCCTCCAAACTCTTTCAGCCCTTTTACAGGTTTGTTTTCATTTCCGGTGCAGAGTTGTGAACCAGGCCGATTTATTCGGTCCCAGCTTCACTTTACAGGTCTTTTTAGGGAGGACTAGATCTAAAGAGTCTTCCATCCAGTGATTAAATTGCTCATTGGCTAGCTCAGGGTTTGGATTCATTTGGGGAGTACTGTTTTCTAAAGAAAGGGTCCAATCCTCTAGATGTAGATTCCGCCAACAACGGGCAGTTTTTTTTAACCGGCCGAGTGTGGGGACTAGACACTTTGGGAGTCCAATCGCGGGAGATCAAATAATGGTCGGACCATGGGATAGGTATGGGATTTCTACAATATAACTCCTGCTGATTCGAAAAAACAGGGTCAAGAAGGTGACCTTTCACATGGGTGGCTTGGGGTACCCTTTGTGAGAGTTGAAGAGCAGCGAGATCATCAGAAAATCTACCACGCTGGTGGAAGCCCGGTTGTCTCTAGGTGGATATTCAAATCCCCATAAATCATAAAATTAGAGGCTGTGGAGACTAAATTAGTGATTGCTTCGGGTAAAGAAGAGAGAAATTGGGCCGAGGGCCCAGGAGGCCCGTAGATAAGGATACCTGAAAGCGAAAGCAGAGGGGTGAAACCTATAGAAAAATTGAGATTTTCGCACAAGGTTAAGGGACTTCCAAAAGTACGGCAGGTCAAAATGTTTTTATGAACGATGGCTAGTCCACCACCAACCCCGGTAGGCCTATCCACTCTTTGAATTAGATAATCCTGCGGGAGAATCTGAATAATATCAGGGCCAGAATTGGAATTCGTCCAGGTTTCGGTGAGAAATAACAAGTCTGGTCTTTCAGTAGATAATAAAATATTGAGTTCAGTAGCATGCTTAGGTAGGGATCTACAATTGAGCAGAAATATCTTAAATATGTTCACAATCGGTTCCATGTAACTTAAAGAGGGAAGCAATAGCTGTGTCCCAAATGAGCAATGCTGGCAGGTAAAAACAGAGATATGGGGGTCAAATGAGTGAAGACAGTTCAACTCAGGGATGAGATTGAGAGCAAGTAGCTGATCCGAATTGTAGCAATACCTGTCTGGATCAGGTATCAGTGATGCTCCCTCTCGTCACAAGACAGAGCGTCTCAAGGTGCTTTGCCAGGCTACAGAGGTCATGCCCACCGGAGCTGTGGCATCTTCAGCCTGGCAAAGTACAGCTCAGGCAGGCAGGAGCCTGCGCATTTAGCCCATGTCTAGCTTTTGTCTGCCTGACCTGAACCAGAAGAGAGTCTGTCAGGCTGACCTTTGCTCAGCCTGACAGACATTCTTCTTGTTGGGCAAAAGATGAGGGGTCATGGCCCCTCCGCCTGTTAGAACAGGCAGCAGCTGCTTGTGAATTTCTCTAGGTGTCAGACTGGATCCAGAGAAGCAGCGCTCCTGCGTGCCAGTAGGTGGCACTATGAGACTCCACGTCAATGCTGTTCTGCTCTGGAAGTGACAACCGAAGCCTCATGTAAGCTCCACCCATGCGCCCTGACTTTGTTTCCTCTTTTTCAACTTCTTCAGATGTGTTTTCTGGAGCTCCTGTCTTTCTTTCTTCACTCTGTGAAGAGGATTTTTCCAGATTTTCCACTATGCAAGGGACAAGTCACCCCATAAACAACAGGTTTTAGACCATGGAGGGCATGTTGCAACTAGATATCTGTGACAGATCTCTATGCGATGGGTTCAACGATCAACTCCAAGGCCTGCGACAACTGCGCCTAGATGAATACAAAGGACATTGTAGAACGCAAAGTCAAGCTCTATGCAGTGAAGCTCTGAAAGGCTGTGCATGGGTCTGCTTCAAGCCGATGAGTGTGGACCCACTCCCCAAGTCACTTCCTCATGGTCGAAGTCTTGAAGTAAGTCGAAGAAAACAACATAACTAGTCTAAGCAAGACTCAGTCCCTTTCTGTCCTGAGAAGGTGCAAGGGTATCACGGTACCTCTAGGTCTCGCTCCGGTTCCACCGAGGAACCGATTCCATCATTGTTCCCAATGTACTGCATCAGCGTGCATAAGCGATGTCGCAGTAAGTTGAAGTCTTTTGAGATGTCATGCTGTTTGGCTCACTTCCAACTACCTCTGGTGTGCCTTCAAGCCACAAGTATCTTAGTACCCTCAATTGAGTTACCTCCGGCAGGTTCACCCTTGGTACCATCTGAGCCTCTTAAATCCACTTCAAGGTTCCATACTGGCATCAGACCTGCTGCCAAAATCTGCACCAGCCCCTTGGGCATCGACGTCTGCACCAACGCCAGAGGAGAAACCGCAACCCATTATAGTGTCCCACTTTGAGCTGGTTTCGTCTCAACCAGAGCCAAATCTTGATGTGCTGCAGAATATGCTAAATCTGTCAGATTCAGACATGATACCATTACCTGGCAGCTGCTCACAGGCATTACATCCGTTTTTTGACTCAGACTCTGACCAGAGCCAGCCATTTGGACATATGGAGACTATTGTGGTCAAGAGGAGGAAGAGTTTACCTCTGCCTATGATGATGACAACTCTAGTATGTGAACCTACAAGAGGCCAGTTGGCTGGACACCTCACCTGAAACTGGGTTGGGTTCCGCCCTTCGGCCAGCAGCTGAAGGAAGACCTTATGTTGCCACTGTGATTAGGAGAGCTACTAAGGTCCTTCATTTCCACCTCCCAATACTGAGGTAAAGACGAATGTGTTACCAGAGGTCCCGCAACATTGCTGGACATCAACCAAACCTATTTAGCTCTTCAATAAAGCCCTCACTGACACACTGTTGGGCACTTGGTTTAAATCAAATTCTGGCCCCATCCAACCAATAAGTGTCCCGCTGCCATAGACCTGCTCCAGGTGACCCAGATTTCTTAACTCCACATCCAACCCCTGAATGTCTAGTGGTGCAGGCATCCAACAATAGGGTGAACTCTAACGCCTACTCAACCATTACTGACAGGGAATCAAAATGGATACATTTAATAATTGTATGTTCATCTTAGCCAGCCTTGCCTTGAGGTCAGTTAATGCAAGCTGTCTGCTCAGTCACTACACCCCTGCACTGTGGGGCATGGTGGGTGAGTTTCTATCTGTGGTCCTAGACAACTTAAAGTCTTCCTTAGCAGAACCTTTTAAGATGGTTGGGATGCAGCGAAGTTGATCATCCTCTCTGGCCTGGACACCACAGATTGTCTGGGCAGATCTATGAGAACTAGCATGGTGCTTTGATGCCTCACATGGATGAGGCCCACTGGCTTCTTCTGAGACTTCCAGGTGTCCTTAATGGACATGACTTTCAACAGCTCCCATCTGTTTGGTGAAAAGGCGGATTCAGCACGGCATAGTCGTTGGGCCATCAGCTCCAGTCAGGCAATTACCCAATAGTTTTGCCTGGGAAGTAGTGTATCAACAGTGTTGGGTTCCACCACCTGCACAATAGGCCTCCCAGCACTTCTGAGGTCAGGCCTTAGGCCCAACAGTCAGTGACCTGGCCATTAGGGGTAGTGTCTTCCTAATCAACCACCCCTACAACTGCAACTTCAAAATCCCTTTAGGGCACCCTTAACATCACAAAGCCCTCTTGCAGGAGGCAGGATCAGACACTTTCTGCAGGGGTGGCAGCACATTAAATCCGATGGATTGGTCCTTCAGATTCTTACAGGTGTTTCAGCCTCTATCCTGGGTCTCAGTGAGGATGGCTCTAAGGCTTCTTATACTACTAGCCTTGTACATCCTGCTCGCTGACCTATGGCAGGTGGCATATGGAGCTTTTCAGTGAGATCCGAAATCTTAATGGCCTAACACCAAGGGAACCTGCTAGATTCCATCAAGGGGTCGGAAGAGAGTGCAAAAGATGTACAGTGGTGGCTGCTTGACTGCAGTTGGACCAGTGGCAGATCCCTCCTCCTACCCCACCCAGAGTTGACAGTGGTGATGGATAGGTCCCTACTGGGTTGAGGAGGTCAGCGGGGAGAGGTGGAGGTCTCCAACTGAGACCCACCTCTAGATTAGTTTGCTGAAGTTGCAGCTGGTTCACTTAGCATTGAAGCCTGCCCTTCCCTCCATCAAGGGACGGTCAGGACAGGTTCTCATTGTAACACCACCACAATATGGTACTGCAAGAAGCAGGCTGGGGTGGGGTCCTGGGGTCTGTGCCAAGAGGCCTCTGGAGATGGCTGAGTCATCAGGGGGTTTTCCTGGTGGTACACCACCTGGTGGGATCTGCAAATGCCAGGGTGGACAAACTCAGCCAGTGGTGCCTAGTGGTTCATGAATGGCAGCGACACCCACAGGCTTAACTGGGGGAAAAGACTGGCTTGATCTCTTTGCCACCACAGAGCATGCGCAATGTTAGCACTTCTGGGCACTGGATCTCCCAAGAAGACTCTCTTTTTGAGACAGTCTTCCTAGAGTTAAGCATGGGACTACTGTATGCCTTACAGCTGATACCTTTCCTGTCCCGAGTTCTGAAGAAGATCAGGAACGACTGGGCGCAAGTCATCCTTGTGGCTCTGTGTGAGAGGCTGGCTGAGCACTGAGTGCCTCCCGGAGGAGCTTTGCAGTGATGATTCCAACATGTTTGATACCAAACATGACAGGGTTTGTTACAGCCAGTTTAGAGATGGTCATCGCGTAATGACGCATGGCCACTCTATATGTCATAATGGCTGATGCACGTACAATCCGGGAGAATGGACTCCATAGGCTGTAGGAGTGTTTTACTCATGCAGGGGCACCCTCAGACTTAGAACCCAGCATCCTGCCTTCAGGATTGAAAGGCTTGCCTTAGAGGTGACTTGTAGGTTTTAAGTGCAGTGACCTCAGATATACTAAACCTATGTCTGTCGTAAATGGTGCTAGCACCAGCTTACACCGTCTGCAATGGCAGGCCTGTAATCACAATTTGAGTGGTCTCTCATAGGTGGCATATTACATGCTTCAGCCCATGGGGGACCCCTGGTGTACCTATTTCCTGGGTACCTTAGTACAATGTACTAGACACTTATAATGGTACACCAGTAGCCAATCTGGTACACACCATAGTCAATTTAAGGGAGAAAGCACAGAGACGGGTGTCCTGATTAGCAGGATCCCAGTAAGACTAGTCAGACTAGTCAGAAAAACATAATGACACCAGCAAAAAGTCAGAGTGAACATGAAAGCAGATCCTACTTCTGGGTTTGAGCATTTGTCCTCCAGTCAGACTGCCACTTCTGAAGGACGTTCTGTCACAAATGTAGGTCAATGTCTTGCACCCGAGCCTGTGCAACCTGCACCTGCGTGCGTGGAGAATCAGTGGCGACCATTGATCTCCTTTGACCTGTCTCCAGAGGTTGTTGATGTCATTTTGGCATGAAGGCACCCTTGAACAAAATGTATGTGTTCAGGGCACTGAGATAAGTTTGTGACTTGGTGTTGTACCTGTCATTTGGACTTGTTGCAGCCAATGCTGTCATATGTGTTGTTTGTTTTGTTTCTGGCACAGCAAGGCATTGCTCTGGGCACAGTTAAGGGTTACTTATCAGTTTGTTAAGCTTTTTTATGTTTTGCAGACCAATCGTCCTTGTTCAAATCTCAGGCTGTGATGAGTTTCCTAAAAGGTTTCCAGCATATAATCCACCTAAGCCCATTGTGATGCCACAGGGGGGGCTTACATTTGATTTTCACTTTGTTGATGTACAACCCTTCAGACCCAATGCACAGTTGTCCATTTCATCTACTCACCATAAAAGCAGTGTTCCTGGTTGCAATAACATCCACACGCCAAGTGAGTGAACTTAAGGCCCTTTCGGTTCAGACTCCATACACCACCTTTTTTCAGGGCAAAATGGTGTTCATGACATAAGCTGCTTTCCTCCCAAAGGTGGTGACTTCTCTTCATGGTGACCAAGCCATCGCCCTAATGATCATCTTTGCTCTGCCTCATCCCTCAAAAGAAGAGACTGTTTGGACCCCAGAAGAGCACTCGGGTTTTACATTGATCATACCAAAGAGCATCCAGGGGACAATCAGCACTTTATTGGGCTCTCTGGGCAAAATAAGGGCAAGGAGGTGCAGAAACAGACCATCTCTCATTGGATAGGTGTCTGCATTAAAATCTGCAACACATTGGCTAAGAAGCAGCCTCCAGAAGTGTAAGGGAGAACTCCCCCAGGGCCCAGGCTGCCACCAGAGCTTGTCCTTGATATCAGTCAGTCATCTACATTGGCATCAGTGCACATGTTCACAAAGCACAGCTTCCTTGACAGCCGGGTCCATTGAGAAGGGCATTTTGCCCAATCAGTCCTGCAGAATCTTCTAGTCTGGACCACTCCACGAGCCCACCGCCTTAGGAACTACTTCTTTGGTATCTATTCACAAGGTGAGGAATCTGTTCCTAGTAGTAGTCATCAGAAGAAAAGGTACTTACCTTTGGTAATTCTCTTTCTGGTGGATATTCTATCTAACTGCAGATTCCCCACCACCTTCCAGTTTTGAGGTATGGTCTCTTCCACCTAAAAATGCCCTAGTTTAGGGATCTGCAAACTGGTTAGTTCAATTTACTGATGAGCTCCTCATCTTAGGGCACAGATTAGTACTTTTTTTTATTTTATTAAGATTTTTATTGTTATTTGTTTATAACAGTGCTGATTACAAACAACACATGTAGTTTTCTGATCATACATTATACAAGGTAGTGCATTAGAGGGAACAGAATGTAGATGTTTTCGTTTCTTCGACTTTCACAACGTGCACTTCCCTACAGCTGATATGTCCATGTGGCTCCCCGACAGTGTGCGTGTATAAGTCACTCAAGTCTGGGTCGGATTCCTCAGGAGGGGGGGGGGGCATATGTTTCCTCGAAATGAGTTCCATTTCCCCCATACCCGCACCCTTTTTCAGGGATACCCTATATGAATAAATACCGCTTTTTCCGCTACCATTGCCCTGTCTAGATCACGGCACCACTGCTGGTGTGAGGGGACAGTTGGCGCTCCCAATGCTGAGCAATGTTTTGTTTGGCCGTTGTGATACCCAGAGTCGCCTAATCCTGTGCGGCGTGGTTAAGGTCGGTTGGCTCCCATACATTGAGAAGGCACCTCCATGGTTCAGGAAGGACTTCGAAGCCACATACCCGAGTGATTGTGGCCATGACAGCCCCCCAGTATTGTGTGATTTTGGGACAGTCCCACAGTGTGTGGTAAAAAGTGCCTTCTAACCCACAGCCCTGCAGACATAGAGGTGTTTCAGTCCTCCCTATTCTGTGGAGTGTTGTTTTGGTGTAGCATGTTCTGTGCAGTATTTTCACTTGCACCAGTTGGAGTCTGGAGGAGATTGCCACATCGCGCTGGGATTCTAGTGCCTCCTGCTAGTCTTGTTCGTCGATTTCCCCAAGTGCAGCCTGCCACATTTCTCTAAGGTTGTGTGTGGGATCTTTCTGATTGTTTATCAGTTTATGGTATGTAAGAGAGATTGCTTTTTTGGTTAGGCAGTCTGTCAGTAACCGGTCTTCGAGCGGCGAGGACTCGGGGAGATCAGTTCCTTGAGGTATGACTCTCGTAAGTGCATGTTTGATTTGTAGGTATCAGTATTGCTCCGTCTCGGCCATCTGGTATGTCGCATGTAACAGAGCAAATGTAACCATTCCCCCTTCTTCCACAGGTCCCTCACCCTAGATATACCTATAAGATCCCATCGGGTGAATCCTTGACTGTTGCGAAGCATGCCCAATCTTGGGGTGTCCCAAAGTGGTGAGTGTTGTGTAAGCACTCCCTCCCAATCAAGGGCTCAAAGTGCTGTGAACCAGATGTGCACTGTGTGTGCTGTGGGGCCAATCAGTGCGTGCTTCCGAGCTTTATTATATAGTGAGCCCAGGATTCCCTCAGTGCCAAGGGTGAGCCTATCCAGGCGTAGTGCCAGTTCCTCCTGTGGGGCGTGAAGCCAGTGGTTAACCACTATGAGCTGGGAGGCCCAGTAGTATAGTTGAATGTTAGGCAGGGCAATTCTTCCATCGTACAGCCCCTTACAAGCTTGCACATTGCTGTGCGGGGGGCTTCCCCTCCCAGAGGAGGTGGCCCACCTCCGCCTCAATTGACTTGAAATAGGAGTGGGAAACCGGGATTGGCGTGTTTTGTAGAGCGTATAAAAACCTGGGAAGAGCCATCATTTTGAACAGGGCCGCTCTGCCCAGGAGCGTCAGAGGTAGGGAGTGCCAGTGTTCCACCTCACTACGGAGTCTCCTAGGGGTGGTAGTAGGTTACGCTCGTAAAATTGTGTGGGTTCCGGCGTGATATGTAAGCCCAAATATTTGAACCCATCTTCTGCGATCTGTATTGTGACACCTCTGGTCAGGCGTGGGGGGGGGACCCCTAAGAAAGTATAGGACCGACTTCGCCTAGTTAATCGTGTATCCTGAACCTATGCCGCATGACTCGCAGATGTCTAACAAGCAAGAGAGCGACCGTCTGGGGGATGCCATATATAACAAAATGTCGTCTGCATACAGGGAAATGCGGTCCTCCCACCCCTCCGTCCACCGCAGTCCTTGTATTCCAGGATCCCCCCTTATCCACGCCGCCAATGGCTCGAGCACCAGAGCAAACAAGAGTGGGGACAAGGGACAGCCCTGCCTGGTCCCCCGCCCCAGGGGAAAGTCGTCAGATACTCGGCCGTTGACCACTACATGTGCCATTGGCTGCGTATAAAGGAGCTGAACCCAGGAGCAGAATTTGGGGCCAAAACCTAAATGTTGTAGCACCGCAAATAGGAAGGGCCATTCCACCCAATCAAAGGCCATACTGGCGTCTAATGAGAGGATGACCGCCTCTTCTTGGATAGTTGGTATCCGAGCCATCACGCCGTGAAGCCTTCTCAGGTTCATCGCCGTATTCCGGCCCGGCATAAAACCGGATTGGTCAGGGTGTATAAGGGTCGCGAGATATGGCTGAAGCCTGGCTGCCAGTGCTTTCGCTAGTATTTTCACTTCTGCATTGAGGAGCGAAATTGGGCGGTAGGAGGTACATTCCTGTGGGGGTTTACCTGGTTTTGGGATCGCTACATGCGTCGCTACCCTCTGATCTCTAGGGAGTGTACCCTCTTCTAGGCTGGTCTCATACATCCTCAACAGGTGTGGCACCAGTGTATCTGCTTCTTTTTAGTAAAGCCCGTTGGGACCTAGTGCCTTACCCGGTTGGAGCCCTCTAATGGCTGCAGTGATTTCATCAACTGTGAGAGCTGCCTCTAGTGGTTCTACCTCTTGAGGCACTAGCTTGGGCAAACATATATCTCTAAGAAAGGCCAAATTCTCTTCTACGGTTGCTGTTGCATTGGGGGTGTAAATTGTCTCGTAATGTTGCGCAAATGCTGTGACGATGTCGTGTGGGTCCGTTATTATCTCCCTATCGGCCAATTGCAATTGTGTTACCCAGCGACTGGCCCGCTCCTTTTTGTCTAGCCAGGCAAGGAGTTTGCCGGCCTTGTCTCCCACTTCATAGATAGTGTGTTGTGTTTTCCTAACTCTGGCCTTAGCTTCTTCCCACACGTGGTCCCTGTATGCTTGTTTTGCAAGGTCCAATATGTGGGTCGTTTCGTCATTTGGGTCTCCTGCGTGCGCGCTCTCCGCCCGGCTCACCGCCTGTTCAAGTTCTTGTACCTGCTGTGCCTTGTCTCGCTTATGTGACGTGATTAATTAAATAGCCTGTCCGCGCAGGACTGTCTTATATGCTTCCCATAGGGTGAAGGGGGAGGGGTCACTGAGTATACATTTTCTTGAAAATAGTGCCCTGAGGTTTTGTGCAGGCCTTTCCATATGATTGGGTCTTTCAGGTACCCAGGATATATAGTGTATGTGCGACTCCTCACAGTGTGGTGTGATGTGTACGTCACTGACACAGGGAAATGGTCTGATATGCCTCTGGGGAGGTGTGTGATCTCTAGTACTCTCTTTAGGCTTGTTGGGGAGGTGAGGATGTAGTCTATCCTAGACATGATGTGTTTCTATTAGAAAGGCCACTGATGGAGCATTTCTCTTGAGATGTTGCAGTACCAGTCCCCACAGATAAGTACTTGAATATAAACTGACGTCAGTGTGAGAGGGTTGCGCTTATATGTGTCTCTGTTAGTCACTTCTGAAGAGGAGTCTCACTGCACCACCTGCCAGTGCACAGGAGTACTGCTTTTAAGTTTTCCAGTTCCAGTCTGTCGCCCTGGGAAATTCACCATTAGGAATCTTCGGTTAAATAGAGTATCCTCCAGAACGAGTGTTACCGAAGATAACTAACTTATTTACCAGAGTGCTGGAGTGTCAGAGCAACATTAAACCAGGGCACAAACCTGGTGAGGAGTGTCTGAGTAACATCAGACCAGGGTACAGGCTCTGGTTAGGAGTCTCTGGCTAACGTCAAACCAGGGCACTGGGATTCGCTAGTATTGTGTTGTTCTAGCTTGACCGCACAAAAGAGTTCCGGGTGGACGTCAACTCTTTGTGGGGTACGTGGGAGTAAAGAAGAGGGAGGGCAGCGCAGAAAAGGACTATTTCTTGCTGGGTCATTCTCTGCATTAAGATCTGCTATGCCCTGGCAAAGAACCAGCCCCCGAGAGATTAAGGGTCTATTCGACCAGGGAAAAGGCTGCGACTACAGCCTTGGCTAGGGGTGCCCCATTCCAACATGGGCATCATTGCACAAGTTTGCAAAACACTACTGCCTGGATGGTCAGGTCCACAGGGACAGGCAGTTTGCCTGTTCGGTCCTGCAGGACTTCTAGTTTAAGGTATTGGTCTGCAGTCCACCACATGGTATGGCTTGGGTTTCTAATTCAAAGGTAAGGAATCTGCAGCTGGAAGTCTCTATCAGATGAAAAAGTTACTTACCATCTATCTAGCTGCAGATTCCTTACAGCCTCACCCATGTCTCCCCGCTTTCCAGACTAATATTGTAGGACTGGGGTTACTCCTCCTTTCAGGGCCCTCGTGTTGCACACAACTACGTCAGTTACTTAAGGTTCTGCGCTTCTGGCATGTAAAAAACGTAAAGTACTGACTTCCGCGTGCCTAGGTGGCGCCTATATAGGTACTGCAACATCATAACCGACGCTACCGACCCCGACGACGTCACTTGTAGCTGAATGGAGACACCCGACGGCGCACGCAAGGGGTTTTGCTCAGCAAATGTTTCCAGGTCCAGTCTGACGTCTGGGAAAGTCAAAGGTAAGGCCTCTGCAGCTAGATAGGCTCTCTACCAGATAATGCGTTACCGAAGGTAAGTAACTTGTTAATTACTGCATCACCTCTCCTCGCAGCAGTGTTCTGGCTAGCACGACTTACTGCACCACCTCGCCTCACAGCTTTTTCTCGCTAGCACAGCTTACTGCACCACCTTTCTTCTGAGACGAGTTCTGGCTGGCGCAGCTTACTGTGCTACCTCTCCCTGCAGCCGTGTTCTGGCTAGCACAGCTTACTTCACCACCTTTCTTCTGAGACGTGTTCTGGCTGGCGCAGCTTACTGTGCTACCTCTCCCTGCAGCCGTGTTCTGGCTAGCACAGCTTACTGCGCCACCTCTCCCCGCAGCCATGTTCTGGCTAGCACGGCTTACTGCGCCACCTCTCACTGCAGCCATGTTCTGGCTAGCACGGCTTGCAGCGCCACCTCTCCCCGCAGCCGTGTTCTGGCTAGCACAGCTTACTGCGTCAGAACATCAATATCCACAGAGACGCTCAGCTCATCCAAAGGCATCCAGGCAAATCTTTTTTCCTTGACTTGAGGCAGCCGCATAAGCTCGGCTGTTGCTTAATATAATGGGCGAAATCACTAGCAGATGCCTTGCTTGAATGCACTGATCCAGGAGAGAGGCGCGTGGCACAATAAAATAATGTTTTAGTGAATAAATTGCCAAGATCTCTTTTCTCTTAACCTGTGTTCAGGGGTTTCTAGCAAAGTCTACTCTGGACTCTACCAGAGTGCGCTGGCTGCATGCTGTCTCCAGTCTGTAAATTGTCCCCTCGCTGTTTCTGCAACATCTTTGCTGTGTGCTAGTAAATGATGCAAGTTTATACCTTATGCTCGAGGCTCCTTGTACTTGTTCTTTCCCTTACCACTCTGTGACTCACCCACCACCATTTGCCACCATGTCTGCTATCCTCCTGGCATCCTCTGTCTGCGCCTCACCACATGTGTAATATTCAAAATGGCCCCCGAAGGTGATCGGTGTCCACAGCAGTGTCTCGCCATCTTGGGCCTCTTCCTGGTAGGTAGTGTGTGGATTTGGGCTATCGCTGGAAGTGTAGGTTTATATACTATGCCCTTACCAACAAAAAAGATGTGTCTACACCATGTTTATGTAAACTCTTTGTGAAGTTTGTGGTGTGGCCTTCAGGAGCCACTGGCCCTTGTACAGTGATCTTTGGCGATGGTCGCCACCAGGAGGCAGTATCATGATGGTTGTATGGTTTGGCCATGTCAGTCTTCGACCAGCATGGCTTCCTGCCCTTTTTACGACTAAGCAGCAGAAAGTGTGACTTTTGTTTGGAAACACTTCATTATACATCAGTTGTCTAAATAATTATCAGATGAAGAATATTTAGGGTTTCTTGAAGGATTGCTTGATAGGGCCTGGACATTTCAATGACAATTAATGGTGTGGGCGCTTTTAGCCTATTTCTTGAGCTGGCCAGTCAGTGTCTACAACTTTAATATAGTGCATGGTAGACAACATGTGTCATAGTGAAAAGTGCAAGAATAAGAAATACATTTACGAAGACATGATAATGAGAAGCGCATGATGATAAAGAATTGTATACTACTTTTCTTGGACAGCTATAAAAAATCTATAATAATTAATACCAGAAAGATTGTAAACTCTGAAAACAAACCAAATTCTTGCTCTTACCACAGCCCTTAGCACTTCCCTAGCTCTCAGCCTCACCCAAGCCACAAACCGTCCCATATTCCTTTGGCTGTTCCTAAATTAAACACAGCCCCAAGCATAACCCTACCCTTTCCTTTAACATGTTATAAGACTTGAAACAACCCTAGGGCTCACCCTGAGCCCTACAGTTAACCTTTGGTAGCCTTAAGACAATTGTATCACCTAGTATTATCCTAACCCTTACCTTTAACCTGCTGTAAGACTTATAGCACCCATTACCTAAAACATTCTCCTAACCCTTAACTTAACCTGCTGTAAGGCTTACAACAACAATAACCTTAAGCACTATCCTAACCCTTAACTTAACCTGCCACAAGACATATGACAATCCTTAACTCAAGCATTATCCTAACCCTTAACTTAACCTGCTGTAAGACTAACGGCAACCATAACCTCAAGCACTATCCTAACCCTTAACTTAACCTGCTGTAAGACTTGCGACAACCCTAGCCTCACGCATTATCTAAACCCTTAACTGAACCTGCTGTAAGACTTACGACAGCCCTAGCCTCAAGCATTATCCTAACCCTTAACTTAACCTGCTGTAAGACTAACGACAACCCTCACCTCAAGCATTATCCTAACCCTTAACTTAACCTGCTGTAAGACTTACGACAACCATAACCTCAAGCACTATCCTAACCCTTAACTTAACCTGCTGTAAGACTTGCGACAACCCTAGCCTCACGCATTATCTAAACCCTTAAAAGAACCTGCTGTAAGACTTACTACAGCCCTAACCTCAAGCATAATCCTAACCCTTAACTTAACCTGCTGTAAGACTAACGACAACCCTAACCTCAAGCATTATCCTAACCCTTAACTTAACCTGCTGTAAGACTTACGACAACCATAACCTCAAGCACTATCCTAACCCTTTACTTAACCTGCTGTAAGACTTAGGACAATCCTAAACTCAAGCATTATCCTAACCCTTAAACTGCTGTAAGGCTTACAACAACCCTAACTTCAAGCCTTATCCTAAACCTTAACTTTAACCTGCTGTAAGATTTACGACAACCCTAACCTCAAGCATTATCCTAACCCTGCCCTTAACTTAACCTGCTGTTAGACTTACAACAGCCCTAACCTCAGGCATTATCCTTAACCTTAAATTTAACCTACTGTAATACTTACGAGAAGCCTAACCTCAAGCATTATCCTAACCAGTAATTTAACCTGCTGTAACACTTACGACTACCCTAACCTCAAGCATTATCCTAAGCCTTAACTAAATCTGCTGTAAGACTTACCACAACCCACACCTCAAGCATTATCCTAACTCTTGACTGAACCTACTGTAAGACTTATGACAACCCTAGCCTCACACATTATGTAAACCCTTAACTGAACCTGCTGTAAAACTTACTACAGCCCTAACCTCAAGCATAACCCTAACCCTTAACTTAACCTGCTGTAAGATTTATGACAACCCTAACCTCAAGCATTATCCTAACCGTTAACTTTAACCTGCTGTAAGACTTACGACAACAATAACCTCAAGCATTAACCTAGGCCTTAACTTTACCCTGCTGTAAGACTTACGACAACCCTGAGCTCAGGCATTATCCTAACCCTCAACTTAACCTGCTGTAAGACTTTTGACAACCCTAACTGCAAGCATTATCCTAATCCCTAACGTAACCTGCTGTAAGACTTACGACAGCCCTAACTTCAAGCATTATCCTAACCCTTAACTTAACCTGCTGTAAGACTTACGACAACCCTTACCTCAAGCATTATCCGAACCCTTGGTAATTGCAGCATGCAGTCCATCCACTTGTTCTAAATAGTTGCCAGCACAGTTCTGTACGCACCATCCGTTTACTTATGCGCACCGATGTGAGGGTGTGGCGTACAAAACCACTGCTCTCTTTGTAAATAGTGAGCTGTAATCCTAACTCCTACCTTTAGCCTGCCTCGGACTTAAAAGACAGCTCTAACTCCACGTATTGCTAATCGAAGGGTTTTTCACTACCAGGACATGTAAAACTTGAAGGTACATGCAACGCTTTTAAGTTCATGGCACCCTGCACTCTGGCCTGTGTGGGGCCTACCTTAGAGGTGGCTTAGATGTATTAAAAGGGAAGGTTTAGGACTGGCAAAAGGTTTTTTGGCCAGGATGAAAGGGCAGTTTAAAAACTGTGCACACAAGCTGCAGTGGCCGTCCTGGAACATGATTGAAAGGTACTTAAGTGGGTGTCCTAATAACTGCAGCAGGCCCAATAGATAAGAGATAATAATAAATCTTTTTGCGTGAATTATTAAAATCATTGCAATCAAACATCTTTACATTACGAAATATCTAAAAACTGTCCCACTAGTATCATTTAAAAATTACCAGTACAATCATAATTATGTCACAAAACCGGACCAATTCATCATACATTGTGCATTTAAAAATAGAATATATAATCAATCAAACATGGGCTTAATCATGCATAGCTAATTACATTGGTAGCCTATATAAAAATACATCAACAAATACTATAGCAAGATATTGCACACATTGCAGTTTAAACTGTCAACGTGCAATAATGACTAATTACAACATAGGATAAAATGCAATAAAAATACATCATTAGTTACTATAACAAAATATTGCACAAATTGCATTTTAAAGTGCCAACGTGCCATAGTAATAATTCCATTGTATAGAAACAATAATAAGTGCATCAGTAATTACTGTACAGGGCTTATATTGATTCAGATCTCATTTTCTCCCTAGCAGAAAACAAAAAATATCTATAAAAAAGCTCATAGGTTCAAGGGACACAAATACGACCCATCTCAGACTTGTATTAAACATTTTTCGGCTGCATTTACATTTTTTATCAGTTGGCATAACAACGGGATCGATTCACCAGATAGTGACCTGATTAGTGCCTGGCGAGCTGATCTAACCCCGATCCTCATGAATAGTGGTTTCAAAAAGATAAGTCGAGTGTTAATCAACTTGCAGCAGGCCCACTAGTAGCATTAATTTACAAGCTCTGGGTTCATTCAGCACACCGTTTCTAGGGATTTACAAGTAAATTATATTGCTAATTGGTGTAAGCCAATGTTATCATGTTTTAGGGCGAGATCAGAAGCCCTTTAGCACTGCTTAGAATTCAGCAAAAACAGGAGGATTGAAGGCAAAACATTGGGGAAACCACATCAAAGATGGCTGGTCCAACAAACAGGAGGTAAAAGAGTGATCTCAGTGTCAAGGGTGGTGGAACGACTTACCTATCTAAAGAGAGGACTAATCTGTGACCCACAACTGCATGTATAAATGGTTTCATTTTACTATCTAAATAAATAAATAAATCTAGCTTTGCAATCCTTTCTGACTATTATGGACTCCCAAACATCCATCTCAAACTTTCACCCCTCCTCATGCCACCCAACTAACAAGCACAATCACTACTTACAAAACATTTACCACGTCCCCTTTCAAATCTATTCCTATCATTCTATCTGCACTCCAAACTCCCCTCTTTACATCCATTCCTATCATTCTATCCCTACTCCAAACTTTACTAAACCCACATGAAATTAAGAGCACAATCTTAACACAACTCATTTGCAAGAAATATAAAGAAGTTCGTACTTGGAGGAGAGTTGGATCTGCTTCTTATAGGTACCCCCACTTATTGCTGATGTATCACTGTTTTCGACTTAGATTGACTGGGATCCTGGTATCCAGGACCCCAGTCTAGCTGCTTTCTCCTCTAAATTGATTGCATGTACTTTAGGTACACTCCAGATTGGGTTCTGGGGTACCCTTATCAGTCCCTAGTATATGATATACTATGTACCCAGGGCATAGGTACCCCAGCGGCCTCCCAGTGGCTGCAGCATGTATTATGCCACCCCTGAGAGACCACTCAAACTGACACCACAGGTCTGCTACTGCAACCTGTGTACGGTGGTACATGCACCCCTTACTTAGATATAGGTTCACTATATCTATTCTATATCACTGCACATATCAGTCACCCCTATGGCAGGCCTTATCAATCCTGAAGGCAGGGTGCTGGGTTTTATGTGAGAGGAGGCACCTGCATGAGCAGAGCCGCTCTGCAGCCTTCAGAACCTATTTTCCGGGGTTGTTTGTGATGCAGCCAACCATATATATTTAAGTGCATTATAACCTTGCGGTAAATGCTAACTTTAAAACGGCTGCATAGAAACATGTCGTGTTTGGTGTCAAACACCTTGGAATCATACCTCCCCGTCACTAACTGGTGAGGGAGGTATGAGTCCACCCTTCTAGAGGGACATATGTGACACACCGGGCCACCCGGTACCAGCTTTCTCGACCTGGGCATCACAAAATGGATGCTGCCAGCCACAGACACGAGTCTGCCCTCCTACTGCTAAGCCAAACTCGAGCAGGGGAAGCCTTGACAATAGATTTCCTGTCACAGGGAGGTGTAAGCACCTCCCAGACAGGATTTAGTGTATTGGGCTGGGTGGGTGCACTCTGAGAATGCTTTGAAGTCTGCATGGGGGTACATTTGGTGTCCCTGTGCATAGTCCAGCTCAAACCGGTTGCAGAAGCCATTTGCTCCTGCTCTGGCACGAAACTGGACAAAGGACATGGGTGTAGATACCCCTCTGTCCTGACCCTCCCACAGGTGTGTCCCCAGAGTTTGTCCCACCCCTTCCTTGGGTATGAAGTAGGAACCCCTGACTACAGGACTTTAGATTTTACCTAGACTAAACTCTGCTACAGAAACCAAGTATTTCGACAATCTACACTACACTGGATGACTGAAGAATCTCCCTTGGAGTAAAGGAGTTACGCCCCTGCAAGGCAGGCACCTTTAACGCATCTGACCGGTTTGCATCACCTGAGCTCCTGAGGACTCTGAAGATTTCTGCAACACAGGAGGTGGGTTTCCGAGCGTCCCTGAGGTTGATCTGACCTCTCAGCAACTCTGAGACCAGTATCCCTCGTGGGGACCGTGCAACCCGAACCCCTGTGCACTGTGTACTTTTGCAGCAGCATATGCTTTTCGGTGATCCCTGAGGTTGTGCTTTGGGCTCCTTGTAGTCCTGACCCCGAGCAGTAATTGCACCGAATATATCCAGCCTACACTCCACAAGTGTTCCGTGGGCTGGTATTTCGTGATTCAGCTCGAGGTTCCTTCGTGATGCCTGGTCCGTTGGCCTGTGGGTCCCTGTGAATGTAACTTTGACTTTCAGTGGGCTTTCCTAGTTGCTCCAGACATGCCCTGACTCTCCATAGCTTGGAGAGTCCCCAGGACCTTGCTGGTCCTCACCGAAGCTTATCTCCTCTGTTCGCGTGGGTTGCAGTTGCCAAGTCTTGTTGGTGTTCAATCCAGACACTTATCCCCCAGCACTCGACATCCTTCGTGGGACAGCTTACCTCCGGACCTTGGTCATCGTCGATGTCTCCTGGTCCCCGTTGCTGCAGAGTCAAGCATCGCATCTTCTCACCTGTAGCACCCGACATCGGTGGGCATTCGTCTATCATGCCCCTGGTCACCGTGAAGTGACCCAGACTCTGTCCCCTCTGCTTTCAGGTTCTTCTCACCTCGGATCCAGGCTTGGATTACACCTGACACTTTTCATATTACCAGCAGCAGCACTTTCCCACATCATGCCATTGAGATCGACGAAGGTTCCTGACATCACTTGACCCCTATGCACCCGGCACCTCTGGGATAGGTAACACGGGTATCTCGGTATTCTCAAGGGTGCTGGCCTTAGAACCTTCTATGTTTGAAAGGTTTTCCTTATAGTCCTCTCCAAAGTGTCCTTAATCTTTAAAAATCCAACCGTGACTTTCCCATTGGATTGTACGGAGTTCGCGCCTGTGTTCACACACTGCACCCGCGTCCGTGGGTCCCCTGTGTCACCACTTTGGGTGGTTCCTTGGGGTCCCAGCGATTCTATGTGCTCTAGGCACTGTGTCTAGTCAAGTCGTGGTTGTTATACCACTTTCTTAGTATATGGTTTAGTCTCCCCCTGGAGCCCACTGTGTATTGTGCTATTTACTGACGTTCTTGTGATTTAATATTGTGTGCTTTGGTCTCTAATCTCATAAAGAGATTAGTTGAGAGTGTTTAGTAATTAATAAATATATTTTATTTATCTCTTGTGTGGTTCTCCTTTCATTTGGTCATTCAGGAGGTTCTAATCTGGTAAAACAAGCTGCTTTACATTCCTTCGAGACTTAGCCTGACGGCTGCTCTCCATAGCTACCACTAGGATAGCTTTCAATAAAGGTTGTCTTTAACCTAATCATCAATATGGGTTGTTTGGGCTGGTAGAAGGTCCCACTTCAACTAGTGGTCAGCATATACCAGGCCAACTCCTCACAGTACTTACCTACTAACTACTAATCTTGGGTTCCAGAGTAGCGTGCTATTTGATGAAAAAGCGCTTCAATGCATCGTCAGTGGTCGCAAGCTCTATATAAATACATTTACAATTACAATTTACAGTAAGACAACAATTAATCTAATACTCTCCTCTCACTAACCCCTACCTATAGCCACTATAGATTTAAAAGAACCCACACCCTAATCATATCCCTAATGTGGTAACCTTGGAATCCCCAAACCATTGTTAACGACTGATGCTTAATGTTGATGCGTTCTCTATCGCTCTTGAAGACAGACTTCTGTAAATCTGTTCAGCTCTCTGAGCTATGGGTGGTAGCAATGTTTCCTATGAGGAGCTAAATGGGAAATCACTGCTTTTATTGCTTATGCTCCTCTTTTAACTTTTTTACTTTATCTCCCCTGCACTGGTCCGCACGGAGATTGCCATGCCTAATCTCAGCGCACTGATTTCACAAATGTCTTGGACATTCATCCAAGGGATCAAAAGTTATAGGCAAATCGAAAATTAAAAAAAACTTTACCTGTAAATGGAAAGGAATGCCTGAAGCATGCCTACTTGGTGAGTGAGATCACGGAGCACTGGTACTGCATGAGATCACAAAGCATTGAGAATGCATAAAATCACCAATGGCTGCATGACATCACAGTGAGACTGCATGAAATCACTGAGTGAACACGATCACAGAGCAGTGAGGCTGCATAAAATCACTGAGTGAATGAGATCACAGAGCAGTGAGACTGCATGAAATCACTGAGTGAATGAGATCACAGAGCAGTGAGACTGCATGAAATCATTAATGAGTGAATGAGATCACAGAGCAGTGAGACTGCATGAAATCACTGAGTGAATGAGATCACAGAGCAGTGAGACTGCATGAGATCACAAAGCATTGAGAATGCATGAAATCACCAATGGCTGCATGACATCACAGTGAGACTGCATGAAATCACTAATGAGTCAACAAGATCACAGAGCAGTGAGGCTGCATGAAATCACGGAGTGAATAAGATCACAGAGCAATGAGACTGCATGAAATCACTGAGTGAATGAGATCACAGAGCAGTGAGACTGCATGAAATCACTGAGTGAATGAGATCACAGAGCAATGAGACTGCATGAAATCACTGAGCGAATGAGATCACAGAGCAATGAGACTGCATGAAATCACTGAGTGAATGAGATCACAGAGCAGTGAGACTGCATGAAAGCACTAAGTGAATGTGATCACAGAGCAATGAGACTGCATGAAATCACTGAGTGAATGCGATCACAGAGCAATGAGACTGCATGAAATCACTGAGTGAATGAGATCACAGAGCAGTGAGACTGCATGAAAGCACTAAGTGAATGTGATCACAGAGCAATGAGACTGCATGAAATCATTGAGTGAATGAGATCACAGAGCAGTGAGGCTGCATAAAATCACTAAGTGAATGCGATCACAGAGCAATGAGACTGCATGAAATCATTGAGTGAATGAGATCACAGAGCAGTGAGGCTGCATAAAATCACTAAGTGAATGCGATCACAGAGCAATGAGACTGCATGAAATCATTAATGAGTGAATGAGATCACAGAGCAGTGAGACTGCATGAAATCACTAAGTGAATCTGATCACAGAGCAATGGGACTGCATGAAATCATTGAGTGAATGAGATCACAGAGCAGTGAGGCTGCATGAAATCATTAATGAGTGAATGAGATCACAGAGCAGTGAGGCTGTATAAAATCACTAAGTGAATGCGATCACAGAGCAATGAGACTGCATGAAATCATTGAGTGAATGAAATCACAGAGTAGTGAGGCTGCATAAAATCACTAAGTGAATGCGATCACAGCAATGAGACTGCATGAAATCATTAATGAGTGAATGAGATCACAGAGCAGTGAGGCTGCATAAAATCACTGAGTGAATGCGATCACAGAGAAATGAGACTGCATGAAATCATTAATGAGTGAATGAGATCACAGAGCAGTGAGACTGCATGAAATCATTAATGAGTGAATGAGATCACAGAGCAGTGAGACTGCATGAAATCATTAATGAGTGAATGAGATCACAGAGCAGTGAGGCTGCATGAAATCGCTGGGTGAATGAGATCACGGAGTAGGGAGACCATGTGAAATCAGATTTTACCTACAGAAGCACTTCGTTGTCATGGCAACAGGAAAGATGAGGACCAACTGATGGTGATGCCTGGTACCTTTACCAGGTTCGCTCCCCTTTTTCTTTGTAAACTTCTCTGCATTGTCTATAAGAGAGAATAGTTCACCAAATAAACACAGTGTGGGAGAGTAATGGGAAGATGTATACATTCAAGTTATTCATAAAGGTGTAGTAGAGTTCCGTCTAGAGAGTGACTGGTGGAACATCCCAACCCAACAACAATGTATTGAACCCTATGAAAGAGGTGGCAGTAGAAAGAAAGGTGGTCTGGCAGTAAGAGTCACTGTGTGTCTTGTTTGGACATTTCAAGCAGGCACACTGAGAAACCAATTAATTCTTGCTGTTTGGGACTCCCAAGGACCCCTGGGGGTACTCCAGTGAACCTACTGCCCTTGCAGATCGCTTGAATACTCGAGTGCAGTGCACTAGCTTCCTAACATTTTACAACCAAAACCCAGTTTGTCGAACAACAAACTCTCGCCACCCACCTAGTTATTTATTGATCATGTTGTGTTATATTGTAAGTTTTAATCAGCTAAACAATAAAGTTTACTTACATACTGACCGAGCTTTACTGGATATGCGGTGGGCAATTGTTGGACGTAACTAAAGCAATGTGTGTGGGCGCAGTTCCATTTACAGACACTACGTTTTCTATTGAAATGGCCACTAAATGTGCCCAGACATGTATTGATAAAACTGTACCACACACAAATGATAATGCGTGGGAATCCGGTTTCTGTGAATATTTATTATTTGTGTATCACCAGGTAAAATGTCTTGATTTGCTTTCATCCTATTTAAAATCTTTGTTTCCTTCACATTTCAGAATTACAAAAAAGAATATGCTTAATGTTTGCGTTCCTAACTGCTGAACATGTACAGTTTGTTTGCAGGTATTCACATTGTGTTGTGTTACAAAACAACAACATCCGACAGTGTTTCCTTTCACGCTCACTGTACCCCAGCAAGATTGTCACACAATTTACGTTACTTTCTCTGGCTGCAAAGTAAGAGGAGTTTATAAACACCAGTCCCCATGTTAAAATAATAAGCAGCAATGTGTTCGAAGACATAGCCTGACGTTTGACCTGTCTGTGAAGCGCAGTAAATGTGTAACGATAAAAGCGGTATTTAAAGGCTTCTGTTTGTATTGCTTGGACTTTCACGACCCACAGTTTGGGAAACACTGCTCTAGTGTGTGAAATGAACATTTGTGGAATGTCCACCAAAGGCAGATTCTGCCGCTGGAAAGGATGTGGGAATATGCAGCTCCTCGCACTGTTTAGGTCTGGCTACAGAAAACTATGCCCGAGTTCACACTATCAACACCAAAAGCATAGCATGGCAAGGGGTTTGGGTCAGCCCGTTCAGTCACTGATCCTTTTGATCAGCCACCCTTCAGCAATTGCTTGAAGATAGTGTCATTAACATGGTGGATCAGGTCTGAGGATGTCCCTCTCCACATCATGCTATTGGCCCTTGGACATGTTAGTCCGCCTGCCTAAAGAGTTCTTCCCATTGCAGTGCATGGAGGATGTAGCGAGACAGCCATGCCTGTACAGATTGGCTGCCGTTGTAACAATGGGATCCTTTTACCACTGCTGTCCTGGAGCTTCACTTTACCGCTGAGCCCAAACCCGAGCACCACAGACCCCCTTCGGCTCTTGACACTCAGAGTAGCAAAGGTGAGCAGTCCAAAGCTTACTCAGGGACGTGAGGTTGATTAGAAACTCAGCACTCAATAAGACACAGAATATTAGTCAAGAAATCATTGACCAGCCGGGGCCTGTCTTAAAAGTACATTATTTACAACACACAACTCTGTACATAAACATAAGAGCGCAGCAACACAGTACAAACTTACCAATGCCGTGCGGGAGCAGCCAGTACTGGCCTAGGCTGGTCCTGGTGGTGAGGTATTTTGTAGAACCAAAGAAATGGTGCGGCGCAGCGGCCAGTGCGACTGACTTCGGAGGCTGGGGTTTGCTGTTTGATTGTGCGGGGTTCGCTGTTTGATCGCGCAGGTTTCGCTGTTTGATTGCTGGCGGCAGCTCAGCTCAGCACCATGTGACTCTGGCCAATAGCTCACTTAATCTCCATGACGACCCCCAGTGCCTTGGGACCCTTAGGGGCGATTAGTCCACGCTTTACAAAATACAAATTTAGGCTATATAATCTTCCAATATAAACATCTACTAACACCGAAAAAGATACAGCCAACAGCAAGGACGAGGAAGAATGGATCCTCTCGATTCAGATACCTCAAGGCGCTAGAAAGCCAGGAGTCACCAGCAGTTCACTTCCTTTGATGAACGTTTGAAAACAAGGACGGCCCATTTCCTTCTCCCCTATGGGGTCTTTAGAAAACCCTTTCCAGGGGAAGAAACCTGGCTCGCTCCATTCAGAGCGGACGTGTGCATGAGTATGCGGATGCTTGAATGCATTTTTCAGCACAAATGATCACACTTAGGTTCCCAATCTAGTGAGTTGAATTGATGGAAATTTTTGGTCCTAAGAAAAGCTGTCTAACCCTTATGGGCATTTAGACACAGCTACGTTGCCCTCCCTTCGTTTTAATTTTATCAGAGGACCCCACAAATATTTATTCCACTCGGGTAGCCTACTAAGTCTGTTTAACCTGAGCATCTTCACAAGGTCCCTCCAATTACGATCAAGAGCGCCCTTCCTAGGTTGAACCCATCCAGAGCCACTGTCCTTCTAGACCAAGGA
The DNA here is from genome assembly GCF_964204655.1 of Triturus cristatus. Taxonomy (NCBI): domain Eukaryota; kingdom Metazoa; phylum Chordata; class Amphibia; order Caudata; family Salamandridae; genus Triturus; species Triturus cristatus. The sequence goes on from NC_140589.1 coordinate 44,111,665, forward strand.
CTCCCTGATGAACCATGCCGCACAGCTCATGAGTCGTTCTACAGCCTTTCGTGGTTTCCAGCAGGGTTATTCTGTATATTGGATCTAGAGTATCCGATTCTTCTTATCCTCTCTATTGGCTATGTATTTTGTGGTATTAGTAAACCTCTCTTGGTTACCCATCTACCTCTCCCAAATGATTGTAAGTAGTTAGAACTTAAATTGTCCAAATAAAGTTCTGCCCACAGTGTCTCACCTTTGCACTGTACTTTCCAATTCTTTTATCCTTGACACGCAGGGCCTGCAACCTCCTGGAGGTTAAGGTTATGCCGCTCCTACGGGTGTGTTGCCCTTTGTGTTGCTCTGACCCAGTTAATATTGCTGGAATCTCTGGTCCTCGTTTCTGGTGTGGATACACACTTTTCATTGTCGAAGCAAAGAGATCACCCTGAGTCACAGCGGTGAGCCAAGCAGAGCTTGAAGCAACCACCGACTGCTGCATGCAATCTGGGTTTAACACCAAGGTACTTTCCAAGACACTTTGCAAGGCACTTAAATGTCTACTATGATATGATCCCAATGCAGTCAAAACCTTCGAGGCACCAGCCCATCAGAGGTGCTTTGTCTTTTTGATGAACCACTGGATGTGGGTGTGATGTTGTTTGGCCCGAGCCATCACAGGTACTTCTGCTTCCTGGCAAGTTGCCTGAAGGCCTCGCCACATGGCCTTGCAGTGCAGATACTCCCATGGGAAGCTACGACTGTGTTCAGTTCTTCCTATCTCAGCTCCTCTCAGTCTTCAAGGTATCCTCTCTTTCATGCAAGGGTATCTTCAGCACCCTGCTAAGCAGTAACTCAGCTCCATCCCTTAAGGCTTGTTTCAGTCATCTCTCCTCCTAACCGTTTGCACAGCCTTCAGGTGCCTCTTCCTGAACCTGGCAAATGTGAGTTTGCAGTCAGCAACCCTCAGCCCTGAAGCACAGAAGAGTTTCTCGTTCTCCATTACTGTGGAATCCTGAATGTTGGTTGATGATAAATCTTGGCACAATAACAGCTTGTTGACTGAGACTGTGCATTCCATAAGTCAAGCTCTGCGGCCAGTGTCAGGCAATTCCTGACTTTTCTGTTTTTCTCCTGCACTTTGTCCCACAATCCTTGTTGACAAGGAAGTGGGGTGGAGTTGGGATCACCATGACAGGTGAGACTGAAAATAGAAGCACAAAAGTTGGAGAGGCTTCCCCACGTAACTCTCAATTCTAAACTATTGACTGTTGGATGCCTGGCTAATATAGTCATACACAACATAATCCTTTCACACATATCCCACCACATATAAATGTGGTAACCCTACATGTCTCCCATGTCTCTCTTTAATGGAGAGAAGACCCAAATGCAGATGACTGACAGACCAATTTAAATACACAAGAGGGTTTGTGGCAAAAATGCCAATGGATTATGAGACTATTTTCTTCCCTCTGCCCTGGCCGACTAGTTGTCAGCACTGTTTCCCAGCTAGAGCTGCCAAAGACGGATCCTACAATTGCCTCAAGAGACAAGTATAGTCTTACCTTAAACGTGCCCGGAGACATGAGCTTGGATTGATGGATAAGAAAGGTATGAGCAGAAGAGGTAGTGCTACCGTAGCAAAAAGAAGATTGGACTAGCAAAAAGAAAACGGGCGCGGGCCAGCTCGAGAGACTGGGTGGGACTCTTGGAGCGGAACTGAGTGGTCTTAACAAAAGCAACACAATAGCCAAGAAGTGCACTGAAGAACCTGAGGTCACAGGCTGCAGAGCAAAGAAGATGAGTCAGTCACAGTAGACCACGTGGCTGGTGCGACTCCCCGAGGTACATTACAGGCCCTCTCTGGGAGATGAGGAGCGGGCTCCCTGGGTGGTGATGAATGCAGAAGGACAAGCATCCTGCTGGTCTATGAAAGGACCTTCAAAACGTCAACAGCACCCCACTGCTGAACCAAGGGATGCAGAGAGGCTGAGTGAAGCACAGCCCTGAACTACACATAAGGTGACATCCCCTAGGGGTACATTGCAACTTTTGGAGACTAGTGAATTCATAGGTACGGAGAGGGACTCACAGTGATGATTGCAAAACCTAAGGTAGTCTCATGGATAGTAAAGCCCCCAAGAACAATCTCTCAATGAAGTAGGCGGTAATGAAGAGAAATTGATTCTTGGCAGCCCAGGAAGGCATAGCAGTGGCAAAGGGGAAGAAAGATTACTTGATAAAGGATATGTTGGCAAGAGGGCCCCAGTACGGAAACAAGAGGAGAGCAGAAGGGGCAGAGCTATCAAAATTCTTATGCTGGCATCTCCCTTCCCAGACGCTGGAAAGAGTGTCCACAATCACAAAACAATTCATGGAGTACCTATTCCAGGGGCTTGGGGAGTTCTTCACTTCCCTCATATCCGAACTGAGGCAGGTCATCCAGGACATCCGCTGTATGGGGGAAGGATGTTCTCTCTGGAAGACTCTGGAACAATAGATAGGGAAAACAGACGTTCCTTCAACAAGAAATCATCACTATACAAGAGCTGAATATGAAGATCTGGAAAATCACTTTAGGCGTAACAACATTAGAATCCTTGGAATGCACTGAAGATCATAGAGGGAGGACAATGAGGGTGATATATCATAGACCAGTTAGCATGATTCGGGAATTCTGGAGGGCTGAGATGTTAGAGCCAATGACAGAACACGCACAACCTTTGGCCTCTCCTCAGTGAGAAACCCCACCTGACAACCTGACAAGGGTCCACCATTTCCAAGTCAAAGAAAGAATCATGACGGCAGCAAGAGGAGAAAGTGACATGAAGTTCGATGGCCTCAAGATTTTGTTCCAAGACCTCTCGATAGTGACTCCAAAGAAGGGACAATCCTTTCGGCAAGTGACAGGCTTTCTTAAATCACATTGCATGTCAATGCAAGTAGGGGCTTCTGTTTTTGATTGATGTTTAAATAGTAAGGACAAAAGCATAAGACATGCCCCTGTTGGAGGTGAAAGACTTCTGAACATCGGTAATGACCTGCATGACTCAGAAGAGCACTGAGTTTGAACTCCTTGTGGCCAACACCCTGCACCACAGAAGCAGAGATGGACGGTAGCAAATGGAAGAAAGTGAGAGGGTTCATCGTGCACACCCGGGACCAGTGGTGTAACTAAAGCGATGTGCAGCTTAAGAGGCAAACAGCAAGTTAGCACCCACAGAACTATCAGGAACTTCACACACAGGCATAGCTGGTAATGGGACGGAGGGTAGAGAGATGGAGGGCTGCTCTACCTTACTCTATACGGTAGATGGACAATGTCCAACATAGGGAGTATTAATGGTCAGGATTTTGGTAGGGTGACTCTAATTCCGTTTGGTGGTGAAACTGGAGATTTGTGGATTTCCCAACTTCATGTGTACATGGAGAGAGACACGTACACTTTACCAGTGGGACACATACACCGGCATTGAAGCGTGGGTGCCTCAGCATGCAGCTTTACACTGGAGTGATCAGTAATTAGGGATTAGTGATTGATTCGTTTTAATGTTAGGAGTCTCGCCTCCCTAATTAAGAGGTTAGCAGACCTAATTATGCTGCATTCCTCAAACCAAACAGTTCCCATGACAAGGCTTCTCCTCTGGCTCGAATACATCCACAGAGAGAGCAGTGATGCAGGGGTAGAATTTTCATGGACCGGTCCTGCAGGCTTGGTGTTACCCTGGTGATGCTGAAACTGGGCATAAATACAAATATGTACTGTGGCTTCTGTACACGCCCTAAACCAAGGTCAGGAACAAAGTAGAAGGGCACGATTGTGGTGTTGCTGAATGTAACATATGGGAATGTCTTTGCAGGGGGTGATTTAAATCTGGCATAGACTGATGAGCCCAGAGATCATTTCAAAGGAGCGCCTTCTCAAGTGAAGGGAACGCTTGGCTTCAGCATGCCGGTCTAGAAGATTTCTGGGGTGTTATATGGAATGTGCCCCGCGGACGCAACAGGCATGTTCGCCCGCTTTGCGCGCTGCTGTGGCGCTTTGGTATTACAGAAAGGGCTGCAGATGCTTGTGCGGTCCTTTCTGTAATACAGATACCACTGGTGCACATATAGTGCCCGCTCTATCACCAGAGGGTCTTCACTCATTTGCAAGGGGGTGTGCAAATGAGGGAATCCCTTTGCCTCTGCGCCTTTGCCGTATTACAGATGCAGAGGCAAAGAAGCTGTCAGTGTGCCACCTAAAAGGTGGTAGCCCTCTGTAGAGGGTAAAGGGGGTTCTATAAACCCCTGAGACATCCCCTTGAAGGTGGGTGTAGTCACTCACTACACCCGCCTGCAAGGGGATCTCTCACCCCTCTTAAAAGTGCAGGCGGGTTGTCGCCTGCACAGTGAAACACAGAGCGGCTGCTTCAAAGCTGCTCTGTTTTTCACTTTGATTTGCTGCCCCCAGGGCAGCCTGACTTCGCGGCTGCCCTGGGGGCAGCGCATTCGGTATAATATGGCGCCTGACGCACCTTTTGAAAGGTGAAAGCGCGCAGTATTCTATAATTTGGCCCCCCTGCTCTCAACATCCTTCTGATGCTGGTCACATGCTCTACTTGGAAGTCCACTGCACCTGACCACCTACTGGCATGTTCTACACCTCCTCAAGGGTCTCCACCTCCGAAATAGGACATATTTTCTCTTTCTGATCACAGAGCTCCATCCGGAAGAGAATGACCTGGGTGAAGTGGAGGACAACAACCTATGGGACACCCTCAAGGGGGGGGGTGGGGGGGAGGAGCGGTGGCCTCAAACTCGTCTGCATTGAATAGGGATAGAAAGGAGGAGCAGGAGGAGTTAAAGTCCCATTTGAGAGAACCAGGGGTTGTCCACAAACACGGATGCGCAGCAAAAGTGTGGCGCAAAGTGTCTGTAGTTACAGCACGGACCAAGATTCTGGATCCAGATGAGATGGAAATGTGGTAGTGCGCGTTAAAGAAAGGTATTGTGATGGGAGCAGTGAGGCCAGTGGTCTCCCCCCGTTCTGGTGGAGGACTGCCCAGCAGGGGTGCAGGTGCAGAAACCTAGTGACGCCCAGAGGCTGGAGCTAGACAACCCTGTACAGGATGATGAGGTGGTTACCAACATATCCAGGCTAAAAGTACATAAACTCCTAGGCCGGGCGGCTTCATAGCACTGTTGTATAAAACCTGCTGTGCAGAATGGACCCTGTTATAGACAAGTTGTACAACTCGTGTTAAGACTACTGGCTTTACCAACTGAACGTCATAAGCTGTAGCAGTCATCACACAACCAGGTGAAGATGAATCCTTATGTAGCTCTTATAGGTCTATTTCCCTTCTGTTGGTGATGGTGAGGAATATCTATAAAGTTTGAATGTTACCATGAGAATTTGGCACTGTTGCCAAACAGACCAAAACTAGAGAGAATAACCCAGTCTCGGGCCTCTTGGATAAAGAAACAGCAAAGGCTGAAGGCTCTCCCTTCCTGTGAGCCTGGGTAGATGAATAAACAGAAACTTCACAGTGGTTCTGTTGGATTCGCTGCTATTATTCATATACCATTTCAAATGTAGGAATCGAATGCCTTATTACCAGGTTATTAGAGAGAACCACTGCATGTGGATTATGGAGAGACTCGACTGAAAGCAACGGAACCGTTTTGTAGAACATTCATTAACAAAAGAAACAGGAACTGGGGAGGGCATTAATGAGTTTCACAATAGGTTTCCATCCTAAGCTGCTGGAGCAGTAAGACAGACACGAAAATGAGCAGGAGTTGTGGAAGTCTGGTCAATAATGGAATCCATGGTGTGTGTCTGGTCAGTGTCGGATATCGGCGAGAGGCCAGTACAGTGGACACGCTCAGCCCGGTGAATATGGTCAACCGTAGAAAGAGTGGGACTCGGGGAGGATCCTTGAGGCTCACCCGACTGCAGAGATTCAGGAGGAGAGAGTGCGGGGCTCCGTGAGGCAGGAGGGCCAGGCCCGTGCTGACGATGCCGTGAGTACAGGCGGCGGTGAAGAAAGGAATGAGAAACCGCGTCAAATGCGGCGTTGGATCGACCAGAGTTAGCGCAACGCCACCTCCACTGTCTAACGTCATCCGAATATCATTGGATGCTACAAGAAGAGCTCTGTCTGTCCCGCATACAGGACAGAACTCTACTTGAGTTGGGCCAGGAATGCTGTGTTGTTCTGTGAAGGTGGACGGCTGGTTATTCCCTTCCCTTTCCAGAATCTTAGAAGGAAAGGGAAGGAGGTCACAGGTTGCTGAAGATCATAGGATCAGCAGAAGGATTCTTCAAGAGCAGAGTAGACCAGGTATCAAGGCTTCAGGAAAGAAGCATTACATGGGGCTTGGAGTAGGGGTCTTATGATGTCAGGTACAGAGCACGGATCTAGAGGCGAGCCAGACCCAGTGGTGTACATATACTGAGTGCTTGCTTAAAGGGGATAGACAAGCCAAATTAGAGAGAGTCAGTTAAGAGCGTGTACTAGTCATGCCTCCTAAATGAACAATAATTCTGGAATATACTGGGATCAAAAGACTAAGCAACTTTGAGGATCTTGGGGCAAAGATTTGCACAGATCACCAGAGGGAGTAACTACAAAAGAAAATTCAGAAAGATTCTTCTACAATCTAAAGATTTCTCTTGAAGAGTTATCGAAGGAGACATGGTGTACGCATAATGAGTGATCTGGTCTTCCTAAGGAGTCCCTTATAAAGGTTTAGCTCCTCTGAGTAGACCGCTTTAGCCAAAAGATCATAGTTTTGTGCCCGGCACCGGTCCAAGGCTTTACAGTGTGTTTTGCATCCACCATCTCCTCAGAGTACCAGAGGCTGAGGGGGCGGCTGTATGTGGTCCCGTGTTCGTGGATGGAAAGATATGATTTAGTTATTGAAATGTTGGGCACTAAGAAATATTATGGTCAATGACCCACAGGTGGCCAGTGGTTGCAGAGATGACCGGAGGTTTTGAGAGGTAATTTGGACCAACTACGCATTGATTTAAGGTACGCATTGCTGGTATAAGGCTGAGAGCTGGCTTGTAAGAAAGGTGGGATACCAAAGTGATGAGTGCAGGTTATAGGTTAAGAGGTGAGACTGAAATGCATTTGCTCTTTGTAAAACTGGGGTTCAGAATATGACCAGCTTCATGTGTTGTGGGTGAAACAGCCTGCGTGAGACCTAAGGAAGACATAGCATCTAGAAGCTTTGTAGTGACAGACTTATCGGATGTGTCTGGCCATGTTGTACAATCCCCGAGTATACTTTACCGCAGATTGGAAAACAAACTCATCCCAAGCATCCCCAAAGTTAGCAGCAGTCCTGCAAACGGGGAATGTATGGGATAGGACAATCTGAGCCAGAAGAGTCGTCAAATGCAAGAGACGGTGAAGGCTGGACAAAGTTACATTGGAGCCGAATAGAACTGCGAAACTACCCCCGTGACAACCATTATATCCAATTTAGCAGATTTGATAGCTGCGCTATAACTGTAGCGTGGCAGGTAAGGGGCTGACATGTGGTAACAGGCTGCTGATTAACCGTCTGATGTAGAAGTGTTGCCATTGGTCAAGACCTGTGGAATAGACAGCGACAGAACAGATGCTGGGGAGTATGGCGCTAACCCCGGAGTCCCCGTGACACAGGCCCTCACCCTGGGAGAAGCACATTCTTGAAGGATTCTGGCCAGTGCCTCTGGGGAAGGACGCTACTGAGGAGTGGACAGGCACAGATGGGCTTGCTTTTGATCCACTGTTTGCGCTCCACCAGCACACCCTCCTTGTGGGTATCCGCATGTGCAATGTGACCCGGCAGTACATGGCCTACAAGTCAGTAGACTAGAACGCTGACTGACGGCACCACCAAGATGGAGAAGGGGTGGGTGAAAAACAAATGAAGAGCAGGAAGAAACTTAAGTCTCCTGCATCTTACACCTACCCAATCTTAAAAAAAAATACAAAAAAAAAAAAACTTAAGTCCCAAACAGCCTAAAAGGTAACTGACTAACAAAAACAGAGAGACCAGAATGGTAGTTACATAAACAACAGCTCTGGCGTAATTCTACAAGGTTTGCTTTCCCATCTTGGTTCACTGCACCGAGGCTGAATGTGGAAGACCGGTTCTTGTAGCCCCGCAGAATCCCACCCAGTACTTTGTTGAAGTGCAATAATTGCTTTTGGGGAACTAACAATCCCTAAACCGGGATCCGGGACACCTTGGTACCCGAAACAAACCTACATCGTTCTTTACAATACCCATTCCACAAATGGCACTAAGAAGAATAGACCATTTTAATTAAAAACCTTTATTGCTACAGGGTGAACCCATTTCTCATCACATCTAAATTGAGCACAAACATAACCACACCGACTATCACAAAAACACCAAATAAACCTTCTTAGGGAGAAGCAATGCGCTGCATACCTTGTGACAGCAAAAGCTGGGGTTATCAGAGAGGCGTGAGGGCAGTGTGCCCTGTGAGAGAGAAACATGCCCGTGGCAGCGTCCTTTCTCCTGGCCCCTGCTTGTTACCTGCATGAGGCGCACTGACAGTAGCCAAGGCCATCTCTGGGAGTATCTACTGCTTATCTGGGTGAAGGACCTCTCTTGACAAGTGGTCAAGTGACAGCCATGTTACACGATCTGTTAGCAAGGTTTGGAATTTCTGACATAAGTTCAGGAATCTCTTACATAGGTTATTTTCTTACATAGGTTATTTTCATCAAGGTTATATTTCCAGACATATCCTGATGATCATATAAGGTAAATGGATGTCAGTTCCGCTGACCCAGAGCTGCACCTCCCTCCCCCCCCCCCCCCCCCCCTTAGCACCTTGAGACCCTCACGGGTGACTAGCGCGCTTTACAAACCCCTGATTGATTGAGTTCAGACTACACTGCTTTGACTATATGTCTGTTTTTGCTTTTATTTGTCCTTTACATTGCGCAATACGTCACGTGTTCCAGTCTGATGCCGCTTCAAGTATCATATCTGTGTCACTGTCTGAATGACTCGACGCTTTCACAGTTCTTGGAATGATATGATCAGGTGACATCTGAGTCAATGACCCATGACAATGATTCTGCATAAATTGGGAAAAAAGGGATCCTCCCATTATCCAAGATGGAGTCGGGCCTGCTTAAATGGAGTCAGCCCTTAAGGGCTTTACGTCAAGTCAGTCACCCAAATACAATGAAATAACATAAAAAGGATGAATTAAAACTTTAATATTACAGTTAATAAATAGGAAGCAACAAGAATGTGCAGTAACAAATGGCTATCTTGCGGATGCGCCGCTGGTCTCCTTCTAGGCACTGCAGAAGGACAGCAGATCACCTACAAGTCAACATGCTTGTATGCTGCTTCATGGGACTACCAAGATGGCGAAGGAAAGCAGGTGGAGAGCAGGAAGGAACAGAGTGTCCTATGTCTTACAGCCACCTGAGAGTAACAAACAAAACCGTAAGTCTCCAAACAGCCTAAAAGTTAATCGACTAATAGAAATACAGAGACGGGAATGACCGAGAGAGGAAGTGGTAACTAGAGCAATAGACAAAAACGACAAGATGCACGCAAGTACATTTAAAAGCCATAAAAACTTTGAATTAAAGCTTAATTTGATATCGCAGTTTAAAGAAACAAGAAAATCAGAAATGTGCAAGAATTGAACAATAAATTGCTCTAATGCGGGGTGACCGGTATCCCTACATGCACTGCGACTGGACAGCAGGTCGGTCGGTGTGCTCCTAAATGGCTTGGAGAAAAGTAGGAAGAAACAAAGTCTTCTGCTTCTTACACCCTCCTTAAAGTAAAAAACAAAACTGAAGTCCATTCAGAGTCAACCTATTTACCTGGTTGTTGCTGTGGACACATAATTAAGGAATGCTCCCCTGAATGACAATATCAGAAGAGCTGTTTAGGAGGGGCTGGGGGTTTGATGCCGAAAAAGTGACTGGGTCCACTGGCGCTTACTGGACTTTGTGCTAATGACTTTTGACAGGTCCCAGATTTAGGAACTGGGTGCTTAGTTATATAGACCCCAAGGCTTCGATCCAGGCTAAGCGGTTGCACCTCCGCTCCAATAACTGGGGAGTCCCGGGGTATGTAGGGGACTGGTCAACCCCATAGGCACATTGATGGACATTCAAGGTTATTGGGGGTTCTCTGACTTGATCAGTTTGGATCCTGGGGTCTGATGGGTGCGAAGGAGGGAATAAGGTTGTATTCCAGGCAAGTGTGTGTATTTTAATTTTAACAAAAATAAAACTAATTTGAGCCATGAAAACAGAAGAAGCCAGAAGGCAACTCTCCCTGGCAGATGAATGGCAAGAAATTCTTGCCCTACCACTACAATTTGTTGCTGCGACCACCCTGTCTTCCACAGTCCAGTGAGAAGCCCGTAGTCGCGCTTAGTAAAGCAGGGTGCAGGCGGTCTGCCCCGCCAGACCACAGAGCCAGACTATGGGTCGCATTCCATGTCCCCATTGGGCCGAAGAGCATCGCTGTGGGAATCACAGTGCAGGAGCCCACTCTCTCCGGAGCAAGGTAGGAGCCCACTCTCTCCGGAGCAGGGCAGGAGCCCTCTCTCTCAGGAGCAGGGCAGGAGCCCTCTCTCTCCAGAGCAGGGCAGGAGCCCACTATCTCCGGAGCAGGGCACGAGCCCACTCTCTTTGGAGCAGGGCAGAAGCCCACTCTCAACGGAGCAGGGCAGGAGCCCACTCTCTCCGGAGCAGGGCAGGAGCCCACTCTCTCCGGAGCAGGGCAGGAGCCCACTCCCTCCAGAGCAGGGCAGGAGGCCACTCTCTCCGGAGCAGGGCAAGAGCCCACTCTCTCTGGAGCAGGGCAGGAGGCCACTCTCTCCGGAGCAGGGCAGGAGGCCACTCTCTCCGGAGCAGGGCAGGAGGCCACTCTCTCCGGAGCAGGGCAGGAGGCCACTCTCTCCGGAGCAGGGCAGGAGGCCACTCTCTCCGGAGCAGGGCAGGAGGCCACTCTCTCCGGAGCAGGGCAAGAGCCCACTCTCTGCGGAGCAGGGCAAGAGCCCACTCCCTCCGGAGCAGGGCAGGAGGCCACTCTCTCTGGAGCAGGGCAGGAGGCCAGTTTGATCCCAACACAATTGTTTCCCTCCCTTGTTGATGTTGCACCAAGCATGGTTTTTAATGTCACTTTGCTTCTAAATGTGAGATCACAATCCTCTCCACTTTGTACCTAAATGTGATTTTCCTTACTCATGCTGATGTTGCTTTTACACATAGGTGTTCTGTCATCCAAATGTGAGATCATGTTAATGCCTACTTTTTACACCCAGTTCAATGTCTTACTACTACTGCATGTTCTGTCTGTATTGAGGATTCTGCATGGCTGGGTATTGTAACAGTTCCATGCGGAATCACCTTCTCAAAATCAATAGCCTATATATTTATTCAGTTACCGTATTTTCGCCTCCGTTCACATCTGATCAGACTCCAGGATGCTTGTGACAGCATCTCAGAAATCATATTCCATCCGGTCTATCCGAAAGGAACTATTAAAACTGGCCCTTTGCATCAAACTAAGGCTATACCCCTTAGGACTTATACTCTATCATTTATTTCCACTTAGTCTCAAACAATCCAGAAATTACTCATGGATAAAAAGTACACATCACCCTGTGTGATAACAGGACATTCACAGTCCAGTCCTTGGCTATGACTCCTGGTACCTGCTCCGCATTGTTCGATACCCTGAAGGCCCATCTCCATGGCAGGAGAAATAAATCCTGATGCCATCCCTCCCCTTCCTCGTGAGCTCCCCGTCCTCAACCCTCCATCTCTCCATCTCCCAGGCTCCTCTCGGAAATGAAACCAGACAGCGTGGACCGTGGTGCTCTGCGGCTGCCCGAGGCCACCGCAGGGGGCCACTCAGGAGGGCGGCCCTCTAGTGGCATCGGGCTTCCCCCCCCCCCAGCTCCCCCCCTTCTTCGGGGGGGGGGTTTGGCCTGGGGAGGAGTCTCCACCAGGGTCGCGGGCGTGCCGCGTCACGTCCGGTGCGCCAGGCAGTGTGAGGGGTACATAAGTCCCCCTCACCATGTTTTCTGCCTCTTGAGCACCGGACCCGCCACGGATGCCTCTACATCACAGTTTTGGAGCTGTTCCCCATCGTCATCGCACTCCACCTGTGGCCAGAGATCCTGTCAGACAGAAAGGTCCTATTCTGGTCAGACAACATGGCGGTGGTGCAGGCCATCAATGGGCAGACAGCCAAGTGCCCGCTGGTGCTCTGCTTGCTCAGGGAACTAGCCAGAGGGAGCCTGCGCTGCAACTTGGAGTGTAGGGCTAGACATATCGAGGGGGTCAAGAACGTGGCAGCTGATGCTCTCTCTCGTTTTCAGTGGCTCCGTTTCCGGGAGGCCTGGCCGCAGGCGAGAGCGGAGATGACCCCCTTCTCGGCAACCCTCTGGAGGATCTTGGAGTGGAACAACAGTTGAGAGCCCTGGGAGAACGTTCCATGGCCCCAGGTACTAGGAAACTCTACCTGGCCCAGCTGGCCGCCTTCAACAAAGTGGTGGATGCCTTGGGCTTGTCCGGGCAACCTATGGAAGGCAAAGTACGGGCGTTTTTGGTATGGGCCAAAAAACAGGGGAAGGGCCACTCCTGGTTTGTGGACATTTGGCGGCAGTCAGCCACGATGTTAAGTTGAGGGGAGGGCAAGACCCAGCTAAGTCCTTTGTCATTAGGGCGGCCCTGAAAGGGTGGGCCAGAGAGGAGCCCAGGGCTCCAGACAGCAGGTCCCTGATCGATTTTCCCATTCTTCAGGCCATGTTAGACGTCCTGGGAGGAGTTACCGACTCGCCCTATGAGGCTTCCCTCTTTGCAGCTGCTTTTTGCTTGGCGTTTTTTGGAGCGTTCCGCATTAGTGAGCTAGTGGCTCGGTTCAAAACAGACAGGTCGGCGGACGCGTTGGGCATATTGGATATTGGGTTGGAGGGTAAGTTGACGATCCACCTCAGGAGCTCGAAAACAGACCAAAAAGGGAAGGCGGTTGAGGTGGAGTTATTGCCGTTGGGAGACCCCCGATACTGCCCGGTTTCCAAAGTCAGGGAGTACTTATCACTTCGCCCAGTGGCACCGGGGTATTTATTGATCCATGCCGACCTGGTGCCTCTTACCAAATACCAGGTGTAGCATTTAATGGGTGCTTGCTTGTCCAGGGCCGGCCTCCTCCAGACGGATAAAAAATATTGCAGCCACTCTTTCAGTATTGGGGCAGCCACCACTGCATTTAAATCAGGCATGGAACCTGAATGTGTCAAGAAAGTGGGACGCTGGGAGTCCCAGTGCTACAAACGCTATATCTGCCCTTGAAGGCGTCTGTGCAGTGGAAAATAGTGTTGTGGGTTGCAGTGTTGTGTGCCACATGGGTTGATGTGTTTTGTAGTGCAATGGCATAATGTCTTTGAATAATAAAAATACTGAGTTGAACCGTGTCCTTTGTTTTATCAGGGTCACGAGTATGGGTCATTGGGCACTCAGCCATTTCCCGGTTGGCCCGTTGGGCATCGATCAGGAACTGGATGCGTGGATTCTCGCAGACAAAGTTTGAGTGGTTGGGTTTCCCAGAAATGAGATGGAGCAGCCTCAGGAACAGACTGGAGCAGTCACTAGCTGCGCTGGGTGCCCCGCCAAATTTTTGGGTGATCCATCTGGGGGGCAATGACCTCACTACCTCTGGGAGGACTCTGCTCCTGGATGCCATGAAAATTGACTTGGGGAACTTAGCAAGCGCTTGGGTCAGTGCGAGCTCTGGTGGTCAGAGATTGTGCCACGGAGAGTTTGGCAGGGGGTGAAATCTGGTGAGGCTGTCGAACGGTCCAGGAGACGCGTGAACAGCTCCATGCGCAAGTTCACTCAGCAGAGGTCCCTGGGATTCATTAGACACAAAATGATTCAAGAGAGGGTCAAGGGATACTTTGAGGCAGACTGGTACACCTCACACCAGTAGGGATGGACTTGTTCTTGTTAGACTTGCAAGAGGTGCTAGCACAAAAGGGTTGCAGGTAAGACAAGAGCGGTTGGTGGGGGGCCTGGCGGCGACAGTAGGCCGCCTCTACGGCTGTGGTGGAGTTACAGGGCGATCTGGAAGCAAATGGGTACAGAAGGGTACCTCTGCGCGCACATAGGGGTGCCAGAGCCGAAACCCAGGAGCCTCATGGGAGGTTCATGGAATATGTGTCGGCGCCCCATTAGTCCTTCGGGCGGTTGTGGGCCTGAGCAACTGGGGGCTTGCCTAGCTACGCTCTTCCCTGAAAGGGACGTGAGTATAAGGGACCAAAGGTCAGGTGATCCGGGAAATGGATCAACAGAAGGTGTAGTACAAAGGTGGTTCGCCACGGTGCTGCTAGGCTCATCAGGCGGGCAGGTGGCGAATATGCTGCCTGCCCTTGGATCGCCCGTAAGCTAACCCACCAGATTACATAACGTTGTATGTAATAAACCTGCAGCAGTTTTTCTCAAGTATAAACTTGTGTGGTGTGTATTTATTTGCGGGCATTCATGCTTATGGGGGGGTCCTTTTGCCATGATGGTGCAATGCGGCTGCCCGGGGCCACCACAGGAGACCACTCAGGAGGGTGACCCTCTAGTGGCATCGGGCTTTCCCCCCCCTCCTCGGGGGGGGGGGGGTTAGCCTGGGGAGGAGTCCCCACCATGGTCGCGGGCGTGCCGCGTCATGTCCGGTGCGCCAGGCAGGGTGAGGGGTACATAAGTCCCCCTCACCATGTTTTCGGCCTCTTGTGCACCGGACGTGCTACGGACGCCTCTACACTCGTCACGCTGTCTCCCACCCTACCGCTTACCCGGCGTGTTGGCAGAAGGAGGCATGGCAAGAACTTTGTAATGTTGTACTTTTTTGTTGCAAGTGGAGTTACAGGGCGATCTGGAAGCAAATGGGTACAGAAGGGTACCTCTGCGCGGCACATAGTTGTGCCTGAGCCGAAACCCAGGAGCCTCATGGGAGGTTCATGGAATCTGTGTCGGCGCCCCGTTAGTCCTTCGGGCGGTTGTGGGCCTGAGCAACCGGGGGCTTGCCTAACTACGCTCCGCCCTGAAAAGGGCGTGAGTATAAGGGACCAAGAGTCAGGTGATCCGGGAAGGGGATCACCAAAAGGTGCAGTACAAAGGTGGTTCACCACGGTGCTGCTGGGCTCATCAGGCGGGCAGGTGGGGAGAATGCTGCCTGCCCTTGGATGGCCCGCAAGCTAACCCACCAGATTACATAACGTTGTATGTAATAAACCTGCAGCAGTTTTTCCCAAGTATAAACTTGTGTGGTGTGTATTTATTTGCGGGCATTCATGCTTATGGGGGGGCAGGGGGGAATTTTTGCCACAATGGTGCTATGGGTTTTACCCTGGAGCAGAGCAGCTCCTACTCTTGACACCAATCAAATGCTGTGAGGGACCAAGCTCACAGCCCTCTCTCCGTTGCAAGCACTGCCCTTTTGTCTGTCAGGAAACCTGGTCCATTCCAGCTCCCCAAGCACAACACGCCTCTGGTGTCCATCATGCCGATGGGTGGCCGAGTCCTTCTCCGGAGAGTCACTCCTCCCCACACAAACAATCAACCGCCCAAGGGCACAATCCAAATGTGACTTGTGATGGTTTGCCTCAGACCTCTTACAGTCTCTCACTGCTCACCACAGCACATCTCTCTCGTCCGCTGCCCCAAAATAAACTGCTTGCCCTCAGACGGATGCTGGATTACCTGCACAAGGTAATACAGTGTCTACAAACCACACGTTCCATCTCTCTGCCACAAACTCTCTTGTGGGAGAAGCAGTGACCACACTCACTGGTATTGCATGCTTTTGTAACTGTATTTATTGTTACCCCAGTATTGGAACTTTCATAGATTCTCATGCTTTGTATCATTCCCCGTCGTCGGAATGGGAGCCTCGGTAAATAAAAAATATATCATAACCATAGAAACAAAAGGGAAAATAGGCCTAGGCCTCATCTCATTTTGTAGTATATCACCCTCTTTGTGTAAAAGAGCCCAAACTTTTGCCAGGACCAATCAGCACAGCCTCACTCTTTGGAACCTTCCTGAGAGAGCTCAGAGCCTCAGATTTTTCTACTGCACGTTGTGCTAGGGAATCTCCACTGAGCTCTGCTCAGTTTTTTCTCATTGTTCTTTCAGAATTTACTTTTAACATCTATAGTGACATTATGTCAGAGAAGGAGAAGAAAGCCTTATTCAGGCCCTGTGCTTCTTGTGGAAAGAAGAGGCTTTTCGTGGAAGATAAGCATGACAGTTGTATTTACTGCTTATACCCGGAGCACAAGGCCACAGACTGCAAGATTTGTCGCACTCTTTCAACCAAGACTTTGCGAGACAGAGAGGGTCGTCTGCTGACATGGCTACAAAAACTGAAGACCAGAAAGGAGGTTGTCTCGTCAGATGAGGAAGATTCAATTTCTGGCACTTCCTCCAGGAGATCAAGGAAGAGGGGTAGGTCATCTCCCTCCATCTCTGAAGAACCCCCTGTCAAAGCCCCTCATGGGATCTCTGAAAGGTCTGAGGAGGCTGGTCCCAAAAAATCTCCTCACGGAAGTGTAAAGGAGAGGCAGGGACAGGCTGCTGGTGTGGACACAGCCTCTAGGGATAAAAAGGAGGTTTCAATATCTTCTCCTCCGTCCCAAAAGGAAAAGCCTGCGAAGAAACACTCTGCAGGAACTTCACAGATGGTTCCTGTGAAGAAGCAGCGTCCGTCGACGGTGATTCAAGCAGGTACGTCGACGACGATTACCACTCCAAAGACAGTTTCCTTGAGTTCGTCGACGGGACCGTCGACGATATCTATTCCTGTTTCGTCGACGACAGCTTCATTCTCGTCGTCGACGACAGTTTCCATGAAGATCCTGTCAACGACGGTTTCGACGACGAAGACCACGACGACGATGACAACGACGGCGACGTCATCGTCGATGCTGCTGACGACGAGCTCGTCGACGAGACCATCGACAGTTGTCCCGTCGACGATGAAGAAAGCTCCGTCGACGAGTGTACCGTCGACGAAGAAAAAGGCTTTGTCGACGACCCTACCATCGACGCCGATTCAGGCATCGTCGACGACCGTTTTATCGACGACGATTCATACTCCGTCGATGAAGATTACCGTGCCGTCGACGGGTTCGTCGTCTATTTCGTCGACGCTGGTGATCCCTTCGACGACGGGACCGTCGACGAGACCGTCGACGAGTAAAATTTCTGGATTTACAATACAGAAGTTGAAGATTACACCGGAGATGACATCTCCTAGGCAAGTGACGCCTTTATCACCATCCATGCTGCTGGATGAATCGGAAGATGAGGATGTGGATGAGCAGTATGGTGACGCCTACAGTCCCTCGGAGCTGCATGTAAAGCAGCAAGATACTGATACGGAGGAGTACTATGAGCAAGCTGAGCAAGAGGAACAACAATATGTTCAGCAAGAATTTCGTCCTCAGACTTTGAGACAGGACTTGATAGCTCTACCAGTTGCTCTGGTTACGGACTTGCAGATGATGTTGCAGGATTACAGAGCTCGATTTCCGTCACGCCCTGAAGTTCAACCACTGCGTCCATCTACATCTGTGGTCCCGCGCGGGCCGCCAGTGGACTTGCCCCCTCCTCCTGAGAATATACCAAGTACTTCACCAGTAGTGGTACCAGTAGTGGTTCCTCAAACTTCATTTACGGAACCTGCCGATGACGACGCACAGGATGTGGATACGGATGGAGACGATGAGGGGCACGTGGTCCCACTTACTGATCCAGGGGATCCGGATGTGGATCTAGATGATACAGGAATGCAAGATCCGGATGATACAGGGCGGGACACGAACGTGTCGCCGCCGGCAGATATTGGGGGGTTCCATAATCTTATGGAGCGTGCATCCACAAGATTTGGGCTGCCTCTTACAGTGGAACAGTCGGACTGTTTCCTATACGATTTTAAAGCGCAGTACAGAAAGTCCGTCAGATCAATTCCTATCATTGAGCATGTATGGAATGAGGGGATCAAGGTTATGCAGAACCCGGCAACGGTCATCCCGGTTCTTCCCCGGCTGGAGAAGAAATACAAGGCCCCTGAGGGCAGTCCTGCATGTCTCCTTGGACAACCAAAGCCTGTCTCTGTGATATCTCAAGCCGCACAGAGCAAGTCCAAGAATCCTTCGACGCCTTTGACTACACCTCCGGATAAGGATGGCAGGCGGTTGGACAATGTAGGGAAGAGATTTTCCACCATGGCCAGTTTGTTGGTTCGGGCAGCAAATTCATTAGCCATTCTAGGCAGGTATGACCGCCAGATGTGGTGCGACATGGAACCGTTTGTGGACCTCTTAACAGACTCTAATCAAGAGGAGGCCAAACAAGTCCTTATGGAAGGAGAGAGATGTTCCTCTGAGATCATCGACTGTGCTATGGACTAACAGGCACATGCATCATCATAGGGTTTTGCGATTCCTTAATAGCGATTATTAAGGAATCGCAATTAAGGAATAGCAAAACCCTATGCATGTAGGAATCGCTAAAGAAATAGCGATTCCCACAAATTCCTTAATTGTGACTAGCAAATTGCGAGTCGCAATTAAGGAATGTCTTCCCATTCATTCCTATGGGCCTCCAGGCCCATAGGAATGAATTAGAGATTGCGGGAGCAATTTGCGAGTACCAGTAGGTACTCGCAAATTGCTCCCGCAATTTCGATGGTGCAAGGGTGTCAAAATGACACCCTATTGCACCCATGTATGTTCACTCTGCACAAATGTTGCATACACACATGCTCTAAGTACATGTGTGTGGGCAACATGAAACTTAGAAAAATGCAAATAAGTGCATTTTTCTAAGTTTTCGCAAATTACCATGAGGTCCAGCCTCATGGTAATTTGCTCACGCTAATAGCGAAATCGCTATTTTTTAAACTGTAATGCATTGCATTTAAGGAATCTCAATTAGGGATTCCTTAAATGGAATCGCTATTTAAGGAATCCCAATTTTGAGATTCCTTAAATAGCGATTTTTGCATTTGGGATGATGCATCCCAAATGCAAAAATGCCGGGAGCAAAGGGTCAAATTCTGAGAATCTGCCCGTTTGCGACCGGTATTTTGCTTGATGTATGTGCCTGATAGCCTCTACCGCTTTCAGGGCCTTGGCAGGGTCAGCGGTCTTGCGCCGTCAGGGCTGGTTAAAAGCAACCTGGTTCCGTCAGGAGGTCCAAAATAAGATCCTGGACCTTCCTTTTGATGGAGAAATGCTTTTTGGTAAGCATGTGGATGAGGCTCTGCAGAGCATAAAGAAGGACACGGACACTGCAAGGTCCTTAGGATCCTTAAATTATCGCAAGGTTCCATTTAGAGGAGCACGTGGGCGAGGGTTTTCTACTTATAGAGGAAACCAACGTCAGTATTCCACACAGTCAGGACAGTCATATAAGAATCAGTATTCAAACCAACGCCAAGGTCAATCGGCGTCTTTCTCTCGTCATTCCCAGAGCGGACGTCAGAATCGTCAGGGACGAGACAATGCCAAGAGGCAATAGCGGCCTCCTGGCTCTGACTACTGTTCCTCCCCGACCAAGAACACCGGTTGGGGGCAGGATCTCCTATTGTCTGGACAGCTGGGTCCTTATAACATCGGACCGGTGGGTTTTGAATATTGTTCAGAGTGGCCATACGTTGGAATTCCAAGATCTTCCTCCAACGAGAGCTCCAGACGCCCGTCCCTCAAAACATCTCCGACTGTTACATCTCGAAGCCCACCAACTATTCATCAAGGGGGTGATAGAACCGGTACCTCTTTCGCAAAGAGGCAAGGGTTTCTATTCCAGGTTCTTCCTGGTTCGGAAGACGGAAGATACGTGGCGTCCTATACTAGACCTAAGAGAGCTCAACACCTATCTCATCAAGCTCTCCTTCAGGATGGTCACTCTCCAGGATATTCTCCATCTACTGAATCCGGGCGATTTTTTGGCGTCCCTGGATTTAGAGGATGCGTGCTTCCACGTTCCAATCCACCCAGCTCACAGGCAATATCTACGCTTCACAGTAGGTAAGAGCCATTTCCAGTTCAAGGTGCTTCCGTTTGGCCTTCGGTCTGCACCTCGGATATTCACGAAGATGCTGGCACCAGTCGCTGCTTTTCTCAGGAAACAATCCTTAGAGGTTTTCCCATACTTGGACGACTGGCTCGTCAAGGCTCCGTCGCTCAAGGCAGCTTCTCAAGCAGTATCAACTTGCATTCAATTGTTCGCCCACTTGGGTCTTCAGCTCAACAGATCCAAGTCGGTGCTGATACCTTCCAGGTCCCAAAGATTTCTTGGAACTATTCTGGACACGACACTATGCACCGCTCGTCCGTCGGAGGAGCGTCAACGCAAGCTGATCACCTCCGCTCGTCAAGTGCTGCAGAGGAAAAATGTGTCGGTTCGCCGGTACAAGTCCTTACTCGGATCGATATCATCCTGCATACCATTAATACCGCATTGCAGGCTTCATATGCGACCTCTGCAGGAGGAGTTAGACAAACAATGGCGCCAGGCAGAAGGTTCGTTCAACGACAAGGTGTGGATAACACCAGGTATGCGCAAGGCCTGCGAGTGGTGGCTGGTAAAGGAGAACATCGCAGTAGGGTTAACATTCAGGACCCCTCCTTCTCCTATGGTGGTGACCACAGATGCCTCCTTAGAAGGCTGGGGAGCGGTACTCCAGGAGCTTCAAATCAGCGGTCACTGGAGTCCAGCGCAAAGCCTAAACCACATCAACCTCTTGGAGCTGATGGCTATCCGCTTAGCCTTGCTGGCGTTCCTTCCCAGACTTCAGAATCGTGCAGTGCTGGTCCGGACAGACAACACGACAGCTATGCACTATATCAACAAGCAAGGGGGAACAAGATCACAAACTCTGTCCAAAGAGGCTCAGTCGATCTGGGATTTCGCGATTTCTCACAAGATCACCCTACAGGCCGAGCACCTAGCAGGGTGTCTCAACATCACGGCGGATGCTCTGAGTCGTCAGAGGAAAGTGACTCACGAGTGGGAATTGGACCAGGCCACGCTGGAGGCAGTGTTCGAGAGATGGGGTACTCCGACCATAGACCTCTTTGCGTCCCCGGAGAACGCCAAATGTCGGTTTTACGCAAGCAAGGTTCCCCATCGAGGATCGCTGGGGAATGCCCTTTCGATTGCTTGGTTCGGCGCATTTTGCTACGCTTTTCCTCCCATTCCTCTCATTCCTCGAGTTCTCAGGAAGGTCAGGGCAGAACCATGCAAGATGATTCTCATTGCTCCAGCGTGGGCCCGGCAGTTCTGGTTCACGGAACTCCTGTTGCTCTCCCAGGATCGCCCAATTCGCTTGCCGCTGATTCCATCTCTGTTGTCGCGGGATCAGGGACAGGTGCTCCATCCGGATCCGAAGTCACTACACTTGACAGCGTGGCTCCTGAACACAGAGAATTCTGTCATCTGAATCTCTCCAGGGAATGCAGGGATGTTTTGTCTCAGGCGCCAAGCACTAATAAGACATACAGGGCAAAATGGAAGAGATTTTGTCTGTGGTGCCAGAGGAATAAACTCCATCCTTATAAATCCCGGCCACATCAGGTTTTGCCTTACATCCTGTCACTGGCTAAGTCAGGTTTGGCGCACTCTTCGGTCAAGGTACATTTGGCTGCCATATCCCGTTTTAGATGAAAGACATCGGGCCATCTCTATGGTCCGCAAGGATTGTAAAACAGTTCCTTAAAGGGTTGTTTCGGATGTATCCTCCGGTCCGAGCACCCCCACCAATCTGGCAGCTCAACCTTGTACTGGCTCAGCTCATGAAAGCTCCTTTTGAGCCGATTCACAGGGCGGACTTGAAGTTCCTATCTTGGAAGCTAGCCCTCCTCTTAGCATTGACTTCGGCTAGGAGGGTTAGTGAACTCCAGGCTCTGTCCATAGTGGAGCCTTTTCTGCAGTTCAAAAAGGATGTGCTAATTTTAAGAACCAACCCAAAATTCATCCCGAAGGTACCTTCGGATTTTCATCTGAATGAACCCTTGATTTTGAATTCCTTTTTTCCACGTCCTTCTACCCAGGCGGAACGAACATTGCATTCTTTGGATGTCCAGAGATGTCTGAAATTCTATCTCGAGCGCACACGATCTTTCAGGAGGTCTACACAGTTATTTATTTCCTACAGTGCACCACGGAAGGGGTTGCCTCTCGCTAAGAGTGGCATTTCCCGCTGGATCTCCAGTGCAATTCAGTTCTGTCATCAGGCTGCGAGCAAACCTTTGGACAGAAAGGCCCGTGCTCATTCTACACGAGCGATGGCATCTTCATTGGCTCTTTTTGCTGGAGTTGCTATCAAAGACATTTTCAGGGCAGCAACGTGGAGCAGTGTACACACCTTCACGAAACACTACTGCCTGGAGTCGGTGGGACGAGATGACGCGGCTGTTGGTCAAGCAGTCCTCAGGAATCTTTTTCATTGAGAGGTGAGCTTTCCCTACAATCCCTCCATCCTGGTAAGCACATTTGGTTCAGTAATGATTGTTTTTTCTGGATTACCATGTACTAGTTGTAACTGTAGACTGAGATGGTTATGTAAGGCCAGGTGTCTACCAAAATGGGCTTTTGTGATTACTGCTAAGTATTCTGATACAAAGCATGAGAATCTATGAAAGTTCCAATACTGGGGTAAGAAAACAAGTTACTTACCTGTAACTTTGGTTCCCCAGTATTGGTAACTTTCATAGATTCTCATGCGCCCACCCACCTCCCCTTGGAAAGCTCTGCCGGTTTACTAAGGTAGTGGCTGTTTGCACAACGGCTACGAAAATCTGAGGCTCTGAGCTCTCTCAGGAAGGTTCCAAAGGGTGAGGCTGTGCTGATTGGTCCTGGCAAAAGTTTGGGCTCTTTTACACAAAGAGGGTGATATACTACAAAATGAGATGAGGCCGAGGCCTATTTTCTCTTTTGTTTCTATGGTTATGATATATTTTTTATTTACCGAGGCTCCCATTCCGACGACAGGGAATGATACAAAGCATGAGAATCTATGAAAGTTACCAATACTGGGGAACCAAAGTTACAGGTAAGTAACTTGTTTTCTTTTGGGGCACAGATAATCACATGAGGAGCATTCGCTCCTACGGCGAAATACCCCAACCAACACCCTCACTTCCTCCATGTCCAGATGTTAAAGTAAATTTGCCCACAATGAGATCGCATTCCTTTTTCCAACAGTGAAACCCAACATACCAAGCAGTAAGTGCGTCCTGGGGATGTCTACATTGTTTGGGATGCTCGGTATCACCAGGTGGGTGGGGTGTCCTAGCATTATCTATTGCCATTATGGCTTTTAGTTCGCGCTTGATTTCCCCCCAGTATATGGAGCGCACCCTCTTCAGTGATGCATCTTAAGCAGTATGGATCTGCCGCCCTCCTCATTTTTAAAAGTTCAGTCCTGTTGTAGCATGTCCCGTGTAAAATATTGAAATGTTTCCGCCTCAATCGAGCCTTGATTGCGACCTCCCCGGGGTGCATCAGGGCTGCTTCCCAGTGATGTCTTCGGGATCCCCAGATCAGCCTCCCATCTGTCCCAAAGGGTCCGGAGCCTGTCTGGTGTATTGTTAATGACAGTGCGGCAGAGCTGGGACACTGGCTGGGGGTACTTGTGCCCCCAAGCACCCTTCTTTTTATCGGGCTATGTTCTGGTATATCCATCCCCAGGATCCCTTCCCCTAAGGGCACGTGTCGACTGAAGGTGTTTAAACTGTTGGCAGGTGCTAGTTTGTGTTCCCGCTGTAGGACCTCAAGCGGCTTTGCCTCCCCCTTTCTTTCTAATAAGCCTCCCAGTGCTCCTCCTCCAGTCTCTTCCCATTGTTTAAAGCTGGTCTTCTCTTAATGGTGTCCCCTTCCATAACGGTGTGCCCAATGTGGCTTTTCTCTGCCCACCTAAGGCTTTGTTTGTGTTGTCCCACGTCTTCAGGGTCTCCTGGGTCCAGGTCGCATGTGTCTAGTCTCTTACATGAAATGTATGTAAGTACCCACCATCATCTTTGCTCTTTCCAGTTTGGTTACTGACTGTATGTGGGGTGAACCCCCATTCATTGATAACCTATAGCGGCATGGCCCTGTATCATGCCCTGATGTCTGACAGTGCAAGGCCCCAGTTGCAGATAGATAAGTAAAGCTGTCACAAAGCTATTCGCAGGATGCCTCCATCCCAGAGCAGCATGCACAATGTTTGATCTGGTTTATCAAAGTATGTGTCTGGTACCAAACAGAGGGTGTTCTGCAACATAGATAGCAGTCTCGGTAGTGGGATCATTTTAAAGACTGAGCAAAAGACACACAATTGATGGACGGAATGCAGAACAAATCAAAGCATTCACCCCCAGTCAAGATCAGTTGACTGGGGGTGAGTGTTTGATTTGCTCAAACGCTCCGTCCATCATCCCCTTTGGTATCGCTTTGTTCGCCCTAAGTTGGCAGGGTATGCCCAGACGTGGGTCCCTTGCTCACTTTGCCACTGGATTCAAGATAGCCTGGCTGATTAGGCTTATGAACCCGAAACCGGTCCCAGGATGCTTGTTTCCGGGCCAGGGAAGACATGGCTTGGCAGTTCGGGCTGGACTGTTCCCATGAGGCACAGGGTCAGACTGATTTGCATATCGCCATGTCTGAACTGGGGTGGCAGAGTGGGCTAAAGAACGGTGATGGATTAAACACAGATCAGTTGACTGGGGGTGAGTGCTTGCAATGTTCAACACTCCGTCCATCATTTCCTTTGGTTTTAGCTTTGTTCGCCATAAGTTGGCAGGGTATGCCCAGACGTGAGTCCCTTGCTCACTTTGCCACTGGATTCAAGCAAGCCTGGCTGATTAAGCTTATGAACCCGAAACCGGTCCCAGGATGCTTGTTTCCGGGCCAGGGAAGACATGGCTTGGCAGTTCGGGCTGGACTGTTCCCATGAGGCACAGGGTCAGACTGATTTGCATATGGCAATGTCTGAACTGGGGCAGTGGAGTGAGCTAAAGAATGATGATGGATTAAACCCAGATCAGTTGACTGGGGGTGAGTGTTTGATTTGCTCAAACGCTCTGTCCATCATCCCCTTTGGTATCATTTTAAAGACTGAGGCCCACCCATGAGCAAGAGTGGGAGCCTCCACCACCTCTCTGCTTCTTCTCGCACCTTCCCCAGGTCGCGGTCCATGTTCAACTCCAGAAATCTTTCTTTTCCCATCATGATCTCAATTCCTAAATACTTTAAGTCAGTTTGAGTTATGTGGAAGGCCTCCACCACCCTACCTTAAGCCTCAGAGTCCCCCATCTGATAGGTGGATTTCTCACGGTTGATACGGTAGTCTGAGTAGGCTTCAAAGTTGTAAAAGACCAACAGGACCACAAGGATCGACATAGAGTCATCGCTGGGTCCATAAGATAGATCAATGTGTCCTCTGCGTAAAGCAATATCTTTTCCGGGTCATGACGGGGAATCCCGCTATATCCACTTTGTGTCATACCCAGAATGCCAGAGGTTCCAGGCACATTGAAAGTAACACAATGGGGGACAATTAGAATCCCTGTCTCGCATCCCTTACCAATTTGAATGTTTCGGACACTTAGCCGTTCACCCTCACCACTGTCTTGGGTGCTCTATGTAGTAGGGCCACCTGGGCACAGAATTTGGGCCCAAAGCCAAACTGTTTCAGGGTCTGGTGTAGGTAACTTCAATCAATGGAATCAAATGCCTTTTCAGTATCCAAGGACAGAATGGCTTTGGTATCTAACCATAAGTCGAGCCTTTTGCTATTAAGGTGTGTCGCCTTTCCCAGCATTAAATCCATTTTGAGCCATATGAACAAGGGAGGTTATCACCTTGACCACTCTGCCCGCCAGCACCTTTGTCAGCATTTTGCCGTCAGTATTTTAAAGGACAGATAGGCCTACAGGTGGCACAGGGGTCTCCTGGTTTGCCCTTTGGATTACCACAATAAGCACACAGTTAAGATCTGGCAGGAGCTCCCCCTTATCCCTGGCTGCACAGGCCAAGTTCCACGGGTGTGATTTGAGGAGCAGGGCCAGTAACTTCTAGAACTGGACAGGGAGGCCGTTGGCGTCCGCTGTTTTCCCGATTTAAGGCTCGCTGATGCCACTACGGTCTCGCCCACTGCCAGTCATCATCTAGTGTCTCCTGATCTGCCTCATCTAAGATGGGGAACAGCACCCCCCCTAGGAACGCTTCAATGTCTTGCTTAGAGCTGTCTTTTCGAGCTGCATTGAATGTTAGGTAATATTGTGCAAAGGTCTGTGCTGTGCCCCTGCTGGTGCAGAACACTTACCCAGTTTCCTTCCACACCTCAGCCACCCAACGTTCCGCCTCCTCTCTTTTATCCAGCCACGCGAGGAGCCAGCCCGCCTTGTCCCCGGTATCGAACAATGTCCTCTGTATCCCAAGATAGTGTTGCCAGGCTGCATTATGCGTGAGGTTTAGATACCGTCCCTTGATCAGTTGCACGTATGTTTGGTTCTTGGCCCGCACCCAGACTTCCTCTAACTCGAGGTGGCGCCCTTCTAGTTGGTGCACCTGGTTTTGCTTCTGCTTCTTTTTCAGGGCTATTAGGTTTGTCTCTTGTCCCTAATCACTGCCTTGTAAGCCCCAAAGTGTGACGGGGGGTTCAGAGTATAATAGGGAGTCGACCTGTAGGACGTTAGCAATGTCCGCATCTTTGAGAGCCCATGTGTCCAGCCTCGGCCTTGGAACCCTGCCTCGCCCACAGGTCCCCATCATAACATGTAAAGGCGAGTGATCTGATATGCCTCGTGCCAAGGATTGTGCATCCCTTACTCACGCAGTCCAAACGTGATTGAGATCCATGGACCCCTGACAGGAATTAATGTAGTTTGTCCGGTGGGTGGGTAAGCCTCATTGCGTGGGAGCCTAACCATGGTGCTTGTGTCTGCAGCACATGGGGCGAGCGACAGTCAAGAGCCCCTTTTATAATGTCATTGAAGCCTCTGCCCACCATATTTAGGTCAGTGTCTGAGTCCACCTGTTTGGGACCTACATTATCGAATACCTCGATTTGCAACCTAGGAGGCGCGTAGACATTAACGATGAGGATGTCCTTCTTATTCCAAAGTCCTTTTACCGCGACACAGCAGCTCTCAGGGTTCACCCATGGTTTCAGGCTTGGGTAGGGCCTGCCTTTGCCCTAGCTGCATGGTGCACTCCGGGCTGCCGCACAGTGTGCCGCAATAAGGTTGGGGCCTGCCCGAGGGGGCCATGGGCTCACCTGGACCTGGCACTGCAGGGTGTTTACGGACGCTTAAGTCTTGGACCCCTGGGAGGTGCCTCCAGGGGGTTGCGTGCCCGCTGCAGCTCCATGCCTGCGGTGCGCAGTGGTGAACCAGGCGGCTGTTTGCACGTCACCGCCGGTATGTCCTAAGAGGGCTTGGCATTGCACCTCACCAGCAGATTTGTGACGCTGAGGCGGGACCGGACCTCACGGCAGAGGCGGGGGGCCCGCAAGCGTGCCTCCAGGGGGTTGCGTGCCCGCTGCAGCTCCATGCCTGCGGTGCGCAGTTGTGAACCAGGCGGCTGTTTGCACGTCACCGCCGGTATGTCCTAAGAGGGCTTGGCATTGCACCTCACCAGCAGATTTGTGACACTGAGGTGGTACCCGACCTCACGGCAGAGGCGGGGGGCTGCAAGAGTGCCCGGGCCTTCCCTTTTGGCCACAGAGTGTGGCTGAGCACCGCCCCAGCAAATCGGCAATGCTGGGGCAGCATACTGAGTGACCCGATAATTGGAAAGACGGCCGACGCGAGGGGGCTGCAAGATGGATCCACGTGGCACCAGTCCTTACGGCAGTACCCTGGAGGAACGACGGCACCCCGTTAGTCCTTCGGGTGGCTGTAAACCTGAGCAACCAGGGGCTTGCCTGGATAAGCTCCGCCCCCTCAAGGGGCATGAGTAAATGGTTGGACTGGTGGTCCACAGGATGTAAGGGGTAATCTCCCCAAAATGGTTAGCACTGATTGGTTAGGCCATGGTGCAATTAGGATCATCAGATGAGCAGGGCAGCTTAGGGGTGTCATTGCTGCCTGCCCTTGGATTGCCCGTAAGTTGACCCACCATGTTGGCATATTTCTTATGCGAAATAAAGCTGCAGCAATATTTTCTCCAACAAAGACTGTGTCTTGTGTGCTCTTTATTATGGTATTGCTGTGTTTATGGGTGAGGTGAGTTGCCGATATTGGCACAATGCTCCTGGCCCCTTGATTGACACTTCCAAATAAACCAAGTCTGTAAAATGCTCTCTGGTCACCAGGGACTGTCTGAGATGACGAGCAGCGGTTTCAGGTATAAACTTCCCAACTTTACTACCACCAAGAGTTATTTTTCTAAATTAGCTGCCCATGACGTCTGGGAACAATGAATTGCGATACTGAAGATCTAATCCACCGAACAGTCTAAGGAACGAGACCTCCTGGAATGGCACCCCCGTAAGAATGTAAAGTGGCCTGCGGTTCACCAAGTGTAAATAATCCGTAATGCGCACCTTTCTCTCCGTGGGGTCTCAGCTGGGCTTTGTTTAGATTCTCGCATGTGAACGGTTCGCATTTTCTCTTTGTGGTTTTACAGCACTATGTCTGAATCATAAAGTGACGTCACGCATGGGGAGCTGATGTATCCCCTTACCTTCCCGGATCCCACACTCCCCTCGTGCTCAGTGAGGGACAGTGTTCATGGGGGTGTCCAACGTTGGCCCGGAGGCTAAAACACCCTCTTGTGATAATTGACATACAGTGGATCCAACTGGAAAGCCAGGGGTTAAGCTGATACCCAGCTCTGCTCCTGGTGGCCCACGCTGGGCACCCGCGGCTGGGGTTAAGCTGATACCCAGCACTGCTCCTGATGGCCCACGCCGGGCACCCGCGGCTGGGGTTAAGCTGATACCCAGCTCTGCTCCTGGTGGCCCACGCTGGGCACCCGCGGCTGGGGTTAAGCTGATACCCACCTCTACTCCTGGTGGCCCACGCTGGGCACCCGCGGCTGGGGTTAAGCTGATACCCAGCTCTGCTCCTGGTGGCCCACGCTGGGCACCCGTGGCTGGGGTTAAGCTGATACCCAGCTCTGCTCCTGGTGGCCCACGCTGGGCACCCGCGGCTGGGGTTAAGCTGATACCCAGCTCTGCTCCTGGTGGCCCACGCTGGGCACCCGCGGCTGGGGTTAAGCTGATACCCAGCTCTGCTCCTGGTGGCCCACGCTGGGCACCCGCGGCTGGGGTTAAGCTGATACCCAGCTCTGCTCCTGGTGGCCCACGCTGGGCACCCGTGGCTGGGGTTAAGCTGATACCCAGCTCTGCTCCTGGTGGCCCACGCTGGGCACCCGCGGCTGGGGTTAAGCTGATACCCAGCTCTGCTCCTGGTGGCCCACGCTGGGCACCCGCGGCTGGGGTTAAGCTGATACCCAGTTCTGCTCCTGGTGGCCCACGCTGGGCACCCGCGGCTGGGGTTAAGCTGATACCCAGCTCTGCTCCTGGTGGCCCAGGCTGGGCACCCGCGGCTCGGGTGGAATTGATAATTAGGGCGGACATTAAGACCACTGAGAAGGGGTGCGTGTCTCCCCCTGACATGTCTCCTGGGTTCCTGAAGCCCCTGTATCTTCCTTTTTTGGCTCAGTCTGAGAGGCCTCCGATCTGACACCCCCCGAGGGCAGCTCTGCTGCTCCGCCTTTGAATATTTCACAATTATTCTATTAAATTGACAGTGTTTAAACGTGCCTAGACTTATTTGAACATTGCAGTTGAGTTATGTTACCGTTTTAAAAATGCAATCAAATAAATGATTGCCAAAGAAACTATTCTGGTCAGGCAGGCCTTACTAACTTTTAAATGTATCTAGAGATGGGGGTTTTGAAGAATATTTCGAGTCCCTTCCCTTTTGACATCTCCTCCCAGCCGGCATATAAATGAGAAAAGATGTTACCGATGGCCCATTGCAGAGCGCCCTGCTGAGGCTCATTTTCTCCCACTCAAAACAAAGCGCTGTTATCAGCATAATGCTTCTTTTGGCCAGAGCCGGGCACCCCCCTGGGGCCACTTGAGGCCCCCAGTTTGAAGACTTCTGCCTTAGAGACTTGTGACAGGACCATGGAGACGGCCAGGTTCAGCAGGACTTGGACACTTGCAGATCCTGCCCAATCATGGAAGTCCATTGGATAGGGCAGTCGGATGGTGAGGGGCATGGCTTTCTTACACTCTC
The DNA here is from genome assembly GCF_964204655.1 of Triturus cristatus. NCBI lineage: Eukaryota > Metazoa > Chordata > Amphibia > Caudata > Salamandridae > Triturus > Triturus cristatus. The sequence goes on from NC_140589.1 coordinate 44,141,942, forward strand.
CAGTGGAGCGGGTCAGGGTGGGATTGGGAACGCGGGCCCTCGGGAAATGGCCTAAGGGCCGGTAGCCGAGTTCTAGCTTTGGGCTGCTTTTTTGGGCAGCCTGGGGGCTGTCTGTGCTGTTAGGAAGCCGCCAGTGGCCCAGTGGGTGCCTGAGTGGCCTTCCTAGAGACAGATGGGCAGAGGTATCACTCCCTTTCTCTCGCTGTGCCGGCCCATTAATGTATGCTGATTGATCAGGGCAGGGGGCCTTAGCAGGCGTGGTCTCACTTGCATTCATGTGTGGCTCAGCAGTGTGAACTTATCTGTGCAATTTTTTTTTATCTAAGCAAAGTTAATAAAACATGCCCCCCACCCCTTTTCTTTTCATACAACTTCGCTGAAGCAGTCTTTTGCAGAAAGGCAATACGCAAGTGTGGGCCACTTTATTTGGTGTGCCCGAGCCGATTTTTGATCCCAATCCAACCGTGGAGCGGGTGGTGAGGAGGACTCTTCCTCTTGACAAACTCTTGGTGCAGACACATTCTGCGAAGCAAAGCAGGCCTAGGGCAGATTAGTCCAGAAGCGATATCTTTTTGCTGCCAGCAACGACTTGAGTCTTCAGTCTGCGACGACCACCTTTAGTATGCATATGAACCAAAGCGCCGAAAGGTGGTTCAACTGAAGGCATCCACAGTCTCCTGGTGAAACCACCGCCCCAGGTGGTAATCGGTCAGTATGATAGATAAGTGAATAATACCGCATTTGTTGGCTTGCCAAATGAGTGCTCACTGTGGTGGAAAGGCAGGATGCATCTTGCCTCCGGGGTCATTCATGTCCTCCTTGCTGAGATGTCTCACACGTAGTTTCGTCATTCGTCGCGAGGCTCGGACAGCCTCTTCCTCCTTTTGTGGTTCCGCCTTCATTATCAGCATCAGTGGATGTTACTTATCCTGATGTCCTTGAGACCACACCTCCACCTTGCATCTTGTTGTGGTGACTGGACTGGGGTCCACTTCAGACTCTTGTTCACTCTGGTCCTATCTGGACAGGTCCCTTAATCCTGCAAATTGTTCTGCAACAAGTGACGTTTGGACTTGCCTAAATAATAGACCTTTATTCCACTGGGAAATGTGGACACGCCTCCCTTCACACCGCCCCCCCTCTTCCAAGCAGGCCAAAACACGCTTTGTCATCAAGTAACCACCTGGCGTCCTCAGGAAATGTGCTGTTGGCTCTATACAAGCGTGCAAGTTTCTTTAAATATTCACAATCCCCTTTGCGTCACACAGATGTAAATTGCATTGTATGCACTTGTGCAGGCTCAGATCCATGCACTGTTGTCATGTGTCAGCAAGAGCGTCCGATGCAGAGGGTCACCCTTACAAACCCATGTACAGTCAGATATGCCCATTTACAACCATTGTATGGCAGGAATAACTCCTTATAACAGTCCACCCTAAGTGCACATGTACACTTCCATATACCAATAAACAATTGTAGTTTCCTTCATCTATTTACACAGGAAGTGACATCACTGGATTTGCCACTCATTATTTTGCTTATGGACAAGATGCCCAGTCCCCAGATCAAGGTCAACGCCTGCATAACTGGAATCTCCCACTGGTGGAAGACCAACTGTCTACAGCAGAGCACCGACAAGACCATAATCGCGATCTTCTGGAAGAGCACTTCACCCTGGGACTCCACCTGGCGGCCAACAGAGCTAGCACTGACGACGCCAAGAACCTCGGGATCGTCATCAAACTCGACATGACTGCCCAAGTTAACGCCACCACCAATCATGCTTCCATACACTCAAGACGCTGAGGAAGATTTTCAAATCGCTTCCAGTCAGCACCAGGAAAACTGTCACGTACACCCTAATCATAACCAAGTTGGACTACAGAAACTCCTTTTATGCTGGGATCAACAAAAAACTCCCCAGAAGGCTGCAGATTATTCAGGACTTGGCAGCCAGAATCACTCTCTACCTCCCGCATCGCATTCACATTACACCACACCTGAAGAATCTCCACGGCCTCCCCATACAAAAACAAGCACAATTAAAACTCCTCCCCCACACTTTTGAGACACAACATAACACTGGCCCAGCATACCGCAACAATCGCATCTGCTTTCACAAACCTTCCGGAGAGCTATGCTCGTCTGAACTCCTACTTGCACACATCCAACTCATATGGAAAACCAGATCCTGCGGTCGAATGTCCTACATCGACCCTAAGGCGCGGAACGACCTGCCACTACACACGACATTGTATGGAATATCGAAGATGGGAATTTTGAAGCTATCGTTACCATAATATTCAGACGGTGTGTGCACAGATGCAGGTATTGGTTTAATATTCTTAACTCCATAGCTGCCTACCTTGAAGCTATAAATATATATATATCATGTAATGTATATGTGGAGTTAGGTATAGAACATATATACATGCATACTTTTATCCATGGAATTCCGCTCCCGATATTGTGCGCCTTCGATAGTCGCTCCTGCATATCGCAAGACCACTCCCAATAAACTCTTCCTACGCTGAAGAACTGTCATATTACGACTGGAACAGCTGCAGGTGCCCGCGTTGACCCACGGCCTATGCAGAGTCACAGGCGCCTATGGAATGCTAGATCTGCACATATGTGGTCAGTGAATGCCATTAGCAGCATTCATATGCACTGGGTGAGCCTCACAGGCAGTATACAGACATGCTTCCTTATGTTCTATCATTGCATGCCAGGGGCAGCTGCAGGTGCCAGCCTTGACCCACGGCCTATGTACAGTCACAGACGCCTATGGAATGCTAGATCTGCACATATGTGGTCAGTGAATGCCATTAGCAGCATTCATATGCACTGGGTAAGCCTCACTGCCAGTATACAGACATGCTTCCTTATATACTGTCATTGCATGCCAGGGGCAGCTGCAGGTGCCCGCGTTGACCCGCGTCCTATGCACAGTCACAGACGCCTATGGAATGCTAGATCTGCCCATATGTGGTCAGTGAATGCCAATAGCCGCATTCATATGCACTGGGTAAGCCTCACAGCCAGTATACAGACATGCTTCCTTATATACTGTCATTGCATGCCAGGGGCAGCTGCAGGTACCCGCGTTGACCCACGTCCTATGCACAGTCACAGACGCCTATGGAATGCTAGATCTGCCCATATGTGGTCAGTGAATGCCAATAGCCGCATTCATATGCACTGGGTAAGCCTCACAGCCAGTATACAGACATGCTTCCTTATATACTGTCATTGCATGCCAGGGGCAGCTGCAGGTGCCCGCGTTGACCCACGTCCTATGCACAATCACAGACGCCTATGGAATGCTAGATCTGCACATATGTGGTCAGTGAATGCCAATAGCCGCATTCGTATGCACTGGGTACGCCTCACAGCCAGTATACAGACATGCTTCCTTATATACTGTCATTGCATGCCAGGGGCAGCTGCAGGTGCCCGCGTTGACCCGCGTCCTATGCACAGTCACAGACGCCTATGGAATGCTAGATCTGCACATATGTGGTCAGTGAATGCCATTAGCAGCATTCATATGCACTGGGTAAGCCTCACTGCCAGTATACAGACATGCTTCCTTATATACTGTCATTGCATGCCAGGGGCAGCTGCCGGTGCCCGCGTTGACCTGCGTCCTATGCACAGTCACAGACGCCTATGGAATGCTAGATCAGCACATATGTGGTCAGTGAATGCCAATAGCCGCATTCGTATGAACTGGGTACGCCTCACAGCCAGTATACAGACATACTTCCTTATATACTGTCATTGCATGCCAGGGGCAGCTGCAGGTGCCCGCGTTGACCCACGTCCTATGCACAGTCACAGACGCCTATGGAATGCTAGAACTGCCCATATGTGGTCAGTGAATGCCAGTAGCAGCATTCATATGCACTGGGTAAGCCTCACAGCCAGTATACAGACATGCTTCCTTATGTTCTATCATTGCATGCCAGGGGCAGCTGCAGGTGCCAGCGTTGACCCACGGCCTATGCACAGTCACAGACGCCTATGGAATGCTAGATCTGCACATATGTGGTCAGTGAATGCCATAAGCAGCATTCATATGCACTGGGTAAGCCTCACAGCCAGTATACAGACATGCTTCCTTATATACTGTCATTGCATGCCAGGGGCAGCTGCAGGTGCCCGCGTTGACCCGCGTCCTATGCACAGTCACAGACGCCTATGGAATGCTAGATCTGCCCATATGTGGTCAGTGAATGCCAATAGCCGCATTCATATGCACTGGGTAAGCCTCACAGCCAGTATACAGACATGCTTTCTTATATACTGTCATTGCATGCCAGGGGCAGCTGCAGGTGCCCGCGTTGACCCACGTCCTATGCACAGTCACAGACGCCTATGGAATGCTAGATCTGCACATATGTGGTCAGTGAATGCCATTAGCAGCATTCATATGCACTGGGGAAGCCTCACAGCCAGTATACAGACATGCTTTCTTATATACTGTCATTGCATGCCAGGGGCAGCTGCAGGTGCCAGCGTTGACCCACGGCCTATGCAGAGTCACAGGCGCCTAAGGAATGCTCGAACTGCCCATATGTGGTCAGTGAATTCCAGTAGCAGAATTCATATGCACTGGGTAAGCCTCACAGCCGGTATACAGACATGTTTCCTTATGTTCTGTCATTGCATGCCAGGGGCAGGTGCCAGCGTTGACCCACGGCCTATGCAGAGTCACAGGCGCCTATGGAATGCTAGATCTGCCCATATGTGGTCAGTGAATGCCAGTAGCAGCATTCATATGCACTGGGTAAGCCTCACAGCCAGTATACAGACATGCTTTCTTATATACTGTCATTGCATGCCAGGGGCAGCTGCAGGTGCCCGCGTTGACCCACGGCCTATGCACAGTCACAGACGCCTATGGAATGCTAGATCTGCACATATGTGGTCAGTGAATGCCAATAGCCGCATTCGTATGAACTGGGTACGCCTCACAGCCAGTATACAGACATGCTTCCTTATATACTATCATTGCATGCCAGGGGCAGCTGCAGGTGCCTGCGTTGACCCACGTCCTATGCACAGTCACAGACGCCTATGGAATGCTAGAACTGCCCATATGTGGTCAGTGAATGCCAGTAGCAGCATTCATATGCACTGGGTAAGCCTCACAGCCAGTATACAGACATGCTTCCTTATGTTCTATCATTGCATGCCAGGGGCAGCTGCAGGTGCCAGCGTTGACCCACGGCCTATGCACAGTCACAGACGCCTATGGAATGCTAGATCTGCACATATGTGGTCGGTGAATGCCATTAGCAGCATTCATATGCACTGGGTAAGCCTCACAGGCAGTATACAGACATGCTTCCTTATATACTGTCATTGCATGCCAGGGGCAGCTGCAGGTGCCAGCGTTGACCCACGTTCTATGCACAGTCACAGACGCCTATGGAATGCTAGATCTGCCCGTATGTGGTCAGTGAATGCCAGTAGCAGCATTCATATGCACTGGGTAAGCCTCAGAGGCAGTATACAGACATGCTTCCTTATATACTGTCATTGCATGCCAGGGGCAGCTGCAGGTGCCAGCGTTGACCCACGTTCTATGCACAGTCACAGACGCCTATGGAATGCTAGATCTGCCCGTATGTGGTCAGTGAACGCCAATAGCCGCACTCATATGCACTGGGTAAGCCTCACAGGCAGTATACAGACATGCTTCCTTATATACTGTCATTGCATGCCAGGGGCAGGTGCCAGCGTTGACCCACGTTCTATGCACAGTCACAGACGCCTATGGAATGCTAGATCTGCCCGTATGTGGTCAGTGAACGCCAATAGCCGCACTCATATGCACTGGGTAAGCCTCACAGGCAGTATACAGACATGCTTCCTTATATAGTCATTGCATGCCAGGGGCAGGTGCCCGCGTTGACCCACGTCCTATGCACAGTCACAGACGCCTATGGAATGCTAGATCTGCCCATATGTGGTCAGTGAATGCCAATAGCCGCATTCATATGGACTGGGTAAGCCTCACAGCCAGTATACAGACATGCTTCCTTACATACTGTCATTGCATGCCAGGGGCAGATGCAGGTGCCAGCATTGACCCACAGCCATGCACAGTCACAGACGCCTATGGAATGCTAGATCTGCCCATATGTGGTCAGTGAATTCCAGTAGCAGAATTCATATGCACTGGGTAAGCCTCACAGCCAGTATACAGACATGCTTCCTTATGTACTGTCATTGCATGCCAGGGGCAGCTGCAGGTGCCAGCGTTGACCCACGTTCTATGCACAGTTACAGACGCCTATGGAATGCTAGATCTGCCCATATGTGGTCAGTGAATGCCAATAGCCGCATTCATATGCACTGGGTAAGCCTCACAGCCAGTATACAGACATGCTTCCTTATATACTGTCATTGCATGCCAGGGGCAGCTGCAGGTGCCCGCGTTGACCCACGTCCTATGCACAGTCACAGACGCCTATGGAATGCTAGATCTGCACATATGTGGTCAGTGAATGCCAATAGCCGCATTCGTATGCACTGGGTAAGCCTCACAGGCAGTATACAGACATGCTTCCTTATGTACTGTCATTGCATGCCATGGGCAGCTGCAGGTGCCCGCATTGACCCACATCCTATGCACAGTCACAGACACCTATGGAATGCTAGATCTGCCCATATGTGGTCAGTGAATGCCATTAGCAGCATTCATATGCACTGGCTAAGCCTCACAGCCAGTATACAGACATGCTTCCTTATGTACTGTCATTGCATGCCAGGGGCAGCTGCAGGTGCCCGCGTTGACCCGCGTCCTATGCACAGTCACAGACACCTATGGAATGCTAGATCTGCACATATGTGGTCAGTGAATGCCAATAGCCGCATTCGTATGCACTGGGTACGCCTCACAGCCAGTATACAGACATGCTTCCTTATATACTGTCATTGCATGCCAGGGGCAGCTGCAGGTGCCAGCGTTGACCCACGTTCTATGCACAGTTACAGACGCCTATGGAATGCTAGATCTGCCCATATGTGGTCAGTGAATGCCAATAGCCGCATTCATATGCACTGGGTAAGCCTCACAGCCAGTATACAGACATGCTTCCTTATATACTGTCATTGCATGCCAGGGGCAGCTGCAGGTGCCCGCGTTGACCCACGTCCTATGCACAGTCACAGACGCCTATGGAATGCTAGATCTGCACATATGTGGTCAGTGAATGCCAATAGCCGCATTCGTATGCACTGGGTAAGCCTCACAGGCAGTATACAGACATGCTTCCTTATGTACTGTCATTGCATGCCATGGGCAGCTGCAGGTGCCCGCATTGACCCACATCCTATGCACAGTCACAGACACCTATGGAATGCTAGATCTGCCCATATGTGGTCAGTGAATGCCATTAGCAGCATTCATATGCACTGGCTAAGCCTCACAGCCAGTATACAGACATGCTTCCTTATGTACTGTCATTGCATGCCAGGGGCAGCTGCAGGTGCCCGCGTTGACCCGCGTCCTATGCACAGTCACAGACACCTATGGAATGCTAGATCTGCACATATGTGGTCAGTGAATGCCAATAGCCGCATTCGTATGCACTGGGTACGCCTCACAGCCAGTATACAGACATGCTTCCTTATATACTGTCATTGCATGCCAGGGGCAGCTGCAGGTGCCCGCGTTGACCCACGTCCTATGCACAGTCACAGACGCCTATGGAATGCTAGATCTGCACATATGTGGTCAGTGAATGCCATTAGCAGCATTCATATGCACTGGGTAAGCCTCACTGCCAGTATACAGACATGCTTCCTTATATACTGTCATTGCATGCCAGGGGCAGCTGCAGGTGCCCGCGTTGATCCACGTCCTATGCACAGTCACAGACGCCTATGGAATGCTAGAACTGCCCATATGTGGTCAGTGAATGCCAGTAGCAGCATTCATATGCACTGGGTAAGCCTCACAGCCAGTATACAGACATGCTTCCTTATGTTCTATCATTGCATGCCAGGGGCAGCTGCAGGTGCCAGCATTGACCCACGGCCTATGCACAGTCACAGACGCCTATGGAAGGCTAGATCTGCACATATGTGGTCAGTGAATGCCATTAGCAGCATTCATATGCACTGGGTAAGCCTCACAGCCAGTATACAGACATGCTTTCTTATATACTGTCATTGCATGCCAGGGGCAGGTGCCAGCGTTGACCCACGGCCTATGCAGAGTCACAGGCGAAAGTGGCTCTGTATATACTGTTCCCTAATAGGTACAGGGTGTACAGAGTCCACAGTCCCCCAGAGGCTGATAGAGGTCAAAGTTAGGTATGACCTTACTCTCAAAAGTGGTAGCTTGGTCGAGCAGTAAGGCAGTACCAGAGGACAGTGTAAAGCATTTCTTGTACACACTCAGTCAGCAAATGGTTTCACACACTCAATAACTGAACTCTAGGCCAATGGTTTACATATATAAAATATATGCTTGTTTTATTTTTAGAACCACAAAGGGGATAAAAATATACTTTCTCAGAATGAGAGGTTGAATATAAATACTTTTGTCTTAAGCAATACATTTTTGTAAACAGTTACAGTTGGTTACAATAAACAATCCTATTTCCTAAACATAACAATGCATTGAGCTCAATGGTAAATTCAGGTTATTTGTAATAAATTGTATTTCAAATTACTTTTGGAATTCCAGGTCTGGCTCCTAGATCCAGCTCTGGGTCAGTATTCAGAATCAAGTGATGAAAGTCGACTTAATAACTGTAATGATTTTTAAATAATATTTAGCAATTTCAAAAGTTAGCACTTAGAAAATATTTCAAAGAAAACATTCAATGGATCTCTATTGCAAGAAATTCAAATTGCAGGTAGAGTACTTTATCGTTACTTTAGTAATCCAGGACTGGGTACCTAGACCCAGGACTGGGGTCCTTATCAAAAACAGGTAAGTAATTTTGTTTGCAGAAATGGTACGATTTTAAAAGAATATTTCAAATTTGCAAAAATAGACACTTAGAAGAAATTTCACAGAAAAGCAGACAATGGTTTCCTATGGGAGAAAAATTAGTTAGAGGTAAGTATAGATAGTTGTGGACACTTTTCAGAGTCAGGGCTGGACACCAAGATCCAGCACTGGGAGTTCACCTAGGAGCAGGTGAGTAAATTCGTTTTTGTCACTTGGCTGATTTTTGGTGAGTATTTGCAGTTTTGAAAAGTTCACACTTAGAAGATTTTTGAAGAAAAAGCCAGTCAATGTTACCCTATGAGGAAAATGAAGTTAGCGGTTTAAGGGTAAGTACTCGACTGGCAGAGTTGAAATTCCGGGCATAGACTCGGGGGTCCCCCAGTGTCAGGTAGGTACAGTTGGTTCACCCTCAGCGGTTTCAGGACGGCCGGGTGCAGAGAGAGTTAGGCCCAATGTTATCCTATGAGGGATAGGGGGGCCTTGGTTGGTGGCTGCTGTCTGGCAAGCCACGCGGCTGTGGGAGCTGGGCTCCTGGTCACTTACTCAGGGCAAGTGGGGAAGTAAGTTAGTGTAGAGAGTGCACTGCCAGGGCCACTCGGGCGGCTGGGTGCAGGGTGCTTTTGAGCCTTCGGGCGCTCAATGGAAATCAATGAGAATGTTCCGGTTTGGAAAAAGGCTGCAAGCTCGGGGACGAGGATGCTTCAGGTGCCACCACCACTTCGAGAGGTAAGTTGGGTAGTTGTAGGTTAGGTGGGTACCCCGGGATTGGGCACAGGGGGCCGCAGGGTGCCGGGTGCAGGGGTGCCTTTTGATGTCGGAAATCTTACCCTCTTGTTGATCGCGGTTGGGGTGGCACTCTGTTCTGAGGCTGCAGGCTTCTTCCGGAATGTCGAGGGGGGTCCTTGGGTGCCGGACTCGGGGTCACAGTCGCCGTGGGGTCGTCCTCAGGGTCTTTGTCCACTCCGGCACTGGCCAGGCTTGGCTGGTGCAGAGTGGGTTGGGTCCGCGGTTCCGGGCTGCTGCCAGGGGTTAAAAATAGGTTTCTTGAGTAGAGCCTCTACTCATGGGAGTCCCAGGGGCTTAGAGCCAAGAGGTAGCCAGGTCCTCCGGGGTTGGTGAGATTGCTGGCCACGAGAGATGCCGCGCTGGTGCAGGTTCGAGAGTCGACAGGCGGTAGGGCTGGGGCCAAAGCAGTTGGTGTCTTCTTCTCTTTTTAGCAGCTGCAGGGCAGGTCCTTGTTCTTCTTGCTCTTCTTGTAGTTTTCTATCTGGAATCTCAGGAAGGAAGGTTCAGGGTGCCCCTAAATACTAGATTTAGGGGCGTTACAGGTAGGTGAAGGCCAGGGACCAATGGGTCCTTGTCCTGGGGTGGGTACACCCCCTATCCTGCCTCTCTCCTGTGGGAGGGGGGCAGTAGCCTAATCCTGATAGGGTAGGGCCCCCCATCTTCAAGATGGCGATAGCCCGGAGATGTGCTTCACCTTGCCTCCACCTCGCCTCCCCCACCTGAGGGGTGGGGTGGGCAGGCTTGCACATTCCCTGTCCTTGTATGGGGTTTCCGGCCAGCTTCCCTCCAGAGTGGGGGGTTGCAGAGGCCTGGGGAATCTCCAAGAGGCGGCATGCCTTTGAAGCTTCCCTTGGCTCATCCTGGGGGAGGAGATTTATCACCTCCCCCAGGACGGGCATTGTTGCAGGCCCGGGAGAGCAGGGGCTCTCCCACCCAGGGGTCCAGCAACGTGTCTGCTGTGTGGCAGCCTGGGCAGCCTCAGAGCAGACGTGGATTGTAGGTTAGCTGTAAGGGGGCATCTCTAAGATGCCCTCTGGGGTGCTTAGTACATTAAATCCCACACTGGCATCAGTGTGGGTTTAATGTGCTGAGAAGTTTGATACCAAACTTCCCAGGCTTCAGTGTTGCCAATATGGTGCTGTGGAGCTCGTGTTTGACGAGCTCTCAGCACCATGTACTCGTACATGGCAGCACTGTACTTACAGTGCCCAGGAATGGACCTGGGTACTGTAGGGGCACAGGGCTCCTGCTTCTGTGCCCACACCATAGGAATAAGGCACCCAGCCAGAGGGGTGGCTGACATATGCCTTGGCAGTGTAGGTGATGGGCATGGCACACAGAGATGTGTGCCATGTCGACTCTTTGTTTTGTCCTGCACCCAGACACTCATCCTGCAAAGGCAGTGTGTGTGTGTAAGGGCACAGGGCCTCTAAGGATGGCACAATGAGTGCTGCAGCCCTTAGAGGCCTTCCCTGGTCACAAGGCCCTGGGTACCTAGGGTACCATTTACTAGGGGCTGACATGTGGCCAGGGTTTGCCAATTGGGAGTTTGTATTTTAGGGAAGGAACACAGGCCCTGGGCACCTGATTGGCAGGAGCCCAGGGCACAGCAAGGAAAAGTGCATCAGCTATTAGGCAAAAAGGGGGGGGGGGGGGGTTACTGCAACAGAAACCCACTTTCCCACACCTATGGAATGCTAGATCTGCCCATATGTGGTCAGTGAATGCCAGTAGCAGCATTCATATGCACTGGGTAAGCCTCACAGCCAGTATACATACATGCTTTCTTATATACTGTCATTGCATGCCAGGGGCAGCTGCAGGTGCCCGCGTTGACCCACGGCCTATGCACAGTCACAGACGCCTATGGAATGCTAGATCTGCACATATGTGGTCAGTGAATGCCAGTAGCAGCATTCATATGCACTGGGTAAGCCTCACAGCCAGTATACAGACATGTTTCCTTATGTTCTATCATTGCATGCCAGGGGCAGCTGCAGGTGCCCGCATTGACCCACGTCTTTTGCACAGTCACAGACGCCTATGGAATGCTAGATCTGCACATATGTGGTCAGTGAATGCCATTAGCAGCATTCATATGCACTGGGTAAGCCTCAGAGCCAGTATACAGACATGCTTCCTTATATACTGTCATTGCATGCCAGGGGCAGCTGCAGGTGCCCGCGTTGACCCACGTCCTATGCACAGTCACAGACGCCTATGGAATGCTAGATCTGCCCGTATGTGGTCAGTGAATGCCAGTAGCAGCATTCATATGCACTGGGTAAGCCTCACAGCCAGTATACAGACATGTTTCCTTATGTTCTGTCATTGCATGCCAGGGGCAGCTGCAGGTGCCAGCGTTGACCCACGGCCTATGCACAGTCACAGACGCCTATGGAATGCTAGATCTGCCCATATGTGGTCAGTGAATGCCAATAGCCGCATTCATATGCACTGGGTAAGCCTCACTGCCAGTATACAGACATGCTTCCTTATGTACTGTCATTGCATGCCAGGGGCAGCTGCAGGTGCCAGCGTTGACCCACGGCCTATGCACAGTCAGACGCCTATGGAATGCTAGATCTGCCCATATGTGGTCAGTGAATGCCAATAGCCGCATTCATATGCACTGGGTAAGCCTCACTGCCAGTATACAGACATGCTTCCTTATGTACTGTCATTGCATGCCAGGGGCAGCTGCAGGTGCCCAGGTCCAGCCTCACAGTGTGCTTACAGTACCACATCCGTGTACTAATGTCACATGTTAGGAACGGCCCATGTACTGCTAATGGGATACAAACTCACGCGGGGGGAGGGGGGGGGGGAGGGTAGTGACGTCACAGAGCGCAAGGTGCTGAAGCTCAGTGCTCCTGCAGCGCTAGCAGTGGGTATCCGCCCCAGCCCACCTGGAATCGGCCAGAGAAAGAACATGAAGTCCTGCGTGGTCCAGTGATTGCCACGCCCACCTCACCGGTTTCCGCTCCTTCATATATATTAGTCTGCAGCCCTCTGGATCACGCACGTTAAACGTTCACAGCACATTTAAGAAGCTGTGAAGCAGTTCCAGGATTGCGACTGGTGCGTTTCTCTTCCTTCTCTGGGGCCTGCACGGAGCTCCAGCCCCAGTGATAGCAGCGTGCGAGTCCAGCGCAGCAGCGGACCCCACAACACGCGCCGCGTTCGTGGATGCGACCCAGATCCTTCCTGGTCCTGGACCCTGGATGGCTCAGAGCTGCAGCGTTGTCTGCAGTTGAGTTGAAGGGTGTGCTCGCTGGAAATAAACTGGCCTGGCGCAGCCATGCCGCTCTCTATGTGGTAATGGGCCGTCACTGCACAGAATGGATGCTGTGGGGCAGGCGGGGGGCAAGGGCTTGGGCTCACTGACAGCTCGTGGACTCTGCGGCCGCAGGTTCTAGTCTCAGGCCTGCTGCAGGCGCCATCTTAACACCCCCTCCTTCCTGTTGGTGCAGTCCAGATGGCCGTCCCCACAGGGTTTGTTATTCGGGGGCTGGCGCGGCTCCACGTTTCGCCCTCCGAAGCATTCCTCGCGGGTTATTTTTATCGTCGGTAATTGTTGCATGAGTTTCAGATGTGCTGGTGAGAGGCCAGCTGCAGGGATGTCCGTGACGTCAGCCTCAGGATGTAATGCCTGCTCTGCGCCAAGAAATGCAGTGTTTGCTTCCATCCGCGACACCGGACCGGCTGCACTTCTCACGGTTCATTCCACGGAAAGGCTGTGGTACAAACGTATACAAGCAGCCGGGGGCCACTGACAGCACGAGCCCGTCTGCAAAAGGAACCGTACTTAGGACTCGCACCCTCAGAGTCCTTTCTCTCTTGAGTCAGTGGATATAAAGCGCCTCTTCACGGTATATCCCTTCTGGGCGCGTCTGTATTCATAGCCAGTGCTTTCTGTTCATCTGTGAGTATAGGGAGCATGCGCACTACAGTGGTTCAGTAGAGATAGTTATAGATGACCAGGGCTTTAATTGGGAGGAAAAAACTGGGGGGGTCTCTAAAAATGAGCGTGTCCGATGTAATTATTGGCGTGGCTAAAAAGCACCTATGCTGAAAATCTGTGCTTAGCATAGTGTGCCGCACTACTGGTATTTTGCTATTTCTGTCATTGCATCCAGATATATAATCCAACAAGTAACATTACACTTACAACAAGCCAGTACTATTGGCTTTGTCAATTGTTGTTAGAGGCGTAACATAAATAAGCAACCATGGCTTCCTGTATAGTATATTGACAATGCTTCAGTTCTGAAATGGTGAGACTGAAAAAAACAAGCATTGGCATAGCCAATAGGTCTCGCCTTTGGAACCTCATAAGTGTTTAGCCATGCAACAGTTGATGTTGTTGCACCAAGGATATTGTGCTGCATATCTAAATACTTATAGGGTCCCAAAAGCGAGACCTATTGGCTATGCCAATGCTTGTTTTCACGTTTATTTTTTGTTTGCGTGGTTTAAGTGAATAGATTTTTACACTATTTTGAAGTTTGATAGCCTATTCATGCTCGTATACTTTATTTGATAAACACTCCTGTGTTTGCTTTAATACCCGACTGGCGTGTTAGCAGTGTGAACAGCAGGACAGTGATAAATAGCCCTGGTTAATTGGCACCTTACCATGGGATTGCCACTTTCAGCCCTGGCATGGCTGTTAGAATGTGCATGACTTGATATGCATATGTGGAGCGCTCAGGTTCAATGCGTGACTAATCCCGTCCGGGGCTTTGCATTCTGGGACATGTAGTCCTGTACATGCAGGACTGCAAGGTCGTCAGTGCACAATGACACCCTGGACTAGATGAGCTGCACGTACAGACATGGACCTGGGAAGCTTCCGTGTGATGCACCAGGCTCTTGTGACACGGCTGTGAAATGCAGAAGCCTACACACGCTCCTCTAAGGTTGAGGGTGGGTTGGCCACCTGATGCTCTGCGTCCGGACAGTGAGGCCACAAGTGCTTGAACTCGCATGCGGCACACTTACACCCAGCATGGCACGGCCTGAGATGTGTGACCTGCCCCATGGCGGGTAACTGCCTCTCTGACTCGGGCCTCACCTCTCACGTTTGCACAGTTCCAAGAACTGAAGCATGCTTTGCAAGTCAGCGTGTGACAGTGCCCCAGCCCGACAGTGCTGCGAAGCCCTGCTAATGGCCCTCGTGCTCTATTCCGTTCTATTAACATAGCGGTTAGTGGAAGGAAGAGTGCCTTGTGGTTGTGAAACGGTTTGATTCCAGAAGCAGCCGGAGTCAGACTCGGTTTATCGGACACACAAGCTGCAGCCTGCCCCCTCGAGTAACTGGACTGGGATCCCACTTAATATAACTTTATGGACTGTGGTGTTTTTGTGTTTACTGTCAGTATCCATAGTAAAAGCCCCAGTGTGCAGCGCACGCGCCAGGACAGCATTATTGACACAGTGACATTTCAGGAACTAATACGACCTGACTGTAGTGGCATCACCGGAAATGGCGAAAACAAGTTACTAAAGTAAAGTATGTTACAGGAAATGACACAAAACGGGTAATATCAGGATGTGTGTTAAGTGCATGTGCCAAAAATCTGTTGCCTCAGCATGAACCTCTCCAGCAGCCAATGCCAGCAATATTAATTTCCAAAAAGACGTATCTTATTAGCGCCTAGCAGTATGAGTTAATGGCACAGATGGTGTATGCACCAGCAGGACAGGAATCTATGCACCCATGACCCCAGGTAGCAGCGAGCATCAGTGGTCCCAGAACAGTAATCTGTACTGGTATCATGCTGGAGCATTGTGCACCAAGGGCCCTCACAATAATTCTAATTAGTGGCCCCTGACAATCGTATTAATCAATGGCCTTGGCAGTGCTTTAAATGTAAACAAGCGGCCGCGAAAGTGATCGCGATCAAACATCAAAGCGGCGAAAGAGAAAGTATTCACGGTCAAGCGGCCCGCGCGCCCGCGCACATGCACTGTAGCTCTAGGCTTGCCAGGTAGAACTTTTTGGAGCCCTCTCAAAATGTCTCGCCAGGCCAGCGCATGCGCTGGGTCAGGCAAGACCTAATAAAACGAGTTTCTTTGAAGTACAGTGGTGCTGCTGAGTTGAGATTTTCTTTACCCTGAGGGTGAGGGCAAAAATGGAGAGGGTGATAGGGACCCGTCTCAGCACCTGCGTTTTAGGTCTCGCCTGACCCAGCGCATGCGCTGGTCTGGCGAGACTTGTTGACAGGGCTTCAAATAGTGCTACCAGGCCAGCCTAGAGCTACAGTGCATGTGCGCGGGCACGCGCGCGGCGCTTTACCGCGATTACTTTCACTATCGCGGCCGCACAGCCGCTTTGATGTTTGATCGTGATCGCGATCACTTTCACTTTCACAGCCGCTTTGCATAGCCAATAGGTCTCGCTTTTGGAACCGTATAAGTATTTAGTTACGCAACTGTTGCATGGCTAAACACTTATAAGGTCCCAAAGGCGAGACCTATTGGCTATGCCAATGCTTGTTAGAATTGCCGGTGCTGAGCACCGACAGGACCCGGCCCACTTGAAGCCACGTGGATGATGTTGTTTTGCAGAATTAATCAAACGGCTGTGGTCTTTTTCAGGTTATTAAGCAGTCAGTGTGCAGTCAGCTTGTTTGACACTATCTGTTTGAGTTGGTCCATGCAGAACTTTGGGTGACCCAGTGCTTAATTTGAGCAGGTGGTTTTCAGTGCTCAGCACTGGCACTTAATTGTCAACACCCACACTTATGACAGTCTGCCACATGGTGACAGTATTTATCTAAATTGGAGATGAACACAAGAGTTGTTTATTAACTCAGTAAAAAAAACATTGAAGTGACCAATACCTGACACTCAAGCCATCCTCATAGCTTTGGGGACCTGGAATTGTCCCACTTGTAGGAGTGTGATGGCTCCTGGTTCTGTTGGTCCAGTCTTTGGTGATGCTGGCAGGGACCCTGGGTTGTGCAAGCTGCAGTGGCCTCCTGATGAGCACAAATGAACCTCTTAACCCATACTACTGAAGGTGACTGCTAGGGATATCCTTTGGTATGTGAGGGGGAAGTTGTGGCTGGGGGAGGAGGGGTGTAAATGGTCTTCAAGGCGCATCTTGGTGGTTCTCTAGGCACGCTTCTTAACATTTTATTAAACAGGATAAGAATGTAGGTCAACAAATAGGGCGAAAGCCTTGTCCATCCTCAGCATGAGTTGAGTAAGGCACTCTACCAAAGAACGCAGGAAGATTAATGCACTCTTGACTGCGGAGAGATGGGAGGCAAGAGAAAGGTGTAGTGTAAAACAACTGTGAGGGTAAATAAAAAAAGAAATAATAAGGGATAGAAGTGATTAAAGTATTTATATAGCGCTTACTACCCTGACGAGGCGTTTGCAGGGACAGCTAGGTTTGTGAGTCCTGGCTGTGACGTGAAGTACACGCATGAGTGGGCAGAGATACTGCCATATAACTCCTTCACATACACAATACTTGCACAATCTCTCTATCTGCGGATCTGGCAATGTCTTGGAGTAATCCATCACCTGTGTTCTGTCTTGTTTTAACATGAAGGCATCGGAAGCAATTAAGAGCTATGGCTGAAAGGACACAAACATTTAAAGGAATTTAAGTTTGATTAGGGTCTGTGGTGTCACGGTTCCGCTCTTGTGTCTCCGAGTGATTCTTTTCCATCTCTGCAGTCACGGGGCTGCTCTTGTGTCTCCGAGTGATTCTTTTCCATCTCTGGTGTCACAGGACTGCTCTTGTGTCTCCGAGTGATTCTTTTCCATCTCTGGTGTCACAGGACTGCTCTTGTGTCTCCGAGTGATTCTTTTCCATCTCTGAAGTCACGGGACTGCTCTTGTGTCTCCGAGTGATTATTTTCCATCTCTGCTTTGACGGGACTGCTCTTGTGTCTCCAAGTGATTCTTTTCCATCTGTGGTGTCACAGTGTTGCTCTTGTGTCTCCGAGTGATTCATTTCCAGCCGTGGTGTCACAGGACTGCTCTTGTGTCCCTGAGTGATTCTTTTCCATCTCTGAAGTCACAGGACTGCTCTTGTGTCTCTGAGTGATTATTTTCCATCTCTGGTGTCACAGTTCTGCTCTTGTGTCTCCGAGTGATTCATTTCCTACTTTTACAAAAGTTGCTCTGGTTCCAAGCATGAATAACCCAGTTGCTAACCTTCAGTGACAATCTATTGATGCTGCAACGTACCAGACTTACTTCACGCAGAAATTAATGACATACATCTGCTGTCTGCACAAAGCTGGCTTCCACATTTGATGGGCATAGAGGTAAAGCTTCATCGTCATCTCTTACATCATCAAGATGTTACTTGATATCAGCATTCTGTGAAGGAGCACCAAGCAGACCCACTGCCAGGACATGGCTACTCCTCAGATCCTGGCATGTTGTACCTATGTTTCAGAGACTGCTGAAGGTTAGGAGGTGCATAAAATATACCACCACAGAGGAGGTTCATGGGATAGACTTCTCAATGGGAGCATTGCTTGTTGGGGATGGAGCCAGAAGTATGCTTTGTGGATCGAGAGGCCGTGCACTTGCATCCGCAGCCCCAGAGTGATCGGTGCACTTTGGAAGGATGGATTACCTCAGAGGGCAGTAACCCTGATCTCTCTGGATGATCGAGGGCTGAGTAAGTTGATCGAGGAAGGGCAGCACCCAGGAGGGCGGTGGTACTGGGGAAGATGACTTTATCAGTAGCTATGACAGGATCTTGATGCGACATCAGCAGTTTGAGTCTAGTCCTGAGGTAGCAGCGTAACAGATGTGTCCAGAGTGACCTCTTGTAGTCGCTCACCTGTCTTTGCATCTGAGGTGATCATACTAAGCACTGTGCTTTGCATTTCCTGATATGTTTTATTTCTTCTCCTTGCAGGAACCAGAGCAGGGGAAATGTCCCTGGGGAGACAGGAAGCCTTTGAGATCTTCAAGCGGGACTATGCAGACAGTGTCACCATTGAAGACAACAAGCAGCTGTTGAAGCAGAGGTGAGTCTGAGTGAAACCTGGGGCTGGGGATGGATACCACATCTCTCTGCCAGATGCAGAATAGTGCTTAGAAAGAAGGCTTCTCCCAGTGAAATGCCTTGTCTGGTCTTGTTATTACATGCTGTTTCATGTGCTTGTTGTCGTTTCATGATCTTTGCACTGGAAGAAATAACAAAGCTATGATTGTGACCTACAAGCAATAATGTTGTTTGCCAGTGTCTAAACTCTCAGCAATACTGAGTGGACACAGCAGGTGTCCTGAGCTGCCTGGAGGGGGCGACACTTACAGAATCACCTTAATACAGTGATCCAAGGAATCCTGTGCAGACTGACACCTGAGAGAGCCAGAGGCAAAGCACAGACATCCCTTAAGCATCACTGTCTCATCCCTTAAGCATCCCTGTCTCATCCCTTGAGCATCCCTGTCTCGCCCCTGGTAGCACGAGCAGACCGAAGGGCTTACTCAAAAAGCAATATCATTAGAAGGATATCAAATATAATGTCCAATCTCTAAAAAGCAAATCATTAATTAGCTACCAACGACAAGGACATTGAATAGTATGAAGGGACACTGGAGAAAATCAGTATCTGAAGGGATGACGGTCCCTTAACCGAAAATGGATTACAAGAACAACGATTTAGATTTTTAGAGGTTTATATTTTGCATGGGCACTAGCAGACCCTGAAGCGCGTCACAGCGCTGTCACACAAGCAGCTGATGTAGAGCATACCACCTTGCATAACATCAGCAGGTGAAAGAGATTTCAATATGTACCACTGGGAGACACATGAGGGCTGTATGCCTGCACGGTGTGCATCAGCACTGCGGCAGAGCTGCAAAGCTGGGTTGGCAATGCAAAATCTCCCCATAGACTGAAATAGAGCTTCAAGAGGCCTCCCGGCAGTAAAAGCGCTTGATAGTAACAACTAAAGCCAAATATTATGCATATAGGGTTACGGCAACTGAGAATTCATCTTAGGAGGTTTCTATAGTGCGCCCTTTACCTTCTCCTGGATCTGCATCAGCAGTGTTTGGGCACTCCAGGGAGCTGAGAGACAATCTCCTCAGTTTATTTGTTGAAAAGATTGACAACATTGTAAGGAATTGGAATTGCAGACATCCCATTGAACATCAGCTTTGTATCCCTAGGTCTGTCCTCTGGCATTCGCACCCAGTGAGTCTTCATACAACGCTCGGGCAGATATCGTGGCGGATCCTGTACTGCCTGGAGAAGGGGTGGAAGGAGAAAAAAGGAATAGATCAGGTCCCTTGTACAGAACATTTTACTCCTCAGTCTTGCACAATTTAATTCCACGGCTGAGTCCATCAGCTCTGGGTCACCCATGGACCCACTACCTCCTAATGTGGGGAAAGCTGTAAAAATTGAGTTAAGGCATCCTCTGTTGGAGCTCTGTAATAGCTCCCTTGCCAATCTTCTGTGCCA
The DNA here is from genome assembly GCF_964204655.1 of Triturus cristatus. Classification (NCBI taxonomy): domain Eukaryota; kingdom Metazoa; phylum Chordata; class Amphibia; order Caudata; family Salamandridae; genus Triturus; species Triturus cristatus. The sequence continues at coordinate 44,162,158 of NC_140589.1, forward strand.
CTTGAATTAAAAAAGGCACTTAATGCTCCTTTATTGGAGAAACCATATGTGGATTACACAGTATTATCCAACTTTAGGCCAATGTTCTTGCTTACTTTTGCTGTGACGATCTTGCAGAGGCACGCAATCAAACTGTTGTCAGACTTCTTATAACAGAATAACATCTTGGAACTGCTCCATTCAGGGTTTAGATCTGGGCATAGCGCCGAAACAGCTCATCTGTCCGCTTTGGAAGAACTGCTTCAGAAATTGAAGAAGGCTAGATCAGTGGCCTTCAGGCTACTCGATTTGTCAGCCGCTTTCGACACCGTATCACATTCGATCCTTCTTTCCAGATTGGCAGAGAATGGTATCAATGAGCCATTGCCATTATCACTTGCACTGGTGTAAATCTTACCCAGTGGATCGGCGCCAGGCTGTGCTTCTTCCACCACATCTGTCTAAATATAAAACCTCAACGAATGGAGCTCCACAGGGGTCGGTATTCAATCGCTCTCTATTTAATCCCTACATGTTGGACTTGGCCATCTCTACAGCATCTCCCCCAAACGTTTTGCCTTCACCCCTTCTGTTTTGCTGAATTCATTTTTGTTGACATTGGGACTCTGTGCACTTTACTACTGCTAACCAGTGCTACAATGCTTGTGCTCATTCCATAAAACATGGTAACACTGGCTTGAACCCAAATAGCACATTTAATATACTTATTAGTCCCTATTAACATAGTACTACACGTGAACAGGGCCTGTAAATTCAATGCTACTAGTGGGCCTGCAGCACTTACTGTGCCACCCACCAAGGGCAATTGCCAGCAACTGGAGAGGAAGTGGCGCACCAGCAAAGAGACAGGACACCACACCACACCACCTTTAAGACCAGTACTACCGCCTCCTGAAAAAAACAGAAGAACGCCCTAGCAGACCCGCATATAAGGCAGGAAGGAGCTCTTCATCACCAAAGGAATTCTTCAACCTCGCAGCGGTCACCCCCCTCCCAAGAACTGTGTGACACCCTGGCAGACTTCTTCCATTTATTTAGAAATCTGTTTATTGAGTTTGCAGTTAGAATCACACAGTACATCTCAGTTTAGCAGAGAGCATAGTTACATCAATCATATGGTAAAGTCTCAGTACACATCGCATGCAATCTGGATACGTTACACTAAATGAGTGGCATGCAGCATTGTCCAAAGTTACAACCTGTGAGGCCATGAGTAAATCTATCATCATGCGCTATGCTGCGACTTCAGTCCTTGTGGAGAGCATCAGATCGCCGTCTCTGTCGCCAAATGCTTGCTGTTCCCCGTGCATCCCCAAACAGATATACAAACAGTGCTAAACTTCCCATTCTGTAACTTAGTAGCTGTCCCTTCTACAGCGTAGCAACTAAAACAACCTCCAACAGCAGCTAGCAATTTCTAGTCCAGAGGCCCCTCCCCTCATACCCCTCTCCCGCCGGGTTCCACCCCCCCGACCCCCGCCTCCAGGAATATTTCATGCACTATTTTCCGAGCCCCGGCATGCACTGTCATCGTTGGCAAGGCAGTCATACCCAGACTGGCAGACTTCTTCCATAACAAGATCTCAGCCATCTACGAAAACTGCAAGCCCCAACCCTCCACCACCGACAGCATTGACCGGCTCACACCCACGAACATAAAACCCGAATACCTGCTCACCCACTGCGATCCCCTCACAATTCAAGTCACTATCTCCATCATGAACTCCGTGCACTCATGAGCACCCTCTGACCCCTGTCTACACCACGTCTTCAACCTCAGAAGTAAAGCAATTGGTGATGAACTCAAAAAAGTCCGGAACACCTCCATCTCCTCGGTCGCCTTCTCTGAGAACTGGAAACACATGGAAGTGAGGCCACTCCTGAGGAAACCATTCACCGACCCAGCAGAACCAAATTACTACTGGCCCATCTCCCTGCTCTCCTTACCAGCAGCATTGTCCAGAAGGCAATCAACCAGCAACTCACCTAAAACCTGGAACACAACAACTTCCTGCAGCCCTCTCAAGCTGGATTCTGGGGCAACCACAGCTCATAGACAGCCCTGATCGCAGCACCGACAACATCAGGGCCCTCCTGGACTGCGAGGAAATGGCAGCCCTTATTCTCCTAGACTTGACATCCACCTTTGACTTCATCTCTTCTCACATCTTGATCAACAGATTCCACCACATCTGAATCCAGAGGGACGCCTCAAGTGGATCGAATCCTATATCTTAAGCGCCGATCTGGGAAGAGCTACCCCTCTGCTGCTTTTTGGCAGGTTTTTTCTCGACTTTGTCGAAATTTTTGGGCGAGAGATGTCTTTGCGGAAGACAGGTTTCAAACCATGCGGGACTTGTTCCCGCATGATGTCAGTTACCGATCCCCACCACGTATATCTTTGGTGTCTCGAGCGCGACCACAATACGAAGTCGTGTTCAGACTGTCGGGCGATGGCTCGGAAGTCCTTGAAGGAGCGAGTAATGAAGTTACTCACAGCCTGGCAGTTGACACCGTCAAGTGAGACTCCAAGGAGGTCACAGTCCCGTTCAAAGAAGAGGAGGTCGCAGGACCGGTCCCAGAGCCCTAAGACCTCTTCCTCCCATTCGAGGTCCTCGGGACACTCGGGAAGAGGCACAAGAAGAAGTCGTCCAAGCTGACTTTGTCCTCACCTCAACTGGCATCTGTCATGGAGAGAGGTAAGAAGCACCAATGCTCTAGGCACAGATCTGCAGAGCCAGAGCCAGAGTCGACTTCGCGCCTCCCCCCTTTCGGGGAGCCGAAGCGACTCTGGCTCAAATAAAATAATTTTGCGAAGCCATGCATCGCGTATTTGAGCAGAACGATCCCGCTGGAGAGCATTTGGGCCCCGTGGGGTAAGAAGGAGCCCCATTGAATTCGACACCGTCTGCTCCGGCCATGACGCCGGTGGGGCCTCAGGGATCCAAATTCTGATCCAGTTCAAAGCTGGTCATGCCAACGCGGCCTTCCCCAGTCACGAACCCAAAGTTGGTGCCTGCGACGTCGCCAATGCCCATCGGTGGCACAAGCCCCATACTCATCCCCGATGAGACGGACCTGGAAAGGCATCGATCGACGCCAGTTCAGACGTCGACAGAACCCAGAGGTTCTATTTTGTCGCCTGGGCACTTTGAAGACGTGCTAGGCTCAGGAGAGGAATGGGAGGGGTCTGGGGACCCTCTTGAGAACTTGGATGTCTCTGAGGAGAATTTTATGGGGAACTTGGGGAGGCCAGGGTGTGAGAAGTTGGCCTGATGTATGATGTCACTAATTCTAGTGTACACCTTATATCAGTCCAAACAACCCTTATGGTGATTGGTTGTAAAGTCAACCTTATAGACCAGCTATCCTAGTGGTAGCATGGACAAGAGCAGTCTTAGGCTAAACTCTGAATGGCATGTGAAGCCAGCTGTGATACCATATATAATCCCTTGAATACCAAATGAAAGGACACCACAACAGATATATATATAAAATAAAGTGTATTTATTCTAGTCAAACCCTCGGCACTCTTTATGAGATTAGAGGTAAGTACAACACAGTCTTATTTAAGCATACATTAAGTCACACAGGTAAGTAATACAGTTAGGCCCTAGGGGCCACGCAAACCATATACTAAAGAAGTGGTATAAGGACCACTGTCACGGAAATAGGATAGGCCTAGGCCTAGGGAATCGCTGGGGCTACACTACACTAGCAACAGTTAGGAAGTGGGAGGCCCACGGGATTCAGGTGCAGAGTGGAAACACTCACGCGTAATGCGTAAAAGTCGATAGAATTACTAGCAGTTAGAAATTAACAGTTTAAGGACACTTCTGAAGCAGCTAGAGAGTCGAGACTCGGAAACTAGACCCTAGGATAGTCACTACCCTTGTGAGCACCGAAGTACCCAAGTTACCTAGCCCACGGACTGCGGGTGCATAGGTGTGAACTTGCGTCGGGTTTCGTCGTGGACTTCTATGGATGCCTGAAGGAAAGTTGCTGACAGGCAGTCAGTGAAGAGTGTCCGGTGGATCCCAAGGCTGGGATCAAGAAGAGAGGATACCTGCAAGCAGAAGGGACAGAGTCAAGGTCACTAGCCAGTGACCGCGTGGAACCAGGAAGGAACCAGGCGATGTCGTGAAGATTGCAGGTGAAGGTGAAGCTTGTCGCTGCAGCCACGAGGACCAGGGAACGTCGAGGACGACCAGGACCAGGAGGCGAGCTGTCCCACGAAGGCTCTTGCTGTCGGCGGCGTCGAAGTTGGACTAGGACTCACCAAGCCTTGGCAAGCGGAACCCACGAAGAACGGAGGACTTGCTTCTGGTGCAGACCAGGAAGGTCTGGGGTGCTTCTCCTTTGCAGAGAAGCGGGAGCCAGTCTGGAGGAGCCAAACCAGCGATGAAGATTTCAGGGTGCGTCGTCACAAAGGCCACTAGCCAGCGGGCAAGCAACCGGACAGACGCGGCAAGCAGGAAAATGCAGAAGGGCCCCACGCAGGACTCGTGGAGTGTGGGGGGCTGATCTTCGGTGCAGATGGTGCTTGGGGTTGGGGCTTCTCAATCCCCGGTGCACAACTTCGAGGGTACCTCAGAAGCTGCGCTGGAAGATACTCGCCACTTTTCCCAGGTAGCCGGTCCCACGTCTCTCGTCGCCTCCACGGATCTCAGCTCGGCTCTTGATGGTGCCTGTTTGCACAGGGTAGCCACTCCTTGGCCACAAGGGAGATTCTTCAGTCTTCTTCTTTCGTCGAATGTCGAAGGTCCAGAGTTTCTGTTCAAGTTGCAAGTTCAGGATAATCTAATATCCTGGGGCCCAGCTACCACTCTTATCCAAATCTGGGGGGCTGGGTTACCTGCTAGGTCACGCCTTATGGGTGGGACCTGGGAGGGGGGTGGTTACACCCCCTTCCCTTTGTCCAGTTTCGCGCCAGGACTGGGGCTGGAGAGCCCCAGCACCGGTTTGAACTGGACTATGCACGGGACACCTTGTGTGCCCCAGGCATGTCTCATTCTTTTCATCCCTCCCTGCCCCAATACACTAAGGCCTGTCTGGGGTGGTGCTCGCACCTCCCAAGGCAGGAAACCTATTGTCCAAACCTCCCTTGCCGGGATCACTCCCAGAAGCAGGAGGTCAGACTCGTGTCTGTGGCAGCAGCATCCATTTTGTAATGCTGGGGCTCTGGTTAACTTTAACCGGGTAAGTAGGTTACAACATGTCTTCTCCCTCTAGAAGGGAGGGATAATATCCTCATCCCCAGAAATGGGATGGGGGTATTATTCCAAAGTGTTAGACACCTTACACGACATGTTTTGATAAAGCCAAACCATAGTTACCATAACCGTTTAAGATTATAAGGCACTTTAAGAGTATATGGTAGGCTGTATCATAGAACAGCTATAAGGACAGGGTTCCGAAAGCTGCAGACAGGCTCAGCTCATGCTAGAGCACCATCTCACATGTAACCAAGCACTCTGCGTCCAGGATTGTTAAGGCCTGCCATAGGAGTGGCTGATAGGTACACATGTGTCTATATGCAAGTTAGGTATAGGAATACTACACCTAAGCAAGGGGTGATTACACGACCTTGACCCAGCTGAGTGATAAGCCAGCTGTGTCATAATGGAAGGCCAGGCCAGGGGTGGCATAATACATGCTGCAGCCCCTGGTAGGCCTAGGGTACACCTATGCCCTGGGTACCTAAGGTACACTGTACAGGGGCCAATAAGGTGATCCTATCCAAATGGGTTATGCACCTAAAGTACATAGTATCAATTTAGAGAGAGAACAGCAGGGTTGTGGGTCTGATTAGCAGGCCCACAGCCACATCTAAGTCGAAAACCAGTAAAGCAAAAGCAAAAAGTGGGGGTGAACATAGAAAGCAGACCCTACTCTCCTACACAACCCCCCCCCCCCCCAAACTTAGGGACATTAAACTAACCTTGACCAGTTGAGTCTTCATGTTCTAAGTGGAAATATCTGGAGAGTCCATCTGCATTGGCATGGTCAGTCCCAGGTCTATGTTCCACTGTGAAGTCCATCCCCTGTAGGGAAATGGACCACCTAAGAAGTTTGGGATTTTCACCCTTCATCTGATTTAGCCACAAGAGGGGCTTATGGTCTGTCTAAATCTTGAAGTGAGTGCCAAACAAGTATGGCCTCAGCTTCTTCAGGGCCCAAACCACAGCAAAGGCCTCCCCCTCAATAGCTGACCAACGTTTCTCTCTAGGGGTCAGCCTTCTACTTATAAAAGCAATGGGCTGGTCTTGACCATCTACATTCAGTTGTGAAAGAACAGCTCCCACACCTAACTCAGAAGCATCTGTCTGGACAATGAACTCTTTGGAGTAGTATGGACTTTTCAGAATAGGTGCACTGCACATGGCCTGCTTCAGGTCATCAAATGCTTTTTGACAGCTTACTGTCCACTGAACTTTCTTTGGCATTTTCTTGGAGGTCAAGTCATTAAGTGGTGTCACAATGGACCCATAGTTCTTAACAAATTTTCTGTAGTACCCAGTCAGGCCCAAGAAAGCTCTGACCTGAGTCTGGGTAGTTGGAGGAGTCCAGTCCTTTATGGTCTGGATCTTGCTCTCCAGTGGTTGAACCTGACCCCCACCAACTAGGTGGCCCAGGTATACAACCTTGCTCTGCCCTATCTGGCACTTAGTGGCCTTGATAGTGAGGCCTGCCTTTTGCAGGGCCTCTAAAACATTCCTCAGGTGGACCAGGTGATCCCCCCAGGTGGAGCTAAAGACAGCAATATCATCAAGATAAGCTGCACAATAATCATCCAACCCAGTAAGGACTTGATTCACCAACGTTTGGAAAGTGGCAGGTGCATTCTTCAAACCAAAGGGCATTACCACAGATTGATAATGTCCTCCTGGGGTCGAGAAAGCAGTTTTGGCCTTTGCATTCTCAGCTAGTCTGATTTGCCAGTAGCCTGCTGTCAGGTCAAATGTGCTCACAAACTTAGCAGCTGCCAGTCTGTCAATGAGCTCATCTGCCCTAGGTATTGGGTGGGCATCTGTCCTAGTGACAGCATTGAGACCTCTGTAATCCACGCAAAACCTCATCTCTCTCCTCCCATCTTGGGTGTGAGGTTTTGGCACAAGAACTACAGGACTAGCCCAAGGGCTCTCTGAAGGTTCAATGACTCCCAGCTCCAACATCTTTTGTACCTCAACTTTTATGCAGTCCCTGACATGGTCAGGTTGCCTGTAGATTGTACTCTTCACAGGCAGACTGTCACCAGTGTCCACCTCATGGGTGCACCAGTTTGTCTGACTTGGGGTCAGAGAAAACATATGTCTGTAGGACTGCAGAACCTGTCTGCAGTCCTGTTGCTGATGGACAGTGAGGCTGTCAGAAAAGACCACACCATCAACTGAGCCATCATCAGGGTTCTGAGTCAACAGGTCTGGGAGAGGGTCACTCTCTTCCTCCTGCCCCTCATCTGTAGCCATGAGTAAGCCCATGTCTGCCCTGTCAACATATGCCTTCAATCTGTTGACATGAAGCACCCTGTGGGGGCTTCTGGGAGTCCCAAGGTCCACCAAGTAGGTGACTTCTCCCTTTTTCTCAACAATAGTGTGGGGTCCAGACCATTTGTCTTGGAGTGCTGCTGGGGCCACTGGCTCCAACACCCACACTTTCTGCCCTGGCTGGTAAACAGTCAGCACAGCCTTTTGGTCATGCCAAGCTTTTTGGAGTTCTTGGCTTGCCTCAAGGTTTTTAGAAGCCTTCTTCATATACTCTGCCATCCTGGAGCGGAGACTAAGTACATAGTCCACTATGTCAATTTTGGGTTGTCTGAGAGGTCTCTCCCATCCTTCCCTTACTAAACACAGGGGTCCTCTTACAGGATGCCCAAACAAAAGCTCAAAAGGGCTGTAGCCAACCCCCTTTTGTGGGACCTCTCTGTAAGCAAACAGAAGGCAGGGTAAAAGGATGTCCCATCTTCGCCTAAGCTTGTCTGGTAAACCTTTTATCATTCCCTTTAGGGTCTTGTTGAATCTCTCAACAAGCCCATTGCACTGTGGGTGATAGGGTGTGGTGAATTTGTAGTTCACACCACACTCCTTCCACATTGCAGTCAAGTATACTGACATGAAGTTGGCACCTCTGTCAGAAATGACCTCCTTTGGAAAGCCCACTCTGGAGAATACTCCAAGCAGGGCCCTTGCCACAACAGGAGCTGTTGTGGTCCTCAGGGGAATAGCTTCTGGATACCTGGTGGCATGGTCCACTATCACCAGTATAAATCTGTGCCCAGATGCTGTTTGTGGGTCCATTGGTCCTACAATATCTATACCCACTCTTTCAAAGGGGACCCCCACCACAGGTAGTGGTATGAGGGGGGCCTTTGTGGTGCCACCTGATTTGCCACTGGCTTGGCAGGTGACACAGGAGCGACAAAACTCCTTGGTATCTTCTGACATATGGGGCCAGTGAAAGTGAGGGACAAGCCTGTCCCAAGTCTTGTTCTGGCCTAAATGTCCTGCAAGGGGAATATCATGAGCCAAGGTAAGAAGGAAGCCTCTGAACTTCAGTGGTATGACCAACCTCCTGGATGCACCAGGCTTGGGGTCTCTAGCCTCTGAGTACAGTAGCCCTTCATCCCAATACACTCTATGGGTACCTTGAGCATTCCCTGCAGCCTCAGCAGCAGCCAGCTGTCTGAGGGGTTCAAGAGAGGGACAGTCTAATTGAGCCTGCCTCAGATCTGCCCTTGAAGGTCCCCCTGTCCCAAGAAACTCAACCTGATCAGGTTCAAGTTCTTCTAGGACAGTTCCTTCAGGGCTCTCAGAATCATCCTCCTGGGAGGGCTGATCCACTACCTGAGGCAGGGGGGAAGGCACAGCCTTAACCCTACTGCTCTTTCTCTTGGGTTGTGACTGGTCCATAGTTTCAGGATCCAGCACTTGTTCAGTGGTGCACTTTTTGGCCTGTGACCTGGTCACAGCAAGGACATGTGCATCTATCCCCAGCATTTCTGCATGGGTCCTATACTCCACTTCAGACCAAACTGAAGTTTCAAGATCATTGCCCAGTAAACACTCTACAGGAAGGTCTGAACTAACAACAACTTTCTTGAGGCCAGTTACCCCTCCCCAGGAGAAGTTAACAATAGCCACACTATGGGAGGTAGTGGCATTGCTAGCGTTGGTCACTAGGTATTTCTCACCTAGTATGATCTGTCCAGGGTCCACAAAGGCAGGTGTCACCATTGTGACACTAGCCCCAGTGTCCCTGTAGGCCTGAGCCATTATTTGGTTGATAAAAGGAGTCTGTCTGTACTTGCCCAGGTTACTGGGGCCTACAGTAGGGGACAAAGCTAAGTCCCCATCACAGATCAGAACAGCCTGAGTAGGTATTCTGACTAGGCCAGAATCCTCCTCAGTTCCCAGGGTTAACCCTACTACACCCTTTTGCTGGGAACCACCACTTACAGCTGGACTAGGGGGTACAGTTGCCTTAGGGGCAATGGTGGCTGGGGGCTTATCCTTTTTGGTGCACTCACTAAACCAATGTGAGTTGGACTTACAATAGTTGCACCATGGTTTCTTTTGGCCATCTTTCTTTTTATCCTTTTTGGGACCACCCTCCCCCTGAGCCTTTTGGGGGCCTGGTGAAGACTTCTGGTCTTTTTGTTTCTGATCATTACCCTTCTGGTCTGCCTTTTTCTGATCACCGCCCTGGTTCTGGTTTTTCTGCTTAACTCTAGTCCTGACCCATCTATCTGCCTTCTTTACCAATTCTTGGGGAGAAGTCAGATCAGAATCAATCAGGTGTTGATGCAGTAGCTGGTTTTGACAGTTGTTAAGGATTTGTTCTCTCATGATCAAATTATACAATGCTGTATAGTCCTTAACCTTACTTCCCACTAGCCAGCCTTCCAGAGCCTTAGTGGCACAATCTACAAAGTCAGTCCAGTCCTGAGTCTGTGTCTTCTGGGTATCCCTGAACAACAACCTGTATTGTTCAGTGGTTAGGCCAAACCCATCAATCAGAGCACTCTTCAGGACAGTGTAATTGTCTGCATCCTCATCACTAACTGTGAGGAGCTTGTCTCTACCTTTCTCAGAGGAGAGCCACAGGATAGCTGCCCACTGACTTTGGGGTACCTGCTGTACTTTGCAAGCTCTCTCCAAAGCAGTTATCCATTTGTGGATGTCATCCCCACACTTGTAGGGAGGGACAATCTTGCTCAGGTTTCTATTATCATAGTGCCTGTCTCTATCCTTAGGGATATTGCTGCCACCAGTGGGTTCTGACCCACTTAACTTTTGTTCTCTAGCCAGAGCAAGCTTCTCCTTGGCAAGGGCAAGTTCTTCCCTCTGAATCCTCAGATTAGCTTCCCTCATTCTGGCTTCATGCTCCTTTCTCTCAGGGGAAGTCATTCCCCTGTGAGAGGAAGCATTAGAGATGCTAGAGACATGGGAGTGGATGGATTCCCTTGAAGGGGATCTGTCCCTCCTGCTTCTCTGTGTAAGCCCACTTGGGGGTCTGTATGGGGGGACCCCATGCAAACTCCCATGTAAGCTTAGGTTAGCCTGGCTAAGTCTTCCTACTTGGCCCTGGCTGTCTACCTCTTCATCTGAAGTCCCATCTGACTCATCTGTGGTGGGTAGACCCTCCTTTGTACCTAGGGTACTGGCCTGTGAGGCTCTAAGAGCATCATACTCCTCTAGGAGTTGTACTAGCTGAAGGAGGGTAGGGTTTGCACCCTGTTTTAACTTTCTGGAGGTACACAATTGTCTCATCTCCTGAAAAGTTAGGGTATCATATCTAGAGGGGGTCTTCTGCAGACCTGCCCCTCCTGAGAGAGCATCTTCTTGATCTCTTCCCAGAGACATGATCTAGTGAGGGTGTGGTGTGTGCACCTACCTACACTAGTTGTTTCTACTAAACCTCTCTGGTAGTTGTAGTCAGGGTGTGTTACTCCCTTCAACCTACAACCACTAAGTCCAGTAGGACTTAAGTATTATAATCTATGTTATATGTACTTAGACAATATCTGTGTGATCTTTCAATTTAGTATCTCAAGATTACAATGGTATTACAACAGCAAGCTCAGATCCCAACCGCTGCTCACCAATGTGAGAAGTTGGCCTGATGTATGATGTCACTAATTCTAGTGTACACCTTATATCAGTCCAAACAACCCTTATGGTGATTGGTTGTAAAGTCAACCTTATAGACCAGCTATCCTAGTGGTAGCATGGACAAGAGCAGTCTTAGGCTAAACTCTAAATGGCATGTGAAGCCAGCTGTGATACCATATATAATCCATTGAATACCAAATGAAAGGACACCACAACAGATATATATAAAATAAAGTGTATTTATTCTAGTCGAACCCTCAGCACTCTTTATGAGATTAGAGGCAAGTACAACACAGTCTTATTTAAGCATACATTAAGTCACACAGGTAAGTAATACAGTTAGGCCCTAGGGGCCACGCAAACCATATACTAAAGAAGTGGTATAAGGACCACTGTCACGGAAATAGGATAGGCCTAGGCCTAGGGAATCGCTGGGGCTACACTACACTAGCAACAGTTAGAAAGTGGGAGGCCCACGGGATTCAGGTGCAGAGTGGAAACACTCACGCGCAATGAGTAAAAGTTGATAGAATTACTAGCAGTTAGAAATTAACAGTTTAAGGACACTTCTGAAGCAGCTAGAGAGTCGAGACTCGGAAACTAGACCCTAGGATAGTCACTACCCTTGTGAGCACCGAAGTACCCAAGTTACCTAGCCCACGGACTGCGGGTGCATAGGTGTGAACTTGCGTCGGGTTTCGTCGTGGACTTCTATGGATGCCTGAAGGAAAGTTGCTGACAGGCAGTCAGTGAAGAGTGTCCGGTGGATCCCAAGGCTGGGATCAAGAAGAGAGGATACCTGCAAGCAGAAGGGACAGAGTCAAGGTCACTAGCCAGTGACCGCGTGGAACCAGGAAGAAACCAGGCGATGTCGTGAAGATTGCAGGTGAAGGTGAAGCTTGTCGCTGCAGCCACGAGGACCAGGGAACGTCGAGGACGACCAGGACCAGGAGGCGAGCTGTCCCACGAAGGCTCTTGCTGTCGGCGGCGTCGAAGTTGGACTAGGACTCACCAAGCCTTGGCAAGCGGAACCCACGAAGAACGGAGGACTTGCTTCTGGTGCAGACCAGGAAGGTCTGGGGTGCTTCTCCTTTGCAGAGAAGCAGGAGTCAGTCTGGAGGAGCCAAACCAGCGATGAAGATTTCAGGGTGCGTCGTCACAAAGGCCACTAGCCAGCGGGCAAGCAACCGGACAGACGCGGCAAGCAGGAAAATGCAGAAGGGCCCCACGCAGGACTCGTGGAGTGTGGGGGGCTGATCTTCGGTGCAGATGGTGCTTGGGGTTGGGGCTTCTCAATCCCCAGTGCACAACTTCGAGGGTACCTCAGAAGCTGTGCTGGAAGATACTCGCCACTTTTCCCAGGTAGCCGGTCCCACGTCTCTCGTCGCCTCCACGGATCTCAGCTCGGCTGTGGATGTGGATCAGGGTCGGAGAAGTCTGGAAGTCAAGGCTCTGGTCGGGCTCTGCAGTCGGTCCCTCGTAGAACTTCAGCAAAGCAAAGGGTAGTCTCTTGATGGTGCCTGTTTGCACAGGGTAGCCACTCCTTGGCCACAAGGGAGATTCTTCAGTCTTCTTCTTTCGTCGAATGTCGAAGGTCCAGAGTTTCTGTTCAAGTTGCAGGTTCAGGATAATCTAATCTCCTGGGGCCCAGCTACCACTCTTATCCAAATCTGGGGGGCTGGGTTACCTGCTAGGTCACGCCTTATGGGTGGGACCTGGGAGGGGGGTGGTTACACCCCCTTCCCTTTGTCCAGTTTCGCGCCAGGACTGGGGCTGGAGAGCCCCAGCACCGGTTTGAACTGGACTATGCACGGGACACCTTGTGTGCCCCAGGCATGTCTCATTCTTTTCATCCCTCCCTGCCCCAATACACTACGGCCTGTCTGGGGTGGTGCTCGCACCTCCCAAGGCAGGAAACCTATTGTCCAAACCTCCCTTGCCGGGATCACTCCCAGCAGCAGGAGGTCAGACTTGTGTCTGTGGCAGCAGCATCCATTTTGTGATGCTGGGGCTCTGGTTAACTTTAACCGGGTAAGTAGGTTACAACATGTCTTCTCCCTCTAGAAGGGAGGGATAATATCCTCATCCCCAGAAATGGGATGGGGGTATTATTCCAAAGTGTTAGACACCTTACACGACATGTTTTGATAAAGCCAAACCATAGTTACCATAACCGTTTAAGATTATAAGGCACTTTAAGAGTATATGGTAGGCTGTATCATAGAACAGCTATAAGGACATGGTTCCGAAAGCTGCAGACAGGCTCAGCTCATGCTAGAGCACCATCTCACATGTTACCAAGCACTCTGCCTCCAGGATTGTTAAGGCCTGCCATAGGAGTGGCTGATAGGTACACATGTGTCTATATGTAAGTTAGGTATAGGAATACTACACCTAAGCAAGGGGTGATTACACGACCTTGCCCCAGCTGAGTGATCAGCCAGTTGTGTCATAATGGAAGGCCAGGCCAGGGGTGGCATAATACATGCTGCAGCCCCTGGTAGGCCTAGGGTACACCTATGCCCTGGGTACCTAAGGTACACTGTACAGGGGCCAATAAGGTGATCCTATCCAAATGGGTTATGCACCTAAAGTACATAGTATCAATTTAGAGAGAGAACAGCAGGGCTGTGGGTCTGATTAGCAGGCCCACAGCCACATCTAAGTCGAAAACCAGTAAAGCAAAAGCAAAAAGTGGGGGTGAACATAGAAAGCAGACCCTACTCTCCTACACAGGGGTCAGGATACTTCCCCAAATACTGGCATGCTCTCACCTCTTATGGTGGCTAGAGAGGAGGGAGCGTCCTATGCGATGGTGGTAAAGAGGGCAGCAGAGGTCCTCGGACTGGAGCTGCCCTCCGTGCAAGTCAAAACTAGTCTCCGGACTGAAGTGCTTAAACCTGGGGCTTCTACTTCTGAACCCCTGTTGCCCTTTAATGAGGCACTTACGGACATCCTACTAGGAACTTGGTCCAAACCTAGCACAGGGGCTCCTGTGAATAGGACGATTGCACTCCGCCATTGCCCAGCTCCGGCCGACCTAAAGTTCCTCAGCCAACACCCATCCCCAGAGAGTTTGGTGGTGCAGGCCTCTACATCCCAAAACGATTCCCCTTCCGCCCTCTGGATAGGAAATCCAAGAGGTTGGATTCACTTGGGAAGATGTTTCTTTTCTCCAGCCTTGCGTTGCGGACGGTCAATACCGCATGCTTATTGAGCCGTTTCTCCCATTCCCTTTGGCAGACGGTTGCGTAAGTGCTGCCACAAGTCCCGCAGGAGGCCAGGGCTGTGCTCTCCCAAGCTGTCAAAGATGGGATGGATGCAGCAAAACTCGCCATATGGTGTGGGTTAGATATGACTGATTCACTGGGCAGATTGATTTCTATGACGGTGGCCCTGAGACACCAGCCTGGCTTCGTACCACTGGCTTCTCGGGCGATGTCCAAGCTAATTTGATGGACATGCCCTTCGTTGGAACCTGCCTTTTTGGTGAAAAGGCAGACTCGGCCCTGGTCAGGTTCAAGGACTCTCATGCTAGGGCCAGATCCGTGGGCCTTTCCTCCACTCCTCCGGGCAGTTTTCCTTTCGTGGCAAAGGAAGGGGTTTTCAGCCATGTCAGCCCTACCCCAGCCACTGTCCCGCACAGACTGCCCAAGCCGTGCGTGCACATTGATGATTCCTATCTCAGAATGGAGACCAGAAGTCAACTACCACACTGCCCTTAGCAGCCGCAGCCTCCAAGCACTCCTAGGCTGATTCTGCAGGACCACACTACTCCAGTTTGTGGGAGAATTCATCACCCCCCCCCTCCCCCCCCCCCCCCCCCACTGGAGATCCATAACATCGGACAAGTGGGTCTTGCAGATTGTCCAGGAGGGTTATTCTCTACCTTTCCTTTCTTTTCCCTCTACTATTTTGCCAAGTCAGGGAAGGCTAAAGGAGGATCATGTAAAGTTGCTCCAAGAGGAAATTAGAAAGGGTCCCAGTTTCAGAAGTAGACAGTGGCTGTTATTTCCGCTACTTTCTGATTCCAAATAAGAACAAGGGGCTACGGCCAATTTTAGATCCTTGGACCGTCAATCTCTTCCTGAAAAAGTTGAAATTCAAAATGCTCACTTTGGCTCAGGTCTTGTCTGCCCTAGACCAAGGAGACTGGATGGTAGCGTTGGACCTGCAGGATGCGTATTTTCACATTCCCATCCTGCCGGGCCACAGGAGTTACCTGCAGTTCAAAGTAGGCCGCAAGCACATTCAGTTTACCGTGCTCCCCTTCAGCCTTACCAGTGCCCTTCGGGTGTTCACCAAGGTGACGGCGGTGGTCGCAGCTCATCTGTGCAGGTCAGAGGTGTCAGTCTTCCCTTATCCCGATGACTGGCTGTTGAAGGAGTCCTCGCCCCAGGCAGTCATCTCCCACCTTCAGACTACGGCGAAACTCCTGCATTCGCTGGGGTTCTCTATAAACATGCCGAAGTCACACTTGACTCCTTCTCAGACGCTCCCTTTCATTGGAGCTGTTCTGGGCACAGTGCAGTTCCAGGCTTATCCTCCTGAGCAGCTGGTCCAGGATATTCAGGTTATGATTCCAATATGTCAGCCTCTATCCTGGATTTCGGTGAAACTGACTCTGAGGTTGTTGGGCCTCATGGCCTCCTGCATCCTGTTGATAAGACACGCAAGATGGCGTATGCAGGCTCTGCAGTGGGACTTGAAGTTCCAATGGGCCCAGCATTGGGGGAATCTCACCGACGTGGTTCAGAGCGAAAGGAACTGCGAAAGATCTGCAGTGGTGGTTGATGAACCACGATTGGGTCAATGGCAGCCCCCTCTCCCTTCCCAAACAAGATCTCACAGTCGTGATAGATGCATCACTTCTGGTCCCGGCGGCCATCTGGGAGAGGTGGAGATCAGGGTACACTGGTCTCCAGCGGAGTCGGAGCTCCACATTAATTTTTGGAGCTCCGAACGAATTGGTTGGCTTTGAAAGCATTTCTTCCCTCTGTGAAGGGAAAGCTAGTGCAGGTGTTCAAGGACAACACCACTGCCATGTGGTACTGCAGCAAGCAGGGAGGGGTCTGGTCGTGGACTCTTTGTCGAGAGGCCCTGCATCTCTTGACATGGCTGGAACAGCAGGTCATAACCCTGGTGGTTCAACACCTGGCAGGTTCTCTGAACGCCAGGGCGGACGAACTCAGCCGCAGGTGCCTAGCAGATCACGAGTTGCCTCTCCAGTCAAAGGTGGCACAAGGTCTGGATTTGTTCGCCTCTGAAGAGAACGCGCAGTGTCAGCAGTACTGCACACTGGAGTTTCCAAGGCGGCTATCACTCGGCGACGCCTTTTGTCACGAGTGGAGTTCAGACCTGTTGTACGCCTTTCCGCCCATACCACTCCTGCCCAGGGTTCTGAAGAAGATCAGAAGCGACCAGAGCTTCTGAGAATGAGTATCGATCCTCCGATCAGGCTGCCCCTTCGGGATGATCTTCTGTTGCAGCGGGGGGCGGGGGGGGCGTGGGGGGTTCTCAGCCGAAACCTGTAACATTATTCTGGTGGCCAGGCGGCCCTCCCCTAAGGCCATTGGCAGACATTTGTATTATACTGTACAGAAAGGTCCATTGACCCTTTTGGCTTCTCTTTCTGCTGTTGTATTCATTCTAACCCTTGCCCAGCAGGGCTCTGCCTTGGGAACTCTCAAGGGTTACCTTTCTGCTCTGTCTGCTTTTTTTGCAGCTGCCAGACCAGCCCTCTCTCTTCAAGTCTCCTAATGTAAATAGATTTCTAAAAGGGCTGGCTCACTTGTTTCCACCCACACCCTTTGTCATGCCACAGTGGGACCTTAATTTGGTCCTCGCTTACCTGATGTGTGCTCCCTTTGAACCTTTGCACAATTGTCCCCTCCAGCTGTTGACCATCAAAACAACCTTCTCAATGGCAGAGGGTGAGTGAGTTGCAGGCGTTATCCAGCTCGCCTCCTAATCATACGTCCTTTCCGGACACGGTGATGCTTTGCTCCAGGGCATCTTTTTCCCAAAGGTTGTGACCCCATTCCATCTGGGTCAGTCCATCACTTTGCCCACCTCCTTTGCTCCTCCACATCCCTCTAAGGAAGAGAAGCGTCCCCACCGACTGAACTCAAAAAGAGCGTTGCCGTTCTACCTTGACCGCACAAAAGAGCTCCGGGCGGATGACCAACTCTTTGTGGTATACGTGGGAGCAAAGAAGGGAAGGGCAGTGCAGAAAAGGGACATCTCTCGCTGGGTCTTTCTCTGCATCAAGATTTGTAATGCCTTGGCAAAGAAGCAGCTGCCTGAGGGATTAAGAGCCCATTCCACCAGGGGAAAGGCTGCAACTACGGCCTTGGCTTGGGGGGACCCAGGGCAAGTCATCTGTCAGGCAGCGACGTGGGCATCTTTGCACACGTTCTCCAAACATTACTGCCTTGATGGGCTAGTACTCAGGGATGGACATTTTGCCCGTTCAGTCCTGCAAGACTTTTTAGTCTAGGATGTGAGTCCGCAACCCACCGCCGGGATGGTATGGCTCGAGTATCTGATTCAAAGGTAAGCAATCTGCAGCTAGAAGTCTCTGTCAGATGAACAAGTTACTTACCTTCTGTAACGCATTATCTGGTAGAGACTCTATCTAGCTGCAGATTCCTTACAGCCCCACCCAGGCATCCCGCTTTACGGACTGATATTGTAGGGCCAGGGTTGTTTCCCTTTTCAGGGCCCTAGTTTTGCACACGATTACATCAGTTACTTTGTGGCTCTGCGCTTCTAGCGTGGAAAGTACGAAAAGTACTGACTTCTGCGCGCCTGGGTGGCGCCTATGTAGGCACCGCGACATCATAACTGACGACAACAATGTCACGCCGAGCCGACTGGAGCCACCCGACGTCCCGTGCAAGGGGTATTGCTCAGCAAATGTTTCCGGATCCATCCTGACGCCTGGGAAATTCAAAGGTAAGTAATATGCAGCTAGAGTTTCTACCAGCTAATGCGTTACTGAAGGGAAGTAATTTGTTCTTCACCAGAAGAACCCAGAGAATCCGTCTCCCACCGTACACATCAGAACCTACGAAGATCTTCTACGGTGTCCCGTAAGGTTCATCTCTGAGCCCCACCCTCCTTAACACGTACATGACTCCCCTGGCCAACACGGTCAAATTGCACAGACTCAACATCATCTTCTCACCGATGACACCCAGTTCATCCTCTCGCTGTCAGAAGACCCCTCCACCACAAAAGCCAATTTCCACAGATGCATGATGAACGTCGCTGACTAGATGAAGGACAGCCACCTCAAGCTCAACATGAGCAAGACAGATGTCCTCATCTTCTGGAACAACACCTCACATTGGAAAGACGAATGGTGCCCCACTGAACTCGACCCACCCCGCACCGACAGACCACACCCGCAACCTTGGCATCATAATGGACAGCAAGCTATCCATGAAAAAACAAGTAAACACAGTCTCATCCACCTGCTTTCACACCCTATGCATGCTCCGCAAGATCTCCAAATGGCTCCTGGTCAACATCAGAAGGACCATCATGCAAGCCCTCATCACCAGCATACTAGACTACGAGAACACACTCTACAATGGAATCACCACATGCCTCTTGAAGAGACTACAGACAATACAAAATACAGCGGCCAGACTCATTCTCAACCTACCAAGACTGATCCACACCACACCTCAAAAAGCTACACTGGCTCCTGATCCCAAAAAAAGATGACAGTCCAACATGTTGACCCATGTATACAAAGCCCTGCACGATGAAGGACCACCGTACATCAACTAACGCTTCACGTTCCACTGACCGACCACACACCTACAATCCGCCTCTTTCTTCCTCGCAGACACCCCTTGGATCCGCCGTGGCATGGGTGGAAGATGCTCCTTTTCAGACCTGGCAGCCAAAGCTCGGAACGGCCTTCCCTTGAACCGCAGGACCGCCTCATCGCTCCAGGAATTCAGGAAGGGACTCAAATACCTGACTGTTCGAATGAACACATCACAACATTGCAGCTGCAACTCCAGCGCCTTGAAACCCTCACCGGTGATTTGCTGTGCTTGACAAATCCCTGCTAGATTGATTGATTGATTGACTTAAGTAGCCTTTTAAAACATGTCTTAGGTCTGCCATTGCAACCTGTGAGCAGTTTTTAAGACATATTAATCACTTCTAAGGTAGGCCTTAGAAAGCCCATAGGGCAGGGTGCATTGTAAAGTTAAGGCTGTGCATGTAATTTTAAGTTTTCTATACCCAGGTAGTAAAAAACTCATATTAGATTTTTCACTACTATGAGGCCTACATCTACCATAGATTAAGATTGGCTTACCTTATTACGTTTAATAAGTGATAACATTTTCAAGCAGATAGGAAAGTCCTGTTTGGTGTAAAACAAGTTTTAATTTAAAAAATGTTTTAATGGTAAGGTCGGATTTTAAGTAACAATTCTGAAAGCGACACTTTTAGAAAGTTGCAAAAAGGAACACATGATGGACGGAATGCTGAACTAATCAAACATTCACCCTCTAGTCTCAGATCTGGGTTAAATCCATTGTTTTTTTTACACGCCATTCCAGTTTATACCCAGCCATTTGCAAATCAGTCTTGCCCCTGCTCCCCATAGAAGCAGTCCAGCCCGAACTGCCAGACCAGGTCCTCCCTGGACCAGAAACAAGCATCTTGGGACCGGTTTCGGGGTTTCACCCCTCTTCAGCCAGGCTAGCTTGAATCTAGTGGTGTAGCGAGCACGAGACCCACATCTGGGCATACCCTTCCCACTTAGGGCAACAAATGCAAAAAGAACAGATGATGGACAGAATGCTGAACCAATCAAACATTCACCCCCAGTCACAAATCTGGGTTAAATCCATTGTTTTGTTTTTTTGTTGCATTCCACGCCATTCCAGTTTAGACCCAGCCATATGCAAATCAGTCTTGACCCTGCTCCCCATAGGAGCAGTCCAGCCCGAACTGCCAGACCAGAAGCAAGCATCCTGGGACCGGTTTCAGAGTTTCACCCTTCATCAGCCATGCTAGCTTGGACCTGGTGGCGTAGCGAGCACGGTACCGCCAGTCACAGATCTGGGTAAAATCCATCATTTTTTTAGCACGCCATGCCACTCTAGTTTAGACCAAGCCATATGCAAATCAGTCTTAATCCTACTCCCCATCGGAACAGGCAAGTTCCTCTCTGGACCAGAAAAAAGCATCCTGGGGCCGGTTTCAGGATCTCACCCCTCTTCAGCCAGGCTAGCTTGAATCTGATGGCATAGCGAGCACGGGACCCACATCTGGGCATAGCCTTCCCACTTAGGGCGGCGAATGCAAAAAGAACAGATGATGGACAGAATGCTGAACCAATCAAACATTCATCCCCAATCACAGATCTGGGTTAAATCCATCGTTTTTTTGCACACCACGCCATTCCAGTTTATACCCAGCCATATGCAAATCAGTCTTGACCCTGCTTCCCATAGGAATAGTACAGCCCGAACTTCCAGACCAGTTCCTCCCTAGTCCAGAAACAAGCATCCTGGGACCCGTTTTGGAGGTTTCACCCTCTCATCAGCCAGGTTACCTTGAATCTGGTGAAGTAGCGAGCACAAGACCCACCTCTGGGCGTACCCTTCCCACTTAAGGCGAAAAAGCAAAAAGAACAGATGATGGATGTAATGCTGAACCAATCAAACATTCATCCCCAGTTAGTCTTCTTGTTTCCAGTCCAGTGTGGACCTGACTTGGCAGTTCAGGCTGGACTGTTCCCATGAGGAGCAGGGTAAAGACTGATTTGCATGTGGCTGGGTCAAGCTGGGGTAGCATGGTCAGGAAAAGAACAATGGATTTAACCCAGATCTCTTGACTGGGGGTGAATGTTTGATTTGTTCCACATTCCATCCATCATTTGTGTGTCTTTTGATTTCTTGCACTCAGTGCGCCGGGATGCCCAGATGTGGGTCCCAGGCTCACTCTGCCTCTGGATTCAAGCTAGCCTGGGTGATATGGGGTGATACCCCGAAACCGGTCCCAGGGTGCTTGTTTTCGGTCCAGGTGGGACCTGGCTTGGCACAATGGGCTTGATTGTTCCCATGAGCAGGGTCAAGACTGATTTGCATATGGCTGGGTCCAAACTGGGGTGTCGCAGTGAGCAAAAAATCGATGGATTAAACCCAGATCTGTGACTGGGGGTGAAGGTTTGACAATGTTCAGCATTCAGTCCATCATCTTTTTGTGTTGCTTCTGTATAGCTGGCGCCAAAGAGATCAAGAGAGGTAACAGAGGGTACTTTTGGGATGTCAAACTGTCCCTCCTGCATTGCAATATATGCCCTCTTTAGGAGCACGAGGTGAGAGAAACCTCCCCCTCTGCATGGAGCAGAAACCCTCTCTAGGTGCATTTAAAGACCTAGGTGGCTTCACTTTCACACCTAACATGGCTCTGTGTACAGAACTGTGCAGCTTCTCAGACCTAGAACCACAATACACGCATGTCTCTGTTCATAGGAAACCCTCTCTAGGTGTATTTAAAGACCTAGGTGGCTTCACTTTCACACCTAACATGGCTCTGTGTACAGAACTGTGCAGCTTCTCAGACCTAGCACCACAATACATGCATGTCTCTGTTCATAGGAAACCCTCTCTAGGGGCATTTAAAGACCTACGTGGCTTCACTTTCACACCTAACATGGCTCTGTGTACAGAACTGTGCAGCTTCTCAGACCTAGGACCGCTATACATGCATGTCTCTGTTCATAGGAAACCCTCTCTAGGTGCATTTAAAGACCTATGTGCCTTCACTTTCACACCAAACATGGCTCTGTGTACAGAACTGTGCCGCTTCTCAGACCTAGGACCGCAATACACGCATGTCTCTGTTCATAGGAAACCCTCTCTAGGGGCATTTAAAGACCTATGTGCCTTCACTTTCACACCAAACATGGCTCTGTGTACAGAACTGTGCAGCTTCTCAGACCTAGCACCACAATACATGCATGTCTCTGTTCATAGGAAACCCTCTCTAGGGGCATTTAAAGACCTAGGTGGCTTCACTTTCACACCAAACATGGCTCTGTGTACAGAACTGTGCAGCTTCTCAGACCTAGGACCGCTATACATGCATGTCTCTGTTCATAGGAAACCCTCTCTAGGTGCATTTAAAGACCTATGTGCCTTCACTTTCACACCAAACATGGCTCTGTGTACAGAACTGTGCAGCTTCTCAGACCTAGGACCGCAATACACGCATGTCTCTGTTCATAGGAAACCCTCTCTAGGGGCATTTAAAGACCTATGTGCCTTCACTTTCACACCAAACATGGCTCTGTGTACAGAACTGTGCAGCTTCTCAGACCTAGGACCGCAATACATGCATGTCTCTGTTCATAGGAAACCCTCTCTAGGTGCATTTAAAGACCTAGGTGGCTTCACTTTCACACCAAACATGGCTCTGTGTACAGAACTGTGCAGCTTCTCAGACCTAGGACCGCAATACATGCATGTCTTTGTTCATAGGAAACCCTCTCTAGGGGCATTTAAAGACCTAGGTGGCTTCACTTTCACACCAAACATGGCTCTGTGTACAGAACTGTGCAGCTTCTCAGACCTAGGACCACTATACATGCAGGTCTCTGTTCATAGGAAACCCTCTCTAGGTGCATTTAAAGACCTAGGTGGCTTCACTTTCACACCAAACATGGCTCTGTGTACAGAACTGTGCAGCTTCTCAGACATAGGACCACAATACATGCATGTCTCTGTTCATAGGAAACCCTCTCTAGGGGCATTTAAAGACCTAGGTGGCTTCACTTTCACACCAAACATGGCTCTGTGTACAGAACTGTGCAGCTTCTCAGACCTAGGACCGCTATACATATCCAATAATCTTTATTCTCGATCATCTTGATCATCAAAGATACAAATATATAACAATTGTTTAAAAATAAAAATTTTCAATACACTAGACAAGTTCATTTACAATTGAGTTTTGAACAGAAAAAAAGCCCATGGGTGGAACATTAAGGAAAACAAGAATTAATAAACCAGTATCTTAAGGATCATACAGTACCCCCCACTTTCAGAATGCGAGACCGAACATGCCACATGGCCGTTAGATACTTTGCCACAGCGAAAACAATCGGGGGTGACAGGTCAGTTTTAAGGATTCTGAATGCTGGGTTGTAGTTCCTAAAGCCCATGTTCTTAAGGATAGGCAAGAGCCAGTACCTCCTTGCTCTTCGATAGGCTTTGCAAAAAAGGGCCACGTGCAAATCACTCTCCCGGGAATGTATACAGGCAGGGCACTGGTCTGTTGTAGAAGTGCAGGACCAGGAACTGGTAAAGGCCCTCAGAGGTAGGGAACCATACCTCCACTGTAAGTAAAGTTTTCTTGTCAACACAGGACCCATACCATCTAATACAATTTCCAAATGATAAGAATCTTTCAGTTGAATAAATGTATGGGTCAAAGATCCCGCACGTGTATTTGCTATGTCAGTGGTCAACTTTGATTGAAAGTAGAGTTGTGTAAGTGCCTTTCGAGAGATCCTCCTACTGGAATTAGCAGGGTCAGTCCATAGTTCCGGGAGGCCTAAACCTTCACAGGTGCTCCTTATATGTTTTAGCCAGGGAATGTTGTTGGCATTTGGTGAGGCCAGGAACTCCTGGAGCTCGCATCTGTAGTTGCTGAGGTCCTGGCTACTCCATATTCGTCGCCAGAAAGCTAGGGGCTTCAAACTTAAGACCTCAGCGATTGGCCTTAGACCTAGATCTAATCTCAGGGGAAACAGTGGGGTGCTAGAGGGAAGGGCCACTAGTTGCCTGAGAAATTTATTCTCTGTTGTTGTTAGATTTTTTGCAGGAACGTGGCCCCAAAGCTCCGCCCCATAGACAACTGATCCCCGAGCCTGAGATTTATAAATCTGTATTATTGGGCCTAGTGGGCGGTATATGGATTTGCCCATCATCCTTGAGATGCCCCCCACTTTCTGTGTTAGTTTCAGGTTTGCCTTAGTCGTGTGTGAACTCCAAGTCATCTTCTCGTTCAGGGTTACCCCAAGGTATTCAAATGTGGAGACCCTCTCCAGTCGCACCGTACCCAGCAGAGGGTTTGGGCGTGATGAGGGGGTAGGGTTTAGAATCATAAACTTTGTCTTGGAGGCGTTAATTTCTAAGCCCCTCTCAGTACAAAATTCCAAGAACCCATCCACTATCCTTTGGATACCCATGGGGGAATTGGACAGCAGCAGGGTGTCATCCGCAAACATTATGGCGGGCACCCTGCTGCCATTCAATTTGGGGGCATCAATGTCTTTGAGCTTAGACAGATGAGCGACTACCCCGTTGACAAAGAGGCAGAACAGGGTAGGCACAAGTACACAACCCTGCCTCACCCCCCTGTCAACGGGGAATCTTTCAGTTAAACCCCCCGCCCTGCCACATCTGACCCTCGCAAAGTTATCCTGGTGCAGTTTGATCAAAATAGCCAGGATCTCTGGTGGAACACCCAGGTCACACAGAACGGTCCAAAGTTTGGATCTGGGCACCAAGTCGAAGGCGGCCCGCAGGTCCACAAATACTGTGTACAAGCTGCCGCCCTCGACAAATGCTGTCCTCCAATAAATAAGATTGAGGCGGAAAATTTGATCCGTGGTGGAGACACCTTTCCTAAAGCCTGCCTGGTAGGTACTCATGACAGCAGCTTCGTCTATCCAGTTCTGTAAACGATCTAAAATGAGCCTCCCGAAGAGTTTCTGCGACACGTCTATTAGGCTGATGGGCCTGTAGTTGGATGGGAGCAGGGGCGAGCCTTTTTTAAAGATCGGGACCACCTCTGCGCCAAGCCAAGTACAGGGGACCTCCATGCCCCCTAGAATCGCATTAAATAACATCAGGAAATAAGGGGCCCATATGTCCGGCTCCTGTTTGTAAAGATCGCCAGGAAGGCCGTCCAGGCCGGGCGCCTTTCCCGTTGACAAGCCTATTATGGCCGCCCGGACTTCTCTAAGTGAGAAAGGGTCCCCTTCCACAGAGTGTGTCGATGGAATTGTTTCAGAACTCCCATGGCCTGGCTCCTCTGTATACAGAGACTGAAAATGTTCCTGCCAAGCCTTTGCAGCAATATTTGGCTCTATTGCCGGGGCAAGTTCCCCGGAGCCTAGGTTGACAGTTCGCCAGAACTTCCGTGAGTCCATAGACGCTAGGGAGCTGGCAAGTTCCTCCCACTTGTTCTGCTCCCAATCTGTTTTTGCATTGACGATCAGCTTTTTAAATTCGCGTCGCCTAGCTCGGATTTCCAGCCTATTTTTACCGTTCTTAATACTCAATAATAGTTCACTCCTGGCTTTGCGGCACGCCGCGTTGTACCATGTGCACTGATTCCTTCCACCCCCCCTCCGTGGGCCATTAATAAATAAGTCTATAGACAGACTCTTTACGACTTCCTCATGGTTCAACCAGATTTGGTTATGGGTATCCCCTCTGGTTGGTTCATCATTTAAAAACGCCATGTTCTCTAAAATAGGGATAAAATTTTTATAAAACTGCGGGAGCTTGGTTGAACTTGCTGCGATTTTTTCCCACTTGATTCTTCTCCTATTACTTTCGAGGACTAGATCGGGATTTGATTTGGATGGTTCTAATTCCCCGAGATCTAGTCCAGGAAGGAGAAAATCCAATTCCAGGGCATTATGGTCACTGTCTTCTCTGTCGGTGACCCTGAAATCTATGACACGTGTCCAAGATGATAATTGCACTAGAATATAATCTAATCTTGATTCGCTGCCTTTGCGGTTGAACGTGGGTTTGCTCGCAGTGTCAGAATTGGTTCGCCGATTGCAAGCCCTAACCCCATATCTCAGAGTTAAGGCTGTAATCTGTACTGCCAGTGGGGTCCAAGCTTTGGGCGGTGGGGGATACTAACGGTGATACTCGCCATCTTATCTCTTCCTCTAAGAGATCCCCGTCTAGGAGACCTGGCAGGGGCTCAAAATGAGAATTCAAGTCCCCACCCACTAAAAAAGGGAGACCCTTGGGAAGTTCGGACAATAGATCCGCTAGTTCATCGATGGTGGATGACTCCTGTGAGATGGTAACCGGTCTCGAGTATACATTTACCAGCGCTAGTCTACAGCTACGAGACCATTCCAGTAGAACCACGAGTATGTCTTCTGATGCTACTGGAAAGCGCGTAGCTTTGCATCCCAGGTGGACTGCAACCCAGGTTTCAAGTCCACCGGATGGGCGTCCCCTTCCTCGCCATTTCGCGGGAATGGAGAACACAGCGAATCCCTGCCTAGCGTGTTCCTCCCTCTCCCAAGTCTCCTGGAACATGCATAGGTCTTTGGAGTCGGTGTATTCAGTCCATTCCTGGTGTTCAGATTTGTTTCCCAAACCTGCCACGTTCCATGACAATATTTTAAGCATGGGTGGCCTATCATTCATGATGGTGGTTATTGTGCGGGCGTTCTCTTTATTGCTAGTCATGATCTCTAAGCATGTTGGGGGGATGGTTTCGTCCCCCACAATCTGACCTGCTCTGGCGGTAGGGATGGTCAAGAACCCATGATGTTCTAGACTATCGGGAAGCTTTATTCCAAGGTTAGTTCGATACGCAGACTCCCGCGTTGGTTTTTGTCCTGGTTTGCCAATGGAATTACTCCAGCCCTCTTGATGTTTGGGGGTATTGGACGAGTTTGCTTCTAAGCTAGTTTCGTCCACAACCTCCCATGCTAGAGGGTTGGACTTCCTGCCCGTGGGAATAGGTAGTCAATCTATCATATCTAATTGACTATACCTATTATGTGTTGGAAAATAAAATTGCTGGCATTGCTGAAGGGGTTTCCGGGGATAATAGTTTTGCCCACCTGCACCCCACTTGACACTTTTCCTACGGCAGACTTCCCATCCTCCATCGTCCAGGTTGGAGGTATAGTGGGCTAGCTCCTGTCTTTGAGGCATAAGTGGTTCTCTCCTTCCTCTTGACAGCCCTCCATCCAATCTATCGAAATATGTATGTTGTTCTTGGGTTTCCGAATGCCCTTGTTGTAGAGATCGAGGGTAATGATGATTTTCCCCTCTTTTGGGGTCTCCCCACCCGGGTGGTCTTAGTGACTGATCCTCCTAATTCTCATCCTCTCTGCCATGTACTATGGGAGGGTAAAAGAAAGAGAGGGGTAGAGATTGGACAGAGGTCACTTCTTGCTCTGGGATCCATCCACATATGTGCTGGACAGTCCTGCGGTGCTTAAAATTGACTATAATACAGTCACCGTTTATAGATTTAATAGTGTTACCCAGCCATGAAACCCTTCGTACCATGAGAACAGGGCTCAATACACCTTCAGGAAGTGGTCTATGTGTACAAAGCCAGTTTATGACCTTGTTTTTGAGAGAAGCAGTAGATTCTTCGGGGGCGGATTTCAATTCTAGTACCCCCACCAGAATGACAGTGTAAGGGGCTGCTTCTGGTGGAAGGTGTATTGGTCCAGGGTCTAGTCTCTTGCTCACACCCCCCGTCGGAAACTCCCCCTTTTTTCGTGCATTGGTTGAGGCACAGTCACTCAGCCCTGCAGGATTTACCCTGTTTTGGAGGGGAGAGGAGTGAATCGACTGTGCTACATGATTTTGTGGGACGTTTACCTTCGGCTGAGTGTTAGTGCTTGGGGGTGGAGTAGATGATACCTGGTGCACTATATGTATAGCATTTTTAGTGCCGTTTGCGGGCTGAGAGGGTCCCCTTTTTGTTGACCTGTCTGGAGCCTCAGTCCCACCATTATTCATTATTTTCAGGCTATCAGCTAGTTGGACTGATGATTTTTCTATGGCCGTGAGCCTAGCTTCTATTTTAATAAGCCTTTTTTCCAGAGGACTTAGGAGGTTACTTATAAGAGTGCCTATGTCTGCCAGGGTGACATCCTCCTCATTATTATCGGGGAGGTTTGCATTAATTTGAATACTTGCCCCCCCCGGTAGATTGGGGCGCGGGGTCTTAGTTCTGCCTTTTTGCGTTGTTTCCCTAACATTTGGGCATGGAGTCTTTTGCAGGGGATTCAGGGGGGGATTTGAGTGATTTAACTCTCGCTTGTTCCTGTTCGTGTTCCCTCCTCTTTTTTTCGGGATAGCTCCCTCATTGTCAAGATCTGGGGTAGGATTTAAAATAGGCATAGGGTGGGGTTGTGCAGGGGGGAGAGTTAACATACTACAATCAGCAAAATCATTAAAATCCTTCCTATTTGACTGGGAAATACAGATTGATATGTCCGTTGCCTCAGAGGGATTTGTTGAGCCATCCACCCCTGTGTCCAACATAGGGAAATCTGTGCTTACCACGGGTGACTTTGCCAGAGCCAGAGGGCCCATGGACGATCTCCGCACCCAGTCCAGTTCTTGGGATATTCGTCTTTCTAGAAGCGTTATATCCTCGATTAGCAGAGACCCAGCTTTCACGAAATAATTGTCCAGTGTTCCCTTTGATGTAGGTTCACGGGCCATAGCACTTTTGCTCCTTGTTTCTCTTGAGGACATTTCTGGAAATGAGCGCGAGTGATAGACCTCACACTTCGCCACAGTTTGTCACAGTTTTTGGAAGACCCAAGGGGTAGGCCCGGGCCCGGCCTCTCCTGTCCTCGAACGGCCTCAAACGGCCCGCTCTTTGCCCGGTCTTCGCCCCGCGCTTCGTTCCGCGCGCGTTCCGCTAGCGCGAGTGAGGTCGGCGAAATATGAATGGAAAAGGGAAAAAGGACTTCGGGGGGAGTGGCCGAGAAGAGGACCCAGCTGCGGCGATGTTGCTCCGGCCGCGGGTAAAGCTGGTCCTCGCAGTCCCGCCCTCCCGTTAAAATGCAGGTTTAAAACTGATGGCGTGGAGGCAGGAATCCGCAGCAGTCAGGGCACACAGATTGTTCCTGCAATTGGAGCTTTATACTCCGAGCGGCTCCCGCGCAGCGGGGGCCGCGAGTCGTGGCGTTGATCCGGGGGAGGGGCCGAGAAGAGGACCCAGCTGCGGCGATGTTGCTCCGGCCGCGGGTAAAGCTGGTCCTCGCAGTCCCGCCCTCCCGTTAAAATGCAGGTTTAAAACTGATGGCGTGGAGGCAGGAATCCGCAGCAGTCAGGGCACACAGATTGTTCCTGCAATTGGAGCTTTATACTCCGAGCGGCACCCGCACAGCGGGGGCCGCGAGTCGTGGCGTTGATCCGGGGGAGGGGCCGAGAAGAGGACCCAGCTGCGGCGATGTTGCTCCGGCCGCGGGTAAAGCTGGTCCTCGCAGTCCCGCCCTCCCGTTAAAATGCAGGTTTAAAACTGATGGCGTGGAGGCAGGAATCCGCAGCAGTCAGGGCACACAGATTGTTCCTGCAATTGGAGCTTTATACTCCGAGCGGCTCCCGCGCAGCGGGGGCCGCGAGTCGTGGCGTTGATCCGGGGGAGGGGCCGAGAAGAGGACCCAGCTGCGGCGATGTTGCTCCGGCCGCGGGTAAAGCTGGTCCTCGCAGTCCCGCCCTCCCGTTAAAATGCAGGTTTAAAACTGATGGCGTGGAGGCAGGAATCCGCAGCAGTCAGGGCTATACATGCATGTCTCTGTTCATAGGAAACCCTCTCTAGGTGCATTTAAAGACCTAGGTGGCTTCACTTTCACACCAAACATGGCTCTGTGTACAGAACTGTGCAGCTTCTCAGACCTAGCACCACAATACATGCATGTCTCTGTTCATAGGAAACCCTCTCTAGGGGCATTTAAAGACCTAGGTGGCTTCACTTTCACACCAAACATGGCTCTGTGTACAGAACTGTGCAGCTTCTCAGACCTAGGACCGCAATACACGCATGTCTCTGTTCATAGGAAACCCTCTCTAGGGGCATTTAAAGACCTATGTGCCTTCACTTTCACACCAAACATGGCTCTGTGAACAGAACTGTGCAGCTTCTCAGACCTAGGACCGCAATACATGCATGTCTCTGTTCATAGGAAACCCTCTCTAGGTGCATTTAAAGACCTAGGTGGCTTCACTTTCACACCAAACATGGCTCTGTGTACAGAACTGTGCAGCTTCTCAGACCTAGGACCGCAATACATGCATGTCTCTGTTCATAGGAAACCCTCTCTAGGTGCATTTAAAGACCTAGGTGGCTTCACTTTCACACCTAACATGGCTCTGTGTACAGAACTGTGCAGCTTCTCAGACCTAGGACCGCTATACATGCAGGTCTCTGTTCATAGGAAACCCTCTCTAGGTGCATTTAAAGACCTAGGTGGCTTCAGTTTCACACCTAACATGGCTCTGTGTACAGAACTGTGCAGCTTCTCAGACCTAGGACCGCTATACATGCAGGTCTCTGTTCATAGGAAACCCTCTCTAGGTGCATTTAAAGACCTAGGTGGCTTCACTTTCACAACTAACATGGCTCTGTGTACAGAACTGTGCAGCTTCTCAGACCTAGCACCGCAATACATGCATGTCTCTGTTCATAGGAAACCCTCTCTAGGGGCATTTAAAGACCTAGGTGGCTTCACTTTCACACCAAACATGGCTCTGTGTACAGAACTGTGCAGCTTCTTAGACCTAGCACCGTAATACATGCATGTTTCTGTTCATACGAAACCCTCTCTAGGGGCATTTAAAGACCTAGGTGGCTTCACTTTCACACCAAACATGGCTCTGTGTACAGAACTGGGCAGCTTCTCAGACCTAGGACCGCAATACATGCATGTCTGTGTTCATAGGAAACACTCCGAAACAATAAAGAGCACACAATGGTAAACTATGATTAATAATTGTTATTGTGCACATGTTATGGGGGTGTCCCTCCCCCCCCTTCCCGAACTGGATAGGAATGCACTCGTGCACTCGCATGGGAGGGGGTCTCTGACAGAATGACTGTGAGTGTGCATTGCAAACTATTGTGAACACCCACATACTTTCAAGTCACTTGAACTGCACATGCTTAGGCAAGCATTTGCACAGAGACCCCACAGATAGCCCCTTTAAGAAAACATGAGCACGCGGAATATTACACCATGTAATATTACATGTGAATCAAAAATCAATTTTACAAGTGTGAATTCACGCTTTGTCTACACATTGTCCCTTTACACTTACAAATGGTAGGTGTTTTTTGTGTTTTTTTTTACTTATGTTTGAGAACCAGACTAACATTTTTATCCATTTAATGTTTCAGTGGTGACCTCCCTTGTCCCTGTTCGGTGCAGCACAAGTTGTAGTGATCATGTGTGGGTCCATGTCCTGTTACGTACCATGGCAGGGAGTCGCATCCCTGTGCCACCCACCTTGCAGCCTGCCCCTACCAAAGATGCCACCCGGGGCCGTGGGTTTCATCCGCTTTCTCAGTACAAGTCACCATCAGCCGGCATTAGAAGCACCCACGAGTCGATGAGAGGTGAAAACATGGCTGGAAGGGCAACGCCCGCATCCCTGCAACAGAGCCCAGGGAGCAGTCACCCTCGAGCACAATCCGCAGCTTACAACCCACGGCTGGCAAACAACTCACCCAGCAGACTGGCGTCATTGTGCAGGTCAGCTAAGAAGGGCAGACCTATGGTTCACCGGCACTTCCATATCTTACTGTCACGGCCCACATTAATGCTAAAACCATAATACACAGCGCTCAGAAACAAATTGTGACTTAGACCTATTATTCTTCACATAAGACATACCTGCTACAAGGGCCGTCCGTCACTGGCACTGTCCAGCCAAAAACATACCTTGCCAAGGGTACGGGTATGGAACAGCTGAAGATCTGACGCACACTGCTGGACAGTTTGGAGAACTTTAGTCCAATCACTGCAGGGCCCAAATATCTATACAATCTGCCCGCTTCTGTACATCTCACAATGACACGGAGATACGGGATGATAGTAAAAATGGCGATACCCAAGCGATCTCTCCCTTCCTCGCGCTCCCTCACACTATGCCCGTTCAGGACCACAAACCACTGTACACAGTGTCCGTTCGGACAGCCCAGTGCAGTAACCAGCTAACCAGGCTATAGTTACTTGAAATACCATGAAGGGACCCGCAGAGCCGGAGCGGCTCAGAGCTGCCAGCGAACGGAAAACCATAAACCTGCGGATCATGTGCCTCTCACACCTCATCAGCCGCCGCACTTACACGCGCTGCGTCCCGTGACACGGTAACCGCATCTCGGAGCTCACCACACACGGCATGGAAACACTTTCCACAGAGAATCCAAACAAAGGCAGCCGCCTTCCGGTCACACACCCTACACATGTAGGCAAGCGCTTCAGCGCCCCACAAGGTATAGCAAGTGCTATATAAAGGCTGCAATACAGTACAACATATGTAATTGTGACTTCACAACATTGGCTTCACGGCTGCTACTACTAAAATCACCAGTACTGAACTTCGACGTACCTTTGAACAGTTGCGCAGGACTGTGGTGTCTAACTCTGGGTCCCTTTTTTTTCTAATTCCCCGGCCGTTCTTTTTACGCAGAATTGTTTTTGTATTTTTTACACCAACTGAACCGAACGATAAATTCCAGAATGTATTGATTTCTGGAGTGAAATCCCAGGACTGAAAGGAGGAGCGCTGGTGAAAGGCACAAAGAGGCCCCTTTTCTGAGGCCTGTTCCTGCTTCCTCGAGAGGCCTGGGTTGCAGGATGCAAAACAGGAGCCTTAATGGGCGTTCTCTGCAGCGGTCCCAAAGCCTTGCACTGGCGCACTCTGTAACAATTAGGGGGTTTAGCCATACAAGCTAAATGATGTCCGCCCATTGATCAGTCGATTAGTCTGAATGGATTCCTGCACTAATGTCCACAAGGCGGTTTGCACAGTGAGACGAGACGTGCAGTGTGTGTCTGACAGCGCCTGGATACCCTCACGGGTGACAAGAAGCGCTCTACAAATCTACTGATTGATTGATTGATTGATTGATTGCCACATCTCTCTGAACTGATCTCTGCTGCCTGGATCTCACCCTCTGAGAGACAAGACGTGCAGTGTGTGCCTGACAGCGCCTGGATACCCTCACCAGTGACAAGTAGCGCTCTACAAATCGAATGATTGATTGATTGCCACATCTCTCTGAACTCAGCTGTGCTGCCTGGATCGCACCCTCTGAGATGAGACGTGCAGTGTGTGCCTGCCAGCGCCTGGATGCCCTCACGGGTGACAAGTAGCGCTCTACAAATCTACTCATTGAATGATTACCACATCTCTCTGAACTGATCTCTGCTGCCTGGATCTCACCATCTGAGACAAGCCGTGCAGTGTGTGCCGGCCAGCGCCTGGATACCCTCACGGGTGACAAGTAGCGCTCTACAAATCTACTCATTGATTGATTGCCACAGCTCTCTGAACTGGTCTCTGCTGCCTGGAGCTCACCCTCTGGGACGAGACGTGCAGTGTGAGCCTGCCAGCGCCTGGATACCCTCACGGGTGACCAGAAGCGCTCTACAAAACTACCGATTGATTGATTACCACATCTCTCTGAACTGATCTCTGCTGCCTGGATCTCACCCTCTGAGACGAGACGTGCAGTGTGTGCCTGACAGCGCCTGGATACCCTCACGGGTGACAAGTAGCGCTCTACAGATCTACTGAATGATTGATTACCACATCTCTCTGAACTGATCTCTGCTGCCTGAATCCCATTCTCTGAGAAAAGACATGGAGTCTGTGGCTACCAGCGCCTGGATACCCTCACGGGTGACAAGAAGCGCTCTACAAATCTACTGATTGATTGACTGATTACCACATCTCTCTGATCTGATCTCTGCTGCCTGGATCTCACCCTCTGAGACAAGACGTGCAGTGTGTGCCTGCCAGCGCCTGGATACCCTCACGGGTGACAAAAAGTGCTCTACAAAGCTACCGATTAATTGATTGGTGAATTTTAGAAATAAAGGTGTTGTATTTTGGGGGAAATCAGTGCAGTCCAGCCCAGGCTTTTTTTTTCTCACTAATGCAGTGTTTTTCCTCTAGTGACCTGTGCTGATTGTTACAACAAAAACATTTCCCTGTCGACCACCCTTTGGGTGAGCACTCGCATGACATTGATCCCCGTGAGACTGTCAGTGCGTGATGTCACCGCCGCCACCCCATGATTTGGGTGACGTCACTGAAGCTTCAGGAGCTGCCAGGAGGTCACGTGTTCTTTTTCAAGTTGTGAGGGGCTTCACTTTTAAAGTTAAAGGGGGCGGGACGTTTCTAGGCGAGGCAGCCTTCGCTTTCAGCTATAAAGATGTATCAAAAGGAAAAGCGCCTCCGTGACCCTTTCCACCGCACGCAGCGCTGTGGAGACCGCTCCAGAGAGTCTGACGAGGGGCCTGTCTCTTTTCATTCTTTGTTGAGCGCCTACACTCATCTTTAAAAATAGCTTTCTCACCAACTATACTCTTGAAACACACAAAAATAACATTTCCCGCCTTGAACCTGATGTTTGGTGTGTTTTGTTGAACGTGCACACGTAAATCTTCTGCTTGGCCTCGATCCGGGGTGAAACCCCCGCACAGGGCGGCGTGTGACGCAGAGGTGTTTCTCGCTCGAGGAATGTCAGTGTTCTCATCCTGACAACACTGATGGAGCACAGTGTGTCTGTGACTGTTGAACCCGAGAGAGGTGTTCCTTCCTTTGGTAAATCTCGATGACCGTTATTAGACCAAGTCTGATCCAAACTTTTTTTTCTTTTTTAAATAAATGTGTCCAGAAACACCCCAGCAGGTGTTCGAATTTCGTCTGCGCAGCACGTCGGGCAGCCCCGAGATCTGCTGTGCAGGTTTGTGGAAAGAAAAGGCTGGCACCCTCGCTCTACTAGGCTCCCACTGCGCCCATACATCGAGGTGGGGGGGTGTCCCGCTGTGCGCCCCGCCAACCGCAGCAAACAAGCGGCAGGGCAAAGCGAACTCACCTCGGGAAAACCAGCAGCCAAGCATGCTGACGAAGAACCAGCGGAGGGGGAAATACACGGACTTCTCTCCTGCCTACCTCCACATGCTGCTATTGTGATATGGCGAGCTGGGCCCAGGGCGCCGTCTTCAGAGGGGCGCACGGAGCGGCCTGTATTAACAACAGCGTCCCTCTTGACATCAATGATGCAGGCTAGACTGA
This sequence comes from Triturus cristatus, assembly GCF_964204655.1. Classification (NCBI taxonomy): domain Eukaryota; kingdom Metazoa; phylum Chordata; class Amphibia; order Caudata; family Salamandridae; genus Triturus; species Triturus cristatus. The sequence goes on from NC_140589.1 coordinate 44,197,355, forward strand.
TTTTACTCCCTTTTACTTGCCTCAGGTGCCGTTCTACAACCCACCTACCCCTTCCCACCCCTCCTATCTCCCTCCCCCACACATATCAACAGCGCCATTCGCACCAGCAACAACTCGGCACGAGCGTGACAAAGCTACTCAATCCCACCCGTGAGGGTCTCATAGCGCTCGGGGATATTCTGGGAAAGTGCCGAGAAGTTTATGCTCAGAAGTCAGTCAGTGCTTTGATGTGTGACTGAACTGTGAATAATTTTATTCACCAGCTGCAGCCAGGGTGCCAATTTTCTTTCCGCACAGGGCGCTATATTTCTTCCCGCCCAGGGTGTTATCGGAGAGCAAAGGCCGACTATGACCGCACAATATGCCGTTCTGTGCGAAGAGCTAATAGTCAGGAAAACTTCAAATCAAATCAAATAATCTTTATTCGGGTATTAAGAATATCCATAAAAGATACATATTATGAACAGTCCCACTTCCATTAAAAATTCGGTCCAATATACACATTACACATAAATACAATGATAAAAACCCGGCAATATAAGCAGTTAAAAACGGGACAATTCTATACAATATCAATCAAAGACATTTCTAGAGCGCGCTACATACCCGTAGGGTCTCAAGGCGCTGGGGGGGGGGGTGCCGCTACTGCTCGAACAGCCAGGTCTTCAGCTTCTTCCTGAAGGAGAGGTGGTCTTGGGTCAGGCGCAGGTCGGTCGGGAGGGAGTTCCAGGTCTTGGCGGCCAGGTAGGAGAAGGACCTTCCTCCTGTAGTCGCTCTTCGGATGCGGGGGACGGCGGCGAGGGCGTGGCTGGCAGATCGGAGGTGGCGTTTGGGAGCGTAGAAGTTGACTCGGCTGTTGAGGTAGCTCGGGCCTTGGTCGTGTAGGGCTTTGTGTGCGTGGGTGAGGAGGCGGAAGGTGACTCTCTTGCTGACGGGGAGCCAGTGGAGGTCTCTCAGATGTCCGGAGATGTGGCTGGTTCGTGGGATGTCGAGGATGAGTCTGGCTGAGGCGTTTTGGATCCGCTGGAGTCTCTTCTGGAGCTTGGCGGTGGTGCCGGCGTAGAGGGCGTTGCCGTAGTCCAGTCGGCTGGTGACGAGGGCCTGGGTGACGGTCTTCCTGGTCTCTGTGGGGGTCCACCAGAAGATCTTCCGTAGCATGCGTAGGATGTTGAAGCATGACGAGGAGACGGCGTTGACTTGCCTGGTCATGGAGAGGGAGGAGTCCAGGATGAAGCCCAGGTTGCGTGCATGGTCTGTCGGTTTGGGTGCGGTGCCCAGGGCGGGAGGCCACCAGGAGTCGTCCCAGGCGGAGGGTGAGGAGCCCAGGATGAGGACCTCCGTCTTGTCTGAGTTCAGCTTCAGGCGGCTGGTCGTCATCCACTCGGCTACCTCTTTCATCCCTTCTTGTAGGTTGGCTTTGGCGGCGGCGGGGTCGTTGGTCAGGGAGAGGATCAGCTGGGTGTCGTCGGCGTAGGAGATTATGCTGAGGTTGTGTTTGCGTACGATGGCCGCGAGGGGGCTCATGTAGACGTTGAAGAGGGTGGGGCTCAGAGAAGATCCTTGGGGGACGCCGCAGATGACTTCGGAGGCCTCTGACTTGTATGGTGGTAGGCGGACTCTCTGTGTTCTACCGCCGAGGAAGGAGATGATCCATTCTAGCGCCTTGTCCTGGATTCCGACGTTGCTGAGGCGCCGTACTAGGGTGCGGTGGCAGACCGTGTCGAAAGCCGCGGAGAGGTCTAGGAGGATGAGGGCCGCTGTTTCTCCATTGTCCATCAGGGCTCGGATGTCATCGGTGGCGGCGATGAGGGCGGTCTCGGTGCTGTGATTGGCTCGGAAGCCGGACTGAGAGGGGTCGAGGGATCCGTTTGTCTCGAGGAAGGCGGCCATCTGCTTGTTGACGGTCTTCTCGATGACTTTGGCTGGAAACGGGAGAAGCGAGATGGGGCGGTAATTCTTGAGGTCGGTGGGGTCCGCTGTTGGTTTCTTGAGTAGGGCGCTGAGTTCGGCGTGCTTCCAGCTCTCCGGGAAGGTGGCGGTGTTGAAGGATGTGTTGATGATGTCTCGCAGGTGGGGTGCGATGACAGCGTCGGCCTTGTTGAAGACGTGGTGAGGGCAGGGGTCAGTTGGTGATCCGGAGTGGATGGAGTTCATCGTGCGGATGGTGTCTTCGGTACTGATCGGGGTCCAGGCGTGGAGGGTGGTGGTGGGGGGTGGTTGTTCGGTCATGCTGTGCGTTGGTTGGTTGTCGAAGCTGCTGTGTATGTCTGTGATCTTGTTGTGGAAGTATGATGCGAGGGAGTTGCAGAGGTCTTGCGATGGGGTGATGTCGTTGTTTCCTGCGCTGGGGTTGGAAAGCTCTTTCACGATGTTGAAGAGTTCCTTGCAGTTGTGTGCGTTGTTGTCCAACCGGTCCTTGAATGCTGTTTTCTTGGCGGCGCGGATCAGCTGGTGGTGCTTCCGGGTAGCAAGCTTGAAGGAGGTCCTGTTGTCCGGTGTCGGTTCCCTTTTCCAGACTTTCTCGAGGGCTCGGCAGTTCTTCTTGGAGCTCTTGAGTTCGTCGGTGAACCATGGGGCCTTCTTGCTGCCGGGTCTGCTGGGCGCGGTCCTCAGTGGGGCGAGTTCGTCCGCGCAGTTGCTGATCCACTTCGTGAGGTTGTCGGCGGCCTGGCTGGGGTTCGCTGAGCTGGCAGGAGGGTGCTGGCTCAGGGAGGTGGCGAGCTGGTCTGCTGTGATCTTGTTCCAGCTTCTGCGGGCGGCCTGTTGTTGGTGATGGTGGGTCGGCGTTCTCTTGAAGGTGAAGTGGACGCAGCTGTGGTCCGTCCAGTGAAGCTCTGTGGCGTGGCTGAAGTCGATGTCTGTGCTGGATGAGAAGACGGCGTCGAGAGTGTGTCCGGCAAGGTGGGTGGGGGTGGACACCAGTTGCTTGAGTCCCAGGTTGGCGAGGTTGTCGAGCAGGGTGCTGGTGTTGCGGTCGTTGTTGTTCTCCAGGTGGAAGTTGAGGTCTCCCAGGAGGATGTAGTCAGCGGAGGGGAGGGCAAGCGGGCTGACGAAGTCGGCGATGTCCTCGCTGAATTGGGTGCGTGGTCCAGGGGGTCGGTAGATCAGGGTGCCTCTGAGGGTGGTGGTCGGGTTGGTGTGGATCTGGAAGTGCAGGTGTTCGGCGCTGGTCAGGGTGTTGTCGGTGCTGGTCGTGAGACGGATGGTGTTCTTGTGGATGATGGCGATGCCTCCTCCCATCTGGTTGGCGTTTCGGTCCCTCCGGACGATCTTGTAGCCCTCTGGGATGGCGATGGCGATGTCGGGAGCTGAAGAGGCGTTCATCCAGGTCTCCGTGAGGAAGGCAACGTCAGGGGCTGTGGCGTCGAGGAGGTTCCAGAGTTCGATGGCGTGTCTGTGGACGGAGCGGGTGTTGAGCAGGATGCACTTGAGGTGGGTACTGCTGGTGTTCGGCCTAGTGGGTGCGGGGCAGGATCGGATGCATGAGAACTTGCAGGCGTGGCAGCTGAAAGGTCCGTTGGTACGTCCAGGAGTGGCTTGATGGCATTCTGGGTGTCGGCCGGTGTTGAGAGCGCTGAGGGTGGCGGCTGAGTACGTCAGGCGTGTAGGTCGGGGTCTTCGAGGTCCAGGGGTCCTGGCACTGGGCGCGGTCCAGGCGCGGACGGGCGTAGACGGGCTTGCCTTTGGCGCGCCTTCGGCGCACAATCGGCGCGCCCGCTGCGCGTGACCGCTGCGCGTTCGCACGGTCGCCATATAAGGCGAAGTGCGCGGGTGGGCGGGGCAGCTGGGAGGCGGGAGCGGGGAGGGAACAGAAAGAAAAAAGGGGCGTGGTCAGCGGTGGTGGCGGGAAGCGGGGAGCGGGGAGGGAGGACGGCGCGGTGGGCGGGCAGGCAGGCAGGAGGGCGCGAAGGGCTGAAAAAGACACGAACAAAATGCAGGCACAAATGTCAGGAGAAAAGAAAAACAGTTGACACGGGGAGAAAAGTAGTTTAAGCAAGCACAAATTTTTGACAAAACAAGCGAGAACAGACGCTATGAAAAAAAAATAGTTAACACGGGGAGAAGAGCGGTTAAGCAAGCACAAATTATCGACAAAGCAGGCGAAAACAGACGCCAGCGGCGTCAGCCGGCAGCGAGGCAGAGGGCAGGCAAGGGGGCACACACAGCAGTTGGTGGTCGTGCGGCGCGGGGGTGTCCCACAAGTGGGTCACACTCACCTGCGTCGCACGGTCGCCATATAAGGCCAAGTGCGCGGGTGGGCGGGGCAGCTGGGAGGCGGGAGCGGGGAGGGAACAGAAAGAAAAAAGGGGCGTGGTCAGCGGTGGTGGCGGGAAGCGGGGAGCGGGGAGGGAGGACGGCGCGGTGGGCGGGCAGGCAGGCAGGAGGGCGCGAAGGGCTGAAAAAGACACGAACAAAATGCAGGCACAAATGTCAGGAGAAAAGAAAAACAATATTCAACTCATTCGGCCGTGTGGGGTTTCTCCCATGACCTGGAAGGAGAGACCATGTGAAAAACACATGTCTCGCTACATTTGCTAGACCAATCTAAACAATATGGTCTGGTACGGCCTACCGCCCCCTCCTCCCCTGACTGTGAGAAAAACCAAGATAGCGTTCTTGTTTTTGGAATAGGGGGTCGTTGACCCCGATCGTATTTATTAACATACAAAACAAGTTATATTCATAAATACCATAACGCAGAAATGACAAGACAGGATTCAGTACATTTGCTTCAATCCTAGCTTTAACAAAAACTCTAATACATATATGTTCCTATCCTAGTCTAACACATTGCTGATCAGATTTCTGCGTACTCCTCTGGGCCTACGGCAAGGTCAAAAAGCTGGCCCCTCCCCCTTACACCGAAAATGTCCCGCGCACCCCAACCGGGATGCGCATGCGCCGGAGGCCCAGCTGACCCGGAAGTACTTACCCCCAGGCAACCCCCAAACGTTCAGGACTTACTCCATAAAGGGGCCATGCAGACAGCGCATCTTACTTACGCCCGCGTGCGGGGTGGCCAACCAGCCAATGGAAAGCGTAACCCCCCCTTTGTCCCCGCACCGTTCCAACCAACCGGTTGTAACTGCCCCTGGAGTCTGGTGAGAGCCAAATGTCCCTCCCCTCTGGGCGGCCGACGTAATGAGACGCCCCAAAAGATGAGTCAATTTAGTCTGTCCAACCTATGACCTTACCGCACAGGCCTGCATAGTAGACCGACTATCAGGCCCCCCCCCAAACCCAAGGTCATACTTACTAATGAAACCCCTCCAGCCAAGCTAAAATGTTGCCCAGGAAAAACTCGTTACCCAAGCGTGACAGGTGCACTCCGTCTTGCACATAGCACATGTCCCCCCTAATGCATCCATGAGCAATTACCTGTAATCTAGGGGTCCTAAACAGCCTGTCTATTTTGTTATTGACCCTCTGCACCGAGCGGTTGAGCGCCTTCACTGATACCCCCCCACGCCATTCAAGTCTTGGTATCATGTGTGACCACACGATAACCGTCTCAGGGCACTGCTTTGCCAGCCATGCCGACTCCGACAGCACCGTCTCTATCAGGACCCTCCTGTTGAGGTGTACCAAATCATTGCCTCCCAGATGCAAAATTATAGCGTCGGGAGGGGTATCCAAAGAGGTGAGCATGTGACCTACCCGTTCCCTGAACCTGTCAAAACGTAAGCCCCCATGGCCGAAAAAGGAAACCCTGAAGCCTAAGCGCTTTGCCCGCGCTGCCCCATCGCCTGCCCTGAAAAAACTGCCCAACCGGGACACATAAGAATGGCCAAAAACACATGCATGACGTTCCCGCTGTGCCTTCGGGGAAATCCTTGTCGACCTGACTGTGCCGCGGTCTTGGTGGGACGTCGCCTTCACTCTTCCTGCGTGGCAGGCCGAGGGAACTGGTAGTAGAACAAGAAAAGAGTGCCGTCAGTACCGTTAACATATGGAGTCATAACATATCAACTCGCACATAACGCCTGAAGCAATTGGAAGCCCACCGCCCAATCCTACGCACAGCCTCCTCCCCAAGACCCTGCGCAACCGCCTCGGTGGCGGCACCAATCCTGAACGAATGTGTCCCGAAACTACCGGGGTCCAGACCCGCCTATTGCTTTGTCTAAAACCCGTCTAAATTGGAACTTTGTCAGTGGATCCCCCCCCATGTGTATTAGCAATGCCCCCCCCTACCACTCGGTCTGTATGGCACGAAAGCCTCCATATGATAAACCGGGCAGCAGGGATTGCCCGGTGCCGGTCTGAGAAACACTACCTGACCTCTTCCCTGCTGATCGGTCTTTGAGCGCCGGATTGTAACCTGCAATGCCCCGTTATGGAAATGAATGTCACCCAGCTGTAAACCACCCTCCAGGTCCCTTTTGTTGTTAGCCACTAATTCCCCTACTCTAAAGGCCCCATAGAAAGCCAAAGTAAAGGCTGCCCTGAATAACAAGCATTCAAAAACGTCATTGCAGATCTGCTCTAACGCTGCCAAGACTGCAGTCAGGGTATTCAAACCTATAGGGCGTCTAGTATCCGGCGCTGTCCCCTGCAACCGCTGCCAACCCTTCAATGCCTTGCGCACTATGAATGACTGCGTAGGGTCCGGCCCGCCGCCCATCTGTGCAAAGAATGAAATTGCTGCTATGTGTCTCCTAGCCACCCCAACTGACTTGCCGTCGTCCCGCAGGGCTTGCAAGAAGCAGCAAACCCCGGCAGAATCAGCCCAATGTGTCCCACCCTGATCTTTTAGGAAATTACAATATGCACCAAACGCCCCTTCGTATGCCTTTCTTGTTCCTGGTGCTAGGCTCGCTGCCACCAAGTCTGGTAAGTGTGGGCACCAATCCGCCAGAGCTGTTCGGGAAAAGGCGTTGGGCATGGTGCTGCTCCCGGGAGATGGGCTCTGAAAACCTGCATCTTGAAACGAGACAGAGCGTCAGCAGCATGATTCAACACCCCCGGGACATGTTTCGCCCTAAAATGCAGATTCAAATGGAGGCATCTCAATACTATTTCCTTAATCAAACGCAAGATCATTTTACATTTTGCTGACTGGTTGTTGATGCATTCCACCACTGTCATGTTATCAGACCAGAACACCACTGCTTTGTTGCGTAGCTGCTCCGGCCAGACCCACAATGCCACCCAAATGGGGAATAGTTCCATGAAACCAATGTTAGCCGTGAGTCCATTGTCAACCCACCATGTTGGCCAACGCTGCGCCACCCACTGAATGCCCAGAATGGCGCCACACCCCTCACTGCCCGCGGAGTCTGTCATTAATCCCAACTCCGCGCAAGAAGTGACAGGGCCGGGCCACAGGACAGAGCCATTGAAGTCCCGCAGGAATTCTAGCCAAATCCGCATATCCTGCTTGACCTCGCTGCTCAATCTGGTGTGGTGGTGTTTCTGTTTAAGGCCTGACATCGCCTGTGCAATGGACCTTGAAAAGGGGCGTGCCATAGGTATAATGCGTAGTGCAAAGTTTAACTGCCCTACCATCTGTTGTATCTGGTGCAACGTTACCCTTTTAGCTTCCAGACATTGCCTCAGTGTCTCCCCAAACCTAGCCACTTTGTCAGCGGGAAGCCGTGAGCACCCCGCGACTGAGTCCAGTTCAATCCCTAAGAACTCTATTACCGGGGAGGGGCCCACGGTTTTTCCTTGCGCTAGGGGTACCCCAAAGCTCCTCATTAAAGCGCAGAACTGCTCCAGCGCCTGCCCACACCCTGCGCCCCCTGGTGGCCCCAGGAAGAGAAAGTCATCAAGGTAATGCAGCACATGCCCATGGCCTGTCACCTGTCTGAAAGCCCACTCTAAGAACGTACTAAACATTTCAAAGTAGGCACATGACACCGAACACCCCATTGGCATGCACATGTCCATGAAAAACTTGCCCCCAAACTGGAAGCCCAGGAGGTGAAAATCGCTCGGGTGTACGCGCAGAAGCCTGAAGGCAGACTCTATGTCTGATTTCGCCATCAGTGCACCCGGCCCCAGACCTCTCAGCATTTCAATAGCCTGATCAATAGATGCATAACGCACAGAGCAGCAATCATCATCAATGGAGTCGTTCACAGACTGCCCCCGTGGCGCCGATAAATTATGAATCAGCCTAAACTCTCCAGGTTCCTTCTGTGGGACTACCCCCAGGGGCGAACAAACGAAGTTATGCACAGGTATTCTGTCAAAGGGCCCTGCCACTCTACCCAATCTACATTCCTTTCCAATCTTGGCCGCTGCAACCCCAGCATTCTGGGTGACCGATACTTGATTCCTGCAGAACGAGGGACCCACAAAATTCTCCACGGGAATTCTAAAACCGTCTCTGAAACCCCCAATTAAGGTTTTTGCTGAGGTCGCGCACTTATATCTATTTAACCAGCGCATCATGGCGTGGAGGAGGATGGGTGTCCTAGCTCTGGTGGAAACCCCTACCGTCTGGTTTCTCCCCCCCCCCCTATCTTTCTGCTTCTTAAGGCACTTTGCCTCGCCATGCCCTGAGTTGCCACAGAAACTGCACGCATGCCTAAATCTGCATGTCCCTGGTGCCCTAACGCAGGAGCGTCTGTTGTAATCCCAGCAACATCCTTCTTTCCGCCCCCCCGCCCTGCGCAGCTGGGGGGAACGCCCGAAATGGCTGAGGTTTCGGCAGGTCACTGGCAGCCTCAGTTGAAAGGCCGCCCACATGATCCAACCATGAGATTCCCTCCACCTGATTCCACTTTAACGTGGGATCAGAAGCCCTGATGCGCCTAAACTTCTTGTCATACTCCAACCACCCCGAGCCCCCTTTTGTCGCCTGCGCCGTGCTAATCCTAGACATATAGCAAGCCATCGCAGGCGCTTCCTCAGGGAAACGCTCTGTCACCACTGCCATGTAAATGTTGTAGGCCAGCATCCAATGCCTAATGTTCTCCTCAACCCTGTATTTCAACATTTCATTCACCCACTCACGCGCAGGCATATAATCCTTTTTCCTCTTCATTTCCTCCCTCTCCACCTCATCTATCAGGAGTGAAAAAATATCGATATATGTCCCTTTCCAAATTCTCTCCTTCACCTCCTGCGACAGGTGGCGCGAGAGAGATTCGTAAGACATGCGTGCCTCACCCATGCCCAACATTGGCAACGTCTGTGGCTTACCCTGCGAAGATCCCGGGGTTTCCTTGGGGGCCCCGACCGCCGGCACGTCTTTAGGCTTCGCTAGATCGATAAGCTGCTTCGCCCTTTCCAACGCGTCCGCCCCGACAACACCCGCCGCACTCACGTTCAAACCCATGCCCCCCAGCCAGGGAAGCACAGCTGCTAAACTGGAAACAAAATCGGGAGGCAGTGTTGGCACCCCCCCAGGTGCGGGGGGAAGAGGTACCGAAAGTGCAGGCACCGCCGGGACTGGCAGTGTTGGCGCCGGGATAGGATTTGCAGGTGCAGGGAGAACAGGTAAGGAAAGATCAGGCACCGCTGGCACCGGAACTGCTGGTACTGGCACTGCTGGCGCGGGAGTGGGGATAGGGCGCGCAGGTGCTGGTGGCGGGATAACAGGCGTCGCGGGGAGCAAAGGAACAGCCCCCCCCACTGGGTCGACAGGAAGAGGCTCGCCTGCCGGTGCATTAGGGAATGCGGGAATTACAGGCAAAACTGGGGCCACACCGTTACCAGGGACAACCCGCGGGCCTTTCTTAGCCCTACTCTTCCTTGGCAAGGGAGGAAAAGCTTCCCTTGGAGGAAAAGCGTCCCTGCGCGACCTCCCAGATGGCCCTTCCTGCGCATCTAGCCTCTCTGCCAGCTGTGTCATGGTACTATCCATCTCCCCAATCTTCCTCATGAGCGCGTCTAAAACAGTCGCTATACCCGGGCGCCGCTCGCCACGTTTAGCCTTCGGGGGCATGACTACACTGCTACCTGTACCAACTTTTACCAATGTTTTGATGGAGGAAACACGCGGGCCACTTCACCCTCGCTACCGGAGCCTCACTACTGGCTAGCCCAGCAGGGCAGGTGGGCAACAGGCTCCAACCCGCTTGGCTCCCAGCAGCGCCGGGATGCAGTCCTCTGACCGTGTCCTCAGGCACCCTCTGATGGTCACTGCCGCGTCACACCGATGAGAAGGCACCTGTCAGCACCTGGAGCTGCTTTCACACGATCCGCGTAGTGCCTTTAAACCCACAGTGATACACACCGCGCCTTCCTGTTATGCAATAAAAGAACAAAGTGATTAATAAATGTTTGCTGCTGTGTAATAATAGTAGGCGCCTGATGCCATACAAAACAAGGTTAGTATTAAAAGTTTCTGCTGTGCCAAATATTAGGCGCCTGATGACACACTTCGTGTCCTATCAGCTGTGAGAACACGATGCAAAGCAACCCGATGGACGCGCAACAACGCTGGAACGTTATTGTGTCCCCACACGAGGCACCGCGTTATTTCCCTGCAGCCTCAAAACAAACAAACTCCCCGTTGGAAGCGATCTCCCTGTTGTAAAACACCAAGGCTTCCTAATTCCTGTAAACGCGCTGTGCATTTATGTCCTGCTTACGAAGACCACCCCAGCGTTAACAATGCCCTGGCCGCAGGCTGTACAAACGAACCAATTGCAAATCCCCTCCGCAAGCTTTCCACTGCGCACCCTTGGCAACCCCGCGGTGTTCTTACGCTGTGCCGGGAAGCCGCGATCGGCTCGGGGCAGCCTCTGGGAGCCGACAACGCTACCTGCCCGGAAACCAGCAAACGGCCACACGCCGTGACCCCTGAAGGCCGCACGAACCGCCGCCCACGCTCCCAACACCTTACCTCCGTCAAACGGAGCCCGCGTCCCCCACCACGAGTCAGCTCAGTATTGGATCGGAAATTGCCCGAGTCCGCCGCACGCCTACGAAGCTGCAGCCGATCCTGGCTCGATTCCAAAGTCCCCTCCGCTTGCCCTCTGAACGCGCTGAACCACGGGAAAAAACCTCCTCGATGGAGCGAAAGACTGCCACCTCGTCCGCCAATTGATCCGCAGTAGCGCCGAGCTGAAGGACCTGCAGAACAACAAGAAAAAACGTTAAAGATCCTCCCGAGGGAGGGGTGGCACATGCAACGGATGTGCTTGCCGGGCGGGGGGAGAAAGAGATCGTCTCTTGGGCTCCCCCCGGCTTTAAAGGACCCGAGGGTCGCCCACGCCCCCGGAAGTGATCAGATCACTTCCGGGGCGCGGGGGGGCCTCACATGACCCGTAAGTGATTCAATCACTTCTGGGGCATGTCCACCAGCGCCGGCGAGAGACCAGGATTGGGGGCACGATTCCGGGGGGCATGGCCGACCACCATAATGGCGGCGGGGCCGATGCTGGCCCCGCCTTCCTCGAACCTTTGAAACCTTCCACCCTTCTGTAAATCCAACACAGTTAATCCTCTCCTCTGGTCTTTCTTAATTTTACTGCCAATCGTAAAAAGTGTATTGTGCTAAATAGGGTGAAAGGGTCGGAGGAGAGTTTGAGAAATAAAAGGGCCACTTTAGCCTGTCTAATTTTGGAACGTCTTAGAATGGTTTTTAAGAACAGAGACCTTGGGTGAGCATAAAAGTGGCAAATTAGGACGAAATGGAGGGTATCTTGCGGAGATCTAAGATCGCAGCCGCAACATCCTTTTAAGCTTGCATCATGTACGAAACCAGCTGGGACTGACAGGATATGGTGCAGAAGGTTTAATCTGAATCTGGACATTAAAAATCTGTCCTGTCATATTGGAAAGGTAAAATTCCATGCCCAGACATGCTTTTGTAAGCTGATATGATCTTACTGTGATTTTCCGCCCTTCTCTGTCCTCTCTGACCCTAGCTGAGTACCGCATAAAATCTGCCTTTATAACGCCCTTGTCTCTGCTGACTAGTGAGAGAGGTTTGTTAAAGAAATTTACATGACCCAGTCTACTCAGGACGTCCCATACGTATTTAAGCCAGGGTATTTGGGACCCCTTATCCCCTCTCATACAATCCTCCAAAATTTGTCTGCTAAGACTTGCCTCTGGATTTGTCCAGATTTTTATCCAGCAGATAATGGGTTTAAGGCAAGCTTTCTCGCTGAGATAAGTGGCGCCCAACTCCTCATGGACAATGTAGGAGGGGGTACATTGAGGCACTTGCAGAAGTCTTTTTAAAAACTTATTTTCCTCCAGTTGGATTTTGTCTGCATTTATAAAACCCCACACCTCACTCCCATACAGGGTCTTAGCGCAACATACCGAGCTGTATAGTTGTACTATTTCATTAGGTGACCAGCGGCCAAGTCTAGTTGCGTAGTTCATAATCTACCCCACCGCGCTAGGGTGTTGGCTACATTTAAGCCTTACTAGTGGTTTGAAATTAAGATCTTTATCAAATACAATCCCCAAATAATTAAAACATTTTACTTTTTCAAGTTTATGTGCTCCTATTGTAAAGCTGCAGTTCTTAGATGGCGTTTTACCCACTTCCATAATGTATGATTTTGAGAGATTGGGCACTAAATCTAAGTCCGCCATAAACCTAACAAATCCACTAATAAGGACCTGTAAACTCCTTCCCGTGCGCGCCAAGAGGACCGCATCATCTGCATATAGGAGGACAGGTATACTTCTCCTCCCAATGCAGGGGCAGTCTGCCTCCAAGGCTCCGAGCGCCTTATCTAGCCCATTTATGTAAAGCGTGAACAGAAAGGGCGCGAGGATACATCCTTGCCGCACCCCACCCCGGCACCGGAAATCTTCCGTAAGGTCCCCATCGTCAGTGAATCTGACCCGTGCCGTTGTGTTATGGTGAAGCGTTCGTAAGACGTGTATCAATCCTGGGTCCACACCCATGGCTCCCAAGATTTCCCACAGCTTTCTTCTGTTGACACAGTCGAATGCTGCTAAGAGATCCATGAATGCCAGATACACGGTACCTTCCCTAGCCTGAGTGTATTTTGCCACCAAGTGATAGAGATTGAGGCATTGGTCTGTCGTGGAGCGCCCATTTCGGAACGCATACTGGACGTCTGTAATAATGTCAGCCCAGACCATTAAACGGTTTAAAATGACTCTCCCCAAGACTTTCGCCGTAACATCTATAAGGGATATTGGGCGATAGCATTGCAGATCATTTCTATTTCCTTCTTTAAAAATTGGCACAATAACGGCCGTTGATCAAGATCTGGGCATACCTACTTCAATAGCTGTATTGAATACCCTGGTCAGTATGGGAGCCCAGAGGTCTACTTAACTTTTAAGTAGATCGGGAGGAATCCCGTCAGGCCCCGGCGCCTTTCTCATTACCAGGCCCTCTATTCCTAGTTTGACTTCGTCTACCTTGATAGGCGTCCAATCATTGACAGGGAGTCCTGTGGCTAAAGTTGGCTGCTCCTCTGGTTCACCCTGGTTGTATAAGCTTGTAAAGTGCGCCACCCATACTTCTGGCAGAATATGGGACGCCACTTGTGGTTTATTTGGAGGTTGAAAACACGGGTCATTTATTACCCTCCAGAAGCTGTTCATACCATGATGCTCCGCAGCCTCTCTCAATGACTCCCAAGCCTGGGATTGTAGGGAAATTTTCCGCAATTTGAGCGCCTTTTTATACCGAGTCCTACAGGCAACGATCTTTCCTCTATCCTTTGGGACTATTTTGAGTGCCTGCTTCAGGTTCCTATGGGCCCTTGAGCATTCCTTATCAAACCATCTGGGGGAAAAATCGACCTGCGTATTTGTTTTGCTCCTCAAAAGGCTATCTATATGCTTGGCAGTGCCCTCAAACGCTACGATCAAATCGCTCCCCTCTACAATGGGGTCCAAGCACCTCCAAGTCTGACTATCTGTATTATCAAGGAGCGCTCTATGGAGTGCTATCCCATCAATATTGCTCCATTTGATTCTCCTGCCCTGGTCCTTTGCCTTATATTGGCCCACGGTAGTCCTTTTATCCACTTTAGTGGTAAAATTGGTGTCCCTCAGTGACAATACCAAAGGATTATGGTCACTGAAGGCACTGGGCACTATCTTAAAATGGCTAACCCTACCCTTTAATACGTTTGATACAAAGATATAATCAATTATTGAGTTGCATCCCCGCCCCTTAAAGGAGGGAATTATTGTGTTTGGCAACCCACAATCGATCATATCCATCGTGTGGGTTAAGGCGAACTTTCCCAGAATTGTACTTAGTGCCATGCCCTCTCTGGAGTGCTCTGTGTGCCATCCCTTGATAGAGGGGCATGCATCCCAAATTCCTCCTTCCCATTTCAAATAAGGGCACTGGTGGCAGTTAAAATCCCCCATAAGAATCAGCTGGGTGCTTAAATCTCCTGTGTCGTGTAGGCCCATCAGTCTCTCCTCCAACTCGGCCAAATTTGACAAAGATTGTCCCGCGTTATAAAAATGTATAAAAGTGAGCTTTAAGCCCTTCTTAGAGTATCTTATACCCTGGAGACAGCCCGAGTCCCACCCCAAATCTTGCCAGCTCCCTTGCAGCGTCAATGCCACATACGTTATTAAACCACCCTTAGAACGGCCCATTTGTGATTTACGGGCCGGGACAAAAAACATTTTATATCCCTCCAAAAATGGCGCATTGTTGTCCGTCTCCCATGTTTCCTGGAGACAGATGACACGGTATTTTTTGATAAAGTCTAACCAGTCTGTATTTTGGATTTTAGCTGCAAGTCCTGCGGTATTCCAGGAGGTCATCCTCAACTCCTCGGGGGGTAGATCAGGGCCACTAGTCCCTCCACTCATCTTCCTTGGGAGGAGCACATCACTGAGCACGTTGCTTTCAGAGATGTGTCTTCCATATCCCTCTCGTACCCTGCTAAAGTGCCAACTTTTAATTCCTGATCATGTGCCCATAGTGGGCTTATATCCCCAGATTTGCGATGGGTATCCTGTTCTCTCTCGATCTCACCACTCCCTGTTCTCATCAGTCAGTCTTGTTCATCCAGGGCAGAGATGCTAGAGAGAGGGGCAAATCTATTTAGTGCATAGCCAGTGGTGTCCTCCCTGCCTTTCTTGATAACCCATGGCCACTGCAGACTCTGCCCAAACTCAGGGGCACTATCCCTGTAAAAGAAATACAGGGGGAGCATCCTTATGCAAGACCCACTTACACCCTCCCCATGCCGGTTGTCGAGCAAGTCTTTTACTAACTCAGGGTGACTGAAATTTACGATGACACAATCACCTGCAAATGTTTTCTCGCTGCCCCCGATCCAAGCCACCCTCCTATCCATAAGGATGTGCCTATGCTGGAATCTCCTTACTGATGTGTTGTTATATAACCAGTGCTTGGCCTTATTTATCAATGTGCTAGTCGGTTCTTCACGGTCTTTACTTAGTCCTGGCACGCCTGCTAGCACTATTGAGTAAGGGCAGGATGCCGGAGGTAAATCCAGTGTCTGGAGACCTGGGGTGCTCTGGACACAGTCAGTACTACTGTTCTTAAAAGCCTTCCTAGGCACCTCCTGTCCCTTTCGATTTACCCTAGGATCAGACGGAGTTCGCAGATTACCTGAAGCCTTTAAGCGCAGATTCCTGTTACTGATCTTTTCTGGCTCCAGGGTTCTCTCTCTGAGCTCTCTAGCCTCGGGATCAATGTTAATTCCGTCCTCTCTCCTGCAATCAGCCACTGCAGACACCTTCTCCCTCACCTGTGGGATATTCCCGGGTGGCTGTCCCCTGTCATGGTCTGCCAGGCTACTTATTTTCCCTTCCAGATTGGAGATTTTAGTCATTACTGGGCCGAAGTGTTGAAGTAAAAGATGTTCCATTTTTTTCTCAAACGCTGAGATGATTTCATGAAGCCCTTCCACCCCGCTTACACTATGACATGTTTGACATGCTATACTCTCAGGGTTCTTGCCATTTCCTTTATTGGGCTTTGTCGGCCCTCTTCGACTAGGTTTACTGGCACGAGTTGATGAGTGCGACCCACCCGGAACTGAAAGCCCCGCCGAGATTAAGGATCTTTTGGAGCGTGTAACTACTTCTCTGCTGGGGCTCCGTGTGGGGTCTACGTCCATTACTGCTAGTTGAACACTAGGCCCCCCCCTCAAGTCATCCCTTTGTGATATTCTGTGTTGAGTAACCACCCGGGTGTAGACAATGCTATGCATTCCCTTAACTGCTTTTTGGTTAGTAGAAGACAACCCAGTTGAGCCTGCTATCTCAGGGACCCCCTGTGGGCTTGAGTCAGCCGACGTTAATACGTCATTAGAGTCAGGCTGGGTTGTATGAGCTAAAATAGCTTGAGTTAAGTGAGCCCCTCCGCAGGGCGTGGGACAAAAGGCTATATTACCCAGGGAAGACCGCTCCTTAGCTATTAGGGAATCCAGTGATAATCTCTGCTCAGTCAACTGTATCTCGTGTGCTAGCAGCGACTCAGCTCTTATGATAAAGGCATCAAGGGTACCCTTTACCCCTCCCTCCACCCTAGACTGAGAGTTCTTAGATTTAACCATAATCAGGATGTACAGTGCTAACTATCCCTATCAGAAACCCCGCCCTTTTGTGTACGCTATAAAGTAAAGGGTTACAGTAGCAGAAAATAAAAATTTACACGCAGGTAACACTTTTGGTCAAATCTAATCCAATACAATATGCTTTAAACAGGGGGAATCATAAGTGCAACTTGTTTTAAAGTCACCTGTGTTGCAGCACGGGACACAGGACCAATGATGTCCAAGCATATACCCTGGGATGTTCACAGGTCGGCACAGTCCATAAGCAAAGGAAAGGGACGTAGCCCTGCCCGGCCTCCTTTGGCCCCTGACGGCCACAGACGGCCCGCCCTTTGCCCGGGCTTGGCCCGGCGCCGCCCGCGTGCATCCTGTGGGGCGTGATTCCTGTGTTCTAGAAATACTCCTCGTGATTTAGGGGAGTGGCCTCTGCTGCTCGTTACGCCCCACTGGCTCCTGGGGGCTTGAGTCCGCAATAAGGAGTGTGGCAGGCAATCTGAAAACCGGCAAACTGCTCACGAAGCGTCTCCCGCGAAGCGGGAGGCGCGAGCGGTAAATGTAGCCCCCGCTAGATAGAGGGAGTGGCCTATGCTGTTCGTTGCGCCCCACTGCCTCCTGGGGGCTTGAGTCCGCAATAAGGAGTGTGGCAGGCAATCTGAAAACCGGCAAACTGCTCACGAAGCGTCTCCCGCGAAGCGGGAGGCGCGAGCGGTAAATGTAGCACCCGCTAGATAGAGGGAGTGGCCTCTGCTGCTCGTTACGCCCCACTGGCTCCTGGGGGCTTGAGTCCGCAATAAGGAGTGTGGCAGGCAATCTGAAAACCGGCAAACTGCTCACGAAGCGTCTCCCGCGAAGCGGGAGGCGCGAGCGGTAAATGTAGCCCCCGCTAGATAGAGGGAGTGGCCTCTGCTGCTCGTTACGCCCCACTGGCTCCTGGGGGCTTGAGTCCGCAATAAGGAGTGTGGCAGGCAATCTGAAAACCGGCAAACTGCTCACGAAGCGTCTCCCGCGAAGCGGGAGGCGCGAGCGGTAAATGTAGCCCCCGCTAGATAGAGGGAGTGGCCTATGCTGTTCGTTGCGCCCCACTGGCTCCTGGGGGCTTGAGTCCGCAATAAGGAGTGTGGCAGGCAATCTGAAAACCGGCAAACTGCTCACGAAGCGTCTCCCGCGAAGCGGGAGGCGCGAGTGGTAAATGTAGCCCCCGCTAGATAGAGGGAGTGGCTTCTGCTGCTCGTTACGCCCCACTGGCTCCTGGGGGCTTGAGTCCGCAATAAGGAGTGTGGCAGGCAATCTGAAAACCGGCAAACTGCTCACGAAGCGTCTCCCGCGAAGCGGGAGGCGCGAGCGGTAAATGTAGCCCCCGCTAGATAGAGGGAGTGGCTTCTGCTGCTCGTTACGCCCCACTGGCTCCTGGGGGCTTGAGTCCGCAATAAGGAGTGTGGCAGGCAATCTGAAAACCGGCAAACTGCTCACGAAGCGTCTCCCGCGAAGCGGGAGGCGCGAGCGGTAAATGTAGCCCCCGCTAGATAGAGGGAGTGGCCTCTGCTGTTCGTTGCGCCCCACTGGCTCCTGGGGGCTTGAGTCCGCAATAAGGAGTGTGGCAGGCAATCTGAAAACCGGCAAACTGCTCACGAAGCGTCTCCCGCGAAGCGGGAGGCGCGAGCGGTAAATGTAGCCCCCGCTAGATAGAGGGAGTGGCCTCTGCTGCTCGTTACGCCCCACTGGCTCCTGGGGGCTTGAGTCCGCAATAAGGAGTGTGGCAGGCAATCTGAAAACCGGCAAACTGCTCACGAAGCGTCTCCCGCGAAGCAGGAGGCGCGAGCGGTAAATGTAGCCCCCGCTAGATAGAGGGAGTGGCCTCTACTGCTCGTTACGCCCCACTGGCTCCTGGGGGCTTGAGTCCGCAATAAGGAGTGTGGCAGGCAATCTGAAAACCGGCAAACTGCTCACGAAGCGTCTCCCGCGAAGCGGGAGGCGCGAGCGCTAAATGTAGCCCCCGCTAGATAGAGGGAGTGGCCTCTGCTGTTCGTTGCGCCCCACTGGCTCCTGGGGGCTTGAGTCCGCAATAAGGAGTGTGGCAGGCAATCTGAAAACCGGCAAACTGCTCACGAAGCGTCTCCCGCGAAGCGGGAGGCGCGAGCGGTAAATGTAGCCCCCGCTAGATAGAGGAGTGGCCTCTGCTGTTCGTTGCGCCCCACTGGCTCCTGGGGGCTTGAGTCCGCAATAAGGAGTGTGGCAGGCAATCTGAAAACCGGCAAACTGCTCACGAAGCGTCAGGAAAACTTAAAAAAAGAAGCAAATGGAAAAATTGCACACCCACGCCTGACCCGTTCTGTTTCCGCGGTGCTGTCCGTGAAAAGTACAGCACCGCGCTCTTCAACTTACTTTGCGGAAAAATAGCGATTCGCGAAGTCGCTGGGAGGTGTGACACAGCTTCTTAATGAATAGAAACAAGCACTCCGTGACTCGCATTGTAGGTTTAACACTCCCATTTGGCAACACAGGCTTCTGTGAGGTGCTGGGGTGAAGGAAGAGGCATAAGGAAGGAAAGGAAAGAAGTGTCCTGTCAGGGGGAAGCATTGCATCCCATCGCCGCCCCCCCAAACCCTCTCACACCAACACTACCGCCACCAGAGATGAAGAGGTCGGTTGGGGCTGGAGGCAAGGCCTGGCTGCGGTTGCAGCCGAACCCTAAAATGATTTCACCAGGTGCTTATATTGGCCGATAAGATAGGGTCAGTGTTCCTACACCTGAGAACACATGGTGTTAACACACCGGATCATTCATGGCGGGGTGGAGTGGAGTTCCATATGGGAGTTCTGCCCCCCATCTTGTAAGGAGGGCCCATGAGTCTGGCTGGGCGATGCCCTTAAAGAACCATCTCTATACAGATCCCCTCCCCCTTCCGTCAAGTGAAAACTCCAGGCCATGTCCTGTGTGCAGCCAAGGCTAGACCCACACCTCAGTACATCCAACTGAGAGACATGCACATAAAGGGAATCTACATGAGATTCGTTGGTTGCCCTGAAAATCTGGCATGGATCCACCATTGTGGGTCCAACCTGAGCATCACATTAAGGCCCTGGGCGAAGACATCGGGGGACTCGCCTCCTCTTTCAATATGTTCTTCATTCATATTTCATTATTTCTGATACCTCAATATTAAGTTTCTTAAGACTGCCAGATACCAGAAAAAACGTTTTAGGAAGGAGAGTTTCGTTATACAATTCCTGAAAAAAATTTGAAAAATGCCATTCCAGTGGCGAGAGGTTCTTGTGCAATACTGCCTTTGCGGCTACCAAATATTTTTGTAAATGAATTTGTTAATTTTGTGGTGTACATACTGTGGTTTTCTATGTTATTGTGTTCTTCAAACACACACTGATAAACAGTACTTCGACTAACCAATTCTTTATCAGGTCACATCAATCTAGATTACATTAATTAGCCAGGGTGATTCATGTTTTTTTCTGTGTAGTGGTTTTCAGCGAACTCTTGTTGGGACATGAGATCCTTTTTAAGAAGCTCCATATTCTAATGTCGTGTTCCGTGCTGCTCGAGGGATAAAAAGTCCCCCTTATCACAGCTTGAAACCACCACGCGCTGATTGGGAGACGCATCATTGATTTAAGAAACCTCTTAAACAGAGTCAGACTCGAAATATGCAGGATTGACCACCAAAGAGAGGATGTCTCCTTTTATGTACATCTTGCTACCTCTGGCACCTCAAATAAACAGGAGAGTAATAAAAAATAACGGGCATAAAACCAGAATCCAAATTTAAAAATGTTTACAAATCAGAAAATGGTATATTCTGGCTTGGCGGCATACTTCTTAGGAAGGTGGGAGCACCCAGATACCTTTGGATGCTGTTGTCAGATAAGCCCCGGCCCTAACTCTGTTGGACTAACTCAGTTTTCAGCCTTATTTTTGCATCTTTTTTAACAAACATTTTGCCACATGATGTTTTAGAATAATTGTCTCTTACAGTTAATGCTGCATTATAACTTAGCAAGGGAGATTAGGTCATTCCGTAAGTCCTTTTCCTAGAGGACGTGGTTCATCAGCAATAGGACCACAATACCTGATGTATGAACAGCCTGAGCTTCAGTTAAAAGGTCAAATGACTCGCCTTCCGCAGTGATCTGTGCTGGGATGCCACTACCATTCCCACCTGCACGGGCGCCCCCTCTCACCGGTGCGGATAGGTTTAAATAATGGACTTCCTGCCCCTGCCAGTCTTTTCAGTCTGTTTACCTCCCGACCCCACCAAACGAGCTTCCTGCATCATAGCTACTTCTGCATTGGATTCTTGAAACAATTTCATGAAAGCTGAACTTTTGCAATTGTTCAAAAAGTCGTCAACATTTACACAACTTTTTACAATGCCCTTTCAATAGCTTTCCTAGACCGGATTAAATTGACCAAATCCATCCCTTTTGCTGCATTTTATTTTTCAGTTTCAGTTTTTAACGTCTTTATTTCGAATATTCTTCATAAAAGACAAAGTATTTACAAACATACGATAAAAAGCAGTATTACATAGTCAATAGCATTATATACAATGTAAAAATTAATTAAAACCTAGTTAAAACCTCAATTAAATCAAATGAATTCATAAAGACGATGAAAGAGGATTGTTATTATACAAATTCAGTTAAAAAGATACAGCATCAATACTGGACAAAGACACAATCTTGAAAGGTAACATACTAAATAGGTTGTTCATGGCGGTGTATTATAAACTATCCTAGCCCTTAATAACCAAGCCCATCCTAGGAATTTGGCCATTCCGGTTGAAAGACATTCAGAGGTGTTAGTTCTTAAGATGAGTAGGGCTTCCCTGCCTGACCGGGTCTTTAATCTATTGCATATGGGTTTTAGCCACTTATGTCGAGGTTCATGATAGGCATCGCAAACAAACAAGAAATGACCTACTGTTTCTTTATGGTTAATGCAACATGGACAAAATGGGGTCACCGGCTTCTGCCAGCCACTGGTAAAGGCCCGTAATGGCAATGTACCTAAACGGAACTGAAAGTAAAGTTTCCTATCTATGGTTTTAACAATTATATCCCAAAAACACTCGGTGTAGGGGACTATTTTATGTTGCAGAAACAAACCAGTCAGGTTCGATTTCTCTGAGAGAGCAACGTATTCATCCTTGACCATAGACCAAAAAAGAGATTTGAAATCTTTTTTAGAGGGAAAGATGTGAGAGCCCGGCTCAGACCACAACTGGGGAAGGCCCATTCCAGAAAGAGTGTTTCTGATTGACTTGAACCAAGGGATTTCGCCTGCCCCTTGTTGTGATCTAACATCCTGAAGCTCTTGGGCGTACATGGCAAGTTCCGGTGTAGACCAAATTCGTCGCCATAACGCCACCAACCTATACTGTGCTTGATGTTTAAATGAGTGGAGCCCCATGTCCATCAAAAGTGGTAGAGCTGGTGTTGATGGCGGAAGACTAACTAAATTTCGGAGGAATTTGTTTTGTATCCTGTCAAGGACAGCCAGGTCTACACAACCCCAAATATCCGCCCCATATAATATAGCAGAACTAATTTTTGCACTGTATATTTTGAGGGCGGGCAACACCCTTTTGGTCAAAGAACTTCGCTGCTCCTTCACCAGACAGCCGGACAGGCGCATTAGTTTCAAGCTAAGCGCTGCTATTTGCTCTTTCCAGCGTAATCTATAGTCCATTGTAACACCGAGATAGGTCATAACTTCAACCTGTTCCACGCGTGACCCATTCATCATGACATTGCCCCTCTGTGGCTTTTTCTTCGTGAAGACCATAAACTTGGTTTTGGTAATGTTAATTTCTAGATCGTTCTCTTTGCAGAAATCCACAAATTTATCCATAGCTACCTGCAGACCCTTCTGGGTTTTGGCCAATATAAGCGTATCATCCGCAAATATTAAAAGGGGGAATTTACTCCCACCCAGAGATGGGGCATCAGTAGGAATTTCTGAGAGAAACTTAACCACTTGATTAATAAAAAGTATAAAAAGGGTAGGGGCCAGGACACAGCCCTGTCTCACCCCACGAGTCACAGGGAAGGTTTCTGTGACCTGGCCCTGGCGACCCCACCTAACTCTAGCAAAGTTTCCCTCATGCATCCTGATGGTAAGTTCTAGGAGCGCAGAAGGAACACCCATCTTTCTCAATGCAGCCCACATCTTTCCTCTGGGGACCAAATCAAACGCTGATTTGAGGTCCACAAATGCAGCGTATATCATGCCACCTCTCAGGAACACAGTTTTCCAATAGATCATGACAAATCTTAGTATCTGGTCCACAGTGCTGATGTAAGCCCTAAAACCAGCTTGTACTGGGGAGATAATGTCAACATCAGTCATCCAAGTGTCGATTTTTCCTAAGAGCATTCTGGCCACTACCTTTTGAAGGGCATCAATAAGACTAATTGGACGGTAGTTTCCTGCATTAGTTTTGTCCCCTTTTTTAAACACGGGCAGGATCTCTGCCCCTTTCCATGAATATGGAATCCGCATCCCTCTAGCAATCGCATTAGCTAGGTTGGTTATATACGGAACCCAATGCACCTGATCATACTTAAAAAGGTCCGCAGGGACGCAGTCCATACCGGGGGCCTTACCGTTCTGGACTTGTTTAAGAGCAGCTACGGTATCTAATTCTGTAAAGACAATATGGTCAAATAAAGGCACCGCAGTCTGAACACTGGCATCTTCCCAGGGGAGGGAGATCCGTACCGTGTTACTAAACTGCGTAGCGTAATGTTTGACCCATTGTTCTGCAGACACGTGGTTTACAGGTACTTTCGAGTCCCCAGTCCCGCCCCATCTCACAGCCTCCCAAAATTTTTGTTGGTTAGATGAAATGCTTGCTTGGTATAAATCTAACCAGCGCTGTTCATCCCAGTTGGTTTTTGCCTCTTTGAGTACTTTCTTGTAGTTAACCCTAGCTAACCTAATATCATTGGCCGACTTAGATTTAATAGCAGCTATTAAGGTGCTATGGGCAAAACGACAAGATTTATCATACCATTTATTCTTGGTGGATTGTAGACCATTATTTCTACCTTTAGTGGGTTCATTAAAAAAAGCTTTTATCTTATTGAATAAAGACTCGTGGATCAACCCTATTTCTTCCAGGGAGGTGTCTTCATTGAGTATTGTTACCATCAGATTGGTGGCTACTGAGACTTCCACCGCAATCTTTTCTAACACGGTAGGGTTGTCTATAAGCCTAGTCCAGCGGACCCTTCTGCAATCATTTGATAGAACCGCCTCGGCTGTAACGGCGGTGGATGCAAAATCCATTCTGTAGCCCTCATTTAGTAATAATGTAATTGCCAGAGGGTTATGGTCACTTTCAGATCTTTGCACTACTTCCATATCCTTTAGGAGTTTCCAAAATTCTATCTTTATTAGGAAGTAGTCAATACGACTCGAGTGCCTGGAATTGTCAAATGTGACCTTTCCCATCAAATCAGATTTGGTTCTACCATTAGCTGCACGCAGATCCCATTCAAGACAGAGGCCTAACCACTGCATTGCGGCCTCGGTAACCTTTTTAATAGGAGGGATGGATAATGGTGGAATATTCCAGATTTGGTCAGTTGCCCCATATCCTTCGTTGTCGAGATTGGGAAAGGGTTCAAAAGAACAGTTAAAATCACCTGCCACCATTATACAAATATCGCTGAAAATGTTGCCTAGTAAGCAGTCTAGATCACTGACTGCTCTCATAGGCTTCCCACCAGGTTGCCCTCTTGCATATATATTGATCAGTGAAAAAACCTCTTTATTTTTACCAGACAATTTCAAAGCAAGAATATCACTACTTAATGTAGGAATATCTTTAATTGTAAAAGCTAGAGATTGCCTGATCCAAATGACCAGACCACCTGTGGGACGGCCTTTTGGTCCTTTACAGGCTGGTTTGTAATAGTTAAGATAGCCAACCCGAAAGGTGGCAGCGGTAGACCAGCTTTCCTGAAACATAATAACATCAAAAGAATCCACAAAAAAGCCCCAGTCATCTTCAGACATTTTCCCTGTTAGTCCCGCTATGTTCCATGACAGGACTGAGAGAATATTACTTGCATCTTTCTGCAAGTTATTAGATGGAATCATAGTCTCCACTGGAACCAGAGGACTATATATGGGATTAGGAAGTGTTACCCCATCTACCTCCCCTTGTGAATTATCACTCTCCCCTGTTACAATCTCAGTCCTAGAAGAAGGAATACAGTTAAGAGCACTCAATACGACTTCACTCAGCCCTGGAGTCGACAGTGAATTGTCAAGTCAATCCACACCTTCCAAGCCGGATAGCGGAGCAAACCGGTTTGTGAGTTGCGGATAAAACAAAGGATGGGCTGGAGTATCAAGGTGGAATCTCCCTCTTGGCCTGACATTTCTAGAGTGTAGGGATGGCGTTTGAGGACCGCTTGTACATAGAGCGGGATAGAAATAATTCAGCAACAAAGTTTGCACATCCCCAGCTCTTCCAAATCTAGGTTCCCTACTGATAAAATTGGCCACCCATGGTTCTCTAAAATTTATCACCACACAGTCTCCCTCGAGATCTTTTTTACCATAACCTATCCAGTCCACCCTTCTTACATTAAGAATTTCAGAATATGTATTGGGTGGGAGCGGGCGATTTTTGTTAAGCCAAAATGTTACCTTATTATGGAGGTCCATGTGTGTTTCTCTTTTACCTTCGACTAAAGGGGCCACGCCAGTTAAGATGATGGTATAAGGCTGTG
This sequence comes from Triturus cristatus, assembly GCF_964204655.1. Taxonomy (NCBI): domain Eukaryota; kingdom Metazoa; phylum Chordata; class Amphibia; order Caudata; family Salamandridae; genus Triturus; species Triturus cristatus. The sequence continues at coordinate 44,222,569 of NC_140589.1, forward strand.
ACTCCGGAGGGAGATTAACACAGTGTTTCCTCGGGATTGGTTTAAAATATGGTCGGAGGGTTTGATCATGACTGCTAGGTGTTTTCTTGGCCTGGGGTTGTTTATCGGCCTTCTGTCTAGGTCTGACCCCCGAGATAACTGTTTTCTTGGGGGCCGATACAGATGTTGGCTGCGTGGCTTTTGACATAATGGGTCCCGCTTTTAAACTTGACACCCCTACTTTTTTATTCACCAGATTGGATTTCAATGGTGATGGGGCAGTGGGGGGCACGCCTTTGGGGATTAAACTAGTTAGCGATCTATTTACAGATGCTATATTCTCTTTAAGCAACCTATCCAAGGAATCAATTTTTACATTCAGTAGTCTTGTCCTTTCTAATAGTGGTAAGAGCAAGGATTTCATTAATAACTCTATCTTGGCCAGGAATATGCCTTCTGCAATATTAACGGTGGTATTATGATCTTCATATTGACCCGCCTTGTTAGTATTAGGCAACCGAATAGGAGGGTCAATAGTGCTTCCCACCCCCTCATTGTATTTGTCTAGGTCGGGAAGATCTAGCCGTTTACGTTTCCCAGGATTGTGTGGGGGTGAAAGATGTAACATAGGGGGGGAGATCACTTGCTCTTTACTAAAGTTTAAATTAGGTGAGTCCGAGAGACCTGATTTCTCTCTAGACTGGTCTAACAGGATGGTAGTCCCGCTGTTTAGTATGTTATCACGAGCAGTAATAAATGCGCTATCTTGACCCTCCACCACCAACTTCACAGTTTGGGTCTCGGGGGCAGTTACAAGCACTGGATCAATATTATCAGCATTGCTAACAGTATCTACAAAGGAAAGCGAAATAGGGGAAACTGCCTCATTAATTTTCCCAAGAGACGATCGTTTACCTGTGATAATATCTAATGATAAGCGTTTTTCAACAATAGCAATTTCTTTCTCCAATATTGCAGTAGAGCGTTTAAAAAACTGGTCAATAGTACCCGTAAAAGTACCATTAGAAGTAGAGACCTGGACTTGCCTCTTTTTTCCAGATCTTAGGGTCATCTTCGAATAGACAAGAAACCCAATTAGTTCCTCAAGGAGTGTCAATAGGTGGAGGATAAATGTTAGGAAGGTGGCCCGGCCCGGCCTCCTTTGGCCTCTGACGGCCACAGACGGCCCGCCCTCTGCCCGGGCTCAGCCCGGCGCCGCCCGCGCGCGTCCCGCGACGCGGGGGGAGCCTGGATTCAAGTAGCGCCTCCGGGCGCGCTTTCCGCCGGATGTGGGCGGGTCTGTGGATGGCTGATGGGGGCTGTAGTCCGCCTCTACTGCGGCCTCAGAGCAACGGGAGGCGGCGAGGGTGACTACCAGCGCCAGTTCTAAAGGTGAGCAAAGGTCTGTCCCTGAGCCAGGAACCAGGTAGGGTCTGCTGCGTAGCGAGGCAAATGCGGGCTGCGATTCAGGTTCTGTCCCCCCGCTCCACCGGGGGAGCCTGGATTCAAGTAGCGCCTCCGGGCGCGCTTTCCGCCGGATGTGGGCGGGTCTGTGGATGGCTGATGGGGGCTGTAGTCCGCCTCTACTGCGGCCTCAGAGCAACGGGAGGCGGCGAGGGTGACTACCAGCGCCAGTTCTAAAGGTGAGCAAAGGTCTGTCCCTGAGCCAGGAACCAGGTAGGGTCTGCTGCGTAGCGAGGCAAATGCGGGCTGCGATTCAGGTTCTGTCCCCCCGCTCCACCGGGGGAGCCTGGATTCAAGTAGCGCCTCCGGGCGCGCTTTCCGCCGGATGTGGGCGGGTCTGTGGATGGCTGATGGGGGCTGTAGTCCGCCTCTACTGCGGCCTCAGAGCAACGGGAGGCGGCGAGGGTGACTACCAGCGCCAGTTCTAAAGGTGAGCAAAGGTCTGTCCCTGAGCCAGGAACCAGGTAGGGTCTGCTGCGTAGCGAGGCAAATGCGGGCTGCGATTCAGGTTCTGTCCCCCCGCTCCACCGGGGGAGCCTGGATTCAAGTAGCGCCTCCGGGCGCGCTTTCCGCCGGATGTGGGCGGGTCTGTGGATGGCTGATGGGGGCTGTAGTCCGCCTCTACTGCGGCCTCAGAGCAACGGGAGGCGGCGAGGGTGACTACCAGCGCCAGTTCTAAAGGTGAGCAAAGGTCTGTCCCTGAGCCAGGAACCAGGTAGGGTCTGCTGCGTAGCGAGGCAAATGCGGGCTGCGATTCAGGTTCTGTCCCCCCGCTCCACCGGGGGAGCCTGGATTCAAGTAGCGCCTCCGGGCGCGCTTTCCGCCGGATGTGGGCGGGTCTGTGGATGGCTGATGGGGGCTGTAGTCCGCCTCTACTGCGGCCTCAGAGCAACGGGAGGCGGCGAGGGTGACTACCAGCGCCAGTTCTAAAGGTGAGCAAAGGTCTGTCCCTGAGCCAGGAACCAGGTAGGGTCTGCTGCGTAGCGAGGCAAATGCGGGCTGCGATTCAGGTTCTGTCCCCCCGCTCCACCGGGGGAGCCTGGATTCAAGTAGCGCCTCCGGGCGCGCTTTCCGCCGGATGTGGGCGGGTCTGTGGATGGCTGATGGGGGCTGTAGTCCGCCTCTACTGCGGCCTCAGAGCAACGGGAGGCGGCGAGGATGACTACCAGCGCCAGTTCTAAAGGTGAGCAAAGGTCTGTCCCTGAGCCAGGAACCAGGTAGGGTCTGCTGCGTAGCGAGGCAAATGCGGGCTGCGATTCAGGTTCTGTCCCCCCGCTCCACCGGGGGAGCCTGGATTCAAGTAGCGCCTCCGGGCGCACTTTCCGCCGGATGTGGGCGGGTCTGTGGATGGCTGATGGGGGCTGTAGTCCGCCTCTACTGCGGCCTCAGAGCAACGGGAGGCGGCGAGGGTGACTACCAGCGCCAGTTCTAAAGGTGAGCAAAGGTCTGTCCCTGAGCCAGGAACCAGGTAGGGTCTGCTGCGTAGCGAGGCAAATGCGGGCTGCGATTCAGGTTCTGTCCCCCCGCTCCACCGGGGGAGCCTGGATTCAAGTAGCGCCTCCGGGCGCACTTTCCGCCGGATGTGGGCGGGTCTGTGGATGGCTGATGGGGGCTGTAGTCCGCCTCTACTGCGGCCTCAGAGCAACGGGAGGCGGCGAGGGTGACTACCAGCGCCAGTTCTAAAGGTGAGCAAAGGTCTGTCCCTGAGCCAGGAACCAGGTAGGGTCTGCTGCGTAGCGAGGCAAATGCGGGCTGCGATTCAGGTTCTGTCCCCATTTTATTTTTTCTTCTTCATCCCTGAACGATCTCCATTTTTCCTTTTCCACTTCCCAGGGTCCACTGATCCCGGTCACCTTACAGCCCTTTTGCGGTGTCCACCTGATAGAAAGATGGGCTATAGGATCGTCCCACCAGTCCATATAGATGAACTCCACAATATATGAAAAGGGGGAAAGCTTTGTAATACTGTAATGCTCTTTATCCATGCCTCTCGTCTTTGAATATAAGCTCAACTTATGGCATCCTAGCCACTTGCAATTTCAAAAAACAATAATAATCAATAAGCACTGATGCAGCTGCGTCATTCCCTTTAGAACCCTGGATTTGTGACGATAGCCTCTGCTTGGTCGACTTTGTCAAACATTGTAAGATTTCCCTGTCAAAGAATCCTCAGATTTGAAAACTGTTCCATCTGAGCTTGTGCAGCTGCTGCTTTGAATATGGAAATGAGTCTTCACGTGGCGTTTGCTTCCAGTGAGGTTTCATATGTGAGGTCTGGAAATAGCTAGGAGTAACTGATTGAAAAATCACAAGTTCTACTAGTCCAGTGTTTCCTAGAATCAGTCTTGCAAGTTGCAGGTAAGCTATTGTGGTAGGGATGGCTGTGCTACTCTTTGGTTTCTGAACAGAGACTCAGTGGGTTCCACCAATAGTTAGGCTCCTTATACTGCCAGGTATATCTGAAAGAGACTATTAGGTATAGATTCCTTACCTTAGAATTACCCCCTGGTGTCAGACTGGATCGGAGACAATTTTTTCGTAGCAGTACCCTTGCACGTCTGTAGGTGGCGTCCATCGACTCCGCGTTCATCGTCGACATCGTGATCGCCGGGATGCCGTCGCTGTATCTACCCAGATGACACCCCTGCGCGCTGACGTCAGTTCTTTCTTTTTCCGCGCCAGCCAGCGCATATCCGGAGAGAGCGGTACCCTACTCACTTTTTGACTTTTTTTACTTTTTGTCTACTTCTTTTCGAGTTGTTTGACTCCTGGTGCACAGGGATGTCACATCGGCGGACTAGCTTCAAGCCTTGTCGCTCCTGCCACAAGTTGATGTCAGTTACGGACCGACATCTACTGTGCCTCTGGTGTCTGGAGAGCGACCACAACCCAAAGCCGTGCTCCAACTGTCAGGCCATGGCCCGAAGTCTTTGCGGGAGCGGTCCCAAAAGCTTCTGTAGGCCAGGCAGTCGGCTCCGTGGCGCTCCAGGTCCCGGTCGAGGGGGAGGTCGCGTGACCGGCCGCGGAGCCATCACCATCACTCCTCGTCAAAGTCTTCATCTTCGGGTAAGTCGAAGCACAAGAAGAAGACGAAAAAGCACAGTCGCTCTTCGCCTTCTCCCCGTCCGTTGGCCGACAAGATACGGGATGCGGACAGTCATCATCTTTTGGCTCCGTCCCCGGAGCCTGCTGGGTCGGCTCTGAGTGTTCCCCACTATCCGGGAGCTGGAGCAACCCCTGCCCAACTTCGCACATTTTACGAAGCTCTCCACTCCATTTTTGGGCAGCTTAAATCTGCCGGCACACATTCGGGTTCCACGTGCTCTGTTGGGAGTTCTAGGCCTTTGCCACCCGGAGCTCCGGCACCACAGGGATCCAGGCCTGGAACCGAATTGGCGCCGGTCGACCTGACAACACCTCCTCCGGCGTCAAATCCATTGACGACGCCGCCTCCGATGCCGGTTGTGTCTCGAGCTGGCGCCGACCCCGGCCTCCCCCTCGACGTAGATACGGAGCCAGACTGACATTAACCGACGCCGGTACCGGCGCCAGCCGGCAATCTTGTGCCAATTTTCTACCCTGGTGTTCCCTATCGCCCTGAGTGGCAGCCAGAAGAGGGTGAGGAGGACTGGGAGGGGTCTGTTGACCCTCTTGCTGACCAACTTGAAGATCCGGACTGGAGAGAGGAGTTGGGTGATGCCAGTGGTCTGGATACCTCCCCAGACCTTGGCATGCTTTCTCCCCCACAGTGGCTACAGAGGAGGGAGCCTCCCACGCTGTGGTGTTGCGTAGGGTGGCTGAGGGTTTGGGCCTTGAGCTTCCTATGGTGGCAGTCATGACTAATCTCCTGACTGAGGTGCTTCAGCCGGCAGCAGCCTCTTCGGAGCCCCTGCTACCTTTCAATGAGGCCCTCACGGACATCCTTCTGGGCACTTGGTCCAAGCCCAGCACAGGGGCTTCTGTGGATAGGATGATTTCCCGACGCTCCGGGTGACCCCATTTTCCTCTCCCAACATCCTACCCCTCAGAGTTTGGTAGTCCAAGCCTCTACATCCAAAGACTCGTTCCCTACTGCTCCCCCAGATAGGGAATCCAAGAAGCTGGAACATTTTGGGAAGATGTTTTCTTTCTCCAGCTTAGGACTGAGGTCAGTGAACACCGCATGTCTCTTGGACCTTTACACCCACTCTGTGTTCGGGATACGGTTGAGCAGGTGCTGCCACAGTGCCAAGAGGAGGCCTGGGCCACACTCTCCCGTGCGGTTGCCGAAGGGAGAGATGCAGCAAAGTTCGCCATTCACTGTGAGCTGGACACTGCCGACTCGTTATGCCGGGCTATTTCAATGTCGGTAGCCCTGAGACGCTACGCCTGGCTGAGGTCCACTGGCTTTTCAGGCGATGTCCAATCAACACTTTTGGACATGCCCTTTGATGGCCGTCGCTTGTTTGGCGACAAGGCAGACCATGCGCTTGAGTGCTTCAAGGATTCTAGGGCTAAGGCCAGGTCCTTGGGCCTCACGACTACATCTCGCCCCATGCAGTCTGCCTTTTGCCCCTTTCGTGGCTACGGAAGGGGTGCCCTGCCACATTCCTCCCAGAGCCACAGGCCAACGCAAGCTGTCCAGCCTTTGCATGGCCGGGGATGTGGGACCCAGCGCGGTGGGTCTGGGGGCCAGTGGGCGTGGCAGTCCACCAGTGCCCCCTCTGCAGTAGCATCCAAACCCTCCTAGTCTGACCTTTCAGGGCCACCAGTTGCCAGTGGGTGGCAGGATCCGCCATCACCTCCCCCACTGTCAGACAACACTTCGGACAGGTGGGTTTTGCAGATAGTCCGAAGATACTACTCCCTCCCCTTCGAGACTACCCCTCCATCCATGCCACCACAATACCATCGCATGTGGGAGGATCACCTGGCCCTTCTCCATCACGAAGTTACGGCTCTCTTGGCCAAGGGGGCTATCGAGCAAGTTCCTGCCCCAGAAGTAGGTCGTGGCTGTTATCCCCACTACTTTATGGTGCCCAAGAAGGACAAAGGCCTGCGTCCTATCTTGGATCTCAGGAACGTCAAGCGCTTCCTCCGGAAGGAGAAGTTCAGAATGTTTACATTGGCTCGGGTTCTATCTGCCCTCAACCTTGGATGGTGGCATTGAACTTGCAAGATGCTTATTTTTATATCCCCGTCCTGCTTGCCCACCGGCGCTACCTATGGTTCGCGGTAGGCTATGAGCATTTTCAGTTTACCGTGCTCCCTTTTGGCCTTACCAGCACCCTTCGGGTTTTCATAAAAGTGATGACGGTGGTCGCAGCTCATCTGCGCAGATCCAGGGTTCCAGTGTTCCCCTATGTCTACGACCGGGTGTTGAAGACGGGCTCGCCCCAGGCTGTCATCTCCTACCTCCAGAATACGGCGGACCTCCTGCATTCGGTGGGGTTCATGATCAATGTGCCGAAGTTGCACCTGATTCCCTCTCAGAAGCTCCTCTTCATCGGAGCGGTTCTGGACACAGTGCAGTTTCGGGCTTATCCTCCTGAGCAGCGAGTCTGGTATATTCGGGCTATGACTCTGATGTTTCAACCTCTATCCCGGGTTTCGGTGAGAATGACCCTGAGGCTACTGGGCCTCATGGCTTCCTGCATCCTGCTGGTGGATCATGCCTGGTGGCACATGCGGGCTCTGCAGTAGGACCTGAAGTTCCAGTAGGCACAGCATCAGGGAAATCTTTCCGATTGCATGCAGATTTTGGAGGGAACTGCCCCCCAACTGCAGTGGTGGCTTTCGAACTAAGATTGGGTCGACGGCAGATCCCTCTCCCTTCCCAAACCAGAGTTCACGGTATTGACAGATGCGTCACTCCTGGGATGGGGCGGCCAAATGGAAGAGGTGGAGATCAGAGGCCTCTGGTCTCCGGTGGAGTCTAAGCTCCACATCAACCTTCTGGAGCTCCGGGCAATTCATCTTGCACTGAAAGCATTCCTTCCTTCTGTCAAGGGAAATGTAGTGCAGGTGTTCACGGACAAGACCACTGCCATGTGGTACTGCTACAAACAGGGCGGGTGGGGTCGTGAACCCTATGTCAAGAGGCCCTTCGCCTCTGAACATGGCTGGAACATCAGGGCATGTGGTGGTTCAACACCTGGCAGGTTCCCTGAACTGCCAGGGCAGACACAAATGGCGTCTTCACTCTGAAGTGGTGCAAGGTCCCTATCAGCAGTGGGGAGACCCTTGGTTGGATTTCTACACCACCGAAGACAACACACAATGTCAGCAGTTCTGCACGTTGGAATTTCCAAGGCGGCACTCGCTCAGCGATGCTTTTCGTCGTGAGTGGAGTTACGGTCTTCTATATGCCTTTCCACCTATATCACTTCTACCCAGAGTGCTAAAGAAGATCAAGTGCGACCGGGTCATTCTTGTGGCTCCGGATTGGGCACGCAGAGTCTGGTATCCCGAGCTCTTGAACATGGCCATCAATCCCCCGATCAGACTGCCTCTTCAGGAGGATCTTCTGTCGCAGCAGCAGGGGACGGACCTGTCCACCCTCCACCTCCTTGCGTGGAGACTGAGCGGCAACAGGTGACAGCTTTTGACCTTCCTCCCGAAGTCTGCAATGTCATCTTGGCAGTCAGGTATCTCTCCACTAAAATGGTATACGCCTACTGATGGAACAAATTTGTGGCATGGTGCACAGCAAATGCTGTGGATCCCCTTTCTGGCCCTCTTTCAGATGTTCTCCTCTTCCTTCTTTCTTTGGCCCTGCAGGGCTCTGCTCTGGGCACCCTTAAAGGCTATCTTTCGGCCATTTCGTCCTTTCTTCGCCTTCCAGATCAACCTTCTCTTTTCAAGTCCACTATTGTAAATAGGTTTCTGAAGGGCTTTACTCATCTCTTTCCTCTTATTCCTTTCGTAATGCCCCTGTGGGACTTGAATCTGGTTCTGACTTACCCGATGTGTGCTTGCTTCGAGCTATTACATAATTGTCCTCTCAGATTTCTAACTTTAAAAACTGCCTTTCTGATTGCCAGCACCTCTGCTCGCAGGGTGAGTGAGCTAAAGGTTCTTTTTCTAAACCTCCTTTCCTTGATGTTCATCCGCACAAGGTTGCCCTCAGAACTCAGCCTTCTTTTCTCACCAGAGTGGTTACCTCTTTCTATATAGGACAGACCATCACTTTGACCACCTTCTTTCCACCACCGCATCCTTCTAAAGAGGAAGAAAGACTCCACCGTCTGGATCCAAAACGTGCACTATCCTTTTATTTGGATTGTACAAAGCAATTCTAGGTGGACGATCAAATCTTTGTTGGCTATGTGGGTTATGTGGGTGCCAAAAAAGGTCGGGCCGTGCAGAAACGGACCATCTCTCGGTGGGTCGTTCTTTGCATCAAAATATGCTATTCGTTGGCGAAGAAGGAACCTCCACAAGAATTGCGCACACACTCCACCAGTGTGATGGCAGCGACTACTGCTTTGGGATGCTGAATCCCTCTCAATGACATCTGCCAGGCAGCCACGTGGGTGTCGCTGCACACGTTCACTAGACAATATTGCCTGGATACTTAGTGCGGAGAGACGGCTTCTTTGGCTGTTCAGTCCTCCAAGACTTCCTGGTGTGAACTTGGTTCGCAGATCCACCTCCAGGGTTGGTATTGCTGGTGTAACTATTCTAAGGTAAGGAATCTATAACTAATAGTCTCTTTCAGATGAACAAGTTACTTACCTTCGGTAACGATATATCTGTAAGAGACATATATTGGTAATAGATTCCTTACCGCCCCACCCAACCTCCCCGTTCTGCGAACTGACTTCTAGTGTAAGGGACTCCCTTTCAGGGCCCTAGTTTTGTGCACCAGTGGTCAGTGTCTTGCATGGCTCTTCGCTTCTGGCGTGGAATGTCGTGTAAAGTACTGACGTCAGTGTGCAGGGGCGACATCTAAGTAGATACCGCAACATCATCCCGGCGATCACAACGCCGATGACGGACGCGGAGTCGACCATTGCCACCTACTGACGCGCAAGGGTACTGCTACAAAAAAAATTCTCCGGATCCAGTCTGATGCCTGGGGGTAATTCTAAGGTAAGGCATCTATAACTAGTATATGTCTCTTACAGATATATTGTTACCAAAGGTAAGTAACTTGTTCATTTGGAAGTATGTTTTCTTTAATGGACCGAGTCAGCATTTTTCATATGATTCATCTGCTACAGTGCCTTTTGGGATACCAATAAAGCAAAAGTTTGACCACTCACACCGATTCTCTAAATCTTCACTCTTACGTTGCGGTTTAAGGGTGATGTCTAGTTCAGTTTTTCCTAGTTTGACAGCCTTCCTCTAGTGTTTGAATGTTGTTTTTAACCTGAACAACTCTTTTGAAAGCCCATCCACCTTTTGATCAGTTGCCTCCATTTTCTCCCAGTTGTTTTTGCATGAGGTTGCACTCTTAACATAGCTGTAAGATCATTAATGTGTTGCAGAGATGTTAGCCAAAGACTCTGTTGATTTTCTAGGCCCAGCTCCTCGCTGTCTCACCTTTTTCTTTGTTCTATACTAATCCGGACGGCGAGTTTCTTCGGAAGTCAGCAGGCATTATCTAAATCAAAGCAGGGTATTTACTTTTCTTTCCAATCTTTGATATGTAGGATACATCAAGGAGGTTCTGCATGCAAGGAGCAACTCCCATACTCCAAAGTTTGAATTAAATATGAAACAGAGTTTGGTTAAATGCATGTGAGCATCTCTTTGGTTTCTGGCCTCTTCCGAAATGGTTTCTTACTGGAAAAGTTTATTTTCTAAAGCAAGCAACGGCAAATTATGAAATTGAGTTACTAGAAACTGTGTTTGTTGAAGTCTAAAAATTGGGTATTCCATGGCAGTGATGCCTTTGTTTGGAGACAGAGCGGCTGTGATGGAGATGTGAGTATTCAATGCCTACGGTATACAGGTAGAGACGAGAAGTAGCAGGGTGGTAATACGTTAGTAAATGAGTTTACCTATACCTCACTGAATACAGAGTGCCTGTTTTTGGGGGCATTATGTAGTATTCTTGCAGCTAAAGGACTGTGCATGGATGTATTTGTACAACAAATTGGAATCACGCAGAACTCTCAACGTACTCCTTTCTCTAGGTTTGCTGAAGCTAAGGCCCTCGGAGAGAGAGTCAACGAGGCACGGAATAAGATCAGTAAGTAGAGGAAGCTCTTGTTCTTGAAATGTTCTTCACTTTTGTTGTAACATGTTGATGTTCTGTGATTTCTTATGAAGATTGATTGGTATAAGCACGGATGTAGGTTGTGCCAGCAGACTCTTTAATATATCTTGACATGTGATCTTAAAAATGATCTTGTGTACATGAGTATTCTAATTCTCTCAGTGTGAACTTCATCTTAAAAACTCAGCTGCATGGCGACACTTTTTTGGGGGGCCTTTGGGGGTTTGTTGACATAGGGGTCATCTGTTTGTTCCCTTAATTTAATGACTAATGCTCACTGGTCCCACTAGACCCCTTCGTCTATCCCCTCCTTGCTTCACTCTTAATTGTTTTTTCCAATTCTCCTTTCCTTCTTGAGTGCTTTTGAGTGTTCTTCAGTGGCCCAAAGCGCTAAATTCAGTGTCACATATATGGTGCCTTCTCTGCCAGTGCCTGGATAAGTATGTGCAGCTGAAGCCCACATATACACATTCCATAACTATATTGTTGTCCTCTTTACAGTTGAGAGATGTAGAGTATTTTCTTTACTTTTAGGAGGAATGCTGCTACTTCCCCCACACCGATTGGAGATACACTGGGGCTTGATATGGCCTTGAGCATGAGTCCAAGGTGCTACATCTCCGAGGTCATGGACTCTTGGGCTTACGTCCATCAAGGCATATTAAACAGAATGACATTAGAATGTTTCTTTTACCTGCTGCGATCCTGTTCTCTATGAATTTGCACATTTATTGTGAGGGCCGAGCCCATAACACCAGCTGGTACCAATGTTACCGCTGATGCTGTAGTCTTTATATTCCATTAAATTACATGTTTAAAATGAATGAATGAATAAAAAGGGGGCTGCTGGACATACATACATATTCATGTCCATACTCCTACCTAGCGCTTCCTAACCTAGTGGGCTTAGGGAGCGTGAATCTGTCAGAATATCTTAGGGTGATCTAACTCTCCAGTTACCTGTGGTATGTTTCATTTAGGAGGCCATTCTTGTGTAGAGTAGGCCATCGTCTTTCTCAGAGAGGTAAGCAGGATTCAGCTGGGCTGGAATTCCGGCATGGGCTGGCCTCATCAGTGACTGCGAAATGCTCCTCTGTCTAAACAAAGGATTGGTGCCCTTTATATACTACACTTCACCCATGTTACCATGCCGGAGCTCTAGTCAGGCCGTCATTATTAATTTTACCCGTGCAGGGCGTTAGCCAAGCGGAAAACAACAAACATCAACATTTTGCTCAGATATCTTAAGCCTGGTACGGAATGTTCAAGAGCCTGAAAATATGCCTCAAAGAAGTGTAAATGTAAGCAAATCGATTTCAGAGAATATTATCCCATATGGGCATGCCAGCATATGTGTGCCAAGAGTCAATGTTTAAGAAAGATGTCAACTTAAACCGTGAACATATAAAATAGTAGTCATGTAAAATAGTAGTGTCCCTCGCTCGAGACCTATTTAACCACATAACAATGTATGGTTTGTGTTAGAACTGGGGTCACCAATTCCGACACGGTAGCTTGGCGCGAGGCAGGCAGGCACCCGAAGGCAATGTGTAAAGCAGTTGTGCGGCACTCACTCACACGGACTCAGTAATGCGCACACAATGAAGAGACACCACACCAGGCTGATTTGTAAAACAAGACCCTTTATCTCATTCAGGTCATGGCAAATGAATACATTTCAGTAATAGAGCAGAAAATCTCCGGGCAACAGTAAATTCATTTCAGGAAATAGAGCAGATAATCTCAGGGCAACAGTAAATTCATCTCAGGAAATAGAGCAGATAATCTCAGGGCAACAGTAAATTCATCTCAGGAAATAGAGCAGATAATCTCAGGGCAACAGTAAATTCATTTCAGGAAATAGAGCAGATAATCTCAGGGCAACAGTAAATTCATCTCAGCACAAAACAGGCGTAAATTCATTCAAGGGCATCAGGGCGTGAATATAACATCAAAGAATCCCCGAGGAAGGGAGATAATAAATGCAACATTCCTTATATTACATCAATCCAGGCGACATCACTTTTGCGCATCTTCAATAAGGCAACACCTACTGTACACAGACTCAGGGTCAGTGACCATTCCTATGCGTGTGCACCCTACAGGCAACAGTCCCTATGCAAGGATGACTACAGGGCACATTTCTTAAGCATGTCACTGACACATTCGGGAGATGTGACGCTTTATAGGCCGGGGGTGGGAGGGGGTGAGGCTGTACAGGTTCTTTGAGGCCCCAGAATCCCCTGTGGCTTCCTCCGTGGTGACAGGGGAAGGCCTTATCGGTGTTCAAGGCTGCGCCCCTTGCAGGTATCAGTCGGGGGCAGCCCACGTCAGTTCTGGCCAACAGGGGGTTAACAGGCCGTTGCCGCTGGTTCTAAACCTCTCTTGAGGTGAGGGGTGGTCACGGGGCTGCCTTCCCGTTCTGAACTAGATCCTCGGCAGCCCCGCTAACAGTTTTCGAATAGCCTCCCTCCCGGGGTTTTACCTGGGGTGACAGCCATGGTTGCACCGCTTCTGTGCTCCTTCCCGGGCCTCCACTCTACTCCGGTCCCGGCCTGGGGAGGTCAGGGGCTTTCGCTTTCCTCAGGGACCCCCTCGCTGGTGCTCAGGATCGGCTCTGGCCCGGTAACCAATGGGAGCGCGGCTCACCAGGGGCGCGGCTTATGACGCTGCCGGCGCCCCGGTTGCCCCGCAACGCTCCGTAGACGCCCCCGCGGCCTAGCGCGGCCTGCACAGCGCCCGCAGCGGCCTTCCCCTCGCTTCGGGGGCCGCAGCGGGGCTCCGGACGCACAATCTTCTCCTGGGGTCGCCGGGGCCTCAGCGGTGATGGGCGCTTCCGACCACGTGGCGCCTGGGCCGCGTCGGTGATTTTGAGCACACAGCGGTTTGGATATCGCGGCGCCTGGGCCGCGGTGGTGAGCTTCAGCAGATATTGCTCTCTCAAGCACAGCGCGAGATCACAGGTACCTGGGCTGCGGTGGTGTTCTGGGGCTTGCAGCGCTTAGAGTTCACAGCGCTTGGCAGCATAGGCGGATTACGTCTCCACAGCGCAGGGGGCACAGTTCCAGCAATATGGCGCTAGGTGTGCATAGTCCTGGGAGTATAGCGCTTTACCTGTTGATCCCCCAGCAGCAGCAGTTCTCGCAGGGTTCCCAGCGCTTCAGTCCCAGCGCTAGTTGTGGGCAAGGCTTGGTTACAGGTTCTTGGGGGGAGAAGGGGGGGTGAGTTGGCAGGCATAAAAGGCAGGATGGCTCCCTGCAGCACACTGGAGTTGGTCTCCTGGGTTTCCCCCTCACTGGGCAAGGTCAGCAGGCTGGCAGAGTCCCTCATCTAACTTGGGTACAGCAGGGCCTACGGTCAGTCAGTCCCAGTAGTGTAGGTTCCTCCCCTAGGCCCAAGCGCCTATACTCCGGCAGAGGTTCCCCCAGGTCCAGTGGTGCCCCAACTGACTAATTCAGTTTCCCTCCTTTCCTCTTATACCCCTAGGTCAGGTGACCCTCCTGTAAAGGCGGCAAAGCATAACCCCTCCCAGGGCTGGAAGGTTCCAGGAGCTTCCACATCTATGGGATCTATGTCTATGGGACAAAAAGGCGGGACGGCGGAGATACACTATCAGGATGACCCTGCCTGCTCCTAACTACTAGTGCGTGTATTCAATGGCCCCTCCGCAGTAGCAGGGGCCTGTGGCAACCATGTTATTAGGAGAGAGCACCTGCACCTCAGCACTGTTTGGCAGTGGTAAGGCGCCCAGAGGCCTAGGTCCAACAAGAAGATGGTGGCAAAAATGAGGCGACAAGGGCAAAAAAAAATAAACGGGGTAAGACCACCCTAGAGCTGACAGGTCTAACAGTTTGTCAGTAGGTGTTGGGTGCTCCCGACATGGAGCAAAGAGTTTATGGATTGCAGTAGTAAATGGTTCTAGCAGTGAAGAACGTCTCGTCGCCTACTGTGATACTGGCAGGCTAGCCCTAGTCCAGGGAGACCTCTTGGGAGGCTTTCACACCACTCATCTGGGTTCAGTGGGTGCTTACAAAATCTAAAACCCATGCTGTGTGGGGAATCCATGTGAAGTCTCACGAGAGGCCGGACTTCTGATTGTTCTGGATTGAACCCTTCTGCCATTTCAAAGCAAATGAGACTGGCCAGTGTGGCTTGGATGGGAAGGATTGAGCTTTCTTGTACGTTATCCTTCCCCCTTGAAAGATGCTGACATCCTAAAGGATGCTGCCTCTGATAGCGGCAGTGAATCGCAGATATTAGTGCTAGGGGACACACCTGATGCGTGGTATGTCTCGCTGCTGTATTCTGCATGTGTCAGTTATAGCCAGAGTAGTCTGCGGTGTGGTTGTGGCATTTAGTGTAGCCACATTTACTCTGTTGACAGATCCTGATTATGTGAAAGCCTTTGTTTGTAGAGAAGGGATGGCAGGCCCCTTTTCTGTGTTGTGCAACATGGATGTTGGGCAGTGATAGTGTGAGTTCTGTGATCACAATCATGCTCCATGGTGCAGTTATTACAGGAGTATGCTGTATGTGTATTCACTCTATGTGAGATAAGTGATTACAGGCCCCCTGCATGTGCCACAGTACCATCTATTAAAGTGTTACACTAGTACATCCATAATCCCAACGGCGGACTCCTATGTCTGCACCTCACGCTAGTTCCAACAAATCCTGATCCTGCGCAATACTCCCCAGCGTCAGCTGTTGCGTGACGCCTCTGTGTTCCAGATCCAGATCGATAAATGCAAGTGGGGGTGCGCCAGGAAATGAAGTCCTTAAACTATTGAGGTGACTAGGTCATAGAATAGGCGCACAGCATTAAGTATGGCTCTTGTTATTGCTGTCAGTTACACAAGAGTGCTCTAAGCAAATTTAAGGGAGGTCACCCCTCTCCCCCACACCTCCTACTACAAACACTGTAGGAAAAACATAAAAAGATTCTTGCTGAGCACATTCAAGTCCAATAATATAATTCCAGCGTCTCTTCAAATTTAGTATTTCAACAATATCAGAGTTCAAAGATTGAATTCCAGACACCAGAGTCGTTGTTTCCACCGATGGTCCACTTTATTCAGATAGTAGTTAAAGACAAAACTCTGCAGCCAACACGTGTTTCGTTGGGAAAACGTCTTTTCCACACAACTTCCTCAGGGCTGCAACCCAAGCAAAATAGTAACATAAGTTCCCATCTTCCCTATTACAAGTCTCAAAGTAGAGCTAAAAAATTTTTTTTATATCAGTTATCAAAGTAATATATCACCGCCTAGGTAAAGAGAGCACAGCACCTCCAATTTGTGACTTTTCTTAATATAGCTCTTCAGTGCTCCCCAGTGTCTGAGATATCGTTATACATATCTTACCAAAAAACAAGCTGACATTCAGAGAGCTAAGCAATCTATATCATACAACATATACTCTAATTCACCTTTGTATTAGAATCTTGAATACAATACTGTAAGAACCACGTATTTCTTCTCCAGTATAAATGCCTCGGTATGGACCTGAAATGGCAAGGAAACCCTTAATCTTGCCCGTGCCCCAGCACATAAGAGTCAGGAAGGCTACATATCATTTATTAAGTTACTCACACAAGACCGGTCTGTAAACTCAGTTTCCGGTATTATGATACTTAATCAAGATGGCGCCTAAGGTAGACGCCGACTACCTTGGGTTGCAGCCCTGAGGAAGTTGTGTGGAAAAGACGTTTTCCCAACGAAACACGTGTTGGCTGCAGAGTTTTGTCTTTAACTACTATCTGAATAAAGTGGACCATCGGTGGAAACAACGACTCTGGTGTCTGGAATTCAATCTTTGAACTCTGATGTTGTTGAAATACTAAATTTGAAGAGACGCTGGAATTATATTATTGGACTTGAATGTGCTCAGCAAGAATCTTTTTAGGAAATGAAGTCCAGTAGACTCAGTGTAGTATAAAAAATATTTTCTTTATTTCAAATGTTTTTTTCACAAGATCAAAAAGCAAATAACGTTCGGCCAACACGTTTCATTCCCTCAAGGGGAACTTCATCAGAGCTGAAAACAATACACAAAGAGACAAATCAAAAAATGAAACATTGCAGAATTTAAAAACCAAAATAGGTTACAGAAATGGCACATGAAACAAACGTGACAAAACACATAGACCAAAAACCACGAGAATGTCTAAGGAGAGGTTGCTTACTAGATAAGCTCTTATCTGTGTGTTGACATAATAAGTTTTATGGGCTGGAGGACACCTTCATGTATACACCTTAAAACCAACTTAGTACTTAAATACCTTAATATGTACATTTTAAAAACAACTAAACATTCGTGTTAATCCTGGTCAGTCCCACACCCTAGTTCCATAAATAAAAAAAAAAGAGTCATATGACATGCTGAAGCCATACCCTGACACAAACTCATGTGCAGTAATCCGAGACCCACATTTATAAAGAAATATTTATATACATATACTAGCAATGGGAAAATATCAATCCCAGCCCGATATCGATTCTTGAGAATTTCCACTAGACCAGGTATACATTTAGAAGTTAACAATTAAAAATTATACATTATATGAGGGCACTTGTCACCAGAAACAACGAAACGATAGTGTGACTCTCTATCAATATAGTGGAAGGGTATGTTGAAGGGTTAGATTAGACCATTTGAATGAAAAAGTCACAGCACGCAAGTACTTTATAATTTCACCAGTGTACGTCATCAAGTATAATTGCTCATAGGTAATGTGCTCCAGTATATCCTGGCAGCCAGGTCATACCTGGACAAAGAGGGGGCGGACTATTACGAATACAACATGGTTCTTGACATGATGGAGCTGGTTCTCACCAAGAACTATTTTCTCCATAACGGCACCTGGTATCCTGGCGCTGAGCAGGTGTGTGTGCCCAGCTCAGCTTATGATAGTGTGGTTAGTTGTAAAGTCTGGTCTTTAGCTTCTTACGGAATTCAAGAAGAGTGGAGGAGGTTCTGACATGGAGCCAGAGATTGCTCCACGCTTTAGGAGCGATGTAAGAGAACGCCTGTCCTCCTGATATGGCTCTGTGATTGAGTAGCATGTGTGTGAGTAGGAGTCCTGCGGAGTGGAGATGGCTAGGTGGTTGGTTGATGGGGATGCAACTGTTCAGGTGGATGGGCTTGAGGCGTGTAGTGCCTTGAACGTGTGTGTCTGAGGAGTTTGAGTGAACGTGTTTGTGAATCGCGGCCAGTGGAGCTGCCTGTGGTGTGTTGTGATGTGAGTTCTGTGTGGGAGTTTGAGGATGAGTCTGACTGTTGACTTTCAAGTTCTGGGTGGTTTGCAGTCTTCCGCTGAGTTGCTGGTGGATCCCGGTGTAGAGGGTGTTCCCATTACCCAACTTGCTTGTGATTAGGGCGTGAGTGACTGATTTCCTAGTGTTGCTTGGGAGCCACTTAAGGTCTTCCTCAGCATGGTCAGGGTGTGGAGGCAGGATGTAGTCACCGCGTTGACTTGTGTGGTCGGGTCCAGTTTGCTGTTGATGAATATTCCAAGATTCCTAGCAAGGATGCTGGGTGCCGGTTCAGGTTCGAGTTCGGAGAGCCACCCGCTGCAGTCCCATGTCGAGGTGTTCTTGCCAAAGATCACTATGTTTAAATTATGCAAAGCATAATAATCTAGGCACCACACTGAACCTATGAAGAGTAAGATACATTATTTATTCAAAAATACACATGCAACCTTTTGTGAACAGCATGACTGATTACTTCATGCAGTCCATGAAAAATGAGCACACATGGACGCGGACATGTTAGACACACCCTCTATTCATACATGTCTGAGCCTGGGCTTTAGATGTGTCCAGAGTGAGGCAACCAAGAAAATGGTAACTAGATCCTTCTACAGTGGTCCGTTCACCGCTGATTCACAAGTACTTCACACAGATCTCTTTGTACAAATAGTTCATTCTTTTTTTTTTGATAAACAATTTTATTGATTTTCGAACAGAAGAACAAAGCCAGCAATAGTGCACACAACCGGAAATCACAGCTTTACATTCATTTGGTTGAGTCATCACTCTGCACGTGACACTTGAAAATGCAAATATTACTGACATTATGTGAGGCACATCAGTTACCCCATGGTACCCAGCGACTTGCCTCACACCCTTCAGTATTCTTTGGGCATCCCCGTGCCTCATACATGGGTTTCTCTTGTGTCGCACACCAGTCCACTCCCTCCCTCCAGGACCTGATGGTGGGCGGGATGGGTCGTTTCCAGGCAGCTGCAATGTCTCGATTGGCCACCACCATGGCTGTGTTAAAGAACAATTTCTCATTGCGGGACCCGTCCAATCCGTCCGTGATCCCCAGAAGGGAATGCCACGGGTCATGAGGGACTTCCCACCCCAAGATGTCGGTGAGTTCCTCTTTAATGCCCTTCCAGAAGTGGGCCAAGCGTTGACAGGCCCATACCGTGTGGAAGAAATCCTCCGGTTCATGGCCGCAGCGTGTGCAGGATGGGGACGGGCAGAGGCAAGCTCTATGTATGCGTGCTTGGGTTAAATAAGCGGCGTGTATATAGTATAGCTGGATTAGGCGGAATATGGCTGAAGCAGTGACTGTCTTAGGTGCCATCAGCGCATCCCGCCAATCCTCCTCCTCCAGTGGGCCCACCCAAACTTCCCATTGGCTTCTGAGGTGATTGAGTGTAGTGGGGGTATTATTGATTAGTGTGAGGGAAATACGGGAGATACCCCCATACCCTAGGTTCCCTAACATTATCTGAGCCTCGGTGGGTTGTATTCTGGGATCTGAGTGCCATCCGGTATGTGTGAGTGAAGGGCGTGGCGCAATTGTAGGTACTTATAGAATTGTGAGGGATGTAGGGAGTGCCTAGATTGTAAGTCCTGGTAGGAGCATAAGTGACCGCTGGCCCACACGTTCCCAAGTTGGGAGATCCCTATAAGGTCCCAGGTCCGGAAAACCTTCAGCCCGCTAACCTCGAATAGTTCATTCTTAATCTATTCAGCTTCGTTGCTTACTTCAAAATACGTTATTTGTATTTTTTATTGTTTTTCAATATTCAAGCAAATAATTTCCAAGAATCACCTTCCTTTAGGGCTCATAGTCTCTCCTGTGCATTTCGGAGTGTATTTGGCATATATATGGAAAGTGCTTTATATCAAATAATTTTTACTAAAAAAATCCCTAAAACAAAGAAAGTCATCTAAATGTTATACATGGTTTCCAGTCATCACAATAGCTAGATTTACCATGTTCGAACCCCATCACATTTCGGCAAATAGTCATTGCATTGTCCACACTCGTACTGTCTATTCAAGCTTTTTCTAAGAAGCTGTCCTAAGACCTTTCTCAATGAGTACCTGCCAGGCTGAACTCTGGGAAATAGATCCGGCCTCTCATTGATCTTGTACCCAGTGTTCGCCCGCTCCTCACTGGTGAAGGGAAACCATTTCTTAATTTAAAAGTTTGGGGATGTTATCCCATGTCTCCAGTTTGTCTTTTGTTTATATGTGGCTCCCAGAAAAGACCACATCTTCCAAATGTTGTACATGGATGGAGAGTAGATCCTTTGTTTTTTCCAGAACTCCTCTTGGATGGTAGTTTCAGATCTGTTGTTCATATAGAGCTTCCAAGGAGACTACGAAGGATTAAGAACAACAGAAAGAGGTTTCCACCCGGATGGAACTTTAATTTCAGGAGGTATACGTAATTACCGGCTCACAGTTACCATTTCTGACTCGTGCTCAACTAAAGACTTTCTTCAAGACGGTTGAAATTTAAAAATAATGTGAAAACACCGGTCTGAAATAGAACTAGTGGTATGGTGAAAAGGAATGGTGAAACAATAGGTTGTGGTTAAGCGTTTTGAGTGCGGCAGAGAACTCTCCTGTGAATGATTGGGCAACCCCTATTGTCACTAAGTGGGCAAGGAAGGAGGTAAGGCTGAGAGAGGTGGACCCAACTATGACTAATGCCCACTCATTTCCACCTCTAAAGAACGCAGCGGGCTGCGTGGCTGGATGGTCCTTGTAGAGCATGTCCTAGATGCTATAAGGTGAGATGGAGTCGGCCGTCACCAGGTCTTCTGGGGATGCGGCTGCTATAAAGTTTCCAGGAAGATGTTAAAGACTATCTCAGTAGGACATATCATGCTAATGTTGCTTCTGCAGGGAGCGGGTGTGGATTGGAACTAGTGCCTCCACAGCTGGCGTAGACCCTTCTGAGTATAGAGTGCTTGCACTTGGAAAGGTACGGCTGTACTAAGGATGTACACATGGGGCTATTATTAGTTTTTTTATAGTTTTTATTGCATTTTTTCAAAAAGAAAAAGAAAAAAAATACTTGCCACAGTAAAGACCGTACACATTGTGTCAATTCGGTGAGTAGCATGTGATATGACAATATCAAATATAATGACAATCTCCACGTAACAACAGTGCAGGGTTACATGAATAGAAAATACCAGTGGTTCTGATTACTCGAATGGGCCCGCTGGTATATTTCGTAATGCAATTATTAAGGCACTTCAATCGGTAACCTCAGGGTGCAACAGCAGATAGGAGCGGAGTGGTTGCCAGATGTTTTTATGTTGGGAAGCAAGAGGTATTAATGTTGCGTAAGCATCACTAGTTGTATCGCAGTACATCAGATCTCTCAGCCATGACTTAACCGTTGGAGGTGCGCCCCCCCCCCCCCATTGCAAGGGGATCTGCCTCTTGGCCAGTAGTAAGACAATAGGGGTAAAGTGCCGGATTCCAGCCCCCAGTGGGCGGACATATCCCAGTAGTGGGGAGGGTGATAGCTCTAATTCCACCATCGATGCCAAATGGCCAATACCGCCTCCCAAAACGCTAGGACAGGGGGGCAGTTCCACACCAGGTAGATGAAATAGGCGTGTGTCGCTGCACATTTCTGGCAATTGTCGGCCAAGTAGGATCTATTTTAGCAAAAAGTTTGGGGATGACATAGGCCCTGTGTATATATTTAAAGTGAAGAAGCTTGTGTTTGTAGTTGTTGGAAATATAGTGAGTTTGTTCACTGCAAAAATACCCACATCTTATCTGTCAATGGATGCCCCAGATCCCCCTCCCAGGCCGTCTACGCTCCCCCGCCCGCCTCTGGGCGAAGAGTCTGGGCAAGGTGATACAGTTGGGAGACCAAATGCATGCTATCGGGCAATGTGATTATTGTGGATAGGGGAGAAAGTCCTGCGATTCCACTAGCGAGGGGCGTATTGCAGCGGTCAGTGAGACCTGTGTCCTGTGTCTAATATGGATATGTTGTGATCCTCCACTATGTCTGTGACTGATCGCACCCGGCCCTCCCTTAACGCATCTCCCAACACTCAAATTCGACATCAGGTATGCGCATGTTGTGTTAAACTTTCGGTGGTCGGGATATCCTCAGTTTATTGGGTAGTGGTAGGTGTGGGGAGTATAGGCGGTCGGCCTTCAGGTATTTACGAAGTCTTTCCCAGGCCCAGCATTTAGTCTGTAATGTGTGAATTTCCATTGGTGTTCTTGTGAGGCTCTGTGGTAAAATAGTGGAAAGGGGGCAAGGGCGAGCCTGGGTGTGTTCTGGCTTTAAGTACTGTAGACGCGCATCTGGGTGGTACCAAAAATAGGTGTAGTGTGTCTGCACTATTAGATAATATTAGTATAAATCTAGCACCCCAAAACCACCTAGCGTGAAAGGCATTATGAGCGTCTGCCACCCCACCCAGGCCTGTCCCCGGCTTAAACTAGCTGAGTCAACAAGATCCTGAGTGTAGCAAAAATTGTAGTTGTAAGTGAAATGGGAATATTTAAAAATAAATAAAGAAAGCGCTGTAAAACAACCATCTTGATAATAGCTATCCTACCGGCAATTGACAACAGAAGTGTTAAACAGCGGTCGATTTGTGTCGATAAACTATCCATGGCAGGGCCATAGTTGATACGGATGACTTCAGAGGCTGTGCGGTGTAATAGGATACCGAGGTATCTAGGGGGTTATTTGCACCAATACAGTGGGTAGTCAAGCATGAAGGGCAAAGTTAATAGAAAGATCTCTGATTTGGTCCAGTTAATGACAAGCCCAGAGAAAGCTCGAAAGTGGACCACTTCCCATATTATTATGACAGATTCGTGTACGAATAGAAGAATGTCATCCGCGTATGAAGAGGTCAGGAGAGGCCCCTGATGGAATCTAAGTCCCAGCTGGAGTGGCGCTCCAGCAGATGCCTCACCAGCGGGTCTATAGCAACTATAAATAGAGGGGGCACCCCTGTCTGGTACCCGTGATACGGGGAATTGTCCTGTAGGTTCTCCATTAATGTGAAGCCGTGCCACAGGGTGGTTGTAAAGAAGGCAGATCAAAGCACTGAAATTGCGAGGGAAGCCCAGTTTAAGTGTGACATATAAAAAAGGCCACTCCAGAGAGTCGAATGCCTTTTCAGCGTCCAGTAATTTCGCCCTATCCGGAAGATCTGGGTCGATCTGGTTAATGACTGCAAATATCGTGTGCAGATTAACTGAGGTCGATCTGTTTGCTGAAGTGGGAAAATAATCTGATCGATTAGAAACGATATGCGTGTCGCAAGCACTTTAGCCAATATCTTATAATCTTGATTTAACGGAGATAGGGGCCTATAGGAGGCACACCTATCAGGCGGTTTGCCCGGTTTGAGTAGCAAAGATTCAGTAGCTTCACGCATAGTGGGGAGAAGTGTTCCCACGTCCAGAGCCTCGGCATAAACTTCCAGAAGGTGAGTGACTAGTAAGGTTTTATAAATCTTGTAAAATATACCCATAAGTCCGTCCGTACCGGGGGCGTAGGAACCATCCAGGTCTATGGCTTGAAATATCTCATCAGCGCTGATGTGTGAGGCTAGAAATTTTGGGTGACTCCCTTCAATCCATACCATTGCTATTTCCGCCAAGTAATCGGAAAGGGTATTGTCGATTGGTGGGGAGCATGTCGTATAGAGGGGGGTGTAGTAAGACAAGAAGGTGGTGAGTATGTCTTCGCTTTGAGTGATTTGGGTACCGTCATCTAATTGTAGTTGTGATATATGCAGTTTGCTGCCGGGGGCTGTGTAGTCTAGCCAGTGTCCGTACCAGTCTCTCCACCTGCCCGTATACCCGGGTGCGCATGTATTTTCCCAAATAAGCAGTCTCAAGAGTGGCAAGTTCCTGGAATTTTTCCAGGAGTTTTGCGAACTGATGCAACGGGGGTGGCAAGCCACCCGAGACTGCCCGAGCGTCAAGATCCCGTAGAGCCTTCTCAGTGACGTCAAGGTCCCGATGTATGGTATGCAGAACTCCTGCTTGCCTAGTTATACAAATGCCTCGGATGTACACTTTGAATCCTTCCCATAGAGTAGCATGGTGGGACACTGAGCCTGTGTTAATCTATAAGTATTCTACAATCGCCTCTCATTCCTTGCTTTTGAACGCCATGTCGAGTAGAGCGTCTGCTGGGAATCGCCATGACCTGTATGGGCATGCAATATTAGGCAAAGTTAATGTTAATGTCGCTAGCGAGTGGTCAGACAATGTGCGGGGTAAATAGTCTGTCGCCTGAGCATTAATCAGGAGGTCCGGAGTTAAATACCAGTGGTCTATACGGAACCATGTACCGTGTGGTGCTAAGTAGAAGCAGAACCATGTGTCAGCTGGGTGTTGGTGCCGCCAGGCATCAGCCAGCAGGTGATGCCCCAGTAAGCGTTTAAGCTCCTCCGTGGAGTGCGGTTTGGTAATGTGGCCAGCGCCTGTAGTTTCAAAAGAAGGCTGTAAGGTTAGGTTGAAATCACCCCCCTAATATGATAGAGATGATAGGAATGCCAGAGATGTGGGAGGATAGACTAGCAAAAAAAAAAACGGGCGTATCTACAGTAGGGGCGGATACATTGATTATTCACTTCGCAGCCAGGCTTCCCGCCATTAGTATGTATTGTCCTTCAGTGTCTGTAATTACTTTAAAAAAAAATGTAACTCTCTTTATTGCTTTTCAAGAGAAAATAGGCAGCATCGCTACCATGCAAGGCAGCTTCAGTATAGAAGCAAACAGAAACAATGTGTGATTGATCAACATAGAAGGGTAGAAGCATTACATATCAAATCAATGACCCCAGTGTACACCTTGAATGATAGAGCGTTTTCATACATGGCATTAATCTGCTCCAGATTGAGAACCGGCCATCGCTCATTGCTGAAGGAATTGACGCAAAGGCTCCCATATGTCTTTGGGCTTAGATGATGTTGGGAGTTTTTCCGCATATCATTTCAGATTTTCTTTGATGTATACCAAGTCTTTAAGCCAGTTTTCAGCCTTCGGTGAATGTACGCCTTACCACTTTATAGCAACTCTGCGTTTGGCCATAAGCAAGGCAATGCGTTTACATTTTCCCAGAGTTCCTTTCACATGAGGAACATAACATAGAAGACATACCAACGGAGTACATTGCCGTTCTGACCCAGACGTTTCCCGTATGTGTTGCACCACCTGCCTCCAAAACCGCGCCGCCCCCCTGCAATCCCAGCAAGGTGCAAAAAATCACCTTCCAATTGGCCACAGCGCCTACATCTGCTAGAATCACGTAAGCCATACCTGTGTAAGCAAAGGGGCGTGTGAAATGTCTGGTGTAAATATTTAAAATGTATGATGCGGAGGTTTCCATTAGGTGTAAGCTTGCTGGTAAGGTTGCAGACATGTTCCCATTCCGCAAGTGTCATGGGGGGGTCAGCTGGTCATTCCACCGAGCAAGGCTCCCTTCCGGCCCACTGATTTTCTCAGCTCTTATTGCCCTGTATATTTTTGTGATTAACTTTCTCCGTGTAGGAGTAGTTAATAGCAACTGTAGAGATTGTAGAACAGGAGGCTAGGGTCTGTAATTAATTACTTTGTGGGGTGTGAATGGCAATGTTTTGTAAATCAGGATGCATATATCTTGGGAGTAAGTGCTATAACTGGCAAAAAATCTGTTGGTGCCCCAGTTAGCTGCAAAACGATTGTCAGAGAGCGGTGCATAGTGAGTTTCCTGCAGTAGAGCTGTATGTGTTTTGTGCTGAGTAAGATAGGCCAAGACTTGTCTCCCCTTCGAGGATTCGATAGACCTCTCACATTCCTTGTCATGCACTGCAGTTCCACCACCCCATCCCTCCATTTGACCCTGTTACAGGAGTTGTATTATCGAACCTATGAAAGAGTCTATGTATACGGTACGAGGTAGCCAGTCAGCGTGTTGTGTGATATCCTCCATATTCCAGTCAAACTTTTAAACACAGAAAAAATCCCCCCTCTCACATAGGATAACCACCCAACCTGTATCCGGTGAATCCCCATACCCCACAATCAACAAAGTAGGAGACCTCCTAGGAGAAGGCAAAGTCCGGAGCGGGCCAATTAGAGTAACGCAAACATTTCACAGATTATACGTAACTGCAATTGACAAAAGTAGAAAACAAAGTTACACAGGTAAAGGATATTCCATCCCATCCATTTGTCATGATATCGAGGAGTGTAGACATAATAGGGACTCTAATATCGGTGTGCAGTTCACTGGTCCGTCACATATACATTAATCAGAAGCGGGGAGAAAAAAGATTATTTCTGGGGGGGTGGGGGGTGGCACATTTGTGTTCGATTTGTGCTGCTTCCAAAAGTCAGTGGCATCCATGGAGGTGTCAAAAATATAGGATTTACCATCGACTTCAACACAAAGACACGCCGGATACAGCATGGCATAGCGAATATTAGCTCCTTTCAGAACACTTTTAATGTCTTAAACTTTGCGCCGAGCTTCCTGCACCATTGGTGTAAAGTCGGGATAGAGTAACAATGACATCCCTTGATAATGTAAATCCTCAATATACCTGGCCTTGCGGAGTGCCACATCCCGGTCACGATAATTAAGAAGTCTCACAATTACCAGACGTG
Organism: Triturus cristatus; assembly: GCF_964204655.1. Classification (NCBI taxonomy): domain Eukaryota; kingdom Metazoa; phylum Chordata; class Amphibia; order Caudata; family Salamandridae; genus Triturus; species Triturus cristatus. Next base: position 44,249,123 of record NC_140589.1, read on the forward strand.
GGGGAGCATTGGGGTGAGGGGAGGCTGGGCGATCGATGTGCCCGCTCGACCGCGAATGTCCCAGAGAAGGCATCTCTTCAAAGAGGTCCGCAAGCCGACGATCCACGTACGCCTCCATGGGGCCTGTGTTGGTGGATTCACATCCTCCGTGTCTAAAATTCGCGTTTTGGCAGATTCAGTGTGGGCCTCATGTTCTATTCGGCCATGCATGGTGTCAAGGCGTGCCGTCAGGCTGTCAAAACTGCATCGATGGCCATGAATCCAGCGTGTAGCTCTGCCATTATAGCTGCCACTCCCTCTACAGGGGGCTTTTCAGCATCTGGTTGGTCAGTGGGGCCCGGTTGATCGCCACGCGCTGCGGCGTTGCTGTCTTCCCGCCTAGGAGGTTTGGTAAATTTGAGTGGTAGCTGCCGCTGCTTGGGGTCCCCTCAACTCATAATGAGGCAGGAGAGGTTTGGTAATGGCCGCCCAATACGTGGATCGCAAGCAGCTAATAAAAATTCAGGTGTTGATGAGCGGGATTGTCACTATTGGAAGGACTATGAGGCAAGCCTCTGGGGGTATAGAGTGGATAGTGCCCCTCAGTTTCTGTACCGAGAGGCGGGATTGTTGGTACTGGACTGCTATATTGAGGCCCCCAGCCAGGGCATGCTGTTAATAGGTCAGGTCGATGTTGAAAGCAATGCAGGAGTGCTACATGCGCTGCCTCAGTCGCTCCCCCTGTGAAGGTGATAAGAAAGGTGCTCATGCCAGTATATCAATGGAATGTATTAGCGTAATGCAGTCCCATGTCGTTATGAGCCCTTTATGGGCCGCAATGGAGTCGTCTTTGCCGGGGCCGCCATTGTATGAGGGTCAGAGGCGCACGTCGCAGGGAGACGGTGGGTGATGTGTTGCGGTAACCGAAGGGCCGAGCGAGCGACTCATCACAGTGCGGCTAAGCAGGAGGCCGGGATGGAGTCTCCGCATCCCAGAGGGCCTGGAATCCCCTGTCTCAATTTATGGGGAAGCCGCGCTGTCGCAGTCCCGCCCCCAAGCTCGCACGCGACCCCTGTTGTTGCGGGGCCTCTGGGTGCCGCATCAGGCTGCCGCCGTCGAAGGGCTCCCCACCACCCTCAATTTGGCCCTCAGTCTTCTCGCAGGTCTCCACGCATGCCACTCGGTCTCAGTGACCAGCGGCTGCCGTTGATGGTGTAGATTGCCTCGATGGAACGGAGCCAGGAAGTTATTCGGGCGGGGCCGCTCCGGAGCTCCGAGATCAAGCCGCCATCTTGGTGCTTGTTCAGGCCACGCCCCCCGTACACATGGGATAATGATTGGCATACGAATTATTGTTTCCAAAGGGTGGTCAGCAAGGTGAGAGGGATGAACGATTCCTTAGAGCACAGAAGTGGGATGGAGTGAGAGCATGTTTGCTTGTTTCCTTCACTCATTGGCCATACCATTAATTTATGTCAGTTGTGACAGCTGACAATGGCTGTCTTGTATGTTGATATACGCTGGAAGACCTGTTGCCTTCAAATTGTGTCCTAGGATTGGCAGCCCGGCTGGCTGAGGACGAGAGAGGCTGTGGATGTCAACCTCATAGGTCCGCCATCTCGCAGATCTGATTTTTGGGCTTCATGGGAGGTATAAGTGCACACACAAAAAATGACCACTTCCGGTTTGCATTCGTTTGTAGGTAGGAGGGTGGTAGGCTTGTCTCTCTAAAGTTGGATGTCACCACGGAAAAAGCTAAGAAAAGCGTTGGAGGCATCTGAGGCAGATTTCTGTTTACATTATTAACTTTCAACAGGTCCTCTTTGTAATATCTCCACTTTGTGCCAGTCTGAAAGCTTGCTTTTAACTGCAGCACTTTTGTTGGTGTTGTGATGTCATTGTGGATGTGTCTCTTGGTGCCTCCTCTGACTATGGTAGATCAAGCCTCAGCACTGCAAATCCTGTCATTTGATAGACTGATTCATAAACCAGTTTTCATCGTATATCGTCACAATTAAAAATAAATTGCATTAGCAGGGAACATAACTTCACACTTGTCATGGCATCTTCAAATAGTAATACATCTCTTAAGTGCCCTTCTCCTGCACTGTGACAGAAACATTAATTCCTGCATCTCAAATGCCTGTCCTACAGCCTCCCTCCACACAGTGCTGACTACCAAACATCTCACTGCACCCCTCCTTCTAAGCACCTCTTCCCTGTGTCACTGTGCTTCACCAGCAGCACTTACTAGAAAAGTAGGTCCTGAAGAAATGATGGCACTAGCTGGAACACTGCTGGGGCAAGGTCCAAGGCCACATCAACAGGTCACCTCGGAAGCTCTGGGGCGTCCGGTGGCAGAGATGTGTTCTGCCGTTGGATGTCCCATTCACTTCAATAGGGAACGGTCTGTCGGTAAAGAGGCTATAAGCTTGGACTGGGGGACCAGTCCGTTTGAACCAACAAGGGGGCTCAGGTCTCACGATGCTTGGAGACGTGGGGACCCCTTTGGTCCTCTTCTTCTTGGGCCATGGCAGTCAACTGCAGCGGTGTCTTGAGGCATCTGGTTTTTGTCACTGGAGACACTCGCGGTAGAGGGAGCCTGCACTAAGAGGCTGCAGGCGGCAACTGGAAGTCCAGTATGGCTGAACCCTAGGATGGCCTTGACTGTTGTGGGTCTGGGGACCCCGTTGGCACTTCCCTTGGACTCGCGCTGCCCTCTGCATTTTTCCATATTGCTACCGATACTGGGGATATTCAAGACTTTCTAGTACCTTTCGGCTCTCAGCAAGATCCACACTGCTCTCCCTGCAGCACCTTCAGACACCCATGTACCCAGGCCACTGCATGCTCACAAGCCCCTGTGACTTTGAAAGAGCTGATGCCAATGCCACCTTGTGTCTGGGATCATCTGTGATGGCCATAAGTTGGGGGAGCATACATCTTATACAAACTCTGAAAAATCCGTGAATATCTAAGAGTTAAACGTCCACCGCTACATCCTTTGCACTTTTGGGACTTCTTAAAGTGCGCCCGCTTTGCTCAGTTCGGGGTGGTGGTTAGACCAGGTATTAGAGCCATGGTGAGATGTGTGTACCTGAACTCAGTTTGTCCAAACTAATGACACAACGGAGATGGTCAGAATGTAGGGTGCTGAAAGACTCTTCTTACAGGCTCAAAAGATCTGCACAGCAGTGTCTTGCTTTGGGCGCGTTCAGTGACAGGATCTCAATATTAACCTACTAGGATTCAAACTTACAAATTGCTTTATGTACTATATTATGTTTTCGAACATGACGGAGCCACATGGTTCCCTGCCAAGCTGCACTGCCTAACGAATACAATTAATCAAATGTATATTTCACTCCTTAGTTAATCCACATTTCACTTCCTTTTTATTCTTCTTTTTCACCCTTAATTTATTCAATCCATTTTACTCATTTTCTTCACCATTCACGATTTTTTACAAAATACACAGGAGCATCAGGTGTTCCACACGCCACGATTATTAAAAATACCAAATGCATTTCGGGACAACCCTTCATCAGGGGTATCTAGAAAAAAATCATTTAAAACAACCGTCAGTCCAGTAGCGCTCGTGATACAATACATGAACTCAAAATAACTCATTATAAATTCAAATTACTTAAACAGTAAGTAATTACACATTTCAATGAAATTGCATCCTTAATTGGAACCTAAACCATGATCTGGTCACCCTGTTGCTCCCTGTGCTCTGCATGTGGCAGGTACATTTGTGCAGAGTTGCTTTACAGCTCGTAACCCTGTATTCAACTCCAAAATCCTCATTTTATCTTTGTGCCAAAAAACACTAAAACTCTTGAAATACGCTCGTGCCTCCACGCTTGCGGATATCTGATGTTATTCCACTAACTTCCCAACAGCTACCACAATGTGCTTACCATTGCATGTGCTTTTGTAGCTTTTAAAAGTTAAGTTCGGGGCCATGTCTTGTCAGTCTTTTGCAGTTTTTTCTCCTCCCTTTTTAAAAACCCATACTTCCCCTCAGGTGATCTGGCACATGTCTTGATACTCGTACTAAACTGTGAACCGGATTTCAACTGATGTATTAACTATTTCACACCAACGTACTCTGTGTCCCAGAATCCTATGGGAATGTCTAAGGCAAATCTTTTATTACACATTGCACTTTTAATTGAATCAATGGCACTTCGAGTATTAAACAATTTATTGAAAATTATATGCATGAAATGGTATGAACAATTATATATATGTTTTATTTTTTGAAAATTCAATGTTTGTTGCTTCTTGCAATGTTTTTCATGTTAATATGTGGTTTATTGCCCAAGTTAATTTTAATATAATATTTATCTATTGAAGTCTCGATCCCTGTATTTAATGCCTCATGTTGATCGTTTTGTTGTCCTTCTCATGCAATGGACACCCAACAGCAGCCCCATTACTGTGCACCGAAGCGGTAAAAGGGTCTGTCAGGCAGCCATGTCCGGCTGCTGATGGGGTTTACATGATTGAAAGAGGATACTGAGCAGCGATTATTTCCCTCTGGATCGTCTCTTTCGGGTGGGCCTTGGAAAATGAGACCCCCATTGATCCCTTACCCTTTGTCTTTGCTGTAGACCCTTAGGCTCCTCCCACCAAGCCCTTGCTGATGTCACCTGGTTTTAGCGCTTTTGCCTACAGACCTTCTTCCTGTGTACATTGAGCCTAGCGTCTCTGGCGATGGGGGGTGGGGGAGGGGGGGCGAGGGTGTGGGTGTGTTTAACATAATGGAGGTGAAAATCAATGTACAGGTATCTGTGGCCTAAATGTTGGCGAAAAGGAATTATGAGCATTATTATTATAACTAAATTGAGAATATGTTGTCATAATGTACACTTGTGTTTCACCAGATGGAGGCTGAGCGCTGCCCAGAGACGATGTCTCCACTTCCCACTTCTTCTCCGCGCTCCCCTTTTGTTTCTAGTAGTCTAGAGGGAACAGATCTAGAGGTTCCTGCCCCAGACACCCCTTGCGAGTTTAGTCTGAGCCCCAGTACACATGCAGAAGCTCCTGGTATCCCAGACTCCTTTCTGAAGAAGACTGACCTCCTCCGCCTGATTGTCTGCCACCCTTGAACTGTAAAGGTTGTACTGACTGGCCATTGGTCTGCTGCTAGCTGCCCTTCTTTGTGTCGTTGAGTCACGGCTGCCCTGTAGCTCACTCAGCCGCTTCTGACCTTGGGTCTGGGTGCCCCCACTGTTGCTAATCTACCTCTGCAAAGTGGAGCCTGGGCGCCATTCACTTCCTCCTGGCTGGGGCTGAGCCAAGGCCCAAAGGAAACACTACTTGCCTGCCCGGCTGTTGTCGTAACAGACCCTGGAGGTCCAACCACCTTCAATGCTGGACCGGCTCCAGGAATTTTTATTTGGGTGGGCCAATGGTGCATTCTGGGGGGCCACTACGGCGACCACGGCCGGCATGACTCATGGGGGGAGGGAGGAGTGTGGGGGGATCGCGCGGGGGTGTTAATTTAATAATATTAATTAAAAAAAAAAAACTAACTTACCTTAACAGTAAGCAGTCAGGCAGGCTCCCTTCCCTAAGCCAATCACAATGCTGCAAGCAGCGCTGTGATTGGTCGGGCCGCCGCCCAGCCAGGGACTTATGTGGAGACCATGTTCTACATGCAGGCTGCATTGCAGCCTGCATGGATAAGGGCAGAGTGTGCATGACTGGTTTGGGCGGCACCAACGGGCCGGCCAAATACTCTTTGTGCACTCAGGAGTGGGCACACCACTCCTCCCATGCACTGCTCGCAGAGCAGCCCCACCCACCGGCAACCAAACATAAAATGGTAATAACTAAAAGTTATTACCATCTTATGTTTCTGCTTCTGGCACTGGGAGAAAGCAGTGGGGCGACGTTCCTCCGCCCTAGTGTAGAAGCCGCCCCTGCACTGCAGGCCTAATGTGTTACTTCTGGAGAAAGCCTACAAGCCCTAGATTACATCATATCTACTTACAGTCACCATGATACAACGGATTGCTTCTGTGTGTACACAGAGCATTTGGAGAGTTATTTGAAAGTAAGAGCAATGTCTGGGCCTAACTGCAAACCCTCGTAGTCGCGCAGGCCAGATTTCCACACAAGTACTTGAATGCCAAGCATATTATAATAGTTCAAGATTGAGGAAGTCCCCATTACCACACGAAAGTCTTGACATCATTGTACTAGAAAGGCTGGCTATTTACTCGTTGCAATTTGTCCAACACTTATTTCTTCGCACAAATTTAACTTGATACAATTTATTTTCTTGTAATTCTTTTGCAAAGTACTTTAATAGACACAAATTCTTGAAAAACAGTAACACATTTGAAAAAAGAGAAAGGAGTATTTTTGAAAACTGCCAGCAGTTTTCACACCGACCATTTCAAAACTAGCAGTCCAGTCATAGAGGTAAACTTCTATTCTTTGAAAACGTCCCTTACAAACTCATCCATACATAGGTTTGCCATGAGCTCCTTCTCGTGTGCTAAAATAGCCAAATTATGAAAGCTAAAGCATTAATCTGTAATGCAAAACAGAATGAGACGCCCATCTAGTTACTGAATTGCCCAATGTAAAACTAGAAAACCTGGGATCAATCCTGGCTTCCATGCTTGACCAAATTGTGTGATCCTAGCCAAACCGTTGTTCCCCTGAGCCTCCTTTATTCATCATCACATACATCAAATACATGTGTTCTAGATGAGCACTGGACAAAACACATTTGCTGTTTGATTTAGTCTAGTTTAAAACTGCTTCATCTGCAGTAAGGATCTAAGCCACAAGTGGGCGCACATAACAACAGACTTTTTAGAACAACAAGTACCTCTGACACCATAAATCACAATATCACTTTTTCTCAGCAAGCCTGTTTATTGACTGCGAGTTATATTTAATTTGCATATATTTGAATTACTTTGAAACAGAAAGAACACTTTCTCAGTGTGACAATCACATATCTTAGACATTTAACATTGAACAAAACGTCACTTTTTTCAACATTACAGAGTGACGACAAACATAGAATAAATTCAGCAAATGAATAATGTATCAAACCAGTACTCAGATATCCTATTTTTACCATAGGGGCTTTCTAACTCATTGTTGCCTCCACATTAAATGATTGTTATGGTCCTAGATGGGATTAAAGAAAAAATATATTTTCCAGAGTTGTCATGGAGAGCGTTGACTAGATGTTTTGTTTCTGCTCTTCTGGGGGCGTTATTGTGTAATTTTATCCCCAACGGATTCTCGTTTTCTATTAGCCGACGCGTTTCGACCTTTCGTGTAGTGGACCTTTATTGGCTTCCTAAGGTCTTCATCAGGGCTTAATTGTGGTTCCAAAGGGACATCTATTTCTGGAAAAATCAATGATATATCTGATCATAAAAAGGTGTATTTTATTGGATAGTTTAAAGTGTGTTTTATTTTTTTTTAAAAAGTCACGAAGTCTTTTTCTTAAAAACCTGATTAAAGGTAGAACTTACATACTGTCGGATAAGGGATGCTGGCGCCTTCTTTCACCTGTAGGGTGAAAGGGAGGACATGTCTACGAGGTGGTTGGCTTTCTCATGGTTCATGTTTCATTTTTAGCAAGACGTAAATATTAGCGGTTATGTGAAGGGAACTTGACATACCTTTCTCGTTCGCCCGTAAATCATTGGGCTGACATGTGAGTCTTTCTCAGTATTGGCGGCTGTAAGAATCTGTGGATGCAAAAAATGGCATGGCGCTATAATGCGGAGTTGTCTGCAGACGTCTTTTTGTGTGACTAGTGCTCCCATGTGCATTTTCATAAATACAATTAGGTGAACACCAACTCGTGCATAGATTGCGGTTGTTACATGACGAACTTTGTTACCCGTGGTGTATAAGTGGATGGACCTTTTTATGATAAGATATATCATTGATTTTTCCAGAAATAGATGTCCCTTTGGAACCACAATTAAGCCCTGATGAAGACCTTAGGAAGCCAATAAAGGTCCATTACACGAAAGGTCGAAACGCGTCGGCTAATAGAAAACGAGAATCCATTGGGGATAAAATTACACAATAACCCCCCTAGAAGAGCAGAAACAAAACATCTAGTCAACGCTCTCCATGACAACTCTGGAAAATATATTTTTTCTTTAATCCCATCTAGGACCATAACAATCATTTAATGTGGAGGCAACAATGAGTTAGAAAGCCCCTATGTTAAAAATAGGATATCTGAGTACTGGTTTGATACATTATTCATTTGCTGAATTTATTCTATGTTTGTCGTCACTCTGTAATGTTGAAAAAAGTGAAGTTTTGTTCAATGTTAAATGTCTAAGATATGTGATTGTCACACTGAGAAAGTGTTCTTTCTGTTTCAAAGTAATTCAAATATATGCAAATTAAATATAACTCGCAGTCAATAAACAGGCTTGCTGAGAAAAAGTGATATTGTGATTTATGGTGTCAGAGGTACTTGTTGTTCTAAAAAGTATTACTCTAGATTCCGGCCTCTGAACACCTCATTGAATCCCCCCTTCACGTTATATACTCCCACATAACAACAGACTTGCCGTTTAGTTCACTAAGGGCCAGATGTACGACCGTTTTTTGCAGTTGCAAATGGGAAATTGGCCCATTTGCGTCCGCAAAAAAGGGTGTTGGTATGTACAAATGCTATTGTGCAAAACGGTATTAGGAAGGGGTGTTCCAGGACGTCCCTTCCGAATAACGAGCCTCATTTGTATGTATCATTGCTTTGCGACCGCAATTGCAGTCGCAAAACACACACAGTTTACCATCTACTTCAAGTAGGTGTAAGCCACTCGGAAAGAGGAAGGGGTCACCAGGGGACCACTTCCCCTTTGTGAATGGATGCAAAAATATGTTTTAAGAGCAGGTAGGGGTCCCACAGACCACTGCCTGCTCTTGAAAAATGAGACGGAAACGTTTCATTTTTTCATTTTGAAATTCAACCCATGTAAGGTCCCATTGATGGAAAGAGGAGGTTTCTGAGGTGGGGGTATCAGGCAAGTAACAATACTCAGGCTCCCTCGTTGCCAGCCTTCAGAGAGAATCTCTCTTCATTACTACCTCCACCTGACCCCGGACTCTGCAGCGCACTCCCTTACAGGCTCCCTCCGTGCGAGCCTTCAGAGAGAATCCCTCTTCATTACTACCTCCATCTGACCCCGGACTCTGCAGCGCACTCCCTTACAGGCTCCCTCTGCGCGAGCCTTCAGGGAGAATCCCTCTTCATTACTACCACCATCTGACCCCGGACTCTGCAGCGCACTCCCTTACAGGCTCCCTCCGTGCGAGCCTTCAGAGAGAATCCCTCTTCATTACTACCTCCATCTGACCCCGGACTCTGCAGCGCACTCCCTTACAGGCTCCCGCTGTGCGAGCCTTCAGAGAGAATCCCTCTTCATTACTACCTCCACCTGACCCCAAACTCTGCAGCGCACTCCCTTATAGGCTCCCTCTATGCGAGCCTTCAGGGAGAATTCCTCTTCATTACTACCTCCACCTGACCCCGGACTCTGCAACGCACTCCCTTACAGGCTCCCTCGTTGCCAGCCTTCAGAGAGAATCCCTCTTCATTACTACCTCCACCTGACCCCGAACTCTGCAGCGCACTCCCTTATAGGCTCCCTCTATGCGAGCCTTCAGGGAGAATCCCTCTTCATTACTACCTCCACCTGACCCCGGACTCTGCAACGCACTCCCTTACAGGCTCCCTCGTTGCCAGCCTTCAGAGAGAATCCCTCTTCATTACTACCTCCACCTGACCCCGGACTCTGCAGCGCACTCCCTTACAGGCTCCCTCTGTGTGAGCCTTCAGAGAGAATCTCTCTTCATTACTACCTCCACCTGACCCCGGACTCTGCAGCACACTCCCTTACAGGCTCCCTCTGTGCGAGCCTTCAGGGAGAAACCCTCTTCATTACTACCTCCACCTGACCCCGGACTCTGCAGCGCTCTCCCTTACAGGCTCCCTCTGTGCGAGCCTTCAGAGAGAATCCCTCTTCATTACTACCTCCTCCTGACCCCGGACTCTGCAGCGCGCTCCCTTACAGGCTCCCTCTGTGCGAGCCTTCAGGGAGAATCCCTCTTCATTACTACCTCCACCTGACCCCAGACTCTGCAACGCACTCCCTTCCAGGCTTGATTATCCATTTTCTACAATCCTTCTCCCGTGCACCTTATCTCACAGCTGACCTTGGGCCTAAGCACCCGACTGCTAATTAAATAAAGACAAGCATTGGCGTAGCCAATAGGTCTCGCCTTTGAGACCTTATAAGTGTTTAGCCATGCAACAGTTGCATAACTAAATACTTATAGGGTCCCAAAAGCGAGACTTATTGGCTATGCCAAGCGTCGCGAAAGTGAAAGTGATCACGATCAAACATCAAAGTGGCCGAAAGTGAAATTAATCGCGGTAAAGTGCGGCGCGCGCCCCTGCGCACATGCATTGTAGCTCCAGGCTGGCCTGGTAGCACTTTTTGGAGCCCTCTCAATAAGTCTCGCCAGACCAGCGCATGCGCTGGGTCAGGCGAGACCTAAAAAACAGAAAGGCCCTGACGGGTCCAGCTTTAGCACTGGTGTGAAAGTCTTTATTGGTGCCGCACTACTGACCTCTTTCTCTGTAGATACCTTAACTACCACCCTCCACCAGTGCCCCTCATCTCTCTGTAGCTCCCCCCTCCACCCCATGCCCACCTCCTCAGATTCCCTCATTGCCACCCTCCACCAGTGCCCCTCATCCCTCCATAGCCCCTCCCCCTCATGACCTCCTCTTCAGATGCCCTCACTGCCACACCCCACCAGTGCCCCTCATCTCTCCATAGCCCCTCCACCCTATGCCCACCTCCTCGGATTCCCTCATTGCTACCCTCCACCAGTGCCCCTCATCCCTCCATAGCCCCTCCCCCTCATGACCTCCTCTTCAGATGCCCTCACTGCCACACCCCACCAGTGCCCCTGATCTCTCCATAGCCCCTCCACCCTATGCCCACCTCCTCGGATTCCCTCATTGCCACCCTCCGCCAGTGCCCCCATCCCTCCATAGCTTCTCCCTTATTGACCTCCTCCTCGGAATACCCAATTTCCACCCTCCACCAGTGCCCTTCATCTCTCCGGACCCACTCTCTCATATGCATTTCATTTGTTGTATAGCGCAACTCATAGTGTAGGGTGTCACAGTACTTTACATCATGCACACAGTATGGAGAGACAATGAATCATACAAGTATGTAAATCAGTCTACAGGAAATGTCACCTAAACCAATGAGGATTACAAGGTGTAGGAATCACATGTCATCCATACTGATGGGCAGTATGTTTTAAGAGGGTTTGGTCTGGAGAAGCACAAACTCGAGATTTAAAGCATACTCCAGTGGTTTGGGGTTGGTTTTAATAATAAAAATATATATTTGCCCAAACAGACTCTTTATAGCAAAATTAGAATAATGAAAGAACTGTGGAAATTCTAACTATATCGCAATACAAAAAAAGAAGTTCTGCTTAAACCATTCAGGTTTGTCTGCAGCTCTTTGATGACAGTTCATAGGTCAATGTCCTGTTAGGATTGTAACTTCTGAACTGCAAGTAACAAAAGGATCTCTGTAACAAATGTAGTAACCCACTGAGCTATCCACATAAAACACAGTTTATCTGCATTTCAAAAAATACCAACAGACAAAGGACTGCTCTCAGCAGGATCATTAATCACCAGAGTTTTCTGGACATTTTTACTGTTGTCTTGCATTTGTGGCAGAGCCAGTCGTGAAAATGATACAAACAATTTAAATGAAAATACACGGCATACACAAAGTATGTATCTCGCTGGACCCTCGCAGATTTGAAAAATATGAACAAATGGCCACACATTCTCGAAGTATACGCGAAGTATGTATCTTGCTGGGCCTTTGCAGATTAAAATAAAATGGAAGAGCCACACATTCTCTTACCTGCTCCGTTGGAGCTATGTGGCCGCCCCATCTGATAAGCACCTGAAGGGGACAGGAAAGGTGAATCAGGATAAACCAACTCCTTTTCTTCAGGGCTGAATAGAGAAAAGAAGATATCCATGTGGCACGCAAAGGTTACCCGGTGCCAAAGAAAAGATGTCCCCTGCACCATGCCCCTCTTCTCCCCTGCACGAGTGGGCGGGGACACAGCCCACCTTTCTAAAAGGAGATGCGTGATTGGGGGTGCCTGTGAGAAAGAGCCCAGGCCCAATCACGCAACTCTTAGAAGAAAAAGAAAAATAACGTTCAGAGGAACATTTTAAATTTCAGTGGCCATTTTCTGTTGGCCTTCTAGACGTCGCTGCGAGGGCCAAGGTTCATGTTTGGGTGGGCCAGGCTCATGTTTGGGTGGGCCTGGCCCACCCGCTAGAACCAGACCTGCTTGAATGGCTCATGGATCTTCAGAGAGCTTGAACTCTCATCTCCCGATGAAGGTGGGATGCTGTGAATTGACAACAAATGGTCAGGATTCCCTGCTGAGCCCCTCTGCCCCAGTGCTAGAGACAGGCTGCCTGAGAGATCCACAACCACTATGTGTGAGAGGGTGGTGACTCAGCCGGGCAAGTGTACCCCTCTTTTTACCAACTTTCATTGCTTTTGTCAGCTTCATTGTTCCCCCCTTCACCTTTCAGGGTGTGGCCATCCAGCGCTATTGGCTGTCTGTCCAGCGGCTCCAGGACCTTTGAAGTCCACTCTGACCCGGTGGCCTCTGGGCCTGTTGCCCCTGTGAGCTCCATGGCTCCCCTAAACTCTGTGCACCACCACTCCACCCCCACCAGTGTATACAGATGCGCATCCACCCCCTTGCAGATACCTGTCATAATGGTACTGCTGTTGTATGTCCTCTTTGTTACCTTTCATTTATGTTTGTGCACCACATAAACAAACTCGAAAGACGCACAGCCTCTTGTTTTAACAGGGGGGGGGGGTTTCATCCCTCCATCGTGATTCACTGTTTCCATCAGTACAAGTGTTCACAAACATTTGTTTGTTTGTTCCCAGTTCTGGATTCATACCCCATTACGCTGCTGCTTTGTCTTTTTGTTTCAAACTATTCTTTAGAACCTTAGAAGGGTTCACACAGATTATATCATGGTGAGCCAGTGAACCTGGTTTTAGAATTTGATTGTGCTCACTACGTCTGTGACTGTGTTAAGTGAGAATAAAGTTCTCACAGTGAGAGCCCTGATCAACGCATCGCATTATGCAAGACTGGTAGAGCACTTAGTATTGTGCTATCTGTTGTGTTTTATATTTTCTAATTAAATCCACATCAGTCACCCATGTCAGGCCAGGAGTAATGTCCTTGATTTGCTTTTGAGTTCAGCCTTATACTGCTTGTGAGTTGAGGTTTGCTGTGCTCATGAGTTAAGCCTTGTACTGCTCGTGAGTTAAGCCTTGCACCGCTCGTGAGTTAAACCTTGCACTGCTCGTCAGTTAAGCCTTGCACTGCTCATGAGTTAAGCCTTGCCCTGCTCGTCAGTTAAGCCTTGCACTGCTCATGAGTTAAGCTTTGCCCTGCTCGTCAGTTAAGCCTTGCACTGCTCGTCAGTTAAGCCTTGCACTGCTCATGAGTTAAGCCTTGCCCTGCTCGTCAGTTAAGCCTTGCACTGCTCATGAGTTAAGCTTTGCACTGCTCGTGAGTTAAGCCTTGCACTGCTCGTCAGTTAAGCCTTGCACTGCTCGTGAGTTAAGCCTTGCTCTGCTCGTCAATTAAGCCTTGCCCTGCTCGTCAGTTAACCCTTGCACCGCTCGTGAGTTAAACCTTGCACTGCTCGTCAGTTAAGCCTTGCACTGCTCGTGCGTTAAGCCTTGCACTGATCGTGCGTTAAGCCTTGCACTGCTCGTGAGTTAAGCCTTGCACTGCTCGTGCGTTAAACCTTGCACTGCTCGTGCGTTAAGCCTTGCACTGCTCGTGCGTTAAGCTTTGCCCTGCTCGTGAGTTAAGCCTTGCACTGCTCGTCAGTTAAGCCTTGCACCGCTTGTGAGTTAAACCTTGCACTGCTCATCAGTTAAGCCTTGCACCGCTTGTGAGTTAAGACTTGCACTGCTCGTGCGTTAAGCCTTGCACTGCTCGTGAGTTAAGCCTTGGACTGCTCGTGAGTTAAGCCTTGGACTGCTCGTGAGTTAAGCCTTGCACTGCTCGTGAGTTAAGCCTTGGACTGCTTGTGAGTTATGTCCTTGACCTGCTTGTGAGTCAAACTTTGCACTGCTCGTGAGTCAAGACTTGCACTGTTTGTGAGTTAAGCCTTGGACTGATCTTGAGTTAAGCCATGTACTGCTCGTGGGTTAAGCCTTGGACTGATCTTTAGTTAAGCCTTGTACTGCTTGTGAGTTAAGCCTTCTACTGCTCGTGAGGTAATCCTTGGACTGCTTGTGAGGTAAGCCTTGGACTGCTCGTGATTTACGTCCTTGACCTGCTCGTGAGTTAACCCTCACACTGCTCATGAGTCCAGTCTTGGACTACTCGTGAGTTAAGCCTTGCCTTGCAAGTCAGTTAAGCCTTGGACTGCTCATGAGTTAAGCCTTGTACTGGTCGTGAGTCAAGCCTTGCATTGCTTGTGAGTCAAACCTTGCACTGCTTGTGAGTTGAGCCTTCGACTGGTCGTGATTTACGTCCTTGACCTGCTCGTGAGTTAAGCCTCACACTGCTCGTGAGTTAAGCATTGGACTGCTTGTGAGTTAAGCCTTGGACTGCTCGTGAGTTAAGCCTTGTACTGCTCGAGACTTAAACCTTTGACTGCTTGTCAGTTAAGCCTTGTACTGCTCATGAGTTTAGCCTTGGACTGTTCGTAATTTACGTTCTTGTCCTGCTTGTGAGGCAAGCCTTTCACTGCTCGCGAGTCAAGACTTGCATTGTTTGTGAGTTAAGCCTTGGACAGATCTTGAGTTATGCCTTATACTGCTTGTGTGTTAAGCCTTGGATTGATCTTGTGTTAAGCCTTGTACTGCTCGTGAGGTAAGCCTTGGACTGCTTGTTAGTTAAGTCTTGGACTGGTCATGATTTACGTCCATGACCTGCTCGTGAGTTAAGCCTCACAGTGCTCATTAGTCAAGTCTTGGACTGCTCTTGAGCTAATCCTTGCCCTGCTTGTGAGTTAATCCTTGCCCTGCTCGTGAGTTCATCCTTGCCCGGCTCGTGAGTTAATCCTTGCCCTGCTCGCTTGTTAAGCCTTGCCGTGCTCGGGGAGTTAAGCTTCGCCCTGCTCTGGAGTTCAGCCTTGCACTGCTTGTGAGTTAAGCCTTGCCCTGCTCGGGAGTTAAGCCTTGCCCTGCTTGGGAGTTAAGCCTTGGCCTGCTTGGGAGTGAAGCCTTGTCCTGCTCGGGAGTTAAGCCTTGCCCTGCTCGAGAGTTAAGCCTTGCACTGCTTGTGAGTTCAGCCTTGGTCTACGCTTGATTTACATCCTTGACCCGCTTGTGAGTTAAGCCTCACACTGCTCGTGAGTCAAGCCTTGCATTGCTCGTGAGTCAAGCCTTGCACTGCTTGTGAGTTAAGCCTTCAACTGGTCGTTATTTACGTCCTTTACCTGCTCGTGAGTTAAGCCTCACACTGCTCATGAGTCAAGTCTTGTAGTGCTCGTAAGTTAAGCCTTGGACTGCTCGTGAGTTAAGCCTTGGACTGCTCGTGAGTTAAGCCTTGGACTGCTCTTGAGCTAAGCCTTGGACTGCTCGTGAATTAGGCCTTGGACTGGTTGTGATTTACGTCCTTGACCTGCTCGTGAGTTAAGCCTCACAGTGCTCATTAGTCTAGTCTTAGACTGCTCGTGAGCTAATCCTTGCCCTGCTTGTGAGTTAATCCTTGCCCTGCTCGTGAGTTAATCCTTGGCCTGCTCGTGAGTTAATCCTTGCCCTGCTCGTGAGTTAATCCTTGCCCTGCTCGTGAGTTAATCCTTGACCT
The DNA here is from genome assembly GCF_964204655.1 of Triturus cristatus. Taxonomy (NCBI): domain Eukaryota; kingdom Metazoa; phylum Chordata; class Amphibia; order Caudata; family Salamandridae; genus Triturus; species Triturus cristatus. The sequence goes on from NC_140589.1 coordinate 44,265,038, forward strand.
GCTCGTGAGTTAATCCTTGCCCGGCTCGTGAGTTAATCCTTGCCCGGCTCGTGAGTTAATCCTTGCCCTGCTCGTGAGTTAATCCTTGCCCGGCTCGTCAGTTAATCCTTGCCCTGCTCGGGGAGTTAAGCCTTGCCCAGCTCGGGGAGTTAAGCCTTGCCCTGCTCGGGGAGTTAAGCCTTGCCCTGCTCTGGAATTCAGCCTTGCCTGCTCGGGAGTTAAGCCTTGCCCTGCTCGGGAGTTAAGCCTTGCCCTGCTCGGGAGTTAAGCCTTGCCCTGCTCGAGAGTTAAGCCTTGCACTGCTTGTGAGTTCTGCCTTGGTCTACTCTTTATTTACATCCTTGACCCGCTTGTGAGTTAAGCCTCACACTGCTCATGAGTCAAGTCTTGGACTGCTCGTGAGTTAATCCTTGTACTGGTCGTGAGTCAAGCCTTGCATTGCTCGTGAGTCAAGCCTTGCACTGCTTGTGAGTTAAGCCTTCAACTGCTCGTTATTTACGTCCTTTACCTGCTCGTGAGTTAAGCCTCACACTGCTCATGAGTCAAGTCTTGGACTGCTCGAGAGTTAAGCCTTGGACTGCTCGTGAGTTAAGCCTTGGACTGCTCGTGAGTTAAGCCTTGGACTGCTCTTGAGCTAAGCCTTGGACTGCTCGTGAATTAGGCCTTGGACTGGTTGTGATTTACGTCCTTGACCTGCTTGTGAGTCAAACTTTGCACTGCTCGTGAGTCAAGACTTGGACTGCTCGTGAGTTAAGCCTTGTACTGGTCGTGAGTCAAGCCTTGCATTGCTCGTGAGTCAAGACTTACACTGCTCGTGAGTCAAGACTTGCACTGCGTGTGAGTTAAGCATTTGCCTGGTCGTTATTTATGTCCTTGACCTGCTCGTGAGTTAAGCCTCACACTGCTGATGAGTCAAGTCTTGGACTGCTCGTGAGTTAAGCCTTGGACTGCTCGTGAATTAAGCCTTGGACTGCTCGTGAGTTAAGACTTGGACTGCTTTTGAGTTAAGCCTTGTGCTGCTCATGAGTTAAGCCTTGGACTGTTTGTGATTAACGTCCTCAACCTGCTTGTGAGTCAAACTTTGCACTGCTCGTGAGTCCAGACTTGCACTGTTTGTGAGTTATGCCTTGGACTGATCTTGAGTTAAGCCTTGTACTGCTTGTGAGTTAAGCCTTGAACTGGTCGTGATTTAAGCCTTGGACTTATCTCAAGCTAAGCCTTGTACTGCTCGTGAGTTAAGCCTTGGACTGCTCGTGAGTTAAGCCTTGCACTGCTCGAGAGTTAAGCCTTGGACTGGTTGTGAGTTAAGCCTTGGACTGCTCGTGAGTTAAGCCTTTGACTGCTTGTCAGTTAAGCCTTGTACTGCTCATGAGTTTAGCCTTGGACTGGTCGTGATTTAAATCCTTGACCTGCTTGTGAGGCAAGCCTTGCACTGCTTGTGAGTTTAGCCTTGGACTGATCTTGAGTTAAGCCTTGTACTGCTTGTGAGTTAAGCCTTGTACTGCTTGTGAGTTAAGCCTCGTACTGCTTGTGAGTTAAGCCTTGAACTGGTCGTGATTTAAGCCTTGGACTGGTCGTGATTTAAGCCTTGGACTGATCTTGAGTTACACCTTGTACTGCTTGTGTGTTAAGCCTTGGAGTGCTCGTGAGGGAAGCCTTGGACTGCTTGTGAGTTAAGTCTTGGACTGGTCGTGATTTATGTCCTTGACCTGCTCGTGAGTTAAGACTTGCACTGCTCATCTGTTAAGCCTTATGCTGCTCGTCAGTTAAGCCTTGCACTGCTCGTCAGTTACGCCTTGGACTGGTCGTGATTCCCGTCCTTCACCTGCTCGTAAGTCAAGCCTTGCACTGCTCGTGAGTCAAGACTTGCACTGTTTGTGAGTTAAGCTTTGGACTGGTCGTGATTTCCGTCCTTCAGCTGCTCGTAAGTCAAGCCTTGCACTGCTCGTGAGTCAAGACTTGCACTGTTTGTGAGTTAAGCTTTGGACTGGTCGTGATTTCCGTCCTTCACCTGCTCGTGAGTCAAGCCTTGTACTTCTCGTGAGTCAAGCCTTGCACTGTTTGTGAGTTAAGCCTTGGACTGCTTGTGAGTTAAGCCTTACACTGCTGGCCCACGCCTACCCGAAGAGTCAAGGGCGCTTGTGTGACCCCCCGCTTTCTGTTGTAGACTGTGCACCTTGAGTGTTGGTTGCTAGCGCGTTACATGAGCTGCCTCCATCTGTTTCTAGTTCCAGCCACTGTGTGAATCAGAAACTGGGCATTTAGCAATCAAAAACGATGTCACCAGTAAACCCTTTCAGCATAAGGATGCTATGCAAATAGACTTCTGTTTCAATGGATGGGTTTTTAAATGTAAGCTGACAGACTCTCATTATGTGTGTCGTGTAAGGTCACTAACTACTGGAAAAAAAACTTTCTGGAAAACTCAGAAACGTACAAACATCGCATGTGGTTTGTGGCCGGCTCTCCAAGGGGGCTTTATTGATATTTGAGCTTCATTAAAATATTTCCAAGCTCTTATTATTTACATAAACAGGAACAGACCTAATCATTAGCAGTTTACTTTTTCCAGGTTAGTCGATGATGCTAAGAGACCCACCACAGAAATCCTCAGCATCACCGCATGTGGGCAGCGACCGCCAGCGATCCGCTACAATGGCCGCTGTGTGTTGGGCTTCTCCTGCTGTCCGTCTGACCCCTGTCCGCATCAGGCAGTCGTGGGTTTATCCAACAATCACTGACCTGCACAGCCTTTCCTTACAGACCAAGTTCCCCACCTGCACATTCCCACCATTTCCCTCATAATCGAGGGTCTGTCCAGTTTATCCAGAAAGTTCTAATTATGTGATCTAAAAACTCCAGCTTCTCACAGGAACGTAAGACTAATTGTGCCTACTTTATGCTGCCAATTTGCAAATGTGTGAGCATCCGCCAGGTTTGTATACAGTAAGAAACCCATCCTTTGGTAAACATGACTTCATGCATCAGCCTTGGTGAAGTTCAAAGTGACCAGTCACAAATGTCTTCCAATGGAGTTGCATCACGAGTCAAGCCGGACCATGAGGCAAGCGTAGCTTTTGTTGTTGAGGAAGAGGGCAGTATGGCTATTGATTGCTACATTGATGGTGGTCTTGTAGTACATGGCTTCAGATAGTTGAATGATAGTTGGAGAGATATGGTTTCAGGTGTGTAGGGTCTTCGTGGCATTTTGATCTTCCCATTTCTTCTGCTGCCTTTGCATCGCACGCTTGTTTTTGGTAAGTTCTTGGGTGTACCGATCTACATGTTTCTTCAGAACAGTGTTGTAAATGTTCAGGGAGGGAGTCGGCATCTGTTGATGGCTGGGAGTGTCTAGGTAGGTTGATTAGGTCTTCTTGGAGCTTTTCTAGAGGGATGTCCTTGAAGATGCAAAAGGTTCGGCTACCCTTCAAGTGAGGAGGTGGCATGTGTGATGGTGAAGACCATCAGCGAAAGGACAGTCCAGCCCAGGAGTTTGGATGTCTGGCAGTGGATGCTAGAGGATGCAGAGAGGGTGAGGTTCAGTGTTTTATCTTTGAAGTGAGTTGGATTGGCGATGTAGTGTTTTGTTGCTAGGGTGTAGAGTAGAGAGTCAAAGGCTTTCTTTGTGGGTTTAGTGCTGGAGGTGCCAGGCTGGTGAAGTCTCTTAGGAAGGTGGGGTGGGAATGTTGAATGGAGGCAGATTTGCAGAGGTCGGATATTTCTTCTCTGAAGTGCTGCGGGTTCTGTAGACGTGATGATGGAAGAAGGCTGTTTTGCAGGCTGTGAGAGGGCAGGAGCTCCAAAGACTTACGAATGGCCACATTGAAGATGGTTGAGTGGTTGATGACCACATTGACTCGTGTATGACTGCGAGCCCCCCTCCAGTTCTGCATCTAGAGTAGAGGGGGGGATTTCAAAAATATGTGTAGAGCAGGGTGTGAAGTAGGTCTGTGATGAAAAGATCATCTAGGATGTCAGGCGTGATGATGTTTGGGGTGTGACTTATTGTTGAGTGTGCATTGATGGCTCTAGGTCTTTCAGGTCTCAAAACAAGTGAGACCCTTCTCTTGGCATGCCCTTAACTTGGACACCCAGGGGCTCCTTTGAAGGCTGTGCAGGGTAAGAAAATGCAGATTTGCCACTTCCTGTTGAGATGCATGCTGGGAAATCTGGAAATGTCTTCTTGCTGAGTTGGATCCTGGGGAAATCTGTCTATGAAAACTTTACTTTAAAGTGGGTACTAGCAATAATTGTCATTTTTTAGCCTTCACCAGGGTACTTTAGTAGAAATTGACACAGTGACTTGCAGTGTGGGTGGTAGGGTAGATGGAGCCGTTGGATGCTGGAAATCGGATATCAGCTTGAGGCCAGGCAGTTGGCGAGGGGGTGTCTGTGTAGATGAGGAGAGTTAGGTTGAATGGAAAGGGTCAGAACCGGTTTTATGGTTTTTTAACTTTCTCTACTAAGAACTCGACAAATGTCTCACGATCGAATAGAGAGCTGTCAAAGAGATGGGGTTTACAAAGGCATACATTCACTTTACAAACCCATTCTTACTAATGGAGTGACTGCGTTGAATGTTACTGCAAAGCGAGGGCAGACACCATCTTTGTAAACATGCATGCAGAGACGCGCCATGACAGATTCGGTGCCCAGTCCAGGCGGAACCCTGCCCAGATCCCATGCCCCACTTTGTGTTGTGTAACATATTCCTGTCCCTGTACTCCGCTGCCCGCTGCAGCAGCGTGTACTTACAGTACAAGGAGGATTGTAAGTGCATTATTGTACAGTATCTTACTTGGACGTCTTTCAAACCCTTGACGGATGGGTCTGGGCATTAAATATTCCACCTGCTCTCTTGTAGAATAAACATGTTTGAAGGCTGGGTGCAGTGCCAAGCCTGGCGGGGCTGTGAGATATGCACAGATATGTAAGCAGATTAGTGCTTGTGAAGGTATGCACTGTATCTTGGTTATCTAAGATAGTGTGGAATATGGTTTATGCCAGAGGTTTACTCACCCTGGCGGAGAGACATGCTATTGGCTCAGGAAACGTTACTTTCCACTTACTCATTAAGGAACAGAAGTGCTTTCTGATGTACACGTTTTTTTTACCAAAGTACTTGGGAATGTTCCAGCATACACAATTTCATGAAACAAGCAAGTTCAGCTAATGTTTGTCTTTTTTGCCTAAAACGTGTTTTCTTTAAGAAAAATCATAAGGTTGTTGCTAGACAGTTAGAAACTGGTCTAACCCATACAAAACATGTGCCCGGATAGGCTTACAGTAAAAGGATCGCGCCTGCTGCACATATTTCTTTGACCATTTCAATTTCAGAACACTTGTGTGCATTACATTAAATAAGACTGAAGTATATCATACATTATGCTCTGTAGAATCACGTGTATGAAAGATTTTATTTTCAAACTAACCAGTAAATGCAATAAAACAGACATGTAATTCTAGTCCCCAATAAGATACCCACACATTTATTTTTTTAAATTATATTTATTGATTTTCAAATCATAGACATATCAGCGGCATCATACAGAGCAGTACGAATACCAAACAAACAGACAGCATGTGGTTGGCTAATCCCTCATCCCGCTGCCCGCTTGGACACTTGTGCTGTTTAGTGACTGTAACATTACAAGGAACGTGCATGTACAATACTATCAGACTGCATTGTTCAGTGTCAGTGGCTGGTCTTCTGAACGCAAATATTGTCTTAAAGGTTCCCGAATGTCCTCGGGTCTTGGACGGTGGCTCCTCCGCATATAGTTCGAGGTTCTCCTTGCAGTAAACCAGGTCCTTTGTCCATTGCTCTGGTCGCGGGGCCTGAGCACTCTCCGAGATTAGTGCCACCCGCCGTTTCGCCAACAGTGCAATTCTGATAAATGTGCCCACAATGCCCTTCAGCTGTGGTATGCAGCACAGTACACAAACCTGCGGTGTACACTGTACAAGGACCAACGACATAGCGTGTATGCGCCACACTACCGCCACCCTGAACTCAAACACGCGCCTGCATTCCCAAGCCAAGTGCCAGAAATCCGCATCCGGACCCCCACATCTTTTGCATCTACTATTATACCGCAGACCATACTTCTATAGTTTGAGCGGTGTCTGGTAAACTCGATGGATGTATTTTAAATGAATGATGCGCAGAGAACCGTTAGGCGTGAGGGCGCTAGTGAGTTAGCCGCCGTGCTCCCGTTCCATTGGTGTTATCGGAGGATTGCGTCGATCATTCCAGCGAGTGAGACTTGTATCGGCACTGTTAACCTTTCCCTCTCTTGCTGCCCTGTAGAGTTCAGTGATTAGCTTGCAGTGGCGGCTCCTCCATAGGGGCGATTGGGCGCCGCCCCCCTGCTTTCCCGCAGTGCGAGAAGGCAGAAACATAAATGGTAATAACTGTGGTGGCCCAGGACAGGCCACGTGGATGGGGACAGGATCGACGATAATCATGGACGGTGAGCCGTGTGATAGTTAAACCGGAAAGACCCCGAGCGGTCTTCCGATACTTTTATTTATACCCTCGAGGCGAGCCCGCCTCGAGGGGTGGGGGATGCGTGTATGTGTAGATACAGTGTCTCGTAGAGGCCGAGTGGCACTCTACATCCCTCCAACATTTTAGATAGTGCCCTTCATTTCAAAGTTCTCTCTCAAGGCGATGGGCATACATAGTCTCGGAGTCTTTGGCTGGGAGCTGGGTTACTGCGCAACCTGGAGCCCACTCCCCTTCTGGACACACCTCTCTCATCCCGGCCCCGGGGGTCAGGCTCTTCCCCTCGGGTTTGACTCTCCTGATGGTTAGTCGGGGTCTGACTGGATGCTCCGGGTGGAGTGCCTCTCCATTGCCTCGGGGACGCCCTTTCCGGGGTGTCTGCTCGCTCAGGGAAGTCAATCAGCTCCTCACTCGCTTCTTCACGTGATGGCTCTCCCGCCAGTTCCTCTCCGACTCTCTTGAAGTACGATGCGTTTCTGGTCACCCTCACATCGCCTCTTCTGGCTGTTATCATCGTTCCTTTTGCCGATAGCACCGTCCACACCTCTGGTTCAAAAGGCGTCCGGAACTTCCATCCCGGATGTCGATCCTTCACTATGACCCTGTCTCCGACCACTATGCAGTGTTCGCGGGCTCTCCGGTGTTCACTGGCTTTGTTGTTAGCTCTCTCTCTCCTCTCCTGCACCGCATCGTCATCCCGTGCCTTTGGGCTCCAGGACGGATCCGTCGGTATTCCATCCCGCGGGGCTTCTTTAAACAGGAGATGGGCTGGGGCACACTTCGTAGTGCAGTGCGGTGTATGCCGATAAGCATCAAGGAACTTAGTTAGTGCCGCTTCCGCATCCTGCCCCTGCACGACGGCGATGCGAAGAGCCCTGTTCAGCGTGCGCATCAGCCTCTCAACATCTCCATTCGCCTGCGGCCACAGAGGGGTGATTCGCCTGTGCCGGATCGCCCGTTGAGTCATGTAGTCCCTGAACTCCTGGCCCTGGAAGGGTGGTCCATTGTCCGACCGAACCATCTCCGGGTTCCCCAACATGGCGAAAGTCCTCTCCAGAGCCATCCGGATGTGCTGGAACGACGTGGACTCCACCACTTCCACCACCGGGAACTTCGTGTACGCGTCCACCATTACCAGCATCTGCCTCCCATCCGGGAAACTGCCGAAGTCTACGCTCACATTGCTCCATGGGCGATGACACGGTTCCTCCGTGATGACCGGCGTAGCTGGTGGGTCCGCTCCTGTGATCGTACATGCCCTGCACCTCCGTACCAGCTCCTCGACCTTTGCGTCCATGGCCGGGAACCAGACCTTGTTTCTTAGGCGGGCTTTGGTCTTCGCCATCCCCTGATGGCCCTCATGCGCCAAACGCAAACACCTCTCCTGAAGTGCGCAGGGAACAACCAGCAGATGGCCTCGTAATACTGTGCCGCATTCACCAACACTCAGCTCGTGGCGGACTTGCCACATTTGCTGCTGGGCATGTTTCTCTTCCTCCGTGAGCACCTGATTCCCTTCTAGGAACCTTTTCCAGTTGTGGGACGCCAGGGCTTCTTTGACTTTGGTCAGGGTTCCGTCCTGGTCAGTCGCCCGGCCAACTTCCTCCAGGGTCATTGCATCCGGGCAGGCATCTCTGCCAATCATCTTCACGTAGGCGTCAGAGTATCGGACGTCTGCAGGGACACATGCCGGGGGAAGGTCTTCAGGGTGCCGGGACAGGTAGTCGGCCGTATTGTGCGCTCCGGGACGGAAGACCTCTGTGAGTCGGTATTGCTGCAGTTGTACCGCCCAACGTTCAATCCGTGGCGGGGCTAGCCGTGTGGTGCCTCCAAATAGCGGGACCAGCGGTTTGTGGTCCGTGACTACTGTAAAGTCCTGTCCGAACAAATACAGATGGAAATGCTGGCAGGCTCACTTGATCGCGAGAGCCTCTCTTTCAATCTGGGCGTACCGCGTCTCAGTGTCAGACAGTGCCCGACTGGCATACGCGACCGGCTTCCATGTGCCCGTTTCGTGCTCCTGGAGCAGCACCGCTCCGAGGCCCACCGGACTGGCATCCACGACAAGCTCCGTCGGCTTCCCCGGGCGGAAGTACGCCATGACCGTCTTGTCTTGTAGGGCCGCCTTGATCTTCACAAACGCTGCATTGGCCTCTACGGTCCACCGCCAGGGCTGGTCACTTCTCGTGAGGACACGGAGGGGTTCTGACAACGCCGCCAGGTTTGGGATGAATCTCCCACAATAAGTCGCCATGCCGAGGAAACTCCTCACCTCGGTGGGTGATTTGGGTATGCTAGCTGACCTCAGGGCGATCGCTTTCTTGGGGTCTACTTTTAGGCCGTCTCGTGTGAAAGTGTAGCCATAGAAATCGATGGATTCCTGATAAAACACACACTTCTCTTTGTGCAGAGTGAGGCCATGGTCCCTGAGCCGTTGGAGTGTGGCTCTCAACTGTGCATGGTGATCCTCTAGGGTGCATGAGAACACGAGGATGTCGTCACTCAGGTTGATTACTCCGGTTAAACCAGACAGGGTTTCCTTGATGGCATTCTGGAATACCTCTGCGGCCGACGATACCCCGAAGCTGAGGCGTTTGTACCTTCTCAGGCCCACGTGCGTCGCAAACGTCGTGATGTATCTGCTGCTCGGTTCCAGCTCCAACTGGTGGTAGCCCGCGTTGAGGTCTAGTTTGGAAAACCACCTGGCCCCATTAAGATCTGCAACGATATCATCCATGGTCGGCGTGACATGGCGCTCTCTTTTGACCGCTACATTGGGTAGCCGCATGTCAACGCACAGCCTGATTGCCCCGGGCTGCTTAGGTTTAGGGGCGACCACCAACGGGGATACCCAGGGCGTGGGACCTGAAACCTTCTCGATGACGCCCAGCGCTTCAAGTTTTGCCAGTTCAGCTTCGACTTGGGGCCTCAGGTTGTAGGGTACTCGTCGGTGTCGCAGTGCTACTGGCCTGACCGTGGGGTCTATGTGAAGTTTGAACTGCTTTCCCTTCAGCTTCCCCAGACCCTTGAACAGTTCAGGAAACTCTCTTAGGATGTCCTCCGCGTGTGCTTCGTGCACTTCGTTCGTAAAGAACACGAGGCCCAAGTCTTCGGCCGTGTGGCAGCTTAAAAGGGTGCCCCTTTTTCCTTCGGTCACGTGAAACCGGGCTATGGTGGTGAGGGAGCCACTGGTGACTGGCGCTTCAAACGTGCCCCTCAGGGGAAGGGGGTCGACTCCTCCATACGCATAGATCCTAGCCTTGGTTGGGAGTAGCGGAGGTCTGTGTTCCAGGGCCTCGAATTGCTGGGAGTCCATGACATTCACTGTCGCTCCGGTGTCTATGAGCGCCTGAAGGGTGGTGTCCATTATTCTGACCAAGCACATGGGAGGCGGCCTCCGCCGGCTCCCGGACTGGCCCACAAACGATACGTAGTAGACTTCGTCGTCCTCTTCTTCCAAGTCGAGGTTAGGCTGGTGCGGCACTTCCTTCTCTGCCTCCTCGGACTCCGCAATCGACAGTTGCCGGACCCTCTGCGTGAAACCCCTCGGCTTCCTCGGGGTAGGACGTGGCTGGCTACTGCGGCAGACCTTTGCATAGTGGTTCAATCTCCCGCAGCGGGAGCACTCGCGCCCTTTCGCTCCGCACGTGGCTGTGGGGAGGTGGTCCTCCCCGCAATTCCCGCAGGGCCCTCCAGGTGGCGTACCATTTATGTTTCTGCCTTCTCGCACTGCGAGAAAGCATAAGTGCCTGGTTGGGGGTGGGCGGTTCTGGTTGAGGGCAGGGGGGAGTGGCTTGCCCACTGTTGTGCATAGGGACTGTTTGGCCGGCCCTGGGGCTGATCAAACAGTCCGTATGCACAACACTGGGCAAGCCACTCCCCCCCCTACCCTTGAGCAGGACCGCCCACTCTCCCTTTTCTCTATGTAGGCTGCTGCATGGAGAAAATGGCCCAGGTGGGGCGCGCTCAGATTCGCCTGGAGAGTTCTGATTGGAGGAGGGGAGGGAGGGAGGCTGCGTGTCCGATGACACGAGGAGAGCTGCAGCCAGCCGGAATTGAAGAACGCAGGGCGGGAGTCCAGTGACGCTGCTGCTCCTGTTCACAAACTGAAGAGCGCCAACGCTGGACTCCGGCCCAGGAGCAGAGGCCGGTCAGGTAAGTTTTTATTTTATTTTAATTTAAAACTCCCCCTGTCCCCACCCGAGTCCACCCCCACATCGAGTATTGTAAGCCGCGACTGAAGGAGGCGGCTTTCACCACTTGTACCAATGGCACTTTAAGCGTTCACACTGATGGCGATCTGTAAAGGCTCTGAAGTGTGTGATGTTCACAAACAAACCTTGGGAGACGACGCACACGAAAGATAGTCAATGCACGTGGGTGTGGGGTTTCAGCTCAGCTCTTCTTTTTACATTTAGAACTTTTTTTGCAACTGGCACAGCAACTGCTACCTGTTTGTCTTGGACGCAGCTGTGGTGGGTGGGAGGACGGAGCACATAGATGAAGAGACAGCAGGTGATTAAATCCATTAATCGGATTTATGGTGGTTATTTGTGCGGCACTGGAATGTGTTTATGGCAGCACCGGTATGCATGTGATGACGAAGACGGCGGGATCGTGACATTTCACAAGACTGGCCTCAGTGTGTCAGGAGTGTGTTTGAAGGGACAGGTGTGTTTATGATTTCACACGCGCTGCTTGTGATGGGGCAATTAGGCTCAATCTGGGGCTTTATCTCACGGGGTGGGTTGTGATAGGGGACCTATGCACTGGTACGTTTATGTGTGTGTGTATTCATTCCGTTGTATAAACTGGGTGTCGTAGCACAAGCGATGTAGTGTGATTGCACAAGTGCATTTACATATGTCTGAATTCACTGTATATTTATAGTGCCAGAAGTGTTTACAGGATAGCGCCTACCATCACTACAGTGCTTAGAAAGGGACATATGTTTGTGCATGACATCACTTATAGATTACCCCCACCCCCCTGTTTTGCCAGCCACGACTGCATAAGCCCTCCGATGCCCCTTGACCAAGTTTGCGCTGTATAAAAACTACAAAAAAGGCCGTTGACCTGCCTTTCAGGTTAGCACATTCTGTTGTCTTGCTCAAAAAGATCATTATATGCAAAGGGCCGCAAAGCGTTTGAAAATGATACCAATTTGTCACCCTTGAGTTTAATTTCACTTTTCATAGATCTTCACTCGTTTATTTATTTTGCATGTTTGTTGTCAGTTTTTGTCTCAGTCAAGGTTTGCTAACTAACATACATCGACACAAAAGTTGCCTGGATTTCCGCCCTACCACTTTCAAATGTCACCAGCCGCCACTGTTAGCTTGTGACTCGCGGGAGTAACCAGGAGCAAATGCAGAGTGTGCAATGCACGTGGCTCTGCTGGGAATGTACCATAATGTGCTTGTACTGCCAGCTTTAGTCTATGAATAGCGGCGATGAATTATGAATACATTGCAACTCCTTGTTGTGAGAAAACTCCCGTTTGGGTACATGGGCGTCCGCAGAAATTTTTCCAGGGGGGGGGGCGAACCTGGCAAATGAAGGGGCGTGGCTAATGTTAATCAATGGGGGCGGGGCTAAAATGGCAGACAATCAGGATCGGGTAATGTTCAGGCCAACCTGAGAAAAACAAGCATTGGCATAGCCAATATGTCTCGCCTTTGGGACCTTATGACTGACTCACTGACTGAAGAACTTATATAGCTCACTTTTGCCGAGGCGTCTTGGCGCTGGGTAAGTATGATGCCGGCAGTATAAGTATTTAGTTCTGCAGCAGGTCCCAAAGGCGAGACCAATTGGCTATGCCAATGCTTGTTGTTATATCTGGGCATGTTGAGAGGCTAGGGGACTGGGTCTCGATGTCTGGTTGGGAGCACAGCAATGACCTACTCAATTTGAATGCATAGGTAATACAACCGGAGGGGTGAAATGAAAGGTTCGCTACCAGGAATAACAGGAAGGTAGAAAGTTAGGCTGGTTAGAAAGATAAGGAGGGGTAGAGACAGGCATGGTGGTGAGGGGAGAAACAGATGCATGCTAGGAGAGCGCTGTGAGGGAGTGAGGCGAAATGGGAAGAGGCACTGAAAGGTGGGTCGGGTAAAGACCGTAGTAAGGCAAACAGAAGGGTAGCGAGGGGTGAAGGGTAGACAAAGAAGTGAGGTGTAGAAGAAAAAGATTCAGGAGCAGCGACAGGTAAATCAAAGCTGGATAGGGGAGAATAACGCAGTCGTAGAACGTGAGGGGGCCAGGTAGAGAGAGGGAGAGGTGTGTCATAGACATGTAGAGACAGCTGAGGAAGAGGGAATAATAAAGACTGAGGTAGACAGGTGAGGTAGAGGGGTGCGTTGATATAATGGAAGTGCAGAGATGTGCCACAGATGTTACTGAAGAGGAAAAGAAGTAGAGATATTGAGAAAGATGTAAGGCACTAAAAGAAGTAAGGGGGTGAACAGAGGTAGAACGAGTGGAAGGGGAGAGAACACGTAGAAGATGAATGGCAGGGTAAAATGAGCGGTCAGGCAGTGAGTGTGAGGAGTGGGATACAGAGGCATATGTGGCAGTGAGCGTGATGTGCGGGGTACAGAGGGATATGTTGTGGCAGTGTGCACAAGGTGCGGGGTACAGAGGGATATGTTGTGGCAGTGCGCACAAGGTGCGGGGTACAGAGGGATATGTTGTGGCAGTTAGCGCAAGGTGTGGGGTACAGAGAGATATGTTGTGGCAGTTAGCGCGAGGTGTGGGGTACAGAGGGATATAAGGCAGTAAGCGCGGGCAGGGCCGGCTTAAGCGCTCGTGGCGCCCAGTGCGACAATGCTTTTTGGCACCCCCAATGACCACCTCCACTAAGGTTCTTCATAACCATCCTTTCACAGCGCCCCTCAAGCCTCCGTAACCATTCAGTCTCAGGTGCATTTAATTCATTTTATAGCGCCGCTCCTATCCGTGTAAGGTGTCAGAACACTTTACATTACACAGATTACATAGAGACAAACAATCATAAGTGTGTAAACAGTGCATAGGAAATGTTACATAGGAGAGAGGACAAGAAGGTGTAGGAGTCACAGGTCATCCGTACAGGTAGGCAGGATAGTTTAAGAGGGCTTGGCCAGGAGAATCAGAAACCTAGAATTTAAAACCTAGCACCATGGATGGGGGGTTCCCTTTATTAATAAGAATTGATTTCTACCCAAATTAACCCATTTTGCCACATTAGGATAATGAAAAGCTGGGGGGAAATCATAACGCTCTAGCCCATACCCTACAGTTTGCATGCATCTTTCATAACAGTTACTTGCTCACTGTTCCACATTAGGATTTTAACTCATAAAGAGTTATCAACAATATGGTCTCTCTGACAAAAGTGTGACCCACTGACCTATTTACATTACATTATACGCACTTTGTGAGCTGCACGTTCTTTGCAGCAAGCACAGTAACCCTCTGCGCTACCTTAGGATGAGTAGAAACTTCCATTGCACAAAACTTCGATCTCTCCCTCTCTAAGAAGTGCATTAATCACTGCAGTCATTTAGACATTTTTATTGGTGGCTGAAAATTTCTAGGAGTCCAGGAAAGAAGCAGGTGCTTTTAAAATCATATTAGCACCCCCTACACAAAGTCAGCACCCGGGGCGGTGGCACCGGTCGCACCGCCCTAGAGCCGGCCCTGAGCGCGGGGAGTGGGGTACAGGGGGATATGAGGCAGTGGGGAGTGGGGTGCAGGGGGATAGGAGGCAGTGAAACACAGGGTCAGCATGTCCTGCCAGACATGATAGGGTGCATACTGGCAGATAGATATGTTATTGACACGAGTCTGTGTACGTTTTGGTGGGATCTGAAATCTGGGCTATGGCGCAACCTCAATTTTTGACTTGGGAGAATAATGCATCGACCCCCCCAGAACTTCACTCAGAAGACCTCTTGCTCTCAAACTACACTGTGTTAAAAGCAGTGCTTAATTTGAGCCGGTGCTTTCCGGTGCTGAAGCACCGGAACTTATTTCACAGGGCCGGGGCTATGATTTCTGAACCTGCAGGTGGTCGTCTCAATATTAATTATTCCATTCCAAAATATAAAGTATAACATACCTTGCCATGGTGACTGGCTGGTATGTGTTCACAGGCAGGCATACACCGGTTCAGGCAGGCATGATTGTGTATCACCACGTTAGTGATGATGTCATCACACCTGTCACGAATTCAAGAAGTCATCGTCAAAAAATGGCTTGCGTTCGATTCCCCGAGTCTGTTGCACCCTGCCTTTGCCTGAGCCTCCCATTGGCTAATTGTAGGTGGGGGCTAGCTCATGACGGATTTCAGGCAAGGAAGCTCCGAGAGCTCATTTGGAACTTGGGAGTGAGGTCGCGAGGAAGAATAAACTAAATTAAGTGTACATTTTCAAATTGCTTCGTGACCAGAGTGGTATAGATGGCAGCCCTACATTGCTGCTATCCGCAATGTGCTCAATACGGCTGTGGCCGAGCACAACTTTTGTGCGCCATGGAGTCACCTGTTTGTGCGCTGCCCCCCAGCATGCTAATTGTTCAGCGCGTGAGTCCAGCAGGCGCCACAGCCATACACACCGGCATTGGCAGCATTACGGTCGGGGACAATGCTTGTGCTGTAGCAGTCAGGGTCACAGCAAGCTCAGCATTGGATGCCGATGCCTTTGTCACCCCTGGACCTACTAATTGCAGGCAGCACTAGCAGTGACATAACCTGCTGTGCTCGAGCAGCCGGCTGTTCCGCAATGCACTGATCAATATGTGCAAAAAAGCATTTTATTTTGGTGTGCATTTCTTTTTTTTGCACTCGTGTCGTGTCGGTTTAGATAAAGAATTGAAATACATGTCACCTTGCCCTTCTTTAGGAATGACAAAATAGCAGGGACATGTACAGGCTAGAGACAGGGCTGAGAGCACTAGTAAAGATGAGAGAGAGCAAGAGCAAAGAGGGGAAAGAAACAAGGAGAAGAGAGGGATAAAACACAGCAGAGTAGAAGAAAAGGAGGAGAGCAAATCAGATACAGAGAGAAAGAGAAGGCAGACATGGTGCGCAGAAGAGAGCGATAGAAGGGAGAAGATAGATTGAAAGGATGTAGAGGTCAGGACATGACAGAGAGAAAAAAAGAGCAGAGAAAGGATAAAACGGAGATACAGCTAATCACTGCTAGAAGAGTGAAAGTAAAGAGCCAAGATCGAGGGGAGAGAAAGCAGAATATGGATAAAAAGGAAGATGAAAACGGGCATGGGTAGAATGCATAAGGAATAGAGGGCAAATCAGAAATACAGGGAAGTAGGTAACACACCAGGTGTGACAAAGACGATAGAAAATGATTAGAGAGGTGAGAGGATAGACTCTTAGAGAAAAGACCTATGGGACAAACATCAGAGCAAGGTTAGAAGATAGACTGAGGCAGTGCTAGTGTTGAAGGTGGGGCACACCAGAGATAGAAGTGGGCTATGGCCTCCTTGGAAACATTTTCGGCACCGGCACTTCTGCTTTTGCAAATTAAGCACTGGTTAAAAGGAGGTCTTTGTGTCCAGACCTAACCACTCGTGCTTGTGGCGCGCAGCTCAAACTGGCCATTGTCATTCTGTTTGTGATAATCAGCCACAGACAGCATGACAATGGGCAGGAGGGGCTGCGAGGAGGAGTGCGAGGCGCCCGATCAGGGAGTTGAGGCCTCTGGCAGGGAACAGCTCTGCTCCCTGCAGGGCCCGTAATTACGGACAAAAGGCGTCCGTAAAAGCATGGATGGCCGCAAGGGGGGCAAGGAGGAGCACTCCAGGGGGGGGCAAGCGCCCCTCCTTGCCCCCCCCTGCGGACGCCCATGTTTGGGTATCGGTCTTGCATTGCGTCTATGCCTGGCCGTCTCCGGGAACGCATCGCACCATCCTCCTGCGTCACCGAGAGAGCAGCGTGATGAGCCAGAGGGCGCGCCGGAGCGTGTAGTGGGAGTGTCGCCGCAAGCTTACCAATGGAACGCCAAGCAGCAATGGTGGTATCTATGGCGTTGATTTCATGCCTCGGCGTGCCTCTATGCGAGTCTGTCAGTATGTACTTTAAAGGACTCGGGTGTGCATCACCATCTTCCACCACCACATGTGGAATAAAAGCGTGAGGACTGTACCAATAATATGCATATTGCGCCTGGGCGCAGAGATAATACAAATATAAGTCTGGCACACAGAAGCCACCCTTGTCATAATCCAGTGTAAGTGTGTTCCAACCCACCCGAGACTGTTCCTCACCAGATTAACCTCACCAGCAGCGAGCGCACAGTGATGAAAAAATGCTTAGTTAGTTTAATTGGAATGTTGCTGGACAGGTACAAAAAGCGAGGCAGAACAATCATCTTGATGAGGGCAATAGTATCTGCTACGGATAATGGTAATCCCATCCACCTACTCACCTGTTGCTCCAGCAAAACACATGCCCTTCCATAATTTTCTATGATCACTATCTCGGGATCACGATGCACCCAATATTCCCAGGTATTTAAGTGGATCGGTAGACCACGCCCGCGGATACTCCAGAGTAGGTGGATTCGTGTTTGGTGTTAGTGGTATTATCACCGACTTGTCCCAGTTAATAGTTAATCCCGAAAAAAGGCGAAATCTGATATATTCATGTAATACAGGTGCTAGGTATCTTTGCGGCTCTCTTATGAACAGTACCATGTCATCAGCATAGAGAGATATGCCGACTGAACGGTGTGAAAATCTGAGGGCTGTTTCTCTATGCCATTGTCTGATTATGCAAGCTAGAGGTACAAGCATGATAGAGAACAGCAGTGGTGAAAGAGGACACCCCTCTCTGGTCCCTCTGCTAATCTGAAATGGCTCAGACGTTAGTCCGCCTACACAAACTCGTGCAGTGGGATCGGTGTATAACAACCGCACCCAGCCGGTAAAAACTTCGGGGAACCCCATTTGCTTCAGGATTTGAAACATATAACTCCACTCGAATGCCTTTGCCACATCCAACATAACAGCGGAAGCAGGGAGGGCCGGATCAAGTAAATAAAACATCGAAAAAATAGCGTGTAAGTTGTGGGACATGGACCTTTCTGGTATGAAACTAGATTGATCCGGTGGACCAATTTCGGCATTAAAGGTTGAAGTCTGGTGGCTAAGATTTTTGCTGGTATGTTTGCATCCAGATTAATAAGTGATAAGGGGCGGTATGACTCGCAATGAGAAGTTGTCTTATCTTTTTTTAATGGAGTGATTATCATGGCTTGTCTTAGCGATGGTGGAAGCCTTCCCAACACATGTGCTTCTCCATATGTTTCTAGTAGATGGGGTACCAATAGCTCTGCGTATTCTTTATGAAATTCTGCTGTGAGGCCGTCCGGCCCGGTGCTCTTTTGTTTGGTAAGGCACAAATTGCCTCTTGAATATCAGATGCTTCAATCAGCTGGCTCAAATAGTCTTGGTGTCCTTTAGCTAACCATGCGCACGCTATATCTGTCAGATACTCATCCAACGCTGGAGGGTCGGCCCTCCCTGGCGATGTGCACATCTTAGCATAACAGGTACGAAACTGTTCGACTATGGCTTACGGTGTATAGTGGTCCTCTCCTTGAGCATCTGTGATTTTTGTAATGGCATGGTGTTCAGTGCGATATTTAAGCTTAGTCGCTAGATTATGGCCTGGTCTGCCGCCCTCTCCATATGCCCGAGTCACATGTCTCTTGGACAAGTAGCGAATCTCTGTTGCTGCCAGCTCGTCGTGTTTTAATATGAGATCTTTAACTCGAGATAGTGTTTTTGCACATGGAAGCACCTCGCACTCTCTCTCAAGCTCTGTCAGTGCTTTCTCGATTCTAGTCATTTGTCCCCTAATATCCTTAAGAATGTCTGCTGTTGTGCTAATGCACTTCTGTTTGTTCTGTCCTTGGCCTGACGTGGGTTTGCTGTGCACACCTGCAATGGCTATTTGTAGGTGCTCTCAGGTTTTCTGGGTTTGCCTGATTAGCCGTCTCTTTAAGTCACCAGTTTTGTGTCTACACCTTCAACACACAGTACATCCTTGACTCTCGGTTCCACATCAAGGCCCATTTTGCAAGCTAGTCTTGCAGGATTTCCTGATTTAAAGTCCACTTATCAGACCCTCTATTTTTTATTTGGAGGGGTGTGGGGGGAGATACTGCTTTGGTATCTATTTAAAAAAAATTTGAATCTGCAGTTAGAAGTAGCCATTAGAATAACAAGGTGTTTCCCTTCAGTAACTGTCTTTCTAGAAAATACTCTAACCTCAGATCCCTCACCACTCTCTCTCCTCTCAATTCTGTGGAATAGACTTCTAGGTGTTAATAAGGCTCCACGTTAGGTTCTGCTCCCTCCCACTGTTTTGTATCTGTTTCTGACACTCTGCATCTAATGGCATGGAAGAATTCAAATTTGAACTAACGTCACCGCACAGTGGTGCCTTCTATATACGGTCTGGGCTGCCACTTCCAGTCATGGGATAGGTCACCATGGATTTTGATTGCACCACCCATCAGCATGTAGAAGAATTGCTGGAAAAGTTTTGAATACATTCCGGTGCCTGAGAAGAATTCAGAAAGTGATGAATCTGCTGTTAGACAGACTATCCACCAGAAAGAGTGCTGCAGAAGGTCAGTTACTTGTTCATCCAGGCCCAGCCAGTCTGACCTTGCACATAGTGCTCTCTAGCAGGGCATTCCCAGGTGCTTCCCCTGTTGTTCATGGCCTTTGATTGAGCCTTGAAGATAGTGCTTGCCAGAGCCTGTTATCGGACAAGGTTGAATTCAGTATCTCAGAACCCTCTGATGGGTTTGAGGACTTGGGGCCTAATTTACACTTTGGCAGACGGGTTACTCCATCACAACGGTGATCGATATCCCATCCGCTGAAATATAAATCCCATAGGATTGTCCTGTTGTGTCCCGTGTGCCGAAATATAATAAGGCCATGGTCCAATTTCCACATGAGGTCAGTCGAGCATCTTTTGGGGCATCTCTGACTTCTTTCAGTAAGACCAACATTACACCCTGACTGCGCTTGCACCTTCAACAGACTGCAGCCTCCATCCGCCGAGATCTAAATCAGTCCCTTAGTTGCTTTGGATGACGCGGTAGTGCAGAACACAACACACAGTCCTTATACAAACTGGATTCTAATTAAATAGTCTTTGCATTGTGTACACTGGACCCCTGGGCCCATGCATCAAGTGCCAGACAATCTTTTATTGGACAAGTTCCCAGCAGCGATCTAATGATCACTGAGCTTGTGACATGTTATGTTATGTTACAGGTTTTATAAAGCGCACAGCTGCCCCAGCAAAGGGCTGTCCCAGCGCTGAACTTTAGCAGAAGTTGGAGGGATACTGAAAGATGGCAGGGCCTATAGCATAGGGAAAAGATGTGTTTTAATGGCTTTGCAAAAAGCCATGTAGTTGTTAATGCTACGGGTGTGCACCGGGAGAGAGTTCCAGAGGTTTGCAGCCAGGACGCCGAAGGAGCGTCCTCCAGCTCACTCTTTCCTGACCCAAGGGACAACCGCCAGATGCTGGCCCATAGATCGTAGTTGGCGAGTAGGTGTATAGGATGAGAGCAGGTTCGCCAGGATACCTGGGTAGTAGAGCTTCAAGATTTTATGGGCAATGCAGAGGCACTTGAACTGAATGCGTTTCGCCACCAGCAGCCACTGTAGTCTGCGGATGGCATTGGTCATAGGGCAGGTTCTTGGGAGGCCAAGTAGGGTTCTGGCAGCCGCATTTTGAGCCCTTTGTAAATGTAGAATTTCAGCCTTATCAGCCCCCAGGTAGAGTGAACTGGCGTAGTCTAGCCTAGATAGAATGGAAGCCTGGTTGTTGATTTGATGGACTGTGGGATAAAAAAAAAAGCAGCAACGGTTTGAGCCCTCGCAGGAGCCCAAAGCAAGTCCCAGCTACTTTTTTAGATTGGACCTGGAAGCTAAGGGCCGAATCAACCAATACTCTCAGGTTTTTGACCACCTGTTTAGGGACGGGTGCACAGCCCAACGTCACAGGCCACCAGCTCTCACTCCACAGCTCAGTGTCACTCCCTAGTAGCAGAATCTCGGATTTACTAGCATTTAGTTGGAGGCAGTTGGCAGTCATCCACTCTTCGATGGCAGTGAGATCACTCCTGAACTTAAGTGCATCCTTTGTGGAATCATCAGAGAGTGCTACCACCAGCTGGGGATCATCAGCATATGATGCCGCTGTTAGTCCTCTACTCGTAGCAACCGCTGCTAGAGGTCGAACATATAGATTGAATAGAGTTGGGCTCAACGCTGAGCCCTGTGGAAACCCTTGTTTGATAGTATGTGTCAGGGAGCTTAAGGGGGCGGGGGATGGGGCAAACCAGCCCAGGGCCGGGCCCTCAATGCCGGTTTCCTCCAGACGTTGCAATAGAATCTGATAGGATACCGTGTCGAACGCGGCGCTGAGATCTAAAATTATTATTGCCGAAGTACGACATTTAAAGCCTCCCTCAGTTGTTCAGTTACAGCAAGGAGAGCAGTGTCCGTGCTGTGACCCGGGCGGAAGCCATTCTGAGAAGAGTCATGTCCGTTGTTGTTTTTCAGGAATCCTGTCAGAATGGAATTGATGTGGGCCTCGGCAATCCTGGACACCCACGGCAGGAGAGAGATAGGGCGAAAGCTCTCTGGTTTAGCAGTGTCCAATGTGGGTTTCTTTAATAAAGGAACCTCCATGGTTTGTTTCCAAGCCCTGGGGACAACCGCCAAGGAAAGGGACATATTAACTAGCTGACAAAGGGGTGGAAGGAGCAGAGGAAGAGATTTAAGGAACTGCTCGGGCTTAAGAGGGTCTGCAGGGGAACCAGACTTGACTTTCCTGCATAGCGTATACAACTCATTTTGAGAGATCGATTGGAAGACAGAGAGTGTGGGGGTGACGAGAGGCCTGTGAACAGGGCCTGAACTGACCGCAGTATGGGGTAAGGTCCTATAGATGTTCTCAAACTTCTTACTAAAGAAGGTGGCAAGGTCCTCGCATTGCTGGTCAGACGAAATCAGAGGCGCTTTAGATGACCCTGCAGATTTAAGATTTTTAAGTATAGAGTAGACGCTTTTAGCAGGATTGCTGCTATTTCTGATTTTGACCGCAAAGTAGGCTGCCCTTTCCTTCTGGATGGCCTTATGATAATTCTTGATAGCTGCCTGGTAGTGCCCCTTTAAAACACGGTTATAATCCCGTCTCCAACCTTTCGCAAGCTTTCTGAATAGTGGCTAGCTTACTGTTGTACCATGGGCTGGATTTACTGTTATGACTCTGTGACCACTTTACAGGAATGAGTGTATCGAGAGGCTGCCGAATCCAATCGGATAGGGTTTTATTGGCCGAATCAGGGTCATCTGGCATGCTAGGGGTATGCGTAAGGCGGGCATGGAATTGATCGATGTCCAGTTTGTGCCAGGGGTGATTTAGGACTGACTTCCGAACCACCCCCTTAAGGGGCTCTACCCCCGAGAGTATCATAGGTACGAGATAGTGGTCGGACCAGCTCATTGGGGTAGGAGGGTTAACTGTGAGGTCAGAGAGATTAGAGATGACTGGGTCAAGCAGGTGTCCAGCAGAGTGATTACAGCCTGGGACAAGTTGAGTCAGCTGGAGGGCAGCAAGGTCTGCTAAAAAGTTACCCAATTCAGAGTCAAGTGTGTTATCCAGGTGCAGGTTCAGGTCACCAATAATGCCGAAGTTGGCAGATCTGATGGCCAGAATACCTACTGCCTCAATCAGAGCAGCCCTGAACTCTTTAGAGGGCCCCGGCGGTCGATAGACCAGTAGCCCAGACATTGTAAAGGTGGCGTTGAGGATGATCCTAAAGCGCGCACACCCACAGCCCACCAGGACCTCTTTTGTGAAGGTGCAGGTGTAGCAGGATTTAAAAATAACTGCAATGCTGCCACCTCTCGTCTCTCTATTGAGAGTCGCGATGCTGAAACCCCGGGGCAAAGCCAGCCCGGGCTCAGCCACCGTGTCAGCTGAGAGCCAGGCCTCTGTCAGGAATAGAATGTCAGGTGACTCGTCCTGCAGCAGGTCATAGACCTCGGCAAAGTGCTTGCTAAGGAGCGAAAGTTTAAGCTGAGCCACGCTTAGATCAATGCATCATATGTAACCTTGCAATTGGATTACTTTTAACCGTAAATTCAATACCTTGTAAATACTCCCCTATGCGCCCAGCACTGTTAAGGATTACTTAGTGGATCTTTCAGCCTTCTTGCGGTTGTATTTCTGTTTCAATTGGCCCAAAGAACATTGTGTGGCTGATCAGCTCCTTGTAGGTTTTTCTGGAGCAAAGAAGGGTAAGGCAGTGCATACATGGGCCATCTCCCACTGGACTGTCCTCTACATAAATATCTGCTACACACAGGTTTAGAAGCACCATCAATGAGGCTTACGTGCTCACTCAACCATGGCCAAAGCTTCTACTACTGAGCTAGCACAAGTCCTATCCTGGAGACCTGTCAAGAAGCCACAGGGCTTCGGCACACTCATTCACAAAGCACTACTGCCTCGACAGTTGGGTTCATAGAGAGGCAAATTTAGCCCACTCTGTGCTGCAGGACTTTTTAGTTTGACCCACCACCTGGGGAGGGACTGCTATGGTATCTATTCACAAGGGGAGGCATCTGCAGTTAGAAGTATCCAACAGAAAAACAAGCTACTTACCTTTGGTAACAATCTTCCTGGTGGATACTCTGTCTAACCGCATATTCCTGACTTTCTTTCTTTAAAAAGTTTTGTATAGCGTTAACAAGCCTGACCCTCCCACCTCCCCGTTCTGTGAGCCGGACTGTTCCACATAAAAAGGTCCCAGTCTTGAGATCTGCATCCTGGTCATGCCACTGGTTTCTGCATCCGAGGGCATGGACAACCTAGAAATCAATTGACACGAGCACACGTAGGTGGTGCTCATATGAAGCTCTGCACGTCACTTCTGGAGCAGAGCGGTGTCTGCAAAGAGCTGCACAACGCCAAATAATGGCACACAGAGGATCTGCTGAACAGTTTCTGGATCCATTCGGTCGCCTGGAGGAGTATTCACAAGGTGAGGAGTCTGCAGTTAGAGTATCCACCAGAAAGGTTGTTATCGAAGGTAAATCACTTGTTTGTTGCGCTACAAAAAATAAGTAATTGACTTGTGCAAAGCCAAACACACAAAGAGCCTGAACAAAATCTTTCTATCATGAGAAACACAGTTTGGCATTAGTAGCCATTTAGCATTTAAACTTAAAGTAGACAGATGAAGAGAGGAAACTATATGTGACCATGCACTAGCCATTACCTTGCTTTTGACTGGGGCGGTGAGGCCTGAATCTCTTTCCAAACTTAAGCTGGTCTGCAGGTGACTCACCAGGAATGGGCAGAGTTCAATCCTCTGAGTGAACAAGTTCCATCTCAGACTCCACCAGCGACTGAGCGGGTTATGAATGAGGAAGCTAGTACCTGGCAGACGGGACCAGTAGAGGTTCAAAATGTATTCTACTCTTCCAACGTGTCCTAATTTTGTGTTTCCTGTCCGATCTATTGCTACTCGCAACAAATGCAATTCTTTCTAGGAGGGGCAAGGCAATCAAAATCTTCTTTGTAGTTAATCTGATTAGAAAATCTGACAGCAGACTTTGGGGCTTCAGCGGTGCTTCTTGAGCAGACTGCATCCCAGAGGACCACACGGCCTCCAGCATCAGCGGGTTGGATCCCTTCAACTTGGACCTCTTAATGACACTTGAATGTCTGACACCAAGAAGAGATCCGTAAGAGGTGTGCTCACATTCTGCGACCCTGACATGATGATCCATCCAGAGGTAGCATTTGCTGTGGAATCTCTGAGAAGATTGATATGTTTAGTTCACAGGAGTCTCAAACTTTAGATTTATTCAGAGCTCTCGGATTGCTCGCATGTTTGCTTCCCGCCAGCCTCTTCCCTTTGAAACATACCCTGCTCAGCTCATGAGGTCATTTGTTTGACAGTAGTGTCTTGGACTGTTTCCTTCAAATACAATCCATACTCTGGCTTGACCACAAGTGTTACTTGTAGAAGAATAGCATTTCATGCAGGCGAGACAGCTTGGATGGCTCAACAGAAGCGTCTGACAAAGAAAGACAACCCTCTGCTCTGTGGAACTCATGACCTGGACGCCCAAGTATTTCTGACCCAAGAATAGCATTCCTCTTTCCTAGAAGTTGATGTTTCTTGGCTCAGCAGTGCGGGACACTACATCATGGAAGCAGCACGCTGACATTCCAAAGAAGTATTCGAGGAATGTCTGCGCTCCGTGTGTTTCAGGAATGCTGTGCTTGCTAGAGATAGTATCAACGCAGACATGTGAAGATAAGCCCTGTGTGTCCCTCAGCATCTTCAGAGAAGCTCAGGCATTGAGAAGGGTGATGTTTCCACACTATTTCCACACCGTATGTATTGTTCCCCTCATTTAAGTGTACATTTGGATTCACATGTAGTGCTGTGGTTAGTTGCATCTTCTGCTTGTCAGGAGGACTTTGCACAGCAAAGATGAATGCCCTTGAACCCAATCATGTGACTTCAAAGTGTAAAATCAAGGCTGATTTTGGCCAAACAAGGATCTTCTGTGTAAACAAGGAGTAGTGCTGCCGAGGTTCTGGGGGCCTTTAAACCTGTGCATTCTTTCTGTACCATAAGCAGGGGACAACTCATTCTGGTTGAATTCCAAGTCTTGAGATGGGTTTCTGCAGAGGTTTGTGACAGTTGTTGAGTCTGAAGGCTTCTGCAAGCGCTGAGGGGCAAAGGTCAGAAGACTTCCAGGCCCCAGCTACTTACCGGAAACAATGTACGGCTAATTGCTTTCAACTGCTATTTCAGGTCATCTCAGGCAGAAAGCAGTATTAACCATTTAATGTGTGGGCAGTAAAGCCTCTATCACTGCATCGACCAGTGGCTGCCAAGAGCCCAGTGCCATTTGTGACACCTTCGTTCACTTCTGGCTTTTAGTCAACAGGATGTTGGATCAGGGATCGGGTACCCTTCCATTTATCAGTAAAATAAAATAGATGGGTTTATTAATCCTGGCATCGATGGCGCGGATAGCTGAAAAGTCGGACTAACTATGCCAACCATGCAAAGGGACCACCAGCAGACGAAAACTTGGCGGGTGACAGGTGAGTGAAGTCTACAGTGGCAACAAATCCAATTTACAGCACAGTGTTAGAATTAGTGAGACTGTGAACAAGAAAAAGGATAAGAGGTTATATTGAGTGACTCAGTGAGGGCATGTGAGAAAGAGAGGTGCTGATCTTAAGGTTAAGGGTATAAGGGGCAGGGTGAGCGAGTGATTGTGTGTCACTAAGCTTAGAGTTCATTCTCGGTGCAGGAGCCACATGTGCTGCAGAATTAAAGCAAATAATAACAAAATCAATCCGAATACTGCAGGTCAGAGGAGACGCCAGCAGGTTTGCAAGTGGACAGAGGATGGGGCGGGCATGGTTTCATCCTAGAATCTTCCTGGTGCTTGGATTTCATCTTGAGCTTGTACGGTTGGTGCAGGGGTCGCCTTTACTGATTTGGGAGTTTTGAGAAGCACTAGTTGTGCTCTTAGGATAACTTCACTGCTCTCATCGATGCAGCGGGAAATCTGGGTGAAAAGTGAAACAGTGACCACGTGACAGCAGAATGGAGTGAATACTGCCTCACATTCGTGGTTGTCTAGCCATGGATAGAAGATTTACCTAAATGATTTCTTGAAAAGTTATATTTTTAAGTGTTTTCTCGGTCTTTGAGACCAAGGAGCTTCACGAATATTTGGTTCCAGATCCTCTGAAGAACATCTGTTGCGCTTCCACAGATTGAAGGCTGTAGAAGAACCAGGGGCAGGGCTGCCTGGGAAGGTTTGAAGAGCAAGATTTTGCAGGTGTGCCAGGCCTGTGTTTCAAGCAGACACTGTAGCTGTTTTGGCATCAGTTTGGCCTGGTCAGGCTTCCTTAAGTTCTGATCCTCCTGGCAGCCTAAATTTACAGTCATTGAAGTCTATCGGATTATTCGGGAAGACTGTTGCAATAGACCAGAGACCCACGACAAGACATTTTAACTCAATACCATGGGGTTTACTGGAGATAGAACATTTTATGAACCATGAACCATGGACTGTTGAATGTTGATGCTTTTAACAGCAGCACTGATTTGATGGACAAATGGAGTTGTTTCCTAGGTTGATTTTTTTGCGTGTTGGCTGGAGCGGGCCCGAGACTAGAGGAACATTAAAATGGGAGAGGAGTAGGGTTTATTTTTCTAAGGTTTAGAAGTTATATTTTTGCTCCATTTGGGCTGAGGAAGCTTTCTCACATCTAGTGATGAGTACAGTCTAGTCAGCTTGCCATGATTGCTTGGCTCTTTGTCTCATTTTACAACTGACGTCAATTATGTCAACGTGGATATTATACTCATGAGACGTGTCACGGGAACATGTAAGAGTTAAATAGCAGTGGAAAAAGAGCAGCAAAATGTAGCATGATGACTTGTGAAATTATGCATCTGTGGATGCCAAGCCAGCTGATCCAATGGAGCCCCTTCTACATACAGCACACCAGGGGCAGGAATGTTCCAGGGTTGGAGATCCCGTATGTGGTAGAGATATCAAGACGAATCCAGCAGTTGATTGGCGTTCACTCCGTGTGATCATGAGCACATCGGCCAGAGCGGATCCCGTCCTTCTTGTTAACATAACCCTGACCAAAGGTCGTGTAACAGTTGATGTCCAGATGTGTGTGTAGTTGATCTATTACTAAACTTTCCTGAATTTTGATGGGATCTTTTGAGTATATTGACGATTGGTCATTTGCTGGCCGTTGCCAGGGGGTCTGCAGTAGGTTCTCCAAGGGTGGTAGTTGCATGTTTCGGCTGGACTGTGTCCTCCAGCATAAAGGAGGCAAGCGGTTTGTCATGGTCATGGGAGATGCCTGAGAATGCTTAGGCGTAGCTCTGCCTCTGTAGGAGCTCTATTGCCTGTGGCCTGAGCTTGTAACATCTGCCTTGCATGAGAGGCAGCACTGCTGTCTGAGGCTCAAAGTTGTAAGTTCTGTGTAGAATAAGAGATAGTTTTTCTGCCTGGGGCATAAACCTGTAAGTCCAGTCTAACCAACAGAATTGCTCTGCTTTTTAAAGTCAAAAGTGCTTGTTTTCTGTTACTGTGGGAAGAGCTTTCTTGTGTGAGACATTAGCCTATAAGGTATATGATGTCAGTAGTGTAGCCAGTGTGTCACAGGACTTAGTGCAGCTGGGCCCCTTGGCTACTGTTTGAATTGTAAAATACAGTTCTAATCCGGGGTTCACTGGACATCTCGGGCCTCTGGGTAGTGGTGCAACTGCACCTGCTGCACCCGTGGAAGCTATGCCCCTGTGTGAAGTCAAAATATATCTCAGCTGTCCAAGCTAAGACCGGTGAATTGTATACTCTGTGCAACCTATAGGATATCCATGCTGTCCAATGACAGAGCCAGGAAGTTTTATGTCAATCTAGTCTATCAGGCCCTTTTTATTTCTTTTTCATTTGATACCTTTGTTTGTTGTGGCAAGACATGGAATATAATTAGGGCCATTTAAACATCGGAACGCTCCCTTTCAAAATGCTAATGATGGCCTTGACTTGCATCTAAGGGTCTATAAACACGTGTATATCTACTACTACACTTAAGTGTAACTCTACAGTGTTTTGCTTCTCACCGTTTCCAAGTGTAGATTTACACCAAGGTGTAGACTTGCATGTCTCCACCTCCACAAATCAGCGGGCGGAGCCTCATACAACAGGATTTGCAAGTGTAAAGTTACTACTTGTATCTTTGCACACATAGGGAGAGAGCTCCTCCGCCGTGTTGGAGATCTCCTTATGAGAAAGTATAGGGGAAGTTATTAAACTTTATTAGTCAGGGCAACAAACTAATGGATAATAGATATGTAAATTAATTGAAAACCTTTAAAAGCACCTTCGAACTAATCAAATAAAATGTTTCAGCACATTAACTCACCCAATGAAATGTGTATTAAATAAGTGATGAATGTGCATTCATTTGATCTATAAATATTTTTTAAGCAATAATTAAAAGAAACCTCCACCCTCACTGTAGCATTTTAAATTGTATTTGATATATATAAAAATTAAAAATGTTTACTATCATAAATGTATATATATGATACTAAATTTTGTTAAGCTATGGGTTAATTATTTTAAATTTTCTAACAAATGTTTAGTTTTTTCCCCACACTTAGGTTATTTCATCTAAAACAATACAATTATTAATTAATGTTTATACAGAATTTAAACACTAAATATAATGCATATTTCTAAATAATGTAATTAGTAGAACATTAGTTCCTATGAGGTATTATTTTATTTTCCTGCCTCTGTTGTGTTCTATGCAAGTGTGATGCAGAACCTGTGAATGGTCATGGGTAGCTCTTGATTTACTCCAGGGAGGGGTTGGAGTACATTTGACCCTCTGTTGACACTGTTAGGGCTGTGATAAGTTTAGAAGAGTAGTTTGTGAGTAGCGGTGGTCTTACTCTTTTGTGGTTGGGTGTTTGTTTTAATGTGTCCCTGTCTAAACTCCTCCTTAAAATTCCCTAAGCTCCGCCTATTTAGTAGTAAGTATTCCCTATTTTCAGCCACTCCAGCTTGTCCTGCCTACATCGACTTCAATAATGCAGCTCTACGTGTGTAGAGATCCCCGACACATGGCAGAGATCTCTGCACAGTAGGGATAGTAGAGACGGGGGCAGAGATCTCTGTAGGCTTCTGATTAGTATTTTCAAGTACTACTTTACGTACCACAAATTGTAGTTTGTGACTCGAGCCCCAAGCCTTCCACAAGGACACGGTCAGCACATTGTACTTTTTAAGCAGCCTTACTATATCACCGGGCTTGAAATGCAATGGACTGTCCCAGAAGTTGAGTTTTGTCACAAATCAGATTAAATTGCACAGTGGCCCGCCTCAAGCATACTTATTTTATGAGATGTTGAGTCAGCCCTGCCTTCATTCAAAGCTATTACCTGCAAGTCATCGTTGCAGGTTCACTACTCTACTGAGAAATCCGACGGCAGCGTCCAAAGTACTGTCCGGCTTGGATAATGCTGAGCTCTGACGGCAGCGTCCAAAGTACTGTCCGGCTTGGATAATGCTGAGCTCTGACGGCAGCGTCCAAAGTACTGTCCGGCTTGGATAATGCTGAGCTCTGACGGCAGCGTCCAAAGTACTGTCCGGCTTGGATAATGCTGAGCTCTGACGGCAGCGTCCAAAGTACTGTCCGGCTTGGATAATGCTGAGCTCTGACGGCAGCGTCCAAAGTACTGTCCGGCTTGGATAATGCTGAGCTCTGACGGCAGCGTCCAAAGTACTGTCCGGCTTGGATAATGCTGAGCTCTGATGGCAGCGTCCAAAGTACTGTCCGGCTTGGATAATGCTGAGCTCTGACGGCAGCGTCCAACGTACTGTCCGGCTTGGATAACGCTGAGCTCTGACGGCAGCGTCCAAAGTACTGTCCGGCTTGGATAATGCTGAGCTCTGACGGCAGCGTCCAAAGTACTGTCCGGCTTGGATAATGCTGAGCTCTGACGGCAGCGTCCAAAGTACTGTCCGGCTTGGATAATGCTGAGCTCTGATGGCAGCGTCCAAAGTACTGTCCGGCTTGGATAATGCTGAGCTCTGACGGCAGCGTCCAACGTACTGTCCGGCTTGGATAATGCTGAGCTCTGACGGCAGCGTCCAAAGTACTGTCCGGCTTGGATAATGCTGAGCTCTGATGGCAGCGTCCAAAGTACTGTCCGGCTTGGATAATGCTGAGCTCTGACGGCAGCGTCCAACGTACTGTCCGGCTTGGATAATGCTGAGCTCTGACGGCAGCGTCCAAAGTACTGTCCGGCTTGGATAATGCTGAGCTCTGACGGCAGCGTCCAACGTACTGTCCGGCTTGGATAATGCTGAGCTCTGACGGCAGCGTCCAAAGTACTGTCCGGCTTGGATAATGCTGAGCTCTGACGGCAGCGTCCAAAGTACTGTCCGGCTTGGATAATGCTGAGCTCTTACCCCATGCTCACATCCAAGACCTCAGCCCACACCCATGCCTTCAGCTCTTCCTTCCTTTAACTTAGTTTTGCTTCTCACAGTTCCTTATTTTTTTGTAAACAGAATTTTATTACATTTTCGATTAAGCAATACAATCAAACAATAACATGATATCTCTCTCGTCTTGCTATTTCCAAGGCATTGTAGAAAATATGCTTTCCCGTTAATGAACTCACCGGAAGCAAGTACTTACGGGCCAATTCTATACGCCCAGTGCTGGCACCGTTATTTCTTACATAGTATCAATATTGTATGTGACATTACAAACCGTAAATCAGATGTCTCAAACGTATTTTCTTAACCTTACCCCAACTTCACCGACCCAGGCATGTCTCTTTAGTCGTTTCCCTGCCCAGGCGACTGCCGGGCCACTTATTTTCTACATTGAGGGTCGCTAACATACGCTCAGAGGACTTTCGCTTGGTTCGGGGGGGTTTATCTAACACGGGGTCAATTCGCTCAGTAGGCCCACCGCAGGGAAATCAGACAGCCCCATCTTGGTCTACTTCCTCTTGGTCGCTCCCACCCACAGCATTTGGATTTTTAAGTAAATCAAGCAACGCTGTCCATGCTCTAGCTACTTCCAGCGATTTCTCGCTTCCCGTTCATTTAGCTATTCTCAATCTGACAATGTTTTCACATTCAGCCCACTTAATGAACTCCTTTTTCCTTCTAGAGAAACCAGGGTCAATCCTCGATTTCCAGTGACTGGTAATGTCTCTCTTAGCTAAAACTAATCCAAGGTCCTGGAACTTACTTGTTACCTTGTTTTTAGCAGTATCGGGAAACCAGTGCAACAGACAGTATTCCAGGGTATTTCCTACTTCTTTCTCAGGCACTTCCACCAATATTAAGGTTACCTCCTCCCAGAAGTCCCCTATGTTGGGGCAGCTCCAGAACATATGCAAAAAATCAGCTCCTATTGTATGACATCGTGGGCAGGCAGCAGTTTGCATATTGAAATATTTATTGAGCTTGTCTGGGGTAAGGTAGGCTCTGTGTAGCACATACAAGTTTATTAATTGAAACTGTGCATTTCTAGTACTTTTCCACACCCTCTCCACCAGTATACCCCATTCTTTATCTGCTATAGGCTTGCCCAGGTCTGCTTCCCATTCTCTATGGATATTAGTCAGGGGAGGGAGCGTTGTATATGTAAGTCGCCTGTACAGACATGTGACTGCTTTAAAGGTGCCCTCCGCAGTGACTAAGTATTGGCATCCCATCAAGATACCCAGCTCAGATAGACCCTCACTCCAGTGTTTCCTCATGGCTGCCGTAAGGGCTGTGTGCAATAGAAAGTCTCCTCCCGGCAGATCGTGACGCTCCTTGAGGTCGTTGAATGGGATCAGCGTGCCCTCCTCATGAAGGTCTCCTATCGTAGTTATTCCCAGATCCTCACAAGCACCCAACCTACACCAGTCACCACCATAGGGGAGTGCCTCACACATAAGCAAGGGGATTTCCGGCGCATATGGACGTTTGACCGTGGCCCTTCTCAGACTTCTATTCCAGCATTTACGCGCTGCACTGAGGTCCATGTGGAGATCCCCTTCTGGGCAAGGAAGTCTCAAAATTATTTGTGACAGGAACCGCAGGTCTGGGGCCTCTCCCTTCTTTTCTACAGGCGCCCTAAGTTTATCCACCACCCATTTCGTGAGCCATTGTAATTGCGCAGCTATGTAGTAGTGTTCAAAGTCAGGCACTGCTAACCCTCCTTCTATTCTTGGCCTCATAAGTGTATTAAGTGCTACCCACCGCCTGCCGGGTCCCCATATCAATCAATCAATCAATCAATGTACTTGTAAAGCGCACTACTTACCCATGCGGGTCTCAAGGCGCTGGGGGGTGGGGGGGCTGCTACTGCTCGAAGAGCCAGGTCTTGAGGAGTCTTTTGAAGGGGAGCAGGTCTTAGGTCTGCCGTAGGTGGGTAGGGAGGGTGTTCCAGGTCTTGGCGGCGGGGAAGGAGAAGGCTCTACCGCTGGAGGTCGTTTGTTGGATGCGGGGGACAGTGGCGAGGGTGAGGCTGGAGGAACGGAGCTGGCGGGTGGGGGTGTAGAAGCTGAGTCTGCTATTGAGGTAGGCTGGTCCGGTGTTGTGGAGGGCCTTGTGTGCGTGGGTGAGGAGCTTGAAGGTGATCCTCTTGTCGACTGGGATATGAACGCCATTACCAGTGATTTCAGTTGGGTGAACATTCGGGTCGGGATCCAAACTGGCCGAACTCCACAATAATAGAGCAGCCACGGGAGGGTTACCATTTTTAGGAGGGCCACTTTACCCACCACCGACAAGGGCAGAGTCCCCCAGAAATCAAAGCTGCTTTTAACTCCCCGTAAAGCCCACCCTACATTCCCTTCTAACAGGTCGTCAGGAGACTGATAGATTTAGGTGCCCAGGTAGGCCAAGCAGTGGGGTTGCCATTGTCCCCCTCCGTCAATAAGGGGACCGCTACATCCGCCCTGATCTGGGAACAGGGATGACTTTGCCCAGTTTACTTTTAGGCCCACTACTTGCCCTAAGCCATGGAGGAGTTCCTTCTCCCCTCTAAGTGCATCGCGATCATTCGCCAGAAACAGCAGCAGATCATCCGCATAAGAGCACGATGTGGTGAATCTGGCCGGCTACTTCCAATCCCTGAAAATATTGCCCAGTACGAGCTCTAGCTGCCAACGACTCCATGGCCAAAGCAAACAATAGAGGCGACAAAGAACACCCTTGCCATGTGCCCCGTTCTATTCTACAACTTTCAGAAATCAGTCTGCCCGTCTTGACCCGGGCAGTAGATTCCGCAAAAAGCAGGGACGTCCACTTAATAAATGCTGGGCCTAACCCCAACTTCCTCATCACCTCGAAGAGGTAAGCCTATTCAAGGCTATCAAAGGCCTTTTCAATATCCATTGCAAAGACGGTCTCACCACTCTTGCAGTCAGATCTAGCCTCTAGGATCCGAAGGAGACGCCTAATGTTTAATGCGGTGTTTCTGGTGGGAATAAAGCCCGCCTGATCCTGGTGGATTAAAGTTGACATATGGGGGAGAAGCCGAGTCGCCAGTATCCGGCTCAAGACATTATAGTACAGGTTTAGCATAGACAATGGACGGTAGGCTGCTGTGTCCCATGCTGGTTTCCATGGCTTTAGTAATGGGATAATTATCGCCTCTCTCGTGGTAGAAGGGAGGTGACCCTCCCGTACTGTTTGGTTATAGAGCTCCACTAGCTTAGGAGTGAGTAGATCAATATAGGTCAAGTAGAAGTCCACCAGGAGACCATCTGGTGTCTTATTTCTAGCCATGGTTTTTATAGCCCCTCGCACCCCACTTAGCCCTATGTCTTCTGCTATTTCTTCTGACACCCCCGGTAAGTCCCATGCATAGACAAAATTAGCCAATTCATCAGGAGTGGGCGACTGTTTGCTCTTATATAATGTCTCATAAAATTTGAAGAATCTATTATTTATGTCCTGCTGTCGGTACAAAGGTTCCTCCCCTTGACCTCTTAGTTCTAGTATCACTGAACCCCGTTGAGCCGGATTGGCCAGCCAGGCCAGCAGGGCTCCATATTTATCTCGTTCAGCATGGGCTCTGGCTAAATAGTTTTTATAATCAAAACAGCGAACTCGCTCCACCTCTTCCCTAGCCGCTAGAAGTTCCTCCTGCTTGGCTCTGTTTTGGCAGTTCCCTCTCCAATCCCCGAAGTCTATTTTCTGCTGATATCATGTCTTGTAGTAAAGTCTTACGCGTATGCATTCCCACAGATTCAGAGAAACACCACCCCCTGATAACTGACTTAAAGGCATCCCACTCTATTAATTTAGAGGTTGCTGTGTTGGCATTCTATTCAAAATACTGCTCAATAGCAGTACCCACCGCCGCTCTGTAAACCTGATCTTCCAATGCCTCTGGTTTCAAACGCCAGGTCGGAATTCTAGGGCACTCACGAGACCATGTTAAGCCTAGTAGTAGCGGGTTATGATCCGAAATTGTTCTAGTGAGGTACTTGGTAGTCTGTACATTTTCATGAATGTCTGGGGAGCATAGTATAGAGTCCAGTCTAACATGAAGTTCATGCAGGGTGGAGAAAAAGAAATAGTCCCTGTCAACTGGATGTTGTGCTCTCCAGGAATCTACCAAATCCCCCTGCAATTGCCAGGTAAGGCGTTCTGCTGCTATTTTATGTGTAGGTGTGTCCAGGAGTGGCGGATGCGACCGGTCCAATCCAACATCAGTAACACAATTAAAATCCCCACCTATGATTACTGGGCCCGTCAGTACAGTGGCCAGTGTCCCAGATAGCTGGGCCAAGAACGCTGGCTGTTCTGTATTTGGCCCATAAAGGCTGCCTAGGGCTACATCTCTACCATCTAATTTACCCGTGACTATAATGTATCTGCTCTCTGGGTCGATCATTTGGTTATTACATTGGAAGGGCACCCCTGCTCTTACCCAAATCAGGACCCCCCCGAGCGAAAGCCGAATAGTTAGTATAAAACACCTGACCTCTCCATCTACGCTGGAGTGCAACCCCCTCTTTAGCCATAACATGAGTTTGTTGGAGCAACGCAATCTGAATCCCTCTCCTTATTAGAAAAGCATGTATCCTATTACGTGGTGACAGTGTGTGCATCCCCCGTACATTCCAAGAGATACATTTATGGTCTATGGGGGGTACCATTGAGTTAGGTGAGACATCTTTTCTACGACTACACTGATTATGACACTCCTGGCCCCAACTGTTCCCCAACCCCTAGATAGTGCAACAATGTTAGAATCCGGGTTCTCTGGTTGGCACAGGTAGGTACTTGTGACAAGCAGGGAACCTTTCCTCTAGTCAGGGTAAGGGGTTACACTCCTAAAATAACCCCTGCTCACCCTCTAGGTAGCTTGGCGCGAGCAGACAAGGCTTATCTCAGGGCGTTATAGGTTAAGCATTTGTGAACACATACAGTAACCCAGTGACAACACTACAAATGGACACCACACAGGTATTTATATTAAAAATAAGGATTCTTTATATAGAGTTACCACAAGACCATTAAACGACCAAAATACACAATACTGTTACTTAGATGGTAGAAAGTTGCTTAGTTCTCTTATGTTCTTAAATGCGACACTTTAAGTCAATGTACCTTTAGATGCGACACGCAGGGCAACGCAAGTGTTGCAACGATGTGATGCGATGAAGTTCTTGGTGCAAAAGAAATAAAGACGGGATCTTCCAGATGCGTTACGCTTCTCCGATGTTGCGAGAAGACTCGACTCGATGCGTCAGCTACAGCGGCGTCACCCTTGACGAGATGCGACGACAGCGGCCTTGGCAGCGGCACTCTTCTCTGATGTTTTGCGAGACGCTTCCGCTCGATGCGATGCTGCAGCGGCGACACCCCCTTACGTGATGCGACGACAGCGGCTCCGACAGCGGCACGCTTCTCCGTGGATGCGAGGCGCTTTTCTTGATGCGGTGCAATGTGACAACTACGATGGCTGCGATGGCGACACGCTTCTTCCTCGAGGCGAGACTCTTCTCTTGATGCGGTGCAATGCGTCAGCTACGATGGCTGCGATGGCGACACGCTTCTTCGGCGTTGCGGGACACTTCCGGATTGATGCGAGACGCTTCCGCTCGATGCGATGCTGCAGCGGCGACACTCTCTGCGAGATGCGACGGCAACAGCTTCGACGGTGGCACGCTTCTCCTCCTGGCGTCGCGCTCCCAGCTCCTTGCGACACGCAGTCCCTCAGAAGGCCCAACAACAGCAGCAGGCACTTCCAAAGAACTCTGGGGAGCTGGGGGGTGAAGTCCACTGGTCCTGGGACTTCGTTCAGGGGGCAAGCTCAGCACAAGCCCTTGGAGATCTTTTAAGCACAAGTTGAAATAAAGTATTTGTAGTCTTTCTCCCCTCCTTTCAGCAGCAAGGCAACCACTGCAGGCCAGTCCCCCAGGTCAGGGACAGTACTCCTCCTTACAGCTTTCCCAGTTCCTTCTCCTCAGGCAGAGGTTCTTCTTGTCAAGCAGGATCTAATTTCTTAGGAGCAGGGTCCCAATACTTATACCCCTAATTCCTTTGTTCCTCTGGGGTAGAGGGGCCTTTGCCCAGTCCAAACCAGTTCTTGAGCACTCTGTTGACATGACTCTGCCTTTCTATTCAGGGTGCAGGGCAGAGACATCAGCCGCTCCACAGGAGGTGGAGCCAGCATTGTGGTGGCAGAGCACATCCCTATTCAGAGTCCAGGTGTACTCCTCCCACCCATCTGACTGACAATCTCTCTATTCACCACCAGGTTACCTAGCCCTGCCCCTCTGGGTTTCCCCAGCCCTGTCATTCACACAAGCCAGACAGGCAGATAGACATCATAGCAGAGGCGGGCTGAAATGGTCAGGCAAGCAAATACCAACTTTCTAAAAGTGGTATTTGCAAACACAGAATATTAAAATAAACTTTACTAAAAGATGTATTTTATTATTCTGAGTTCAGGCATACTAAACTCGAATTTCTACCAGGTTCCCTGGGTCTGTTAGGATCATAGAGTGTAACAATTCTGACAGCCCATTCTGGCCTATGGAGAACAGGTAGCCTTACAATAGTGAAAAACGAAAATGGCTGTAATTCACTATTAGGACATGCCACACACATCAGGGCTTGTCCTACCTTATGCTTACAATGCACCCTGCCCTTGGGCCTACCATAGGGGTGACTAATATGAAGTTAAGGGAAGGTTTAGGGACTGGGAAGTGTGTGCACTTGCCCAGTCAGCATGTCAGTACCAGACTGCACGCAGGTTCTGCAATGGCAGACCTTAGACATATTTTACCAGGCCGCGTCTGGGGGTGGCACAACCAGTGCTGCGAGCCCACCAGCAGCATTTGTATTTACAAGCCCTGGGCACTCCTGGTGCACTTTACTGGGGTCTGACAGTAAACCAAATAAGCCAATCATGGAATCCAACCAACATATACATTTTAAATAGGGAGCACTTTCACCGTGGCACTGGTTGGCAGTGGCACAATGCTCTGAGCAGCCAACACCAGCAAAACACATGAGGCACAGCGACAAAAAGTGGAAGGGAGACTCACGCCAAGGTGCCAGGTCTAACAAATAACCAAACCCCAACTCCCCCTCCCCTGGACAGGTGTAACCAAATGATTTCTCAACTTAACTCGGAGTAGTCTCCAAAGCAGTGTTCTGACTAGTGATGGGGCTATGAGTCGCAGGCAGCGGCTCCCAGAGCTCCACCAACATCCACCCCCAGCAGTGTTCCAAAACATTATCTTCCACCGGATATAGGAGGATTTCAAGAACTTTGCGTTTGGAAGGCCATCACCATTCCCTCCTCCCAAGTAATTGTAGGCCACCCAGATTGTTCAAGTCAGGCAATGCCGTCCGCTGTTTGAGGCCTGACCTGCGGCAATTCTTCATCTGAGTTTTCATTAGAGCTAGCAGCCACCGATCCGTCTGACTTATCTGCGTCCTGACCAGCCTTATTCGAGCCAGGGCTGGAGTCCCCTCTGGTGAGTTCCGCCGCTGTCTGTAATGCCTTATGCCTTTCGTTCCTGGCTTCTCTAGTTGATGGAGCACGCGCTGCGAGCACGTTCCTTCCTGCATGCTGTAGCAATTTTTCCGGTGATGCAGCCCCTTCATTCTGGCTTCGTCGACTGTCCAATCAGTCCCACGTTTCCTGCGTGGTGGTGAAAAATTGCACCCCTGCCTAGTCCGCCATTTGCAGTCGCATAACATGGCATAAGGTATCTGAAGTCTCCGTTTTTTCTTAACAGCTAAAAACGAGGCCCTTTGACGCTGTACTTCCTTCGTGAAATCTGGGAAGATCATTATTTTACTATTGGCATCCTGCAGTTCCTGTTTTTGATGGGCCTTAAGGAGCACATGATTGCGATCCCGCAAATGAAGCAATATCACCAATATGGGTCGGGGGGCAACGGGCGGCCAGGCTGGGACTCTTTCGGCCCGTTCTAGCACATAGAAGGAGGAGAGTCCCTCTGGGGTGACTTCAGTTTTGATCCAGCCTTCAAGGAAGCCCACCATATCTGCAGCCTCCGATTTTTCCGGCATTCCAATAATTCTTATATTGTTCCTGCGTGATCTTCCTTCACTGTTCTCTGCCTGCGCCTCCGGCACTTTGACTCGATCCTCGACTGTGCTGAGTGCCTTCTGGAGCATCTCCACTTTCTCTGGTATATCTGCGAGTTTCTTTTCTGAGGCTAGCACTCGTTCTTTGAGTTTACGGTGGTCGTATTTTAGTAAACTCAAATCTCCCTATCGAGTCGATTATCGCCTCTAGGGCCTCCCTTGAGGCCGTGATAGCTTGCATATGTCTGCCAGGGTGGGGGTCGTGCTGACAGTCTCCTTCCCCGATTCTACAAACTCCTCCTCGTCTGTTTGGGTTCCTGGACCCCCGGTGCTGAGGACGCTATATCCCCTTCTCTTTAATGGTTTCCCCGTTGCTCCTTGTAGGCTTCCAATTGCGTGCTCATGTGAACTCCTCTATGCGCTGATCTCCAGTGCAGGCTGGGCGCGCAGCACTCTCAGGTGGGAGCCCCCTCCCAAAACACTCCTTGATTGTGGCGACGATGGCCTGCACAGTGATCCCGGTGGCTTGGCCAGGCTTTGCCCTCTCCAGTGATCCAGCATCCACAGACTATCAGGCCAGTTGGATATAGCCCCAATCTCAGGAATTAGCGGGATTCCGTACCTTGTGCAGAGTGTCCGGAGAGCCTAACGGCAGGCCGGTTATATGTTCTTGGAACCCCCCTTCACTAAATAGCTTGCCAATGGAGATGCCCAGGTCAGTCTCACCACTGGCAAGAACACGGCTTCCCTAAGACGTA
Organism: Triturus cristatus; assembly: GCF_964204655.1. Taxonomy (NCBI): domain Eukaryota; kingdom Metazoa; phylum Chordata; class Amphibia; order Caudata; family Salamandridae; genus Triturus; species Triturus cristatus. The sequence continues at coordinate 44,304,515 of NC_140589.1, forward strand.
CCAGGTCCCTCAATACTGTGTCCGGGACTCCCCTGTGGTTCCCCGCCGAAGAGCCCGGAATGTAGGCCTACACAAGCCCAGACATCTCACACAGTTCAGTCTGGGTGCTACCGCAGCAATCCGGTCACTCTGCACGCACTCGTCACACCGGCCACGTTTCCCACCAATATGGCGGTCAGGGGGGGAGGGGCCCCGCTCACCTTACTCCGATCGTGCCTCTGTACTCCACTGGAGTCGTTTCAAGGCAGTCCGAGGCTATGCACTCCACTGGTCGCGAGGGCCACCACCCTCAGCTCGCAGAACTCGCTTACCGGTCTGCATCGGGGAGAGGCAGTTCTACAAGTCCGCATCATTTGCCCAGGGCCCTCCTCTCCTGTCTGTGTGAGCTCGATCAGCAATGTTCACAGCACTGCCGCTGCCACCTCGCCGAGCCCGCTGCCTCCACTTGCAGCAACTTCTGCGCTGATCACAGCCAGACTTTCCCAGCTCCCAACTGCTCGCGCCCTTCTCGGTCCGCCGTGGGTTAAGCGTTCTGCCCGACTCCGGACGCCATCTTGTTCCTCGCCGGAGTGATGAATACAGGCCCCAGCTAGGCCTGCAAAATACAAGGGTTCGCCCTTCTGTAACGAAAGCTAGAAGAAAGTTGGCACGGAAACTGCAAATACAAAGACAGAGTTTATTAACCCTTAAGGGTGGTCCTACAACCTACACAACACTCTTCAGTATTGCATAGAGTAGCACACAGAACTTGCGTACACGGTCCCCTTTTATACACAACAGAGGGGCTCATAAGTGGGTGGATACAACATAGAGCAAAATTCATTACCATTTATGGACATTTTCGATACAGGATCAATATATGGGCGGAGTTAACAATTTCCTGAGCCCGCAAAAACATGGTCAAACAAGGACTAACTGATAACAGATGTGGTCAAGTCTGGGCATGCGCCAGACGGACAAAGGAGCTATTTATAGACTGTTACTAGGCAGATTACAAGAGCAACTAGCGAAAAGGTAGGACTCTTCTCGTGCAAAGCATGTGGAGACATGACAATACAAAATGGAGTCCGGACATTAGTCAACATAAGACAAGAAACACGTTTTGACTATAGAGAATTCATGTCTTCAGTGAATGCTTAATCATATCGCTGTTTTAGTTTTCAACAGACGACCCTTTCAGCATTTACTGAAGACATTCGGCTTATTAGGATAATCATCATGTATGTCAATTTTCATCATCTCTTCCACCTCCTTGTTTAAGTTTTTCTGATAGGTGACATTGGCAATAGCTTTCTTATCAGGAATACAAAATGACACACATAAAGAACAGAGTAAAGGACCACACTGAACACAGATGCAGCAGGAAAACAGAACTGCTACAATAATACAGAGACCAGTTAAAACCTTCCATCCCCATGTAGTGATCAATGCCCAAAACCATCCAGAAAAGGTCCAAGTACCATTTTCTGTATGAATCTCAGCTGCGATTTATGCAATTTATTAATAGCGTTATAGACTGATGGCGTGTGGTCAGGAATAAATACACAACAACTACTTCCAATAATTCTACATGCTCCACCTCTGTCTGCTAACATAACATCTAATACCATACGATTCTGTAACGCAACAATTCTAGTGATTTGCAATTCTTCAGTAAGATTCCCAAGAGCAGCAGCAGCTTGATTCGTTACAGCCTCTACAACTCTTGTTAATCGTCGAACCTTCCTACTATTTAGGGCAGCTCCAACAAAGAAAAACAATCCTAAGTTAAAATCAACATACTGCTGTAAGCTAGTGTCAGTTTGGTCAACATCATCAATAGATAGAGTACGTTTATACCTATTTACAGTTACATTGTTCAATAACTTCAAGTCTTTATGATAGGATGCAGGTGCTAAGAATACAGGGGGTAATAAGAACGCTACATAACATACTCCGGACCAGCCGTCTGGTAAGCGATAATAACCCTTATTCTCACATACGAAGTACGTATTATGGGAAGCTAAGAAAGTACTATTATTTAATCCATCTATATTCAAAACAATAATACAGTCACTAACACCAACAGGAATATGACCCACACTCTGGACACACAGGTCCGCTTGAGCTTGTGCCACTTGAATTACAAACTTCTCATTTCCGACAATATCTCTAGTGTTCGTGAAGATGTAGGGGATTGATTCATTATCTGGTCGATATTCTTCCCACTCCCATATTGTCCCATTCGCTTGTGGATAGCCTTCTTTATCTTGATGACATTCCCTATTAAGTCTAAAAAGTAGTCGTCCCACTGTAGGTTTCCGTGTGGCAAAAAGCAAAGTGTACCATGCTCTACAAGAGCCATTATGAGAGAAAGGAAGAGGTATAAACGGCGTTCCTCCTTTCTTCTGATGAGCTGGCATCATACCACATATCCAACAGTTCGTAGCATTTGTAGCAACATGGGTATGATGCAACATCTGGATAAAAGTATTGTTCAAATAAGACTGACGGTGCTTCAGTTCTTGATACGGAAGGGTGTAAAAGTAGTGCTCCTCAGGCACTGGAGTAGTCAAAACAAGCAACTCACGGGCAGGAGTCTCATCCTCGACAAACCACGTGGTTATACCAACAATAGCTACAATGATAATAAAACTTGTCGCACAAAAAATCTTCTTCTTCTCCATTTTGTAGTAAAAGTCAATATCTTCCTAAAACTAAAAGGTTGTCAGAACTCTTCCCCTTAGGCAGCCGTTGATTTCTTCACCAGCGGGCCAAGACGGGTGTCACTACACTAATGCAGGGCTGATCCCCCCCCCCCCCTTGCCTCATTGGCTCTCCGTTTCACTAACCTAAGGGCCGTTCTGACAATGTCCTGATACAGAAAGAAATCACTTCCTCGGTCTGAGATGATATCTTCTTCCTCCAGGAATCGCTTGGTCCGGGAAGAGCTCCTCAGTGTCGTTCGGTTCCACAGCACGGCCTTTCTCTGCAGTCAGGATTTCTTGATGGTCGGTCAATACAGCAGGCTCCACTAATCCAGGTGGCACTTTACGACAGTGCAAGGAGTGGATCCAGTTCTTCCGATTGGAGACTCGCACAGCTGTCCTCGTTGCGAGCAAGACTTGCTCAGGACCAACCCATCTCGGCTCCAGACTGTTCGTCCTTTCAAACACCTTGATCATAACATGATCTCCAGGCCGTAGGTTATGTCCTTCACCTGTGGACCGATCAGGGAGCGCTTCTCGAACCTGTTGATGAATAGAAACCAAATTATCCGTTAACTGTGCCAGATAGTCATTCATCATTACACAAGGTACATCATACACTGACTTCGGTGGACCCCAAATATTCATTGGGCGTCCGAACACGATCTCATATGGCGTGAGACCGGTCCGAGAATGCGGTATCGATCTAATTGACAATAATGCCAGCGGTAAAGCGTCTGGCCAAGTCAAAGAAGTCGAAGCTTGGATCTTAGCGATCTTAAGCTTCAAAGTACCGTTATATTTCTCAACCAATCCCGCAGACTGAGGGTGAAACACTGCATGAAATTTCTGGGTAATTCCCAGTCCTTTCAGGACATACTTGATAACGTCTGCTATAAAATGAGGTCCGTTATCACTCCACAACAATCTACAAACACCATATCGAGGGAAGAACTCCTTCAATAGCATCTTGGCTGTAGTCATTGCAGTATTGTCTTTCGTAGGGTATGCCTCAACCCACTTACTGAAGGCACAAACCACTACTAGAACATACTTCAGATTGTTACAGCGCTCAAGCTGAATGTAATCCATCTGCAAAACCTCAAAGGGTGCAGTAGGTGTTGCAAATCCTCCTGCTGGAGTTCGTGTACCCTTTCCTGGGTTATACTTCAGGCAAATCATGCAAGTCTGCACTACCCTCTTTGCCGTACTAGCGATCTCCGGATGCTCCCAAACTCGTGTAAGTAATTTTACAATTGCGGAAGCTCCGACATGCGCTAGTCCATGTGCCATCTGAACCATAGGTCGTACAAAAACTGTGGGTAACTTCCATTTATCCATCTGCTTATTTCTCCAACACCCTTCATCATCTAATTCTCCATCATTGGACCATTGCTCCCGCTCCTTATCGGAAGCGGTCCTCTGTATCTCCAGCACTTCTCTCCTAGCATCGTGCCATCTTTCTGCCTGTGACTTCACAACATACATTGCAGTAGAGTCAGGCTGCATCGCAGTCTCTCGTGCCACCCGGTCTGCCAAAGCATTCCCTTCTCCAACTTTATCAACCACCTTTTTATGGGCACTACATTTAACTATAGCAATCTTCTTTGGATATGTTAATGCAGTCAAAAGGTTGTGAACTAACTCTCCATACATTATCTGTGCTCCATGTGACGTTAGAAACCCTCTCTCCTTCCAGAGTAGGCCAAAATCGTGCGCTACTCCGAAGGCATAGCGGCTATCTGTATAAACATTCACACACAATCCTGTACTGAGCTCACATGCTCGTGTTAATGCTATCAGTTCCGCTGCTTGAGCTGATTTCTGCGGTATGCGCACTGTCTCCACTATTGTTTGTAATGTGGTAATTGCATACGCTGCTGAAGTCGTACCATCTGGTAGCTTCAGGCATGATCCGTCCACCCATAGTTCTCCATCAACATCTGTAAAGGGCGTATCCTGGAGATCAATACGACCCTTTGTCTGTTCCTCAGTCACAAGAATACAGTCATGTGCTTTTCGTGCTTCAGACTGAGTTTCCGGGAACGGCAACAATGTGGCTGGATTTAACGTTGCACACCTCTTCAACATAATATGAGGAGCCAAAAGCGTCAATTCATATCCCGTTAAATGAGCACTGGTCAAATGCTGCGTCTTTGTCTGATTAAGCAGGGCATCAACAGCATGGGGAACTAATACCAACAGCTTATGAGATAACACAATTCCCTCGCTTTGGCGTATTGACACAGCTGTCGCCGCAACCGAGCGAAAACAACCAGGCAATGCTCGGGCAACAGGATCAAGTACGGCCGAAAAATATGCACAATGGCGCTGCTTGTCGCCGTGCATCTGCACTAAAACTGATAATGCACATCCATCTCTCTCATGTACATACAATGTAAAAGGCTTCGTATAATCAGGGGTACCTAACACTGGTGCTGAGCAAAGGGCTTGTCGCAATTGCTGAAAGGCAATTTCACACTCATTTGACCAGGGAAGAGGAATTGGGGTATCTTTTGTCAAAAGTGCTAGCAATGGCTTTTTTTTTTTTTTAATTCTTTTTATTTGCATTTTTAAACAACAGAAAACAACACAACCCACTGCTGTGTACATATAACATGTTATGGACGAGACAGCCGCCCATCACTCCACCGCCAGTAATACTATAGATATGCTCCCCCACAAAGTGTTCGAACAACATGCGCTTGACCCATCCATCCGCCCACACCCTCCCGCCGTACTGTCTCATGACCCATCTATGTAATCCAGCGTGCCCTACATGCAATCCGACCCGCATCCGTCTCCAAGCAATATCAGGGCATGTACATGAAAATTACAGTTCTTGAAGCGTGGTCTGCGCCAACCAGTGAGTAAAGGGTTCCCAGATATCCTTTGGCCTGGAACGCATCGGCATCAGCTCCCAATATAGCGCTAGCTGCGACTGGCAATATACTACGCTTCGAACCCAGTCCCTAATATTAGGCGCTGTAGCCACCCCCCAGTGCATCGCAATTTGGCGTTTGGCTAGTAGGATAAGCATCGCTGGCAACTTCCGGTGTTTGGGCTTGACCATAGGCAATATACCTAACAGTGTAGCCTGCGGGGTGCATGGGATCTGCAGACCAGTGATTGTTCCCACTATGTTCAACACTTTGACCCAGAAAGCCGCCAGCGGGGGACAGTCCCACGCCATATGTATGAAGGTCGCCCCGCCCGCGCAACACCGTCAGCAAGCATCGGAATCTCTCAATCCCATGCGGTGGAGCCAGTGAGGGGTACGAAATACCATATGAATATATTTAAAATGTATCAGGCGAAGTCGGTAATTGGGGGATAAGACCCCCAGGAGTCTGCAGCATAGATCCCAGTGTTCATCAGAAATGCCGGAACCCAATTCCGCAGACCACAGCTCACGGGCCGCCGGGATCACTACAGGATGGCTAGATTGCATACGTTGTTACAATCTGGATATAAGCTTGCGTCCTGATTCCACCGCCAGCACGTTCTCCAGGGCTGGTAAATCTGGCGGAGGAGCCGGAAACGTGGGAACCAGTTTTTGACCTGTGTGGCGTAACTGGCAGTAAAGTAGTGTATCTAACAGCGTCGGAGCCTCCTCGCCACACATCTGCTCCATCGTGATGAAGGAACCCCCCGGGAATAAATCTCCCACCGTGCGAAGGCCGTGCGCCGCAGCCCGCTCGCCAGTGCGCATATTCTGCAGCGGGGACCACATCGGGTTATTTCGCAGCGGCATCGACCCGGCATACAAGAGGTCCAGTCCAGCCCTGCGCCGCAGCCCATCCCAGGCCCATCTAAGTGCGTGCACCGGGTCTATGTCGGCGCATCTCCGCTTGTGCGGCGCATATAGGGCCACGGCGAGTGGCAACGGTGCCGCTCTATCCGTTTCTATCGACACATGTGGCTGGAACGGCGTTGGGTGGACCCAGTGGTGTAAAAACTGTGCCTGCGCGCAGTAGGCGTAGAGCGGGAAATCCGGCGCCGCCAGGCCTCCCTGCCGCTGCGGGAGAGTGAGGGTCTCCCACGCCACCCTCGGCTGCTTACCACCCCACGCCAGCTCCACCATCTGCGAGCGCAATTGGCGCAAAAAACTAGCAGTCAGGGGCAGCGGAATGTTCCCGAAGAGATATAAGAACTTCGGCAGGATGACCATCTTGGCCACCGCAATCCTGCCCGCCAGCGAAAGGGGCAAATGTTTCCAGCGGCCGACCCGCTCCTCGACCCAGCCCAGTGCCCGCCCATAATTCTCCGACCATATTTGCTGCATATCGGTGCTGATCCAGACCCCCAAGTATCGCACCGGTCCGTCCGCCCACTTCAGCGGGCAATTCGGGGAAAAGCGAGTCGTCCCGGCCGTCAAAGGTAGAATAACCGACTTCTCCCAATTTATGGTTACACCCGATAGCAAGCCATACTCTATCAATTCTTCGGTCATGGGCGAAAGGTTTTCCTGCGGGTCGGTTACATATAAGGTAATATCATCCGCGTATAGAGACACGGTCAGTGCCCTCGACGAAAAGCCTATGCCCCGGTTCGCGTGGTGCTGTCGGATACGAGCCGCCAAGGGTTCTGTGGCGATGGCAAATAGCAGGGGCGATAAGGGGCAGCCCTGTCTCGTACCCCTCCCGATGGCAAAGGGCGCAGAGACTAGCCTGTTCACCCGTACCCGGGCAGTGATGTTGGTATACAGCAAGCGAATATAGCCAATGAATGCCTCACTCATACCCATTCGCTGCAACAAGGGAAACAGGAATCCCCATTCCAGGGAGTCGAACGCTTTTGTTGCGTCCAACAGCACCGCTACGGCTTGTACATGCGGGGCTAAGTAGTGTAGCACACCAAATAAAGTTCGAAGATTGTGAGACGTAGAGCGGCCCGGCACAAAGCCCGATTGGTCAGGGCGTATCATAAGTGGCAGTACCGGTTGCAACCGCAATGCTAGCATTTTCGCGAAAATCTTTGCATCCGTATTAATTAAGGACAGCGGCCTATAGGAATCGCAGTGTTGCGCGTCTTTATCCGGTTTTAAGAGGGCGATAATGACCGCCTCTCTCATCGATTCCGGGAGCACACCCGCTTCAACGGCCTCAGTATACACTGCCAGTAGTTTGGGGGCCAGCAGTTCCGCATATTCCTTGTAGAATTGCGCCGGTAACCCATCCGGTCCCGGCGCTTTCCCGGCCGCCAATGCGCCTATCGCCTCTTTAACGTCTTCTATCTCAAAGGGGCGATCAAAGTACCCCTTTTGGTGTGCATTGAACCAAATGAGCTGGATCGTATCAAAGTATCCCGACAGCTCCGACAGCGGCGGCGCACCCAGGGCACGGTACAATTCTTTATAAAAAGTCCGAAACGTATCTAGAATTGTTGGAGGAGTATACGCATGCCCGCCCTCCGGTGTCGCCACTGAGGAGATGAAGGGGGATGGCCTCTGCGAACGCAGCAATAGAGCGAGCGTCCTGCCCGGTCGGTCCCCCTCGCCATATCTGCAGGCCACAGCCTGTTTAGTCAGAAACTTAAGCTCCCTATCGGCTTCAGCCTGGTATTCCGTGAGATTGGTGCGTGTTTCCGCCAGAGTTGTCGCCGATAGGTCCGAACAGTACTGCACCTCCAGAGTATGCAGGCTGTCTTCCAGCCGCTTCAGCGTTCCCCTGATGGTCTTCAGCACTGTGGCTTGTCCCGCGATGCAGTGACCTCTTATCACCACCTTGAAAGCGTCCCACGGGTGCCTTCCGACGCAACAGAGCCAGTGTTCTGTTCAAAATATTCCGTCACGCGTTGGTATATGTCTTCCCGAAACAACGGATCGGTCAGGGCCTGTGCTGGTAAGCGCCACGCGAAGGGCGTCACATATGGCTGTGGCACGCGTAGCAGCAGTTCCACTGGCGAGTGGTCAGAAAGGGTGCGCGCCCTGTGCGCGACGTCCGAAACCCATGCATGCACCTGTGGGGTTAAAAGCCAAAAATCTAACCTGGACCAAGCTCCCCTGTGTGGGGTGAAGCAGGTGCCCTCCCGTACCTCGGGGTGCAGAACGCGCCACGAGTCTAATAGCTGATAGTCCGTCATTAGGCCATGGAGGAGGTCAGCCACATGTGGGTGATGTACGCGAGCCGCTCCCTCCCTATCTAGTTCCTGCGAGATCACCGCATTGAAGTCGCCGCCCCACATGCATGCACCCTCTCCCAGCGACTGTGTCTTGTGCCAGACGTGTCGGAAAAAATCAGGGTCGTCCGAGTTTGGGCCATATATGTTGACTAGTGTCATTGGCATGTGAAAAAGCTTCCCCTGCAATATTATGTAGCGCCCCTCAGCGTCGGCATGCACCCGATATGTTTGCCAGGGTAGGCCTCGCCGTATTAAAATAGCCACTCCCCGGGAGTAGCTGGAGTAGCCGGACGTGTGTATTTCGCCCCATCTAGCATGTCGAAGCCTCACCCCGGCTACTTGGGGCAAATGCGTTTCCTGAAGGAAACAGATGTCAACTTGGTGTCGTGTCAGATATGCATGGGTCAACCTGATCTTGCGATGGTCATTCAGACCACGAACATTCCATGTGAAACAACGCAGCGCGGTCAGGTATGTGTGCGGTGGTGGATCCTACGCAGCAATGAGGTCAGCAGCGGCAGCGCGCACTGGGTATGCAGGGAGAGCTCTCGCTCTGAATTTCGTACCAACAATAAGAACATGGCAGCGGTCAACAGCAGGGCCACATCATCCTGTAGTGGTATATTCAAATAGTGCAGTGTAAGAAAACCAAACAACATTAACCAAATCCCCTTACTACCCACTCCAACCCCCCAATCAGGTTGAGACACTTGTCCCCCCCCCCCACCCAACCCAACAACAATATTGCATCAGTGAAATTACGGGAATCATCCCTGTGAGGGCGTGGGTCCCCTGTCCAAAAGGCGACAGGGTGGCCGAACATTAACGCCCATTGACATATGCACTATCTGCCTGCGGCGGGGTAAGCCCAACACCGATCCCTTCACAAGTTCTCTGCCAATGTTCAGGAATAGTCCCCGAACCTCGTATCCCTTAGCCTTTCCGTTCCCCCCGGCAGCCACAACACGCTATAAGTTCAGAGTCCCCGTAATAGAACATCAAGTGATATACGGTATAACCAAGCTGTCCGGCGTCTCTATATGTTCCAGTTGCACGAGTACATAAAATGTAGGCCTAGTTACTCAACGTCACTTAGCTGGTCGTGCGGCGGTGTCCCCTGCCCGGAACGTTTGTCTCTCAGCGTCCGCTCCGCCTGCCTCGCAAATTTGAGTGCTTCCGTCGCCGCCGTGAAGCCCATCGGTTTCCCCCCGTGGTGGACCCGTAACTTAGCAGGATATAACATTGCATATTTTGTCCCCACTTTCTGGAAGATCCGCTTAGCCGGGAGGAATTCACGCCTGGCGGCCTGCACAGCCTGAGTGAAGTCGGGAAATAGGGATATCGCCATGTTTTGGAATGTAAGCTCACCTCTTTCACGTGCCAGCCGTAGGATCGTGTCTCTGTCTCGATAGTTGAGGATCCTGGCAAGGATCGGGCGCGGCGGCGCCCCCGGCCGCGGTCCCAGAGTGCGATGTGCCCTCTCAACCAGGAACATGGCCGACAGGGCCTCACCAAATAGGTCGCGGAACATCCCTTCAACGAAGTGCTCCATATTGCCAATGTTCGTGGATTCCGCAATACCAATAATTCTCACGTTATTTCTGCGAGAGCGGGCTTCCAAATCTTCGTTGCGACCCTTTATCACCTCCAGGACCTTGTCCATGCGCAGCAGCTTCTCCCGGGTATCACCGTTACTCTCTTCGCAGTCGGCAACCCGCGCCTCTACCGCCGCCAGTCGCTCTTCATGTTGATCCACCTTGTGCGATATTCCGTCCAGTCGCCGGGCCATGGAGTCCAACTTGCCGTCAATCTCCTTCAGGCAGCCCTTCAGCTCCCGAAACATGCTCTTGACATCTTCGGCGTCCTGCGTCGGCGCCAGCTGCGTTTCAGGGACCACCGTCTGGGACGCTGGGACAGTTTCAGTGTCCTGAGCCATGTGCTTCCCAAACTGGAGCTTCCTCTGCTTAGCATCCGTCCTCCCCATGGCGCAGCAAAGGGGTCACCCCATCAGAGTCTCAGCGGGAGGGGGGGTAGGAAAAAGGGGCCCAGCAGAGTCTGCACAGGCCTCCGAGCCCGGACAAAGTCACGGGCCCACCATGCCAAATCTGCTCTCACCCAAGGCCGCCCTGCCGCCTTCGCCGCCAGCGGGAATCTCCAACGCACAATCGGGCCCAGCAGGCCTGCAGCTCTCACCAAGCGCGGGTCCGCGGCCGGGACAGGCCCTCCAAATGGGCACACAGCTAGTGACCAGCAGTTGGGGCGACCGCACAGCAGGCACACACTCCGCAGTCCTTGGATCCCCGTAGTTCGATATTTATGCACCTGGCGGAGGCAGGAGGAAGGCGCACTTCACTACCCGGGGCACCGTCGAGGGTAGCAGGATCGGCGCCGCTCCCGCAGCCCCAGGGCCGCCCAGTCAGTGCTCACGTAGATTTCAGGAGGTGGGGAGATCGCCGCAGATTAGGGCCCCCGGGCCGTCCGGGGCGCCAGGGACAGCAGGATTCGTCCCCCTCCGGCAGCCGCGGCCTTTCCACGTCGTGTTCCGGCCCACGACACGGGACTTGCGTAGCTGGGATCCCCGGCCGGGAGTCAGGAGAGCCGCCGTCTGGGCATCAAGGGAACACCGCTCCGGATCGCCGCCTCCGATTTCGGTCCGGATTGCAGGGATCGATGCCTCTACGTCCGGGCACCCTCCGCCTCAGCTTTGTCGGGACAGGATGTCGGCATTATACGGATGAACTGACGGATTAGGCGTTCGGCCGGCAGAGCCCCGTTACACGGTGGCCATCTTGCAGCTCGGCTCGGCCACGCCCCCCAAATGCTAGCAATGGCTTAACTATATATGAAAACCCCAATATCCATTGCCTACAAAAAGAAGCAAGACCCAAAAATGCACGCACGTCCTTCTGTGTGGAAGGTACTGGCGTGTCCAAAATTGCTTGAATACGATCTGGTGTGAGTGCACGCCCCTCCTTAGACAAAAGGTGACCCAAGTAAGTCACCTTTGGTCTACAAAATTGCAATTTCTTCTTCGACACTTTGTGATTGTATGATGCCAAAAAGGAAAGCAAAGATTATGTGCATTTCTCACAGAGCTCAGGAGGGTCGGCCGCCAACAAGATGTCGTCGACATATTGTATAAGGGCTACACCGTCAGGCAGAACAAAGGAATCCAATTGTCTTTTCAATGCTTGACTGTAAATGCTAGGACTCTCTGTATAACCCTGAGGGACTCTACAAAATCTGTAGGACCGATTATTCAAAGTGAAGCCGAAAATATACCGGCTATCAGTATGAATAGGAATCGAAAAGAAAGCATTTTTCAAATCGATAACCGAAAATGTGGTCGCCGTTGGCGGGACCAGAGTAAGCAACATCGTGATATCAGAAACCACTGGATACTGAGGTATCACTATCTTATTCACCTCCCTTAAGTCAATAATAAAACGATAAACCCTAGTATCGGTATCTTTCTTCAAAATCGGTAAAATAGGACTGTTGCAGACATTGTATGGAACTTCCTCCACTACTCCCACCTTGATCAAATCCTGCACAATCTGTATGAGTGCCTCCTCCCCCTCCTGGGAAATACGATACTGAGGGAGGCGTGGTAACACAGCACCCTCCTTGACACTAATGTGTACAGGCGGAATCACCATCTGTCCCACATCAGTATCCGAAGTGGCCCACAAAGTACGAGGGAGAGGAGCTAATACAGTATCCTCTGCAACCACACACATCTGTCCTGGCATGGGGTGATTATCGTTTAAGATCACACGTACTCCAGTAGGGGAGCAGCGGATCGTAGCTCTAAAGTGCTTAAGCATATCAAGACCCATAATGTTGTCAGGCGTGTTCGGGGCAAGCAAAAACGGACAGGGTGCAGAAAATTGGTCAACATGAAATGCAAGGGGTTGGGATAGAGGGCTTCGAGAGAGTGTACCATCAAACCCTACCGATGTAACCATTAAGCCAGATGGGGGAGCCCTCGGAACCAATTGTTTGGACAGCGCACTGCGAGTAGCTCCTGTATCAACTAGGAACCGATCAGTAGAACCCAGAACATTTGCTGTAACATAAGGACCCTTCTGATCAAATGGCACTTCGACTGATTCCAACCCCCACCCAACGCAATCCTATGCATGCTGCGAATCATGGTACCCAGGGCGATCATTCCCAGACATTTGATACTGATTTTGCCGATCAAATACATTAGGTCTATCTCGTTGCTGCACGTTAGGTTCAAATCGAGCACGATCATTGGAATTCTCTCTAAAATTCAAAAAGCCCCCTCTACCTCTCGGCGGTCCCTGACCACGTCCCTGACGAGGTGCATATAATACCGGACAATCCCTGGCCCAATGACCCAACTATTTGCAATACGCACATTGATTTCTATTAACATCCGACCGACCCGAAGGGGGGGCCACAAAATCCTCCTCTACCTCTCTCAACACCCCGACGAGGCGGACCATACACTTGTGCTAACATCACCTTAGTTTTCAAATCTTTCGATTTCTTCGCCTCATTCCCCTTCGCTTCTTGTTTCTGCCGCTCATAATACTGAGCCATAGGTCAGTAGGGATGCTGGAGACGAGGTGGACCAAGAACTTTCACTCGCTTTTAATCGAGCTGCTATTCCTGGTAATAAATTCGCCACATATTTATCGACAAAAAGATGTTGACCCGTATCATCCGTAAGTGACTGACCACTGAAATCATGAAATGTTTCCTCAAAGCGCGTAAAGAAGTCTGAAACTGATTCATCAACCTTTTGTTTACACGAGGCTAACATATTCCAGTCAATCTTTTTAGGGGGGATAATCGTTTTCAATTTAGTCAAGATAGCAGCAGGGAGATCTAAAATAAGCTGGGGCGGTTTTTGCGCGGGCTTTCTCTCCCTATCCTCATCCTCAATCTCAGACCATTTGGCCTTAAAAGCGGCTTGATCATCCACCTTCCGCACAGATCGCCACATATCCGGTGGTAAAATGAGCCTAAAAAACAAATCTATATCTGCTAAAGTCATAGTACAAGAATTCAAGGCCCCTTCGACCTCTTCATAAAAGGCCGCCGGATTCTTGCGGGGGTCAGGCAATGCATTCTTCAATGCCATGACATCAGTCCGATGCCAGGGAGTATAAACCCAATTATACACGAAATATCCCCTAGCATCAGGGGAAGACATGTCTGAACTAGTTCCTGCTCCTTTAGGAGGAACATACAAAGGTGCCGCCTCTCGCATCGGTTTAGCATGCACTAGTTCACTCTTATCTGAATGGGAGGTAGACGACTGTTTCCCGCCGACATGTGGATTCAATTTCTCCTCCTCCCCTGTCTTTTGGCGCACTTTCTCTTTAAGTTCAAGCATCGCGTCCCGCAATGTAAACAGCCGTCGGACCGCATCGGGTACCTTAGAGGGAGAAAAGACACCGTTACGTAATGCTTTAGAATCTAATACTATATCATCAGGCTCAAAAACATCTGAATATTTCCGAAAGGCAGTAACCACTTCATCAGAAAAAGTTTCAACAAAATATAACTTTTCCCTATTCTGCCAACTGTCCAAAGATGCCAATAATTCAGTAAGAGATAGCTTGCCCTTAAGCGCACGAAAAGAAATTTTCCGAAGCTCACCCATACGATCAGCTGATAACATGGACCGCGTGTCTACCTTATCCGAAACCGATCCAGAATCCTGTGACCTTGGGGCAGACGCGCCAACATAAGGGGGTGGAGAGTGATCTAATAAATGAAAATCATCTTCAAGATTAGTAAGGACAGGATAAAGTGGCTGGCGGACAGCATATTGACCCGATACTTGCAACCTACGCTCTTTCTCTTGTCTCTCCGCCAGTTCTCTTTCCTCCCGACGCTTCGCCTCCTGCGCTCTCACATGATAATTTTTCCGTTGCTCTTTATCAATCAGCGCTTTCTCACGTTTCTCCCGCTCACGCACTTCCTTCACCCATAGCCGTACACATTCAAACATGTTTTGCCGAGCACGCCGTTTACACATACACTGTTCCACATACTCAATCTTACGCATATCAAACGATCCATACAAAGGCCATCGTAACTCAGGATCCTTTTTAGTGTATTTCCTCCACACTGTGCTGTACATTATAGAGGAAAGACCATGCTTCACATACATATCCCTATTAGGAGTCCCCTCTGGGGGGGCTGGAGCAGATTCCTCAAGATTTAACCGGTTTCCAAAGCAGCAGCACCACTTACGGAGTGCGCTAAAAGCAGGCATGCTCAAAAATAATGCAAAATATGCAGTATTATCAAAAATGGCACTTAAACGTTGCGCCGTTCAAATTTAAACAACTCCGGAGAAATATCTCCACATTACCTGCCTATATGTGTTGCAACGCATATATTCTTACAGTAATCAATACAAAATATGACCGGTCATCGGACTCAAATAGCCAACCCAGGCTTCAAAAACTCGGAGCAAGTACCGTACAACAGTTCTTACCAATCAAGAGTGTCCAGATTCCAACTGCCAAGTTCCAAAATTCGCCCAAACGGCTATCACGCGGCAAACCGACAGAAGAGGTCTCAGTCGAGGACCGGCGCCACCCAGATGGTCAGCTCGGAAGGGAAGGAAGAAAAACCTCGGGATGCCAGGACTAAAAGACGCCGCTGGCAGTGATCCCATCCCCGGCCAAATTCCTCACCTTCGTCACGACCAATCCTTCGAGCATCCGAGTCGCCGATGAGCCCCACGTTGGGCGCCAATTGATGAATACAGGCCCCAGCTAGGCCTGCAAAATACAAGGGTTCGCCCTTCTGTAACGAAAGCTAGAAGAAAGTTGGCACGGAAACTGCAAATACAAAGACAGAGTTTATTAACCCTTAAGGGTGGTCCTACAACCTACACAACACTCTTCAGTATTGCATAGAGTAGCACACAGAACTTGCGTACACGGTCCCCTTTTATACACAACAGAGGGGCTCATAAGTGGGTGGATACAACATAGAGCAAAATTCATTACCATTTATGGACATTTTCGATACAGGATCAATATATGGGCGGAGTTAACAATTTCCTGAGCCCGCAAAAACATGGTCAAACAAGGACTAACTGATAACAGATGTGGTCAAGTCTGGGCATGCGCCAGACGGACAAAGGAGCTATTTATAGACTGTTACTAGGCAGATTACAAGAGCAACTAGCGAAAAGGTAGGACTCTTCTCGTGCAAAGCACGTGGAGACATGACAATACAAAATGGAGTCCGGACATTAGTCAACATAAGACAAGAAACACGTTTTGACTATAGAGAATTCATGTCTTCAGTGAATGCTTAATCATATCGCTGTTTTAGTTTTCAACAGGAGTGTTCGCCGCCAGCTCTAACCCGGCCCTGCGATCACGGTGTGGAGATCAGCACACTCAAGGGCCCCTTTTCCGACCAGGTGCCCCAAAATAGATGTGCCCGGTGCTCAGGATAGTTGTTTGCCAAGGGAATGTCTGCCCGATTTCCGCAGCCCACGTCTGCTCACACCGGATCCTGGCCACGCTCCCTGCTTCTCACAGTTCCTTGTGTAGATTTACACCTAGGACCACTCAGTTCTCTGCTTTTTCTGAAATAATTCATGAAAATATTCTGGCAGATTTGAGCAACAAAAGACGTTTACTGAGACCTTAGAATCGACCTCCAATCCCTAACACAGATGCCACCAGCCATTTCTACAAAGGAGCCGAGGCTTAGTGACCTTTGATGGATTGGAACAAGAGACTAACCAGCTGTTCATCTACGTCCACACAGGCTTAGTGACCTATAATGGAGTGGAACAAGAGACTGACCTGCTGTTTATCTACGTCCACACAGGCTTAGTGACATATAATGGAGTGGAACAAGACCTGCTGTTTATCTACGTCCACACAGGTTTAGTGACCTATAATGGAGTGGAACAAGAGACTGACCTGCTGTTTATCTACGTCCACACAGGCTTAGTGACATATAATGGAGTGGAACAAGACCTGCTGTTTATCTACGTCCACACAGGCTTAGTGACCTATAATGCAGTGGAACAAGAGACTAACTGCTGTTTATCTACGTCCACACAGGCTTAGTGACCTATAATGGATTGGAACAAGAGACTGACCTGCTGTTTATCTACGTCCACACAGGCTTAGTGACCTATAATGGAGTGGAACAAGAGACTAACCTGCTGTTTGTATACGTCCACCCAGGCCTAGTGACCTATAATGGACTGGAACAAGACTAACCTGCTGTTTATCTACGTTCACACAGGCTTAGTGACCTTTAATGGAGTGGAACAAGAGACTAACCTGCTGTTTATCTACGTCCACACAGGCTTAGTGACCTATAATGGAGTGGAACAAGACCTGCTGTTTATCTACGTCCACACAGGTTTAGTGACCTATAATGGAGTGGAACAAGAGACTAGCCTGCTGTTTATCTACGTCCACACAGGCTTAGTGACCTATAATGGAGTGGAACAAGAGACTAACCTGCTGTTTATCTACGTCCACACAGGCTTAGTGACCTATAATGGAGTGGAACAAGAGACTAACCTGCTGTTAATCTACGTCCACACAGGCTTAGTGACCTGTAATGGAGTGGAACAAGAGACTAACCTGCTGTTTATCTACGTCCACACAGGCTTAGTGACCTATAATGGAGTGGAACAAGAGACTAACCTACTGTTAATCTACGTCCACACAGGCTTAGTGACCTATAATGGAGTGGAACAAGAGACTAACCTGCTGTTTATCTACGTCCACACAGGCTTAGTGACCTATAATGGAGTGGAACAAGAGACTGACCTGCTGTTTATCTACGTCCACACAGGCTTAGTGACCTATAATGGAGTAGAACGAGAGACTAACCTGCTGTTTATCTGCGTCCACACAGGCTTAGTGACCTATAATGGATTGGAACAAGAGACTAACCTGCTGTTTATCTACGTCCACACAGGCTTAGTGACATATAATGGAGTGGAACAAGACCTGCTGTTTATCTACGTCCACACAGGCTTAGTGACCTATAATGCAGTGGAACAAGAGACTAACTGCTGTTTATCTACGTCCACACAGGCTTAGTGACCTATAATGGATTGGAACAAGAGACTGACCTGCTGTTTATCTACGTCCACACAGGCTTAGTGACCTATAATGGAGTGGAACAAGAGACTAACCTGCTGTTTGTCTACGTCCACACAGGCCTAGTGACCTATAATGGACTGGAACAAGACTAACCTGCTGTTTATCTACGTTCACACAGGCTTAGTGACCTATAATGGAGTGGAACAAGAGACTAACCTGCTGTTTATCTACGTCCACACAGGCTTAGTGACCTATAATGGAGTGGAACAAGACCTGCTGTTTATCTACGTCCACACAGGTTTAGTGACCTATAATGGAGTGGAACAAGAGACTAGCCTGCTGTTTATCTACGTCCACACAGGCTTAGTGACCTATAATGGAGTGGAACAAGAGACTAACCTGCTGTTTATCTACGTCCACACAGGCTTAGTGACCTATAATGGAGTGGAACAAGAGACTAACCTGCTGTTAATCTACGTCCACACAGGCTTAGTGACCTATAATGGAGTGGAACAAGAGACTAACCTGCTGTTTATCTACGTCCACACAGGCTTAGTGACCTATAATGGAGTGGAACAAGAGACTAACCTACTGTTAATCTACGTCCACACAGGCTTAGTGACCTATAATGGAGTGGAACAAGAGACTAACCTGCTGTTTATCTACGTCCACACAGGCTTAGTGACCTATAATGGAGTGGAACAAGAGACTGACCTGCTGTTTATCTACGTCCACACAGGCTTAGTGACCTATAATGGAGTGGAACGAGAGACTAACCTGCTGTTTATCTGCGTCCACACAGGCTTAGTGACCTATAATGGATTGGAACAAGAGACTAACCTGCTGTTTATCTACGTCCACACAGGCTTAGTGACCTATAATGGAGTGGAACAAGAGACTGACCTGCTGTTTATCTACATCCACACAGGCTTAGTGACCTATAATGGAGTGGAACAAGAGACTAACCTGCTGTTTATCTACGTCCACACAGGCTTAGTGACCTATAATGGAGTGGAACAAGAGACTAACCTGCTGTTAATCTACGTCCACACAGGCTTAGTGACCTATAATGGAGTGGAACAAGAGACTAACCTGCTGTTTATCTACGTCCACACAGGCTTAGTGACCTATAATGGAGTGGAACAAGAGACTAACCTACTGTTAATCTACGTCCACACAGGCTTAGTGACCTATAATGGAGTGGAACAAGAGACTAACCTGCTGTTTATCTACGTCCACACAGGCTTAGTGACCTATAATGGAGTGGAACAAGAGACTGACCTGCTGTTTATCTACGTCCACACAGGCTTAGTGACCTATAATGGAGTGGAACGAGTGACTAACCTGCTGTTTATCTGCGTCCACACAGGCTTAGTGACCTATAATGGAGTGGAACGAGAGACTAACCTGCTGTTTATCTACGTCCACACAGGCTTAGTGACCTAGAATGGAGTGGAACAAGACCTGCTGTTTATCTACGTCCACACAGGCTTAGTGACCTATAATGGAGTGGAACAAGAGACTAACCTGCGTTTGTCTACGTCCACACAGGCCTAGTGACCTATAATGGACTGGAACAAGAGACTAACCTGCTGTTTATCTACGTTCACACAGGCTTAGTGACCTATAATGGAGTGGAACAAGAGACTAACCTGCTGTTTATCTACGTCCACACAGGTTTAGTGACCTATAATGGAGTGGAACAAGAGACTGACCTGCTGTTTATCTACGTCCACACAGGCTTAGTGACATATAATGGAGTGGAACAAGACCTGCTGTTTATCTACGTCCACACAGGCTTAGTGACCTATAATGCAGTGGAACAAGAGACTAACTGCTGTTTATCTACGTCCACACAGGCTTAGTGACCTATAATGGATTGGAACAAGAGACTGACCTGCTGTTTATCTACGTCCACACAGGCTTAGTGACCTATAATGGAGTGGAACAAGAGACTAACCTGCTGTTTGTATACGTCCACACAGGCCTAGTGACCTATAATGGACTGGAACAAGACTAACCTGCTGTTTATCTACGTTCACACAGGCTTAGTGACCTTTAATGGAGTGGAACAAGAGACTAACCTGCTGTTTATCTACGTCCACACAGGCTTAGTGACCTATAATGGAGTGGAACAAGACCTGCTGTTTATCTACGTCCACACAGGTTTAGTGACCTATAATGGAGTGGAACAAGAGACTAGCCTGCTGTTTATCTACGTCCACACAGGCTTAGTGACCTATAATGGAGTGGAACAAGAGACTAACCTGCTGTTTATCTACGTCCACACAGGCTTAGTGACCTATAATGGAGTGGAACAAGAGACTAACCTGCTGTTAATCTACGTCCACACAGGCTTAGTGACCTGTAATGGAGTGGAACAAGAGACTAACCTGCTGTTTATCTACGTCCACACAGGCTTAGTGACCTATAATGGAGTGGAACAAGAGACTAACCTACTGTTAATCTACGTCCACACAGGCTTAGTGACCTATAATGGAGTGGAACAAGAGACTAACCTGCTGTTTATCTACGTCCACACAGGCTTAGTGACCTATAATGGAGTGGAACAAGAGACTGACCTGCTGTTTATCTACGTCCACACAGGCTTAGTGACCTATAATGGAGTAGAACGAGAGACTAACCTGCTGTTTATCTGCGTCCACACAGGCTTAGTGACCTATAATGGATTGGAACAAGAGACTAACCTGCTGTTTATCTACGTCCACACAGGCTTAGTGACATATAATGGAGTGGAACAAGACCTGCTGTTTATCTACGTCCACACAGGCTTAGTGACCTATAATGCAGTGGAACAAGAGACTAACTGCTGTTTATCTACGTCCACACAGGCTTAGTGACCTATAATGGATTGGAACAAGAGACTGACCTGCTGTTTATCTACGTCCACACAGGCTTAGTGACCTATAATGGAGTGGAACAAGAGACTAACCTGCTGTTTGTCTACGTCCACACAGGCCTAGTGACCTATAATGGACTGGAACAAGACTAACCTGCTGTTTATCTACGTTCACACAGGCTTAGTGACCTATAATGGAGTGGAACAAGAGACTAACCTGCTGTTTATCTACGTCCACACAGGCTTAGTGACCTATAATGGAGTGGAACAAGACCTGCTGTTTATCTACGTCCACACAGGTTTAGTGACCTATAATGGAGTGGAACAAGAGACTAGCCTGCTGTTTATCTACGTCCACACAGGCTTAGTGACCTATAATGGAGTGGAACAAGAGACTAACCTGCTGTTTATCTACGTCCACACAGGCTTAGTGACCTATAATGGAGTGGAACAAGAGACTAACCTGCTGTTAATCTACGTCCACACAGGCTTAGTGACCTATAATGGAGTGGAACAAGAGACTAACCTGCTGTTTATCTACGTCCACACAGGCTTAGTGACCTATAATGGAGTGGAACAAGAGACTAACCTACTGTTAATCTACGTCCACACAGGCTTAGTGACCTATAATGGAGTGGAACAAGAGACTAACCTGCTGTTTATCTACGTCCACACAGGCTTAGTGACCTATAATGGAGTGGAACAAGAGACTGACCTGCTGTTTATCTACGTCCACACAGGTTTAGTGACCTATAATGGAGTGGAACGAGAGACTAACCTGCTGTTTATCTGCGTCCACACAGGCTTAGTGACCTATAATGGATTGGAACAAGAGACTAACCTGCTGTTTATCTACGTCCACACAGGCTTAGTGACCTATAATGGAGTGGAACAAGAGACTGACCTGCTGTTTATCTACATCCACACAGGCTTAGTGACCTATAATGGAGTGGAACAAGAGACTAACCTGCTGTTTATCTACGTCCACACAGGCTTAGTGACCTATAATGGAGTGGAACAAGAGACTAACCTGCTGTTAATCTACGTCCACACAGGCTTAGTGACCTATAATGGAGTGGAACAAGAGACTAACCTGCTGTTTATCTACGTCCACACAGGCTTAGTGACCTATAATGGAGTGGAACAAGAGACTAACCTACTGTTAATCTACGTCCACACAGGCTTAGTGACCTATAATGGAGTGGAACAAGAGACTAACCTGCTGTTTATCTACGTCCACACAGGCTTAGTGACCTATAATGGAGTGGAACAAGAGACTGACCTGCTGTTTATCTACGTCCACACAGGCTTAGTGACCTATAATGGAGTGGAACGAGAGACTAACCTGCTGTTTATCTGCGTCCACACAGGCTTAGTGACCTATAATGGAGTGGAACGAGAGACTAACCTGCTGTTTATCTACGTCCACACAGGCTTAGTGACCTAGAATGGAGTGGAACAAGACCTGCTGTTTATCTACGTCCACACAGGCTTAGTGACCTATAATGGAGTGGAACAAGAGACTAACCTGCGTTTGTCTACGTCCACACAGGCCTAGTGACCTATAATGGACTGGAACAAGAGACTAACCTGCTGTTTATCTACGTTCACACAGGCTTAGTGACCTATAATGGAGTGGAACAAGAGACTAACCTGCTGTTTATCTACGTCCACACAGGCTTAGTGACCTATAATGGAGTGGAACAAGACCTGCGGTTTATCTACGTCCACACAGGTTTAGTGACCTATAATGGAGTGGAACAAGAGACTAGCCTACTGTTTATCTACGTCCACACAGGCTTAGTGACCTATAATGGAGTGGAACAAGAGACTAACCTACTGTTAATCTACGTCCACACAGGCTTAGTGACCTATAATGGAGTGGAACAAGAGACTAACCTGCTGTTTATCTACGTCCACACAGGCTTAGTGACCTATAATGGAGTGGAACAAGAGACTGACCTGCTGTTTATCTACGTCCACACAGGCTTAGTGACCTATAATGGAGTGGAACGAGAGACTAACCTGCTGTTTATCTGCGTCCACACAGGCTTAGTGACCTATAATGGATTGGAACAAGAGACTAACCTGCTGTTTATCTACGTCCACACAGGCTTAGTGACCTATAATGGAGTGGAACAAGAGACTGACCTGCTGTTTATCTACGTCCACACAGGCTTAGTGACCTAGAATGGAGTGGAACAAGACCTGCTGTTTATCTACGTCCACACAGGCTTAGTGACCTATAATGGAGTGGAACAAGAGACTAACCTGCGTTTGTCTACGTCCACACAGGCCTAGTGACCTATAATGGACTGGAACAAGAGACTAACCTGCTGTTTATCTACGTTCACACAGGCTTAGTGACCTATAATGGAGTGGAACAAGAGACTAACCTGCTGTTTATCTACGTCCACACAGGCTTAGTGACCTATAATGGAGTGGAACAAGACCTGCGGTTTATCTACGTCCACACAGGTTTAGTGACCTATAATGGAGTGGAACAAGAGACTAGCCTACTGTTTATCTACGTCCACACAGGCTTAGTGACCTATAATGGAGTGGAACAAGAGACTAACCTGCTGTTTGTCTACGTCCACACAGGCTTAGTGACCTATAATGGACTGGAACAAGAGACTAACCTGCTGTTTGTCTACGTCCACACAGGCTTAGTGACCTATAATGGACTGGAACAAGAGACTAACCTGCTGTTTATCTACTTTCACACAGGCTTAGTGACCTATAATAAAGTGGAACAAGAGACTAACCTGCTGTTTATCTACGTCCACACAGGCTTAGTGACCTATAATGGATTGGAACAAGAGACTAACCTGCTGTTTATCTACGTCCACACAGGCTTAGTGACCTATAATGGAGTGGAACAAGAGACTGACCTGCTGTTTATCTACGTCCACACAGGCTTAGTGACCTATAATGGAGTGGAACGAGAGACTAACCTGCTGTTTATCTGCGTCCACACAGGCTTAGTGACCTATAATGGAGTGGAACAAGAGACTAACCTGCTTTTTATCTACGTCCACACAGGCTTAGTGACCTATAATGGAGTGGAACAAGTGACTAACCTGCTGTTTGTCTACGTCCACACAGGCTTAGTGACCTATAATGCAGTGGAACAAGAGACTAACTGCTGTTTATCTACGTCCACACAGGCTTAGTGACCTATAATGGAGTGGAACAAGAGACTGACCTGCTGTTTATCTACGTCCACACAGGCTTAGTGACCTATAATGGAGTGGAACAGGAGACTAACCTGCTGTTTGTCTACGTCCACACAGGCTTAGTGACCTATAATGGAGTGGAACAAGAGACTGACCTGCTGTTTATCTACGTCCACACAGGCTTAGTGACCTATAATGGAGTGGAACGAGAGACTAACCTGCTGTTTATCTGCGTCCACACAGGCTTAGTGACCTATAATGGAGTGGAACGAGAGACTAACCTGCTGTTTATATACGTCCACACAGGCTTAGTGACCTATAATGGAGTGGAACAAGAGACTAACCTGCTGTTAATCTACGTCCACACAGGCTTAGTGACCTTTAATGGAGTGGAACACAAGACTAACCTGCTGTTTATCTACGTCCATACAGGCTTAGTGACCTATAATGGAGTGGAACGAGAGACTAACCTGCTGTTTATCTACGTCCACACAGGCTTAGTGACCTATAATGGAGTGGAACAAGAGACTAACCTGCTGTTTATCTACGTCCACACAGGCTTAGTGACCTATAATGGATTGGAACAATAGACTAACCTGCTGTTTATCTACGTCCACACAGGCTTAGTGACCTATAATGGAGTGGAACAAGAGACTGACCTGCTGTTTATCTACGTCCACACAGGCTTAGTGACATATAATGGAGTGGAACAAGACCTGCTGTTTATCTACGTCCACACAGGTTTAGTGACCTATAATGGAGTGGAACAAGAGACTGACCTGCTGTTTATCTACGTCCACACAGGCTTAGTGACATATAATGGAGTGGAACAAGACCTGCTGTTTATCTACGTCCACACAGGCTTAGTGACCTATAATGCAGTGGAACAAGAGACTAACTGCTGTTTATCTACGTCCACACAGGCTTAGTGACCTATAATGGATTGGAACAAGAGACTGACCTGCTGTTTATCTACGTCCACACAGGCTTAGTGACCTATAATGGAGTGGAACAAGAGACTAACCTGCTGTTTGTCTACGTCCACACAGGCCTAGTGACCTATAATGGACTGGAACAAGAGACTAACCTGCTGTTTATCTACGTTCACACAGGCTTAGTGACCTATAATGGAGTGGAACAAGAGACTAACCTGCTGTTTATCTACGTCCACACAGGCTTAGTGACCTATAATGGAGTGGAACAAGACCTGCGGTTTATCTACGTCCACACAGGTTTAGTGACCTATAATGGAGTGGAACAAGAGACTAGCCTACTGTTTATCTACGTCCACACAGGCTTAGTGACCTATAATGGAGTGGAACAAGAGACTAACCTACTGTTAATCTACGTCCACACAGGCTTAGTGACCTATAATGGAGTGGAACAAGAGACTAACCTGCTGTTTATCTACGTCCACACAGGCTTAGTGACCTATAATGGAGTGGAACAAGAGACTGACCTGCTGTTTATCTACGTCCACACAGGCTTAGTGACCTATAATGGAGTGGAACGAGAGACTAACCTGCTGTTTATCTGCGTCCACACAGGCTTAGTGACCTATAATGGATTGGAACAAGAGACTAACCTGCTGTTTATCTACGTCCACACAGGCTTAGTGACCTATAATGGAGTGGAACAAGAGACTGACCTGCTGTTTATCTACGTCCACACAGGCTTAGTGACCTAGAATGGAGTGGAACAAGACCTGCTGTTTATCTACGTCCACACAGGCTTAGTGACCTATAATGGAGTGGAACAAGAGACTAACCTGCGTTTGTCTACGTCCACACAGGCCTAGTGACCTATAATGGACTGGAACAAGAGACTAACCTGCTGTTTATCTACGTTCACACAGGCTTAGTGACCTATAATGGAGTGGAACAAGAGACTAACCTGCTGTTTATCTACGTCCACACAGGCTTAGTGACCTATAATGGAGTGGAACAAGACCTGCGGTTTATCTACGTCCACACAGGTTTAGTGACCTATAATGGAGTGGAACAAGAGACTAGCCTACTGTTTATCTACGTCCACACAGGCTTAGTGACCTATAATGGAGTGGAACAAGAGACTAACCTGCTGTTTGTCTACGTCCACACAGGCTTAGTGACCTATAATGGACTGGAACAAGAGACTAACCTGCTGTTTGTCTACGTCCACACAGGCTTAGTGACCTATAATGGACTGGAACAAGTGACTAACCTGCTGTTTATCTACTTTCACACAGGCTTAGTGACCTATAATAAAGTGGAACAAGAGACTAACCTGCTGTTTATCTACGTCCACACAGGCTTAGTGACCTATAATGGATTGGAACAAGAGACTAACCTGCTGTTTATCTACGTCCACACAGGCTTAGTGACCTATAATGGAGTGGAACAAGAGACTGACCTGCTGTTTATCTACGTCCACACAGGCTTAGTGACCTATAATGGAGTGGAACGAGAGACTAACCTGCTGTTTATCTGCGTCCACACAGGCTTAGTGACCTATAATGGAGTGGAACAAGAGACTAACCTGCTTTTTATCTACGTCCACACAGGCTTAGTGACCTATAATGGAGTGGAACAAGTGACTAACCTGCTGTTTGTCTACGTCCACACAGGCTTAGTGACCTATAATGCAGTGGAACAAGAGACTAACTGCTGTTTATCTACGTCCACACAGGCTTAGTGACCTATAATGGAGTGGAACAAGAGACTGACCTGCTGTTTATCTACGTCCACACAGGCTTAGTGACCTATAATGGAGTGGAACAAGAGACTAACCTGCTGTTTGTCTACGTCCACACAGGCTTAGTGACCTATAATGGAGTGGAACAAGAGACTGACCTGCTGTTTATCTACGTCCACACAGGCTTAGTGACCTATAATGGAGTGGAACGAGAGACTAACCTGCTGTTTATCTGCGTCCACACAGGCTTAGTGACCTATAATGGAGTGGAACGAGAGACTAACCTGCTGTTTATATACGTCCACACAGGCTTAGTGACCTATAATGGAGTGGAACAAGAGACTAACCTGCTGTTAATCTACGTCCACACAGGCTTAGTGACCTTTAATGGAGTGGAACACAAGACTAACCTGCTGTTTATCTACGTCCATACAGGCTTAGTGACCTATAATGGAGTGGAACGAGAGACTAACCTGCTGTTTATCTACGTCCACACAGGCTTAGTGACCTATAATGGAGTGGAACAAGAGACTAACCTGCTGTTTATCTACGTCCACACAGGCTTAGTGACCTATAATGGATTGGAACAATAGACTAACCTGCTGTTTATCTACGTCCACACAGGCTTAGTGACCTATAATGGAGTGGAACAAGAGACTGACCTGCTGTTTATCTACGTCCACACAGGCTTAGTGACATATAATGGAGTGGAACAAGACCTGCTGTTTATCTACGTCCACACAGGTTTAGTGACCTATAATGGAGTGGAACAAGAGACTGACCTGCTGTTTATCTACGTCCACACAGGCTTAGTGACATATAATGGAGTGGAACAAGACCTGCTGTTTATCTACGTCCACACAGGCTTAGTGACCTATAATGCAGTGGAACAAGAGACTAACTGCTGTTTATCTACGTCCACACAGGCTTAGTGACCTATAATGGATTGGAACAAGAGACTGACCTGCTGTTTATCTACGTCCACACAGGCTTAGTGACCTATAATGGAGTGGAACAAGAGACTAACCTGCTGTTTGTCTACGTCCACACAGGCCTAGTGACCTATAATGGACTGGAACAAGACTAACCTGCTGTTTATCTACGTTCACACAGGCTTAGTGACCTATAATGGAGTGGAACAAGAGACTAACCTGCTGTTTATCTACGTCCACACAGGCTTAGTGACCTATAATGGAGTGGAACAAGACCTGCTGTTTATCTACGTCCACACAGGTTTAGTGACCTATAATGGAGTGGAACAAGAGACTAGCCTGCTGTTTATCTACGTCCACACAGGCTTAGTGACCTATAATGGAGTGGAACAAGAGACTAACCTGCTGTTTGTCTACGTCCACACAGGCTTAGTGACCTATAATGGACTGGAACAAGAGACTAACCTGCTGTTTGTCTACGTCCACACAGGCTTAGTCACCTATAATGGACTGGAACAAGAGACTAACCTGCTGTTTATCTACGTTCACACAGGCTTAGTGACCTATAATGGAGTGGAACAAGAGACTAACCTGCTGTTTATCTACGTCCACACAGGCTTAGTGACCTATAATGGAGTGGAACAAGAGACTAACCTGCTGTTTGTCTACGTCCACACAGGCTTAGTGACCTATAATGCAGTGGAACAAAAGACTAACTGCTGTTTATCTACGTCCACACAGGCTTAGTGACCTATAATGGAGTGGAACAAGAGACTGACCTGCTGTTTATCTACGTCCAAACAGGCTTAGTGACCTATAATGGAGTGGAACAAGAGACTAACCTGGTGTTTGTCTACGTCCACACAGGCTTAGTGACCTATAATGGAGTGGAACAAGAGATTAACCTGCTGTTTGTCTACGTCCACACAGGCTTAGTGACCTATAATGCAGTGGAACAAGAGACTAACTGCTGTTTATCTACGTCCACACAGGCTTAGTGACCTATAATGGAGTGGAACAAGAGACTAACCTGCTGTTTATCTACGTCCACACAGGCTTAGTGACCTATAATGGAGTGGAACAAGAGACTAACCTGCTGTTTATCTACGTCCACACAGGCTTAGTGACCTATAATGGATTGGAACAATAGACTAACCTGCTGTTTATCTACGTCCACACAGGCTTAGTGACCTATAATGGAGTGGAACAAGAGACTGACCTGCTGTTTATCTACGTCCACACAGGCTTAGTGACATATAATGGAGTGGAACAAGACCTGCTGTTTATCTACGTCCACACAGGTTTAGTGACCTATAATGGAGTGGAACAAGAGACTGACCTGCTGTTTATCTACGTCCACACAGGCTTAGTGACATATAATGGAGTCGAACAAGACCTGCTGTTTATCTACGTCCACACAGGCTTAGTGACCTATAATGCAGTGGAACAAGACCTGCTGTTTATCTACGTCCACACAGGCTTAGTGACCTATAATGGAGTGGAACAAGACCTGCTGTTTATCTACGTCCACACAGGTTTAGTGACCTATAATGGAGTGGAACGAGACTAGCCTGCTGTTTATCTACGTCCACACAGGCTTAGTGACCTATAATGGAGTGGAACAAGAGACTAACCTGCTGTTTGTCTACGTCCACACAGGCTTAGTGACCTATAATGGACTGGAACAAGAGACTAACCTGCTGTTTGTCTACGTCCACACAGGCTTAGTGACCTATAATGGAGTGGAACAA
Organism: Triturus cristatus; assembly: GCF_964204655.1. Classification (NCBI taxonomy): domain Eukaryota; kingdom Metazoa; phylum Chordata; class Amphibia; order Caudata; family Salamandridae; genus Triturus; species Triturus cristatus. Next base: position 44,333,803 of record NC_140589.1, read on the forward strand.
GAGACTAACTGCTGTTTATCTACGTCCACACAGGCTTAGTGACCTATAATGGATTGGAACAAGAGACTGACCTGCTGTTTATCTACGTCCACACAGGCTTAGTGACCTATAATGGAGTGGAACAAGAGACTAACCTGCTGTTTGTCTACGTCCACACAGGCCTAGTGACCTATAATGGACTGGAACAAGACTAACCTGCTGTTTATCTACGTTCACACAGGCTTAGTGACCTATAATGGAGTGGAACAAGAGACTAACCTGCTGTTTATCTACGTCCACACAGGCTTAGTGACCTATAATGGAGTGGAACAAGACCTGCTGTTTATCTACGTCCACACAGGTTTAGTGACCTATAATGGAGTGGAACAAGAGACTAGCCTGCTGTTTATCTACGTCCACACAGGCTTAGTGACCTATAATGGAGTGGAACAAGAGACTAACCTGCTGTTTGTCTACGTCCACACAGGCTGAGTGACCTATAATGGACTGGAACAAGAGACTAACCTGCTGTTTGTCTACGTCCACACAGGCTTAGTCACCTATAATGGACTGGAACAAGAGACTAACCTGCTGTTTATCTACGTTCACACAGGCTTAGTGACGTATAATGGAGTGGAACAAGAGACTAACCTGCTGTTTATCTACGTCCACACAGGCTTAGTGACCTATAATGGAGTGGAACAAGAGACTAACCTGCTGTTTGTCTACGTCCACACAGGCTTAGTGACCTATAATGCAGTGGAACAAAAGACTAACTGCTGTTTATCTACGTCCACACAGGCTTAGTGACCTATAATGGAGTGGAACAAGAGACTGACCTGCTGTTTATCTACGTCCAAACAGGCTTAGTGACCTATAATGGAGTGGAACAAGAGACTAACCTGGTGTTTGTCTACGTCCACACAGGCTTAGTGACCTATAATGGAGTGGAACAAGAGATTAACCTGCTGTTTGTCTACGTCCACACAGGCTTAGTGACCTATAATGCAGTGGAACAAGAGACTAACTGCTGTTTATCTACGTCCACACAGGCTTAGTGACCTATAATGGAGTGGAACAAGAGACTAACCTGCTGTTTATCTACGTCCACACAGGCTTAGTGACCTATAATGGAGTGGAACAAGAGACTAACCTGCTGTTTATCTACGTCCACACAGGCTTAGTGACCTATAATGGATTGGAACAATAGACTAACCTGCTGTTTATCTACGTCCACACAGGCTTAGTGACCTATAATGGAGTGGAACAAGAGACTGACCTGCTGTTTATCTACGTCCACACAGGCTTAGTGACATATAATGGAGTGGAACAAGACCTGCTGTTTATCTACGTCCACACAGGTTTAGTGACCTATAATGGAGTGGAACAAGAGACTGACCTGCTGTTTATCTACGTCCACACAGGCTTAGTGACATATAATGGAGTCGAACAAGACCTGCTGTTTATCTACGTCCACACAGGCTTAGTGACCTATAATGCAGTGGAACAAGACCTGCTGTTTATCTACGTCCACACAGGCTTAGTGACCTATAATGGAGTGGAACAAGACCTGCTGTTTATCTACGTCCACACAGGTTTAGTGACCTATAATGGAGTGGAACGAGACTAGCCTGCTGTTTATCTACGTCCACACAGGCTTAGTGACCTATAATGGAGTGGAACAAGAGACTAACCTGCTGTTTGTCTACGTCCACACAGGCTTAGTGACCTATAATGGACTGGAACAAGAGACTAACCTGCTGTTTGTCTACGTCCACACAGGCTTAGTCACCTATAATGGACTGGAACAAGAGACTAACCTGCTGTTTATCTACGTTCACACAGGCTTGGTGACCTATAATGGAGTGGAACAAGAGACTAACCTGCTGTTTATCTACGTCCACACAGGCTTAGTGGCCTATAATGGATTGGAACAAGAGACTGACCTGCTGTTTATCTACGTCCACACAGGCTTAGTGACCTATAATGGAGTGGAACAAGAGACTGACCTGCTGTTTATCTACGTCCACACAGGCTTAGTGACCTATAATGGAGTGGAACGAGAGACTAACCTGCTGTTTATCTGCGTCCACACAGGCTTAGTGACCTATAATGGAGTGGAACAAGAGACTAACCTGCTGTTTATCTACGTCCACACAGGCTTAGTGACCTATAATGGAGTGGAACAAGAGACTAACCTGCTGTTTGTCTACGTCCACACAGGCTTAGTGACCTATAATGCAGTGGAACAAGAGACTAACTGCTGTTTATCTACGTCCACACAGGCTTAGTGACCTATAATGGAGTGGAACAAGAGACTGACCTGCTGTTTATCTACGTCCACACAGGCTTAGTGACCTATAATGGAGTGGAACAAGAGACTAACCTGGTGTTTGTCTACGTCCACACAGGCTTAGTGACCTATAATGGAGTGGAACAAGAGACTAACCTGCTGTTTGTCTACGTCCACACAGGCTTAGTGACCTATAATGCAGTGGAACAAGAGACTAACTGCTGTTTATCTACGTCCACACAGGCTTAGTGACCTATAATGGAGTGGAACAAGAGACTAACCTGCTGTTTATCTACGTCCACACAGGCTTAGTGACCTATAATGGAGTGGAACAAGAGACTAATCAATCAATCAATCAATCAAAGACATTTATAGAGCGCACTACATACCCGTAGGGTCTCAAGGCGCTGGGGGTGGGGGGGGTGCCGCTACTGCTCGAACAGCCAGGTCTTCAGCTTCTTCCTGAAGGAGAGGTGGTCTTGGGTCAGGCGCAGGTCGGTCGGGAGGGAGTTCCAGGTCTTGGCGGCCAGGTAGGAGAAGGACCTTCCTCCTGTAGTCGCTCTTCGGATGCGGGGGACAGCGGCGAGGGCGTGGTTGGCTGATCGGAGGTGGCGTTTGGGAGCGTAGAAGTTGATTCGGCTGTTGAGGTAGCTCGGGCCTTGGTCGTGTAGGGCTTTGTGTGCGTGGGTGAGGAGGCGGAAGGTGATTCTTTTGTTGACGGGGAGCCAGTGAAGGTCTCTCAGATGTCCGGAGATGTGGCTGGTTCGTGGGATGTCGAGGGAACCTGCTGTTTATCTACGTCCACACATCGCAATCCCATGCAGCCTACGTCATCTAAGTGTTTCATTTGTGTCTCTGTGTGGCTGATTTCAGTGCTGCCAAAGGAGAACAATAGCACCACATATTGTTGGAGATAAAAAAAGATTAAAAGCTTTTTAGTACACACTCATTCATACGTCACTTACTCCATCCTGGCAACTTGTGATAATTCAGCTTAAAACAGCCTGTCCCTGTCCGTGTAAACTCACTTATGACATTCTTGTAATGTTTCTGCTCCTAAACTAGAAATTTAAAGAGTCTTCATCTGGACATATTGATACCATACATATACAGTTGCCTTTAATCTATGTCCTCTATACAATGTCTTCTGTATTCTCACAGCACCTTAACCTCAAGATGATTCCTCGTCGGGAGGAGTTTGTTAGTGAGTTGTATTATCTCTCCAATAAATATTTATATGCGTGTGGCATTTTAACCAGTAACTGTGTAAGTGAAGTTCTGCTATTTATAGTCTAGATAATGAAGTTTCACTCCATAGCGGTACACGTTTACAAATAAACTTAACATAACATATGCATATGTCACTTTGTTGGCAAGAAACTCCCACACACCAAACAATGACGACGACCAGATTCTTATCAGTCCACCGTTCATAACTCCGATATGGAAAAATAGACTCTTCTCTGAATAGTAAGTCTGAGTAAATTCCTCATCAGTGTACTTAGCTCTGTATATACATATCCCTTAGCAACTCACCTGGTATGATTTACGTGTATGGGCACCGATGACCCCAGAAATCTGTCGGAGTGCCCTTCCGTACTGGCAGAAGGTTTACAATTACAAAAAGGAAAAGTGTGTTGAGAAGCATGCATGCAAGTGGGAGTAGATGTGCAGGTTTCCTATGGTGTGTGGTGTAGGGCGGTATTGTAGGCGTTGTTGGTGCTTGTGTGGTGTTTGTGTCAGGAGGGGGCTGTTGAGGGCATTGTTAGTATTTGTGTGGGTAGGTGGCTGCTGGAGAGCTGGAGTACAGGTGAAAGCTCCTACTGTGGTGTGAAGTGTGGTGCGGCAGCAGTTGGGGGAACGAGGTCCAGGGTCTAGCAAACTAAGTAGTGCTGCAGAATCTCTGGGCAGTGATCGGACCAGGGTTCCTTGTCTGGGCATGGTCCAGGCATGGACGGGCGCAGATGGGCTTGCCTTTGGTGCACCTGTCATTAAGTAGGTCCTGGCAGGGGGGAGGAGTCCAGGGTGCCATGATGTAATTTCCTGTGCTGATAGGCGATGAGAAATTAAGTCCTCTCGCTTGGCTTCTTCATCTAAAAAACGGTCCTGGCAGGAAAACCAGTAATGTCACCTTCTGTCCAAATGGATGATGGGAAATCCAGTGATGCCACTTACTGTGCTGATGGATTATGGGAATTGAATTCCTCTTGCTTGACTTCTTCCTTATAAGATGGTTTTGGTGGGAAAAACCGTGATAACACTTCCTGTGTTGATGGGTAAAATCAGTGGGCATGTTCCTGCTTGATTACCACATTGCACGGATTGAAACCACCAGAGTGGACAGCCTGACCATGTATCTCTACTTATTACACAAGTATGAGATCCTCCAAGAAGTCCTCACCCCCATGTAAGAGGCTTATTGTCCACCTCCCACAAAAACCTTTGTCACTCACCAAACAACCAAATACAAAAAGTTAGTCTGTTGCACGGGCGGGGTACCTGTTTCTCTGGAGGAGTTTCTGATGATCGACTGGCTTGAGTTGTTTCTGCATAACTTTTCCCCATCTACTACTGGAGCCTGAACTAGGTACCAGCTCTGACACTCTGATATACCCAACCGCCTACTTAGGCGCCATATCCATCTCTTGTCCATGGAGGTAGCAAGAGTGGTCCACCCCCTCTCTTCCATCACTCAGCTTGAACACATAGTTCCTGAGCAGCTGACCTTTCATCACCTAGCCTTCTCCTCTGAGAACTTTGATGTTCTGGTGGCGGCCAGACAATCTTCTAACCAGAACCCAGTGCAAAAGCAGGGGACTCCCATTTAGTCCCGGGAATTAGTGCTGATAGCCATCTAATAGCGTGTTGATGAGACGCTCTTTACATTGCCCCAGGAACACAATTCTCAAGATCAAATTAGTGTTTCGGTGGAAACATGAAGATAGAGGTGGATTTCAATCATGAGGTATTCTGTGGACAAAATAATCCAATATACAAAATAAATATGCATTTACATTAAAGGAAGATGGCAGGAGATGGGAGAATGAGTTGCCTAGAGCACAAGTGACAAGGAGTGACTGATTGACTGCATTAGTATAGCGCAAAGTATGTGGTGAGAACCTTATGTTTAGTTGGAGCGAATTCCAGAATGCGGAGGCCTGCCCTGAAAAGGACCGACCGCTGCAAGAACGGTAATAGTGGTTGGGAATGACCGGCCAGCAAGGCTCGGTCCCTGCTGTGTAGACTGCAGCAGGCACTGAGGGTACAGCCTGGGGGACAGATGTTCTGAGGCTGGTCCAGGTAGGACATCTTAATTCAAATGTGGTCTACCACCGACTGCCAGTGTCGTGCCCTGGGAGCCCTCTGCCATGGAGTCCTGTATAAGGAACCCTGATTGTGCACTCGTTGGCACTGCCAGATGAGGGTCTTCGGAAGCCCACCATCAAGGGCACTGCAAAAGTCTAGTCTGGAACTTATCACAGCTTCGACAACTAAGCCTGACTCAGCGCAGAGATCAGCGGAAGCGTAGGTTTAACCTTCATGAGTCGAAAATACCAGTTCTTTACCACCATCCGAAGTTGGAGGAAGCCAGTATTTCTAGCTGTGTCTGCAGGGTACGGTTCCAGGATCTGTCTTTGAGGTCTAAGATGGGGATCTGTGCTTTGGAATCGATTCATCTGGGAATAATTCGTTTTCCACTCCTGAATCTTTCTTTAGATTGATTGTAGGTCTGTATCTGGGGTAGGCTAAAAAAAGAGCATTATCTGGATGCCTGAGTGTCATCTAAATACATTGGATTGACTTTGTAGCCAAGAACAAGGAGAACCGAGGGCCCAATATCTGCCTTAAAGAGTGCGGCGGACAAGGCTGACCCCTGCGGGAGTCTGTAGTTGATCCCAGTAGGGTCCAATGTGTGGGTGTCTAACTTCACCCACTGGGAACGGCAGTGCCGGCGCTAGGCATGGGCAGCTGCCCACGTTGATTTGTAGCGCTTGGAAGCATGCGTGGAGGAGCTATAATTAGAAACATGTACATGGTCGGATTCCTTAAGCACTACACTGGATGTGATGTGCCTGATGGTTGCTGCCTCCGGAATGCCTCACAATCTGTTGATGTGTGAGCTTTATTAAGAAAGCTGGTGCTATTTCCCGCTCTAGGCCAGAGACCAGGGGTGCTTTGCCAATGTCTACAGACGGGCGGCAGGAGTAAGGCAGCCGCTCTTCCGTTCACCACGTCGTTTACGGACATAGGGCCTGATTCACAGAACTAACTTATGACAAAATCCTAAACTTACTACCATTTTGGTATTCACAGAACACACTTGCTCATTTCGGTATTCACAGAAGTTAGGAGTCCTAAATGCCTTCTGTGAATGCCGAAAGTCTTAAAGTTAGGATAGGCATTTAGGAGTCCTAAAGGTAGGAGTCCTGACTTTACTACTCCTAAACTGAGAAAAATCCTAACTTTAAGACTTTTGGTATTCACAGAAGGCATTTAGGAGTCCTAAAGTTAGGACTCCTAACTTCTGTGAATACCGAAATGGTAGTAAGTTTAGGATTTTGTCTTAAGTTAGTTCTGTGAATTGGGCCCCGTCTACGCACACAGTGAAAGGTTCAGAAAGTTGTGATTACCGAGCTCCAGTGCTGAGAGACACAACAGCGTTCACGACAACGTGCGTTTCTTTGCTGTCTCTGCTCTTTCTTCGTTAAATAACAATTTTTGAGAAAGAACAAAGCTTTTTTTTCTTCATATTTACTACTTTGTTACAGGACTCCTTTGCCCCCCAAATTTATCGTGATGGCAGCGTTAAGTAGAAATATAGGGCATTATTCACGAACCACGCTTCACATAAATTACACCATCACTGTGTAGTATGCGACTGTTTGAGTGTTTACTTGCTCTTTAAAATTATGCCTCTCTCTAACTATGAAAGTACATGTATGTTGCATCATTTGTTGATCATATATTCACACACACACTGCTGATTTAAGCCTTGGACCTAGCCTTATATATGTGTAGTGAGCGCAATAAATAGGTTTCGAAAATTGTACAAATATATTAATATTTTTCTAATGTACTCTTTTTATGATCTGTAAATAATTTTACTGCAACAGGTATGCCTTCCACATACTCTTGCGAGATCTGCACTTTGCATCACGCATTACATCCACAAACCTCTCATGATGGCCACACCCTTCACCACGCATCCATCCCTTCCCCATATTTCTTGTGAAGACCGGACCGAAGCATGCACCACCCTTCCTTTCACATACTGCTTATGTCAAGCATTCCTTTCACATACGTCTTGTGAGGACCGGACCGTGCACCACACATCCCTTCCATATACCTCTTGTGAGAGCTGCACTTTGCATGACGCATTACATCCACACACCTCTCATGATGACGGCACCCTTCACCACTCATCCATCCATTCCCCATATTTCTTGTCCTCGTCCTCGGGACCACCCCATCGGAATGGAACAACACCTGGTGGCCCACCGCCCTCGGCAGCCCCCCAACCCCCACGGACCACACCAGGAATCTCTGCATCATTCTCGACTCCTCCCTCCCCATGAATCGACAGGTCAATGCCGTAACCTCAAGCTGCTTCAACACCCTCCACATCCTTCGTAAGACCTTCAAATGAATCTCCACCGAGTCAAGGAAGACAGTTACCCACACACTCATTACCAACAGACTGGACTACGGAAACACACTCTACGCCGGCATGAACAAGTCTCTAATCCGCAAGCTCCAGACGATACAGAACACTGCCATCAGACTCTTCCTGGGGATACCTCGACACGAGCACATCACCCAACACCAATGGAATCTCCACTGGCTCCCCGTCGAGAATGGAATCTCTTTCAAGGTACTCACCCACACCTACACAACACCGGCCCCCAATACCTCAACGACAGAATCAACTTCCACGTACCCAAAAGGAACCTCCGACCCGCCAACCTCGCCGAAACCCAACGCTTTACAATACCCTGATTGATTGATTGATTGAGACCCAGACCGAAGCATGCACCAACCTTCCTTCCACATACAGCTTATGTCAAGCATTCGTCTTGTGAGGACCAGACCGTGCACCACTCATCCCTTCCACTTACCTCTAGTGAGAGCTGCACTTTGCGTGACGCATTACATCCACACACCTCTCATGCTGGTGGCACCCTTCACCACACATCCATCCCTTCCCCATATTTCTTATGAGGACCGGACCGAAGGATGCATCACCCTTCCTTCCGCATACTGCTTATGTCAAGCATTCCTTTTACATATGTCTTGTGAGGACAGGACCGTGCACCACACATCCCTTCCACATGGTTCTTGTGAGAGCTGCACTTTGCACTAAAGATTTCGTCCACATGCATCTCATGAGAGCTGAACCCTACACCTAACATCCCATCCACATATTTCTTGTGAGGACCTTACGATGCACCACGCATTCTTTCCACACACATCTTATAAGGGCTGAACCCTGCACCTAACAATCCTCCCACATACTTCTTGTGAGGGCCGCACCATGCATCTCTTCCACACATCTCTTATAAGAAACGGACCCTGCATCAAGCATCCCTTCCACACACTTCTTATAAGGGCCGAACCCTGCACCTACAATCCTTCCACACACATTATAAGGGCCGAACCCTACACCTACAATCCTTCCACACACATCTTATAAGGGCCAAACCCTGCACCTACAATCCTTCCACACACATTATAAGGGCCGAAACCCTACACCTACAATCCTTCCACAGACATCTTATAAGGGCCGAACCCTGCACCTACAATCCTTCCACACACATCTTATAAGGGCCGAACCCTGCACCTAACAATCCATCCACACACATTATAAGGGCCGAACCCTACACCTACAATCCTTCCACACACATCTTATAAGGGCCAAACCCTGCCCCTAACAATCCATCCACACACATTATAAGGGCCGAACCCTACACCTACAATCCATCCACACACATTATAAGGGCCGAACCCTGCACCTAACAATCCATCCACACACATTATAAGAGGAGTCATAAAAGTATACACATATAATAAAAACAGTACACACATATTAACCCTTTCGCTGCGGCGGGAATTCCGCCGCAGCGCTGGGGGGGGGTTTGGGGGCAGTGCGGTGGCGCGGTGCTCATGACGGAGCCACTCCGTCATGAGCCACGGTTGAGCTGTGCTCATGACGGAGTGGTTCCGTCATGACTCCGCCCACGGCGCTAATCGCCCGCACAGGCGGGGAATTAGCGCCGCGTGGGCGGCGCGGCCGCCAACGGCCGCAGCATGACGGAACCACTCCGTCATGAGCACACGGCGACCGTGGCTCATGACGGAGTGGTTCCGTCATGAGTGGGGAAGGGGTTAAAAGAGATACCCAAAGATCCTAAATACAATAAAAAAAAATTTAAACAGTGCGTTAAAAATAACATTTGACAGGTAAATCCATTATAAAAAATTATCACTCGCTAACTTCCATCCACACACATTATAAGGGCCAAACCCTACACCTACAATCCTTCCACACACATCTTATAATTGCGAAACCCTGCCCCTAATAATCCATCCACAGACATTATAAGGGCCGAACCCTACACCTACAATCCTTCCACAGACATCTTATAAGGGCCGAACCCTGCACCTAACAATCCATCCACACACATTATAAGGGCCGAACCCTACACCTACAATCCTTCCACAGACATCTTATAAGGGCCGAACCCTGCACCTAACAATCCATCCACACACATTATAAGGGCCGAACCCTACACCTACAATCCTTCCACACACATCTTATCAGGGCCAAACCCTGCACCTAAGATCCCTTCCACATACTTCTTGTGAGGACCCTACAATGCACCACGCATCCCTTCCACATATCTCTTGTGAGAGACGGACCCTGCATCAAACTAACAATCCTTCCACATACTTCTTCATAAAACTGGTGGGGGTCACCTTCAATGCATGAGCCTGAAGAGTGTCTCTGGGCCGTGTGCCTGTCTATATACATATATATGCGCAAATACACACATATATATACACGTTTCGGCGATTAGCCTTTTTCAAATGCTGCAGTTACATAAGGTTTCATGCCAGTGTCTTTAAATAGGCTCCTCCCTCCTCAGTGGCGAGGTGCACACCTGAACCACATAGCCTTCTGGAGTACTCGGGCAGTGCGATGTCAGAAGACTACCCTTCCCATCATGCAGCGTGTTGGTAGCACGAGTGAGAGTCTCTTGCGGCTGGTTCCTCAAAATGAGTTTCCGATGTCGAAAGAGGGTCAGGACGAAACCGTAGCACAGTGCAGGGAAATTAATAAATGGTCTCCTTGCCCCTACTTCCGGCCTCACTTTCCCGCTGGGCGCATGGCTGGAGATGCTTGTACAGTGACTGCGTCTCTCCAGGTAGTCACGGACTGTCGGATGACAGCAGCGTCTTTGTTCCCAGGGGTAGAGAGGTGGGTTGTGGCTTTCCGATACCTCGTAAATGTCCAGTCCTTTCGTTGCCAATGATGCCACAACCGCTTTGTGGAAGGGTCCCCGATGCATGTCACAGGCTACACGCTACACATGAAAAACAACATCTTCTCCCTTCAGCACGGACATTGCACTGTGAATAATAAATGATTTACTTGACTTGCCTTGGGTGCCCACCTCTGCTCTTTTCGAAGGAGTCTTCGAAGGAATATATATATATTACTTCAGTATTCGCTTCTTGCCAACCCCCTTGGTCGGGGACAAATGAGTGCGGACTCAAATTCACTGGTGCAAAGTGTTTTATTCAACCCTTACACCGCCATGACGCGATTCGGCCTTGATCACATGATGCGGCTGCAGAGTAAGTTATCATATTTTAAGGTACAAGTGCATAAACACGTGATATGGACTGCAATAAACAGAGAAGACATACTTTTGAATGCATTTGTGTCGTCTTCGCACAGGAAAGATATGAACACATACATAAACATTTAATAAAATGATGATGCCATATGAAAATCACGATTTCTTTGGTACACAAATACACTGTAAATGTTTTTTCCTGTCCAATAAGTAAACGCCATTTAAATGCAAATAGAATTCATTGGTTAATACATAATGTATTTATATATTTAAACATTAATGGTTTATGTATGGTCTTTGGTTTTGCCATCAAAAATACCTGTAATCTTACATATTAACTTTGTCCTTTTGTCTGTGATTTAGACCACAAATAATATAGCCCAAGTGGTCCTACTTTCATTGCTTCTTTCTGCTTAGTGTTTAGTTTAAAGTGCCCTAGTGCACTTACAACCTTAAAGTGCCACTCTAAAACTTATACTGTTCGTAAGTGCTAACTTAAATAAGTGGTGTTAAAAATATCAGACTAAGCAAATTGCATGACGGGACATGTGTGTCTAATATATTCCTTATATTCGGAGGTTACCTTACCAGTACTAATACTATTAATGTCTGGGTTTTAGAGGCAAGTATAGAAATCCTCACTAGAGTTGATACCCTTGTGGGCTTTGGTGTCGAGCTCTATAATGTAGCGTCTTTCAAGTTTTCTTAGTTCTGCCTCACGATTGCCTCCACATCTTAAAATGGCGGCTGAGTCTATGACAAAGTACTTCAGGTGTTCTAAGTTGTTGTTGTGGATGTCCTTAAAATGTTGTGCAACTGGATATGCTGGGTCTGAATAAGTAATTGCCCTTAAGTGTTGGAGTATTCTCTTGTGGACTTGCAGCTTTGTGCTGCCCACATATCGCAACCTACATTCCAACACGTATATTGCATGATCCGTTTTGGACGTAAGGAACTTCCTAACGGTGATGGGTTTGTGTCTGAACGGTGTTGTGTAGGTTGTCTTGTTTAATCCGAACTTACATGCACGACATGTTGTGCATTTTATGAAACCCTTCCTTTGTGTTAACCAGTTAGTGACTGTTTTTACTTCAGGGCTGCTACTGACTAGGGCATCACTCATAGAGCTGGCCTTTCGGAAAGTGATGCTCGGATTCTGGGTAAAAGATCCCCTAGTACTGGATCGCTTAAAACAATGGGCCATTTTTTGTTGATTATGTTCCGCAGTTTGTTTTGTTGTTTATTATACGTGAGAATTAAGCTCATATTGTGATTGCTCTGTGGCTCTTTATGCTGTGTTGTTACTGTGCTTGACTCTTTGTTAGCTGAGACTGCAGCAATTCGGATCTATTTAATGTTCGGGTTTTCTGATTGCGATATCAGTTGTGCTTTCAGAATAAGCTCTGGCTATAACCCTGCCTTTGCTGTCATTTCGAGCCCTAAATAGATGAATGTCATTGCTGCGCATGCGCCTGATTCTGAGCGTTGCCCGTCAGGCGATGCTGTGTATCAAATGCTTCGGATGGAGGGTTGTGGCATGCAGGATGGTAGATCAGTGTCATTGCTGCGCATGCGCCTGATTCTGAGCGTTGCCCCCCAGGCTTCGGATGGAGGGCTGTGGCATGCAGGATGGTAGTACCCACTGTCTCTTTGCGATGCAGTCTTCTTTCTATATTGTTAGCAGTAAATACTTCTACACCAAGGAAAACACCCGGATTGTCTACTTAGGGCAGCTGTAAAATGCAAGTTATTGGTGTTGACATTGATTTCTGAAGTGAATGTGCGTGCACTTTCATCCGTGCCTCACCATATCACAAATAAATCATCAATGTATCGTAGCCAAACAATAACATGCTCATCCAATATTTTCTTGGTCCGCTTTGAGGACCAGCTCCTCCCACCATCCCATATGAAGGCAGGCATAACTGGGCGAGAAGCTGGCACCCATCGCGACTCCCCGAATTTGTTGAAATATCTGATTTTGAAACATGAAAACATTGTTTTCTGAGCAGAATGGGATCATACTGACTGGCATCTTGTGATGCTGGTAAAGGTACATTGGTCTAGAACCGAGATAACATTCTACAGCTTCAGTACCATCTTGATGATGGATCCTAGTGTAAAGTGTTGTAACATCTAACGACATTAGTAGATAATCTGACTTCCATGTTCAATTATGAATATGTCTGAGAAAGTCACTATTATCTTGAATATAAGAAGGCAGTGATCGCACATGTTCCTGTAGAGAGAAGCCATTGTATCAGGATGTATTTTCTAAGAGGCCTCTCCGCGCTGATGATGGGTCTCCCTGGTGGCCTGTTTGAGTATATTTGGGCTAAAGTAAATGACAGGCATGATTGGATGGTCGTTCTTCAGATACTTATATTCGTCCATACATAGGAGGCCTTGGCTTCTCCAAGGTAATAGTTTGGAATAAAACTCGATGCATGAGGCACGGGGTATCTGGACGTTTCTTCTTTTATGGCACTCTCGGTCGTTCAGTTGCTTCATTGCTTCTTCCATGTAATCCACTTTGGGCCAAATTACTTTATTGCCCCCTTTGTCCGAATTGCGTATAACAATGTGATCATTGCCTTGTAATTTCTTAATGAGTTGATGATATTTGAAATTCTGTAGTTGTATCTGTTTTGTGATCTTGATATTTGATAAGTTTTTTCACTTCAGAAGTTATATGTTCATTAAAGATGTCAAGTGAGTCTCGCAGCATAATGGGCTGAAATGTTGATTTGGGTTTGAATTCTGTACATACTGTGCCTGTTGCGGAGGAGATGACATTTTTGAAGTTTTAGTTTGCGAATATATATCCTGGCGGCGGCGAACAGTCAGGCACAGACTCCGTGAAATTGTGGCAAAAATGAAATATTTTAATCCAACAAAGGTTAGACGCGTTTCGGCGGCGTACCGCCTTGGTCACTACGTCCAGTGCATACTGGTTTGACAGATGTATACGCTTTACTTTAGTTGTCAAGGCAACCTCACAGAGGCGATCATAGACATAGAGAATCACTCTGTCAGTTTCGACATGACAATGCAAAAAAAGGGCGGCGAGAGAGTATATACCAAAAGATCAATAAAATTGAACTACAGAGAAACACAAACATAATGTAAATATATTAAAGGCATACATTTACCAGATTGTAGTGTGTTACTAAAAAAGGACAGAAACTGAAAATGGGGGCAAGCAAATGCCCATGTGTAACAAACGTCCTATTAGCATGTATAGACATAGAAAAAACATGTGCGCGCCTGGAAGAGCCTGATGTGATAATGTGACCTGAAAAATGGTGTGGGACTATCGTAGAGGATAATGTGGAGAATGCCGTGTATAGTAAGTACTGACTGAGGCGTGGCTCTTGCTTGGGCGTAAACGTAAAATGTGTACGCTATGCCCACTAGTGCTAAAAAGAAACAAGTGAAACAGCTCGCTAAGCTGACAGTGCCTCATGGAGATTTCCAATGAAAATAGTGCTGTCAAGGAGAGTTAGCGATAGAGTCAAGGTCGACAAGGTGGTAAGAAACAGAGATAGATCGCGTCTGTTAGCGATCTGAATGTGACTCTGTAAATACTGAACAACGAAAAATCATATATTCAGTAAATGCACTGCAACAGTATTGCCCGAGTGGGCTCTCGGTGTAAAATCAGCTACGAAAAAGTCTAAATTAAGTCCATAAATAACTACAGGGTGGGTCCTCCACGGCGTAAACGATCATGTTGGTAAATGGACGTACAAAAATCAAAAAGCGGTTGCTAAATTATGTGTAAAGAAAGCGTAAACGCTAATGTATGCCTAAGCTAAAAAAGTAGGTCCTAAACGTTGCAGGGTTTGGAAAGTGTAGCGGGACAAACAGCGAGGGACTAATCAAAGGTGTACAGTTAATGCTTCATCCGCATTCATTCCATTGGGGATTTTGGAATAGTAGAGGATGATGTAACGTGATTCGAGTCTCCTAAGGGCAAGTTGTCTATTGCCTCCCCTAGGGTTTTTGGGGATGGTGTCTACCACATAGAAAGAAAGATCTTGCGCCTTGCCATTGTGGGCTGTGTTGATATGTCGAGCAACAGGGTAGGCAGGGTCATTATTAGTGATAGCTCTTAAGTGTTGTAAGATGCGTATGTGTACTGGGTGGATGGTGCTACCCACATAGGTTTTCCCACAAGTACACGATAAGACATACACAGCAAAATCAGATTTGCATGTGTAGTAACCCCTGATGATATAGGGGGATTGTCTGAATGGTAATGTGACCTCTTTGGTATTGATGCCATGCCTGCATGCCTTGCACTTGGCTTGGCGCATTTGTAAAAGCCTTTGGGTGATTTGAGCCAAGAGCCCTCATTTTTACTTTTTCCGGGAGCGTTGTTTACTATCTCTTGCCTCATAGATTTGGCTCTCCTGAAAGTGATTTGAGGGTTTTTGTTTGAGATGGCCCCAATAACAGGATCATTCCTGACTGAGTTCCATTGTCTGTATATTATTTTTCTCACTTGAGCGTGATACACATTGAAGCCTGTTATTAGTCTGGGAGTGTTGGTAGCAGAACACTCAGTTACTTTCTCAGTAGTGCCTTTCTCAGAGGCTAAAAGCTCTCTACGGGTTTTGGTTGCAGTTTTAGTTCTAGCTTTGGTAAGTGTTTCTTGGCTGTATCCCCTAAGGGCTATTCTGTGGCATAGTTCTCCTGTTGCTTCATCAAGGCTTTTATTGGTGCTGCTGTTACGCTTCATGCGGAGGCATTCGGCGTAGGGTATACTTTCCTTCAAAGAAATGGGGTGGAAACTATGTGCATGTAGTATAGCGTTCCCAGCAGTGGGTTTTCTGAAAGTTTTAGACTGCAGTTTGCCACCTTCGACATACAGCTCTAGGTCTAGGAAGTGTATACTCTCTCTACTCATATTGCAGGTAAAGCTGAGATTTAATGAACTGTTGTTGATTTCTTCAGAGAAGATTTTGGCGCTCTCTACAGACCCTTTCCACAATACAAAAATGTACCTTACATACATTCTTACTTGTTCCGACAAAGTGACATTGTGCGCTACCATGAGTACCTGCTCCTCCCACCAGCCCATATGCAAATTAGCATAGCTGGGGGCGAAGCAGGTACCCATGGCAGTGCCCTGCAGTTGTTTATATGTCAAACCAACAAACATAAAGATATTATTGTCCAGACACATCTCAGCCATCTGCACGATCATCATAGAATGCTGAAACATTGGCATAGGTCTTTTGCCTAAGAAATGATGTAATGCATTAAGTCCATCTGTATGTCTGATGCTGGTGTAGAGTGTGTTGACATCTAGGGTCATTAGCAGAAAATTGTTTTCCCATGTACATCATAAATTTTGTTGAGAAAATCGTCTGTGTCCTTGATGTATGCTGGAAGGCTGCAGACGGATGGCTGTAAAAAGTGGTCTATGTATCTCGAGGCATTTTCCAACAGTCCCCCTATTGCAGCAATTATGGGTCTCCCAGGAGGCTCCTCTGGATTTTTATGGATCTTAGGGATAAGATAGAGTTGGGGTAGTACAGGATAGTCACATTTGAGATATTCAAATTCTTATTTAGTGAGTAACCCTGCACTTTTCCAGTCGTAGAGGGCTTTATGGAATCTTTCTTTGATTCCTATGATGACATTCGGGCTCACACGGCTATAACAGTCTTTGTCAGATAATTGTTTGAGGGCTTCTTTGTTATACTGTTCCAGGGGCCAGAGGACAAGATTACCTCCTTTGTCCGACCACCGTACCACCACATCTTGTCTCTATTGGATTTTATCAATTAGTTCGCTGTACTTTTTCATTTTGTTGCGATTACTACTCATAAAGTTTCTGCTACTGCTGTATGCCAATACCTTGAGATCTTTGGTGACATTTTCTGCAAAAATGTCCAATCCATCTTTGGGCATCATAGGCATGAATGTCGATTTAGGTTTAAATGGTGTCTTAGCGGTATTGGATACATGTAATCCTGATGTAGTAGCGAATTCTATAAGTGTTTCTGTATTTTCTGTATTTTCCATGTTGGCAAGGTCTTGTAACAGGGCCATATCTCTTACTGTTAGTGGATTTTCGTCAATTGCACTTTCGTCGGTGTTGATTTTCCGGTTTACTGCGTTGAAAAAATATTTTTGAAGTTGGAGTTTTCTCACAAAATGGAAAAGATCCACTCTAGTTTGAGCATAGTCAAAATTGTTTTTAGTACAGAACGTGAGGCCAAGAGAAAGAATATTTTCTTCTTCTGCTGAAAGTTTCATATTGGTAAGATTGATTACTGTATTTGCTGTATCAATGTGGGCGCTCATCTCCGTTTGTTGTTTCTGTAAGTGCGCGCGTTTTTGCTCTGTTTGTCTTTTACCCCACCGTCTGTTTTTTCATCTCCTGCTTTCTGACTTTTGGATGCTTTGCTGTTGTCTATTCTTTGCGGCCGTGGCCGTAAACTCGTGAGTCTCTCCAAGCGTAAAAAAACAAGCTCTTGTACCACCGTAGGTGCTTTCCGATTCTCTCTACTGGCTGTTCCAACATCAGATTCTATTTCGGAGCTTAATTCTGATTCACTGGGGGCGGCTGTTCTTTGGAGTGCCTCAGAGGTTTCTGAGAGTTGTTGACGGCGGATGTTCTCAAATTTCCTAGAGAACGTGTAGATTTTACCGCTCATGTAGTCGTTTCTGTTTCTCTGAAATTTCATCGTCTTTCTCTCTTTAATGGATTGCTCATACTTCGAGAGTCTTACTTTCATATCATTAAGTATTTTGCCAAGTTCGTCTTGGTGTGGTGATTTCTCCAGATCCCCGGACAGTGCCTCAATCTTCTTTAGTAATGCCTCTCTATCACTCGTGGCATACTTTATTAGAATTTGTAGCATTCTACTTGATGAGTTTGCGCTGTTCTCCGCCCACTCCTTTAGCATCTCAGGGTTGGGATTTTCATATGTCGGTGCCACTAAAATTCTGAGGCCCCTCGGGACTCGCCCAACGTCTAGATATCTCTGAAGAGATTTACATTCCCACCACTTAGATATCTCATTTTTTCGCAATTTCTCCAATTCATGGGTGAGTCATATTTATATGATAAACATTTCCTGAGCACCACGATGTTGTTATATAAGGTCCGTCAGTCCAACGGGTCCAAAGCTATTGTCCAAGGAAACAACAAATTAATCTCAATGGATAAGGGTCCAAAGTATGAGAAGCACCCAGTAGAATTTAAGTGTCTAAAATGTTTAATTGTTTCTTTGAGTATTCAGTTTGAATGAGATCCAATATTAGGACAGCCGACACGTGTTTCGTCATACATAGAGGAAGAGAGAGAGGAGAGAGAGAGAGAAAGAAATATATGCTCAAATATAACTTGTCTCTTTCTTCACAGTTATTTATTCTCCTTTTCACCCTCCCCATTTTCATATTTCTTTCCGTTTGTTTATTTTTTCTATTTCACTTTTCTATCATTCCTCATTCAGTTATTTTCTCCTCAGCATTTTCATTTGAAATACTATCATCTCTCCATTTCCTTTGCTTCTCACACAGTGTAACTCACTCTCTAGGTCTTACCAGTGCTCAGCACCTTCAGGAACTGAAAGGAGACATTGAAACTGGTCTCTCCCGGCCCTGGATTCATGTTCTTAACTAAAAATAGTGATTTGTTTCTCAACAATAAGTGGTAGAACCTCAAAGGTCATCGAAGCCAGTGACAGTCCCTGCTACATTTCATGTTTTACTGCATGTTCATTATGTAAGTCTGCTGTTTCTAGGAGTGTTTTCTGCTTCCTCCAGATGTGTTTCTGTAGTTTAGTTTTTCATGCAACATTAGAGTCTTGTATAGCGCATTCTGTAAATGGAGTCGCTTCTAGGTGAGTTCTCAGTCCGGATGGGAGTTCGTGATAGGGCACGAGTGCGCCCTCTGGCGCTGAGTCGGCAGAAGGCAGTGCAGGTTTCTGACAGTGCCTGTCACTGTGTCAGAAAGGTATTACAATTAAACCTTGCACTCTGCGCACACATGGATGATCACGTATGTGCCAAATGTAATTATGATTCTGTGTCCGAAGGAAGTGCACAGCTGTGGAAATATGGACAGCGCCAAAAGACGGAAACCTCACCGTGTGTGGTTGTTTTTGAGAGGAGATAGCAAAGTGGAGGAGATGAAAAAAAGTACAAGCAGAAGGAGAGAGTAAAAAGAGCGATGGAGAGGAAGGGCGTGAAGCTTGGGAAATGTAGATTGAGGGAGTTCAGAAAGATGTGCGGAGAGAAAGGGCGAGAGATTAAAGCAGAGAGGGAGCTTGAGAGTGGAGAGGAAAGTGATGCGAAGGGAAGCATGGAACGTGTCCCTCGTTTATCTGATAGTGAATACCAAATAGCCCTAACCTATATTGGTAAAGCCAATAGGTCTTCCTTGCCTTGGGTACGTGTGTTCATTGTTGTATCTGGATACACGAACAGGAAACACAGGGAGGCACAGCATCCCAATGCACGTGCGTTAGGGCCCTCCCATAATTACATAGGGCACTGCTCTTGTAAAGCATTCCTAGGTAGACTGATTTGGACCGCGCTAAGGGTGCTTGTCACCCATGTATGTTACTTACTGTTGTGATATAGAAGTCTCCTCGCATAGACAGATGAAGGTATATTTAATGAGACGCTACCACAAGAGCGTAGTCTTCCCCAGCCGGCCAGTAACCAACGGACTCACCCGGAACGCGCCCCTCATAAAGCAGCATAGAATCCTCAGTATGATTCGAATCCCACCAGAATGTTTAGTACAACATATCTTCTCTCTTATATAAAAAAGAAAACAATAACACATCGATTAAAGAAGAATGAAACAAGAAGTTCTTTACTGTACATAATCACGTAAAAATACTGGTGATCTGCGTGACCTTTGATTACCTGTCATGCATTGGTTCCCTGTTCTCCCAAAATCTCCTCCGTTTGAAGATACTAGACCCCCCTACACTGCACAGAGGAACACAACTTCTCATCCAACATTAACATGAAACAACTGTCCATTTCCTCACCCACCTTGCATTCTCCACCTTTCTGATACAGGGCCACTCAAATTCTCGAGTACCATTGAAGAACAGTGAGTTGTTATCACTTTGAAAGGCCCCCTGAACTTACTCAGGCCTTTGCCAGTGTGTCCTCACCTCACTTTCCAGCCTTAATATTTTTCTGCATTCCACACAGGGTTTCAAACCACTCCTGCCTTATGTCAACCATTCTCTCATCCATGCAGGAACTAACTTAGCTCCCGGTACCCTGCCACGCATCATTTCAAAGGTAGACTTCCCAGTGCACTCATGTTCTGTTGAACGAAAAGCCCACACCATATCCAAAACCATTCCCTCAACCCCTTGTCCATTTGCCCCCGCTATCTTAATTGTTCCTTTGACCATTCAGTTTTTCCTTTCAACAATGCCATTGGCATGTGGATTATATAAGGAAGTATGATTGTGATCTGATAGAGACATCTAGCCACAGATTCCTTAACTTAGAATATTCCCCAGGCGTCAGACTGGATCCAGAAAACTCTTTTCCCCAGCAGCACCTCTGTATGCTGGGGGACAGCGTCACCCGGCTCTGTCCTGACGTCGTCCACGGAAGTGACATCAATGGAGCCATATAGGTTCCCCCCGGTGTGCTGACGTCCGTTTTTCTTCTTTTCCACGTCCCAACGCGGATCCAGGAGAAGCGATTCCTCTGACCTGCTTCTTATCAGGCCTTCAAAACGCTTTTTCGCGTCAGACACAGTGTGCCGAAGCCTTCGGGCTTCAAGTCATGTGCATCCTGTTCGCAGCAGATGTCGGGGACGGATACCCAAGAGCTTTTTATGTGGTGCCTGGGCGAGCACCACGACTCCGCTGAGTGCTACGCCTGCCGGCAGCTGAAACCAAAGTTCCTGCGGGAACGACGGATGAAGTTGATGTCCGCCCGACTGTCTCGGTCAGACTCCTCGAGGTGCCTGTCTCTGTCTCCAGCAGAAGGCTCCATACGACGTAGTTCTTCTTCGCACGCTGAGGTTCCTGTCCGGGACAGGTCCCGAAGTCGTTCCCGTGGACGTCGCTCGCCTGCATCAGGTAAGCACCGGAAGAAGAGACGGAGGTCGTCGACCTCGCACAAGCGTGACGTCGGGGCCCGCCACTCCTGTCTTCACCGGACACGGGCCCTCAGGAGTCGGCCCCAGCCTACCCCGTTTCCTGGTGTGGGTGCGACTTGGACCCAGATGGAAGCTTATTCCAAGGCTCTGCAGGCCATCTTTGGGTCACCCCCTCTCTCTGGCCCGCCTTTGGGCTCCACAGTGGGGGTAGGCACTCAGGTCCGGGGTTCGCCTGCCAGGTCGCTCTCAGTGCCGGCCGAGTACCTTGACTCCGGTTCTGGGGTCACTGCGATGCCAGGACACGCCATGGAAGGGCATCCCACAGCGACATCTGGCCAACCTGATGCACCTTCACACACCCCTGCAGGGCTCCCTGCGTCGTCGCAGGAGGCGTCTGCAGCGCGGAGCTCGACGTCGACTTCCTTTCTTCCCACAGGCTCCTGCCTTGGAGGAGGTCGAGCCGACGCCGGCCCGACACCGGACAGACGAGTCCTCTCCGGGGGTCATCGACGTCAATCCGATGCTCTGTCGAGGTCGGTCGACACCGGTTCCGTTCCCGGCTGTTCCCCTGCTGGTAGAGGACGTGACCCCGGTGGGTTTTCCACCCCCGGTGTTGTTTCATTGCTCCGTTGAGCATGGGCCCATGGCAGAGCAGGGGCCCATGGGTCAGCAGGGGCCCATGGGACACTGGCCGGCTCAGCATTTTGCGGGGCCTCTGTCGTTGGGAGGACGGATTAGCTTGCAGCCGTCTCCAACGGATGAATTGCTGTCTCGGCCTCGGGTGGCCACAGAGGCTGGTGCTGAGTTTGCGAGGGTGGTTCACAGGGCTGCGGATATCTTGCAGTTGCAGCCGCCCACTGTCTCTCTGCCTTCGGATCCTTAATAAAATAATATAATAATAAAATAATTTTATTAAGCGCACAGCTACCCCCAATGGGGTGTCCTGGCACTGTAGCAGCCAGAGAACAGGAGAAGTGAAAGCACGACTAGTCGATTTGGCTAAATAGCCAGGTTTTAAGAGATTTGCGGAACTCAAGATCTGACTGAATCAGGCGTAGGTGAAGAGGTAAAGTATTCCAGCATTGAGTGGCGCCCACCTCAAAGGATTTGCCTCCCATTCTAACTTTTAAGAACCGAGGGGTGACAAGAAGGTGTTTGTTATTCGACCTTAAGAATCTGGCTTGATGATAAGGGCGGAGTCTCCTCCTTTGCCTTTACCTGCCCGAAAAGCTAAGGTCAAAGCCTTAAATTCTATTCGCTTAGCAATGGGCAACCAGTGAAGTTGGCGCAAATATGGAGAAATGTGGTGACGAAGCGGGAACCCGCAGATCAGGCGTGCCGCAGCATTTTGTACAGTCTGAAGTCTGTGGAGAAAGCCAACCGAAAGACCCAGATATAATCCATTTGCATAATCCAGATGGGAGGCTATCAGCGCATGGACCACGGTTTTACGGGTTGCATTGGGCAGATAATTTATGAATTTTCTGATGATTTTAATTTTGCCGAAGCAAGCAGCCGAAACCGTTGGACAAATGTTTGTCCCATCTAACACCTAGATTCTTAATCGAGTCCTTAGGTAGGGGTGCGGTGCTTAATTCATCAGGCCACCACAGTTTCGTAGAAAGGGGAGACTGTTGGTTAAAAAATAAGATCTCAGTCTTATCCGCATTGAGTTTTAAGAAGTTACGGTCAACCTGTGTTGGATCTTTTCCACCAGGGCACGGTGGATGTGGAGCCATTGTTTCCTTTTAGTGGGTCCTTGCATGATGTCCTTCTGGGGCCTTGGGCCAGACCCTCATCGGGGATCCTGTGGGTCGCGCTATTGTGCGTCGCCATCGCCCAGCTCCAGATGACCCTGCCTGTTTGTCCCTTCATCTTAGGGCTCACGGACTTGTAGGTCCAGGTGGCGCTCCCTTCCTCTCCTCCTCTGTTGTTTCCTCCCCCTCAGAAGTCTAAGTCGTTGGAGTCGTGTGGCCGCAGTGTCTTTGCGTCCACCAGTTCAGGCCTTCGGTCCTTCAACTAGGGGTGGGTGAAATTTGCGTAGTCGCGCAACGCAAAGCTCCGTGAAACGGTAAAAAATCTCCGCGAGGATGCAGAGTTCCGCGAACACACGGAATTGCTTGTTCTGCCCATTTGCGATGCTTTTTTTCCTGTTCGCGAACGCTGTTTGCATGCTCGGGGGGGAAATATCTCGCGAACACGCATTTTGAAAGCGCGAACAAGCAAAAAATTCCCCAAAGCTGCGGAAATTTTGCCAATTCCGCATACTCTGCGGAACGCAAAATTACCCAAATTCAGCCAATTCCACAAGCGGAACGGAATTTACCGCCCAGGCCTACCTTGAACACGCCCTGCGTGTTTGCTTGGGCCACTTTTGCCATTTGGGACTCCGTCGAGCGGCTCCTCCCCTCTTTGCTGGAGGGCCCTCGTGCTGACCTGATCCAACTAATTTGGGACGGCTGCAACATGGCGCAGTTTTCCATCCGGTCGGCCATGGACACCACTGACTCCGTGGGTCGGGCTATTGCCAGGTCGGTTGCTCTGTGTCGCCATGCGTGGCCACGCGATGGCACTTTCCCTGACAATGTGTGGGAGCGACTCAGGGATGTGCCCTTTGATGGGATCCATCTGTGTGATGAGCATGCCGACTCGGCAGTCCGGCACCTCCTCTCTGGCTTTCAATGACTGCCAGGTTTTTAGTCTTTTTTGAGGACTTGTGTTTTCGAATGCAGTATGGTCCCTGTTTTTATAATTTGCGTAGTCTTCTTCCCCGGAGTTGGAACGGGATTGGGCTCCCCCTGTTGGGGTTTGCATATGAGCACTGGGGTTTTCGCCAGGGCTGCACCCTGTTGCTTTTTCTCTCCCTTTGCCGGTTCCCGGCCTGATCTTTGGTCTTTCTGTTGATGCCAGACATGGCTCAGGTGTTTCTCCTTCTAGCCTCTGCTGCGTTTTTTCGACAGTCATGTTCTATCCCCAGATGTTTTCTGGCATCATCCGGTCTCTGGCTATACTTTTTCAGACATTCTGTGTCTGAGGTTTACTGACTCCCTCTTCTTCCTTAGTGTGGTGGTCAGTATCCTGTCTGTTTCGCAGTGACTTAACCTTTCCTATCTCGATGGCAAGGTTGGGGCCGCCCTCTTTGTTCTTTGTCCTGCTACGTTCACATCGGTGCCGTTGGTCCCTCTTTGGGCGACTTTTGGGGTCCTCTTCCAGTTTCTACTTGGTTGTCAATTTCTTGACTTTCATTTGTTTCTATGATGCTGGGTATGCACATGAGGGCAGGCATGCGTGTGGGGTTTCTCTGCTGTGGTTTCTGGGAGTTGTCCCAGATTTCCTCTCCCTCTTTTTTCTCGCTCTCTCCTTCATCGCTCTCTCCTTCATGGGAGATAGCTTAGGTGCATGGGGCTTGCCGGTGGCCCTTTGTCGCTGACCTTGTGGGTGGGGTTGACTAGTTGACTTCCTCCTGCGGCGCCACCCTTCTCTGTCAACGCGCATGATTCATTGGCCTATGCAATGGTGTGGCTTTCACGGTACACACTGTCTGGTCCGTGTCTTCTTGTGATTCACATCTATGGTGGATGTAGTGTGCATGTCTTGGCATGATGCCTTCTGTTGCCATTTGCTGGCACCTGATGATGTGCCGCTCATTTGGTGTGTTCTGACTCTGTCCTTTTGCTCAGTCCCTTCGCAGGGGCTTTGTCTCTTACGACTTCTGGGATCCTGTACTTAGTTTCCCTCTTTTCGTGGCAGCGGTGACATTCTGCCATTGTGCACTGACCCTTCTGGTTCTGTGTTTCCATTTAGTCCCTGTCTGGCTGATGGTGGATTTGTGCCGACCTCTGACAGATTGTGGTACTTGGCTTCCTTTGCTCATGCTCCACTTTTTACTTCGTGACCTAGTGTTAGCTCAGCTGGCATTGCTGAGGTTTATGGGTCTGGTGTCAGCCGCGCTAGCTTTGCTGTCCCCACCTTGTTTTCGTCACTGTGCCTGACGGTTTACTTCCCTTGGTAACTGGGTGGCTTTCACTCGCAGACCCTCCTCCAATGGGGTATGGCTTTGGAATCTATTCTAAGTTAAGGAATCTGCGGCTAGATGTCTTTATCAGATGAATAAGTTACTTACCTTCGATAACGATGTATCTGGTAGAGACACAGTCTAGCCGCAGATTCCTTAACGCCCACCCATCCTCCCCGTTCTGTGAGAGCCTGTCCAGGTTGGTTACTACCAATGCAAGTGGCATTGGTCTACCTCAAGGATTTTCTACTTTGCCTGCCTCTGGGGCAGGGTGTGTCAATCTGTTTTGGCACCTTGGCTCTCCACCACTTTGGTTGTTGGGTGGTTAGGTTCTGTGCTTTCCATGTTCCTCCACCCTGATTGCTACAACATGGAGATTCTCATGTTCTTCTGCCCTCCCTCCGCCCTAGTCTATTTCTCCCCATTCCTTGGGGTCTCCTTGTCTCAGCTGCAGTAGATTGGGTTGTGCTTCTATTTGACTATGCTGATGTTCATCGATCATTGTGGGGGGTGTGGTGCGCATTCCTTGTTGTTGCTCACTTCTGGTCCCTTGTCATAAGTCATGCTGTTCCAGTCTTGTCCTTCTTTCACTCCAGTATATGGTTACTGACTGTCTTTCATACAGTTCCATTCTGTGGTTACGAATTGCCCTTCATTTGTTATGCCATTTATTTCCACTGCCGTTGCCTTTTGCGGGCGGCCGTGGCTCTTCGCTTTGGTGGGACTTTTTCTGGGGCAGGTGCTCTGTTCGCACCCTTCCGTCCCTTCAAGTGTTGAGTGTTCTTTCAATGTGGTGATGTTTCTCATCATTATCTGATTTCTTCTCATTGTAGTTCTGAGAAATTTGTTGTTTCAATGATTTTTACTCTTTTTTGGCACACTGTTCCTATACTCTTACAGTTTATTGTAGTGGCTCCGCGTTGTGGCGTGGAAAAGTTTCACAGAAAACTGATGTCCGCATGCCGGGGGGGGGGGGAGGAACCTATATGGCTCCATTGACGTCACATCCGTGGACGATGTCAGGACGGAGCTGTGCGCCGCCGCCCACGGCGTGCAGAGGTACAGCTGGGGAAAAGAGTTTTCCGGATCCAGTCTGACGCCTGGGGAATATTCTAAGTTAAGGAATCTGTGGCTAGACTGTGTCTCTACCAGATACATCGTTGTTGAAGGTAAGTAACACATGTACTTTAGCTCTGCAAAACAACAAAAAGGCTTGCATTTCATTGAACGTTAATTGAGTACTATTTTCTGTTATGGTAACCGAAGAGAAACCTTTTTTAATAAAAAGTTCCTTCACTAGACCAATGGTATAATGAGTGGTTAGCTCCCTTACAAACTTTACAATCAATCACTTAGTGTGAACATCAACCACCACAAGAGCACTGAGTTCATTCAAGGTCCAATGAAATCCAAACACAGGATGTTTTCCTGGATCAATAATATGCCGCATGACGTACTTTCCACCCACCTTCAACCTCTTCTCTCCCTCCTTACAAATGCAATAGTTCTCCACCTACAAGGTGACTTGATCATCCAACCCTGGCCACCGCTACTTAGACTTCAATCTTTTCTTTGTACAGGTTTGACCCAAAGGACCTTCATGCACTTTCTGGATTGTAATCTAACTGGAGGGACAAATCTTTCTCCTCTCATCATTATCATCTCATTAGTTACTGTAATTTCATCTAGCACCTCAATATATGGCCTCGCTGAAGGTGAGACTACACTCTCTCTTCTACTTCCACACAACAGAAAATGCTTCACCTTCTATAACGTACAATCTGCTTCCATTTCTCCCTGCCATTCCTCAATAGTAATGGCACCAGCACTCCAAGCTACTGCATTCTGCATCGAAGCTACAGCACCTTTACCTTCCCTGTCCACCACAGAAGGACCATCCACTCAACAATAATCAAGAGACAGCAGAGATAAACAATCAGCTTGACAGTTTCCCCTGCCTTGAATGTGTTCTAAGACATAACAATATTCTGGTAATCTTGCTGCCAACCTTGCCAATTGAGTGGATCCTTTACCCGCTCCACCAGATAGTAAAATTGTAACCAATGGTTTATGATCCGTGCGTAATAGGAATTGTGTTCCCCACAAATAAATGTGAAAATTCGCCACACACTATGCTGCTGCTAATGCTTCTCGCTCAGTAATTGAGTAGTTCTGAGCTGGTCAATGTCCTTGAATTAAAAGCTACAGTCTTTTCTGTCTTACCAAGAAGCTGAGATAGCAGTCTCACCTTTAAAACAGACCATACCTTTGTGGAAAATGGTGCCCAAATAAAATTTCAGTTTTTATGTCCTCAAAATTCTTGTTAATCAACACCCCATACAACATTAAACATTTTCTCAGCAACACCCTCATACATTCTGTTTTATCCACAAACCTTTCAACAAATGTAGCAGAGTATTCAAATCAATCCCATTAAGGATCACAGTTGATACTTGTCTGAAGGTGTTGGCGCCAACTTATTAACATTCAGTAGGTTCTCTTTAGGCTTAATACATTGCGCTGATATTGTGTACCCCAAGTACTCCACTAAGAACTTACACTTCTTCTGCCTGAGTCAAAGTCCTGCTTCCTTCAACCTGTGAAAAGCTTGTCTGAATACAAGATTATATTGTTCAACCTTTTCACCAAAATATCATCCTGAAAATACAGGATGTTTGTCACGTCTTTGAAGATCTCCAACATCCTTTTTGTGAAATACACTCGCAGCTGAACATAGACCAAAAGGCATGCACATAAACTGAAAAGCTCCTTCCATAGTAGTAAATGCTATCAGGGGTTTAGAATATTTATGTATCTTGACCTGATGGTATGCATTCTTAAGATCAAATTTTGAAAAATACTTACCCCCACCAGCAACTATATCAGTTCATTGTTGTTGGTGCAAGAGCTAGGTATCTGCAAACATAATCTGATTCAACGTTCTGAGATCAACACAAAATCAAAAATGACCATCTTTCTTCTCTGTAATTACTACAGGTGAAATCAAGCAAGACATCCCCATGGTTTCAATCACACCACTCATAAGCATTTCCTCCAACATTTCCCTCACAGCCGCTCTACCCACAAGAGGAATCCTCCTTATCTTGTGCTGGACCAGAACAGCGTTCGACTTTAAAATAATTTGGGCACATACCTTTTCAACTACCCCAAGTCCTCCCTGAAAACCTACTATGTGTCATCCAAGATGTCGTATACAGATATATCATCAACAACCATGACTTGATATGGTACCCTTGAGATAATTACTATATAGAGATCATACTGAGGCATCCAACCCAAAATAGGTGGACAATCCACTACCACGCACACTTTATCTAAGTTTAGATAAATTCCCTGGGTTAAGTGAGGAAGCCATGACCTTTATCTTGCAGAATATTAAACCAGTTCCCTTCAAGACCCGGTTCCGCCACATATCCTACTGCAGGAAGGCAAAGCTACAATTACCACTACAGCTGAACTTCTTTCGCTTTCTCTCACACAAGAGATAATTACCAAAACCTGGAAACACGCCATAGTTCGACCACTGCTGAAGAAACCTGACCTGGATCCCTCAGACCCGAGTAGTTATCAACCAATCTCACTTCTACCCGTTAGGTAAAATAGTAGAAAAGCATGTCAATCAGACCTTGTCCCAGTTGTTGGAAGAAAATGAGGTGTTGCACCACACCCAAATGGGTTTCAGACAAAAACATAGTACAGAGTCCACCCTGCTGGTGGTCATGGAGGAACTGAAGGGAATCCTAGATCAGGAGTGTGTAGCTCCAATCTTGCTTCTTGATCTTAGTGCTGCCTTTGACACGGTTGATCACAACACTATGATCCTCAGGTTAAAGGAGGCTGGCATTACAGACATTGCGCTAAAATGGCTGTCCTCATTCCTAGAAGATAGATCAATATGGAAGAGATAAGAAGGTCAGGGCACTCGAACAGACTGCACCAATCAAGAAAATGTGATACAGTATTGTAAATGAAAAGAGATGTGGTGCAAGAAGCCAGGGACGTGACCTTCATGCGCCCCTAATATTTGGTATCACCCAAAAAAATGCACAAGACAGAAGTGGCTCAGCACACAACTTAAATACAGATATAACGGACAAGATTATTCGTCACAGTCAATAAACAAACAAATGAGTAATGTATCCCCAAAGATTCACGATAAACTTCGAAGTCTTGAAGATGAGTTTCTCTTTATTTGGTAATTCAGATTTTTCATTTAAAATTACAGCATACAATTCATAGCCAGTTCATAGCCGACGCGTTTCGTCCCAACGGGACTTCTTCAAGGCTTGCGAACAGTAATTTTAATAAAATCCACACAAATTAGAGTTTTCCATTTTCTCTTATTCTGTAATTGTGCGGTCAGATGTCTAAGATCTCAATATTGGCCTAGACCCAGTGTTGGTATGGAGTGAAGTGTAGAAAGGAAAGGTACGATGGCCTTGATCCTATGTGCGATATGTTCAGAATCACCGGGTCCGTGTTCCGTATATGCCAAGGGGTCGAGGACAATTACAGAATAAGAGAAAATGGAAAACTCTAATTTGTGTGGATTTTATCTTCAAGACTTCGAAGTTTATCGTGAATCTTTGGGGATACATTACTCATTTGTTTGTTTATTGACTGTGACGAATAATCTTGTCCGTTATATCTGTATTTAAGTTGTGTGCTGAGCCACTTCTGTCTTGTCTAGAAGATAGATCATTCCAGCTAATGGAAGGCGAGTACCTCTCAGATATCCTACAAATATCGTGTGGAGTCCAACAGGAATCTGCCCTGAGTCCCACATTATTCAATTTATACATGCAACCTTCGGCAAAGATAGTGCAGGGATTTGGGTTATCTATTGTATCATACGCAGATGATACCCAGTTGGTACTATCAGTTACGGAAGGCCACAATCTAAGCACACCCAACTTGCCCCCTGCATGGTAAAAGTTGCGGAATGGATGAACAGGTGCAGCCTAAAACTGTAGAAAAAACAGAACAAATGTTCCCGGGAAATAAGTCTGTTCCCAGAAACATCTGCTGCTGGCCTCCAGAACTAGGCAAACCCGTCCCACAAATTCTGTTAAAAATTTGGGAATGTGGTTAGACCACAGTCTTTCTATGGAGACACAAGCCAAAAAATGGCAGCCACCTGTTTTGGAATACTCCGCATGATCCTGAAGATCTTACCTCTTATCCCTGAACAGGCCCGAAGAACTGTGGTTCAGGTCTTGGTGATATCACAGCTGGACTATAGCAATCCCTCTATCTGGGCTCCCCCAAATATGTAGTGAACAGACTACAGCTGGTTCAGAATGCCGCAGCCAGGATACTCCTAGGCATTCCCAGACAAGACTCCGCGAACGCCGCTCTGAAAATACTGCACTGGCTCCCGATCCAAGCCAGGATCAAATTTAAATCGCTATGTATTGCCCACAAAGCCATGAGCGACAAAGGCCCATGTCTAATAAGAAAGCTTGTAGCTCCTTATGTTCCGGGTAGATCTCTAAGATCCTCATCAGATCTACTCAGGAAGAGGACAAGAATAAAGAGATCAAGATGGGGAGGAAGATTCTTTTCACACCTAGCTCCTAGCCTGTGGAATTTCCTACCTAAAGAAATGCGATCGCTAAGAGATGAACTGGTATTTAGGAAAAAACTAAAAACATAGCTCCTCCCCGATAACTTCTTCTCCCTGACTGCACCTTCTCCTCAGCACTGGGAAGCCTTCGGGCAGCCATGCACTCTATAAATCCATAAACATAAACTTCCTCAATCTTTCTCCTCTCAAACTCAGTCATAGAGGACACAAACACCACAATATCAGTGTACTCCCCTTGATATCCTCTGGGATTGATGTCCTTGGGTAGGAAATCAACTCCCGGCCAATGTTCTTAAAACATATTTTGTGGGATAATGTACATGGAACCAGATTCTACCATAAGCTCCACCACTTGCTTATCCACCACAAACTTAGCTTTTGGCCTGCATTTTTTCCCTTTCCCTTGTTTACCACCCACAACACAGAAGATCCTCTCTGTACACACTTCCAAGTTACTGTCATTATTCACAGACGTAACTTTAGATTTGTTACTGTCCCTACGCACAATTGAAAAATTGATTCTACGTCCATACTTTCAGCACTTATGATTAATTGAAATGCAAGTTTTGAATCCGGGGCTTCAACACAGCACCCACATCTGGATCAGCGATCACTTTCCTGCCAACGTTTGATATATCGCTACCACATTTATCTTTTTTTCTCCATCTCTTTCATACAAAACTCTGTATTCTCAACCACCTTAGCAATATCTTTGGCATCTTCAAGTGATGGATTCTTCGCAGCCCAAAAAGGTTCCTGCATTTTCTTACTCTTGCATTGAACAATCATCAGTCATTGCACCAAATTGTCACTTAATAGATAATTCTCTGAGTCTGGATACAAATTAGTCCCCTGATTCATTATCTTGTTGAGGTTGGGTGTAAAAGTTGTGTATTGCTAACACCAGATGTACTTCCTTGCCAAGCTTCAGATCAAGTATCTTTTTCGCTTCCATATAGTCATCTTGAATAGGTTGGGCATTAGCTTCTAAAACAATTGGTTAATATATAAATATGTGTTGGCCCTTCTTTCCAAGCGCATTCAGTAATACACTTTCTTTCTAGAAAGCTGAAAATTCAGGTCATCCAAGACTTCCACATAGTTTTCAAACATTCCGAACCAATCCTTCCACTCTGACTGGTGATCCTGGTTGTGATAAAAATAAGTTGGTCAACTTATAAGTCACGTGATCGTGACCGGGCATATCTAGAGATTAAGAAGCAGCGCAGGCTGCCATGCTACTTCGCTCCTAGGAAGCTGACATTTTAAAGCTGATATTTTAAAATTGCATACTGTGTTTTTACTGAAAATCTGATTAAGAGATTACTTGTCTGTGTTCTTCATCCCGCTCGGACTCGATCCGCCTCGGCTTTGTGCCGCTAGAGCGGCGAGTCCCTGGAAGCGGCACTTCCGCCCTCAGCGCTACGGGGAAGGTGATTGGACTAGCCGCCCTCTACAGCGGACTATTTAATATGGGGGAGTGGCGGAGGCGCAGCGGACGGGCGCAGCGGGGGCGCCGAAGTTGCGCCTAAGTTAAGCCCGTCTGCGCCCATCCGCGACCAGACGGGACCAGGGGCCACCCCCCCTGCTCCGCACCCCACTAACCCCAGGCTTTACTACTCTAGCCATGCCTTGCGATCTCTTCGTCCCCCTATAAACAACACTTGCCCCTGTCTACGGGCTATGGACGCCCCTACATCTTGCCAGGTTTGCTCCCTGACTCTAATCTCAGTACCCTCACTTACCCATATCCCCAGTCCTACGTTTTGGAAGCCCTCCCCATGTCAAGTCATCCCCTCCCCCACACATCATTCCACCGATTTTACTTTTCTGAGCTTGAATTGCAGGTCCCTGCCTAAGCATAAGAGGGACATTTTTGATCTTTTGGTTTCCGACAGTCCGGCGGCCCTGTTCTTGACATAAACCTGGCTGAATGACTGCACGGGACCTGACATTGCCACAGCTCTCCCTAATAACTACACCTATGTGAGCCGTAACAGACCGGGCAAGGAGGGAGGTGGCATTGCCATTATATACAAACGGACTTACTCATGTAAGTGGGAAGATTTAGCCATACCCAACTGCGAAGCTGGTTGCTTCAAACTATTATTGAATCCTAACTACACCCTGTCGGGCGTTCTACTCTATCGTCCTCCGGGCGCTGCTGGCACATGGGCCTCTTCTTTATCAGAAAATATAGCTCCTCTATTGATGCAAACCTCGAACTTTCTTCTCCTTGGCGATCTTAATATCCACTTTAACAACACACTCTGCCCTATCTGTACACACCTTCTTCAAGATTTGGCCGCTCTTAATCTACATCTTCACAACACTGGCCCTACACACAAGGCAGGTAATCTACTTGACCCCATCTTTTCGAACCTTGACGTCATCACCTGCCTCCCTTCCAAACCTATTACCTGGTCCGACCACTACATTGTCGAATTTAACATCTTGACTAGTGCTATTGTCAGTCCACCAGTTCACATTCAGACCCTCAGACCGAATAGAAACTGGAAAAAACTCAATCTGCCACAACTGAATTGCCAGCTGGTCACAACCCTACCCTCTCTACCCAACAATATCACTACCAAAGATGAAAGTTTAATTAACACATGGCTTTCTTCAGCCATTGACATCTGTCTCCCGGCCCGAAATGGAAAACAAAACTTTACCCACCCCCCTGCTCCCTGGTTTAATGACCAACTCAAATGCGCCAAATCCAAGTGCAAGAAACTTGAACGCATATGGAGATCTGAGTATTCCCCCAATGATAAAGAAATTTATAAAACTGAACTTCGATACTACCACTCCATGTGCAAATCTGCCAGGGCAAACTATGTAAACACCTCTATTCTATCAGCCCAAAACCGTCCAAAAGCTCTTTTTAGAGCAGTCCAAGAACTTTCTGGACAATCAAACTCGCCAAAAGCCCCTGTTTGGACACAGTCCAATGCAATACACTTGCTGAATTTTTCACGGAGAAAATAGACCGCATCTATGCCGGTTTTGATGCCTCCCCACGAGCATTGGACAACCCCCCCAGTACAGATCCTGACACCACCTTCCCCCAGGATACTACTACCCTTGCCCCTCACACTTTCATTGACAAATGGGATCCGATCTCTTTAGAACTCTTCTTTAAACTCATGGCTAAAATCAAATCTGGCTCCCCACTTGATGCCATGCCCCCTCAAATTCTAAGCACCCTTGACACTCCCGCTCTTTTACCCATCCTAGCCCTCCTGAACGCATCTCTGTCGGAAGCCACTGTTCCTGCAGTTTGGAAACACGCCATGGTGGTTCCCCTTCTCAAAAAAACTAACGCCGATCCCAACAACCCTTCTAATTTCCGACCCATATCTCTACTCCCTTGCCTGTCCAAGGTATTAGAAAAACACATCAACCTCTGCCTCTCCTCTCACATTGAGGACACGAAATTCCTACACCCATCCCAGTCTGGCTTCAGGGCTGGATTCTCCACCGAATCCACCCTCTTAGGTGTCACAGAGGCTATCAGACAGCAGGTGGACAGAGGGGAGATGGTGGCGCTTATCCTGTTGGACTTAAGCGCTGCGTTCGACACCGTCTCCCATGACATCCTCCTCTCCACCCTAAAGGCCGCTGGTATCCATGGCACTGCTCTAGCCTGGATTGCCAGTTTTCTGTCCGCACGCACTTTTCAGGTCTTTTCCTCCACTTCTGCCTCCACTGCCCTCCCGTCCCCACACGGTGTACCCCAGGGCTCTATCTTGAGCCCCCTTTTCTTCAATATTTATGTCAGTCCTCTCGCCTCTCTGGCAGAACAATCTGGTCTCTCTATATTTTCATACGCGGACGACACCCAAATCATTTTTTCTCTCTCTTCTAATAAACACGCCTCCACTTCATCTCTCCGATCTGGGCTCATTAATATTGCCAGCTGGATGCAGACCAATAAACTAAAACTAAACGGCGACAAAACCGAACTCCTTCTATTCGGTCCTGACACCTCTCTCTGGGGCCCTAAGCATTGGCCTCAGCAAATGGGTCCCCTGCCGGTTCCATCCACCAAGGCTCGCAACCTGGGAGTTACATTTGACAACCAACTGTCCATGAAGCAGCATGTTGTGAAAGTCTCAGCCACCTGTACTAATATCATGCGGTGGCTGAGAAAAATAGCATGGATGCTTCCGCCAGACACCCAAAGAACTGTGGTCCAGGCTTTAGTAACCTCCAGGTTAGACTACGGTAACGTGCTCCTCCTTGGGGCTAGCAAGGAGGTAACACGTAAATTACAGGTGGTGCAAAACATGGCAGCTCGCCTGCTCTGCAACCTGCCCAGAACTGCCTCTGCCACCGTTTCCCTCCGCAGCCTTCACTGGCTGCGCATCGAATCAAGAGCAAAATTCAAAGCCCTCTGCTATATGCACCGGATTAAAACAGGCAACTCCCCCCCCCCCCTACCTTTCCATTTTGGTTCAACCGTACTGTCCAGTGCGCACCCTCAGATCCTCCTCTTTTGGCACCTTCTCCGTGCCCCGTTTCAAACGCACCAGAGTTGGTGGTCGCTCCTTCTCCTATCTGGCGCCATCACTCTGGAACACACTCCCCATTTCTTTGCGCTTTGAAACTTGCTACCTGAAATTCAGGAAAGGCCTGAAAACCTGGCTTTTCTCTGCTTAATCTTCTCCCATCTTTTGTCTCCCTGCTTCTTTTCCTCTGTCAGCGCCGGGAAACCCCTGGGTATCTGTGCGCTTTACAAACCCAAATATAATAATAATAATAGAACTGACCGACTCCATGGTGAGAATACAAAAACAAACAAAACCACTATTAGCCAAGCAAATAAATTCATTTTAGCAAAAAAACACACTAGAGCACACTGTACCGCAAATGTTAGGCACTGTGTATGCAGAAGTTAATTTGGTGTGGGCATCACCGCACAATATAACGAGAAACAGCAGCTTGTAGATGAATGTGGTGTGCGCAACACAGAGAATCTAACATGTTGAAGACATCCACTAATTTCTACACTTCATGATGATGAGTGCTTAGTAGGTGTGCATATCACCGAACGAGTGCCCCAATCAAGATGGCGCCACCGCTGACAATCAATAAATCAATCAAATATTTGTAAAGCGTGCTACTCACCCGTGAGGGTCTCAAGGCGCTAGCGGGGGGGGGGGGAGAAGGAAGCAGCTACTGATCGAACAGCCAGGCTTGAGAAGTTTCCTGAAGGTCATCAGGTCCTGGGTTTGTCACAGGTGGGTGGGGAGGGTGTTCCATGTCTTGGCGGCGAGGTGGGAGAATGATATGCCGCCAGTGGTCGTTCGGCGGATGCGTGGGACAGTGGCGAGGGCGTGGTCCAAGCGAGCGAAGGTGAGTCGTTTGTTGAGGTATGCTGGTCCGGCGTTGTGGAGTGCTTTGTGAGCGTGGCTGAGGAGCCAGTGGAGGTCTCTCAGGTGGGCGGTGATGTGGCTTTGGCGAGGGATTCCTAGGATGAGGCGTGCGGAGGCGTTGTGTATGCGTTGAAGTCTTTTCTGGAGTTTGGCCGTGGTTCCCACGTAGAGGGCGTTGTCATAGTCCAGCCTGCTGCTGACGAGGGCTTGGGTGACTGTCCTTCTGGTTTCAGTGGGGACCCATCTGTAGATCTTGCGGAGCATGCATAGGGTGTTGAAGCAGGAGGAGGAGACTGCGTTGACTTGCCATAGAGAGCGTTGAGTCCAGGATGTACCCCAGGTTGCGAGTTTGGTTGGTGGGTGTCTGGGCCGTTCCCAGCGTGGCTGGCCACCAGGAGTCGTCCCATTCGGAGGGGGTGGAGCCGAGGACGAGGACCTCGTCTTGTCCGAGTTCAATTTCAGGCGGCTGGTCTTCATCCACTCAGTGACGGCCTTCATGCCCTCGTGGAGGTTGGATTTGGTGGTGGCCGGGTACTTGGTGAGGGAGAGGGTCAGCTGGGTGTCGTCAGCGTATGAGATGATGTTGAGTTGGTGCGCTCGGACGATGTTGGCGAGAGGTGCCATGTATATGTTGAAAAGGGTTGGGCTGAGGGATGATCCTTTGGGTACGCCGCAGGTGATCGTGGTGGCTTCGGATCGGAATGGGGTGAGGCGGACTCTCTGGGTTCTGCTGGTGAGGAAGGAGGTGATCCAGTTCAGAGTTTTGTTGCGGATCCCTGCATCGTGGAGGCGTGTGCGCAGGGTGTGTTGGCAGACGAAGTCGAAGGCGGCCGAGGAGGAGGAGGGCCGCGGTTTCACCGTTGTCCAGCAGGGCCCTTATGTCATCGGTGGCGGCGATGAGGGCGGTTTCGGCACTGTGATATCTTCGGATGCCGGTTTGGGAGGAGTCCAGGGTGTTGTCCTCCTCAAGGATGTGGGTCAGTTGTCTGTTGGCAGTCTTCTCAATTACTTTCGCTGGGAACGGGAGCAGGGAGACGGGTTGAAAGTTCTTGAGGTACTTTGGGTCCGCCTTGGGTTTCTTGAGTAGGGCATTGATCTCGGCGTGTTTCCAGCTCTCCGGGAAGGTAGCGGTCTCGAAGGAGCTGTTGATGATTTTCCAGAGTTGGGGTGCGATGATGGAGCTTGCTTTGTTGAAGATGTGGTTGGGGCAGGGGTCTGAAGGTGAGCCGGAGTGGATGGTGTTCATGATTTTGATGGTGTCTTCGTCGTTGGCGTTGTTCCAGGAGAGCATGAGATCGGTGTGTTTGGTGGGCGTTGAGTCGGGCTGTCGGTGTCTGTCGTTGGTGTCTGGGTGTCGAAGCTGTTGTGGATGTCTGCGATCTTGCGGTGGAAGAAGGTGGCCAGGGAGTCGCAGAGATCTTGTGACGGCGGGATGTCATTGGAGCTGGAGCTGGGGGTGGTGATGTGGAAGAGCTCTTTGCTGTTGTGTGCATTGTTGTCGATGCGCTCCTTGAGAGGAGGTCCTTTTGGCGCATCGGATGAGTTGGTGGTGCTTGCGTCTGGTGCTCTTGAGGGCTGCGTGGTAGTCTGGTGTCTGGTCGTGGCGCCACTGCTTCTCGAGTATTCGGAAGGCTTGCTTGGAAGCCTGGAGGTCGGCGTTGAACTAGATGGCTCTCGTGTTGGTGCTCCTGTTTCAGGGTTTCCTGATCGGGGCGAGGGTATTGGCGCAGTCGTCGATCCTTTGTCTGAAGTTGTGGGCCTCTGCGTTGGTGTCTCAGGGCTCAGATGGCAGGCCTCGGACTAGGGTGGTGATAAGCTGGTCTTCGGTGACTTTGTTCCAGCTGCGGTGTGGGATTCGTTGCAGTTGGTTGTGCATGGTGTGTTTCTCGAAGGATAAGTGGATGCAGTGGTGGTCAGTCCAGTGGAGTGACATAGGTGATTACGCATTGCCAGACACAAGATAGCGTAATGCTCATCGAGGTGGTCACTCTGCCGATGATCCTTCCAGGTGAAGACACACTGCTCTTGTGCAGATTGCTCGAAGCAAATAACTCACACGGAAATATGGATTCTTTGGCCTTACCCAAGTTAAAGTTCTCCAAATGTGATTATGTGATTATAGAATAAAGGAAACCTCATCCCCAGCTGTGATGTCACTCTAACATTAAACTGCAATGATTGTGTTGCCCAGCACAAGGCCAGGCAAAGCAACTCGTTGCAGCACAAAGCAGCTCCTAGGTTCTGGACTACCCCAGATCGTTGTAGACCCTGAGACTGGCTCCTTGCCGTCAAATCTGTTGTGGTATAGAAGTCTCCACATCCACAAAGAAACACTGTGACCTATTTTGTGAGACAGTGGGGTCCTTTTCTCCCGCTCTCTTGTCGTGTATAGCTATCCGAGGTGATTGCACTAACTTAGAGCCTTAAGTTATTGGATGAGGAGGTCTCATCCACATAATGTGGCATGCTTCACTTTCAACCACCTCTTCCCATCCTGGTAAGATAGTACTATCAGGGCGGACTCAACCTCACAAATTTGTAGAGAGTGTTCTTAAGATATAATATTATGGATAATATTACCAGGATCCATTTAAAACCTTTAAAAATAACTTAAGGTATACCACAAAGATTGCCTTTATTAGGTGGTACCTTAGGTATGAATAAAAATGCCTTAACATTATTCAGAAAATGCTGTTGGGTACAATTTCCCTTGCATCCTCCTGTTTTGCCATGTTTCAGCCTCCTAATAGCCATAAATAGGTCTTGGGCATTCTTCAGGCCTCAAGAAGGATCCCTTCTTTATACTTATATATGCAAAAAAATCAAAGGTAAGGTCTTACCTCATTTTATATATCATATATTACACCTAGAATAAAAACAACACACAGTTCGAGAGAACTTCGTCTGTGTCTGATGGACCGCTCTTAATTCGGTGGTAACTGCTAAAACACAATCTTAAGGTGGCACATGTGATGGTTGTGATACTGCAAAGGACAAATACACAACATGCATATAACAGTGTTCAAATACACGCGTGGAACATTTGTGCAACATTTCTGTGAGAGTCAGAGTCCCTTACCCTTTTAGGGTTAACCCTGTACTTCCTGGTCTAATCAGGGGTTGCGACTCATGTAGTCACACACTACGGGAAATATATAGCACTGCGAGAGGCGTAATATTATAATGGATGATTTCTGCGTATGCTGCCAAGGACCATAAAGGCAGTCATGGTATCATTCAAACATTCCATTAGTAAAGAGTTCACTCCATCCTTACTGTGGGAGAGGCGCACATCGCTTGCATTCATTCTCTTACTAAATGGATATGATGGTGGCTCCTGCAATTTTAGTCAACCCCCATTACTCACTTCGTCAAGGAGCTACGCCCTCAGTCCTCCTACTGAGCCCCTGGCTTTAGCCGAACTATGGGATAGTGATTGCTCAAAATGAGCGCTCTCACATACATGGCGCCGCTATGCTTTGGGAGTGTCTCCGGTCGGGTCTTCTCACGCACGTTAAGTGCGGGAGGTGGGGCACGACGCCGCCTCAGTCCGTCTGCTGGAGGGAGGGTGTATTAATGTAGTAAGTATACCTTTAATTGTAGCGTGTTAGTTATGTTAATGTTAGAACTTGCTAAAAAAACTCCTAAAGGAAGTAGTAAGTTTAGCCAACCACATCAAATTGTTAAAATTAACAATAATACAGTTGTTCTTGACAACAATGAAATTTGGCATATGAATCGTTTAGCTGTGAGTAAAAATTCAACTAATGAGATTGAGGTCATACCAGATCAGAGGTTATTTTGGTGGATGTTGGATTGTGATTCTTGTTCAACCTCTTGTTCTCAAACTGTCATGGAGGATGATTCTTTGCAAAATCCTATTGATTCAATTGTTGATAATTTCACTCCGAATGTATTTCAACCTTCTTCGTTTGGGGAGGTTTCTTCTAATGGTCATGTTGATTCTAATAATTTGACTCAACATGAGTGCATTAGAACCCCTTTAACAACAGAGGGGTGTGTTACATCTGATAGTGTAAGAACTGCGCGTGGTAGAGTTGTTAAGAAACCTTCGCATTTGAGTGATTTTGTTTGTGATTAATTTCTTTGTTTTTCTGTTTTTTTTAATTTTGAAGGGGAAAGATGTGTAGTAATGTAGTAAGTATACCTTTAATTGTAGCGTGTTAGTTATGTTAATGTTAGAACTTGTATTGTATATTCTATGTTCTGAATTCTATGTAACCGGGTGGAATCTGAACGGCAGATTCAACCTGGGGCTTGAAGTGATACGACCTATCTTGTAAGATGGAATAAACGTCACTTTTACCAACGAAGCTGTCTGCAACCTTATTAAGATACTACAGAGGGTCTCCAAAGTAACAAATAATGCTTAAAGAGGAGGAGGAAATCTTGACCTTCCTCCACCCTTCTGGTCCACCTGTATTATCAAGAGCTACAAAAAAGCTCCATGCCTGATGGGAGTTGTGGTCTATGCCTCGTGACTAAACAACTACAAAACAGCTTCCCGCCTAATGGAAATTGAAGTCCATTTGTATGGGCATAACACGCGGAAAACACATATAGGTTTATGTATCTTGATGGTAAAGGCTTAGAGGAGTCACACATTTGTAATTAACTGACTTGTATATTATTTGATCTTATGACAATGTACTTTATTTTACAGACTCAGATAGTAAATTGTCCCAACAGGGTCCATGCTGATCGTAGTCACATTTTTCTGTATAATACAGGGTCCAACATACATATTAGAAGAGGACTTTAAATGTAAGGCACAGCACTGAGGCGCGTATTATTTGTGCCTAAAATCCCCCATGGCATTTCATCATTTAACCCCTGTACATCTGTTCGCAGTCTAAACCCATCGCTGCTCGCATCTACACCGAGCCAGCGCCATCTTGGAGTTTCAGTTTCTCAATCACATGCCATTCAATACCATCCTCGGAATTTTGTTTCTCCGTAAGGTGCCTCGTTAATGTGGTGTGATCTCTCCTGCACTTTATTGTACTCCTGTCTCTAGAAGTCTCCACACATAGATAGGTTAAGGTATATTTAAAGAGACTCTACAACAAGCGCTGGTCTTCCCAAGACGACCAGTAACCAGCTGACTCACCTAGAACGCTCCACTCATAAAGCAACACGGAACACCCAACAACTGCCTAATTCCACCAGAACGTTACATGCAGCCTATATTTACACTTATTTCCATCACTTATACCGAGGACAATACAACACTCTGTGAGTACCAGTGAGTCCAGGGATGGCGGGTCTCACGTTCAGGGCAGGTTTGGAATATATCTACACGAACTGCCATAGATGTCAGAGAGTTTACAAACCTCAGACTGGGCCCGCAAGAGCTTGCTATGAATTATTGTGTCAAGAAGGTAAAATGTTTATACAGTTTTCAAGTAAATTACAATCTGGCCATCCTCTTCACACTTGGCCACTGTATCTCAGGCCACAGCACGTCAAGACACATTTCTTGAACGCACAGGCAGGGGGCCATCTGCCTTGAAATATTTAGTAGAAGTGAAGCAAAATAAATTTGTATTTAGACTCTAAAATACACAAATGCTTCTCAGAAAAGACACGAGGCATATCGGGAGCATTCAAGCTGACTGGCAATGTGTTATGCTTCACTAAACAATAACAGTGTGAGCCCTAAAATAGATCAGTTTTGTAGATTGTTATTCCGTGTACCTCCAGCCCAAAGCCTTTTCGTTGGTAGAAAGTGTAAATAATATTTTCTGACTAAACTATGACATATTTAGTTTAAAGGTTTAAGCAGTATTTTAGCCTATTCTGACGCGAAATTGCCTCAAACGTTTACTAAATCATTTATAACATTTTGGCAAACTCAAAAATACATTGTCTAACTTTTAATAAAGCTGGGATTGTTTATCAAAAAGTTATAAATTACATATTACGAAATCATCCTTGCCCTTCAAAAACAAAAGTTGAAAAAGCGTTTTCGATAGCTTTATAGATGCACGGTTGAGCATCAACACACATCAGGCAATACAACTTCACTTTTTAAAAGCACGAGCGTTACTTAAAAATAATCTCACAGTGACTTTGTTGGTTTGTTTTAACCCCATTTAAGTTAGTTGCATTATTTAGAGGTATACCACACTTCTGGTAGACTGTAGTAAAATATCACCAAAGCAATTAGAAAACGTGGAATAGCTAATGAGGAAGAGAACAGAGAGCCAAATTTAGAGTTTTGAGGACTGTATACTCCATCAAAAACTAACGGATATCCCATCTGCTTTGTTCCAAGTGCCATGGGCTCCAACGGACTTGTATTGCAGCGGACGGGACATCCACCACATAAGTAAAGGAGTATTCTGTCTGCCATATTCCAAGTGCCGGAGGCTCCAACGGTCTTGTAATACAGCGGACGGGACATCCACCACATTAGAAATGATGTATACTGTCCACTTTGTTCCAAGTGCCATAGGCTCCTACGGACTTGTAATACAACGGACGGGACATCCACCACATAAGTAATGGAGTATCCTGTCCGCTTTGTTCCAAGTGCCATAGGCTCTAATGCACTTGTAATACAGCGGACGGGACATCCACCACATTAGAAATGATGTA
Source organism: Triturus cristatus (assembly GCF_964204655.1). Taxonomy (NCBI): domain Eukaryota; kingdom Metazoa; phylum Chordata; class Amphibia; order Caudata; family Salamandridae; genus Triturus; species Triturus cristatus. The sequence goes on from NC_140589.1 coordinate 44,376,660, forward strand.
TCCTGTCCACTTTGTTCCAAGTGCCATAGGCTCCTACGGACTTGTAATACAACGGACGGGACATCCACCACATAAGTAATGGAGTATCCTGTCCGCTTTGTTCCAAGTGCCATAGGCTCTAATGCACTTGTAATACAGCGGACAGGACATCCACCACATTAGAAATGGAGTATCCTGTCCGCTTTGTTCCAAGTGCCATAGGCTCCAACAGATTTGTAATACAACGGACAGGACATCCACCACATAAGTAATGGAGTATTCTGTCTGCCATATTCCAAGTGCCGGAGGCTCCAACGGACTTGCAATGCAGCAGACGGGACATCCACTATATTAGTAATGGAGTATCCTGTCCGCTTTGCTCCAAGTGCCATAGGCTCTAATGCACTTGTAATACAGCGGACGGGACATCCACCACATAAGTAATGGAGTATACTGTCTGCCATATTCCAAGTGCCGGAGGCTCCAACGGATTTGTAATGCAGCGGACGGGACATCCACCACATTAGAAATGGAGTATCCTGTCCGCTTTGTTCCAAGTGCCATAGGCTCTAACGCACTTGTAATACAGCGGACGGGACATCCACCACATAAGTAATGGAGTATACTGTCTGCCATATTCCAAGTGCCGGAGGCTCCAACGGTCTTGTAATACAGCGGACGGGACATCCACCACATTAGAAATGATGTATACTGTCCACTTTGTTCCAAGTGCCATAGGCTCCTACGGACTTGTAATACAACGGACGGGACATCCACCACATAAGTAATGGAGTATCCTGTCCGCTTTGTTCCAAGTGCCATAGGCTCTAATGCACTTGTAATACAGCGGACGGGACATCCACCACATTAGAAATGGAGTATCCTGTCCGCTTTGTTCCAAGTGCCATAGGCTCCAACAGATTTGTAATACAACGGACGGGACATCCACCACATAAGTAATGGAGTATTCTGTCTGCCATATTCCAAGTGCCGGAGGCTCCAACGGACTTGCAATGCAGCAGACGGGACATCCACCATATTAGTAATGGAGTATCCTGTCCGCTTTGTTCCAAGTGCCATAGGCTCTAATGCACTTGTAATACAGCGGACGGGACATCCACCACATTAGAAATGATGTATATTGTCCACTTTGTTCCAAGTGCCATAGGCTCCTACGGACTTGTAATACAACGGACGGGACATCCACCACATAAGTAATGGAGTATCCTGTCCGCTTTGTTCCAAGTGCCATAGGCTCTAATGCACTTGTAATACAGCGGACAGGACATCCACCACATAAGTAATGGAGTATTCTGTCTGCCATATTCCAAGTGCCGGAGGCTCCAACGGACTTGCAATGCAGCAGACGGGACATCCACTATATTAGTAATGGAGTATCCTGTCCGCTTTGCTCCAAGTGCCATAGGCTCTAATGCACTTGTAATACAGCGGACGGGACATCCACCACATAAGTAATGGAGTATACTGTCTGCCATATTCCAAGTGCCGGAGGCTCCAACGGATTTGTAATGCAGCGGACGGGACATCCACCACATTAGAAATGGAGTATCCTGTCCGCTTTGTTCCAAGTGCCATAGGCTCTAATGCACTTGTAATACAGCGGACGGGACATCCACCACATAAGTAATGGAGTATACTGTCTGCCATATTCCAAGTGCCGGAGGCTCCAACGGACTTGTAATGCAGCGGACGGGACATCCACCGTATTAGTAATGGAGTATCCTGTCCGCTTTGCTCCAAGTGCCATAGGCTCTAATGCACTTGTAATACAGCGGACGGGACATCCACCACATAAGTAATGGAGTATACTGTCTGCCATATTCCAAGTGCCGGAGGCTCCAACGGACTTGTAATCCAACGGACGGGACATCCACCACATTAGAAATGATTTATCCTGTCCACTTTGTTCCAAGTGCCATAGGCTCCTACGGACTTGTAATACAACGGACGGGACATCCACCACATAAGTAATGGAGTATTCTGTCTGCCATATTCCAAGTGCCGGAGTCTCCAACGGACTTGCAATGCAGCAGACGGGACATCCACTATATTAGTAATGGAGTATCCTGTCCGCTTTGCTCCAAGTGCCATAGGCTCTAATGCACTTGTAATACAGCGGACGGGACATCCACCACATAAGTAATGGAGTATACTGTCTGCCATATTCCAAGTGCCGGAGGCTCCAACGGATTTGTAATGCAGCGGACGGGACATCCACCACATTAGAAATGGAGTATCCTGTCCGCTTTGTTCCAAGTGCCATAGGCTCTAATGCACTTGTAATACAGCGGACGGGACATCCACCACATAAGTAATGGAGTATACTGTCTGCCATATTCCAAGTGCCGGAGGCTCCAACGGACTTGTAATGCAGCGGACGGGACATCCACCATATTAGTAATGGAGTATCCTGTCCGCTTTGCTCCAAGTGCCATAGGCTCTAATGCACTTGTAATACAGCGGACGGGACATCCACCACATAAGTAATGGAGTATACTGTCTGCCATATTCCAAGTGCCGGAGGCTCCAACGGACTTGTAATCCAACGGACGGGACATCCACCACATTAGAAATGATTTATCCTGTCCACTTTGTTCCAAGTGCCATAGGCTCCTACGGACTTGTAATACAACGGACGGGACATCCACCACATAAGTAATGGAGTATTCTGTCTGCCATATTCCAAGTGCCGGAGGCTCCAACGGACTTGTAATGCAGCGGACGTGACATCCACCATATTAGTAATGGAGTATCCTGTCCGCTTTGTTCCAAGTGCCATAGGCTCCAACAGATTTGTAATACAATGGACGGGACATCCACCACATAAGTAATGGAGTATTCTGTCAGCCATATTCCAAGTGCCGGAGGCTCCAACGGACTTGCAATGCAGCGGACGGGACATCCACCATATTAGTAATGGAGTATCCTGTCCGCTTTGCTCCAAGTGCCATAGGCTCTAATGCACTTGTAATACAGCGGACGGGACATCCACCACATAAGTAATGGAGTATACTGTCTGCCATATTCCAAGTGCCGGAGGCTCGAACGGACTTGTAATGCAGCGGATGGGACATCCACCACATTAGAAATGATTTATCCTGTCCACTTTGTTCCAAGTGCCATAGGCTCCTACGGACTTGTAATACAACGGACGGGACATCCACCACATAAGTAATGGAGTATTCTGTCTGCCATATTCCAAGTGCCGGAGGCTCCAACGGACTTGCAATGCAGCGGACGGGACATCCACCATATTAGTAATGGAGTATCCTGTCCGCTTTGTTCCAAGTGCCATAGGCTCTAATGCACTTGTAATACAGCGGACGGGACATCCACCACATAAGTAATGGAGTATACTGTCTGCCATATTCCAAGTGCCGGAGGCTCCAACGAACTTGTAATGCAGCGGACGGGACATCCACCACATTAGTAATGGAGTATCCTGTCCGCTTTGTTCCAAGTGCCATAGGCTCTAATGCACTTGTAATGCAGCGGACGGGACATCCACCACATTAGTAAGGGAGTATCCTGTCCGCTTTGTTCCAAGTGCCATAGGCTCCAACGGACTTGTAATCCAACGGATGGGACATCCACCACATTAGTAATTGAGTATCCTGTCCGCCATATTACAAGTGCCATAGGCTGTAATGGACTGGTAATACAGCCGACGGGACATCCACCACATTAGAAATGGAATTTCCTGTCCGCTTTTTAGGTCTCGCCTAGCGACGCAGCGCATGCTCTGCTCGCCTTGGCGAGATCTATTGTCGTCTGTTTTTCGGCGGAAGGGGGATAGGAGATGTGCCCGCGCCCGGACGACAGGCGATGTGCACGTGTACGGCTTGCTCCCCGTCTCCTGCTCGCTGTGCCTGTGCAGACAGGAGATGTCCATGCGCACAGCGTCGCTTCATTTCTCTATGCTGCCTGACAACACTCCCCCCGCGCTCTCCCACACCTCTCGCCTTTCTAAACTTACCTCCTATCAGGAGAGTGACAAAAGGGTTATAGATCTGTCGTTGAGTCTTGAGCGTGTAGCAAATGGGGAGGGCGTTGTGCTTTACTTTGTACCCACCCCCCTCCTGTTGTTCGTACCTCTGGCCTGTGTGTGTGTTTTTCAGGGTTTCGTGTGTCAGTTACTGTGTGTGTCAGTGTTCTTCCGGTCCCCTGATACCGTTACCTGCGGATTGTAGGCGTTCCCTCCTGTTACAACTTTGCAGCAAGTGCATCAGGCTTTATTATTTTCCAGAGGACCGCGTGCGTTGTGTTTAATTTACAATGTGCATGAGATGGTCGCACGTCGCTAGGTGCGCACGGCTGTCTTCTATTCTACAGAAGGCGGATCGCTCGTGAATTTCTACCAGATCCACCTGAAAGTGAGTGTATCTGTGTGTGAAAGCCTCCCTCAGCGATTAGAGTTTCTTGTGGTTATTGACTGCTCCTTAGAACCATTCTCTGAAACAGACCGAGGGCAGTGTGTGAGTATTGTGTTTCAGTCCCGTGGTTGTGTTTCCCTGCCACAGTCCTGAGCCAGAGCGTCTGTGTGTATCAGTGTGTCTCGGTCTCTCGTGCCCCTGGCTCGTTGCCCTCCTGACTCTGTTTATGTGTCCCTGCCAGTGTGCCACAGACTCGTCCTTCGGTGGGTGAGTCAATATCCGGGTCTCCTGTGTGAATCTGTGTCTCACTCTGAAGTGAGTCTTTCTGCATTCCCAGCCCTGTGTTCTTGTGCGCCTGTCACCCCGAGTCCTTGTGTTATGATGTGCAGTGTTCTGCGTGTCATAAAGTTGTGTTATGCTGTATCACTATGCTATTTTATGTCATAATAATACATTACGTTACACCATTGTGTTATGTTATGCAGTGGTCATATATTACTATGTGATGTAAAAGTTCTTGCACAGTGCCACGAAATGCAACTTCCTGGCGCTGTTAACTGTTGCGCACAAGAGGATAGGTGCCACGCTCGACAAACGAAAACCCAAGCGAATACGAGGGAACCAGTGCGCTTTTGCAACTGCCGAGAGGAAGGCCCAGCTTCACACATGCCCTCTAATTAATACGGGCTTTGGTAGTGAGCTTCGCTGAGAAATCGCTTTAACTGGAGCTGAGGGAAGAGAAACAAACATTTGCAATGCAATAGGTCTCGCATTTACGCGAGTTTGAGCTATTGACATTGCAAATAATAACGTCTTTTATTTTTGTTTTAAAAACATAAATAAAAGGCATTATTTACAATGCCAATAGCTGAAACTCTCGTAACTGTGACACCTATTGCATTTCAAATACTTGTTTACAAGTGCCATAGGCGCCAATGCGCTTGTAATACAACGGATGGGACTTCCACCACATTAGAAATGGAGTATCCTGTCCGCCATGTTCCAAGTGCCATAGGCTCTAACGGATTAGTAATGGAGTATTCTGTCCACCATATTCCAAGTGCCATAGTCTCTAAAGGACTTGTAATACAGAGTACAGGGCAACCACCACATTAGTGATGGAGTATCCTGTCCGCTTTGTTCCAAGTGCCATCTTCTCCTATGGACTTGTAATACCGAGGAGGAGACAGCCACCACATTAGTAATGGAGTTTCCTGTCCACTTTGTTCCAAGTGCCATAGGCACCAACACACTTGTAATACAGCGGACGGGACATCCACCACATTAGAAATGGAGTATCCTGTCCACCATGTTCCAAGTGCCATAGGCTCTAACGGACTTGTAATACAGAGGACGGGACATCCACCACATTAGAAATGGAGTATCCTGTCCACTTTGTTCCAAGTGTCATACCCGCCAACGCACTTGTAGTACAGCGGACGGGACTTCCACCACATTAGAAATGGAGTATCCTGTCCACTTTGTTCCAAGTGCCATAGGCACCAACACACTTGTAATACAGCGGACGGGACATCCACCACATTAAAAATGGAGTATCCTGTCCGCCATGTTCCAAGTGCCATACGCTCTAATGCACTTGTAATACAGCGGACGTGACATCCTCCACATTAGAAACTGAGCATCCTATCAGCCATGTTCTAAGTGCCATAGTCTCTAATGCACTTGTAATACAGCGGATGTGACATCCACCACATTAGAAATGGAGTATTCTGTCCACCATGTTCCAAGTGCCATAGGCTTCAACGCACTTGTAATACAGCGGATGGGGCATCCACCACATTAGTAATGGAGTATCCTGTCCGCCATGTTCCAAGTGCCATAGGCTTCAACGCACTTGTAATACAGCGGATGGGGCATCCACCACATTAGTAATGGAGTATCCTGTCTGCCATGTTCCAAGTGCCATAGGCTCCAACGCACTTGTAATACAGCAGGCGGCACATCTACCACATTAGAAATGGAGTATCCTGTCTGCTTTTTTACAAGTGCCATAGGCTCCAATGCACTTGTAATACAGCGGGCGGGACGTCCACCACATTAGAAATGGAGTATCCTGTCTGCCATGTTTCAAGTGCCAAAGGCTCTAATGCACTTGTAATACAGCGGACGGGACATCCACCACATTAGAAATGGAGTATCCTGTCCGCCATGTTCCAAGTGCCATTGGCTCCAACGGACTTGTAATACAGAGGGCGAGACATCCACCGCATTAGTAATGGAGTATCCTGTCCGCTTTTTTACAAGTGGCATGCAGTAGTTGAGTATGCTGTGGAAGCCTCGCCTTCTCTCCACCCATATTTTTGATTGGCTGGTGTCATTGTCCTTGGTAAATGCTGGCTTCCGATTGATTATGGGGCTTGCTAGTCCCTCCTTGTTACTGCCCTGTCGCAATTTGTTACTGTCCATGAAGACTAGATCTTTTACTTGTGGCGTTACATGGTCTCCTTAATAAGTCGGTAAGCACTATTTTTTTTTTGACTTGTAGCGCGGTCCACTATCACTTTAGCGGCCTTGCTTGTTTATTTACCTAATTTGCCGCGCGGGCCAAAAGGGAGCGTTTCTACTCACTAATCGCTTATTCCATTCTGTGTGGGGGGGCGCAGGTTTTTGCGGTATGCCCTTGTAGGCAGCCTATGCACAGAGCACATTGAGTAGTACTTGAGAGCCAAACATCCCATGCACAGGGATGCATACACATGAGAGATATGCACTGCGTGCGCGCGGCCCAAAGAACAGAAATGCACACGATACACTAGGCACATGGACAGAACTAAAATCCCTGGCACAGTTGTGCATACACTCCGTGCGCAGTGCACCCACAGCAACCAGAGACTCACCATACACAGGGGCACTCGGGAGACATGTTGCGGCCTTCCCTGAGGAGAAACTGACAGATGATGCACGGACGGACACACGGCACAAAGGCTATTTTTGACACAGGCTTTCGGGAGAGTAACATCCATTGGACCGAGGGTATAACTAACGAGTCAAGCGTCAAGCAGGTGCAGTGGCACCGGGGTCCGTGTTTGCGAGGGTCCCACTGCAGCCCAATTATGGATGGTTTACTGTCCTCCCTCGTATAAGGACTCGTTTCCCAGATTGGGTTTAGGCCAATGATGCTCGAGCTACGATGCTGCCTTGCACAGGGATACTGGTGGCAGTCAGACATGCATCGGATGCGTTGATTGACTTTTCCTTCCTGCACAGGGCGTATCTGACCCCAGGGGAAATTAAAAGAGCCACAGGACGTGGCATGTCCCAGCTGTGGGGACCAGGGAGAGGAGATGATTCGTATGGTCTTTGTAGCGCCTGGCTCTGCGGGGGTACAGGGATGGAATAGTGACCTGTATACAGGTGCTGTGCGTCCATTGGGGCGTTTTCCCCCTTTCCCCCTCACGCCCACGCCCGCAGCTCCCTCGGCGTCTCTGAACTTAGTTTACTTAAGTTCAGAGACGCCGAGGGAGAACTGACAATGCATGTCAGTCAGCATGACGTCGGACCGTGGGCGGTCCGGTGTCATGTTGACTGACATGCATTGTCAGACTAGGCAGGGACAGGCAGCACAAATGCGCATGAGTGGGGACGGTGCGCAAATTTTTCGCCGGTGCCCAGTCATGCGCACTTGTGGTTTCACTGACTTGCGCATGCCCATTAGGAGCTCCTCGGTTTCCTAATGGGCAGGCGGCGGGCGAAGAGTAAGCTGTGTCCTCAGCCAAGGCTGAGGGCACAGGGATGCCTTCCTCCCGCGTCTCTTTCTCTATCTCCGCACCTCCATTCCCCCATCATAGCAAATGACAAGTAGTTACGACAGAGCACATCTCACACAAGAATCGGATGAACTATCTCTAGACTCTACTATATAGCGCCTAATATGTACCGGTGATTGCAGGTGGTGGGCGCTTAGCGCTGCCACTCTTATAAGGTCCGGCGTCCGGTCCGGGGCGTATTTCTCATCATCGGCCTTCACCCCCAGAGCAAGAGAGAAAAGTCAGTTAACCGGGGAATAGAAAGAGAAGGAAACAGTGACATAAGGGATTGAGGGTGCAGAAAGGAATGTGTGAGAGTAACGGAGCTGACCTAATGCCCATTGCTTTTATCATTACAAAACGAAAGCAGAATGGTTTCAAAAGACCACGTTTGTGAATACAGAGCCGCAGTATGCATTTTGTTTTCCAATGCACGCACCCAACAAGCAGGTATTTCAGTACCTTCGGAATAGTGTGCTTTCCCACCCAGGGAAAACATGGTTGTTCAAAGAGCGAGGAGGCAACAAAAGTAGGGCTTCACTGGCAAACACTGTAATGTGGCGCAAATGTGTTTAGGTATGAATAAATCAATATGGCCACCTTGCTTTAGTTAGTTATTTTTCATATTTTGAATTTTTATTTCTCTCTACCCTGAGGCTGCACTTAGAAATTGAAAAATGTCAGCAAAAGACTACGTTTCCAGCAAGGGTAATACCTGTTTCTTGAAGTCTCCGGCCGGTTTTTACTACATGAGGAGGAGCGAGACAGAGAGGGAAGAGGGGGAACAAAGGAGGGGGGGCAGCTGCCAGCAGCGGGAGAACTGGACACTGTCCTTGTCTTCTTTGGGCAGGAAGGAAAAGACAGAGTTATTTTCCTTCTCTGCCTGTTTTGCCCGTCCCCAAAGGCCGAGCCTTAACCATCGGCCTTGCCCCTTGCCAAATTCCGCCGTGGGGGAGGCATGTTTAAGAAAGTAGGTGAACGGACTCAAGCAGTGACTTACGGCAGAGCACATCTCGCGAGTGGGGGGGGGGGGGTCCACGCGGGGGTGGGGGGCCGAGGGAGCATAGAATTAAGACGAAAACGTACCTGACCGCCTCTGCTCCGCGTTGGCAATGGCGCCTCTTGAGTTCAACAGCACTGGAGTGGCAACCCCTCAGCCATCCTGGCGCTGCTGCAGTCAACATGACACCGGACCGCCCACGGTCCGACGTCATGCAGACTGACATGCACTGTCAGTTCTCCCTCGGCGTCTCTGAACTTAAGTAAACTAAGTTCAGAGACGCCGAGGGAGCTGCGGGCGTGGGCGGGAGCGGGGGGGCAACGCCCCAATGGATGCACCGCGCCTGCTGAGATGTAGGGAGGGATAGCAAGCAAGATGGTTGTGACAGCAACAAGATAGGAAGAGATAGCAAGATAGGGAGAGGAGAGCATGGGGGTTGCGAGACAATGGAAGGAGCAGCAAGAGACAGTCACCGTGCAGTGTCAGCAGCATCCAGCCAGTGACAGAGGAGGGGAGATGCTGAGATAGCGAAAGAGATAAGGTAGGAAGGGATACTTAGATGATGGGAAAGTGAGAGTGTCACTGGAAGAGGGTGACGCCGATAGAGCAGCTCGCAGCCACTTACAGGTGAAGGTGGTGAATTCTGGGAGAGAGATAGGTAAAGAGAAAAGTGACAGTTCACAGAGGCACTTTCACAATTGCTTTATTAACCTTCCTGCTTTCTCAAATTTGCTTGAAAATGCACCATTTTTCTTCTCTTTTTTCAAAATTTTCACTGGAAGAGAATCGCAACGAACCCCCCTTATGGTGGTTCGGGCTCGCTCGCTCGCAACGGTGCAGTATGCCAATCATTTTACGCCCCCCACTTTCAAATGTCACCAGTCGCCCCTGCCTGTATACATGTTGTCACGGAAATAACCATCCACTTCAACCCCTTGGCAGGTCTCCTAAATATAAAGTGGAGCTGGCCCTCATACTAGTGAAGCGCGAAACCAGGATGAGGTGGAAGGCGGCCACGAGCTCCCGAGTACACACATGACGGACGCAGCAGGACAGGCGCGGGGTATGAGAGCCCACACTGCTCCGGGAGGCCACACAGGGGGCGCTGGACGCTGGACAAAGCTAGAGCCTGGCTGGGACACCTTGGTGGAAGTCTGGAACCAGCCGATGCGAACTCCCCTGACAGCTGCACACGCCCCGATCCAGACCCCAAGGATGGCCACGCAGCTGAGGCACCCAGTGTGCCTGACCGGGGTCCCGCCCACAATGGAGGGAGACATCACTGCACCCGTGATCCCTGGGAATTCTAGAGGCGGGGGGAGTGGGGGACTTGTTCGAGTCCTGTGTAAGGATGGGGTTGCAAGTATTATCTGCATTACACGACCTATTGTGAACTGTGCTTATTCAAAATATAGCGACTGGTGCGGATGCGTTCAAGCGCTGTAATTCTTGAACTATTAGTGTCTCAATAATTGGCCCACCTTCACAGTGTATGGTTGTGTTGTCATAAAACAATAAACATTTTGTTTACCAAAAAAAATGATATGCATCGGGCACACGGGAGACAAATGTGCGCTACTACAAGACTCCTAAAAGATAGCTTAGTGGACTAATGCACCGACTGCAGCAGCCGCGTGATCGGAAAGGCAGATTCTGATCGCCGCACGTTCCATTCGGCCTCCTAATCTTGAGGTGATGATGCAATGAGTAATATTGAGTTGGGTAAGAGTAGCGTCTGCTGTTGCGAAGCGCTAGAATCTAGGGGACAGAGAAGCACCAGTTCACGCGACAGACAGACATCTGGCCACCTACAGCTGGGCCAATGAGAGAACCCATAGGCCCATGCAGTTATTTCACGCAGGGTGGATCCCTTGCAGCGTTGCACTTGTTCTCCAGCATGTAGCTAAAGTTACACATAAGGGAAATCCAAATGACACCACATAAAGTTACGTTAATATAAATGCCCAGGATAAATGTACAGATGCGTACCCTGAACTTTTTCTGAACTATGTTTCAGTTAACAGAAAATGGTCAAATCTTCCCACAAATCTCTCCATAAGGTAGCATCATCCCAGCTGGTGCTCAGGGTAGGAAAATAAGTGCCAGGGCTCTGGTCAGGGGGGCACTGCAGCCTGCGCCCCATATTGCCACTGCTGCCAATGATAGTAACACAACTATTCACCAACTATTCATTGACCCAAAGCTGCAAGAATGAGTTGGGTAGTAGATAATAGTAATTTTTACTGTATATTGAATTAATAATTAACTGTTGTGCTCATCTCTAAATTAGACAGCGCCACCTTGTCCCACCGACCACGATAGCAACCTGGGATTCATCCTGGACTCATCACTATCAATGACCCAGCAAGTGAACCCCGTCTCCTCCTCCTGCTTCAACACCCTCCGCATGCTTCGCAAGATTTGTAGATGGATCCCCACCGAAACCAGAAGGACTGTCACCCAGGCCCTCGTCACTAGCAGGCTGGACTACGGCAACACCCTCTAGGCAGGAACCATAGCCAAACTACAGAAAAGACATCAATGAATACAGAACTTCTCCGCACACCTCATCCTCGACATCCCCCACCACAGCCACATCGCCGCCCACCTGAGAGACCTGCACCGGCTCCCCGCCAACAAGAGGATCGCCTTCAAGCTCCTCACCCACGCTCACAAAGCACTCCACAACGCCGGACCAACATACCTCAACAAACGACTCACCTTCTACACCCCGAACCACCAGCTTCGCTCCGCTGACCTCGCCCTCGCCGCCGTTCCACACATCCACCGAATGACCACCGGCAGCAGATCCGCTCTCCCACCTCGCCGCCAAGACATGGAACACCCTCCCCACCCACCTCCGCCAGGACCTGCTGACCTTCAGGAGACTTCTCAAGACCTGGCTGTTCAAGCACTAGCACCACCCCCCCCCCCACCCTCCAGCACCTTGAGACCCTCACGGGTGAGTAGTGCGCTCTACAAATGATTGACTGTCACCCGCGCCTGTGTTGACGAATAAGTGCCAGTGCCGAGCACCGGAAATCACCGGCTCAAATTAAGCACTACTAGTGCTAGAGGAATGCCCCAGTAATTAGCTGCCATACAGCCCTATGGCACCACCACGAAAGACTACAAGAATGTGGAACATTATTTTAAAAACGCATTTAAAACATTTCCATAATGCTTGGAAAAAGGTGCGCTCACTAGCAAAATATATACTTTTGCCTAAGCTCCGAAAACGTCACTGATGTTGTTAAGGTGTAATTCAACTACAGAATAAATGAGTGTCTGCTCATTATTTGATGTTGTATTACTTCAGATATTTAAATACAGCTTATGGGCACTGAAGGGTGCTTTACAAATTAATTTGGTTCACAATATCACCATTTATATTTCACATCAATAGTCCAAAGTTCCAATGAGTGAACCACAGCGATACTGTTTCTGTAAAAAGGGCCCAACAAGACTGAAAAATACATTTCAAGAATAATATCTTTATTGCTTTTGTATGCAAATATGCATGTTGGTATTTTTTTGATTAACTGCCAAAAGCAAATTACACATACTTGACAAAATACGCATTCAGAGACATATTTGGAACAATTTTATATTTTGAATTCTTACGATGCCTTATACGTAGTTCCATATCTTTTAGTAAGACTGCTGCAAGTTTATTTTTATAGTTGTATTTTTCTTCTTCGACACATTGGTAAGAGTTTTTTTAGGTCGGGCCTATCGGCAGCGCGCATGCACTGCTTACTCTGTGAGGCATGCAGTAGTTGAGTATGCTGTGGAAGCCTCGCCGACTCTCCTCCCCTATTTTTCATTGGCTAGTGCCATTGTCCTTGGTAAATGCTGACTTCCAATTGATAATAAGGCTGTTAGTCCCACCTTGTTACCGCCCTGTCGCCATTTGTTACCTCCCATGAGTACTGGATCTTTTACTTGTGGCTTTACACGGTCTCCTTCATAAGTCAGTAAGAACTATTTTTTTTAATTTGTAGCGCGGTCCGCTTTCACTTTAGTGGCCACGCTTGTTTATTTAATTAAATTGCCACAAATTAATTTGCCACGCTGGCCGAAAGGAAGCATTTCTACTCACTAATCTATCAAGCATTTGCAATGCAATAGGTCTTGCATTTACGCAAGTTTGAGCTTTTGACGTTAAAAATAACAATGCCTTTTATTTTTGTTTTCGTTTCTAAAACATAAATAAAAGGCATTGTCATTTACAATGCCAATAGCTTAAACTCGCGTAAATGCAAGACCTATTGCATTGCAAATGCTTGTTTTCAAGTGCCATAGGCTCCTATGGACTTATAATACAAAAGACGGGACATCCACTACATTAGTAATGGAGTATCCTGTCCGCCAATTTGAAAATGCCATAGGCTCTTATACACTTGTAATACAGCGGACGGGACATCCACCACATTAGTAATGGAGTATCCTGTCCGCCATGTTGAAAGTGCCATAGGCTCTTATACACTTGTAATAGAGCGCACGGGACATCCACCACATTAGTAATAGAGTATACTGCCTGCCAAACTCTAAATGAAGTGCGTAATACTCTAATGAATAATTCATATTCTCTGCAGTGCCTCAGTTAACAAAGTTTGCTGTTGTTGTTTTTAGGTCTTGCATAAGACATCTCTACCTGTCTGTTGTTGAAGACCTACTGTCTCTACTACTTCAAAATACATAAGTATTGTGGACTTTGGCTCAGTCCCTTGCTCTTTGGTGTAAGGTTTTCTTGTCTGTCTCATTTCCATGCTTCTTATTCAATGGCTTTTCTCCCTTTTCTTTGTTTGTTCACTTCTGGAGCCCTTCTTCATTCTGTTTTCTGATTGGATGACTTGTGTACTTCCACTGGTTAAATTCAGGGAACTACTTTTTCTTTTTTCTAGCACTCCATGGGAGTACATGTGTGTTCTTGCTCTCTCACTTGTATGCTGCTTCCCCTTCAAATCAAATCAGATCAAAATCAAGAAAGGTATTTGTAGAGCACGTCTTGTCACCCCGCGGGGTCTTCAGGCGCTGTGCTGCAGGTTTCAGTCGAAGTGCCAGGTCCTGAGTTTCTTCCTGAAGTGGTTCAGGGAGGGTGAGGTGCTGAGGTGGAGATGGAGGTTGTTCCAGTCTTTGGCGGCGAGGTGATAGAAGAAGCGCCCATCTGGTGCATCGTCAATGGATGCGTGGAGCCAGTGCGAGGTGAGCGTGGCAGAGGTTTCTGGATGGTTGGTGGAAGGTCAGGCGGTGGTTCATGTAGTGTGGTTCTAGATTGTGGAGGGCTTTGTATGGGTGGGTCAAGAGCTTGAACTGGCATCTCTTCTGGACAGGAAGCCAGTGGAGGTCCTTCAGGTGTTGGGTGATGTGTGTCCTTTTGGGGACGTTGAGGATCAGCCTAGCTGCTGCATTCTGCATCGCTTGGAGTCTTTGCATGAGTTCGGACGTTGTGCTGGTGTACAGTGCGATGCCACAGTCGAGTCGGCTGGTGATGAGGGCCTGTGTCAGTTTTTCCTGTTCTGATGAGGAGCCACATGAAGATCGTTCGCAGCTCACAGATCATGGGGAAGCAGGCTGAGGCAACGGTGTTTACCTGACGTTTCATGGAGAGTTTGCTGTCTAGTATGATGCTGAGGTTGCGAGCGCTGTCTTGCTGCGTGGGGTTGGGTGCGGGCTCCATGAGCCACCAGGAGTCGCTCCAAAGGGCGGTGTGTCTGCCGAAGATGAGGACTTCCGTCTTGTCTGTGTTCAGTTTGAGGCCGTTGTCTCTCATCCATGTAGCGATGTTCATCATGCAGTTGTGGAAGTTGGTCTTTGTCTGGGTGGGGTTCGCTGAGACTGAGAGGATGAGTTGGTTGTCATCGGCATAAGAGAGGATGTTGTGTGCACTGATGATGCCTTCGAGTGGTATTGTGTAGATGTTGAAGAGGGTGAGGCTGAGGGATGAGCTTTGGGGTACTCCGTAGATGGTGCGCTTGTCCCCATACTGTCCATGTTGCTTGCCCTCTCCCTCCACAGCAATTTCATTGCCCCACTAGTTTTTTTTTCATTTCTAACCCCCCCATCCTATTTACTGTTACTGACCTTCCTGTTGCGTTCTTTCATCAATATTTTGTTTTGTTTAAGGGCCAGTGATGCAGAACAGCATCAGCAAAAAGCATTTGGAAAGTCAGTAGTTCTGCATTGCTTTTATAAGATGAGACCAATTGGCTTTGCCAGTGCTTGTTTTAAGTGAGCAGTGGCTGGTCAGACATAAGGTTTCCTCACTGGAGTCAGCTAACCAGAGATGTACATGAGTGCAATGTCTACTGGAAAAGTCAGGATCTTGTTTGACTTTTTTTTTTTGTAATTCAACGTTATTTATTGAGGGTGACGGAGACATTGTCAGACATGCCAAAGACACTTCACACTCAAGGACTGGAAGCTGAACTGCTCTCCACATTGAGTCACTCACTACACAAGCCCTTTGCAAACAATAACTAAAAGTTCTTTGCTCCACCACATTGCTTGAAAGAGGAAAAGAGACTCCATCGCTTGGGCTCCAAAAGAGTGATGAGTGTTTACTTTGATCATACCTAGGACCATTGGGAAGACAATCCGCTTTTTGTCTGATTCTCTGAAGCAAAGAAAGGCCAAGCAGTCAAAAATGGACCACCTCATGATGAAGAGTCCTCTGTATTAAGATCTTGTACGCATTGGCAATGAATCAGCCTACAGAAGGTCAGAGGGCTCATTCCACCAAAGCCATGGCTGCTACCCCTGCTTTGTCATGCGGAGTGCCCGTGCAAGATATCTGTCAGGCTCCTGCGTGGGCATCAGTGCACACTTTCATGAAGCACTATTGCCTTGACAGTCAGATCCATCGGGTGGGCATTTTGCGTGATCCGTCCTACAAGACCTTTTGATTCGAGCCATTCTACAGACCCACCACCTTCAGAGGCACTGCCGTGCTATCTATTCACCAGGTAAGCAATCTGCAGTTAGAAGTATCCATCAGAAGAAAATGTCATCGGGAATGCTCTTTCTGGTGGATACTCTAACTGCAGATTCCTCATCGCCTTCTCCCTTCCCCGTTCCATGTAAAAGCTCCCAATTTAGGAGTCTGCGCACTGCTCCTTTCAATTTGCTGATGGGCACCACATCTGAGTTCAGAGACAAGCTTATGAAAGAAACTTGACATCAGTAGCTCCATTCGTCACTTTCAGAATTGAGCGAAGTCAGCGCAGAGCTGTACATTGCCCCCTACTGGCGTGCAGGAGTGCTGCTTCTTAAATTGCTGAATCAGTCATGCGTCTGGGGATATTCACACAATGAAGAATCTGTGGTTATCAAGAATATCCACCGGAAAGAGCAACACCGAAGGTAAGTAACTTGTTCATCAAGCGACTGCCACCAGACTTTATGGAATTGCACGGTCACACCATGCACTCGGTGAGCGGCAAATCCCTCCTTTGGGGACCCGAGGCAGGCATTATCAGCCCCCAAATGGGCATTCTAGAGGGAGACGGCATGTCTTCCAGTGATGACTAAGGAAGTAGCCATATTGGGATTTGCCTTATAAAAAAAACTCGAGTTAGAGAAGGTAAAATGCTCTTTGGCATTGATCTTCTAGGAAATCATGTGAGATTTTGAAGTTGCCATATAGAAAGAGATCCAGCAGGAAGGATCACTGTATTGCACTCTATAGGTACCTTTTTCATAGAAGAACATCAGATATAATTATGGAGTGAAGTATTTCCTCTTCAAATTACTTTTTTCTTTTTTGAGACACAACAACACTAAATTACTACTCCATCTCCTCAGCTCATGGGAACATGAAGGTCTGAGTAACTGGTGATGGCTTTAGTAGGAAAATCGAATATTAAGAAGAGCATACACCCAATGAAATGGGAGATACCAGTAGTAGGGAGGCTAGCATCCCAGGAAACATTCCTTCTTATCCCTGCCCCCCACACCCCTCTATGGATCCAGGGACAATTGGACCTTCACTGAGATGGAATGTTCGATCTCCCAGAATGCAATGCCTTCTGGCAGCCCAAACTCAGGTATAAAATCTTCACGGACCAACGAATGGGAAATACTTTCCCCTAACTACAGTTCCAATGATGCCAGATACATATTTCATAAAGTTTACCCTGGGGCTGCATTTGTAGACCAAATAATGTACTTATTTTTTCACACTTAAGATAGTATCAGTCGGGGTAATATCTTCACAGACCACCTGTCCAAGTTTCCAATAAATAGAACATTTCTAGAGAATCAAGTCTTGCTAGTCAAAGGAATGAGTTCCTAAAAGGTGTGTACACTTTGAACATGTACAGAACAGGAACTATTAGCACCCAGAAGTACATTTAAACCTAACTATGTTTGACGTGCAATTCTACCTCATGTGAGGTCACAAAACAAAGCCGGGAGGCGAGTGGTGTATATGATCCCAGATAGAGCAGGCAAAACGTCAGCCTCAAGTCCTCCAATGTTTCTACTTGTGAAAAACACGAGTCTAAGTACCGCTGATCTATCCATCATTACTCGACAACTATCTACTAATCCAAGCCTCCAGTGTAAACCGAAACTCTAGAAAAGCCTCATTTCAGGCCCTGGGCATCTCTATTCTGCTCAAGCCACACAGGGTAGGAAGTGAAACCTAAAGTTGATGACAAGGCCTCCCTACTCATTCTTACAAAATCACTACAACGCAGATGTAATCCTAAGCTTAGCTGCAACACTCAAGATAGGCCGTATAAATTGAGGTTCTGTGATCAAACATTACATCAAAATGTATATGTGAGGAAGAGGAGTGTGCCATCTTAGAGTTGACTAAGACCTAGTAACACAATGATGGTCCACCCTCCTCTGGCATCCTTTTACCATGCTAATGAACAGCAGACCTTACTGTAGAGAGGGTTCCGTGCCTTTCTTGCAACATGAATCGCTCTGAGGTTTTGTGTTCTAACTACACATTATTTAAATGCATAACACTGTGTATCCCCCTTGTTCCAGTATCGCGCTCAGATAGGAAAATAGGGATTGCTGGTTTCGATCACCGAGTTACTCTATGATTTCCCCTAATGTATTGACTCCTACCGCTGGTCAGGCCAAATCCCAGAACCGGTCTTCAGATAATTCCGCTGCAGCGTCGAGTCCAGATCGACGCTGAGCCATTCGTCGATTATCTACTCTACGGTGTCTGAATGGCTCCTGTGAAAACAATGCTTGGTTCAGAGCTGCAACAAGATTCCACGAGGTGTTCAACCACACGAACCCCTGAACCTCTTGAGCAGACTGTATCCCTGAAACCCTGACATACTCCTTGGAAATCACAGAAGTGTTGGACGCAGTGACCCACCGCCAACTCAAAGAAGCCAAGCCTACGTGGAATGCTGCGAACGCGGCTCTCCTTCTCACTGGCCAGGCTGACGTCCGTAGTTTGTAGACGGAAGCACATATCTGAAGAGGTCCACTCAAGAACTGACGGAGGGATTACCAAGCGGAACATCAAAAGCTAAGAAAGACTGTTTATGTAATACAAATTATTCAAGTAACAAATCCATCGAGGGACCTTGTTAAAGAACTAACTGAATCGTAGTGACTTGAGGAGGATTCTATTAATTCAAACAAGCATTGGAAGAATCTAATGTACTTCTTGAAAACAAAACTCCCGGGATCAGGGATAAGGTTGCCGAGAGTCGATGGGTGCTCCATACTGAACGGTCTGAGCCAGTTTTAAAAGCAGCCAAAAGCTGAAAGCCACAAACATCCTGGAAGAACGCCGCAATAGCGCCAAAATAACGGTCACTGGAACTGTGTATGAAAGTAAATATTAAACGAGACCAATTTTGCGAATTATCAAAGTACCATGCTAAGTTGCAAACGTGCGCTGACCAAATCCATCTCCTCATCTGGGTGTGCATCATCAACTATCAGAACAAGAGCTTCGTTCATGTCCGCATCTCATCTACCACTGGATGAAGGAAAGCGATCACTGCCAACGGGGCCCCAGACTGACAGCCTCAGAGTCGGATACCCAGGAGTCGGGCAATGTAGCATCGTCTGTGCCAAGAACCCAAAAAAGGAGACGCAGAATTGCAGAGACTGCAGAATTACGTAGCCCAAATCTATCGAAGCTTATAGGAATCAGACCCATCTCTGCTGCCGCCGAAGCCACCGCGGAGGACGCTCCTTCTCTCGCCTTGCCGCCAAGTCCGGAAAGACCTCCACCTCTGCACGGGCTTCTCTCTCACAAAAGTCAGAAAGGGACTCAAGACCCGGCTCTTTGACTGATCGCAGCAGGATCCCAGCGCCTGGACACCCTCTCTGGTGATTAGCCGTGCTCTACAAATCTCGACTGATTGATCTGTCTCGTCTCCGGCCCACACAGTTCCTCTGGCTAGAGACCCACATTGCGAATGGTTTCTGTAGAATTCCAAGCATGGGGCGGCCATGCCTCTACGTGCTCATAGGTTTGTGCTCCTATGTGTAAGCCCAGTCGTAGCTGGAGGAAGCACGGTGGATGGTCCATCAGGGTGTTCAGTTTCTAGAACCTGTTTCTGCTGGGTCTGAGGGACTGCTCTAACCTACCTATTCAGGAAGAACCTAAAACATCTCTTGGCCCCCTTTAGTAGCTCCCAGGGTGACCTCCCCTGTGTTTAGAAGGATGGACTCAGAGGAGCGCAAATCTGCCTCCATTGCCATGACCTTTTGCCCCTCCCCCAGTTCCTCGGGGACATTATTTCTAATTCTGTGACGTTCCTCTGGATGGAGAACGTTTTATGTTCATGTATTTAACACCAACTCTTTTCTCTTCTGATATTTTTCCGCGTTTACTTTTTTCAGTTCGAGAACAGCAGATTGACGAGCGATGCGTTCCTTCCTCTGGTCGGCAGGGCCGGGGGATGCTTGTCACCACGCTTGTTATTATTAGCAGCATTTCCCCTTTATAATGGGCAGCATGTGATCGTATTTGTATGATTAGAAACTGAGTCAAAGCGAAGGTTTTCTTTCAGTTTCAGGAAAGGTTCAAGTGCCTGTCTTTCTGGGGTGACTTCTTCTAACATGTCTTGTTTCATATGTTGTTGTCCTTTTCTTATCAGTTTCTGCAATCACAGCTGCTGCCTCTTTGTAGCTGCGGTTTTCCAGTTACTCTTTTCCAGCTAATATTGCTTGCTTTCTTCTAGTCTCTGTGAGTAGTCGCAGGCCGAGCCTGGTGCCTGCAGTGAGCACCCTATGCACGGGCTGGCACAGGTAAGGGGGGCGGGAGCACCATCTGGGGAGAGGGAGGGCTGCTTGGAAGTTAGACAGAAGTATCCAGGAGAGACCCTGTGTGCTTCCCTCAGCTGAGAGTGAATCGAACAGTCCCAGCACTGGCTTCTGTGCACACTCACACACAAGATCATGGAAGGTATGTGGGTGAGGAGTCTGGTGCAGGTCAGCCAGGGCTCCCAAGGAAGGACACCTTTAGGAGCAGCTCATGGTTGGGTGAGGCTCCACAGAGTGGAAGTACCTTCTACATTAGATGCCTTCTGAGTGCGCCCCCTGCACGGTTATAATGAGATAGGAGGGGGGGGGGAGCCCGATCTGGGGTGAGGGAGGGCTGCTTGGAAGTTAGACAGAAGTATCCAGGAGAGACCCTGTGTGCTTCCCTCAGCTGAGAGTGAATCGAACAGTCCCAGCACTGGCTTCTGTGCACACTCACACACAAGATCATGGAAGGTATGTGGGTGAGGAGTCTGGTGCAGGTCAGCCAGGGCTCCCAAGGAAGGACACCTTTAGGAGCAGCTCATGGTTGGGTGAGGCTCCACAGAGTGGAAGTACCTTCTACATTAGATGCCTTCTGAGTGCGCCCCCTGCGCGGTTATAATGAGATAGGAGGGGGGGGGGGGGGGGAGCACGATCTGGGGAGAGGGAGGGCTGCTTGGAAGTTAGACAGAAGTATCCAGGAGAGAGAGACCCTGTGCGCTTTCCCTCAGCTGAGAGTGAATCAAGCAGTCCCAGCACTGGCTTCTGTGCACACTCGCACATGAGATCATGGAAGGTATGTGGGTGAGGAGTCTGGTGCAGGACAGCCAGGGCTCCCAAGGAAGGACACCTTTAGGAGCAGCTCATGGTTGGGTGAGGCTCCACAGAGTGGAAGTACCTTCTACATTAGATGCCTTCTGAGTGCGCCCCCTGCACGGTTATAATGAGATAGGAGGGGGGGGGGAGCCCGATCTGGGGTGAGGGAGGGCTGCTTGGAAGTTAGACAGAAGTATCCAGGAGAGACCCTGTGTGCTTCCCTCAGCTGAGAGTGAATCGAACAGTCCCAGCACTGGCTTCTGTGCACACTCACACACAAGATCATGGAAGGTATGTGGGTGAGGAGTCTGGTGCAGGTCAGCCAGGGCTCCCAAGGAAGGACACCTTTAGGAGCAGCTCATGGTTGGGTGAGGCTCCACAGAGTGGAAGTACCTTCTACATTAGATGCCTTCTGAGTGCGCCCCCTGCACGGTTATAATGATATATATTGCTGACGATAGATGAGATAGAATATTATGACTAAGAAGCATTGCAGGCCCTGATGGTCACTGCAGTCCAGGTTGTCCTGGGTATTAAGATACAGGTAGGACTTTCCCTGAATGTTAGATGTTCTGCAGGTGTACGGGCCCAGTTTTTCCGGACCACAACAGGGCTCTTTATTGCGATACAAGAAAGTCCCCACATGAGTAATCTGAGGATCCCTCGGTCAGCCATAGACATTAACACGTGTTGATTTTTTTGGGGCAGTTGAGTTTTTGCACGAATTTCCTCTTCACCCTGAATTATCGCTACAAAGTGACGTCCGTCACAAGCTGACGCTTTACAAACCAATAAAATTAATAAGTCGTGATGTTCCACAACATTGTATGGCTTGGATAAACATCACTTTTTAGTAGATATTAGGACCCTCACATTCCTTAAAATACCTCTTCTCCCTAGGTGCTCGATTGCATGTGAACGTTCTGAAGCAATGTTGGGACAGCAGCGTTAGCTGGGGTCTGTCTTAGATTGATGTTTTTGTGACAATCAAGAAAAAGTGCTTTCTTATTGTGGGACGCTCTGCATCTTCCCTAGGCGTATGACCCTCTCCTCTGCTCCAGGGAGGTATTCAGAAGGCTTGCTTGAGCCAGAAAGCTCCCACTTGGACCAGGCGACCACGGTACCCCAAACTTCCTCATCTCAGAAGATCCCACCTTTGCAGCTTCCTCGTCTCAGAGGAGCCAGTTGTTTGCAGCTTCCTCATCTAAAAAAAGCCAGTCCTCTGCAGCTTCCTCATCTCAGAGGAGCCAGTCCTTTGCAGCTTCCTCCTCTCAGAGGAGCCAGTTCTTTGCAGCTTCCTCATCTCAGAGGATCCAGTCCTTTGCAGCTTCCTCCTCTCAGAGAATCCAGTCCTTTGCAGCTTCCTTCTCTCAGAGGAGCCAGTCCTTTGCAGCTTCCTTCACTCAGAGGAGCCAGTTCTTTGCAGTTTCCTCATCTCAGAGGAGCCAGTCCTTTGCAGCTTCCTCCTCTCAGAGGATCCCGTCTTTGCAGCTTCCTCATCTGAGAGGATCCAGTCCTTTGCAGCTTCCTCCTCTCAGAGGAGCCAGTCCTTTGCAGCTTCCTCATCTCAGAGGAGCCAGTCCTTTGCAGCTCCCTCCTCTCAGAGAAGCCAGACCTTTGCAGCTTCCTCCTCTCAGAGGATCCAGTCCTTTGCAGCTTCCTCATCTCAGAGGAGCCAGTCCTTTGCAGCTTCCTCATCTCAGAGGATCCAGTCCTTTGCAGCTTCCTCCTCTCAGAGAATCCAGTCCTTTGCAGCTTCCTTCTCTCAGAGGAGCCAGTCCTTTGCAGCTTCCTTCTCTCAGAGGAGCCAGTTCTTTGCAGTTTCCTCATCTCAGAGGAGCCAGTCCTTTGCAGCTTCCTCCTCTCAGAGGATCCAGTCCTTTGCAGCTTCCTCATCTCAGAGGATCCAGTCCTTTGCAGCTTCCTCCTCTCAGAGAATCCAGTCCGTTGCAGCTTCCTTCTCTCAGAGGAGCCAGTCCTTTGCAGCTTCCTTCTCTCAGAGGAGCCAGTCCTTTGCAGCTTCCTCCTCTCAGAGGAGCCAGTCCTTTGCAGCTTCCTCCTCTCAGAGGATCCCGTCTTTGCAGCTTCCTCATCTCAGAGGATCCAGACCTTTGCAGCTTCCTCCTCTCAGAGGAGCCAGTGCTTTGCAGCTTCCTGATCTCAGAGGATCCAGACCTTTGCATCTTCCTCCTCTCAGAGGAGCCAGTCCTTTGCAGCTCCCTCCTCTCTAGAGACCAAACCTTTGCAGCTTCCTCATCTCAGAGGAGCCAGTCCTTTGTGGCTTCCTCCTCTCAGAGGAGCCAGTCCTTTGCAGCTTCCTCCTCTAAGAGGAGCCAGTCCGTTGCAGCTTCCTCATCTCGGATGAGCCAGTCCGTTGCAGCGTCCTCATCTCGGAGGAGCCAGTCCTTTGCAGCTTCCTCATCTCAGAGAATCCAGTCCTTTGCAGCTTCCTCATCTCGGATGAGCCAGTCCTTTGCAGCTTCCTCATCTCAGAGGAGCCAGACCTTTGCAGCTTCCTCATCTCAGAGGAGCCAGACCTTTGCAGCTTCCTCCTCTCAGAGGATCCAGTCCTTTGCAGCTTCCTCATCTCAGAGGATCCAGTCCTTTGCAGCTTCCTCATCTCACATGAGCCAGTCCTTTGCAGCTTCCTCATCTCAGAGAATCCAGTCCTTTGCAGCTTCCTCATCTCAGAGAATCCAGTCCTTTGCAGCTTCCTCCTCTCAGAGGAGCCAGTCCTTTGCAGCTTCCTCCTCTCAGAGGAGCCAGTCCTTTGCAGATTCCTCATCTCAGAAGAGCCAGTCCTTTGCAGATCCCTCCTCTCAGAGGATCCCGTCTGTGCAGCTTCCTCATCTGAGAGGAGCCAGTCCTTTGCAGCTTCCTCATCTCAGAAGAGCCAGTCCTTTGCAGCTTCCTCATCTCAGAGGAGCCAGTCCTTTGCAGCTTCCTCATCTCTGAGGATCCAGTCCTTTGCAGCTTCCTCATCTCATAGAATCCAGTCCTTTGCAGCTTCCTCATCTTGGATGAGCCAGTCCTTTGCAGCTTCCTCATCTCAGAGGAGCCAGACCATTGCAGCTTCCTCATCTCAGAGGAGCCAGTCCTTTGCAGCTTCCTCCTCTAAGAGGAGCCAGTCCTTTGCAGCTTCCTCCTCTCAGAGGATCCAGTCCTTTGCAGCTTCCTCCTCTCAGAGGAGCCAGTCCTTTGCAGCTTCCTCATCTCAGTGGAGCCAGTCCTTTGCAGCTTCCTCCTCTCAGAGGAGCCAGTCCTTTGCAGCATCCTCATCTCGGAGGAGCCAGTCCTTTACAGCTTCCTCATCTCAGAGAATCCAGTCCTTTACAGCTTCCTCATCTCAGAGGATCCAGTCCTTTGCAGCTTCCTCCTCTAAGAGGAGCCAGTACTTTGCAGCTTCCTCCTCTCAGAGGATCCAGTCCTTTGCAGCTTCCTCATCTCAGAGGATCCAGACCTTTGCAGCTTCCTCCTCTCAGAGGAGCCAGTCCTTTGCAGCTTCCTCATCTCAGTGGAGCCAGTCCTTTGCAGCTTCCTCCTCTCAGAGGAGCCAGTCCTTTGCAGCTTCCTCATCTCAGAAGAGCCAGTCCTTTGCAGCTTCCTCCTCTCAGAGGAGCCAGTCCTTTGCAGATTCCTCATCTCAGAAGAGCCAGTCCTTTGCAGATCCCTCCTCTCAGAGGATCCCGTCTGTGCAGCTTCCTCATCTGAGAGGAGCCAGTCCTTTGCAGCTTCCTCATCTCAGAAGAGCCAGTCCTTTGCAGCTTCCTCATCTCCGAGGAGCAAGTCCTTTGCAGCTTCCTCATCTCATAGGAGTCAGTCCTTTGCAGCTTCCTCATCTCAGAAAAGCCAGTCCTTTGCAGCTTCCTCCTCTCAGAGGAGCCAGTCCTTTGCAGCTTCCTCATCTCGGAGGAGCCAGTCCTTTGCAGCTTCCTCATCTCGGATGAGCCAGTCCGTTGCAGCGTCCTCATCTCGGAGGAGCCAGTCCTTTGCAGCTTCCTCATCTCAGAGAATCCAGTCCTTTGCAGCGTCCTCATCTCGGAGGAGCCAGTCCTTTGCAGCTTCCTCATCTCAGAGAATCCAGTCCTTTGCAGCTTCCTCATCTCGGATGAGCCAGTCCTTTGCAGCTTCCTCATCTCAGAGGAGCCAGACCTTTGTAGCTTCCTCATCTCAGAGGAGCCAGTCCTTTGCAGCTTCCTCCTCTCAGAGGATCCAGTCCTTTGCAGCTTCCTCCTCTCAGAGGAGCTAGTCCTTTGCAGCTTCCTCATCTCAGTGGAGCCAGTCCTTTGCAGCTTCCTCCTCTCAGAGGAGCCAGTCCTTTGCAGCGTCCTCATCTCGGAGGAGCCAGTCCTTTGCAGCTTCCTCATCTCAGAGAATCCAGTCCTTTGCAGCTTCCTCATCTCGGATGAGCCAGTCCTTTGCAGCTTCCTCATCTCAGAGGAGCCAGACCTTTGCAGCTTCCTCATCTGAGAGGATCCAGTCCTTTGCAGCTTCCTCTTCTCAGAGGATCCTGTCCTTTGCAGCTTCCTCCTCTAAGAGGAGCCAGTCCTTTGCAGCTTCTTCCTCTCAGAGGATCCAGTCCTTTGCAGCTTCCTCATCTCAGAGGATCCAGTCCTTTGCAGCTTCCTCATCTCAGAGGATCCAGACCTTTGCAGCCTCCTCCTCTCAGAGGAGCCAGTCCTTTGCAGCTTCCTCCTCTCAGAGGATCCAGTCCTTTGCAGCTTCCTCCTCTCAGAGGATCCAGTCCTTTGCAGCTTCCTCATCTCAGAGGATCCAGTCCTTTGCAGCTTCCTCATCTCACATGAGCCAGTCCTTTGCAGCTTCCTCATCTCAGAGAATCCAGTCCTTTGCAGCTTACTCATCTCAGAGAATCCAGTCCTTTGCAGCTTCCTCCTCTCAGAGGAGCCAGTCCTTTGCAGCTTCCTCCTCTCAGAGGAGCCAGTCCTTTGCAGATTCCTCATCTCAGAAGAGCCAGTCCTTTGCAGATCCCTCCTCTCAGAGGATCCCGTCTGTGCAGCTTCCTCATCTGAGAGGAGCCAGTCCTTTGCAGCTTCCTCATCTCAGAAGAGCCAGTCCTTTGCAGCTTCCTCATCTCAGAGGAGCCAGTCCTTTGCAGCTTCCTCATCTCTGAGGATCCAGTCCTATGCAGCTTCCTCATCTCAGAGAATCCAGTCCTTTGCAGCTTCCTCATCTCGGATGAGCCAGTCCTTTGCAGCTTCCTCATCTCAGAGGAGCCAGACCTTTGCAGCTTCCTCATCTCAGAGGAGCCAGTCCTTTGCAGCTTCCTCCTCTCAGAGGATCCAGTCCTTTGCAGCTTCCTCCTCTCAGAGGAGCCAGTCCTTTGCAGCTTCCTCATCTCAGTGGAGCCAGTCCTTTGCAGCTTCCTCCTCTCAGAGGAGCCAGTCCTTTGCAGCATCCTCATCTCGGAGGAGCCAGTCCTTTGCAGCTTCCTCATCTCAGAGAATCCAGTCCTTTGCAGCTTCCTTATCTCGGATGAGCCAGTCCTTTGCAGCTTCCTCATCTCAGAGGAGCCAGACCTTTGCAGCTTCCTCATCTGAGAGGATCCAGTCCTTTACAGCTTCCTCATCTCAGAGGATCCAGTCCTTTGCAGCTTCCTCCTCTAAGAGGAGCCAGTCCTTTGCAGCTTTCTCCTCTCAGAGGATCCAGTCCTTTGCAGCTTCCTCATCTCAGAGGATCCAGACCTTTGCAGCTTCCTCCTCTCAGAGGAGCCAGTCCTTTGCAGCTTCCTCCTCTCAGAGGATCCAGTCCTTTGCAGCTTCCTCATCTCAGAGGATCCAGTCCTTTGCAGCTTCCTCCTCTCACATGAGCCAGTCCTTTGCAGCTTCCTCATCTCAGAGAATCCAGTCCTTTGCAGCTTCCTCATCTCAGAGAATCCAGTCCTTTGCAGCTTCCTCCTCTCAGAGGAGCCAGTCCTTTGCAGCTTCCTCCTCTCAGAGGAGCCAGTCCTTTGCAGCTTCCTCATCTCAGAAGAGCCAGTCCTTTGCAGATCCCTCCTCTCAGAGGATCCCGTCTGTGCAGCTTCCTCATCTGAGAGGAGCCAGTCCTTTACAGCTTCCTCATCTCAGAAGAGCCAGTCCTTTGCAGCTTCCTCCTCTCAGAGGAGCCAGTCCTTTGCAGCTTCCTCATCTCGGAGGAGCCAGTCCTTTGCAGCTTCCTCATCTCCGAGTAGCCAGTCCTTTGCAGCTTCCTCATCTCAGAGGAGTCAGTCCTTTGCAGCTTCCTCATCTCAGAAAAGCCAGTCCTTTGCAGCTTCCTCCTCTGAGAGGAGCCAGTCCTTTACAGCTTCCTCCTCTCAGAGGAGCCAGTCCTTTACAGCTTCCTCATCTGAGAGGAGCCAGTCCTTTGCAGCTCCCTCCTCTCAGAGGATCCCGTCTTTGCAGCTTCCTCATCTGAGAGGATCCAGTCCTTTGCAGCTTCCTCCTCTCAGAGGAGCCAGTCCTTTGCAGCTTCCTCATCTCAGAGGAGCCAGTCCTTTGCAGCTCCCTCCTCTCAGAGAAGCCAGACCTTTGCAGCTTCCTCCTCTCAGAGGATCCAGTCCTTTGCAGCTTCCTCATCTCAGAGGAGCCAGTTCTTTGCAGCTTCCTCATCTCAGAGGAGCCAGTCCTTTGCAGCTTCCTCATCTCAGAGGAGCCAGTTCTTTGCAGCTTCCTCATCTCAGAGGTGCCAGTTCTTTGCAGCTTCCTCATATCAGAGGAGCCAGTCCTTTGCAGCTTCCTCATCTCAGAGGAGCCAGTCCTTTGCAGCTTCCTCATCTCAGAAAAGCCAGTCCTTTGCAGCTTCCTCCTCTCAGAGGAGCCAGTCCTTTGCAGCTTCCTCATCTCGGAGGAGCCAGTCCTTTGCAGCTTCCTCATCTCCGAGGAGCCAGTCCTTTGCAGCTTTCTCATCTCAGAGGAGCCAGTCCTTTGCAGCTTCCTCATCTCAGAAAAGCCAGTCCTTTGCAGCTTCCTCCTCTGAGACGAGCCAGTCCTTTGCAGCTTCCTCCTCTCAGAGGAGCCAGTCCTTTACAGCTTCCTCATCTGAGAGGAGCCAGTCCTTTGCAGCTCCCTCCTCTCAGAGGATCCCGTCTTTGCAGCTTCCTCATCTGAGAGGATCCAGTCCTTTGCAGCTTCCTCCTCTCCGAGGAGCCAGTCCTTTGCAGCTTCCTCATCTCAGAGGAGCCAGTCCTTTGCAGCTCCCTCCTCTCAGAGGAGCCAGACCTTTGCAGCTTCCTCCTCTCAGAGGATCCAGTCCTTTGCAGCTTCCTCATCTCAGAGGAGCCAGTTCTTTGCAGCTTCCTCATCTCAGAGGAGCCAGTCCTTTGCAGCTTCCTCCTGTCAGAGGAGCCAGTCCTTTGCAGCTTCCTCATCTCAGAGGAGCCAGTGCTTTGCAGCTTCCTCATCTCAGAAAAGCCAGTCCTTTGCAGCTTCCTCCTCTCAGAGGAGCCAGTCCTTTGCAGCTTCCTCCTCTCAGAGGAGCCAGTCCTTTGCAGCTTCCTCATCTCGGAGGAGCCAGTCCTTTGCAGCTTCCTCATCTCCGAGGAGCCAGTCTTTTGCAGCTTCCTCATCTCAGAGGAGCCAGTCCTTTGCAGCTTCCTCATCTCAGAAAAGCCAGTCCTTTGCAGCTTCCTCCTCTCGGAGGAGCCAGTCCTTTACAGCTTCCTCATCTGAGAGGAGCCAGTCCTTTGCAGCTCCCTCCTCTCAGAGGATCCCGTCTTTGCAGCTTCCTCATCTCAGAGGAGCCAGTCCTTTGCAGCTCCCTCCTCTCAGAGGAGCCAGACCTTTGCAGCTTCCTCATCTCAGAGGAGCCAGTTCTTTGCAGCTTCCTCATCTCAGAGGAGCCAGTCCTTTGCAGCTGCCTCATCTCAGAGGAGCCAGTTCTTTGCAGCTTCCTCATCTCAGAGGAGCCAGTCCTTTGCAGCTTCCTCATCTCAGAGGAGCCAGTCCTTTGCAGCTTCCTCATCTGAGAGGATCCAGTCCTTTGCAGCTTCCTCCTCTCAGAGGAGCCTGTCCTTTGCAGCTTCCTCATCTCAGAGGATCCAGTCCTTTGCAGCTTCCTCATCTCAGAGGATCCAGTCCTTTGCAGCTTCCTCTTCTCAGAGGATCCTGTCCTTTGCAGCTTCCTCCTCTAAGAGGAGCCAGTCCTTTGCAGCTTCTTCCTCTCAGAGGATCCAGTCCTTTGCAGCTTCCTCATCTCAGAGGATCCAGTCCTTTGCAGCTTCCTCATCTCAGAGGATCCAGACCTTTGCAGCCTCCTCCTCTCAGAGGAGCCAGTCCTTTGCAGCTTCCTCCTCTCAGAGGATCCAGTCCTTTGCAGCTTCCTCCTCTCAGAGGATCCAGTCCTTTGCAGCTTCCTCATCTCAGAGGATCCAGTCCTTTGCAGCTTCCTCATCTCACATGAGCCAGTCCTTTGCAGCTTCCTCATCTCAGAGAATCCAGTCCTTTGCAGCTTCCTCCTCTCAGAGAATCCAGTCCTTTGCAGCTTCCTTCTCTCAGAGGAGCCAGTCCTTTGCAGCTTCCTTCTCTCAGAGGAGCCAGTTCTTTGCAGTTTCCTCATCTCAGAGGAGCCAGTCCTTTGCAGCTTCCTCCTCTCAGAGGATCCAGTCCTTTGCAGCTTCCTCATCTCAGAGGATCCAGTCCTTTGCAGCTTCCTCCTCTCAGAGAATCCAGTCCGTTGCAGCTTCCTTCTCTCAGAGGAGCCAGTCCTTTGCAGCTTCCTTCTCTCAGAGGAGCCAGTCCTTTGCAGCTTCCTCCTCTCAGAGGAGCCAGTCCTTTGCAGCTTCCTCCTCTCAGAGGATCCCGTCTTTGCAGCTTCCTCATCTCAGAGGATCCAGACCTTTGCAGCTTCCTCCTCTCAGAGGAGCCAGTGCTTTGCAGCTTCCTGATCTCAGAGGATCCAGACCTTTGCATCTTCCTCCTCTCAGAGGAGCCAGTCCTTTGCAGCTCCCTCCTCTCTAGAGACCAAACCTTTGCAGCTTCCTCATCTCAGAGGAGCCAGTCCTTTGTGGCTTCCTCCTCTCAGAGGAGCCAGTCCTTTGCAGCTTCCTCCTCTAAGAGGAGCCAGTCCGTTGCAGCTTCCTCATCTCGGATGAGCCAGTCCGTTGCAGCGTCCTCATCTCGGAGGAGCCAGTCCTTTGCAGCTTCCTCATCTCAGAGAATCCAGTCCTTTGCAGCTTCCTCATCTCGGATGAGCCAGTCCTTTGCAGCTTCCTCATCTCAGAGGAGCCAGACCTTTGCAGCTTCCTCATCTCAGAGGAGCCAGTCCTTTGCAGCTTCCTCCTCTCAGAGGATCCAGTCCTTTGCAGCTTCCTCATCTCAGAGGATCCAGTCCTTTGCAGCTTCCTCATCTCACATGAGCCAGTCCTTTGCAGCTTCCTCATCTCAGAGAATCCAGTCCTTTGCAGCTTCCTCATCTCAGAGAATCCAGTCCTTTGCAGCTTCCTCCTCTCAGAGGAGCCAGTCCTTTGCAGCTTCCTCCTCTCAGAGGAGCCAGTCCTTTGCAGATTCCTCATCTCAGAAGAGCCAGTCCTTTGCAGATCCCTCCTCTCAGAGGATCCCGTCTGTGCAGCTTCCTCATCTGAGAGGAGCCAGTCCTTTGCAGCTTCCTCATCTCAGAAGAGCCAGTCCTTTGCAGCTTCCTCATCTCAGAGGAGCCAGTCCTTTGCAGCTTCCTCATCTCTGAGGATCCAGTCCTTTGCAGCTTCCTCATCTCAGAGAATCCAGTCCTTTGCAGCTTCCTCATCTCGGATGAGCCAGTCCTTTGCAGCTTCCTCATCTCAGAGGAGCCAGACCATTGCAGCTTCCTCATCTCAGAGGAGCCAGTCCTTTGCAGCTTCCTCTTCTCAGAGGATCCTGTCCTTTGCAGCTTCCTCCTCTAAGAGGAGCCAGTCCTTTGCAGCTTCTTCCTCTCAGAGGATCCAGTCCTTTGCAGCTTCCTCATCTCAGAGGATCCAGTCCTTTGCAGCTTCCTCATCTCAGAGGATCCAGACCTTTGCAGCCTCCTCCTCTCAGAGGAGCCAGTCCTTTGCAGCTTCCTCCTCTCAGAGGATCCAGTCCTTTGCAGCTTCCTCCTCTCAGAGGATCCAGTCCTTTGCAGCTTCCTCATCTCAGAGGATCCAGTCCTTTGCAGCTTCCTCATCTCACATGAGCCAGTCCTTTGCAGCTTCCTCATCTCAGAGAATCCAGTCCTTTGCAGCTTACTCATCTCAGAGAATCCAGTCCTTTGCAGCTTCCTCCTCTCAGAGGAGCCAGTCCTTTGCAGATTCCTCATCTCAGAAGAGCCAGTCCTTTGCAGATCCCTCCTCTCAGAGGATCCCGTCTGTGCAGCTTCCTCATCTGAGAGGAGCCAGTCCTTTGCAGCTTCCTCATCTCAGAAGAGCCAGTCCTTTGCAGCTTCCTCATCTCAGAGGAGCCAGTCCTTTGCAGCTTCCTCATCTCTGAGGATCCAGTCCTATGCAGCTTCCTCATCTCAGAGAATCCAGTCCTTTGCAGCTTCCTCATCTCGGATGAGCCAGTCCTTTGCAGCTTCCTCATCTCAGAGGAGCCAGACCTTTGCAGCTTCCTCATCTCAGAGGAGCCAGTCCTTTGCAGCTTCCTCCTCTCAGAGGATCCAGTCCTTTGCAGCTTCCTCCTCTCAGAGGAGCCAGTCCTTTGCAGCTTCCTCATCTCAGTGGAGCCAGTCCTTTGCAGCTTCCTCCTCTCAGAGGAGCCAGTCCTTTGCAGCATCCTCATCTCGGAGGAGCCAGTCCTTTGCAGCTTCCTCATCTCAGAGAATCCAGTCCTTTGCAGCTTCCTTATCTCGGATGAGCCAGTCCTTTGCAGCTTCCTCATCTCAGAGGAGCCAGACCTTTGCAGCTTCCTCATCTGAGAGGATCCAGTCCTTTACAGCTTCCTCATCTCAGAGGATCCAGTCCTTTGCAGCTTCCTCCTCTAAGAGGAGCCAGTCCTTTGCAGCTTTCTCCTCTCAGAGGATCCAGTCCTTTGCAGCTTCCTCATCTCAGAGGATCCAGACCTTTGCAGCTTCCTCCTCTCAGAGGAGCCAGTCCTTTGCAGCTTCCTCCTCTCAGAGGATCCAGTCCTTTGCAGCTTCCTCATCTCAGAGGATCCAGTCCTTTGCAGCTTCCTCCTCTCACATGAGCCAGTCCTTTGCAGCTTCCTCATCTCAGAGAATCCAGTCCTTTGCAGCTTCCTCATCTCAGAGAATCCAGTCCTTTGCAGCTTCCTCCTCTCAGAGGAGCCAGTCCTTTGCAGCTTCCTCCTCTCAGAGGAGCCAGTCCTTTGCAGCTTCCTCATCTCAGAAGAGCCAGTCCTTTGCAGATCCCTCCTCTCAGAGGATCCCGTCTGTGCAGCTTCCTCATCTGAGAGGAGCCAGTCCTTTACAGCTTCCTCATCTCAGAAGAGCCAGTCCTTTGCAGCTTCCTCCTCTCAGAGGAGCCAGTCCTTTGCAGCTTCCTCATCTCGGAGGAGCCAGTCCTTTGCAGCTTCCTCATCTCCGAGTAGCCAGTCCTTTGCAGCTTCCTCATCTCAGAGGAGTCAGTCCTTTGCAGCTTCCTCATCTCAGAAAAGCCAGTCCTTTGCAGCTTCCTCCTCTGAGAGGAGCCAGTCCTTTACAGCTTCCTCCTCTCAGAGGAGCCAGTCCTTTACAGCTTCCTCATCTGAGAGGAGCCAGTCCTTTGCAGCTCCCTCCTCTCAGAGGATCCCGTCTTTGCAGCTTCCTCATCTGAGAGGATCCAGTCCTTTGCAGCTTCCTCCTCTCAGAGGAGCCAGTCCTTTGCAGCTTCCTCATCTCAGAGGAGCCAGTCCTTTGCAGCTCCCTCCTCTCAGAGAAGCCAGACCTTTGCAGCTTCCTCCTCTCAGAGGATCCAGTCCTTTGCAGCTTCCTCATCTCAGAGGAGCCAGTTCTTTGCAGCTTCCTCATCTCAGAGGAGCCAGTCCTTTGCAGCTTCCTCATCTCAGAGGAGCCAGTTCTTTGCAGCTTCCTCATCTCAGAGGTGCCAGTTCTTTGCAGCTTCCTCATATCAGAGGAGCCAGTCCTTTGCAGCTTCCTCATCTCAGAGGAGCCAGTCCTTTGCAGCTTCCTCATCTCAGAAAAGCCAGTCCTTTGCAGCTTCCTCCTCTCAGAGGAGCCAGTCCTTTGCAGCTTCCTCATCTCGGAGGAGCCAGTCCTTTGCAGCTTCCTCATCTCCGAGGAGCCAGTCCTTTGCAGCTTTCTCATCTCAGAGGAGCCAGTCCTTTGCAGCTTCCTCATCTCAGAAAAGCCAGTCCTTTGCAGCTTCCTCCTCTGAGACGAGCCAGTCCTTTGCAGCTTCCTCCTCTCAGAGGAGCCAGTCCTTTACAGCTTCCTCATCTGAGAGGAGCCAGTCCTTTGCAGCTCCCTCCTCTCAGAGGATCCCGTCTTTGCAGCTTCCTCATCTGAGAGGATCCAGTCCTTTGCAGCTTCCTCCTCTCCGAGGAGCCAGTCCTTTGCAGCTTCCTCATCTCAGAGGAGCCAGTCCTTTGCAGCTCCCTCCTCTCAGAGGAGCCAGACCTTTGCAGCTTCCTCCTCTCAGAGGATCCAGTCCTTTGCAGCTTCCTCATCTCAGAGGAGCCAGTTCTTTGCAGCTTCCTCATCTCAGAGGAGCCAGTCCTTTGCAGCTTCCTCCTGTCAGAGGAGCCAGTCCTTTGCAGCTTCCTCATCTCAGAGGAGCCAGTGCTTTGCAGCTTCCTCATCTCAGAAAAGCCAGTCCTTTGCAGCTTCCTCCTCTCAGAGGAGCCAGTCCTTTGCAGCTTCCTCCTCTCAGAGGAGCCAGTCCTTTGCAGCTTCCTCATCTCGGAGGAGCCAGTCCTTTGCAGCTTCCTCATCTCCGAGGAGCCAGTCCTTTGCAGCTTCCTCATCTCAGAGGAGCCAGTCCTTTGCAGCTTCCTCATCTCAGAAAAGCCAGTCCTTTGCAGCTTCCTCCTCTCGGAGGAGCCAGTCCTTTACAGCTTCCTCATCTGAGAGGAGCCAGTCCTTTGCAGCTCCCTCCTCTCAGAGGATCCCGTCTTTGCAGCTTCCTCATCTCAGAGGAGCCAGTCCTTTGCAGCTCCCTCCTCTCAGAGGAGCCAGACCTTTGCAGCTTCCTCATCTCAGAGGAGCCAGTTCTTTGCAGCTTCCTCATCTCAGAGGAGCCAGTCCTTTGCAGCTTCCTCATCTCAGAGGAGCCAGTTCTTTGCAGCTTCCTCATCTCAGAGGAGCCAGTCCTTTGCAGCTTCCTCATCTCAGAGGAGCCAGTCCTTTGCAGCTTCCTCATCTGAGAGGATCCAGTCCTTTGCAGCTTCCTCCTCTCAGAGGAGCCTGTCCTTTGCAGCTTCCTCATCTCAGAGGATCCAGTCCTTTGCAGCTTCCTCATCTCAGAGGATCCAGTCCTTTGCAGCTTCCTCTTCTCAGAGGATCCTGTCCTTTGCAGCTTCCTCCTCTAAGAGGAGTCAGTCCTTTGCAGCTTCTTCCTCTCAGAGGATCCAGTCCTTTGCAGCTTCCTCATCTCAGAGGATCCAGTCCTTTGCAGCTTCCTCATCTCAGAGGATCCAGACCTTTGCAGCCTCCTCCTCTCAGAGGAGCCAGTCCTTTGCAGCTTCCTCCTCTCAGAGGATCCAGTCCTTTGCAGCTTCCTCCTCTCAGAGGATCCAGTCCTTTGCAGCTTCCTCATCTCAGAGGATCCAGTCCTTTGCAGCTTCCTCATCTCACATGAGCCAGTCCTTTGCAGCTTCCTCATCTCAGAGAATCCAGTCCTTTGCAGCTTCCTCATCTCAGAGAATCCAGTCCTTTGCAGCTTCCTCCTCTCAGAGGAGCCAGTCCTTTGCAGCTTCCTCCTCTCAGAGGAGCCAGTCCTTTGCAGATTCCTCATCTCAGAAGAGCCAGTCCTTTGCAGATCCCTCCTCTCAGAGGATCCTGTCTGTGCAGCTTCCTCATCTGAGAGGAGCCAGTCCTTTGCAGCTTCCTCATCTCAGAAGAGCCAGTCCTTTGCAGCTTCCTCATCTCAGAGGAGCCAGTCCTTTGCAGCTTCCTCATCTCTGAGGATCCAGTCCTATGCAGCTTCCTCATCTCAGAGAATCCAGTCCTTTGCAGCTTCCTCATCTCGGATGAGCCAGTCCTTTGCAGCTTCCTCATCTCAGAGGAGCCAGACCTTTGCAGCTTCCTCATCTCAGAGGAGCCAGTCCTTTGCAGCTTCCTCCTCTAAGAGGAGCCAGTCCTTTGCAGCTTCCTCCTCTCAGAGGATCCAGTCCTTTGCAGCTTCCTCCTCTCAGAGGAGCCAGTCCTTTGCAGCTTCCTCATCTCAGTGGAGCCAGTCCTTTGCAGCTTCCTCCTCTCAGAGGAGCCAGTCCTTTGCAGCATCCTCATCTCGGAGGAGCCAGTCCTTTGCAGCTTCCTCATCTCAGAGAATCCAGTCCTTTGCAGCTTCCTTATCTCGGATGAGCCAGTCCTTTGCAGCTTCCTCATCTCAGAGGAGCCAGACCTTTGCAGCTTCCTCATCTGAGAGGATCCAGTCCTTTACAGCTTCCTCATCTCAGAGGATCCAGTCCTTTGCAGCTTCCTCCTCTAAGAGGAGCCAGTCCTTTGCAGCTTTCTCCTCTCAGAGGATCCAGTCCTTTGCAGCTTCCTCATCTCAGAGGATCCAGACCTTTGCAGCTTCCTCCTCTCAGAGGAGCCAGTCCTTTGCAGCTTCCTCCTCTCAGAGGATCCAGTCCTTTGCAGCTTCCTCATCTCAGAGGATCCAGTCCTTTGCAGCTTCCTCCTCTCACATGAGCCAGTCCTTTGCAGCTTCCTCATCTCAGAGAATCCAGTCCTTTGCAGCTTCCTCATCTCAGAGAATCCAGTCCTTTGCAGCTTCCTCCTCTCAGAGGAGCCAGTCCTTTGCAGCTTCCTCCTCTCAGAGGAGCCAGTCCTTTGCAGCTTCCTCATCTCAGAAGAGCCAGTCCTTTGCAGATCCCTCCTCTCAGAGGATCCCGTCTGTGCAGCTTCCTCATCTGAGAGGAGCCAGTCCTTTACAGCTTCCTCATCTCAGAAGAGCCAGTCCTTTGCAGCTTCCTCCTCTCAGAGGAGCCAGTCCTTTGCAGCTTCCTCATCTCGGAGGAGCCAGTCCTTTGCAGCTTCCTCATCTCCGAGTAGCCAGTCCTTTGCAGCTTCCTCATCTCAGAGGAGTCAGTCCTTTGCAGCTTCCTCATCTCAGAAAAGCCAGTCCTTTGCAGCTTCCTCCTCTGAGAGGAGCCAGTCCTTTACAGCTTCCTCCTCTCAGAGGAGCCAGTCCTTTACAGCTTCCTCATCTGAGAGGAGCCAGTCCTTTGCAGCTCCCTCCTCTCAGAGGATCCCGTCTTTGCAGCTTCCTCATCTGAGAGGATCCAGTCCTTTGCAGCTTCCTCCTCTCAGAGGAGCCAGTCCTTTGCAGCTTCCTCATCTCAGAGGAGCCAGTCCTTTGCAGCTCCCTCCTCTCAGAGAAGCCAGACCTTTGCAGCTTCCTCCTCTCAGAGGATCCAGTCCTTTGCAGCTTCCTCATCTCAGAGGAGCCAGTTCTTTGCAGCTTCCTCATCTCAGAGGAGCCAGTCCTTTGCAGCTTCCTCATCTCAGAGGAGCCAGTTCTTTGCAGCTTCCTCATCTCAGAGGTGCCAGTTCTTTGCAGCTTCCTCATATCAGAGGAGCCAGTCCTTTGCAGCTTCCTCATCTCAGAGGAGCCAGTCCTTTGCAGCTTCCTCATCTCAGAAAAGCCAGTCCTTTGCAGCTTCCTCCTCTCAGAGGAGCCAGTCCTTTGCAGCTTCCTCATCTCGGAGGAGCCAGTCCTTTGCAGCTTCCTCATCTCCGAGGAGCCAGTCCTTTGCAGCTTTCTCATCTCAGAGGAGCCAGTCCTTTGCAGCTTCCTCATCTCAGAAAAGCCAGTCCTTTGCAGCTTCCTCCTCTGAGACGAGCCAGTCCTTTGCAGCTTCCTCCTCTCAGAGGAGCCAGTCCTTTACAGCTTCCTCATCTGAGAGGAGCCAGTCCTTTGCAGCTCCCTCCTCTCAGAGGATCCCGTCTTTGCAGCTTCCTCATCTGAGAGGATCCAGTCCTTTGCAGCTTCCTCCTCTCCGAGGAGCCAGTCCTTTGCAGCTTCCTCATCTCAGAGGAGCCAGTCCTTTGCAGCTCCCTCCTCTCAGAGGAGCCAGACCTTTGCAGCTTCCTCCTCTCAGAGTATCCAGTCCTTTGCAGCTTCCTCATCTCAGAGGAGCCAGTTCTTTGCAGCTTCCTCATCTCAGAGGAGCCAGTCCTTTGCAGCTTCCTCCTGTCAGAGGAGCCAGTCCTTTGCAGCTTCCTCATCTCAGAGGAGCCAGTCCTTTGCAGCTTCCTCATCTCAGAAAAGCCAGTCCTTTGCAGCTTCCTCCTCTCAGAGGAGCCAGTCCTTTGCAGCTTCCTCCTCTCAGAGGAGCCAGTCCTTTGCAGCTTCCTCATCTCGGAGGAGCCAGTCCTTTGCAGCTTCCTCATCTCCGAGGAGCCAGTCCTTTGCAGCTTCCTCATCTCAGAGGAGCCAGTCCTTTGCAGCTTCCTCATCTCAGAAAAGCCAGTCCTTTGCAGCTTCCTCCTCTCGGAGGAGCCAGTCCTTTACAGCTTCCTCATCTGAGAGGAGCCAGTCCTTTGCAGCTCCCTCCTCTCAGAGGATCCCGTCTTTGCAGCTTCCTCATCTCAGAGGAGCCAGTCCTTTGCAGCTCCCTCCTCTCAGAGGAGCCAGACCTTTGCAGCTTCCTCATCTCAGAGGAGCCAGTTCTTTGCAGCTTCCTCATCTCAGAGGAGCCAGTCCTTTGCAGCTTCCTCATCTCAGAGGAGCCAGTTCTTTGCAGCTTCCTCATCTCAGAGGAGCCAGTCCTTTGCAGCTTCCTCATCTCAGAGGAGCCAGTCCTTTGCAGCTTCCTCATCTGAGAGGATCCAGTCCTTTGCAGCTTCCTCCTCTCAGAGGAGCCTGTCCTTTGCAGCTTCCTCATCTCAGAGGAGCCAGTCCGTTGCAGCTTCCTCATCTCAGAGGAGCCAGTTGTAGGAGAGTAGGATCTGCACTTGTGTTGCCCCCACTTTTTTTCTGATGTATACACTGGTTTCTGGCTATAGTCTGGCTGGGTCCCTGCTAATCAGGGCCCCAGTCTAACTGATCTCTCTAAACAACTTGGTGTGCATATTAGATGCACTAGTGATTGGATACTGTGGTACCTTATGAGCCCATAGTATATGGTACCTTAGGTACCTAGGGCATTGGTACTTCATAGGCCTACCAGGGGCTGCAGCATGTATTATGCCAGCCCTGGGAAGCACTCACAATCTGACACCACAGGCCTGCTACTGCAGCCTGTGTGAGGTAGTGTTAGCACTCCTCACTGAGGTATAGGTTCCTATATCTCACCATACACACACATATAAACCTATCAGTCACCCCTATGGTAGGCCCTATCAATCCCAAGGGAAGGGTGCATGGTTTACTATGTGAGGGGGTGCTTCTGCCTGAGCAGGACCCCTCTGCAGCTGGCAGAGTCTATTCTCTGCTGCTGTTTGTGGATGTGGTTAAACCATATACTCTTAAGTGCATTATAACCTCGCGGTAAAGGCTAACTTTGGAATGACTGCATCAAAACATGTCGTGTTTGGTGTCAAACAACTTGGAATCCTACCCCCACACCAGTAACTGGTGTGGGAGTAGGATCCCACCCTTCTAGAGAGGACGACATGTACCCACTGTACTACACGGTAGAAATCTTTCAGAGCCCTGGCATCACAAAATGGATGCCACCAGCACAGACACCGGGCTGCCCTCCTGCTGCTGATCGAAACTCGCAGTGGAGGGAGCCCAACAAAGAGTTTCCTGTCGCAGGGAGGTGTCACCACCTCCCAGACAGGATTTAGTGTATTGGAGCTGGGTGGGTGCACTCTTGGAGTGCTTTGAAGTCCTTCACTGGGGGAGCAGTAGGCCCCTCTGTGCATATGCCAGCTCAAACCGGTTCAGGGGCTACCTGCCCCTGCTCTGGCGCGAAACTGGACAAAGGGAGGTGGGTGTAACCACCCACTACCCTGACCCTCCTAGAGGAGTGGTCATAGAGCTAGTCCCTCCTATCTTTTCACTATAAGATACCACACATTGCCAATGCAATTTAGATTACACCTGGACGACACTCAACTAAGAAGAATCCTGGCCCTTCGATGTTCCACTATCTCTGGAAGACGGAAGAATCTCCCCTGGAGTCAAGGAGTGACTCCCCTGCTTGGCAGGCACCAAAACTCTCTACAACGGTTGCAAACTTTACCGCTCCCGCCGGAGCCCGAAGTCCCTGCGTCCTCTGAAGCGGATTTCCTGACCTATCGACGGCCATTTTGAGTCCCCAGCGAAGCTGTGGCATCTGGACCTCACGAGTGACGGGGAACAGCAATACCAGGGAACCGTGCACTGATTTCGAGTGCAAGCCCTAAACTACGTCCAACGAAGTTGTGCTTTGGACCACTTGTTGTCCAAGTCCCTAGCAGGTCTAGTACCGAATTTCTGCGGCCTACCCCGTCCCGAGTGACCGTGGGCTGTTGTTAAACTTTTCCTGCAAAGGCGTCTTCGCGGTTGCTTGCCCGTTGGCTAGTAACTCACCTGAAGACCTTCACATCGATTTCAAGGGCTCACCTGGTTGCTCTGGGGCTGCCCTCACTTACCCTCGCTGGGTAAGTCCATCAGACCTTGCTGGTCTGCACCATCACCAATCTTCACTCCCCACGAGACTTGCGGCTGCCAAGGCTTGTTGGCACCAATCCGGGTGCCGACACCGTCGACAGCTGCAGACGTCGTGGGACCTCCCGAATCCAGCTGCTGGTCATCGTCGAGCCTTCCTGGACCTCGTGAGCGAAGAGACAA
The DNA here is from genome assembly GCF_964204655.1 of Triturus cristatus. Classification (NCBI taxonomy): domain Eukaryota; kingdom Metazoa; phylum Chordata; class Amphibia; order Caudata; family Salamandridae; genus Triturus; species Triturus cristatus. Next base: position 44,416,704 of record NC_140589.1, read on the forward strand.
AACACCATCACCGAACAGAAGAGACACGACAGCTGTGGTCATCCATCTTGTTGGCCACCGGTCACTGGCAAGTGACTCTGAACTCTGTCCCCTCAATTTCTAGGTCTTCTGCAACTCCAATCCATCATCGGATTTGAACGGACACCTCTCCAGTCGTCACAAGCAGCAAGTATCCAGTGATCTCCATTGGAAACGGCATCGCGACCCGACACCAAAGGACACCTATGCACCCGGCTTCCCTGGGTGAGGTAACTCGTGCACTCCGGTGCCCAAGTGTGTGTTGGCTTTCGAAATACTTACCCTGTAAGTTGCTTGCCTGTTGACTTATGCGAAGTGCCCTAGAACTGTAAAATACAAACCGCGACATTTGCCATTGAAACGCATTGAAAACCCGCGTGTGTGTTTAAACACTGCACGCGTCTCCTGTGGGCTGACTACTTACCTCCTAACACTGCAGAAGTGAAGCCCCAGCGATTCCCAAGGCCCTAGGCCTCTTACTTTTGCAAGTCGAGTTTGTTAAACCACTATTTTAGTATATGGTCTGGTACGCCCCTAGGACTACAGCCATATTTGTGCTTAATTTATTGAGAACTGTTGATCTTTTGAATGTTTACCTGGCTCTAATCTCATTAAGAGATTAGTAGAGTATATTTAGAAATAAATACATATATATTTGATATATATACCTGTGTGGTGTCTTTTCATTTGGTAATTCAAGAGATTATAAGGTAAAACAAGCTGCTTTACATTCCTCAGAGACTTAGCCTGAAGGCTGCTCTCCACAGCTACCACTAGGATAGCTTTCTTTAAAAGGTTGTCTTTAAACCTATCTACCAAGAGTCGAATTGGACTGGTGCAAGGTGGCCACTATAACTAGTGACCAGCATATGCCAGGCCAACTTCTCACACCAGTCCTTTGCAGCTTCCTCATCTCAGAGGATCCCGTCTTTGCAGCTTCCTCATCTGAGAGGAGCCAGTCCTTTGCAGCTTCCTCATCTCAGAGGAGCCAGTCCTTTGCAGCTTCCTCATCTCAGAGGATCCAGTCCTTTGCAGCTTCCTCCTCTCAGTGGAGCCAGTCCTTTGCAGCTTCCTCCTCTCAGTGGATCCAGTCCTTTGCAGCTTCCTCATCTCAGAGGATCCAGACCTTTGCAGCTTCCTCATCTCAGAGGAGCCAGTCCTTTGCAGCTTCCTCATCTCAGAGGAGCCAGTCCTGTGCAGCTTCCTCATCTCAGATGAGCCAGTCCTTTGCAGCTCCCTCCTCTCAGAGGATCCAGTCCTTTGCAGCTTCCTCCTCTCAGAGGATCCAGTCCTTTGCAGCTTCCTCATCTCAGAGGATCCAGTCCTTTGCAGCTTCCTCATCTCAGAGGTGCCAGTTCTTTGCAGCTTCCTCATCTCAGAGGAGCCAGTCCTTTGCAGCTTCCTCATCTCAGAGGAGCCAGTCCTTTGCACCTTCCTCATCTCAGAGGAGCCAGTCCTTTGCAGCTTCCTCATCTCAGAGGATCCAGTCCTTTGCAGCTTCCTCCTCTCAGAGGAGCCAGTCCTTTGCAGCTTCCTCATCTCAGAGGAGCCAGTCCTTTGCAGCTTCCTCCTCTCAGAGGAGCCAGTCCTTTGCAGCTTCCTCATCTCAGAGGATCCAGTCCTTTGCAGCTCCCTCCTCTCAGAGGATCCAGTCCTTTGCAGCTTCCTCATCTCAGAGGACCCAGTCCTTTGTAGCTTCCTCATCTCAGAGGATCCAGTCCTTTGCAGCTTCCTCCTCTCAGAGGAGCCAGTCTGTTGGACTTGGCCCTTTTCCATGAATTTTTTCGTTTTTGTAGTGTTAAGGTGCAGGTGCTCCCTTCACCCAAAATGGCTGCCACAGGCCCCTGCTACTGCAGAGTGGCCTGTTCTAGTAGCACCCTAGCTGCCAGGAGCTGGTTGGAACCCCACAACAATGTTGCGACTCCAGCCCGCCTTTTGTCCCATAGGTAGAGTGGGGAAGCTCCTGGACTGTGCTGGAACCTTCTAGAAGGGAGGTGTGGTTTTTCTTTTGCCGCCTTGGCTAGAGGTCACCTGACCTAGGGCTACTTAAGAGACTGAGGGAAACTTGTGTGGTGAGTTGGCCAGTGGGGTGAAGCGGAGCTGGAAGAATCCACCAGGAGTGTAGGCGGTAGGGCCTAGCCAGGGACTTATGCCTCTGAGAGTGACAGGATTTAGGTGCTGCCTCTTAAGTGAGTGAGGGACCCTGTGAAACCCACTGATCTTGCCCAGCAGTAGGAGGACCCAGAGAACCTCTGCCCAGCCTGACTAGGAACGACCTAGTCGCCTTCTCCATCCCTACCCCCTTGTAACAGAACCCTTTAAGGGCGCCAGAACCATCTGCGCCAACAAGACTTCATCTAACATCTGAGAACAGAGACTTATATGCCAAGCACTGAGACTGCGTGTCCAGATTGAACTCTAAACTTATATGCGAAGCGCTGAGACTGCGTGTCCAGACTGACCCCTGAAGCCGTATGCAAAGCAGATTGAAGAGCCACCGGGGATCGACCAGGTATTAGCGCTGTGACCCCTGCGCTCCCTGACCTGGCCTGGGACCCCCGGCAGCGTGCTCCGCTGAGCGCGGAACCCCCATCCTTAACTTGTGCACCCCCCTGTGACGTGGAAGCCAGCGCGCTCACCGCCGCGTCCTGGAGGCCGGAAGAAGTGCCCTGCAGAGTCGCGAGGCCCGTGAGAAGCCCGGGGCCCCGCCGCTGCCGTCGCAGCTGCGTGAGAAGGTGCGCGAGGCCGAGGCTGAGGCCCCCCCATCGTCGCTGGAGCGGACGCCTTCCGATGCCGTGAACGAGGTAAGCCCGGAGGCTGGGATTGTCCCTGGTGCGCCCCCTACTGGTTGGGAGCCACACTGCACCCTCAGCCCGGGTCCCCTCTCCGTGGGAGTCCCCCTTGTCACCCCGTCAGAGAGACCCCGCCGAGGGATCCTTGCCTTGTGCCCCCGTGAACTGTACTGAAGCGTGGTGCCCTACGAACTGCACCGGAGCCCGAGAGACTCGCTCCGCAAGTCCCGTGCGCTCCCTGCTAACAGCCCCCGTGTGAAGCATTGACTGCCCCGGAGTACGAGTGGCGCTCTGATAGCCCTGTTCCGACCTGAAGTGCTAAACACCCGTACTCACGAGTAGCGCTAAGTTATATATGCTCCGCTCCAAAGTACTGAGAGTCATTGATTACGAATGGCGCTTTATGTTATACGTTCCGCTCCAAGGTACTGAGAGTCATCGATTACGAGTGGCGCTTTGTTTTTACATGCCCTGCTTTAAAGTGTTACGTGCTATCAAGTCCGAGTAGCGCGCTGTTATTCATGTGCCAGGTTGAAGTGTTACGTGCTATCAAGTCCGAGTAGCGCGCTGTTATTCCTGTGCCATATTGATGTGTTAAACGCTATTGATTACGAGTAGCGCTCTGTTATTTATATTCCCTATTACAGTGCTATGTGCCAGAGATCACGAGTAGCTCTCCAGGCTAGGTGCCCCGTTCTGAGGTCGTCACCGGTTAGCGCGCCCAACGCGCGTGTGCAGCTACGTGAGTGGTAGTTGTGCCCCAGGCAGTACTGTCATTTCATGAATTGCATATGTGGTAGAAACAGCCTTTATAGCTCCTGCAGTTCATGAGGTAGCAGTACATTTCATATGCGGATAATACAATAGCTAGCGATGTACATATCAGTCAGGAGCTATAAAGGCTGTTTCTACCACATATGCAATTCATGAAATGACAGTACTGCCTGGGGCACAACTACCACTCACGTAGCTGCACACGCGCGTTGGGCGCGCTAACCGGTGACGACCTCAGAACGGGGCACCTAGCCTGGAGAGCTACTCGTGATCTCTGGCACATAGCACTGTAATAGGGAATATAAATAACAGAGCGCTACTCGTAATCAATAGCGTTTAACACATCAATATGGCACAGGAATAACAGCGCGCTACTCGGACTTGATAGCACGTAACACTTCAACCTGGCATATGAATAACAGCGCGCTACTCGGACTTGATAGCACGTAACACTTTAAAGCAGGGCATGTAAAAACAAAGCGCCACTCGTAATCGATGACTCTCAGTACCTTGGAGCGGAGCGTATAACATAAAGCGCCACTCGTAATCAATGACTCTCAGGACTTTGGAGCGGAGCATTTAACATAAAGCGCCACTCGTAATCAATGACTCTCAGTACTTTGGGACGGAGCATATAAGATAAAGCCCCATTCGTAATCAATGACTCTCAGTACTTTGGAGCGGAGCATATATAACATAGCGCTACTCGTGAGTACGGGTGTTTAGCACTTCAGGTCGGAACAGGGCTATCAGAGCGCCACTCGTACTCCGGGGCAGTCAATGCTTCACACGGGGGCTGTTAGAATGGAGCGCACGGGACTTGCGGAGCGAGTCTCTCGGGCTCCGGTGCAGTTCGTAGAGCACCACGCTTCAGTACAGTTCACGGGGGCACAAGGCAAGGATCCCTCGGCGGGGTCTCTTTGACGGGGTGACAAGGGGGACTCCCACGGAGAGGGGACCCGGGCTGAGGGGCGGTGTGGCTCCCAACCAGTAGGGGGCGCACCAGGGACAATCCCAGCCTCCGGGCTTACCTCGTTCACGGCGTCGGAAGGCGTCCGCTCCAGCGACGATGGGGGGACCTCGGCCTCGCGCACCTTCTCACGCAGCTGCGATGGCAGCGGCGGGGCCCCGGGCTTCTCACGGGCGTCGCGACTCTGCAGGGCACTTCTTCCGGCCTCCGGGCCGCGGCGGTGAGCGCGCTGGCTTCCACGTCACAGGTGGGTGCTCAAGTTAAGGATGGGGGTTCCGCGCTCAGCGGAGCACGCTGCCGGGGGTCCCAGGCCAGGTCAGGGAGCGCAGGGGTCACAGCGCTAATACCTGGTCGATCCCCGGTAGCTCTTCAATCTGCTTTGCATACGGCTTCAGGGGTCAGTCTGGACACGCAGTCTCAGCGCTTCGCATATAAGTTTAGAGTTCAATCTGGACACGCAGTCTCAGTGCTTGGCATATAAGTCTCTGTTCTCAGATGTTAGATGAAATCTTGTTGACGCAGATGTATCTGGCGCCCTTAAAGGGTTCTGTTACAGGGGGGTAGGGATGGAGAAGGCGACTAGGTCCTTCCTAGTCAGGCTGGGCAGAGGTTCTCTGGGTCCTCCTACTGCTGGGCAAGATCAGTGGGTTTCACAGGGTCCCTCACTCACTTAAGAGGCAGCACCTAAATCCTGTCACTCTCAGAGGCATAAGTCCCTGGCTAGGCCCTACCGCCTACACTTCTGGTGGATTCTTCCAGCTCCGCTTCACCCCACTGGCCAACTCACCACACAAGTTTCCCTCCCTCTCTTAAGTAGCCCTAGGTCAGGTAACCTATAGCCAAGGCGGCAAAAGAAAAACCACACCTCCCTTCTAGAAGGTTCCAGCACAGTCCAGGAGCTTCCCCACTCTACCTATGGGACAAAAAGGCGGGCTGTAGTCGCAACATTGTTGTGGGGTTCCAGCCAGCTCCTGGCAGCTAGGGTGCTACTAGAACAGGCCACTCTGCAGTAGCAGGGGCCTGTGGCAGCCATCTTGGGTGAAGGGAGCACCTGCACCTTAACACTACAAAAACGAAAAAATTCATGGAAAAAGGGCCAAGTCCAACACAGTCCTTTGCAGCTTCCTCATCTCAGAGGATCCAGTTCTTTGCAGCTTCCTCCTCTCAGAGGAGCCAGTCCTTTGCAGCTTCCTCCTCTCAGAGGAGCCAGTCCTTTGCAGCTTCCTCATCTCAGAGGATCCAGTCCTTTGCAGCTTCCTCATCTCAGAGGAGCCAGTCCTTTGCAGCTTCCTCCTCTCAGAGGAGCCAGACCTTTGCAGCTTCCTCCTCTCAGTGGAGCCAGTCCTTTGCCGCAGCCTGATCTCGGAGGAGCCAGTCCTTTGCAGCTTCCTCCTCTCAGAGGAGCCAGTCCTTTGCAGCAGCCTGATCTCGGAGGAGCCAGTCCTTTGCAGCTTCCTCATCTCAGAGAATCCAGTCCTTTGCAGCTTCCTCATCTCAGAGGAGCCAGTCCTTTGCAGCTTCCTCATCTCAGAAGAGCCAGTCCTTTGCAGCTTCCTCATCTCAGAGGAGCCAGTCCTTTGCAGCTTCCTCATCTCAGAAGAGCCAGTCCTTTGCAGCTTCCTCCTCTCAGAGGAGCCAGACCTTTGCAGCTTCCTCCTCCCAGAGGAGCCAGACCTTTGCAGCTTCCTCCTCTCAGAGGAGCCAGACCTTTGCAGCTTCCTCCTCTCGGAGGAGCCAGTCCTTTGCAGCGTCCTCATCTCGGAGGAGCCAGTCCTTTGCAGCTTCCTCATCTCAGAGAATCCAGTCCTTTGCAGCTTCCTCCTGTCAGAGGAGCCAGTCCTTTGCAGCTTCCTCATCTCAGAGGAGCCAGTCTTTTGTAGCTTCCTCCTCTCAGATGATCCAGTTCTTTGCAGCTTCCTCATCTCAGAGGTGCCAATCCTTTGCAGCTTCGTAATCTCAGAGGTGCCAGTTCTTTGCAGCTTCCTCCTCTCAGAGGAGCCAGTCCTTTGCACCTTCCTCATCTCAGAGGATCCAGTCCTTTGCAGCTTCCTCATCTCAGAGGAGCCAGTCCTTTGCAGCTTCCTCCTCTCAGAGGATCCAGTTGTTTGCAGCTTCCTCATCTCAGAGGATCCCGTTTTTGCAGCTTCCTCTTTGGGAGGATCCAAAGCAGCGGGAAGACATTTCATCCCAACCTGGAAGTTCTCAATTTGAATGTGTGGAACCTGGGCAGTTAGGTCTAGCCCTGTAGAGATGATCTGCAGGGGTGGTCTGGGCAGCCTTCTTTTTGTGAGGGGCCCGTCTACCAGCGCTGACTATTCTAGCAGCTCATTTCTTCGGACAGCTCTCCTGATCCCTTCCAATCAGGCTTCACTCATATTCTCCTCTTCACTTTTCTCTTCTAGTGAGATGTCGTAATGTCAGCATGGTGAAAGGGAGCCCTTCTTGCACTCCAAGATTCTCTTTTCAAGTTTCCCATGGCCTAGTGGTTTGTTCAGGCCCCTTTTACAATTGCTCTGGAGGACATTAATCTAGTCCTGATGAGATGTAACCCTTCGAGCTGTTGCTTTCATGTGAGTTTCAGTTAAGGAAGGCAGTGAGGAAACAGCTTCCAGATGGTTGGCCTTGGAAGTGAAACACTGCTAGAAGGAAGCCTACCCCTCAGGGGTTTCATGTTTATTCCACTGAAGGTGTTGTGATGGTCGTCCGCCCTCTTGAGAGCAGTCCCTTTCCAGACGATTTGCACAGCTGCGATCTGGTTTTCTGTACATTGCTTTGCTAAGTGTTGTTGTCTTGTGTCAGAGGAAGGAGGACAGAGTCTCCGTTCAGGTGGATCTTGTCGCATTGTTTCTTTCTGAAACCTCTGTGGATCCTCAACGCGTGTCCTTCTCGAGTGGAATGGGCGTAGGCCCCTTAACAATTTTGCTGAAGTGTGCGTTAGAAGAACACGTTACTTGCCTTTGATAGCGTTCTTTGTAATGGATACTGCAGTCCTCTTAGCTTCCTTCCACCCTCCCACCTCATCTCTTGAGGATGATAGTTTCTCGACCGGTGTCTTCTTCTTCTTCTTCCCTTTCTTGGCTTTGCCCCTGCGGGAGCTTGTTAAAACTAAGATGGAACTGACGTCACTGGTGCTTGAACGCTGTACTTGCATCACTGTGACTGTGGATGGCTGCTGACTTAGCATTGACTCATTGGTAAAGGGACTGCTTTAAGGAATCTGTGGGAGCTGCCATTACCAATTAGAAAGACCATTAGCAAAGGTAAGTAGCGTGTGCTTCAAATATCAGGTGAAATCTTGGATCCCTTTTTCCCCAGACCCAGCATCAAGTCCACCGTTCACGCAGGTCGATAAGGTTGCAGGAATTACAAAATCAGTCTTGTTCGACAGAAGAAGATACATTTAGCAGGGGATGGCGAGGCACTGTGATTAACCCCGCTCTGTGTCTCTCCACCAGGCCCGGTTCTAGCGGGTGGGCCAGGGCCACCCAAACATGAGCCTGGCCCACCCAAACAGGAGCCTTGGCCCTCGCTGTGAGGGCTTGAAGGCAGGCGCGCAACGCCATGGGGCTCAAAGAACTTCAAAGACCCCCCCCCCCCCCCCCCCCCCCCCTGTGTGTGCGCCCTAGCTGAGACAGCTTCCCGGGCGCACACAGACAGTTTTCGAGCTTATCGCAGCCGCACCCGAGTACTTCACAGGTCTTTAAAAGACTATTTACATGTTTACGAGGCTTTGTTTATTTTTTCACCCCTTCATCTCCACATGGCGAAAGGCGACAAATCCTTTGTTTGGCACTGGTAACCTTTGCCTACTGTCCTCTTTGCTGCGTGGATATTTCTTTTTCTGTGCAGCGCAGGAGAAAAGTAGTTTGTTTATTTGATTCACCTTTCCCAACCCCTGCAGCAGCTTATCACATCAGATTGCGACACTACGTTTGACTAATGGAGTAGGTAAGAGAATGTGTCACTATTTGTTTTTCTTTTTAAAATCTGCACAGGACCAGCAGGACATGTACTTCGTGTGTGCTTCATGTAAACAGTTTTTATCATTAGCATGGCCGATGCAGGACAACACTAAGACAATAAAAGATGCCCAGATAACGCTGGTGATTAATGATCCTGCTGGAGAACAATCGTGTCTGTTGGCAGTTTTTAAATGCAGATGAACTGTATTTTATGTGGATAACTCAGTGGGTTACTGCCTTTGTCACAGAGATCCTTGTGTTACTTGCAGTTCAGAAGTTACAATCCTAACATAGGACAGTGCCCAATGAACTGTCATCAAAGAGCTGCATATAAACATGAATGGTATAGTTAGAACTTCGCTTTTTTTGTTTTGTGATATAGTTAGAACTTCCCCAGTCTTTCATTATTCTAATGTTGCTAAAATGAGTATGTTTGGGCAGAGATACATTTTTATCAGTAAAGCCAACCCCCAACCCCTGGAGTACTCTTTAAATCCTGAGTTTGTACTTCTCCAGAACAAACCCTCTTAAAATATACTCCCCACCAGTACGGATGACATGTGATTCGTACACCTTGTAATCCTCATTGGCTTATGTGACATTCCCTGCAGACTGATTTACATACTTGTATGATTCGTTGTCTCTGTATAATGTGTGCGTGGTGTAAAGTACTGACACACACTACACTGGTATGAGTAGCACTATACAACAAATGAAATGCATATGAGAGAGGGGATACGTAAAGATGAGGGGCACTGTTGGAGTGCGGCAGTGAGGGAATCCGAGGAAGAGGTCATGGGATGGAGGGGGAGCTACTGAGAGATGAGGGGCACTGGTGGAGGGTGGCAGTGAGGGAACCCCAGAGGAGGTCATGAGGGGGAGGGGCTAAGGGGAAATGAGGGGCACTTGTGGCGTATGGCAGTGAGGGAATCCGAGGAGGAGGTCAATAGAGGGGCCATTGAGGGATGAGGGACACTGTTGGAAGGTGGTAGTAAAGGTATTTACGGAGTAAGAGGTCATTGGTGCGGCGCCAAAAAAGACTTTCGCATCAGCGCTGAAGCCGGCCCTGTCATAGCCTTTCTGTTTTTGTTTATTTAATTAGCAGTCGGGTCATAAGGGCTACTATGGAACATATTTTAAAGTGCGTGCTAATTTTATATTTACTGCTATATTCAATGTTTTAAGTTTGAAGGTGATTTTACTAATGTTTTTTCCGGGGAAAATGAAAGTGGAGCCCGATGATGCCTGATATGGGGCTGGGGCCCAAGGTCATCTGTGAGATAAGGTGCACTGGAGAGGAGTAGTGGATAATCAAGCCTGTAAGAGAGTGTGCTGCAGAGTCCGGGGTCAGGTGGAGGTAGTAATGAAGAGGGTTTCTCCCTGAAGGCTCGCACAGAGGGAGCCTGTAAGGGAGCGCGTTGCAGAGTCCGGGGTCAGGTGGAGGTAGTAATGAAGAGGGATTCTCCCTGAAGGCTCGCACAGAGGGAGCCTGTAAGGGAGTGCGCTGCAGAGTCAGGGGTCAGGTGGAGGTAGTAATGAAGAGGGATTCTCCCTGAAGGCTCGCACAGAGGGAGCCTGTAAGGGAGTGCACTGGAGAGTCAGGGGTCAGGTGGAGGTAGTAATGAAGAGGGATTCTCCCTGAAGGCTCGCACAGAGGGAGCCTGAGTAGTGTCACTTACCTGATACTTCCACCTCAGAAACCTCCTCTTCCCATCAAAGAAACATTACATGGAAAAAACACTTTTTGAGAGTGATAATATTTAGAAAGAGATTTGGAAAAGAGTGCGTTTTACTGGACCTTGTAAGACTAAGAAGAGATAAAGGAGGTCCCTGAAGTAGGCCTGCCTAGACATATATGCAACAAATCGAGCCCGCAGTGGCCCATCCAAATGCACCTTTGGCCCACCCAAATAAAAATTCCTGGAGCCGGGCCTGCTCTCCACCCTCCTCTCACCTCTCTTTCCCTTGGAGGACTCCTTTGAAGGCCTTTTGAATCTGTCTTCCAATCCCCTTTCCTAGCTCTCCTCGCTGCTGGCAGGGGTTGTCCATCCAGGACACAACACTGGAAGTGTCCTCGCGGTCAGTATGCTGCCGTTTATCTCCTATCTTCAGTGCGCAGCCAGCATCTATATGTAGACTGTGACGCTCACCTCTGTCGTCACTGCTGGCAGTACACCCCGGTGCTAACTTGTGTGAACAATTTCCAGAAAAAGTGGTGAACAGTTTTTTGGGTAAAATCCTTTTCAACTTAGGGTCCCATCAAAGCTTATCAGTTCGAAAAACGCCCACAGGTTCCAAACAATCTCCTGGACCGCATTATTTCTTTCTGATTCTCAAATGGTTGTATAAAATGAGAAAAAGGTGCCATTGTTTGGAGATGTAAGTATGTGCTCTGCCCCCATGGACTCTCTTGTTCTGTACCCCCTGTTGTAGCAGATCGAACAAGCTTGGCCGTCTGCCACGGATGAGATCTGAAGCCACCCTGGTGGTAGTGATTGTACCCTTAGAGCTTCAGCCACTGAGGACACTTGTGGCCAGATTTGCATTATGGTAGGACTTATGCACAGGACTGGACACACATGCCCTGGTCTTCACCCCAGAGTCTCTAGGAAGTGTGGCTGTTGCACTAGGACTAAGGCTGTGGTTCAGAGGCTTCTGTCTGTGAGTGAAGTCCTTGGCCTATGATGAGTAAATATTCACGGTGGCGGATACAGAGGAGACAAAATCCGAGAAAGCTCCTAATAAACCAGATGTTTAATAAATGCAGATGTTTTGTCCATATTTGGTGATCCCCGTGAGGCACAATAGTTGATTGTTTTTAATCTTGATCCTGTTAATCAGGCTGAGGGCATGTGGGTTTAAGGTTCTCCTTCAGCAGTCAATCCCAGCTTACTCGGGTGGCTTAGGGCAGCAGGAATGCTCTTGCGTGACTCTCACAGCGGAAGGTTTGAAAGCACTTCATCTACTGTGAGCTTGTCTCAAAACCAAGGCGCCTTTTCTGGTTCCTCCAAGCCCCTTCTCACTTAAATGATTCTTGTTCATATCACGATTCCACGTAAGGATTCTATGGAAAAGGGGCTTTGAAATGTAGAAATGGGGGTGTAGGTGCAAGCTGTTGTCTCCTGTCCAGTGCTCCTGCCTATGAAAGAGTTACTGATAAAGGACAGTATTCGTCGGCAACACCTCGCTTACTGAAGATTGACACGTGTGGAATATAGTGATAAACACGCGTGCTTCCATCCTTCGAAGCCTGTACACCGGTACCGCAGCTCGTGACTGATGCTCCTCCAGGTGTCCGTGACTGCACACCTTATCCCAGGCTGGAGGGATCCTGGCTCCACCCCAGACATCCCTCCACCTTTCACAGACTCTCCAGGGTCCTTGCTGCATCTTCTGATCCTGTACCGCAGCTCATGACTGATGTCCATGACTGCACACCTTATCCCAGGCTGGAGGGATCCTGGCTCCACCACAGACATCCCTCCACCTTTCACAGACTCTCCAGGGTCCTTCCTGCATCTTCTGATCCTGTACCTCAGCTCATGACTGATGTCCATGACTGCACACCTTATCCCAGGCTGGAGGGATCCTGGCTCCACCACAGACATCCCTCCTCCCTTCACAGACTCTCCAGAGTCCTTGCTGCATCTTCTGATCCTGTACCGCAGCTCATGACTAATGTCCATGACTGCACACCTTATCCCAGGCTGGAGGGATCCTGGCTCCATCACAGGCATCCCTCCTCCTTTCACAGACTCTCCAGGGTCCTTGCTGCATCTTCTGATCCTGTACCGCAGCTCATGACTAATGTCCATGACTGCACACCTTATCCCAGGCTGGAGGGATCCTGGCTCCACCCCAGACATCCCTCCACCTTTCACAGACTCTCCAGGGTCCTTGCTGCATCTTCTGATCCTGTACCTCAGCTCATGACTGATGTCCATGACAGCACACCTTATCCCAGGCTGGAGGGATCCTGGCTCCACCACAGACATCCCTCCACCTTTCACAGACTCTCCAGGGTCCTTCCTGCATCTTCTGATCCTGTACCGCAGCTCATGACTGATGTCCATGACTGCACACCTTATCCCAGGCTGGAGGGATCCTGGCTCCACCACAGACATCCCTCCACCTTTCACAGACTCTCCAGGGTCCTTGCTGCATCTTCTGATCCTGTACCTCAGCTCATGACTGATGTCTATGACTGCACACCATATCCCAGGCTGGAGGGATCCTGGCTCCACCCCAGACATCCTCCACCTTTCACAGACTCTCCAGGGTCCTTGCTGCATCTTCTGATCCTGTACCGCAGCTCATGACTGATGTCCATGACTGCACACCGTATCCCAGGCTGGAGGGATCCTGGCTCCACCACAGACATCCCTCCTCCCTTCACAGACTCTCCAGGGTCCTTGCTGCATCTTCTGATCCTGTACCTCAGCTCATGACTGATGTCTATGACTGCACACCTTATCCCAGGCTGGAGGGATCCTGGCTCCACTACAGACATCCCTCCACCTTTCACAGACTCTCCAGGGTCCTTGCTGCATCTTCTGATCCTGTACCTCAGCTCATGACTGATGTCTATGACTGCACACCTTATCCCAGGCTGGAGGGATCCTGGCTCCACCCCAGACATCCTCCACCTTTCACAGACTCTCCAGGGTCCTTGCTGCATCTTCTGATCCTGTACCGCAGCTCATGACTAATGTCCATGACTGCACACCTTATCCCAGGCTGGAGGGATCCTGGCTCCACCCCAGACATCCCTCCACCTTTCACAGACTCTCCAGGGTCCTTGCTGCATCTTCTGATCCTGTACCTCAGCTCATGACTGATGTCCATGACAGCACACCTTATCCCAGGCTGGAGGGATCCTGGCTCCACCCCAGACATCCTCCACCTTTCACAGACTCTCCAGGGTCCTTGCTGCATCTTCTGATCCTGTACCGCAGCTCATGACTGATGTCCATGACTGCACACCTTATCTCAGGCTGGAGGGATCCTGGCTCCACCACAGACATCCCTCCACCTTTCACAGACTCTCCAGGGTCCTTCCTGCATCTTCTGATCCTGTACCTCAGCTCATGACTGATGTCCATGACTGCACACCTTATCCCAGGCTGGAGGGATCCTGGCTCCACCACAGACATCCCTCCACCTTTCACAGACTCTCCAGGGTCCTTGCTGCATCTTCTGATCCTGTACCTCAGCTCATGACTGATGTCTATGACTGCACACCTTATCCCAGGCTGGAGGGATCCTGGCTCCACCCCAGACATCCTCCACCTTTCACAGACTCTCCAGGGTCCTTGCTGCATCTTCTGATCCTGTACCGCAGCTCATGACTGATGTCCATGACTGCACACCGTATCCCAGGCTGGAGGGATCCTGGCTCCACCACAGACATCCCTCCTCCCTTCACAGACTCTCCAGGGTCCTTGCTGCATCTTCTGATCCTGTACCTCAGCTCATGACTGATGTCTATGACTGCACACCTTATCCCAGGCTGGAGGGATCCTGGCTCCACCACAGACATCCCTCCACCTTTCACAGACTCTCCAGGGTCCTTGCTGCATCTTCTGATCCTGTACCTCAGCTCATGACTGATGTCTATGACTGCACACCTTATCCCAGGCTGGAGGGATCCTGGCTCCACCCCAGACATCCTCCACCTTTCACAGACTCTCCAGGGTCCTTGCTGCATCTTCTGATCCTGTACCGCAGCTCATGACTGATGTCCATGACTGCACACCGTATCCCAGGCTGGAGGGATCCTGGCTCCACCACAGACATCCCTCCTCCCTTCACAGACTCTCCAGGGTCCTTGCTGCATCTTCTGATCCTGTACCTCAGCTCATGACTGATGTCTATGACTGCACACCTTATCCCAGGCAGGAGGGATCCTGGCCCCACCACAGACACCCCTCCTCCCTTCACAGACTCTCCAGAGTCCTTGCTGCATCTTCTGATCCTGTACCGCAGCTCATGACTAATGTCCATGACTGCACACCTTATCCCAGGCTGGAGGGATCCTGGCTCCACCCCAGACATCCCCCCACCTTTCACAGACTCTCCAGGGTCATTGCTGCATCTTCTGATCCTGTGCCGCAGCTCATGACTGATGTCCATGACTGCACACCTTAACCCAGGCTGGAGGGATCCTGGCTCCACCACAGGCATCCCTCCACCTTTCACAGACTCTCCAGGGTCCTTGCTGCATCTTCTGATCCTGTACCGCAGCTCATGACTGATGTCCATGACTGCACACCTTATCCCAGGCTGGAGGGATCCTGGCTCCACCCCAGACATCCCTCCACCTTTCACTGACTCTCCAGGGTCCTTGCTGCATCTTCTGATCCTGTACCTCAGCTCATGACCGATGTCCATGACTGCACACCTTATCCCAGGCTGGAGGGATCCTGGCTCCATCACAGGCATCCCTCCTCCTTTCACAGACTCTCCAGGGTCCTTGCTGCATCTTCTGATCCTGTACCTCAGCTCATGACTGATGTCTACGACTGCACACCTTATCCCAGGCTGGAGGGATCCTGGCTCCACCACAGACATCCCTCCTCCCTTCACAGACTCTCCAGGGTCCTTGCTGCATCTTCTGATCCTGTACCGCAGCTCATGACTGATGTCCATGACTGCACATTGTATCCCAGGCTGGAGGGATCCTGGCTCCACCCCAGACATCCCTCCACCTTTCACAGACTCTCCAGGGTCCTTCCTGCATCTTCTGATCCTGTACCGCAGCTCATGACTGATGTCCATGACTGCACACCTTATCCCAGGCTGGAGGGATCCTGGGTCCACCACAGACATCCCTCCACCTTTCACAGACTCTCCAGGGTCCTTGCTGCATCTTCTGATCCTGTACCTCAGCTCATGACTGATGTCCATGACTGCACACCTTATCCCAGGCTGGAGGGATCCTGGCTCCACCACAGGCATCCCTCCACCTTTCACAGACTCTCCAGGGTCCTTGCTGCATCTTCTGATCCTGTACCTCAGCTCATGACTGATGTCCGTGACTGCACACCTTATCCCAGGCTGGAGGGATCCTGGCTCCACCACAGACATCCCTCCACCTTTCACAGACTCTCCAGGGTCCTTGCTGCATCTTCTGATCCTGTACCTCAGCTCATGACTGATGTCCGTGACTGCACACCTTATCCCAGGCTGGAGGCATCCTGGCTCCACCCCAGACATCCCCCCACCTTTCACAGACTCTCCAGGGTCATTGCTGCATCTTCTGATCAATCATAAGGATTCACAAACGTGGGTCGCAGGATATCCACCCGCCCCTCCACTCTCATCTCCTCTCTAGGGTCCCCAAATGCAAACCCACCTCAGTCCATGTGAAAGCAGGAACCGTGGACCCACCCCCATGGGTCTGCACTTTCCATCCTCGGGTCTGTTTACCCAGGGAGTAACATAGGCCCTTGCAGCCTCTGCAGTGTAGGTAGGGCGGCCCAATCCTTCTTCACCGGGTCCCCACTCTGCACAAGGTCAGTGATGAGAAGGGAGACTTAGGGGCCCGTAGTATCCTCCTAGCACCAGCAGGAGGCAACACTCCCCACCCCCCCACATTAGCATAAATAAAACAAACCACACAAATTTTGTTTGGATAAAAAACTGCTGCAGGTTTATTACATACACCGTTATGTAATATGGTGGGTTATCTTACGGGCGATCCAAGGGCAGGCAACCATCTGGGCCGCCTGCCCACCTGATGAGCCAAGCAGCACCGGGACGAACCCCATCTGTGCTGCCCCTTCGGTGATCCTCTTCCCAGATCACGGTCCCTTATTACTCACGCCCCTTTCAGGGCGGAGCATAGCCAGGCAAGCCCCCGGTTGTTCAGGCCCACAACCGCCCGAAGGACTAACGGGGCGCCGACACGGTTTTCCAGGAACCTCCCATGAGGTTCCTGGGCTCTGGCACCCCCTATGGTGGCGCTCAGAGTTACCCTTCAGTACCCATTTGCTTCCAGATCACCCTGTAACTCCGCCTGCAACGAAAAAGAACAACATTACAACATTCTATGCCTCCCCTGCTGCTTCCACGCCAGGTAAGCGATAGGGTGGGAGACGGCGTGTCCAGGGCGCAAAAGAGGAAGGACAGAGGGTGGGGGAGGCCTATATACCCCCCCCGTTCCTCGCGCCCCGGAAGTGACGCGCCCTGCGCGCCGCAGCCCCTGGCTGCCCGAGTAGGGGGACTCCTCCCCGAGGGGTCCCCATACTTAGCAGGAGTGGGCTGGTGCCTTGCTGGCACTAGCGGCCCGCCCTTCTAGGGCACCCTGCGGGCTCCAGGGCAGCCGCAGTTGCTGTAGAACTTTCCTCTTTCACAGCCCCCAGCGCCAAGACATCAGGCTGCATCAGTGATGTCAGGTCTGGTGGCTTAGTGGACTAATGCGTCCCCTGTACGGGCCTGTGTTCCACCTCATGGTCGCAGCTTCCAATCCCGGCGGGTCCACTCAGCCATTCATCCTTCCAAGGTCGATATAATGAGTTGGGTAACAATAAACATCTGTTATTCAGCCCCAAGTTATCCTTGGGTGAACGCACGCTTTACAAATGCATGTTATGTTTATGTTATGCTATGCCTACAATGAATGCCGCAACATTCTCATACCTTCGTTTTTTATACTATGGAGACTCTGGAATGCCAGGCTAAGCACACTCCACTTACAGTCCTAATACATCTAATGCTACATGCATATTATAATTATGTGAATATACAGAATACTACAGGCCGCTCATCACATTCTGCAGGGTGCCTATAATTGTGCATTACGTTACTGTCCCTTACCTCTTCTTCCACCCGTGGGAATGCGGAGATGTCCGAAAGGGATCCAGCATCAGCGCCAGGCCTATGTACACACGAGAGGTGAGCTCCCACGCTGCGCCACTTGAACAGAAATGTAAGTGGGCTCCCTGGCACCCTCTGTGACTTTTAGTGGACACGTGTATGACATTTCCTTTTGCGAGTCTCGAATTGCGATTTATTTTTTTTTACTCACAATTAAGACTCGCAAAATGAAATGTACTGTGTCTCAGACACATTAGCAATTTTCAATGGGGTTGCAATTGACTTGCCTCATCAATATTCATTAGGCAGGTTGCAATTTGTGATGTATTGGGAATGGGCAATAACACACGGATGGTGGCCTGCTGGGGACAGCAGACCACCATGTCCGTATTTGCTTTTAAATAAAGCAACTTTTTTTTAAAAATGCAGCCCGTTTTCCTTACGGAAAATGGGTTGCATTTCAAAAAGAACAAGCATAGGCATAGCCAATAGGTCTCGATTTTGGGATCTTATAAGTATTTAGTTATGCAGCACAATATCCTTGGTGCAACAACAAGAACTGTTGCATGCCTAAACACTTTTAAGGTCCCAAAGGCGAGACCTATTGGCTATGCCAATGCTTGTTTTTTTCTTCCCAACTTGTGCCCTGGCTATGTGACAGGCAGAGTCGCAGTACAATAGGCTGCCCGCCAATGCTACTGAGTACTCTGCATAGCCGCTCCGTGATGCCCCAACGAATCCATCCTAGAGTCAAGGCTCTAATGCTTTATTACCACCACTCTAGCTAACAGCGACTCGAGCACGTGTGTCCTTGGCAAGTTTCATGTCCTTTCTCGGTTTCCATACTAATGCACAAGTATCCGTTTAACTCCTCCTACCGGGTCGACGGACATGTCTAGAAGGTCAGTTGAGAAAGTCAGTGTAGGGAAAGGGAGGAAGAGAGAGAAATTGGTGCTTTAGTAGTACCTGTCATCGCCTTCCTCATATATATATATATCTCTGTGTGGCTCACGCTTTAGAAAGCACAGATAGATTATAACTCTATTCTTGGTTGTTTCTGCCACTTGAAACATGGCCGCCTGGCTATGACCTTATTAACAAGGAAGACGAGCCTATGCTCCAATCATAGGTTAGGTTCATAGAAAACAGGCCGGTTAACCTGACAGCTCTACCGTTAATTGGTTTATAGAACATGAAATCCCGCCCTGTGCCATTGTGATTGGTAATTATGGACTTTTTCCCTTGTACTCGTTTCTGATTTGTTACTTGTTTTCTGGTCTCGTCCAACGACTTTGCCCTGTGAACTGACTTGTAAAAGATGGCGGCTGCTATGCTGCCCGGTCGCTTGGTGTTGCGTGGGTTCGTGGGTGGGTGGTGTAGAGGTTTGAGCGCAACGACCACAGGAGGGACCACGGGTGGTGCAGGATTCACAGAGGCTATCCTGCGTGAGAAGAACCGACAGCAGGTAATGCTAGGGGCACGCAGTAATTGAGAAAAGGGAATGGAGGTGACAAATTGAAGAGGGTCGGTCCACTGTGCGGGGATATAATCAGGGAGAAGGGAAATTTCTAAGGGAGGTGAAAGTAGAAAGGGACATGGAAAGTCTACTGAGGGAATAGAAGAAGGGCAGCCCAAGCCCATAGGGATCATCTGAGGGTGGGTGAGAAGAGGTTAATGTATCTGCATCATAATGTAATGAATGCATCTGAAATGGAAGAGGACAGCTGAAGGAGAGAGTCACAATTGAGGGTTGCTGTATTGAACAAGAAACGCGAGTGGCGCGCGCGCTCGCGAAAAGTGAAAGTAGGCTGCGCGCGTAAGTGAAAGTGATCGCGGTTGTACAGATTGCAAAGCTGCCGGCTGCGCGCATGCACGTTCGCGTGAACGCAAGCACTAGGCCAGCCAGCAGCACTTTGAAAACTCTCCTACTAAAGTCTCTCCGGTCAGCGCATGCGCGCTGACTCAGCGAGACCTAAAAATGAAACATTCCTATTTCACTTTTTAGGTTTTCCCTGCACCACACTTGCACTGTGCCTGTGAAATCTCCTGTATTTAATAAATCTTTAAAGAAGGCTCTTATCGGTTACCAATCTGGAATTACTGTGTTCATTCGCTTTTGTGTGGATCTTTTTTTTTTGTTAACTTTCCCTGGCTGCACGCATTTACGATACTTTTACTAAAGCTGTTCACACTGTTTGAGCCCCATTCACTGTCAAGATAAGATTTCTTCCCACGGAAAAGGCAGACAGCTTCTAACAGTATGCTGGAATGCTTGCTTTTTAATACTCAGTTGAGCAAAGCAGATGCTTGTCTGTTGCGTATTTCTATTCATGCCTCAGTACCTTTCTTTGCACTTTGTAGGTATTATCGGATCGGATAAATGTTGTAATAAACATTGCACATTAAAAATAAAGTTAATATACAAGAGCTATGCTATAGTTTACTACTAAACAGGCAGCCACAAGCAGTTTCTTTGCAGACAACATGGTCATGATTTTAATGGTGCAGCAGGTGCAGTAGCACCTGGTGCAAAAACTCCTTTAAACACAGATTAATCCTATATTTGACTACAAACCAGGCAGTCACAATTGCAGTAACCTTGCAGCAAAAAGGGACTTTATTTGAATGGTGCAGCAGGCGCAGTGGCACCGGGGCCAACAGTTGTCATGACTCCACTTAACACCAAATATTGCTATATTTTGCTACTAAACAAGTGCAGATACCTAGCAGGCACCAGGGCCATGATTTCAATGGTTCTACAGGTGCAGTGGCACCGGGCCAAAAGCTCTAGGGACCCCACTAATTACAGAATATTACTATATTTAACTGCTAAATAAGCAGTCACTAATACAGTTACCTTGCAGGCACTAGGGTCATGATTTCAATGGTGCAGCAGGTACAGTGACACCGTGACCCAAAGCTCTAGGAATCCCTCTAAACACCAAATATTGCAATATTGTACTACTAAACAGACAGTCGCAAGTGCAGTTACCTTACAGGCAATAGAGTCATGATCTGAATGGTGCAGCAGGTGCAGTGGCTCCGGGGCGAAAAGTTGTCATAATTCCTCTAAACATCAAATATTGCTATATTTTACTTCTAAACAGACAGTCGCAAGTGCAGTTACCTTGCAGGCACCAGGGGCATGGTTTGGATGGTGCAGCAGGTGCAGTAGCACCGGGCCCAAAAGTTGTCAGAACTCCTCTAAACACATAAAATTGCTATTGCAGCAATTATTTCTATTATTTCCGTCTATCATTTTTTTAAATGTTGCTATTTCTTACTCGCACTATACCACTAGTAACAGCACAATATATTACCTTTTGACATAAACAAGTCATAACACTTTAACGGACTTTCTGTAACTTATATTGTACAACTACTCAGCACGCTACAACTTCCAACACAAAACAGCTTAATATTAATCACATAGGCAAAACCTAATGCATTTACTAATTCTTGTTGAAGAGTAGGCAGTGGTGGGACAAAGTACATGCCCTTGCGACTCGCTATTAGGAAGGGACGCCCTTGGCATGCCCTTTCCTAATAGTGACTCACAAACCCTATTTTGCGAGTCGGTAATAGGTTACTGACTTGCAAAATAGGGTTGGTACTTTGCTTAAGCGGTTTTAGCAGTCACAAATGGACAGATTCCCCGTTTGCGACCGCTAAAAACGGTTGTACATGTGCCCCAGAGACAATATTGTTTCAACGCATGTCACCATAGAGTCAGAATGAATTAACAAGACCAGTCTGTGATGGGGAACTCATCCCCCATGTTATGGCAGCTTCCCTACCTTGAAGGAATAGTTTTGAACAGACACAGAAGAACCTCTCTTCAGAGGGGCACAAGAGGGGCAGGGTTTGCTTCGATTCTTAAGGCCAAAACGGGTTGGCTCTAGGAAGAGTTAGACAGAAAGCAAAACTGGAGAGCAAGCACTCTGGGTGTGTTTTTCAGTATGTCAGTGTTAGGAAAGAGTGAGTCAGGGTAGTGTTAAAAGAGGAGAAACATTTGCACAGAGAAATTCTACAATCGTATAAATTGCTGCAGCCACTCTCAACGAAGACAGCGGCTTTGGACCGAAGACAAGGCGAAACGATTAGCTCAACCAAATAGTTAAAAATAACTTTATGCTAAATATTTATGTAAGTTAATTTGATAAATTTATTGTAAATGTAGAACAAAAGTACAAATACTACAGCGCTATTAACTTTATTTTGAATGTATTTTTAAATTAATTTAAATGTATTAAATTAACTTAAAATTAGTTTTCTGACATTTAAATTAAATAATAAATTCCCACCTAAAAGATTTTTTTATTATTCTTTAATAATTATTAAAGTAATGTGTTGAATTACATGAAAGTATTTCAATTATATTTTAATAAAAAGCCAATATTACAAATAATGTTTGCATTCAAAAAAAGATTCTTAAAATATTTTATAATAAAATAATAAGGTTGTTAAAATATTTTATGATAAAAATGTTCCATTTTTAGATTACCTTTAAACACTACACTAAATTTGTTTATATTTTAACTATTTTAAATAATTAAATTTCAAATTATTCCCTATGGGTATTATTCAAAGTCCCTACTTTCATTATTTTTTATGGGAGGGTGCTGCAGTACCTGTAGTTGGCTATGTGTGATGCTGGTCTTACTACTGTTCATTTCTTTTTTTTTTTTTGCAGTAATAATTTAGAAGTGCAGTTTGTGAATAGCATTTTGTAGTACGTGTTGTGGTACTGTCCTAGTACTACAAAATGTTCTACTAAATGCAGTCGGTGAATCAGGTCCAAAGAGTCTTTTTCAAGGCACTCTGCACCGTTCACGGGGACAATCGTTGTACAGATTTATTTTTATTCAACCCAAGACTTGAATCTACTCAGAACCTCGTTCCCAGTAGAGACTCTTAAGCTCTAGAAGAACCTCCCGGCACAAATACAAATAATGAAGAGCCATCTCAGTTCCTCAAACCATGATGCTTCCGCTTGGGTTGGGTTACACTTTGTAAGGGTGTGTGTACATTACTGTGATCCTTACACTCACTCACTTTCAAAGTCACCTACTCACATACGCTTTGTGATAAGCCAGCTAAAGCAGGAATGGCGAATACTTCTAAAGGTCACGACTCAAAGACTACACAAGAGCAGCTCTTTCTACCATTTATGGACCACAAAGTGAATAGCTCCTAACTCAAGAGTCCAGAATATGCCTTGGAGCTTTGTGAGTGGTATGAATGTACGATACAAGGTACACCGTGTCCACGTCATGTGCATGTAGGGTTTGCAAGTAGACCCAAGTCTGTCTTCCTGCCTCCTCTGCACGCTCTCTCGTGTATCACACCTCAGACAGGCGGGGTCTTGTTGCTCTGTAACTATGGACTCCATTTCTGATTGAAAGAGACTTATCTACAAGCCCATTACCATTTTAATCCTTGGAGTCCTTCCAGACCTTAGGGCTGAAGTATTTAAGCTCCTAGAGCTGGGCTTCAAGGGGCCTTCCAGAGAGGATCCATTCCAGAGAGGCTGGTGGTAGAAGCAGGCTTCAGTGGTGCTGAGACGCTTGGCCAGCAAGCAGCTTTATTCCTGCTAAAGTGGTAAGATACCTCAAATGAGTTTAAAATGGTGGCGCAGACCTTGGCATTTCATAGGGACACCGTAATGAGTGTCCCCTGCAGTTCCAGACATTGCTGGTCTCTTAAAAGAATCTATCACTTTCTAGCAAGGGACGGGGAGAGATGCCTCTTCTGGTCACGCTCTTCTGCTACTATGTCTGCAAGATGGAAGTAAAGCACACAATCCCATCTTCCTGGGAATGATTCATGCCTTTCTGGGAATGCAGTTCCCTGCAGAAGTCTTTAAAGAGGCCAGGCCTGCATTAATAGTACTTAACCCAGGCCCTTCAGGAGATGGGGACCACGCACATTATTTCTCAGAGGGCTCAGTGCTTTTTAGGGCTGCAAATGTTTAAAGCGACCCAGCTCTATTTATAAATGATGGAACATTTAAGGCTGACCACTAGGTGGCAACAGATTCTATGAGCCTCTGATGTGCCTGACTTACACAAGCAACCTACTTGCAGATTGCACTGTGATACAGTGAGAAGGCTCTTCCCTGAGAGACTGCTGATCACGCCGCATGAAAATAGTGTTTCTTGCATTCTTTCCCAGAAGAAGAGCATTGAAAACTGGGGACACGTGAAAGCCAATTCCCAACCTCCCGTTGAAATTGCAACCTCAACACAGACCCAATTGTTTTGGCAGGAGGGAGTTTCTGGGCACGAACATCAAAAGGCGCTCAGCCAGGGCGAGTTACATTTACTTTTGTTTATTATTTTTTAATAACTCAAATTAATCATATTAACTGAACACCACTTCAAAAGAAAGATGTAAATGGGACAAGATTCTAATGTAAATATCCTGCCTTATGGATATTTCCTCACAAACTCCTCACCTTTAGAATATTCCCCAGATGTCAGACTGGATCTGTAAACTTATTAGCAATGCTCCTGCACACCACTAGGTGGCTCTGTGCAACACTGCGCTGGCTTCACATGTTTCCGCACCGCCTTGAAGATGGCGAAGCAGAGCCCCATATAAACGTCGCCCATGCGTACTGACGTCAGTTCCTTCCTTTCTACGCCTTCCGACGTGGCTCTGGGGCTCTGCTTCCACTTTCGTGGGCCTTCCAGCGACTCAAAGATCAAGAAAATAAATTAGTGCGGTCGCCAACAATATTCCCTCCTAATACTACAGGTTTCAAACTATAGAGCATCTGTAGGAAACCAATGTCGGTTATGGACCCACATGAGGCGTGTCTCTGGGGTGTGGCACAACTCAGTCATGAAAAATGTACCTGAAGGCGAAGCTGTGGGCTTCATATAAATCTTGCTCCAACTCAATGATATGAACTCCCTCCTGCTCTAGAGGTCGCTCCCACAAGTGGTCTGCTTTGCATTCAATGTCCTGTGGTAAGTCAATATCCAAACGTAAACATAAAAAGACGAAGCAGGAATCGGCTCCATCCTGCCAATCTCTTTCCAAAAAGAGGGTGCGAGGGCACCTCAATCTCAATGTATCTTCATTGAAAAGGGGCAGTTCATCTTGCAGAGCCAATTCCTTAGTTAGTCAGGGAACACCCCAAATTCCCTGGGTCACGGGCGACACTGTAGGAGATCAAAGCCTTTAAAAAAGTCAAGTTGCTGAAATTTGCAACTCCTCCAACTTTCTCTGGTGCACCCTCCGGCCCTGGGGATCCACAGGGGACCTCAGTCGGGTTACCATTGGTGGATCCATCCTCTGCCAGGGGCTCCGTACCCACTTCGGGTTAGACTTCCGCCCCTGCTCTTTGACCGGTGTCATTCCCTCTGTCGTCAGTGCCGGTACAGACATCAACGACACAAGGGGGGGTCCAGTGCTGGTTCTAATCCCAAAGCAAGTTCGGCTGGATCCCAACTGAATTTGGGCTACAGAATTACTAAAGCACAAACTGCCACTATAGAGCCCGAGTCCAATTCTATACCCTTAGTAGAGCAGATGCAGCCTCAGAAGCGCCATTGTCTTTTCAGCATCAATTCTGACCAAAGCTTGCCACCACCCAGAGATGATAATAGCGGGGATGATGATGGCTTGGCCCCTCATTATAATGAAGGTAAGTATAACATGGACTTCAGACTTTCCTGATGAAAAGGTTCAACTCGCCCTTGGGACCTACTTAATTTGTAGTGGTAATTCAGCATGCAGCTGAGGTTTTGAGCATACAGCTGCCCTCTACTGGAGTTAAGGCAAATGTCCTTACAGAATCTTGTACCCTGGGCCCTTGCTCCTACCTCTGAGCCCTTGCTCCTTCTCAATGACACTAGTTGGGCACCTGGTCAAAACCCTATTCTTGTCTACTCATGAATCAGCAGGTAGGCAGACACTACAGATGCATCTGGCAACCCTCATTTCTTCACTAACAATCCTACACATGAAAGTCTTATGGTTCAGGCTTCAACCAGCAAAGTGTACCCCAACTCATTCCTTAGAATAGCACCCAGATAGGGAAGACTGTGGCATTCGAAAAATAAATGTTCTCTTCCGCTAGCCTTGTACTGAGGTCAGTCCATGCAGCTTATTTGCTGGGTAGATAAACGCACGTCCTCTGGAACAGGCCAGCAAGATCTTGCCAGCAGTAACAGAAGACTTAGGGGCATCACGACCGTGGTGCTCTGCTGCCGTGCATGGATGCGCTCCACAGGATTCTCTGGAGACGTACATGCCTCTATCGTGGATATGATTTTCGATGAATCACACCTGTTTGGCAAAACAGTAGATTCTGCATGGCGACATTTAAAGGAGAGTAGGACCACGGCACGTTCTGTGGGTCTTTTGACCCGAGCCAAACAGTTTCCTCACCAGTTTTGGAAATTCCAGGGCTATTCTAGGGTGCTGGTATATAAGCACTGTCAGTCCCCCCAGAATCTGCTGCAGTTGCCCCAGTTCTTTTGAGGCTGGGCCATGGATTGGGTAGGCCACCAAGGGCACCCTATTCTTCCCTGTTCCCTTTAGCATTGGCAACAGCCACAGGCCGCTGCAGATTGGCATTAGTGGTGCATAACCAACCTGTGGGGGGCAGCATCCACCACTTTCTCCCACGGTGGGGATCCGTCACATATGATAGTTGGGTCCAGCAAATCGCTCTGCATGGCTTTGCCCTAGCCTGTCTTTCTGCCCCGCCGAATCTTCCCCGCCAGGTCACAAATGAATCTCATGGGAACACCTGTCTATTCTGTTGAAAGAGGTGCAAGTTTTACTCTTCAAAGGAGCCGGGACTCTGAAAAAGGGAAGGGCTGCTAGATTTGCTATTTCCTCTTGCTGTAGAAGGATGAGAGGTTTCGGCCCAGCTGAATGCCTCCCTGTGGAAGGACAAATTAAAAATGCTCATACTGGCCCAAATTCTGTCTGCCCTGGATCCAAGGATACCAGTTTCCCCCTCCCTCAATGGCTGTTGAAAGCAGCCTCGCCGCAGTCAGCTGTAGACCACCGTGAGACGACAGCAAACCTTGTGACATCATTGAGATTCATGATCCATGTGCAGAAGTTACACCTGACTCCTTCACAGGTCTTGGATACAGAACAGTTAAGGGCCTTCCCTCTGTTGCAACGAGTCCAGGACATTCGGGCTGTGAGGATCTATGATATCAGTCCTGGATCTGGGTAAGAGACGCTCGGAGACTTCCTGGCCTTTTAGCTTTCTGCATCCTCCTTGTCGACCATGCCAGGTGGCATATGCATGATCCGCAGTGGAATCAGAAGTTTCAGTGGACCCAGCACCAAGGCAATCTATCAAACCTCATCCGTATTTTGGAGAAAACTCCAGTGGTGGCTGCTCAGTCTCCATTGTAGGTGCGACAGAGCCTCTCCCTTCCCCATCCAGAGTTCACGGTGGTGATGGTTGTGACACTGCTGGGTAGGGAGGTCCTCTGGTGTTGAAATCAGTGGGCCCTGGTCTCCTGGTCACAACCTGGCTCCTTATCAGTCTGCTGGAGTTGTGGGCTATTCATCTGACGTTGAAGACCTTCCTGGCATCCATCAAGGGGAGGCTGGCGTAGGTTCTCATATTAAGGGCAGATGGACTGAATAACCTGATATGTAATACAATTGTAAATGAAAATTCTTGCTCAATGGCCTCTAAGTTAATTTTTGAAAAATTGACAAAATATGCTGTATGTAAAAATGTTATTTTAAGTGTGCCACAATAACTTCATGACTTTAATGCCACTCAAACAGCATCCCAAAATTAGATTTGTCTACCAGCTGACATCTTTTGAAGGGCAATCAATCAACCAAACAGCATTTGTATAGCACAGCACTGTCACCCCGAAGGGTCTCTGGGCTCTGAGAGTGCTGTGTCTCTGTCGAAAAGCCAGGTCGTGAGTTTCTTTCTGAAGTCTGCCAGAGAGGGTGCTGTTCGGAGGTGGAGGGGCAGGTCATTGTAGGTCTTGGGGGCGATGTAGGAGAAGGAACGGTCTCTACTGCGGCTCCGACTGACGCGAGTTGTGATGTTGTGAGGGAGGTGGAGTGCAAGTGTCTTGTGGGCAGGTGGACATTCAGTCGATGGTTGATGTATGAGGGCCCTTGATTGTGGATAGCTCTGTATGTGTGTGTGAGGATCTTTAACGGGCATCTCTTTTGGATGGGGAGCCAGTGGAGGTTTCTGGGGTGAGGTGTTGTGTGAGCCCATTTAGGGAGGTCCAGGTTGGGTCGGGTTGCGGTGTTCTGTATGGTCTGGTGTCTTTTGAGGAGCTGGGTAAAGGTTCAGTCTCTGGGGGGCAGCTTCCATCTCTAGTTTATGCTGATTTTAGACGCCATCTTTGTAAGTGTGAGAACATGCCGTGCAGCCTTTCTATAAGCAACATTCTTTGCGAGAGCTCCCTTTGGATCAAGGAGCCATCCTTCTCCAATCTGAATGCCACAGTAGACTCCCTTTATTCTTGATTCTTGTGGCACTAGCACAGATTCCGCTTACTAAATATGTCACGATATGTTGTGCTTACAGAATCCACACTACTAAAGGTCAGCAGTTGATTCCTTGTGTGACTGTTAGATTTCTCTCAGCCTGAAGATACTCTGCTGATAGTACACTGCTCAAGGAGCTAAAAACATAACAACACAACATTAGATAGTGTTGTGTCTATGTCTGAAAACAAACCACATATGAGCTTCCTGGTCCCATTTGAGTGTTGTGTGCTGTGATCCGCTCTCAGCATCAGATTCCAGCAGGCATTACACGTGTTCATTTGTTCTCCTCCCCCTGAGAGGACGTGGTGTTCTGTTTTGACTGCCAATGAGGTTATGGTTCCAGGTGAAACCCCTTTTCTCTGCAGCTACACGTGAACTGAAGACATGGAGTCACATGGAAGCCTGTAGCTCTGAGCCTTTCTCTTCACCTTGGAATATCTTTCCAAAGCTGACATTTTGCGTGCTGGCCTCCTGGAGGCTCTCCTTGTAATTACTTGCCACACAATGGTGTCCAAAACAAGCACATCTGATCTATATTTTTGAATTTCATGATGCCAGATGAATGAGCCAAAAAAGAATTGAAAAGAATGTGAAGATTTTCAGCCATGCTGAAAAGCTGAAACTCAGCATTAAGAGCAGAGAGCTTCTAAAGGCCTGTGATTTATTGCAGAATTTGTCAGAAGCCAGACCAGGAAGCAAGAGGCGCGCTGGAGGCGGTTGGCATTGAGAGAGCTGAGGCTGAAGTGTTCTGCCTGGTGGCAGAGGAGAACATGTTCTTTCCTGGATGTCTTTAAAGAAGACATGTCTGGGCAGGCTTTTTCAAATTAGACATTGTTCAATTATGATGCATTACGCTAATTCCCATTAAGATTAAAATGGTATGTGGAATTAATAACCAACTCCAGCCTCGTACTTCCAATGCTTGATGCACAGACTTGTTGGCTGCAGGGGTCATAGCGTCTAAGAGGCTTTCTGTCACTGTTCTTTCACTCTGGTGTCTCCAGCTAGGAAATTACCAATCCAATGGAAATCTGCCTGAACCTACTCTGGAAAGACCAGTCCTGCCTCAGCCTGTACGCCAGACCCTCCCGGCATTTACCAACAATCTATGCTACACGTGTGGAAATTACCAATCAAATGGAAAACTGCCTGAACCTACTCTGGAAAGACCAGCCCTGCCTCAGCCTCTACGCCAGGCCCTCCCGGCATTTATCAACAATCCATGCTACACGTGTGGAAATTATCAATCCAATGGAAATCTGCCTGAACCTACTCTGGAAAAACCAGCCCTGCCTCAGCCTCTACGCCAGGCCCTCCCGGCATTTATCACCAATCCATGCTACACGTGTGGAAATTATCAATCCAATGGAAATCTGCCTGAACCTACTCTGGAAAGACCAGTCCTGCCTCAGCCTCTCCGCCAGGCCCTCCCGGCATTTATCAACAATCCAGGCTACACGTGTCTGCCCCTTTGGCTTTGTTTGTGATGTACAGCTGGCATCTGTACAGTGAGCTTGGAGGGACACATCTGGATACTTCTTATACCTAAGAATATACATTCAGACATAAACTTGTGATTGGAATTCTCACAACTATGACCTTCACTCTTCTGTGCCTTTGTGCAAGAGAACCAACCACGTGGAAATCTAGCTTGAACCATGAGGCCACACCCTTCCTATACACTAATCATCAGATCCATGGCCGGACTGGAACAAACAAATAGACCCGGGCACCAAAATAGAACTCGTCCCTATTAGTAAAACAGATGGCTAGTAAAGTGCCCAGCCCAACTTTTGCAGATCCGTCCAGTTTTGAAATTGTAAAGGCACGCTTTGTGGATGTTTTGCGAGGTGTGGAAGAGGGCATGCATTTATTGTTTGCTGCAGGCAATGTTTGTGGTGATGTCAGGGAAATCAACACTACAAAGCAGCCCACCTGGCCATAAAGCAGGTCCACAAACTGCTAAAACCCGGCCCACACTGTGATCTGTCATGGGCACTGCCTGAGCCCTTCATGCCAGTCCAACCTTGATGAAATCCCGACCCATGTCCGATAAAGACCGACCAGTATTTCAGCCAGTGCCATAACATATTCCATACATTGCCCCAAAGTCCCATCAATAGCCTAAAGGTAACCTTGCTGCACAGATCACCTCATTCGGGTCTCATCAGAGAGACCGAAGAATAACCATACAAGAATCAGTTTGGGACACAAGAAATAGCTGAAAAGAAGCGTAGTTCTTGGGTAAATGAGAATCTGTTCACATATTATCATTTTTTTTCCAAAATGGGAATTAAATGTTTTCTTCAATAACATTCTTACAACACGTTTCGTCCTCATATGACGTGGGGCTGCCTAAGGGCTGGAATGAAACATCCAAAAACATAATGCTTATTTACATTCACAGCACCAAATCTCCTACAATCGTTCCTGTCACAATTACCACTTACTCACTGAAGGAGGAACAATTAGCTCTGTGTTATGTTGCACTTAAATATTTATAAGCAAAGGGCAATTCATCGTATAACAAGTTCATTTACATTTGTTGCATAAGTGCCAGAGGTTGGTTCTCAACATGAGTTCATTCAGTATTTCTAAAAACACAGCGATTGCCAATGTAGACAGGTATGTCATTGAATACGAGTGCTGTTATTTCCCAAATGTATAGAAAACAAGAATCCTATCCACAGGCTATTAGCTGCTGTATGTGGGTATCACATTTCCTAGGGCTTCCATCGAAGACCAAAACACGTACCTCTCATTTCTAGCCCTCCCCACTGTCTGGGAAGCGATCACTCCCTTACAGCCTTTCTACCCTTTCTAATGACCAGACCGACCATTTTCTGGAAGGGATTAAATCTGGCTCCCCGTTGGAGTCATGCTCCCCCCCAAGTTGATGAGGATAGGTAGGGAGATTGTCATCCCCCATCTAACAGAGACTCTGAATCTAGCCATTACTTCGGGTTGCTATCCATCTGTCTGGAAAACAGCGGTCATTAAGCCTTTATTAACAAAAGACAATCTTTTTTTTTTTGTTTAAGAAGTTTTTATTGAATTTTCAGAGAAAAAGAAAAAGAAAAAACAAATGATACAATAAAACAATTATTACAATATAGCGCCATAAGAGATATTATATAAACGAAGTTAGTTTATAATGACTAGGTCAACAAAAGGAAAAAAGGATCAATAATAGGGTAAATTAAGGAAAATGGCACTGGAGAAGGGGATAGGAGGAAAAGAAGGGAGGAAGAGAGGAAAGACCAAAGAGGTGAGGGGGGGAGAGAAGAGAGAAAGCCAGAGAGAGAAGAGAATAAAAAGAAGAAGAATTACCGCAAGGGAGGGTGCGAGGAAAGATAAACAGTAAAAGGAAGCCAAAGAAGATCAGTTTTGATTTTTTGGGGGACAGAAGAGGAGGAAACTGAAGCAATCCTGTGTTCGTCACAAATAAAATTCCACCAAGTAATTGACGACAGTTTAGAATTATCTTTCCATGCAGACAGTATCACTTTAAAAGCTAATGCAATAAAAAGGTCAAATAACCTAGAACAAGGTAAAACAGTTTCCATATCAGGAGCTAAAGAGCCTAAAAAGATATTTACAAAAGATAAGGTTGCATTAAAGTTGAAAACTGACATGCATACATTCCAAATTGAATTCCAAAAAGATAGAACAGATGCACATTCATATAACTGATGGACTAATGTGCCCGTTTCGGTAGAGCAGGACCAGCAAAGGGGAGAGGATGTGGGGGAAAACTTACAAATAGTAACAGGAGTAATAATGGCTCTATGATACAGAAAAAACAGAGATTGGGTTATCCTGGCTGCAGCCGAAACTTTAAATAATTTCGACCATAGTTTGTCCCAACTTTCAATAGGAAGAGAAAAGGATAGGTCCATTTCCCATGCACTTTCAATGGTGGTTTTAGAACGAACATTGGCATTAGATAACAATAACTTATAGACAGTGGCAGCTTTGAGTTTATGCGCCGGGAATAGAGGATACAATAGTGAAGAGGGTGTTAAAGAAGGTGGGACTGATGGGAGAGAGTAGGTAGCCAATTGAATTTGTATAGCATTAGAGATAATAAGGTATTCCTTGTGGAAGGAGTCAGGTAGCTGATATCGTGTTTGTAATTCCTGGAATGAGATGATAGAGAACCCATTCAAAAACTGATGGACAAAAATGATCTCCTTTTCCTTCCAGTATTTGTAATAGAAAGATCTACCTTTGTATTTAAGAAATTTGTTATACCACAGGGTAGAGGCTAAAAAACATTGGATAGGGGATAGGTCCTTGAGAAATGTATTGCACAGCAATTCACGGGAGTATTTTAATACAGGGTGTTTAGACAGAAAGGTGCAGTTGGACATAAATGTAACATGCTGAAACTGGAATTCTTTTAGAAGCGATCGCTCAAAGATAATCCAACGGGGTATAGGCGTATCCCCAAAATCGAAGGCCAATGAGAAAGATTGTTTAATCAAAAAAGCAGAGTGGTATATTTTAAAATTAGGGAAACGCACACCCCCCTCTTCCTTGGGGCGAATAAGTTTGTTTAAGGCTATGCGGGAGCGTTTATTGTTCCATAAAAATTTAATACATACAGAGTTTAATTGGGAGAAAAATGTGTTAGGGATTTTGACAGGGAGCATAGAAACCGTATAAAGAATATGAGGAGTGACCATCATCTTAATAGTATCTAGTCGACCCCACCATGACAAAAATAAGGGGGACCACACGAGGAGAAGGGATTTCAACTTATTCATTAGTGCGTTAAAGGTGAATTTAATAGTATCCGCAATATTGGAGGCAAACCAAATGCCAAGGTATTTAATTTTGGAGGGACACCATGCAAAGGCTGTATCCGCAAACATGAATTGATAACAAATCGAATTTAAAGGAAGAACCTCCGTTTTGGTTAGATTGAGTTTGTACCCAGAAATGGAAGAGTAAAGATGGACTTCTTCTAAGAAGGGGGGAAGGGATTCACTGGGATTGGACATGTATACCAATATATCGTCCGCGTAGGCAGATATTTTAGTTTCAACAGAAGCAGAGGCAAAACCTTTAATATTGGGATTGGTTCGAATACGCTCAAGGAAGGGTTCCAAACACAGGATAAAAAGTAATGGGGAAAGAGGACAGCCTTGCCTGGTGCCTCTGGATAGGGGAAAAAATTGAGAGAATTGATTATTAACAAAAATACTTGCCCTCGGACATGAGTATAACAATTTGATAAAGGAAATAAAATTAGGGCCAAAACCAAACCATTGTAAGGTGTGAAACATATACTGCCAATTTATACGATCAAATGCTTTTTCAGCGTCCAGAGACAAAGCAGCCAGAGGATTTTTATAATTTTTACCATGGGATAAGATATTCATGAACATTCTAGCATTATCGGAAGCCAGTCTACCTTTGACAAAACCCACCTGGTCCGTCTTGATCAGAAGGGGTATGATAGAATCAAGTCGGGATGCAATAATCTTAGCAAAGATCTTGCAGTCGTAATTGATAAGGGAGATTGGGCGAAAATTTTTACATAAAGAATGGTCCTTGTCAGGCTTAGGGATAATGACGATCAGGGCATCCATAAAGGAGCCTGATGCTTTCGCATCAGCAATGAAGGAATTAAACAGCTGCAATAATTTAGGGGCAAACAAAGATTTGAAAGTACAATAAAACTCCACCGGTAATCCGTCCGGGCCGGGGGCTTTTGATTTCTTTAAAGCTAGAAGGGCGGTAATAATCTCTTGAAGGGTAATATCCGCCTCTAAGGCAGAAAACTCAGCATTCAGAGATGGGGGAGCAGGAAGTCCAGAAAAAAACTTATCAAGATTATGAGAGGAGGGGAATGTATCATCTGAGTAAAGAGATCGGTAGTAGTCATGAAACACCGCTGCAATTTCTTCATCAGAGGACACCAGATTATTGGTGGATTCATCCAAGATAGGACCAATGGTCTTACGTTCAGAGCGAATTTTTAAATAATTCGCTAGCATTTTACCTGCTTTATTTTGCCCTCCGTGAAATTTAGACTTAATTCTAAGTAAAACATTGCAGGCGTCAACAGTGGCAATTTTGTTAAGGTTGGTTTTGGCTGTAATTAAAACCCTAAGTGAATCAGCATTTTTGGAGGAAAAATAGTCATGCTCTAATTTTTTCAACTGTTGTAATTGGTCTTTATACTTTTTCGCATTGGCCTTTTTCTTCCGGGACACAAAAGAAATAGTAAAAGCACGAAGCGCCGCTTTAAAAGCATCCCAGTTGTTAGAGGTGGAAGTGTCTGATGGGTTGTTAAAGGTGAAAAATTCATTAATAAAGGAGGTAACTTCTTTAATATAAGTTGTATCAGAAAGTAGGTGAGTGTTAAACTTCCAGCGATTATATTTGGTGGAGGTGAGTGAAAGGTCGAACATAGCATAGACAGGGGCATGATCTGAGATAAAAATAGAGCCAATTTCAGATTTTTGGATACAAGGAAGAAGGGATTTGCTAACCAAGATATAATCAATTCTGGATCGGGTTTGGTGTACGTTAGAAAAGAACGTATATTCCAACAAATCAGGATTACAGGTTCTCCAGACATCATACATTGGACGAGAGGCAATGGCCGATTGAAAGGATTTATGGGTCTTATCCGGTTGAAATTTGTACTTAGATAAGCGATCCGAGAAAGGATCCAACCATTGATTAAAATCGCCTGCTACAATAATATTGGGACAGTCAGCTGTGGAGAGGAGAATTTTGATATCATTCCAAAATTTGGGATCAGGTTTCACAGGGCCATAAATGTTTAGCAAGATTAACGTTTTATTGTGTACAACAACCTTGGCCATTACCCATCGACCTGCGTCATCATTTTGAGAGGAAACAATCTGCACAGATAAAGTTTTGTGAAACAATATGGCAACCCCCCCCTTCTTGTCAACAGCAGGGGAAAAAACAACTTGGCCTACCCATTGCCTTTTTAATTTCAGTGACTCGACGTCATTGCAGTGAGTTTCTTGAAGAAAGGAAATTTGGGAATTAAGCTTAGATAAATGAGAAATTACCTTTTGTCTTTTAACCGGGTTTCCAAGACCACGAACGTTCCACATAACAAAATTACACATACGCGAGGGTCAGGGGAATGTGATACACATGGTGTGGAAATACTTCGGAGACACAACGACACTGGAAGACAAAATGCGCATAAGGGTTACACAGGGGAACAACAAAACATAAAACCACCTTAATAAGAAGAATCAACAAGCCTTTGACAATGTAATAAATAAGAAGAAGTCCAAAAGCACCATAATCATGAAGAAATGAAGGGAAAAGAGCAAAGAGGAAACATGGAAAAACTCGAAAGAAGAAGAGAGAGACGCACCGACCAGAGGAAGACTGAAATAAGAAAGAGCGCGAAGGAGCAGGGAAGGGAAAGAAGGTGAGCAGAGGAAAAAAGCATAGGAAAGCAAAGACGGAAAACAGGTCAAGGAAAAGAGTCCAGACCTGAAGGACATCGATAGAAAAGTAAAGTTGGAGCGTGATGAGACCGGAGAGAAGACAGCGGTATAATTCACATGGGTACAATTGGAAGCAGGACATAACGTAGGAAATCATATAGCGGGAGCGAGATATGAGAAGGGGAAGAAAGAATTTGAACAGGAATAAGCAGCAACAAAGAGGGAGAAACGTGATTAACAAACGTACAGTAAGCAATAAGCACTAAAACATAAGGAAAGCTATGCATGAGAGGAATCTAAGGTAACCAGAAAAAAGCTGTTAATAGCTGTTAAGAGCACTACACTGAAGTAGCAAAAAAGAAGCGTTCAATGATTTGTGTCCATGTTCCGAGAGGAGATGTTATTGAGAAACAGTTTCAGTTTTCCCGGGTCATCAAAGGATCTCGTCTGGCCGTCGTGGGTGATCTTGCAGATGGAGGGATGAAGTATACCATACTGGACGTTCAAGAGCCTCATTTGTGGACGCAATGCAAGAAATTCTTTGCGACGAGCATTGGTCGCATTGGAGACATCTTGTGAGATAAAAATATTGTGTCCAGACCACGATAGGTTACGTTTGAGTTTAGCTGCTTTAAGAACAGTCATGAGTTCTGTGAACTCCAAAAACAGCATAATAATACCACGAGGTTTGGTGGAATTCGGTTGAAGGCGACCTAAGCGGTGAGCTCTTTGTATATTCAAAGGTGTAGATGACTGAAGGCCCAAGAGGTCATGAAGGAATTTTCGAAGGAAAAGCAACATATCAGGACCCTCAATATTCTCTGGCAAGCCAAAAAGACGGAGGTTGTTCCTTCGATTACGGTTCTCCAAGTCCTCAGTATGTAGCTTCAATTTATGAATCTCTTGTTCCAATAACGGAATTTTTGTGGTAACATCTTGAACGTCACTGACGCGTTGTTCTAACTCAGTCCCCCTACCTTCCATGACAATCCATCGGTCCTCAATTTGTTGCAATTTTTCGTTTGTGGCGGCCATAAAGGGTTGAAGACCACGCACTTCCTCTAGTATGTTATCCAAAACTGGGCTTTGCGATGAAAGAATAGGCGAGGGCGGATCATTCTTCAGCCTTTTAGGCTTGGCGCCAGAAGAAGACGGTTTATTTGGAGGATGGGAGTCATTAGACATCTTGGCAATTTGACGGGATGCTTTTTTGGCGGGAAAAAGTACACGGAATTCTCTCATACGCTGTACGGTTTGACAAAGATATTCATAAAGCCACTACAGCATCACCTTAGAACAAAAAGAGAAAGATACACAAAGCTGCAATGCATCCAGCCTGTGGCTCTGAAGATACCGGAACATAGGGGTTAATCACGGCTCCTCTGAAGAAAAGACAGAGTTATGAGACCTTCTCCGGGGAGAGAAACGATATAGAACAAGCATGGCCAGGGGCTACTGGCGACTGTTGAAGATGGAGCAGACTCCCTCTCGAAGAGAAAGGAAGCAGTAAAGCATCAAGGCATGACTGGATCCAGGAAATACGTGCGCGGTGTTTCAGGAATAGAATGCCGGCGCCTCGATACAAAATGGCCGCCGTCGGGCATTACCTCAGGAACTCAAACCGCCACGTCTCCGAGGGATAGGAGTGGTAAAAACAGCCAACGAGGAGCAATTCAGAATCACGCCATGTTCCGCTGGTAAGTTCTTCTGGAGACAGTGCCCGTAGCTCGCTGGGAAGCCTTCCACACAGCTACATAGCACCGCGTCCGAGCGGAGCTAACGGAGATCCGCCATCTTCCCTCGGCGTCCAAGCCACCAACAAAAGACAATCTTGACTCCACAGACATCAAAAACTGTCGACCAATCTCCCTACTCCCTGTACCAGCTTAGATGGAGAAACATCTTAACTCCCAAATACGTACTTACTTGGAGGAACATCATCCTCTTGGTCCTTTCCAGTATGGATTTAGATCATGCCATGGAGCTCAAACGGCCTTACTAAATGCAATCAATAACATACACATTCTTGTCGATGCTGGACAATCCACGATGCTGATCCTATTGGATTTGTCGGAAGCCTTTGATACCATCGCCCCCAATAAGTTGATCAATAGGCTGCTACAAATGGGTAGCTCTGGATGTGCACTGAAGCTGCTGTCCGCCTTCCTGACTGACAGATCAAACCTGTCTACAGTGGATAGTAATTGGCTACACATAGTATCCCTTATCCACTCTCTCGTTTTTAAACATACCCAGGATCACCAAGAATAAACTATCGGGTAGAATCCGGAGGTATTTTTACATCCACTTTCACTTCATCACATTCACCTACACCTCAAACCTGCTCCACTGTAAACAGGTGTTGCAGCACAGCTGAGTAGCATTCGGCTACTCAGCTGGGACCCGATGATGAAGCATGACACCAACCATGTTGGTGTGTGAGGGCTTTCTTAAAAAACCAATGAGGTGCCAGACATTACCGTGTCAGTCATTTAATGTGGCCGTCTTAGTTGGTTTATAGTTGCTAATAATAATGCAATGCCAATAGCTTAAACTTTCAGTAATGCGAGACCTATTGCATTGCAAATGCTTGTTTTCTGTGCCTGTGGTGTTTTCATTTAAGGTCTTTTCCTTAAAGTCTTTGTCTGGTATATCACACCATTTATTGATACTTTCTAATTTTAGTCTCAATGTTTTTAAAATCTTTTTGGGACACTATTTCCACAGCCTGTTTTTATAGTTGCTCCGCGTTCTGGCGCGGAAGGTTTGACTTAAGAAGTTGACGTCCGCGCGCTGGAGGAGACTTATATGACTCCACTGACGTCACAACCGGAGTCAATGTCATCACGGAGCTGTACGATGCCATCCCCTGGCGTACAGGAGTATTGCTGAAACATTTCTGGATCCAGTCTGACGCCTCTGGAGAATTCAAACATTAAGGAATCTGCGGCTAGACTGTGTCTCTACCAGATTATACGTTACCAAAGGTAAGTAACTTGTTCACTAATGGTCAAGCACTCGTAGGGGCCTCTATGAACAAGAATGGTTTTCATACTTCATATATACTTTGGATACAATGCCATAACCTGTGAGCCCTTACAAACACCAACCCACTGCTCCCAAATTGCAAATATAGGTCTTACTAAAGTAATGAGCTATACTTGATCATACAGAAACACACAAATGTCATTGTCCCCCCTGGCATGAACATGGACCGAGTAATCGCTGGCCCAAGTGTCTGACCTCCGCAGGGATAACCAGTCCTATAGACTAAAGGCCCCTTTCTGGATCTGTGCCCATTGTCTCACACGCCTGCAATGACAAATAACATGGCCATATCCCATGCCAAAACTTGATGCAAAGTTACAAGGGCCATCATGTCGATGCTGCCATAGACAGCAACTTAATGCTACCAAACTTCATGTCAAATTATGCTGTTTTATTTCATTCTTATTCTGCGTCCCAGACAATCGACATTTCATATTAACACTTATGAGCAAACACGTTATCGCTACCAGTCATGCCTTACCGAAGGATCAATAACCTATTCTACAAAATAACAGGTTCCATCTTACACTTGTGATGCAGCCTCACATGTTCTATCTCGTGAAACTTAAACCTCTAATTTTTCTTTAGAGCACTTCAGAAAAGTTAAAGCCAAAGGTTGTTTAATTTCTTCATTCTTGATTGCTCTTATGTACACCTTTGTGTGCCTTTTTAATTCCCTTCTTGTACTGACAGCAGCTATTAACTCACATGTACATAATATGACACGCACTACAAGTTTAATACTGCAGCTGAAAAATTTTGCATGTGATCTTAATGTTGCACTGAAACTCACTCTTTTTTATTAATTCCATATTGACATGCATGTTACAAGTAAAAAACCCATGTTGATTTTGGGGTAACCACCAATCATGTGGTCTAAGCCACGGCAGGTAGCTTGGGCTGATCTCATGCTTGATGGTTGTGCCCCTCCGGTGCACCATCGTTGAGGTTGGTGTAATTCCCCCTCCTTGGTATGCGCCGAATCCAGCGGTATCAGTACTTTCAAATGATCTTCTAGATGTCCCAGTTGTGTCTCATGACCTTCTAGATGACATTACTCTTGCCGCTATTTCTTGCGATAAAAGCCAGTGCACGTCAATCACTGTTTTATTCCTGGTTTTTACAAACATCTTTCCTATCCACTCTTTCTATTTTCTCTTTAATGTAACTCAACACATCCTCATCGTAACCTCTGGCCCAAGGACTAGCCTTAAACGAGTTAGCATTCTCCTAAAAATAAATGCTGCCTGCAGTTCCTCCAAATTATCACCCTCTGCCCGCCTGGCAGGATCCTCATTAAAGATCTAGCGGGATCACCATTGGCATGCTTTCACTGGCCGTCTTCTTTCTCAAGAATTTTCTCTCATTCATCTCCTTTGCTAAGTAAAATTCCACACCCAGGCCTCTGTGATCCTTATAGCTAACACATTGTAAAAGTAACATTGAATTGTTTGCTGTTGAAATAATACCAGTACCTCTTTGATTCATCAAACTAACCTATCAAGATGGCACCGTCAGTAACACATAGTCTCCAAAATACCTTGTCAAAGTCATAGCACAGGGTACCAGACCTGCCTTCTCTCAAACCAACCCTAAAAGGGTTGGCATTAAAGGGGACAAACCTGTAGCTCATGGCAGTGCCCCACAGTTGCTTGTACCATCCATTCATCCTTGTATAGAACAACAAATATTGGATAGTATGCTATCCATCATTTATACCAACATGTGGTTGTGTTCATAGTGGTAAGTTCTGTAAGTCAGTACAAAGATACTCCAACGCTTTTGAACCATACTCCTTTTCGGTTCTTGTGTACAAACTAACGACATCTAGGGTAACAAACATCATAGATGGAGTCCCAAGTAACCGCTTCAGATTTGTTTGATTTCTGTACTATGCTGTAAATAAAGGGAAGGTTTCTGACAAAAGGCTGCAAAAAGCTGTCTACATATTCTAAGAGATGTTATATGAATAAGACTAATGATAGGATTGATCTGCTAGCTGGAAATGTTGTCTCCTTACGCACCTTTGGAACAGTGTAGATACATGAGTTTCTCGGCTTTAAACCAACAGGTATCTAAGCTCAGTGCCTGAAATCAATTGTTATTCCCACAATCTAAAAAGTTGTGCACTGATCTATGTAGTTACATGTACTGTTGGATTCTGTACTTTGTGACTTGTCTGCTAACTGTTCCTCAGTCCGCTGGTTGCTCCGTTGTCTGCATGTCTGATTGCTTGTGCCTGCCTCTTTGGATTTTTTCAGTGATATGCGCTTTGTGTCCCTGTGCATAGTGAGCATAGGGGTACATAAATGTTCAGATGTGAATGCTTGAAACTTAACCTCATTTTGGTTGAACTCTCTACCCCCACTAGTTCAGTAAAACTAAAAATGCATAACTCCTAGTTACTAAACTGTAGAGTAAAAGCCTACTCTTACCCCAGCATGCCTCTGCTTTTTAACCCCAGAGAACTTTGTGGCACTATCAAAAATATGAGGCACCTTTCAAGAAGGCGAAGTCTGAGACTTGAAAATGTGTCTCACCATGGCTAAAGTCCCCATAAAAAATCCACAAAATCATATAGAACCAGCCCACACCATACCCACGAACACCACCCTCAGTTCTCTGACAAATGCATTGTATTCTCAACCCAAAGCCTAAAGATAAGATAAGTAAAGAAATCAAAGGGCCAGACACTCTCCAAAACACAGCCTACCCACTTTGCCCTCATCAACAATAAGGCTTTTCACAACCCTTTTCTCCAAATACACCTGAGAATAATATTTCCCATAAATCCCAAAAATCCTCATTCATAACCTGGTGAGTTAAAATGTGCTTTGTTCCCCCCAATCAAACCTAAACTAAGGGCCTGATTTAGACTTTCGTGGAAGGGCTGACTCCGTCACAACGGTGACAGATAGCCCGTACGCCAAAATATAAATCCCATAGGATATAATGGGATTTATATTTCCACAGACGGGCTATCTATCACCGTTGTGATGGAGTAACCCATCTGCCAAGATCTAAATCAGGCCCTAAGTGTAATGCTGGTATCTGTACCCTTCGACAAAACAACTTTTCTGAACAATCTTAAAACAAGCCAAGTAAGATATCTCGCAAGAAAACCACCTTACCACGCAGTGCTTAATTTTAAAAGAAAATACGTGTCAGGGCTCTCGTCAGGAGGCCACTGCAGCTTGCAGCACGCATTGCCCCTGCCAGTGCTGCCAATGATAGTAACAACACAACTACTAACCATCCCACTCCTGCAAAGATTCAGACTTTTTCAGGTCCCCAAAGCTAAAAGAATGGCTTGGGCGGCATGTAATAGTCATTTGTAATGTATATTGAGGAAGTCTCTATATTTGCGAGACAGCAACACCTTGTGGGAGACTGTCAAAAGCTCTGGTGTTGACAAATAAGTGCCGGTGCTGAGCACCAAAAACCACTGGCTCAAATTAAGCACTGTTACCATACCGTCTTCAGAAATGTTTCCAATCATTATCCTCCATGTTTCAACTACAAACATGAGTATCTGAAAATAGTATATTGGTCAGTTATGAGGTTGGCCTTTCCAACTTGACTGCTTCAAAACAGCTGTACTCCACCATAGAGGTTATCCTAAAGTTTTTTGCCAACGGCTATGACATTCTTCTGTTACTGTTGGATCTTGCAATTGCATTCGGCAGAGTTGGCAACAGCAAACTCATTAGGATTTTCATTACCTTCAGGCATGGTCCCCAGCTTTGATGTGGTTTTAACCCCAAAGGGTGCTTACTAAATGGGCAAGATTAAATATTCTAGATCTGTACTCTTTCATTTCCCTCTGGTGTTCCTCAGGGTTCCTTTCTGTTGCACTGCGTGTCCATCTGTTCCAGGAGCCTTTAGTAGATGTGATCCACAAGAAGCCATAGAGCAACCACTACTCTGACGACATCCAGCTGAAACTGCAGGCGTTGTCTGTCCTAAATTTATAACACTAGGGCCTTCGGCAGGGCAGTTGAGCACCGATACCTAAAATAAAGCCCCATAAAGAAAGATCTTCCCTTTCTGACATCATTAAATACTGTGCAGTTATTATTTATTGCGGTCACAAAGAAAGTTACAGGAACGCTGTTGGATGAGGTGAACGGACCTGGGTATGATAGAGATCATTTACACACCGTCGTCTATACACCGTGTGCCAGGGCAGTGTGACGTTCACAGGAGGATGCAGCTGGTCCCACTTCCTAGGGTCATTCGGTAGCTGAGACCTTGTCATCTAATAGCAGTTGCCTTATATTATAACAGAGGTTTTTAAGTGCTTTCCAAACAGCGAGTGGTTTGGTTGAGCTGTCCATGAGAAAGGCAATAGTCTCTGGAACGGGGTGCCCGTCCTCTACTTGCACTACCCCTGTTTCAACCGCTC
The DNA here is from genome assembly GCF_964204655.1 of Triturus cristatus. Classification (NCBI taxonomy): domain Eukaryota; kingdom Metazoa; phylum Chordata; class Amphibia; order Caudata; family Salamandridae; genus Triturus; species Triturus cristatus. Next base: position 44,459,447 of record NC_140589.1, read on the forward strand.
ATGGTTCAGCCATGGCATCATCCCATACATGTTTACCAGGATAAATCTCTGGGATTCCTGCAGGACTCTCTACTACAACCAGACATCTGAGTCAACTAGCATTGGCAAAACCAATAGGTTTTGCCTATGCAAGAGCTATTGGCTTTTCCATTGTCTTTTAGCCATGTTGTACATCTGCATGGGTAAAAGTTAGTGGTGTAGAGGAGAGTGGCATGGGGTGGCATGGAGTGGTGTTGCGTAGAGTGGTGTGGCGTAGAGTGGGGTGGAATGTCATAGAATGTTGCAGGGTGGCATGGAGTGGTGTAGAGTCTCGTAGAGTAGAGTGATGCAGAGTAGAGTGCTGTGATGTAGAGTGGTGCAGAATAGCAGAATAGAGTGGCATAAAGTACAGTGGAGTGGAGTTCTGGTGAGTAGAGTGCAGTCACATAAAGGTGGCACTGAGTAGAGTCCAGGGGTGTAGAGAAGAGTCACATAGAGTTCAGTGGCATAGAGTGCATTGGTATACAATAGAGTGTCGTAGAGTAGAGCGGCATAGAGAGTAGCTGCGTACTGTATTGGCACAGAGTGGTGCAAAGTAGAATAGAGTGGTATAGATTTCAATGTCACAGATTGCAATATTGTAGATTGGAGTGACATTGAGTGCAGTGGTGTAGAGTTTAGTAGTTTACAGTGCTTTGGCATAGAGTGCAATGGTGTAGTGTGCAGTGATTTAGAGTAGAGTGGCATAGAGTGCAGTGACATAAAATAGGTTGGTGCAGAGCAGGGTCGAATGCAGTGGCATAGAATGCAATGGCCATGAATGGAGTGTTACACTGTAGAGTCAAGTGGTACAAAGTATAGTGCATTGGCGTAGAGTGTATTGGTGTATATAGCAGTGGCATAGATTGCGGTGTTGCAGATTAGAGTGGAGTGGCAAAAAGTGCAGTGTACAGTAGAGAGGCATAGAGTGCATTGGCATAGAGTAGAGAAGTGCGGAGTACAGTATAGAGGCGTGGAGTGGTGTAGAGTGCAGTATTGCAGAATGGAGTAGAGTGGAGTGGCCTAGAGTAAAGTGGTGCATTGAAGAGAGCAGTGGCATGGACTGATGCAGATTACAGCGGAGTGGCATAGAGTGCATTGGCATGGAGTAGAGAAGTGCGGAGTACAGTATAGAGGCGTGGAGTGGTGTAGAGTGCAGTGTTGCAGAATGGAGTAGAGTGGAGTGGCCTAGAGTAAAGTGGTGCATTGAAGAGTGCACTGACATGGAGTGATGCAGATTACAGCGGAGTGGCATAGAGTGGAGTATGCATGGTGTGGTAGCACACTGCCATTACAGACAACACATTTTCAATTGAAATGACCATTACATTTGCACTGACATAATACAGTTTTACTAACAAAACTATACAGCGCACAAACAATAATGTGTGGAAATTGTATCACCTGGTGTATTGATTTGTTTTGATTTTGTTTCCACCACACTTCGCAATGAACACAAATGTGCTTCATTTGTGCTATCCAAATTCTGATATATTCAGAAATATCTGCACAGTTATTTAACAGACATTTAAATGTTGTTCTGTGCTAGAAAAAAATGTGTTTAGTTTCACAGGGAGATTGTCACATAAAGCCTTTTACATTGAAGTCAGAGAAAGAAAAGTAAACTCCAAGCTCACAAGAAGACAGAGTCCGACAGTTGAGCTCTGTTTTTGAACGTACAACAAATGTGGCAAGATAAGAACATGATTTACAATCCTGTTTACAGAAATGAGCACTTGTAGGAGAATACAAGGAGAAGTAGTGAAAAAGCTTTGCTCCATTGTACGGACTAACTCAAGCTGGACAACCAAAAACAAATAAACCCAGCAAATAGAGAGCAAAAAAATGTGAGTTGCCAACCACCTGACCAATGGTAAGCCATGGGCGGAATGCATTCCCAGGGAAGTTTCTGAATGTCTCGGAGATGTCTTTAGCAAACCAGACAACTGCACTGTTAGGTAGGCTTCAACCTAAAATGAGTTCAAAGCTTATTGTAAGTACATCATCACTATGGGGGATGGGAAGAATAATTGTAGAAAAAATGGATGCAAGTGACAACACAAATTCTGTTAGCCAATCACAATCATAGGTGTACTATGTGAATCCTGCAATGCTAAAAGCAGCCCCTCCAGGAAATACAGATGACCCTAGTGGCCCATCCTGCGGTGGACATACCCGCAAAATCAGTGAGGTAGAGATTCTATACAGAATATGAAATGTTTGAGATAAGGCGTGTGATGGCAGAGAATAACTAATGGTGGAATTTCCAACATTTCCTGCCACTTTATTGTAGGAAAGTAGAATATTATGCAGTGAGGCTGGTTAGGCTTTTCTATGCAATACTCTCATGTTACCCCAAGTAGGTCCTTTGTATTCACGCTGAAAAATCCCTAGCTCAGTCCTGGTCGTGTGGCACAGAACAGCCAGGCTTTACTAGAGGAACATGTGTTAGGCATTTTAGAGTATCAACATAGACGATAAGTAATTGATACAACTCAAAAAAACATATGACCCTAGTTTTAGCAGATTTATATATGAGTTTAGACACCAAAAGGAACACAATCAGATGACTGTAACCGGAGTTAGGGAATTTTGAAGGAAACATAACTCAATACAGTTCACTCCTGCAAAACTTTAAATTTGTGGTCAATGAGGAAAAACACGAATGAAAACTGGTCACTTGCAGGTCGAAGTCAGTGGAAACCACTGTGTGTAGAGGTGAGGTGGGTCCCAGGACCAGGCTCGGACAATCATTTGATTTTTACCTGGGTCGTTATGCCTAGGTTCAGAGTAGCCCTGGCTGTCCCGGGTGCCGAAGAGCGGGATCTGTGGTTGCTGATTTAATCACTTAGATGGTGCTGATGAGGAAGGTGATGCAATCTCTTGACAACGGGGCCAAGGAGGCATCGGGTTGAAAATGTTGCGGGTTTTCTCGAAGCACAATGCAAACAAAGGTGGTGGTAGCTGAACTGGCCACCAACCAGCCTTGGAAGCAGCAAGCTCAGCCTTTCGGTCACTTTGACATCCTTGAGTCTAAGGGAAAATGGTAGCTGCCTGAAATTTGCTGAAGGTCAGTACTAAATTTACCAGAATGCACTAAACCATTTACGTAGAGACGATTCCCTAGTCGGGCTTGAGGACCAGTGATTCTTTGGTTTCGGGAGCAGTTCTTGCCTGTAGGGAGCAGGACCTGTTGTCCAAGGGAGTTCTGGATTCGCCTGTGGCTTGTGGAGGGGTTCCTCTTTCTTTTGGAACTGATCTCTGGTCAAGGATGAGTCGTAGGCATGCAGTTGCAGGGTGGTTGCCACAGGTGCAGTTTGTGCAGCCATTGCTTTGTGCTGGTCCTGAAGTCACAAACTCGGGTCTCTGCTTTGCCCTTTGTTGCATGTCGATCAGATCGTAGGTTCTGGTGCCAGGGGAGCCCCTTAAATACAAGATTTAGGGGCGTTAAGGGTGTGGGTGCTAGTAGCCAAAGGGTTACTTGCCCTGGTGGCTAATCCGCGCCTGAGTTGACCACTTCCTTGGGAGTGTGGCACCTTACCCACCCAGAAGCCTCAATTCTGACACTTTTCAAAATGTCAGGACCTTCATTGCCTGTACACAGGCCAGGTAGCCTACCCTAGGGGTGTGGCTAGCCTTCTGGGGTTGTACGCCTCATGACTACCTAATTTTCACACCTGCCCGGCTTGTAAATGTGCCTGGGGCAGGAGGGTTGGCTTTTCCTCCTCTGGGAGGGTGCCTACTTGCATATCAGAGGCCGTGAGAGATTTGAAGCTCACCTTTTGTATCTGACTCCTGGGAGTGTTCACATCCCCTGGCAGGGGGACAGATTCCTGTCTTGGTGGTAGCAGCTGCAGGCTGTCAGCTAGGGCACAGGAATGGCTTGGGCAACCAAGTGAGCAACTGCTAAGTTAGCCACCTGGATGCATGCCACATCAAATCCAACTTTGGAAAAAGGTTGGGTTTGATGAGACAAGTTGTTTGGTGCCAAACATGACACTTTTCAGTGGAACCATAATGGAGCTGGCAAGTTGAGGGTGACCAGGTACAAGCCCAGGTTATCATATGGCCCCTTTAGCCCTTATAGAACCCTCTCATGAAAAGAGACTACTATAGGGACATTTAAGCTTGCACTTATATGCCCACAACTTCAATATAATGCACCCTGGCTCCTGGGCTTATTGGGCCACTCATGGTGAGGGCAAAGTCGAGTGTGTGCAGTTTGCACTACTCATGCATTCTGCAATTGCAGGACTGCTGTCATCTTTTTACTTGGGTCAGCCAGGTTGGCACACACAGTGCTGCAGGCCCTGGTGACCCCTTTAACCCCCAATGCCCTGGGCACCACTGGTACAGCTTACAGGGGTCTTAGAAGGAAGTTAAAGTCTTTGCCAGTTAGGTTACCAATCCACATGCATCATGTTTTAGAGAGAGAACACTGGCACTGGGGCCTGATTAGTAGGGCTGGGTGCACTTTCAGAGTTAAAACAATCAGCATTGGAGAAAAAAGTGTGGGGGTGACACTACGAAAAGGACACTTCTTGACTGCAAGTTCAGTTTCTTTGTGCAATGAATTTGCTAAACCTTTAGTCGGAGGGATTACTGGTAGACGTGTAGGGTTTCCTCCACAATCAAACTCTGGCAGATTACAAGTGACCCGGATGCAGGTGAGGTACCTCACCCAGTAAATTCCATTTCCCTTGGAGTGAGGCATCAGCAAATTAAATATACAACTCCCGCGACAGGATTTCCATTTGGAAATCACACTAACACATGGAGCTGCTATTTAAAGCACCTGCAGGGAAGCTGATTCTGACCTCTGGCAATTCCCAGGTTTTTGCTTCTGGAACTGGGTTTTTGGATCTCTGCTGTGATTGAGTTGCCCTAATAGAGTTTCACCCCTGATAAGGAGCTGTCAAATATAGAATTTAGCTGTAACCTCCAGTGCCCACCTTTTAAAAAAAGATCCACAGCTGCACAGCTTGGGTACATGGCTCTGCACAGATTATGCATGGAACAGATGTACACATGGTTGTGCACACATGTACAGGATTGTTGTCCCACTCAGACCCCCATACGCACACAGGTGTCAGTGTGGCAGATGGGACCCAGACTAAACTGATTATAGCTGCTTAGATTTATATTTCAATTTAGAATTCAAAAATATATATTGCCTTTCTTTTTGTCTGCATTGAAAAATTTCAAGTATTTAAACTGTTTTTACACTTTGAGTCAAATTTGACTAAAGTGTAATTTCTGTTTGGAACAAAGTAGGAAAAACTTTGATGTGTCTTTCCCTACCTAAGTCCAGGATTAGTTTTATACAATATGCGTTTATTCATTGTTAAAAGTGGGCATATTTCCCTTAGCTAGCCTAAATGGGATTCATGTTTTAACTACTCTACTGGTCAGCGGGCATCTCAAAGCTCACCCTGAAACGAGAGACCCATTCTCTGAGATGATCTGCCTCCTCGCAGACGAGGTGCACGGGGTACAATTTACAGAAAGTAATTAACCATATCTGTCTTTGCCAAGCACTTGTTGGATGTTTCCATCTGCAGCAAAGAAGGGCAGGCAGACCTTTGTCTCCAGCCATCTTCCTGAGGTGATTGGAGACAAGGGTCTGTTGACCATTGCACGCTTGGGGAGGGCTGGCAGGGAGACCATTCTGCCTTGAGGACCATGGCTGTTGCTTCAGGAAGACCAAGAGCCAGACAGGAGGGCAGGCCAAAACTTGAACAGTTCACTGCTGCTCAGAAGGAAGATGCAACAGTGCTAAGGGACTGTGGGAAACACCAGAAACTACCAGTAATGGCATCAGAACATGTTGATGCCAAGAGGTTCCACAAGAGCACTCCAAGTGACTCTAGCGGGCCACCAGAGGCAAAACAGCAGACCCGGTATTATTTGCCACATGTACGTGTGGTTGGTTGTGTTAAGCCAGAAAGGCAGAGGCACCACCAACATAATTCTTCCTGCCTGGGGGTCCCTCCCACTTGTGCTTTACCATTATTTTAAAGTAGTGCTACGCTCTTCCTTTCAGAAAGGCGCTTGGTTGACCCCGCCTTGGGGTCTGCTTTAAGTGCTCCTGGTGCTGATCTTTTGGTGTGCCCTTGGAGGGAATGGAGATCTGTTGAGGTCTAAGGCTGAAAGGTTGCTAGGCAGCCTACTACAACAATAGAAGTAAGACTTTCATTCAAATGCAATGTTTACTGTTGAGACCATGATCTCTGGCCGTGGGTTTTTAATTGTAAAGGCACAATAGTACATTATGCTCAAATCTGAGAAACTGTCTTGAAATATTGGTGCTTAGTGAAATGGTCTATTTTCGTATTGTATTGGCTTAGTTAGTTTGGCCTCTGTCGGCTGTTGGCTTGAGACGTTGTCAACCACGCCTTACATCAGCCCATGGGCCACTGAATGCCATTCCAAATGCTGTTTTTCTGTGCCTTACTAACCCGCATATAGGGCTTCTATTGTAGTAAATGATGGACTATTTTATTTCACTTCTGTCTCTCCCTGCTTCCCACCTCCCATGCTCATCTACTGCTCTCCTATCTCCTCTTGTCCCACTTTTAGTCCCTACCCATCTTACTAGTTTCTCTTTTCCTGCTTCCTACCACATTCCCTCTCTTCGCAGACCGTCTCATACTCGCTAACATTGATTTCGGTAATGCTTACATAATTGTGGAGCAAATATTGGCAAAAGTCATCAGCAGCGGGCAGCCATCTTGAAATGGTATATTTATTTACTTCTATAAATGACCCTTAGCTGGGTGTGTGCCTTGTTCATGCAAACAAACAGTTGGCCAACTTTGAATTTTTTATGTTGCAATGCGTGAATGGTGGCTGGGAATGTGGGTGCACACATATTAATCAGAGATGTACAGAGAAGGAGATGTACAATTCAGTTCGTACAATAAGAGTTTATATCTCATTTGGTGCTGCGAAGGAGGAGGAGCCACCTAATCTTCCTCTAACGGGGGGAGTCCAAACCAAATTATAATATTCTCCGAACATGCCAAAAGTTTAGGCTTCGAGGTCGTGGTATCAACCAGTCTTAATTCCAAAATTCAGTTCTGCCCTTACGCTTGGACTTTCCACTTGCCAACACATGTTTAGTCTGTACACTGTAGCAGTCACAGCCGGCATGACTCGTGGGTGGGGGGGGGGGGTCACGCAGGGTGGGACTTTAATTTAAATTTAAAAAAAAGTTATCTTACCTTCGCTGAGTCGGCCCTGTCCCGTGTCGTCTCTGCGCTTCTCCTGCTCTCTTGCCTCTGGCAGGAACAGGAAGCAGGCAACCGCCCTCCTCTCCCCTTAGCCAATCACAACGCTGCAATGGCAGCATTGTGATTGGTCAGGACACTGACCAGCCAAGCGCCTATGGGGAGGCCATTTTCTCCATGTACGCTTCATGCAGCCTACATGGAGAAAAGGCAGAGTGCACATGACTCTGGGGCCGACCAAACAGTCTGCGCCCTCAGCAGTGGTCACACCACTCCTACCCTGCCCTAGAGCTGAGCCGTGTACTCTCCTGCCCCCAACCAAACCCTTCTGCTTTCTCGCAGTTTTACCATTTTATGTTTCTGCTTCTTGCACTGCGAGAAAGCAGTGGGGCGACGCTCCTCCGCCCTAGTGGAGGAGCCGCCCCTGTATTATAGGCATAGAAGCAGACTTCCTCAGGGCTAGATATGCGTGTATAACGCTTCATCTTATAGTGCGTGTGAGCAAAGTCATTGGAATGTATGCATTGTACAGACCTTGCTCACACACACTATAGGATGAAGCATTATACACACATATCTGTACCAGAGGAAGTCTGCTGTTACGCGTACAGTGTATAAATAAAACACGTGTTGGCAAGTGGAAAGTCCAAGTATAAAGGCGGAACTGAATATTGGAATAAAGAACTGTTCATACCACGACGTCTAAACTTTTTGTGTGCTCGGAGAATATTTGAATTTTTTATGTTATACATTATGTCAAAAAAAATCCCAGGAGGGCTGCCTGCGTCTGCGCATGTGTGCCTATGCAAATAGGCAACTATCTTTGTATGTTTTCTTTATGCATGTAGTACGCCAAAGCAAACAAGCATTGCCAATAGCTATCCTGCTGGATAATAAAAGCAAGGCTGTTTGAATTTGCCAATGCTTGTTGGCACTGAGACTGATGACCCTCGTACTGCCTCTGGACAGGAATGCCGTACCAGGTCTCCATGTGACGTGCATGACACATTTCCTGCCTGTGTGCAGTGAGTTCTTCGTTAATGAGCAGCAGGCCCAGCAGACGTGGGTGTTCCCATTGTAAGGTGTACTCCTGCCCTGAGCCTTGTTGGGCTGGCTCCTAGCTAGATGTTTTCCTCTCAGTGTATTGCTTTGAAAGCAGTTAGCACCATGGATACCACACCCGCAGGGCCCCGGTTCATGTTGCCAGACCACTCCCCAGTGTGCACCGTGTCTAGCTTTAAAGAGAGACCATTCCTACAGGGTTTGGATTCCATGGCTTCCACTTCCCTACTGGATTTGATTACATGCATGCCTGAACATTCATCAAGGTGAAAGCGGCACTCATTTGTGTAAGCAACCAACGTTTAATCTGGCATCATGAGTGGCCAGGGATCTGGTTTATAAACGCAGCGGCCTACAGGCCCATACCTCAGCGACTGTGTCATGGCGGCGGTACAGGACAGACCTACTGCACACATCCCACACTGTGGTCACAAAGCGGAGTGATGTGCCTCCACCAGACTCCTTTCAACTTCCCATCCCTTCTGATTCTCATCTGGGAGGATGTCTAGGTATCTGGTGGGGCCCCTGCTACAAGCGCTGTGTATTTTGGGTGCATCACTTTGTGGCTGACTTCTCCCTAAAACCATTTGTGACGTGAAGTGTGATAGAAATTGAAGTTTAATTTGTGAAAGACGCGTAGGACTATTGTGTGCATTCCTGCAGAGTAAACTAATTATGTGTTTATGTCTCGAGTTCTGCTGTAAACTAAGCCTGCCGCCTTTAACGACATTGTGCACATCTGCCTAAGGACACCGCCTCAAATGGCCTCGGCAAGGCACCAGATGGCAACAAAGACATCATCGCGAAATGACTTAAAATGAAGGAACAGTAAAAATGTTTTAAATTAGTGGTTATACTCTAAAACTATAATCATGATCTAGCTATCAGAAATGGCAAGCCCCAATCTCTGGGGGCTCGCTCAAGGTGCTGCTGCTAAAAACAATGGTCTACTCCCTCGAGTCTAGGCAAGTCCCTTGAATCTGCCAGCAGCACCAAGGCCCCCAATAGAGCTATAAATCAAGGGGATAAGCCAACTCTCCCTCAATGTCTGAAGATTGGACACAATTAATTGAATTTTTGACATGATGTTTCTGGAGATGGATTGTTCCCACATACCCACCACCTGATGCCAATGTCAACTTCCCCAGTCTGAGGTTTGTGTTAAGGCGCATCGCCTCATAATGTTTGTTTTCCCTAAAGAGTCAACCTAAAAAATGGTTGACTGATAGGACGTTGGCGCTCCCTGGACTGTGACACAATATCTAATCAGATCAAGTCACATGCTGAGGTGCTCTTAAAGGTGGGAAGATTCACCCAACATCCCCAGTTTAATCAAAAGATTGAATAAATATTATCACAGCCTGAAGCACACACAAGAAATTCAAATATCCAATCATTTAAGCATTAGATTTTCTTTAGTTGTTTCATTTTCACCTTTTGACCATTCTCTTTTAGCCAACACACGTTTTGTCGCAGTGGGCGTCCCACCCTATGACTTCATCAGGACTGAAAAGACAGAAAATATCTTGCTTGTAATAATAAGTACAGTACCAATATGTTGTCCCACAACACATCTTATGGTGACACGTGCACTTGCCTCACATTGAGACTTAAAGTGTGGCATAAAAGTGGAAACCCATGCATATTGGTTTCTAAATTCTTAGACCAATTCATATCAAATTACATATTGTTGAATATACAATTGTAGTTATTTACATGCCAGTACAAGCATCTCATATAAAGCTGAACTGTACAGAAAGCATATTAAGACTGCAGTACAATGAAAAAGAGCTGAAAGACCACCTTATGAGGTGTAGGTCCGGCTCTCCCTTAGATCCCTACTCGCCTCATATTTTGAAACAAATAGCTGAGTCGACTGGCCCTGTGTATTTAGAGTTATTCACGGCCTCTCTACAGTTTTAGATAGTGCCAGAATCCTGGAAAAGGGTTAATGTAATTCCCCTTTTAAAAAAATCTAATGCTGACCCTAAGGTCCTTGCAAACTTTGGACCAGTCTCTCTGCTACCAGCTATCTCAAAGATCCTTGAAAAGATTGTGTCTACCCAACTCTCTGAGTTTTTAGCCAACTGTAACTTTCTGCACCCATCCCAATATGGTTTCCGGGAACGGCTTAGCACTGATACAGCATTTCTGGAAATCACGGAATCCATCAAGTCTAGTCTAGATCTTGGTGGTAACTCTGCCTACTTCCTCTGGAACTATCAGTGGCTTTTGATACAGTTTCACATGAAATCCTGCTCCAGAGGCTGGAGACTATTGGGGTGTATAGAGCAGCTCTGAGATGGGTTGGCTCTTTTCTAGAGCATATATAGCAAGTGGTGTGGATCAATCAATAAATCAAGCCGCAGGGGGGGGGGGGGGGAGCAGCTACTGCTCGAACAGCCAGGTCTTAAGGAGTCTCCTGAATGACAGCAGGTCCTAGGTCTGACGCAGGTGGGTGGGGAGGGTGTTCCAAGTCTTGGCGAGGTGGGAGAAGGATCTGCCACCGGTGGTTGTTGGTGGATGCACGGGACAGTGGCGAGGGTGAGGTCAGCGGAGCGGAGCTGGTGGTTGGGGGTGTAGAAGGTGAGTCGCTTGTTGAGGTATGCGTTCCGGCGTCGTGGAGTGCTTTGTGAGCGTGGGCGAGGAGCTTGAAGGTGATCCTCTTGTTGACGAGGAGCCAGTGCAGGTCCCTCAGATGGATGAAGCCCTTCTACTCAGAGGGAAAAACATTAAAATGCGGAGTGCCTCAGGGCTTAGCACTGAGCCCTTTTTACATTCATATGGCTCGTCTGGTATTCTTGGTAGTCATTCGGCATTAGAATTGTTTTGTATGTGAATGATACGCAGCTACTGCTCTCTTTTGAGGGCGAGGCAGCCACAGCGAAGCAAATTTGTACATCTTGTATGGAAGCAATGGTGGATTGGCTCAGATTTAATTGCTTACTGTGTAATCCGAACAAGATTGGACTATGGAAACTTCCTCTATCTTTGAATCGCAGACTATCTTTTATGCCGTCTGCAGGTGGTACAGAACACGGCGATCTGCCATCTGTTTAAACTGTTTAAACGTTCCTCTGTCTCCCACTTCTGGGAACGACTGCACTGCTTGCCCGTCGGTAGGAGTGATGTTTAAGGCCTTAACAACCGCACACCGTGCCTTCCACAATACAGGGCCCAAACACGTCAATGAGAGGATTCTTAAATACTGCCCTGCGCCCGAGGAATGCACGGATGATAGCTGTCCCCTTTAGAAGAAAGCGACGGGGAGGAGCCTACTTCATGGTACTGGTTGCCATGATTTGGACTCCGCTCCCTCTTCAACTTAGAGCCCTTACAGATGTGGCTTATTTCCAAAAATCCCTAAAAACGTTTCTATTCAATCTGTAAGTCTTGCTCCCGGTCCGGTCTCTTGCCTTAGCTCAGGGACACTCGATGAGTAGCTGTGCGCTATACAAAAAACAGTCATTCATTCAATTTTCAATTTGAAAAGCTTTTATTCGGTCAAATAGATCAACCATATAAGCAATACATTCATAAAACAATCTGATTAAAACAAAATGGAATATAAAAACAGTGGGATTGAAAATATAAAAGTATCAAAGTTCATAAACATGATGAGTCAAGTGCAAATGCATAAGCCACAAAGAGCCCCTAACATTTTACTTGGACATGAACAGTCCTGATTCAAAGTGCAAATGCATAATATACCGAAAAGGAGCATACATTCCATTATCAATGATCAAAGATTTCCTAGTACTAATAGCTTTCATAAGAAATGTGGCTAAATTGTGGATCATCCAGTCTAAAAAGCAACTCCAAGGCATTTTTAATAGATCTGGTGTTATAATATAAAAAGAAAGGTTTTAGATAAAATATTCTAAGATGAGTATAAAAAGTACAAAAAAGTAGCATGTGGCAACAGCTTTGGTGGGAGACTCCGTCACATGGGCATGGGTGGGTAGAACTCTGTTTCGTGACTGGGAAGTTGACGAGATGATGTATAGTACCCAGTCTTAAACGTGTCAACACGAAACGGTGTGATGCTCTAGTCACAACTGACAAGTAACTTTGAAAACCCTGTTTAACATCCATTTGCAGATAAAAAACAATAGTTGGTTGAGTCTTGATAGCATGGGATCTAGCCTCTATTTTGTTAGCCAGCATAACTGTTTTGATCTCAGTTCTAGCAACAGAAACTGTTCACTCTGGGTCCAATCGGATATCACAGTTGAATAAAAACTTAAACCAATGGATATTATAATTAAGCCAGGGTATTTTTAAACAGTTTTCCAAATTAAGGCAGTCCCGTATTATAGATTGCGTAAACAATGTCTCCTCTTTTGACCATATAGATTTCCATAATAGGAGAGGGCGTATTGGAACCAAGTCTGAAATATATTTAATGCCCACCTCCCTATGGATCAGTTCAGTAGAGGCAGATAAAGGGGCACACAGTAGACGTTTTAAAAATGAATTTTCAATTTGTTGTCATTCATTCATTCGCCATCAGTGTAGTGGGCCATCAGTTTATGCAGAGCCATGAACATGAGACAGAAGGTCTTGAGTCAGAATCCGAACCACGTTCCAAGGGCCTGACTATCAATATGATTAAATATTAACATTGTCTAGCAAGAGCTGGGTGTCCGTTTATATACCCCTTTAATGGGTTACCCTTGGTATCCTGTACATCTTTGGATCTTTGCTTAGAATAAACTTTTTTAACCCCCTTCAACCATTTTCTTTTTTGGATCCGCCTCTGTCAGCCATTCGCTTGAAACTTTGCCAATCATAGCTTTGGTCAACCCAGCAAAGTACTGCTCTCACCTGATGCTATTGGCCAATGGTCTTCAAACGTTTTCATGCTGCTCCTGCCCGCAAGCCAAATAATTTTATTGTGCCCCTCCAAAATGAGAAAGATATATTCTTACACATATGCACGAGGGACTTTAATAGCTGACGAAAAATTGTGTTAATCTTTGCTTTTACATTTTTCACAGTATTAAATCTGTACACGAGTTGGCTCCATATTAAGTCTGACATCTTCAGAGATGTCTGACTTTTTAGCTTGCATGCTGTTTTTTTTATACCTGTACTAAGCAGTGTTTAAGGTGAAATCATAACTGGCTGAAGGGGTTTATGTTACTTCACAGCTACAAATATATTTTTCATTTCAGACATTACATTCATCCAGTTTGAAACCACACTCAAAAGTAGTCAATATGCTATTGGAAGACCTGTCCCCCCAAAATGTGTACAATGTGATCATTTATCAGAATCTAAGAGGTGGGGTGCGCGGGATTATTTGGATGCCCCCTGAACACCTACGTACAGGGCACATCATACAAAAGATAATTTTCTTGCTCATTACATTTCATTACATTTCTGTTTTCTTTCATTAAATCACAGTACTTTGTTCCAATGTGAAGCTTTTTTGAACTTCCAAGGAACCGTTTGGGTCTTGGCCACACCTCCTCATGGCGTCTCTTCACCCCTATTAGGGGAGTACACCCCACAGTCCACTGCTATGTGGTTGTTTCTTTCCACCTCCCCTTCAGTACTCCTTTACAGCTGTGGCCCCTACTACGTCTGTCTTTATCTTCCATTCCTCTTCATGCTCCTCATCCTCCCCTCCCACTCGCCCCTCACCATTGCTGTTCATTTCTCACACTTATTACTCACTCCTGCCCCCTGTTCTCCACCTGGCATCTTCCTTACTTTCCCTCATTTGACTGTGTGCTTCTTGTGTTCTTCCTACCCCCACCCTCTCATATCTACCTCCTGCTCCTGTGTGCTCAGGACCTGGTGCCACCCACCCTCATTGCCACCACCCTTCCCTCCCAGAGGCTTCTCATCCTGGCCCCTGATATACCTCTGTACAAAAATTGTTGTCCAGAGATTTTCATTTTCGATTTGTGATTTTGGATCATTAGAGAAGTAATTTAGCTTAGGTAGACAATGCTGATCCGGGCCGAATTTTTCTGGACGAGATTTAAAAAAATGGCAGATGTGTTGCATCGATGATGATGATGTAATATTTCAGGACCCGTGATACCTATATACTTCATTTTGGTGTCAAAACATAGGTTTTGGGGGTCAAGTACTCTTATAGAGACAAAAAATAACTCCTCCGCCGTTTTAAAAAATGGCGGCTATAATAGAGGAAGAGGAGACATATATAGAAATTAAACAAATAATAATGTTTTTTAATCCTTTTATTGATACACCAAACAATGTTGATGATCTGAATATAAAAACAATCCTGTAGTACAGGTTTTTCAAGTACACGTACGTGTAAGTTCTGTGGGTAGAGGCTTTAGATATTTTGTAGATTTTAGCACCCCAACCAAATTCATATGGATCTTTCTCTACATATGCATGATCCAAAACATTTATGCATCTTCTGATCAAGTAGAACGCTCTTTTAATGTGTCCACTCACACAATACGACGTCGGTGGAAGATCACTTAGTGGGTATGATCTCTTGAACTCACTGTACCGAAGATCGTCAAATGCGTTACAGTCAGAAAACGTTTTCCACAAATGTACAAGCTATTTTTCTACGTCTTTAAAGTCACATTCTTCTAATGTCTTAGCAAATCTTTTTAGAAACTTCACAGGTTTGGCAGTTAAAGCTCTAAGAGTTGTTCTTATTTTGTTCATAGTATCATCACCCCTAAGACTATGAGCCTCGATGAGAATACTGGGCATCTCTGGGTCAAGTGTCTTGCACAGAATATGCAGCGGTACTAAGCGTCTTTTCTCGCCCGTGCTGTAACATATCCATCACTCTGAGAATCCTTGACTTATGAACATTGCAACAAATCTAAGTAGCACAATAATAACATCTGTGTCATTTGACAGTATAATGACTCAATTGGGACCATTTCCAACAGCCCTCTCAACATGTGGCACAACACGAAGGTCAGCTTCATCCAATGAACAATATGGCCCATACCTTTTGAATATATCCCTGCAGGCACCAACATCTCATTGACAATCATTCAACTTACAATAATTGGACATTTAGTGTTCACTGGCTTTCATCTTTTTTAGCTAAACGGACTTTTCAAGTTTTTTCATCCAGAGCCACTTCTAAAATTCACTCTTCTTTCTATGGGGTACCCCAAGGCTCTATCCTAGGTCCTCTTCTATTTAATCTGTATGTTAAACCTTTGGCGACAATAGCAGAGGAGGTGGGGTTGTGCCTTTTCTCTTATGCTTATGATACCCAAATCATCTACGGAAAAGACGCTTGGACCGTCAGTTCTTCAGACTGGTCTGAGGAACATTGCATCTTGGATGCAAGCTAATCTTCTTAAGCTAAACGGCGAAAAAACTGAGGTCCTTATTTTGGGTAAAAATAAAAAATCTTCCTCAGCCCACTGACTATGTCCGCAATTTGGGAGTCCTCATTGACGACAAATTATCTATGAAGCAGCAGGCAGTAAAGGTGACAGCCACCTGTTTCACCGTTTTAAAATGGTTGAAAATAATTATTTGGATGCTTCCGGTTTCCACTCAGAAAACCGTAGTCCAGGCGCTTGTGACATCTAGAATGGACTACGGAAACATCCTTTATTTGGGATCAAATAAGGATGTTACACGGAAATTACTGCTAGTATTTGCCCCGCCCTTGTATCCATCGGACGTTCATTTAGTGTTCGCCTAATCTGGTTGATCGTTATGACGGCACCCCTTATTTGCTGGGAACAAACAAATTTTAAGAACACTTTGATCTGACTGAGAGGTTGGCTGACATCTTCGTATGCGACCCTAGGATAATTCATTTCTTTCCTAGTCCTCAGGCAGCCATACGTGTTTCTTTTTGTCCTGATGAAGACCCGCTTTAGATGCGCACAAAGCTGCACTCCTTCTTAGGGTCGAAACGTCGATGTTACCTGTCTAATTGGTTCATGCAATTCCACCATTTGAATCACTGAATAACATTTACTGTGGTGTTATATGCTATCCGATTTTGGACCATGTGTGTTTAAAGTATAAGTGTGTCATTATGTATATATATATGTTTCTTATGTCAATTTATGTTTGAAGGTCATGTCACTAAGCACTATTAGTCACTAAGTGTTTTATGTTACATTTCAGTTATTGTTGGTTAGTCCTGTGTAGTAGCAATATATAAGTCTTGATTCAAATATAGTGAAAAGAAAATCATGTTGTGTCCTTTAAATTGATTTATATGTGTGTGTCTATATAATTGTTGTTAAAGGAACAAGGGAACAGTTATCAAATGCATTCAGTGCTGTTTAAATTAAGTAGATTCTCAACAGAACCAGTTTTTGCTACACGGAAATTACAGGCGGTACAAAACTCTGCTGCCAGGCGGCTCTGCCAGCTCTCTAAAACTTCTTCCACTTACAGGGCTTTGCGCTGTCTTCATTGGCTTAAGGTTGAAAACCATGTTAAGTTTAAGGCCATGAGTTATATGCATAAAATCAAAGCTGGCTCTGCTCCTAAATATTTGCAAACTCTAGTTCCTCCTTACCAGCCCCCTCGCTTACTTCGTTTGGCCACTCAGGGAAAATTCTTGGTGCCCAGAATTAAACTCAAAAGAATGGGAGTTCGTTCGTTTGCCTGTCTTGGTCCATCTAAATGGAATTCTCTTCCCATTGCACTTCGTAATGAAACTTCATACATGATTTTTCGTAAACTTTTTAAAACTTGGTTATTTAACCAATAATTCACTTTGAACTGTATTTCCGATTTCTTTTATTCTTTTGTCCTCTGTCAGGTTTAGCGCTGTGAAACCCTTGTTGGGTAGCTGTGCGCTGTATAAAACTAATTTAACATAACATAACATCAGCAATGTTTGGGTGAGTTAGCATGTCTAGGTTCATCTTGTTCGATGTTGATGACCAGAATTTATCAAGTTGCTCATGTTTAGTTGTCAAATGTTTGATGCAGGCAAGGTCAATTGTTTCACTTGTAGACATTCATCTGATTCTCTCACATTCTTTGACAGATAGTTCATGATAACTGTCAAAGACAATGTGCAGTTCTTGCAAGGTGCACACTGACTTTGATATCTGTAGAACAGTCTGAACGACCATTCGGACATTTTGCATGGATGAAATCTTGACCATTTGCAATTGCCACATTTAGTCCACAACCACAGCAGTTTTCAATGAGTTCACCTTTTCGAATTGAAATTCTTCAGGAGAAAGGTTTTTTCCGGCTCTTGTACAAGTTTGTGTTTCACTGGTTTGGCTGCAGCATCTCCATCAAATAATGCGTTTGTTGAGAATAGATCACGCGACAGAACGTCTTTGTTAAATTCACCCCTTTCTTTTGCTGCATCCCTCTCTGTAAGTGCTTGCAAAAGTTGTGTTTTTATAACCTGTTTTGTAGTGGCTGGTTGGACGAAACTCTTACTTTTGCAATTAAAGCTTGGAAGTTTAGCTTTAATGAGTATGCCAAACAGCCTATTCTCCTAAAATACAAATCTCTCCTGCTTCAGTTCTGCGCATAGTTTCGATCCACGTTCCAGGACATCTAGTAGACGTGTCTTTACATTGTTATCCACATATTGTTTGGCCACAAAGTTGTGTATTCGCACAGGCTGTCATTTCAAAAGGGTTTCCTTGCTGCTACACAAAATGAAAAAGGATGTCAACATGTTTATTAAAACTTTACCCTCTCTTTCCTACAAGCTGATGGTGAGGAAGAGTTTCACGATGGTCCATTAATTTTGAATTCGTCATCGCTCTGAGAACATTGCAAATAGAGAGGACTTCATGGTAAACCAGCTGCCATTGAGCAACATATTCACTTTTACTTGTCTGACCAACAATTTACCTTGGAGCTTTTCCGTGATCTCTGTATCATCTGTTCCAGTTTGATAACTGCAGCCACACCATTGTACCTTTTCTCTCTGTCGTTCACCACAAAATGTCTTTGGATGAATTTTCAGTAGAGGTACTTTTTTCCACCGCTAGCTTTTTCACTTTCCAAATACCAGGACCCATATGCCAGGTAGTTTATGCAATCAAATACTCAAAACACAGTAATCAGTGACTCCACAGTCTTTATGTGCAGCTCTCAATCACCTTTCCGATCAGCATGTACCAAGTTTTTCACTTGAGCTATTATGTGTAAAACATTTCCCCAGTACTTGCAAAGTTCAGATTTTTTTTCACATTCTTTGACAAACTCTACGAACTTGATTGTCACGCTTTCTGATTTTGAACTGAGTGTATTGAACATTGCCTGGCTTTGCATTATGTCTTTTGAATGAAGTGTATCCTGTGCCTTGTTCACTTCTGAGATAAGATATGCAAAACCTAATTTGTCATTCTTGTTCTGCAAAGCATTTCAACGCAATGTTTCTGTAGCCTCAGATATGATGAACATACTTGTAACAAAAGAACATAATGAGTTCCGCTCAATACTGACGGGATAGTTTTGCTTTCAAAGAGTTCAGCCTCAATAAGTGCATTGTCTATGCCCCATCCACTGAGATAACTTCCTGCACACCACAACGCAACCTTTGTCATGTGTAAAACGACCATCATTAGATGAAGATAATCAAATACTACTCCATTGCTCATAAAAATGTCAGCTACAATACGGAAAACACCTTCATTGCCGAAAGGTGGCAGGATGGGCTGGTCTTCAAGATGAGCACCCACATTTAGGAAAATTGTTGGAGGTAGACGAGAGATAGCCATCGATCTTCTAAGTGCATGGACACTGGGTTTGGTTGTCGACGCTTTCTTAGACGACTCGTATTCTTGTTGTCGGACCAGCATACCTAAACAATCACCTCTCCTTCCACGCAACCAACAGACACCTCTGATCAGCTGACCTCTCTCTGACCACCATCCCACGCACCTACAAGTCCAGAACGGGAGGGAAGTCCTTTTCCTACCTCGCACCCAAAGCCTGGAACGACCTTCGCCTCCGGCAAACCCCCGAACTGCCCCGGTTCGGAACAGACCACAATACCTGGCTCTTCGGATGACTCCAGCATGCTACGGTTTCGGCCCCCCATAGCGCCTTGAGACCCTCGCTGGTGAGTAGCTGTGCTTTATAAACCCCTGATTGATTAATTGTTGTGATTCACTGGTTTCTGCTATTTTTTGAGAATTTTTTTCCAGGCTTTTTTTTTGCCGTTGTATACAACTTGTAGCACTTGTGACAATGATAAAATATTTGATCCTCTTTATTCGTCAGTTTCAATCTTTTGTGAACTTTGTCTTGCCGTATTTCTGCAGCATCTCAAACCTGCTTCTGTCCAGCCACAGTTGATGTCAGCTTTTCTTTCTAATTAGTTTGGCATATAACACATTTTCCTTTGTTGAAGGAGTCCTCAGATATTGTAGTTAGCAACACTCTGTCAGGAAGTAAAGATCCTCTGCTACCACCTGCTGCGCTCATGTTTACGAATTTGAATCAATGGAAAACTTGAAACAAACAAACAATATTAAAATAAATATGATGGTTAAAACACATCATTATCAATCAATCAGGGTTTTTGAAGCACAACCCACCCATGAGGGTCTCAAGTTCAAGGTGCTAGGAGGGGCGGGGGTAGTGGTCCAAGCAGCTCCGTGGTCATTCGAAGAGTCAGGTCTTGAGATCCTTTCTGAATAGGTGAGTGTCGGGCTTCATCTGATGTGGAGGGGGAGTTCGTTCCACTTCTTGGCTGCAATGTAGGAGAAGGATCTGCTGCCCGCTCTGGCCCTGAGGATGAGGGGGACCGTGGCTAGGGCTAGGTCAGCCTAGCAGAGGTTTCTCCTGGGGGGTGGAAGGGTTGCTCTGAGGAGTTATTTCTGTCTCTATAAGACTACTTGACCCCCAAAACCTATGTTTTGACACCAAAATGAAGTATATAGGTCTGCTGGTTCCTGGGGCCAGGACTAAGAACCACCAGAAAGGATATTTTTTTTTCCGTTTCACAGTAACAAAGCTGTGCTACACTGAAGGCTCCCTTGCCATAAATTCTATCCTGTGCTTTCTATGTCAAGTAAAGGTTGGCAAAGGAACCTTCGTTGTAGCCCTTCTTGTCTTTCCATGTAACAGAAATTAAGGAAGGACTGTAGTGAAGATCCTTAGCCATCGAACCTTTGTTTCAAATTGAAACAAAAACAGTACTGTGTTACAAGGAAGGGACCCTCCAACACAGATAAATGTTCGAGTCTTTATCTGACGTGCGTATGCTTCATGCATTAGTACATTAAACCCAGACCTGCTGGCTTTGCCAATGTTTGTCATCTTTTGTCTGCCACACCCCGCCTTTCCGACTCTGTCAGGTCAAATTTTGTGTGGAGATTCCTTTCTGTCCCACTCCGTGCTGAATGGATGAATGGTGCAAGTGCTCTGCAACCTTGTGCCTTAAAAGAACCCATTAATCACAGGCCTTATTGACAGCTTGCTGCCTGCTGTGTGAATGCCTGAGCCTGCCAACACTACCTGCTGGCGGCCTGCAGCCTGCTGCGCGAGTGTCTGCTCTAAGCCCGCCAACACTACCTGCTGGCAGCCTGCAGCCTGCTGTGCGAGTGTCTGCTTTAAGTCCGCCAACACTACCTGCTGGCGGCTAGCAGCCTGCTGTGTGAGTGTCTGCTCTAAGCCTGCCAACACTACTTGCTGGCGGCCTACAGGACTGCATCAGCAGGCGTTTAACTCTACTCTTATCTCTGAATTGACTAATGGCCCCACGAGGAAAGAGTGACTCATATTTAATCATTCCTTACGGTGAGGCCTCAGAACAGCAGTTAGACTCATGGGGGCCGCTGTGAGCCAAGTCTTCAATTCAGTTATTTTTTAGGATAATGCATTTAATAGCTACCTTGTCTGCAGCATTGTTGGAGTCCCGAGCCATGGTTTCACGTGCTGCCTGGATAGTGTGTGTGGAACTCAGTGTAAATATGTGTTTGTGAGGGTTGGAGAACTGGCAGTGTTGAAGGTCCGTGGCTATAGGTTGTGTAAGGACAGCGTTGTCTGATCCCATCACACATGCAAGCTACATGGTATCGCGTAGGTTGTGTAAGGACAGTGGGGCCTGGTCTCATCACACATGCAAGCTATGTGGTATCACATAGGTTGTGTTAGGACAGCGGTGCCTGGTCCCATTACACATGCCAGCTACATGTCTTTGAGTGTGTTCTGTAAGGACACCGGTGTCCGGTCCCACCACATATGCCAGCAACATCTTTGTGTAGGTTGTGTAAAGACAGCTGTGTCTGGTCCCACCACAAATGCCAGCTACATGTCTTTGCATAGGTTCTGTAAGGACAGAGATGCCTAGTTCCACCACAAATGTGAGCTACAGGCCTTGTGCAAGTTGTGTAAGGACAGAGATGCCTAGTCCCATCACACATGCAAGCTACATTTCTTTGTGTAGGTTGCTGTGAGGGTTTCCTCCCCGCAACACCGGAACCACCAGACCTTTCCAACATGTCCGCCACCATGTGGCAAACAGGAAGCAGGGTCGATGGTCTAGTGGTCCAACCGGATACCGACAGCCTCCCATCAATCGGGGAACAGCCAGGTGGGACCTTGGAGGACAAGAGGACGCCACACAACACACCAGGGGAGAAGGAGGAAAGAAGTGAAGCTGACGGGGAGGAGGTGACCGAAGACACGTTTCCAACCAGCGAGATGGAGCAGCATACAGACGACCACTCTGGGAGCAACGCGATTGAGTCCAGCGTTCCAACGTTGGAAGGGGAGGCTGTGACTTCCACCCCCAAGGCCCAGGAGGGTCGTGGGTCCAGGCAAGTGCCCCAAACTGGGTTCTTTTCTTTTAGGGGTTGGTGGGTGAGGTTTAAGGGCCACACCACCTTAAAGCACTGAATTTTCTCCTGGCACCTTGGCACCACACATTAGGGAGCACAGGTACCGGTCCAAATTGGAGACCTGATTGTGTCCTTTTTTTTTCTTTCTTTATTTGGTTCTTGTGAACTCCATTGCCGGCACCCCTCTCCCCCTCCATCAAGAGGACCAGAAGCAAGACCAGCAAGAGAGGGAGAAAACAACCACCTGTAGATGTGGACTGTGTTTTCTTTCTTTACCTTTTGTTTCCCCAACCTCCTGACTTTCGTTTTTCTGACAATCCCCAAGCATGGGGTACCAGGTGTAGCCACCCACGACTCATTGGGACATACGTATCTGACTGTATATAAATAAAGATACCACACAAGCATATCAATCCCTGTACAAGCCTCCAGAGCAATTTTCTTTTAACGGGAGAGGCCGAACGGCCCGAGTAGCTACTTGCTCTCAGTTGCATAAGGACACCATGCAAGCTGCATGTCTTTGTACAGGTTGTGTAAGGACACTGGAGTTAGGTCCCACCACACATGCAAGCTGCATGTCTTTGTATAGGAGGTGTATGGACAGCGGTACTTGGTCCTATCACAAATGCGAGCTGCATGTCTTTGTGCAGGTTGTGTAACAACAGAGGTGCGTTGTCCCAGCACACATGTGAGCTACATCTCTTTGTGTAGGTTTTGGAAGAAGTGTGGTGCTTGGCCCCATCACACATGCAAGTTGCATGTCTTCATATAGGTTGTGTAAGGACATCAGAGCTTGGTCCCACCACACATGTGAGCTGCATGTCATTTTGTATGTTTAAGGTTAGCAGTGCCTAGTCCCACCACACGCGCCAGCTACATGTCTTTGCATAGGTTGTGTAAGGACAGCAGTGCCCAGTCCCATATCACATGGGAGCTACATGTCTTTGTCTAGGTTGTGTATGGAGAGTGGTGCTTGGTCCCGTCACACATGTAAGCTACATGTCTTGTGTAGGTTATGTATGGACAGCGGTGCTTGGTCCCATCACACATGTGAGCCGCATGTCATTTTGTATGTTGTGTAAGGTTAGCAGTGCCTAGTCCCACAACACGCGCCAGCTACATGTCTTTGCATAGGTTGTGCAAGTACAGCAGTGCCCAGTCCCATATCACATGGGAGCAACTTGTCTTTGTGTAGGTTGTGAAAGAACAGTGGTGCCTAGTCCCACCACGCATGTGAGCTGCATGTCTTTAAATAGGTTGTGAAAGGACAGCGGAGTTCAGTCTCATCCCACATGCAAGCTGCATGTCTTTATGTAAGTTGTATAAGGGCAGTGATGCTTGGTCCTACCACACATGCGAGCTGCATGTCTTCATGTAGGTTGTGTAAGGACAGCAGAGTTAGATTCCATCACACGTGAGCTGCATGTCTTTGTGTAGGTTATGTACAGACAGCAGTGCCTGGTCCCACCACACATGTGAGATACTTGTCTTTTTGTATGTTGTGTAAGGACAGCAGTGCCTAGTCCCACAACACGCGCCAGCTACATGCCTTTGCATAGGTTGTGCAAGGACAGCAGTGCCCAGTCACATCACACATGGGAGCAACTTGTCTTTGTGTAGGTTGTGAAAGAACAGTGGTACCTAGTCCCACCACGCATGTGAGCTGCATGTCTTTACATAGGTTGTGCAAGGACAGCGGAGTTCAGTCTCACCACACATGCGAGCTGCATGTCTTTATGTAAGTTGTATAAGGACAGTGATGCTTGGTCCTACCACACATGCGAGCTGCATGTCTTCATGTAGGTTGTGTAAGGACAGCAGAGTTGGATTCCATCACACGTGAGCTGCATGTCTTTGTGTAGGTTATGTACAGACAGCAGTGCCTGGTCCCATCACACATGCCAGCTACATGTCTTTCGCAGGTTGTGTAAGGACTGCGGTGCTTTGTGCCATCACACATGTGAGCCGCATGTCTGCGTAGGTTGTGTATAGACTGCGGTGCCTGGTCCCACCACACATGTCAGCTACATGTCTTTGTGTAGATTTTGATAGGACAACAGTGTTTGGTCCCACCACACATGCCAGCTTCATGTCTTTTTGTAACTTTTGTAAGATAGCGGTGCCTAGTCCCACCACACATGCCAGCTACATTTCTTTGCGTAGGTTGTGTAAGACAACGGTGCCTAGACCAACCACACATACCAGCTACATGTCTTTTCGTAGGTAGTGTAAGGGCAACCGCGCCTGATCCCACCACACATTCCAGCTACATGTCTTTGTGTAGGTTTGGTAAACCGTGCCTAGTCCCATCACACATGTGAGCTGCAGTCTTTGTGTAGGTTGTGTATGGACAGCTACGCCTGGTCCCACACATGTGAGCTACATGTTTTTGCAGAGGTTCTGTAAGGACTGCAGTGCCTGGTTCCATCACACGTGTGAGCTACATGTCTTTGTGTAGGTTATGTATGGACAGCGGTGCTTAGTCCCATCACACATGTGAGTTACATGTCGTTGTGTATGGACACCGGTGCTTGGTCCCATCACACATGTGAGCCGCATGTCTTTGCATAGGTTGTGTACAGACAGCAATTGCCTTAGTCCCATCATACATACTCTGCCACCCACCTCCGGAACACATACCCTTCCACACCCCCTCCGGAAAACATACTCTGCCACACCCCCTCTGGAACACATACTTTTCTACACCCTCTCCAGAATATATACCCAACACATACCCTCCACACCCCCTCAGCACACATACCCTGCCCCACCCCCTCTGAAACATATTCTCTGCCACGCCCCCTTCGGAACACATACACTTCCACACCCCTTCCAGAACACATACCCTGCCACACCCCCTCAGAACATATACCTAGTCACACCCATCTGGAACACATACCCTGTCATGCACCCGCCAGAGCACATCCTTTGCCTCGCCCCATGGAACACCTACTCTGCCCCACCACCTCCGGAACCCATACCCTGTCCCAACCCATACAAAACACATACACCTCCCCACCCTCTCTGGAACACATACTCTGCCATGCCACCTCGGAAACACATACCCTGCCACGCCCCCTTGGAACACATACCTTGCCACAGCCCTCTCCGGAGCACATACCCTTCCCCCACCCTCTCTGCTCCCCCACATACCCTGCCTTACCCCCTCTGCAACACATACCCAGCCTCCCCCCGAACACATACCATACCACACCCTCTATGGAACATATAGTCTGCTCCAGCCCCTCCGGAACACCAACCCTGAAATTATCCACCTCCTGTAAGGCGGCGACCCTGTCAGCGGATTGGTCGCTGGAACGGGCATAAATGCCTAGTAATGGACGCGGTATTCATGGGCCTGGGTGCTTAATCTCCATTTTGTGGATAAAACGTACAATTCCTTTAGTTTGGGGTGGATTACAGGCCCGGGAATGCAGGAATACAACCCCAGGATCTTGTAATCAGACCCCTAGAGTCTCCTACAGCATCACTTCCTTGTTCACACCCATGCTTGTCTCTCTGGATATGCTGTGTTTGCGTTTTCCTACAGAAGACCTCACATTAGACCCAATCTGTCAGAACTAATCCATTTTTTTGGGTGGACATGAAACATGCCTTTCTATTCAGGGGCTTGTGCTGAGGGGCTGCCAGCAGCAGGAACCTGGCTCTGCACTCTGTCCTGCAGGCTCCTGTTTATGGTTTGTGAACTCTTCTATAGAATGGCCCCAAGTGGGATTTTAGCTCCAAATGGGGGTCCATCCTGCCAGTTTAGGGGTCCTAATGGCACATTGTTGGCCTGTGCCTGGTTTATAAACTGAGTGGAATGCAGCACATGTTCACACAGCCTTATTTCAAGACACTGCTGCCGAAGCCGAAGAGGCGGCTTGTGGCTGGATAGGCCAATGTGCCAATAAAACATCCAAAGTCAATGGAGGTAAGGGCGGTGGGGTGCTGCAACACCCCCAAAATAACCTCCCTGGAGTTCAGAAGTTGAAAGAGCTATGAAGATGCCTTTACATTTTTAGGTCTCGGCTGGCGTGGGCTGCGCACATGCGCCGTCTCGCTGGCGAGATTTAATGTTTTAAGTATTTTCTGTAAAGGGCTTTAAGCCCCAACCCTCTTTTCCATTGGCTGGCGTCACTGTGTATGCTAAACGGTGGCCAGCCATTGGAAAAGAGCTGTTTGTGATGTTTTTGTTTGGCTTTTTGAGCCGTCCCACTTAGACGGGCTCGCCTGCTTTCCTTCTGAAGTAAAAGGTTTCTTATCTTTATGGGGCCAAACACATGGCCCCATAAAGACAAGAAAACTTTTACTTCAGAAGGAAAGCAGGCGAGGCTGTCCAAGTGAGACGGCAGAAAAAGAGAAAAGTATACGTCATGGCGAGCACTTGTTTGTTGAGTTCAATCCTTTTCTGCTGGTCGGGAGATAAAAATCCCACTCAACGTCCGCTCTTACAGCAGCCGAGGTAAATGAAGCGGAGGAGAAAATAAGCCGCTCCAGACCGGCTCCCAATCTCGTGCTAATATTCATTTGTAATGCACTCTGGCAGAGGGTATCACCGCGAGTCCCCGAGGCGCTCCGTGCTTCACTGAAAGGTGCAGGCTTGCTCTGCTTCTCCAGAGGGGCTTGTGGAGGAGAGGTCTGTGAGCCACGGGGGATCACCTGTGTCAATGCAAAACAGCATGCATACTACTGCTAGACGCTAAAACCACAAGTGGTTAAACGCCCATCACTGACATCTGCTGTGATCCGCTGGTCGCGAGATAAATATCCTACTCGACGTCCACTCTTACAGCAGCCGAGGTAAATGAAGCTGAGGAGACAATAAGCCACTCCAGTCCGGCTCCCAATCTCGCGCTAATATACATG
This sequence comes from Triturus cristatus, assembly GCF_964204655.1. Classification (NCBI taxonomy): domain Eukaryota; kingdom Metazoa; phylum Chordata; class Amphibia; order Caudata; family Salamandridae; genus Triturus; species Triturus cristatus. The sequence continues at coordinate 44,486,382 of NC_140589.1, forward strand.
TGTGATGCACTCTGGCAGAGGGTAGCGCCACGAGTCCCTGAGGAGCTCGGTTCTTCACTGAAAGGTGCAGACTTGCTCTGCTTCTCCAGACAGGCTTGTGGTGGCTAAGCATCTTGAGTGGGGGAACTTTGAGGATGCGTTTGATGGCGATCAGTCTATGCATTATTATTAGCAAACTCTAACCACACATATAATGGCGGCATAGAAAAGGGTACTAGTAAAGCTATAGCGTCTTATTGGCTTTAAATCGGCTGCATTTTACTAGCTCTGGTAGTTGAGAACTGCAGAGATCTGTGATGCAATGTAGAACACTGACGTGTAAAATGAGCCCTTACGTTTGACTCATTAAATAGTTCGGGGTGTCTCTGTATCCGTTGTAGAGAATTAGCACAAGTTCCATTTTCCACAGGATAGCGCAGCGGGTTAATGCTTGTATTACGGCGATCCTCATTTAACCAGTAAATTAGTGTATTGGGTCAGTGAAATATGCACCCACTTCATATATCTGCATGCTACTTGCAAGTGATAATTATCTAATGCTTGCATGATTTAACACAACGTCAGTTAGGATTTTAATATGAGTACTTTGGCAGCAATCAATAGTCTCATTAAACGTCTAAAACATTGATGTTTTTACTGCGTGCTTTGGAAGCGTGTATGAGAGTAGATAGACGCCCAACATCGGCATGTCTGAGAAGCACACGTGCCTACAAACAGGGAGCTCGGGTCAAAAACACTTTCAAATGTCCCTTTACCCCTGGCCATCTTGTAGATTGACACTTAAGTGCAATTTTGTTTGGAGGTGAACCCGAAGCTCCGGCTGACCACCCCCAGCTGGGGTGGTGTACCCGATCAAAGAAATGAACGATCTTTTGACTAATGACGAGCAGACCAGGAAAAACAAGCATTAAAAATGCAATAGGTCTCGCCTTTCATTAAGTTAAAGCCATTTGCTTTGCTATACAATACCATTAGCAAAGCAAATGGCTTTAACTTAATCAAAGGCGAGACCTATTCCATTTTCAATGCTTGTTTTTTATCTAGTCATGTTTCCCGTAACATTAGTATGGGGCTTAACGGCCAGAGTTGGCGACTTGGGAGCTGGGGAACCAGCTTTGAGTCCCGGCATTGGCTCAGCCTCCTGTGATTCTGGGCAAATCACTGAATCTCCCCGTGCCTACCAAAAATGAATGTATCCTTGTATAATGTAACTGGTGCTTGGGTCAAGTTCACGCTATATAAATCTATGCTGTGTCTTCTGACAAATTGCGGTCTACTCTTTTATCCCAGAGGGTGGTGTTTCCTTTTCTTTCTCTGACTGCCAAGTGTTAAGATTTTGTAAAGTGAGCTATCTGACAGTTTTGTTGGGATACAGGAAGTGTGAATAGAAAGACCACAGGATGTCAATTTCTTTCTAACACTATCACCCAACAAAATGTAAATACCTGTAAATGAACTGTACAAATATTTCAGAAAATAGCAGTTAGGAAAGCACAAATTAAGTTCATTTTTTGTAATTCTGAAATGTGATGGAAATAAAGACTTTAATAATATTAAAACAAATCAAGACACTTTACCTGATGATCCACATATGATAAATATTCTCTGAAACTCTAGTTCCTCACGTTATCGTTTGTGCGCAACATAAACTTCTCGTTAAAACTGTATCTCAGATATTTTATTGGCCAATTCAATAGAAAGTGTGCTGTTTATCAATGACTGTGTACTTCCACACCGTGCTTTAATATATTTCGCAGTGTGCTCTAAAATTCACCCCTAGCTACATACTACAACCATACCACTCTCTTGCTGAATACATTTGCTACCTGTGGGAAACAGTTTTTTTGTTGCAGTACTCCGCCACTTTTTGCCTGATATCTGATGCAATTTTGACTGAAAGTGTGCTGGGTTCCTGCTTACCAAGTCCCAGTACCAGTGTTCTTTCCCTAAACTGTACCATGGTTCCACAATTGGCACCACTTTAGACTACATGTAAGTCCTTAGTAAACTGTAACCTTGCTACATAAGGCATTGGGAGTAAAGAGGGTCCCTAAGGGCTGCAGCACCAATTATGCTACCCTAAGGAACCCCTCACCAAGCTCATGCAAACTGCCATCGCAGCCTGCGGTCTTGTGGTGAGAAAAACAAAGAGTCAACGTAGGACACATCCCTGTGTGCCACGCCTGCAAAGCACTATGTGTGGTGTAGATAAGTCACCCCTTCAGCAGGCCTCACAGCCGTAAGGCAGGGTGAACTATAACTATGTGTGTGCATATCTACGGGAATAGGTCCGTCCCTGTGCTATCTAAGTTCACTCGTGTATATCACAAGTGCACAGGAAAGCCATAACGAGTACATGGGCTGGACACTCATGATTACGAGTTCCCCAGCGACATGATGACTTCACTGTACCCCAGATGTTTGGTACCAAATATCTCATCTTAATAAACCCACACTGATGCCACTGTTGGATTTATTAAGAAACACATCCAGAGGGCACCTTAGAGGTGCCCCCTCAAAACCTACCAATCACCAGTGTGTTCAGTGACTGGTCTCTACCAGCCAGCCCCCCTAGACAAGTTTCTGACCTCCGGGGGCGAGAGCCATAGCTCTCAGAGGTCAAGAACAAAGCCTGCTCTGGACAGAGGTGTGTACACCTCCTCCATGCAGGAACTCCATTCCAGGGTGGGAAGCTTCAAAGGCCCTGCTGCCTCTGTTATGCGACCCAAACGTCTCCAGATAATGGAGATGCAACCCCCCTGTCCTGACCCTACTTTTTGGCAGCAAGACAGGCGGGAAAATTATTAAGATTAGTAGGTATGCGCAGACCCCTAAGGTGGACTAGACAATGTAGACACCACCATTACAAATGCTTCAATATTGTTTTGTACGGAGTTAGGCTTCTAGTGGCAGGGTTATGCCTACTTCCCACAGGAAGTGGTCATGTAGACACCCTAAAGGTAGGTAGCCCATTGGCTACTACCTGTCACTCCCCTTAACACCCCAAAATTTAATATTTAGGTGGCACCCCGGAACCCAAGAACTCAGATTTGACGGATCACGAGAAGAAGGACGTAAAAGAGTCCCTGCCTGGCGAGATCTGCAAAATATCTGTGAACTTTTGGGCACGAAACCCTGTCTGCTCGCAACTCTCTTGACAATCGCGAAAGAGTGGCTCTTCCTACAAGTTGGAGATTACCACTGCCTTGGGTAGCCTGGCAGCACTTTGAAAATTGCCCCCATTCTCTCTTGGAGTTGAGGAGCTACTCCCATGCCATCCACAGGCAGCGGCAAGCAGTGTCTGGTCCACCACCTTACTGCTTCTCAGCCCGACCGACGCCGCAAACGACCAGGAAAAGGTTCTTGTGCTCTAGAATGTCAAATCTGTCTCCCCACTGAGTGTGAAGACACCAGGACCAACCGGAGCCGTACAGCACCAACCCCCAGGGTACCAGATCCCCTGCACCAAATACTGACAGCGAGAGTCCAGTTTGGATTCCTACTGCACCAAGACCCAGCAGCCATCGAGGGACATCAGCATTCTTACTGAGACCCGTTTTATGACTGGCCCAGCTGTCCTAATTTTGCCCCTGCTACCTGTTTGTCCGTAACTGCTAGGAGCATCTTTGCGCGCCCAGCCAACCTAACCACTCTGCACCCGAGCTGCCCAGCCTGGGTGCAGATGAACCGGATGTGCCCCCCTTGCTCCAAGACCCCTTGTGACCCAAGCCCCCATTTGGAAGCTCTTGGACATGTCCCGCATCCCCCTGTGCAGCCTGTTTTCAGGTGCCCCCCTCCTCTGTTGCACGCACAGCTCCAACTTCACCAGCACCCTGATCCTGGCTAAAACCAAGCCGTTCCCAAAGAACTACTGGTGGTACTTTGGAGCTTTGCCCACTGCAACCCAAAACCCAGAATATGAACCCCTGAAACCGACTCTACTTACCAATATGCATATATGACTTTTCTTTCCATAGGATTGCATTGTGTGTAAAGGCGCACGCCTTTGAAGGAGTTGCTTACCTGTAACAATTGCTAATAAAATCAGTACTTACTTTTGAACCAAGTTCTTGGTTTCACAAAATATAAACAGAAGTGTTATTTTTCCAATTTGGTCTCGGATTTATTCTTTAAGTGTGTTTCTCATTTATTGCCTCTGTGAGTACAACAAACGCTTAGCACAGCCCTCTGATAAGCCTAACTGCTCGCCCACACTACCACTAAAGAGAGTTAGTATTATCTTCATTATTCTCTGTCAGCCAACTGGGGACCCACTGGACTCTCTGCAGAGTGTACTTCTTTTTAGAGCGCTATATGGAGAGCCAGCTTCCTATACTAGTCTTGTTCTTTGTGTGACACTTGGGTTTTTCCTCAGTCCCGATGACTTCAGTGATGTAACATTGATGGCAGCACCCTCACTCCAAAAATGAATGACCCGCCAAACCTACACCAGTCGCACATCTGTGAGGTGGGCGGTTGTGCCGCGGGTTGGTACCGATCCCCAAGTGAAGAATAGGAGAGTTTCATTGTAGCATCACATTACCAGACTAGGTATGTCCTTATTTAGATGAATAATACAGTTCTTTATTTGGGTCACCTTTGTGAGTGCATGCTGTGTGCCAGTCATGATGGAACAGGTGACCAGTGCCAGTCGGTCTAAGCCCACAGCACATTGGTACATGTACAGGATTGATGTGGGTCACGATGTTTGGTGTGAGCCAGGGCTGCAGGAGGTAGAATGCTGTAAGTGAGTGAGTGGAAGGCCCTTTCTGGGTCTGAAGGGGGTTCATTCTTGGGCCATCCCTAGCCGAGTTACCGTTCGAACAGGAAGGGCATTTCTGAAATGTTGGCGGCTGTCATGTGACCTCAAAGCAAGTTCAGATTGGTGCCTAGCACTGCCTATCATGGCACAGCCCTGCCTATCATGACACAGCACTGCCTATCATAACACAGCCCTGGTCACAGTCACTTTCTTTTAAATCCGGCCCAGGTGTGGGTTCTCGTACTCGTGCAGTGGGGTGTTGGATCTTTTCAGGTGGTTGGGTTCTTCTTGTGTAGATGACATAACCCTGTAATCCTATTCTTTCCACCTGTGGGGGCTTGAGGAATGCCCAGGTGTTCATACTGTTTGACATGTCAGTACTCTTTGAGTTCCAGGATTTTGTGGTGCCTGTCCAGGTACGGCAGAGCCCACAGCATGAAGGGGTCCGAGAGTTCGGGGTAAATTCCCTATGGGGTCCTTCCAGGAAGGGCAGGGGTGGCAAGCCTGCACTGTGCACAATATGGTCTACAGGGTCAACCTAAAAGCGAAAAAGGTTTTTGTGTGAATAAGGAGCAATCCATGTGATGCAGTGGTTACTGGCAGCCTGATGCTGTGTGTAGTCCCTCCAGGTATGAGAGAGGAGTGGGCCATGGTGTGCACTGGTTACAGGCAGCCTGATATTCTTCTGTGTAGCCCCTCCAGGTGTAAGAGAGGAATAGACCATTTTGTGCACTGGTTACAAGCAGCCAGATGTTGTGTGTAGCCCCTCCAGGTGTAAGAGAGGATCAGACCATTTTGTGCACTGGTTAGAAGCAGCCAAATGTGTGGAGAAGATTGGGCCATTTTGTGCACTGGTTACAGGCAGCTAGATGTTGTTGTGTGTAGCCCATCCAGGTGTAAGAAAGGATTAGGCCATTTTGTGCACTGGTTACAAGCAGGCAGATGTTGTGTGTAGCACCTCCAGGTGTAAGAGAATATTTGGCCATTTTGTGCACTGGTTACAGGCAGTCAGATGTTGTTGTGTGTAGCCCATCCAGGTATAAGAGAGGATTAGGCCATTAGGTGCACTGGTTACAAGCAGCCAGATGTTGTGTGTAGCACCTCCAGGTGTAAGAGAAGATTTGGCCATTTTGTGCACTGGTTACAGGCAGTCAGATGTTGTTGTGTGTAGCCCATCCAGGTGTAAGAGTGGATCTGGCCATTTTGTGCACTGGTTACAGGCAGCCAGATGATGTTGTGTGTAGCCCCTCCAGGCGTAAGAGGGGATTAGGCCGCGATGTGCACTAGTTACAGGCAGCCTGGTGTTTGGAGATCCCTCCAGGTGTGAGAGAGGATTAGGCTGCGGTGTGCACTGCTTGCAGGCAGCCAGATGTTGTGTGTAATCCCTAAAGAAGTGAGACAGCAATAGGAAATGGTGTGCAAAAGTTACAGGCAGCCTGATGTTGTGTGTAGTCCCTAGAGGAGTGAGACAGAAATAGGAAAAGGTGTTTACTAGTTACAGGGAGCCTGGTGTTGTGTGTAGCCCCTCCAGGTGTAATAGAGGATTAGGCTGTGGTGTGCAGTGGTTACAGACAGCCAGATGTTGTGTGTAGTCCCTAGAGGAGTGAGACAGAAATAGGAAATAGTGTTCACTAGTTACAGGGAGCCTGGTGTTGTGTGTAGCCCCTCCAGGTGTAAGAGAGGATTAGGCTGTCGTGTGCACTGGTTACAAGCTGCCAGATATTGTTGTTCATAGTCCCTCCAGGTGAGAGAGAGGGATGGTCCATGGTGTGCACTGGTTACAGGCTGCCAGATATTGTTGTGTGTAGTCCCTGCAGGTGAGAGAGAGGGATGGTCCATGGTGTGCACTGGTTACAGGCTGCCGAATATTGTTGTGTGTAGTCCCTGCAGGTGAGAGAGAGGGATGGTCCATGGTGTGCACTGGTTACAGGCACACCATGGTGAAGCCGTATTTAACGTTGCACTTCTGTGTAATCGTCTTGGGACTGGTGTGGTTCTATCATTAGTTAGGCATCAGCTGGGTCTTTACTTCCTTCTTGATTTCAGATGTTTCTCATCTTTGTCGTGAGGGCATACCCTAGTTTCGTCATTTTTACAGTGAGTAAGGTGCCACCCATGCTGTTATCACCTAGCCTAAAGTTACTCAAGTTACCAGTCTCTTGAGGTTCAGCCCTATGAAAGTATGGGTCACAGCTGATGAGCATAGCACTTAAACCTCACAGGTTCCCACAGTTCAGTGTTGTTTTTTGCTCATAGAAAGTCTTGTCTAGCAGACTACCCCTCTCTACTCCACCTCTATGGCCTACTTGTGCATTTCCTTCACAAGTCACAATGAGACGGAGGAGAAAGAACGAAGCCTGGGCAGCCAGAGGACACATAAAGAGGGGTTTGCGGCTACCGGGACTCCTCTGAAGCACACATCTGAGGTTCTTCTCAGCTATCCCCGGGCTCAATCACAGCAGACATCTGTTGCATGTGACTATCACAGAACTGTCAACAGTGGAGCAAACAACATGCTTGTGGAGAGGGGAAGCAGATGTGTTTATTTTCACTCGCAGGTCTTGTGTTATTAGTATTTATTTATTACATGTGTTCTCCCACAACCATTCATTGGTGCTGTCTGGACTCTTTCTTTTCACAGACCAGCTCAAAGGAGAGGTCGAACAGCGACGAATGCAAAAGGCAGCTTTGGGTAAGGAACTCCCTCATGTTTAATGTTTTATGTAGGTCTACTTTTGGGCTTGCTTGTAATGTTTAAAAATAAGTTATTTGTTATTCAATAAAATTGTGTTTTCTTGTGTTTAAGACATACACACATTTGCGATTCAAATACATCGTCATTTGCATTTTAGAGTATTTTTTTTAAGCAGCTACTTTACTCATCCGATCAGCACCTCGTGCGTGTAGATCTGAGTGTTGTTTCTGCTAGGTATTCAAGAGATGGTGTTGGGTTTCCAGTGCCCCATGTTACAAGTAAAAAGTCCTGTTAACACGTAGACAGCCCCCTTTGAGAATAAGGTGCATTTGTCATTAGTCTGCTCCAAGAGCAGGGGCTATAGGTATCATTTATTTGAGTTTTCTAATCTGCAGCTCCTCATCAGTCAGGGGCTGTACATATAGAACAACAAATGGCACAACCTTAGCAGTAATAATAACAGCAGTTAAAGCAGATAATGAAACTCAAGTAAGTATCACTAAAGGGGACTTTATACTCAAGGGAAATTAAGACTTGATCTGAATCGAGAGGAAAGGATCTAAAACAGTATTGGACTGGTCTTCATTGAGGGCTACTACTCATTGGGACGATGTACTCTGAAGAGATGAGTTTCAATTGTCTGTGAGAGGACACACGGCTGGGGTTCAGTCGTAATTTGCTCAGTAATGAGTTCCAGACAGTGGGAGCCTCACCCGCGAATGAATGATGTTGTGCCTGTGATGTTCTGAAACGAGGGTTTTCCAAGAGTAGCAGTCATGCTGCACAGATGTCTTGCATGTTTGGACATTTTGAGCAGATGAGAGAAACGGAGTGGAGTGCTAAGATTCAGTGGTTTGTACAGGAGGCAGCCAGGCTTCAACTTCACGCCTTGAGTGGGAGCCAACGAAGAGCGGAAGGATGGTGGTAATATGAATGATCATACTTTCTGGAGAATGATCAGAGTCTGGCTGTAGCAAGACATCATGTGGCTCTCAGAGGATTAAGTGATGGTTGAGGCTGGTCTGCTGGCTTCAGACCAATATATCATTCAGCTCTTGCTAGGAATATTAGATTAAGTGTTCTGAATTGACATGGTGTCGCTGGTACCCGTGGAGCTCTCTTTATCAGGCCACATGACCCTGGGAGGTTCTCTTTACCATTGGGTCTTCAACTGCTTGGAACAGCTAGCTTGTAACAATACCGAACGTCCGTCCAGTATCAGGGATAGCTTCACATTAGGCCTTTCTGCAAGGCCCTCAACAGGCAAACTTAGCGGTTTCTCAGTCATGTGATTGACTAGGAATTCATAAACCTTAAACTGTCTCCACCTATGCGTGGGATCCTGTAATGAATTGTAATACATATGCGTGTAGGTAAGTGCCTCTTTCGACACGGTTTGCCCGCCATTTTTTGTCTGATGTAATTTCGATCTGTAAGTGCACTCAGTCCCTGCTGTCCAGGTTCCCGTTGCCGGATCTCCTTCCCTAAAACTGTACCATGATTGGCACAACTTCTTTTGTCTCTGCAAGCCCAGTAAATGGTACCCTCAGTACCCAGGGCATGAAGACAGAAGGTTCCGTAGGGACCACTCACACAGATCCGGCGGTGCAGCTATCGTAGGCCACATGCCCAGGTGCAGGACAAACCGAAGAGTCAACATGGCAACTGAGCCCTGCTGCACAAGAAACCGGCGAAAACTCTGCCAGCTGCAAAATGAGTTGCCAATGGGTTGGCTGTCCTTCCTGAAACTTGCAAGGCCTCCAAGAAACCATTGAGACCTTCCAGCCTTTGCACATTGCCACAAACCTCCCTTTGGGCTAGATGCTCTAGTTCCCAGTAACTGTCGGTAAAGAACCTTGGTGGTTAAGGACCGGCTTTTGTGTTGACCCGACTCACCACTGTAAAGAAACACTGCAGCATGCCTATCACCTTGAGGGATTCTCTCAGCACAGCGACCGGCACTGGAAGCTGCCCTGCTCCTGAGAGCCCATACCTTCCTGCTGGTGGCCTCGAAGGTGGAAGCCACAACGTTGGCACGACCGCCTCTCCTCTGTGATGGTCCACCCTGCAACTCAACTGTGGCCTGACCATTGCCGGTGAACTCCTACATCCATCACCCACAACTTCGGCTACTCCTGCTACAGTTGCTTTTCGACTACTGCTGTACCCAAGTCCTGGGCCTCCAAAAACCTTCACCTTGCCGGTGAAGAAGACCTCCAACCGACCCAGGCAGCGAAGTCCTGCAAAACTCCTCGGCGGAGACCTCCTTCTAGCGACCCCACGGATAACTGTGTCGGCTGTACTTCACCATCCAATACTTCACCTTCATCCCTGCACCCGCACTCTGTTTTGACAGTACTTCCATAGAACTACAGTGACCTGCTACCAGCGACCGCAATGGTATCTGTGATTTGGCGGACTACTCAACTCCATTGCAGTTATATGCCTCCCTGGTTTCCTCCGCTAACCGCAATGGTAAATATTTACGGTATCGACCGCCGTGTGCCTAGATACTGAAAGTACTGCATACTTTGAACTGCACTGCATTTATTTCGAATACAAAGTATTCATCTGAGTGTTTTGAATTGTACAAAGTATAGTTCTGAATCTTGCTTCTCAAAACCTACATACATATTGTGTTATTTTTATGCCATATTGATCTCAGATTTATTCTTGAGTGTGTGTCTCTATTATTGCCTCTGTGAGTACAAAAAAATGCTTAACACTGTCCTCTGGTAAGCCTAGCGGCTTGCCCACACTACCACAAAAAGAGTTAGTATTATCTTCTTACTGCCTCTATCTTCCTCTGGAGACATCTCACACTCTCTACAGAGCGTACTTCATTTTAGTACACTGTACAGAGAGGCAGTATCTTCCAATTTGGATTTTTGAAAATGAGCTCATGAAGAACAAATACCCATTGAAGGATATAGCTTCAGTCCCCCGGTGTACAGCAGTGTCAGGCAGTTTATTTCCTGCTCTGTGAATCAAAGACCCTGAAGACAAATGGAACTTCTTATATCCACTCTTTCAGGCTTCTTGGGTCAACTCTTTGGCTCCACTGGACTTCGTAGGACATCTGCTGTCTAATTCACTCTTTGTTTCTGGTGGTACGAAGTTTGTTCTTTTTGTTCTCAGTCTCCTCAACTGCCCATTCAGCCATTCTGTTGGCTATTTTCAAGAGTCCCTGCAGACATGGAAAGACATCCTACAAAGAAGCACATTCGGGTATTCTGCTTTGTCTCTCAGATATCTACACCATCGAGTAGTCTAATGAATGTCAAGAGTTGCCGCATGGGAGGTTGGGCAGAGTAGGATGTTGTAACTAGTGAGTGCACATACCTACTCTCTGTGGGAGCCAATGAAGAAGAAAAAAGGAACCTCTTGTGAACAGCTGAAACAATCAAGGAACCTGCAGTGGGGTTCTCCCTTTAGTACAAGTAATTCAAGTCTGGAACCTGAATTTCTAACCCTGTTTCCTCATCACTGCCACTAATAAACCCCACCCCTCATATGTTTCATTATGCCATCTTTGGTATTTTTTTTTAAGTTTAGAAAGCTTTATTGAATATGATAAGCATAGTAAAACATCAGTACAGAAAAATATGGCGTTGAAAAGAAAATGGAGTAATATTAAAATGAACATATGTGCAATTCAATCCCAAAAAAGGGATATAGAAACTATACCAAGGAAAAAAGCTTTTAAAATTATTTTTGTGGGAAGGAGGGGGAAGAAAGAGAGACAGAGAAAGAAAGGGGGGAAGGAGAAAAGAAGGGCAACATGAAATACAGATGCAATAATAAATGTTCCATAAACAATTGAGTGAAATGCAAATTAATAATAACAATGAGACATTGAAAAGAAGACAAGGGAAAATTCAAGGAACATGTCTAGAAAGAAAATCGGTTAAAGGTAACCATAACCAGTCCTTTTTGATTAATAGAGGTACTGTGGTGACAAAGGCACGGTCAAGCCTACGATGATGACATAACAAGTTCCACCAGACACTGTACGAAAGTTTTGAAGTATCCTTCCAGTTGGTTGTTATGATCTGAAAGGAAATGGCTATGTACAGATCTATAAATTTACGTACATTACACTGAACATTCCATAAAGGTGAGGAGCCGCACAAAAAAATATGTACAATCTCAAGAGGAAAATCTGTGGCTAAAATGTCGTTTAGCATTGACCAAATGCGAGACCAAAGGGATTTGAACAGCGGGCAATGAAAAAACATGTGAAGAAAATCACTATCAACATGTGAGCAGGACCAACATTTTTTGGATTCAAGTAATCTGAATTTATGGAGATCGGAAGGGGTGAAAAAGAGTCTGTTGTAAAAAAAAGTATAAAGTCTGTGTGGTGCTAGCAGAGCGGGAAACGGTGTGTATTTTAGACCATATAGAGTCCCAAACTTGGAAGGAGAATTCCTGAGCTAGATCCTTTTCCCATAAAAGTTTTAGTTTAGACTTGGACCTAACAGCAGATGGATGGGAAAGTAATTTATAAATGGCAGCAGCTTTGAGAGGAATAGAAAAGTCTGGCGGAGGGGAGAGGGTCGAAGAAGTAGTGGACAGGGAGCTGCTTTGAGAAATAATAGAGGCTAGGGTGATTTTTAGCAAGGGGTATTGGGAAGAATGCGTGTTGGAAGTGTCAAATGAGTCACGAATGTCTGAGAAATCCCTCAGGGAGTTATCTTTAAGTAAGTGGTCATAAGTAAGAATACCTTTGTCAATACATTCCTTCCAGAATAACGCTCTAGTATTAATCTTTAAGAATTTATTATACCAAATTGGAGTTTGGGAGTGAAAATCAGCATGTGAGAGAAAGGAACGGGACAAGGAAAGAGCAAGTGCTTTGGAGTGTTTAATATGGGGGTGAGAAAATGCTTCGGAGGCTGGGATAAGCGAGTAGCTGTAAGGAATGAAAAGGGTGAGAATTGCGCGTGCTCCAGGGAACTCCAAGCTGTTAAGGGAGGACAAGAAGAGTCTGTTAAAAAAGGCCAGATTTGTTTTAATGTGAAAGCAGAGTGATATTGATTGAGGTTAGGAAAGTTAACTCCACCTAAATCTTTGGGTTGTTGGAGACGGGAAAGAGAAATCCTAGCTTTGCGATTGTTCTATAAAACTTTTGTTAGGAGGCGGTTTTAAAGAAAAAAAGTGGGAGAGAGATAGGGAGCATAAAGAGATAAAAATTAACAATGGGGAGGAGCATCATTTTAATAGTTGCTAGCCTCCCCCACCAGGATAAGAAAAGACGGGACCAACCTTCAATGAGTACAGAGCTTTTTAAGTATATCCGTATGATTGATTTTAATAGTTCCTCTAATAGTGTTAGCTTAAAGGATGCCTAAACACTTAATATTCCTGGGATTCCATTCAAAGCCAGAACCGTGAAACATATGGGAAAGGCAAAATTTGTTTAGAGGTAAAACTTCAGATTTGTCAATATTTAATTTGTATCCAGAGACTAGGGAGTATTCTTGTAATAGAGAGAAAAGAGAGGGTAAAGAGGTGGACGGATTAGAGATGTAGAGTTGGATATCATCAGCATAAGCAGTAAATTTAATATCAATATTCTGAAATTTGAAGCCTGTATAGGATGGTGAACACCAATTTGTTTCTAGGAAAGGTTCTAAAGCGAGAATAAAAAGAAGAGGGGAAAGGGGACAACCTTGCCTGGTGCCTCTACGAAGAGAAAAATATTTAGATTGAGAACCATTAACCCAAATAGAAGTGGAAGGGGCAGAATACAACAATTGAATATATTGAATAATAGGGAGGCTAAAACCATGCCATCTCAAAGCATAAAATCCCAGCTTACCCTATCAAACTCTTTTTCAGCATCCAATGTGATAGCTGCAACTGGGGAATCCATTTTTGAGGCAAGGTGGATGATGTTGAGGAGAGTTCTCGAGTTATCAGTAATTGATCTACCTTTGACAAACCCAGATTGATAGAAATTGATGAGGTCAGGGATAACTTTATTAATACGAATGGCTAAGATTTTGGCATACATTTTACAGTCTGTATTGATTAAGGAGATGGGCCTATAAATTTTGCAAAGGGAGGGGTCCTTGTCTTTTTTAGGAATTAAGCATAACATTGCCTGGGTAAGTATCCCCTGGATTCTCCATTGATACGAAAATGGTTGCTCAAGGAGAGTAAGTGAGGTAGTAAACATTTTTTTTAAAGTGGAGATAAAATCGAACAGTGAAGCCATCCGGACTGGGTGTTTTGTCTTTGGGTAGGAGAGTAATGGCATTAATCATTTCCTTTTCTGAGATAGGAATGTCTAGGGATGAAAGGTCTGTAGAATTATCGGGAGATTTAGGAATGGTTTGAAAGAAGGAGTACATTTGTGCGGGAGAAGGACGGGACTCTGGAGTGTATGGGGAAGTATAATATTGGACGAAACAGTCAAGAATTTTATCATCAGTGGATTGACGAACTCCATAGTTATCGGTAATAGCTACAATGTTGGATTTTTGCTTTTGGATTTTAAGATAATTTGCAAGGGATTTGCCTGCTTTGTTCCGCCCACCATACATTTTTGTATTAAATTTGAGGAGATTATTACATGCAGAGTCCCAAGAGTGTTTGTTATATTGCAATTTCGCTTTGATAAGAGAAGATAGTGTATCTGTGGAATTTGTGGTGAAATATTGATGTTCGAGATCTTTAATTTGTTTAAGGATGAGAGAGGACTGGGAGAGGGCTTTTTTCTTCTTCCGAGATACAAAGTCAATAATAAAGCCTCTGGCGGCAGCCTTGAAGGCATCCCAAATAAAGTGAAATTGAGAAGTGGAGTGAAGATTATTATGAAAAAATTCCTCCATGAAGGGCGTGAATTGCTCAACAAACTGGGGGTCTAAGAGGAGAGAATTATTAAAGCGCCAGCAACGAGAGGGGGGAGAAAGTGAGGGGTAATTCATGTCCAAAATGACGGGGGCGTGATCTGAAACAAGGATAGAGCCTATTTCTGAATTAGTCATGAATTGTAAAGCATGTTGAGTGAGAAAAATGTAATCAATACGGGAGTGGGATGCATGAACGGGGGAAAAGAAGGAAAATTCCAGTGTGTCAGGGTGAGAGAATCTCCAGGTGTCTATTAGGCCTCTAGAAGAAATACCTTTACAAAATGTTTTCTGCATCTTATTGGGAACATATCTGGTTTGTGATTTCCGGTCCAAAAAGGGATCCATGAGTTGATTACAATCACCACCCACAATTAAATCATCAGTCGCATACGAGGAAAGAAGAGTGGAAAATTCATTCCAAAAGGTTAAATCAATGCCATTTGGGCCATAAACATTACAAAAGGAAAGTTGTGTGTTATTAACAGTAGTATTTAAAAACAACCATCTACCATTATTATCATGACTCATTTTGTAACTGAACGCTTAACGACTTATGAAACAAAATAACAACGCCATTTTTGTTATTCACTGTCGGGGAGCAAAAAGCTTCTCCTACCCATTGTTTGCGCAGTGAAGACAGATCTTGCAATTTGAGGTGCGTTTCTTGCAACAATGCAACTTGACATTTCAATCTCGCCAGATGAGATAAAACACGTTGTTTTTTAACAGGATTGCGAATACCTTTAACATTCCATGAGATAACGCGAAGACCACTCATCCATGGAGTTTGAATAAGGGTAGGCTTGAAAGTGAAGAGAAGTCAAAAAAGGAAAGGAGAGGAGAATGCAAAAGTAAAGAGAGGATGAAAAGATAAAGATAGCGAAGGACATCAAAAAGAGAAGAAAGTGTACCATATGGCCACCACAGAAGCAGGCTGAGAGAACAATAAAGAACCATAAGCTGAAAAGAAAAAGAAGAAGATTTAGACAGAAATAGAAAAGGAGAATATTGCCAGAAAGTAGAAGGAGAAAGAGGGAAGGAAAGAGAGAGTAGAGAAGAGAGGGAACACAGTCACCTCAAAAGAGGTAAGAAAGAAGAGATGACAAAAAGCCAGAAAGCTTTAGTCATGCCAAACAAAAACGCAAAAAACTTTAATGAGGGAGGGGGGACGGAAAAAGTCAGGACAGCCATTCCACAGAGAGGAACACCAAGAGGAAACATAACAACTTTACATGACAATATAAAGGGAAGGGAGAAAATACTCCAGTGAAAATTTATAAATAAGTAAGACAAAAAAGGAAGGGAAATTACCAGACAATAGGGTAAACAGCAACGAGATGGGTCAGACATTATAGACAAACAGGTAGTGTGAACGGGGATGTTCGACAACAGCACAGGGAGAACCTATAAGATAAGAATAAAATACAGACAAAAATACGATTAAAATTAAGGAATAACAGATTTAAATCCTAGAAAATAAAAGAGCTAACAAATAACAAAGCAATCAATGCTTGCTAAGCTCCAGAAGTTCTCCTCGATGAGTATGTATGAACTTCCGAAGGCTGGTCTCCAATCCAGGAATTCTTTGCGTCTGCTGGCTGTTGGTTTAGATACATCTTGACTGAAGAAGATCCTGTGACCGGACCAGAACAACTGTTTAACTTGTTTGGCAGCATTAAGGATTGCCATAAGATCGGAATACAGCAAGAAATAGGCAATCATACCTCTTTCTTTGGCGGAGGAGGAAGTGCTTTGAGGCCCAAGTCTGTGTGCTCTTTGGATAGTAAAATCTGCTGATTTTGGAAGGCCAACGATCTGCAAAACTTGAGTCTTCGAGAAGGAGTTCATGTCTGAACCTTCAGAACCCTCTGGAATACCATAAATGTGTAAATTATTACGCTGGTTGCGATATTCTAAGTCTTCTGTAGTTTTCTTAAGTTGGGCAACTTCTTTGGTGAGACTGTCAACTTTGGCAATAACATCCTGAGTGCCACTTATCGTTTGTTCAACATCAGAAAGTCTCAAGTCAACGCCTGACCATTTCTCTTCAATTCTTTGGAGAGTAGCAGAGGTGTCCGACATAAAGGGACGAATAAGGCGCAATTCGTCCATGATGTCCTCCAACGTGAGGGGGAGAGGTGATTTAGAAGGGGAAGAAGGATCTTTCTTAAGTCGCTTACTGGTAGTTGCTGCGGAATCCTTACGACCTCCAGAAGAAGCTCCTGTGGCCCAATGCTGCTTATTATCCATGATGAAAAGGTGGATAAGGCAGTCACAAAAACGCACTTGTAAGGACCAGGAAGAGACCACCAAAACGCAGTGAAAAATGATCAATGAGATGCAAAAGCAAAAAGAGCACAGAGCCCACAGCCCTGACAATGCTGTTGAGAAAAAGGACCACTGGCCAGAAACAATTTCCACTGCGCAATAGGCACCTAAGAAAAAAAGCAGTCAGCAGATGTACAGAGACCCTTGACTGGGTAGGTCTGTGTACTTCATTAGAGCACAATACAAAGCAGAGCAGACATGACCTTTGACAGGAGGCTTAGTGTGGGAGATGTTAAAATAATCCAGCAGGTGACTGTAAAGAGCACAGAGAGGATAATGACGCTGCCATTCTGACGGGAAAAAAAAGAGGTTTCATATACAAAGCCAAGCACTAACTCCATAAAGCAGTGACAAGCAATCCGTTTTTAAAAACAAGCTGGATGCTGGGATTAAAGCAAAGTCAAATTCCTCAGCGCAGACCATTGAGGAAAGCAGCATACCGAACTTCTGCGCGCTGCTTCAGAAATGCACAAAATGGCGGCCATAATACATGGAGGTGCTGAGGCGATGGAGATAAATGAATAAAAGGGGTCTAAACCGGCATAATAGACGTTGGAAACTAGCCTGCACAATCCTGGCAGCTTACGACGCCACATACCCCCTTGTGAGCGAGTAAGTTGCGGGGAAGAGGTCCCTTCGGAAATAAATGTAGCTCGGTGCTACGGAGCTCCTCAGGGTGCGGCCATCTTGCCGCCGCGCGCTCCGCCCCATCTGTGCCATTTGATATTCCGTTTAGTAATCAGAAAGTGCAGCGCACTCCATATCTTTGCATGAAATTGTAAATTCACTTTATATCTAGTACAGTGTTTATTCTTATATATTCATGTTTATTCGAAAAAGTGAAGGAAGTAGTGTTTGGCATAGTGAAAAGAATGTTGATGATAGAATGTTTAGCTCAGAACATTTAAAAAGTGCTGAGATAGCATTTTGTTCTAGCTCGAAAATGAAGAGAGGGACAAAGAGTAGACAGAAAGGCAGGAGGTGGAGAGGGGGTACAGTTGCTGAAGAGCAGCAGACAGGTGAGCATTGAAAGATGAAAGAGGTGGAAAGATGAGCATCAGGTTGCAGTGTGAAAGGCATTTGATAGTCAGACCTCCTTAATGGATTTTAAACAATCTTATCAGACAAAGTCTCTGCATTCCTCAAGCTGCATATTATTGCTGTAGAGCCCAGAGTAACATGTAGGTGTCATTGTATATGCCATTAATTTGTAAGCGAAGGGTGTGACCAACAGATCATGCTGCTAAGTAAGACAGAAGGTACCGAGTGGATCTTCAAGTTGAAAAATGCACTCGTTCTAGACCATCCTTTTTTGTACATTGGGTGAATCCTGTTGCAGTTACTGAAGAAGCGGTACAAGGGGAAAATGGACGGAACAACGCGGGCAGAGCCACGCGTGCCGTGTCCACGCAAGCGTAACCACGCTTGCCTGATCCCAGCTTCTGCCTTAACCATGCAAATGCGTAGTTAAGGCAGATATTGGTCTATTGTTTAGGATGGGCGGGGAGAAGAAGAGGAAGCATCGGAACAGAAAGCTCCAGACGCGGACAGGTATGTGAGGCTGGAGCCGGGTTTGGTGGATTAATTATTAGTGGTGGGGGTTGCTTTTAGGGCTCGGGGTGGGGTACTTTTAGGTTGGGGGTCAGGGTTTTAGGGGGAGGGGGTCGGGGTAGGTTTAAGGGCGGGTGCTGAGTTGGGGTAGTTTTTAGGAGTGGGAGTAGTTTTAGGGCTCATTGTGGGGGGTGTAGGGGTCATTTTTAGGTCTCGCCTGAGCCAGCGCATGCGTTGCTCTGGGAGACATTTAGTTAGGGCTTTTAAAAGTGCTGCCACACGGCCTAGCGCTTGCTTTCACGCGCGCGTGCACCCGCCAGCTTTCAGCGCCCTGGCCTCTCCTTCTTTCGCGTGCACCACTCGCGTGTTCTTTTTTTTTTGCGCGTGCGCGCGCACACAACTCCCTGGCTTGTTGCTCGCGCTTCTTGTGTTTTTTACTTGTGGGTGGCTCTTCATGCGCAGTAAAATTAGATCTGTCAAACATTGGCTGGAAAATGCAACCAAAAAGCTTATTAGCACCCCAATCTAGACCGGCAGCATCTGCTCCTGTTTGAGCATTGCGTTCAGCAGACAGCAGTCCTAAGGCACCTTATTCCTTCGTGTAGCAGCCCCAGCAAATTAAGTACTGCAGGCCACTCTCATCTGCCTCCCTCCCTTACGTGTATTACAGCGGAGACAGAACTCGAGCCATGGAACCACCTGTCACCGTATCCCAGCAGGTGGTAAATGTATGGGACACCTTCTGTTCAATGTGCTCATGAAAAATGATTCATGGCGGAAGACAAATCAGAGAGGATCTTTCAAAGAATTGTTCACTTCATAGAACGTGTAATGAATGGTTGAAATGCATGCATTTTTAACACATTTAAAAATACGTCTTGCGTTTCTAAGGAGGCAACCCCACGCGTTCTACTTTTCTACCTATTCATTCACTGCCCATGTTCCCCAGAACAACTTCCCTCGTCACAGAAACTCCTCTATATATGACAGGGGTCCTGGCTCTGTTCTTCCAAAGCACTCTTTCAGTCTTCGTGCTCTTCTGACTCCCATTATCTCATCCTTCTTGCTTCCTCCAAACCACTCTCCATCTCTACTGCTTATATATCAATGCTCCTTCGCCTTTCTAAGTGTCTCCCTTTGTCAACCATTCTCCCCGTTCACCATTCCTTCTTTCACAGAGACCATGTGGGCTCTTGTGATCTATACTTTCGCTTTCTCTCGTAAATGTTCTCTTACGAGTTTTTCACTTAGTACGTTTTTCAACCAATCTCTCCTGTTTCCCTATCACAATCATTCTCCTTATTTCTGACTATTTCTTTCTCGCCATTCCTCACACTTGCCAGTAGCATTTACATATTATCCTTTCTACCAACGCTCCCTCTTTACATTTAACACACCACATTTAGAGCCAGATTTACTAAGCTTTTTTGAGATAGCAAACAGCTCAGTTCGCAGAATTAGACTGTTTGCTACCACAAAACAAGCATTGGCATAGCCAATAGGTCTCGCTTTTGGGACCTTATAAGTATTTAGTTATGCAGCACAATATCCTTGGTGCAACAACATCAACTGTTGCATGGCTAAACACTTATAAGGTCCAAAAGGCGAGACCTATTGGCTATGCCAATGCTTGTTTCAATTGGAGTCAGGGTTTTAGGCCTCAGGGCAGTGGAAGGGGTTGGGGGAGTTTTATGGACAGGGTAAGTAAGTTTTAGGGCCCGGGGGGGGGACTGGGGTCGGAGTAGTTTATGGTGGGGGCAGGGTTTTAGGGTGGGGTCGGGGTAGCTTTAAGGGCTGTGGCTGGGCTTGGGGAGAGTTTTTAGGATTGGGGGCAATTTCAGGGGTCCGGCCGGTTGGGGGGTCGGGTTCTTTTTTAAATTTATGGTAGGGGAATGGTTTTATGCCTTAGGGCAGAGGAAGGGAAAGAGGTAGTTTTAAGGGCAGGTTTTCGGCTTCAGGTCGGGGTGGCGTGGTAGGGCGATAACATTTTAGGGCTTAGGGCAGGATGGGTGTCGAGGTAGTGTTGATCTTAACCACGCATACTCCCTTACCATTCATGCCTTTACAACGAAATTGCGTGGTAAAGGCATGCGTGGTAAAGGAATGTGTGGTTAAGACACATTCGTGGTTCGGGCTGCGTGTTAGAGGCACGCATGGTTTAGCCATGCGTGCCTCTGTCATACAACCGGTACAGGGTGCTTCCCTCTTTTTTATACGTCCAACAAATGTGAACAGCCCAATCTCATGCCTTTTTGGAGCGTTCTTTACATATTTTAGTTAAATGATAAGCTCAGCAAGTGGTTTTGATGTGTATTGCAGGGAAGTGTTTTGAGACTGAAGGACTTTTTGTGGTCTTGGGGCTAATATGCTATGGCTGTCAAATCTATTTCAGTTTGCTGTCAAGCCATCTAAAGCTCATTGTGTGACTTGGGCTGTACAGAAGGCTGGTATTTGTCGTAATTTGGTAACCTCCATCCACACTGCTGGGTGTTGTCATGAAGACGACAGGTTCTTTTTGGACTTCCAGATGAATATAGTTGTCATTCTCAAGGGAATCATGTCAGTGTATAGATTACAGGAGGGATGAAGGTTAAAAGCGTCTGAACGGACTCACCATGAACTCTATTTCAGTGACCGTCCAAGTGTAACTTTGTTGTCGTTTAGGTTTATATTGGCATCAAGATTGATAGTGTCATCGTGACCAAAGATAGGACACCTAGCTATTAGAGAATTGAGGCATAAATCCTTTCTCATGTTTTTGACACAGTGAAGATTAAAGGACTTGTACCTCACAACCCCAGCATAATAAAACGTGAGAGCAAGGAGAACGACACCAGATATTTTTGTGGTGGAAACAAAAATCATAATGTTGTAAGTCTAAGCTGCAGCCTTTAATGGTCTCATACCCACTTGAAAGACCGGTATTACTTTATTTTGTCTGGTACCCCTGTGAGTACCAATGAGAAAGACCAAGAATCATTTGCCGTGCTAAAAGTCTTAAGACTCTTTATAGGACCATCATAAGCCTAGAAGATAGTATGCCCAAGCCAAACTGTTACATTGGAGAATTTACAAAGGGCCTTGAATGCTTTCGCACTCTGTAACCCAATTTGCTGAGAAGGGGTTGACGATGATGATAATCTAACACCACTCTTTACATGTTTTAAGAGCCTGGGTGTTGCACATGGCCCTTCTTAGGGAAATGTACCCCAAAATGTTTCACTTTGTCCTCTTAGTCTTTCTTGACTCTCTCAGCATGAACTTAGGAATCTGAGCACCTACCCCAAGTACTACAGAGGGAAAGTGCGTGCACCCGCCTTGCCCGCATTACGCAGGCGGTGCATACGTGATGGGTTTAGGTACCATACCTCTGTGTGCCCCATAACCAAGTACCCACCGGGGCGTGTATGGCACCATCTAGTAGTGGGACGTAGCACTGAGTGTGCTACCCACCGGATAGCCTGTCAACCATGTATCCGGCCTGTCATGGTAGGTTTGTGGGCGCCATTGTGCCCCTGCCTAGACTGGCATCACATGCGCCTCAGCCGACCCTGAGTGGGTCATCCCAAACCATGAAGGCATTTCCCCCCATGGAAGCCCTAAAAGGCATAGGGGGGTGGTAGGCTGAAGGCCGGGTGGGTAGATATGGATGTTCCCGGCCCAGGTAGTGAGGAACCCCCCCACATGGGGCTTCACTACCTTGGAGTTCAGTTCTTCCCATGATATACTCCTGGGGTGTTGCTGATTCTCTTGTGTGGCCTTGGTGCTGGGGACTGTGTCCAACCTGCCATCGCAAGTCTGTGTGCGCACTAGTGCACGTGTGCCCAGGTATCTGTGTGTATTTTCACTACCTACGAGGCTTGCTCTTCTCATAGGTTAACATGGGGAAGTGGTTGACATTACTTCAGGCTGCCATAGTGGTTTGCAGTAGGGCATCCTCATGATGTTTCCTATCAGTAAGTTCGAGGCATGTGGGCTGCTGAATTCATATCTGTGCATAGATCGCCGCCTAGTGTTGGGTCCGGATGTTTGCACGTTGTTGTCCTGGAAGAGTCTTCGAAGTATCCTGAGATAGGTGACTCCTCCCCTGGACCACAGTGCGCATGGGCATCCTCTCCATCCTTAGATTGCTTTTTTCCGCCATTGGGTTCGGATGTGCTTATTTTAGCTCAAGTTAGGAATATTTAGTTTAAGGCCAAAAGGCCTTTAGTTTTCGTCGGTACTGTTCCCGCTCGGTATCGACTGCTTTCTTACTTAGTTTAGAAACTTCTTCCAGTTTTTCGGATCCGTTTAATCCGAACATCGACCTTACATCGACGATGGAATCGAGGACCCCATTCAAACGGTGTCCTGTATGCCACGCCAAATACCCACACATCGACGTCCACCCGGTATGCAACAAATGTCTCTCGCCGGATCACGACGAATCGAAATGTATGGCCTGTGCCCGATTCCGATCCAAGAAGACTCTCCGGAATCGAAGGGCAACGAGATTAGAAGCGCAGCAATCAGCACCGGCCCCGGCCAACATCTTGAGCACCGAGGACGAAGATGTTGAAAGCGTGGAAGAAGTAAACTCCAGCCCCGCTTCCGAACACGATTCCCGATCGGAAGACACCGATGAAGCGCTTTTTCACAGGGAAGAAGCCGTCGATGAGGTAGGAGACTACGATGAGGCCTTTGGAGCCGAAGAAGATAGCTCTGGTGAAGAGCCAGGCCTACCCGTCGAAACGGAGGCTATCAAAGTGCGTCATTCTACGGCTCCGGTCAAGGGATCGCCTCCGGGCCTTACCCAAGATCAATCCCAAGTTCTTCGGCCCCGCCTTCAGGCCCGGCCTCGAACATCCAGCACGAGCCATTATTGCCGAAAAAGACTGGTTTCCCTTCAATGAAACCGAAACCAATCGTCGCACCAGTTCCACCGAAACCGAAAGTGAAACTGGCAGTGGTCGGCTCGAAGCCCTCGAAGACCTCCACTCCTTCGACGCCAGCACAGACCATCGGCTCCGAACGCACTAAGAGGGATTTCGGCGCTGAACTCGCTGCAGCAGATGTCGGTACCGACCCGAAAAGGAAGGCCATCGGTCCCACAAAAGCGCCTCGGCCCCTGGCACCGAAGCAGTCGGCCCCGACCACCAAAGTCAAAATGGCCGCTACATCGGAGTCCACTTCGAAGGCAGCGACACGCGTCAAGTCATCGGCTCCGACGACCGCTAATAACTCTCCTCGGATCGATGACCCTGTGGCTTCGAAGCAGTCGACGCCTACCTCTACGGAACCACTCGGCACCAAAGAACCTTCGGCGTTCTCGGTGCGGCAAGTCGCGGCGTCATTGCAACGCATCAGGGAACGGGCAGCCCTCCGGTCCACGTCGGGACCCGACCCGAACAAAGCTCCAAAGGCACCTTCGGCACCAACCAACATTACTTTTGGTTTTCCGCCATCCACGGCGCCGAAGATGTTCGAGATCCGAACACGTGTCCGCCAGACAAGGTCCCCATCTACTGGACACTCTCCTACTGAGCCTTCACCGTCACAATTCATCGACGCCGACACTGGCAGACTCATGCTCCGAAAACGGAAGGTCACGCCAGAGCAGGCCTTGGACTCCTACAGGATCCCTCTGAAGCAGAAACTGCCGGCAGAGTCGGAACCGGTTCTATACGAACGCTTGCACACGTCCTATCCGGATCCCCAGTCCTTTTCTCCTACGCCCTCCGAAACTGACGCAATGGAGGATTACATAGGTGATGATACCACCTACCCTAGGGATATCGATCCTGAAGAGCAGCAGGACCCAGATCAAGCTTGGGATGACCCTGCAGACCAGGGTGCCGCAACAGATACCCAGGACACGCAGCTTTACGGCGCAAAAACATCTCCCACAGAGGACACTGCTGCCTTCAATGCCCTCATAGAACGTGCTGCCACCAATCATGGAGTGCAACTCCACTCTGACACAGTTGAGGACGACTTCTTGGTGGACACTTTCGCATCCTCCGAGAGAACTGTCAAGACTTTGCCCATGTTGAAAGGTGTTCTCAAGCATGCAAAGGACATTTCCAAGTAAACAACCAGGGCACGGATGCTAAACCCCAGGATTGAAAAAAAATACAAACCTGCGCCCGGGACCCTATGTCCATTAGAGGTCAGTTACCTCTGGACTCCATGGTGGTTGCTAACGCTCGCAAACGAGCCCACTCGCAAACAACAGGTGATGCTCCTCCCCCCAGACAAGGAGTCCAAAGTGCTGGAGACCTCAGGCAAGAGAATTGCAGCTCAAGCAGCAAACATCTGGCGCATTGCCAATACACAGGCCCTCCTGGCTCGCTATGATCATTCACACTACGACACGCTAGAGTCACTACTCCAGCATCTGCCAGACGAATATAAAGAGGCAGCGGAGCTCCTCATCGGAGAGGGACAACTTCTTACCAACGCATCCATTAAGTGCGCACTGGATGCTGCCGACACAGCTGCCAGGGCGATAAACACCAGCGTCATGTTATGACGACACGCCTGGTTAAGAATCTCCGGATTCAAACCAGAGATTCAAAACAACACCCTAAATCAGCCAGTCAACCCCGACTACTTATTCGGCTCAGAAGTTGACACCACCTTAGAAAAAATAAAGAAGGACACTGACACTGCGAAGTCAATGGGGGCTCTGCAAACGCAGACATTTCGTAGTGGCTCCTTTCGTCGCCCCGGGAATAGGGGAGCAGCTAGAGGACAGGGGTCACAGCAGCAATACACTAAAGGGGGCACACAGAGTACCTACGATAAAACCAACAGAGGTGGATATCGTGGCTCCAGCACCAAGGACAGAGGACGCGGTTACGGCAACACCAGGTCCTCACCCAAGAACAAACAGTGACGCCCTCTCCCTTCCCCCCGACCACATAACACCTGTCGGGGGGAGACTCCAGCGGTTCCTGTCCACGTGGAAAACCATCACCACGGACAGGTGGGTCAGGGATATTATCCAGCACGGTTACTGTCTCGAATTAACCTCCACTCCACCCACAATACCGCCAAAGCACCGTCCTATGTTCCGCAGAGCACTTAGCATTATTGCAGCAGGAAGTGCTAAGTATGCTGCAAAAAGGTGCAATAGAGGTCGTGCCCGTCAACCAGCAGGGGACAGGGGTGTACTCTCTGTACTTCCTAATCCCAAAAAAGGACGGGTCGCTCAGACCTATACTAGACCTGAGACCCCTCAACCACTACATTCTGTCAGAGCATTTTCATATGCTCACCCTATAGCAGGTTCTCCCGCTGCTCAGCCAGGGAGACTTCCTAGCCACACTAGACCTCAAAGATGCGTACTTCCACATACCCATCCACCCGTCACACAGGAAATATCTCAGGTTCACTATTCAAGGACAGCACTATCAATTCAAAGTCCTCCCCTTCGGCGTGACAACAGCACCCAGGGTTTTTACCAAGTGCCTAGCTACAGTGGCTGCACATCTACGGCGACGACACATTCACGTCTACCCTTACCTGGACGACTGGCTTGTTCAGGCAAAGTCAGCCCAGCAATGTGCCAGCCACATGTCCCTCACCATTCACCTTCTTCACAGTCTGGGATTCTCACTAAATTACCCAAAATCACATCTACAACCCGCACACGTACAACAGTACCTGGGCGCGACCATAGACACTCTGGCAGCCACAGCTCAGCCAAATTTAGTGAGGATCACCAGCATGCAACTACTGATCTCAAAGTTGAAACCTCAACACTCCCTTCCTGCGCAAGTGTTCATGCAGTTGATAGGCATGATGGCCTCCTGCATTTTCATAGTCCCGCACGCGAGACTACATATGCGCCCGCTTCAGGAGTGCTTAGCACGTCAATGGAATCAGGCTCACGGGCAATTAAAAGACCTAGTGTTGGTGAGCGGTCGAGCATACAACTCTCTGCATTGGTGGAATCCACAAAACCTTTGCAAGGGCCGACCATTCCAAGAGCCTATTCCACAAATAATACTGACAGCGGACGCCTCTCTCCAGGGATGGGGAGCTCATGTACTCAGTTACACAGTGCAGGGACTATGGACGACACAACAAAAGAAGATGCACATCAACGTTCTGGAACTGATGGCAATCTTCCTCGCCATGAAGGCATTCAAAGTACACTTGTGCAACAAAGTCCTGTTGATCCGGACGGACAACATGACTGCCATGTACTACATACAAAAGCAGGGAGGAACACACTCTCCACAGTTGTCTCACCTGGCTCAGAGCATGTGGAAGTGGGCCATTCAAAGGAACATATTCCTCATGGCGGAACACCTCCCCGGCAAGGACAACCAGATGGCGGATCTGCTCAGCAGACACAGCCACCAGATGCACGAGTGGGAGCTACACCCATCAGTACTCCAACCGTACTTCCAACAGTGGGGTCATCCAGAGATAGACCTATTCGCCACAAACGAAAACGCAAAATGCCAAAGCTTTGCCGCCAGGTTCCCATATCCACAATCGCAGGGCAATGCGATATGGATGAACTGGTCCGGCAGATTTGCGTACGCTTTTCCCCCAGCGCCATTAATACCGCTGGTGGCACGCAAACTGCGACAGCACTCACTGACACTCATCCTAGTTGCTCCAACGTGGGCGCGCCAGCCATAGTACACCACCTTTCTGGAACTTTCCGTGGTGCCGCATCAAAGGCTGCGGATAAAACCTGCACTCTTAACTCAGAGCCATGGCGAAATTCAGCACCCAGATCCGCAACAGCTGAACCTGGCAATCTGGCTCCTGAAGTCTTAGAGTTTGGCTACCTAAACCTGCCACCTGACTGTATGGAGATCATCAAAGAGGCCAGGAGACCCACTACCAGAGCTTGCTATGCAGCTAAATGGAAGAGGTTTGTCATTTACTGCACCCACAATGACATTAACCCGCTAGACGCATCCATTCAAAACATAATCTGTTACCTCTTACACCTCTACCGATGCAATCTGGCATACACCTCAATACGTGTCCATTTGACCGCAATAGCAGCCTATCTCCAGAACAGGCAGCACCTCTCTTTATTCAGAGTGCCTGCCATCAAAGCTTTCTTGGAGGGACTTAAACAAGTAATTCCCCCAAGACACCCACCAGCACCGGTGTGGAACCTCAACTTGGTCCTCACCAGACTGATGGGTCCACCCTTCGAACCTCTCCACTCATGTGAGGTTCAATTCCTCACCTGGAAAGTGGCTTTCCTAGTAGCAGTCACTTCGTTAAGAAGAGTTAGTGAACTCCAGGCACTAACCATTCAAGAGCCATTCATACAGGTTCACGCAAACAGGGTCGTACTACGTACCAACCCCAAATTCATGCCTAAAGTAATATCGCAGTTCCACATGAATCAAACTATTGAACTGCCTGTTTTCTTTCAGAATCCACAAAATGTCGCTGAGAGAATGCTCCATACACTAGATGTCAAAAGAGCCCTCATGTACTATATAGACAGAACTAAAGACTTTAGGAAGACAAAACAACTTTTCGTTGCCTTTTCTCCACAACACAAGGGCAACGCCATTTCCAAATCAGGTATAGCCAGATGGATCGTTAAATGTATTCAAATTTGCTATCAAAAGGCTAAACGCACATTAACGATTCCCCCACGAGCCCACTCAACACGAAAGTTAGGGGCGTCCATGGCTTTCCTGGGAAACATTCCTCTACAGGAAATATGTAGAGCAGCCACATGGTCCACTATACATACATTTACCAAACACTACTGTGTAGATGTACACTCAAAACAGCAGGCAGCTGTAGGACAGGCTGTTCTCAAAACTCTTTTTCAGACCGCTGCAGCTGGCACTGGTAGCCGCCGCTAATAGGAGGTACTGCTATGTATTCTATGCACAGATATGAATTCAGCAGCCCACATGCCTCGAACTGAATATGCTACTTACCAGTATGCATCTGTTCTTGGCATGTAGGGCTGCTGACATTCATATCGCCCACCCTCCTCCCCGGCGCCTGTAGCAGCTGCAGCTCTCAGAATTACTGTATAGCATGGTCATCACTTTCTGTATCTACTCCATCACTGCCACAATGGCGAAAAACAATCTAAGGATGGAGAGGATGCCCATGCGCACTGTGGTCCAGGGGAGGAGTCACCTATCTCAGGATACTTCGAAGACTCTTCCAGGACAACAACGTGCAAACATCCGGACCCAACACTAGGCGGCGATCTATGCACAGATATGAATGTCAGCAGCCCTACATGCCAAGAACAGATGCATACTGGTAAGTAGCGTATTCAATTTGCCATGTTAAACCCTTTTTAATGGTAAAGGAAATTTTTGCATAGTTCACTTTGAAATGTCACTTATAGAATATGGACATTTCTTTGCTGTAAGAGTCCTGAGTACCGTGGTGCCTGGTTTCGGTGGACACCAGGGGATGGGAGGCACATCTGTGCATTCCCCAGTGATGGTCATAAACCATGGGCATACCACTAGAATGACAAGACCTCTGCCATTTGAGGTCCAGATGGGATTGGAGAGAGAGGTTTTCACACTTAGCCTCTCGGTTCAGATCATGGCCCCACTAAAGATTAAGAACTGCACTCCACTGCCCCATGGCAGACAGGCCTACAATTTAGGGTAGACATCTGTGATTCAGAAGAGAATACCCTTAAACCACCCCTAACTTCAAAGACACACAATAGTATTACTACTGGTGT
The DNA here is from genome assembly GCF_964204655.1 of Triturus cristatus. NCBI lineage: Eukaryota > Metazoa > Chordata > Amphibia > Caudata > Salamandridae > Triturus > Triturus cristatus. Next base: position 44,515,271 of record NC_140589.1, read on the forward strand.
CATCTTTCAACAAAGAGTGAAATATGCTTGTGGGGACAAGGGACCGGAGAACCCGGACTGCGTGGTGCACTTTGCCAGAGGACTCGGTTGTGCACATGGAGGATTACTGCCTGTGAAGGGGACCGTGTGCCCTTTCGGAATAGTGGCTGGCCTGTGCCGAAGACCTGCTAAAGTGTGCTCTCTAAGGACCTATCAGTGGGCCTTTTGTTCTCCCGGATATCTCAGGGACAGCAAAGATCTCTTGCATGGGACCTACACCATCTTTCTGTGACATCTGAAGAGTGGTGCCCTCTCAAGTGCCCACATCAGTACAGCGTTCAGGGATGTATGGAAGGCATAGATTAGCATCCCATTTCTCCAGGTACGTGGGAATTGACGTCTGATTAACCGCGGTGGGGGAATACTACGGCGTTGCCGGGCTGTGCCTTCTCCTGCATGAGAAGGCACAGAGAAAGCATACATCCCTGAACGCTGTACCTGGCAAGGGGCACTGACCCCCTCGGACGCTGCACCTGCTAGGGTCATTGATCCCTATGCAATCTCTCAGGCATTTATTTCACTGTCCTGATAATGATCCCACTATCCTAGCCGGGATCGAAACATCGACAACCACATCTTGACTCAGAATTATGTATTATGATTCTTGTGGAGAATAAGATGTTTTTACAAGTGTGCCTGTTGTATTTATATGTGAAGTCAGTATGGATTTGCATGCCTGAGGTCTGGAAATCTGGTGATTTCCATCCCCGTTTTTCACACTGCACCTTATTTATACCTTGTTTCTCTTTCGTATTACTTGCTTAATAAATATAATTGTCCATTTGGAGAAAACTTACACAGTTCACAGTATAGTCCTGTGTTACATTACCATTTACATTCAATTGTGGAAGGGACCAGTGTCTCTAAAAACATCTTTATACGTTGATTTCATGCCAAAAGCACAATACATTGACATTGGATTTACCCGCGTGGCTCCAGCCAGTGGTGCTGCTAAAAGATGTTCTTGTTTCTTGTCTGAACAAATCTTTGATATCTGGGGTGTACCTATAACTGTGCGGGACTGTATTATCAGTATTGCTAGTATGAGCCTGGGGTGGACAGCGTGTCCCTCTGCATAAGGGTGCGCTCGCTATATCTCTCTCTCTCTCTCTCTCTCTCTCTCTCTCTCTCTCTCTCTCTCTCTCGGTGGGGAGGGTGAGCTTAGGAACTGTCCACAGTGTGCATACCATTGATATCATAACAATATGGGCGGGCCTAGTACTGCTAGTAATATTTCCCATGTGTTTTATGCCCGAAAGCATATGATGTTCATGTTGTAATGATTACATATGTGTGTTGAATATATATATGTTTTCACATACATTCAGTGTGAAGTCTCTTTTGTGACGCTCAGTGTATTTATTGTGGGTGCCTGCTGTGCCTTTGCTGTACACATTGCCTCTGAGGAAAGCCTGGCTGCTCAGTGCCACGCTACCCAAGGGTGAGCACGGCTTGTACAGTGAGTGTAATCACCCGCCCTTGACTGAAGCGGTAGGTTCTGCCTGGCTGGGGGCATCCCTGCAGCCGACCAGAAACGGCCGGTTCCAACACTGGTGTTATCGCTGGTTTTAAATATTTCTATTGGCAGTGGGTGTATAGGCAAATTTATGATCGAACATCTTTGTCTGGTTTGGAAATGAGCTAATCGTAGCTGCCGAGCCAGTCATTGTTTAGTTATTGCATAGTTTAGTTATTGGCAATTATTGCTCCTTTCTCAGCAAACGCTTCAAATAATGCGGTCATCTTTTATTTCACTGTTTATTCAGATTTTTGTTAAAGAAAGATTGACTATAAAATCATGGCGCAGGATTTCTTAATTTCTCCTGTGTTCAAGAGAGCTCTGCTCACTATTTAACTTTAGGTAATTTGACCCCCCCTGGGTAGTAAATACCCCATAAAAGAGTGCAGGGATTCCAGAATGTAGGGGTTCATTTAAAATGTAAGAGGCCTCCGCCATCCCCAGCTTCAGCCCCCAGATTGGCAAAGACTCCGCATAGGACCGCCCCCCTCCATATATAGAGATGGCTGCCTGCTGTGTGGTGACCCCTATGCCTTCAGTTCATCCGTGCTGGTTGCACAGTGGTGCATCTCACAGAGGACAGGCTGCTTCAGAGAACAAACCTAGCAGCTTCCTACAACCCTCACATGAACAAGAAAAGAAATGTCTCAAGAAGAGCGGCACAGCAGAGGTATACCAGTAGACGGGGCAAATGCTGTATATCTATTTATTCATAAGGTTTTATATAGCACGAACATGACCTGTGAGGGTATCAGAGCTCTTTACAGATGGCCGAAAGTATGAAAACAAGAAAGCAAACAACAACATAAACAAGAGAGGTACAGACTGTGTAAGTTCACAAATTGAGGAAGGTAAAATCCCTATGCGGAAGGATGGCATAGCTGATGGTAACTAAGTGTGGCGGATGGTAAAAGATTGTAAAATACTAGCTCCGTACACATTTCCGTAAAGGATATGACAATATATGGAAGAGAAATAGAACAGATGTTCAAGGGACCTTCTCTTTCTGTAGATGGCGAAGAAAGAACTTCGCTTTTGTGGGTTCTCTAAAGGGTTGGCGTTCCCCCTGAAAAGTATACTTTTTTGTGTGGAGCCAGAGAATTCAAACTGAATACCCAACTTGTGCTTTATGTAGTTCCAGGAAGCATTGCTTAATTTGAACTGGTGGTTGCCGGTGAGGGCCACGACACTCATTTTTCAGACATTCGCCAGAGCACGAGAGGGGAAAACACACAAACGGAAAAGAAAAAGGAAGAAAAGACATAAAAACCTCCCACAAGGGAGAAAGCAGGAGCATGCAAGAGTGAGATAAAGGTACAGGGAGTGTCTGACTGAGGATTGAAGAGGCCTCGGGTGGACTCTGAGACCTGTTAGTGATTGATTCCTTACCTTAGAATATCCCCCGGCGTCAGACTGGATCCGAAGGTAAGGAATCCATCACTGACGCGTCTCTTTCAGATTCCACCTGAGGCCTCTTTAATCCTCAGTCTCTTACAGATACATCGTTACCGAAGGTAAGTACCTTGGGCTTCAGGACTACACAGCCTTCCTAGTCGGCGCTGGAACATTTAAGAGCACCGGCCTCTGTCTTTTGAGCAGTGCTTGGGGCCCGACACTCGCTATGGTACAAAATAAGCGCTGCCAGCAAGGATTTGCCTGCTCCTTCTCTCTGGGGTATTTCTCTAGCTTTCTGATCAAACTTGCAGATGTTTTCTGGACCGTTGGACTGCTATGTTAGTGTGAAGGTACTGATGTGGTAAAAAGATACTAACTCCTGGATATTTGTTCTTTTTAGGAGGGTACATGGATGCTTGCTGTGTTCTCTCAAAATATACAGTTTTCATGTCCTGCAGGCCCTCTTGCTTCCCTCTGATAACCCACACATCCTGATGATGCGCCTCGGTTTTTGTTTTCCAATGGTTCACTAGCTTGTCAGTAGCTTTATGCATTATTCTTTGATCTTTATGCTCCGCCCCATACATTAATTAATGCATTGGGCCCCAGGGGGTGGGACCGCGGGGCTGCATTCGGCTCAGGAAGGGGGGCATGTGCCCACTCCCCTTACTTGCTCTACCCGGCCCCAGGCAATGGGGTCCTCTGGGCTAAACCGGGCTTGTGGAGGGGGCCCCACTCAAGCCCCCCTTCTCAAATATTTAAATTTTAAAATGGCAGCCATCATTTTGGTTTTTTTCTTTCCGCGATCCCGCAGATGTCCCGTGAGATCGAGGCAAAACCTGCCGATCCTTTATTTTTTTATTTTGAGCCCGTGATGGTAGGAGGGGTTCCTCTGTGTCCCTCTCACAGGGTATATGTTTTTTTTTAAACCCCAGGACAGGGGACTTAGGGCCATATGTAGGTGGCCTAACATTTACCACTTCATAAATACCGAATTTTACTGATTCGGTATTTATGAAGTGGTAAATGATATGTAGGTAATCCATCGGTAATAATTACCGATTCGAAATGGGTCGGTAAATTAGAATCGGTATTTACCGGTTCGGTAATGGTAACTGGCTTCCCATTGATTCCTATGGGCCAGGAGGCCCATAGGAATCAATGGGAAGCCAGTTACCGTTACCGAATCGGTAAATACCTATTCGGTAATGGGGGGAGCACAATCAAGGGTGGCAGGGTGTCACAGTGACACCCTGTTGCACCCCTGATTCCTGCATGTGTGCACATGTGGCACACATACATGCCCTAAGGGCATGTATGTCTGCCACATTGCACACTTCAAAGTGAAAAAAAAATCCTTTATTACAGCTATTCGTCATTTACCACCAACTTTTAGTTGGTGGTAAATAACGAATCCCCACAACAACCACACACTCCCCCTACATATCATTTCAGGATTCGGTATTTACCGAATCGGTAAAATTACCGAATCGGTAATTTTACCGATTCGGTAAATTACCGAATCCTGAAATGTGCCCCCTACATACCAAAAGCCTGAATACCGGTCGGTAACGGGATATTTACCGAAAATCGGCCGTTACCGACCGGTATTGGGCTTCCTACATATGGCCCATAGTGCCTAAGTCCTGTAATGGCTGCCAGCAATATTTTTCTCATCTTGCTGCGGCTGGAGTCTGACTCCCATGGGAGCGAATTGGGCGAATCAGAAGGTTCAGGGTTTTTTCAAATTGGGTTTGAGGGACTCTCATGAGAGTTGCTTGAACCCAATGGTTCAGATATACCAATATTTTTAAACCTTAATTACTCAAGAACCACTAAACGGATTTACACCAAATCACAATAAGCAGGGTGTCTCGACCAAGATCGAGCTTTCTGACAAATTTGGAGTCATTCCGTTCAGCAGTTTTTGCTGTAGCCTTGTCTGAAAAACTCTATGGAAAACGCTTGGTGACTTTGCCTTTTGGGACCCCCCTTTTTTCTCAGCGCCCGCTTGATGGATCACCCCGAAACTCCAAGAAGGAGCTGAGTGTGAGAAACTTTTTGTTTGGAAAGTTTTGTTAAGGTTTGTCAGATGGCATCAAAGTTATTAGCAAACCAGAAAAAAATGCCTTGTCAATGTAAAAGCTGACCAAACTATACCTGTCCCTCGGCGGCGGCCATTTAAGGAATGTATGCACTTACATCATTTGTAATAATGTTGTATTAAATAAAGTCGATCCACGAGGGACTATTTGAGACTTGTCCAAAAACTTTACTTAGAACTATCGAACTTTAGGAAATTCAAATAAAAGGAGTGACTTTCCCGTTTCTTTTTTCGTTTCTTGATCCAGCCCCTCTCGCCGTCCCATTGCTGATAGAATTCCGTGCTCGGGGGATGGTTCGTGTCCGAGTCTGCGTGGCTGTCGGCTGCTGAGGCAGGATGTGATCCTTCATCCTTTGAAGGGCCGTTCCTGGGACACTCGCGCGCAGCGGCGGTGCGTCCATTGGGGCGCAGGGGCGGAGCCCCACTTAACGCACGCGGTGTGCTTGCACTGCAGCAAATCCAGCAATGATTAATCTTTATTTATTCTTGTGTAGCGGCCGCCGGCCGGGAGTCGGGACATGAAGGGGGGGTGGGGCCAGTGACTGTTCAGTTACAGTTGTTTCAGTTTCACCCTGCCATGCACGGACACTGCCTGACAGCGGCTCGCAATTTATATGCGCATGCTCGAGTTTGGCTCTCGACAAGCACGAGCATGCGCATTCGCCGCACTGTCTGCCAGCCAGCTAGGCACTACTATGGACTGAGAGGGAGGGGGCCGAGAGGCCGAGGATTGCTTCATGCAGCAGCCCCGTCTCTCGGTATGGGCGAGCCCTATCCGTGCTCTTTAGCCAAACCAGGGCAGGCGCTGCTAATGCAGCGTGTCTGGATTGGCTGAGAGCCTGAGGCAGCCTACGAAGAAACTGCATTGGGTGCCGCGCAACTATGGCCAATCACTGTGGCTTATGTCTGAACAGTGACAGTGATTGGCCATGAGGTGCGCAGCGCACTCTCTGCAGTCCGCATGGTGCCACACTGTCTGCATACACACCTCGTGGCGGCGGTGTACATACAGTGTGTGTCAGCGTCGTGTGACTCGTGTCGTCGACTCGTGTGGTGGTGACTTGTCCGTTGTCCCTGACTGAGCCGTAGCGCCGTTATTGATACTACAGGTAAGCGCATTGGCACTTTACGACTTTCGTGCCACTATATATCTCCCCGGGAGGATGCTGTGCTCCTGACTCAGCCTATGTTCCCCGTTCGCTCAGTGCTTTTTAATTTATAAGGCCAGAACGAGGGTTTTTTAATAGCCGCGCTTTAGCGATCATTTCTTTCACTGCACTAACCCGCCCCATTCTCATAGCAAAGGGCATTGGTTAGCTCGGATTTTGATGTTGATTTTTATTATGTCAGGTTTTAGACCCTCTGCCTAAGGGTTAAGTCAGATCTATTGGGATTTGGGTTCCCCTGTTGCGTTTTCATGGTTGGTGACACCGCCAGCACGGTGGTGATGTCGAAATTTAGTTGTATTCCCTAATCCATCATTTTGGATGTGTCTCTACTGTTTATAATCTGTCACGGAGGGTGGACTTTGATGTATTACACACTGCCCGTAATGCCACGCCTTCTTCACGTGGGGATCATTGACTCTCACATGTTCCTTCAGCCCTATTTCCGGTGGCGCACCACTGTAGGCACAGGTCATGCTTATCGCCGCATTGCATCTGTGCAGTTGCAGGGTTTCTGTTTTAAATCGCGGTAAGAGACAGTCCTCTGAACAGACTACCGGAACCTTCCTGTTTGGCTCCTTTGTTTTGCACCTTTGCATATACAGCGCTAGGCTTCGCAGACTGTCTCTGGAACACTCCTTTGGCCCTTATCAAGGAGGCCCACCCCCCTTTTGCAGCCACGAGACTGGGCGCTATTGACATTATTCCATGACTACGTCGGTCTAGGTCTGCGGTTGTCCATTGGTGAGTACTGCGACATGAAAGCAGGAAGGCCCGGCCGGAGGAGATAATGTTTAACTTCAATATTTGTGTTGCTGTTTTCAGGGATTATGGAACATGAGCAGTGCGCACAAAACACACAATCTGAAAGCTAAATAATTTGCTGTCTGTGTCAGGGGGCTCCGTAATGAATATGCCATCCATCCCTGCGTCAGGGGGTGCAATTAATTTCACATTATGTGAGTGAGAATGAATGAGAATATTTCTAAGGGATGTAAGAGAGAGTGCAATAATGAAAGAGTGAGTGAGAGAATGAGTGTGAGTGAATGTGAGCACAAGTGGCATGTTGGAGCAAATTACTGTCTTATTGACACCCACAGATAAATACTGGCACAGTGGCACTGACATGAAGCACTTCTTCGCATGACACGCCGGTGATAAAATACCGGTACTGCCACATTCTGGGTATAAATGTGGACAACCTGATACATACGAAGGTGGAAAACATGACAAATGCAGGCCCTGAGACACTGATGATTTAAATTTTGGCATAACAGTTGCCTATGGTTAATGAACGGCATACAATTCAAACTCCTGGCATTGGCATGTTTTATGTCATTTCTGATATAAGGCGGCACCCATAGCATATGAGGACAGGCCTCATAAAACGCTGGCCCTGGCACCATGGAGGTGATTTTCAACATATTGGGACACCCCATAACACAATTCGAACAAAACGGGAGCAACTCCAGGGAAAGTCAGATTTCATTGGCTCCTTACGCCATGAAAGGATATGAATATTCAATGAACGCCCTTTATGCACTTACTGTATTTCAGAAATTGTATGTGGAATTTGTGCTTCAAAATTCAATAGTTCAAACCATTCTTCTCACATTTTTCCTTGGTGAGACACCTCCTGGAGGTCTGGCTAACTTGCTTCGCTCTCTCAGTACAATTCAGGGCAAGTATTACATCCTGGGACTTTCATCTGTGAGTGAGGTACTCAGAAATGCATTGTATCTCGAAGTCTGTTATGAAGCTCTGTGGTTACACTGAATAAGCAGCTACCTATGTTATATGACATCTCTTTATTAATGTTATAACTGCACTGTCACAATTGCTTTATTAACCTTCCTGCTGTCTCAAATTTGCTTGAAAATGCACCATTTCTCTTCTCTTTTTTCAAAATGTTCTCGGGGGGAGAACCCCCCCCGAACCCTCCTTACGGTGAAGTGTACCAATCATTTCACGTCTCGCCACTTTCAAATCTCACCAGCCGCCACTGCCAAAATGGTGGCAAAGGCCCTCGCGGACACACTGGTTAGTGAAAGTGGCACGCTCGCTTATTAGGCCAGGCCAGAATGGTTTCATACCTGCGCCAGGGACTCAACAAGGCACTCGTAGATTGCACCCAGGGCTGGCTCATATGCATGAGGTTCTGAACCAGGGGCACTGGTGCAATTGGACTTCAGAAGGCCATTGACTCAGTCAATCGGCCTTTCTGTCATAAAATACTAGCAAGGATGAATTTTGGCCGATACTGTTGAAGGCGCACAGAGCTATTGGACTGATCTCCATGGGAAAGAGCCGGGCAAACGGCGCAGCGCCACGGACGTTTCTGATCTGAAGGGCAGGTACGTGTCAGGGATGCCCCCTTCCTCTCCTTACCCTCACCGTAGAGCTTCTGGCTGAATGGATATGGACTAATGCCCAGGTGTGGGGTCTGTGATGGGGAGACAGCACGGAGGACCATATTTCTTTGTATGCTAACAATGTCTTAGTTTGTATCCAGCAGCCGGGCCTAATAATCCCTTGGCTAATCCAAATACGAAACGTTTAGGGAAAAGCATCTGATCTCCTGGTAGACTGGGACGAATCCGCTCCATCTCTCTGGGGGGGGGGCACTGCCTGCTCTTAAAGAACGAAACCGAAATGTTTCATTGTATTGTTTAAACACATTGGGGCATATGCATCAACCAAACTAATACCGATTCCTTAATAGCGAAAAATAAGGAATCGCCATTAAGGAATCGGTAATTGGCATGCATCAACAGATTCGGTTAAATTTAGCGATTCCTTAAAAATCGCTAAATTTACCGATTCCTTAATAGCGGGGCACGCAAACGGCCCCACTAGCAAATAGCGAGTTCGGTAATACCGATTTGGCTAATAGCGAGTTCGGTAATACCGAATTAGCAATTACCGAATCGGTAATAGCGAAATCGCAAATTGCCGCGTCGCTCCGGGAACAGGCTGATGACATCACCAACCAGGAAATACTGCTGCCCCACCCACATAGCCTCGACAGAGGAGCAGACAGGAGCTGGAAAGAAGGACAGGCTGTGCAGAGTGAGGCCACACAGATTCTGCCATTCACAGCACACATCCATCATGTCGCAGGAAGTGCCATCCAGCGCTGAATCTGCACGCAAGCGCAAGAAGAAGTTTTCAGACAGGGAGCTGGAGTACCTCATCGAGGGAGTGTCCAGCAAACACGACCGCCTCTTTGGCAAGCTGTCCCTCAAGGTGCCTGAGACCGAGAAGCGGCGCATCTGGCAGCGCATCCGTGAGAGGGTCAATGCGGTTGGCGTCACTAGCCGCAGCATCGACGACCTTAAAAAAAGGTGGTATGACCTCCGGAAGCGCGCAAAAGAGAGGATTGCTGAGAGGCTCCGGGAGGCAAGAAGGACTGGAGGCGGAACAAGCACTGCACCATCCAACACAGCCCTGGAGGACCTTGTGGAAGGGACGATAGAGCGGGAAGCCGTCGTGGGGGTGATCCAGATGGACACGTCCGGCGCAGCCACAAGTGCCCAAGGTAAGATGCATGCCTGTGCCACACCCAGCATAGCGTAAATCCATACCCATGCCCCCAGCCCAATCTCACTGTGTCTGCAGCTCTGGCACAGACAGTTCCACACATGACACTACTGCATCTTGGGAGTTGTAGTCTAGTCAGCCCAGAGTGCAGGTACAGGCGTAAATCCTCACACAACACATATTTTGTACATGGCTGTAGACTGTTCATTTGTTGGACCACAGAGGGACATTGATGGGTACAACACTATGTAGGTGTAATCATCCCACTAATCATGCACTGTTTCAGACACAGATGCATCACCTGGGGACTCTGACGACAGCGACCAGCTGATCATATCTGAGACACCCGTGGAGTCAGACCAGGAGACTGCGCAGGATGCGCACGCACCGCCAACACCTGCCACCCCACCAGCACCACCTCCACCAGCGCCACAATCAACGGCACCAGCACCAGTGCCACAAGCCAAGGCACCTGTGCCACAAGCCAAGGCACCACCACCTGCGCCACAAGCAACGGCACCAGCAAGCCAGCCTGCAGCCAGTACAGCCACAATACCGCAGAGGCACAGGCACCAAGTTGCGCCCTTGCAGGAGATGGCAACCCCCCCCCGCAATTGGCACCCACGCAGCGCACATCCACACCACCTGCTGCACCACATGGAGGCTCAAGACACGCACGGCGTCACAGGGCCCGTCGCAGTTCCGTCTCCTCAGCTGACCAGGATGTCCCAACAACCTCTGCAATTGAGGAGAGGATGCTGCGCACACAGAACCTGCAGGGAAGACATGTGGCTAGCATCAGCTGCAACATCGTGCGCCTAGCGAGGGAGATGCGCGCCATGACTGCAGCAGTCACCGACATGGGCTCCGCGGTCAGGGACATGGGCACGCCGGTCAGGGACCAGACCACTGCGGTTGCTGATGGCAATGCTCAGCTCAGGGAGGAGGTACGTGAGCTCACCCGTGCCATCAGGGAGGGCCATGAGTCCCAGAGGAGGAGTAACCGGCAGCTAATGTTGCGTTCTGCCACCGCTACCAAGGCCATACAACGGCACAGCAACTGCACCGCTGTGTTGGCACGCCGCACAGTCTCCCTGCAGGTGGACCTTGGGCACTTCTGCGGTGATGTTGCCAAGTCACTGGGACACATCACCACTGCTGTGGAACAACTTCAGAGCAGCACATGCAGTGCTGCAGCATTGGGAGGGGATGACACCAGTGAGGCTGCCTCCAGTGTCAGCAGCGTGTCACTGGCAGAGGCCAGCACCAGGCGCCGAAGTTCGCGTGCCTCCACGGGGACAGGCCGTGGTGAGGGTTTGGATGCACCTGAGCGGAGGCTTGGTGTACGTGGCAAGCGCCACTAGAAATTTGGACATGCTGCAGGTCCATGGTGGAGCAACCATGGCCATCCAATTATTCTGTTTGCACAGGCCTGACTTTAAGGAACCTTTTATTTACATTTATGCAATCGGAGCATGATTCACAATGCTAGTTCTGTTGCACAATCCTCAGTGCTACTGTGCATTAAACAGTTGCACCCAACACCAACTTGTAATGTCTCATTTTACCCAGGGTCAAAAATGATTTTGCGTTATGTCTGTCCGCCTCCTATGGCCCTCTGCTGTGTTTGGGATGTGTGCCGGTCGTCGTTGGGCGGGTGGTTGGTCAGCCTGGGGGTCGTCATCCCTGTCCACCTCCATGGGTATCCCCCTTCTGGTGGCAATGTTGTGCAGCATTGCACATACAGCAATTATTCGACAGCATGTGTCTGGTTGGTATAGCATGGCGCCGCCAGTCTTGTGCGGGATACGGAAGCGGCTCTTGAGAATCCCAAAAGTCCGCTCTATCACATTCCTCGTGCTGATGTGTGCAGCGTTGTAGCGATGTTCCTGCGGGGTTGCTGGATTTAGGTATGGGGTTAGTATGTATTCCCGCAGGGCGTAAGCGCTGTCACCTAGGAGATAGAAGCATAGACTTAGCATTGGTGATGTACATACATGTGTGGTGTTGGTGTGGGGAAGCGTAGTTCTACTTACCTAACAGGAGTCCCTCTCCAAATTCTCCATTGAGTAGTCGCCTGTGCATTCCACTGTTGCGGAAGATGTATGAGTCGTGTGTGCTCCCTGGGAATTGTGCCACTAGGTCCGTTATGATGTTGTTGGCATCGCACACAACCTGCACGTTGATCGAGTGGTATGACTTGCGGTTCCTGAAAAGGTACTCATTTGCTGACGGAGGGCATATGGGGATATGCGTGCAGTCAATGCATCCAATCACATGTGGAAATTGTGCCACCTGGTAGAATGCCTGTTTGGTGCGGTCCAACTGCTGTGGGGTTGTGGGGAAGCTGATGTGTCTGTGGAGCATTGTCAGCATGGCATCTAGGAATTTTTGGAAGAAGCGTGACAGTGCGCTTTGCGAAACACCTCCGGCAACCGCAATTACCCCCTGGAAACTCCCTGAGGCCAGTAGGTGCAGGCTGCATAGTACCTGAACGTGCGCAGGGATTGCATTTGTCCGGTGGGTCTGGTGCTGCAGTAATGGTTCCAGGTCTGCAATCAGGCGCATGATCATAGCGCGATTGAGGCGGTATTTCTGGTACACCTCGTCCTCATTCTGGCCGAGCAGGGTTATGCGCAGTCTGAACACTCGCTCCTGGACCCTTCTCCTGCGCTGTCCTGCTGCATTGATCCGCATCCTCCTTGCAAGCACGTAGAGGGCAGCCATTTTGGGGGAGCCAACAGGGTCTCCTGGGCCAAATTTAAGGGTTTAGTGATTGCCTCAATCATTTGCACATGTAGGGTTTTTTTTTTATTTTGTTTTATTTTTTTTTTGTGACTTTACCTCCAGGTTTTGATTCCCCTTATTTAGCTCTGGCAAAATAGCGATTTTTGGGATTTTCGTTATTAGCGAGTTTTGTTGCATTGGGGTGCGAATCGTTATTTGCTATTGGCAATTTCCGGGAGCTAATAGTGATTTCGGTAATTGCGAATTCGGTATTTAGCGATTCGGTAAATTAGCATTTTGGGTATTAGCGATTCGGTATGTTCGAGGTTATTTATTTAGCGATTCGTTATTTGCTCGGGTTTTGGGTTGATGCATTGGGATTGGGTATTTTTCACACAATACCGGGAGCTATTACCGATTCGGTATTTTACCGACTGGATTTTGGCTTGATGCATAGGGGTGATTCTGTTTTATGTTAATGAAAAAGGGCTGCACTTAAAAATGAAAAAAAAGATTGTTTTATTGAAACATGGCAGACCACCATCCCAGTGGTGACCGCAATTCCTAATGGGTCGCAAATTGCGACCCACCTCATTAATATTCATTTGGTAGGTCTATTTGTGCGACCCACCTCATTAATATTCACGAGGAAGGTATATTTGTGCGACCTACCTCATTAATATTCATGGGGTAGGTCTATTTGTGCGACCCACCTCATTAATATTCATGGGTAGGTCTATTTGTGCGATCACCTCATTAATATTCATGAGGTAGCTCTATTTGTGCGATCCCACTAGGAACCGCTGTCCGAAGTTTGTAAGTTTTCTTACGCAAGGAATGGCGATTCGGTAATTATTGCTGTTCCAGTGTTTGTATCTACGGCCCCTGGTAGAGCAGAGGTCGGTGCGAGGGTTCATTCAGTGAAATGGGGAGATCACCCCTGGGTGGTTAGTGACCAGGCTCTCTCTGAAGAAAGAAAGCACCACAGTGTGTCACGGGATGAACAGTTGATGTTTCTGGAAGATGCAATCGGGAGCACAGTTGGCCTCTTCTGGTAATTTCGCTCAAGCAGTGCCTGGTGACTGTGCAGTTGTGCGTGCATTTACACAGTTTAGCCAGTGCACACTTACTTTCAGTGCTCTGTTAGCGGCCTGCAGATGTGCACAGCTGCGCGCAGCTGCCTGTGGAGAGGGGTGTTTAAGGGTGTCCGGAGTACCTCCACGAGTCTGGGGCGTGTCACGCGATGTGTAACGGTGCGTGCAGTGCACACGTGCATTTACACAGTTTAGCCAGTGCACACTTACTTTCAGTGCTCTGTATGCGGCCTGCAGATGTGCGCAGCTGCTTGTGGAGACGGTTGTTTGAGAGGGTACTGAGTACCTCCAGGAGTTTGGGGCGTGTCACGTGATGTGTAACGGTGCGTGCTGTGCACACGTGCATTTACACAGTTTAGCCAGTGCACACTTACTTTCAGTGCTCTGTATGCGCCCTGCAGATGTGCGCAGCTGCCTGTGGAGAGGGGTATTTGAGGGTGTACTGAGTACCTCCAGGAGTCTGGGACGTGTCACGTGATGTGCAATGGTGCGTGCAGTGCACACGTGCAGCCCTCCCTTGCCATCTCCTCGTGTCTGAGGCCTCGTGCCTGGCACTGATCCGGCCTCGGAGGTAAAATGTGCCCTCGGTGGGCCTCAGTCTGCAAACCCTGGCAGCGGCTCAAACATTAAACGAACCCACATTGAAACAGAAAACCATACGGAAAATAATAATGCGCCGAATTACTGAGCCCTTCGCATCAGGAGACAAAAACAGCCAAATATGAGCTTTCCTGCAGTTTCCAGAACAGCATTTTTTCTTAGAATTGTCTTTAATCAAATCCACGCAGTGCAGCTACAAATACTTAGATTAAAATAATCCCGTTAGCAATTAGAGCAAAGAAACCCGGCGCACGCCGCTTCTGGCTGGTGACATCCTGGGGTGGGGTGGACGCCCCGCCCCTTTCAGCAGGTTTACTCCTGTCCTGTGGTGGTAAGTCACCGCTCTGCTGCTCCACGAGGGCCCGTGAAGGGCACACTCTGTGCACCTCCTGGAGCCGGTGAGAGAAGCGCCGGCCTCACCATCACTCTTATGAACATGCTGACATGACGTCATGGCACCGTGACATCACGCGCCTCGGGCATGTGACACATTCATTAGAAAGGAGAATCGAGGTGCGAGGATCCGCCCAGCCGGGTATCAGAGCTCAGTGGAGTAGCCCGAAAAAACAAGCCCTCTCCCCCCCCCCCCCCCCCCCACTTGAAACAACATCCTGAATAGATATGGGCAAGCGAGCGATCCCAATGTTGTTAAAGGGGCTTGTGGAAGTTAGGTTTCCTTCGAGGGTTTTTTTAGTGGGGGGAGGGGGGTGGGAGCAAAGGATGCATTTTCAGCAAAATTGTAATTGAATAATAAAAAATTTAAGAGACTTTCCCAGAGGTTTTGATGTTGCCACCCACGCCAGAAAAAGGTGACGAGCAGTGTTTCTACAGCAGAATTTCCCGGAGACATTTGCTAAAATCGCGCATTGGTTTGCAGTCTAATATAGACCTATTTCCTCAGGTTTAAATGATCGCCCCTCGCTTGTACCTGTCCCTTCCGCTCACCACTTCCAAATGGGCCGCTGGGTATGTAGTGACGCCATAATCATGCCACCGCCCTCCATCAGAGGTCGGTGCCAAGGCCCTCTGCCTTCTCGAGCCAGCACCAAACATGGGTATACTAGACTCTTGCTTTGTTGGGCATCAGCGTGGGTTTGGGATGCGCTGTGGCGTCATTCCGCAGAGGGCCTTTTAAATTCACGCTGAGCACCTGCTCCTCCGTAGCTTGTAGCCAAGGCTCATATTTACCTTGATATGGTCAGAGAGAGGAGCTAAGATAGGAGTTAAATAGAATAAAATGAAAACGCCGTCTCCCTTCCCTTTCTCCAGCGACACAGCGCGTAACAAGGTTCCTGACTGCGCATGTTAACTGTGAAGCCGTCTGACCCGGTGCTTCTGCACCTCTTGCACACCTGCGTGCCAGGTATGGACAGAATGAGATTGGTGGACTCTTCGCCGTCAATCACAGAGCCCAGAAAAAAGTCACTTCTACAGCTGACCATGGGCCTCTGCTTACACCACTGACCGCGTTTGCAACCAAGAGCAGATAGAAAAGGGGAGAGTGAGTGAAAAAAGAGAAAGAGGGAGGGGGGCAGGAAGCCAAGGACAGGGAAAAAACAGGATGGAGCAGAAAAAGAAAAGGGAGTCTATGCCTGAGAGATTGATAGATGGAGGGGCTCAGGATTCCCAGTGCCATGTCTATGTTTTGCTTCATGTCCAGCTAATTGCATTGCATCCTGGGATTTGTAGTCCTAATCCTCCCATTGTAAATCCAGAACTTTTACGTTTTAGAATGTAGATATATAGCATGAACTGGATAAGGTGCTCACACATGAACCTGGAAACATGAGAGCTCTTGAGACAGTCACAGAGAATAAACAACGGAAGAGGTTAGAGGAAGAGAGATGGCGAAAGAGGGATACCATTCTCTAACAAGTGCAAATACCTGTTCTTATGCGGGCACCAAACCTAATGGCATAGATAGCGGGCATCCTTGGAACGAAGGAAGATCCGTTGTAAAGGGTTTTCTTGAACAGATTCACCATCGGCCACAGAGCCAGCTCCTGGAGGATCTAAACTGGAATCCAAGATTTCCACCGTGATCCCCTTTAGTGACCTAAATGCAAAGGTAGAACTAAGAATTGCCCTCGAGGCCAGAATACATATTGGGTCTCTTTGTACCCAGGGCTGCTAAATGCACTGGTCTGGTATTCCTCATTCAGACATAAACAAAGAAGGAACTGTGGCCTAATGGCCAAAGCTGCCAACTTTGGAGCTGGAGAACTCAGTTGGAGTCCCGGTGACTCCCCATGCCTAAAAAATAAACTCGCCTTGTTTACCCAAGCGTGAGAAATGCGGCCCACCCCCCTCAGGGCAGAGTCGCAAGTGTATAACAGAGTGAAGCAAGCACTGTGACCAATGGTTGAAAGCGGCTGAGTCTCCATTGCACTGACCGAAGCAGCAGCAACGCCGTCTCCTATGTCACTGCGCCCTGCGTGATGAGCTCTTGAAACGCCCCCTAGGAGTGGTGGTAAGAAAGAGGCGCGTCCCCCCTGCAAGCCTCCCCGAGATGCAGCGGTGCTTCAGCTTACACAGTGAGGCGCGGTCTGAGCCAGTGCGGTCTGTCGTGTCAGCCTTGACAAGACACCGTGGGTTTGCGGACCACCATTCTTGAACCAATGGGACTGGCTAACACCCCCCGCTCCAGCAGACACAGCGGGGGGCTGACGACGCCACTGTCAGAGCTGAGCGCTGCACACTGAACTCAAGTTAACAAATCGATCATGCACCGCCGGTGGCTGCCTTTAGTCATCGCTGTGGCCATCAATACAAAGGAAGACTGTCTTAAGAAAGGTGGATATGTACCTAAGAGCCGAGAATCCAGAGGAATGGAATGAAACAAATCTATAATCAATACACACAAGTTGTGATGGTATTGCAAGGCCAGGTGAAGCCACCGCCCGCCTTTATGAGAGTAATAGATTGCATCTCATTGAAGGGTTGGTGGCGGCTCGTTGCGAATGAAATGGCGCGCTGATGTCCTAAAGCACCAGGAGCAGTCGCGGGGGGGGGGGGGGGGGGGAGGGGGGGAAGTAGTAGACGAAGACCATGAGGCATGAGTTGATGCAATCACCTAGGAAAGGAGATGTCAGGCCCTGGCTGGTTTCTGGAGACTCTAGAGGATCTGAAGGGCTAGAAACCAGATCCGATGAACCTCAACAGAGGCCTTGCAGGAGAGATGGCATTTGTTTGAGTTGTTTCCTAAATAATTGTGATGAAATTAAACACAAACATTTTTAGAAAGGCAGCTTTAGAGAGGAGGATTTATAGTTTTCTTCTTGTAAATTTATGTCGGATAACGGGGAGAGGATTCTTGATGATTCTCCATGTCTGATAGAGACTTCGAGCCGCAGATTCCTCGCTTGAAGAAGCACAGAAAGATGTTGACAAAGCATTCTTTGGCTTCTCCTTTCTCATAGTAGGCGCTGTGCTTCTAGGCCCCACACGCCACCTGTGGAGCGGGTGATGGGTCTGCTCCACGCTTACCTGAGTCCCCTGAGCTGGAGCGATCCTGCCCAACTCAAGGAGTTTTACCTTCATGCATTGAAATTGAGCACAGCTGTTTAATGCCTTTGATCTTCCTCCTTAGATTTATGATGTCATCTTTGCAGCCAGGTGTCCTTCAACAAAGACCATATACGCCTCTCATAGTCACATTTGTGGCTTGGTGCTCCTCCAGTCATGTCGATCAACTTTCTGCCCCCTTGTCAGAAGTGTTATTGTTTGTGCTGTCGTTAGTCCCGCAAAGCCTTGCCTTGGGCACCGTAATAGGTTATGTTTCAGCCATCTCTCCTTTTTTGGGGTTGCCAGATCAGCCCTCACTGTTTAAGTCGCCTGTTGTGACACATTTTCTTAAAGATTTGCCACATTTGTCCCCGCCTACCCCTTTGGTCCTGCCCCAATGGCACCTTAGTTTGGTTTGGTCGTAATGTGTCTCATGGGCTTTACATTTGAGCCACTACACAGTGGTCAGTTGAAGCTTCTCACTCCTAAGACCCTCTTCTTAGTGACCATCACATCGGTCAGGAGGGTCGGCGAGCTTCAAGCTCTTCCAGTTCATCCTCCATACACCAGCCTCTACCCTGACAAACTGGTTCCTCTGGCTGGTGCCTCCGTCCTTCCAAAGGTGGTGATTCAATGCCACATCACTCAAAACATTGCATTGCCAACCTTGTACACCCCCCCTCAACCTTCTAAGGAAGACGAGAGGCTTCACTGACTGGATCTGAAAAGAGCTCTCTCCTTTCACCTCAATTGTACCAAAGACCACTGAGTGGACGTTCAACTCTTTATCGCATTCACATGAATAAAAAAAACTAGAGACAGCGCGGAAGAGAACTGTCTCTCGATAAAATGTACTTTGCATTAAGATCTGCTATGCACTAGCTAATAAGCAGCCTCCTGAGGGCTTGCGGGCCCATTCCAACAAGGCGAAGGCCGCTACTACTGTGTTAGCATGTGGATTTCCTGTCCTGGACATCTGCCAAGCTCCTACATGGGCATCCCTCCACACGCTCACAAAGCACTACTGCTTGGACAGTCATGTCTGTTGAGGCGGGCATTTTGTCTGCTCGATCCTCTGAGGTTTCTTGGTTTGAGCCAGTACGCAGACCCATCTTTGAGGGTATTGCTTGAGTATCTATCCTATGGTGAGAAATCTGCGGTTAGAAGTCTCTATCAGAAGAACCAAGTTACTTACCTCTGGTTACTCTTTTTCCGGTAGAGACTCTATCTACAGATTCCTCACTGGTGCTCCCATCCTCCCCATTCTGCAAACTCGGCTCTTCACCGTAACATTCTGATAGATTCTGCACACTGGTCAAAAAATCAATCGGACGAGATACTGCTTAAGATTTCCAGATTCATCGGAGTTGCTCTAAGTATTCCTAGAGGGGGTTACCAACCTGTTGATATAGTCGTGGTATGAAGGGAAGTTAGCCTTGATTAGGGATGTTACACGTACTGCCCTAGTTTGCATTGTTGATGTTGTGGACTTTACTGGACTACGCAGCGGTGACATTGTACACATTGTGACTATTCAGGACGTCACTCAACTGCAGATGTGTGTGCATCATATTCATTGGGAATTTGAGTTTTTCTAAAATATTAGCCAAAAAACGAAGATCCATTTCATTAGATTGCACCTTCATTCAACATTACCGGAAACGTCACAGTGGCGCGCTCACACGGGATCTGTGGAGCCTGATGTAGTGAACTCATGACTATGAGGGAAGAGTTTTCTTTGAAAACAGCCAAAGCCTTTGATAGGCAGCCCCACCAGATCTCAGTGCACTTGGGGAAAGGAGCAGGTTGGTTGTATTGCACCATCTCACTGATACGATGTCCATTTCACTGATACGATGTCCATTTCACTGATACGATGTCCATCTCACTGATACGATGTCCATTTCACTGATACGATGTCCATTTCACTGATACGATGTCCATTTCACTGATACGATGTCCATCTCACTGATATGATGTCCATCTCACTGATACGATGTCCATTTCACTGATACGATGTCCATTTCACTGATACGATGTCCATCTCACTGATATGATGTCCATTTCACTGATACGATGTCCATCTCACTGATATGATGTCCATCTCACTGATACGATGTCCATCTCACTGATATGATGTCCATCTCACTGATACGATGTCCATTTCACTGATACGATGTCCATTTCACTGATACGATGTCCATCTCACTGATATGATGTCCATTTCACTGATACGATGTCCATTTCACTGATACGATGTCCATCTCACTGATATGATGTCCATCTCACTGATACGATGTCCATCTCACTGATATGATGTCCATCTCACTGATACGATGTCCATTTCACTGATACGATGTCCATTTCACTGATACGATGTCCATTTCACTGATACGATGTCCATCTCACTGATACGATGTCCATTTCACTGATACGATGTCCATTTCACTGATACGATGTCCATCTCACTGATATGATGTCCATCTCACTGATACGATGTCCATCTCACTGATATGATGTCCATCTCACTGATACGATGTCCATTTCACTGATACGATGTCCATTTCACTGATACGATGTCGATCTCACTGATATGATGTCCATTTCACTGATACGATGTCCATTTCACTGATAGGATGTCCATTTCACTGATACGATGTCCATTTCACTGATACGATGTCCATTTCACTGATACGATGTCCATTTCACTGATACGATGTCCATTTCACTGATACGATGTCCATTTCACTGATACGATGTCCATTTCACTGATACGATGTCCATTTCACTGATGTGATGTCTTTCACTGATATGATGTCCATTTCACTGATACGATGTCCATTTCACTGATACGATGTCCATCTCACTGATATGATGTCCATTTCACTGATACGATGTCCATTTCACTGATAGGATGTCCATTTCACTGATACGATGTCCATTTCACTGATACGATGTCCATTTCACTGATACGATGTCCATTTCACTGATACGATGTCCATTTCACTGATATGATGTCCATTTCACTGATACGATGTCCATCTCACTGATATGATGTCCATTTCACTGATACGATGTCCATCTCACTGATACGATGTCCATCTCACTGATACGATGTCCATCTCACTGATACGATGTCCATCTCACTGATAGGATGTCCATTTCACTGACATGATGTCATAATGAGGGGTTCCCGCTCGTAATGAATGACCCTACTTAACGAGGCACCCTTCCCCCTCCCACCACTGCAATCCCTTCGGCTGCCAGCTTACAGTACCACCTTATGGATCCAGGAAGGGCATTGCCTGCAGTTAAGGTTATATTTGTGTCCATATGTTATTGGTGTTCAAACTTGTATTTATAGTTCGCTAATACAAAGCCTTTCCTATTAGGGTAGGCGCTCCAAGGAAATGTTGTAAGCTTGGACTGCACTGCGGACAGCTTTTACAGTGTAACAATGCGTGTACATGTTTCTAAAGTTTAACAATACCAGGCTACATACAGTGCTCCCAGAATGCTCTCTAATAGGATGCAAATATCTGCTCGAAGCAAGATAGATGATCCTTTGCTTCCAAAATAAAATGTTCACAAAAAAATGCAACTAGGAAAACAAAGCTTTTTGCTAAACTACTGTGAAACTGTAGGTAACATTTCCTTGAAGCATAGTTTGGTAAAATGTGTTGATTCATGCTAGCACTTCCAAAAAACATTCATAATGGAAAATCAGTGCAACCAGTTTAACAAGATAATGGGAAAGGTAGACAAGCATTAGCAAAGCCAATAGGTCTGAAATTGGTGTTCAGCCTTTTGGTTTTCTCAATGTGTGTCTTGTTTTGGAATGGCTTTTGTAAAACTTTGCAGGAGCTGCCAGACCCGCACCATATTAACAAACATTGACAAAAAGCCCAAAAATATTTTTGGGTCTAAAAAAGCACACATTGGCACAGTAGTCCCTGGTACTGAACAAAACTACTTTGTGTGCGGATATGCTCCTTGTGAAAAGGGGAAGCCAGTTGATGGATGGATGGATAGATAGATAGATAGATAGATAGATAGATAGATAGATAGATAGATAGATAGAATGACAGAATGACAGAGATAGAATTGTAATAAAAACTAAAGGTCTTGGCTAACTCCAGACCTAATTAGGGGCACAAGTCTTAAAGAAAGTCACAACATTGCACCCATGGTGTATGTCCTTACATTAGCGCATATTTATGGCTTTGATTCATACACAGAAATTTACAGAAGTAAACCACGAAATCATACTCCTACAAATAATAGTGTTCTGCTTTTTAGCAGAAGTAAATGTGCATGTGTAGATTTCTTTATGGACAATCTATTGTGTTTACAAGTTAACTTTTCTTCCAACCCTTGAAGAAGTTTTATGTCTGTCATTGTCAGGAGTAAATTTCCAATCTTTCTCAGTATGAGAAAAGATTACAGAAAAGCTTGCAAAAAACCCTAAAACATGCAATTTAGTAGGTTTTCGCAGACTCCAAAGGGCATTCCAACCTAGGAACAATGGCTTAACACTCCCTCCAGTCCCAGTACGCACGTCTGCGGAAAGGTGGCACAATATGGAAATAGCTAGAATGAAAAACCTACTATATTATGAGCCCTGGCATAATCAGAAAGGCTAATATCAGAGCTTTAATATAAGGAGATTGCTGTCATAATTTGTCACTGCTCCACGTAGGAGTAAAGGGCCAAGTGTTTTTTTTACAGGACAACTACGTTTATGAAACAACCTGTCCCATGGACAAGTAGAGAGTCTATTAAATTCCACACCCCTGTTCCGAATGCTCCCTCATGAAACACACTACCAAAATCAGGAACTGCTGCATGACCAGACTCTGGACCTGCTCTTCCTGACAGAAAAATGCTCCTGTCATTACCACAGCTATTCCCTCGACCCCCCCCACCACACCACCCAGATACAAGGTCATAAGGCAAGACAGGACTAACAGACCAGGAGGAGGACTCACAATCATCTTCAAAGAACACATCTAGTGCTCCCCTACCCGAGCTAGTACCAACAGCAGCATCGAACATCTGACCTTCAAACTCCACTGCCAACTACACTGAGCTGCACCCTCGTCTTACCACCCCCCAGGACCCTTACCCAACTGCGGAAGCACACTTGCAGAGTTTGTTGCCCCCCCGATGCTCTACTTCAGTGCCATCATCCTCCTTGGTGACCTCAACTACCACATAGAGGACCCCAATACAGCCAACCTCCTGCATGTCCTGACAAACCTCGTACTCGCTCACCGAACGGAAGGCCCCACCGACGGCGCTAGACGCCTAGTGGACCCTATCTTCACCATCTTCAGCAACATCACAGTGGGGAAGCCCACACCCATCATCACCTGGTCCAACCACGCCCTCATCCATTTCAACATACACACCCCTCACCACTGCAGAGATTCCATTGCCAAACCCTCACAATGGGTTTGGAACAAGGACTCTGAAGAATCCTGGACCTCGGAGCATCTACAACACCACTGACCGCAACACCTCAACGATCTCCTGCAATCCATCTTCAGCTTCAATTCCTGTATCACCTCCTGCGCAGACACCATGGCCCCACTCAAGACCACCAGGGCCATCAGAACCAGACCACAAGCAAGCTGGTACACAGAAGAGCTCCAACTCACCAAGCACCACTGCAAGCAGCTAGAACACAGATGGAGACAAAGCCAAGACGACACCGACAGGAGCAACTACAGATTGGCCCTCAGGCGATACTAAGGATGAATCAGAGCCACCAAACGCTTAACCCTCACCAAGCACATTCCAAGCAGCACTAACAGTGCCAAGGAAATCTTCAGTATCGCGAAAGATTTCACTTCCCTGGTAGCAAGCTCCACCAGCATCACTCCCTCCGCACCCAGCCTTTCCTCTTCTTCAGCAGCAAGATCTCCAACATTTACGCAACTTAGAGGCCCAGCTTTACCCCTCCACCCTCGCAGCCACCGTACCCATATCTTCCAGCACCTAGAGGATCACCTGGCTCACCATCACCATTCGAGAAACTGCAGTGACCATGCGCCCAATCAAAACCTTACCTTTATCGCATATTCACAAAAGGACTGGGCCTCATCTTCTCAGCCCACACCCCAATCTTGAATGACTCGATCAGCACAGTCTGGAAGCATGCCGCTCTGCTCCCTCTGCTAAAGGAACCCATACTAAAACCGAAAAGACTAGCAAACTACCAGCCCATCTCTCTAATACCTTTCCTGGCAAAAGTCACAGAGAAGATTATGACCATCAAACACACAAAAGGTGATACGGGAATGTGTACAGTATGTCTAACCGCTAGATATCGCTTGGGGTATCGGTCCAACGCACCATACCACCTCACTTTGTACCGACACATATGCAAATTAGTCTTGACTCTGCTCCAATAGGAGTAATCCAACCTGAACTACCAGGCCAGGTCCTACTTGAACCAGAACACAAGGGACCCAAGACTGGATTTGCCCTCATTGGGGCTCTTCAGTCAAGTGTAGCTAAGTTTCAGTGGCACCGTGAGCAAAGGACCCATTTCTGGGAATACCCTTGCCAATTACGCCGGTACATTAAATACACTAAAGGTGATGGGAGTAATTCTTGCAATAAGATTAACTACTGTCCATCAGGGAGAAACTATCAACCTCTTCTACACTCCCCAGTCCATCTTCTGACCCAATCATGGCACTGAAACCACTCCCCTCGCCGCCATGGACAACATCCAACTGATAATGGACAGTGGAGATGCCGCTGGGCTCACCCTTCTGGATCTATTCAATACCTTCGATACCGTCTCCCTCCGCATCTTCATTCAACTGCTACACAATGCTGCCCTTCAGGGACCAGTGGTTCACTGCGTCTGCTCTTTCCTCACAGGCCGCACCCAGTTGATCAACCTGATACCCTTCACATTGGTCTCCATCAAACTCTTCCGCGGAGTACCAGAAGGATCCACGCTCAGTTCCACACCTGCATGGCCCCACTTGATAGCATCATTTGCTGGTGCATCCTCTCCCCCTTCAACAAAACATCAAACAACAGATCCAACTTCTCCGCCCGCCTGCATGTCCGAAGTCATCAGATGGATGAAAACGAACTGTCTCAAGCTCAAAACAGATAGGACAGAAGTAGTCATCTTCGGTAAAGACACCTCACTTTGGACTCCACCTGGTGGCCTACTGATCTCGGACTTACAGCCATCCTAACCACCTATGCACAGAACCTCAGAATAATAGTCGGCAGCAAGCTTGCTACAACATGCCGAGAGAACGCAGTCCCAGCCTCCTATTTCCACACACGCGAGAGGCCCAAGAAGATTTGTAAGCGGCTTCCCTTCTGCACTCTCAGAACCATCACCCAGGCCCTCGTCATCAATAGGCAGGATTACGGCAGCGCATTCTATGTAGAAATCAATGCACAACTTACCAGAAGTCACCAGACGGTACAGAAATCCGCTGCCAGACTCACAACCAGACTACCCCACCCTCCTACCCACATTACCACATACCTCAAAGACCCTCACTGGCTCCCCATCCACAAACGGACACTCTTCAAACTCCTCTCAGAGCCGTGCACAATATCTGCCCCGCCTTCCTCAACAATTGCATTAACTTCTACATACTTACCCGCCTCCTCTGCTCAGCCAGACTCCTTTTCGCACATATCCCTTGCATATGCACACCAGATCTGATGGCCTTCTTCTCCCCCAGTCCCAAAGCCTGGAATGACCTACCCCTACACATCGAGACGCCTCCTCAGCTCTTGAATTTTGCTCAAAACTGAAGACGTGACTCTTCACCTGGTCTCTGCTGTGGGGTGGCCCTCGCCTTTTCTGCTTTTCAGCACTAGAATACCCTCCCGGGTGAGTCGTGCACTCTACAAATACTCATAACATAACAGGGTTCATAGTCGATCACCCTATAAGTGTTTTTGCAGACACCTATTGGGTACATGACTTTGAATGTTTAACGTCCAGTGTCTTTTAGTTTCATAGGATGTATGATTTCTTTTGCTTTGGTAGGAGCCCTGGTGGGAGGAAGAATTTACAGGGACAGTGAGATGAATGACGAAACCTCTAAAACCAGACGAAGCTAAATTCGGTGTGACAGTGAGACAAAATAACGTGAATGTGGACACAAGCACAGTGCAATGGAGTTTGCTTGTGTGCATATGGTCTTTGGCTTTGTGTGTCTGTCTGCATTCATATAAGTGTGTGTGTTTCTTCTCCAAGCGGCTCCCTGTCACACATGTGTGAACAGGAAGAGACCGCATTGGAAACCCTTTTTACCGACAGGTATTCTGACACTGCTACGCACGCCAGCAGTCCTGGTAGTCATCCCGTTAAGGGTGTCAGTCAATGGAGCCAGCTGAGATGATGTTGCCCTAAATCTGGCAGTTCCCTATCTCTAAGTGAGGCTGGGGGACTACGCGTTAGATCCCATGGACATCCTCCAGATTATGGTGGACGCCATGTTTCCGCCAAGTCCAGTATGACTGCCCTGGGCTAGCAGGGCACCTCGGAGGCTCCTAGATGGAGAAGCACCCATGACTGGGTCATTGTGCCCACCTGGGCTGTGGCCAATGGAGCAGATTATCTCTTAACCAGGATAGTTGTCTGTGATAAATCTTTCAGTAACAGAGGTGAGTTCCTCTCAGTGCCCTTAAACCCTCAGCGCCTTGAGACCCTCACGGGTGAGTAGTGCGCTTTACGAACCCCTGATTGATTGATTGAAACCTCCAGTGACGGTCAGTCCAGCAGCTTATTTTTGATCTATTGGGTGTGAGGACATCTGTGGCCAGATTGAAGTGAAACATGAGGCTTTCACGACATCTGAATTCAGCAATTCACAGACGGAGGGTAGCAAACGCACTCATAGGGACTGTTTACTTTCCTTTTGGCTGGGTGCAGAGTTCAAGGCCTAACTCTGCAACCTTAACTAACTTTCTGTACTAGTCTCCACACCTAGTGAGACAAACATTACACTATTCTTGTTTCAGACTGCACTAGCCTGCCACAAAAATAGGTTAAATTGTGCCTCAGTTCATAACAGTTAAGCTGAGTGGTACTTAATGATGGCATGGCTTGGTATTTACAGCTAAAAACATTATTTGCTGTAAACAAGTGACTTCCTTCAAAAAGCCTATGCATCACAGAGTTGTAATTTACTTGTACACCAAAAAAGGATCTTCTCAAACATGTCTCAACTGGTGGATTTTCCCGACACTGCTCTTACAAATAATGGTGGCAGGCTATATTCGAGGTAGTTCTCTCAGCTGAGGCACCTGGATTGGAGGCAACCCAGCCATCTTGGTACCTTGTGTTACGATGCTGTTATTTTACGTCCGTCCTGGTCATTGCGTAGCGCTGCCTGCTGTAGCATTGACTGCATTTGTAAGTCACACATTCACTATCTAAACAATGAGCCATGGGAGTAAAAAGGTCATACGCCCCTAAGTTTGTGAGGGATGATCCTGTGAGGATTGTGTAGTTAAGTGCCCTTTTTATATGGTCAAACCCCACACCATTTGCTCCAAATGCTAATGGTTATGACTGCTAGTGCATCGGAGTCTGCTGCCCAAACCCCACTGCCTGTGTTCTCTCCCAAAACTGTTATGTTCGACTTGGTAATCCCAAATTGGCAAAGACTTTACTACCTTAAAAGTCCCTATTATATGGTACCATGGGTACCCAGGGCATTAGCGGTAAAGGGGTCCCCAGGGCTGCAGCGCAGTTTTGTTCCACTCTAAGTGACCCAAGTGTACTACTGACCGCAGGCCTGTCTTTGGAGAGTGCAAACTGGGCGAACCGGACTGTGTTCTCACCATGTTTGAGACAGTCGTACACAATCTTTAATATATGTCCGGCACCCCTAAGGAAGGCCTGCTGAGCCTAGGAGGCAGGGTGCATTATATTAAAGATGAGGACATATAAGCACAAGCCTATATGTCCCTGTAGTGGCATTGCCCTTGGGAAACTACTATAAGTGTTTGTGGTCCATAGGATAACACGGTGCTGCCAGAAAGGCATTCTTGAGGTTGACAGCTCCATTAGGGTACCGCCTAAATATGTTTGGTATCAAACAACATGCCTTCTCATCCCTGACACGAATCTCATGTCTCAGGTGATGTGGCATGCACCCAGGTGGCCACCTTAGAGGTGCCACCTGGATGCCCCAGCTTCTCTGTGCCTGTGCTGGTCAGCCTGTGCTTCCTGCATTTGCTGCCTCCAAGACAGGATTCTGACCTCCTGCCAGGCAGTGTGATCACTCCCAAGAGTCAGGAACAAATGCTTGGGCAGGAAGGAGGTGACACCTCCCTTCTCTCAAGCGGGCTAGTGAAGTGACATATCAGGATTGTGAGCTTCGAAATCTGCACCGCCTCTGATATGCATCAGGGCTGACTACCAGTGGAGGAAACAGCTTCCTCCCAGCCCCAGGAACATTTGCCTCCGAGCAGGAGGGAAATGAGTTATTGAAGGACGTGTACACCCCCAGAAGGCTAGCCACACCTCCAGGGTGAGCAGCCTAGTCTGTAAGCAAAGATACGATTTCTGCCATCTTTAGGAGTGGCAGAATGTAGGGTTCTGGGTAGGATAGGTGACCCACATCCCCGGACTAGCTGCAGGGACGGGCTGCCAATTGGCTACTAGCTCCCACACTCCTACTCCCCTAAATCTAGGTTTTAGGGACCCCCTGACACCAGAACCTCAGTTCTGAACAACCTGCATCAAAGAGGACAGAAGAAGACACCCTTGTCAGTGACAGCAAGACTTGCGCAAAGCAAAAGAGGGATACTCTGCACCTGTGGCAATGCTCTTGAAACTGCCTGATCTAGCATCATCCTAATTTATGTTATGTTAACTATAGCTTATATAGCGCATAATCACCTGCAGGTCTCTTAGCGCTTGGAGAGAGAGCTCAGATACCCTCTACCATCCCCGATGAGCACCAAACAGATGTGGTAAACTGTGTCCAGAGCTTCCCTAAACAGAAGGGTTTGGAGGTGTTTCCTGAAGGGGAGGAGGGCGGGTTCCTTATGGAGGTTCACAGGCAGTTCATTCCAGAGTTGGGGAATTAGGACGGAGTAAGCTCTGCCCCCTTTAGATGCAGTTTTGGCCCGAGCGTGAGCCAGGAAACCTGCCTCAGACGAGCGCAGTGTGTGTCCCGGTGCATAATTCACTAGGCGCTCCTTGATATAGCCAGGAGCCTGACCATATATGGCTTTGTGGGCAATGCAGAGGCCCTTAAATTTTGCTGTCTGCTTGACCGGGAGCCAATGCAACTTATGCAACTGAGGGGTGGCATGAGCCCTTCTAGGGAGCCTAAAAAATCAGCCAAGCTGCATCGTTTATGGTCACCTGCAGCTTTCTGATTAGTTTCTCAGGGAGGCCAATGTACAAGGCATTGGCATAGTCCAACCTGGATACCATTGTGGCCGGCACAATCATCTGTAGAGTAGTGGGCGTGAGCAAAGGGGCAAGTTTCCGCAGCTGGCCTAGGCTATCTCTCAGTTCCCCCAGACAGAGAGAGACCCCTGTGTAAGCCTGAAGCACCATCATACTCCCCTGGGACTAGTGGCACTAGTCCCCTGCAAACTGCAGGTAAAACAGCGCTCCAGATCGGAAGAATCGCTGACCATCGGGCCCTCCGAGGGATTGCTCAAATCCATATGGTCTAGTGCATTGTGAAAACTGTAGTCCTGCCATCCACAAAGTTACAGGCAGGTACTGCATTCCCCTAGAGCACCGGACGTCGAAGTTACTATCTGCTCTACTTAAAACTGCCATAGCTTGTTGGTTGCCATTCCAGCAACTGACCCCTTTACTCGACGCAGCATCAAGAAGGAACTCCATCCGACCTTCGACTGATGTCAGCAACCGCACAGTTGTTGTCTTTTAGCGTCTTTCGCCCCCGCAGCACCATCTCGGTGTTAAAAGCAGCTCTCCAGGGCTCCCGTTCAGCACCAAGGACAGCCAGGACAAATCTGCACCCAAGTTGCACGGGCCAGATACCATTGAACTGACTGTTGTGGCTTGGTATGGGAACTGCATCACCTTTACCCTGCAAGGGTTCCAGGCAGCTTGACCTGCAAGTGACCGATTGTTACTAGTAGTTTTTCCCATTGACCACAGCGATAAAGTTTCACACTATTATTCTTCACTGATTTTATACTGTTTGAAAAATCTATACATCCAGTTATATGTTTGATATTCCATTCCTTTTGGTGTCTAAATTAAGACACAAATAGTGTGTTGGATTTCTCTCGAGTGTTGTCAATTACTTATCGTCCATGTGGATACTTTGAAATGCTTCACACATGTTCCTCTAGTAAAGCCTGACTGCTCTTTGCCACGCTACTGGGACTGAGCTAAGGATTTATTAGTGTGAATCCAAGGGCCATCCTTGGGGATATCATGATCTTAACCCCCACAGCACATAATACTCCACTTTCCAACAGAATGCATCTCCCTTTTTCAAGACTGGGAGACTGGTTCAAGGTGGGAACTTGCAAGGCCCAATCATGTCTACCGGGGCACAGTGAGCCCTTGTGGTATTGATGGGCAAGCTTGCCTGGCTCCGTCATCTGAAGGCTTTAAGAGGGTAATCCTATTAAGGTGAATAGAAATGTGGGCACAGTTGTAAGATGTTAAATGATGTCAAGTCCATAAACCCTATAGGACGATGTCCCAATGATTGTACGATGATATTGTGTTTTTTAAGTCACAGACAATAAGCGGTGCTGCTAAGAGGTAACAAGTGAAGATCTCACACTGATCCTTAATGGCACTTCCGTTGTTTTGGTCTCAGTGATGTTTGATGGTGTTGGCGCTCACAGTTGTTTTTGTGCAGCTTTCTTTAATTTGTGCGCCCTTCTGTTTTTGAGACTTCTAACAGTCCTTCCAGCGGCTGTACACAGAGGCTGTGTTTCATCCCATGTGAGGTCTCCACAAGCCGCCTCAGGTGCCCCCAGCCTCTGTGTGGCTCAGACACCCACAGCTGCAGGTGGGTTGCTTGCCCTTCAGAAGTCTCAGCCGGTCCCTGCGGGATAATCCCTTCCATTTGGAGACTCAAAGTACCTGGATGTAAGAGTCCCTTCTGGCATTAGAGGTATGCCTGGCCTGCCTCCAGCCGGACATGCTGATGTTGCCGCACTAATTCAATTTGTAATGTTCTGCACGCTTGTTGCATAAGTGCCGGCGCTATGCTAAACATCTGTGTTCTTTGTTTCTGCCCTCTGAGGACACAGGCTCCCAAGCCTGGCAAGGTCCTGATGCTGGCACTGGCTCTCACCTTCTCCACTCACTCTCAGGGTGCCTTAGAGCTGGAGACTGGGGCAGAACGCGTTGTATCCTGGACTCGAAGCCCAGCCTGGACGGACAACTGTTAGAAATCTCCTCTGAGTCAAGGGTATTCAGTTGGCTTCGTGCTCCAGAGCCATGCCGCACTGCAAGCTTAGGGAATGAGAAACCGGGCACAGGGAAGCGGGCGAAGGAAGACTTCACAGAGACACGACACCAGTAGTCTGTGTGCACTTATGCATGCCTGTGTTTGCTCGACTTGCAAATAAAATCAAGGTCTATTGGCTGTGTCCTCCCGTAGAACTTTTACTAGATGAAGGGAAACGGCCCCGGGGGTTGGAGGGCTAGCTGATTCTAATGTGTGTATTGGCAGAATACAACACAAAGGCCCTCTGTCTGCTGCACCATAGTGTAGTTGTGGAACAGTTTCAGATGATGAGCAGGTTGCAATAAGAGCATCAACTGGTTATTATGCAGCGCCATTAAACAGCTATGTGCACAGTTCAGTGGTGCTCTCTTAACCTCTACAGGAAGAGAAGCTGAGTCAATCTCAGGACACGAAGACCGTAGTCTGTATCATCAGTGACGGAGTAGGTGGAGCAGCGCGTTCAGGGGCTGCTTAAAAACCCTCCTTGCTCCCACACAATCTATGCTGCACTTCACTATTATACGCAGTAGCGGGCGCAGCTGTGATGCTGTGTGCGTAGCTACCCCAGCCACCCCACAGTTGGGACCCCTAGAGACAGCGAGAACCCGCCTCCTGTGAGCGGGGCTCCTACAGAAATGGCCGCCTCCCAGTCTGTGTGCAGCACGCTCACTGAGAGGAGCCACAGCTGGCCGCGACAAGGGAGGAGACATCACTGGGTATAAAGAGTGTGCAGCACCCCATATGCATACTCATGCACCTAATGTACTATTGAAATAGGTGAATAATGGTGAACACAGTGTACTTCTGTGGGCTGACCCGAAATGAGAAGGACGCTACAAGCAATGGTGGATGTGGGCTGGCTCAAAGCAGTCAATGACGGAAAGCCACCTCTTGGTATATGTTCCTTTTTTTAAGTCCATGACTGTAGCTCTGGCAGACAGTAAATCTGTCTTAGGCCAAACCTAAAAGAACAGGTGAAACCCAAAAGATTTACAAAAGAGGTCTAAGATTATAATACAGCACTTCTCCTTATCTCGGGATCATTATCGGTTCTATGGTGCGAGGATCAGAAAAGCAAGATCCCTTTGCTTCCCAAACAAGTGAAAGAAACTTCCACTATAAACAATGGCATAAAGAGTTTGATCCGCACTCAGGTATAATTATAAATATATTTATGATTGCTGGAAATGAAATTACACTGATAGACTATGTATATGAATTTAATTATACAAGAAGTCTTGTTTTAATAAGATTTTAATATTAGTTATTGTTTGTGTTTGTAGCCCTGAAGAAGTCCTTAAATAGGACGAAACGCGTTGGCTACTAGGAAGAAAGGATACAAGAATAAAAGAACATATAAAATACAAAAATCGGATGGACTTATTTTTTATACTTGAGTGCGGATCAAACTCTTTATGGAACAGGTGAAACCCATCTGTCCCTTAACCCACCTTCCCCTCTCCTAGAAAGTCTTCGATGATGCCCAGGCATCTCCTGGCTGGAGTGCAGTACTGGGGTCTGACTTGCTGCCACACTGGAGATGATCACAGCGATGTCCATTCTTGACACCTTTAGACTCATCAGCAGCAGATAACACTCCTTTCTTGCTTGTCAGGCTTCAAGAAAGTGGCGTAGGAGTTCTCAGCTTGGTTCAGCTGTGCTTCAATGCCCACTCTTAGGGGTAACCTGCCCCCTGTATACCTGAGGTCTCGTCCAGATGTGCGGCACTCGTCAAGGATCCACTTTGCAACAAGATCTCTTTGATTCAGCGCAGCTCCGCTTGATGGCCTGGTCCGCTCCACTGCCTTCCGCTGTACACTTTTGCTAACAATGCCTAACTCTTCATTCCGTTAGGAGCGAGCGGATTTTTAGAAGGTTTCTAGCAGTGAATGCTGGGGACCAGGGTGTGGAAGAGCAGGACCTGGCTAACGCTCTGTTCCAACAAAGCAGACCTTCTGGTAGGGGTAGGCGCATGGATCCCCAGACCCCGGAACACTGGGCTGTGGTTACTGCTTCCCTGTCAAGTACTGAAGCTTGGCCAACAGGAATGCTTTGGTGTCTAAACTTGCTCCTCTGAGCAGCAAACACTTAGGAGGATAATGCGCTGTTTCTCAACTCGCGAGGCCGCCTTCTGGATGAACACCCCTATGTTAAAGTGGGGGTTACATTATTGTGGCACCTTTTGTGTTGGCTGCTATATATTATTCATTTCTTCTGGTTTCTCTCTCGCACCTGGGACAGTTTGCCCACCCTTTAAACCTCTAAGAACTTCTCAGTAACTGTTAGTTGGAGACTTAAAGACTGTATTAAATATATCTGTTTCTAGGACATAAGAACTGTGCAGGTCATAATACAGATTTGTGCATTTATTGCTAATGCGGACTTTACTATAAACATTATCTTTTTTTGATTGAGGTCCGTGGGAACCAATGTCCTCTAATACAGTCGTACACCCAGGTTTTCTGCGGCGACTGGGTTACTGTTGTATGAAAACGAGTTTTGCATTCTGCCTGCTTGGCAAAAAAGCCAATTCTGCCCTAAATCTCTACATGGAAAACTGGATATTGGCCATGGCATGCACTTTGGGCCTTTCAACCCCACCCTACTCCATGTTTCCTCATCAGTTCCAGCCTTTCTGAGGCTACTCTAGTGTTTGGCGTATAAGCGACGCTAGGCCGCACTCACCACAGCAGTCACCCCAGTCCTTTCATGGCCGAGGGCTGGGATCTTGCAGGCAATGTGCAGGTCGCCAAGGGAACCAATCTTCCTAGTCCCCTCCTCTGTAGCATCAACCTCCGAGTTACTTTAGTGTGCCCTTAGCGGCACACAACCACCCTTTGAGAACCAAGGTCAACATTTTCTCCCAGGGTGGCAATCCAGCCCATCCGACAGATGTGGTCTCCAGATCATCCAACAGGGCTATGCTCTTCCATTTCTTTCAAACCCACCACAGCTTCCACCCGCATCCAGAGCTGTTTCCAGAGGAGCCACCTATTCATCCTACTTCAAGAAGCATGACCTCTCCCTTCAAAAGGGGCCATTGAGGGAGTGCCAGACCCGAACATGGGAACTGGTTGTTACTCCCGCTATTTCCTTGTGCCATCCCTCCTGAGAAAGGGCAAATAAAAAATGCTCTCAGTGGCCCAGGTTCTGCCAGCCCAGGGCCCAGGCCACTGGACAGTAGCCTTAAACCTTCCTGACGTACTCTTTCATGTGCCTGTCCTGCAGTCCCGCAAAAGCTCCCGGCAGTTCAAAGTTGGCCAGGAGCATTTTTAGTTAGTCATGCTCCCCTTCAGCATTACCAGTGCCCCTCAAGCGTTCACTAAAGGGATGGTGGTGGTCGCTACCTATCTTCGGAGTTTAGGAATACTAGTTGTCCCCTTCCTCGATGACTGGCTTCTGAAGACAGGCTTGCCACACTCAGTCTTAGACCACCTCCAGACAACGGCAGATCTCCTGACATCACTGGGGTTCTCGATCAATGAGACAAAGTCACACCTGACTCCTTTGCAGAGGTTTAATTTTACAGAAGCCATCATCTTCGAAACAGCGCTGTTCAGAGCCTTTTCCTCCATCACAATGAGTTCCAGACATTCGGGTTATGATCCTGGTGTTTCAGTCTCGGTCCTAGATGTTTTGGGAGAGCAGCTCTGAGTCTTCTTAGCTTCCCCTGCTTGTTCACTCCGCCAGGTGGTAAATGCCTGAAGTCTCAGTGGGCCCAGCATCAAGGAAGTCTGTCAGATGTCATGCAGGTTTAGGAGGAAACTACACAAGATCTGCAATAGTGGTTGCTGGACCGCAACCTGACAAGCGACAGACCTCTCTCCCCTCCTCAGTTAGAGGTGACAGTGGTGATGAATGCATCACTACCGGTGAAGGTGGTCGTCTGGGAGAGATGGAGATCAGAAGACTCTGGCCTCGGAGAACCGCCTCCATTTCAGTCTGTTGGAGTTGTGGGCCATTCACCTGGTGGTGAAGGCTGTCCTACCGTCTGTCAAGGGAGGTTCCCACAGGCAATACCTCCATGTGGTTACTGCAACAAGCAAGGCTGAGTAGGGTCCTCAGTCCTGTATCAGGAGGCTCTGCGCCTGTGGAGGTGGTTGAGATGTCACGGCAACTCCCTCATTGTGAACCACTTGGCGAAATCATTGAACATCAGGGCAGACGAGCTCAGCCGACGTACCTGGCAGACCATGGGTGGCAGCTACACCTCGAGGTGGCACAGGGCATCTTCCAACACTGAGGAGAACCTTGTCGAGCTGTTTTTGTCACCACAAGAACTCTCAGTGTCCAAGTTTTTGCACTTTGTAGATCCCGGGAAGGTCCTCTTTAGGAAATGTAAATCAACTGAGGTGGGACATGGGACTCCTGTATGCCTTCCTGCCTCTCATGCCCAGAGGTCTAAATAAGATCAGAAATGACTGGGCCTAAGTCCTTCAAGTGGCCCCCAGATTTGACCAGGAGATTGTGGTATCCTGAACTTCTGAGCATGTGTTTCTGACCTCTGGTAAGTCTTCTGTAGCAGTAGCAGCCCAGGGTTCTCCACCCGAACCTCCACAATCTACAACTCCATGCATGGAAATTGAACGTCAGCAGTTTACATCATTTGGGTTGCCAACTGAAATTGTGGATGTCATCCTGGCTACCAGGTGCTCTTCCACAGTCTATTCACACCGGGCGCTGGGACAAATATGTGGCATGGTGTGGGGTCTGCAGGACAGACCCTTTGCAAGCCAAGCTGTCGGGTGTCTTATTTGTTTTAGAATTTTGCCCAGCAAGGCCTGTTGGTGGGCACTGTTAAAGGTTATTTATTGGCCTTTTTGGCTTTTCTGAGTTTACTGGACCAACCGCACTTGTTTAAATCACCCGTTGCAATGTGGTTCATTAAAGGTTTCACACACATGTTCCCCCCCCAAACCATTTTGATGCTACAGCGGGTCCTTAATTTGGTCACAACTTTTCTCATACATACTCCATTCAAGCCACTGCATATCGAGACATTGCACTTCTCCTCATTGCACCTTCTGACCCTCAAGATGTTCTCCGTCACGTGATCACAGCAGGTCATTACATGAGTCCGCTCCGGGCTCTCTCTGTGCAACTGTCCTACACTACCTTTCCTACAGACAAACTGGTGCTAAGGAGCGGGACGGCTTCTTGCTAAAAGAACTGGTGCCCTTTCACAACGGGCAATCGATCACCCTCTTCACCCCTCGAAAGAGGAGGAGAGACCCATCAGCTGGACCTCAAAAGAGCCTTAATTGTTTACATCCATTGCACTAAAGACCACCAGGTGCGGTTCTTGGGGGCAAACAGAGGTGAGGTGGTGCAGAAATGGACTCTGTGGAGGTGGGTAGACCTTTGCATTAAGATCTGCCAGGCATGGCCAAAAAGCAGCTTCTGGAATGAGTGAGGGCCCATTCCACCAGGGCCAAAGCTGCCACTTCTGCATTGGCTCGCAGAGTGCCCATCCTTGATATCTGCAGGCCGTGAGGTGGGCATCATTCACACATTCACAAAGCACTACTGCCTTTACAGCCAGGTATGACGGGAAGAGCATTTCACTCGTTCAGTGCCGCAGAACTTTTTGGTCTGATCCCATTCAACAGATCTTCCACCTGAGGAGTTACTGCTTTGGTATCTATTTTTAAGGTGAGGAATCGGCGATTAGAAGTATCCATCAGAAGAATAAGTTGCTTATTTTCGGGAAAGCTCTTTTGGGTAAATATATCTAACTGCATAATCCTCTCTGCCCTCCCATTCTGTGGAGTGGCCTCTTTTTCTAAAAAGGCCCCAATTTGAGATCTGGTACCTCCAATTGCTTAGTGCTGCGCATTCGAAGGCGCGGAAAGAGTCTAACCAATAATTGGCATTAGTGTGCAGGGGTGGTGCTTTTGTGCAACTCTGCTCCTTCACTTCCAGGGTGGAACGAGGTCAGCGCAGAGCCGAGCGAGACCACCAAATGGCACGCACAGCACTGCTATGAGAACTCCTGTATCCATTCTGAAGGTGAGGAATCTGTGATTAGACCGAGTATCACCAGAAAAAGTGTTACCGAAGGTAAGGGACTTGTTCTTTTATGAAAGCAATCTGTACTTCTCTTCTCTGCATATGGTAATGCATGTGCTTAAACATGGGTTTGATGTCTTGTAGTTCTGTATTTTTTCAATACTCGCTAACTGGCTGCTGCTGACAATGGTTGTCAAACCAGTGGTGGATCCCACCAGGCCTGATATTGTAATAGTATTATCCAGTGTGTCTCCATAAGTCAAATTCTTCCTTGAAGACTCTTTGAGGACAATGTGTATCTAAGGTTGTTTGAAATCTGGGGTTCTTTCATTCTGGTCACAGGGGCAGAACCTTCAGGAAACCTTCAGCTGGTTTTATAGTGAGTAAGGGTTTAGAAAAAATGAACTTTTCTAATGAGCGGCATCGCCCGTGATATGACGATCATGGTAGATTGCGGTCTCCGAAGGGACGCTCTGATCGTCTCCGAGCTTCTTAATTTAAATTTCTGCCACATTTTTCATAAACCTCTCAGAATCCGTGCCACTGAGGAATCCCGGAATGGACTCATGCAGTGGCTCTGTTCCTACCGAGGTCCACTGTGTCCCGAGGGGTGACCTGGCAAGGATAATCCAGTGAAAAGATTTATTTGGTGACTGTTACCTAAATTCTTTACTTGAATTTATTTGTAACTGGGTAGAGACAAAACAACAGGAAAATATTGCCAGACATCTGTACCTTGTCGAAGTGAGGCTTTTACAGCAGCTCTACCACGATCTCCCCGGATACCCTCCCTCTCCGGGCATCTTTCCCTCGTCTGTGTGATACCTTTCACAGCAGCTCTATCGTGATGTCCCCGGATGCCCTCCCTCTCCTGGCATCGTTCCCTCATCTGTGTGATACCTTTTACAGCAGCTCTACCGGGGTCTCCCCGGATGCCCTCCCTCTCCTGGCATCGTTCCCTCATCTGTGTGATACCTTTTACAGCAGCTCTACCGGGGTCTCCCCGGATGCCCTCCCTCTCCTGGCATCGTTCCCTCATCTGTGTGATACCTTTTACAGCAGCTCTACCGGGGTCTCCCCGGATCCCCTTCCTCAAGTTCAAGAGTACCCATAGTGAGTTCTCATGCTTTTTCCACTGCTCAGCTCCCGTGCTTGCCATCTCCTGCTCTTGAATGGAGGTTGGAAACTTGGATTATGCAGAGCGCTTCCTGCCACTTCCTGATCGTCCTGTCTATTCCTGACACACATCCTCTAAGGCTCCCGTTTGGTTTCTGGGTTTCCTAGCAACCCAAACAGAAATGTCTTGCTTAACTTTTTTTGCGTGTTGGTTACTTAAATAGTAGCAGCTGCCCAGGGCTTGCTTCTGTGGCCCTGCTGCGCTCATTGGGAGGGACACAGGTGCCACGAGGGGCCACCTTGACGAATGTGTGACTCCAGGGCGCCGCCCTCACTCCCCGCCAGTTCGAGGACGAACATCAATGGAACTTGGGTATTTGAGTGTGCGTACGAGATCTGCACGACCCGAGCACTGCTACAGCCTGTGACAACGATCTACTCCTCAAGGCGGGAAGTAGGGTGAGTGTCTAGGGATCTTCTCTTTAGTCCTGATGAAAACCCGGGAAGACGCAGCACCCGGCTGAAACATGTTGACAGTGAGCAGAGTGGAGGGGCAGTGGGTTCATTACAGACCAGCGACCACCATCCACTGGTTGGATTAAAACCTTTTTTCTAACCTGGGATTCCACTAATAAAGGCAGTTTTGGAGATCCCTGCATTAGTATAAAACAGTGTTAGCTCTGCATTTTTACTTTTGATCCCGCATATTTTCCTCTTTCTGTTTTTCTCATCTCCCCCACCCTCTTCCTCCACCTCTGGCGTTGGCTTGCACGGAGCTGTTGTAGCAGTCCTGTGATGAAGCATGCCACAAACTTTTGTGGGTGAGGGCAGTTTTAACAACGCGTTTGTCTTGTCTACTCACCTCTTCTGATTAGCGACATATTCTTTATTCTGTGTGTGTAGGGCACTCCTTGGCAACCACACATCTCTCCCACCCCTCCCACCCACTCACTACCTCACCACACACCGGACGCCTTCATTCAACACACATAGGATGCTCCGAGTGGTTGCCTCTTTGTTCCTGAGTAACTGTCCCGGTGTGGGGAGTCATGGGACTGGCAGGCAGCACTCTGGTATACGAGGGGTACCTACCACTCATCACAGCGCCGAGATATTGAGGGCTCCCCCTTCCTATAGAATAAACTCCCAGCAGCACACAGCGGCGCTACTCATTTCATGCTTCGGCCCACTTCCAAGGGCAATAGCTCTGCATCGTGATATCACAAATAGGTTTTCATGTGGCATGCACCCTTGAAGTCGATAAAACTTAAAAGTTTGTGGTCGGACTAAAGATTTGATGTTGCCGGTGGGTGCCCATAGCTTTAGTGGCTTCTGCAGGAAAAGATATCTGCATACGAGTTGGTTATTCGTTTCTGGATTTCTTAGTCCAGATTGTACGATTCTACACAGGGTTTGCAGCGTTTTGCTCCAGAGGGCCTCCTGTGACCACCAAGGACCGTAAGTAAGGGACTCCTGCATCAGCAACATTGGGACTAACCACAGCAGGACAATCACTGCTCCTACCCCTTGCTTCCAAATGACTGGAGTACGTCTTTAGCCCTCCACAGCCTCTGCACCACTGCTTCTCCTTCCTGGCAGCAGCAGCTTCACTGTAAGTGACCTGGGCCTACCCTCCTGCCCAGCCCTGGGGGTCTCTTGATGGGAGCACCCGCAGCTTCACTGTAAGTGACCTGGGCCTAACCTCCTGCCCAGCCCTGGGGGTCTCTTAATGGGAGCATCTGCAGCTTCACTGTAAGTGACCTGGGCCTAACCTCCTGCCCAGCCCTGATGGTCTCTTGATGGGAGCACCAGCAGCTTCACTGTAAGTGACCCGGGCCTAACCTCCTGCCCAGCCCTGGGGGTCTCTTGATGGGAGCACCCGCAGCTTCACTGTAAGTGACCTGGGCCTAACCTCCTGCCCAGCCCTGGGGGTCTCTTGATGGGAGCACCCGCTGCTTCTCAGCAGCAGACCACACTCTGTGCCAGCACTCAACAACCACCCAGGCGCACAAGCTGGGTCAGAGAATGCAGTGGCAGGAGCCTGTGGCAACCTATTTTTCACTGGGCAGTCCAGTAGGGCTAGCCACGAGCACGTGAGGTCCACTAGTCCTGGGGGAGAATCAGGGTGCTGGTGATACCATCCCTGAAGAGTGTTTGGTTAAAAGTCAGATAGAATCCAGGAGCCACCAGTCCACCCATCAGGTGTCAGAAAGCAAAGCTGGTCCTATCTCTGCCTGCCGTAGCCTCGGTGAAGCTCCTGCCTTCTTCTCAGCTTATCCTGCCAGCTGGAGAATTCTGTCATTGGTGGGCTCCCAACGCAGTGTAATGGTGCCGTACCGTCTTGTGTGCAGGTAAAGATTCAAGACGACAAATCATTCCATGATAAGGTCACAGCGGTGCATCTGAGCTTGCCCCGTCCCATCCCACCCCACCCTACCCCTCAACACATGCCCACAAAATACACCCTCAACACACGCCCTCAACACACGCCCTCAACACACGCCCACAACACAAGCCCTCAATACACGCCCTCAACACACGCCCTCAACACACGACCTCAACACACGCCCACAACACACGCCCATAACACACACCCTCAACACACGCCCTCAACACACGCCCTCAACACACGCCCTCAACACACGCCCTCAACACACGCCCTCAACACATGCCCTCAACACATGCCCTCAACACACGCCCTCAACACACGCCCTCAACACACACCCTCACAGGACTTCCCTTCCCTGGGAAACCTGAGAGCGGCCTTCTGAAGAGCCCTGCAGACACTGGTCTGCCCTAGTCCTTTAGTGCAGGCTGGTGAAATGTCCTGAAATTCACAACCCCACCTTTTTCCTCAAGCAGAAAAGACTCATCTCTCCTGGGATGGGCCAATGCTCTGCCAGGGAGTGGGCAAAGCAGATATCTCCAGACAGTCGGGCAGATGAAGAGTGAATTTCATTAGTGGGAATCAGAAAAAGATGCATCATACACAAGTGTATGAAAGAATTCAGCTATGGTTAATCTGGCACTAGATCCGAAACCTATATCGTAGAAAATTTATATGAGGCATGATTGGCGCTTGTACCGTAAGCCAATCAAACGTTAGAATATTCCACAGGCTACACCTAAATTGCACACTGTGGTGACACCACAGATTATATATTGTATCCAAAAGGAAAGCTGCATTCCATTTTAGTAGCCAGCTGATTTATGAGGCTTTACAACATTATGTTTATCTACATTTTGGGCTTGATCTCATCTATGCGCAGATGACCGACTGCGTTAGACTGCAGTCTTCTGATGGATACTTCTACCTGTAGATTTCTCACTCGTACGCTATCCCCAGGTGTCAGACTGGACCCTGAAACTTC
Source organism: Triturus cristatus (assembly GCF_964204655.1). Lineage (NCBI taxonomy): Eukaryota > Metazoa > Chordata > Amphibia > Caudata > Salamandridae > Triturus > Triturus cristatus. The sequence goes on from NC_140589.1 coordinate 44,556,918, forward strand.
AAAGCTCTCATGTCACTGGTAGGGTGTGCTGGCTTCGTATTAACGCCAGAAATGGCGTCTGATGACATCACCGAAGCCATATAGTGCCCACCCTGGCGTAGCAACATCGTTCCTCTAATTTTCGTGACTTTAACGCGGATTCAGAGCTCACTTTCTCTGAGTACTTTTCCTCACAGACGACAAATGTAATTGTTCAGTACCGTGACTCCGCCAAAGAAATCTCGGCTTAATCCCTGCAAGGACTGTGAGGGACAGATGTCCATTTTGATCCCCCATTCTATCTTCCTTTGGTGCCTTGGGTCAGACCACGACACTCACAAATGTGACTCCTGCCGAAGCCCGCACCCGAAGGCCATAAAAGAGCACGAAGCAAAACTGTTGATGGTCTGAGCCAGGGAGGAAAAGCATAGTCGGCAATGATCAAATCCTCGCTCTCGTCATTCTCCTCACACTCTTCATGTGGAAAGAAAAGAGACAAGAAGCTTAAAAACATGCAAAAGGTAAGTTAAGACGATCTCGGAGTCCCACAGAATCTTCAGTCTCTGGTCATGGAGTCATGCAGAGGGCAGCTGAGGTCCTGGACCTTAGCTTGCCCTCGGTGGCAGTCAAGACTAATGTCTTGACATAAGTGCTTAAAGCGGGACGGTCCCCTTGCCAAACCACTTCTCCCATGCTATCAAGCAGTTACTGATGTCCTGCTTGGGACCTGGTCCAAGCCCAGCACGGGGGGTGAACAGGACGATTGCCCGCCACCAACGCCCTGCTCCAGGGGACCCCAAATTCCTCATGGAAAACCCTACCCTGGAGAGCTTGGTGGTCCAAGCCTCCACTTCACACTTAAATTCTGCTGCATTCCCAACCGCCCTGTCAGATCGGGAATCCAAGAGACTGGACAATTTAGGCAAGAAAATATTTTCTTCCACCGGCCTGGCATTATGGTCGGTGAACACCACACTCTTTTTAGGCCACAATTCCATCACTCTGTAGGATACGGTTGCACAGGTGCTGCCTGTGGTCCCGGAGGAGAACCGGGCCATACTCTCTCAGGCTGTTGCTGACAAGAGGGATACAACTAAGTTCACCAACTCACTAGGCAGATCTGTTTTGACAACACTGGCCCTGCAGCTCCATGCCTGGTTGAGGACTACTGGCTTTTCTAATGGCTCCCTGCTCTTCAGAGAAAAGGCAGATTCGGCACCGGAGCGCTTTAAGGACAGTGGTGCTTGGGCCTTTCTTTAGCGCATTGTCACCCCATTCCACCTTTTGCTCCTTTCTTGGCCACGGAAGTGGAGTACAACCATGTACATACCCTCCCAACCATCGTGGTGCACAAGTTTTCCAGCCTCTGCGAAGCTGTGGATGCTGTTCCTACTTGCCCCGTGGGTCAGGTAGCCAGAGGTCGGCTCTGTCCACCACCCCTCCCTCCCCCCCCAGCAGCCTCCAAACCCTCCTAGTCTGCCTGTTTATCATCATGAGCACCCAGTGGGCAGCAGGTTTCGCCATCACCTGTCCCACTGGCAGTCTATAACATCAGACGGGTGGGTTTTGCAGATTTTCGAAAGGAGCTGCTCCCTTCCCTTTGAGTCTACTACTCCCTCCATGCTACCCACTTACAACAGACTAACAGAGGATCACCTATCTTTCCTCCGCCAGGAAGTGATAGCTCTTTTGGCCAGAGGGCCATAGAGAGAGTGCTGATGCCAGAAGGAGGCAGTGATTGCTATTCCCACTACTTTCTGGTGCCCAAGAAAGAGGGAGGCCATCGTCCTATCCTCGACCTGTGCTCTCTTCAATTTTGTCCTCAACAAATAGAAATTCAAGATGCTTACTCTTGCTCAGGTCCTCTCTGCCCTGGACCCAGGAGACTTGATGGTAGCGTTGGACTTGCAGGACTCATACTTCCACATTCTCGTACTGCCTGTCCACAGGAGTTACCTGCGACTCACAATAGGTCACAAGCACTTTCAGTTTATATGCTCCTTTGTGGCCTCACCAGCGCCCCATGGGTGTTGACCAAGGTGATGGCGATGGGTGCAACTCATCTGTGGAGATCAGGGATGCCAGTCTTCCCCTATTTCAATGACTGGTTGTTAAAGGCGGGCTTACACCAGGCTGTCTTCTCCCACCTCCAGACTATGGCAAACCAGCATTCGCTGGGGTTCATTGTCAACATGCCAAAGTTACACCTGACCCACTCTCAGGCGCTCCCTTTCATTGGAGCTGTTCTGGACACAGTACAGTTTCGGGCCGATCTTTCAGAGCGGTGAGTCCAAGACATTTCAAGCTATGATACTGATGTGTCGGCCTCTATCCTGGTCTCCGTGAGACTGACCTTGAGACTGCTGGGCCACATGGCCTCCTGCATCCTGCGTGTGACACATGCCCATTGGCATATGTGGGCTTTGCAGTAGGACCTGAAGTTCCAGTGGGTGCAGCATCAGGGAATCTCTCTGACATGGGCCTGATCTTGGAGGGAACTGCAAAAGGGCCTGCAGTGGTGGCTTATGAACCGCAATTGGATCAGTTGCAGACTCCTCTCCCTTCCCCAACCAGATCTGACAGTAGTGACATATGCCTCCCTCCTGGGATGGGGTGACAATCTGGGAGAGGGGGGGATCAGAGGACTCTGGTCTCCGATGGAATCTGGTCTCCACATCAACCAGAGTGATTCGATTGGCATTGAACAGCAGTGGCCCCTCCGTACGGGCTGAAGGGCCGCGCAAAGTCTGGGCAAAGGTTAGCTGACAGACACTTTTCTTGTTCAGGTCAGGCAGGCAGGATCTAGACATGTGCTAAATGGCCAAGCTCCCAGCTGCTTGAGCTGAACTTTGCCAGGCTGAGGATTTCACAGCCCTGTGGGTGTGACCTCCTGAGCCTGGCACAATTGCTTCAAGGCCCTCACCCTCGTGACGAGGGGGAGTGTCACTGATTGCCTCAGACCTGAGCGCATCAGTTATTTATTTTATTTGAGGAGTTTTATATAGCGCTAGCCAGACCTGAGGGTATCGCAGTGCTTCAGAACAGCTTTTGAGCAAGATTCATACAGTAAAGCAGTATTCTATATATAGGTTCAGGAGTCCGAGTCTGCTGAGCAGTATTGAGGTAGTACGTGAGTGCTGAGATAATCTCATAGAGTGCACTATTGTTTTGTGATTGAGCCACTTTGGTAGGTTCGGAAGTCCAGGTGTGCTGAGCAGCATTGAGGTAGTATGTGAGTCCTGAGATAACCTCATAGAGTGCACGTTGTCTTGGGGTTGAACCCCTTACGTAGGTTCGGAAGTCCAAGTGTGCTTGAGCAGCATTGAGGTAGTACGTGAGTCCTGAGATAACCTCGTAGAGTGTACAATGTCTTGGGGTTCATACAAAAAAGCAGTGTTCTATATATAGGTTCGGAAGGCCAAGTGTGCTGAGCAGCATTGAGGTAGTCCGTGAGTCCAGAGCTAACCTCATAGATTGCACGTTGTCTTGGGGTTGAACCACTTTGGGGGGCTGGGAGAAGCAGATTGGGGTCAAATAGCAGGGAGGAGGTAAGTCATAGAGCTACAATGTCTGGGAGAGACGAGCGAGCAGTAATTTGCATTTAGATGGTGGCTATCCATTCGGGAGGGAGCGGTTGAGGAAAAGGACTTTGATGTTTTAATTTTGTAAAGGACGAGATAGTCCTGATACCGACCGGGATGGCGTTCCAGATTTTGGGCGCGTTTCCGACGAAGGACCGTGCTACAGTTTTTTTTTTGCGTGTTTTCATAGGGATGAGAAGTAGGGTGCTGGAGCTCCTGAGGTTCCTTGTCTGACCAGCCCTCTTGAGTTTAGCGGCCAAATACTCAGGTTTTCCTGTGTGCAGGGCTTTGTGTGTGAGGCATGCAGTTCTCAAACTGGCGCGCAGTTCGACTGGGAGCCATTTTAATTCTCTGAGTGCTGGTGAAATGTGGTCGTATTTTCTGATTCCAGTGACCATTCTAGCTGCTGCGTTGAGAGTAGTTTTGAGGGGAGCTAGGTGAGATTTTGTTGTACCAGCGAGGGTGGCATTCCCATAGTCGAGTCTGGGTAGCACCAGTGATTGGGTGGCTTGTTTGAGGTCGTTGTTTGGGATGAAGGGTTTTATTTTGTTTAGTAGCTTCAGGTTGACGAAGGCACTTCTTTGCTGAGTTCTTGATGTGTTTGGCCATGTCGAGTTTTGAGTCTAGGGTGATTCCTAATGATTTTGCGGAGTGGGTCAGAGTGTGATTGCCGTTAAGAGCATCCAGAGCTTTTAGCCATTCAGAAATGTGGGGGTTCTCTTCTTTGTTGGAGATGATGAGGATTTCTGTTTTTTCTTGGTTAAGTTTTAGGTGGTTAAGCGACACCCAGTGTTGGATTTCTTTTAGAGTGGCATTTAGTCTGTGAATGTCATCTATGGAGGGGGTTTCTAGATAGATCTGGGTGTCATCTGCATAGAGGTGGAAAGGGATGTTGGCATGTTTAAGTATGGTGGTGAGGGGTTACATGTATATGTTGAAAAGTTGAGGTGAGAGCACTGACCCCTGGGGGACGCCCCTGTTGATGGGGTGTAGGTCAGAGGTAAAGTTTTTTTTGTTATCCTTTGTGAGCGGCTGTGTTAGAAGGAGAACCAGTGTAGGACCACCTCATCAGCACCTACCCTTTCTTGCAAAGCCTTGATGAGAAGTTGGTGATCAACCGTGTCAAAGGCTGCCAACAGTTCTAGGAGACTGAGGAGGCAACATTGATTGGTATCAAAGGATTTGTGGATGTCATCTGTGATGTTAAGGATTGTGGTCTCGGTGCTATAGCCTTTTCTGAAACCCGATTGGTGGGGGTCAAGAAGGTTGATGATATCCATGTGCTGAGTCAGTTGTTGAAGGATGCATTTTTCCAGGATTTTGGATAGGAGGGGGAGATTGGAGACGGGTCTGAAGTGATTCAGTTCCTTGGAGTCAAGGCCTGTTTTTTTTTTAGTAGTGGCGTGTCTTGGCCAACTTTGAGGCATTCTGGTATGATGCCGGTTCTCAGGGAGCTGTTTATGATCTTGCACCAGAACGGGGATATGGAGAGTTTCAGGTTTTTGGTCAGTTGGGTGGGTATCGGGTCAAGGACGTGAGTGGCTGGTTTGGCGGTGGAGATCAGTTTGAGGATCTTGGTTTCCGGGATGTGGTTGAAAGACTTCCAGGTTTTTGTGGGGTCTTTGAGCGTGCTATATACTGTTATTGGGGGCAGGCTTTTGCAGACGGGTTTGATGTTGATGTCCAGTGAGAGCTCAGTCTTGGTGATTTTTTCTTCGAAGAACATGGCGAAGTTTTCACACAGGTCCTTGGAGGCCAGTAGGGGGGATTCCGGGGGCTTGGAGGTTTGTTGCCTGATGATTTTGAACAGTTCGTTGGGCCTGTTTTTTGCGTTGTCCGGGGCGGCGCAGAAGAAGGTGGATTTTTCTCTGCTAATGTGTTTTTTGTATTTCCTTCGGGCTGCTTTGAGTTGTTCGAGTAGGCTTGAGGAGGGGTTGCTCCTCCATAGTCTTTCTGTAGCTCTTAGTTGTCTTCTTTTGTTGTTAATGTCCGTGTTGAACCAAGATCTGGATAGGATGTTTCTGTTTTTTTTTTTTGTTTCAAGGGGGCTACTTGATCTATAATGGATGACATGTTTGCATTGTAATGGGAAGTGAGTTCTGTTGTGGATAGATCATCCGTGGAGGCAGTGAGGAGAGAGTTAACCCTTCCCTCTCTGTCAGTCATGTTAATCTGAGTGACGATTCTAGTCCATTTCGGAGGGTCTGGGGCGGGGGGGTATACGTGTGATCGGCTGAGTGGGGTGGAAAAGGATTAAGTGGTGGTCGGACCAGTCCACGGGCAGGTTGCGGTCTATCGTGATAGTGTTGTGCTGGGTGATAATGGCGTCTAGAATTGCTCCTTTGTTGTGAGTTTCCTCTGAGCAGTGTTGGGTAAGGTTGTTACTATGAAGCAGCGTCTTCAGGTTCTGGATTAGCAGGTTGTTTTCTTCATTCCAGTGTATATTGAGGTCGCCCAGAATAAGGTTGTTCATGTCTCAGAGAGAGCAGTGGGCAATCAGGTCGGAGAGGTGTTCAGTGAATGTGGTGGTGATACCTGGGGTGTGGTAAATAAGGTGGCAGATAAGTGTTTTGTTATTGCTAGTGTTGATGTTGGCAGTTAGGCACTCAAAGGTGTTGTAGTTGAAGGAGTCTATTTCTGTCACGGAAATATTGTTTTTGTGGATGATTGCTATGCCTCCACCTCTTTGATCTTTTCTATCTTTGTTGGTGATTACAAAGCCAGGGGGACAAGAGTGTCCATGAGTGGAAATGATGAGTCATTTAGCCAGGTCTCGGTGATGAATGCTATGTCTATGTTGTGGGTGAGGATAGATTCCACTAGCTCTGTAGCATGTTTGGTGGCTGATCTGCAGTTTATGAGCATGCACTTTGTGGGGGACGTCTCTGTTGTGATTTTTCGTACGGGGGACCGTGGGGATGATAGTGCGTGTGGCCGGGGGTCTGGTGGATTTCGGAGGGGCCTGTTCTCTTCCCAGTCTGGTGATCACCTCTATTTTGGATTGAAGGGTGTCAGTAATGGGATTGTCGTATGAGGAAGCGAGAGCTGCCGCTTCACTCTTTTCGTCTTTGTGTCTGATTAGAGAGGGGGGTAGGGATCCCTTTCGGGAGGGGAGCCTTGGGAGGCCTCTGCTGAGAGAGAGTGGGGAAGGAGGGAAAACGGTGGGGCTTTAGGGGTGTGGCGAGGTTGGTGAGTATTTCACTAAGACCCTGGATTATGGTTGTTATCTGGTTTTGAAGCTGGTTGAGCCGCTGCCCAGTCTCTATGTTGGTGTGGGTGTTCTGGGCGGGTAAGTTGGACCTGGGGAGGATGGGGGGGGGACAGCTTAACGTTGTTAAGTTGCTCTTTTGTTAGTGTGCTGTCCGTGTGGGGTCTAGGTGGGGCCGGGGGTGTGGGGAGCCGGGGGCCATGTTGGGGCATTGGTGTTAAATTGCATGAAGGTCTGAGGAGGGGGCTGGGAATCACGTACTGTGTGTTGAGGTCGTTCGAAGTGGGTCGGGAGGGATGGAGGGCGGGGGCGGGAGAGAGTGGTTGCTGAAGGGGGCTAGATGGGGTCTTGTTCTCTCTGATAGTGTTGGGGGTGGTGTCTTGCAGCGGGCCGAGGGTGTGGGGAGGCGGAGGCCATGTTAGGGCATCGGTGTTAAATTGCATGTGGGTTTGTGGAGGGGGTTGGTAGTTACATACTGTGTGATGCAGTCGTACAAAGTATGTTTGGAGGGACGGAGGGCGGTGGGCGGGTGAGGGTGGTTGCCTGAGGGGGGTAGAGGGGTCTTGATCTTTCTGATAGTTTTGGGGGTGGTGTCTCGCGGCAGGAGGTAGGTGTTATTACTAGGGTGCACCGGAATGATGGGTGAGTTCTGTTGGTGGGTCTTCAGGGAGAGGAGGATGGGCGGGCAGGAGAGGAGTGCGTGGGAGGGGGAAGTCCAGAGGGATGGGAAGAGGGCGTCAAAGGATTCTATATTGTCATTGTTGGCTTGTATCAGGACTGTGCCATTGGAGTAGATGGTCACAGTGATGTTCCCATTTCGCCTAGTGCGGTTGGGGGCTGAGAATGTCAGTTTGTAGCTATGGGAAGTGTTAGTCATTTTGGAGATAATGAGTTGTGATCCGAGGATGGAGTTCCATATTTCGGGTCTTTCAGTGTGGAAGATGAGATCCATTTTTACTTGTCCTCTGGAGGCGCAGTGATAGATGTCCACGTCCACGAATAGGGATTCAGGGTGTTGTCTGATCAATTTTTGTTTAAATGTTTTTTTTTGCTTTGGGTGAAAGGTTAGGGGGGAAACTGATCGAGAAGGAGTTTGGGCCGTGCGGTCTTAAGTGGTTCACAGAGGCGGGGTTGGGGTAGGCTGATGTGGCGGATGGCATAGTGACTAGGTGGGACGGGGGGTAGGCGCCCTATAAGGAAGTGTGGGTTAGCATTTCCAGGGCCGTCCTTTGAGGGTAAGGTGTGAGTATTAGAGAGGTTCGTGCTAATTGCTCTAGGGCTGGTCGTTGATTCTCCAGGGTATAAAGCTGAGGGTGACTCCTAGGAGGCCATTGAATGGCGAGGTATCGAGAGTCAGGCAAAGGGCAGATAGAGACTTTGCATGGCAGTAATGAAGGTGCTGCCATAATTGGGGTCAGGCGCCAAGCCCCGAGATCACCGACTCCCGGGTATTGGGGCCGCTCGGGTGTGAAGCAGTTTCACTTACAGGGGGCTGTTGCATTATCCTGATGGGTCGGGGATCTAGTGGTTAGGTTCTTTCTTGTTTACTGCACGGGGTTTCAGCCTGTGAGAGGACGGTGATGGCGCCATTTTGGAATCAGGTGCCAGGTGCCATAACCTGGGATTCCTTTGGATTGGGGCAACGTGGCTCAGAGGTTGGTGCTTTTTACCAGGGGGCTGTAGGGCTATAGTAGGGACCTAGCCAGTTGATCAGTTTTAAACCCTGTAGTGCCCAGGGCTGAGTGTCAATCAGTGACACCTCGCCACAGAGTGGGATGGGGTCAGCAGTCTCACTGACCCTATCCAACTCCAGGGGCGGCTCCTCCATGTGGGCTTCGGAGCGTCGCCCCACTGCTTTCTCGCAGTGCGAGAAGCAGAAACGTAAAATGGTATAAATACCATTTGCGTTTCTGCTACTTGCACTGCGAGAAAGCAGAAGAAGGGTATGCCTGGTCAGGGGTGCGCGGGGTGGCTAGCCCAATGTTATGGGTGCTGACTGTTTGGTTGGCCCCAGGTCTGACCAAACCAGTCATAGCACTCTCCGTTTTCTCCATGTAGGCTGCTGCGCAGCCGGCATGGAGAAAACAGCCTCCCCGTAGACGCCTGTAAGGATGGCATCCTAGCCAATCACAACGCTGCCATTGCAGCGTTGCGATTGGCTTAGAGGAGGAGTGGGAGGCTGCCTGCTTCTGCTTCCTGTAAGCAGACAGAGAACAGGAGACGCGGTAGTCCGGGACCGGAGGCGAAGTAACGTTTTTTTAATGGTATTAAATTAACCCCCTGCCCCCCACCCGCGAGTCTTGCTGGCTGCGACTGTCCAACTCTGTGACGATTTGGGCCTGCTGCCTTACCTCATTGGCTGTACTATGGCATCAGTCCCAACCCTCCTCTCAGAGAGTTGCAGATAAGGTAAGTTTTATGTGTTTTTGTATGTTTGGTGCATGTGTGTGTGTGTGAATGAATGTATGTGAATTTGTTCATGAAAGTTGCAAATAGGTGTGCACGTCTGAATGGCTGGGTGTAAGTGAGGTGTCTGTGTGTGCCCCCCGCTACCCCTCTGGTGAAATTATCAGCCGCCACTTGCATTGAAAGCTTTTCTACCCTCCATCCGGGGAAGGCTTGTTAGAGCAAGTGTTCATGGACAACACCACTGCCATTTGGTACTACAACAACTAGGGTGGGATGGGGTCATGGAGCCTTTTTTCAAGAGGTCTTACGTCTCTGGACATGGCTAGAAAAGTAGGAACAATCCGTGGTGGTTCAACATCTGGCGGGTTCCCTGAACACCAGAGCAGATGAACTCAACCGCAGATGCCTTGCGGATCACGAATGGCATCTCCATCCGGAGATGGTACAGGGTCTCTTGCAGAAGTGGGGAGATCCTTGGTTAGATCTGTTCACCTCTGCTGAGAATGTGCAATGTCAGCAGTTTTGTACTTTGGAGTTTCCAAGGTGGCTCTCGCTCAGAGATGCTTTTTGTCTCGAGTGGAGCTCAGGCCTCCTGTACGCCTTTCCACCCATACCACTCCTGCAACTGGGCCCAAGTCCTCCTTGTGGCTCCAGACTGGGCCTGGAGAGTTTGGTATCCCGAGCTGTTGAGCATGGCCATCGATCCTCCGATCAGGATGCCCCTTCGGGAGGATCTTCTGTCGCAGCAGCAGGGTGGGTTCTTCAGCTGAACCTGTCAACACTCTGCCTTCTTCCATGGAAATTGAGCAACAACAGCTGACAGCTTTCAACCTTCCTCCCAAAGTCTGTGATGTATTCAGGCGTCCCTCCACCAAGATGGTTTATGCCTGTCGTTGGGCACAATTTGTGGCACGCTGTACAGAAAAAAAACATTGATTCCCTTTCCCTTTCAGTTGCCCAGCAGGACTCTGCTCTGGGCACTTCAAAGGGATATCTCTCTGCTACTTCAGCTTTTCTGAGGTTGCCTGATCAGCCATCCCTCTTCAAATCCCCTATTGTAAATAGGTTTCTGAAAGGTTTACAGCATTTGTTTCCACCTTCTCCTTTGATTATGCCCCAATGAGACTGCAATCTTGTCCTCACTTTCTTTATGCGAGCTCCCTTTGAGGTTCTGCACAATTACACACAAAGGCTCCTTCCATCAAGATGTAAAACTGTTCTGCAGACCCACCTCCGTGGAGATAATGCCTGGGCGTCTATTTTAAGGGAAGAAATCTGCAGCTAGATGTCTGTATCAGATGGACAAGCTATTTACATTCGGAGACGCCTTATCTAGTAGAGACTCTATCAAGCCGCAGATTCCGTACCAACCCACCCATCCTCCCTCTCTACGAACAGATTTATAGGGACAGGGCTTCGCCTTTTCAGGGCCCTAGTATTCCCTACCATCCTCCTGTGAATACCTTTGCTTAAACATCTCTAGTGATAATAAACCAATATGTTCCTTACACACATTCTACCACCCTCCAGGTGATAACATCACTTTCATAGAACACCTCATGGATATTCTTGCTACAAACGACAGGAAACATAATATGCAAATATTCCTGGGTGACTTCATCCTCCACTGTGATGACCTGAATGACCCAGAGGTCAACAGCCTCAAAGCCTTCCTATCAGACCTTAATCTTAACCAAATCTGTAACAGCCCCACACATGATAAAGGCGTAACCCTCGACCTAGTCATCTCCAAAGTTGACTCCATTCAGCTCAACTCGATCCTCCCCTGTGATTGGACTGACCATCACATCATTGCATTCTAAGTCATGGTATCCGTTAAAAGGCCTCCAACACAACCCGTGAGAACAAAGATATGGACGAGAAATCTGAAAAATGTCGGATCCAACCTACTAGCATCCTCTATTCCAAACGTCCTATGTCCCCCGGAAGACCTTGTACAAGGTCTAACCAACCCACTACTTCCACTCCATGAATAGCCTACTAGACAAAATAGCCCCTCTACAATGGAAAAGAACCACCACAAAAGACTCAAAACCCTGATATGATGGTAGGCTAAATGAAGACAGACGCTCACTTAGAGTGATTGAAAGGTGATGGAGATCTGCACCTTCAGCTGACCACCTCAAACTACTTAGAATCACCAGAAACTCCTACTTCAGAAAGATCAGAAGATCTTCTTCAGAAATCAACTAGATCAAGCCAAAAACTGTCCCCAAAAACTATTTGATCTAATCAAAGCCCAAACCAAGAGTGCATCCATCCACCCCAAGGCTATCCCTGTCACCCTACCCAATTGTGAGGAATTTGCCTCCTTTTTCACTACAAAATCAGATTTCATAAAAAATGACTTACTCGATTTTTTTTTTTTTTTTTTTTTTACTTACTCGATGATCTTTTATCCCTGACGGTCATGCAAAAGAACTCTGCACCGCCCCTGACAGGTGCCTCAGTCAAATTTTCCACAAAATTCAACCTGAAAAATAACGCATCCTGGTCCTACTTCAACACTTATAGTGAAGATTCTATACTAAAGACACTAACCGCCCTGAATCCCTCCAACCGCTTCACAGACCCATTTCCCGCTAACTATTTAAAAGACTTCATACTATTGTTACTACCTCTTTGGACCAAGATTATAAATACCTCTCTCCTTCAAGGTGCCATCCCAGATATCCTGAAACAGGGCAGGTATCCCCTATTCTAAAGAAACCAACAGCTGACCCATCAGACCTAAATAATTATTGTGCGATATCCAACATCCCCTCTCTAGCCAAGCTCTTGGAAAAATGTGTTCACACTCAGCTTAGCAACCACATCGATCAATTCAACCTGCTTAACCAATACCAATCTGGCTTCCATGCAGGCCACAGTACTGAATCAGCCATGACACACACAGTTGACGACGCTCTAAAAATCCTTGACCAAAACGAAGCCTGTTTACCAATCTTACTCGACCTGTCATAGGCATTTGACACCATCAAACACGACAACTTGCTAGAACTCCTGAAACTCAGAATGGGACTATCTGGGTCTTTGCTTACCTGGTTTACCTCTTTCCTCCAAAATAGATCTCAAAGATTCAAGGTCAATCAAACCTTGTCCAACCCCGTGACAGTCACGTTAGGAGTACCGCAAGGCTCTTCCCTCTCACCCACACTATTCAACCTTTTCATGGAGCCTCTCACCGAACTTCTCAGTCTCTCAGAGGTCGATTTCCTTATGTATGCAGACGACACCCAACTCTACAACAAGATCCATTCACTTGAGGACATCAAAGCTCTCAACACAACGCTACAAAAAACTCAAACATGGTTGGCCGAAAACCATTTGAAACTAAACACCCTAAAAAACGAGTTCCTCGTAATCGCCCCCAACAAATCATCTACCATCCTGGAATGGATGAAGCACCTAACAGCACTCCAAGGGCAACCTCTCATTGCCGAATCAGCGAAATCGCTAGGGGTGACACTGGACAGAAACCTAAAAATGTAGAAGCATATTAGCGCCTCCACAAAAGGAGCAAATTATCTCCTGAACACACTGCAAAACTGAAACCCTTCCTGCCAGCAAACGACTTTAAACAAGCAGTTCAGGCCCTAGTAACCCCAAGAGTGGAATATGGGGCAGTAACCTTATGCGGCCTCCCTAGGTCGTCCACAGCCCCGTTAACTCATCACAGGCTCAAAGAGAACCTCTCGCATATCCCCAGACCTTAGAGCCCTCAACTGGCTACCGTTTGAGGCTAGAATTCACCTGAAAATAGCATGTATGACGCACAAGGCGTTATACCACAATTCCCTGAGCTATCTAGCTCAGAAACTGGTACTCTCTGCTGGTAATAGAGCTTCCAGAAGCTCCAAGAATGTTTTACTAAAGCCACAACGATATGCCAAGAAAAAACACTTACCACCGGTCCTTCTCTGGAATGGCCCCCAGGATCTGGAATGCTTTGCCACAGAAACCAGAATGAACCCATCCACGGCCGCCTTCAAAACAGAAGTGAAAGCGATTTTCATGGACAAATTCACGTGAATTACTTACATTTTGCTATATGTTAATTACTAGTCTGTATTATTGAGCACTGCATGTTAATTGCTGGTTTTGTACTATTGAGCACCTTATATCTGAAGCACCTGTAATTGTATTTTTCTATGCTTATTTTTTCCATGTTAATCCTTGTTTCCCACATATGACATGTAAAGCGCTCTGATACCCGCAAGGGTCTTGTTCGCGCTATATAAAACCATCAAAATAAAAATAAAATGAAATAAAAATTCCACACCAGTGGTCAGTGCACTATGCTTCTGCAGTGGAAAGTTGCAAAAAATAGCTGATGTCAGCACATTTGGGTGGCACCTATATAGGCACCACGCACGTCACTTCTGGTGTGGACGATGCCATGCGCAGCCGACTGACGCCACCTACTGGCGTGCAGGGGTACTGCTCAAACATTTCCCGATCTGGTCTGATGCAAGGAATCTGCAGCTAGATCGAGTCCCTACCAGATAAAGCGTTACCAAAAGTAAGTAACGTGTTCATTACAGCGCTTAGAGACAGCGTCATTGCTGTATAAAGCACGATAAGTGTTTCACGCCAGCTGTTTCTGTAATGCTTGCTACAGTGTTTTATATAGTTAGGTAGAAGTTTGTAGAGTAGAAAGCGAATTGCGGCTTCTGCTGTGCACAGTCCACTCAACCGAAGATACCACCGAATGCTGTGATACCACCCCATCCCCCTCCACCCAACCGCCCCAGACTTCAGTCTTCGGGGGGGGAGGGGGGTTTCTGGGTGTTTTAATGTATAACATTTAGAAGTCTACCGGCACTTGGACCTACAGTCCTGTCAAAACGTCAGAACTATTTTCAAACATGTGCATTGTGGAACTTAATTGTAAAACTCTTAGATCACTGAGCAAAGTAAGGATTTGGTTAGAATTAGAAAGAAAGCGACTTGAGGCTGCCTGAGCAGCATTCCGCGAGCGCCCTCTAGTGGCCTCCGTTAGACCTCCCCTCCTGCACGCTGTTCTTTCTGCATATCACGCACATCGCTGATTCTTAGATTAAATAAAAAACAATGACAGGCAGGGACGCGCGTGTAGATTATACTGGCTTTGTAAATGCCTTAGATAATTGGCCGCCTCGAGCAGTTAAGAATGTTTGAGAGCGGCCGTCGCGAGCAGATGCAATTAATCCTCAATTACTCCAACATGAAGTGAACGGAGAGCTTTGAGCTGGCACGGGCCCCGCGCTTGGCAGTGGGCACCTGCTTTTCGCCTGTTCATAAAATGCTCCGAGGTATCTATGACGCCATAATGTTTTAAATTAAAAATGAGGGCCCCAGAGATAAAGTAGTTTCCGCTGTTGATGACGTTACTTCCTGCTAGGAAGCTGCCCCTAGGATGAATGCAGGATTGATGCATAGACTTCTGAAGGTGAAGGGGTCCGTTGGCCCCGGGGCTGCCTGCCTCTGATGATGGGGGCTTCTTCCACCGTCGAAGCTCGCCCTAAGTGCCAGACTGGGCCCTGCAGTATTTTTACAGGACTAGCTCCCAGAAGCCACTAGGTGTCTCAGTTACGGCGCCAGCCATGGACCCGCTCACATCAGCACCATCAGAAGTTATGTGGCGGTTCGATAAGAGCTCCCCCTTGCCCCGTGAGACCAGAGTTGGCCTAACGGTTAGGGCGCGCCTCGACCTCGGACCTGGGGGAACTGGGTTCGAGTCTCGGTAACGACGCTAAACCTCCTGTGATTCTTGGCAAATCACTTAATCTCCCCGTGCCTAACAAACAAAAAAAAATCAAAATGTGTGTCCTCATGTAACGTAACTGGTGCTATGTAAAGCGCTCTGAAACCTGATTGGATTCAGGTCAAGTTCGAGCTATATAAAACTCTGCAAAAAAAAAAAGAGCCTTCTAGCCGCACAGCCCAGAAGCGGGTACTCCAGCTCGCCAGTTGCTCTTACGGTGTTTTAACAGATTGTGCGGTCTGGCCTAGTAACAGCTCCGGGAGCTTCATGCTTCCTCCAAAAAATCAAAATACATACATGGTACATTGAGGGACTTCCAGTCAACATTCTTCACCCATTGGTTTCTTTAAGTGTCATTCACGCTTTGTTTCCGTCCACCGCAGCGTACACAAATAGTCCCATTATGGCACCAGGCCCCACCCTTACCACAACAGAGTATGCATGCATAAATAAATACACAACACAACTTTTGTTTGGGAAAAATATTGCTGCAGGTTTATTCCATACAAAAGTATGCAATATGGTGGGTTATCTTACGGGCGATCTAAGGGCAGGCAGCTGTACCAACCTATGCTGCCCTGCCCGCCTGATTAGCCACGCACTGTGGAGAAACCAATCAGCGCTACCCTTATGGGGGTGATCCCCTTACTGGATCACGGGTGATCCCCTTACTGGATCATGTGACACATTGGTCCCTTATTACTCACGCCCTTTTCAGGGCGGAGCGTAGCAAGGCGAACCCCCGGTTGTTCAGGCCCACAACCGCCCGAAGGACTAACGGGGCGCCGACGTAGTTGTTCCAGGACCCTCCACACGAGGTTCCGGTGATTTGGCTCTGGCACCCCTATTGTGCTCTTGCAGAGGTAAACTTTCTGTACCCATATGCTTCCAGATCGCCCTGTAACTCTGCCACAGCTCTGGAGGCGGCTACCGTCGCCTAAAGAGCCCCCCACCAAAACAGTTCCTTTCTCACTGCCACCTGCAACCTCCCGGGCCATATTCATGTCCTGTAAGAACGGATCAAAGCCCACCTGTGCCAAGTGCACCCAAATTATGTCAACTTAAGCTTTGGGTTTCGCCCGGCATGGCTCATGCCTGATGAAGCCAAAGCCCCTTGCCTTGCGCATTGAGCGGGACCAGTGCCTCGCATGCCCTGCAAGGATGTGGTGGCCTCAAGGATGCACATAAGAACATACCTTTGGCCATAAGAAACTTGGTTTGCTTTGGCAGGGAACAAATCGTTGCCTCTGTCACGCTCTAAATAGTGGCAGTGTGCAGTTCTGTTGCATTCTACCCTAAAGGGTGGAACTACATACCCCCCGGGACCAAGGAATCGTGTGTCTAATACCAGAGATATTCTTAGAATCTCAGGTCCCCGGAGTCAAATGATGGAAGCCAAAACCCCTGCTCTGCGAATTTGCGCATTGAGCGGTATATGGTTCTCTGTGAAGGACCAGTGCCTCGCATGCCCTGCAAGGATGTGATGGCCTCCCGGGAGGGGGCTCTACTCTTAAACGCTGCTATCTTCCTTCAAGCTGAAGTGGCTCCCACCTCCTGAAACCTTGTAGTTGCAGCTCTCTAGCCTTATGCGCACCTTATCACATGGTAACGGAACCGCAGCCCACTCGTTTATAGGACTGCTTCCACAACCAGCCTATATCCGTGGCTATGTGGACGGGGCATTTGGTGCATCACTGAAGCGACCCGTAGCCCGACCCGGGAGCAGAGTGCACCTCTTAGTTGAGGTTGACCGGACATGTGCACAGACCTTCTCTATAATAATCCCTAGCGAACCAGACTGCTTTCCGCCTAGCGCACACTAATGCAGTCAAAACAACAATTTGGAGAGAACTTACGCCTACTACCAGACTTCCTTGACTAATGCTCTATCACAGATGCTAACGTCCCTGCTAACCAGCTGAGATCCCTGATGCTATATAGGTCTTGCCCCACTCTATTTATGCAGTTTCCTGCAATGTACCCTTCAGCCCTTGTATGGACGGGAGAATACCTACGACATTGCAAAACTCACTGAACTCGCGTTCGCGGGCAGTTCGGTGGGGGAAAGAGGGGTCCTTAGGATTTGCTCTGCTACATTGCCTGGCCTCCCAGCCGGCAAGCACCCGCGTCTGGCAACAGCCTATCTGCAGTGTTGCCCATGCAGTTTCCGCAACCTGGCGCAAGACGTCCCGTTCCATACCTCAGCTAACAGACTACCGTCAGTGAGGCAAGGGTGAACGGTTGTATGTTGTGCGTCTGGCCATGGGAACCTTGGATTGCTTTGGCAGGGATAAAATTGCTGCATCGGTCCCCCCCACCTAGTGGCATGTGCAGTTCTATTGCCTTCTACACTTCAGGGTGGGACCAACATACCCCACGAGACCACAGAATCGTGTGTCTTCCAATGATTATTAGGATCCGAGGTTCCCGGTGTCAGTTGGTGGCTATCCAACTGGTGTGGATGGGTTGAAATTATGCCTGGCACTACGTACTACCGTAGACAAACCTCTCCTGACCTGCATCTATGTCCTTCTTACACATATTCACTGGTTTATGCCACATGGCACCCTGCTAGTTGGTGGTACAGAACCACCTCCCCGCATAAGCTGAAAATCCTCATGGGGGCATGGGCATCTAAAGGAGCACACCATTATCCCCCGGACGTACCTCTATGGGGACTGGCTACACCCAGCTGTAACGCCAGAGACACACCTCTTAACATCCTTACTCGTTATGCCACTTGGCCCCCTTCTGGTTGCAGCTTTGCATTTGTAAAACGCGCATGACCCCGGGGCACGATTACGCTGACTGGCCAGTGTATGTTACCCACTTGCTGATACTTATCTATCCAAACTGCCTGTACTTGGATTGAAGGGTTGCAGGATGCTATCCCAGGCCAGAAGACTTAATGCTCAAACCCACTTTGACCCCCAGAACCTGGGGGCAACCCCAGTGGTGACCATGCCATACATGGTACCTCACCCCAGCGCTTGGCTATCAATGTGTTAGGGACCCCAGTCCCAAAGATGCCCCTTCTATTGTCTGGTTCTAGCCCTCAGCTGGATAACCCGGGGGGAGGGGGCAGACAAGTCTGTGTAACCAGAGGGGAAAGGGAGTGAAAATACCTACCCTTTCCTGAATTATGGGATGCCAAAAGGTAGAAAATACCCTGTCGTCATTTGGCACTGACGCAGTGTTTGCCACACTTTTCGCGCCACAGCACACTTGTTAGCTGGCAACTACCACCACCCGCCTGCTGCCCTGGTTAAAGCATGGGTGGATATGTCCTACTGAGGCTACCTGATACCGGCCCTTGGCTGCAGGGAAATACCCACCCAGTGTACATGGTACCTCTTCCCTGCATAGTATATTGAAAATGCTTCCAGTCTGAACTGGTGGGACTGTCACCCTAAAGTGTTGCACATTCGTTAAATGTCTCCCTTTGATGAATAGCAAGCTCTACCGCAAATGGAACCATCACCTAATCAACTTCTGCAACCGCCAGGCAGGTCGCCTGCACGTGAACATGGTCCCGGAAGCGGAAAGCGGGAGCCCTTTGGCAACTGAATAGTAGCCCACAGTCCCCGCGTTGGAGACCAAATTGACCTCGTACCGCGAAAGAGGCACATGCGAAAACAAATTAATTATTCCATGCAAAACAGAGCCTGTCCGTAACTTTCGTCTACATTGCGACAAGGATGAACCATGATAATATCACTGATCTAGTCTGAGATATGTATACGCTACCTCTGGGATCTATCTCATGACTCGCCATATCTGTCTGACACCAATCACTCATCCTGTGCTTTGTGTGATCTTGGCCCACTTATGTGTGACCAGA
This sequence comes from Triturus cristatus, assembly GCF_964204655.1. Taxonomy (NCBI): domain Eukaryota; kingdom Metazoa; phylum Chordata; class Amphibia; order Caudata; family Salamandridae; genus Triturus; species Triturus cristatus. The sequence continues at coordinate 44,575,703 of NC_140589.1, forward strand.
TCCCTGTGAAGTATACTTGGCTTCTAGGCCGATAATGCACAAGTTTTATGTGAAAGATGAAACCATACTTGCTGAGCCCCGGCCAAAACCGACAACCATTTTACCATTTGTCATCAGTAGGACATACCTCCATAAGACATTGATAAGGGCCACCTGCATAACGCCTGGTGGCCAAAGGCCTTGTCAGCCAAGCAGCGAAATCTTCGCTCAATGCAAAATACGAAAAAGACTTCTCACGGCGCATGCCACAGTCCCTCACCAAGACACCGCTGAAGGGGCCACCCCAGAACAATGCCTAACGTGTTGAACATTCCTTAAATGTCTCCCGTCGATGGATAGCAAGCTCTACCGCAACTGGGGACAATTGCACTAATCAACCTCCGCAACCGCCTGACAGGTCACATTCTCGTGACCCAGGTGCCGAAATGCGGAAAACGGGGGCCCTTTGACAACGAAATACGGCGCACCATCTCCGCGTTGGAGACGAAATTGACCTCACTGAACTGCGCAAAGAGGACGCCAAGATGGCCGGGGGAGGCATAAATACCTCCCCCCTCCTCTTTGTGCCGGAAGTGACGTAGCTGGTCAGGGGACTCCTCCTATAGTCCCCCGTCTTAGTGGGGGTGGGGGAGTGCCAAATGCGACTAAGGGTGTCCTCCCGCTTAGGGTGGCCCCCTGCGGGGGCCGCGTGCAGCCGCAGGAGCGGGGGTCAGCCCTCTTCAGCCATTGGTTTCTTGTACTGTGAGTGGCGACATTTCCCCTCAAAGAAGAGCACTCCAGTGTCAGGGCTGGTGGGCTTAGGGGGCTGGGCCTCTCCTTATTTTTATATTTTCATTTTTTTCCAGCTTCGTATGCTTGTAAAAAGAAAGAAAAAAAAAGAATTACAAAATCAACACACGCTTGTCTTGTCAAGACCAGACATATTGACCTTACCAATCCCTGGTTGTATTGGCTGCAGAATCGAGTCTTTCCTGAAACCAGACAGTAGACCCTGGTTTAAATGTTGTTATACAGAGGAACAAGGAAAGGTTACTTAAAAACATTATTCTACAAACCCTTTTGGAGTCGGTACTTGACTCCGTTTGGAGCTAAGTATGCTTTTTAGGTCTTGGCTAGACAGCAGTGGCTCTGTGTCTTCGACACATGTTGTGTATACTTTGTGGGCTTCAGCCCAACCATAGGCTTCCCATTTGCTGGCTCGATCCCCGCTCTCCTATTCTTTCTCCCCATTTGGCCATGGAATGCATGCGTCATGCCTCTTTCTGTGTTTGGCCCTCCCCGAGAACAGGGACCAATTACTGTATCCCTCCACTGGTCACATTTTAACATCTGTTTCAGGAACTTCTTTATTCTTTGTTGAAAAGCACTTAACATGAGCGCTTGTGTTTTCACTTGCTGCTCCAAGTTCCAATGTAAGCTGTCTGTACATCTTGTTCTTAACTCGTTACATCTGCTGTGCAATCAAACACTGATGAGTTCTCATTCTAGGCCGCTTCCGCAAATGCTATTCTTTTTGCTTCTTTAACAAAATACATCTGGTGCCATTCCCGTCATTGCTGACCACGGAATAAACTCAAAGAAACATCGTTGCTAAGGAAACCCCCGCTCTTCTGCTGAGATTTGCTGCACCTGCTCTTATCTTTCTATGCTAGGTTAACCTCCTTTTTGTTCTGTAAGTGACCTGCCAAGCGATCACTCACCCAGAGGTGGCAGCGCTAACCTAGACTGGCGACCTGTATGTAGATAGGCGATCTCTTCCGCAGCAGTCTCTTCCGGCGCAGCAAGAGAGGTGGCATCTTCTTGTGTGAGTGGGCAGCCTTTGCTGAGGTCGGGATGTTTTCCTAGGTTGGAATATCCTCAGCTGTGCACTTAAAAAAAAATGTAAGCTTGTAAAAAGAAGATCTTTCAACTATCATGAAACATACAGCAAGAGCACTTTAAACAGCATACGTGTATTTTCAACATATGGGTTAGCCTAATAAACTAAATCCGCAAAGAATAGAACAATTGTCCTGACACTAACCAGCAGTTATGAAACACAACAATTAGACCTAATCTGATATGGCAACAATTTTGAAATACTTCATGAGTGGAAATGGCAGTATATTTGCTTCCTCAACAACAACCCTTTACTTTCTTGGCATTGTCGTGCCAACTCATAATCGCCATATATTTTGCTAAAAAACCAACCAACCTATCAGTCACCAGACACTGAGTTCAAAAAGAATACCCCATACTCTGACAGGTATATACAACACACAAATGTGTACAAAAGTGAAAAAATGTGAAACGACGCGGTAGCACCTCACGTGCGCACCACCAATGGGGACTTTCTGGTTTAAATATCACCAGTTAGGCCCACGTTTGTCATCATAGGTTGCTACCTCGTAGAAAACAAAAAATGATTGTCCAGAAAACCAGTGAAAAATGTGAACGTATGTGTAGCTGTCACACAATTCAACCCAGTGTAAGTTAAAATTGAGATAAGACCCACAGTCACCAACAGACCACTTTATTCTGAACTTGTGGGCTTATTCAAAATAAAAACATACTGCATGTTTGCAGACCAAATAATGTTGGGCCGACATGTTTCATTGCCTGTCAATCGTAGTGGCAATTTCTTCAGGGCACGAGGACTTTGTCCACCTTATCTGGACCCTTATTGTGAACACCCAGTGACTGTGTAAACAAAAGGAGGTTCATTAAAAGCACAACCAGCCAGCACAGAATTCTGATTGTAATTCATGAATTCAAACTGTATAGTTTCATCAACAAGCATCCATATATATTGTATTTACCCAGTAGTAGCCAAGGCCCCTCGTACCGGCTAACCACCTTGTCACTCAGGAGCTATCAGACTTTAATAGCCCTGTTTCTTTAAAAAGACACTTATGTTGTCCTTATTCTGCAAGAAAAAACATATTTTAGCAACTTCTTGTACGACCTTCTCAACTTATAATTGACATGCAAACAGTCAAAACCCGATCGGGCCACTTATGCCCATTTTTAAGTTCGAGTTTGTGCGCCACCTTTATATCATGGCGATATCCACATTTACCCAGACCGCAGTCACCTTATATCCAAAGGGCCGGCCTATAACTTTCAAATTTTAAACTCCGCCCTGTAGAGCCGGCTCCGATTTTCATCAATTACATCCCAGAGCGTCACAAAAGTTCCTAGGAACGCACACACTCTTTTTTACAATAAGGGCATTCACTATTTCACCATAGCACCTCGTTAAAAATACGCCGATCTCACAGCATCTTGTCATACAGGCGAGCCTTGTCTCATTCCAGCCTCACGCTCAGACGCGTAGTTCTCATTTAAAAACGGCTACAGAACCTGGGAAAACAACCGCGTTCACAGATCACATGATCGATGTATCACTGGAGGCGCCATCTTGCAACGGTACTCCACACCATACCAAACAGTGTTAACAATATCTAAAGTCCATATTTCAGAACAACTGCATTCTTCTGAGACAAATATTCAGCATTTTCTCGTTCAGCATCCAAATTGTTTTAGATCATACTATTTAAGAAAATTATTTGTGTTTACACCCAGCACGGGTTTGTGTAACAACCCATTCAACTCGCGTGACCCAGACTAGATACTACATCTCTAGAGCACCAACGAACCACTTCATAGTCATGCCCTCACAATGATAGTGCACCCAACACATTCCATTGAGAGTACTCCAATCGCAAGGCAAGTAACTGCAAGATTATGTCTTCAAGGAAAATTGTTGATGTAAAAAACGAGGAGACATCACTTGGAAGGCAGAATTATTCCATCTCTATCAGAGCCCTGATAAAGTGGGTCAATGACCCAGCAGTTCACAACATTGTAAAATGGTCGCTAAATTCATAGTCCTGCATGTGCTATTTTAAAAGCAGCACGTTAAATCAATTGAAATATATTGTTTTCAGAGATAGAAGTGAGATCTGGATGAAGCGTTAACGCTCCATTGAGATGTAGCAAAGATTTGCTTCAGTATTGTCATGTCTTCCTCCCCCTTCCCCCAATATTTAGTGAATAGTTTGTTTTAATTACTATGTATTTGGTTGCGTGTATCCAAACCAACATGTCCACCAATATGTTAGGGTGACTTTGCCATAAACATAGAAGCAGTACTATGCGGTGTTGCTTCCCAGCGTACTGTGAAACCCCACTACAGCACATGTGCGCCAAGGCTTCCAGGACCTAGTGAGCTCTTGTCTCTGTCCTAGCGCTTGGAACTATAATACCTGTAGCAGCGATGAAGGCTCTGGAGGTGGACGGCCAACGTCCACACTCTCCTCAATCAGGGGGTACATTGTAGCTTTCTATGGGTCGGTTAGGCGAATCGGGTGTAAGCCCTGATAGGACTGGTCAGCCCATGTGCATAGTACCATAGTAGCCATAGTGGAAAGTGCTACTGTGTCGATTCGAACACGCTGAGCCCAGGTCTGTAGAAATAGGAACCCATGCTTTTGTGATGGGTCACTTTCCACAATGGCCTGAAGTCCGGAGAGGAAGTTGGAAACAGTGCATCGATGGAGAAAGATCTGAATACCTGTGCACTGTTGGGGCTATCCGAGAGCAGCCCAGATTCATAGCTCTTCTGAAAGGGGTGCGTCTGGGTTGACTGTTAGCACTGTTGTGGCTATCCAAGAGCAGCCTAGATTCATACCTCTTCTGAAGGGGGTGTATCTAGGTTGACTGTTAGCACTGTTGGAAATATCCGAGAGCAGCCCAGATTCATACCTCTTCTGAAGGGGTGCATCTGGATTGACTGTTAGCACTGTTGGGGCTATCTGAGAGCAGCCCGGATTCATAGCTCTTCTGAAGGGGGTGCATCTGGAATTACTGTTAGCACTGTTGGGGCTATCTGAGAGCAGCCCGGATTCATAGCTCTTCTGAAAGGGGTGCATCTGGATTGACTGTTAGCACTGTTGGGGCTATCTGAGAGCAGCCCGGATTCATAGCTCTTCTGAAGGGGGAGTATCTGGATTGACTGTTAGCACTGTTGGGAATATCAGAGAGCGGCCCGGATTCATAGCTCTTCTGAAGGGGGAGTATCTGGATTGACTTTTAGCACTGTTGGGAATATCCAAGAGCAGCCCAGATTCATAGCTCTTCTGAAGGGGGTGCATCTGGATTGACTGTTAGCACTGTTGGGGCTATCTGAGAGCAGCCCGGATTCATAGCTCTTCTGAAGGGGGAGTATCTGGATTGACTGTTAGCACTGTTGGGAATATCAGAGAGCGACCCGGATTCATAGCTCTTCTGAAGGGGGAGTATCTGGATTGACTGTTAGCCCTGTTGGGAATATCCAAGAGCAGCCCAGATTAATTGCTCTTCTGAAGGGGGTGCATCTGGATTGACTGTTAGCACTGTTGGGGCTATCTGAGAGCGGCCCGGATTCATAGCTCTTCTGAAGGGGGAGTATCTGGATTGACTGTTAGCACTGTTGGGGCTATCTGAGAGCGACACGGATTCATAGCTCTTCTGAAGGGGAGTATCTGGATTGACTGTTAGCACTGTTGGGGCTATCTGAGAGCGGCCCAGATTAATTGCTCTTCTGAAGGGGGTGCATCTGGATTGACTGTTAGCACTGTTGGAAATATCCGAGAGCAGCCCGGATTCATAGCTCTTCTGAAGGGGGTGCATCTGGATTTACTGTTAGCACTGTTGGGGCTATCTGAGAGCAGCCCGGATTCATAGCTCTTCTGAAGGGGGTGCATCTGGATTGACTGTTAGCACTGTTGGGGCTATCCGAGAGCAGCCCGGATTCATAGCTCTTCTGAAGGGGGAGTATCTGGATTGACTGTTAGCACTGTTGGGAATATCAGAGAGCGGCCCGGATTCATAGCTCTTCTGAAGGGGGAGTATCTGGATTGACTTTTAGCACTGTTGGGAATATCCAAGAGCAGCCCAGATTCATAGCTCTTCTGAAGGGGGTGCATCTGGATTGACTGTTAGCACTGTTGGGGCTATCTGAGAGCAGCCCGGATTCATAGCTCTTCTGAAGGGGGAGTATCTGGATTGACTGTTAGCACTGTTGGGAATATCAGAGAGCGACCCGGATTCATAGCTCTTCTGAAGGGGGAGTATCTGGATTGACTGTTAGCACTGGTGGGAATATCCAAGAGCAGCCCGGATTAATTGCTCTTCTGAAGGGGGTGCATCTGGATTGACTGTTAGCACTGTTGGGGCTATCTGAGAGCGGCCCGGATTCATAGCTCTTCTGAAGGGGAGTATCTGGATTGACTGTTAGCACTGTTGGGGCTATCTGAGAGCGACCCGGATTAATTGCTCTTCTGAAGGGTGTGCATCTGGATTGACTGTTAGCACTGTTGGAAATATCCGAGAGCAGCCCAGATTCATAGCTCTTCTGAAGGAGGTGCATCTGGATTCATAGCTCTTCTGAGAGGGGTGTATCTGGGTTGACTGTTAGCACTGTTGCTGTAATCCCCCACATGTCCTCTCCTGCGTCTCTGTTCGTTACAGGAGCATTGCCCGCCTTCCTCAGTAGTGAATAAGACTGCTGAATCTAGCCAACATGTTGGGGATGAGATCTCCCAAACTATCATTTTACTTCACTTGAAAAACTGAACTTCCAAACGGGTCTCTGGCTTTAGGTGTTCATGAGTTCTGCAACTATGTACATTACAGTTCAGTAGTTAAAAGAAACATTAACCATTGAAGAAAGAAAAAAGAAACCCTTAAAAGAAAGAGCTCGTGCTTCAGACCGTGCCAGGCATTGAAGCTTCAGCTAGAAGCGGATTACAGACCTGGAAAATGGACTGGATAATGTATTGTTTATATACGCATGGCCTTCAAATTGCTTGTTAAAGCGTTTTTCATACTGCCCAGCTAAATAGTAGTTTTTCCCCCGAGTATCTGTGCCAGTCATGGCCGCCACAATAAAATGGTGGTGGGGCAAGTGGAGGGAACGCGGGGGGGAGCACGGGATGGAGGGTTCAAATAAAAAAAAATTAAAACGTACCTGGAGCTGCTTCCCGCGTCGCACTCAGCATAGTCCTTCCTTGTCCCAGCAGCACTGAGACGTCACAGACTCCCTGCAATCCCCCCCCTTTCTCTCACGTGAGAGCAGCGCAGGGATTGGTCTAAGTGGGAGGGAGGACGCCCTGCTCAGACCAGGGAGTCTGTGGGGTTTCTCCAGCCCAGCTGCTCAATGCAGCTGGGCTGGAGGAAACTTAAGTGCGCATGTGTGTTCGGTCAGCCTGAGACAGCCGGTCAAAACACATATGCACATTTAGGGAGGGTAGTGTCGGCCGCGCTCTTCCTCCCAATGCCCTGCCCCTTCCAAGCTAGCTCAGAGCTGGAAAATGAATATAAATCAATGGCATTGTTTTACTTTTCATTTATTGGCTCTGAGCCAGGAAGCGGGGCGACACACCGCCATTGCGGAGGAGCGACCACTGATCCGTGCATATGGGGATCCATCTGGGATGGTTTAGCCCTCTGTTTACGGCTTTTAACTCTCTTTAGCTAGCGGCCTAATCGCCAAAGAATCGTGGGCTCCTCAGAAATGTACAATAGGAGGGATTGCACTCTCTAACGTAAACAATAACACATTCCGTGTGTCAAGGGAAGTGCTGCAGTGCACGCACACATGGAGGGAAATGATACTTGTACATAGTTGTGAACGTGTGCGCCCATGCCAGACTCTGACCCAGGGAACATCATGACATGTGACATGGAATAGGAGACAGGTAAGAGCAGCGGCCATCCTTCACCGCGCTACCTAATCAAAGGAATGAGTGCTGGAAATAGAATGTGCTGGATAGCTGCTTATTACACGCCTACTAACACACACATAGATAGTCCTGACGTAGGCTGGTCTGGTGAATAATGTCCAATGTAATAACTCCAGGAATCTGTGTTTGACTGCATGGTCACAGGTTTGAATCCCTTGGAGTCCACTCACCCTTTCATATTTCAGAGGTTTAATAATGGAGTACTCTTTTGGTGGGACACAGAAAACCCCTGTTAGTCAGCATCAGGATACCCTGAAAGATGAACATGTGCTTTACACATGCATGGTATCTTTTCACAGAACACGCATGAGCTTTCATATATTGCGTACATACTGAGCTTGGGACAATCAAAATAACTTTAAAATCTTACTTTATTTCTTGGCAGCTTGAACAGCGACATGCCAAATCTGTCTTAGTTTCCTTTGGTGGCCAGCTGTGCTCAGTGCCATTTGCTTGTCTGTAAAGTGAGTCATTTGTGTTTGATCACACCCCCTCTTACAGACTGCTGCTCTATAGGGCGAAGCTTGCAATGAATGCGTGTTGGGGTTGCTCAGATATAAATTTACCTTAAAGAAATGAAAAGACAAGAGGCTTTTGTCAAGATAAGAACACGTTGGTTTAATTAAACACAGCAGCCAGGAGAGTCTCAACAGAATGCATTTGAGGAAAGTCTCTTCTTGTACAAAGTTTGGCTGACATTGTATGCATCTTGTGAGGTACAATAAAACAACTTGTGCATTCTTGAAAAAGCATCTCTGTTATAAATGTACAAGTTCGGGCATCGATATGGACACAGGTGGCTCTCAACTTCAGTGAGAGCTAGTGTGGGCCAATGTGTATGTGTCCAGATGTCCGGTGTGGGGAGCGCATGATCACTACATGTGGTGTGCATGTTGTGTCCTAATTGGCTGAGTGTTCCTATCTACATGTGGTATCTAGCTTTGTGGTATTTTTGGGGAAGGCAAGTTTTTCGCCAAATATGTTTTTTGGAGGTCAGTTTCCTTGGACCTGTCTGTGCTAACCATATCTATCTGTGGGATTGATCAGGGTTTTCCGTCGGTGCACCTTTGTCTTTGGGCTAAGTGAGACCCCACCTATGACCTGTTACTCAATAGGCGTGGGTTGGGGGGGTCGCAGGATCTGTCTGGCCATGTATCTCTGACTCAGGGTTGATGAGGAGGTCACCGTGAGTGAATCTGACAGCAATGATACGAGTTTATTCGAACTTCTGAAAATATTATGGCAGTCCCTGATATCATTTTTATCGACATTCTCAACATTGTGCATACAGTTGTCATAGCCTACTTTGATATTGTATTTACTGATATTGACATAGTTATGCGTGCTTAGATCATAGCACACATCAACATTGTTTCCACTTTTAACAACATTGTTATGCGTGCGTGAGTTACCACATACATTGACATTGTTACTGCCAGTATCGACAATGTTCTGCTGGCGTAGATTATGGCATACATTGACATGGCGTTTGTGGGTATTGACATTGTTATGCGGGCACAGGTTATGATGGCATACCTTGACATGGCGTTTGTGGGTATTGACATCGTTATGCAGGCACAGGTTATGATGGCATACGTTGACATTGGTATTGCCATTGCCGGGCCTGCACATTTCATTGTATTCATTGACATCGTATTCACCCGTTCCAGCATTGGCACTGCTGCTGTGTCTCAGGCTTTAACACTGCACTGGGACAGAGATAGGATGAATCACTTGGACACAGTCTGGAATTCCAGAGGTTTATCAAGAATATCTGCCAGATCCACAAGTCAACACACATCACATTGTGCTTTTTAATCAAACTTACCCTGATTTCTGTTATCCTCTGACACTGGGGCTGCCACAGCCTGTGTCATTTGGAATGGTAGCAAGGATTAACGTCTGAGTCTTCTGGAGCCAGTGAAGTTGCTCGAATGAGCAGTTTTTTGTCCATGTGCTCCCCTGGTTCTGTCTCATCTGTCATTTTGTAGGTCGAAGTCTACTGGTTTGCTAACATCAACTTGGGGACATTCAGAAAGCTTCCCTGGGAATGCATTCTGCCGGACGTATGACGATACAACGAGGGCCATTTCAACGCAGTCTGTTGGATCGCAGTTCTCACTACGCAAGTCGTTACATCGACTTGCGCTGGAGGGGCGCTGGATTTAGGAATAGTGTAAATTACTATTCCAACTCCAGTCTACATACAGTAGGGAAGGTGTTGGAAAACAGTAATTTACACTATTCCTTAGTCTACAGCGCCCTCCAGTGCAAGTCGATGTATCGACTTGCGTAGTGAAAACCACAATGTAATTGTACCACATTGAAATGGATGCGTGGTAAACGATGTCTCCCATTCGGCCCATATCTTACCACTGGCTCTGTGGTTTGTAACTCACATGTTCTTGCTTTCTGTTCGATGGCTTTAATTTTAAGTCTCGGCTAGACAATGCAGGCAGTGTCTCGAAGAGACATGTTGTGTTTAATCTGTGGGCTTCAGTCCGCCCATAGGCTTACCATTTGCTGACTCGATTGTCAGTCTCATATCCTTTGTCCCCATTTGTCTGTGCAATGCATTCATCATTCCTCTTCTTGTGTTTAGCCCTCCCTCAGAGTATGAACCAAGTATTAATGTCTATGCACTGCTCACATTGCAGGAGCTACTTTTTTCTTTGTGTTTGAGCACTCCATATGAGTGCTCGTGTTTTTACAAGCTTAGTCTCCTCCCACTTGGGCTTCAATTCAAACTGCTCCTGTTTTTTTTCTTTCTTTGTGGTCTTTTTAAACAGCAAACGGGTTTCACTAAATCCAACAAAGTAAAAGGACCATCGCTATTTACCACAATACGTGCATAAAGTGGCATAATACATTTCAATTCAAGCTTTGTTTTACGGTGAGGTGGGTCCCACTAGTATCTGAAAACTGAATATCCCACACAATATGCCATCACATTCTATTTGTCTTATGCAGCGCAAGCTGAGTCATAGTGCTTTTTCACATGACTTTCATCCATGCAGAACAGCAGGAGTGCTGCTATTCAGCATGGCTAAAAGACATTGACATTAGCTCTTGGATTGCCGAGAACTATGGCTTTGCCAATGCTTGTTTGAGCAGCTCTTAGGTTTTATGGGGCCCAAAAAAGATAACAGTTGAAACATACAAAAATGTATTTATTGAACGTCTCGCGAAGAAGTGAAAATAAAATATGAATGAGTTATGCAATCTGACCCCACGGGGTCACAATACCTATTGGCTCAATCGGGTGATGACATGATTGTTCTTCATGTGGTTCCTTTGCCACCCAGAGCACCCTGATGTAATTATGAGGGATGGCATACATCTGGGTATCTATGTAACTTCCTCAGCTGTCACTGTGAACATCTCTTCTGAGCCCATAAGCTGCTGTTAATTCCCCCCTCATGTGGCTCATTAGAGAGACCGCTCTCTCCTACTGGGAGCCCAAGAGACTACCAGACAAGCAGTCACTCTCATACCGGACTCCCAAGGCGAACATTTATGGTATCGTTCTCTACCCAGGTTCTCAGACAAAAGACAGGCTTAGGACTTCTCTCTAAGGGAGAATATTTGCTGCGATGATCGTTCTAGTCTATGACCTCAATAAAGTGTCCATCCGACCAGTGTACATGACCTCCTCACAGTTCACTAGTTTGCTTACAGATGATAAGACCCGAGGGGGTGGTCTTTTTCTAGTTCCATGAGACACTGGAAATGGCCCTCTTCTAGTCCCGGTGAGAGGCAGATGGAAATGGTCTTTTTTTTCACTCTCGGTGAGACACTGAGGAACTTGGTCTTCCTCTAGTTTTGGTGGGTCACTGAGGAAAATGCTCTTTCTCTATTCTTGGTGAGATGGTGAGGGGAATGGTTTTTTGTGGTATCGATATGGCGATGCTGAGGGAAGTGTTCTTTCTCTAGTCTTGGCGAGATGCTAGGGGTATCGTTTTTTTTGTGGTATCGATATGGTGAGACGCTGAGGGAAATGTTCTTTCTCTGGTCTTGGTGAGATGCTGAGGAGAATGGGGTTTTTATAGTATTGATATGGTGAGAGGCTGAGGGAAAAGTTATTTCTCTAGTCTCAGTGAGGCGCTGAGGGAATCTCTCACTATCTAGTGACAAAGTGGCGCTGAGGGTAATGCTCTTTCTCTAGTCTTGGTGAGTTGCTGAGGGGAATGAGTTTTTTGGAGAATCGATATGGTGAGACGCTGAGGGAAATGTTCTTTCTCTGGTCTTGGTGAGTTGCTGAGGGGAATGAGTTTTTAGTAGAATCAATATAGTGAGACGCTGAGGGAAATGTTCTTTCTCTGGTCGTGGTGAGATGCTGAGGGGAATCATTTTTTGTAGTATCAATACACTGAGACGCTGAGGGAAATATTGATAAGGCAAGACGCTGAGGAAAATGCTCTTTCTCTATTCTTGGTGAGATGGTGAGGGGAATGGTTTTTTGGAGAATCGATATGGTGAGACGCTGAGGGAAATGCTCTTTCTCTAGTCTTGGTGAGTTGCTGAGGGGAATGAGTTTTTTGGAGAATCGATATGGTGAGACGCTGAGGGAAATGTTCTTTCTCTGGTCTTGGTGAGTTGCTGAGGGGAATGAGTTTTTAGTAGAATCAATATAGTGAGACGCTGAGGGAAATGTTCTTTCTCTGGTCTTGGTGAGATGCTGAGGGGAATCATTTTTTGTAGTATCAATACACTGAGACGCTGAGGGAAATATTGATAAGGCAAGACGCTGAGGAAAATGCTCTTTCTCTATTCTTGGTGAGATGGTGAGGGGAATGGTTTTTTGTAGTATTGATATGGCGATGCTGAGGGAAGTGTTCTTTCTCTAGTCTTGGCGAGATGCTAGGGGTATCGTTTTTTTTGTGGTATCGATACGGTGAGATGCTGAGGGAAATGTTCTTTCTCAAGGCTGGGAGAAATACTGAGGGGAATGTTTTTTTTTGTAGTATCAATATGGTGAGACATGAGGGAAAAGTTCTTTCTCTATTCTCAGTGAGGCGCTGGGGAAATTATCACTCTGTAGTGTCAATGAGGCACTGAGGGGAATGGTCTTTTTCTAGCCTTGGTGAGATACTGAGGGGATGGTCTTTCTCTAGTCTCACTAGGACGCTGAGGGAATGGGCTTTCTTTAGTCTTGTTGAGATGCTGTGGGAAATGGTCTTATTTTAGTCTCTGTGAGGCGCAGAGGGAATCGTCTTTTTTAAACTTAGTGAGACACCTTAGGGAAATGTTCTTCCTCTTATTTTGATGGGATGCTGAGGTAATGCAAAAACCAAAGGAAATGATGGACGGAGTGTTGAACATTGCAAGCACTCACCCCCAGTCAACTGATCTGGGTTTAATCCATCACCGTTCTTTAGCCCACTCTGCCACCCCAGTTCAGACATGGCCATATGCAAATCAGTCTGACCCTGTGTCTCATGGGAACAGTCCAGCCCGAACTGCCAAGCCATGCCTTCCCTGGACCGGAAACAAGCTTCCTAGGACCGGTTTCTGGCATTTCAGCCATCTTCAGCCAGGCTTGCTTGAATCCAGTGGCAAAGTGAGCAAGGGACTCACGTCTGAGCATACCCTGCCAACTTATGGCGAACAAAGCAAAAACCAAAGGAAATGATGGACGGTGTGTTGAACATTGCAAGCACTCACCCCCAGTCAACTGATCTGGGTTTAATCCATCACCGTTCTTTAGCCCACTCAGCCACCCCAGTTCAGACATGGCCATATGCAAATCAGTCTGACCCTGTGCCTCATGGGAACAGTCCAGCCCGAACTGCCAAGCCATGTCTTCCCTGGACCAGAAAGAAGCATCCTGGGACCGGTTCCAACCCAGATCGGTTGACTGGGGGTGAGTGCTTGCAATGTTCAACTGAGGTAATGGTCACTCCAGTTCTCTAGCCTCAGTGAGATGCTAAGGGAATGGTCTTTCTTTAGTCTCAGTGAGATGCTGTGGGAAATGGTCTTTTTCAAGTCTTTGTCTAGTCTTCATGAGATGTTGAGGAAAATTGTTGTTCTCTAGTCTTAGGAACAAGGAGAAGAATTGGTCTTTCTCTAGTCTTGGTGAGACTCTGAGAGAAATGATCACTTTCCATTGTGAATAAGACGCTGAGGGAAATAGTCATTTTCCGTTATGGGTGAGAAGCTTAGAGAAATTGTCTATCTGCAGTCTTACGGAGATGCTGAGTGAATGGTCATCTTCACTGTAGATGAGAAGCTGATGAAAGTGGTGTTTCTCTAGTCTTGGTGTGACACTGAGGAAAATGATCTTTCTCTGTTCTCAGTTAAATGCTGAGGTAAATGGTCTAAGTATTCTATCCATTCAGAATACAAATACAACTGGGTTGCAAAACAAGCAAAAGCATGAAGGGTTTTACCTGCCAAGCGTCACGGTCTTAAGTCAAGGGGCTTGTGTAAGTCTATCTGATCTGAAGCCAAAGAGCTTGTGTAAGACCATCAGGCCTGAAGGCACGGGGCGTGTGTAAGACCATCAGGCCAGAAGCCAAGGGTCTTGTGTAAGACCATCAGGCTTGAAGCCAAGGGTCTTGTGTAAGACCATCAGGCCTGAAGACAAGGCGCGTGTGTAAGACCATCAGGCTTGAAGCCAATGTCCTGTGTAAGACTATCAGGCCTGAAGACAAGGTGCTTGTGTAAGACCATCAGGCCTGAAGACAAGGGGTGTGTGTAAGACCATCAGGCCTGAAGACAAGGGGCGTGTGTAAGACCATCAGGCCAGAAGCCAAGGGGCTTGTGTAAGACCATCAGGCCTGAAGACAAGGGTCTTGTGTAAGACCATCAGGCCTGAAGGCACGGGGCGTGTGTAAGACCATCAGGCCTGAAGACACGGGGCGTGTGTAAGACCATCAGGCCAGAAGCCAAGGGGCTTGTGTAAGACCATCAGGCCAGAAGCCAAGGGGCTTGTGTAAGACCATCAGGCCTGAAGACAAGGGGCGTGTTTAAGACCATCAGGCTTGAAGCCAATGTCCTGTGTAAGACTATCAGGCCTGAAGACAAGGTGCTTGTGTAAGACCATCAGGCCTGAAGACAAGGGGTGTGTGTAAGACCATCAGGCTTGAAGCCAAGGAGCTTGTGTAAGACCATCAGGCCTGAAGACAAGGGGCGTGGGCAAGACCATCAGGCTTGAACCCAAGGGGCTGGTGTAAGACCATCAGGCTTGAAGCCAATGGTCTTGTGTAAGACCATCAGGCTTGAACCCAAGGGGCTTGTGTAAGACCACCAGGCCAGAATCCAATGGGCTTGTGTAAGACCATCAGGCCTGTAGCCAAGGGGCTTGTGTAAGACCATCAGGCCTGTAGCCAAGGGGCTTGTGTAAGACCATCAGGCCTGTAGCCAAGGGGCTTGTGTAAGACCATCAGACCTGCAGCCAGGGGATTTGTGGAAGACCATCAGGCCAGAAGCCAAGGGACCCCTGTAAGACTTCTTGGCCTGATGGGGTAAGACTATCAGGCTAGAAGCCAAGAGGCTTGTGCACAGCCATCAAGGCTGAAGCCAAGGTGTTTATCTAAGGCCAACATGCCTGAAAACAAGGTAATGGGCAAGACCATCAGGGCTGAAGCCAAGGTGTGTGTGTAAGACCATGAGTCCAGGAGTCAAAGGGCTTATGTGAGACCATCAGACCTAAACTGTGTCAGACCACCAGGCTAAAGCCAAGGGTTTTGTGAAAGACAACAAGGCTAAAACCACGGGGCTTGCGTTCATGGCATCTAATGATAAACCCATGCGTAGCTCCATGCTGAACGTCAACAAATACTCACAGGCCCAAGCCCTGGCCGATGGCCTGCATGGTCCAGGGAGCTCTGAGTCCTGCCTGCAGGAAGCACCTCACTGGGATATGATACAATGCAGAAGGTCCTAGTGGACGAGGCTGTCCATGGATGCAGTTTGAACAGCAAGAGCTGTAGGATTATGTACTCCTTACAAGCCATGTGGCATACATTAAAAAAAGCTACAGTGACATTCGGGCTTAACTGATGTCCCTTGAGTCACTGTCATTCCAGGACAGCTCATTCTTTGAGCATCTCGACATTGGTCTTTGCTTGGATTCACTTGACCCAGACTTTGTTCTCTGATCCTTTCCCAGTCAAGCGGGTTGTCCCCAAGATGCTAGAGCAGAAGATGAACAGTGTTTGCTGGAGACCTGCAGTGCTGATGTGGACAGGGAGCCAGGCTGTTGCAGTCAGGCCTGGCATCTCTTCTCGCACTCCTTGGGTCTGGCCTGACAGGCTGATGGATGTTTCACTTTTGGCAAGAGGAAAGATAAAAGTATTAATAATAATAAGCTCCTTTCAGTATGTTGGTTGTTTTATAATTTTATTTCCCCTTGTCTTTTTTCACTTGATCTCACTTTTTTGTTGGAAAAAACAACAGATTGTGGTAGCGTTTTGGCTCGCTGTAGTGTAATAAAAACTGATTTATTTCTTGGATATAAAGTGTACCTGGGCAAGTGCCTGCCTTAAATCACCTCCCAGTTCCTGAACAGCTACTCTTATTTATTGCACTCAGTAGAGCTGTTCTCTTACTAGAACATGTGCAGGTAACTTGGTAACTTTTAACCCTTTTTATGTTCTGAATATTCAGTACTATCTAGTAAAGTTTAACAGCACATGGAGGAAATTTAACTAAAACTAAAAAAAAAAGCTAAAAAGCAGGGTTAGTGACTTGTTTGACTCTAGTTCCAGGATCAGTGGTTGGTTTCCACTGCAGTGTGTTGGGATTGGCAGGTTTTTAACTTTTGTAGGCCTGTTCTTGTAATTGGGATCTGTAGACTCTCGCGTGCAGGTGCTGGAAGATGTGACAGTGTCTTGGCAGGTTGAGGACCAGTCTTGCGGCGGCGTTTTCGATGTTCAATAGCTTGCGGGTGAGGTTTTTGTTTATTCCATCAGAGAGTGCGTTGCCGTAGTCGAGCCTGCTGGTGACCAGGGCGTGAGTGACGGTCTTTCTGTGTTCGAGGGGGATCCATTTAAAGGTCTTACGTAGGAGGCAGAGGGTGTGGAAGCAGGAGAACGAGACAGAGTTGATCTAGCGCTCCATTTTGAGCTCTGAGTCCAGGATGATTCCCAGGTTGCGTGCGTGGTCCGTGAGGGTGGGTGGACTTCCGAGGGTGGGGGGCCACCAGGTGTCGTTCCAGGCATCAGGGTTTGGGCCCATGATGACTACTTCTGTTTGCTGGTGTTTAGTTGTAGGCAGCTGTTTTTCATCCATTTGGCAATGGCTTCCATGCCTTCTCGAAAGTTGTGTCTGGCGGTGTTGGGTTCGTTGGATAGGGAGAGGATGATTTGGGTGTTGTCTGCGTATGACACAATGTTGACCATTGGTCTGTTCCTGTTAGGATCTGAGTGCTCTTCCTCACTTCCAATGGTCTGCTCTTGCTGTTGAGATCAGGAGGCTCTTTCTAACTTCTTTTGGTCTGGTCTTGCTGTTGTGAAGAAAGGATTCTTCCTCATTTCCATTGATCTTGTCTTACTGTTAGGACCAGGAGACTGTTTAACTTCCATTGTTCCGGTCTTGCTGTTGACATTGAGAGACTCTCCTTCACTTCCATCGGTAGGGTCTTACTGTTAGGAACAGGGTGCTCTCCCTCACTTGGATAGGTCTCCTCTTGCTGTTGGGGTCAGGGGATTCTCCCTCACTTCCATTGGTCTGTTCACAACACCCAGCTCATCCTCTCCATCACCGAAGACCCCACCACCGCTAAACTCAATTTCCAGAGAGGAATGCAAGAAGTGGCAGTCTGGATGACGAACAGCTGCCTAAAACTCAACGCAGAGAAAACAGAAGTCCTTGTCCTTGGAACCACCCCATCAGCATGGGACAACAACTGGTGGCCCACTGCCCTTGGAAGCCCACCTACCCCCTAAGACCACGCCAATAACCTCAGCACCATACTCGACTCATCACTCACCATGAACCGACAGGTCAATGCTGTCACCTCCAGCTGCTTCAACACCCTCCGTGTTCTCCGAAAGACCTATAAATGGATCCCCCAGAATCGAGGAAAACAGTCACCCACACACTCATCACCAGTAAACTCGACTATGGCAATGCACTCAATGCCGGCATCAACACATCCCTACTCCGCAAACTGCAAACGGTACAGTACACCGCGACCAGACTCGTCCTCGGCATCCCCCAGCACGAACACATCAGCCAACACCTACGGCGACTCCACTAGCTCCCTATGGAGAAGAGTCGCCTTCAAAATCCTCACCCACGCCTACAAGTGCCTGCACAACAATGGACCCAAATACCTCAACGACAGAATAAACTTATACGTACCCAAAATAAACCTCGCACTGGCCGAAACATCGCAGATCCACAGAGCCAGATTAGGCGGGAGATCGTTCTCTCACATTGCAGCCAAGACCTGGAACAAGCTACCAGCAGACATCAGACGCGCCCCCTCCCTGAACCCCTTCAGGAAGACCCTCAAGCCTTGGCTCTTAGGCTGAACAGAGCGGCATACCACCCCTCCCCCCCCTCAGCACCTTGAGACCCTCATGGGTGTGTAGAGCGCTTACAATCCCCCTGATTGATTGAGTTATTGATTCCTGTTGGAATCAGGATGCTCTCTCTAACTTCCATTGGTCTGGTCTTGCTGTTGGGAAGAGAGGGTTCCCCCTCATTATCATTGGTCTTATCTTACTGTTAGGATCCGGTGGCTCTCTCTAACTTCCATTGGTCTGGTCTTGCTATTGGGAAGAGAGGGTTCCCCCTCATTTTCATTGGTCTTATCTTACTTTTAGGATCCGGAGGCTCTCTCTAACTTCCATTGGTCTGCTCTTGCTGTTGGGATCGGGAGGTCAGGCCAAGCTCCATTGGTGCCCTCCCCTGCCCTGACAAGGCACCTGCTCAGAATCACACTAAGTGGTCCATAGAGTCTGGCCTTCATCTCTCCTTCCTGAGATGATCACTCTGGTCCTTGAAGGGATCGTATATAGATTCATCTGTTGAACTAGGGCTACGGTGGCCTTGCGGCCAGCCTGAGGATCAACCCTGGTTCTCTCAAACCTTGCGGTCAGCCTTATTCTTATCTTTGATTGGAAACAAGCAGAGTGAATAAACGGCTACCATTATTTACTCCTGTATTCACAGCACAGACATGCTCACCGAGGATGTTAGATCGCTTGCATAGAGTGCAGGAGTATACATCAGCAGCGCATGGACTGGTGAGACAGGTGTAAACTGCCTGTTTGAGCACGAGCAGTATCATTCCAGCCTTTCATTCTTCTTAGCTGACAAAGACTAGCTTTGAGTTGGGTACTAGATGCAGATCCTACTAACTGGTTTGAAATGGTTTTAAAAACAGGGAAAAGTGAGATACATCTTCACATGACAGATATGTGTCGGAAAATCTTTCTGTCTCAAGAAGGATAAGGGAGGTGCGGCTCCCACATCCCCACAGTAGGACCCTGAATCCAAGAAAGGCTGCGGCTGTTATCTGTTCTGCTGTTTCCTTCCCAGCCCAGTGACCCCCACCCAGACCACTCCCAAGTTCCATCCCATTAGCCACTCATGAAGATACATACATGAAACCGTGAAAAAAGATAGACCGCGCCATACACTAGTAAACACGACCTCGGTGGTTTACTGCACCGGTGGGCCAGAGGCATACATGCCAAGATACCCGATTCAGGCCGGAGACTCCCGATGTCTTAAGCCTAAAATGGCTTTATTTAAGGTGTTTCACACCTAAAATCCCTATCTCTTCAATGTAAGTCAATGGGGGTAAATCACTTCATCCGATTTGTTTCCCAAAATATCCCTCTTACCTGGTTTAAAATGTTACCATGTGTAATAGAAGTGCAAAGTGTGTGTCCATCTGATTCGTGTAATCTTCATATTTACCTCAAATAATTTTACTTATACATGGTAGTACATCAATATGGTGTACAACTACGAGAGAGTAAATCTGCCTCCAGAAAATGGGTGCTCCTGAGGCAGGATGTTACGGCATTTGGTGAAAATCCTCAAACTTGTGAGTTTGTGGGTAGTAACGAACTTGTCCAAAGCACACTTCAGCCCTAGGTAACCTAGAGCATTTTACTCCTGTCATGGGCAGTGTGCAGGCTGGGGGTGAACATGAACCCCCCGAGAAGTTACAGGGTATTTAAGAGGCAAAGCTGACCTAAGTAAAAGAATAACAAATAAATACATTGATTTTTTTTTAAGTTAGCATGTGTAAAATGTGCTTTTGGTAGCCATTTCCAGTGGTGTAAAAGTGTCCTAGGTATGTATGTGTAACTGCCTATGAAAGCTCAAACTGCTGCAGCTTCCCAGACGTGGGTCCCTTGCTCACTTTGCCACCGGATTCAAGCTAGCCTGGCTGATGAGGGGTGTGACCCCGAAACCGGTCCCAGGATGCTTGTTTCCAGTTAGGGGAAGCACAAAGAACAACGTACCCCCTATATTATTTTAGGTCCAAGAGTAGGGGAAACGACAAAAACTGGAAAAGGGCCTCTTATCTGACCTATATTGCTTTTTAGTATAGCCTCTTAGGGTTCATTTGCAAAACAGCTCCCCAATATCAGTGTCATACACCAAAATCAATTCAGAAAATATATTGTATTATTTATATTGTTCATATAAAGAAATGTTGCACTTTTTTATATATATTTTTATATTTTAGTTTTGTTACTATTCATTGCTTATAAAAGTTCATTATTTACAAATACATATAACAGTTTTACAGATCAACAAACCAACAATTGCCAATATACCTGCAATACTTCTAACCTCTTTGTGTGTGATAATTCTACAACATTTAGACATTTTATATCAACACATAAACAGTAATTGGATTTGCATAGCTACAGATTAACACTTTCTTCATCTGTAACTGTAATAGAAGCAAGGAAACCAGCAATACAACTTTAAAATCAAAATACATGTGATTTGTACACAAATAACCCCACACTCAGCCATCAACACTTCATTATCACCTGTCAAACCATCTCACCCACACTAACATTCATACAACAAAAATGTCCAATCATGTCGGAGATCCTGGAAAAATTGTCAGAGACAAGCTATTTTATTGTTTGTGGAGGGATTAAATCCCATCAGTTTCCTCTGATATAAATGTCTCTGAGAGGATTCCCCATATGTCTAATACTGGTCAAGGCACGTTTCGGTGCACCATCGATTAAGCCACTTTCATCAGGACCAAAATTGAGTCATCTAAATCTCAAATAAAGTGGACGGGGTTATCTTAATCTTGCCAAAAATGACGTATTTCTTTAGTTTAGATTGTGTTTCTTTACCAGTGGCAAGAAATCAGTAGAGACCCAGTATTAATCAGGGCCGGACTGGCCGTGACCGGCACTGGGCATACCCCCGGTGGGCCGCCAGGGTTGGGGGCCAGTTTTGGGCCCCTGGGCGCCGATTTTGTTAGCTGCAATATCGGCCGCTGTAACGAACAGCTCGGCCGCATCCCCAACCCCTCGGGGGCGGCCAAGCACTTTGCCAAGGCCGGTTATGGGTCCCAGTCCAGCCCTGGTATTAATGCTTCTGCCAGGTAGCATACTGATTCTTTCCTGTTTGAAATACAGTTTATAAAACAGACTACAGCCGTTGTCCAAAGTTATAAATATGGTGGCATAATTTCTTCTTTCCTAGTAGCCCGCATAAGTTAGTTGAGCGTCGTGTATCCACGCAAATGATGGCCCGATATGTTCTGTCACGCACAGCCCGTACTACCGGCTTTTTCCCATAAGTAATAGATAATACAATATATTTTTTGAATTAATTTTGGTGTATGACACTGATATTGGGGAGCTGTTTTGCAAATGAGCCCTTGGAGGACATACTAAAAAGCAATATAGGTCAGATTAGAGATCCTTTTCCAGTTTCCGGTTCAGGGAGGACCTGGCTTGGCAGTTCGGGCTGGACTGTTCCCATGAGGCACAGGGTCAAGACTGATTTGCATATGGCTGTGTCTGAACTGGGGTGGTAAAGTGAGCTAAAGAACGATGATGGATTCAACCCAGATCTGTAACTGGGGTGAGTGTCTGAAAAGTTTCAGCGCTCCGTCCATCATCTCCTTGTGTTTGCTCTGTCATGGAAGGGCCAACTTGCATCCGAAGTGTATCTAAGGAGGCGTCCTCCACAGCACAGAGACAAGATTGTCTCTTGGCTGCTGCCGAGAATCCCTGAGGCCTTTAGGCCATCCTAGGAAGGGCCCAAGAACCGTTTGTTGTTCCTCTAGGACGTTTGGCAATGAGTCCACAGTCTGAAGCTCCATAAAGCACTGGTGGTAGAGGTTGAAAAGCCTGCTAGAGGAGTGCTTCCCACCAGCTGGGTTTTGTTGGTCGTGAAAGTTCAAGCAGTAACTAAAGATTCCTTTGCATTCTGTATTTATCTTGTCACATTTGCTGCGCCTCAAAGACAGAGGTCTCTGTCAAGGGATGTCGTCTGACAAATTGCTGGTAATATTTTTTTAACGTGGGGATTGGTGTTTGCAAAGTCAGAATAAGAAAATTAAAGTGAATTATGTGACAATCTTGCTGAGGGTACATGAAGTGCGAGAAGAAAAGGAGTAGGATGTCGTTTTTTGTAACACACAAGAACCTGTAACACAAATCACCTGTAAACAAACTGTACACATTCAGCACCGAGGAAAGCAAAAATGAGGCTCATTTTTGTAGTAATTCTGAAGTGTGATGGAAGCAAAGATGTTCATAGGATCAAAACCAATCAAAAACTTGGCGGTGCACAAATAAGTATTCAGTGAAACCCGATTCCCACATATTACCATCTGTGTGTCATGTAGATTTATTATTACAACTCTATATTTGTGCCAATGTAACGGCCATTTCAAGGGGGAATGCGCTGTCTGTAAATGACAGTGCGCTGCCACACAATGCTTTAGTTACATTAGAAAATGCACTGTCTGTAAATGGCAGTGCGCTGCCACACAGTGATTTAGTTACATTAGAAAATGCGCTGTAGGTAAATGGCAATGCACTGCCGCACAGTGCTTTAGTTACATTAGAAGATGTGCTGTCTGTAAATGGCAGTGCGCTGCCACACAATGCTTTAGTTACATTAGAAGATACGCTGCCTGTAAATGGCAGTGCGCTGCCACACAATGCTTTAGTTACATTAGGAAATGCGCTGTCTGTAAATGTCAGTGCGCTGCCACACAGTGTTTTAGTTACATTAGAAGATGCGCTGTCTGTAAATGATAGTGCGCTGCCACACAGTGCTTTAGTTACATTAAAACATTTGCCTGCCTCATGTAGGTAGGTGGGCTGCAAATGTGTGTCGTTCTAAAAGGTGGTTCCTGGTTCCAAAGGGTTTGGTTAACCCCGGGCTAGAGGTAAGGGATATGTGTGACAGGGTCTTGGTGCATCACCAAAAATGGCTCATTTTTCAGGGCAGCCCAACTGTTCTGTCAATATGATGAGAAGGGAGTGCTTCTTTCAGAGCCACAGGTAACCAGCCTGCTTGACTTGGGGGCTGGATGCCCACCTTTGGTATCTTAGGGAAGCCAGCTGTCCACTGTGGTACATTCCAGGAGGATGGAGAGAGACCAGGCAATGAGAGGACAGGTGACCCCTGAAGGCTTCTTCCATCCAAATCCTCCCTTGGCAGGGAGATGGCTGAACCAAGAGTCGGCCACTCTCTCATGCCCTGGCAGCGGGTGCATTTCCTAAATGTTGTGCCCTGTGCCTTCTTCATTCGCTTCCGTGCCAGGGACACGCTCCATGAATCTTCCATCCGAGCAGAACTCACTGTAGCCTCAGCAGGTGTGTAGAGCTGCTCAGTGCTGCAGGCGCTGCACTCACCACAACATGCACTCAGACGACCCTTGGCATGTGTGTGCCCAGGACAGGGGTAAAGAAGCTAGCATGGATCTAACAGGAGACACAGCCGTCGGGTTTACATCTCCAGGAATATGTGCCGAACCCTTTGAGGAGCTCCCGTGTCTCCTTCTTGCGATGTCTGGAGTTTTTATCTTTGCTTTTCCCTGTGGTCAGAAGAGGGTGACCTCCATGGACCACCCTCAAGAGATGCTAGGACCAGGTGGCGTGTTTATCACCTCTTGTGCTTCCTCCTCATTGGTTCTCCTCGGGCAGAACCAGAGACACACAAAAGGCACCCGCAGAGAACCAGGAAAGATCGACATTGAATGACCCACCCGCTGCTCACCCCTCGCGCGGGGTGCCAACGCGCCAGTTACATGCGAGCGCCCTCCGCTGAATCTGTGCTGCGTCTGGTCTACGTGGGGAGAATTCAGATTTCATCACAGCAGTGAGGTGTGATCTCAAGTAACCTTCCTTCAGGCTGTCTCACCGGAGCCTCACCCTGCTGGGTCCCAGAGACCAGCCGAGAGCTTCGGCAGGGTTTGCGTCCTTAAGGAACCCAGGACTGCCCCCAGCAGGTGCCCCCAGTGCGCTCCATAATGTCCTTCCAGCAGGTGAGATAAAGTAGACAGGGCAGAGGCAGCAGTGCCTGGGCATCAGTGACCCCACACATCACACCACAGAGCCAGGGTCCACCTCTTACACGTCACAGGGCTGGATTTGTAATGTACTCTCCGCACTCTCAACGGACCTGCAGAACAGTATCCTGATCCCAAACGGAGAACCTACAAGTCTTGAACGGGACCTCCGCAGTGCTCCCCCCACAGAGAGGATAGGGACGAGAGATCACAGACATCAGCCATTAAAACCAAGCAACTACTTTATTATTTATCTAAAAAAGTATTTTTCTCCAATATTGGGTCACATTGGCATGACTAAGACTGGCAAAAAAGATGCGCGGAGTAGTAATGAGCATAGCAGCCATACACCAAAGCAAGCGGAATGAAAACATTTGCATTATATTGGCTTGTATATATTCCTATATATGCCACCTTCTGATGGAAACATCTGCCAGTGGATTCCTCACCTTGTGAATATCCCCTGCGCCAGCATTCCACGGAACTTTTCTTCCACAGCACTCCACGTCGACGTGGGCGACGTCATAATGCATCAGCTCCGCTCGCGACTCCGTTCGACGTCACCGGAGCCATAAGGACCCCACGTCGGCGTGATGACGTCAGTTCCCTTTTTTACGCGCCTTCGACGCGCAACGGTTTTTTTCCAGTGCTCGTTGGCTACTTTGTAGTTTAGCCGTGTTAATCTGTTAATTCGAGTATGTCTTCGACTAGAAAGTCGGGCTTTAAGCCCTGTAGGGAATGTGGAGGTCTGATGTCGATGACAGATCCACACCAGAACTGTTTATGGTGCCTCTCTTCAGAACATGATATGGAGGAGTGCGGATGCTGTAGAAGCATGAACCCGAAAGAACTCAAGGAGAGGAAGACTAAGCTCTTCATGAAGAGGATCGGTGAGGAGAAGAGAGGGAGGAAAAAGGAGAAGTCGAAGAGGGGGTCGTCGTCTTCGAAGTTTTCGAGGTCGAAGAAGCACCACAAGAAGAGGAAACATTCTTCTCGACGTCGGTCCTCGAGGTCCAGGAAGTCGAGGTCGAGGTCGGCTTCGCCCCGTCGACGCCGGAGCAAATGCTTGTCTCCTTCTCCTTCACATTTGAAGTCACCGAGGTGTTCTCCTTCCAAGAAGCAGACACCGACTCAGTCCCCCACGCGGTCATCGGATCCGTCTAAGGCATCGACTCCGGTTCGAGTGGAGTCGGATGCTTCCATGCATGTTCAGGAGCAGGAAGAGTCTGTTCCGGTGCCTGAAGAGTCTGAGGCTCCGGTTGAAGATACTGCGGAGCCGACGCCGGAGACTCCACAAGGGGATACAGGGCCTGTTCCTTTTCCTCAGTTCCCGGCTCCAGGTACAGATTCTACCAATTTCTTAAATGCTATGTATGGCATTTTTAATAGGGCGGCCTACCCATCCGGAGCACCAACTGGTCCCGTGGGTTCGATGGCTTTTACACTGGAGGTGCCGCAGCAGTATGCTCAGGCCTCCTTTATGCCGATGGCGCCATCTTGGCAGTTTCCGGCGCCGTCTGGAGATCCGATTCGACCTCGGAAGGACCAGCGGACTTCGGAGCCTTCCTCGACGCCGAGGCCGACTACATCGGCGCCGCGTCCAGCGCCGCCGACTCCACCTATGGCGCCGCCGACTCCGGTAGCTTTGGCTCCTCCGACGCCGCGTACGACGTCGTCGACGCCGGCTCCTCGGATCCGGTCGAGGAGGGAGGCCCAGAGGGTGTTGGAGGAAAGGAGATATCGGACAGATGTGGAAGAAGGTGAGGTTGACTCTTCTTCAGATGAATTTGAAGGCATTGATGAAGCTAGTGGGTTGGATACAACCCCAGAGTGGGAGCATGCATCTGCCAGGTCTTCTCCACCTCAGGAATTGGCTCCCTATCATGTAGTGATCAAAAAGGCAGCAGAACTTTGCAGCTGCCTTCTGTGGAGTACAAATCCAACTTGCTTACAGAAGTGTTACATTCTCCATCATCAACATCAGAGCCTTTGTTGCCTTTCAGTGAGGCCATCTTGGAGCCGGTCTTGGAGGTGTGGAAGAAACCCCTTTCATCTCCGGCGGTGTGTAGGCAGGTGGCAAGAAGGTACAAGGTTGCACCAGGGGATCCTGACTTCTTGTCAATTCATCCATCTCCGGACAGCTTGGTGGTGCAGGCTTCATGTTCCAAGCATGCTTCGGGTGCCTTCCCTCAGTCTCCAGTTGACAGGGAATCTAAAAAGGTTGACCAGGCAGCCAAAAAGACCTTTTCCACAGGAAGTATGGCGTTAAAATCAACTAATGCTACATGCCTGTTGGGGCGTTATGTGCATGCGCTAATGGACTCCATTAAGTCTTTGGCCCCTAAGTTGCCTGAGGGGGATAAGTCTTCCTTTTTGGAGGTTGTGGCGGACACTCAGGCGGCTGCCAGGCAAGTTATCCAGTCAGGGCTGGATACTGCGGACTCTGTGGCAAGGATCATGGGGTCGTCTGTTGCCGCAAGGAGGCAGGCTTGGCTCCGTACCTCTGGGTTCTCAGCTGATGTGCAAGCTACGCTGGTTGATCTGCCATTCGACGGACAGAAGCTGTTTGGGGAGAAAGCAGACTCTGCCCTGCAGCGATTTAAGGACAGCAGGTTGACTGCAAAATCCTTGGGACTGCAAGCTCCTGCTAGGGGTTCGTCTTTTCGAAAGTTTAGGGGTTTTGGAAGATCGTCTTTTCGCTCTTACCGGCAGCCCCAACAGCAGCAGCAACAACAGCAGCAGAATCCCCTCTATAAATCCTATAGAGGGAGACAAAGGGGTCGGAGAGGTTCTGGACGCAACCCCTCTTCTTCCTGCTCCTCTTCTGCTCCCAATGAAGCTTCAGGGAAGCAGCCCTAGAACCCCATCCCGGATCATGTAAGACCTGTGGGGGGTCGGGTGTCCTACTTTCTACGGGGTTGGAAATCTGTTACAACAGACCTTTGGGTTTTGAACCTCGTAGAGACTGGGTACGCCCTTCCCTTTCGGGAGTTTCCTCCCCCTTACCCTTCTTGCCAAGGTTATTGCTCGGAAGACCATCTGCTTCTCCTGCAGAAAGAAGTTCTAGCCTTACTTCAGAAGGGTGCAATAGAGGTGGTTCCGGAGCAGGAAAGGGGTCAGGGATGCTACTCCCGGTATTTCCTGATTCCCAAAAAGGACGTCAGATTGCGTCCAATCCTGGACCTCAGAATCTTGAACTTTTACCTGAAGCAGGAGAAATTCAAGATGCTGACCCCTGCGCAGGTTCTTCAAGCGTTGCAGCAAGGAGACTGGATGGTGTCGCTCGACTTGCAGGACGTGTACTTTCATGTCCCAATCCTGAAGTCGCACAGGAAGTATCTCCGTTTTATGGTTGGGTCGCAACACTACCAGTTTGTGGTCCTCCCGTTTGGTCTTACTTCCGCACCTCGGGTCTTCACGAAGGTGATGGCAGTGGTGGCTGCTCATCTCAGGAGGTCGGGGATTCCGGTTTTCCCCTACCTGGATGACTGGCTTCTGAAGGCAGAGTCCCCAGAGATGGTGCAGCGTCATCTGCAGGTAACATCTCAGCTGTTATTCGACTTGGATTTTTCGATCAATGTGCCCAAATCTCACCTGGTGCCCTCTCAACGCAACCCGTTCATAGGGGCGGTACTGGACACTACTGTGTCGAGCATTCCCTCCTCCTCAAAGGATTCTCGACATTCAGGAGATGGTCCCTTTATTCCACAATGGAGCGGTTGTTCCAGTTCTGAAGGTCGTTCGCCTGCTCGGTCTGTTCGCTTCCTGCATTCTGTTGGTCAACCATGCACGCTGGCACATGAGGGCGCTCCAGTGGTGCCTCCGCATGCAGTGGTATCAGCACAACTGAGATCTCAGGGAGTCGATCAGGATCTCCAGAGAAGCTGCGGTGGATCTGTCTTGGTGGAGCGTGGAGGGCAACCTGTCTCAAGGAAAGCCCTTTCATCTTCCTCCATCGGTGGCCACAGTGATATCGGATGCATCCACCCTAGGGTGGGGTGCTCATCTGGGGGATCTGGAGATCAAGGGTCTTTGGTCTCCAGAGGAAAGGTTGCTTCACATCAACCTTCTGGAATTGCCGGCGATTCGTTTGGCGCTCAAGGCCTTCCTTCCTTCCCTTCGCGGTCAGTCTGTTCAAGTCCTGACGGACAACACGACCGCGATGTGGTATGTCAACAAACAGGGAGGGGTAGGGTCTCTTTGTCTATGCAGGGAGGCCTTACGTCTATGTTCTTGGGTTCAGGACCATCAGATTTGTCTGATGGCAAATCATCTGGCCGGGGTGCTGAACGTACGTGCGGACAGTCTCAGTCGGCAGTTCTCCGCCGACCACGAGTGGAGGCTTCATCCGGAGGTGGTTCGTCACGTCTTTCGGACGTGGGGGACTCCTCGAGTGGATCTGTTTGCCACTTTTGAGAACGCGCACTGTCCGTCATTCTGCAGTCTCCAGTATCCGATGCAGGGGGCGTTGGGGGACAAGTTTCAGTTGAGTTGGGGCTCACGACTCCTTTACGCGTTTCCTCCCATACCCTTGATTCCTCGGGTTCTGAGGAAGATTCACCAAGACCGGGCCCAAGTCATTTTGGTCGCCCCGGATTGGCCAAGAAGGGTGTGGTATACAGATCATCTCCACCTATCCTCGTGCCCTCCGCTCCGTCTCCCTCTGAGGGCAGACCTCCTCTCGCAGTCGGAGGGGCAGGTTCTACACCCCCACCTCCAGAGCTTACACCTTCATGCCTGGAGATTGAACGGGGCAACCTGAGTTCCTTCTCTCTCCCACCTGATGTGGTGGATGTTATTTTATCGGCCAGGCGACACTCCACCAAGTCCATTTACTCCTACAGGTGGTCAAAATTTGTAAAATGGTGTGGAGAGAGATCCATTGACCCTTTAAAGGCCCATATTTCCAATGTGCTCCAGTTTGCTCTTTCCTTGGCTCAGCAGGGCTTTGCTGTGGCCACGGTCAAGGGCCACCTTTCGGCCTTATCGGCATTTCTGTGCCTCCCAGATCAACCTTCACTATTTAAATCTCCGGTTGTACTGAGGTTTATCAAGGGCCTTACGAACATGTTTCCTCCCACTCCTTTTGTAATGCCTCAGTGGGACCTTAATCTTGTTTTAACCTTTCTAATGGGGTCCCCATTTGAGCCTCTACATAGTTGTCCTTTGAGGCTGTTGTCCTTTAAGGTGGTTTTTCTTGTGGCCATAACCTCGGCAAGGAGGGTAAGTGAGCTTCAAGCTCTTAGTTCCACACCTCCTTTTCTTACCTTACATGCTGAAAGGATGGTTCTCAGGACCAGGGCTGCTTTCCTGCCTAAAGTTGTCACTCCGTTTCATTTGGGGCAGTCCATTACTCTCCCTGTTTTTTACCCACCTCCTCATTCTTCCAAAGAGGAGGAAAGACTCCATCGCCTGGATCCAAAGACGGCTGTGAGTTTTTATTTGGACAGAACCAAGGACTTTCGCCTTGATGACCAGCTCTTTATTGGCTACGTTGGTCGTTCTAAGGGTAAAGCGGTGCACAAGCGCACGTTGTTGAGATGGATAATATAGGCCATCAAGATCTGCTACGCCCTGGCTGGTAAGACCCCTCCTGAGGGCATTAGAGCTCATTCAACTAGAGCTAAGTCATCTACATCTGCTTTGGCCCGGGGTGTTCCTGTGGCAGACATTTGTAAAGCCGCGACTTGGGCCTCCCTCCATATCTTCGCAAAGCATTATTGCTTGGACTCGGAGATGAGGAGGGAGGGCCACTTCGCGCGCTCTGTCTTGCAGGACTTTCTGGTATAGGAAGGTGGACACCCTCCTCCGGGAGTGGGGACTGCTGTGGGAATCTATTCACAAGGTGAGGAATCCACTGGCAGATGTATCCATCAGAAGAACAAGTTACTTACCTTCGATAACGCTTTTTCTGGTGGATACAGTATCTGCCTGTGGATTCCTCACTGGCCCACCCGCCTCCCCGTTGTCCACCTTCGTATGCCATGAAAAAGGTCTTGTAGATATGTGTTTTTGCTGTATGGTACAGTTGTAGGAGATGCTTGTTTTTCTTTACATTCCTTTCCTTTGCATATTGTATATCTGTATTGGTTTATTGTATACTGTGTATACTTTGAGTCTGTCGTTAGTCCACCTGTTCGCCTCGAAGGCACGGGGAAAAAATGGGTGGAACTGACGTCATCACGCCGACGTGGGCTTCTTATGGCTCCGGTGACGTCGAACGGAGTCGCGAGCGGAGCCGATGCATTATGACGTCGCCCACGTCGACGTGGAGTGCTGGGGAAGAAAAGTTCCGTGGAATGCTGGCGCAGGGGATATTCACAAGGTGAGGAATCCACAGGCAGATACTGTATCCACCAGAAAAAGCGTTACCGAATGTAAGTAACTTGTTCTTCTGATTGTTAGTAGAGAGAAACCTGCTCGAATGAGATGTGTGGTACCGGAGCCGCAGACCTGTACAGGAGGCTGAAGGGTGCCAAAAACGAACACAGCTCATGCCAGGCTGTGCCTAACCTAAGAAAGACGTTACAACAAACAAATGATGGACGGAATGCTGACAATGCAGACATTCTCCCCCAGTCAAGAGATCTGGGTTAAATCCATCGTTCTTTTGCCCACTACGCCACCCCAGTTCAGACATGGCCATATGCAAATCAGTCTTGACCCTGTGCCTCATGGGAACAGTCCAGCCCGAACTGCCAAGCCATGTCTTCCCTGGACCGGAATCAAGCATCCTAGGACCGGTTTCTGGCTATCAGCCGTCATCAGCCAGGATAGCTTTACTCCAGTGGCGTAGTGAGCACGGGTCCCACGTCTGGGAATACCCATCCCACTTAGGGCGAAAAGCGTTACAACAAACAAATGATGGACGGAATGCTGACAATGCAGACATTCTCCCCCAGTCAAGAGATCTGGGTTAAATCCATCGTTCTTTTGCCCACTACGCCACCCCAGTTCAGACATGGCCATATGCAAATCAGTCTTGACCCTGTGCCTCATGGGAACAGTCCAGCCCGAACTGCCAAGCCATGTCTTCCCTGGACCGGAATCAAGCATCCTAGGACCGGTTTCTGGCTATCAGCCGTCATCAGCCAGGATAGCTTTACTCCAGTGGCGTAGTGAGCACGGGTCCCACGTCTGGGAATACCCATCCCACTTAGGGCGAAAAGCGTTACAACAAACAAATGATGGACGGAATGCTGACAATGCAGACATTCTCCCCCAGTCAAGAGATCTGGGTTAAATCCATCGTTCTTTTGCCCACTACGCCACCCCAGTTCAGACATGGCCATATGCAAATCAGTCTTGACCCTGTGCCTCATGGGAACAGTCCAGCCCGAACTGCCAAGCCATGTCTTCCCTGGACCGGAATCAAGCATCCTAGGACCGGTTTCTGGCTATCAGCCGTCATCAGCCAGGATAGCTTTACTCCAGTGGCGTAGTGAGCACGGGTCCCACGTCTGGGAATACCCATCCCACTTAGGGCGAAAAGCGTTACAACAAACAAATGATGGACGGAATGCTGACAATGCAGACATTCTCCCCCAGTCAAGAGATCTGGGTTAAATCCATCGTTCTTTTGCCCACTACGCCACCCCAGTTCAGACATGGCCATATGCAAATCAGTCTTGACCCTGTGCCTCATGGGAACAGTTCAGCCCGAACTGCCAAGCCATGTCTTCCCTGGACCGGAATCAAGCATCCTAGGACCGGTTTCTGGCTATCAGCCGTCATCAGCCAGGATAGCTTTACTCCAGTGGCGTAGTGAGCACGGGTCCCACGTCTGGGAATACCCATCCCACTTAGGGCGAAAAGCGTTAC
The DNA here is from genome assembly GCF_964204655.1 of Triturus cristatus. Classification (NCBI taxonomy): domain Eukaryota; kingdom Metazoa; phylum Chordata; class Amphibia; order Caudata; family Salamandridae; genus Triturus; species Triturus cristatus. The sequence continues at coordinate 44,607,764 of NC_140589.1, forward strand.
AACAAACAAATGATGGACGGAATGCTGACAATGCAGACATTCTCCCCCAGTCAAGAGATCTGGGTTAAATCCATCGTTCGTTTGCCCACTACGCCACCCCAGTTCAGACATGGCCATATGCAAATCAGTCTTGACCCTGTGCCTCATGGGAACAGTCCAGCCCGAACTGCCAAGCCATGTCTTCCCTGGACCGGAATCAAGCATCCTAGGACCGGTTTCTGGCTATCAGCCGTCATCAGCCAGGATAGCTTTACTCCAGTGGCGTAGTGAGCACGGGTCCCACGTCTGGGAATACCCATCCCACTTAGGGCGAAAAGCGTTACAACAAACAAATGATGGACGGAATGCTGACAATGCAGACATTCTCCCCCAGTCAAGAGATCTGGGTTAAATCCATCGTTCTTTTGCCCACTACGCCACCCCAGTTCAGACATGGCCATATGCAAATCAGTCTTGACCCTGTGCCTCATGGGAACAGTCCAGCCCGAACTGCCAAGCCATGTCTTCCCTGGACCGGAATCAAGCATCCTAGGACCGGTTTCTGGCTATCAGCCGTCATCAGCCAGGATAGCTTTACTCCAGTGGCGTAGTGAGCACGGGTCCCACGTCTGGGAATACCCATCCCACTTAGGGCGAAAAGCGTTACAACAAACAAATGATGGACGGAATGCTGACAATGCAGACATTCTCCCCCAGTCAAGAGATCTGGGTTAAATCCATCGTTCTTTTGCCCACTACGCCACCCCAGTTCAGACATGGCCATATGCAAATCAGTCTTGACCCTGTGCCTCATGGGAACAGTCCAGCCCGAACTGCCAAGCCATGTCTTCCCTGGACCGGAATCAAGCATCCTAGGACCGGTTTCTGGCTATCAGCCGTCATCAGCCAGGATAGCTTTACTCCAGTGGCGTAGTGAGCACGGGTCCCACGTCTGGGAATACCCATCCCACTTAGGGCGAAAAGCGTTACAACGAACAAATGATGGACGGAATGCTGACAATGCAGACATTCTCCCCCAGTCAAGAGATCTGGGTTAAATCCATCGTTCTTTTGCCCACTACGCCACCCCAGTTCAGACATGGCCATATGCAAATCAGTCTTGACCCTGTGTATGACATTGTTCTGCATTCTGTCCATCAATTGTTGTTTTTGCAATTGTCACCCCGAGTGGGAAGGGTATGCTCAGACGTGAGTCCCGTGCTCTCCATGCCACTGGAATCAAGCTATCCTGGCTGACGAGGGCTGAAAGCCCGAAACCGGTCCTAGGATGCTTGTTTCCAGTCCAGGGAGAACCTGGCTTGGCAGTTCGGGCTGGACTGTACCCATGAGGCACAGGGTCAAGACTGATTTGCATATGGCTGGGTTCAAACTGGAATGGCATGGTGAGCAAAAAAACGATGGATTTAGGCCCAGATCTCTGTACTGGGGTGAATGTATGACATTGTTCTGCATTCTGTCCATCAATTGTTGTTTTTGCAATTGTCACCCCGAGTGGGAAGGGTATGCTCAGATGTGAGTCCCGTGCTCTCCATGCCACTGGAATCAAGCTATCCTGGCTGACGAGGGCTGAAAGCCCGAAACCGGTCCTAGGATGCTTGTTTCCAGTCCAGGGAGAACCTGGCTTGGCAGTTCGGGCTGGACTGTACCCATGAGGCACAGGGTCAAGACTGATTTGCATATGGCTGGGTTCAAACTGGAATGGCATGGTGAGCAAAAAAACAATGGATTTAGGCCCAGATCTCTGTACTGGGGTGAATGTATGACTTTGTTCTGCATTCTGTCCATCAATTGTTGTTTTTGCAATTGTCACCCCGAGTGGGAAGGGTATGCTCAGACGTGAGTCCCGTGCTCTCCATGCCACTGGAATCAAGCTATCCTGGCTGACGAGGGCTGAAAGCCCGAAACCGGTCCTAGGATGCTTGTTTCCAGTCCAGGGAGAACCTGGCTTGGCAGTTCGGGCTGGACTGTACCCATGAGGCACAGGGTCAAGACTGATTTGCATATGGCTGGGTTCAAACTGGAATGGCATGGTGAGCAAAAAAACGATGGATTTAGGCCCAGATCTCTGTACTGGGGTGAATGTATGACATTGTTCTGCATTCTGTCCATCAATTGCTGTTTTTGCAATTGTCACCCCGAGTGGGAAGGGTATGCTCAGACGTGAGTCCCGTGCTCTCCATGCCACTGGAATCAAGCTATCCTGGCTGACGATGGCTGAAAGCCCGAAACCGGTCCTAGGATGCTTGTTTCCAGTCCAGGGAGAACCTGGCTTGGCAGTTCGGGCTGGACTGTACCCATGAGGCACAGGGTCAAGACTGATTTGCATATGGCTGGGTTCAAACTGGAATGGCATGGTGAGCAAAAAAACGATGGATTTAGGCCCAGATCTCTGTACTGGGGTGAATGTATGACATTGTTCTGCATTCTGTCCATCAATTGTTGTTTTTGCAATTGTCACCCCGAGTGGGAAGGGTATGCTCAGACGTGAGTCCCGTGCTCTCCATGCCACTGGAATCAAGCTATCCTGGCTGACGAGGGCTGAAAGCCCGAAACCGGTCCTAGGATGCTTGTTTCCAGTCCAGGGAGAACCTGGCTTGGCAGTTCGGGCTGGACTGTACCCATGAGGCACAGGGTCAAGACTGATTTGCATATGGCTGGGTTCAAACTGGAATGGCATGGTGAGCAAAAAAACGATGGATTTAGGCCCAGATCTCTGTACTGGGGTAAATGTATGACATTGTTCTGCATTCTGTCCATCAATTGTTGTTTTTGCAATTGTCACCCCGAGTGGGAAGGGTATGCTCAGACGTGAGTCCCGTGCTCTCCATGCCACTGGAATCAAGCTATCCTGGCTGACGAGGGCTGAAAGCCCGAAACCGGTCCTAGGATGCTTGTTTCCAGTCCAGGGAGAACCTGGCTTGGCTGTTCGGGCTGGACTGTACCCATGAGGCACAGGGTCAAGACTGATTTGCATATGGCTGGGTTCAAACTGGAATGGCATGGTGAGCAAAAAAACGATGGATTTAGGCCCAGATCTCTGTACTGGGGTGAATGTATGACATTGTTCTGCATTCTGTCCATCAATTGTTGTTTTTGCAATTAACCTAAGAAAGAGACACACATATCCACCACCAACAGGCACACTATTGTAAAAAAAGACCCTGCTAACTATGTATGCTATATATACCACATATCGCACTGTGCAGAGGTGTAAGGTTTATATGTTGCTGGGGAAAAAGTGGGATCCGGGTTCTCAGCGTGAATATACTGTGCATATAAAAGGATCTAAACAACCTGATGATTCCCAGCTGGTGAGAGGAGAAAGAGATGCCATGGAGATGAGAACCAAGCAGCCCAGGTGTGATTGTATTGGTATTACCAGGCTTAAACTGGATTGGCTGCTGATTACGCCATTCTGTGCATCTCTGATTACCGATTGGTCCTCTTTCTTCTTCTAGGCGTTGCCGGCGCTGCCACTGATGTGAACGAGCCTGATCCGGTGGAAGAACATCTCCGATCGCTAATGGAGGAGGAGAAGAAAAGGTATGAAGTCCTACTTTCCTCTTTTCATTTTCCCATAAAAAGAATCATATGTTCAATTTAAAATGTTTGAAATCTCCTATGTGTAGACCAGGACGCTTGCCAGGCACCCTGAGCAGAGCTCTGGTTGATTACCCCAACACCCTTGGCCTCTGCGCTGCCACACGGCACCATCCACAGTCTAGGGTGATCCAGTGGAGAGGAGGGTGTACCTCCATAGGCTTTGGGTACGTCTCCTCAGATGAGTCATGTGGTCACTGGTGTGCCAGTAGGTGCCCCAATGTAATGGAGCTCTTGATAAGGAGGTGGGCACCCTCCCACTTTGCACACTGGGAATAGGACCCTGAACTATCCCATATCACCCGTCCACACCTGCCAGCTGCTCATGGATTCCAGCTGCTACCCATCCATACCGCCTCATGCTGCTCTGTAATTGGCTCTCGCAGCACAAGACTGTCGCTTAAACACCATGGGCACTATTGTAGTAGTACGAAATGTACTACAAAATGTTATTCATAAACCTATCTGCGGAGTTCATGTCTCCACTACACTTATATGTGCGAAGATCTCTGCCCGACTATGTAGTTTCCACACATTTAAGTATATGTTTTAGTAGCAAATTTGTGAAGGAAACGGGACTGGCTGCAAAGTGGGGCATTCTTATGAATAAAGGTGAAGACGTTAGGGAGGAAAAAGAAGGGGTTTACGAATGGTCAGGAAGGGACGTCAACCCACTCACAAATTACTAAGCCTATAGCTAGTCACACACTGCACTTCTATACACAGACAAAACGGGACCCAAAGCAGTAGTAAAGTGGTACTGCAGCTCCCTCCCACAGAAAACAATGGCGGATGGGTCATAAAATAAAACCCCATTGGAAATTATGTTAAATTAAAATACATTGTTTACAATAGTTACAAATATGAATATATATAATTTAATGTTAAAAATAAATTCTAAAAAAAGTACTTAATTTTAATGCAATTATAAAATATTTTAATAACCTTTTTGCATTTTAAATGAATATAAAAGTACATTTGATTAAAATATAATAATGTTACATTTACTAAACTCTATACATTACTATTAGTGATTACTAATGCATAATCAAAAATATTTTTTTTCCTTTAGATGGGCATTTATTTTTTAATTTAAACTTCAGAAAAATATTTGTAATTTATTTTAATTACATTAATTAAATATTTAATTCTAAATTGATGTTTTTAATTTAGTTTTGTACTGACAACAAATCTATTAAATGTATTTACATTAATATGCACCATACAAATATTATTATTTTAGTTTAATAAACTTACATTTTTCCCTCTACTTTATCATAGGGAGATGATGGTGGAACTCACAAATATTCAAAACAATTGTAAGTGGTTGTGCATCACTTAGACACTGCAAACTTCATCATACTATAACAGGCCTCCTGACCTTGTTCCTGAGATGCTCTCTGGTTATGACAACTTCCACATCGTGGGTCCTATTCACAAACTTCATTTTGTTCTATCTTCTAATAGTACTACAATAGTACTTTCAAAGTACTTCAAAATGCTATTCACAAACCTACGGGTGTAAATCTCCTCTCTTTACTAAGGGGAGATCCTCACACGTGTAAGTTTAATACTTAGTAGTAAATGTGGGAAGGGCGGGGGAGTGACTGGAAAAAGGAACATTCTTACTGCTAAATTGGAGAGGTTCAGGGAGGAGTTAAAAGGGGTTAGAGAAGGGTTTAGGGAGGGACATGCCCAAGCCCACAAAAGAATAAGCCCATTGCTACTCACAATATTTTTACAATACATTTTTTTTAATGTAAAATAAACCTTTTCCGAATACTTAACCACAGGGGGACTTCTCAGTCGTGGTGGAGATCTCCCTATGGTAAAGTATAGGGAAAATGTAAAAAGGTTTATTAAAGTTTATAATAAATTAGTACAAATATTTTTATGTTAAATAGTAATGAAAATGTATTTTATACATTTATTTTACATGTAGAATAATATAAAAAGATACAACACTATTAACTTGATTTTGAAATAAATCTTTAGTTTAAATATATTAAATTAAAATATTTTTTTAAAGTTTAATTTAAAACATTAATGTTCACCTAAATTGAACGTTATGCATTAACAATTAATAATTGTATATTAATAAAAAAATGTTTTGTTAAGGTTTATATTTAAAAAGTTATAAAAGTATGTTATAATTGAAAATGAGCTATGTACAATTGTACGTTTTTTTAAACATTATATTATATTTTTAACAATTCTAAGAAATGTATTTTAAGTTACCCTTATTTCTTATAAGGTTTTATTTTAAGTTCCTACCTCAATTATCTTTTATGGGAGCATGTATAAGTATCACTGGTTGGCCATGTATGGTGTTGGTCTTACCACTGTTTCTTATTGGCAGTAGTAACTTACACTTGTAAATGTGGCTCTACCCCTTTTTTCCAGGGAGTGTAGACATGTAAGTATACACTTTTGAGTAACTCTACTCTCAGATTTTGTGAATAGCCAAAAGTAGTAAAGTGACTCAAAAGCGTAAGAGTAAATATACATTTGTAAATTACTCACAAGTGTAAGTCACCTTTGTGAATAGATCCTCCCAGTTTCAAGCCGGGCCTATGATCTGATTATTTTGTTATCCTGGGGCTGCCAAAATGTATAATACCCAGTTACAAATCAGATGGGTGAGAGAGGGACTAGAGGTATCCCACGGCAGGAGGAGGCCACCGTTTCACAGAGATCACTCCTGGTGTGGCACAAGGCAATTGCATTTCACACTCAAACAGCCAGTCACTTTCACCCACTGAAGAAGACCATCAAATATATTCTGTCCAGGACTAGTCTCAGTGAGCAGATAGTTAAAGAGTCCAACAAATGTCATTCACACTGCAGTAAAGGAAAGGAAAACAGGGTGAGAGGTGGAGGCTGTGAGGATCAAAGAAACCCATGATAAGCACAGTGTTGAAGCCGCCTGCCTCTCAATAACCTACCCCTTCCTATAGGATGTTAGATCATTACTCGCATGCACACTGACTTAATCGAGGTGTGGAGTTAGAATACGAAGATGTCCTGCACTCAGACTTTTGGAAACAGTTTAGTGCCTCTCATTTGACCTTCAAGGGAAGCACAGGAGTGTGACCTTAACCAGGGTGCATAGATGGGGGTGATTTAAACACCGCAACACCTCCTATGCTTGATAAGCTTCAGATGGCCCAAATGTAGTAGAGATAGCTGTTTGAAACTGATGAAAGCAGCGCCTTGGAATGTTACCAGATGTAGTGTGCAAGTAGCACATATAATCAAAGAAGAGTGAACCGCACCGGTTTCAATGCCAGAGTCTCACAAGAGTTATTCCAGTATTCCAGAAAACCTAAAACATCAAATACCACCAGCAATGTATATCCTCTCCACTGGGGCAGCTTGGTTGGTGGCATCATCATCGGGTTCTGCACCTAGGTACTCGCTTCCTCAGGTGTATAACACTTACAACTGGAGGGAGAGTGTCTGTTAAACGATACTGGTGGGATCTGTGCAACTCTAAGATTACCTCCTATACCTGAAAAGAAATTCTTTAATGTGGAGAGAAGGAATAGTGGTAAGATTAAAAACAAGGTGTGATGTTGTTTAGACGCATTAACAATCCTTAGCATCAACAGAAGCAGTCAACATGTTTTGGCCATTAAAGCCTCTTTAGGTCTTTGGCCTTAGTCAGGACCTATTTCGATCAGATCCATTTTGAATTGTAGCTGTGTTATTTGTACGGTTTTAACTCCCGGCTCTTCGTTATAATTTATAACAGATTGTTGTGGTAGGTGTGACTGTGGCCTGCAGCTAGTAGAGAGAACAGAAACACGAGGAGATAAAGTATATAGAAAATGCCGCCCCAGTGGAGATGATACACACTGCTGGTGGCATTTGGTGGTTTAGGGTTTTCTGTATAACTCTCATGAGACTCTGGTAGACTCTTGCCTCTGCCAGGGCAGGGGACAGCTCTAGCCTCCACCAGGGCAGCTCTCACTTCTGCCTGCGCAGCTCTCACTTTGTCAGGGCAGGGGCAGCTTTCGGCTCTGCTGGGAGCAGGAGCAGCTCTCGCCTCTGCCAGGGCAAGGGGCAGATCTCGCCTCTCCCATGGGCAGGGGATTGTGCTCCTCGAGGTCAGGGACAGCTATTGCCTCTACCAGGGTAGGGGGCAGCTCTTGTCTCTGCCAGGGCAGGGGGCAGCCCTCACATCTGCCAAGGAGGGGGCAGCTCTATCCTCTGACAGGGCTGGGGAAGCTCTTGCTTCTGCCAGGGCAGGGACAGCTCTTGTTTCTGCCAGGGCAGGTGCAGCTCTTGTTTCTGCCAGGGCAGGTGCAACTCTTGCCTCTGCCAGGAAATGGTGGTGTGAAGAAGTTTGAAGTGTTGGAGTGTGCCTACTCACATGGGTCTCTGGTGCATCTTTACAGACTGGGATCCTAACCCCACAAGCAGGATAGGGCTTTCACACTTCTGGGCGGGGACAAGTGGACTCTACTCTCAGTAGCTTACCCTCTTCTTTCCTGGAGCTGGCATTCGTCTTCTATCTTTCACTTTGCATTTAAACTGAATTGATTGGATAGTAGTATTTACTATTTGAATTGAGGCTTGTAATTTTTTTGTTTGTAAATCCATGGGGTTTTTTCAGTTTAAGAAGCTTTATTGAAAGTAGAACATATACATCTTGCGTCGTGCACTTTAGCAGCACTGTGTTTAGACACACCCCCTCAACACCCCCTGTCTATGATGGGCTACCTAGACTGGATAGAGCGCGTCTGCGCAGCCTGTAACAAGGTGTTCGAGGCATATGAGCTGCAGATCACACACTGAGGATAAGATCGCCATCTGGTGTTGGGCTCGGATGATTGCAGGTTGTTGTCGTCTTCGGAAGAAGCCTTTGGGCACGAGGTTGGTGACTCCTCCCCTGGACAACAGTGCGCATGGGCATCCACTCCATCGTCAGATTGTTTTTTTCCGCCATTGGGTTCGGATGAACTTTTTTCCGCTCCAGCAGAAAACTTTCAGCAATCGATTTAATTCTTCAATCTTCTTTCCATCGACATCGAAATCATCTCGGACCGGTTCCGGAAGCGGCTGATGGACAGGACACCCTTCAAGAAATGCCCCCGGTGTGGAGCGAAGTTCCCCCACAGTGATCACCACGAGGTTTGTAACCTCTGCCTGTCGCCGGAACACAACGAATCGACCTGTCCAGCTTGCTCCGCTTTCCGTTCCAAGAAGACCCTCCGGGACCGAAGAGCTCGACGCCATATTATGGCCAAACCAGCTCCAGAACCGGAGGACATCTTTGCTCAGGATGTTCCTGAAGATGACACCGAAGATCTCGAGATCGTGTCCGAGGCCGACGATTCCGATGACCTCATCACTCCAGGGCAGCGTGTGAGTACCAACCCCCCTGCCCCTGCCCCATCCAAAAAGACATTGGTCAAGACTCCGCCAGCTGGGCCCAGTCGAGACCGGAAATCCTCTTCAGAAGCCCCGCCCTCGGGCCCGGCTCCGAAGACATCTAAGCCTGTAGGTGGCTCGGGCTCGAGTAAACCTCATGTGATTGTACCTATAACACCTTCGGCACCGAAAACTCCACTGTCGGCACCGAAACAGGCTTCAAGACCGAAATCTCCTTCGGCACCAAAACGTTCCTCGGCACCGAAGTCTCCACCGGCGCCGAAACGTTCTTCGACATCGATGCCTAAAAGTCCCTCGGCACCGAAATTTCCATCGGCACCGAAAAAACCATCGGCACCGAGAAATCCATCGACGCCGAAAAATCCATCGACGCCGAAAAATCCATCGACGCCGAAACCTCTGTCCGCACCAAAAAATCCATCAGTACCGAAAACTCCGTCCACGCCGAAAAAAGTTCATAAAGACCCGAAACGGTCATCACCGCCACCACCTTCGGAGCCAGATGAACTTTTTCGCCCAGATCCTCATCAAAAGCGGATCTACATCAATCCCGAAACCGGACATGTGACTGCCGTCCCATACAAAAAAAGGAAGCTGGACATCACACCACCTCCAGCTCCCATACGGAAGGACTGTGCTACTTCACCACTTCGTCCTTCCTCTCCTTTATTACCACCTAACTCGTCCCCCCCTCCTCCTCCTCCTTCTCCTTTACCTTTACCATCCCCCTATCATTCCCCTCCTCCACAGGATGACAATGATGACTTGGGGGGAGGGGCGGACCCTGATTTATTTAATGATCCTGTTGATCCACACGACCCTTTTACGTTCCCAGACACAGCACCCGTCGATGACTGGTCTTATCCAATACCTGACATGCCTGACCCCACTACCTACCCCTCCAAGCCCTCCCCTCCTGATGACCACTTAGGGTTTGGCCAACTTATAAATAGGGCAGCAACATTCCACGGCGTCACAATGCACACGGACGCCCTTGAAGAGGACTTTCTCCTCGATACTTTTGAGCAGTCACAAAAAACTGTTCACATACTGCCCATGATTAAAGGGGTTATAAAGCATGCCACTGAAGTCTTTAAAGACCCTGTTCGAGCTAGGGTTCTCAACCCACGCATCGAAAAAAAGTACCGACCAGCCCCGCAGGACCCTGCATACATTAAAGCCCAGCTCCCTTTAGACTCCTTGGTCGTATCAAATGCCAGGAAGCGCGTTAACTCACAGACAACTGGAGAAACGCCTCCCCCGGACAAGGAGTCTAAGCTTTTAGAGGCCTCAGGCAAACGAGTCGCCGCACAGGCGGCAAACCACTGGCGTATTGCCAATACCCAAGCCCTGTTAGCCCGGTATGATAGGGCGCATTATGACCAACTTGAGGACCTTATGCAACATCTGCCTGAACCCTTTAAGTCCCAGGCCACTGACCTCATCCAAGAAGGCAAATTAATATCTAATGCCTCCATTAAATGCGCCTTAGATGCGGCAGACACTGCTTCTAGGGCGGTCAATACTAGCGTCTTACTCAGACGACATGCCTGGCTCCGTATTTCCGGTTTTAAACCGGAAGTTCAAACCGCAATTCTGGCTCAACCTTTCAACCAAGAGCAGTTATTTGGCCCTGCAGTGGATACTGCATTAGAAAAAATGAAAAAGGATAATGAAACTGCCAAGTCTATGGGAGCACTGCAGTCTCCTCAAACCCGGGGTTCCTTTCGTCGCTCCTTTTATAGAGGAGGCTCCAAAAACACGGGAACTGAGACCACATCCACCTTTAAAAATTCAGGACAAACATCCCCTAACAGAGGATATTTCCGAGGAGGTTATCGGGGAAACAATAACAAAGGTCGAGGGCGGGGCAACAACAATAACACCCGCACCGCCCCAGCCACTAAACAGTGACTTGCCACCACTCCCCCCAGACCATTCCACTCCGGTCGGGGGGCGGCTCCAACAATTCCTACCTGTCTGGACTTTCATCACCACAGACAGGTGGGTAAGACAAATTATCCAGTCTGGCTACTGCCTCGAACTCCTACAATCCCCCCCAAACATACCGCCCAAACAACGTCCAATGTCCTCACATCATCTCTCTCTCCTCAAACAAGAAGTTCAATCCCTGTTACAAAAACATGCGATAGAACCAGTCCCTCTTCAACATCAGGGAACAGGGGTATACTCTCTATACTTCCTCATTCCCAAAAAGGACAAAACACTAAGGCCCATACTGGATCTCAGACTACTAAACCAGTATATACATTCGGATCATTTTCATATGACCACCCTCCAACAAGTCCTCCCACTTTTGCAACAGGGAGACTTCCTTGCCACATTGGACCTCAAGGACGCGTACTTTCACATCCCTATGCATCCCGCTCACAGAAAATATCTACGATTTGTGGTAGATGGGCAACACTATCAATTTACAGTTCTCCCATTCGGAGTAACAACAGTACCCAGAGTGTTCACCAAGTGCCTAGCAGTCGTGGCAGCGCACCTCAGAAGACAACAGATCCATGTCTTCCCCTATCTGGACGATTGGCTCATAAAAGCCAATACTCACCAAAAATGCGTTCTCCACACTCATCGCACGATTCAAACTCTCCACAATTTGGGATTCACTATCAACTACCCCAAATCCCATCTACAACCTTCCCACTTACATCAGTATCTGGGAGCAACCATAGATACATCCAAAGCCATTGCTTATCCCAACACTGCCAGGATAGCCAGTATACAAAATCTCATCTCTCAATTTCAAACTCATCCATCTCTTCCAGCAAGAGTGTTCATGCAGTTATTAGGCATGATGGCGTCATGCATCTCCATAGTCCCACACGCACAACTTCAAATGCATCCCTTACAGGAATGTCTAGCACAACAGTGGAACCCAGCTCACGGACAACTTACCGATTTGGTGTTGGTGGACAGTCGCTCACTTCGCTCACTGAAATGGTGGAACACCATCAACCTGTCCAAAGGGCGACCGTTCTTAGAGCCTCTTCCACAAGTTGTGCTAACTACCGACGCATCTCTCACAGGGTGGGGAGCCCACCTCCTTCACCATACCACTCAGGGCAGATGGACCAGTCAACAAAAACTGCTCCACATCAACCACCTGGAACTCTTAGCAGTGTTCCTAGCACTAAAATCCTTTCAGGTACACCTAAAGAACAAAACTGTCCTCATACGCACAGACAACATGACGACAATGTATTATATACAGAAACAGGGAGGGACACATTCTCTCCAACTGTCCCAACTGGCACAGCAAATCTGGAGATGGGCAATTCCCCAAAACATCTACCTGTTAGCAGAACATCTCCCAGGGATCCACAATCAAGTGGCCGACCTCCTAAGTCGCCACACACAGCAGATCCACGAATGGGAATTACACCCCAAGGTTCTACTCCCCTTCTTCCAAAAATGGGGACAACCAGACATAGACCTGTTCGCCACTCCCGAAAACACAAAATGCCCAACCTTCGCCGCCAGGTTTCCACACCCACAGTCGAAGGGCAATGCCCTATGGATGAACTGGTCAGGCAGACTTGCGTACGCTTTTCCGCCTCTCCCACTAGTTCCATTTGTGGTACGCAAACTGAAACAACAGTCGCTAACACTAATACTAGTAGCTCCCACTTGGGCACGTCAACCGTGGTTCACCACACTTCTGGAACTATCTTTAGTTCCACATCAAAGGCTACGCCTCTCCCCGGATCTATTAACCCAGAACCATGGAGAAATCAGACACCCAGATCCTCAAACACTGAACCTAGCGATCTGGCTCCTGAGGTCTTAGAGTTCGGATACCTCAATCTCCCTCCAGACTGTATGAATATCATAAAGGAAGCCAGACGACCTACTACTAGAGCGTGTTATGCAGCGAAATGGAAACGATTTGCCATCTACTGCGCTAATAATGACATACATCCATTGGATGCTTCCATCCAAAACATCATTTGCTATCTACTACACTTGCAAAGATGCAATCTAGCGTATTCCTCTATACGTTTACACCTAGCAGCCTTAGCAGCCTACTTGCAAAATAGGCAACACCTGTCCCTTTTTAAGGTACCAGCCATCAAAGCGTTTATGGAAGGTCTCAAAAGAATTCTTCCCCCAAGATTACCACCTTCCCCAGTGTGGAATCTCAACGTGGTTCTAACAAGACTTATGGGTCCCCCATTTGAACCTATGCACAAATGTGAATTACAATTCCTAACATCGAAGGTAGCTTTCCTTATCGCAATCACTTCCCTACGAAGAGTAAGTGAAATACAAGCCCTTACACTAGAGGAACCTTTCTTACAACTACACCGTAACAAAGTGGTTCTTAGGACAAACCCTAAATTTCTCCCAAAAGTGATTTCCCCTTTCCACCTTAACCAATCAGTAGAGCTACCAGTCTTTTTCCCAAACCCAGACTCCGTAGCTGAAAGGGCACTACACACCTTAGATGTCAAAAGAGCCTTGCTTTATTACATCGACAGGACGAAATCTTTTCGAAAGACAAAACAACTCTTTGTTGCTTTCGCACCACCACATAAAGGCAATCCCATCTCCAAATCCGGTATAGCCCGGTGGATAGTTAAATGCATCCAAATATGCTACCAAAAGGCTAAACGTACACTTACAGTTCCCCCTAGGGCGCACTCCACGCGTAAAATAGGGGCTTCTATGGCCTTCTTAGGCAACATTCCCTTAGAACACATTTGCAAGGCAGCCACGTGGTCTACCACGCATACCTTCACTAAACACTACTGTGTTGATGTGCAAGCCAAACAACAGGCCTCAGTGGGCCAGGCTGTCCTAAAAACTTAATTTCAAACTGCTGCAACGGATACAGGCGACCACCGCTAAGGGGAAGCACTGCTATATAATCTATCCTCAGTGTGTGATCTGCAGCTCATATGCCTCGAACGGAATATGCTACTTACCAGTATGCATCTGTTCTTGGCATGTAGAGCTGCAGAGTCACACACGCCCGCCCGCCTCCCCGGGACCTGTATCTGTTCCAGCATCTGTCTTACTTAGACATTACACATGGACATCCTTTCTTTCATTCCTATACACTCCATCTTTTCCCTTCATGGCGAAAAAACAATCTGACGATGGAGTGGATGCCCATGCGCACTGTTGTCCAGGGGAGGAGTCACCAACCTCGTGACCAAAGGCTTCTTCCGAAGACGACAACAACCTGCAATCATCCGAGCCCAACACCAGATGGCGATCTTATCCTCAGTGTGTGACTCTGCAGCTCTACATGCCAAGAACAGATGCATACTGGTAAGTAGCATATTCCTAGTGGATGCCCACACTAATTTGCCTGGCTCCAGTCTCCTAGGGCGCCACCTTAGTAGAGGGCTTTCCCTGCATTTTTAATGGTTTTGTGTGTTTGTATATTTCACTAATTTTAATTTGTCTTAAATTTACGTTACCAGTATTTCATAGGTTGCAGGGGAGCCTCTAGGCTCTCATTTCTGGCCAAGCTGACCGATAAGGCAATGAATTCTCAGTTCGCTACCTTCCTGGATTTGTTGGATGAGTCCAAATGTGGTTTTGGCAAAGGGTTCTCTACAGAGTCAGCCCTTATTGTGGCCACTGAGATGATCAGGGCAACAGTAGATAAAGGCAGTAACACAGCCCGATCTGTCTGCGGCCTTCGACGCGGGCTATCATAAGCTCTTGATTGACCGGTTAGAAGGTCTGGGATTAGATGGTGTTTGTGATCTTTTCTGACAGATCAGATGCAATTGGTGACCCTGGAGGAATTTAAATCAGAACTCTTTTCTTTACCATGCAGAGTTCTACAGGGCTTATCGTTAAGCCCAGCTCTTTTTAATCTCTGTCACATCCCTAGCAGCTCTAGTGAGATCCTTCAGGTTGACGCTAGCTTCATACGCTGATGACATCCATATTGTGGTTCCCCTTTCCAGCAAGGGCCCAGACCTGAATGACACTTTCCGAAACCGTATGAGGGAAGTGAGCTTGTGGATGGATAACAATGGTCTTAAGTTGAACTCCTCAAAAACGGAAGTTCTCCTACTCGGAAAAAACACCTCTTTCTGGACCCCCTCATGGTGACCAGATAAACTATTGCTCCCAGTACCAGTAAAAAAAGTAGAAAATCTGGGAATACTGATTGATGACAGACTTGCTTATAAGGAACAAGTTAATAAGGTGATCTCCACCTCTTTCTATATGCTTCGCATTATCAGGAAAATAGCACAGTTCCTTCCATTCAACCTGCTGAAGACAGTTGTTTTGCCCTTGTACTGTCTAGAGTGGACTATTGTAACAGCCGATATCAAAATCTCCCAAAAGCCTCCTTGAACGAACTCCAGATTCTTCAAAACTCGGCCACTAGTATGTTGATGAAAATCCCTAGATTTCAGTCTGCGTCACTGGCCATCGCTAGTTCACTTTGGCTTCCCATACAGAAGCGTATAGTATTCAAGTCCCTTTGCATCACATTCAAAGCGCTTCAGGGATCATGTCCAGCCTATCTGAGAGAGAAACTCAGATGGTATGTCCCAGAGAGGACTCTTCGCTCCAGTTCAGCGAGTAACCTGGTAGTCCACTCCTATAAACTTTCCTCCTGAGGAGACAGGAGCTTTGTGATTTGTACCACACACAACTGGAACTTGCTCTCGCGCAATATAAAAACAGCTCCCTCTCTTATTAGATTTTGAAAGTCCTTAAAACATGGCTTTCTCCAGCAGTAATAGCTGTGGTCACACTCTTAACCTGGTTACTTAGCGCCAAGATGCCTCAGGGTATTTGACTGCGCTTTATAAAAACTCAAATCAAACCAAAAACAGCATTGTAATATTGGAAAACTTTGAAGTATACATAACATCAAGGCATGACATAGGTTTTTTTCTATTAATATATGGAAACACAATACTCAATCTGTACAAGGAATATCTCTAAAAGTGGATTATGAAACATGGTTTTGTAACATAAAAACAAGAGCATTTTTTAAATGTTTATATTTCTGGAAAGAGGGGAATAAATATAAAGGGAAACACCAACCAAAACTGATATGTTTTCGGAATTATGGCAAAGAAGTGGTAAATTTGGTGAATCAGGAAGCATACAATGAATTATATGGTAAGATTGAGGAAAGATTAAAAATAATGTAGGGATTAGGGGAGGTTTGGAAACTTCAAAAATTTTAATGTAGATGGTGTCTGAATTGGATGAATAAGAAGTCAAAGGTAACCAAAGCAGGTCTCTTTTAATAGCTTCTTGTAATGTGGGTGAATGAGCAGTGTCAAGTGTATGATTATGACCGATCAAGTTCCACCAAGTAAGAAATGAAATATTATTGAAATGTTTCCAATTAGAGGTAATAACTTGAAAGGCCTCCCCCGAGAGCAGGTCTATGAGCACACCCTTGGTCTTACTACCAGACCCTACATCGAAGCACCCATGAGAAAGATATGAAACACATTATAAGGGGTTGTAATGGAGAATATTAGGGAAATGTTGTGCCACATCTCATTCCAAAAGGAAGAGACCTTTGGACAGTGGAAGAATATATGAAGAGAATCTGTTGAGGGGGGCTTTACCAGTCCAGCAATTACTGTTAGCTAGCAGTTTCACTTTGAGTAGAGAGCATGGAGTTAAACTGACCTGTTGTAAAAGAAAAGCATGGTCTGAGTGGTACTGGCAGAGCGAGAGGTATGATGTATTTTATGCCATATTTTATTCCATAAGATAGTGTAGAACGAGGACTATAACTCCTGTTTCCAAGACTCTTCAATTTTAGTTCTAACCCTATCTGCATCTGAAATGGATAGCTGTTGATGTATGAAAGAAGTCTTAGCTTCCCTTGAGAAATCATAGGAAGTAATAGGATCATTAGGAGATTATGAAAGGAGAGAGAAGGGGTCTGTGACATTTTGTCCAAGAATATCTAAGAGAATGGAATCTGTAGACCGAAATGAAGAAGGAATATGGAAACTAGTATGCAAGTCCTCAAAGGAAATAAACAGGTAATTTTCTGGGAAGCGGATATGAGACCATTGGTCATCCAAAAAGACCACATAAGAACCTTGTTCGTTATGGTGATATTGGGATTGTAGCAAAAAGGAGTTAACAGAAGCCGCAGAGAAGGATTGTAGATCTGGGAGATAAGCTTCCTAGCAATATGACTAGAATAATTCAGTAAGGGAGTAGACATAGAACTAGGTTTTTGAACGATAAGGGAAAATTGAAGAAATCAAATGGGAGAAATTAACAAAAGTTTGAGGGAGCGGGAAGTGGAAGAACAAGTACCTAACAAAGACCAGACTTGCTTGAGGGTGAAAGCAGATTGATATTGAGTGAAATTAGGAAAGTGGATGCCACCAGATGATTTGGAATTTTAAAGTTTGGCTAAAGCGATCCGGGCAGGTCGTTTACTTCATACGAACTCTGATAATAAACCATCAACTGATTTGAAGAAAGAGTGGGGTAACCGTAGAGGAAGCATCTGTAGGTATAAATTGATAATAGCAAGAAAATCATTTTATTCGTATATAATCTTCCCCACAAGGAAAGGTACAAAGGGGACCATTGAGTTGAGAGAGTAGACATTGTTTGTTTTAGGGACTCTGTATTAGCCTTAATGTTATCTTTGATAGAAGAAAAGTAAAGAATTCCCAGACATTTGATTTGAGAGGAATTCCATACAAAAACGGCATCCTTAAACATGTCTTTGAGACAGAATTTATTAAGTGGCATTACTTCTGATTTGTCAATGTTTAGTCGCTATCCAGAAACCGCAGAGTAAGAAGATAACTGAAGAAATTGGGGGACAGAGGTTTGAGGATTGAAGATGTAACGTAAAATTGCGTCCGCGTAGGTGGTGAATGTAATATTATGTTGACCATAGGTATAATTAGTAAAATTCTGAGATCTTCGTTTAGTTTCCAAGAAGGACTCCAAGGCGAGGATGAAAAATAAAGGAGATAGGGGCAACCATGTCTGGTACCTCCTGGTGAGAGGAAAATATTGTGACTGAATACCATTAGTAAATACCGAAGTAGAAGAGGAGGTGTAAAGAATGTTGACGTACTGGAGAAATCTGGGGCCAAGCCCATACCATCTGATCCCAATTTACACGATCAAAGCCTTCTCTGCATCTAAGGTGACAGCTTCTAAGGAAGTTTTGCTTTGAGAAGCATCATGAATAATATTTAAGAATGTGTGAAAATTGTCTGAAATATTACGGCCTTTGACAAAACCAGACTGTTCAATACTGACAAGAGAAGGGGTTAGCTCATTAGCATGGAGTGCCAGAATCTTTGAAAAATGTTTACAATCCGTATTAATAAGGGAAATTGATCTATAGTTTTTTACACTCAGCCCAGTTCTTATGCTTTTTTCGGATTCAAGCAAATCATGGCTTCAGAGAATGCTGAATGAGTATTAAAAGTTTAGGAAGCAAAAGATTAGAGAATTTAGAGTAGAATTCGACAGTAAAGCCGTCTGGGTCTGGAGCCTTATCCTTTGGAAGTTTGGAAATAGCAGTGCATATTTCAGCGTAAGAAATGCTGGCTTCGAGTGGAAAAATCAGTCTGAGGGGGTGATGGTTTTGGAATAGTACTGAAAAAAGAATCAGGAGGAACTTGAGTGGGAAGAAATCTTCAGTATATAGGTTTGGGTAAAATTCGGCAAAAACGAGTCATAATTTGCTGATCTTTGAATAATTGGTTGCCAGAGGCTTCACGGATAACTTTGATTTTTGATTTTTGTTTTTGAACTTTTAGATAGTTGGCTAACATTTTGCAAGCCGTATTCAAACCACCATAGTATTTAGTGTTGATTTTTAAAGGAGCATTGCAGGCATTATTGATGTAAACTCTTTTGAAACTAAGCTTGGCCTGGATGAGCTGATCCTTAACTTGTGTGTTGGATGAAGAATAATATTAGTGTTCTAGTTTCTTAATGTTTTGTGAGAAATTAGAAGAATCCTTGGCAGCGACCTTCTTTTTTTGGGGCACATAATTAAGAATGTAACCTTGTGCTGTTGCTTTGAAGAAATTCCAGACATGACGGAACTTGACATCGGGAGTAGTACTGATGTGAAACAATTCAGTGATGAATTGCTCAAAACTTGTGACAAACTTCTGATCTTGTAGCAAGTAGTTATTAAAACGCCATCTACAGGTGCGCGTAGGGAAATAGGTGGGGTCAAGGCCGACTGTCACTAGGGCGTGATCTGAGACCAGAATGGGGCCTAATTCAGCATGAAACAGGTGCTGTATGAGATCCTTATCTATGAAAATATAGTCTATTCTAGAGGAGGAATGATGGGTAGGGGAAAAGAAAGAATATTTGAAGAGGTCGGATTGTATAAGCGCCATGCATCTACGAGGCCTCCATCTGAAACCGTTCTGCGGAAGGCCTTTTGCATGTTATTGATATACAATCAACAAGGGTGATATAAAGGAATTAATATACACATTATTTGTAGATAGAGCACATTTAATTACTCTGTCTCTAGTTATCAATCTAGATAGATTCTATCAGAACATTTTTACAATCTACATAGATAATGGCATCTAATCAAGAAGGAAACAACAATACATATATACACATAAATTGTACATACACTAGGGACTAACATACAAAAAAGAAAAACAGCTCGTACATATACACTAACCCCTAAACAATCACAAATAATTTCCACTAGTGTCCTCCTAATAGTTCTGGACGGACCACTGGGAGATAGTCCAAAGAGTACACTGAAAATCTTTCAGTTAGTGTAGACCATCTCAGTGTACTGTCGTGCAATGTTCAATAATTACTTTATTTCTGCGACTCCTCCTTCTGAAAAAGTCTACGCAATCGCGTTTCGGCCTTACTCTTTCCTCGGCCTCCTCAGGATAGGGTTAATACATGACTGTACACACACTACAAAAAAATATAAAGGTAAATCTTCGTAACAAAACAAAAAATCAATCACAAGTAATATTGCTACAACTCTCCATGCTACCCAAAAAGGGAGGTGGGTGGTGATAGTTGCCCGCAAAATCAATCGTACACCAGGGAACATCCCATGGTCAAGAAATCACCAATGTGCACCCCAAAGAGAAAATCTGGTGGCTGCTCAGAAAACCTAAAATAAACCAATGCGTCTCTCAGGAATCTACCTCCCTCAAGAGACCAGGTGTAGAGAGCCAAACAAAGCCCGAAGTGCGCAAAAAGGAAACCAAATCTAACACAATGAGGACCTCACTCAAACCTCTATGTGCTTCCCTACTTCAAACCTTCGTGCCCACATATTAAACTAGAAGAAGACATGCATCTCCCCCACTGAACCTTGTACTCACGCCTAGAACGGTGGTCCTCCTGCCGCGCACTCAATTAAATCGGCCGAGTCCACAATGCCCCAGTGCTATGAGGAAGTCCCTGACGGAAGAAATGACACAACCCCTACAAGTGAGATCTAATCTCAAATGCACCGATCTAAACCGTATCAGACGGTCTAAAATACGCAAGTGGGCAAGGGCTTACCTTCCTCGCCTGGAAAACGGTCCTTCCTTATAGGAACACGTATGAGTCAAGGAGATTCTCTGTCTTCCCACTCAGCCTAATAAACGACCTAAATTAGGACAGAGCACAACACTTATATCTATCTTGTCTCCGTGTGACTCGGGATTACAAAAAGAGGCGTGCAAGGCTCTCGCATACAAAGCTCTCGTATATAAAGCAAAAGCGCTTACTTTAGATAATTTCAAAATAGTTTCTAGAGTCCTGCAACAATGCTCGGTGCTCCACGGAACGCCAGCCGACGTGTGGCAACTATCGTGCAGCACTCTTTCTATACATCCGGCAATCGGCAGGGCGAGAAGAGATAGAAAAGGGACTACGAATCTACTGTGGAGAAATGGAGAAAAGGAGGCGGCCATCTTAACAAGGTGTAAGGCCCTACTCTCAACCTAACTAGTCCTCCTTAATCAGACAATGTCAAACGGGTTGAAGAGGCAGGAAGCCTCACGAAATTATAAAATATATTATTATAGGGGGGGCAAGAAGGAAACGCGCACACTGGGTCTAAGGGGGAAAAAATCTAAATAACGAATGGGATAGGGGGGGTGAAAGAATCCACACAACCCATGAGGCCGTCTCCCAATGGGCACTACCACCAACCTCAACCATCCCTCGAGGGCCGCATGGAGGGCCGAGCAATCCCATCGCTCGCTCAATCAACAATCTATACAAACTGTACCAAATTACATTCATTATAAAACACAATAAAATCATTTGTGATAGAGAAACATAAATGCGATACCAGCCAGGATTATCATGGCGTCGCACTTCACAAATCCTGAATCGGACCCCTCTCCCCTCATGGCCTACTTGTCTAAATGTAAACAATGCTAAGGAACTCAGATCAGGGCCCAGATCTCATCACGGTCGTTTAATCCCTGCGTGGATGTAGGATAACATTCTATCATGCGTGCCTCAAGGCGGTTCAACTTATTTTGTAGTGATATTTTATTAGGTGCTTTCACCACTGCCAGCACTGTCCAATAAAGTTTGTCTTCACTATGATTCATTTCAATGAAATGTTGGACCATAGGTGCCCCTACGGTCCCGCATCGTATGCGGGATTTATGTTGCAAAATCCTCATCTTGATGGCTTGGGTTGTCTGCCCAATGTATGTTTTCCCACATGGGCATATAACTGAATACACTACGTTTTTAGTGTTACAGTTAGAAAAAAACTTAACTGCAGGTGTACCTCTTTATTTATTTCCACACACTTCGAGTCCTTAGTTTGCGGCCATACCCCGCATCCATTGCATCGATAATGTCCAATGAGTGCTGGTAATCCCATCATTCCTTGCAGGTCAGTGGGCACCGATGACGGCAGGGTAGCTTTCACCAAATAATTCCTCAAATTCTTTCCTCTCCGGAAAGCAAATAATGGCTTAGGGATATTCAAATGTTCCACTAATCTAAGGTTTCTTAAAATTATCTGCTTAACCTTATTTGCTTTAGGATTAAATGTTAGTACACAAACCAATTGCTCTGTTTTCTGTTTAATTTTGGGGGTAAGAAGCACTTCCCTAGGGGTATACCAAGCTGTCTTTAAGGCTCCCCTAACCAGTTTCCTTGGGTATCCTCTTGTTGTGAGTTTTTTTTTAAGCATTTTAGCATTCCTGAAATAATCATTTTTGTCAGTGCAATTACGCCGTACTCTCAGAAACTGCCCATAGGGCAAGTTGTCTCTGAGGTTACGCGGGTGTCCGGATGTATATTCCAATAACGTGTTCCTGTCGGTGGGCTTAGTGAACAAGTCCACCTCCAACTTGCCTTCCTTCTCAATAATCCACACATCAAGAAAGTTAATGCGTTTGTTACTCGATGTCATCGTGAATTTTAAATCTGGTGTCCTAGCATTAAGCCAAGAATGAAATTGCACCAGCTAGTCCTGTGACCCCTTCCATATCATGAACACGGCATCGATAAAACGGACCCATCCTAGGGTATGCTCCCTAAAGGGAGACGTGGCATGAAAGATGTGTTTCATTTCAAACTGATCCATTACCAGATTAGCAATTTCTGGGGCAAAACAACAACCCATCCCTACACCTTTAATCTGTAAAAATAAATCTGTTTTGAATGTGAAGAAATTATTTTTCAAACAAATCTGGGCTAGGGAGAGTAAAAAATCTGTTGGCACATAATGAGGTCTGGGCCTCTGATCTAATACTGCCTGCATGACCACCAAGGCTTCGTCCTGAGGTATATTGGTGTATAAACTCTCAATGTCGAAGGAAACCAGCAACTGCTGGGTTCCATCGAACATTGAGAGCTCTATCTTAGAGATAAGATCCATTGTATCTCTAATGTAAGCTTTTGTCAGAGGTACAAATGGTTTCAAAAATACTTCGATATATTTGGTCAGTGGCTCCAACAGGGACCCGCAGGATGCAATAATAGGTCTCCCAGGAGGCTGGGTGCTGTTTTTATGTATTTTAGGCAATACATATATATTGGGAACCTTTTGCTCAGTAAAATTCAGATATTCATGTTCTTTCTTACAGAGATATCCTAAGTCCATCGCATCAGTAGTAAGATGTAATATTTGGGCTTTTAATCTGGCTGTGGGGTTCTCTGTAATAAGACGATAGTGATCCCTATTGTCCAATTGTCGCATAATCTCCGCGTCGTATTGTGACAAACTTCTGATCTTGTAGCAAGTAGTTATTAAAACGCCATCTACAGGTGCGCGTAGGGAAATAGGTAGGGTCAAGGCCGACTGTCACTAGGGCGTGATCTGAGACCAGAATGGGGCCTAATTCAGCATGAAACAGGTGCTGTATGAGATCCTTATCTATGAAAATATAGTCTATTCTAGAGGAGGAATGATGGGTAGAGGAAAAGAAAGAATATTTGAAGAGGTCGGATTGTATAAGCGCCATGCATCTACAAGGCCTCTAGCTGAAACCGTTCTGCGGAAGGCTTTTTGCATGTTATTGGGGATGTATTTGAAAGCTGATTTCCTGTCTAAAAATAGATCAAACAACTGGTTGCAGTCACCAACTAAAATAAGATTGCCTTTTTTGACTGACAATAATTTGATTGAGAGTTGGTCCCAAAATTGTGTATCAAACCATTGAGTCCGTAAAGATTAATAAAAGTATAAGGACACCCATTAAACGTTGTGTCTAAATGGAGTCATCTGCATCATTCGCTTGCTTTCGAATATTAACAGATGAGGTTTTGTGGAATAAGATATTCACACCATTTTTATGATGAACCACATGAAAACAATAAACAGAACAAACCCAACTTTTCTTAAGCATATGAATGTCTTCTTCAAAGAGGTAGGTTTCTTGTAAAAAAAAATTGGAAAGGGGTGTAAGGACTCTTTGTCTTTTGATAGGACTCCAAAAACCTGTGACATTTCAAGAACACATTCTGAGTCTATTCATTGGAAAATTGATGAACAAGGTAGATAATAACAACCTCAGCAAACATGAAAATATTGAAAATAAAATAATAGCATACCAACCAGTTTGCCAAACGGGACATGAAGACATAAGTAATAAAATGGAGAGAGGTGAGGTGAAGAGGGAAAGGGACTTAAGGAGTTGTAAAAGAGTGTGAAAAGATCCATGAAAGATTGAAAAATGAAGTATGGCTAGTAAGCTACAAAGGAACATGATATTAGATATGAAAGGAAAAAAACCAGAAGGGATACGGAAAA
Source organism: Triturus cristatus (assembly GCF_964204655.1). Lineage (NCBI taxonomy): Eukaryota > Metazoa > Chordata > Amphibia > Caudata > Salamandridae > Triturus > Triturus cristatus. The sequence continues at coordinate 44,631,990 of NC_140589.1, forward strand.
AAGAAACAAGAAGTGAGTCCGAAGAAGACCCAAAGGTTGATAAACCAGAAAAGTATGGCAGAAAGTCGGAGAGTCCAGAACCATAGGGGGATAAATTGAAGAAAGATAAGAAGTGAAGATAGAGTGCAGAGGAACACCATAATGGATGAACCAACCGGAGCTCCCGGTCTGGGAAGGAATTTGAAAAAGTTAAAGAAACAAGTGACCGGAGATATAAAAGAAAAGGAAGGGGGACAGAGGCATGAGACAGCAATGAATGACATGCAAAAACCATAAAAATGATCTTACCCGGCAGGATGAGAAACTTGGGATGAACGTTCAAATGGAAGACTAGACTACAGCAGAACAATGGACAAATGAACAACGCCAATAGAAACAGACATGAGACCTGGAGAAGAGAGGAAAAAAACAATTTTGCAAGACAAAGGAAATAATACAAAACCAACATCCCATTAAATAATGAGAGCAGGAAACACCTTGTAGGTGAAACGTCAGGTGCTCCCAGTGTCCATGGCTTCTCTTCTGTGAAGGTAAATGAATTTGTTAAGTTGAGCTGGAGAGTCAAAAGAGGTGGTCCTGCCTTTGTAGGTGACCTTGTAGGTACAAGGGTGAAGAAGACTGTATCCAGCACCCATGGGGTGCAGAGAGGTTCGCAGTTTCAGGAATTCTTTACGACGAGCAGCTGTGACCGGGGAAACATCTTGCGGGAGGAAAATCCTGTGACCAGACCAGATCGTCTATTTCCATTGCTTGGAGCCCAAAAGGATATGTACTAAATCTATGTGTTGGAGGAAGAGTATAATAATCCCTCTAGGTTTGGAAGTGGGAGTCGAGGTGGATATTTTTGGTCCACTACTGTGGGCTCTTTGGATATTGAGAGAAGAACTGCTGTTAAGACCCACTATCTTAGGTAAATTTGTGTGTTGAAAGGCAATCATGTCCCCTCCTTCTGCACCCTCCCAAATACCATAAACACCAAAAATTATTACATGAGTTTCAATTTTCTAAATCTTCGGTGTGCCTTTAAAGAGTGGCAGTTTCCTTGGCCATTATGTTCACTTCGAGACTCCGCCATATGAAGCTCAATGTCTGAAACCCTGGATTCAAGGGAAAGCCATTTATCTTTAAGACGTTTGAGAGTAGATGTGGTTTCCAACATAAAGGGTTTCAACATTTTGAGGTCCTCCATAGTAACTGGGAGGGGTTCCAGCATCGGCGTTCTCCTTGCGAGTATCGGATGATGCGTTGTTGAACGAACCGTTATTCAAGGGTGTATTGCCTCACTCTGCCATGGTGGAGATAAGGCAGGCCGTGTGGGGAAAAGCAGAACCAGTCTTAATGTGTAAAGAAAACCGACTATCCACAGACTGAAATAATGTGACAAAACCTGCAAAAAGCAAACTGTCTGAATAAGGAGATGTCACAATGCAAATTGATATATGCTGTCCCAACAGATATAATGTGCAAAGAGGGTTTGAAAAACGCAGTGGATAAATCCTCAGAAAGAAAAACTATCCCAGTTGTGAGGAATTGAAGTGGTTTGGACAAGGAGAACCCGAGTGGAAGTTCTGCTGAGGCACAAACTCGTTGGGAGCCCTCGAACGCTCAGAGTCCTGTCAGTCGATAAAACAGGGGGAAAGGCTAGCTGCGATCTGCTGCGGCTGAATGAAGAAGAGCGGATAAGGCGAAGGCGGGAGCTCAAAGCTCCCACAAGAGCTTTACCGCTGAAGTCTGCCAAACTTTAGTCACCCCTGTCTCCATCCAGTAAGGCCAACTGTACCTCCAGTGAGGAAGAAAGGCAACAAAACGGACCGGGGAGAGGGAGCTCCAATCTCCAGTTGCACCTCTGTGCATCCAGTAGGGCTGCTACAGAGTCACTCACTTACCAGGCACACCTGTAAAACATAAGTAGGTGAGAGGTGCACGTCTGAGAGATAGGTAGGAGTGGGCCGGAGTTAGTCACATGTTAGGTGTGCTGTGCACCTGTGTGTGGTCACAAAGGCTGTCAAAAAATCACACATTGCTTCTAACCGTATGTCCTTCTCGACTGCCTGTCTTAATGTGCACTAGCAAAGACAATAGTTTTCGCTTTTTATAGTGCATATACACAACAGGACACGTACAAGGCACATATAGTAACAGAACATCACTGTTAGAAGCTTCCATGTGCATGCTCAGACCAACACACATACAAACACCCATCACTCAACTGAAACACATACAGGCACCCATGCATACAAACACAAGTGCAGACACCTTTGTACACACACAATACATGTACAGATATCCATGTGCACAGAAAACACATGTACAGACAGCCATGCGTCAAGGCAACACATATACAGAAAGCCATGTGTACAGACAACACATATACAGACACCCATGTGTACAAACAATACATGTACAGACACCCATGTGCACAGACAACACAAGCGCAGACACCCATTTTTGGAGATGGCCCTTCTTAGGGGGATTTCCCTAAAACTTATTGCTTTTGTCCTCCTGGTTTTTGTCAACTCTCTTTTCTGGACCTTAGGACTCTGGGCACTGTCTTACTGTTCTGCAGTGGTAAAGTGCACACGCCCTTCCTATACATGCCAGGATAGGGTGCTTACTTGATTGGGTTAGGTGTCGTACAAGTAAATGCTCTGTAAAAAGGTACACCACATACTTAGGGCGGATGCAACACTGGCTACTAGGGGGACGCCGCACTGACTGTGCCACCCGCCTGAATAGCTTGTCAAAAATCTCATACTCTGGGTTGCCGGTCTCACTCCGTACCCACCCCTGAGGGGACCGTTCACTACCACCAAACCAGGGTGGGTGAGTGGCCGGGAAGGTACATCTGCGTGTACACTGCCTGGGTAGGGATGTACCCCGGTGTGGGTTTTTGCCACCTAGGGAGTCGGCTTTCTTGATGGGACACTTCCTGGGGGTGGCTGATTCCTTTGTTAAGACCTTATAACCTAGTGCACTTTCCCACTGTAAGTGCAGTGTGAAAGTCCGCACTCCCTTCCTACACACGTTAGGAAGTGGTGCTCACTTGAGGTTTCTCAAATGTCAGTCAGGTCTACCATGGCCGGGCTGTGGTTGCACACTCGCACCTACTATGCCAGAGGACCCTGTTGTGCCCAAGGAGGATTACTGCCATTGAAAGGGACCGCATACCCTTCCTGAATAGTGGCTGGCCTTGGCCGACTACCTGCTTCTGCGTGGCACCCTTAAGGGTGCTCACCAAGGGCTTGTTGAGCTTGCCCCCTGTTCTTTTGGAGGTTTTAGCGACATCAAAGATGTTGTAAGAGGGACCCACACAATCTACCGGTGACACCTGAAGCTCAGTGCCTACATCATCTGCTGGATTCCAACTGGTAGTGCAGTCTGGGCGTGGAACTAAGAACTGTGCCTGGAGACCGGATTGCCTTGTATGGAGCCCAAAGTGTGGCCCACATCTAAGGTGTGTGGCCCCTTCATTGTGGGGACCTTGGCACGCATAAGTATCTTGTTGGTGATGAGAGGAATCACTGATTGCGGGACCAACGTGGCCCACTTTGTCGATCGTGCTGCATCTCTCGTGCGACACGCCGACTGCATGCCCATTGCGTGCGGTGTCCGAGTCACAGGTTGCGACTCTTTGAGGTGGGGGCGTAACTATAGTAATGCCTCATTCTACCTCGTGTAGCATTAATTTACTTGCGCCTGTGTGTGACCGGATCGGTCCGGTGCGGCCAACATCGACGCGCACCATACGTTGTGCCTTATTTTGAAGGAGGTACGGAATCGGTCCGGTGCGGCCAACATCGACGCGCACCAGACGTTGTGCCTTATTTTGAAGGAGGTACGGATTCTGCAAGTCTGTGTTGTGTGTGTGAACAGAATGGACTGGTACGACCTCGGTATCATCGCGCACTGGAATGCCTGGGTACGACTCTGATAAACGTGTACCTGACGGGATGCCTCCTCCTTCCAAGAGCCTCCCCCTTTCAAGAGCCTCCCCCATGCTTCATTCTCCATTCATCTACTGTTCCTTTAATGGCCCCCATGCAGCGGACCATCCACACTCTCCTCACCCGGTGACGGACTGGGCTGGAGGAATGGTTCCGAACACAATCTGTAGCAGGTCAAGTAACTGCGTGACTCCCCCTGTGCTTCGCAGAACTGAGCTGGTGCTGGAAAGCCGTTGGGGACCCCTTTGACGTGACCGTCTATTGCCATCAGGCCGTGTATTGCCCTTGGCCCGTGTCTGCTCTGCATCCTGTGGGTGAACTTCTCAAGTGGTTGCCAAACCCCTTTTGCCGACTGCCTCCTAATTGACCATGTTGCCTACCCCCACCTGCTTCCTGGGACCCTGACTTCAGCCGTGTGCAGGCTAGTGCCTGGGGGGAGGACAGTGTGTATACCATCTGTATGTGTAGGATAGTTGGGTGAGTTTGTGGGCGAAGGGAGGCTTGGAACCACAGGGTTTGTACTTCATAACTAATTGACCTGCTGGGTATCTGTGCACCATATTAGGGTGCTGAGTGCATATGTGTGCAAGCATTCCGTACCGACTTGTAAGATATCCGTTGGACCGTGTAGCGGTGCAGAGTGAGTATGGGGGGGGGGGTGACAGTGGGCAACCACCCATGACACACGACACTGGATGGTGGTTTGCGTGATCCATTGAATTCTTGGCAGAATAGCATTACGTGTGACATTGGTTTTGCTTGTGCGGCCTCAGTCTGCGGTGCTTCTAAAATGTGTTATGAGTAAGCCTGGGCGTAGTTTCCAGAGGTTCGCTACGCGGTACTTTGCGAAGTGACAAACAAACTCCAGGCAGTTCCGCAAGTGGCGGAGGGCAGTACGAACTGCTGTTTGCGCTGATCTTCCTGCCGCTCGGGTGGACATTCTATCCAAGCGGTAGCTCGCGCTCGCCAACTTAACCGTTCGCGTGCGCGGAAAAAACTGCTGCACTACGCTGAGCGGAGTTGCCTGCACTCTGCGAGCTCCACAGAGCGTGCAGTGCAGAGAACTCCACAAACATCATGAACGGAGCGCAGTTCACCGCCCAGGCCTAGTTATTTGTGGTATCTACATATTTCTGATATCGTTGTGATCCGGGGTGAACCCTCTAACTTTGTGGTATTGAATTATAAGAATTGCTAGGATGGGCCTGGGGTGGACAATGTATTGCACTGCATAAGGGTGCTGGGAGGGGGAGTGGATTAGGATCTTTCCCAAGTGTGCATATTGCTGATGTCATTTGAACATGGCTGGGCCTAGCACTGCTTGTAATAATTCCCAAAATGATTTATGGCCAGAAATACATGATGTTCATGTTGTGGTCATTATTAAGTGAGTTAAATGCAAACATTATTTACATACACCAGGTGTGGTCTCTTTTGTGATGCTCCTTGTATGGTAAGTGCTGTGCCTTTGCTTTACATATTGTCTCTGTGGTGAACCTGACTGCTCAGTGCCACGCTACCCAAGGGTGAGCACGGGTTGTACAGTGAGTGTAATCACCCGCCCCTAATGGGAGTGGTAGGTTCTGCCTGGTTGGGGTACTGCCTCAGCCAACCAGAAAATGCCAGTGTCAACACCCATGTACACAGACAATACATGAACAGACACCCATGTGCACAGACAACACATAGTTATACACACGTTTATGGAAACTTGCACAACTGATGTCTGTGTTGTGTGAGGTGTGTGTTGCGTGTGTGTGTGTATGCATGCTCTACTGCGGTGTATGTGCAACTCCACGCTTCTACCTGTGGTTCCTGTTTGCACTCAGTAATGCCGCGAAAAAGGACCAGTCTTTGTGGCTTCTGTACAATTAACTTATGTTCACTGAGGTTCTAACTTACAATATAGGCGGGGCATGTGCGGCAGCTGTAGGTTAAGGTATCAGCAGTGCACACACACACACGTACACAATTCCACGTTTGTGTGACAGGAGCAGCTGCTACCAACGCGGCGCAACAGGCTCTTTGTACTTGAACACGTGCACAGTTTCATCTCGGTTTATATTTGTATCTGCTGTCGATATTTGCATATGTTGCTCTTTATACGTTACAAGGAGGATGTGGTCTGACGGCTAGACTGCCGACTTTGGTGCTGTAAACCAAGGTTCGAGCCCCGGGTCGCTTCCACATCCTGTGATTCTGGGCAGATCACTTTATCTCACGGTGCCTGCATGTGTCCTTGTGTAACGTAAGCAGTGCTCATGAAAAGCGCTCCAATACCTTCGGGTCAAGTTCGCGCAACATAAATCTGCATTAAAAAAAAAAACAAGTATCAATATAAACTTTCAGTTTCACTTTCTGTGCAGCATCAGCTGCATCACTCCTTCATTATACACAAGACTTGTTGACTTGTTGCGACCCACTGCACTCTTCATCAGGGGTGTCCTGTGACCTGCAGTCCGATTCCGCCTTGAAGCCCAGGCACGTACGTGCAAGCGCCTCACATGTGACGGGCGGTCTTTGCCACAGTGGTGCTCCGGCAGGAGGGGCACGTAGTGGGAGGCTCGTGTCAGAGGAATAGTGCCATTATCGGCAACTTCCCCACCCACAGTCTGAGCATACATGAATAAATCAATACACAAGACAACTTTTGTTATGGGAAAATATTGCTGCAGGTTTATTCCAAACAAAAGTATGCAATATGGTGGGTTATCTTATGGGCGATCCAAGGGCAGGCAGCTGTACCAACCTATGCTGCCCCCACCCGCCTGATGAGCCAGCACTGTGGGACACCCAGTCAGTGCTCACCTTTTGGTGATCCTCCTCCGGATCACGTGATACGTTGGTCTCTTATTACTCACGCCCTTTTCAGGGTGGAGCGTAGCAGGGCAAACACCCGGTTGGTCATGCCCCCACCCGCCGAAGGAATAACGGGGCGCCGTCGTGGTTTTCCAGGAACCTGCCCTGAGGCTCCTGGTCTTTGGCTCTGGCACCCCTACTGTGCCACGCAGAGGTACCCTTACTGTACCCATCTGCTGCAGAGGTACCCTTACTGTGCCCGTCTGCTTCCAGATCACCCTGTAACTCCGCCACAGCTCTGGAGGTGGCCACCCTTGGTTCTGGGGTGCACTTACTTCGCCTCGTTGACCAGACAGTTGCACAAACCCCTTTGATTGCTAAACCCTGGTGAACACCTTAATGGTGTCAAATCTGGTTTGAAACAATATATGTCTTGTGCCCACTATTGGAGAACCTCACCCTTTTGTGCAATTACAACTTATGCAGCGCACCCCGCTTGCTTAACTGCTGTTGGATCACAGATGCACAGTACCTACTGTCCATCTCCGACCCTGAATGTTTTAAACCTACCAAAGTGTCGGAAACCAAGATTCCCATTTCCCTGTTTAGCTGCAGTACACCTTCAGTGGATCCGCTAGGCGATACCACAAACCGCATTTGTCATGCGAACCTTAAGTAAACAATTTTCATCTGGGCGTACCTCTAAATGAGACAGGCTCCACACAGCTGTAAGGCCAGAGACACACATATATTAAACCTATTTACTGAGTTTATTCACTTGGCACCCTTCTGGTTGGTGAGGCGGAACCTCCTACCCAGCATAAGCTGACCGTCTAGCGTTGCAGCCACACCACCCGTGTCCCTGAAATCACTCTCCATCCCCCTGTGCAATAGTCAAATTGTTAAGTGGGCAATCAATTCAACATCCCTCTTTTCCTGCCGGATTGTTGGCTGTTCAGGTCGATCTGTGGTGGCTGCACCCAGACTTCTCAGGCAGCTTTATTGCTGATAATGTGACCAGTAGACCTTGGGGGAATCTCACGCTTGCGACTTGTAACTACAGCGATTGTTTGAAATGGTACTGCGTGTCTGAATGAACTATGCACAGGTAATTGGACTCCCACATGCGCAGACGGCGTGGCTAGTGCAACAGAGGACGCCAGGAGAGGCGGGGGAGGCATATATACCCTCTCCCCACCTCGGCGCACCGGATGTGACGCCCATATGGCACCCCGGCGAGCAAACTCCTACAGGAGCCCAACCACTAAAGAGGGGTGAGCTGGTGCCCAAATGGCACTAAAGGGCCGTCCTTTTGGAATGGCCCCCGTGGGGGCCGCGGACAGCCTCTGAGTAGTAAAGCCGGTAGGAGGCCGCTCCTGTTATTACAAGGCGCTAGTAGTGTCTCAGAGAACACAGTGCTCACTAGTGACACTACAGCTCAGATGGCTCGCCAGTGAAAATGAGTCCGAAAAAGGTTTGGAAATGGGATGTGGAGGCGATTGTTTGCCGACAGTGCTTTTGTTTGGGTTTTTGAAGAGTGAACCAGCACCTATCCACAAGGAGAGCGGGAGTCCAGGCGCCTTCCTCCCGAGGAGCTCGGCCACGGGGCAGCAGTGGCTTTTTCTTCAATCCGCGGGGGTATGTATCATTCTATAGGTTTGGTGCAGAGTGGGTGACATGTTTGCCTCCCTTGCTCTGTGTCTTGTACTCTTTGCACTTTCCTACTGTCTTCAATTCTCGACAGACAGATGCTGCAGGAGCTGAGTGCGACCACGTGTGAGGACCGGAAGCTTTACCTGATCCTGTGCTTCATTTCCGGGTAACGACCTCTCCGCTAGTCTGTCTGTATCCATAGAGGCCTTCCTACTAGACATGTGGAGCAGGGGATCCAGGCGACCTTTCAACATCTCCCGAAAAGCCCCTGACACTGCTGTCTCCTGTAATTAATTACCTCTGCTGGTGCTGACAGCAGGTCCGTCTGTGCAGCGTCCTGGCCTTCATTTGGAAATATGTTTGACATTAATTTCTCCATGCAGTTAAGATTCCAAGTGCACTCTCCTGCACCCGTTGCGTAATATTACTGCTACCAAATGATCTTACAGCTGCGTAATATTACTCCTACCAAACGATCTTACCGCTCCGTAATATTACTGCTACCAAATGATCTTACCGCTGCATATTACTGCTACCAAATGATCTTACCGCTGCGTAATATTATTGCTACCAAATGATCTTATCGCTGCGTAATATTACTGCTACCAAATGATCTTACTGCTGCGTAATATCACTGCTACCAAATGATCTTATAACTGCGTAATATTACTCCTACTAAATTATCTTGCTGTTTCGTAATATTACTCCTACCAAATGATCTTACCACTGTGTAATATTACTGCTACCAAATGATCTTACTGCTGCATAATATTACTGCTACCAAATGATGTTACCATTGCTTATTATTACTCCTACCAAAAGATCTTGCGGTTTCGTAATATTACTCCTACCAAATGATCTTACACTGTGCAAAATTACTCCTATTGAATGATCATACTCTGCGTAATATTACTGCTACCAAATGATCCCACTGCTGCGTAATATTACTGCTACCAAATGATCTTGCCTTTTCGTAATATTACTCCTACCAAATTATCTTACCGCTGAGTAATATTACTGCTACTAAATGATCTTACCACTGCGTAATATTACTGCTACCAAATGATCTTACCACTGCGTAATATTACTGCTACTAAATGATCTGGCCTTTTTGTAATATTACTCCTACCAAATGATTTTACACTGTTAAAAATTACTCCTATCAAACGGTCTTAGGCTGCATAATATTACTGCTACCAAATGATTTTACCGCTGCGTAATATTACTGTTACCAAATGATCTTGCCATTTCGTAATATTACCCCTACCTAATGACCTTACACTGTGCAAAATTACTCCTATCAAATGATCTCACGCTGCGTAATATTACTGCTACCAAATGATCTTACAACTGCGTAATATTTCTCCTCCCAAATTATCTTACCGATGTGTACCATTACTCCTACCAAATGATCTTACAGCGGCGTAACATTACTCCTACCAAATGATCTTACCGCTGCGTAATATTTCTCCTACCAAGTGATCTTACCGCTGCGTAACATTGCTCCTACCAAATGATCTTACCGCTGTGTAATATTTCTCCTACCAAGTGATCTTACCGCTGCGTAATATTTCTTCTGCCAAGTGATCTTTCCGTTGCGTAACATTACTCCTACCAACTGATCTAACCGCTGTGTAATATTTCTCCTACCAACTGATCTTACCGCTGCATAATATTTCTGCTACCAAGTGATCTTACTGCTGCATAACATTACTCCTACCAAATGATCTTACCGCTGTGTAACATTTCTCCTACCAAGTGATCTTACCGCTGCGTAATATTTCTCCTACCAAGTGATCTTACAGCTGCGTAACATTACTCTACCCAGTGATCTTACCGCTGTGTAACATTACTCCTACCAAATGATCTTACTGCTGCGTAATATTACTTTACAAAATGATCTTACTGCTGAGTAATATTACTCCTACCAAATGATCTTACCACTAAGTATTATTATTCCTACCAAATGATCTTACCGCTGCATAACATTACTCTACCAAATGATCTGACCGCTGAGTAATATTACACCTACCAAATTATCTTACCGCTGAGTAATATTACACCTACCAAATGATCTTACCGTGGCGTAACATTACTCCTACCAAATGAGTAATATTACTCCTACCAAATGATCTTACCCCTGTGTAATATTTCTCCTACCAAGTGATCTTACCGCTGTGTAATATTACTCCTACAAAGTGATCTTACTGCTGCGTAACATTACTCCTACCAAATGATCTTACCGCTGCGTAACATTACTCCTACCAAATGATCTTACCGCTGCGTAACATTACTCCTACCAAATGATCTTACCGCTGAGTAATATTACACCTACCAAATGATCTTACCACTGCGTAACAATACTCCTACCAAATGATCTTACCTCTGTGTAATATTACTCCTACCAAGTGATCTTACCGCTGTGTAATATTACTCCTACGAAGTGATCTTACTGCTGCGTAACATTACTTCTACCAAATGATATTACCGCTGCGTAACATTACTCCTACCAAATGATCTTACTACTGCGTAACATTACTCCTACCAAATGATCTTACCAGTGCTTAACATTAATCCTACCAAATGATCTTACCGCTGCGTAACATTACTCTACCAAATTATATTACCTCTGTGTAATATTACTGCTACCAAATGATCTTACCACTGCATAACATTACTCCTACCAAATTATCTTACCGCTGCGTAATATTACTCCTACCAAATGATCTTACCTCTGCATAACATTACTCCTACCAAATGATCTTACTGCTGCGTAACATTACTCTACCAAATGATATTACCGCTGAGTAATATTACTGCTACCAAGTGATCTTACCGCTGCGTAACATTACTCCTACCAAATGATCTTACTGCTGCGTAACATTACTCTACCAAATGATCTTACCGCTGCGTAATATTACTCCTACCAAGTGATCTTGCCGCTGCGTAACATTACTCCTATCAAATGATCTTACCGCTGCGTAACATTACTCTACCAAATGATATTACCGCTGAGTAATATTACTGCTACCAAGTGATCTTACCGCTGCATAACATTACTCCTACCAAATGATCTTACCGCTGCGTAATATTACTCTACCAAATGATCTTACCACTGCGTAATATTACTCCTGCCAAGTGATCTTGCCGCTGCGTAACATTACTCCTATCAAATGATCTTACCGCTGCGTAACATTACTCTACCAAATGATATTACCGCTGAGTAATATTACTGCTACCAAGTGATCTTACCGCTGCGTAACATTACTCCTACCAAATGATCCTACTGCTGCGTAACATTACTCTACCAAATGATCTTACCGCTGCGTAATATTACTCCTACCAAGTGATCTTGCCGCTGCGTAACATTACTCCTATCAAATGATCTTACCGCTGCGTAACATTACTCTACCAAATGATCTTACCGCTGCGTAATATTACTGCTACCAAGTGATCTTACCGCTGCGTAACATTACTCCTACCAAATGATCTTACTGCTGCGTAACATTACTGCTACCAAGTGATCTTACTGCTGCGTAACATTACTCCTACCAAATGATCTTACCGCTGCGTAACATTACTCTACCAAATGATCTTACCGCTGCGTAATATTACTGCTACCAAGTGATCTTACCGCTGCGTAACATTACTCCTACCAAATGATCTTACCGCTGCGTAACATTACTGCTACCAAGTGATCTTACTGCTGCGTAACATTACTCCTACCAAATGATCTTACCGCTGCGTAACATTACTCTACCAAATGATCTTACCGCTGCGTAATATTACTGCTACCAAGTGATCTTACCGCTGCGTAACATTACTCCTACCAAATGATATTACCGCTGAGTAATATTACTGCTACCAAGTGATCTTACCGCTGCGTAACATTACTCTACCAAATGATCTTACCGCTTAAGAAAAGTCCCTGTGAGTGAACAGGTCGAAGGGAGGGGATATGTAGGTGGTTAAATTCAGATCTTCCGCTGCGTCCTATCCCTCGTGTTCCATATGGGGTAGGTGGCCATACTGCAGTGTGTCCTCCAGCTCAACCCTAGCGCCTTGGCCGGCCTCCAGGCGCTGTCTTTTTATAGCCTCAGCTGATGCCATCCAGATGTTGGGGCCGGTGCCTGGCCCAGTGCCCCGAATTCCTCGTTTTAAAAGAAGAATGACTGGTTGTCAGTGCGGTGTCCGTGCAGGTTATCGGATTGAGGCCCAGTAACCCCAAGGATCCGGTGCAGCAGAGGCCATGGGGGTCCCCCAGAGTCTGCCACCGGGGCTGCAGCGCCAGAGGTACTGGTGTCACCACCCTGCGCTTCAAGAGGAGCGTCCTGGGCCTGAGTGGAGGGCACCCCGATGCCCTCTTAACGCCCTTCGGGGTGGGGGGCGGGTCTTTAAATTGTCGCCTTGCAGGGGTGGCATTGTGTGTTCCACCAGCAGGGCTCCTGGCATTTGTATTCCCTGGATGTTACCTCATGTACCTCCAGTCTGGTATGTTTAATCATCACATGTTATCACATGTACTGCTAGTATGGGATGTTAAACCGCTGTATCTCATGTAATCATTGTCTGTTGTCATCTATAGCTCTAGTGTGGTGTGTGTAAGGACTATACGCTGTCACGTACTTCCCGTGTCACATGTGGAATCGCTGTATGCTGTCACATATTATTTCCAGTGTGGAATGTGGAATCCCGGTGTGCTATAATGTATACTTTTTTACTGATGTATATGTGTAGGAGGCTAGCATAGTATATGGTGAACACTCATTTAAGTAAAGCACCTTGCACTAATCCAGGTAACCCTTCTGGTGATTTTGGTGGTCGTAGACAACCGTAGAAAGGTCTCGAAGTAAAAGCTGTGGTGAGCAGCCTTCAGGCTTCTCTTAAACAGTGGCGGCTGGTGACATTTGAAAGTGGTAGGGCGTACAAGTTGTGGCTGAGGCACTATGGCGAGCGAGCGTAGCAAGCAAGCCTGACTTGCGCTGCTCATGGCTAAAGTGAATACCAAAATGTGCATCTGACATTACCATGCGAAGATAAAATTGCTCATTTTCCCAACAGGCTGCTTAATGCTGGATAACTAGCAGTGCTTAATTTGTAAAATTTGAAGTGCAGGTGCTCAAATCTTTGTCGGAGGCCACACCTACTTTTTCTTTGGCTCCACCCACTTCCTCCACTGGCTCCACCCACTTCCGCTATTAGCTCCACCCACATCCTCAACGGGCACTGCGAAAAGTCAGATTAATTTCAGCAAGGGAGCCTGCCTTCCTCATAGTAAGGTATTGATAGGAGGTTCCCCTGCCCTGTGAACATTTTCAAAAAGATTAAATCAAAAGTGCATTTAAAGCACAATTTTGAAATAAATTAGATAAAATCACTAATGCATTGAAAAGGGACAATTCCAGTGCTCCATGTGCTAATTTGGGGAAAGGACAATACTGGGGTAGGGTATGCCCTTTTTAATAGAGTCTATGAGATCAAAGATACAATGTTTACTTAGCTTATGTGACAAAATAAACCCAAATGTTGTGAAAACAAACACTAGTCAAATCAGAACAGATAAGCTGAACAATATCATGAAATACACTTGAATGAGTCACTGTCACTTCCAGTGGCCGAAGGTGTTTGGGATTCATAAAAAGCAGAGTTAAAGCGATTACTTTTAGCTAAACAATTAAAAAAGATGATTAACAATTGGGCTTGCTACTATAACTTACTCCCTGGCATGGAGCTATATGTGCATTTATTAGCAATTCTGAATAGTAAAAAACATGGAACTTAACTTGCTTTTCCCTTCATGGCCCCCCCCCCTATTGACATCCTCCTCAGATTCCCTCACTGCCACACGCGCCCCTCATCTCCCCATAGCCCTCCCCCTCATGACCTCCTCCTCGGATTCCCTCACTGCCACCCTCCACCAGTGTCCCTCATCTCTCTGTAGCCCCTCCACCTCATGACCTCCTCCTCAGATTCCCTCACTGCCACCCTCCACCAGTGTCCCTCATCTCCCTGTAGCCCGTCCCCCTCATGACCTCCTCCTCAGACTCCCTCACTGCCACCCTCCAGCAGTGCCCCTCATCTCTCCCTAGCTCCCTCCTCCACCCCATGACCTCTTCCTCGGATTCCCAAACTGCCACCCTCCAACAGTGTCCCTCATCGCTCCATAGCCCCTCCCCCTATTGACCTCTTCCTCAGATTCCCTCACTGCCACCCTCCAACAGTGCCCCTCATCTTTATGTAGCCCCTCTCTCATATGCATTTCATTTGTTGTATAGCGCTACTCATATCAGTGTAGTGTGTGTCAGTACTTTACACCACTCACACATTATACAGGAGACAATGAATCATACAAGCCAATAAGGATTACAAGGTGTATGAATCACGTGTCATCCATACCTGTGGGCCGGAAATTTTACGAGGGTTTGGGCTGGAGAAACACAACCTTAGGATTTAAAGAGTATTCAATGGGGGTCGGCTTTACTGATAAAAATGTATATCTGCCCAAACATACTCATTTTGGCAACATTAGAATAATGAAAGACTGGGGAAGTTCTAACTTGTCTATATCACAAAAAAAGAAAGCGAAGTTCTAATTATACCATTCATGTTTGTATGGAGCTCTTTGGTGACAGTTCATTGGTCACTGTCCTATGTTAGGATTGCAACTTCTGAACTGCAAGTAACACAAGGATCTCTGTGACAAAGGCAGTAACCCACTGAGCTTCCACAGAAAATACAATTTACTGCATTTAAAAACTACTAACAGACAAACGATTGCTCTCCAGCAGGATCATTTATCACCAGCGTTATCTGGGCATTTTGTATTGTCTTACTGTTGTCCTGCATCGGCCATGATAATGCTAAAAACTGTCTAAATGAAGCACACACGAAGTATGTGTCCTGCTGGGCCTGCGCAGCTTTTAAAAAGAAAAACTAGTAGTAACACGTCATTCTCTTACCTACTCGTACTCCATTAGTCAAACTTTGTGTCACAGCCTGATGTGATACTGAGCTGCATGGGTTAGGAAAGGTGAATAGGAATAAACAAACTTCTTTTCTCCTGCGCTGCTGCATAGAAAAAGAAATATCCACGCAGCGGCAGCAGAACACTGTGGCCTTTGCCATGTGGAGATGAAGGGGTGAAACAATAAACAAAGCCTCGTTAACATATAAATGGTCTTTTAAAGACCTGTGAAGTGTGAAGTACTCGGGTGCGGCTGCGATAATCTAAAACTGAATGTGTGTGCGCAGTGCTCCTTAGAAGCTATCTCGGCCCGGGCATACACACACTACCTGTGCTTTGAAATTGCGCGCCTGTCTTCAATCCCTCACTGCGAGGGCCACCCGGCCAAGGCTCCTGTTTCGGTGGGCCATGGCAGCTCATGTTTGGGTGGGTGGACCTGGCGGCCCACCCGCTAGAACCGGGCCTGTGGCTGTTGGTCACCCTATTCGCAAACCGGCTGGGACTCGGAGTAGAGAGGATCATGATGGGAATGGGACAGCCGGGCTCCGGAGACAGTGGCGGCACTGGCGGGGAATCACTTAACTTGAGTGAGTGGGTGGCCGTGGCACTCGTGAGGAGTAGTCTAGGAGTCGTCGGACTCTCTCTATGCAAATTTGCACTGCCGGGCCGGCTGCTGCGCAGCTTAACTGTCTCTTTCGCAGGCAGGGTTTTGGCCTGCTAGGAGGCCGGGGTCCTGAGTGTCTTCTCACTCTCACTCAGTCTCACAACAAGTCTCACCTGGTGTACCCCCGTTGCATTGCCAGACCCTGGCTAACTGGCTCACAACGTCGTCCGAGTCACTCAGTATTTGTGAGTGTGAACTGTCTGTGAAGTTGTTTGTGAACGGCGAAGTGTTGAACAACCAACACGAAGACAAGGTGCGGCAGCGCTATGCTGGGGCGTGGCACTGAATGCGTGGCGTGCGCAATCAAAGCCCAATTTGAGAACATCTGCGCAGTGCACACGCTGGCTGCCACGTACAGCCCCCGCCCCGCGCCCCCAACCCCCGAGGCCCGAGAAGAGAACCAAAAGGAGAAGTCAGTGTCATGTCATCGATCATACAGTGAGTCTGCAGACAGTTGTTAAACACATGAGTGTGCTGTTAGCAGTGTCCCGTTACCGTAGCATTAGCGAAGCTGCTGAAGCAAGTAAGTTACTTATAAATAATTACGTGCGGTGCGTGCACCTGAGCTGAGTGTGTAGACCCGGCCCTGATAATTAGGTGCCGGTGCTAAGCACCGGAAAGCACCGGCACAAATTAAGCACTGATAACTAGAGTCAAAACACAGTTATCTTCATGTAAGCCCCGAAGTGCAATAATTTGGTAGGATGCAAAGAAATGCTTTTCAGTACGCATCCTTGGGGCCCGCCTTTACAGTCCCAAGGGTGACTCTTGTCCTGCAAGATTTGCGCTGAGAGACTTTATTCTTATCTTCTGTAGCAGAATCACCCTTGTCACCTGGAAAGTGGGACAGTAATGAAGCCTGAAGGTGGTAAAGTGGGCGGGGGTGAAGAAGGTTGCCTCTCAATTAAATCGACTGAAAAGTATCCCAAAATGTATGCGTTTCTGATGACTTTGTGAGCACCCCCGACCTTTGAGCGCAGGCAGGAGGTATCACTCTCGCAAGAAAGCCTGTTTATGCGCAGAGACGCTAAGAGCCTCGGCAGAAAAGCCGCAGCTTCAAGTCATTGCCGCTTTTAATGCAGACACATTTACGGATAACGAGAACACTGTGGGCGGTAGGCGCGTGCGTGGAAACATACCTGGGGAAAACACGCGCTGCGAGAGAGGGATTAGACTACAAAGAGCTATCTGCGCCGAGGTGATAATCGACAACTAAGAAATAAATAACGTGGAATTGGTTGATGGATTCACCAGAGGTAAAATCGCTGTTCTGATAAGAAAAGAACGAATAAAGCGAAAAGGGAAGTCTTCCTGCGCGTCCTGAAAGCCAAATGGTTAGTAGTGGAGCTCAAACCTGGGGGGAGAGAACTGTATCAGGTGGTAGCCAAGCCTCTCACAAGAATTTTACCTACCTCACAAGAATGGTGCCACGATGCTTGCACACATACTGATTGTCGTTGGGACATCTCAAAGTGCCACACATGAAAGGATAACAAGTGCACGTTTTGCGCTTTAAAGCAAAAACGGGGCCAGCAATCCAAGGAAACAGAAAAACTCCAACATGTTAAAAAGACTTCAAGCTCTCTGCCACGGAACCGCCCTTCCCCTCCGCTCAAGCCTCCCCGCCCTACCCTTTCCAACAAACCCAAATACCAACTTTTAATCCATTGGCTGCAGTGTAAAGAATCTCGGGTGTTAGGAAGAGCCAAGAAGCCTGCACGTCACGAGTATTTACAAGGACGATTGAAAGTGCACCCGCTCGACGATGAAGGTGTAAATGTAAACACAGTGTTTGCTATAAGTTTAGGCATCACGTGCATGGCACCCTCACGCCCTGTATTACATCTTTTTCTAAAGCAGACACGGTGCAGGACGTTCTCGTGTAAAGAGCGTTCACCAGTGTGAAGTGCACCCTCTGCTCACAAGTAATTTCTGTAAGTGCACAACACGTGCGCTGCTCACTGATGCCGTCTGTGAAACGGATGAGAGACATAGACCTGCTGCTAATGTTTACAGTTCAGCACATTATAAATGGAACCTGCCTCTGACTGTCTCTAACGTGCTTCGCACAATAAATCACCAACCACCACTTACTTGTTAGCAAAAAAGGCCACTTTATTAAGACAGGTGCCAAATCTTAATTTTGCAATGCAATAACTTTCCAAAGTTTGTCTTCAAATCACCCCAAACCTAACCCCCAATGTAAAAACCCCACCCCTAAACAGAATCCCGACCCCTGTGTGCATTTTCCCCTACTTCTCATTTCCTGATCACGTGACTGCTCCCCCCCTCCCCCGTTGGAGGATAGGCTAACCCGCTCAAGGCTGCCCACCCCCCCAGCAAAACCCCGCCTACCCAGGACACTATCCAGCCGTAAAAACAAACACAAGAAAAAGAAAAACCTGTCTTATCGTGGCAAAAGGAAAAAGAACGTCGGTGTAATGCCAACACCAGGAAAAAACGGGTAAGAAAAACAATGCTATGAAACAGAGGGTGGGTGGGTGGGACAAAAAGAGTAAACCAGCCCCTCCTCCCCGCTCCCGAGGGCCCAGTGATTTTCCCGCCCCTGCCTCCCTCCACTTATCACCTTCGGCGCGCCTCGCGCCCCTAATCAGACCCCCTACCCTGCACCTGGGTGGCCGCTCCATTGTGCGAAGCCACCCAGGGGGAGACCTGGCTCGCGCCCTGCACCCCCTGGGTCCCCCCTCGCACAATAAATCACCAACCACCACTTACTTGTTAGCAAAAAAGGCCACTTTATTAAGACAGGTGCCAAATCTTAATTTTGCAATGCAATAACTTTCCAAAGTTTGTCTTCAAATCACCCCAAACCTAACCCCCAATGTAAAAACCCCACCCCTAAACAGAATCCCGACCCCTGTGTGCATTTTCCCCTACTTCTCATTTCCTGATCACGTGACTGCTCCCCCCCTCCCCCGTTGGAGGATAGGCTAACCCGCTCAAGGCTGCCCACCCCCCCAGCAAAACCCCGCCACCCAGGAAAACCCACAGAGTTTTCCTGCCCCACCCCTCAACTTGGTGGTAGTGCACAAACCCCTTTTTCAAGCGCACCATATTTGTTCCTTCCAAATTTGCCCAATCAAATCCCGCAACTCCAGCAGGTAATATGCTTGCCCCATTGTAGATAAATGTACCCCATCCTCACGGAACATATACCCTTCGGTGCATTTAATGTTGGGATGAGCTAGGACCCACACCCCATGACCCTCACAAAAATGTCTCATAGTGCGGTTAACCTTTCGTCTCGCTTTTTCCATTGCTGCATGATGCCGTGCTCCTCTCCAGTGCAACCTTGTAATGAACTCTGTCCAGATCAACTGGGTGCTCTCCCAGGTAGCCTGGAGGACCTCCAAATCATGTTTCATCAACTTTATTAACGACAGCCCTGACAAATCAACGAGGTCATTTTCACCCAAATGAATAATGAGCAAATGTGGCGGTCCCCTTCCAGAGCACATCGTGGCCAGCACCGGAAACAAACCCTCCCAACGCATTCCCCCTTTTCCTTTCCATACCACCTCGTGGCTGGCACTGCGCAGTCCAAGGGAACGCCCACACATCTGTTGTTCGGCATAGACTGCAGCCCATTTAACGAAGGAGTGTCCTACTATCCATGTCGATTTTTTCAAACTTACGGGCCCTGATGCCAGACCTAGACAGAAAAACAATGATTAACCAAAGACAAAAGAGGAGCTATGCAGAGACTTTCCGAACATATTTCTCACAACATTTGGACTTCCATCTCCCAATACGGCGTATGTCTGCCCAGGACCACCCCAACCTGGCCGCCTCTGTAGCTGCCCCGATCCGGAAAGAGTGTGTCCCAAAACATAAAGGGTTTTCCCCCAAAAGAAGAAGAATCTTCCTCATGACCGCCAGCAACTGAGCCACCAAAATAGGCTGCCCCGAGGCGTGGCAAAATACAAGACCCAGAGCAAAGCCACTAGAAGCCTTGAAACTTTCCCATTCCCCTACCGGGCAGCACAAACCGTCCTCACTTCTGTTTAAGAAAACCCATTTACCCCTGCCCAGCTGATCCGTCTTTGACATTCTCAACCACAGGCTCAACCTGTGCCCCTCAATAAATACCTCATCACTGCGGATACCTGGCCTATGCCGCAGCCCAAGCAGTTCCGAGGCTCTGAAAGCCCCAAAAAACAACCATAAGAAACATAATCTAAACAGCCTGCACTCAGACTCATCATAACATACCAAAGGTAACTGCCGCAGCATTCCTTGCAGCAAATCATAGGTTACCGCCCTGCGTAACTGTTTCGTCCCCGCCTGCACCCTGCTTAAACCTTTGAGGACCCTTTTCACCAAAACCCCCTGAACCAAATCCCTCCCCCACCACAATTGCCCGTAAAAAGAAAGCCCTGCCAACTTGCCAGAAATAGTAGTATGTGAGAGGCCTTTGTCAATCAAGTGTAACACAAAACCTAGCACCAGATGAGCATCGGTCCAACTCCCCCTATTGTCAGCACACAGTTTACCATAGCTCAAGAACTCTCTCCACGCCTGCTGATAGCTCCGTCGTGTAGAAGCCGCTATGGAGTTTTCCACAAAAGCGGCAAGTCTCAATCCCCCCACTCCCAGACACACTGCGGGATTGGCGTCTTGTTGTGTTCCGCCCCAGGAGCCAGCCTGCGAAATCTCGCCCACTGTAAACGAGACAGAGAGTCCGCTATACTGTTATGCACTCCCGGGATATGACGCGCCTTAAACACAACATTGAGCTGTAAACATTTGAGCATGAAAGCGCGCAGCAAGCGTAAAACTCTCAAATCCCTGGCTTTCTGCTGGTTAATTAACTGAACCACCGTTAAATTGTCAACGTGGAAAAGCACTGAACGATTCTGAAACTCATCGCCCCAGACATATAAGGCAACCAAAAGCGGAAAAAACTCAAGAAAAGCAATACTGCGCCCTTGCGACATCCAATGACGCGGCCAACTCTCAGCGCACCAGCGGCCCTCCCAAAATACACCAAATCCATGCGCACCAGAGGCATCCGAGTAGATCTGCACTTGCCAAATCATTTCTTCGTCCGCAAAAAACAAAGACACCCCGTTAAACTCTGCCAGAAATGTCAACCATATAGCCAAATCAGCCTGTGTAGCCGCTGAAATACGCACTCTGTGGTGAGGAAGAAAAGCCCCAGACATGGCCATGCCCAACCTCCTGCAAAATGTTCTCCCAGCCCGGACCACCCTGCATGCAAAGTTAAGATAACCCAACAGCTTCTGCACCTTCCTGAGCTCCAACTTGCGCTCGTCAATCACAGAGGACAAAAATGCAGTGATTTCCTGAACTTTCCCCGCTGGCAACCTTGCTACCATTGCAATGGTGTCTATTTCAATACCCAAAAACACCATCGTCGTGTTGGGACCCTCTGTCTTATCCGGGGCCAATGGCACACCCAGCTCCTGCGCCAACGTCTGAAAAGCCAGCAAAGCGTCCTGGCACTGACCTGTACCCTGAACTCCAATGAAAAGAAAATCATCCAAATAATGACAAATGAGGGCATGCCCAGTCACCTGAGTGAATCGCCACTGCAAAAATGAGCTGAAAAGTTCAAAGAGGGCACAAGAGATAGAGCAGCCCATAGGAAGCATTCGATCTACATAAAAAGCTCCCTGCATCTGCATTCCCAAAAGTTCAAAGTCAGAAGGATGAATGGGTAACAGCCTAAAAGCAGATTGGATATCACTCTTGGCCAATTGAGCCTCCCTCCCTGCCGATCTAACCAAACGCAGGGCATCATCCACAGAAGCGTAGGACACACATGCATCGTCAGGCGATATGAAATCATTAATGGAGGAGCCCTCAGGCCATGACAGGTGGTGTATCATGCGAAAATCCCCTGCTTTCTTTTTGGGGACCACCCCCAGTGGAGAAACAATCAAATTGGGCATAGGACAGCTGGAAAAAGGACCAACAACTCTTCCTGCCTCCATTTCACCCTGCAACTTCAGTTGAACCACCTGTGGCATCTCCTTAGCGGACTTCAAATTATCGGACCACCTACCCAGTCTAGGCCCCTGGTAACCTATTTTGAAGCCGTCCTTGAAACCCCAAAAAAGCCTACTGGCGGCCTCAACGTCAGGATACTCCTGCAACCAGTGCCCCAAAACCTCCAACTTAACCGGAGTAGGACCCCTTTCCTGCAAACTGGAGAGCATTTCCCCTTCCCCTCTGCCCCCTACCCATGTCACCGAACCGCTGGCCGGCAAAGCATTGCGTGAGGGGATGCCTTCCACCGCACTGGGAGCACTCATGCTTATATCGGCAAAACTGCCTATTGCAGAAACCCCTGTTGAAATTCCAACAGGCTCCAAAAATAGGGGTCTGACCTCTGCCCCCAAACCCCGCCCCAGGCTGGGCGGGACGAGCGGGAAAGGGCCGATAAGAGATAGGTAAACCACTAGCCGTGTGCGTAGTAGCCGGCGGCTGAGACGACGCCATCCATTGGAGCCACAGCTCAGAATCCACATCGCCCCAAGGCCTGTCCTGCGACACACTAAGCCGAGCTCGAAACTCCTCATCATAGGACAGCCATGCGAAACCCCCAAAGTAACTCTGAGCCTTCCGAATAATATCCATGTATTTGAAAATTGCCACCGCCCTATCTGGATATTTTTCACAATATACGCTGGCATATATCAGGAAAGCAGAAGACCAGTTCTCAATATTCTTAGGGACCCTAGGCCGCCTCGCCAGCTCCCACTCTTCCTCCTTGGAGCCCTCCTTTGCCTGAATATCACGGTGCAATAATTTGAAAACATCCACAAACTCATGACGCCAAATCCTGCTTTTCGTCTTATCTGATAGATGCGAGCCCAACGGCATAGCAATCCCCATGTAAGGCAACTTCTTGTGTATATTTTTATCCTCCTCCACTGCCTCCGAGGCACCCTTACTCTGATTCGCAATAGACTGTGACCCAGGAACGGATGCAGCCCCTTCCCTCCCCTCACCCCCTGACGAACCTTGATTCTCAGAAGAGGACTTGTCCCCCAAAGTATCCCCCCCAATGCCAATTGATCTGGTGGCCTTCGGCGGTGGACCCCCGGGCTGCCAAACAGAACACCACCCCGGCGTACCTGTAGACAATGTAGCTTCTCGAAGGCTGCTGCCTGGCCGGTCCCCTTGCTTGCGACTGGTGGCTGCCAGAGCCTGTTCCTTTGCATAGTCCGCACCAGACGTCTGCAAAAAACTAAGCACATGTGGTTGCCCCAAACAACCCCTCTGCCCCTTCACCGCTTTCCCCACTTTTTTCCCCTCGTCACCATCCCCGTCTCTCAATTCCCCATCCTCCAATTCCTCATTGTCCACTTCCATATTCCCCAATGTCTCCAACACACCCGAAGGCGCCCCACTGTGCCCCATCTTGCCCAAAAAGCTCCCACTCCCCGAACCTAAATGCCACTGTGCATCCGTGTGAGCGGAAGGGTGACCTAACTGAGAAAGGAGATCCGCTCCAGATCGCCCTCCCGTAGTAGGCCCCCCAGACAGAGCCGCAGTGTGCTCCATCCGTCTGGAACGCCGGCCGGCCGCAAGCCGTGAGGCTAAAACCGGCATATCTTCCTGGAAGCCGCTCAAGCCCTGTGGTTCCTGTTCGCCCTCAGCAAACTCCCTATCTCCCAACAACCCACTCCTACCAGCTCCCGGGGCACCCCCACTGCCTACCCAGACCCACTGGCCCACCTGAGAATCCGGTACCCTGGGTGCGGTAACCTCTGACAAAGGAAGAACGCCTGGCCTGAGCCCTGACACCCCGACAGGTCCCCTCTCCGTAATCTGGCCGCTGAAATCAACCGGCGAAGCCAGGGGGCATGCGCCCAATAATGCGGGCGATCTGCCCGGCAACTGCTGATAATCCACCCCACCCTGTGTACTCCTCAGCCCCAGTGCGCCTCCTCCTGCTTGGCCTGCCCTCGTTCCCACCACACCCGAGGCTCCCTCCACACTTTGCAGGGACCATATCCCCGATGTCCCCCCAGAGGGGCCCTCAGAGGTGAGGTCCGTATTCACCAGCACAGGCAAGGCAGGTGCCGGGCTCAACAGAAAAGTCTGCCCATTTAGCTGCAACAATTGCGTGGTGCTCTGCCACCCCGAACTCTCAGACCCCGCCAGCGGGGGGGTAACTTGCTCCTGCACCGGCCCGGGGGACTCCAGCCCAATACAGCTCTTCGCCCTCCTTCCGCGTGTAGCACGCATAGGCAGCCCGCCGGCCCTGCCCCCAGCGCCCCTCCCACGAAGCCCGGTCGATGCCAGGGACCTCCCCCGCCTTCCCCGCACTGTAGCGCGCCTCCCAGCCACAGTAAAGCAGGCGGGCGCACGTACCTGTGACAATGCGGACACCTCATCGGAAGGGCCAGCCTGCGCCTCCTCCCCTTCAACACGGGCCGGTTCCAGACCCACCTCCAGACCTTGCGGGACCTCCATAGCTGCTGCTTGCCCCGGGGATAAACAGGCCGCCACCGCCTTCGCGACCCCGCTGCTGGCCTTCCGCGGCGCCCGTGTCAGGCCCACCCATGCCTGTCCAGCGACTCCCGGCTTCAGTAGGTCGCTTCTGCCTGCCTCGCAGAGCACCCGGACCGCCTCCCGCACCGCCTCCTGGGACGTCATTCTTCCGATGCAGGCCTACGGTGGGGCAAGATGGACAAAAAGAGTAAACCAGCCCCTCCTCCCCGCTCCCGAGGGCCCAGTGATTTTCCCGCCCCTGCCTCCCTCCACTTATCACCTTCGGCGCGCCTCGCGCCCCTAATCAGACCCCCTACCCTGCACCTGGGTGGCCGCTCCATTGTGCGAAGCCACCCAGGGGGAGACCTGGCTCGCGCCCTGCACCCCCTGGGTCCCCCCTCGCGCACGTGCAGTTTTCTTCCGTCATCTGGCTGCAACCCTACAGTTTTACAACTGCACCACCAGTCACGGGCGGTTGGGGTGGGGGGTGTGGGGGGGGGGGGAATGGGGCCCTCGTAGCTGTATGGGGGAGGCGGGAGGGGTTCGTTTAATAAAACAAAAAAAAACTTCTGGAAGGATCCCGGTTCCTGCTCCCGCCGTCCTGCGTGTTCAATTCTTGCAGATCTCGTCAGAAAGGAAGCTTCCCTCCCTCCCCCCTGCCAATTACAACGCTGCACCTGCCAATCACAACGCTGCAATGGCAGCGTTGTGATTGGTGAGGCGCATCGGAGCGTGCCCCACCCGGGCCATTTTCTCTGTAGGCTGCTGCAAGGGAGAGTGGGCGGTCCTGCTCGAGGGCAGGGGGGGAGTGGCTTGCCCGCTGTTGTGGGTATTGACTGTTTGGTCGGTCCCAGGGCTGACCAAACTGTCAATACCCACAACAGTGAGCAAGCCACTCCCCCAGCCCTCGAGCATAACCGCCCACCCCCCAACGAGGCACTTCTGCTTTCTCGCCGTGCGAGAAGCAGAAACATAAAGTGGTAGTTATTACCATTTATGTTTCTGCCTTCTCGCACGGCGAGAAAGCAGTGGGGCGACGTCCCCACGCCCCAATGGGGGAGCCGCCACTGATCTTAAAGAAGTGTTAAGCAGCTTGTTTACCAGATCTAATCATGTAGTGTAGGTTAGAAGAAAAAGAACCTCACAGTCTATATATAAAATAGGTCTATTTATTACCCAACACTCACTAACGAATTGGTATATCTTCTACCTGGAGATATAAACACAAATACACAATAATACTTAATTACCAAATAAGGTAACTGGCAATAAATACAGTGGTCTCCAGGGGGAGACCAAACCATATACTAAGAAAGTGGAATGCGAACTGCAAAGGAGGACGAGACTTGGATCAGAACACCCGGAGGAGCCGTGGACACAAGGAACCACCCAAGGTATGTACCCAGGAACCCCAAGGAGGCTGTATGCAGAGTGGGGACCTTTCCCAGAGACCCTGAAGAATTCCCTTGAAGGATGGAAGGTTGGAGAGCCACCCCACCCGTGGATGCCCCGTGAATAAAGTTGCCTACACCAGGTAAGCCAGGTGCATAGGGGTAAAGAGACATCAGAAACCTCCATAGACGACAATTGAAGACTTGGAGAAGAAGGTGAAGAAGTCCGATGGAATCCAAGGGTAGATTCTGGAAGTGAAGAACCTGCAAGCAGCAAGGAAAGAGTCTATGCCACTGGAAGGTGACCAGCAGGCACGGAAGAGCAATACTCTCTGATGTCGGGAGGTTCAGAAGAGTCGACGGTGACCATGTCACTGCAGCTGTGAGGAACAGGTGATGCTGAGGAAGAACAGGAGCTGTACACAAGCTGTCCCACGTCAGATGTCGGTGACTAGGTGGTCGGTGTCAGCCTGTGTAGCAATAAGCCTTGGTAGCAGCAACTGGCGTGGAGAACGAAAAAGGAGCAACGTTGGGACCAGCAAGGTCCAGGGGACTCGCCAACAGCAGGAGAGTTGAAGCAGGGCCCGAGCAAGCAGGGGATCCCACTGATGCCGAAGAAGACCGTCAAGAGGACCCACAGGCCAAAGGCACGGGAGCCGCAAGAGGACCTCGAACAGCTCACCAAGAATGACGACACACTATGCAGAAGATGCGGTGAGGATGTTGATGTTAGAGGGAAGAGATGCAGGAGGCTGGAGCTTCTTGTAGCCCGAAGATCTCTGGAGTGCAGAGCCAACAAGCCTTGGCAACGGCAAGTTGACACTATGCACAGGGGTTTGGTCCCAGTGGTTCCAATGATGGATACTGCCCTCAAACTTGCAGGGAGGACAGGTGAGGGCTCAATGGAGCTGCAGAACCACCACCAGTGTTGTTGATCCTTGGGAAGTCTGTGAGATGTCAGCAGCAGCAGACCGGTCAGCTTCGTTGCGGTGCCTGCAGATGCAGGGGAGTGAGTCTTTCACTCCAAAGGAGATTACTTCGGGTGTCTTTGATGTCCGCATGTCTGTCGAAGAAGTTCAGGCGACAAAGAAGACTTGTAGAACAGTGAGACCAGGAGCAGCAGGCTTCTTCTGTGGTGCAGTCTCGGTTCCAGTCGAAGTCCAAGTGTCCAGACGGGCGAAGAGTGACTTGGTTTCAGGCTGGAGTCTTGTCCCACGCCGAATCTAAAGACCCACCCACAGTTAAGCCCTTTAGCACCATAAGGAAAGGGTTGGAACAACCCAGGGGTCCCTCCCAGAGTAGGGCTGGACAGAGGGGAGGATACTTCCATGCCCTTTGTCCAGTTTCGCTCCACAGCGGGAGCCAAGGTCTCCCTGAACTGGCTCAAACTGGAGTATGCAAGGAGGGCACCAAATGTGCCCTTCAAAGCAGTCTGGCGCTGGCAAGCACGCCCCCCCCACCTCAGTACACTAAGTCCTGTCAAGAAGGTGGTCACACCTCTCTGCGACAGGAAACCTATTGTTCTACCTTTCCCTGCCTGAGCTCAGCAACAGGAGGGCAGAATCGTGTCTATGGTCGGCAGCAGCACTAGCTAGCAGGCAGACCCTGGAAGGCTGTTACCGGGAGTACAGAGAGATACCCCAAGGGAGCCCCCGTACATGGAATCATACTGCCAACACTGGAATCGGTGTTGGGGTATAATTCCAGCATGTCTGATACCAAACATGACCAGTTTCGGTGCAGCCACTATATAGTTAGACATCTCGTAATGACTGATGTCCACTATATATATTAAAATGGTTGACCGCACTTACGAAGCCTGGAGAATTGACTCCTGGGTTTTTAGGGGTGTCCTGCTTATGCACGGGCATCCTCACACTTATAACCAAACACCCTGCCCTCAGGACTGAGAGCCTGCAAATAGGGTTGACTTATAGGTTTTAAGAGCAGCGACCTCAGATATAACTAAACTTATATCTGCCGTGAGAGGTGCAAGCAAGCATCAACTCACACAGGCTGCAATGGCAGGCCTGTATTCACAGTTTAAGTGGACTCCCATCCTTGGGGTACCTATGCCCTAGATACCTTAGTACCATACACTGGGGACTTACAAGGGTACACCAGTAGCTAATTGCGGATGTACAAAAGTACTTACCGTGGTCAATTTAGGGATAAAGCACAGTGACTGGGGTCCTGATTAGCAGGATCCCAGTCAGTCTAGTTAAACAAAACAACCTGACAGCAGGAAAAAAGTGGTGGTAACTATGCTAAAAAGATCCTACCTTCTTATAATATGTAATCACTGCATGCTATATGTAATCAATATATGCTGTTTGTACTTCCAGTGTGGCATGTGTAATCACTATATGCTGTTTGTACTTCCTTATTTTTTGTAAAAGTTTTTCTATTTTTCAATGCAGACGATACATAAATTTGAGTTATACCAACTCCCCCCCCCATCCCCCTTTACTGTCAAATGACAAATTTCAAGGACACAAAGAAAAGATGTACAGCTTAAGAATAATAAGTACGAAAATCGTCAAGGAAACTTTGAGCAAAGTGGAAAGAAGAAGCAAAAAGAAAAATATGAAAAGGAAAGGAAAGAGAAGGCAGTCCGACTAAGCATATGAACCTGACTGATCTGATTGTTCCAACCAGGTGGAAAAGGACCCCCAGATGTCTAGTCCCTTTTTTTGCCCTTTGCGCCCTTTTTTAGCGTATATGGCCTTTTCGAGGTGGTAAGTTGCAACTAGCCTAGCTAACCATTGGGGGAAAGAAGGTGGGTCAGTCTCAATCCATGCTGATGCCACACAGATCCTCCATATTGTCATAGCAACGTAGATGAGCGCCCCACCTTTTTCCCTTTTAATCTCTTCCTGGGTTCCCAGTAGTATGGTTATAGGGGTCAGAGCTATATCCTGTGTAATGACCCTTCCCAGAAAATCCTGAATTCTGAGTAGAACTGGAGTAAGTTTGGGGCAGACGGCAAACATATGTACTGCATTGTCCCCCTGCCTGTTCCCCATTTTGCAATTTTACTGGGTGTAATATATAGAAAAAAAATGGTCTTGAAGTGTTGCGCCTGTAGTTTTGCTGACAATAAGTCGCTTTGAGAGAGTGCCAGTGAGTTGTAAAACATACTGTGCGCGGCCTCTAGTTTAATAAGCCACTTGTCTGCTATTTTAAGCAAGTCATCTGGGGTTTGGCTGTTTAGAGCAGAGTAAATGAGACCTATTTGAGGGGTCGTTGGGGCCCGCAGTGTATTAATGAGTTCATTCTCCAAGAATCCTGCAGGTCCCCCGACTTTTCGAACGAGAAAGTCGTGAATAGCAAGATATTTGAAGATGTCATGATTTTTCAGTCCGTGTTTGGTTTGTAGCTCTGGAAATGGCTTAACTCCTTTGTTGGAAATTAGGTCTCCTAGCTCAGTGATACCAGCCGTATACCAATTCAGTAGATAAGACCTACCAAAAATGGCAGGAAGATTGGGGTTCTCGGTAATAGGAGTATAATGGTTAAATGTTCCTAGCCCATAGGTTTTGCGGATATTGCGAAAGACCTTAAAAGAGTTCATTAATGTCTTGAACCTAACGCGCTTATAGTATCCGAAGGATATTTGTCTAAATAAGCAGCCGCGAGTCTCTTCTCCCAATAGAAGCCGAAATGGTGAAGGAAGGCCGGTTGGGAGAGGGATGGAATGTTCCTTCAACAATTCAGTACTATATTGTAGAACTGAGGCCCAATAGTATAGTGCTATATTAGGAAATGCCCAGCCACCTCGTTCCCTGGGAAGAGACAATTGTTTTAGTGCTCGTCTAGGTTGTGAGTAAGCCCAAATAAATTGCGTAAAAATTTGTTGAAGTTTCTGGAGCTTGGCCTTGCTAAATTCCAATGGGATGGAGCGGAAATAATATAGCAATTTCGGGAAATAGGTCATTTTGATTACATTACATCTGCCTACAAGAGTCAGGTGTAAGTTGTCTATTTTTTTCAGGGCTTTTTTGGTTTCGGTAATCAAGGGGGATATATTTTCAGTTACAATTTCATCTATATTGGCCGTGATAATGACCCCCAAATATTTAGCCTGTGTCACGATCCGGGAATCAATCCAATTGATTTTTCTGTTTCTAATTATCTGGGTTTTATTTTTGTTCAGCGCATATCCCGAAATTTTCCCGAATTTTCGTGCCTCCAATTCCAATGCCAAAATAGCACTCTTAGGTTCAGAAGTGGTTATGGCCAAGTCATCAGCATAAGCCATGATTTTAGGGTCGATTCCCTGCATACTTATTGCCAGAATTGTTGGGTTCTTTTCAATCCTCTTGATTAGGGGGTCTATATAAAGGGCAAAGAGTAGGGGGGAGCAGGGGCAGCCTTGCCTGGTTCCCCGAGAGATATTAAATTGCTCGGTCAGTCTCCCATTAACCAGCACACAGGCCGTCGGGCTTTGATATAGAGCTTGTACAGCCTGCGTGAGTTTTGGCCCGAAGCCCATTCTCTTCATGACACACCACAGGAACCGCCAGGAGACCCGATCAAATGCTTTCTCAGCATCTAGTAAGATCAAAGACATCGGGTCTCCTGTCACCCGCGCTGCGTCAAACAGAGTAATGGCCCGTCTAATGTGTTCAGTGGTGCCTTTCTTGGGGATGAATCCGTGTTGCCATTCTGACACCAGGGATTCAACTACAGTAGAAATTCTTGTAGCAAGTATTTTGGAATATACCTTGGAATCGCAGTTTATAAGTGTAATTGGTCTGTAAGAGCCCATTTCTAGAGGTGATTTGTCTTTTTTAAGAAAAATAGAGATTTTGGTATTTGACCAGGAGGCCGGAGGAGAAGCCCCGTTAAATATGGTGGTTATCACAGCAAGAAGGATAGGCTTAATTTGGGATGCGAATATTTTATAGAACTCCACGGGAATGCCATCCATTCCCGTGGCTTTCCCGTCTGAAAGGCTGGTTAGGGCTTCCAGGATATCATCCCAGTTCGGGATCATTTCCAGTTGTTCACGATACTCCTGGCTAAGCTGTTTTAACTCTATCTCTTTTAGATAATTGGTAGTCTCAGGATCTTCTAAATCGACTGGCGTGTTATTCTCCTCTGAATATAGCTTAGAGTAAAAATCTTGAAAGCCTTTTTGTATTTCACTAGGATCGCTAGTTTCAACTCCTGTTCGTACTTGAATCGAGAGTATTTGGCTTTCTGTGGTCTGTTGTCTAGTTTTGATAGCAAGGTGATGACCAATGCGATCGCTACATTCGTAATTTGTTCCTCGCGTCGCTGCCCATTTAGCTGCGTTTTTTTCAACAAATACTGCCCCTATTTGGGCCTTGATTAATATAACTTCATTTTGTAGGTTCTCGACATCCTGACCAGTGTGAACCATTTGGACTAGTTTAATGTCTGACTCTTTAAGCTTTTCCTGGAGATTGAGTATTTTCAATTTGTCTTTCTTATTTTTCCTAATCGAGAACCTTAAAGTTTCTCCCCGAATACCCGCTTTTAGTGTATCCCAGACTACCATGGTTGAGGCCGTTCCAATGTTTATCTCCAGAAACTCCTGAATCCAGGTTTGCATGTGAGTTCTATAGCCTATGTCCTGTAGGAGGGCTTTCTCAAAGCTCCATCTTGGGGGTTCTTTCCAGTTCTCTAGCTCCTTGATGTCCAAAATAAGTGGGTTGTGGTCTGACATAAAACGCGGCGCTGTGTCTATGGTGCATTTGCCCAATAGGGATGAAGAAATGAGAAAATAGTCTAGTCTAGCAAATGACCGGTGGGGTGCAGAAAAATAGGTATATCCAGGTTGGTTGGAATTAAGTTTAGACCAAACATCGCTCAGCCCATGGGTTTGGGCTAAGCTAATGATTGCTTGATACACTAGCGGTTTTCTGCCTTTATATTTTCACCTAGTGTCAGTTTCCCAGTCGCAGGGCAAATTAATGTTGAGGTCACCACAAATAATTATTGGGGTGGGCCAGTGAACTAATTCTCCAGAGATCCAGTTGATGACCCCTGGGTCATCAGAGTTACAACCATAGATAGAGCATAGAGTAAAAGGGGGATTAGAGAAGAGATGGCACTCGGTGATTACCCATCTACCTAGTGGATCAGATTTGACACGTGGGTTTTTTAGAGGAAGTCTCCTGTCAGCCATAATTCCTACCCCCTTTAGTCTAGCTCCTTGTGTAGTATCCCCTATAATTTTAAGCCCTAGTGAATTTAGTAGGTGTTTTTGTGATCCCTCTATATGTGTCTCCTGGAGACAGATGATATCACCCCCTAAAGACCGTATGCCTTGCGTGACTTTCTGCCTTTTCATGGCGTCATTTAGCCCACAAATATTTGCAGAAATAAGCCTGAGAGTATTTATTTTAGCCATTTGGGTGTTTGAGATGAACTAGACCAGAAGTTTCTTGATTAATTAGATGTGCTTCCTTGGTAAGTTCTTTAGTTGTGTTTACTAAATGAGTGAGTAAAAAATTGTGTGGGAAACTGTGTCCTTGATTCCATTGTGCTAATCTAAAAGTGACCCTTACCCCACCACCCGCCTTCTTTGGAGCGATCAGGAAGAACCTGAATGATGGTGGTCATTAGTGAGGCTCCACCGCTGATCACGCCGTACGAGTTTAATTGTGTGCTCGACTAGTCTGCTCTTTGAAGATTTAGTGTAGGACATTACTACATTAATAGAATTTGTGCTTCGCCTGCAGCAAAGCTAGCTCTAAGAAATTAAGAAATTGTTTAACCCACCCATCCTCCCGTTGCGTTATCCATTTTCCGTGTATGTGCATGTATCTATGCTTGTGCCGGTGGTGCTATCTCTATCTCTCTATCTTGGACCCTTCTTGGACTTAATTTCCTCTAAGTATTCCCCAGCCTTTATTTCAGACAGAAATATTTTAAATCCCCCATTAAAAATGACTTTAAGTCTAGCAGGGTTCATGAGATAGACTTCTGCTCCTAGCTGCTGAAATGGGGAAATTAATTGTCTTAGACGCCATCTGCGCTCCACGGTCTGATGGCAAAAGTCAGGTTTTGCGAAGAAAGTTATTCCGTTGGCCCCCTTCTTGGAGTTTGGGCGAGCCTGGTCATAAATCAGTTCCCTCAGCAGGAAATTCCCAAAGTATACCAGGAATACTCTTGGTTGTTCATATGTTGAAGGGGTAGCGATGTGCCCTCTGCACCTCATGGTCCCAGTCCCAGCCTGGATGTTCGGGGAAGGATTCTTGAAGGAGTTTTACAATGAACCGCCTGGGGTCTTCACCTTCTTTCCCTTCCGGAATGCCTAGTAAGCGTAGGTTGTTTCTGCGTTGGCGATTTTCCTGCTCCCCCATTTTTGCCATGATATCTATTAGACAGGCGGCATTGCTCTCACTTTGTTTTTTAGTAGCAGTGGTCTCTGATTGTAGGTACTCAGTGCGCCCCTCGACCATGGAGACGCAGTCGCTTATGTCGGTGCATGCCTTATTCAGTCGCCTCAGACCTCCTTGTAGTTTTTTAGCGGCACCTTTGGCTGCTCGGTTGTCTGCCCGAACCTCTTCCTGGACTTCTTTAATTGAGGCTAGGATTGACGCTAGTGAGGGCTCTGTAGCGACCATTGGTAAGTTCTTTGTCTTTTCCCAGATTGCAGGTTGGGAGTCATCTTCATCCAAAGGATAAGACATCTGTGAGTCAGAGTAATCCCATTTGAGTTGACTGCGTCTCTTCCCTTTGTTTTTAGTTCTCTTGGGTCTTTGGACCGTACCGGTGTCTTTGATTGACTCCTCGCTGCCATCTTCGCTAGAGTCAGTTCCTTTCTCATCAAAGGTAGTTTCTGTGCCGTCGGAAACCGAGTAAAAGTTCTCGGGCCCAGGTTCCGGAGTCCAAGGTGCACCGATCGCGGTTCCCAGGCCCTGAATGTAATTGGCGACATCGATATCTGGGGCTATAGAGGGAGTATCAAGACAGCTCAGATGAGTACAGTCTTCATTGTTTAGTACTATGCCAGCAGGGGTTGGGTGGATATCAAGTTCTATTGCCTTCTTATCCGTTTTATCATTATTACCTTTAGTCAAACAGAGGGAGTCGCTCAATGTTATGGCTAAATCTAGTGCATCCGTGATAGTTCCTCCACCAGATTGTGGCGTACCTACTGTCTTTAAATCTGCCAGGCTGGTCTCTTGACGTAGTTTTAGCGTAGGTGATTGGGGGGTTAGTGGATCTAGGGAGGGGGCCTCCAGGGTCTCTGATAGAAGGGTCTTAGCGCTTACGGCAGGTGGTTGTCCCTTGGCGCACAGAAACATTTTAGCAAGTGGTGGCTGAGCACCAGCTGAGTCTCTAGATGCCCCTGCCCCCACCCCCCCCCAGTCGCCCCAGCGTTTTTCTGTTGCCACTAACGTCAAGTCTGGGCCTGGAAATGTTCTCAGGGGCCGTGTCTTTAAAGTCATTGTTGATGGCAGCCTTCGGTTTGGTTCCCTTCTTGGGCCCTCTGTTACTCATTATCAAGAGGCTTCGATGGTGCTGCCGCTGCCGCCGGCGATTTTCCTCGTGTCCAGAGATACAGATCGAGGCGGTGGGTGCAGGAGGATCAAATGCCAAAAATAGCATAAACAGCAGGAGCCGAGTTAGCTGAGTTAGCAGGCTCCAGGCGGGTAGTTTCTGGTGATTTATGATGATTACGATGTTGAAGAAGCAAGTTGAAATGCTTTTACGAGACCGCGAGCCCAGCGCTGGCAATCCTCTCGCTGTCAGTCTGCGCGTTGAGCTGAGCATCGTAGCATCGCAGGGCGTCTAGTCGATCGGCTACGCGACCGGCGTGAGCAGCGGATTGCTCGAGTGCTCACGTTGACACCATCATCGCTCCCTGTCTGTTCATGCTGTTTGTACTTCCAGTGTGGCATGTGTAATCACTATATGATGTTTGTACTCCCAGTGTGGCATGTGTAATCACTATATGTTGTTTGTACTTCCAGTGTGGCATATGTAATCACTGTATAGTGTCACATCTTTCTAGTGTGGAATCTGTAATCACTGTATGCTGTCACATACTTCCAGTATGCAATGTGTAATTGCTGTATGCTGTCACATACTTCCAGTGTGGCATCAGTGTAAAGACTGTATGCTATGTGCAATTATTGTGTGCTATGATATATGCATTCAATGACGTATATGTAATCATTGTACGCTATGTGTAATCACTATATGCTGTCAAGTACTTCCAGTGTGGCATGTGTAATCACTATATGCTGTCAAGTACTTCCAGTGTGGAATGTGTAATCACTGAATGCTGTCATATATTTCCAGAGTGGAATGTGTAATCAAGTTGTGCTATAGTATATGCTTTCAGTGAGGTACATGTAATCACTGTATGCTGTCACATACTTCCCAGTGCGACATTTGTAATCACTGTATGCTGTCGCATACTTCCAGTGTGGCATGTGTGTGAAGTATTTATGCCAGTTGTAATTATTGTATAGACCTGTCTAATTTGTGTATTAACCTCCAGGGTGTCGTGTGCCATCACATACTTCAAGTGTGGAATATGTAATCAGTGTGCTATAATATGTGCTTTCAGTGAGGTATATGTAATCATTGTATGCTATATGTAATGACTATATGCTGTCACGTGCTTCCAGTGCGGCATGTGTAATCACTGTATGCTGTCACGTGCTTCCAGTGTGGCATGTGTATTCACTGCATGCGGATGCTGTCACATACTTCCAGTGTGGCATGTGTGTAATGATTGTATGCTATGTGTAATTATTGTATGTACCTCCAGGATCACTGTGTGTTGTCACATACTTCCAATGTGGAATGTGGAATCACGGTGTGCTGTGATATGTTTTCAGTGAGGTATATGTAATCAGTGTATGCTATATGTAATCACTATATGCTATTCATACTTCGAATGTGACATGTGTAATGACCTTCTGTTGTGTTTAATTATTGTGTATACCTCCAGTGTGTCATGTATAAAAAAGTGTATGCTATCAGATGAACTTCCAGTGTGTAATGTGTAATCGCTGTGTGCTATAAGATATGCCTTTACGGAGGTGTATGTAATCACTATATGCTGTCACATACTTCCAGTATGGCATGTGTAATGTGTAATTATTGTGTGTCCCTTCAATGTGTCATGTGTAGAAAGTGTATGCTATTACATGAACTTCCACTGTGGAATGTGTAATCACTGTATGTTGTCACATGTTCTTCCAGTGAGGCATGTGTAATCCTTGTATGATTATTACATACTTCCACTGTGGAATGTGTGATCACTGTATGTTGTCACATGTTCTACCAGTGAGGCATGTGTAATCCTTGTATGGTATCATATACTTCCACTGTGGAATGTGTAATCACTGTATGTTATCACATGTACTTCCAGTGTGGCATGTGTAATCCTTGTATGGTATCACATACTTCTAGTGAGGCATGTGTAATCAATGTATGTTATGTGTAATGACTGTATGCTGTCTGTAGGATCATCCCTACTTTCTGCCACTGATGCTGATGTTTTTTGACTGGAGGGCACTGGGTCCCTACTAACCAGGCCCCAGTGCCAGTGCTCTTTCACTTAAAACAAAACATATGTTCAATTGTAACCCAGTTGGCAAGGACTTAAGCACCCCTTTAAGTCTCTAGTAAATGGCATTGAGGACCCCTAAGGGCTGCAGCATGTATTATGCCACCCTAAGGGACCCACACCCAAATTACATGCAAACTATCATCGCAGGCAGCGTGAAATGGTGCAAACCATTTTGAAAACACAAAAGTGCACACTCCCTGTGTGCAATGCTCACTGCATATACTATATGTAAGTCACCCCTACAGCAGGCCCTAAAGCCCTAAGCTAAGGCAGGATGCATTATCATGTATGTGAAGACAAATCTGAATGAGCAGATATACCCCGTATTGTGTGGTCCCATTGCCACGACATTTCAAGTTTTCCAGAAGCCGTCTTAAATACATGTACTGGACAGTCAAAAAAGCACTTCAACACACCATCAAGGGTAGCAAGCACTATATAAATACAAACCTTTCTCCCCTCTCTATCTTTCCATTATCCTTTTCAATTCAGATAATCTGACTTACATACCCACCACTCAAATTACTTTCATATTTTCACTATAATAATTCACCACTAATCCTTTCTGAGTTCCGAAGTAGCGTGCTACTCGCCGAAAAAGCACTTCAACACCCCATGAAGGGTAGCGAGCACTATATAAATGCAAACCTTTTCCCCTCTTCTATCCCTCCGCTATCCATCTCAATCCGAATAACTGACTAACACATCCACTACTCAAATTACTTTCATATTTTCACTAAACTAATTCACCACTAATCCTTTATGGGTCCGGAGTATCGTGCTACTCGCTGAAAAGGCGCTTTGACGCCTCGTCAAGGGTAGTAAGCCCTATATAAATGCAATTGCAATATAATACAATACCCTTGGGATTGTATAAGATAATAATGGATTTGCGGATGTTTCCGGGGCATGTTACAAATGCGTCCTACCCTGCGATTGTGATATCGAGATGGTGGTAGTGAGACTAATCAGCCCGGAGTCTCAGGGAACCCTTGCTACAGCCCCACTGGCACGCTCCTGCGCAACATGTCAATCGTTATCTTCCAACCCTGTCAGGGCTGCAAATCTATTTTGTAGGGGTAGTGGCCCATACTGGTGCAAACCACTATTAGATTGGAGGAAGGTCTGGTCCCCATGAGACCTAGATAAAGCTGGGGCCAAATGTCTGTAAAAGAAGCCCAAGGGAAGAATTCTGATCAGGCTGGGTTTAACCAAGCTGGCTCTAGCTTGTGCCAGGACTTCACCCGCAACAAGGTGGTTACATACATTGATGATTATTAAATCGCTGTTAAATTTCTTTCCCAGACATCCAATCCCACCCATCCGCCGTGCCAGGAGAATCTCATTGCAGAAGTCCCACTGCCCATGCTCATTGGAATTCAACCAATGTATTGCTTTATTCATAAGAGCCCTTGTGTGTTCAATCTGGTCAGGAGGCAGAGGAGGTACGTTGGCTTGCACAACAACATATGGGCAGGAGGTAGATCAATCACAGGGAGGGATCCTCGCCTTGTGCTGGTACTATCAGCCTGACCTGTGGGAGGACTAGCAGGATCTACAACAGTCCTCTGTGACAGTGAGGGTGCAACAAGATCCATTTTATTGGCCCGAGGTTCGATGTTGGCATCCGTGCCCCTGTCCCTTCTGTTGCAAACTAAGTCCTGTGCAGCTGATATTACAGGACCAGACAAATGACTGGTTTCTGTATCCAAAGTAGGCTGTAGTTTCTGAGAGGACCCCTCCCAACTTTTTTACAGTTTGGCCTCAATTGTGTCCAGATGGTCAAAAAGGGGGCGTAGTTTCACAACCAGCAATTCGCTGAACCGCGCACTCATACAGTCCCAAGGATCGTCATTGGGGACGAGCTCTTTTGCATGTTCGGCTGAACTGGATGCAGCAGGCTTTGCAGTACCGCCTGGCAACTTGGGCCTTTAAACCTTTTTCCAGCATTTTACTAAGAGGCCTGTGTTTAGATCTGAGCCTGGTACTGAGGTTGGACCTGTATCCAGGGAGCGGGGTTTAACACAGACCCATTCTCTACACCTGGCCCCTCATCCTCGGCCTGCTGACCCACCCTAGTAACCCCCTTGGCTCCAGAGCAAACGCCAGGGCTATCCCTGACAGATGTGTCCTTCTGTAATGCAACTGGTGCTCATGTAAAGCGCACCAATACCTTGGGGTCAAGTTCATACTATATAAACCGCCCCCCCCAAAAAACTATTGGGAGCCAGAAACTGTCTGAAAAATGGCGAGGGGTAGAAACAAAAAAGTTAGGATAGAGTGTGAAGCCAGAAGGGCCTCCATTGAGTTTCTTCTCAATTGTCAAGTGAATGTCTGCTTTTTATCATGCCACATGCTCATGTATTGCTTTATTGCAGCCCCGCATACACCTTGCTTCCTCTTTAGTGCACCTTTCCATCGGTACACCCATGCATACCGCGCCTCCTGCTGCTTATCATCCCAGACAGCACTAGCTGATGCCTGATGTATCCCAGACTTGCCGTGGTGATGGCCGATGTGCGATCAGCACTTTAGCCCGGGGGAGCTGCTCACAGACACACACATGACTCAGAGACTGATAAGCAGTGAGTCATTCTGAATGACTCAATACTTAACACTGCAGTCTGTGGTTCATGAGTGTCTCGAGTATTATTGTCAAGGGCAGCCTTGGTAATACTGGTTGCTCTGCCCAGACAATAACTTTATTAGAGACTGTGCTACTCTAAAGAGCTAAAGAGGGAAGCCTCACCTAGAGTGATTCAGATAAAGTCATATGAACATGGTGTGCTGAGGGCCTCCAAATATCCCTTGTGGGCACATCACAGACGGCTTAATCTCCAGTGGAGTGGGGCGATTGCATCAGGCACCCAAGGACACTAAAAGTTTTAACACACTCGGAGTAAATTAACAAAGGGCTATGTGGCTTGTGGCATCTCTAGAGCCCTTTAACTGTTGAACAAGGGGCTACTGTGAGGGTGGAGAACTCATCAGGACGACTGTCTGTCAGTGACATGGCAAAGGTCTCCTGGTACACTGTTAAGGCCTGGCTGCCAGATTTAGACCTAATCAGTGAAGCAGCAATAGCCTCCTGTTAGGCTGTTAATGTCTGACCTCCAGATTTAGACCTCATCAGGGAAGCAGCAAAGGCCTGCCATAAGGCTGTTAATGCCTGGCCTCCAGATTTCAATCTCATCAGGGAAGCAGCAAAGGCTTGCTGTTAATGCCTGACCTCCAGATTTAGAGCTCATCAGTGAAGCAGCAAAGGCCTGCTTTTAATGCCTAACCCCCAGATTTAGACCTCACCAGTGAAGCAGCAAAGGCCTGCTGTAAGGCTGCTAAGGCCTGACCTCCAGATTTAGACCTCATCAGGGAAGCAACAAAAGCATCCTGTTAATGCCTGACCTCCAGATTTAGACCTCATCAGGGAAGCAACAAGGCCTGCTGTAAGGCTGTTAACGCCTGACCTCCAGATTTAGACCTCATCAGAGAAGCAGCAAAGGCCCCCTGTTAATGGTTGACCTCTAGATTTAGACCTCATCAGGGGAGCAGCAAAGGCCTCCTGTTAACACCTGACCTCCCGATTTAGACCTCATCAGGGAAGCAGCAAAGGCCTGCTGTAAGGCAGTTAATGCCTGACCTCCAGATTTAGACCTCATCAGAGAAGCAGCAAAGGCCCCCTGTTAATGGTTGACCTCTAGATTTAGACCTCATCAGGGGAGCAGCAAAGGCCTCCTGTTAACACCTGACCTCCCGATTTAGACCTCATCAGGGAAGCAGCAAAGGCCTGCTGTAAGGCAGTTAATGCCTGACCTCCAGATTTAGACCTCATTAGAGAAGCAGCCAAAGCTTGCTGTTAACTCCAGGCCTCCAGATTTAGACCTCATCAAGGAAGCAGCAAAAGGCCTACTGTTAACGCCAGACCTTCAGATTTAGACCTCATCAGTGAAGCAGCAAAGGCCTCCCATTAGGCTTGTAATGCCTGACCTCCAGATTTAGACCTCATCAGGGAAGCAGCAAAGGCTTGCTGTTAATGTCTGACCTCCAGATTTAGAGCCCATCAGTGAAGCAGTAAAGGCCTGCTGTTAATGCCAGACCTCCAGATTTAAACTTCATCAGGGAAGCAGCAAAGGCCTCCTGTTAGTGCCTGACCTCCAGATTTAGACCTCATCAGGGAAGCAGCAAAGGCCTACTGTTAGTGCCTGACCTCCAGATTTAGACCTCATCAGGGAAGCAGCAAAGGCCTCCTGTTAGTGCCTGACCTCCAGATTTAGTCCTCATCAAGGAAGCAGCAAAGGCTTGCTGTTAATGTCTGACCTCCAGATTTAGAGCCCATCAGTGAAGAAGCAAAGGCCTGCTGTTAATGCCTGACCTCCAGATTTAGACTTATCAGGGAATCAACTAAGGCCTGCTGTAATGCTGTTAATGCCTGACCTCCATATTAAGACCTCATCAGTGAAGCAGCAAAGGCCCGCTGTTAACGACTGACCTCCAGATTTAGACCTCATCAAGGAAACAGCAAAGGCCTGCTGTAAGGCAGTTAACGCCTGACCTCCATATCTGAAAGAGACACGTTAGATTCCTTACCTTAGAATAATCCCCAGGCGCCAGACTGGATCCGGAAAGTTTTTTCGCTAGCAGTACCCCTGCGCGTCAGTAGGTGGCGTCGTGCGGCTCCGCGTCCGTCGCTGGCGTCGTATGCGCCGAGATGATGTCATGAAGACTACTTAAGCGCCACCCATGCGCGCTGACGTCAGTTCTTCCTTTTTCCGCGCCAGTAAGCGCAGATCCGGTTAGAGCACGTACCTCAGTCACATGCAAGTAAAACGCGCTCCTGGCCCCTACCTTGCACCATAATCTGGAATCACCACCGCTGTTTGGCGGGTCCGGGTTACCGGGAGGTTGTGGGTTTCACTGGGTTCAGCGCCATCTTGCATTGGGGAGGAAGCGCGAGCGCCATCTTTGAGCGTCCAGGTCACCTGGGACGCCGAGACGACGCTATTTAGGGCGAGCTGCGCGGAAGGTGAGTCTGCTTAGTGCCCTTGAGGGCGAGAATACTATCGGTGCCCCGCTGCTGTTCGCGCTGGTCGCGCGCCATTCTTATTCAGCCTAGTTTTTAAAATACCCCGTTTTGTGGACTTTTGTTTGTTTTACTTTTGCCTTCTCCCCTGCTTTTAAAACGCGCTCCTGGCCCCTACCTTGCACCATAATCTGGAATCACCACCGCTGTTTGGCGGGTCCGGGTTACCGGGAGGTTGTGGGTTTCACTGGGTTCAGCGCCATCTTGCATTGGGGAGGAAGCGCGAGCGCCATCTTTGAGCGTCCAGGTCACCTGGGACGCCGAGACGACGCTATTTAGGGCGAGCTGAGCGGAAGGTGAGTCTGCTTAGTGCCCTTGAGGGCGAGAATACTATCGGTGCCCCGCTGCTGTTCGCGCTGGTCGCGCGCCATTCTTATTCAGCCTAGTTTTTAAAATACCCCGTTTTGTGGACTTTTGTTTGTTTTACTTTTGCCTTCTCCCCTGCTTTTAAAACGCGCTCCTGGCCCCTACCTTGCACCATAATCTGGAATCACCACCGCTGTTTGGCGGGTCCGGGTTACCGGGAGGTTGTGGGTTTCACTGGGTTCTTCACCCTCGGATTCGGGTAAGAGACGACACACAAAGAAGTCGAAGAAGCATTGTCGCTCTCCGACGTCCCCCGTCGGTCCCTGGATGCGGACGAGGGGGACAGGGGTTCTGCCCCTGCGGCTCCTTCGGAGCCCGGGAGTCCCGTGGCCTACCCACCTT
Source organism: Triturus cristatus (assembly GCF_964204655.1). NCBI lineage: Eukaryota > Metazoa > Chordata > Amphibia > Caudata > Salamandridae > Triturus > Triturus cristatus. The sequence continues at coordinate 44,674,244 of NC_140589.1, forward strand.
ACCCGGGTCCGTCGGCGACTCCCGCCCATGTGCAAGAATTTCTTGCCACCTTGGACTGCCTGTTTCGGCCTTGGGCTCCCGCCAGTGCACCCTCATGCCCCACGGTCCCGTGTCAGGATCCTGTAGGGCTGCCGGCGGCTCTGGCCCCGGAGCCGCAGGATCCTGCGCCATTGGCCCCGGCCACAGCGCCACAAGGTCCCGCACTGCCGACTCTGGCCCCAGCACCGCCATCGGCTCCTCTTCCTGTGCTGCAGTGGGTACCATTTGTTCCGCCTCTGCACAGGTTCTCGGACAATGTTGTCCCTTTCTGGGATCTGCACTGGGACACGGCACCGGTTTGGCCCCATCCTGCGCATGTTCCTTCCCCGGTCCCTGCCTCACCGCCGCAGCCGTTTCCGCATACGGCGGACGTGGAGGATGACTGGGAGGGGTCCGAGGACCCTCTTGCTTGTCAGTGTGACTTCGAGCAGGACTGGGTGGACGAGTTAGAGTAGGCCGGCGGCCTCGATCTCTCCTCTGACCCTGGGTTTGCCTCTCCTACCATGGAGGAGGGTGCTTCCTACACAATGGTGCTTCTTCGGGCCGCTGAGGTCCTCCACCTTGATCTCCCTACGGTGGCCCTCAAGACTAATCTCCTCACTGAGATGCTCCAGACGGCGCCCTCTTCGTCGGAGCTCCTGTTGCCATTTAACGACGCCCTCACTGACGTCTTACTAGGCACTTGGTTGCGGCCTGCTACGGGGGCCCCGGTGGATAAGAATGTCGCCAGGCGTCATCGTGCGGCGCCGGGTGACCCTGCCTTTTTGACCACTCATCCTACGCCCGAGAGCCTGGTCATCCAAGCTTCAACGTCCCAGAGTGCCTTTCCCATGGCTCCGCGTATAAGGACTCTAAGAAGCTGGAGCAGTTCGGCAAGCGGTTGTTCTCTTCGGCCAGCTTGAGGCTGATGTCGGTGAACACCGCTTGCCTCTTGGGTCGTTATTCTCACACGGTGTGGGATGCCATTGCACAGGTGTTGCCTCAGTGTCCTGAAGAGGCCCAAGCTGTGCTGTCTCAAGCTGTTGCTGAGGGTAAGGATGCAGCTAAGTTCGCCATTCGGTGTGGTCTGGACACCGCGGACTCACTAGGTAGGGCCATTCCTACGACTGTGGCGCTTCGTCGCCACGCCTGGTTGAGATCTACCGGGTTCTGGCCAGATGTACAAAACTCACTCATGGACATGCCTTTTGATGGCACCCGCCTGTTTGGCGATAAGGCCGACAGTGCGCTGGAGCGTTTTAAGGACTCGCGGGCTACGGCCAAGTCCTTAGGTCTTTCCACGAAAAGCCCAGCCACTCCTGGTTTTCGTTCCTTTCATGGCAACGGCAGGGGCGCCCAGGCACGTTCCTTCAGCAAGCCTGTGCAGAACCAACCGCAGACGCAGCTTCAGCAGGCGCGGGTCTGGGAATCAGCGTGGGGGTCAGTCCACCTCCACCCCTCTGCTTTTGCCTCCAAACCTTCCTAATCCGAGCTTTGTGGAGCACCCCACACCAGTGGGTGGCAGGATCTGCCATCACCTTCTCCACTGGCACGCTATCACCTCGGACATGAGGCACTGCAGATCATCCGCATGGGTTACTCCCTTGCCTTTCAATCCACCCCTCCAGCCATGCCACCTCAGTACCACCGCATGTCGGGGGGAACACTTGGCGACTCTCCAGCAGGAAGTTATGTCCCTCTTTGCCAAAGGGGCCATCGAGTGCGTTCCGGGGCTGGAAGTAGGGAGTGGTTGTTATTCCCACTACTTTCTGGTCCCCAAGAAGGACAAAGGGGGTCTGCGTCCCATCTTGGACCTCCGGAACGTCAACCGCTTCCTCCGGAAGGAGAAGTTCATAATGCTGACTCTGGCTCAGGTCTTGGCTGCCCTCGACCCTGGAGACTGGATGGTAGCGTTGGACTTGCAGGACGTATATTTTCACATCCCCGTCCTGCCGGCCCACTAGCATTACCTGAGGTTCACGGTAGGCCATGAGCATTTTTTATTTGCCGTGCTCCCCTTCGGCCTTACCAGCGCCCCTCGGGTGTTCACGAAAGTGATGGCGGTGGTCGCAGCTCATCTGCGCAGGTCAGGGGTGTCAGTCTTCCCCTACCTTGAGGACTGGTTGTTGAAGGCAGGCTCGCCCCAGGCAGTCGTCTCCCACCTTCAGACTACGGCTGACCTCCTGCATTTGCTGGGGTTCTCCATCAACATGCCGAAGTCGCACCTGAGTCCCTCTCAGCAGCTCCCCTTCATAGGAGCGGTTCTGGATTCGACGCGGTTTCGGGTTTATCCCCCCGAGCAGCGAGTCCGGGATATTCAGGCTATGATTCCGATCTTTCAGCCTCCATCTCGGGTTTCAGTCAGGATGACCCTCCGGCTCCTGGGCCTGATTGCCTCCTGCATCCTGCTGGTGCAACATGCCAGATGGCATATGTGGGCTCTGCAGTGGGATCTGAAGTTCCAGTGGTGCAGCATCAGGGCAACCTGTCTGATCATGTCCAGATCTCAGAGGGCACTGCACGACAATTGCAGTGATGGCTCACGAATCGTGATTAGGTCAATGGCAGATCCCTCTCCCTTCCCCAACCGGAGCACACAGTGGTGACGGATGCGTCCCTCCTGGGATGGGGAGGCCACTTGGGAGAGGCGTAGATCAGAGGACTCTGGTCTCCAGCCGAGTCCCGGCTCCATATCAACCTTTTGGAGCTGCGGGCGATCCGACTTGCACTGAAGGCATTCCTTCCCTCTGTGCAGGGAATTGTGGTGCAGGTGTTCACGCACATCACCACCGCCATGTGGTATTGCAACAAATAGGGCGGGGTGGGGTCATGGACCCTATGTCAGGAGGCTCTGTGCCTCTGGACATGACTGGAACATCAAGGAATTACCTTGGTGATTCAACACCTCTTTCTACAGTGGGGAGAGCCTTAGTTAGATCTATTCGCCACCGAAGAGAATGCGCAATGTCATCAGTTCTGCGCATTGGAATTTCCAAGGCGGCACTCGCTCAGCGACGCTTTTCGTCATGAATGGAGTTGCGGTCTGTTGTACGCCTTTCCGCTTATACCACTTCTGCCCAGAGGGTTGAAGAAGATTCGGCGCGACCAGGCCCAAGTCATCCTTGTGGCTCCGGATTGGGCACGAAGATACTAGTATCCAGAGCTACTCAGCATGGCAATCGATCCCCCGATCCGTCTGCCTCTTCGGGAGGATCTTCTGTCGCAGCAGCAGGGGACGGTCCTCCACCTCCATGCGTGGAGATTGAGCGGCGACAGTTGACAGCTTTCGATCTTCCTCCAGAAGCCGGTGATGTCATTCTGGCTGCCAGGCGTCCATCCACTAAGACGGTGTACGCCTGCCGGTGGAACAAGTTTGTGGCACGGTGCACAGCAAAGTATGTGGATCCCCTTTCTGCCCCTCTTTCTGAGGTCATTCTGTTCCTACTATCCTTGGCCCGGCAGGGCTCTGCTCTGGGCACTGTCAAAGTTTATTGTTCGGCCATCTCTGCCATCCTGAGGCTTCCAGATCAGCCTTCTCTCTTTACGTCCCCGGTTGTTAACTGTTTCCTGAAAGGCATTACGCACACGTTCCCCCCTTGCCTTTCGTAATGCCTCAATGGAACTTAAATCTTGTCTTGACCTATCTGATGTGCGCTCCCTTTGAGCCCCTTCATAACTGTCCTTTACATCTTCTAACTCTCAAGACAGCTTTCCTGGTAGCTGTCGCCTCTGCCAGAAGAGTGAGTGAGCTCCAGGCTCTTTCTTCTAAACCTCCTTTCCTTTCTGTTTATCCGGACAAGGTGGTTTTAAGGACCCGTCCTTCTTTTTTGCCAAAGGTTGTCACGCCCTTCCACATCGGGCAGACCATCACCTTGCCCACCTTCTTTCCGCATCCTTCAAAAGATGAAGAGAGGTTCCACCGTCTGGACCCAAAACGTGCGCTCTCGTTTTATCTGAAGCACACACAGCAGTTCCGGGTGGATGACCATCTCTTTGTTCGCTACGTGGGTGCCAAAAAAGGCCGGGCCGTGCACAAATGAACCATCTCTCGGTGGGTCGTTCTGTGCATCAAAGCATGTTACTCGTTGGCTAAGAAGGAGCCTCCTGTGGGGCTGCGTGCCCATTCGACCAGGGCAACGGCAGCCACTACTGCCCTGGGATGTGGCGTTCCCTTACAGGATATTTGTCAGGCAGCTACGTGGGCCTCGCTGCACACGTTTACCAAGCATTACTGCCTTGACAGTCAAGTCTGGAGAGACGGCTTCTTCGGCCTTTCTGTTCTCTGTGACTTTCTGGTGTAATCTATTTGCAGACCCTCCACCGGGGTTGGTATTGCTGTGGTATCTATTCTAAGGTAAGGAATCTATCACTAACGTGTCTCTTTCAGATGCACAAGTTACTGCTTGTGTAACGATATATCTGTAAGAGACATTAGTTAGTGATAGATTCCTTACCACCCCACCCATCCTCCCCATTCTGCGAACAAATTTGTAGGGTTAAGGTCATCCCATTTCAGGGCCCTAGTTTTATGGCATCAGTGGTCAGTTTCTTGCATGGCTCTGCGTTCCTGGCGCGGAAAGTCATGTACAGAACTGACGTCAGCGCGCATGGGTGGCGCCTAAGTAATCTCCGTGACGTCATCTCGGCGCATACGACGCCAGCGACGGACGCGAAGCCGCACGCCGCCAACTACTGACGCGCAGGGGTACTGCTAGCGAAAAAACTTTCCGGATCCAGTCTGACGCCTGGGGATTATTCTAAGGTAAGAAATCTATCACTAACTAATGTCTCTTACAGATATATTGTTACACAAGTAGTAACTTGTGCATTTAGACCTCATTAGAGAAGCAGCAAAGTCCTGCTGTTAAAGCCAGACCTCCATATTTAGACTTCATCAGGGAAGCAGCAAAGGCCTGCCATAAGGCGGTTAACGCCTGACCTCCAGATTTAGACCTCATTAGGGAAGCAGCAACGGCCAGCTGTTAACATCTGACCTCCATATTTAATCTGCATCAGTGAAGTAGCAAAGGCCTCCTGTTAACTACTGACCTCCAGATTTAAACCTCATCAGGGAAGCAGCAAAGGCCTGCTGTAAGGCAGTTAATGCCTGACCTCCAGATTTAGACCTCATCAGTGAGGCAGCAGAGGCCTGCTGTAAGGCTGTTAATGCCTGATCTCCCAATTTAGAGCTCATCAGTGAAGCAGCAAAGGCCTGCTGTTAATGCTGACCCCCAGATTTAGGTTCCGTCAAGGAAGCAGTGAAGGCCTGCTGTAAGGCTTTTAAGGCGTGTCATCTAAATTTAGGCTCCATAATGGTAGTAACAACAGGATCTTGAAACACAATTATGGTCTATCCTCTAAATTTAGGCTCTGTCATCAAAGCACGAAAAGTCCTCACTAAGTCGCTCCTAACAGACCAACCAATTTGCAGAGTCAGGTTCCAGCACAAGCTCCCTTCTCTATCAGTTGAGCTGAGTGTGGTGAGCAATTGTGGTAGCTACTCCACCCTTCCTCAATACACAGGTCTTGGGGCCAGATGTACGATGGATATTTGCATGCGCAAACGGGTCTTAGACTCGTTTGCGCATGCAAAAATCCTTTTGGCCATGTACAAACCCTATTTTGCGACTCACAAAAATTTGCGACTCGCAAAATAGTGTTTTGCGACTCGCTATTAGGAAGGGGCATTCCCTTCCTAACAGCGACCCCAAATGCCATGTATGACTGTTTTGCAACCAAAACAGTCACAGTTTACCACCCTTCACAGAAGGGTGGTAAACCACTCGCAAATGGGAAGGGGTTCCCAGGGGACCCCTTCCCCTTTGTGACTGTCTCTAAAAATATTTTGTAAGGGCAGGCAGTGGTCCCAGGGACCACTACCTGCCTTAAAAAAATGAAACGAAAACATTACATTTTTCTTTTTTTAGATGCATCCCATTTTTCTTTAAGGAAAACTGGCTGCATTAAAAAAAACTGCTTTATTGAAAAGCAGTCCCAAACATGGAGGTCTGCGGAGCCCAGCAGGCCACCATACCTGGGAGGGCCAGCCATTCCCAATGGGGTCACAAATTGCGAGTGCCTTATGAATATGCATGAGGCATGCAATTTACGACCCCATTGGGGATCGCAATCGGTGTCACAGACACTGTTGTACATACCAATTTGCGACTTGCAAATAGTGAGTCGCTATTACGACGCAATATGCGAGTTGCAAATTCTTTGGTCGTACATCTGGCCCTTGTTTATTAATACTTGATAGGTGCATTGTGTGCAATGTCGAAGTTTCTTCACAGGGCGATTTTAGGGCGAGCTGTATTGTGAATTATCAGAAACATAGAGAGGCTTGGAACCCACGCATTGCTTACCATTGGTTGGCTTTTCTGGTCATTCTCATTTGCCTGCTTCTTATTGGTGTCCCAGCTTGTCAATCTTGTGTTTGTCCCACCCAATGGAGCAATGCCTCTTTACAGTCTCTGATTGTCTGAGCTCGCTGCTTTTACTGCTTGCTTTTCAAGCACTACTTTTTTCTTTTGTGTGAAGCACTCCATTAGAGTGTGGGTGTTTTTTCGAACCTTCTCCTTGTGTGTCTCTCCCCCTGCCGTCCATGTTACTCTTTATTGCCCAACTGCTTCTCCCAACCCCTCCCTCTTGTGCTTGCTCCACCCCCTCGATCGTGTGCACACCTGTGTGCTCTTACTGGATGGTGGTAAAGGGGGTAAGTCATGACAAGATAAATAAATTAATACTCAGATTTGTAGAGCACAGCTAATCACCCATGAGGGTATCCAGGGGCTGTCCATACGCATCGGGAGATTAAGTGATTTGCCCAGAAGCACAGGATGTTGAGCTGACGCTGAGACTCGAATCTGGATCCCCAGCTTCGAAGTCGGCTGTTACGCCACGTCCTCGAGATACAAGGTCAGAAGTTGGTGTCGGTGGTGTTCCAGCCATATTGCATGGAGGAGGAGGGAAGGTAGAGCCTCTGTGAGTGAGGACCCGGAAACATGTTGTCTGTTTTTTGTGTGTGTAGCAGGATGGCTGGCTGAGAGGAGGTAATGGGTTTCATTGTCTGTGATTTGGGCTCCATCGAGTTCATCTTTTACTCCCCCATTCTTGTGTCTTATATAGTAAATAAAGATGTAAATCTATAGGGATTACCCTGACATGAGGATCAGGAGGGACCTGACCATGGCAAAGCACTGGCTGGATTCTCTGGGCCATCCTCACAGGCTGGCATCTTCCAAATGCTGTTAATATGTCTTCACAACCTGAGTTGTGTTTAGCTAAGGATGGATGGATATGTGGGGTGGATGGATGGATGTATTGATGGGTATGGATGGATTGGTGGAAGGATAGGAATAGATGGATGGGTGGATGGGTGGGTGGGTGTATGGGTTCAGTAAGGGTGGAGTGATGTGTGGATGCATAGGTGTGAATAGGTGACGTATGGTTGGATGGATAGATGGATAAATACATCATATATGATGGATGAGTGGATGTGTGGAGTGACACATGCTCCCAGGGCCCCACCAAGAGCTGGTCTGGGGAAGACACTGTCAAGCATGGGTGGGTGTGTTTGTGTGTACGTTTGCACACTCATTACAAAGCAAACATTTCCTCTGTCCTGAAACCCCAAGCGTTCAACAGCATGAATCACCTCTTTAACTGGGACCCACAACCCTAGACATCACTCCGTCCATAACTCGAATATGTCCTGCATTTACCACACTCAGAGGGAACCGAAATGCCTACAAATAAACAGGCATTTGTGCAATGAAGTTTATCTGCCCATCAGATCTTCATCCAGCGGTGCAATCCTTCTTGAACCTATGTGTGTACTGAAGGCCGAGTGTAGATGCAGCTGTCCCTAACCCTGACCTCTGAGCTCAACTCACTGGTAGTAGTAACCTTACAAGTTCTTAACCTTGCTTTCCAGGCGTAAATGCAGCCTGAGTGGCCCAAAGGCCACTTCAAAGTTTATGTGCAAGGCAATGCCTCAGTCCTGAAGCGGTTCTATCCACTCCCCGTCCTAGAGTTTGCTTCAGAGATTTGAGAAAAGATGTCATCTTCCAAAGTCACGTGCTGTGCGTGCTTCACGTGATCTGTGAATCTTGTCACGAGATGTGCTCTTTTGGAATTACTGCTCTACTGAGCTTTGGTGCCCACTGAGCTGTACAAACATACCTCTCTGGTTCCAAGCTGTAACACTCTGTAATCATTGCAACCATTATCTCAAGTTCTGGCCTGATCCATAATCCCATGGCTACTAACAGGTTCAGGGAGACATCACTTTGTGGGAGAGGTCACAGTGTGGTAGGCCCTGTGCCTGGGGCACTTCATGCAGTGCCGACACGAGACTAGACATTGCCATGGAAAGCCCTTGCCTCTCCTCTGCACATTCTTTGTACTGAGCCCACCTTTGTTTCTAGTTTCATTGGGTCAGGTTCTGTCTGTTCAGTGATTTCAATAGTCTATTTTAGGTCTGGCTGTTGACAGCTAAGATGTCAGGCAGACCTATTGCTAAGAATATACTAACAGTGGGGCTTAGGATCTGCCAACTTTAACCAGTGGCTTTCTTCAACCAACCATATGCTTGGGACGTTGGCGATCACCTCTTGGCTCAGCCCACTAGAGTGTCCTTCTTTTACCTCATGCTTTTGGATGTTTGGGTGTATCTGATAGGGACTTCTAGCCACAGATTCCTTACCTTAGAATATTTCCCAGCCATTAGACTGGATCCAGAAACTTTTGGTGACGAGTACCCTTGCGCACTGGTAGGTGGCGTTGTTCGGCTCCACTTAATTCATCAATGTAATCTGTACTGGCAGCGATGTGCACCACCCCAGCAATCTGAAGTTATGTATTTTCTTTCCGTGCCAGTCACCGCAGATCCAGAGAGGGCTATCCTCAGTAACTTTGACAGACCCTTTTTCAACCTTTTGTCGAAGGTTTTTCGAGACATTGTCTACTGGTAGGAAGGATGTCCACCAGAAAGACAGCCAAACCATGCTGTGCCTATCACAGACAGATGTTGGTGATGGACCCACACTTGGTTTGTCTTTGGTGTCTGGCGAGAGATCGCAATGCCAAGACATGCTAGGATTGCAGCGCCATGCATCATAAGGTGCTGAGGGATTGATCCTTTAAGCTCCACTGCACCCAACGCCAACTGACTTTGTGATGCTCCAGATCTTAGTCAAGAGGAAGGTCCTGAGATGCTTTGCAAACTCGCACCTGGCATTCGTCATCCCATTCCAAATTGTCGTGGAAGGCGAGGAAGTCCCACCAAAAGAAGTAGAAGTCAAAGAGCTCTTCGACTTTCCTGCGCATGTCTTCGAACGAGTTGTGGTGCCATCAGTACTTGAGGACTAGCTCTGTGGTGGAGTCTGCGCCTGGGCTATCTCCACTCTTCACTGAATATCCAGGAGCCAGAGCAACCGCCGCCCAATTTAAAGAACTTAACGAGTCTATGCACCTCATCTTTGGGCAGTGTGACCTCTCAGCAGCGCCCTCAGGCGACACTCATTCAGGCGGGGCCTCTCCTGGTCTTCCGCTGGGGGGTTGTTTGCCCTTGGTGCCAGTCAGGCCCCAGGGATCTATTGACAGACCTGGAGCGGTGCTGCTTGAGCGACCTCAATCTTCCTCAGTGCCGACGCCACTGACGCTCAATGGTGGCGCCGCCCCCATCATCATTCCCGACTCGAATACAGAGCCAGAAGGGCACCATCCGACGCCGGCGCCGACTAGGGGCAAACTCCCAATGTTGGAGCCAGTGCCTTATTCCTATGAAAGGCCACGATTGGGAGGGTTCTGCAGACTCCTATGGATACCAACCACTAGAAGATCCAGAGGACACCTGGTATGAGGATCTGGCAGATGCCAGTGGACTGGATACCTCCCCAAACTGGTCTCTTCCACTACCGTGGCTACGAAGGAGGGTGCTACTTTTGCAATATTGGTGCGGAGGGCTGCTGAGGTCCTGGAACTTACACTACCCTAAGTGGCAGTCAAGACACAAGTCTTGACAGAGGTGCTTCTGCTGGAAGTTGCCCCAACCAATCCAATACTCCCATTCAATGAAGCCCTTACTGACGTCCTAACCGAGTCCTGGTCCAAGTCCTGCACATGGGCTCCTGTGCATAGGAAAATTGTCTGTCACCATCACCCCGCCCCAGGGGACAGCAGTTTGCTGAACCAGCACCCCATCCCAGAGAGCTTGGTGGTCCAGTCCTCCACTTCCAAAATCAGCCCTGGCCTATTCCCTACCACTCCACCGGATAGGGAATTCAAAAGCTGAACTCCTTCGGGAAGATTATGTTCTGTTCTGCCAGTCTGGCACTCCGGTCAGTGATCACTGCACGCCTCTTGGGCCGATACTCCCATATTGTCTGGGACTCGGTCAAGGTCGGGCTTGCCATATTGGGCATTGGGCATTTCCTCAGGAGGCTGGAAGGGTGTGGAGACTGTTTGTTAACAGGTGGGTGGTTTTGTAGCAGTGCAACAGTTTTAAAAGCACCGCAAAGTTCCTTGTATATTCAGTAGTTTTATGGCAACAATCAAAGTGTCAAGTTAACTCTGGTGATTAATGTACCTGCTGGAGAGAGATGGAAATGTTGTCTATTGGCAGTTTGGACTCATCTAAGTTAGCGCCGAGGGTTAATATGCTTGCTGCAAAGAACATGTACCATGCATATCAAATAACATTTTATTGTCATAGCTCAGTGGGTTACTGCTTTTCTGGCATATATTATTTAGTTACTGTGCAGTTCCTAAGTCACAATCGTAATCTAGCACAGTGAGCTATGAACTAGCATCAAAGAGCTGCATGCAAGCTGCATGGTAGATCTTAGAAAGTTATTTGTTCCCCAGTCTTTCATTATCCTGATGTTGCTAAAAAAAGTTTGTTTGAGAAGAAGTAAATTCTTATTATTAAAGTCAAAGCTAACCACTATGTTATGTTCTGAATCCCGAGTTTGTGCTTCTCCAGACCAAGCACTCTTAAAAAGTGCTTAACAGTATGGATCACATGTGAATCCTACACCTTGCAGTCTCCTTTGCCTTATGTAACATTTTCTATACACTGATTTACACATGTATGATTCATTGTCTGTGTGTGTGATGTAAAGTGCTCCAAGACCCTACACTGGTATGAGAGGTGCTATAAAAACAATGTACATGTGAGAGAGGGGCTATGGAGAGAAGAGAGGCACTGTTGGAGGGTGATAGTGAAGGAATCATTGATGAGCCCCAATAATGATTGCTGTATCCTTGTTCACAGTAAGGACATCATTTATTATGCTTTTAAAGCAAATATGATTGAATATATAATGACAAATGTGTTGTAGAATGCACCATTCTTACCCAAATTTCCTTGGGGGTAGAACTCCCCTCCCCCCCCCCCAACCAACCCTCCCTCCCTCCAAAAAATCCCTTTGTGTTGATCAGGCACCCTTGTTGCATTCACTATGCACCGTACGAGGACTGGTCTGACAAAATTTACCAGGGCTGCCTGGTTGCCCATGTGATGCCCTTGGAGTTGGAGGAGGCCCAAGCCATACTCTCTCAAGCAATTGCTGATGGGGAGGGATGCAGCAAAGTTCACCATAAGATATTAGCTGACCACAACAAACTCGCTGGGCAGAGCAATTTCATTGTCGGTGGCCCTTAGGCGCTATACCTGGTTGAGAACCACTGGCTTTTCGGGGCATGTCCAGGCTTCTCTGATGGGCTTGCCCTTTGATGGCTCCCATCTTTTCAGAGAGAAGGCAGCCTCAGTGCTGGAGTGCTTTAAGGACAGCAGGGCTACAGCCAGGTCCTTGGGTCTTTTGATGGCCCCTCGCCAACCCCAGTCCGCCTTCTGTCTTTTTCGTGGCATGGAAGGGGCTTTCAACCATGTCTCTATATTCCCAGCTACCACGGTCAGCAAGTTTCACAATCTTTTTGTGGCGGAGGACTTGGTTCTTGTAGACCTTGTGGGACAAGTAGACAGAAGTTGGGCCAGTCCACCCCCCAAACCACATCCAAACTCCAACAACCCTCATGGACATCCAGTGGGGGGCAGGATATGCCATCACCTGCATCACTGGAGGTCAGTAACATCCAACCATTAGATTTTGCAGGTCGTCCAAAGGGGCTACTCCCTCCCCTTTGTGACCACCGCTCCAGCCATTTCACCCACGGAGGACCACCTCTCCTTGTCAGGAAGTGTTAGCTCTCTTGGCCAAGGGAGCTATAGAAAGGGTGAGGGCATTAGAAGTAGTTGCTATTGCTGCTACTCTTTGGTGCCCACGAAGAACAGAGACCATCGTCCTACTCTAGACCTGTGCAATCTCAACCTCTTCCTGGACCAGGAGAAATTCAGGATGCTCACACTCGCACAAGACCTGTCTGCCCTAGACCTGGGAGACTGGGGTAGGGTTGGACTCACAGAGCACATATTTTCACATCCCCGTCCTGCCAGCACACAGACGTTACCTGCGGTTCATGGTGGGACAAGAGCACTTTGTTTGCTGTGCCCCCCCCCCACAGCCTTACCAGCTTCCCTTGGGTTTTCACCAAAGTGATGGCGGTAGTTGCTTTGCACCTCCGGAGGTCAGAGGTTCTAGTATTCCCCTGCCTCGATAATCGGCTGTTGAAGGTGGGCTTGCCATAAGCAGCCATCTCTCATCTCCAGACTACGGCAAACCTACTGCACTCACTGGCTATCTGCCAAAGTCACACCTGACTCCCTCTCAGACACTCTTTTCATCAGAGCTGTTCTGGACATAGTGCAGTTTCCCTATTCTCCCGAGCGTGCGCTCAGGATATTTAGGCTATGAGACCGATGTTCCAGCCTCTATTGTTGATTTCAGTGAGATTGACTCTGCAGTTGATGGGCCTCATGGCCTCCTGCATCTTGCTTCTAACACCAGCCCATTGGCATATGCAAGCTCTGCAGTGGGACCCGAAGTCCCTTTGGGCATAGCATCAGAGGAACCTCGCTCGGAGGGAACTGCAAAAGACCTGCAGTGGTGGCTGAGGCACCGCTATTGGGTCAGAGGCAGACCACTCTCCCTTCTCCAACCATAGCTGACTGTAGTGACAGATGCATCACTCCTTTCCACATATCTCCATGGCGGTATGCAGTGATTCCTGGGTTCCAGTCTCTCTGCTACCCTTGAGAAGCTTGCGGTGGGGTGTTGCTGTTTAGTGTGTGACCCCATCTCCTACTCATGTCTGTGCTGGTGTCGGTGCACCGGCTCATGCCGCCACGCCGACGGGTTCTTTGCACTGCTATAAAATGCAACAGTACTATGCGATGCAGTACAGTACAACGTATTGTAGTGTGATACACAACACCAGCCTAGATGGAATGCTTACATTGGCATAGTATCTGTAATTCATGTCCTTTCTGGAACATCACTACTGCTGTCTGAGACTTCAGCTTTTATGGTGGATGTGACCTATCTTCATCCATTAATTTATTCATGTGCTCAGCCGTTCATCATCCATACATACTCTCACTTATTCACCCATGTACTCACCCTTTCATGCACATATGTCCATGAATTCTCTATGCCCTGTCCCACTCACTCTTTCATTCATGCATCCATTCAAGCATCCATTGAACTGTTGACACATTCTTAGATTTACCTACTTGCTCTTCCTCACAACTACGCACACAAACCTGCCAACCAATGAAAAACACTTTCATTTCTTCAATGGCAGACATATTTCCTTTGTCAAACCTTGTAGAAATGTCTGTTTGTCTAATTTAGGCTGGTGATGTTTTACCTTTTGAGATATACATATAGGGCAGACACTTTGATAATGCTATAAGTTATTTCAGTGAGATAAATCTTCAATATTCGATAAGACCAAAGTGGGATGAAAAATAATTTATTGTTAATAATCCGTTTTTATTTTGAGAAATTGGGCCAGCCCGCACGTGTTCTGCCCCTTGTATGGCACACAGACCTTTTCACATGACTTCTAGGTTTTGCATCTATGGTACAGTGGATTTTAGAAACTTGTAACTCGACAGAATGTCATCGTCAAGATGTTCTGAAGAAGTGTACCTAATTATTTTTCAAACACACAAAAGGTGATGGGAGGAATGCTTGCAATAAGTCTGACCACTGGTAATCACTCGGGGTAGCATTGCTACCCAACATTCTTCCAGAGTGATTGGTTGCAAGCATCCTCCCATCACCTTCTGTGTGTTTGATGTAACACCTGAAGTGGCCAAGGATATGCCAATACGTGGGTCCCGTGCTCACTGTGCCACTGGAACCAAGTTACACTTGACTGACGAGCTACAATCAGGGTGAACCGGTCTTGGGGTGCTTATGTTCAGGGAGGACCTGGCCTGGCAGTTCGGGCTGGGCTGTTCCTATTGGAGCAGGGTCAAGACTGATTTGCATATGGCTGGGTTTAATCTGATGTGACATGTTGAGCAAAACAACGATGGGTTGGAATGATACCCAAGCGATTGCCAGTGGTTAGACCTATTGCAAGCATTCTTCTTCCATCACTTTTACTCCCTCATCTCTAACCCATTACCCAGGCACCATAATCCCTCCTACATTAGCGGTCTTTCACCCTCCATCTCTGTAGTGATGGTGGCCATGGGGTTAAGCCACCGCTGAGAGATTGTGTCATTTAATTCTCTATAAGGTAAGGCACAAGGCCAGCAATGGGTAGATAAACTCACTCAAGTGTCCTGCCTGTTGAGTTTTGTAGTAGACATGTAAGTAGTACATTTTCTTAAACTTGAAATCCTTTCTGTGTCTTTTGCCTCCTGACCTCTGATGACTCCTCTCGTGTGTTTTGCCTCTGACCTCTGATAGCTCCTTCTCTCGTGTGTTTTGCCTACTGACCTCTGATAGCTCCTTCACTTGTGTGTTTGGCCTCCTGACCTCTGATGGCTCCTTCTCTCGTGTGTTTTGCCTCCTGACCTCTGATGACTCCTTCTCCCGTGTGTTTTGCCTCCTGACCTCTGATGACTCCTTCTCTCGTGTGTTTTGCCTCCTGACCTCTGATGGCTCCTTCTCTCTCCTCGAAAATGCAGTTACAAAACCCTCTTCAGTCGGCTGAAGGGGCTGAAGACCGAGATTGAACACTTGCAGCTTCTGCTGGAAAAGTCCAAAGTGAGGCTCCAGAAAGACTTCGAGGTCTGGTGGTCCCAGGAGGCAACAAACATGCAGGTAGCACATTTGCTTCTGTACTTTTCATGCTCTTTGACGCTGATGTTTGTACCTGTGACATGGTGTGTTAGGAAGCAGTGGGCTTTGAACCCTTGGACTGCATTCTGTGTGCTTAGTTTAAACTCACCCCCTGGTCAGTAGGGCTAGTATCTACTGTCTGTGAACCCAACTCGCTTTGAACACGTGCCATTGGGGACAATCGGTCATGAGGCTGGAACAGTTTCTTGGTTCTGAGCAAACTGTCTCTATAGTGAGTTCTGTTAGTTGTGAAAAAAACTGGAGGGACTGAATAGTAGAAGTTGGGAGTATGATGAAGTGACAGACTGACTGCTCGAAACAGGGAGGTGGGGTCATTCAGCTCAGGACCACAACTACACACAAAGTCTCAGATTGGACAACCCAGTGCAGTCACCAGCTAAGCAGACTATGTAATGAAAAACCAGACCTGCAGAGCTGTTCAAAGCTGCCACCAAACTGAAGACCATGGAACTGCACATCTGTGTCTCTCACACCTCAACATCCGGCACACTGCTACATACAGCGTCCCTTGACACGATAACCGCACCTCGGTGAACATCCTGCATGACATGGAAACACCACGTAAGAGCAAGGTATCCCCTACTGTTTAATTTTAAGTCAGGGTTGAGGGGGAAAGCAAAACCTATAAACTAAACACGGTATCTCACACAACCTGTATTTCTTTTTTTATTGCTCAAAGTGCCTGGTAGTCTGACTAGACACAGATTCAAACAAATTAACACATTTACATATTTTTTATTTTTTCTTTAGCAAATAAGTACTTCAGTACTTTTTAATCACATATTCATGATATTGTTTTCACAATTCACATAATCATCAAATCTTTTACATTTTCTCATTTGTGCATGAGAAACAAATTGTTACAAAACGTTCATCTATTCACCATAAACGCCTTGTATAAAGCACATTGTTGCAATGAACATTTTTCCCCGTATTTGATTGTTTTCTCCCCGTATTTGATTGTTTTCTCCCCATCCTACGAACCACTCACTCATTCATAAGCAAACACTCATCCTCTCCTACATACCACTTGTACCAATCCCAGCCACACCGCACATACACCAAAATTGTCAACTGGAAAAGATCTTCTATTTCAGCCCTTATTTGTGTTGCGGGCTAGGATCTCTCCTACATATGTCAATGCATGTTTCGGTAGATAAGGCAACTGTTTTCAAGTCGGTCTTCTACAGGATCACACAAGCTTTGGACGAATACTAATGGTGGCCAGTAAGGAAATATACTTGCGCCACTCTCCAGGAACTCATAATATAATAATGAGTAGTAGTCAGTTTTCCTTCTTCTTGATAGACTTCTCTGGACATAAGATATTCTCTATACTAAAGACACCTCTTTTTTGCTCATCACACCAAATACATGAATGCCAATGTTCCTTTGCTTCCCCCAGGACTCCTTTAGTAAGCTCCCCGCATGCAAACGGGACTCCCTGTTGGGTGTACTCTTTGGCTGTGCCGCAAACGGTTCCGGCCCCCCGATGTCCCGTGAGCATTAAGCATAGTCAAAGCACCACACTACTGCGCGCTGCATCCCATAACATGATAACCACACCTCAGTGGAGCGACCCTTGACCCTGTTTACAGGTTAGGCCACTCCCCACGCCGCACAGTACCACCTGTGTCTCCATGCCTCCCAGCCCCGCTGTCGTAAGTTCACTGCCCCTGGTCTCCTTTGGTATGTTATGTTATGTTAATTGGCTTGTATAGCGCATGAGTCTGCCTACGGATATCGATACTCTGCTGGACCCGGTAACGGCCCATGCTCTGTATTTTTCCCAGCGGCTTCCAATCCTGATGACGGCATTCATTGAGATCTCACAGACGCAAATTGCTACTGCTGAGGTACGAGAAGGAACATCAGGCACGCAGGTAACATCCAATTCGAACATTGCTGATGCAACCAATGCTGAAGGCGATAGTTCACATCTATGTGCAGTTAATCTTCTAAACGAGGTATTCCAACTTTCACCTACAACAGTAGACAACTTTTTGTCTACAAGAGGGGGCGCTAGGTGGCGCCAGACCAAGATGGCCGCACCGCTGTGAGACTCTGGTAACCTGGCCCGGTTATCCGGCAATTATTAGCTGATTCGCACGTTCCCCGTGCGATATATCGATCTGAGTAGGTGGTGAAAGACGACGGCCACCCTCGAGGTGACTTTCAGCCGTATTGTGGGTGAGACGGAGGCGCTGTGACCTCGGATGTTCGGCGCGGAGGCGGACTGCCAAGTGTCCTGGAGCTCTGTGCCGGGCGCTGCTGCTGGGCGAGACCGGTGCGGCCACGAGGGGTGAGGCCGCAGTCCGAGTGTGGCGCGAATACTGGCGGAGAGCGGAGCTGCTCTGATCCTCGCCTGCTGGGGCTTCAGCGACGTGCTGGCGAGCCTCGAGGACCCACGGTGAAGTGCACGGGTCTGGGGGCGCAACTTCACGATCTGCAACCCTGCCCCGGCGGACATCGCGACGTGGGATGGCCGCGCCTCCCTAGCTAACGGGAGGATCGGCGGGAGCGGAGCGGTGGCTGCTAGTGGGGCACTGCGGAGGTTTCAGACGAGCACCTCCGCTTCTGGCAATGAACATCGGGAGTCATTATACGTACCTTCTGTGCTCCTGGTTTCACAGTCGGCGGGTGGACATATATTCTGTGGTGCTTAAATGTGGATCGTGGAGCCTGCCTGCCCGGTGAGTGGCCGCTGACGCCCCTTGTTACTCGTGGGACCCTAAGCTGATGGAGGTGCGCTTGGGGGCGCCTGGGGGGCCTAGAAGCACTTGACTGCGTGCCCCTTGCGCTGCTTGAGCGGCCCTTGCCTCCTGGGGACGTTGGCGACATCGCTGAGCGGGCGTGGCTGAGCTGTGTGGTTCCCCTGTGGCCCCGGGGTGCTCTCTGCCTGGCCCTCCGTTCGCTGCCTGGCGGCCGTCGTGAACTTGGCGGTTGGGCTCTGAGACGTGGTTGAAGATGCTGAGCCTCCGACAGGCGTGAGGCGGATCGCGCGGCTGGCGTGGTGGAGCTGGTGGAGGCCGCGCTGGGGATCGCTCGCAGGTGGTGAGGTACTGCCGCTACTTGACTCTGCACCTGAGGGACTAGGATAATTGTCACAGGGCACCCCTGTCGTGAAGGAGGCGCGCACGGCCCACGTCTGGCCTGCGGAGATGGGGAAATCAGATGGTAGGCAACAGAGATTGCACTTTGAGGCCAAGAAAGCGGGTGCTCGCTCGGTGGTGGAGGAACCCCCCGGGCAGGAGAGGGAGGCGCCACCCGGTCCGGTGGGGAGCCCGGATAATGAGGTAAAAGAGATGTTGCAAGCGCTACAGCAGAGTATGAATGGACTGTCGGGGAAAATGGACTCGATGAATAACAGGCTCGACTTCCTGGTACTAAAGGTTGACAAACATGACGAACAATTGAAGGAAGTGGAGCAGCGCATTTCCGATAACGAAGATCGTACAAGCACCATGGATAAACAATTGACGCAGATGGACCGCCTCCTGAAGGTGATAGCGGCAAAGAACGAGGATTAAGAGGCCCGCAGCCGCCGGAACAACATACGCCTTACTGGGATTCCGGAAAGTGCCAACACTGGGCGGATGGAGGACTATGTTGAGAAACTCCTCCTGACGACATTTGGGGCTGAAGTATTCTCACCGCATTTAATTGTGGAGCGGGCCCATAGATCGCTTGGTCCTCGGCCGCCGCCGAGTGGTCCGCCTCGGCCCATAGTAGCGCGTATACTTAACTATAGAGACCGCGATGTGGCCTTGAGACAGGCACGAGAGAAACAAAATTTGCAGTTTGAGGGCACGCCGTTCTCCATATTCCCGGACTTCACACTTGCTGTGCAGGAGGCGCGACGTAAATTTGTGGCTGTTAAACACAAACTGTGGACAGCCGGCATTGACTACGCTCTTCTATATCCGGCAAAATTGCGCCTCAGACTGTAACGGTTGACTGCTGTTCCGCAGGAGTGCCAGAAACCTGAAGCGAGTCCTCAGCCTTCCCCAGCTGTCTTCCGACTCTATCAGACACTAGAGACTCAGAAGACTAGCCAGGGAAAACAGGGAAACAAAACAAGGGAAGGAGGGTTGTACTTCAATGGGTCATCAGCGTCTGGTTCCACAGAGAAGGAGATATACACCAGGCACACACCCTGTAAAACAAGTGTTATGTAAATACTGTTACACACTTCCAACTCCCTACGTTTACTTTGTCTCTTGTCCTACCTACCCATGAGTTGCTCGTTATACTCTTGTACTGTGAAGACGTCACTGGTACACTGTAATATTCTATATAAAGGAGAGCACACTGTTAAAAGGAGATAAGACTCGGCCCCCACACTATACTTCTACTTCTGTTAATAACGTACCCCCAGTACTGGCATAGATGAAATGACTCCCTAGGTTCCGTTTGCCTGGTGACCACTGTAGATGATAGGAGAGGATAGGCTACAGAAATAGGGAAGACACAACTTCAGAACAAACTGAAATACCCCCCTGTGTATTATTCATTTACATAACAAACAATATGTAAGATAATGTGGCGCGATGCGCCTTTACCATGTTTCTGTCGTGCAGTATCCACACAGTGGTTCACGCAACACCCAGGGAGAGACTGGACAAAATTGGCGAGGATAAGGACAGAATGGGAAGGTATACACCACCAGGGTACTATGAGCATAACTCAGGAAGGTGGTCTCTGGCAGAAGCGATGACAACCGTTTGGAGTACTTGTCACTAGGACCCACATAAAAGGGAGAAAGGATACGAATAGCAAGAATAAGGAGTACTGCTCGTGTCAGAGAGGAGTAGGTACTCCTGGCTAGTAGCAGGACTACGGGAACAGTTTGGAAGGACAAGACGCTGTAACGTAGTTACTGCAGAACAGTAATGACAGGGAACTAATGCTACACCCACACACATATACACAAAATCTCTAAGGAAGGGACGCGGGGTAATTGCGTCTCCGAAAATTCTGATATCGGAGCAGACAGGAACAAAACGCTCGAGGAGAGCAGAACGCTTCGTACTCCCGCGCGAAGCCGGAAACAGGAAGAACCTAACCCGGAAGTCAGGCAGCTGAGCATCTGGACGGAAAGGGATCTCGAGGCAAGAACGCTAAGCGCGTCTCTTTGCCTCAAGATTCCTTAAATACTGCTGCGTCGGGAGTCACGGAGCAGAGAGCATGACAGTACACTACCCCCACAATGTTCCCCCAACTGCTTGGGTTTATCAGGATATCGTTGGTGAAAAAGACGTATCAAACGAGGAGCGTGCACTGCACTAGCTGGTTCCCAAGTACGTTCTTCCACCCCATACCCCTTCCAGTGCAACAGGTATTGGAGTTTCCGCCCCACTATACGGGAATCCACTATGGCATCCACTTCATACTCCTCAGTACCCTGAATAATAACAGGTGCGGGCCGCCTCGGTACTGAAGTGCCCGGTTCAACTGGTTTAAGCAACGAGACATGAAAGACAGGATGTATCTTAAAGGAAGCTGGCAATTCCAGTTTCAGAGCTACCGGATTGATCACCTTTAAGACTCGGTAGGGACCAATGAATTTGGGATTGAACTTGCGTGAACCACTGAGCGTTAAGTGTTTGGTGGAAAGCCACACCTTATCCCCTGGAGTATAGATGGGTTCTAATCTCCTGCGTAAATCCGCCCCCTCCTTGTAACGGACTTTTGCCACGTCCAGATTCTCTGAGGTTGCTTTGTGCACATTCACAAGTCATTGCACCAAAAGATCAGCTGCTGGAATAGGACTATTCGGGGAACACCCTGATGGCAATAATTTAGGATGAAACCCCGCAGAACAAAAGAAGGGTGAGTGTTTGATGGAGGAATGTGGGCTGTTGTTGTACGCTATCTCTGCCATCCACACCCACTCATCCCAATCTGATGGAGAATGCAAGACCTGGTTTCTGATATACTGCTCGAAACATTGGTTTACTCTCTCAGTCTGACCATTAGACTGAGGATGATGACTAGAAGACAATCTGACATCGATTTGCAACAATGAACATAAGCCCTTCCAGAACCTGGACACAAACTGGGCCCCCCTATCCGAGACCAAAACAGAAGGGAACCCATGAAGTCGCACCACTTGCTGCAAGAAGACGGAAGCCAATTCCATTGCTGTGGGCAACCCCTTTAAAGGGACAAAGTGTGCGGTTTTAGTGAATAGATCCACCACCACTAGGACAGTATTGTTTTTTTTATTGGTAACAGGCAACTCCACTATGAAGTCGAGTGAAACCGTATGCCAGGGTCCTGGCGGAGAGGTCAATGGTAGGAGTAGACCTACAGGACTTTGGTGGGATACCTTAGTTTGGGCACAGGTAGAGCATATCCTGACATACTTTTCAATGTCCTTTGACATGTTGGGCCACCAAAACCGTTCACGTATTGTCTGGATGGTTTTCTTTATGCCTGGATGACCTGCTAAAGGATGCGTATGATACCAGTACATGACTTGCTCTTGCAACTCTTGTGTAGGCAACACCACCCCACCTTGAATACTGACAAACCCATCACTTAATGCTGTTTCATGGGTGCCTACCACGTCCCTCATTGTATCTGATGATTGAGCTAACCGAATCCTTCTACAGAACTCGTCTTCCGTGAATACCCCACCTAGAACAGCATCTGTGGGTATAATATGTGGCATTTCCATAGGCTCCTCTGGTTGCTTGAAACCTAAGCGCGATAAGGCATCAGCCTTGCCATTCCTCCTTCCTGGTCTATATTGGATGGTAAATTCATATTCCCCAAAGAATTGGGACCAACGAAGTTGTCTCATAGACAATGCTTTAGCTGATTTTAGGTATTGGAGGTTGCGATGGTCTGTGTACACGGTAGCTGGAAAACGAGCGCCCAAAAGATACTGTCGCCATTCCTCAAACGCCTTCTTTATTGCAAGAAGCTCCTTATCCCCCACTGCGTAATTGTATTCCGCGGGCGTGTACTTGTGAGAAATAGGCTACCGGGTGACAATGTCCTAAAACAGGGTCTTTTTGACTGAGAACACCTCCCACTGCCACCTGAGAGGCGTCCAATTCAACCACGAAGGGTAAAGCCGGATCAGGATGATGTAAGATGGGAGCTCTCGTGAAAGCCAGACGCAGCATTTGAAACGCGTCTTCTGCTTCCCTGGACCAGTCAAACGAAACGCCTTATTTCAACAAAGCGGTGAGGGGGCTCGCCAATTCCGAGAAGCCTTGAATAAAACGTCTATAAAAATTGTCGAAACCCAAAAAGCTTTGCAGTTCTTTAACAGAACTGGGCGCAGGCCAGGAGAGAACTGCCTTAACCTTACCGGGATCCATAGACAGGCCCCATGGGGAAACAACAAAACCTAAAAATGGCACCTCTTGTGTGTGAAATGTGCATTTCTCCAACTTACAATATAATTGGTTATCACGAAGGCGTTCCAACACCTTTCGCACGTGGAGAACATGTTCTGACTTAGTTGTGGAAAAGATCAATAGATCATCAATGTACGCAATTGCATATTTGTCAAGCATATCTCGGAGTACCTCATTGATGAAAAACTGAAACGCTGCAGGAGCATTACAAAGCCCAAAAGGCATCACAAGATATTCAAATAATCCATACTTTGTGCAAAATGCTGTTTTCCACTCATCTCCCTCCTTGACGTGTACCAGATGGTAGGCACCCCGCAGATCCAGTTTCGTAAAGTACTGGGCCCCACGTACTCTGTCAAGGAGGGAGGCAATCAAGGGTAGAGGGTACCTATTCTTAATGGTGACCATATTCAATTTTCTGTAATCTATACAGCAGCGGAGACCTCCCTCGCGTTTGGGTATGAAAAATAATGACGAAGAGGCAGGAGAGCGTGAGGGCCGGATGAATCCCTTTTTCAACATGGTATCCAGGTATTCTCTTAGATAGGTGTTTTCTTTTTCTGTAAGGGAATACACCCTACTACAGGGTATTCGGGCTCCTGTCTCCAAATCACTACGGCAGTCATATACCCGATGTGGGGGTAGGACTTCCGCCTCTTTGGGATCAAACACTGTAGCTAAATCCTGGTAATGGGAGGGCAACTCAGGAAGGGCATCGATTTCAGTCTCCTCCACGTCAACACGTGTGCTTGCAAGCACTGCCTTTTGTTCCATAGGAGGACGAAACATAAGAGTGGATTTCTCCCAGTCTATTACAGGATTGTGCAGTTTTAACCATGGTATGCCTAATAGCACTGGAATTTGTGGAGAACAAATGAGGTCAAACTCAATGTCTTCATAATGGTCAGGATCTATAGTCATGTGTAGTTTGTTTGTTTGATGGGTTACTGGCCCTGAGACAAGGGGACGACCGTCTATGGTGGTGACTCGGTTTACTGCATCTTTCTTTCTACAGGGTATCAGATTTTCTCTCGCCCACTCGACGTCCATGTAATTCCCTGATGCACCGGAATCTATCATTATGGCCACCTGTAGCCCCGTCTGTGCGAAGGAGAGCAATGCAGAGACATAGAGATGTGTGATGGTCCTAATAGGTTGAACAGAAGAGACAAAACCATCTGAACCACCCGGGATCCTTGCCTCATAGGGCCCTGGGCTCCTTACTTTCCCGTCTTCTCCGACTGATTTGGTTTAACCGGACAGGTCCTCAAAAATGGCCGGCTTTGCCACAATATAAACAAAGTCTATTAGTGCGTCTTCTTTGTCTCTCTTCTGGTGTCAAGGGACCCTTTAACACCCCTATTTGCATGGGTTCACTCTCGTCTGCCACTCTAGGAGGTTCGCTCTTCTTTTCCTTAGAAGGCACATACCGGTGTTCTCCTCTTCCCTTTTCCTGTCTTCGCTCATGTAGTCTATGTTCTATTTTCACTACTAAATCTATGAGTTCCCCACATGCCTCAGGTAGGTCTACAATCTGTGACAGGGCATCCTTTAAGTCATCGCGTAGTCCCCTGTAAAAAAGAGTGCTTCGCTTTTCCTCTGGCCAATTAGCTTCCACCACCAATCTACGAAAGGATGTAATGTATTGGACTAAGTCATGAGAGCCCTGTTTGAGAGCAAGTAACTCGGTATCAGCCGAATGAGTGTAAGTGTGTCGATCAAACAATTTACGGAATTCCCTGTTAAAGGCGGAGTGATCATGCAGCAAGGGGTCATTTCTGTCTACCAAGGGGATGGCCCAATCTGCTGCAGGACCACTCAAATATGAAATCATGAAAGCTACCCGGGATTGATCAGAGGGAAAACACGTGCTTTTACAAGAATAATGTAATTGGCACTGGCTAAGAAATGCGGCGCAACGCGCAGCATCCCCCGAAAACCTCTCTGGTGGCGCTAAAGGAATGGAAGGAGGAGTGGTGACTTGTATGATCGGTGGTGTAACATCAGCACTACCTCCTGGGGCCGCTCCAACGTGCTGATGTTGAAGAGCATCTACTCTCGCCGCCAAGGCCTGCGTTTCTAACTGTAGATTCCCTATCATGCCGGCTACATCGGCTAGGGAGACAGCTCCCAGGTCCATGGCACTCGGGCAGAACAAACCACTAGGGCTTAGCGTTCTGTAACGGTTGACTGCTGTTCCGCAGGAGTGCCAGAAACCTGAAGCGAGTCCTCAGCCTTCCCCAGCTGTCTTCCGACTCTATCAGACACTAGAGACTCAGAAGACTAGCCAGGGAAAACAGGGAAACAAAACAAGGGAAGGAGGGTTGTACTTCAATGGGTCATCAGCGTCTGGTTCCACAGAGAAGGAGATATACACCAGGCACACACCCTGTAAAACAAGTGTTATGTAAATACTGTTACACACTTCCAACTCCCTACGTTTACTTTGTCTCTTGTCCTACCTACCCATGAGTTGCTCGTTATACTCTTGTACTGTGAAGACGTCACTGGTACACTGTAATATTCTATATAAAGGAGAGCACACTGTTAAAAGGAGATAAGACTCGGCCCCCACACTATACTTCTACTTCTGTTAATAACGTACCCCCAGTACTGGCATAGATGAAATGACTCCCTAGGTTCCGTTTGCCTGGTGACCACTGTAGATGATAGGAGAGGATAGGCTACAGAAATAGGGAAGACACAACTTCAGAACAAACTGAAATACCCCCCTGTGTATTATTCATTTACATAACAAACAATATGTAAGATAATGTGGCGCGATGCGCCTTTACCGTGTTTCTGTCGTGCAGTATCCACACAGTGGTTCACGCAACACCCAGGGAGAGACTGGACAAAATTGGCGAGGATAAGGACAGAATGGGAAGGTATACACCACCAGGGTACTATGAGCATAACTCAGGAAGGTGGTCTCTGGCAGAAGCGATGACAACCGTTTGGAGTACTTGTCACTAGGACCCACATAAAAGGGAGAAAGAATACGAATAGCAAGAATAAGGAGTACTGCTCGTGTCAGAGAGGAGTAGGTACTCCTGGCTAGTAGCAGGACTACGGGAACAGTTTGGAAGGACAAGACGCTGTAACGTAGTTACTGCAGAACAGTAATGACAGGGAACTAATGCTACACCCACACACACACACAAAATCTCTAAGGAAGGGACGCGGGGTAATTGCGTCTCCGAAAATTCTGATATCGGAGCAGACAGGAACAAAACGCTCGAGGAGAGCAGAACGCTTCGTACTCCCGCGCGAAGCCGGAAACAGGAAGAACCTAACCCGGAAGTCAGGCAGCTGAGCGTCAGGACGGAAAGGGATCTCGAGGCAAGAACGCTAAGCGCGTCTCTTTGCCTTGAGATTCCTTAAATACTGCTGCGTCGGGAGTCACGGAGCAGAGAGCATGACACAGACATCAGGGTCGCACGGTGCTGTGCGTGACCCCTCAACTGAGGACTTCCTCAAGACTCTGCGCCGCCGGTCGCCTAGCCATACGGTGGCTGACGAGGGCTCGCGACCCCCCTCGCCGGCACTTGCAGTGGGGGGAGGGGAGTGAGCTCTCATGGGACCGTGCATTGGCGTGGCCTGTGCCGTTGAACTGTCTGGGACAAGAAGGATGGAGGTGAGAGGGCGCTACGGGGGTGGAATGGTGAACTCTATACTGTCTAACTATGGTCTACCACCGCTACAGTGGCGCAGAGGGGAGGGGTAGTAGAGTGTACACATACTAGTTACCGGCTTGAGATGTTGCCTGGGATTTTGCACACTTGTGCACTAGAAGAGAAAGGGGACACGTGCAAATTTTCTTTCTTTGGGATACGGCCAGGCCCCCTCCCTATTAGGTTCCCTCTCCATGCTCCTGCCCTATGGGTTGGTAGCAGACCAGCAAGGAAGAGAGGGACAGGGGAGGGTAATCTGGGTCCACAGGCGCCCCCACCATGGGCGGTCCCCTACAGGGAAGTGATATTTTTGTAATCCCGTTGACCCGCTTGTTGAGGTCGCTAGTGGGAGGGGGAGGGAAGTATTGATCCCGACACGATTGGGGTGCTGTTGTGGGAGGTGGGAGGTGAAATGTGTGATGTGTTCGGCTTGGAGAGGGAGGGGGGGAGGGAGATGGTTGACACCGCCCAGATACATGCACATGGTGGGGTTCACATAGCTCATGGCACAAATGCATATGGAGTGGGGAAAGCACATGGGAGCCGGCCGCGAGGCTGTCATTCATCGGGCATGCCAGGTACAATGCGCACGCACGCCCAGCTCTAACTAAATTGAAATTGTTGACCTGGAATGTGAGAGGATTAGGGGACCCCCGCAAACGGCGTCAGATCCTCGCATACCTTGATAGGCATCATATCAATATAGCGCTCCTCCAGGAAACACACATTGCTCCGGAGGTTAACCCAACGTTTGGGAGTAAATGGGCCTCGGAACGAGTGTTCTCGTCCTATTCCACGTATGCTAGGGGCACGTTGATCCTCATTAAGCGGGGTACTCCGTTTATATGTGCTGGACATAAAAGGGGTCGGGATGGGCGCAGTTGTATGTTGTGGGGCACGCAGTCGGTCGTGCTAGTAAATTGCTATGGCCCTAACGTTGATGACCCTGACTTTTTACACTCACTCTGGGGACAGATTGTGGAGGTGGGTGCCACACATGTTTTATGGGCGGGGGATTTTAACACGGTCAGTGACTCCCAGAGAGACAGATCAGGGGCTCTTCCGCATCATTACACCCGTAGTCAGGCGGCACTGGCCAGGCTCCTCGCGCATGAGGGGCTCACTGACCTCTGGAGATATACTCACCCGACTGTTAGGGAGGGTACGTATTACTCGTCGGTACACGCGGCCTGGTCGAGGCTGGATTACTGGCTGGGTTCCAGGGGGTTGTGTCACTGGGTTTGTGCGGTGGAACACCTCGCCCGCACGTTTTCGGACCACTCGCCTGTGTGCCTCACGCTGGAGATACCGAGCCTTGTTGCCACTCCTAGACAATGGCGATTGGTTCCTGAGGCTCTCCTTGATGAAGTCTTTAAAACTGAGCTGGAGGAAGAGATAGTGGACTTTATTGCACGCAACAAGGGGACGGTGGCGCGCGTGGGCACGTTGTGGGAGGCCCTAAAGGTCACCATCCGTGGCACCTGTATCGCAAAGAGCTTCGGAGTGTTGCGGGACTTTCGGCGCCGCCTTCGCATGCTTGAGGAACAACTTAAGGTTCTGGAGACTGACCTTTGGCGTTGTGACTCGGGGGAGGGGAGGGCTAAACTCCGGGATACCATCACCGATTATACTTCCGCGGCTGACAGGGAGGCTAGGTTCCGAGGGAAATATGCGACCGCGCGACGATATGGGGAGGGAGGCAGGCCGGGGCGTGCTCTGGCTCACGACATCAGGAGACCGCGTTACACGAATTACGTACTTGAAATTGAGGATGCTCAGGGGGGTAGTCATAGGGATGGCTTAGAGATTTTGAATACTTTTACCACCTTCTACGAATCCCTATACTCGCCCAAAGGGGTTAATACCAGTGACTTTGCTGCATTCTTTGGGGACATCACCTTGGGGTATCTAAGCGAGCGTCAGAGGGAGTCCACCAAGGTATGGCAAAGACTAAGGCAAGGCTGAGGGACAAGGTGTGGTTCCCCAGCATGAACACATGGTTGGATGACAAAGTCAGAGTGTGCAATCCATGCATGATCCTCAGCGGAGGGCCACCTTCAGCTCCGAAACTCATGGAGGAGCCATGCTTGACACCGTGGTCCTGTGAAAGCATGGATTTTGGGAGCTTTCCAGATGGCTGATTCATGATTGTGATCGTCGGCAGCCACACCAAGTATCTCATAGTGGAACTGTTATTCTCCACAGGATTCTCGTAGCTGAAACCTGCCCTGGTAAAGACTCCCAGAGGAGAGAAAGATTGATAATAGACCTCCATTCCATTAACAGGAATTTCAAACATATTTAAGGTCTCTCAATATTGGACACCATAAAGTGACACCACAATGGCCGCAAGCAAATGGGGAGGTGGGGCGATTTATGCACATGCTGAACAGTGCGCTTCATATCGGAGTGGAGCAAGGGAAAGATGTGAAGTGCTGCCTGCACAGATTCCTGCGAGCGTACAGGGAAACACCCCTTTGCACCACAAACTGTGCTCCAATCGATCTACTGCTGCGAAGCCCTACCAGAGACATTATCCTGGCAGGACCAGTCTGGAAACCTGCCACCCTAGACACTCAAGTGGCACAGGACAAGCAGAAAACCATGGATGATCGGGCGAGCGAACCCCAAAAAGCGGTGAATAGTGACTTGGTGGTGGGAGACCGAGTAATCATGTGAGACCAACCCCCAGGGTGGATGTTTTGTACTCGGAGAAGGAAATGTGGAAGGTGGTCAACATTCCAGGGACAATGGTCACTGTCCAGTGAGGGTGTTCCACAGTAGCCAGAAATGTCTCATGGTTTAAGCGAGATGTTTTACTGGCCGGGAAACAAAGCAACAACCACGAGGAGGTGGGTGAGATGCCGTGGGGAGAGGCACTGGGTCCCCAAAGTACGGCAGCGGTGGTGCCGAGAGGATGCCAGAACAGTGCCAAGAGTGGAAGGGGCAGTGAGTGCAACAGTCTTCCCACGCATTGCCATTGGTGCCCAATCAACTGACGTGCCCACGAAAATGGCTGGCAAGGGAAACTCTGGCAGCCGGTGCCAGAAGAAAGGACTCCAGTCCAATCCTGCGCCAAATCAAAGGCTGGAAGACTGTGTATGCTGTTTATAAATGAAGAGGTTGTACATTTTTCTTTTGAAATAAATGTTGGAAGGGATTTAGAGTGCTACCCCCTCCTCTAAGATACATTGTTTGTTTATCGACACCCTGAGGGCTGGGTGCGGCCCGAAGGGATAAATAAAGGGCAGAGTGGTTGCTCATGGCCACTCCGTGGTATATACAATACGGTGCCTGGTGGTCTGTGTTTGCCTTATTGTGTGTACCTGCTGCCTACACCAGAGACTGCACAAGGCTGACTCCGCACACTCAGCCGCTACCAGTGAAAGTTTGAAATGCATTCAACCGCAACTAAAGCAATAACACAATGCACCAAACCACTACACCTGAGATTGTGATGCACTTAACATAACAATGAAAATCTGTAGTGCAGCCAAAAAATGTGATGCACCCAACCACTACCATTGGAAGAGTGCAAGGCACCCACACTACCAATAAAAGAATGTGATGCACCAATTGAAACAATGGAAGATTGTGATACAACCAGCCCTACCAATGAAAGAATGGAATGCGCCCCAAACACCACCAAAGGAAGAACATGTGATACACCAACCATAACAATGAAAGTATGTGATTCACCAACTATAACAATGAAAGGATTCAAGGCACCCAAACAGTACCAATGAAAGAACACGATGTACCCACCCACTGCCAATGAAAGGTTGTGATGCACCCAGCCCTACCAATGAAAGAGTGTAATGCACTCAATACAAATGATGCCTAAGTCTATGTCCTCTGTCACTAATAATGACCGTCTTTGGTCTGCTGTTACTTTATTGAGCTCTCCCAATAGTCTTCCACATATGCACCGCCCTCACAAGTGCAACTTTCTCTTCATCCAGAACATATAGCAACATTTCCACTTGTTCTGTTAGGCATCATAAGATGGCCCATCACCAGTAAAGCATTTGCCAAGACACCAGATGACATCCAAGGCAGTCACAGCCGCTCTGCATTCTCAATCAATCAATCAATCAAGGATTTAAAAAGCGCGGCAAATCACCTTTGAGGGTCTCAAGGCGCTGGAGGTAGTGATCTGCTCATTCTAACAGCCACGTCTGGAGTCCTTTCATGAATTGCTGGAGCAGTGAGGCGGGCCTGAGGTGCTGGAGCAGGTCGTTCCAAGTTTTGCCTGGCAGTTGTGAGAAGGAGCGTCCTCTGCTGTTGCTTTGGTGGACCCAGGGGGTGTCTGTGAGGGAGAGGCTGGCTGATCGTAGGTGTCTGATTGGTTGATGGAAGGTGATGCGTTTGTTGATGAATGCTGGTCCTTTGTTGTGCAGGGCTTTTATGATGGGTCAACATCTTGAACTGGCATCTCTTCTGGATCAGGAACCAGTGTAGCTTCTTGAGGTAGGGTGTGATCTGGGTACATCTTGGAAGATCAACGATGAGTCTCGTTGCTGAGTTTTGTACTGTCTGCAGTCTCTTCAAGAGGTGTGCGTAGAGTGTGTTCTCGTAGCCCAGCCTGCTAGTTATGAGGTCCTAGATGGAGGTCCTTCTAGTGTTGACTGGTAGTCACCTGAAGATCTTGCGGAGCATGAGTAAGGTGTGGAAGTAGGCACATGAGACTGCGTTTACCTGATTCTTCATAGATAGCTTGCTGTCCATTATGATGCAGAGGTTGTGGACGTGGTCCGTCAGGTAGGGGGTGGGCTGAGTCCCGCAGGCTACCTTGCGTCATTCCATAGCTAGGTGTTGTTCCCAAAGATGAGGACTTCTGTCTTGTCCGTGTTGAGCATCACACAGCTGTCCTTCATCCAGTCAGTGATGCTCATGATACATTGTTGGAAGTTGGCTCTGGTGGGGGAGGGGTCTTCTGACAGCAAGAGGATGAGCTGGGTGTCATCGGCGTAGATGATGGTAAGTCTGTGTGATGTGATGGTGTAGGCCGGGGGGGGGGGGGGTCATTAACATGTTGATGAGGGTGGGGCTGAGGGTCGACCCCTGGGGGACGCCACTGATGTTCTTCTTGGGTTTCGAGGTGAACAGTGGTAGACAGATTCTCTGATTTCTTCCGGTGAGGTATGAAGCAATCCATTTGAGGTTGTCTCCCTGGATTCCGATGTCGTGGAGTTTGTTGATCAAGATGTGGAGAGAGACGGTATCGAAGGCAGCTGACTGGTCCAGGAGGATGAGGGCTGATGTTTTACCACAGTGTAGGAGGACCCTGATGTCATCGGTGGCTGTGATCAGGGCTGTCTCAGTGCTGTGGTTGGCTCGTAATCCAAATTGAGAGGGGTCCAGGAGGTTGTTGTGATCCAGATGATCGGTGAGTTGCTGATTGATTGCCTTCTCTAGAACCTTCGCTAGAAAGGGGAGCAGGGAGATGGGTTGGTAGTTCTTAGGTTCTGCTGGGTCAGCTGATGGTTTCTTCAGGAGGGGCCTCACTTCCGCGTGTTTTCAGTCCTCAAGAAAGGAGGTCGAAGTGATGGAGGTGTTCAGGATTTTCTTGAGCTTCTCACCGATCATCTTGCTCCTGAGTTTGAAGATGTGGTGGGGATAGGGGTTTGTGGGTGCTCCCGACTGCAGAAAGTTCATGATGGAGGTTGTGACTTATGTTGTGAGAAGGTCCCAGTGGGTGAGCATGTGTTCATGGGTGTGAGCAGGCTGATGGTTTTCGTAGATGGCTGAGATATTGTCATGGAGGAAGTCTGCCCGAGTGTTGCACAGTTCTTGGCAGCTGCAGGGTTGTAGAACTCCTTCACAAAGGCAAAGATTCTAAAGATTCTAAAAACTGTATGTTTGGACACTGTGTAGGTAAATGTTCTTCTAAACACAACTTACTGTTTTATACTGGGAATCTGATCCGTGACTCCAGCCCCTTATCTTTAGATGCACTGGCGGAGGGAAGCCTTTGATTGGCTGTGGGCAGTGCCCATCTTGCAGGAGTTCGAGCTGAAGTCCTTCAAATTACTACAGATATCAGACGCAAGCCTTTACCTATTGAGCTACCTTACTGGCACTGTGTCTAAACCGGCCAATATTTTAATGACTGAAGCAAGTATATTTTTTATTGCAAATATGCTGCAATTGTTTCTTTGCTGGATGATTTTCAAGCACGCACTTTATTTACCCTGATATGTTTGTGTGTATTTATTAATTTCATGACCTCTGATGTATGTGAGGATTAAAGTTTCTAGTGTACTTATACCCCATCAGCATCAATTGACTTTCTTTCAAACACTGTGAAACTCATGTATTTCCATTTTCTCTTAGGTCCAGCAAACCCCAGCGATGTTGACAAACTCACCCAATGTTTGGGTGAACCCAACTCACGCGCCCTTGGAGTTCCAGCAGCAGCTTGTGCATGCTGGGTGAGTCGCATGAGTGCACTGCCTCTGACGAGCTTGTGATCCTGTGCAGATCTGGCCTGTGTAACTAGTAACAGGACTCGGGAGTAAATCACTCACTCACAGTAAAAAGTGACTAGATATTAATGTAGAACGCAAACAACTTACTAGTGTTGGATTAGTCACATGAGTGAATTGCCTCCGACGAGCTTGTGATCTGGGGCAGAGCAGACCTACATAACTAGTATCAGGACTCAGGAGTAAATCTCTCATTCATGGTAACCAGTGACTAGGGATTGATGTAGAGTACAGACAAGTTGCTACTGTTGGAGATAACTGAAGCCCAGAACACAACTGCCCTGGTGTAACGTGGCACATAGATACCAAGCTGTGAAATCACTCCCGGGTAAATCTGTTACAGCTGCTTGTAGTGGCAAATGTGCTGCCCCTTTCTGTGTTTTGAGGTCTCGGCTCGGCAGCGCTTTTGCTGTCTCTTCGAGACATGCTGTATCTAAGATATTGGCTTGAAAAAATGAACATCTTTTTCATTGGTTCCTGTTGCTGTCATTGATGAATACACTTAGTAGTCCCTCATTTTGGAATTTTGTATCCTCCCATGAGGACTGGCCGTCTTACATGACTTCTTACTGTTCAGATTATTAATACTTGGAACTCTTTTTTAGTTGGCCTCCCTCTTTGCTCGTTAACTGTTCTGAAACTTCGGTGGCATCATTTGCTTGCTGTGGCTTTATCTCCCCTTGCCTCCCTCTCACTCGTCCCACAACACTGCTTGCAGGCCCCCACCACCCCTCCGAGGCCATTGCTATTTTGCAAATCTTTTAATGCTTAATTTGCAATGCAGTGCCCTTAGCCATGGGCTTTGGGGAAATTAAACTATCAGCCCATTATCACAGGATGTTGAGCCCACAGCAGACTCGAACACGGATCCCCAGCTCACCAGTCGGCAGCTCTCACCGCTGCGCCATATCATTTGCCTAGCCATGTCACAGGGTGCATTACCGTATGTGGCCAAAAGCTGTCCCAAGGGACACCTAGTGACATCCTGTGGTACTGCACCCTCACAACACTGCTTGTTTTTGCAGTAGCAGGCTTCAGGTAGAACAGGTGTTCTCGTGCATACAACCCCTGTCCTTACTTGAGACATGCATACAATTTCCACGTGTGTCGACACAGCTTCATTTATGATCCCTACACGGTATGATGCAGCCAAGCTGTAACCCAGGTCCAATGGTAGGTAATTGTGACAGGGCTCCTCGTCCTCTTTCGTTTCTGTCTTTTAAAATGGCAATGATCTCACATGTGACTGAACAAACTTGCTGCTGAGACTGAGTCATTTTACACCATCATTTACACTAACCTAGCACGGCAAACTGTAAATTCATTTGGTGGAAAAATTGTTCTTGCACTGATCGCTCAGTAGAAATGACATTTTGAATTAGAAGGTCTGTGCGAGTGCTCGTGCAAAATTGACCTGTCACCAGTGCAAAATTGTTTAAACACCTTTGCTACGCATAAAATTAATCAAACCACACATCTGCTGTTTATTTATTTATTTATTTTTTATTTATTTTTTTTGAAGCCGTTTATTACAGAATCCAAAAAATATACAACGATGGGCCTACAACCTCCAGGCCGGCCGCTAGCACACAGAAGGAGCATATAATACAGACAGTAGAACACACGCTGCGGCAGAAGGAAATTCACAGTGGTTGAAAGAGGCGTTGGTAGCCACACCATTCGGACCCCACACAACGGCTTCATTTTTATATAAATAATCAACAAAAAACAAGTCCACAAGGCAACCCACAGTCAGAAATAACAGCATGTGCTCCCCTAGGGGGGGGGACCCCACTGACCCGTAGGAATATCGAAGGGGGGAAAGGTCAAGACGGGGACTAAGTAGACTCACAGCCCAGCACCGGGGAGACAAACAGGCTAAGGAGACGGGGCCGGTGACGAATCAGGCAACAGCGGCGGGGTACAGATTCCCCCACGGTAGGCGTTCCAGGGGCCCCACACTTTCATCCATTTTCCAGGCTTACCTCTCGCAACATACACGACCTTTTCCCGAAACATACACCAGTCCATGTTGTCCTTCCACGCCGAGACGGTCGGCGACCTCTGGGAGCCCCACAATTGCGCGATGTCACGTTTGGCTACCATATATCCCAGAGTCGCCCACCACGTCTGCGGCACTGAATAGTCGGTTGGCTCCCACACGTTCAAAAGGCATCTCCTCGCCTCAGGCAGCAGCTGCACATGCGTAACGACCTGCAAAACCTCATGCACACCACGCCAGAATCGCTCCACCTCCGGGCATTCCCACAAAATATGGAGAAAGGTCCCCAAAGAACCACACCCACGCTTGCACAACCCGTCCACAGCATAGCCCATACGCATCAGCCTCGATCCCGTAACATAGACCCTATGGAGTATCTTGAGCTGGACGAAGCGAAGGCGGGCCGGTATGGCCACCTCTTTCGGGGAGGCCACCGCAGACACCCAGTCCTCGTCATCCAGCTCCAATCCATCAGCCCCCCACGCCTCGCGAAGGCCAGTCAGCAGTCCCGAACGGTCATTAATGAGCTTTTTGTAAATTAGTGAAATCGTGCCGTCCGGGACATGCCCATCTAGCACTCTATCCTCTAGAGGGGAGTACTCCGGGATGGATGCAACGTCTGGAAATACGGAGCACAACGCATGACGGATCTGCAGATATCGAAAATACTCCCTGTCCTGCAGCTGGAATTCTGTCTGCAGCACGTCAAACGTTTTGAATATCCCCCTCGTCCAGAGATCGCCCACCCTGCTGATGCCTATCATGTCCCACTTCTCAAAGCCCTTCGAGGTCCACAAGGAGCCTAGCCTCTCGGATGCGTACAGTGGCGTCGCCTGGGTCAAGCGATCCCTCCACCCCATCGCCACGTTAGCCGCGTGCCACACTCGTACCATGACCCGCGTGGGGCCCGTCAGACGTGCGTCGAGCGAGCTCGAATAAAGCGCCCGATTATAGTCACCACCCGCCAATAACATTTTATCCATCTCAAAGGCAGGGTTGAGAGCTGGCCCGTAAAGGCCGTGATTGATCGCAGCCAACTGGGAGGCCCAGTAATATCGCTTGATATCAGGGAGGGCGACCCCCCCGTCGTACCACGGGAGCGTCAGCTTCGCCAGGGCGATACGCGGCCTGCCCTCCCAGAACAGTCGGCGCTGCAAACTCTCCACCTCACGAAAGTAGCGCGCCGGGACAACGTCCATTGTGTTCTGTAAAGCATACAGGAAGCGTGGCAGCGACATCATCTTAAACAATGCCGCCCGGCCGAGCGGCGAGAGCGGCAAGCGCCCCCAGCGCGTGACGTCCTCCTTCAGGCGCTGGAGGGGGGGAAGCAAGTTCTGTTTGTATCGGGCCTCCGCGTCCAGGGTAATGAAGACACCCAGGTACTTAAATCCCCGCGGGGCGATCTGGATAGGACAACCCCGCGGAAGGATAGGATCCTCCCCCGTGAGAACATACACACACGATTTAGCCCAGTTGATGACCAGGCCGGAGTTGAGGCCAAATGAGTGCAATACATCAACCAGTACGATCAGTGATTCACGTGGGGAAGCCAAGTACAGGAGAATATCATCAGCGTATAGAGATACGCGGTCCTCATACTCGGGGGTCCATCGGAGACCACGGATGGAAGGATGCCACCGCAGCCACTCCGCCAGGGGCTCCAAAGCAAGCACGAAAAGGAGCGGCGATAACGGGCAGCCCTGCCGCGTGCCCCTGCCCAGCTCAAACGGAGCCGACACTCTCCCGTTCACAACCACCCGCGCCAGCGGTCCAGTGTACAACAGTTTCACCCAACCGATGAATCCCGGGCCAAACCCGAGCTTCGCGAGCGTCGCCCAAATATATGGCCACTCAAGTGTGTCAAACGCCATAGTGGCGTCCAGGGACGCCAAAATGGCCGGCTCCCGTATGAACGGGACACGTGCGAGCACCCCATGCAGGCGCCGCAGGTTAAGGGCAGTGTTGCGATGAGGAATAAAGCCGGACTGATCCTGGTGGATCAAATCGCACACCACGCCGATCAGCCGATTAGCCAACACCTTGGCGAGAATTTTGGGCTCTGCATTCAACAGCGAAATAGGCCGGTAGGATGTGACCCGGTCCCGCGACCTCCCCTCCTTATGAATAACTACGATAGTAGCCAGGCGCTGGTCCAGCGGGAGGGAACCCGCCGAGCGGGCCGCAAGGAACATAGCACGGAGATGCGGCGCTAGCGTGTCCGGTCGCAGCTTGTACAATTCGATGGGAAGACCATTAGGACCCGTTGCCTTGCCGGAAGCGACCGAACGTATGGCGAGGGCAATTTCCTCAGAGGTCGGGGCGGCGTCCAACGACACCCTGTCCTCCTCCGAAAGGGAAGGCAGCGCGATATCTCTAAGCAGGGCATGGGAATCCTCTTCCGAGTGGGAGGACACCGGGGAATACACCCTACGGAAATAGTCTGCGAAGCAATCTACAATGTCTTCAGGTTCAGTGACACACACACCATCCGGCCTCTCAATCGACGGGACAACTCGACTCGCTTTCTCCTTTTTATCCAGCCACGCAATCAATTTCCCAGCCTTATCACCCACGTCATACAGTCTCCCCTGTTGCTCTCTACTAAGGCCCCTGGCCGCCTCCGTGACGAGGGCCTTATAGGCCGCCTGCTTGAGTCGGAGAACATGCAGTTTGTCATCCGTCACCCCACATTCGAGGTCACCCTCCAACTCAGTAATTTCAGTTTCAACACGGGTCACCTCCTCCCGCTCGCGCCTCCGGGAATAGGAAATAAGGGACAGGGCATCCCCCCGGATCACCGTCTTAAATGCCTCCCACAGCGATATCGCCGATGACACAGACCCCATGTTTTCGTCAAAATATCGCTTAAGGGACTTAACCAACTCTGCGCGAATGGTGGGGTCACGCAGGTACCAGGGATTAATCGGGACCACCCTACCCTCTCCCCTCGGAAGAATATCGAAGTGCAACAAGAGCGGGGAGTGGTCTGAAATACCCCGCGCTAAATGGCGCACCTCCCCGATCCTCCCCGCATGCGCCGCCGGCACCAGGACGTAATCTAGCCTTGAGAGACTGCCATGGGCCCCGGAATGGAAGGTGTACTGTATCTGCGTGGGATGTTTCAAACGCCAACAATCCACCAGCCCCAAGGTGTCCAAGAGGCCAGACAACCACGCCTGGGCACGGGGGAGATCCCTAGGGGGGTGACGGTCCTTAGTTCCGGAAACCACAGTGTTAAAATCCCCCCCAACCACTAGAATCCCCTCCGGAAGGCCAAGGAGGAGGCGCCCCAGATCCGCAAAGGTGGTCGCCTGCAACCCTGGCGGGACATAAACAGAAACAAAGACAATCACTCTGCTCTCCATTCTACCCACCAGAACCGTGTAACGTCCCCTGTCATCATGGATCACCTCATCAACTTCCAGCGGGAGCGAGGTCTTAGCCATGATGCCCACACCCCTTGAACCAGACGTGAAGCCCGAATGGGCCAGAAGGCGGTAGCCCCGTCGGTTCATAGCACGAAAGGAGTTGCCAATGAGGTGCGTCTCCTGCAGAAAAACTATGTCTGGTGAAATTCGTTTCAAGAACTGCAGGACCACACCTCGTTTTATCCTGTCCCCCAGTCCATTAACGTTCCAGGACAAAAGACTCAGTCCCCTACCCCCCATCATAAACGAAAGCAATCATGCGTCCCCCCGAGAGCACTTTAGGAATAGCACAACAATACTTGTGCCTTGTGGTACAACTAAACAACACCCCACCCCAACCCAACCGCCCCAACAAAACTCCCCCCTCCCTGCACCCCTGCATGAGCCCAGACAGCCCCCCCAACTTGCAGTGTGCCTGTCGCCCCTATATAATGGAAACTAGGTAAACCCCCTAGAGGAGGAAAGAGTACCCCTTCGAGACCCCGCACCACCTACAAAGGAGGGAGAACAAGTACAAACAACACAAGACCCTAAGCTTGGCCGAAAGTGGCCGCATTTTCGTCTAGAGCGAGTCCCAGTATCAGCACCTCAGTCCCGGTCCAGTGGGCCCTCTCCTCCCGCAGCCCCCCCCCCGCCATCCCGATCCCGACCCCCAGACAAAGTGTCCAGCCAGTCCCCGGCCGGTTCAGGACGGTCAAAAAGTGGGTGCGACCATCTACCTCCACCCGCAGCCTGGCCGGGAAGAGCATGGCGTACTTTAAGTTCATGTCCCGAAGCCGCCGCTTGACGCCCAGGAAGCTCAATCTCTGCTTCTGGACCGCTTGGGTGAAGTCCGGATAAAAGTTCACCTCCATGTTCTCCAGCTTAAGCGGCCCTTGCAGCCTGGAGGCCTGCAGGATCGCGTCCCTGTCCCGAAAATTGAAAATACGGGCAATAAGAGGCCGCGGAGGGGCTCCGATCTTCGGCCTTCCCCTGGGAACCCTATGAGCCCTCTCCACGGCAAAGAATTTACTCAGTCCCCGAGGCTGGAGATGGGTAGTGATCAGGTCCTCCACAAAAAGATCCGCCGCCGACTCCTCCCGTCCATCAGGTACTCCGATGATGCGGATGTTATTCCTCCGGGCCCGGCTCTCGGAATCCTCCAGGCGCCGATTCATGAGCGCACTCGCCTGACGAAGCCGGTGCACCTCCGTCTGAAGGGCCGCCACCTCAGTCGTGAGGCCCGACGCGGTGTGGGCCAAAGAATCGACCCGGTCGTTAGTCTTCGAGAGATCCGCTCTCACCAAGTTGACATCAACGAGGACCGCGTCGATTTTATGGGCTAAGGTGTCAAACCGCTGGCCCACCGAGGCCTTCATCTCAGCAATGGCGCCCATGACGTCCTGCAGAGTCAGATCTGTGGGCAAAGCCGGGGCATCCGGGGGGCACTCAGAGGACTTGTGCGGTCCACCAGGAGATCCCTTCGGGAGGGTGTGGCGGTCCATGATGTTGGCCTGATGTGCGGCGCCACGCCGGGTCGACTTGGCCTTCGACCGATCGCCATCTTGTTTCGTGGCCATCGTCGCGGGTCTCACACCCTCACCAGCCACGCAGTAAAAGGCAGCAATCAAAGCCACGGGCTCCGGGGGGTCACCCCAGGACGGCGGAGCGGGCCACAGCAGGCAGGCAGGCAGGGCCTCCCAGCGAGGCCACCCCAACACTAAGAGCGCCGCGAACCCGCCTGCAAAGACGGCAAGGGGGCGCGAAAGTGAAAGTGAAAGTGCGGGGTACGTGACTCGCCAGGCCCAGCCCGCCGTTGTTGTTCACTTTGCCACCGGGTCGCCCCCAAACATGAGTCCGGGGTCACGAGAGAAGCAGGCCGCAAACTTCAATCGGTGCTCACTCCGGCACCCGAGGTCCGATTCGAAAACGGGAAACGGGTACCACCTCGGCTCAGGCTCACCGACACAGTCCCCTCAACCGATGCAGGATGAAGACAGGATAAACGTAGGAGGTTGCGGAGGTCCTCGGGAGCCTCGCACCTACGCGGCCATCTTGGTTGCGCCCATCTGCTGTTTATTGTTTTATTCAGTCCCCATTTCTAAATGTTTGAATTGTTTGTCTGTATTGTGCCCTAATGTCACTGAAAACGGATGGGCTGGAGCTAAAATAAAACTATATATATATATATATTCACTGAAAAAACCATAGGTTTCAGGGGTGTTATAGTTAGCTGGACTTTTCACTTTTACAAAACCATTGAAATTCCCCCGTTATAGTTAGTTCAGCTAACTATAACTCGCGCGCCCGCAATGCACTGCTGATGACGTCACATATTACATCACTCATGACATGGTCAGTGACATCACTCATGACATCACTGATGACATCTCAAATGACATCACTGATGACATCATCCAGTGAATGTGTGTTTTTCTGAAAATTAAATATGTTTTATATATTGTGGAAATATGGATTTTTCTGATCAGTTATGTCCCCTATCTTGGACCCCAACGGTTTCATGTATGAATCATAAGTACATGTATGTTCCCTCCAGTTCTAGTTATGAAGACGCAAACACATGTGCGTCCACCGTTAACCTGTCCTCTTTCAGATCCGCCATGAATAGGCCGGATATTTCATTCCTAAGTATGAAAGGCCACCGGCTTTATATGGTTCACTTATGCCATTTTACAGTCCAGGCAAGTAGGCCCTGATTCTGTCATCGAACTCTTCTTGCCTTCTGCCTCTGAAAGCTCCAGTCTGAGCCTGCATCTGTGACCATGAACTTTGTCTCATTCCCTGCGCGGCTCACGAAGCCTGACATCAGCCTGCTGCCTGCCAAAAAACTGTATTTCACCTTCGAAATTATCTGCTCCGTTCCCTGCCCGATGCATTCCTGTCTAGTAGTTTAAGTAAACATTCTTCCAGTTACCGAGCAAAGGCCCGGCTCCTCTGTCTTTATACCAGTAATTCATAGCCCTATTACTATGGAAGATTTCTACCCACGCATCTAGTGTAGACACTTAGACGCTTGTACACGCACTAACAGTCAGTATAGTCAGTATAGAATAAGATTCTACTCTAAGAAGACCTCTCTTTTGGATAACTTAGTTCTTTAAACATAGGATGTTAGATATGATTTGGGATTAGGTTGACTTGACCCTCCAGACTTCTGTCGCCACATGTAGAGCTAAATGTCAAGTCCCCTTCACCCCCTAGTTGCACGTCAATCACACGTCATGCTGCTGCGCGCGCATTTCTGCCAAGTATTTCTGCTGACATTGCGAAATTCTTTCATGTAACCACCCTTTTATGACATCACATCTGATGACGTTCTTTAAACACACCCAGTTACGCCTATCTTTGCTACGTATGAATATATTATCCCCACTATCAATTGTTACGCCTCTTGTATTTGCTTCACTGTAATGCCTATTGTATAAAAGTAATTGATTGTCAATAACGTATGTACTTCACTTCCTGAACCTTCGTGGTGATGGAACTTGGAGCAACCGATTATAATCGACCATTGGAATAAAGCCCATTCCGAACCTCTAATACCACGGATTCTGCCTCTTATTTACTGAGCTATTTTATTATGTTTCTGTATCAAATTAAGTCCCGGTAATTAAATTATTTACCACATAAATGGCGCCCGAACAGGGACACTTTCTCATCTCACGCGCCGGCGGTGCGTTGCAGGCCCGGTCTCCTGCCACAGCTGGACGGACAATAACGCGTACCAGCAGGATTTCCTGTATCTCCCTCCGGTCAAGCGGGGGCGACTGAGGCTGCGATCAACACCCAGACGAGGCGGTGAGAAGTGCGAAGTATCCCGACCAGAGCCTAGCTGAGAGAGAGCAAGATCCGAGGTATACAGAGGCCCACCAGTTTCCGAAGTCCCGAGTCGAGTCCGGTTTCCGAAGTGTTCGAGTCGAGTCCAGTCCGGTTCAAGTTCAGTTCAGTTTCCGAGGCTTTCCGTTTCCGAGCTACCCGGTGAGTACCATTACTGGGGAGGCGTTCTGACGTGCACATAGGTTGTGCCGGTCAAGACGGGTTTGGGTACACAAATCCGGTCTGCACTGTTTCAGCGGTGTATCTGTACTGTTTAGCAGTATATCTAGTATATCAAGTATATAAATTCAGAATAATTCAGTTAAAGTCGAGAATTTTGTTTAGTGATTAAGTTTTTCCTTAGATCGTCATCATCACTGTTGCTCAGTTAAATGTTAAATGTTAAATGTTTTAAATACGTTCTGCATATTGTGGTATGAATGACTGTTCATTATTGTATCTACTGTATTAAGTTTGTTCAAAATCAAGTATCAGACCAGTTTTCAATATGCCGCTCTTTTCGAAATTAAGACAGATCACGACAAGAAAAGGGGTACTCGAAGAAGCCGTTCCTATTCCTCCTAGGGACACTCCAGGGTACTTCATGTATCATAAACATGGCTTAGACGCTATATTATTTCTTGATTTGTGGGTAGACTACACCAAGGAATTACCAGAAAGTCAGAGGTGGCCCGCAGCTGGGACCTGGGATGCAGAGTGCATCATGAAAGTAGAGGAAGAGTTATGGAAAAGGAAAGTCAGACAGTCACAGAAAGACGCCGTTGAGTTATGGCGTAAAGAATCTCATAGACGTACAGAAAAAGCACTCCGACAGGAAGAGAAAAATAAAGAGAGTTCAAATAAAGTCCGAGAAAATCTATTAATTGAAGAAGGAACCCGAGTAAAATCAGAACAAGTAGACAGACAAAGAAATGCCCTTATGAATGGTATGTATCCCCTTCTGGCTGAAGGATTACCTAAGGCTACTCCAGAGATACCAAAAGACTTGCCAACCCCATTATTTCCAATAAAAGTACATCCTAAGGGGCATCCTAGAACCGCAGAAGATGTTTTTCTTTCCTCATATTTAGATGACGCAGCTCCCGAGTATGCTAATCCCGCCCCACATAGACCGCCTGCCAGGGAGGTTCAACGCCAAGATCCAGTACCCGTATCTCTACAGCAACAAGTCCTGACACAAGTTCCGGCAAGCACATCTGTTTCTACACCTGTTCCTACAGCTACTTCTGTAGCTGTGTCCACACCTATAGTTGCTGTATCACGTTCAACGAATCCTTTCACACCCGATACCCCAGACGGGGCTACCGGAGGTGCTACCAATATTTTTTCTACGCCACCCAGAATAAATAAACTTACCTTTCAAGAGTCAGCACATTCACGTACCCCCAAACTCATAAACGCCCGTACGCTTAAGGAACTTCTTATAGATTGTAGATATGACCCCGTGCCCGGCAAAGAGGACGAAATGATCATGGCATCATTACGTATCAGACGAGCCGCGGTGTATTTAGGGAAGTTACCAGGAATGACTGCGCATCTAGATAATATATATCATTTTGTCCAAACAGGGCGAGATTCAGAATGTATTAACAGAGCTATGGAATACCAGAAAGTGGAGATACAGGGGGAACTGTTACGTTTCCTTATAAATTGTGTGATCAGAAATCAAGACCGACCGGGGGTAGACCTGGAAGCAATGCAAATTCTTACCAGATGGAGCCAGAATATATCAGAAGGGAGACATGATAAGCAAAATTGTATAATAGCCATGTGCCGAAAGATCCGTAAAGAAATAGAACGCCTACACGAAGAAAGATTAGCGGTAGACCAGTTCGAACAAAGCGAGGAGGAAGGATCAGGACTGCCCGCAGGACAGTCAGACACCATAGCCTATGTAGGTAGAGGAAGATCTTGTAATAGTACTAGATGTTTTATTGATCCGATACGT
Source organism: Triturus cristatus (assembly GCF_964204655.1). Taxonomy (NCBI): domain Eukaryota; kingdom Metazoa; phylum Chordata; class Amphibia; order Caudata; family Salamandridae; genus Triturus; species Triturus cristatus. The sequence continues at coordinate 44,718,236 of NC_140589.1, forward strand.
CCGATATGTCCAGATAATAACAGGAATTTCCAAACACCTATAATAAATATAAGGTCCCCCGAGCATTCATTCCAAGCCGCTGACAAATTACTCCGAGAACGAAGGGGTTATCATTTTCTCGATTCTATGGATGAACAAGAATTAGCCAGGTCAGCCGTTCAATGGGTTGATAGTCCCGGAATGTATGGTGATGATACAGTAGCACACACATTTTTGAATCTCACCCCAGAGGAACAGCGTTTAGCTGGGATTTATATGATTCAACAACTCCTTATACTATATCAGAGTCAGCATTCAGATCCCGGTCCTTTACCTGAAATACTGACTGAATTACTCAAGAATAGATGGAAAGGTTCAGGTACTAAGTTAATTAAAGAAATACTAGAATCAAGAAAGCAGTACATTCTTTTTGTATGCCCAGAACATGTCTCACTGCCCATCAAGGAAAGAACCACGTATTACATGGACAGACAGAATCCCTTACGAGAAGTACACCCAATAAAAGGCGAGGACAATGAGTTTAAACGCGTATTTGTATATACGCCCATATCGAAAATAGAATTGTTAGAAATGAAGAAAGTGGTACCCAGTCATGACAAAGACCCAGCAGGTTTTCACCGAGAAATTAAAGACATGTTACTCATGGGAGAGTATACCTATCCCGACATTATGACAATATTAAAGGTATTAATGCCTGCTGGCATTTATGAAAAACTCAGGGAAAAAGAGTGGGAGGTAGGCGACCAAAAGATAGAATGGTCAGCATTAGAAGCAGAAGAAAAGGCCCGAACTGCAGGAGCAGGGCTTGGGGATAAAACTAAAGCACTACCAGGTTTACTAGTACAGGTACTGCCACGTTTATTAACTACGAAAAAGGAAGATTGGGGTACAATTTCAGCCTGTAAACAAAAGCAAGATGAAGACACTAGTGATTTCTATGCCCGATTTGAAAAATGTTTTGGTATAAATAGTGGCATAAAAGCAAGTAGCGAATCATACCCACATCTGTTCGTGACAAAATTAGTTGAAAATTCCTTGCCTCAAGTGAAGAATAGAGTATTAAAATTCGAGAGTACCTGGCAAGGTAACACTCCATCACAAATGTTACAAATGTTACAGTACCATCACAATAGAATTAGAGAGGAACAAGAACATGAACAAAAACGCATGAAAGACACGAAAATGAAAATGCTAGTCTCCCAGACAGTTCCAGCTGAAGGATATAAAAAGGGTACGACACATTCCGGTGATACAACAGGACCTATAAAAGGGACATGCAACTATTGTAAAAAGCCAGGTCATTACGTACACGATTGTCCAGTTTTAAAACATAATATCGCCATAGGTAATACAAAAGAAAGACCACGGCCACCTAGACAGGATCAGAATGAACAAGGAGCCCCGCAGCATGCACAGTCCATGCCAGTTCCACCACAGTCTATACAGTTTGTGCCAGCTGCACCAGCGCTGCCTGTTGCTGCCACACAAACCACGACACGACAGCTGTACCAGACCGCACAGTATGACTACCCTGATTATCAGCGATACGCATGAACCAGCCTAGAGAGGGAAGTTGACTTACCCCTTATCGAGGTCCCTGTAGACCAAGAAGGACCTTATGTACATAGTGAATTATTAGGCCAAGATAGAAAATTTTTACTCGATACAGGGGCAAGTCGAACAACTATAAAACGTAGTGAAGTTCCAGGGGCACCCCTCTCAGGCTCACAGAATATTTCCCTTGGTTTTTCAGGAAAACCTATTGTTAATGAAGTGTCACAGCCTCTTCCACTTACGATAGGACCTTTGACCCGAACTACAGATTTATTGCTTACTAAATCATGTCCGGAAAACTTGTTAGGTATAAAAACACTGAAAGCTCTAGGAGCTATAATATGTTGTTCTCCGGAAGGAGTAAGATTGTTTTTACGTGATTTTAAAGGTCACTATGTGTCTAGAGACATGGATCCCCGACTGCAGACGTTACCTACACATCTATGGGCACAAGGCCCTACTGATGTTGGTTGCATGAATATTACACCATATCGAGTCACACTAAAGGCAGGAGTGGTGCTACCACGAATGAGACAATACAAGTTACCACCAGATGCTGTAGTGGCTTTACTGCAAATCATTGACGAACTTATTGCCCAAGGAGTGGTTGTGGAAACAGACTCCAATGTATGTAATTCACCGATAATTCCGATTCTTAAACGAACAGATCCGAAGGCTCCGCCAGTATATCGATTGGTTATTGATCTGCGCGAATTAAACAAATGCATTGTGCCACAATTCCCTGTGGTCCCAGATATCTCATCATTACTGACAGCTATTGATTCCGAAGCAACATTCTTTACTGTAATTGATCTCAAGAATTCTTTTTTCAGCGTCCCAATAGATCCGGAAAGCCAATATTTGTTCGGATTTAGTTTAAATGGACGTAGTTTTAAATTCTCACGCGCACCTCAAGGATTTACAGAAAGCCCCAGCATCTATAGCCAAGCACTGAAACGAGAACTCGACAGTATCCATATGCCAGTCAACACTGCCTTGCTTCAATATGTCGATGATCTGCTGATCACCGCGAGAAGCGAACCCGAATGTGAGAAAGCATCACTGACAGTTTTACAATTTCTAGCCGAAAAGGGGCACAAGGTGTCCCCTTCTAAGCTGCAATTCTGTGTCCAGCGAGTTGTTTATCTTGGACACTCGCTGTCCAAGGAGGGAAGGCAGCTTACACCCGACCGCATTCAGTTAATAGCTAACATGCCAATACCCAAGACACAAAAGGAGGTGCGGGCTTTCATAGGCCTCACTTCATATTGTAGGCAGTGGATCCCTCAGTATGCATTTCTAGCAAAACCACTCATTCAATTGACAACACAGGAGGCAGCCACATCGACTGTTCTCCCTTGGACTCAGGAACATACACAAGCTTTTGAAAGCTTAAAGACAGCCTTATGCCAAGCACCTGTCTTAGCAACACCATGTTACAGTAAGCAGTTTACACTTTTTGTTACAGAACGCGAAGGTACTGCCTTGTCAGTACTCACACAGGAACAAGCGGGAGCACACAAACCATGTGCTTATTTTTCTAGTACATTAGATCCCGTAGCTCAGGCTTTGCCCGCATGCCTGAAATCAGTGGCAGCAACAGCTTTAGCAATCAGACAAAGCGATGCTATAGTGTTAGGACATCCATTGACAGTACAAGTACCACATGCAGTAGAGGTTCTTGTAAATAGAACGCAAACACAACACTTGACTATAGCGCGACTCACAGGATACGAATTAACGTTGTTTCAGCCACATATAGAAATCAGACGTTGTAACACATTGAATCCTGCCACACTGTTACCTATAAATGGAACAGACCCACTAGCCCATGACTGTATTGAAGTTATTACTATCACGACGAAACCCAGACAAGACTTAACCGATGTCCCATTGTCAGACCCAGACCTGACGTTGTATGTAGATGGTTCATGTATGAGAAAAGGTACAGGAGAACTAGTGGCAGCTTACGCAGTCACAACAGACACTGAAATCATTGAAACAAATTGCATAAATACCTTGTCAGCTCAAGCCGCAGAGCTCATCGCTCTGACACAAGCCTGTATTCAAGCCACAAATAAAAAAGTCAACATATACACTGATTCACGTTATGCATTCGGAGTTGTACATGACTTCGGCGTGCTGTGGCGAGAAAGAGGTTATTTAACTTCTCACGGTGCCCACATTCAGCACGGACCCCTCATTCATGCCTTATTAGATGCAATACATCTACCAACTGCAATATCAATTATGAAATGTAAAGCTCATACGAAAGTTACTGATATCATTTCTCAAGGCAATGATCTAGCTGACAGAACAGCTAAACAAACTGCTCAAACTCAAACATCCGACATGACAAAGACAATAGTCCTGACGCCAACACATTGCATGACGATTAAAGATCCTACTCTTGACGTAATTGACATACAGACACATGCTACACCAGACGAAATAAAGAAATGGACTGAATTAGGAGGGATCCAAACGGATCAAGGATGGATGATGAAGGAAAAATCTGTGTGGTTCCTTCCTGATTCAATGGTCCAAGTTATAATTAACACTGTACATAGTCCCGCACATCTAGGAGAAAAAGCTATGCTAGATAGCATTCAACACATTTGGTTCAATAAACATTTACGAGCAGCAGCCAAACAAAAAGTTCGTACCTGTATGATCTGTTGCCAGTTCAACCCAGGAAAAAGCGTTCCCGTAGAACAGGGTGGATTTCAGCCTCCTGATCACCCTTTTGAAGTCCTCCAGATGGATTATATCCAGATGGAACGATGTAGAGGATTCAAATATGTTCTCGTAGTTGTTTGTGCTCTTTCCCGTTGGACGGAGGCATACCCGGTTTCAGATTACACTGCCCCGACTACTGCCAAACAGTTGGTTCGAGAATTCTTCCCACGATACGGTTTACCACGTGTTGTTCACTCAGATAACGGCCAGCCGTTCTCATCCAAATTAATGAAACACGTCTCACTTTTGTTAGGCTATCAGTGGAAATTCCACTGTGTCCGACACCCCGAGGCAGCAGGTCTCGTAGAAAGACATAATCAGACTCTGAAAATTAGATTGTCCAAGATATGCAGAGAGAAAGGTGTCGACTGGGTAGTAGCATTACCAGTTGCACTCTTTTACACAAGAATGGTAGCACACTCTCGAACAGGGCTATCCCCGTATGAAGTGATCTTCGGCAGACCACCAAATATGTGGGGGACGCCTATACCACGCAAAATAACTGATATTGACTGTAATATGCTGACAGATTACTTGGCTTCCTTGATGTCTGCACTACAATCTTGTCGTTCACAGGTAGCTGCAGCTTTTCCTGACAACACTGAGGTGAAACCCCATGACGTAGTCCCGGGGGACCTGGTCTTAGTGAGGAACTTCGATCGGAAGACTCAGCTGGATCCTAGGTGGAAGTCGCCGCAGCTGGTCTTGCTCACCACAAGGACAGCCGTGAAGATCGAGGGCAGAAAAGGCTGGGTACATTCAAGTCATATCAAGAAATTTCATGGACTACCAGCGGATGTGAATACCACACCTCGTGTGTCTTCACCCATTGACTCAAAACTTCCTTTTGTTGAAAAGAGTAATTCCGAACATTATAAACTAAAGCTCAGGTCCAATCAGTCAAGCAATTTGATTGTTTAAGTCCTCTCCGAGGTGAAGCGGTTGAATTGTCTCTGACATGTATCCCTTGGACCTGAATAGAGATAACACCCGAACAATGTTGAAACGACAGGCGTACTGTAAATCACTGCGTAGTCATTGCATAGTGACGTTATTAATTTTGTTTTTCTTAAGTCTTTTAATAATTACTGCAAGTATATTGTTGCACATATATTATCCTATTTCTAGACATGTTTACACTGTTACTGCCGAACATTCTTTTAGTGAATTACCTCCGCTTGAGTTGTCTTATAGATTTGCGCTGCGCAATAACACGTTTATTAGTATGTTACATCATTCCCATCAGGTTAGCAATGCTACAAATTGTTGGATATGTGGCCGACTCCCTCCCTATCAGAATTATAAAGGAATTCTACCTCTCTTTCCATACCCGTTCACACACAACGGCTCCTGTGGAGCATGGTTTAGTCTAATTAATTCCCTAGATTCGAATTCTGCAGTTTATCAAGATAACTGGGTATGGGGAAATTTGAACTTAGTTTTGCTTAAAGTCTGCTATCCTAACAAGGAGGGACTTCCCCAGAGAACAGGAACTGATCTAGAAAATGAAGTGTATGGATTAGGTAATTTTACGCTTAATCTTATGATCCTAAATGTCGAATCCGAAGCTACTCCAATTTTGCCCGCTATGTCAATATTTCCAGTAAAAGGTGAATTATGTGTAAGAAAGAATGGTTCCATAAAAATGGGCCATAGTAGATGCACCACTGTAGTAGAATTTAGTGATCAAGGCAAGTCTACATTTAGAGCTTCCCGCCATTCTTATTTCATAAGTGGTCAGACGGCATATGTACGTTTGCCTCTAGATTGGGATGGTACTTGCTACATTGGATTCCTTTTGCCACCTGTTTTCCTAGCTCCTCCTGATTATCACAGAAATACTCATTTAGTATATAACAGAGTAAGGAGAGATCTCCCAATTGTCGATTACACTGAAACAGCATGGGAAAAATACACAGATTTCAATAAAGGTCTCTTTCCCTATATAGGTACCGTTACTAATAGTAAGCTGATACGTAGATTAACTAGAACCCTTGAAGCAGTAGTGAACGAAACTATTTCCGCCTTAGGCAATTTAACAGAAGAGCAGTCTGCTATGCGGATTGTTGTGCTTCAAAATCGTCTTGTCCTTGACGTCATCCTGGCCGATAGGGGCGGAGCTTGTAGGGTCATCGGATCAAGCTGTTGTATTTTCATACCAGAAAATTCGCCATCTGTATATAAAGCCATAACTCGCCTTCATAAGATTGTAAGCCAGATACACCAGAACCCAGGCACCTGGACTTGGTCCGGTTGGTTTTGGAGTGTATTATCTACCTTTGGATGGAAGGTCCTATCTTTCCTAAGTATTGGCCTTCTCATACTATTCAGTTGCTGTCTATGTCTACAATGTGGACCAGCGATCTGTGGTCGGTGTGCCACATCGTGTATTCCACCACCAGGATTTCATTTGTCACGGAAGAAGAAAGAAGAACAAATGATGTTATATGAACAGATCAATGGATTGATGAAGATTGATATCTCTTAACGGGCAAGTAGGGGACAAGGAGGGAATGTGGAAATATGGATTTTTCTGATCAGTTATGTCCCCTATCTTGGACCCCAACGGTTTCATGTATGAATCATAAGTACATGTATGTTCCCTCCAGTTCTAGTTATGAAGACGCAAACACATGTGCGTCCACCGTTAACCTGTCCTCTTTCAGATCCGCCATGAATAGGCCGGATATTTCATTCCTAAGTATGAAAGGCCACCGGCTTTATATGGTTCACTTATGCCATTTTACAGTCCAGGCAAGTAGGCCCTGATTCTGTCATCGAACTCTTCTTGCCTTCTGCCTCTGAAAGCTCCAGTCTGAGCCTGCATCTGTGACCATGAACTTTGTCTCATTCCCTGCGCGGCTCACGAAGCCTGACATCAGCCTGCTGCCTGCCAAAAAACTGTATTTCACCTTCGAAATTATCTGCTCCGTTCCCTGCCCGATGCATTCCTGTCTAGTAGTTTAAGTAAACATTCTTCCAGTTACCGAGCAAAGGCCCGGCTCCTCTGTCTTTATACCAGTAATTCATAGCCCTATTACTATGGAAGATTTCTACCCACGCATCTAGTGTAGACACTTAGACGCTTGTACACGCACTAACAGTCAGTATAGTCAGTATAGAATAAGATTCTACTCTAAGAAGACCTCTCTTTTGGATAACTTAGTTCTTTAAACATAGGATGTTAGATATGATTTGGGATTAGGTTGACTTGACCCTCCAGACTTCTGTCGCCACATGTAGAGCTAAATGTCAAGTCCCCTTCACCCCCTAGTTGCACGTCAATCACACGTCATGCTGCTGCGCGCGCATTTCTGCCAAGTATTTCTGCTGACATTGCGAAATTCTTTCATGTAACCACCCTTTTATGACATCACATCTGATGACGTTCTTTAAACACACCCAGTTACGCCTATCTTTGCTACGTATGAATATATTATCCCCACTATCAATTGTTACGCCTCTTGTATTTGCTTCACTGTAATGCCTATTGTATAAAAGTAATTGATTGTCAATAACGTATGTACTTCACTTCCTGAACCTTCGTGGTGATGGAACTTGGAGCAACCGATTATAATCGACCATTGGAATAAAGCCCATTCCGAACCTCTAATACCACGGATTCTGCCTCTTATTTACTGAGCTATTTTATTATGTTTCTGTATCAAATTAAGTCCCGGTAATTAAATTATTTACCACAATATGCATATCTCAAGGTCGATGGAAGAATAAATGGGTATATAAGTGTCTAAATGGATGATTTGTTTTTGAAAAATTGATTGTGTAACTGACTGATTAAGTGTATCATAGTGAATACATGGCTTAGTGAGTAATGTTTAAATATGTAAATATCTGTATCAGTCTCTCACTTTGTGTATAAGTGGCTGCATGGGTTGGTGAGTAGCTACATGGGTGTCTATATAGGTTATTAGTTGTTTTTTTGAGTATCAGTCTGAGTGTCTAAAACACTACCCTCAGCACAACCCCCTACACTACCCAAACACCACTGCACTACCCTAAACCATAAAACACTACCCCCAGCACGACCCCCTACACTACCCAAACACCACTGCACTATCCTAAACCATAAAACACTACCCCCAGCACGACCCCCTACACTACCCAAACACCACTGCACTACCCTAAACCCTAGGGGGAAAAAAACCTATGCCCAATCCCCCTTGCCTCTCACTCCTCATGGTTCCTCTCTCCTCGTGGTTTCTGCTTCACGTCCTCTCTGAGGGGCGGTGCACGTCATTGTGAGGAAATGGAACAGCCTCCGTTTCCTTACAACAATGTGGATCTTCTACATGTTTTTTAGAACACATGGTCATTTACCATACATACCTTTACAACAAAATTTGTTGTAAAGGCATGCGTGGTAAATGACCATGCGTTCTGAAAAAAATTGTAATAATGACTTTGTGATGTACAACGCATGTGTGGTAATGCATGCGTTGTAATGGTATCGCGAAGCATTGTAACGGCTGTTTACCGATCGAAGCTAGCCCCTGTTCTTCAGTGAGACGTTTATTTGATTAATTAGGAGGAAGGAATGTGGTTTTTTTACAGAAAAGTGCATTCCCAGCTGTTGTATTGTGAAAATGTCCGTGTGGCCTGGTTTCACTACTGGTGAGAATGTGGAAGAGTCTGTTTGGATCTAAAGGAGTTCTGTTGTTGGACGGGGCTGGCACGACACGTCATCAGAAAACATAGCTAATGGAAAGCGTCCTCCCTGAAGTGTGGAGCAGTGCCATGAGAGGTCAACGAGATTGCGTCGCACCGCAGTATGACCGTAACGCATGACCCATGTGCCGCCTCCATGGTACGGGAGGCAGAAGCGGCATCGCAGGTCCTCTTGAAGACTGTTGTAGCACTAATTCTACATTTTGGTACTAGGGCATTTTAACTTTGTTGTTCCTGCCAGATACACAGAGAAGATCCTGTGTTATTCAGTGCCCTTGTTACCTTTTTTGTGGGTTGTGGTGCTTGTCACTTCGCTGCCCAGCCGGTGCACACAACTGGGCACCCCACCTCATGTGCCATCTGCAGGGCCTCTGCCCTCGGATCACTGGTTTCGGTTTCTGGAGTGGCAACATAAACAGTTGCTCCCAAAGGACTAGCCTGAACACTTAGGTGAATATCACCTGCACCAGCATTCCACGGAAATTCTTTCCTAGCTCTCCCACATCGACGAAGACGTCATAATAACATGGCTCCGCTCGCGACACCGTATGACATCATCGGAGCCATAAGAGGACCTCGTTGGCGTGCTGACGTCCGTTCCACCCATTTTTTCTGTGCCACGAGGCAAACAGGAGGACCAAGACATTTTCACATGTAAACATATTATGATAAATATATATATTCACTGAAAAACCATAGGTTTCAGGCACGTTATAGTTAAAAATTAGCATTTAAAAAGCCTTGGAAATTCACGAAAAAACCATAGGTTTCAGGGGTGTTATAGTTAGTTGGACATTTCACTCGTACTAAACCATAGAAATTCCCCCTTTATAGTTAGTTCAGCTAACTATAACTCGCGCGCCCGCAATGCAATTCTGATGACGTCACATATTACATCACTCATGACATGGTCAGTGACATCACTCATGACATCTCAAATGACATCACTGATGACATCATCCAGTGAATGTGTGTTTTTTTTCAAATTAAATATGTTTTATGTATGTATATCTCAAGGTCGATGGAAGAATAAATGGGTATATAAGTGTATAAATAGATGATTTGTTTTTTGTAAAATTGATTGTATAACTGATTAAGTGTTTCTTAGTGAATACATGGGTTAGTGAGTAATGTTTAAATATGTAAATATCTGTATCAGTCTCTCACTTTGTGTATAAGTGGCTGCATGGGTTGGTGAGTAGCTACATGAGTGTTTATATGGGTTATTAATTGATTTTTTGAGTATCCGTATGAGTGTCTGTATGGCTCGGTCGGGGGTATTACTTAGTGCATAGATGCATGAATGAGTGACTCACTGTTTGTGTGCGTTGAAGACAGCATGTGTGCAGGACTGTATAGGTGGATGAGTGTGTGTATGGGTGTGTTAGTGAGTGAATGACTGTCTCGATAGTGTTTTTATGAGTAACTACATATGTTTTAAACTAGTATATGTGAGTATTGGTGTATATAAGTGAGTATATGTGAGAGCGAGAGATTGGAAGAGTTCCTGTACAAATAAGTAGGTGTTTCTATAAGTGATTGTTTAAGAGAGTAAGTATGTGTAAGTTTCTGTAGAAGTAAGTGTGGTGGTGTGTGTATAACTGTTCATGCAAGTAAATGGATGTTTGATACTTTGCATGTGTGACTATGTGTGTGAGTAACTCTATGGATTAGTGGCGGTGTGTAACAGGATGTATAGGTGTATGAGTACATATGATGAGTGAGTACATGTATGAGTGACTATATAGGGACTTGGTGAATGAGTGGATGTGTGTGTAGATCTTGGAATTACTGAACAGGCGTGTTGTAACTGGTATTGGTATGTCCATTGTTTTGAAAATGTTAGTTTGTATTTTTGAATGTGTGTATCAAAGGTTATATTAGGGTGAGAGGAGGTCTGCCACTCTATCACAAGGATGATGTCATCAGTGATGTCATTTGAGATGTCATCAGTGATGCAATCAGTGATGTCACTGACCATGTCATGAGTGAAGTAATATGTGACGTCATCAGCAGTTCATTGCGGGCTCGCAAGTTATAGTTAGCTGAACTAACTATAATGGGGACATTTCTATGGTTTTGTACGAGTGAAATGGCCAACTAACTATAATGCCCCTGAAACCTATGGTTTTTTCGTGAAATATATATATGTATATATATATGTATATATATATAACTGCCAGTTGGAGATGGATATATATTATCTACTGGCGATCGCCAGTAGATAGTTATAGTTAGGACCTATTTTCCATAGGAAATCCGCAACATTCTATTCCCAATAAGTCTGGCGCCGGTTGATGAATCCTCGCGAAATTTTCCAAACGTTTGGCCAGCTCCGCTCCGCTCCTACCCTGAAAGTTTCGTGGTGATTCGTAAAGTGGGGGCCGAGAAAAAAGGGGGGTCCCAAAACGCGTTTTCCCCATGCAATTTCCCATAGGATCTGTTGTCACAGCTACAAAAATCCGATTGGCCGCACTCTGCTAGTCCTATCAGCGTGTGCCCCAAAGAATTGTGGTCCATGAAGTAGCGTCGGCGGGTACGCCTATGCCAAAAGTTTAAAATGAAAATGAGTGTCGCTTTAGCCATCCCTGGACACGTGTTTCGAGGTAGTTGCCTCTCGTCAGCAGGGAGTAGGTATGTGTGTGGGGTTGCTTCGTAGGCTGCCAAAAAATATTCTCAGGTAAAGTACCACTCAAGGCGCGCAGGTGCGTAGCCATGGGCTCGTAAGCCCCACCGGCTCAAGGGAGCCTGAATATAAACAAAAATCCGATTGGCCGCACTCTGCTAGTCCTATCAGCGTGTGCCCCAAAGAATTGTGGTCCATGAAGTAGCGTCGGCGGGTACGCCTATGCCAAAAGTTTAAAATGAAAATGAGTGTCGCTTTACCCATCCCTGGACACGTGTTTCGAGGTAGTTGCCTCTCGTCAGCAGGGAGTAGGTATGTGTGTGGGGTTGCTTCGTAGGCTGGCAAAAAATATTCTCAGGTAAAGTACCACTCAAGGCGCGCAGGTGCGTAGCCATGGGCTCGTCAGCCCCACCGGCTCAAGGGAGCCTGAATATAAACAAAAATCCGATTGGCCGCACTCTGCTAGTCCTATCAGCGTGTGCCCCAAAGAATTGTGGTCCATGAAGTAGCGTTGGCGGGTACGCCTATGCCAAAAGTTTAAAATGAAAATGAGTGTCGCTTTAGCCATCCCTGGACACGTGTTTCGAGGTAGTTGCCTCTCGTCAGCAGGGAGTAGGTATGTGTGTGGGGTTGCTTCGTAGGCTGCCAAAAAATATTCTCAGGTAAAGTACCACTCAAGGCGCGCAGGTGCGTAGCCATGGGATCTGTTGTCACAGCTACAGCCCGAACCGCTGAACGGAATGACACCAAATTTGGCAAAGAGGTAGTCCTCAGTTCAGACTCATGCCTTTTGCATAAATGGTGTGAATCTGTTCATTAGTTCCTGAGAAAATTAGGGTAAAAAAGTTAGTGATATCTATGGCCGGGGAGGATCCGCGGACCCTACTCGCACCATAAGCGCACCCTCCCCGATTCGAGCCCGCACCCTCCCGATCGTGCGCTGAATTCTAATTGGCTGTCGAGTGTCTGTCTACATTCGAAACCAGGAACTGTTGGCGGCCATTTTTTGCCTCGGTAGAAGCGAGGCTGAAGAAGCAAGGGGAATAAGTGTGTAAAACATATAAAGGGGCAGAGTGGAACTACTCTGACCCTCTAGAGGTGCTTAGGGGGTCCCAGAAGGACCCCTTGGGGCCCCCTTTTAAAAAACAAAAAACGGCAAAATGTGCTCAGGGTGCGCGCATCCTATCGCGTTTTGTGCACGGATCCTCTCGCGTTGGGTGTGCGGATCCAAGGAAATTTTTTTTTTTTTTTTTTTTTTTTTGGAAAACCTTTATTGAAAAATCAGGACACAGCTATTCAGCCGACAGCCCGGAGGTTCGGCAGCATCGATGATTAGAAACAGTGATGCGTCCCCAGTAAAGTACAAAGAGAAGTGCAAAGGTTCAATTTTAAACAAACATAAAAAGCACAGCAAACCCCAGCAAGGCAAGAACACTAAAAAACCCATGGTGAGAGCCCCGAGGGGAGGCCAGACCCCACTCATCTGCCAGTTACAAGATAGTGTAAGGAGGAAGAGGGGGGACAGCAGAGGCCCAAATAATTCACAAATCAGTCTGTGCTGGAAAGAAGGTCAGGGGGAAAGCTGTTCCTCGGGCGGTTCCAGATCAGGGGCAAGACATATTCCCCCCCTGTATTGATTCCACCGCCCCCAGATGGCGTGCCACTTCCGGGGGCGGCCTCTAGAGCAGTAGACTGTCTTCTCCCTAAACATGCTCCAGTCCATGTTCTCTTTCCACGCAGTCAGTGTGGGGGGCCCCGAGGAGCCCCACAATCGCGCGATATCCCTCTTAGCGACCATGTTACCCAGTGTCACCCATTGGGTCCGCGCTTCATCGAGGTCAGTGGGCCCCCAGATATTCAGGAGACAGCACCGCGCCTCCGGTTGCAGAGCAATGCCTGTCACCTCCCCCATTACTGCATGGACTCCCCTCCAGAATTCCACAATGACACCGCACTCCCAAATGATGTGCAGGAAAGTACCCACCATACCACACCCCCTCCTGCACAGGCCGTCCTCCGAGAACCCCATGTGGACCAGCCTTGGCCCCGTCACATACACTCGGTGCAGTATTTTAAGCTGCACCAGCCTCAGGCGCGACGGGATCGCGACCTCCTTAGGGGAAGAAACAGCTGACTGCCAATCCTCATCATCTAGCTCGAGGCCATCACTAGTCCACTGGTCCCTCAGCCCCAGAAGCATGTCCGCCCGGACGTTTATAAGTTTCTTATATATGAGCGAGATCGTGCTTTCGGGCATGTGGCCATCAAGGACCCGGTCCTCCAAGGGAGAGGACTCAGGCACCTTCTCACCCTCCACGAGGACTGATCGGAGGGCGTGGCGCATCTGAATGTATCTGAAATACTCGGAGGGCCCCAGCTCATACTCAGTCTGCAACTCCTCAAAGGACTTCACCCTCCCCTTATGCAGCACATCACCCACCCTGGAGATGCCAATCAGGTCCCACTTATCAAAACCTTTTGAAGGCCAAAGTCTTCCCAATCTCTCCGATTCAAACAACGGGGTAGCGAGGGTGAGCTTATCCTTCCAGCCCAGCGAGTCAATTGCCATCTTCCACACCCGCACTGCCACAGCGGTGGGCCCCGTGAGGGACGAGTCTAGGGATCGCGAGTACAACGCCCTGTAATAGTTACCACCACGCAGCAACCACCTGTCCATGGCATACCCAGGGCTGAGAGCAGGGCCATAAAGCCCATGATTGATCGCGCTCAGCTGTGTGGCCCAATAGTACCGACGGATATCTGGGAGCGCAATGCCCCCGTCGTACCATGGAAGCGTCAGCTTTGCAATAGCAATTCGCGGCCGCCCATCCCACAGCAACGTCCGTTGGAGGCCTTCGACCTCCCGAAAGTATTTGGCCGGCACCCAATCCAAGGTATTCTGTAAGGCGTAGAGAAAGCGGGGGAGAGACATCATTTTGAACAGGGCCGCACGCCCAACGAGGGAGAGCGGCAGCCTCCGCCAACCTTCAACATCGCGCCTCAGGCGTGCCGGGGGGGGAGCAGATTCTTCTCATAGCGCACAGCCGAGTCCATGGAGATAAAGATCCCCAAGTACACGAAACCCTGCTGGGCGATCTGTATCGAACATGTTCTAGGGATCGGTGGAACCTCGCCACTAAGAACATACAAGTACGATTTGCTCCAATTGATGACGAGACCCGAGTTCCTACCAAAAGATGTGAGTACGTCACAGACCACTATAAGTGACTTCTTGGGTGAGGCAAGATACAACAGGATATCATCGGCATAGAGCGAAATACGGTCCTCGTGTTCAGGCGACCACCGAAGGCCCCGTATATCCGGGTGCCAACGTATCCACGCAGCCAGCGGCTCAAGGGCGAGGGCGAACAACAGAGGCGACAGGGGGCAACCCTGCCGAGTACCCCTTCCAAGCTGAAACGGAGTCGACGCCCGACCATTCACCACAACACTAGCTAGCGGCCCCTCGTACAGCAACCTCACCCAGCTCACAAAACCGCTGCCAAAACCGAACTTGGCCAGCACGGCCCACAAGTATGCCCACTCCACCGTGTCAAAGGCCATCGTGGCATCAAGAGACGCCACAATAGCCGGTTCACGCAACGTGCCCGCCCTGGCGATGACGCCATGAAGACGCCTAAGATTCAGCGCTGTGTTTCGGTGCGGGATGAAGCCGGATTGATCCGGGTGGACTAAGTCGCCAAGTACCCTAATCAAACGGGTAGCCAGGAGTTTAGCCAGAATTTTCGGCTCCGCGTTAAGAAGTGAAATAGGCCGATATGAGGCGCACTTATCGCGGGGTTTACCCTGTTTGTGTATGACCACAATCGACGCCAGTCGCTGATCCAACGGGAGGGCCCCACCCCCCCGCGCCTCCAAAAACATGGCGCGCAGGTGAGGGGCGACCCTATCCGGGAACAGCTTGTACAGGTCGATCGGCAAGCCGTTCGGTCCCGAAGCCTTACCCGAGTTTAACGCGCGGATAGCCCCCGCCACCTCGTCGACCGTTATGTCACCATCCAGATCGTCCCTATCTATAGCAGAGAGGCAGGGCAACTCGATATCACGGAGGAGGTCACACGAGTCCTCGGTTGGCCTATCCGACGCAGAGGCATAAACCTTACAGAAATAGTCCGAGAAGCTCTTTACAATCCCCTCAGGTTCCACAATCGCCTCTCCCCTCTCTCCCGTCAACTCTGGCACCACTCTATTGACCCGTTCTTTTTTGTCCAGCCACGCCAGGAGTTTCCCTGCCTTATCACCAACATCATACAGTCGGCCCTGCTGTTCCCTACTGAGGGTCTTAGCGGCGTTCGTCACCAGGTCTTTATACTCAGTTTGCTTCAAACAAAGCTCATGCAGTGAGGACTCTGTAACCTCCTCCTCCATCGCTCCCTCCAGAGCTGCGATCTCCTCCTCCACCTGCAGAATCTCACCATCTCTACGCCTCTTTGCAGCCACTACTAGGGAGAGGGCCTCCCCCCGAAGCACGGTCTTAAAAGCTTCCCACAGCGACACTGCCGAGTCAACGGTTCCCTGATTGTCCTTGAAAATGTTTTCTACCATCTTTACCAGGGCGCTGCGTATCTTGGGGTCTCGGAAATACCAAGGGTTGATAGGGGCCACCCTTCCTCCTCCCTCCCGACCTAGATCCAGCCGGATCCACACTGGCGAGTGGTCAGATATACCGCGCGCCATGTGCCTCGCCTCGGATACCAACGAGGCATGCGCGGCCAGAGTGAGCAAGTAATCAATCCTGGAGAGGCTACCATGTGCCCCGGAGTGGAACGTGTACTGGCTCTGTGTGGGGTGCCGGAGCCGCCAGCAGTCTATCAGACCAAGCGTGTCTAGGAAGTCTGGAAGCCATTTCTGAGCCCCCCCTGTGTCTCTGGGCGGGTGTCTATCCAGCAGGCCGGAGCAAACAGCGTTGAAATCCCCTCCCACCACAAGCATTCCCCCCGGGAGATCCAGCAGGGCCCTACCCAGATCTGCAAAAGTGGAGGCCTGCAGGGCAGGCGGGACATAAACCGAAACTAAAACCACAGTCCGTCCTTCCCACCGCCCCGCCACCGCCACAAACCTCCCCCTATCATCAACAATGGTGGAGTCCACCTCAAATGGCAACGAAGCTCTAACTAGGATGCCCACACCCCTGGACCCAGATGAGAATCCTGAATGTGCAATGAATTTATACCCCTTCCTATTCAGGGCATAGCACGTATTTCCTATAAGATGCGTCTCCTGCAGCAGGGCAACATCCGGCATTGATCGTTTCAAAAATTGCAAAACAATCCCCCGCTTAATGCGATCCCCCAACCCATTAACATTCCAGCTTATAACACTTAAGCCCCTACCCCCCATCCTCAAACGAAAAGAGGCCCACCCCACACCCGAGGAGCCACCATGGAACAGCCCTGGATATAAGCATCATGCCTTGCAGAAATAAACCCCCCAACAACAACCCCAAAATCCCTAAAACTCCCCCCACCCTGCACCCCTGCTGCAGCTTACAAAGCCCCCCCAACTTGCAGTGTGCCTGTCGCCCTACAAAAACAAAACGTCTACAAAAAGTACCCTAAGGGAGGAAAAGAGCAACCCTCGTCCTCCCGCAACCCTCCACAGTTACTGCACTCTATGCAAGTCTTCAAGTATAGTCAAATCAAGTCAGACCGGCCCCGAGATGTCAGCCCTGCCCATCCCGGCCACTGTCTCCATCCTCGGCTGTGTCGTCCCCCGTCCGTCGCCGGGGCAAAGCGTCCAGCCATTCGTCGGCCATAACAGGAGAGTCAAAAAAGAATGTCCGATCGTCGTGCACCACCCGCAGTCTGGCAGGGAAGAGCATGGCATACTTCAGGTCTCTTTCCCGGAGCCGCCGCTTCACCCCCAGAAAGCCCTGTCTCTGCCTCTGCACCTGCTGGGTGAAGTCCGGATAGAAATTCACCGACGCGTTCTGGAAGGGGACCGGGCCCGTCACCCTCGATGCTTGCAGAATAGCGTCCCGATCTCGAAAGTGGAAGAGCCGGGCCACAATCGGCCTCGGCGGGGCACCCGCCTTAGGCCTTCCGCCCGACACTCTATGGGCCCTTTCCACCGCAAAGAACTTCCCAAGTTCCGTAACATCATCAGTGAGGCCCGTGGTCTTGAGGTCCAAGTTCTTAACCCGTTCATTCGTTTTGCCCAAGTCCGCACGGATCAGGTTGACATCCACCAAAATGGCATCCACCTTATGCGCCAGGGCCTCAAACTGCCTCCCAATCGAAGTCTGCATCCCCTCGAGCGCGCCCATGACATCCTGCAGGGAGAGCTCCGGGGCCACAGGCGAGTCCTCCTTCTGGGCATCCGGCACCTGGCTCGATCCACTCGGTGATCCCTTTTGCAGAGCATATCGGTCCATGCTGTTGACTTGGGTGTAGGTTCCCCGCCTGGTAGACTTAGGCTTCTGCCGATCCCCTTCTGCTTTGCCCGACATGGTTGACTCCAAGCAGGTCGGTTCAGTTAAGACGGGTCCCTCTCAAGGAGAGGAATGAGGAGTGATCAGTTCTACCGTGGACCGCCAGAGTAGCCTACAGAGCGTCCCCGGGGTAATAAAGCCATCCAGAGCTCTCCAGTAGCAGGGCTGACAAAGGGAGCAAAATCGAAAGTGAAAGTGCGGGGACCTCCGTCCGGCAGTTCACACCTCGCCTGGCCGTTGTTGTTCAACTAGGAGTCGGGCATCCAGCCAACTCTAGCCCCTGGCTTCCCCGGGAGATAGGCTGCAGTCTTCCGCCAGGTGTAAGTCCGGTTCCCGGTGGACGATCCGACCGCGGGTAGCATCAATCGGCTCCCTGACCAATCATCTACACGATGCCATGCATGCAGAAAGGATTAGAGACAGGATAGTCGACGGAGGGCGCGAGGGTCTCGGGAGCCCTAAGCTCACGCGGCCATCTTGGTCAAGCGCTAGGCTCCTCCCCCAAGGAAATTTTTTAAAAAGACAAGAAATCATTGGTTATATGACAACTTTCTACACTGAAAGGTAGGATGTATATTTCTGTTTTTTAAACGCATGATTCTTATTGGTTAACAAAAACTGATTGTAAGGAACATTATATATGATAAGCTGATATGTTGAAAAGTCAAGCACACTTGCTGTCTTGTTTAGCAACATTGTGTGCTGAACTTGTGACCTGTGTGCTCAGTGCAGTGTTCCATGACCTGTTTCTATGGTAACAGGCAGATTGGGGGAAGGGTTGAAATGTATTTCATTTGGAAAGGGTTGAAATGTTTAACCAATAGAAATGGGTGTTTGCTTTTGAATTTATGTGTGAAGGATTGTGATTTGATGTTTACATGTATATGTGTGGAAAATGAAAGGGAAACTTTGCCATTCTTTATTTTTTGCTGAGAGGTGCACAGTGCAGAGATTCTGTATAAGAAAATCTGGCGTGTGACTGATATACTTCTTAATCTACAAAACAACTTGAAAGGTGAGTTATTTAATTGTGAGGGGATGTATGTAGACTATTTTGATTTTAATCAGACTAATGTATTTCTCCTGCTAAAGTGTAGGGAGTACTTTTTTTCTCTACAATCTTATTGACAGTGTGTGTGCATGTAGAAACAATTCTGTGATAAGCATTTGTGTTTTTCATGTGTTTGCAGACAGATAACTGTGCTGTTTTTATATTTTGGTAGAATTAGAAACCAGTCATTATTTATGAATTTGTGAAATGAGTTATGTTTCTATACTAAAATGTAGTACTCCTTCTAGATGAAGAAATGTGTTTTGGTATAGTGCAAGGGATAGGGTTGTTTGTCTATAATCTCACAGTGAGTATGTGTGCATTTGGGAACCACTGTGAGAGAAGCATTTGGTAACATCGTGTATTTGCTGACAGATAACTTTTAAAACCTGTCATGTTGTCAAGTTTTAGTAACATTAGAAGCCAGTCTTTGCTTATGCATTGATAAAATAAGTCATGCTTTGACACTAATGTGCTGTACTTTAATACGTAGGTTGTGTGTAGTCTCCTTACCCCTTGCACAGTAGTGAATGAGTTTTTGTAAGCTGCTAGGGATAGTGTTGCTTGTCTAGAATCACACTGTGAGTCTGTGTGCATTTGGGAACCACTGTGAGAGAAGTATTTGGTAACATCATGTATTTGCTGACTGATAACTGTTTTAAAACCTGTCATGTTGTCAAGTTTTAATAGCATTAGAAGCCAGTCTTTGCTTATGCGTGGATTAAATGAGTTAGGCTTTGACACAAAAGTGCAGTCCTGAAATATGTAGATTGTGTGCAGTTCCCTTATCACTTCCACTGTATTGAATGAGTTTTGGTAAACTCCATGGGATAGTCGTGCTTGTCTAGAATCACACTGAGAGTCTGTGTGCCTTTGGGAACCACTGTGAGAGAAGCATTTGGTAACATCGTGCATATTCTAGCAGATAACTCTTTTAAAACCTGTGATGTTGTCAAGTTTTAGTAGCATTAGAAGCCAGTCTTTGCTTATGCGTTGATTAAATGAGTCATGCTTTGACACTAATGTGCTGTACTTAAAAATGTAGATTGTATGCAGTACCCTTACCTCTTCTAGACTAGTAAATGAGTTTTGGTAAACTCCTAGGATAGTGTTGCTTGTCTAAAATCACACTGTGAGTCTGTGTGCATTTGGGTAAGGATTGTGATAGAAGCATTTGGTAACGTGTATTTGCTGACAGATAACTGTTTTAAAACCGGTCATGTTGTCAAGTTTTAGTAGCTTTACAAGCTATTATTTGCTTATGCATTGATAAAATGAGTCAGGGTTTGACACTAAAGTGCAGTACCATGCACTATTCTCTTCACTGTGCCAGAACTGAAAATGTAAAAGTTTTACCCAGGCACTGTCCTAGCAGTAGTCTGATGATTTAGTCAGTTTCCAAGTACTCATGTTGCGAACCATACATTACCACATAGACTGCTTCAAATGTCTATGCAGTATGCATGCAGTCTTGTAACATACTATACACTTGTCTTTCACACCTTCAATTCCCTAGTCAGTATCCATACAGTCCAGCAAACATGCTGTCACTCCCTTTGCACTCCTCTAGTGACCCATTCAGTACCAAGTACTAATCCATTCACTGTGTCAAAAGCCAACCACTTATAAATTCACCCAGGCACTCTCCTTGCTGTACTCTAATCATTCCGTCAGTACCCAAGTACTCATGCAGTGAGCCAGGCCTTAGCACATAGACTGCTTCAAATGCCTATTCACTATGGATGCAGTCCTCTAATCACCTACACAGTTGTCTTTCACACCTTCAATTCCCCAATCAGTATTCATATACTTCTAGACTTCTAGCAAACACCCTGTCACTCACCCAGTGTGTCTCCTTATAGTACTGTAATCATTCAGTCAGTTAGCATGTAGTCTTTTAGTGAGGTAGGCTTTAGGGCATGAACTGCTTCAAAGTAGTATGCACTATGCATGTAGTGTTTTAACCATCGTCACACTTGGGGTTCAGGGCTATAGTTTCTTAGTCAGTTTTTATATTAAATGTGTTTGTACAGTAATGGAATAGTATAAATTTGAAAGTTATTAATATACATTTATTTGTGATTCTTATTAACAGATACTGTTTTTCAACCTGAAAATAGAGAAATCATGCCAGAAAAAAAAGAAAAGAAACTCAGAAAGGCGCAGGAGTGTTTCTCATCCGTTTGCACTCTTCTCGTGCAAGATTGTTCGGATGAAGGGTCCTTAGGTGTTTCATCATACTTGCCGTGCCGTACGAGAATTTCTTGTTAGGATCCCCTCGCAACAGAACTCTTTTGCAAATCTTGCACGTGACCAAGGTGGCATTGGTCTTTGTTTGCCCCTCGGGAAAAGTACAAAATTTCCACACCACTGAAGAAAAACGTTGTGGGCGTGGTGCCTTCTCCAAAAATGTATCCTCGGATTCGGTGAATATTTTAAAACGGCAACATTTACAGTTTTTGTAAGTTAAACTTATAAAATGTTGTTAGCCGTAAGCATTTTATATATCTGTGATTTGTATCTTGTGGTATTTTGCTGAGAATAGCATGTTGTTTTTTTTTTTAACAATCTTTCTGATTGTGAGTACGATTGAAATCACTATTTTTAGTGAAATTCAATATATTCTGAGAACAGCAAAAAAGGCAAACAAATTACTTTGTGGAAATTATGCTGTGTTGTAAAAAATGTATTATTACATGTTATAATTATTTTTCCTTTTCTTTCACAGAGCCAAATTTTAAAATAAGCAATTTATATGAATTTAGATTGCAATGAAAATCTGAAAAAAATGTATATCATTTTTTATTCTTATTACTGTGAAGTTAAGTTTAACTAAGTCTCAATATGCAGAATGAGGAGGTCTGCAAGAAGCTACAAAGTTGAAACACGTTTCTAAAAACACTCTGTTTATACCTATGTAGTTTTGAAATCTGACCATAATCAGATATCATGTGACCTGCAAAGAAAGAGATTTGAGGGGTTCATAATATTTCCCATTGTACCTATTGAAGGACCACAATCATTCTTCCTTGAACATCTTTGCAGACAAAACTCTGTGCTTACCTTCTATCATTCGCAAGGAATTTTAAAACCAGAAATATGTCACTTTTTGTAACATAGTTATTGCGCAAGACACTCTTTCATATTTACAAAGAGAGGAAAAGGCATTCTGTGCACTTTTTATACTCCATGTAAATACAACCTCATTATGCACACCAGTTTGCGTTGAAAGGGTGTTTTATAAGTGTTATTGTGCATGATTGCACTGAATACTCATCGAACAAGACACATGTCTAGATTTATCATAAATCATAAATCTCTACATGTGTGTGAATGCTGCACCATTCTAAAATTGGTGTAGGAAAGCACAACAAGGAGAATTGTTTTCATTTCTCCACATTTTTATATCTTCAATGCATGCTACAATGCTCAGCATACATTGAAAGAGAAAAATGCCTTTACTGATTGTTTTTGTGCAGGAAGGTGTGTCTTCCTGCACAAAAACAAACAGCACATGATACAGATATCCTTGCACTATGGTGCAAGGGTGCCTGTGTCACCACATGGCTGCAGTTTAAGCAGCCGTGCAGAGAGAAGCATAGATTTGCAACATATTTATGTACATATGTTGCATCCCTGTGCTTCGGAAGTACTACAGCACACTACAGTTAAAGAGGTTACTGTGTGATGCTGCAGCACTTCCTCATAGTTCTGCACTTATACATTCACCATACGCTACTAATGCATTCATTCAGTCAATTACATACTACACATACATTCATCTAAACTTTCACACACTAACAAAGAAATGTAGCTCTTTTTTTAAACCAGGAAAGTTAGTTCTTACAAGAACTTTTTTTTTTTCTTCTTTTTTGTTTTTTATTTTTTGGGGGGTTTTCTGAACAATTTTTACATTTTTGGGGTTTTTCTGCCAAAACCCCCCCCCAAAAAACAGGAGGAACCAAACAATGAACTTCAGGGAACAATAAAAAAAAATAAAAAAAATTGCAAATGTGACTTTCTTGCCGGCGGCAGATCAGATCGATCGACTGCTCACAGTAGCACAAAGTCGCATTGCACTTAGTGCAGAGCACTTTTAAAAATTGAAATTGAGGGCGGATGTCCACATTTTGGGCTGATGGATGCACTCTTGAAGTGCTCGGCTGCGATGAGGTGGAAGGCGCAGGAGCAGGAGTTTTTCTCATCCGTTTGCAATCTTCTCATGCAAGATTGTTTGGATGAAGGGTCCTTAGGTGCTTCATCATACTAGCTGTGCCGCACGAGTATTTCTTGTTAGGATCCCCTCGCGACAGCACTCTTTTTCAAATCTTGCATGTGACCAAGGTGGCATTGGTCTTATTCTGCCCCTCGGGAAAAGTAAAAAATTTCCACACCACTGAATAAAAACGTTCTTTGCGTGGTGCCTCCTCCGAAAATTCATCCTCAGATGTATGAGGAGATGCAGGTGATGCCTGCTGCCCTGAAGCCATTTTTAGTTGAAAAAAGTTAGCGCTAAGTGTAAACTTAGTCTAAAAAACTCTTCTTCTCTGCAAAGAGATGCTCCTCCAAAGAAGGTCAAAGAAGAATGATTGAATTGGGTGGGGTCTTTCAATAGTTAGAAGAAGAAGTGTAATGAACCAATCAAATCTCTTTTTTTGCAGGTCACATGGGATCCGCGCACCCTGCGCATACGCAGCATGCACCCAGCGCGCATCCGCGAAATTTAATTAAAAAAAATTATAGGATTAGATGTAAAAATATATTAGTTTTAAGACTAGTTTAGAGTTTGTCTTCAATTAATATTCACATGAAATACATATATATATACACATGTTTTTTTAAATGTTAAATATTTCACGGGATCCGCGCACCTACCGCGTCATAGACGCAGATGACGCATCGCGGAAGCGCGTAAACATCGCGTTACGTACATCGAACGTGTTGCGTATAGGCTGGGAGTCGCGTACCTGTCGCATTGCGATCGCGCACTAAACACGTACCCAACGCATACCATGCGCGGATGCTAACGCGTAGGGATCGAGAACGGTGCGCATAGGGTGCGCGGATCCAAAAACATGGAAAAAATATATATAAAATAAAATTTTGAACATATAGTTAAAGAAATATTTTTAAAAATATGTTTGAAAAACCCAATAAAAACAAATATTATTTTTTAATTTTTAAAAGAATTAATTAAAAAAAATAATTTAAAAAAATGGTGATAAAAAAGAATTTCAAAAAAACATATTTAATGAAATTGACACACTGAATTTGAAAAATGTAGAAATCCAATGAAAATCATTAAACATGATATCTTTAGAGATAAGTTATAGATAGGAATTAGCATTTGAAAAACCTTTGAAATTCACTGAAAAAACCATAGGTTTCATGCACGTTATAGTTAGGAATTGGCATTTAAAAAACCTTAGAAATTCACTAAAAAAACCATAGGTTTCAGGGGCGTTATAGTTAGCTGGACATTTCCCTCGTACAAAAACCCTAGAAATTCCCCTGTTATAGTTAGTTCAGCTAACTATAACTCGCGCCCCCGCAATGCACTGCTGATGACGTCACATATTACATCACTCATGACATGGTCAGTGACATCTCAAATGACATCACTGATGACATCATCCATGTGATAAATTAGTGCATCTTCTCACACCCTAATATAACCTTTGATACACCGACTCAAAATTTCAGACGGCCATTATCAAAACCATAGATACTCCAATACCAATAACTACATACCCACTCATTGACTCTTAGGTCTACATACATCTCCACTCACTCACCTGTACAGTCACTCATACTTACAGTCACTCCGTACAAGACTATCATATGCATTTATACACCTATATAGACACTCACACACCGCCAATCATCCATTGAGGTACTGACACACCTAGTCAGTCATGCAAATAACTAAACACAGTCCAATTTACTCACCTATACAGTTAAACACACTCAAGTTCACTTACTCATAAAAATACTAACAAATTCTGACGCTCTTATACAATCACTATACAAGCACACACTCATCCATATAGCCACTCCCGCAATCACACACTCTCACATATAGATAGTTATATACTCTTACACACATATACACTGCGTTTCACATATGTAGTTACTGACACATGTACAACTGAGATATACATTCAATCACTAACACACCCATACATACACTCACCCAACCATACAGTCCATCACAATTGCACTCTTAAAACCATGCACCCACTGAATCACCCTCTCACACATCTATGCACAGAGTCACACACACCCTACCCACCCAAACACTCAGGCACCCACACAGATACTCAGACAACCAATCAATAACCCATATAGACACTCATATAGCTATTCACAAAACCATGCAGCCACTTATACACCAACACACAGACACATACAGACATTCACACAGTTTAGTCACTAGTCTGCAGTAAGATACATTTAATGACTCACTTATAGAGTCAGTTACGCACCTAGAAAATCACCCATTCACACACTTATACACCCACTCATTCTTCCATAGGCCTTTCACTATAAATATATAAAACATATTTAAACTTTTTAGAAAAACACACATTCACTGGATGATGTCATCAGTGATGTCACTGACTATGTCATGAGTGATGTAATATGTGACGTCATCAGCAGTGCATTGTGGGGGCGCGAGTTATAGTTAGCTGAGCTAACTATAACAGGGGAATTTCTAGGGTTTTGTACGACGGAAATGTCCAGCTAACTATAACGCCCCTGAAACCTATGTTTTTTTAGTGAATTTCTAAGGTTTTTTAAATGCCAATTCCTAACTATAATGCCCCTGAAACCTCTGATTTTTTCAGTGAATATATATATTTATATATATCCATCTCCGACTGGCGGTCCCCAATAGGTTGTTCTAGTTAGGACCTAGTTTTCATAGGAAAAGCATTTTTTGACTTACCTATAACTTTGGTGTCGTTTGACCAATCTAAATGAAATTTTCGAAAGAAAGTGCCAAAGTAGGTTCTGGTTGTCATGGAAAGTGATCCATGGAGTGGGGAACGAGAAATAGGGGCTCAAAAAAAGTGTGCGTTTGTAACCGAACCGCAGGACTGAATTGCACCAAATTCGGCAGAAAGGTAGATGTTACGTAGATTGTGTTTTTTGTTATTTGGTGCAAATCCGTTCAGTAGTTTTTGAGAAATTTAGGCCAAAAATGATAGATATATCTCTGGCTGTGGATAATTTGCAACGGTTTTGCTATTAATTGCAGATGCACCCACCATCAGGAATGCTCTGATTGGCTGGACGCAACCTAAACAGAAAGTTGCGGCTGCCATTTTATCGTCCAGGAACGGTTCCCAGGGCTGAAAACTTATGTGAAAACCCACATAAGGGGTCAGGGATGAGATACTCTGACCCCTTGTTTGAGAAATGGGTGTGTTAGTGACACAAATTATGGTCTACAATTGATTCTTTTTTAATTGCGCGCGATATTCACGATGACGCTATGACCACCGTCGTGAGGACATTGCAACGTCATCGCAAATATTGGTGAAAATATATTTTAAAAAATGAAATTTGTACACACTCGCACACTGTCACACACTCATGTATGTACTTACAAACTCACTCAGACACTTTATACACCCATTCACATACCCACTCACACACTTATAAATTCCGTCACATAGCCACTCAGATACTCATGCACCAACTCACATACCCATTCAGGTACTCATGCACCCACTCACAGACCCACTCACATACTCATGCACCCACTTACAGACTCAGTCAGAGAGCCACCCATCCATGTACAGACCCACTCAGAGACTCGGGCATCCACTCACAGACCCACTCACACTTACATATGTCCTCACAGACCCAATGAGACACTCATACACCCACTCACAGATATACCCAGACACTCATACACCCATTCACACACCAATACACTCATACACTCACTCACAAATCCTCTCAGAGACTTATGGACTCAGTCACTCACTCATAGACTCAAACTCACACATCCACTCACAAACTCGCTCAGATATACATGCACCCACTCATTCACCCAGTCAAGGCTTATGCATCCACTAAAGGAGCCACCCAGACACTCACCCTCCCAGTCACAGACCCACTCAGACACTCATGCATGTACCCATTCACTCACCCACTCAGAGTTATGCTCACACTCACAGATACATTGAGACACTCATACATGCACTCACAGATCCACTCAGACACTCATACATTCACTCAGGGACCCACTCAGACACTCACACACCCATACAGTCACTCATAGACCCACCTATAGACTTATGCACGCAGTCAGTTATACACTCAGAGACTCATGTACCCCCTCACAGTCACACTCCGAGATCCAGGTACCCACTGACAGAACCACTAGGACACTCGCACTGCCAGTCATGGACACACTGAGAGACTCATGCAATCACTCACAGACCCACTCAGACACTCATGCACCCACTCACTGACCCAGTCAGACACGCACTTAAACACTCCTGTATCCACTCACGGATCCAGTCAGACAGTAATATACTTACAAATGCACAAAGGCACTCATCCACCTACTTTCAGATTGAGTGGGAGACTTACGCAACCAATCACAGAGCCATTGTTACACTGATGCACCCACTCATAGATGTACTGAGGCAGTCATGCATTTCGTTAGAAATGTATTGAAAGACTTATGCACCGTCTCACAGATCCCCTCAAAAACGTATACATTGAATGACAGACTTAGTGCTACAGTGATGCATGCAGTCATAGATAACACTGAAAACGTTATACACTGTGTTATAGAGATATTAAGGAACTTGTACATGCTATTATACAGTGGTTTAGATAGTAGTGAGTTTAGTGTGTTGGTAATAATCCATTTTTTAGTTATAGGTTTTGAATGTGGTGGTGGCTATTGAATATCTGCATTTGTTTTGTCATTTTGCTACGTATTCACAGTGAATGTGGCTACTGATATCATTGCGACGCCCGGTGTCACCACGAAAACAGAAAATCGGTTTAAATGGTTGTTTTTATGAAAACTCCATAAAAAAATATGACTTTAAACAGTGCAGTAATAAACCCCCTAAAAATCCGCGATTGTACCGGTTACCGGAGTCATCTCAACTCTCCGCGTCATCGTGAAAACGGGAAGTAGGGTTCACACACAGATTTTTAAAAAGTTACTACAAATATGTGTGCACACATGATTGATCAGTAATGTGTGTATTGTAATAGTTAGAATGAATTTTTTAAGTTACATTTTTTTATGTGGTGGTGGTCAATGAATGTCTGCGTTTAGTTTTGCAATTTTGTGACCTGATTGCAATAATCGCGACGAATTTCAAAGATTAAATAAAAATTATTTGTCAAGAAAATAAACAACATTTTGGCCTCTTGTGTATCATTGCCATAATTTTAAACCCTGAAACCATAGGAATGAGTTAGTTTTCCGCAGAATATAATTAGATATTAACAAATAATTGTGCTAATGCTGATTCCTGAGTCAGGAGGCTGAGACTTAAATATTAAAGAATAATGGTGATAATTCTGACCCCGGGGAGACACTTCAGGTGATAGGCTAAATCTTCGATATTTCAGAATAATGGTGAAAATGCGCACTCCTGGAGGAACACCACAGCTGAGAGACTGAGACTTCAATATTTCAAAATAATGGTAATAATGCTGACACCTGTGGTACACCTCCAGTACGAAACTGAGCATCTCCAGTGAAATGTTGAGCTTTTGATATTACAGAATAATGGTGATAATGCTGACACCTGGGGTACACCTCCTGTAAGAGGCTGAGCACCTCTAGTGAAAAGCTGAGCCTTCGATACTACAGAATAATGGTGATAATGCTGACACCTGGGGTACATCCCCGGGGAGAGGCTGAGCACCTCTGGTGAGAAGCTGAGCCTTTGATTTCACAGAATAATGGTGATATTGCTGACACCTGGGGTACATCCTCGGTAAGAGGCTGAGCACCTCTGGTGAGAAGCTAAGCCTTCGATTTCACAGAATAATGGTGATAATGCTGACACCTGGGGTACATCCCTAGTAAGAGGCTGATCACCTCTGGTGAGAAGCTTAGCCTTCGATTTCACAGAATAATGGTGATATTGCTGACACCTGGGCTACACCTCCTGTAAGAGGCTGAGCCTTCGATACGACAGAATAATGGTGATAATGCTGACACCTGGGGTACACTCCCGGTAAGAGGCTGAGGACCTCCAATGAGATACTGAGCCTTCGATAATGCAGAATAATGGTGATAATGCTGTCACCTGTGGTACATCCCCAGGAAGAGGCTGAGCACCTCAATTTCACAGAATAATGGTGATAATGCGGACACCTGGGGCCCCTCCGGTAAGAGGCTGAGCACTTCCGATGAGAAGCTGAGCCTTCGATATTACTGAATAATGGTGATAATGCTGACACCTGGGATACACCTCCAGTAAGAGGCAGAGCACCTCTGGTGAGAAGCTGGGCCTTCAATACTACAAAATAATGGTGATAATGCTGACACCTGGGGTACACCTCCAGTAAGAGTCTGAGCACCTCCGATGAGAAGCTGAGCCTTCGATATTACAGAATAATGGTGATAATGCTGACACCTGGGGTACACCCCCAGTAAGAGTCTGAGCACCTCTGATGAGAAGCTGAGCCTTCGATATTACAGAATAATGGTGATAATGCTGACTCCTGGGTACACCTCCTGTAAGAGGCTGAGCACCTCCGATGAGAAGCTGAGCCTTTGATATTACAGAATAATGGTGATAATGCTGACACCTGGGGATACCTCCTGTAAGAGGCTGAGCACCTCCGATGAGAAGCTGAGCCTTTGATATTACAGAATAATGGTGATAATGCTGACACCTGGGTACACCTCATGTAAGAGGCTAAGCACCTCCAGTGAGAAGCTGAGCCTTCGATATTACAGAATAATGGTGATAATGCTGACACCTTAGGGACACCTCTTGTAAGAGGTGGAGCACCTCTGGTAAGAAGCTGAGCCTTTGATATTACAGAATAATGGTGATAATGTTGACACCTGTGGTACAACTCCGATAAGAGGCGGAGCTCCTCCAGTGTGAAGCTGAGCCATCGATCTTACAGAATAATGGTGATCATGCTGACACTTGGGGTACACCTCCAGTAATCAGCTGTTCATTTTCAGTGAGGTGCTGAGCCTTAGATCTTTATAGATTAATGGTGATAGTGCTGATGCCTAGGTGAGAGACAATAATGTGATAATGTTTGCCCCTGGGAGACACCTTAGGTAAGAGACTGAGTCTTTAATATTTCAGAATAATGGTGATAAGGCTGGTCCCTTGGGCATCACAGGCGAGAGACTGAGACTTAGATATTTCCCGATGATGGCGGTAATGTTGACTCCTGGTGAACACCTGAGGTGAGAGGCTGAATCTTGGATATTTCAGAATAATGGTGGTAACACAGACTCGGGGGACCAACTCAGGTGTGTTGCTGAGTCTTACATGATAACAATTGAGTGGCAACGACACACAAAAAGTAGCTATGTAGATTCACACCGGCCTCCACTGTGCCAGAGTTTAGAGAATTTCTTGTTTTCAGAGATTTGGCTGTTGTTTATGTTGGAGTACACCTTGTAGCGAGGATCCCAAAGCTGCTAGAGTAGGAATACAGTACTAAATCCCATACGACAGATACTTTATGGTTCGAGGTGTGGGGAGGGCTGGAGATTGTTTAGCTTATCTAGTTATGTTACGTTGTTCATTATGCAGGAGTCACGTAACATCCACTGGTTTCAAGGAACATTCACCACCAAGCCACCCAAGATATGTCTATTCTGTCAATGAGTACTCCCCTGTGGGGCCTTGCCTGGAACTTTAATAACCTCATAAATAAAATCAAGTGAGGGACGGTACTTAAAAGAGCGAAACAACTGCCAATAAATATTGTTTTACTCCAGCTAACTCAGCTCCTGTGTACAATATGTAGATACTTCCAGAGATAGGATACACTGCAGCCTACCATATGGAACAACACAACAATCCCCTGCAAACGCTTAAAGTATTTTAAACAAGTTAAAGACAATGTAAGAAAATTCTTGGTCTGTTGCTTGATCAAATAACTCAATTTATTGTTCCTCTCATGGGCAAACGTAATCAAAGCGTTAGCCAACACGTGTTTCGTCGCGTTCTACTGCTGTAAGTAGCGACTTCTTCAGGGCTAAAATCCCTTGGTTAGGAACCTTAGTTTCGGCTGTCAGTGTTTTTCCACGGTTCAGGGAGAGAGGTCGTCCTCCCTACCCCTTTTAATGTTTATTGATTGTTTATTGGTAAAGTTTTGTATAGCGCGAACATGACCCTAGAGGGTATCAGAGCGCTTTACAGAGGGATGCAACACATATGAGGGGGGGGCAATCGTGGAAGAATCATGGCAATAAACAAAATAACAATAGTTACATGAAGACATGGTCGTTGAAAAATAGCAATAGATACATAGCGACTTAAATAGTTGGCAAAAAGAGATAGTCAGTCAGTAGGAGAAGGCAAGAGAGTCATCAGCGTGATAGAAGATGCGGTGACTCAGGCCCCATTGCACTTCAGGATAGGCAGTAGCGCTTTCATTTCCTTTTTGAAGGACACTGTTGATGGAATCATTCTCATTTCCGTTGGAAGGGAGTTTCAGATTCTTGGGACGATTCCTGAGAAGGAACGGTTCTAGGTTTTGTAATTTTTTTATTTCTTTGGGTTAAGTAGGAGGGTGCTGAAGCTCCTGGAGGTACGGGCACCACCTGACAGCACAGGTGTTTTTTGCGAGGTAGAGAGGTGTGTGTTGAAGTGAAGGGCTTTGTGGGTCATGCAGGCAAGTTTTAGGTGTGTCCTTGCTTCAAAAGGTAGCCAGTTGAGAGTTTTCAGATTGGGGGAGATGTGATTGTACTTCTTGGAGCCTGCGATGAGCCTGGCGGCCGCATTCAATGGGACTCTGAGAGGGGCCAGTCTGTATTCAGGCAGACGGCAGAGGGTTGCACTGCCATATTCCAGTCGCGGTATGACTAAAGCTTGTACTGCGGAGTTGAGGTCATCGGGGGGGGGGGAGGAAAGGTTTTAGTTTCCTTAGGATGCTCAGTTTAAAGTTCGCTCCTTTGGTAGGAGCACTAATGTGATCCTGCATGCTCAAGTTCCTATCCAACACTATACCCAGGGATTTCGTAGAGTCAATGATATGTGGTGTGCAGTTGAGAGCAGACAGATTTTTTATGTATTCCTCAATGATGAGTGCTTGCTTGGGCGTGGAAATAAGGAGGAGTTCGGTTTTGAAGGCGTTTAGTTTGAGATGGTTGAGGGTAAGCCAGTTAAGGGTTTTGTGAAAGGTTCCGTTGAGTGACTTGATATCGTCAGGCGAGGAAATTTTCATGTACAGCTGGGTGTTGTCTGCATACATGTGGTATTGGATGTTAGATGCTTTGAGGATTTCGGTGAGGGGTTCAATGAATAAATTAAAAAGTGTGGGTGAAAGCGAGAAGCCTTGGGGCACCCCTAGGGTGCAGGGACTGGGATGGGAGAGGGATTGGTTGGATTTAATTCTCTGTGTTCAGTCATGGAGAAAGGAGGTGAACCATTTTAGTACTGTGCCACAGAGCCCCATCCTATGTTCCAGAAGGCTCAGGAGGTTGTCATGTTTGACCGTATCAAAGGCTGATGAGAGGTCGAGTAGGATTAATAGGCAGGATTTGTTCCGGTCAAGTAGGATAAGCGCGTCATCAACTATGTGAGTGATGGCTGTTTCGGTGCTGTGGCCTTGACGGAAGCCCGATTGAAATTGATCTAGTTGCTGGAAATCCTCAATGTGGTTACATAGTTGAACCTGTACACATTTCTCGATCGGCTTTGCCAGAGTAGGGATGTTAGTGATAAGTCGAAAGTTATTCAGATCCTCAAGGTCCGCAGTAGGTTTTCTTGAGAATGGGAAGAACTAGCCCGGACTTTAGGCAGTTAGGGATCTCACCTTGAAGTAGGGAGGCATTAACGATCTTGGTGCAGAGCGGATCTACAGGCCTTATCATATCTTTGAAGAAATATGAGGGAAGGGATCGTTGAAGTGATTCGAGGGTTTCAGGATTGAGAGAATGTTGAGAATGGAAGTGTCATTGCAGGTAGAGAATTGATTCCAATGAGCATTGTTTTTAGGGGAGTGGTAAGTAGGGAGAGGGGACTGGGGAGTTATTTGGGAGTCTGGTGAGGATGATAGTTCGAGCATGGCCGACTTTAGATTGGATTCAATTTTGTTGGATTTTTCGAGGAAGAAGGCAGCAAAGTCCTCGCAATTAGGTTGTGGATTGGCGGTGATTATCTATTCAGTGGGTGTGTTGTTGGAATGCCGTTTGATTAGTTCAAACAGCATTTTGGGGCGAATTCTGGCTTTGTCTATTTGGCTTCTGATGAAGGTCCCTTTGCACCGCACTCATATTACGCTATAGCTGAAATTTTTTTGTGTATTACCTAGAAGTGCCATTACCCTACCCAACAACCAACCTTGTAGCTAGCCTACCATACGGGTTTCCAGAGGGAATCCAGAGGGGTGGTTTTCCTCATACACACGAGTGTGTTGCACCGCAGCCATGCATTCTTGTCAAGATGTGTGTACAGTGTAATGGTGTTACTCTCTGCACCTCAGTATTGTGTGCAGGACTTTCTATTTGTTGTTAGTTGGAGCATCTCCTGTGAGAAGACGACAGCGGTAACTTCATATATTACCGCTTTTTGAAAAAACAAGTTTTTATCAACATCTACTCGTATGGGGCAGTTCCCTACATAAAGTTGCAAAGCACAACGGATTAGCATGTTAGTGAGATTTCTCAGTTTACATGCAAACCCAAGGGATGAATCTGGAATAAAGTTCACACCGCCCAATTAACAAGCGTAGCTCATCTTTGTTCCTTGGTTTTGGGCAATCCACCACAGAGTGCCCCACAAGTAGACGAAGGCCATGCGGACAATTTGCAACGCTACCTCTGGCTATGCGGGTCCTAGTTGAGAAACCCAGTATTGCTCCGCCCCCACTTACTCACGCGCTCCTCACCCACCTAAGCTCAGCACTTCTTTTTACGCCTCGGGCCTACCGGTTATAGGGGGAACTTTAACTGCCTCATGAACAACAGACTAGGCAGGGAAGGGCCCCCACTGCCAAGGGTCCACACCCACTCCTTGGCCTATGTGATGTATGGTGCCTCTATATTCCAAGGAGGTTTGGGCACACATTCCGCTTGGGGATGCATAGGTCCTTTTCCAGGCTGGACTGTTTCTTTGTTCCCGTGTCCACTTCAGCCAATGGATGAACTAGGGGACTGTGAGATCACTGTCTGAAAGAACTCCATTTACAGAGCACTGTTTGAGCCCCCCTTCTCCCCCACCACCACCATCATGGAGGTTCAGATCCTGGAAACGAATGACCAGAAGGCCAGATGTACGACTGTTTTTTGCGGTTGCAAAAGGGTATTCAACCCTTTTGCGACCGCAAAAAATGGTGGTGGTAGGGTCCAACGCTATTTTGCGAGTCACAGACTCGCAAAATAGCATTTGCAACTTGCTATTAGGAAGGGGCATGCCAAGAGCATCCCTTCCTAATAGCGAGTCGACATGGTATGTACCATTGTTTTACAACCGCATTTGCGGTCACTAAACACTCACAGTTTACCACCTACTTCAAGTAGGTGGTAAACCATTTGCAAACTTGAAGGGGTCACCAGGGGACCCCTTCCCCTTTGTGAATGGGTGTGTAGATATTTGAGAGCAGGCAGTGGTCTAGGGACCGCTGACTGCCCTTAAAAAATGAAATTGAAAAGTTTCATTTTTCTTTTTTAGATG
The DNA here is from genome assembly GCF_964204655.1 of Triturus cristatus. Lineage (NCBI taxonomy): Eukaryota > Metazoa > Chordata > Amphibia > Caudata > Salamandridae > Triturus > Triturus cristatus. Next base: position 44,753,209 of record NC_140589.1, read on the forward strand.
CAGCCCGTTTTCCATTAAGGAAACGGGCTGCATTCATAAAAATGTAAAAAGCAGTCCCAGACATGATCTGCTGACCCCAGCAGGCCACCATCCCTGGGAGTGCTAGCCATTCCCAATGGGGTTGCAAATTGTGCTTGCCTCATGATTATTGATGAGGCAGGCAATTTGCAACTACATTGGGAATCGCTAACAATGTCTGGGACACTGTTGTACATTGCATTTGCAACACGCAAATTTCGAGTCGCAAAGCGACGCAATTTGCAAGTTACAAAATGCAAGCATCGTACATCTGGCCCAGAGTTTCGGAAGTAGCTCTTAGACGCCGCCACACAATACTTCCTGCCAAACCCCGGCTCTGTGGCGTCACCAGGGAGTTTGTGGGGTTCACAGGACTAGTAAGAAGGACAGTGATAGCCAAACAGCCTAAAGTAAGACAGATACTGGACATTGCAGATCCCCACGGGGACTTGAGGAGCCGTCGCCCGGACTGCCTCAGGGGTGAGGTGTCAGGGGGTTTCATTCATACTATATGACATGTAGGTGTGCTAGCTCCGACCAATTGTGGGGATCCATCCGTGAGGCTCGGGGGCAGCCCCAGGCAGGTCTATTCATCTCACTCCAAGGATGGCGCCCTGGTGGACGAGCAAGGGTGAACACGTGCAGAGGAGATCTCATGAGGAGGGGCCTCATCATCAGAAGAGACCTCGCTCAGGGCTGGAAACAACCAAGCCCCCACAGGGGGAAAGATGGCGGAGAGGCATGGACATCAGAGAGGCCGGTATACGAGGCACTGGAAGCCTCGCAGAGTATGGGACGAGTGGATAGGTTAGAGGGAGGAAGGCTGCCTGAGACTGTAATGCGTGCACTCTATCCGTCCAGGTGTTCTCAGGTCAGGGTGTATATAATCTTTGCAGCGGGTGAGCTGGTTCACGGCGGTGGCCTGGCAGGCATCAGGGTGGACGGCCATCTTGGACTGATGACATAAGCGACCATGATGCAAGCTGTTTGTGTATTAATTCTTTCAATGCGAAATCAATCAGGGATGTCAAAAAATGCTAAACGTGTAGGAGCCGCACCTGCGATGCATTCATAGCTCCAGTGCTCAACAAAACGTCATATTGTATTTGACTGGGCTAGTTATTACCTTTTTATACATCATCCATGCTCTGGGACGCATCAAATAATTCAGTTATGGTTTCAGTTGCAAGCACTATTTAGACTCATAATAGTGCCCGATCTCATGAATTAATTAACCTGCAGGCCTTATTAAACTGCAGGATTTTTTGTCTGTAATATTTTCTTAATTTGGTCTATTCCAAAGACGCGATGTTGTCCCCTGATTTGTGAATTCGTACACCTTTATTTTTAGGTCTCGCTGAGCCTGCACGCATGCGCTGCTCGGAGAGACATTTAGTAGGTGAGTTTTCAAAGTGCTACTGGCTGGCCTAGCGCTTGCGTTCACGCGAGTGTGCACGCGCGCAGCCGCCATCTGTCTCCTCCGTCACGGGTCATTAAGTTGCTTGTCCACTCGCCAGCCTGTAACTGTCACTTTTGCCACCTACACTGCATTCTTCCCTTTTTCCCTCCCCCACCACAGAGCGCATCTCGTTTTGCTTTGTCCTTTTGTCGCTTGTAATAAAAATTGCCCAGGGGCCGCTCTCCGCAGCTTTTCCCGTGGCTTTTAAGTTCTGAATAGGGTGTGCGCACAACAAAACACTGTCTTGTTAGGTGTCGTCCCCCGCTGCCTTGGCTACACTCCTGTGGTAACAATTAGGAGCCCGTACTGCACAAATAAAATCCAGGCGATTGCATACTTCCAGTCTTTTTCAGCCCCTTGCCAGACAGCATTGTTAGTTGCTCTGGATACCTCCGCCGCTCTCGTCTCTTTAAACTTTGACCCCCTCTGCCACGCACATGTGGCATCTACTCCTACCTATTAAGGGCTCTCCCTCGAGGTATTAACCCGTTCTTGGCTCTTGTTCTTCTGTCAGCTGCCCTCTTTGGCCCATGCTCAGCTCACTCGAGCGCACCACTTTCGAAGCCGGGCTTTTTTTAAATGCAGCTTATGTTAATGTATATAGTGTGCCTGGTTAATTGCACAAAGCGGCTTGGGAAACATAAGGTGCATTACAAATTTAGAAGTACCTAAATATGTCCATATGTGGGTGCACACAAGTAAAAACACGTATACATGCATGAAGAAATACAAGTATGAGTAACAAAATGAATGTACGTCTACACCAATAGCGCTTTAAGTGCGTTGCTACTCATGGACTCAAGGAGACGTTGCCCATGGACACCATAAATGCCCATTCTTCAGGCGGTGTGCCCTGTGGGTGCCCCTTTAAACCCAGGGCCTGAGACAAGGGGTAAGGCTTGCACCCGGCATGTGTGGAAGGAGATAAGGGCGACGCCCTGCTCAGAGGCCAGGGCAGTTGGCGGCACCACCCATGCCAGGCTCACTGCGGGCATTTAAAATTCATACATGTGAATAGGTCCGATTCGGGTGAGAGACGCCCAACCTTTAAAGCCAAAACCGGCTTAATTGCAGCTGCCTGCCGCCTCTGCTTCAACAGTCGTCAATGGGGGAAATTCATTCTTCCGATTATTTTAAACAAATCTCCCTCTTTACTCTTCGAAAATGTTGGCATGTATGAAAATGCCACAAAGCTCCACCGAAGGGCCTCTATCCCGATCTGCCACTGCTCTCTGTGCTGCTGGTAGTAGGGGCCCGACACTGCTGTCCCTGCCTATCTCAATCCAGACTTGCATCTTAACCTAATTTACAGTACCGAGGCTCTGCTGATGCGCCTCAAGTCTTTTTATTAAGTTCTTTTCTCGCTGATGTACCTCAGTTCTGACCCCCAGTCAGCCTTGCTGCTCTCACATTTGGGCCCTCTCCCACCTCCTCCAGTGCACCCCAGTCGTGACCTGTTATTCCACTCCCAGGGCCCATACACCGCTCCACCCGTGTGATTCAGTCCTGGCCTGAAGCGTCCATCTTGTGTTTCTGTACACGGACAGTACACTGCTCTGCCAATGCACCTCCGTCCTGACCCACAGTACTGGGACACACGCGCAGCAAGGACAAGCATGCTCGGTGCGAGGCCTACCCACAGCTCTATCAGTGCTCCTCAGTACTAGTCTGCTAGTTGCCAACATGTGCAACAACAAGGTGATGGGTGGAATGCTTATATCAATCTCAGCCACTGGTAATCGCTCGGGCCGCATCCCATTACGTCTCTTTTCGCCCACCATGCCACCTCACCTTGGACCCAGCCATAAGCAAATCAGTCTCGACCCCGCTCCAATGGGAACAGTCCAGCCCGAACTGCCAAGTTAAAGTTAAAAGTTTGTACGTTTATTTAGCGCAGTTCATCACCTGTGAGGTTATCCAGGCGCTGTCCATGGGCATGGGGAAGATTAAGGGATTTGCCCAGAATCACAGGATGTTGCGCCAACGCTGAGACTCAAATCCAGATCCCTAGCTCCTGAGTCTGCAGCTCAGGCGTCGTCCGGGTCCTCCCTGAACGGGAACACTAGCAACCTAGGACCGGTTTCACACATTATATGGGTAACACGTTACCAAGCTCATCCTTCCTTATTGGGAGACTGCATCATTGGGACAGCCATGCCTGCAGTCTAGCTTGAGACCTGCTGGTTGCACAACCATCTCTGTAGCTGCTGCTCAGCCACACAAGCTTTCCTGTTGGCAAATAACTCTCACTTTGTGGATATTTCAATTCTGTTTAGGTCTATCTCAGGTAATGTGATGTCTCCAGCATGAGCCATGACCTAGATCTTGGCCTGTCTCGTGTAATGTCTCTAATATGACCCTTCGCTTGTCTGTAGCTGTCTCGTGGAGTGTGATGTCTCCATTGTGTCTAGCCTTCGTTGTGTCTAGGCATGCCTTGTGCAAGAAGATATAACTAAAATGAACCTCATTATGTGTCTTGGTCTCTGTGTCTGCGTGACTGTGTCACTATATCTAAGCTGTCTCGATCTATTTTATGTGACCTTTTCTTTCCTGTTGCTGGTTGTAAGCAGTGTCCTGTTTCTTAAAAGATCCTTTCTTTGAGCCTTTGAGATGTCCCTTCAATGACACTTTCCAAGTGTATATGACGATGTAGTCAGTGTGATGTCTCATAATTGACCCCTTTCCAGTAAATTGGGCTATCCTCAAAAGAAGAAGTCTGGACACTAATTAAACATTTTAATACAAGTAATAATGTCTTTAAATCTGACCCGATTCAATTTTGTTCAAAGATGCTCAGGAGAAAATCACTTTTAAGCCGACAAATGTTTGCAAATGTTTTTTGTTTTGTAGTGCCTGGAACAATAGCAACAAGCATTGGCATAGCCAATAGGTCTCGCTTTTGGGACCTTATAAGTATTTAGCTATGCTGCACAATATCCTTGGTGCAACAACATCAACTGTTGCATGGCTAAACACTTATAAGGCCCCAAAGGCGAGACCTATTGGCTATGCCAATGCTTGTTTTTATTTACTTTTGCAAGAAGTGTTTGTTCTTCACATTTAACATCTGGCCGAGCAGGTCTGAAGTCCGAGTGTTCCGCGGAGAGACACGTCACCTTTCTGTGCCCTCCGAGTAACCGACGGGTAACATTAACATATCAAATGTTGTCTCCCCAGTCGGACTCCCCCTCATAGCCTGCGGCCAGTGTATGGATGCCAGATCTCACTGTCAGTGGACCACAGGTCAGACTTTGGGGAGGGGGGGAGACAGCCTACCAGACAGCCTACCAGAGCTGCTATCAGCAGTCATCGCTCACTAACACTCAGCGTTAGTCATTAAACACCTGGGATCTGCTGTCAGTCTGCCAGTGTCTACTTATGTGCACATTTCCAAAGGACCCCAGCAGCTGCTCCCACTGCTTGGAGGGGACTGGAAAGACCACAAAAATGTTAGTGGTTCCTGATGAGATATGGCACTGGTCTTGACATTATGGGCTAACGATGGTGTTACACGGTAAAGTTCCGAAGGATTGCTGGAAAGGAAAAGGCGGTGCACTTACTCCAACTTTTCTGTTGCATGTTGATGTGCAGCGGGCATTGGCAGTTCCCAACGGGGTGTTCAAACGATGCCTTTCCCATCACATTTCAGTTCTTGTTCTCTGGTGGCCTTGTCCACTCCTTCAGCCTTATTGTAATGCATTGTAATTCATAGTGATGCACTACTTGCCTCTCAAAAAGCATTACATGTTACAGCTACACAAATGACACGTAGACTATCTTAAAACTGTAAAGCCCTGAGGACGTAGACACATGTAGACCTCAGGAATGTAACCACACACCTTAAACTCATCCCTGCCCACACCGAGATTGTGATCAGTGGACAATGTGATAATTAATACCCTGCAACACTCTGGCCCAGAAAAATGGAGACGTCATCAAAAGCATCAAGGGAGGTAAGAAACCTCTGAGTGACCAGGAGCTCCAACCTACGAGTGATACCACATGTTAATGAAGTCATTCTACAAATTGTTCCACGGTCGGATAGTCCCTCAGTTGGAATACCCCCGAAATGACAGGCTTTTCCCGCACTTGTTATACTGCACATGTATGACACAGGTACCTAGCAGCCCCCCGTTGGATCAGAAACATTGCAGCAAGACCACCCTCCAGCGGACCTCCTGTCACTGGTGCTTCATGCGCTACAGTGGCCACCAGTAGCCACTCTTGGACTTTAAAGCCCTTTGTGTCGCCCACAGAGCCGTCGGAGGGAAAGCCCATGGTTCCTATAGGCTAACTCCTAGCAATGCTTCTTGAACAGCACCCTACGCTCGAGACTAGCGCCTCAGCTAATGGTTCCCGCCTCGAAGAAGAAGACCATTGATGGAAGAGCATTCTCAGTGTAGCCACCAACACTTGGAACTCCTCGCCAACCAAGACATGAAGCCTACAAGAGCATCTGAAGGTTAGGAAGGAAGTCAAGCCCCGGTGCGCTGCTGCGGGGCGCCCCTACCCTCAGCCACATCACAGCACCACTCTCCACCATGAAATGTTACATCGTCAGCACTCACTCCGTTGTTGCTCACCTCTGCCTGGTTCTCGGCTGTTGGGCACTCCTGCCCAGCGCCCCTGCATCCCCTCACTGTCCCATCCTCCATGAATCGTTACATCCCCAGCACTGACTCCATTGTCCCTCACCCCTACCTGGTGCTCTGCTGTGGGGCGCCCCTGCCCCGAGCCCCTGCATCCCTTCACTGTCCCACCTCTTCCACCATGGAATCGCGACATCCCCTGCACTCCCCGGAAGTCCACCCTCCGGCGCATGGTATGCTGGACAGGATACAGGGGTGAGTGACAGCGGGCACTTGTGAAGTATCCCCCTTCCGTGCTGTGGCATACCTGGCAGGATCTGCTGCCCCAGGTCAGCGGAGAGAGAGGACCGCGGCCAGGGGCGTAGGAGACACTAAAATTCTGGGGGGACAGGGACAACCTTGTGCACTTTCCAGTGACCCTATACAAATCACCGCCCGTTAAAAAAATACAATTGCATACTTTCGAAGTGAAATATTGAGAAAAGCAGGCATGTAGTCACAGTTTGCATGTATGCTTTATTGTTATTTACATTCATATAGTAATGAGACCAAATGTTTAAAAAAACCATATATATGAATCTTGCATCTTAATGCACAAAGCAAACAAAGTCCGCTGACTTAGGGTGGGAGCGTCGTGTTTGCAAGTGCATCATGGTTTGAAAAGTACCTGCTGCTGCATTCTTGGTCTCCAGCAATTTTCAGGCAACAATAAAAATGTGAAGATAACTTTGGTGATTAATGTTCTTTTTTTGAGAGAGATCGAAGGCTTGTCTAGTGAAAGTTTTAATTCAAAAGGTCAGTGAGTTACTGCTTTTGTCTGAGATATTCTTTTGGTATTTGAAGTTTATAAGTTAAAATCCTAACATTGAACAATGAGCTATTAACTGTCATCAAAGAGCTGCATAAAAACTTCAATGTATAGATTAGAACGTTATGATTTTTCCCCAGTCTTTCCCTATCCTAAGGTTGGAAAATGGGTTTATTAGGATAGAAATCAATTCTGATTATTGAAGAGAACCCCCCAACCATGGTGTTATGTTTTACATTCTGAGTTTGTTTTCTCTAGTGTTGCAAAGCCGCCCTGGGCACTCCCCAACTTTTTGCTGACTGGTACTGGTGGTACCTGACTGACTGACCCTGGCCTCTGCCTAAACAGCCAGTGCTATTCTGAAAGAGGCACTTAAAAATACAGTGAAAACACCTACATACACTAGGGTGCACTATGGGTTAGGGTACCCCTATGATTGGCATGACCTCTCCTATAAGGCCCTAGTACATAATAGGGCAGGGGGATTAGAACTACTTTTAAGTCCCTAGAATATAATAAGGCATGGCAGTTTAGAGGCCAGCAGCCCTTTCTGCGCTTGCATGTGTGCACTGCTGAAGCCTGAGGTCAGTTTAAAAGTAGCCCTGTGTTATAGGGCTGCTTTTAAAATGCAGATTGTGCCCAAACTCGACTTTTGGGTTTGGGGAACTTACAAATTGATCAACTACAATGTTGGGGCAAAATTAAGTGGAAAAATGTTTTCCACTTAACTATGGCTGTATCATATTTGCCACATAATACATCATCTGCTGCATAATCTAACGATTTCCTCCAAAACAATTTTGTAGCTCAAACGGATCCCAAATTACTAAAAGAAATGTGATTTGTGTTGCTGTGAAGTTTAGGGCCCTTTGCAAAGGTTAGTAAAGAAAACAATTCCTAAGAAAACAAATGGTCCCAGACACTCCTAATGACACTCAAGTTAATACCTGTAGGAGAGTGTAGTATGCAATCAATTCATACAACCGAAAATGTATAATGTAAAGGCACATTCAACAGGGAAATCTCATAGATAAGAGGCCAACCAAAGTCAATTAAATTGCAAACATCAATTTATTTCCCGCTGAATCATATTCATAAAATGCAAATTTAGGGGCTGACTACGATGGCAGGCGGACTTCAGTACCACCGCCATCGAATCGGGGAATGGGACCTCTGGCCTTCAAGGTGGAGGCCCCACGATAGGCATTACAATGCGACTGCCACTACGGTGTTCGCAGTGCCTATCTTTTACATTGCAGCAGGTGCTGCTGGCTGCATCATCTGCCGCAAAGTAAAAAAAAAAAAGGAACATGTTAAATATATCGGTGGCTGCCACATGGTGCAGTGATATGTTGTGGGGCATCATAGATGCCCCCCAGGACCCATGTCTGGGGGCCAGGGGTAAAGGGGCCTGCTACGGGCCCCCAATGTCGCTTTCGTCAGCATTTCCATGGCAGGTGAACCGCCATTGATAAGCTGGCGGGTAAGGGACATCGTAATCCCTGCTGCGGTGCATGGTAGGCACCACCAGCATTGTAGGAACCACGAGCCCCTCCACCACACCGGCGGCCTCAAGAAGCCCGTCGGGTGCGTGGTGGTTGGTCTTTCCGACCGCCAGGTAACCACCCGCCATTGTAATATGGCGGGCTGTGATGCAGTCACCAATGGCGGTGGGACCGCCACCGACGGGGTGACGTGGCGGTCCCACTGCCATTATAATCACCCCCTAAGTTTGGTGTGCATGCAAATTCTACATTGTCAACCCCTGGCAAGTTGCACTGCTAGTGCTGGAAAAAGGCCAATGGAGGTACCAATGGGTGAGGTGGACTGGCCTCAAGGGTCTTGTGACCTCAGTGACAGATTCACTGTCGATCTAGGATGTGCTTCTTCATATGCCTGCCCGTAAGACTGGAAGTGAACTGCAGTATGGATTGTGGTGGACAGGTCCACCTGCGGGTGCTAAGACACCTGGGCTTCTAAGGTCTATCGGGCCTTCTAAGGTGTAGCATCGGAATAAGCTCTGTCAGGAGTGTGGTATGGTGAACTGGTCATGAAGGTCTGAACATGGTTCTCCAGTTCCAAATTCAGCAGCTCTGGCCAGAGTGCCACATTCTCTCCCACACTGAACACCATACTGCCCCACTGAGAGAAACTCGCACTGCCTTCAGCACAACTCAATTGTGCTGCGACTAAATTCAAATTATGCACTAGACAACAGTAAAATGCTGCCTGAAAAAAAATGAATAACACCCTGGAAAAAGCAAACACTCATATGGAATGCAAGAATAAGCAAAGCATGTGAACTGTAATCAGAAAAAAACATGGTTACCTTAACGGTTTTAAACTCATTATTCAAAAATCAGTAAGTGATTTTGCCTGAAAAGTTCAAGACATGGCTACAGGACCAGGAAGGGACCCCTTTCAATGTCCATTGCTTATATCCTTTCAAAATGTATGCAGTTTGGTTTAAAAAAGACCACATCCCCAAACACTGAGCCGCATTTTATAAGCTAAAATAATTAAAAAGTTGAAAACGATCATATTAAACGTTTCCACTCTACCCATCAACCAGGTATTGCAGTCCCTTTAGGAATGGGCACTTACCCACCCTGGGAAAACAATGTTGTTCAAAGAAAGAAGATAAAAAGAAACTAGCGCTTTCACTGGCAAACTCAGTAAAGTGGCGCTAATGTGTGTGGGTGTAAATAACAGTCTGGCCTGTCTGCTGTCCACTCTGTATTGATTTATTTAACTATTTTTTCTCTCCATTCCAAGGTTTTTCTTTTCAATAGAAAACGGTCATAAAATGAGGACATTTACAGCCAAAGTGTTCAGCCTTTTTTGGATCAATTTCACAGGGGAACAAATAAAGAAAAGGAGAGGCAAGAGAGAGTACCTTAAGAGCTGCCTCTTGAAATCAGCAGGTAAGCAGGAGCGAGACAGAGACAGAAAGAGATGGAGGAATAAAGAGAGGAGGGCAGCCGCCAGAGGCAGGTCAGGAGTAGTGGACACGGTCCTTGCCATGAAGGAAAAGAGACAGCGTTTATTTTTTCTCCGTTCTTTGCCCTTCCCAGAACGGCTGAGCCTTCCTGCAGCATAACAAAAGGCAGAGGGCGGGTGGCCTCTGACTCCAGGCAGGTCAAGTGCAGGGCCATTAGGTAGCGCTTTCGAGTGCTAATGGCCCTGCGATAACAGAAGGGAGAGGGGAAATTCCTTTGACCCCTTGTCCCCCCCACCCTTGTCCCCCGTGTCCCTCCCACTCCAAAATCTGGGGGGGATATATCCCCCGCGTCCCCCACACTTCCTACGCCCATGATCGCGGCCCTGGTCGCAGTCCGCAAGCCGGCCTCGAGCGCAGACGCCTCAGGTCTACACTGTGCTCTACCGGGCAGGGCTCAGCAGGCACTGGAGGGCAGGAGCCGGGGCACTAACAGGCCTTAGGAGGGGTGAGTGCTGCCAGGGAAGCAAGAGATACCCGTGAGTGGGGCAAAGCTCAGACTCTGCTGCGGACAGCATCCGAACATGTTGGCACCACCACCCTGGGGAGGGCAGCCCAGAAGCGAGAGCGGACACTGCCACAAGCCCTGTGTGGGGCACGGCAGAGACGGAGTCACTTGGATCAGCTGAGGCCGGGTTTGCTTGCCTGGTGGTGCACTTACATTTTGTGAACTTTGTATATCTCAGCAAGCACAAGGGGGCAGTCTGGCGCCTCAGCCGCTTCCTGTTCCTCCCATGTCCCTGCGTAGCCAATGTTTGATTATTTACAGGTACTCTGCAAGTCTCCACGACAAACACCTTTCAGCTGCTCGTTTACAAAACCCCTGGTGTAGACAATACCAACAACTTACAGTGGCCTTAGAGCAGGGGCGGCTGGTGACATTTGAAGGTGGTGGGCGTGGAGGTCCGAGTTGAATGCCCAGTGGTGGGAGGGGGAGGGGGGCTCGGGAGGGTTCAACTGACTTCTGTCAAACAGAAACAATGCCTGATGCCTCCTTTCGGCAGCCGAAGCTCAACTCCGCGTGCGCACAAATCTATAAATTAAACCACCCAAGCCAAATTTGGGAATTTCTGAAAGTACTGTACACGTGCTCTACTATAAGACTTCTGCACTGCAGTCACCATCACAGTCGATCTTTTACATTCGCACCTCCTCTCATAACTATAATTAAAGCCTGGCTAGCGCGAGAATGTAATAGCGCAGAGGAAGTAAATCATAAAAATCATGAAAATTATAATTTAATGAGAGAAGAGGGCATGCTTGGCATTGAGGCTGTAATTTCCCCCATGCAGGCATGCCATGTCTGTTAAAACATAATTGAAACTGTGAATGTTATGCCACATCAATACTGTTGTTCCGAGTGTTGACAGCACCTCTACATTAATGTTATGACGGTTCTCTCAAGAGGAACCCAACATTTTATTATTCTCTTTGGCTCAAATTTAATCCATCACCTCGTAAGCATTTTTTAGGCGGAAAGAATATTATTACAGCCTTGACAGGAAAAGATAGTATTAAAATGTCTCTTTATTAATGGGCCACGAATTTTTTTTTTTTAATGCATATTTATATAGCGCAAACTCGACCCGAAGGTATTGGAGCGCTTAACATAGCACCGTATTTACATTACACATTCAGGCACGGGAGATTAAGTGATTAGCCCAGAATCACAGGATGTGGACGCGACCTCGAGGCTCGAACCCTGGTTTCCTGCACCAGAGGCGGCAGCACGCTGATAGCAATGTGAAGCCAATCCAGGGAGGGAAGCCTGGAACGAGCGCGCTTTTTGCCAAGTGACAACTCTGCAATTGATTATTATATAGGTAGCCCACAAAATAAAAAAGCAGACTTACTCCAGCTGAATTATGGATCGCCATTCCCCAAGGCTTGAGGATGACATGATGATCCAATCAACATCGCCAGCCCCTCAGAGAGGCAGGAGTTTAATAGGAGGGGTCGGGAGAGAGAAATACTGGCCTTCATGGGAGATTGTATGCTGCAATCTGTGATTCGGTAGAGAGAGACTGCGCTGGCAATTCATTTATGACCCGTTTGTTGCATAATGCGCGGTAAAAATTACAGCTCCCAAACAGATACCGGCGATTACATTTAAAGCCATAATTCCAAGAAAGTTTCAACTGTTGTTCATAATACCAATTTTTATCACCTTCCTGCTCATAAAAACATAATAAAAATAGCACAAAAAGGTTTTATTGAGACAATATTTTACAGAAACATGGATTATTTAATTTTGTGCCTACCTGGCGTCACTCTGCTTGTGCTTTCCTAGCTGCCGAATCGATTAATTATTTTTCAACACAACCTGCATCGTTCGTGAATGTTCATGAGCGCCACCCACTGCACTGTTTATTTTGGAAGATCCACTTACCAAGTGACCTCGATGATCTCTGCTCAAGAAACACATCGGGGTCTGGGGCGTGTGAGAGGCTGGAGGGAGAGTGTGGTGCAGTGCGGGGCTGTGACTGTGGCCGGTGACGGTGTCCGTCCTGAGCAATGCACAAGCTCCCGCCTCCCATTGTCCAATCAGGAGGCCTGGGAGTGGCGCGAAGGAAAGGGGCGTGCTCCGGTGTGGCCACCCACTGCCCTGCCCCTTGCCATTGATTTCAGTGGCGCGATGCTGAAGACGCCTGGGGCGCAGCACAGGTGCCCCATTTGAAACCAGGCATTTTCCGCTTTCTTTGGCCACTCCCTTCATGATGACATCACTCTTTCCACATGTGCTACCAGGGCGAGCAATATTCCTCGCCCCGGCCAGCACATGCGCAGGAGGTCTCTGACCTGCTGTGACCGCGTCGTCGTCCGTGCCATGAAGAAAAAAAGTAAGAGTCAGACAATTTAATTTGTATTGTCTATTGTTTGTGATCGACACATGGGGCAGAGAGCACTTCTTTTGAGGCTGCTGCATTGCGTGTGGGGTCTTCTTGTCTCCCCGATCCTCGTCCAGAGGCTAGTGGGGCAACGCCCCATTCGCCCCTATGCACCAGCCGCCACTGCCTTAGAGCCTGCTCCTTACCCACCCCTCCCAGGCCTTAAAAAATAATAAATCTTTTTTATTTTAGAGGGCCTGGCAGCAGCCATTAGTTACAGGGCCATTCCGTTGTGAAAATAGCACTTTCACGCAAGTGAACTTTTTGATTTGAATTAATTTATTTGAATTATTCCTTTTCATTTGCCCCTCTCCCCCCGTCCTGCCAGTGTATTCTCTGTGGACGTTGCAGGTATTGCCCACAGCTGCAGCTGGATTTGTAGCAGGTAATACTGGGACCACCTCTGGGGAGGTTCACCCCCTGAGACAGCACCATGTGGCAGCCTTGAAGCTGGTGCTTGCACTGTCCGCTCCCTGGGTGCCTTCCCGCAGGCTACTCATCTCTTGTGGTACCCACCGAGTGTGTGGCTCTGGCAGAACAGGGCTCTGCGCCTTGAATGGTGCTGTCTGGAGAGGTCCACTCCCTGAGACAGCACCATGTGGCAGCCTTGAAGCGGGTGCTTGCACTGTTCGCTCCCTGGGTGCCTTCCCGCAGGCTCCTCATCTCTTGTGGTACCCACAGAGTGTGTGGCTCTGGCTGAACAGGGCTCCGCACCTTGGATGGTGCTGTCTGGAGAGGTCCACTCCCTGAGACAGCACCATGTGGCAGCCTTGAAGCGGGTGCTTGCACTGTCCGCTCCCTGGGTGCCTTCCCGCAGGCTACTCATCTCTTGTGGTACCCACAGGGTGTGTGGCTCTGGCTGAACAGGGCTCCGCGCCTTGAATGGTGCTGTCTGGAGAGGTCCACTCCCTGAGACAGCACCATGTGGCAGCCTTGAAGCGGGTGCTTGCACTGTCCGCTCCCTGGGTGCCTTCCCGCAGGCTACTCATCTCTTGTGGTACCCACAGGGTGTGTGGCTCTGGCTGAACAGGGCTCCGCGCCTTGAATGGTGCTGTCTGGAGAGGTCCACTCCCTGAGACAGCACCATGTGGCAGCCTTGAAGCGGGTGCTTGCACTGTTCGCTCCCTGGGTGCCTTCCCGCAGGCTACTCATCTCTTGTGGTACCCACAGGGTGTGTGGCTCTGGCTGAACAGGGCTCCGCGCCTTGAATGGTGCTGCCTGGAGAGGTCCACTCCCTGAGACAGCACCATGTGGCAGCCTTGAAGCGGGTGCTTGCACTGTCCGCTCCCTGGGTGCCTTCCCGCAGGCTCCTCGTCTCTTGTGGTACCCACAGAGTGTGTGACGTTTACAGGCTCTGGCTGAACAGGGCTCCGCGCCTTGAATGGTGCTGTCTGGAGAGGTCCACTCCCTGAGACAGCACCATGTGGCAGCCTTGAAGCGGGTGCTTGCACTGTTCGCTCCCTGGGTGCCTTCCCGCAGGCTCCTCGTCTCTTGTGGTACCCACAGAGTGTGTGACGTTTACAGGCTCTGGCTGAACAGGGCTCCGCGCCTTGAATGGTGCTGTCTGGAGAGGTCCACTCCCTGAGACAGCACCATGTGGCAGCCGTGAAGCGGGTGCTTGCACTGTCCGCTCCCTGGGTGCCTTCCCGCAGGCTCCTCGTCTCTTGTGGTACCCACAGAGTGTGTGACGTTTACAGGCTCTGGCTGAACAGGGCTCCGCGCCTTGAATGGTGCTGTCTGGAGAGGTCCACTCCCTGAGACAGCACCATGTGGCAGCCTTGAAGCGGGTGCTTGCACTGTTCGCTCCCTGGGTGCCTTCCCGCAGGCTACTCATCTCTTGTGGTACCCACAGGGTGTGTGGCTCTGGCTGAACAGGGCTCCGCGCCTTGAATGGTGCTGTCTGGAGAGGTCCACTCCCTGAGACAGCACCATGTGGCAGCCTTGAAGCGGGTGCTTGCACTGTCCGCTCCCTGGGTGCCTTCCTGCAGGCTCCTCGTCTCTTGTGGTACCCACAGAGTGTGTGACGTTTACAGGCTCTGGCTGAACAGGGCTCTGCGCCTTGGTTGGTGCTGTCTGGAGAGGTCCACTCCCTGATAAAGTATCATTCTGCAGCCTTGAAGCGGGTGCTTGCAGTGTCCGCTCCCTGGGTGCCTTCCTGCAGGCTCCTCATCTCTTGTGGTACCCACAGAGTGTGTGGCTCTGCCGGAACAGGGCTCTGCGCCTTGGTTGGTGCTGTCTGGAGAGGTCCACTCCCTGATAAAGTATCATTCTGCAGCCTTGAAGCGGGTGCTTGCACTGTTCGCTCCCTGGGTCCCTTCCCGCAGACTTCTCATCTCTTGTGGTACCCACAGAGTGTGTGGCTCTGGCGGAACAGGGCTCTGCGCCTTGGTTGGTGCTGTCTGGAGAGGTCCACTCCCTGATAAAGCATCATTCTGCAGCCTTGAAGTGGGTGCTTGCAGTGTCCGCTCCCTGGGTCCCTTCCCGCAGACTTCTCATCTCTTGTGGTACCCACAGAGTGTGTGGCTCTGGCTGAACAGGGCTCCGCACCTTGGATGAGGGTGTCTGGAGCGGTCCACTCCCTGAGACAGCACCATGTGGCAGCCTTGAAGTGGCTGCTTGCAGTGTCCGCTCCCTGGTTGCCTTCCTGCAGGCTCTTCATCTCTTGTGGTACCCATGGAGTGTGTGACGTTTACAGGCTCTGGCTGAACAGGGCTCTGCGCCTTGAATGGTGCTGTCTGGAGAGGTCCACTCCCTGAGACAGCACCATGTGGCAGCCTTGAAGCGGGTGCTTGCACTGTCCGCTCCCTGGGTGCCTTCCCGCAGGCTACTCATCTCTTGTGGTACCCACAGGGTGTGTGGCTCTGGCTGAACAGGGCTCGGCGCCTTGAATGGTGCTGTCTGGAGAGGTCCACTCCCTGAGACAGCACCATGTGGCAGCCTTGAAGCGGGTGCTTGCACTGTTCGCTCCCTGGGTGCCTTCCCGCAGGCTACTCATCTCTTGTGGTACCCACAGGGTGTGTGGCTCTGGCTGAACAGGGCTCCGCGCCTTGAATGGTGCTGTCTGGAGAGGTCCACTCCCTGAGACAGCACCATGTGGCAGCCTTGAAGCGGGTGCTTGCACTGTCCGCTCCCTGGGTGCCTTCCCGCAGGCTCCTCGTCTCTTGTGGTACCCACAGAGTGTGTGACGTTTACAGGCTCTGGCTGAACAGGGCTCCGCGCCTTGAATGGTGCTGTCTGGAGAGGTCCACTCCCTGAGACAGCACCATGTGGCAGCCTTGAAGCGGGTGCTTGCACTGTTCGCTCCCTGGGTGCCTTCCCGCAGGCTACTCATCTCTTGTGGTACCCACAGGGTGTGTGGCTCTGGCTGAACAGGGCTCCGCGCCTTGAATGGTGCTGTCTGGAGAGGTCCACTCCCTGAGACAGCACCATGTGGCAGCCTTGAAGCGGGTGCTTGCACTGTCCGCTCCCTGGGTGCCTTCCCGCAGGCTCCTCGTCTCTTGTGGTACCCACAGAGTGTGTGACGTTTACAGGCTCTGGCTGAACAGGGCTCCGCGCCTTGAATGGTGCTGTCTGGAGAGGTCCACTCCCTGAGACAGCACCATGTGGCAGCCTTGAAGCGGGTGCTTGCACTGTCCGCTCCCTGGGTGCCTTCCCGCAGGCTCCTCGTCTCTTGTGGTACCCACAGAGTGTGTGACGTTTACAGGCTCTGGCTGAACAGGGCTCTGCGCCTTGGTTGGTGCTGTCTGGAGAGGTCCACTCCCTGATAAAGTATCATTCTGCAGCCTTGAAGCGGGTGCTTGCACTGTTCGCTCCCTGGGTCCCTTCCCGCAGACTTCTCATCTCTTGTGGTACCCACAGAGTGTGTGGCTCTGGCTGAACAGGGCTCCGCACCTTGGATGAGGGTGTCTGGAGCGGTCCACTCCCTGAGACAGCACCATGTGGCAGCCTTGAAGTGGCTGCTTGCAGTGTCCGCTCCCTGGTTGCCTTCCTGCAGGCTCTTCATCTCTTGTGGTACCCATGGAGTGTGTGACGTTTAAAGGCTCTGGCTGAACAGGGCTCCGCGCCTTGGATGATGGTGTCTGGAGCTTGCATTCATGGCTCTTGGCAGACAAGAGACCAACAGTAGTCAAAGCTACCTCTGCAGAGGCCATCATTTTATCTCAATTGTCTTTTATCTCACTTGAAGCTTTTTTGTGGCGTCTTAAACAGGCCCGGCTCCAGGAATTTTTATTTGGGTGGGCCAAGGGTGCATTTGGGTGGGCCACTGCAGGCTCAATTTGTCGCATATATGTCTGGGCAGGCCTGCTTCATGGCCCTCCTTTATCTCTTCTTAGTCTTGCAAGGTGCAGTAAAACGCACTCTTTTCCAGATCTCTTTCTAAATATTATCACTCTCAAAAAGTGTTTTTTCCATGTAATGTCCCTTTGATGGGAAGAGGAGGTTTCTAAGGTGGGAGTATCAGGCAAGTGACACTTCTCAGCTCCCTCAGTGCGAGCCTTTAGGAAGAATCCCTCTTCATTACTACCTCCACCTGACCCCAGACTCTGCAGCGTGCTCCCTTACAGGCTCCCTCTGTGCGAGCCTTCAGGGAGAATCCCTCTTCATTACTACCTCCACCTGACCCCGGACTCTGCAGCGCACCCCCTTACAGGCTCCCTCTGTGCGAGCCTTCAGGGAGGATCCCTCTTCATTACTACCTCCACCTGACCCCGGACTCTGCAGCGCACTCCCTTACAGGCTCCCTCTGTGCGAGCCTTCAGGGAGAATCCCTCTTCATTGTTACCTCCACCTGACCCCGGACTCTGCAGCGCACTCCCTTACAGGCTCCCTCTGTGCGAGCCTTCAGGGAGAATCCCTCTTCATTATTACCTCAACCTGACCCCGGACTCTGCAGCGCACCCCCTTACAGGCTCCCTCTGTGCGAGCCTTCAGGGAGGATCCCTCTTCATTACTACCTCCACCTGACCCCAGACTCTGCAACGCACTCCCTTACAGGCTTGATTATCCACTACTCCTCTCCAGTCCATCTTATCTCACAGCTGACCTTGGGCCCCATATCAGGCACCATCGGGCTCCACTTTCATTTTCCCGGTAAAAGCATTAGTAAAATCACCTTCAAACTTAAAACATTGAGTAGCCCTTATGACCCGACTGCTAACTAAATAAACAAAAAGAGAAAGGCCATGACAGGGCTGGCTTCAGCGCTGATGCAAAAGTCTTTTTTGGCACCACACCAATAACCTTTACTACCACCTTCCAACAGTGCCCCTCATCCCTCCATGCCCCCCCCCCTATTGACCTCTTCCTTGGATTCCCTCATTGTCACCCTCCAACAGTGCCCCTCATGGCTCCATAGCCCCTCCCACTTCCTCCTCCTCGGATTCCCTCACTGCCACCCTCCACCATTGCCCCTCATGTCTCTGTCGCCCCTCCCCCTCATGACCTCCTCCTCAGACACCCTCACTACCACCCTCCACCAATGCCCCTCCTCTCTCCCTAGCTTCCCCTCCACCCCATGACCTCTTCCTTGGATTCCCTCATTGTCACCCTCCAACAGTGCCCCTCATGGCTCCATAGCCCCTCCCACTACCTCCTCCTCGGATTCCCTCACTGCCACCCTCCCAACAGTGCCCCTCATCTTTACGTAGCCCCTTTCTCATATGCATTTCATTTGTTGTATAGCGCTACTCATATCAGTGTAGTGTGTGTCTACTTTACACCACACACACATTATACAGAGACAATGAATCATACAAGTATATAAATCAGTCTACAGGGAATGTCACCTAAGCCAATGAGGATTACAAGGTGTAGGAATCACATGTCATCCATACTGGTGGGCAGTTATTTTAAGAGGGTTTGGTCTGGAGAAGCACAAGCTCAGGATTTAAAGAGTATTCCATGGGGGTCAGTTTTACTGATAAAAATGTATATCTGCCCAAACATACTCATTTTAGCAGCATTAGAATAATGAAAGACTGGGGAAGTTCTAACTATATCACAAAACAAAAAAAGCGAAGTTGTAACTATACCATTCATGTTTGTCTGCAGCTCTTTGATGACAGTTCATTGGTCACTGTCCTATGTTAGGACTGTATCTTCTGAATTGCAAGTAGCACAAGGATCTCTGTGACAAAGGCAGTAACCCACTGAGCTTCCACATAAACTACAGTTCATCTGCATTTAAAAACTACTAACAGACACATGATTGCTCTCCAGCGGATCAATAATCACCAGCGTTATGGGGCATTTTTTATTGTCTCATTGTGGTCCTGCATCGGCCATGATAATGATGAAAACTGTTCAAATGAAGCGCACACGAAGGATGTGTCCTGCTGGGCCTGTGCAGATTTACAAAGAAAAACAAATAGTAACACATTCTCTTACCTACTCCATTTTGTCTGTGTGCCCGCGCGCCCCGGAAGCTGTCTCAGCCGGGCTGACACACACGACTGGGGGTTAAAGCACTCGGAGCCAAATGGCGTTGCGCCCCTGCCTTCAAGCCCTCACTGCGAGGGCCAAGGCTCCTGTTTGGGTGGGCCAGGCTCATGTTTAGGTGGGCCTAGCTGGCCCACCCGCCAGAACCAGGCCTGGTCTTAAACTGTCAAGCGAGTTTATTATATTCAGGCTGGTGGCCTTGGCCCCCAGTAGTAATCCCTCGGGCACAGTGATTAATCTATATTAAATAAAAAATGACTCTAGGATCCCATAACTTAGGGGTCGAATTGTGGCAGCGGGAAGGGGGTGGAGTCACGAGGGGCCGAGTAATGAGGAGCAGAGCCTTGACCAATCAGATTACACTCTTATTTTAAACTAGCACCAATGAACAGTGAGCCTGTTCTGGCTTTGTCACAGGCTGGCTGCATTTTAAAATGTGTTATTTGGCGAAGCACCCGCTCCAGAGGTCTTTGTGTGCCAACTAATGTTCAGAGGCTGATAGTAACGGGAAGAAAACTCCGGTGGTTCATGCACTTGCTGGCGCGATCTGTGTTTTGTTTACCCACTGCCTCACCAGAAAGCACAGAGGATTCATGCACCTGTGCGACGCAACCTACAAAATACAGATCACGGATGTGTATTTTATGCACGTAGCTCAGTTGGCTACTGCTTTTGACACCTGAGTTACAATCCTTTTAATATTGCCATCAAGGAGCTGCAGGCAAACTGCAAAGTATAGGTTTAGAGAAAAAAAATCTTCAATCTTTCATGATTCCAAGGCTGCTAAAAAGAGTTAATTTTGGTAGTAATAAAGTGTTACTAGTAGAGACACCCCGGCCACTTGCACGGTGTAAACTCCGACTCTGGACTTCTCCATAAACATTGAATTCCTACCAGTGGGGGACTCCTACACCTTGTGGCTGTCATTGTCTTGTGCAGCATTTCCTGCAAGTTCATTAACACAGGCATAACACATGTGTGTGATAATGTAAGGTGTTCTTGCACCATGCAGTATGAATAGAGTTATGAAAATAAATTAAATTAAAATAAATGAGTACGTGCAATTTAAATTGTCATTAGAGTCAATACTTATGTGCCGCACTTACAGAGGAGTTTGCCTCCAAATCATTGTTTCTCATTTTTAAAGTGATAAGAAGCTGACAGTATTTGTTTTCCTCCATCGTATTGGCATCTTGATGTTAGGCTCCAAGTACCTCCCACCCAGGAGGAGATTCCAAAACAAGCAGGGTTGATGGCCTTTTAAGTGACACCTTTGTGTTGGGCCCTGCTGGAAGTGAGAATAAGAACCTACTCTCGCCCACTGCACCGTGCTGCTCCAAACGGAAAGCAGAAACAGTGCAGAACATGTGCAGGCGCTGCTGAATGTATCCCGCCGTCCGCTCATTTCATCTGGAGAAATTCTGAATATTACACAGGACCAGTGCCGATCTGGGATCCAGCTCAATCATACCTTCCGGATCCAGGATGAAGCTCTATAATACCTGCCGGATCTGGGATCCAGCTCCATCATACCCGTCGGATCTGGGATCCAGCTCAATCATACCTTCCGGATCCAGGATCCAGCTCTATAATACCTGCCGGATCTGGGATCAAGCTCCATCATACCCGTCGGATCTGGGATCCAGCTCAATCATACCTTCCGGATCCAGGATCCAGCTCTATAACACCTGCCGGATCTGGGATCCAGCTCCCTCATACCTACTGGATATGGGATCCAGCTTAAAAATGCCTACCGGATCCAGGATCCAGCTCAATAATACCTTCCAGATTCAGGATCCAGCTCAATCATACATTCCGGATCCAGAATGAAGCTCTATAATACCTGCCGGATCTGGGATCCAGCTCCATCAAACCCATCGGATCTGGGATCCAGCTCAATCATACCTTCCGGATCCAGGATCCAGCTCTATAATACCTGCCGGATCTGGGATCCAGCTCATCATACCTAACGGATCTGGGATCCAGCTCAATCATACCTTCCGGATCCGGGATCCACCTCTATAATACCTGTCAGATCTGGGATCCAGCTCCCTCATACCTACCGGATCTGGGATCCAGCTTAAAAATACCTGCTGGATCGAGGATCCAGCTCAATAATACCTGCCGGATCCAGGACCCAGCTCAATCATACCTGCTGGATCTGGGATTCAGCTCAATGATACCTGCCAGATCCAGGACCCAGGTCAATAACACCTGCCAGATCCAGGATCCAGTTCAATAATACCTTCCAGATTCAGGATCCAGCTCAATGATACCTGCCGTATCCAGGATCCAGCTCAATTACCTGCTGGATCCAGGATCCAGCTTAATAATGCCTACCGGATCCAGGATCCAGCTCAGTAAAACCTTCCAGATCAGGGATCCAGCTCAATCATACCTCCCGGATCCAGGATCCAGCTTAATAATACTTCCCGGATCTGTGATCCAACTCAGTCATACCTGCCGGATCTGGGATCCAAAAGACACACAATTGATGGACGGAATGCAGAACAAATCAAAACATTCTCCCCTAGTCAAGAGATCTGGGTTAAATCCATCATTCTTTTGCTCACCATGCCAACCCAGTTTAGACCTGGCCATATGCAAATCAGTCTTGACCCTGTGCCTCATAGGAACAGTCCAGCCCGAACTGCCAAGCCAGCTCCTCCCTGGACCGGAAACAAGCATCCTAGGACCGGTTTCGGGGTTTCACCCCTCTTCCGGATCTAGCTCGATGATACCTTCCAGACCCAGGTGACAATCCGCACCCACAATGGGCTAAAAGTGAACATAGACCAGGGAGGGGCACAAGATGTGAGGGTACCCCAACACAATTCTATTGTCTGCTAGATGTACCCACCAGTTGCCAATAATTGGCACTGTGCGCCAAGGATGGCCACTGCTTGCCAGGTGTGACCACCACATGCCATGGATGTCACAGCACTCCGTGTATGGCCATGGGATGCTAGTAATGCCACTCTGTGTGTCATGGATTCAGATCGCCTCCCAGGGTGCAAGCATGGTCACAGGCAGTCACAGTTGCACACAAACACTGTCACTCTTAGACACATACAAGTCCACATAGAGGCTCTCGTCCTTACCTGATCTTTTTCCCTCCTCACTACACTGCCTCACATCCAGCCTCTCCCTGTCGCTTCCTATGACCTCACATGGCCTGGTCCCATGGAAGTTAGTGAGTGGGCACTGTCCAGTGCTTAATTTGAGCCTGTGCTAAGCACCAGCACATGATTGATTCCCGGTGCTCGGCGCCGGCACTTGATTGTCATCACCACACTTATGACACTTTGCCACATGGTGGCGCTGCTCATCTAATTTAGAGATGAGCAGAACAACGGTTGTTTATGAATACAATATACATTAAAATTGCTCATACCTGCCTCCCCAGCCGTTCCTTTAGCTTTGGGACCTGGAATAATCTGAACTGTCGCATTTACATGCGAGAGAGAGGGTTAGAAGATGTTTTGGCAGCGATGACAAGGGCGATGGACGGTGCAAGCTGCAGTGGCCTCCTGGTCAGAGCCCTGGCACTTCATAATTTACAAATTAGGCACTGACACTGGCGCTTCCTGTGACCACGCATGGCGTGGTCCTATGGAAGTCAGTTGCGTGGACACTGTTGCTTCCTGTGACCTCACATGGCCTAGTCCTGTGGTAGTTAGCCAGTGGACACTGGCACTTCCTGTGACCACGCATGGCGTGGTCCTATGGAAGTCAGTGAGTGGACACTGTTGCTTCCTGTGACCTCACATGGCCTAGTCCTGTGGTAGTTAGCCAGTGGACACTGGCGCTTCCTGTGACCACACATGGCGTGGTCCTATGGAAGTCAGTGAGTGGACACTGTCGCTTCCTGTGACCTCACATGGCCTAGTCCTGTGGTAGTTATCCAGTGGACACTGGCGCTTCCTGTGACCACACATGGCGTGGTCCCATGGGAGTTAGCGAGGGAGCCCGACACCATGGTGCAGATAGGGAAGGGCCCCACTGTACTGCTCTTACACTGCCTGGGACCAAGGCTCAGGGCCTGGTGTTGTGGTTTGGAAAGGCTCATCATTGGGCCAAAGGGGAGAGCAGCTGGCACCGCCACACCCTGGCACACGTCCCTGGCTCCAAACCTGGTTTGCTGAGGCTGTCGGCATGTGCCCCTCCTGGGGACAGAGAACATTTGGTGCCACCCACTAATGATGAATGTGCAGTCCCTTCACTTCACCCCCCTCTTTCATGCCCGTGGTGTGTGTGGACAGCTAGGTTGCTGCTCTCTCCAGACACCCCAACGTCCCATTAGTATAGCGCTCTCTGCCATGTACAGGACAGATGTATGTCTGTGGTATTTTTATAGTGCCGAGAAGCAACGGAGCAGTGTTCAGGGTCAAAGACAAGCATGAAGTCAATGAGTGATAGGAGGGGGAACAGTTAATGCATCGTGACGTGGTGTCATTTAAAGATGCGTGTCTACAACTCTTTCCTAAACTGGGGCAGTGTTGGGGCAGTGGGGCCGGGCAGACGTTAGTCTTGTAGGCTTTTCAGGGCTGGTTGGCATTATCCGGGTGCTGTAAGCCGCCAGCAGGAAGCCTCTGCCCTTGTAACCAGTACAGACCTGTGCAGCCTGACACCATGTATCCGCCGTGGCACTGATTCCATTCCTCACAAAGCGCCAAGAAGCACGCTGCGCTTTTGTGGTACACGTGCTACCGCTGTCTCGTGCAGACTCCAGAGTCCAGACTTTAACAACCATGAACATGACCTCTGTGCCCCACCCCATCACTCACCCGGTGACGGAAATGATGTCAGAGATGGATATTTAGGTAGATGGACGGGCCGTGACGAGGCTGTGCTCCTGGGAACACTCTAGGCAGACGAGGGAGTCAGCGAGCAGGTGTGTGAGGGGACACAGGGTCAGAGGTCAAGTCTGTCAGGAGAGCCTGGGTCAGAGGTCAGGTCCGTCAGGAGAGCCTGGGTCAGAGGTCAGGTCCGTCAGGAGACTCAAGGTCAGAGGTCAGGTCTGTCAGGAGAGCCTGGGTCAGATGTCAGGTCCGTGAGGCTGTCCTGTGGGAGACCCCACAGACGGGCGGACTCAGTCATGTGCAACGCACCAGGCAGTAACACGGCTGCACGGACCGCGTCATCAGAAGGAGACCCTCGCTTTGTAGAGGCGTGCCTTGCCTACTTCAGTTGTGTGTCAGAGTATCATATACACAAATATTGTCTGATTAAAAAAACAAAGTATATATTAGGTTTTATCAACAGTAAACTGTGCAGTGCGGGCCTGCAGCGTGGTTCCAAATCAAGCATGGTTCCAGTCATTTCCAATTGCAGAGGTTCATACATGAACATATCCTGTGTTTATCATGGCGGATCGCATGTGGCATATACATGCAGTGAACCCGCTATAAACTCAGTCCTCCTAACCAGGCCCGGTTCTAGCGGGTGGG
Source organism: Triturus cristatus (assembly GCF_964204655.1). Lineage (NCBI taxonomy): Eukaryota > Metazoa > Chordata > Amphibia > Caudata > Salamandridae > Triturus > Triturus cristatus. Next base: position 44,777,857 of record NC_140589.1, read on the forward strand.
CTGGGTGGGCCAGGCCCACCCAAACAGGAGCCTTGGCCCCAGTGCTTAATTTGTAAAATTTGAAGTGCAGGTGCTCAAATCTTTGTCGGAGGCCACACCTACTTTTTCTTTGGCTCCACCCACTTCCTCCACTGGCTCCACCCACTTCCGCTATTAGCTCCACCCACATCCTCAACGGGCACTGCGAAAAGTCAGATTAATTTCAGCAAGGGAGCCTGCCTTCCTCATAGTAAGGTATTGATAGGAGGTTCCCCTGCCCTGTGAACATTTTCAAAAAGATTAAATCAAAAGTGCATTTAAAGCACAATTTTGAAATAAATTAGATAAAATCACTAATGCATTGAAAAGGGACAATTCCAGTGCTCCATGTGCTAATTTGGGGAAAGGACAATACTGGGGTAGGGTATGCCCTTTTTAATAGAGTCTATGAGATCAAAGATACAATGTTTACTTAGCTTATGTGACAAAATAAACCCAAATGTTGTGAAAACAAACACTAGTCAAATCAGAACAGATAAGCTGAACAATATCATGAAATACACTTGAATGAGTCACTGTCACTTCCAGTGGCCGAAGGTGTTTGGGATTCATAAAAAGCAGAGTTAAAGCGATTACTTTTAGCTAAACAATTAAAAAAGATGATTAACAATTGGGCTTGCTACTATAACTTACTCCCTGGCATGGAGCTATATGTGCATTTATTAGCAATTCTGAATAGTAAAAAACATGGAACTTAACTTGCTTTTCCCTTCATGGCCCCCCCCCCTATTGACATCCTCCTCAGATTCCCTCACTGCCACACGCGCCCCTCATCTCCCCATAGCCCTCCCCCTCATGACCTCCTCCTCGGATTCCCTCACTGCCACCCTCCACCAGTGTCCCTCATCTCTCTGTAGCCCCTCCACCTCATGACCTCCTCCTCAGATTCCCTCACTGCCACCCTCCACCAGTGTCCCTCATCTCCCTGTAGCCCGTCCCCCTCATGACCTCCTCCTCAGACTCCCTCACTGCCACCCTCCAGCAGTGCCCCTCATCTCTCCCTAGCTCCCTCCTCCACCCCATGACCTCTTCCTCGGATTCCCAAACTGCCACCCTCCAACAGTGTCCCTCATCGCTCCATAGCCCCTCCCCCTATTGACCTCTTCCTCAGATTCCCTCACTGCCACCCTCCAACAGTGCCCCTCATCTTTATGTAGCCCCTCTCTCATATGCATTTCATTTGTTGTATAGCGCTACTCATATCAGTGTAGTGTGTGTCAGTACTTTACACCACTCACACATTATACAGGAGACAATGAATCATACAAGCCAATAAGGATTACAAGGTGTATGAATCACGTGTCATCCATACCTGTGGGCCGGAAATTTTACGAGGGTTTGGGCTGGAGAAACACAACCTTAGGATTTAAAGAGTATTCAATGGGGGTCGGCTTTACTGATAAAAATGTATATCTGCCCAAACATACTCATTTTGGCAACATTAGAATAATGAAAGACTGGGGAAGTTCTAACTTGTCTATATCACAAAAAAAGAAAGCGAAGTTCTAATTATACCATTCATGTTTGTATGGAGCTCTTTGGTGACAGTTCATTGGTCACTGTCCTATGTTAGGATTGCAACTTCTGAACTGCAAGTAACACAAGGATCTCTGTGACAAAGGCAGTAACCCACTGAGCTTCCACAGAAAATACAATTTACTGCATTTAAAAACTACTAACAGACAAACGATTGCTCTCCAGCAGGATCATTTATCACCAGCGTTATCTGGGCATTTTGTATTGTCTTACTGTTGTCCTGCATCGGCCATGATAATGCTAAAAACTGTCTAAATGAAGCACACACGAAGTATGTGTCCTGCTGGGCCTGCGCAGCTTTTAAAAAGAAAAACTAGTAGTAACACGTCATTCTCTTACCTACTCGTACTCCATTAGTCAAACTTTGTGTCACAGCCTGATGTGATACTGAGCTGCATGGGTTAGGAAAGGTGAATAGGAATAAACAAACTTCTTTTCTCCTGCGCTGCTGCATAGAAAAAGAAATATCCACGCAGCGGCAGCAGAACACTGTGGCCTTTGCCATGTGGAGATGAAGGGGTGAAACAATAAACAAAGCCTCGTTAACATATAAATGGTCTTTTAAAGACCTGTGAAGTGTGAAGTACTCGGGTGCGGCTGCGATAATCTAAAACTGAATGTGTGTGCGCAGTGCTCCTTAGAAGCTATCTCGGCCCGGGCATACACACACTACCTGTGCTTTGAAATTGCGCGCCTGTCTTCAATCCCTCACTGCGAGGGCCACCCGGCCAAGGCTCCTGTTTCGGTGGGCCATGGCAGCTCATGTTTGGGTGGGTGGACCTGGCGGCCCACCCGCTAGAACCGGGCCTGTGGCTGTTGGTCACCCTATTCGCAAACCGGCTGGGACTCGGAGTAGAGAGGATCATGATGGGAATGGGACAGCCGGGCTCCGGAGACAGTGGCGGCACTGGCGGGGAATCACTTAACTTGAGTGAGTGGGTGGCCGTGGCACTCGTGAGGAGTAGTCTAGGAGTCGTCGGACTCTCTCTATGCAAATTTGCACTGCCGGGCCGGCTGCTGCGCAGCTTAACTGTCTCTTTCGCAGGCAGGGTTTTGGCCTGCTAGGAGGCCGGGGTCCTGAGTGTCTTCTCACTCTCACTCAGTCTCACAACAAGTCTCACCTGGTGTACCCCCGTTGCATTGCCAGACCCTGGCTAACTGGCTCACAACGTCGTCCGAGTCACTCAGTATTTGTGAGTGTGAACTGTCTGTGAAGTTGTTTGTGAACGGCGAAGTGTTGAACAACCAACACGAAGACAAGGTGCGGCAGCGCTATGCTGGGGCGTGGCACTGAATGCGTGGCGTGCGCAATCAAAGCCCAATTTGAGAACATCTGCGCAGTGCACACGCTGGCTGCCACGTACAGCCCCCGCCCCGCGCCCCCAACCCCCGAGGCCCGAGAAGAGAACCAAAAGGCCTGGCTGCTGAAGTGATTAAGAAGTCAGTGTCATGTCATCGATCATACAGTGAGTCTGCAGACAGTTGTTAAACACATGAGTGTGCTGTTAGCAGTGTCCCGTTACCGTAGCATTAGCGAAGCTGCTGAAGCAAGTAAGTTACTTATAAATAATTACGTGCGGTGCGTGCACCTGAGCTGAGTGTGTAGACCCGGCCCTGATAATTAGGTGCCGGTGCTAAGCACCGGAAAGCACCGGCACAAATTAAGCACTGCTTGGCCCCCGCAGTGAGGGCTTGAAGGCAGGCGCGCAAAGCACGTTGTGTGTGTCAGCCCGGCCGAGACAGCTTCCGGGGCGCGCTCACACAGACAGTTGTAGAGATTATCGTAGCCGCACCCAACACTTCACAGGTTTTTAAAAGATCATCTACATGTTAACCTGGCTTTATTTATTGTTTCACCCCTTGTTTTTCTTTTTTTTAAATATGCGCAGGCCCAGCAGGGCACATCCTTCGTGTGTGCGCTTCATTTAAACAATTTTTATCATCACCATGGCCGATGCAGGACAACGATAAGACAATAAAAGATGCCCAGATAACGCTGGTGAATAATGATCCCACTGGAGAGCAATCATGTGTCTGTTAGTAGTTTTTAAATGCAGATGAACTGTATTTTCTGTTGTCACAGAGATCCTTGTGTTACTTGCAGTTCAGAAGTTACAATCCTAACCTAGGACAGTGACCAATGAACTGTCATCAAAGAGCTGCATACAAACATGAATGGTATAGTTAGAACTTTGCTTTCTTTTTTTGTGATGTCGTTAGAACTTCCACAGTCTGTCATTATTCTAATGATGCTAAAATGAGTATGTTTGGGCATTTATACATTTTTATCAGTAAAGCTGACCCCCATGGAATACTCTTTAAATCGTAAGGTTGTGTTTCCCCAGACCAAACCCTCTTAAAATGCCCACCAGTATGGATGACATGTGATACCTACACCTTGTAATCCTCATTGGCTTATGTGACATTCCTTATAGGCTGATTTATATACTTGTATGATTCATTGTCTCTATATAATGTGTGCGTGGTGTAAAGTAGACACACACTACACTGATATGAGTAGCGCTATACAACAAATGAAATGCATATGAGAGAGGGGCTACGTAAAGATGAGGGGCACTGTTGGAGGGTGGCAGCGAGGGAATCCGAGGAGGAGGTCAATAGGGGGAGGAGCTACAGAGAGATGAGGGGCACTGCTGGAGGGTGGCAGTGAGGGAGTCTGAGGAGGAGGTCAATAGGGGGAGGAGCTACAGAGAGATGAGGGGCACTGCTGGAGGGTGGCAGTGAGGGAATCCGAGAAAGAGGTCATGGGGTGGAGGGGGGAGCTAGGGAGAGATGAGGGGCACTGTTGGAGGGTGGCAGTGAGGGTGTCTGAGGAGGAGGTCATGAGGGGGAGGGGCTACAGAGAAATGAGGGGCACTAGTGGAGGGTGGCAGTGAGGGAATCCGAGTAGGTCAATAGGGGGGCCATGGAGGGATGAGGGGCACTGTTCGAAGGTGGTAGTAAAGGTTATTTACAGAGAAAGAGGTTATTGGTGCGGCGCCAAAAAAGACTTTCGCATCAGCGCTGAAGCCGGCTCTGTCATGGCCTTTCTGTTTTTGTTTATTTAATTAGCAGCCGGGTCATAAGGGCTACTGTGGAACATACTTTAAAGTGCGTGCTAATTATATTTACAGCTATATTCAATGTTTCAAGTTTGAAGGTGATTTTATTAATGTTTTTACCGGGGAAATTGAAAGTGGAGCCCGATGGTGCCTGATATGGGGCTGGGGTACAAGGTCAGCTGTGAGATAAGGTGCACTGGAGAGGAGTAGTGGATAATCAAGCCTGTAAGGGGGTGTGTTGCAGAGTCTGGGGTCAGGTGGAGGTAGTAATGAAGAGGGATTCTCCCTGAAGGCTCGCACAGAGGGAGCCTGTGAGGGAGTGCGCTGCAGAGTCACGGGTCAGGTGGAGGTAGTAATGAAGAGGGATTCTCCCTGAAGGCTCGAACAGAGGGAGCCTGTAAGTGTTGTGCTGCAGAGTCCGGGGTCAGGTGGAGGAAGTAATGAAGAGGGATTCTCCCTGAAGGCTCGCACAGAGGGAGCCCAAGAAGTGTCACTTGCCTGATACTCCCACCTCAGAAACCTCCCTTCCCATCAAAGGAACATTACATGGAAAAAACACTTTTCGAGAGGGATAATATTTAGAAAGAGATTTGGGAAAGAGTGCATTTTACTGGGCCTTGTAAGAAGAAGAGATAAAGGAGGGCCCTGAAGCAGGCCTGCCCAGACATATATGCGACAAATCGAGCCCGCAGTGGCCCACCCAAATGCACCCTTGGCCCACCCAAATAAAAATTCCTGGAGCTGGGCCTGGTCCTAACGCCGGCTTGCCCCCTCCGCTCCCGCCCGGTTCACTGCCTCTCATCAGTGTCAGAGATCTGCCACGTATCCCTCCTGTGCCCTAAGATGCTGACGTCTGTGGTACCCTCGAGTGGAAATGCCCGGCTCCTCCCATGATCACCCTCTAAAGAAAAGATGAAGTTGGGGTTCCCCCTGGTCGGGTTCGGAGCTCTCAGGGGAGTCGGTCGCAGGGTCTTTCGGGCATTCAAGTGAAGCACCCCAAGCTCTGCCTTCATCAATCGAGCTGCACCCCCTCCTCACCTCCCCCAATCCAGCGGCTGCACAAGGACCGCCCTCCGTGGATGCACCGAGGGCTCGCGGTTCCCTCTGCGACGACCAAGGCCAGGACTACGAAGAATACCGCAATGAGCGTAGTTACTGTTTATATCCCTTGTTACACCCAAAGCTCCATGCAGTCTAGGTGAGATTATTCAATTTCAGATGTATTTTAGTAACCCTGTGGCAGTATTCCCAGAAAAAAACTGTTTCCGATGGCTACTTCACTAAAAGTAGTAACAGAGCCAATAACATGCGGGTCATCGGTCAGCCATGGCCGTCCCCTTTCGAGAGGCCTCAGAGGGCAGTGCGCGCATCCATAGGGCATGCTTCAGCGCACTGCCCTCTGGTACTGTGGGTGTACGGTCCCTATGTATGCACAGATCCGCTGCTGGCCTTAGCAGTGGGTCCTGTGGACCGGTATGCAGTACATACCGGCCCTGCTGATGGAATGTGTCAGTCAGTGCACAGGCGGTTAGGGCTGGTGTGCAGTAAACAGGCTGCTCGGGACATACAGGCCCTGGTGATGGGATGTGTCAGCCAGTGCACAGGCGGTGAGGGCTGGTGTGCAGTAAACAGGCTGCTCGGTACATACAGGCCCTGGTGATGGGATGTGTCAGTCAGTGCACAGGCGGTGAGGGCCGGCGTGTAGTAAACAGGCTGCTCGGTACATACAGGCCCTGGTGATGGGATGTGTCAGTCAGTGCACAGGCGGTGAGGGCCGGCGTGTAATAAACAGGCTGCTCGGTACATACAGGCCCTGGTGATGGGATGTGTCAGTCAGTGCACAGGCGGTGAGGGCCGGCGTGTAGTAAACAGGCTGCTCGGTACATACAGGCCCTGGTGATGGGATGTGTCAGTCAGTGCACAGGCGGTGAGGGCTGGTGTGCAGTAAACAGGCTGCTCGGTACATACAGGCCCTGGTGATGGGATGTGTCAGTCAGTGCACAGGCGGTGAGGGCTTGTGTGCAGTAAACAGGCTGCTCGGTACATACAGGCCCTGGTGATGGGATGTGTCAGTCAGTGCACAGGCGGTGAGGGCTGGTGTGCAGTAAACAGGCTGCTCGGTACATACAGGCCCTGGTGATGGGATGTGTCAGTCAGTGCACAGGCGGTGACGGCTGGTGTGCAGTAAACAGGCTGCTTGGTACATACAGGCCCTGGTGATGGGATGTGTCAGTCAGTGCACAGGCGGTGAGGGCTGGTGTGCAGTAAACAGGCTGCTCGGTACATACAGGCCCTGGTGATGGGATGTGTCAGTCAGTGCACAGGCGGTGAGAGCTGGTGTGCAGTAAACAGGCTGCTCGGTACATACAGGCACTGGTGATGGGATGTGTCAGTCAGTGCACAGGCGGTGAGGGCCGGCGTGTAGTAAACAGGCTGCTCAGTACATAGAGGCCCTGGTGATGGGATGTGTCAGTCAGTGCACAGGCTGTGAGGGCCGGCGTGTAATAAACAGGCTGCTCGGCACATACAGGCCCTGGTGATGGGATGTGTCAGTCAGTGCACAGGCGGTGAGGGCTGGTGTGCAGTAAACAGGCTGCTCGGTACATACAGGCCCTGGTATTGGGATGTGTCAGTCAGTGCACAGGCGGTGAGGGCCGGTGTGCAGTAAACAGGCTGCTCGGTACATACAGGCACTGGTGATGGGACGTGTCATTCAGTGCACAGGCGGTGAGGGCCGGCGTGAAATAAACAGGCTGCTCGGTACATACAGGCACTGGTGATGGGATGTGTCAGTCAGTGCACAAGGGTGAGGGCCGGTGTGTAATAAACAGGCTGCTTGGTACATACAGGCCCTGGTGATGGGATGTGTCAGTCAGTGCACAGGCGGTGGGGGCCGGTGTGCAGTAAACAGGCTGCTCGGTACATACAGGCCCTGGTGATGGGATGTGTCAGTCAGTGCACAGGCGGTGAGGGCCGGCGTGTAATAAACAGGCTGCTCGGTACATACAGGCCCTGGTGATGGGATGTGTCAGTCAGTGCACAGGCGGTGAGGGCCGGCGTGTAATAAACAGGCTGCTCGGTACATACAGGCCCTGCTGATGGAATGTGTCAGTCAGTGCACAGGCGGTGATGGCCAGTGTGTAATGAACAGGCTGCTCGGTACAAACAGGCTCTGGTGATGGAATGTGTCAGTCAGTTCACAGCCGGTGAGGGCCGGTATGTAATGAACAGGCTGCTCGGTACATACAGGCCCTGTTGATGGAATGTGTCAGTCAGTGCATAGGGGTGAGGGCCAGTGTGTAATAAACAGGCTGCTCGCTACATACAGGCCCTGCTGATGGAATGTGTCAGTCAGTGCACAGACGGTGAGGGCCGGCGTGTAATAAACAGGCTGCTCGGTACATACCGACCCTGCTGATGGAATGTGTCAGTCAGTGCACAGGCGGTGAGGGCCGGCCTGTAATAAACAGGCTGCTCGGTACATACAGGCCCTGGTGATGGGACGTGTCAGTCAGTGCACAGGCGGTGAGGGCCGGCGTGTAATAAACAGGCTGCTCTGTACATACAGGCCCTGCTGCTGGAATGTGTCAGTCAGTGCACAGGCGGTGAGGGCCGGCGTGTAATAAACAGGCTGCTCGGTACATACAGGCCCTGGTGATGAGATGTGTCAGTCAGTGCACAGGCGGTGAGGGCTGGCGTGTAATAAACAGGCTGCTCGGTACATACCGGCCCTGCTGATGGAATATGTCAGTCAGTGCACAGGCGGCGAGGGCCGGCGTGTAATAAACAGGCTGCTCGGTACATACAGGCCCTGGTGATGGGATGTGCCAGTCAGTGCACAGGCGGTGAGGGCCAGTGTGTAATAAACAGGCTGCTCGGTACATACAGGCCCTGGTGATGGAATGTGTCAGTCATTGCATAGGGGTGAGGGCCAGTGTGTAATGAACAGGCTGCTCGGTACATATACGGCCCTGCTGATGGAATGTGTCAGTCAGTGCACAGGCGGTGAGGGCCGTCGTGTAATAAACAGGCTGCTCGGTATATACAGGCACTGGTGATGGGATGTGTCAGTCAGTGCACAGGCGGTGAGGGCCGGTGTGTAACAAACAGGCTGCTCGGTACATACAGGCCCTGGTGAAGGAATGTGTCAGTTAGTGCAGAGGCCGTGAGGGCCAGTGTGTAATAAACAGGCTGCTCGGTACATACAGGCCCTGCTGATGGAATGTGTCAATTAGTGCACAGGCGGTGAGGGCCGATGTGTAGTAAACAGGCTGCTCGGTACATTCAGTCCCTGATGATGGAATGTGTCAGTTAGTGCACAGGCGGTGAGGGCCAGTGTGTAATAAACAGGCTGCTTGGTACATTCAGTCCCTGGTGATGGGATGTGTCAGTCAGTGCACAGGCGGTTAGGGCTGGTGTGCAGTAAACAGGCTGCTCGGTACATACAGGCACTGGTGATGGGACGTGTCAGTCAGTGCATAGGGGTGAGGGCCGGTGTGTAATAAACAGGCTGATCGGTACATACCGGCCCTGGTGATGAGATGTGTCAGTCAGTGCACAGGCGGCGAGGGCCGGCGTCTAATAAACAGGCTGCTCGGTACATACCGGCCCTGCTGATGGAATGTGTCAGTCAGTGCATAGGCGGTGAGGGCCGGCGTGTAATAAACAGGCTGCTCGGTACATACAGGCCCTGGTCATGGGACGTGTCAGTCAGTGCACAGGCGGTGAGGGCCGGCGTGCTGCTCGGTACATACAGACCCTGGTGATGGGATGTGTCAGTCAGTGCACAGGCGGTGAGGGCCGGTGTGTAATAAACAGGCTGCTCGGTACATACAGGCACTGGTGATGGGACGTGTTAGTCAGTGCACAGGCGGTGAGGGCCGGTGTGTAATAAACAGGCTGCTCGGTACATACCGGCCCTGGTGATGGGATGTGTCAGTCAGCGCACAGGCGGTGAGGGCCGGTGTGTAATAAACAGGCTGCTTGGTACATACCGGCCCTGGTGATGGGATGTGTCAGTCAGCGCACAGGCGGTGAGGGCCGGCGTGTAATAAACAGGCTGCTCAGTACATACCGGCCCTGGTGATGGGATGTGTCAGTCAGTGCACAGGCGGTGAGGGCCGGTGTGTAATAAACATGCTGCTCGGAACATACCGGCCCTGCTGATGGAATGTGTCAGTCAGTGCATAGGGGTTAGGGCCAGTGTGTAATTAACAGGCTGCTCGGAACTTACCGGCCCTGCTGATGGAATGTGTCAGTCAGTGCACAGGTGATGAGGGCCAGTGTGTAATGAACAGGCTGCTCGGTACATACCGGCCCTGGTAATGGGATGTGTCAGTTAGTGCACAGGCGGTGAGGGCCAGTGTGTAATAAACAGGTTGCTCGGTACATACAGGCCCTGGTGATGGAATGTGTCAGCCAGTGCACAGGCGGTGAGGGCCGGCGTGTAATAAACAGGCTGCTCGGTACATACCGGCCCTGGTGATGGAATGTGTCAGTCAGTGCACAGGCGGTGAGGGCCGGTGTGTAATAAACATGCTGCTCGGAACATACCGGCCCTGCTGATGGAATGTGTCAGTCAGTGCATAGGGGTTAGGGCCAGTGTGTAATTAACAGGCTGCTCGGAACTTACCGGCCCTGCTGATGGGATGTGCCAGTCAGTGCACAGGCGGTGAGGGCCAGCGTGTAATAAACAGGCTGCTCGGTACATACAGGCACTGGTGATGGGATGTGCCAGTCAGTGCATAGGCGGTGAGGGCCGGCGTGTAATAAACAGGCTGCTCTGTACATACAGGCCCTGGTCATGGGACGTGTCAGTCAGTGCACAGGCGGTGAGGGCCGGCGTGTAATAAACATGCTGCTCGGTACATACAGACCCTGGTGATGGGATGTGTCAGTCAGTGCACAGGCAGTGAGGGCCGGCGTGTAATAAACAGGCTGCTCGGTACATACAGGCCCTGCTGATGGAATGTGTCAGTCAGTGCACAGGCGGTGAGGGCCGGCGTGTAATAAACAGGCTGCTCGGTACATACCGGCCCTGGTGATGGAATGTGTCAGTCAGTGCACAGGCGGTGAGGGCCGGTGTGTAATAAACATGCTGCTCGGAACATACCGGCCCTGCTGATGGAATGTGTCAGTCAGTGCATAGGGGTTAGGGCCAGTGTGTAATTAACAGGCTGCTCGGAACTTACCGGCCCTGCTGATGGGATGTGCCAGTCAGTGCACAGGCGGTGAGGGCCGGCGTGTAATAAACAGGCTGCTCGGTACATACAGGCACTGGTGATGGGATGTGTCAGTCAGTGCATAGGCGGTGAGGGCCGGCGTGTAATAAACAGGCTGCTCTGTACATACAGGCCCTGGTCATGGGACGTGTCAGTCAGTGCACAGGCGGTGAGGGCCGGCGTGTAATAAACATGCTGCTCGGTACATACAGACCCTGGTGATGGGATGTGTCAGTCAGTGCACAGGCAGTGAGGGCCGGTGTGTAATAAACAGGCTGCTCGGTACATACAGGCACTGGTGATGGGACGTGTCAGTCAGTGCACAGGCGGTGAGGGCCGGTGTGTAATAAACAGGCTGTTCGGTACATACCGGCCCTGGTGATGGGATGTGTCAGTCAGCGCACAGGCGGTGAGGGCCGGTGTGTAATAAACAGGCTGCTTGGTACATACCGGCCCTGGTGATGGGATGTGTCAGTCAGCGCACAGGCGGTGAGGGCCGGCGTGTAATAAACAGGCTGCTCGGTACATACCGGCCCTGGTGATGGGATGTGTCAGTCAGTGCACAGGCGGTGAGGGCCGGTGTGTAATAAACATGCTGCTCGGAACATACCGGCCCTGCTGATGGAATGTGTCAGTCAGTGCATAGGGGTTAGGGCCAGTGTGTAATGAACAGGCTGCTCGGTACATACAGGCACTGGTGATGGGATGTGTCAGTCAGTGCACAGGCTGTGAGGGCCGGCGTGTAGTAAACAGGCTGCTCGGTACATACAGGCCCTGGTGATGGGATGTGTCAGTCAGTGCACAGGCTGTGAGGGCCGGCGTGTAATAAACAGGCTGCTCGGTACATACAGGCCCTGGTGATGGGATGTGTCAGTCAGTGCACAGGCGGTGAGGGCCGGTGTGTAATGAACAGGCTGCTCGGTACATACAGACCCTGGTGATGGGATGTGTCAGTCAGTGCACAGGCGGTGAGGGCCGGTGTGTAATGAACAGGCTGCTTGGTACATACAGGCCCTGGTGATGGGATGTGCCAGTCAGTGCACAGGCGGTGAGGGCCAGTGTGTAATGAACAGGCTGCTCGGTACATACAGACCCTGGTGATGGAATGTGTCAGTCAGTGCACAGGCGGTGAGGGCCGGTATGTAATGAACAGGCTGCTCGGTACATACAGGCACTGGTGATGGGATGTGTCAGTCAGTGCACAGGCTGTGAGGGTCGGCGTGTAGTAAACAGGCTGCTCGGTACATACAGGCCCTGGTGATGGGATGTGTCAGTCAGTGCACAGGCTGTGAGGGCCGGCGTGTAATAAACAGGCTGCTCGGTACATACAGGCCCTGGTGATGGGATGTGTCAGTCAGTGCACAGGCGGTGAGGGCCAGTGTGTAATGAACAGGCTGCTCGGTACATACAGACCCTGGTGATGGGATGTGTCAGTCAGTGCACAGGCGGTGAGGGCCGGTGTGTAATGAACAGGCTGCTCGGTACATACAGGCCCTGGTGATGGGATGTGCCAGTCAGTGCACAGGCGGTGAGGGCCGGTGTGTAATGAACAGGCTGCTCGGTACATACAGGCCCTGGTGATGGGACGTTTCAGTCAGTGCACAGGCGGTGAGGGCCGGTGTGTAATAAACAGGCTGCTCGGTACATACCGGCCCTGGTGATGGGATGTGTCAGTCAGTGCACAGGCGGTGAGGGCCGGTGTGTAATGAACAGGCTGCTCGGTACATACAGGCCCTGGTGATGGGATGTGCCAGTCAGTGCACAGGCGGTGAGGGCCGGTGTGTAATGAACAGGCTGCTCGGTACATACAGGCCCTGGTGATGGGACGTGTCAGTCAGTGCACAGGCGGTGAGGGCCGGTGTGTAATGAACAGGCTGCTCGGTACATACAGGCCCTGGTGATGGGATGTGCCAGTCAGTGCACAGGCGGTGAGGGCCGGTGTGTAATGAACAGGCTGCTCGGTACATACAGACCCTGGTGATGGGATGTGTCAGTCAGTGCACAGGCGGTGAGGGCCGGTGTGTAATGAACAGGCTGCTCGGTACATACAGGCACTGGTTCATGGGATGTGTCAGTCAGTGCACAGGCGGTGAGGGCCGGTGTGTAATGAACAGGCTGCTCGGTACATACAGGCCCTGGTGATGGGATGTGCCAGTCAGTGCACAGGCGGTGAGGGCCGGTGTGTAATGAACAGGCTGCTCGGTACATACAGGCCCTGGTGATGGGACGTGTCAGTCAGTGCACAGGCGGTGAGGGCCGGTGTGTAGTAAACAGGCTGCTCGGTACATACAGGCACTGGTGATGGGATGTGCCAGTCAGTGCACAGGCGGTGAGGGCCGGCGTGTAGTAAACAGGCTGCTCGGTACATACAGGCACTGCTGATGGAATGTGTCAGTCAGTGCACAGGCGGTGAGGACTGATGACGTTTGACTCCATAACTGATCATTGCAGAGATTTTAAGTCTTTGGATTCTGGTCTTCAAGTGAATATCTTGCAGCATAGAAGCTGAGTTTTTGTTTTAATTAATATATATTATTATGGGATCGTAGAAAGAACCCTTGCACCCCTTAGAAAGAAGTTATTAGTTTGAATAGACGCAGGGGTATAAACGCATGTAGCTTAAAAGCACATTTCAACAACATGCAGTTTGCTGTGGCTTATTCACATCCCCGGCTTTGAAATGAAACACTGTATATCCATCTGTCCTGTATATAGATATATGACATATGGGATAACATACACTGCCGGGCATTGCAAGTCAATGAGAGTTCCTTTATAAGGTCATGAAACTCCAAGGTGGACGTGCAATACCTTATAATGTATGGCGGGAATACTTTATGTCTTATAATACATAGTCACACATCGCCGTACCCACAAACCACTTCCATCCGTGGTGCTTTGCTCTTTCATACGAGAGAGCAGGTCCACAGACATGAAGGATAAACGTAGAATCTCAGGGTCGAAATTAAAGACACTAAAAAAGCAGTTGGATATTTGTTACAAAAAGGGACTGGAATCATTTTAAAGTCAAGTGTACCACAAAGGCGCTGCGGCTCGGAATATGTGGAAACCTCCAGAGAGGCGCGCACAAAACTGACATGTGGTCGGAAATATCTCCTTTCTGCTCTTCACTGTTACCGTGAAATGCGAAGCAGGGGCAGGAAGAGCCATGTTTGGGTTCTGTGTGTTTCTTAAACCGTAGTTGTAATGAAGCTCATGGACGTCATTTGAGGGGTCGCCGGTTGCGACCCCTGGCTTGCCCTTTCAAACCCCCGCACCCCTTTTGCATCCACAGCCTCAGACGTGGCGCAGTTAGTGCCGCCCTCACAGGGGCAGCGCGCTGTTTCGGTTGTTGGCGCCACTCACGGTTTACTACCCATTTTTTTATTACACTAACTATGGCTGGTCGTTAATGAGTAAAATGAAAGCGAGAGCACAACGAGATGACCCACGACTTTTGCTGGCCGCGCAGGTAAGGAGCATAATGTAAGTAGTGTGCATGTTTCCGTGTATGTACTTTTGCCATTACGGCCATTCATGACATGTGAGGGGCATCCATGACAAAATGCCTGTGCCGACACATTGGTGGTAATTCATGGCATAAGAGAGAACAACGATGGCATAGGGGAGGGAGGCAACCATGGATGAAATGCTGACCCTCGCATACTGGTGGCCATTTTTGAACATAAGGGTAATCCGTGGCATGTAGTCAGCATCCATACTAAATACTGGCATAGTGGCATGGGCACATTGCGTGTCATTTTTGGCATTATTATGGGTATGCATTGAATATGAGGTGCACCCGTGACAAAAGGTTGGCCCTGGCACGATGAAGGTAAGTTTGGACACATAGGGCACCCAGAGCAAATGTTGTAAACATGGGGTCAATTCTTGACGATTTCATTGGCCGGAACTTGAATATGCAATGAGCCCGTTCAGAGCCTGCGGCTCTTTGGCAAATCTATTTGAGCATTGTGCTTTAAGTGCACCGTATGACCCCCACGAGCTCTCCTAGAGGAGGTCTGGCTCACTCGGGTCCTGTGTTCACTGTGAACGAGGGCACGTGTTTCTCTCCACCACTTTCAGAGTTCAGGGGGCATCTAAAGCAGACATGAGTCTGCGCTCTGAGGTTATATTAATCATTCAGTTATTATGGAACTTCAGCAAAGTCAGTTATTGCAGAGTCATCAGTTTTATGGCTATGAGATTATTTTCTGGGAGCCGTGAGGGGGTCATAGGTCACTTCCTGGGATGTCCTTAAGGTCAAAGGGTGTGTGACGTCACGTCCGCTGCGTTCATGATGATGCTTCGTGTCCTACCGTTCTCCTCAGCTGCTGTCAGCAGACATCCTGACACCAGATCTCGACTGTAATCAGTAATTACAGTTGAGCACCTGCATCATTGGACGTGAGGTACCCATGGTCGCTCGCCCCGTTGACTTCTACCTGCCTGTCTGATTAAACAATCATTTCCTAGTGCATCTTTCAATGAAAGGTATTTTAAAACCTGCCCCAGTTTCGCTCGGTTTATTTCGTAGCTCGGCATTTTTCTTACTCCTCTATGTGCTGCTGTTTTCCCAGACGGGAAGGTTATGGTTTATGTTGCGTGGCTCTTCTATATCAGTGTGGCACTTTTGCCATGGGCTCTTGCCTGGTTGTCGGTGCTCCTGCCCGTATGGCTTCCAAGCAGCCACTTGGGCGTCACTACTTACCTTGGCTGACACATCTTTATGTTGCGCGTGTGTCCGGCAGGGCCGTCCCTGATTAAACCGAGCCCACGCTCACAGTGATGGAAGGACACGCCAGCTTCCACGGCTGGTGTACCCTACATAGGCCCTTCTACGGTTACTGTGCAAGTCAGCCATAGCGCGGGGCATATTGAACGAAAACCGGTCATTTACTGCCCTCTGGTGGCAGCATCTAAAACTGGCATTGACTCGGGTCATTCTGCTCTTAGAGCTCCAACGCTCGTGGCCTACTGGTAGCTCTCCAGCTCCCTGTAAGTAGCTCTTCTGTGTGCATCCCAGTCAACTAAATTAGAAACTTTTTCCTGGTTGAATTAATATATGAATAGTTGAATTAATATATGTATACCAAAAATGAAAAGCGGGCTTGAAGACGAAAATGTGTGTATATTTAGAACTCATAAGCTGATGTTTGCAGAAAAATTGATCAACTTCCAATTTATATTTAATGCTCCAATTTGAGTGATGAAAATCAACCAGTGTTGGAGAGACTTATTACTAATATTAACTTGGCGCTGGATACACATCCAGAGGCATTCCACGGTGACAAAGCATGTTTCCATTACTGCTCGCAGTGGTGCCTGAGGCACCGAAATGATCCCTGCAGGTAGTTTTTGCATAAAGAGGCCGCAAATGTGATCTTGTCTGATGTGAGTAACTATTAAATCTATAACAATTCTAGTGGAATTTCATATAATATAAGTAACTCTGATTACAGAAAAGGTTGGCGATCCCATTTGAGCAGTTGAATTTATGCACCTCGTACGTCAACTTGACTGACTGCAGCAGGGCTGTAACGCAGGCCCCTGCAGCCCCTGTGAAGGTGGGGGGGGGGGGGTTTGAGGGGACCGGTGGCGGGTCCAACCCTCCAATGAGTCCCAAATCTTCACGGGGGAGGGCATTTATCCAAGAGCAATGAATATCTGTGAGATATGGGAGACTCGGGCCCGTCATCACATTCTGCATGGAGGCCCCATCATTTTGATTTACGCTGTCATGTTATGCTTATTTGTATAGTGTGATAATCACCCAGGAGGGTATCCAGGCGCTTGAACATAGGTGGGTGCCCCTCCCCCCCCCAGGGAGTGATTACTCAAAAAGCCAGAAGTGAGGAGGAGGCTCCGATGTGCTGCGGCAGGTTACTCTAGGCTTCGGGGCCATGTGAGAGAAAGCGTGCCCGCCAGTTCTGCTCTTGTGTATGTGGGGTACCTGTGTTAGTGAGAGTCCCGCAGATCAGGGGTGTCTGCTGGTGTGCTGGAAGTGTATGTGGCTATTGAGGTAGGCGGACCTATGTTGCATACTGCTTTGTGTGTGTGTGAGTAGTTTGAACTGAAAGTCCTTGTATATGGGGAGCAAGTGCAGTGGTTTGAGGTGAGCGGAGATGTGGGTGTGGCAAGGTAGGTTGAGGATGAGTGTCGAAGCCATGTTCTGGATTCTTTAGAGCCTGTTCAGGAGTTTTTCAGTGCTCTATGCGTAGAGTGGATTGCCACAGTCGAGTCTGCTGATAGTCATGCTCTCCATGCTCTCTGCGACGGGTATGCCCAGACGTGGGTCCCGTGCTCTCCATGCCACTGGAATCCAGCTATCCTGGCTGAAGAGGGGTGAAACCCCAAAACCGGTCCTAGGATGCTTGTTTCCAGGCCAGGGAGGACCTGGCTTGGCAGTTCGGGCTGGACTGTTCCCATGAGGCACAGGGTCAAGACTGATTTGCATATGGCTGGGTTCAAACTGGAACGGCATGGTGAGCAAATAAACGATGGATTTAGGCCCAGATCTCTGTACTAGGGTGAATGTATGACATTGTTCTGCATTCTGTCCATCAATTGTTATTTTTGAGATAATCAGGGCCTGTGTTACTGTTTTCTGGGATCCACTTGAAGATTTTTTGTAGCATCCTCCTGATGTGGAAGCAGGTGGAAGTTGCCGTGTTTTTCGGGACTGACATGTCGAGTATGTCACCGAGGATGATTTCTAGGTTCCTGGCATGAGCGGTGGGGCTGGTGTGGGTCCGAGGTCTGCCGGCCACCAGGTAGAGTTCCGTGCTAAAATCTTATTACCGATAATTACCGCTTCAGTCTTGTCCATGTTGAGATTTGGGCAGTTGGATCTGATCCAGGTTACCACAGCGGACATGCATCTGGCGAAGCTGTTTTTGATTGCGGGGTCTTGTCCGTCAGGGAGAGTATCAGTTGAGGGTCGTCTGAATATGAAAGAATGCTGATGCCATGTGATCTGATGAGGTCTGCCAGTGGGGTCATGTAGATGTTGAGTAGGGTGGGACTGAGAGAAGACCCTTGGTGGACTCTGCATATGAGGTTCTTGACTTCCGCCGTGTAGGGTGGTATGTTGACTCTTTGGGTTCTTCCTGTAAGGATCCAGCAGATCCTGTTGAAGGTGGGTCCCAGATACGCCCTTCATGAAGCCTTCTGGTGAGTGTAGAGTGCTGGCCTGTGAAGGCTGTAGAGAGGTCAAGTAGGTTGAGTTGGAGGATCATCCTGATGTTGTTGGCCACTTTGATGAGGGCTGTTTCGGTGCTGTGGTTGGCTCTTAAGTCTGGTTTGGTGGTGTCCACGAGCTGGTGCTTGTTGAGGAGGTGGGTGAGTTGCCTGTTGATAATTTACTCCGTTACCTTGGCTGAGGAGAGCAGATGGGAGGTCGGGGTTAGATAGTAGGGCAGGGTGTGCTGAGGGTTTCTTCAATAGTGTGTTTCCTGCTGCATATTTCTAGGTCTTTCGGGAATGTTGCCACGATGATGGAAGAGTTGAGGATGTGGGTGAGAATTTGGCTGATAAGGGAGGTGCCCATGTTGAAGACGTGCTACGGGCATGGGTCCGTTGGGTCCCAGAGTGGATGCATCTCACGATGGTGGCTTCTTCTTCCATGGTGACAGCTTTCCAAGCTTTTATGGTGTTTCTGAGGTCTTTGATGGGCAGGCTGCCAGCAAGCTTGGTGGGATCTGGCTGTGGTTAAAAATTGTTGCAGATGTTTTTGATTTGGTTGCTGAAGAATTCTGATAGGTTGGTGCATAAGTATTGCAAGGGGCTGATGCTGCTAGTGGAGGTTGGTGCAGCAAATTCTTTGATGATCGCGAATATATCTTTGTATCTGTTGGTCCCGTTTTCTACGTGTTTTGCTAGTGCCTTCTATGTGGTTTCTCTGATCTGCTGGTAGCGTCTCAGGGCTGCTTTATGGGTGTCTATCTGCTTCTTTGCTATGCAGTCTCCACCACTTCTCCAGTTGCTTGCAGTGTTGTTTTGTTGTTCGTAGTTCATCTGTGCATCAACTTGCTTGCTTCCTGGTTCTCTTTTGGTTGCTATTTTTGGAGACTGCCAGGGATTCGGCACAGTCTGTGATCCGTTTGTTGAGCTGCTTGATGTCGCTATTCAGGTTGCCTGTGGGGTTGGGGTGGTTCATACGCAGGATGTGGGACCATTTTGATTACATGAGTCCACTCCAGTTACATCTGGCCTGGTTGGTGTTGGCGCGTTTGGTTGGGCGAGGGAAGTTGATTTGGTTACTCCAGGTGAGAGGCATGGTTTTGGTGATTTTTATGTCCTTGAAAGTTGTGAAGATCACATTGAGGGTGTGCCCTGCAGTGTCTGTTGGTCCAGTGACATGTCGAGAGCTACACCCTCCTCCCCCCAATTCTCCTGCATCAACCAGTCTGCGATGTTAGGAGGGCACATGGATTTTAATATGTAAAAGGAGTGGGTCTGATGTATGTGGCCTTTGTGTGAAGCACGCCTAGCTGAAAATGCAGCGGAGCACTGTCCAGGATCAGATGCAAGCATACAGTCGACGAGTGATGGGAGGAGTGCTGGGGAGCTAGGGTTGTCAGGGTTCTCAAGGTGAAAATGTAGGTTTCCAAGTAGTATGTAGACTTTGATGGGCAGAGGGGCGACGAAGTCTGTGATGTTGTCAGTGAAGGTAGCTCTGGGTCCCAGCAGGCGGTAGACAAGGATGCCACCGGCCTAAAGCAAGACTATAGTGGCCTTTTATCTATATGTAAATGCACTTCAGGACATCTATCGTGTTTGAATTGCGTCTTCCTAGACCGTTCCTTAAAACATAGACCATAAGCCACACGTTTAATGTTAACACCCACACCAGAGCTGCGTGGGTGAGTACTTACAACGCTCAGAAGTGCTGCCTTGACGTCTTCCCAGCTGAAGCATGTGCAGCAAGGCCTTGCATTCAAATCCATTCCTTTCATTATCCTCATCGCATGCACTATCCTAATATACTCACACACTTACACACGTGTCTCTCAAAGAGGAGGAAGCTGAGGGCCCTTTTGATCTCGATTATGGAAGAAGTGCGAAGGGCTGTGGGAGGGAGCTCAGAGTCTTGTTAAGTTACCAGAGAGGGGTTGTTTCATGCAGCGTTTGTGCCTGATTGTTGAGGGTTCAACTGAGACGAACTCGGCATTCCTTGATTCTCGTTGGGCACCTGGCACTTTCAGTTTTCCAGGCAGGAAGGCATAGAGTTGTGGAGGACTATAGGGTGATGCGTCCAGTCCTAAATTCTGTCTTGTCTCAATGAGGAGTCATTGCAAGGAACAGAGAGTAGACGAGATGTGGTCAAATATCTTGTGGCCTGACTCTAAGTGGGCAGCTGTGTGCAGTTCTTCTCTAAGGGATGCAAGATGCACTTTAGAGAGACCGGAGAGGAGTGAGTCCTCTTAATGCAGCCTGGAAAGCATCAGTGTTGGGACCACAGATTTAAGTCCTGCCCGAAATGAACTGCCTGGTGTGATGGATTGGACGGTCCAAGCAATTGTGAAGGGTAGAGCCGAGTGATCTGGTATTCTCCTCAATGGCCAGACTGCAGTTCAGGGGAAGGGATTCCAGCCAGTCTTAGATACTGAGAGCTTAGATTTATTTGGTGACTTTAGTAAGAAATCAGTTTTTGTACAACTGAGTTTAAGTGATGGTTAGACTTCCATTTTTGAATCCTTTCGAGGGTGATTGAGAGGAGGCTGATGTCTTTCGGGGATGCGATCTTCGGGGAAATCTGTGTATCACCTGCATATTGATGATGCGTGGCTGGCTGTACTGACGCCAGCTAAGAGGTCCAGAAGCGCCAGTAGGCGGGATTTCCCAGAGCCAAAGAAGCAACAGTTTTTAGAAGGCCAGTCGCGGTGCCGCCCCTGGTCTAAATCTGGATTGAAGGACGCCAAGGAGTTTGTTTGCCTACATACGGGGAGATCGTTGAGAAGCTTTCTAGCAGCTTTTCAAAGAAGAGAAGTGTTGACACCAGGCAAAAGATGCTCAGGCCATTGAGACTGCTCTTTCAGGATGGCAGAGACCGGGCCACATTTCAAAGCGTCGGGGAAAACACCTGGCGTCAGTGAGGAGTCAGGGAGGTCCAGAATTGTAGCCACGGTTTGGCCATTTTCTTCCGTAGAGTGCCAGACAGCGTGTCTGAGAAGTGCTTGGAAGGTTTGACCTTAGTTATAGTTTCACGTAGACTCCGAGACTGTGAACGTGCAGCCATTGATCTTTGCGATTCACTGGGCGGGTATCTTGGATGGTGGAGATGGGTGGAAGAGATAGCTGAATAGACTTTACTTTCTCTGCAAAGAATGCTGCAGTTTCCTCACATGTACTTGGTGGTGTTAAGCCCGCATGGGTGGAGCACTGAGAGTTTGATAAACCTGATGATAGGTTTTGCATGGTTCTTAGGATCTTAAAGTATAGGTTAAATAAGACTGGATCTAGCTTTCAAAATCTTCAATTTGTAGTCTTTTCTGGCAACCCTAAGAGGAGAGAGACTGAAGGGAGAGGGAGCCTCTCTCCAGTTGTTCTGAAGAACTCTCAGATGATTCCTTTGGGTATTCACGGCCTGATTTAGAGTTTGGCCGATGGGATACTCCATCACAATCATGACGGATACCCTGTCCTCCATATCATGCGTGCATTATAGCCCATGGCACTTGTAATGCAGCCGAAGCAATATCTGTCACACTTTGACGGAGTATCCCATGCACCAACCTCTAAATAAGGCCCATAGTTCCTCCATGTACCAAGGAGGAGAAGATATGAGACTTTATCGCTTGATTTTCAGCAGAGGGTATTTGTTAATCAGGTTCTCCATGCATCTAGTGTAATCCATAATTGTGTAATTAATGTCCCACGGGATGCTCTTGGGTGTGAAGGACACCTCAAGCCTTGTTCGTAAAGGTTGTTGGTGTCAGAGTTCATTGTCTCTGTTATATTGACCTGTAATTTTCTGGAGGACAAAGTGTAGCTTGAAAGGTGATTGGACCAGTCTAGTAGAATGGCGTCAGGCCTTTTTAAATAGCAAGATAATGGCGTTTATTTGTAACTCATTATTGTCATAATATAAATTAATCATTTGAGGAACCAACAATAAAACCTCCCTGTATCTGCTTAATCCCAAGGCTTCTTGTGAACACCGGTAAGATGAATGGCCGTTGTTTGTCCTTCCATTAAAAACCCTTCTCTATGTTCATGTGTCTCAGTCGTTCATCATCTGCGGGATCCAGAACCTGACCGAAAGGACAAGGTGGACCGCGTTCCACTCATTGTTATATGCTCGGGGGACGCCTCCTCTGCAGACACATTGATCTGATTATCTTCCATCTTGAAATACTTTATCTGGGGTCCTCATTAGAAGTTTGGGTGTTTATTGCATATAAAGCATGTTATTTGCATCACCTCTTCTTAAGACCTCAACACAGGCCTTATTAAATGAGTGGATTGTGCCTTCAGAACATGTCCCTGTAGTTTCTCCTTAAGCAGCGCTCTTCTAAAGCAACACCCATGTTCTATGGAGTATTTCTTCTTCTTACATCTTTGCTCATTTCCTCCCCTGCTAATCTGACAAAAGGGGTTCTTCCTCTAACAGGGATCCCTCTCTTATCTTTCTGTGCTGTGCTGCTGCGGCTGTTATCCTTTTCCGGCACTGACCTGATTTCAGGTGGTCCTCAGATCTTAGATTGATGATAGTTAATTATATGTAACTGTGTAACTCAAAAGCTAGACCCTCCTGCCCCTCCAATTTCTCCTGCATCCTCCAGTCTGTGACATTAGGAGGGCACATGGATTTTAATATGTAAATGGAGTGGGTCTGATGTATGTATGTGGTATTTGTGTAGGAAAAAAACTATCTGGAAAGACAGTGGCGCGCTATCGAGGATCAAACCTAAGCATACAGTCAGCAAGTGATAGGAGCTGTTGCTGGTTTTCGTAGTTATTGAGTTGTCTTGTAGCATTCTTTAACCCCTTCCATGCTCATGACGGAACGATTCCGTCATGAGCATCGGTTGAGCTGTGCTCATGACGGAACCGTTCCGTCATGGCCCCGCCCGCGCTCGAACCCTTCAGCACCGCGGGGGAATCCGCGCAGCGCTGAAGGGGTTAAAGAGATGTGTCTTCTTGCTGGCCACAGTCTGTGGGTCAGGAGGGTGCACTTGCAGCACGTGGCTTGGTGCACCACCTCGGATATGTGGAGCTCATAGGTCTCTTCTGCGGGAGTTGCCTGTGCCCAGTATCAATCCCCTGAGTCAAGACTGAACACGGATTGGGTTTTCTGAAATGCCCCCCTCTGATACATTTTCTAGTTTTTTCTTGAACTTGAACAGCAGAATTCAGTTTTCTAGCCCCCCCCCCCCCTTCCACCCCTCCTGCCACTAAGGACTCATTCAATGTGTTCCAAACCCGATACAGAAAACCACTTGGACTACAACCAACCCACAACCCACTGAGCAATATTTTCATGAGATGTGCTTCATGTAATGATCAATCCCAGGAGACATTACAGCGATAATTAGTGGAACCCCAAAACCCCCTTCACTAAGGAGTAGCACACACAAGAAAACAAGGAATACATTTTAAATATTTATTTTAAAATAACAAAAGTAGTCTAGTGCATACTATAGGATTTGTAACCACAATAAAGACAATTAAAATGGTAGTAGCAACGTTTTTCAAAAGTGTGAACAAGAGGAAATACTCCATTGTTATTCAGTTATACATTTTAGCAAGTCTACCCCTATACCTCTAGACACTAAGCTAATTCTAGCATGGCAGAATATCAAATCTACTTCTTGTTTCAGTCATGGTTGAATCCGCTTACCTGTTTGAACAATAGAACTTGTGTCTGCTACAACAGCAAGAGATGCTATTCTTGTCTCTCGAGGCCAGCTGCTCTGATCAGTTCAGCCAGTGGGGCGGAGAAGGTGCTAAGTGCCTCCCAGTAGCCCTCAATTAGAATCAGTGAGATGATTCTGCATGGTCTGCCCCATTTTCACCTGGCATGAAGGTCTCCTCTCTAATCCTGGTTGTGTTCATCTTCTATATAACCTCATTAGTTTACTGTTATAGAAACTCTTAAAATGAACCATTATCAAAGAGGGGCCTTATGCCAGGTCACTAATTTTCCTTCAGCGAGACTTGGTTCTTTTGAACAAAAACTGTAAATGAGACACATATTTATCAACCTTCTAGAAACTCATCAGAAATTAATAACAAATAATGCAAGACAGTTCAGTCAGCACTTAGATGAAATACTGCAAATATATTCAAGAAATACACAATTCTCACTTTGCAGAATATATTATTGTAAACTGAATGAACTTGCTATTAATCACAATTATTCACTTTAAATTGGTTGACACATGTTATTCAAGCAGAAGAGAGAGGACCTAGTGTTCAGGATACCTCAACCAGATGAGGAGCTGCGGGGACCAACGCAGGATCTTTCTGGGCTTCAGGCTGATCTCAACGATGGAGCTTGAGTAAGCTGGAAGAGAAGATACATCCTGCCGCTGCCGCCTCCTTGTCGGGGGCTGCGTAGACCGCTGAAGAATTACAAGTTATTTACAAGTGGTGATAAAGAAGGCAGCAACAATGCATCAAGAAGAGGTTCAAGTTTATTAAATGATTGCTAAGTTACTTAAAACCATTGCAATACACTTTAGCCAGGTATGGTTACATAATTCAATGTTGTGCATTAGAATTAACAGGATTAAAATTGAGTCTGTACATCACGTTTAAAAAGAAGGGAATAAAGTCCAATGTCAGTGACCTGGGACAGCTGGGCTGTAGCCTGTTGAGTTTAATGTGTAATTCAAAGGTACATGTAAAATGGATAACACATTTAAAATGTGAGTCTTTACATATGTGCATATTTACAGTTATCGGTTTGTTAAAGGGAAGATAGGGTTTGTTGTGGCCAGGGGCTGCCACTGTGTCTTCCGATAGAGAATCGCACTGTTCTTGAATAATACGTGTCCTTTGTATTGCAGTCTAGGTCTGTTGGGCTGGGCGAACAGACTTATGCTGCAGACTTTGCTCAACCTTTAGCAGAAATTTACCAAAGCGGCAGTTCAGCTGGGGGCCCCTGGATCAAAGCAGGCCGGCATTGCCTGCCTTTTTGTACGGATTCCCCTTTGATTGATAGCTCTTTTCTTTGGGTACAGTTCTGCAAGAGCAGACGGCAGGGAGCTTTCCACGCAACCAGGGTGCCGAATAATGTTTAACTGGTAGTAGCCCCAGCTGATACTTTAAAAACTGCAGCTTGATATAGGCTGGGTAGCCTGTTGCAAAATAGCTTTGGAGGGCCATAGTTCTATAGCTATTAAGCGTCATCCATCCATGTGCTTTTTTGGATAGTGCAGCCCTGTCCTCAATGGCAGACTGGATTTTGAGTGACTTTGTAACCAGACGTATGAAAATCTGGGAGCTGGTAGGTCTGTTCCAAAGTTCGGTCAGTCATGTGAGGTTGAGAGACTCTTGTAAGTAGATTCTTGCCGGTGACGTGTTACAGTACTGTGGTTCGTCCCACATGTTATGTATGCTCCGCGCCTGGCTAGCGACTCTTTTAACAGTCCGATTTCCAATCTAATCTGCACCGGTGAGGTGTAATTAGGCAAAGAGAAAATGATTCTATAGACTCGGGTGATGATGGTGTCTAGGATGCCGGCTTCTCGCCCCGAGATTGTTGGCAGAAGGTTTGCTCTTGCGACTTCAGGCAGTGGCTTCAAGGAAGGGCCGTGGAGTTTTTCCATTAGGTTTCTGAGTGCTGTGGCCAGAGCTAGGCCTGCCCTTCGTATCGCCTCCTTCTGGGCTGTGAAAGTGCCTTTCTTGTCGATGATGAGCCCAAGGTATTTGTACCCCTCCGTGCTTTCCAGCCGGGTGTCGCCCCAGAAACAAACCTGTATTTGGGTTTTCTTTGTGTTGTAGACCATTGTTTTCATTTTGCCAAGATTGACCGTCAAGCGGTTGGCAAGTGAGTAGGTCTTCATGATATTCAGGAGCCTCTGAAGCCCCACCCTAGTGCGGCTGACCAGCACCATGTCGTCGGCGTATAGGAAACTAGATGTTGCTTTACTGCCTAGTTTAGGAGCGTGGGAATTGCAGGTTTGTAGTTGTTCAGAAAGGTCAGTCAGGATGAGGTTAAATAAAGTTGGGGTCAAGACGCATCCTTGTTTTAGACCGCGTTTAGTTTTTATTCTGCAGGAGAGGTGCGTTCCTGCACCTATCTTAACTTGAACCCATGTGTCGCTGTGCAGCATTATCAGCATGTTTAGCAGGTTTTACGACATTCTCCAACTGGCTAGCTTCTGCCACAGCCTCCCTCGGTCCACGCAGTCGAAGCCTGCTTTAAAGTCAATCTAACAAAAGAATAGCAGCGTACCAGATGCGCAGGCAGCATCCATTAGTAAAGACATAGCTAGTATGTTTGAGATCGTTCCGGATGATTTTAGAAACCCTGTCTGACTGTATGGTATGATGGCATTATTAGAGGCCCATACAGTTAACTCTTCAAGCACGATTCTGGCGAAGTATTTGGCATTGCTGTTGGTCAGGGTTTTTAGGCGATAGTTTGCTGGAAGACACCTGTCCCCTCCTTTCAATATTGGTGATATGATCAAGCCTTTCCATGACGCTGGCAGATTACGTGTGCTTCTGACCTGCGTTAACACCGGCGCCAACATTTCTGCCCATCAGTTGCGGCCGGCATGACTCTTTGGGTGGGGGGGTCGCGCTAGGGTTTGCGCGGGGGGGGGAGATTTAAAAATAAAATTACCTTACCGGGTCCCGCGCCACCTCCGCTCCTGGCCGAGTCTTGCGTTTTCCTGTTGCTTTCATGCTCTCTTGCCTCTGGCAGGAACAGGAAGCAGGCACCCTCCCGCCTCTCCCCTAAGCCAATCACATCGCTGCAATTGCAGCGTTGTGATTGGTGCGGACGGCACCCAGCCGGGTGCCTATGGGGAGGCCAAATGCAGCGTGCGCAGAGTGTGCATGACTGGTTTGGTCGGCCCAAGAGGGCCAACCAAACAGTCAGGGCCCACAGAATTGGGCCAGCCACTCCTCCCCAACATGCCCACCCCCAACCAGGCAAACCGTTCTGCTTTCTCAAAGCACGAGAAACAGAAACATAAAATGGTATTTAAAATACCATTTTATGTTTCTGCTTCTTGCACTGCGAGAAAGCAGTGGGTCGACGCTCCTCCGCCCTAATGGAGGAGCCGCCCCTGCAGCCCATAAGTTTGGGTCGCGTTTGAACACTTCCAGGGGTATAATATTAGGGCCCAGGGCTCCTCCTTTTCGCCCTTTGTTTATTTGTTTTTTGATGCTCTCTGCGTCCACCTCAGTCTGACCTTCGACTCGTGCTATAATTTAAGTTTCCCAGATGACTGTCTGCAGTGATGTACGAGTCAATCCTTCTATGGCCTGGTTTGAGAAGTTGGTTCACAGTGGCCCAAAATGTAGCACTGGTGTGTTTCAGGTCAGTGTGTAATTTAGCCCAGAGTTCGTTGTCCTGGTCTCTTTTTATTGACCATCTTATCTTCTAGGTCTGTTTTTTGCAAAATCTTAGGGCCGCGAGGGCGGTTGAGTCACCTAGTCTTTTCCTTAGAGTTCGAAGAGCTTTGTTTATTCCAGTCTTCCGCTCCCTGAATCTAGGGTCATGTATTGCGCCGGTGGCCTCCTTCTGAGCTTGGTTGCCATTGTTAGGTTTGCTCGTTTTTCTGTATATTTCCCAAAGTGCTTCTATGAGGATTTCCCACGCCAGTTACTTTGCCTATGTTGTTTTGAAGTATGCCCCCTATGGTTGCATTCAGCTGCGCAAGAACAACTGGTATAGTCTTAATAGTCTGTAGTTTGAACTGTAGGTTTTGTCGATTGTCTCACTGATGTTTTTGGGGGTACTGAGGTTTGAAGAAAATTAGACCTCTTGCGAGAGTTGGTCACTGCCGGGTCTGCCTGAGATTTGAAAAAAATGAACCTGTTGAAATGTGGATAGAGATACAAAGGTTTGGAGCGAAATGTGGCTGCCGGAGTGTTCTCTTTTTGGAACCTGTCATTCAGAGCCCTGAGGCTTAAATGTTCAAGGTCTTCCAGTAGTTGGCTCACGGTTTTTGTTTGGTGGCCGGTTGTATTTCTGCCTTATTTATTTATTTTATTTTATTTATTTGAAAAGTATATATAGCGCTTCAAGACCCGGGGGTAGCAGAGCGCTTTACATGAGCATTAAGATTCCAGTCAGTACAGTAGATTCAGCTGGATCGAAGAAAGTATACAGACAATGCACATTAAACAAAAACACTTCTTAAATAAGCAAAATAAACTAACAGATATGGCCATGAGTAGAACGAAAATGTCACTGCAGACAATTAACACAGAAACAATAAAAAAGGCAAGGGAGCTAAAGGAGGGTAGTTTACCCGGGACAAGGCTTTCGTTTATGCAGTTAAATGGGACAGAGCTGATCAGATGTACATTGACCGGAACATGCAGCACCGCTCAAATTAGGAAAGGGGGAGAGCGAGAGATCGGGTCCGTTAAGTGAGGAAGAGAAGAAGAATCAAGTGAAATAGGGTGGGAAGGAGCAAAAGAGAGGAGAAGGGAGCAACGAGTTTGGGGGAGAATTGAGGAGGAGCTAGAGGTAAGTGTTAAATGGAGGGAGGGTAGCATTAGAGTGGAGAAAAAAAGTCAAGGAGGGAGAGAGCGGGGAGATGAGTCGGACAGAAAAAGACTGTCAGGGGGGAATGAATACCGGGGGATGAATAAAGGGTAGAATGCAGCGATTACGGACCCCAGTATTTGCAAAGAAGGTGGGATTTGAGGTATTTTTTAAAGCTGTAGTACGAGGGGTTGCAGCGCAGGTCTCTGGGGAGGGCATTCCAGATGTTAGGGGTGTTTCCCGAGAAGGAACGGGATTGTGTGGAGCACCTATTTGATAGGGGGGGGACGATAAGAAGAAGAGCATTAGAGCTTCTCGTCTGCCGGGCGCAGCCCGCTTTTTTAAGTTTGTTGGAGAGATATAGTGGGGTTTGTTGGTGGAGGGCTTTGTGTGTAATGCAAGCAGTCTTGTATGCTGATCTTCCCTCAATGGGTAGCCAGTTTAGGGTCTTGAGGGCTGGGGAGATGTGGTTGAAGCGCTTGCAGTCGGGGATTAGCCTTGCGGCAGAGTTAAGAACAGATCTGAGGGGAGCGAGGTGTGTTTTGGGGATTCCAGTGAGGATAGCATTACCATAGTCTATTTTGGTCGGGTATTTCCCATTACGCGGTTTGAGCTATTGTTAGGTCCCCAGTCGATGTGCTCAGTAGATGTAGGTTGAAGTCCCCATATATGACTAAGTGGGTCGAGTCTTCCTCCTCCGCTAGCCTCGTTAGTTCTTGCACTACCTATTTGTAGTCATAAGGTTTGCTTTTGGGGTGAATGTAGATGTTAACTTCAACAGCGGCGCCTTTGATTATGATGGTACATGTTTTTGTGTTCATTGCTGTGGATTTGAAGAGGCAACGTTGGCTATCGAGATGTAGGTAGCCGTGGTTTGCCTGTTTCACAGCTGGAGTAATGAAGCTCGTATAGCCTTGGATGTAGATGAGTTTGGCCAACCAGGTCTTCTGAAGAAGGATGATATAGAAGGACCTTAGGTAGTTGTACAAATCTGAGTAGCTCAAATTTGTGTTCAGGCCATTAATGTTCCATCAGCGCATGCAAAGTAGTTGGGGATTCAGTTCGGTTTGGGGTTCCAGAGCTGTTTTGGGTCGTGTTGGCATTAGCGAACATCTGATTGTTCGGACTATGCCCCCTATGTTTCCTTGAGGTCTGACATGAGCAGTTTGCTCCTTCTCCCCGTGGCTTCTGTATGTTGAGTGGTCTTTTTCCACGGGCCCTTTGCACCCTTGAGCGCTGAGGTGATAACTCTTTGCCGTGGGTCTGGCTTAATTTTGAAGCCTTGGGGGAGAAGGGGCATAGAGTATCCTATCGTTTGACAAGGGATGACCTTTGGGACCCATTTTTTGAGAGCTGGTCCTGAGAGGACCTGTTTTGTAATGTTGGGGACTTGTCCAGCAGTTTGTTCATCCCCCTGTGTGGCCAGCTGAGTGGTTGGGGCCGTAACTTTGGCAGATCTTGTTTTTGTATCGAAGAGGGAGGCGGGCCCGTGTGGGGTGCTTCTAAAGTTGTTCATTAAGTATCATTGTCCTGGATTCTGTTTCATATTGTAATTGAGTTAAAATGAAGTTTCTGCAGCAGAAGAACAAGTTTGTCCTCTGTGACAAGGAAGTAATCAACACGTTACTTACTGTAATCTTCATTACAAGAAAGTAATGTGGCGCTTTTGCTGCAGCTCTGTAAGGTTTTTTTAAATTAGCATTGATACAATATAAAAGTGAATGACAAATATTTCTAATATTGTCTCTTTTGTAGAGCCCCGGAGGTCAGTCGTGATTTCCCCGCCAGAGGTTCCACCCTCAGAACCAGCACGAGCAGTGTGAGCAGCTCAGCGTCCCACATCAGGTACTTGAAGTTGGCTCCTGGTGCTTCATCTGTTCGAGGTTTCCACCAGCCTCTGTGTTGGTACTTGTGGTGTGCATGGTGCATGTCTGTGTTATAACAGGCTTGTAATGCTCTGACCCGGTGGAAGGGTTCACACTTCTCCCACCCTTTTCTTAGCCTAGTTCTACATCTGAATACAGTGTTAGGTACTTTAGTTTGCATTTGTTTACTCTTCTTAAGACCCCGTTCTGTAGTATTAACTCTTACATGCTTGCGAACAGTGCTTGATGTCCGCCGGTGACTGTAGGTGGGGCCACTTCTTTTTTGGGACCAGCACTCATTTTTAGGTCTCGCCTGAGCCAGCGCATGCGCTGCTCTGGCGAGACATTTAGTTAGTGGGCTTTTAAAAGTACTACCACAGCTTTTTGTGTGGTATTCTGCGTGCAGTTACGCGCACAGGCACGAGCAGAGGCGCCATCTGGCTTTCCTCTCGCTCTCCCACGCGCGTGCCCCGCTCTGCCTCTCTGTCTTGCTCACCCCTCCCCCACCAGAGAGCGCGTCTTGCGGCCGCGCGTTTTGCGAAATACAGGTCTTCCCATATTTCACTATAGCGAGGTAACGTTAAATGAGTTAGTCCAGCAGTCAGTGACTTCACCCACCTGCAAGGCTGCACCAGCCTGCAAGGGGATGTCTGGGTGGATCCATGTGCCCCTCTTTCTCCCTCCAGAGAGCTGTCATCAGGGGGTGCACTGACAGTGTGTCACCATTTAGGTGGCTCACTGTTAGTGGGCCCCCCGAGATCTTCTTTGCCTTTGCGTTCCCATCTGTAATACAGTGCGGACGCAGATGCAAAGGTATTCCATCATTTGCCTGGTGCCACGTCCACATGTAAATTAGGGCACGCTCTCTGATGATAGTGCTGGCGCTTTATGTGCGCCAGCGCTATTAGTATTACAGAGAAAGGGGTGCATAAGCGTCTGCGAATCCTGCTCTAATACCAGAGTGACCGGGGGGCACACAAATCAGGTGCAAGCACCTGTTATGCCCCCCGAGCACTTCTGGAATATGGCCCCTGGTGCCTATATCAGGACGTATGGAGTGGTGAATACCACTGTTCCCGACTCCATTCCTTCGGCCACCCATCGAAGGGCAGCCAACAAGGGAAGCCGTCAGCACCCAGTGTAGGAGTATGGCTGGAGTACTGGCCACTGCTTGTCCTTTCTCTAGGGTTGTGTTTTCTTGTACATTCACTCTTTCTTGGTGTATGTGGCCAACCCTGCCTTCTCTCTGTCTTTAATATTTTGTTTGCCCTTAATGAAGTGCAGGGAGTTCCTGCCTCATGTCTGCTGCCCCGCTGTCTTCCAACCCTGTTTTCAGGTTCTCCACTCCCTAATGCAGAATAGATATTACTGCTGAACCCGAGGGCCTCAGGGCTAATGGCCAGGGCTAGCATCCTAACACTGGGGCGTTCCAAAGAGTTATCCAAGGCCCGAGCAGTCCACATGGACCCCAACTCCTCAACTTCTATCAAATAAGAACCCATCAACACCATCCAAACGGAGACGCGCAGGTGCAGGCCGAAGGTCACCAAATCATTCCCACAGAGTCACATGTGTGGGTGGTGCAGAGGTCCATACCCCCACAACGGAACTTGCCTTGCGAGTGGCAAAACCTGCAGTGTGTGTGGTAAGCAGAACCTCTTTTCCAAAGTCTGCGTCTCCTCACAAAGAAGACGGCCCAAAGGCCGACTAAAGCGAACGCACCCATACGATTCATCCAGCAGCGACATGGATGAAGATGACATAGCCACTGTCCATGTGGTGAGAACACTGGATACGCTCACGGCTGCCCGGCAGACCACACTGATATTTAAGATCGGAGTGGAAGACCACTCCGTCACCGCACTCATTGACACCGGAGCCACCATCAACCCCATGGCTGCCAACGTCTACCGTAGCCTACTCAACCCGCCAGCGCTCCGCAGCACCAACGTGCATGTGTGCGCATTTAGCAACAGCTCACCACTGAAGTTGTGTGGCATCTTCCAAGCAGATCTCTTTCATCACACCACCCTTCAAAGCAGAAAGGTTTACTTGTGGCAGGAAGGGTTAGGGTTCCTACTTAGCTGCTCCACCGCTCAGGATCTTAACCTGATCCAGTTAGCATTTGATGTGCAGACACACGACCCGGACCGCCTGCTACAGGACTTAACAGCACTATTCGGATTGTGTGTTTGAAAGGTCCAGCCCTAAAGTTGCACATTCACAAGTCTGTGACTCCCATAGCCCTCACGCACAGAAGAATTGCTTTCCATCTCTGGCCAAAGATGGAGGCTGAGCTCTGACTCCTAGAGAAAGCTGGCATCATCATACGAGTGCAAGGACTAACGCCGTGGTTATCCCCCATCATTGTAGCAAAGAAACCCAAGCAGCCCGACACCGTACGCATCTGCATAGACATGAGAGTCCCAAACTTGGTGATTAAGCGGGAAAGCCACCTCACACCGATGGTAGATGACATCATCAGCGAGCTGGCAGGCTCAAGGTGGTTCTCCAAGATGGATCTCCGGCCCGGCTACCATCAAATACCACTGCACCCTCACCCCATCACCACTTTTTCGACTCATGCAGGGCTCTGGAGATAAACTAGGCTCAACTCCGGAATCTTCAGCGCTGCCAAAGTCTTTCAGAATATCATCAGAAGCGTTCTCTATGGGCTACAAGGAGTACTCAACGTGAGCGACGACATTCTGGTGCATGCTGCCACGTTAGAAGAACACCTCCTTCGTCTCCAAGCCCTCTTCTCCCGCCTCAGAGAAAGTGGACTCATGTTACACCGGGAAAAGTGTGACTTCCTACGGAAAGACATCAGTTACTTTGGCTACTGGTTCTCCGATAAGGGCATCGGCCCGACCCCAACAAGGTGAAAGACATCCAGGAAGCTCCTGCCCCAACCTCAGTGTCCGGAGTTTGCAGTTTCTTGGGCATAGTGACCTAGTGCGGACGGTTCATCAAGAACCTGTCAGACCTCACTGGCCCTATCAGAAACTTGACCAAAGCAACCAGCCCGTGGATATGGCGACCTGAGCAGGAAGAGTCATTCCAGCAAACCAAGGCTGCCCTGTCTGCCGATACCACACTGGCATACTTCGACCCCAAGAGAGACTCCCAGCTCGTGGTGGATGCCAGCCCCACCGGCCTAGGCGCAGTCCCAGCTCAGTTACAAGAATGCTGAGAATGGGCTCAGGTGGCCTATGCCAGTCGCACACTCACACCAACAGAGCAGCGGTACTCACAAATCGAGAGTGAAGTGATTGTAATCCTGTGGGGCTCCCTGGAAGATCATAGAGTCATAGAGACCACAAAGCGTTACAACTGTCTACAGATCGCCATCCAGGCAGTCACCTCGGGAGACTGGAAGACACTAAAAAATCCAACACCGCTCCGTACGGAGACAGCTCAGTCAATCCTGAAGGCCCTATATCAAGTTCGCCAAGAGCTATCTGTGACCGCCGATGGCTGTTTCCTTAGGGGCCCGAGCCTCGTGCTGCCCGGAGACCTTGCACAGAAAACTGCTCTCCTGGCGCACGGAGCGCACCAAGTGATTGTCAAGTCCAAAACCAACTCCGGAGTAAAGTCAGGTTCCCTGGCCTAGACCAAAAGATAGAAGCAGTCGTCAAACACTGTCCTGTCTGCCTTGTGACCAGCCCACCAGATCAGCCCGCACCAGTTATCACTGAAGTGGCTCCCAACGCCCCGTGGGAGAGAGTGAGCGCAGACTTCGACACCCTCCATTGAGGGAAACACATGCTGGTAGTAGTGGACAACTTTTCACGCTACCCTGAAGTGGAAATCATAGCAACAACGTCAGCTGCTGAAGTAATTCCAAAGCTCAAGAGGCTGATAGCAACACACGGGCTATTCAGAGAAATTTCTACCGACAATGCACTGCTATTCACCAGCTCCGATCTAATGGACTATCTAGTGTCTCATAATATCAAACACCGCCGGATAACCCCACGTTGGCCCCAAGACAATGGCAAAGTAGAGTGCCTGACGAGACCCTCAACAAAATGATCCAGAGCGCACTGGCAGAAAACCGTAACCTGGAGCAAGCCTTATACCAATTCTTACGAGAATACCGGCTCACCCCGCACTGCACCACTGGCATCTCTCCGAGCAAGCTATGCTTCAGCCGGATGGTGACGGACACCATCCCGCATCACACTGTGTGGGAAGAGGCACCCAACCCTCCGAATCAGTCGTACTCCCAGAGGACCCATAACAGCGAGGAAGCTTCCCGGAAAAGACACGCTCGAGAACGCTCGGTCTTAGTGGATGACCGAGTGTTAGTGCAAGACCACCACCCAGGGGGGAAGTTCCGGTTGCCGTTTGAACTAGACCCGTGGATAGTAGTGGAAATGAAAGGCACAAAAGTAACCGCTTGAAGAGGCCAGGAAAGTGTAACACGTAACATTTCTCAATTCAAGAAAGTCCCAGAGAACGACACCGATGAATTCCCGGCGGCTGGTCCGTCAAGGGAAGCAGCTGTGGCAAACCGTCCAGCTACTGGAAGGGAGTGTGACAAACGCCCAGACGCAGTAGCAGAGGACTTATGCGTAACGCCCTCCCTCGGTACCTCCCAAAGCTCGGAGCCGGGGCTCCCTGTTGCTAGTTGTGAGGGTGTTGGGACCAGAGAGGGCGACCACCCGGAAGTATCCTTGCTGAAGCCCTCAATGCGAAGCAGCCAAGGATGGTATGAGTTGCGGTCTCACCCAAAGCCTTCCCAGAAATGTAAAGACTTTGTGTCCAGCTAAGCCGAGATGATCGCCAAGTCGATTGCTGTGAGCGAGTGCTGGTGTGTCCTGCAACCAAGTAAGAACGTTCTGTGAGAACTGTGTCAGAAGTTCAGAACGTATACTATCAGTATCAGGTGAATTACCAGTTGTCAAGTGTTCAGTTATCCTTGGTGAGTTTTTGGTTATTGTCAAAAGGAGGAATGTAGTGTTATTAAATCGTGGGCGAGCCCAACTCTCACAGTTACACAGGAGGGCGTGGCCGCCACCCCATGTGCGTAGGTACAGTGGGCTGAATGGGCGTACGCCACTTCAGTGTGAAGTGAAAAGTGAATAAAAAGCCCGGTGCGCCGGGCGTGGCTCAGTTATCTGGCCACCACCGCAGTATGGTGTCCGTCTGTTCCTTGGGGGACCCAGGGTTAGGCCAAACGACGACACCACAGAAGGCAGGGTGGCGGGAAGCCTGAGACCACTGAGTTAGCAAAATGTTTTGTAGCCTATTCTTTAAGAAAATGTACTATGTGTAGCTGCGACTTCGTACAGCATCGGATAATTACTATTAAAAGTAGCACACTGTTGTGACTGTATGAAATGATGAAAGGTCACAGTGGACAGCCTGAGATGGTTCTTCACCTTTCTTCTAGGACCCCCAGGAGTGTGGGTTCCGGGATACCGCTGACGGGGGACACTCAGACAGATGCCGACATCATGGCCTTTGTGAAGGCGAGGCAGAGTCTCATGCAGCGGAAAGGTAAGAGCTTTACACTTAGCGATTCCCAAAGAGGCTCTGCTCGCTCCTGGGTTTTGTATATTTTTGTTCATTCTTCTCTTTTCTGGAATTATTAATGCCAGTGTGGTAACTGCGTCTTCATCAGTGGTATTCACAAAGGGCCGACCCGAAGTACCATGTATAGGTAAATACTGGTGCCAGGGCGGCAGCTGCTTCTTCATCAGCGGTATTCACGAAAAGCTGACCCGAGGTATTATGTACAGGTAAACACCGGTGCCAGGGCGGTAGCTTCTTCTTCATTAGCGGTATTCACAGAGAGCTGACCCCAGGTATAACGTACAGGTAAACACCGGTGCCAGGGCGGTAGCTGTTTCTTCATCAGTGGTTTTCACAAAAAGCTGACCGAGGTATTATATACAGGTA
This sequence comes from Triturus cristatus, assembly GCF_964204655.1. NCBI lineage: Eukaryota > Metazoa > Chordata > Amphibia > Caudata > Salamandridae > Triturus > Triturus cristatus. Next base: position 44,814,164 of record NC_140589.1, read on the forward strand.
AACACCGTTACCAGGGCGGTAGCTGCTTCTTCATCAGCGGTACCCGAGGTACTATGTTTAGGTACTTCTAAGAACTAGGAGGATACAAAGATATGCTCACCAGGGTTTGCGGTCTGATTGTTACTGGTAAAGCTGCTCTTTGCCCCTCTTTTGGGCCTGGCTCGATAATGCAGCCCTCAACAAGGCATCCCACGTACAGTGTACATAGTGCCTATATAGGCAACCCTTCCCACCTTTGCAGAACCTAGCATGCAATTGGAATAAATAATCACACAGCACAATTTTTTGTTGGGAAAAGTTTGCTGCAGGTTTATTTCGTACAAAAGTATGCCAACATGCTGGGTTAACTTATGGGCGATCCAAGGGCAGGCAGCGGTGACTGACCTTCGCTGCCCTGCTCGCCTGGAGAGCCAAAATTGCACCTTGGCCAACCCAATCGGTGCTACCAGTTATTAGAGGATTCCCCCGTTGAATACCGTGAACCACCAGTCCACCACTTTACTCACAAACCTTTAAGGGCAGAGGGTTACAAGGCCAGTCCCCGGTTGTTCAGGCTTACAACCGCCCTAAGGACTAGTGGGGTGCCGACGATTTTCCTCTAGGGACCTGCCATAAAGACTCGTGGGGCTTGGCACAGGAACCCCTATTGTGCTCCTGAAGAGATACCCTTCTGTACCCTTCCACCTCCAGATCACCCTGTAACTCCACCACTGCCCAGGATGTGGCCACCATCATATCTGCCCCCCCCCCCCCCACACCATGGCATGCTCCTTAACCACCTGTAACCTGCCATTAGCCCTTTTAGGTATACCATTTCCTTATCTACTTCTGACAGGTGTACCCTGTCCCTTTAATACCATGTGGTGTTCCATGAAGAGGCCGCACCTAATTTAACCCGCCAGTCCTATTTCAACTTGAATTTGATTTGAACCGTGCCCTCCAGCCTGATGGGTTGGTTCCTGGCTTTCTTTTCTTTTCCGTAAGGATGTGATGGCCTCCCGGGAAGGGAGCTCTACACTTAACCACAGCTATATTATCTTTCAAGCTAATGCAGGCTCTAACCTCCTGCAACCTGTAGTTACCAATCCTTCTGGCTGGACCATCACTCTATCTACGTCTGCTAGGTGTGCCCCGTCCCTATCCGGGTACTCGGTGTTTGCATAGAAGTGGCCACGCCTCTTTACCACGCTCTTCTTATTGGTTTGCACTCGTGTTGACCCAAGCCCTCTTGCTTTGTATGTGTACCTGGCTTTATTTACCCTTGTGTACCAATCCCTATCTCTACCCCCTGACCTCTAATAGTGAGGGAGCGCGGTGCCAACTGGAGCTAGGACACCAAGAGCAATAAACTAAGACCTTGTTCACCCCCCCTACTTGGTGGGTTCCCAAATTGAGGGTTCGAACTAAGACCATGCGCTGTACCAGCACCTAGACCTACTCACCTAAACCAAACAAGGTGGATCTACCCACAGGAGATGAGGCCTGAGGTCCTTTGAGGTACTCCTAATAGTCTGCTCCATTTCATGTCCTTATTGCCTGCAAAAACCCATCAGTCTGGCTGTGATCATGAGATGCCGTGATACTATGCTGATGTCCCCCTCCGCAGCGGATAAAGCCCATATACAGCTGATGCTAAAGGTATACCAAGGTTCCAAAAAGGTTTCCAATGCTTTTGGCTTTGAGGACATGGAGTCAAACATATGAGCAATTTACTTGCCCCTCCTTAAAGTTGACTGCAAATTGTGTTCTGGTAATTGTATTTGTATTTGTATTTTTAACTTGTAGAGCGCCTTATCACCGCGGGGTCTCTAAGCGCTTAGCAGACGAGTGAGTACTGGCAGGAAGAAAAACCGACTAGATGTTACCCCATGCCTCTTGAAAGAGCACAGTTTTTAGCTCTTTCCTAAAAGGCAGGAGTCTGGTTTCTTTGCGCAGATTTTCAGGCAGTTGGTTCCAAGCTTTGGGCATTATGTGGGAAAATGTCCGACCACCGATGGTGGATCGTTTGATCCTAGGGCAGATCAATAGGGTGGCGTTGGCTGAGCGTAGGTTCCTGTTAGGAGCATATGGGACAAGGCGTTTTTTGATGTATTTCGGGGCTTGCCCATATAAGGCTTTCTGCGTAATGCATAGGCCCTTGAACTTGGCTCGTTGATTCACTGGCAACCAGTGTAGCTCCCGGAGGAGGGGGGTGGCCGGTGTCCTTCTTGGTTTATTATATATAAGTCTGGCCGCGTCATTCATGACGATCTGGAGTCTCTTGGTGAGTTTTTTCGGAATGCCGAAGTACATGGCATTACCATAATCCAGTCGGGCCAGAATTAAGGCTGACACTGCTCGTCTGAGAGTGTCTGCCTTTAGGATGGGAGCTAGCTTGCGCAGTTTTCTCAGGAGGCCTACACAAGTGCCCACCACCGCCGAGACCTGGGCTGGCATAGTGAGATTTGTGTCGATGATTATGCCCAGGCTTTTTACTGCTGTTGCCGGTATTGGGGCGTTACCTAATTCGGATGGCCAAAGGAGGTCGCACCAAGGGCTAGATGACGTTGTGATTGGTAGAACCTCCGTCTTGTCCGGGTTGATCATTAAAAAATTTGCCGTCATCCAGTTGACTGTAAATTTTAGAATATTCTTCAATTTTTGATCAGCCATAGGGGAATCGCCTATCTGAATGATGATCTGGGTGTCGTCGGCATAATTATATATGTTGCAGTCCATCTGATTCAGAGATGAAATGAGGGGCTGCAGATATGTGTTAAACATCAAGGGGGACAAGGCAGAGCCCTGCGGGACGCCGCATGTGATTTTAGCAGCCTCTGACACCATGTCATCCAGTTGTACTTTCTGAACCCGTCCACCAAGGAACGAGGTCAGCCAGGCGTGGGCCGTGCCCTTGATGCCAAACTCCCCCAACCGCGACAAAAGAAGGTCATGATTGACCGTATCGAATGCCGCGGAGAGGTCGAGTAGCACCAGGGCACAGGGATCTTTATTATCTGTTTTAAGACGTAGGTCATCTAGTACTGATAACATGACTAGTTCCGTGCTGTTGTGGGCTCTAAACCCTGCTTGGTTGGGTTCGAGTAGTGCGTTACTCTCCAGGTGGTGCGAGAGGGCGGACAGCACATGATGTTCTAGTATTTTTGCTAAAAAAAGGCAATTGAGATATGGGCCTGTAATTCTTTAAAATCTTGGAATCGGCACCAGCCTTTTTTAGCAGGGGGATCAGTCTCGCTTCTTTAAGAGTAGATGGGACTAGTCCCGAGGTAAGGGAACTATTTAGGAGCGATAAAATGTCCTCCTCAAGGCCTGGCCATGCTTGTTTAAATATCTGCGGGGGGCAAGGGTCCGCTGGGGAGCCTGATTTAACTTGGTTCATCACTTTTGTCAGGGAGTCCTTAGTAAATAGGGGTAGGGAGGTTAAAGGCTCTGTGATTGCGGGCGGGAGAGTTAGCGGAGTTTCCGGGCAGTCGAATCTAGGGGTGCTTTCGATCTCTATCAGGAGGTCAGATATCTTTGAGGTAAAGAAGGATTAAAATTTATGGCAGTCCTCCTGCGTAAAAGAAGGCGGTTGTTCCTTCTTTTTCCTCAGTTCAGTAAGTACTTGGAAGATTTCCTTCTGAGGGTTAGGTGCTGTGGCAATTCTGCTCTCGTAGAACTCACTTTTTCTAGTTCTGATGGCTTGTTTATACAAGGCGAGCTTTTCCTTGTATAGAGTCTGGCAGTTGAGATCATACCCCTTCCGCCAGGCTCTCTCGCACTGACGCAGGGCCCGTTTTAGGAGTCTCAAATCGTCATTGAACCAAGGAGCGCCTTTGCCTTTTTCCCTGATTTTTATCTTACGAGCTGGGGCTACCACCTCAATTGCAGATTCTAGTTTTTGCGATAGCTTTTGACTGGCCTTCTCTAGGTCATCTTCAGGTAGTCTGTTTAGGTGGGAGGGTTGCAGTAAAGTAGATAGCAAAGTATCCGGATTAATGGAGTTCCATCTTCTCACTACCCGCCATTTGTCGGCTGAGATGCTTTCTTGTTTCGGGAAAGCTAAGCTACCCTGTAAGAGGTAATGGTCTGACCAAATGCAGGGCAATGAAGTGACTGGGCGCAGGGCAGGAACAGAGGTCCATATCAGGTCCAAGGTATGGCCCTTCATGTGTGTTGGGCCTGTCACAATCTGGGTTAATTCTAGTGCGGTCATTGCGTCTTCAAGCTGTTTAGACGTAATGTCTCTAATGGGCTCCTCCCAGTGGAGGTTAAAATCGCCCATTACCACAAGACCCTCATATCTTGTACGGAGGTCGTGGACCAGACCCAAGAAAGGTTCTAAAAATGTTGGGGGGGTTTTGGGCGGGCGATATACGATGATTATCGTGAGGCAGTTTGTGGGAGAGCAGAACTTGACGCCTAGGATGTCAGCTCCCTCAATGCATTCAGCACAGATAGTTTCTGCTTTAAAGGCATTATTATATAGCAGCGCGACTCCTCCCCCTTTTCTGCCATCTTTTCTGTTATGGGAGATAGCCCCAAAGTTGGGTGGGAGGGCGGCCACTAGGTCGGGTGCGGAAGAGTCATCCAACCATGTCTCCGTGACTCCAAGAATATCTATATTCCCCTCCTGGAGCAGGGAGAATACCTCTAGATGGTGTTTTTGGAGCGAACGAGTGTTCAGCAAGCTGACGCTCAATGACGTTACCGTTGCTCTCCTTCTCTGATTGGTTTTTTTTTTGGCTGTTTCAGCTGCGGGTTTCAGTATGTTCTCCCGCCTCAGAATCTGCTGTGTAAGTTGGCTGATGGAATAGGTAGTGCTATTAAGCGCAATTAGGTTTTCCTTGGAATACCACGGCGCTGAGACAAGGGTCCTGGCCCCTGGTCCCGGCCGGTCGCGGACGGGCGCATACGGGCTTGCCTTTGGTGCGCCTTCGGCGCCCCGCCGGCGCCCCCGCTGCGCCCGTCCGCTGCGCTGCCTGTATGAGGGTTCCATTTTATGATACAATCAAAGTAGGGAAAGAGAAGCTGTGATCCAACCGGCTTCCGGCTAGTCATAAATAATCAATAGAGTTGTGTTTCATATTCCAACTGGGCTAAAAATCTTCAATAGCCCCATCCTCTCCTGCATATGATACTCAAAGCTCACCTCCTATCTGTACCTAATAATTTAGGCGTTCAATACCTATATCCACATAAACATATCTGTGTGGGGACCCCGAGCACACCCCCATTGGCCTCTTTTGTCAACATAGTTTCGGCTTCTAAACAGCTGTATTCTTCATAAATCGCCAAAACACATCGGTTTGAATATCAAACCCTGACGCTGTCGTAATTTGACAATTGTGTAAATCAGCGCCCGTACACGGCTTATGGGAACTACAGACAGGAGTTCCATTCACAAGTCCCCAGCCTTCAATAAAGTTATCTATTGACACGGCCCGCACCAGTCCTTTCACTATCTCTACGCTATTGACTATTTAAGACACACCCCCAACCTACGTGTGCATACAGGAAACTAGAGTCAGCACAAGTCGTAGCAGACCATTGCGGTACGGAGCCCTCGACCTCAACACCATCTGGAAGACACGTAACGTTAAACTGGGGAGTCCCCCTTGTAATGTGTGGCTTCTTGTTTCCATCTATTTAGTAACTAACGCTGCCTGTATCCTCGTACGGAGCCCGTACTTTGAAACTATCAGGTATTTTTTCCTTTAGTGAATACTGTACGTCATTTCTAAACACGAGAGGCAAACTTGACATAGTTTTCCTTCTAAATAGCGCGCCATACTTCGCTACTGATTTTCAGCTATGTTAACAGCCGCAACCTTAGACTAAAGGAGTCAGCTTGATCACAACACGCTCCCAGCCTGACCCGAACAATAGCCCTGTTGCGGACTAAACTCGCATCCATTATACATTACGAGCAGTCTTAATCACCTCCGCTGCCATATATTCCTGCTGAATTACTTGGTTGAATCACCACAATTCAATTTGTATGTCTGATTATCTGTTGTATGTCGATTTTTCCTCAACCAGTCTTTGTCTCCTAGGGACATTGCGTTTTGTGCTCTCCTAAGTAAGAGCGATGGTTCGAAACTTCACTTGCTGATCAAAATGTATACCAATAAGTATATAAAGATTTGCCATTTATATTTGCTTTCATATTGTTCACTTTTTAGCTCCTTTTGGCACCTACCTCACCTCTCTACCCCTTTGAACTATTTAGGAGTTTTGTTCCACCGTTTGTCTCTGTATATAGGTAACAGTCCTGACGAAGTCCATCTGAATCAACCTTGGAACTTCTACTTGCAATTGACTAAATTCAATTCACATTATTCACCTGTGGTCCTGAAGAAAGCTCCCTGACCTATGGGCTTTATATGAGCTGAAACATGTCGACCAACCACCACGTTTAATGCTGTAGAGGGTTCATTATACACCCAATCTGCAACTTGACTTTTTTAACGTTTCCCCAGCACCTATCAGAATAAAGTCTTTTTTATAGGTAGCATGAGGAGCAACCCCCTTTTTATCATACACTTGAGCACTCCTCACTTTTTTATTTTTATCATTTTTTCCCTGATCACTGCTGGAGAATTCAGTGGTTCCCTCCAGGTGGAGGATGCATAGAATCAACCCAATGATGATGCTATCACGTATCTAAAGGCGGAGAACCAAGATATACCGCCCAAACATATCTTGACGTGATTGAGGGTTTTTTACCTATATCGGAGACAACCACTTGAACCCTGGTGCCAGTAACAAGTGATCCTTCCTCTTTTGATTATTTATGGTTCCATTTTATGCCCACGAGGGCGGGAGGGTGGGCGTGGCTAAGTGCTTGCTTCTTAGTCCCCCAGCCTTCTCCTCATCTAATATGGCCACCGCTAATAGTCCTACCTCGAGGTCAGTGACCAGAGAGCAGGGATAGCTTAGGATAGGAAAGCAGATAGATTTTGAAAAGCAGGACCCGGCTTTCCGCCTCAGGACACTGCAGAACAGAGCGTTTTAGGCAGAGGGTAGGTACTGTGCAAAATAGCAGTATTCCCAGTGCAAAACACGCAGGTTAAAAAAAAAGCAACAAGTATTTTTAAAATTTGTTAAAAATAACCAAACGCTTTCGCGCACAAATCGTAGTACTCACTCACTCTCAATCAGTGAGGAGAATGAAGGAATCGATTCTTTTATGCCCACGAGGGCGGGAGGGTGGGCGTGGCTAAGTGCTTGCTTCTTAGTCCCCCAGCCTTCTCCTCATCTAATATGGCCGCCGCTAATAGTCCTACCTCGAGGTCAGTGACCAGAGAGCAGGGATAGCTTAGGATAGGAAAGCAGATAGATTTTGAAAAGCAGGACCCGGCTTTCCGCCTCAGGACACTGCAGAACAGAGCGTTTTAGGCAGCATTTGTGCTCCAAACCCATTTTTTAACACTATTGGAGTAACAGCCCACTTTTCGAAATGACAAACTAACGCTAAACCTCCTGCTTGGTGGGCTTGTGCAGGGCTTATATACCCCATCATAGGCAAGTTTGCTGGCCTCCACTTAAATTGGGAACTACTGTTCTGAGTTAACCACAGCTTTATTTACCCATCCGTAGGCATGTACGATGGTCTTCCCGGAATCGAAACAACTGCTCTCTACTTTAACCGCAGTTCAGGGTGAAATCCCTATGGTGCACTGTGCCAATACGGGCCTACTTGTTAGGTGTTGCCAGGTTGGGCATTTCCCAACACCGCCCATTCACTGATTTCAGAATGCGCTGGAAAACTTATTGAAGTTCACCTCCCAGGCCCACAGTGTGTTTGTTAACAAGTTATTGTTTGTGCCCAACACCATACCCTTATCTCTGCCTGCTGGCCTCCTCCTGTATAGGAGTACCATGCCAGCCAGAAATCTTACCCAAACGGGAATGTAAGACTACTGCTCTTTGTAACCATGGTTATGTTTGATTTAATCCATTGTGCGCTGCGTGCAATATGTGCCTTACATTTAGGGTTGACTAAGCCCTTGTTTACCCCCGTACGTGATTATTCCCAGACTGGGAGTTCAAACTGATAACCGTGTACCGCACCAGCAGTGAAAATTGTCCTGCTCGCTCCAAATTTGAATGCACGCTGTGTTCTAGTACCTGATCCCTGCCTTTTCTTGAATAATGGACGTGCCAGATGATCTTAATACATTGTAGGCGTCTTGTGCTTTAACACCTTGTTTCCCTAACTGGGGACAGTAGCACCCTTGTAAGATGACAACTTCCACAACCAGCCTAGCTACTATGACTATCAGGATGGGGATTTTTTGCTTAACTGAAGCAACCTGTCACATGTCCTCGGTTCCAGATTGCACATGCTTTGCTGAATTTCATCAGACATTTGCACAGGCCTTTTTGATTGCTAAACCCTGGCGAACTCATTAATGGTATCAAATCTGGTTAGGGGGAATGTTCGAATTGTGCACACTATTGCATTCACTGCACCCTTTTTGGAGTGACCCGCAGCCCACCAGGCTTGCTTAGCTGCAGTCCGATCACAGATACACACTTCCTGCTAACCATCTGTGACCCTTGGTGCTTACTCCAGCTAAAGACCTAGTTCACTTCATTATCCCTGGAATTGATTGCCCTCCACAGAATCAAACTTGAGTTCGGCTTACCTTCTAGTCACCTTGTGATTCATGTTGGAACATTTTTACCCCACATAGCCAGAGAGTCTTTGGTATTAAAACTGCTGATAGTGTTGGAATCTAAGATTCCCAGTTTCATGTTTTGCTGCAGCCTACCTTTTGTGGGTCTGCTGGGACCCCTCTGCAAGTAACCTCCCTACTTAATACAGCTCCCTTAATGCACTTGCCTGTCACTCAAAGACCCCTGGCAACACCATGACGCATTGCAGCTTGGTGACAAGGGTTTTTGCACCAACGTACCCCAGTCTGTGTTTTCAGCATTTATCCTCTATAGAGGCTGCAGGTCTTATGAAGTGTGTGTCATTGTCCTGTGAAGGCATACCCAATAGCCCGTTACATGTTGGTGACTATCCTACTATGATGTTTAAAGGCTCAACTAACCAATGAGCTTAGAAATATGTGACATTAAGCAAAGGTGTCCTCATGTACTTGCTATGTATCCCTCCTTTCTTACAGGAACTTTGCCTGTTCAGTTTAATCTGTGGTGTTTGCCCCCAGACTTCCCACGCTGCTTACTGATAGCAATGTGAGCAGTTGCTGCCCTTAATGGGGGAATCTCCTGTTTGCAACTTGAAATTTACACCGCCCACCTTTATATGCTACGTTGTAAGAAAAAGAGTGCAGGTGTGTGGGCTAGGTAGTGGAGTGAGTGTGAAGGATAAAATAGGTCTAGGGTTGCCCTAATGTATTGTATTTATTATCAAGGGAGACTAGCCTAACTAAAAGACTGGGCCCTAACTGGATATGCTGGTCCTATAGAGATAATGTGGTGCGTAGGTCGTCATGTTTCGTGCCTGGTAGCCACTAATGGGTCAGATGGCACTTCATCAGGACCAAGGGGAAAAAATAGGTACTATGGCAATACTGGTTGGGAATTACCAGTCAGTAACCAGATGTGGTAAAGTGCCCCGGGTCAGAGGATCCTGAGGTGAAAGACCTAAGGGAATGTGAGGGGGAGATAAAAACAAGAAAAAAACCATAGTCTAGTTTAGACATTATTATTGTAAACAGAAATAAGGGTTAAAATTCAGCACGTGAGTATATGTCATGAGTGGGACTACCTACAAGTACAAGAGGGGAAGTCTCTCTAGCACTGTAAAGCAACTTGTTTTACCAGTCTATAATCTCTTGAATGATCAAATGAAAGGACAACCACACCAGGTATATATTCAAAATATATGTATTTAAGATAAAACACACCCCTCTAGTCTCTTTATGAGACTGGAGTTCGAAGTACTTTGTTTACAAGTCAGCAATTATCAGTAATAGCACAAATACACGTTTGGGCCCTAGGGGCGCACCAAACCATATACCAAAAAACTGGTATAAGAATCACGACTGGAATAGACACAGGGCCTAGAGCCTGTAGAATCGCTGGGACCCCAAGGAACCACCCAAGGTAGTGACACAGGGGACCCACGGGGACTGTATGCAGTGTGTAAACACAACCGCGGGTTCCCGTTATCTTCTAAGGGCAATGTCGCGGTTGGAAATTTAAAGATTAGGGAAACTTCTAATCGAGTCAGGACCAAACCCTTTTGGACTTAAGAAGTTCTAGGGCTAGCACCCACAGGAGCACCGGAGTACTCGAGTTACCTCACCCAGGGAAGCCGGGTGCATAGGTGTCTTTTGGTGGCCGGTCGCGTCGTCGATTTCAATGGAAGCCTGCAAAGAACTGCTGCTGCCGTGAAGAGGAGAAGTGTCCGAAGAGATCCAAGGCCGGATCTAGGATGGAAGGAACCTGAAAGCAGAGGGGACAGAGTCTGGGTCACTTGCCAGTGACCAAGGGCAGGATGGACCAATGCCCACATATGTCAGGTGCTTCATGTGAGTTGATGGGTGTCTTGACTCTTCAGCCACGAGGTCCAGGAGGCGTCGACAAAGTCCACGAGCCGGATTCGAGTTGTCCCATGAAGTCTGTCAAGTGCTGCGGTGTCGGCGACCAGATTGGACCCAACAAGCCTTGGCAACGGCAAGTCACTGTAATTCAGAGAATGGACTGCGGTGCAGACCAGCAAGATCTGAGGGGCTCACTCAGTGAGGGGAAGTTAGGGCACATCTGGAGCAACCAAGAAAGCCCAAGTAGAAAAGGAGTTGCCTTCGGGGGGACCTGCTAGCCAACGGGCTAGTGATCGCGAAGGAGCCTCGAGCGGTCGCACTTGGAGCTGGCCCACAGGTCACTCGTGGAGTGGAGGCCAACAATCTTCGGCACAGGAGGTGCTCAAGGATGGGGCTACTCGGAGCCCAAAGCACCATTCAAGGAGGACCAGGAAGATAGTGTTGCTGAAAAAGTTCACGGTGTCCAGGGGTCACGGTTCCACGTCACCCACGATAGCCATGGGCCTCAGCTTTGCTGTGGACTCAGGGTAGCCTCGGGGAAGTCTGGAAATCCACCTCTGGTGATGCAAAGAGTTCGGCGTCTGGCGGGAGCTTCAGCGATGCAGACCGGTCAGTTGCTTCTTTGGTGCCTGCCAAGCAGGGGAGTCACTCCTTGACCCCAAGGGAGATTTCTTCAGTCTTCTAGTTGAGGTAGAACGTCGAAGGTCCAGGATATATGTTGCAGAGTTTCCTCCAGGGTAATCTAAAGTCCTAGGGACTGGATTCCTATACTCATAGTAAGTTTAGGGGATGGACTAACTCTAAGGCCCCACCTATGGGTGGGCCTGGAAAGAGGGGTGGTTACACCCATTTCCTTTGTCCAGTTTCGCGCCAGAGCAGGGGCAGGTGGCCCCTGCAACCGGTTTGAACTGGGCTATGCACAGGGACAGCAAATGTGCCCCCAGTGCAGGACTTCAAAGCACCAGAGTGTGCTCCCGCCCAGCCCCAATGCACATCTGCCTGTCTGGGGAGGTGGTGACACCTCCCTTCGACAGGAAACCTATTGTCCAGGCCTTCCCTGCCGGAGTTTCGGTCAGCAGCAGGAGGCCAGACCCGTGTCTGTGGCAGAGGCATCCATTTTGTGATGCCGGGGCTCAGGAAAGTCCTACCGGGTTTGGCCAGTGTGAACATGTCTATCCCTCTAGAAGGGTGGAATGCTACCCCCGCCGCCAGAACTGGCCGGGTGGTTGTGTTGCAAAGCGTTTGACACCAAACACGACATGTTTTGATGCAGCCATTCCAAAGTTAGCATTTACTGCTAGGTTATAATGCACTTAAGAGTATATTGTATGGCTGTATCACAGATCAGCCATAAGGAAGTATTTTCGAAAGGTGCAGAGGGGCTCAGCTCATGCTTGGGCACCCTCTCACATAAAACAAAGCACTCTGCCTTCAGGATTGTCAAGGCCTGCCATAGGAGTGGCTTATAGGTTTATATGTGTCTTTGGGGGGGGGGGGGGGGGCGGTTGGCACGGCTTACCTTCAACATCCAAAGTGCAGTAACTCAGGCCCAGGGGATCGACGCGAGATGACCGACGAGGCGACGTGTCCGGAGCCAAAGAGGGCGTCTGATGGCCTGGGGCAGGTATAAATACCTCACCCCAACCCTCTGCTCACCGGAAGTGATGCAGCTAGCACGCTGGGCTGGGGGACTCCCCTCCCGGGGTCCCCACAACTAGAGGGGGTGGCGGTGTGCCTAATGTGGCAGTAAAGTGCCGCCCTTTGAGGTTTCCCACTGCGTGAGCTGCGGGCAGCCTCAGAGAGGGAGCTGTGGGTTCGCCCCCGTCAACCATTGACTTCTTTCAGCTGGAAGGTCGATGCACTGTCAATCACGTCTTGGATCCGCCCAGGGCTGTACTTCCTCTCTTCCTTATGCAGTTGGTCTTCCAGGTGAATATGTAACAAGGCCCACCTTATGTGCCCCCGTGGACCAGGGTGGGCAGTATTATTAGAACCTTTGTCCTGTGGGACTCATTCAAAGGCAGAAGCCTTGGCCGTGCCTGAGGGGGTCCAAAATCTAACACGAGTTCTGGCTCATTGTAAATCAACATTAATATGAAAGGAGGCACAGGATAAACTCGTTTTATATCAAAAATACATTAGAGCAACGAGTGTGCAACAAAATGTGACGAGTGGTCGTAGCGCAGAGGACGCCCTGCTCAGAATGGGAATAGAATTACAGCTCACAAGACACTGCTCTGTCCTCTATGGCTGTAAGCAGGATCTGAAGCAGTTCATTGGGCGAGTGTGAACTTGACATAGAGCTTCCAAGATAATTGTATCCATCGACCAGAAAGGAGAGCTTGTCAGTGTTTTGCCCCCGTCTGATTGTTGGGGTCTCTTCAGCTTTGCAGTCCTCTGACCATCACACCTGCATATGAAGGAGACAGAGACCAGAGACATCCGGCGTCTACGAGCTGACTCCTCCTCGCCTTCTCAGTAGTAGCATTCTGCGCAGCACTCACCCCGTAGTTAGGAGTTCATCGCTCGATCGCCAACTCATCTGTGGTCAAATCAGATTTACCAGTTACAGGTGTGCCTGTCAGATGAAACCGGATTTTCTTTGGGAAGATAAAAAATACAATGCCTCTGTGGAAGCCCTCTCCCATGGTGAGGGGAGCGTTTAGCAGTTTTCACTGCCTCTTTCCGGCAGGGTTTTCCTGGTGGTGACAGGCAGTAAACATTGACCTGTCATTCCTACCATCTAAATTAGGTGGGCAAAATGACCATTCAGCCTCCAATGGCCCTTATTCTGTAGAGCCGCCGGACGGGATTAATCATGACGGGGACGGAGTAGTCTCCACCGTGATTAACTCTAAGTACCGCCCATAGTTAAATTCGGAAGGCGACCACATTCTTCGTGGTAAGGGCACTCCATCGCCATTGCCACTGAGTACCTTTTCTGCCAAGAATTAAATAGGCCCTTTGTAAAGTTACATTTAATTCTTTATCTTATACACTCACTGTACACAGAAACAATCTTTTTTAACTGCAGGGGCTTTTTTGAATGCTTTTGCTAAGGTTCAAGTGGGAGCCTGACCCTAAGATGGCCCAATTGCTTCTTATCACACAACCAATTCTAAATCACCCTCAATACCACACCACAACCATCAACAATGCCAAAACAAGTAACAATAACGCTGTCACCACCACCAATACTAAAACCTCACCAATAACACTGTCACCAGCACCACCTTCAGTAACACCATCATTGCCAAATACCACCACCACTACCACCATTAACTATACCACACCACCAGTACTACCCTACCAATAACACAGTACCACTAACCGCACTACCAGCACTATAAATGCCAAAGCCACACCACAACTGTCACCACCACCAATACAAACCAGCACCAATAACACTGTAACCAACACTACAACCAAGACCACCTTCAATAACACCACGATTGCCAATAACACCACCAGTACCACTATCTATACCATTAACTGAACCACCAGCACCACCTAGCCAATAACACAGTACCACTATTCGCACTTCCAGTACTATAACTACCACACCACAGCTATCACCTATGCCAATACCAAAACCAGTAACAATAACACTGTCAGCAATAACACAACCAAGACCACCTTCAATAACCCCACCAGTACCCCCATCTGTCATTAACTGCACCACCAATACACCACCATTACCATAACACAGTACCACTAATCACACTACCTGTACTATGACTACCACACCACAACTATTACAACCACCAATACCAAAACCAGCACCAATAACACTGTCACCGACACCACAACCAAGATCAAATTCAATAACATCACCATTCCCAATAACCACCAGTACCACTATCTACACCATTAACTGTACCACCAGCACCACCTAGCCAATAACACAGTACCATTATTCGCACTTCCAGTACTACAACTACCACACCCAGGCGCGCAACACCCAATGGACTCACAGGGCTTCAGCCCCCCCCCCCGTTGTGTGTGGCAGCCCGGGATGAGACAGCTTCCCGGCGCACACACAGCAGCACCCGAGCACTTCACAGGTCTTTAAAAGACCATTTGCATGTTAATGAGGCCTCGCTGTTGTTTCACCCCTTCTAAGAGCCCCTGCAGTTCCACTCTGCCTATGGCTTAAAATATTCAGCCCCCCCCCCCCGAAATTTTTTCTTAGCCCCCCCCCCCGAAATTTGGCTCTAGTTGCGCCTCTGACCACACCACAGCTATCACCTATGCCAATACCAAAACCAGCACCAATAGCACTGTCACCGACACCACAACCAAGATCAACTTCAATAACCTCACCATTCCCAATAACCACCAGTACCACTATCTATACCATTTACTGTACCACCAGTACACCACCAGTACCATAACACGGTACCACTAACCACACTACCAGCACTATGACTGCCAATGCCACACCACAACTGTCACAACCACCAATACAAAACCAGCACCAATAACACTGTCACCAACACTACAACCAATAACACCTTCAATAACACCATCATTGCCAATAACACCACCAGTACCACTATCTATACCATTAACTGTACCACCAGCACCACCTGGCAAATAACACAGTACCACCAATCACACTACCTGTACTATGACTCCCACACCACAACTATTACCACCACCAATACCAAAACCAGCACCAATAACACTGTCACCAACACCACCTTCATTAACACCATCATTGCCAAATACCACCACCAGTATCACCATTAACTATACCACCAATACTCCACCAGTACTACCCGGCCAATAACACAGTATCACCAATCACACTACCTGTACTATGACTACCACACCACAACTATTACCACCACCACCACCAATACAAAACCAGCACCAATAGCACTGTCACCAACACTACAACCAATAACACCTTCAATAACACCATCATTGCCAATAACACCACCAGTACCACTATCTATACCATTAATTGAACCACCAGCACCACCATTGCCAATATCCACCAGTAGCACCATCTATACCATTGACTTTACCACCAATATACCACCAGTACCACCCGCCAATAAAACAGTACCACCAATCGCACTACCAGCTCTATGACGACCAATTTCACACTGCCACCATAACGGATACTACCACCAATATGTCCATCACCAATGCCACACAGCCACAACTAATTTCAGGCATTGAAGAACAATTTGTCTTTAAAGTGCTCTTGTTTTGAAAGTTATTTCAGCATGCCTGTATCTCCATTCATTGTCACAGTACACCCAGACCTATTGGCTTTGCCAGTGTTTGTTTTAACACCTTGTGTGGTTAATTAAAGGAAGGCCGCCTTGCTGCACTGACACTGGGGTGTATCCTTGCCACGAACACTGTGGACGGCAGCGGTCTCCGCCCAGTACTGGAGGCAGGGGAGCAGGCTTTGGGCTAAGGGGACAATTAGAAATAGTTATTCTTCGAGCTGGCTTTATGGAAATAATCGTTTATGTATTCGGGCAGAAACGAAGGCCTTCTCTAATTTGATTTTTTTAAAACAATATTTACAAATCATAAATGCTGTATTTATGAACTATTTCTGAAAAGTAAATAAGCAAGGTTTCTTTTAATAAATAAGGGTAAAAAAGAGGAGACTCGCCTCAGATTTTTAACCCCGAGGTTAATCCTACATAAGATGAATTCCAACGTGATATTTCTCCCCCCGAAAATGGCGAGGGGCCGCCCTAGTGTCCTGCTGGAGTGTTTAAGTCGGAAGCAGTGCTGCGTCTATAGAAATGAAGCCGGATGCGTGAAGCATAAAGTGCGTGTAAAAAGATGAACCACTGGCCACTATGGGAAACGCACATTTTTTTATTTTGGCTTTAATCATACATTTAAAGACCCCCAGTTGATGTCTGGAGCACATTACACCTTGTGGCTCGTTTAGTCCAGGGACGGACCCATGTGTTCCTTGTTTGTAGGAGGTGGATGGGGGTGCAGATAAACAGATCAGACTAATGACGTAAATCACTTACAGTCCCACACAAGTAAGAGACAAAGAGTGTGATTCTGTTTCACTCGTTGGATCTTGTGCACAATCATTCCACTTTACAGACCCAAGTTCAGCAGGATTAAAGGCTGGGTGAACTTGCTGGGATTTGAACCTGTGACCGTGAGGTCGAACAAAGGCTCCTACGGTGGGCGCATTAGTCTACTGAGCCACAGACCCGGCCTTACACGAGGAGGGGCGGGGCGTACGCGTTCTAGCGCATTAGTCCACTGAGCCGTCAGACCCGGCCTTACACGAGGAGGGTAGGGGAGGGGCGGGCGTGCGCGTTCTAGCGCATTAGTCCACTGAGCCGTCAGACCCGGCCTTACACGAGGAGGGTAGGGGAGGGGCGGGCGTGCGCGCGCGTTCTAGCGCATTAGTCCACTGAGCCATCAGACCCGGCCTTACACAAGGAGGGGCGGGGCGTGCGCGTTCTAGCGCATTAGTCCACTGAGCCATCAGACCCGGCCTTACACGAGGAGGGGAGGGGTGGGGCGTGCGCGTTCTAGCGCATTAGTCCACTGAGCCATCAGACCCGGCCTTACACGAGGAGGGGAGGGGAGGGGCAGGGCGTGCACGTTCTAGCGCATTAGTCCACTGAGCCATCAGACCCGGCCTTACACGAGGAGGGGCGGGGCGTGCGCGTTCTAGCGCATTAGTCCACTGAGCCATCAGACCCGGCCTTACACGAGGAGGGGAGGGGCGGGGTGTGCGCGTTCTAGCGCATTAGTCCACTGAGCCATCAGACCCGGCCTTACACGAGGAGGGGAGGGGCGTGCGCGTTCTAGCGCATTAGTCCGCTGTGCCGTCAGACCCGGCCTTACACGAGGAGGGACGGGGCGTGCGCGTGCGCGTGCTAGCGCATTAGTTCACTGAGCCATCAGACCTGGCCTTACACGAGGAGGGGAGGGGAGGGGCGGGGCGTGCGCGTTCTAGCGCATTAGTCCACTGAGCCATCAGACCCGGCCTTACACGAGGAGGGGCGGGGCGTGCGCGTTCTAGCGCATTAGTCCACTGAGCCATCAGACCCGGCCTTACACGAGGAGCGAAGGGGCGGGGCGGGCGCGTTCTAGCGCATTAGTCCACTGAGCCATCAGACCCGGCCTTACACGAGGAGGGGAGGGGCGGGGCCTGCGCGTGCTAGCGTATTAGTCCACTGAGCCATCAGACCCGGCCTTACACGAGGAGGGGAGGTTCGGGGCGGGGCGTGCGCATTCTAGCGCATTAGTCCACTGAGCCATCAGACCCGGCCTTACACAAGGAGGGGCGGGGCGTGCGTGTTCTAGGACAATATTGCAATAAGGGAACACACAAAGTTCTCGTTGATCACCAAAACATATCTAATGAAAATTATTAAAAATCTAAATCCTTCTCCTTATCATTATGATATCATGCTATAAAACAATTGACAAAATGAACCCAGTATTTTTCTGTCTTCGGCACGGTATTGTTTACACTTCTGTTTCTGAAAGTATTTTTCCTAAATTACAGTAGACTGCTCAGATCAATGATCACTCCTCAAATAAACAAATTAAGTGAATCCATTCAAGCCTTTAATATTAGACCTATGTTGACCCTTCCATGGTTTCCAGTAAAGTTTTAGATAAAACTATCTTGTTGGAGCTTGCTCCCTACCAGTCTGGTTCAGAAGACGCTGCAGTTCAGAGACAGCCACCCCTGAAATCTTGGATGACTTACACTGCATGCTGGACCATGGAGCGACCGCCTTCTTGTCCTTTGGACCTCTCAGCAGCATGCCACCCCTGAAATCTTGGATGACTTACACTGCATGCTGGACCATGGAGCGGCCGCCTTCGTGTCCTTTGGACCTCTCAGCAGCATGCCACCCCTGAAATCTTGGATGACTTACACTGCATGCTGGACCATGGAGCGGCCGCCTTCGTGTCCTTTGGACCTCTCAGCAGCATGCCACCCCTGAAATCTTGGATGACTTACACTGCATGCTGGACCATGGAGCGGCCGCCTTCGTGTCCTTTGGACCTCTCAGCAGCATGCCACCCCTGAAATCTTGGATGACTTACACTGCATGCTGGACCATGGAGCGGCCGCCTTCGTGTCCTTTGGACCTCTCAGCAGCATACCACCCCTGAAATCTTGGATGACTTACACTGCATGCTGGACCATGGAGCGGCCGCCTTCGTGTCCTTTGGACCTTTCAACAGCATGCCACCCCTGAAATCTTGGATGACTTACACTGCATGCTGGACCATGGAGCGGCCGCCTTCGTGTCCTTTGGACCTCTCAGCAGCATGCCACCCCTGAAATCTTGGATGACTTACACTGCATGCTGGACCATGGAGCGGCCGCCTTCGTGTCGTTTGGACCTCTCAGCAGCATGCCACCCCTGAAATCTTGGATGACTTACACTGCATGCTGGACCATGGAGCGGCCGCCTTCGTGTCCTTTGGACCTCTCAGCAGCATGCCACCCCTGAAATCTTGGATGACTTACACTGCATGCTGGACCATGGAGCGGCCGCCTTCGTGTCCTTTGGACCTCTCAGCAGCATGCCACCCCTGAAATCTTGGATGACTTACACTGCATGCTGGACCATGGAGCGGCCGCCTTCGTGTCCTTTGGACCTCTCAGCAGCATGCCACCCCTGAAATCTTGGATGACTTACACTGCATGCTGGACCATGGAGCGGCCGCCTTCGTGTCCTTTGGACCTCTCAGCAGCATGCCACCCCTGAAATCTTGGATGACTTACACTGCATGCTGGACCACGGAGTGACCGCCTTCTTGACCTTTGGACCTCTCAGCAGCATGCCACCCCTGAAATCTTGGATGACTTACACTGCATGCTGGACCATGGAGCGGCCGCCTTCTTGACCTTTGGACCTCTCAGCAGCATGCCACCCCTGAAATCTTGGATGACTTACACTGCATGCTGGACCATGGAGCGGCCGCCTTCGTGTCCTTTGGACCTCTCAGCAGCATGCCACCCCTGAAATCTTGGATGACTTACACTGCATGCTGGACCATGGAGCGGCCGCCTTCGTGTCCTTTGGACCTCTCAGCAGCATGCCACCCCTGAAATCTTGGATGACTTACACTGCATGCTGGACCATGGAGCGGCCGCCTTCGTGTCGTTTGGACCTCTCAGCAGCATGCCACCCCTGAAATCTTGGATGACTTACACTGCATGCTGGACCATGGAGCGGCCGCCTTCGTGTCCTTTGGACCTCTCAGCAGCATGCCACCCCTGAAATCTTGGATGACTTACACTGCATGCTGGACCATGGAGCGGCCGCCTTCGTGTCCTTTGGACCTCTCAGCAGCATGCCACCCCTGAAATCTTGGATGACTTACACTGCATGCTGGACCATGGAGCGGCCGCCTTCGTGTCCTTTGGACCTCTCAGCAGCATGCCACCCCTGAAATCTTGGATGACTTACACTGCATGCTGGACCATGGAGCGGCCGCCTTCGTGTCCTTTGGACCTCTCAGCAGCATGCCACCCCTGAAATCTTGGATGACTTACACTGCATGCTGGACCATGGAGCGACCGCCTTCTTGTCCTTTGGACCTCTCAGCAGCATGCCACCCCTGAAATCTTGGATGACTTACACTGCATGCTGGACCATGGAGCGGCCGCCTTCGTGTCCTTTGGACCTCTCAGCAGCATGCCACCCCTGAAATCTTGGATGACTTACACTGCATGCTGGACCATGGAGCGGCCGCCTTCTTGTCCTTTGGACCTCTCAGCAGCATGCCACCCCTGAAATCTTGGATGACTTACACTGCATGCTGGACCATGGAGCGGCCGCCTTCTTGACCTTTGGACCTCTCAGCAGGGTATGACACTATGGCCGTCAGGGATCTCAAAGCACACATGGACATCGAAGTTTCTAATTATTTCACTTCTGTCCTACTCATCGAAGGCAGCTGTTTACTGTGGGAACAGACTCATGGAAGTTGGTGAATCTCCCCTTGATACATTTGCTGTGTCAGCAGTCCAGACCGCATTCAGGTACACACTTTCTAGACCCTCTGGCACTAAGGACTTTGTCAATGTGCCACATTTTCAGAAAGCCAGTTGGACTGCAACCGCCCCACAACCCACTGAGCAATATTTGAGTAAGATACATTTTAGAGAGCAATCAATCCTGAGAGATGTCACAGGGATATTTAGTGAGTTCCAACCCCTCTTTCATCGTGGAAAGGCACACTCAAAACACTAGGAAACAAGGGATACACTTTTAAGATGTATTTTAAGTCTAAATCCTATCCTAGTGCATACAGTGGGAATGGCAACCCTTAAGGAAATCAGCAACGCAGTAGTCACAACGTTTAACAGGAGTGTGAACAGCAAAACATATTGGTCGAATCATAACGTTTTTTTGTATCAATATTTACAATCCCACTCTCACCTCTTTGGCCAACTGGCGGGCTATGCTTAGGCCGACCCAGACTATGCAGAACATTTCAACCTGGGTCATGTGGCAAAACAGGCGAGAATGGTCCTTTCTCCTTCCCGTGTGCGAGAACAGGGTGGGATCATATTAGGTCCGATGGAAGTATTTAAATTGTATCAGTCTTAATTTGGCTCAAATAGCCGAGCATTTGGCCACCATCTTGGCCTCAAGCCATTCATCGTCCTTCTGAGGGCCCACATCTACCTGCCATTGTGGAGCATGAGCAGAAGGGGTGGGAAAAGTGGACGAGTGACTGGGTTGGACAAGTGCGGCCTGGATGTGTGGGGGTGGGCAAGGTTACATAGTGCAGCGTTTCGGTTTAGTACTTAGCAGAAGTATTCTGATAGAGATTTCTACAGGGGCGGCTCCTCCACTAGGGCGAAAAAGCGTCGCCCCACTGCTTTCTCGCAGTGCTAGAAGCAGAAACATAAAATGGTAATAACATCCGGTTCTCACCATTTTATGTTTGGTTGCGGGTGGGCGGGAGGTTGGATGGGGCTGCTTTGCAACCAGGACAGGGGAGGAGTAGTGTGCCTGCCCACTCCAGAGTGCACAAAGACTATTTGGTTGGCCCCCTGGGTCCGCCCAAACCACTCATGCACACTCTGCCCTTCTCCATGTAGGCTGCATTGCATTGCAGGCTGCATGGAGAAGATGGCCTCCCCATTAGATGCTGGCTGGGCAACAGCCCGACCAATGATTGGCCTAGTGGCGGGAGCCTGGCTGCCTGCTTCCAGACAAGGGACCGTGCTGGCTGAAAGGTATGTTTAATTTAAAAAAATATATATTTTTCAATTGAACCCCACCCCCTGTACGACCCCTCCGTGCGACCCCCTGACCCCCCACCCGCGAGCCATGCCGGCAGCTACTGGATTTCTAACCACAGATTCCCCACCTAGTGATTTTCCACAGATGCCAGACTGGATCCAGAAGAGTTTCATAGTAACTCCCTCACGTGCCAGTAGGTGGCATCATTTGGCTCTGTGTTGAATCTGCCCTGCTGCATGTGACATCGGGCCACTATATCCGCTCCACCCCTGTGCGCTGATGTGGGTTTCTTTCTGTTCTTCGTCTTCGCTGTTGGACGCGGAGCCATTAAGAATTATATTGTACCAGTGTGCAGATCTCTAGAATGGGCTCTTATTAGTATGGACCAGATGAGTCCAGTCCGCAGAACCGGAAGAAGGGAGGGTCGGTGAAGAATCTGCAGATTGATAGTCTCGACCAAAAAAGGTTACCTAAGGGAAGTAACTTATTCTTGTGAGACAGACTTCCAACTGCTGGGTCCTCACCTTGTGAATAGATGACAAAGCAATACCTCCCCACCCCCTGGTGGTAGTCTGTGGAATACGTCGAACCAGGAAATCCTGCAGGACAGATCAGGTGGAGTTCCCATCCCATAGGGTCTGGCTGTCCAGACAATGATACTCTGTGATCGTGTGAATGGATGCCCCCGCAGCATCCTGGCAGATGTCCTAGACTGGACCATAACCAGTCTGGGGCCTGGGGAAATTCACAAGATGAAGAGTTTGTGGCTAGATGGAGTCTCTACCAGAAAAGGTGTTACTGAAGGTAAGTGACTTGTTCTTTAGACCCCCTTGGGAGTGGTCACGATCGTACTACACAATCTTAGTTACACAAATTCCACTTTTCAGGGTGCGACAGTGTGGAGGTGGTACCCAAGCATCTATCATTCGACAGTCTTGGCGGGCCAGCTAGGGGCTCATAACCGATCATGGAGTAACCACCAAACTGTCTTTGACTAAGGCCCGGTTCTAGAGGGTGGGCCGGGTGGGCCAGGCCCACCCAAACATGGGCCTTGCCCTCGCAGTGAATCTGCCACCGATGTACAACAACAATAAAAACTGTTCAGATAACTGGTGATTCACGATCCTGCTACAGAGCAACCATTTGTATGTTGGTAGTTTTTAAATGCAGATAAACTGAATTCTATGGGAATAGCTCAGTGGGTTACTACCTCTGTCACAGATAACCTTGTGTTACCTGCAGTTCAGAAGTTACTTTCCTAACTTAGGACAGTGACCTATGAACTGTAATCAAAGAGCTCCATACAAACTTCGCTTTTTTGTGTTGTGCTATAGTTAAAACTTTACCATTCTTTCATTATTCTAATGTTACTAAAAAGAGTTTGTTTGGGTAGTTGTATATTTTTATCAGAAAAGCCAACCCCCAACCACTGGAGTACTCTTTAAATCCTGAGTTTGTGCTTCTCCAGACCAAACCCCCGTAAAATATACTGCCCACCAGTATGGATGACGTGATTCCTACACCTTGTAATCATTGGCTTATTTGACATTCCCCGTAGACTGATTTATTGTCTCTGTATAATGTGTGCTGTTACGTAAAGTACTGTGACACCCTGCACTCATATGAGTAGCGCAATACAACCAATAGAATGGATATGAGAGAGGGGCAATGGAGAGATGAGGGGCACTAGTGGAGAGTGGCAGTGAGGGAAGCCGAGGAGGAGGTCATGGGGTGGGGCAACTACAGAGAGATGAGGGGCACTGGTGGAGGGTGGCAGTGAGGGAATCCGAGGAGGAGGCCATGGGGCGTGGGAGAACTACAGAGAGATGAGGGGCACTGGTAGAGGGTGGCAGTGAGGAAATCCGAGGAGGAAGTCATGGGGTGGGGGGAACTACAGAGAGATGAGGGGCACTAGTGGAGGGTGGCAGTGAGGGAAACCGAGGAGGAGGTCACGGGTGGGGGGAACTACGGAGAGATGAGGGGCGCTGGTGGAGGGTGGCAGTGAGGGAATCTGAGGAGGAGGTCAAGGGATGGGGGTAACTACGAATAGATGAGGGGCACTGGTGGAGGGTGGCAGTGAGGGAATCTGAGGAGGAGGTCATGGGGTGGGGGGAACTACGAATAGATGAGGGGAGCTGGTGGAGGGTGGCAGTGAGGGAATCTGAGGAGGAGGTCATGGGGTGGGGGGAACTACGAATAGATGAGGGGCACTGTTGGAGGGTGGCAGTGAGGGAATCTGAGGAGGAGGTCATGGGGTGGGGGAAAACTACAGAGAGATGAGGGGCGCTGGTGGAGGGAGCAGTGAGGGAATCTGAGGCGGAGATCATGGGGTGGGGGGCTACAGAGTAATGAGGGGCACTAGTGGAGGATGGCAGTGAGGGAAGCGGAGGAGGAGGTCATGGGGTGTGGGGGAGCTATGGAGAGATGAGGGGCACTGGTAGAGAGTGCTAGTTAGGGACTCTGAGGAGGAGTCCATGATGGGGAGTGACTACGGAGAAATGAAGGGCACTGTTGGAGGGTGACAGTGAGGGAATCTGAGGAGGAGGTCATGGGGTGGGGGGAACTACAGAGAGAGGAGGGGCGCTGGTGGAGGGAGCAGTGAGGGAATCTGAGGAGGAGGTCATGGGGTGGGGGGGCTACAGAGTAATGAGGGGCACTAGTGGAGGATGGCAGTGAGGGAAGCGGAGGAGGAGGTCATGGGGTGGGGGGAACAACGAATAGATGAGGGGTACTGGTGGAGGGTGGTAGTGAGGGAAACCGAGGAGGAGGTCACAGGTGGGGGGAACTAAGGAGAGATGAGGGGCGCTGGTGGAGGGAGCAGTGAGGGAATCTGAGGAGGAGGTCGTGGGGTGTGCGGGAGCTATGGAGAGATGAGGGGCACTGGTAGAGAGTGCTAGTTAGGGACTCTGAGGAGGAGGCCATGATGGGGAGGGGCTACGGAGGGATGAGGGGCACTGGTGGAGGGTGGTTGTTAAGTTATCTACAGAGATAGAGGTAAAAAAAGAGGTAAGAAAGACTTTTGCACCAGCACCAAAGCCGGCCCTGTCATGGCCTTTCTGTTTGTGTTTATTTAATTAACAGTCAGGTGATTAGGACAACTGTGGAGCATACTTTAAAGTGCGTGCTAATGACATTCACTGCTATATTCAATGTTTCAAGTTCGAAGGTGATTTTACTAATAGTTTTATCAGGAATAATGGAAGTGGAACTGAATGGTGGCTGATATGGGGCTGGGGCCCAAGGTCAGCTGTGAGATAAAGGGAAATGGAGAGGGGTGTAAGAAAAGTGGATAATCAAGCCTGTCAGGGAGTGCGTTGCAGAGTCCGGGGTCAGGTGGGGGTAGTAATGAAGAGGGATTCTCTCTGAAGGTTCGCATAGAGGGAGCCTGTAAGCGAGTGCGCTGCAGAGTCAGGGTTCAGGTGGAGGTAGTAATGAAGAGGGATTCTCCCTGAAGGCTCGCACAGAGGGAGCCTGTCAGGGAGTGCGTTGCAGAGTCCGGGGTCAGGTGGAGGTTGTAATGAAGAGGGATTCTCTCTGAAGGCTCGCACAGAGGGAGCCTGTCAGGGAGTGCGCTGCAGAGTCCGGGGTCAGGTGGAGGTAGTAATGAAGAGGGTTTCTCCCTGAAGACTCGCACTGAGGGAGCCTGTAAGGGGGTGCGTTGCAGAGTCCGGGGTCAGGTGGAGGTAGTAATGAAGAGGGATTCTCCCTGAAGGCGTGCACAGAGGGAGCCTGTAGGGGAGCGCGCTGCAGAGTCCGGGGTCAGGTGGAGGTAGTAATGAAGAGGGATTCTCTCTGAAGGCTCGCACAGAGGGAGCCTGTAAGCGAGTGCGTTGCAGAGTCAGGGGTCAGGTGGAGGTTGTAATGAAGAGGGATTCTCCCTGAAGTCTCGCACAGAGGGAGCCTGTAAGGGAGTGCGTTGCAGAGTAAGGGGTAAGGTGGAGGTAGTAATGAAGAGGGATTCTCCCTGAAGGCTCGCACAGAGGGAGCCTGTAAGGGAGTGCGCGGCAGAGTCAGGGGTCAGGTGGAGGTAGTAATGAAGAGGGATTCTCTCTGAAGGCTCGCACAGAGGGAGCCTGTAAGGGAGTGCGCGGCAGAGTCAGGGGTCAGGTGGAGGTAGTAATGAAGAGGGATTCTCCCTGAAGGCTCGCACAGAGGGAGCCTGTCAGGGAGTGCGTTGCAGAGTCAGGGGTCAGGTGGAGGTAGTAATGAAGACGGA
This sequence comes from Triturus cristatus, assembly GCF_964204655.1. Lineage (NCBI taxonomy): Eukaryota > Metazoa > Chordata > Amphibia > Caudata > Salamandridae > Triturus > Triturus cristatus. Next base: position 44,840,116 of record NC_140589.1, read on the forward strand.
TTCTCCCTGAAGGCTTGCACAGAGGGAACGTGTAAGCGAGTGCGCTGCAGAGTCCGGGGTCAGGTGGAGGTAGTAATGAAGAGGGATTCTCCCTGAAGGCTCGCACAGAGGGAGCCTGTAAGCGAGTGCGCTGCAGAGTCCGGGGTCAGGTGGAGGTAGTAATGAAGAGGGATTCTCCCTGAAGGCTCGCACAGAGGGAGCCTGTAAGGGAGATCGTTGCAGAGTCCGGGGTCAGGTGGAGGTAGTAATGAAGAGGGATTCTCCCTGAAGGCTTGCACAGAGGGAGCCTGTAAGGGAGAGCGTTGCAGAGTCCGGGGTCAGGTGGAGGTAGTAATGAAGAGGGATTCTCCCTGAAGGCTTGCACAGAGGGAGCCTGTAAGGGAGAGCGTTGCAGAGTCAGGGGTCAGGTGGAGGTAGTAATGAAGAGGGATTCTCCATGAAGGCTCGCACAGAGGGAGCCTGTAAGTGAGTGCGCTGCAGAGTCCGGGGTCAGGTGGAGGTAGTAATGAAGAGGGTTTCTCCCTGAAGACTCACACTGAGGGAGCCTGTCAGGGAGTGCGTTGCAGAGTCCACGGTCAGGTGGAGGTAGTAATGAAGAGGGTTTCTCCCTGAAGACTCGCACTGAGGGAGCCTGTCAGGGAGTGCGTTGCAGAGTCCGGGGTCAGGTGGAGGTAGTAATGAAGAGGGTTTCTCCCTGAAGACTCGCACTGAGGGAGCCTGTAAGGGGGTGCATTGCAGAGTCCGGGGTCAGGTGGAGGTAGTAATGAAGAGGGATTCTCTCTGAAGGCTTGCACAGAGGGAGCCTGTAGGGGAGCGCGCTGCAGAGTCAGGGGTCAGGTGGAGGTAGTAATGAAGAGGGATTCTCCCTGAAGGCTTGCACAGAGGGAGCCTGTACGGGAGTGGGTTGCAGAGTCCGGGGTCAGGTGGAGGTAGTAATGAAGAGGGATTCTCCCTGAAGGCTCGCACAGAGGGAGCCTGTAAGGGAGTGCGTTGCAGAGTAAGGGGTAAGGTGGAGGTAGTAATGAAGAGGGATTCTCCCTGAAGGCTCGCACAGAGGGAGCCTGTAAGGGAGTGCGCGGCAGAGTCAGGGGTCAGGTGGAGGTAGTAAGGAAGAGGGATTCTCCCTGAAGGCTCGCACAGAGGGATCCTGTAAGGGAGTGCGCTGCAGAGTCAGGGGTCAGGTGGAGGTAGTAATGAAGAGGGATTCTCCCTGAAGGCTCGCACAGAGGGAGCCTGTAAGGGAGTGCGCGGCAGAGTCAGGGGTCAGGTGGAGGTAGTAATGAAGAGGGATTCTCCCTGAAGACTCGCACAGAGGGAGCCTGTAAGGGAGTGCGCGGCAGAGTCAGGGGTCAGGTGGAGGTAGTAATGAAGAGGGTTTCTCCCTGAAGACTCGCACTGAGGGAGCCTGTAAGGGGGTGCGTTGCAGAGTCCGGGGTCAGGTGGAGGTAGTAATGAAGAGGGAGTCTCCCTGAAGGCTTGCACAGAGGGAGCCTGTAAGGGAGTGCGCTGCAGAGTCAGGGTTCAGGTGGAGGTAGTAATGAAGAGGGAGTCTCCCTGAAGGCTTGCACTGAGGGAGCCTGTAAGGGAGTGTGTTGCAGAGTCCGGGGTCAGGTGGAGGTTGTAATGAAGAGGGATTCTCTCTGAAGGCTCGCACAGAGGGAGCCTGTCAGGGAGTGCGCTGCAGAGTCCGGGGTCAGGTGGAGGTAGTAATGAAGAGGGTTTCTCCCTGAAGACTCGCACTGAGGGAGCCTGTAAGGGGGTGCGTTGCAGAGTCCGGGGTCAGGTGGAGGTAGTAATGAAGAGGGATTCTCCCTGAAGGCTTGCACAGAGGGAGCCTGTAGGGGAGCGCGCTGCAGAGTCAGGGGTCAGGTGGAGGTTGTAATGAAGAGGGATTCTCCCTGAAGTCTCGCACAGAGGGAGCCTGTAAGGGAGTACGCTGCAGAGTCCGGGGTCAGGTGGAGGTAGTAATGAAGAGGGATTCTCCCTGAAGGCTCGCCCAGAGGGAGCCTGTAAGGGAGTGCGTTGCAGAGTCTGGGGTCAGGTGGAGGTAGTAATGAAGAGGGATTCTCCCTAAAGGCTCGCACAGAGGGAGCCTGTAAGCGAGTGCGCTGCAGAGTCCGTGGTCAGGTGGAGGTAGTAATGAAAAGGGATTCTCCCTGAAGGCTCGCACAGAGGGAGCCTGTAAGGTAGTGCGCTGCAGAGTCCGGGGTCAGGTGGAGGTAGTAATGAAGCGGGATTCTCCCTGAAGGCTCGCACAGAGGGAGCCTGTCAGGGAGTGCGTTGCAGAGTCCGGGGTCAGGTGGAGGTAGTAATGAAGAGGGTTTCTCCCTGAAGACTCGCACTGAGGGAACCTGTAAGCGAGTGCGCTGCAGAGTCTGGGGTCAGGTGGAGGTAGTAATGAAGAGGGTTTCTCCCTGAAGACTCACACTGAGGGAGCCTTTCAGGGAGTGCGTTGCAGAGTCCGGGGTCAGGTGGAGGTAGTAATGAAGAGGGTTTCTCCCTGAAGACTCGCACTGAGGGAGCCTGTAAGGGAGTGTGTTGCAGAGTCCGGGGTCAGGTGGAGGTAGTAATGAAGAGGGATTCTCCCTGAAGACTCGCACAGAGGGAGCCTGTAAGGGAGAGCGCTGCAGAGTCAGGGGTCAGGTGGGGGTAGTAATGAAGAGGGTTTCTCCCTGAAGGCTCGCACAGAGAGAGCCTGTAAGGGAGTGCGTTGCAGAGTCCAGGGTCAGGTGGAGGTAGTAATGAAGAGGGATTCTCCCTGAAGGCTCGCACAGAGGGAGCCTGTAAGGGAGTGCGCTGCAGAGTCCGGGGTCGGGTGGAGGTAGTAATGAAGAGGGATTCTCCCTGAAGGCTCGCACTGAGGGAGCCTGTAAGGGAGTGCGCTGCAGAGTCCGGGGTCGGATGGAGGTAGTAATGAAGAGGGATTCTCCTTGAAGGCTCGCACAGAGGGAGCCTGTAAGGGAGTGCGCTGCAGGGTCTGGGGTCAGGTGGAGGTAGTAATGAAGAGGGTTTGTCCCTGAAGGCTCGCACAGAGGGAGCCCGAGAAGTGTCACTTGCTTTATACTCCCACCTTAGAAACCTTCTCTTCCCATCAAAGGGACATTACATGGAAGAAAAGCACTTTTGAGAGTGATAACATTGAGAAAAGAGACTTGGAAAAGAGTGCGTTTTACGGGGCCTTGTAAGACTAAGGAGAGATAAAGGAGGGCCCTGAAGCAGGCCTGGCTATATATATAAGCTATTAATCGGGCCCGCAGTGGCCCACCCGAATGTACCCTTGGCCCACCCAAATAAAAGCTCCTGGAGCCGGGCTGGCTTTGAACACTTGGGAGATATATTCAGGTCCTTCGGATGTGGTGGGAGTGATACAACCAGTCTTTGACAGCTGGGTTCAGTTTTTAATGTTCCCACAGTGGGGAGCTGTATCCACGGTGCTATCAGTCTGGGGTCTTGGTGTGTGGTGGGGGCTCATATGAGGCACGGGCAGATCTTGGAGTCACCCCCACACTACAGCGGCTCGTTGCCCGTGATGCCGGACAGCATTAGGTCCTGCGGCGGGTCAGGCCCGTGACGTTGCCCTGTGCGCCTGTGACTTTAAGCAGCCGGCTCCCTGTGCTCAAGTGCTGACGGCTGCAGGCAGATGGTGCCGTGTTTAACTAAAGTGACACTTAGCTGTCTCCCGGCTAAGTCACTGGCGACGAGGCCACCGCTCCCAGCCAAGGCAAACACCGAGGCGGCTGTGTTATTTTTATCCTAATTTATTCCAACAGGTGAACCTCTTCCCGTCACTCACGTTTTAAACAATCATTTTTCACCAACAGGCGCCATTTTACAGCTAGGTAATAGGTTTTCTGTTCCCCTCCTTTCGCCCTGCAGCTCTCCCTCTCGAATCTACACCCTACAGGTCGATGCCCCCCTGCATAGGACTAGGCTTGGCAGCGCCTTTCTTCATGAGGCTGCCCCAAGGGACAGGGGACAGACGGAGCATCAGGCGGCAGGGCAGGGTTTGGCGACGAGGCTTCTCCAGACCAGGAGAACCTGTTTGATAATCCCCTCCCAGTACCTTACAACGTATGCAACGTCTCTTTGAACCCTAAGGTTACAGGGTCTGTACCGGGGTAGCGAATGAGAAGCCAGGGTCAGCAGGTAGTCACTTATTGATAATCCCACAGCGGTGGTGCCTACATGACCTCCAGCATCATAGGGTCAGTACCCGGGGTACCGAAGGAGAGGCCAGGGTTAGCAGGCGGTCACTATTTCACAATCCCCTTATAGTACGGTACACCAGAGGTGGTGCCTTCATGACCTCCAGCATCACAGGGTCAGTACCCGGGGTACCGAAGGAAGAGCCAGGCTTGAGAATGGAAAGCCCCAGCGTCCGCCTCTGCGGACCATGAAGGTGAAGGCGTCCCCTGCATCACCTGAGGCTGGTGGTCTGTGTCTACAGGGCCTCTTCTACTTGCAGCTCAGTAAAGAGTATTCAGTACAGTTTTCAACTGATTTGTGTTTTTACTTTCGGCGTATGAGGGCGATGGATGCCAGCCACTTCCAGTAAATAGAATCTGCGGTGTAAGCACCCATCCTTCAAGCTTCCTGCTTTAGATTTATTTGGCTTGTTAGGGATAAAGGGCTTTGTCCTGAAAAGGCATCTGATCTGTAGCATTAAGCAGACCTTTTCTCTCTGCGTTTCCCACTCCTCCCTTCACAGTGACGCAGAAAGCGATGAAAGTGTATGTGCCATCAGTACCAGCGGTGACTGGTTCATGATCTGTATTCTAGTCCACGCTCTCTCCAGCACCAGGGCTGGTAGTCGAAGGAGCTCTTCATTTCCTTGACCTCCCCTACCTTGAGACAACCCTTCACGAACACCGGTGCCTTACCTGCTTGCACCTGCCCCAACCCATCACCTCTGCTTCCCCGTCTCAGAGGCTCACAGCTTCACTGCCAGGTTCTCTACAATGCTCCAGCAGGTTTTTACTCTTTGGGTTCCCCCTTGCCACTCTTTTTTGCGTGTCCGGCCCCATTTACAACAACCCTCCTCTGTCCTCTACGTGTCCCCCCCCCACCAACCTCGAAAGGCTGATGGCCAGAAGACCAGGATGCATCAGTACTCCTCTGAGGAGTCTCTACCATGCACTGGGTCCAGGTGGGCAGCCAGTCAGTGAAGACCCATCCACTGCGTCCTCCTGGACTGTACACTCAAGAGTGTCAGTCAGTGAAGGCTTGTCCAGCTGGACAGTACACTCAAGGGTGTCAGTCAGTGAAGGCCTGTTCAGCTGGACAGTACACTCAAGGGTGTCAGTCAGTGAAGGCCTGTTCAGCTGGACAGTACACTCAAGGGTGTCAGTCAGTGAAGGCTTGTCCAGCTGGACAGTACACTCAAGGGTGTCAGTCAGTGAAGGCTTGTCTAGCTGGACAGTATACTCAAGGGCGTCAGTCAATGAAGACTCGTCCACCGAGCCCAGCTGGACAGTACACTCAAGGGTGTCAGTCAGTGAAGACGCATCAACTTGGGCCAGCTAGACAGCCGGTCAATGAAGACCCATCCACTGGGTCCTTCTGGACAGAACACTCAAGAGTGTCAGTCAGTGAAGGCCTGTCCAACTGGACAGTACCCCCAAGGGTATCAGTCAATGAAGACCCATCCACCGGGTCCAGCTGGACAGTACACCCAAGGATGTCAGTCAGTGAAGGCCTGTCCAGCTGGACATTACACTCAAGGGTGTCAGTCAGTGAAGGCTTGTCCAGCTGGACAGTACACTCAAGGGTGTCAGTCAATGAAGACTGGTCCACCGAGTCCAGCTGGACAGTACACTCAAGGGTGTCAGTCAGTGAAGACACATCAACTTGGGCCAGCTAGACAGCCGGTCAATGAAGACCCATCCACTGGGTCCTTCTGGACACAACACTCAAGAGTGTCAGTCAGTGAAGGCCTGTCCAACTGGACAGTACCCCCAAGGGTATCAGTCAATGAAGACCCATCCACCGGGTCCAGCTGGACAGTACACTCAAGGTTGTCAGTCAGTCAGTGAAGATCTGTCATCAGGGTCCAGCTGGAGAGTACACTCAAGCGTGTCAGTTAATGAAGACTCGTCCACTGGGTCCAGCTGAACAGTACACTCAAGGGTGTCAGGCAGGGAAGACCTATCCACTTGGTCCAGCTGGACAGTACACTCCAGGGTGTCAGTCAATGAAGATCCATCCACTCGGTCCAGCTGAACAGTACACTCAAGGGCGTCAGTCAGTGAAGACCCATCCACTGGGTCCAGCTGGAGAGTACACTCAAGGGTGTCAGTCAAGGAGGACTCTCCCACGGGGTCCAGCTGGACAGTACAATCAAGCGTGTCAGTCAATGAAGGCCCATCAACCGGGTCCAGCTGGACAGAGTGAAGACTCGTCCACTAGACAGTAAACTAAAGAGTGTCAGTCAGTGAAGACCCAACCACCGGGTCCAGCTGGACAGTACACCAAAGGGTGTCAGTCAATGAAGACCTGCCCACTGAGGCCAGCTGGATTGTACACTGAAGGGTGTCAGTCAATAGATAATAATGGGGTGAAGACATTGTTTCTTCTCCAGTAACAACAGTTCAGCCAGTAATGTGTCTTCCATATACATCCAGATGACCCACCACAACCCCTTGGGATACTTATATTATGAGGTTGAAAATCCAGGACCTACACGGTTGCGAGATATTGTTGGTAAAGAATCGTTCTTTTAAAGTCCTTATTATAAGATGCACCTGATCTTCTGTGACTTGATGACAGCAGATTTAGGAGCATAAGTTCTCAAAGGCAATTTTTTAGGTTGAGCCTAGGCAGCTCTGGGAGGCATGCTGTATTTGAGTATGGACTTGAAGCCCCGCCCACTCCCCGTCCAAATTTGGCTTGTGGCATTGTACTTTGACAATGCTGGTTTCTGATTCGTTAATAGGCTTGTTAGTCCCTCCTTAGTACCGCCTTGTCTTCATTTGTAACCTCCCATCAGGACTGTCCCTTTTACTTCTGTTCTTACACGGTATGTCTTATTTAGTCTGTATGCACTATTTTCTTTAATGAGTTTCACCTACTGCAGGCACGCCATGCTTTCTTGCAACATTCGGTACAAAAGGGGCTGGTGATGGATGGAGCATCAAAACCAATCAAACACTCACACCCAGTCAACAGATCTGGGTTTGATCCATCACCGTTCTTTAGCCCACTCTGCCACCCCAGTTCAGACATGGCCATATGCAAATCAGTCTGACCCTGTGCCTCATGGGAACAGTCCAGCCCGAACTGCCAAGCCATGCCTTCCCTGGACCGGAAACAAGCTTCCTAGGACCGGTTTCTGGCATTTCAGCCGTCTTCAGCCAGGCTTGCTTGAATCCAGTGGCAAAGTGAGCAAGGGACTCCCGTCTGAGCATACCCTGCCAACTTATGGCGAACAAAGCGGTACAAAAGGGGGTGGTGATGGACAGAGCTTCAGAACCAATCAAACACTCACACCCAGTCAACAGATCTGGGTTTGATCCATCACCGTTCTTTAGCCCACTCCGCCACCCCAGTTCAGACATATGCAAATCAGTCTGACCGGGTGCCTCATGGGAACAGTCCAGCCCGAACTGCCAAGCCATGCCTTCCCTGGACCGGAAACAAGCTTCCTAGGACCGGTTTCTGGCATTTCAGCCGTCTTCAGCCAGGCTTGCTTGAATCCAGTGGCAAAGTGAGCAAGGGACTCAACGTCTGAGCATACCCTGCCAACTTATGGCGAACAAAGCGGTACAAAAGGGGGTGGTGATGGACAGAGCTTCAGAACCAATCAAACACTCACACCCAGTCAACAGATCTGGGTTTGATCCATCACCGTTCTTTAGCCCACTCCGCCACCCCAGTTCAGACATATGCAAATCAGTCTGACCCTGTGCCTCATGGGAACAGTCCAGCCCGAACTGCCAAGCCATGCCTTCCCTGGACCGGAAACAAGCTTCCTAGGACCGGTTTCTGGCATTTCAGCCGTCTTCAGCCAGGCTTGCTTGAATCCAGTGGCAAAGTGAGCAAGGGACTCAACGTCTGAGCATACCCTGCCAACTTATGGCAAACAAAGCGGTACAAAAGGGGGTGGTGATGGACGGAGCATCAGAACCAATCAAACACTCACACCCAGTCAACAGATCTGGGTTTGATCCATCACCGTTCTTTAGCTCACTCTGCCACCCCAGTTCAGACATGGCCATATGCAAATCAGTCTGACCCCGTGCCTCATGGGAACAGTCCAGCCCGAACTGCCAAGCCATGCCTTCCCTGGACAGGAAACAAGCTTCCTAGGACCGGTTTCTGGCATTTCAGCCGTCTTCAGCCAGGCTTGCTTGCATCCAGTGGCAAAGTGAGCAAGGGACTCAACGTCTGAGCATACCCTGCCAACTTATGGCAAACAAAGCGGTACAAAAGGGGGTGGTGATGGACGGAGCATCAGAACCAATCAAACACTCACACCCAGTCAACAGATCTGGGTTTGATCCATCACCGTTCTTTAGCCCACTCTGCCACCCCAGTTCAGACATGGCCATATGCAAATCAGGTTTCTGGCATTTCAGCCGTCTTCAGCCAGGCTTGCTTGAATCCAGTCGCTTTGTTCGCCATAAGTTGGCAGGGTATACTCAGACATGAGTCCCTTGCTCACTTTGCCACTGGATTCAAGCAAGCCTGGCTGAAGACGGCTGAAATGCCAGAAACCGGTCCTAGGAAGCTTGTTTCCGGTCCAGGGAAGGCATGGCTTGGCAGTTTGGGCTGGACTGTCTCCATGAGGCACAGGGTCCGACTGATTTGCATATAGCCATGTCTGAACTGGGGTGGCAAAGTGGGCTAAAGAACGGTGATGGATCAAACCCGGATCTGTTGACTGGGTGTGAGTGTTTGATTGGTTCCGATGCTCCATCCATCACCCCCCCCCTTTTGTACTTCTTGCAACATTCAGCATGCCATGCGCGCTTTCACTTTCCAAGCAGCCCGGGACAAATGCGGCCTCTTTTTTGAAATGCAATAGGTTTCACATTTACAAGAGTTTGAGCTATTGGCATTGTAAATGACAATGCCTTTTTTTATGTTGTTTTCAAAATAGATATATAAAAGGCATTGTCATTTACAATGCCAATAGCTTAAACACTCGCAAATGCAAGACCTATTGCATTGCAAATACTTGTTTATCAGGAGAGCCATGATTCCTGTTTATTCAAATTACCTCCGAATGCATCAGTGGCGTCTTAAGTCTACAGACCTTTGGACAGACGGAATAACCCTCCCTTATGTTATCCTTCGTGTTTTGGTCGCCTCACTGGAGCCATCCTGCGTTATCAGTCCTCCCGATGTGTGCTGACAACAAGCTAACACCAGATGGTAATCTGTGTGTCCAGTCTAGCAGCATGGAAGACAGCCTTCATAAACACAGCATGGCTTGTGATGGACCCAGTCCAGCAGCATGGAAGACTGGAATCACAAACACAACACAGTGTGTGATGGATACAGTCCAGCAGCATGGAAGGCAGGCATCACAAACACAACACGGTGTGTGAAGGAACCAGTCCAGTAGCATGGAAGGCGGGCATCACAAACACAACACAGTGTGTGATGGACCCAGTCCAGTAGCGTGGAAGGCGGGCATCATAAACACAACATGGCGTGTAATGGACCCAGTCCAGCAGCGTGGAAGGCTGGCATCGCGAACACAACTCTGTGTGTGATGGACCCAGTCCAGTAGCGTGGAAGGCGGGCATCACAAACACAACACGGCGTGTAATGGACCCAGTCCAGCAGCGTGGAAGGCGCGCATCACAAACACAACATAGTGTGTGATGGACCCAGTCCAGCAGCGTGGAGGGCTGGTATCACAAATACAACAGAACACAGCGTGTGATGGACACAGTCCAGCAGCATGGAAAGCAGGCATAACAAACACATCTCTGAGTTTGATGGATCCAGTCGAGCAGCATGGTAGGCAGGCATAACAAACACAACACGGCGTGTAATGGACACCGTCCAGCAGCGTGGAAGCCTGGCATCGCGAACACAACTCTGTGTGTGATGGATACAGTCCAGCAGCATTCAAGGCAGGCATAATGAACACAGCTCTGAGTTTGATGGATTCAGTCGAGCAGCATGGTAGGCAGGCATCACAAACACAACATGGCGTGTAATGGACACCGTCCAGCAGCGTGGAAGACTGGCATCTCGAACACAACTCTGAGTTTGATGGATCCAGTCGAGCAGCATGGTAGGCAGGCATCACAAACACACCACGGTGTGTGATGGGCCCAGCATAAGCAGCATGGAAGACTGGCATCACGAACACAACACGTGTGTGATGGACCCAGTCCAGCAGCATGGAAGGCAGGCATCACAAACACAACACGGTGCAGGTGTCACAAACACAATACAGTGTGTGATGGACCTAGTCCAGCAGCATGGAAGACGAGCATCATAAATACAACACGGTGAGTGATGGACCCAATCCAGCAGCGTGGAAGGCGGGCATCACAAACACAACACAACACGGTGTGTGATGAATCCAGTCCAGCTATGTGGAAGGCGGGCATCACAAACACAACACGGTGTGTGATGGACCATTCCAGCAGCGTGGAAAACTGACATCACACACACAACTCTGTGTGTAATGGATCCAGTCGGGCAGCATGGTAGGCAGGCATCACAAACACAACACGATGTGTGATGGACCCAGCCTAGCAGCATAGAAGGCAGGCATCACAAACACAACACGATGTGTGATGGGCCCAGTCCAGCAACATGGAGGACAGGCATTACAAACACAACTCGGTGCAGGTGTCACAAACACAACACAGTGTGTGAGGGACCCAGTCCAGCAGCATCGAGGGCTGGCATCACAAACACATTAAGGTGTGTGATGGATCCAGTCCAGCAGCATGGAAGACGAGCATCACAAACACAACACGGTGTGTGATGGACCCAATCTAGCAGCGTGGAAGGCGGCCATCACAAGCACAATTCAACACGGTGTGGAATGGACCCAGTCCAGCAACGTGGAAGGCGGGCGTCACAAACACAACACAGTGTGTGATGGACCCAGTCCAGCAGCGTGGTGGGCTGGCATCACAAACACAATAAGGTGTGTGATGGACCCAGTCCAGCAACGTGGAAGGCAGGCATCACAAACTCAACACGGTGTGTGATGGACCTAATCTAGCAGCGTGGCAGGCAGGCATCACAAACACAATTCAACACGGTGTGTAATGGACCCAGTCCAGCAACGTGGAAGGTGGGGGTCACAAACACAACATAGTGTGTGATGGTCTCAGTCCAGCAGCGTGGAGGGCTGGCATCACAAACACAATAAGGTGTGTGCTGGACCCGGTCTAGCAGTGTGGTGTACGGGCATCGCAAACACAACACAGTGCGGCCATCACAAACACAGCATGGTGTGTGATTGACCCAGTCCAGCAGCGTGGAGAATGGGCATCACAAACTCAACACGGTGTCTGATGGATCCAGTCCAGCAGCATGGAAGACGGGCATAACAAACACAACACGGTGTGTGATGGACCCAATCCACCAGCGTGGAAGGAGGGCATCACAAACACAACACGGTGTGTGATGAACCCAGTCCAGCAACGTGGAAGGCGGGCATCACAAACACAACACGGTGTGTGATGGACCCAGTCCAGCAGCGTGGAAGACTGGCATCACACACACAACTCTGTGTGTGATGGATCCAGTCGAGCAGCGTGGTAGGCAGGCATCACCAACACAACACGATGTGTGATGGACCCAGCCTAGCAGTATAGAAGGAAGGCATCACAAACACAACACGATGTGTGATGGACCCAGCCTAGCAGCTTAGAAGGCAGGCATCACAAACACAACACGGTGTGTGATGGACCCAATCCAGCAGCGTGGAAGGTGGACATCACAAACACAACACGGTGTGTGATTGACCCTGTCCAGCAGCGTGGAAGACTGGCATCATACACACAACTCTGTGTGTGATGGATCCAGTCGAGCAGCATGGTAGGCAGGCATCACAAACACAACACGATGTGTGATGGGCCCAGCCTAGCAGAACAGAAGGCAGGCATCACAAACACAACACGATGTGTGATGGGCCCAGTTCAGCAACATGGAGGACAGGCATCACAAACACAACTCGGTGCAGGTGTCACAAACACAACACAGTGTGTGATGGACCCAGTCCATCAGCGTGGAGGGCTGGCATCACAAACCCATTAAGGTGTGTGATGGATTAAGTCCAGCAGCATAGAAGACAAGCATCACAAACACAACACTGTATGTGATGGACCCAGTCCAGCAGCGTGGAAGATGAGCATAACAAACTCAACACGGTGGGTGATGGACCCTGTCCAACAGCATGGTAGGCAGGCATCACAAACACAACACGGTTTATGATGGGCCCAGCATTAGCAGCATGGAAGACTAGCATTACGAACACAACACGGTGTGTGATGGACCCATTCCAGTAGCGTGGAAGGCGGGCATCACAAACACAACCCTGTGTGATGGACCCAGTCCAGCAGCGTGGAAGACTGGAATCAGAAACACAACACAACAAAACACGGTGTGGGATGGACCCATATCAGCAGCGTGGAAGGTGGGCATCACAAACACAACATAGTGTGTGATGGGCTCAGTCCAGCAGCATGGAGGTCTGGTATCACAAAAACAACAGAACACGGCGTGTGATGGACACAGTCCAGCAGCATGGAAGGCAGGCATCTCAAACACAACACAGCATGTGATGGACCCAGTCCAGCAGCATGGAAGAGGCATCACAAACACAACAAAGGGCCAGCCCAAAAGCACACAATACACACATCACACACATACATATGCATGCTCAGCCCAGCCACTCCCAGCATGTCCCAAAGCTTCCCACGTACGAATACCCTCACGTAACCTGTCTGGTCTCATGCGTCCACGACCTTACCCCTCAAACATCCTGCTTCACCTCCCATTTTCCACTACCTAACACACCGCACGGTTCACATCATGTTTCATCACCAGTATGCCCCTCGGTCACAGTTACTTGTAGCCCCTACTCCTATATCATCTTTTGCTTCTGTGATGTATTTTCCACTTTCATACAATTTATGAACTCTCTCTATATCACTCATCAGACCCTTTTTGATCATCCATTGTCCTAGGATTCTTTTCTGAAAGAACAGTGAAGGTAATTCTATGAATTTTGTTCAAAATGATCCCTAGGGCACATCCATTTACGGTCTGGTAATCCCATCAAGCTTGTATGTTCCAGGACATGCCTGTGACCACATGGCACGTATCGGAAGATCCTGTAGTGACACTGTCATGGGTGGTGCATTGTGTTTTTTTAATATATTTACTGGCCCTGCCCAGTCTGCGTCCATCAGGCTTGCCTCTAGATCCTCTGTCTGTCTGCCTCTTACCGCTGTTCTCCTGTCCATGTTCACTATTTTACTATTATTCTTAGTCTTCAGCGGCTGAGACTGTTTGCTACTCAGAGCATTGCAAACGATTGCCTCAGGTTCTGCTTTGGCATTCACTGGCATCAGATTAGACCTTCTTATATATGATTGATGGGTGGAGCTTCTTTAGATAGTGGCCTGTGTACCTTAAAAATTAAAAGTGGTGTTTGGGGAGGTAGTCATGACCGCCAAGAAACCTCGTGGAGATGCGGTCCTTTGCGCCTATAAGTACGGTGCCAAAAGCATGTCATTCAGGGCGCTGTGGAGCCCCCAGACAGGAAGACGGTAACCCAGGCCCTCGTCACCAGCCGACAGGACTACGGGAACGCCCTCTACACCAGGACCACCGTCAAACTACAGAAAAAACTCCAGCGCATACAGAACGCATCTGCTCGACTCATCCTGGACATCCCCCGTCACAGCCACATCTCGGCCCACCTAAGAGACCTGCACTGGCTCCCCGTCAGCAGGAGGATCACCTTCAAACTCCTCACCCACGCACACAAGGCTCTCTACGACATGGGCCCCGAATACCTCAAAACCCACCTCACGTTCTACACACCTACCCACCAGCTTCGCTCCGCCAGCCTCGCCCTCGCCACGGTCCCACGGATTCGCAGAACCACCACCGGAGGAAGATCCTTCTCCTACCTGGCGGCCAAGACGTGGAACTCCCTCCCCACCCAACTACGAATGACGCAGGACCATCTCTCCTTCAGGAGGCACCTCAAGACCTGGCTTTTCGAGCAGTAGCGGCACCCCCCAGCGCCTTGAGACCCTCGCGGGTGAATAGCGCGCTCTATAAATGTTACTGATTGATAAGGAACAAGCAGGAGACACCTGGCAGTCCTTCTGGATGCCCACAGATGAATGGCAAAGAAAGACCCAGAAAATATGACGTAGGCTGCAAAGCTTGGCCGTGTGCAGCAGATTGGTCACATGTTGAGCTACGCAGTTTGCTACAACTGGACATAAGGTCCTACTCTCTTGATGAGTGCAGGAAGCGGCAACACTCTGTCACAGCATTCAGTGGCTGGTACAAGTACCTTGATGGTCTGAAGGTGCGGGGATGGCAGGCTGCTTTGTCGTCTTAGTGCACTTCCATACGGGCAGCAATGGTAACGCTGTTGGGTGGCTGTGGGCCCAGGATGGATGTTCTGACGTGATCCGAGGTGACTGGGATGTTGTGCAATCATCTAGTCTTAGAGGCCATTTTGGATGGCTTCACCATTGAAACCACCACCAAATCCCAATTACCTTGTGAGGGAATTGGAAGACAGGAGGACCATGTGCTTCCTGTTCACTGAAGATGCGCCACCTGGCAGTCCCAAGGCAAAGGCCAAGGTAATGTGGGGCCTTCACCCCAGCAGGACCTACAGAGGATCAACCTGAGTACTCTCGCGAGTGATTATCAGCGCTCCATAAATCCGGTTTGATTGATTGAAGAGAGAAAAGGTTAGTGATCTGAAATGAACACACTAACCAAAGGAGAGACAAATCACATGCCACGGTATCATTTTTTTTTTAAAATAAATCTTTTTATTGTTTTGATTTTGAAGCCTGTGCTAGAAACAGAAAACAGGTTGGTCATAGTCATCATTGGTTTTCTATGACTATATGGACATTTAAATGCAGTGGTATAAAAATCTATTAGACAACTGAAACATACTCTGCCATATATTGGTGAGAAACGTCACAAAAATGGCCATCGGTGATCAGGCGCGCTAATCTAGTCAAAGCCGGTCTATACCAATGATTTAGTATTTGGACTTCTGAAGACGCAAATAGCCTAATTGCGTCATGTGTAAAATGCGGCAGGATTTCTTGAACTCTGTCTAAGAAAGCTGGACATATTTCAGTAGTGCTGAGACTCTTACACTGACTTACCAGCTAACAAGCAGATCACTTTTGCAGTAGCATGCCTAGTCTTTAAAAGTATTTAGGGCACATCCTGTCTGTCTGCAGGGAAATATTGCTTCAAATGTGTACTCTGTGACTGGGCCATCTTTGGCCCCTACATATTCCAAAAACCAGTCTTAACTGAATGGGTGGCCATAGATTGGCTGTTATCAGTCCAAACCTCTGGAACACATTCTATCTAAAAGTCCAGGAAAATAACTCATTGTTGACTTTTAGGAAAAGCCTGAAAACCACCCTGTTTAACAATTAATTTACTTAGTGTGCTGTGTAGGTTTGTTAATTTCAGGTTTTTTTCTGTTCTTGGCGTACAGTATTAAGATATCTAATGTTTAAATATTCTACTGTTTTTAGTGACAAGCACCAGTTTAGTTTGCAGCTCCCAATAAATAACTCAATAATAAAAAGTAAAAAGGCACAAAGAGGCGGAGTAAGTACCGCAATACGTATGCCTAAATAATGTTTTACATGTTCTTGTTACTATCTCAGTGTAGATCGTGCAAGTCCACTGCCTAATAACATTACGTGTGACATCTCCTGATGATTGTTACCAAACTGGAATGTTAATAGGCGAGACAATCTAAGCCTGGTCCAACGAAGAGCTTTTCTCAGCAATGACACCGCGTTTTGTTTTATATTTCTCAATATCCAATCCCGAATCTTACTCTGTTGGCTCAGAATGCATGTGTATCCAGATGTGCTACTGTGTTCAGCGGGATAACCTATATGAATATTGATTCTGGATTCGAATATTGATATTTGTGCTGTAATCTTCTTTCAGGATTGGGCAGTCAGTGACCTGAACATCAACACTTGCTCTTACAGAGACAAGAGTGAACGAAGGACGCCCAGATGTTTCAACTGCCCGCTTCTTGTCCACGGACCGCTCCACGCCGGGGGTCTGGAATAACGCGGACGACAGAATAGAATCTGCCTTGTAGAGAACATTGCATTTTTGTTAAAAGAATAACTACGAAAAATGAGTGCGGTCCTGGAAAAAGGTGTTCCACAACTTTACATTCATTGTTTTCCATGAAATGAGATTTAAAGAAATGTATTGACATGTTTCCTTTTCTGCAAATCAAGGTCTTTTTAATACAAATAAGTCTGAGTCATTGTTTGTAAATCTGTTGTAAGGAAAGCTTTGCGCCGGCTTTTTTTTCTGGATATTCATTTTGTGTCCCTGAGGGCTCATTGGAACTCCAAGCTAGAGTGCCATGGTGTATTCCAGCTGTACTCTAATGTAATCACTGGACAGTACATTCTGATGGAAATGGTGCGGATAGTTACAGTATGCATCGCTGTTCAATACAAGGCCCGGCGAAGGCATTGATCTGCGAGCGACACGGCAAGGACACGATCAGAAATCAATGTTGGTCGCAAGTCTTCTTGTCAATGCCAAACGATAGACGCGAATAGAGAGCAGGGACCCTGGAGAAAGGAGGTGAGACCCCAGAGGCCTGCCTTCTTCTCAGAGAAATTCTGCTTCGAGGATCAAGACCGCCGGGGCTTTCATCACTTGAGGATATCTTGGGCGCATCACGTGTGGAAAACCGCCTTCCCAGGTGCCGCGGAAACCATGCATTAGGCAGCAGTCCACCACATTGAACATAACAGAAGCGAATCCCAAAACTGGTGTGTACATAAATATTATGAATTCAAAAACGTTTTAAATAGTTAAAAGCGGATAATAACATGTTTATTTATTCATAAAAGTTTGTGATTTTTTTTTTGTATATGATTCAAATAAACTTTTTACATTTTTTAACTTACTATATCTTGTTACTTTTTAAGCAGTTATTCAAAGTAAATGTCACCCATTGTTTGCATGACAGTTCTTAAGAGCTTGAAAGGAAAGTGTAGAAACATGGAAAGCTGTTAATTCTGAAGGTAAGCCAAGATTCTAAATGTATTAAACTGCCAGTTGGCTTCATCACCCCGACTTTCCTTCCCCTCAATGTCTTAAAATGTAACTGAAAGACACACCTGCGAAATATCTGCTCTTACATTTCTATCATTAGTGCATCTTAATGAGACTAACACATAAAGCACTCTGCCTCTCTTAGTCATTTGCATTCTTTTGTTGTGGGGGCGGGTTTGTGTGACCCCCCTGACACTTGGACCCTTTCCGCTCTCCAGACCCTGCTTCTCTGTGTCATTGGTCACCCCATCATTCTGTGGGCGAGGGAACACTCAGAAGTATGGAGCAAAATGTAATGTGTCAGTGTCTAGAAACTTGGAATAGCCCTTATTCGTGCAATTATTGGGACGTGTTCGGAACACAAAGGACTCAATTCACATGAGATACCCATGTGAAAGGTTGGTAAGTTACTGTCGTTGGCTTGCACCTACACTTTAGCTACATTTCTGACGTCAAATGAGTTCACATTGAATGCCAGAAATACTCTTGGGGTTCAGAACACATCTCCATTTACCTGCACAGCAGTATGCGGGTGCGCATTTATTTCCGTGAAAATTTGATTCTAATAAGCATTTGAAATTAGTTATTTTAATGTTTGACCTGACAAGGTTCTTTATTTTCACATTTCAGTGGTGGGAACAAAACGTAAAACAAAGAAATAATCAATTCCCCTTGAGTTCCAGCACAAATTGGGAACTTCTGATGGAAGCAGTGGTAACAAGGATATGTATTTTATTTATTTACGGATATTTATATAGCGCGAACTTGACCCGAATCGGGTATCAGAGCGCTTTACATACACCAGTTGCGTTACATGACGACACATTCATTTTTGTTTTGTTGGGCACAGGGAGATTAAGTGATTTGCCCAGAATCACAGGATGTTCAGCGTCGACTGCCCTAGCCGTTAGGCCAACTCCTCTCCCCAATATATATATATATATATATACCATTATACTGGGATGTGGTTCTTACCTGGTATGTACCTACTATTGCTAACTTTTCAAATGGAATTGAGGAATAACATGTAGAATCTGTTTTTTACGCACCATATTCTGCATCGTTTTACTTTTTCCCCAGACCTTTCCCACGAAAAGTTTGGGTGGGCGAAAATAGCGAGCGTGCTATAAGTTTTGCACAGCTCAGTAAGTGGATCCTGACACAATGTCCTGTTGGCACAGGGATCATGATCTAGCCCTCTGCTTGTAATGACCACCACTATGATTTTAGCCAATCTCCGGATTTCATTCAATCCAATAATTGATGATATCGCTGATTTTCATGATGGTGTTGGCATAGAGTCCCTAGTGGTGGCAGCTCCAGATGATCTGGCATTGCATTTGTATGGTGGTGGGGTTAGGGCATCAGTGCTCAGCGGTCTGCCTTATTTGACGCGGTCGAGCATCACATACGAACCTCCCACCTCACTGGAGGTGGTGTTTATGACACTGCCCTGGACTCGGGGAAAAAAAAGAGAGCAGTGGGTGCATTGCTTGACTTAATCTCAACCACTGATAATTACCCGGGGACACAATATAGTCCATTGTCACTGACAATCTAGAAGGGACCCAACCTCGACGTTCGGGCCGGACTGTTCCTAGTGGAGCCCAACTAAGTCCGGTTTGTATATGACTGTTCTCGGTCTAGAACGGCGGAGTGGCCAAGAATTGATGGACTGGACTGAGCCCCTACACGATCACCCGTAGCTGAGATTGATTCGAGCACTCCTTCCATCAACTTCTAAAACATGTGCACTTATTTCCTCATATCTGTCTAAGAAATGATGTGAAATGAAACATTGAGATGGGAAGCGTAATGAACCTCTGGATGAGGCAGACAGCTGATGGGGTTTCCGCTCCAGTAAAATGGAACTTTTCTAAATGTTCTATATCAATCATAGTGTAGGTTGCTTCCTTTCTTAGCCATAACTTTGTGCACGCGTGTCAAATTAGTCAAAACAACTCAGTTGCATTCAAGATATTTCCATGGCATTCATTTTTTTCAAAACCTACAATGTCCAACTTAATTGTAAAATCGATTTTAACTAACTTTGGCCATGTTGAAGCATAGACATGTCCGTCAAATATCTTTATTAGCTATGTTTCTGTCGCATAAAAGCATAAAAAATAGATAAAATACAGATTACAAACAAGCACAATAACAACCCCTACACGCAAAAATGTCACAGCAATGACAATGCAAACACTCACCCCCAGTCACAAGGATCTGGGTTTAATCCATCATTCTTTAGCTCACTCCACCACCCCAGTTTGGACCCAGCCATATGCAAATCAGTTGTGACCCTGTTCCTCGTGGGAACAGTCCAGCCCGAACTGCCAAGCCAGGTCCTCCCTGGACCGGAAACAAGCATCCTAGGATCGGTTTCAGGGCATCACCCTTCAGCCAGGCTAGATTGAATCCAGTGGTGTAGTGAGCAGGGGCCCCACGTCTGGGCATACCCTTCCCACTTAGGGTGACATCGACATATGCAAAACAATAGATGGACGGAATGCTGGACAATGCAAACATTCACCCCCAGTCACAAGGATCTTGGTTTAATTCATCCTTCTTTAGCTCACTTCGCCACCTCAGTTCAGACCCAGCTAAATGCAAATCAGTCTTGCCCCTGTGCCTCATGGGAACAGTCCTCCCCGAACTGCCAAGCCAGGTCCTCCCTGAACCGGAAACAAGCACCCTGGAACCGGTTTCTGGGTAACACCCCTCATCAGCCAGGCTAGCCATGTTGTATGTGTTCACTGATGATTTGTGATAATCCACAGACATTCTCTTTGATGCCTAATCGAGAACGAGTTGTTCTTTTCGATCCGGATGCGCTATCACCTCATAAACAGACTTCACGGAAGCAAACCGTGGTATATCAAGGGCAGCGGGCAGTCAGAGGCAGTCTTTTCTAACAAGTTTATTAACCGCATCGCTGCTCACGACGGAACCACTCCGTCATGAGCCACGGGCGCCGTGTGCTCATGACGGAGTGGTTCCGTCATGCTGCGGCCGTTGGCGGCCGCTCCGCCCATGCGGCGCTGATTCCCCGCCTGTGCGGGCGATTAGCGCGAATGGGCGGAGTCGTGACGGAATTACTCCGTCATGAGCACAGCTCGCCCGTGACTCATGACGGCGTGGTTCCGTCATGAGCATGGCGGCGCCGCGCTGCCCCCAAACCCCCCCAGCGCCGCGGCGGAATTCGTGCCGCGGCGAAGGGGTTAAGGGCGGTTTCTTGCCTTACCCAGATAGAATGCCATAGTAAAAGGGGAGATAATGTAATTCTGCCCTCCATATACGAGGTGCCCAATCCAGCATGGCAAACCGCGTTGGCGCAGCTTCGAGGGACAGGCTGAATCCTGCAGCATCTATTATATCCCAGATTCCTGTCCCATAAGTAGCAATTGGCTCACTTTCACAGAAATAATCTGCTAGTAACGTTTTCTGGTTTAGAGCTCATTTCGTTGCAGAATCCATGCAAACCAAGGATTGATTTTTCAAATCGAGCTAGGCTATTGAATGACATAGATTTCAACTTAAATTAGGAAACCTAAATACGAAAAAGAGGCAACCTCGGAAACCTTAGTATTGTTAATAAAGTGAGAGGGTCTTATAGCCGGTCTAGCTCCACATATCATAGTAAACGTTTTGCTTTCATTAACCCTTAAATCTAAATCATGCATAAAAGCTATAAAATCGTCAGTTAACCCTTGGAGCCCCCGCCCTGTTCTGGCCATGAAGACCGCGTCATCATCTGCGTATAGTAGAATGGAGGGAGTACGGGGCCCAAGATAAGGTATGTCCTTGGCTCTCAATTTAAAACTTTTTCAACTCTGTTAATATATAAGGTTAATAAAAAAGGGGCATCTATCTCAGACCAGGAACTATAAAGCACTGGTGCCTGGGTCATTTTGTAGAAGTGCATGGGTAATAAAGCATGTGCGTGCACGGAGGCCTCCTCGCGCTTTTGTTTCACCATGCTGCATCGCCTCTTGCCAGTGCTGCACAGTATGGCTAAAAGGCATAGGCAAAGCCAAAAGTTCGCAAACGTAACACCTATCGGCTGTGTCAACCTGTCTATTCTTGTTTCTGTGAATGAACTTACTCCTGGAAATTCAAGTGTAATTTAAAACTAGGCTGGAAGTAAGACACGCCTGCTCATAGAAAAAGCTTTATGAATCAGACATACACATTTAAGAGTAGTTTATGAGATTTTCATCTTCACATTATGTCTGGTGAGATCTAAGGCAGTCTCTTTAACTGGTGTCTAGTGAGGTCTAAGCCAATCTCTTTTCCCGTTATCTGATGAGGTCTGAGGCAGTCTCTTTAGCAGGTGTTGGGTGATGTCTAAGGCAGTCTCTTTAACTGGTGTCTAGTGAGGTCTAAGCCAATCTCTTTTCCCCTTATCTGATGAGGTCTGAGGCAGTCTCTTTAACAGGTGTTGGGTGATGTCTAAGGCAGTCTCTTTAACTGGTGTCTAGTGAGGTCTAAGGCAGCCTCTTTAGCAGGTGTTGGGTGATGTCTAAGGCAGTCTCTTTAACTGGTGTCTAGTGAGGTCTAAGGCAACCTGTTTAGCAGGTGTTGGGTGATGTCTAAGGCAATCTCTTTTTCCCGTTATCTGATGAGGTCTGAGGCAGTCTCTTTAGCAGGTGTTGGGTGATGTCTAAGGCAGCCTCTTTAACTGGTGTCTAGTGAGGTCTAAGGCAGCCTCTTTAGCAGGTGTTGGGTGATGTCTAAGGCAATCTCTTTTCCCGTTATCTGATGAGGTCTGAGGCAGTCTCTTTAGCAGGTGTTGGGTGATGTCTAAGGCAGCCTCTTTAACTGGTGTCTAGTGAGGTCTAAGGCAGCCTCTTTAGCGGGTGTTGGGTGATGTCTAAGGCAATCTCTTTTCCCGTTATCTGATGAGGTCTGAGGCAGTCTCTTTCGTCGGAGTCATGTGAGGTCTAAGGGCGGGTCTTTAGCCAGTGTTGGTTGAGGTTTAAGGCAGTCTCTTTACCCAGTATCTAGTTAGTTCTAAGGCAGTTTCTCAAGCCACTTTACATTTGGTTTAGGCTCGTTTGAGGCAGGTTGGGCCACAGCTGCGGGTAGGTCATTGCTGCCTTCAGTTCACGTCGCTGATATATTCTATTCTTGTGATACATCCAGTGCTTAAATTGAGGTGGTGTTTGCAGGTGGAGCCCACCAGCGCTCACTTTTGGGCACCAGCACTTATTTTACCTTATCAGAGTTTGACCCGAGCTAGAGAGAGAGAAACACAAAGGGAGGAAAGAAGGTGGGAGAAAAAGACGGAAAACAGTGAAGTAAAAGAACCGGAAAGAGTGAGATGAAGGGTCTGGGAGTGTCTGGTGGTGGATGAAAGATGCCTGAGGTTGAAATCAAGACTACACAGCCTTGGCATTCTGCTGAGCAAAACCTTGAGCCCCGGTACTTATTCTTTGAGCAATTAAGCGCTGAGGATTACGAGTGTTGCCTGTTCTGGTACAAGTGAACACGTCATTAGGTGGGTGAGGGCTTGTCAGAGACCGCACCTTCATCCAATATGTCTGTGACACTTTTCGCAGTCTCGTCTATATTTAAGCTGTCCTTGCGGTTTCGGATAGTTGATTTTTTTGGGAAGATAGAAAATCTCTTGATTTGCCCTTGAAGTCCAATGGGGGCTTGGGGGCGGGGGTGAGCAGACGACAAGGGAGCCTTGTCCCCTAGGTTTTCGAGTAAGTGGAGTAGATGAGAAGGGACTGGCCAGTAATTGGTCAGTTTAGTTCTGAGTGCAGAGTTTCATGCGGTTAAGTGGCTGTCAGTTAGGCAGGGATCCCTGTTTTGGGTACAGCACACCTAGTAGCTAGTTAGCTGGGCTGTTTTTTGTGCCGTATGCCCTCCCACCCTTTAAGCAGGGTTTGGGAAAGGTTTTAGAAAGAGAAAGGGTGTGGGGGATTACAAACTGGAATGGACCACCGAGGAATCAAACAACCACCTAACCACCACCTCCCTAATTTTCATCCTCACCACCATCCTCACCACCACCTTCACCACCACTACCCTCACCACCACCACCCCCACCCTCAAAACCACCATTCTAACCATCACCACCCTACCACCACAACCTCACCACGGTAACAACACCATCCTACCACCACCCTCACCACCCCCTTCACCACCCCCACCAGCCATCCCACCACCCTCACCATCCTCACTGCCACTGCCCTCACCACCACCGTTGCCACCACCACCACCTACCCCACCAGCGTTTTACTCAACTTGGCTTTTTCTTAACAACACTACTTGATTGTAGTTTTCATGGAAAGTGGTGGCCAATGTTTGTGTTTGTTTACTCTTAAATATCTTGTTCTCATGTATCCAGTAAAGCTAAGTCACATCAAGGATTAAGAAACATTTGCATGTCATCAAGGTACGTATTGACCTGTTGACCCTATCTATCAAAATCAATATGTGAACATTGAGAAGGAACTCTAGGGTAGGATGCTGCTGTGAACCCTAGGGCGAGTGCTCGCTGGGCAGATTCACATTTGAATAAACTTCATATTTGATCTGCTTGCACATTTTAATTGCTGTGCCGTGGAAATATACTGTTCATCGCATTAATTGGCATGCTTTTTAAAGCAACCTACTAACGCAGTCAATCCTGCTTGGAAGACTGGCCCTGTGGGCTTTCCTTCCTCTTCTGTTTGCCCCTCCCCTGAAGCATGACCCAATTACTTGTGTCCTTCCTTGCTAAATTTTCAAACACTCCTTTTTTTTTTCTTTTTTCGTTAAGCACTCCATAAGAGAGCATGTGGTATCTAGATGTCTCTCTTTTACCCTCTGTATCAGGCGTGTTGCTTGCACCAACGAAATGACACTGCCACTGGACTACTTCATTCCTCTTTTTGGTTTTCTCCTTCGCACAGCATCGCTAAACACCATTGGCATCACCAGCAGTTCCCAAAGGCAAGACCTATTGACTTTGCCAATGCTTCTTTCTTATGAGCAGTGCATAGATCAAGTAGTTGTTTGAAATATGCTTTGTTTGCCAAGATCATAAGGAACCCCATAGGTACCCTGAATTGGATTGGTCCTAAATTACAAAACCAGGAACGGTCTCAAAATATGAACTCCAGGTGGACGGTCATTATTGTGTCCCTTCAGGGTGGCACTCTGCACTCTTTATTGGTGCAGCTCTGCTTGGATGGTGTTACTTTCACTGCCTCTTGCACCCAAGTCTAAGACAAATAAAGCAGAGTGTCCGCCATGAGGTGGGTGACGGAGTGGAAGGACCCATGACTCGCAGGCGTGTGACATTGAGAGCAGTCCCCGTCCCCCCCCCCCCCCCCCCCCACCCTCCAACCCCCACTCCGCTTTTGTGTTTCCTGCTGCGGTTGTGTTTCCACACCTCATTGAACGGAGTGGATTTTTCACCTCATTGACCTATGTATGGAAACCCCACAGTGCACATTCTGCTGTGACATTCGTTTTTGAGGGCAATGCCGAGTCCCCTGCCTCCACCCATTTCGACAAACACATTAGTACATCTGGTACCCGCGCCTCCCACGTGCAACCACTGCTTCGGTGCAGGAGAGCCTTCGGCGCAGGGGCACAGAACGTCGATCTAGATTTCCAGCTTGTTCACCTAATTACATTTACATTCTAAGAACCTAAATGTGCGTCATTCGCGTCTCTGCGCCAGTTCTAAAGATCTGGCCGCCTGGACCCCTGATTCATGGCGTCATCCAGACAAGCGCAGGGACAGAGGGCGGCTGTCGCTGGCTGGCCTTCATTCCCTGAACTTACGGCCAATCAGAGAGGGTTGCTGGATATGTATTAAGCAGGTCATTTTGTGACCCCTGTAAATGTTCAGTTTTCTCTGTTTGGGACTGCGCTGTGACAGGTCATCCTCACTTGCCAATGTATGAGGAGGATTAAGGATTCAGATAGAAGATTTATTTTCAGTTTCCTAGTACAGTCGTGGTTTCTAAGAATGAGTGTTACTTCAGGGGTTGCTGCCTGACATGTTCTCCTTCTGCCCCCCCCCCCTCCACTCCCTTTTCTCTGTCACCCCTGGAGTTCTCATTCTTTCCTCCAGCCAATCACAGGAAGAGCTCTGTTACCTCAGTGCTGCACACTTGTGTGTATAGAGGCGGCCACCAAAAGAACAGACTAGAGCCGAGGCAAGGGTCAGCTCTGGCCCCACGAGCCCGCGAAGAGCCGAGTATTGAAACTATCTGCAGTAGACAAAATATGATGAGGTGTGGAGGAGGAAGAGGTGTGGCGCACCGGCAGAGTGCCTGACTCCGGACCTCACGTTCGATCCCGGCTCCACGGTTCGATCCCGGCTCCGGAGGCAGGGGTCTGCCCAGCACCATGTGACTCTGGGCAATAGCTAGCTTAATCTTCCCGACGGGACCCCTCTCCGGAGGTAGCTGGGCGCTCTACAAATGCTGGCATTTTATGTCTTCAAAGTTAAAAACTGTAGCCCTCATGTACAACATTTACAACAAGCCTTCCTGCGGCGCTGCCCTACGTCAAGAATGCCATTCCTGTCCACTTTGACAACACTGGTGCACAATGGACTGCCATGCACCAATGCAGACACCCTTGCACCATGGTTCAAGTGTTTCTGGGTTGAAATCAGCTTGTTTTTGTGGGGGACAGGACACCTTCCTTCACGGAAACAACCCTTATCCCACCCCTGGGGAGGCATAGACCTTTGACGCATTGCCAGGTTTACAGCATGTTGTATATCTGGGAATGTGTAAAAGGCCATGGGTGTTACGTGGGATCACCCATCGCAACGCCCATGGAATTCCTCCCCATCGCAGTATGAGACCACACAGCCACTTGGGCTGCGTTGCCTCACACCATATCTACGAGACCTTGAAAAGCAACGCATGGTGGCTTTACATGGCTTCGTAGATATGGGTAAGCCGAGTGCACCTCCGGAACGTCATAAAAAGTGATGTTCCAGCGGCACATTGGGCTTGTAAAAAGGCCCCTGAATTTCTTCAACACGTGGTAGCACTTCACTTTAAATCAGTTTATTAAATATTTATTAAAAGTGGGAGATTTTTTAAATGAACTGAGAAAAATTCCTGCCATCACTGATGACAATATTAGTGAACTTAGGGGAAGATTTACAAACATTTTGCCCTGGAATTGCGTCACAAAAGTGACATAAACCTGCACAGAATGAGTTTTGATAATTTAATCCAGTGCAAAACTTATTTTACACTGGAAAGTTGCCTCAAAGTAACGCAAAGTGCTGCTTTACTCAGCATCAAGGGAGTGTTCCATGCTTGTTCCCATGCAACAACCCATGTTGTGACTCAAAACCCTACTAACAATAATAGACCGGGGTTTGCACCAAAAAGAGCTCCTCTTTGAAGCGTGCGTACAAAGGAGAAATACTTGTATTTCTCCCAGCGTTTCCCGCTTTGCAAATGTGCTGTACTGTACAGCACACATTCTATGTGGGAAAAGTTATGAAATGATTCTAAGCGTAGTATTTTGTGTTGGAAAAGTACCCTTCCTGTACATACCCAATGCTAGACTTTCACAGACACCTTTGCACTATAGTGCTAAGATATGTGCGTGGCGCTAGGCAGCGCTACGGAGAGAGCAGGATAGAGCCATGTCTTAGTAGCTGTGGCGCTTTCCGGCTCTCTCCCTATCACACAATGCAGCGCAACAACTCTGGGTGCTGCGCTGTGTTGTGTGACACGTTTGAAAAACAGGGTCTAGGAGTTCATTCTGTTGTCGTGTACTAGGAGGTGTAAGTCAGTTTTCATGTGCACCATTCTTGTCATAGATAGATCAACACTACAGGCTGTTGAATCAAATGCATGGGTTTTTTACACAACACATTTCCTCAACTCGCATATTTGAAGGTGCTCTCCTACGTGACAATAAACAACAAGCATTGAAAATGCAATAGGTCTCGCCTGTGATTAAGTTAAAGCCATTTGCTTTTCTAATGGTATTCTATAGCAAAGCAAATAGCTTTAACTTAATCAAAGGCGAGACCTATTGCATTTTTAATGCTTGTTCTTTTTTGGTTGAGCATTCTACGAGAGTGCATTTTTTTTCAGCTGTCTCCTTTGTGTAGGTCACATTCCCTGCGCTTATTGTTTCTCACTGTCGCCCATGTGCTTCTTCTGCCCCCTTCCATGTTGGGAAAGTGCTGTTAAGTGTCCTGTGCTGGCTGATTATGCATATCCGAAGTGTATTGAGTGTTTGTGATGAAATCGGTCTTTTGTGTACTGATTGGGGGGTTGTGCAGTGTGTGTTGGATTTGGGGGATCATGTTCGTATCATGGTGAAAGACGACTATATGGCAAAACCTAGGAACCTAGTGGCCTGGACAGGAATATAGGAATAATGGAGACAAGCAGCGCCTAATTTGAGCCTGTGGTTGCCAGTGGACGGCACCAGCACTTGTTTTTGGGGACATGCCATCTTTAAAAATGCATTCCTGATCCCTTATGTGCACAGGTTTACAAAAGATGTTGCCATTTATGTATTTTGTCCATGAGGATAATGAAAACCTAGCCATTCAGATTGACAGGTGCATTCCTTTACCCCGACTGTGTACGGCGCTGCAGAACCTTTACGCAGTGGGATGAAAAAAACTGTGAGGGGTCTCAAAGGGGCATGGGCAATATAATTAAGGGCGTGGCTTCAAACATTTATGCTGAAAATATGTGCTCAGCATAATGTGCCGCTCGACTGGTATTTCGCTGCTTCTGTTATTTCCTCCACATAAGTAATATTACACATACAACAAGCCAGGACTATTGGCTTTGTCAAAGGTTGTTAGTTGCATTATGCTACATGCATACATAAAACTATTGCTTTGTTGTATATAATATTGAAAATGCTTTAGTTCTTGCGTGAGAAGTTGTGGCGTAATAGCTAGCGCTGCCAACTTTGAAGCTGAGGAAGCAGGTGTGAGTCTCATCATCCGCTCGACATCCTGTGTTTCTGGGCAATCACTTGATTGTCGGTGCCTACAAGAAAAGTAATTAATATGTCCTTATTGGTGCTCATGTAAAGCACTTAGAGTTTTGCAATTCGGACCTGCAAACAATTATAAATTACATCAAACACAGTGAAACTTCTGCAGAGTTATGATTTTTTTCCCATTCTGAGTGCGAAAATGGAGAGCTCGATAGGGACCCGTCTTGGTACCTGCTTTTTAAGGACCCGGCCCACTTAAAGCCTTGCTTTTACGGCAGCTGGCGTGCACGGTACAGAAGTCACTTGTCCGTTGAGCGTCCGCTCCCTCACATGACCCGTCAGCCCAGCACGTGCATTGCGCTTGAACAAATGGTCCTGATCAAGGCGAGTCCATGCTGACGTATCCTCGCGTGCCTCGCCTGTGAATGCCACCAATCATGTTCCAGGGAGGTGGCACTGTGCCCTGTCCTTGAGCCTTGAGATTGCTCCCTCGCAGAGCCGAGCTGCAGAACAGTGGTCCATAGCGCAATTCCACGTGTCCAGGGATGGCTAATGCGACACTTACTTTCTTCGAACACTGTGGCACAGGCGGACTCGCCGTCGCCACTACATGGACCACAGTTCCTTGGGGCAACTTGCTGGTAAGACGAGCAGAGTGCGGCCAATTGGATTTGTTGTATTAAGGCTCCCTTGAGCCATTGGGCTGACGAGCCCTGGACCAGCACCTGCGCGCCATGAGTGGTACTTTACCTGTTAATACTTTTTTGGCAGTCTACGCGGCACCCCCATACACTCACCTACTCCCTGCTGACGAGAGGCAACTACCTCGAAACACGTGTCCAGGGATGGCTAATGCGACACTTACTTTCTTCGAACACTGTGGCACAGGCGTACTCGCCGTCGCCACTACATGGACCACAGTTCCTTGGGGCAACTTGCTGGTAAGACGAGCAGAGTGCGGCCAATTGGATTTGTTCCATGCTGACGTATCCTCGCGTGCCTCGCCTGTGAATGCCACCAATCATCTTCCAGGGAGGTGGCACTGTGCCCTGTCCTTGAGCCTTGAGATTGCTCCCTCGCAGAGCCGAGCTGCAGAACAGTGGTCCATAGCGCAATTCCATTCTTCTCCCTCAAATCTGCCGTCAGACTGAAGGCCTGTGCCCTGTTCTGCATGGCCCGGCCTCTTTCCTTATTGTACTGGCAGCAGAGGAGCCCCAAGGCAGCAGCACTTGGTCACCGTAAGTCTGTGCTAGCTAACAGTGAGTGTTAGAGATTAGAGAAAGTGGCAACAAAACAACACTACATACAAAGTGTGCGCGTGATTCTCTTTGAACTAGCCTTAGCGTTTACTTACATATATTGTAGACAATTTTATTTAGAGTGAACCTGGCCTAGTGGTATTAGATTTATACATGAGCACTGGCCGGCAGGCCACATCTACACACCGCCTGCCCCATAGTTTTCTTCAGATGTGCGTCTGTACCGCAATAAAGACTCCCAGACCTGTCCATTGCCCATCCACTCCTTGCCCTCTTGAACCTGAAAGGGTAATCTGTCTGCCTATGAAACAAACAAACATTTTGGGAATAAGAATCTACATTAAATATAAGGTGTTTCTTTAAAAGGTTCTCTTGTAGTGTTCTTGGTAAGAAAAAGGTAATTAAGTTTGTAGGTACGGTCTGGATGAAAACACAATTCCAGACGTGGGGAAAGTTATTTGGAAAACGAACTGCGGGCTTAAATAGTGATGTCTGCAATACGAGGCAATTATCTTCCAAGTGCGGGCTCCTTCTCACTTTTAGATCGGTGGTAGGTAATCTACTGGGCCCCCAATCGCGCCGTCAGTTGTAGTGCTGACTTCGTCGTCAGTGATTGAGAGAATTATGCCCCACATATGCTTTAAGTGTGCCCAGATCGTCTCTCTGCCCAGGCCCCAGTACTGCCGCTCCTCTAGGTGATGAGTACGGGATCTCACGATCCCCCTTGCTCACTTCAACAAAGGCGGGAGGCCGAGAGTGCTCCCCCGCAGACCCGCACCCCTGCCTAAGTTCGTCCGGGCCGCAATCCAGGCAAAGTTTAAAAGGAATCGGCTTGCAGCCTCACCCTGCTGAAGCGAGCCTTACCTGCGGTGGTGCGTTCTCTGTTATGGCCGGCACCTGGACTTGGGCACGGGCAGGTCTTCTCTTTTGGCAGACGCTGCACGGGGAGACCAGGGTGGTCTTCTTCTGACTCGAGCGCGGCAGTGACGTCCTGCTGGGTGGCTCTCTTTGCAGCAGCGCTGCCCAGTAGATGCGTCCTGGTTGCTACGTGACGTCCTGCAACCGCCGATCGCGGCACAGCTCCTTCTTCC
Organism: Triturus cristatus; assembly: GCF_964204655.1. Lineage (NCBI taxonomy): Eukaryota > Metazoa > Chordata > Amphibia > Caudata > Salamandridae > Triturus > Triturus cristatus. The sequence continues at coordinate 44,870,717 of NC_140589.1, forward strand.
TCCAGGGATGACGTCCCGCTGGGCGGCTCCCCTTTGAAGCAGCGCTGCCTCATGGATTTGTCCTATCCAGTATAAATAACAAGGAGGAAGATATGCGGCGAGACGACGTGCGTGTGCACATCGCCTATCCAGGTGCGCACTTGTCATGTCCCCTTTCGGCCAAGAAACCGACAACAATAGATCTCGGCAAGGCGAGCAGCGCGCATGCGCTGCGTCGCTAGGCGAGACCTAAAAAGGAAGCTTGGTGAAATAACTTATTTGCCTCGGATCATAGAATTTTATCGAGCGGGGAGGCCGGGATTGATCCCGGATTTTCCGTTTTTGCATTGTGTAATTTAGCCAGTAGATGGAAATCTCTTTCTGACATCAAGGGTTCATTAATACCTCTTTCTGGAAGATGTGATTTAGGCATGGGCGGCAGTCTGAATCTACATTTGATTTTTGCCAGTTTTATATAGCTCAAGTTTTTCCTAAGGACATAATGCTTCACAACAGACTACATTATTTATTTATTTATTTGTGTCGGCACAGGGACATTTGCCAGGATTCACAGGATGCTGAGTGGTGGCCAGGATTCAAACCAGATTCCCCATGTTGCATGGCAGGCAGCTGTAGCCAGTAGGCTACATCCCCACCTGTGAAAGCTCAGCTCGTTCTGGGCTCGAGGTTCGAAGAGGACCTCGAGCCGAGCCAGAACCTTGGTATCTGGCTCAAACCTGGCAGAAGCTTTTGGTGGCTCACCCGCCGCTAGGTGTGAATCCTGGTGGTTTGCCTGAATTACTACTTATCTACAGCTCCCCAACGCGTCCTAAGCCATTTAGTGAGGAAAGGAGATCGGCTCATTGAGACACACCTGAGGCATCAGGAAGAGAGGCCCTCTTTGTCTAACTCAAAAATGATTGGCTACCTCAGGGACCACCTGCACGAGGGGTTCCCCCAGGCTACCTGAGATAACAAGTGGCTCCAGACCTGTCCCCCTCCTGAGGTCCTATCTCTGCATGTGCCAATCTCCACCTCCGCTCTCTCCTCAGCACCAACATTCTATTGATGACATCACAGGAGCGCGACGCTGAATCCAAAATCTTATACACTACAGCCTCACACAGATGGCTGCCATTCATAAGAAATACAGTGAAAGCCGGATATATATATTTAACACTTGGTTGGCAAACAATCAAGATATGCATAAAGGCCGTATCGACTGATTAACACAGATACACTTTGAGAGTACTAACATTGTTAATGTTAGATTAGAAGAATTTAGCTCAAAATCCTAATTTACGCAAAACATTAGCATGAAATAGCTTGAAGAATAAAATGTGGGAAAAAAGTGCCTTTTCTTAAACATGCAGATTAACGTGTAGCGTGATTTTTAGGTCTCGCCTGGCGAACGCAGCGCGAAGCGCTGCAGTAGCCAGCGAGATCTATTGTTGCTGACTTGCCTCGGAAGGGGGACAGGAGATGTGCACGCGCAGGCTTTTGGCGGATTTGAGTTGGTGTACGTGCCTACAGCCACGCGGCGTGCACATCTCCTGTCCCTCTTCCCTCGCAAGCCAGCATTTAGTTTCACTTTCGACATATGGAGAATCCCACTCACCCGGTCTGCGGGGGAATCCTTCTGAACGGCGGCTTCCGGAGCACTCCAGCTCCACTACTGCCAGCACGATGCGGGGCTCTCTCCTTATGCATGGGAGCCCCGCACTGCTATCTGCCGCTCTTCACCCGGGCCCCCTCCTGGGACCCGGGACTTCAGCTCCCACACCGGCTGCACGCGAAAGTGACAGGTACTGCGCATGCGCGGGCAGCCCTCGCCCTCCCAGGTCTCCTCCCCAGCCCGGAGCTGCTTTCTGTTTTGCTTGTTTTCCCAGTCACAAGCATTTGGAAAAACGATAGGTCAATGTCAACGCGAGAACTCGAGTCGGCGGCTGGTGCGAAATTGAACCAGGGCCCCCGGCGCTCCACCCTGTCCCTAATTTCCCCCCATTTCTAATTTGTTAATAGCTACCAGGAACGTACCTGGATCAGGAGGGCGATTGCGGCTCTGGCTCTCCTTTGGAAAGGCGCTCCTTTATTCAAATCCTGGCAAAGCGGGAGTCATTCAGAGGTAACATCAAGGCCACAGAATGTTTAACAACAATTAGAACAAATGCATATTTAAGAAAACAATGAAATACGCGGACATATGAGTTATACATAGTGCATAGGAACTGAATGTACAGCAGAAAAAAGGAAGTGACAAAGTCACAAGAGGCAAATGAAGATGATAATTTTGTTTCATCCTCTTGGAGGAAGCAGTGGAGGGGGAGATGAGAAAGAGAAGCACAAGAGTTGAGAGGAGAAAGCAGGGAAACTTTTGTTAGATACTAAAAATGTCATTAGAAAAAAGTGTTTTGAACTGAGTAGTGTTTAGAGGAGAAGACAAAGCGCGTTTAGATGGAGTCAAAATAATAATATATTTCTATTATAAAGAACGTGTTGCAGGTGTCCAACACACGACAGAATTGTATCGACCATTGAAGGATGACAGGTGGAACCGCATCTGTCTCCGATGGAATCGTGACCTCTGGATAGCTCATAATTCCCCTTTTCTGTCAGTGTTTGCTTAACTCACTGAGCTATCTTAGTTTAGAGAGGGGTGAATGCTGCATGTGAACTGTTAAAGGCTGTCATTGAATGAAACTATTTAATTGGCTGCCTGCCAGATGGAAGCGAAAAGCAGCTTCATGCTTTTGATATATATGGCCGGCTTTACAAAAAGCAGGATGGAGGGGATAAATCGAGGCCAGGAAGAGTTACCCGAAGGTCAAAAAGCTTCAGCTGGATAAAAAGGGCAAAGAAGAGGCGGTAATGGAAAGTGAACGAGTGACTCCAGGAATGCCAGGTTAAAGTCATGAGTGCGCATTTACGCGAGTTTGAGCTATTGACATTGCAAATAACAATGCCTATTGGCATTGTCATTTACAATGCCAATAGCTTTAACTCGTGTAACTGCGAGACCTATTGCATTGCAAATGCTTGTTGTAGTTAGCGCTCACTTCTATTGAGATTTCATTACTAAGGTGCCTAGGCCCTATTTTCTGCCCTCTTTCCTTCACTCTCTCTTTGCCTTTAATTCCTCCTTAAATTAATGCTTTGGGAAATGCTGAACTGTGCTGTATTAAATAAATAATTTGCATTTCTTTAGACATGTCATCTCTGCAGAATGTGCTGATTTTAGAAATGTCTTTCTTTCTTAAGCTACATGCTGTCATTTAATTCTCATACTTTCTAGCTGTCACATATCCAGAATAATGACTGCTGGGCAGTGTCTTAGCACAATGGTGCCTACATTAAAACATGAATCTCATGACTTCATTCCGTAAGATATAAGTGGAATGTTTCTGCTTTAGAAAAGTTCTTTGTCACGCACTGGAATTCTGAGTAGTTAATAGTTTAGACTGCAGGGTTCTCATGGGAGCTCAGAGTGAATCTAACGCACATGAGTGTTTGCAACTAAGTAGATGACTTTTAGATGAAGCCTTTGCCGACTTCAAACGTTTATTATGGGAATGGAGAATGAAGCAGAAGGTCCTTTTCCATTGGACTGAGAGGACCTAACGCCAGCGTTGATGGATACATGTGTTTTTGTGGTTTAGAATATACGTGTTCCGAGTTAGAAGGCTGGAGAACCCCTTCATGCACTCTTATGCAGAGAGCAGACTGTTATGCTACCCAGACCGCCCCCGCTAAATTTCCTGCAACCATCCTATTCCTCAGCCTTTTTGCCCTATTCACTGTAAGGTGTTGCTGACGGTGATTTCTGACACTTACTGCTTTGTCGGTGTTTAATTCCTTTAATGGTTATAGCTACTGCTGTAACTACTCTCTTAGCTTCATTTTTAACCGTTGTTACTGCCACTGTTTGCTGATGCTGTTAAGAAGAGGAGACTCGGACGAGTTTCCAGAAGTACTCTTCATGAGGCGTGCACCTAAAATATGACTTTGGATTAAATGCTCCTTTACAGTCTTGCACTTTTCCAAGAGGACTCTTTGAGGGTAGGATCTGCTAGAGTAGAATCGGGATTGAGCTAATATTTCTTTATGGAACACGCTGTCATTTTATTGCTTTGACTCTAAACATAATTTTCTTGATATTTTTGTAAGCAGATTTATCTAATTTCTAATTTGAATAAAGATCCCACAAACAAGATGCTAAACCCTTAATGACAAATAACGGTTTTTGAACTAAATAAAAACTCTCATTGTCGACTGATCGAAATAAATAGTGTTTATTGAGATGATGTTGACTTATGCTCCATTCAAAAACTGTGGCAAAGATCCAAGCGACCTGAAGAAGAACACGACACGGAGTTGGAGACCACCTTTGTAAGTCACAGGTTGAACTAAACTTAATAAAAAGTATTTCTGCACCAGCACTACTCTCACCTATGTCTCAAGTAACACATGCAAGTTGGGCACAATGTCTGTTTGCACACATTATACTCTTTTTTTTGGGGCACGGGTAATAAATGATTACACAACACCCATGACACGATTCAAAGAGTTTATTGTTGACCATACATTGCTTCTTTTAGAGCTTAGAAGAGGACCAGATCAATATAAGGTTTAATTTAAATATTTCTGGAAGAGCTATGTTTTTATATTTTCTTGAAAAGCCTGTAGATTGGAGATATTTTTAATCCCACAATTTAGGAGCTAGAAAAGGAAAAGATAGTCCCATACAATTTTTGTTTAACACCGGGTAGCCTGTAGGTTAACCATAAAGAATCCTTAAGATCTCCCTGGGCTTTATGGTTTCAAAAGTATAAAAAATTAGGACCACCTCTAAAAATTGATTAAGCATAGTTTGAAAGGAAGCTTTTGCAGGTTTACAAAGCTTATGTACGCACTTAAGCAATGGTTTGGTGGGACTGAACCCAGATGCTCTGGTGACTACTCTCGCAGCGTTATTATGGATCACTTGAAGTTTATTTGAGAAGAAACTTGGCAGGCCCAAATATAGGGCATTGCAATAGTTTGGACATGACCCATGTTCTGGTACTCAGAAATGAGAAAAACACAATATTCTTTAGTATTTCCTTAGAGAGGAAGCTATTGGGCTGCTGATTTGACCATTTGGTTGAAGATGACGTCAAACATTTTAGCTAGAGTTTTGACAACCTTCACAGGGGTAGGGCAGGGGCTCGTCTGCTCTAGCCAGCATGCTGCTGCTGCAAACTCCAACCATCTTATCAAGATTCAAGTTCATACTGCCGCCACCCACCAGATCTCTTTGTTTAGGTTTTAGAAATACTTTTCAATCATAGGTATATAAAAAAATAGGATGATAAACACTCTGTAATAAAAATGGAATTATGCCTTAACATAGAAAACAATGTTTAACAGAACATCAATAATACATGTAGACTTACGAATGATACAAAGCATTATCAAAAAGAAAATATAAAAAATTCTATATAAGGGAAGTGAAACAGATTTAATGATATCATAGAGCAATATATACAAAAAATTCTGATAATTCAGTGAAATATTGTGTATTATAGAAAAATAACTGTCATTTGGAATGACTAGCGCCAGGACACCGCGTGATAACAGTGCGCTCTATGAATCCAGTTAACGTTAACATTAATATAGAACATATATACAGAGCATAGATAAATATAGTAATAAGTTATACTTTTTACCTGAATACAATTAATTTAAAAGGATTTTGAATGGGTCTTAGGCTCTTCAATCAAAGCTTGATGTAAACCATACAAAATAGCTGTATTATTTAGATGAATGAAAACAGGTGATCGTAGAACTTCCCTTTTCATGGCAAGTGAGAAAGGTGTAATATAAACTCGGTCAAGTCTATGGTTATAACCTATACCATACATTCACACTTCAAACAATATATTTTTGAGTTCTTCCTGCTTTTGATAATTGTAATGCAATTTCTGACAAAAGTTCAATGATTTTAACATTTAATATGCAATCACTCCAGACTTTTAATAAGCTGCCTATGAATACTTTGACCATCAGCAGACCCCGCACAGCTAATCAAACTACCATCCGATGTCCCTTCTTCTCTCCCTAGCCAACATCAACAAGCAACTCGCCCACTTACTATTAGACACCCCCCAATCAAGCTTCAGACCCAACCACAGTACTGAAACTGCCCCCATTACAGCAACCAACAACATATAGATGACCCTCGACTGAGGAGAAACAGCAGCACTCATCCTGCTCAACCTCTTTGCAGCACTCAATACTGTCTCCCCCTCCACCCTCAGCAAAAGACTACATGAAACGACCATCCAAAGACCCGCCTTCAACTGGATCAGCTCCTTCCTTATAGGAAGAACGCAAAGAGTCAACATGCTATAGTGCTAGAGGCACTCTTATGGTCTGACACCCTATGATGACTTTTGACTACCATCATTTTATTTGACTTTGGTGTTTTACTTGATCCTAGCCAGAATGTACGACATCCTGAATATGTTTCGTTTCTCTTGAAGATTTCTTCTCGTAGTTTTGAAGTGAGAGTTGTCACAGTAGAACAGCTTGCCAAGAACAGAACGTGTGGGATGTGCATTTGAAAGCATGAGATAGAGAGGTGTGGAATGTACTTTTTGTTCTCGAAGTGCAGTGTTATGAGCAGTGGTACACAAATGTGCATTATGTTGTAAATTGAGAAATGGAGTATGTGATGCTATGGGCAGTGGTGCACAAATGTTCATTGTGTTGTACATTAGGAAGTATTATGAAGTTCTTACTATTGGCTTTGACATGGCCTCAAGTCATCCTGAATTCTGACTCTGCCTTGCTTGAGCTTTTCTGCACGCACAGACAGGCCCCCAGAGTGTTTGCAAGTTGCTTGGGTTATTCACGTTCAAGGTTTGTTATGTAAAAGATTGTTTAATGTACCCTGGAAGGCTTAAGGAAGCTTCATCAAGATAAAGGCTGTGTCGCGATTACTCGACGAGGGCCTAGGAACTACAACACCCAGAACACTCGGGGGCAAGGAGGAGGAACCCGCGTTCTACCAAGAAGTAGAAAAGGCCGCCTCCCCCACTAGGAGGCGCTTGACAATCTTTTCCTTGTTGTTCAGAGCCTCGACCAGGAAGCTCGTTTCCCGGACGCCGCAGTATTCCCGTGCAGAATTACCAGGAGAACTCTTCAGGAAGACGTCCTTCCTCCTGGATTCTTTCCCCACTACAAGACGCAGGCGGAGGCAACGGACCAGTCGTCGGAGTTCTCCCTCCCCCTGACTCCAAGTCTCACCCTGCGCAGAGGCGCATAACCTCGGAGCAGAGCCTTGCTCCTTTCACCGCTCCCGTTGTGAGGAAACAGCGGGCGAGCGATACGCATCAGTCGAGATGCGGAACGCGCCTCCCGTGTGAGGCGTGATGCTACCTTTTGGTTTACCGAAATTCACCCTTTTGCACCCACGGTAGAGCTGTGACTGAACAGCTTGCTTAACTGTGGTTCATTCCGCTCCTCTGGACTCACTTATTTTACTCCTCAGAGGTGCGAGACAAGACGCTGGATTGTAGGGGGTTAAAGAACCCTCCCTTGTTCTCGCTCCTCGTCTACACCGCAGAGCTATACCCTATCAAAGGGTACAGGAGCAGCGCAACTTCCTCGACCTTGTGAACCCGTGTTTGGCAGAAGCGGAAGTCGCTAAATCCTAGCGGAATCACAGTGAGTCCATGGGCAGAGGGTTGGGGCTTGAGGAGGTTAGGCTGAGACTCTCCCCCCTTAACACCTATCCCTTTCTCCTCCCTAGGGCCCTTCCTGGGACACCCGTGTAGGACCTGTTGAGTGCCCCCCGTCAATCCTCCCTCCGTCTCAACTTCCTTTTCCCCCTGTTTTCCCCCGTTGGTTCCCGTACACTGCTTGGGCCTACTAGTCGCAGTGGGCGAGAGCTGAAGAGGGAAGGAAGGGATCAGCAACGATATATCCTCGTTCCTGCTGGCTGGCTCAGGTTAGTGGGTTGTGTAAGTACTCCCTCTGACACTCGGACCTGTCGTGACAGATTGTCAAGCCCATGATTGTGTCCCAGCCCGAACGATGGATACTAATGTTGTCCTCGCATCCCTTGTGGAGAGCCTAACGGCGCTGCAAGTAGAGGTACATGCTTCCCGTGCCGAAAACAGAGATCTCAAAACCGAGTTAGGTACCCTACGCAGAGAAGTAGCAGGATTATCCCGTCAAGGGAGACCTGCAGCTAGGAGCCCATACATTAAAGACTGGACGCTTCCCCCTCCAGGTATGGTGCAACAAACTGGCCAGGTAAAAGGGAATGGTGAATTTTCCCTTCGGAGCGCAGCTCCTGTCACAGATACCGCTCCCACAGTACATGTGTTGCAGAGCACGAGTATACCTCTGGCCCCTCCCGAAAGATTCTATGGTGAGCCTAAAAAATTTGAGACATTCCTAAATCAATGTCGATTGCACTTCCTATGTAAGCCTGCTGTCTTCCAGGATGAAGCGGCAAAAACAGCGTTCATGATGTCCTACATGGGAGGAAATGCAGCCAGTTGGACTATTCCCCTGATGGAAAGAAATGACCCGGTGCTACATCACTTCGTGGATTTTTGCGCAGAAATGAGGAAGCTATTCGACCGCAAATCGCACATGTTAACACTGGATCGGGAATTGATAACCCTGAAGCAGGGATCACAAGATCTCCTTACGTATATTACCTCGTTCAACCGCTTGGTGGTGGAGACAGACTGGCCACAAGAGAAACGCACTTCCCTTTTTTATCAAGGATTGAGAGGGGAGCTAAAGGACGTTCTGTCTCAAGTGGTGCAACTCCCGCCAACATGCGAGGAATTTATTTCACTCACGGTCCAATTAGAACACCGACTTTTGGAACGAAAGGGTGACCGATCCAGAGGGGAAGGCCGAGTACCGTTCTTCCGACCTAAGGTTCTCCCGAGTGACTCCCCGAAACTCCCGGATACAACCGAGCCCATGCAGATCGGGGGTATTAAAGGACCCTTGACAACCGAGGAACGAGAAAGACGACGGAACATGAAACTATGTCTCTACTGTGGAAAGAGTGGACACTTCATCAGGGAATGCCGTTCCAGAACCCGTCTCACCGATAAAACGGGTAACGTAAGCCTGCAAAGTGCCTCAGTACATCACGGAGAAACGCCGGAAAACTAGGAAGCCCGAGTCTGGAAGAGATCCCTAGACCGGGTGGGAAACAGGCCGTGATCTCCTCTGCCGTCGCGAACACTATCCAGCCGGCAGTAGCGCATCTCAACGTAGGAGTTACCATATGGATTTCTTCTACTACACCCCTGGAGGTGCCAGCTATGTTGGATTCCGGTGCAACCGGGAATTACATGGACATACGCTATGCTGAAACCATAGGAGTTCCAAAAGAGAAGAAACCGCTCCCTGAGGAAGTCAAGGCAGTAGATGGTACCGCACTATCCTCTGGTCCCGTTCTTTATCAGACAGTATCTCTCCTCATGAAAGTGGGTAGTACGCACTACGAATACATCAGCTTTGACCTGATAGACGCGCCTCATTTTAGGCTCATTTTAGGGATGCCCTGTCTCACCCTCCATGATCCGGTTATTAAGTGGGCAGACCGATCAGTTACCTTGCAATCCGAATATTGTGTAGAACATTGCACGAACCAAGTTATCCATCAAGGACGGACAGACATCTCTCAAGCAAGCCTTCTGGCTTCTGGGTGTATGGAAACTGGGTTCTGCTGTACCACCACTGTACCAGAAGTCTACCAAGAATACCTTACAGTTTTTGACAAAGAAAAAGCAACTCGACTCCCCCCGCATCGCTCCTACGACTGCCAAATAGACCTCGTTCCAGGGGCCACCATTCCTTGTAGTCGAGTGTACGCTCTCACAGAACCCGAAACGACATACCTCCAACAATATCTTACAGAGAACCTGGCATCAGGATTCATCAGGCACTCCTCATCCCCCGCTTCATCCCCACTCTTTTTCATACCGAAGAAGGATTGTGCTGAACACAGGCCATGTATTGACTTCAGAGCGCTCAATCGTATTACGATCAAAAATAGGTACCCCCTACCGTTGATTCCGGTACTCCTGGACCAACTAAAGGGAGCTCAATGGTTCACTAAATTGGACTTAAGGGGGGCCTATCACTTGGTACGGGTGAAAAGCGGGGATGAGTGGAAGACAGCATTTCGAACTAAATTCGGCCTGTATGAATACCTGGTGATGCCATTTGGACTCTGTAATGCCCCAGCTGCTTTCCAATTCTTCATGGATGAGGTACTCAGAGGGTTCTTGGAAACGTGCTGTGTGGTGTACATGGACGACATCCTGGTCTATTCCACCACCCTAGAGGACCATGTAACACATGTTAAAGCAGTGCTTGACAGGCTACAACAATACTCCTTGTTTGCGAAACTAGAGAAATGTTTATTTCATGTGGAAGAGGTAGCCTTTTTGGGGTACATCATAAACGCTCAGGGTTTCCAGATGGATCAGGGCAAAGTCAACGCTATTACAGACTGGGAGGCTCCTCGTACAGTAAAAGCAGTGCAGAGATTCTTGGGGTTCGCTAATTACTATCGGCGATTCATAAGAGACTTCTCCAAGATCATTAAACCCATCTCCAATCTCTTACGAAAAAATACCCCCTTTCAGTGGGGAACGGACGCCGACCAAGCCTTCCAGGCACTGAAGTTACGGTTCACACAAGCCCCGATTCTCAGACATCCAGACACCCACCTACCGTTTGTAGTCGAGACCGACGCTTCTCAATATGCCATAGGAGGAGTACTTTCGCAAAGACATCCGGAAACAGGGCAGCTTCATCCCGTTGCATATTACTCGAAGAAACTTACCCCGTGTGAAACTAACTATACCGTCACCGACAAAGAGTTACTGGCGATCAAAAGAGCCTGTGAGGAATGGAGACATTACCTCATGGGGGCAAGCCACACGGTCGAGATTTACACTGACCACAGGAATTTACTCTTCCTAACAACCGCAAAGGCCCTGACACCCAGACAATTGCGATGGTCGCTTTTTTTTCCGATTATGATTTCGTCATTAAATACCGCCCTGGAACACAACATGGGAAGGCCGATGCTTTATCAAGACCCGAAGAGACAGACGGCGGCACAAGAACGGAAGAAGAAGCCCCTCCATTGATCATCCCAGGCAAAAAGGCGTCATGCATGGCAATCACCCTGAGCGCCCCACGTCATTTTCTCGACGACCTAAAGATAGCCGTAGCGAATGTGGATGCACAAGCCTGGATTCACGAACAACCCGATCACCGACAGGAAAAGGACAACCTGCTGTATCACTCCCACGCCCTATATGTACCAAACATTGGACTCCAACAGAGGGTACTCAAGTGGACACACGATGCCCCTCTGGGTGGTCATATGGGCATCAATAAAACAATATCGGGCCTCGAGAGATCCTTCTGGTGGCCTACCTTACGTAAAGACACCCAGAACTACGTAAAGACCTGTTCGATATGCGTACAAGGCAAAGCGCTTCATACAAGACCCGTGGGGTTATTACGACCGATCCCTATTGCCCCACGACCATGGCACACCATCTCGATGGACTTCATCGTGGAAATGCCCCCCTGCGAAGGATACACGGTAATACTGGTACTGGTGGACCACTTAACTAAGATGGGGCACTTCATTCCACTGAAAAAACTCCCTTCCTCCGCTGAGCTGGCTCAAGTGTTCCTCCAACATGTCATCAAAGCACATGGAATTCCGAGTATCCTGATCACAGATAGGGGGTCTCAATTCACCTCCAGATTCTGGAAGGCCCTCTGCGAAACCCTCTCCATTGATATGAGAACCTCCACAAGCTTCCATCCACAAACAGATGGAAAAACAGAACGCTTAAATCAGACCCTTGAGCAATATTTGCGATGCTTCACGTTGCAAAATCCCATGCAATGGTACCCGTTACTCTGGATGGCGGAATTCGCGTATAATAACGCGGACCACTCCACCTTGGGGTGTTCCCCTTTCTTTTGCCTCTATGGCTATCACCCCAACGTGCTCCCTTTTGACTGGCCAGTGCAATCAAACCTTCCAAGCATCCAAGAACATCACGCGCACCTACAGGCGGTGATGATTGAAGCCAAGCAGAATCTGGCTAATGCCCAAGCCGCACACAAAAGGTACGCAGACAGAAGGAGGGAGGAAGAACCCCAGTACAAAGTAGGGGATAAGGTATGGTTATCAACGCGTAACCTTAAGTTGAAGGGAGTAGATAAGCTTAAACCCAGATACATAGGCCCATACAGTATCGAAAAAATAGTAAATCCAGTAGCTCTGAAGCTTTCCCTCCCCATGGCCTGGCGTATACATCCTGTCTTCCACGTGTCCTTACTCCAACCCTGCCCAATAGGCACGAGACTCCAGGTGAGACCGCATCCGATAGACATCGACGGACAAGAAGAGTACGAAGTACAAGAACTCTTAGATTCCCGTATTGTAAGAGGGAGGGTCCAATATTTAGTGGATTGGAAGGGCTTTGGAGTGGAAGACAGAACATGGGAACCGGCACACAATCTAAACTGCCCTGACCTATTGAAAGCCTTCCATGATGCACATCCTGGGAAGCCGGGTCGACCGCCGAGACGGCAGTCCTTGAGAGGGGGTTCTGTCGTGATTACTCGACGAGGGCCTAGGAACTACAACACCCAGAACACTCGGGGGCAAGGAGGAGGAACCCGCGTTCTACCAGGAAGTAGAAAAGGCCGCCTCCCCCACTAGGAGGCGCTTGACAATCTTTTCCTTGTTGTTCAGAGCCTCGACCAGGAAGCTCGTTTCCCGGACGCCGCAGTATTCCCGTGCAGAATTACCAGGAGAACTCTTCAGGAAGACGTCCTTCCTCCTGGATTCTTTCCCCACTACAAGACGCAGGCGGAGGCAACGGACCAGTCGTCGGAGTTCTCCCTCCCCCTGACTCCAAGTCTCACCCTGCGCAGAGGCGCATAACCTCGGAGCAGAGCCTTGCTCCTTTCACCGCTCCCGTTGTGAGGAAACAGCGGGCGAGCGATACGCATCAGTCGAGATGCGGAACGCGCCTCCCGTGTGAGGCGTGATGCTACCTTTTGGTTTACCGAAATTCACCCTTTTGCACCCACGGTAGAGCTGTGACTGAACAGCTTGCTTAACTGTGGTTCATTCCGCTCCTCTGGACTCACTTATTTTACTCCTCAGAGGTGCGAGACAAGACGCTGGATTGTAGGGGGTTAAAGAACCCTCCCTTGTTCTCGCTCCTCGTCTACACCGCAGAGCTATACCCTATCAAAGGGTACAGGAGCAGCGCAACTTCCTCGACCTTGTGAACCCGTGTTTGGCAGAAGCGGAAGTCGCTAAATCCTAGCGGAATCACAGTGAGTCCATGGGCAGAGGGTTGGGGCTTGAGGAGGTTAGGCTGAGACTCTCCCCCCTTAACACCTATCCCTTTCTCCTCCCTAGGGCCCTTCCTGGGACACCCGTGTAGGACCTGTTGAGTGCCCCCCTGTCAATCCTCCCTCCGTCTCAACTTCCTTTTCCCCCTGTTTTCCCCCGTTGGTTCCCGTACACTGCTTGGGCCTACTAGTCGCAGTGGGCGAGAGCTGAAGAGGGAAGGAAGGGATCAGCAACGATATATCCTCGTTCCTGCTGGCTGGCTCAGGTTAGTGGGTTGTGTAAGTACTCCCTCTGACACTCGGACCTGTCGTGACAGGCTGGAACATGTGAGAATGTAGAGGAAACGTGGGAACTCCTTCTTGCCGTGGAATGCTTGCGTGGAAACTGGCCAGTTCAAGTAAGTTTCCTTGGCGCAGAGGGAAAGACTCTTGAACCTTCTAGTGTGTTTTGAGATTATAAGCTGAGGGTTGTTGACAGCCAGCTTGGGAGTTCACATGTGGAGTAGAGGTACTGCCACAAGAATCTGAATTTGAGTCCTGATCACGAGTCCATTGCCTGGCTGCTACGGGCTCCCCAGCTTGAGTTGGCAAGGATGTCGAGTGAACGATCGGGTGAGGTGATTTGTTTCTGACTAGTGCCATTGTGATGCATGGTTCTAGTGGCTGTGTTATTTGAGGTATTTTCTTTGTGATGTGTGAGCGAGTCAGAGTGCACATTCAAAGTAATCACTTGATGTATTTAGTGTATATATATATTGCTGCAGGACGTCCAGTATTATTTGCTGCTTGTTCATTCATTATTAGTATTCATGCATTTAACTGTTGCATTTGCCAAGTGTATTATTATTGCTTGCATATATACACATATATATACATTTAAATGTTATACATTTGACATCTGGGAACGCCTTTCTGTTAGAGAGCATTGCATAAATAAAACCCCAAGCCTTATTCTAAAAAGAGAGTTTTTGCATTTTGTAAAGGGAAACCCTTTTCTAGGTGTTGTTGTGTTCTATGTCTCCTGCCTCGCCGTGCTTGAGCCACCCTGTGGGAGTGGTATTTGAGGAGCTCTGTATTATCTGAAAGGCGAGGCAAGACACATGCCACCCTACATGAGGGAAGCCAAGAACCTCTTTTGTGGAGCCCCCCAAGGACCATCTCTCAGCCCGACCTTGTTTAATAGCTACATGACCCTACTGGCAGACCTTATCAGATTGCATGTTTTAGAGAAGACAAGGGTACCCCAATATGTGAACCTGGGGTGGTAAGGTGTATTTAGAAAACAATGGTTCAGGTGTGGCCTTAAAGGTCCACAGCGAAAAGGTGACCCAGCAGGGGGCACTGTGTTCTAAGGAAATGAAATTAATTCTGGAGGGAGCAAATGAAAAGATCTACAGAGGGTCATGTAGGTCAAAAAATGATAGACATTTATTTACAATTCAGTTTAGTATTCAGGTGCTCACACAATAGGTGAAAAGAAGCGTGACCTGAAGGGTGATAGTGACGTTTTAAAAAGACATCGCATTGACAACAGTATTATGAGCACCACAATTGATTTACAAAAAGTGATAGGAGTTCATGTTGTGTGGTGGTCAACGGCGTTTCTAACCCAATTAAGGCAGTGTGAGCGCGGGAACGTCAGCTGGAAATGAGCCAGCATTAGTTAAATCATGGGCAGCTGTGAGCACAGCCGAGGGTAAGAGGCTGTGAAATGATTGTACCCTAGCACGCCTGTTAGTGAAATTGAAGGGCAACATGAAAGGAGGAATTACAACCACTTGCTGTGTATGAGAGGATGAAAACATAAACATGTTGTTGCTTAGTTGCACAATAGGGAGCCCCATGGAATATGAATAATGTAATGTAAGTATGCATACACTACGGGTCTTTATGTTAAATATGTTTCCCCTTTCCCATTCACTACCTCCTATTTAGATTCAGCTTGCTCACCCATGTCCTGAAGATGAACCCCAATAATTGGGTTCGAAACGCTGTCAACCACCACACAACATGAACTCCTATGACTTTTTGTAAATCAATTGTGGAGTTAATAATACTGTTCTCAATGCGATGTCTTTTTAAAACGTCACTATCACCCTTCAGGTCACGCTTCTTTTCACCTATTGTGTGAGCTCCTGAATACTAAACTGAATTGTAAATAAACGTCTATCATTTTTTGACCTACATGACCCTCTGTAGATCTTTTCTTATCAGATTGCACAGCATCAGCAGTCTTTCCTATGCAGGTGACACGCAACTGATACTATTCCTAACGCACAAGACCCCTGCAGCAAAAAAGTATTTCTGCACCTGCATGACTGCAGTGTCCACTTAGATGAGATCCAACTGCATAAAGCTCAACACAGATACACCAAAGTAGTGATCTTTGGAAGACAGACCTCTGCGTGGGACCCCACCTAGTAGCCAGCAGGCCTCAGCCCCACGCTAGTCCCAGTGGCCCACACCAGAAACCTAGGGATTATTCTTGACAACAAGCTTGACATGTCAGCCCAGGTAAATGAGGTAAACTCCACCTGCTTACACATACTGACGATGCTACAAGAAAAATCATCAAATGGCTACAAGAGAATACCAGAAAACAGTCACACAGGCCCTGATAACTAGCAGACTTCACTATGGCAACACACTCTATGCGGGAATTTCCAAACAGTTCCTGAACAAGCTCTAAACCTTCTAAAATCCTGCAGCAAGACTCTTTCTCGAACTACCCCGCTGCACCCGCAATGCTCCACACCTCAAAGAACTTCATATACAAGCACACTCAATTCAAACTACTCAAACATACACAAAGCATTACACAACATAGGCCCTGTCTTCCTCAGTAGCCGTGTACACTTCCACCATTTCTCTAGACACATTAGATCAGCCAGACTCTCACCAGCACATGTACCCCACATACACAAAAACAGAACTGGAGGTTGCGCTTTCTTTCACAAGTCTCCCAAAACCTGGAATGACGTGGCACAGCCCATCAGAGCCTCCTCATCGCTTCTTGAGATCCACTAGAAGCTGAAGACCTGGCTCCTCAAGTAATCTCCCCCCAGGAGTTCACAGCCCTACGTCCCTGCAAAGCACCTGCATACCCTCATGGTGATTAGGGTGATATACAAATAGATCTAATATAACATTGATATATAAAAAAGGAACATTTGATTGAAACACGGCCTCATTTATGAAAAGTGTTGCATCACTGGTTGAAAACAGCGATGTGACACTTTTCATTGCGCCCTCATTGTAACTCCTTGGATGTGCCGTATTGACAGTACCACACTTCATGTCGCAAGGATTGACCAGATACGTCAGGAATTCTGATGTATCTGGTGGCGCAGTATTGACACATTGCTGGAGTGTATCGCAAAACAGAGGCAACTCCAGCCATGTGTCATTACACATGGGCGAGTCCCATGTAAAAGGGCCTACATCAGTCCTTATGCCTGTTGTGAAGCAGGCGTAAGGATCTGATGCAGTGACACCCTAGAAGTGTCGCAGTGACATCTCATAGATCTCACTGTGCCACTGCTACCTGGCTTGCCTACGTGGGAACGCCCACCCTGCATTCATTATACCTGATGCAGGTCTATTGTAGCGCAGGGGTTTACAAAGTGACACATCTATAACAAATATGCATGCTGCGCAGATGCCAGTGCCTTGTGGGGTTGAGTGACACGGATCGTTAGTACCGCGCTCACCGCATTTTTACCGCTTTTATTTTTAACTGTTTAAAATTGTATTTCTTTGAAATTTGTAAACTGTCACATTGAATTTGATTCTGTGCTGCTGCTCGCACCTACCTGCACTCTTCACTTTAGGAAGGGTCAGACCTCCACTTCCCTTCCTGTTGTCTTCCGGTTTGGACAACTAGAGATGTCATTTTAGTTAGTGCGTGCTCTAGTTGTTTAGGGGCTTGCCTACAAATATGCGCGCTGCTCGGATGCCAGCGCCTTGTGGGGTTGAGTGACACTGATCGTTAGTAACAGCGCTCACCGCATTTTGACCACTTTTATTTGAACTGTTTAAAATTGTATTTCTTTTAAATTTGTAAACTCTGCTGCTCGCACCTATCTGCACTCTACACTTTAGGAAGGGTCAGACCTCCACTTCCCTTCCTGTTGTCTTCCGGGGTGTACAACTAGAGATGCCATTTTAGTTAGTGCGCGCTCTAGTGGGCAATGTATCCTAGCAGCTTTGAGCAACACTCGCTCATTAGCTAGGCACTCCCAGGATATCTTCGATCTTCTCTCCGATGAGTCGCTCGATGTATTGTTTATAACAGAGACTTGGCTTAACGAGTTTTCCAACCCAGTAATTGAACTGGCCATTCCTGGGGGATATAAAGTTTCCCGTGCTGATCGTAAAACCGGGAGAGGCGGAGGTATAGCGGTGGTGTTCAGGGATAAGTGCACCTTCCATCGCGGAGAGACCCTGGGGATAGGAGATGGGGAGGCGCCGGATTTTCACATTACCATCTCACCCCATTTCACGCTGGGCGGCACATTGGTTTATAGACCTCCAGGTCCTGCAGGAGCTTTCCTTAAGGCCCTGGACGAGGTCATCATTCCCCGCTCCCTTCGCTTCTCACACTTTCTACTTCTTGGAGACTTTAACATTGATTTGGACTGTGTGGAGGCAGGGGAAACTCTGGAGTTTTTCGACTTCCTGAACCTTGCCCAGCTCTCCCAATGGGTCAGTTCCCCCACGCATCGTGGACGACACATTTTGGACCCGATATGTTCAAACTTCCCCATTTTGGTCAAAGAGCCCCTCCAAGTAGCCTGGACTGATCACTTTGTGGTCCACTTCTCGTGGACCATTGAGAGTTTTCACCCTCCTAACCAGCCTTGTCAAGGTAGACCCTCTCACAAAATTGACCCCGCCACCTTTAGCTTGGTTTTGACAGAGACTCGACCAGCCTTTGTTAAGGATCTGGGAGGAGCCCGGGTGAGTTTTACTAGTTGGATCTCACAGGCAGTTGAGCACCTATCTCCCCTCTCACCACATAGGCGATCCAGAGACTCTCCCTCAAAACCGTGGTTTTCCGGCGAGCTTAAAGTGCAGAAACATCACTGCAAAAAATTAGAGCGCTGCTGGAGATTGGCATATTGCCCATTAGCCAAGCTGGCATTAAGAAAAGCGCAGAAATCATACTATGCGTCCATATTGCAAGCTAAGAGCCTGTACTATGCCGAGTGTATCGCTCCTTCTAAAAAGAAGGCCAAAGAAAGCTTCTCTATTGTGCAGAGCGTCATGGCCCCTAGTGCAGAGATCATTACTCTTCCCACTTTGTTCGCCTGGTGTGAGAAACTGTCTAGAGTTTTTATCGATAACATTCAGGCACTCCAGGCGAATTTCAGGATTGGCACCAACGTTCCGGCTAGAAATTCATTCCTTAAAGTGCCAACATCTACCTCATCTCTATCATCTTCCCTGGTGGCCTTTTCACAAATTGCTGCGCAAGACTCCCTGATAATGCTCAAATCACCCCTGCCTGGCCAGGTTGTTGGATTCAGTTGCAGAGGTAGTTAATTCTGAGGTTAATAGTCTGATTGATATGTCCCTACAGACCGCTCCAGTTCCTCTAGCTTGGAAGCAGGCCAAACCTTTGCCTCTGTTGAAAAAACCCTCTTTGGACCCATCTATCCCAGCTAGCTACCGCCCTAGTTCACTCCTCCCGGCTGTGGCGAAAGTCTGTGAGAGACCCGTTAACAAACAACTTACCAACTATGTTGAAGGTTCTGGCCTGCTCCATGCAGCACAGTCGGGCTTCAGAGCCTCATATAGTACAAAGACGGCCCTTGTCGAAATCTCTGAAGCAATCCGGGAGTGTTTGGATGCTGGTGGCAGAGCAGCTCTGAATTTATTAGATCTCTCTGCGGCCTTTGATACTGTGCCCCACTCCGTGTTACTGGCCCATCTCTCGGATATTTATATCTGGGTCTGCTTGGAACTGGCTTAAATCATTCCTTGAAGACAGATCGCAGCAAGTCTGGCTTCCCCATCTTCATCTGCTCCTCAAAGTGTGACTACTGGATTGCCTCAGGGCTCCACCTTGAGCCCCCTCCTCTTTAATATATATGTCACCTCACTAATTCATCTGGTGGAGGAGTTGGGTGCCAAGATCATCGTATATGCTGAGAATACCCAGCTCCTCTTTACATGGAACAAAAATGACTCATCCCCTGCTCGAGCTAGAGCCTGCCTCACGGCCGTTTTCCAATGGCTTCTCTCAGCGCAGGTCAGGTACAATGAGGATAAATCAGAGATTCTCCTGTATGGGACCTTTCCTCCTCAGTTTAGGTAATCGCTCTGGCCGGCTGACTATCCACTGCCCAATTCTGTGGGTCAGCCGACCACAAATCTCAGTATTTGCTTCAACGAAGATTTCCGGTTCGCCATACAGATTAAGAAATTAGCGGGGCAGTGCTTTGGCACCCTTAAATCACTCAGGAAATTTCTCCCCCTCCTCCCAAGGACAGCTAAGGAAATGGTTACCCGTGCCCTGATCCTTTCGCGCATTGATTATGCAAATGCCGTGTACATTGGCCGGCCAGGGTACCAGCTGAAGAGACTGCATGTAGTTCAGAACGCTACAGCAAGGTCTCTACTTAACATTCCTGGGAGATCCAGTATAAAACAACACATGCACGATCTTCATTGGCTTCCCGTGGCTGAAAGAGTGACATTTATAGCCCTCACCCTCGCTTATTCAGCCCTGCATGGACTTGGCCCTGTATACCTTAGGAAATGTTTCAAGTTCTTTTAAGCATTGAGACAGTTGCGCTCAGTGGCGCAGCTGCTGGCAGTCATCCCGCACTTTCGCCTTACGAGAATGGGTGGCAGCTCTCTGGCTTACAAGGCAGCGGTGGCTTGGAATTCACTTCCTCTGGACCTTCGTGGCATCCAGAACCCAAAGCTCTTCAGGAAACAGCTGAAAACTCTGCTTTTTATCTAATGATCTGCAGATTCTGAGCTCCCATTTTGGTCTCGCGCCGGGACACTCTTCGAGTATCTGTGCGTGCAATAAATGTCAATAACTTAACATAACATCTGCCTAGATGCCCCACTTTGTAAATATTGTGCAGTGTAGCACATTTTTTACGCCGCTGCAGCATCTCAAAAAGTGGCAAAATGGCGGCGTGAGCCCTTCATAAATAAGGGTCACAGAATTTATCTGTTCCCAAACCTTAATCCAAAAATTATGAGTATTATGACAAGTACATATTAAGTGTTGTAGTCTGTGTTACATTCATTACATGACCAAAATGTGGATGGTGTGCCAGGAATTAGTTAAGACAAAAGTTGAGGAGTTATAAGAAGTCTCTTGAAAATGAAAAACAAGATTGGGAACTGTTTGCTGCTCTTGAGAATTTTAGAATCCTGAGTTAAATTTTATTCCACCAATTAACAGAACAGTTATCACTGAGATCTTCCCACTTCAGTTTCACGTATGATTTTTGCCTCGCCGTATCATAAGAGCTAATGATTATATAAAAAGTGAAGGCTGATGGATTTGAAGTAAGTGGATCAAAAGGTAATAAACCGATACAGTGACTGCATTAGTGATCAGAATTATATCATACATAGCAGATATATTGTGTGCTAAAGTGTTAAATGTGCATTTAAATGAATTGAGAAATGTAGATATATATTGTGGATCAGAGAAAGATAATATTGTATTGGCCTTAAATAGTTGACAAACTCATATTAACCCATTCTCTCGCCAAGGTTTAAAAAAAATATGTTTTTTCATTTTAATAAGTTTATTATACCAGATGGATAAATGTAAGAAATCATTTCATCTATCGACACATGGAAATAGTATTATGTACATTCATTTGCACATGCTTTTAAGGATCAGTAACACCATAAAGAAGAGTTGCAGAGAAAAAAAGAAATATCTCCGAAAAAGGAGAATTAAAAGAAATTATATCAGAGCCCATAGAAGACAATCATCATCCATAACTAATCAGGGGATTATTTTAAAATCCAGAGAATTAACTCCACCATATTGTGTATTATACTTTAACATAAGTAAAAACATAGGTGGTTTCCCTTTATTCCACAACTAAGGGGCTCATTACGATGTCGGTCGGAGTTGCCTCCGACCGACACCATCTTGGACTCGGGACCGACCGACCTAAGGTCGGCGGTTCCAACTGCCCCATCACGATGCGACCATGGTGGGGTTTCGACTGACAGGGATACTCCGAAAGCTTGTCAGAACCAGTCATCCAAAAAATTTCCTCAATTTGGTGGGATCCTCATATATTGTTTTCTCTTTTTTATAAGTAACTATGAAAATGCATGATTCAAAAATACCAAATCTAGCATTAAGAGCTCTGAGTTTTGATTGCATTTGTAAGAATTGCTTTTGTCTGTCGGCAGTGGCTTTTGTAATATCATGGGAGAAACATAAGTTATGACCAGACAAGGAAACTTGTTTCCGCACCTTTGCAGTCATAATGACCTTCATTAGTCATTATACTCAAGAAAAAGGATAATAGCATCTGTGTTTGTTAGATGAAGAAGCAAAACGTGGGTTGTGCCCCAATCTATGTGCTCTTTGAATAGTTAAATAAACTGATGATGGCAAGTCTAGCACCTTAGGAATAAGTGTTTGAAAAAAACTCAATAGGATCACACCCTTCTAATCTTTCTGGAAAGCCATAAATTCTAAGATTATTCCTCCTGTTGTCATTTTCCAAATCCTCTGCTTGATTTTGATGAAGATTTATTTGTGTTTACATTCTGTTGCTCTTTGAATTAGAGCTTGAGGTCACTCAGCAGATGTTCATCTTTCGGTTTTTCCAAGTACGCACATTTGTCATCCAGTGTTTGTAATAGTTAAAAATTGGGTTTCTGGTTGGCTAGGGTATGCACATAAGCCAGGCAGAACCCACCACTTTAGTCAGGGAAAGTAAGTTACACACCGAAGACAATCTGTGCTCACCCTCTTGTTCCCTGGTGCAGAGCAGTGAGGCTTATCATCAGAGACAATGTGTAATACGTTTGCACAACAGCCTCACACAGAAACACAATGAACACACCACAAAAGAGACTCCACACAGGATTATATGACAATATATATAGTATATTGTAAGTTAGATAAACAAAACAACCTGAATCATAAATACAGTGCATACTATGCAAATCCTGAGATAGTACTCGCTGTCCTGACAATGTAAGAATCAAAACGTAATACATCATAACCTCAGTGCATGAAATGAAGCAGATTATGAAAAAGCACATCAAGAACAGTAAGTAACTATAAATCCTGGAACACCTGCACTCCTACCTGCAGGGTTACGGTAATCACTTTGAGCTAACTGAAACAAGTGCATTAACAGAGGGCGCAGGAACATCTGTGCTTTTTATTAAGCTCTATCTGGTAATCCAGCCCCCAAACCGTAGGGCACTGAAGCATATGCACACCTACTACTACCGGGGATATGGTACTTCTGAGCATATGGTTACTGACAACGATCCCATCGTGGATCAACACCTGGAAGCAGAGGTGGGGAGAGTCGGACCCCACAAAGTCCTGGTGAGTTGTCTAACTACTCGGTCCTGATGAACACACTGGCAATCAGGCTGAAATGTGAGGTTTCTCTTGCTCAGGCAAGATGGAGCACTGGTGTGTTTTGAGTTTTATTTTAAATTGCCGGACTCTGAGTCCCACGGCAACAACAATGGTGCAGAGTCTTTTATGGCTCTGAGACTTTGAATAAACAGGGAGGCAAGCCAACAAGCCCTGGGAGAACACTTGGAGCACAAAGAGGAGCAGGCAGGCAGGCAGGCCAGCACACAGAGTTATTTATAGCAGCGTGGTAGTCCCTCTGGCAGGCCAACAGGCAGCAGGTCAGCACAGCAAAGCTAGTAGTCCAAGTGGTGGTTCCTCCTGGCAACTCAGCAGTCCTCTGGCAATGTGCAGTTTGTGCATGGCAAGTGCATCCCCCACTCAGCCCCAGACGATCATTAGGGGGTAAATCAGCCCTTTTTGTGAGGCCAGGGCGCAACCTATACACATGTAACCTGTGAACCACCTCTCCCAGCCCAGGAAGACTATCAGTATGCAGATGAATGCAGATCTATCCCCTGCCACACCCAGCCTTTCCTGTATTGTGACTGTCTGGAAAGTATGTACCAAGTGTAGCTGTCACCCAGGCCTAGACGTGTATTGGAGTCAGGCCGCAAAGCACACGAGTCATAAGCACAGAGAAATGCTCACTTTCTAAATGTGGCATTTCTAAAATAGTAATGTAAAATTCAACTTCACCAGTGAGCAGAATTTATCACTACCATTTGAAACATACCAAACATGGCAACACCACTCCTTTTTGATCAGGAATTACCACTTAAAAATATATAGGTGAATTTCCAATGCTAGCTTACGAGAGGAGTAGGACTCAGAGCAGTGAGAAACAAAATAGGCTGTTTGTCACTACCAGGACATGCCACACATAAAGGCAGATATCCTACCTTTTACTTACACAGCACCCTGCCCATAGGGCTACCTAGGGTCTACCTTAGGGGTGACCCATGTGTTAAAAAAAAGGGGCGTTTAAGGCTTGTCAAGTAGTTTTAAATGGCAAATTAAAGTGGCAGTAAACTACGCACACTGGCCCTGTGGTGGCAGGCATGAGACAGGTTTGAAAGGCTACTTCAGTGGGTTTGACAAGCAGTGCTGCAGGCCCACTAATAGCATTTAATTTACAGGCCCTTGGTATATGGAATGCCACTTTACAAGGGACTTGCAAGTATATCAAATAAGCCAAAGAGGTGTAAACCAATCATACCATGTTTAAAAGAGAGAGCAGATGCACTTTGGCAGTCATTAGCAGTGGTAAAGTGCCCAGAGTCCTAAAGCCAACAAAAGGAAAAAAGGCCAGAAAAATAGGCAGAGGAAGGAAAAAAGTTTGGGGATAACCCTGCAAAGAGTGCGTGGTCCAACAGTTATCTCTT
Source organism: Triturus cristatus (assembly GCF_964204655.1). NCBI lineage: Eukaryota > Metazoa > Chordata > Amphibia > Caudata > Salamandridae > Triturus > Triturus cristatus. The sequence goes on from NC_140589.1 coordinate 44,895,098, forward strand.
ATTACTTTCCTCAGTTCACTGCCACAACACCCTGATCGCATCTGAAAGTAATTCTGGGTGTGTGAAGGAAGGTGTTTTGAGTGGTGAAGGAGGACCCTTTTCAGTCCGTTTATTCGTAGAGCCCTGGGGGTTTGTGACACTTTAGGTAGAAGTGAGCTGGAGGTGTTTGATGATGGAGCTGATTTGGGGAACAAGGACGGGGCGTTTGCATCTTGCTTGGTAGTATGAGGTTCTTCCATAGTTTAAGGAGAACATTTTTCTAAATTCAAAGTATTTCCAGAAGACTGAAAAGAACAGGTAATGTTAGTTAATTTAAATACTTGCTTTGCCCACACAGAAAACTACCCGAAGAAATACTAGTAAAAGTCTCAGAATTGGAGGAACCACTGGCTGCCAAGGACAACAAGCATTTACAATGCAATGGTCTCGGCATTGGTAAAGTTAGAGCTATTGTCATTGCTCATGACATTTTTGTTTATGTTTTTGTTTTTAAAACATTTAAAGAAACGGCATTGTTATTTACAATGTCAATAGCTTAATCACTCTCAATTGCGAGACCTATTGCATTTGCACCCACACACAGAGCCACCTACACACACACTGATTAAGCTATTGACATTGTAAACAACCATGCCGTTTCTCTACATGTTTTAAAAACAAAAACATAAACAAAAATAATGTCATGAGCAATGCCAATAGCTCTAACTTTAACAATGCCGAGACCGTTGCATTGTAAATGCTTGTTTTTACTGCTTGTGGGATTTTCAATTTCTGATTCTTGTCATCCCTTACTTATTAATGTTGCTAAATCATCACACCTTGCTAAAATTGCTGAAGTTGGTTACCCGTCTTGTAAAAAGTCCCAACTTGTACACCACCCGCATTTGGGTGCTTCCAGATACCTTCTGCACACGGCTTGGCATGAGATTTTAGACACTCACTGCCATCTTGATAAACTAATACTTTTGAAAGGTGGCAGAAGTGTACAGCTAGGGAAGGCAGTATGTAATCCTTCTTGGCAGGCAGCAATAGTTCCAGTAGGAAGCAATCAATGTTCTTTATCCCAGAGTCCTCAGTGCAGTCGAGGTGTAAGATACATCCAGAGAGTCCCAGAACAACTCTACTGCACTGCTTGCTAGTGGGCGCTGGCATTTCCATAAGTGAAAGTGAAAGTCACTGATAAATGCACGGGTTATGTAGCTGAAACGTTTTCAGTTCTTAACTCCTTCACTTCTGCAGCAAGCACTTTCGAAAACTCCCAAGAATGGTGGATGGAATAAAGAAATGAAAGGGAAGGTCATTAACGCTCCGAAGTTAACGGATTGAAGCTTTTAGACTTCCAAAGTAATGCAACTTGATTTCCAAAATTCAAACCGCGCTATTTCGCTCGAAAAGTTAACTGAAGGCCCGAGTGTACTTATCTCCCAGCTCCACCATCACAACTTCCACTACCCACAATTCTTGTGCAAAGACGTCGCTTTTTGACGAGCATTAGCATCAGATGAAGGGTTACGTAACGTACCCTTCAACCTGCAATATCTGCAAAAAGGGCACTTTGACATTGGGAGTATTTGTTTTGCAAGGTACGGTGTGACTATTTTCCTGTGCCCACAAACACTGAAAGAAACCATGTTTCGATTTTGGGACGTAAAATCTGTATAACTCTTGAGCTCAACTTAAAGGTAGGGAAAACCAGAAAGCATTAACAGTTAATAAAACAAGTCGGAAAAGGGAGACAGTGAGTTCTTCCAGTGGCTTACCGAGCTGGGGTGGCATTTCCGGGCAGTCTATCTGGGGCGCAGTGGCCGGCGCGGGCACCCCGTGATCCTCCTGGGCTGGCTGTGTACTCGGGGTGGCGCGCTCGGTGCTCTCCGGCCGCCACGGTACCTCGCTACCCTCTCCCAGAACGTCGTTGTCCTCATTCATCCTGCTGACCCCGCCTGGGTCCTCGGACGGCCGGCTAGCATCTCCCCGCTGGGCCGGGGGTAGTCTGGCATTGCGGTGGGCCCTACCCGCGATTTGCTGCACGTCGGCGAAAAACCAGAAGATGCCCAGCCGCGGAGACTCCGGGGCGAGGTGGCCGCACCGAAGAGTAGGGGAGCGAGCAGAGCTCATTAGAGCGGCGCGGCCAACTTTGCCCTCCGCCTCGGGAAGCCCATGAAGAGCGCAACTCTGAGAAGTTTGCTTTGGGGTGGGGGAAGGGGAGGGAGGCGCGGTTATGATGTCTCCGCCTCGGGAAGCCCATGAAGAGCGCAACTCTGAGAAGTTTGCTTTGGGGTGGGGGAGGGAGGCGCGGCTATGATGTCTCCGCCTCGGGAAGCCCATTAAGAGCGCAACTCTGAGAAGTTTGCTTTGGGGTGGAGGAAGGGGAGGGAGGCGCGGCTATGATGTCGGTCTCGTGTAGTGTTGTATGTTTCTTTATTGGCCTGAGAGATAACTGTGTTTCACGACGTTGAGCAGTACAACAAGAAGACCCTTGGAGAGGTGAGGAGACCAGAGCAGCAACCGGACGAAGGGGGAGCGGACGAGCACACGACTGCCTTTCTCCGAGGTAGAGGCGAAATGCATGGGAGAAAGGCAGCCTCCTTTTCGGATTCGGGGGCGTGTTTTGCTGTTGTCTCCTCCCTGAGACTTTTCGCAAAAACCACGCCCCCCGATCCGAAAAGGACGGGGCCTAAATGGAGTGACTGACCTCTTCTCCAGTGGCTGGCCAGCATTCAAGAGGCCAGCCAATGGAGAACAGGGGAGAAGAGGGGCGGGTGCAAGCCCCTCTTCTCCAAGTCATTAATTCTCGCGAGCGAGACTGCGCAAGCGCAGCCTTTGCTAGCCGAGACCTAAAAACTCCGGGGGAACGAAAGGAATCTGGAAAGTGATGCAGAAAACTACGGTATTAAGAGTTCTCAGTGAGCCTGCTCCATCCACATGTAGAAAAGTGTGTCAGTAAGCAAAAATGAGAGAGAATAGCCCTTCATATGTTGAAAGGAAGACTGAAGTTCCAGCTGGAAAATGGGCATTTGTAATGCTCTAAGCTTGCTGCTATGACAGGTTACAAAAATAAAGCCCAAAAATGATATCCTTGTATTGGGACATTTTACTTATGTTCACATAAATAAAATGCCAGGTTGCAAGGACTGTGACAAATATATGAGGCACGGCCTCTTTCTAGCAGCCACGTGACACCCGGAAGCCAGCTATTAAAGTTCCACGTGGTTTTTAGTATAAATTCATTGCAACTTGTATTTCATTTGCAGCTAGAGATGTGACCTCCACTGCTGGAGATGTTTGTCCTTCCCTTGACCTTTGACCCACAGCTTGTCGAGAGTAGGAGAGTTTCTCTCCTGCGATGTTTCTCAGTGAGGCACACATTCATCTGAGCAGGTCCAATGCCGGGGCTTTCAAAGTGGATGTCGAGGGTAAACTAAGTAGGTGAAAACAGAATGTCTTAGAAAGCAAAGCTAGAAATAGTCCTCACGCTGTCCGAAATGGTGGCCGTGACCTGTGGGAACAGCTGGTTGCTGCAGGAAGGATGCTCGTCACCTACAAGGAGCAACAGTTTCTGAGCACAACATTAAAGAAAAGGGATGACTTATTATTTTCCTGTAGGGGTGTTATGTTAAATATAAATTTACCATTGTCATTGCTAAACTTCTTCCTGGCAGTCTCAGAGCTGATACATCAGGCGCCCATCCTCTCTCAGGGTCAAGCCACAGCCCCACCCATCCTCTCTCAGGGTCAAGCCACAGCCCCGCCCATCTTCTCTCAGGGTCCAGCCACAGCCCCGCCCATCTGCGCTCTTCCACTAGCATGCACTTCTGGAAGGCTGCTGGTGATAGGCCATTACCTGCCAGGTGCAATTAGATCTGTGTATCATCAGCATAAGTGTAGAGCTGAAGGCCATGGAAGGGAATATGGCAGCAAGAGGTACCGCAAGTGTGACGTCAGTGCCAAACCCTCAAGATGGCCACAATCTTTGTGAGTGGCATGGGAGAAAGGGTCACAAACAAACCCTCCGCCAGTGATCTCCAAGAAGACTTTCTCTCTCACATCGGTTTCTCTAGTGTGTGTAGTAATGAGCTATGGTCACCGCTGTGAAACGCCGCTGATGCTTCTGCCTATCAGAGCGCTGACCCCGTTGACGTCATTGGTCATCAGTGCCTGAGACTTCACCAGTATGCTTGTCTTTCAGAGAAGTGGCCTCTAGCACCATCATGGCAACAGAACCCCCCCACAGCAAGAATGCCCGCAAATGAAACACACCACACAAGATATATTTGGGAAAAAACTGCTGCAGGTTTATTACATACAACGTTATGTAATCTGGTGGGTTAGTTTACTATCGATCCAAGGACAGGCAGCCTTCTCGCCACCTGCCCGCCTGATGAGCCTAGCAGCACCGTGGCAAACCACTTAGTACTGCACCTATTGGTGATCCCCTTGCCGGATCACCTGACCGCCCTAGGTCCATTATACTCACGCCCTTCTGGGCGGAGCGTAGCTAGGCAAGCCCCATGAGGCTCCTGGGGTTCGGCTCTGGCACCACCGTGTGCCGTGCAGTGGTACCGTTCTGTACCCATATGCATCCAGATCGCCCTGTAACTCCGCCTGCAGCGAAAAAGTACCACATTACAAACTTCAACTGTGCTCCCACTGCCAACATGCCGGGAAAGCGGCAGGGTGGGTGAGCGTGTTGGAGGTGAGGTGTCCACGGCGCGTCCGGTGCGGGAAAGAGGCAGAGGAGGGGGTGGGGGATACCTATGTACCCCTTACCCCGCTTCACGCACCGGATGTGAAGCGGGACACTCACGACCAAAGGGGGGACTCCTCCCCAGGCAAAGGGGGGGAGGAGAACGGAAGAGGGGGGTGGATGCCTGATGCCACTACAGGGCCGCCCTCCCGAGTGGCCCCCTTTGGTGGCCTCGGGCAGCCGCATTTAAATTCATTGATTGAAAGTTGTCTGTTAAGAGAAGTGTTGAAGATACTACAGAGGGTCTACAACTCCTGCGCCCTAGACTTTGAGGAGCTGAACTGAGCCCAGCCCTGGCGGGAGCTCAACCACTGGGAGCCTGCAGCTCAAACCCCACCAGTGACCTCCAGTGTCCCCACACCTCAATGCAAGGGTTCTCGTCCACCAACCCATCTTACACTATGCTGTGCCACTCCCAGGGTTGGATTGGTAACGCGGGCACTCGGGAAATGGCCGAAGGGCTGGTATCCCAGTTCCAGCTGTGGGCTGCTTTTTTGGGCAGCCTGGGGGCTGTCTCTGCTGTTCGGATGCCACCAGCGGCCCTGTGGGTGCCTGAGTGGCCTTTCTAGAGGCAGATGGGTGGAGGTATCACTCCCTTTCTCTCACTGGGACGGCCCATTAACCCCTTCCCTGCGGGGGTAATTCCCCCGGGGGAGGGGCTGCGGCGAAGCTGTGCTCGTGACGAGCTCAGCTCGTCATGACTCACAGTGGAGCTGTGCTCATGATGAGCTGAGCTTGTCACGACCCCTTCCACTCATTAATTCTCCCGCACAGGCGGGGAATTAAACGCACGTGTGCGGGCCGCGGCCGTTATGATGAGCTCAGCCCGTCATGAGCACAGCTCCACTGTGACTCATGAAGAGCTGGGCTCGTCATGAGCACACAACGGGTTAATTGAGCGGGGGCAGGGGGCCTGAGCAGAAGTGGCCTCACTTGCATTCATGTGTGACTCAGCAGTGTGAACTAATCTGTGCTTTAAAAAAGAAAATTCTTAGTGAAGTTAATAAAACATGCCCCGCCCCCTTTCTTTTCATAAAACTTCGCTGAAGCAGTGTTTTGCGGAAAAACAATATGCAAATGTCAGCCACTTTTTTTTGGGTGTGCCCGGGCCGATTTTTTATCCCAATCCAACCCTGGCCACACTGGAGGGGCCCTGCTATGCAGTGCTAGAGTGCAGGAGTCCTGCTGTGGCACACCAGGCTTGGCTGCAGGGGCTGATCTGCGCCATGCTGCTTCATGCCAGACTACATGGTGAGAAAGATGCTGTGCCATGCTGGCCTATGTCACACAACGCTGCAGGGGTCCTGCTGCACTACGACACACTGTGCCAGTCTGTGCCACATTGCTGGAGTTCTGATATGCCATACTGTGAATGCCATGCTACACTGCATAGGCACTGCTGTGCCATACCTTGCTGTGCCAGTCAATGACACACTGCAGTAGTTCTACTGTGCCATGCGGTGCATGCTACACTGCTGCCCCATGCCATGCTCTGCTGGTCTGTGCTACACTGCAGGTGCCCTGCTGAACCACGCCATGCTGTGCCATGCTCTGCTAGTCTGTGCCACACTGCACAAGTCCTGCTATGCCATGCTGTCTGTCTGTGCCACACTGCCTGAGTCTTGCTATGCCATGCTGTCTCAGTCTGCGCCACACTGCACCAGTCCTGCTGTACCATAGTGCGAATGCCACGCTACACTGCATAGGTCCTTTTGTGCAATGCCATGCTGTGCCAGTCTGTGCCACACTGCATGAGTCCTGCTATGCCATGGTGTGCCAGTCTGTCACACTGCACCAGTCCTGCTATGCCATGCTGTGCCAGTCTGTGCCACACTGCAGGAGTCCTTCTGTGCCATGCCATGCTGTGCCAGTCTGTGCCACACTGCACCTGTCCTGCTATTCCATGCTGTGCCAGTCTGCGCCACACTGCACCAGTCCTGCTATGCCATGCTGTGCCTCCCTGCATGAGTCCTGCTATGCCATGCTGTGCCAGTCTGTGCCACTCTGCATGAGTCCTATGCCATGCTGTGCCATACCATGCTAACTGCAGGAGTCCTGCTATGCCATGCCAGTCTGTGCCACACTGCACCAGTCCTGCTGTGCCATGCTGTGCCAGTTTGTGCCACACTGCACGAGTTCTATGCTATGCTGTGCTATACCATGCTAAACTGCATGAGTCCTGCTGTGCCATGCTGCCCCATGTCACACCAGGCTGCATAGGTACTGCTGTGCCATGCTATGCTGTCTCAGTCTGTGGCACACTGCACCACTCCTGCTATGCCATGCTGTGCCAGTCTGTGCCACACTGCACGAGTCCTGCTATGCCACGCTGTGCCAGTCTGTGCCGCACTGCACCAGTCCTGCTATGCCATGCTAGTCTGTGCAACACTGCACCAGTACTGCTATGCCATACTGTGCCAGTCTGTGCCACACTGCACCAGTCCTGCTATGCCATGCTGTGCCATACCACTCTAAACTGCAGGAGTCCTGCTATGCCATTCTGCCCCATGTCACACCACGCTGCATAGGTACTGCTGTGCCATGCCATGTTGTCTCAGTCTGGGCCACACTGCACCAGTCCTGTTGTGCCATAATGCGAATGACACGCTACACTGCATAGGTCCTGCTGTGCAATGCCATGCTGGGCCAATCTGTGCCACACTGCACGAGTCCTGCTATGCTATGCTGTGCCAGTCTGTGCCACACTGCACCAGTCCTGCTGTGCCATAGTGCGAATGCCACGCTACACTGCATAGGTCCTGCTGTGCAATGCCATGCTGTGCCAGTCTGTGCCACACTGCACGAGTCCTGCTGTGCCATGCCATTCTGTGCCACACTTCACCATTCCTGCTATGCCATGCTGTGCCAGTCTGTGCCACACTACACGAGTCCTGCTATGCCATGCTGTGCCTCACTGCACCAGTCCTGCTTTGCCATGCTGAGCCAGTCTGTGACACACTGCACGAGTCCTGCTTTGCCAGTCTGTGCCACACTACACGAGTCCTGCTATGCCATGATGTACCAGTCTGTGCCACATTGCACCAGTCCTGCTATGCCAGTCTGTGCCACACTGCCCCAGTCCTGCTATGCCATGCTGTGTCAGTCTGTGCCACACTACATGAGTCCTGCGGTGCCATGCTGATCGTGAGCACAGAAGGAAGATCTCTTGAGTGGGTGACTGGGTTAAGTCCGGTGTCATCAATGCAGCCTGGGTCTGAGGGCTGTTTGAGCTAATAATTAACTGTCTCCTTCCACTTGTTCGTTTAGATTAGAGCTGGGGGGGGGGGGGGGCGCTTTCAAGTGTTGCTGCGACCGGTCTGTACTTTCCATGATCTCAAAATGTCAGCATTTAGTCATATGTTGAGTCGGCCATGCAAGAGAGAGAAGACATCATGTGCGGACAGAGATAGGACTGGGAAAACAAATCACCAGCAGCAGCTGTCTTACTGCTGGCCCACAAGAAGAGACATCACCAGCAGAGGTAACAACAGCACCAGGACCAACACCAGCAGAAACACAAGACTGGACCAGGGCACAAGTCACCAGCAGCAAGTGTCTTACTGCTGACCTACACAGACAGACACCACCATCAACACCAGAGGCAACAACAGCACCAGAACCAGCACCAACACAAGCACCGGTGTGGAACAGGGCACAAGTCATCTGCAGCAAGTGTCTTACTGCTGACCTACACAGACAGACACCACCATCACCACCAGAGGCAACAACAGCACCAGAACCAACACCAACACAAGCACCGGTGTGGAACAGGGCACAAGTCACCTGCAGCAAGTGTCTTACTGCTGACCTACACAGACAGACACCACCATCACCACCAGAGGCAACAACAGCACCAGAACCAACACCAACACAAGCACCGGTGTGGAACAGGGCACAAGTCACCTGCAGCAAGTGTCTTACTGCTGACCTACACAGACAGACACCACCAGCAACACCAGAGGCAACAACAGCACCAGAACCAGCACCAACACAAGCACCGGTGTGGAACAGGGCACAAGTCATCTGCAGCAAGTGTCTTACTGCTGACCTACACAGACAGACACCACCATCACCACCAGAGGCAACAACAGCACCAGAACCAACACCAACACAAGCACCGGTGTGGAACAGGGCACAAGTCATCTGCAGCAAGTGTCTTACTGCTGACCTACACAGACAGACACCACCATCACCACCAGAGGCAACAACAGCACCAGAACCAACACCAACACAAGCACCGGTGTGGAATAGGGCACAAGTCACCTGCAGCAAGTGTCTTACTGCTGACCTATACAGACAGACATCACCAGCAGAGGTAACAACAGCACCAGAACCAACACCAACACAAGCACCGGTGTGGAACAGGACACAAGTCCCCTGCAGAAAGTGTCTTACTGCTGACTTATACGGACAGACATCACCAGCAGAGGTAACAACAGCACCAGAACCCGCAGAAGCCCAGGTCTGGACTAGGGCACAAGTCACCTGCAGCAAGTGTCTTACTGCTGACCTACACGAACATACATCACCAGCAGAGGTAACAACAGCACCAAAACCAACACAAGCATAAGCGCAGGTCTGGACTAGGCACAAGTCACCAGCAGCAGCTGTCTTACTGCTGACCTTCATGGACAGGCATAACCCTCACCACCAGAGGCAGCAACAGCACCAGAAGCAAACCCAACACTAGCACAGGTCTGGACCAAGACACAAGTCACCTGCAGCAAGTGTCTGACTGCTGACCTATACAGACGGACATCACCAGACGCAGCACCAGAACCAAACCCAATACAAGCTCAGGTCTGGACCAAGGCACAAGTCACCTGAAGCATCTGCCTTACTGCTAACCTACGCGGACGGACACAACCATCCCCACCAGAGGCAACAACATCACCAAATCCAACACAAGTACAAGCGAAGGTCTGGACCAGGCACAAGTCACCAGCAGCAGCTGTCTTCCTGCTGACTTACATGGAGAGACATCACCAGCAGAGGCAATAACAGCACCAGAACCAACACCGGCAGAAGCACAGGTCTGGACCAGGGCACAAGTCACCTGCAGCAGCTGTCTTGCTGCTGACCTACACAGAGAGACATCACCAGCAGAGGCAATAACAGCACCAGAACCAACACCAGCAGAAGCATAGGTCTGGACCAGGCACAAGTCACCAGCAGCAGCTGTCTTACTGCTGACCTACATGGAGAGACATCACCAGCAGAGACAATAACAGCACCAGAACCAACACCAACACAAGCACAGGTCTGGACCAGGCACAAGTCACCAGCAGCAGCTGTCTTACTGCTGACCTACGCGGACGGACACAACCATCCCCACCAGAGGCAACAACAGTATCAAACCCAACACAAGCACAGGTCTGGACCAGGGCACAAGTCCCCAGCAGCAGCTGTCTTACTGCTGACCTACACAGAGAGACATCACCAGCAGAGGCAATAACAGCACCAGAACCAACACCAGCAGAAGCACAGATCTGGACCAGGCACAAGTCACCAGCAGCAGCTGTCTTACTGCTGACTTACATGGAGAGACATCACCAGCAGAGGCAATAACAGCACCAGAACCAACACCAACACCAACACAAGCACAGGTCTGGACCAGGGCACAAGTCACCAGAGGCAAGTGTCTTACTGCTGACCTACGCGGACGGACACAACCATCCCCACCAGAGGCAACAACAGTATCAAACCCAACACAAGCACAGGTCTGGACCAGGCACAAGTCACCAGCAGCAGCTGTCTTACTGCTGACCTACGCAGACGGACACAACGATCCCCACCAGAGGCAACAACAGTATCAAACCCAACACAAGCACAGGTCTGGACCAGGGCACAAGTCACCTGCAGCAAGAGTCTTACTGCTGACTTACATGGAGAGACATCACCAGCAGTGGCAATAACAGCACCAGAACCAACACCAGCAGAAGCACAAGTCTGGACCAGGCACAAGTCACCAGCAGCAGCTGTCTTGCTGCTGACCTACATAGAGAGACATCACCAGCAGAAGCACAAGTCTGGACCAGGGCACAAGCCCTCGACCCCAAAGTGGCCAGCAGATGGTATTTGTGGGATGGAGTGACCCATTCAGCTCCTTATCCTGAGGCACGTGCGCCTGCCTCCTGGGTGACCTTGCAGCATGAATGGTAGGCTGACCATGCCTCGAGGCACTCCTGGTGTGGATGGTGTGTACATGTGGATGGAGGCTCCAGGAGACCACGCATGTGGACAGGGTGGCCTGGACATGCCTGTCTAGGTCCCTCTCTTCAGCGTAAGCGTGGTGGTGACCCCACTGAAGTTCAGCGTCTGCAGCGCGCGCACCCAGGGGTGCCACGATGGCCCTCGTTCCGACCTGCAACAAGAAAGGCAGCTTGGCACTAGCACTGATACTGGGATATTTTGTCTATCTGCTTCTGGGCGCTACCATCTTCCAGCTCCTGGAAAAGCAAGCGGAAGAGCATTCCAGGGTCCAGTTCCAGATGGAAAAGCTGACATTCCTTCAGAACTACACGTGCTTGAACGGGCCAGCGCTGGAAAAGTTTGTGCAGGTAGGCGCTTGAACGTCAGTCATTGTGTTACATTTAAAAGGAAAGAACAAACTGAAGCCGGTAGATCAGTGGTTCTTAACCTTTTGACTTCTGTGGACCCTCACTTAATCATTACTGCACCCCGGGGATCCCCTGTGACTCATTATTGATATCCAGGGACTCCCCACAGAGTCAATACTGGAAGCCGGGGACCCCAGCCTAAGCATTTGCCATGTATGAACCGCAAAATAATGTACAAAAAATGCAGAAACAAGCTTCACCAAACGTACGAAAATTATGAAATATTTTATTTAATTGCAAAAAAGTTTTTCAAAAATCGAAATGTTTACTGTAATGGGAATTGTTGGAGTTCTCTAAATTCAATTCATTGTCCATTGTCCGTGTCCCACTCCATCCTATTGGAGTCTCTCGGTTCCCTCGGTGTTGCTGGATCTGCGCTCGCCTGGGTGTCCTCATTTCTTAATGAGCGCACCTTTCAGGTTTTCTCAAACAAAGCTGAATCTGCGATTCATTCCTCTGCCTACGGCGTCCCCCAAGGGTCTATATTGAGCCCTCTGTTGTTCAATATTTACATCAGACCACTTGCTTCCATCGTAGAGGACGCCGGTCTGTCTATATACTCATACGCAGACGACACGCAGATTGTGTTCTCTTTGTCTAGCAGCAGGGCTCAGGACACCTCTGCCCTCAAAATCGGCCTCTCTCGCGTTGCAGCTTGGATGCAAATGCATCTGTTAAAGCTCAACGGAGACAAGACCGAGGTGATCATACTAGGCAAACAAAAAGATCTCTGGGGTCCACGACATTGGCCCAGTGACATGGGTCCTCTGCCTACCCCCGTGCCTGTTGCTCGCAACCTCGGTGTCCTAATCGACGACAAACTCTCGATGAGGCAGCAGGCAACTAAGGTCGCTGCGATCTGCTTTAACACCCTTCGCTGGTTGCAAAAGATCATATGGATGCTGCCTGAGTCCACTCGTAGAACTGTCGTACAGTCCCTTGTGATGTCCCATATCGACTATGGCAATGTGCTTTATCTAGGAGCAGATAAAGCTACAATCAATAAACTCCAGGTTGTACAGAACTCAGCCGCCCGCCTGCTGCGTAATGTCCCAAGGAGAATGTCCGCAATGCAGGCTCTACGTGACCTCCATTGGTTAAAAATCTCGGATCGAGTGGCCTTCAAAACTTTGTGCATCCTCTTCAAAATTCGCCAAGGCTCCGCTCCGGCCTACTTGCACAATCTTGCGCAGCCATATCAGCCTGGCCGCCTTTTGAGGTCATCCAACAGTGGCAATCTTGTGATTCCCAGAATCCGACTGGCAAAAATGGGAGGCCGTTCATTCGCATATCTGGGCCCCAAGATGTGGAATGCTCTCCCATTGGCGCTTAAAACAGAAACCAGTCTTCTGACTTTCCGCAAAAAACTGAAGACCCTCCTGTTCTAGTTCCAGATTCCTCCGGTCTAGTGTCTCCCTCCTGCAATTACTTGTTTTCCGATTTCTCCTCCAGTCTATCCCTGGCGCCGGGAAACCCACTGCGGGTAGCTGCGCGCAATATAAGTTCAATAAAATAAATAAAATAAATAAATTCTACATTCTGTTTGATGCCCTTTCTCTGCTTTCACAAATCAACCAGAGAACACTCATTTCATTTTTAGCCTCCAATTTCAAATTCCTTCAAATTTACAGAACTTCTTAAAATGTTCAATATAGCTTTAAAATGTACTCTTTATTAATCTGTTATTATTATTTCATTTTCTAAGCAGTCGTGACCCCCTGAGTTGTCTTTGCAGACCCCCAGGGGTCACCGGACCACAGGTTAAGATAGATACTATATCATTGCATATCTTTCTAAGAAATCCTTATTGAAATGCGAAAACGTCTGGTAAACCCATATAATGTGTGTATGTTACCCAACCGATGGACTATAGTCCCTAAGTTTAAGAAGGCAACTCGCATCCCCCCAGCGATGCAAGGATGAAAGTAGTGCAGCTTCTGTATCCTGTGAACTTTGCTGACACTGTGTACATTCCCCTCAGGGAAAATTACGTGCAAAAAATAGTGTGGTTGGCCATTGTTCATACAGAGCCTTTGTGTGGAAAAATTCTACCAGGAAGAGTACATTTTACACGTTTTCTCTTGGAAATCTAGGGGAAATTTGCAATAAAATGTCGGAGCGTGCAGTTACTCCAAAACTGGTAATGCCACGCTCCGATATTTTTTAATTCAGGGATGTTGCCGTGTTTACAAAAACAAAAATTCTTTTGGGAATGGCAAGGACTTGGGCCCAGGTTTTAAAATCCATTAAAATAGGGTACTATAGCAGTAGAACTCCCTTATGGGATCTCCCCGATTATCCATCCTGGTTGGGAGACTCACTTGCGGCACCTATTAGAGAGGCGGGTTTGGAGGTCTGGGGTGACCTATTTGTTGAGGGGGAACTGCTCTCCTGGGAGTGTTTGAGTAGAAAGATTGGCCCTGGCCTTGCTAGGCTAAAATATCTGCAGATGTCCAGCTGGTCTCGTTCCTATTCTGCACAGCCCGTTCGAAAAAATAAATTTCCAGTAGGTGGTTACAGTACCCTTATTACTCTGTTAATTGATAGACCCCCTGCTAAGAAGGAGATCTCGTCCTGGTACAATTTGATTTTGGATGAGATGGACGGAGTATTTAAGCTTCCACATGAACTCTGGGGGGCTGACATAAGCAATACCGATTTGCATGAGGTATGGAGAACATCTTGTAGACTGCTGTGGGATGTGGTGAAACCGGCGTGGTTGCGTAGGAACCAAATCTTTACTATCCACAGAGCATATTATTCCCCCCTTCGCCTTTCTAAATTTACTCAGAGGAATATGGTTGCGTGTGCTAGATGTGGTCTCCTAGCAGCCTCTGACATCCACATGTTTTATGAATGCCCCCTTCTGTCTCAGTTTTGGGAAGCCATCTGTAAGATCCTGTCGTCTTCAATAGACTCCAAAATAACTGCTCATCCCCAGTTGGTGATTTTCGGAATCTTAGAGGGGGTTTCCAGCTCGGCGAAGAAGCTAGTATTCTACGCTATACTACTGGCTAGAAGGGAGATATGCAGAAAGTGGAAGGATCCTTTACCTCCCTCTATCAATGATTGGTACGCCTCTGCCCTGCATGTTTCAAAGCTTGATTTGGCAAGAGCCGGGAACCCAGACAAAAGATCATTTTGGCACCTTCTTAAATGGGATCAATGAGACTCTGGGTTTTTTTTTTTTTTTTTTTCCCCCCAGGTCCAATGATTAAGCCATCTATCCCACTGCTTGGTATAAGCGGTGTTCTGATCCCTTTTCGGCATTGGGTACCACCCTGGCTGAATTTCTGAGGTTACGGTATGGCGTTCGCTGGTTTATCAAGCTCTATTGCTGTGGGACGAGGCCCGGTTCCATGACTATCCCTCCCAGTTGGTATGAACCGTGTCAGCATATTGCTTGTGAGCCGATCGATTGCGTATAAAGAACCTTGGTGGCATATATGAGGACAAAAAAAATAAAAAATACGGTGCACCCCTGCATTTCCCCTAGTGTTAGAGACAAAAAAGCTGCCTAGCCCCAGTGCACGCACCCTTGCGGGGCAATTGTTTATGTGCAGGAAGGGACATCTTGCAGCACATAAACAATCTTTAAATGTGATTTGCTATTTCTATGTGTGCTGCATAATGCAGCACGCGTGGAAAGAGAAAAAAACAAGGAAAGAGAAAAAACGAGGAGAAGTTAATAATCCTCGTATTGCTATTCTAAGACCAGATTTTACCTGGCTTTAGTTTTTGGTGCTGCCCCATCCCTGTAAATCTGGGACATCATCAAAAAGCATGGGTTTTGCGGCAGAACGCCCACCACAACATCCATTGCACACCCGTTTTACGCTAAGTAGAGCGTGAAAGGGGGCCTTATTTACATTAAGTGGCTTCATGCCGCCATGGAAATAAGGCGAAGAATATTGTTAACTTCGTAGAGTTCCCAAACTTCTGAACCTTTAAAGAACCTTCCCTAAGTTTTCGGAAGGGACGTTGCCAAGTACATGCAGGGGTTCGATAGATCTCCCCGATGTCGCTATCACTTCCCACTGTCGCATCAGCATCACCGTCCCTGTCGCGATATCTACGGCTCCACAGCAGCTCTGGCAGACCAGGATGTCCTGTGAGACTCCAGGCACAGACTTTTCTGCTCGCCATCTGTGATTTCCTTCTCTTCCTTTTACACACTCGTGGGAAACACAAGTAACACTATGCTAAAACAGTGCACAACGGACTTGCTCTAGCACATGGCACGGAGCAACACCACAGGAGTTTGGTATTGGTGTTTACGTTTTGTACAGCGCACAACGTGCCATTGGTATATTCTACTGCTTATACAAACAGTCTCACTCTGCTGCTTTGTCTCTCTCTCTCTCTCTCTCTCTCTCTGTCTTTCTCTGTCTCTCTCTCTCTCCTTCTCTCACATAAGTCACCCACAAACTAGCACTCAAACGTTCTGTCACACAATATCTTTTTCACTCACATTCTCCTACAATCCCTCTCTCCACACACACTCTCCACTCCCTCCTCTCACGCACCTGTACCCTTTCTGTAAAACATTTTTAGTTCTAGACCAGAGTGTTGTGCATCAGTTCTGGAGTAGAGTACTGTGCATCAGTTCTGAAGTACAGTATTGTGCATCCGTTCTGGACTAGAGTAGTGTGCATCAAATCTGGAATAGAGTACTGTGCATCAGTTCTGGAATAGAGTACTGTGCATCAGTTCTGGACCAGAGTACTGTGCATCAGTTCTGGAGTAGAGTACTGTGCATCAGTTCTGAAGTACAGTATTGTGCATCAGTTCTGGACTAGAGTAGTGTGCATCAAATCTGGAATAGCGTACTGTGCATCAGTCCTGGAATAGAGTACTGTGCATCAGTTCTGGACCAGAGTACTGTGCATCAGTTCTGGAGTAGAGTACTGTGCATCAGTTCTGAAATACAGTATTGTGCATCAGTTCTGGACTAGAGTAGTGTGCATCAAATCTGGAATAGAGTACTGTGCATCAGTTCTTGACCAGACTACAGTGCATCATTTCTGTTGTAGAGTACTGTGCATCAGTTCTGAAATACAGTATTGTGCATCAGTTCTGGACTAGAGTAGTGTGCATCAAATCTGGAATAGAGTACTGTGCATCAGTTCTGGAATAAAGTACTGTGCATCAGTTCTGGACCAGAGTACTGTGCATCAGTTCTGGAGTAGAGTACTGTGCATCAGTTCTGAAATACAGTATTGTGCATCAGTTCTGGACTAGAGTAGTGTGCATCAAATCTGGAATAGAGTACTGTGCATCAGTTCTGGAATAGAGTACTGTGCATCAGTTTTGGAATGGAGTACTGTGCATCAGTTCTGGAATGGAGTACTGTGCATCAGTTCTGGGATAGAGAACTGTAGTTCTGGACGAGAGTACTGTGCATCAGTTCTGGAATAGAGTACTGTGCATCAGTTCTGTAGTACAGTATTGTGCATCAGTTCTGGACTAAAGTACTGTGCATCAATCCTGGAATGGAGTACTGTGCAACAGTTCTGGAATAGAGTACTGTGCATCAGTTCTGGACCAGAGTATTGTGCATCAGTTCTGAAGTACAGTATTGTGCATCAGTTCTGGAGTACAGTATTGTGCATCAGTTCTGGACTAGAGTACTGTGCATCAGTGTTGAAGTACAGTAGTGTGCATCAGTTCTGGACTAGAGTACTGTGCATCAGTTCTGGGCTAGAGTACTGTGCATCAGTTCTGGAATAGAGTACAGTGCATCAGTTTTGGAACAGAGTACTGTTCATCAGTTCTGGACCAGAGTACCGTGCATCAGTTCTGGAATAGAGTAGCGTGCATCAGTTCTGGAATAGAGTACTGTGCATCAGTTCTGGACCAGAGTACTGTGCATCAGTTCTGGAGTAGAGTACTGTGCATCAGTTCTGAAGTACAGTATTGTGCATCAGTTCTGGACTAGAGTACTGTGCATCAATCCTGGAATGGAGTACTGTGCATCAGTTTTGGAATAGAGTACTGTGCATCAGTTCTGGAATAGCGAACTGTAGTTCTGGACCAGAGTACTGTGCATCAGTTCTGGAATAGAGTACTGTGCATCAGTACTGAAGTACAGTATTGTGCATCAGTTCTGGACTACAGTGATGTGCATCAGTTCTGGACTAGAGCACTGTGCATCAGTTCTGGAGTAGAGTACTGTACATTAGTTCTGAAGTACAGTATTGTGCATCAGTTCTGGACTAGAGTACTGTGCATCAGTTCTGGACTAGAGTACTGTGCATCAGTTCTGGACTAGAGTACTGTGCATCAGTTCTGGAGTAGAGTACTGCGCATTAGTTCTGAAGTACAGTATTGTGCATCAGTTCTGGACTAGAGTACTCTGCATTAGTTCTGCAATAGAGTTCTGTGCATCAGTTCCGGAATAGAGTACAGTGCATCAGTTCTGGACCAATGTACTGTGCATCAGTTCGGGACCAGAGTACTGTGCATTAGTTCTGAAGTACAGTATTGTGCATCAGTTCTGGACTATAGTACTGTGCATCAGTTCTGGACTAGAGTACTGTGCATCAGTTCTGGACTAGAGTACTGTGCATCAGTTCTGGACTAGAGTACTGTGCATCAGTTCTGAAATAGAGTACTGTGCATCAGTTCTGGAATAGAGTACTGTGCATCAGTTCTGGAATAGAGTACTGTGCATCAGTTCTGGAATAGAGTACTGTGCATCAGTTTTAGAATAGCGTACTGTGCATCAGTTTTGGAATAGAGAACTGTAGTTCTGGACCAGAGTACTGTGCATCAGTTCTGGAATAGAGTACTGTGCGTCATTTCTGGAATGGAGTACTGTGTATCAGTTCTGGAATACAGAACTCTGCATCAGTTCTGGACCAGAGTACTGTGCATCAGTATTGGACCAGAGTACTGTGCATCAGTTCTGGACTAGATTACTGTGCATCAGTTCTGTAATAGAGTACTGTGCATCAGTTCTGGAATAGAGCACTGTGCATCAGTTTTGGAATAGAGTACTGTGCATCAGTTCTGGAATAGAGAACTGCAGTTCTGGACCAGAGTACTGTGCATCAGTTCTATAATATAGTATGTTGCATCAGTTCTGGACTAGAGTACTGTGCATCATTTGTGGAATGGAGTACTGTGCATCAGTTCTGGACCAGAGTACTGTGCATCAGTTCTAGAGTAGAGTACTGTGCATCAGTTCTGAAGTACAGTATTGTGCATCAGCTCTGGAAGAGAGTACTGTGCATCAGTTCTGGACCAGAGTACTGTGCATCAGTTCTGGAGTAGAGTACTGTGCATCAGTTCTGAGATACAGTATTGTGCATCAGTTCTGGACTAGAGTAGTGTGCATCAAATCTGGAATAGAGTACTGTGCATCATTTGTGGAATGGAGTACTGTGCATCAGTTCTGGACCAGAGTACTGTGCATCAGTTCTGGACCAGAGTACTGTGCATCAGTTCTAGAGTAGAGTTCTGTGCATCAGTTCTGAAGTACAGTATTGTGCATCAGTTCTGGACTAGAGTAGTGTGCATCAGTTCTGGAATAGAGTACTGTGCATCAGTTCTGGAATAGAGTACTGTGCATCAGTTCTGGAATAGAGAACTGTAGTTCTGGACCAGAGTACTGTGCATTAGTTCTGGAATAGAGTACTGTGCATCAGTTCTGTAGTACAGTATTGTGCATCAGTTCTGGACTAAAGTATTGTGCATCAATCCTGGAATGGAGTACTGTGCAACAGTTCTGGAATAGAGTAGTGTGCATCAGTTCTGGAGCAGGAGTACTGTGCATCAGTTCTGAAGTACATTATTGTGCATCAGTTCTGGACTAGAGTACTGTGCATCAGTTCTGGAATAGAGTACTGTAGGAACTGGGGTCACCAGTCCTTAAGGGGGTAGCTTGGCGCGAGAAGGTAGGCACCCAAAGGCTTACGTGTAAAGTGACCATACAGCACACACATCCACTGAGACAGGAAACGCACGCAATAATTGACACCACACCAGTGAAGTTGAGTAAAAACCAATTAACTTTATCTAGATCAAAGTCAGGTTCTCAAAGCATTTCATTAGACCGTCTCAGTTGAGCATGGCATTAAAACATTAGACCGTTTCAGTTGAGCATGGCATTAAAACATTAGACCGTTTCAGTTGAGCTTGGCATTAAAACATTAAACCGTTTCAGTTGAGCATTGCATTAAAACATTAAACCGGGCATCTCCTTAAGCATTTCCCTTAGCGCTCAACACCGCATTTCATTGGAGGATTAAGTGTGGCAATGGCATTAGAGCGCGGGACTCCGCGTTTAATCAGAGCGTGGGACTTGGCATTTATAATAGCGCGATAATCATATCATGGCATTCCAGCATTAACCATAGCCTTGAATCACAGCTTTCACCATATCATTGTATCACAGCATTAACCCTGGCAGGGAATCAGAGCATTACCCAGAGTGTTTAATCAGAGCATTAAATCAGAGCATTGACCATGGTCTTTGAGGCAGATGTTCCATTAAGCATGAGGCCGTCTGCCGGGTGAGGGTACACAGTCTCCCCTTATGCTCCAAAATATCCCTTGAAATAGGCTTGCACTTAGCCCCTCACAGGGCGAGCGATACGGGGGCCATAGGCCGGTGTTGGGCCCCGATCCGGGCCATAGGGGGCCAAGAGACCCAGCGATGGATCACCCCGGGGCAGGGGCGAGCTCCGGGCCTCTCTCGGGCCTCCCGCCCTCCTCCCCGGGGGGTTACCTTGCTCTTCGGCCTTCCGCAGGCCCTTGCGATGGTTCTCCAGCCAGGGCAGGGCTCGCGCTCCTGGGGCCCTTCCCGCCCGCCGTCGGGGCCGCCCGGCGATATCCAGGTCGAGGGGAAGAGCGAGGTGACGGGCCCTTTCGGGGCCTCCCACGAAGCAGGGGGACCACAAGGCTATCTGGGGTATACGCGCACCCGCAGCCGCCGTTGGCAGCGCGGCCTGCGGGGGCGCAGCCTCAACCCTTGCTGACAGCGGCGGGGGCGGCGTTTAGCAGTCCGCCCCCCCGTCACGTGATGCCGGGTGATGGCTTCGCGGCCTTTCGAGGCCTTCGCCGAGTTCCGGCGGCCTTCTCCTCACGGAGGGCCGCGTTGCATCGGCTGCGATGGCAGCGACGGGGCCCCGGGCTTCTCCGCGGGCCCCGGTGATGGCAGGGGCAATCTTCCCGGCCCAGGGCCGCGGCGGTGAGTGATTTTCTTTAAGGCTCCCCCATAGGGGCAGGGAAAATGAAGGCCCGGCCTGCAGTTAAAGGGGGCAAGTCGAGTGATGCCCAGCGCCCCCTTCCAATACCCACAGGGGGGGCTAGCCCAGGGCAGGACAGCTGGTAGGGCAGGCCACCCGTCAGTGGTAGGGCAGCATAGGGGGATCCAGGCAAGGTCAGGGAGCGCAGGAATTGCGAAGCGCTGGTACCTGGTCGATCACCCAGCAGTTCTGTGGTAAGTTTAGAAGGTTTTCTTCGGCGCTTGTTGATTCCTGCGCCCTTAGTGGTGAGTTTCTTGAGGGGGGGGGTAGTTCGAGTTGGGGACTGAGGATAGGTTCTAGTCAGTCTCTGTAGGTCGTCCCTGGGTTCCCCTCCCGCTGGGCCAGATCAGGGGGCTAGTTCAGTGTTCCCCACGCAACTTAGAAGGCAGCACCTAAGCCTTGTCACTTCCAGTGGTATAGGTCCCTGACTAGGCCCTACCGCCTAAATCTCCTGCGTAGGTTCCCCCAGGTCTGCGTTGCCCCAACTGACTGAAAAGTTTCCCTCCTTTCCTTAAGTATGCCCAGGTCAGGTGACCACTCTCTAAGGCGGCAAAAGCAGACCCCACCCTTATTCTAGAAGGTTCCAGCAGGTTCCAGGAGCTTCCTTACTCTAGCTATGGGAGAAAAGGCGGGCTGGTGTCGCAACAATGTTGTAGGGTCCCAGCCAGCTCCTGGCAACTAGGGTGCTACTAAAAAGACCACTCCGCAGTAGCAGGGGCCTGTGGCAGCCATGTTGGGAGAAGAGAGCACCTGCACCTTAGCATTGATTAGCAATGGGAAGGCGCTCGGAGACCTAAGGCCAACGAAAAAGAGGGTGGAAAAAATGAGGCAAGGGCAAAAACTCAGGGAAAGACCACCCTAGGGCTGACAGGTCTAACGAGTACTGTACATCAGTTCTGAAATAGAGTACTGTGCATCAGTTCTGGACCAGAGTACTGTGCATCAGTTCGGGACCAGAGTTCTGTGCATCAGTTCTGGAGTAGAGTACTGTGCATCAGTTCTGAAGTACAATATTGTGCATCAGCTCTGGACTAGTGTACTGTGCATCAGTTCTAGACTAGAGTACTGTGCATCAATCCTGGAATGGAGTACTGTGCATCAGTTTTGGAATAGAGTACTGTGCATCAGTTCTGTAATACAGTAGCGTACATCAGTTCTGGACTAGAGTACTGTGCATCAATCCTGGAGTAGTGTACTGTGCATTAGTTCTTAAGTACAGTATTGTGCATCAGTTCTGGACCACTGTACTGTGCATCAGTTCTGGACCAGAGTACTGTACATCAGTTCTGGAGTAGAGTACTGTGCATCAGTTCTGAAGTACAGTATTGTACATCAGTTCTGGACTAGATTACTGTGCATCAGTTCTGAAGTACAGTATTGTGCATCAGTTCTGGACTGGAATACTGTGCATCAGTTCTGGACTAGAGTACTGTGCATCAGTTTTAGAATAGAGTACTGTGCATCAGTTTTGGAATAGAATACTGGGAATCAGTTCTGGAATAGAGAACTGTGCATCAGTTTTAGAATAGAGTACTGTGCATCAGTTCTGGAATAGAGTAATTCGCGTCAGTTCTGGAATAGAGTACTGTGCATCAGTTTTAGAATAGAGTACTGTGCATCAGTTTTAGAATAGAGTACTGTGCATCAGTTTTGGAATAGAGTACTGTGAATCAGTTCTGGAATAGAGAACTGTAGTTCTGGACCAGAGTACTGTGCATCAGTTCAGTTGTACAATATTGTGCATGAGTTCTGGACTAGAGTACAGTGCGTCATTTCTGGAATGGAGTACAGTGTATCAGTGTCTGGAATAGAGAGCTGTGTGTCAGTTCTGGAGTAGAGTACTGTGCATTAGATCTGGAACAGAGTACTGTGCATCAGTTCTGGACTAGAGTACTGTGCTTCAGATCTGAAGCACAGTATTGTGCATCAGTTCTGGACTAGAGTACTGTGCATCAGTTCTGGACTAGAGTAATGTGCGTCAGTTCTGGAATAGAGTACTGTTAGAATTGGGGATCTCTGGTTGGCACAGGTAGGTACTTGTGACAAGCAGGGACCCTCTCCTCTAGTCAGGGTAAGGGGTTACACTCCTAAAACAACCCCTGCTCACCCTCTAGGTAGCTTGGCGCGAGCAGACAAGGCTTATCTCAGAGCGTTATAGGTTAAGCATTTGTGACCACATACAGTAACCCAGTGACAACACCACAAATGGACACCACACTAGATTTATCAAAAATAGTGATCTTTTATATAAAGGCTTAGCACAAGACCAAATAACGACAAAAATGACATACACAGTTCAAGAATATGATTTTAGAAAGAGTTCTTAGGTTAGCGACAAAATCATTCACCTTAGCGTCCGTTTTAACCCACAGTACCTTATGATGCGATAAAAAGTTCCTAGCAGCACTTCAGCGTTGAAAATCAAGGTGTAGCTTATCCGGTAGAAATTTACTCGCTAAGGCACAATGCGACAAAATTCGGCCCGCTAACGAGCGGGGAGACAATTTCACCAGCGGTTATCTTGGTTGAGTCTGCGACTATTTTTGCAGCAATAAAATTACTCACGCTAACGAGCGGTGCGATGATCTTGGCTTGTTCTGCAACGATTCCACACAGCAGCGGCAGGCTCTGCGACGAAGTTCGCAGCGATAGAATTCTTCCCGCTAACAGGAGAATCGTGGATCTTGGCTGGTAGCGATCAAATTCTGTCCGCTAACGAGCGGGGTGATGATTTTTCCAGCACTGATCTGGCTCAGCGGCAGCAGGCTCTGCGACGATGTCCACAGCGATAAAATTCTGCAAGCTAATGAGCGGTGCGACGGATATTTTCTCGCTATGCTTGAAAAAGTGGAGATCTTTGATTTCTTTCTTCTTGGCCAGCTTCCCACCAGCAGGCACAGCTCCCAGAGGCCCCAAAACTGGTTCCAGCACTCTAGGAGGGCAGAACTCACACAGCAGAGTTCAGGGGGAAGCTAGG
Source organism: Triturus cristatus (assembly GCF_964204655.1). Lineage (NCBI taxonomy): Eukaryota > Metazoa > Chordata > Amphibia > Caudata > Salamandridae > Triturus > Triturus cristatus. The sequence goes on from NC_140589.1 coordinate 44,918,690, forward strand.
GGTGAAGTTCTTTTGTTCCTGGGACTGCTTAACAGGAGGCCAGCTCTAGTCAGGCCCTTGGAGATCTTTTAAAGCACAAGTTGAAATAAAGTCTTTGTAGTCTTTCTCCTCTCCTTCAGCAGCAAGGCAACCACTGCAGGCCAATCCCCCAGGTCAGGGACAGAACTCCTCCTTACAGCTTTCCCAGTTCCTTCTCCTCAGGCAGAGGTTCTTCTTGTCAAGCAGGATCTAATTTCTTGGGAGCAGGGTCCCAATACTTATACCCTTAATTCGTTTGTTCCTCTGGGGTAGAGGGGCTTTTGCCCAGTCCAAACCAGTTCCTGAGCACTTTGTTGACATGACTCTGACTTTCTATTCAGGGTGCAGGGCAGAGACATCAGCCGCTCCACAGGAGGTGGAGCCAGCATTGTGGTGGCAGAGCACAGACCTATTCAGAGTCCAGGTGTACTCCTCCCACCCATCCGGATGTAGATCTCTCTATTCACCACCGGGCTGCCCCAGCCTGTCTCCTGGAATTCCCCAGCCCTGTCACTCACAGAAACCAGACAGCAGATACACATCCTAGCAGAGGCAGGCTGAAATGGTTAGGCAAGCAAATACCAGCTTTCTAAAAGTGGTATTTGCAAACACAGAATATTAAAATAAACTTTACTAAAAGATGTATTTTATTATTCTGAGTTCAGGCATACTAAACTCGAATTTCTACCATTTTCCCTGAGTCTGTTAGGATCATAGAATGTAACAATTCTAACAGCCCATTCTGGCCTATGGAGAACAGGTAGCCTTACAATAGTGAAAAACGAAAATGGCTGTAATTCACTTTGAGGTCATGCCACACACATCAGGGCTTGTCCTACCTTATGCTTACAATGCACCCTGCCCGTGGGCCTACCATAGGGGTGACTCACATGAAGTTAAGGGAAGGTTTAGGGACTGGCAAGTGGGTGCACTTGCCAGTCAGCATGACAGTACCAGACTGCACGCAGGTTCTGCAATGGCAGACCTTAGACACTTTTTACCAGGCCGCTTCTGTGGGTGGCACAACCAGTGCTGCAAGCCCACCAGCAGCATTTGTATTTACAAGCCCTAGGCACTTCTGGTGCACTTTACTGGGGTCTGACAGTAAACCAAATAAGCCAATCATGGAATCCAACTAACATATACATTTTAAATAGGGAGCACTTGCCCTGTGGCATTGGTTGGCAGTGGCACAGTGCTCTGAGCAGCTAACACCAGCAAAACACATGAGGCACAGCGACAAAAAGTGGAAGGGAGACTCACGCCAAGGTGCCAGGTCTAACACGTGTCCTATCCAGCTGAAATGTGGGGAGAACTACCCTACCCCAGGGAGTTCCTCATCACTGAGGCGGAAAAATCTGGACAGACCGTCAGCATTGGCGTGATCTGTACCAGGGCGATGTTCCACCGTGAAATCCATACCCTGTAGGGAAATGGACCACCTCAACAGCTTTGGATTCTCACCCCTCATATGCATCAACCATCTGAGGGGCCTGTGGTCTGTCTGAACCCGGAAGTGAGACCCAAACAGGTAGGGTCTTAGCTTCTTCAGCGCCCAGACCACAGCAAATGCCTCACGCTCAATAGCACTCCATCTCTGTTCCCGTGGAAGTAACCTCCTGCTAAGGAAGGCTACAGGTTGATCTAGGCCCTCCTTATTAATCTGTGAAAGAACAGCCCCCACACCATGCTCTGAAGCGTCTGTCTGAACGATAAACTCTTTGGAGAAGTTGGGAGCCAAGAGCACGGGCGCCGTGCACATAGCAGCTTTCAGGGCCTCAAAAGCTTTCTGACAGGTGTCAGTCCAAATCACTTTCCTGGGCTGCTTCCTAGAAGTCAGCGCTGTCAAGGGGGCAACAATTTTGCCATACCCCTTGACAAACCTCCTGTAGTTCCCGGTGAGACCTAGGAAGGCTCTCACTTCTGTCTGGGTTTTGGGCGACTCCCAATTCAGGATGGTTTCTATCTTGGGTTGAAGGGGCGTCACCTGGCCGCTCCCAACCTGGTGCCCCAAGTAAACCACGGAACCCTGCCTGATCTGGCACTTACTGGCCTTGATCGTGAGGCCTGCCCTCCGCAGCGCCATCAACACTTCCCAGAGGTGGCGCAGGTGTTCTTCCCAAGTGGAGCTGAACACTGCGATGTCATCCAGGTAGGCAGCACTGAACGAATCCAGTCCATCCAACACCTGGTTGACCAACCTCTGGAAGGTGGCAGGGGCATTCTTCATCCCAAATGGCATCACCTGGAACTGGTAGTGCCCATCTGGGGTGGAAAATGCTGACCTCTCTTTGGCCCCATCAGTCAAGGCGATCTGCCAGTACCCAGACGTTAAATCAAACGTGCTGAGGTAGTTGGCAGCCCCTAGCCGATCTATGAGCTCATCAGCTCTGGGGATGGGGTGTGCATCGGTCCTGGTGACTGAATTGAGTCCTCTGTAGTCCACACAGAACCGGAGTTCGGGTGTGGCTCCCGGCGCTGCAGCCTTTGGGACCAAGACCACTGGGCTGGCCCAAGGACTGCTGGAGCACTCGATTTCCCCGAGTGCCAACATCTTGGAGACCTCCTCCTTGATGCATGCCCTCACCCTGTCAGTCACCCTGTAGGCCTTGTGCCTCACAGGTGTACTATCCCCAGTGTCCACATCATGGATACACCAATCAGTGACACCGGGAACCAGGGAAAAACAGATCAGAAAATTGTTCCAGCAGCTGGCGACAATCATTCTGTTGCTCAGGGGTCAGGGCGGAAGAGAGGATGACACCATCCACTGACCCATCTTGCTCCTGGGCTGACAGGAGGTCAGGAAGAGGCTCGGTCTCCTCTTCCATCCCAGCATCTCTTGCCAAGCGCATGCCCACTTGGGACCTCTCCAAGTGGGGCTTGAGGCGGTAGACATGAAGGACCCTTAAGGGGTTCCTTGGAGACCGCAAGTCCACCAAATAGGTAACAGGACTCTTGCGCTCCACAACCTCAAAGGGACCGGTCCACTTATCCTGGAGCACACAAGGCTCCACGGGGGTCAAGACCCACACCTTCTGTCCAGGCTGAAGCTCTACCAGAGTGGCATTCTGGTCGTACCATCGCTTCATCTCCTCCTGGCTGGCTTCCAGATTTGCCTCAGCAAGTTGCCTGAATCGCCTAGTCTGATTCCTGAAGGCCAGCATGTAGCTATATACATTCTGGGGAGGTTTCCTGGGAGATTGCTCACAGCCTTCCTTGACCAGACTTAGAGGTCCTCTCACTGGGTGGCCATACAGGAGCTCAAAGGGGCTGAACCCTAGAGACTTCTGTGGCACCTCACGTTACGCAAAGAGAAGGCATGGCAAGAGGACGTCCCACTTACGCCTCATGGGTTCTTCCAGACGCATTATCATGCCCTTGAGGGTACGGTTGAATCTCTCAACCAACCAGTTTCCTTGGGGGTGGTAAGGTGTGGTGAAGTTGTAGGTTATACCACACTCTTGCCAAAGGGATTTCATATACTTGGATATGAAATTGGTACCCCGGTCAGACACCACCTCTAGAGGGAATCCCACTCTGGAGAAAATTCCCGTCAGTGCACGTCCCACCACGGGGGCCGTCACTGTTCTCAGAGGGATGGCTTCCGGGTACCGGGTGGCATGGTCCACCAGGACCAGGATAAACCTGTTGCCCATGGCTGTCCTGGGGTCCAGTGGCCCCACAATGTCCATCCCCACTCGCTGGAATGGGGTACCGACCACAGGGAATGGCTGGAGAGGAGCCTTCTGCTTCCTCCCACTCTTTCCACTTGCCTGGCAAGTCTGACAGGTCCTGCAGTGAGTGTCTGAACTCCTGTGCATTTGGGGACAATAAAAGTGGGTGACAAGCCTTTCAAAGGTCTTGTTCTGCCCCAAATGTCCTGCCAATGGCACGTCGTGAGCCAGCCCCAGTAGGAAGGCTCTGAAGTCCTGGGGTACCACCAGCGCACGGGCTGACCCAGGCTCAGCAACCTTAGGCTCTGTATATAGGCGGTCGTTCTCCCAGTAAATGAAATGTGACCCAGACTGATCATCTGCGGCCTGGTCTGCAGCCTGCTGCCGCATACCCACGAGAGAAGGGCATTCTTTCTGTGCCTTACAAAAGTCCTCCCTGGAGGGGCCTCCTTCCTGCTGCTAATGGGTCAGCTCTAGCAGGTCCCCCAGTTCAGCTATCTGTTCCCCGGTAGGCTCCAGGGCATCCCCCTCAAGGTCTGCTTCCTCCTGGGCCGTGGGAACTTCAGGGGCCAGTTTCCTGTGCCCCCTGCCTCTTCTCTCTAAGGCCGGTCCCTGGGCCTCCCTCTCAGGCTCCAGGACCTCTTGAGCACCTCTACTTGCTGCCATGGACCGTGTGGTGACACACGCCCAATCCGGCATACCCAACATCTCCAGGTGAGCACTCCGCTCCACCTTCGCCCAAGGTGAGCTCTCCAAATCGTTCCCAACAGACAGTCTACAGGCATGGCGGGCCTCACAGCTACCGGAAGAGTACCAGAGCCCCCCCCCACTCAAAGGGAACCTGAGCCACCTTGCAGTGACTCTCTGTGTCATCAGCGGCAACAACTGGATAGAATGCTCCTGGGACAACCTGCTCTTGAGACACCAGGTGACACTTGACAGCTGTCACACTGGCTCCTGTATCTCTGAGAGCTTCCACCCTACGGCCATTAATGGTCACCCACTGCCTGTATTTCTTAGTGTTATCAGGCAGCAGGGTTTGGGGGACCATCTCACAGTCTCCTAATGAGATAAGGGACATCTCTGCAGGACCCCACCCACCTTGGACTGCCCTCTCCTCCCCCAAGGCTACACTAGCCACGTGCCGGGGCGGAGCACCAGTGGGTGCTGGTTTACCATACAAAGGACACTTTAAATCAGAGGCAAAATGCCCTATGGTACCACACTTGTAACATTTTAGGGGCCCCTTCTGAACAGGTGGGCCTGTCGGGGCCCCGGTCGGTTTCTGGGTTGGGGGAGGCTGAGAACCTTTCCCTTGGTTCCCTTGGGGATTACTTTGGGGCCTTTTTGGGAACTCCCTCTGGTTACCCCTGTCCCCCCACTCTTCTTCTGGGGACCCTGCTCACCTTTGGCGGAACCTCCCATTGGACCCTTGTGGACCCTGGTACTGACCCAGCGGTCTGCCTACTCAGCAAGCTTTCTAGGGTTAGTCAGCCTACTATCAATCAGGTGCTGGCGTAGCTCAGGAAAACAATTACTGGACAAGTGCTCCCATGCCATTAAATCAAGAAGCCCTTGAAAATCATCAACCTTGCTACCCTTCACCCAACCATCCAGTGCTCTGCAAAAAAAAGTTACATACTCAACATATGTACTGTTTGGAATCTTTGTGCAACCCCTGAACCTTTGCCTATACAACTCAGGGGTTAACCCATACCTAGTCATCAAAGCTTCCTTCATATGGGGATAAGAATTATAATCATCTGAAGGCAAGTCTAGAAGTGTGTCCCGCCCGTCACTAAGGAACCGCCCCCACAACCCCGCTCCCCAATCTTTCTCAGGGAACCGGTGGGAAGACATGGCTACCTCATAGGCTTTGAACCACTGTCCTATGTCATCACCCTTAAAAAATTCTTTCACCACATCTTTGGGTATGTACACCCTTGATTCTGCCTGCACTGACGGTGTGCTGCCACCAGAGGGAGTGGACTCTAAACTTTTAGCCTTTAGATCTAATTCCCTCAACTTCATCTCATGCTCCATCGGGAATTATCTCTCTTCCAGAGCCATCTTTTCGCTTTCCAGCTCCAGCTGCCCATTCAATTTAAGTTTTGCCATCTCCATTTCATGCATCCTGGTTTCTTTCCTGCCAACTCTTCTGGCGACAGGCCTCTGCCAAAACTCTGGACGCTCCCTGCTGGTTCAATTATTTCTGCCTCCTCATGTGATCTGGACTCAATCCAGGCCCTCAGCGCCTTGAGTAGATCTGCCTTGAGCTTACATCCAACAATGGGGACTTGGAACTTTGTACAGAAGCGCTTCAGCTGGGCCTCGGTGTAGCTCTCTAGTCTCTCTTCTTCCCATTTAATATCTTCAATTTCAGAGACTACAGATGCTGCTCTCCCCACAACGATTGAACCAGGCATGATTTCTTAGAAAATGGCGATTTCCAGCAAAACGAAAATTAAAAAGGTATGTGGTTGCGCTATTGGTCTGAACTCACTAAGTGGTGTTCACCAATCACTGTACATGAATCACAAATGCAAATACAGGATCCTCACCGCTGACCACCAATGTTAGAATTGGGGATCTCTGGTTGGCACAGGTAGGTACTTGTGACAAGCAGGGACCCTCTCATCTAGTCAGGGTAAGGGGTTACACTCCTAAAACAAACCCTGCTCACCCTCTAGGTAGCTTGGCGCGAGCAGACAAGGCTTATCTCAGAGCGTTATAGGTTAAGCATTTGTGACCACATACAGTAACCCAGTGACAACACCACAAATGGACACCACACTAGATTTATCAAAAATAGTGATCTTTTATATAAAGGCTTAGCACAAGACCAAATAACGACAAAAATGACATACACAGTTCAAGAATATGATTTTAGAAAGAGTTCTTAGCTTAGCGACAAAATCATTCACCTTAGCGTCCGTTTTAACCCACAGTACCTTATGATGCGATAAAAAGTTCCTAGCGGCACTTCAGTGTTGAAAATCAAGGTGTAGCTTATCCGGTAGAAATTTACTCGCTAAGGCACAATGCGACAAAATTTGGCCCGCTAATGAGCGGGGCGACAATTTCACCAGCGCTTATCTTTGTTGAGTCTGCGACGATTTTCGCAGCGATAAAATTACTCACGCTAACGAGTGGTGCGATGATCTTGGCTTGTTCTGCAACGATTCCACACAGCAGCGGCAGGCATAGAATTCTTCCCGCTAACAGGCGAAGCGTGGATCTTGTCTGGTAGCGATCAAATTCGGTCCGCTAACGAGCGGGGCGATGATTTTTCCAGCGCTGATCTGGCTCAGCGGCAGCAGGCTCTGCGACGATGTCCTCAGCGATAAAATTCTGCAAGCTAACGAGCGGTGCGACGGACATTTTCTCGCGTGAAAAAGTGGAGATCTTTGATTTCTTTCTTCTTGGCTAGCTTCCCAACAGCAGGCACAGCTCCCAGAGGCCCCAAAACTGGTTCCAGCACTCTAGGAAGGCAGAACTCACACAGCAGAGTTCAGGGGGAAGGTGGGGGTGAAGTCCTTTTGTTCCTGGGACTTCTTAACAGGAGGCCAGCTCTACGCAGGCCCTTGGAGATCTTTTAAAGCACAAGTTGAAATAAAGTCTTTGTAGTCTTTCTCCTCTCCTTCAGCAGCAAGGCAACCACTGCAGGCCAATCCCCCAGGCCAGGGACAGTACTCCTCCTTACAGCTTTCCCAGTTCCTTCTCCTCAGGCAGAGGTTCTTCTTGTCAAGCAGGATCTAATTTCTTGGGAGCAGGGTCCCAATACTTATACCCCTAATTCTTTTGTTCCTCTGGGGTAGAGGGGCCTTTGCCCAAACCAAACCAGTTCCTGAGCACTTTGTTGACATGACTCTGACTTTCTATTCAGGGTGCAGGGCAGAGACATCAGCCGCTCCACAGGAGGTGGAGCCAGCATTGTGGTGGCAGAGCACAGCCCTATTCAGAGTCCAGGTGCACTCCTCCCACCCATCTGGATGTAGATCTCTCTATTCACCACCAGGCTGCCCCAGCCTGTCTCCTGGAATTCCCCAGCCCTGTCACTCACAGAAACCAGACAGCAGATACACATCCTAGCAGAGGCGGGCTGAAATGGTTAGGCAAGCAAATACCAGCTTTCTAAAAGTAGTATTTACAAACACAGAATATTAAAATAAATTTTACTAAAAGATGTATTTTATTATTCTGAGTTCAGGCATACTAAACTCAAATTTCTACTGTGTTCCCTGGGTCTGTTAGGATCATAGAATGTAACAATTCTAACAGCCCATTCTGGCCTATGGAGAACAGGTAGCCTTACAATAGTGAAAAACGAAAATGGCTGTAATTAACTATTAGGACATGCCACACACATCAGGGCTTGTCCTACCTTATGCTTACAATGCACCCTGCCCTTGGGCCTACCATAGTGGTGACTAATATGAAGTTAAGGGATCACTGACATAATATCGAGAAGAAGAATATCGAACTACCAAAATATAGAAGGAAATATATAGAATGCCAAAATATCGAATGCCTATCTCCAAACAGGTAAGTACAAAAATATCGAATCCAAAATATCGTTGTAAAAAATATAGTTAGTCAAAATATCCAATTTTTTAAATGTCTTAAAAGTAATGTAAAATTAATGAAATAATACATATAATTAACTGAAACATACTTAAAAAAACGTAAATAACTTTATCATTAATAAATAATTAATGTAATTTTAAAAAAAAATAATACATATATTAACGTAATATTAATTAAAAATATTCAATATTCTTTGTGTAGGATAGCGGGCGGGTAAAATTTACTAATACCAGTCCAGTAAGTGCAATAGTAGGGAAAGCGTTGGATAGCGGGAGGGTAAAAAATACTATTCCCATTCCAGAGAGTGCAATAAAAGGGAAAGCATTGGATAGCGTAGGGGTAAAAATTACTATTCCCACTCCCGAGAGTGCAACAGTAGGGAAAGCGTTGGATAGCGGGAGGGTAAAATTTACTATTCCCACTCCAGTGAGTGAAACAGTAGGGAAAGCGTTGGATAGCGTAGGGGTAAAAATTACTATTCCCACTCCAAAGAGTGCAACAGTAGGGAACGCGTTGGATAGCGTAGGGGTAAAAATTACTATTCCCACTCCAGAGAGTGCAACAGTAGGGAAAGCGTTGGATAGCGGGAGGGTACAATTTACTATTCCCACTCCAATGAGTGCAACTGTAGGGAAAGCATTGGATAGCATAGGGGTAAAAATTACTATTCCCACTCCAAAGAGCGCAACAGTAGGGAAAGCGTTGGATAGCGTAGGGGTAAAAATTATTATTCCCACTCCAGTGAGTGCAATAGTAGGGAAAGCGTTGGATACCGTAGGGGTATAATTTACTATTCCTACTCCAGTGAGTGCAATAGTAGGGAAAGCGTTGGATAGCGTAGGGGTAAAAATTACTATTCCCACTCCAGTGAGTGCAATAGTAGGGAAAATAATATTTTAATATTTTATTAAAAATAAATTAATTATGAATACCCAAAAAAAGTATTACATTTAATTACCAATTACACAATATTTAATAATGCATTATTTATAAATACAAATATTTTTTTTTAATTAATTACTTGTTAATAATTAATTAACAACCAATTAATTTTCAATACAAAAATTTATTAAATACAATTAATACCAATTAATAATTAATTAATAATAATTTGATTATCAATATACAAAAATTATTTCTATAATTAATTATTTACAATTAAATTACTTCCCACCATATTCCCCTATAAACCCACAACCCGCTACAAATAATAATTTAATACAATTAACATAATTACCAATTAAACAATTAATACAAATTAATTACCAATTAATACAAATTATTTAACAATTAATAATTAATCAACAACCAATTAATTTTCAATACCAATTAATAATTACCTCATAATAATTACATTACTTCCCACCCTATTCCCCTATAAACCCACAACCCGCTACAGAAGTAAAACGCCAAATTACATTAAAAATAATTAATAATTCCTAAAAATTATTATTTTATGTACTATAATTAAATTACTTCCCACCCTAATCCCCTATAAACCCACAACCCGCTACGGAATTAAATTACACAAAAATTAAATAACATAAAATTAATTACTTTAAAAATATTCAAATATAAATTACAAAATTAATACATACTTTTAACACATATACTAACACTTAAAACACTATAAAAAAATAGATATTTTTAACAACTATATTATGACTGTCGATATTACTTACTTCAATATTATTTAAATCAATATTTCTTACCTGGTTTTCGATATTCTTCACCACTATGTTTTGGCAATTCGATATTCTGTCCATTCTATATTAAAGACTCGATATTCTGTCCTGTCGATAATTTTAATTCGATATTATGTCTGTTTACCGAAGTTAAGGGAAGGTTTAGGGACTGGCAAGTGGGTGCACTTGCCCAGTCAACATTACAGTACCAGACTGCATGCAGGTTCTGCAATGGCAGACCTTAGACACATTTTACCAGGCCGCTTCTGTGGGTGGCACAACCAGTGCTGCAAGCCCACCAGCAGCATTTGTATTTTCAAGCCCTGGGCACTCCTGGTGCACTTTACTGGGGTCTGACAGTAAACCAAATAAGCCAATCATGGAATCCAACCAACATATACATTTTAAATAGGGAGCACTTGCACTGTGGCACTGGTTGGCAGTGGCACAGTGCTCCGAGCAGCTAACACCAGCAAAACACATGAGGCACAGCGACAAAAAGTGGAAGGGACACTCACGCCAAGGTGCCAGGTCTAACAAGTACTGTGAATCAGTTCTGGAATAGAGAACTGTAGTTCTGGACCAGAGTATTGTGCATCAGTTCTGCCACCCCAGTTCAGACATGGCCATATGCAAATCAGTCAGACCCTGTGCCTCATGGGAACAATCCAGCCCGAACTGCCAAGCCATGTCTTCCCTGGACCGGAAACAAGCTTCCTAGGACCGGTTTCTGGCATTTCAGCCGTCTTCAGCCAGGCTTGCTTGAATCCAGTGGCAAAGTGAGCAAGGGACTCACGTCTGAGCATACCCTGCCAACTTATGGCGAACAAAGCAAAGTTCTGAAGTACAGTATTGTGCATCAGTTCTGGACTAGAGTACTGTGCATCAGTTCTGGACTAGAGTACTGTGCGTCAGTTCTGGAATAGAGTACTGTGAATCAGTTCTGGAATAGAGAACTGTAGTTCTGGACCAGAGTACTGTGCATCAGTTCTGGACTAGAGTACTGTGCGTCATTTCTGGAACGGAGTACTGTGCATCAGTTCTGGAGTAGAGTACTGTGCATTAGTTCTGAAGTACAGTAGTGTGTATCAGTTCTGGACTATAGTACTGTGCATTAGTTCTGGAATAGAGTACTGTGCATCAGTTCTGGAATAGAGTACTGTTCATCAGTTCTGGACCAGTGTACTATGCATCAGTTCTGGACCAGAGTACGGAACATCAGTTCTGGAGTAGAGTACTGTGCATCAGTTCTGGAATAGAGTACTTCGCATCAGTTCTGGAATAGAGGACTGTAGTTCTGGACCAGAGTACTGTGCATCAGTTCTGGAATAGAGTACTGTGCATCAATTCTGTAGTACAGTATTGTGCATCTGGACTAGAGTACTGTGCGTCATTTCTGCAATAGAGTACTGTGCATCAGTACTGGAATAGAGAACTGTGCATCAGTTTTGGACCAGAGTACTGTGCATCAGTTCTGGACTAGAGTACTGTGCATCAGTTCTGGACTAGAGTACTGTGCATCAGTTCTGGAATAGAGTACTGTGCATCAGTTTTGGAATAGAGTACTGTGCATCAGTTCTGGAATAGAGAACTGTAGTTCTGGACCAGAGTACTGTGCATCAGTTATGGAACAGAGTACTGTGCATCAGTTCTGTAGTACAGTATTGTGCATCAGTTCTGGACTAGAGTACTGTGTATCAATCCTGGAATGGAGTACTGTGCATAATTTCTAGAATAGAGTACTGTGCATCAGCTTTGGAATAGAGTACTGTGCATCAGTTCTGGAATAGAAAACTGTAGTTCTGGACCAGAGTACTGTGCATCAGTTCTGGAGTAGCGTACGGTGCATCAGTTCTGAAGTACATTCTTGTGCATCAGTTCTAGAGAACAGTATTGTGCATCACTTCTGAAGTAGAGTACTGTGGATCAGTTCTTGAGTAGAGTACTGTGGATCAGTTCTGGAGTAGAATACTGTCGATCTGTTCTTTAGCAGAGTAGTGTGCATCAGTTCTGAAAGAGCATTTGTGCATCACTTTTGAAGTAGAGTACTGTGGATCAGTTCTGAAGTAGAATACTGTCAATCTGTTCTGAAGTTGAGTACTGTGCATCAGTTCATCAGGAGTATGTTGTGCATCACTTCTGGAGTACAGTATTGTGCATCAGTTCTCGAGTACAGTATTGTATATCATTTCTCGAGGACAAGATTGTGCATTAGTTCTGGAGTACAGTACTGTGGATACGTTCTGGAGGAGAGTACTGTGGATCTCTTCTGGAGTAAAGTAGTGTGCATCAGTTCTGATGGAGCATTCATTTGTGCATCACTTCTTAAGTACAGTATTGTGCATCAGTTCTGAAGTACAGTCCTGTGGATCAGTTCTGGAGTAGAGTATTGTGCATCAGTTCTGGAGTACAGTACTGTGCATTAGTTCTGGAGTAGAGTATTGTGCATCAGTTCTTGAGTACAATATTGTGCATTCCTTCTGAAATACAGTAATGAGCATCAGTTCTGGAGTAGAGTACTGTGGATGCATCTTGGAGTACAGTACTGTTCATCAGTTCTGAAGGAGAATGTTGTGCATTACTTTGAAGCATAGTATTGTGCATCAGTTCTGGAGTACAGTGCTGTGAATCAGTTGTGAAGTACAGTATTGTGCATCAGTTCTAAAGGAACAGTATTGTGCATCACTTCTGAAGTAGAGTACTGTGGATCAGTTCTTGAGTAGAGTACTGTGGATCCGTTCTGAAGTAGAATACTGTCGATCTGTTCTGTAGCAGAGTAGTGTGCATCAGTTCTGAAGGAGCATTTGTGCATCACTTATGAAGTAGAGTATTGTACATCAGTTCTGAAGTACCGTACTGTGGATTAGTTCTGAAGTAGAATACTGCCAATCTGTTCTGAAGTTGAGTACTGTGCGTCAGTTCATCAGGAGTATGTTGTGCATCACTTCTGGTGTACAGTATTGTGCATCAGTTCTCGAGTAAAGTATTGTATATCAATTCTCGAGTACAGCATTGTGCATCAGTTCTGGAGTACAATACTGTGGATCTGTTCTGGAGGAGAGTACTGTGGATCTCTTCTGGAGTAAAGTAGTGTGCATCAGTTCTGATGGAGCATTCATTTGTGCATCACTTCTTAAGTACAGTATTGTGCATCAGTTCTGAAGTACAGTCCTGTGGATCAGTTCTGGAGTAGAATACTGTTGATCTGTTCTGGAGATAAGTACTGTGCATCAGTTCATAAGGAGTATGTTGTGCATCAGTTCTGAAGTAGAGTATTATGCATCAGTTCTGGAGTACAGTGCTGTGAATCACTTCCGAAGTAAACTATTTTACATTGGTTCTGTATTACAATGCTGTGAATCAGTTCTGAAAGAGCATGTTGTACATCACTTCTGAAGTACAGCATTTTGCATTTGTTCTGGACTAGAGTACTGTGCATCAGTTCTGGAATAGAGTACTGTGCATCACTTCTGGAATAGAGCACTGTGTATCAGTTCTGGAGTAGAGTACTGTGTATTAGTTCTGGAACAGGGTACTGTGCATCAGTTCTGGAATAGAGTCCTGTGCATCAGTTCTGGAATAGAGTACCGTGCATCAGTTCTTGACCAGACTACAGTGCATCATTTCTGTTGTAGAGTACTGTGTATCAGTTCTGAAGTACAGTAATGTGCATCAGTTCTGGACTAGGGTACTGTGCATCAGTCCTGGAATGGAGTACTGTGCATCAGTTCTGGAGTAGAGAACTGTGCATCAGTTCTGAAGTACACTATTGTGCATCAGTTCTGGACGAGAGTACTGTGCATCAGTTCTGAAGTACAGTATTTTGCGTCAGTTGTGGACTAGAGTACTGTGCATCCATTCTGAACTAGAGTACTGTGCATCAGTTCTGGAACAGAGTACTGTGCATCAGTTCTGGAATAGAGTACTGTGCATCAGTTTTGGAATAGATTACTGTGCATCAGTTCTGGAATAGAGAACTTTAGTTCTGGACCAGAGTACTGTGCATCAGTTCTGGAATAGAATACTGTGCATCAGTTCTGTAGTACAGTATTGTGCATCAGTTCTGGACTAGAGTACTGTGCATTAGTTCTGAAGTACAGTATTGTGCATCAGTTCTGGACTAGAGTACTGTGCATTAGTTATGGAATAGAGTACTGTGCATCACTTCTGGAATAGAGTACTGTGCATCCGTTCTGGAACAGTGTACTGTGCATCAGTTCTGGAGTAGAGTACTGTGCATCAGTTCTAAAGTACAGTATTGTGCATCAGTTCAGGACTAGATTACTGTGCATCAGTTCTGAAGTATATTATTGTGCATAAGTTCTAGACTAGAGTACTGTGCATCACTTCTGGACTAGAGTACTGTGCATCAGTTCTGGAATAGAGTACTTTGCATCAGTTCTGGAATAGTGTACTGTGCATCAGTTTTAGAATAGAGTACTGTGCATCAATTTTGGAATAAAGTACTGTGCATCAGTTCTGGAATAGAGAACTGCAGTTCTGGGCCAGAGTAGTGTGCATCAGTTCTGGAGTAGAGTACTGTGCATCAGTTCTGAAGTACATTATTGTGCATCAGTTCTGGACTAGAGTACTGTGCATCAGTGCTGAAGTACAGTATTGTGCATCACTTCTGGACTAGAGTACTGTGCATCAGTTCTGGAATAGAGTACTGTGCATCAGTTTTGGAATAGAGTACTGTGCATCAGATCTGGAATAGAGTACTGTGCATCCGTTCTGGAGTAGAGTATTGTGCATCAGTTCTGGAGTAGAATGCTGTGCATCAGTTCATAAGGTGTATGTTGAGCATTAGTTTTGAAGTACAGTATTGTGCATCAGTTCTGGAGTACTGTGCTGTGCATTCGTTCAGGACCAGGGCACTGTGCGTCAGTTCTGGAATAGAGAACAGTAGTTCTGGACCAGAGTACTGTGCATCAGTTCTGGACCAGAGTACGGTGCAACAGTTCTGGAATAGAGTACTGTGAATCAGTTCTGGAGTAGAGTGTTGTGCCTCAGTTCTGGAGTAGTATGCTGTGCATCAGTTTATAAGGGGTATTTTGAGCATCGGTTTTGAAGTACAGTATTGTGCATCAGTTCTGGAGTATTGTGCTGTGGATCAGTTCTGGAGTAGACTGCTGTGGATCAGTTCTTGAGTAGATTACTGTGCATCAGTTCTGGAGTAGAGCACTGTACATCAGTTCTGAAGTACAGTACTGTGTCTGAGTTCTGGAGTACAGTATTGTGCATCAGTTCTGGAGTAGAGCACTGTGCATCAGTTCTGAAGTACAGTATTGTGCATCAGTTCTGGTGTAGAGTACAGTGCATCAGTTCTGGAGTAGAGTACTGTGCATCATTTCTGAAGTACAATATTGTGCATCAGTTCTGGAGTACAATATTGTGCATCAGTTCTGGATTAGAGGTCTGTGTATCAGTTCATAAGGAGTATGCTGTTCATCACTTCTGAAATACAGTTATGTGTATCAGTTCTGGAGTAGAGTACTGTAGATGCATCCTGGAGTACAGTACTGTTCATCAGTTCTGCAGGAGCATATTGTTTATTACTTCTAAAGTATGGTATTGTGCATCAGTTCTGGAGTAGAGTGATGTGAATCAGTTAAGTACAGTATTGTGCATCAGTTCTAGAGCACAGTATTGTGCATCAGTTCTGGAGTACCGTGCTGTTAATCAGTTCTGGAGTAGAGTACTGTGCATCACTTCTGAAGTAGAGTACTGTGCATCAGTTCTGAAGTACAGTACTGTTCATCAGTTTTGGAGTAAAGTATTGTGCCTCAGTTCTGGAGTACAGTACTGTGCATTAGTTCTGGAGTAGAGTATTGTGCATCAGTTCTTGAGTACAATATTGTGCATTCCTTCTGAAATACAGTAATGTGCATCAGTTCTGGAGTAGAGTACTGTGGATGCATCTTGGAGTACAGTACTGTTCATCAGTTCTGAAGGAGAATGTTGTGCATTACTTCTGAAGCATAGTATTGTGCACCAGTTCTGGAGTACAGTGCTGTGAATCAGTTGTGAAGTACAGTATTGTGCATCAGTTCTAGAGAACAGTATTTTGCATCACTTCTGAAGTAGAGTACTGTGGATCAGTTCTTGAGTAGAGTACTGTGGATCCGTTCTGAAGTAGAATACTGTTGATCTGTTCTGTAGCAGAGCAGTGTGCATCATTTCTGAAGGAGCATTTGTGCATCACTTATGAAGTAGAGTATTGTACATCAGTTCTGAAGTACCGTACTGTGGATAAGTTCTGAAGTAGAATACTGTCAATCTGTTCTGAAGTTGAGTACTGTGCGTCAGTTCATCAGGAGTATGTTGTGCATCACTTCTGGAGTACAGTATTGTGCATCAGTTCTCGAGTACAGTATTGTATATCAATTCTCGAGTACAGCATTGTGCATCAGTTCTGGAGTACAGTACTGTGGATCTGTTCTGGAGGAGAGTACTGTGGATCTCTTCTGGAGTAAAGTAGTGTGCATCAGTTCTGATGGAGCATTCATTTGTGCATCACTTCTTAAGTACAGTATTGTGCATCAGTTCTGAAGTACAGTCCTGTGGATCAGTTCTGGAGTAGAATACTGTTGATCTGTTCTGGAGATAAGTACTGTGCATCAGTTCATAAGGAGTATGTTGTGCATCAGTTCTGAAGTAGAGTATTATGCATCAGTTCTGGAGTACAGTGCTGTGAATCACTTCCGAAGTAAATTATTGTGCATCGGTTCTGTATTACAATGCTGTGAATCAGTTCTGAAAGAGCATGTTGTGCATTACTTCTGAATTACAGTATTTTGCATTCGTTCTGGAGTACAGTACTGTGTATCTGTTCTAGAAAACAGTGCTATGCATCAGTTCCGGAAGAGCATGATATGCATTACTTCTGAAGTCAGTTCGGAGTCGAGTACTGTGGATCTGTTCTGGAGTACAGTAATATGTAGTTGTTTTGGAGTCGAGTTCTGTGGATCAGTTCTGAGTAGAGTACTGTTGATCAGTTCTGGAGTAGCGTACTGTAGGAAGGTAGGATCCTTCTGAATGGTTACCCTCACTTTTTGCCTGGTGCTAAGCTGTTTTTGACTAGTCTGACTAGGATCCTGCAAATCAGAACACCAGTCTCTCTGCTTCTCCCTTAAATTGTTATGTTCAGTACTTAGGTACATTACAGATTGGATACTAGGGTACGCTCATCAGTCTGCAGTATATTTTACTAAGGTACCCAGAGCGTAGGTACCCCAGAGGTCTCCCATGGCCTGAAGCATGCATTATGCCACCCATGAGAGACCATTCCAAATGTAACTACAGGCCTGCCATTTCAGCCTGTGTAAGGGGGTGCTACCACTACTTACTAAAGATATAGGTTTCCTATATCTAGGGTCACTGCACTTAAAACCTGTAAGTCACCCGATAGGAGGAATGTGCATGCGCGGGCGCCGGCGCATGTGCAGTTTTCCAGAAGAAGTCGCAATGGAGACAGAGGGAAGCCCGGGGATGCCGCCGATAAGGTAAGGTGATTTAAATTGTTATTATAATGTTTTGTTAAAGTTTTAATACTGCGGGCGGGAGGCGGACGGGAGGCCAACTCCGTTCCGCTCGAGTGTGCGGTGATTTGCCTGTTTCTCTGCCTACATCATGGAAGGCGAAAGGGGCAAATCTCCGCACATTCCGTCGGCGGAATGGAGTTGTCCGCCCACCCCTACTTCCAAGAAGATCTTCGGGCTTCAAGTAGCCCCAACCTCTAGCATCTCCAGTGACCAGAATCTTCGGCCACACAATATCGATTGCATTGTGGCCTTCATCTTTTGGTGAGCCACTTGAGGTCCTCTCGCGATTCCAGTGCCTCCGGCCTTTGGGTCCCTTTGAGGGTCACTTTTACTTCTTGTGGACTCTCCTGATTTCTCAGGCCTGCCCTGACTCCCCTGCCTGTGGTGAGTCCCCTGGACATTGGTGGTCCAGACACTGCACCTTCTTTGACTTCTGCGTGGGTTGCATTTGCCAAGGCTTGTTGGTGCTCCCACCTGACACCGACCCCTCAGAAATCGACATCTGACGTGGCACAGCTTGTGCACAGCTCCTGGTTTTCCTCAGTGTCGCCTGGTCCTCACAGCTGCAGAGTCAAGGTCCTCGTCAACCCTCCTGCAACTCCCGACATTGGTGGCCATTCGTCTTCCAGACCTCCTGGTCACTCCTGAATGACATTGACTTTGTCCCCTCTGTTTGCAGGTACCTCTCAACTAGAATCAATTTTCGGATTCCACCAACACTTTCTCCTTCGCCAGCAGCGGCACTTTCCTGAAGTCCCCCATTGGGTTCAACGGCGGTTTCAGACACCACTTCACACCTATGCACCCGGCTTCCCTGGTGTAGGTAATGTGGGTACTGGGAAATCCACAGGTGGAGTGGTTCTCCATCTTTCTGTCTTCCACGGGGTTTCTTCAGAATGCATTGAGAAGGGTCCTTAATCTTTAAAAATCGAACTGTTGACTTGTACGGAGAACGCGGTTGTGTTCCCACACTGCACACGATCTCCATGGGGTTACTAGTTGCTCACCTTGGGTGGTTCCTTGCGGGCCCGGCACTTCTATGTCCTCTCAATATTGTCTTGACCCGAGTCGTGATTCTTATACCACTTTCTTAATATATGGTTTGGTCCCCCACTGGGGTCCACTGTATATTTCGTGCTATTTACAGTGATTTCTATGCAAAGCAGTGTGCATATCTCCGGGTAGGAGATATTTAAACGTATTAGAGAGTATTATATAAAAATGAATATTTTTATAAATACTTTGTGTGGTTCTTTTTCACTTAATCTATACATATAAAATTGTGTTCTGGTAAAACAAGCTGCTTTACACTCCTTCTGGACTAAGCCTGAAGGCTGCTCTCCATAGCTACCACTTAGAGGGTTTTCTAAGGTTGTCTAAGACCTCTTAAATCACCAGAAGGGTTGTCTGGACTGGTGCAGGGTGCCCACTTACATTAGTGTACATCATATACCAGGCCAGCTTCTCACAAGTATTGTGTGTCAGTTCATAAGGAGTATGTTGTACATTCCTTCTGAAGTACAGCAGTAGAGTACTGTGGATCAGTTCTGGAGTACAGTACTGTGCATCAGTTCTGTAGGAGTATGTTGTGCATCAGTTTGGGTGTAGAGTATTGTGCACCAGTTCTGAAGGAACATTTGCATCAGCTCGGCATTAGATGATTGTGTACCATTTCTGAAGAACGCTATTGTGCATCAGTTCTGAACAAAGGTATGGTGCATCAGATCTGCAGATAAGTTAATGTGCATCACTTCTGAAGTACAGTATTGTCCATTTGTTCTACAGCGGGGTATTGTGCATCACTTCGGAAGTACAGTATTGTGCATCACTTTTGAAGTATCGTATTGTGTATCAGTTGTTTTTTGTAGTACTTACTCGACCAGAAGGCATTAGAGGGCTTTACACACAGGGATGTTTGGAGCTGGTTAAGGCTTGTGCTCTCTTAGTCTCAGTGACCACTTCATGGCCTGGGGAAAGCCTTCACCACAGCTGTGCATCTTTCACTTCACTGCGCCATCTGGTGGGACATGCATGGTGTAGCATATTGAGACTATGCGCACTAGGACCCTGTGGTTGTAGGGTCGGACTCTGTACAGGAACTGCCTAATAGGCGAGGAGGTGTCAGGGTGTGGTCATAAAGAACATGACATAATGTCCTGTGTGTGAGTGTATGCTGAAGAATGAGGTAAGGACTGACTGCAGCTCCCGTGTGGTGTATTTCATCTGCATACCCCATGGCTGAGCAAGACGCGCCACATGGCTAGTTAACACTGCTTTATATCTTATGCCAATATTGCTGCCTATAGCATCTGATCTTAACTCTATCTTCAGGGGGGACCATGCAAGGCACACCAGAGCATAAATCGCATCAGGAGGAGCCATGGAAGGGATGTCTGAGCATCAGTCGCAGCAGTAGGAGCCGTGCAAGGCACATCAGAGCGTAAATCGCATCAGGAGGAGCCATGTAAGGGATGTATGAGCATCAGTCGCAGCAGTAGGAGCCATGCAAGGCACACCAGAGCATAAATCGCATCAGGAGGAGCCATGTAAGGGATGTCTGAGCGTCAGTCGCAGCAGTAGGAGCCATGCAAGGCACACCAGAGCAGAAATCACATCAGGAGGAGCCATGTAAGGGATGTATAAGCATCAGTCGCAGCAGCAGGAACCATGCAAGGCACACCAGAGCATAAATCACATCAGGAGGAGCCATGTAAGGGATGTATGAGCATCAGTCGCAGCAGCAGGAACCATGCAAGGCACACCAGAGCATAAATCGCATCAGGAGGAGCCATGTAAGGGATGTATGAGCATCAGTCGCAGCAGCAGGAACCATGCAAGGCACACCAGAGCATAAATCACATCAGGAGGAGCCATGCAAGGCACACCAGAGCATAAGTCGTGTCAGGAGGTGTCCTGCAAGAGATTTCTTTTGGTAAATCATGGGCTGAAGACAGTAGACAGCTCACTGGGAAAGGCCATCAAGAAGACCGCCTCAGAGGGAGAGTACTATAAATAGTGTAAAGCTGCGTGCTTGGTCCTAAAAACGGGAGCTGTAATAATCCACATTGAGCACCTCACATTTATAAACAGAAAGGTGCACATACTGGTGAAGAGAGAGGTACAGGTAGTTCCCTGCGGCAGATGGCTTGTAATTTTTATGGGTCATGAGCTTGAGAGAATCAAGCCAAATTTAAGGCACTCGCTGTATTAAGAGACATATTTTCTTCTAGACATCTGGAGTCTGAGGTTTTTATCCCTTCTACTGGACATCTGAGATGTGAGGTTTTATCCCTTCTACTGAACAGCTGAAGGTTTTACCACTTCCACTAGACATCTGGAAATTGAGGGTGTTATCCCTTCCACTGGACATCTGGGATCTGAGCTTTTTATCTCTTCCACTAGACATCTGGGATCTGAGATTTTTATCACTTCTATGGGGCATCTGGGATCTGAGATTTCCATCCCTTCCATTGGACATCTGGGGTCTGAGGTTTGTATCCTTTCCATTGGACTTCTGGGGTTTAAGGTTTTTATCCATTCCTCTGGACATCTGGGATCTGGGGGTTTTATCTCTTCTACTGGCCATCAGTGATCTGATGATTTTATCCTTTCTACTAGACGTCTAGGATGTTATCTCTTCCACTGGACATATGGACTATAAGGAGGTTTTCATCCCTTCAACTTGTCATCTGGGGTCTAATGTTTTTGTCCCTTCAACTGGTCATCTGGGGTCTGAGGTTTTCATCCCTTCTACTGGAAATCTGGACTATGAAGAGGTATTTATCCCTTCAATTGAACATTTGGGATCTGAGGTTTTTATCCATTCTACTTGACATCTGGGGTATGAGGTTTTTATTTCTTCTACTATACGTCCAAGGTTTTTATCCCATCTACTTTACGTCTGGGGGGGTCTAAGATTTGTATCCATTCCACTGGACATTGGGGATCTGAGGTTTTTATTCCCTCTACAAGACAGCTGGACTATGAGTATGTTTTCATACCTTCAACTAGACATCTGGGCCTGAAGTTTTTATCTGTTCCATTTGGCAACTGGGGTCTAAGGTTTTGATCCCTTCTACTGGACATAGATATTCTGAGGATTTTATCTCTTCTACTGGACAAAAGGGGTCTGAGGTTTTTGTCCCTTCCACTGGACATCTCAGGTCTGACGTTTGTATCCCTTACACTGGACATCTGGACTATGAGGAGGGTTTTATCTCTTCTACTGGACATCATTGGCTTGTGGTTTTTATCTCTTCTACTGGACATTTGGGATCTGAGGTTTTTATTCCTTTCACTGGACATTTGGACTATGAGGAGGTTTTTATCCCTTCTATGGAGCATCTGGGGTCTGAGGTTGTTATCCCTTCTACTGGACATCTGGGGTCTGAGGTCTTTATCCCTTCCACTGAACATCTGGGTTCGGAGGTTGTTATGGTTCCATGGCACAATAGCAATGCGCACAATATCGATATACAAAAATATTGGAAATTAAATATCATTGACAACAAAACTACAACTAATGATAACAAAAGTATTGCTACAGAAAAAATATGTTTATACTTATATCGAAAATAAAAGCATCAGAACCCGAAATATTACCTTTAAATAAACATATGATTAGTCAAAAAAATCACCTCACACAATATCGACTGCAATAATATTGACAAAATAATTAAATTGTCATTAATAAACATAAAAGTAACTTGTTTTTTTACATCAAACAAAACATTTAAATGAACATTAAACAACATAATAAAGATGTTTTAACAAAAAATATATTACATCACAAAAATATTTATAAATCACACCCAATAAAAATATAGCTAAATATATAACAATATATTCTTGACGGTATTTTAACCAGGTGGTGTGTAGATCTTGATGCGTTCACTGTACCTGGTTACACTATATTGTCCTAGAAATCCTATGAGTGTTGGTGCGGGTGCCATAACACATCATTGTTGGGGGTATTGATCCAGGCCGAAACATGTTGACCACTCCCCTTGGGTTGAAATAATACCCGCTCTTTGAACTGCTTTCTACCCATTGGATGCAAAAATAAAATTAGAGTCTACCTGGAGGTTGTTTAAATCATTTTTCTCGTCCACCATTTTTTCCCCTCTGCACTTACCAAAATTGTTGTCTGCTTTTAGCATTAATGTACCAAAGGATTTCCTATAGAGACAAGGTGGGGGGCTAGGAGCTGGATGAGAGGTCCAGTGCCTGTGCTCCTAGGTTTATGTCACAAACAAAAATTAGGGCTACTGTTCCTAAAGAGAAAGAGGAGACATCGACAGGTTGTGCAGGACTCAGGCATATGCACGGTGGCAGTCAGCAGGACTGTTTCATGTTGTCCTGACACATCCCAAAGCGATGTCATGCTTCATTATAGCGTTACAACAAACAAATGATGGACGGAATGCTGACAATGCAGACATTCTCCCCCAGTCAAGAGATCTGGGTTAAATCCATCGTTCTTTTGCCCACTACGCCACCCCAGTTTAGACATGGCCATATGCAAATCAGTCTTGACCCTGTGCCTCATGGGAACAGTCCAGCCCGAACTGCCAAGCCATGTCTTCCCTGGACCGGAATCAAGCATCCTAGGACCGGTTTCTGGCTATCAGCCGTCATCAGCCAGGATAGCTGACTCCAGTGGCGTAGTGAGCACGGGTCCCACGTCTGGGAATACCCATCCCACTTAGGGCGAAAAGCGTTACAACAAACAAGTGATGGATGGAATGCTGACAATGCAGACATTCTCCCCCAGTCAAGAGATCTGGGTTAAATCCATCGTTCTTTTGCCCACTACGCCACCCCAGTTTAGACATGGCCATATGCAAATCAGTCTTGACCCTGTGCCTCATGGGAACAGTCCAGCCCGAACTGCCAAGCCATGTCTTCCCTGGACCGGAATCAAGCATCCTAGGACCGGTTTCTGGCTATCAGCCATCATCAGCCAGGATAGCTGACTCCAGTGGCGTAGTGAGCACGGGTCCCACGTCTGGGAATACCCATCCCACTTAGGGCGAAAAGCGTTACAACAAACAAGTGATGGACGGAATGCTGACAATGCAGACATTCTACCCCAGTCAAGAGATCTGGGTTAAATCCATCGTTCTTTTGCCCACTACGCCACCCCAGTTTAGACATGGCCATATGCAAATCAGTCTTGACCCTGTGCCTCATGGGAACAGTCCAGCCCGAACTGCCAAGCCATGTCTTCCCTGGACCGGAATCAAGCATCCTAGGACCGGTTTCTGGCTATCAGCCGTCATCAGCCAGGATAGCTGACTCCAGTGGCGTAGTGAGCACGGGTCCCACGTCTGGGAATACCCATCCCACTTAGGGCGAAAAGCGTTACAACAAACAATTGATGGACGGAATGCTGACAATGCAGACATTCTCCCCCAGTCAAGAGATCTGGGTTAAATCCATCGTTCTTTTGCCCACTACGCCACCCCAGTTTAGACATGGCCATATGCAAATCAGTCTTGACCCTGTGCCTCATGGGAACAGTCCAGCCAGAACTGCCAAGCCATGTCTTCCCTGGACCGGAATCAAGCATCCTAGGACCGGTTTCTGGCTATCAGCCGTCATCAGCCAGGATAGCTGACTCCAGTGGCGTAGTGAGCACGGGTCCCACGTCTGGGAATACCCATCCCACTTAGGGCGAAAAGCGTTACAACAAACAAATGATGGACGGAATGCTGACAATGCAGACATTCTCCCCCAGTCAAGAGATCTGGGTTAAATCCATCGTTCTTTTGCCCACTACGCCACCCCAGTTTAGACATGGCCATATGCAAATCAGTCTTGACCCTGTGCCTCATGGGAACAGTCCAGCCCGAACTGCCAAGCCATGTCTTCCCTGGACCGGAATCAAGCATCCTAGGACCGGTTTCTGGCTATCAGCCGTCATCAGCCAGGATAGCTGACTCCAGTGGCGTAGTGCGCACGGGTCCCACGTCTGGGAATACCCATCCCACTTAGGGCGAAAAGCGTTACAACAAACAATTGATGGACGGAATGCTGACAATGCAGACATTCTCCCCCAGTCAAGAGATCTGGGTTAAATCCATCGTTCTTTTGCCCACTACGCCACCCCAGTTTAGACATGGCCATATGCAAATCAGTCTTGACCCTGTGCCTCATGGGAACAGTCCAGCCCGAACTGCCAAGCCATGTCTTCCCTGGACCGGAATCAAGCATCCTAGGACCGGTTTCTGGCTATCAGCCGTCATCAGCCAGGATAGCTGACTCCAGTGGCGTAGTGAGCACGGGTCCCACGTCTGGGAATACCCATCCCACTTAGGGCGAAAAGCGTTACAACAAACAAATGATGGACGGAATGCTGACAATGCAGACATTCTCCCCCAGTCAAGAGATCTGGGTTAAATCCATCGTTCTTTTGCCCACTACGCCACCCCAGTTTAGACATGGCCATATGCAAATCAGTCTTGACCCTGTGCCTCATGGGAACAGTCCAGCCCGAACTGCCAAGCCATGTCTTCCCTGGACCGGAATCAAGCATCCTAGGACCGGTTTCTGGCTATCAGCCGTCATCAGCCAGGATAGCTGACTCCAGTGGCGTAGTGAGCACGGGTCCCACGTCTGGGAATACCCATCCCACTTAGGGCGAAAAGCGTTACAACAAACAAATGATGGACGGAATGCTGACAATGCAAACATTCCCCCCCAGTCAAGAGATCTGGGTTAAATCCATTGTTCTTTTGCCCACTACGCCACCCCAGTTTAGACATGGCCATATGCAAATCAGTCTTGACCCTGTGCCTCATGGGAACAGTCCAGCCCGCACTGCCAAGCCATGTCTTCCCTGGACCGGAATCAAGCATCCTAGGACCGGTTTCTGGCTATCAGCCGTCAACAGACAGGATAGCTGACTCCAGTGGCGTAGTGAGCACGGGTCCCACGTCTGGGAATACCCATCCCACTTAGGGCGAAAAGCGTTACAACAAACAAATGATGGACGGAATGCTGACAATGCAGACATTCTCCCCCAGTCAAGAGATCTGGGTTAAATCCATCGTTCTTTTGCCCACTACGCCACCCCAGTTTAGACATGGCCATATGCAAATCAGTCTTGACCCTGTGCCTCATGGGAACAGTCCAGCCGGAACTGCCAAGCCATGTCTTCCCTGGACCGGAATGAAGCATCCTAGGACCGGTTTCTGGCTATCAGCCGTCATCAGCCAGGATAGGGCCATTGATCCTCGTTGGGCCGGTGCAGCATTCACAGTGGGTTCCCCAAAGGATCACTTTGGTGGAGATCTTTTGATGAATTTAAGGTAGAGTGTAGGTGGGGTGGTATCTCATGTGTGATATGTGGGTTAAAACTGGTCAGGGAGGCCACCAACTATTTTTAATAACTGGACCGCCCTGTCAGTAAAAATCTTTATAGGAGAATGCTGCCTTTGGGGTCATAAAGTACCCTGGTAGTCTGGTGTGAGTCCCCTCTTTAGGGTCCAACTACTTTTTGATGTTGGCTTTCCAACCTCCAACTGGAGGTAAAAGTACTCCCTAGGGTGTGGCAAAGGTGTTGCGCTCCGGCGTGCTAAAGGTTTCTGTGTGCGATCTTGTCATCGCACGTACCCTCGTTCTCTGTTTCCCGCGAATGAGGTTGGAAAACCAACATCCAAAAGTAGGTCCCACTCAAAGGCACCACTTTTGACACATTTGTGGTGTAGGAAGGTTCACTCACTATTCCTGTCGTGACGAAGCGCCACGGATCCTCCTGACCACTAGACGCACGAAACATGTTGACAGACTAGAGTTGGAATAATAATAATAATACCGTTCTTAATAATTTTAATTATAATAATATCATTAATTATAATAAGAATTAAACCATTATTCATAATAATAGTAATAATGTTATCATTAATAATAATGATGATAATCATAATGGAAACATCATACTAATAATTATTACAATACTAATACTACTACTGATATTATTATTAATAATAACAATAATCCAGCAATAATACAAATTATAATTATTATAATATATCATTACTTTAGGACTCCTAAACTGAGAAAAATCCTAACTTTAAGACTTTCGGTATTCACAGAAGGCATTTAGGAGTCCTAAAGTTTGGACTCCTAACTTCTGTGAATACCGAAGGGAGTAAGTGCCTTCTGTGAATACGTAAATGGTAGTAAGTTTAGGATTTTGTCTTAAGTTAGTTCTGTGAATCGGGCCCTCTATGCGTGCCACAATCAGGAACAGCGTGCTGTTATGTGTATTCCTTAGTCAATGCTGCCATCTAGTGTTGACAGAATAAATTCAGGTTTAGGGCTGACTGGCAGGAAAGTGAAACATGTCTGGGTCATGATAAAAAGAACACAGTAGCGATACGTATAATTTGGCGCATTCAGGTCCCCAGAGTAAACGCAGGCTTTGTGTAATCTCCTCTTAACAGTTTGAGAACATTGGGGCATATTATCAAGCACGGCGTTAAAATTATCGCCAGAACATGGGCTTCTATGGGAAATCAAGCCCATTATCGCCGTGCTTGATATATGCCCCTTTGAACCTTAATTTGTACGGTGGTGTCCAGGGTTGACCCCATCCGGCTGTGACATTACCCTTCTTATTCAATATGCGTTTTTGTCATAGATTGTCTGACTTCGTCACCTGGAAGCAACATTTCCAAAATAATGGTCCGTGGGAAAAAGGTCCCCGCACCAGACTGAATGGAGTTCATTCAATAACACCCTTTCAAGGTAACTCATCAGCATCTACAACGACTCGCCCAATCAAAATGGAATATCCTGTGACCAATGGGTGGGATCAATTTAAATAAAAAACACCGAAATCGGTGCACAGTCGACGTGAATCAAGGGGCACATTTACAAAGAAGCGGTGAAACGCAGCAAGAAGCCAGCAGAGTTGCTGCGCTGCATCGCACCCCCTGGGGAGAGCAGAGCTGCTCCTAATCTTCAAAGAGATGGCCCACTTCTGCTTCCTTGCATTTGAGGCTCCCTAGCGCCAACTCAGGCACCTTTGCGCCATGCTGAAATAGTCCCTGTGTTATGGTCAGGGTGGGATTTGTTGCAGGAAGGGGTCTGTGTTGCATAATGCAGCACACAAGTTATGAGGAAATAAGGAGGATAAATAAAGACATTTCTCCTTGTTACCCCCGCCTCAGGCATACGTACCGAGGGGCACTAACCCATGTCTACATCTCTTTGTAACCATGGGTTATAGGGTGCACAGTATACAAAGCAGTAAAGCTCCGGGTGCAGGTAGTATTCCATCTTAAACAAGAGTAGATATGATGTGAGTTGCACAGGTGTGTTTCAAAGTGGGTTGTGGCTTAAAGCTACAGCATGTTGCACAAATGTCTGAGAAAAGAAAAATCTTCTGTTCACAACAGATTATCCAGCAGTGGATGTCTGGGCACGGGTCCCTTTAAAACAGCAGCGCCGTAGACAAATGAGAAGCAAAAGAGGGTGTTTATTAGGTGAATCTGTTTATTTCGAGAGACACACTGAATATGTTCAGCTATTGCAGATTGTTAAATTGTTTAGAATGTAGGGGTGCCCACTTAGTGATGGTCTAACTCACATTGTGGTTGTAAGTATGGCTCTAAACTTGGATGCGATTGTGGTAATCTCAGGGAGGTGTATTGCATATTTTACGAAACTACAGGGGGTTGTTTTGGGCCTGGGAGAAGGTATTTCATCAGTGGCAATTACATACCTGTCAACTTTCTGACTTAAAATTGCGGGTCATGTGAAGTCGGTGTAATCTCAGTAAGCAGAATAGAGTACCAGCTCATTTTGGAGGGTGTTCAAGTTACAAAAAAAGTAAAGTCTGTGGATGCATTTTGTTTGTTAGGTGGGGGAATACCAGTGAAAAGAGAGTAACATCCTCCAGATGTGGGCATCTGGTAGATATGCGGTGTGTCCAGCACGAGGTCAAATGTTATGTCCATTATCACTTGATTGGTAATAAAAAATTGGGCACAGGTGTAGCTTGCTGAATTCATCCAAGTCCACAAAGCCTATAGGCAGAGTTTTCCGTATAATTATAGATTTGTTACTTTTGCCACATTATCCATCATCTGCTGCATTATATTTAGATTTTAACCAAGACATGTTTATAGCTCAAACAGATTGAAAGTTTTTAAAACTGCAGGGAAACGTGTTGCCATGCAGTGGAAGGCCCTGTTCGAAAGCTGACGGTTCCCTTTCTGATGTTTGTTGTGTATATGGGAGTTAAATAGTACTGATGAGGTGAAGCCTGTGCCCAGACAGTGTTAATCTGTGTGAAGATGACAAAATAGGGAAGTAATACTATCACATAATATACTGCATTACTCTGCATAAATTGCCTTTTCGTGCTCCATAATGTAGTCAACACTGCTGCGTAATTTGGTCCTCACCTGCCGCATAATCCCAGATGCCTTGCCTATAAGACATTATCACATTCACTAGCTGATGTTAGTAGTAATGTCATCAATGATGTCATTTCAGATGTCATCAGTGATGCTATGAATGATGTTAGTTAACATATCATGAGTGATGTAATAAGCAGTGCATGACATGGTGCAAGTTGACCTGTTGTTGGCTGTTTTATGACTCTGGGCACCTTACCACTGCTGATCAGTGCTAAGGTTTCGTACCGCTGTTTGGACGCGTCGTTCCGTTTCTCACGCTTCTCCCGTGAGCACGCGTACACTGGACGTGAACCGTACGGACCGTACCCTCGTAGGTACGCGTCGTACACGTCCGGTACGCCTCTTGCCGAACCTCACGCTTCCCGCGTGAGCACCGTCTATGTATTTAATGCTGTACGGGCCGTACCTTTGTCGGGACGCCTCGTACAGCTAGTTCGCACATTTCCAAAGCTCACGCTTCACGCGGGTGAAGCGTAGTGGGACGATGGCGCCGTACACAGCGAAGGGAGCTGCGGACAGAGGCGCTGCAGCTTACGGTACCTTGTTCTTTGGGGGCAATGTTTGTTGAGGCTTTCAGGAGTCCACAGAGGAGTGTCCCACGTTGCGTTGTCGTCCCTCGTGGTCAGTGGGCGGCGATGCTTCGTGGGGCGCTTCAGGACGTTCCCAGGCACACAACGAGGTCGGGAGAAGGAGGGGCAGGCAGGGGGTGATTTCTAGCGCGTCGCAGCACTGTCGGCTTAGCTCAGGTGATGAACAGTGCGTCGCAGGTCCTTACAGGGATCTCCACGGCCAGGGGTTGCAGAGGCTCGGCGCTTGGAGCCTGGTCAGTCTCTTCCTTACTTTGCGAGCTACGGCTCAGGGGGCAGTTGCTTGCTGTGCTCGGGCCAGGCAGGCAGGCCTTTACTGTGCTCACAGCAGCCCCGGTGGCAGAAGTCGCGGTGCTCAGATGAGGGGCACACAGTTTCTCTGGGGTCAGCGTTTGCAGAATCACCTCCAGCAGCTTCTCTTCTTCCAGGGGAAATGTAGCGCCCACTGTTCCTGGGGCGCAGTTCAGGGGGCAAGTTCACAAGCAAGCCCTTGGAGATTGTTTGATGAGCACAAGTTGAATCAAAGTTTCTTCTTCAGTCTTTTCCTCTCCTTCAGCAGCAAGGCACCCACCACAGGCCAGTCTCTCAGGCTTAGAGACAGTACTCCTCCATGCAGCTTTTCCAGGTCCTTCTCTTCTGGCAGAGATTCTTCTTGGCGCAAACAGGATCTGATTTCTTAGGAGCAGGGCTCCTTCTTTTATAGCAAGTTTCTTTTGTTCTTTGTCGCCAGGGGGCCTGGGCCTGGCTCAGTCCGGTTTTGGTGCACTTTGTTGTGGTGACTCTGCTCTTTCCTTTCAGCAGCAGGGCAGAGACATCAGCCGCTCCACAGGGGGCGGAGCCGGCATTGTGGTGGCAGAGCACAGGTCTATTCAGAGTCAAGGTGTACTCCTCCCACCCATCCTGGTGTAATCTCTCTACCCACCACCTGGCAGCCAGCCTGTCTCCTGGAATTCCCCAGCCCTGCTCCCCACTGTAACTAGGCAGAACTCACACACACACAGCAGAGGCGGACTGAAATGGCCAGGTCAGTAAATACTAACTTTCTAAAAGTAGTATTTACAAACACAGGATATTAAAATAAACTTTACTAAAAGAAGTATTTTATTATTCTGAGTTCAGGCATACTAAACTTGACTTTCTACCATGCTCTATGAGTCCACTGGGATTACAGCGTGTAGTAATTCCAGCAGCCCATTCTGGCCTATGGAGAGCAGGTAGCCTTCAATAGTGAAAAACGAAAATGGCTGTAATTCACTATTAAGACATGCCACACACATCAGGGCATGTCCTACCTTATGCCTACAATGCACCCTGCCCTTGGTCCTACCAGAGGGGTGACTAATATGTAGTTAAGGGAAGGTTTAGGGACTGGCAAGTGGGGGCACTTGCGCAGTCAGCGCGACAGTACCAGACCGCGCGCAGGTTCTGCAGTGGCAGACCTTAGACATATTTTGCTAGTCCGCTTCTGTGGGTGGCACAACCAGTGCTGCAAGCCCACCAGCAGCGTTTGTATTTACAAGCCCTGGCACTCCTGGTGCACTTCACTAGGGGCTGATAGTAAACCAAATAAGCCAAACATGGACACCAATCAATGTATACATTTTACCATAGGGAGAGCATATGCACCTTAGCACTGATCAGCAGTGGTAAGGTGCCCAGAGTCATAAAACAGCCAACAACAGGTCAGAAAAAAAATAGGAGGAAGGCAAAAAGTTTAGGGATGACCCTGCAAAAAGGGCCAGGTCCAACATCTATCTATCTATCTATCTATCTATCTATCTATCTATCTATCTATCTATCTATCTATCTATCTATCTATCTATCTATCTATCTATCTATCTATCTATCTATCTATCTATCTATCTATCTATCTATCTATCTATCTATCTATCTATCTATCTATCTATCTATCTATCTATCTATCTATCTATCTATCTATCTATCTATCTATCTATCACTCAGGGCCACTGGAATTATGTGAGTATGCGGTAGTAGAATTTTCCCAATAATTATGAATTTGCTGCATTTGCCACATAATCCATCATCTGTGCATAAATTGCAGATTTTAACAATAAAAATTCTTGCTCAAACGGATCAAAAGTTACTCAAAATGCAGGGACATGTGATGCTGTGCAGTGGAAGGCACTTCACAAAAGTTGATTGTTCATCTTTCAGTTGCAAAGGGCTGTATTTGGGTGTGAAGCTAGAACTAATAAGGTGAAACCTTTGACCAGACAGTGTTACCATGTGTAAAAATGAAAAAACAATGAATTGATGCTATCACAAATGTTCTGCATTATGACACATAATTTGCTATTTCACGCCGCATAATTGAGTAAACCCTGCCACGTAATTTTGTCCTGCTTTGCCGCATAATTTGGTGGCCCTGCATATACTGTGGTAATGCAGCCTTATAACTGCATATAATACAATTTATATGTATTGCTTGGAGAGGTCATTACAGGAGGATTTCCGTTCTATGTATTTGATGTGGTACACCTGTATGGTGACAGTGGCACTTCCTATATAAAACTGCTTTAATGTGTGTGACGATGCAATGAAACGTCTGTTGGGAAATGCAGATGTTGTCAGTGGAACTGCAGACACCTTTCATTTATTTTTAATGTAAAATATGTTGCTTTGCTTTATAGGTGATGCAATGTATGTTGTCATTAGTGACGTCATCCTTGATGTCCCTTGTGAAGTCATGAGCAGTGCACTGGTGGGCGTCATGGCTGCACAACCCACCCTATTTGGGTGGAGGTCCAGGGGAGGTAGGTGCTGGTTTGTAACCATCACATCTCTTCTGTAGAGGCCCATGTGATCTAGTTGCTGCTAACCATAATGTAATTAGCAGTATATAGATGTATACAGGTGTTTCTACAGCTGTTGAAATGTCCAGCCTCCATGCTTTTTCTTCATGTATGCATGCTTGCCTAATCCTTTGGGGTGCAGATGGTTGGTCAGAGATCCCAGAGGTGTGGAATCGCTGAAAGTTACGGTAAGTGGTCACCAGCAGCCAGCTCGCCACCGACCTCGAAGCACTGCTGGAATCAAACCCCCACAAATCACCGTGACACAGCTCTGGGGATGCGGCAAACCTCATGGTATGAGTCCTCAGAGTTATCCTAAAATCAAGTATTATCCGTTAACACCTTCTCATGCATGAACCAAACTTTGTGTCTTTCAGATCATCATGGAAGCCTGGGAGAACGGCGTGAACCCGAAAGGAAACTCAAGCAACCCAAGCAACTGGGACTTCAGCAGCTCCTTCTTCTTTGCAGGAACAGTTGTCACTACTATAGGTAACTGCGTCTCTTAGGAGCATATCTAATCAGTCTCCTTGGCTTATTAGACGCAGGCCTCTTTAACCAGGCAGGACCAGGAAGGTTTCTCCTGTAGGTGCAGGTGCGAACCCCTTTACATAGATAGGACCATGTAGGTTCTTCCTCTAAGTGTAGGCGAGAATCCCTTTAATTATACGGGAACATAAAGCTTCTTTCGGTAAGTGTAGGCGCAAGGACATTTAATCAGATGGGACCATGATGCTTCTTTCTGTAGCTGTAGGCGTGAGTCCCTTTAACTAGACAGGACCATGAAGCTTCCTCCTGTAGGTGTAGGCGCAAGTCCCTTTAACTAGACAGGACCGTGAAGCTTCCTCCTGTAGGTGTAGGCGCAAGTCCCTTTGACGAGACAGGGCCATGAAGATTCTTTCTATAAGTTTAGGCATAAGTTCCTTTAACTAGATAGGACCCTGAGGCTCTTTCTATAGGTTTAGGCGAGAGTCCCATTAAACAGACAGTACCATGAGACTTCTTTTTGTCAGTGTAGTCAAGAATCCCTTTAACTAGACAGGACCATAAAGCTTTCTCCTGTAGGTGTAGGCAAGAGTCCCTTTAAATAGAGAGAACCATGAATCTCCTTTCTGTAGGAGTAAGTGGGAGTCCCTTAAAGTCTGGGTGTAGGCCAAGTTTCATCAACTAGACAAGACCATGAAGCTTCTTTCTGTCCGTTTAGGTGCAAGTTCTTTGTTATACCTGCTGCTCAGCCCGTGTGATTGTGGTGTGGAATGTTGATGTGAGAAGTGGCAGTAAAATGTTGGATGAGTGAGGCTGTCAGTTGGAAGATGGGCCGAGCAGCAGGACGGCTGCTCCTGGTGGGGCTCTCTTCTTACCATCTTACTGAATAAATCTACTTAACCAAACAACATGGAACTGGACCTGCTTCTTTCTAACACATATTTTGGCGACGAGGATGGGATAGTAGTCTTCAGGAAGGAGGATCGCTAATGTCTCCAATCCCCAAATGCAAGCGCAGGTATTGGACCTTTGCACATTGTGATGATGAGTGCTAAGGAAACCATGAATCAGGAATTAGAAATACCTCACCAGGTTCTTCATGCGAAAATAGTACTCTCACAGGTCAGAATTTACTCCGTCTCCGACTTCGACCGAGAAACACAACGCTGCAAGTGCACCGGAAAACTGTGCATCAAAAAACTGGACATCGCCGCTGGTGCTAAGGCTCCCCTTCGGAGATTCGTGGAATGTGTCTCACCAACTTGACCAGGTACTTGACAGTACAGGGTAAAGGCAGGACTCATCACAGGAGCTTGCAGATGCACGGAGAAGAAAGGATGTCAGGGAACTATCTGGTTTTGACCACTGGTAAAAAAAAAAAATATGGCGGCGCGTGTGTGCGGGGAGTGCTGAATGGCTCACGGCACAAGCATGCACGAACAGCTCTGCACCAAACAGACCTGTAGGAAGCCCGTCATCAGAGGCTTCAACTCTGATTCTTGACCCTATAAGATTCTTCGACGTGCGCTGTTGAACCGCCTCATGCGCTTCAGTGTCAAGGTAAGGGGCGCGCGACCAGAACATTCGAATGTAATAATAACGGCCTTGATCTTCTCAGGATTCCTCAGGTTGGCACACCCTTCCCCATGCTCCACACCTCGCGGTGCAGTCCACATGACAAGGGTCACACGGTGCAATAAAATTTGGGTCGCCCACGCAACGTGCCACAGCAAGGTCCCACACATTAAAAACGTTAATGAAAGTGGCAAAAACAAACAGCTCTTGAAATGAACAGTAGACTCCACGTTGTGACAAACCAGATCATGCTGAAGACCCTAATACCCTTCGCAGCTCACCACACGGGTACTTTCCCATCGGCTCAATTAGGTCCCACAACGAAGTGCCCTGGCATAAGCTCTCCTCCACAGTGACTCCGAGGTTGTGATTGGCACAGTCCAACACTGATGGCACCACAGAACAACACTCCTCTTGTGTGCTATTGACCCTCCAAGCACATGCAACATGACACAGCAGTCAAATTCCCACAACCTGGCTGGCAGGGAGACACATAGAGGACCGTGAGGCTTCTTTCTGTAGGTGTGAGTCCATTTAACTAGACAGGACCGTGAGGCTTCTTTCTGTAGGTGCGAGTCTCTTTACCTAGACAGGACCATGAGGCTCCTTTCTGTAGGTGCGAGTCCCTTTAACCAGACAGGACCGTGAGGCTTCTTTCTGTAGGTGCGAGTCCCTTTAACTAGACAGGACCATGAGGCTTCTTTCTGTAGGTGCGAGTCCCTTTAACTAGACAGGACCATGAGGCTTCTTTCTGTAGGTGCGAGTCCCTTTAACTAGACAAGACTATGAGGCTTCTTTCTGTAGGTGCGACTCCCTTTAACTAGACAGGACCATGAGGCTTCTTTCTGTAGGTGCGACTCCCTTTAACTAGACAGGACTATGAGGCTTCTTTCTGTAGGTGCGAGTCCCTTTAACTAGACAGTACCACGAGGCTTCTTTCTGTAGGTGCGAGTCCCTTTAACTAGACAGGACCATGAGGCTCCTTTCTGTAGGTGCGAGTCCCTTTAACTAGACAGGACTTTGAGGCTTCTTTCTGTAGGTGCGAGTCCCTTTAACTAGACAGGACTATGAGGCTTCTTTCTGTAGGTGCGAGTCCCTTTAACTAGACAGGACCATGAGGCTTCTTTCTGTAGGTGCGAGTCCCTTTAACTAGACAGGACTATGAGGCTTCTTTCTGTTGGTGTGAGTCCCTTTAACTAGACAGGACCGTGAGGCTTCTTTCTGTAGGTGCGAGTCCCTTTAACTAGACATGACTATGAGGCTTCTTTCTGTAGGTGCGAGTCCCTTTAACTAGACATGACTATGAGGCTTCTTTCTGTAGGTGCGAGTCCCTTTAACTAGACAGGACCATGAGGCTTCTTTCTGTAGGTGCGAGTCCCTTTAACTAGACAGGACTATGAGGCTTCTTTCTGTAGGTGCGAGTCCCTTTAACTAGACAGGACCATGAAGATTCTTTCTGTGGGTGCGAGTCCCTTTAACTAGACAGGACCATGAGGCTTCTTTCTGTAGGTGCGAGTCCCTTTAACTAGACAGGACTATGAGGCTTCTTTCTGTTGGTGTGAGTCCCTTTAACTAGACAGGACCGTGAGGCTTCTTTCTGTAGGTGCGAGTCCCTTTAACTAGACATGACTATGAGGCTTCTTTCTGTAGGTGCGAGTCCCTTTAACTAGACATGACTATGAGGCTTCTTTCTGTAGGTGCGAGTCCCTTTAACTAGACAGGACCATGAGGCTTCTTTCTGTAGGTGCGAGTCCCTTTAACTAGACAGGACCATGAGGCTTCTTTCTGTAGGTGCGAGTCCCTTTAACCAGACAGGACCGTGAGGCTTCTTTCTGTAGGTGCGAGTCCCTTTAACTAGACAGGACCGTGAGGCTTCTTTCTGTAGGTGCGAGTCCCTTTAACTAGACAGGACTATGAGGCTTCTTTCTGTAGGTGCGAGTCCCTTTAACTAGACATGACTATGAGGCTTCTTTCTGTAGGTGCGAGTCCCTTTAACTAGACAGGACTATGAGGCTTCTTTCTGTAGGTGTGAGTCCCTTTAACTAGACAGTACCATGAGGCTTCTTTCTGTAGGTGTGAGTCCCTTTCACTAGACAGGCCCATGAGGCTTCTTCGTGCGAGCCTCTTTAACTAGACAGGACCGTGAGGCTTCTTTCTGTAGGTGCGAGTCCCTTTAACTAGACAGGACCATGAGGCTTCTTTCTGTAGGTGCGAGTCCCTTTAACTAGACAGGACCATGAGGCTTCTTTCTGTAGGTGCGAGTCCCTTTAACTAGACAGGACTATGAGGCTTCTTTCTGTAGGTGCGAGTCCCTTTAACTAGACAGGACTATGAGGCTTCTTTCTGTAGGTGCGAGTCCCTTTAACTAGACAGGACTGTGAGGCTTCTTTCTGTAGGTGCGAGCCCCTTTAACTAGACAGAACTATGAGGCTTCTGTCTGTAGGTGCGAGTCCCTTTAACTAGACAGGACTATGAGGCTTCTTTCTGTAGGTGCGAGTCCCTTTAACTAGACAGGACTATGAGGCTTCTTTCTGTAGGTGCGAGTCCCTTAAACTAGACAGGACCATCATTCGTCTTTCTGTTAGTGTGGGCATGAGTCTCTTTAACTAGACA
This sequence comes from Triturus cristatus, assembly GCF_964204655.1. Classification (NCBI taxonomy): domain Eukaryota; kingdom Metazoa; phylum Chordata; class Amphibia; order Caudata; family Salamandridae; genus Triturus; species Triturus cristatus. Next base: position 44,955,707 of record NC_140589.1, read on the forward strand.
GGATGATGAGGCTTCTTTCTATAGGTGAAGAGATGAGTCCCTTAACTAGAGATGACCTTAAACTCCTTAAAGTAACAGAGGTTTTTCCTTTAACTTTAGAACCGTCTATTCACAATTATACCACATTATTGTAGTAAATTTTCAATGTAGATACAAATTTATCCTTTTTCAAGACTGATAATTACAGTCTTTTATAATAAAGGTGATCTCACTTTCATTAGTGATAATTGGTTCTCCTTGCGCTGGTAGCTACCGCCTCCCTTTTCATGTGTGATGATTACATTTATTAGGGCTTCAGAGAATTGCTTCTCTTTTCACTGCTGGTGATCACCTTCCCTTTATCTGTTGGTGATCATTTCTCTTCCAGTGCTGGTGATCACTTCCTGTATTGATAAATACATTTCCTTTCACTATTAATAATCACTTCCTCTGTAACTGTCATAAATCACTTGCCTTTTCTCCCCTGACTAATTGCCTTCCTTTGAAGAGACATCTCACAGAAATCAGACGGATCACATGGAACCCCCTGAAAGGCATCCCATGGGCTCCAGGCAGGAGAGAAAGTTCTCTCCTAGAAAGGTACGCCATCCTGCTCATCTGGTTATGGGATCACAGAACGGTGTTTGGGGCTGTTTAATAATGCAGGCCACAGGTCTTGATCCGAGATATGGCCCGGTAATATATCTACCTCTTTTAGTTTCGCAGCCCACAATCTATACACCAGTAGGTAGTCAAGCCTAGAGAAGTGGCTGTATTTTTTTTACTATGGAAGGTATACCCCCGTGTTCGCCCTCTTAACTGCCTCCATGTGTCTACCAAACCTATGTCATAGATCATATGTTTCTCGGCCTGCCTTGTCCTGGGTGCCTGAACCTGCCTGCCCCTCCTTCAAGTGGATCTATCGAGAGACGGGTCCAGTACGGTATTAAAATCTCCTCCTATAATTATGGGAATAGCTACTTCAGCCAGTATCAAGTGCAGATCTACTATATACTGTGGGTCCTCCACGTTGGGACCGTAAAAAGCTACGCACGCTATGTCTGAACCCCCACATCTAAGAGTCGCTAAGACCCACCTCCCTGAGCTATCAGTTTTTGAGGCGATTAACTCAATTCCTGAGCCCTTCCTAATCAAGATCGCCACCCCTTTACGATATTCTGTTTGGTGCGAAACAGCAAAGCTCAGTATCCACCTTATTTTTGTATAAAATTCTCTACTTTCACTAGCAGTTAAATTGGTTTCCTGAAGCATTACAACTTGTGCTTTGTTTTCATCGAGATATTTCATCGTTATCCTCTGCCTGGCTCCAGATCTGAGGCCATCACATTCCAAGTCAATACCTGGAGCACATTGTCATTCCCTCCCATCACTGCCAAATTTTTTGACTATGGTCCAAACTTGAGATTATAATACTGACATGAGGACATATTTTTTTTGTTTATCCCCATTGCTCCCCACCCAGTGCCCTCCCCTCTGCCGCCCTCCCACTCCTGCCCCTGGGAACCCTCCCTTGATTTCCAGGCATATAGTACCTGTTTGGGCCGCCGGAGGGAGGGAATCATCTCCAAAGTGAAAAAAAAGAAGAAATATTAAAGTGAATCTCTGACCTCTCCCCCTTTCCTTCCTTACACCCACCACACTGCTACAAATAACCCTACGACTATATAATTTGGGAGGTAATTCGAATAAAACTACAACTAGTGTAGTGTCTCAAATTAGTGTCTAGTGCCTATCTTACATCTGACACTATATTTTTCAAGGTACTCCCCTCTTCTTTATAGTAGCAATTAGGTCATCTGCCTCTTCAACAGATCAGAAATTTTGCATCTGGTTGTCCCAAATAACACGGAGCATCGCCGGGAATTTTATTTGGGCTTTGGCGCCAAGTTTGTTTAATTCATCCATTCTTTTACCTAACTCCCACTGTTTCTGGTCCGTAGCTCGACACACATCAGACCTAATGGAGAAGGAAAGGTTATGGGGGAAAATGAACCATTTCTCAGAGCAGCTGTTAAGATTAGTTCTTTTACTGTATATGAGAGAAAATTTATGAGAATTTTCCTCGGCTTCTGCCTCTGGATGTTCCGTCTGAAAGGATCTCGATGTACATGCTGTATCTCCCAATCCAGATTAATTTCTAGTCTATCTTTCAGTACAGTCTCACATAGCAACTTTATTACAAAAGCCTTAATATTAGATCCTTCCTCCGCCTCCGGTATATTTAGGAGTCTCAGGTTGTTTCTTCTAGAGTGATTTTCAACTCTTTCCAGGTCTGGCCTGAGTCCCATGTTCTCTTTAATCAATGCTCGCAGTCCCTCGGTGTTCTTCGTGATATTATTCCTCATCAGGCCTACCTCTACCTCCAGTACGCTGGTCCTTACTGCCACCTCATCTAGTTTCTGTGCCAGGGCGGATATATTTGCCTGGTTAGCTTCAGACGTTTTAAACCTACTACTTATCGTGTCCCTTAATCCCAATAGGATAGAGCCCAAAGGAGTTTCCAGGTGTAGGTTCAATCCCCCTGTCTCTGTCACTGTCGCTGTTTCTGTTGCTATCGCAGTCTCGGGATGAACTTCCTGGCAAGAACTTCTTTCACCTTCCACCTCCTCTCCTGCTTCGAGGGCACTGAAGCTATTCTGTATTGGAATCTGAAACACTGCTCCAATTGACCGACCATAGCCTCTGGTCACCTCAGTATTGCCTACATCTCCCCATGTGGAGTTAGTCTCATCTGTAGCTTCAACTGAGGGTTCACCCCCCTCTGGCTCTCTTTGGCAGCCGCTAATTTCCCCCCACCCACTCCTACCGTAGTAGAGTGGGACATGACTTTATAGAAGGTTTTAAGAGAGGGGGTAACCCTGACCCGGGGGGTTGAGATTCTTTTTACCCTCCCTCGCGGGCTCTTCGCCAGTTGTCTTGCTATCTTGCCTGCCTTTAATGTTTTCGTTTGGACAACCTCCTTGATAACAGTTTCTATAGGGGCCTCTGGAGCCAAAAGTAAATGAAAGTCAGGACTTACCCCCGATTTTCCTACCACTCGGGTACGTAGAGTGTATCTGGATGTCTTATCAGACCGAATACCCAATTTTATAGTGGGTTTCTCATATGGGCTTCTTGCTGTTTTCGGAAATCCTCTTCGCCTCCCGAGTGCTTCTTCTGATTGCCACTCGAAGGCAGGGGGTCTCTCTCCCACTCTCATCTGGCGCCGCTATTACTCTGCCCCTTCCGCACTCTTGTGCCTTCAAATCTCTTCGATCCAGCCCGCCTATGCTGCCTATTCCACTACGGAGGAGCACATGGGCCGTCCGTGTACGCCTCAGCTGTTCCGCGGCTCGTCTCCACGTTGGGGCGGTGATTCCCAGCTCGGAGCGGCTCCGGGGGCCCCCAGGACAAACCTGCATAGATCCGCGATAACCAAAGAAGGATTTTACGGTTTAGCGGTTGTTGCTACTTTACTATTACATTACGGGATTGGGGGAAGGGGGTAAATGGAACGCTAGACTTCTATCCTCCTCATCTCCTCACTCCGGCGGTCCGCGGCCGTTTACCTCGCAGCCGCCATGTTCCCTGCTTAACACTGCCAAATATCATATGTAAGCAACAAGTGTCTCGCAGAAGGTCCACCAAATGGAGGAAAAAGCCAAGCATCATAAAAACCCTCCTAGTAGGCAGGAGAATTCAAGAAGAAAATGGTAGAAGAACCCGGCTCTCGCAAAACCCCAACCACAGTTGATGAAGACCAGCTCCAGCTGGAGCTGGAATTGGGATATGGAACAGGATTTCAGGCAAGGAAGCAGAATTCCAGATGAATCAGAGATGAAACAGGATTCCAAGAGATTAAGCAGAATTTCAGGAGAAAGAGCAGGATTCCAAGAGCAAGTAACCCAGGAGCAAGAAACTCACCCCCCCCCCCCCAGTTGTCAGACCACTTGTGATGCATGGAATGGCAGGTTCTGCATCCTTAAATAGAAAAGAACATGAAGTTGAAGAGTAAGAGAAGCAGGAAGGGACAGTAAGGCAATACGACAGCCATTATGGTTTGGGAAGAGACTTTGACAGGGAGTGTACAGGCAGCCATATTAATTTGGGAAGAACTAAACCTTCACTTCCTGCCAAATCACACAGAGCAAGATGGCCAGATCTAAGAGAAGCATGGGAAATGCTACAAGCTACATTAGTATGGAGTTTGGGACTCTTAGAATCTTGAAAACATGCACGGGGCTGTTTTGGCTGACTAGAGAGCATGCTGAAAGAAAACAACTTATTTTGGGTGTGAAAGTAATGAAGAACAAAAAGGCATGTCATCTGCATCTTCCCTGGAAGCTTCGAAGGAAAGAGCCACACCCCATCCATCTCATGTGATCTGTTCAAGAGCATCAAGGTGGCATCCCTAGTTCGAGCACGGAAAAGGTCTCAGTGGCGGCTGCAAATAGCGACCGTTGTTGGGTGAGATTTGTTGCTATATACTAGATCAATTGAAGCCATTATCATTAATGTTATGGCTCTTAAGATTTTACATATGGAAGGTTCGTTTGGAACCTTATCCTAAACCAATGATCCCTGTTTTTAAGTTCATGGGTGTGTGTGTCTTCAGCATAAGAAAATCTTGACAGAACCTAACATGTTCTAAGGAACATGCTCTGGACATTTGTGACTCCTTTCTGGTGCCAACCATGGACGCCCGATACACCCTTCAGTACTAATTAGCACCCTAATGCTAATGGAACTAGTGTAGAGTCAGTACTCGTATTCTGAACTGTGTCGGGTAACTCCAGTGTGTAGCACCAGAGCTTAGAGCCCCTAATATATTTGTCAACTTTCCCTTTGTCATACAGGAACTTCTATTGGAAACTCAGGATCCCATTAACCTATAGGAGGTAAGATACTGAGGACCATATTATCAAGAACGGCGCAATCATTATCGCTGCTTTAGCGGCAGGAAACTGCCGCTAAAGCGGCGATAAGGGGCTTGATAATATGCCCTAGAGAACTCCAATAGAAGCCCAGGTTTGATGTCCTTGACACCACAACATGGGCTTCTATTGGAATTCTCTAGGGCATATTATCAAGCCCCTTTTCGCTGCCTTAGCGGCAGTTTCCTGCTAAGCGGCGATAATGTTTGCGTCGTTCTTGATAATATGGCCCAAGGGCCTTATTTATGAGCCCTTGCGTCACTTTTGCGCCGCCGGTGCGTCACTTTTTGTGACGCACCAGCAGGGTAAAAAATGCGGCATGTTGCGTCATATTTACAAAGTGACGCAACTAGGTAGATGTGTCACTTTGTAAACCCCTGCGCCACATTATACCTGCACCAGGTATAATGTATGAAGGGTGGGTGTTCCGACGCAAGAAAGCTCGTAGAAGTGACACAATGAAATCTATGAGATTTCACTGTGTCACTTCTAGGACCCAAATGTGTCAATATCTTATGTCTGCCTCACAGCGGGCATAAGACTGACGCAGGCACATTTGAAATGGGACTTACCCATGTGAAATGACCCATTGATGGAGTTCCGTCACTTTCATGACATACTCCAGCAATGCGTCATTTTTGGGCCGACAGATACCTCAGAAATACTGATACATCTGTAACTCCTTGCGACATGACGCGTCATACTGTAAATATGACGCATCCAGCATGTCGCAAGGAGGGCACAATGAAAAGTGACGCATCGCTGTTTTCACACAACGATGTGTCACTTTTCATAAATGAGGCCCAGAGTCTGAGCTTCATTGCTTCACCTCTAGCACACACCCACTGAGTTAACTTGTTTGAACTGCAAGCTGTAGAAAATGATGGGATGTACTACAGCACACAGTACTCAAGTACTGTTTTAAATGTGCCACACCCTTCTTTTCATTGGGCAAGTTGAACCTGCTGTTCCATTTCTCTGTCATCCTCCGCAGGAGTCAGAGGTGGGTGATTGGGTGGTAGCTCCTGAGACCAGTGTGACTCATACTGTGCTTCTGCAAGAGAGGGACATCTTGGCTAGTCTTAAGAGCATCCAGGAAGATGCCTTGTGCAGCATTGATCCAGTCCCGGAGGTGGGACGAGGCTTCCCAACTGATCTTCTTCACATAGGAGAAATACCTGATGTCTGTATAACAACTGGCGTTCATAGATAGGAGGAGCGTGACTAACAAAGAGGGTGGTGAAGGTGGACCATTTGTATAGGGTGCAGTTGGCGTTCATTGTGGTGATGGCCAATAGAATTCTGTTGATGTATCAGGTTGATCGTGGCCCTGACGTAGACAATGCTTGTTGTCAACTTATCCTCGGAAGGACAAGAGCGGAATTATGACAGTCCTTGATTGTTATGATGTGCTTTGATCTAGGTTGAGGTTCCATTGAGGATGGTTTTTGCTTGGGTGGGTGTGGCCTCTGAGATGAATTGCCTGGAAGTGAAGCAGAGCTTCATCGGTGATGTTAGGAATTCTTGCATCTGGGACCGCCGTTTCTTCTCCTGGTAGGCATCTAATGGTGTTCTGGTTGTTGATGGCTCTTGACTGCACCAAGGTGTGTAGGGTTTTGGTTTCATGGAATGTACCTTGTGTGGAACAAGACTACCTGTCATTTTCAGAAGGATGTATTTGACATGTTTTGCAGGGTTTCAATGTCAAGAGGCTCAATCAATTAATTAACTTGGATTTGTAGAGAGTGACTAATCACCCGGAAGGGTATCCAGGTGCTGGCTGCCAGTGATGTCTGGGTGGCGAGGAGTGCATTGTTTAGAAAGTTTCGAAAGGATTTGCTCAATATTTTCAGTGGTTTTAGTTGGCCTACATGGGTAGGTGAGTCAGAATGGAATGGCATTGTGAGGCTTGAACCCCATGAATTGTAGCGAGTGGTGCATGATTTTAGGCAGAGTGGTGCATATGAGGTCGCAAATGTTCCCCTTTATGTGGGTGGGCAGTCCGATGAGCTGGAAGACATGAGCGCTGGATAGCAGATTGAGGAAGGTATCTTTCATGGTCTTGGTTGATTCTTCTCTTGCCAAGCTGAAGTCTCCAAGGAAGATGCTGTTTTGAAGATCTTGTGCAAAAGCTGGATAGTTCTGAGATGAATGCTGCTTGGAAGTCAGTGGATGAGGTAAAACGTGATGGTGTTTGGGTCGACAGAAGGCAGTGAAGGGATGGCAGTTTGCAGGTGTTTAAAGCTTTATCACCGTTGGAACGTGCACAGCCAGAAGGTTTCACTGAATACCTACTCTCCCCACCTGCTACCTTGGTGTAGTCAATTTGCTGGTTGCTGTACGCTTGCGGTACTTCAACATATAAAATGTGGCTGGTATATGGGGTCAGTCAGGCTATGTTAAGAAGATGTTATCAAGGTTCTTTAGGTTACTGCAGAGAGATGCAATCGTATGCACTGTAGATAGTTTGATGCTATTAAAGGCGACTGGCGCCAGGAGGAAGAACGTCATGGTCCTGGCGTCAGGTTGGCACCCAGTTGGCTGCTGGGGCAGGTTATCAGCTGGTCAAGCCAAGGATTGGTGCCTTTACACTTTTCTTGTGATGGAAACCTGGGATTGGACATGATTGCTGGGCCCAGGAGGAAATCTTGTGCTATCAAACTAAATCCCATTGAAGCAACAAAGATCCCATTCCTGACTTATTCTCTTCATGGCAGGGGTGGAAGATCGCACAGTTACAGAGAATAATAGAAGTCAATGTGAAGTTCCTTGCTCTTTTCCACCCCTTCAGCAAGGAATAAAAAGCTTTTGAATAGTAATATTTGAATAAGGTACTCAACCCTATAATGTGGGGGGGTGAAAGGTGTCAACGAGTCCTGCCCTTGTGTCAAGGGCAGGACTCGTGCCTGAGTCAGGCCAGAGTCCTGCCCGTCTGCGCCCGTCAGCGTAACGGAGGCGTGGAGGCGGCCCTCTATCGTGAGTGTGTAATCCTTGCAATTGCTGTTTGTGTATGCCGACCATGTTACCCAGGGATGCCTCGCCACCGCGCGCACCGCATGGCTCGCATACTATGATCTCTGCTCACTCAACAGCACTTCGAGGTGGCCTCATCAATGCCCGCTCCATCTGTAAGAACGCACAGAATATCCACGATTTGATTTCCGAAAATAAGCTTGATTGGGTGTTGGTCACCGAAACCTGGCTGAAACCGTGGTGTAATCCTGACCTAGCCATAGCCTTACCTCAGGACTACTCCATTCAGCGGTTAGACAGACCCATACAACGAGGTGGAGGCATTGCTATTATTCACCGTAGCACCCTAAAATGTGCCTCCCATGAGCTGGTTGACATTAGAGGGGCTGAAGCTTTAGTCTTCTCCCTGACCATTCACGACTCGTCTACCTTCTCTGGGATATTGATCTATCGCCCCCCTGGCCCAGCAAAGGAATTCATTGACAGCTTGGGAAACATACTAAGCGATTTAGTGCTTAGATTCTCTAATTTTACTATGTTAGGAGATTTAAATTTGCACCTTGACACTCCCTCTGCGCCAGGAGTTGATAGCTTCATGGAGACTATAAATGTCCTGGGACTCACTTTATTGACCCATGAAAGTACCCATTCAGGAGGTCACATTCTGGATTGTATATGCTCCAACGCTACCAATCTTGTCGTTAATTCACCTTGTCCCCAGATCTGGTCTGACCACTTTTTCATACCTTTTCATATTTTATTAAATCACAATACTATGAGACCGAATCGTCACAAGATTCCTACTTCTAAGTCTATGTGTAAACCTAATTGGAAGAATCTATCTAGGAGACCCGAGTTGATTGAGTCGCTTATAGCTACTGCTCCTAGGACAACAGGGAACGCTACTGGAGACAATCAAGGTTTTTGTGATTGGCTAAATAAGATAGGCCACCAATTAGACCCCATTAGATCGCAGGTCTCAAGTTCCAGTACCAGAACAACAAAGAGGAAAGCTCCTTGGTTCTCATCTGCCCTTCGGTTAGAACTGATAGAGCTAAAAAAACTGGAACGGAAATGGCGCAGGCTATATGAAGCCTCTGCGCGGGACATCTACAAACAAGCAAGAAGAACCTATCATGCCCATATAAAATCAGCTAAGAAAGCCCACTTTCTCCAGGCCATTTCTATGGCAGCCCAAGGCAACAAGGAGAAAGAAATTTTTAAAATAGTTAAAGATTTTACCAATCCGTTAGCTCTTCGGCAGGAAATCCCGCCATCCCAGAAACTCTGTGATGAAATTGCGCTGTATTTTGAAAATAAGATCGTGGACATTGTTAAGACCTTCCCCCAAACCTCGTCCACGGTACAATTCACAGACATCATGGAGACCAGTGAGAGTAAGGAAAGCACTGCTTCCCTAGAAACATTCTCACACGTAACGCTAGAAGACTCTTTAAAGGCCATTCTTGCCTGCAAATCGGGCTCACCTTTTGATCCATGTCCCCCATTAGTCCTACATACTCTAGCCACAGTAATGAACCCCATTATCAATGGGATCATTAACTCATCCCTTACCACAGCGGATATCCCACATGACTGGAAACTTGCTGCTCTTAAGCCTCTTCAAAAAAAAGCACTGGCCGACCCGACCACCCTCTCTAATCTACGGCCAATATCCCTACTCCCCGCTTTATCCAAAATGACCGAGAAGTTCGTGAATTACCAGCTCACGAGTTTCTTGGAAGATAATAACATTCTGCATTCCAATCAGTCAGGGTTCAGATCTAATCACTCCACTGAATCTGCCCTGCTGTATACAGCAGAGACCCTTCGGATGGCCTTGGACCGGGGTAAGAAAGCCGTATTAATCCTACTTGACCTGTCGGCAGCCTTTGATACGGTTTCTCATAACATTCTTCTGAACCGTCTGGCTGCCGCAGGAGTAGGTGGGGTGGTTCTGGCCTGGCTAAAAAATTTTCTTACTAACAGACAACAAGTTACAGTGCTTGGTAATTTTCAATCGGAGGCCAGACCTCTCTGCTCTGGAGTTCCTCAGGGATCAAGCTTGAGTCCTCTGCTCTTCAACTTGTATATGGTCCCTCTGATGAAATTAATTGCTAGCTTCCAGATTAGTAGTGTCTCTTATGCTGATGATACTCAGCTTATTTTAGTGCTAGACGGTGACCATACAGAAAGTGAGGATAATCTCAGACAGTGCCTAGCTGCTACTTTTCATTGGATGGCGGACAATCACCTCAAATGCAACGCTGGCAAAACAGAAATTATCCCCTTTGGTAAACAAAATCTGTTTTCTCCAACTACTTGCTGGCCGGAGGATGCTGAAGTTCCCCCTATGACCATCACCTCTGCCCGGAATTTGGGCATTAGGTTTGATTGCCAGCTATCCTTTAAACAACAAGCGCTGACAGTGGCAGGCTCATGCTTCGGTATAATAAAATCACTGAGGAAGTTTTTTGATCTCCTGCCATTGCCAGCCAGGAAGACAGTCGCAGTTGCTCTGATTACCTCCAGGCTGGACTATTGTAACAGTTTATACGCAGGAACTACTAAAACTGTTCTACGTAAACTGCAAATAGTCCAGCACGCTGCAGCTCGTCTGGTACTACGCTGGCCGCGTAAATCGTCTGCATCAGCCGCACTGAACACACTCCACTGGCTTCCTATTGGTAAAAGGATTCTTTTTAAGCTCCTTCTACTTACTTTCAGGGCCTTCCATCAGCAAGGCCCGAAGTATTTGTGTAATGGCTTTAAACGCTACCATCCGGCACGTTGCTTGAGATCCTCAGGACTGAATCTGCTCACCATCCCTAAATTCAAGCTAGCCACCAAGGGTGGCAAATCTCTCTTCGTCTTGGGCGCCAAGGCCTGGAATGCTCTTCCCTCCTTCATTCGTTCCTTGTCGCAGGAGGCTCAATTCAGAAAGGCTCTAAAAACATGGATCTTTTCTCTTACCGATGCAGCTTGCCTAGCTATGGTGTAGTCTTGGTACCTGTGTGAATTATGTCTTCCCCCATCAACTTCTCCATCTGGTTGACTTAGCGCCAAGATGCTCCTTGGAGTGGTAGCCGCGCGGTATAAATTCACTTTTACATTACATTGTTAAGTATGAATTTAATTGTGTGTGCTTTGCTATCTGCTTTTGGTATACATTGCCCTGCTTATGTAGGACTGATAGTGTAAGGTTAACATGTTAAATTGAGTGTGACAAAGGGGTTTCACTGTTGTACATGTAGTATATTCTGCAGACTGTACTAAAAGCTGGGTCGCAATTGGTGACAGACAAGAGGGATAGAGCTTCCATTACACAGATTTCATTCCCTCCACTTGAGAGTAGGACACTGAGTGAACCACAATTGGTCTGAACCAGCGGTTGGCCCGCTTCCTCTTGAGCAAACAGCTGTGCAGTAAACGAGGAGGATCCAGCCACATCTCGAGTTCTGCCAGTTATTATAGAGCCAGACCTGGGACCTGGGCCGGTCCCAGTGACATAAGCTGAATTTGTCCTGATGTATTTGCTGACACCGGGATACATTGAGTAGCTCCCTCATTTTGGGCATGATTTAATTCTTGGGGGTAATGGTAGTCTATTGCAATGGAGATGGAGTATCCTCACCGCCAAGAATGTGGTCCACCCGGCAAATTTAGATGCAAGTGGAACTTTGGTTTAATCATGGCAGAGACTTCAAGCAAGTGCAGGTGCATTGTCAAATTCAGGTGTGCAGCAGGATTGACCCAGCAGGGTACGGCACACTCATAAGGGTTTAAACAAATATTGAGACTTGCCTCACAGTATTATCACTGTTATACTATGTATATAATTATCATGCGGTAGAGCATTCAGCACTTGTCCCAGTCCGACCACATCCAGCATTACATATTCAGGACACACCTCTATAACCATGTACTCATTCCTTGTCCTTGGTTGCAGGCTACGGTAACTTGTACCCCAGCACGGTGGCGGGGCAGGTCTTCTGTGTATTTTACGCCTTGCTCGGGGTGCCGCTGAACCTGGCCTTCCTGAACCAGCTCGGAAAAGGACTCAACCTCCACCTCGTTGCCCTCGAGAGATGTGTGCATCGGCCGGGCCACCCCGGGGTAAGTCGGTCCTTCAGCCGCCTCTTCTGTGCTTCAGATCCAATGGTTTCCTATTGGTCCTGGCTGGCAGAGATTAAGAAAGTACTCTTCTTCCATTGTGTAAAAAATAAGATCAGTATTCACAATTCCATGAGACTCGTTAAATAACATATTTCAGTCGACTTCTCTACCTCTCGCTTATGACCTCGCTTCCCTCCATATTACTGTCTGTGTTTACATTCATATCAATCACTCTTAAAGACCTCTCTTGACCTCAATGAGCTCTTCCTCATCCCTCCCCCTGCACCTCATTCCTCTTTTCCATCTGACCTCAGTGTATCTGTGAGGATCTGGGTGGATTATATGATATGGCTGATGGGCCTTATCATGAAATACACTCGCAAAACCTTTATTGATCCCAGTCTGGATTGTTTGACCTACCTTAAGGTCAACCCTAGGTAGCGATGGCTTTCAGGCAGCAAGGCTTGAACACAGGAACTTAGTGCAAAGCATTTAACAGTACCAAACAACGGAATAAGAAAACCACACAGCAAGAAAGAAACACGACACCAATTCATAAAAGTAAAGTGTATTTTTATTACTTATAGAGTGCAAGATGAGCAAAATTGACTGGAGGATTCTGGAGATAGGATTGTTCAACTGATTTATCACTTTTAGTTTCGATCGCAAAGAAGCATTGGTCAACAAAAGTTTGGAAACTTTTGAAAACGTTTGTAGAAGTTAGTTTGGCTACTCTGGCCTGGCTTGGGCAGCTAAATCTGACAAGATTAAGGTCTGGAGGGCCAATATGGTAGATTTGGACACGTACCTGGTCACTAGAGCATTTTCCAGTCCAGTTCCAGCCCTTACAGCATGACCCCCACAGACTTTATTGGAGTGGTCTGATGCTGGGGATGCAGGATGAAAAGATGCTCAATTATGCTCTGCTTGCTGTGCGGGCAACGGGAGGGCCTTCGTGGTGCTTCCTCAGTCCACGAGTAATGTAGGGGAACTTTGTCCAGAAAGGTCGGGTCCCACGAAGACCTCCTTCCATAGATCAAATGGCAACAGCAGCTGAACTTCTGGCCTTCGGATACAGTGGTTAGAGTTGGATCCTTTAGTTGGGGCTAGTGTCTCTCTTGGGTGACCAATTCAGACACTGATGGCACTCCCCAGCACAGCTGACTCGGATGCAACTTTTGGCCACCGAGGATCAGTCTCTTTGGGAGCCCAGCAGCAGCTAGCAGTGAATCTTTTCCGGTGGCTTAACTTGCCATTTTGGGCTTCTTCAGCTCTTTTATCCCTGGAGTTGGTTCAAGGGGATCCGCAGACTGATCCTTGGAGTCACTTCTTTGGTCAGGGGCTGCGGATCAACTTTTATCCGAGGTAAGAGCCTCAAACATTGCTGGCCCGCATGCAGCGGGTGCAGCCCAGCAGGTGGTGCAGCCTGTCTTTGCATAGCTCCAAGGGCCGCAGGGCAGTCCTTCTTTGGTCCTTATAATTGTTAACCAGTTGTGTGCTTATGACGAGCCCAGCTCGTCATGAGGCACAGTGAAGCTGTGCTCATGACGAGCTGGGCTCGTCATAACGGTCGCACTCCGCCCACGCGCGATTGATTCCCCGCCTGTGCGGGAGAATCAATTAGTGGGCGGAGTCGTGACGAGCTCAGCTCGTCATGAACACAGCTCTACTGTGCCTCATGACGAGCTAGGCTCGTCACGAGCACAGCACAGCCGCCGCCACCTCCCCACCCCGTGCCGCGGGGGAAATACCCCCGTGGCAAAGGGGTTAAACACCGAGGTGCGATTCTCTCCACAAGGGCTCACAATCTGGTAAGTCAAATCGTCCGGTTTTCATAACATGAGTTCAGTTGGTTATACCTCCCCTGATGGTTCCCTTGCATTCCTTTCCCACAGATTCCTTCATCAAAATTAAAATAACTCACAGTTCTTACTGAGTATTCGGACCACCTCTGTGGTAAGGCCTCAGTTCTAACTACTCTCTTCGGCCGCTGTCACACCCATACCGTTCTTGACTCTTATTATTCACTTCGTAGGTTATGTGGGCAGCACAAGCTTGCCTCCCAGTTTCTCCAGATCCACTGCGGGACTAACCGTTCCCTGCAGTTGGCAAGTTTACTTTTACCCTTGCCACAATTTTCAGGTCCACAAGGACATTTTGACTTCACCCACATGCTCACCTTCACGAGTATACCTTTCCGCTGTCCACCGAGCGCAACACATTCAATGAATCACCCGCCGTTAAAATGATCACCTCTACTAGAAGTCGCCTAGGATAAGACTTTCTCTTCTTGTCCCTTCCTCACTATCATTTTCACTAATAGGACATACTAGTAACTTGAGAGATTCAAACCCACAACTTCATTTCAGCATGTCTGCTTGGTTCTCCAAACCTTACGGTCAACTTCTCTAAACGTTTTAACTTAATATATCCCTGTATTCACCGCCTCTTTTCCCCTTTTGTCTCTCCCCCCATTTCTTTTTATCTACAGGCATCCATCTCAGGCATGTAACTCTATGTCTTGATGATGATTGGACAATGCAATATAGATCTCATTGTATTTCTATAATCATTGCTTCTCCCTTATTCTTCCTGTGAGGGACCACTGTGTTTGTAACACCTGTACCCAAGGTCCATGACCGATTCAATTGGGTTCCCTTGTCTGTATAAAACACACTTATTCCAACTGAACGACCTGAGGTTCAGGGTGCCAGGGGTGCCATATTTATCTCAGGAAAGTGCCCCAAGAGAGCTACGCCGTTACTAGCCAATGGGCTACCAGGCCCCCTCCCTTCTGGTGAGTACTTTCTGGTGATGTGTGGCACTTATCAATCCTAGAGTACACTATTCTGCCCACTACCAAGATGTTGGCACCCTTCCTCGACTGTTAGGAGCTTGGTAGCCCACCGCAGAGGTGTGGCTACCTGAAGGCTATACGTCCACAGGTAAACCGGTTTGGGCACTGGTCCTCTCTCTCTGTCCCTGTCCCCTATTTGTCTACCTGAATAAAGGTCAGCCCCTCAGGAATGTGAATGCCATTTGCCCACTGAAATCGGCTTCCCCTTTGAAGCTCGCCTTTTGGGCTAACACCCTGAATGCTACCTGCAAAGGGGAGGTGACATCTTTCCCTGAAGCAGGAAGCTATTGTTTTTAAGCCCATGAGTCACTCACATTACTCCCCAGGAGGGCAGAAAGCTGTCTTTGTGCTAGTGCCCATGTGAGGCTACTGGACCAGCTGGGCCACACAGTGGCACATTTCGAAGTGTTACATTAGTTTAATAGTAACATTAAATTCAACCTGGCCATCAGGTCGGGCTTAATGACACAATTAATGTGATACTTCACAGTACCCAGTCCGGTAGTCCCATTTGGAAGTTTAGAAGGAGTGCCAGCCGGTAACCCTGTGTTAGCCAATGGGGCTACTATTTTTTCCACAGCAAAACGACACTTTGGAACTTTTTCTGCTGAGATATCTATAAGTGTACATGTCCCACTTAATAATACACAGCTCCCTGCTATAGGGCTCTCTAGGGCTTCCTTAAACGAGACTTACATAAAGGGAAGTGGCGGCTTTGCCACTGGTTTGAATGACAAAGCCGAGCTGGCAGTGTGCCCGCTGCTCTTCAGTCTGCAGTGGCAGGCTGGGAGCCCTTTTGTACTTTGGTTCACACAGGGTGGCACACTTAGTGCTGCAGCCCTGGGCGGACACTCTGCCTTAGCTGCCCTTGGTACCCTGGGTACCATATACTAAGGACTTATAAGTAAGTCAGTACTTGTCAATTGGGGGTAACCAATTCCACACGCACTTTGTAAGGGGTTAGAACACTGGCACTGAGGTCTGGTTTGCAGGCCTCGGTGCACTCTCGGAGTCAAAAAACCAGAAGCTAGTAGTCCAATGGGGAGCACAAAGTGTGTGTGGGGGGGGGGACCTGAAAAAAGCCTATTTCCTTACAGTATGTTCCTACCTTCTTTTTAGCTTTTGGCTCTGTTGGTCCACTTTTGATCCTTCTTTGCATATTCTCTAAATCAGATTTTACATCCTAAATACAGAATAAAATATTGAAACAGCTCTGCAGAGCTATGCTGGTTTACCAATTTCTTTTCCCTCATGTTATGTTTGCTTAAAACAAGCTTGTATTCAAATCACTATGTTCAAGTATGAACCGAGAGACAGTTCAGCAGAGTTGCTGGTAGCACAGTTATGAGGTTGGACTAGGAGTGCTGTTTGAATGAAGGAGAAATACCCTTCCTGAAAGTGCCATCCATCATTGCCACCAGCTTGTGAGTGGTGTGTGCATGTGGAGGGTGTATCAGTCTTACTGCTTAATTTGTGCCAGTGTTTACTGATGTTCAGCATCGCAATTATTTCTATTCTTCAACACCGGCACTTATTTATGACAGGCCACCACATGGTAGCACTGCCTGTAAATTTATAACAAAACCACATCAGCAGAGCGTTTTAAAATTTAGTATAGATTAAAATTAAAATGACAATACCTTGTCCAACCATTTTTACAGTTTTGGTGATGTGGAATAATCCAAGATGCCACATTTGTTGGCGTGTGATGGACAGTAGGTAAGAGTGGCATCAGCATTTGGTAGCATGGATAGGGTGTTCAAGGAGCAGTGGCCCTAAATGAAAAACCTTTAAACCTTTAAACTTTAAAAAAAATTGTATAAATTAAGTACTGATCAATCAACCAAAGAAGTATATATTTTATAGATTTTAGCTCCAAGAGTTCACGTGTACCGTACATTAGGCACCGATAATGCAGTGATCAGTGTCCCTTTACTGGCAGTTAATATAGGCACCTCTCCAAAATGCTTCAGAGACCCCTGGTGTGTGTACACACCTCATTGTTAAATGTTCCTTCAAGATGCAAGCATTCACAAGTCAGACATCATGTCACCAGAAGCTAAGGAGCATTTCTTGTCTCTGGATGGGGCAGATGAAGATGCTACATAGAGGAGGTGACAGTGGACCACCATAGAGTGTACATTTGCTGGGTGAGGGCAGTCAGGAGAAGGGATGCTGTGCAGGGTGGAGCAGAGAGCTGACCCTATCCAGCGTTACTAGGGTCCCGGTGTAGAATCTGCCTGCCCAGCCCTGTTCTGGGCCTGCATTGACCCTGAAACCCTGCATACCACCTGCCCACTCCACTGGGACCTCAGAGCCCTGCTTGGTTTACCTGAAGGAGTGTCATCAGGGTAGACAGGGTCTGGAGGACCTTAACCGCACACGCGGCTGCACGCAGAGCCCTGTTCTGAGCCTGCATTGATCCTGAAACCCTGCATACCACCTGCCCACTCCACTGGGACCTCAGAGCCCTGCTTGGTGTACCTGAAGGAGTGTCATCAGGGTAGACCGGGTCTGGGGGACCTTAACCGCACACGCGGCTGCCTGCCCAGCCCTGTTCTGAGCCTGCATTTACCCTGAAACCCTGCATACCCCCTGCCCACTCCACTGGGACCTCAGAGCCCTGCTTGGTTTACCTGAAGGAGTGTCATCAGGGTAGACAGGGTCTGGAGGACCTTAACCGCACACGCAGCTGCACGCAGAGCCCTGTTCTGAGCCTGCACTGACCCTGAAACCCTGCATACCCCCTGCCCACTCCACTGGGACCTCAGAGCCCTGCTTGGCTTACCTGAAGGAGTGTCATCAGGGTAGACAGGGTCTGGAGGACCTTAACCGCACAAGCGGCTGCATGCTCCGTCTTGGTGAACTGAAGCTTGACTGCGGCTCATCCACATTCTGTTCTGCACCCCTGTCTAGAACTGCAATCCACAGGAGTTCCCCTGCCACTTGACTGCAAGAACTCCCTGGTACTCACACTTTAGTAATACTCTCCTCTAGGACCTGGTGCCAGATTTATCAATGTTTGACGCAACGCAGGAAGACAACTTGCTGCGCTGCATCAAAGCGAGAGGGCAGAAATGCATAATATTTACTCAGATATGTCACATTCTTGTTCTCTATCTGCGCTGATGCACTGAGTGCTGCGTGGCGCCAACGCAGGCACCCTTGCGCCATGGTGCAAGAGTGCCCGCTTTGCAGACAGGATTGTTTTTGTGCAGAAAGGAGCTCCTTCCTGCACAAAAATAATCCTCTGAGGCTTTTTTCTCTTTCTACTTGTGCTGCATAACACAGCACACATTGAAAGAGGAAGAAATGATGAGAAATAAACATATTTCTCCTTGTTGCACCTCCCTTGGGACGGGGCAGCATTTTGACACATTTCCAGGTTTATTAGTGTTAATAAACGTGAGAATGCACGAAACCCGTGGGTGGATGCGTGGGAGCAAGTGCTTAATTTGAGCCGTTGTTTCCGGTGCTTAGCACTGGCACTTAATTGTCAACTCTGGCACTTATGATGGTCTGCTTATTTAATTCAGAGACGAGCACAACAACAGTTGTTTGTAAATTCAATATACCTTAAAAATTACTAATACCCGCCCCACGCCATTCTTATAACTTTGGGGGACTGGAATAGTCTGAATTACTATACATGCAGGAGTGTAATTGTATTTGGATTTGTTCTGTCATAGGCAGTGCTGACAGGCAATGGGTGGTACAAGCTACAGTGGCCTCCTGACAAGAACCCATTACCTATTTTTTCACAGATAAAGCACTGGTAGGAACACCCACGCTTCTCCCATGGAACTCCTTCCCAGGGCAGAGTAACGCACAGTAGCGATTTGTACTACCTTTGCTTTATTCCTTATTCACTGTGCCATACAGAACCACATTGGGTTCTCCGGATGGGATAGTAAATCTCACATTAAGGCCTTGCATTGCCCTTGGGTCAGCTTGTGTGTAGCAAGGGCAGTGCACGCCCATGATGATTCT
The DNA here is from genome assembly GCF_964204655.1 of Triturus cristatus. Classification (NCBI taxonomy): domain Eukaryota; kingdom Metazoa; phylum Chordata; class Amphibia; order Caudata; family Salamandridae; genus Triturus; species Triturus cristatus. The sequence continues at coordinate 44,974,556 of NC_140589.1, forward strand.
GGCTCCTGATGTCATTGCTTATTTGTTGTTGTGTTTAGAGATTAACTGGTAGAGTACTCATGACGAGCTGAGCTTGTCATGAGTCACAGTGGAGCTGTGCTCATGACGAGCTGAGCTCGTCATAACGGCCGTGGCCCGCCCACGCGCGATTAATTCCCCGCCTGTGCAGGAGAATTAATCAGTGGGCGGGGTCATGACGAGCTCAGTTCGTCATGAGGACAGATCCACTGTGAGTCATGATGAGCTGAGCTCTTCACGAGCACAGCGGCGCCGCGGCCCCCCACCCTCCCGCACCGCGGGGAATTAACCCCCGCAGGGAAGGGGTTAAAGTACTTTTCCTTGCTTGTGGAAACACTGTCTGGGCCTCAATTTGTAAAGGACTATTCTGATTGGCTGTCTCCCTGAGTAAGCCTTGAATTTTCTGCCGAGCTGCACTGCAAGACAAGTGCTAAAGGTCTTACTCGGTGCTCAATGTCGGGTCCAGTACTACAGAGGCCCCTGGACACCCGCAGCAAAAGCTTCAACAGACACAATGGAACCGATGCACCCCCTGCCTGCCCTGGGTCACCCTTAAGTAGTCCCCACAGTAATCAAATGGTAAAAGATGAAGGGAAACTGATCTCACTCAAAGTATTTTAAGATTGTAAAATATCATTCTTGGCCTATTCCAAGTTACCAGGATGCCCCCTTGGGGCAGATTACATACAATCAATCTACATGCAAACCATTTTCCTGGTCACCGGTTATTATGAATGTCTGTATTGGGTCAGGGAGGGTGACCGCCTCCCTCCAGGTCAGTATGGACGCTGTCTCAATTTCTCAGCCCTAGTCCTACAGATTAGGGTTTTGTGGTGTGTTCATCTAATTAGTTCAATGGAAACAAAACAAGACTACAATACCCAGAATGCATTAGTTTATCACACTAAAGTCAAGGACTGTAGCAGTATCTGTAATGTGCAGGAGGGAGGGGGACACCCTAGGGTCATGCCTTTGTGGTCCATCGGTGTAGACCTGTGATGTTCATGGCATGGACTGTAGACCTCTGTACAGGTCAAAGGGCAGTGATGCATATCACTGACATCTGTGTCCTCTTGCTTTCTCTGCTGCACAGAAGGTGGTGAAGACTGTGACGGTGACATTGTTCCTGACGTCGGGGACCCTCCTCTTTCTCGTCTTTCCTCCGATGATCTTCAGTTACATTGAGGGCTGGAGCTACGGACAGGGTTTCTACTTCGCCTTCATCACCCTCAGCACCATTGGATTTGGGGATTTTGTGCTAGGTAAGGAGTGGCCCTTGTGGGTTTGTTTGTATCATTCTATTGACAACTTGCATTATCTTAATATTGACAATCTGTGGGCTCTTTAAAAACTACTGTCTGGCGCACGACTGAACATATAGTGCACAACTCACTGAGCTATCCTGTGCAACTTAAATGCACTTGTCTGTGAAGTGAGAAGCACCAAATGAGTTAACAATGAAAACCAATGCAGAGGGAGTGCAGCACCCTGTACAACACGTCAGGGCATGGGTACAGGCTTCTGATGTTGTGAGGATGGAGTAAATAAAATTGCTTCATCAATTTGTGATCATCTCTTGCAGCAGAACTTGTCATATATACTGCAGATGAGAACTGTGTTACCCTCAGTAGGGCTGCTCATCATGTCAACCTGTAACTGGCCTGACTCTGAGCTGCCCACCGATGAGGCATGTGCCAAGGACATGAATGGATATCTGCATCCCAAAGCAAGAGAGCCACGAGCAGCCTGGGGATTTCACATTCCGCCCAGACTGCCAGGAGCCCAGGATGACCTGATCGGGATCCACTATATGAATGCAAAGTTGTCTGCAACTCTCCTAAGTCACCCGCAACTCATCAACATGTAACATGGCTGCCCAGATCACACCCGCCAGGGTGACCAGATGTCCCGGATTTCCCCAGACACTCCTGGTTTTTTAGGTCTTGGCAAAGCAGTGCATGCACTGTCTCTTCAAGACATGTTGTATGCACTCTGTGGCCTTACAGCCCGCCTATTGCTTTTGATTAATTTCTTCACATGCAGGTTGCAAATGCATGGTATGGGAGCAAAGTACATATGCAGAAGAGTCTCTGTTTATGTACCTCGCAGATCTCTTAGATCTGCTCATCAACATCTTATGGTCACCCCTAAGTATCTCAGAGCTCGCAAAGGCGGTCGCTCTTTTCAAGTGCAAGTGGCTGGACTTTGGAATAAGCTGCCTCTTCCACTTAGGCAAGTCACCAGCCTGCTTGCCTTCAGGAAACAACTGAAAACCTGGTTGTTTCAAAAAACAATATAATCCATCTTTTTCTTCTCTGGGTTTCTTTTCTCTCTCTTCTTCCTCCGGCATCTGTTTTCTTTCTGTCTTAGCGCCGGGACACTCTTTTGAGTAGCCGTGCGCTCTATAAATCTACTTTAACATAACATAACATGTCCTTTCCAAAAGCTTTCTTCTATGTGGGTAATCTGTGTTTTTTGTTCCTCCTTCTTGTGTCCTGCTCCCTCCCATGGTACAGTGACCCATTACTTGTATCATTTCACGTTTGCCTATTTTAGTTCATTGATGCACACAATTGTTTTGTTTTTTCCAGCCTGTGATTTGGGAAGGTTTCCTTTTGTTTCTTTGTAGTGTTGATGCTCCTAGTACCATTTCTGTAAACAGCCCTGTAAATCTTGTCCTTATCTCATCACATTTGCTGTTTCTGGGGGCACCTGTTCCATCCACCCAACCCCTCCCTCATCGCTGCTTGCCCCATCTGTCATCTACCACTCTTTCCATCGCCTTCCCTCTGATTCCCGCTTCAGATTCCCCGCCCCTCGTTACAACTGCTTCCAGTGGAGAGCTATACGCACACATGATGCCGCCAATCATCACACACAGGCATAATGTATTAACAAGAATTATTGCAACCATATATGCAGACCCAAAACTTTACAGCTATATATTTTATACATGGAACCATTTGTGCACAGTCTTGCGGTTAAACCGCATGTTCCAAAAGTTAACATTCAGGAGGAAGGAAAGCAGTTGTGCGAGCAGTCTACTTCACCTTCATCGCACTGCGTCATGTGACTCAAGTTCGCTGATGGGCTGCACAGACACAATACTGCAAGAGCTGATTGTTTTACAGACAATGATTCACACTTTTACATCAAATCACATCAGCAATACTCCACAAACCAGCTACCAGAGAGAAGAAAATAAAAATCAAACCTCTCTCTAAAGTGAAACCTATTGGCTTTGTTAATGCTTGTTTAGAACTGCCCTGACGTTCTGACATATTGCAATAAGTTAAAAATATGTCTCAATTTTTACAGCTGGCAGTGCGGTGCATGCTCACATTTCCATAGACCCTCTCTTGAGGAATCATATAATGGACGGAAGGCAGATATTAAAGATGGCGGGGTGAAACAGCATAGGCGAAGACCTTAACTCAAAACCCGGGCTCAGGTGCCTTCCTTTGGGCTTCAACAAATCAGGGTGATGTGGAACTAAGAGAGAGTGGTGGGATTTAATAAACAGATGTGAAACATGAAAAGACATTTTACGGAATCCCCAATATTAACTTATGAGAGGATCAGACCACACATTAGGGTAATTGCATGGTTCCTGCAGGCACTCTTCAATTATGTATTGCCTGACCGGAGTCGCAGCCAGTCTGCTGAATTGTTTGAGGACGGGACACTAGCTATTGAAGAGTACGTGTCCGGTCCTCCCTTTCCTCTTTGGAAAGTGGGCATTCCTCTGCTGTCAGCTCTTTTTGAGCCTTAAAACCAGCATCCAGTGTTTATGGCTGTCTAGAGGGAAAGCACTGATCAAACCCCCATAGATAGGCTGGCAGACAGGACTGAGCTGAAAGGGGACCTGTGCCCTTCAAAGGCGTTGCTTTGAAGTCACCTCCACATCAAAGGCACTTTTTGGTATAAGTACTGGGTGTCTGACCCCATCTAATCAGACATTGCTGGACTTATAACTGAAGCTCTGCCAGAGAACTGGTGTGCAACCTAAAGAACTCAGCTGGACTGCTTTTCTGGAAGGGCTCTTTTTCTTCTTGTTGCCCTGCCGCCTGCTGCTCTCTGACTCTGTTGAAGGAGAGCTAGACTCTGCCTTCTCCAAGGGCTTGTTCAAGAAGTCTCAGGGACAACAAAGACTTCATTTTTCCCTATACGGCGGCTGGGCGCTGCTCTTCGTGCTGGAGAACCGAGGAGGTTGTCTACGATCAGCGCTTTATGCCCGAGTGACAGCGGAGTTTGTCAACGAGTTTGTCACAATATTTTCTAATTAGGATTCATCGTTAGTAGCTCAAAATTAAATCCTTCACTTTGGGTGCCATTCATATTCACCCTTATGAAGAGGGAGGCAAGTAAGCATCTTCTGGATATAATTTCCAAAATAAACTTCTAAAGTTTGAATGAGCACATGGACAAGGGCTGGTCATTACATTTTGAAGCTCCATTGTTGATGTCATCGGAGTATGTATGACGCTGGTCACTGCATGTGAACTTCCATTGTTGATGTCACTGGAGTATGTCTGATGTTCGTCACCGCCTGTGACGTTCCATTGTTGATGTCATCGCAGTATGCCTGATGGTTGTCACTGCATGTGAACTTCCATTGTTGATGACCTCAGAGCATGTCGGATGCATGTCACTGCCTTTAAAGTTCCATTGTTAATGTCATCGCAGTATGCCTGATGGTTGTCACTGCATGTGAAGTTCCATTGTTGATGTAATCGGAGCATGCCTGATGCATGTCACTACCTGTAAAGTTCCATTGTTGAACTAATCGCAGGATATCTGATCCTCGTCAATGCATATGAAGTTCTGTAGTTGATGTCATTGGTGTATGTCTGATGTTTGTCACTGCTTGTCAAGTTCCATTGTTGATGTCTTCGCATTATTACTGATGCTGGTCACTGCATGTGAAGTTCCATTCTTGATGACATCGCAGTATGTCTGATGCTGGTCACTGCATGTGAAGTTCCATTGTTGATGCCATTGCAATATGTCTGATGTTCCTCATTGCTTTTGACGCTCCAGTTTTAGATGCCGTCCCAGTATGTCTGATGCTGGCCACTGTATGTGACATTCCAATGTTAGTTGTCATCTCAGCATGTCTGATGCTGATCACCGCATGTGACGCTCCAGTTTTAGATGTCATCGGAGTATGTCTAATACTGGTCACCGTATGTGACATATCCAACGTTAGAAGTCTTCGCAGTATGTCAGATGTTCATCACCACATGCGATACTCAAGTTTTACATGTCATCGCACTATGTCTTATGTTCCTCATTGCTTTTGACGCTTCAGTTTTAGGTGTCATCAGAGTATGTCTGATGCTGGCCATTGTATGTGACATTCCAATGTTAGAAGTCTTCGCAGTATGTCTGATGTTCGTCACCACATGCGATACTCAAGTTTTACATGTCATCACAGTATGTATTATGTTGATCACCGTATGTGACGTGGCAACGTTAGGTGTCATCGGAGAATGTCTGATGTTGTTGTTTATTTGTTACTCGCTTCCCAGGAACGGATCCAAACAACCACTACATCTCTGTCTACAGGAGCGTGGCCGCCATCTGGATCATCTTTGGGCTTGCCTGGTTGGCTCTGGTATTCAATCTGGGAACCACCTTAATGGAAAAATTGCTCCACCTTGGTTTGCACCAGGCCAGAGCTGTGAGACTGGAAGAGGTGGCGGCTGTTTCCAAGCTGGAAGAGCATCCCAACCAGCGCCGGGATCGCCAAATAACGTCCAGGGTCTACGATGACTACTGTGGCTAGAGTAAGGTTCACGCTCCGACGCTAGAGACTTAGGGCCTGATTTGGATCTTGGCGGACAGGTGACTCCATCACAACAGTGGCGGCTATCCCATCCGCCGAAATCTAAATAAAGTCCTTGGCCAAGAAAGAAATGAAGTTAAGGCATTGGTTGGAGGAAAATTTATGCGCAGACTGCAGTTTTTGAGAAAAAGAGAAAAAATAAAAGAATCCATAGTTTTAATGAAACAATGACAAATTTCACGTAGAAGTGAAAAAAATGCAAGCCATCGTTACTGAACAGTGCTATACGCATCCTGTGCCCGTCTACAAAAACATTGAATGATCTTTAACTCTGGCAGTTATTTACAAGGCCACGCAAAGCAACTCTGCATGGCTTTTCATGGCCTTGTAACTATGGTCCCCTTTCACGCATTACTCAGCGTGAAAGGGGCGTTCCATGAGTGTTGCTGTGTGCGTTCTCGCTCAACACCCATGGATTCTGACGCATTTCCAGATTTACAAGGTTTGGAAAACCTGGAAATGCGTTAGATTCCCACGCCTCCCCAGGGGAGGTGTAAGGGAGGCGCAATGAGGATTAATACCTTTATTTACCTCTTGTGATTGTTATTGTGCAGGAAGGTCTCCCCTCCTGCACAAAAACAATCATCCCTGCAACGCGGGCACCCGTGCAGCACTGCTTGCAAGGGTGCAATGGCCTACAATGGTGCATATGTTGGTGCATGGCAGCCCATTGTGTGCCAGCGCAGCGGAAAAGGACTGGAACGCGCCATATCTCAGAGAAACGGCGCATTCCTGCCCTCTTCTTTTGACACATGGCAGTGCAGCAAGATTCCTTACGGCGCTGCCCTGCACCAAAACCTCGTAAATGAGACCCTATGTGTTTGGTGAGTCTGTCTTTCTTTTCTATGCCATCTTTTTATTGCACACTCTGCACCTATGAAAACTGGCGGTATAAAGTGGTACTGGTTTCATTTTCGATATTCATTGGCATTATTATCCTACAGTACTAGTGCCCTTACAGATTATGCACCAATAAGAGTATAGATAGATTACGTCACATGCCTGAGCCTATAGATGAAGTTGTCTGATTTTTGCACCTTATTGTGCCACTCATATGCTTGTCAAAATACTATATGTATGTATATATTTGTCAGAATAAAAACGTGTTGTGAGCAGTAGACTTTACTTTTTGTAAATGCATTTTCTGAAAAATCAGATCGTATTTTCCAGTCACAGGTTAAATGAGGTTGTTTCATCAGTCGGTGCTTCCTCCTTAATAAGACTTTATGATCAAACATTTTAAAATAAACCTTCCGCATATGCAGAACGCTACTCGTAGTATTCATCTATGTGTTTTTAGTAGAGATTCACAGTATGACAACTAAAGTCAAATGAACCACAAGATATTGCAAAAATAAATCTAGTCAGCCAAGCTTTCATTTTCATGTAGAAATGTTTCAATGTTATTGATGAATTATTTTAGAGTCCTTCTGATCTAAACAATACGAAATATGAAACTTGAGACATCATAAAATAAATAACGGTCTAACATATTTCAAGTAGCTTTTATAGTATTTAAAATCACAGTAACAAACATGCTCACTTGAATGAAAACAGCATTAAATTAACAAACTCACTGATAGAGCTTATTCTGTATTTCAAATGAAGTGAGCGTAAATCAATTCTAGGTACTGTCTCTAATGATGGGTGAACATGAAATTCATGATATAAATAGTATATACCTTTCACACAAAGTGGACAGACACAATGATTGTTAGCAGACCTACCCATGTTCCAGTTAGTGATGTCATGGAGGTAATTCTGGTCCTTAAGTGAAAATCAATCTTGTAGCACCAGGATCTAAAGAAGATGTGACACAGGGCTGGGGTTATTTTACAAACGCGCTATCGGAAATGGTCTTGTACATCCTAAAGGTAGAGCAAAGGTCTCTGCACGCAGTAAACTTAACAGAGGGGTGGACCTTTTCAAGGTAAGTCATAGGTGGCTGAGAAACCAGCACTGTAGTAAGTCAGTAGTGATTACAAACAATTTCAGTGCATGAGAGAAATTTAAGGTACTAGTGAACTGTATACTATTAAAGACTCCTTGGGGCAGATTTATAACCCCCTTGCGCCACTTTTGCGTCACTTTTCCCATGTTAAAAGTGGCGCAAGGGGCTTGTAAATCTGCCCCCTTGTTTCTAAGGTTGCTTCAGAGATCTTTCGGGCGTGACTTAAACAATAGTCTTATTGGATAACTGCTGGTACAGCCGGAACGTAGGAGTAAATTAAGCCATATACGAAGCGCAGTATATGCACTGGGATATCAATGTGGATAATTTCGTGAGCTACTAACTTCATATCTAAGAACAAAAAAGCCCAAGTTCTAAATGGAACAAATTCTAAGCCGCAAGTCAGTGTAGGAGGAAATTTTAGTTCTGTAGAATTCTAATAAACATGCAAAAAATCTCCTTCATAGAGACCTATAAAATTGATTAATCACACCACATGGGACATTGCTTTGCTTCCAATATGATTAAAATGATGTATATTGCCCAAATCTGAAGAAAAACATACTAAGATCAGAGAGTGTTCTGGCGATTCTCATTTATTCGGTCCTAATGTCCAGTTGAAGGTGGCATCCTTTCAGACCTCTGGAGGAAACAGCATTCCCTTTGGAGACGGTACTCAGGTTTAGCTTAGTTAGTCATTGAAGATGGGAACTCCACTGAAGATAAGTGTGCAGAGGGGAATAAAGACTGCTCATTCCTGCGGTTAAATATGCCCTTATCTCTGGGTTTCATTAAGAGATTCCTGTACTGAACGGGTAGAGTGTTCTAATAGCATTATAGCCATCAGCCATGGGCTATTCTGTTCATTAACGCCCTCTCTTCTGTTATCGGCCCCCTCCTGCATCTCTGGCACATGGCTTCTGGGGAGAGCATAGGGAAGACAACGTATATTTGTAAAGTGCAGGTTCACCCGTGGGCATCTTGGTGCTGAATAACAGATGTTTATTGTCACCCAAATCAATGGTACTCGTTTTATCGCCCCCAGACGGATGATAGGCTGAGTGGACCCACTGGAATTTGAATCTGTGACCATTGATGAATACAAGCCCCAGCTAGGCCCGCAAGAGACAAGGGTTCGCTCTTCTGTAACGAGATCTATAAGGAAGTTGGCACGGAAACTGCAAAGTACAAAAACAACGTTTATTAACCCTTAAGGGTGGTCCTACAATCCACACAACACTCTTCAGTATTGCAAGGAGTAGCACACCGAACATTCGTACACAGCCCCCTTTTATACACAACAGAGGGGCTCATGAGTGGGTGGATAGTACATGAAGTCGAAGAACATTACCATTTAGGGTCATTCTCGATTCTAAATCAATACATGGGCGGAGCTAACACACTCCTTGAGCCCGCGAAAACACATGGTCAAGCAAAGCTAATTATAACAGATGCGGTCAAGTCTGGGCATGCGCCAGATGGACAAGAGGGAGCTATTTATAACTGTTGCTAGGCAGATTACAAGAGCAACTAACACAGAGGTCGGACTCTCCTCGTGGTGAACACGTGGCAGCATGTCAATACAAAATGGAGTCCGGACTTCGGCCAACATAATGGGGAAAACACGATAAAAGGGAAACACTAATGTTTTCAGTAAATGCTTAATCACATTCTGCCTTAATTTACAACAGACGACCCTTTCAGCATTTACTGAAGACATCTGGCTTCCAAGAATAATCATCGTATACGTCAATTATCATCATTCCTTTAACCTCTTTAGCTAGACCCTTCTGACGGGCAACTTCGGCAATAGCTTTCTTATCTGGAATGCAGAATGAAATGCATACAGAACAACATAATGGTCCACATTGAATACACATACAGAGAAGGAATAGAATTGCTATGATAATACAAAGACCAGTTAAGACCTTTCATCCCCAGGCAGTAACCAATGCCCAAAACCATCCAGAAAAGGACCAAGTGCCGTTTTCCGTGTGGATTTCAGCTGCTATTTTATGCAGCTTATTAATGGCGTTATAAACGGATGGTGTATGATCAGGAATGAACACACAGCAGCTACTTCCAATAATTTTACAGGCTCCTCCTCGATCAGCTAGCATTACATCCAATACCATACGGTTCTGCAATGCAACAATTCTGGTAATCTGTAATTCTTCCGTAAGATTCCCAAGAGCAGCAGCAGTCTGATTTGTCACAGCTTCTACCACTCTTGTTAATCTTCGGATCTTCCTACTATTCAAGGCGGCACCAACAAAGAAGAACAATCCTAAGTTAAAATCAATATACTGTTGCAAACTGGTATCAGTCTGATCCACATCATCCGTCGATAAAGTACGTTTATACCTATTTACAGTCACATTATTCAACAATTTCAAGTCTTTATGATACGATGCAGGTGCTAGGAATACAGGGGGTAGTAGGAATGATACATAGCATACCCCAGACCACCCAGCCGGCAAACGGTAATAACCTTTATTTCCACATACAAAATAGGTATTATGGGATGCTAGGAAGGTGCTGTTATTCAGTCCGTCGATATTCAGAACAGTTAAACAATCACTGACACCAACAGGGATAAAACCCACACTCTGGACACACAGGTCCGCTTGGGCTTGTGCCACTTGGATCACAAACTTGTCCTTCCCCATAGTGTCTCTAGTGTTCGTAAAGATATAGGGAATGGATTCATTGTCTGGTCGGTACTCTTCCCATTCCCAAATTGTTCCATTTGCTTGTGGATATCCATTTCTGTCCTGATGACATTCTTTATTAAGTCTAAAAAGCAGTCGTCCCACTGTCGGTTTCCGAGTGGCAAACAACAAAGTGTACCATGCTCTACAAGAGCCATTGTGTGAGAAAGGAAGTGGTATGAATGGCGTACCTCCTTTCTTCTGATGGGCTGGCATCATCCCACATATCCAACAGTTCGTAGCATTTGTAGCAACGTGGGTGTGATGCAGCATCTGAATGAAAGTGTTATTCAAATAGGATTGTCGATGCTTTAACTCTTGATATGGCAATGTGTAAAAGTAGTGCTCCGCAGGCACTGGAGTCGTCAACACAAGTGTCTCTCGAGCTGGAGTTGCCTCCTCCACAAACCATGTGGTTATACCAACGATAGCTACTGTTAGCATGAACCCCAACGCACAAAAAATCTTCTTTTTCTCCATGCCAAAGGAAACAATACCCTAATATCTTCCTGAAACTAAAAGTCTGTCAGAACTCTTCCCCTTGGGCAGCGGTTGATTTCTTCACCAACGGGCCAAGACGGGTGTCGCTACACTAATGCAGGGCTGATCCCCCCCCCTTGCCTCAGCGGCTCTCCGTTTCACTAACCCAAGGGCCGTTCTGACAGTATGTCCCAGTACTGAAGATCTCACTTCCTTGGTCGCAGATGATATCGCCTTCCTCCAGAAGTCGTGTGGTCCGAAAAGAGCTCCTCAGTGTCGTTTGGCCTCGCAACACGGCCTGTCTCTGCTGCTAGGACTTCTCGTTGATCGGTCAGCACGGCAGACTCCACCAGTCCGGGCGGTACCTTTCGACAGTGCAAGGAATGGATCCAATTCTTCCTGTTCGAGACTCGCACTGCCGTCCTCGTTGCAAGAAGGACTTGCTCAGGTCCGATCCATCTCGGCTCCAAACTGTTCGTTCTGTCGAAGACCTTCAGCATGACATGATCCCCAGGCCGGAGACCATGTCCTTCACCGGTAGACCGATCAGGGAGCGCCTCTCGGACCTGTTGATGAATAGAAACCAAGTTATCCGTTAACTGTGCCAGATAATCGCTCATCATTACACAAGGTACATCATACACAGCCTTAGGCCTTGGTGGACCCCAGATATTCATTGGGCGTCCAAATACAATCTCATAGGGTGTAAGGCCGGTTCGAGAGTGTGGCACCGACCTAATTGACAATAACGCCAGTGGCAAGGCGTCTGGCCAAGTCAAAGATGTTGAAGCTTGAATTTTGGCGATCTTAAGCTTCAGTGTACCATTATACTTCTCGACTAGTCCTGCAGACTGAGGGTGGAACACGGCATGGAACTTCTGAGTGATGCCTAGGCCCCTTAAGACATACTTTATAACATCCGCTACAAAGTGAGGGCCATTATCACTCCACAGAAGTCTACAGATGCCGTATCGGGGGAAAAACTCTTTCAGCAATAGCTTCGCTGTAGTCATTGCAGTATTGTCTTTCGCAGGGTACGCCTCAACCCACTTACTGAAGGCGCAAACCACTACTAGAACATACTTCAAATTGTTACAGCGCTCAAGCTGGATATAATCCATCTGCAGAACCTCAAAGGGTGCAGTGGGTGTCGCAAATCCTCCTGCTGGAGTTCGCGTGCCTTTCCCTGGGTTGTACTTCAGACAAATCATACAGGTCTGCACCACCCTCTTTGCTGTGCTAGCAATCTCTGGATGCTCCCAGACTTGAGTAAGCAATTTCACAATTGCGGAAGCTCCAACATGTGCTAGCCCATGTGCCATCTGAACCATAGGTTGTACAAAAGCCGTGGGTAATTTCCATCTATCCATCTGCTTATTTCTCCAGCAACCCTCGTCATCCAGCTCTCCTTCGCTAACCCATTGTTCCCGCTCTTTGTCAGAAGCGGTCTTTTGTATTTCTCGCACTTGCTCCTTCGCATCATGCCATCTCTCCACCTGTGACTTCACTACATACATGGCAGTAGTACCGGGCTGCATCGCAGTCTCCCGTGCTACTCGATCTGCTAACGCATTCCCTTCTCCAACCTTATCAACCACTTTCCTATGGGCGCTACACTTAACAATGGCGATTTTCTTTGGGTATGTCAATGCAGTTAAAAGGTTATGAACTAACTCCCCATGCATTATCTGTACCCCATGTGACGTTAGAAACCCTCTCTCCTTCCAGAGTAGGCCGAAATCGTGCGCTACTCCGAAGGCATAGCGGCTGTCTGTGTAAACATTCACACACAATCCTGTACTGAGCTCACACGCTCGTGTTAACGCTATCAGTTCCGCTGCTTGAGCTGATTTCTGTGGTATGCGTGCTGTTTCCACTATCGTCTGTAACGTGGTAATTGCATACGCTGCTGAAGTCGTACCATCTGATAGCTTCAGGCATGATCCGTCTACCCACAACTCTCCATCTACATCTAAAAAGGGCGTATCCTGGAGATCAATACGACCCTTTGTTTGTTCCTCAGTCACAAGAATACAATCATGCGCTTTCTGCGCCTCAGGCTGGGTCTCGGGGTATGGCAACAATGTGGCCGGGTTTAATGTCACGCACCTTTTTAACGTAATATGAGGAGCCAAAAGCGTCAACTCATATCCCGTTAAACGGGCACTGGTCAAATGCTGCGTCTTTGTTTGATTAAGCAGAGCATCAACAGCGTGGGGAACTAACACCAACAGTTTATGGGACAATACAATTCCTTCACTCTGCCGTATTGACACAGCTGTCGCCGCAACCGAGCGAAAACACCCTGGTAACGCTCGGGCGACAGGATCAAGCACAGCCGAAAAGTATGCACAAGGGCGCTGCTTATCGCCGTGCATCTGCACTAAGACTGATAATGCACATCCATCTTTCTCATGCACATACAACGAAAAGGGTTTTGCATAATCAGGGGTCCCTAACACTGGTGCTGAACAAAGGGCCTGTCTTAATTGCTGAAAAGCAGCGTCACACTCATCTGACCAGGGGATCGGGATGGGCGTGTCTTTTGTCAAGAGCGCTAGTAATGGCTTAGCTATGTGTGAAAACCCCAATATCCACTGTCTACAAAAAGAAACAAGACCCAAAAATGCACGCACATCCTTCTGCGTGGATGGCCTTGGTGTGTCCAAAATTACTTGGATACGATCTGGTGTGAGTGCACGCCCCTCCTTAGACAAAAGGTGACCCAAATAAGTCACCTTTGGTCTACAGAATTGCAATTTCTTCCTAGAGACCTTGTGATTGTGGGATGCTAAAAAGGAAAGTAAGGCTATCGTACTTTCCTCGCACAACTCCAGGGTGTCAGCCGCCAACAGGATGTCATCGACATATTGAATGAGGGCGACCCCCTCGAGTAAAGCAAAGGAATCCAACTGTCGTTTCAAGGCCTGACTGTAAATACTAGGGCTTTCTGTGTAGCCCTGGGGAATTCTACAAAAGCGATAAGATCTATTGTTTAATGTGAACCCAAAAAGGAATCGGCTATCAGGGTGAATGGGAATAGAAAAGAAGGCATTTTTCAAATCAATCACTGAGAACACGGTCGCCGTAGGCGGGACCAGGGTGAGCAACGTCGTGATATCGGAAACCACCGGGTACTGAGGTATCACGATCTTGTTCACCTCCCTCAAATCAATTATGAACCGATAAACCTTTGCATCCGTGTCCTTTTTCAGAATAGGGAGAATCGGACTGTTACAGATATTATAGGGAACTTCTTCCACTACTCCTACCGCGATCAAATCTTGCACAATCTGTATGAGAGCTTCCTCGCCCTCCTGGGAAATACGATACTGGGGGAGGCGTGGTAGCACCGCCCCCTCCTGGACACTAATGTGGACCGGAGGAATCACCATTTGTCCCACATCCGTGTCCGACGTGGCCCATAAAGCTCGGGGGAGGGTAGCCAACAACGCATCCTCTGAGATCGTACACATCCGCCCAGATCGGGGGTAGTTGTCATTTAAAATCACCCTCACACCCTCGGGGGAACAGCGAATTGTAGCCCTAAAGTGCTTTAACATATCAAGGCCCATAATGTTATCCGGTGTGTACGGAGCAAGCAGAAACGGACAAGGCGCAGAAAAACAATCAACTTTAAATGCAAGGGGCTGTGAAAGAGGGCTTCGGGAAAGTGTACCGTCAAACCCTACCGATGTAACTATTGAGCCGGATGGGGGAGCCCCCGGAACCAAGTACCTAGACAATGCACTACGTGTCGCTCCTGTATCCACTAGGAACTGATCAGTAGAACCTAAAACCTCAGCCGATACATAAGGACCCGTCTGATCGACCGGCACCTCAACTGATTCGGACCCCCATCCTACGCATTCCTATGCATGCTGAGAATCGTGATATCCCGAGTGATCGATGTCCGATACATGGTACTGATGCTGGTGATCAAAAATATTCGAGCTATCTCGGTGCTGTCCGGCCGTATCAAAACGGACATTATCATTAGAGGTCCCTCTAAAGTTCGAGAAGCCCCCTCTCCCCCTCTGGCCACCCAGAGTGTGCCCCTGCCGCGAAGCGCGCAACGCTGGTCACTCCCTGGCCCAATGGCCCAACTGCTTACAGTACGCACATTGGTTCTTATTCAAAGCAGGTCGGCCCGAAGGGGGACCATAAGATCCGCTCCTTCCCCTATTGTTATTACCCCGGCGGGGCGGGCCATATACTTGTGCTAACATAACTTTCGTTTTGAGATCTTTTGACTTCTTCTCCTCCTGGCCCTTCGCCTCGTGCTCCTGACGCTCATAATACTGGGCGATGGTCAGAAGGGCCGTCGGTGTCGCGGAGGACCAAGAACTCTCACTTGCTTTTAACCGGGCCGCAACTGCCGGCAGTAGATTAGCCACATATTTGTCCGCAAAAAGGTGGCGGCCTGTGTCGTCGGTAAGCGACTGGCCACTAAAATCATGGAACGTTTCTTCAAAACGCGTGAAGAAATCTGCCACTGACTCATCAACCTTCTGCTGACATGCCGCCAACATATTCCAGTCAATCTTCTTGGGGGGGATTATTGTTTTTAATTTAGCCACAATAGCAGCAGGGAGATCTAGAATATTCCGGGGAGGTTTCTGTGCGGGCTTCCGCTCCCTATCCTCATCCTCAAGGTCAGACCACCGGGCCTTAAAAGCAACTATATCATCCACCTTTCGGACAGATCGCCACGTGTCCGGTGGTAGAATAAGGCCAAAGAACAGATCTATATCCGCTAAGGTCATAATGCAAGAATTCAAGGCCCCCTCGACTTCTTCATAGAAAGCCGCTGGATTCTTGCGGGGGTCAGGCAATGCATTCTTTAACGCCATAACATCGGCTCTATGCCATGGAGTATAAACCCAATTATACACAAAATATCCCTTAGCATCGACGGAGTTAATATCGGAGCTAGTCCCCGCTCCCTTAGGAGGAACATACAAAGGCGCCGCCTCTCGCATTGGTTTAGCATGCACTATGTCATCCTTATCTGACTGGGAGGCGGATGGGTGGCCCTCTGCTGCAACCGAATCCGACTGCTTCTCCGTTTCCGCTCGTTGGCGTGCTTTCTCTCGAAGGGCCAGTACCTCGTCCCGCAAGGCGAACAGCCGCCGAGCCGCCTCAGGAGCCTTAGAGGGAGAAAAAGCACCGTTACGTATTGCTCTGGCATCCGAAGACACTTCGTCAGGCTCAAAAACATGAGAATATTTTCGGAAAGCATTAATCACTTCATCCGCGAAATGACCCAGAAAATACACTTTATCTCTCTCCTGCCATGGCCCCCAAATTTGAAATAATTCCTCCTGGGATACCTTGCCTTTCAGCGCACGGAAGGAGATTTGCCGAAGCTCAGCCATTTGCTCGGCTGGCAACATGGACCGTGTGTCTACCTTACCCGAAGCCGGGTCGGAATCTTGCGGCCGCGGAGCGGATGCGCCAACATAAGGGGGCGGAGAGCGATCTAGTAAATAAAAATCGTCATCAGGATTATTAAGGACAGGATAAATTGGCTGGCGAACAACATATTGACCCGAAACTTGTAGCCTACGCTCTTTCTCTTGTCTATCCGTCTGTTCTTTGTCCTCCCGACGCTTTGCTTCCTGTGCTCGCACATGATCATTCTTTCGTTGCTCTTTATCAAACAATGCTTTCTCACGTTTCTCTCGCTCACGCACTTCCTTCACCCATAACCGCACACACTCAAACATATCCTGACGAGCACGTCGCTTACACATACACTGTTCCACATACTCAATCTTACGCATATCAAACGATCCATACAAAGGCCATCGCAACTCAGGATCCTTCTTGGTATATTTCCTCCACAATGTGCTGTACATTATGGAAGAAAGACCATGCTTCACGTACATATCCCTATTAGGAGTCCCCTCTGGGGGAGCTGGAGCAGATTCCTCGAGGTTCAACCGGTTACCCAAACAGCAGCACCACTTACGGAGTGCGCTAAAAGCAGGCATGTTAGGAATAATGCAAAATATGCAGTATTATCAAGAAAAATGGCACTTAATCGTTGCGCCGTTCCAAGTTTACACAGCTCCGGAGAAATTTCTCCACATTACCTGCCTATATGTGTTGCAACGCATATATGTTCACAAAGACAAATTCAAAATATGACTAGTCACCATCAATCAAACTCAAATAGCCAGACCAGGCTTCAAAACTCGGAGCAAGTACCGTACAACGGTTCTTACCAATCAAGAGTCCAGGTTCCAACTGCCAAGCTCCACAATCGCCCAAACGGCTCTCACGGCAGGACCGACAGAAGAGGTCTCAGTCGATGACCGGCGCCACCCAGATGGTCAGCTCGGAAGGGAAGGAAGAAAAACCTCGGGATGCCAAGGCTAAGACGCCGCTGGCAGTGATCACGTCCCTGGCCAAACTCCTCACCTTCGTCGCGACCAGTCCTTCGAGCATCCGAGTCGCTGATGAGCCCCACGTGCCGGGCGCCAATTGATGAATACAAGCCCCAGCTAGGCCCGCAAGAGACAAGGGTTCGCTCTTCTGTAACGAGATCTATAAGGAAGTTGGCACGGAAACTGCAAAGTACAAAAACAACGTTTATTAACCCTTAAGGGTGGTCCTACAATCCACACAACACTCTTCAGTATTGCAAGGAGTAGCACACCGAACATTCGTACACAGCCCCCTTTTATACACAACAGAGGGGCTCATGAGTGGGTGGATAGTACATGAAGTCGAAGAACATTACCATTTAGGGTCATTCTCGATTCTAAATCAATACATGGGCGGAGCTAACACACTCCTTGAGCCCGCGAAAACACATGGTCAAGCAAAGCTAATTATAACAGATGCGGTCAAGTCTGGGCATGCGCCAGATGGACAAGAGGGAGCTATTTATAACTGTTGCTAGGCAGATTACAAGAGCAACTAACACAGAGGTCGGACTCTCCTCGTGGTGAACACGTGGCAGCATGTCAATACAAAATGGAGTCCGGACTTCGGCCAACATAATGGGGAAAACACGATAAAAGGGAAACACTAATGTTTTCAGTAAATGCTTAATCACATTCTGCCTTAATTTACAACAACCATGAGGTTGAACACAGGCCCTTACAGTGGATGTATTAGTCCACTGAGCCACCAGACCCAGCTAAGAGCCCCCTGCAGTGGCCACAGGTGATGGAGTGCATTTGTATGAGAAAGAAATGGAACTCAGTTAAGTATAAATGAGTAAGACAGAGAGAACATTAGGCAGCAGATGGAGAGACACCAGACACCAGGATGGCACAGGGAAAGACTATTCAGTTCAGAAAGACACCAGAGACTGGAAGAAACATTACAGGGAGACCATGAAAGAGAGAGACTAGTCAAGCAGAGGGCTCCAGTGAGCATGCCCTGCAAGATGCAGCCACAACATGAATATTAGCCCTTGCTCAGTTTGCTGCTGTAAGGAATAGGTAGCAGGAGGCACACACGTACAACTGCACAAACATACACAATAAAAGAAATTGACAAGGCTTATTGAGGGGAGTCGCCAAATATTTTAGCTGCTAAAGTTAAACTTCCCCTAAGAAATCCTTAGACCCAACCTGCCTCATACTCAGGAATTATTGGGGCGCTAGGAGACAGCCATTCGAACAATACCACATAGAAAAAGGTAAATAATGTAAGTCTTGAACACAGATCATAAAAAAGAAACACGTATTAGCTTTTAACCACAAAAGACTTGAAGAACAAGTAGAGAAAAACTCTCTAGTGGTTAAAAACTTTCAACACTTTTGGACACAAATGATTTCAATATAAAGCAAAAGTGTCAAAAACATTCATAAGAAAAGTCTCTCTGGAATAAAAAAACAGCTTATCATTAAATTACAAATGGAAAAGCTAGAAATATAATCTTTTTTAATTAAAGTGTGCCCACTGTAGAGCTTGGACAGAGCGAGATAGTCACTGGTGCGCCCGTGTGTTCACAAGACCCACTGAGGTGAAGTAGTTTTCACGGATGAAGTCAAAAAGTGTGAAGTGCACATGGATTTTTATGGGAGGGTATTAGCATGTGTTTACATTTATTCATCCTATTCAGAGAAGGCTGGACCATCTCAAGACACCTCTTTGTATCTTTATAATGGATGGTGGTATTTTGTGAGTAATCTTTTATAACTTTCTATAAAGTAAATATTTGTCAGGAAGCAGCACTCCAAATCAGCTCGTGCTACAGCGCTTTCAGCTAGGGAAGAGTCATCAATGAGTGCCAGAGGCGCTGTCTGGACGGAGGCCGCGCGCATGGAGCGCCGGCTGTGCGGCAGCACGCTGGCCATGAACTACGGTTCCCAGCAGGCCATGAACTGTCATATGCTCTACAGAGATGGCGGCCATCTTGGATTATAGAGTATAATTTCCCTCATCGTCCACGGCCTTCTTTGCTAGGCAATAATGCTGCATTGCTGATGAACTGGAACCTCACTACATGGATTACGTAATTCCTTTTTAAGCACCCGCTGCTTCCTACAGTATTGTTTTGTTGGGCAACTGGATCACAGAGGAGGAGTATCCTGAAGTTGTGCTGATGATGAAAGCAAAGTTTGAACTATTCTCCAAAACATTTATGTGAACTGTTAAATCTGGGATTGTACATTCTACTAAGGGTTACCCTTTGAAGAAACAGGAAGGTTTCTTAAAGTGGATAACCACATGTGTGTATGTGAGTCTCATGTGTAAGGTATTAGAATTGTAGTAAGTGTTGCGTTGTCCCCAGGCTGGCACCATGCAAAATGAGCACACCACTACACGGAGCTCATAACTGACGTCTTTATTCATCAGTGTACAACATTCAAAGGAACTCCTCATGATCTCATAACCATTAATAACCACACCCTAACACCCCCCAAATCATTACATAATTCTTTCATTGAGTCCACCCAGAACCGAGGGTCCTAGTGCTCATAGTCTCAAGACACTACAGTTAGCACATGCAACTGCTAAGCTTGGGGGAACAACATGATGGTAACAGTATTGGTTTGCTTACAGCTCCATAGAAGTCAAATACAAACGGTAATGTATCTCCCACAAGAGAGTGTGCAAGGAAAAAGCCTGATGTAGCTATCCAAAACACAGGTAGAAATACTGATGTACAAGTACATTTTGAGGTACTTGTTCCTCATATTGTTTGATTTCAGGAATTTAGTTTTATATTAGTACAGAGAGCAGGTTACTCAGAGATAGTGCTCAGGTATATCCATTCTCAATCGCAATTACACTTAAAACTCTAAAAGGTAAGTTGCTTAAGATCTCTCCTTGCCTTGAAGAGACCCTCTATATCTGGAGAACCTCATTGACCAGCTGAAGTGATGAGTCAGAGTGAAGGAGTCCTATGTCGCTGTTTATCGCTTATCCCATTGCCCTTTCCCACTTCCACCACTGGCCCTCATATCCTTGTGCTGGGAGTGGTAGAATGGAAAAGAGCTTCCCTCGTTCTGGATCAGGCACTGGTGATTACCTGCAGAAAGAACTCAAGCTCTCTTTGTCCTGGCACAAAATAATAGAGGCTAACACATTCCTGAACATTTGCAACACCACCATGAAAAAACATGTGGACACCAAGGTACGACCCTCCAAAAGAAAACCCTTAGAAGCCTGATAGTCCCAAGAGCTGAACGAGAAAAGAAATAGAGCTGGGCCAACGCACCTAGTGATCTCCCTCTACTCAAGCAACTCCACCCTGCGTGAATGCTCTTCCTCACCGAGCGAGTGTCAGCATCACAAAACCCCCATCAATAATGCCTCCAACAGAAGCAAAGTTCTCTTTAAGGAAGTCAAACACTGCATCATTCCCTTGTCTGGCTCTTCAGTCTCAAGTACATCCCAACACCATCAATGACTCCTTCAGCAGGAAGGTACAAGGATAGAAACTCCATCAACAACACAGAAGCAAAGCACTCTTCAAGGCAGTCAAACACTGCATCATTCCCTTGTGAAACACTTCAGTCTCATGCTCAACTGATCAGCACAAAACCATCAATGACTCCTTCAGCAGGAAGGTACAAGGTTAGAAACAGCATCAACAACACAGCAGCAAAGCACTCTTCAAGGCAGCCAAACACTGCATCATTCCCTTGTCTGGCTCTTCAGTCTCAAGTACATCCCAACACCATCAATGACCCCTTCAGCAGGAAGGTACAAGGATAGAAACTACATCAACAACACAGAAGCAAAGCCCTCTTCAAGGCAGTCAAACACTGCATCATTCCCTTGTCTGGCTCTTCAGTCGCAAGTACATCCCAACACCATCAACGACTCCTTCAGCAGGAAGGTACAAGGTTAGAAACTCCATCAACAACACAGAAGCAAAGCACTCTTCAAGGCAGCCAAACACTGCATCATTCCCTTGTCTGGCTCTTCAGTCGCAAGTACATCCCAACACCATCAATGACCCCTTCAGCAGGAAGGTACAAGGATAGAAACTACATCAACAACACAGAAGCAAAGCCCTCTTCAAGGCAGTCAAACACTGCATCATTCCCTTGTCTGGCTCTTCAGTCGCAAGTACATCCCAGCACCATCAATGACTCCTTCAGCAGGAAGGTACAAGGATAGAAACTCCATCAACAACACAGCAGCAAAGCACTCTTCAAGGCAGCCAAACACTGCATCATTCCCTTGAGAAACACTTCAGTCTCAAGTACATCCCAACACCATCAATGACCCCTTCAGCAGGAAGGTACAAGGTTAGAAACTCCATCAACAACACAGAAGCAAAGCACTCTTCAAGGCAGTCAAACACTGCATCATTCCCTTGTCAAGCTCTTCAGTCTCAAGTACATCCCATCACCATCAATGACTCCTTCAGCAGGAAGGTACAAGGTTAGAAACAGCATCAACAACACAGAAGCAAAGCACTCTTCAAGGCAGCCAAACACTGCATCATTCCCTTGAGAAACACTTCAGTCTCAAGTACATCCCAAAACCATCAATGACTCCTTCAGCAGGAAGGTACAAGGTTAGAAACTCCAACAACACAGAAGCAAAGCACTCTTCAAGGCAGTCAAACACTGCATCATCCCCTTGTCAAGCTCTTCAGTCTCAAGTACATCCCAAAACCATCAATGACTCCTTCAGCAGGAAGGTACAAGGATAGAAACTCCATCAACAACACAGAAGCAAAGCACTCTTCAAGGCAGTCAAACGCTGCATCATTCCCTTGAGAAACACTTCAGTCTCAAGTACATCCCAACACCATCAATGACCCCTTCAGCAGGAAGGTAGAAGGTTAGAAACTCCATCAACAACACAGAAGCAAAGCACTCTTCAAGGCAGTCAAACACTGCATCATTCCCTTGTCCAACACTTCAGTCTCAAGTACATCCCAACACCATCAATGACTCCTTCAGCAGGAAGGTAGAAGGTTAGAAACAGCATCAACAACACAGAAGCAAAGCACTCTTCAAGGCAGTCAAACACTGCATCATTCCCTTGTCAAGCTCTTCAGTCTCAAGTACATCCCATCACCATCAATGACTCCTTCAGCAGGAAGGTACAAGGATAGAAACTCCATCAACAACACAGAAGCAAAGCACTCTTCAAGGCAGTCAAACGCTGCATCATTCCCTTGAGAAACACTTCAGTCTCAAGTACATCCCAACACCATCAATGACTCCTTCAGCAGGAAGGTACAAGGATAGAAACTCCATCAACAACACAGAAGCAAAGCACTCTTCAAGGCAGCCAAACACTGCATCATTCCCTTGAGAAACACTTCAGTCTCAAGTACATCCCAACACCATCAATGACCCCTTCAGCAGGAAGGTAGAAGGTTAGAAACTCCATCAACAACACAGAAGCAAAGCACTCTTCAAGGCAGTCAAACACTGCATCATTCCCTTGTCCAACACTTCAGTCTCAAGTACATCCCAACACCATCAATGACTCCTTCAGCAGGAAGGTAGAAGGTTAGAAACAGCATCAACAACACAGAAGCAAAGCACTCTTCAAGGCAGTCAAACACTGCATCATTCCCTTGTCAAGCTCTTCAGTCTCAAGTACATCCCATCACCATCAATGACTCCTTCAGCAGGAAGGTACAAGGTTAGAAACAGCATCAACAACACAGAAGCAAAGCACTCTTCAAGGCAGCCAAACACTGCATCATTCCCTTGTGAAACACTTCAGTCTCAAGTACATCCCAACACCATCAATGACTCCTTCAGCAGGAAGGTACAAGGTTAGAAACTCCATCAACAACACAGAAGCAAAGCACTCTTCAAGGCAGCCAAACACTGCATCATTCCCTTGAGAAACACTTCAGTCTCAAGTACATCCCAACACCATCAATGTCTGCTTCAGCAGGAAGGTACAAGGTTAGAAACTCCATCAAACAACACAGAAGCAAAGCACTCTTCAAGGCAGTCAAACACTGCATCATTCCCTTGAGAAACACTTCAGTCTCAAGTACATCCCAACACCATCAATGACCCCTTCAGCAGGAAGGTACAAGGTTAGAAACTCCATCAACAACACAGAAGCAAAGCACTCTTCAAGGCAGTCAAACGCTGCATCATTCCCTTGTGAAACACTTCAGTCTCAAGTACATCCCAAAACCATCAATGACTCCTTCAGCAGGAAGGTACAACAACACTACATAGATAATTAGCATGTTTCCTATCCCCTCCGAATCAACCCGAATGTGCATTCTTCTACCCTGTTTGACAAATTTATGCCACTAATATCCTCAACATCCTCAAGTCTCTCAAAATCACCAGCTACAAAGACAACGTTGTACCCTCACCCGTAGTGAACTATATATGAAGAGATAATCTCAAAATCACTCATTTCTGGGTGTCCTCAAAACAGGACGGACCCCGTTGATAAATCTCATCATGAAACTAGAGAATCTTGTCTATAACCTCTCCATCACCCACTTTCTGGACATCAGAAGAAACCCTACAACAGCAATCTTCATTTAACTCCACCCCCAGATAAGCCAAAGAAACCTCCAAGCTGACTATCAACCCCGCTCCAGACCACGTTGGAGCTGTGACGTAGTTTACAATGCCATCCTGATTATAAACAAGAATGACCTCTGCCCCTGATTCTACCGACCGTCCACAAACTTCAATAACGTTGATCTACACACTGTGAACACACATGTTTCGACAGAGTTCTGCACTCGCCCACCTGCTCCCACAAATTATGCAGAAGCAGCACTTGTCTAGAAAGTACGTTCTCGACTAGAGTACCTATAGCTATATCCTGCCCCCAATCATATGGTTTCTCCACCTAAAAAGCACTATTCATTGACAGCAGCATCAGGGTTCATCAGGACGCTAATGACATGCATCCCACAGGAAAACATCCATTACCAAGTCTTCCTCCTAAACCAAGTGAAACAATTCCTCCCTAAAACAGGCTTTAGAACAATGGTCTAAGCTGCGGTCCTCTTACACAGAGGTGGATGCAACACCCAGCTCCGCGATCTCCCCGATGCCTCGTAGCCCGCTCGAAAGGAATCCTGAGGTTTGTAGCATTTCTCATCACAAGACTGAAGAGGTTCTACTAAATAGACCAAACCCGCTGTTACGCGGGTTTCCCACAAACCCTGCATCACTCTCAGGAACCAAAGATCCGCAAACAAGGCCAGCAGAAATTCATACCTGACTGAGAAAATGACCATTTCAGGTGAGCAAGGACACACTAGGGAGCTTATTTATGAGCCCCTTGTGACACTTTTGCGCCACCGTTGTGTCACTTTTTGTGACGCAGTGGCAGTGTAAACAATGCGCCACGTTGTGCAATATTTACAAAGTGATACATCTAGGCAGATGCGTCACTTCGTAAACCCCTGCGCCACATTATACCTGCGCCAGGTATAATGTATACAGGGTGGGCGTTCCCCCACAAGAAAGCCTCGTAGTAGTGGCGCAGTGAAATTGATCAGATTTCACTGCGCCACTTCTAGGATGCCTCATACCAGGCATAAGGGTGATGCAGTGTATGCATCATAGGCCTCCCCAATGCATTGCTAGAGCTGTGTCATGCTTACAACGCAACTCCAGGATTCCTGACGCATCTGTCATTCCTTGCGACATGGTGCGCTGTACAGTAAATAGGGCACATCCATGGTGTCGCAAGGAGGGCACAGTGAAAAGTTTTGCATCGCTGTTTTACCGCAGCGATGGGACACTTTTCATAAATGAGGCCCAAAAGCCTAGAAACAAATAACTACAAGAAGGGAAAAGACCAAAGGCAGTTCCCTGGCAAAATATAATCCAAATATCTAGACCAACATACTAGTCAAATTCACAACCACCCAACCCTCTGTTATATAGTTCCTACAAAGTAGCAGGACTGTGTATTAGACCAACAAAAAAGGGCACAATATAGGCACTCAGTCCACATATACTATCAGTACCTGTTGGTAGGTTTTTGACTAGCTCAGAGTACCATATCCAACTCCTAAACTAACCAGGGTAATAGATGTTGGCAACCTTGAGCATGACGCTTTGGTTCCCAAGGAATCATGGAAGCAGATCTAGCCCTTTCGTTTGGTCACTCTTGCATACCTAAGGAAAACACAAGAACGATACGACAATACATTTTTAAACATTTATTGAAATGATCGTAATCTTGCAAAGAAAGCATGAGCGGCGATTATTAGAAAGATGAAACATGGTACTGTGATCAGCATTATTAGAATGGTAAACAATGTGAACAATTCAACCATGTTAATTGTTGCTAATGTTTGATTACTTCTATCTTTATCTAATACTATACTAACGAGAGCATAGCCGGAGCACCCTCTGACAGATCTTTCGGGATAGTCTAACACCCTTACCTCGGTTTTAGATGTCATTAAGCCGGGCTCCGTGCACAGCTTATCTTTCTTGGAAGGATGGAGGCCAGAGTCAGCAGTCACAGCTTTCAGCAGTTCTGTGATAATCTCAGCATGAAAATGCTCCTCTCACTGAGCGTTAGCATGGAAACCATTCATATAAAAGAGCACTGCTTTTATCAAACTGTGGCAGAGGCGTAGAGCAGCTCATTTAGAATCATCTAGCTAAAATAAAGTGTCTCTTAACGAGCACAAAGAGAAAGGACAACAATGACAGCACGCTTTGCGTGTATGACCCTGAAACTAACTGAACAGACATACAGCACATTCATGCATCAGCAGACAAGTGTGACGACAGTCACCACAAGAAAGAGATGTCATCTTAAAGAGTTAAAGAGTTTTACAGAAAGGAGATGACGATGTATATCTTCGGACAACACTACACCTTTATACATCACAACACTGGCCCACACAAAGGGATATATTTACTAAGATTTGGTGCATATTTATCAACGCAAAATCTTTTTTCAAATTTACTTTTCAGCGCAAAAATGGATTTGTGCTGTACATTCACTTGAAAGTAGTGCGAGGCAGAGCCTAGCGCAGCTTTCATTACTTAGCACTAAGGGGGCGTTCCATGGGTAGTACATGGGCATTCCCATACAACCTTGAATGGGTTTTGACACAAAACCCTATCCAGTAAAAAAAGATTAGACAGGGTTTTGCTTAAAAGAAATAATGCCATTTTGACACAGGCGTTATCAAGAAGACATGCTTTCATTTCTGCTTTCTTTTCTGACATTGCTACTGTCAAGCACACATCCAAAGAGTGAAAAGTTTCAAAGTTATTCTAAGCATAGTATTTTGTACTGGAAGGGTACTCTCCCAGTGCAAAACCTATGCTAGACTCACGCAGACGGCTTTGCACTGTGGTGCAAAGATGTGCTCAGGGCTCTCTGCAGCCTGTTTGTGCGCTTGCTCTAGGGAGTGGGCAGGAGAGTGCCTGCTCTCTGTATATATGGTGCTGTCCTGTCTTCTCCTCCTCACACAACCCAGTGCAGTAGTTTGTTCTTCTGCGTTGTGTGAGAATGTGGGGGCATATTTATGAGATTTGTCACAGTGCAGCGCAGCAAGTCACCTTGCTGCACTGCGCGGCACTTCATGACAGGGAAAGGGCAGGAATCCACCGTATTTAAAAGGATGCAGTGAATTCCTGCCTTTGCCCCTGCAATGTGCCGTTTTGGCTGCCTAGCGCCAACGCAGGTACCCTTGCACTATGGTGCAAGGGTGCCTTTGATGCGTGCAGGGTTGTTTTTGTGCAGGAAGGTTACCTTCCTGCACAAAAATCATTCTGAGAGGCATATTCATCTAACTATGTGTACTGCAGAATGCTGCACACATAGAAAGAGGAAGTAACGAGGAGAAATAAAGATATTTCTTTTTGTTACGCTTCTGAGAATGAGTATCTCTTTAGCGCATTCCCAGGTTTACCAATTCTGGTAAATCTGGGAATGCGCCTAAAACCATGAGAGTTGCGTGTGAACACCCACCCTCCACCCATGGAATACCTCCCTCTCCCTGGCTCAGAGTAAGGCAGCGCAGCGATCTGTGTTGTGTTCCTTTACTCAAGATTTATGAAGACATGCAGGACCACGCAAGGTGGCCATGCGTGGCTTCATAAATCTCATTTTTGTGTTGCATCGCTCTTGCACCACGTTGGACGGTGCAAAAGTGATGCAACTGGGGTCATAAATATGGCCCTTGGTAAATGGACCCAAAATACTCTTCCTCATTGTATAGGATCTTGAATGGTATATCAGGGTCTCAGCTCATGTTTAGCGCTCTGTTGTTCAGTAGCTAGGTTCAAGCGCTACAAACACATTCTCATTTACTTACTCCAAATGCCTCAGTTCTGAAACCGTTTTTAGGTCTCGCCTGACCCAACCCATGCGCTGGTCTGGCGAGACTTATTGAGAGGGCTCCAAAAAGTGCTACCAGGCCAGCCTAGAGCTACAGTGCATGTGCGCGGTCGCGCGAGCCGCGCTTGACCGCGATTACTTTCGCTTTCGCGGCTGCATGGCCGCTTTGATGTTTGATCGCGATCACTTTCACTTTCGGGTCGCACGGCCGCTTGGCATAGCCAATAGGTCTCGCTTTTGGGACCTTATAAGTATTTAGTTATGCAACTGTTGCATGGCTAAACACTTATAAGGTCCCAAAGCCGAGACCTATTGGCTATGCCAGTGCTTGTTAGTGCTTGTCTTACATTAGTCCCTAATATAGGCCTTAACCATTTCCCATAATGCTGCAGCTACCAGGCGAGCCAACAGCATAACACTGAACATGCGTCCTTATTTGTCTGATAAAAGTGTCACGCTGTCCCATAGACTCAACAAGATGCTGGCATCATTGAAATGGCCCAGAGGAACTTTCCTTGGGTCTTTTTTTAATCGCAGTCCTGCTGAAGACATGTTGTAACCACTAGGCCAACCCTGTGCGTAGTGGGGAACGACTTACGCATTTTTACAGCTCCTTGAAGACCTCATGATGCCAAAGAACGCTGATTTATAGATGGAACTTTAAAATACTGTTAAAGAAAAATTTTCACCATCTGAAGCACTCGTGAATATCTCAACATTTAGTGAACAAAACAGTATATGCAAGAAAGAAAAGAACGTTTCTTGATGATATTTATTGATTCGGAGACTTACCGGTAATCTTCATTACCCCGAGTCATAGTTTTTCTCGTCATAGTCACCCAGGAGCACCCCGTGTTCCAGGCACAGCATTCACCCATAAAACTAAAAGTCCCCACCCAATATGGTGGCCTGACACAAAGTACCTGTCACCTGACCTATAAGGGTGGGGCAAACACAGGAAACATCCTGAAATACACAAGCAGAGAAAAAAACAAAAAGGAAGCAAAACATTTTGTTCGTCCCCCACACCCAAGGGCGGGAGGGAACATGACTGTGATGAGGAAGACTGTGACTCGGAGTAATGAAGATTACCGGTAAGCAACCGAGTCATTACCTTCCTCCTCCGTCTTCCTGGTCACAGTCACCCAGGAGCGTATACCCAAGCGCCAGACAAAAAGAAACAGACACCAAAGATGCCAAGTTAAATTTATTGCAGACAAGTACACACAATCAATGAACTGCTGCAAGGACAGCGGAACCAAACCCCCAGAAAAAACCTCCCCCATCCGCAACTTATAATGGGAGATGAAAGTATGTGGGGAGGACCAAGTCGCCACGGCACAAAGATCCTTCAAGGAGGCCCCCTTAAAAGAAGCCCAGGAGGAAGACACGCCCAGGGTGGAACGACCCTGAATGACCGGGGGAAGAGAGACCCCTGAATGCAGGTAGGCCAAGGAGACAGCGGATGGAACCCAACGAGAAAGAGTAGCCGTGGTAGGCCTATGACCCTGACGGGCAACCCCAAAGTTGACAAACAAAAAATCCACCTTGCGAAGGGAGGCCATACGCTCAAGGTAGATCACCAGATCTCTAGTCAAATCCAGGGACTGGAGCCAGATCTCCTTCGTAGAGGGGGCAGGAAAAAAGGCAGAAAGGACAATATCCTGAGACAAATGAAAAACGGAGGACATCATGGGAAGAAAGTACGGGTCAGGGCAAAGGACCACCTTGTCAGGGAAGAAATGCAAGAAGGGAGGGTGTCAAAGTAAAGCACCAAGCTCCCCCAAATGCCGCTCAGACGTAATGGCCACCAGAAAACAAACCTTCAGGGTGAGAAACTCCAGAGACACAGAAGGCTGAGGTTCAAATGGGCAAAGCTGCAAGGCATGAAGGACCCAAGGAAGATCGCAGGGGGGAACAGGAGAAGCAACAACAGGCCTTTGAAGAAAAAAACTGCACAGAAGGTGAGAAGCCAAGGACTCAAAGGAGAGAAGAGAGGCCCCCCGGATAGCCTTAATGGCAGACCACTGGCTGCGGAGAGTAAAGACCGACAGCCCTAGCAAAAACCCACCCTGGAGGAACTCAAGTACGGAACCCCCCTCACAGGTATCAGAGGAAACCCCCGCGAAGAACACCAAGCAGAGAGATTCCGCCAGTGACGCTCGTAGACCTTAAGGGTACTGCTCTTCTGGGAATTCTGTATAGACAGGGCCACCGCAGAGGAACAACCCAAAGACACTAGCTGACGCCTTTCAACTTCCAAACCCCCAACGTCAACTGGCTGAGAGCCTGGCGAGACAGGAGAGGGAAGCGAAGCGGAGAAGGCGACAATGGGAACATCCACATGGGGGCAACAGCCAAATGAAGAAGGAAGGAATACCAAGGCTGGCGAGGCCAAAAGGGGACCCCCACCAGCACCAGCACCCTTTCCGCCCTGATCTTGGCCAAAACCCTGCTGAGAAGGGGAAAGGGAGGAAAGGCATAGAGAAGACCCTGAGGCTAAGGGAAACTCAGGACATCCACCCCCCACGCCTACCCGCAAAGAGAAGGGTGCAAAACCTCGGCAGAAGAGCATCCTGAGGGGATGCAAAGAGATCCAACCAGGGCCTCCCGAACCTCCCATACAGATCCCGAAAGACCAGAGAAGACAGGGACAGAGAAACTGAAGAAGGAAGAAGGCCACACAGCTGATCCGTACGCCCATTCTCCCTCCCCGGCAGATAGATAGCTGTCAGACCCAGCAGATTGGCTTCCGCCCATGACCCAATCTGATCCACCAGGAGAGCCAAAAGAGGAGAGCGAGTGACCCCAAATGATTCAAGTAGGCACGGGCCACCTGATTGTCTGTCCAGACCTGCACCCACACATCCTTCAGATGACGGGCAAAGTGCAGGAGAGCCTTGAACACAGCAGCCAGCTCTTTCCAATTCGAGGACATCCAGCTCTCCACGGGGGACCAAGGTCCCTGAGCAGAAAGAACCCCGAGGGTGATGCCCCAACCCCAAGGGCTTAAGCGGTACAAAAGGGGGTGGTGATGGACGGAGCATCAGAACCAATCAAACACTCACACCCAGTCAACAGATCTGGGTTTGATTCATCACGTTCTTTAGCCCACTCTGCCACCCCAGTTCAGACATGCAAATCAGTCTGACCCTGTGCCTCATGGGAACAGTCCAGCTCGAACTGCCAAGCCATGCCTTCCCTAGACCGGAAACAAGCTTCCTAGGACCGGTTTCTGGCATTTCAACCGTCTTCAGCCAGGCTTGCTTGAATCCAGTGGTAAAGTGAGCAAGGGACTCACGTCTGAGCATACCCTGCCAACTTATGGCGAACAAAGCGGTACAAAAGGGGGTGGTGATGGACGGAGCACCAGAACCAATCAAACACTCACACCCAGTCAACAGATCTGGGTTTGATCCATCACCGTTCTTTAGCCCACTCTGCCACCCCAGTTCAGACATGGCCATATGAAAATCAGTCTGACCCTGTGCCTCATGGGAACAACCCCCAAGAGCTTGCATCTTTAGGCAGGGTACAGGGAAGGGGAGGGTCCAGGAGCACTCCCCTCACCAGGTTGTCTGGAACCAGCCACTGCTGGAGCTGGAGAGAAATGGCAGGAGTCACTGGAACAGATGCTTCGTAGTCCTGAGACCCCGGATCCCAGTGAGACAGAAGGTGAAACACCAGATGGAAGAGGTGTCTGTGAGCCCAAGGAACCAGAAAAAGAGAAGCAGACATGTTCCCCTGAACCCTCAACCAGTCCCTTGCGGTGGTCGATGAGGCAGACAGACGAGTCCGGAGCCGGAGCTGGCGAGCCGGAGGAAGAAACATCATCCCCAACCGGGCTTACTCCGCTGCTAACTTTTCCATCAGGGCGGGGTCTTATGCCTCGTATGTGGTCCAGTCTCTTCTCCATCATTTTCAGGTCTTGTCTGAGGCCCTCCAGCAGGGGGGGGATGTTAATTCCCGTCTGTCCCTTATGGAACTGCAGGTTCGCATTTTATCGGACATTTCTTTTGACTCTCTGTCTGCTGCTGCTGCTATTTCTGGTTCCATTGTTTCTGCTCGTCGTTGTCATTGGCTTTACTCCCCAGGGGCAGGCGGTGAGTGACAGTCAGGTTATCTGATAGGCTGTACCCCACAGGAGCAGGCGGTGAGTGACAGTAGGGGTATCTGATGGGCTATCCTCCACAGGGGCAGGCGGTGAGTGACAGTCAGGGTATCTGATGGTCTTTATTCCAGAGCGGCAGGCGGTAAGTGACAGTCAGGGTATCTGATGGGTTTTACTCCACATGGGCAGGCGGTGAGTGACAATCGGGGTATCTGATAGGCTGTACTCCACAGGGGCAGGCGGTGAGTGACAGTCGGGGTATCTGATGGGCTTTACTCCACAGCAGCAGGCAGTGAGTGACAGTCAGGGTATCTGATGGGTTGTACTCCACAGGTGCAGGCGGTGAGTGACAGTCGGGGTATCTGA
Source organism: Triturus cristatus (assembly GCF_964204655.1). Lineage (NCBI taxonomy): Eukaryota > Metazoa > Chordata > Amphibia > Caudata > Salamandridae > Triturus > Triturus cristatus. The sequence goes on from NC_140589.1 coordinate 45,006,784, forward strand.
TGGGTTTTACTCCACATGGGCAGGCGGTGAGTGACAATCGGGGTATCTGATGCACTGTACTTCACAGGGGCAGGCGGTGAGTGACAGTCGGGTTATCTGATGGGCTTTACTCCACAGTGGCAGGTGGTGAGTGACAATCGGGTTATCTGATGGGCTTTACTCCACAGCAGCAGGCGTTGAGTGACAGTCAGGGTAAACTGGCTCACTGACATGGGCTTTACTCTACAGGGGCAGGCGGTGAGTGACAGTCGGGGTGTATGATTGGCTTTACTTCACAGCGGCAGACAGAGTGACAGTAGGGGTAAACTGGCTTACTGATATGGGCTTTACTCCACAGTGGCAGGTGGTGAGTGACAGTTTTGGTAGCTGATGGGCTTTACTTCACAGCTGCAGGTGGTGAGTGACAGTCGGAGTAACCTGGCTCACTGAGATGAGCTTTACTCCAAAGCAGCAGGTGGTGGGTGACCATCGGAGTAACCTGGCTCACTGAGATGGGAATTACTCCACAGCAGCAGGTGGCGAGTGACAGTCTGAGTAACCTGGCAAACTGAGATGGGCTTTACTACACAGCAGCAGGTGGTGAGTGACATTTGGGGACCTGACTCACTAAGTTAGGGTGCAGGCAGTGAGTGACAGTCAGGGTACCCTAGGTCACTGAAATGGGCTTTACTCCACAGCTTCAGGCATTGAGTGACAGTCGTAGTAACCTGGCTCACTGAGATCGTCTTTACTCCACAGGGGCAGGCGGTGAGCGACAGTCGGGGCAACCTGGCTCACTGAGATGGTCTTTACTCCACAGGGGCAGGCGGTGAGTGACAGTCGGGGTATCTGATAGGCTGTACTCCACAGGGGCAGGCGGTGAGTGACAGTCCGGGTATCTGATGGGCTTTACTCCTCAGCGGCAGGCGGTGAGTGACAGTCGGAGTATCTGATGGGCTGTATTCCACAGGGGCAGGCGGTAAGTGACAGTCGGGGTATCTGATGGGCTTTACTCCACAGCGGAAGACATTGAGTGACAGTCAGGGTAATCTGGATCATTTAGCTGATATTTACTCCACAGCTGCAGGCATTGGGTGCTAAATGGAGTAACCTGGCTCACTGAGATGTGATTTACTCCACAGCAGCAGGTGGCGAGTGACAGTCTGAGTAACCTGGCAAACTGAAATGAGCTTTACTGCACAGCAGCAGGTGGTGAGTGACATTTGGGGAACCTGACTCACTAAGTTAGGGTGCAGGCAGTGAGTGACAGTCAGGGTACCCTAGGTCACTGAAATGGGCTTTACTCCACAGCTGCAGGCATTGAATGACACTCGGAGTAACCTGGCTCACTGAGATGGTCTTTACTCCACAGGGCCAGGCGGTGAGTGGCAGTCCAGGTAACCTGGCTCACTGAGATGGTCTTTACTCCACAGCGGTATGCAGTGAGTGACAGTCGGGGTAACCTGGCTCACTGAGATGGTCTTTACTCCACAGGGGTATGCAGTGAGTGACAGTCGGGGTAACCTGGCTCACTGATATGGGCTTTACTCCACAGCTGCAGGCATTGAGTGACAGTCGGAGAAACATGGCTCACTGAGATGGTCTTTACTCCACAGGGCCAGGCGGTGAGTGACAGTTGGGGTAACCTGGCTCACTGAGATGGTCTTTACTCCACAGGGTCAGGCGGTGAGTGACAGTCGGGGTAACCTGGCTCACTAAGATGGGATTCAGACCACAGCCTGTAGCACCATACTGGACAAATCCAGATGAGGAGCAGGCTTTACTGTGCTTCAGACATCGGCCTGCACCTACAAAGTATTATGAGGGATGGAAGAAATTGGATTTTTATTAGAGATGGGTGACTGTAGGACTTGGCCTTTTTGGCTAAAGTTCCCTAAACTTTTTGATTTCCCCCGAGCCCGTTTCCCTGACATAGAGTTGCCAATTTAGATGCTTTGGGTACTTTGCCACTGCTGATCAGTGTCAAAGTACAAGTGCTCCCTATGTAAAGTGTAATGCTAATTGGTTGGCCATGATTGGTATGTCTGCCTTACTAGTAAAGTCCCTAGTGATGTGCACTGTGTGTGCCAGGGCTAGTAATGCAGAGGCGCGCAGAGAAGGGAACTCAGGCCTGCAGTGTAGGGCCTGCGTGCAGTTTGCTAAGTTAGCATGTTGTCCTGACAAGTGTAACCACTTGTCAGGCCTTACTTTCACTTTTGCGTACACAGCGGGCACCCCTGTGGTAGGTCCCAGATAACCCCTAGGCAGGGTGCAGTGTACGTAAAAGGCAGGACATATACTGACGTGTGTGCTATGTCCTGACAGTGAAAAACACTCCATTTCGTTTTTCCCTGGTGAAAGGCCATTCTGCCCATAGGACAGAATGGGCGAAGCTGGGTATTGTATTTTGTTAGCCTAGTTTCTTGTAAGTTTATAATGGAGAGGTGAAGTTTATGGTATGTATGAACTCGTAGCATCATAACACATCTTTCTATGAAAGTGGTTTTGTCACTGTGTGTTCAGAAACCACTCTTTTAGAAAGTGGCTGAGTTTTGTGCTTTAAGCATTTCTGTGTGTCTCTGCTGAATGTGGATTGACTGTCTGGATCTGCGAGGTGCGAGGAGCTGGGAGAGGTCTTTACCCAGGGAGGGGTTGAGATGGCACCAGGCTGACCAGCATCTGGAGAGTAGGGGTAGGAGAAGCACGGGAGGTGAAAAGGCCTGGGCTGGTGCCATAAACCCATTGACCCATCTCCTGCTGATTGATTAAGGATCCAGACCCCCAGTATCAAAGGGAGAGAGGTGACACTGGGAGAAAGACATCCAGAACTGATTTAGGCAGGGGTCAGGGACCCCTGAGCACATACAAACTTCAAAGACATTAAAGGGAATAACTAGGAGAGCTGAAACCCCTGAATGTTGGAAAGAAACAGAAATGGATTGAGACTGAAAAGGCTTGGACCCGTTTTTGTGGTCAAGAGGAAACTCTGCTATAGAAGGAGTAACTGAAGAGACTGCTGGGGAAAGACCAATCCTTGCTTCGTGATCTGGGGCTGGTCTGCAGTTTGCTGCTCTAACCAAGGAAGAGGCTGTTGGGACTGTGCTTGGAGGCGCTGAGTCCCCCTGCTTGACGAAGACTGTGCTTTATGCTGGGTCTTGTAACCCCAAGGGCCCGAGGTGAGCTGGCTCCCTGTTTGGAAACACAGGAACATAAACGTTTCTGGAGAAGTTTCAAGAAACGCAGTGGGCACATGTTGAGGCAGCTTGAGACCCTCGGAAGGTGTGCCCTGTGATCTTGGACACACGGAGGAAAAGTGAGACTCAGATGTGCGTGGTGCATATCGTGGTGCACAGGAGGTGTTAGTGAAGAGCGCCTGGTCAACGCGTGCACCGAAGCTGAAGTTAGTCTCGGACGCGCTAGGTGCGTGTCGTGGTACACCGCAGGCGTTAGTGAAGAGCGCCTGGTCAGCGTGTGCACCGAAGCTGGAGTGAGTGTCGTGGTGCACCGCAGGCACTGGTGAGGAGCGTCTGGTCGGCGTGTGCATCGGAGGACGAGTGAGTCTCGGATGCGCAGGGTGCGTGTTGTGGTGCGCAGGAGGCATTGGTGAGGAGCGCCTGGTCGACATGTGCATCGTGAGTGGAGTGAGCCTCAACGCGCAGGGTGCGTGTCGGGGTGCATCGAAGGCGTTGGTGAAGTGCGCCTGGTGATCAAGTGCACCGGAGGAGAAGTGAGGCTCAGACACGGTGAGTGTGTCGAGGTGTGGCCGAAGGCATTGGTGAAGAGTGCCTGGATATCGGGGCATCGGAGTTGGAGTAAGTCTCAGTTAAGCAGCGTTTGTCCTTTGGTGTAACCTGAGACTGTGGAGGGGATCGGCTGATCATCGTGTGCACCGGAAGAAAGTGAGTCTCTGCAGCGCGGTGAGCGTGTCTTAGTGCCAACTGAGACCGCAAGAGTGCCTGGTGAGCGTGCACTCGGAGTCAACATGAAGTCCCATCAGCGTTGTGTGTGTGGTTTCGGGTCAGAGGAGACCGGAGGGTGCAGTGGTGAAAGTGCACCCAAAGTAAAAGTAATCTCAGGGGCGTGGGGTACGTATGCCCTGCGGCCGCCTGAGACCTTCCTTACAGTCGCGGCCCGGACCGGCAGACCCGGAAGAGCTGAGATGCCAGGCCGAGCCGCTGAGGCCCGTTGAGAGAGTTCTGCACGGCAGTCCCAGTTCCAAGAAGGAGGAGAGGAGAGTGGGGTCGCGCCCCCAGGTAACGTGGATTACTACCTGGGTGGGGTGTGGGACCGGAGGGACACTCTCTTGGCCTCTCAGTTCTTCTGACGACGTGAGCCTTTTGCTTTGGCTCATAGTGAGGCCCGTACTGACGAAAGGAGTGGCAGTACAGGGGCCAGAGTAATAAGCTGTACTCTGTGTCAGCGTTGAACGGTGTGAGGGGCAACTGTTATCGAAGAGGCTGATTGTCGCGAAACACATTGCCAATATTGCTGCTAACGAACTGCCAGACTGTCTTAGGACGCCTGTCATTATTATTGCCTAACGATGTACACGATTGTAGCACTATGCATTGCATTAATCCTCCCTTGCCATGTACATGATTGTAGCGGCCCGCATTGCATTATTTCTTCATTGCAAAGTACATGATTGTCGTTACGCATTGCATTATTCCTTAATTGCAAAGTACATGATTGTAGCGGCCCGCATTGCATTGTTTCTTCATTGCAACGTACATGATTGGGGTGTGACGCATTGCATTATTCCTTCATTGCACAGTACATAAAGGTAGCGGTACGCATTGCATTATTTCTCCCATTCCAGGTACCGGGGTGTATTGTTACGCATTGTATTATATCTCCTTTGCCCAGCACAGGATTGTATCATTACACAGTGCACTATTGTTTGTCTATTGCAACGTGTGTGATTCTAGCATTGCGACCAGCATAGCATTTTGAAAGCGGTGGTTGGGATTTGAACCTACCAGCCAGCTGGAACGAATATTACCCTTTATTCTATGTTGGCTTTTGTATCGTATGGTCTGAGTGTATATCTTTTTGTATATAGTTTATACTCGTTTTTATCAAACGCGTGTGGAGTCCATTTGTGGTGTCACCAGGGGGTTGCTGTGGGCGTGGCTGCACCTACTGAACACTCGTGCCTTGGAGATAGGCCTGGCTGCTCGTGCCAAGCTACTAAGGGGGTGAGCAGGCCTATCTCCTTACTTGGCCTAACATTGAGTGGGGAGCCCCAGGTCGCGCACTTGGTGACAGTAGTGCGGGTCTGGGACTCTGGCTTCCAACAGTGACTACGTACCTCAAGGAATAGTCACAACCCTCGTCAGGGTAAACCCTCAATGTCACCAGAGCTCAATCCCCTGGTAGTTATAACACAGAGCGGACAGGTTTAACTTACTGCAGTGTATAATATTCTTTCTGTACCAAAACATTAATAAAGTAGAAATGCAAAACAAAGAAAATCCTAAATCTAATTAGAATCACAGAGTAAAATGTAATTAATTACATCAAGCTTACAAAGATCCTATTAGGGGAACCAGACTTTTTAAATTTTAAGTAGGAATAGCGCTAAGAAGCACAAAGTGCCAATGATTGTTATTGGGAGACTGGGAGCTTGGTACAATGTGAGGCTGGCAGCAATGGAGCGCAGCTCAGATACCCCAACCAGGTTCATTCTGGTCAAGGATTTTACCTTCTGATGTAGCCCTTTAAATCCCAATCCAGCATAGGATTGCACTTTTAAAACACCCCCAGGACCTCAGGGGAGGCACTTACAGAGTCACAAGGTGTCAGGCAAAGGCCAAGAGAAGGGTCCAGCCCAGGTCCAGTTGCTACTGGTCGGCTGGGCAGTTTGGGGAAATATCTGTTGCAGCTCTCTGTATCTCTGTAGCTTGAACAGGAGCAGGAAGTCAGTCTTATGACCCTTTGAGTCCAACATCTGTATCCTGGGCACATGTGGAGCAGGTCCAGCCCTCCAGGGCTCCTCTCAGGATGCAGACAGCAGGTTCTGTCCTCTTCTGATCTTCTTTAGGTCTAGAAAGTTTTCTGAAGTGGGTGCCTGGAGGTGCCACATTTCTGCCTGGCACAAGTTAGTGGGTATGTCATGATTACTGTATTTTTCAATGCACAGGCTTTTTCGTTCGAGTCTGAGCCAGCGCGCATGTGCTGCTCTGCAAGGCTTCTTGTGTTTACTACGTGTTGGTCTGACTCCTCCCACACATAGGATTGGCTTTTGTGTGTGTCTTTCAATAATGAAAGCACGCAAATGGCTAAAGGCGGGCGCATGTCCCACCTCTTTGTTAATGTTTACTCCCACGGCATTTTGCTCTCCGGAGCGAGCAGCGGCGCGCAGGAAGGCAGCTGCATTCATCGTGGGTCAGGTTACACACAACGCGCCGTGCTTTCACTTGTTTTGTTTTGTTTGTTCAGGCATGTAATGGGCCTCGCCGCTTCTGGCTGGCCCCTGGCTGCTCTTGTGTCCCCTTAAGCATATCTGCGATATGCCAGCGTGACCCAATGTCGTCTTGCCATTGCTCCCACCCCCTACCATTGTTTGTGTTCAGCACCTCCCTGGTAAGTGTATTTTTGGAGCGGTTGGGTTGTTTTAAAGTAGCTCCATTCACAGCCCCAATACTGTTTGTTGTCTGTTTCAGGTGTAAACAGGAGCGGCTACATTCAGCTTGGGTTTATTTCTCAAGTAACTTAGCAAAAAATGATTTACGCACCATATCCACCTCAATCCTTGTTGGCAAGAAAATAAAAAGAAAGTATTAGCAGACAAATAGCGATAATAGCGATAAACCTTGCACCAGCTTCACAGAGTGTGAGTATTTGCCAAATGCCTGTGGAGCTGCCCTTGAACAGCATTTTGGGGGGCACTCTTGGTTTGGGAAGAGTAGGAGGTGAAAAGTACCACAGCAGGCTGCGGTAAGCCAGCTGTGTCGTCCTGGCTCCGTTCCGGGATTCCAGTCCCGGGATTTGCGCGCCGCTTGCTGCTCAGTGTGTTTGAATGTGGAGACAAGTTTTGGCGGTAGATATTGTGTCCACATTATGCTCTGGCTCCGCGGGCTTCTGTAGCCACCTGTACGCACTCAATTGCCAGCTTGGAGTTTTGGTTTCCAACACATCGGAAGCGGATCATCCGATGAAGGCTGAAGGTAAAGAAGGTTTGGAGGTGCAGCACCCGCCACAATCCCCAAAAACGTTTTGTGCATTGCCATGCACAAGGTGGCAGGCACCGCGCGGTGGCAATGAAGGAGGTCTGACCCGCCAGGCAACGTAATATGGATGGCGGTGCCCACCATATTGTGCCCGAATTCCGACCGGCTGGCAATCGTAACGTTTGCGACCGGCAGAAAAGCGGCGGACTGTCTTTCCGTCTGCTGCGGTACCCCCCACCACGGTAATATGGCAGGGTAAATGTGGTTGTGATGGCGGGCAGATCGCCACCACCAGCCGGGAGGTGGCGATCCGCCCGCCATCAAAATCAACCCCTAGGTGCAAAATTTCCACTTTCGGTGAACACTTACACCTTTTTGCTTCCGCCGCACAAACTACCCCTCAGTGCACAGGAAGTCAATTAACAAACCCACGAAGTTCTGAGCCATGTTACTGCCATCTCACCCGGGTGGAGTGTTCCCCTACGTTTTATTTCTACAAGTGAATTCTCACAGACACCTGTCTGGTGCTAGAGATATATTCAAATATTGAGCTGGTCACGTGCTACAGTGTTCATAACTCTGAACTTGAAGCCAGCAGCAGAGAGAGGCGTGCTCTCTGCCTGCGCCTTTGCCAGCCCCTCTCCCTCCCTCTTTGGATTCTCGGACAGCCATCTGTGTCTCTGGCTCCCATCATGTGACCTCTCTCCTCACAGCCAGACAGCAGCCCTCCCCCAGAAAAGTACAAATAACTTTGTTGCACTGGTGCAGTTTTCTCAGGTGAAGAGAAGGCTGCCCAATCCTCATGATTTTAGGAGCTCCTCTCAACTGACCCCATCTCACTGCCAATCATATTCTCATCCCCTGAACAAAATCTCATCTGTTCACAACTCACTGCTGCGCACCCTATCCTCAACAGCTCACATAAGGTCACGTTTTGCTCTACTGTCCACATCAGCACAAACACCTTATAATTTCCACATTTTTTGCAATTTCTTACTCCCATCGTCACTCCATTTGCATCAAACTTGGCGTCCCCAGCTTCCCAATCGGTAGCTCTGGCATTACACCACATCCACACCCTTGCCATGTATCACTGCCAATTGCCCTGTTTTTCAGTCGGGCTGAAGATGTCACTGCTTTTTCGTGTTCTTCTTGCTTGCCATCCCAACACTTTGCGCTCGCTACACCCTAACTGGCGGTCCCTGGACGCACGTCTGTTGTCGGCCTGGTACAATTAACCCTGGGCGTAGTTCGCATAGTAGCGCTACGTGTAGCTACGCGAAGTGCACTTCGCACTACACGAGATACGTGTAGCACTACGCAAACGGTGTCATGCACTGTTCGCGATGATTGCACAGTGCCAGATGCTTGTCCGCACTGTGCAATCATTGAAAACGGCATCTTGCACAGTGCGAGCTGTCGTTTTCTGCCGCTCTAGTAGATTTTTCTCAACGCGGACTGGTAGTTTCTCATCGCGAGCAGTCACGAGCATACTCGACCACTCGTAATGAGAAACTTGACCTCCCCGCGTTGAGAATCTCGCCGAGAGGCTTATTTTCCACGCTTGTGATCGGCAACTTGATGTTGCTGATCGCCAATGAGGAAAAAGTGTTGCCGGGATGTCATTTTGCTCGCTCGCGGTCGCCAACTTGACGATGAGGACCGCGAACGAGCAAAAAATGCCAACTACGCTATGCTACGCGATTTTGCACTGTGCTACGTGCAATTTGCGTAGCGCGAAGTAGCACAAACTACACAAACTTCGCGAGCGTAGCATAGTTGTCCATCCACGGTTAGGTACAATGAGGCCAAGTTCGGGGTATTCCTGCACTAGTGAATCTTCTCAGTACCTTACTTCGGCTCCGAATGGTTTTGGTGGTACTTGGTAGTCGAGCAAAAGCCTGAGTACATAAACTTCATGAAAGAATTCTGTGCCCCAGGGGCCACGTACGCTGACTTTGCACCCGACTTCACCGCAGAGTTGTTCATCCCGGACACGTGGGCCATGCTCTTCTTGACTGTGGGGGTCAAGTGACTGTGGGAAAGTAGTGAGGGTGGCGGGACAGGTGGAATACAATAACCCAAAGCATTCTGGTTACCCTGTTCACACCGTCAGCATCCACATATGTTTACAGTTTACAGGCAGGCAACTGTGAAAGGGAGCATTTCGCGCAGCAATAAGAAGCATGCGGAAGAGGCAAGCATTTCGCCATAAATCAGACTGCTTAACACAATATATAGCAATTGTACAGCTAATCAATACCTAGCAACACAATACATAGGATAATGTGCTGCATACCTAAACGCTCAGACAGTCCCAAAGGTGAGACCTATTGGCTATGCCAATGCTTGTTTAATTCATTATGCCAACCTGTTATTGAACATGCACTAAGTAAAGTAACCGTGATTCCATTGAACGGACGTTTCTTCAAACATGTCATGAAGTGGTGACATTCAAGCTTCTAAAACCACATTCATAATGGGTAAATATATCTGTGATAGTCTTGTTTAGAAATACTCAACAAGTCGCTGCAAGAGCCCTCGGAGGCGCCATGTTTATTGTTTAGTGTAGAATGTTCAGGGATGCCGTAAACTTTAGGGCCCGGGTTTACTAAGCCCTTGCGTTGTCATTGTGTCACATAAGGCGACGTAAGGCAACGCAAGGCCTTAGGTGATATTTACGAAGCCACATAAAGCCACCATACGTGGCTGGTTAATGCAGAATGATGCAAGGCAGCGCAAATCGGCTCCTTGTGTTGGGAAGGCGTTCCATGGGTGGAGTGTGGGCGTTCCCACGCATCCACCCATGGATTTTGGCACAATCCCATGTTTACTAAGGGTAGTAAATCTGGGAATGCGTTAAGGTGTAGCAAGGAGAAACATGTTTATTTCTCCTTGTTATTTCCTCGTTTTACATGTGCTTTAAAATGCCTCTGAGGATTGCTTTTGTGCAGGAAGGTGTCCATTTCTGCACAAAAACAATCTTGCGTGTAATGCAGGCATCATTGCACCATGGGCAAGGGTGCCCGCGTTGGGGCTAGGCAGCACTTAATACACCAGCGTAGAGACAGAGGGAATGCACCAGATCTTAGTAAATATGGCGCACTCCTGCTCACACCATTTGACGCAGTGCAGCGCAGCGAGTCCCTTTGCTGCGTTGCGTCAGATGTAAGTAAATCTGGTGCTATGGCCGTTTCCTTTCAGATTCTTTTATATTCATCATTGTCTCTCCTGACTCTTCTATTTTCATCACTTGTCTTTCCAGACTTTTATGTTTCTTTCATGGAAAGTGTTTGGTGCTCAAAATGCCTTGTTAGACTCTCCTGTTGCCTTTATTCTATGGGTTCAGACCTTTCTAATATTATCTCAGATTCTTCTATTTCTTTTTTTAGTAGAAAGTCTGACGCTCTTGAAACACACACCGGAAATGCTGATGTCAGCATGGCTGCTCCCTGAGCAGGCTGGCATGTTTTCCATAATGAAAGTACGCGGATAAAGATGATTTTTTTTGTGCCATGTTAGTGTTGTCTTGTAATTTCTATTGTGTTTCCAAGGCCTTTTTTATTTTGAAATATAATATATAATGAGTGGTCAAGCCCTTTAAAAGCCCCAGATTTCAGACCATAGTCTGAATGTGTGAGGACAGGGATCTGCAAACCAATGCCAAAGCAATAAACATGGCCTTTCTAATGACAATAACACTGATACAGTTCCCAGAGTCACATAAGAGCATTAACGAGGCGCTGTAAATTACATGTTTCATTTTGACATTAGCATCCTTGCTGGGAAGGCACGTGCCCTAAGCTGATGGTTTGATGGCAGAGAGTTATTGTCGCCATTACAACTGGTTCCAGACCCTCAGGGGCCATGAACATTACAATCTTGTCATGCCACACACGAGGGGTCCTTCTCTGCACTGTGAATAACTGAATAAGCAGGCTTATGTAATTACTTAAATAAATTATTGCGAATAAAAATTGATGCAGTTTAGCTAAAAAGGGAGATATAACTGTCTGTACTGTTCTGAGGAGCAAAGAGGCATTTATAGAAAGGTAGCCAGTGTTGATTGTGAAAACAATGGGGCATATTATCAAGATAAAATTATCGCCGCGTTAGTGGCAGAAAACTGCTGCTAAAACGGCGATAATGGGTTTGATAATATGCTCTATGGAATTCCAATTGAAGCTCAGGTTAGATGTCCTTCAGATTTAACATGGGCTTCAATTGGAATTCCATAGAGCAGATTATCAAGCCCATTATTGCCGTTTTAGCGGCAGTTTTCTGCCGCTAACGCGGCGATAATTTTATCGCCTGTCTTGATAATATGCCCCCACGTTCCTGAGCCTTGTTCTGTGGTCCAAGCCCTGGGGTTGTGAGAGGGCCATTACTAACACAACCTCTCTCAGGCCATTCGCAGTCCACTGGCAGTGAACGCCTCTCCCTGGCAGCACACAGCACAGACATATTATCCATGCACTTAAATCATTTCAAGATGTGCCATCTGTAGGTCCGGGTGGTCTCCGCGCCTTAAACCTGATTCAGGGGTATCAATGCTCCTTCTCGGTAACAAACGGAAGTCAGGATTTCACTAGGAACCAATCACAAACCTCACAAGGAAACAACTTTCACCGATATAACGTTTCTTAAACACCAAGGTGATCTTTTTAAACACACACCAGATGTGTGGGCACCATACATCAACCTGTTGAGCAACGCAATAGCAGGAGGGCAGCCAATCCCTGAATCCTGGAAGGGCGCGGAGATCGTCCCAATATACAAAAAGGGTGGCAGGGACGATCCCGCTAATTACAGACCTATCAGCTTGCTGGACATACTACAAAAGGTTTACACTAAACAAATCCTGGAAAAGTTAACAGATTGGATGTCTGTAAATAACATACTCTCCCCCTACCAAGCAGGCTTCAGGGAACGGACAAGCACCATAGACCAGGTGTTTCGACTGATAACAATAGCCTGGAAATATACCAGGCTAAGAGCTGGCCACTTATATGTGGCCTTTATAGACCTAAAGGCCGCCTTTGATTCTATCCCTAGAGATCTATTGTGGTCAAATTTATTGCAACAGGGAGTACCTAAGAATATCCTAATTCAGTTGGTTAGGCTTCATGAGAAGAATTTCACAAGAGTACGTTGGGGCCAGGCGGGAGAACTCACCGAAGAAATACCAGTCAACAGAGGTGTGCGCCAGGGATGTGTCCTGACGCCCACCCTCTTTCTCCTATATGTCAATGACATGGTTGAGTTCCTGCAAAGATCTAATCATGATTCCCCGAAGCTGGGGGGGAATCATGTTTGTGCTCTCACCTTTGCTGATGATACAATACTATTATCACAAACACCAAAGGGCTTGCAAAACCTCTTGAATTCACTCAATGACTACTGTAACTCAAAGGGTTTAGAAATCAATCCTGCAAAAACTAAATATATGTCAATTAGACCCCACAAATGTTTTAATCGCAATATTAAGCTGAACGGAATGAGTCTAGAGTGTGTCCCTAATTTTATTTACCTTGGTGTGAATATTGACTCCAAACTTTCATGGAACCCGCAGATTACAAAATCAAGAACAATTTTAATGCAAAACTCAGCTCCAATTTAAAAAAAACTGCATGCAACCATGTCAAAGGCCATTACCCCAGCCCTGGAAGTATATAAGGCAAGGGCCCAAACCGCCGCACTGTATGGCTCAGAGTTATGGGGAGGGGGTTCCCTCGCGACTTTAATTAAGGGGGAAAATAAGACCTTGAGGAGATTTGTTGCTCTCCCACAAAACACACCATTGACCCCCCTCATGATGGATTTAGGCATAAAACGTTTGGGCCACAGGGCTGTATGGATGTCCCTGTCCTACTGGATAAGAATCTGGACGACAGAGGAACTTAACATTTATAGACAATCATTAAGCGAACTTTTGGCCCTAGATACTAATGTTAGTTTTCCGTGGTTTTCCCATGTTCTTAAATGGCTGCTGGACCTGGGTCTGAGCAGATTCTGGGAAAACCCGAATCTACTCACTCCTGCCTCAAAACAGGAAATAAAAACTATCTATTGGGATTTCATCGGGCACAATGTTGTTCTAAACTGTGACGCCGGTCCTCTTACCTCACAATTCCTGATGTTCAAAATAGGGGTGGGCGGAATTTGCGTAATTGCGTTACGCAGATCTCCGCGAAACGGTAAAAAATCTCCGCAAACACACAGAAATTCCGCAAACAAGCGGAATTGCTTGTTCGCGATGCTTTTTTCCTGTTCACAATTGCTGTTTGCGTGCTCGGGGAGAAATATCTCGCGAACACGCATTTTGAGAACGCGAACAAGCAAAAATTTCGCGAAATCGCAGAAAGCAGACTTTTGAGCAACGCGAAATTACGCAAATTTCACAAATTCCGCGAGCGGAACGGAATTTGCCGCCCAGGCCCCCGTTTCGAACAATTTCTGGATGAGATCGAGCCTCAACTGGCCAAAGTACTGTACCTTAAATTTAGGTACGGCACTCTCCAGATCAAGTCTTTTACATCTAAATGGGGGTCTGTCCAGAAAGAGGGTGGGGAAATTGACGACAGGTGTACCCAATGTAACAGTGGAATTAAAGAGGATGTTGCACATGTTTTATTTTTCTGCCCCGCCTACAAAGTACCTAGAAATAAGTGGATAAAACCTTTGGGCAGGAAGTTAGGTGTTGGAAAACATCTTGAAATGTTGCGCATCCTAAAAACCGACTCTTCCAAACTCATTGTATTCGGTACCAGCAGATTCTTATTGGCAGCTAATTTTATTAGGATCAAAAAGGGACTTAAATTTTAGATTTATTTTTATGGTGATTTAGGGGAAATTCCAAAAGATGTATTCATACTGTATTTAAAGTATATGTTTGACTCCAAATACTTTAAGGGAAGTCATGTTCACACGTTTTTATACAAAAATTATAGTATTTTAAGATGAAGCACTTTGCACTTTATGAAAAATCAATCCTGGTTATAAATGACTACCTTGACTCTAAGTAAGCAATAAGTACAGGCACGATATGCTACGAGCCTCAGGGTGACTATTACGTTGCACTTTTGGCTATTACTAGGTTTTAAATGTTGTAATGTGCATTTTAACGAAGGATCAGCTCCATATTTGTAAATAGATCTTATATATTTCTTTGTTGGTATGTATGATGCTTTTATGATTCTGTGAATCGAATAAAGATCTATTGACTTGACTTAAATCATTTCAAGATGTGCCATCTGTAGGTCCGGGTGGTCTCCGCGCCTTAAACCTGATTCAGGCGTATCAATGCTCCTTCTCAGTAACAAACGGAAGTCAGGATTTCACTAGGAACCAATCACAAACCTCACAAGGAAACAACTTTCACCGATATAACGTTTCTTAAACACCAACAGCAAGATATTACAGGGCATAACTACAAGGGGGTGATAAAAAATTATCGCCGCTTTTGCGGCCGTTTTCGGCCGAAAACGGCGATAATTTTATCGCTATATCAGCAAGGTCACGCTATCGCGTGAATCCTTGCCTTAGCGCCTGTTTACTGAACGCCCAGCTTTGCATCTCTAATGAGATGCAAAGTGGGTGTTCCTTCCCAAAATAACTGGAGAAATGTTGCTAAGCGACATTTCTCCAATTATCAAGGGAATCGCTAACAAGCATAGCGATAAGAAAAGTAGCGCTAACCTTGGTTATCGCTACTTTCCTTACGCTTGCTTTAGTTCTGACTTAGCCATGTAATCCAATGGGAGGTGGATTACATGGCTAACACCACCCTGCCCTATCAGCAAGGTATCGCCGGTCACAGTGCGATTGTCGCTGGATTTCCAGCGATAATCACACTATTTTCCAGCTAACGCTTGCATGTCCATCGCATTGGAGATAAGCGTTGCTGATAGCACGCTATCTCCGCGATAGAAAGCAGCGATAGTTGGCGATAATTATCCTAGCGCTAAGTGCGCTTAGCGATAATTATCGCCGGCCCTTGCTGATATGCCCCTAACACTTTTAATGTGTCCTTCCACCACTTGAAACACACAAATGCTGTGTGTTTATTTATTTAAATGCTTTGTAGGCTTGAGACGGGAACTGCTTCATTGGACCTCAGTGAAGCAGTTTGTGAGGCACCCTCGCCAGTCCCTCCTTGGATGCTGAGTCATGCCTATGGAAGGGCTGTATGACAGAACAACGCATGCCTAAACAACGCAGTCTCAACCATGGCTGTGTCTTTACCACTCATGCCTTTACTACGACTGCCTTTACCACAAATTGTGCTGTAAAGGCATGACTGGCAAAGGAATATGCATGTTAAAGAGCACACCCCAGCCCCAATGCCCTGAGCCTTAAAACCCAGCCTAAAAAAACACCCTGACCCCAGCCCCCCCAGGCACTAAAACTGTCCCTCAGCCCTTAAAACTGCCCCTTCCCCCCCTCCCCGAGCCCAACATCTGGCAACCACCCTAAAAGAGACTGCGACTTCAGCTCTGAGCCCTACAACACGGCCTCAGTCCTAAAAACGACACCAACCCCAGCCCCCCCCCCTGAGCCCTAAAACCTGACCCCAGCCCCAGCCCCACTTCCCAAGCAGCGTCCTGGTCCCTCCTGTCTGGATCCTTCCTGTTCCTCTCCCCGCCCATCCGCTCCTAATCTAGAGCGCCGACAGCCTTAACCACCATATGCATGGTTGAGACAAGCGTTGTTCTGCTTGCGTTGTTGAGGCCGTTTCCCCTATGGAAGGTCCAGGTAGATCTTACATTGCTTAGTTGCGTCTTCCTCGTGGCTGCCTTTGCACACCTCACGGTCCAGCCCCTTAGGGAGGGGCCTTAGTTCCAGATGTTTCAAGAGGATGGAGAAGGCTCTGTGAAGAATCTTGCTTTATGACTGAGGGCCTACTTTACAACATTTTGGCGCAGGGCAGTGTCGCAAGGCTTCTTGCTGCACTGCCCTGTGCCAAAAGAAAAGGACAGGAATGCGGCGTATTTATGAGATAAAAACAACTGGCGCATCTTCCCTGGGGAGGCATACGATTTTGATGCAATCCCAGATTTACGCTATCTTGTAAATCTGGGAATGTGTAAAAAACCATGGGCGTTGAGTGTGAATATCTACTGCAAGGCCCATGGCACTCCTCCCACACACAATGTAAGTCGCTGCTTTGCCTCACACCATATCTATGAGCCCATGAAAAGCTATACAGAGTGACTTTTGTTGGCCTCGTACATGTGAGTAAGCCCAGTGCGTTGCCAGAACGTCATAAAAAGTGACACCTGGTGGCGCTGTACTTGTAAATAAGCTCCTTAATCTTGATCAAGTCCATGGTAGGCCAGTTTGGTAGGTCCAAGGGCACCCATCACTCTGACTGATGATCCTCCATGCTCCTTGTGGTTGGACCTAGTTGGTGCAAGCAGGTTTGTTTTTGCTACACCTCTGGTTATGGATGAGCGAGCATGGAGGAAAGACAGCCTGTAAAGGAACAGAGCCAAGATCCATCCGTGCTTTGAAGGCAATGCAGTGCAGGTGGACCGCGTAGGGCCTGTGTTTGACCTCATGGTCACAGGTTCAAATCCCGGTGGGTCCACTCAGCCTTTCATCCTTCTGAGGTCCATAAAATGAGTACGGTTGGGTAACAATAAACATCTGTTATGCAGCGCCATGATACCTGCCCTTTTACAAATAGACATGTTCTGTTATCTGGGTGCCAGGGAATGCCTTTGAGGACAGGGAATATGTGCTTGGTTTTGTAATCTCTGTAGTTAAGCAATGTCTTTTTTGTAACACTAGCAAAGAAAATGTAGCAACAGTCAAGTCCCAACTACACTGAGGACTAAGGGGCATATGTATCAAGCGATTTTTTACTCGCAAACGCTGCGAATCGCAAAAAACAGCGTTTGCGAACAAAAAATCGCTAAACGGTATGTATGAGCCATGTTTCAGTGCTAATTTAAGGAATCGCTAATTTTGCGATTTCCTAACTTTTCGCAAGCATTTAAGAAATCGCAAATTGCGATTTCTTAAATGACATGTAAAAAGCACCCAAGTTGTGCGAATTATCCTTAAGAAATCGCAAATTACCACCAACTTCCAGTTGGTGGTAATTTGCGATTTCCTTTCAAAATGCACTTTTTTTAATTTTACAAAGTGCCACATGGCGCTCATACATGCCGTTAGGGCATGTATGTGCGCCATATGCACACACATGCTAATTTCAGGGGTGCATCAGGGTGTCATCATGACACCCTTGCACCTTTGAAATTATTCTCAAATAGCGATTAGCAAATTGCGATTCGCTATTTGAGAATTACTTCCCATTCATTCCTATGGGTCTCCTGGCCCATAGAAATGAATGGGCAGGTATTCCTTAATTGCGATTTCGCAATTTGCTAATCGCAATTAAGGAATTTTAAGAAATCGCAAAAAGTTTGCAATTTTTTAAATACATCCCGTTTTGCAATTCTCAAATAGCGAATCTTTAAAAATCGCTATTTGAGAATCGCAAATGGTGATGTTGATACATATGCCCCTTAATCAGTTCTTTGAAGTGTGGAAACTGGTGCAGAGGAGGGATCCTTACAGTGTTTAATTCTTGTACTGCTGAATATCGACCACCGGAGTATCATGGTACAAGAAGATCGGGGGACAAGATATCAAGAGGTAAGTGCATGTAGGGTAGTATAGATTCACTGTTCCCAACTCCACATCTACATACCTTGAAGATATATACTGTGTAGATACATATATGTGGCACTGTGTCTAGAAAATCTAGACGTACTTACCTGTCAATATTTTCTTTTCGATATTTTGTCCTCAGTGTTGTGTCCCATCAATATTCTGGGGTCGATATTCAGGGTGCACACCATTTTAAACACTGTAGAGATTTGATGGTCAAAGGCGCCTTTCCCATCAAGGTGCACACCTGCCTTCTAGAGGGCATGAGACGGTGACACCGAAGTGGATTAAAGAGGCCTGAGGTGCATTGAAGCCCACCCAGCCTTTCTTATTCGGCGCGCTGACACTGAAGAATGCTGACTCAGGCTGCTCAAAAGAGCCTTGGGCACTGGTACTGATATTTCTACAAATTAAGCACTGGTGCTGTGATAGCACATGGGGTCAGCGGTCTCATGCAGACATTAAATGGCAGGGAGATAGCAGTGGCCCCCACAGGACCCCACACATAGTCTGTTTCACTGATGACGAGGTACAACCAGTCCTGAGTGGTTGGTTTCTGTGTGACTAGGCTGGGTGGAGCCCTTGGAGGGTTGTCCTGGCAGCCTGGACCTCTGTTGTCCTTCACTCTGGCAGCGTTGTGTGGTCCACTGTGTCTTGTGCTGCTGATAGGTCGAGCAGGACACGTACTTCTGATTGTCCTATACCTCAGCAGTGCTGGTCTCTGTTCTTCTCCCTAATGTAAACCCTGACCTGGAGGAGCTTGTTTGCATCTACAGAACCTTATGATCGTCGAAAGGGCGTGGCCCACACTACCAAGACCTGTGAGTGGCTGTTGTAGTGAGCGGGTCTGTAATTGAGCTGAACATGTCTTCATTAAGGGAGTGATAACAGCATGTTTAAGGATGTGAAGCTCGTTAGGTATGTTTTCCTGTTGGACTGAAGTACTAATCTTGCGACCTAAAAATGGTGGCTTGGCGCAGCACACAACGCGTGTGGTGGAGCTGTTTGTAGCCCTGTGCGTCTTGGCGTCTTTGAGCCTTTGCAGGAGGTTCAGTGAAGTGAAAGATGGGCTCTGAAGCTGAGAGTGTCTCAAGAGCACCGGAGGAGATTTGTTTATAGATTCTTTGCTTACAGCGCGTTGTTCCACCTGCACCACCCTGTTCCATCATCGCCCGGGGGCCCTTTGATGTCTGGCAGCCTGCATCCAGGAGCCCACAAGTGCCACAGAGTATTAGATGCTTCACAGCTTCCATAGCAGCATGGACTGGCCTCACTTCTCATAGCAGTGCCTTGATGCTGTTCACAGTGTGCCCTACGCTCGCCACTACTAAAGGCAGGATCTTCTCTTTCTGTGTGGTCCCTCATGGGCTGTAGGAGAGACGCCCCCTGCCTGGGAGTCAACTTCAGCCCAGTACAGTCACAGCACCCTTACAGTAGGCCTGGGCGGTAAATTCCGTTCCATTCGTGGAATTTGCGGAATTTACGGAATTTGGGTAATTTCGTGTTCCGCAGAGAACGCGGAATTGCCCAAAATTCTGCGTTCCCTGGTTTAGCAGAATTTTTTGCTTGTCCGCGTTCTCAAAATGCGTGGTCGCAAGATATTTCCCCTCCCAAGCATGCAAACAGCGATCGCGAACAGGAAAAAAGCATCGCAAACAAGCAATTCCGTGTTTGCGGAATTTCTGCGTGTTTGCGGAAATTTTTTACCGTTTCGCGGAGCTTTGCGTAGCGCGACTACGCAAATTCCGCCTGCAAGCAGAACAAAGCAAAAACCTGCTCTGTTTAGGCATGACGCCCCCTGCTGGGGGTGCCCCTTGCAGTGCAGGACATAGTGAAAACGACATTATCATTCATTACAGGTGTGTAATATAGAGTGGACCCAGCTCCAACTACAACAAAGCACTTTGCATAGAAATTTTTTATTGCAGCAGTTGAATATTGCACCCGAGGTCTTGTACAGAAGATGACTTGGTGTACGGGGTCTGGTTGGGGTCAGAACAGATTTCAGCGAATGGGAGAAGGTGGGTGAACCATGGAGAGAAAGGGTAAGTGCTAAATGTAATTTAATGCGACCTACGACAGAGAACCCACACAGCTCACTGGTCAGCCCTACTCCTGTTACATCCAACTGGTTCTATATTCTCATGGTATCATAGAGTACAATAACGTTGCACAGAAGAAAAACTAACAAATAAATTAAAAAATATAGGGGCGATAATGGCCTTGATAATATGCCCCAGAGAATTCCAATAGAAGCCCATGTTGACACCAGAACCTGGGCTTCTATGGGAATTCTCAAGGGCATATTATCAAGCCCATTATCGCCACTTTAGCGGCAGTTTTCTGCCACTAAAGCGGCGATAATGTTAACGCCGTTTCTTGATAATATGCCCCATAGTAACTGAAATCAACTAAAAGTGAACGTGTCTTTACCTCAGTAAATGTATATTAACACCACAGACACTCGTGGCAGGCACACAACTAAGATAACGAAGATATTATACACCTCCATGGCATTTACTGCGACCCACAAATGAGGGAAAGGAGATGTCAATGATCGCATCCCCAACCCTGTTTCATCCACACCGTCCCACATTACAAATTCTCTTGACATAATGTATAACAGCGTAGCTCGGAAAGGAGCGTCAGAGAAGGAGGCATATAACTAAGATATAACAGAGGCGAAATATCACAGAGACATCTAATGGGATATTACTGGACAGCCTATCGTGCAACTGTTTATTTTATTTTTATGTTATAACATTGCATACCTGCCAACACGCTTTCGGCTCCCTTCACACGATCACCCGGTGAGGAGCCTAACTCACACGGTGGCAGAAAAAAACAGCTGAAACCACTGTAAACAGTGGATTGTAAGCTCGTTAACGAAGGCTGTTAACAGCTGATGTCCATTAAGAGGAGTGAAAACACCCCAGGACATAGGCGAAAGCCTCAGTGACCCTTTGCTTCTATTTTTCTAAGAGAGACGCAGGGTGGAGGGGGCTTGGTGAGGGGCAGAGTACCTGTTAGGTAGCTCTCTGCATGAGGTCGCGCCCCCTTCAAGGCCCCGCCCCCTCCTCACCCGGTGGCATTAATTGTAGGTTGGCAGGTATGACATTGCAATATTGAGAGCTCCATTGCGCAATCACATCCATGATGGGCACCAGCTCCCTCCGGCCCATCACCCTGAGCCTCAGGCTTTGGGCGTGCCTATGTTTGGGGCCCTGATGGGTGGCCTGGGTCCCTGGGATGGATGCTGCTCCTGCTACCTGTCCTGGTGACGTGGGTCTTGTTTTTGACTGAAACCTCCTTTCTCCTCCACATCTGTAACTTGACTTCCACTTTCTTTATGCTGCTGGAAATGGCGCTTTAAATTCTATCCTTCTTTTCTTCACATTTTGGTAAGAATGTTATTCAATCCCTTATTTTGTTCAAGATTGATTATTGCAATTTTCTATTCTGTGCTCCCCCCCAAACTTTACTGGTTGCTGCAAGTCATCCAAACTCTCCTGCCAGCCTGATCCTTGGGATCAGCAAATGTTAGCAAATTTCACACCCTTCAGGGATCTGCCCTGACTTCCAATAAGAAGACAATGCTTGCCTGGATGCCTCTGGCACAAAGCGTCCATGTCCATGAGCCATCCTACCTTGGGGATGTATCCGATCCTTGCCAGCCCACCAGAGCATTACCTTCTGCCTCTGTTGTCTTGCTGAGTCTACTGAAAGTCAATACCTGGGGCTGGTGGTCAATGAACTAATGCAGCCACTTCAGGGATTGGTGTCATGGTTGCAGGTCTGGATCCCAGCAGGTCAAATCAGACTTTCATTCTTCTGAGGGGGTGTATAGGTCCTGCAGAAGGATGCATGCATGCGAGTGAGCAGGCAAGCAGTGGCCTTCAAGCGTACTATGGGTGTCAGTACACGCAAGGGAAATGGGCATCTTTACACACTTTTGTGGCTGTAAAATACAGCAATAGTTCGCATCCAATGGGGCCCTTAAACCCCTGGGCATTGGTGTTACTGCACCTGCTGCACTAATGAAAGCTTTAACTGTGCTCAGGACGGCCATGAAGTGTGTCTGTGAGGCGAGCGAGCGCTGCACAAGACGTCTTCTGGAGCCGGCATGCACACAGCTTTTGACTGGATGCACTGGAGTTAGCTGCAATGTAAATCTGATTGGATGGTAATTCTCTTATTCGGGTCCCATCAAGCCAAATGGTAGGAGGTAGGCTGGCCTGCATCTTTACTGGCACCCCCACCTAGGGACAACAAGTCCTGGAGTCCAGTTTGAAAACTAACTCTCCTTTCAACCCCAGGTTCTGGCAATTGCTGGCTCTTGCTTTGGGTCGCTTCGTGCCCCTGAGAAGTTCCTGCTGGTTCTTCTATCATTGAAGAGGGAGGCTCACATGCTGAGATCTTCTAGGTGTCACCTTGCTAAGGCCCTTTACCTGGAAACTTGGAAGTCCTGATCAGACAACTTCAGCAGTTCAGAATGCCTCTGCTCATTTCATTATATTGAAACTAGGAAGTCAAGATGTCAAATTCTGTTTGGGGAGGCCACATGGCCGGTGGAGAACTTGGCTACAGCTGTGGGAACTGGGGATGTTTGCCTCTGGTTTCTTGGGGGGCACCCTACCATGGCTCTGCAACTAGAGGTTGAAGCTACCATGGCTCTGCACACTGGAGGCCCTAATGTCAGGCTTGTGAGCTATGCTGATGACACCCGGTTGGTCCTGTTCATAGATGCTAGCCAGCAGGATGCCATTTATGCATTTCTAACTGTGGGACCGACATTGTAAACTGGTTGAATGCAAATTCCCTCAAATTTAACAGAGGGAAATGGGATTCCTCTGCTGTTCTGCACATACAGTCCCCGTGATACGGCCCTCTCATTTCTGGCCCACTTCCACCTGAGCAAGAGCCGCCTCTCTCTGATGCGGCCCGTAACCTTGGGGTCACCTTTTCCGCAAAACGATCCCTGAAGAGCCATGTTAATAAAGTAGTAGATACCGGCTACCAGCTCAAGCACAATCTCTAACAGTGCGCAGTGTTATTCTGAGCAGGTTAATTACTGTAAGGCGCTGCTACTTGGAGCACCGGACTATCTTATCAACAGACCGCATCGAGTCCAAGCGTCAGCTGCCAAACTGGCATTAAAGAGAGCTTGTAGGGCATCAGCACCTGATGGAATGAAGTAACTACACTGGCTGCCTCTGAAAGAGAGGACAGCTTTAAGCCTTTATGTATCGCCCTCAAGGCCCTGTAGGGCACGGGTCCTGTGCCCCTCCACTGGCGCCTAAAGAGATACACCCCTGGGACACAGCCTCCGCTCAACTTCAGCAAACCTCCTATGCGTAACTAGAGTCCGCAAGACCAGACAGAGCAGTAAATGCTGCCCTAACGTGGAATAACCTACCAGCTGCTCTCAGACCATTCACTGATCCCCTACACTTAAGGAAGACCTCGAAGACTTGCTCCACCCTTCAGTGACCACTTGGTCTTCTTGTGCTCACTTCTGCAGCCGGTGTGTTACGGTGAAAGCTCGCAGCGCCAGGATTCCTGTAAGGTGCCCTATGCATTTTATAAATAAATAAACTGAGGGTCGAGTGCACACCCTTTCTGCACTGCACAAGGAGGCACTGGTTTCCCAGGGAGGCAGTGTGGGGAACAAAAGCTCAGAACTCAACAATCAAACATCAGACAGACTAATATAATGTTCAACTCAATGTTTGTCTAGAAAGAGAGAAGTGCACCATAGCACACATACAAACAGGGCTCAGTGGCAGGGTTTTCCAACACCATAGCCTGGAACCAACATGTGTCACTTCAGCACTCGCCCCAGGGTCCAAGTCCAGGAGGGACGGTTCCTGCTGGGCGCCAGCCATCTAGGGCCAGAGCTTCACCTTCCACTCTTTCACGAGAACTTAATAATGAATGGAAACATAGCGAGAGAATCACCTCAGGTCCAGTAAACGACTCGGCAATGCCAATCAAGACAAAGCATCCTTTAATAATGAGATATTCATGCACGAGAACTATGGATGCACTTGGGGGCGGAGCGTGGCTCGAAACAAAGATGGCTGCTTGAGCCTTGGGCTCCGGTACGCAGAACACTAATCCTGCAATAATCCTGCCCTATATCGCTGGTAACCGAAGTGTGTGAGGTGACCTGTGCACCGGGATCGGTGAGCGGTCCAACGCTGCAAGTCCGAGACCTGGGGACACTGCTGTTGCTGAGAAACCGCCAGCGGAGCACGGAGTGTCGAAAGGCCGCTGATCCCCAAGCGCTGGTGGGCGCAGTGGCGGAGTGACGTCGCCGTACGTGCGGCACGAAAGCTGAGGAGAACACGGCCCTTCACATCGCCCCCACCGTAACGGCCCGGACGTGAGTGAATCGACAGATGCGGTGCTGCGGGGACAGCGTGAGAGTTACTGCGGACCGCTGGCTAGTAGGGGAGGCAGCTCTTGGAAATAACAGCACTCACGCACCTTGAACTATATCTGCCGGGGAGGGCCCACTGACACGGGTGCCTCGGCTTCAATCGCCAGACGTGTGAGGGGCGGCCGGAGCCACACAAGACGCGGAAGAGCGCCGTAGCGCCGGATAACGGGCGCATTGGAGAAGCGCACCAAGGTGCAGTGGGTCGCTGCAGCACCGTGGAAAGGCCAGGTGGGCTGGGACAGCGCCTGGCGCTGCCAGAAGGACCGCCGATAGGAAGGTCGTTGGCTTCGGTCGCCACAAGCAGCCCCAACACGGTGTGGAAAGAGTGGCCCCAGTGCTGTCGATGGTGGCGGCGAAGCGCGGTCGGGCAGTGCCTACCTGAGCAGATGATGGGCAGCCCGGACCGGTTGGCCGCCCATTGCAGATGAGACGACCACAGTAATAGAGGGGCGGCGTCTCCTGAGCCGCCCGGCGTCGCCACTGTACACAATAAGAGGGCAGCGACTGCAGAGGCGAGCTGATGCACTGGTGCGAGGGGCACGGAGCGCTGCCTGAAATTAGACACTGGAGTTGTGGTGTGGCGGCAGTAACGGCGCAAAGTCGCTAGATATAAGGCCATAGCAGGAGAAGGGTAGGCGGGAGCCTTGACCACAAAGCACACGCTCAAACACGACGACCCTTATAGGGGGAGGCGAGAAATACGGAGTGGTCCTGAACAGTGGTTGAGATGCGGTGGGTCCCAAAGCAGAAGCTGGGTTTCAACTGCGTCTTAGAGTCGCCTGGAGGCGACGGGATCCTTGCATCGAGTCCCAGCAGCGTGCAGAGCGGGGGGGCCTTCAGGACGAGGAGCTCCCTAGAGTATAGATCACCTGGCCGGAGTGCTCAACTGAACGTGTTGCATTGGTCACAGAAGGAACCTGTGTTGAAGTGATGTGAGGCCTGGGAGTGCGGGCAGTAGCAGGCAAAGCAGCATAGGAGGGGACCAATCAACGACGCTGCAAACACGCAACGTGCGGTGACTCGGGAATGAAGACCTGGGAGGTCTGCTCCTGGTGAGAAAATCTACTTGTAAACTAGCACTATTTAGCTCCTCTGTGGGAAGTTGTGGACGCTGTGTGTGACGCCAAGCGGTAGCAGAATACACGATGGGCAAGTCGGACAGGACTCAGTCGAAACTAACATTCGAGCAGAAGCGCTTTAAACCCCAGGACCCTGTTGAGGGGGCAGAAAGTAGCGCAACCCCACCGCCGGATGAAGGACAGGATATCGGGAGCTTGCTGCTCTCCATGGAGAAGGGATTGCAGAACGGCATTACCTCCTTGGGCGCAAAGATTGATGCCCTCTCATACAGAATGGATCAGATGGGGGAGCGAATCGACAAACATGCAGAGCGACTGGACCAGTCGGAACAACGGCTTACGGGAGTCGAGGAAGCGCAAACTTTGCTGGATACAGACCACAAGAAGCTTGGGCGTATCATGAATGTGTTGCAGGATAAAACTGAGGACCTTGAGGCCCGTACACGACGCTGCAACTTGCGGATTACGGGCCTGCCGGAGACGACGCCAACCGGTAGAATGGAGTGCTTTGTGGAGACGCTGCTGGTCGAGTTGCTTGGTCCGGAAGTGTTCTCAAATATGTTCATGGTGGAGAGAGCGCACAGATTCCTGGGACCTAGGCCCCCTCCATGTGCACCGCCGCAGCCAATCATAGCGAAACTACTGAACTACCGGGACAGGGATGCGGCCCTTCGTGTGGCAAGGGAGAAAAAGATGCTGACATATGAGGGGTCGACCATCTCACTCTATCCGGATTTTACTGCCCGCGTGCAGGAGGCCCGACGGCAGTTTATCCCAATAAAAAAGCAGCTGCGGGAACTGGGACTGGATTACGCGATGCTGTACTCTGCCAAGTTGCGAGTGAACAGGCAGGGGAGAACCCATATCTTCATGGATCCAAAGGCACTGCAGAAGGCGCTGAAAGACTGGAACAAAGAACGGAAACGGAGCCCAGAGAGATAGTTGCAGGGAGAAGCGGCGGAGGGTGCGCTGGAGCACCAAGACTGAGCCTGGTTAGACGGCAAGCATGTGTTGAAGTTATCTCATCTCTATGGGCTAAGGGGGTGGGGGTGGAGGGGGGAATTACGTAGACAAGGTGCATATAGTGGTCGACAACTAGACACTCACTGAAATATTGACATACAGATTACAAAGAAGTCGGCAAACTGCCATATAGGTGGCGGTCTAAAGAGTGTAGGCTGTCAAACAGGTTTGGGCCTCAGCGGAGGTCCCACCACGCAAAGGGTATGGTGTGCACATTAGTAGGGCACAGAACTTGGGGATGCGGGTCACGCATTGATGCATACAGTGTTTAATTCTTACTTAGCGGTGGGGCAGAGATTTGAAATCTGCGTTCGGAGGTCGTGACCGGGTACAAGGTGACATTTCTTTATAGATTAAGTACGGAGCGACCTCCGCCCGCGAGTGCATAACACAACTTTGAGGGGTTAACTTGTTTGGGTAGGGTAGCGGGAGGTGTGGGAAGTCCCTAAATGGGATGCGGCATGGCCGAGTTGTGGGTGGTCTGCTGTGGGAGGGGGGTGAGGGGGTGGGTCTCAGTTTTTCATTCGGAGGTTAGTCTGGCAGTACAAATTGTTGCAGATTTTCCATTACAGATGTCATATACAGTACTCCGAGGGAGGCGTAACGCGTAACAGACAGGATAGTAATGACTAGCAAAACCGCTTTCCGGGGACCGCTGGACTCCATAAGAGTGGTGACCTGGAATGTCAGAGGCCTGAATGATCACCGGAAGCTGCGTAAGGTGTTACAGTACCTCAATAGGCATACCATTGACATAGCCTTCCTACAGGAGACGCACCAGAGCTCCATGCTGCGCACTAGAGGGTTGATGGGAAATGCTCATGCGGCCGGTTTTACAACATGCGCCAGGGGGGTAATGACTTGGATTAACCCTAAGTCGGACTACAAGGTACAATTTGCTGTCAGCAGACAGCGGGGGTAGGTTTGTGCTATTGCGTTGTCAGGGTAGGGGCCTCGACTTGCTATTGGTCAATGTTTACGGCCCGGAGTTTTACACTTCGCTAGCCAATATAGTGAGGGATAGTGGAGTGCCTCAAATTTTGTGGGGAGGAGATTTCAATATGGTTATGAACCCGAGCCTAGACAGATCGGGAGGTCCGGCCAGAGCGCCGGCGTCGGCAGTTAAAATAATGGATAGGGCAATGATCAGTATGCCACTTACGGATGTGTGGAGAACGCTTAACCCTACGGTGGGGGGCTTTACGCACTACTCAGCTTACTATAACCTACACACGAGTATTAACTACTGGCTCGCATCGACGTCTCTTATGTCACAGGTACGTTCGTGCCAGGTTTTGCCGTGTACCCTATCAGATCATTCCCCCATATTGTTGATCCTATCTACACCTAGGAAGACCATACCTCCATTTACATGGCGGTTTCCCCCATACTCTCTGCTGGACCCCCTCTTTAAAGAGGAAATGGCGGAGGCGATAACAAGGTTTTTTTACACCAATATTGGTTCAATGGTGTGGACGTGGGTGAAGGGACGACCGTGACACCAACCGTAGGGTTTAAGGAAGGTTTTATTTTTATAGTTCTGACAGGTTTATTAACCAACGTCTTTCGAGTCCTGAAAGTTAGTCTCTCCCGGGCAAAGGTACTGGAGTCCGTGGCGCTGTTCGTCTATAGGCGTTTTCCCCAGGAAGTGGTGTTCTTTCTTCGGGCGTCGGGAATCTCTCCACATGTAAGACAGAAGACCAACAGGACGGAAAGCCGTTAGGTCGCAGTCCTCTACAGGGTTTGCACCCAGGGGGCCCAGGGAGTGCGTGGTTTACACCCGGTGTGACTATTCGTATCTACAGTGCTCAGTGCAAGAGGGGTATGGTAAGAAAAGGTAGGGTGAGGGTAAGGGGGGGGTGGAGTGGAAGGTCGTGGAGGAAAGTTTTATATACAGCTGCGCACTACACGCTATCGTTACGCTTTCCTAGCCAAGCCGCCAAACGCCGCCGTACCTGTGTCAGCCACACTCCTCCCTCGGGAGTGTGGCACGGCGGTCCGCAGGGTCGTTGGCCTCCTGGCTCGCCTTGTGGTTCAGCTTCTCCTCCAGCTCCTCTGGAGGCTCCTTCTTCGGTCCTTCCGGTTTCTGCTTCCAACGTGCTCCGCTTCTCCGTCTCCTCGGTTCCCGCCTTCCTCCTCGCGGTGTCTCCACACCCTGTGTACAGGACTTCCCCTGTTTTAACCAATCCAGAGCCAGGGACGTCACGGAGGGTCGGGGCTTCACCCTCGTATGCCGACGCCCACTTAAAGGGCCCGCTGTCTTCGTATTCGCTAGCAGTCTCGTTTCCGTGTACCCACTCGTGATCCTGTGGAGAAGCCGGAAATGACAGATCAGAAGAGGTCGGACTCCACCATTCCCGCCGGGTA
The DNA here is from genome assembly GCF_964204655.1 of Triturus cristatus. Classification (NCBI taxonomy): domain Eukaryota; kingdom Metazoa; phylum Chordata; class Amphibia; order Caudata; family Salamandridae; genus Triturus; species Triturus cristatus. Next base: position 45,035,523 of record NC_140589.1, read on the forward strand.
AGGTCACCAGTTTTACATTCCTCCCCCCCTGGATTCTCCCGATCGGGGAGAATGGGCATTCTGGAGAGAAAGTCAGCGTTCCCATTGTCAACCCCCTTCCGATGCACAACCTTGAAGGCAAACGGTTGCAGGAAGACAAACCAGCGAAGTATTCTAGCGTTCTGGGACCTGTTTCGGTGCATCCACTGGAGGGGAGCGTGATCTGAATACAAGGTGAAAGATTTACCCTCCAGGTAATACCTCAGTTTGTCAATGGCCCACCTGATGGCGAGGCACTCCTTTTCCACCGTGGGGTACTTCTGTTCCCTTGGATGGAGCTTTCTGCTGACATAGAGCACAGGATGTTCGACGCCGTCATCCCCTTCCTGTGATAGCACAGCTCCTATGCCGGTGTCAGAGGCATCAGTCGCTAGTGAAAAGGGCTTCTCAAAGTTAGGCGGGATGAGAACCGGACTGGTGGTAAGGGCATTTTTCAGTGTTTGGAACGCCCTGATGGCACCGTCTGATGGTGGGCTTGGCAGTACGTTTTTGACGTGTTTCTGCAAAAGGTCTGTTAAGGGACTAGAAAGATCTGCGAAGTTTTTTATAAACCTTCTATAGTACCCTATAAGACCTAGAAAGGCTCGTAACTGTTTCTTTGTAGCTGGGAAAGGAGTTCCCGTTATGGCTTTGATCTTTTCCTCCTGGGGTGCTATGACTCCTTCCCCTAACATGAAGCCCAGGTATTTCACCTTTGGGAATGCCGCTCTTGATTTTTTTGCATTCACATGGAGTCCGGCTGCCTGTAGTGCGGTTAATATATTGGACACATGTATCAGATGTTCTTTCCAGGATGAACTAAAGATTACGATATCATCCAGATACACCGAACTGTATGAGGTGTGTTTTGCCAGCACTCTGTTCATTAACCGCTGAAAGGTAGCAGGGGCTCCATGGAGTCCAAATGGCAAGACAGTAAACTCAAAGAGCCCATCTTCTGTTGCAAATGCCGTTTTGTGGCAATCCTCCTCCCTGAGTGGTACCTGCCAATAGCCCTTGGTCAGGTCTAGAGTGGTAATGTAACGGGCATCCCCGATCCTCTCTATTAGTTCGTCCACACGGGGTATTGGAAATGCATCAAAAGAGGACACGGCATTTAGGGCTCTGAAGTCCATGCAAAAACGGGTAGACCCGTCAGGTTTAGGGACCATAACTATAGGTGAGGACCAATTACTTTTAGATGGTCTGATCACCCCTAGGCGAAGCATGTCCTGTACCTCTTTTCGTACATCAGCCCTTTTTGCAGCTGGAATGCGATAAGGCCTTTGCTTTACTATTTGACCCTCTTTTGTTCTTATCTGATGCTCTGCCAAATGGGTGCACCCAGGTGTGTCTGAGAAAATAGGGGAGAAGGGCAGGAGAGTCGACCTTAGCTCTTCTTTCTCTACTTCTGTTAACTCGGGGTTCACTGGTAACTGACTCAAGGTGGACCCACTCTTTTCTTCCGGTAGAGTGAAGTTGGCCTGACGTGGACGCGGTCCAATCCATTTTTTTAGAAGGTTGATATGGAACGTTTGCCTCCTATTCTGGGACATTTGTAAACTGTATGTTGTACGACCATACGTTTCCATAACTCTATAGGGACCTTTCCACTCACTTCGGAATTTTTGGGTTGAGGAAGGAAGTAGTACCAGAGCCCAATCCCCTTTTTCTAGGGTCCTCCACTTCTTTCCTTTGTCGTAGCATTGTTTTTGAGCAACTTGAGCTTTCTCTAAGTTTGAATATGCCAGGTCTCTCAATTTACCTAACCGAGATCTCAATTGCTGGGTATAGTCTAACAAACTTCTCTGCTCTGCAGCCCCTTCTGTTTCCCATGCTTCCCTTGTGATTTCCAACAAAGAGCGGGGTTGGCGGCCATAGAGCAATTCGAAGGGTGAAAATCCCAAACTACTCTGTACCTGAGCTCTTATGACATACAACGCTAGAGGTAAGACTCTGTCCCAATCCTTATTTTCGGAAGTCAGTAGTTTTTTCAAGGTGGTTTTTAGGGTTCTATTATACCTCTCCACGAGGCCGTCCGTTTGCGGATGATATGCGGACGTTCGGATGTGATGGAGATCAAGCGTTTTACACACCTCTTTCATCATCCGTGAAACAAAGGGTGTTCCCTGGTCCGTTAGAATTTCACGTGGGAACCCTACTCTTGAAAACAGCTCTACCAACTTGTCCGCTACGTTCTTAGTAGTCGGGGTACTGAGCGCAAAGGCTTCTGGGAACCTAGTGTTGTAATCCACCACAACAAGAGCGTATGTGTGGCCACGGGATGTACGTGGTAGTGGACCAATCAGGTCCATCCCTACTCTATCCCAGGGATTGCCTATAATGGGCATAGGCTGTAGAGGTACTGCTGGTGGACGTGTTAGATTCTTTTTTTGGCACACCTCGCACTGTTTGCAATATGCGTCAGTTTCCTTATATATTCCTGGCCAATAAAAGAGTCTTAGAATATTCTGTGTAGTTTTTTCACTACCGCTATGCCCAGCAGTAAGGTGGGTGTGAGCATAGAAGAGGATCTGGTCCCTGAACTCCTGGGGTACTACCAGTTGGGTAGGTTCTCCCTCTTTGCTTTCTCTGTAAAGCAGATCATTTTCTATTCTGAACCTAGGGTAGTTCTTGGTGGTGTTGGTCTGTGCTACGTGTGCTGCTTCCCAGGCGTTTAACAGAGAGGGATCATTGACTTGTGCGAATTTAAACCCTTTATCTAACACCCATGGGTCTGCTGACAGGTAGGCTTCTACAGAGTTTTCTTTCAACTCTCTTATAAACAAGGATAGGAAGTCTGGGTTATCTACTCCAAGTATTAACTCTTCGGGCAAAGACCTCACGACCCCCACCTTTACTGGACAGGGATCTCTACCTATAGGGTGTAGGGTGATTCTGGCCATGGGGTAGGGTTTGACATCCCCATGGACGCACCTAATTAGTACAGTCCCTTCCTGGCCTATCTGATCGGGATGTAAGAGTCGCTCCTGAATTACTGATTGTCGACAACCCGAGTCTAGTAAGGCTTTCACTAACTTCTGATTGACTCGTACCCTTACGTAAAAGGAGGGGCCCATTTCTGAAGAGTACATGACCGCCCTTGGGATGTATCCGACCTCCATGGGTTCTTCTGAGGGTTTCCTTTGGGGGCACATCCGGGCTATGTGACCCCACTCCCCACATTCAAAACACTGCGGTCCTCTCGTAGGGGGGCCGTCATACTTGAACTGCCGTGTTTTAACAGGTTCTGGCGTAGTCTTTTTTTTCTCTGGTTTGGTTGACGATGTTATAGCTTTGGTACTTTTCTCATTCTCCCAGGGAAAAGACCGGGGTGCTGCTCGATTATAGTTGGCTGCCATTTCTATGGCCTGGGCTGCCGTTAGTCCGGGGTGTTGTCTTAGCCATCTCTGTGTCCCATATGGTAAGACCTCCATGAACTGCTCCAGTATAATACTGGTCATGACCTCTTCCTTACTCCGGATATCTGGCCGGAGCCATTTCTCAGCCGCCATTTTTACTCGTAGATACATGGTCTTTGGGTTCTCACCCGGTATTCCCTTCTCTTTTCTAAACCGCAAACGGTATGCTTCCGCATCCATGCCTAGGTGATCTAAAATCACCGCTTTTATCTCGGCATACGATGATGTTCCTGATTGATTTGCCACTTGATAGGCAGTTTGTGCCTCTCCCGAGAGTAAAGGCGCCAAAAAGAAAGGCCATTATTCTTCTGGCCACCCACATGCCCTGGCGGCCCGTTCAAAGTTTAACAGAAACGCGTCCGGGTCTTCCCCATTCACATATTTTTGTAAGGCTACCCCTGACGGGTGTGGCCCTATTGGTCGCCGGTCTGTGGCGGTTGTCGAGAGGGGAGTTTGTACAACTTTTTGGATGGCGTCCAACTGTTGGGTCATAGACGTTTTGAATAAGTCCCGGTCAGCGTCAGCTGTATTTATCTGTTGGCCTATTGCCCATTCTAATTTTTGTTGTCCATCAATAAGCGTTTGGATCACTTGTTCCATGGCCATGGTCGTTTGGGAAGGAGAGGATCCCACTTCTGACACCAGTGTGGACGTGGGTGAAGGGACGACCGTGACACCAACCGTAGGGTTTAAGGAAGGTTTTATTTTTATAGTTCTGACAGGTTTATTAACCAACGTCTTTCGAGTCCTGAAAGTTAGTCTCTCCCGGGCAAAGGTACTGGAGTCCGTGGCGCTGTTCGTCTATAGGCGTTTTCCCCAGGAAGTGGTGTTCTTTCTTCGGGCGTCGGGAATCTCTCCACATGTAAGACAGAAGACCAACAGGACGGAAAGCCGTTAGGTCGCAGTCCTCTACAGGGTTTGCACCCAGGGGGCCCAGGGAGTGCGTGGTTTACACCCGGTGTGACTATTCGTATCTACAGTGCTCAGTGCAAGAGGGGTATGGTAAGAAAAGGTAGGGTGAGGGTAAGGGGGGGGTGGAGTGGAAGGTCGTGGAGGAAAGTTTTATATACAGCTGCGCACTACACGCTATCGTTACGCTTTCCTAGCCAAGCCGCCAAACGCCGCCGTACCTGTGTCAGCCACACTCCTCCCTCGGGAGTGTGGCACGGCGGTCCGCAGGGTCGTTGGCCTCCTGGCTCGCCTTGTGGTTCAGCTTCTCCTCCAGCTCCTCTGGAGGCTCCTTCTTCGGTCCTTCCGGTTTCTGCTTCCAACGTGCTCCGCTTCTCCGTCTCCTCGGTTCCCGCCTTCCTCCTCGCGGTGTCTCCACACCCTGTGTACAGGACTTCCCCTGTTTTAACCAATCCAGAGCCAGGGACGTCACGGAGGGTCGGGGCTTCACCCTCGTATGCCGACGCCCACTTAAAGGGCCCGCTGTCTTCGTATTCGCTAGCAGTCTCGTTTCCGTGTACCCACTCGTGATCCTGTGGAGAAGCCGGAAATGACAGATCAGAAGAGGTCGGACTCCACCATTCCCGCCGGGTAAGGTCACCAGTTTTACAAATGGATAGTTTCCAAACGGTTTGGGAAACGTTTGATGTTTACATCAGAGAGGTGGCCATTACTAAGCACTCTGGGGTGCTTCGCGATATTCGGCAGAGACTGTCGACCTTGGAGCGCAAATTGGGGGAATTGGAGGTCAGGCAGCAGTCGGGTACGGAGGAGGGCACTACAGAAGAGTTGAAGACACTGTTAGAAGAATATCACGAGGCAGCAGATACCGAAGTGCAGCATTTAGGGAAGTATGCTACGGCCAGGGGGTATGGCGAGGGCGACAGGCCTGGCTCAGTACTGACTAATATACTAAAAGCTCGGAGGTGTAAAGCCACCATTACCAAGATTAGATCGGACGGAGGGGAACTGCTAATGGAGGAGGCAGACATAGCAACTCGCTTCAAGTCGTATTATTCAACTCTCTATGCTTCACGACAGACTGATATGGACGAGGGCATACGGGACTACCTGGACCATATTCAGTTACCCTTCCTAACTAATACACATAGGGAATTCCTGGCCCTCCCCATAGAGAAGGATGAAATCCTGGAGGCATTGGCTGGCATGAAGGCGAATAGCGCACCAGGGGCGGATGGCCTAACAGTCACTTTCTACAAAACATTCATAGACCTATTGCTCCCACATATATCGGAGCTGTTTGATGATATGCGTGCTACGGGCCAAATGCCACAGTCTATGCGTGAGGCCATTTTGGTGGCTATCCCCAAACCAGGTAAGACCCTGGAGGAATGCAGCTCTTATCGACCGCTTTCCTTGCTAAACGTGGATACTAAGCTATTTGCGAAGGTCTTAGCCACGCGCCTGGCTCTGCTCACTTCGGAATTGGTTGCTCCGGAGCAGGCGGGGTTTGTGCCCGGTAGAAACCTCAATACAATTTACGGACGGTGTTTGGCACTATGCAACATGTCCGGCGGGATTCTAAAGTGCTCGCTGTCTTCCTGGACATGGAGAAGGCATTTGACTCGGTCGAATGGCCTTTCATGCGACAGGTTTTGAATAAAATGGGACTGGGTCCAGTCTTCTTACAAATGATTGGGGTGCTATATAAGGCACCTACTGCGAGGATACGGCTGGGTGACCTAGTCACGGACGCTATCCCTATCTCCAGGGGAACGCGTCAGGGCTGCCCCCTGTCGCCCATACTGTACGCCCTGATTGCGGAGCCCTTAGCGTGCGCTCTCTGGGAATATCACAGCCTTAGAGGAGTGAGTTTTCCTACCTACAAGATAGTGGTCTCCACGTACGCAGATGACACCCTGCTTTATGTCCGAGACCCTGAGAATAACTTGTCACCGGTGCTGCGGGAGGTGGTGCACTTTGGGGCGCTTTCTGGACTGAAGGTCAATTGGACTAAGTCCATCGCCTTTCTGTTGACCCCGTCCACTACTCCATTCGAGATGGAATATCCGCTTCAGTGGTCGGACGACTCGGTCAGATACCTTGGGATAAGGCTGCATATGGACTCTGAAATAGTACTCAGGGAGAACTATGGCAGGGCCATTGATAAACTAGAAGACGACATGGAAACCTGGATTGGGCTACCTCTGTTACTGGTAGGTAGGATATCAATTATGAAGATGGTCATACTGCCTAGATTTCTATTCTTGTTTACTAATGTTCCTATGGTGCTGCCGCGCGCCTTTTTCGCAAGGCTTAATAAATCCTTGTTGCAGCTGGCGTGAGCGGGCAAGCAGGCCCGTGTTAGCTGGCGAGTGCTGACATTGCCTTATCATATGGGAGGCCTAGGGGCGCCCGATTTGGAGCTGTACTACAGTATAGCACAGGGAGCTCAGGCGCATAGTTGGATACACGGTGAGGAATCAGTCCTATATCTTAAGCTAGAGAGATTGTTTGCCGATCCTCTCCCGCTCCCGGCGGTCATCTTCGAGCCGACTGACGGCAGAACGGGATTTTTAGACTCACTCAACTCAACTAGGCACGCATGGAATAACATACTGCAGCAAACGGCGGGGGCATTATTATACTCTCCGGCAATGCCACCAGACTGGGCGGTCTGGCTGTCCCCTTGCAGGGATCGTGGAGTGGTGCGGGCCCTCCGAGCGCTAGGAATTCACACGGTGGGGGAGCTGTTCACAGACGGCATCACTAAAACATAGGACGAGGTCGCTGCCACGGCGGAGGCCCCTACTCAGCGACAGCGTTTTCAATTCCACAGGGTGAGAGGGGTATGGCGGCAGCATCTAGAGGACGACATGGCTGAACCCCCTGAGGTTCCAGAATTATCATATCTCATCAAACACAAATGTCCCCAGAGGCTGATATCCAAACTATATAGCATAGCAATGTCACAGAGAACTCAGCAATACACCAAGGCCAGATTGGCCTGGCAAAGGGACCTAGACACTGTGATAGATGACGCCATGTGGGCGTATTGCTGTACTGGTACGCCTCGAATATCATTGCATGGCAAGCATAGACTGATTCACTTTAAATATATAAATAGAGTCTATTATACGCCAGAGAGATTACACAGGTATGGCCTACGGGACGGTTCGACTTGTGAGAGATGCGGCCACCCAACTGCAGACTTCATTCATTTAGCATGGGATTGCCCGGGTGTTTATAAATTCTGGGACGCCATCTTTCAGAAGATAGGAGAAATGGTGGAACTAGATCTTACCCCAGACCCAGCAGTGGCACTGCTGGGCTACTCTAGAGAGCTACCTAGGGCAGCACTTAAACTGGTGGACATGGGATTGATGATGGCAAAGCATAGGGTAGCAATGTGCTGGATGCGGGGGCCCTTGCCTACAGTGGCGCAATGGACACGCGACGTGCTCTACTGCTGCACGCAATCAGAGACTTTTAGTGAACTGCTCCCACCGCGGAGTAGGCCAAAGAACTTCTGGGGACTATATACAGACTATCTTAGAAGGGGTGGAGTGGCTGAGGAGACGGGGACGGGGACAAACAACGAGACGGACCCTGGCACAGCTGTTCCCTGAGTAGACTGGGGGATGGCCCTCAAGAGATCGACGGGCCTCATAGACAGAGGTGTAGGAGAGCTACTAGATCAGAAGGGGATTTTTGGTAGGGGGGACACAAAGGCCATTAACTGGCAAATACCAGTCTGATATGGGAATCACAGTGTGGAGTATCTTCTGAATGGAGACTTCACAGCAAGGGAGTGAGTACGAGTATAAATCTCAGGATGGTTACTGACTGGACGCCTCAACGGTTACGGGGCGGGGGAGGAGAGGGCATCGGTTTTACTGTTTAGTTTAAGAAGAAAACTACGTGTTCCCAGAGGGGAAGCGAATACGAGAAATGACATACAATAACGTAACATTTGTTAAATATAACGCACTGCAACTTCTGGACACAGCGATGCCCAGCCTCCGGGATGTGGGATAAGCTGTGATGTGACGTGCCCTTCAGAGTTATTGCAGCCGGCCTCGGGGTTGTAGGCACACAGCTGTGTATGTCATCATGTGTTATCAGTTACAAAATAAATTACTCAGTACTCTAGCTCTGCTCTGCCACCTTACCAGGCAGAGCTTCTATTGTCTGACCACCAGTGTGCCGTGGCCCACTCCAGGACATGTTTTTCATACCATTGAGAGCATGTCTGATGCATAAAGTCTTTGCACACTATGATCTGACTACATGACAGATATTGTTTCATTCCTTTTTGGGTTTTTTCTATGTCCGATTGTGAGGCCCCTGATTTATGTTCATCATAACTGTTTAAATTATGTGAAATGATGCAATCAGTACTTTTGGAAAAAGCCCCAGGCCTTTGCGCCGCAGGGGTTGAAACGTGTTGGCAGGTCACTGTTACAAATCACAAGACTACAACAATACTTCACTTCAATATGATAACCCATGGCTTTCTCTACTCTTAGTCTACTCAGCATAATCTAAATTGAAATGTGATAATCGTATTTACATACTATATCCGATTAACCTATAGGTCATTGGCATTTCTGGATAATTGCCTAATGAGGGGGCCATGTCAGTTTAGTTTCTATCTTGCTGAAGTGTTCATAAGGCACTTGTGCCTCTTTTTACCTTGCAGTTCCAAAGCAAAACAATGTCTCTCAGTCCCGCAAAATATGGTCTCATATTTTACCTGCACGTGCAGAGTGTGGCTTAATGCTGAAGTGGTGGTGATGCATTCTTCGCAGTCAGATGGCACTACCTCTAGCCGCAGGAGCAGTCGCCGCAGTGGCATTAAATCTGATGTCACGTCACTGCAGCTGCGGCAACGCAGTACAAGGACCATGGTCCACCTTCTTTGGCAAATGCAGCATTCGACCCATCAGTCCTCTGTCTCCAAACCATCCGGGAGCTCTGTCTCAAAACATCAGGGAGCCCTCTGTCTCCAAACCATCAGGGGGCCCTCTGTCTCCAAACCATCAGGAGCCCTCTGTCTCCAAACCATCAGGAGCCCTCTGTCTCTGAACCATCAGGGAGTCCGCTGTCTCCAAACCATCATGGAGCCCTCTGCCTCCGAACCATCAGGGAGCCCTCTGGCTCCAAACCATGAGGGAGACCGCTGTCTCCAAACCATCAGGAAGCCCTCTGTCTCCAAACTATCAGGGAGCCCTCTGTCTCCAAACCATCAGGAGCCCTCTGTCTCCAAACCATCAGGGAGCTCTGTCTCCAAACCATCAGGGAGCCCTCTGTCTCCAAACCATCAGGGAGCCCTCTGTCTCCGAACCATCAGGGAGACCGCTGTCTCCAAACCATCAGGGAGCCCTCTGCCTTCGAACCATCAGGGAGCCCTTTGGCTCCAAACCATCAGGGAGACCGCTGGCTCCAAACCACCAGGAACCCTCTGTTTCCAAGCCATCAGGGAGACCGCTGTCTCCAAACCATCAGGGAGCCCTCTGCCTCCAAACCATCAGGGAGACCGCTGTCTCCAAACCATCAGGGAGACCACTGTCTCCAAACCATCAGGGAGCCCTATGCCTCCAAACTGTAGGGGAGCCCTCTGTCTCTGAACCATCAGGGAGCCCTCTGTCCCCGAACCATCAGGGAACTCTCGGTCCCTGAACCATCAGGGAGCCCTCTGTCTCAAACCATCAGGAGCCCTCTATCTCCAAACCATCAGGGATCCCTCTATCTCCAAACCATCAGGAGCCCTCTATCTCCAAACCATCAGGGAGCCCTCTGTCTCTGAACCAGCTGGGAGCCCTCTGTCTCCAAACCATCAGGGAGCCCTTTGCCTCCGAACCATCAGGGACACCACTGTCTCCAAACCATCAGGGAGCCCTCTGTCTCCAAACCATCAGGGGGACCGCTGGCTCCAAACCATCAGGTAGCCCTCTGTCTCCGAACCATCGGGGAGCCCTCTGTCTTCGAACCATCAGGAACCCTCTGTCTCCAAACCATCAGGGCGACCGCTGACTCCAAACCATCAGGGAGCCCACTGTCTCCGAACCATCGGGGAGCCCTCTGCCTCCAAACCGTAGGGGAGCCCTCTGTCTCCGAACCATCAGGGAGCCCTCTGTCTCAAACCATCAGGAGCCCTCTATCTCTAAACCATCAGGAGCCCTCTATCTCCAAACCATCAGGGATCCCTCTGCCTCCAAACCATCAGGAGCCCTCTATCTCCAAACCATCAGGCAGCCATTTGCCTCCAAACCATCAGGGAGCCCTCTGTCTCCGAACCATCTGGGAGCCCTCTGTCTCCAAACCATCAGGGAGCCCTTTGCCTCCGAACCATTAGGGAGACCACTGTTTCCAAACCATCAGGGAGCCCTCTGTCTCCAAACCGTCGGGGAGCCCTCTGTCTCCAAACCATCAGGGAGCTCTGTCTCCAAACCATCAGGGAGCCCTCTGTCTCCAAACCATCAGGGGGACCGCTGGCTCCAAACCATCAGGGAGCCCTCTGTCTCCGAACCATCGGGGAGCCCTCTGTCTCTGAACCATCGGGGAGCCCTCTGTCTCCGAACCATCAGGAGCCCTCTGTCTCCAAACCATCAGGGGGACCGCTGACTCCAAACCATCAGGGAGCCCTCTGTCTCCGAACCGTTGGGGAGCCCTCTGTCTCCAAACCATCAGGGAGCCCGCTGTCTCCAAACTATCAGGGAGCTCTGTCTCAAACCATCAGGAGCCCTCTATCTCCGAACCGTCTGGGAGCCCTCTGTCTCTAAACCACCAGGAGCCCTCTGTATCCAAACCATCAGGGAGACTGCTGGCTCCAAACCATCAGGGAGCCCGCTGTCTCCAAACCATCAGGGAGCTCTCTGTCTCCAAACCATCAGGGAGACCGCTGCCTCCAAACCATTAGGGAGCCCTCTGTCTCTGAACCGTCAGGGAGCCCTCTGTCTCTGAACTGTCGGGGAGCCCTCTGTCTCCGAACCATCAGGGAGACCGCTGGCTCCAAACCATCAGGAAGCCCTCTGTCTCCGAACCGTCAGTGAGCCCTGTTGGACTTGGCCCTTTTTGCAGGGTCATCCCTAAACTTTTTGCCTTCCTCCTGTATTTTTTTTCTGACCTGGTGTTGGCTGTTTTATGACTCTGGGCACCTTACCACCGCTGATCAGTGCTAAGGTGCATATGCTCTCCCTATGGTAAAATGTTTATGTTCATTGGATTCCATGATTGGCTTATTTGGTTTACTATCAGCCCCTAGTAAAGTGCACCAGGAGACAGGGCTTGTAAATACAAATGCTGCTGGTGGGCTTGCAGCACTGGTTGTGCCACCCACAGAAGCGGCCTAGTAAAATGTGTCTAAGGTCTGCCATTGCAGAACCTGCGTGCAGGCTGGTATTGTCATGCTGACTGCACAAGTGCACCCACTTGCCAGTCCCTAAACCTTCTCTTAACTACATATTAGTCACCCCTCTGGTAGGCCCAAGGGCAGGGTGCATTGTAGGCATAAGGTAGGACAAGCCCTGATGTGTGTGGCATGTCCTAATAGTGAATTACAGCCATTTTCGTTTTTCACTATTGAAGGCTACCTGCTCTCCATAGGCCAGAATGGGCTGCTGGAATTACTACACGCTGTAATCCCAGTGGACTCAGAGAGCATGGTAGAAAGTCAAGTTTAGTATGCCTGAACTCAGAATAATAAAATACTTCTTTTAGAAAAGTTTATTTTAATATCCTGTGTTTGTAAATACTACTTTTAGAAAGTTAGTATTTACTGACCTGGCCATTTCAGTCCGCCTCTGCTGTGTGTGTGTGTTCTGCCTAGTAACAGTAAGGAGCAGGGCTGGGGAATTCCAGGAGACAGGCTGACTGCCAGGTGGTGGGTAGAGAGATTACACCAGGATGGGTGGGAGGAGTACACCTTGACTCTGAATAGACCTGTGCTCTGCCACCACAATGCCGGCTCCGCCCCCTGTGGAGCGGCTGATGTCTCTGCCCTGCTGCTGAAAGGAAAGAGCAGAGTCACCACAACAAAGTGCTCCAAAACCGGACTGAGCCAGGCCCAGGCCACCTGGCGACAAAGAACAAAAGAAACTTGCTATAAAAGAAGGAGCCCTGCTCCTAAGAAATCAGATCCTGTTTGCGCCAAGAAGAAACTCTGCCTGAAGAGAAGGACCTGGAAAAGCTGTATGGAGGAGTACTGTCTCTAAGCCTGATAGACTGGCCTGCGGTGGGTGCCTTGCTGCTGGAAGGAGAGGAAGAAAAGACTGAGAAAGACTTTTGAACAACTTGCGCTTTACAAACAATCTCCAAGGGCTTGCTTGTGAACTTGCCCCCTGAACTGCGCCCCAGGAACAGTGGGCGCTACCTTTCCCCTAGAAGAAGAGAAGCTGCTGGAGGTGATCCTGCCAACGCTGACCCCAGAGAACCTGTGTGCCCCTCATCTAAGCACCGCGACTTCTGCCATTGGGGCTATTGTGAGCACAGTAAGGCCTGCCTGCCTGGCCCGAGCACAGCAAGCAACTGCCCCCCCGAGCCGTAGCTCGCAAAGTAAAGAAGAGACTGACCAGGCTCCAAGCGCCGAGTCTCTGCGACCCCTGGCCGTGGAGTTCATTGTAAGGACCTGTGACGCACTGTTCGTCACCTGGGCGACGCCGACAGCGTGCCGCGCTGAAAGATCACCCCCGAGCTGCCCCTCCTGCTTCTGAACTTTGTTGTGTGCCTGGAAGCCTGGAAGTGCCCCACGAAGCATCGCCCTCCACTGACCTCAAGGGACAGCACCGCGACGTGGGACACTCCTCGACGGACTTCTGGAGACGCCACGAACATCGCCCCCCAAGTAAAGGTACTGTGCAGTGCAGCGCCCCTGTACGCAGCTTTCTACGCTGTGTACGGCGATCGTCCCGCTTCGCTTCACACGCGTGAAGCGTGAACTTTGGCAACGTGCGAACCAGCTGTACGAGGCGTCCCGACGAAGGTACGGCCCGTACAGCATTAAATACATTGACCGTGCTCACGCGGGAAGCGTGAGGTTCAGCAGGAGGCATACCGGACATGTACGACGCGTACCTACGAGGGTACGGTCCGTACGGTTCACGTCCAGCGTACGCGTGCTCACGCGAGAAGCGTGAGAAACGGCATGACGCGTCCAAACAGCGGTACGAAGCGTACCGGAGGCGCTACGAAGCGCACAATACCCCAAAGAAGCCTATTTTAAGTAGAAAAGTGCCATTTTAAGAACTGTGGACTGCCTAAAAGCAATACAAGTAACTGGAACCTCATTTAAGTATAGAACTGTATTTTTGAAAGCCTGCGTAAAGAAATCTTATATATAAAGACCTTTATTTTTACATAAATACAGCCTTGTGTCTCTGTGTGGGGGCTGGTGGTTGTTGTGTGGGACATCTTGAATGCTTAACCTAATGCCCTCTGGAATCTAGCCTGACTGCTCGCGCCACGTTACCTAGAGGGTGAGCAGGGGTTATTTTTAAAGAGGTAATCCTATGCCCTGACTTAGATGAAAAGGGTCCCTGCTTGTCACAAGTGCATACCTGCGCCAACCAGAGACCCCGGATTCTAACAAGCCCTCTGTCTCCAAACCATCAGGGAGCTCTGTCTCAAACCATCAGGGAGCCCTCTGTCTCCAAACCATCAGGGAGCCCTCTGTCTCCAAACCATCAGGGAGACCCCTGTCTCCAAACCATCAGGGAGACTGCTGTCTCCAAACCATCAGGGAACCCTCTGTCACCGAACCGTAGGGGAGCCCTCTGTCACCGAACCATCAGGGAGCCCTCTGTCTCCGAACCGTCAAGGAGCCCTCAGTCTCCGAACCATCAGGGAGCCCTCTGTCTCCAAACCATCAGGGAGCCCTCTGTCTCCAAACCATCAGGGAGACCCCTGTCTCCAAACCATCAGGGAGACTGCTGTCTCCAAACCATCAGGGAACCCTCTGTCACTGAACCGTAGGGGAGCCCTCTGTCACCGAGCCATCAGGGAGCCCTCTGTCTCCGAACCGTCAGGGAGCCCTCAGTCTCCGAACCATCAGGGAGCCCTCTGTCTCCAAACCATCAGGGAGCTCTCTGTCTCAAACCATCAGGGAGCCCTCTGCCTCTGAACCGTCAGGGAGCCCTCTGTCTCCAAACCATCAGGGAGCACTCTGTCTCCGAACCATCAGGGAGCCCTCTGTCTCTGAACCGTAGGGGAGCCCGCTGTCTCCGAACCATCTGGGAGCCCTCTGCCTCCGAATCATCAGGGAGCCCTCTGTCTGTCTCCAAACCATCAGGAGCCCTCTGTCTCCAAACCATCAGGGAGCCTTCTGTCTCAAACCATCAGGGATCACTCTGTCTCCGAACCGTAGGGGAGCCCGCTGTCTCCGAACCATCTGGGAGCCCTCTGCCTCCGAATCATCAGGGAGACCAATGTCTCCAATCTTCAGGGAGCCCTCTGTCTCCAAACCATCAGGGATCACTCTGTCTCCGAACCGTAGGGGAGCCCTCTGTCTCCAAACCATCAGGGAGACCTCTATCTCCAAACCATCAGGGAGACCGCTGTCTCCAAACCATCAGGGAAACCGCTGTCCCCGAACCATCAGGGAGATTGCTGTCACCAAACCATCAGGGAGCCCTCTGTCTCCAAACCATCAAGAAGACCGCTGTCTCCAAACCACCAAGGAGACCGCTGTCTCCAAATCATCAGGAAGCCCTCTGTCTCTGAACCATCAGGGAGTCCTCTGTCTCCAAATCATCAGGGAGCCCTCTGTCTCCGAACAATCCGGGAGACTGCTGTCTCCGCACCGTAGCGGAGCCCTCTGTCTCCGAACCATCAGGGAGCCCTCTTTCTCCAAACCATCATGGAGACCGCTGTCTCCAAACCATCAGGGAGCCCTCTGTCTCCAAACCATCAGGGAGCCCTCTGTCTCCGAACCGTAGGGGAGCCCTCTGTCTCCAAACCATCAGGGAGACCGCTGTCTCCAAACCATCAGGGAGCCCTCTGTCTCCAAACCATCAGGAAGCTCTCTGTCTCCAAACTATCAGGGAGCCCTCTGTCTCCAACCCATCAGGGAGCCCTCTGTCTCCAAAGCATCAGGGAGCTCTCTGTCTTCGAACCATCAGGGAGACAGATGTCTCCAAAACATTAGGGAGACCGCTGTCTCCAAACCATCAGGGAGCCCTCTGTCTCCAAACCATCAGGTAGACTGCTGTCTCCAAACCATCAGGGAGACAGCTGTCTCCAAAACATTAGGGAGACCGCTGTCTCCAAACCATCAGGGAGCCCTCTGACTCCAAACCATCAGGGAGACCGCTGTCGCCGAACCGTTGGGGATCCCGCTGACTCCAAACCATCAGGGAGACTTCTGTCTTCAAACCGTAGGGGAGCCATCTGTCTCCGAACTGTCGGGGAGACCGCTGTCTCCAAACCATCAGGGAGACCACTGTCTCCAAACCATCAGGTAGCCCCTGTCGCCAAACCATCAGGGAGACCACTGTCTCCAAACCATCAGGGAGCCCTTTGTCTCCAAACCATCAGGGAGACAGCTGTCTCCGAACCGTAGGGGAGCCCTCTGTCTCCGAACAATCCGGGAGACCGCTGTCTCCAAACCATCATGGAGACTGCTGTCTCCAAACCATCAGGGAGCCCTCTGTCTCCGAACCGTCGAGGGCCCTCTGTCTCCAAACCGTCGAGGGCCCTCTCTCACCAAACCATCAGGGAGCCCTCTGTCTCCGAACCGTCGGGGAGCCCTCTGTCTCCAAACCATCAGGGAGCCCTCTGTCTCCAAACCATCAGGGAGCCCTTTGTCTCCAAACCATCAGGGAGACAGCTGTCTCCGAACCGTAGGGGAGCCCTCTGTCTCCAAACCATCAGGGAGCCATCTGTCTCCAAACCATAAGGGAGCCCTCTGTCTCCGAACTATCAGAGAGCCCTCTGTCTCCGAACAGTAGGGGAGCCCTCTGTCTCCGAACCGTAGGGGAACCCTCTGTCTCCAAACCATCAGGGAGCCCTCTGTCTCCAAACCATCAGGGAGACCGCTGTCTCCAAACCATCAGGGAGACCGCTGTCCCCGAACCACCAAGGAGACCACTGTCTCCAAACCATCAGGAAGCCATCTGTCTCTGAACCATCAGGGAGTCCTCTGTCTCTAAACCATCAGGAAGCCCTCTGTCTCCGAACAATCCGGGAGACCGCTGTCTCCAAACCATCATGGAGACTGCGGTCTCCAAACCATCAGGGAGCCCTCTGTCTCCGAACCGTCGAGGGCCCTCTGTCTCCAAACCATCAGGGAGCCCTATGTCTCCGAACCGTCGGCGAGCCCTCTGTCTCCAAACCATCAGGGAGCCCTCTGTCTCCCAACCATCAGGGAGCCCTCTGTCTCCGAACCATAGGGGAGCCCTCTGTCTCCAAACCATCAGGAAGACCGCTGTCTCCAAACCATCAGGGAGCCCTCTGTCTCCAAGCCATCAGGAAGCCCTCTGTCTCCAAACTATCAGGGAGCCCTCTGTCTCCAAACCATCAGGGAGCCCTCTGTCTCCAAACCATCAGGGACCCCACTGTCTACAAACCATCAGGGAGCCCTCTGTCTCCTTACCGTCGGGGAGCCCTCTGTCTCCAAACCATCAGGGAGCCCTCTGTCTCCAAACCATCAGGGAGACCAATGTCTCCAATCTTCAGGGAGACCGCTGTCTCCAAATCATCAAGAAGCCCTCTGTCTCCAAACCATCAGGAAGCCCTCTGTCTCCAAACTATCAGGGAGCCCTCTGTCTCCAAACCATCAGGGAGCCCTCTGTCTCCAAACCATCAGGGAGAGCAATGTCTCCAATCTTCAGGGAGACCGCTGTCTCCAAACCATCAGGGAGCCCTCTGTCTCCTAACCATCAGGGAGCCCTCTGTCTCCGAAACGTCGGGGAGCCATCTGTGTCCAAACCATCAGGGGGACCGCTGTCTCCGAACCATCAGGGAGCCCTCTGTCTCCGAACCATCAGGGAGACAGCTGTCTCCAAACCATTAGGGAGACAGCTGTCTCCAAACCATCAGGGAGCCCTCTGTCTCCAAACCATCAGGGAGCACTCTGTCGCCGAACCGTTGGGGATCCCGCTGACTCCAAACCATCAGGGAGACTGCTGTCTCCGAACCATAGGGGAGCCCTCTGTCTTCAAACCATCAGGGAGCCCTCTGTCGCCAAACCATCAGGGAGCCCTCTGTCTCCGAACAGTAAGGGAGCCCTCTGTCTCCGAACCGTAGGGGAGCCCTCTGTCTCCAAACCATCAGGGATCACTCTGTCTCCGAACCGTAGGGGAGCCCTCTGTCTCCAAACCATCAGGGAGCCCTCTGTCTCCGAACAGTAAGGGAGCCCTCTGTCTCCGAACCGTAGGGGAGCCCTCTGTCTCCGAACCATCAGGGAGACAGCTGTCTCCAAACCATTAGGGAGACAGCTGTCTCCAAACCATCAGGGAGCCCTCTGTCTCCAAACCATCAGGGAGCACTCTGTCGCCGAACCGTTGGGGATCCCGCTGACTCCAAACCATCAGGGAGACTGCTGTCTCCGAACCGTAGGGGAGCCCTCTGTCTTCAAACCATCAGGGAGCCCTCTGTCGCCAAACCATCAGGGAGCCCTCTGTCTCCGAACAGTAAGGGAGCCCTCTGTCTCCGAATCGTAGGGGAGCCCTCTGTCTCCAAACCATCAGGGAGCCCTCTGTCTCCGAACCATCAGGGAGCCCTCTGTCTCCAAACCATCAGGGAGACCTCTATCTCCAAACCATCAGGGAGACCGCTGTCTCCAAACCATCAGGGAAACCGCTGTCCCCGAACCATCAGGGAGATTGCTGTCACCAAACTATCAGGGAGCCCTCTGTCTCCAAACCATCAAGAAGACCGCTGTCTCCAAACCACCAAGGAGACCGCTGTCTCCAAACCATCAAGAAGCCCTCTGTCTCTGAACCATCAGGGAGTCGTCTGTCTCCAAATCAGCAGGGAGCCCTCTGACTCCGAACAATCCGGGAGACCGCTGTCTCCGCACCGCAGTGGAGCCCTCTGTCTCCGAACCATCAGGGAGCCCTCTGTCTCCAAACCATCATGGAGACCGCTGTCTCCAAACCATCAGGGAGCCCTCTGTCTCCAAACCATCAGGGAGCCCTCTGTCTCCCAACCATCAGGGAGCCCTCTGTCTCCGAACTGTAGGGGAGCCCTCTGTCTCCAAATCATCAGGGAGACCGCTGTCTCCAAACCATCAGGGAGCCCTCTCTCTCCAAACCATCAGGGAGCCCCCTGTCTCCAAACCATCAGGGAGCCCTCTGTCTCCAAACCATCAGGGAGCCCTCTGTCTCCAAACCATCAGGGAGCCCTCTGTCTCCAAACCATCAGGGAGCCTTCTGTCTCCGAACCGTCGGGGAGCCCTCTGTCTCCAAACCATCAGGGAGACCGCTGTCTCCAAACCATCAGGGAGTCCTCTGTCCCCGAACCATCAGGTAAACTGCTGTCTCCAAACCATCAGGGAGCCCTCTGTCTCCGAACCATCAGGGAGACAGCTGTCTCCAAAACATTAGGGAGACCGCTGTCTCCAAACCATCAGGAAGCCATCTGTCTCCGAACCATCAGGGAGTCCTCTGTCTCCAAACCATCAGGGATCCCTCTGTCTCCGAACAATCCGGGAGACCGCTGTCTCCAAACCATCATGGAGACTGCTGTCTCCAAACCATCAGGGAGACCTCTGTCTCCGAACCGTCGAGGGCCCTCTGTCTCGAAACCGTCGAGGGCCCTCTGTCTCCAAACCATCAGGGAGCCCTCTGTCTCCGAACCGTCTGGGAGCCCTCTGTCTCCAAACCATCAGGGAGCCCTCTGTCTCCCAACCATCAGGGAGCCCTCTGTCTCCGAACCGTAGGGGAGCCATCTGTCTCCAAACCATCAGGGAGACCGCTGTCTCCAAACCATCAGGGAGCCCTCTTTCTCCAAACCATCAGGGAGCCCTCTGTCTCCAAACCATCAGGGAGCCCTCTGTCTCCGAACCATCGGGGAGCCCTCTGTCTCCAAACCATCAGGCTGACCGCTGTCTCCAAACCATCAGTGAGTCCTCTGTCCCCGAACCATCAGGTAGACTGCTGTCTCCAAACCATCAGGGAGCCCTGTCTCCGAACCATCAGGGAGACAGCTGTCTCCAAAACATTAGGGAGACCGCTGTCTCCAAACCATCAGGGAGCCCTCTGTCTCCAAACCATCAGGGAGCCCTCTGTCTCCAAACCATCAGGGAGACCGCTGTCACCGAACCGTTGGGGATCCCGCTGACTCCAAACCATCAGGGAGACTTCTGTCTCCAAACCGTAGGGGAGCCATCTGTCTCCGAACCGTCGGGGAGACCGCTGTCTCCAAACCATCAGGGAGACCACTGTCTCCAAACCATCAGCTAGCCCCTGTCGCCAAACCATCAGGGAGACCGCTGTCTCCAAACCATCAGGGAGCCCTTTGTCTCCGAACCATCAGGGAGACCGCTGTCTCCGAACCGTAGGGGAGCCCTTTGTCTCCGAACCCTCAGGGAGCCATCTGTCTCCAAACCATCAGGGAGCCCTCTGTCTCCGAACCATCAGAGAGCCCTCTGTCTCCGAACAGTATGGGAACCCTCTGTCTCCGAACCGTAGGGGAACCCTCTGTCTCCAAACCATCAGGGAGCCCTCTGTCTCCAAACCATCAGGGAGCCCTCTATCTCCAAACCATCAGGGAGACCGCTGTCTCCAAACCATCAGGGAGACCGCTGTCCCCGAACCATCAGGGAGACTGCTGTCTCCAAACCATCAGGGAGCCCTCTGTCTCCAAACCATCAAGGAGACCGCTGTCTCCAAACCACCAAGGAGACCGCTGTCTCCAAACCATCAGGAAGCCATCTGTCTCCGAACCATCAGGGAGTCCTCTGTCTTCAAACCATCAGGGAGCCCTCTGTCTCCGAACAATCCGGGAGACCGCTGTCTCCAAACCATCATGGAGACTGCTGTCTCCAAACCATCAGGGAGCCCTCTGTCTCCGAACCGTCGAGGGCCCTCTGTCTCCAAACCATCAGGGAGCCCTCTGTCTCTGAACCGTCGGGGAGCCCTCTGTCACTAAACCATCAGGGAGATCACTGTCTCCAAACCATCAGGGAGACCGCTGTCTCCGAACCGTCGAGGGCCCTCTGTCTCCAAACCATCAGGGAGCCCTCTGTCTCCAAACCGTCGGCGAGCCCTCTGTCTCCAAACCATCAGGGAGCCCTCTGTCTCCCAACCATCAGGGAGCCCTCTGTCTCCGAACCGTAGGGGAGCCCTCTGTCTCCAAACCATCAGGAAGACCGCTGTCTCCAAACCATCAGGGAGCCCTCTGTCTCCAAGCCATCAGGAAGCCCTCTGTCTCCAAACTATCAGGGAGCCCTCTGTCTCCAAACCATCAGGGAGCCCTCTGTCTCCAAACCATCAGGGACCCCACTGTCTACAAACCATCAGGGAGCCCTCTGTCTCCGAACCGTCGGGGAGCCCTCTGTCTCCAAACCATCAGGGAGCCCTCTGTCTCCAAACCATCAGGGAGACCAATGTCTCCAATCTTCAGGGAGACCACTGTCTCCAAATCATCAAGAAGCCCTCTGTCTCCAAACCATCAGGAAGCCCTCTGTCTCCAAACTATCAGGGAGCCCTCTGTCTCCAAACCATCAGGGAGCCCTCTGTCTCCAAACCATCAGGGAGAGCAATGTCTCCAATCTTCAGGGAGACCGCTGTCTCCAAACCATCAGGGAGCCCTCTGTCTCCTAACCATCAGGGAGCCCTCTGTCTCCGAAACATCGGGGAGCCATCTGTGTCCAAACCATCAGGGAGACCGCTGTCTCCGAACCATCAGGGAGCCCTCTGTCTCCGAACCATCAGGGAGACAGCTGTCTCCAAACCATTAGGGAGACAGCTGTCTCCAAACCATCAGGGAGCCCTCTGTCTCCAAACCATCAGGGAGCACTCTGTCGCCGAACCGTTGGGGATCCCGCTGACTCCAAACCATCAGGGAGACTGCTGTCTCCGAACCGTAGGGGAGCCCTCTGTCTTCAAACCATCAGGGAGCCCTCTGTCGCCAAACCATCAGGGAGCCCTCTGTCTCCGAACAGTAAGGGAGCCCTCTGTCTCCGAACCGTAGGGGAGCCCTCTGTCTCCAAACCATCAGGGATCACTCTGTCTCCGAACCGTAGGGGAGCCCTCTGTCTCCAAACCATCAGGGAGCCCTCTGTCTCCGAACAGTAAGGGAGCCCTCTGTCTCCGAACCGTAGGGGAGCCCTCTGTCTCCGAACCATCAGGGAGACAGCTGTCTCCAAACCATTAGGGAGACAGCTGTCTCCAAACCATCAGGGAGCCCTCTGTCTCCAAACCATCAGGGAGCACTCTGTCGCCGAACCGTTGGGGATCCCGCTGACTCCAAACCATCAGGGAGACTGCTGTCTCCGAACCGTAGGGGAGCCCTCTGTCATCAAACCATCAGGGAGCCCTCTGTCGCCAAACCATCAGGGAGCCCTCTGTCTCCGAACAGTAAGGGAGCCCTCTGTCTCCGAACCGTAGGGGAGCCCTCTGTCTCCAAACCATCAGGGAGCCCTCTGTCTCCGAACCATCAGGGAGCCCTCTGTCTCCAAACCATCAGGGAGACCTCTATCTCCAAACCATCAGGGAGACCGCTGTCTCCAAACCATCAGGGAAACCGCTGTCCCCGAACCATCAGGGAGATTGCTGTCACCAAACTATCAGGGAGCCCTCTGTCTCCAAACCATCAAGAAGACCGCTGTCTCCAAACCACCAAGGAGACCGCTGTCTCCAAACCATCAAGAAGCCCTCTGTCTCTGAACCATCAGGGAGTCGTCTGTCTCCAAATCAGCAGGGAGCCCTCTGTCTCCGAACAATCCGGGAGACCGCTGTCTCCGCACCGCAGTGGAGCCCTCTGTCTCCGAACCATCAGGGAGCCCTCTGTCTCCAAACCATCATGGAGACCGCTGTCTCCAAACCATCAGGGAGCCCTCTGTCTCCAAACCATCGGTGAGCCCTCTGTCTCCCAACCATCAGGGAGCCCTCTGTCTCCGAACTGTAGGGGAGCCCTCTGTCTCCAAACCATCAGGGAGACCGCTGTCTCCAAACCATCAGGGAGCCCTCTCTCTCCAAACCATCAGGGAGCCCCCTGTCTCCAAACCATCAGGGAGCCCTCTGTCTCCAAACCATCAGGGAGCCCTCTGTCTCCAAACCATCAGGGAGCCCTCTGTCTCCAAACCATCAGGGAGCCTTCTGTCTCCGAACCGTCGGGGAGCCCTCTGTCTCCAAACCATCAGGGAGACCGCTGTCTCCAAACCATCAGGGAGTCCTCTGTCCCCGAACCATCAGGTAGACTGCTGTCTCCAAACCATCAGGGAGCCCTCTGTCTCCGAACCATCAGGGAGACAGCTGTCTCCAAAACATTAGGGAGACCGCTGTCTCCAAACCATCAGGAAGCCATCTGTCTCCGAACCATCAGGGAGTCCTCTGTCTCCAAACCATCAGGGATCCCTCTGTCTCCGAACAATCCGGGAGACCGCTGTCTCCAAACCATCATGGAGACTGCTGTCTCCAAACCATCAGGGAGACCTCTGTCTCCGAACCGTCGAGGGCCCTCTGTCTCGAAACCGTCGAGGGCCCTCTGTCTCCAAACCATCAGGGAGCCCTCTGTCTCCGAACCGTCTGGGAGCCCTCTGTCTCCAAACCATCAGGGAGCCCTCTGTCTCCCAACCATCAGGGAGCCCTCTGTCTCCGAACCGTAGGGGAGCCCTCTGTCTCCAAACCATCAGGGAGACCGCTGTCTCCAAACCATCAGGGAGCCCTCTTTCTCCAAACCATCAGGGAGCCCTCTGTCTCCAAACCATCAGGGAGCCCTCTGTCTCCGAACCATCGGGGAGCCCTCTGTCTCCAAACCATCAGGCTGACCGCTGTCTCCAAACCATCAGTGAGTCCTCTGTCCCCGAACCATCAGGTAGACTGCTGTCTCCAAACCATCAGGGAGCCCTGTCTCCGAACCATCAGGGAGACAGCTGTCTCCAAAACATTAGGGAGACCGCTGTCTCCAAACCATCAGGGAGCCCTCTGTCTCCAAACCATCAGGGAGCCCTCTGTCTCCAAACCATCAGGGAGACCGCTGTCACCGAACCGTTGGGGATCCCGCTGACTCCAAACCATCAGGGAGACTTCTATCTCCAAACCGTAGGGGAGCCATCTGTCTCCGAACCGTCGGGGAGACCGCTGTCTCCAAACCATCAGGGAGACCACTGTCTCCAAACCATCAGCTAGCCCCTGTCGCCAAACCATCAGGGAGACCGCTGTCTCCAAACCATCAGGGAGCCCTTTGTCTCCGAACCATCAGGGAGACCGCTGTCTCCGAACCGTAGGGGAGCCCTTTGTCTCCGAACCCTCAGGGAGCCATCTGTCTCCAAACCATCAGGGAGCCCTCTGTCTCCGAACCATCAGAGAGCCCTCTGTCTCCGAACAGTATGGGAACCCTCTGTCTCCGAACCGTAGGGGAACCCTCTGTCTCCAAACCATCAGGGAGCCCTCTGTCTCCAAACCATCAGGGAGCCCTCTATCTCCAAACCATCAGGGAGACCGCTGTCTCCAAACCATCAGGGAGACCGCTGTCCCCGAACCATCAGGGAGACTGCTGTCTCCAAACCATCAGGGAGCCCTCTGTCTCCAAACCATCAAGGAGACCGCTGTCTCCAAACCACCAAGGAGACCGCTGTCTCCAAACCATCAGGAAGCCATCTGTCTCCGAACCATCAGGGAGTCCTCTGTCTTCAAACCATCAGGGAGCCCTCTGTCTCCGAACAATCCGGGAGACCGCTGTCTCCAAACCATCATGGAGACTGCTGTCTCCAAACCATCAGGGAGCCCTCTGTCTCCGAACCGTCGAGGGCCCTCTGTCTCCAAACCATCAGGGAGCCCTCTGTCTCTGGACCGTCGGGGAGCCCTCTGTCACTAAACCATCAGGGAGATCACTGTCTCCAAACCATCAGGGAGACCGCTGTCTCCAAACCATCTGGGAGACCGCTGTCTCTGAACCGTCTGGGAGCCCTCTGTCTGCAAACCATCAGGGAGCCCCTGTCTCCGAACCGTCGGGGTGCCCTCTGTCTCCAAACCATCAGGGAGCCCTCTGTCTCCGAACCGTCAGGGAGCCCTCTGTCTATGGCAGCACTGAGTTCTGGATTCACACTTCACCAGCAGCAGCAGTCAGGCCCCTCTGGTCACAGTGGAGATGCATATGGCACACTGGAACTTGCAGTTGTCGTTGCTTCATGCAGTTCATCAAATGAACCGCATAGAATAGCTGGGTGCCCTCTCTCAGCTTGGTGCCAGGCACACTCCTGAGCACGTCAGCTTCTTCTGGGTGTCCTACGCCACTGGATAGTGTTTCCTCCTGCAGGCCAGGCACTCTTCTTCCTTCCCTGAGTGGGCAGTTATGCAGTTAGGTAGGAACACAGGTTTGGCTTCTCCTCTTGGTTAGTCTTTCATCCTGCAGGCCAGACACTCTCCTTCGTTCCCTGAGTGGGCAGTTATGCAGTTAGGTAGGAACAAAGGTTGGCTTCTCCTTCTGGATAGTCTTTCCTCCTGCAGGCCAAGCACTCTACTTCCCTCTCTGAGCAGGCAAGTTGTCTTCGAGGCACTAGACAGACCTACAGCTTCTCCATCAAGTTGTGCAGACTTTAGGGGATGTCTTCTCAAATCTGGAATACTGGATGGTTGACATAAGCCATGAATCACAGCAGCTCTTTGAATACTCTCTGGAGCACTGACCTCTTTGCAACCAGAAGCAAGTTAGAAAGTTTGGGCCCCACCATTATACTCATTTTCCAGACTGGGGATGTTGATCCACTCTGTAAAGTCCTGGAACAAGTTTGATGTGGTTCCCTTACAAATATCAATGTCTGGCTATATGCAGACACAGCCTTAGTGCCAGGTGATAGCACTCACAGCACATAGGGATGATGCTAACCCGAAGCAGAGGTATCCAAAACATTGACTCAATAAAGTGTCAACACCCTGCATCTGGCAGCCATCCTGAAGTGTCAATCAGGGAAAAATAAAAGGGCAAGCCCATCTAGAAATGTACTCATTTTTAACAAGAGAATCTGCTAACGCACCCCTCTCTCCTACCATCCACCAATTGGCAATGCTCAGGAGAAACAATCAACCTGCTAAAACGTCCTCATGGTATTTCAAAGGGTAAGTCTGTCCCCATCCTTCCTCACTCAGGGGAATGTTTACTAGAATGGTGGTGCAGGGCAGCCCAGCAAGTTACCTTGCTGCACTGTCCTGCGTCACACGTAAAAGGCAGGAATGCACCATATTTAGCCAATGTGGTGCACTCCTGTCCTTTCCCCCTGCGCTGGTGCCGTTTCGGCAGCCTAGCGCCATAGCAGGCACCCTTGCACCATGGTGTAAAGATGTCTGCATTATAGGCAAGATTGTTTTTGTGCAGGAAGGGGAGCCTTCCTGAACAAATACAATCCATAGATGTGTTTTCCTTATTTTATGTGTGCTGCAGGATTCAGCACACATAGAAAGCGGAAAAAACGAGGAGAAATAAACATTTCTCCTCATTACGACTCATCTGGGGAGGCTTAAGGTATTGATGCATTCCCAGGTTTACAAGTTCTTGTAAATCTGGGAATGCATCAAAAGCTATAGGATTTGCATGGGAATACTAACCGCAACATGCCTCCTAGCTTAAAGGGTGTGGGAGGTATGATTCCAAGCACTGGAAGAGCCCTCCGTTAAGCTCTCAGTGCTCCCGGTACCAACCTTCTACACAACATGGCTGCTTCTGACCAGAAACACGATTCTGCCCTCCTGCTGCTGAACCAAGCTCGAGCAGGGGAAGGCAGAACAATAGGTATCCTGTCACAGGGAGGTGTGACCTCCTCCCCGACAGGATTTAGTGTATTGGGGCTGGGTGGGTGCGCTTGCCAGCGCCACTCTGTCTGCATGAGGGGCACATTTGGTGCCTCCTTGCATAGTCCAGTTCAAGTGTAAAGACTTAAGGCAACACATGTACCAACATCGCATCATTTTGATATTAAAGTAAACATAATGATGAAAAACAAACCAGAATCCCCAATATCTATTTTTGTATATGGAGTATCAAAAGATGTTTTATTAATAATCAATTAAATACTGAAAAACAATTTCATACTAAAACAACACCCCATTCATACTAATTCATTCATGTCTTCACTTTATAATCCACACACAATAAAAACCACAATCTTTTTGACAGAGACACTGATAACAGCACAACAGTCTATTACCACTGTGCCACATTGTTTCTCTACGATTATGAAAATCAAATACTAATTGTTATCATTGTCTCTGTCAAAAAGTTTGTGGTTTGTATTGTGTGCGGATTATAAAGTGTAAGAATGAAGACATGAATGAATTAGTATGAATGGGGTGTTGTTTTAGTATGAAATTGTTTTTCAGTATTTAATTGATTATTATGAGCCCAGCCCAGCTCTCATACACCGTGGTCCCCCACACCAGAAAGATCAGATCGGGAGGCCGCTCCTTCTCCTTCCTCGCGGCCAGGGCCAGGAACACCCTTCCGCTCCACCTCAGACAGACAACATCGCTCTCCATCTTCGCAAGAAACCTCAGACCTGGCTCTTCGACAGACCCCCTCCTTGATGGACTGGAACCTGCACCTCTCCCTCCAGGGCCTTGAGACCCTTACGGGTGAGTAGCCGTACTTAACAAACACCTGATTGATTGATTGACCCTTCCAAGGCATGTGGGCATCCAAGACACCTGAAGGAATCTCCCTTGGAGTGAAGGAGACTTTTCCCTGCATCTGCAGGCACCACAACTAAGCTGACCGGTCTACTGATCTTGAGTTCCCACAGACTCCAGAAGGCTCCGCAACACAAGTGGTGGTTCTCCACATCTCTTGAGGCCTGCCCTCCCCTCTCACCAAGTTTGAGACCAGTATCCCTCGTAGGAGCCGCAGGAATGAACCCCTGCACTGCATTGACTTGGCGTTGCAAAGGCTTGTTGGCTTCCTTCCACAAATATCTTTAGGCTCCAAGTAGCCCCAACCTCAAGCATCTTCAGTGACAAGAATCCTTGTCCATACCACATCGTTTTCACCGTGGCCTGCATCTTTTTGGTGAACTGCTCGAGGTCCTCTTGCAACTCCATTGCCTCCCGCCTGTGCGTCCTGTTGAGGGTCACCTTTGTGTCTATTGAGCTCCCCTGATTGCTTGGGGCCTGCCCTGGCTCCCCTGTTTGTGGTGAGTCCCCTGGACCTTGCTGGTCCCTACATTGCACTTTCTTCAACTTCCACGTTGTTTGCAATTGCCAAGGCCTGTTGGTGCTCCCGATGGACACCGACCTCTCAACTCTCGACATCCGATGTGGGACAGCTCGTGCATGGCTCCTGGTCTTCCCCAGCATCGCCTGGTCCTCACAGCTGCAAAACCAAGGTCACTGTCAACTCTCCTGCAACTCCCGAAATCGGTGGGCATTCCTCTTCCAGGTCTCCGGGTCACTCCTGAGTGACATAGAATCTGTCCCCTCTGCTCGCAGGTACTCTTCAACTTGAATCCACCTTTGGATTCCCCTGAACACTTTCTCCTTCTCCAGCAGTGGCATTTCTCTGATGTCCTCCATTGGGTTCGACAACGGTTTCCGACACCACTTCACACCTATGCTCCCGGCTTCCCTGGTGTAGGTAGCATGGGTACTAGTATGTCCATGGGTGGGGTGGCTCTCCAACCTTCTATCTTCCACAGGGTTTCTTCAGGGTCCACTGGAGAGGGTCCTTAATCTTTAAAATTGCAACCGTGACTTACACGTGGATTTGTACAGAGAACGCAGTTGTGTTCCCATGCTGCACCCAGTCTCCATAGTGCTCCTAGTCACTCACCTTGGGTGGTTCCTTGGGTTCCCAGGACTTCTACATCCTCTGGACCTTCTCTTGACATGAGTCGTGATTCTTATACCACTTTCTTAGTATATGGTTTGGTCCCTCCCCCGGGTCTACTGTTTATTCTGTGTTATTTATGCAATTTCTATGCAAAGTATTGTGTGCATTGTGCATATACCTGGGTAGGAGATATCTGTATGTGTTAGTGAGTATTATTTAATAAATGTATATTTTTATAAATTCCTTATGTGACTCTTTTTCACTTAATCTCTACTATAAGATTGCATTCTGGTAAAACAAGCTGCCTTACACTCCTTCTGGACTAAGCCTGAAGGCTGCTCTCCACAGCTACCACTTAGAGAGCTTTCTAAGGTTGTCTAAGACCTCTTAAATCACCATAAGGGTTGTCTGGACTGCTGCAAGTGGTCCACTTACATAAGTGTACATCATATACCAGGCCAGACTCTCACACCCTATCATTATTGCTAACAGCCCCTTCTCCCACATTCTCAATTATAACTCTACCATGTACCTCTACTATTGATTCAACCTCATCCACCGGCACACTTGAGACACAACCCGCTACCATATATTTTTTTTCCTTTTCCATATTCTACCTCAAAATTATAATCCATTGCAGATAAAATCCATCTGGAAATATGCGGAGTGACATTTGCTTCTAATCCTCTACCTCCTTTAAATGAGTATTGTTAGAACTGGCACCATTGGCATGGGTCTCCCTCCCATTTTTGCTGTTGCCTCCTCTGCTTTTGCTGTGTTTTGGACTCCGTTTTTGCTGGTCTGTATGCTTTGGGCACTTTGCCACTGCTGTTCAGTGCGAAAGTGCATGTGCTTCCTCTGAAAATTGTTGTTATGGATTAGTGATTCCATGATTGGCTATTTGATTTACTAGTCAGTCCCTAGTACAGTGCACTGTGTGTGTCCAGGGCCTGTAAATCAAATGCTGCTAGTGGGCTGCAGCACTGATTGCTCCACCCGCAGAAGCAGCTTGTAAATGTAACCCTGGCCTGTAATTGCAGAGCCTGTGTGCAGTCTGGGACTGCCATGTCAACTTGGCAAGTGCACACACTTGCCAGTCCCTAAACCTTCCCTTTTCTACATGTTAGTCACCCCTCATGTAGGCCCAAAGTACCCCTGTGGGCAGGGTGTAGTGTATGTAAAAGGTAGGACATGCCCTGGTGTGTGTGGCATGTCCTGATAGGGAAATACTGCCAATTTCGTTTTTCACTATTGAAAGCGTACCTGTTCCCATAGGACAGAATGGGGAGTTTGTTTAAAACATTTTATAAACATAACTGACCCTAGGAACGAGGTGGAAATATAAGGTTTAGCATGCCTGAACTAAGAATGTTAAAGTGCATCTTTTAGTGAAGGTGATCTTACATTCTTTGTTTGGAAATACCACTTTTAGAAAGCAGGTATTTTCTTACCTATCCATCCAGTGTGCCTCTGCTAGCTTTGTGTATTGCATGTCTGTCTTTTGGATGACAGGGGCTGGAGAGGCTCCGGAAGTCTGATGAGTCAGGGCTGGGCTGAATGGGCCTGGGTTGCATTTAGTGTAGGGGAGGAGATTTCCTTTCACCTGAATAGGCCTGGTCTGCCTTTAAATAATGCCATCTCCACCTCCTGCCAGGAAGCTGCACCAGTGAGGACAGAACTGTTTTTGGGCAGGTACAGACACTTTCTGCCTTCAGAGAACAAAGGATTTGTGTGTATAAAAAGATGGGCCCAGACCCCAGACTTTTAGATTACTTCTGGGAGATCCAGAGGAACCTCTGCCAAGGAGAA
Organism: Triturus cristatus; assembly: GCF_964204655.1. Taxonomy (NCBI): domain Eukaryota; kingdom Metazoa; phylum Chordata; class Amphibia; order Caudata; family Salamandridae; genus Triturus; species Triturus cristatus. Next base: position 45,065,600 of record NC_140589.1, read on the forward strand.
GAGCTGGATAAGCTGAGGAGGAATACTGCCCCTGTGCTGTTTGCTGTCTGGGGTTGGACTGCAGTGGCTGCTTGCTGCCAAGGAAAGGAGAAAAGGACTTTGCTGCTGCTTTGTCACCTGCTTGAAGAAAAGATCGCCAAGGGCTTGAAACTGAGCTTGCCTCCTGTTCTGAAGTCTCAGGGACACAAAGACTTCACCACCAGCTCCCCTGAATTTCCTTGCTGGGAATCCCAACCTGCAAAAAGGTGCCTGCTGCTGTTTAGGACCTCTAGAGACTATTTGTCGCTGGGAGCTGGAAAATCGACACAACGAGGAAGAAGCAAGACACATTCGCACCAGTTTCCGACGCATCGCTAAAGAAACCGTCGCAGCGCCTGCCCTAGCTCGAGAAATCACCGCACGCCGCATCGAGTGTTCCGATGTCCGAAGCATGAGACCGACGCACTGATTGCGACGCAAGGCCTGTAGTGTGGCTGCTGGAGTTCACGCATCGTACCGGATCATCACATCGAGGTGCCAAGTTGTCGCATCATTGAGGGAGGCAGTAAGAAACAGACACATCACCTCCTCTCCAGTAAGGAATAGGCGCATCACCTCCCCTGCGTTGCTGTAAGGAACAGCTACTCACCTTCCCTGAAGCAAGGAACTGATGCATCACCTTCCCTGCGGCCATTTTGTTTGTTTTGCGTGATGTATCTAAGGTAATTTGTGGGACAAGTGTCGCCTTTACAACTTGCATTGAACTGAACTATTCCTACCATTTGAAAGCCTTATTTTTAATACTGTATTGTGGATTTTTGTCGTTTGGTCTTGTTTTGGTTTAGATAAAGCTTACTTATTTTTCTAAACTGGTGTGGTGTCCATCTGTAGTGTTTTCACTGTATTACTGTATGTGTTCACAAAGGCTTTACACACTGCCTCTGAGATAAGCCTGTCTGCTCGTGCCAAGCTACCAAGGGGGTGAGCAGGGATTATTTTAGGAGTGTATGCCCTTACCCTGACTAGAAGCAAGGGTCCCTATTTGGACAAAGGTGCAAACCATTGCTAACTAGAGACCCCCATCCTAACAAGTATGGTAATGTCTTGTGATCTGTTCTAATTGTAAACAGTAACCCCCACACAAACATTTAAATTGATTAATTTCCCAGGAATAAGCAGGTGCCCCTGCCTCACTGTTACAAAATATGTGGTTTCTCCTCCGCCTAACCACCTAGAAGCAAAACCTACTGTGAGCGAGTCTCCAGCCACCATTTGGGGTAATATATTTCCAATGCCTACACAATTTGCATCGGTAGTGAAGTGTGTTTTGCCTGAAAGATCAAAATGTCCTCATATGGAAGCTCACACTACACTTTCTTTCACCTTCTCAAATACAAGTTCACATGCTGCATTCCACTCAAACACCATTGTAGGAAGGTGGATATCTGACTATGGTTACCCCCAACTTTTTGCCTAGTGTCTAGCTGGTTTTTCGACTTAGTTGGCCTGAGATCCTGCCATTCAGGGTCTCAGGCTGTCTGCTCTCTCCTTAACATGGACTCCATGTACCCTAGGTACATACACAATTGGTAAGGATCACCTTATTGGACCCTGTACAGTGTACCCTAGGTACCCAGGGCATAGGTGTACCCTAGGCCTCCCAGGGGCTGCAGCATGTATTATGCCACCCCTGGTCTGGCCTTCCAATCAGACACAACTGGCTGATCACTCAGCTGGGGCAAGGTCGTGTAATCACCCCTTGCTTAGATATAGTATATCTATATCTACCTTATATATAGACACATGTGTACCTATCAGCCACTCCTATGGCAGGCCTTAACAATCCTGGAGGCAGAGTGCTTGGTAACATGTGAGATGGTGCTCTAGCATGAGCTGAGCCTGTCTGCAGCTTTCGGAACCATGTCCTTATAGCTGTTCTATGATATAGCCTACCATATACTCTTAAAGTGCCTTATAATCTTAAACGGTTATGGTAACTCTGGTTTGGCTTTATCAAAACATGTCGTGTAAGGTGTCTAACACTGTGGAATAATACCCCCATACCATTTCTGGACATGAGGATATTATTCCCCTCTTCTAGAGGGAAAGACATGTTAAAATCATACTTCACTGTTAGCCTCTGACCAAAGCCTCAGCATCACAAAATGGATGCTGCTGCCACAACACAAGTCTGACCTCCTGCAGCTGGGAGTGATCCCAGCCAGGGAGGCCTGGACAATAGGTTTCCTGCTTGGGGAGGTGCTAGCACCTCCCCAGACAGCCTTTAGTGTATTGGGGCAGGGTGGGCTGAAAGGAATGAGACATGCCTGGGGCACACAAGGTGTTCCTTGCATAGTCCAGTTCAAACCGGCGCTGGGGCACTCCAGCCCCAGCTCTGGCGTGAAACTGGACAAAGGGAAGTGGGTGTAACCACCCCCTCCCAGGTCCCACCCATAAGGCGTGACCTAGCAGGTATCCCAGCCCCCCAGATTAGTATAAGAGTGGGAGTTGGGCCTCAAGACTTTAGATTATCCTGAACCTGCAACTTGAACAGAAACTCTGGACCTTCGACATTCGACGAAAGAAGAAGACTGAAGAATCTCCCTTGTGGCCAAGGAGTGGCTACCCTGTGCAAACAGGCACCATCAAGAGACTACCCTTTGCTTTGCCCACGTTCTACGAGGAACCGACTGCAGAGCCCGACCAGAGCCTTGACTTCCAGACTTCTCCGACCCTGATCCACATCCACAGCAGAGCTGAGATCCGTGGAGGCGACGAGCGACGTGGGACCGGCTACCTGGGAAAAGTGGCTAGTATCTTCAAGCGCAGTGTTGGAAGGCGGACCCCGAGGAGTCGGCGAGACCACCAAGGGGGGCCCTCACACTGTACGAAGTAGCCGAGCGCTGCCGAGAAGTCTCCTGAGAGATCCTTCTCCTATCACGTACTAGCACAGTAACACCACCACACAGGACTCAAGGAGGTTGTCTCAAGACGAGCAATTCTTTATCAGCAATAAAAAGGTTACGAGGTCAATATTTACATGAAGGGATCGAGGGATCCACCAAAAGTCTCAGTGTCTCTTTGGAAGGGTAGGGGTAGCGGGACAGTCTTTGGCAGGAGTGCGGTACGAGGGTACCTGGGGCCCAGTTCTTATCCTCAAGCTGGAGGACCTCCGGATCTCGGAGGGGTCGAGCCGCGACGGCGTCAGCAGGGCTCCGGCGTACAGTTCGTGGAGAGCCGCGATCCAATCAGCAGGGCTCTCAAGATGGTTTCTGCTCAGCTCGAGCCGCGACGTCGTCAGCAGGGCTCCGAGGGAGGTTTCAGCGAGGTTGGGCCGCGACAGCGTCAGCAGGGCTCCGATGTTCCAGGTGGCTTCAAAGTGTTCACAAGAAGGAGCCGCGACGCAGTCAGCAGGGCTCGTGATGATTCCGACAAGAGTTCTTCTCCGTAGGGTCAGCCGCGATTCAATCAGCAGGGCTCTCGACTCCGGGATACAACTGCCGGTCTGTGGCGGGGTCGCCCCAGATATAGGTCTGGAGCCCTTTGATGTCCGGACCCAGGCGCCCGGTGGGGGCGGAGGAGCCGGGTGGAGGTGGCCAGACGCCCAGCATGAGAGGCGCCAGGCCCACGAGAGGTGCAGGGCGATCACACCTAGAGAGGGGAGGACAGTTGGGGGTCCCATCGATACTGTCCTCCGCCGGGGGCGATGAATGGTTCCTGCGGCACCCCCTGGCCAGTTCGTGGTGCCTCGATGTCGGGGCTTCGCTGGGGTCGGGGCCGGGTTGAGCGGGGTGGCACTGGCTGGTGCACAGTGTCACGTGGAGGCCAACAAGATGGCGGAGCCGCGAGGGGTACGCGACCTCGTGCAGCTCAGGATGAGGGGTCTCGGTGCAGTTCAGAAGGGTGGCCCGTGAAGGCCGGGGCGGGTAGCGGGCACAATCCACGGGGGTAAGGGCCACGCCACGAGGCCGGGTCCAACACGCAGCTTCTGAGGCACCCTCGAAGTTGTGCACCGGGGATTGAGAAGCCCCACCCCCAAGCACCATCTGCACCGAAGATCAGCCCCCCACACTCAACGAGTCCTGCGTGGGGCCCTTCAGCATTTTCCTGCTTGCCGCGTCTGTCCGGTTGCTTGCCCGCTGGCTAGTGGCCTTTGTGACGACGCATCCCGTAATCTTCACTGCTGGTTTGGCTCCTCCAGACTGGCTCCTGCTTCTTTGAAAAAGAGAAGCACCCCAGACCTTCCTGGTCTGCACCAGAAGCAAGTCCTTCATTCTGCGTGGGTTCCGCTTGCCAAGGCTTGGTGAGTCCTAGTCCAACTTCGACGCCGCCGACAGCAAGAGCCTTCGTGGGACAGCTCGCCTCCTGGTCCTGGTCGTCCTCTACGCTTCCTGGTCCTCCTGGCTGCAGCGACAAGCTTCACCTTCACCTGCAATCTTCACAACATCGCCTGGTCCCTTCCTGGTTCCACGTGGTCACTGGCTAGTGACCTTGACTCTGTCCCTTCTGCTTGCAGGTCTCCTCTCTTCTTGATCCCAGCCTTGGGATCCACCGGACACTCTTCACTGACTGCCTGTCAGCATCTTTCTTCAGGCATCCATAGGAGTCGACGACGAAACCCGACGCAACTTCACCCCTATGCACCCGCAGCCTGTGGGCTAGGTAACTTGGGTACTCCGGTGCTCATCAGGATAGTGACTATCCTAGTGTCTAAGTTTCAAGTCTCAACTTCCTAGCTACTCCGGAAGTGTCCTAAATCTATCTATTTCTAAACTGTACTATTGCTAGTGACTTTTACGCATTACGCGTGAGTGTTTCCACTCTGCATACGAATCCCGTGGGCCTCCCACTTCCTAACCTTTGGTAGTATAGTGTAGCCCCAGCGATTCCCTAGGCCTAGGCCTATCCTATTTCCGTGACAGTGGTCCTTATACCACTTACTTAGTATATGGTTTGCGTGGCCCCTAGGGCCTAACTGTATTACTTACCTGTGTGACTTACTGTATGCATAAATAAGACTGTGTTGTACTTACCTCTAATCTCATAAAGAGTGCTGAGGGTTTGCTTAGAATAAATATACTTTATTTTATATATATATCTGTTGTGGTGTCCTTTCATGTGGTATTCAAGGGATTATATATGGTATCACAGCTGGCTTCACATGCCATTCAGAGTTTAGCCTAAGACTGCTCTTGTCCATGCTACCACTAGGATAGCTGGTCTATAAGGTTGACTTTAGAACCAATCACCATAAGGGTATTTGGTCTGATATAGGGTGTACACTAGAACTAGTGACATCATACATCAGGCCAACTTCTCACATTGGTGAGCAGCGGTTGGGATCTGAGCTTGCTGTTGTAATACCATTGTAATCTTAAGATACTAAATTGAAAGATCACACAGATATTGTCTAGGTACATATAACATAGTTTATAATACTTAAGTCCTACTGGACTTAGTAGTTGTAGGTTGAAGGGAATAACACACCCTGACTACAACTACTAGAGAGGTTTAGTAGAAACAACTAGTGTAGGTAGGTGCACACACCACACCCTCACTAGATCATGTCTCTGAGAGGAGATCAAGGAGATGCTCTCTCAGGAGGGGCAGGTCTGCAGAAGACCCCCTCTAGATATGATACCTTAACATTCCAGGAGATGAGACATTTGTGTACCTCCAGAGGAATAAAGCAGGGTGCAAACCCTACCCTCCTTCAGTTAAGACAACTCCTAGAGGAGTATGATACTCTTAGGGCCTCTCAGGCAGGTACCCTAGGTACAGAGGAGGGTCTACCCACCACAGAGGAGTCAGATGGGGCTTCAGAGGAAGAGGTAGACAGCCAGGGCCAAGTAGGAAGACTTAGCCAGGCTAACCTAAGTTTACATGGGAGTTTGCATGGGGTCCCCCCATACAGACCCACAAGTAGGCTTACACAGAGAAGCAGGAGGGACAGATCCCCTTCAAGGGAATCCATCCACTCCCATGTCTCTAGCATCTCTAATGCTTCCTCTCACAGGGGAATGACTTCACCTGAGAGAAAGGAGCATGAAGCCAGAATGAGGGAAGCTAATCTGAGGATTCAGAGGGAAGAACTTGCCCTTGCCAAGGAGAAGCTTGCTCTGGCTAGAGAACAGAAGTTAAGTGGGTTAGAACCCACTGGTGGCAGCAACATTCCTAGAGATAGGGATAGGTCTTATGACCATAGAAACCTAAGCAAGATAGTCCCCCCATATCAGAATGGGGATGACATTCACAAGTGGATGACTGCTTTGGAGAGGGCCTGCAAAGTACAGCAGGTACCCCAGAGTCAGTGGGCAGCTATCTTGTGGCTCTCCTTTTCTGACAAAGGTAGAGACAAGCTCCTCACAGTCAGTGATGAGGATGCAAACAATTACAAAGTCCTGAAGAGTGCTCTGATAGATGGGTTTGGCTTAACCACTGAGCAATATAGGTTGTTGTTCAGAGACACCCAGAAGACTCAGACACAGGACTGGTCTGATTTTGTGGATTGTGCCACTAAGGCTTTGGAAGGTTGGTTAAATGGCAGCAAGGTGCAGGACTATACAGGATTGTACAACTTGATTATGAGGGAGCAGATCCTTAGTAATTGTCAGAACCAGCTTCTCCATCAACACCTGGTAGACTCAGATTTGACCTCTCCCCAAGAATTGGGAAAGAGGGCAGATAAATGGGTCAGGACCAGGATTAGGCCTAAAAATCAGGGTGGTGACCAAAAGAAAGATACCACCAAGCCTCAAGAGAAGGGTGGGGATAAAGCAAAAGAGAAATCTTCCTCAGGGCCCCAAAACTCCACACAGGGTGGTGGGTCCCAAGCTCCCTCCCCTACCACAGTTAAAAAGCCTTACTGCCATGAGTGTAAAACTCCTGGGCATTGGAAAACTGACAGCAGTTGCCCAAGGGCTAAAAACAAAACTGTTCCTCCAACTACTCCTGTCACACCACCTATTACTGTCAGCAGTAATCCCCCAGGTGGTGGGAGTGCCCCCAAAAATTTGGTTGGGCTTTCTTGGGGAACACAGGGGGATCCTGGCTTAGCCAATTCCCCTACAGCAGCTACTCTTGTCTGTGATGGTGGCATGGGGTTTGCCAACTTCACTGCCTGTCCCAACACTTTGGGTAGGTACAGACAGGAGCCCTACATCAATGGTAGAAAAGCGGAGGCCTACAGAGACACTGGAGCTAGCATCACTATGGTGGCCCATAGGCTAGTTCCCTCTGAGCAGCTTTTGCCTGGTTTCTCATACCAGGTGACTAACATTGATGGCAAACAGAACAGTCATCCCATGGCAGAGGTATGTCTCAGCTGGGGAGGTGTCACTGGCCCTAAAAGGGTGGCAGTGTCTCCAACCTTGCCTGTGGACTGCTTACTGGGGAATGACTTAGAACTCTCAGCTTGGGCTGGAGTTGAACAAGACACCCATTCCAAAATGGTAGGCCTTTCAAAAAAGGGTAGTGGGGTTGTGCCAGCCACAACCCCTGTCCAAGTAGATTTCCTCCCTGAAAAGGTTGGAAGGGCAGTGGTAGCCACAGCCCAGGCACAGACAGACTTCCCTGTAGAGATTGGCAGAGCTGTGACAGTCACAGCTCAAACACAAACTGAGTGCCTTCCTGAAAAGGTTGGCAAGGCTGTAATGGTCTCAGCCCATACTCAGACTGACATAGGTGTAGTGAAGCCTGAAACGATGGATCACTCCACACAAACAGAGAGTAGTGGTGAAGTACTGGGTATTTTAGACCCAGCGGTGCAGGGGCACACACCCTATGACTTCTGGGTTCACCCTGTTCCAGACCTACAGAAACACAGAGTCTTCTGGGTGAAGTCAAAGAATCATTTATTGGCTGCAGACCAATTACAGGTATCCTAGAAGTACAACAGCGTGTATGTTCTCAGGAGACTGCTAAAAATCATAGGAACGGACTTCAGCTTAAATACCCTTTTTCTTGCCTCAAGCATACATTCCTAGGTTTTATGATACGGTAATGAAGAAGTGTACATTACAAAGAAAAGGCAGAGTCATGATGGCCATCCCACATTCCAGTTCGGCCAGCCCACAATGATTTACACAGTAAGGTTCAGATCCCACGTTTGATACCAACTGACCCCCCAATAAACATGAGCATCTCCTGTTTTGGGAAACAAGTCATAAAGCAGGAACAAGCAGGTGTGAAAGAGATTAGCCGGAGGATTGTGTAGAATGAAAGGGTTTTATGATGGGTCAAGCCCTGATGCTAATCACAGGTGGACGGAGGAAGGGGAGCTCGTGAGACCAGTTTGACCCGGGGCAGCAGAGCCAGCTGCCCAGGTCACAGAGAAGTCAGAGGAGAAACCCATGTACTGTGAGGCCCGTATTTACTCCACTATAGCCTATGTGAGGGCAATGACAAGATGGCCACCGCTTCCAAAATGGAACCCGCGTAGTGAAGCAGAATAGCGTGTACACAGTGCATTCATAGCTAGAACGATATATAAAGCACTCGTACATGCCGCATTTACCATTTGCGGTTTGCTAATACAGAGATAGACAGGGGTAGGGCCCTGTCCCCTACGCGGTGGCAGAAATTAAAGTACGACAGACCCTCCTTTTGCCCTTACATCGGCAATCACTATACTCATCTTAATCCGAGTCTAGGTCAATGTTCGCAAAGTCATGGAGATGTTGCTGTAGCATCATCCTATTACTTAGCTCGTCCCTTGATACAGGTTTCCTTACACATAAGGTAGCACAGAGGCCACATATCGCAGGAGCACACTGTATACACAAACAGAACAGGAAAAGAATGGCTAAGATCATTCCAATGACCATCAGAAGTTTCCAACCCCAGGCAGATATCAGTTCCCAGAACCACCCCACCAGTGACCAGTCTCCCTTATCCACGTGTATGGATTCAGATATTTTATGGAGTTTGGAGATGGCTTGATACACTGTTGGAGCGTTATCTGGTATGAAAATGCAACAACTAGATTGAATAACCTTACATACCCCACCGCGGTCTGCAAGAATAACGTCTAGAACCATGCGGTTCTGCAAAGTCATAAGGCGATCCGCTTGGAGCTCAGCTGTCAAATTACCAAGGGCACCAGCCGTTACATTGACAGTGGATTCAACCACACGAGTCAGCTGTCTCAGGTTCCTACTATTGACCATAGGTCCCCAAAACGGCAGGAAACCCAAGAAGAAGTCTCCCGCTTCCTGACCGGCGGTATCCTCCTTACTAATCACACCTCTCACAACTCTAGTCTTGTGATAATCAGAGGCAGCAGTAAATGTAGGCGGTAGCAGATTCGCAATATAACATGTGCCCGAGAAGTCAGGGGGCAACCATGTATATGCTCGGTCATTACAGATGAAATATGTGCCCTTGGCAGCTAAAAACGCAGGGGAAAACTGTGACGGGAAAGTGTACGTTTCAGTACAGTCACTTCTTCCCAGTTGAGCTCTAGGATTCTGACCATTACCCTGTAAGCAGATCCGACCCATGTGGGGTACGACCCAGATTGGAGATGAGATTTTTCGCTGTCTTTCACCCAGACTAATACTATACCCCGTCGCGTTCCATCCTACATAAGGTCTCAGCTCTTCTTTGGGAATGGATGAGTATGCATCAATATCTCTACTCATATCGGCAACTCCTTTCATCAAAGCCTTATTATTGGTGATAGGTCTAATGGAACGCGGTTGGCGAGGGGAGTACGTATCTAGAGCATAGAGAAACATGGTCTGGAATGCCCATGACGATCCATTGTAACTATACGGCAGCACCAAATAAGGAATACCTTTGTTAATGGTATGTGGCATTAACCCACACACCCAGCAATTGGTCGTGTTCATTACTAGTTGGTGCTGGTGCAAGAGCTGGATAAACGAGTTATTTACAAACTCTGATCGTCTGGTCTGTTCGTGCTCAGGCAAAGGGTGAAAAGAGTGAGAGGAGGCAGTAGAAAGAGGTATAGGCTGTTCAGTGGGTGCAATGGGCTTTTGAGCGGAGAAAAACACAAATCCGACAATAAACATCATTATACTACACAGTGTAAAAAGGCACAAAAATACAAAACATTTAGTTTTTACAATTCTACACATCCTTGCTTTAAAGTTCATTTCCTCAACGGGTCTCTCCATCTTGAAAAACTCCATCCTCTAAACGGGCCGCTCGCGGCGGATGAGTTTCTTCTGCTAAGGGGCACGCCTGTCAGTCCAGGGAAACGCCCTAGACCAACCAGAACCGTCGACCTAGCGTCTTCGGCCTGTACCCCAAAGTCTTGGCACCGCGACCCTGCGGCAGAACCCGGATGGTGGTTTGAAAAACAAAAATCAAGAAAGTCCTTCAGATGGGAGAGCAAAAAATGTCAAAAGAGGAAATAGTAAGGAAATCTTTATTTGTCCATGGGCCTTGGTCTCAAATTATAGCGGAGACGGCCAGGTGCTGTTTGGTCTTGGAACAAAAGTTCAGGCTCAGTGGTGTCCAGTCGATTTGATGGTGGCACAGCTTCCTGCAGAATATTGTCACTCTCTTGGTCTGAAACTGTGTCTTTTAGGCGTGCGTCACTGAATGGTACAAAACGAGGTACAGTGTCTGTCTCAGAGTTGGTGATACCCTCCTGGACCCACCGGTCATATGGCAGAGGCAAGGGGACTACTTTGCAGTGGGTACCATGGATCCAGTGCTTCTTCCCTTTTACTCGCACCGCTGATCTCGTCGACAATAGCACAAGATGAGGGCCGATCCAGCGAGGCTCGTCGTTGCTCTTGCGCTGGAAATTCCGGACCAGGACCCACGAGCCAGGGTTGATAGGGTGCCCAGGAGGTTCAGAAGCTTGAGGAAGAGTATCATGTACCTGTTGGTGCAAAACACGCAGTTTAACAGTCAAATCATACAGGTAATCGAGTAGTACTGGATGCTCTATCTCACTGAACATCGTAGGCCTCGGTACACCCCATACGTTGGCCGGGCGGCCAAAGACGACCTCGTAAGGGCTAAGTCCCACTCGTGAGTGTATGGTCATTCTGGTGGACAGGAGTGCTAAAGGCAGAGCGTCAGGCCATTTAAGACCGGTGCTCGCCTGGATTTTGGCCAGCTTGAGCTTCAAGGCTCGATTGTAGCGTTCTACTAGTCCAGCTGATTGGGGGTGATTTGCAGCGTGGAACTTCTGCTTTATGCCTAAACCTTCACATACATTCTTCATCACTCTACCCACAAACTCACTTCCATTATCACACCATACCATTCTCGGCATTCCAAACCTAGGGAAAAATTCCTTCACGAGGGCTTTGGCTGTGGATAGGGCAGTGTTATCTTTCAGAGGATAAGCCTCTATCCATTTTGAGAAAGCACAAACAACCACCAGTACATATTTCAGGTTGTTGCATCTTTCCATGTGAATAAAGTCCAGCTGCAAAACTTCGAATGGACATGATGGGGGTGCAAAGTGACCAGCTGGAGTTGGGGTTCCCCTACCAGGGTTATACTTCAAGCATACCATGCAATTCTTGACCACATTCTCTGCACACTTGGGAATCCCAGCATTTTGCCATACTGGAGCCAACAACTTGCATATACCTTTTGTACTGATGTGTGCCATTCCATGTGCCATAGTAACCACTGGAAGCACATATGCGTCAGGCAACAACCATCGCCTATGTTCTGTCAGATCAATCCAACAACCATTCTCATCCAACTTACCCATACTTTCTCTCCACTTGCTTAACTCTTTCTCTGTGGCTTCAGCTTGAAGCGACTTCACACTCTCTATTGTGTTTTCACACATCCCAACATCGTCAACCCATCTTGCAGGGCCTGCAACATACATTCTAGTCTTCACATTCTGTGCTGTTTCTTTCGCGGTCTCATCAGCAAACGCATTCCCACGTCCAACATCATCTGTGACTTTCCTGTGCGCACTGCATTTCATGATCGCAACTTGCAACGGTAGGGTCAGTGACTCAAGGAGATCATTCACCAACTTGCCATTCTGAATTTTAGCTCCATGCGACGTCAGGAACCCACGCTCTTTCCACAATCGCCCAAAATTATGAGCCACGCCAAAGGCGTACTGGCTATCTGTGTATATATTCACTCTCATTCCTTCAGACAACACGCATGCTCTTGTGAGGGCGATTAATTCTGCTGCTTGGGCCGAATTATGTGGCACTCGTGCAGTTTCCACGACCGTGTGTAAAGTCGTGATAGCATATGCAGCAGTCGTGTCACCATTAGGGAGTTTGAAACACGAACCATCCACCCATAGAGTACCATCACACTCAGTCAGGGGAGTATCTTTTAAATCTACTCTCCCTTTCGTCTCTTCTTCCGTTCTGAACAAACAGTCATGTTGCTCACTCTCATCTGATTCTGCTGGAATTGGCAATAACGTAGCTGGGTTCAGCGTATTACATCTCTTTATGTGTATGTGATTCGCTAACAGTGTAAGCTCATAGCCTGATAATCGCGCACTAGTCAAGTGTTGTGTCTTGGTCCTATTTAATAATGTGTCTACAGCGTGTGGAACCATAACGATCAATGTATTGTCCATTACCAAACCAGCAGATTGTCGGATAGACATCGCTGCAGCAGCTGTCGCTCTCAGACAGCTTGGCAATGCCCTCGCTACAGGGTCCAAGTTTGATGAAAAATACGCGCATGGACGCGGTCTGTCGCCAAAAGGCTGTGTTAACACTGATAACGCACATCCATCTTTCTCGTGAACATACAACGTAAAAGGCTTACTGTAGTCAGGGGTACCCAACTCAGGAGCTGAACACAATGCATTACGCAATTCCACAAAACTTCTCTGGCACTCTTCAGACCATGGGATAGGATTCGGTGTGTCTTTGCATGTTAAGGCTACTAAAGGTTTTGCCAACAAAGAGAAACTAGGGATCCAATGCCTACAGTATGAAGTGATGCCCAAGAAAGCACGCACTTCTCTCTGTGTTTTTGGCACGCTCAACTGTGCAATGGCTTGAATTCTTTCTGGGGTCAGCTTCCTTCCCTCCTTCGATAAGAGATGACCTAAGTAGGTCACTTCTTGTCGACAATATTGCAGCTTAGAGAGAGACACCTTGTGATGGAAAGCGGATAAATGGCGCAACAATGACAATGTGGCTTCTTTACAGATCTTTTCAGTATCCGCAGCGATTAGTAAATCGTCCACGTACTGAATCAGGATAGCGCCACTAGGTAAAACAAGTGCATCAAGCTGTGCTTTCAAAGCTTGACTGTATATGGATGGACTTTCACAGTAGCCCTGGGGAGCGCGTTTGAAGCGGAAGCTTCGGCCTCCCAGACTAAAGCCAAAAATATCTCTGCTCTCTTCTGCAATTGGGATACTAAAGAACGCATTTTTTAAATCAATCACTGAAAACCATGCAGCAGAGGCTGGAATCATCGTTAACAAGGCAGTTATATCAGGGACAACTGGAAACTGTGGCACAACAATCTTATTAACCTCTCTAAGGTCAATCACAAATCTGTAAACAGGTAGCTGTGAAGGGTCCGTTCGTTTTAAGACAGGTAAAATCGGACTATTGCAAACGTTGCCTCTTGTCTCCTCAATCACACCCTTATTAATCAAGTCGCTGACAATGTCTAACAATGCTTTCTGGCCTTCATTAGAGATTTTGTACTGGGGAATACGTGGCAGTCTGACATTAGCCTTTAAAGTCACCACGTATGGCGGTATCTCCAAGAGGCCCACATCATTGGGACCAGTAGCCCAAAGGGCATCCGGAAGGGATGACAATTCAGGCGGCATTGTGTCTTTAGACAAGTACATTGGGGAAATCACTTTCTTGCCTAATGTAAGTTGTACTCCTGAAGGAGAACAATACAGTGTAGCGTGCAATCTTTTCAACAAATCTAATCCCAGTAAATTCTCACCACAACCTGTTGTCAGAATCAGGGGTGCTTTTAGCTCGCAAGGTCCAACAGAGAGTGACATGGGACTAGAAATCGGGTTCCTAACTGGGGCGCCAGAAAAACCTACTGAAACATTTATATCGCCAGACAAAGGTGCGCCAGGGAGTTTTGAATGCATGATTGAACTCTTTGCAGCACCAGTGTCTAGCAGAAAAGGCTCCGTTACATTTGCTGTAGTCACCTCAACATACGGTCCACTCTGATCCACTGGCACTGAAACAACTCCCTCTCTCTGTCTATGGCTGTCCTAGTAACCATTTTTTTCTGCATCGCCATCCTCTGCATAATAATCATTATTATAATACTGAGCCGTATTACTAGTCGCGTTAGCTTGCTGATCAAAGCTATTAATGGCGCTTTGGGGCGGCAGAGGACGCGCGTTCTGGGGAACACTTCCACGCCCTCTGCCTCTAGGAGCTTGCTGACCACCCCTACCTCTTGTGCCATACACATTACCGTTCCGCTGCATTAATTTAGGGCAACTATATTTGAAATGACCTTCCTCTTTGCAGTATGAACATTGGTTGGGACCTACAGGGACACGTGGTTGATAATACCCGTTCATTTGCTGGTTGTTCTGAAACTGTTGGGGTTGGTGATAGACACCTTGGGGTTGCCTATAATTATTCTGACCTCCACGTGGCGGATAGGCCTGCTGCAAAAGGACCTTTGTCTTTAGTTCCTTCGTTTTCTTTTCTGTTCTATCTTTCTCATCTTTATCTCTATTTTCATAATACTGTGCAGTAGCCAGTATTTGCGCTGAAGAAGAAACAGCCCAAGAACTCTCTGAGTCTTTCAACTTTTTACACAGGTCAGGAAGTAGATTCTGCACAAACTTATCCACAAATAACCGTTGGCCACCCTCAGTACTCATATCCTGCCCACTGTGGTCAATAAACGTTTCTTCAAACCTAGTAAAGAAGTCTGACACTGTCTCATCTTTCTTCTGCTTGCATGCAGATAACTTGTCCCAATTTACGCGCATCGCGGGCATTATTGTCTTCATATACGTGATGATTCTACCAGGCAGTTCAGCTACTAAAGGCTCTGGTTTCGCGCCACCAGTTTGTCTAGCATCAGCAGCAACAATGTTAGCCCATGTATCCCCTAGTTCTACATCGTGATCTGCATTACGAATTGATCCCCATAGAGGTTGTGGAACAACATTACCAAACAACATGTCTATATCGGCCAGATTCATAACGCATGATCCTGCTGTCTGTGACAACTCTTTATAATAACCTGCTGGGTTTTTACGGGGATCAGGCAAGGACTGCTTAAGTGCTAACACCTCAGAACGCTTCCATGGCACATGCACCCAAACACGCTGGAAATGTGCTGGCGCAGCGGCAATACCGGCGTTAGCATCAGCTGCAACTGCTTCCTTCCATACCGGGGGAACTTCTCTCATGGGATATTGTCGCGCTTTTACCTTCTTCCCCACAAGGACATCTTGTTCAAACAATGACTGTTGACAATCATCATTCCTGAAGGACAATACAACCGCAACTGCTTTATCTACTTCGCGATCCACAATTATACCAGTTCCAAAATCAAACCTCACTCTACACAATTCCTGCGGGCTCGGATTTTTACCATTATCCTCCAATTCTTCACAGAGAATTTTGCACATTTTCTCAAACACATATCTCTGTTTTGGGGCATCCCACTGATGGAAAACGTTGACAACTGATTCCACATCATACAGTGAAGGGAAAACAATCCATCTACGCGCCATGCTATCTATTACCTTTTTCTCATCAGGGTTAGGCAACTGACTACGCAATTGCTTACGCTGCAAACCAGGAGTTGCACCAGACGAATCAAAGAGAGGCGACATTAATGTAGTAACCACATTAGCTAAACGCTGTCGCGCTGAAGGAGAAGTTGAGGCGAAAACAGGGGGAAAAACAGAGGGAAGAAAAGAGGATGCAGAAACAGGTACTGGAGTGGTGCAAGGAAGAGTGTTAGGGGAGGCAGTTGCTGAATTAGGCAAAGTCGCAGGAAGCGCGGGGGCAGTCGGGAACACAGCTGGCAGCCCTTGAGAAGGCTGCGCTACAGGGATAGGAGCCGGCTGCGCAGCAACTGGCGGTAGCGGCAAGGCTTGCAGTATATTGACTAGAGGGGGCATATTCACAAGCTGGGGAGGCGCCGTGGCATTTTGAGCATACGGGGGTGGCGAACTCAACAAATGCGACATCAGGGGATCTTTCTCCTTTTCTTCTAACTCATTCTGCTTAGAATGTGGTAAAGCTGGGTAACATTTGTCAATCCCTAACTTGTGCTGCCTGTGCAATTGCTCACTCATCTGCTCCTCCTCATTGTCTTTAAATTGTACAGCTGCTTGCATTACTGTCATACCTTTCTCTCTCTTATTCTTCTTCGCTAGCTTAATTTCCTTCTGTTTGGCTTCCTTTCGCCATAAGCGGAAAGAGTCAAACATCGCCGGCCGGGCTTTCTTCTTGAACAATTTAATTTCTAAGTTATCTAAAATATCGGTATCGAAACTACCATTTTGGGGCCATTTTAAAACACCGTCTTTCCTGGTGTAGTGGATCCACACTTCGTTATATGCAATGGGGCCTACGCCATGTTTTACATAGAGCTCATAAGTTGGAGTTCCAACCGGAGGAACCGGACATGATTCCTCTAGCTGGAAATCTTTTCCACAACCCAAACAAAATATTTTACCAAATATTCCAGAACCAGGCATCTTCGCTCACTAGTCTAGACCCAAACGTCAAAGGATTATCGATTACGATAGTCTCGTGAATACACGAGTCCTCTGGCTTTGGCGTTTGCAAACTCCAAATGACCAAATTACCAAATCAAACGATCCCGAAGGATACCAAAAACAAATGGGAGACGCTCCACTTATACTTAACTGAATATTGCTGATCGATGGCGTCACCAGAAGACTCTCTCGATTGTTTCGCTCTCTCAAAACTCGTCAAGGGTCCAAAACAGGTCGATTAATCAGGACAGCAGTCCTTCGTAGCCGTCGGGACGCGGAGAACCTCGCAGAAAAGACTTTCGGACCACGTCGACATGCAGGGGTCGATGAAGTGGCGGCCTTCCTCCGGAATTTCCACACGAAGCTCCTCACGAACCTCTGGCTTGGACTGGTACCGCTGAAATCGTCCCGAGTTGGGCGCCAAACTGAAGTACTGGGTATTTTAGACCCAGCGGTGCAGGGGCACACACCCTATGACTTCTGGGTTCACCCTGTTCCAGACCTACAGAAACACAGAGTCTTCTGGGTGAAGTCAAAGAATCATTTATTGGCTGCAGACCAATTACAGGTATCCTAGAAGTACAACAGCGTGTATGTTCTCAGGAGACTGCTAAAAATCATAGGAACGGACTTCAGCTTAAATACCCTTTTTCTTGCCTCAAGCATACATTCCTAGGTTTTATGATACGGTAATGAAGAAGTGTACATTACAAAGAAAAGGCAGAGTCATGATGGCCATCCCACATTCCAGTTCGGCCAGCCCACAATGATTTACACAGTAAGGTTCAGATCCCACGTTTGATACCAACTGACCCCCCAATAAACATGAGCATCTCCTGTTTTGGGAAACAAGTCATAAAGCAGGAACAAGCAGGTGTGAAAGAGATTAGCCGGAGGATTGTGTAGAATGAAAGGGTTTTATTATGGGTCAAGCCCTGATGCTAATCACAGGTGGACGGAGGAAGGGGAGCTCGTGAGACCAGTTTGACCCGGGGCAGCAGAGCCAGCTGCCCAGGTCACAGAGAAGTCAGAGGAGAAACCCATGTACTGTGAGGCCCGTATTTACTCCACTATAGCCTATGTGAGGGCAATGACAAGATGGCCACCGCTTCCAAAATGGAACCCGCGTAGTGAAGCAGAATAGCGTGTACACAGTGCATTCATAGCTAGAACGATATATAAAGCACTCGTACATGCCGCATTTACCATTTGCGGTTTGCTAATACAGAGATAGACAGGGGTAGGGCCCTGTCCCCTACGCGGTGGCAGAAATTAAAGTACGACAGTGGGGAGGAAGAAAAGTCTCCCTCTCCCCAGACATTAGGAAAAGGTCAGCCTCCTCAGGGATCTGACCTCACCCCTTGTGAAGGAACTGCCCCAGAGGTAGCCAGCCCTGGCCTGGCAGAGCCTCTGATGTCAGTGGCCCCTTCCAAGGTGGGACCCAGTCTGGTGCAGGTAGCCTGCCTCTCTCTACCCTGCCTCAGTCAGCCCAGGGCTGCAGAGGTCAGGGAGGCCAGTGGACCCCAAGAGGGCCCCTGTCCACAAGAACCCCCCCATCAAAACAATGAGGATTGCCTGGCTAGTAGCCCTAGACAGGTGATGTGTAAAAACATTCCTGAGGGATCCCCTTTACAGGTAGTTAGGGACCTCCCCCAGAGGGATTCTGTTGGGCACAGGCAAACATGGGACCTTAGGGCCCCAAACCTGACCTGTCCCTCCAGTAAGCCCACAAAAGGGACCCAGCCTCCAGCTTTAGGTAGCCAGAGGCTGACCCTGAGAGCACAGTGCAACTCAGTTAAAGAAAGAAAGGCATCCATGGTGGAGGATGATTGGAGGAAGCTGAGGCCTCACTTTGAGGACACTCACTTCAGTACTCCATCTCAACACCAGCCTTTTACTTTGCAAAGACACACCCAAGGTAGAGATTCCCTATGGTGGAGACCCTATGATACCTTTAGGATGAGGGATTGCTTAGTGGACCATGAGACAGGGGGTAACCATGCCAGTGCTGGTTCTTCCTTATATGGCCACTTAGGCAATAGAGGCTTACCTTGTCAAGGGCAGCCTTATCTCCTTCCGTTTGGGGGGGGGGGTTGTGTAGGAAGGTGGATATCTGACTATGGTTACCCCCAACTTTTTGCCTAGTGTCTAGCTGGTTTTTCGACTTAGTTGGCCTGAGATCCTGCCATTCAGGGTCTCAGGCTGTCTGCTCTCTCCTTAACATGGACTCCATGTACCCTAGGTACATACACAATTGGTAAGGATCACCTTATTGGACCCTGTACAGTGTACCCTAGGTACCCAGGGCATAGGTGTACCCTAGGCCTCCCAGGGGCTGCAGCATGTATTATGCCACCCCTGGTCTGGCCTTCCAATCAGACACAACTGGCTGATCACTCAGCTGGGGCAAGGTCGTGTAATCACCCCTTGCTTAGATATAGTATATCTATATCTACCTTATATATAGACACATGTGTACCTATCAGCCACTCCTATGGCAGGCCTTAACAATCCTGGAGGCAGAGTGCTTGGTAACATGTGAGATGGTGCTCTAGCATGAGCTGAGCCTGTCTGCAGCTTTCGGAACCATGTCCTTATAGCTGTTCTATGATATAGCCTACCATATACTCTTAAAGTGCCTTATAATCTTAAACGGTTATGGTAACTCTGGTTTGGCTTTATCAAAACATGTCGTGTAAGGTATCTAACACTGTGGAATAATACCCCCATACCATTTCTGGACATGAGGATATTATTCCCCCCTTCTAGAGGGAAAGACATGTTAAAATCATACTTCACTGTTAGCCTCTGACCAAAGCCTCAGCATCACAAAATGGATGCTGCTGCCACGACACAAGTCTGACCTCCTGCAGCTGGGAGTGATCCCAGCCAGGGAGGCCTGGACAATAGGTTTCCTGCTTGGGGAGGTGCTAGCACCTCCCCAGACAGCCTTTAGTGTATTGGGGCAGGGTGGGCTGAAAGGAATGAGACATGCCTGGGGCACACAAGGTGTTCCTTGCATAGTCCAGTTCAAACCGGCGCTGGGGCACTCCAGCCCCAGCGCTGGCGCGAAACTGGACAAAGGGAAGTGGGTGTAACCACCCCCTCCCAGGTCCCACCCATAAGGCGTGACCTAGCAGGTATCCCAGCCCCCCAGATTAGTATAAGAGTGGGAGTTGGGCCTCAAGACTTTAGATTATCCTGAACCTGCAACTTGAACAGAAACTCTGGACCTTCGACATTCGACGAAAGAAGAAGACTGAAGAATCTCCCTTGTGGCCAAGGAGTGGCTACCCTGTGCAAACAGGCACCATCAAGAGACTACCCTTTGCTTTGCCCACGTTCTACGAGGAACCGACTGCAGAGCCCGACCAGAGCCTTGACTTCCAGACTTCTCTGACCCTGATCCACATCCACAGCAGAGCTGAGATCCGTGGAGGCGACGAGCGACGCGGGACCGGCTACCTGGGAAAAGTGGCTAGTATCTTCAAGCGCAGCTTCTGAGGCACCCTCGAAGTTGTGCACCGGGGATTGAGAAGCCCCACCCCCAAGCACCATCTGCACCGAAGATCAGCCCCCCACACTCAACGAGTCCTGCGTGGGGCCCTTCAGCATTTTCCTGCTTGCCGCGTCTGTCCGGTTGCTTGCCCGCTGGCTAGTGGCCTTTGTGACGACGCATCCCGTAATCTTCACCACTGGTTTGGCTCCTCCAGACTGGCTCCTGCTTCTTTGAAAAAGAGAAGCATCCCAGACCTTCCTGGTCTGCACCAGAAGCAAGTCCTTCATTCTGCGTGGGTTCCGCTTGCCAAGGCTTGGTGAGTCCTAGTCCAACTTCGACGCCGCCGACAGCAAGAGCCTTCGTGGGACAGCTCGCCTCCTGGTCCTGGTCGTCCTCTACGCTTCCTGGTCCTCCTGGCTGCAGCGACAAGCTTCACCTTCACCTGCAATCTTCACGACATCGCCTGGTCCCTTCCTGGTTCCACGTGGTCACTGGCTAGTGACCTTGACTCTGTCCCTTCTGCTTGCAGGCCTCCTCTCTTCTTGATCCCAGCCTTGGGATCCACCGGACACTCTTCACTGACTGCCTGTCAGCATCTTTCTTCAGGCATCCATAGGAGTCGACGACGAAACCCGACGCAACTTCACCCCTATGCACCCGCAGCCTGTGGGCTAGGTAACTTGGGTACTCCGGTGCTCATCAGGATAGTGACTATCCTAGTGTCTAAGTTTCAAGTCTCAACTTCCTAGCTACTCCGGAAGTGTCCTAAATCTATCTATTTCTAAACTGTACTATTGCTAGTGACTTTTACGCATTACGCGTGAGTGTTTCCACTCTGCATACGAATCCCGTGGGCCTCCCACTTCCTAACCTTTGGTAGTATAGTGTAGCCCCAGCGATTCCCTAGGCCTAGGCCTATCCTATTTCCGTGACAGTGGTCCTTATACCACTTACTTAGTATATGGTTTGCGTGGCCCCTAGGGCCTAACTGTATTACTTACCTGTGTGACTTACTGTATGCATAAATAAGACTGTGTTGTACTTACCTCTAATCTCATAAAGAGTGCTGAGGGTTTGCTTAGAATAAATACACTTTATTTTATATATATATCTGTTGTGGTGTCCTTTCATTTGGTATTCAAGGGATTATATATGGTATCACAGCTGGCTTCACATGCCATTCAGAGTTTAGCCTAAGACTGCTCTTGTCCATGCTACCACTAGGATAGCTGATCTATAAGGTTGACTTTACAACCAATCACCATAAGGGTATTTGGACTGATATAGGGTGTACACTAGAACTAGTGACATCATACATCAGGCCAACTTCTCACAACCATTTTTTTCATTACCACCCTTAGTGGGTCCACCACACTAAGCAACATTTTCTACAATTTTAAACAATATTCTGCAAGAACCAGAAATGACCTCAGTTCATCCTTACTAGATGGTGTGGGTGCAATTCTTACAGCAGCCACCATGCTCTTACCAGTTATTTCATGCCCCAAATAAGATACCTCTTTTAGTCTCAACTGACATTTTTTCTTTTTTATGACTAAGCCATGCTTTTCCAAACATTCTATTACCATACCAAGTCTCTTGTCATGTGCTTCTTCATTCTTCCCCACAATGAGGATGTCATCCTGGAAACAAAGCACTTGTTTTATGTCCCCGAAAATATTTCTTATACTTTGAAAAAACCACTGAAGCCAATCCAAAATGCATCCTGAAATTATGAACCACAGCTAAAGGATTCACAAATTATGTTAGATGCCAAGATTCTTCATGTAAATTAACATAATAATAGGGAGATGACATATCAAGCACACTAAAAACTGGTCCTCCACCCATTGATGATAACATTTACAAAGTATTTGGAAGAGGCTGTTGATCCATCAATATGTTTTTATTTAAGTCACACAAGTCTACACACAAGCAAACTGTCCCCGTCCCTTTGGCGCCACTGCCACTGGAGCGAACCATTCTGAGGCATTGATAGATTCAATAATCTTTTGTTGTAACAGTTTGTCCAATTCTTTATGTAATGGTTCTCTCATCACATTAGGCACATTCCTTACTTTATGAACCACTGGTTGTGAACCATTTCTAACACTGTTTTGTGAGAGAACACTTTCAGTAGACCAGTGGGTAATCTGGTTCTTCAAATGGTGCCCTCTGTGAGGCGGCTTCAGAGGACGTGGGTCCAGGCCAAGGATCGTGAGGAGCCCCGCCAGGAAATTCCAGAGGACGCGCGCCACGTGATCGACCCCTGCATGTCGTAAGTGGACCGAAGGTCTTTACAGTGTGGCTTCTCCCTTCCGACGGCTGCGAAGACCTGCTGCCCTGACTGCCGCCACGCTTTGGCCCTCTTGGTTTTGGTATGGCAAGACGTTAGAACGGACCTCTGTTGGCGTGGGACTCATCTGGTTAAGTTAAGTATAGTGGCCACTCCTTTGTCTTTGTTTTGTTTTGTTCGACTTTTGCAAAAGCCGAAACCGAGGGGTGAGTGCAGTTTGTGTACCATAAAGTGACTAATTAATCCCCTTGAAGTTTGTAAGAAACTAGTGAGCTAGCGATGCCTGGTTTCAATAAGTTTGGTAATTGGTTTGGTTTTGGTTGCAATAGGGATTCCCGACTGGAGGACTCGTGTCCAATTCCTCCGGCCGGAACCCCCACTTATGAAGTATACTCGGAACATGGTATCGGGCCCATAGCCTTTAATGAGGCGTGGGTCCGCTATACTAGGAAGGATGGTGTTTTACGGTGGCCGCAGCACGGCAGTTATGAGCTCAATATCTTAGATAATTTGGAAGACGCCCTGTTTAAACGAATAGCCCGGCCGGCTATGTTTGACTCCTTTCGCTTATGGCGCAAGGAGGCCAAACAGAAAGGAATGAAACAAGCTAAAAAAGATAGGAGAAATATGACTATTGTACAAGCTGCTCAGCAATTTAAAATTGACGAGACCGATCGTGCGATTGAAGTTTTAGATAGGCAACATCGTATGGCAGTCGATAGATGTTATCCAGTGTTGCCAACACCCCCTGCAGAGAAAAATGCGGACCCTGAGAAGGATCCCTTAATGTCCCACCTGTTGAGACTACCACCGCCCTATGCGCAAGGGACTAATGTACCTCCCGTACTGCCGCCTCCCCAGGAGTGAATGTGCCCTTATTGTTAGTACCTGCCCCACCTGTTGTTCCACCCGCCGCTCCCCAATTGGTTCCTGCACCCCCATTACAGCCTCTTCCCGTATTACCGAGCTCTCCCTTGCCTTCGGCTCCCTTCGTAAATGCTACCCCCTCACCTGCTCCACCTAATATTATGTCTCCTGTCCTAATGACGAATTCCCCCTTCGCTCGGAAGCGGATGATCGATACCGTTTCCGGCCTTTTGTCCTCTCTCTTTGGGACTTTGCAAACTACCCCCGTTCCTCCTAGCAGGCAAACTCGTAGCCAGCTCCCCGGTCCTGACGAACGGGAAGTGCTAGACCTCCTTGCCCGACGGTGGGCCACGAAGGGCTCCCAGTATAATTTGCAGGATATTATGATTACCTTTAACCAGTGGGAAGCGCCGACACAAAGATACGTTTTTGATGTGATGTGTAATGTTTTAAGTCAAGAATGGGAAGATCTGGGATTCGGGCCAGTTCCCCAGGGCCTGCTAGGTGTACAGGCCGAGTTTGATAAAGGATCCATTGTGGGCGCTGAGGTCGAGGACGCGGTAGGGACGCTCGTCACGTTCAGAATGATGTTTGCTTGCCGGTCTTTGCCGAAACGCGATTCTTCTGTTAGGCGAAAATTAAAGCACTACCCTATGAGGGAGGTTCCCCCAGTGTGGAGAGAGGAAGTCGCAGCTCAGGAAACATTCCGAAGTATTGGCCCTCAAGCAGTCGTTACCGGACCCCCGTAAAAATCCCGCTGGGTATTATAAAGAATTGTCCCAAACTGTTGACGCATGTGTTATGAATTTGGCCAACATAGACATGCTCATGGGTAATGTAGTACCACAACCATTATGGGCCAGAATTCGGAAGGAAGACCACCCTGCGGAATTGGGGGGTGATTGGGCTGCCACACTTGCCGCAGACAGACTCCAAGTGGGTGGTGCTAAACCGGAGCCGTTAGTTACGGAACTCCCATCTAGAATTATTGCCTTACTGCCTTACTGAAAACTATGATGCCCCCTCTGCGAGTTAATTGGGATAAACTAGCAGCTTGTAAGCAAAAAGCGGACGAAAATGTCTCGGATTTCTTCACTCGTTTTGAGGAGACGTTCATCGATCATAGTGGTCAGGATATGAGCACGGAAGGTGGCCAACGACTGTTTGTAGATAAATTTGTGTCTAATTTGGTTCCGGAAATATCAAATAAATTAAAGAATTCTGAAAGTGCGTGGGCCGTGTCATCTTCTGCCCAGATACTGGCCACTGCTCAGTATTATGAGAATAGGGATAAAGAGGAGAGAGAGAAACTAGATGAAAAGACGAAAGAACTGAAAACGAAAGTTCTCTTGCAACAGGCTTATTCTCCTCGCCCTGCCCAACAGGAATATCAGCCGCCTCCACAATTTCAGAGACCGTTGCAGAGGTCTGGGGCTTTTATTCCCCGACCGGCGCTGGGCCAGAATCAATGCGCCTATTGTAAAGAAGACGGCCATTTAAAATACAATTGGCCAGTTTTGTTACAGCGTACGAGCGGCATCCCCGGGTCGCGAGGCCGGGGTGGTTATCTGTCAGCATCGAGAGGTAGAGGGCGGGGCACACAGCCTCATAACCAGCGTTCCATGCCCCCTGAAAACTCCACGAACTATTTTGATCAGTGCAATGTTCAGTCTACCAACCATTACAATGATGATTGCTATACCGATGATGAGAGCCAGAATTGCCAATCTAGTTAGGACAGCCTTGGACAAAGTAAGGGAGTAGTATCAATTCCAGTGGACCAAAACGGGCCTTATGTTGATGTGGTAGCACTAGGTGTTACAGAACCATTCCTATTAGACACTGGTGCGACAAAGAGCTCTATGATCCACTCTAAACTCCCTGGGGCACCTTTGTCTGTACGAATGTTTCTGTGGGTTTTTCTGGCGCCCCAGTTCAGAACCCAGTTTCCCGCCCTTTGCCCATTTCAATAGGTCCTTACAAATTGGAGGCCCCGCTTCTTTTAACAACCGGTTGTGGTGAAAATTTGTTGGGTTTGGATTTATTAAAAAAATTGTATGCGACATTGCACTGTTCTCCTTCTGGTGTGCGCCTTACCCTAGGTAAGAAATTGACGTCATCGATGTATTTGTCCACAGACCAGCTTCCTCCTGAATTACAGTCTCTTTCTGCCACCCTATGGGCCACGGGCCCCAATGATGTGGGCCTCTTACAAATTCCACCCTATATTGTAACCATTAAGCCCAATGTTAAATTCCCTCGCATTCCACAATATAAAATTTCCAGTGACGGCGAAAAGGCTCTTTTAACTATAGTTCATGATTTGGTACAAAATGGTGTGGTCGAAGAGACTAGGGGAAATGTATGCAACAGTCCTGTTCTGCCCGTTTTTAAACGGACCGACCCCTCCCAGCCACCTGTTTATCGTTTTGTGATTGATCTCAGAAAAGTCAATAAGATTGTAGTACCTCAATTCCCCGTTGTCCCAGACATTAATGTCATATTGACAATGATACCTGCCTCAGCTTCATGGTTTTCTGTCATTTACCTCAAAAATGCTTTTTTCAGCATACCTATTGCTGAGGAGAGTAGGGATATTTTTGGCTTCTCCTTAGCAGGCCGAAGCTTCCGGTTCAAGAGGGCTCCTCAAGGGTATTGCGAGAGCCCCTCCATTTACAGTCAAGCATTAAAATCACAGCTCAACACTATGCCTTTACCACCAGGTGCCACTCTTATTCAATATGTGGATGACCTGTTAGTTGCAGCAGATTCAGAGGACACTTGTAAAAAGGCCACTGTTTCATTGTTACGCCACTTATCTGACCACCACCACAAGGTTTCACCGTCTAAATTGCAATATTGTTGCCAAGAGGTTACCTATCTAGGTCATCTCTTGTCAAAGGAGGGACGACGATTGACCCCAGAACGTATCCAAGCAATTGCCCAAATGCCTATTCCATGTACGCAAAAAGAGGTGCGTGCTTTTTTAGGTATTATCTCTTACTGTAGACAATGGAGCCCCAATTTCTCCCTTCTGGCAAAACCCTTGTTGACACTGACTCTTAAAGACACACCACACCCTCTCCCACGGTCAGTGGAATGCCAGAAAAGTTTCACTGATTTACGTACTGCCTTGTGCTCTGCTCCTGTGTTAGGTACTCCTGATGACAGTAAACCTTTCACACTCTATGTTCATGAGAAAGAAGGTTGCGCATTATCAGTTTTAACGCAACGATTTGGGGACAGGCAACGTCCCTGTGCCTATTTCTCTGCCACATTAGATCCAGTGGCCAAGGCTTTACCTAGCTGTTTGAGAGCAGCAGCAGCAGCAGCAGTTTCCATTCGCCAGTCTGCTGGATTGGTATTAGATAATACCCTCATTGTCATGGTGCCGCATGCAGTAGACACCCTCCTAAACAGAACAAAGACGCAACACCTTACGAGTGCCCGCCTTTCGGGGTATGAACTGACACTCTTGGCTAGCCACATACACATTAAACGATGTAATGTCCTGAACCCGGCAACATTGCTGCCGATTCCAATAGAAAATAGTACACCGGAGCAACATGATTGTTTCCTCCGCACGGAGGAAGAGACAAGAGGCAGAGTTGATTTGAAGGATACTCCACTCCCGGACCCGGATGGGACCCTATGGGTGGACGGTTCCTGTTTTAAGCTTCCCAATGGCGAAACCACTGCACATCCCATGGCACTAAGATACACCATGGCCAATTGGTAAATGACCTTCTTGAATCGCTTACCTTGCCCACTCAGATAGCAATTGTAAAGTGTAGCGCACATAGGAAGATTACTGATGATGTAGGTCAAGGAAATGCTTTTGCAGACCAGATAGCGAAAGAGACAGCTAAGGACACCACTAGCCGCATGTACGTTGTGAACTCCGCTAGATGGGTTGCACAAGGTGGGATGTGTGAGAATACTGTGGAAAGTGTGAAAATGATCCAGGCGAAAGCCACAGAGAAGGAATTAAGTACGTGGAAAGAAAGTATGGGAAGGTTGGATGTGACAGGGTGCTGGACAGATTTGTCAGATCATCAACACTGGTTGTTACCAGATGCTTACGTGCTACCAATAGTGACCATGGCACATGGTCCAGCCCACATCAGCGCAAAAGGTATATGCAAACTTCTCGCCCCAGTATGGCAGAATGTGGGGATACCTCAATGCGCAGACAATCTGGTTAAGCACTGTATTGTATGTTTGATGCATAACCCGGGAAAGGGAACACCAACACCGGCAGGCCACTTTGCTGCCCCAACTTACCCTTTTGAGGTTTTACAAATAGATTACATTCACATGGAACGATGTAACAATTTGAAGTACGTCCTTGTTGTGGTATGTGCCTTCTCCCGATGGATAGAAGCCTATCCTCTGAAAGATAATACTGCTCTATCAACGGCGAAAGTCCTATTAAAGGAATTTCTGCCGAGATTTGGGTTACCTAGAATTATTTGGAGTGACAACGGGAGTGAATTTGTGAGCCAGATCATGCAGAAAGTATGTGCTGGTCTTGGCATCAAGCAAACGTTCCACGCAGCAAACCATCCCCAGTCAGCAGGTTTGGTGGAATGCTATAATGGCACTCTCAAGCTTAAGTTAGCGAAAATTCAAGCCAGCACGGGTCTAGCTCGGCCTGATGCCTTGCCCTTGGCTCTCTTATCTACCAGAACAACCACCCATTCCCGTATGGGGCTTAGTCCCTATGAGGTTGTGTTCGGACGCCCGGCAAATGTTTGGGGAGTTCCAAGGCCCAAGAAATACTCCGAGATAGAGCATCCATTGTTAATTGATTATTTGTATGAACTCACCACTAAGCTACGTGTCCTTCACCAACAGGTACAAGATACTTTGCCTCAGGCTTCAACTGATCCTGGTCATACCATACGGCCGGGAGACTGGGTCTGCGTTAAAAACTTCCAGAGGTCAAAGAACTTGGAACCTCGCTGGAGAGAACCCCGCCAAGTACTTCTGACAACGCACACTGCAGTGAAGGTCGTCGGCAAAAAGAACTGGGTGCATGGGGTGCATTGCAAGAAAGTGCCCTTACCTTTGCCTTATGATCAGTGGGTTCGTAACCCAATTGGCGATTCTGAAAGTGAAAGAATACCAAGATTTGAACTGTTTAGCGATGCACACCTAGACTCTGCTAGATCACAGAAGAACGACGGCGAGGCCTTCCAAGCAACCGTAGCACCGACATCGAAATTGGGCACTACTGGACCACATCTCCTTTTCCAACAACAAACTGTACCTGGTTCCCAGAGATACGATTTGAGGCCCAGGTTGAATAGAAATTCCTCAATAGTACCTCATTGACTTTGTCTTTTATCCCGATTTCCACATGTTGCAGGGCCGTGACTGAAGTCTCAGACTTGTGACCCAAGTTGTGGCACTAGGCCTGTGGGACTTGTAGGAAAGCAAAGAAAACTACAGACAATCATAGCTGAGTGAAGCAACCTCCCGTCACGGGCAACCTTTAGAGATGGAAATGACTGTTAAAAAGGGAATGGATAAAACGCGAATAATGAACATGAAGCATTATAAATTATTGCATAACCGTTTTGTAGTAGTCTTAATAGTATTGATTGTAATGTCTATTATATTGTCTTGCATAGGATGGGGACTACATGCAATTTTTACGCAGCCTGTTACCAAAGTTACCGTTGAAATGCATACATATGTCACTCTACCACCTCATGTCGAGTCAAGAAGGGGTGAATTCCGTAACAACACATTTGTTTCTATGCTACACCAACATCAATTGGCGACTAATGCAACAAACTGTTGGGTTTGTGGCCTCCTGCCAAGATCAGTGAACACTGGAATGCCATATATTACCCTTCCTTTTTCATTTAATGGTTCTTGTAGTGCATGGTGGGAACTGAGTGCCAGTTGGGTATTTTCTGGAGATGGTGACACCCAAGACGTAAGAAGCTTGGGAGTACATCTGTATCACTTATGTTGGCGGGACAGAAAAAGGATATATGGGACGAGTAATGAGAAATCAGAATATGCCGATCGCCAAACCAGATCTACAGACTTGTACTTTCTGCCCTCCAATAAAACCTCTCGAAAAGGACAAACTTTTCTAGTGGTACCCGGACAAGCACCATTCTGTATTAGAAAAGGGGGGTCAGAATATAAGGGTACAAGCAGATGCCAACATATTGTGAGATTGAATGGGACAGACTGGCCTCGCATGGTTCCCTCGCGTAATACATACTTCGTATGTGGAAATAAGGCTTATACTTCCCTACCTGGTAGTTGGAGAGGCACTTGTTATATCGCTTGGTTATTGCCCCCTACATACATAGCTGATGCCAACCATCATTTACAGAAAAGAGGGGTGGCATCTGACCAGGATACGTCAGGACAGGAAGCCGGGGATGTCTTGAAAGGACTCCTCCCATTCTGGGGCCCGATAGCTAACAGTAGGGACATAAGGCAACTAATTTGAGTTGTAGAAGTCACTATCAATGAAACAGCTGGAGCTTTGAGTAATCTCACTGCAGAACTCGTTGCTGACCGCCTCGTCACGCTTCAGCACAGAATGGTATTAGATATTATTCTTGCTGACCGTGGGGGCGTATGCAAATTGATCGGATCAAGCTGCTGCATTTATATTCCAGACCACGCCCCTACAGTATACCAAGCTATCTCTAAGCTACATAAGATCGCGGAGTCCGTTCACCAGGATGAAGGAAACTGGTCTTTGATGGGGTGGTTTGGGGAAATACTGTCCATATGGGGATGGAAGATCCTTACCTTTGTCAGAGCGATTTTGGCTATTCTCTTCTCATATTGCCTTTGCCTACAATGTGGTCCCACTATATGCGGGCTCTGCACCACCCTGTGTCTTCCACATCCTGTGTCCCAGAAAACAGGGAATACAAAAATAATGTTGCAACAACAGCTTGTAGATTTCATGTCCATTGAAGTCGATTCAGATTAACAACAGCCTCTGTTTCCTTTGCCTGAGTAATGGCAAAAGGAGGGTCTGAGGAAATTCGACCCCATCCTGATTTGGTAACATCGTTGCACTGTTGCCCTCACTCAGGCACCTTAAACCTCTATAGCGTTTCTTTCGTATTTTATGTTGTTGTACATATTACACGACCTCTCTTCCTCCCTCGAGCTAAACCCATCCTGACCCTCGTGAACCTCGGTTCGAAACAACCAATTCTCGAGATAAGCATCTATTGACCCTTGGTGACCGTTCTCCGGCCCCTACAGCTGTTTTACAAATCATCATCTTCAGTATGCACACGCGCCCTGTCGTAAAGTAATTTAACTAAGGAATGGCTAAGCCACCTGACCTGTCGGGTCGGGTAGTGAACACGACCTTAAGGAAAGAATGTGTATTGCCCATTATCCAGC
This sequence comes from Triturus cristatus, assembly GCF_964204655.1. Taxonomy (NCBI): domain Eukaryota; kingdom Metazoa; phylum Chordata; class Amphibia; order Caudata; family Salamandridae; genus Triturus; species Triturus cristatus. The sequence goes on from NC_140589.1 coordinate 45,096,308, forward strand.
ATCTTGTACGAAGAATGTGTCCTTGTGGATGATTTGTATTTTTTATTGCACATGCAGAGGGGTTGTTGCTTTAGGGGATTCCAGCGCGACAAAAGATTGTGAGCCACAGATTGAAGTGGCAGTCTCCTAAGAACCTACTTACGATGTACTTCTGGGACAACTGTACCTAGCTGCAGCTAAATAAATTGAAGTAAGTACCTATGCTAACAGAGTGTTCCGTGTCTCTGTAACTTGGAAGGCGAACTCAGAAGATTTCAGGCGTACCCTGCACCGCCATGTCTAATTCAGCCTGGTTCTTCAGCCCCACTGTAGTGATAGCGATGATTCTCGTAGCACAGACTGATGCGGGTTCTCAGTGGCAACAGCTCCTCAGCTGCAGCGGCCCACAATAGTGATAGGAATGATTCTTGTAGCACAGGCAAATGTGGGCTCTCAGCAGTAACAGCTCCTCAGCTGCGGCGGCCCACAATAGTGATTGCGATGATTCTCGTAGCACAGGCAAATGCAGTCTCTCAGAAGCAACAGCTCCTCAGCTGCGGCGGCCCACAATAGCGATAGCGATGATTCTCGTAGCACAGACAAATGCGGGCTCTCAACGGCAACAGCTCCTCAGTTGCGGCGGCCCGCAGTAGACCCAGAGGCTCTGGAATTCTCAACAGAAACCTCACCTGCGAGTAGAATCCCCCTCGATAGGAATTCAGAAGGCTGATGGGTGAAGTCTAATGTCCCTGAGACTTCAGCAGGAGGCAAGCTGAAATCAGGCCCTTGGGTAGTTGCTTCAGCAAGATGGATAGAAGTTTCAAAGTCCTTTCCCTCTAGTTACATGGACAGAGGTTCATCTTGGCATCCAGAAGTAACACACCGTGTAGGGGTTTTAGAACAGATATTTATACCCCAAAAGTCTTTGTTCTCAAAAGTCACAAGTCACTGAACCCAACCAGAACCAGTTCAGTGTGGTCCTGGAGCACTTTGTTTACAAGGCTGCATCCTGCCTTTCAGGAAGAGGGGGTCTGCCATCAGACGTACAGTGGGAGGTGGAGCCATCATTCACCTTGCCAGGCACAGCCCTGCTCAGATCAAAGGGTCACCCCTCCCCATACTCCAACTGCAGATCTCTCTGTTCAATCCAGGTCGGGCTCAGCCTGCCCTGTCCCTCCATAACCAGACAACCAATACACATAACAGCAGAGCACACTGGAAGACTTAGACAAGAAAATACCCGCTCTCTAAAAGTGGCACTCCCAAACACAGATTATAAAAATAATCCCCACAAAAAGACGCACTCTAATATTCTGAGCTCAGGCATACCAAATTCGACTCTCCATACATGTTCCCTGGGTCAGCTAGGATTATAGGGAATACCAATTCATACAGTCATTGTACAATAGGGAGCATTAGCGCTGTGGCACTGAATGGCAGTGGCACAGCGCCCAGAGCATCTAACACCAGCAAACACAGAGGAGACAAAAGCGAAAGATGGAAGGGAGACCCACGCCAATGGTGCCAGATCTAACAGTCCCCTCTTTCACAATTTCCACAGATCACATGTATTGCGGCACAGGACATCCTTGACGCAATATGTCAAAGAGCTCCACATCAATAGCATATCACCTCCCTAGAAACATTGGGCCATATTCTCAAGGAGCTATCGCTGAGTTAACAGAAATTTAGCGCAGCCAAACTCGCGATAAGTTCATCACCCCATTCACAAGCTGGTGCTAACAGCACATAGCACCAGTTTACCTGCAATAGCAGCAGCAAAAAACATTGCCACAGATTACCCCGGCAACTATTGCTAATGAGATGCAGAGTAGGCATTCCCGTGCAATAAGCCGCGACAACACCACTCCGCAACATTCTCAACGACCAGTTACATCGGCGAAAAGACCATGAAACATGCGATAAGGCGCGTTAGCAGCAGAAAACTAACACCTGCTCTGAGCTGGTGCAAAGTCGGACGGCAAAGTCAGACGGCAGCCTGCAACAGAAAAGGGAGCCCAGCCCAGAGCCACAGCTGAAGAACAACAGATGCCATGGAGTCACTGAACATGCGTACCGGACACCCAAGAGGGCCACAACCCCCCCCCCCCCCCATGACCCCCCCTCCCCGGCACCCCCCCCGCCAAAGACATGCCACATCAACTACTTGGAATCATGTACCAAATTATCAGCCTGATGTCGCACAATCATATCTGGTGACATGCATGTGTCGTCACAAAAATGAGCATCACACATTCACCTTCGAAGCAACAAATAAAAAGGAATTCAAATAAACACAGAACAGAAATGAAGACACATGGCGGCTCCCCTCGAGACATTCCATAGGTCACAGCCTGCAAGACAAAAACAAGCATTTGCAATGCAATAGGTCTCGCATTTGTGAGAGTTTGAGCTATTGTCTTTGCAAATGACAATGCCTTTTATTTATGTGTTTTGAAAAGCTGCAAGGGGCGCGTAAACACACACTTTGTACTTCTAGTCCTCGCTTACGAGAAGCAAGGCTGGCAGTAAAAGAGGCCCAGTTATTGCCAGCCTTGCATCTCGTAAGCAAGGACAATAAGTACAAAGTGCGCCCTCGCGGGTTTTCAAAACACACAAATAAAATGCATTATCATTTGCAAAGTCAATAGTTCAAACTCTCACAAATGCGAGACCTATTGCATTACAAATGCTTGTTTCTATTGCTTTTCTTTCTCCTTTCATTAGTTTTTATTTCTTTTTTGTCTTTTTTCTTTCTTACTTCCTTTAGACTGCGGATTTCTTTCGCCCACTTTCTACTTTTTTCTTGTATTTCTCTTTTTTCTACTTTTCTTCAGTTCTTTTTTCTGTTTATTTTCTTTCTATTATCTGCTCCTTTACTTTTCTTCCTTCTCTATTTATTTCCTTGTTCCTTCTTTTTAATTTCACAATCTCCATTTCTTTAGTTTCCTTCTCTCTTCCCCTTCTTCCGTCATTACTTTCTTCATTCCTTTCCTTTCCTTTCCCTTCCCTCCTTCTTTCTTTCCTCTCTTGGTCCTGATATCCTTTACCTTCCTCCCACCTTCCCTTTTCAACACTTCTTTCCCTCTAGGTCCTCCTTCATCTTTCTTTCCCTCTATCTTGTCTCTCTTTTTCCATCCCTACTTTTTTAACTTTCATTATTGTTGTTCCTTCTTATTTCCTCGTTAATTTGTGTGGCATGGCAGCCTTATTGGTATATGATCGTGGGTCGCTGTAGAAATTGGTTTACTTCTAGAGAGATATGAAGTCTAAATGTACCCTTGAAATATATATGTTGCAATAATACTGTTTGGTCTACTAATTTGTGCACATCAACTAATAGACCTCGGAGCAATTGGCCAGATAGTGAAAGCGTTTCAGGACCAGCCTTTCAAAATGAGAGAACGGTCATCATATGTATTGCTCGACAATTAATTATATCATAATCCTCAAGGAGACACTCACCTCATAGAGATGAATCATAAACAAGTGTAAAATGGGCAAAACTGATTCTTTGGGATCCCACAAGTAACCCTTGATATGCCTATAGTAACAGTGTAGTACGGTCACTGGAACGGAAGTGGAGGTACTAGAGCAGCGGTGTTAAGACACTTTTGTAATCCTTGTTTTGGGTAGAAGCACAGGAAAGTTTTCAATGATCAGAAGCAGCTCTCATCATAGGCAAAGCTGGAGACCCCTATTTGGAGTATAGCGTTCCTGTTAATAGGGTGGAACAGCACATAAAAAAGTACCCCAGCCTTAGGGAAAAGTGCTATTACTAATACTTCCCCGTAGTGAAACACAATACGGACAAGCATTGGCATAGCCAATAGGTCTCGCCTTTGGGACCTTATAAGTGTTTAACAATGCAACAGTTGCATAACTAAATACTTATTGTATAACTCAAAGTGCCCAAGCATGTCTGGAGGCACACACCGCTGCTGTCAAGCGCTGAATCACACCAACGGTTGAATTGAAATACAGCAACCAGCAAATTCGGGATTACAGTCTTTTCGCCGACGCGTTTCGAGGATGTCACCTCTTCTTCATGGGCGACTGCATTATAAAGTCAAATTCGGAACGACCAGCACACCATTTTGTAGAGTCCCGCCCTGAGTGGGTGTTGCTAAGTGCACAGGAGGATGCTGGTACAAGTAGTTTATACCCTAAGTGGGGTTCCGATGACTTCTTTTCAAAGTTTACCCTAAGTAGGGTTCCGAATGAAGGCGCCGGTCTTACTCTGCTACAACAGCGGCGCCGAATAGGCAAGGATCAGTTCCCACCACGGCCTCTCTCGTTTGAGACGGTGCTCTCCAGCGCGGCAGGGCTGCCGCGGTTTATAGTATAACTCAAAGTGCCCAAGCATGTCTGGAGGCACACACCGCTGCTGTCAAGCGCTGAATCACACCAACGGTTGAATTGAAATACAGCAACCAGCAAATTCGGGATTACAGTCTTTTCGCCGACGCGTTTCGAGGATGTCACCTCTTCTTCATGGGCGACTGCATTATAAAGTCAAATTCGGAACGACCAGCACACCATTTTGTAGAGTCCCGCCCTGAGTGGGTGTTGCTAAGTGCACAGGAGGATGCTGGTACAAGTAGTTTATACCCTAAGTGGGGTTCCGATGACTTCTTTTCAAAGTTTACCCTAAGTAGGGTTCCGAATGAAGGCGCCGGTCTTACTCTGCTACAACAGCGGCGCCGAATAGGCAAGGATCAGTTCCCACCACGGCCTCTCTCGTTTGAGACGGTGCTCTCCAGCGCGGCAGGGCTGCCGCGGTTTATAGTATAACTCAAAGTGCCCAAGCATGTCTGGAGGCACACACCGCTGCTGTCAAGCGCTGAATCACACCAACGGTTGAATTGAAATACAGCAACCAGCAAATTCGGGATTACAGTCTTTTCGCCGACGCGTTTCGAGGATGTCACCTCTTCTTCATGGGCGACTGCATTATAAAGTCAAATTCGGAACGACCAGCACACCATTTTGTAACTAAATACTTATAAGGTCCCAAAAGCGAGACCTATTGGTTATGCAAAGCGGCCGTGAAAGTGATCACGATCACGATCAACATCAAAGCGGCCGCGAAACCGAAAGTAATCGCGGTAAAGCGCGGCCCGCGCGCCCGCGCACATGCACTGTGCCTCTAGGCTGGCCTGGTAGCACTTTTTGGAGCCCTCTCAATAAGTCTCGCCAGACCAGCGCATGCGCTGGGTCAGGCGAGACCTAATCATGATGAGAAGGTGTGTCCTGCACACATCAAGGGACAGAGAGAGAGCGAAGGAGAGAGAGACAAAGAGAAAGAGAGGGAGAGAGAGATAGAAGGACAGAGAGGTAGAGAGAGATAGACGGACAGAGAGGGGGAGAGAGAGAGAGACGGACAGAGAGGGGGAGAGAGAAAAGAAGAGAGGGACAGGGAGAGAGAGTGCCGACACTACGAATCCAGTTTGAAAAACAGAAGGTCCTTCAAAAGCAATACAATATGGGATAAATATAGACCAGAATCGGCTCTATATAATTATACAATGCCCAGCCGGACATTGAGGTTTTAATGATCAAGAAAAACAGATAATATTGACATACGTTAGAATGTAGAGTGGGACACAGTCCTGCGTCCTTCAACACTTAACAAAGAGTACAAACAATCAAACATATAAGACATTTATCAGGCTGAAGAGAGAAGCTTATAGCCAATACGAGATTCAAGGGCAAGCTTTCACGATAGTAAAATGTCATGCACAATTTTAACATATGCGTTTAACATGCATGTTTGTACATAGGGTCGACGACGTTTCGATCTATTCAAACAATACATAGATCATCATCAGGACTAGAGAATACACAAGCCTGAGAGTGCAATTCCTGTAAAAAATAAGGGGGAGAATTGGAAGGAGAGAGGAGAATTCCATTAAAAACCTGTAGATGCTGAGAATACTCAATAATGACAGTGGTCATGCACGACATGCCCTTAGTGAAGTACATGCCAAGGTGGCCGGTTGTGAGAACGAAGGAACCACAACTAATTTCCAATTGAGGACAAAAATTCAGAAGGGGACAAAACAATGAAATACAGGGGTAATCGAGGCGGTAGTGATAGGAACGCAGTAATCGGACTGTGAGAGGGCGGAGGGCGTGTCAAAACGTGCAATTGGATGATAATTGTCCGCAGTAGAGGGTGTGATTAACCGCAGTATAGACGAGATGTGGTATACTTGTGCGGTGAACTATTGCGAGATCGAATAGACGAATCGTCAGTGACGTGAGGAATAAGGTGGGGGAGTAAGCAATGAACGTGAGCCGATCGGCGTCGTGACTGAAGAAATAATTAAGGCATAAAAACTAACCAGAACCGGAGGCGAACAATTCCCGTTTACTTATTAAACCAGATCCGAATAAGGAAGTAGGTACGGGGGTCAAGCGGCCAGGAGAATTTCTCAATTTGTAGCAGGGCTGAAAAATAAGGAAGGGAGCAATTTAAGAGGGATCGCGATCAGTGCAATGGAGGAGGAATCAATGAGTGGGAAGGGGACTCACCACTTGTTCGACGCGGCGTGTAGAAGGAGCTGTGAGAATATTCAGCTTCCGGGTAACGCGGCTTGACAATCCAAGGTCCGCCTAAGAAGGGGCGCAATGCGGGAGTTAGAGACGGAGGGAGGGAGGGGTGCCATGGAGAAGGGGTGAACGCGCCGCAAAAGCACTTACCAGAAAGCGAGTGAACTGCACGATCGCAGGTTGACGGTAGCGGGCTCCGCTTGGTGAATAAAACAAGCCCGGAGGGCACGTGACCAACCCAACCTAGTCATGTGACAGGACGTGCACAGTGTGTGGAGACGGGGAACCGTGAGGGGATTAACGGCGGCCATATTGGGTCAGTGTTGGTGAATAGGAAGTGATGAAGGTAATAGAAAAAACGAGGAGTACACTGTTCAGTTAAACACTTAATACCATTACAATTAAGTTGCAATTGTTACAGGCAGAATGGCATAATTGTTAAACCATTAGAACAACAGTTGAGTTTCAGATTCATTAAATAAGAGATAGCCAGTCCTCATTCCTATTAAGACCATTGCGGATTGTTTCCAACTGAATAATGAGCTTCAACTCCTCTTTATTGAGGATTTGCGCCAGATCGCCACCTCTTGGTGGCAGCTTGATGATTCGTAGAACAGTCCATTTGATCTCATTGTCTTGGTTATTAGCCTGTTTGAAATGTTCAACCAGTGGTGCGTTAGGGACATTACAGCGAATCCTGCTGCGGTGTTGTCCGATCCTTGTTTTGATCTTCTGGGTTGTCTGACCAATGTAGTTCTTGTTGCATGGACACTGAATCAGATAAATCACATTACATGTGTTGCAGTTCGAGAATCCATTAGAGTTAATGACAATGTTGCCAAAAGAGAAAGTTTTGCCTTCTAATGTATAGTCACACAGATTACAGTTACCACATTTAGCGTGACCAACCAAGGGCGTGAGGCCCCAGTGTGCATTAAGGGTTGTTGGAGGTGTCTTTCTGGGGATTGCAGCGCGCACTAGATGGTCTTTCAAATTACGATTTTTACGGAAGGCAAATAATGGTCTTTCCAGATTGAGGCTGCCCGCATTTAGTATGGGCCAATGTTTCAGAACAGATTTACGCACATGGTTGGAGATGACCGAAAAAGTGGTCACACATACAATCCTTTTGGTTTCTTTTTTGGGGTTGGGTGTGAGCAGGGTTTCCCTAGGGCAATACAAAGCCCGTTTCTGGGCGTTGCGAACAAGTCGCTTAGGGTAACCTCGAGCTTTCAGTTTCTCAGAGAGGACTGAGGCCTCGGTGAAGTAGTTTTCTTTTGAAAAACAATTGCGCCGAATACGCAGAAATTGAGAGTATGGTAAAGAGTCCCTCAAGGCCCTGGGGTGATTACTCTCATATCTCAGCAGTGTGTTCCGTTCGGTAGGTTTCCTATAGAGTTTGGTGAGGAGTTCACCATCGGAGTGATATATAGTCAGGTCTAGGAAGGGAATGGATGAGGAGTCAGTAGAAAGTGTAAACTGGAGACCTAAACAATTGTTGTTGAGCCAGTGCTGAAAATTGGTCAGTAAGTCAGTACTGTTGTGCCAGATCAAGAAAACGTCGTCAATGTATCGACGCCATAATTTAACGCCAGATATGAAGGGGTTAGTGGGTGACAGAATGATGTTAGTTTCAAGAAAATCCATGCAGAGAATGGCCAAGTTCGGGGCAAAAATAGCGCCCATCGACGTGCCTTTCACCTGCTGGAAAAATAAGTCATCAAAACAGAAGAAATTCCTAGTGAGGCACATTTCAAGCAATTTCAAAATAAATAATGTGGGAACTGCATGTGGTCTCGGTCTAGAGTCAAGGACTTGCTGGATCACTCGGAGGGCAAAGGGCTGTGGAATATTTGTATAAAGTGATTCCACGTCAAGAGTGCAAAGGAGGTGCTCAGAAGAATTAAAGGGGTGGTGTTCAATCAAACTGATCATGTCCATGCTATCCCTAATGTAGCATTGAGTCTGGGGTACGAAATCTTTTATGAAATAATTGACAAACTGGCCTAATGGTTCTAGAATAGAACCGCAACCTGAGACTATAGGGCGGCCAGGGGGAGAAGTGAGGTGTTTATGTATCTTTGGAAGAGTGTAGATAACCGGTATTCTGGGTGATTTTGCATTGAGGAATTGGAATTCTTTAGAGCTAAGAAAGCCTTCATCTCTTCCTTCAGTAGTGATTTGGAGTATAAGAGCCTGTAATTCAATAGTCGGGTCCCTAGGTAGTCTGCAGTAGTGTTCTGTGTTGTGGAGTTGACGGAATACCTCTGCTTTGTAGTCAGCCAGTTCTTGTAGAACAATACCGCCACCCTTATCTGCAGATTTAATAATAAGGGAATTGTTACTTTTTAAGGATTCAATAGCCTTTTTTTCTTGAAAAGTTATGTTGAATGGAATAAACTTCTTCTTATTTTTAAGAGCATTAAGGTCTTTGAGCACCATTTTTTCAAAGGTGACAATTTCCACCGGTACCATGTTTGCCGTGGGGAAAAAAGTAGAAGGGGGGCGGAATGGTATAAATGCAGTGGGATTTGGTGTTGCATTATTCAAAAAATAAGCATGCAGACGGAGGCGTCTAAAAAATCTGAGTAGCTCAGCATGAAGGTCAAGGTAGTTGGGATGCGAGGTAGGGACAAATGAGAGCCCTTTATTAAGCAGAGATAATTCTGTGTCAAGTAGGTTGTGTGATGACAAATTAAAAATAGGGATAGTTGCCAATTGTGAGGTAGTGGTAATAGTAGAATTTACCATTGGTAAAATTTCTGTCTGGTCTGGCGTTCGCCTGGTGGGTTGTACCATCTCTGCGCCCGTTTGACTCGTCCCCGTTTTGGCAGTTCTGTCTGACCTCTTCCTAAAAAATTTTGATTCCTGGAAGAAGTACTGGGACCCTCACCTGAGTCAGAGTTGTCGGAGGATTCTACTGAGGTATCTGAGAAGCCAACCAACGTGTTGCGTTTGTTGAAACGACCCCAGGGTCTGCTGTTTTGAGGGTTTGAATATGACCTGTTGGTGTAAAAGTCTTTTTGAAGATAGGGGTATGTACGTTCCACTGAATATGCTTTAATATCCTTTTTGACTTTGAGAGACTTCTTATTTTGTTCAATTCTCTGGAATTCATCAACAGTCTTCTGTACAGAATCAATCAATTTTTTTGCCTCAGTGACTGAACTAGATTCCTTGATCTGTTTCTCAATCTCAGTCAGTTCCTCATTAAGTGTGATTAATGTCTCGGTTGCAATATCAATACCCAAGACTAACCAATGCCTAGAACACGTTGTGCCAATGTAACTGAAGTTATTAATGTATTTAGGATTATCTGTGAAAATACCGGGAATATATCTCACTTGGAGCCCAACTGGAATAATGTCAGCTTTTAGGTATTCTGTCAACTTACGGACCATAAGTTGAAGACGGATCTGCTTTTTCTTACATTTCTCTAATTGTTCTGACAGGGAAATGTTTAGACTGACAGTGTTATCAGTTGAATCAGTGAATAAGGAGGGACCTTCGCAGATCTTCTTTATATATTCGTCTGAGTATAGAGGTGCATGGTCTGACATATTAAGTATACAGTCAAAGGTTTGTTAGAAAAAGGAATTAGAAGAAGAACAAGGACAACCACTCAGTTTGAGGGAATTAGGGAGAACATCCCTTACAATCCAGCGATTGTGCTAACTATATTTATACTTAACAAGGGGAACCCGTGAGGTAGGAAGGACCTAGGGTACTTACTAGTTTGAAAAACAGAAGGTCCTTCAAAAGCAATACAATATGGGATAAATATAGACCAGAATCGGCTCTATATAATTATACAATGCCCAGCCGGACATTGAGGTTTTAATGATCAAGAAAAACAGATAATATTGACATACGTTAGAATGTAGAGTGGGACACAGTCCTGCGTCCTTCAACACTTAACAAAGAGTACAAACAATCAAACATATAAGACATTTATCAGGCTGAAGAGAGAAGCTTATAGCCAATACGAGATTCAAGGGCAAGCTTTCACGATAGTACAATGTCATGCACAATTTTAACATATGCGTTTAACATGCATGTTTGTACATAGGGTCGACGACGTTTCGATCTATTCAAACAATACATAGATCATCATCAGGACTAGAGAATACACAAGCCTGAGAGTGCAATTCCTGTAAAAAATAAGGGGGAGAATTGGAAGGAGAGAGGAGAATTCCATTAAAAACCTGTAGATGCTGAGAATACTCAATAATGACAGTACGAATCCAGGCCACACTGCTCACCTGCTGCCACTGGTGTCTCTCCAACCACATGCCGTTATGTAGTGCAGTTCACCAGGTCCCACATCTAAGACAGACTCGTCATCTGTAACAGAGTCCAGATACATGAATGGCACAGTACATACAAGTGCACACAAAATCTTCGCCTGTCCACCCCTGCGCACCCGGGCAGCTGCACCCCAGCCCCTCCCGCCGCCCATTGGTGCGTGTCCGCCCCTGCGCACCCAGGCAGCTGCACCCCAGCCTGCCACCCAGCAGTGCATGCCCACCCCTGCGCACCCAGGTCTCACTGCTCACCTTCCGCCCTTGGCATGTAGAAATGAGGGCCCACCACGTGCCGCTGCAAGCCACAATCCCGGGGCCCGCGGACATGGCATCCTCCACATCATGCAGCCCCGCTCCGCAGGCCACAAGGTCCCACTTTTGGTGCATGGTTTCGCCATGGCAGAGGACATACCAGTGCACCCGGCCTCATCGCAGGCTGCACACCCACTCAGCCCTTGAGGTGCCACTAACTCTGTGACCTGCGAGGCCACGTCATGTAGCTGTAGGCCCCCGCTGTCAGCTGGCTCAGGTCAAGCAGGGCACACAATACCTGAGCAGTCCGGACCGCCGGGACGGGGCATCATTGCAGGCTGTACACCTGCTCAGCACTTAAGGTGCACCGAAAGTCACCGTCCAGTGGTGGTGTGTAAGTACCGGCCGCAGTGTATCCTGTGCCACCAAGTCTGTGCCCCGCAAGTCATGGACCCTCTATGATTGGGTCACGTGGTGCGGACGCCATCATGTCACCTTTGGGCCTGGGGAATGTGATGTCACAGTCCCCTGGGCCCCCATGCCTACATGCACACCACTGGGATACACCCCGAGAGAGGTTGGAAATGGCATCGAGCACGTGCGCCCGCCTGTGGGGTTCTGGTTCTCCTCTGTACTTGCTCTGGCAACATCCATTGTGCTTGGCTGTTGTTTGGCATTTGTTTGTCAGTTTTCTTTCTACTTTTATGGGGATTGTTCCCGCTTGATGCAAGTGAATTGCAGGCCTGTAGCTGCTTTTTGCTGATTTTTGTATCGCGATTTGCCTCATCGTAGCTTTTTTTACGTTCGGGTTTCGCATTTTTGCGGTGTGGCGTTGATTTAATCGCGGTCAGTTGACGTGTTACCTGGGGAATATCGCATGGTACCCCCGTGTTGTGAACACCTGGTTAACATGACGTAAATTTCCTGCGATGGACTGCGATGTTGAGGGTTGCGTTAAATAACTTTTGCAATGGTTATCACACATTCTTGAAAATATACCCCATTGTTTTTATATCTTCCTTCCTCGTCTTTTTTACTTTTACTTTCTCCTTTTTTCGCCCCTTCTCTCTTGCCAATCACTGCAATTCTGTTTCATTCTCCCCATCCCCCTTACTATTCAGAGAATTTTTTATTTCCCCTAACCACCTTGCTGTATGCTCCATATCTTTAGGTATCTGGATAGCTTCTTCCAATGTCGGATATTTTGTTAACAATTTTTCTTTTTTTCTTTTATAATTGTTACATTTCACTATTTGTTCTCATGTGAGTGAATTAATCAATTGTTCAAATTTGCAAGATAACACTAATCCCCATCAGAGCAGCTATATAATATGGCGTATCTTCATCTACTTTAGGTGAACTAGAAAATAATGTATGACGTTCCAGAACAGCAATGACTTTCAGAGTGAACTGTAAATGTAACATGTGCCGGGACATCTCATATACCTCGCTTGGTAAATCATTTCCCATTCCCAATGAGGTCTCTGGTAAGTTCTCATGCAGTCTTTAAACTTCAACCCATTAGTGATGCAAATGTATGACTTGGACAAAGCTTTTCTCCCTCTATTGCTAAAATGTATGTTAAAAAATGTCTTCCACTGTTTCCATGGTATCTGTGGATCACCAGGCATCACTAAAAATGTTGGCGAGATGCCATGCTCTGATCTGTCATGTTCCTTGAAGTAGACCTGAAATAGACTAAATTAAAAATCTAAAATATTAATTTAAAATAATGAAGCGGAGAGAGTCTGTTCTTATTTGTAGTCTTATCTTTATTTTGTTAAGGCGCAGTTGCTGAGGGCATTCCTCTAATGCTCGAGGAGACTCCTTCTCTATGAAGCTGGCTGGAAGCGCCGCCGCCAGGTTGAGTCAATAAAGTTGGTGAGTGTTTCTTTTTCCTTTTTGATTTTACTAAAATGTGTATATTATACTTACTTATAGGAGCTTTCAGGCACCTCTCATGGATTGGTCTGTTGCTGTGTCATTCACATTTTGCTTCCGCCCACTACAGCATATAGCATTGAGCATTGGGTCATCCTACTTAAGCCACAGGTGAACTTCACTTTGAGTGGCTGTATTTCGCTCTCTCACACAGGAGCACATCCAAACACAAGATAGTTTCCATCAGCGCCGGTGTTTTTGTTTTACTTTATAATTACTTTAGTGTTGGCTTTGTGTGCAGAGCCTGATGGGAAAGCAGGTCACTTCTGATGCCCATTCCAACTTTATCTGATCCCACCGCCTGCCAATGCTGCTTTAAATTCCTTTTGGAGTGCTTTGCTTTTCTGTCTGCTGCTATTTCACTGCATACGAAATCAGATTGCGTACATTTGAAACTGTTCTATATTAAGTTATTCTCTTTTTACTTTTTTCTTTCTCTCCTTCTTTCTATCCTTCCTTCTTTTCTTCTTCTTGCCCTATGTAATTGTCTATCGTTTTTTCCTTTTCTCTTTCCTTCTCTCCTTCTCTTTTTTCTTCTGTTCTTTCTTTCTTTTTTCTTTCTTTCATGCCTTCTTTCTCTTTCCTTCCTTCTTTCTTTTTTCTTCTTTCTTTCTCTCTCTCCTCTTGTTCTTTCTTCTCTTTTTTCTTTCTTTCTTTTTACTTCTATCTCTTGCCTTCTGTCATACCTTCTTTCCTTCTCTCTTTCTTTATCTTTCCTTCTCGCTTACTTTATTTTTCCTTCCCTTTCTCTCTCTTTCCTTCTCTTTTTTTCTTTCATTTTTTTCTCTTTCTTTTTCTATTTCCTTCTTTTTTCTTCTCTCTTACCTTCTTTCTGCTCTTTCTTTCTTTTTTCTCACTTACACTTTCCTTCATCCCTTCTTCTATACGTCTTTCTTTCCATCCTTCTTTCCTTCTTTCTTTCTCAAAGGCAAGAGGCTTGCAGCCAATCCCAGAGTTATTGACTTTTTTAGGTTTGTGTTAGCCAAGACCTTTAGATTTTTTTTTAATGATAGGGCTTTCAGCCAGACTTCATCCATTAGTCTGTGTTTGGTGTCTTTGAGTGTTTTCTTCCAGCCACTCTAGCATGCATTAAGGGGCAATGTATCAGCCTACTTCAGCCACTGATTGACTTCATTATGAGTTATGGCATACCACCCTTTCACAAGGATCACATCCACACAGTAGTTCGCTTCAGTACTATGGTAAGGTGTGGTTTTTGGAGTCCCCAAAACCTTTTTGCCTGTAGGAAAAAAAAATTACATTGATGAGGGCCTGACACATTCCCAAACAATAAGGTTTTGCAAGAACCATGACAAAACAAAACAACAATTGCCAGTAGGCTGTCGGCCAGCGCCAGACCTATTACCGTTGCCTGTGCTTGTTTTTCTTGTAGATTAAGGTTAAATTTCACAGGCGCTGCCACGTTAATCAAACAATCCACGCAGCTCTCTGTGATTGCTCGTTTCTTGCTGCAGTCTTCAAGGAAGCTTTGTCTTCAAGCGCACTGTTTGCGTAGTGCGTGCATGAATGTTTGTAGAAAGACTCGCACGTATTGCCGTGGGATCACACGTATCCCTCATGTAACGGACATACGCGCACTGCGTACATTTAAATGTGAAGCTAAGTGCGATACTCGTTTAGTTATGTTTCAGAAAAACAACGCTCACTCGTGTGACCCTAAGCAGTCCTTGCGATTATCTTCCTATGGAAACTTTGTAAAAGTAACTGTTATTATTATGTGTGCACATTGCAGACCGATTAATGTTCATTGCAACTCATGGGCATACATTCAGAATCACAATTTCAATATGAGCTGAGAGAGAAAAAGCCTTGTGTCCTTCACCACATGGATATTGGGGAGGATCCTTTCCTTCCTTCATGAAAATCCTCCGATCATCCACACACTTTCCGTTCTTTTTCCTTCATGTTGCACTTAGGGGTGGAGATATAACAATTGTCCATTCCCTGCACAGAGAAGTGTAGAGAGGACAATAACACTCTCCTCACGTGTGAAGGTATCTTTACTTTTCAAAACATCTGCAGCTCTGCCACATATCCCTCTCTTTTCAGTTGCCCTTCTCCAACTCCTCTTTTTAGGTCGAGGGACCGTCCGGTCTGCCGAAGGCAGAACCGGAAGTCCGGAGATCTTATGTTTCTTAGAGTGGCTATTTAGCCCGCCTCTCTTTTTGCCTCTCCTCCATTGGCTGGCTTCCTAAACGGAGGCCAGCCATTGGAGGAGAGAGCCGTCCCTCCAAATAGGCTCCGACTTTTTCAGATTCGGGGGCGTGTTCTGTGCTCTTCTTTCCACTTTTTAGCCACACCCTTTTTTAGGCGTGTTTTTCTCTCCTCCAGCCAATGGCAAGAGGAGAGAAAAAGAAACACGCCCCCGAATCTGAAACCGCCGCTGCGTTTCTCCGAGGCATTTCTGCTTCGCCTCGGAGAAAGGCGGCGGCGTTTTCTCCCCACAGAATGCCAAGTCCCGGGCTTCCTTGCTGATGGAAGGGTGTCTTGGACGTATGTAATGCCCTCACACACTGACGCGTAAGGGTTGCGCAGCAAAAAGTTTCCAAAGTCAGGGCTTACCTGCAGTCCTCCAGCCAGGTCGCGATCTTCTTATTGGGTACGTGCCCTTTGGAGAGAAAGAGCTGGGCATTACTGACAGGATGCGCATCAGGGAGGCCGAGAGGGTGGATAGAATCAAACCGACCTGCTTCGGCGGACAGGTCCGCCAGCTCCCACGGGTGCAGCGAGGCGGTGGGCGGGTCTTCGGAGGCCTGCCAGGAGTCCCTGCTCTGCGCCCAGGCCTTCCTCTTGTTCGTGGCCCCAATCCGGCAGCCGGGCCCCGGCGCCACCACCTCCGCCGCCTCCTCCATGGGGACCTCTCTGGCTGAGGCGGACAGGAAACATGCGGGATAAACAAGCGAGCCCCGCTTCAGTCGCAGGCAGCAGCCACAGGCGGAAGTCACTCCCCTAGCCCTGAACTTTCTGCGCAGTTCATGTCTTTAACACACAGCGTCGGCTGCGACCAGGAGGCGTTATATAAACAGCGCTCCTCGGGTAGGAAGCGCGCATACACGCATGGCAGTCACAGGTTGCACTCTACAAAGTCTCTGTTTTGGCCACGAAGAAGCTCACCTTGGACGTACAGGGTAAGAGACCCCCCCAGCCCCATTTTAAACTTTATGCATGGGCTTTTACTTTGTACCCCTCAGTTTCAGCAGCCTGCTGCCATGATCTGGTTACATAATTAACCACGCTCCTCGCGACCTGTCACAGACGTAATGCATCATTTCCTGGCACTGCAATGGTGGCTCAGCTTTACAGTGCACTCAAATGAATTGCGCTGCCTCCGGAAGCGGCAGCGATGGTGTTGAGAAAAAAGTTTCCAGCTTCCTTGTCACATCATCATGAAAGCGCCGACACGGGTGAGGGGGGGAAGGCAAGAGTGTATCAGAACTCTTTGTGTAGGTGAGGTTATTGTGTACAGCTAGTCATGGAACAGGAGTATTTATCTGTGTGTTGGGGGGTGGCTAATAATAACGTTAGTGTTTTTGTAACGTAACACTGTGTGACAGCTGTTTTTGTGTGTATATGAAAGTCCATGGTACGTGTTTAGCTGATTGTACGACAGATCTGATGGTGATAGTAATATACCTATGATTGAGTGACTTCGCAGTGCATCCGGTGTCGAGAAATGCACTAGCTGCAGCATGTGTGTATAACTGAATGTGAGTGAGGGCAACCTACATGTGTGGGTTTGTGCTGTTCAGTTGATCGCAATCGTGTGCGATTGCTACATCTATCTGACTTCATTGTCTGTGAGTAATAAGGCACATGACTGGCTTATTTAGACATGAACACAACAACAGTCATTTATTAATGCAATATACATTAAAAATTACTATCACCTGCCACCTGAGCCATTCTTATAGGTTTGGGGGCCTGAAATAGTCCGAATTGTCTCATTTGTAGGAGTGTGATGGTTAGTAGTTGTGTTGTTATGATCTTTAGCAGCATGTCAGGGACAATGTGTGGTGCAAGTTGCAATGGCCTTCTGTCAAGAGCCCTGGCACTTTTTTTTTTAAATAAAAATTAAGCACTGCCCTAGAGTGCACTGGCTGGCTGTGTGGGTGGCTCTGTGGGTGGGTGGCTCTGTGGGTGGGTTGGTGGCTCTGTGTGTGTGTGGGTTGGTGGCTCTGTGTGTGTGTGGGTGGGTGGCTCTGTGGGTGTGTGGGTGGGTGGCTCTGTGAGGGTGCAAATGCAATAGGTCTCGCATTTGAGTGATTAAGCTATTGGCATTGTAAATAACAATGCCGTTTCTTTAAATGTTTTAAAGACAAAAACATAAACAAAAATTAGATCATGAGCAATGCCAATAGCTTTACCTTTAACAATGCCGAGACCATTGCATTGTAAATGCTTGTTCCATATGGTGCCACATTCCATTATGTCCTACTGTCCGACAATTATCCTCTACAATATGGGTCATATTTACAATGCCCCTGCGGCACTTTTATGCCTTCGGAGAGGCACAGCTCCGGAGGGGCAGTGTGCCAGCCCACGTTTACGAGGCCACGCAAACTCTTCCTGCGTGGCTTCTCATGGCCTTGTAAATATGGAGCGCAGATGGGGCATTCCATGGGTGTTGCTGTGGGTGTTCACATGCAACTACCATGGTTTTTTACACTTCCCAGATTTATAACGCAGCGTAAATCTGGGGCAGCGCCAAAACTAACACCTTCCCAAAGCAGGCGTAACAAGGATCCTCTTTCCACGTGTGCTGCATTGTGCGTCTTGGAGATACAGCGCCTACCTGCCCCTTTCTTTTAACATAGAGCAGCTGAGCTAGAAGGCTGCCCTACACCAAAATATTATAAATATGCCCCAGTGCTTCCAAAATGAAACCCTGAGACCTCCATGTTGTGTAACACAGGTAGGCACACACATGCATCCCAGCATGCACATACTGCTGTTACGTGCTGTTCAGAGCTACACACAGGCGAGTTAAGTATATAGCCTTGGCCCCACTCCAGTGACACAGGTCAAAAGGCTTGTTCACACTGCTGATTCTACTAAACACAAAACGGGTATGCTACCACCGCGCGCGCATGTCACTTAACTCCATCTAGGGGCCGTAGGCCTGTCTCTTCACAAAGACATCGATTGGAGCGCCTCTCCTGGCACAATCAGACCATATTACCACGAGAGAGGCCTAGGTCATGGAGCACATGCATGACCCGGAACTGACCCAGCGTTGGACCAGCCAATGAAACGCCTATGCACCTGACGTCATGCCGACCTGTGACTCACTCATTAGATTCAAGAGCAGTAAACATCGGCTTGGACACTGTTCAACCCGGTTACCCGGAGTCCCATCCGATCATTAACGAGGCGCTGTAAAACATGTTTAATTTGGGCATTAGAGCTCGTGCTGGGAACACACGTGCACACGGTGGACAGTTTGATGGCACTGAGTTATGGTCGCCAGCCTAATTGCCTTACAGCTGGTGCCAGACCCTTGGGGGCAAAGTGTGTTTCACTCTTCCCCACTGACACACAACCGGCCCCTTCTCTGCCAGTGAAACAACGGCAGCATCTCAAGACCCGGTTCCAAAAGTCAGGGACGATCTTGGTTTGATAGAAAAAATATTCATGTTTATTAACGAATAGAGATTTTTTCTAAAGAAAAGTTTGTTCCTCAAACAGTCCCGTCGAGCCTATAAACAGATCCGCTACTTTAATTAAATATGGTAAGTAAGTTTGCTCACGAAACCGGGCTTCAAACGACAATAATATTTGCAGTGCTTTAAAAAGGGGATTTGGAGAGAACATTTATTGGTGTAAACCAAACACAGAGCTTATACTCCTCGGTTAGGGACCTCGACGGGTGGTTTCCGGTTTTCAATGCGGCTTCGCCTGTGGCTCCCACCGCCGGCGTTTTACAAGGTTAATAAGAATAGTGGACACAAATGCAGAGCAGCAGAGCCAGGAAGCTTTCTTGAATATAAGGTTTGTTTATAAGGTCTGGAAGTTTTTCAGGAGTTCAGAACTCTGAGGGAATCAACTCAAAGGGGTGGGTCGATTGGAGCGGTATTGGCGTCTCTGATTTCTAGGTGCAATGTTTTATCAGATACATTTGTGATGCAGCTCGGTGTGTACGTCTTATCTGGGGTCCACGAGGTTTGAAGTGGGCGAATTCAGGGAACTATACACTTTGTGACGCAGTACTGTGACCATCTGGGGTCAGGGACCCTGTGAAATAGGCAGAAAGCATGACTGGACATGACACATGGACAATGGCATACACACACCTGACACAGCAGATAGGCTGCGACATAGTACCCCCAGGGGCACCCCGCTTTCCCCCCTCCCCCAAATTAGGTTACCCAAAGAAGACACAAGAAACAGTTGTAAATGGGTAACAAATGCTGCAGGATTTATTACATAATTCCAGGATATGTAATAGGTGGGTTATCTTACGGGCGATCCAAGGGCAGGCGGCCATCTACTTCACCTGCCCCGCCTGATGAGCCGGGCAGCACGGGAACGACCCGCAAGTGCTGCCCCCCAAGTGATTCTTTTTTCGATCACGTGCCGTTGAAATTCTACTCACACCCCCCCTCTCGGGGCGGAGCGTCGCATAGCAAGCCCCCGGTTGTTCAGGCCCACAACCGCCCGCAGGCCTAGCGGGGCGCCGACCGGCTTCCGGGACCTCTCTGGAGGCTCCTCGTTTTGGCTCAGGCACCACGTGGTGCCGCGCAGAGGTACCCTTTGTACCGGCCTGCTTCCAGATCGCCCTGTAACTCCGCCTGCAACGAAAAGAAAAACATTAAAACGTTCAGCCAAAAACCCCACCCCACCACACCACGCCGGGTAAGCGGTAGGGAGGGTAAAAAGGCGAGGTGGGCGACAAAGAGGTCGCCAGTGAGGGTGGGGGAAGGCTAAATAGCCTTCCCCTCACACCTGGGCCCGGAAGTGACGCGCCTTGCGCGTCACTTCCGGCCCCCGACACGGAGGGGGGGCAACAATCAGGATCCCCGCCCCCCCCGAAGGAGGGAGTGGGGAGGGGTGACCGGGGCCCCGGGGCCACTAAGGCGCCGACCGCCAAGTGGCCCCCTGCGGGGGCCGCGGTCAGCGGCATAGTACCCCCAGGGGCACCCCGCTTTCCCCCCTCCCCCAAATTAGGTTACCCAAAGAAGACACAAGAAACAGTTGTAAATGGGTAACAAATGCTGCAGGATTTATTACATAATTCCAGGATATGTAATAGGTGGGTTATCTTACGGGCGATCCAAGGGCAGGCGGCCATCTACTTCACCTGCCCCGCCTGATGAGCCGGGCAGCACGGGAACGACCCGCAAGTGCTGCCCCCCAAGTGATTCTTTTTTCGATCACGTGCCGTTGAAATTCTACTCACACCCCCCCTCTCGGGGCGGAGCGTCGCATAGCAAGCCCCCGGTTGTTCAGGCCCACAACCGCCCGCAGGCCTAGCGGGGCGCCGACCGGCTTCCGGGACCTCTCTGGAGGCTCCTCGTTTTGGCTCAGGCACCACGTGGTGCCGCGCAGAGGTACCCTTTGTACCGGCCTGCTTCCAGATCGCCCTGTAACTCCGCCACAGCCCTGGAGGCGGCTAACCGTCGCAGCCAGGGCCCCCCACCAACCTAGCTCTTTACCTGCTTCGCTTAAATCCAATAAAAACAGGTCCATGCCTATTTGGGAAAGGTGTACTCCATCCAAGTCGAAGTACCCCTTTACATTCCCCCGAATCATCTCAGGCGAATAAAGCCCAAACCCCTTTGGGCGGGACTCAAACCCTGTGAGATCCCTTATAACCACAGGCCCAAGACATACCAGTGAGCTATAGCTCCTGGATTGTAGATGGCCCCATCTATGTCCCCAATCCCTAGACGCTATCCCAATCGGATAGGGTCTGTTGAAATAGAGGGGCCTGTGAAGATGTGCGATAACTATTCGCCCCCCAGCGGGAAGGTTACACCTATTCACAATCCTGGGCCTGCCCGCTTTGACTATTATGACGAGAAGGGTTGCTTAACATTTGTACAGTCCCCTCAGATAGTTAACCTGGGGCACAGGAGTGCACCTCACTGCCAGCGCGTGACCATGGGCAAGGGGCGACTCTTGCCCCTGCCCACCATCCCTTATACCTTATAGGAATTATGCCCCTACGGATCCCTCAGTGATGATCCCTTAGGCATACCAGCTTCGGGAATCTGTTTGGCTTAAGCGTTGCGCGCTGTCATAATGTCCCCTTGTATTTGCCCCGCTGACACCCCAGATATTGGGACAGCAGCACCAGTCTCCTGCAGCTGCCGTACGCGACCAGTGATTCCGGTGGGGGGTGCCACCAACCGCAATGGTCCTCCAAGCATTACGGAAAGCCCATTTTTACCTGGGCCTCTCTCCAATTGATGGTGATTACACCCAGCTGAAGGCCAGAGGCCCGCCTAAGGAGCCTATGCACTTGTTTTGCTACCCGGCTCCCTTGTGGGAGGGCCACAGAGTTAGGGCAACGCGTGTGCTCCCAGGGCACGGTGCTGCTGGAAAGCAGATATCTGATACTCACACACTGGTACCTTATCTGTTGCTAAATGCCCTACTGCAGGAAGTTTCCCAAGAACCGTAGACTTCGCGGTCCCACCTAACTTGATCCCATCACCTGGGGGGAACCCAGTGTTGGCAGGACCTGAATGGTAACTCCATCCCGGCGTAGCTATCGCTTATTTGTGCCGCCGAAGCAGGCAATGCCCCCCTAGTCTCAAGTTCTACCCCTAGAGGATAACCTTGGGAGCAGACAAGTCTGTGGGAACCAACCGGAAACTTTGGTGCAAATACCGGCCCTATTCTGAACGTAGCGAGTGCTGCACGGTCAATAATGCCCTGATGCCCTGGGGCTCTACGTGGTCTTTACCAAACCTTGAACGACCGCACACTTGCTATATAACAACCATACCACTCCTCCTGCAGGCCTAACTCTTGGTTATGGTGCCCAGCGCAGTGTTCTGCAGGCCAATCGGCTCAGAGGTAAACCACGGGTTGCAATCCGCTCGCGAGCGGCGCACCCGCCACCACTCGGACAATCACGCCGGTAACCTTGTGCCGTGATTTAGGCCCTAGTGATGCGCTATGTGGTGACCACTTCTTCTTTTGCCGCTATGTCAGAGCGTCCCCGAATTCAATGCGATTGGGGCGCTGCTGCACCCATATCTAACCCATCTAGTGGCTCAAACCAGACTTTAGCCTTAGATAATAACTACCATTCTATCTCGGTTGCGTTGCCCTGCCCGACTAGGCACCCACCCGGGTGTCTAGGTTACAGTTAGATATGTGTGAGTTCCCCATGTCAGTGACCGTTGAAGGCGGCCCACATAAGCATGTTGGCGGGGCCAGTTGCGTGCTTAAGCATACCTCTTTTAGACTGTCGGCAGCGACCCGTGTTTAACTGTTACTAACATGGCAATGACAGTTCTACGTTAGGACTATCCCCACACTGGTCCGCCCTGCCCAAGGACTGATGCACCTGGGAGGGCGAGGCCGTAAGCAATGGGGGTGGGTAACGAGACAACAATGACAAGCGACCCAAGCCCCCTTTCAGCAAAAGGTTGGAGACGAGCGACACGTGGTCACGTGAGGTCAGGATCGGACTGCGCGACCCTTACTGTAATTAGCCCTCATAAGTCGCGCGAACTCGAACCCGTACTTACACGAGCCGGCACGGGGAGAATAGGGGATTCGTACCATATAACACGATCGCCGTGCCCGGCCACACGAGCACCGCACCCGATTAACCCTTGAGGAGCGGGGGGGTTAGTAATACCCGTAATCGCGTGATGTGGACAGTGCATGTCTTGGTATCATGTGTCCGCCTTATAGGAAGCCTGCAATTATATGATGAATAGTTATATCGCGCGAACTTGACCGGAAGGCATTGGAGCACTTTAACATGAGCACCGTATTCATATTACCTCTTCAGGCGGGGGGTGTTTACGACATTCATACCATATTACCCGCTCCCCGACCGAACCGCGCGAGGCCCGCACCAGATTCTCCATTGAGGTGCGGGGGGTTTATTAATGCCAGTAATCGCGTATGTGAGAATTGCATGCACTTGTATTATTTATCTACTTTATAGGAAGCCAGCAATACATGTTGCATAATTATATAGCGCAAGCTGAAGGTGTTGGAGCGCCTTACCTGAGCACCCTATTTACATTAACCATTCGAGCACGGGGGGCTTACAAGATTCGTATCATACTAAACGATCCCCGTGCCAGGTCCATTGCGCCTGCCGCACGCAGCCCACTGCATGCCCCCCCACCCTCAACGGCAGCGTAGCCGACGGGAGGGGGGGCGATAACCTTAACCAGGGAGCGCCACATGTGTTGCACCTCCCGCGATCAGCGGGGACCCAGGCAGCTCCCAGCCGTGCAGTGCTGGTGTTTTGGGGCCGTGAACCCACGCTAGTCTCCTACGTGCTCGAGTATATGGAGCAAAATCTTGCGAGCAATGCATGCACTGGTATCATGGATCTGCCTATATAGGCAGCCCGCATTACCTATTCGGGCACAGGGGGAGATATAGTGATTTGCCCAGAATCACAGGACGCGATCTCGCGGCTCGAAACTTGGTTTCCTGCCACAAAGTGAACAGCTGCACGTTGAGCACCGTGTTCACATTACCTATTCAGGCACGGGGAGGTTAGTGATTCGCCCATGATCACCGGACGCGGCCTCGAGGCTTGAGACCTGGCTTCCCGCACCTGAGTAGACTGCCGCACGTGAGTACATGAATGGAGTGGCGAAGACCAGCTCCCAACCAGTTCAGCTGGTTATACAGCCTAGACGGCTGGCACTCAACCAGCCTTATACCTTCCCAACCGTACCTATGTGAGATGTACCGAAAGCCCTGGTGAGGGAGTGCGTGTAAGTGGAGGCTGGCCACCCGCCTGCCCCCGCTAAAGGCATAACCCCGTGCTTACCATTGCCCCCACGCCAGGCGTTCCCTCCCAAAGGGGCCAGCTATGCAACACCTGCATCAGGAAACTCGCTACCCCGTGTTTGCATACGCATTCGGGCACGGGAAGATTAAGTGATTTGCCCCGTGTCACAGCGCAAACTGAACCCGAAGGAATTGGGGCGCCGTGCCCCTGCACCGCATCTACATATGCACTCGGGCACTGGGAGACTAAGTGATTTGGCCCGGGTTACAGCGCGAGCTCGACCCGAAGGCCTTGGAGTGCTGAACAGGAGTGCCGTATTTACCTACGCATTCAGGCACGGGGAGATTAAATGATTTACCCAAAGTCGCCGTGCGAACTCGCCCGAAGGAATTGGGGCGCTGGACCCGGGCACCGCATCTATGTACATACTCGGGCACGGGGAGGCTAAGTAATTTTCCCAGGGTTACGGCGCGCACTCGCCCGTAAGGCATTGGAACGCTATACCCGAGCATCGTATTTACCTATGCATTCAGGCACGGGAATATTAAGTGATTACCCAGAGTCCCAGCGCAACTCGCCTGAAGGTATTGAAGCGCTGTACCTGGGACCCGAATTTAAGTGCATATTTGGGCACGGGCGATTAAGCGATTAGCCCAGAGTCACAACGCGGCGCGCCCGACGGAATTGGGGCGCTGTACCCGGGCACCGCATCCACATACATACTCGGGCCCGGGGCGGCTAATTAATTAGCCCAGGGTTACGGCGCAAACGCACCATATTCAACTACGCACCCCTCAGGCACTGGGATGCTAAGTAATTTGCCCAGGGTTGCGGCACGCACTCAAACAGAAGGCATTGGAACGCTGTACATGCGTGCCATATTACTCTGCGCCATCCGGCCCGGGAAAACTAAGTCATTACCCTGAGTCCCTGCGCGACTCCCTGAAGGTATCGGAAGCGCTGCAAATGATTACCCGCCTGAAGGTATTGGAACGTTGTGCATGTGACCCGAGTTTTATTACCTAATCGGGCACGGGCAGATTAAGTGCCCTTTGGCGGTAGCGCAGTCGACGGGCCACATGATTTGCCCAGGATCACAGGATGGTGACCCCACCACGAGGCTCGCAGCCTGCCTTACCGCACCTTTGGCGTCAAGCGCAGCCGACGGACCACCTCCTCGAAGCCCCACCCGGACCCGACTCGAGGCACGGGGGGGTTAAATAACTTGCCTATGATCACAGTATGTGGACGCGACCACGAGGCTTGGAAATTGCTTGCCGCCCCCGAGACGGCCGTGCAGCCGCCGGACCACATTCGCATAAAGGAGATTACATGATATCACAAATCCATGCCAATTTGTTAATGGAAAGTGCGGGCATCGCTCCCATTACCTCCCGCGTGCCAGGCGAGTGATTCTACATTCGCGCTATTTCCCCCGCGTCGACAACCCCGCCCGGACCCAATTTGAGGCTCGGGGGTTAAATGAATTGCCCAGGATCGCCGAATGAGGACACGACCTCGCGGCTCGAAACCTGCTTCCCGCGGACCCCCCCTCGTCAAGGAGAGTAGGGGCATTTTAGACTGGAGAGTGCGGGCATCGCTGCGTCGAACCCACATACGGACCCCGCTCGAGGCGCGGGGAGATTTAATGATTAGCCCAGGATCGCCAGATGAGTAAGCGGCTTCGAGGACAACCTCACCAAGGAGATTACCTGATTGTAAAATTGGGCAGTGCGGGCATTGATCATGCTACCTTTCGCGCGCCAGCAGGTGCTCTACCAATCGGGCTACGTACCATGCTGCACTGATCAGTGCCGCCATTCGGCAGCACCACCGACGGACCGCGTCGACCGCCCTCTAAAATCGCCACCCTTGCCGTAATCTTGCACCCCCTCCGCCCGTGGCCATCCGAGCCACAGGGCCCTGTCGACCTGGTACTGCCCAGGGACAGGGCCGGGGCGGAGTGGGGGCAGCGAGACTCACCGTTAAACCGGGAACACCACGACTAGACGACGACCGATGAAACGATGCAGCGTGGAGGGCGACCCAAGAACCAGACCTACACCCAGAGCCAAGGGCCCCAGTACTCCTAATTGGTAATCTGTTGCCTTTTATATATATATATAGCGCGAGTTCGCCTGAGGGTGTGGAGCGCCCGGGGACACAACAACTAGACGACGACCGATGAACCGATGCGGCGTGGAGGGCGACCCAAGAACCAGACCTACACCCAGAGGCAAGGGCCCCAGTACTCCTAATTGGTAATCTGTTGCCTTTTATATATATATATAGCGCGAGTTCGCCTGAGGGTGTGGAACGCCTTAACTAGCACCGTAGTAGGCATTCCCCATTCCTGCACGGGGCGAATAATTGATTTTCCCTCGATCACAGGAGGTGGACGCGCCGTACGGGGCACGCAACCAGCAATCCGCAACTCTGGCGGCAGCGCGATCCCTGCTTTAAGCAGCGTTCACTGCGACCCCTTAGCGATTGGCACGGGAGCGAGGCAAACTCGCAATACGCGCATGAGAATTAATAGCGAGTGCGGACATCGATCCCGCCACCTCCCGCCTGCCCAGCAATTGCTCCGCCACTTCCAGTATTAGAGCACGCCGAGGGTGCCGGGACTGGCCCCCCGTCCTCACGCTGCGGCCACAGCACTGGCCGAAAAGGCAGCATTAAACCCAACAATGCGGCCGGCAAAGTGCCCGACCCAATGCTCACACCCACACGAGCCCCCCGTGTGTGGAGACTACCCAAGCAAACTTGACCCGCAGGTATCGGGTAACCGAGCGCGGTACATTACACCAGATGCGCTACCTGTGGGCGCATTCCACCGTCACTACACACAGTGAGCGTAAGTGATATGCCCAGAAACACAGGACGTTTTCTCGTCATTGCCACGACCCGAACCCGAGTTTCGAGGTCTACCGCCCTTGCCGTCAGGCCATCACCTATCCACCTTTTTGCACAAATCAGGCCGGGCCAGTCTTAGGCTCGTGGCCAGCGGTACAATTCCACTTGCGCTATGGGCCTAACATCGCCCCCCCCCCCTCTCGCCCATCCACCCTGATCCTCGCACCAGCCGTTTCCTGGCCCATTACCTGGCATGAGGGGGTGGGGGTGGGGGGAGAGAGGACGGTAGATGCGTGCCGCGGCTGCTGCGGCATGGGGGGGCAATTCACGCAGGCTCGCGCACCCCTAAGCCCCCCTTCCCCGCTACCCGCCGCTAGACCTTCGGAGCCTAGCCTGGAATTAGACCCGAACCGAGAATTTAATTAGCCAGTTTGGGGACCGAACCAGCAACCTAAGCCTCGTTAGCCCCAGTCTCTAACCAACTGAGCTAACAGGACACGACAGTTTGCGTGCCGCGATGCACTATGCAGTGCTGCTACCATTTCCTGTACAGGGAGATTACGTGGATTCCCGAAAGCCGCACACGGACCCAACTCGATGAAATTAAGGGGGCGGCCTGAGCCTCCGGGTCACTGCGCGAACTCTGCCAGAATTATTGGAGCGCTGTGCCTGAGCACCGGATGCACATACGCATCGCGCACATGGAGGTGGAGGTAAATTAAACGCGGGCTCGGCCCAACAACGAGGGGCCAACAAGTAATCGTAGCCCTGGGCGTGGGTAATCGTAGCCCTGGGCGTGGGTAATCATAGCCCTGGGCGTGGGTGCCATATTTACATGCCCTCCCGGGCACGGCGGGATTAGTAATTTGCTCAGAGCCGCGGGGGGAAACGCTAATGCGCCAAACTAGTTCCTCTCCCGCAAGTCGGCAGCGCAGCCCACGGTCACCTCAACCGCCCTCAAACTCGCCCCCTTGCATCGGTCTTGCGCCCCCTCCGCCCGTGGCAAACCGTGCCACAGGGCCCCGTCGTCCTGGTACCGCCCAGGGACAGGGCCGAGGCGGAGTGGGTGCAGCAAGACTTACCTTAAATATGAAGCACGACGACCTAGAGCGGCGATGCGACGTATGTGGCGAGGTGGGCGACAAAGAGGTCGCCAGTGAGGGTGGGGGAAGGCTAAATAGCCTTCCCCTCACACCTGGGCCCGGAAGTGACGCGCCTTGCGCGTCACTTCCGGCCCCCGACACGGAGGGGGGGCAACAATCAGGATCCCCGCCCCCCCCGAAGGAGGGAGTGGGGAGGGGTGACCGGGGCCCCGGGGCCACTAAGGCGCCGACCGCCGAGTGGCCCCCTGCGGGGGCCGCGGTCAGCGGCAATCACGCAAGGACACGACACAGAAGATCGACTGTGACACTCACACAAGGACACTGACACAGGAAGTGAACACTGTGACACTCACACAAGGACACTGACAGGAAGTGAACACTGTGACACTCACACAAGGACACTGACACAGGAAGTGAACACTGTGACACTCCCACAAGGACACTGACAGGAAGTGAACACTGTGACACTCTCAAGAGGGGAGTGACACAGGAAGAGAAGATTGTGACACTCACACAAGGGCACTGACACAGGAAGTGAACACTGTGACACTCTCAAGAGGGGAGTGACACAAGAAGAGAAGATTGTAACACTCACACAAGGACTCTGACACAGGAAGAGAAATTTGTGATGTGACACTCACATAAGGACACTGATAAATGAAGAGATGATTGTGACACAGGAAGTGTCTTTTGCGCCCCAGACACGCTTGTCTAGCGTCGTGATTTATCGTCATGAGCCACGCATCGTCGCGTTCGTGGGTGCCTGCAGGGCATTTGGCGGTGAGTCCCCCCGCTATAAGGGTGCCCCTCTACCTGTTTGTCGCTAATTCGAATGCCACCCTTTGTCCCTTCGGGGCATGCGGTGGGGCCCCTGATCTGGCACTGGTTCAGTTGCGTATATGTGTGAAGAACAGAGGGTTACCCCTAATTATTTTTCCTAAATCAGGGTAAGAAAGAACTGAGTGCAAAGAAACATAGATTTAGGAAATAGATTCAATAACAAGATCAGCGTTACTCTTGAACCCAGAATTAGTGAGAGCTTAAATACTTTTTATATAACATTTTATTTTTATGAATTTGTAGAAAAGAATAATATATATATTTACAATTACATGTTTTAAATTCGCTGTTCATATAAAAATTGATCACAGTTCTTCAATTGATTTAACATGTGTAAAATTGTTTGACACAGATAACATGGGAAGTCTCCTCAATGTAAACATAAGTATATAAGTTACACATGTGACAAGAAAATATTCAAGGACTGCTGGGCAAAGGGTTGAGCGTTGCTATGGCCTTAGGATGTATCCACAATCCTACGCGCGTTTCGGCATGTGCCTTCATCAGGGGGCCATACAATATTTTCACCAGTACGAGTAGAAGATTGAATGAGGGGAACAGACTTATGCGTCTTACTCGTGTATCACATAGTTTCTCGGTTCCTCGGTATGTGTACTACTAAATTATGTCTGAGTCCTAGTAGATGGAGTATGCAGTCTCGCTAGGAAGTTTTTTCTAAGATGTATAAAAAGGGTACGATAAACTGGTAATTTCATACAAATTCAGTCTAGATAGACTACGACCCAAGTGATTTTAATCAGACGAATCCGGTTCTCAGAATGTCATGTAAGGAGGAGAAAGGAATTGCATACGGAAGTTTAAAAATGTGTCTGAATTATATCTAGGAAGTCTTCGTGTGATAGGCAGAATCAGGTGGAGATAACGTTTCTCCAGTAGCTTCAATTGACGAGCTTATGTCTCAGTCGTAGAAATTTCGCAATATTATAGAACGCGAACCAGGTAACATTCTCTGGTAGCGTCGGTAGATGAACTCGCGTCTAATTCGTGACAATTTGGGAATATGTTTACTACGCGACCCAGAGAAACGTCATGGTACACTCGGGTGTCTCCGGTATGGTGCCTCGCTGCTCTCGCTTTGACGTTCAGAGAGTCCCCCCGCTATAAGGGTGCCCCTCTGCCTGTTTGTCGCTAATTCGAATGCCACCCTTTGTCCCCTCGGGGCATGCGGTGGGGCCCCTGATCTGGCACTGGTTCAGTTGCGGGCATTGTTGAACCCTGCATTTCTCTGTGGTCGAGTGATTGCGTTGGGTTTTGGCGAGTGGGCATTGAGCGGTGTGAGAGTTGTTTCATGTTCCCCTTGTGGGGTGGATGCTCGGCGTCCGTGGGAGGAGGCGGCGCTGTGCGGGGGGGGGGCGGAATTACTTCCGTCGAAGTCTGTCTAAGGGGTCATGCGGACCAGCTGCGGCGGGTTACCTCTCTGAGTTTCGGAGGTTGTTTTGACCCTAGGTTGAGGTGAGCCCAACACCTCTAATGGCTAACCCCCCTTCTCTCTCACCATGCTGCCATGAGCAGTGCTGGACCCCGCCCCAGTTGCACGTCCGGGCCTCGGTCCCGCTGGGGGCTGTTGTCGTCGGCACCTGGGAGGGGGGTCCGACTCCCGCCACAGTCCGTGGCGGCGTACCCGACGCTCAGGGGACAGTGGCGCTTCTGTTTTCCCCCATGTGGGGGGCACCCAACAGCCGCGGGCATGTGAAGGCTTTAACTGCCGACTTTGGTGCAGGAAACCAGGGTTTGAGCCTCGTGGTGGCGTCCGCATCCTGTGATTTTGGGCAAATCACTTAATATCCCCTGCCTGAATGTGTAATGTAAATACGGTGCTCAGGTACAGCGCTCCAATACCTTCGGGTCGATTTCGCGCTATATTAATGACGCAACAAAAAAAAAAGGTGGCTTTGCTCGGCTCCCCTGCAGAGCCGCCATTGGGCGGCCCTTGAAGGGTTTCGTTGTAGGGATACGGCCAGGGGCAGTGGTCGCCCTGGCGGGTTGGAGCTCGCCCCTGGAGCTCGGCCTATGCTGATGTGCTGGGAGTTTGGTGTGACTTGATCGGAGGGGCTTGTGCTCCCAGCGCGCCGGTGGTGCCGACTCCTGTCTCGCATGTCGGCGCCGGACGGGTGCAGCGCGGAGAGAGTCATCGGGGTCTGATTGTGCTGGCTCGCGGTTGGAGCGCGGGTAGGTTGGCAGACCGGGCACGGGCTTTGGTTTTGGAGGCCCTGGGTTTCGTCCTGCCGGCTGCGGGTCTCGCTGCGTGGCGGGAGGGGGGCTGTCCCGCTGCTGTTCCCAGGGGGCAGCACGGTGACCACGTGCACAGTGCGGTAGTGCCTTGGTGGGGTCCACCGATGCGGGCCTGCCTGTGCCCCTTGACGCACCCCCTCCCCACCCCTCCCCCCCACAGTGTTACGTTGGTGGGTAGGTAGCTATGAGGTAAGCACTCATCGTGTGTGATAGCGATTTGCATAGACGTGGCCAGGGGGCCCCAGGTTCAAGTCCCAGCACCTACATAAGTTGTGCCATGTTACCTAGCGCATCGCATGCCTTCCCAAGCGCTGATCTGCATGGCTCATCTTCCAGGCTTGCTGAGCTGTGCTAGGGCTCACGGGCTGACTGGTCGGGCTTGTGGCCAGCGGCGCCCAGGTATTTATGGTAGAATAACAAACTGTCAAAAGCCTCCCTTGAGGGTTCAGCAGATATTACAATCCATTTTTGTGTTTTGCAGCTTCGGATCAAACTTCCTTGTAGCTCCTTTCTGGAAGGCAGGAAAGCCAACAACGCTACTTTAAGCTCTGTTAGGACCAGTGCTTTAAATGGTCCGGTACTCACCGGTACTGAGTACCGGCACTTCCGATTTTTTCTGCACTCAGTACCAGCACTTCTCTGTAGCCAGGGAGAGTACCGGTACCCTGATCCATAGCACGGCAGGCGCAGGTTAGGTTTCTCCTCCAGGGCAGATTCCGCTCTGCTTCGGAGGAGCATGTAATTATGTGTAGTGGGTTAATCTGTTTTAGTGCCATAAACGCATTTCTCGTGTGTTTTGACATGTGCTGCATCTGCTACAGAAGTCATTAGGTAGGTCATATATTGCTCTTCGCCTCGCCCACTTGCCACGCCTCTATTCTAATGAGTACCTGCACTTATTTTTTCCCATTTAAAGCACTGGTTAGGACCATTTCCTTCCTTTGCGCATACACCCATTGAGCCTCTGGGTGTTTTCACGCAGTTTGAAATAGGCATTAAAAATGTATTAAATAATATTCGTGCTGAGATCAAAGGCGGAAGTGCAGTACGGCACGGCCTGACCTCTAGAGTGAACAAAAGAGTCTCCTCGCTGTAGGTAAACAGGATGAAATAATTGGCAATTTAACTCCCTGAGCCATCGTAACAGTAAAAATAAATAAAGAGGATGGTACGTTCTCGTGATGGGAAGCCCTCAAACGCAACTTTTTCACAGCACCGTGGTCTTCAGATTTATCATTCGTTCCCGTTTAATATTATGTCTGCCGACACCGCGCACCTGCTATCCACAGTGACGACAGCCTGCCAGTGTATCCGAGAAGGGTGGAAAATCAGGACATTATGAGTGGGTTGGTATTTTCGACTCCTGTACAAACGAATTTTGCGTAGGGGTTGACATTCAGAGTTATGCAGTATTTATCACATGTAATTACTGAGTGTTCATGACCTCACCTTTTATTAAATTTCGGCACATCAAACCTACCAAGATTTAATAAGGAAAATAGTGCAATAGTCACTGCAACATGCACATTTTAGTGCAGTCAGCACAAAAATCCACATTATTCCCTAAACCTCAGAATTGGTG
Source organism: Triturus cristatus (assembly GCF_964204655.1). Lineage (NCBI taxonomy): Eukaryota > Metazoa > Chordata > Amphibia > Caudata > Salamandridae > Triturus > Triturus cristatus. The sequence continues at coordinate 45,128,930 of NC_140589.1, forward strand.
CCAGTTATTGCACCAAATTCATTTTGATCACTGGGGAGTCCAATTTTATTGAGTGCAATAAACAGCACCAACACTCCAACACACTCATAATTCGGACCTATGAGATTGCTGAGACTGGCCATGAGTGGGACCGACTTCCAGATTTGAGATGCCTTGAGCGAAAATGTTCTCAATATTACTCAGGATTCAATGGGTTATGGTGCACTCAGTTAAACAAACCTTTTCGGTGTAGCCTTGGCACAGATTTAGCTATCCCGTCAGGCTAGTGCTTCCCCCCCCCCCAAAAAAAAAAATATAAATATATATAGATATATATACACACAAAAAGAGGGGCTTTTGGTCAGTGGGCTTCACCCATTGGTCTGCTAAGGTGTCACGCATATTCATGCTCCACCTACTTGCAGCATTATGCATGGGGCTATGGGTAAACCAATTTTTACCACTGGCCTCCTCACTTTGGGTGTCCGGACAAAGTCCGTGCATATTGTTCACATATGCCTTTGAATAGTTCCTTTCTCTTCAGGACAATGCTTGTTCAACATGTGCTTTATTTAATGTAGAATTTTATATTAACCTTAAATATTGGCTAATTTTTGCATGAACTTTAACTGTCTAGTAGATGGTGAATAATTTTAACATTGTAACACTGTAGCTGTCTGCAAGTAAAAGTGCTTGGTTTGGCAGTGATTTCATTTTGTCTCCTTCATAAATAATTATAATAAAACGCCTATGTCTTCCCCCTTGCGGATATAAGTTAATTGGGGCACTTGCGTTGCTCAGGTACGGGGTTTCGCAGAACATGCAGCGTCACAGGATATGTTTGTGTGCGGTTCACGGACACCATTTGGCTGCCGGACTATATGGGCGCAGCGTCCTTGCTAGGAGGAATAGCCCCAGTTCATGCATAATGGCAATAAAGCCATTTTGTTGTCACAGTATTATATCTCGGTGTCTGGTCAAAAGATTGAATTGTTAATAGCACACAGGATAGGCGTTGATGTCACCGCGGACCGGCAGCTGCAAACTCCGGGGTGTCCTCCAGGTCTACCGGCGTTCGTTCTGCATGAAATGACAGTGTATGAGTGACGGGCAGTCTTTACCAGCCTACATTATTCAGTGTGCACCCAAGCATCATGTAGGAGCCGTTGGTAAGGTGGGGTCCTTACAGTGGTGCCTTTGAGAGTGACCAGAGAAGTGGATTGGTTGGTTGTGGTGCCTTTACTTGGAGTTGGGATGCTCGGTTCAAACCTTGGCCTGTCCCGTTGGCGCCTGGGGGGCGCTGTGGGGGGGGGGGTGCGCTCTGAGCAATCGGTTTCGCTTAATTGCATTGAGTGAAGACGTTGCTGCTGGGCGAACAAGGTCCTGGTGCCGCCAGGGGTTATGGAACATGTGTACATCGCTCAGGCGGCTCCAGCCCAGAAATGCGCCAAAAATAAAAAACAGCTTTAAACCTCAGTGGTCTTAGAGCTTCGCGTTGGTCTGATGGGTGTAATTACTGATATCAATATGTCTCTCTCAGTGTTCCTTGCCCTTGATTGTGCCCGGTTGATTTTGCATTGTGTTTTGTATGGATGGCGTGGCTGGCGGCTGTGCATATGTGGGGCAGGAAGATGTGACCAGGGACTGCATCTGCTAACAGACTGCCGGAGCCTGGGAACGTGCACGACAACACAGGAGGTTCACATACGGAATACTCCTATTGTTAGTCCATGTATCCATGTATATTTCAGTGCCTTAGGAGGTGTTTTTGCCACCGGGTGGCACTGTTCCGCGGTTAGTGTTATTTCTCCTTTCACGCTAGTGTCATTTCGGCGCCATAGGAAGGGGCCGTGGGCCTGCCTCTGTGCACGCGGGGTGGTGGCACTGGTCGGATTGGTGGTATGTCCGTCTATCCGAGCGGATAAGGGGCACCGGTGGCATCGAGTTACTGTAGCCTGCGGGGTTCTTGACATGCTATATGCTACTTTTGTTGAGGCATATGCAAGCATTGTTTAATGGGCATCCCCTGGAAGGGTTGTAGGCGATATAGTTACCTTCCCCCTTCGCGTAGGCCTACGTTACCCCCGGTTTATTGCTTGTCTCGTATTGAAACTCACGACTGGGGCACCCTACTGTGACCCGAACGCTTGACTAAGTGACAGTTCACCTGTGCTAGATCGGACAGGGTGGTCCCTGGTGCGTGGCACTTTCACTTAATTGACAACACTGGCGCTTGTGACAGCTTGCCACCAGTCAGCGCTGTTTGTCGATTTAGAGATGACCACAGCAGCAGGCAATCATTTATTGAATATACACTATATTCCGTTGCGCTACCCAAGCCATTCCGATAGCCTTGAGGGCCTGGAATATTCTGAATCACCACTCTTGCCCAAGTGTCAGGGATCGTGGGTGATGTTACTTGGTTTTGTGGCTTGGGTCTGTGGTGCCTTTCCTTTGGAGTTGGGATGTTCGGTGTAAACCTCGGTGTCCCGTTTGGCGCGTGGATGGCGTGCGCCGTGAGAAGTCTGTTTCGATTATTGAATTGAGCGAAGATTTCGCTGCTTGGCCAACAAGGTCCTTTGGCCACCAGGAGTTATGTAGGTGGCCCTTATCAATGTCTTATTGATGTATGTTCTACTGATGACAAATGGTAAAATGGTTGTCGGTTTTGGCCGGGGCTCGGTAAGTATGGTTTCATCTTTCTCACCTAACACTTGTGCAGTATTGGCCTAGAAGCCAAGTATACTTCACAGGGCTTTGCTCACACCAAAGTGGGCCAAGATCACACAAAGCACAGAATGAGTGATTGGTGTCAGTCAGATATGGCAAATCAGGAGATATATGCCAGAGGAAGCGGATATGACATCTCAGACCGGATCAGTGATATTATCATGGTTCATCATTGTCCCAATATAGACAAAAGTTACGGACAGGCTCTGTTTTGCAAAGAATAGTTAATTTGTCTCGCATGTGCTTCTTTCGCAGTACAACGAGGTCACTTTTGTCTCCAACGCGGGGATTGTGCACCACTATTCCGTTTCCAAAGGGCTCCCGCTTTCCGCTTCCGGCATCTTGTTTACGTGCAGGTGACCTGCCTGGCTGTTGCGGAAGTTGATGAGTGTAATGGTCCCATTTGCGGTTGAGCTTGCTATTCATCGAAGGGAGACATTTAATGAATGTTCAACACGTTAGCTAACAAGCAGTGTTAAAGCCAAGGGTAATGGCGTGTAGTAGGTACTGTGGTTTTGTAGTATATATCTGGAGGCAATGTCATAAGCTGCAAAATAACAGTCTGCCTTTGCCACCGGTTAACAGGCCAATGGTGGGAAAGTATAATTTTACACACCATATAGAATCAGGTACCATGTACACTGGGTGGGCATTCCCCTGCAGCCAAGGGCCGGTATCAGGTAGCTTCAGTAAGACCTATCCTTCCGCGCTTTCACCAGGGCAGCTGGCGGGTGGTGGTAGTTGTCAGCTAACAAGTGTGCTGTGGCGCGGAAAAGCGTGGCAAACACTGCGCCAGAGCCTAATGGCGACAGGGTATTTTCGACCTTTTGGCATCCCAAAATTCAGGAAAGGGCAGGTATTTGCACACACTTTCCCCTCTGGTTACACAGACTTGTCTGACCCCCCCCCCCCCCCCGGGTTATCCAGCTGCGGGCTAGAACCAGACAATAGAAGGGGCATCTTTTGGGACTGGGGTCCCTAACACATTGATAGCCAAGCGCTGGGGTAGATGTACCATGTAAGGCATGGTCACCACTGGGGTTGTCCCCAAGTTCTGGGGTCAAAGTGGGTTGGAGCATTAAGTCTTCAGTCCTGGGGTAGCATCCTGCAACCCTTCAATCCAAGTAAGGGCAGTTAGGATAGATAAGTATCAGCGAGTGGATAACATACACTGGCTAGTCAGAGTCATCGTGCCCCGGGGGCATGAGCGCTTTACAAATGCACAAATACACATAGAGGTATGCCCGGGGGATAATGGTGTGCTCCTTTAGATCCCCATGACCTAGGCGGTGTGTGGCATCTCCCACATCAAAGGTTAGGCAATAGATTACAGATAGTGCGCCCTGTCTCGAATCAGCAGTTTCTCTAAGCGGGTATGCCTAGGGGGCTTCCCAGAGGGAGCTGAGCGGTCGCAATTCCTATAAAGTATATGGGATGCAGGGCAATTGCTGGGGTGCAGCCGTGCTCAATGTTCATACGCCGTTATGGACATCCATGTGCGCATTGATTTAGCAAGGAAAGGGACGGTTCCAAGGTTAAGTACAACCCTTCCTGCCCTAATAGCTTAATCGGCCAGCGGGGGTAGTAACGGTCTCCTAACAAGTGAGCTGCTGTCCCAGAGATCGGAGACACGTGTCCAGCCACACACGGTGCCAGAAGGGCAACATCCAGTGTGATCAGCAAATAGGTGGGACATGTTGAGCCAGGGTGTCTGAAACTGTCCCGCCCTGAGTGGATCGGGGCTGAGTCTTGTGACGCAGTGGACCTTTGCGGCGTGAGGTGTATAGTGCTTGGCACAACTTCACAGGCACAAAGGGCATTTTGTTTCTTCAGACACAGCTGACCAATGCTAACGTCTAGGGCTACTGGGATATGGAGGGGGCATCATTAACCAGCAGGGAGGTTCCCTTGCATCTAGATTTGCAGGAAGCTCTAGACAGGAGAGCTAGCGGGCAAGACTATAGCTATTTTGGTGGGGGGCTCTGGCGGCGACGTTGGCTGCCTCCAGAGCTGTGGCAGAGTTACAGGGCGATCTGGAAGCAAATGGGTACCAAAGGGTACCTCTGCGCGGCACCATAGGGGATGCCAGAGCCCAGGAGCCTCATGGGAGGTTCCTGGAAAACCGTGTCGGTGCCCCGTTAGTCCTTCGGGCGGTTGTGGGCCTGAACAACCGGGGGCTTGCCTTGCTACGCTCCTCCCTGAAAGGGGCGTGAGTAATATGGGACCATGATCCGGGAAGAGGATCACCGAAGGGGCAGCACAGATGGGGTTCGCCCCAGTGCTGCTTGGCTCATCAGGCGGCCCAGTTGGTTGCCTGCCCTTGGATCGTCCGTAAGTTAACCCACCATATTACATAACGGTGTATGTAATAAACCTGCACCAGTTTCTTACCCAAACAAAATTTGTGTGGTGTGTTTTATTTATGCGTAGACATGCATGCTACTGTGGGGGGGTGGGGAGTGTTGCCTCCTGCTGGTGCTATGCGCCTGCCCTGGCACCCGAAGGGTGCCCTAGAAGGGCGGGCCTATAGTGCCAGCAAGGCACCAGCCCACCCTTCTTCCTCTGATTATGGGGACCCCTCGAGGAGGAGTCCCCCTACTCAGGTAACCTGTGGCGGCGGCGCGCAGGGCAAGTCATTTCCTGGGCGCGAGGAATGGGGGGGGAGGTATATAGGCCTCCCCCACCCTCTGTCCTTCCTCTTTTGTGCCCCGGACACGCCGTCTCCCACCCTACCGCTCACCCGGCGTGGAAGCAGCGGGGGAGGCATAGAATGTTGTAATGTTGTTCTTTTTCGTTGCAGGCGGAGTTACAGGGCGATCTGGAAGCAAATGGGTACCAAAGGGTACCTCTGCGCGGCACCATAGGGGGTGCCAGAGCCCAGGAGCCTCATGGGAGGTTCCTGGAAAACCGTGTCGGCGCCCAGTTAGTCCTTTGGGCGGTTGTGGGCCTGAACAACCGGGGGCTTGCCTTGCTACGCTCCGCCCTGAAAGGGGCGTGAGTAATAAGGGACCGTGATCCGGGAAGAGGATCACCGAAGGGGCAGCACAGAGATGGGGTTAGCCCCAGTGCTGCTTGGCTCATCAGGCAGGCAGGCGGCCCAGTTGGTTGCCTGCCCTTGGATCGCCCGTAAAATAACTCACCATATTACATAACGGTGTATGTAATAAACCTGCAGCAGTTTCTTACCCAAACAAAATTTGTGTGGTGTGTTTTATTTATGCGTAGACATGCATGCTACTGTGGGGGGGTGGGGAGTGTTGCCTCCTGCTGGTGCTAGACACTGATACAGGAAGAGAAAATTGTGCTGTGACACTCACACAAGGACACTGACACAGGAAGAGAAAATTGTGATTTGACACACACAAGGACACTGACACAGGAAGAGAAAATTGTGATGTGACACTCACACAAGGACACTGACACAGGAAGAGAATATTGTGACTCTGACACTAAAAGCAAGGACTGTGACACTGACACCATGCCACCAGTACTGCAAAGCACACTCTATGACAATGATACAGGGACTATCACACTGAAAGCGAAGACACTGACGCTGTAAGTGAAGACGGACACTGACACAGGGACACTGACGCTGGAAGTGAAGACTGACACTGACACAGGGACACTGACGCTGGAAGTGAAGACTGACACTGACACAGGGACACTGACGCTGGAAGTGAACACTGACACTGACACAGGGACACTGATCGTGGAAGTGAAGACTAACACTGACACAGGGACACTGACGCAGGAAGTGAAGACTGACACTGACACAGGGACACTGATCGTGGAAGTGAAGACTGACACTGACACAGGGACACTGACGCTGGAAGTGAAGACTGACACTGACACAGGAACACTGATCGTGGAAGTGAAGACTGACACTGACACAGGGACACTGACACTGGAAGTGAAGACTGACACTGACACAGGGACACTGATCGTGGAAGTGAAGACTGTGACACTGACACAGGGACACTGATCGTGGAAGTGAAGACTGTGACACTGACAAGGGACATTGACGCTGGTGTTATGAGCCCCAATGCTCCCCAATATAGGCCCAGGTAGTTACACGACCTTTTACCCACATTCCTCCTACCTTGCTCTACATAACGGTTCTGGCACTGACCTTTTACCAAGTTAAATGGCAATCAGTTTTCTCCAAAACTATCCTCACTTATTATGCATGAGGATTCCTAGTATCATAACTTAATTCCCTACCCAGGACGTACACAGCAGGATTACCATTTACTGTATAAAATCTCTTTACAAAAGTCACCGCTAATGTTATCCTTGGACGACAGGTCCACTATACATAATGGCAAGCCATTTCATATCTAGGCAGAACCCCTGAGGGTATTTTGCGGGAATAAAAGAAGCACATCTTCACTGGGGAACCAGAGGAGAAGCTTTCACGCTGACAATAGGTGCTGAGGTCCCGAGCTGCAGAAGCTCCAGCACGCAGTGGTCTGACATCTCTTGCGGGGCATCCAACTCGAGACCGAGATGGGGTCCTTCATTCTCTGCCATCAGGTAATGGGGTTGTCTCTTTCCTAGGAGGATTCTTGGCTTTACACCCACATACATGCTAGGTACACTTACGTGCAATTAGGTAGGGTTTGCATCATAAGAATATGCTCGATTACTGCCACGTATCTATATGCCTGCATATCTTTACTGTTGTAGCATCATGGTAGAATTCTACCTTTTATTTACTGTGTCGGTGCTTGTAATCTTATATATCTGCTTCTATCTAATGGTTGTCGCAGCACACATGTTTTATACTAGAATGACACTGGTTCCATAAATGCTTATTTAAAACGTCCCCATCGTTTTTTCTGTGTATCACCCTGAGTCTAAGTGAGCACGATTGACTGAGCGAAAAATACTGTACTGTTTCCGTGATCCCTGAAGGATCAAGGGTTGTCATGTTCGACAGTTGGCAGAAAATATTCGCACCTTGGTAGGATAGGTGGCTTATGGCGGCACTGTGAGTAGCTGGTCTAAAGGCTAAAGTATCCTTTGGGGCTGTCTGGAATCAGTCTGCACACCAATCACTTAGTTTATGTTGTCTAAACGTGCAAATCCTATGTATTATTAGGAACTACACGGCACTGGAAGTGAAGGCTGTGACACTGACACAGGGACACCGATTCTGGAAGTGAAGACTGTGACACTGACACTGAGACACCGATTCTGGAAGTGAAGACTGTGACACTGACACTGAGACACTGACACACAAAGCAGACACTGCTACACAGACACTGCTACTGAAAGCAGACACTATCACGGCTTCTAAAAGCTGAACAAACATTTGAAAGGTAGCCAGAGGCGTGGTTACCTTTGGTGCAACCGGTGCAGTGGCACCGGGGCCCAGATCCCTGTAGCGCACATTGACCTCTGACAGTGTTATATTTAACTACGTCTAAGAGGCCTTTCCTGTGCTTGTCTCGGGCCAGGGGCACCCTTGCTGCGCCGATGAAGGCAGAGTTACTTCAGGCAGTGAAAGACTGACACACTCTGCCTTCTTTCTAAGCATACATGCCAATAGACCCAATTCAGGCATGACACTAATGATTTTTCAAGCCAAAAATGGCTTTATTTTAGCTGTCTCCCGCCTGAAATTGCATTTTTTACAATAGAAGTCAATACGGAATTTTCTTTTTTTAAAAATTTCAATAGATTTTTATTGTTATCTTTTTTACAACATATGACATTTAACATATAACATGTACTCTGTATCGCTTGTTTAATATAGGGCAGCCCAAGTTGGCTGTGTTAATTGTAGTACAGTTCCGGTAGGGTGGCTGCCCCCCATCCACTGTCCTCGTATGGGCAAGAAAAAGAGTGGGAGGGACAAGGATAGGGACTAGAATAGAGAGAGAGAAGAGATAAGAGATGTAGAATGTAGGGAGATTTTGTTACATCGCTATTGTCTTATGAGGGCTGCTTTCCGGGTAGTTATACTAGACCTATTCAGGGCGGCTCATATGGGTCTAGGTACTTGTCCAGGGATGCCCACATCTGCCTGCAGGGCTGTCTCCATGGTGAATCACGTAGGGCCACTGTGTCCGCTCCTCTGAGATATGTCACCCAGTTGAGCCATCCCTTAAACGTTGCCTTGGAGGTGTCTTTCCGTTTATTGAGTACCATTTTGACTCCTGCTGTCAAAAGGAGATCCAGTAGGTCTCTGTCTTGTTGTGAGTCTGCATCTGTCTTAATAAAAGCAGTTACCAGGGTGGCAAACTCCGTTTTTAGAGTACAACCTAACATTTTGTTTACAAAGGTGAAGATCTTCTCCCAGAATGATTTGACTTTGGGACAGGAATATAAAAAATAGGCCAGGTCCCCCTTTCCCTTATTGCAATTCCAGCACTGGTCATTGGTCTACAGGCCCAGGGTCGCCAGGCGCGCCGGCGTCCAGTAGATTTTGTGTAATGTCCAGAACTTTGAGCTAGTACCGGGGTTATTTTGCTTTGTGTGGGGGAGGTCCATAGCATCTGGATCTCTTTTTCGCTGAGTGTGTCTCCAAGTTGGGACTCCCAGTACTTGAGTGTCTTTTCGTTAAGTTTGGTTGAGCTGGGGCGTAGTAGTCTATAGAGGTGTGATACTTGGTGGCCTATTTTATTAAGGTTGGTCATCTATTGGATGATTGAAGGCTTGACAATAGAGAGTTTCGCTTTGGTCAGTGCCGTTTTAATTTTAAGGAAATTATATAGTTCTATGTCTGATAAGTTGTGTTTGTTTTTTAGAATACTGAAAGTGGTGGGATTCCCTCCCTCTTCAAGTTGGATAGGGTGGGAGATACCAGTTTTCTTCCATGAATACATAGAAAGCGGTTTGCCTCTGTATTTTATCTTTGCGTTTGCCCACAGTGATTCCCATCTTGAGTTTTTTATGCTATGTTCCATCTTTTGGTCTACTTTCAGTCTCTAGTCCCAGCCAGACCGGTGTGTATTCCTGGCTGGGCAGAATCCAGTAGCTCCCCTGTTTTGCCAAAAAAGCAGTTTGGAAGGTTTTAAAGTCCGCCAGTTTCAAGCCCCCCAGTTTTTTCCCTAATCTTAGTTTTTTTAGGCTTATCCTCGCTTTTTTGTCTCGCCAGATGAAATAATTTAGCATCTTATCTATTTTGCGATGGAAATCGTCTGTGAGTATTAGAGGGAGCATATTTGACAGGTAGTTGATCATTGGGGTGGCTATCATCTTTACTGTCTCTATCCTCCCCCACCATGTTATGAATTTGGGCGACCAACCCTCCAACAGCATCTTTGTCTTGTCCAGCATTAGTTTTTCATTTTGTTCGAGTGTGCTTTTGAGGTCGTTCCCGAAGTGTATACCTAGGTATTTAATGAAACCGGTTTGCCAGGCAAGGCCCGAATCTCCCAGTATGTCTCTAGTGGTGTATATATTAAGTGGTTTAAATTCTGATTTGTCTTTATTCAGCTTGTAGCCGGAGAGGGATGAGTCCTTTTCTATGGATTCCATGAGGGCAGTGATAGAGGATTTAGGGCTTTCTGTGACAATGAGAATGTCATCCGCGTATGCGGCACGTTTAATTGTGACCTCATTGATGGTGACCCCTTTCCTCTCTTCATTGGCCTCGATGTCTCTAATCAGTGGTTCTAGGGCCAGTAGGAACAGCGAGGGGGACTGGCGACAACCTTGCCTAGTCCCTCGCTGCAGGGTGAAGGGCTCTGAGACAGCCCCATTGACAACAATACGAGCACTGGGTTTTTTGTATAGTGCCATAACTTTCCGCGTGAAAGAGTTCCGCAGGTTGAAAGTCCACATGTACTGCTCCAAGAAGTGCCATGATACCCTATCAAACGCTTTCTCTGCGTCTAGTCTGATGGCCACCGCAGGTATGCAGGTCTTGGCGGTTCTTTCGAGTATATGGCACAGGAGTCTGGTGTTATCATGTGACATGCGTGTCTTGAGGAATCCTACTTGTGTGTTACTTATCATATGTCTTGCAATCAACGTTTATCAGAGAGCTAGGCCTGTAGTATTGGGGCAGCTGATTGTTTTTCCCTTCTTTAGAGATAACTATTATATTTGCTTCGGACATGGTATGTGAGACCACCCCCGCCCCCTCGCAGTGGTTAAATACTTTTTTCATAATTGTTTGCAGGTAAGTCAAGAAAGTCTTATAAAAGGTGGCTGTGTAGCCGTCTGGCCCGGGTGCTTTCTTTTTTTTTTTTTTTTTTTTTTTTTTTAAAACCTTTATTCGTGCATCTTAACAGAACAAATACGGGCCTACAACCGTCAGGCCGGCCACGATACAGTTAAGCACTGATACCAACATTACATCCCCTGTGCTTCAACGGTCAAGAGTAACAACGAGTTATGAGTAATATATTGGAGAGATCCTTGACACCAGGGGAAGGAGAAGTGAAGGTTAATTTTAAGTTTTTAAGATAATTTTATCAGGGAAAAAAAAGTCAGTAAAGGATAAGAACAAAAGAGATTCGAGTCCGCCAGATAGCTTCACCATACGGGAGAGCAGCAGCATTATTAAAACAACAATGGAAGTAAAATCTCAAGCAGTGAGGCGGTGCAGTGATATAACAGGATAGTCACATGAGCAATTACGCACCCCTCCAGAGCCGCCCCCACTCAATCCACCCCACACCCGGACCCCGAATCGAAGCAAGTATAGCGCAGAGACATAAAAGAAAAAGGCCCATAGAACTAATTAAGAACAGAGTATCACCCCCCCACCCTACACCAATGCGGAGGCTACGGCCTGCCCCCCCCCCCGGCATAGTGCCTGTCGCCCAATGAACCCGAAATATAGACAAGAGAGAAAGTAGGAATAGAGTAAAGAAGATAAGAAGACAGAAAAGAAGGTGGGGAGGAGCCCACGGAACACCAGAGCGCCCCAAACCATCAGCCAGCTATGGCCTCCACACACTAAGAACCCACTACGCCAAAAAACTGCGTGCGAAAATAACGCGTCACAACAATTTAAGCGAGGGAAGACAAATCGCGACGAGTGCGCCCAACACATACATACAGTTCCAGTCCCAGTCCAGCCCGTCCATGAACCATGGCGATATAAGTCATTCTAGCCCTGGCCCGATCGCGGCTTGGGATTAAACCAGCCCCTACATGAAGGCCCCGCACCCCGAGCAGACAAAGACAAGATGGCCGCTTGTGAGAAGATGGTGAAGTAGGATCACGAAATGGCCGCCGACCATCTATTGAGGTCCCTCTTTGCACCACATAAAATCCAGACCTGGCAAGTAGAGTACAGGAGTTCCACAGAAAAGAAGCAGTAGGCCACCGCGGACGATTCCTCGAGGCTGTTAGATATCGCTCAGCAGGATATTCTTGCGGATGCGGTGAGGCAGGCAACAATGAAGCAGGCAGCCATGACCAGGGGAACAAAGTATCCGCAGTTGAGCTGGAGAGCGGTTGATCCTGGGTACCGGGAACGCCGGATGCAGGCACCAGTGTAGCACAATCATACACCGCCGTTGCGTCCCCGCAAGAGGACAAAAACACTGGTATACCCACGCCTTGGTGATGACAAACAGAGCGCTCACGACCCGCAGCCGACAGTATGGAGTCAAACCGCTCACTCAGCGCCTGCAGGCCAGCACACATGTGTAGTCGAAAGTCCCGCAGGACAGCCAGAACGGAGCCGCATGTCAGCGGAAGCTGGGCCCCCACATCGGCAGCAATCCGGGACGGCACTGTGGAGCTGGTGTCCGGAAGAGGGAGGGCGAAATGGGCAGCGGGCGAGACCGGAGCATCACCCCCCAGCCGCGAGCAGGCAATCAACGCCATGTTTTACCGCTGTACGGTGTAATGGCCAGGGGGGGGGGTCGTGGCACGGAGTCAATTCCCCTCAGGTCTGCGCCGCAACAGGGAAGGCCGACAGTCGCCTCCCCTCCCGCGGGTTCTCTTTGCCGCCGGCTAGGCAATAGAAGAAGGGGGTCAGCAGCCTCCCACAGCGCGGTCCTCAGAGCGGGGCAGGAGACCCGCCGCACCGGGGCCCACCCCACAGCTCCAGTCCGTCAGGCACAGAGTGCAGAGGGTGTCCGGCCGTCCCTCCCCGGGCTCAACCGGCGACGATCCGTGGTGCGGGGTGAGATCGGGACCGCGGGGCTCAGGTTTGCACTAGCGGGACCGGTAACTGCGGAGCTTCCAGGGGGCCGGCAAAGGCCACAATGGCACCGGGGTCCAGTGCAGAGAACAAAAGCACCCAGAACTCCGGCATCCGGGCGGGCAGAGACTCCGGGAAAGCGGCGGCGCGGTCAGCGCGTCTTCGCACACGTTGCACCTCGAGAATCGGCGAGGATGGGCATCAGGATAATAGTCCGAGGCCAAGGGCCGACGGAGCCGGGCGCTCAAGCGTCTGCTCCGGTCGCCATCTTGGCTCCTCCCCCGGGTGCTTTCTTATCTTTAAGTGACTTCACTGCCATATCAATTTCAGTTGAGCTTATCTCCCGTCCCAAAGTTTGTGCTACCTCGGGTGTTATCTTCGGGAGGTTTAGTCTGTCTAGGTACTCGGTGCAGCCCCTTTCGTCTAGCGACTGGTCTTTTTTATAGAGATCTTGATAAAACTCACTAAATGTTCGTAGGATTTCCTTTTGTCTTGTGTGTGTGATGTTTTGTAAGTCTGTGATTGACGAGATGGTATGCTGTCTGTGTCTATGTTTTAGGTAAGAGGCCAGGAGCTTTCCCGCTTTGTTGGCCTCGCATAGATTGATTGCTTTATATTTGTGTATCCACATTCCGGCTCTTTCGCTCGAAATTCTGTTGAATTCGTATTTTTTCTTGTGAGCTCTGTCAGTGCACAAGCGTTCTCTGAGTCTGAGATATGGATTGCCTCTAATCTTTGAATATCCTTTTCTAGTTGTTCCAACTGTTCTTTCGCATTTCTGTTAATTTTGGCTTTAATGTCCATAATTGTGCCCCAAATTGTTTCCTTTAATGCGTCCCACATGGTCTTAGGATCTGTGTCCGCAGTGTCATTAAACCTAATGTATTCTTTAATGGCCTCTTCTATTTTATCTCTGTTGGTCTGGTCTGACAAGACATCGCTATTGAATCTCCATCTGCGTGGATGATCCTCATTGTGTCGTCCGCACAGCACTAGGCTAATGCAGGAGTGGTCTCAGACTGTTCTTGTCGCAATGTCTGTGTGTTCTATTAAGTGGGTGTGTGTTCCTGTGATTAGTATGTAATCTATTCTGCTGTATGAGTTGTGTGGGTTGGAATAAAAGGTGTAATCTCTTGTGTCCGGGTGTTGTAGCCGCAATGGGTCTTTAAGATTAAACCTGGTACATAATTTGCTTAGTACGGTGTGCGCACTCGGGGGTAGTGAATGGCACTGTGATTGTCTGTCCAGAGTGTAGTCTAACGCTATGTTGAAGTCGCCTGCCATCACTGTTAGGTAATTTTGCGGGAGTTTCTCCAGCCTTTTCGAGATGCCCTCACAAAAATCGGAATCATCAGAGTTTGGGCCATAGATGTTGACTACATGTAAGCTTTCTTCCCCCCTTTTCAGATGCGTCACAAGTATTCTCCCTTCCTCATCGCATTGTTGTTCCCCTATACTTATTTTGGAGTTCTTGTTTATCAAAGTGATCACACCCCGCTTCTTTCCTGTGGCTGGAGAACAGGCCATCTGTCCGACCCATCTCGCCCTAATCCTTTCTGCATCTTCAAGAGATAGCCTGGTCTCCTGTAGGAGGAAGATATCTCCTTTTGTTTTAGCTAGGTAGTCTAGTATTTTTTTCCGTTTAACTGGGTGGTTGAGACCTTTAACATTTAGGAAGACTATCTTTAGGTTGGAAGTTAGGGATTTTGGACTGTCTATTGACATTTTATTATGTTGGTTGTTAGCTATTTAACCAAAGCCATTTTTACATTCTGTTCGGTATTGCTCCTCCCCCCTATGGGGCAGTGGGTGTGTGCTAACTGTGTCTCCCTCTGTTGGGCCCTCTTCACTGCTCCTCCCCAGGACCTAATGATGTTCCCTTCCCTGCATGCAGAAGTGTAGAGAGAAAGGTTTAGAAAGGATAGAGTGCAGTGGGTAGAATCAAGGCAGGTGTACCTGACATACATTACTAACATAACAAAAACAACACTAAAAATCCTCCAAACCCCCCAAACCTCCCTCCCCCCTGTACCTAAATATCGTATTCTGGACGTGCGACAGCAAAGATCCCGCTCCGCTTCCCCTGGTTCACTATGGTTCTTTACGTCAGAGCTGCCATATATTTACTTCATCGTATCCTATCTGGTTCTACTTGTCTTATCTAGCACAATAGCACACTATAGCCCCTATTTTATCAAGACGGGTGTACACTCATGGATAAAACGTTCACACTTATACATTCCTATAGAAACGTTCTCAAAAAAGGATATAAGTGATTATAGTGTTCTAGTATATATCTTCTTTGTCCCATCGACTGTTTTTGTTTGGGTAATGCGCTCAGATATTGTCGATATTCCGATGCCATCACATCATGCGTTGGAACGGTTTACAAGTTTCAAGTGTCAGGTTTCTTCCCTGGGGCTAGGTCAGCCATTCGAGGTAGATATTTGTGAGGTAGGTCCTGTCTGAGGTAGTTCGTGTGTATTAAGGTATAGGTAGATCCAAGTTCAGAAATGCCTGAGTAGACAGTTTGAGACTTTGTACACTCCTTCATCCTACTCTCAGATCTGGCGAGGCTCGCCTCTTGCTTGTTCCTGTTGGAGAGGTTTCCATCTCTTGCTGTGTGGGACCTTGTAGGTATCTGGTCAGTTCTTTGGGGTCTTCAAAAACGTGCGTTCTGCCTTTGTCGGTGATTCTGAACTTTGTATGTCCTATGAATGAGAAGATGATGTTATCCTTCCTTAAGTTGTCTCGCTGGGCCAGAAACCCTTTTCTTATGTCCACTGTGGGCTTAGAGTAGTCTTGGGTGAGGATTATTTTTTGTCCGTTCCACTGCAAATTCTGGATTTTCCTGGCCACTGCGAAGATGCCTTCCGTATGTTGCAATCGGAGAGGTTTGCATATTATGGGGCGTGGAATCACCCTATTTGAGGGTTTGTAGGCTGGTACTCTGTAGGCCTTGTCTAGCTCAAGGGGGAGGTCAAACTTAATGTTAGTGATTTGGGGGATCATTTCTTGTATCAAGGCAATGCATGACCCGTTTTTTTCCTCTTCTTCCTCGGGACCCCCAGGATTCTAATGTTCCCCCTCCTGTTACGATCATCTAGTTCTGCCGTTTGTCCTTGAAGTATTGCAGTTGTTTTGGTTAGGTCTAGCAGAGCCTTGTTTGCCTTTTGTTCCCCACCCTCTGTTCTACTTCCGTCAGTCTATTATTTGCCGCGTGGATACCAGCTCTGACCGCGGCCAGTTCCAGTTGAATAGCATCAGTAGTTTGTTTAGTTGATTTGGCTAGGTCGTGGACATCCGCCAGTTTTTTCAAAATCATGTCCAGAGTGCTATTGATATCAGGTCTTTGTTTGATGGGGGAATCAAGGGTTTCACTCTTGTTCTTTTGTGACTGCTGCGTAATTTTCCCGTCAGTGCCAGCCATGACTGGTAGCCCTCTCTTCTCTTGCTGTAGTCTGAGCCTTCCTCTCACTTTCCGCTCTATGGCTCGATTTCTTGTCTCCCCACGTTGTTGAATTTTAGGGGTCTTTTGTTGTCTTCTGTCCGTGGTTGGATTTGCTGTGCTGGGGAGTTGAGCTGATGCTGGCCCCCGTCTTTGTAGGCTGGACTTTACCCGTATCGGCGCAAACCTTCCTGCTGTGCTGGGGTTGTGCCGCCTGAAGTCTCCTCTGGCGTTGGGTAGCTGCAATAATATTTCACCAACTTGGCATTGTGCGGTTCCTAGTCTGAGTATGGGTATGGAGGTGATCGTCTATCTTGCTGTTTGGTTACCAATCTTCTATGTTCTGTGTTGGGCGCGGTAATGAGCGGCTCATATGTCTTCTTATATCTTTTATCTTCGTTCAGGAGATCTGTGTGCCTTGTTGATAGAGTTGGTGGTGGTATTGTTGTTAACCTCTTGTCTTCTTGGTTCTCTTTGGCTGGACTAAACTGCCTTGTATAGTTCTACGTTATGCACCCCTCTGAATTACGATCTTCTTTCTCATGTTGTGCATATTCATCTCCCTCTGGTCTCTCTTATATGATGGGATATCTTGAGATCGCGTGATTTGGCCACCCCCGGTTTGTTGTTTTCTCAGTGATTAGTTTCCCCTTTTGAGCTTCTGTAGCATGTGCATATGCAGCGATTGGAGCTTTGAGGTAGTTCACTCCCCTAAAGTTTGTGTGTCTCTGGTTTGGGTCAGCCCTTGTCGGGTCATGTGCCAAATTCTGTGGCTGTGTGTCAGGTTAGGCTGACGCTTTTCCCCGTCTTTCTCTTTGGTGGTTGTTTTTTCACAGTCGCTAATTCTGTATTGACTTACTCCCCCTCTTAATTTAGTTGAAAAAACTCTCTTTGTTATAGCTGACCTTTATTGCTGTATGGCACTATGGGCGCTTTCCTTATGTTGCACTTGCTACTTTCTCTGCCTCTGTTACTGCCTTCAGTCTGTAATGGTGGCCCGCACTGGCAATTTACTTTCACTTTTGCCTCTTCAGTTGTCGTCGGTGTCTAGCGGTGCCGGTGGGTTTATGCTGCTCTCAGATGCGATTGTGCCCATGTTGGAACTGGGGTTGCCAATTCACAAAGGTAGCCTGGCTCGTGGCAGGAAGGCTCCCAAAGGCCTTTTGTGTAACGTAGTCGTACAGCACGCACATCCAACCAAGCAGAGTTACGCACGCAATGATATTACACCACACCACTTGTGTTTAAAAACAAAACGTTTTATGTAGTGTGTTGTAGCAGGAAGTAAATTAGCATAAATTCATTGGTGTCTGTAAATAACATATACAGAAAATTGGCATGGAGTCATTACTATCTGCGAATAACATATGCAATAAATTAGCATGGATTAATTACTATCTGTGAACAACTTATGCAGTAAATCAACATGAATTCATTAATCCACTAGGAATATCATATAGAGGAAATCAGCATGAAGTCATTAATATCGGTGAATAACTTATGCAGTAAATCAACATGAATTCATTAATCTACTAGCACTTCAATCCGCTCTACTAGTGACACGGTAACTGGGGTTCTTATCCCCTTGTAATAGGAGCGATCTGGTGTGGCTTTCAGTCACCACAATAAAAGGGGGGTTCCTTATGGCACATTGGCGCTGTCCTAATGGTTCTTCCCCCACCTCACATGCTCGATGCGCTAAGGCCAGGGATGTCCCACTCCTCCCGGCTTCTCCTCGGCACCCTCGGCCCAGTCTTAGTCTTTCCCGGGGAGGGGCGGATGCGGGGCTGCCTCTGGTGAGACTGGAGACTTCACGGCAGCCCTCCCGCGCTGTTGGGATCTCCGCCCCCCTCCCCGGGGATGTTACCTGTTCTCTTCGGCCCTCCGGGGCCCTTGCGCTGGTCTCGGCGATGACAGGGAAGTCCCGAAGCCGCTTCACCCCCGCCGGAGCAGTGCCGCTCGCGGGGAGTGCTTACGGCGCTCTGTGGAGGCTGGACGTGGGCGGGAGCGGGGGCGAGGCCTGAGACGCGGCCGGCGCTCTCGTCAGGTGTTAGAGGGGGAGTTTCCTGGGAACGGCTGCGATCGCCAGGGGCTCCCACACCGATGATTCTCCTCAGCTGACGCGGGGCCCTCGAGCGGGACGGCCGGCCCCCCCGACAGTGGCAGTCACCTAGGGCAGCAGCGATGAGTCTGGGGCACAGTACCACGTCTTGGCTCTCGCTCTGCAGGAACTCGGGCAGCGGCGGTGTATTGGGGCACTTAGCGCTTCACAGCCATAATGCTTTAGAGGGATGTTGGTGCTCCAAATAAACAGTACGTCAGGGCTCAGTGCCTCAGGGAGGTGACGGCGCTCTTCAGAGTTAGCGCTTCAGGTGTCAGCGCCTCAGGGGGATAACGGCGCTCCACAGGTATAGCGCTTCAGGAGGTTTTTGGTATAGCGCTTCAGGAGGTTTCTGGATAGTCCTTTTCCAGTTAAGGGGTTAGTTAGGCAGTGAGGGGGGGGGTGGAGTTGGAGGCTGCTGCCAGTTAGGCCTTACTGGATGGTCCCCTGGGGTTTCCCTCACACTGGGCCAGGTCAGTGGGTTTGGTCAGGATTCCTCACACAGCTTAGAGGGCAAGGCCTAGACCTAGTCACCCCTAGTGGTATAGGTGCCCCCTCCCCCTTCCGCCTAAAACTCCAGCACAGGGTCCCCCCAAGTCAGTGGTACCTCAACAACTGACTGGAAAGTTTCCCGCCCTTTCTATTTATACCCCCAGGTCAGGTGACCTCTCTTTATTCCGGAAGGTTCCAGGGGCTTTCTACATTCTAGGGATGGTCAGGGGAGCCAGGCTAGTGATGTCACAATACCTAAGGGTTCTAGACAGCTCCTGACAACTAGGGCGCTACTTGAAAGACCGCTCTGCAGTAGCAGGGGTCTGTGGCAGCCATGTTAGTGGTAGAGAGCACCTGCACCTTAGCATGGACTAGCAATGGTAAAGTGCCCGGAGACCTAGAGCCAACCAAAAAGAGGGTGAAAAAAAATGAGGCAAGGGCGGAAAAAAAAACCCAGGAAAGACCACCCTAGGGCGGACAGGTCTAACAGGCGTCCCCCCCAGCCAAAAGTGGGGAGACCTACCCAACCTCTAGGGAGCTCTCCTCG
Source organism: Triturus cristatus (assembly GCF_964204655.1). Lineage (NCBI taxonomy): Eukaryota > Metazoa > Chordata > Amphibia > Caudata > Salamandridae > Triturus > Triturus cristatus. Next base: position 45,148,338 of record NC_140589.1, read on the forward strand.
CTAAGGCGGAAAAACCGGGAGAGACCGTCCGCGTTGGCGTGGTCAACTCCGGGCCGATGTTCCACCCGAAAGTCCATCCCCTGTAGGGAAATGGACCACCTTAGCAACTTTGGGTTCTCGCCTCTCATTTGCATGAGCCAGCGAAGAGGGCGGTGGTCGGTCTGTATGAGGAAGTGAGAACCAAAAAGATATGGTCTAAACTTCTTCAGAGCCCAGACCACCGCAAAGGCTTCACGTTCAATGGTGCTCCACCGTTGTTCCCTGGGAAGGAGCCTTCTGGATATAAAGGCCACCGGTTGGTCTTGGCCATCCTGGTTCAGTTGCGAGAGCACAGCGCCTATGCCATGCTCAGAGGCGTCTGTCTGCACGATGAATTCCTTGGTATAATCAGGAGTCCTAAGCACCGGAGTGGTGCACATCGCATGCTTCAAGGTGTCAAATGCCTCCTGGCAAGCAGCTGTCCAGTTGACTTTCCGTGGTTGCTTTTTAGATGTCAATTCAGTCAGGGGGGCAACGATGGTTCCATACCCCCTGACAAACCGGCGGTAATATCCAGTGAGGCCGAGAAAAGCTCAGACCTCAGTCTGAGTCTTGGGGGGCTCCCAGGCCAATATGGCCTCAATCTTGGCCTGGAGGGGCTGCACCTTACCCCCGCCCACCAGGTGTCCCAGGTAAACGACAGATCCCTGTCCGATCTGGCACTTGCTGGCCTTGATGGTTAGGCCAGCTCGTTGCAGAGCCCGCAGCACCTCCTGGAGATGCTGCAGATGGTCCTCCCAGCCGCTACTGAAGTCAGCTATGTCGTCCAGGTAGGCCGCTGAGAAGGACTCCATGCCAGATAGCACCTGGTTCACCAACCGCTGGAACGTGGCCGGAGCATTCTTGAGCCCAAAGGGCATCACTTTAAACTGAAAGTGGCCCTCGGGGGTGGAGAACGCCGTTTTCTCCCGGGCTCCGTCCGCCATGGCAATCTGCCAGTACCCTGACGTCAAGTCAATGGTACTAAGGTACCGGGCTGCTCCCAGCCGGTCAATCAGCTCATCCGCCCGAGGGATCGGATGAGCGTCCGTCTTGGTGACAGAATTCAAACCCCGATAATCCACACAGAACCGAAGTTCTGGTGTGGTGCCCGGTGGGGCCGCTTTCGGCACCAACACTACCGGACTTGCCCAAGGGCTGCTGGAGGGCTCAATAACTCCTAGCTCCAGCATCTTGGTCACCTCACACTGGATACTATTCTTCACTTTGTCAGACAGCCGATAAGACTTGGCTTTAACCGGTGGGCTGTCCCCTGTGTCCACATCATGGGTACACAGATGCGTGATCCCAGGCGTGAGGGAGAACAACGAGGCATACTGCTCCAGTACCTGGCGGCAGTGCCTCCGTTGTTCCGGGGTCAAGGATGGGGAGAGGACCACTCCCTCTACCGAACCATCCTTCTCTTGAGCCGCCAGAAGGTCAGGAAGAGGCTCGCTCTCTTCCTCCTCGCTCCCATCCGTCACCATGAGGAGGGTCATCTCCGATCTCTCGTGGTGCGGCTTCAGGCGGTTGGCGTGGAGCACCCGATGGGGCTGCCAGGGGGTCTTCAAGTCTACTATATAGGTGTTCTGGCCTCGTCGCTCCACAATCTCGAACGGACCAGTCCACCGGTCCTGGAGGGCGCTAAGCTCCCCAGGCTCCATGACCCATACCTTCTGTCCAGCATCCAACTCCACCGTCCGAGCGTTGCGGTCATACCACTCCTTCATGACGGCTTGACTGGCCTCCAAATTGGCTGAGGCCTCCTTCCACAGCTTGGCCATCTGGCTGCGGAATGCCAGCATATAGCTGACAACATCCCGGGGAAGCTTCATTAAAGTCTTCTCCCATCCCTCCTTGACAAGGCTGAGGGGCCCCCTATCGGGATGGCCGTAGAGCAGCTCAAAGGGACTGAACCCGACTCCCTTCTGCGGCACCTCGTGGTACGAAAATAGCAAGCAAGGGAGGAGGATGTCCCATTTCCGCCTCAAGTCCTCTGGCAGGCTCCGGATCATCCCCTTTAAGGTCTTGTTAAAACGCTGTACGAGCCCGTTAGTCTGGGGGTGGTAAGGAGTGGAGAACCGATAGGTCACCCCGCACTCCTTCCACATGGCCTGCATATAGGCTGACATAAAATTCGTGCCCCTATCCGACACCACGACCTTGGGGAATCCCACTCGGGTAAAAATCCCCATTAGGGCCTGCGCCACCACGGTTGAGTGATGGTCCTCAGAGGAATGACCTCAGGGTACCGGGTGGCGTGGTCCACTAACACTAGGATGAACCGGTGTCCCGAAGAGGTCGGAGGGTCCAATGGTCCCACAATGTCGATCCCGACCCGCTCAAAAGGGGTCCCGACCACCGGAAGCGGTTCCAAGGGGACCTTCACCTTGGTTCCTGTCTTGCCACTTCCCTGGCAAGTCTTGCAGGTCTTGCAATAGGTGTCAGAGGCAACTCTCATCCTGGGCCAATAAAAATGCGGGACTAACCGAGCGAAAGTCTTGTCCTGGCCCAGGTGTCCAGCTAGAGGTATCTCATGGGCTAACTCCAGCAAAAAGGTCCGGTAGCATTGGGGTACTACTAAGGCCCTTGAAGATCCATGCACCGGAACCTTCGGCTCACTATAAAGGAGGCCATCCTCCCAGTACACGTGGTAATTACCGGTCTCCTTCTTGGTCGCTTGGGCGGTGGCCTGTCGCCGCATGCCTTCAAGCGTGGGGCACTCTCTCTGGCCCCGGCAAAATTCCTCCCGGGTAGGCCCTCCTTCCACACACCACTCGGCCGGGATAGGCAGGTCCCCCACAGGAACAACATCCACCTCCGCGGACACTGGAGCCACAACCGCCGGCTCCCCTTCCATCACACGGGGGGTATCCACCTCCTCTTCTTGTCCAACCTCGGGTTGGGCTATTATTTCCGGCTCCAACCCGGTGTGAGTTCTCTGCCAGGCAGCCATGGACCTTGTGACCACACAGGCCCATCCTGGTAACCCCAGCATTTCTGTGTGGGCTCTTAGCTCCACTTCCTTCCAGATGTTGGTCTCCAAGTCATTCCCGAGCAGACAGTCCACTGGCAAGGCAGGGCTCACGGCAACTTTTAAGGGGCCTTTGACTCCTTCCCACTCAAATGGAACCTGGGCCACCGGGTAATGACTCAGGCTGCCATTGGCCAATACGGCCGGATGGAACTCGTCAGGGATCAACTGCTCGGGGGACACCAGCTGCCTTACTACGGTGGTCATACTGGCTCCTGTGTCCCTCAGAGCTTCTACTTCCTGTCCATTCACCTGTACCCTCTGCCGGTATTTGGCTGTGTTCGATGGTAAGGAAATCACTGGGACCTCTTCCCTATCCCCCAGTGAGACGAGGGTCAGGCCTGTCCACTCCCCCTCCCTATCTAGGGGCAACTCCACCCCAAGCGCTATACTAGCCACCCCAGGGGGCTTACCTCCTGCGAGGGCGGGAGTTCTTTTGCGACACTGGACATCCCCCTTATAGTGTCCCACCTCCCCACATTCATAACACTTGACTGTTCTTGGCGGTTGACCCTTGTCAGGGTGAGTGGACTTTGGGAAACTCGACTGAGTGGGGGTCCCTACACCTTTCCCAAACTGCCTGTTTGGTGGGCCTCGGAAGAGCTCCTTCTTTTTATCTCCCCCCTCTTTCTTCTGGGGGGCGCTCTGTCCACCCTTTGGGCCATCTCCCCCGAGTCCCTTGAGGGTCACTCGGGTGCTAACCCAAGTGTCCGCCCCTTCCGCAAGTGTCCGGGGGTCGGTCAACTTGCGGTCCACCAGATGTTGGCGCAGCTCCGGAAAACACTTATCCAAGAGGTGCTCTCTCAGAAATAGGTTGTACAGACCCTCAAAATCCTGCACCTCGCTGCCACGCACCCATCCATCTAAAGCCTTTCGGGCATAATCATAGAAATCCACCCAGTTCTGCATGGTTAACTTGTGACTGCTACGGAATCTCTGACGGTATCTCTCAGGGGTGAGGCCAAACTTCTTAAGCAGGACCTCCTTCATCACCGGATAGTTTGTTTGGTCTACCTTCTCTAAATACAGGAGGGTGTCCCTCACTACAGGAGGTATATATCGGTACAGGCCACCCCCCCAGTAGCTTGTGGGCACCCCATGGACCTTCAGGGATACTTCGTACGCCTCCAACCACCGGTTGATGTCATCCCCCACCCCGTAACTAGCAATCACATCCTTTGGGAGGTAGAATTTAGGCTCCCGTGGAACCTCTGGTACGCTGCCACCATTTACATTCCCTTGCGCACTGATCTGCAATGCCCTCAACTCCAATTCTTTAAGCTGGAGCTCATGCGCAAGCTTCCTCTCTTCCATTGCTAGCCTCTTATCTTCCTTTTCTTTCTCCAACTTTGCAAGCTCCCACCTTAGTAGCCTCTCCTCCCTCCTGTCCTCATACGCCTCCGGCGAGGCACTCCTTCTAGATACACTACTGCCTGCCCCAGAACGTCTCCCTGGCGACAGGTTTTCACTGACATCAATGTGCAGCAGGTCTAGTTCTCCTGACGTGCCCGCCTCCCCTAGTGCCCCTTGCCCCTCCGGCTCCTCGTCCCCTTTCCTCTCTGGGTGGGCTAATACCCATGCTTGTAGGGCTTTACGGAGCTCTTCTCCTTTGGCTCTCTTCCCAACTGCCACCCCCATCCCCTGACAGAAACTCCTCAGCTGAACCACCGAGTATTCCTCTATGTTGGCTAGCTGGAACTCCATTTCGACAGGTGAGGACCCAGACAATATGAGTGAATATTAGGACGTAGGTAACAAGGGCGGCCTTAGGCATGTGCAAGCTGTGCACCTGCACAGGGCCGCCAAACCCCAGGGGCCGCCACGAGGAATCGGAATCCGACTCTTTCTTCCTGTCGTTCATTTGTTCCCCTGTGAAATGGATGCAAAAAAGAAAAACACTTTTGCTGGAAATGCCGTTTTGACATTTTTCTATTACAAAGTGCAGCCACAGAAATAAAAGGTTCAAAATATGAAAAATCAATAAATAAAGCAAGACGGAATGTTCTTAAAGTGCCCAGATCGGTTTTATTCAAACCCCAAAAACATTAGCGTCACTTTACTCAGTTTGCCAGTCAAGTGCTGTTTTCCCCCGGTGGGGAAGTGCGTCAAACCTGGAGATACTGCGATACCTGGTTGATGGGTGGATTGGAAAACAAAATGTGTATGGCGGCTTTGTGTTCACGAATGTGGTCTTTTAAAACCATACTGCTTACGTTTTGTAAGCATCTAAGCAGTGGACATTGAAATGGGTTCTTTCTGGGCCCTGTAGTTTTCAGGCAGAAGCACTCACTGATTTCTGAATAGTGAGTGTAAAAGCGTTAAGTTCACCATGTTGTTCCTGCTTACATTTCACAAGCTTTATTTAATCTTTCATTCCCAATGAGTGTTTGCTTTTTCCAGGATGTTGTTACTTTTTCCTTTAGGGAGCATAAGGCTCTTGCCAGTGCTTAATTTGAATTGAGTCGCATCCAGTTGTTTATAGCAGGTCAAATTGGATTGTAGTTGAAGGCAATGTGAGTTGGTGTTCAGTGAGGGAGCGGATGTAGCACTGGGGGCAGAGCTGCCGAATTTAGAACTGAGGAACCAGGTTCAGCCTTCATGAGCAGCCTTCATGAGCAGTCCCCCAGACCTCTCTCCTGAGGGAGCACATTCCCACGCTAGACCTTAGAAGACCCTGCAAATCCGGAAAAACCCTGGTGTCTTAACACCAGCAGGTGGACCCTAGCAGTGGCTTGTGGGTTCACCTTGAAGGCTTGCCCACCACAATCCATACTGAAGTTCACCTCCAGTCTTGCTGGCAGGCCTAAGAAGTAGCAGACCCTAGAGCAACAGTGAGGTCACAGGACCCCTGAGAAGAGCTGGCACTAGGGTGATGCGACCGGTGTGACCGCAACGGGTGCTGACTTTGAGTGGGGGCATTGTATATTATGGTTTTAAAAGCACTTGCTGCCTCCTTCCTGGCCTACAGCAATTTTCGGCAATAATAAAAATGTCATGATAACTCGGGTGAATAAACGTCTTACTAGAGCGAGATCGTAGTTTTGTCTAGTGGAAGTTTTGACTCATGGAAAGATAGCGCAGAGGGTTAATGTGCCTGCTGCTAAGAACATGTACCATGCCCATCACAAAGTGCACATATTGTAAATAGGTCAGTGGGTTACTGCTTTGAACAGTAAGATCCTTTTGCTACTTGCAGTTTATAAGTTAAAATCCTAACAAAGAACAGTGAGCTATTAGCTTTCATCTTAGAGCTGCATACAAACTGCAAGGTATGAACTAGAGCTTTATGGTTTTTTCCCTAAGCCTTTGATTATCCTAATGTTGCAAAAAGTGTTCATTTGGATAGAAATCAATAATGATTATTAAAGTGACCCCCAACCATGGTATTAAGTTTTAAATTCTGAGTTTGTGTTTCTCCAGATCAATCACTATTAAACTATACTGCCTACTAATATGGTTGTCATATGACTCCTACACCTTGTAGTCCTTTGTCTGACGTAACATTTCCCATACAGTGATTTACACACGTAAAATTGATTGTCTCTGTGTATATTGCTGACAACCGAAAATCCATGGCTCAGAAACAAATGGCTTGTTCTTCCACTTTTAAGTATATTTGGGACATTCTGTGATTAGAAACATATCCCACTTTGTGAATTTATTTTAATGTCAATAATCATATTAATCGTTAAATCCATGTGTATCCATTAGTTGAATTACATAACATAATAAGCTGTAAATGGTCAGTGAAATGCCAAACAAATACTAAAGATTGGGATGTTTTGCCAATCCTGGCCACACCTCTACCTCCGCCCACTGATCCAATCCTCAGGTTATTCCCGCCCTCTGATTCTCCGCCCACAGTTCCCCTACTTTTTTTTTCCCACTTCGACCACTGGATACAATACATATTTGTGGTGGCCCCTGGCAGGGATTTGGCGGCCTCCGGCTTCCACTAACTTCCAAACACCCTGACCGTCACCCCCCCCTTCCCACACCTGTGTGCCTCGTTCCCGATTCGCGCCTCCCCCGCAACGGTCGCGCGGCGCGCTCGCGGACGCCGCCATCTTGCTCTGTCTTTCTGTCTGGTCTTCTATTGTCCGTCCGCGGCTCGGGACGAAGCCTTTTACTGCTGAGCTGGTGGCGTCCGTGAGATCTGAGAGCCTACGCGTCCGGCAGAGCCCTGTCACAAGCTCTTATCAGCCTGAGGGCCGCATACCGGACCACGTCCGTCTGTCTGTCCACTCGGGACAGCGGTGACTGGATGTAGGTGAGACATCTGCCTTCCAGGCGGATGAAGCGGGCAACAGGCATGTGTCTCTGAATGCAGGGTTCCTTTACTCCCTGTATTTTTCTGGATGTGTCAGTGCTGTCTGTCATTTTGTCTTTCTTTTTGGGTCAGTAACGCTGCCTATTAGTGTTTCTGTCTCTGTGGGATAGAGTGATCTGCGCAGACTCAACCTCTTCAAACTGCTTCCCGCGTGCGGCATGGCGTGTGTCATCATTCTGCATTCTTTCTGGTGGTCAGACTCGGAACGTTACGACGCGTGCGGTGCCATCTAGCTGTCACACATTGCCAAACTGTGGTAGGAAGGTGTGTCTCAGTGAGTCTTACAATTTTTTTAATACAAAGAAAAAAAACATTTTAGGTGAAAAAGGGATGAAAGGGAAGCATGATAGGTTTTTGGTAAACAGTAGGTAAACATGAGTAGTGCGTCACGGTCTGAGGTTGCGGAAATCCGTTTCTTTTGCAGTTTTCCTGGTGTGCCTGGGTGAAAACGAACCCTTATTTACTACATCGCTGCCCGCGTAACCAGAGGACACAGGACCTGTCATGGCCCTGCAGCCGTCTGTGCCAGTCCCTCACGTCGTGTGTCACAATGCCCTCCTCCTCCTCCTCCTAAATGTTATCGTTCTGAGACGAATTCGGAAGGGTAGGAGCAGCCGCAGGTACTGGTCATCTAAGGCCTTTTCTGGACGTTTTATTAAAACACCTTCCTGAGCTCCGCCCCGCCTGGACCCCCTCTTCCGGGGCCCCCTACCTACGCTCCCTGCACAGGGCCACCATGAGCCTAGAGCCGCCCCTGTAGGTAATAACTTAGGGCAATCCTCTGGGCAAACCGTTAGACAGTAGGGGCCACCTGGCTATGCTTGCTTAAACAATAGGTGTCCAATTGCGGCGTACTCTGCTTCACTGAAGGGTGCTGCACAACCACAGGTTCGGATCCCACCGCTGAGCACCAAATTATGTTGGAACTGGGGTTGCCAATTCACAAAGGTAGCCTGGCTCGTGGCAGGAAGGCTCCCAAAGGCCTTTTGTGTAACGTAGTCGTACAGCACGCACATCCAACCAAGCAGAGTTACGCACGCAATGATATTACACCACACCACTTGTGTTTAAAAACAAAACGTTTTATGTAGTGTGTTGTAGCAGGAAGTAAATTAGCATAAATTCATTGGTGTCTGTAAATAACATATACAGAAAATTGGCATGGAGTCATTACTATCTGCGAATAACATATGCAATAAATTAGCATGGATTAATTACTATCTGTGAACAACATATGCAATAAATTAGCATGGATTCATTACTATCTGTGAACAACTTATGCAGTAAATCAACATGAATTCATTAATCCACTAGGAATATCATATAGAGGAAATCAGCATGAAGTCATTAATATCGGTGAATAACTTATGCAGTAAATCAACATGAATTCATTAATCTACTAGCACTTCAATCCGCTCTACTAGTGACACGGTAACTGGGGTTCTTATCCCCTTGTAATAGGAGCGATCTGGTGTGGCTTTCAGTCACCACAATAAAAGGGGGGTTCCTTATGGCACATTGGCGCTGTCCTAATGGTTCTTCCCCCACCTCACACGCTCGATGCGCTAAGGCCAGGGATGTCCCACTCCTCCCGGCTTCTCCTCGGCACCCTCGGCCCAGTCTTAGTCTTTCCCGGGGAGGGGCGGATGCGGGGCTGCCTCCGGTGAGACTGGAGACTTCACGGCAGCCCTCCCGCGCTGTTGGGATCTCCGCCCCCCTCCCCGGGGATGTTACCTGTTCTCTTCGGCCCTCCGGGGCCCTTGCGCTGGTCTCGGCGATGACAGGGAAGTCCCGAAGCCGCTTCACCCCCGCCGGAGCAGTGCCGCTCGCAGGGAGTGCTTACGGCGCTCTGTGGAGGCTGGACGTGGGCGGGAGCGGGGGCGAGGCCTGAGACGCGGCCGGCGCTCTCGTCACGTGTTAGAGGGGGAGTTTCCTGGGAACGGCTGCGATCGCCAGGGGCTCCCACACCGATGATTCTCCTCAGCTGACGCGGGGCCCTCGAGCGGGACGGCCGGCCCCCCCGACAGTGGCAGTCACCTAGGGCAGCAGCGGTGAGTCTGGGGCACAGTACCACGTCTTGGCTCTCGCGCTGCAGGAACTCGGGCAGCGGCGGTGTATTGGGGCACTTAGCGCTTCACAGCCATAATGCTTTAGGGGGATGTCGGTGCTCCAAAGAAACAGTACGTCAGGGCTCAGCGCCTCAGGGAGGTGACGGCGCTCTTCAGAGTTAGCGCTTCAGGTGTCAGCGCCTCAGGGGGATAACGGCGCTCCACAGGTATAGCGCTTCAGGAGGTTTTTGGTATAGCGCTTCAGGAGGTTTCTGGATAGTCCTTTTCCAGTTAAGGGGTTAGTTAGGCAGTGAGGGGGGGGGGGTGGAGTTGGAGGCTGCTGCCAGTTAGGCCTTACTGGATGGTCCCCTGGGGTTTCCTTCACACTGGGCCAGGTCAGTGGGTTTGGTCAGGATTCCTCACACAGCTTAGAGGGCAAGGCCTAGACCTAGTCACCCCTAGTGGTATAGGTGCCCCCTCCCCCTTCCGCCTAAAACTCCAGCACAGGGTCCCCCCAAGTCAGTGATACCTCAACAACTGACTAGAAAGTTTCCCGCCCTTTCTATTTATACCCCCAGGTCAGGTGACCTCTCTTTATTCCGGAAGGTTCCAGGGGCTTTCTACATTCTAGGGATGGTCAGGGGAGCCAGGCTAGTGATGTCACAATACCTAAGGGTTCTAGACAGCTCCTGACAACTAGGGCGCTACTTGAAAGACCGCTCTGCAGTAGCAGGGGTCTGTGGCAGCCATGTTGGTGGTAGAGAGCACCTGCACCTTAGCATTGACTAGCAATGGTAAGGTGCCCGGAGACCTAGAGCCAACCAAAAAGAGGGTGAAAAAAAATGAGGCAAGGGCGAAAAAAAAAACCAGGAAAGACCACCCTAGGGCGGACAGGTCTAACAGCCCATTTTTCAAGAATGTTCGTTGCACCCCCCGCGGCCACCTTTCTTGTTTTCTTTATCGATGTTTTACTCCCTCTATTTTTGTTTTCAGTCCGGGTTGTTTACCAGACGGCCCCCTTGTTTGGTTTCTGTTTCGTTCAGAAGCTTTGCCTCTTCAGTTGTCGTCGGTATCTAGCGGTGCCGGTGGGTGTACGCTGTTCTCAGACGCGCTCGCGATTGGGCCCGTTTTTTTCAAAATTGTGCGTTATACCCCCCACGGCCACCTTTCTTGTGTTCTTCCTCGATGTATTACTCCCTCTATTTCATTTTTCAGTCCGCGTTGTTTACCAGTCGGACCCAAAATGGCGGCCCCCTTCTATGGTTTCTGTTTCGTTCCGAAGCTGACTTAGTGCCACCCCCACCAGAGTCGCCTCTTATGGCTACCGTTGTCCCGGTGGCCTCCGCAGGAAGCTCCCAGTACTAACCTTTAGGTATGTTAGCTGCTGGGTCCTCCGGTGATCATACTGGGCACAGGCAACAGCAATAGTTGCGGCAGCGGTGGAGCTTTCACTTTCTGGGCACCATCTTGGATCCTTCCTCTTCACACCGGGAGCGCCCCTTTGGAGCAATTTTCACCCTTCACTGTTGGTGTTGTGTTCACGTGCCCGGGTCACTTTCCTCCTTAGCCTTTCCGATGTCTTTTGGTGTAGTCCTTTCCCCTTGGCGATCAGCTCTTGCGCGTTCTTTTGGTTGCTCGCTCCCAGGTTCAGCTGAGCGCTGGATTCAGGCGTCTCCACCCATTGCCATTGCCGTGTAAGCCACGCCCCCAATGCGGAATTTTCATTCTCCCGATTTTTTATTTTAATCTCCCACGTCCCTGTCCTAAAATGTTGGCATGTATGTTTCTAAGCATAGATGAAACTGCACAGTGAAACACCTCTCCTGACTCGCGCCCAGGAAAGTTTCTCTTGGAACTCACTAGGCGTCCTGCATTTCGCCACTGCCATGAGGGGAACGGCTGCACCGGGGAGAGTCCAGTCAACGCCGTGAGGGGAACGGCTGGACTACATTACCCAGGTGCCCCGGCAGCGCTCACCTGACGCCAGCAACACCGCGCCCGGAGGCACTTGAAAAGGAAGGAACGCCTCCCGCAACCGCGGGACGCGCGCGGGCGGCGCCGGGCGAAGCCCGGACTAAGGGCGGGCCGTCTGGGGCCGGATAAGGCCGGGCTGGGCCACCCTCCTTGATTTTGCCACATTTCAAAGGTACTTTGTTTCCAACTTGGATGATTTTCTTGTTGGGGGCTCACTAATAATAATACTCTGACATCACTACTGAACTGTTTCTTGAACTCCTCATTTGACATAAAACTGTGCATTGGGATAAAGGCCGGATTGGATTGCTATAGACTCTCTGTGTGTCTACGAGAAGGAATTCAGGGTGAATAGGTAGGGGGATAATCCTCAGAACCCCAGTAATGACTAAACCACCAAAAACACGCTCGGCTACGAGCAAGGCCATTTTAGCTGATACCCCAAATCAGGTCATTGCTGGAATAATTGATGTACCATCTAACAAAGCTAAAAAACCTACCGCAATAGACCTGATGCTGAAGAAAGTCTCGGGGGAGATTGAGCGTATGGAAAGGAGTCTGTCTTCCTCACCAATTCCAATATTAGTTACACCCACACAATCTAGAGACCAAACTCTCTCAGAAAGTCCAAACACAGAAACAATGAGCAACTCAATTGAAGGCATTCCTTGTGCTCAACAGCGTGCACAATCTGGAGCAGAAGAGACAAGGGAAAATAATCTCACTACACAGAGTAGGCCCAAACAACAACGGGGGAGGGGCAAGGGACAGCCCAGGAAAAATACATCAATTACAGGTGCTCGTAGACCCAAAAATAGCAAGGAGTCCATCACTGAGGATGAAGTAGGAGCCCCCTATGTAAGACCGCCAGGGTGGATAGAGAAGGTAATTGGCGATCTAAAAAATCATCTGGAAGTCTTTATCATCAGCCAGATGAAACCGATAATCAGTAGGATAGACAAAATTGCAAATGAATTAATCAAACAGGGCAAGCCAATGGCCCCCATAAGTATGAACCCTACTGCAGGCCCTAACCAAGCCATAAATACACCCACTAATCAAATTGCGGCCACTAACAATTGTGCTAGTTATATACAAGATACGATCGCACAAGTCCATGATCTGCCCAAAGCTCCACCACACCCAGGGAGTGGACCCCCACATAATGGCAGAAATAAACAGATAGATAAAGCCCAACAGCAAGCAACTACACAAATAGTGCGAGATGCCCAGCATTTAACCCAAGGCCTAACTAGCCTACCACAATATGAATATGACCCATTTGAGAGATCAGAAAGCCCCCCACCACATATAAATTTACCCCCGGAAGCATGCCCCTATGTTATAGTATTTGCAGGGGTGCCGGAACTCAGACCCGTAGAAAAAGAAACTCATCTAGAACTAAAATCGAAAATAATAAAATGGTTAAATATTCATAGGCCTTTGAATATGGGGGAAAAGGGGGATATTCTACATGTAAGAACAGTGAACTGGCTAGGAGGCAGAAAAAAAGACATAAGAGGGGACTGTATTGTGGCAAACTTTAGAGATGTTAATCTGGTAGATTTCATACTGGGAAACACAAACAGGAATCACACTAGTACAATCTGTACCCTTCCCCTGGGATATTTTTACCCAAGGAGGCGGAGTATTAACAATCAGATTTACCCAACCTGGAACACAGGAAGAGCACAATTCAGACAAAGGGACAGAAGACCTAATCAGACAGGCCAATTTATACCAACCAGAGACTACCCAGAGTGGAGAAACAGATTTGCCCCCTTACAGTCGTTAGATGAAAACGACTGACTACCTCCTGCAGAAAATGGACAACAAAATATAACCACAGGGGATGGACTCGTTTGTATCACGAAAGGGGTGGAGGAAAGCCTGGAATCCCTAAGGATAGAAGCCCCCCCAATGATGAGAGGTGAGGATGCTATTGAGCCCATGACTCATAACAAGAAAGTGTGTAGCCGGATCGACCAGGTATCAGAGGGAGGAAAAGACTCCAAGGCAGAGCTAGCTATATTGTCCTGGAATATAGCCGGCCTGGGGGGAAAATTCGTTAATAAGGACTGGAGGGTGTATATCACTGGCTTCCAGATCATAGCTCTACAGGAGACTTGGGCACAAGACCTCTCTCTTTACCACCTGGAGGGTTACAAATGCTTTTTTACGCCAGCTTTGGAAGGTAGATCAGGAAGGGCGAAGGGAGGGCTAGCCATATATGTTGATTTAGTTCTAAAAGGCACTTGGTCAAAGCCCTTGTGGGTATCACATACTTTACAAGCAGTGATATTCCAGGGACAGGGCCAGAGATACCTAATATTAAACTTTTACAACTCAGGGTCGATAGATGGGAATTACCCAGTGATACACGAACTAGAGAGTAGATTAACCGAAGAAATTGATCAAAGGCAGGGCGGTCAAGAACCAATAATCCTACTCATGGGTGACTTCAATTGCCACCTATGCCAGAAACTCTTACCCGTGAGCCCGGATTGGTCCTCCTGCCCTGTAGAAAGTGGCCCACATTTTGAACACAATAAAGAGGGAACACTCCTTTTGAAGATCCTTGATAGGTTTGCTCTCACTCACACTATTGACTTGCTGAATGTGAGAGTTGGAGATATTCTTAAACCAACATTTAAGGGAAGGGGCTGCTCATCCATCATAGACTTTATACTAATATCGAGCTCTGCAAAAGAGCAAGTCAAAAAGGTAAAAACGGAATGGAGCCCCTTTAGTGATCATAACCCCCTAACCCTTGAAATTCCCTATAATGTGAGAACTGTAAGGAACGCTCCTTCTGGCACTGAACTTCGCCCAACGGACCAGGGGAGGCGCTTAAGGTGGGCCAAGATCAATGCATAGGAATTTTACTGTTCCTTAATGGAAAGAGGGAAAGAACAAATAGAGGCTTGCCTTGAACTTGCAAAAGAAGGTAGAGAGTTGGTCTTGGCTTTTGAGTCCCTAACCAAGGTGGTTGACGGATTGTTAAAAACTAAACGTCCGGTAAAAGAGTCACCAAATCCACGCTGGTTTGACTCTAACTGCTCGCGGGCTCTGAGGGAGCTAAAACTGTGCCTAAAGACCCTCCCGAGAGATTAAAACAAAGTAGCCCGGTATAGGCATAATTATAACATTCAGGTTAAACAAAGGAAGATCACGCTTCAAAAGGAAGTCTGGGCAGACCTACGGGAAGCAGGAGAAAATAGGGATTATACCCAATTCTGGAGAATTATCAATAGGCCCTGCTTTCAAGATTCTAGCTCCCCTGTCATCAGCACTAATATTCTTCCTGAACAATGGGTCACCCACTTTGGAAGTTTATATAATCGCCAGGGCAAAATACTCAAGACCGGACCATGGGTGGGGGTGAGACCCGAGGAACTGGAATTTTCTTTATTGGAAATCACTAAAGCAATCCAAGGCCTCACTAAAAATAAGGCACCAGGGCCAGACGGTACCCCCCCCGATCTCTACCTAAGTAACATCGAATTATGGGCACCGATCATGACCAGAGTACTAAATGCAGCGATTAGAACTGGGCTCCCTCGATCTTGGTCTACAGCACAGATTGTCCCCATCTACAAGAAAGGGTGCAGGGACAACTCGCAATGCTATAGACCAATTTCGCTGATAGACGTGTCAGCCAAATTACTAGGTAGGGCAGTCTTAAATCGCCTTGCTGAGTGGACTGAAGCACACCACACCCTAGCAGACACCCAATACGGATTTAGATCCGGTAAATCAACTAGTGACCAATGTCTCAATCTCTATCTTCTAGTTGCCAAATATACTAAAGCCAGTAACGGAACTCTGTATATGGGGTTTATGGACTTGGCGGCTGCATTCGATAATGTAAATAGAAGTAAATTCTGGGCCCTTATGTTCAAACTGGGAATTGACCCTGAACTCATAAACATCTTACAAGAATTACACTGGAACACCACTGCCAAGGTCCGCTATAGTGCGGGGGCGGTGAGCACCGATCCCTTCCCGTGCACTAGCGGAGTGAGGCAGGGGTGTATCCTGGCCCCCTTTCTGTTTTCCCTGTACATAAACGACTTAGAAAGCTCCTTGTTGGACATGAAGACTGATTGCCCTAAAGCAGGATCGCGCCATATACCAGTTCTGCTGTACGCGGATGACGCGGTCCTGCTGGCACGAACAGCAACGAGCCTACAACATCTGGTGAATGGATTTGTAAAGTTCATGGAGAATTTGGACCTCTCCGTGAACTGGACCAAATCATTTGTCATGGTGGCAGGGAAAAAACCCACCAAAAGATTTAGTTTTAAAATAGGAACACATGTTCTTGAAACTGTTAATACATTCTCGTACTTGGGCCTTCTGTTTGATGGAGGGATTAGGTTTGCCCCCTTGCTAGAAGAAAGATGCAGGACATTGATCTCAGCAATTGGTGCTATTTTAAATTTTGCTCGTAGACTGGGTCGATGGTCACCAGAGCAAGTGGTGACGCTGTATAGAACCGTCTACATCGCTAAAGCTACGTATGGGGCAGAGGTGTGGGGGTTTTAGGGACGCATACCTGCTGCAAGTAGAGGAAGACAAATTCCTACGTAAGATGCTAAAGATACCGCATTGCATCTCAGCAGCGATTGCACACACGGAACTTGGCATCCCATATATTACAGACCAGATAAAAGTAAGACCTATTCTGTCCTGGCTCCGAATCTGGGTAAACCCAGAAGCGGAGCTTAGCAGACAAATAATCAAAGATTGTCTCCAGAGAGATAGATGGCTTCAAATTCCCTGGCTTAAATATGTTAAAGAAGCTCTGGGGGCTATAGATCATCAAATACTTTTCACAGAACCATCACTGATTGACCCATTCTGCATAAATCAGATTCAGAAAATGTTATTGGGAAAATATGATTCGAGCAGGAAACAACTGGACTCTATTAAAACATCTGTAACATCACACTCTCTAGTCAGCAACGGAGAGGGCATGGAACCATATTTATTTTTAATGTATAATCAGCAAGATAGATTTTTAATGTGTCGTTTTAGGCTCAATTTGTTACCTAACATTTTAGCTTACCCATCTGGTTTTACCCTAACAATTGAGCAGAAGGGTGCCTGCGGCTGCGACAATAGGTCTCCGCAGGACACCCTTCATTTTGTACTATTATGTTCCTTTTATCGTACCCCCCGTCGTAGATTCCTTGTAAATATTTTAAAAGAGTCAAAACTACGTCACGCTAAACCTGCCCTATCATTCTTGCAGAGAGCAACTGACACACGCACCTTATGCTCTATTTTGAGTTTTTTTAAATTTGCCGTTAAATTAAGAAATACCAGGGGCTGACTCAGACTGTATTGAATGTCTTTTTTAATCTTGTTTTTAACATTGTACGGTTCAGAAATGTATGTTATTGATGATTTTGATGATTTGTACTATGTACTATGTATTTTTATGATGGTTTTTAATCATCGAAATAAAAATGTACTGAACTGAACTGACTCGCGCCCACTCTTCGAAACGGTGGTGCTTCCAAGTCCGAACATTACATACAGTCTTCCATAACGTTTTGCATTTATATAGCGCTTACTGCCGCTGGTGAGGCTTCGAAGCACATGACAAAGTCTCACAACGCATCTTCGAAGGCAGTCCAACCGTGACTCCCTGGTGTGGCGCCAAGAAGTCCCGTGTTCTACCTTCCGACTTCGGCGCAGCTGCATTAGAGAAGAATTTATCATCTGTCGTTACTCTGGGCTCTTAAGGGCCTGACAAGCAGGAGCCCCTGTTTACTTTATGACTCCCGCTCCCTCCCACTCTCCTCCCCCGTGTGCGTGCGTGTGTGTGCATGTGTGCGTGCGTGTGTGTGTGTGCGCAGTGCTGCTGGCCACACAGCTGAGGACTCCGGAGGAAGCTTGGAGTCCCAAAGGGGAAGTTAACAGCTCTGCGAAGGAGGTGAGGCCCCCCAGGGCCGAGCCGGGACATACCTTATGCCCCCGGAAGAAGTTTATAAGTTAGAACTGCCAAGAGGAAGCCCAGAGCCCCGGAGAATGGAGGAAGCGCCCAGAGGAAGCTGAGAGCACTGGTGGGCGCCTTCCTGCCCCGGACCCTGACCCGCCGCCTCTAGAGTGCGCTGCCCACCCCTGCCCATGCCTCTGTGCTTCTGCCCCAGGGTGCCCACCACCCTCATGCTCCTTCTTCTCTACACAACCTACTTGTTGCTGGGCGCCGGCGTCTTCTGGGCGCTAGAGAGTGGGAGCGAGGCTAGCACCGCCCAGGACCTGCAGGAGCTGCTGAGGGGCCAGAACTTCACCTGTATGGACAACCAGACCCTGCGCAGGTTCATCCAGGTGAGAGGAGCCGAGCTCCAGCGACACGTACAGGAGCGTGTGTGCACCATCACAGGTCCCCGTGTATGCAGGCAGGTGTAGAGCAGGCGTAGAGGTCCCCATGTATGCAGGCAGGCGTAGAGGTGCCGATGGGCAGAGGTGCCCGTGTATAGAGGTGCCCGTGTATACAAGCAGATGTAGAGGTGCCCATGGGTAGAGGTACCCATGTATAGAGGTGCCCATGTATAGAGGTGCCCGTGTATACAGGCAGGTGTAGAGGTGCCCATGGGTAGCGGTGCCCATGTATAGAGGTGCCCGTGTATACAGGCATGTTTAGAGGTGCCGTATATACAGGCAGGTGTAGAGGTGCCTATGGGTAGAGGCGCCCGTGTATACAGGCAGGTGTAGAGGTGGCCATGCATAGAGGTGCCCGTGTATACAAGCATGTATAGAGGTGGCCATGTATAGAAGTGCCTGTGAATACCTATGTGTGTCGAGGTGCTCATATATAGAGGTGTCTGTGTATACCTGTGTGTGTGTATAGAGGTGCCCATTTATAGAGGTGTCCGTGTATACCCATGTATAAAGAGGTACCCATGTATAGAAATGTCTGTGCATACCGGTGTGTGTAGAGGTGCCCATGTATAGAGGAGCCTGTGTATACCCGTGTGTGTGGAGGTACCCATGTATAGTGGTGTCCGTGTATACCTGTGTGTAGAGGTTCTCATGTATAGAGGTGTCCGTGTATACCTGTGTGTGGAGGTGCCTATGTACAGAGGTGCCTCTGTATACCTGTGTATAGAGGTGCCCATATATAGAGGTGTCTGTGTATACCTATGTGTGTAGAGGTGCCCATGTATAGAGCTGCCTGGGTATACCCATGTAAAGAGGTGCCAATATATAGAGGTGTCTGTGTATACCTGTGTGTGTAGAGGTGCCCATGTATAGAGGTGCCTGTGTATACCTGTGTATGTAGACACATACATGTATAGAGGTGCCTGTGTATAACTGTGTGTGTGGAGGTACCCATGTACAGTGGTGTCCGTGTATACCTGTTTGTAGAGGTTCTCATGTATAGAGGTGTCCGTGTATGCTTGTGTGTGGAGGTGCCTATGTACAGAGGTGCCTCTGTATACCTGTGTATAGAGGTGCCCATATATAGAGGTGTCTGTGTATACCTATGTGTGTAGAGGTGCCCATGTATAGAGCTGCCTGGGTATACCCATGTAAAGAGGTGCCAATATATAGAGGTGTCTGTGTACACCTGTGTGTGTAGAGGTGCCCATGTATAGTGGTGCCTGTGTATACCTGTGTATGTAGACACGTACATGTATAGAGGTACCTGTGTATACCCGTGTGTGTAGAGGTGCTCTTGTATAATGGTGCCTCTGTATACCTGTGTTTGTAGAGGTGCCCATGTATGCAGCTGTCTGTGTTTAACCATGTGTATAGAGGTGCCCAAGTGTAGAGGTGTCCATGTATACCTCTGTGTAGAGACATGTACATGTATAGAGGTGCCTGTGGATGCCCACGTGTGTAGAGGTGCCCATGTATAGAGAGGTGTTCGTGTACACCCATGTTTGTAGAGGTGCTCATGTATAGAGGTGTCAGTGTATACCCGTATGTGTAGACATGTACATGTATAGAGGTGCCCGTGAATACCCGTTATAGGGATGTTCATAAATACCTGCATGTCTAGAGGCGACCGTGTTCAGACAAGCAAGTACGGAGCTGCTCATTTAAACCAGCATGCAAAGAGCTTATCATATATACCTGCACATCTAGAGGTGCCTGTGTATACCCGTGTGTGTAGAGGTGCCTGTGTACCAAGATGCATGTGTATACCTGTGTGTGTAGAGGTGCCCATGGTGTAAGGCTGCCCTGGTATAGCTGCATCTTTAGAGTTCCCTGTGCATACTAGCATGTATAGAGCTACCCGTGCATAGCAACATGTACAGAAATGCTCATGTATGTCAACATTTTCACCAGCATTGATGGAGCTGTCTTTGTAGAGCAGCATGTATGGAGAAACCCATGTATACTATCATGTGTAGATATTGTTGTATATACGACCATTTACAGAGGTGCCCGTGTGTACCCCCATGTAATGAGATAGCGATGTATACCACCATGTAGAGAGCTGGCAATGTATACCAACATTTAGGGAGGTTAACATGCATAGAGTTTCCTGTGTATATCATCATGTCTAGAGGTTCCAGTGAGTACCAGCACACGCAGTTTCCCCTGTACACCAGTATGTGCAGAGTTGCCCATGTATACAGGCATGTATAGGGCTGCCCAGGTGCGAACAACTTTTACTTCCCACACCATGTATACCAGGACGTTTAGAGTTCTTCATGCAACATGTATATTTATTTATTTATTTTTATCTATAGAGCTTTCTAGAGCGTAAATGTGACTTGAAGGTGTCAGAGCGCTCTACAAGGTAATCCGTTAGTTAACCTACAGTAGTACAATACAGTAGGGTTGGCAACTTCCGCCAGTGCGGTACTGTTCAAAACATAAACTTGCAGTAAAAATCACCCTGGGGGTGGAGGTGGGGATGACTTGTCTCAAGCGTCAAGTATATTAAATTTGGCTATGTGGACTCATATGAAATATTTAGACCTGGAATACCATCTTTCTGTAGTTTCCTAGTGAGTATGGGACCTCCAGGTGGCCGGCCTATCATGATGGTTTCATCGGGCAGGGAGGTTGCCGTGGTAATAATCTGTTCATCTGCTTTTGGGTGTCCCTGGTAGCCAGCCAACTATGAGTGTCTCATGGGGTAAGTAGGTTACAGCAAGGAGAACCTGTTCATCTGTTTTTGGTTGTTTGTGGTAGCCGGCCAAACACGATGGTCTCATGGAGTTAGGAGGTTACAGCAAGGAGAACCTGTTCATCTGTTTTTGGTTGTTTGTGGTAGCCGGCCAAACATGATGGTCTCATGGAGTTAGGAGGTTACAGCAAGGAGAACCTGTTCATCTGTTTTTGGTTGTTTGTGGTAGCCGGCCAACTATGAGTGTCTCATGGGGTAAGTAGGTTACAGCAAGGTGAACCCGTTCATCTGTTTTTGGTTGTTTGTGGTAGCTGGCCAAACATGATGGTCTCATGGAGTTAGGAGGTTACAGCAAGGAGAACCTGTTCATCTGTTTTTGGTTGTTTGTGGTAGCCAGCCAAACATGATGGTGTCATGGAGTTAGGAGGTTACAGCAAGGAGAACCCGTTCATCTGTTTTTGGTTGTTTGTGGTAGCCGGCCAAACATGATGGTCTCATGGAGTTAGGAGGTTACAGCAAGGAGAACCCGTTCATCTGTTTTTGGTTGTTTGTGGTAGCCGGCCAAACATGATGGTCTCATGGAGTTAGGAGGTTACAGCAAGGAGAACCTGTTCACCTGTTTTTGGTTGTTTGTGGTAGCCGGTTAAACACAATGTTGTCATGGAGTTAGCAGGTTATAGCAAGGAGAACATGTTCTTCTGTTTTTGGTTGTTCGTGGTAGCCGGCCAACCATGATGGTCTCATGGGATAAGGAGGTTACAGAGAGGAGAATCTGTTCGCCTGTTTTTAGATGTCCCTGGTAGCCGCCAACCGTGATGGTCTCATGGAGTTAGGAGGTTACAGAGAGGAGAACCTGTTAATCCGTTTTTGGTTGTTCGTGGTAGCTGGCCAACCATGAAGGTCTCATGGGGTAAGGAGGTTACACCGAGGAAAACCTGTCCATGTGCTTTAGGTATCCAGGTGACTGACTGGCTGGGATGGTTTCATAGAGTAGGTAGGCTTACAATTTGAACAATATGTTCATCAAAATTGTTTTTACCTCCCTCTTGAAAATGGCAACCAAAGGGTTGATGTGAATTTCCGGTAGAAGGGAGTTCCACTGTCTGGAGGCTACTCCGGAAAAGGATCGAGCTTGGGTGCTGCTTTTCGTGAACCTCAGAGGTTTCATTAGGCGGGAGCTGGTGCTGCGTACGGAGCGGTTTCCTCCCGATAAGGTGAGACTGCATGGGAGGTATTTAGGTACCGAAATGTTCAGCTTTGTGCATCACACCTTTAGTATGCTTCTAGCTGCTATGTGGAGCCCCGGAGAGATACAAGAGAGGGGGTAATGTGACCGAAGTGTCTTCTACCAGTTGCTGCTGAGTTGAAGGTTGCCTTGAGTGGAGACAGGTGAGATTTTGGTGTACCAATGAGCGTAGTGTTATAATAGTCTGTCTGGTTAGTACAAAGGCTTACACTACATCATTGAAACTTGGGGGAGGGTTGAATTGTTCGATCTTCTTGAGGAGAATGAGTTCGAAGAGAGCACTGTGTTTGGCTGCGTTGATATGGACTCTCGTTAAATGTTTTGGTTCACAGTAATTCCTAAGGATTTAGTGGACTCAATAATAACCGGTTTGTAATTGAGAGCATCTAGGTGGTTTAGCCATTCTTGTACTGGTGGAGAGCAGTGGGGTGTTGGGGTGTTGGGGGGGAGGGTAGTGATGCGGAGGATAGCTGTCTAAAGGGAGTTCCATTTGAGGTGCTTTAGGGCTAGCCAGGTTTGGACCTTAGCCACAACAATATTTAGATGTAAGGTGTCACCTAGGTAGGATATTTTCAAGTACAGCTGCGTGTAATCTGCGTACATGTAGTATGCCATATTAGAGTGACGGAGAGTCTCAGTTAGTTGTTCCAAGTACAGGTTGAAAAGTATGGGGGAGAGCGTGGAGCCTTGGGATACACAGAGCCTCACCACGGCTGTGTTTCAACGTGAGGCCTCTAGTTTAATTAGTTGTGAGCAGTTGTTTAGATACAATGAGAACCAGTTGAGTACATTTCCTAGTGTCTTCATTATTGTGATATGGTTGACAGTGTCAAAAGCCAAGGATAGGTCAGGGAGAATGAGGAGGATGGAGTTGTTTTAATTGATGATTTTGAAAGTGCATCCATGACGTGTATGATTGTTGATCCGAGCTGTGGTTTGGTCTGAAGCTGGTTTGGAAGTTGCCTAGTTGATCAATTTTTAGGTCTCGCCTACGCAGCGCGCATGCGCTTCATAGGAGGGGACTTTTTGGAATCGATCAGCTTTTTGGGGAAAAACGTGCTTGTTTTGCATTGCTTTGTATTGCAACGCCTGTACGTTTGGCATTTCCCTTGCGGGAGCGAGCAGCGGCGCCATGTGTTAGCAATTATCACGCTCGCTCCTGCAAGGTAAATGCTGCGTGTCCCTGCTCTCGGCCGCACTCCCCCCACCCCTCCCACTTGTTTATTGTTCCTTTACGAGCACTTTTCACATACGCTGCTCATGTCATGCAGCACTGCCGTATGCCGCCTTCCCAAACCGCAATGCTAAACCCCCTTGTTTGCAGCTGTTGATGTCATGGTTCCTGCTCAAGCAATGCCTTTCTGGCAGTGTGTACCCCACAGTGTTCTTTCCTCTTATCTTTGCCACCCATGGCTGTGAAGCAAGCTTACTGGCTGACCGGTGATATTTTTACGTAGGCCGGCCGGCTAGGTTGGACTGCTGTGCAGGCCAGCCATGCCGACTCACGGCCAGGCTGATGATCTCGGCTGAAAGGCGGCCCGAACGGCAGAGCTGAGAGGCTAAGCCAACACTCCTTGGTCCGACCGGCTTAAGGCTGACTGGCTAATGGCTGACTGCGGAGTGGTTCCCGCAGTTTGGCTGGGCTAGTTTGCTGCCGGGTGGAGGGCCGAGCTGGACAGGCTCGAAGGCTGAAAGGTTAAGCCTGTTTATTACCCCCTGCCGATTGGCTGAGTGAGTTGGCCAGGACAGAAGGCTAGGCTGGCTGGCGTGGCAGGCTGGCTTGACCCGCTGGCTGAGGGCTTGATGGATAGATAGATAAAAAATAAAAAAAATCTGTCCTCCACTGGCGACGTGCGAGGCTACCCCGACAGCGCCCCACCACCCTTTAAAACAGGATCGCAGGGTGAGGGCGTCCAGCCAGCAGCGAGACTCCAACCAGTGCCCAGCACCATCAGGCGTCATCTCAGACTCCCGCCCGGAAAGAGTAGGCACTGGGGTGGAGTCTTTGCAGAAATGGGATATTAACGTACCACAAACAACCAACAAAATAAATAAACAAAAAACACACGCGATTCCACCCGCTCCACCAGATGCTCGAACTCTAGCCACAAAAGTTAAAGTTCTGACCCATCTTTGCGGGTGAGCTCTTATCACTTACATTTGATATTTAAGCCTATGCTTTCTAAAAGCCTCCTAAAAGTTCCTGTAACAGCTCAAAGTGCAGCAGTCTACTACTGTGCTCCCAGGGTAGACAAGTACCTAACAACCTAGCAGTTGGACATACCGTGGGGCTTTCCTCACCTTTTTATCCCGGATGTTTGTCTGGGTCAGCACCGGATTACCAGAAATACTCAGCAGGTAAGCAATCTCCCCCCCCAGTGCTACACGTAGTAAAACCTGAATATGTTAAGCACCCAGAATAATGTGCTGCATGAATAAAAACTTATAAGGTCCCAAAGGCGAGACCTATTGGCTATGCCAATGCTTGTTTTATATGTTGCCAGAGTTGGTTGAGGTCACATTTTTCCAGGACACTAGAAAAGGAAAATTAATCGCTGGGCTAAAGTTGTTTAGATCTTTTCTTCAACAGTGGTGACACTTGCCCAATTTTCAGGCAGTCCGGGACTGTGCCTTGGATAAGAGATGCATTGTCGGAGGAGCCCGGCGAGAGGTGACTAAGCTCTTTGGTTAGGTAGGAGAAAATAAGAATGGTGAAGTGTGATGTGGTGACGCTATGACCCTTCAGATGTCAGTCCATTGAGGGTTTTTAGTTCACTCCACGCGGCATTGTTCTCGAGGTTAAGAGATGGGTTAGAAGCCAGGGCCATCTTTGCCCGCAGTTGTTCGCGTTGAGTAGAGGGCGTCATATGTCAAAGTCTTGCTTGCAGTCAGTTTGTTAAAGATGGAGCTTTCAATCTTTTTTATCTTCTCATCGAAAAAGTTCGGCAATGTCTCACAGGTTTCTTCAAGGTCTTGAAAGTGATACAAGAACGCTCAGTTCTCTTTGCAGCTTCAAAGATTTGTTCTCAAGCCAAGACCCTCAGACTTTAGTGCAGTCTCTAGCTCTACCCAGACCACACTACAGAATATCTCTGCTGACAGGCGTTCCGAACTCACGCTTGTACCTCTAGAATGCCGCGTCCAGACTCCTCTCCAACACGAAAAAGACTGAGCACGTCTCCTCTTTCTAACTTTTTAAACTGGTTCCACCTGGACTGAAGATGCATCCCTTTCAAAGCCCTTCATTATAACTCTTAATCAATCCTGGCTCCGAACCGAGCTGCTGGATTTATGGTTCCGCGGATGGGTTACTCCGTCACAAACGCGATCCACCGTATTACAAGTGTATTATAGCCAATGGCATTGGTAATATGGCAGACAGGATATCCATCACATTTGTGACGGAGTAACCTGTTCGACCATCTCTAAACCAGGCCCAAATGTCCTATGTAACAAGCACTGGCAAAGCCAATAAGCATTTTCAATTCTGACAAGAATAATTAAAAGGTCTGCTAGAGTGAAAATCAAAACAAAAGCAGTTGCTTTCTCTATTCTGTGCCTCCATGAGATAATTAATTAAATGAATCTTGAGTCAGTGTACTTTATAGATGTAAAATAATCCCATGTGTATTACAATGTAAGAATTCCAGTGCAGGCAGAAGGACACGCTCAGCAGCAAAAAGAGCGAAGTGAAAGAGAAACACTCCTTTGGGCAGAGTTAAAGCACACTCTATGTATATTTTAAATACCTGGTAACAATATGTCGGGGAGATGGTTGTGGTGTCAAACCGGACCTAATAATAGAAACTCAAGGTGAAAAAAACAGCTGCTCCCCCTGGAAATCCCAAAGTTCAAGAAACAACAACATCTCAGTCAATCCTTTTTGAATGCTGCACAGAAAATCCGGAGCTTCTCTTCTCCAGCATACCAAACAACAACCTCTTAACCTTCCTTAAACAAGCATTGGTAAAGCCAATAGGTCTTGCTTATTGCGGCGTTTCATGCCAATCTAAGTTCCCCAAAAGAGTTGAAATTTTGCTAGATGGTCATCGAGCTCTCTCCATTTATGTCAGAAGTATATCACCATTCAGGAAAGAGGATTCATCGTTTGTGGCATTCCGACAGCCCGGGCAGGGTTAGAAGACATCTACGTCACCCTGAGTGGGTGGCTAAAGTCAACTATTATTAAGGCATATGAATCGGAAGGGAAAACTGTCAGAAATTGTTGTTTTTCGTTTCTTACTTTTAATAGTTTTGAAACATAACACACACATATTCTTCGAGTGCTAAACTCACTGGGTTAACACAATAAAATGTGCAATTTTCGACACACCATTCGACGAGACAAATTGGCCACAATATAGTGTATGGCACAAGCCGGCAGACAGTGAGCCTCACATTTACAGGGTAAAATCATATGGGGTGTACAAAGTTTCAAGGGGGGGCTTTTATCCGGGGGTGGGGGGGCGCAAACCAATACATGTGACAGTGCTCTCGACAATTCGAGATGGTCCTGGTATCTATCATAATTTCTAGTCAGTGACATTCTGATTTCCTCTGCTCGTGTCCATCCTGCCACCCCAGCTTCGGTTCTCTGCAGCTTTTGTGTTGAGCGAATGGATCACCACGCGACGCTTAATAGCAGGGGTGTGAACTCTACAAATCTCTTCTTAGTTAATATTGAGTTTTTATGACATCAATACCTAATAAACACGTTGGTGTGGTCAACTGTACTGTTAATGCCATGTGTTTCCAGTATCGCTCCACCACCTCCCCCCATATGCGCATCCATTTTAGGGCACTCCCGTACCGGGTGATAATATGTAGCCTCCAGCGCGTCACAATTGGGGCATCGTCTTGGGGCGTCAGGGTTTAAGCGGTATAGCATGCAGGTGTTGTATGTGCAGTGTACATAGTTAAAATGAAGTAAGCAAAATCTAGCATTGATGAAGCCCTCCTTTATCAGCAGTAGCGCCTGTCTGCTATGTGTATCCGAGAAGGCCTCAGAGTAGATCCACAATTGGGGAAGCTACATTGTGGGCTTTTTTCCAAGGTGTATCGATGAAGGACATACGTGCATCTGCCACTTGGTCTACTCCACACACATTTATGACTCGCCATAGACTGCAAGTGGGTGGGGAGTCTTCTTCAGACATTGAGGCTAAGGATCTGCAATCACTAAATACCTAGGGCCCAATTCGCAAAGGTAAAGTAAGACGAAAGGCTAACTTTACGGCTTTCGGTATTCACAAAGAGCATTTACTACTTGTAGATGCCCTTTGTGAATACTAGGGGTGGGCGGAATTTGCGTAGTCGCGCTACGCACAGCTCTGTGAACCGGTAAATAATCTCCGCGAGCACGCAGAGTTCCGCGAACACACGGAATTGCTTGTTCCGCCCGTTCGCGATGTTTTTTTCCTGTTCTCGAATGCTGTTTGCGTGCTCAGGGGGAAATATCTTGCGAACACGCATTTTGAAAGCACAAACAAGCAAAACATTCAGTGAAGCCGCGGATCGTGGAATTTTTGGCAATTCCGCATTTTCCGCGGAGAGCGAAACTATCCAAATTCCGTGAGAGGAACGGAATTTACCACCCAGGCCTAGTGAATACCAACAGTTGTAAAGTTAGACTTTCATCTCAGTTTACTTTTGTGAATCGGGCCCCTAGTGATTCCACTATAATGTTTACTCAATAAATCCACACTGTTCGCAGATTAATATGTGTTGCTTGGGTCTATTATCTTTTCCTAACTAGCTTGTTGAAGGCTGCTTGGGTATTGACTCTACAGCTTACTTACCTTAATCTTCATTAGTCCGTCTCCAGGTCTTCCTCACCACAGTCCTAGTCTACCCTTCCTTCCTCCCAGAGTGGTGTGTTCAAACAGCAAGGTTTTATTTCTCAGCTTGGTGATTTACAAAAAGTGCCTTAGGCCCAACCCGCGACTGTATACCCCATCAGGAAGTGGCGGGCAGACATTTTGGTACTTTCTTTCACTTGGGAAGTGATCGGAGATGGGAGAGAGCTCCACAGGTAAGGACTGTAATGAGGAAGACCTGTGTGTACAAGTCCCACAAAGATAGCCAACCACATTCCTTCCCACTGTGGTTCTCATTAACAGTAATAATGCCCCCCACAAGTTTGTTCTACTCAACTTTCTTGACCATGTCATTGTTCCCACACTCTTCTTGGCCACTGAGCATCATGCAGTGGCTCGATCCTAAGATGCTGTTCTTTCAGATTTTTGGGAAACTGTATTATACAGCATTATGCAAAGCGGGTACATTATCCAAAGTCAGCACAGGCCATAGTTCATCATCTTGGGTCCCACATAGTTATAGGTTGTTAACCTACCTATTGGAGAGTAGCCACTTTCAACAGAAGCATGTCAAGGTAGAAGACCGTGTTGATCTTGTTGGCTGTTTACATATAATCAGACTCATGCTGGGGCCATGTATCGTAATGGCATCGCGTAGTAGTGCACAGGGTGCCGGCCGCATCCAGCAACTCACCTGCGCTACCTCCAAAAGCTCACCTGAATGTGATCACGCAGCTATTCTCACAAGTATTGATGCAAAGGCCCGACTTTTACAGTAAGTCAGGCATCCTGAAGCCTAAGAGGATCAATTATTTGGCCCTATACTCATCGGTTCCTGTCCCTCGAACCGGTATGGACATATTTAAGAGCAGACCCTGAACCGCTGATTGACACTTCCGTAACAATGTAAAGGAGCACAGTCCTGAAATTGCTCACTCGTCAATTTATATTTCAATCTCAATCTGAACATGGCTTTGTCACCAAGATAATGTTTTGAAAGTGATATATTAGAGTGGACACTTTAATTACGAGAGCTTGGGTATCAACGTCCCATTTTTCGGTCGAGCCTGTAACAGTGCGCATGCGCTGTTCTGGCGAAGACTCTATGTAAGGGCTTTCAAAAACTAACCTAACAATCGCACACGCTTGTGAGTGGGCTTTTTGTTTTGTCCCATGCTATTGGCCTTTGCGTGTGTCTTTTTAACAAAGACAGCACGCAATTGGCCAAAGGCGGGCGCATTGCTCCGCCCATGGCCTATTGGTTGCGGTTACCCGCACGGGCACCATGTGTTTTGAATTATCGTGCACTGTTGCGTGCACGATAATTCAAAACACATGTCTCGCTGTGGCGGGCGCGCGTGCACCACTCGCAGGCTTGTTTTTCTAGCTTTTGCCAGTTCGTTGGGGATCTATTTCAGTCTCCGCATTAAGTCTTAGCTACACAACTAATCTAGCAATCCTAGAAGAATTAACAAGCATTGGCATAGCTAATAGGTCTCGCCTTTGAGACCTTTTAAGTTTTTAGCTAGAGCTATTGGCTATGCCAATGTGTTAAAGTTATGTTGGAGAGAAGTGTGGCTGCTGTGTAGCATATTGAAAAATTTTAATAAATAAAAAAAAAAATGTGTTGGTAGCAAAAGCCTTATTTATCCAATTTTTACCCTCTTCTGTGCTAGAATAAAAAGTTGCGTTAGATTTCTGAAAACCTCGTCTTTTAAGTCACTTTCACACTGGGTACGTTTTATATCATAAACGCATTAGGTCATCAGGAAGGAGTCATGCATGGGTTAGCCAACAGAGAGTAGTTTGTCGCCCCCCACTGACCTCGGATGAGATAGAGCCTCCACCGCAGGTAGTTCTCGAAGGAGGTGTAGTCCCTGTACACCGTGTTCATGCCCGCGCTGCAGCTACGTAGTGTAATGTCTAGTGAGAACGGCGTTAATGCTAGTTTGCAAAGCATACTACCAAGGGTTCTCTGAAGTTCTTGCAGCAGTTTCTTTAAAGCAGTCTTTCACATTTAACTGACTCATGTGGTCCATGGCTGTGCTGCTTCATCCGACTGCAATCTCTGTCATTTTTCTTGTTTAAATGCAACCATGTCTGTATGAACGCGCTATTTAGGAAGAGGTCGAAAAAGGAGTTCTGACTGAACACATTCCTTGGCAAGGCAAGTGCAAACGCTACACAATACCCATAGAACAAAACTAATATGTACTTTCGAAACGGAGAATGCTATGCAAACAAAGGCATCTGAATGAACCAAAACTAAATTAAGAACAGCAAAACTCCATGCACGCATAGGGGGAAAAAATGGGCTTTTAAATCTGGTTGCATATGCAGGGCCAAAAATCTGCGATACTCAAATTGTTATGTTAAACATAGGATGCGAATGATAAAAAAATGTAATCATTAGAAATTCTAAATATTTTAAAACCAAGCGTCAAAAAAATAGTTTTCATGACACTGTAACGAGTGGATGTGAAGCCTTAAAATCTACATAAGAAATATGCAAAATAATGTTCTTAAAATAGTACTTTGGATCGTAATGAATAGCTTGATGCCAGGGGTGCCTGGAGCAGGGAGAGGGAAGTGGCAGTCACGAGCCAGGGGCAGAACGTCACCAGACTTCGATCTGGCAACACTGCTGGCCCTATTGGCCTACATGTCCCAGCATGCTTAGCGCTGCAGGCTGAATACACGACCTGCAGAAAGGTCCCCTGTGTCATGACATGGGGCAGCCGAGAATCGAGAAGGGAACAGGCAGGCACGTGGGGTGTTATAAAAACATTATTTTGCTATGTACAGTAAATGCAGAAAGTAAATATGAACTAGAAACATTGAGAGCACGGAGACGACGCAGGCCAACAAACGCAATTAGGCAAAAGAAGATAATTAAAGACCAAAACCCGCCGACTATAAGCCACCATATGTTTATAAACGAAATCAATATGTTACCCATCACAGACATCAGTAGGACCATTGATGAGAGCATCATTAGATGGCATCACCCCAGACCTATGCAAACGTACACTGCTTACTCTTTCTTGGCAGGCAAGTTAAGCCCTGGACTAAAGTGCCAACTTATATTACCCAAATCTTCAAAGAACGAACAAGCGCATGGGCTCCATTACGGGGGTGGGTGAGTGAGCCGTAAAAGGTAGTAGCCATTGAAGCAACGACAGGCGCAGGAGGAGCTATGTTAAAGGATGTAAAACGCTCCCATGGTCAACAGGGCCTCTTAGCACACAAGCCACGCACTGTCTGCCGTATGGGCTTACGTAGGCAAACAGCGACCCACCTGACGCTCTCTACTCGAAGCTTTGTAACAAATGGACAGGCGGGGCAGGAGCGCCGCTTAACAACCTGCCCCCTTCCGGTAGGAGGTAAGAAGGGTGGCCAGGGATGGAGAGTGCATGCCGAATGTGCCAGGGCGAGGGGACATTGCTGAATTGAACACAACAAGCAAGGGCTCTGAATACACACCTGGTGGAAGAAATAGGCAAGGGGTGAAAAAGACATTAGATCGCTTTAATATTCTGGGACCTCAGCATTCTGTATCATCTGAGGGCTCCTAAGTAAAACTTTTCACTCCTGCACTTTAACAAATAAATAAACAAGCACTTGAGCTCTTCACTCACCTCTGTAAGAACAAGCGCACCAGGTGGGCTAGCGGGCAGCTGCACACATGCAAAAGCCTTGAAGTAAAGACGAACGCGTGAAAGTGAAAGTGATCGCGATGCACTGAATGACCCGTGAAAGACAGATGGCGGCTGCGCGCGTGCACGCTCGCATGAACGCAAGCGCTAGGCCAGCCAAAGCGTGAGGTAGCACTTTGAAAACCCATCTACTAAATGTCTCGCAGAGTAGTGCATGCGCTGGCTCAGCGAGAGCTAAAAAGGACTAAAGTTACCTGCTGGGATCCTTCTAATGTTTTCAGAACTCGGAGAGAGTCGAGTATCTACAGTTGACAGTAAAGAGCTGAATACCGACTCCTCCTGGAGCCCAGCTCTTAGTTTGCCGACTAACTGTGTGATCTCATCTGATTCGATCACTAATAACCCGCCCACTATCACTCTAACCCGGCTCGCACACGACCCTCCGGATGACCTCAGACTCGCTAATCTGGGTTGAGTCACTTTCTTTCCTCTTTAGGGAGGCGTCCTCGTGCTGGGCCTGAGAAATATTCCAGCAAGAGCTCAGCGCTGATAAATGTCCTACTTAGGAATTGTCCGTGCAACCTGCAGACCAGCACCGCTAATTTTATTATTGTCAGAAGTTTGACAGGCTGGGTTCCCACACCATAACCTTCAAGGCGCCACCCATAGCAGATCGTGTAGAAGCACCTGAAGCGCCGCCTTAGCGACCTGTCAACCTTCACCCGGTGTCTTGGGGTAGCTTTCAGCTGTCTGCCTGCTTGCATCTACCGTCCAGGACGAACGACTGCAGGTGTGCGAACATACCGGCTGTTCCCTCGACCGAGTTTCTTCCCACTGCAGACCTCACGTCTTCTCTGTGCAGTCGCTTTCTGTGTATGTAGTGCCACGAGTCCTACAACGATAAGAGCCTCCAGGCACCTCTCCCTTGTGCACACCGACGATGCGCCGAGGGTCTTCCATCCAAGCGTGAGGTCACTCCGGGATGAGCCTGCAGGTTCGGGGTGCACCGCCTGTGAGCCCCTTCAGCTCTCCTTTGCCCGAGTGACTTTTTCTCTGCTGACACTCTTTGTCCAGTATTGTGAGTGGGTCGGTCTTCGGAGTAGCGCCGTCTCCCTGGTGTGGCACCTGATGCTGCTCTTAGCTGCACCGCCGCACGCGGCCCCGCATTTGCCTTTGTACTGTGTATGTGTGTCTGTTTACTTTCTGCAAGTATTTATTCTTGTGTGTGCCTTACTGACAGTTTGGTTATGGGTAGTGGGATCCATAGTGATGCGCGGACTCGAACCCTCCTCGACAGTAGTGCGTGCTGCCCATTTTCTGCCCTCACATATTACGCAATTGTTTTTAAAGCGCCAGTTTGTGACTACGGCCACGCTGAACAGTTTCATATAATGCCTGCGGACAGACAGAGAGCTGCACCTTTCTATAGCAAAGCACGCGGGTCTTTTTCTCCCCTCCGTCCAAGGGCGGCGCAGCAGTGGTAGATAGCGCCTGGTCCCCCGCGTGGGGCTCAAATCGCTGCCTCCTTCAGACCGGTGTGTTCAGAGCCCTCTCTCACCACACACTTTGAACGTGCCTGCTCCGGGCACGGTGGCTAAGCTGCTCCTGCGCAGTGTTTCCGCCGTCCCTCTACCTGCACCTCCAGTGTACTGCGATCCTCCAGAGGTTCGGCGCAAAGCTCAGGAGCCTTTGGGGTGCGACGAGAGGCGCCCCGCAATCCTGGCTGCCCAAGTTTAGCCCAATCAGGCAGCGACCACCCACCCCACCTCCCTTCTCTCCATGTAGCGCTTCTCTTCCATCTCGCTGCAGTCATTCACTGGCACTCCCCGGAGCAATGGAGGCCCCACGTTCAGCCCTAGTATAATGCATACATGTAAGCTAGGGCAGGCTCAGGGGCCCCTCATTACATTGCTTGGGGTCGGTGTCTCCTTTGCCCTTTCTTTCGTCTCACGTCTTCTCTTCACCTCATACTCTCCCTCTTCTAGGCTCCCATTTTCTCTCTTTTGTTGCTTTCTCTTTCAACCCCTCTCTTCTTTCTTCTCACCCCCGTATCTCTGCCATGGGCATCTCCCTCCTTTACTGTATCATCTGATCTTCATCTTCCCCTCCTAACTAGTCTCTCTATTCCGCTTTGTTTCTGTAAGATTCATCCAAATAAGAAATTCCAAGCAGGAGGTTGTGAGAAGATCCTAGTTTATTACTGAGTAAGAAAGATCCCATCCATCAAGAGTTATCAGCCAGATGCAACCGACTCAGATCCAGCTCTCAGCATTCCATCACCATGGAGCTACTTTGATGGTCAACACTTGTCTTGTACAAGAATCTTAAAGTGACACCACACCTATGTACAACATCTGTATAAATATATAAATAATATGCACATTACTACAGTTTCCCTTTCCATCGCTTCGCTTACACCCCTCTTTCCTCTAGCCCCCTCATCTCTCGCATTTATATGTATCTGCATTAAAATTCCACCTCCTTTCTTCTCAGCCCACTCACATCTCAGCCTATTTCCATCTCTAGTTGATTGTCACCTCCTTCTCTGGCTATTCGAATATTTGAGTTCTCCCAGTGAACCAGGTGCTAAAGTTCCTGATGGCTCAATCCCCTCTACCACAAACTTCACAATCCCTCTCTTTGCTGCTTTGGGATTCACAATTCCCATCCATATAAACAAGCATTTGCAATGCAATAAGCCTTGCATTTGCGAGACTTTAATCAATTGGCATTGTAAATGACAATGCCTTTTATTTATGATTTGAAAATCAACACATAAATTAAAGACACTGCCATTTACAATGCCAATAGCTCAAACTCTCGCAAATGCCAGACCTATTGCATTGCAAATGCTTGTTCAGATACCACACTGAAACCTTTTTCTTGAGACTGGCTGACGGGATCCTGTTCACCTGTTTCAGCAAGCTGTGGACGGCACTTTTAGCATGGAGTTTGGGGCATGCCCTTTGGAAATTCAATTCTAATCCCAGTGATCTGTGAAGGCCCTTATAAGAGACGAGCATCTTAATGGGAATTTATTCAGAACAGCGGAAACAGGCATGGACTCCTGTTATCAGGATGTTTGGTGATGTAATTTGAGTGACCTGGTGTGTATGACACACAACCTAAGACCAGTTAAAATGTATCACTTGAGATATGGTTACAACGTCTCCCGTGCACAGCTCGTGAGCTCAGGTGACATCACAGATGGCACAACAAATTGAGGCAGTGATGTTGAAACAACTTGCTAAGTTTATGACGTGTCAGTACTTTGTCAGTGGTCTTAGGCAGGTGTGTGGGATGAAAAGACACTTCCATCGGGGAAAACAAGTGAAAAAACAGCATAACATACAAATCAACAACAATCATGTGTGGATCATGCAAAGTATTCTACGTCCAGGATGTATGTTGGCATGTCATCCTCCAGTCAATGAACATATACACTATGTACCTACTACCAATACATAAACAAGCATTGGCATAGCCAATAGGTCTCACTTTTGGGACCTTATAAGTATTTAGTTATGCAACTGTTGCATGGCTAAACACTTATAAGGTCCCAAAAGCGAGACCTATTGGCTATGCCAATGCTTGTTTTTAGCTGTTTCACAAAACAAAAAGTGTCATCACTTTTCGGAATGGCATCCTCCTTTTTGAGAATGAGTTTTAACATATTAAACTTTTTGGACAGGCTGGTTGTAATATAGAAGAAGAATGACAGGGACGCTAATTGAACAACGCGGCCGTGCTATGTAAAGCGCTCCAATACCTTCGGGTCGAGTTCACACTATATAAATATGCAACAACAAAGCAGAGTAACAGCCATGGGAAGTGAAAAGCATGAGGAAAAGTGGTAAGAGAGAGTGCAGGACACATTGACAGGGGCGCTAATTGAAACACGCGGCCGTGCGGCTGCGAAAGTGATCGCGATCAAACATCAAAGCGGCCGCCAAAGTGAAAGTAATCGTGTCAAGCGTGCGCGCCCGTGCACATGCACTGTATCGCTAAGCTGGCCTGGTAGCACTTTTTGGAGCCCTCTCAATAAGTCTCGCAGAGCATCGCTTACGCGATAGCTCAGGCGAAACCTAAAAAGATGAAGAGAAGATGCCCTGGTGGATTTTTAAATAATTAATAAATAAGAGAATTAAGAGAGCTTTGCCACAGAATGTTACTTTTAACTGTATAGAAGGTAATGAATGTAAACCTAATTCTGAAAGAACAGTCTGACTGTTATGATTTGATCGCGGATATTTGGAGCACCGTATTCGGGTTGCACTATTAAAAACCTTTAAATTGGTAAAGTCACTGGTGGGAGTGGGAAACCTCCCTTAAACAACTTGAAGAAGCTGAGAGACAGAACTATTACTTCCCTGCGCGCCTCGGTGGATTTCAAGCCTTATTCTGATCTTATCAGTTCCAGCTCAGAGGTTAGTAGGCTCCGCGCCTACTATCACTGAAAGAAATAACCGAGAGCATTTCCCAGGTACACTACCAGTGTAGGTAACTCTTGCAGGTCTAACGAACAAAGGGTAAAATTGTATGATGTGGAATGACTGCAGGGCCTGGATGCAACCCAGGACAAAAAAAATAAAGCAGTCATGTAAATCTGTGACCCCTGGCTCTAACGAATACATTGATTTTTAGTGTTTTGTTATTTGAGATGAGCAGTCTCTGGTTGAGGCAAATTGTTTCACTCTCTAGTTTTAAGTGCCCTGAACCATAGCTTCCGAGTTTGGGACGTACAGGATGAAAAATGGCTCTCGTAAAGCTACCCTTAGGACTAAATGGACCAAGCAGTTTTCTGTACGAAACTCTGCACGTTAAACTGCACTCGCATCCACAATGGCTGCAACTGGAGTTTACTAAGTTTCTAAGTTTTGAGTTAATGCAGCATTGTGTAGTACACATCTAAAAACAATGGTTCAAACGGCACTGTTTATTAAAAACTGCAGCCTTCAGATAACATAAGGAGACACGTCAACATACAAAGCAATAGCATTGTTCATTACGGTAAAGGGAAAAAAGTGATGTGCGATGCTTTATAACAGGAAATATACAACCTTTTTCTTCAGCAAAGTTGGAAATTACAAGACAACTACTTTTGTAATTTGTTTTAAAGTATTAAAGTGGTAGGAGAGAGTGCAGGACACATTGACAGGGGCGCTAATTGAAACACGCGGCCGTGCGGCTGTGAAAGTGATCGCGATCAAACATCAAAGCGGCCGCCAAAGTGAAAGTAATCGGGTCAAGCGAGCGCGCCCGCGCACATGCACTGTATCGCTAGGCTGGCCTGGTAGCACTTTTTGGAGCCCTCTCAATAAGTCTCGCAGAGCATCGCTTACACGATAGCTCAGGCGAGACCTAACCAGTGATCAAACTATTGCTCAAACGCATATCAACGCAATCTGTGACTCAGCGCCCAATCTCTTTCACTCTCACACACTCAATCACACGCTCACTCCTTCATCCACATATAGAATTGCTCTCTTTGGGAGAGTTCATGCTTTGGATGGGACTGAGATCGTGTTGGTATCTTCACGAGCAAATTTCAGTTGTATTTAGATTTTGCTTCTTGGAGACAACATCACTCCAACAACATCACCCGACCACTTACACCTACCACCTTAGTGAGCCTTACCAATGCTAGAAACATATAGTGCGGTGGTGCACAGTGCAAGAGCTAGGCTCTATATATTTTATGAATTTAATAATTGTGAGCACATTCCTTTCTCCACAACCCAAACCATATTTGGCAAACCTACCCTAAAGGTGTACACTACTGTCAAACACCTCCTCTGTCCCCTTGCTCCTGGTATTACATGTACAAATACTAAACTAAGTGTTCTACTGTTTGTAATACCATCAATAATAGCCTTCCTGCTGCTACGTGCACTAATGCGTAACATGCTGATTTTACTGCTGGAGGACTGCCACTTCTACTAGTAGTCATGCGTATAATACTTGTACCCGTGTTATGTATGGGATAAATTGGCCTCTGCCGTATATTATAAGGATATTGCAAGTCACCGAGGAGTTCCATGACCGTACACAGGAATGAGGCGGAACACCAGGTTGTACTTTCATCATTCCCGCAAACCACTCAAATCCTTAGTCCGTAGCTCTTTCATATGAAAGAGAGAGCGCGCCTGCAAACATGAATAATAAAAATAGAATCACTAGCGCAAAATTAAACACACAAAAAGCTGTTGGATATTTGTTGCAAAAAAATGTTAGGATCGGATTAATACAAGTACGTTTTTTAAAAATGTCACGGTAGTTCAGAATGTGTAGCAAGATTCTAATATTTCTATAATTACCTAAGATGTACAAAAATAAACATGTTTCCCTAATTACCTTTTATGCTTGTCAAAGTCGGACCCTCCACATCGGTAGCAAGTTGAAGTCTAGACCCGTGAATCAGAAGCCCATAAAGGGTCCCTCCCCTCACAGGTTATTGAGAAGGCTGGGTCCATAATGCAGGAAAATGCTAAAGAGCATGATAATGGAAGAACTAACATGGATAAGAAATAAAAATGTGTATATAATCACGAACGTTTGAAATGTATATATTGATGTTTGACGAATAAAAACTGCGTCCTTTTCAGGCACCCAAGAATGTTGTCAGTGGTGATTTGAGGCAAAAGCGCGCAGTTGGCGTCAAGGGGCAGGGGGAGCGGCGCCGGGAGACTCACCGCCTGGAGGGGGGTAGAAAAGCAACATTTTGTTCTATATGCTCTGTGACCTAACCTGCCTTTTTTGTATACTTTAGCGTGACGCTCTAAGTGGGATGGTGATGCCCAGACGTATGTCACTGGAACCAAACTGATGAGCCCTAATAAGGATGAAGCAAGTTCTTGGTTGTTTGTGTTTCGGTTCAGGGGGGACCCGGCCTGCTAATTCGGGCGTGGCTGTTCCAACTGGAACTGGGTCACGACGGATTTGCATCTGACTGGGTCCAAACAGAGGTGGAATGGGGTGCAAAACAATAATGGTCAAGGAAGCAGCTCCTAATAATTGCCAGTGACTGAGATTAATTCGATCATCGCATCCATCGCTTTTTTGCATACTTCAGTCTAACTCCCTAAATGGGGTGGCTATGCTGAGACTTGGGTCCAGCTTTTACTGTGCCACGGGAGCCCAGCAATACTCGATAAGCCCTAATAAGGGAAAATCGGCTCTGAGTTGATATTGTTCTGGTTCAGGGCGGCCTGGCATTTCAGACTGGATTGTTCCCATTGGAGCAGGGTCAAGGCTGGTTTGCATATGACTGAGTCCAAACTGAGATGGCATGGTGGGCAAAATAACGATGGACTGGAATGCGGCCGGAGTAATTACTAAAGGCTGAGATTACTTCAAGCATTCTGTTTCTCATTTTTTTGTATACTTCAGTGGGACGGGTATTCCCAGACATGGGTCCCGTGCACACCAGCTATACCTGGCAGGTGAGCTCTAATAAAGGTGAAACTGGTCCTGGGTGGCTTGTGTTCAGGTTCAGGTATGGCCTGGCTTTGCAGTCTGGGATGGACTGTCCGCATTGGAACAGGGTCTAGACTGCTTTGCATATGGCTGGCTCCACACTTAGGTGGCATGGTGTGTAAAATAACGATGAACTGGGATGCGGCCCGAGTAATTACCAGTAGCTGAGATTAATTCAATAATTCAATCCATCACTTTTTGTATACTTGAGTCAGTCTTTCCCTTTCGGCTGCTGGCTCTGGCAGCGGGCATTGTGATGTCAGGACTCGACGGTAATAACTTATTGCAGTTGAGTTCTGATGTTGTTTCTTTATAAGCAGCGACTGGGTGTGTCATCAATCACCTGCTATGAAGAAATAAGAGACACATTTTCATACAAGGATTGCAGAATCCTGTGTATTACAATGGCTACTAGCAACAGTACTTCACATACTACTGTATGTGTACTGCTACTACTGTTAGCACTATATTACTACACATGTTACTACAGGAAATACCACTACTGATGCATCTATTCTCACTAGTGCTGCTGTGAGCGATACATATGGTATTGCTTCTACTACAACTATCAATAATGCTTGAGCCTTTGATCAAGCCAATAGACTTACTTTACATGTTTGTATGACCCTTTAGGGGTCACATGTAATTATTTAATGTTATCTATCGTATTTGTAATCTGCCTAATGTATATATTTGTAAATTAATGCATAGTATTTAGTAGTGTGTGTATAATAAATGTACTTTTCCTTTTTCTATAGAAAAAGCACAGACTGGACAATTATTTATTGAGTGTTGTTATTGAGTGCAACCAAATGGTGATTACTAGCCCACACCACCTCCGCTGAGTAGGCCTTGGACAGCTCTGCCTCGCTACCCTAAGAAAGTCAAATGCCACAATGGGTTGCTTGGTTCCCAGTAAGGGGGAATTGTGGATGTATTATTTGCGCAGGCCACACAACTACTAACCACATTTCCTACAGCTCCATTCTAGGTTCTGCTCTGCCCACTCTACTAAAATGTTCATGCATTCCACAGCTGACTCCAGCTGACTGGAATTTGTGATGGTGTTGAGACGTAATAAAGAAGACTCTTCAACTTGCAGTGTATGTCTCATCTTTGCCACATGCTTACTTCCTCCTTTTGTGCTCAGTGACCCTCTCTGACTTCTACATCTCTCATTCTTTTCAAGTGGTGAGTCATTCTGTCCTGCTCTCGGCTCTGTATTCTCTTTGAGTCCCTGATTCTACTGTAAACTGGCTCTCGCCTGTTTTTTGTTGAGCTGCTTCTTTGTGTATTGGGTGGCCAACTCTCTAACCATGTTCCTTCATGGGGGGCGTGGCTAGGCGTGCGGCAAGATGGCCGCACTGTAGTGTTGCTCCGCTGGCCGCCTTTACTATCCTTAAATATCCTGCTCCTACGGTGCCCATAGCCGGGTGCTGCTGTGCTAGATCGGATGCCCTGGACAAGTGCTGCTGGAAACTGGCTCTGTCGGGCGGACGGAGTGACCAGGGGCGCGCACGGTGAGCCTCGCTGGGATTGCCCGAAACGCTGAGCACAGAGAACTCGCCTCCGATCCTGGGGTTGGAATCGAACGCCCCGCTTTGGCTGGCACTGAGACCGGAGAAGCTGGTGGTGGCCGAGAGCGGCGAACAGTGGCGCTAGCAACGTGGACCCCGTGGCTGCACACGCGCCTGCCGAAATCACCGGAGGCGCCCGGCTGCCGCTGGGACGGGGGATGCGGAAGACAGAGGCTACGTGAGCCGCCGGCCTTGACCACGTGAGTAGGCCTTGGCGGCTTGCGGCGCGTCCCCTCCTACGAACTCGGGGCAAATCACACTGATGAGGCCTGCATGATCCCTGCTGACAATCGGCTGCCCAGAACGCTGTTGTATGGAGGTGGGGAGACCCTGCTGGAAATGCCCGAGTAGTATGACTGGCTGATCGATAACTATTGGGTCTCTACCTCCGTTGTTGTGTCTGCCTACACTCTATATGGGACACTGCATTGTGCACACCATTGGGCACTTGCGTGATTTCAAGGGGCGAGCTGGCGGCTGCTGGAACTGCGACTCGGAGGCTGCCGTGTCGCAAGGTGGGCATCCCACTGGAATGTGGTGGCGACGGGGGCACCGCGACCATGGGCAAACCGGACAAGAATCAACCGCGTCTAACATT
The DNA here is from genome assembly GCF_964204655.1 of Triturus cristatus. Lineage (NCBI taxonomy): Eukaryota > Metazoa > Chordata > Amphibia > Caudata > Salamandridae > Triturus > Triturus cristatus. Next base: position 45,189,208 of record NC_140589.1, read on the forward strand.
TGATACACGCAAAGGGGGTAAAACCCTACACACGGGGGCATCGGACTCAGAGCTGGATTTGAACGCGCCGGCCCCTACCGCCTTGGAGAAAACGCTATCTGCTATTCAAGCTAGCCTGCAATCTATTGATGGTAAGATTGAGGCCCTTAATGGCCGCATGGACTACATATCATCAAAATTAGACAAGCAGGGGGTGCGGATTGGTGAGGCGGAACAGAGTATATCTGATAATGAAGATGGTCTACAACAGGTCGCCGCCAGAACCGCAGACATTACGTAGCTGCTGGCGGTGATACAGGCGAAAAACGAGGACATTGAAGCGCTCTCAAGGCGCAATAATGTACGTATTTTAGGCCTGCCGAGTCCACCAACGTGGGAAGACTTGAAGATTACGTCGAAGCCATGATAAGGGATATTTGTGAGCCCAAGAATCGATCAGCCATGTTCGCCATTGAGCGCGCCCACAGATCTCTGGCTACTCGCCCCCCCCGCGGCCTATTATAGCAAGACTGCTGAACTTTAGAGATCGGGACACGTTGCTACGTATTACTCGACAAAAGGGCACTACCAACTATCAGGGCAATGTCCTCTCCTTCTTCCCGAACTTCACTGCCGCGGTTCAGGCGGCGCGCAAAGAATTTCAGGGAGTGAAAAAACTCCTGCCGAAAGAACGGATTCAATATGCAATGTTCTATCCGGCACGCCTCCGCATTGGTATTGACGATGACGCCAAGATATTCACGAACCCGAAGCTGGCCATGGATCACGCCAAAGCACTGCGACAGAAACAACGTCCCTCCACGCCAACCGCCGATGTTGATGAATGATTATGTCTCTGCCTCCGTTGTTGGTTATTTTATTTTTATTTTCTGTGTTCAGGTTGTTGGCCTCCAGATTGAGGTTGCACACAATTGAAGATGGCCGTCTATATGGTGGCTGAACAGCGACCCCCTCTGAGTTACTGAATTTCATTCATACTTCTCCCTCTATAACAGGTTGTAGACATGTCTGGATACTACATTGGAGACAACAGGGCGACACTGCCGCCGGGTCCTGGTGGCTCATAAGTGAATTTGGTCTCCACCTCCTGTTTATTGATATGCTGACAGGGTTGCTGTGTGACATTATCTGCTGTACAGGGGGCGTCGCTTTGATGGTCGACCTGCACATTCTGTATATGCTTTGCGTGTATTGAAATGGGCTAACTGCTAGGAGCACACGATAATGAATGGCGGCCCCCTTCCCGCTCTGTTGGAAGGTGGTCAAGGCCGCTACGTCCCCCACTGGGTGTCCCCCAATACTATTTCGCATTGATTGATTGTGGGTTTGTTTTATGCTTTGTTTTCCTTTTTTGGATTTGTTAAGGGGATCTGTCTTTGGCAAGATTGGGTTGCTAAAGTGGGTGGGGGGAAGGAGTTCGATGCAGTTCCGGATGATTATGAGGAATATGGTCAGAGTGTTTACTATGAAAAGTACGCTGGACACACAATATGGTGAGGGTCGGGAGAGGGCGGTCAAATTTACAGCAGAACGTCTACACACGGTTAATGGGTGAAGAATATAGGTGCCTGACATGGTATATTCGCGGGCTTAACACCCCAAAAAAAATACGACAAGTACTGCATTATCTGGATAGGCACAATGTACAGATTGACCTTTTCCAGGAGACGCATCTGACTAAACACACGGAAGCTAAAATAGCTCACAGATGGGCGGGGTTTCGGCTTGCATCCTCCTATTCTGCCTATGCGCGAGGTGTGCTTATACTGATTAAAAGAGGTGTTTCATTTATACCCACACACACTTACAATGATTCAGAAGGTCGGTGGGCTATGGTGCAAGGCAAGCTGGGCATGACCTACATCACGATAATTAATATATATGGTCCTGTAGTGGATGACCCTTCACCTTTTATACAGATGCTTGCTATGCTACGCACTTGGACGGACACAGCTATTCTCTGGGGGGAAGATTTCAACGCACATCTCAATCCACAGGTCGACAAATCGAACCCAACAGGGGAAACAACCTTAACAACGCAACCATTACAACGCATGCCGTTACATCGCATGCTGTTGCAACGCAAAAGGTGTGCAGCAGTGCGTAGAAGGTGTTGGATTTAACTCCAACTCCTTCCCTACTGTTGCACACATTTAGAATAGAAAATTAATCTATTCCAACGTCCAGCACCCCCCTCAACAGAAAATCGGACTAAAAGTTTGCGTTGCAACAGCATGCGATGTAATGGCATGCGTTGTAACGTCACATATCCCCCAACAGGCGCCCGCACACTTAAGGTGGCTCACTGCGTCCGCGAGGCTATGGCAGAACTAGGATTGGTGGATGTTTGGCGGTTGCGGAATGGGCAGGCACAGGTAGGCACACATATCACACCCTCTCATAACAGCTGGTCCCGCCTAGACTACTGGTTATTAAATGAAGATGCGAACAAGTGGGTGACCCATGTCAGCAATCTGCCCCGCACCCTGTCAGATCACAACCCTGTATATCTACACTTGCGAATCCCTACTAATCCCTATCACCCCTTCACATGGCGCTTCCGAGCTGAGGCATTACAAGACCCTATTTATAAGGACACCATTAGAACCGCCATAACTAATTACTTCGCCGAAAACACGGGTTCAGTGGACAGTCAGGCATCATTATGGGAGGCGTTCAAAGTGACAATAAGGGGTGTCTGTATCAGTACCACGTCCGGCATCTTGAAAGATATTAGGAGTCAGCTCGCTAAAACGGAGACTGCTCTTAGCAAGTTGGAAAAGGAATATTGCGCGACACAGTCGACTGCTACGCTCGCACACATACAAGAACTACTAATGGAATATGAAAAGTTAGCGGACACCGAAGCAAAATATAAGGAGAAAAGATTTGTGGCTCGAGCATATAGCGAGGGAGGTCGGCCAGGTAGAAATTTAGCCGCCAAATTACACTATCGGGCAAACCATCACCCGATGGCATATGCGGACCTTATTGTCCCACACTTACTAGAAATGTACGCTGAGGCGCATGAGGCTGGCACCCTGCCCCCGTCTCTGAGACAAGCCATGATCATAACCCTTCTCAAGAAGGACAAGCCGCCTTCTCTCTGCGAGTCCTACCGCCCCTTGTCACTGATAAATCTAGACGCAAAAATATTGGCAAAGATACTGGCCACTAAGATTCAACCTTTGATGACCAGACTGGTGCTCCCAGATCAGTCTGGGTTTGTGCCGGAAAGATCCACTTCTCACAATTTACGCACTATCAGGCACATGCATCAAAGCTATTTGCGATCGCAAACGGCGCGAATCGCAAAAATCGGCCGTTTGCGATCGCAAAAATAGCTTTTGCGATGCATGAAACAACTTGCCTCTCGCAATTTAAGAAATCGCAAATTATTGTGATTTCTTAAATAGCGATTGCATTTAAGGAATCCCTAATTGAGATTCCTTAAAAGCAATGCATTACAGTTTAAAAAATAGCGATTTCGCTATTAGCGTGAGCAAATTACCATGAGGCTGGACCTCATGGTAATTTGCGAAAACTTAGAAAAATGCACTTATTTGCATTTTTCTAAGTTTCATGTTGCCCACACACATGCCCTTAGAGCATGTGTGTATGCAACATTTGTGCAGTGTGAACATACATGGGTGCAATAGGGTGTCATTTTGACACCCTTGCACCATCGAAATTGCGGGAGCAAATTGCGAGTACCTACTGGTACTCGCAAATTGCTCCCGCAATCTCCAATTCATTCCTATGGGCCCGGAGGCCCATAGGAATGAATGGGAAGACATTCCTTAATTGCGACTCGCAATTTGCTAGTCGCAATTAAGGAATTTGTGGGACTCGCTATTTCTTTAGCGATTCCTACATGCATAGGGTTTTGCTATTCCTTAATTGCGATTCCTTAATAATCGCTATTAAGGAATCGCAAAACCCTATGATGATGCATGTGCCTGTATATTCTCCATGTTCCACATACTTAACCCTGACCTGCCGGCGGCCGCTGTCATGCTCGATGCGGCTAAAGCATTCGACTCCATAGAATGGCACTATATGTTTCATACATTACGTAAAATGGGTTTTCCAGGGGTCATATTGCAGTGGATACGGATTTTATACACTGGCACATCAGCCAGAGTGCACGTGGGCGGCCATACTTCTGCGCCATTCCGGATTGGGCGGGGCAGGAGGCAGGGTTGTCCGCTGTCCCCTCTCCTGTTCGCCCTTGTCCTTGAGCCACTTGCTTGCAAGATTAGACAATGTCATAGAGCATCCACCCTCAACTTCAACCATCGGCCCGTCGGCATATCAATGTATGCTGACGACATGGTCCTGTTTATAAGAGATCCCCAGCAGCATCTATCCCCTGTTCTTCCAGAATATATTAGATTCGGACTGTTCTCCGGACTCACGATCAATTGGGACAAGTCGGTTGTTATACCATTGACGACGATTGCGTCCCAGCCCCAACTGGAATACCCCTTACTATGGACGACAGACCCTGTTAAATATCTCGGGGTATGGGTACATCGTGATCCCGAAGTAGTGATAAGAGAAAATTATGGTTGAGCCTATGACACACTGGTTCGACAGGTAGATGGATGGTTACACTTACCTTTGTCCCTGGCGGATCGTATTGCTGTGATAAAAATGGTCGTCCTTCCCCGCTTTCTATATCTGTATTGTAATATACCGGTCAAACTGACTCAGCAATTTTTTAAAACACTGCGCACCCAACTGCTGCGTTTAATCTGGGGTGCACGACCGCCTAGAATTAGCTGGCAAACACTAACACGATCATATGACAAAGGGGGTTTTGCAGCGCCGGACTTCTATGTATATTATCTTTGTGCTCAGGCCCAGTATGCGTATTATTGGTTCAGAACGCACGCCTTTGTTCCACATTTTGCGGTGGAGGATGGGGACGCCCATCCCATTCCGCTCAGAGGAATACTTACACACATTGCTAGGCATACACCACAGACGGAAATCAACACACTGGACATGAGCATTGCTGCCTGGCAGTCGATTGGACGCAGGGCACACAAACTACCACTGTATGCGCCTGCGCTACCTCTGACGCATCACGCGGCGTTATCTGTCACCCAGGAGGCGGGGCCCCTAAAATCACTAAAAGAGGCTGGCATCACTCACATGCAGGATTTATATAATCAGGGACACTATCTCGAAAATAGCGATTTAGATTACATACAGAACCCCACATCTCTGTTTTTAGGTCTCGGCTAGCAAAGGCTGCGCTTGCGCAGTCTCGCTCACGAGATTTAATGACTTGGAGAAGAGGGGCTTGAACCCGCCTCTCTTCTCTCCACTTCTCCATTGGCTGGCCTCTTAAATGCTGGTCAGCCATTGGAGAAGAGGTTTGTCTCTCCAAACAAGCCCGGTCCTTTTCGGATTCAGGGGCGTGTTTTTTCGATTCTTTCTCTCCTCTGGAATGTAGACATTCCAGCCAATGGCAAGAGGAGAGAAAGAAAAACACGCCCCCGAATCCGAAAACGCCACTGCGTTTCTCCGAGGCATTTCTGCTTCACCTCGGAGAAAGGCGGTGGTTTTCATGGCGTCATCCCCGTCCACCATGCTCCTTCGGCAGAGGAGTTCACGTTTCGCATCTGTGCAAGAGTTTCTACGTTTGCAATAGTATCACTGAAAGACTCATATACAAGATCATAGACAAACAACGCATAAACACAGTGCTGACATATTAATGTCACACATAGTGAGTCCAAACCATGCTCTTGTTTAGCTGTCACTAGTTGGTCTTTCTTCATGGGCTATTTCTACTTCTTGCAGTACATTTGCTCCGCTTTATATCCGATACTTGCCCTCGTTTCTAGTTCTAATTCTGCCTTGCTGTTTGCAACACCTTTTCCCTGCTTCTTTTATTCTCCCAGTGCCCCACTTCCGTGTTGGCCTGTGCCACACTTCCCGTGTTATTCTTGCCCCTTTTCCAGTCTCTCCGCGTGCCACACTTCCTGTCCTTTTCTTGTCCTTACCTCATCCTCTTGTCCTACTTCCGACCACACCTGCACTCAACTTCCTGCCCCGCCCCTGTTCCCGCCCCGCTGCCCGATTCCCGTGTCCCAGCTAGGAGTCCAGCCATGCCGGGCTTGGGGCGCGCGCAGGTGTCAGCATACCCGTCAGGCCCGGAGCTGGGCGCCTCGCTGGCGGCACTGGTGTGGCAGGAGGCGGGCCGGGGCTCGGGGCCAGGCGGGCGCTTCTCGCTCGGCCTCTCTGGGGGCAGCCTGGGGCAGATGCTGAGCCGCGAGTTGCCGCGGACCCCCCAACCCTGTTCCCACTGGCTGCTGGCTTACTGTGACGAGCGCAGGGTGCCCTTCGAGGACCCCGAGAGCACGCACGGGCAGTATCGGGTGAGCGGACAGTACCAGGGCAGTAGTAGGATGCAGGGGTGAGGTAACAAAGCACCTGCTGAGCGAGGGATGCAGGGGGCAAGCATGGATGACTAGGATGAAAACAGGGCACACATACCGAGGATGCAGTAACAAGAACAGGGTGGACTGGGTAAGGGGTACTAGCTGGCTTCTCCGGGCGAGGTGTGTGTTTATGTTATTAAAAAAAATCAAGTTTACAGTCTGCTGTCACCAACTCTTTTTAGCATAAATGGAAGAGCCATTTACTTGGGGATGTGGGTGCATTTAGTTTCCGAGGGACCTTTAGGTGCACCCTCTGGACAGCATATCTAATTCTGCACAGAAACGGTCCCGGTACGAGGACAGCCCATGTCAAAACCTGGTAATATAATAACAATATTAGCTGCAAGAGTGAACAATAAATCAGCAGTCATATGTTGCGAAGTCTCCAAGACATTATTGAGGCTCGCGCGTGACACTGCGTTATGACCTTGTTGGTTATTCTGAAATGATTGTCCTGTTCGGTCCTCCCCTTTGACCTGTAGCTGTGAAGTATTTTCCCTTGCAAGCTCGTGCTAACCACATGCCCATTCGAGTGGGAGGGTAGAACGGGTTAAGCACCGTCCTTTCTTGTATGTAGTGTCAGTTTAGGGTGTGTTTGCATGTTTTACTGCTATTCAAAAATTCTTTCTGGCGAGATGCAGTTGTGCCGTTTCTTTAAATGTTTTGAAAACAAAAACATAAACAAAAAGAATGTCATGAGCAATGCCAATAGCTCTAACTTTAACAGTGCCGAGACCATTGCATTGTAAATGCTTGTTGTACACTTGCCATCGTCTAAAATGTGCCATAAAGGATCACTACCCGTGTTTTCCTGCTGAACCTCCAACGCTGAAGTCCTTACAGTTATTACTAGTGGCCCCAACTAAGAAAAATGTGATTACTAAATTATACAGGGTTGTGCAGGAGGAGACGATTACTGCCCATGATAAAAGTCTCGTAAAATGGAATGATGTATTGGACCCCCAGCTCACGGGGGATGAGTGGGAGCGTATCTGTCAGTTGACGGGCCTCCTTACGCCCAATGGGAACCTACGCATTATTCATTTCACATTCCTGCATCAGGTATATTACACCCCATCCAGGCTACACAGAATGGGTTTGAGGGAGGTGGATCAATGCAAACGATGTAGACAGTCGGGTGTGGATTTCTTGCACATCGCCTGGAGTTGTGGCCCGGTATTTAAGTATTGGAGGGAGGTGCTGGACCACGTTCACAAAATGACGGGGGCTCTACTTCCCTGTACGCCTACAGTGTGTCTGCTGACTTATGTCCCTCAATTGAAAGGCATTGCGGGCAGATTTGTAAGGGTTGCTCTGCTGTTAGCCAAACATCGCACCTTGTTCACGTGGGACAGTGCAGCTAGTCCGAAGCTGGATGGGTGGCTGAAGGACATGGTATACTGCAGGGAAAATCTGGAACTATACGCAGAACAGTTGCCTGTGTCTTCCAGGCCGAAGGATATCTGGGGTCCGCTCAAACATTTTCTTGCGGGAGCACCATCTATGGATGCAGATTGACATTTTAGCACCATTTATATTGCTGCTGCTGTTGATACGCGACTGTACTCCCAGCGGGGTTACCGCAGGACCTGCACTGTATCTGTGTTATAAACTCTGGCTTTTGTGGAATTATCTGGAACTGTACTGCAGTTGTAATGTGATGTTCATTATAGTTACGCTGCTAAGGATGGCGGCATGATGTATTGTATTTCAAAATAATAAACAGATTAAAAAAAAAAACCCTGTTCCTTCACATCTCTAATTTAATGTGTCCCTTTTAGGCCGATGACTTGCAGACCTGTGTGTTCCTGTGTGTTTTTTCATGCCCTTTCATCTTAATCCCACTAGAACATACATTGTTTTCCTCTTAAAACCTTTCCCTTTTCTTGTACCTGGACCTGTCATTTCTCTCACTTCACTCTCTCTTCTGCCTCTAATCTTGGTTTGCTCTGTGATCTGTCTCTTTTCTTCTGTACAGACATGACCTGTTTTCACTTATCTTCCAGCTCTAGAATCTCTATAAGATGTGACCACATCTCACTGTCTATGTCTTTGGGAATGCTGCTCATCTTCGGACCGCCCCCCTGACCTCTGCGGGCTTCTTTAACAATATGTGACGCAGCACAGTAAGTCACCTTGAGAGTGCTGCGTGACGGGGAAAGAGCAGGAAAGCTTAGGGGCAGTTACAAGCCCCGTGCGCCGCCGGTACATCACGTTGGGTGACGCACCAGTTGCGCAACCTGCTGAGGGATATTTACAAGCAAAGGTAAGGTCACCCTGCGTGACTTTACCTGTGCTTGTAAATATCGCCCCTGTTAACGCAACACTTTGCGTGTTAGGGGCGTGACATGGGTGTTGCTGTGGGTGTTCCCACGCAACACCCATGTCCACTGATACTTTTCCAGACTTACGATTTCTTGTAAATCTGGAAATGCGTCAGAAGGCTACGCCATCCTAGGGGTGGCGTAGCGAGGTGCAAGGAGGAGAAATGTTTTCATTTCTTCTTGTTATTTTCCTCTTTCACTGTGTGCTACATTCTACAGCACGCATTGGAAGAGGAAATCACCTCGATTGTTTTTGTCCAGGAAGGTGTCTGTTCCTGAACAATAACAATCTCCCCACGACAAAGGCATCCTTGCACCATGGTGCAAGGGTGCCTGCGCCGGCGCAAGTTTGTGCGTCAGTGCAGGGGGAAGCACAGAGATGCGACATATTGTTTTAAATATGTTGCATCCCTGTACTTCGAAACTAACGCAGCGCAGCAAAATGACTTGCGGCACCATGCTGCGTTAGTTTCTTGTAGATCTGCCCCTCAGCATTTAACATTATACTGCACATTCAGGTCCTTTCCCCCTGTGCTGGTGCACAATGCGCTGTCTAGCAGCAACGCGGGCATTCTTGCACCATGGTGCAAGAGTGCCTGCGTGGAAAGCAGCATTGTATTTGTGCAGGAAGGAGCACTCTTGAGGGTTGTGCAGTGCATGCACCATGTTGCGCGGTGCAAACGTGACGCAACTCTTTAATAAATATGGCCTCTGATGTCACTGAACCCCCCAAATCAGATTCAACGACGGCAGTGTTGCAAACTCTGCAGGCATTTAGCCAGCGTCATGAGGAGAAAGTGGAGGAATTCACTCCTGGTCGACGAAGAACGCATCTAGTGTGAACCCCTCGATGACCTAGTCTCTGTTTTGGAGACAGGAAAGGTGGAAGGGGAGGTAGATGTGCGGTACCCAGATCACTTCCTTCGGTGTGCCATTGCCTCCATCACAAAGCTGGAGTCCGCCTCCTCCTGCAGGGGGCGCAAATGTGCAAGCTATAATACATGTGTTGTTACAGATGGTGCGTCACAGAGGTCTGACTCCTTCTGCCATAGTGAGATACTCAAAGGCTCCTGGACTGCTACAAAGGACCCTCCAGGCAGTGAGTGGGGTGAGGCTCGCTGCTGGTACAGAGGTCCACTTCCAAACCCAGTGACTGCCTACAAGAGCAGCAACTCAAGAGTCTGCCTTGGTTCACTGGGCACTGGGTTCCAGTGTTCCTGGACCTGGTTCATGCAGTGTTCTTGGGGAGAGAGGACTGGCAGATCATAAAGAAAGAGCTGCTATCTATAGGGTTTCAGCCTCCACATGCCTCTTGGCCTTCCCCCAACCTCAGGGTGAACACCAGGGAGGGTCCCCAGTTTTACTGAGCCAGGGGCCGCTCAAGAATGTCTGAAACAAACCTCAGGTGAGGCAGAGGGGGCTGTGGACAGTTCACAGTGATAGTTTCCCTTTCACTTGTACTGGTGTTTTTATGTTATCTGATGTCAGTTCTCCTGTATGTATTTCAATATAGTAATTAGCTTGCATGAAAGTCAGTGCATAGTTATTTTTTTGTTTTTGTTTTGTAGTGCTTAGACTTCGATTGTTAATATTTGTTTAAAAACGAATGAAACATTGTTACACACAGAGGGTGTTTATACACATTGGTCTATCACTAGCAGTGTTGCATCAATCGGGCCACTGCACGGCTGCACTATTGACGGCCACACCCCTCACTAGAAGGGCTGAGCTGCGGGAGATTAACATTTTCTGAAGACATGTGAAAGTGCTTTCTGTGTTGCAACACTTTGTATAAATCTCTAACTGTGGTTTAGTTTGAACTTTTCACCTTGTGTCTGAGCCAACCACAAGGCTTCAGCAGAGGCAGAATACTGTGAGTTGCACGGGGATGTCTCACAGCTGGCACAGGGGAGTTAAGTAAGTGGGGGTAAGTGGACGAACGGCGCAGTTAAAACAGTGTAAGCCACTGGAACTGGTATAGAAGAAAAGAATTAACCGGTTGACGGGCACAGTTAAAACACATACATGTAAATACAGGCTGTCAATTAAAATTTTTAAATGAAAGAGCTGAGCCCGTGTAGTCTGACCTTCAGAAGGGGACTACCGTAATACCATAGACCTGCAGGGTGTCCACCTGCATATTCCGATTCTTCTAATCCATCACAGATTTCTAAGGTTTGCGGTGTGTCCACCATTACTTTTTCGGAGTATTGCCGTTCAGCCTCAAATCATCCTCTTGTGTTTTCACAAAAGTGCTGGCACCTTTGATGGGTCTTTTACATTTTCAGGGAGTGACCATCCTACCATATCTGGACACTTGTCTGATAATCTCTCCATCCTTTCAGACACCAAAGGCCCATATAGAGAAGACTCTAGAGGCCGTAAAGGAGCACAGACTCCTTATGTATTATGTGAAGTCTCACGCAGTCCAAGACCAGTCAAGATCAGACGTTCACTGGGGCAAGGTTCACTGGTCTTCCAAAGAAGAGAGTTATAAAGATTCATACTAACTTCCAGACCTCGATGAACGAAGAGAGTCTGATGGTAATCGCTTGGCTAAATGTTCAGGGGGACTTGGCTACACAATTCTTCTTGTGCCTTGGGTGAGAATATATCGAAGCATAATAGTGAGATATATCCTGGATTATTGGTGCCCAGTGTTTCAGGACATGAAGCTGACAATCTCAATGACTGGCAAAATCAAGAGGGAACCACCATGGTGAATGATTATTGCAAACATCTTGAAGGGAGAATCATTAGCAACACAGCAGCAAACAATCAAGGCAACGGATGCCAGCGCTTCAGGTTGGGGAGCCTGGACCGAGGAGCATCAACCTCAAGGGCGTTGGTCTGTGAAACCTCGGAACAAATCTTCCACTTAGAAGGAACCACGGGCAATAGATCTATCCCTAAGAGTCTTTGCCCATCTTCCTCAAAAGTAGGCAGTTGTCATCAGGACAGACCACAGCACCACAAAGGCCTATCTCAACAAGTAGGGGGGCATGAGGGTTCACTCGCTGTCACGGAGAGTGGCTCAGGACAACATCTTATCGTTATCAACGATTTATAACAAGGACAAGGTCAATGTACTGCAGACAGACTGATTTGAGAAATCCAATGAGTTCTGTCTCAGCCATCAGACATTTCACAAATTCAGCCACAGATGGGGCTATCCAGTGATGGATTTATTTACGACTCGAACGAAAGCACAAGTTCTGCAAATTTGTTCAAGAATGAAAGAGGAACCTAGACACACTCTCATGCCCTTGGCCGAGGATCTACTTTACACAGTTCCCCTGTTCCCTCTTCTCCTGAGATTCTTGATCAGGTTGAGGAGAGAGAGTGGAGGTGATTCTATTTGCCCGAGCCTGGCAATGTTCCATCAAGGGATGGGTTCTACCATCGCATCCAACCCCTCTGTCCTTTCCTCTACTTCAAGTCCACAGTTTGGGAAGACTCAGGCTGACAGCCTGGAGATTGAGAGGGCAGAGTTAGTAAACAGGGGATTGTCTGAAAGGTTGGCCATTTCGATTCAGGCCTCCAGAAGGCAATCTACACTGTCATCGTACAAGAGCCATTGCTGTACTCCTACTTGGCGGCGTACAGATAGACACTTAACTCCACAGTCTGCTGGTTTAGACCAGATCCAAGAGTTTCTCTAGGACAGCTTCACTCTTGATCTTAAACTTCCAACTCTTAAGATACAGTGGGCTGCGATTAAGACGTTTAGGAATGCATAGGGCAAACTAGGGGAGAATCAAGAGTTTATGAGCAGGTTTTTCAAGGGGTTTGGCAATATTAGACCTTCGATCTGGACCATGTTTCCTGCCTTGGATATACTGCTTGTTCTGCGGTCATTGAGAGCTCCACCTTTCAAGCGTTTGGAGTCTATTGTTCTTAGGCTGTTAACATTAAAAACCTTTCTTCTTGTCACTCTTACGTCAGCAGAACAATGGTCAGAGTTTCTACAGATATTTGAGGATAGAGTTATACTATGATTAGGCCCATCATTCATTCCTAAGGTTAAGCCTTCCTTTCATATGATCAGAAAATTGTCTTGCTGGTATTTTATCCGGACCTTCAGACATAAGAGGCATGCCGTCTCCATTGTCTCAATGTCAAACAGGCTAGAGAGAATTGCGGCATTGAGAGATCCAGGCATGAATAGTCATATTTATTCATCTTAATTCATTTTCTGACACATGCATCAAAGCTTTTTGCGATCGCAAACGGTGTGAATCGCAAAAATCGGCCGTTTGCATGTTAAATTAGCTTTTGCGATGCGTCAAGGCCCTCGCAATTTGAGAATTCGCAATTAATTGCGCGTTCTCAAATTGCGATTGCATTTAACGAATCACATTTTGCGATTCCTTAAATGCAATGCAAGAACCACTTTGAAGTAGCGATTTAGCTACTAGGGGGCGCAAATTACCATGAAGTTGAACTTCATGGTAATTTGCAAAAACTTTGAAAAATGCACTAAAGTGCATTTTTCAAAGTTGTAGGTTACACACACACATGTCTTAGGGACATGTGTGTGTGCAACATTTGTGCACAGATCAATTTCAGGGGTGCAGCAGGGTGTCCTTTTAACACCCTTGCACCCTTGAAATTGCATGAGCAATTTGCGAGTACCAATTGGTACTCGCAAATTGCGCTTGCAATTTCCCATTCATTCCTATGGGCCTGTAGGCCCATAGGAATGAATGGGAAGCTATTCCTTATTTGCGACTCGCTATTTGCGAGTCGCAAATAAGGAATGTGTAGGAATCGCTATTATTTTAGTGATTCCTACATGCATAGGATTTTGCGAGTCCTTAATTGCGAATCCTTAATATTCGCAGTTAAGGACTCGCAAAATCCTAGCTTGATGCATGTGCCTGTATGTGTCTATCAAAAAGGGCTTTAAACCAACAATTTAGACATTGAGTAGATGGGATAGATCTACGATTAGTTCAGTCTACAAAGACTGTGGTTAATCACCTCCTGCTGTAGTACAGGGCCGTTCAGCAAGTGGCATGCCAATATCTCTAGCTGTGGCGCAAGTTGCAACTTTAATGGCAATCTGCAGGGCATCTACTTGTGCGGCCCCTTCCACCTACGTTTGTTAGACACTATAGGGTGTCACAGTAGATGGAGATTCAGAGTGTTTTTGCTTCAAATCTTCCATCATCTCTTCTATGAATGGAGGATGAACTGTTCCACACCTCTGAGCTTAAGATTCTACACTCCACCATGTCTACCAGTTTCACCATTTGCTGCCTCAGCTTGATAAACCCTGCAAGAGATTAAAATTTGTCCCGGCTCTCACTTCTTGCCTTTAGAAGGATACTTTGCCAGTCTGAGAATGTTGTGGTCACTATGTGGCCACTGTGTGCCCCTCCCTCTCTTCACAAGACTTCAGTGAGGGCTGGTCCTCAGAAGCGGCATTCCTACCTTTTATCTTGGGCAGTAAAACCTGCTTGGAGTTTGTTTTCATTAAGTGCACAGGGAGTGCCCGGGTGGTTTCCTGGGAGGGTGTGTGTGAATGCCTCTTTCAGCTGGAATGCCTGCCTGTGAGAAGTATACAAGTGCAGCTTCTGTCAGGGCTGTGGTGCTGTGCCTCTCTGTAGGAGAGTAGGAACTGCACTTATGTTGCCCCCACTTTTTTCTGATGTTTACACTGGTTTCTGGCTATAGTCTGGCTGGGACCCTGCTAATCAGGGCCCCAGCCTCTCTGTTCTCTCTAAACAACTTGGAGTGCATATTAGATACACTAGTGATTGGATACTGTGGTACCTTATGAACCCCTAGTATATGGTACCCTAGGTACCAAGGGCATAGGTACTTCACAGGCCTACCAGGGGCTGAAGCATGTATTATGCCACCCCTGGGAAGCAGACTAAATCTGACACCACAGGCCTGCTACTGCAGCCTGGGTGAGGTAGTGTTAGCACTCCTCACTGAGGTCTAGGTTCACTATATCTCTACCTGCACACACATATAAACCAGTCACCCCTAAGGCAGGCCCTATCAATCCTGAGGGCAGGGTGCTTGGTTTCCATGTGAGGGGGTGCCTCTGCCTAAGCAGGGCCCTCTGCAGCTCTCAGTGTCCATTCTCTGTAGCTGTTTGTGGATGCGGGTAAACCATATACTCTCAAGTGCATTATAACCTAGCGGTAAATGCTAACTTTGGGATGGCTGCATCAAAACATGTCGTGTTTGGTGTCAAATGCTTTGGAATCATACCCCCACACCAGTAACTGGTGTGGGAGTATGATCCCACCCTTCTAGAGGGATAGACATGTACCCACTGTGGAAACACGGTAGAATCCTGAAGAGCCCTGGCATCACAAAATGGTTTCCACCAGCACAAACACTGGGCTGCCCTCCTGCTGCTGATCGAAACTTGCAGTGGAGGAGGCCCAACAATAGGCATCCTGCCACAGCGAGGTGTGGTCACCTCCCAGACAGGGTTTAGTGTATTGGGGCTGGGTGGGTGCACTCCTAGAGTACTTTGAAGTCCTGCACTGGGGGAGCAGTAGGCTCCTCTCTGCATATGCCAGCTCAAACCGGTTCAGGGGCTACCAGCCCCTGCTCTGGTGCGAAACTGGACAAAGGCAAGTGGGTGTAGCCACCCACTCCCCTGACCCTCCCAGAGGAGTGGTCATAGAGCTAGTCCCTCCCTTTCCTTTAGTATAAGATAGGGAAACCTTGCCATTGCAAACTAGATATCCCTGGGCGACACTCTGAAGAAGAATCCTGGACCTTCGACGTTCCACTACCTTTGGAAGACTGAAGAATTTTCCTTGGAGTCAAGGGGTGACTCCCCTGCTTGGCAGGCACCAAAACCTTGCATCAACGGTCGCAAACTTTCCCACTCCTGCCAGAGTCCGAAGTCCCTGCAGCCCCGGAAGTGGATTTCCTGACTTCTCGACGGCCATCGTGAGTCCCCAGCGAAGCTGAGGCAAGTGGACCCCACGAGTGACGAGGAACAGCAATACCCGGGTACAGTGCACTGTTGTCGAGTGCAACCCCTTCACGACGTTCTACAAACTTGTGCTTTGGACCATGTGTGGTCCA
This sequence comes from Triturus cristatus, assembly GCF_964204655.1. Taxonomy (NCBI): domain Eukaryota; kingdom Metazoa; phylum Chordata; class Amphibia; order Caudata; family Salamandridae; genus Triturus; species Triturus cristatus. Next base: position 45,205,049 of record NC_140589.1, read on the forward strand.
AGCCTCCAGCAGGATTTCCTCCGAAGATCAGAGGCCTACCTCGTCCCGAGTGATCGTGGACTCCTGGTGAGTGAATCCTCCCGAGGCGTCTTTGCGATCCCTTGCCGGTTGGCTTGTGGGTCCCCAGAAGACTTTTTCTACAGAACCAAAGGACTTGCCTGTTTGCTCCTGGCCTGCCCTGACTTACCTTCGCTGGGTGAGTCCCTCAGACCTTGCTGGTCTGCACCGCTGACTTTCTTCACTTTCCACGAGACTTGTTGCTGCCAAGACTTGTTGGCTCCAATGCGGTTGCCGACACCTCAGTAAGCTGCAGACTTTGTGGGACACTCCAAATCCAGCTCCTGGTCGTCGTTGACGCCTCCTGGACCTCGTGGCTGAAGAGTCAAGACACCCGTGATCACCTGAAATCACCCGACTACTGTGGGCATCCAGCTTCCTGGCCCCGGGTCACTGGCAAGTGACTTTGAACGCTGTCACCTCTGCTTTCAGGTCTTCTTTCTTCTGAATCCAGCCTTGGATTCCACCGGAAACTTCTGTCTTCACAAGCAGCAAGTCTTCTTTGGCTCCCATTGAAAACGACGCCGCGACCCGACATCAAAAGACACCTATGCACCCGGCTTCCCTGGGTGAGGTAACTCCAGCACTACGGTGCTCCTGTGTGTGTTGGCTCTAGAACTACTTACCCTGTAAGTGACTTGCTTGTAGACTCTCCCGAAGTATCCTAAAACTTTAAAATTCCAACCGCGACTTGCTATATTGAAGTCTATTGGGATCCGCGGCTGTGTTCTCACACTGCATGCGTCTCCCGTGGGTCCTTTACTTACCTGCCTTGGGTGGATTAGTGAGGCCCCAGCGCTTCTGAAGACCTTAGGCCTGGTACGCCCCTAGGGCCCCAGCCATATTTGTGCTTAACTTATTGTAAAACGTTAATATTTGAATGTGTTCCTCACTTCTAATCTCATAAAGAGATTAGTAGAGTGTGTCTAGAAATAAATACATATATATTTGATATATATACCTGTGTGGTGTCCTTTCATTTGGTAATTCAAGAGATTATAAGGTAAAACAAGCTGCTTTACATTCCTCAGAGACTTAGCCTGAAGGCTGCTCTCCACAGCTACCACTAGGATAGCTTTCTTTAAAAGGTTGTCTTAAACCTAACTAACATAAGAGTCGAATTGGACTGGTGCAAGGTGGCCACTTTAACTAGTGACCAGCCTATACCAGGCCAACTTCTCACACTCTCCGAGAGGTTGGAGCAGGGGTAGTGTATTTACTGTGCCGCGGATTAGATCTCAGCCAGCCTAAGGTTTAACCAATCAAGTCTTTTCCCAATATCTGAGGGATTCAGCCGAGTCCATGGGTGCTGTGGGATGTGACAGCTTGAACTATTTGTTGTCCAACTCATGTGCGAGAGGGCACAATGTGGCGTCTTTGACAAAACCATGAAAGGGAGGAGAGGCCTCCTTGGGGCAAAGGGCCTTGTTATTTTTGTGAAACGTTGTGATGGGAGATGTAATTCCCCTGCGGGTGGGAATGCCTGTTGGATGTGCTGCACGCGAGGGCGACCCCCTGCAAGACGGTGTACCTGTTTCGGTTTTTTTCAAACCCTGGGAGGGCAGTGTCAGGTCAATGCAGGACAGTGGGAGGCTTTTTATTCGAGTTCTGGGGCACTGGAGCTGTCCTTCTCAGACAATGTGCCTTCTGTAAACCCAAGATAAGTCAGAGAGCCGCAGCAGGATAGAGCTGGGACCGGATGTGACCTCCAGATTGGCAAATATGTTGTCCTTCCTGAAGGGCACATTACTTCCAAATATGTTTTACCCCAACGCACAGGGTTGGGGAAAAGAGATTCCGCAGTATGGGCTGAAAGGACTTTACAACAAGTGTCTTCACCCCAAAGAGCATCACCGCAAGAAGACACAGTGAGATGGTCACTCAGGGCCACAAAAGGGAGAAATGGTGGTTTCCGTTTTGTCCCAGCAGCAGCTTTGGCCTTAGGGGCACTGGAGTTAGTCTATAGGTTACCTATGGGAGTGAGGGTCCTGAATATTGCAAAAAATGGGAATTAATTAAAATAATACAGCGTGGAACAGCTTGGAACGCTACCTGAGGAGTTTCCACCCTACACGTTATTAGCTGCAGACTCTAATTATCTTCCATCCACGCCAGGGCACGCCCTATGTTCTACAGATACCAGGATCCTCTCTGTTTTTCATTTCACAAGGGGTTGATCACAGCTGATCTCATTGAATCTGTCAGATAAGTGCCCTCATCCTGGGTGTTCCTTCCTTTAACCCACTCTGCCACTACTCCACTGGCCTGTAGCTCAAAATAAAGTGAAAATAACATCGCCAGCTGGATGCAGGACAACTGCCTAAAGCCCAACACGGACAAGACAGAAGCATCCTGGTGTCCCTTGCAACTCGCACCTACTCGTACCCCCGCTGACCATGCTAGGAACCTAGGCATCTCTTTGGACAACAAGCTAACCATGATGACTCAGGTCAGCTCCATCTCGTCCTGCTGCTTATTTATCTTTGGTATGCTTCGTAAGATACTCAAATGGTTACCTCAAAGCTCAAGACACATCATCAACCAGGCTCTCATCTCCAGTCGACTGGACTACGGCAAAGCTCTCTATGTAACAAAGCTCTCTACCTTGGAACTCCACTGGCTCCCTGTACAGAAAAGATGCCAGTTCAAGCTCCTGACCCACACATGCAGGGCCCTACACAACTGTGGACTCGCCTACGTGAACCGCCGCCTGAACTTCCATCAGCCCGCCAGACACCTGCGCTCCACTTCCTTTTCTCTAACCTTCACCCTCTCACCTAACGTAGTAGATGCGCTGGTCACTCCTTCGCCTAAATAGCAGCAAAGACATGGAACAAGCTACCCTTTCATCTCTGGACCTCCCCATCTGTTCCAGGGGTCTGGAAGGCCCTGAAGACCTGGCAAATCAACTGGACCCTGCCAGAGCCTGGATACCTTCAGGATGACAAGAAGCGCTCTACAAATCTACTAATTATTAACTACTTTAAGATAGTTTGAGAGCTGATTGTGAAAATACTTCTCACTCCTTTCCAAAAGCTACAAGTTGGCATCATTGATGAAGCACAAGAAATGCTGAGACCAATGGACACAAAAGGATTTTTTTTCTTTTAGAACCGATGCACTCTAGGGATAAAGGATATCACAGCGGTTTTTGTGATTCCCCGAGATTATCATAGTGTTGGTTGATGAGGTACCATTTTGAGGAAGAACATCACAAGCAGATAAACTTTCCCGCTGGTTTGAAGACTGTTTCTACAGCCGATATTCTTTATATTTCTTAATGTCCAGCTGCAGTCGGATAAATGTAATGTCCCAGAGGAGGATGGGAGTAGGCCAGTCTGGCATTAAGTGGTACTTGTGTTAGTCTCCTTTTATTTGATTGTCTCTAACTGGGCTACATAAAATGGCCTACATACATCCGAGCTGCTCTCCGATGCGTGCATCCTCCTCCTTGCCAGTTCCTCTTCACCCAGAACTCCCTGTCCCCTTTTGGTCCTGGACGTCCGGTCACCATGCAAGGGATTTGAGAGACATAAGTAGTGTCTCACTCTGGTCTCGCATGACCTCAAGCGCCACGACAAGGCTGATAAGATCACCATCCAGGTCCTCGACTGATAGTATCCTCCTGTTTCCTAACAAGTGATGAACATCTGCTCATGGTAGCCATGATGGCGCTTACAATTCATGATGGGAACCACATCTGCCTAACACAATATGAGAAAATGAAGCCAAAATCCAAGCTGCACCCAGCCAGGGTACAGGCACCCACCTGGATAGCCAAAAAGCCAATTTTGTGTGTTGACAAATTTACAAGACCCCTAAAAAGACCGGACAGTGGAAGTGAAAATACATGTCATGAGTAGGCATGACCCAGCTGGTCTTCCCAGCCCAGCCACCATAGAACAACTCAAACGAATGACTGTCTTATGCTTGGTGGAAGACATCATACCATTGTCACCAAGTGTAGTGACCCAGGAAAGGTGAGCAGTCTGGCGATCTGGCATAAGTAGGCGGGACACTGGTACTTGTGTCAATGTCCTTTTTTGATTATCTCTAACTAGGTTACATGAAGCAGCCTGCTTACTTCGAAGGTATTCTACCGTGCATGCCTCCTCCTCCTTGCCCATTCCTCTTTCCCCACATTTCCTGCCCCTGCCCTGGTCTTGTAAGTCAGGTAGCCGAGCTGCTAGACTGCTGACTTTCTTGGCAGTTCAACTGGCTTTGGACGCCATTACAATCCCTCTGGAAAGTTTAAGGGCAAAGCTGACTTGTAACTGGGTCTTGATGTAGAGAGATATTGGTTGCATATCAGGGACATCTAAAAAACTTTGAGGCTTATTCACAAGGAACTATCGCTGACTTAACGGCACTTTATCACAGCCAAAGTTGCGATAAACGTATCGCCCCAATCACAAGCTGGTGTTAACAGCCCACAGCACTAGTTTACCCGCGATAGCAGCCGCAAAAAACATCGCCACGGATGACCCCCGCAACTATCGTTAATGAGATGCAGAGTAGGCGTTCCCGTGCCAAAAGCTGCGACAACACCACTCTACAACATTCACAACGAACAGCCAGAACTGCGATTAGAACACAAAACCGGCGATAAGGCGCGTTAGCAGCAGGAAAATAACATCTGCTCTGACCTGGTGCTAAGTCGGACCACAGCCTGCCCCACAAAAAGGAGCACAGCCCACAGCCATATCGGAAGGGCAGCAGATGCCATGGAGCCACTGGTCATGCGGCCCGGACACCCAAGAGGACCACAACACCCACTGCCACCACCCCAGGGCCACATACAGAATCCGGAACACCCCCCTCCGGACTACCACCCAGGCAGCGCTGAAAAGACAGCGGACCTCCAGGAAACACACCAGCCTCACAGACCCAACACCTGACAATGTGATTGCCCAATACAGGCTCAAAAGGACAACCATCGCATGCATCATGACCAACAACGCCCAACAGGGCGACGGCACCAACACAACGGACAACCAACATCCCGCCCCACACAAAGCTGCTGGCTGTGCTGCACCTGTTGGCCCCTGGTACCCCCTAACCAACACCGCCAGAGTCGGAGGAGTCACACAGCCAGCCACATCCAAGTCCCTCACACCTGTCATGGACATCACCACAGCCTGGTACCCCAGTCCCCAAACGTCCAACATAATGCGCAGGATCCGCTGGAGACCAAGCAAGGACCATATGCCATAGCTGGATGCATGCACGTGTTGGGTGCAATCCACAGCACACATGTCATACCTGTGCCCCTTTTCGACACCGCACACAATTGCCGCAACAGAAAGTACACGTCTCACATCAATGTGCATTCAAAAACCGAACACCGTGGAACCTCCACCGATGTCGTCTCCAAATACCCAGCCAGTGTGCACGATTCCCCCATCCTCCGACAGTCCATCAGCAACCAGCGGTCCTAGGATTGCACCAAGGGAAATGAACAGCTCCTTGGCAAATTCCAATAGAACACCCCACTCACCTCAACTCCACAACCATGCAACTCACAACTCTGGCTATGCACACGTCACAAAAACAAAACCAACAGGCAAAAGAGCATGCCCACCCACCGGACACGACAGGACAACTCACAATGGTAATCTGGGCAAGCCGTGAACATGAGCCAGCAACGGCATGGCACCTCAGCCATACAGTAGCCGAATGTGGGGAGAGGTGGCAACAAGGCATGTGTGAAGGAGGCAGGAGAACCATGATTGTGAAAGTACATAATGCCAAGAGTGGCGGAGATGTGCTGGACAGACCGCAGTATGCAGAACGCACCCATATCCATGGCGACATACATCTCTGGCGTATGGAGTGTAGTGGACAGTAGATGCAACAATGTCACCCCGGCCAGTGGGTGACTGTGTAAATGTTGCCTGTTACGTCCCCCCCGTAAGCGTGAGCAGAGTGGGATGGCCCGGCATACACCAGGCCAGCGTAGGGGTGTGAATAAAAAGCACGTAGCCCTGGGCGTGATCCTCTTCTGGAAAGCCCAACGTCTCTGCCAGGGTGGCACCGCTCACCACGCCACAAGGCCGATGCCGTTCTCGTGAGCGGAGTTGCCTGCGATCTTGTGTGCATGCCGTAACCCGGCCCGCTGGACCCCGAACACGTCAGGCCAGCCCCTGCGCAGCCAGGCCAAACTGATCACCTGCCGACACCGGCGTGTGTCACGGAGGGCCCACCACATGCAGTTGCAAGCTCCAAGCCCAAGGCCCGCGACCTTGGCAGCCTCCGCAGACCATCACGGGCTCCACGACACAGGCTCGCTTTAGTCCTTTCTCATTGCCGTACTCTACTGCCGCCTCCGGCCTACACAGTCAAGTAAGTCACACATTTGGAACTGAGTCTTGATTACACCATGGCAGTGAACATTATCTAAGGCAGAGTTCATGTCATTATACTCCCTTCGATGTGGTGCCACCAAGTCTGTGCATAGCATTACAACCACACGTGTCTGTGGGCCTACGCGGACTACTGCCCTGGGCCTACGCTGCGCACGAGTAGGTCACAGAATTGGAACAGAACATCAGTTATTCAAAGACAGAATACAACTCATCGCACGCAAGGAGAGGTGTATGAGGATGAGGCATTGCAGTCTGGAGGGAACAGGATCATCGTTATGGAGGTGATTGAACACTACTGACAACTGCCCTGGTGTCACTAACTCTGTGCATCGCAAGCCAACAACAGGTGGGTGTGGGCTACTGCTGACCGCTGCCTCCGGCCTACACTGCGGTCCAGTAAGTCCCAGAGTCTTGATTTAGTAATGGTGGAGTTCATATCAGTGTACCGGCATCATCGCAGACTGCATCCCCTCTCAGCACCGGTGCCACTTAGTTTGTTAGCCGACATTCATGGACACTCTCTGGTCGTACATTGGTGGCGTCTGAGTCCATGGACTAGGAGCTAGTTTTCATCCTCATGTAGCTGATACCGAATTGGTGGTGAAAACGAGGCTGGCGCTTTCCACTCCTCCATTTGCTGCTGCCTGATAACATCAGACCTTCCGCATCATGCCCTGGAGGACACCTTCCTCTGTCCCCCGCAAGCCTACGCCACATTCACCTTGGACACCGATGAGGACTGCGCATGGACCTACCTCAGTGCACCGTAAGTCACCGCCCGTTACTACGTTTTGTGTTGTTGAGAGGTTGCGCAGCAATGTCACCTTAAGCAGTGTGGGAGACCTGGGACGCTGATGAGGAAGATGATACAGGTCTAACACACCCCACTGCATCTGCATCAGGAATGTCTCAAAGGGACACAATCCGAGACTTTTTATTGACATGTGCACGCTCAGCTGTAGTGCCCCTACCTCGGTGCACTGCAACTCACGGACACTTCTGTTTGCATGTTGTGTTACCTCTGGACTTTCTCTGGCTCCCTCCATGTTGCTAATCAATTGACTATCATGCAGTTGTTTTCAGTTTCCGTTGCACTGGTGTCCACTGTTCAAGTGGTTGCCAGCATCAAGCACTCTGTGCGGGCTGGCTTGCACTCACCCCACAAACACCCAGCACAGGTGTCACTGTGCATGTGGCCCTGCCAATAAAGGGGCCGGGCGCACGTGCCTGTAACCAGTACAACATAATGTCTACGTGTGTCCCTGTGGTCTTGTTGTTGATGCAGACATGTCACCGCAGGCAGCGGGTTGGAGCTTGGTCATGTAGCTTTGTCATCACCCACTCAATTCGGAAGGGGAGTGGCCAGGGCTGTCGTACGCCGAGCCAACGTGGGTGTGTGACTACTATTTGCGCGCCCCTGGGTGTGGTTCTGTACTGTGAATGTGCATCTTCATGGGTCTCTATGGCAGTGTGGGCCTCCTTTGTGGGATGTGGGTGGTCCCTGAGGGTGATAGACACCAACGTATGTGTTCTAGTTCACCTTCCATGGGTTCGGCACCCACCCACACCTGTTGGGCCACCTCCTTTTGTCGTGCTGATACCTGGCATTGGGGTGCCATGTGTGGGTGGGTGAAGTTTCGTGAGCCAAATGTGCTTGTGGGTGCTTCCTGCTGTGTGGTCTGTTGCAGGCTCTGTGTTCTCCTCTAAGTAGCTTGTCTGCCCTGGTCCTGGTGGTGGGTTGCGTGGGATATCCATGGGCTGTTGTAGGGCGTTGGTGTCGACGGTGTGGTGGTCCTCTCCGGCATCACAGATGTGTTGTCTTCTGTGCTCTGCTGGAGGTGTTGTGTGCCCCTCTGCAATGTGAAGGGGAGATGCATGTTGACATTGTGTTGACATGTATGTTGGTGCATTGTTCTGGTTTACATTCAGACTGTATGGCAATGTACATTGTGACTGTTTGGGAGGTGCTGGATTCTTCTGCAGGACAGTGTACATTTGGACTACATGACGGATGTGAGGTTGTACGCGTACATTTGCATTTCAAAGTTTCCAGCTCTGTCAGATGTAGTAGGCATGTTTCTGTGCATGTGCGGAGCCAGTTGTGTCCTCTGTGCTGCAGTGTCTGCTATGCGCATTGTACCATGTTGTCATCAATGTGGGTGTGCTGTTCTTGCTATGTGTGTGTGCTGCAGTGTGTCAGGGGATCCGGGACATGATCCTGGGTAATTGTGGGTGTGCAGTGTGCTACACCTCGTTGTGCATGTGTGCCATTGTGCCCATCTCCCCCCCTCCCCGCAGTACATGTTTGTTACTCTCCCTGTTGATGTTGTCAGGTCCTCTCGCGCTGTGTCCGTACTCCCACCTCCTTGCATCGTCTCCACACTGATGACTGTGGTCTCGGTTTCCTCCAGCTCATCCTGTGGTGCTGGACTGCCACCTCCTGTCGCCATTGCTGCCTTCCTGTTGGCAGCGGGTTGTGCATGGTTTAGGTTGTCAAGTCATGCCGGCGCCTCTTGGCCTCCTCGGCACTCCGACTGCATTCCAGGTGGTCTGCTTGTGGGTCAGTTGCTTGTAGTGTTCTGTCACCTCCGCAACGCTGGTCTTGTTTTCCTGCGGTCTGCACCCTGTCTTCCTCTCCCTCTTCTCCTTGGCCTTCCCCGACCCCGTTGTTCATTGCTGGTGGTCTGTGGGGGTTGTGGGGTTCGCGTTGGCCTCTGCGGCATCCATGTTGCTACGTGCTTTGGCTTGTTTCTGGTGTGTTGTTTCTGTGTTTTTTGTGCTACATTTTCCCGCCAGATGCGTGGTATGTGCAGGCCTGTGGCTGGTTTTCATGACTTTTTGTACCGTGATTGTCCTCGTCGCCTTTTTGTTTGCGTTCGCGTTTCGCATTTTTGCAGCGTGGCATAGGATTTTGCGTGGCCATTTGACGCGTTATCTGGTGACTCTCGCATGCTACCACTCCGTTGTGAATACTTGGTTGGCACGGCGTAATTTTCCCGCGTTGGGCTGCGATGTTGAGAGTTGCGTTAGGCTACTCTTGCGGTAGTTATCGCACGTTGTGGTGAAAATACCCCTTTATTTCCTAATGATTGCCCTTGGGTAATTATTGAACGGCATTGGAGAGTGGTGAACGGTGTGCACGAAGAAGACCCAGATCCCAGTTAGTGGTGTGGTGCATGCTCTGATTTCAGTGCAGATACACGTCAACTGTCAATCATCAGATGAAAGAGGCGTTATAGGAAACCAGGATTGAGAGGTTGTGGGTCCGGCTGTCATATTATGGACCTGAAGGAATGGGCTTTCCTATTAAAGCTGGTCCATCATGGGTTAAAAGTCTTCAAGACTAACGCGTTGCTAGACTGAGGTCTCTTGCACAGAGGGTCTGGTATGGGTCAGTACCACTGAGACAGCCGAACAGATTGGGTTTCTTCAGCTATCTTTATTCCTCACATATTACTCCATCATTCTGTAATAACTCCAGATTCAGGGGGAGATAAAGAGGCTGTTGAAACCACCACACAGGGCAACGAAGCTCACTCCTTCAGGGTGGAGAGGGCGGCTCATAGCCAGGAAGCAAGCACCTCTGCAAGTAATGACCTGGATGGGTATAACATCTCGGGCCGGCCGGAGGTCTGGAGTTCCTGCCAGGGTGGAGGTTCTCTGTCCATGTGGGTGAGATGGACAAGTGGCTCTCTCGGGCCACCCTGGTGGGCAGAAGGTTCTTACCTTCTTGGATTACCCACAATGAATGGAGCCCTACTCACATGGCCACATACACAGTAGGGGCACAGCAGGCTGCTCCGGGCTCTTTCGCCACTAGTGTAGATCGGAGCAGTGCTATCTGCCACCTAGGTCACCTTATGTTGGCATCCCTCCTTGTCACTTATTTTTACAATACTAATGGCCTGAACCATCTGCTTGCTGATGTAATCTGGGACGGTGTGCAGCGTACTGTGTACAGGAGGAGCAGGCTGCTGAACTTGGCACCGTACACTGGGCCTCATTTATGAAAAGTGACACATCGCTGCGAGAAAACAGCGATGCGTCACTTTTCATTGCACCCTCCTTGCGACACCAATGATGCGTCATATTTACAGTATGACGCATCATGTCGCAAGGAGATACAGATACGTCAGTATTTCTGACGTATCTGTAGGCTCAAAAATGACGCATTGCTGGAGTGTGTCACAAAAGTGACGCAACTCCAGCAATGGGTCATTACACATGGGCAAGTCCCATTTCAAATGTGCCTGCGTCAGTCTTACGCCTGCCATGAGGCAGGCGTAAGATATTGACGCATTTGCGTATTAGAAGAAGCGCAGTGAAATCTTATAGATTTCACTGCGTCACTTCTACGACCCTTTCTTGCGTCAGAACGCCCACCCTGCATACATTATACCTGGCGCAGGTATAATGTGGCGCAGGGGTTTACAAAGTGATGCATCTACCTAGATGCGTCACTTTGTAAATATCGTGCTACAAGCTCATTTTTTACGCCGCGGGTGCGTCACAAAAAGTGACGCACCGGCGGCGTCAAAAGTGACGCAAGGCCTCATAAATAAGCCCCACTGTCCCAACCTTGATTACATCTGAGAGCAGTTGGATAAAAGGCAATGATAGCGTTGCAAATTGTATTTCAAAAATATATTTATGTAGCGCTTACTAACCCAGGCAAGGCGCTGAAGTGCTTTGCGGCGAGTAGCATACTACTCCGGAACCCAAGATTAGAGTTAAATTGTTAGTAGATTAGTAATATGTGCATTTTCCCTTGTGGATTAGTTGTGGGAGGTTTTTGCTCTTGTGTTTCTGTGCGGTTAGTAGTTTTTTGAGTAGGGATAGAACGATGGGACTGGATTAGAAAGGGGAAGCAAAAGGTTGTTACTGGAAGTAGTGGACATGTGCGTCTATCAGTTGGGTGAATTGGCTATAAAGGAGGAGGAAGTTTGAAAAGGATGTTTAGACTACAAGGTAGTCAAAATGGTTTGGGATGAGTCAGAGAGAAGAGAGATGGATTTTTTTTAAACAAAGAACTTAAATTAAGTTATGCATATACAGATGACAGTAAAGTTTTAGTAGCTGGCACAAACCCCTCTAAATATACACACACCAATGTGTTCACAGAAGATTTTTTATGGAACATTCTGGACTTTGCATCCTGGTAGGGTGATTCTGTGATCTCTAAGTTGAGATTAAATGTTCATATGATCTTGTCTTATCAGTCTTTTTATCCTTAAGGCGATCGACAAGTCATCGCATCCAGTAAATGTTGTTCTGATTCAAACCATTCTTTCCATAGGGCACTGCTATTCATTTGCTCCTGTGGATATTTTGAACCCGGAAAGAAGTCATCAGATAAAGAAATGATCTCATTTCCTGGTACACAAACAACAATGGCGGGGCAGTCAGAGTGCCCTGATTCAACCAATGCATGAATGCTGCCAACAGGACGCGTGCAGCACGCCAGAGCCGTATTGCATTTCAGCAAAGTCCCCTCACCATTTTATCCTATAACATCTAGGAGCCTCCAACTAACGCTTTACACAGCTGGGCACTTCTAGATTGTAGAACAATCTTATCAAAGTGGACAACATCTGTAGGACAGGACCCCGAGGTGTCTCCGACGAGACCTTATAGGGAACGAAGTGAGGACAGATACTACACCATAGCGGGGACTGTGAAAGGAAACCTCCCACGGTTCCACTATCCAGAAAGCAGATCAGCAAGAATACCGTAAGTCCAGAAGTGGTAGTGGGAGATCTGAGGGAAGCGAAGCAGACGTCTCAAGAGTGATGGAAGTGCTGGAGTAGGAAATGTTGTAGGACACTGACCGGGCTCCAAAAATTACAACCCTCATTGAGGTCCACTCACCATCCCCCTCCCAGAGGGATTCTAGCGGATTGGCCCAGCCCACTTTCTAACATGCCCATTGGATGTAACTCAAATAACATCAAAAAGTGCGACGGCGACTCGTTGAGCAGAACTCTCTCGCCTTCCTTCTGGTGTATTCCTGCGTGTGCTCCCCCACAGCAGCTGTCATAGCGTGCTGTGAGTGTGAGGGACGGCAAGGAGCCTACAGAGTGGGCGACGTACCAGCTGCTTACACAGCAGCTCAGTCTTTTACTAATGCGATGGCCAGGTCCGCACTCACTGCATCCTTTTAAATGTGCAACGTGACGCCGACCAGAGAAGTGTGCCCTATACATAATACAAGCCTAGGTGTACAAAACATTATTTACAGCCAATGACATCATGCTCAAAGTAAAAAACATAAAACCAGTTACATTTATGTAGACTCATGATTTGCACCCCCACTCGTCTTTCCCTCAAAATAACTCACTGTACTCGGGCAAAACAAAATCCATACCAAATGACTGCTCCTCCAACTAACGAGTGAGGCTCAGCTCTTAAGCAGACCCCCAATATCAGGCCAGAGCAGTGACGGTTCCTCCTTACGGGCGGAGGAGCATCGCCCCACCTGCTGCCAGTGCAGCAGGTAAATGTAAATTAATAAAATGGTCATTACCATTTTATTATATGATGTGCCGCTGCCTGCGCTGTTCTAGTGTGAGGGCAGGGCTGAGCCCTGTTGATTGGCGGCAGCAGAGGAATAACTTGCCATGCGTGCCAGTGCGGAGTGCGTATGTCGGATTGTCCAATTGTCTTGCGACGGCCAGCCCAACATGCGCACTTCAGACCGCCCCAGGCTCAGGTTGCGAGCCTCAAAAGGAGTGCTGCGTTAGCCTGCTCAAACCAATCCTGGTGCTTCTTTCATGGTGAAATGAAAACAGCATGACAGCAGCTCCAGGACTGGCTAGGTTCGTGTTGGCTTTTGTAGGAAGTCAACTACCGTCCTTCCCTTTACCTCCCTTTCGAACCGGATAGAATACAAACATCTATTATTATTGGAAGGTTAGGACCAACATGGGCAGATTTCAAGGCTAGTCTCTGCCTCCGAATTCGTGCACCCAGAAATCCGCTTCGGATCGCTGAATCGTGATCTGCTGGAAACAAGGCTGCATGAGCTCAATATATATATCCTGAGCCAGAATGCTTTGCCCCTAATTCTTGGAAAGGGAGATAAGAGGATGCGACAGGCCTCAGCTTTTAATTTGTGGCAGTTTTATCTGAGTTTAGAAGTCTGTTTTTGTTTGCACTATGCTATTAAATTGCCAAAAATGAATTGCTCATTGTCTGTTACCATATATGCCACAAGACCCATGCAGACAGATCGCCTCTGCTTCAGCCTAAGTCAAGGGGGAAAATACATTCTCGTGACTATTTTTTCAAATCGCCCACGTGTCTGCTCTAAAATGTTGGCATGTACGTCACTGGGATGGAAAGTGCAACACTGGCAGACGGTGCTGGCGCACAATCTTAGAACTGCGGGGCACACGCAGCCTGGTGGCACAGACCTCACTGGGTGTTACCTTTCCCTCCGACTGTTGACGGTTTTATAATCTTAAAGCTGTTTGCAGTCTGTTGTCTGAACGCCTCTCCTTGGCAGTCTGTTGGCGCCTTTATTAGCTGTGCAAACAGGGCTTTATTACAGCCGGCCATTGATTTACTGCCCCTGCCAGAAGCGCAGTAATGAAGGACTCCGCAAAGACTGAAAACCTGCCTCTTTCAGCTGAGGTTTGCGCATATCATGGCCTGTTCTATAGCTCCCCTTTGCTTCCAATCTTTCTGGAGAGTGGCGTCCAGCGCCGGGACACACCAGTTGGTGTACCCAGGCGCTTTATAAGTGGTTTATTATTAATATTATACTCAGATAAGGAGAAGTGGCCTCGCCAATGTGCCATGGGCCCTGGTGCAAGGGAGGAAATGGACCCCTGGTCGCTGTTTGAACTGTGAAATACAGCAATAATCAGTGTTGAGTGGGCCCCTCAGGCCTCTGGCCCCGGTGCCACTGCGCCTGCTGCACCGATGGAAGCCACGCCCCTGATATGGAGCAGACCGTTGTGGTTCTGGTGCCTGCAGACTCTCTCTGACTCTCCATAGAGTACTCTGGGAGGGTTTATGGTCATACAGCGGCCCCTGTTATCTGGGAGTTACTTTATTTGTGCTGAACGAATATTTAAACAGCTTGTTAACTTTCCTTGTGATGAAAAGAGGCGGTAGTAATGGCAGTTTTATTTGTCACTACCTTTTCTGACAGACCCAGTCCATTCACTCACAGAGAGCAAGGGGCCAGCCATGCTCTGAGACATTTAGGAAGGAATATTTGACTGTTTACCTTGACAGGTTCTGAGTACAATGATGTCTTTGATGGAAAAAAGCGATTTTTATTTTAGATAGGAGTAACATTTAGGAGTAAAAAATAAAAATATGTTTTTAATATTTAAACTGTGTTTTTGCTTCATGTAGCCGATGGTTGTTGTGTAGATAGAAATTCATGCAAATGAAAACCTGTATTTCCACCCTCAAGGTCCACCTGGGATCCGGCGGCTGCAGATGCACTGTGGGTAGTTGTGGCTGCCATTCACAGTGTCACAGATCTGGATATATCAGATGTATTCGCCTCATTACTGGGAGTGAAACAGGCCGGGGGTCGAGGTAGCAAACAGGAAATGACGCGCTCCCTTGTGCTACGACTTCCTATTGCGCATTTATTCGAACTCTTCATGCACAACTGGAAACTGAATAATATTAACGAGCAGTGACTCATGGGGGACACAAGTAACGGGCTACTAAAACCAGAAAAAAACTGAAAATGGATTTACTGTGAAGAAATGAATAATCTTGTTAAGGCAGATAGTGAAGCAGTGGACGGGGGTTGGCAGCAGAAACCCGGGTAGCTCTAGGTAGGTACATCACGTGTGGATGGTCCAGGATGGCAGACGCTGCCCCTATGTTTGAGCCACCCTCACATGATGCGCCTCGGAAGAGGTGATTGGACTTCGCCCCATATCAAGTGTTAAATAGTATGTCATTTATTGTAGTGTGTTTGATTGTACATGCTTATTATTTTTTTATTTGTGTTTTGGTAAGATAAGTTTTACGTATGAAATTGTTGAAATTTGTATTTTTTGTTGTATTATTATATATAATTAATTTTTGAATATTTGTTTTTTTTCCGTAGTGTTATATTGGGTTTTTAGGGAAAAAGGGAGGGGAGACTTAGAAAAAATTCAGTTTGAAACTAAAATTGTAAGGTAATAATTTTTACTTTATGTAAATTTATAATTTTGAATGTTGACATTTATTTTATTATATTAATATTTTTATAGATTTATTTTGACGTTAATTAAAATATATCAATGGTATTAATTGAATATTTCAAATAAGAAAAAGCATGCATATTATAACATATTAAAAATGTATACAAATACTGTTTTTATTTTAGTTTATTTAAACAGTTCATTGATACAACTTTCTTTCAAGATGTCTGGGCTTTTTGAGTTGGGTATGTATGTGGGACTGTACAGAGGTAATCCTGCTGTCCTAGAGATAGGAGTCTGAAATAACAAAAGTAGGGCTTTCCAGCAACCAGGCAGTGGATACACTAGAATTGTTTTGGCATCCTGTTTCCCTTCCTTTGAAGTGCACCCCAGTGTTATATGTAAAACCTAGAGACAGAGGTCTGGTAGGACAAAACAGGTCCTTCAGAAACCACACAATGGATACACAAGAATGATCTTGGTATGCTTTTTTGCCTTTTAAGTGCACCCCAAAGTGTTGTATGTGAACCCAGCAGACCTGCCCAGCAAGCTTTGACACCCAAGCTGGATTTTACACTGTAAAATCAAAAAGGATGCTCACAGCCGTCCCCCTTCATGTTGTGTGATGTGCAGAGGAGTCAGTCATATTTGCACTTTTGGTCAGCCTTTTATTTGCTCCTGGGCGGAATTTCACAACTTTTTCACACCTATTCAAGTTTAATTACTGGCTTGCAGACGTTTGAGAGCAAATGCAAATTAGCCTGCAGGAACATTCCCCAGGGAAAAGGTAAAATTTTAAATGCTACTTGTCCTTAAAAATTGAATTAAAATTCATTGATTTGGATTTTAATAACTGTCAACAATAGTTGTTTAATTATTTTTCTAGCTAGTCCCATTCCTGAGATAAAGTATTAGAATTTTAATCTGTACTCTGGTTTTCTACATAGGACTGCTAGAACTGTCACACACAAAAAAAATCTTTTGGATGCTAGTCACTGCAAGAACATGTAAACATTACATTTCTACGTGCCCTACTTTTAAATATCACTCACTCATATCCAGTCTTGTGGATTCAAAGGTTTACATTGGGGTGATTTATTAGTATCTATAAGGTAGGTTTTGGCTTGTCAAATTGCACTTTTTACACTCAATCAATCAATCAATCAATCAAGGCATTTATACAGCGCACTACTCACCCAGAGGGTCTCAAGGCGCTTGGGGGGGGGGGGGTGGGGTGCCGCTACTGCTCGAACAGCCAGGTCTTGAGCTTCTTCCTGAAGGAGAGGTGGTCTTGGGTCAGACGAAGGTCGGGAGGGAGGGTGTTCCAGGTCTTGGCGGCCAGGTAGGAGAAGGACCTTCCTCCAGTTGTTGCTCTTCGGATGCGGGGGACGGCAGCGAGGGCGTGGTTGGTCGATCGGAGGTGGCGTTTGGGAGCGTAGAAGTTGAGGCGGTTGTTGAGGTAGCTCGGGCCTTGGTCGTGTAGGGCTTTGTGTGCGTGGGTGAGGAGACGGAAGGTGATTCTCTTGTTGACGGGGAGCCAGTGCAGGTCTCTCAGATGTCCGGAGATGTGGCTGCGTCGGGGGATGTCGAGGATGAGTCTGGCTGAGGCGTTCTGGATCCGCTGGAGTCTCTTCTGGAGCTTGGCGGTGGTTCCGGCGTAGAGGGTGTTGCCGTAGTCCATTCGGCTGGTGACGAGTGCCTGGGTGACCGTCTTCCTGGTCTCGGTGGGGATCCACCGGAAGATCTTCTGTAGCATGCGCAGGATGTTAAAACAGGACGCGGAGACGGCATTGACTTGTCTGGTCATGGAGAGGGAGGGGTCCAGGATGAAGCCCAGGTTGCGTGCGTGGTCTGTCGGTTTCGGTGCGGTGCCCAGGGCGGGGGGCCACCAGGAGTCGTCCCAGGCGGAGGGCGAGGAGCCCAGGATGAGGACTTCCGTCTTGTCTGAGTTCAGTTTCAGGCGGCTGGTCGTCATCCACTCGGCTACGTCTTTCATCCCTTCGTGGAGGTTGGTTCTGGCAGTGGCGAGGTCGTTGGTCAGGGAGAGGATCAGCTGGGTGTCGTCGGCGTAGGAGATGATGTTGAGGTTGTGTTGGCGTGCGATGGCCGCAAGGGGGCTCATGTAGACGTTGAAGAGGGTGGGGCTGAGCGAGGAGCCCTGGGGGACGCCGCAGATGACTTCCGTGGCTGCAGATCTGAACGGTGGTAGGCGGACTCTCTGTGTCCTTCCAGCGAGGAAGGAGATGATCCACTCCAGTGCCTTCTCCTGGATTCCGATGTTACTGAGGCGCTGCACTAGGGTGCGGTGGCAAACAGTGTCGAACGCTGCGGAGAGGTCTAGGAGGATGAGGGCCGCAGTTTCACCGTTGTCCAGCAGGGCTCGGATGTCATCGGTGGCAGCGATGAGGGCGGTCTCGGTGCTGTGGTTGGCTCGGAAGCCGGATTGTGAGGGGTCGAGGGATCCATTCGTCTCGAGGAAGGCGGCCAGCTGCTTGTTGACTGTCTTCTCGATGACTTTGGCTGGAAACGGGAGGAGCGAGATGGGGCGGTAATTCTTGAGTTCGGTGGGGTCCGCTGTTGGTTTCTTTAGTAGAGCGCTGAGTTCGGCGTGCTTCCAGCTCTCAGGGAAGGTGGCGGTGTCGAAGGAGGTGTTGATGATGTCCCGCAGGTGGGGTGCGATGACAGCGTCGGCCTTGTTGAAGACGTGGTGGGGGCAGGGGTCGGTCGGAGATCCGGAGTGGATAGAGTTCATCGTGCAGATGGTGTCTTCTGTGTTGATCTGGGTCCAGGCGCTGAGGGTGGTGGTGGGGGGCGTTGGTGCGGTCGTGGGGAGCGTTGTTTGTGGGCCGAAGCTGTTGTGTATGTCAGCGATCTTGTTGTGGAAGTAGGAGGCGAGGGAGTTGCAGAGGTCTTGTGACGGGGTGATGTCGTTGTTTCCGGCGTTGGGGTTGGAGAGCTCTTTCATGATGTTGAAGAGTTCCTTGCAGTTGTGCGCGTTGTTGTCCAGCCGGTCCTTGAATGCTGTTTTCTTGGTGGCGTGGATCAGTTGATGGTGCTTCCGGATGGCGAGCTTGAAGGTGGTCATGTTGTATGGTGTTGGCTCCCTTCTCCAGGCTTTCTCGAGGGCTCGGCAGTTCTTCTTGGAGCTCTTGAGTTCGTCGATGAACCATGGGGCCTTCTTGCTGCCGGGTCTGCTAGGCGGGGTCTTCAATGGGGCGCAGTCGCTGATCCACTTCGTGAGGTTGTCGGCGGCCTGGCTGGGGTTCGCTGAGCTGGCGGGAGGGTGCTGGCTCAGGGAAGCGGCGAGTTGGTCTGCTGTGATCTTGTTCCAGTTTCTTCGGGCAGCCTGTTGCTGGTGGTGGTGGATCGTGGATCTTCTGAAGGTGAAGTGGACGCAGCTGTGGTCCGTCCAGTGGAGTCCGGTGGCGTGGCTGAAGCCGATGTCCTTGCTGGAAGAGAAGACAGCGTTGAGTGTGTGTCCGGCGAGGTGGGTGGGGGTGGTCACCAGCTGCTTGAGTCCGAGGTTGGCGAGGTTGTCGAGTAGGGTGGTGGTGTTGCGGTCGTTGTTGTTCTCCAGGTGGAAGTTGATGTCCCCCAGGAGGATGTAGTCAGCGGAGGGGAGGGCGTGCGGGCTGATGAAGTCGGCGATGTCTTCGCTGAATTGTGTGCGTGGACCCGGGGGTCGGTAGATGAGGGTGCCTCTGAGGGTGGTCTTGGGGTCCGTGTGGATCTGGAAGTGCAGGTGTTCGGCGGTTGTCAGGGTGTCGTCGGTGTTGGTTGTGATGCGGATGGTGTCCCTGTAGATGATGGCGATCCCTCCTCCCGTCTGGTTGTCGCGGTCTCTTCGGGTGATCTTGTAACCCTCTGGGATGGCGATGTCGGGCGCTGAGGAGTCGTTCATCCAGGTTTCCGTGAGGAAGGTGACGTCAGGAGCTGTGGTGTCGAGGAGGTTCCAGAGCTCGATGGCGTGTCTGTGGACGGAGCGGGTGTTGAGTAGGATGCACTTGAGGTGGTTGCTGCTGGTGTTCGGCTTGGCGGGTGCTGGTGCGGGGCTGAACCGGATGCAGGTGAACTTGCAGGCGAGGCAGCTGAAGGGTCCGTGGGTTCGTCTCGGGGTGGCTCGGTAGCATCCCGGGATTCGGCCGGTGTTGAGTGCGTTGAGGGTGGCGGCGTCGTACGTCCGGTGGGTGGGCTGGGGTCTGCGGGGGCCAGGGGTGCTGGCACTGGGCGCGGTCCAGGCGCGGACGGGCGCAGACGGGCTTACCTTTGGCGTACCTTCGGCGCTCAATCGGTGCTCCCGCTGCGCGCGGTCGCTCTGGGGACGTCATAAGTAAGGAGCCGGGAGGGAGGGTCAGCTGGGTGGCGGGAGCGGGGCGGCGAATGGGAGGGCACGTGGGCGTGGCCGCCGTGGCCAGCGGCGGGAAAACGGATCAGCTGGGCAGCGGCGTGCGGGCTGAAGCAGGCAGGCAGGAGGCGGCGGAGTCAGCAGGGCAGCGAGCAGCGAGCAGGCAGAGGTGGCAGGAGGGAGAGGAGCGACGGAGCTCAGAAGTTGAGCGGTCACACTCTGAGGGCGACTGCGGTCCCCTTAAGTAAGGAGCCGGGAGGAAGGGTCAGCTGGGTGGCCTGCGAAAGTCTGGTTACGATTGTAGGCCTGAAGCGATGTCTGCACAGCCACTGTAGTGGGTTGCACAATAGGTGGTGGAGTCCACTATAGGCATTTATCTTCCAGACCCTGGGTACATCTTGTACCCTATACTAGGATATTTTAGCTAAGTTAACTTTACCAGTTAGAAATATGTTAAATCAACTACGTTTAACGAGGAAGCACAGATACTTTACGACAGGTTCGCAGGATTAAAGTGTACAGACCTCTAAAGCCAGGACAAATATAGGGTCCAGCAAAAGGGAGAGAATATGGGGTGAAAAAACGGAAAAAGGCAGATGTCATACATCCTCCCACCCCGTGGTCCTTTTTTGTATTTTACACATTTGTGCTAAAAAAAAGTTTAAATTTTTTTTAACCGATCCCACTGCCATCCATCATCTTGGATAAGTAAAAAAAACAAAGCAAATGGCACCCATGTTATTCCATTGGCCGTATGAGTTTTCATGCATGTGCGCGTGTTCGTCATCACACAGGTATGCGCCTTTGGAAATATGCAACTGTTAGCAGAGGTTGCGTCATCATACCTTTACATTTTTTTTTGCCAGTGCTGCACAGCATCGGGAAAAAGTGTGCTTCCTTTTTCCTTGATATTATATAGCATCGCCAAAAGGCACTGGCAAAACCAATAGGTCGTAGAGGCGAGACCTATGGCTTTGCCAATGCTCGTTACCTTTACTAACACTTAATGCATCTACATTGACGAGGGATAGTCTGACACATACTTTTGTACCTTCTATTCCAACGTTTATTGACTCACTATGAATGACTTTCAAAGTGTTGTATTACTCAATTCTTGCATGCTTAGGTGTTCTCTGGGCCTTCATATATATTCCTATATCCTTCCTCCTATAGGGTATCATTGAAGCCTACAAGCACGGCATCACTATTGACAAAAACACTACGACGATGGGCAAATGGAAGTTTGAAGGCTCGTTCTTCTTCTCTGTCACTGCCATAACAACGATTGGTAGGTGTCTCCACGATTCACAGCTTGGTGGTCCTGCCTCCACTTTATGATCAAAGTGAAATATGTATTGAAGCTATTTCCCATTGTGCCAATAGTTGTTATCAAAGCCATGTCCGGGTGCGTCCACCATGTTTATCAAAGCCATTCTATAAAGCATATATAGCATATATTAAATCTGTGAGTCACAAAGTCAGTAGTATATGTTAAAACCATTCTTTACAGATTCAATATTATGTGAAAAAGCCACGTTTCAGAGTCAATATTATGCATCCAAGCTATGTTTCAGAGAGTCAGCAGTAAATATCTAAGCAATTCTTCAAAGTCAATAGAATGTATGAAAGTCATGCTTCAGAGAGTCAACAGAAAATATCAGATCCATGCTTCAATTAGTCAATACTATTTATCAAATTCATGCTTCCGATGTTCCATGGTATTCCTCAAAGCCATGCTGCAGAGAGTCAATAGTATATATCAAAGCCATGCTTCAGAGAGTCAATAGTATGCATTAAAGCCATGCTTCGGAGAGTCAATAGTATGCGTCAAAGCCATACTTCAGAGAGTCAATAGTGTGCGTCAAAGCCATGCTGCAGAGAGTCAATAGTATATATCAAAGCCATGCTTCAGAGAGTCAATAGTATGCATTAAAGCCATGCTTCGGAGAGTCAATAGTATACGTCAAAGCCATACTTCAGAGAGTCAATAGTGTGCGTCAAAGCCATGCTGCAGAGAGTCAATAGTATGTATCAAAGCCATGCTTCAGAGAGTCAATAGTATGTATTAAAGCCATGCTTCGGAGAGTCAATAGTGTGTATCAAAGCCATGCTTCAGAGAGTCAATAGTATGTATCAAAGCCATGCTTTGGAGAGTCAATAGTATGCATCAAAGCCATACTTCAGAGAGTCAATAGCATACATCAAAGCCATACTTCAGAGAGTCAATAGTATGTGTCAAGGCCATACTTCAGAGAGTCAATAGTATGCGTCAAAGCCATACTTCAGAGAGTCAATAGCATACATCAAAGCCATACTTCAGAGAGTCAATAGTATGCGTCAAAGCCATGCTTCAGAGAGTCAATAGTGTGTATCAAAGCCATGTTTCAGAGAGTCAGTAGTATGTGTCAACGCCATGCTTCAAAGAGTCTATAATATGTTTTAAAGCCATGCTTTAGAGAGTCAATAGTATGCATCAAAGCCATGTTTCAGAGAGTCAGCAGTTCATATCTAAGCAATCCTTCATGCTTCAGCGAGTCATTAGTATATATAAAAGTCATGCTTCATAGTGTCTATAGAAAGTATCAAAGTCATACATCAAAGGGTCAAATACTGCGTATCAAAGCCATACCTCAGAGGTCCCATGATAATCCTCAAAGTCATGCTTCAGAGAGTCAGTAGTACATATATAAGCAATGCTTCAGAGAGTCAATAATATACATGAAAATCATTCTTCAGAGAATCGATAGAAAGTATCAAAGCCATGTTTCAGAAAGTTAAACTATATCTATCAAAGCCATGCTTCAGCGTGTCAATAGCATGTGTCAAATCCATGCTTAAGAGAGTCGGTAGTGTGTGTCAAACCATGTTCGAGGGAGTCAATAGTATGTATCAAAGCCAAGCCAAGCTTTAGAAGGTCAGTCAGACATATAAAAAGGCGTGCTTCAGAAAGTCAATAGTGTGTATCAAAGCCACGTTTCAGGCTTCCATTCCTTATTGCTCCTGGGAGTCGGTGTTATCTTTGGAAGACAATAGTTAGCATTGAAGGTATACTATAGAGAATTTTTAGAATCAAAGCCATTCTCAAGAGCATTAATAGTATGTATCAAAGTCAGGTTTCAGGCCCCCATAGTATATATCAACACCATTCTGCAAAGAATTAACAGTTACTGAAGCACCGGGTCAGAGATTCTATGGTTAGTTTTAGAGGGTTCATAGTAAGTTTCAAAGGAATGCTCCAGAGAGTCAACATTATGGAGCTGATTACGAGTTTGGTGGTCCGATGGACCGCTGCAGCTGCGGTCCAACTGCCGTATTACAAGTTGGGCGGTCGGACCCCCATGAGACCACTGCTGATCCCTGCCAGTCTTGCAGTGGTCCGAGCCCGCAGTATAGCTCATGCTGCGGCACCACCAAGCATATTATGAGTTTCCTCAACGCCACAGTTTTCATGGCGGTGAGCCCGCCATAAAAAGTGTGAAGTTAGGAAACTAACTGTTGCTTCAAGGCTAGGGGATGCATGCACCTCCAGTTCCTGCACGCATGGAGCTATGGTGATCCCATTGCAGTGCCTTTGTAAGGCTCAGATATGAGCCTTTGAAAAGCACCACCGTGAAGCCGCCACCGCAGGACACGCACAACCTGTATTTCAATCAGAATACTTCGGACGGCCAGACTACTGGTTTGACGGTTTTGGAGTGTGGTGCTGGCATGACAGCCCGCTCCAAGACCTCAAACTAGTAATCAGGCCCTATGTCTTGAAGCTGTGATTCAGAGGACCATTAGAGTATTTCGAAGATCTGCATCAAAGCCACGCTCCAGGGAGTCAATATTATGTCTCCTAGATGTGATTCAGAGGACCAGCAATTCATGCCAAAGATCTGCATCAAAGCCACTCTCCAGAGTGTGAATATTATGTCTCAAAGCTGTGATTCAGAGGACCAGTAGAGTAAGTCGAAGATCTGCATCGAAGCCACGCTCCAGAGAGTCAATATTATGTCTTGCAGCTGTGATTCAGAGGACTAGTAGAGTAATGTGAGAAGTTGGCCTGATATATGCTGTCCACTAGTTCTAGTGGGCACCTTGTATCAGTCCAAACAACCCCTTATGGTGAATAGGTTAAAGACAACCTTTATTGAAAGCTATCCTAGTGGTAGCTATGGAGAGCAGCCTTCAGGCTAAGTCTTGAAGGAATGTAAAGCAGCTTGTTTTACCAGTCTATCATCTCTTGAATGACCAAATGAAAGGACAACCACACCAGGTATATATGTAAAATATATGTATTTAAGATAAAACACACCCCTCTAGTCTCTTCATGAGACTGGAGTTCAAAGTACTTAAGTTACAAGTTAGCAATCAACAGTAATAGCAGAAATACACGTTTGGGCCCTAGGGGCGTACCAAACTATATACCAATAAAGTGTGTGAACACAGCCGCGGGTTCCCGTTAGCTTCTATGGGCAATGTCGCAGTTGGAAATTTAAAGATTAGGGACACTTAGAATCGAGTCAGGAGCAAACCCTGTTGGACTTAGGAAGTTCTAGGGCTAGCACCCACGAGAGCACCGGAGTACTCGTGTTACCTCACCCAGGGAAGCTGGCGGCATAGGTGTCTTTTGGTGTCGGGTCGCGTCGTTGATTTCAATGGAAGCTGGCGAAGAAGTGCTGCTGCCGTGAAGAGGAGAAGTGTCCGAAGTGATCCAAGCCTGGATCTAGGATAGAAGGAACCAGAAAGCAGAGGGGACAGAGTCTGGGTCACTTACCAGTGACCAAGGGCACGGTAGACCAATGCCCACATTTGTCGGGTGCTTCAGGTGAGTTGATGGGTGTCTTGACTCTTCAGCCACGAGGTCGAGGAGGTGCCAATGATGACCAGGAGCTGGATTCGAGCTGTCCCACGAAGTCTGTCGAGTGCTGCGGTGTCGGCCACCAGATTGGACCCAACAAGCCTTGGCAACGGCAAGTCACTTGGATTCAGAGAGAGGACGTCGGTTCAGACCAGCAAGGTCTGGGGGACTCACCCAGCGAGGGTAAGTCGGGGCACGTCTGGAGCAGCCAGGAAAGCCCAATCAGAAGAGGAGTTGCCTTCGTGGGGACCCACTGGCCAACGGGCTAGCAATCGCGAAGGAGCCTCGAGCGGTCGCACTGGAAACTGGCCCACGGGTCACTCGTGGAGTGGAGGCCAGAAATCTTCAGTGCAGGAGATGCTCAAGGCTGGGGCTACTCAGAGCCCAAAGCACAACTTCGAGGAAAACCAGGAAGATGATGTTGCTGCAAAAGTTCACGGCGCCCAGGGGTCACGGTTCCACATCACCCACGATAGCCACGGGCCTCAGCTTTGCTGTGGACTCAGGGTAGCCTCGGGGAAGTCTGGAAATCCACCTCTGGTGATGCAAAGACTTCGGCGTCCGGCGTGAGCTTCAGCGATGCAGACCGGTCAGTTGCTTCTTTGGTGCCTGCCGAGCAGGGGAGTCACTCCTTGACGCCCAGGGAGATTTCTACAGTCCCGTGTGTGTGGCAGAGGCATCCATTTTGTGATGCCAGGGCTGTAGAAAGTCCAACCAGGTTAGACCAGTGTGAACATGTCTCTCCCTCTAGAAGGGTGGAATGCTACCCCCGCCACCAGAACTGGCGGGGGCGGGGGGTAGTATTACAAAGCGTTTGACACCAAACACGACATGTTTCCGTGCAGCCATCCCAAAGTTAGCATTTACCACGAGGTTATAATGCACTTAAGAGTATATGGTCAGGCTGCACCACAAACAGTATCAGAGGAGGTGCTCGGAACGCTGCAGAGGGGCTCTGCTCATGCAGGGGCACCCTCTCACATAAAAACCAAGCACTCTGCCTTCAGGATTGTTAAGGCCTGCCATAGGAGTGACTTATAGGTTTTATATGTGTGTGCAATGGTAGTGATTTAGGTAGCCTATACCACTTTAAGGGGTTAAGCACCACCTTACCCAGACTGCAGTAGCAGACCTGTGGTGTCATTTTGGAATGCTTCCCAGGGGTGGCATAATACATGCTTCAGCCCCTGGTAGGCCTCTGAGGTACCTATGCCCTAGGTACATAGTATACCATATACTAGGGGTTTATAAGGCACTCCAGAATCCAATTAGATATGTACCTAATGTACATGGAAACCATTTTAGAGAGGAAGCAGCTAGGCTGGGGTCCTGATTAGCAGGGCCACAGCCAGACTAAGGTCGAAAAACAGTGAAACACCAGCAAAAAGTGGGGGTACCCATGTGAAGCAGATCCTACTCTCCTACAAGTAAGTCGAAGATCTGTATCGAAGCCACCTTTAGAGAGTCAATATTATGTCTTGAAGCTGTGATTTAGAGGACCAGCAGTGTAAGTTGAAGATCTGCATCAAAGCCACCTTTAGAGAGTCAATATTATGTCTCGTAGCTGTGATTCAGAGTACCAGTAGAGTAAGTCGAAGATCTGCATCAAAGCCACGTTCCAGGGAGTC
Source organism: Triturus cristatus (assembly GCF_964204655.1). Classification (NCBI taxonomy): domain Eukaryota; kingdom Metazoa; phylum Chordata; class Amphibia; order Caudata; family Salamandridae; genus Triturus; species Triturus cristatus. Next base: position 45,231,445 of record NC_140589.1, read on the forward strand.
AATATTATGTCTCGTAGCTGTGATTCAGAGGACCAGCAATTCATGTCAAAGGTCTGCATCAAAGCCACGCTCCAGAGAGTCAATATTATGCCTCAAGGCTGTAGTTTAGATAGTCAATGGTCAATAATGTGCAGTGAAGGTATGCCTTAGAAAATCAATAGTATATATGGGAGCAGGTTCAAGAGCATAATAGTATGTTTCAAAGCCATGTTCCAGAGTCAGTATAAAGTCTCAAAGCTTAACTTCAGAGGATCAATAGTGTGTAACGAAGAAATGCATCTAAGCCATGCTCTAGAGGGTTAATAACATGTATGGGAGTTATGCTGGAAAGCCTCTATAGCATGTATCGGGACCTTACTTTAGCGTGCGCATGGTATGCTCGGTAGCCAAGCACTTGAGGTTCTATAGTGAATTTCAAAGCCATGTTTCTGAGAAGCAATATTATCGCAATGCACAATGATGAAGTAGCATGCAGAGAGTCTGCTGTATGTTCTCAAGTCATGCTTCGATTAGCCTAGGGTGTATGCCCCAGCTTTTTGCTTTTATTGGATACCTAGAGTCTGGATTTATTGATATGTTTAAGATTACGTTGTTCTTGAGGCCTGCAGAACCTGCTATTCTAAAGGCCATATTAGCAATCCTAGAAAGGAATAATTGCAAGATATACATATATAATAGTCAAGCGAATTATCATATAAGTATGCTTACCTCCACACAGTACTCAACAGCCATCAGCATCTTTCAGTTCTCCTGGAGTCAAGGCGTCGGAGGTGCTCACCCACACTTCAGTTTGTCAAATACATTACTGTGCAAACTCAACATTCTGGTGGCATAGGAGAAGCGGTAAGTGTGCCACAACCCAGATACACCAGAGTTTCGTGTCCATCACCACTGGCTCATTAGAAAATTTAGATATCGAAAGGGGCAATGTATGGCAGTCACCATTGTCTGAGAGATCAAGTAAGAATGCATCCTAGGCTCGCGTTGTTTCTGGACGGCACATCATCACAGCCTACGACTTGAGAGCAATGTTTTCAGCCACAACCCATTATGTTGCATTTCCTTTCCAACTTGTGACACGTGGGGCAATAGTAGGCTGCCAGGCCATCGCACATTAGGTTACAACCATGGCTAAGTCAAAGTAGTTACATTTCAACTGTTCCTTCTTAGTCCACAGCATTATGCTGGGTGGTCAAGTTTCAAGTTTAGATAAGGTAAATCTTCCAATTACAAAAGCTAATTTCTCTGGTCACAGTCCTCCAAAAGGCTCCAAGACTGGGGAAGTCCAAACCATATGGTAGGATTCAGCAGTATCAGCAGCACATCTAGAACATTCATCAGAGGTATTAGACTACATTTTAAGGAGGCAATCGTGTCACTTTTGCCCGATTAACATAATTCAGCTGCAGTCATTTGAAAGCATTCTTAGAGACCCATGTTTTATGCTCCCTATTGTGAGAAGAAGGTCTGGTATATGCTGTCCACTAGTTATAGTGGGCACCTTGTACCAGTCCAAACAACCCTTATTGATGATTAGGTTAAAGACAACCTGTACTGAAAGCTATCCTAGTGGCAGCTATGGAGAGCAGCCTTCAGGCTAAGTCTCGAAGGAATGTAAAGCAGCTTGGCGTACCAGAATATAACCTCCTGAATGACCAAATGAAAGGAGAAACACACAAGGTATATATATAAAATATATGTATTTATTACTAAACACGCTCTACTAATCTCTTAATGAGATTAGAAAGCAAGGCACACAATATTACAGTCCTAAAACGACAGTAGATAGCACAATATACAATGGGCCCCAGGGGAAGACCATACCATATATTAAGAAAGTGGTATAAGAACCACGACTTGACTAGATACAGTGCCTAGAGCACGTAGAATCGCTGTGACCCCAAGGAACCACCCAAGGTAGTGACACAGGGGACCCACGGGGGATGCGTGCAGTGTGAGACCACAGCCGCGAGCTCCGTACATTCCTATGGGAAAGTTGCGGTTGGAATTTTAAAGAAATAGGACACTTAAGGAGAGGACTTAGAGCAAACCCTTTTTGACTTAGAAGGTTATAAGGCCAGCACCCATGTGAGCACTGGAGTACTCGTGTTACCTAACCCAGGGAATCCGGGTGCGTAGGTGTCAAATTGTGTTTGGAATCTTCGCTGTTTTCAATGGCGAGTTGCTGCAAAGTTCTGCTGCCGTGGAAAGGAAAAGTTTCTGCTGTGATCCAAGCCTAGATCGAAGATGAGACGAACATGAAAGCAGAGGGGACAGAGTCTGGGTCACTTGCCAGTGGCCAGGGGCACGATAGACGAATGCCCACTGATGTCGGGTGTTTCAGGTGCGATGAGGTGCAGCTTGACTCCACTGCGACGGGGACCTGGTGACGTCGACGATGACCACAGTCCACAGGCGAGCTGTCCCACGAAGGATGTCGAGTGCTGGGGGGGGTCGTGTCCGGATTGGAGACCAACAAGCCTTGGCAACGGCAACCCACGGGGTGATAGTAAAAAGGCTTCGGTGTAGACCAACAAGGTCCTGTGGACTTTCCAAGTGATGGAGAGTCAGGGCACGTCTGGAGCAACCAGGTAAGTCCACTGAAAGTTAAAGTACCTTTCTCAGGGACCCACAAGTCGACGGTCAAGGGACGCGAATGGACCTGGAGAGGAATCACTCAATACCAGCCCACAGGCTACTCGTGGAGTGTAGGCCAGTATTCTTCAGTGGAATCACTGCTCGGGGTCTGGACTACAAGTAGCCCAAAGCACAGCCTCAAGGATCGCGAAAAAGCATATGCTGCTGCAAATGTGTACGGTGTCCAGGGGTTCGGGTTGCACGGTCTCCATGAGGGCTTTGGATCTCAGGTTTGTTGAGAGCATGGATCGGCCTCGGGGAAGCTTGAAAACCCACCTCCTGTGTTGCAAAGTCTTCGGAGTCCTTCAGGAGCTACATAGTTGCAAACCAGACAGATGTGTCTTTGGTGTCTGCCTTGCAGGGGAGTAACTCCTTTACTCCAAGGTAGATCCTTTGGTCATCCAACGTTGTGTAGATAGGTGAAGTTCTGGGATTCTGTAGCAGATTTTCGTCCAGGTAAATCTAAAGTCCTGTAGCCAGGGGTTCCTACTTTATACCCAAGGAAGGGGTGGGGCAAACTGAAGTACTGGGTATTTTTGACCCAGCGGTGCAGGGGCACACACCCTATGACTTCTGGGTTCACCCTGTTCCAGACCTACAGAAACACAGAGTCTTCTGGGTGAAGTCAAAGATCGTTTATTGGCTGCAGACCAATTACAGGTATCCTAGAAGTACAACAGCGTGTATGTTCTCAGGAGACTGCTGAAAATCATAGAAACGGACTTCATCTTAAATACGCTTTTCCCTGCCTCAAGCATAGATTCCTAGGTTTTATGATACGGTAATAAACAAGTGTACATTACAAAGAAAAGGCAGAGTCATGATGACCATCCCACATTCCAGTTCGGCCAGTCCACAATGATTTACACAGTAAGGTTCAGATCCCACATTTGATATCAATAGGCCCCAATAAAACACGGGCAGCTCCTGTTTTGGGAAGCAAGTCATAAAGCAGGAACAGTCAGGTATGAAAGAGATTAGCCGGAGGCTCGTGTAGAATGAAAGGGTTTTATGACGGGTCAAACCCTGATGCTAATCACAGGTGGACGGAGGAAGGGGCGCTCGTGAGACCAGTTTGACCTGGGGCAGCAGAGCCAGCTGTCCAGGTCACAGAGAAGTCACGGGAAAGCACATGTACTGTGGGGCCCGTATTTGCTCCATTATAGCCTATGTGAGGGCAATGACAAGATGGCCACCGCTTCCAAAATGGAACCCGCGTAGCGAAGCAGAATTACGTGTACACAGTGCATTCATAGCTAGAACGATATATAAAGCATTCGTACATGCCGCATTAACCATTTGCGGTTTGCTAATACCAGGATAGACAGGGGTAGGACCCTGTCCCCTACGCGGTCCCGAATATTAAAGTACGACAGACCCTCCTTTTGCCCTTACATAGGCAATCACTATACTCATCTTAATCCGAGTCCAGGTCGATGTTCACGAAGTCATGGAGATGTTGCTGTAGCATCATCCTATTACTTAGCTCGTCCCTCGATACAGGTTTCCTTACACATAAGGTAGCACAGAGGCCACATATCGCAGGAGCACACTGTATGCACAGACAGAACAGGAAAAGAATGGCTAAGATCATTCCAATGACCATCAGAACTTTCCAACCCCAGGCAGATATCAGTTCCCAGAACCACCCCATCAGTGACCAGTCTCCCTTATCCACGTGTATGGATTCAGATATTTTATGGAGTTTGGAGATGGCTTGATAGACTGTTGGAGCGTTATCTGGTATGAAAATGCAACAACTGGATTGAATAACCTTACATACCCCCCCACGGTCTGCAAGAATAACGTCTAGAACCATGCGGTTCTGCAAAGTCATAAGGCGATCCGCTTGGAGCTCAGCTGTCAGATTACCAAGGGCACCAGCCGTTACATTAACAGTGGATTCAACCACACGTGTCAGTTGTCTCAGGTTCCTACTATTCACCATAGGTCCCCAAAACGGCAGGAAACCCAAGAAGAAGTCTCCCGCTTCCTGACCGGCAGTATCCTCCTTACTAATCACACCTCTCACAACTCTGGTCTTGTGATAATCAGAGGCAGCAGTAAATGTAGGCGGTAGCAGATTTGCAATATAACATGTGCCCGAGAAATCAGGGGGCAACCATGTATATGCTCGGTCATTGCAGATGAAATATGTGCCCTTGGCAGCTAAAAACGCAGGGGAAAACTGTGACGGGAAAGTGTACGTTTCAGTACAGTCACTTCTTCCCAGTTGAGCTCTAGGATTCTGACCATTACCCTGTAAGCAGAACCGACCCATGTGGGGTTCGACCCAGATTGGGGATGAGATTTTTCGCTGTCTTTCACCCAGACTAATACTATACCCCGTCGCGTTCCATCCTACATAAGGTCTCAATTCTTCTTTGGGAATGGATGAGTATGCATCAATATCCCTACTCATATCGGCAACTCCTTTCATCAAAGCCTTATTATTGGTGATAGGTCTGATGGAACGCGGTTGGCGAGGGGAGTACGTATCTAGAGCATAGAGAAACATGGTCTGGAATGCCCATGACGATCCATTGTAACTAAATGGCAGCACCAAATAAGGAATACCCTTGTTAATGGTATGTGGCATTAACCCACACACCCAGCAATTGGTCGTATTCATTACTAGTTGGTGCTGGTGCAAAAGCTGGATAAACGAGTTATTTACAAACTCTGATCGTCTGGTCTGTTCGTGCTCAGGCAGAGGGTGAAAAGAGTGAGAGGAGGCAGTAGAAAGAGGTATAGGCTGTACAGTGGGCGCAATGGTCTTTTGAGAGGAGAAAAACACAAATCCTACGATGAACATTATTATACTACACAGTGTAAATAGGCACAAAAATACGAAACATTTACTTTTTACAATTCTACATATCCTTGCTTTAAAGTTCATGTCCTCAACGGGTCTCTCCATCTTAAAAAACTCCATCCTCTAAACGGGCCGCTCGCGGCGGATGAGTTTCTTCTGCTAAGGAGTACGCCTGTCAGTCCAGGGAAACGCCCTAGACCAACCAGAACCGTTGACCTAACGTCTTCGGCCTGTACCCCAAAGTCTTGGCACCGTGACCCTGCGGCTGAACCTTGATGGTGGTTCGAAAAACAAAAATCAAGAAAGTCCTTCAGATGGGAGAGCCAAAAATGTCAAAAGAGGAAATAGTAAGGAAATCTTTATTTGTCCATGGGCCTTGGTCTCAAATTATAGCGGAGACGGCCGGGTGCTGTTTGGTCTTGGAACAAAAGTTCAGGCTCAGTGGTGTCCAGTCGATTTGATGGTGACACAGCTTCTTGCAGAATATTGTCACTCTCTTGGTCTGAAACTGTGCCTCTTATGCGTGCGTCACTGAATGGTACAAAACGAGGTACAATGTCTGCCTCAGAGTCGGCGATACCCTCCTGGACCCACTGGTCATATGGCAAAGGCAAGGGGACTACTTTGCAGTGGGTGCCATGGATCCAGTGCTTCTTCCCTCTTACTCGCACCGCTGATCTCGTTGATAAAAGCACAAGGTGAGGGCCGATCCAGCGAGGCTCGTCGTTGCTCTTGCGCTGGAAATTTCGGACCAGGACCCACGAGCCAGGGTTGATAGGGTGTCCAGGAGGTTCAGAAGCTTGGGGAAGAGTATCATGTACCTGTTGGTGCAAAACACGCAGTTTAACAGTCAAATCATACAGGTAATCGAGTAGTACTGGATGCTCAATCTCACTAAATTTCGTAGGCCTCGGTACACCCCATACGTTGGCCGGGCGGCCAAAAACCACTTCGTAAGGACTAAGTCCCACTCGTGAGTGTATGGTCATTCTGGTGGACAGGAGTGCTAAAGGCAGAGCATCAGGCCATTTAAAACCGGTGCTCGCCTGAATTTTGGCTAGCTTGAGCTTTAAGGCTCCATTGTAGCGCTCTACTAGTCCAGCTGATTGGGGGTGATTTGCAGCGTGGAACTTTTGCTTTATGCCTAAACCTTCACATACATTCTTCATCACTTTACCCACGAACTCACTTCCATTATCACACCACACCATTCTTGGCATTCCAAACCTAGGGAAAAATTCTTTCACAAGGGCTTTGGCTGTGGATAGGGCAGTGTTATCCTTCAGAGGATAGGCCTCTATCCATTTTGAGAAAGCACAAACAACCACCAGTACATATTTCAGGTTGTTGCATCTTTCCATGTGAATAAAGTCCAGCTGCAAAACTTCGAATGGACATGATGGGGGTGCAAAGTGACCAGCTGGAGTTGGGGTTCCCCTACCAGGGTTGTATTTCAAGCATACCATGCAATTCTTGACCACATTCTCTGCACACTTGGGAATTCCAGCATTCTGCCATACTGGAGCCAACAACTTACAAATTCCTTTCGTACTGATATGTGCCATTCCATGTGCCATAGTAACCACTGGGAGTACATATGCGTCAGGTAACAACCATCGCCTATGTTCTGTCAGATCAATCCAACAACCATTCTCATCCAACTTACCCATACTTTCTCTCCACTTGCTTAGCTCTTTCTCTGTAGCTTCAGCTTGAAGCGACTTCACACTCTCTATTGTGTTTTCACACATCCCAACATTATCTACCCATCTTGCGGGGCCTGCAACATACATTCTAGTCTTCACATTCTGTGCTGTTTCTTTCGCGGTCTCATCAGCAAACGCATTCCCACATCCAACATCATCTGTAACTTTCTTGTGCGCACTGCATTTCATGATCGCAACTTGCAACGGTAGGGTCAGTGACTCAAGGAGATCATTCACCAACTTGCCATTCTGAATTTTAGCTCCATGCGACGTCAGAAACCCACGCTCTTTCCACAGTCGCCCAAAATTATGAGCCACGCCAAAGGCGTACTGGCTATCTGTGTAAATATTTACTCTCATTCCTTCAGACAACACGCACGCTCTCGTGAGGGCGATTAATTCTGCTGCTTGGGCCGAATTATGTGGCACTCGTGCAGTTTCCACAACTGTGTGTAAAGTCGTGATAGCATATGCAGCAGTCGTGTCACCATTAGGGAGCTTGAAACACGAACCATCCACCCATAAAGTACCATCACACTGTCAAGGGAGTATCTTTTAGATCTACTCTCCCTTTCGTCTCTTCTTCCGTTCTGAACAAACAGTCATGTTGCTCAATCTCATCTGAGTCTGCTGGAATTGGCAATAACGTAGCTGGATTCAGCGTGTTGCATCTCTTTATGTGTATGTGATTTGCTAACAGTGTAAGCTCATAGCCTGATAATCGCGCACTAGTCAAGTGTTGTGTCTTGGTCCTATTTAATAATGTGTCTACAGCATGTGGAACCATAACGATCAATGTGTTGTCCATTACCAAACCAGCAGATTGTCGGATAGACATCGCTGCAGCAGCTGTCGCTCTCAGACAGCTTGGCAATGCCCTCGCTACAGGGTCCAAGGTTGATGAAAAATATGCGCATGGACGCGGTCTGTCGCCAAAGGGCTGTGTTAACACTGACAACGCACAACCATCTTTCTCGTGAACATACAACGTAAAAGGTTTGCTGTAGTCAGGAGTACCCAACACAGGAGCTGAGCACAATGCATTGCGCAATTCCAAAAAACTTTCCTGGCACTCTTCAGACCATGGAATAGGATTCGGTGTGTCTTTGCATGTTAAGGCTAACAAAGGTTTTGCCAACAAGGAAAAATTAGGAATCCAATGCCTACAGTATGAGGTAATGCCCAAGAAAGCACGTACTTCTCTCTGTGTTCTTGGCACACTCAACTGTGCAATGGCTTGAATTCTTTCTGGGGTCAGTTTCCTTCCCTCCTTCGACAAGAGATGACCTAAGTAGGTCACTTCTTGTCGACAATATTGCAGCTTAGAGAGAGACACTTTGTGATGGAAAGCAGATAAATGGCGCAACAATGACAATGTGGCTTCTTTACAGATCTTTTCAGTGTCCGCGGCGATCAGTAAATCGTCCACGTACTGAATCAGAATAGCGCCACTAGGTAAAACAAGTGCATCAAGCTGCGCTTTCAAAGCTTGACTGTATATGGATGGACTCTCACAGTAGCCCTGGGGAGCGCGTTTGAAGCGGAAGCTTCGGCCTCCCAGACTAAAGCCAAAAATATCTCTGCTCTCCTTCGCAATTGGGATGCTAAAGAAAGCATTCTTTAAATCGATCACTGAAAACCATGCAGCAGAGGCTGGAATCATCGTTAACAAGGCAGTTATATCAGGGACAACCGGAAACTGTGGCACAACAATCTTATTAACCTCTCTAAGATCAATCACAAATCTGTAAACAGGTGGCTGTGAAGGGTCCGTTCGTTTTAAGACAGGTAAAATCGGACTATTACAAACGTTGCCTCTTGTTTCTTCAATCACACCCTTATTAATCAAGTCGCTGACAATGTCTAACAGTGCCTTCTGACCTTCATTAGAGATCTTATACTGGGGAATACGTGGCAGTCTGACATTAGCCTTTAAAGTCACCACGTATGGCGGTATCTCCAAGAGGCCCACATCGTTGGGACCAGTAGCCCAAAGGGCATCCGGAAGGGATGACAATTCAGGTGGCATTGTATTTTTAGACAAGTACATTGGGGAAATCACTTTCTTGCCTAATGTAAGTTGTACTCCTGAAGGAGAACAATACAGTGTAGCGTGCAATCTTTTCAACAAATCTAATCCTAGCAAATTCTCACCACAACCTGTCGTCAGAATCAGGGGTGCTTTCAACTCGCAAGACCCAATAGAAAGTGACATGGGACTAGAAATCGGGTTCCTAACCGGGGCGCCAGAGAAACCTACTGAAACATTTATATCGCCAGACAAAGGTGCGCCAGGGAGTTTTGAATGCATGATTGAACTCTTTGCAGCACCAGTGTCTAGCAGAAAGGGCTCCGTTACATTTGCTGTAGTTACCTTAACATACGGTCCACTCTGATCCACTGGCACTGAAACAACTCCCTCTCTCTGTCTACAGCTGTCCTAGTAATCATTATTTCCTGCATCGCCGTCCTCTGCATAATAATCATTATTATAATACTGAGCTATATTACTAGTCGCATTGGCTTGCTGATCAAAGCTATTAATGGCACTTTGGGGCGGAAGAGGACGCGCGTTCTGGGGAACACTTCCACGCCCTCTGCCTCTAGGAGCTTGCTGACCACCCCTACCTCTTGCGCCATACACATTACCGTTCCGCTGCATTAATTTAGGGCAACTATATTTAAAATGACCTTCCTCTTTGCAATATGAACATTGGTTGGGACCTACAGGGACACGTGGTGGATAATACCCATTCATTTGCTGATTGTTCTGAAAGTGTTGGGGTTGGTGATAGACACCTTGGGGTTGCCTATAATTATTCTGACCTCCACGTGGCAGATAGGCCTGCTGCAAAAGGACCTTTGTCTTTAGTTCCTTCGTTTTCTTTTCTGTTCTATCTTTCTCGTCTTTATCTCTATTTTCATAATACTGTGCAGTAGCCAGTATTTGCGCTGAAGAAGAAACAGCCCAAGAACTTTCTGAATCTTTTAACTTTTTACACAGGTCAGGAAGTAAATTCTGCACAAACTTATCCACAAATAACCGTTGGCCACCCTCATTACTCATATCTTGCCCACTGTGGTCAACAAACGTTTCTTCAAACCTGGTAAAGAAGTCTGACACTGTCTCATCTTTCTTCTGCTTGCATGCAGATAACTTGTCCCAATTTACGCGCATCGCGGGCATTATTGTCTTCATATACGTGATGATTCTACCAGGCAGTTCTGCCACTAAAGGCTCAGGTTTCGCACCACCAGTTTGTCTAGCATCAGCAGCGATGATGTTAGCCCATGTGTCTCCTAGTTCTGCAGCATGATTCGTATTACGTATGGATCCCCACAAAGGCTGTGGAACCACATTCCCAAACAGCATATCTACGTCAGCCAGATTCATTACACAAGATTCTGCAGTTTGTGACAACTCCTTATAATAACCAGTAGGGTTTTTACGGGGATCAGGCAATGACTGCTTGAGTGCTAACACCTCAGATCTTTTCCATGGAACATGTACCCAAATACGCTGGAAATGTGCTACGACAGGTGGATTAGCATTTGCATCAGCGGGTCTCCAAACTGGGGGAACCTCACGCATCGGATATTGGCGTGCTTTTACCCTCTTTCCCACAGAGACATCAGGTTCAAACAACGACTGTTGACAATCATTATTCCTGAAGGACAATACAACCGCAACTGCTTTATCTACCTCGCGATCCACAATTATACCAGTTCCAAAATCAAACCTCACTCTACACAACTCCTGCGGGCTCGGATCTTTACCACTATCCTCCAATTCTTCACAGAGAATTTCGCACATTTTCTCAAACACATATCTCTGTTTTGGGGCATCCCACTGATGGAAAAAAAGTTGACAACTGATTCCACATCATACAGTGAAGGGAAAACAATCCATCTACGCGCCATACTATCTATTACCTTTTTCTCATCAGGGTTAGGCAATTGACTACGCAGTTGCTTACGCTGTAAACCAGGAGTCGCACCAGATGACTCAAAGAGAGGCGACATTAATGTAGTAACCACATTAGCTAAGCGCTGTCGCGCTGAAGGAGAAGCTGAGGCGAAAACAGGGGGAAAAACAGAGGGAAGAAAAGAGGATGCAGAAACAGGTACTGGAGTGGTGGAAGGAAGAGTGTCAGGGGAGGCAGCTGCTGAATTAGGCAAAGTCGCAGGAAGCGCGGGGGCAGTCGGGAACACAACTGGCGGCCCTTGAGAGGGCTGCGCTATATGGACAAGAGCCGGCTGCGCAGCAGCTGGCGGTAGCGGCAAGGCTTGCAGTATATTAACTGGAGGTGGCATATTCACAAGCTGGGGAGGTGCCGTGGCATTTTGAGCATACGGGGGTGGTGAACTCAACAAATGCGACATCAGGGGATCTTTCTCCTTTTCTTTGGACTCATTCTGCTTAGAGTGTGGTAAAGCTGGGTAACATTTGTCGATCCCTAACTTACGCTGCCTATGCAATTGCTCATTCATCTGCTCCTCCTCATTGTCTTTGAATTGTACAGCTGCTTGCATTACTGTCATACCTCTCTCTCTTTTATTCTTCTTCGCTAGCTTAATTTCCTACTGTTTGGCTTCCTTTCGCCATAAGCGGAAAGAGTCAAACATCGCCGGCCGGGCTTTCTTTTTGAACAATTTAATTTCTAAATTATCTAAAATATCGGTATCGAGACTACCATTTTGGGGCCATTTTAAAACACCGTCTTTCCTGGTGTAGTGGATCCATACTTCGTTATATGCAATGGGGCCTACGCCATGCTTTACATAGAGCTCATAAGTTGGAGTTCCAACCGGAGGGACCGGGCATGATTCCTCCAGCTGGAAATCTTTTCCACAACCCAAACAAAATATTCTACCAAATATTCTAGAACCAGGCATCTTTGCTCACTAGTCTAGATCTAAACGTCAAAGGATTATCGATTACGATAGTCTCGTGAATACACGAGTCCTCTGGCTTTGGCGTTTGCAAACTCCAAATTCCCAAATCAAAACGATCCCGAGGGATACCAAAACAAATGGGAGACGCTCCACTTATACTTAACTGAATGTTGCTGATCGATGGCGTCACCAGAAGACTCTCTCGATTGTTTCGCTCTCTCAAACTCGTCAAGGGTCCAAAACAGGTCGATTAATCAGGGCAGCAGTCCTTCGTAGCCGTCGGGACACGGAGAACCTCGCAGAAAAGACTTTCGGACCACGTCGACATGCAGGGGTCGATGAAGTGGCGGCCTTCCTCCGGAATTTCCACACGAAGCTCCTCACGAACCTCTGGCTTGGACTGGTACCGCTGAAATCGCCCCACGTTGGGCGCCAAACTGAAGTACTGGGTATTTTTGACCCAGCGGTGCAGGGGCACACACCCTATGACTTCTGGGTTCACCCTGTTCCAGACCTACAGAAACACAGAGTCTTCTGGGTGAAGTCAAAGATCGTTTATTGGCTGCAGACCAATTACAGGTATCCTAGAAGTACAACAGCGTGTATGTTCTCAGGAGACTGCTGAAAATCATAGAAACGGACTTCATCTTAAATACGCTTTTCCCTGCCTCAAGCATACATTCCTAGGTTTTATGATACGGTAATAAACAAGTGTACATTACAAAGAAAAGGCAGAGTCATGATGACCATCCCACATTCCAGTTCGGCCAGTCCACAATGATTTACACAGTAAGGTTCAGATCCCACATTTGATATCAATAGGCCCCAATAAAACACGGGCAGCTCCTGTTTTGGGAAGCAAGTCATAAAGCAGGAACAGTCAGGTGTGAAAGAGATTAGCCGGAGGCTCGTGTAGAATGAAAGGGTTTTATGATGGGTCAAACCCTGATGCTAATCACAGGTGGACGGAGGAAGGGGAGCTCGTGAGACCAGTTTGACCTGGGGCAGCAGAGCCAGCTGCCCAGGTCACAGAGAAGTCACGGGAAAGCACATGTACTGTGGGGCCCGTATTTGCTCCATTATAGCCTATGTGAGGGCAATGACAAGATGGCCACCGCTTCCAAAATGGAACCCGCGTAGCGAAGCAGAATTACGTGTACACAGTGCATTCATAGCTAGAACGATATATAAAGCATTCGTACATGCCGCATTAACCATTTGCGGTTTGCTAATACCAGGATAGACAGGGGTAGGACCCTGTACCCTACGCGGTCCCGAATATTAAAGTACGACAAAACTCTGGGGACCCACCTATGGGAGGGTCAGGACAGAGGGGTGGCTACACCCATGTCCTTTGTCCAGTTTTGCATCAGAGCAGGGGCTGGTAGCCCCTGCAACCAGTTTGAGCTGGTCTATGCACAGGGACACCTAATGTGCCCCCAGTGCAGACGTCAAAGCACTCTCAGAGTGCACCCACGCAGCCCCAATAAACTAAAGCCTGTCTGGGAGGTGGTCACACCTCCCTGTGACAGGAAACCTATTGTCCAGCCATCCCCTGACGGAGTTTCGGCCAAAAGCAGGAGGGCAGACTCGTGTCTGTGGCTCGCTGCATCCATTTTGTGATGCCAGGGCTTGCAAAGCTGGTTCCGGGTGTACCGGTTCTGTCATATTTCTCCCTCAAGTAGGGTGGAATAATACCTCCCACACCAGTTATTGGTGTGGAGGTATGATTACAAGGTGTTTGACACCAAACACGACATGTTTCCGTGCAGCCATTCCAAAGTTAGCATTTACCGCGAGGATATAATGCACTTAAGAGTATATGGTCTGGCTGCATCACAAACAACCCCAGAATAGAGGTTCTGAAGGCTGCAGAGGGGCTCTGCTCATGCATGGACACCCTCTCACATAAAACCCAGCATCCTGCCTTCAGGATTGATAAGGCCTGCCATAGGAGTGACTGACAGGTATGTATGTGCAGTGATATGGTTAGATATAGTGAACCTATATCTAAGTAAGGGGTGCATGCACCACCTTACACAGGCTGCAGTAGCAGACCTGTGGTGTCCTTTGGAATGGTATCCCAGGGGTGGCATAATACATGCTGCAGCCTCTCAGGGGCCTCTGGGGTACCTATGCCCTGGGTTTGTAGGATACCATATACTAGGGACTTATAAGGGTACCCCAGAATGCAATATGTGGTGTACCTAAGGTACATGCAATTCAATTTAGAGAGAAAGCAGCTAGGCTGGGGTCCTGGATAGCAGGATCCCAGCCAGTCTAAGTCGAAAAACAGTGAAACATCAGCAAAACGTTGGGGTAACTATAAGAAGCAGATCCTACTCTCCTACACTTATCACTAGTCTAAGTCATAATTGGAGTGGTCTAATCCTATGTTGCTCTCTCATTATGCCCTTAAGTCATTAAGTATTGATTCATCTGTACTCCTCATGTCAATCATGGCTGAGTTATTGATTTTCTTTCATTCTGTAGTATCGAAAGCAATGTCAATGCCCCGTGCTGTTGTGGTATGGCATTTTCCGACCTCCAAGTATGCCACAGCAAAGGGGCAAGATGGCAGTGCATTAAGAACTGCTCAGCGGAAGCTTACACTTCTGATCTAATTCCTTGTTTGTAACTGAACTATTGCCTATGTACCAATTACCAATGCTAATGATTCCCATGCCACAGCCAGATAGCCTTAGTTGACCTTAATACAGTTCTCCTAAACCCTAGGAGGTACCAGAGAGCCAAGGTTGACCTGCGCCCAGTTATCATACAACATGCGGGAAGGTTATGCTGTTAAGGAGTTCATCCCAGATCACTACTGATGCTGTCAGTGGTGTTAGAGCTTCTTCTATAAACCTTGCCTCACTATGTTTATCTTGGACAAGTCACCTGACAACCCACTGGCAACCAGCTGCCGGTAGTACCACTGAAAATTAGGGGTGGGTGAAAAATTGCGCTCTGCCGGCAGAGTCCGCAGAGTTTTGCCCACTCCACATTCTGCTTGTAACGTGGAGTTCCGGCAAAACTCTGTCACCCGCCGTGTGGCAGAGTTTTTTCTCACGTGCGGCTCGCCAACATTAACTTGGTGAGCGCGAGCAAGAATTTGTGTCCCCTAGTGCAATTTTCGGGTGCTAAAGCGTTCCACTTGGAATGCAGAGTTCTGGCAAACTCCGCCACCCGCCATGTGGTGGGGTTTTTTCTCACGTGCGGGTTGCCAACATTAACTTCCCCCAGTACGATTTACGAGTGCTAGAGTGCCTGTCGCGAGATTTCTCAATGCAGGCAGTTGTGGCAGTTCACGACTGTTAGCGTTGAGAATGCTGCTGCTCGAGTAGTAAATCTATTCGAGCAGCAGAACGAAGTAGCACCCTCTGGCGTGTTGCATGGTGCCATTCGCGCTGATTTTACAGCACGGAAGAAGCTCCCAGAGTTAAAAATCAGCATGAGCAGTGCGATATGCTGTATTCTGCCCGCTCGTGGAACTCCATGGAATCGCGCAGAGTTTTTATGTAACTCCGTCTAATTGTACGGAGTGAAACTCTGCGAGTTCCGCCCACCCCTAATCAAAATTAGGGACATCAAGAGCACCTTCAGAGACTGGTAACACCAGCTTCCTCTGTCTGATTCTTCTCCTCTCACCCCTCCATACTAGCTTCAACTACATTATTTGTAAGTGTCTGATTGTACATTATCTGTAAGTCTCTGCATGCGGGCCAGTGGAATACTAGGGAAGTAGTACAAAGGGTGGCATAACCATTTTCGTCAGGGCAACTTATCCAGACACAGAGTGTTTTAGGAGGTGGACACACAGCTCCGGCGTGCCAGCAGAGCCCTCGTCAAATTTCGAGTATTTGCATCTTTCTCACAAGAGATCTATACTCCTAGATATTGTAACGTTTAAGTCCTGGGTGCGGAGAATGTTGTGCCATCACCATAGTTCATTTGTTCTCAGCTCTTTGCTCTTATGCTACAAGCCGGAGGTTCCATGGCCGGTGCAAACAGTAAAGGTGAGAGTTTGCATCCTTGGAGGGTTCCCTTTTGAACGCAACAGCTGACCATTGCTGTGGGACTGTCATGGAGTAATTTAATGAAATTCATTATCTGAACCCCGAGTTTCATAGTACAGAGGAGCACATGAAGGAAATCCCACCCCAGGGCAGTGAAGGCCTTTTCAGTATCTAATGATGCTATGATGGGTGACCCTTCCACAACAGGTGGGGGTGCTTCTGTCAGGGATGACACCGCTCTGTATGCACAAACATCGGCATCAACTCTCAAAGGCTAGTCGCCAATATTTTACTCGGGTCTAGGTTTAGCATGGATAAGGGACGATAGGATGTCTTGCACACTGGGTCTTGATCAGATTTGGCATCACTTATTGTTGGGGGGGGCGGGGGTTGCAATGAAAACCTATACAAGTCCAATAGATGGGACACCATCAGTGTCTGAAATGCTCCACAACATTCTGCAGGGAGGCCATCAGTAACCGGCATCTTGCCCTTGGGCATAAGTTTGATAGCGTTTGGAGTGTCTGCCTGGGTAATGGGAGGTCCAGTATCTCTCATCTCTAGGGTCAGCACCGGAAGGGCTAGATCCTTCAGATGGGGTGTTCGCTTCCTAGTACGTGGCGCTCGGGAAGAAGAATCAAGATGGGAGTAGCAAGCAACAGAGACTGCATTGATATCTCTTGGTGCGCACCAGATTTCACAAGTTACAACATGTCTTGTTTTCACCTCCTACCTTTCAGTGTCCATTTTCAGTGGTTGAGGTGGAAGGCAACAGGGGCTTTCATCTTCAGTTTCGCTTTTTGCTTTCCAGTAAGGGGTCTGACGCCTGGACATTACTCTTAGCCAGATGAAAAACTTTCATCTTTTTTTTTTTTTTTGCAGAGTTTTATATAGCGCGAACTTGACCCGATTCCAATCAGGTAACAGAGCGCTTTGCATAGCACCAGTTACGTTACATGAGGACACACATTCATATTTTTTTGTTAGGCGCGGGGAGATTAAGTGATTTGCCCAGAATCACAGGATGTTCAGCGTCGTTACCGAGACTCGAACCCAGTTACGAGTTCGAGTGCCCTAGCCGTTAGGCCAACTCCTCTCCCCAACAATCTTTGAATTTCATTAGATCCTAAATGTTCTATTAATTCCAAAAAGTGCAAAATACCATCAAGTGCATGGTGCAAAGTGCATAAGTCAGCCTGACGTGTTTCGATTGGGTCATATTCTTTGCATTTGGTGTGCCAGCGATGGATTGCATGGCTGTTGATGAAGGACTCGTTCACTTGGAGCCCAAGTTTGATTGGGAGAAGTCTGCAAATCTTCATGAAGTAGATTTGTAGCAAACCCCATACAAAAATCACATGGTTGAAGGACAAAGTCACCTTTGGTGAAAATGACTCTGATGTCATCACCTGCACCCCCAGACTCAAATATCCAGGTTTGCAATCTCAGTGTCTGTGCAAATCCACTGAGCTCACTTCAGCGATGGCTCAGATGGGTTAATGCTAACTAGAAACAAACTCCCTGTGACAACATGTACTTATTTCTCTGTTGCTCTCGAATTTAGTTATTTGCTCTGGTGTTTAAAAACACTACAATCTACTTACTATAAGTTCAGAAATACACTACACTAAAGGTGCTACAAATGAACTGCCATCACACAGACAAAAATCATTTCAAAACAGTTGTAACTTTTCGATGCAAGCACGAAAACATAAAGCAAACAGGCATGAGACACGTGGCTGTAACTTTTCAAGGTACCACTGAATGCAGGGCTGCGCTCTTTATCTCACTGCCTTCCTCTCTCTCCTCCTCATTCTTTTTCTCACGTTCTCTTACACTCTCTCTTCCTCATTCTCTTTCCATCCCTCTTTTTCCTCTCCTATTCTTTCTGACCCTCACTCTCTTTTTCCCTCTACCTCATTCTCTTTCTCTCTGTTCTTACCCTCTTGGGGCCTGATTCATAAAGGTAAAGTTAGACCAAAAGTGTAACTTAGACAAAAAGTCTAACTTTACTTCTTTTCGGGATTCACAAAGGTAAGTAAGTAAGTACGGGTAAAGTTAGACTTTTTGTCTAAGTTATACCTTTGGTCTAAGTTTACCTTTGTGAATACTGAAAAGTAGTAAAGTTAGACTTTGGGTCTAAGCTTACCTTTGTGAATACCGAGAGAGAGTAAAGTTAGGATTTTGATCTAACCTAGACTTTTGGTCTAACTTTACCTTTGTGAATCGGGCCCCCTGTGCCTGATGCTTCAACAGAGAAACCAGATCTTCCTGGAGGTTTCAACCTGCACTGGAACGATGTGAATGATGAGGTGGTTAATAGCCTTAAATCCTTCCTACTTGACCTCAATCTAATCCAAAGCTGTAACAGCCTGACTCATATCAAAGGAGCTACCTTAGATCTTGTCATTGGTAAGCCCAACTCCATCTGTTTGGATTCGATCCTCCCATGTGAATGGACCGACAACTACTATATCACCTTCCTCATCCTGGAGTCAGTAAGAGCTAGTAGAGCCCAGCCAAAGAACCCTAAACAACTGAAAAGATCTCTACGGAACATTAACTCGCACGATCTGAATGCGCTCCGCGGTGACATCCTGCCTCCTCCCATGAACATGTCGGATGTACATGACCTTATGGCCCATTATAACCGCTCAATGGCCAATGTTTTAGACTCGGTTGCACCACTACAGCTTAAAAGACGGTCCTCCAAACTCTCCAAACCCTGGTTTAATGACAGTCTTAATTCCGAGAGAAGGAATCTAAGACGTGCGGAAAGACTGTGGCGATCATAACCCTCCCTTGAACATCTCTACCATCTGAGATCCTTAAGAAGCATCTACAACAAACACATCAGATGCTCAAAGGCCGTCTTCTTCCGAAATCAACTAGAGCAAGCAAAAAACCGTCCCAGAAAACTGTTCAAACTCATCAAGTCCCAAGCAAACAGTCAGCCTAATCCATCGCCATAGGGTCGGGTGCCACTACCGAACTGCGATGAATTTGCTGACTTCTTCACTGATAAGACCACTAAGATGGAAGCTGAACTACGCTCTGCACTCGAATAACTATTGTTCAGGCCGCTGAACACCTTCCCGCCCACTGGGTTGCTTGTCACGGTTCCAGTAGAGCCCTACCTCCCAAAAATAATGCATCCTGGAGCCTGTTCCAAACCTTGGATGAAAGCACCATGCGCAAAACGCTGGCTACTAAGAAACCGTCTAATCACTACAACGACTCCCTGCCATTGAACCTCTTCTCCGAAGTTAGAACCTTCCTACTCCGTCTTTGGACTAAGATCGTCAATGCATCACTTCGGCAAGGTGCTATTCCGGTTTGCCTAAAAGCAGGTCAAGTTACCCCGATCCTAAAGAAACCATCTGCAGATCACACGGACCTTCACAACTTTCGCCCAATCTCTAACATCCCCACGCTGGCAAAGCTCTTGGAGAAATGTGTTCTCGCCCAACTCTGCAACCACATCGATCACTTCCAACTCCTGGATCAGTGTCAATCTGGTTTTCGCCCGGGTCATAATACAGAATCGGTGTTAACTCACATTGTCAATGATGCGCTAAGAATGTTGGATAAAAATTAATCTTGCCTTCTGATCCTTCTCGACCTTTCGTCAGCATTTGACACCGTCAAACACGATAACCTAATTGACCTCCTGGAACATAGATTGGGGTTGTCTGGGCCGGTACTAAACTGGTTCTCCTCATTCCTTCATGACAGATCCCAAAGCTTCAAGGTGAACCAGTCCCTCTCGCATCCTTCGCCAGTCACGCTGGGGGTCCCCCATGGTTCAGCGCTCTCACCCACGCTCTTCAACCTGTTCATGCAGCCTTTGACAGAAATTCTGAAATCATCCAGCATTCACTATCACATGTATGCGGATGACACCCAACTATAATTGAAGATCGCTTCCCTTGAGGACATCTGGTCCCTCAATTCAGTCCTACTGGAAACTCAAAGCTGGCTGACATGCAACCACTGGAAATTAAACGCTTCTAAAACAGAATTCCTACTTATCTCACCACACAAGCAATCTCCGGAAATCGAACAATGGTTGAATCATCTCACTGCTCTCAACTGTAGGCCGCACCTTGTTGATTCTGCAACCATTCTGGGAATTATGTTAGACAAAAGTCCAAACATGAAAAGGCACATCAGCTCCCTCTCCAGAGGAGCGAACTTCCAACTCAGCATTCTAAGGAAACTCAAACCTTACCTCCCTGCTCATGACCTAAAGGTGGCAGTGCAAGTCTTAGTGTTATCAAAGCTGGACTATGGTAGTGCAACCCTTTGCGGCCTACCTGGAGTGAAGACTGCTCCTCTTAGGGCTGCACTCAACTCAGCTGCTATGCTCGTAACAGGCACCAGAAAATACACCCATATCACCCCTGACCTTTTGTCCTTGAACTGGCTGCCTTATGAAGCTTGAATATAATTAAACATTGCCTGCATGGCACACAAAGCCATTCACAATAATACCCCTTTGTACCTCGCTCAGAAACTGGAGCTCTCATGTGGCGAGAGAGCCTCCGGAAGAGCCAGCACCCTATTACTCACACCGCAAAAATTCAAGAAGAAAAAAACCTATAATCGAGCCTTCTCTGGTATAGCACCGAGGATTTGGAACTCCCTCCCCCCTGAAGTAAGGGTGAACCCTTCCATTGTCCTCTTCTAAAAGGAAGTCAAGGTGCTCTTGATGAAGACATTTCTGCCTCTGGCTATTCAAGTGGATACTGAGGTCACAGTCGCAGTTCTGTCGCCCAGCTGCTATGGTCACGAGATTCCCTGTGCTCTATATGACTTTGTATATTCTGCTTTGTGGGTTCTATTTTGATTGCATTTATCTGTATTCCTCTTGATTTATAAATTGTAAAGCGCTCTGATACCCCTGGTGGTCATGTTCGTGCTAAAGAAAACTGTCAAAATAAATAAATAAAAAGCGTGCCCAGTAGCATAAGTGGACATGCATTGCATCGAAAATGAGAAGCACTCCACAAAGGTTGGCTTCTCCTACAGCTACACCTTAAACATGGGATTCAAGCTCCATCCTTCATGCTGTACATCCATGTTCCATCTGTGTGGAATCTCCTTTGCACATATGTCTGTGTGTGTAGAATACCCAACTCTGACTGCCATTCACTATTTGCAACATATTCTTTTACAAAAATAAACAAAAAAGCCAAAAAAGTCAAACAGAATAATCTATCAGTCTCAAAGTTACTTAATCACACTAAAACCCACAAGGTGCCTGTTGGACATGACCTTTTTAGGGAGAATTTCTGAAAACTTTTTTACTTATTCTGACTACCTATCCCCACCTGCTTTCTGGGGACCCTTATGAAGTCTGATCTTGGCCGCAAGCAGCCTTGTATCTGGAGGGAGGGGCAGGTGATCTTCCATCTGGGGTGTCGGGGACAGTGGGGTTGCATAGAAGGGTTGTGGGAGTCTGCAGCGTGATAGCCATTGACCTGGTTGGTATCAGTTGCACCGCATTAGGTTGTCGGGTGCATATGTGTATGAGAGTGTCCCATACGACCTGGGCTGGTACCTGTCACATTGTGTAGTGGTGCAGAGTGAGTGTTTGTGTGGGAGTAATAGTCTGTGGAACGCCTGTGATTCACTATACTAAACAGCGATGTTGGTATATGGTGTTTTCCTGCCAAAAGTACTTTAAAGTTAGCATTGTTTTACCCATGTGGCCCCGGTCCGTGGTGCTGCTAGAAGTGTTACCATTCTTTGTATGTACATATTACTGATGTTGTTGTAGCCTGGGGTGCACCCTTTAACTGTGTGATATTGCAGTAATAGGATTGTGGGGGTGGTCCTGGTGTTGATGGTGACCTCAGCTAGGCCTACCAGTGGAAGGCACAGAAACTGGAATAGAAAATACAAAGTTTAATAAACCTCATGAGGTGGAACTACATTCACACAGCACCCTTCGGTGCTGAGTGAAGTAGCACACTGAACAGAAGAAGCATGGTCCTTTTATACCCACACAGGGGCTGAAAAAGGCGGTACAAGTACACATGAGAAGAGTTATGCACATAGATGGTCATACAGAAACTGCACAGTCAACAAGTAGGAGGAGTAATAAGTTGCTGACATCAGTTAGAACAGCCTGACAGTCCTATACTAGGAACAGGTGTACTCTACTAGCTAAGCACATCTACGCATGTGCAAGACTCTGTGTGAGAAGTTGGCCTGGTATATGCTGTTCACTAGTTCTAGTGACCACCTTGTACCATGCCAAGCAACCCTTATGGTGTGGTTGTAAGTCAACCTTTTTGGACTAGCTGCCCTAGTGGTAGCGTAGGCTAAGCAGTCTTTGAGGCTAAACTCGTGATGCGTGTTAAGCAAGCTGTTTTACCAATAGTAACCCCCTTTTATACCAATGAAAGGACACCACACAGATATATATTCAAAATATATATGTATTTATTTCTCAAAGTAACCCCTAGTCTCTTTATGAGCACAGGAGCACAAATCGTCAAACAAGATTATCACAGAATACACAGAAGTTGCACTTTATATGGATAGGCCCTGGTGGCCACTCGAACCATATACTAAAATAGTGGTATAAGTACCACGAACAGAAAAGGGAAAAGGCCTAGGGCCTCTAGAATCGCTGGGCCTACGAGGAGCTAACGTCAGTTAGTGACCAGGAGGTCCACGGGTGGCGTGTGCAGAGCAAATAGTCACACGCGGGCTCCCATAGGTTTCAATGGGTGCGTAAAAAGTACAAAGTTACTGCAAAAGGAATCTTCCGGATGACCTAGGAACTTAGGATTTGGAACACAGGCACTAGAGATGTATTACTACACATGGGCACCGGAGTACCAGCTTTACCTCACCCACAGGAAGCGGGTGCATAGGCCTCAAAGTGCGTCGGGTTTCTTCTATCTGTTCCGTTGAGCCTGGGACAAAGATGCTGCAGGCGGTCGGTCGGGAAGAGATGCAGTGGATCCAAGGGTGGATCGGAGATGTTGAAGACCTGTAAGCAGAGGGGACAGTGTTCACAGTCACTAGCCAGTGACCAGCGTGGCACCAGGTGGGTACCAGGCGATGTCGGGTGCAAACAGGTGATGAGGGGTAGCTTGTCTCCGCAGCCACGTGGTCCCTGAAGGTCGACGACGTCCAGGAGTCGGCTCACGAGCTGTCCCACGCAGGCTCTCGCTGTCGGCGGTGTCGGCGACTTGATCGAAGCAAACAAGCCTTGGCAAAAGCAATTGCAGGAGGATTCGGAAATCAGCTGTTGGTTCTGACCAGCAAGGTCAGAGGGATTGCTCCTTTGGAGGGGAGCAAGGGCCAGTCTGGAGCAACCAGACCAGCGGTGTTTGTCGTAGATTTCGTCGCCAAGATGGCCACTAGCCAGCGGGCCAGCAACCGGTTAGGCGCGTCGAGTGGCAAAATGCAGAGGGGCCCCACGCAGATCGTGGAGATGCTGGAGGGCTCACCTTTGGTGCAGATGCTGCTCGAGGGTTGGGCTTCTCAGGACCCAAAGCACAACTTGGAGGGAGCCTCGGTTGTTGCACTGGTCAGCTTGTCGTAGTCGTTCCAAGATGGCTGGCTCCACGTGTCTCGGTGCCTCCACGGGTCTCCTCTTTTCAGGGACTGTGGATCGGGCGGTGAGAGGTCTGGAGGTCCAGGTCTTGTCAGTCTCTGGGCTCGGGCTCCGGCGGGAGGCGGCGGCAAAGCAGACGGTGATTCGCTGGATGGTGCTTGCGTTAGCAAGGTGGTCACTCCCTGACCACAGGGGAGATTTTCTTCAGTCTTCTGTGCAGCAGAATGTCGAAGTTCCCGTCTTCTTCTTAGTTTCAAGTTGATTCCAGGATGTCTGAAGTCTTAGGACACAGCTCCTACCTTTATTCGGATTCTAGGGGCCGGACTACCTGCTAGGTCCCTCCCTATGGGTGGGACCAGGAAGGGGGGTGGTTACACCCCCAATCCTTTGTCCAGCTCGCCCCAGGCCCGGGACTGGTGTGCCCCAGGACCGGTTTGAACTGGCATATGCCCCGAGGCTCCTTGTGAGCCACAGGCATGTCTGGTTTCTTTCAAGCCCTACCTGACCAATACACAAAATCCTGTCTGGGGTGGTGCTCGCACCTCCCCTGGCAGGAAACCCTTTGTCCACACCTCCCAAGCTGGAAGGACTCCCAGCAGCGGGAGGGCAGACTTGTGTCTGTGGTGGCAGCATCCATTTTGTGGAGCTGAGGCTATGTCTGATTTTACCCGGGTTTCAGGTACTGTACATGTCGTGTCCCTCTAGAAGGGTGGAATGCTAACCCCGTCGCCAGAATTGGCGAGGGGTTAGTATTCCAATTCGTATGACACCTTACTCGACATGTTTTGATAAAGCCAAACCAAAGATAGCATTTAACCGCGAGGTTCATAATGCACTTAAGAGTATATGGTATGACGATATCTGGAAACAGTAGAAGGAAGTTGTTCCGACCACTGCAGACAGGCTCAGCTCATGCCAGAGCACCATCTCACATGGAACCAAGCACTCTGCCTTCAGGATTGTTAAGGCCTGCCATAGGAGTGACTTAGAGGTTACCAGGTGTCCCATTTAAGGTTAGGTATAGGTATACTACACCTAAGTAAGAGGTGATTACACCAACTTACCCCAGCTGAGTGATCAGCCAGTTGTGTCAGATTGTTAGGCCAAGCCTGGGGTGGCATAATACATGCTGCAGCCCCTGGCAGGCCTTGGGTACACCAATGCCCTGGGTACCTAGTGTACACTGGTACAGGGGCTGACAGGGTGATCCACTTCCAATTGGTTATGCACCTAGGGTGCATAGTTTTAATTTAGTAGAGAGAACAGCAGGCTGGGGGTCTGATTGGCAGGCCCACAGCCTCAATATGTCAAAAACCAGTGAAGCAAAAAGCAAAAATTTGGGGTGACCATAGGATAGCAGACCCTACTCTCCTACACAACCCCCCCCCCAAACGCTGGGACATTAAACTAGCCTTGACCAGTCTCGTCTTCATGTCCTAAGTGGAAGTACCTGGAGAGACCATCTGCATTCCCATGGTCAGTACCTGGCCGGTGCTCCACTGTAAAGTCCATCCCCTGTAGGGAAATGGACCACCTAAGCAGTTTGGGGTTTTCACCCTTCATCTGATTTAGCCACAAGAGGGGCTTATGGTCGGTCTGAATCTTGAAGTGAGTGCCAAACAAGTATGGCCTCAGCTTCTTCAGGGCCCACACCACAGCAAAGGCCTCCCTCTCAATAGCTGACCAATTCTTCTCTCTGGGGGTCAACCTTCTGCTAATAAAAGCAATGGGTTGGTCTTGACCATCTACATTAAGTTGTGACAGCACAGCTCCCACACCCAACTCAGAAGCATCTGTTTGGACAATAAACTCTTTGGAGTAGTCAGGACTTTTCAGGATAGGTGCAGAGCACATGGCCTCCTTCAGGTCATCAAATGCCTTTTGACAGCTTACTGTCCACTGAACCTTTTTGGGCATCTTCTTGGATGTCAGATCATTAAGAGGAGTCACAATGGACCCATAGTTCTTAACAAACTTCCTGTAATACCCAGTCAAGCCCAAGAAAGCTCGAACTTGAGTCTGGGTGGTTGGAGGGGACCAATCCTTGATGGACTGTATCTTACTCTCCAGTGGTTGAACTTGGCCCCCACCTACAAGGTGGCCCAAATACACAACCTTACTCTGCCCTATCTGGCACTTAGTAGCCTTGATAGTGAGGCCTGCCCTTTGCAGAGCCTCAAGAGCCTTCTTCAGGTGGATCAGGTGATCCTCCCAGGTGGAACTAAAGACAGCAATGTCATCAAGATATGCTGCGCAAAAGTCATCCAACCCAGTAAGGACTTGGTTCACCAGCCTTTGGAAGGTGGCAGGTGCATTCTTCAGACCAAAGGGCATCACCACAAACTGATAATGCCCACCTGGGGTTGAGAATGCTGTTTTGGCCTTAGACTCCTCAGCTAATCTGATTTGCCAATAGCCAGCTGTTAAGTCAAATGTGCTCAAAAACTTTGCAGAAGCTAGTTTGTCTATGAGCTCATCTGCCCTTGGAATAGGGTGTGCATCTGTCCTGGTGACAGCATTGAGTCCTCTGTAATCCACACAGAACCTCATCTCTCTCTTGCCATCTTTGGTGTGAGGTTTGGGGACCAGAACCACTGGGCTAGCCCAGGGGCTCTCTGAGGGTTCAATGACACCTAATTCCAGCATTTTATGTACCTCAGCCTTTATACAGTCCCTGACGTGGTCAGGTTGTCTGTAAAGTTTGTTCTTTACAGGCAGACTGTCACCAGTGTCCACAACATGGGTACACCAGTCAGTTTGACTAGGTATCAAGGAAAACATATGTGAAAATGATTGTAGAACCTGTCTACATTCAGTCTGCTGATGGGCAGTGAGGTTGCCTCCAAGGGTCACTCCTTCAACTGAGCCATCTTCAGGGTTCTGAGACAACAGGTCTGGGAGAGGGTCACTCTCTTCCTCCTGTCCCTCATCTGTAGCCATGAGCAAGCCCATGTCTGCCCTGTCAACATATGCTTTAAGCCTGTTAACATGGAGTACCCTGTGGGGACTCCTGGGAGTTCCTAGGTCCACCAAGTAGGTGACCTCTCCCTTCTTTTCCAGGATTGTATGGGGTCCAGACCATTTGTCTTGGAGTGCTGCTGGGGCCACTGGCTCCAACACCCATACCTTCTGTCCTGGCTGATACTCAACCAAGACAGCCTTTTGGTCATGCCAAGCTTTCTGTAAGGCCTGGCTTGCCTCAAGGTTTTTAGATGCCTTCTCCATATACTCAGCCATCCTGGAGCGGAGACCAAGTACATAGTCCACTATGTCCAGCTTAGGCTTTTTGAGAGGTAACTCCCATCCTTCCTTCACCAAACACAGTGGGCCTCTCACAGGGTGCCCAAACAACAATTCAAAGGGGCTGTAGCCAACTCCTTTTTGTGGGACCTCTCTGTAAGCAAACAGAAGGCAGGGTAGAAGGATATCCCATCTTCGCCTGAGCTTTTCAGGTAATCCTTTGATCATACCCTTTAGGGTCTTGTTGAATCTCTCAACAAGCCCATTGCATTGTGGGTGATAAGGGGTGGTGAACTTGTAGTTGACACCACATTCCTTCCACATAGCTGTCAAGTATCCTGACATAAAGTTGGTACCTCTGTCAGATACTACCTCCTTAGGAAACCCCACTCTGGAGAATACTCCCAGCAGGGCCCTGGCCACAACAGGTGCTGTAGTGGTCCTAAGGGGAATTGCCTCTGGATACCTGGTGGCATGATCCACTACCACCAGTATAAATCTGTGCCCAGATGCAGTGGGAGGATCCATGGGACCCACTATGTCTATTCCCACTCTTTCAAAGGGAACCCCCACCACAGGTAGTGGTATCAGGGGGGCCTTTGTTGTGCCACCTGATTTGCCACTGGCTTGGCAGGTAACACAGGAGCGACAAAACTCCTTTGTATCTTCATTCATATGAGGCCAGTGAAAGTGAGGGACAAGTCTGTCCCAGGTCTTGTTCTGGCCTAGGTGTCCTGCTAAAGGAATATCATGGGCCAAGGTAAGAAGGAAGCCCCTAAATTGCAGAGGTATAACCAACCTCCTGGTTGCACCAGGCTTGGGGTCTCTAGCCTCTGAATAAAGGAGCCCTTCATCCCAATACACTTTATGGGTACCTTGAGCATTCCCAGCAGCCTCAGCAGCAGCCAGCTGTCTGAGGGGTTCAAGAGAGGGACAGGATAACTGAGCCTGCCTCAAGTCAGCCCTTGAAGGTCCCCCTGTCCCCAGAAACTCAACCTGGTCAGGTTCAAGCTCTTCAGGGGCAGTTCCTTCAGGGTCCTCTAGATCAGCTTCCTGGGAAGGCTGATCATCACTCTGAGGCAGGGGGGAAGGCACAGCCTTGACCCTCCTGTTCTTCTTCTTGGTAGGTGCTTGGTCCATTGTTCCAGGATCCAAGACCTGAGGTTCAGTGAGGCACTTTTTGGCCTGTGACCTGGTCACAGCAAGGACATGTGATGATATACCTAACATCTCAGCATGAGTCCTGTACTCCACTTCTGACCATAGAGAACTCTCTAGGTCATTGCCCAACAAACATTCTACTGGGAGGTCTGCACTAACCACAACCCTTTTGAGGCCAGTTACCCCTCCCCATGAGAAGTTAACAACTGCCACACTATGTGAAGTAGTGGCATTGCTGGCATTGGTCACCAGGTAGTTCTCACCTGGTATGTACTGTCCAGGATCCACAAAGCCTGGTGTCACCATAGTGACACTGGCACATGTGTCCCTGTAGGCTTGAGCCACTTTGTCATTAATTAAAGGAGTCTGTCTGTACTTGCCCAGGTTACTGGGGCTCACAGTCAGGGACAAATCAATGTCCCCATCACAGATCAAGACTGCCTGTGTAAGGGTTCTGTCTAAGTCAGAATCTCCTTCAGTTCCCATAGTGATTCCCACTACACCCTTTGTCTGGGGACCAACACTGCTAACAGTAGTACTGGGAGCAGGTGCCTTAGGGGCAACAGTGTTGGGGGCTCCACCCTTTTTGCAATCACTAGTCCAGTGAGTTGTATTTTTACAATGATTGCACCAGGGTTTCTTCTGACCTTCTTTCTTCTTCTTGGACTGTTGGGACCCACCCTCCTTAGCAGTAGTTTGGGGCCCTGTTGAAGACTTCTGGTCTTTAGGTTTCTGATCTCCACCCTTTTGGTCTGTTTTCTTCTGATCACCCCCTTGGCCCTGGTTCTGGTTCTTTTGCTTAACCCTGGTTCTGACCCATTTGTCTGCCTTCTTTCCCAATTCTTGGGGAGAGGTCAGATCAGAGTCAACCAAGTGTTGATGCAGTTGCTGGTTTTGACAGTTATTTAAAATCTGTTCTCTCATCATCAAATTATACAATCCTGTAAAATCAGATACCTTACTTCCCAGCAACCAACCCTCCAAAGCCTTAGTGGCACATTCAATGTATTCAGACCAGTCCTGAGTCTGTGTCTTTTGGGTGTCTCTGAACATTAACCTGTACTGCTCAGTGGTTAAGCCTAACCCATCAACTAGAACACTCTTCAGGACTCTGTAGTTTCTGACATCCTCTTCTCTAACAGTGAGGAGTCTGTCTCTGCCTCTTCCTTCAAAGGAGAGCCAGAGGATTGCTGCCCACTGATCTTCAGGAACCTGCTGCACTTTGCAGGCTCTCTCAAGAGCAGTTATCCACTTGTGGATGTCATCCCCACTTTTGTAGGGGGGCACAACCTTAGACAGGTTTCTATTGTCGAAAACCCTATCTTTGTCCTTAGGGACAATGCTGCCACCAGTGGGTATAGACCCACTCTCTTTATGCTGTCTAGCCTTGCTAAGTTTCTCTTCCATCAGGGCTACTTCTAGCTCCTGCTTCCTGATCCTCAGCTGGGCCTCTTGCATCTTGGCCTCATGTTCCCTCCTCTGAGGGGTGGTCATCCTTCTCCTGGAGTGACCTTGAGAGCCTCTAGAGCCATGGGAAGCATTGGAGTCACCTGAGCGATTCCTTTGCCTTCCCAGCCCTGTGTTAAGTCCACTGGGGAGATCCAGTGGGTTGAACCCACTGTCAGTCCCCAATAGCCTTGGTTTAGCTGGGCCAAGTATAACACTTGGCACTGGGCTAGTTCTCCCTTCATCCTCACTACTGTCAGTATCCTTTTCACTCTCATCCTCTGTGGTAGGCATCCCATCTAAGGGGTGACTATTGGGAAGGGGTACTTCAGTGGCATCTTTAGAAGGGGGGCCTCCTGTTCCTGTCCCTAAGGGGGCTAACTGGGAAGCTTTCTTGAGTGCTCTCTGATTCTCATCATTCTGTAAGAGCTCTCTGAGCTCAGCAGAGTTTGGGTTCTTGGGCTGTTTAAGGCCTCTAAGAGTTGCCAAATGCCTGAGCTCATTCTGATTAAGGGTAGCAAAGCTGGATGGTGCCCTCTGGGGGTCACTCTCAACAGAGATGGGTACAGTGGACCCCTCTGCCCCGGCCATTGCTCTTAAGTGTGGGTGGATGTGTTGCAATCTACCTACACTTGGGTTTACCTACTAAACCTATCTAGTAGTTGTAGTCAGGGTGTGCTACTCCCTTTGCTCTACAACAACTAAGTTCAGTAGAACTTATGTATATCTAATCTTGTTTTATATGTACCTACAGGTACCTATGTGATCTTTCAATTGGTAACCAAGAGATTACAATGGTAAAACACAGCAAGCTCAAATCCCACCGCTGCCACCAATGTGAGAAGTTGGCCTGGTATATGCTGTTCACTAGTTCTAGTGACCACCTTGTACCATGCCAAGCAACCCTTATGGTGTGGTTGTAAGTCAACCTTTTTGGACTAGCTGCCCTAGTGGTAGCGTAGGCTAAGCAGTCTTTGAGGCTAAACTCGTGATGCGTGTTAAGCAAGCTGTTTTACCAATAGTAACCCCCTTTTATACCAATGAAAGGACACCACACAGATATATATTCAAAATATATATGTATTTATTTCTCAAAGTAACCCCTAGTCTCTTTATGAGCACAGGAGCACAAATCGTCAAACAAGATTATCACAGAATACACAGAAGTTGCACTTTATATGGATAGGCCCTGGTGGCCACTCGAACCATATACTAAAATAGTGGTATAAGTACCACGAACAGAAAAGGGAAAAGGCCTAGGGCCTCTAGAATCGCTGGGCCTACGAGGAGCTAACGTCAGTTAGTGACCAGGAGGTCCACGGGTGGCGTGTGCAGAGCAAATAGTCACACGCGGGCTCCCATAGGTTTCAATGGGTGCGTAAAAAGTACAAAGTTACTGCAAAAGGAATCTTCCGGATGACCTAGGAACTTAGGATTTGGAACACAGGCACTAGAGATGTATTACTACACATGGGCACCGGAGTACCAGCTTTACCTCACCCACAGGAAGCGGGTGCATAGGCCTCAAAGTGCGTCGGGTTTCTTCTATCTGTTCCGTTGAGCCTGGGACAAAGATGCTGCAGGCGGTCGGTCGGGAAGAGATGCAGTGGATCCAAGGGTGGATCGGAGATGTTGAAGACCTGTAAGCAGAGGGGACAGTGTTCACAGTCACTAGCCAGTGACCAGCGTGGCACCAGGTGGGTACCAGGCGATGTCGGGTGCAAACAGGTGATGAGGGGTAGCTTGTCTCCGCAGCCACGTGGTCCCTGAAGGTCGACGACGTCCAGGAGTCGGCTCACGAGCTGTCCCACGCAGGCTCTCGCTGTCGGCGGTGTCGGCGACTTGATCGAAGCAAACAAGCCTTGGCAAAAGCAATTGCAGGAGGATTCGGAAATCAGCTGTTGGTTCTGACCAGCAAGGTCAGAGGGATTGCTCCTTTGGAGGGGAGCAAGGGCCAGTCTGGAGCAACCAGACCAGCGGTGTTTGTCGTAGATTTCGTCGCCAAGATGGCCACTAGCCAGCGGGCCAGCAACCGGTTAGGCGCGTCGAGTGGCAAAATGCAGAGGGGCCCCACGCAGATCGTGGAGATGCTGGAGGGCTCACCTTTGGTGCAGATGCTGCTCGAGGGTTGGGCTTCTCAGGACCCAAAGCACAACTTGGAGGGAGCCTCGGTTGTTGCACTGGTCAGCTTGTCGTAGTCGTTCCAAGATGGCTGGCTCCACGTGTCTCGGTGCCTCCACGGGTCTCCTCTTTTCAGGGACTGTGGATCGGGCGGTGAGAGGTCTGGAGGTCCAGGTCTTGTCAGTCTCTGGGCTCGGGCTCCGGCGGGAGGCGGCGGCAAAGCAGACGGTGATTCGCTGGATGGTGCTTGCGTTAGCAAGGTGGTCACTCCCTGACCACAGGGGAGATTTTCTTCAGTCTTCTGTGCAGCAGAATGTCGAAGTTCCCGTCTTCTTCTTAGTTTCAAGTTGATTCCAGGATGTCTGAAGTCTTAGGACACAGCTCCTACCTTTATTCGGATTCTAGGGGCCGGACTACCTGCTAGGTCCCTCCCTATGGGTGGGACCAGGAAGGGGGGTGGTTACACCCCCAATCCTTTGTCCAGCTCGCCCCAGGCCCGGGACTGGTGTGCCCCAGGACCGGTTTGAACTGGCATATGCCCCGAGGCTCCTTGTGAGCCACAGGCATGTCTGGTTTCTTTCAAGCCCTACCTGACCAATACACAAAATCCTGTCTGGGGTGGTGCTCGCACCTCCCCTGGCAGGAAACCCTTTGTCCACACCTCCCAAGCTGGAAGGACTCCCAGCAGCGGGAGGGCAGACTTGTGTCTGTGGTGGCAGCATCCATTTTGTGGAGCTGAGGCTATGTCTGATTTTACCCGGGTTTCAGGTACTGTACATGTCGTGTCCCTCTAGAAGGGTGGAATGCTAACCCCGTCGCCAGAATTGGCGAGGGGTTAGTATTCCAATTCGTATGACACCTTACTCGACATGTTTTGATAAAGCCAAACCAAAGATAGCATTTAACCGCGAGGTTCATAATGCACTTAAGAGTATATGGTATGACGATATCTGGAAACAGTAGAAGGAAGTTGTTCCGACCACTGCAGACAGGCTCAGCTCATGCCAGAGCACCATCTCACATGGAACCAAGCACTCTGCCTTCAGGATTGTTAAGGCCTGCCATAGGAGTGACTTAGAGGTTACCAGGTGTCCCATTTAAGGTTAGGTATAGGTATACTACACCTAAGTAAGAGGTGATTACACCAACTTACCCCAGCTGAGTGATCAGCCAGTTGTGTCAGATTGTTAGGCCAAGCCTGGGGTGGCATAATACATGCTGCAGCCCCTGGCAGGCCTTGGGTACACCAATGCCCTGGGTACCTAGTGTACACTGGTACAGGGGCTGACAGGGTGATCCACTTCCAATTGGTTATGCACCTAGGGTGCATAGTTTTAATTTAGTAGAGAGAACAGCAGGCTGGGGGTCTGATTGGCAGGCCCACAGCCTCAATATGTCAAAAACCAGTGAAGCAAAAAGCAAAAATTTGGGGTGACCATAGGATAGCAGACCCTACTCTCCTACACTCTGGGAGAGGGAAACAGCAAATGTCCAGCACATAGCTAACTAAAATGGCTGCCAAGTACAAAATGGCTTTCAGCTCATGCTAAGAGATTAATGCAATCTTCAACAGATGGTCCTTTTAGCATGAGCTAAAGACATTCCCATAATCCAGTAGGAAATATGCATATTAATTTGTTTTTATAAATTTATCAATATCCTAATTCATTGCTTGGTGGGCATTTCTCATTCTAAATATTGTTAAGCGGGTATGTATAAGGTATAAGCAGGAGTACAAAGGGAACAGAGCAGGAGACAGTAATTACTATTATCAGAAACAGAACTATTAGCTTTCTAGTCCTAAGCAAATCCTAGAACCATCCAGTAAAAACATTTTCAAGACTCCTATGCATTTCAGTGACCATCAATTTCAACTTCAAAATAGCCAACAGCACATATCTAATAAAAACATTTTCACTAGACTTTTCCAGTGTTTCCTTTATGAGGGCTAGAGTATCAATCAAGGAAAGGGTAAAGTAACATTTGTCAACTGCTCAGAGGAACTTTTCTCTCGTAGAATAAACATTATTCCTAATACAATTATGAAAGCAGTCAGACATATTATTACAAAAATGATCCTGGATCCAGAGGACCAGGAGGACCACCCAGGACCATGAGAATTAGGACGAAGAGCTGCAAGGGGTTGCTCCTCCTCATAAATGGGACGACCAATGGGGTACATTTTCAACAAAAAAGAAAAGGAAGTCCTTGGGAAATTAAAGCCGCTGTACAACCAACCAGAGGGGAGCCTTCTCCCTGTGTCCGTTTGAGCCTCACAGGCAGGCTCTTGTTGTTCCCACGGTGGAGCTGCACAACTCGCAATTCAGGAATCACGGCCCAGTTTCAAGGGAAAAGTTTCTTCTTTCAAGATAGGGCAATCACCCACCAGGGCAAATGCTCTCAGCGATCCTGTCCAGTGTCTCAGGCAGTGCACCAGTTTTCTTCATTTCAATCTAACAGGCACCAGAGACACAGCACCTGTACCCTGAACTCAAGTCCTTCCCTAACTCCTGTATTGCTCTGCTGGCACACTGCTCTTTCGTTGGGGCCATAGATTGCATTCAGTGTGCCCAGGTATCTCTTGACCAACAAAGGTGAAAACTTTAGAGCCACTTTGGGACCAGGATTCAGAGGCCTGATGCTAGGACCTCTGAAGTAACCCTTGTTTCAAAGGGGGTTATTCAAGCAAAAACTTTCTCGCCTTCCTGGTCGGTCTGTGACTCTCGGCTGGGCATCAAAAACTTGATCCACGATTTC
Source organism: Triturus cristatus (assembly GCF_964204655.1). Taxonomy (NCBI): domain Eukaryota; kingdom Metazoa; phylum Chordata; class Amphibia; order Caudata; family Salamandridae; genus Triturus; species Triturus cristatus. Next base: position 45,265,816 of record NC_140589.1, read on the forward strand.
TCCTTTCTGATTTGTGACCCCGTCTTTCGCCCAAGACAGTGGCAGGGGTACACACTTCACATCCCAGTGCTTCCGGCCTTCTACCTTCACTGAGGTCCTGGTTGCCAGCAATGCCTGTGCTGGTTCCCTTCACTTTGACTTCAAGCTGGACTGGTGCTGACTCCCCAAGCTGGATTTGATGTCCACTCCCCTCTGGCAATGGTTGTAAGGCAGAAAATATCTATTGGTGGACAGAACAAAAGGTCTTTAGGCAAGGCACAGAAATAATCTATCAACAGAGAGGATAGTCTCAGAATACTTCCTAGTCTAGGGACGCCCCATATATTAGCAAGGCACCCAAGAACCACTTTCATCTATGTGAGAGTAAAAGAAACAACAGCCTGGACCTATTGGCAAGTATAAAAGGAACTCTTTGGTGAACTGACAAGAGGAATACGTCACCCAATCCCAAGCAGCCACGGAGGTCTGTGTTCATTTACTAAATTCTGAGGAAAAGAGAAAAACAATACAGACATACTCCAACTCCTTACATCTGTATATTCCTATCTTAATCATCTAAAGACCCTCAAGAAAAAAGGAAATGTTCTACACTTTTACTCATAGACTTTGCATTACTTGTACAGGACTGCAGACACTTCTAAAATGATTTCTCTTAATAAAAGCACCTACATTGTATGCTTAGGACCATGCTCTCATGTTATAGGAGCAACAGAAAAATCTAAAACTGCTAATTTAACAGGGATTCCTATTACATAAAGAAGATGCAGAGAAGATGCCCATGTGATCCTTAGCAAACATTTTTGAGGAAAATATTGTTTTATAGGAGTCTGTTTGTCACAAGATGTTCTGCTGGAGAAAAACTTCAACATAATGGGTACATTTTCTCCAGCAGAACATCTTGTGACAAACAGACTCCTATAAAACAATATTTTCCTCAAAAATGTTTGCTAAGGATCACATGGGCATCTTCTCTGCATTCTATTTTTCACAATCCAAACTATACAACATCAGCTCTAGTAAGGACTGTCAGTTTATTTACACAGACTAGCTAATAAAAACTAGCAATGCCCTTGCAAAACTGTATGTAGCATGAGAATAACAAACAATAGTGGTGTTATCACCTGAGAATTTTAGAACAAAAACTACCCACAGCTAGTTCCCCTTAAAGATCAAATAAGGAAACCACAATCTAGACTACTCATCCTTTCATAATTTCATCAGACAGGATGGGCAGTAACATAGCAAATTTATTTATTCATTTTATTAATGCTAATAATGTTTAAAACAATATTACTGAATAGCCAATTAAATGTCTCATGGCTATTTCACAGACAGTTTAGACAGGCTCAAAAGAAATTGAGAAAAAGAGAGAGAACACATACATTTGCCTACCCTTAATTTGTAGAGGAGCTAGCCTCCTCCCCCCCATTTTTGACAGTAGGAAACCTGTAACAGGTTTCATTCTGTCAACACTATCAACCCCAATTTGCACATTGAGCTAGCTAAAGAACATATTCCTTTAGCAAATGTACAAGTGTGACACGAGGGCACATGAATTCAAACTAAATCCCATTGCTTCCTTAATTCAGCCCTAAAAGCATTAGTGCTACATATATGGCAGAGCCATTGTCTTAATAAGAGCTCACATATACCATTATTATTCAATCTGTTCATATGAGTGAACAAAAACTTGCTTTTGCAAAAAAAAGCAAGCAAAACCTCTTTCTGTCCCTGCCCTGCCATTTTGTCTTTCAAATGTCGAAATGTCAAAGCAAATGTTGCGCTGAGCCCTGCTTCTAAATGTAGAACTTTGACCTTTAACCTATTTGCAGCTGTTCCATCTTGAGTGCAAAGTTTTCATGCAGTTTTACAAATTCAAAGTGACCCTGGAGACTGAGAGCTCAAGAGCAAAACCCACTCCATTCCTGTCTACCAGCAATTCAGAGGTACGCTTAATAACTTCTGCCAGATTTTTTGTACATATTTATATTTGTAAGCAGTGTGCCGAGTGCTTGTCTAGCAGTATAGATGTCAGTTATTCATTCTATGCTTACATATAGTTTAAAAGCTGCTCTGATTGGAATAACCTCATTTAAATAGTGAATTTTACTCAATATCGACTTTGATGTTTGGGGCACTTAAAAATGAATATCCTACAATGTTTTTGAGTTAATAGTCATCGCCAGAATGTCCCCTACATATCCCAGAGATGTGGCAACAGAAATGTATAATGTATACCCTTATAAAAATGAGTTTTGTACGCCTGGGTAAAGTGACATTTCACATGTAAGTGACCCCCTATTGCTGTATAGCATGGATTAAATTCAATTTGGATGCTAGGAGGTCACAGCATCGTTATTAGGCATTATAAATATTAAAAAACGAATTTAATGCACCTATTTTAAATAACATTTTTTGATATAATCAAAATATATATATTTTTTTAATAAATCCAATCATTTTGATGAGTCCACATATGAAAAGCAAACTGCATCCCTTGCCTATCATATTTAAACGCAGTCATTCATAGCCCTAAGAAGAGAAACCTAATTTGAAAGTCTGCGCCACTTTTAAAGGACAGTCATTATTATTTAACATCAAAAACCACTCTTATCCTTATTTAAAAAGGCATTAAGAAAAGAAATCCCTACTGTCAATCTGTCCTCTGTTTAGCAAAAATAATGAAACTATATTTCTAACTTTTAAAACAGCAGTCTGAAATGCAGGATTTTACACCGTGCTTGCACTGACTTAAGGGGTAGTGACGTTAGCTGTTTTCTGTGGCCGGAGTCAGAAATACCCACGTGCTGACACAGCTGCTTGACACATAAAGGCGTCGAATTCACACGCCTTTCAAGTCGGCCTTTCCACAAATCTGTCGTTCTGTAATGTATTCAGGTCTGCAACAACCAACTCACTCAGATAATGTGAATGCCTGTTAATACCTAATACAGAAGGATAAATGCTGTGACATTTTGTATCCTAATTTTATCTATTGCAAAACACACCATTTCATTTTTTGAAGCTTTTTTTATTCCTATTAAATGTGGATTCTAATTTTATCTTTAACATTGTGGCAATTTGCACACATGTATAGTGTCTTACTCTGTCAATTTAATGATAGTGTGCAGCTATTTAGCATATATTATATAATTCATTGCTGGATTCTTTTAAAATGTATTTTATTTTAATGATATTTGGCATAACAGAATGATGACAAAAAAAAAACATTGAGCTCATTCCAGACATTTTCAAAACGGTGTCATACACATAATACAGGGCACTTAAGGCTAGCCATTCTTGCACCAAGAGCGCAATCGCTACTTACAATTACCACTAATGACAAACCACAGACATTTAAACACACATTTAACCCACAGATCAACACTTAGGACAGACACAAAAGACAGCCCACAGACTGTACTTAAACCAAACCATTTGTAAATACTAGTTGCAAGTCATATTCACTAGATTTGGCTGGCAGAACACCAAGAAAAAAACGCTCTGCATATCACCACTTATGAATGTTACTAAGTGCACAGACCAGGATCCTTTCTATGTACATATTTAGTTCCTCGGGGTACTAGTCACCAAAGAAGAAATACTTTTTTATACCTAAACCTAGTTAAGTATCCCCTCTAGGCGAGCCAGCTAATTATATACAAGTTTAAAATGGTACATCCAAGAAAGCAACACATTCATAAATTCACCTGGGGTTAAAACAAAAAGACCATCACGCATTTGCTTACAATTAACTGCTTTGTTCTTCAGCTCTAATGCTTTCACTTAAATGTTCTTTCGCTGTTCTTTTTCAATCAAGGCTTGCTCACGCTTCATTCGTTCACGCACTTCTTTCTCCCACATTTGTACACAATCAAACATCTCTTGCCTAGTCTTTCGCTTAAACATACATTGTTCCACATACTCAATCTTTCGTAAATCAAATGACCCATACATAGGCCAACGCAACTCAGGATCCTTACAAGTGTATTTATTCCATAATGCACTGTACATTATGGAAGAAAGACCATACTTAATATACATATCCCTATTGGGCGTCCCCTCCGGGGGGGCGGTTATGCTTCATCTAGTCTCAAATTGGTACCACTACAAAAGCAACACATACTATGAAGTGTTCTAAAAACAGGCATGCCAAAAATAGTGCAGAATATGCAGTATTATAATCAAAGTAGCACTTAAGGTACCTTTAGTATGATGTGCCGTTCAAATCAATTCAGATAGAGAAAATTATCCTCATTACCTGCCTAGATAAATTGCAATCCATATATAAATCTCATAACAAACCAAGTTGGCCAACACCAATTCCAAAATCCAAAAGCCACAGTAAGTGTTACTAAACTACCTTACCAATCCCAGGCATCAAAACCAACAGCAAGGGCCACAGAAGGACACTTACCAATCACTTGGTGTCCAGGTTCCAACTGCCAAGTTCTAAAATCGACCAAATGGTCACTGCACGGCGAATCAACAGAAGAGATCTCAATCGAGGACCGGCACCACCTGGATGGTCAGATCAGAAAGAAAGGAAAAACGCCGTGGTTGCCAAGACTCGGGTCTCATCGGGCAGCGATCGCGCCCAGAGCATGATTCCAATCCTTCGTCGCGACCAATCCTTTGGGCATCCGAGTCACCGATGAGCCCCAGTTGTTGGGCGCCAATTTGTTGATGGTGACCTCAGCTAGGCCTACCAGTGCAAGGGGTTCGCCCTTCTCTGCACAGAGTCCTCAGACCAATAGGAAGAAGTTGGCACAGAAACTGGAATAGAAAATACAAAGTTTAATAAACCTCATGAGGTGGAACTACATTCACACAGCACCCTTCGGTGTTGAGTGAAGTAGCACACTGAACAGAAGAAGCATGGTCATTTTATACCCACACAGGGGCTGAAAAAGGCGGTTCAAGTACACATGAGAAGAGTTATGCACATAGATGGTCATACAGAAACTGCACAGTCAACAAGTAGGAGGAGTAATAACTTGCTGACATCAGTTAGAACAGCCTGACAGTTCTATACTAGGAACAGGTGCACTCTACTAGCTAAGCACATCTACGCATGTGCAAGACTCTGGGAGAGGGAAACAGCAAATGTCCAGCACATAGCTAACTAAAATGGCTGCCAAGTACAAAATGGCTTCAGCTCATGCTAAGAGATTAATGCAATCTTCAACACTGGGGCTGACAACGTGTCGCACAAAGGGGCTGATTCACAGAACTAATCTGAGACAAAATCCTAAACTTACTACTTTTGGTATTCACAGAAGGCACTTAGGATTTTTGGTATTCACAAAATGCACTTACGACTCCTAACTTTACGTCCGCACTCGGGCCGGAATTTCTGCACCAGGACCGTACTCTCCGCACCCGGTGAGTACTCTCCGCACTCAGGCCGTACTCTCTGCACCCGGACCATACTCGCCGGCTCGAGCCGTAGTCTCCGGCTGGGGCCGGATAAAGTGTAATCAACGGGCCGGATTGCAATTTTTACAAAAAGGAGCATTAGGAATGTGTGATAAATGGTAGAGAAGGTCATGAAAAACAGTTTGGGCAGGGAAAAGGGTACGGCCAGATACTACATCATAACCCAGAAAAGTTTTCTGCTTTGCATCATGGTACATGCAGTGCACAATTTGCGCTCCCCTCAGTGGGCGGTTAAGAGATTAAACTAAGAGATAAATGTGCCCTGAGGCCACTGTGGAGGGGTTAGTAGTGCTTTACAACAATCCTGCATAAAACAAATTAAACTTAGATAAAGGGAGGGGGGATGGATGCTTGAATTGGTGCCCTCTGGAAAGCACTCCATCCATATCTTTTGAAAAAAAAACAGGATTAAAGTAAAGAAACCCCATTAAAATAGTAAGAGGCGCAGTCAGAGGGCTAGAAAAAATATGTCGACAGTCAGGGAAACAATTATACAGTTGTCAGAATGACTTATGGTAAAATGCTGTACATGATGCGTGTAACGACGTGCGAGGAAACCCGTCCAGGAAGTTATGCGCCTACCTCTGTGTTACAAGCTTTATATGTGCTTTATTGCCCCTCCAGGAGCTGTCCGCGCTGAGTCAAGTTTAGATGCGGTGGCCCACTCACAAAAACAGTTGTTTGTTTGCAGAAGCGACAACGTGTCCTTTGTGCAACCCTGATTATCACAGCTTATGTTCCTAAGCGCTGTGCTGCTTTTCACAAGTTTGGAAGTGGTGGTAGGTTTTGATAGAAAATTCTGTCATTTAGACCTTGTAGTACCAGCATTTGAAAGCATACATGTTTTGTATTAAAATTGCAGGGATGTGTTTAAATTCCATTTAGTTTGAAATATAAAGTACAGCCGGTGTCATTGAAAAGACGTTTATTTTCAAAATGGAAAATCCTTTATTGATGGTGTTTGGAAATATTTTTACATTGAAAGTGCAGCCGGTGCTTGTGTTTTAAGGTACGTTTGAGCTTTTTTAATTTTAAACGTTTGGGGCATTTTATTCTTAAAGGTACTGTGCTGGTCTGTTGCAGTACAGAGGGCTCAAGATGTTAGTATGTTGGTGGAGGGGTGCGTGGAGGGGCCCTCCTAAAACGGGTCGGTCAGTACTGTGGTGGCTCCACCTCCCTCTGAACCTGTGTTGCTCTATACACCAGAGGTGGCATTTTTTTGAAAACACATCTTATTTAGATAAACGCGCTTAACAGAAAAAAAAACAAGTTACAGGCACATATTCAATCTCTCGTAGTGTGACAGGCCCAAAGAGGAGGGTGCAATGGGGAAATGACTGGCGACAATATGTCTTCTCTGTCTAACGCCTTGAACAAATGCTTCATGTGGCTCTATTAAACAATAATACTTGCACTAACAACCGCAATTACAGTAGCAATAATATAAATAAAGGATGTGCTGTGGTTATAACTGACATAAGCACTGTCCCGTCACAATAGCTCAGTGAGTTAAATGTTCTCCGCAGAGAGTTCCGAAAATTGAGCGCCATCAGATAATAATAAGGGCTGTCCGATGTTGCGCAAAGTTTCATGTTGAAGAGTATGAGAGAGCAAGTGTAAGGCGGGTAAGGATCAAAGGAAGGAAGATAAGTTTACTGTTTTTCTAAGTGGGGGAGGTGTGCTGTGTCTGCCTGCTGGAAATCTTAAACGCGCGGACGCAAAAGTGAAAGCGCTCACGCTGGGTAATAATAAGAACTGTAACGTGATCCTGGAATGCAGCCTGGAATGCAGCTGGCACACTGCGTGCCGCTGCTCACTCCGCTTGCTCCCGAGACACATAGGGTAGGGGAGTAAACATTTAGAGAACAGGTGGGACATACCCACGCCTTTGGCCATTTGCGTGCTTTCCTTTGTGAAATAGATGCAATGGCCAATGAAATGTGTGGGTGTAAACAAATCCACACGGAAAAGTTGCAAGGAAGTTGGGAGTGCTTACAAGAAGCCTCCCATAGAGCAGCGCATGCGGGCTGCGCTAGGCTCGACCTAAAAAATGAGGCAAAAGCAGGAAAAGCACTCAGAAAAATGGGGGGGGAGGCAGAGCGGCAAAGCAGCACAAAGAGATGGGCCTGGGGCAAGCAGTGTCACTTGCAATGTCCCTGCATGAGCAAGCAATGTATGTGCTTATAACATTCCGTGCCCCAGTGCAGCCCAAGTGCCCCAGAACTATAGGCATGCTTACACCGTGAGTAACCTGCTGCCCATGCAGTGCTTCAGCACACCCTGCAGGTTTCATGATGTGAGTAGTTAGAGTTAGAGTTGGTGCTGTGTGTAAGTTTCATGCTGTGAGCAGGCAGCTTATGTACCCTCCTTCTAGAGAAAAAGTAAATGCGGCACCTGCCTACATTCCTATGGCTTAAGGGTGGAGATGTTGGGGTGGGACGGAATAAACACCTCTTTTTAGATCTGCCTTGACACGACAATTGTAATTTAGACCTATTGGCAGTAATTTATTTAAATATACCTAGAGTGGGCCTTTCTCATTTTGGTTTTTCAGTGCAGGAGGCTGTTTCAAAATATTATCTTCAGCACTCAAAATGCAAACCGGAACCATTCGCTCTGCACATACTTGTTCTCTTTTTGTAAACATGGCAGGTAAAAAGTCTGAGTAAAATTCAGTTTATTAGACGGGATTCGGATCACCCAGGGACACTCAAGATCTAAAATTTGGGAGCCCAAAATCTTATTTTACCCCTTAGGCACAAGAGCTCTGTATTTGATATTGTGCACAATAATAATGGTTTGCCTCCCGTCCATATCTGATTTGGCCTCACTGTTTGAATCCGCATCACACCAGACACTGGCAGCAGAAGGGTTTTCGTGTCTTCTCGGCTCTGTTCGTGTTTGATTCGGATGAATAACTTTAGAAGGGCTTTCAGACTTTTTAAAATTCTTTTTAGTGTAATAATAAGAGCTACCAGACTTGTCTGTTGCTTTAGTTTGATGTTTCCGTTTGGAGCATGAAAAGATTACATCATGGAAGAAGTGCCATCATGCGATAGGTGCCATCATGTGAGAAGTGCCCATGCAAGAATTGCTACCATGAGAGAGATGCCATCATACAAGAAGTGTCATCATGCAAGAGGTGCCATCATACGAGAAGTTCCATCATGTGAGAGGTGACATCATGCGAGTAGTGCTATTTTTCAAGAAATGCCATCACGCAAGAAGTGCTATCATGCGGGAGGTGCCATCACGGAAGAAGTGCCATCATGCAAGAATTGCTATCATGCGGGAGGTGCCATCACGCAAGAAGTGCCATCATGCGAGAAGTGCCATCATGCGAGAAGTACCATCATTGAAGAAGTGCCATCATGTAAGAAGTGCCTTCATGCGAGAAATGCCATCATTGAAGAAGTGCCATCATGCGGGAGGTGCCATCATGCCGGAGGTGCCATCATGCGGAAGGTGCCATCATGCGAGAAGTGCCATCATGCAAGAAGTGCCATCATGCAAGAAATGCCATCATGCCAGAAGTGATACCAAAGGGGATGATGGACGGAGCGCTTGAGCAAATCAAACACTCACCCCCAGTCAACTGATCTGGGTTTAATCCATCATCATTCTTTTGCTCACTCCACCAACCCTGTTCAGACATGGCCATATGCAAATCAGTCTGACCCTGTGCCTCATGGGAACAGTCCAGCCCGAACTGCCAAGCCATGTCTTCCCTGGACCGGAAACAAGCATCCTGGGACCGGTTTCGGGTTCATAACCCTCATCAGCCAGGCTATCTTGAATCCAGTGGCAAAGTGAGGAAGGGACCCACGTCTGGGCTTACCCTGCCAACTTAGGGCAAACAAAGCGATACCAAAGGGGATGATGGACGGAGCGCTTGAGCAAGTCAAACACTCACCCCCAGTCAACTGATCTGGGTTTAATCCATCATCATTCTTTAGCTCACTCCACCACCCCAGTTCAGACATGGCCATATGCAAATCAGTCTGAACCTGTGCCTCATGGGAACAGTCCAGCCCGAACTGTCAAGCCATGTCTTCCCTGGACCGGAAACAAGCATCCTGGGACCGGTTTCGGGTTCATAACCCTCATCAGCCAGATTATCTTCAATCCAGTGGCACAGTGAGCAAGGGACCCACGTCTGGGCATACCCTGCCAACTTAGGGCGAACAAAGCGATACCAAAGGGGATGATGGACGGAGCGCTTGAGCAAATCAAACACTCACCCCCAGTCAACTGATCTGGGTTTAATCCATCATCATTCTTTAGCTCACTCCACCACCCCAGTTCAGACATGGCCATATGCAAATAAGTCTGACCCTGTGCCTCATGGGAACAGTCCAGCCCGAACTGCCAAGCCATGTCTTCCCTGGACCGGAAGCAAGCATCCTGGGACCGGTTTCGGGTTCATAACCCTCATCAGCCAGGCTATCTTGAATCCAGTGGCAAAGTGAACAAGGGACCCACGTCTGGGCATACCCTGCCATCTTAGGGCGAACAAAGCGATACCAAAGGGGATGATGGATGCAATGCCAGCGCCATGAAAGCTTTGGGTGTACGCGCGCTATAGAAATAAATTTAACATAACATAACATAACAAGTGCCATTATGCATGAAGTGCCATCATGTTAGAAATAATATTGTACGAGTAGATGGTGCACTACCTTTTATTTTTAAGTCCTATTTTTGCTACAACTTGGACTCGTTTGAATGATCTGTGTGCTACGCCTACACTTGTGTCTACCAAACACCTTATATTGTGTATATGAGGCTAGAAACCACATGGTCTCTAGAACAAGGTGTGCACTACTTCAATGCGATATACATCCATTCTTACAAATTAATACTATATCATCGAATAGTTGTCTATGTATTTAATACATCTTTACATAAACATGAGCTATTTTACTTTTGAAAAGATTTTTCAACATTATGTGCTCAAACAAAATTTAGATAATGTTTTCAAAAAAACAATACATCATTCAAATATTTCATGTCCTGAAATGTTGTCAACATGAGCCCAATGCATTTCGGGACCCTCGTCTCTTCGTATATCGTATTGAAGTAGTGCGCACCTTGTTCTAGAGACCATGTCGTTTCTAGCCTCATACACATCATGTTATAAATGCCATCATGCGAGAAGTGCCATTTTGCGAGAAGTGCCTTCACGAAAGAAGTACCATCATGCGTTGGTGCCATCATGCAGGAAGTGCCACCATGCGAGAAGTGCCATCATGGCAGAAGTGCCATAACATAAGAAGGGCCAATATGTGAGAAGTGCCATTATGCAAGAAGTGTCATCTTGTGAGAAGTGCCATGATATGCTGAATAAATCATACATTCACCCCCTGTCAAGGGACCGGTTTCTGAGTATTACCCTTCATCAGCCAGGCTAGCTTGAATCCAGTGGCACAGTGAGCAAGGGACCCACGTCTGGGCATACCCATCTCACTTAGGGTGAAAAGTGCTACGCAAACAAATGATGGATGGAATGCTTAATAAATCATACATTCACCCCCAGTCAAGAGATCTGGGTTAAATCCATTCTTCTTTTGCTCACCACGCCACCCCAGTTTAGACACAGCCATATGCAAATCAGTCTTGACCCTGTGCCTCATGGGAACAGTCCAGACCGAAGTGCCAAGCCAGGTCCTCATATTAGAAATGCCATCATGCAAGAAGTGTTATCATGCAAGCAATGCCATCATGTGATAAAGAGAAATGCCAACATGTAAGAAGTGCCATCATATGAGAAGTGCCATTGTGCATGAAGTGCCATTGTGCATGAAGTGCCATTGTGCATGAAGTGCCATCATGCAAGAAGTGCCATCATGCATGAAGTGCCATCATGCGAGAAGTGCCATCACGCAAGAAGTGCTATCATGCGAGAGGTGCCATCATACGAGAAGTGTCATCATGCAAGAGGTGCGATCATGCGAGAAGTTCATTCATGCGAGAGTTGCCATCATGTAAGAGGTGACATCATTTGAGAAGTGTCATCATGCGAAAAGGGCCATCACACAAGAAATGCCATCATGCCAGAAGTGCCATCATGCAAGAAGTGCCTTCATGTTAGAAATGCCATCATGCGAGAAGTGCCATTTTGCTAGAAGTGCCTTCATGCAAGAAGTGCCATCATGCGAGAAGTGCCATCACATAAGAAGTGCCATGATGCAAGAAGTTCCATCGCATAAGAAGTGCCATCACATAAGAAGTGCCATCATGTGAGAAGTGCCATCATACGTGAAGTGCCATCATGCAAGAAGTGCCAATATGCGAGAAGTGCCATTATGCAAGAAGTGTCATCTTGTGAGAAATGCCATCACGCAAGAAGTGCCATCACGCAAGAAGTGCCATCATGCGAGAAATGCCATCATGTGAGAAGGGCCATCATACAAGAAGTGCCATCATGGAAGAAGTGCCATCATGGAAGAAGTGCCATCAAGCAGGAAGTGCCATCATGTGAGAAGGGCCATCATACAAGAAGTGCCATCATGGAAGAAGTGCCATCATGTGAGAAGGGCCATCATACAAGAAGTGCCATCATGGAAGAAGTGCCATCATGCATGAAGTGCCATCTTGTGAGAAGTGCCATTATGAGAGAACTGCCTTATGCGAGATTTGAGATCATGCCACAAGTGCCATCGTGCGACAAGTGCCATCATGGAAGAATGGAATTTAGCTGTGATTGACAGTGTTCTTCACCAGCAGTGCATCAGATCAGTGTATTGCTGTCTTGATTATCAGCATCATCCCGTCATGTAGGCAGATTCTGCTGTTTGGTCATGCGGAAACATCTAATATTGTCCCAGTGGCTGGTTCAGTAGTTTGGCATGCCCATGTGTGGATGGTAACTAGAGGACTGGTCACAGACTGATCCTAATCTCTTCATCAGTGCCACCCAAAGCCTGAAGATAAACTGGCATCCCCTCTCTGTTACAGTCATTCGCAGGAGGAAACATCACATAAACACCTCTGGCAAAAGGTCTCTGTTAATGAAGAAGCAGCGAGTAGTCTCTTTAATAGAATGAAGTGTCCGTCCTTAGTGCAAGGATCCATGCCTGCCAGTCGTGTAACCCAAGAGACTTGAGTTGAGCGACACTGACCTCCATTGAGAAACAAACCATGGCCGTGGGCCACGGCTGTAGAGCTCTCCGAGCTCCGCCCCGCTCGAACTGCCACCACACCTGCAAACCAGAAATAAAGAAGTCTTACCGGCTTACTCTGATGATCACTGTAAGGAAAGGTGTCCTACGGAGAAACACTTGTCTGATGGACGCTGTCTGTGAAATCCTCACTTCACAGGTCCCACTTCAGAGGTCTCTATAATGGGTCTGAAATTATTACTGGCTTTCCTCTAATTTTGCAGATAAACCACCACGGTACTTTATTCTTCATTACTGCCTTGTTTTCTTTTTTCAATAGTGTTCTGTCTTTACTGATTGAGGGATCTTTTCTGTGGGAGAGTTTTTTCCTACAGGTAATTCAGAGGGTGATGAAAAAGAGGGTGCGGCTGGAGTGGAATTATCATTCGGAAAAAAAAGTAGAGTGTCTTGCGAGGTCTGTGTAGTTGGTGTCAGAACATCTTGTGGTTGGTTTCAGGTGTTCTGCATTCCGTCCATCAATTGTGTGTCTTTTGCTTCCTCACCCTAAGTGCGCCGGGTATGCCCAGCCGTGGGTCCCGTGCTCTCCATGCCACTGGATTCAAGCCATCCTGGCTGATGAGGGGTGAAACCCCGAAACCCGTCTTAGGATGCTTGTTTCCAGTCCAGGGGGTACCTGGCTTGGCAGTTTGGGATGGACTGCTCCCACGAACACAGGGTAAAGACTGATTTGCATATGGCCTGTTCTGAACTGGGGTGCCATGGTGAGCAAAAAAATGATGGATATAACAACAGATCTTTTGACTGGGGGTGAAGGTTTTGATTTGCTCTGCAGTCCGTCCATCATCTGTGTGTCTTTTGCTTTCTCGCCCTAAGTGTGCCAGGTATGCCCAGACGTGGGTCCCGGGCTCACTGTGCCACTGGATTCAAGCTAACCTGGCTGATATGAGGTGATGTCCAGAAACCGGTCCAAGCATGCTTGTTTCCGGTCCAGGGAACGCCTGGCTTGACAGTTCAGGCTGGACTGTTCACATGAGGCACAGGGTCAAGACTGATTTGCCTATGGCTGGGTCTAAACTAGGGTGGCATGGTGAGCAAAAGAATGATGGATTTAACCCAGATCTCTTGACTGGAGGTGAATGTTTAATTTGCTTTGCATTCCGTCCATCATCTGTGTGTCTTTTGCTTTCTCGCCCTAAGTGCGCCGGGTGTTCCCAGACGTGAGTCCCGGGCTCACTTTTTCACTGGATTCAAGCTATCCTGGCTGATATGGGGTGAAACCCTGAAACCGGACCTAGGATGCTTGTTTCCAGTCCAGGGGGGACCTGGCTTGGCAGTTCGGGCTGGACTGTTCCCATGAAGCGGAGGGTCAAGACTGATTTGCATATGGCCAGGTCTGAACTGGGGTTGCATGGTGAGCTAAAGAATGATGGATTTAACCCAGATCTCTTGACTGGGGGTGAATGTTTTGATTTGTTCTGCATTCCGTCCATCAATTATGTGTCTTTTGCTTCCTCGCCCTAAGTGTGCCGGGTATGCCCAGATGTGGGTCCCAGCCTCACTGTGACCCTGGATTCAAGCTATCCTGGCTGATGAGGGGTGAAACCCTGAAACCTGTCCTAAGATGCTTGTTTCCGGTCCAGGAAGGACCTGGCTTGGCAGTTTGGGCTGGAATGTTCCCACGAGGCACAGGGTCAAGACTGATTTGCATATGGCCAGGTCTGAACTGGGGTGGCATGGTGAGCAAAAGAATGATGGTTTTAACCCAGATCTCTTGACTGGGGGTGAATGTTTTGATTTGTTCTGCATTTCGTCCATCAATTGTGTGTCTTTTGGTTTCAGGTGGTCTGGTCTGGATTCGTCAATAGGAATTTAACAAGATTAATGGGATTGATCAGCTTCTCTTCTGCCTGGAGCTCTATGTCTACCACTGCTACTACTATTGTTGTATTTCCACATGGGGCTTGCCACCCTCATTTAGAGGGTTTCCTCTGCTCTCAGTATTCATAGCCTTCAGATCTCCGCATAAACTCCATATACCCAGAAGTTTTCGGTCGCCTTATCGTCGCTGGATAACAAGAAACTGCCAAGACCAGGTCCTGTTGTTCGTGCTCTGAGAACTTCCAGTTATATCCTTATCTTTTTATTGGTTTTATGTCTCCTTATCTTTTTATTAGGTTGGTGTCCTTATCTTTACTGGAGATTACAGCATTGAGTCAGCCTTAGATCTCTGCAGTGGGATGAGCTTGGATAAGTGCCGGTAATATTTAATCACCACATTATGCAGCTGTAGGGGACCTAAGAGTTCTAAAGTACCAGGGTGAGTAAACACTGGGGTGGGCCCCAGGAGATCACATCACTGGGGCTCTGTAATGGCTTCCTCCCACTGAATCAGTTTCAAGGCTCTCTGCTTAACCTAATAGAGTGTTCATTGTGTGAGGCGTGAATTTCTACAGGCCAAGCAGCTCTTTCATAAGCCCAAATGCAGCCTCCACTCATCTCTCACGTACATCTTGGCAGTAACACCTGTCGTGAAGGTGTGCCATGGGTGGGGGCCAGTGGCTTCTTTCTTCATACTGAGAGTGAAACTTTGGAACATTGCCATTGCATGAAAACTCTGCTTGCTTTCAGGAAAGCACTTAATACCTGGCTATTCCTGTGCCCTCTCCTTGACCTGATAACAAATAAGTGCTGATTTGCATTTAGTGGTCTGACCACTGTACCGCTGCGGCGTCGGTCTGAAGAACACCGCCATGGCAGCTGTCTCCCACCCGCCGTATTACAACGTCTCCAATGGGCCGGCAGCAGTCTTTTTGACAGCTGTGAATGTTTTTCATATTTGTCGATGCATGTGTGTATATTTTGACTGCACAAGTGTCGAATATACATATATGCATGACACATGAAAAATACCTACTAGCCATTGCTGGAATCTGGACCATATGTGCCCAGTCCAGTCAATGGATAAATAGTACAAAACTAACTTAGCTGGATTTCGGCGCCAAAAGGTTTGTTTTCTTTGAGGTCAAGATGGTGCTGTGATTGGGGTACTTGGAGGAAGGGATCCACGCCAGAGACTGAAGGGAACAAAATGAAATGGGATATGCACCCAAATCCTTTGTTTCCGACGACTCAAAGCAGGCAGTCCCACTGCCAAGGTCGGCTCATTGGAAAGCCAACTTGTAATTCGGATGACAAAGCAACACTTCAGTACCACCCTATGGCAGCTGCTTTCCCCTGACCGACGACGCAGTGGTTAGCGAACGGCTGGCAGTGATGCCGGTGCCCCAGCGGTCTTTCATTCTGAAATCTAACAACATCGTAACACGGCGGGCAAACCACTTAGTCGGCAGAAGTGAATCTTACGCCGAAGCGACAGCGGCATTGGGACCGCCAAACTCGTAATCAGGCCCTAAGCCTGAAGTTTCACTCTTATACTTCCACCAATCGCCCCTTGAAGCCACATCCTCAATCAGCCTTCACACTCACCCACTCAATACTTTGCATTGCATTGAATGGTAATTGCATGTATGTATCACTTACTACCTTGCCAAGGTGGTGAAGCTCTTTATGTTAAGTAGCACGCTACCCCAGAACACAAGGTCAGTGGTTAATTTAGTTGTTTTTGGTTAGTGGGCTAGTCTTCTTTTCTACTTCTGTGGTTTGGAAATGGAGTTGGGAAGATCTAGTCATTCACACTACAGCAAGCACACTGTTCATTTGGCGACACCCATCTGTGTGATGATGGTCTGCATGAGCTTTATCGTAGCTGCAAACTGTGTATTCTAGCGCACATGACGGCAGAAGCTGGGGAAACAAAGCGTGCGGTGACAAAGCCTGGGATACTTTACAGGCCAATACACAAGATGTCAAAACCCTCTGACTTGGGACTCAATCCCTCCCAGCCACCTAGCGTCCCAGGCCTGGGCAGCTTGTTTGACCTCTATATCTGCAGCAACTCTCTCTATCAAGAAGCCTAAAAGCATACGCTACATCTCTATATGACTGATACATAACATGTATGGAACGCTCCTGGCACCAAGGTAATAATATCCATAATACGATCCCCCAAAGCCACTCGATGCAGCACTCAAATATCATCCTTAAATATATTTTGGTAATTCAACCATTTTTCACCAAATATCAGATTATGAGTTCTGGAAATACACACATTTTTGTCTCAAATACACACTTTTCAATTTTGGTGTACATATATTAATTCAACCAATCAAATGTAGTCAGCTGGGCTGGAAACAGAAGAGCTACTTATACATAGGTAGAGAGCTACCAGTAGACCAATAGGTACTCATTGGAGAAGCCTGGAATGCAATGGGTCCCAAAGAGTCTCAGTAAAGGGGTCCCAGTTAGGAGGAAAAGGAGAAACGTTACAACACAGTCCATGGCACAGCTGAACCACCAAGTGCAATGAAAGGCACAACCCAGCATAGATCTCATTGCAAGACCTTGTTTCATGACCTAGGCCTATTTCAGCAAGTGATGAAGAAGAGAGATTCTACCTGTCTGGTAAAGTGCTACAACACCCTACTACTGATGCTGTGCACTATACACAAAGCATTAGCATAAAGTATCATTGATAACTGGAATTGTCTCATACAATGAATGTCCTACCCTTATGAATGTGTACCAGTGTTAGATCTGACTCTCCTACCTAGCCTCACAGTAGGATAACAACCCAGCCCCCTAACTACACCAAATACAGCAAATGATAACCAACCCCATGGACACATGAACATGCTGTCTACAGATCACCAATTCTGGATGCAAAAAAACAGGCTAAATAGCTCATTACTTAGACTTTCATTCAACTCTCCTTTAATGAAATCCCCGAAGCATGTATTGCCCATAAGGACTCAGTTATTTCAGTGCAGGCCATAGCACTTTCTTTCATTCGCCGTTCATGGCATAGAAGGGCGGAGACATTAGGATCCGCATCAACATCTCCTTCGCATTCTATATCTCATGAAACAAGCTCATGAATTTGTAAGTCCATGGCCACCCAAATAATAATGCCTTATGGTCTTCATATCACTGCACTTTACCACCCCTTGGTAGTAGGCACACATGGTATTAAGACCACAAGGCCATCCTTAACTCGTTTCTACCTTCTACTCTCGTCATGGTCCTCACTCATTTCAAACTCAACACGGAGAAACATCTGCAGAGGTCTCTTTTCAAGAAAACTGCCTCCAATTTCTGACTTTCTAACACAGGCTTGTGACCCACAGGTGTACATGTAAGATACCTAGACCTCATCATAGTTTCCTCATCACTGACCAGCTCCACTTCTGTCATGGACTAACCACTAACCACTCCTAATAGACTTGACTGTCGCCATGACCAACCCTGTACCCCATTAACATGCCGTCACCTTCCCACTGTCAACATTGTTCCATCCTCGGCCCATCAGCATTCTACTGCCCACTGCCCCTGCCGCACTGTACCACCATCCACTGTTGTCAGCATTTCATCACCCTCTGCCTGTCATATTCTATCATACGTGTCAAGGACTGCATGCGTTGAGACACTCTCTTGTTTCTTTTGTGATAGCCTGCCCCCAACATGCACATGAATGTGTAACACAGAGGTCTCTAACCTTTTCTGTTCTGAGAGCTACTTATAATCAATGGAAGTTGTCCCACCCTCCTATTGTTAGTGTTGTACTGGTGGCCACATGTGACAGAATTACGTTAGTGGCCATCATATGTAAGATTACCAGTAGGTCTCACCTCCGAGCATCAGGAGGGTTGCCAGCAGTAATGTAGAAAAGGCTTTGTCAATTTGGAATGCCCTGATATGAGTGATACATACCATGTATGTAAGGCTCCTGGCACCAAGGTAGTAATATCAGTAATACATTTCCCCAACGCCACATGATTGAGTACTCAAATATCACCTTTTTTCTCCTAACATCAGCTTATGAGTTGTGAAAATACACACATTTTTGTCTTCAATGCACATTTTGGTGTGCATAGATTAATTCAACCAAGCAAAAGCTTCTAATTTGGTGAGTTGGGCTGGACACAGGAGAGCTTCTTGCACATAGCTAGAGAGCTACCAGTAGCTCACAAGCTACTCGTTGGAGAAGCCTTCTGTAATGGGTCTCCATAAGCGGGTCCTAGTTGGGAGGAAAAGGCAAAGGAGAAACGTTCTTGGTTTATTGAAGATGGAGAACTTTACAAATGTTGGGAAGCAAGACACCATACCTACTCCAAAAGAGAGTAGATAAAGTCCACTATAATCTTCCAGGGTGAATAGAGGAAAAACAGCTGCAGAAAAACAGAGCAGCAAATTATTGACAAAAAATGTCGATGGTGGGTGTTTAACATGAGGAATAATAGTAGAAGCAAAAATGTTATGACACATCCTTCTTGGATCCTAGCTCACTAATATGTGAGTAGAACAGGAAATGACTAGACCCCAATGGAATTATAATTCTGCTTGCGGAACTGATGCAATTTGTTAACTCCGCATTACGTTTGTAACACAGAATTCCTGACAAATTCTGCCAATCGGCGCATAGCAGAATTATTCTGCTATCGAGCCTTGCATGTACATGGGAGCAATGGGATGCTCCATCAACGCGCACTTGCGAGCGCGAACCAGATTTGCCGGGTTCCAAGGTGAAAGGACCACTCTCTTGTTCTGCAATTCCTGCTGTATATCTACCATTGGATTTTATAGATTTGGGACAAATTACGATGGTGGTCGGACGAGCATCTGACCACCGTCGTAGCGGGATGGATACCCACTGTCATGTAGTGGGTAGTTCCACCTGTCAAATTAAGACGCGACCACAGTGTAGGCGGTCGGAAACATCCCCTTTTCCATTGCGGCTTGTGCTGCAGCTTAGAAAAGGGCCGTAGTGGAAAAGGGAATGTTTCGAGCATCCATGCCCCGTGTGCCAGGCACCATGTGGTGCCTGGCACACGGGGCATGGATGTTTGGGGGGGGCACAACAGGTCCTAGCAGAAGCCCAAAGTCCCTTTCTGACACCACCCCTATTGTAGGGAATACGATCCTTGAGCCTGTGGGACGCATCGGTCAGTCCCTCCCACCACAGCGGTCGGACCGACCGCATCCTAATGCGGCAGTCCAATCAATATGCTGGATGTCGTTCATACCGCTACTGACGGCCTAACGGTGGTGGTTCGACCGGCATACTAATGAGGCCCTTTTTTTTGTGACATCACAACAAGTTAAAAAACCTTTGTATAAGAATGTTGTTTGATAGAGGGCATGCACCAGTATATATTTGTACCTTTTATCCATTTTTTTAAAAAAATGATTGTGGTTGTGGTGTGTGGCCTGGAGTTGGAGTAAGGCCTATGTTTTGTACATTCAATTTTTATTTAGCTTTTATAAGGGGAAAAAGGCTGCACATTTTGTCCATGTTGGTGAAATTTGCACTATTCATTTATTTTACCATGTGGCCTAGTCTGCCCACGGGCCCTCCAGCCAGTACTGGGCATTGGGTATACGAAACAACTGTTCTAAAACATCTATGATTTAGACCAGGGGTGGCATTGGATTAAATGCAAAATGTGTTTTTTTATATTTAACTTTTTTTTTCCTGCAAAAAGTGTGATGTTGGAATTTTTTTATAGCTGACTTAACGTTTGTGGCATTGCTAAAATTATTGATAGTATTTTTTTTCTTTTTTTACCATGCCTCCTTTGTTTACTAGCTAAGTGGCCATTTTTTTGTCTGGCCAGTGTGTGTGTGTTTCCATAGGCTACCATTTTGTCTTTGTTCTCCATGCAATGTGGCCAGCGGCCATTTTGTTTTTGTCAGTCAGTGTGTTAAATCCTTTTTTTTTTTTTTCAGTTTTCATAGCCATTTCCTTGGGACGTTGATAGAAGAGGGCTATGCCTTTTAGTTAATTTTTTTATTTTTTCCCTTATATCAGTTTAATGTGCTTGAGGATGATTGCAGTATGTATGCACAGTGTTTATATAATATTATATGCATGTTTTCCATTTCCCATGCACCTCCTTGTCTCCCGAAGGATTGCTTATAGTTCCTAGTGAGTCGCCAGCAATTACTTTTTTTTACATTATTTCATTTTTCCCCGCACCCCCTGCCTATCATAGGTCTCTTAAGCCATAGGCGCACACCATTAATAATTTTTAGGTCGTAGCCTACCAGACACCACAGCTGTCTGGTTAGCTTAAGACATCTTGAGGGCATTCAGAAAGCTGACCTAGGAATGCATTCTGCCCATTGCTTACCATTGGCTTTGTGGTTTGTAACTCACATTTTCTGTTTTTCTATTTGCTGGCTTTATTTACTTTCGACTCTCCAGCTTGAGTTTGTCCCTCCCGCTGCCCAGTCCTTATTTACTGTATTCTTCCACAAACTCACTTTCTGTAAACAGGCCTTTAAAACTTGTTCTTATCTTATCACATTTGCTGTGCATTCAAAGACAGAGGTCAAATGTCAAGCTCGCTCTTCTAAGGGAGCTTGGTGTCTACTTTTCTTTCTCTGACTTCAAAGTTAGAGAATGTATGTGACAATCCTGCAGAGTACCTAGGTAAGAGGAGAGGGTGTAAAATGTTTTTTTATAGCGCACATCAAAAAAAACAAATGACCTGTGCTGGTGTTTCAGAATATATCAGAATTAGTATAAATGAAGCACAATTTTTTTTGTAGTTCTGAAGTGTGGTGTAAACAAATATTTGAATACGACCAAAACACATTAATACACTAGTTGACGACATTTGCACACATTATCGTTTGTTCAAATGTAATGGTCATTTCAATTGACACTGTGTTGTCTGTAATGGCAATGTGCTACCACATCATGCATACTCCACACTATGCCATTCCACTCCACTCTATGCCACGCCACTCATTTCTACGACATGCCACTCCACTATATGTCCTCCACTCTACGACACTCTACGATACAACACGCTACTCGACTCCATGTCACTCCAATCTATGCCACTCATTCCACGACACAACACACCACTCCACTCTACTCCCCTCCACTCCACACCACTTACCCACGCCACTCCACCCCACTCCAATCTACCTCACTCCACTCCAACAATCCCACTCCAATGTACCCCAATCTGCCCCACCGCACCGCACTCCGCTCCAATCTACTCCACTCCAATCTACCCCACTCCACTCCATTCCATCCAATCTATCCAACTCCACTCCAATCTACCCCACTTCAATCCAGTCTACCCTACTGCAATCTACCCCATCCCAATTTACCCAACCCACCCAACCCCACCCTAGTCTACCACACCCCTCTCTACCCCACACCAATCTACCCCACTTCAATCTACCCCATTCTCACCCAATCTGCCCCACTCCACTCCAATCCAATCTACCCCAATCCACTCCGCTACATTCGAATCTACCCCGCATCACTCCTATTTACTCCACTCCAATCTACCCCACCCTAACCCATTCTACCTCACTACAATCTACCCAACAACATCCCAATCTTTCTCACACCACTCTATCCAACTTCACTCCATTCTACTCCACTCCATTCTATTCCACTCCATTCTATCCTACTCCACTCTAATATACCCCACTCGATACTACCCCTCACCTGTTAATCTCACTCAAAACTGCCCCACTCCTTTCTAATCTACCCCACTTCACTCCAGTCCACCCTACCATAATCCACCCAATCTATCCCACTCTGATCGACCCCACTCCAGCCTAATCTACCCAACTCCACTCAGATCTGCTCCTCTCCACTCCTATCTGCCCCATTCCAATCTGTCCCAATCCACTGCACTTCACTCTTCCCCAATCTATCCCACTCACCTCTAACCTATCCCAATATATTCCACTCCACTTTACCCCGATCTACCTCACTTCAATTTAACCTGCTCCACTCCAATCTATCCCACTCCAAACAATCTACTCCTCTTCACCCCAGTCTACCCAAATTCAATCTACCCCACTCTGATCTACCCCAGTCTACTCCACACCAATCTACTCAACTCCAGTATACCCCACTCAACCCCAATCTACCCCACTCTATCCCAATCTACCCCACTCCAATCTACCTAACTCATCCCAATCTACTACAACTCACTCCAACCGACTCCACTCCACCCCAATCTACCCCACTCCAATCTACTCCACTCCACTGCAACCTACTGACTGCACTCCAGTCTACCCCACTCCATGCCAATCTCCCCTAATCCTTCCCACTTTTCCAATCTACCCCACTTCACTCCAGTCTACACCAATATATCCCACTCCACTCTACCCTACCCCTATCTACCACCTTCATCTACCCCACTGGAATCTGCCTCAATATTTATTAATATAATGCTTGTCACCTAGACTTTGAGCTGGTACAGCAAAATGTTCTCCCTCCCGTACTCCCTGAAGCTGATCGTGAAACTTGTTTATCAAATGTTATTTTTGTTATTGAACTCTGTATACTTGTTGTCTGTTTTACACATAATCCTTCTTTTCGAAAAAAGACACAGTTGCCAAGCACTGAATGTTTACATTGCTTTCAATATCTGCACTGTAACGGCTAACAATGAATATATGATATTAATAGATTTATTTAGGTGGGGCCAGGACAGTGCCGCGGTAATTGGCTCAGTGCTTCCATATGTGTGTGTGTGTTTTTAGGGGGGCAACCCCTAGTCCGAAACACTGGCTCCTCCAACCTCATCTAGAAGTCCATCCCTCTCTTGCAAACACCCAACAGGGGTGGGGGTTCTGCTTTCCAAGTGCGGGTTATGTCCAGTTTGGCAAGGGTGAGGCCAAGGAATAATAAATGGTGCTTATACCTGTTCCCACCTATATCCTCTGCGATGTGTAATAATGCAAGCCGTGGTGAGCTGTGGAGGTTCCGACCCATTACCTCAGCCAGGCACCTGAATACTCCCTTCCAGAACCTGTCTAGGGCAGGGCAAGTCCACACTGTGTGTAGGAAGGTGGCAGCTTCTCCACTGCAGCGTAAGCATTCTGGGGAAGCTGTGAGCCCCGCCTTCCAAAGCCTTAAGCATGCGTAATACGTGCTGTGAAAATATTTAAGCTGGCCCCCCCCGGGGGGATTCTAGAGCCTCTGTCCAATCACCATTGTCGGTGGGACCTACATCTGACTGCCAAGTCTCTCTGAGTGTCTCCAGTGTAGGGGCGCTATGGGTAACTAACGTCTAATATATTTTTGAACTTTTATGTTCCCCTAGGTCCCCCATGAGCAGCTTTCCTTCTAGTGGGCTGAATTATTTTTTAAACTACACACCACACTATTGTCTTTTGTCCATTTGTCATTCTAAATTACCTTTGTAACTTCTATTCGCTTGTAATTTATCAAATGTGCCGCCGCCTTAGAGGTATTATTCTTACATATCCAAAGCCCACCCTCTCAGAGTAACATTCCCTGCAACAGCTGCACCAGGCAAAACCAGACTGAGGTTTCCAACAGCTGCACCAGACAAAACCAGACTGAGGCTTCCAACAGCTGCACCAGACAAAACCAGACTGAGGCTTCCAACAGCTGCACCAGGCAAAACCAGACTGAGGCTTCCAACAGCTGCACCAGACAAAACCAGACTGAGGTTTCCAACAGCTGCACCAGGCAAACCCAGACTGAGGTTTCCAACAGCTGCTCCAGGCAAACCCAGACTGAGGTTTCCAACAGCTGCTCCAGGCAAAACCAGACTGAGGTTTCCAACAGCTGCACCAGGCAAAACCAGACTGAGGTTTCCAACAGCTGCACCAGGCAAAACCAGACTGAGGCTTCCAACAGCTGCACCAGGCAAAACCAGACTGAGGTTTCCAACAGCTGCACCAGACAAAACCAGACTGAGGTTTCCAACAGCTGCTCCAGGCAAAACCAGACTGAGGTTTCCAACAGCTGCACCAGGCAAACCCAGACTGAGGTTTCCAACAGCTGCTCCAGGCAAACCCAGACTGAGGTTTCCAACAGCTGCTCCAGGCAAACCCAGACTGAGGTTTCCAACAGCTGCTCCAGGCAAAACCAGACTGAGGTTTCCAACAGCTGCTCCAGGCAAAACCAGACTGAGGTTTCCAACAGCTGCACCAGGCAAAACCAGACTGAGGTTTCTAACAGCTGCACCAGGCAAAACCAGACTGAGGTTTCCAACAGCTGCTCCAGGCAAAACCAGACTGAGGTTTCCAACAGCTGCTCGCGGAATAGCATTACAGTGGTCACGAGGCACGGTATGACCCTTGACCTCGGGATTCAAAGCATATAAATGTAGAGTTACTTACAGTAATAATGTTACCCAACATATTACTGCATTTGCACTTCTTTGTAGCCTGGCATGAAGTTATCGCACTGTAACACACTATAGTGCAGCAGAGAGCCCCGGGGCTCTGTACACTTCTAATGATAGTGATACTGCACGAGAGCCAGGGCCTCACTGGCAAGACTCTGATGCAGGGCAGCAAAGCAAGGCGCCTTGGTGCACTGCCCTGCATCAAAAGGAAAGGGCAGAGAGTATGCCCTATGTATGATATACAGAGCTTTGCTGTCCTTTCCCCGTGCTGGGGCAGTTTTGGATGCCTTGCGTCAACAACGGTGCAAGGGTGTCTGCGTCGTAGGAAAGATTGTTTTTGTGCAGGAAGGGAATGGAGGCCTTTTCCTTCTTCTTTGGGCCTAATTTACAAGGTTTTGGCGCGGGGCAGTGCTGCAAGGAATCTAGCTGCGCTGCCTTGCGTCACAAGAAAAGGGCAGCAATGCGCCATATCTATGACATACTGCGCATTCCTGTGCTTTACCCCTTCACTGGTGCACAGTGGGCTGCCATGCACCAAAGCAGGCACCCCTGCGCCATGGTGCAAGGGTGTCTGAGCTGTAGGGGTGATTGTTTTTGTGCAAGAAGGTGTCCCTTCCTGCACAAAAACAATCATGAGAGGAGTTTTCCTCTTGCTATGTGTGCTGCAGAAACTAGGAGAAATAAGGCTATTTCTCCTTGTTGTGCCTCCCAAACGCCACCCCTGGGGTTCCTCATACATCTGGGAATGCTTCAGATTCCATGGGTGTTGAGTGGGAACACCCACAGCAACACCCATGAAACGCTTTCTTCACACAGTGTTCTGCGTAAACGTAGCAGATATTTACAACGCCATGAAAAGCCACGAAAAGCAGCTTTGCATGGCCTTGTAATTATGCTGTGGCACATTGCGCCATCGGAGCTTCAAAAACATGATGCTCCAGCACAGGGCCGGACTGGGAACCAAAACCGCTCTGGCAATCTGCTGGGCAAGCCCCCCCTCGAGGGAGGGAGGGTACAGCCGAGCTGTTTGTGAGGGCCGGTTTCGAGCGATTTTGTTACAGGGGGCTAATATTGCCAACCCCGGTAACAAAAACGGCCCTCCAGGGGCCCAAAACCGGCCCGCACCTTGGCGGCCCACCGGGGAAATGCCCGGTGCCCGCTACGGCCAGTCCGGCCCTGCTCCAGCAGCACAAAAGTGCCTCTAGGGGCCTTGTAAATGTGGCCTGCAGCACAAATAGAAAGAGGAAAAAATGAGGAGAAATAAAAGGGCTTATTTACAAGCCCATTGCACTGCCGGTCCGTCACTTTTTTGGATGCACCGGCCGCGCAGTGTGCCTGCACATATTTACAAGACCACGTAAAACCACCCTGCGTGGCTGGGAAACATAATTTGCAACGCTCGCGTTACAACGTGTGTCATTGCAACGGATCTTTTACAACGCGCAATCCATCACAAAGCATGTCATTACAACGCATGCCATTACAACTCATTCCTCAAAGTAACACCCCAGCGGAGTTAGAATAGAAATTGTGTTGTAATGGATTATGCGTTGTAATGACATACGTTGTAACAACATGCGTTCTAATAGATTTTGCGTTGTAAAATATTTGTTGTAATGATACGCGTTGTAATGTGTGTGTTGTAATGTGTCCTATTCTGCGTGGCTTTGTATGGCCTTGTAAATATGCCCCACTTTCATGGATCACTCTGCTTGAAAGGGGCTTTCCATGGGTGTTGCTGTGGGTGTTCCCACGCAACATCCATGGAATTTAACGCATTTCCAGATTTACAAGGTTTCGGAAACCTGTGACTGCATAGAAAGTGTAGGAATCTGATGCATTCCCAGGTTTACAAAACCTTGTAAATCTGGGACAGCATCAGGTTCCATGCGTGGCCTCGTAGATATGGGTCTACACTCTGGTGCGTCAAAAAAAAGTGACTCCCCAGTGGCGCAATGGGCTTGTAAATAAGCTCCTTAATCTTTTCACAAAAGCCAGTTTAGCCTAGTTTTATGGTTGAGTGAGATCATGTTCTTATTTCGATTAATCCATTTGATACTAGCATCCATCCTCGCACAATGATCACATTATCTGAGCATTGGTTTGCCTGAATCCTGTGTGTGGGTTCAGATATTCAATTCAGTTTTGGCAGCATTGACTTCAAGGTCGTTGCTTACAGAGAAATCTGCAAAACTACTAAGGAGATTCTGAAGACCACCTCTTGTTTTAGAAATAAGTAATGTGCCATCAGCTAAAAGTAATGTAAAGGTACGAGTAAGGTGTCACCAGCAGCAATAAGACATTTCTGGACAGATAGAGATAAAAGATCTAGAACACCATTAAACAAGCATTGAAAATGCAACAGGTCTCGCCTTTGGTTAAGTTCAAGCCATTTGCTTTGCTAATGGTATTGTATAGCAAAGCAAATGGCTTTAACTTAATAAAAGGCGAGACCTATTGCATTTTTAATGTTTGTTCCTATTACTGTCCTCATGAAATCTTACACCAAGAGTACCAAATGGCAAGGCAGGGGTAGAAGCAGAAGGTATCCCAAACTGATGCCCACGACCAGCACGATCACAATGGCGTCGATCTTTCGCTCCCGAACTGTTAGGGGAATAGCACAGAATTTCCACTCGAATTAAGAAAGGGGTGACTGATAATTTCTCATAGAATATTTATGAAATGCGTCAAAGGTTCACACTGATTAAACAGCTTCGGAAGCACGCGCTGCTTCTGTGATCTCAATCATTAGTGCACTCGCGTCAAAGGCAGTCTTGCGCTGCTGGAAGTGTGTGATCACAGGGCGAGCCTGTTCCTTACACGTTAAGAGACTCATTAAACGAGGCAGGACAAGTCTGATGAACACCCTCTGCCGTCTGACTCTTAACGATCCCGCAGTATCTCGTTCCCCCCTCCCCCCAC
The DNA here is from genome assembly GCF_964204655.1 of Triturus cristatus. Classification (NCBI taxonomy): domain Eukaryota; kingdom Metazoa; phylum Chordata; class Amphibia; order Caudata; family Salamandridae; genus Triturus; species Triturus cristatus. Next base: position 45,293,555 of record NC_140589.1, read on the forward strand.
TTCTTCCGCCAGCTACCAAACGGCATCCCGAAAGCTGTTACCAGAGAGCCCCTCATGTAACATTCAACATCTGCAGCTGAAACTTGAGTGCTGCAAAACACGAATCAGATGAGGGGAAAGGCGAAACGTACTGGAAACATTGTGTCATCAGGATACGAATAAAACAGCCCGGCCAAAAGAAAAGCACAGCAGCGAACTCCGGTTATCAGATGCAAAAACAAGCACGGTCCGCTTTCACTTTCATCCGTTGTGAAAGCTTTGTTGTCTTTATGGAGCCATTGGTTTGAAACACATGGCCCGTAAAGATAGGAAAGCTTTCACGACACACCGAAGGCAGACGAGCCTGTCCAAATGGGACGGCTCAAAAAGCCAAACAAAAATGTCACAAACAGCTCTTTTCCAATGGCTGGCCACCGTTTAGCATAAACGATGATGCCAGCCAATGATAAAGAGGGGTGGGGCTTAATGCCCTTTACAGAAAATACCCTAAATCATTAAATCTCACCAGTGAGACCGCGCACGTGCGCAGCCCACGCCAGGCGAGACCTAAAAAGAGTGTAAACAAGGCTTGTGCAAACTCACACCCTGACGTATGTCTCTAATAATACAAAATACTGCTGGAGTTCCCTTCTCTGGACCATATCTGACTGGCAAAGTTGTTATCATGTAAGAAAATGACTCAATTGATGAGATTGGGCGGGAGGCTCAGCTCACAAAGAAGGTTCCCCAGATTGTGACGGGGTACAGAGTCAAAGGAGAGGTGTGGTGCAGCAGCTAGGGCAGCTGACTTCGGAGCACAGGGTTCACGGTTCTATCCCCGGCTCTGGCGGCAGCTCAGATCAGCACCATGTGACTCTGAGCAATCGCTCACTTAATTTCCATGACGGCCCCCAGCGCCTTGAGATCCGTAAGGGTGAGTAGTTTGCACTTTACCAATACCGGATTTATTTAGAGGCCAGTTTTAAATCCACAACAGCCACATGTAAGCATAAAAACACTGAAGATCACACATTTCCATATCAACAACATGAACCCGAACACTTGTTCAATAGTGCTAACAGTGCCCCTGAAAATCACATGAAAATGTGAAAGGGCCTCTGCACTCTTGGTGGAGGACGTGCAGCCATGGTGGGGTGTCCGCAGTCATGGTGGAAACTCAACCCTGCAGTTTCTCAGTGTAGGCCAAGTGATTAATTTGAGGAATATGGCACATTACAACGCGATCTAATACATCGCGTGCCATTACAATGCGGCCGTTACAACGACTGTGTTGTTAGTACGCGATGTATTACAGCACAAGACATTACAACAACTTGCACTAGGAGGTGCGCTGGACTTAGGAATAGTATTAATTACTATTCCTACTCCAGTTTGCAAAACAGGGAAGGTGTTGGAATCTATTTCCAATACCTGAGCGCCCCCTAGTGGAAGTCGTTGTAATGACTTGCGATGTCTTTACATCACGTACTAACAACGCGGTCGTTGTAACGACCGCGTTTTAATGGTAGCGCGATTAAATGACAGCATTGTAAACGCTGTTTCCCTAATTTGAGCTGCTGGTTTCCGGTGGTCAACGCTGGCACTTAATTGTCAACAATGGGGCTTGTACCAGTCTGGTACATGGTAGCGCTGCTAACAATGACTATTGACTGCCGCCCAAGCCGTTCTTATAGCCTAGAGTAGGCTGAATTGTCACATTTGTAAGAGTGTGATAAATAGTAATTGTATTGGTACTGCCATTGGCAGCGCTGGCAGGGGCAGTGTGTGGTGCAAGCTGCAGTGGCCTTCTGACGAGGGCCCTGGCGCTTCTTTTTACAAATTAAGCACTAATAATGAGTGGGGAGGCCCTTTGTGAATCGGGCACACAGAATGAATACTGTTTGAAGACTCATTGAACATTGTTAAAGTTGCCTCAGTTGTAGCGAGCGAGCTTTTCCAACAATCCTTATAAACTTCAGAGAAATGATGAGCTCATGTCTCTTCTAGCATGTGGCTCTCAGGCGTGGTGGAGAGGGCCAGACTGCCATGAACAACAATACGGCACTAGACATGTATGTCCCTATTTCTGATGGCTTGAAGTAGATCAGTGCCTTGTTTCTCCTGCCATCTTTTCTCATTTCCATTCAGAATCTTCTCGTAGGATTTTCTAGCTATTACATTATCTCTGTCACAACTCCCAGATACAGCTAGTTGGCCTTTTTAAGACTCTTTACAATCCCTGTCATTTCCGGTGTTGGGCAACCCTAATTATTTCTTAGAGTTCAGAGTTTCAGTATCATGGGTAGAATTGTAATAAAAGGCCCTGATGCTAGGAATTATGATGTTATAGACGCAGAAAGTACATCTGAATCTAAAAATAGTGGGGGCATGTCCATATACCTGGGTAGGTCACCCCTCCTTTATGTTTTTAAACACTCTCCCTGGTGTTGAGTGCCCTGTCTGCTCCCCCCACGGGAGGGGGCCAGAAAGATTGTTAGGCACATTCTGGAATGGGGGCTGGCCCCATGCCTGGGCAGGTCACGCCCCTCCACCAATTCTTTTTTTTAACCTTTTTTTCCCTGGTGTCTATTGGGCTTTTTTTTAAAAAAGACTTTGTTACTCCTTTTGCCACTCGGAGTGACACCATACACATATCAAGCTTCGCTGTTATTTTCTATCTGATATTACTCAGAACCTTTCTGGGAAAAACATCACAGTAAATCACAGTTACCCATCTATAATTCTATACGTCTATCATCACAAACAGGGGCTTGTCCCTCTATAAATCAGTGCTTAATTTGAGCCTGTGTTTTCTGGTGCTCGGCACCCTCATTTAACTGTCAACAATGGTACCTCTGACAGTCTGCCACATGGTGGTGCAGTTTATCTTATTTGGAGATGAACACAACACCAGTTGTTTACAAATTCAATATACATTAAAAACGACTAATAGCCACCGCCCAAGCAACTCTAACAGCTCTGGGTCCCGGAATTGTCTCAATTAGGGTGACCAACCATCTGTAAATTTCACGGACTGCCCGTTATTTGGGCCCCTTGTCCGTTGTCCGTGAGCATTTCTTTCACGGACACCTGTTGCCCGTCATTTTGGGGACGGCAGCAAGCTGTGCTGTTCCCCTGTGACCATCGGAGCCAGCTCGCACTTCTCTGAGGCTGCAGCAGCCCCTCCTCGCCCACTCTTTGTACGGGCCACTGTCATTCTGATGTGGATGATTATTACCTTAACCTCTTCTGTGCCCATGACGAGATAGTCTCGTCATGGAGCACGGTTGCGCTGTGCCCATGACGAGACTATCTCGTCATGAACTCCGCCTGCTAATGTAACGCCCGGCACAGGAGGGGGAAAGGGCGTGGCACTGAAGGGGTTAAGAATGACAACGGGCCAAAGGTGTAGGGAAGCACCCGGGGGTCAGATAAGTGTTTCATGGCCCCTCCTAACTCACAGATCACCACAGGACAGATCAACAAACAAAGAAATAAAGCAAGAATAATCACTGTGGTGCAGCCGTGTGTGTGGGGGGGGGGAGGGGGTGTAGAGGGGCAGCGGGTGCCGAAGTAGCCAGAAGCGGTGACAGAAAGAGAAATTATGATAAAGGTAAATCAAAAAGAAGCACAAGGCAAATGGAGAGAGAAAGCGAAGGAAGAAAAGAATGCAAATAATGAAAGAAAGCTGGAAAGATAGAGAAAGATTTAGATTTAAAAATGGAAGGAAGGACAAGAGGATGATCAAATGGGAAAAAAAGAAACACAAAATTAATGTTAATGTGGAATATGGAAATGTGAAAAGAAAATGCAATCGAAATAAAGCTTGGAAATGGAATGGAAAAGAAAATGAAATATAAATTTAAAGAATAGAGAGAGAATGAGAAACGGAAAGAAAGGATGCACAGACAGAAAGATGGAAAGAAAAATAAATGGAGGATGTAAAGAAGAAAGTAGAGAACAAAGGTGGATAGAAAGAAGGACATAAGGAAAGAAAGAAAATGAAAAGACAACCGTCAATATAGGTGAAGGCAGTTTTTGACCAAGTTTCTTTCCTGCAGTAAAAAGCATAATTTTGCATTATTTTTGCAAATGTTCATCAGGGGAACAATTTTCACCGACTTCAAAAGGAAAGACCAGGATAGCTCACTTTGCTACTTTATTTTGTGCCATATATGGCGGGGGTATTTTATTTTTCTGGCTACTCCCTTGCAATGGGCCCTTGTGTAGTTACAGTATGTGGCGTGCCGTCCTCTGCATAGGCCTTAGGGCACAGCGTGCTGCTTTTGTGGAGGAGCTGTAATGGAGGACTAAGTTACATTTTGAAAGACTGACAGCCTCATGCATCAACCCAAAATCCAGTCGGTAAAATACTGATTCGCTAATAGCTCCCGGTATTAAGTTAAAAATACCCAATCCCAATGCATCAACCCAAAAGCAGAAATCGCTATTTAAGGAATCCTTAAATAGCGATTCTTTAAATAGGGATTCCTTAAATACCGATTCCTTAAATAGCGATTCCTTAAATACCGATTCCTTAAATTGCGATTGCATTTAAGGAATCCCAAAGTGAGATTCCTTAAATGCAATGCATCAAAGTTAAAAAATTAGCGATTTCGCTAATAGGGGGAGCAAATTACCATGAAGATGAACTGCATGGTAATTTGCAAAAACTTTGAAAAATGCACTTTTGTGCATTTTTCAAAGTTTCATGTTGCGCACACACATGCCCTTAGAGCATGTGTGTGTGCAACATATGTGCACATATCATTTTCAGGGGTGCTATAGGGTGTCATTTTGACACCCTTGCACCCTTGAAATTGCATGAGCAATTAGCGAGAACCTACTGGTACTCGCTATTTGCTCATGCAATCTCCGAATCATTCCTATGGGCCTGGAGGCCCATAGGAATGATTGGGACGGCATTCCTTAATTGCTACTCGCTATTTGCTAGTAGCAATTAAGGAAAGTTAAGGAATCGCTATTTGAATAGCGATTCCTACATGCATAGCCTTTTGCTATTCCTTATTAGCGAATCCTTATTTTTCGCTAATAAGGAATCGCAAATGCTAATGTTGATGCATATGCCCCTGTGTGCTTTGTGTGCCTGTAATTTTCGGGCCATAACAAAAATGTCTATTTAACTCTGCCGATTAATGTATCTCTTGGAGAGATCTGAGTTTTCACTAATCCTGGTTTTGACTTATCATAAAGAATCATAGAGGCATAATGCGCCTCTTGTAAAGCACAATGTGTAACATGAAGAGCACAGTATTCATTTGTATAATAATTGTAAAGACAACCTCAACCACTATGTTATGGAAGAGGTGTGGTGCAGTGGCCAGGGCAGCTCACTACGGAACACGGGGTCTCATGGTTCGATCCCCGGTGCCGGCGGCAGTTTAGCCCAGCACCTTGTGACTCTGGGCAATAGCTCGCAAAATCTTCCTGATGGGCCTCAGCGCTGGGACACCTCTCTAGAGGTAGCTGTGTGCGCTTTACAAATGCTGGCATTTCATTTTTATTTCATATGTTATGTGTTATATCCTCAGTTTGTATTTTGGGATCACTGGAATTATGCGATTGTGCGGCTTCAACAGTTTTCGCATGATTATGGATTTGCCGCATGTGCCACATAATCCAACATTAGCTGAAAATATCTGAAGATTCCAATTTAAAAACAGTGTTTACCTCAAATGGTTAAAAAATAACTATAAAGACAGTGACGTGTTGCAAAGCCCTTTGTAAAGGTTGACTGGCCACCTTCCTTTGCATATTACTATATGTGGGTATTATACGGGTACTAATGAGGTGCAACCTATGACCAGAAAGTGTTAAAATGTGCACAAATTCCCTTTTCTAGCCAAATAATTTAGTCAACCCTGCAGCATAATTTGGCCCTCCCTGCTGCATAATTTGGCCCTCCCTGCTGCATAATTCCAGTGGCCCTGCAAATAGTACCTACCAAGTATGTAAGCCATGTGACTCCTACACCTTGTAGCCCTCCTTGCCTTAAGTAACATATCCTATATATTGAGTTGCATACTTATATGAGTCATTGTCGCTGAACAATAAGTATGTGAGCTAAAGCGCTCAACACCCTACATTGGGCAGAGCAGCACTGTAAAATAAATGACATACACACGAGCGAGGGTCTATATGGAGATGAGGGGCACCACGGGAGGTTGATAGTGAGGAAATCTGTGCAGAGGGAGGTCTTTGGTGAAGGGGTGTGAAGAAGGCTGAAGGCCTCTGCATTCCCTGCAGTGTGGGTGGGACAACACTTCAAAGGAGCCCCAAACTGTAAACAAAATATCATATGAAATACCACAAACAGACCTGCACAGTTGCTCAAAGCTGAGCACATACCAAACCGGTGAGGTGCTCGATTCTCTCAACTTAATATAAACTTATTTTGACTTGTACTTATTTTGGTTGTCTATTTACTTACTTATACACTATTGTGCGACCTCCTATGATGTGTCTGAAAACGTACCTTTTGTCCCTAATTTCTGTCCTGAATTTTAACCCTCTGTCCTGAATTTTTGCCCTGAATTTTGACCCTTTGTCCTGAATTTTTACACTCACTCTCCTGAATTTGCACCTATGCCAGTTGGTCACCCTAGTCTCAATTATCACACTTGAATTAGGAGTGTGATCATTAATAGTTGTGTTTCTGTTGCCATTGGCAGCGTGACAGGCTACGGGTAGTGCGAGCGTCCTGGCACTTATGTTTTTTTTACAAATTAAACACGGCTCTAATTACTAAAAACGGAGTTGTCTTTGGCAGGTGGTCGAACTTACCTGGAGACATCCCAAACATCTGTATCTCTGAAGTGTATACAGCATTGTTTGAGGGGCCCACCTATCCAGACCCCCTAACCCTCCCCATACCCCCACTGCGACTCTGTTAACGCATATTGCATATTACTTTCTCCTGGTGTAAGTGCTGAGTGAGAAGGCCTCATGCTAGTCCACAGTTGACCACCAGGTGGCAGAACAGCACAGGCTATGAGATGATTATAAACAAAATCTCACACACATCCAAGGTCAAGTCCAGCGTTCACACGTAGCGCTTGTTTCTAATCCATACCAGGCCATCATTCTGAACACATGGCCAGGCCATCTGCTATTTTGGGGTGTCAGCTGCCAATGACAGCTTAAAAATGGGCCGGGGGGGGCGGGGGGGGGGGGGGGGGTGGTTCTCCCTCATAGAAATAGAGACAGTGCAGTCTATTATTTCAGCAACGGTATGTTTTTATTCATCACTCACATCCTTCGTCCACAGGAAGACATGAATACTCTTCATACATTTGAAAGCACAAACGTAAAAAAAGAAGTATTATTTTATCTCAAAAAACTGCCTCAGGGAATGTTCTCGTAACAAATGTGGACAGACTTTCTGAGAAATGTATGACCGTGGCCTGTTTTTAAGCACGGTTTCCGGGGGGAATTTAAACACCCGCTAGCAGGGTGTTTGATGATTGCATCTCCAAATATTTTTGGACACGAGTGACGTACCACGTGCTTTGAAGCACATTACGGCAGGAATCCTGGTGAAACCTCAAGATAACTCAAACATAGAGGTAGGCCTCTTCTAAGGAAATGTGGAGATGGTTGGTGGCAAGTGTTGTGTTTTGAATTCACTGGTACTGGGCATAGGTCAGCAACGGGCAGAATGTGAATACATCTTAACAGAGGCAGAGCGTTCACCGCCATTTATTGAGCAAATGCATAAGACATGGCTCATTTGCATGCACAAGCATAAACAATCCAGGCACATAAGCAGAATTCCCTGAAATACACATACATTATGAAACATAACGGCGCCAGTTCACAAAGGCAATATGTAGTATGTAAAGCGGTACTGCTGTAATCCTCTTTTACGTACTTGTTGAATTGGCCCCAAAACATCTCAAATGGGGATATTCAGAAAATATTCTTATGCATTTAGTAGAAAAAGGAAGGGCTGAGCTCTCTTTGCACATTTACTAACATGGAGATTGAAAAGGTGTCTAACAGGGTGTAAAAAGAGAACTTGCGTAGTACTGCTAAACATACTCCTGATCTGTGTATGGACCCATAGTTATTGCCTACGCATGCTCCTAATTTGTTGATTCGCGCACATTTCCCACAAGCGTATGTATTGATCAATCTGTAGATTTGTAGAGAGCTGCTGCTCCTCTAAGAGGATGAGATCCAGGTAGCACAGATCAGTTCAGAGTGATGTGGTAACAGTGGCGGCTGGTGACATTTGAAAGTGGTGAGGCGTAAAAGTTCAGAATGCGTGCCCTGTGGCACGCTTGACTGGTATAAGAAGGATTCAGAAGGGGGGGGGGGGGGGGGGTGTCTAACCCCCAAGAAAATTTAGAAAAAAGGGTGGGCAAATTGGGGAATTTCAAGCCAATATGAGAATGAAATAAGGTTAATGAAGCAATTGTCAAACTGGAACTGACCAGTGGGATAGACTTAGATAACCAGCATTGTCGCGCCCCTGATTTCTCAAACATTGGCTGCGAGAATGGAGGCGCTCAGGCCCTCTCGATCCGCAGCCACAACTTCCTGTCTGTACCTGTGAGGGCCTGATGTGGGTGTGGCGAGTGCGCGAGAGTGTGTGAGCAGAATGTGTGAAACGTGTCACTGCACAGCAGAGGCGCAACTAGAGCCAAATTTTGCTTTTTTGCCCGGGAAGGTGTCTCATCCCGGGCTGCCACACACGACGGGGGGGGCTGAAGCCCTTTGAGTCCAATGGGTGATGCGCGCCTGCTGCACAGCGCACTGATGCCTGCAGCGACCTGTGAGACGCTATATGGAAATATTGTTTATTTAAAAATACACCATTTAAAAACCAACAGAACGTTTCTGTCATACATTTAAGAGAATATAAAGAACTCTTGGCCTTGTCTGAGAACGAAGAATGAGCAAATGATATGGCAGACAAGCGCCCTTTTTTTGCACAAGTGCGTGTCCCGTGACTCAAGTCAAATTAATAAATATTAATTTGCTGCCAATATTATTTAACAAGACGAGGCACAACTTCTACGATACAAGAGACTCATTCACAGTCCGTCGTCGCGGAGAGAATAACTCTCGCCGTGACTTTGCCTCTGTTGTGTCCTGCTGGACACAGTCTAGTGTTTCTGCCAGCCACTCCTCCGAGGGCTGGCCCACACACACACCTCCTCACCCATCCAACACGGACGTCACCAGTCAGGTGACCCCGCGAATAAAAGGGCCCGAGTGCACGTGCTCGTGGCTAGTTCACAGTACCATATACGCTGTGTCTGTGTCGTCCTTTCTCTGACATGTGGGCCTAAGGCCCAGAACATAACACTGGCGACGAGCGGGACTTGCCCGTGTGTGCAGCCGCCGTTTGTGAAGGTGGTGACAAGGGAGAATGTGTGTTGCCCGTATCTAGGGCACCCCCTGTGAGGAAATGCCCGACAGCCCGCGGGGCGTGAGAAGAGCCCTGGGGGCGGAAGAGCGAGCCCACCCCGCACTACAGAGGCTGCTGGTGAGCCATCCGGCGTGAAGTGCCTCTCCCCCCCCCCCCCCATCCGTGTGTGCAGGGAAGGAAGGCGAGTGAGGCCGGACTGCCTAGTTTGCCAGCCGCCGCTGCAGACAGCACCTCGAGGTGGTGGCAGGCCGCGGAAGATAGGGGGCTGAAGGTGAGCCCTGAATGCGGAAGGTGGTGGGCAGCCAAGAGGGCGGTTTCAGATGGCGGCGAGACACTGCCGATGGGCAGCTACAAACTCCCAGCGCAGCCCGGAGGATGAGAGGTGCTGCGGAGGAGCAGCAGAGCGGAAGCCCACCCCGCAGTACAAGAGCCCGCTGAGTGGAAGGGGACAGAACCCTGGCCATCTAAGAGGCCGTCAAGAAGACTGCAGTGCGGCACCCCCCCTCACCCCCCTTCGCACCAGTGAAGGTTGGTGCGGAGAATGCAGCGAGGGGAGAAGTGGCACGTCGGCATTGTAAGGGGAATGTGAGCGCAGTGAGGCAAGGCCCAGCACCTGCCGAGTGGAACAGACATCTGCGGGCAAGGCTGGTGCCGCTGTGAGCTGATGCAGCAAGTGAAGAAATGGCATGGGGCAATAAAACAACCCGTGAGCGGAGGCACCCTGCGGCGAGGAGCTAGCAGATGAGCCTCCAAGTGTCCTTCCTCCCCGCTGCCCTATAGTGCATTAAGTAACGGCCAGCGGGAGCAGGAAATTACGCTGGTCACTTCGCTCAATCCAGCCCTGAAACCAGTAGGCGTTTTGGTGGCCTTTCAAAAAAAAAAAAACTGAAAGCGTAAGAGTACGTAAATAAATTCCGATGGCAGCCTGGCGTCCAAACTTTTAAACGGAAACGAGACTGACCCCTTTTCAAGCCCGCATGTGAGAGGGAGCTTTCGTTTTGTTGTCTGGCGGCAATAGTTGCTAAAACGGAAAAAGGACCCACCGGCAGAGTGGACAATGCAGGAGGCTGTGCCAGTGTGAGAAGTGACCCACGGAATCAAGGGAGCCCTCGAGGTTGCGAGGAAATCCGGGCACTGGCATCACTACAGGAGGAGAATGCAACAGGAGCTACAAAACTTTGAATCAACAACACAGAGTTAACCTAAAGAGAGACTGCAAAGCAAACAAATATATGAGCAGCACTGCCACCTAGTGACCATTCAGCAATACTGCATCCGCTAAAGAGGGAAAAGAAAAATACAGTACATGACCAGGACACACTGCTGTGGCACACAGACACTGCAAAGGGAGAGGCAGCCCCCTGTTTTGTCTCTGGAAAAAAAAACACAGTGAAAGGGGAGGATGCCAGCCCTACCGAGAATATTTCCATTCCTGATACGACCCCGCTAAGAACTCCTGACCCACAGCTGTCCTAGACCAAAACAGCATGTAGTAGCCAAGCAGCAAAGTGCAAAGGCAGCAAGCCCACGAAAAGGCGCAAGGAGAACTTACTCGGTGCACATGCCCTACAGTGGTCTTCTGACCCCACTGCAAGGAAAAGGTGCAAGAACACCAGGAGCCAGCAAGCAGCTCGATATCAAGGGCCACAGAAGGTATGCAAGACTGCACCAGAGAAGAGAGAGAGAAGCCCATGAAGACACGGCGCACAGGAGAGACTGCCAGGCCGGTGGAGAGAAGAAGAGACCGCCAGGCCGGTGGAGAGTAGAGACCCCCAGGCTGGTGGAGAGAGAAGACGAGCCCCCAGGCTGGTGGAGAGAGAAGAAAAGACCCCCCAGGCTGGTGGAGAGAGAAGACGAGCCCCCCCAGGCTGGTGGAGAGAGAAGACGAGCCCCCAGGCTGGTGGAGAGAGAAGAAAAGACCCCCCAGGCTGGTGGAGAGAGAAGAAGAGATCCCCCAGGCCAGTGGAGTGAGTGGGAGACCCCCCCAGGCTGGTGGAGAGAGAAGACGAGCCCCCCCAGGCTGGTGGAGAGAGAAGAAGAGATCCCCCAGGCTGGTGGAGAGAGAAGAAGAGACCCCCCGGGCTGGTGGAGAGAGGGAGACCCCCGACCAGGAGAGAGAGAGACACCCTGATGCCACTACCAATGCCTCCAGTCAGAGAATTACCTACCCTGGAAAGCTGAAAGTGTAGTGAACCGAGGGAAGAAGTCACGCAACAGTGACAAGATTCAATGGAAAATGCGAATATTTGCACGCCAACTGGCGGTGAATGGTCCCATCGCAGTAAAGAGAACCTGGCTGATATTTCTCAGAAGAGTGAGAGACAAGTATATACACTAGTTGTGGCAAGTTACCACGACAGAAAGAAAAGCAAGTATGCAGCACCACTGCTGCCAGAGCAGAGGCAAGGAAAAGACGAGACGGAAGGGCGATTACCCGCCATCTGCAAAGCACCAAGAAAGTTCCCAGAAGGGAGAGGGGCCCTGTGTGGTCCGAAAGCAGGAGGAAGAGAGATCGTAATTACCCAACCTGCATCAAAATCGCACAGCAGGGAGCTAGAGATTATTCAGGGAGTGCCCCCGCTATTGCCTTAAAGACTGTGGTGTGCAACAGTCCATTTGCAGGCAGGAGGAGAGTCCAGCACTCCGAGTGGCGCGTCACCACTACTGACGCAAGAAAAGGGAGATATTTACCCCATACAGCAATTCGAAATCACAGCCGAAACATACGGATCCCTCAAAGCGTGCCTACTCCCACTACCGCCCTGAAGTTGGCGGACGCACCTGAGAAGACACCCAGTTTTTCTGACCGGACCAGACCGGTGAGTGGTCCGTGATGGGAGAAGATGCGAAGCCCAGAGAACACGACTGGAGTGAGTAGTAGATCCCTACAAGTTTGCGTGGCCTTCTCGCCACATCTTCAGAAAAGCTACGGAGTGGAGAAAAATAGGACGGTAACGGCCCTATTACAAGAAAGCAGACGACAACTGGCGCGCAGTGGAAGTCAACAAAGGGACGCCGTTCACTAGAGTGCACCTTCTAACACACGCCAGCCACTGGGGTGCGGGGACGTCATTTTTCTCAGTGACCGTCAGCCACCTGTCGCCGGCTGCGTAAAGAAAAGGGCATCCCTGTTCTACTTACACAAATGCCAAATCAGAAGAGCTGCACCAAGTGTCCGACGAGTATCATGACGGCAAAGATTCGTCAGTCATCCCTAATCACTGCCAGCTATCACCAGATGTGGTGCGAGTCGTCTCATGGCATTCACTCCATCATCTGTCATGTGCATCACTACCATCCTTGGAGCATCAAGTACAACAACTGGAGTCCTACACCACTTGCCAGAACAATCGACGATCCGAAAATACAGTGACCATCTGTTTAACCGGCGCATGTCCTGATCCTGGTAGAGAGAGCATGTTTCTGACCAAGACACATCCACCCCTGAAGTTTGCACGAGTGACGAGGCGGTGGCTCCAGAGTCAGAGCCCATATACAGTCCCGGGGCAACTCATCCAAGGGGCCTCCCAGAGCGTGAGAGATGGACTTTTACTGTGCCCCACCAATGGATTCCAGGAAGTAGCCAGGCCATACAACCGAGAATTTCAACAGGTCACAGAATGCCAAGACTGTCGTCAAAGGATCCAGCGACACAGTCGTCAGGTTTGAAGTGGACTCATCTATCCGCTCCTGATGCACCCATGTTGAACAATAAGACACTAATGGCCTCACAGCAAGAGTATGCTGGACTGATGAACATCATGTAGGTGGACCATCCCTCAACTGAAGCGAAGCTGAAAGGTCCGGATTTCAGCAGCATCGTGTTCATCCCCAGATATACCTGGTTAAAGTATGGACATGTGCAAAAACGTCCGGGTGCTCCCAGCTGCACCTGTCCACCGCTGTCCTGCGAAGTACATCTCTGAACTGTGGGACTTCCATTATTTTAGTTGTTTTCTCATTCCTTCCCATAGGTTGGACTTTTTGTTTGTTGTTTTTCGTTTTGTTAAAATTTTGGAGGAATGTTGTGTCCTGCTGGACACAGTCTAGTGTTTCTGCCAGCCACTCCTCCGAGGGCTGGCCCACACACACACCTCCTCACCCATCCAACACGGACGTCACCAGTCAGGTGACCCCGCTAATAAAAAGGGCCGGAGTGCACGTGCTCGTGGCTAGTTCACAGTACCATATACGCTGTGTCTGTGTCGTCCTTTCTCTGACATGTGGGCCTAAGGCCCAGAACATAACAGCCTCCATGCGTCCAGGTAACTCTTGACCACCAGCTCGGCCGACTCCTGAACCAATCATTGCGCTGCTCCCGTACAGTTTATGTTAGGAAACAGTCTGAGAGCAGCGCAATGATTGGCTGGGTCAGGCACTGTCAACGCTCCTTAGTGGGCTTGGGGGCTGTAGCAGCAATCCCGAGCTCCTAATTGCAGCGGTAAGCGAGGGTTTAAAGGGTGCATGTCGGGCTGGTCAGAGCAAGGCACTCGTCCAACCCCACATGCGCACCTCACGTCAAGGGACATGTCAGTCATCAAGCTCCCAGTCCCACTCCCCTCACTCATTTTGCAACGCCCACCGCACTTTCCGCGCATGCGTGGCTAAAAAAAAAAAGTGTCATCAAAGTTAAGTAAAGTTAACCAAACATTTAATCTGGGGCCCAACCCGCCGTTGGGGGACACACTACAAACGGGGGGGGATGCCCCCACGCCCCAATAAAGGACCCGCGGCCACTGTGTAGTAATCAATCTGTCAATCAGTAGATTTGTAGAGCGCTTCTTGTCACCCATGAGGGTATCCAGGCGCTGGCAGGCACACACTGCACGTCTTGTCTCAGAGGGTGAGATCCAGGCAGCAGTGATCAGTTCAGAGAGATGTGGTAATCAATCAATCAGTAGATCTGTAGAGCGCTTCTTGACATCCGTGAGGGTATCCAGGCGCTGGCAGGCGCACACTGCACGTCTTGTCTCAGAGGGTGAGATCCAGGCAGCAGTGATCAGTTCAGAGAGATGTGGTAATCAATCAATCAGTAGATCTGTAGAGCGCTTCTTGACATCCGTGAGGGTATCCAGGCGCTGGCAGGCACACACTGCACGTCTCGTCTCAGAGGGTGAGATCCAGGCAGCAGTGATCAGTTCAGAGAGATGTGGTAATCAATCAATAAGTACATTTGTAGAGCGCTTCTTGACATCCGTGAGGGTATCTTGGCGCTGTCAGGCACACACTGCACGTCTCGTCTCAGAGGGTGAGATCCAGGCAGCAGAGATCAGTTCAGAGAGATGTGGTAATCAATCAATAAGTACATTTGTAGAGCGCTTCTTGACATCCGTGAGGGTATCTTGGCGCTGTCAGGCACACACTGCACGTCTCGTCTCAGAGGGTGAGATCCAGGCAGCAGAGATCAGTTCAGAGAGATGTGGTAATCAATCAATCAATCAATCAATGAGTCAGTAGATTTCTAGAGCGCTACTTGTCACCCGTGAGGGTGTCCAGGCGCTTCTAGCTCACGCTGTCTTCCGATAGCCAAGTGTAAACCTTACTTACGACTTTATGAGGCTCACCTCCTTACACTGTATCTCTCACTCCTCTTTTGATACTTCTGTGGGATTCCACACAGATCGGTCCTGTTCGTCAAAGCCCTTAGTAAATGTAAGACAGCTTTGCACATGTAAATAACCCTTTTTATGAGTGCCAAATCACTTTTCTAATATGGAAACGTTGATTTGGATAAACCCACCAAAAAGACGCGCGTGTGATTAAACCTGAAACCAGGAGGGGGCGCTGCAGGGCTGGAATGTGCTCGTCTCCGCCACAGACGTGCCTGGTGCTCAGATCCTCCTCTCCAACCCCGTTCCATCCGTGAAAGGGGTGAATTGTCCTCAGAAGGGAGAAGAAAACAGAAAACCCACCAATTGGGGGTGCAGCCGAAGCGGTTCTTATAAAAGGAAAATATTATTCCAGTGCAGATATGTTTTTTCAAACTTAGAAAGTGTTTTGCACTGAAGCAGCAGCTTTTCCAAGAGCGCGCTTGGAAACCTGCTACAGTGAAGGTTTCCAGGCACAACCTAGGAACCTTTTGTGACTTCTCTAAAGAAGTTGACCTACGCTGGTGCGAGGTAGCGCTCCAGCTGTAGTTTACTTTGACTCTTTTTTATGTCACATGTTCCTTGATGTGGAGTATGGGGGGGCGGGGGCAGGCCTAAGGGTGTAGGGGTTCTGCAGGCAACACAAGGGACACAGCAGTCAGGGTCACTGGTGTGGGCCAAAGACCACGAGCGGTCTTGCGCCCGTTTATTTAAGCCTTCGGGCGTGCCCGCCCTCCGGGTGCGTGGGTGCGTGATCAGCGTAGCTGAACGGGCCGGGTGGCTCCGTTACCACATCCCTCCAATCTTTCAGATATAGAGATCATTCGCTACGGAACAGTTCGACTCTTGCGCACACCACGCAAAGTCCCTCAGTCTCTGATTAGGGGCCAGGTTCGGCCGGAGACCATACGGCTGGCTCCGGGGGACGTCTCCTAGTCCGGTCCCACAGGTTCCATTTCCACTGGGTACCCCCACACCTTCAGAGGAACCGTTCTCTCGCTCTTCCACGCCGGACGGTGGGGGCGCGCTCCGCGGTGTGCTCGCCTGCCCTCCTGGTGAGCTGCCCCCTTCTCTGGCCTCTAGTTCCTCCTCCTGCGGGTCAGTCTCGGGGGGGGGGGCCGTGGTGACCTGTTTGAACCAGGATGTGTTCCGAGTCACTGCCCGTGTTCCTCTCCGGACCGACACCATGGTGCCCTGCACCCTGACTACCTCCCACACTTCCGGTTCAAACGGGGTGCGATACTTCCAGTTTGGATAACGGTCTTTCATGATGACCTTGTCCCCCACCTGGAGACTCCTCGCCTGGGCCCTCCTCGCCCGACTGGCATTCTCATTGGAAGTCCGCCTTCTGTCTTGAGCCGCCCCTTGGTCCAGCGGTCGAGGCTGCCACACCTGACTCGCCGGGATGTTGTCCCTGGGGGCCTTCTTGAACAAGAGGTGCGCAGGCGCACACTGAGTGGTACAGTGGGGTGTCCGGCGGTACGCGCTGAGAAACTGTGAGAGGCATTGATCCAAATCTTCCCCTTGGTCCACTCCTATCCTCAGCGCCCGGTTCATCGTGCGCATAAACCGCTCTACCTCTCCGTTAGCCTGGGGCCATTGCGGGGTGATCTTCCTGTGCCTGACTCCTCGGGCTGCCAGGTATTCTTGGAACTCTCTTCCTTGAAAAGGCGGCCCATTGTCCGACCTGACTTCCTCCGGTAGGCCCATCATGGCGAATATGCGGTCCAGTGCCGCTCTCACCTGGCTGAACGCTGTGGAGGAAACCACTTCCACCACCGGGAATTTGGAGTGCAAATCCACTACCACCAAGGTGTGTCGCCCATCCGGGAAAGATCCAAAATCCATACACAGCTTGGACCAGGGTTCTAGACATGGGTCCTCCGTGATCACCGGATGTGGTGCCGGCTCGCCCCCGGTGATGTTGCACGAGTGACAGTTGCGGACGACTTCCTCAACCATGGCATCCATCCGAGGGAACCACACTTTGCTCCGCAGCCTGGCCTTGGTCTTGGAGACGCCTTGATGCCCTTGGTGCGCCAGGCGAACCACCTCTCCTTGGAGACTCCTCGGAATGACGAGTGATGCCCCTCTCATGACCACTCCGTGCGGTCCCTCGCTAAGCTCACTCTGCGCCTTCCACACTTGCTGCCGAAAAACTCTCTCGTCTTCAGTGAGGGCTTGCACCCCGTCCAGGAAGTTCCGCCAGTTGCGGTTTGCCAACGTGCGCTTCACCTTGACGAGGCACTCATCCAGCTCCGTGGCTTTGCCAATGTCTTCCAGCGTGAGTGCCACCGGGCACGCCGCTTGCGACACCATCCTGACGAACTCTTCCATGCCGCGCTCATCCGACGGATCGGGGCCCGATTGGGCTGGCCCCGGGTGTCTGGACAGAAAGTCCGCCGGGTTGTTGGCGCCGGGTCGGAAGACGACCTCGAACCTGTAGGCTTGCAGCTGGACTGCCCATCTCTCGATCCGCGGTGGGCCCAACCGTGCCCTGCCAGCGAAGAGCGGGACAAGGGGCTTGTGGTCGGTGACCACCCGGAAGTCGTGACCATACAGGTAGAGATGAAAGTGCTGACAGGCCCACTTGATGGCCAGCGCCTCTCGCTCAATTTGCGCATACCGCATCTCGGTGGCCGTCAGGGCCCTGCTGGCATATGCGGTCGGGACCCATTCCTTCGCCTCGGTCTCCTGCATCAGGACTGCGCCCAGCCCGACGGGGCTCGCATCCACCACCACCTCTGTACGCCTTTGGGGTCTGAAGTACGCCATGACCTTGTCATCAATGAGCGGGTCCTTGACCGCCTGGAACGCGAGATCTTCCTTCGCTGCCCAGGTCCAGGGTTGGCCGCTCTTCGTGAGAAGCCAGAGCGGCTCCGACAGGGACGCCAAGTTGGGAATAAAACGTCCACAGTATGTAGCCATCCCTAGAAAACTCCTGACCTCGGTGGCGGATGTGGGCCTCGGGGCTGCTCGGATCACTTCCGCCTTCTTCGGATCAACTCTCAAGCCTTCCCTCGAGAAGACGTAGCCGAAGAACTCGACCGACTCCTGGTAGAAGGAGCACTTGGCCTCGTGCAGGGTGAGGCCACTGTCCGCCAGCCGCTGCAGCGTGTCTCGAAGATGCCGATGGTGCTCTTCCAGAGTCTTCGAGAACACTAATATATCGTCGCTCAAGTTGATGACTCCCTGGAGTCCAGAGAGAGTCTCCCGTATGGCATTTTGGAACACTTCAGCCGCGGACGAGATCCCAAAACTCAGCCGCTTGTATCTCCGTAGGCCCACATGGGTGGAGAAAGTGGTGATGTTGCGGCTGTCCGGGTGGAGTTCTAGCTGATGGTATCCCGCGTTGAGATCCAGTTTTGTGAACCACTGTGCGCCGTTGAGGTCGGCCACGATATCGTCCATGGTGGGCGTGAGGTGTCTTTCGCGCTTCACTGCCTTGTTCGGGAGGCGCATATCGACGCACAAGCGGATGGCGCCTGGCTGCTTGGGTTTGGGCGCCACAACTAGGGGGGACATCCACGGGGTGGGGCCCGATACCTTTTCGGTCACCCCCAGGTCCTCCAGCTTCTTCAACTCCTCCTCCACTCGGGGTCTCAGGAGGAATGGTATTCTCCTGTGTCGGAGCGCCATGGGCCGGACCGTCGGGTCCACGTGCAGTTTGAACTGTTTCCCACGTAGGCATCCTAGACCTCGGAATAGCATGGGAAAGTCCTTCAACATCTCCCTGGCGTGCAGGTCATGCACCTGATTCGCGAAAAACACCAGCGCCAGATCTTCGGCGGTGTGACAGCTCAGCAGGGTGCCCCGCTTGCCTTCCGCCACGTGGAACGTCGTGGCCAACTTCCTGCCGTCACTAACGACTTCAACTTCAATCACCCCTCGCAGGGACAGTGGCTTGTCACTGTCATATGTGAAGATTTGGGCTTTGGAGGGTCTCGGGGGTGGTCGTGGTGACAGTCTCTCATACTGGCAGCTATCCATTACGTTTACTGACGCCCCCGTGTCGATGAGAGCGCTCACCAGGGACCCGGCCACCATGATGTCACACATGGGCGGCGGCCTGCGCCTCGTGCCTTCCCTGCCAACGAACGAGACGAAGAATACTTCGTCATCCTCCGCCTCTTCCTCGAATTCCGTCTTGGTGTTGTCTCTCAGGGCGGCGGATTCTTCCAATGTCAGTTGGCGCACACTCGCCGCTGCACCTCGCGGGCCCCCAGCACCGCTGCGCACCCTTTCGCCTCTGC
Source organism: Triturus cristatus (assembly GCF_964204655.1). Taxonomy (NCBI): domain Eukaryota; kingdom Metazoa; phylum Chordata; class Amphibia; order Caudata; family Salamandridae; genus Triturus; species Triturus cristatus. Next base: position 45,312,772 of record NC_140589.1, read on the forward strand.
AGACTTTCGCGAAATGGTTCGCCCGTCCACACTTCAGACACGTCTGTCCTCTCGCGATGCACCTTCCGCCAGGCGGGTGACCTAGGCCGCAGTTGCCGCAGGCGTCCCTCTGGGGAGCCCTCGAGGCTCCGCGCTGCTGGTTCGGTCGCCTCTGCAGTACATCCACCCTCTCCTCCTTGACTGCCGGCGGTTTCGGGGCCACAGCCGGCCGGTTGAGGGCTGCTTCCATCGCGTCCGCCCGAGCGTTGGATAGCTCGTGGGACCGGCCCAGGATCAAGATGTCATCCAGGGAAATGCCTGGCTGCCGTAGGATGAGGCGCCGCAACGGGACCGACCTGCAACCCTGGATAAGCTGCGCCAGAATCTCTGCTCTCTGGTCCGGTAGTTCGCATGATAGCGAGAGTTTTCGAAGGCGGGCATAGAAGACGTCGATGCTTTCCGTTTCCTCTTGTCGCGCCTGGCGGAGCTTAAACCACTCGAAGTCGGGGTTGGTTTGGGGGTCAAAATGGCGATTTAGGGCCCTTATGGCGCCCGCATAGTCGTTGGCGTTCCCTCTATCTGGTAGGGTCTCAAAGAGGTCGTACAGCTCTTCGCCACCGTAGCACATGAGGAGAGACCTCTTGACTGTGTCATCCATCTCCCGCACCCCGACAAAGTAGTGCTCCAACCGTCCGATCCATGAGCGCCATCGCACTGCCGCCGTGGAGGGGTCCGACAGCTCGCTAAACGGGGGCAGCGGGGCTACCGCACTATGTCCAGGCGCAGCGGGCGCTGGCTGCGCGGCCCGCTGCTGTGGCGGTTGTGTAGTGCCTCCTCCGCTGGTGGTAGGGGTGGTCATGCTTGCTGCACCTCCTCGTCACCACCCACCTCACTGGCCGTGGCTGCAGGTCTGCTTTCTGGGCGAGACCACTGTCACTCTCCTCCCCCGCTTGGGATGCTGCAGGCTGCCTGGCTGTTGCTGCGTGCAGGCGAGACCAACGGCTGTTTTCTTTAAAGCAGAACGATCTCCCAGGCAGGCACCGCCGAGGACGCCCCTGCCACTTGTCTCCCTCGGGGCCTTGCACACCAGATCGTCGACGGGCACTCCCCTCCCCACACAGACACAGGCCGGGCTCGCGAGGGCCGATTCCCCCCTCCGGGGCGAGCTTACCGGCAGTGGGCGGGGCGAGGTACTCCCAGCAGGGCTCCGGAAGGACACACGCGGCCCAGCCAGCCAGCGCGAGGGCGCGCGTGCAGAGGCTCGCAGCGCTCCGCCTCCGCAGACAGCACGGAACACCGCCAGCAGGATCACCCCGAAGCAGGTGCGCGGGAGGGGCGATGCGCGGGTGGGCTCCGCTCTCGTCGCCAATGTGGAGTATGGGGGGGCGGGGGCAGGCCTAAGGGTGTAGGGGTTCTGCAGGCAACACAAGGGACACAGCAGTCAGGGTCACTGGTGTGGGCCAAAGACCACGAGCGGTCTTGCGCCCGTTTATTTAAGCCTTCGGGCGTGCCCGCCCTCCGGGTGCGTGGGTGCGTGATCAGCGTAGCTGAACGGGCCGGGTGGCTCCGTTACCACACTTGAGAGCTCAGCGTATGGAGAGGCGCATACACACCACAGGCGCGCATCCCACTGTGGGCCTGCGTTTGTGTGTGTTTTTCACACCACAGTCAGGTGTACAGCCTCCAGACCTAAATTTGGACTTTCTAGGCAATGATACGCAGACTTCAGCTTGAAGGAAGTTCCACAGTGTGATGACCAGGCGTGGGGAGCTGCTGCCCGGGTGAGCACGAGCATGCAGTGCCTTGTCCCATCTGGTTACTGTGGAGTTTTCCATAACCAATAGCCGCTGCTTTTCTTTTTGAAAATGGCTGTAGTGCCCTGCAGGACACGTGCTAGTGTTTGGCAGGCTATGACATTCCCAGCCACTCCCCTGAGGGCTGGGCACACTTACACCCCCACCCATCTATCACGGGTGTCACGAGTGACATGGCCTGCCAATAAAAGGGCCCGAGCACACGTGCTCGCGGCCAGTTTAGTGTACCACATCACCTGGTGTCTGTGTCAGTTATGGCTATCATGTGGGCCTGAGGCCCGACTCCACAATGGCCACAAATTACCGCTGCAAGTTGAAATGTGGAGTCTGTGAAGTTGGACTTGCGACCCAGCAGTGTCTGTGCCTCCCACGACGCCTCTTTCCTGGCAGGACAGTATGTTTGAGGACTAAAAGTCAATCAGTATGAATGTGCCCTCTTTTCTCCATTTCTGTGTATCGCTCTGCCTTCCTGTGGCCGGCTGGGTTTCATCTCCCGCCAGTCTCCGCGTGCCTCAGTTTAGTGAATGGTCTTTCTGTGCGGTTCTGTGAATGGGACCCACGAGAGGAGCCCATGAATGGGGCTGGTGTAGAGAGGAGGCTTTCCACCCTCTGCCGCACGCCATCATGTCAGCGTGGGAGCAGGCAGGGCCGGCTCTAGGGCGGTGCGACCGGTGCCACCGCACCGGGTGCTGGCTTCCTGGGGGTGCCCTGTTTGAAAGATTATTATGCTTTTAAAGTACCTGCTGCACGTTCCTTTCCTCCTGCAATTACCAGGCCTCACAAAAATGTCAAGATAACTCTTGTGATTAATGTTCTTCCTGGCAGGAGATCAGAGTTTTGTGTAGTTGAGGTTTTTGACTTATGTGAAGGTAGCACAGAGGGTTATTATGCCTACTGCAAAGAACGTGTACCAAGTAGATTACAGAGTGCATTGAATGTAAATAGATCAGCAGGTTACTGCTTTTAAAAGAGGCATCCTTTTGTTACGGGCAAATTATAACTTAAAGATCTTATATACAACAGTGAGCTATTAACTCATAGAACTGCATACACACTGCAACGTATAGAACATTGATCAATGTTGCATAAAGGGTTAATGTGGGTAGAAATGGATTCTTATTATTAAAGAAAACTCCCAACTATGCTGTTTCTTTTTCGACTCTGAATTTGTGCTTCTCCACACCAAGCACTCTTAAACTATACTACCCACCAGTATGGATGACATGTGACTCCTACACTTTCAGTCCTTTGGCTTATGCAACATTTCCTATACACTGATTTACACACGTATGATTGATTGTCTCTGTGTAATGTGTGTGTGATGCAAAGTGCTTGGACACCCTACACTGGTATGAGTGGCGCTATATAACTAATTCAATGCATCTGAGAGAGTGTGGTTATGGTGACTTGGTCACTGTTAAAGGGTGCTAGTGAGAGAATCCGTGGTGGAGGTGGTCATTGGGGCCGCCAACTAACATTGTCGCACTGGGCTCCACCAGCGCTAAAGCCGGCCCTGGGACCAGGGCACGTGGCACAACCAGATGGCTGCTGTTTTTAGATGACTGGTATACAGTGGTGGCCTCTCTCACCCAGTCGCTGGTTCAGGTCACAGTCACGTGCTCTGATACACCAGCAGCCCCTCGCCTAAGATGGGTTGCATTGTCGCTGGCACTATGGTTAGGAAGCTTGTTGGTGATGGTTATGACCGAGGTCCTGGCATTAGTTCATTGTGGTTGGACTCCTTTCTGTTGCTCGGTGAGCGAGCCTTTGCTTTGTTGCCTTCGAACTCTAGAGAGTGAGTTCCATGAATCCAGGGCACGAGTCGGGGCTACACGCGAGGACATGGCGTCCACCCACTCTTTTCACAGGGTGGACGCCGTCCACCCTGCCAAGAAGTAGGGTCTCACAGAAGTATGGTGAACTTGTACCATTGTAAATTTCAGACACCGGGACACGTTCAGCAGCTCCAGCACGTTGTCTGCTTTCTGTTACCATTAGCAACGTGCAGGCAGTAGGGTTTTTTTTTCCCGCCTCCAGCTGTGCTAAAGAAAACGGCAGAATGTAAGGGGCCCTCAGGCCTTCTTTGGATCGAGTATTGGACTGGAGGCGGCCTGGAACCTTACACGTACATGCAAATGCCACAGAGGGGAAACAAAGGCACACAGCTTATCTCTTCACAGGTATTTAGGAGATGCCTGCTTTTTACTTTGTTCAGTCCCTGTATATATGTGCATGCACTGTAAGAATGTCAGATGGGTTAGTCTGTCCGGTATTTACACAAATAACAATTTAAACGGCACTGTTTTATTTCTTTTATAGCGCTACTCATCCCAATGCAGAGTGTTAGAGCGCTTTACATAACATACACATTATATATAAACAAAGCAAACCCAACGACGGACTAAGGTCAAGCACTTGGATTCCAACTGTTTTGCTTCTTATTGAAGTACACTATGTCTGTGTACGTGGTGCAACAACTTCCAACATCCGTCGTTGTTAGATGCGGGGCAGGACAAAAAGTTTTTAACACAAAGGAAGGTGCACTCAAAAACAAAGTCCAAACTGATATATATTCCAAAGAATTTTTCTTGATCTTCTTGTTTATTAAAGAGAATGACAGCCAACGCGTTTCGTTCCTAAAAGACAGGAACTTCTTCAGGGCTGAAATCTATACATAAAACAACATATATAAACAAAAACATATATATAAACAATACATTTTACACCACAACATATAAAAATAACTGAAAAATCCACAATAACCATAAATCAAAGAATGGAGTACAAAACCAACTGAAATACAACGTGTATATACATACATATCAAAGAGTTAAAATTCTGTAAGTGTAGGCTTTTTCTGATTTATATAATTCTGTCTCAAAGATTGAAAAGCAAGATTTGTGTATACCAACTTTATATATCAGGAAAAATAAAAAGCGGAGGAAAAAGACAGGGAAAGAAAAAACAGAAAAAAGCCAGAAAAAGCAAAAAGAACGCAAAGTAGCAGAGGCAAAAACTTACAGAGACAAAGAACAAATACATTATTATATATATCAAAAAATATATCAGTCTAATCAAAAGACTATAACTAAATCCAAGCTAGAGAAACAGAGAAAGGGAAAAGAACAAAAACCAAGGGGTTGGGCTCACCACAGAGTAGATAACACGAGAGAAATCTTATTCCATATTCGTTGAATCCGGCAATACCCAAATCATAATGGCGTATCACACATTTGGTGTATAATAGCACGTCTGAAACACAAATATAAACAGCCCAATAATATAGTGGGCACACCAGATAACAATTGCATCATGAGTAAAGAAGTATATATGCATGACCCAAGTATATGCATAAAAATCTGAGGTCATCAGAAAATACACTCACCCGAAAATTTAAAAGTGAACATAAAATCTCTTATTAAGATTAAATCGTGTGTTGTAGACAGTATTCACTCAAAGTGGTAGGGAATCCATTGTTAGATCAATAAATCTAAAAGAAGAAAAAACCAAAAAAAAAAGGGAATATGTAATCCCACCACAAGATATATAATAATATAATACATATTAACATACATAAATTAAAGCACGTATTAATCGCTTCAAAATTGAGTATGCGTATTAACACATATATGCACCCAAGATGCAATGTTAATAAAGAACTTAAATCATGGAATAAAACACCATATTAATGGATTCAGAAAGTCACCATAAATGCGAATTGAAACACATATACATCTAAGTCGCATTGCAGAGAACAACTTTGTCAATAATCAGCAGGTACCCATTAAGCATGTGGGAAATTTTTCAATATTATGTGCTATAAGGCCATGTCAGATTATCACAACCACGGATGGTCCTCGTAAGGATGACCCTTAACCATATCCCAAATGGGAGCCTTAACATGAAACGGTGCCAAACGGGGGGTCCATGTGTAACGAGAGCACCCGTAACAATATATTTACAACCTCCAAAGTAAGAGGAAACCGTTACGTGAAGGGAATAAATGAAAACAATCCCCATAGCCCATGTTTCAAATGTAGTCACATAAACCTAGTATTTCAGGTATCATACAGCTCAAATTTCATAAAAAGCACACACAAAGCACATATAACACGCAAGGATAATAGAAACCGCTGTACGCCCATAGATAAAAGTTAAAGCGAAACTGTGAGTATTTACGAATGAAACGCCAAATACGAGAACCAACTTATCATTTAAAAGTCAAGAGAGCGTATAATTCAACAGCCCACCCTGCGTTACCACACAGCGGACCCGTGAGTATTTGTAAATAAAACGCCAAATACGAAAACCAACTTATCACGAAGAAGATTCAAATAGCGTATAGTTCAAGAGCCCACCCTGCGTTACAACAAAGCGGACCCGTATGAAAGGACTCACCTTATTATTCAAAAAGAGACCGACGGCATGATAACCGGCAAGAGACTAATACAACAAACAGACCCACATGTTGAGGTCGGTTTAAATATACCGGCCAAACGTTGCCGTGCGTGCTCCAGCAGTGGTGAAAATAAAAAAAGGGGGGGGTTAATAACATACACATTATCCATTCAAAAGAAATCATATGTGTGGAAATCAATGTAATAAACATATCAGAGCACCATTGCTTAATTAAGTGGTGCATTTATGCTCACAACATTGTATAAGATACACAACATGTGTGTTGTGATATCATGAATAACAAACCCGAAGAAGGCAGCAACAAAATAAAGGTTCAACAATCCCCTAAAGCCCCATCGCACCCCCCAAGAGCAGTGGGTGATTATGTTTTGCCGCAGACACATTAACCTTCTATACTACTTCGATGCAAATCTGGAACTACACAAAACACAGATCTCTCCAACAAATGCTTTAGCCTCCAGAGTTATCTCGCCATTATTAATATTCCATGAGATTTACTGGGCACCTCTGCAGCAGATGCCTTCACCCCATAAAATATTTTAAAATGCAACTTTTCAACCAATTAGGCAAAACAGATCTACTACCATGCTTTTCCTTGATGCCAATTTCTTTGTGGCAGGGCCTTACATTTTTTTATTCGTTGAGGCCCAGATTTTGCGTCTGGATTGCACCACTTTTTTGGCACAACTCCGACTCCAAATCTCATTTGTTAAATATCATAATGCGCTTGACCTGATAAACAAATGTGTGAGATCTTAGTATCTGATGCCACTTCTTGTGATTTCACTTCCAGTGAGGTCACTTCCTGTGGTGCCACGTGGAATGTCATGCATCATGACGTCATGTGCTGTGATGGCACGTGTCATGATGTCACTGGCATGCTGCCTACCTTAGTCAGTTCCCTTTTTATAGGACTTGTCCTCTGAATCAATCTATCAATAAACTTTATTCAGTTAAGAAGCTTCACCATAAAACACTGATTGCATCTCAGCAGTGAATGAATAAAACATACAGGAAACGACTGATATGAATCGTTCATAGATTGACGACAGAATACATCATTTTTTAAAAGCTGGACACAGCAAAGCATGTTCTTTCATCTTTAAGAGCCCGTCTGTCGAGCCTACAATTGCGCAATTTGAAAATGGGCAATAAAAACAACCGGGTATATTATCCTAAAATGTACAAGAGTCAGTAAAATGCTCTGAGGTTTGCTGTGACGCTGGATGACGCGGGCAGGGTGGGGAGTAGCACTTTCTTAGAGGGACGTCTAACGAGGAGCAGGTGAAGTCTGCTCTGAATCTCGGCAGTAGGGGATCTCTCCCACTGACCTGGGGTCTGCAACAAGCAGGATGCTAGACCGATAGTAGTCTGTAAAAGTAGGGACTGCTAGAGAGTAAGTCAAGGGCCCAGTGACTAAACCAGCAGTGACTGTAGGGGTTGGGGCCAAGCCAGGCTTTCAGGATATACTCGCGGGGTACATTTACAGAAAGGGAATCTGAGCGGGATGAATTTACATTGTCAGAGTTTGTCCTGAAGACATGTTCCACCTCTGGTCCTTGTGGAGGGCCGAATTAAGACCTCTGGAGGCCCTAAGCTCTTAAAAGATTTTGGTGCCCCATATATATCTAATTAAAAATATAAACAATAATAAGCCGTAAAATAAAATGTTATTTTTCGAAAAGAAACAAAACTTACAGTGAGATGGAAAATAATGTTTATTCTGTATACTTCCTCTTTAGTTATAGATTCAGCTGCACCATTTGTAGTTTTGCATCTCCGGCAATGGAAAGTTACTGTGGTGCCCCCTTCCCTGGATGCCCTTAGCATGTGCTTATTTTTCTTAATGATTAGTTCTGCCCTGTCCTTGTGGGTGGCAGAGTTTCACGGCCTTGAGACATAACACGTCAGTGTTCAGAAGACATGCCCTGCCTCTGGTTCTTGTGGGCGGAGGAGTTTCACGGCCTTGAGACATAACACGACAGTGTACAGTGTGTCCTCAGTTGTCAATGTGGACTCCCTTACTCATCTAACAAGGCACTACAACCACCCCCATAAAGGATGGAAATCTAAGGAACATGTGTGCTTCTTGCCTTCCCTTACAGCGCACTTTCCCGTGTTTTATGAGCGCAGCCTGCAGTTTGCCAAGCGCGACTATCAGGAAGCGCGCCCTTAGGACCCGGCTCCCCCCCGCCCCCTGAGACACACCCCTTAGGGGGGGGCGGCGGCTGGCCGGCAGCCTGATTGGTAGCCGGTCAGCAGTTGTCCTTCCGGGTCACGCAACGTGGGGCGAACGTGCACTTCCGGCTGGGATGAGTGGAGGCGGGGCGTGGGGGCTATTTAGGCCCGCTTCTCTCCTCCACTCATCCTCTCTTCCTGCTGGGACGACGACGACTTTGGAAACTCTGGAAACTGCAGTGGCGTGGGCGTTGGCGTGACGATCGTGGTGGTGCTTCGGATCTCGGTGGTGCTTCGGATCTCTGTTGGCGAGTCGTCGGGTCTGCTGATCGTTCGGGTGCCGTGCTGCGGGGTGCATGCTGGTTTGGCCGCGGGTTTCTGCGACGGTGTGCTGGTCGACATCGCGTTAGTCAGGTAAGGTGCTTGGGAGGGTGTGGACTCGGGCACGGCTGCTGGGGTTCCGCGGGCGGCAGCGTGGAATTGAGTGCTGCTCCCCCGGGGCTCTGGGCTTGTCGTGGTGTCCCGCTGCCCTTTGCATCTGCGCTGTAGACGGGGTGTGTTTTCCAAGTCGTGGGACGTGGGAGTGGTTATTGCCGAAAGTGTACGGAATTTTAAGCTTGGCGCGTTGTTTCTTGCATAGCGCACAGTGATTGGGCTCTGAGCGGGGAAGTTAATGATTCACCTCCGTTCCTCAATCGGGTGGCGAGTCGGTCGATAGCGCGTTCGTTCCTGGGGGCACAGGGTGCTTTGCGCGGGAGACAGTCGCGTCCGGTGCCTGCTTTGTCCCAAGTTCAGCGGCAGTGTGCAGGGGGTGTGGCGTTAGGTACCGAGAGAGCGTTTAGCGGCGGGAGTGCGACCGACCTGGAAGCGGCAACAGCGAGGGTGTTTAAAGCAGGGACAGGCTTTCCGGCTTTGAAGCTTGGGTGCTCGGGGCTGGGACGGTAAGGGGCTGTGGTGAGGTTGGGATTGGACTTCGAGCTGCGGAGGATTAGTCAGTCTGAGCCAGCTGCTGCAGCATGCCTCCCAAGAGAAACCAGAAGAGGAAAGAAGGAGATTCGGAAATTGCGCAATTATTAAAGCTAGTGCTAGCTAAGATGAGTAGGGAGGAGGACAGCGAGGGCGAAATTCCTGAGGATGCGGGAGGTGAGGCTCCCGAGTCGGACAGTGAGGGAGGGGCAGAGCCAGTAGTACCTGAATGCCCGCGAAGGGCCATAGTACCGCCAAAAGCGGCCTTCCCTCCGTGGGTGAAAAAAGCAAGGGGTGGCAAGAGAAGAAAAGTCGTGAAAGAGAGTGAAGGGACTGTTCCAGGGGGGCTGGATTTACAGCCAGACGGGCCTCTGCTGCCAATAGGACCTGCGCCAGCAGGTCCTCCTACCCCAGTAGCCCCCCTGCCTACCCCTGCGCCTCCTACTCCGGTAGCCCCCCTGCCTACCCATGTGCCTCCTACTCCGGTAGTCCCTTCTCTAGCACCCGTATTACCGCCTGCATCACCCCCGGTAATGCCTGAGCCTATAGTGGCTCCAGCAACGCCACAGGAGGGGTCAGTGTTGGCAAGGGACGATATTGGCCTGATTCTGGCAGAGATTAGGGGGGCCTTCAAAGCCTTGGCGCCAGCCACAAGTATTCCCGTGCCAGAGGTTCCAGTGGCGCCTTCACTACCAGCAGTGCTGCCAGTCAGACAGGATGTGATAGCGGGGGAGCAGGTGCCCGGTACGTTAGGGGGAGGTGGCCAGGCTGCTAACTCAAATATTTTGGCAAAGGTGGCCACACTGTTGGCTCAGCTGGGGGCGCCAGCGATGACTAATGTTGCAACTGCCCCATGGGTTCCTCAGACAGGAGGGGGGGTTTTGGCGGAGCTGAGCAAGCAGGTGGCGCTGTTAAGTAAGACACAAGAGACAGCAAGCAATGCGACTGGACCAGCGGTGGGTCAAGCGGCCCCCGCGCCTACAGCGCCTGAGGTGCCCTCTGCAGGTAAGGTGGTGGAGGGCACAAGTAATGGGGGCAATGAATCTAAAGGGTCAAGGGGTGTTGAGACGGTGCTGTCTAAGAAGGGTAACTTGGCGGCACACGTCGCACAGGACGTGAGAGAGAAGATTTGGAGGGGTGACTTTGTGGAAATTGTTTCACTGATTAGACCAAAAAGACGGGAGGAGGGTGATGGTGAGAAGGACAAGAAAGAGGGTTCCTTTAGGGAGAGAAAGCCAAAAGTAGAGGAAACTATCTCCAATTGGCTGTTTGGATTTAATGTGTTTTCAATTATAATGCTGGAAAAGAGGCCAGAGTTGGCAGTACCATTGATATGTTATGCAAATAAGATCTTGAAGGTGCAGGTGACCTATGGAGGGGTTGCTTGGTTAGAGTACGACAGGGATTTTAGGTGGGCTAAAGTTGAGGATCCTGATATGGGGTGGGACCAGACGGAGGCGAACGTGTGGCTTGAGAGTGTGAACAAGTTGCATGTGAGGCAGCCCTTTCGGGCATCTCAGGGAGGCCCTGGTGAGAAGAAAGGCACATGTTGGGCGTATAATAGAAAAACATGCACCTGGGTTCCGGGGACATGCAAGTTCAAGCACGCATGCGCTTACTGTGGCCACCCTTCCCACCCAGAGTTTAAATGTATCAGAAAATCCAAGTAAAAAGGGAGAGAGTCCAAGCCTCCCCCGGCACAATGAGTTACCTACGCCGGTCAACGTGGGGAAGCTGATGCTCTGGCTGAATCAGTACCCTGACAGGAAGGCAGCCAGGATTTTGTATGAGGGGTTTTCTGTAGGTTTCTGCATTCCTGCCATAGGGGTCCCACCAGTGGGGTACTGCAAGAATCTAATGTCAGCACGTATGCACCCAGAGGTGGTGGCAAGTAAGGTGGGCAAGGAAAAAGCTCTGGGGCGGGTGGCGGGTCCTTTTGGGTTGCCCCCTCTGCCTGGGTTTGTTTGCTCTCCCCTGGGGGTGGTACCTAAAAAAGAACCTGGGCAATTCAGGATGATTCATAATTTAACGGCCCCGCAGGGGGCGTCGGTAAATGATTCCATAGATCCGTCTTTGTGTTCAGTGACTTCATTTGATGCAGCACTGCAGAAGCTGCGAGATCTGGGCCCACACGCGTTGTTGGCAAAGACGGATGTTGAATCAGCCTTTCGGCTCTTGCCGGTGCATCCGGAGGATTATCACTTGTTAGGTTTTCAGGTTGACTCTCGGTATTATTTTGACAAATGCATGCCGATGGGATGCGCTATGTCATGCAAATATTTCGAAATGTTCAGCACGATGTTACAATGGCTATTTGTGGAGAAAACGGGGCATAAGGAGGTAGAGCATTACTTGGACGACTTCATGATCATGGGCCCTCCAGGATCTGAGAGTTGTGGGCGGGCTCTGGGCCAGCTGATAGCTTTGTTTGAGGAAATGGGAGTACCCTTGGCCCCGGGGAAGACTGTGGGTCCTGTGACTTGCCTGTCCTTTCTGGGGATCGAAATAGATACTGTGGCAGGGGAGTGTAGGCTGCCGTTGGACAAAGTCAGGACATTCTCTCAGGCTATAGACGCGGCCTTGGCAGGCCCCAAGGTTACCCTGCATCAGCTCCAGGTTTTGGTGGGACAACTGAATTTTGCACTTCGAATTATTCCCATGGGCCGCCCGTTTTCAAGATCCATTGCTCGAGCCATGACTGGCCGCACGCAAAAATATCATCATGTAAGACTACGGGCTGAGGTCAAGGATGACCTGAGGATTTGGCGTGATTTCCTGAAGGGCTTCAATGGGAAGGTTATCTGGCCAGAGCCAGCGCTGTCTTGTTCTGAATTGGGCTTGATTACAGACTCAGCGGGCAGTATTGGTTTTGGGGCAATTTTGGGGACTCAATGGTGTAGGGGTGATTGGCCGGTGGCTTGGCATGAGAGCGGGGTGGCTAGGAACATTGCCTTCTTGGAACTGTTCCCTATTGTGGTGGCAGTGGAAATTTGGGCTCCGGTTTTCAGAAACAAAACGGTGGTCTTTTGGTCAGACAATATGGCGGTGGTAGAAGCCATTAATAGACAGGGGGCGTCTTGTAAGCACGTATTGCGTTTACTAAAGCATCTGGTGTTGGCCTGTTTGAGGCTGAATTTGGTATTCAGGGCCGCGCATATTCCTGGTGTACATAATCAGGCTGCTGATGCTTTGTCTCGCCTCAAGTTGCAGGAGTTCAGGAAGTATCATCCGCAGGCGGACGAGCAGATAACACCTTTCCCAGCTTCCCTGTGGAGGATTGGAGTGCCGGATTAGCAGGGCTGGTGGGAGCATCTTTGAGCAGGACCACAAGAAGAACTTACCAGCAGCATTTCAGAGATTACAGGAATTTTGTGGGACATTTAGGCCGCCCCTCCCTTTTTTCAGCTAGATCACTTTGCGAATATTTAATGGCGTTAAGGAACCAGGGTAGAGCAGCATCTTACGCCAGGGCGCGCGTGACAGCGATAGGCTTCTTTGCAAAGGTAGCGGGGATACAGGACCCTGGGGCTAACTTCATGGTAAAGAGGGCCTTGTCCGGCTGGGCCAGGCTGGAGGGGAAGAGGAAGGATACGCGGAGGCCTCTGAACGTACAGCTGTTAAGGGACATCCTGGGAGTGTTACAGGCGGTGTGCGCATCACATTATGAGTGCATCTTGTTTAGGGCAGCGTTTTCCCTGGCATTTTATGGGGCCTTCCGCTTAGGAGAATTGGTGGGAGCTTCAAGGGAGGACCAGGCTGGGGGACTTCAATGGCAGGACACGAAATTGGTCTCTGGGAGGTTGGAGGTGGTCCTGAGGCGATCAAAGACTGACCCACTGGGGAAGGGATCCATCATTTACTTATCACCAGCCGCAGGCGACATGGCCTGTCCCATAGCCAATTTAGAAGCTTATCTGTTGATACGCCGAAGCTTGGGCGGACAGGCACTGTTTATTCATGAGCAGGGCGCCTGTTTGTCTAAATTTCAGTTCAATGCCGTCTTTAAACAGGCATTGAACGCTTTGGGGCGGGATCCCACAGGGTATTCCTCTCATTCCTTCAGGATAGGGGCGGCAACTCTCGCAGCGGGAGCAGGTTTACCGGCAGAGGCGGTCAAGAAAGTGGGGCGCTGGGCATCAACATGTTTCCAGCATTGTGTGCGGCCAGAGTTGCTATGAAGGGGTGTCTGGTTCAGGATTGCATTATGCTGACATTGTTTTTCTTCTCCCTCGTTATTAGTATGGCGACAAAGGTAATTTGGGTCTTGGGACACTCGTTCGTGCGGCGTGCCACGGTTCGACTGCGGCAGAGGCGAGTGGTGAAACCAGCGGGGTTAAAGAGAGCATCGTTCTTGTGGCGAGGCGTTGGTGGCTTGAGGATCCGGCAGTTGCGCCAGCTGGTTCAGGAGACTCGGGAACGCGAGGGACTTCCGTCCCCGGATTTGATCATATTACATGTAGGAGGAAACGACATGGTGGATTTGGGTCGCATGGCTGTGAGAGAAGAGTTACTGACTGAATTTGCTTGGCTGGGGAGGACATTCCCACAGGCCAGGATCGCTTGGTCATGCATGATCCCCCGCCGAGTTTGGTCGGGTGGGGTCAGATCGAGGGCCCTGAACGTATCGGTGAGACGCCTTAACGGAGAGTTGGCTAGGTTGTGCTCAGTATCGGGCCGCTTATGTCACATTCCCCACAGACTAGTATCTGGCGATCAGATGTTTCACCACGACGGGGTGCACCTATCGGACATTGGCACGAACACATGGATCAAAGGAATTTGGTCTTTTGTACAGAACCTCTTCTTTGGTGGGGAGGGAGAAGGACCTGTGGCTCCTGGTCAGGTCACAGGGTTGTGATTTTAAGACAACGGGAGGCCTGCTGGCATACTCCTGAGGCCAGCACTGAGGGGAGAGATGGTAAGCTCTCCGCAGGGAGAATGGGGACACCGGCTGCTGGGGAGGCAAGGGCGACAGGTCACACGTGCCTCCTTGAACAGCCTGGTGGCGAGGGGTGGGCCCCCGGAAATACACGGACAAAGACCAAGGGCTTGGGGGCTCACCACTCATGGACGCAGGTGGGTTGCGCATTGCGTGGTTTCTCAAACGGCGGGGACGCGAGCCTGGAGGCCCCTTGGTGCTGGAGGGTATTAGGGTCAAGAAGAATAATTAGGCTGTGAATTCTGAACACTAGGTTTTAAATGTGTGATACTTTAAATTCATAGCCTAAATTGTCAAATGATATTTGATTGTCATGTTTGTGAAGATTTGTTGTATTAAACATGGCCTGTTTTTTCCCACACCTTGAGTGAGGTTGCTTTGTGGGTGCATGGGGTGGAGCAGGGGCGAGATGGGGGGGGGTCCGGGTTCTATGCCAAGCGCGACTATCAGGAAGCGCGCCCTTAGGACCCGGCTCCCCCCCGCCCCTGAGACACACCCCTTAGGGGGGGCGGCGGCTTGGCCGGCAGCCTGATTGGTAGCCGGTCAGCAGTTGTCCTTCCGGGTCACGCAACGTGGGGCGAACGTGCACTTCCGGCTGGGATGAGTGGAGGCGGGGCGTGGGGGCTATTTAGGCCCGCTTCTCTCCTCCACTCATCCTCTCTTCCTGCTGGGACGACGACGACTTTGGAAACTCCCAACCACCCATACCTTGAGTTTAGGGTTTCGGCCTGTTAGTTGGGGCTAGGGGGTTTGCGGAATAGAGGTCACAGGGTTGTGATTTTAAGACAACGGGAGGCCTGCTGGCATACTCCTGAGGCCAGCACTGAGGGGAGAGATGGTAAGCTCTCCGCAGGGAGAATGGGGACACCGGCTGCTGGGGAGGCAAGGGCGACAGGTCACACATGCCTCCTTGAACAGCCTGGTGGCGAGGGGTGGGCCCCCGGAAATACACGGACAAGGACCAAGGGCTTGGGGGCTCACCACTCATGGACGCAGGTGGGTTGCGCCTTGCGTGGTTTCTCAAACGACGGGGACGCGAGCCTGGAGGCCCCTTGGTGCTGGAGGGTATTAGGGTCAAGAAGAATAATTAGGCTGTGAATTCTGAACACTAGGTTTTAAATGTGTGATACTTTAAATTCATAGCCTAAATTGTCAAATGATATTTGATTGTCATGTTTGTGAAGATTTGTTGTATTAAACATGGCCTGTTTTTTCCCACACCTTGAGTGAGGTTGCTTTGTGGGTGCATGGGGTGGAGCAGGGGCGAGATGGGGGGGGTCCGGGTTCTATGGTATTTTGTTACATGGCATTTCACGGATTACTTTAGTAGGAAAGGGTTTTAGTGTTGGTTTCCCCCTCTGACAAACCCTGAGACAATTCCTGCTAAATTCTCTTCGGAGGTTTAAAAATTTTTTTTTTTTACCAACTTTAATTTTGTACGTTCGTCATTTTAAGCAGGGTTAGCGGAATGTGAATTAATGCTCGTTGTAGGTCTTGCCTGACTGCTTCTGCTGCCTGCCAGCGTCTTGTAAGAAACAAATAATACAAAACACATACATGCACATATATAGAAGGGCTGCGCTCCTCCCCATTGGTCTCCCTGAGTGTCATTCACCTTCTGCTTCCACCCATGACAGCATACCGCATGGGGCAGTTAGTCAGCTCAGCTCCGTCGTTGGCTCTATGGCCCTCTTTTTTCCCTGATGAGATGTGCGCAACTCTCTGAAACTGGGCGCTTCAGTGAGAGTAATTATGAACCAGTCCTTTCATCTCCATTTTCTCCTTTGACCGAATCCCTCTTTCCCTTTCCTGGTGGCTCTGGGCCACCAGTGATCTCTAAATATGGCATGAGGAGTCTGGCCAGGGTGGTGGGCGTAATGTTTCCTGCCACCCTGGCTGATGGCAGCCGGCCCGCCAAACAAAAAATTATTATCATTATTGAGTTCTTGTATAGCGCCTAGATACCCTCAGGGTTTCTCAGCGCTCGAGGACAGGTAATCCACAGCCTAGGAACGGGTCCTAAAATAGCCACGTTTTTTAGTCTCTGCAGAAAGTGGATTGAGAGGTGCGGCTTCTGAGAGACTCAGGGAGGGTGTTCCACATCTCGGGGCCCAGAAAGGAAAATCAGCCCCTATGTGCCAAAAATTGCAGATTTCTAAACCGGACCAGTTGGCAATGCCAGTGCTTGTTTGTTCAAATTCTACATTTGTGAGCAAGGCCGTTCTGCTGCCCATACTTTTTAGCCGTCTCCTAATATGCCAGCAGCTATCCTATCAGCAAAGGGATGAAGACGTTACAAAAACAACATTTAATTTTTTTAAAATTTTATTTTTTTTGCATCTTTTATATAGCGCGAACTCGACCCGAAGGTATTGGAGCGCTGTACATGAGCACCGTATTTACATTACACATTCAGGCACGGGGAGATGAAGTGATTTGCCCAGAATCACAGGATGTGGACGCGACCCCGAGGCTTGAACCCTGGTTTCTAGCACCACAGTCGGCAGTCTAGCCGACGGACCACATCCTCTCCTAATGTGAGGTGAAGGAGGGTATTCAAAGGACATGACATAAAACAATGACCATGTTCAGGCCTCCCTTGGTAACTTTAGAGGCAAGCATCTGTTGTAACAGAATAATGAGGAAACGTGATGCATAGTTCTCATGCAGATTTATTAATGCAGAGGCCCAAGAGCCGCTAACCGCCGCTGCCCGGGCAGAACTCAAAATGGCATCCTCCTGAACTCCCCCCTTTCTGACGTCACACTTCATTGCTGATTCGCAGGGGTAGCCATGTGACACGCTAACACAAACGACAGACTGCGTCTGCCATAACTGGGTGCATATTGTACAATTCGTACATATTCAACATCTCCCTTTTTTCCCAAAAAACAGAAACAAACGTTGTCAGTCCATAACATAATCGTCATAGCGCCTCGGCGCTCTTACCTCCCTCCTTGGTCTACTAGAGGCATACAGTGGGGAACACCTTTCGGAACAAGTGCTGCTGAAGCTGTTACTCAGGCCACGAACATCCTGCTCACTATGCTGCTCCCTCTTAACTCTATCTTCCGCCCGGCCCTCGGCCTTACCACTCTCACACCTGACTGCTTCACTCCCAGCCCCACTGCTGTTCCTTGTCCCTTGATAGATAGATATGTCTGTGCCTCTTTCCTCACCCTGAGCTCCCAGCTTGGCACCCCCTTCTTCTTGCCACTCTAGAACACTATCGTCACAACATTCATTACGCTCAGAACTCCCTTTCAGTAGTATTTCTTCTTGACCTTCCTTCAGTTTGACTACATCATCCTTGCTGCGCCAACCTTTGCCCTCTAGACACACTGCCCCTTTTGTCGCTACTTGCACACGTACCGGCAGACCAAACACAGATTGTCCCTTCACCACCTTGTGCGGCTTCCTCACTAATACCCAGTCTCCCTGTTCTATCACCTTCACCTTCGCTTTGTTTGCCGCATCAGCGTACTTCTTTGAACTCTCTTGTTTGGACACGATTCTCTCCCTAACTCCCAACATCCCATCACGTATAACCTGCGTTTCCTCACTCACATTGTACCACCTGTTGTACTTGGGTGTAAGCTTGTTTGTGCATCTTCTCCCCCCTCATCAGATAAAACGGAGTGTGCCCCGTGACCTCATTCGGACTGTTATGGTAAGTGCACATTTTTTCAGCAAGGAACTCCTTCACATCGAGACGAGATGCAAGAGCAAGTTGAACGCCTTCTTTAATAAACTTGTTCATCCTCTCGACTTGGCCGTTGCTCTTGGGACCCTACAAAGGGGTTTTCTCTTGTTTGATCCCCAGGGCATCCAGCAAATCCGTCATCTGCTTGGACACCAACTGGGTGCCGTTGTCGGAGACCAGGACTTTCGGCTGTCCCTCCATTGCGAAAATATGCTTTAAGACCCTTATAACGCGGTCTGTAGTGACAGCATGGACAAACTTGTAGTGCACCCACTTAGAATAATAGTCAGTGAGCACGATCAAATATCTGCAGTCCTCAGGCAGCAAGGTGAACGGGCCTGCAAAGTCTATTGCAATTTTACTCCAGGGGCCTATCGGTATTTCTACCAGCTGTAATTCTCCCTTACTCGTCTTCCAGTGCTTGTCCGCTTTCAGGCACTGTTCGCATCTGTCTATGTAATTGCATACATCACTTGTCATTCCTGCCCACCAATAGCACATTTTTAGAATGTTCTTGATTGCACTGCTTCCTGGATGTCCCTTGTGCGCGATCTTGATTAATTGCCCTCGCAGCCGCGCTGGTGGAACGAACAAGTCGTGGCGCTTCAGGAATCCATTTTCAATAGTAAGTTCCTCACTCACCTGATGGAAGCTCTTCAGTTCACTCTGTAAGTTCCAGACAGGTGGCCACTTGGTCGTCAGATGGTCCATCACTTTTAAGATTACTTTGTCTTCCTCCTGACTATTCAGCCACTCGGTTTCAGTGATGGATCCGTTGCACATCACGGTCGCATCCACCAACGCCACCACACCTTCGGTGTCATCCAGAGAGGGTTCTTCCATACCGCTCACCGGCAACCGGGACAGGCAGTCCGCTCTGCAGTTGAGACCACCCTTGATATGTCGTATCGTAAAGTGATACTCTTGTAATTTGGACAGCAGTCGCAGAAGCCTCGAACTTCCTTTTCCATTTCCTCGGCCTTCCCTTTCCATCATGTACACCAACGGCTTGTGGTCCGTGACGATCTCAAACACCTTGCCCCACAGGTAATTTTTCAGCTTTTCCACAGCCCATACGCACGCAAGTGTTTCCCGCTCAATGGTACTGTAACTCTTCTCCGCGTCGCTGAGCGTGCGGGATATGAAGGCTATGGTGTTCTCTTTGTGCCCTCGAAATTGACAAAAAACGGCTCCGATACCCTTGGCGCTGGCATCGACGGTGATCACATTCCGCAGATTCTTGTCATATGGCCGCAGCACCGGGGCGGTGGCAATGGCCTTCTTGACGGAGTCGAACGCAATGTCCTGCTCACCCGACCAGAGGTACTTCCCATTTTTCCGCAGCAGTTTCCTCAGCGGTTCAACCTTATCCGCGTACCCCTGGATGAACTTGGAGTAGTATTCACTGAGGCCAAGGAAGGACCGTAGAGCGTCTTTATCCTCCGGACGCGGAGCATTGCGTATCGCCTGTACAAGGTCGTCTTTAGGTGCTATGCCATCCGGAGTCAGCACGTGACCCAAGTACTCAATCTTTGATTTCATGAACTTGCACTTATCTTTCGACACTGTCATCCCCTTGTCACCTAGGACCTCCAACACCTTGCTCAGTAGCTCCAAGTGCCCCTTGTGTGTATCAAGATGTCATCTTGGAATGCCTCGACACCCTTCATCTCACGGAACAACAAATCCATCAGTCTCTGAAAAAACCCCCGAGGCCGAGGCCAGCCCAAAGGGTAACCTGACATACCGGTAAGCACCGAATGGAGTTATGAAGGTAGTTAATTTTTTGGAATCCTTGGTCAAACAGACTTGATGGTACGCTGATTTCAAATCGATGAGAGTAAAGTACTGGGACCCAGACGTAGACGACAGTATCTCCTGGATGTTGGGCAGAGGGTGGCAGTTAATCAGTATGTTTTTATTCAGCGACCGGAGGTCTACACAGAGACGGATGTCTCCTGTTTTCTTCTTTTTCGAAACTACAATTGCGGATACCCATTCCGAGGCACCGGCTTCTTCAATCACTCCTTCCTGTTTAAGCTTGTCTAGCACGGCTTTCAACTCACATCTTACGGACAAAGGCACGGTCCTAACCTTGTGTTTCACTGGCAGTGACCCCTCCTTTAACTGTATGTCATGCACAAAACTCCTCACGCACCCCACTGCATTCCTGAACACTCCAGCAAACTTGTCTAACACTTCCGACAAACCTTCCTGCTCCTCATCCAACTGGACGTAGTTGACCCAATCGTCTCACAGGACTATGGGGTCATCCGCTCCGGGAACCAAAATCACCCCCAACTTCGCCAGGTCTTTCCAACCCACCAGATTCCTGCCTTTCTCGGCCACATATATCTTGGTGTTAATCACCCTCCCCTTAAAAGTGAGGGTATCACAGAAGTACCCCAGCATCTCAATGTTTTGCTCCCCAAACGCTTTCGGATTCACATCCGTCTCAATCAACTGTACATTGCACTACTTCTCCTCGAATATTGTGTCAGAAATCAGCGTTATGGGCGAACCCGAATCGGCAGTAAACGGCAACTCCACCGACCCAATCATCACCGAGCCTATGGGCCCCTTCACACGGCCATCCGTCGCATCTATGGATAATACAATGTTCGCACACATTTCCATATCACCCTCACTCACCAAACTCACTCTCACGTTGCGCATGGGGTTCCTCGTTTTACAAACCGTGGCATAGTGACCCACTTTTTTACACTTCGTACATGTTTTGCCCAGCGCGGGACAGGATTTGCTATCTGCTAAATGGTCCTGTGAGCCACACCTGAAACAACTTAGCGGCTTCCTGTCTACAGCTTTGGCAGTCCACACCTTGTCCGTAGGCTTATGATCAGTTCTCTTCTTGTCCTGCAAATAAAACACATTAGAGCTAGAACTAGTACATGCCAATTCTTTGGTAGATAGAAGCGACCTCTCAATTCCTTTTGCAATGTCAATCACCTCCTTGAGAGTCGGGTTTCTGCACGCTAGCAAACGTTCCTGAACTTTTTTGGTATGACAGTAAAACACCACTTGATCTCGGATGTACGTGTCAGCCATATCTTCAAATTCACAATCTTGCGCCAGAACACGCAAAGAAGCAATGTATTCCTCAATTGTCTCCCCCTCTGCTTGTTTCCGCAGCGCGAACTTATGGCGCCCCAACATAATGTTACTTTCTTCAGAGAACTGTCGCTCGAGACGTTTAACCGCCTCCTGGTACTCGTTGAGCGTGATGAACACCCCTGGTGGGTTCTCGTACTCTGGTAAACTGTCGAAAATCTCCTGGCCCGCCTTCCCCAGCAAGCCAAACAGAAGCGCTTGTTTACGTTCCGCATCGTATTTCTTCCCATGTATGGAGACGATGTAGTTCTCGAAAGCCCGCAACCAACTCTTCCACTTAATACATGGCTTACCCGGGTCTTGGAGGAAGAGGGGCGGCACACATATGTTGCTACTCTGCGCCATTGTCTCAAAAGCACCCACACAACACACGAGGGCACGTGAGCAGCAGGCTGATGCGCTGTATGACCGTAACCTCCCCTACTCAAAATGGGAGTCCCAGCGACCTCACAGTGGCAGTGCCTCAATACTGCAGCAGAAAGGGAAACCCGGCACGCAGTACCTTTTAATGAGTCTCAGCAGTTCCTTAGAGTCTCAGAAGCAGGCATGGACTCCACAGCACCCTAGTCCTCAGGACGCGCAGCTCGAGATACGCAGGCCTGCCTGGCAAGAGAGCACATGGACTGGACCCCACTGGCGCCCTTGACGCACTCACAGGAGTTCCGACGGCCGCCGCAGGCTCACCGTCGCGTGGCAGGAAGCACTCCGGTCAGAGCGCAATCAGCAGTAGCTGGAGAGGACACGCTGCAATAGGCGAGGTCTCCGCAATGAAGAAGCGCGTCCGCCGGCATCCGTGGAGACGCGAAGGAGGAATGACGGCAGCATACCACGGGGCCAGGAGCGGGACCTCAGTAAGGCAGGGCACTCGGCGGCACTGAAGGCTCGTCCGCTCGCAAGGGGAAAAGAGCGTGACACCGCCCACCATCCGCCGTCGTCCGTCAGCAGGCCGATCCGCTCAGCAAAGATCGCTCGTGGGCCTCTGACTCGCACAAACCCTCGTCGCCATTTGTTGTAACAGAATAATGAGGAAACGTGGTGCAAAGTTCTCATGCAGATTTATTAATGCAGAGGCCCAAGAGCCGCTAACCGCCGCTGCCCGGGCAGAACTCAAAATGGCATCCTCCTGAACTCCCCCCTTTCTGACGCCACACATCATTGCTGATTCGCACGGGTAGTAATGTGACACGCTAACACAAACGACAGACTGCGTCTGACATAACGGGGTGCATATTGTACAATTCGTACATATTCAACAGCATCTGTCAGGAAGGGCCAAGCACCCGAGACCTCAGAAGGTTTGGCTAAACTACCATAAAAATGACGATTCAGCGTCAGATGAGTTCGATGAAGGTTTAGGTTTCCCTGGCCCCTGTGGGTCTCCGCCTCCTGTGCCAGCTTTGAGGTTTCTGCAACAAGGGCGCGTGCCCCACCGCTGGGTACAGGTTAGCTACTGTTATGAGATATTTAAGTAACTTATCCAAAGGAAAGTATGACGTCAAACATAACAAGGGAAACTTAACAAGGAAGGTGGAAGGGGGTAATAATGTTGTAAATTGTCAACACTTTAGTGTTAAAAACTGAACCCTGATCGGGAAACATATATTCTTTAAATGCCTCAAACCATTTTTATCTGTCTATTTTCTGTTTTCGATAGCGTGAACATTGCAGAGATCCGCAGGTGATACATTCAAATACAGTAAAATAAATTATTTTTAAACATAATTGCCGATATTTACAGGATTCGTATAGAGGGCACGTCTGAAGTTAAGGCAGAGGAACTTAAATAAAACCACAAAGGGCAGGAGCTGGAATAGCTGCAGCAAAACTCAACTGAGGAGAGGAAAGACCTCTTGTCCCAAGTCAAGGGCGAATCGAGAGGACACAGATGAGAGACGTCTCTCAAACAAGAAGCGTTTCATGTCTCATTTGAATGTTGAAGGTTATTGGGTACCTGGATATTGGGGGGAATGGCTTCCAAATTCTTGGGCACAGGTTGAAAAAGTTTGTGCCGAGTTGTCAGTCAGTCAGTCAAAGAACTTTATTTCGGCTATACAGCCATACAAGTACAAATAATTGTAACATTACATAAAATACAATTAATTATTATGGACAACATGTAAGGGCTAAAAATAGTTGTACAAGATATCATTAGGAGGATGTAGGATAATATGCTACATTTTTATTGTATAGTTTGCTTTCACCCCTACTGTGCCGAGTTGTGGTTCTTCTTTAATCCCAGAAGGCCATTTTCTAAATACACGATGTGAATATGTAGCCAGGTGTGATAATGTTCTGGTTCCACGTACCAACATCGAACGTGGAACCAGGGTTTCGCAGGGTTCTAGACCGACAGTTTGTTTGAGCTCGTCGATGGATGGGGTTTACTACACCAGGGTGTGGTGATAAGTACTGGTGGTGATGTGGTAAGGATGAAGGCTTCCTTGACAAGGTGCGCATGGCGGCCTAGTGAGGGACAAGATGCATTCTGGGGATCCTGGCGAGGACAGAATTCCCATAATCTAATTTCAACAACATCGTGGTGTGAGCTGTTGTTTTACAGATCTGTTCAGGGAGGAAGCATTTTATACCTCTGAGAAGTCCAAGGTGGAATTGTGTGTTCTTGGCCCAATTGTACAGTCAGGTCAAGTGTTCCTGGCGACACAGGCCACACACGGGCTTGCCACCTGGAATGCCAGGCAAGCAGAGACTTTTGTGTCTGCCCAGCAGACCGTTGCTAGCAGCCCCCACCACTGCAATGTGTGTTATATGTGAAGTGACCAGGCATACTGCTAGCAGCAGACCACCCATAGGGACTGAGGGGCCACGTTCCTCACCTCTTTCCAGGCAAGAAGAGTGTCTGCCAGGCTGAACAAAGGTCAGCCTGACCGACTCTCTTGTGGTTCAGGTCAGGCAGCCAGGAGCTAAACATGTGCTAAATGCTCAGCCTTCTGTCTGCCTGAGCGGAACTTTGCCAGGCTGAGGATTTACAGCCCTGTGGGCGTGACCTCGAGGCCCGCCCCCTCGTGACGAAAGGAAGCATCACCGATTGCCTCAGACATGGGCGATTCAGTTTTAAGCCCTGAGGGCCTACGGCCGAGTGTCAATCAGTGACACCTCGACATAGAGTCGGGGGAGGGCCAGCAGACTCGCTGACCCCACCCCACTCTGTGACAAGACTGGGACTGATGGCTAAGGTCAGCCAATGAGGAAAGGCGGCAGGCCCAACCGTCCTTCCTGGGACCTCCGAGGCATCCCTGTTGGAGAGCTGCTATTGAGGTAAGCTTTTTTTGTGTTGTTTGGTGCGTGTTAGATTTGGGGGTCTCTAGTTGGCAGAGGTAGGTACGTTTGACAAATAGGGACCCTTGCGTCTAGTCAGGGTAAGGGGGTACACTCCTAAAATAACCCCTGCTCATCCCCTTGGTAGCTTGACACGAGCAGACAGGCTTATCTCAGAGGCAGTGTGTAAAGCATTTGAGACCACATACAGTAACCAAGTGACAACACTAAAGATGGACACCACACAAGTTTTATATAAAAAATAAGTATTCTTTATATAGACTTATCACAAGACCACAAACGACAAAAATCCACAATACTGTACTTAGAATGGTAGAATTAGCTTAGTTCTCTTAAGATGGTAAATCCGACACTCAGAGTTCAATGTACCTTAAGATGCGTAACGCAAGACAACAAAAGTGTTGCAAGGACGGTGATGTGTTGAAGATCTTGTGCAAAGAAACACAGATGGCGCTTTCTTCTTGATGCGACACGCTTCCCGATGATGCGGCGGCATCTGCTGCGATGTCGATCCTCTTCTCTGGCGATGCGAGATGTTTCCACATGATGCGAGCCGCGACAGGCCCTGCGACACACTTCCCAGTGATGCGGCGGCATCTGCTGTGACGTCGATCCTCTCCTCTGGCGATGCGAGTTGTTTCCACAACGATGCGAAGCGTGACAGGCCCTGCAACACTCTTCCCGGTGATGCGGTGGTGTCTGCTGCGACGTTGATCCTCTTCTCCGGCGATGAGACGCAACAGGCCCTGCGACACGCTTCCAGGAGATGCGACGGCGTCTGATGCAACGTCGATCCTCTTCTCCGGCGATGAGACGCGACAGGCCCTGCGACACTCTTCCCGGTGATGCGGCGGCGTCTGCTGCGACGTCGATCCTCTCCCCTGGCGATGTGAGGCGCTTCGGTGGACCTGCGATGACTCAACGATTCTTCTGCGACATGCTTCCCGGTGATGTGGCGGCATCTGCTGCGACGTCGATCCTCTTCTCCGGCGATACGAGGCGCTTCGTGTTGTGAAGCGGCAGCGGCAGTTCGGCAACACGCTTCTTGCTCGTGAGTCGCGCTTCCAGCTCCTTGCGACACGCAGTCCCCCAGAAAGCCTTGCAAAACAGCAGGCACTTCCAAAGAACTCTTTGGGAGCTGGTGGGTGATGTCTGTTGTCCCTGAGATTTCAGCAGGAGGCAAGCTCTTTTCTCAAGCCCTTGGAAATCCTTCACAAGTTGAATAAAGTACACAAAGTTCCTTCTCTCCTCTCTTTGGCAGTCAGGCAATCACTGCAGGCCAAGCTCTCAAGCTTAGGGATAGTCTTTCCTCAGTCTCTCTGGTTCCACTCCTCAGCAAAGGTTTCTTCTTGTTTCCCAAAGTGATCTAAAGTTCTTGGGTTTGGGCCCCAATATGTATACCTAGTTTCTCTTTGTTCTCTGAAGGCAGAGAGGCCTTTGCCTCGTCCAAACCAGTTCTGGTTGGTCCTGGAGCACTTTGTTGACAAGACTCCTTCTTTCATTTCAAAATTGCAGGGCAGAGACATCAGATGCACCACAGGAGGTGGAGCCAGTATTGTGGAG
The DNA here is from genome assembly GCF_964204655.1 of Triturus cristatus. Classification (NCBI taxonomy): domain Eukaryota; kingdom Metazoa; phylum Chordata; class Amphibia; order Caudata; family Salamandridae; genus Triturus; species Triturus cristatus. The sequence continues at coordinate 45,338,759 of NC_140589.1, forward strand.
GGAAGGCACCGCCCTATTCAGGTCCCAGGTGCAACTCCTCCCACCCATCTAGATGCAGATCTCTCTATTCAGCCCTGTGCTGACTCACCCTGTCTCCTGGAATCCCCCAGCCCCAGCCCCTGTCACTCAAACTCCAGACAAGGAATACACAGCCTAGCAGAGGCAGGTTTGGATGGTTAGACAGGAAAACACCTACTTTCTAAAAGTGGTATTTTCAAACACAGAATGTTAAAACCAACTTCACTAAACGATGTATTTTATCATTCTGAGTTCAGGCATACTAAACTCGAATTTCTACCATTTTTCCTGAGTCAGTTAGGATTACAAGATGTAATAATCAAACTGCCCATTCTGGCCTATGGGGAACAGGTAGCCTTGCAATAGTGAAAAAACGAAAATGGCTGTAATTCACTATTAGGACATGCCATACACATCAGGGCATGTCCTACATTATACTTACAATGCACCCTGCCCTTGGGCCTACCATAGGGGTGTCTGATATGAAGAAAAGGGAAGGTTTAGGGACTGGCAAGTGGGTACACTTGCCCAGTTAGCATGGCAGTACCAGACTGCACACAGGCTCTGCAATAGCAGGCCTTAGACACACTTTTACAGGCTTCTTCTGTGGGTGGCACAACCAGTGCTGCAAGCCCACTAGCAGCATTTGGATTACCAGCCCTGGGCACTCCTGATGCACTGTACTTGGGTCTGACAGGTAAACCAAACCAGCCAATCATGGAATCACTAATCCATACATCAATTTACAAAAGGGAGCACTTGCATTGTGGCACTGGATAGCAGTGGCACCGTGCCCAAAGCATCAAACACCAGCAAAATCACATGAGGCAACAGCAAAAAATGGAAAGGAGACCCACACCAAGGTGCCAGGTCTAACAGTGCGTATGTGTGAACTTATGTCTATTTGTTAGTGAGTGTTGTGAATGGGTGTGTATGCTTATGTGAACTGAATGGGTGTGAGTGAGGTGTATGTGTGCGTGTGTGCCCCTTAGCCCCCCTCCCTGGTAAATTTACCGACCACCACTGCGTCCTGCTTTGGAAGAACCAGAGACTGGGCCAGAAAGGATGTTTTTCAGCCAAAGACCAGAAATGCTGGAAAGTGGGGTTGCCTTACTTCTCTACAACAGACAAAATGGTATCAGACTGGGAGTTCAAGCCAACATAACAACAATCAGTGGCAAATCCAGTTGGCCTGGTTTTGTTGTACTAACGCGTGCTAGCAGAGATGGTGCATACCTGTCATTGCCTGTTAGCTTTGGCAATACTTCTTTGTAAATACGTTTCTTCAGCCCACATACAGCAAGGAGCTGTTCTTAAATTTGCATTGGTGGTTACGACCTCAACTCCCAGTTCAACAACTATTCGTAGTTCAGCTTCTCACAACTGCTGTTGATATGGCAGATCAACTTGTTGAGATTTATGTTGCATTTCTTTTGTCTGAAATAGCGATCACAGCATTAAGATGTTTGCCAGAAGATGTGATCCTCAAAGTACTGTGTAGTGTCTTGCGAGTTTTATGACGGAACTCTTTTGGCTCCTGGAGGACTCCGTAGAGCCATGACGTAGGTGTCAGAGTGGAATGCAATGAAAGCTTGTTTTAGAATGTTAAGCTCGCAGTTACACGCACACGAAAAAAGATGTGAATTACCAAGCTCCATGTGTGCCGTACTCATTGGGGGGGTACCCAGGCTGGGGAGGACGCTACACCCTGTACTGTCTGCACTTTTTGTTTTCATTAGGTTAAATAATTGACACATCATGGGAAGTTTAAATCCTTAGGTGTAACACATCCTCTCTTTGCACTCTAGGTTACGGCAATCTAAGCCCTGATACAGTGAGTGGTCGGATATTTTGCATCTTTTTTGCCCTTTTCGGCATCCCGTTGAATCTTATACTCCTGAACCGGATCGGCCAGTGGATGCTGTCCTGGGTTCATCGATGTTCCAATCTCTTAGGGAGAAAACTCCACCGACAGGTATGTTGAATCTCTTTCACATCAGATGCAGGGTGGCTTGGGTGGGCCTGCACTGCTCTGTGAGCCCTGGGGCTGAAGTCACATCATCTGTTGGATGACACTGCCCACAAGAAGGTGGCATCTCCTTAGCATCATCTGCGGGGTGCACTGGGTGGGTTCTTACAGTGCTGTCTCATACACTGGAACTGAAGTCATTTAATGTGCCGGATAACTGTACCCAGAGGGAGGTGGCATCTCTTTATCATCAGAAGCGGGGTGGTCCGGGTGGTTCTTACAGTGATGTGCCATACACTGGGTCTCGACTAGCACCAACGACACTCTCAGCACCGCCGAACACATGCATTTCCAGATCCACACAGACCCTAACTCCACCCTCAGAGGCACACTTGTCTACTGACCCCCCGGACCCCGCACCCAGTTCAGCAACTCCATCGCCGACTTCATCAGCACGCACGTCCTGACCTCCACCGACTACATCCTCCTCGGAGACCTGAACTTTCACCTTGAGAACAACAACGACAGCAACACCACAACCCTGATCGATAACCTTGCCAACCTCGGACCGAGGCAACTCATCACTACGCCCACCCACTCCGCCGGACATATGCTCGACCCCGTCTTCTCAAGCCCGCACGTCTCCTTCAACCACATCACTGAACTCCTCTGGACCGACCACCGCTGCATCCACTTCACCTTCCAGAAACCCACCACACACCACCGCACCCAACAGATCCCCTGCCGCTGCTGAAGCAAAATCACTGAAGATCAACTAAATGCTAACCTCGCTCTCAACCCACCCACCGTACCCTCCAACATCGACGACGCTGCCCACAGCCTCAGACGCTGGATCGAGGACTGCGCCAACACCCTTGCCCTGCTGAAGAAACCCCCCTACAGAGACACCAGCAAGAGGGCCAGCTGGTTCACTCCAGAACTCCTAGCCTCCAAGCAAGCTTGCCGGAAGCTAGAGAAAAAACGGCACAGTGAACAGACCCCGGACAGCCACGCAGCACACAAGGATGCCATCCGCAACCACCACCACCTCCTCAAGGCTGCCAAGAGGACCTCCTTCAAAGATCGCCTCGACAACAACGCACACGACAGCAAGGAGCACTTCAACATCGTGAAGGAACTCTCCAACCCCAGCTCCAACACCAATGACATCCCGCCGTCGCAAGCCCTGTGCGACTCCCTCGCCACTTTCTTCCACCGCAAGATAGCTGACATCCACGACAGCTTCAACAGACAGCAACACAACAGACCCTCCACACATCATCGACCACGACCCCCTGCTAGCCTGGACCAGCATGAGCATCGATGACACCATCAAGACCATGAGCACAATCCATTCCGGCTCTCCGTCAGACCCATTCCCGCACCACATCTTCAACAAAGCAAGCAGCTCCATCGCACCCCACCTGCGCAACATCATCAACCTCTCCCTCGAGACCGCGACCTTCCCAAAGAGCTGGAAACACGCCGAGATCAACGCTCTACTAAAAAAAAAACAAGGCAGACCCAAGAGACCTCAAGAACTTCCGGCCCATCTCTCTGCTCCCCTTCCCGGCCAAGGTCAACAGACAGCTAACCCGACACCTTGAAGAAAACAGAATCCTGGACCTTTCCCAGTCAGGGTTCCGCAGCAACCACAGCACCGAGACCGCCCCCATCGCCGCGCCAACGACATCAGGACCCTGCTGGACAACGGTGAGACCGCAGCACAAATCCTCCTAGACCTCTCCGCCGCCTTCGACACCGTCTGCCACCGCACACTACGCGCACGCCTCCATGACGCAGGGATCCGAGACAAGGCTCTGGAATGGACCACATCCTTCCTCTAATGCAGAACCCAGAGCGTCCGCCTCCCCGTTTCCGATCCGAAGCCTCCGAGATCATCTGCGGTGTACCCCAGGGATCCTCCCTCAGCCCGACACTGTTCAACATCAACATGACCCCGCTTGCACACGTCGCCCGACAGCACGACCTCAACATAATCTCCTACACCGAAGACACTCAACTGATCCTCTCCCTCACCAAGGACCCCATCACTGCCAAAGCCAACCTCCACGAAGGAATGAAGGCCGTCACCGACTGGATGAAGATCAGCCGCCTGAAGCTGAACTCGGACAAGACGGAGGTCCTCATCCTCGGCTCCAACCCTTCAGTCTGGGACAACTCATGGTGGCCCCGACGGCACTGGGGACAGCCCCGACACCCACAGACCACGCACGCAACCAAGGAATCATCCTCGACTCAATGCTCTCAATAACCAAGCAAGTCAACGCCGTCTCCTCTTCCTGCTTCAACACCCTCCGCATGCTCCTCAAGATCTACAAATGGATCCCAACTGATACAAGAAAGACAGTCACCCAGGCCCTTGTCGGCAGCAGACTCGACTACGGGAACGCCCTCTACGTGGGAGCCCCGACCAAGCTCATCAAACGACTACAACGCATCCAAAACGCCTCGGCACGACTGATCCTCGACGTACCACGCCACAGCCACATCACCCCCCACCTGAGAAACCTGAACTAGCTCCCCGTCAACAAGAGGATATCCTTCAAGCTCCTCATCCACGCACACAAGGCACTCCACAAGACCGACCCTACCTACCTCAACAGACGTCTCTCCTTCTACATCCCCAACCGCCAGCTTCGCTCCGCCAACCCCTCACTAGCCACCGTCCCGCGCATCCGAAGAACTACCACCGGCGGGAGATCCTTCTCCCACCTCGCCGCCAACAACATGGAACACCCTCCCACTGAGCCTACGACAAACCCAAGACCTGCTGACCTTCAGGAGAACACTCAAGACCTGGCTGTTCGATCAGTAGCGCCCCCCCAGTGCCTTGAGACCCTCGCGGGTATGTAGTGTGCTTTACAAATAACTAATTGATTGATACACTGGAACTGAAGTCATTTAATATGCCGGATAACTATACCCAGAGGGAGGTGGCATGTATTTATTTATAAGGTTTTATATAGCGTGAACGTGACCCAAGCGGGTATCAGAGCGCTTTGCAGATGTACAGAGGTACAAACAGAGTTGCAGGTAAAACAACAACAACAACAATGATAAGCAAGGTAATGCAGACGATAGAGGAGCAGTAAAATATGGAAGAGGAAATAGTGTAGCATATAAGTGCAACAAACTAATAACGGGGTTGAACATAAACCTGCGGAGTGGGCAGAGTCAATGGAGGTAGGTGCCGTCAAACGGGCATTCATCCACAGGGCTTTCACTTCTTTTTTGAAAGACGCCGTAGAGGGAATCAGTCTGACGGGCGGAGGCAAGAAGTTCCAGATTCTTGGGGCAATACCCAAGAACGCCCAGTTATAAGTTTTCTTTTTCTGGAATTTTCAGGAGTAGAGTGCTGGAACTCCCAGAAGATCGGCTCCCGCCAAAGAGTTCCAGCTTTTGGGCTAGGTACATCGGGGTGTTAAAGTGAAGGGCCTTGTGCGATCAATATTAGCCTCCAAAGGTAGCCAGTTTAAGGATTTCTGTATCGGCGTGATGTGGCTATTTCTCTGGAAGCAGTGATGATCCTTGCAGCTGAATTCAGGGAAGCCCTGAGCGGAGCCAGCTTGTACCTGGGTAGCCCACATAGAGTTGCACAGCCATAATCTAGCCAAGAGATTACTAGAGCTTGAACAGCAGACCTGAAGTCGTCCAGGGGGAGGAAGGGTTTTATCTTTCTTAGAATGCTCATGTGGAAGTTGACCCCTTTGGTGGCTGAGCTAATGTGTTCCTGCATACTCAATGACTTGTCAAGAGACCCCTAGCAGAGTTAATAATGTGAGGGGTACAGTTGAGAGCTGTTAAGTGTTTCAGTACTCAGCGATGACGGCCGTCTCTTTGGCTGGTGCTATCAGGAGGAATTCCGTTTTGGAGGAGTTGAGCTTACGATGTTGGGTAGTCATCCAGTGTTGAGTTTTGAGAAAGGTAGAGTTCAGTGAATTGATGTCGTCTGGGGAAGAGATTTTCAGGTAAAGTTGGGTGTCATCAGCATACATGTGATACTGAATGTTGAATGTTGCATCTCCTTAACATCACATGCGGGGTGGTCTAGGTGGGTTCTTACAGTGCTGTCTCGTACACTGGAACTGAAGTCTTTTAATGTGCAGGATTACTGCACCCAGAGGGAATGGCATCTCCTTAGCATCAGATGCGGGGTGGTCTGGGTGGGTTCTTACAGTGCTGTCTCGTACACTGGAACTGAAGTCTTTTAATGTGCAGGATTACTGCACCCAGAAAGAATGGCATCTCCTTAGCATCAGATGCGGGGTGGTCCGGGTGGGTTCTTACAGTGCTGTCTCGTACACTGGAACTGAAGTCTTTTAATGTGCAGGATTACTGCACCCAGGGGGAGGTGGCATCTCCTTAGCATCAGATGCGGGGTGGTCCGGGTGGGTTCTTACAGTGCTGTCTCGTACACTGGAACTGAAGTATTTTAATGTGCAGGATTACTGCACCCAGAGGGAATGGCATCTCCTTAGCATCAGATGCGGGGTGGTCCGGGTGGGTTCTTACAGTGCTGTCTCGTACACTGGAACTGAAGTATTTTAATGTGCAGGATTACTGCACCCAGAGGGAATGGCATCTCCTTAGCATCAGATGCGGGGTGGTCCGGGTGGGTTCTTACAGTGCTGTCTCGTACACTGGAACTGAAGTTTTTTAATGTGCAGGATTACTGCACCCAGAGGGAATGGCATCTCCTTAGCATCAGATGCGGGGTGGTCCGGGTGGGTTCTTACAGTGCTGTCTCGTACACTGGAATTGAAGTCATTTAATGTGCTGGATTACTGCACCCAGGGGGAGGTGGCATCTCCTTAGCATCAGATGCGGGGTGGTCCGGGTGGGTTCTTACAGTGCTGTCTCGTACACTGGAACTGAAGTCTTTTAATGTGCAGGATTACTGCACCCAGAGGGAATGGCATCTCCTTAGCATCAGATGCGGGGTGGTCCGGGTGGGTTCTTACAGTGCTGTCTCGTAAACTGGAACTGAAGTCTTTTAATGTGCAGGATTACTGCACCCAGAGGGAATGGCATCTCCTTAGCATCAGATGCGGGGTGGTCCGGGTGGGTTCTTACAGTGCTGTCTCGTACACTGGAACTGAAGTCTTTTAATGTGCAGGATTACTGCACCCAGAGGGAATGGCATCTCCTTAGCATCAGATGCGGGGTGGTCTGGGTGGGTTCTTACAGTGCTGTCTCGTACACTGGAACTGAAGTCTTTTAATGTGCAGGATTACTGCACCCAGGGGGAGGTGGCATCTCCTTAGCATCAGATGCGGGCTGGTCCGGGTGGGTTCTTACAGTGCTGTCTCGTACACTGGAACTGAAGTCTTTTAATGTGCTGGATTACTGCACCCAGAGGGAATGGCATCTCCTTAGCATCAGATGCGGGGTGGTCCGGGTGGGTTCTTACAGTGCTGTCTCGTACACTGGAATTGAAGTCATTTAATGTGCAGGATTACTGCACCCAGGGGGAGGTGGCATCTCCTTAGCATCAGATGCGGGGTGGTCCGGGTGGGTTCTTACAGTGCTGTCTCGTACACTGGAACTGAAGTCTTTTAATGTGCAGGATTACTGCACCCAGGGGGAGGTGGCATCTCCTTAGCATCAGATGCGGGGTGGTCCGGGTGGGTTCTTACAGTGCTGTCTCGTACACTGGAACTGAAGTCTTTTAATGTGCCGGATTACTGCACCCAGGGGGAGGTGGCATCTCCTTAGCATCAGATGCGGGGTGGTCTGGGTGGGTTCTTACAGTGCTGTCTCGTACACTGGAACTGAAGTCTTTTAATGTGCAGGATTACTGCACCCAGGGGGAGGTGGCATCTCCTTAGCATCAGATGCGGGGTGGTCCGGGTGGGTTCTTACAGTGCTGTCTCGTACACTGGAACTGAAGTCTTTTAATGTGCCGGATTACTGCACCCAGGGGGAGGTGGCATCTCCTTAGCATCAGATGCGGGGTGGTCTGGGTGGGTTCTTACAGTGCTGTCTCGTACACTGGAACTGAAGTCTTTTAATGTGCAGGATTACTGCACCCAGGGGGAGGTGGCATCTCCTTAGCATCAGATGCGGGGTGGTCCGGGTGGGTTCTTACAGTGCTGTCTCGTACACTGGAACTGAAGTCTTTTAATGTGCAGGATTACTGCACCCAGGGGGAGGTGGCATCTCCTTAGCATCAGATGCGGGGTGGTCCGGGTGGGTTCTTACAGTGCTGTCTCGTACACTGGAACTGAAGTCTTTTAATGTGCAGGATTACTGCACCCAGGGGGAGGTGGCATCTCCTTAGCATCAGATGCGGGGTGGTCTGGGTGGGTTCTTACAGTGCTGTCTTGTACACTGGAACTGAAGTCTTTTAATGTGCAGGATTACTGCACCCAGGGGGAGGTGGCATCTCCTTAGCATCAGATGCGGGGTGGTCCGGGTGGGTTCTTACAGTGCTGTCTCGTACACTGGAACTGAAGTCATTTAATGTGCCGGATAACTGTACCCAGTTCAAGCACTGGAGGTGAAGCACGTGACCTGCTGAGTAAAGCCTGCGCAGCAGCCGAGAGGTGATTAGGCCTCCGGCAATCTGAGCTGAGGTTTACTTAAACAATTACAACGGGCTCATAAAAGCTGCTCGCTGCCGGTTCCTAATTGCTGCTCTGAAGTCGCAATAAAATGCCGACCTTGCAGCCTGAGCGTCATAAAGACCAGGTTTCGCTTTCAAAGCACACTGCTAATGCCATTTGGAAAACACTCAGGACTTGCCCTTGAAGGGAGAGCTGGTGACGCCTTTGTTCATTGTTCTCTGGGGCAACAGAGGGGGCAAAAGGCGGCAGTGCCCAAGCCAGAGGCAATGTCTTTATTGAAAAGTCCCTCCCTATACCTCCCCCTGTCTCCTGACCCTGGCATGGCACAGGGCGTTCCAGCTAGCTCTGTTCTCTGCGTCCATGCTTGCTGAATCCTAGGCTGATCTAGCGCCTAGTGCAGCGGTTCTTAACCTGTGCTGCGGGGACCGCAAGCCTAAACAGGGGTCCGCGACTGCTTAGAAAATGAAATAATATTAACAGACATATAAATAAAGAAGCAAAATGTAAAATGTAAAATGTTTAAGCGTTCTGTAAATTCAAAGTAATTTAAATTGGAGGCTAACACTTGCGTTAGAATCCTCAGATTGATTTGTGGGCGCCGTGCATAGGTTATACTATGGACGATGAGCGGCCTTAATTGAATTTAGAAAAGCACCAACCATCCCATTTAAATCGAAAAAGTTTTGGGGATATTTCTTTTTTGAATTAAGTACTATTTTTCATCATTTGTGTATTTGATTGATAAATGGTTGTTTGCATATTTTTTGTGTATTGTTTTGTGGTTCAAATCATCGACAATGCTTAGGTCGGGTCCCTGGCTTCCAGTAATGATTCAGTGGGCGTCTCTAGGTTCCAGTAATGATTAATTGGGGGTCCACAGAAGTCAAAAGGTTAAGTACCCCTGGTCTGGGAACAGCCATTACAACGCGGTTATTGCCACGCTGTGCAGTTACATCGCATGCGTTACAACGCATGCGATGTTACAACGCTATGCCATTAGAACGCAAGTCTGTACATCGACTTGCGCTAGATGGCGTGCTAACATTACAAATAGTGTAGTTTACTATCCCAACACCTTCCCTACTGTTAAGTGGACTGGAGTTGGAATAGTAAATTACACTTTTTTAATGTCCGCACGCCATCTAGCGCAAGTCGATGCAAAGACTTGCGTTCTAATGGCATAGCGTTGTAACATCGCATGCGTTGTAACGCATGCGATGTAACTGCACGCGTGGTAAAAACCCGCGTCGTAATATCATACATCCCCCCTGGTCTAGTGGGTCAGCCATCATCAGCCATGTACCATAGGGTCTTCCCTGACGGGTGCAACAAGGATGGTTTCAGTAGGATGTTGGTTCACTTGAGGAAATATGAATTTTGTGATCAGTTATGTCCCCTATCGTAGACCCCAACGGCTCCATGTGCATGCTATAAGTACATGTATGTTCCCTCCAGTTCCAGTTTTGAAGACGCAAATACATGTGCGTCCACCGTCAACATGTCCTCTTTCAGATCCGCCATGAATGGGTCAGATATTCCATTCCTAAGTATGAAAGGCCACCGACTTTATGTGGTTCACTTTCCACATTTTACAGATTCAGGCGAGTAGGCCCAGAATTCTGTCATCAAGCCTTTTTCCTGCCTTCTGCCTCTGAAAGCTCCAGTCTGAGCCTGCATCTGTATCCATGAACTTTGTCCTACTCCCTGCGCGGCTAACGGTGCCTGATCCAGCATATTGCCTGCCAAAAACTGTATTTCACCTTCAAGATTATCTACTCCGCTCCTCATCCGATGCATTCCTGTCTAGTAGTTAGGTAAACATTTCTCCAGCTACCGTGCAAAAGGGCCAGGCCTCGCTGTCCTCATGCAAGTAATTCATAGCCCCGTTACCATGGAATATTCCTACCCCCTCGCATCTCATGTAGACACTTAGACGCTTGTACACGCACTAACAGTCAGTATAGAATAGATTCTATCCTAGAGACCTTTCCTTTTGGATAACACAGTTCTTTAAACATAGGATATTAGATATGATTTGGGATTAGGTTGACATGACCCCCAGACTTCTGACTCCACATGTAGAGCTAAATGTCAAGTCCCCTTCACCCTCTAGTTGCACGTCAATCACACGTCATGCGGCTGCGCGCGCATCTCTGCCAAGTATTTCTGCTGACATTGCAGGATTCTTTTATGGATCCACCCACTTGTGACATCATGTATAATGACGTTTATTAAAATACGCCCATATGACCGCCTCTATTAGTTACGTATGCACAGTTTATCTGTATTATCAGCTGTTACGCCTCTTGCATCTGTTTTACTGTAATGCATTATCTATAAAACTGCTCATCTGTCAATAATGTATGCCCTTCCTTCCTGAACTCTCGTGGTGATGGAATAGAAAGCCTACAATTCGAATTGTATTCCTTTGTATAGGAATAAAGCCTTTTAAAACCTCTAATACCACGGATTCTGCCTCTTATATTTACTGAGTTATTCTTAATAGACTTTACCGCATAAAAAATAGTACCGGTAATGAAATATTTACCACATAAATTGGCGCCCAAATAGGGACACTTTCTCATCTCACGCGCCGGCGGTGCGTTGCAGGCCCGGTCTCCTGCTACAGCTGAACGGACAAAAACGCTTACCTGCAGGATTTCCTGTATCTCCCTCCGGCCAAGCGGGGACGACTGAGGCTGCGATCAACACCCAGACGAGGCGGTGAGAAGTGCGAAGTACCCCGACCAGAGCCTAGCTGAGAGAGCAAGATCCGAGGTATACAGAGGCCCACCAGGTTCCGAAGTTCCGAGTCCAGTCGAGTCGAGTCCAGTCCGGTCCAGTTTCAGTTCCGTTCCGAGGCCTTCCGTTCCGAGCTACCCGGTGAGTACCATTACCGGGGAGGCATTTCACGTGCACATAGTCTGTGCCGGTCAAGACGGGTTTGGGTACACAAATCCGGTCTGCACTGTTTTAGCAGTGTATCTGTACTGTTTAGCAGTATATAATAGTATGTCTTGCATATAAATAAGTATTATTTAGTGTCAGTATTATGTCAGTAACTAGTTTTCTGTTAGTTATCATTGTTCGTTAAAACTGTTAAATGTTAAATGTTTTAATACGTTCTATACATTGTGGTGTGAATGACCGTTCATTATTGCGTTTATTTGTATTAAGTATGTTTAAGATTAAGTAACCAGATCTAAAAATGCCGCTCTTTTCGAAACTAAGACAGATCAAAACTAGAAAAGGTGTACTCGAAGAAGCTGTTCCCATCCCACCTAGGGACACTCCCGGGTACTTTATGTATCATAAGCATGGCCTAGATGCCGTATTATTTCTTGATTTATGGGTGGACTACACCAAAGAATTACCAGAGAGTCAGAGATGGCCCGCAGCAGGGACCTGGGATGCAGATTGCATCATGAGAGTAGAAGAAGAATTATGGAAAAAGAAAGCCAGACAGTCACAGAAAGATGCCATTGAATTATGGCGTAAAGAATCATACAGACGTACAGAAAAAGCGCTCAGACAGGAAGAGAAAGGTAGAGAGAATTCAAATAAAACTCGAGAAAATCTATTACTTGAGGAAGGTACCCGAGTAAACTCAGAACAAGTAGATAGACAAAGAAACACTCTTATGAATGGTATGTATCCTCTTCTGGCCGAAGGGTTACCTAAGGCTATCCCGGAAATACCAAAGGACTTAACTCCTCCATTGCTCCCGATAAAAGCACATCCCAAAACACATCCCAAAACAGCAAAGGACGTTTTCCTTTCCTCCTATTTAGATGACGTAGCTCCCGAGTATGCTAATGCCATGCCGCACGCACCGCTTACCGATGGTGTTCAACACCAAGAGCATCCGTCTGTATCCCCGCAACTACAAACTCCTACACAAGTTCCGACAGGTCCGTCCGTTTCTACAGTTTTTCCCACATCTACAATCTCTATCCTACGTCCAACGAATCCTTTCGTGCCTAGCACCTCAGACGGTACTACAGGAGGTACGACAGACATGTTTGCCACCCCGCCGCGAAATAAACAGACCCTTAGAGATTTAGCACTCCAACGTACACCCCAATTAGAGACGTCCGACATGTTTAAAGAACAGCTTGTGGATTGTAGATACGACCCAGTACCAGGTAGACAGGACAAATTGCTCATATCATCACTACGTATACGACGAGCTACATTATATTTAATGACGATACCAGGAATGGGTGAACACCTAGACGAAATATATCGCTTTGTCCAAACAGGACGAGGGTCAGAAAGTATTAACGAAGCTATGGAATACCAGAAAGTGGATGTACAAAGACAACTACTACGTTTTTTCATAAATTGTGTAATTAGGAATCAAGACAGGCCCGGGGCAGATCACGATACCATGCAAAGACTTGTCAAATGGGGTCAGAACATATCAGAAGAGAAACATGATCGACAGGCGTGTATAATCGCCATGTGTCGAAAGATCCGCAAGGAAGTAGAACGAATACATAAAGAAAGACGAGAAACAGACAGAGTAGGATCAGAAGAGGAGGAGGAGCAAGAATCAGAACAATTAGAAACGATAGCTTATGTAGGTAGAGGACGACCCCATAATAATACTAGAGGCTTTAATGATCAGATACGTCCAATACGTCCAGAATATAATAGACATTTTCCAAACCCTATGTTAAATACAAGATCCCCTGAACACCTATTCCAAGCCGCTGATAAATTACTCCGAGATCGAAGGGGGTACCATATGCTCGATTCCATGGACGAACAAGAATTAGCCAGGTCAGCAGTACAATGGGCTGACAGTCCCAGCGACTACAATGATGATGTACTTGCACACACGTTTCTGAATCTTGACCCCTACGAACAGCGTTTAGCTAGTATATACATGATTCAACACCTCCTTATATTATATAAAAGCCAACACTCCGATCCAGGACCCTTACCTGACATATTGACAGAACTACTCACGAACATATGGAGAGGGTCAGGTACTGATTTGATTAGGGAAATTCTAGAATTCCGAAACCAATATTTAAATTTCGTATGCCCAGAACACGTTCCAGTTCCCATCATGGGAAGAAAAATGTATCACATAGATAGACAGAACCCGTTACGCGAAGTGCACCCAATCAGAGGTGACGGTAATAACTTTACACGCGTGTTTGTGTACACGCCTATAACTAAACTGGAATTATTAGAAATGAAGAAAGTAGTACCCAGCCATGACAAGGATCCAGCAGGTTTCCACCGTGAAATAAAAGACATGTTACTCATGGGAGAGTATACCTACCCCGACATTATGAAAATATTAAAAGTCCTATTACCCGCCGGTGTTTATGAGAAACTCAAAGAAAAGGAATGGGAGGTGGGAGACCAAAAGATAGATTGGACAGCATTAGAAAACGAAGAAAGGGCCCGAGCTGCAGGAGCAGGACTTGGGGAAAAGACTACAGCACTAGCAGGACTACTAGTACAGGTACTGCCACGTTTATTAACTACGAAAAAGGAAGACTGGGGTGCAATCTCAGCCTATAAACAAAAGCCAGATGAAGACACTAGTGATTTCTATTCCCGATTTGAAAAATGTTTTGGTATAAATAGTGGCATAAAAGCCAGTAGTGAGTCATATCCACATCTGTTTGTGACAAAATTAGTTGAAAATTCTCTGCTACAAGTCAAGAATAGAGTATTGAAATTCGAAAGTACCTGGCAAGGTAATACCCCATCACAGATGTTACAGATGTTACAATATCACCACAATAGAATTAGAGAAGAACAAGAACACGAACAAAGACGTATGAAAGATACAAAAATGAAAATGCTTGTTGCTCAGTCAGTTCCAGCCGATGGTCATCATAAGGGTGATTCCGCAGGTCCTACGAAAGGGACATGCAACTATTGTAAACAACCAGGTCATTATATACACGATTGTCCAGTCCTGAAACATAATATTGCTACAGGTAGAACCCAGGAGAGACCACGTCCACCTAGACAGGATCAGAATCAACAACAAATCCCTCAGCATGCACAACGTAGGTTAGCTCCGCAACAACTAGCTCCGCAACAGGGAGCTCCACAACAGACCGTAGCACCACCACAAGCGCAGCCTATTGCTGCAACACAAGCAACAACACAACAGATGTATCAGTATGCACAAGCAGATTATCCCGATTATCAGCGATATACATGACATAGCCTAGAGAGGGAAGTTGGCTTACCCCTTATAGAGGTTCCTGTAGACCAAGAGGGACCTTATGTACATAGTGAACTATTAGGGGAAGACAGAAAGTTTTTACTTGATACAGGGGCAAGCAGAACAACTATAAGACGCAGTGAAGTTCCAGGGGCACCCCTCTCAGGCTCACAAAATATTTCCCTTGGATTCTCAGGAAAACCTATAATAAATGACGTAACACAACCTCTTCCACTTACGATCGGTCCATTGACACGTACTACAGATCTATTGCTTACTAAATCATGTCCAGAAAACTTGTTAGGTATAAAAACATTGAAAGCTCTAGGAGCTATTATATGTTGTTCTCCGGAAGGAGTACGACTATTTCTACGTGACTTTAAAGGTCACTACGTGTCCAGAGACATGGATCACCGACTGCAGAATTTACCTACACATTTATGGGCACAAGGCCCCACTGATGTTGGTTGCATGAATATTACACCATATCGTGTCACACTAAAAACAGGAGTGATACTACCACGAATGCGACAATACAAGTTACCACCCGATGCTGTTGTGGCTTTGCTGCAAATCATTGACGAGCTCATTGCACAAGGAGTGGTTGTCGAAACGGACTCCAATGTCTGTAATTCCCCGATAATTCCGATTCTTAAAAGAACGGATCCAAAAGCACCACCAGTATATCGATTAGTTGTTGATCTGCGCGAATTAAATAAATGTATTGTACCACAATACCCTGTGGTCCCAGATATCTCTTCATTACTCACAGCTATTGACTCAGAAGCAACGTTCTTCACTGTAATTGATCTCAAGAATGCTTTCTTTAGTGTCCCAATCGATCCGGAAAGTCAATATCTGTTCGGATTCAGTTTAAATGGACGAAGTTTTAAATTCACACGCGCACCTCAAGGATTTACAGAAAGCCCTAGCATCTATAGCCAAGCACTGAAACGAGAACTTGACAGTATCCACATGCCAGTTAACACTGCCTTGCTTCAATATGTCGATGATCTGCTGATCACCGCCCGAAGCGAACCTGAATGTGAAACAGCGTCACTGACGGTTTTAAAATTTTTGGCTGACAAGGGGCACAAGGTGTCCCCTTCTAAGCTGCAATTCTGTGTCCAGCGAGTTGTTTACCTTGGGCACTCGCTGTCCAAGGAGGGAAGGCAGCTTACACCCGACCGCATCCAGTTAATCGCTAACATGCCACCACCCAAGACACAAAAGGAGGTGCGGGCTTTTATAGGCCTCACTTCATACTGTAGGCAGTGGATCCCTCAATATGCATTTCTAGCAAAACCACTCATCCAGTTGACAACACAGGAGGCAGCCACATCGACTGTCCTCCCTTGGACTCAAGAACATACACACGCTTTTGAAAGCTTAAAGAAAGCTTTATGCCAAGCACCTGTTTTAGCAACACCATGTTACAGTAAACAGTTTACACTCTTTGTTACAGAACGCGAAGGTACTGCGTTGTCAGTACTCACTCAGGAACAAACAGGATCACACAAACCATGCGCTTATTTCTCTAGTACATTAGATCCAGTAGCTCAGGCTCTTCCTGCGTGCCTGAAATCGGTGGCAGCAACAGCTTTAGCAATCAGACAAAGCGATGCCATAGTGTTAGGACACCAACTGACAGTACAAGTACCACACGCAGTAGAGGTTCTTTTGAACCGCACACAAACACAACACTTGACTATAGCGAGACTCACCGGTTACGAATTAACATTATTTCAGCCACACATAGAAATCAGACGTTGTAATACGTTAAATCCTGCCACACTGTTACCAGTGGGCGGAACAGATCCATTGGCACATGATTGTGTCGAAGTCATTACTATCACGACTAAACCCAGACAAGACTTGACAGATATCCCTTTGTCAGATCCAGACTTGACATTGTATGTAGATGGGTCATGTATGAGAACAAGTACAGGAGAGTTAGTGGCCGCTTACGCAGTCACAACAGACACTGAAGTCATTGAAACAAATTGTATTAACACTTTGTCAGCTCAAGCAGCAGAGCTCATCGCTCTGACACAAGCCTGTATTCAAGCCAAAAATAAGAAAGTCAACATATACACAGATTCACGTTATGCATTCGGAGTCGTCCATGACTTCGGCGTACTGTGGCGAGAGAGAGGTTATTTAACTTCTCACGGTGCCCACATCCAGCACGGACCCCTCATTCAAACCCTATTGGACGCGATTCATCTACCTACTGCAATATCGATTATGAAATGCAAAGCCCATACAAAAGTTACCGATATCATTTCTCAGGGTAATGACCTAGCTGAAAGAACAGCTAAACAGACGGCTCAGACTCAGACTCACGCAACTGACATGACAAAGACAATAGTTCTGACACCAACACATTGCATGACAGTTAAGGATCCCGCCCTTGATGTAATTGACATACAGACACATGCTACACCAGAAGAAATAAAGAAATGGACTAAATTAGGAGGGATCCAAACGGATCAAGGATGGATGACGAAGGAAAAATCTATATGGTTTCTTCCCGACTCTATGGTTCAAGTCATCATTAACACAATACATAGTCCAGCGCACCTAGGAGAAAAAGCTATGCTAGACACCATTCAACACATTTGGTTCAACAAACACTTGCGAGCAGCAGCTAAACAGAAAGTTCGTACCTGTATGATATGTTGTCAGTTCAATCCAGGTAAAAGCATCCCCGTAGAGCAGGGTGGATTTCAACCTCCCGATCATGCTTTTGAAGTCCTCCAGATGGATTATATCCAGATGGAACGATGTCGAGGATTCAAATATGTTCTCGTAGTTGTCTGTGCTCTTTCCCGTTGGACAGAAGCATACCCGGTTTCAGATTACACCGCCCCGACTACTGCCAAACAGTTAGTTCGAGAATTCTTCCCACGGTACGGTTTACCACGTGTTGTCTACTCAGATAACGGCCAGCCGTTCTCATCCGAACTAATGAAACACGTTTCCCTTTTGTTAGGCTACCAATGGAAATTCCACTGTGTCCGACATCCCGAGGCAGCAGGTCTCGTGGAACGCCATAATCAAACCCTGAAAATTAGATTGTCCAAAATATGTAGGGAAAAAGGTGTCGATTGGAAAGTAGCCTTACCAGTTGCGCTCTTTTACATGAGAATGGTAGCACATTCTCGAACTGGGCTATCCCCGTATGAGGTGATCTTCGGTAGACCACCAAATATGTGGGGGACGCCTATACCTCGCAAAATCACTGATGTTGACTGTAATATGCTGACAGATTACCTGGCTTCCTTGATGTCTGCACTACAATCTTGTCGTTCACAGGTAACCGCAGCTTTTCCCGATAATACTGAGGGGAAGCCCCATGACGTGGTTCCTGGTGACCTGGTTTTGGTCAGGAATTTCGACCGGAAGACCCAACTGGAGCCTAGGTGGAAGTCGCCTAAGTTGGTTCTACTCACTACAAGGACAGCCGTGAAGATTGAGGGTCGCAAAGGGTGGTTGCACTCGAGTCATATCAAGAAATTTTATGGACTACCATCCAGTGTGAATACTCAACCTTGTATTCCCTCACAGACAGACTCAAAGCTCCCCTTGGTTGAGCAATCACAACCAGAACTGTACAAACTAAAATTGAGGTCTAGCAAGTCAGACAATTTGATTGTTTAAGTCCTCTCCAAGGTGAATCGGTTGAATTTGTCTCTGACATGTATCCTCTAGACCGGAATAGAGAAAGAAATCAACAGATACAGCTGAAAAAGCATGCGTATTGTAAATCACTTCGTAGTCACTGCACAGTA
Source organism: Triturus cristatus (assembly GCF_964204655.1). Classification (NCBI taxonomy): domain Eukaryota; kingdom Metazoa; phylum Chordata; class Amphibia; order Caudata; family Salamandridae; genus Triturus; species Triturus cristatus. The sequence goes on from NC_140589.1 coordinate 45,357,329, forward strand.
ACACTATTAATTTTGTTTTTTCTAAGTCTTCTGATCATTATTTTCAGCATACTATTGCATATGTATTACCCTATTCTTAAGCGTGTTTACAATATAACTGCAGAACATTCTTTTAGCGAATTACCTCCGCATGAGTTGTCATATAGATTTGCGCTGCGCAACAACACATTCATTAGTATGTTACATCATTCCCATCAAACCAGCAATGCCACAAATTGTTGGATATGTGGCCGACTCCCTCCCTATCAAAACTATAAGGGAGTTTTGCCCCTCTTTCCCTATCCGTTCACACACAATGGCTCCTGTGGAGCATGGTTTAGTTTGATTAATTCCCTAGATTCAAATTCCGCAGTTTACCAAGACAACTGGGTGTGGGGAAACCTGAACCTAGTTTTGCTTAAAGTCTGCTACCCTAACAAGGAGGGACTCCCCAAAAGAACAGGAACTGATCTAAAAAATGAAGTATATGGATTAGGTAATTTTACACTTAACCTCATGATCCTGAACGTTGAATCTGAAGCTACACCAATCTTGCCTGCCATGTCAGTATTCCCAGTAAAAGGGGAATTATGTGTAAGAAAGAATGGTTCCATACACATGGGCCATAGTAAATGCAACACTGTAATAAAATTCAGTGATCAAGGCAAGTCTACATTTAGAGCTTCCCATCATTCCTACTTCATATGTGGCCAGACCGCATATATATGTCTACCTTTAGATTGGGATGGTACCTGTTACATAGCATTCCTTCTGCCACCTGTTTTCCTAGCCCCTCCTGATTATCACAGAAATACCCATTTAGTACACAATAGACAACAGAGAGATCTCCCAATTGTCGATTACACTGAAACAGCATGGGAAAAATACACAGATTTCAATAAAGGTTTCTTTCCCTATATAGGTACAGTCACTAATAGTAAGCTGATACGTAGATTAACCAGAACCCTTGAAGCAGTAGTGAACGAGACTATTTCCGCCTTAGGCAATTTAACAGAAGAGCAGTCTGCTATGCGGATTGTTGTGCTTCAAAATCGTCTTGTCCTTGACGTCATCCTGGCCGATAGGGGCGGAGCTTGTAGGGTCATCGGATCAAGTTGTTGCATTTTCATACCAGAAAATTCGCCGTCAGTATATAAAGCCATAACCCGCCTTCATAAGATTATAAGCCAGATACACCAGAGTTCAGGCACCTGGACTTGGTCCGGTTGGTTCTGGGGCGTGTTGTCAGCCTGGGGATGGAGAATCCTATCCTTCCTAGGTATTGGCTTTCTCATACTATTCAGTTGCTGCTTATGTCTACAATGTGGGCCAGCGATTTGTGGTCTGTGTGCCACATCGTGTATCCCACATCCAAGTTTTCATTCAAGATCCCTGAAGAAGAAAGAAGAACAAATGATGCTATATGAACAGATCGATGGATTGATGAAGATCGATATCTCCTGAGGGTCCGTAGGGGACAAGGAGGGAATGAGGAAATATGAATTTTGTGATCAGTTATGTCCCCTATCGTAGACCCCAACGGCTCCATGTGCATGCTATAAGTACATGTATGTTCCCTCCAGTTCCAGTTTTGAAGACGCAAATACATGTGCGTCCACCGTCAACATGTCCTCTTTCAGATCCGCCATGAATGGGTCAGATATTCCATTCCTAAGTATGAAAGGCCACCGACTTTATGTGGTTCACTTTCCACATTTTACAGATTCAGGCGAGTAGGCCCAGAATTCTGTCATCAAGCCTTTTTCCTGCCTTCTGCCTCTGAAAGCTCCAGTCTGAGCCTGCATCTGTATCCATGAACTTTGTCCTACTCCCTGCGCGGCTAACGGTGCCTGATCCAGCATATTGCCTGCCAAAAACTGTATTTCACCTTCAAGATTATCTACTCCGCTCCTCATCCGATGCATTCCTGTCTAGTAGTTAGGTAAACATTTCTCCAGCTACCGTGCAAAAGGGCCAGGCCTCGCTGTCCTCATGCAAGTAATTCATAGCCCCGTTACCATGGAATATTCCTACCCCCTCGCATCTCATGTAGACACTTAGACGCTTGTACACGCACTAACAGTCAGTATAGAATAGATTCTATCCTAGAGACCTTTCCTTTTGGATAACACAGTTCTTTAAACATAGGATATTAGATATGATTTGGGATTAGGTTGACATGACCCCCAGACTTCTGACTCCACATGTAGAGCTAAATGTCAAGTCCCCTTCACCCTCTAGTTGCACGTCAATCACACGTCATGCGGCTGCGCGCGCATCTCTGCCAAGTATTTCTGCTGACATTGCAGGATTCTTTTATGGATCCACCCACTTGTGACATCATGTATAATGACGTTTATTAAAATACGCCCATATGACCGCCTCTATTAGTTACGTATGCACAGTTTATCTGTATTATCAGCTGTTACGCCTCTTGCATCTGTTTTACTGTAATGCATTATCTATAAAACTGCTCATCTGTCAATAATGTATGCCCTTCCTTCCTGAACTCTCGTGGAGATGGAATAGAAAGCCTGCAATTCGAATTGTATTCCTTTGTATAGGAATAAAGCCTTTTAAAACCTCTAATACCACGGATTCTGCCTCTTATATTTACTGAGTTATTCTTAATAGACTTTACCGCATAAAAAATAGTACCGGTAATGAAATATTTACCACACACTGCAGCAAAGATGGAGGCATAGTCTAGGGAGGGAAATTCCATCCCGTTCATAAACCCCTCTATTTATTTTGTAACTTAATCACCCCTCATACATACTTCCACATGCTTGATAAGAATTGTCCTCTTCGTTTTTAAGTTTCTTAGTTTCTGGTCAACCCGTGCCTAATTTTTGGCAACAAACAGCATTTCAGGTAAAACAACAACAACAATGATAAGCAAGGTAATGTAGACAATAGAGGAGCAGTAAAATATGCAAGAGGAAATAGTGTAGCATATAAGTGCAACAAACAAATAACGGGGTTGAACATAAACCTGCGGAGTGGGCAGAGTCAATGGAGGTAGGTGCCGTCAAACAAGGGCATTCATCCACAGGGCTTTCACTTCACTCAGTGCCGCATAATTATATGCTACATAATTACACTGCACTCAATGGAACATACACTCCAAATAATACTACTCAGTGCCACATAATTACACGCCACATAATTACACTCTACTCAATGCAACATAAATACACTCCACATATTACCACTCAGTGCCACATAATTACACGCCACATAATAACACTCTACTCAATGCAACATAAATACACTCCACAAAATACCACTCAGTGCGACATAGTTACACGCCACATAATTACACTCTACTCAATGCAACATAAATACACTCCACATACCACACAGTACCACATAATTACATGCCACATAAGTACTCTCTACTCAATGCAACATAAATACACTCCACATAAATGCATTCTATACCACATACCACCAATCAACATAAATGCACTCCACACCATGACACAATTTCACTAAACATAATTTCACTCAACACCACAGTTCCAGGCCACACAATCCAACTCCACACATTTCCAGTACACACCACATAATTACACACCAAACAACATATTTCAACTCCACAACTCCACAATCCATAACGTACCTCCAATCCACACCATATAGTGTCACCACCTGAACACCAAACATCATTCACCACCACTATTTTGCATCAGTGCACCACCTAAGCATCACATCAGTCTGCCCTTGGAATCTGGCATCTGTTGATTCTCCCCTAGTGTCCGTCCGCTGCTCGTGTAATAATTAAATTACTGTTTTCCAACCTCCACTCCCCCGTTATTTATGTCCTGCTCCCCATAACAAAAAAAATTATAACCAACAAGCATGAGAACAGGCAGGAAGAAGTTGCCAGCAGTGCAAATACAAAAAAACTAGAAGACATTTTTTATGTTAAAATCTTTTTTTAATGAGGTTTTTCAGTTGTATATAATGTCGTCTTCGTTTGTATAAAGGTAACAAAAATGCTTAACACTTTTTAATATAACTTTTCAACATAATGCACAGCAGCCACAATGATCTACAACATAGCCAAAAGTTCTGGCTAAACACTTAAGGTCCCAAAGGTGAGACCTATTGGCTATGCCAATGCTTGTTAAATTATGGTCTTCTGCTGAGAGTGAGTCTTACTTCCTGAGTCTCAACCAGTGTAAGCTCTGTTACAATGGATTTGGATTCTTAACCTCCAGTTTGCGCCTTTTAAGATAAGGTCTGCTGCTGTGCCGCTGGGATAAGAAGGTCTGGACTCGTTGCATCTGAACACCCATGTGGGCATGTCTGAGGGTTGAGTGTGTGAGACTACCGCCTAGCTCAGCCTGTTATGTTATGTTGTGTTTTGTTATGTTATGGGTATTTGTAGAGAAGGCTCTGATGTGTAGTGAGAGGTCGTTCCATGTTTTGGGAGCAGTGTAGGAGAAGGCCCGTCCTCCGCGTCTGTCTCTGTACATCATGGGATGTGTGTGAGTAGGGGTCCAGCAGAGCAGAGATGTCTGTAGGATTATGGCAGGAGATGCGCCTGCTCAGGTAGACGAGGCATGTACTGTGTAGTGCTTTGAAGGTGTGCCTGCATCCAGGTAGCCTGTAGCAGAAGCCTTTTATTGGGACAGCACACTTGGTGTATCTGACCTCTACTCCATCACGCTGAGGCTGAAATTGTACGAAGGTCCTGGTGCACCACTAAGGGAGTGGACAGAAAATACCCTCCCCCCCCCACCCTGGCACATTGAACTACATCCAAAATAACAATAAACAATTTGAGATGAAAGAGCATGTAGTTTGTTTACTTTCTCAATACTTGTCATTGTTTTCATTTTTGGCATCCTTCATTCTCTCAATGCTCTCTTTTTAGCCATCAGCCTCTCTTCTCTCCATAATTTCTTTTCAATCTGTTGTTTTCATCCCATCTGTCTACCATTCTCTCCATCCTTTCATACAAGCTTCTGTTCTCCTTTCCTGTTCCCTGTCCATCTCTCCATCCCTTATCCACTCTCCATAAAGCCATCTCTCTAACCATCCATCTCTCATCGCCCTTCTCTTTTTCCTTCTATGTTTTCTTGTTTCGTTTGTTCCCTCGACCCCACAGCGCCATCCAAGAGTGCTTTAGCGGTCTTGCTTCTGAGTGGAGGCCATAAGACTTAGATCAAAGTCAAACGAGCTAAAAACAGCCCCATCTCAAGCTGCTAAAGTGGGGGGGTTCACGACACCCTTATTTACCATGACCAGGACCCAGCTTTTTGTTAGGGCTTGACTTTTTCTAGGAGCTTTTGCTTCAAAATTTTACAAATCCCTCTAACCTGTTTTGATCTTGGTGTCTTTTTCCTCATTAAAATTGTCTCTATTTTTCTAACTTGGTTTTGGGATGTTCTTGTGTTGTGCTCTTTACTTAGAAATGATTGGTCCTGCTTCTCTGGGGGTTACTTGCTTCTTGTTCCATGGCTACCAGGGGCTGAATAGAGATTCTCTCAGAACGGCGAATTAACATAAATAGAGGGGGTGTATTGGGTGGGTAGGGCTGCCCCCTCTCCCAAATTAATATCCTAATTTCTGACACGGAGCATAATCTTTCCACTAAACTCTATCAAGTGCTTTGCAGTAGCACTTAGCTGCTCTAACCGTAACCACCTACATGAGCCTGAAAGGGTTTTCTGTTCGATTTTATAGTCCTTGAAGGTTTATCAACTATAGGGTCAAATAGGGAGACCATCCCCAGGGTCATGGGTGCATCTCTTTCCCTGCTGGACTATTTTGTTCTTACTTGATCAAAGAGTATTACACATGACTCATGAGATGAAGACAGCATTATATTGTAAAACCTTATGGCGGGTTAATACCCTTTTATTCCATCATGTGGGAGCTATCTATATCTGTTCATCGCGGTGTCGCTTTTTCTGTCTGTCTCGCTCACTGCCTTCCTCTCTGTGTCACTCTCGTCCACCCTTCCTCCCTCTCTATTTATCTCTCTTTCACTCTCTCCTACATCATTTGCACTAGGGATTTCCACTCAGTCATACCTCTGTGTTCGTTCAGCTTTTTAAACACAGAATAGTCTGCCCTATAGATAGACGTCACCACACTGTTAGTGTCCTGAACTAAACGGAACCATGGAGGACCAGGGCTCACAAAACGCTCTTGTTCTAATACATGGCTCACCATTGTGCGTGGACGAGGGCTGTTTGAGAGCCCTGTTTTATCATTTGTTATTTTGGGACACAGCGATTATTTTACACTCAAACAGGCACATGCATCAAAACAGAAAATTGAGATTCCTTATTTGCGAGAAATAAGGAAACGCAAATAAGGAATCGCAAATAGCCATGCATCATAAAATCTGCAAATAATTCGCGAATCTCTATAATTTTCAATCGCAATTTGCGATATCGCTAATAGCGAAGTCGTACGGTCGATGCATATTATGACATCACAAGCAGGAAGTCTGTCAGCCCATGCCTCATTCAGTGCATAGTCATAGTGAGAGGAGGAAGCTGACTGCAGGAGCTGAACAGTAGTGAAAGAAAACCTTTGAACAACACCTGTCCCTTGTCCAAAATGGATGCAAGCACAGCAGAGGACAGTCAAGCAGCCAGGAAGCGCTAAATGACATTTTCTGAGAAGGAAATAGAGACACTAATTGAGGATGTGGTAATCAGCCATGACAAGCTGTTTGGCAAATTGTCACTGAAAGTACCAGAGAAAGAAAAAAGGAAAATATGGATCCGGATCCCAAATAAAGTTAATGCTGTGGGGGTCATGCACCGTTCCATAGATGAAAAAAAAGCGATGGTACGACCTGCGCAGTCGTGCAAAAGAAAGGATTGCCGAGAGGCTGAAGGAAGCCAGGAACAGGAGGGGGAACACCAACACAGACTGGGAACACACCCATGGAGTACATGGCGGAGTCCACACTCCAGCCTGAAGCTGTCGTTAGGGTGACGCAGCTGGACACCTCTGGAGCGGCCAACACATCTCAAGGTAAGATGCATGCAAGTGACCATTGGTATATATCTGAAAATGATCACTTCACCTCAGTACAGCACAAGTGTCCATTATGCAAATCCAGTCCACATTTTCCAAACACCACAAAGTGCATTATGGGAGATGCAGGCAGGTCAGGCAGGCAGGTACTTTGGCAAACACAATTAGAAATAAAAAGACTCATAAATAGTGTAACAGAAAAATATTTAATTGCAGGAAAATAATGATTAATGTGACATTACATCACAGACATAAATTAATGCTGATTTGCACTGTTTAACATCACAGATGCAGAACAAGGAGAGGCAGTGGACAGTGACTGCATGGACACACAGGGTTATATTCACAAGAACGTGTGCTAAACATCACCAAAAAATGTTAACGCAACTTTACACATCGCAGCCTATCGTGGGAAAATAACCCTGTGTCAACGTGGAATTCACAACAATGCGGTACCATGCGATAATCTGCCGAAACCGCGGACAATGTCCGCGATACAACCACCTCGATGGAGATAAAAACACAAACCACAACACCAGAAAACTTGCGATGAGCCCATCCGCGATGAGGAAAGCAGAGATATGCACCGCCATGACTGTGAAACAAAAGCCTGAAAAAGTAAGACAGACCAAACAGAAAACAACAGCCAACCACAAGGCAACCCGAGCCAGCAGACAACCCCTCAAAACCCATTGGCAACAAAATATTGTACATGGCAGGCCAACTTGGACAAGATGAATACAGCCTGAGTGCGGAGGAGGACAATGGCAGAAAACCAGAACTCCAGCAATGATGCAAAAGGCGCAAACAAGCAGAAACGCGCCAACAACAAGAAGGCAGCAATGCACACCGGAGGTGTGAGTCCAGCACCACACAAGGAGCTGGATGACATGGAGGAAATGGTCTCCACCACATCAGTCTGCAGATGGTGGCAGGACTCGGGGACCGGAAACTGCACCAAACAACAGACACGACAACAACAGGGAGAGGAACCAGCAGGGACTGGGGGACACAGGGAGATGGGCACAATGGCACACATGCACAACTAAGCACAGCACAACTGCAGACAAACCATGCCCAAGAGGAACAACACCAATCAAGTCACACAACCCTGCAATGTCACACCACTGAACAGGCACAGAAGTGAACTCAACACCACCTGAAAGGGAGAAGAGTGAGCCAAAGCAGAGCTGAAGGGACATCTCACACACAATGCAGCACACACACATAGGAAGCAGAGCACCCCAACATCCAACACAATGTGGTACAAACACCAACTTGTGCGCAACCAAACACAGGACACAGTGCACCCGCCTGTGGCGGGTAAATGGCTATACGCATCTGGCATAGCACGAAACAGGGACATGATAATGCACAAGTACAAACACACAGTCCTGATGGGGTAGCAATGCACGGATGGCAGGTAGCCAGAGAGTCCGTGACACACATTGGCATACAAATCAAGACACAACACAGTTGGAGACAAGTGAAAGTGCGGAAACTTTATCAACAAGTGCGAGTCAGTACGGCCAAGAGAAGTGCCATGAAAGGCAGACTAATGCAGCAATATGTCTGAATGAGGAACGTAGGAAAGCGCCCGTGTCCACCTCGGGGGAGTCCCTCACCAACACATGTCAGTGCCAACCCGCGTTGGTTTTCCACACCTGGAACATGAGTCCTGGCCAATGTAGCCATGTCCACTGTCATCTCGGGACTTGTGACCATATCCACAACATGCAACCATGTGTCATGACAAGTGCAATGGCTCACATCCAGTTGTGGCTGCAGGTACCTTGTCACTCGTCCATGAATGCGGGTGCAGCTGCGTAGGTCAGCATCTCCAATGAGCGATCGTCGTCCACCACATCTGACATGTCGTCGACGTAATCCATCAGCTGACCAGGACAGAAGTGCTGACTCCAACCACTGGACCCAATGTGCACCAAAGCCCAATCGGGTAGTGGCTCAATGTGCTCACTGCACACGACGACTCGTGCAATCTCCCAGGTCCAGGTTCCAGCCTGCATGCCGAACATCCATGCATGCCATAAGCGGTTATCCTGGTGACACTCCTGGTTGTGGTCCAACAGGGGGCGAACACACACGTCGAAATCCAGGTCAGCTACCATTACGTTGGAGAGGCAGACATCCATGGACCACTCGAATATGCACGAGCGACAATGCAACACAGGCTGCACGCAGGTGACGTGCGCAAGGCGGAAGCCCACCCGGGAACTGATCCCAGTACATGCAGCAGACGTGCACGGTACAGCTCCATGTGACTGGAGTAGACCATGTGTCCGGGATGGTCTGCCAATGGCACAGCTTAGTGCAATGAGCAGTGTCTGTGTGCAACGGGTGCAGGCCTTGGGTGGGGTGGGAGTACGTGTGAAGGCCATATCATGCACGCCAACTACGAACAAGGACTACTGCGTGTGGGTTGTGTACACTTTGGTCGCACGCCGGGTGTTAGACCTGGCACCTTGGCATGAGTCTCCCTTCCACTTTTTATCGCTGTGCCTCATGTGTTTTGCTGGTGTTAGCTGCTCAGAGCAGTGTGCCATTGCCAACCAGTGCCACAGTGCAAGTGCTCCCTATATAAAATGTATATGTTGGTTGGATTCCATGATTGGCTTATTTGGTTTACTGTCAGACCCCAGTAAAGTGCACTAGGAGTGCCAAGGGCTTGTAAATACGAATGCTGCTGGTGGGCTTGCAGCACTGGTTGTGCCACCCACAGAAGCGGCCTGGTAAAATGTGTCTAAGGTCTGCCACTGCAGAACCTGCGTGCAGTCTGGTACTGTCATGCTGACTGGGCAAGTGCACCTACTTGCCAGTCCCTAAACCTTCCCTTAACTTCATATTAGTCACCCCTATGGTAGGCCCAAGGGCAGGGTGCATTGTAAGCATAAGGTAGGACAAGCCCTGATGTGTGTGGCTTGTCCTAAAAGTGAATTACAGCCATTTTCGTTTTTCACTATTGTAAGTGTTAGAAATGGCGATTTCTGGTTGGCTAGGGCTTGCGCCAAAGCCAGACAGAAACCACCACTCTAGTCAGGGCTGGGGAGTTACACGCCAAAGATAACCCCTGCTCACCCCCTTGGTAGCTTGGCACGAGCAGTCAGGCTTATCCCTGAGGCGATGTGTAAAGCGTTTGCGCGCGCACCCAGCAACAACACCCAAGGCCCACCACAAAGGAAACTCCACACAAGGTATTCTATAAAAATAGCCTTTGTATTATACACAACACATTAGATAAAAACACACACTCTACAATGTGCCAACAGGCACGGGCAGAATTTACAAGGGATTATATATACAGGGGACAGGGCCACCTGGACCACTGTCAGGAATTAGCACTCTTTAGAACATAGGAATAATACTGTAGTACAAAATAACATATGTAGCACACAACCAGTAACTACTGGTATCAGGTAAGTACCACCTACGCAACCCTAACCCCTTTAGGAAAATATTGCGCAGGGAATCAGGACCTCACTAGCACCACCTGTACTAGGGAGAAAACAACCACCTAAGTATCACAATACCTGTAGGGGTAAACGCACTTTACACATGATGCATCACATTCAGAGGTGTAGAACAAGGGAAACACATGATGCATAAAATACATTCAGCGGTGTAAAGCAAAGCACATGACGCATAACCACATTCAGAGGTGCAGGAAAGGAACAATAGCGCAAAACTCACATTCGCCACCACCTGTGGCAGACCCTAGGCCAACTGGCCTTGCAGGGGGCTAGGGCGCCCTTTGTCTCAAAGTCAGGGCAAGATTGCGCAGGCTGCGCAAGCCCCCAGCATGGAGGGGCACAACCTAAACGTAGCAGCTGCCCACTAAGTGCTGGGCAGCTGGGAAAGGAGCATGGGCACCACTGTGCTTTTTAAGACAAATATGGCATGCCTTGGAGCCTCCCTGGGCTCTGCCAAAAAGAATGCCCCCAAGTGTTGGAGTCCTGCGCAGGGACTCGAGAAATGATGCCCCCAGACGTTGGAGTCCCCTCTGGGACTCAGAATCACCAACGAAATGCCCCCGAATAACGTGGGAGCCTCGTGGGCTCTGAAAACACCTGGGCACCGCGTTAGAGCCTCCCGGGGCTCGGTGAACACTTAGTCCCCCTTCGTTGGAGTCCTTCTCATGGACTCAAAAAGAATAATGCCCCCAGAGCCTCGCAGGCTCTACAACAAGAATGCGCCCCTTCGTTGGAGCCTGTACTCGGGGCTCTGTACACCACTGCCACGCGTTGGAGCCTCGGTGGGCCCTAGGACGCCTCTGGGGCAACGTTGGAGCGGCCCGCTGCCTTCCGGGGCCGCTCTTCCCATTCCAGAAATACCCCCTCTCGGAGCGGCCCGCAACTGCGGCGCCGCTGTGGGGGACAGGGGGGCAGAGGCGGGAACCACGCGGAGTCCCGTTAGAGCGCACTGGCGCTTGGAGCAACAATGCAGGTAACACCCACTACCCCGGCCTGCCCTCTTCACTCACCGGCGGTAAGGTCTGCTCTTGGCCCTCCGGCGAGTGCTTCCCTCGCGGCGGGGGCTGGGGGCGGACCTAGCACTTCCGTCTCTCTCCTGGGTCGCGCTGCGTCAGCCCGGCCGGACTCAGCTTCGTCCAGGAGGCCTCGCCTCCGTTGGTTGCAGTCCAGTGCGGGGTGGGCTCCCGCCTGGACTCCACCGCCGGCTCACTTCTCCGGGCTGCACCGGGGCACGGGGTGGGCTCCCGTTGGCTTCCGGGTCAAGTCCCGCCCACGTCCTGCAAGGGCTGCCTGACTTCCGGCTGAAGCCCGGCCGCGGCGGTGGTTTCGGAAATAAAAGGGGTAGGCTCCCTCGCGCTACGAAATACACGGTGGGGTGGGCACCCGCCGTGAAATTAAGAGCAATAAGCGGGGTGGGCACCCGCCAACGACCACGGCAATGTCCCTGGCAGGGTGGGCACCTGCCAGGGGACTCTAAGATCAGCGAAGATGGGGCAAACGCCGGGTGGGCACCGGCTTTCAGAAATAAAGCGCTCCTAGTGCTAAGGAAAGTAAAAGCGCTTCCAGGCGCTTAGGGATGCCCACAGACACCAAGTCCAGCAAAGTTCTCCCCTGCATGCAGCAGGGCAGGGGTGGGGGGCAAGGCTGGACCCAGAGCCAGCTCACTGGGCCTCCAGGCAGGGAGGTAGTCCAAGTGGCGGTCCTCTGGTCCAGCGGCAGCAGCAGCAGCCCCCCTCAGGTAAGATCCTGGCAGAGAACAACTTGTAAGGGGACACAGCCCCTTTTTATACAGTAAAAGTCTTTGTTCTTGGTTCAGGGTGAGGGGGAAAACCAGTCGCAGCTGGTTGGGGAGCACCCTTGATGTGCTCAGCCCCTCACTCTATTCACTGGCAGGGCTAGGGTCGTCAGTCGCACCACAGGGGGCGGGGCCAGCATTGTGTGTGGAAAACCCTGCCCTATTCAGGACCCAGGTGTACTCCTCCCACCCATCTAGCTGCTGATCTCCCCATTCACCACTGGGTGACTCATCCTGACTCTGGGGAATCCCTAGCCCGTCACATGATATGACCAGCCAATCACGCGACAGACACACTGCACACAGAAGTGCCCACTTCTAGAAGTGGCACTTCCACACTAGGTACATGCACGCCGCACACATCATCGCGCAGCATTCACTCCCACGAGTCCGCACATACCAAACTCGGGCCTGCACACCCCACGCATCAGGAACTACTAGGGACACATACATTCCCCATGCATTCCTATGGGAGGGCAGGCCTATCTCACCACATGCACTCAGAGCGCGCACGCACTTTACCCTGGGACACAGGGAAAGTGCGTAGAAACCAAAAAATCACCACACCAAGTCACCAGTAAAAAGCAAAAAACGTTCAGGGGTGAACCTGCCAGAAGGGCCAAGTCCAACACAACCCCCTTCCAGCCAAAACGCAGGGCAGACCAATCACCACCGTGATGGACTTCCCTGCTTGGGGCGATAGAACACGGACGCGGGCCCGCAACTGCAGGGACACCCTCCGGTTCTACGCCACGGTGAACCCATGGAATTCTTTCTAACACCACTGTCTGGACCAACTGGGCTACCCCACTGGTACTCCCAAGCTGTCCGCGGCCAAGACCAGGCCCTAGGCCACCCAGGTGCCACCGGTCTTTGCCTAACCATAGAGTGGGGGGTAGTAACCCCTGGCACATAGCGGCCATTCTCCACTCTACCCCTCATCAGGGCAGTTCTAAACTGCCACTGATCCTCCAGCCTAGGGTCTGTACCCTCAAGCTGACCAAAAGTCACGGGTGAGGCTCTCCTCCCCCTACCTCTTCTTCTGGGGTTCCGCCCTCTCTTCCTCTGAGAGGCGACCCCGTAACGCAATTCACCTACCAGCTCAGGACCCCTCCCTGAGAACTGGTCTCCCAACCTAGGGTTTAACCCCTCAGGTTGCACTGGGGTCAGAGGTGGGCTCTCCCACCCTCTGCACCCCCTTCCAGAGTCCTGCTCCCTACCAACTGGGGCGGTACCTCTGGAAGAAGAACCGGTCAGGACACTGGTTACAGTCGTCCTACCCTTCAGGTCAGGCTGATCCTGAACCTGGCCTCCCAACCTCGGGTCTAGAACCTTTGGTGGAATACTTGCCTGGCACTCCAGGACTTCGGGGGACTTACACACCATCCCCCCAAGAGGAACATATGCCTCATATGTTGCATGACAGTCTGTCTGGCGCAGATCTCCCGTCCCCTGTCCACCTGACAGTGCGCGAAGATCCCCCAGGACAGACGTGTGGTCACCATGGTCACCTCGAGGAGACTCAGCCCTCCCGGCTGGTCCCTGACCCACTGGCTCCTCCACCGGGGAACACCGCCCCATGCCACTCCTCTCGCTGGACTTCTGTACCCTCCCTACTGGAGCGGTACTGCCAGACATCAGAACCACTGGAGCTTTATTTACAGATGCTCCAGGTCCTCCATACACTAGGTGATCCTCCTCAAATGGACTAACAGGACAGCCTAGGTCCCAAACTTGGTGTTCCCTCATGAAACCATCTAAGTCATGAGGCAGGGTTTCGTGCGTCTGGGGACCCTCGGTCACCCACTTACTCCCGCTCCACTGAGCCAGGCCGTAAGCCCCTACACCCTCCTCGCTATCCGGGGACCTAGCTGGGCTACACTGAGCCTCCTACACCACGCTGGGCTGGAGGATCTCTGAACCACTACTGTTGGAATCACTCTCCCATTCCTCATCAGAACTTGGGACCCCTTCCCATCGGTCTGCTTTTTTTGCAAGGTCCCAAGCATCCAAATCGTAATATCCCAACAGGTGTTGGCGCAACCCGGGGTAAAAACTACTGAGTAGCTGCTCTTTGATAACCAGAGCATACAGTCCTTCAAAATCCCGTTTCGTGTTTACTCTTACCCAATCATCCAGTGCATCCTCGCATTCACCCACAAACGTGTCCCAAGACTGGTGAGACAGCTTCCTACTGCCCCTGAATTTCAACCTATACTCCTCTTCTTGGGAAACAGGTACCAGACTGGGTAAACTGGGAATGGGACTTCCTGCACTGGACTTTATCTCGCTGTCACCACTGGACTCAACCCTCCCTGGGGAGCCCAGACAACTACAACTGCGCTCAGGGGACAACTTACCCTCCAGAGCTAATTTCTCTGTGGCAAAGGCCCGCTCAGCCTCCGCCATCTGTTTCTGAGCTAAGACCCTCTCGGTCTCCAGCTTGGCATGCTCTATCCTGAGCTTCTCCATGGCCAGCTGATGCTCCCTTTCTTCCCTCCTATCTACCCACTCCTCTGGGGACAGGGAAAGGGATGGGGTGCTGCTCCTGACACTGGACCCAGCAAGGGACTCCCTATCTATGGGGTCTCCACTATCTACTGGCGTCCCTGTCAGGTTACTTTCTTCCTCCTCTTCTAAATCTTCAGGGCTCCCTACAGACCCACCACCCTCCTGGTGTGAGGCCCGGGCCCTTATCCTACTGCGCTCAAGACCCCATTGACCCTTTTGCCATAGGATCAGGCTGCTTCTAAGTTCGGATTGAGAGTCTGACTCATCCACCCCTATGTCTCTCTCTTCACAGAACCTTACCAACTCCAACATACTGTACCCAAAAAGATCACAGAAATCAAAAGCTGGCTCCATTTTGGCGGACGTTCTTGAGAAAAGATCACACAGGGAACCTAGGGGTCTGAGCTTAACACGAACACACAATTCACAAAGGATTCAGCAAGCTCTCTATCCCAGAGAACTCACACTCACTTGCCTAGTGCCACACACCACTCATCCACACACAACCCTCCCCTCGGACTGGTAAGGCAGTTTCTACCACCCCTGATTCCTCAACCTGACCACCACGTGACACAGGTACCAACTCTGGGCGCAGGGCGGGGGACAAATGTACTGGACACTATTACGCTGCCACCACTGGATCCCACCCTCTGGTGAATCCAGAAACACAATGCACTAAGGGGGATGATCTACCCTCCCGAGCTAGGGACACCTAACTCACAGTGCACCAAACCACATTTCCAAAGAAATGACAATTAAAAACAAACTTAGAACAATAATCCCTATACCATGTGATTTATCTAAATGCAGAGTTTTGTAGTGCGGCCAGTTGCCGCTGCGGTACAGCGCAAACGCAAGTCCAAATCCCACCGCTGATCACCAATGTTAGAAATGGCGATTTCTGGTTGGCTAGGGCTTGCGCCAAAGCCAGACAGAAACCACCACTCTAGTCAGGGCTGGGGAGTTACACGCCAAAGATAACCCCTGCTCACCCCCTTGGTAGCTTGGCACGAGCAGTCAGGCTTATCCCTGAGGCGATGTGTAAAGCGTTTGCGCGCGCACCCAGCAACAACACCCAAGGCCCACCACAAAGGAAACTCCACACAAGGTATTCTATAAAAATAGCCTTTGTATTATACACAACACATTAGATAAAAACACACACTCTACAATGTGCCAACAGGCACGGGCAGAATTTACAAGGGATTATATATACAGGGGACAGGGCCACCTGGACCACTGTCAGGAATTAGCACTCTTTAGAACATAGGAATAATACTGTAGTACAAAATAACATATGTAGCACACAACCAGTAACTACTGGTATCAGGTAAGTACCACCTACGCAACCCTAACCACCTTAGGAAAATATTGCGCAGGGAATCAGGACCTCACTAGCACCACCTGTACTAGGGAGAAAACAACCACCTAAGTATCACAATACCTGTAGGGGTCTAAGCACATAAACACATGATGCATAACATTCAGAGGTGTAAAGCAAAGCACATGACGCATAAACACATTCAGAGGTGCAGAAAAGGAACAATAGCGCAAAACTCACATTCGCCACCACCTGTGGCAGACCCTAGGCCAACTGGCCTTGCAGGGGGCTAGGGCGCCCTTTGTCTCAAAGTCAGGGCAAGATTGCGCAGGCTGCGCAAGCCCCCAGCGTGGAGGGGCACAACCTAAACGTAGCAGCTGCCCACTAAGTGCTGGGCAGCTGGGAAAGGAGCATGGGCACCACTGTGCTTTTTAAGACAAATATGGCATGCCTTGGAGCCTCCCTGGGCTCTGCCAAAAAGAATGCCCCCAAGTGTTGGAGTCCTGCGCAGGGACTCGAGAAATGATGCCCCCAGACGTTGGAGTCCCCTCTGGGACTCAGAATCACCAACGAAATGCCCCCGAATAACGTGGGAGCCTCGTGGGCTCTGAAAACACCTGGGCACCGCGTTAGAGCCTCCCGGGGCTCGGTGAACACTTAGTCCCCCTTCGTTGGAGTCCTTCTCATGGACTCAAAAAGAATAATGCCCCCAGAGCCTCGCAGGCTCTACAACAAGAATGCGCCCCTTCGTTGGAGCCTGTACTCGGGGCTCTGTACACCACTGCCACGGGTTGGAGCCTCGGTGGGCCCTAGGACGCCTCTGGGGCAACGTTGGAGCGGCCCGCTGCCTTCCGGGGCCGCTCTTCCCATTCCAGAAATACCCCCTCTCGGAGCGGCCCGCAACTGCGGCGCCGCTGTGGGGGACAGGGGGGCAGAGGCGGGAACCACGCGGAGTCCCGTTAGAGCGCACTGGCGCTTGGAGCAACAATGCGGGTAACACCCACTACCCCGGCCTGCCCTCTTCACTCACCGGCGGTAAGGTCTGCTCTTGGCCCTCCGGCGAGCGCTTCCCTCGCGGCGGGGGCTGGGGGCAGACCTAGCACTTCCGTCTCTCTCCTGGGTCGCGCTGCGTCAGCCCGGCCGGACTCAGCTTCGTCCAGGAGGCCTCGCCTCCGTTGGTTGCAGTCCAGTGCGGGGTGGGCTCCCGCCTGGACTCCACCGCCGGCTCACTTCTCCGGGCTGCATCGGGGCACGGGGTGGGCTCCCGTTGGCTTCCGGGTCAAGTCCCGCCCACGTCCTGCAAGGGCTGCCTGACTTCCGGCTGAAGCCCGGCCGCGGCGGTGGTTTCGGAAATAAAAGGGGTAGGCTCCCTCGCGCTACGAAATACACGGTGGGGTGGGCACCCGCCGTGAAATTAAGACCAATAAGCGGGGTGGGCACCCGCCAACGACCACGGCAATGTCCCTGGCAGGGAGGGCACCTGCCAGGGGACTCTAAGATCAGCGAAGATGGGGCAAACGCCGGGTGGGCACCGGCTTTCAGAAATAAAGCGCTCCTAGCGCTAAGGAAAGTAAAAGCGCTTCCAGGCGCTTAGGGATGCCCACAGACACCAAGTCCAGCAAAGTTCTCCCCTGCATGCAGCAGGGCAGGGGTGGGGGGCAAGGCTGGACCCAGAGCCAGCTCACTGGGCCTCCAGGCAGGGAGGTAGTCCAAGTGGCGGTCCTCTGGTCCAGCGGCAGCAGCAGCAGCCCCCCTCAGGTAAGATCCTGGCAGAGAACAACTTGTAAGGGGACACAGCCCCTTTTTATACAGTAAAAGTCTTTGTTCTTGGTTCAGGGTGAGGGGGAAAACCAGTCGCAGCTGGTTGGGGAGAACCCTTGATGTGCTCAGCCCCTCACTCTATTCACTGGCAGGGCTAGGGTCGTCAGTCGCACCACAGGGGGCGGGGCCAGCATTGTGTGTGGAAAACCCTGCCCTATTCAGGACCCAGGTGTACTCCTCCCACCCATCTAGCTGCTGATCTCCCCATTCACCACTGGGTGACTCATCCTGACTCTGGGGAATCCCTAGCCCGTCACATGATATGACCAGCCAATCACGCGACAGACACACTGCACACAGAAGTGCCCACTTCTAGAAGTGGCACTTCCACACTAGGTACATGCACGCCGCACACATCATCGCGCAGCATTCACTCCCACGAGTCCGCACATACCAAACTCGGGCCTGCACACCCCACGCATCAGGAACTACTAGGGACACATACATTCCCCATGCATTCCTATGGGAGGGCAGGCCTATCTCACCACATGCACTCAGAGCGCGCACGCACTTTACCCTGGGACACAGGGAAAGTGCGTAGAAACCAAAAAATCACCACACCAAGTCACCAGTAAAAAGCAAAAAAAGTTCAGGAGTGAACCTGCCAGAAGGGCCAAGTCCAACAGTAAGGCTACCTGTTCTCATAGGCCAGAATGGGCTGTTGGAATTGTTACATCCTATGATCCTAACAGACCCAGGGAACATGGTAGAAAATCGAGTTTAGTATGCTGAACTCTGAATAATAAAATACATCTGTTAACAAAGTTTATTTTAATGTTCTGTGTTTGCAAACACCACTTTTAGAAAGATGGCCTTTGCTTGCCTAACCATTTTAGCCTGCCTCTGCGCTGATGTGTATCTGCTGTCTGGTTTGTGTGAGTGACAGGGCTGGGGAGTTCCAAGAGACAGTCTGGGCAGCCAGGTGGTGAATAGGAAGATTACACCAGGATGGGTGGGAGGAGTGCACCTGGACTTTGAATAGGGTTGTGCTCTGCCACCACAATGCTGGCTCCACCCCCTGTGGAGCGTCTGATGTCTCTGCCCTGCACACTGAAAGAAGAAGCCTGCATCATGTCAACAAAGTGCTCAGAAACCGGACCGAACTAGGTAAGGACCCCCTGGCCTGCAAGTACAAAAGAAATGTAGTATAAGTTTAGGAGCCTTGCTCCTAAGAAATCCTGCTACAAGACGAACCTCTGCCTGAGGGGAAGGAACCGGGAAAGCTGTAGGAGGAGTACTGTCCCTGACCTGGGGGATTGGCCTGCAGTGGTTGCCTTGCTGCTGAAGGAGAGGAGAAAGATTGCTGACAAACTTTATTTCCACTTGTGCTGTTTAAGATCTCCAAGGGCTTGTGCTTGAGCTTACCCCCTGAACGAAGTCCCAGGACCAGTGGACTTCACCCCCCTTGAGAGCCGCCGTTCTCACCGTGAAGCTGACGCCGAGAGAAGTGTGCACCTCCCTAATCGGCGCGTACACTGGCAAGCCTGTGCCCCGCTGTCCGGCCCAAACAACGCGACTAAGGCCCCTACGAGCCGTAGCTCGCAACGTGAAGGAAGGACTTTGTGACGCCCTTTGTTGCCCCCTCTCCGCATCGTACTGCTCAGCGTGCCCCCCTACCCCTGTTGTGGGCAGGTTGCGGCACGTAGATTGGTTGGTACGTGGCTCCCCACCGGAGCGTACTGCCTGCTTCGCACAGCGCTGAGAGAAAAGGCGCCACTTTCAAGGTACGGCTCGTACGCCGCATCGAAGAGCCAGCGCACCGTACTTCCGCACCGTTCCCTTGAGCATCGTGACTGAGGCCCCCCTACGAGCCGTAGCTCGCACCGCAAGAGGAGGACATCGCACCGTACAATGCGCTGGGATTCAACGCATCGTCCGTGACGAACTTCTAAAGATAAAGGTACTGTGTCCGCTTCGCACCGTAGGGTGTACGCTCTGCTCCGGAGCACCTGTAGCGTGTGTGAGCCCTGCTCGTGAGCACCGCAGGCGTGCGCTTCGCATCGGAGCGTCGGGGCGTCTGTGAGCCCTTCTGTAAGCATCGCAGGAGTACGCATCACCCGGAGCATCCGCAACGCTTGTGAGCCCCGCTCATAAGCCTCGCTCCAGCCCCGTACGAACCTTACGACGTACACGAAGCGCACAGAACTATTGAAATACGCTTAAAATCAAGAACTGCTTATTGCTAAGAGTATTGTGGGCCCGTTTATCGTTATTGGGTCTTGTGCTAAGTCTGCCTCTATATAAAGTAATTATTTTTGATAAAACCAGTGTGAAGTCCATTTGTGGGGGTATCATTGAATTACTGTGTGTGGTCCCAAATGCTTAACCATTGCACCCTGAGATAAACCTTGTCTGCTCACGCCAAGCTACCTAGAGGGTGAGCAGGGGTTATTGTTGGAGTGTAACCCCTTACCCTGACTGGAAGAGAGGATCCCTGCTTGACACAAGTCCCTACCTGGGTCAACCAGAGATTCCCAATTCTAACATTGGTGGTCAGCGGTGGGATTCTGGATTAGCATTTGTGATTCATGTACAGTGATTTTGTGAACACCACTTAGTGAGTTCAGACCCATAACGCAGCCACATACTTTTTGGATTTTTTGCCAAGGAATATCCATTTGTGAAGAATCATGCCTGGTTCAGTCATTATTGAGAAAACGGCATCTGTAGTCTCTGAAAGTGAAGAAGTGGAATGGGAAGAGGAGAGACTAGAGAGCTACACCAAGGCCCAGCTGAAGGGCTTCTGCAAAAAGTTCAAAGTTCCCCATGCTGGATGCAAGGTCAAGGCAGATCTACTCAAGGCGCTGAGGGCCTGGATTGAGTCAAGGTCGCCTGAGGATGTGGTAGTAGTGGAACCAGCAGAAAGCGTCCGCAGCTTTGGCAGAGGCCTGTCGCCAGAAGAGTTGGCAGACAGGAAAGAAACCAGGATGCATGAATTGGAGATGGCAAAACTTAAATTGAATGGGCAACTGGAGCTGGAAAGCAAAAAGCTGGCTCTGGAAGAGAGAAAATTCCAAATGGAGCATGACATGAAGTTGAGGGAATTGGATCTAAAGGCTAAGGGTTTAGAGTCCACTCCCTCTGGTGGCAGCACACCGTCAGTGCAGGTAGAATCAAGGGTGTACATACCAAAAGATGTAGTAAAAGAATTTGTTTTGAAATGATGACATAGGGCAGTGGTTCAAAGCCTATGAGGTAGCCATGTCTTCCCACCGGGTCCCTGAGAAGGATTGGGAAGCGGGGTTGTGGGGACGGTTCCTTAGTGAGGTGCGGGACACACTGCTAGACTTGCCTTCAGATGATTATAAGTCTTATCCCCATATGGAGGCAGCTTTAATGACTAGGTATAGGTTGACCCCTGAGTTGTATAGGCAAAGGTTCAGGGGTTGCCCAAAGATTCCAAACAATACGTATGTTGAGTATGTAACTTTTTTTTGCAGAGCACTGGATGGTTGGGTGAAGGGTAGCAAGGTTGATGATTTTCAAGGGCTTCTTGATTTAATGGCATGGGAGCACTTGTCTAGTAATTGTTTTCCTGAGCTACGCCAGCACCTGATTGATAGTAGGCTGACTAACCCTAGGAAGCTTGCTGAGGAGGCGGACCGCTGGGTCAGTACCAGGGTCCCCAAGGGTCCAATGGGAGATTCCGCCAAAGGTGGGCAGGGTCCCCAGCAGAAGAGTGGGGGGGACAGGGGTAACCAGAGGGAGTTCCCAGGAAGGCCCCAAAGTAATCCCCAAGGGAACCAAGGGAAAGGTTCTCAGCCTCCCCCACCCCAGAAACCGACCGGGGCCCGACAGGTCCACCTGTTCAGAAGGGGCCCATAAAATGTTACAAGTGTGGTAACATGGGGCATTATGCCTCTGATTTAAAGTGTCCTTTGTATGGTAAACCAGCACCCACTGGTGCTCCACCCCGGCAGATGGCTAGTGTAGCCTTGGGGAGGAGATAACCGTCCAAGGTGGGTGGGGTCCCGCAGAGATGTTCCTTGTCTCATTAGGAGACTGTGAGATGGTCCCCCAAACCCAGCTGCCTGATAACACTAAGAAATACAGGCAGTGGGTGACCATCAATGGCCGTAGGGTGGAAGCTCTAAGAGACACAGGAGCCAGTGTGACAGCTGTCAAGTGTCACCTGGTGTCTCAAGAGCAGGTGGTCCCAGGAGCATTCTATCCAGTTGTTGCCGCTGACAACACAGAGAGTCACTGCAAGGTGGCTCAGGTTCCCTTTGAGTGGGTGGGGGGGTCTCTGGTACTCTTCAGGTAGCTGTGAGGCCCGCCATGCCTGTAGACTGTCTGTTGGGGAACGATTTGGAGAGCTCACCTTGGGCTAAGGTGGAGCGGAGTGCTCACCTGGAGATGTTGGGTATGCCGGATTGGGCGTGTGTCACCACACGGTCCATGGCAGCAAGTAGAGGTGCTCAAGAGGTCCTGGAGCCTGAGAGGGAGGCCCAGGGACCGGCCTTAGAGAGAGGAGGCAGGGGGCGCGGGAAACCGGCCCCTGAAGTTCCCACGGTCCAGGAGGAAGCAGACCTTGAGGGGGATGCCCTGGAACCGACAGGAGAACAGATAGCTTAACTGGGGGACCTGCCTGAGCTGACCCATTGGCAGCAAGAAGGAGGCCCCTCCAGGGAGGACTTTTGTAAGGCGCAGAAAGAATGCCCTTCTCTCGTGGGTATGCGGCAGCAGGCTGCAGACCAGGCCAGAGGTGATCAGTCTGGGTCACATTTAATTTACTGGGAGAACGACCTCCTGTATACAGAGCCTAAGGTTGCTGAGCCTGAGTCAGCCCATGCGCTGGTGGTACCCCAGGACTTCAGAGCCTTCCTACTGGGGTTGGCTCATGATGTGCCATTGGCAGGACATTTGGGGCAGGACAAGACCTTTGAAAGACTTGTCACCCACTTTTATTGGCCTCAAATGCGCAGGAGTTCAGACACTCACTGCAGGACCTGTCAGACTTGCCAGGCAAGTGGAAAGAGTGGGAGGAAGCAGAAGGCTCCTCTCCAGCCATTCCCTGTGGTCGGTACCCCATTCCAGCGAGTGGGGATTGACATTGTGGGGCCACTGGACCCCAGGACAGCCATGGGAAACAGGTTTATCCTGGTCCTGGTGGACCATGCCACCCGGTACCCGGAAGCCATCCCTCTGAGGACAGTGACGGCCCCCGTGGTGGGACGTGCACTGATGGGAATTTTCTCCAGAGTGGGATTCCCTCTAGAGGTGGTGTCTGACCGAGATACCAATTTCATATCCAATTATATGAAATCCTTTTGGCAAGAGTATGGTGTAACCTACAAGTTCACCACACCTTACCACCCCCAAGGAAATGGGTTGGTTGAGAGATTCAACCGTACCCTGAAAGGCATGATAATGGGTCTGGAAGAACCCATGAGGCGTAAGTGGGACGTCCTCTTACCATGCCTTCTCTTTGCTTACCGCGAGGTGCCACAGAAGTCTCTAGGGTTCCGCCCCTTTGAGCTCCTGTATGGCCACCCAGTGAGAGGACCTCTAAGTCTGGTCAAGGAAGGCTGGGAGCAATCTCCCAGGAAACCTCCCCAGAATGTATATAGCTACATGCTGGCCTTCAGGAATCAGACTAGGCGATTCAGGCAACTTGCTGAGGCAAATCTGGAAGCCAGCCAAGGAGGAGATGAAGCGGTGGTACGACCAGAATGCCACTCTGGTAGAGCTTCAGCCTGGACAGAAGGTGTGGGTCTTGGCCCCCGTGGAGGCTTGTGCGCTCCAGGAGAAGTGGACCGGTCCCTTTGAGGTTGTGGAGCGCAAGATTCCTGTTGCCTATTTGGTGGACTTGCTGTCTCCCAAGAACCCCTTGAGGGTCCTACATGTCAACCGCCTGAAGCCCCACTTGGAGAGGTCCCCAGTGGGCATGCTCTTGGCAACAGATGCTGGGGTGGAAGAGGAGACCGAGCCTCTTCCTGACCTCCTGTCAGCCCAGGAGCAAGAGGGGTCAGTGGATGGTCTCATCCTCTCTTCCGCCCTGACCCCTGAGCAACAGAATGATTGTCGCCAGCTGCTGGGACAATTTTCTGATCTGTTTTCCCTGGTTCCCGGTGTCCATGATGTGGACACTGGGGATAGTACACCTGTGAGGCACAAGGCCTACAGGGTGACTGACATGGTGAGGGCATGCATCAAGGAGGAGGTCTCCAAGATGTTTGCACTCGGGGTAATTGAGTCCTCCAGCAGTCCTTTGGCCAGCCCAGTGGTCTTGGTCCCAAAGGCTGCAGGGCCGGGAGCCACACCCAAACTCCGGTTCTGTGTGGACTTGTGGTTCCGTGAATTCTGAACCCATTCAATAAAGGTTGTCGTATCGTGATGGTTTTGGTATCAGCGAACCGCGACTGACAAGTGCGGTATGCGTAAGCGTTTTCGTCATGCTACACCGATGGATTCACTGTGTATTTGACGATCTAGTCTGCAGCCTTGGGTTCCATTTTGTGCATAACCACCATTTTGTGGTTGCCCTCACATAGGCTAATGACTACAGGATGACTGTGGCCAAGCGAGCATCTAGGGATGCTTACACCTTAGCTTGAGTTCGTTTTGACTCCTGTTTGACGTGAGTCATCTGACCCTGTTGCCCGAGGCTAAACTTGTTGAGCCAGTACCTTGTTAAGCAGCTGGTCAGATAGAGATCAAAGAGCAGGACATTATTGATTCTATGGCACACGCACACACCCCTCTATCTTGCTTCTCATCTGTTTCTGCCTTCCCTTTATGGCCCTATGGCCTAATTATTGATTTGGGTTGAGGACTTTTATGATGGGCCTGTCCGGCCTGTTCGAGCAAGAATGCTGGATTTTTACCTTGTCATTGGTGATGGGTTGGATAACTGAAAGTGGGTTTGTCGTTATGTGATGCCTCTGTAAATATCATCCTCTGATTGGTCAAATTTGTGAGTAATTGATGCTAGCCAGGAACTTGCTTTTTGGCATAAAAGACGATGCTCCACTCTATTAGGTTGAGCAGTCTCCTGAGAACATACACCGTGTTGTACTTCTAGGATCTCTGTTACTGGCTGCAGCTAATAAATTTGATCTTTGATGTCAACAGAAGAATCCCGTGTCTCTGTACTCTAAGACAGGTGAACCCGAAGACTTCGGGCGTGTCCCCTGCGCCGCTGGGTTTATATCCCGGTTCTTCAGACTACAGAGGACTCAATTCAGTCACCAGGACTGATGCACACCCCATCCCCAGAGCTGATGAGCTCATAGATCGGCTAGGGGCTGCCAACTACCTCAGCGCGTTTGATTTAACGTCTTGGTACTGGCAGATCGCCTTGACCGATGGGGCCAAAGAGAGGTCAGCATTTTCCACCCCAGATGGGCACTACCAGTTCTGGGTTATGCCCCTTGGGATGAAAAATGCCCCTGCCACCTTCCAGAGGTTGGTCAACCAGGTGTTGGCTGGGCTAGATTCGTTCAGTGCCGCCTACCTGGATGACATCGCAGTGTTCAGCTCCACTTGGGAAGAACACCTGCGCCACCTCTGGGAAGTGTTGATGGCGCTGCGGAGGGCAGGCCTCACGATCAAGGTGAGTAAGTGCCAGATCGGGAAGGGTTCCGTGGTGTACTTGGGGCACCAGGTTGGGAGCGGCCAGGTGGCACCCCTTCAACCCAAGATAGAAACCATCCTGAATTGGGAGTCGCCCAAAACCCAGACAGAGGTGAGAGCCTTCCTAGGTCTCACTGGGTACTACAGGAGGTTTGTCAAGGGGTATGGCAACATTGTTGCCCCCTTGACAGCGCTGACTTCTAGGAAGCAGCCCAGGAAAGTGATTTGGACTGACACCTGTCAGAAAGCTTTTGAGGCCCTAAAAGCTGCTATGTGCACAGCGCCCGTGCTCTTGGCTCCCAACTTCTCCAAAGAGTTTATCATTCAGACAGACGCTTCAGAGCATGGTGTGGGGGCTGTTCTTTCACAGATTAATGAAGAGGGCCTAGATCAACCTGTAGTCTTCCTTAGCAGGAGGTTACTTCCACGGGAACAGAGATGGAGTGCTATTGAGCGTGAGGCATTTGCTGTGGTCTGGGCACTGAAGAAGCTAAGACCATACCTGTTTCGGTCTCACTTCCGGGTTCAGACAGACCACAGGCCCCTCAGATGGTTGATGCATATGAGGAGTGAGAATCCAAAGCTGTTGAGGTGGTCCATTTCCCTACAGGGTATGGATTTCACGGTGGAACATCGCCCTGGTACAGATCACGCCAATGCTGACGGTCTGTCCAGATTTTTCCGCCTTAGTGATGAGGAACTCCCTGGGGTAGGATAGTTCTCCCCACATTTCAGCTGGAGGGGACACGTGTTAGACCTGGCACTTTGGCGTGAGTCTCCCTTCCACTTTTTATCGCTGTGCCTCATGTGTTTTGCTGGTGTTAGCTGCTCAGAGCACTGTGCCACTGCCAACCAGTGCCACAGTGCAAGTGCTCCCTATATACAATGTATATGTTGGTTGGATTCCATGATTGGCTTATTTGGTTTACTGTCAGACCCCAGTAAAGTGCACCAGGAGTGCCCAGGGCTTGTAAATACGAATGCTGCTGGTGGGCTTGCAGCACTGGTTGTGCCACCCACAGAAGCGGCCTGGTAAAATGTGTCTAAGGTTTGCCACTGCAGAACCTGCATGCAGTCTGGTACTGCCATGCTGACTGGGCAAGTGCACCCACTTGCCAGTCCCTAAACCTTCCCTTAACTTCATATTAGTCACCCCTATGGTAGGCCCAAGGGCAGGGTGCATTGTAAGCATAAGATAGGACAAGCCCTGATGTGTGTGGCATGTCCTAACAGTGAATTACAGCCATTTTCGTTTTTCACTATTGTAAGGCTACCTGTTCTCATAGGCCAGAATGGACTGTTGGAATTGTTACATCCTATGATACTAACAGACCCAGGGAACATGGTAGAAAATCGAGTTTAGTATGCCTGAACTCAGAATCATAAAATACATCTGTTAACAAGGTTTATTTTAATGTTCTGTGTTTGCAAACACCACTTTTAGAAAGATGGCCTTTGCTTGCCTAACCATTTCAGCCCGCCTCTGCGCTGATGTGTATCTACTGTCTGGTTTGTGTGAGTGACAGGGCTGGGGAATTCCAAGAGACAGTCTGGGCAGCCAGGTGGTGAATAGGAAGATTACACCAGGATGGGTGGGATGAGTGCACCTGGACTTTGAATAGGGCTGTGCTCTGCCACCACAATGCTGGCTCCACCCCCTGTGGAGCGTCTGATGTCTCTGCCCTGCACACTGAAAGAAGAAGCCTGCATCATTTCAACAAAGTGCTCAGCAACCGGACCGAACTAGGCAAGGGCCCCCCTGGCCTGCAAGAACAAAAGAAATGTCGTATAAGTATAGGAGCCCTGCTCCTAAGAAATCAGATCCTGCAACAAGACGAACCTCTGCCTGAGGGGAAGGAACCGGGAAAGCTGTAGGAGGAGTACTGTCCCTGACCTGGGGGATTGGCCTGCAGTGGTTGCCTTGCTGCTGAAGGAGAGGAGAAAG
The DNA here is from genome assembly GCF_964204655.1 of Triturus cristatus. Taxonomy (NCBI): domain Eukaryota; kingdom Metazoa; phylum Chordata; class Amphibia; order Caudata; family Salamandridae; genus Triturus; species Triturus cristatus. Next base: position 45,384,772 of record NC_140589.1, read on the forward strand.
ATTGCTGACAAACTTTATTTCCACTTCTGCTGTTTAAGATCTCCAAGGGCTTGTGCTTGAGCTTGCCCCCTGAACGAAGTCCCAGGACCAGTGGACTTCACCCCCCCTGAGAGCCATTGTTCTCACCGTGAAGCTGACGGTGAGAGAAGCGTGCGCCTCCCAAATCGGCACGTACACTGGCAAGCCTGTGCCCCGCTGTCCGGCCCAAACAACGCGACTAAGGCCCTTTACGAGCCGTAGCTCGCAACGTGAAGGAAGGACTTTGTGACGCCCTTTGTTGCCCCCTCTCCGCATCGTACTGCTCAGCGTGCCCCCCTACCCCTGTTGTGGGCCGGTTGCGGCACGTAGAGTGGTTGGTACGTGGCTCCCCACCGGAGCGTATTGCCTGCTTCGCACCGCGCTGAGAGAAAAGGCGCCACTTTCAAGGTACGGCTCGTACGCCGCAACGAAGAGCCAGCGCACCGTACTTCCGCACCATTTCCTTGAGCATCGTGACTGAGGCCCCCCTACGAGCTGTAGCTCGCACCACAAGAGGAGGACATTGCACCGTACAACACGCTGGGATTCAACGCATCGTCCGTGACGAACTTCTAAAGATAAAGTTACTGTGTCCTCTTCGCACCATAGGGTGTACGCTCTGCACCGGAGCACCTGTAGCGTGTGTGAGCCCTGCTCGTGAGCACCACAGGAGTGCACTTCGCACTGGAGCATCGGGGCGTCTGTGAGCCCTTCCGTAAGCATCGCAGGAGTACGCATCACCCGGAGCATCCGCAACGCTTGTGAGCCCCGCTCATAAGCCTCCCTCCAGCCCCGTACGAACCGTACGACGTACACGAAGTGCACAGAACTATTGAAATACGCTCAAAATCAAGAACTGCTTATTGCTAAGAGTATTGTGGGCCCGTTTAACGTTATTGGGTCTTGTGCTAAGTCTGCCTCTATATAAAGTAATTATTTTTGATAAAACCAGTGTGAAGTCCATTTGTGTGGGTATCATTGAATTACTGTGTGTAGTCCCAAATGCTTAACCATTGCGCCCTGAGATAAGCCTTGTCTGCTCGCGCCAAGCTACCTAGAGGGTGAGCAGGGGTAATTGTTGGAGTGTAACCCCTTACCCTGACTGGAAGAGAGGATCCCTGCTTGACACAAGTCCCTACCTGTGTCAACCAGAGATTCCCAATTCTAACACCGGGCAGTGCGTAGTGTGGGAGTCGCAAGCAAATGCTATCATACCTGTCAGGGGGTGCTGGGCACATGCAAGTTCCTGCTCGGAGCTGCAGATGTGCTACCACCTGATAGTACAGACAAAGGACCTTTCATCGCTACAGTAACTTCACAAGCTGCATGCATACAGGAGACGTACAGAGGCCGGTTGTGGGTGTGATGGGACATCTGCGACCCCGGGAATCATGGACGATTTGCGCAGCACGATGCACATGAGCAGACTCACTGTGTGTCACGTTGCCACACAGCTGCTCTGCCCTGCCACAGGCACCCACACTTGTGTGCGCTGCACGGTTGCATCACGTGCACTCCTATGGGACACCATTCTAATGCCTGTCCGCGCATGTCCAGCGCCATGCCAACAATACTGCGACTCTGGCCTTCGAAGGTGTGCGCCCACTTGGGTGTTGGCCAATGGTCCGGACAGGGCGTATACAGGTGCCCAGCCCATGGCTGGCTGGGATCATGCTGCGAATGAGGCCAGGCAACAGACTCATGCATCCTCAAGACTGATATACATCACACCTGGCATGCATGTGCCGAGACCCCGAATGTCCTAGTGCTCCTACATGTCCCCGTACCTGCAGGCCCGCCCTCCTGGTACATGCCACATTGCAACATCATGTACTGTGGCCCTGGTGGCGACAACACCCCAATACAGAGACACACTTACCGCACTTCCTGCACCGGGCCAGGTCCGGACCATGCCCTGCCCCCCTGCCGAGCCAGCACACGCAGCCTGTGCATGCAGGGGGGCAGGTGCGGGGCTACATGTCCAGGGTCACTGCCAACGCTGAGGTGACATGGCAACGTCCGCAGAAGAAGGCACACTGTGATGTTGCAGGGCCCGTGCACATCAAGCTGACACAATGAACACACGGACACACTTGTTCAGATGGTGTGAATGGCTACGGGCACATGCGCACTGCCACATTTATTATCAGGCACACTTACCGAGTGACACCTGTGTTGGGTGTGTGTGGGGTGTGTGCACACCAGCCGGCAAGGGCTGCCTGGTGCAGTCAGAAATGGACAACAGTGTACATCATAAAGGACACAACCACACAACCATAAAGGCCCCATGATTTGTGCTGCACAGAGTTAGTGGCCAGGATGCACATTGTCCTGCACGGGCTTGCTGCCACGGGCCGCTGACTTGCGGTGCACTGGGGCAGAGTCACGGGTGCAGAGAAGGTTCACGGGATGACAAGGGGCCTTGTCGTGGAGTGTCTCTATGGACAGTTGAAGGTGTTCCCCAAGGAATGCAGAGTACAGGCCCATGCTGATGCAGACACTATGTTGGAGATGAATGGAACAGACACATGTCGGACACTAAGTCCGGTCCAACCAGAAGAAGATGCAGAAAACCACCAGGCCATGGGCTCTGACGCCACCAGGGTCAACCAGATGGTGCCCATGACTCATTGCGCATAGAGTTAGTGGCACCAGTGCATTTAGGGGATGCCGCCTGCGATGAGGCATGTCCAATGGTGTGGATTCCTCTACATCTTACCCAGAACACAGATCCACATGTGTGACCTAATGGACCGCAGTGTAGGCCTGAGGCAGCGGTCAGCACGGCCAATTCACCGAGTTTTTCTTGAAAATCGCAATTTAGCAAGGGCCATATAAGAAGGATCACAACCAGGTGGTAATCATGAGTGCAAATTACATACAGCTAAAATTCAACAGAAACTTACTTAAACACACCCAGAATGCCCCTGAACATTTCACAATGGCAGCGCTTTTCCTGATGGCGAGGAGGATGAGGCTCCAGGCTGAAGCACACAGAGGGAGAAGAATACAGGAGCGCATCTTCAGAGCCCGCATTACATTGCTAGGACAAACAGAGGAGGAGATATACGACGAGTATAGGCTCAATGCTGCAATGATCATTGATTTAATAACTGAATTGGATCCCATTTTGCAGCGTGTGACACGTAGGACCAATACCATACCCACACATGTGCAGGTCCTATGTTGCCTGCACCTACTGGCGTCAGGCAGTTTCCAGGGGGTCATAGCAGTAGCTGGAGGTGTGTCTCAAAGCGCACTTTCACGTATCTTTAAAGCATTCCTTAATGCCATGATGTCCTGGATCAACTCGCACATTAGCTTCCCCACAACCGCACATGACCTGACCAAGACCAAACTGGAATTTTATCAGATAGCCCGCTTCCCACAAGTCATAGGTTGCATTGATTGCACCCATGTAGCAATATGTCCCCCTGCAGATAATGAATACATATATAGGAATAGGAAATGTTTTCATTCCCTAAACATACAGGTAGTATGCAACCCAAAACACATAATAACTGACATTGTGGCTCAATACCCAGGAAGCGCCCATGACTCCTATATATTCCGCCAGAGTGGCAGGGGTGAATTTGGAGAGGTACATCTGCTTGGTAAACGTGTTATTAATTCTCACAGACATTGCACATATGCCAGTGCATTACCGCCACTGACCCTTTGCTTACTTCCATGTAGGTGACAGCGCATACGCCTTGCAGAATTACATCATTATGCCATCCCTAAATCCTGCAACCCCCAATGAGCAGAGGTACAATGCTGCGCATATCTCCACCCAGAACATAATTGAGCGCATGTTAGGGCCGTTGAAGAGCCGCTTCAGATGCCTACACAAGACAGGAGGAGCATTACAGTACAAAACCGACCAATGCTGCAGGGTTGTGGCTGCATGTGCCATTTTACACAACATTGCCACAAGGAGAGGCATTCCTATAGAGGTGTCGGACAGCGAGTCAGAGGACGACAACCAGCAAGGGCCACACTGACGTGCAGCACATGGGGCAAGCGCAGCAGAAGGGCGCAGGAGACGCACAGAAATTACACAAAATGATTTCTGAGGTGAGTAATGATGAGACAATACAGGGCTATTTCGATCAATGTTTGTTTATCTCAAATTAAATGGATTGTAGTGTTGAAGCACACATATCAGGTGCCCAGTAGCACAGGAATAGCATTAATGAACAAAAGAAAAATGGAAATAATACTATGACTTGAAAGTCAGTCACAACTGTTGTCTTTGTCAATGGTTACCTCACCATGTCTGAATGTCTGTGGACATGCCAGTCTATCTCTTCCTCCCACGCACACCCAGACGCCTTTCGGCTGCTTCATCTCCATCCCTCATGTTGGCTACGGAGGGTGTACTGCTGCGAGTGTTGCGCCTACTTGCAGTGGTGACAGGCATTGACAGACTGCTGAGGCTTGAGGCCTCCTCACTCCCCTGTTACACCGTCACATTGTTAGACCCAACTGTGACAGCATGCATTTGTTCCACTGCATTTGTTACCTGGCCCAGTGCCTGGGCCACATCCCCACTCCAATGGGACATCTCAATCTGCATTCGGACAGACCTATGTGCCAGCAGTGCAGTGTTGGTGGCCAGTCTATTATTAGATTAGTATATACGTGCATGCGCTGCATCAACTGGCGAAGGTGTCTCGTCTGTGACACATGTCCCTCCTTCATCACCCTGGTCAGTTCCTGTGTTTCTGTGGGCACAAAATCTGTGATTCTGTAGGTACTGGGGTGTTACACTGCCTGTGTTTCTGTGGGCAGTAGGGTGTTACAGTACCTGTGTTTCTGTGCGTACTGTGATGCCTGTGTTTCTGTGGGCATGGGAGTGTAAGGACAGCGATGTTACCTGCCATCTTTCCAATTTGTGCCTGCACTAACCGCGTGTTTTTTGCCTGCAGGCTCTGCACCCAGAGCATCTGGCTCTCCAGACCACCCCAGACATTAGTAGGTTGGTCCTCCTGCCGTGTGAATTGTGACCTCGCTCTTCGCCGCCGGCTTCGAACTGTGCTAATCCGGACCTGTGCTCGGGGGGTCAGCGTGGGTGTTCCTTGAGCCTGGCTGGTCTCTGGTCTTACAAGTGCCCCATCCTCTGTTTCCACTGTCTGCAGTGGTGGGACTGTTGGCCTGCTTGTAGTAGGAGCATGGGATGGTTATTGTGGTACCACAGGTGTGTCCACCTCATCTACAGCAGTAGTATCCTGTGTATATCCATGCAGTCACTGTCCACTGCCTCTCCTTGTTCTGCATCTGTGATGTTAAACAGTGCAAATCAGCATTAATTTATGTCTGTGATGTAATGTCACATTAATCATTATTTTCCTGCAATTAAATATGTTTCTGTTACACTATTTATGAGTCTTTTTATTTCTAATTGTGTTTGCCAAAGTACCTGCCTGCCTGACCTGCCTGCATCTCCCATAATGCACTTTGTGGTGTTTGGAAAATGTGGACTGGATTTGCATAATGGACACTTGTGCTGTACTGAGGTGAAGTGATCATTTTCAGATATATACCAATGGTCACTTGCATGCATCTTACCTTGAGATGTGTTGGCCGCTCCAGAGGTGTCCAGCTGCGTCACCCTAACGACAGCTTCAGGCTGGAGTGTGGACTCCGCCATGTACTCCATGGGTGTGTTCCCAGTCTGTGTTGGTGTTCCCCCTCCTGTTCCTGGCTTCCTTTAGCCTCTCGGCAATCCTTTCTTTTGCACGACTGCGCAGGTCGTACCATCGCTTTTTTTTCATCTATGGAACGGTGCATGACCCCTACAGCATTAACTTTATTTGGGATCCGGATCCATATTTTCCTTTTTTCGTGCTCTGGTACTTTCAGTGACAATTTGCCAAACAGCTTGTCATGGCTGATTACCACATCCTCAATTAGTGTCTCTATTTCTTTCTCAGAAAATGTCATTTAGCGCTTCCTGGCTGCTTGACTGTCCTCTGCTGTGCTTGCATCCATTTTGGACAAGGGACAGGTGTTGTTCAAAGATTTTCTTTCACTACTGTTCAGCTCCTGCAGTCAGCTTCCTCCTCTCACTATGACTATGCACTGAATGAGGCATGGGCTGACAGACTTCCTGCTTGTGATGTCATAATATGCATCAACCGTGCGTCTTCGCTATTAGCGATATCGCAAATTGCGGTATTGCAAATTGCGATTGCGAATTATAGAGATTCGTTAATTATTCACAGATTTTATGATGCATGGCTATTTGCGATTCCTTATGTTTCACAAATAAGGAATCGCAATTTTCAGTTTTGATGCATGTGCCTGTATGTACTTACAAGAGTATTATTATTGTTCTTGTTATTATTATTACCATCATCATGATATGGAAAAGCTGCATGATCTGTGCTGTGAGATTCTGAAACATTTCTTGAAAGAGAAAATGAGGCATATTAATGGCTAATTGCCAACTTACCCTACCTGTGTTTATCTAGGTAGTTGGCTATTACACAACCTGTGTTTGTGTAGGTACTGGGGTGTTACACTGCCTGGATTTCACTGGGTACTTTGGTGTTACACGGTCCGTGTTTCTGTAGGCACTGGGGTGTTACACTGCCTGTGTTTCTGTAGGTACTGGGGTGTTACACTGCCTGTGTTTCTGTAGGTAGTGGGGTGTTACACTGCCTGTCTTTCTCTGGGCACTGGGGTGTTACATTGCCTGTGTTTCTGTACGTACTGGGGTGTTACACTGCATGTGTTTCTCTGGGCCCGGGGGTGTTACTCTGCCTGTGTTTCTGTAGGTACTGGGGTGTTTCACTGCCTGTGTTTCTGTAGGTACTAGTGTGTTACACTGCCTGTGTTTCTGTGGGCAGTAGGGTGTTACAGTACCTGTGTTTCTGTGCGTACTGTGATGCCTGTGTTTCTGTGGGCATGGAGTGTTACACTGCCTGTATTTCTGTGGGTGGTCGATGGTTACATTGTCTGCGTTTCTGTGGGCACTGGAGTGTTACACTACCTGTGTTTCTGTGGATACTGAAGTGTTGCACTGCCTATGTTTCTGTGGGTACAGGAGTAATACACTGCTTGTGTTTCTGTGAGTACTGGGGTATTACACTGCCTATGTTTCTGTGGGTACAGGAGTATTACACTGCCTGTGTTACACTGCCTATATTTCTGTGGGTTCAGGAGTATTACACTGCCTATGTTTCTGTGGGTCCAGGAGTATTACACTGCCTATGTTTCTGTGGGTACAGGAGTGTTACACTGCCTGTATTTCTGTGGGTACAGGAGTATTACACTGCCTATGTTTCTGTGGGTACAGGAGTATTACACTGCCTGTGTTTCTGTGGGTACAGGAGTATTACACTGCCTGTGTTTCTGTGGGTACAGGAGTATTACACTGCCTATGTTTCTGTGGGTACAGGAATAATACAGTAACTATGTTCCTGTGGGTACAGGAGTATTACACTGCCTATGGTTCTGTGGATACAGGAGCATTACACTGCCTGTGTTTCTTTGGGTACAGGGGTGTTGCTCTGTCTGTGTTTCTGTAGGTACTGGTATATTACAGTGCCTGTGTTCCTGCGGGTACTATGTTGTTACACTACATGTTTTTCCGTGCTCGTAGATTGAAGAAAGAACCCACCTGGTATGTTTTGTTATTTGCTTTCTCACCTCAGACTATGATACCAGGCTTGCTCCCTGTTCGGTTCAGATTATGTGGTTAATACCAGGATGTTTTCTTGCTTGTTTTCTAGAGGGTGGCGAGGGCGCTGACCAGCTCCTGCGCCCTCCTGAGTGGCCTGCTGCTCTTCCTGCTGCTGCCCCCTTTGATGTTCTGCAGCATGGAGGGCTGGACATACGACGAAGCTGTCTACTTCGCCTTCATCACTCTGAGCACCATAGGCTTTGGTGACTATGTGATTGGTAAGCGCGCTGCTCTGTCGTATTTCCTATTTCAGTAGAAGATGGCTGGTTCCTTCTGCATGCAACTTTCCTATCCAAAGCAACTTGAATCTCCACCATTCATTGCAGCACCTCATGTTTCCGCCTGGCTTGACAACTCAGCACTTTACAGAGAGTAGAGTTTGAGTAAGCCCTTAAGCCATTGGTCCATCTGTGTCAGTCCACTTCCCATCTTGGATCACCCCAAAGAAGCATCTCCTACCTCATGTAATTGGCTACTTGGTGTATAATTCTCTCCCCAGTAACTAGTACCATTGCAGTATATGAAGGACTATTTTACATCTGAAAAGTGCCCTCAGTCATCGCACATCCAATCCTTTATGGCACACAGGCAATGAATAAAGAAAACAATCTGTTTTGGGTATTTGTTTTTTCACTACGGTATCCCTTAGGACTCATTTGCAAGCTAGTCTTGGCTGCCTACCTGCTAGCTGGTGTTCACACATTAGTGCGCACAAAACATGCATCCTAACTGTTGTGAGATCCTCGTCCTAGCTCAATCTTGTCCTCACTGTTACTGTGGCTTTCCAAAGCGGCCCTGTCTCCTGCTCTTTCTTGCCCTCCGTGTTACCTAAACTGAGACAAAATCCTAACTTTACGACTTTCGGTATTCACAAAAGGCATTCAGGAGTAGTAAAGTTAGGATTCCTGGACCATGTCTTTTAATCCACAGTTAAACCTGACTATGACCATCGGTGTTTGTCGTTTTTCACAGGCATGAACCCGAGTATAGCCTATCCGTCCTGGTACCGGAATGTGGTTGCTCTCTGGATCCTCTTTGGCATGGCGTGGCTGGCACTGATCATCAACCTCTGCATCAGTTTATGTGAGAGCCCCAGTAGCACGTGCCAGGGCTGCCAGAAGAAGACCCCTCAAGAGGTAGAGCAGGAGCTGATGGACATTACTGAGAATGGCAACCTCCAGCCGGTGCTGAAGAACTCTGAGGACTCAACAAGCTGCAGCAGCCAAGAGGCAAAGTCTGAGACCCCGATGGATGATAAATAGATAGAGCCGCGTGCCATAGACTCAACCAATGAAACAGCGGTCCACCAAGTACTTGTCTCAGCAGCATCACACTGCACTCAAAATGGCAGCCCTGGGTAAAGTTGTCTCAAGTGTTATGTAGCCTGGAATGAAAAGCATCTTTAACAGGCTGGAGAAGACTGGTCCCCACTGTCACTTGCAGTGCAATTGGGAGGTCTAGCTAATAATGAGCTTATGCAAAACGGCTTGTTAAAACGATAAAGGACTTTGGCGATTTATTGTTTCTCATAGTCTTCAAAGCAGTGGTAAGCCAAACCTCGGGAATGTGAACAAACCTCAGCATATCAATGTGCCTTTCAATGGGTTGCATGTGCCATGCACTGGGTTATGACTGCAGAGCGATCATATCTTTGAACAAACAATCCCAGCCTAAGGGGGTTGCTCTGAGACAGACACATACAATTGGCATGGGGCTGTGTAATCAGTAGGAGCATTGCATAGCCGGGCCAATAATAGATTACCATTCAACATCCATGTTTTAAAATGCCTTTTAACATGATGAACTCTGCTTTAGAGCCCTGCTTTCAGCCCAGGCTCACACAACAGGTAAGATGGACGCTGCATAAATAAAGAAATCACCAGGTAGAACTTCCTACCACATGCAGCTTGGCTCTAGGGATAGTTTTGCACTTGGAGCGGAGAATGAGTTGGGTGCTGGGTGCTGAAATAAGAGCCTTATGCATTTTTTAAGGTTCTCCAGTTACTTGACGTCTTGATGTAGTTGGGAGTCCTGAAGGGCAGACTGTTGTCTGTGTGTTGTGGTTGTGTTGTGGAAGAGTTGGACCTTGTAACCCTCCATCTTAGCAGTGCGAGTCTGAACGTCCAGTTAGGAGGTGACGAGTCCCATGGAAGGGGCTCCAGGTGGGATCATGGGCCTGACTACCTACTGCCAAACCTGTGCAGGTGCATGACAAGTCACCCGTCAGCCTGAGGATTGCAGGTGGTCAGTACGCATTCTGCCACGTAACTTACATAGGAGTGATCAATGATTGTGAGTTGTACATGACATATACACTTGTCTCTATCTTTGTATGGCTTTGTGTGCAAGCTCTCATGCTTTGCAAGGTTCCTCTTCCAGAGCAGATGTGTTTGTACTTGGCCTCTTGTCCCCTTGTGACTGTCCCCAAGCATCCACTATTTAATCTTCTCATCCTCTGTTAAGCCAGTACGAGTGGTGACAAACTGAGTGTCTAAACAGCCTGGCATGTTAAATGGGACAATGTACAGGACTAGAATGTTCAGTGGTTGCAGCATGGTGCTGGAGAGTGGCAAGCAGTCAGATTCATAGGCTACAACAGTACACAAACCAGGTTTATTGTTACTGAAAGTGTTTGCCATTTTCACCATACTATATGTGTGTGTGTGTGTGTGTGCGGGTGTGTGTGTGTGTGTGTGTGTGTGGGCGCGCACAAGCCCACCTCATTAAGAGTTATAGCTATTTTTTGCCTAACCAGTAAATCAAAAGTGAACGAGGGAAAGACAAAAGAATGGGGCATGCAATTAAATAATAATTTACATGTAGTAACACCTGTTACGTTGTGGAAATGTACCGCCGTGAGGAGACACTGTTACCGGGTCACCCTCTCGTCCACGGGTCCGACGACTAACAAAGGAGAGATCAGCACTGGAGTGAAGTAAAACAAACCAAGTTTATTAAACACTCATGAGTGGGACTGCGTCCGAACAACACCCTTAAGTGTTGTGGGAGGAAGTACATTGAATACAAAAACCATCACCCTTATATACTGTTTGTTGCAGTATAATCGAATGGGAAGGAAAACTGGAAGAAACAAGTTTAAGCACAGAAATAGCTATAGGCAAACCAGAGCAGATGGGTGACCAGGTGGTCATTAGATGAGGAGGGGAGAAGGAATGTTTATGGTGGCAATAAGCAATTATTTGATAACATCTGAGACCAGGTGCACCAGCAGCTGCAGCCCCCCAGCACGTACATCAGATTGACCGTGTCAGAGAGGTCAGCTAAAGTTAAGGACACAGGCTGGGTGAAAAGGCGAACAGCAGATAGTAAAATGAATACGACAGAAACGAAATGGACGCGACAGTCAAAGTGGCTGCCGCTTATGCTATCATAGAATTTACACTTTTCCACAACTTAGAGCACGTAGTACGGCAGAAGTACTGCATGAAGTACTATCTGTACACAACGTATTATTAAAACATTATGATAATAGCTTCACATTTGTTAAAATCAAATGGAAAGTTATTCTCATTTGCTTTTATGACAAAATATCAGGAAAAAAATATCACAATACACAAATATTGCAGCAATAATATTGGGAACCAAAATATTGGATTTACATACTTTGCATGTTAACTACATAAATATTTGAAAAACAATATTGTATACCATTATATTGAAAAAAGATAAGTATAATATATATATATATATTTATATATTCGCTCACTCCTTTTTCACCATCCGGATTAAGGAAAGCACTCGCAGGGGTTATCTTTCGTATTCTTTATTTGGACCGCTTTAAAACATGACGCGTTTCGGCTTGCGCCTTAATCTGATGTTTTTAGATTTCGCGCCGAGAAACGAACAACTTTTTTAACAAAACGTAAAAGGTCACGTGATACATCCACGTATGGAGAGCAAAAAAGGACCACCATAAGTCCATAAACAAGCGCCATATTGGAGTAAATCGACCCCATTGGAACATCATAAAGCAACAATACCGCTGAATAATTAACAGCATACAGTATATATGTTTACCACAAATGTGTGAACCATATTATGTATAAAATAACATCAACTGTAACTTGTTGCTAATTAACACAATCATGCCGTGTATCGGCATAAATCCAAGGTGGTATTCTTATTACGCCGCGTATCGGCTTACATCAAATTCTCTCCACACATAATTCTAGACCAGACAACATTTAAAAAAAAGGAAGAAAGTTTACCTTACGGAGTACATAAAACTGAACATGATTTTACAGAAACACAATAGTACCTAAAAGACTTCAAGAATGAGAAAGACTAATCTCCTAGATGCACTGCTAATTCTTCCCCTATATTCATCCCTTGGGGTATCTTCGTGCCTAGGTCTATAATGTATCTCGATTCCAGTCTACGTAGCTGTTTAATCCTGTCCCCTCCCCTGTTGTTTAAGGGGATCTGATCTAGCCCATAAAAACGCAGCAGCTCCCTGTTACTTTCATGTTTGTCAGTAAAATGTCTTGCCACAGAATAGGTGGCATCATTTTTCGCTATTGCTCTCATGTGCTCCAAGATTCGTACTTTAACTGGATGGATAGTGCTGCCGATATAACGCAGACCACATGGGCATTCCAGGCAGTACACTACATAGGCGCTGCTGCATGTCAGAAACTTAGTTATAGCTTTAGGCTTCTTAAGGCCAATGACCCTATATGTGAGTGTTCTTCTACTGTTCACACAAGCCTTACATTTCCCACAAGGGAAGAAACCCCTAAGCTCCCTTAAGGTCCCCCCCCCTTGGGAAGTTTCGGACAAAATTGGCTTTGGACAAGGCTGTCTTTTAAAGATCTAGCCTTTCTGAAAGTTAGTAGAGGGTTAGGTGGGATATCTGAGCCAATGACACTATCAGTTTTTAAAATGTGCCAATTTTTTCTCATAATTGTTCTTAATTCATTGGCATCACTTGAAAAAGTAGTGATCATTCTGAATTTATTCAATCCTATTCCTTCCTTGCTAACTTTCTCCTTGGTAAAAAGGTCTTCTCTAGATACATGTCTAACCTTGTTAAGGGTTATATCCAGAAGATCCCTATTGTAACCTCTAATCAGGAATCTGGAGACACTGGCTTGTGCGGCTTTTTCAAAGTCCACTTCCCTAGTGCTATTCCGTTTGAGTCTTAAAAATTCCCCATAGGGGATACTCTTGACTAGTCCTGGTGGGTGGTTACTTGCCGCATGTAATAGGGAGTTCCCGGCCGTAGGTTTGCGATACAGTGACATATTTATGTTGTTATTGTCAATGCTTACTTTAAGATCCAAAAAATGTATGGTTTTAGAGCTGATTTCCCCACTAAACTCCAAATTCACTGTGTTCCTGTTTAAATCATCAATGAAATCTTTGGCTGACTGCTCTGATCCATTCCAGATTATACAAAGATCGTCTATATAACGGTACCAGGAGATCACCCTTTCCATATTGGTACCGTTGGGTCCTTTGGGCACCTGCTCCTCCCACCAGCCCACGAATAAATTCGCGTAGCTGGGAGCGAAGCAGGTGCCCATCGCCGTACCTGAGATCTGACGGTAGAAGTCCTCACCAAAGACAAAAATATTATTTTTCAAACAAAACTCTGTGAATTGAAGAATCATTTCATTATGTGCTGTAAATTTTAATGGCTTCTTTTTCAAAAAGTGAGCTACTGCTTCAAGGCCATGTTCATGCTGGATCCGAGTATATAAGCTTGTTATATCTAATACAATTAATTTGTATTGTGGGTCCCATTGTTGTTTTTCCATGTGCATGAGGAAATCCCGTGAGTCTTTAATGTATGCAGGTAGTGTCTTTACCAAAGGAAAAAGGAAAAAATCAATAAAAGTTGACAAATGTTCCGTGAGTCCACCTTGTGAAGAAACGATAGGTCTTCCTGGTGGCGTAATAAGAATACCACCTTGGATTTATGCCGATACACGGCATGATTGTGTTAATTAGCAACAAGTTACAGTTGATGTTATTTTATACATAATATGGTTCACACATTTGTGGTAAACATATATACTGTATGCTGTTAATTATTCAGCGGTATTGTTGCTTTATGATGTTCCAATGGGGTCGATTTACTCCAATATGGCGCTTGTTTATGGACTTATGGTGGTCCTTTTTTGCTCTCCATACGTGGATGTATCACGTGACCTTTTACGTTTTGTTAAAAAAGTTGTTCGTTTCTCGGCGCGAAATCTAAAAACATCAGATTAAGGCGCAAGCCGAAACGCGTCATGTTTTAAAGCGGTCCAAATAAAGAATACGAAAGATAACCCCTGCGAGTGCTTTCCTTAATCCGGATGGTGAAAAAGGAGTGAGCGAATATTTTAGCGCGGTTGCACCTCGGCGCTACAAAGCACCCGTCCGTGAGTGCGCTGGTTTCAGGTGCAGTTGGAGCCATATATTTATATATATATACATATATATATATGAGAGAGAGAGAATTGTAATTTATTTATTTTGAATTTTGTAAATATTAAAGTTTAACATACTAATATAATTACAAAGAGATATACAAATATTTACCATTATTGTAAAAAAAAATCAAATATGTGTGTAAACATAAAAAAAATTAAACGATGGATACAATTTTTAAAAACTACATACAGTGTATTAATAATATTATAAATACAAAATTTCCAAACATATACATAACAAAAACATATATCTAATTAAGTTAAAAAAATAAATAATACAAAACCAACAAATAGTTTAAACAAAGAGATTAAAAATTATTCAAACAGATTAAAAAATAAAATAAATATTAACAATCCTGACTAAATAATAGTAGGGAAAGTGTTGGAATTTGGAGGGGTCAGATTTACTATTCCCACTCCAATGTAAAAAAAAGTAGGGTAAGTGTTAAACTTTGGAGGGGACACATTTAATGTTCCCACTCCAATTTAAGAAACAGTAGGGAAAGTGTTGTACTTTGGAGGGTTACAATTACTATTCCAACTTAAAGGTAAGCGTAAGAAGGGAAAGTGTTGGTCTTTGGAGGGGTTAGATTTACTACTCCAATCAAAGCTCCAGGAGGGAAATTGGTGGACTTTGGATGGGTTACATTTTCTAATTCCACTGCAATGGAAGATAATGGATGGAAAGTGGTGGACTTTGGAGGGGTTAGATTTACTATTTTACACTTTTAAAAAAAACTTCAAATATGGAACAAAATATACAATGTTAACCTATTTAAAATACAAAATGTAATCATTAACTATAAATTAAATAAAATGACATTCTAAAAATCCAATTTCTTATTGCAAATATTAAAAAAGAAAACACAATGATTACTAATTAAAACACTTACTTCACTACTATCCAAGAAAATGAGCACCAACAACCAATTGAAATAAAACAAATAAAAAAACGAATTTTGATCAATATGAAATTAAATAAAACAATTAATAAACCTAAAGTTAATTCAGACAATTTATAAGTAAATTAACTAATCAACTAGTTAACAATTCATTTAAAAAACAGAAAATAATTAAAATAACATTGAATGTCAAACATTAATCAATGAATTTACATGGTTAGTTATCAAATAATAAATTAAATTAAATACGTAATTGATTATTGATTAATAACTATAATTTAGATTTTAAAAATCTTCCTAAGTGTATATCATACAAAACCAACAACCCTCTACTGAATTAAACATTTCTAAATAAATTAAAAACAATTACATTCAAAGTTACTAACTATACTAAAAAGCTAAATGCAAATATAATTTTAATACTAATAGCTCATACTGATACAAAAACTAATATTTGTCAAAATAATTTTAAAACAATATTTTCTATGACTATGTTAAAGAAAACAGTATTATATACAACAGTATATTTTACATTATATTATATACCCCAAAAAAGACTCCTACCTTCTATATCCTGTCCCATTTTTGTTTGAGATGACAATATTTTTGACACAATATTTGTGTATCACAATCTTTTTTCCACAATATTTTGCTAATTTACCTCCCATTCCTAACCATCAAAGACAACTACAATATAACCAATTTTACAACACTAGTGTCACATATGCATTTAGCTATTGTAAATGTAAGACAACTATTAAGTGAACTATGGGAAGTTATTCTCTACAAAGAGGAAACACCATTATAATTTCAGGATTTTTTAAATTTGTGATGATATTTGAAGTGAAAAAGTTATGTGAAGATTAGATGAGAACTGAGTTGCTGCTCCATAAGGTACTTTAAGGTCCATTTTTGTAGGATATATTTTGACTTATATGTAACTTGTTTGCAGTGAGTTGCATGTATTCATAACACACTCATCAGCTAAACCCTTGATGAACAACTACAGACGCAGCACCTGCTTAAAAAGCAATCCACAGAGGCAGCCCTTTCCCTGGTGTAATTTGTAGGAAACCAGATGGTTAAATGCAGGCGGAGACAGGCTGAAGCTCTCGCTGACCTCCTACAAAGCCAAAACTACCTGATTCCTGTTAGGTAAAGGCCTTCTACAAAGCCTTCCATAAAAGATCCCATGTGGCAAATGTACAGCAACACCAAATCAAAACTACAATTATGAAATGCATTATGCATTATTAGCAAATATTTTGGGAAAGAGAAAAAAGTCATGATTAAGATTAGACCAAAATTAATAAAATCACATGCTGGGATTGGGAATTGCTAATAGAAAAGTGTATTATAAATAATAATGGGAGCTCAAAAAATAATATAGGTCAAAGGAGTATCCTGGACTGGGGTCCTTAGCACCTTTTGTGGCCAACCGATGATGGACCGCAGCTGTATATGAGTTGGCGCTTCATCCGATCAAGTTTTATCTTGGATGTAGAAACTTTTCTGGAGATTGAAAATCTTCAGTGTGTTTACGGTGGATGCTGTATGCAAACGGGACTACACAACGTCAGATCATTGTTTTTGGGTTAATTTGGGAGGGGGGGGGACAATATTAGCTTTTAACCATGCTGTCAAAAGCTCTGAACAGGTAATCCTTGCAAAATGTAGTCCGGGAAGTTGCACTTTTTCATATAACTATGGTGCCTTCCCTGCGCCTCCAGAGATGAAACTTCACTAAGTTCCAAATTTTTATGGAAAATTCTTTAATTTCCTTCCTTTTGCTTTAAAAATCCCTAAATTTCAGGAAACCTTTCCTAGGCTTGAGGTCGTGGGTCAAGTTGTGGGATGGCGCCCCACGATTTCCAGCTAGCTCCACATCAAATTGAAACTATGCTTCTCTGTTCCTTCCATGGTGAACACATTATTATCACAGTTTGGTGAAGAACGTGAGGAAGCAACAGCTAATATTGTTTAGCTACCAGGAAAAGTGCACATTTTTGTACGGTATACATGAGTTTGTTTTGGCACAGCCCAAGTGCCGCCTTCAAGTTCCAAAGCCTGGAAGTGTGAGTTGTGAGGTGAGTCAACAGTGTAGGAAGAAGCGGGCGCCATTTCAGGCTCTCTGATACTTCTGGGACGGTAAACAAGCCGCAGCTCCCAAGACATGGCACAACACCCCGCACTCCCAAAACTCCTATGAAAACAACACTCACGTCTGTGTGGCTTCAGATGCCTGCAAACCGCTGCTGATCTGGAAGTGTGTGTTTAATTGCACATGTTTACTGAAAATGTACATAAATTTAAACCAGTCATATATCTGCAGTTTATAGCCCTGGGCAACCTAGAGCTTTGGAAAAACTAAAAATGTGACAAATATTAGAACTAAATGCCCTAGAATTATTTGTCAGGCTAACCCCTAGAGCCGCCTTGCTCCCAATACCTGAACTGCACAAGCTCTGGGAAAATGGTGGGAGACTTCGGGCAATGAATCACATCGCAGACCGATGGGGGTTAAAAGGTCACTTATATTTCAGCAACAACAAAACTGTATCATAATGAAATCAATGACTTTCAAGTAACCCCACCTCCGCCACCCCTCCTTGATCCGCCATGAAAAATCCCAATATCGATCCCCCAATGAAATTTCCCCATATCGATCCCCCAAGAGATTTCCCCCATATCGAATCCCCCATGAATTTTTCCCCCAAATAGATCCCCAATTCTCCCCCACATGGAACCTCGACCCCAACCCCTTATCTCTGTTTCCCTTCTGTCCTAAGCTATTCTGCCTGCCCCAACCCTTTCTGCCTGCCTCAATCCCGTCCCAATCTGCCTCTAGTGAAAAAAGGAAAAAGTACCATGGAACCCAGAAAACCTCCCCAAAAGGAAAGAAGTGCAACTATGAAAATTGTACCAAAAAAGGGGAAGGGTGGGTGGGGCACAAAATGAGTGCGCTGCCTGCCTACCTCTCTTCAGGACCCCCAAGTGGTAATCATTAGAACGCTGCGTTTGAAAACGCCGTGTTCTAAAGCAGGCGTCTCTGCTGCACACGCTCGCTCGCTCTGGGCGACACCAACTGCCCGAAGCTGCCCGGGGGTGGACATTCTTTGAATGCCACCCCCAAGCCCCCCATCGGGCAATGAATCACATCGCAGACCGATGGGGGTTAAAAGGTCGCTTTTATTTCAGCAACAACAAAACAGTATCATAATGTAATCAATGACTTTCAAGTAAACCCTCCCCCGCCACCCCTCCTTGATCCCCCATGAAAAATCCCATCTCGATCCCCCAATGAAATTTCCCTCATATCGAGCCCCCAAGAGATTTCCCCCATATCGAATCCCCCATGAATTTTTGCCCCAAATAGATCCCCAATTCTCCCCCACCTGGAACCTCGACCCCAACCCCTTATCTCTGTTTCCCTTCTGTCCTAAGCTATTCTGCCTGCCCCAACCGTTCCTGCCTGCCTCAATCCCGTCCCAATCTGCCACCAGGAAAAAACCCTGTAAAGGCGTTTTTCCTGTCCCCCCCCCACCCCTAAGGATTTGAATTGTGAAAAGTTCCCCCTTTCAGTAAAAATGAAATAAAAATCCCAAACCAGTTCAGTATCAACAGCTGACCTAGATGAAAACGCCAGAACATAAAATCTTGTTGTCAAGACACAAGTAGGGGACTGTCGCTAATACAGCCCTCAACCCCAAGGTGCCATCCCAATATATCAAGTAACTTTCTTTAATATTCACCAAATACAATTCTTGTGGTGTAAACGAAAGGTGAACCCCATCAGGTTTGAAAAATCTGAAAACAAGTAACACAAGGCCGGAAAGTTGTACCAAGTCAATTTTCCCTAGAATGAACAAGTGAGATGTTTGGGCATGGCTTTATAAGAAAATAAATCTTGTAACAAAAACATAAATTTTCCCCAAAGCATGACACTTTTTCCCCATCAATCAATCCTAATAAACTCAAAGCTAAAAACTTAGGTTAGATCTATAACGACTTTGTTCAGCCTTCATGACTGCCCACTTTAGAAGGGAGTGTCCCACGATCCAGACGCTTGCCATGTTTGCCGTAGAAGAGATTTGACGACCTTGAAAGAAACAGATGTTAGCAAGACCAAACAATGATGTCTAAAATTCAAACAAATCCCTAACATATCTTAAACAGCAATTTGATGTCCAACAGCCCAACCTGTGCAGCTGCTGTAAAGAAAAACCCCTTCTGACCGCTTCTGAAGCTGCTCCTATTCTAAAAGAATGGGTACCAAATCCTAAAGGATTAAGAGCAATAAAAGCAAAAATGTTCTCAAGACCGCTAAACGCTGCAAAGCGGTTAAGGCAGACCCATCCTGATGCTGACAAATAAAATTATTATTTGGATAACTTTGAAAATTCTTTAAATTGTAACCAAGCTGACCATGTGCATAGAGGACCGCCAAGCTTCCGCAATACCACTGTAGCCCCTTTCTTCTTATGGTCTGTTTGAGATGATTCTAAAAGAATACTTAAGGAATTTGGTGTGGTTGACATTGGAATATTTTAGCCATTGAAGAATTGATTTTCCTAACAACTCAGATATCCTAAAAGCTCCAAAGAATAACCATAACATGCAAACTTTAAATAATGAAGCTTCAAATGTGGAACAACAACGTTTATGCAGTGTTGGTTCAATGCCCACCAGTAAGGAAAAAGATATAGGTTTGCGCAGCGCAGCGCAGTGCCACGCCTCTTTATTTTAGATCAACCTAGTAAAATTCTCCTTCCCAACTCACCTAAAGAGGGGTCATAACCCCAAAAGTACTTACCATAGAAAGAAATGCCTGAAAGCTTCCCCGCAATGGTGCTAGGGGATATATTCTTGTAAATGTTGCTCAGAATTAAATGCAGTTTTTGATCGTTACGTAGTAAAGAGCCTACTTGATCATTGTTACGACAAACCGCACCTGACTGAAGAAACTCCACCCAAGCCCTTCTGTAAGCTAAACGTATGCTGATAGCAAGAGAGCGTTCCACCAACATCTTTATCTTCAGCCCGCTAGAAACCATACCTCCTGAGGAACCTGAGTGGTTTTTTTTGGTCTGCTTTGGGTGCCAAACCACGGAATCTCTGCCACTGAGAACGAGATAACGCATCTGCTATATTATTGTCCGGACCAGGTACATGCTTAACTCCAAACGTTATATTAAACATCAAGCAACCCAGCATGAATCTCTGCAACAATTTAAGCAGACGTCTCTCTTTTGCCTTTTGACCATTCAACAGATCCACTACAGTTTTTGTTGTCGACATGAAAAAGCACTTATTTGTTTGCCAAAAACTCGCCCCAAACTGTCAAAGCTACGATCAGTGGAAAAAATTCAAAGAATGCAATACTGCGATTCTCATTAAGCCACTTATGAGGCCATGGTTCCGCGCACCTTTTTCCGTCCCAAAAAAGCGTGAAACCGTTAGCTCCTGACGCATCAGAATTAAAAAAAATTTTTTTACTGACCATACAAAGCGTTCGTCCAAAGACCTGATAGGAACACCGTTGAAACCTTTAAGGACCATAAACCAAACCTCGAAATCGGATCTCATGGACAGCGACTCTCTAACCCTGTGATGAGGTAAAGAAACACCAGCATAGCAAAGCCCAACCTCCGACAGAAGGATCTCCCAGCCTTTATTACCCTGCAAGCAAAGTTTAAGTGCCCGAGTAACCGCAGAATTTCAAACAGAGTGAGTTCTGGTGACATCCTAGCATGTTCCAACAAATTCATAATGTCCTGCACTTTAGTAACTGGCAACCTGGCCTCCATTTTCACTGCATCAGTCTCCATACCCAGAAATATGAGGCATGTAGCAGATTCCACTGTCTTCTCTTTAGTCAGAGGCACGCCTAACTCTTGCACTAAAGATTGAAAGAAATGGAGTGCCTTGTCACACTGTTGAGATCCTTTTGATCTAACAAAAAGAAAATCGTCCAGATAATGGGACACTTGGGAAATGACCTGATCTGACTGAGAAAATCCATTGCAAAAATTAGCTAAAGTTTTCGAACAGCTGACAAGAGACTGCACAAACCCATAGGCAACAACTTTGTGGACAAAGAAATGTCCTTGAAAGTGTATGCCGAGTAATTTAAAGTCTTGTGGATGAACTGGAAGTAACCTAAAAGCAGATTTTATGTCACATTTTGCTAAACTCCGCTCTTGAGCCAGCCTTCTTTACCAGATCAAGAGCTACATCCGCTAAAGAAAACTGCACCACACTGTCTTCCTTGGCGATAAAATCATTCACAAACAAACCCTGTGGCCAGGATAAATGTTGTATCATGCAAAATTCTCCCTGAGTCTTTTTATGAACCACTCCCAAAGGAGAAATGGTAAGATTGGGAAGAGGCCAAGAAAGGAAGGGGGCAGCCATACTACCCCCAGCAATGTCAGAATGTAATTTATGAGTAATGACCTGTGGGAATTGTTTTGCTGATTTCAAGTTTTGGGCAAACCTGCAGTGTCTAAGACCCTGATAAACGAGCTTAAAACCTTCTTTAAAACCCCCACTTCTAAGCTTTTTCCCCGTGAGGATAAAAACTGAAGCCAGTAATAGAGCTTGTGGATATCAATTGGTGTAACTGCTTTTTGAAGTAAGGCTGGAATGGGGCACCCCTCCCTCTACCTAGACTGGTAGGGAAACCGGATGTGTGTTCGCTAAACATTGCAAAATGGTGTGTTTGCCATCACATTTGGAACATTCATTCCTATATTTGCATGGATTCTTCTGGCAGAAACCTCTGTTCTAATTCCAGCAGGCTCCTGTAGTGAAAGCTTGAGATTTTTGCCCCAAGTGCCCACCCCCCCGGGGTGGGTCTGTTAAGAAAGGGCCGAGAGCAATAGCAAGCCCACTAGCAGTATACAACGTAGGGGGAGGTCTCTGGGGGATATATCCATTGCACCCAGAATTCGTTATCCGCCGCACCCTTAGGCTTCTGTAGAACGAGGACTAGATGGGCTCTGAAATCTTTGTCATAATGTAGCCGGGCAATACCTCCAAATTCTGACTGAGCCTTTCTAATTTTATACAAGTATTTGAGACTGAACATTCTGAAAATCTTACACAGTAAACAGTTGCAAAAATCAGAAAGACCAAGGTCCAAGAGTCAGTGTTAGTGGGAACCCTGGGTCTTTTAGCTCGCTCCCAAGCCTCCTCCCTAGAGCCCTCTTTGGATTGAATCTCCCTGGGCAGTAACTTGAACACCTCCACAAACTCTCCATCCCCAATTTTGTCTTTGGTATGCTTGTTAAGACGTGAACCCAAGGGCATTGACTGCCCCATATAGGAAGTCTTTTAAGACCTATGACTTTGTCCTTACCATCCTTTTTCGCCTAGCGACTTTTTGTCAGGCACCACCAATTTGTCTTGAACTATATCAAGCTGCGGCAAAACTACATTCTGTAACATTGAAGGCGACTCACAACGGCAACAAACCTTAGCCTTTGCGCCTTACTGACAACTCCATCTGCTTTAATGTCTTATAATTAGGGCTCCCGGTTTTATGGTATTTATTTTTTTGCCATTTCCGTCTGTATTTATCCATATTTATTTTTTGGGCACTTTTTCTGTATTTATCCACATTTATTTTTTTCACAAGCAAAAGACGACGCTTCAGCTAGTATTTTTCCACATTTATTTAAATTGACAATGCACACATGCGCTCGGTTGTTATTGGTCAACACTATACATTCATCTGAAAACTTTGCCATTTGCAGAACATCCCAAATATGCTTAAAAGAGCAACATTATAGTCTATATATCATATCAAACCAAACATAGGTTTGTAAGCCAATAAATGTTCCTGTTGCATGGTGGGCAACGGGCAGCAGCAGCACTCTACAGCACTCCCATATCTTCCCCCCCCTTACCGTCTCTTGAGAAAACAGGCGCAGTTCTGAATGCAAGATTCCTGCGTCGTTATCGGAAACTGGTTAATGAGGAGGGAGAAACATTCCTGTCTCAGCTCTGGAGAGAACGCTTTTGTGATGCGAGGGGAAAGGGAATTCTTGTGTTGCACCCGGATTTGTTATCATGCAAGCAGCAACATATTAGTTGGGCAGATTTAATGCACGGAAGGATTTGTACATTGTGCATCCTGATCTCAGTATTTGAAGGTACTCAGATGTATGTTAATTGCCCAGGATCGCACAGTGCGGTCATGCAGTGGTTTTACACTGAGCGTATCTGCCCAGGATCACACGGTTTTGTTCACACAGGCCTGGTGGCGCCCAGTGCAAAATAAATACACAGGATTGGCACCTTGTCTCGCTAAGGTTGTTGGGCAATCAGTGCCAGCCCTGCGTCTGACACTGAACACATCACGCAATTCCGTGGACTTTGGACGCATAAATAAGAAGGCTCGTATCAAATTGTCATCAACGCATGTAATAGGCGGGCCAGCCAGAACCTTAGCTGCGCGCGGATGGTAAATATCTCCAGAAGGAAAGAATTCATCAAGTTCTTATCTCGTCACGTTTGCTGGGCATTCAAAGACCGAGCTCAGATGTCAGACACTGTTTTCAGAGAGTGCCTCTTCCATGCCTCTAGCCCTCTACCCCCTCCCTCATCACTGCTTGTTTATTTGGTTAAGAGCACTTCACTTCACACAAATGCTTGTGTTTTCGCTCCGAGTTCCAATTCTGTGAGAGGGTGTTTTATTTTTAATTAATGTCCCGGTGTCCATCCATCAAACTCCTCCCTCGTCGCTGCTTTCACTGCAACCATTTTCCAAGCTTTGCTCGTGCTCAGTCTGTTGGCTCGCCCTTATTTACCCATTTTAGCTGCAGCGCACACTGTTTAGAGCCCCTATCTCTGCAGTTACTGGGCCAGGGCCGTGACATACTGGATATCTATCTCCCCACTGGGTAGGTAGGCATCCCGATCGTTATCTGGACTAATCAGCCACTGGATCTAAACTTGGTAGTTGAGTTTCGGCAAGCGTTATTCACTGCAACACAGAGCCTTGTAAAACCCAGTCTGCGAGGAAAAGACGGGTGCTGGTGTAATCGGCAGAGTGAAGAGGCAGGGGCTAAGGGGTCAAAGAACAACAAAGCCTCATTAAGAAGTAAACGGTCTTTCAAAGACCTGTGAAGTACTTGGGTGCGGTGGCTATGTGCTTCCTGGAAGCTGTCTCAGCCCCGGGCTGACACCTCTTAACCCTCTAAGGAGGGGGAGACACCAGATGGTTGGGGGTGTAATTCTATTAATGTCAGTTACAAAATATAGTAGTATTTTCCCGTTTTTATATATAAATACAGATAAAGGAAAACTTGTTTTCTGTCTGTATTTATATGTAAAAATCCGTTTAAACGGAAAACCGGGAGCCCTACTTATAATGAATAGCAATCAGCGGCTCACCTGCTTGACTGGGCTTGTCCGGTGTTGAAAGCTTTTTCTTGCTGGCGCCTTCAGATGCCTTGGAATATCGCTCCAAGGGGCATATTATCAAGCAGGGCATTAAAATTATCGCCGCTTTAGTGGCAGAAAACTGCCACTAAAATGGCGATAATGGGCTTGATAATATGCCCTGGAGAATTCCAATAGAAGCCCAGGCTCACACCAGAACATGGGCTTCTATTGGAATTCTCAAGGGCATATTATCAAGCCCATTATCGGCGTTTTAGCTGCAGTTTTCTGCAGGTAAAACCGGCGATACTTTTTAACGCCCTGCTTGATAATATGCCCCCAAATTCTTCCACTCCTTTCAGATTCTTTTATCTGCAAAATATTAGCTCGGGAAATCTAGTTAGTAAACCCCCCTCCCCCCCTGTTTGAAGAGAAAAAAGGCTATTAGCCAAATCATCATCGGTAGGAAGCTCACCCTCTTCCAAATCAGATAATTCATCATCACCATTAGCATGAAACCCCCTGCCGAGCCCCACTGTAGGATGGTTGGGCTCCATCGCCCACACCACCATCAAAGTGTCTCCAGTTCACCGCTTTTTTGAACAGTGTAATTTTGTGGTTGCATGAAGGCATTATGAAAACCCGCTCCGTGATTTTCCTTTTGCTGAAGAGGAAACAAAGAGGACGCTTGATACCTGTTCAAAGGTGTATTACTGCACCTGATGCCCTTTTGCAGACTTGTCCTATCGTAGGCCTGCAAGACACTAGAACTCACAGACATGTGGACTCACATTGGCTCGAATGAAGTAGCAATTTTCTTTACCCTCATTGCTAACCCACATCCATTGTTCCTGCCCTTTATGCTCACTATTATCCCTGACAAAAAGAATGACTGACGCTGCCAACCTCAAAGCCTAAAAAGAAAAATTAATATAGGAATATCATGTTTAGTATTTGAACTTAAGCAAGCAGTGACCTGAATTACATCAACATTAGCCATATATGAAATCCCCACAGGTGGCGCAAGTACCCCATTTCCTACCAAAAGCACATCCTGTCATATCCTGACCCAGCACCCCTGGAACCAATAAAACCATCCTACCCTGCGTGACAAAGCGGCCCAAAAAACTCCCTAACGTCCGAGAGGACACGGCCATAATTTAAAATAAACAAACAACAACAAAAACTCCAAAAACCACCAAAAACAAAGGTGCTGCACAATAATGCATATTCCCTGCCTTCAAAATCACCACTGTACAATGGCTGAATGTCCCATCCCAACACCCCATATGTAAATTACAAAACATTTAATTATATGCTGAAGAACCAAACAAAATAGGCATAAAAAACATCAGCTTTGTATCACTACACCAACATTTTAAAAGCTCATGATATGCAAACACCAGCAACTTAAGCAATGGTGCATCTACAGACATCTTGTAAAGCATTTTGACATACTGTTTAAAAAATATACTCTCATTATCTTCTGCGCAAAAACTCACTATATCCACCAGGTGGCACAGTCACACTACTTAGCAATTCAACTCCTTAGTTGCTCAAGTGAAAGAACTCAAGCTCAAAACAAAACCTTTAAAAAAACACCGAAAGCATAATTTAAATAAACGATAAAGGCACAAGACCATAAGAGCCTCCATTACATTATCAGAGGCTTCGGCCATCTTTATTAAAATAAAAACAACTTCCCAAAATCAAAACAAATTGTAAAAAGCGGCACAAAATGAGCGCGCTGCCTGCCTACCTCTCTTCAGGACCCCCAACTGGCAATCATTAGAACGCGGTGTTTGAAAACGCAGCGCACTAAAGCAGGCGCCTCGCCTGCACGCGCTCGCTCTTGGCGACACCAACTGCCCGAAGCTGCCTGGGGGTGGACATTCTTTGAATGCCACCCCCAAGCCCCCCATTGACACACAGCTCTTGTCACTCTTTACAAGTCTATGTTAACAGTTTTCGCCCCAGAAAGACTGCTTTAAAAACGAATTGCTTTTCAGGTGCAAACTCCAGTTTGTGCCCGAAACAGGTCTCGAAGTCAGACGGTATTTGCCTAGGCGCTATTTGCGCATTTTCTTCTTGCCTGCCCAGATATTGCGTGACATGCACAATTTGCCCAAAAGTGTACAGGAGATAAAACCTGGTATGGATGTTGTTGGCAAATGGAATGAAAATTCCAGTTTACGACCACTTGACAAGTTCTAGGGTACAAAATTAGAATTTGCGCACCCTGGACAGCTTTCCCAGGAATTTTGCACAGCTGGGTTCTTGCCAGATTTTACTTGCCAAAACATGTGGGCAAATAGAAATTAGCTTTTTAACAAATAGTATATATGTGCATTGAGCACATGGGCACATGCCACCTAAAGCCCTGTAGCTGTAAACAGCTGTGTCTTGTTCATGTGTAAGGAGGCTGATGGGTCATGTCCCTGACTAGGTGGCAGAATGCGTGCACCCACACTCTGTGTACCCTCCTCGACGTATGAATCTGGGTGATACTTCCGGGTCTTGGTTTGTGTAATGAGTAAGCTGGGATGTGCACTCTTTCTTGTTTTTTGAATTTTTCTATAGGTTTGCGGTATGTTGTGCCTTGGTTTATGTCTAGTTGTAGAAGGAGGAGGATGTGTTGTGTCTGTCAGTGTGCCTCTTTTTATGCTGGTAATGTACCTTGTGCATTCCTGATTCTACTGGAATGCTGTGGTATTGTGTGTTTTGAGAGAAGGTGATGAAGTGACACTTGGGAAGATGAATATTGAGGCTGTGGTGGGAGCCTGCCTGCTCCTTGTAGGCTCATTGAAATGAATGAAGAAGCTGTACTTCTCATCTGAGGAGAGAGGGCACATGATAAACACGATGGCGACGAGGCTCTTCCCTTCGCACGTAGTGTGTTGCTTTTGATCAGCCCTGCATTACATGGGAGACTGTGTGCTTTGTGAATTGTGGCCATTAGAGGGCACAGTGAGTGTCTCCCAAAATGGTCAGTTTCCCTTCCAGCTCAACTTTATTCTTCCCTGCGGACATGAGAATCTGCAGGAACAGTGTCCTCGGGCTATGGCCCTAATTTAATTAGATGTCTAGTTGCCTGTGCGAAAATGCACCCATTTCCCAACCAGTCCCACCCTCCACCAATGTACCTCACCTCACATTCCCCGGTGTGGTGTGACGGCTGTTGCTAATAGTCGCTACTATGACCGAAGCCAACTGAAATTTGTTTGACCAGTTTATACCAGCTATACCAGTTATACCAGTTTATACCAGCTCCCCGCCCTCTGCCTCCTGGGAAGAGCAGGGCAATATATTCCGCCCTCATTGACAGAGGGTGAAAACTTTGTCTCAAACTAGTTGTTTGGTTGGCTCTGCTCCCTGCCAGTACCCCAGAAGCAGGATAAATGGTGGTCCCTTCATACAGAACTTATACTTCACCTGAACATTAAGGGGAAACCTTGCGCACCAGAGCAGGGTGCTGTGCCAGGAACAGGTCCCCGTTGTTTGCTCTTTGCCTCAAAAACCAGGTGCAGGCCTAGAGTCATGTTACAGCCATTGCTAGTGTAACCTACCTGGGGAAAAAAGACCCTGGTTTGAGGAGGGGGCCCGGCCTTGACTATCAGGACAGAGAGTGCGTGTGGGCTGGATGAGGCCTGCTTATATTGCAGTGCATTATAGCACTATTTAGCCCTTTTATACACTAGTGGTGCCCGAAACCCTGTCCCATGCCTGTAAGGTACCCCTGACTGGCATGCATGGTAGGTAAAGCGTATGTTTATAGCTTGAATGATGTAGGGAGCATTGTGTGTTGTGCATGGTGGCCCAAGGGGTGCCTAAGTCTTATTGCTTTGGACTTGCTGCATCGCTCCAACCTGCCAGTACTGCATAACAGGGGCGGCTCCTCCGTAATGGCGAAGGAGAGTTGCCCCACTGAGTCAGTCAGCGAAAAAAACATGATAATTAAACAATATTATAATTTTGTTCCTCTGACTGAGCCAGGGAGTCTTAGGTGGGGCGTGGCCAGGCCATGGCAGGAAGGAGGAGTGGTAGGTGCACTGTAAAGTGTGCATGTCCGGTTGGCTGGCCGTCTTACATGAGCACTTAGGTTTCTCCAGGTTGTAGAAACAGCAGAGACTCTGAGGCACTGTCTGAGCGGCAAACCAGGCAGCTCAGACCAATCCTGGCGCTGCTCTCATGCTATTGAGGCCAGTGCCGGGATTGGGTAAGGAGCCTGTGCTGATGTCACAGGAACTGATGATCAATCAATCAATCAATCAATTGCTATTTATTGCTGTTTATCATCTTGGGGGGGGGTATCCAGGCGCTGAGGTATTAGTTGAAAAGCCAGGTCTTGAGTCCCTTGCTGAAGTCAGCGAGTGAAGGGGAGGTTCTGATGCGGCGTGGGCGGTCGTTCCTCGTTGATATATTAATGCATCTCTATGGGCCCCTGTTTTTGGGTGAGTGGTGAGCTTTTAGGTCACTGAGTTGTAGGGACTGTTTTTGATGGAATTTAAACTGGCCACTGAGCTTTTGAGCCTTGATTCAAGAGCCATTGAGAAATTAGGACAGAGGACTGACGAATCGTAGACCATCTGATGCGTTGTAGCGTTGTATTACTTCTGTCCATTGTTGTATCTAAGTGAAGAACTAAAGAAAACCTAAGACTTCACACAGTTTACTGAGAAGACTCAAATCCTTTCCCACAGACTAACATTGGCCTTATGTTATTTAAGTTGAACGTCTTATAGAGGAGGCGGTATAACAGTTTTTGCAGACTTGTGTAGATCTTCTGTTGTTTGTGTTTAAAATTATTGTATCTGACATACTTTGCCGCATGTAAATAAACACATATTTTTGAAAGAATAACTGAGACTGGACTTTAACATTTCTAAATGCAATCGCTTGTGTCATACAGGACCTCAGGCCCAAGGCTGCCTCCACCCTGTACATTTGGTGCCTGGTGACCAACAATGTGTCATGTGTAGAAATTGCAAGTAATTGTCATTTCATTGTATCAATGTATGATGTGCTCCTACAGCCTAGAGGTGCGGCAGATCAAGGGGGTTCACAAGGAATGTCAAACTCCTGTGAGGGTGTAATAAACTGTGTTGTCTTAATCCAAATAATTATATTACTTACTTTTTATTCCATAAAACCGTCAATAATAAAGAACAAAACAGTACCTTGCATCTGCTCCAGATGTGTACGACAGCAGTGGTCCTTTTCTGCAATGTAAACAGGGCCCCCCGCGGCGGGGGTCGTTTTAAACCTTCCCGACATGTGCTGCTTGACTTGATTGTGGTCACTTCGGCAGTGGCTTGACTACTCCAAGTAACACTGACCTTGTAATTTACAGCTACCCCACAATACATGAACAAGCATTGGCTAAGCCAATAGATCTTGCCCATGCAATAGCAATTGGCTTGTCAATGTCTTTTAGCCATGTTGTAAAGTTGCATGGCAGTAGTGCAGCATGACTGAAAGTAAAGAAAAAAAGTGATATGTGTGGTCGGTGCTTGCTTCGGCACGCTGCTTTTTTCCTTTACTGTCAACCGCGCTGCTGTACAACATGGGGACAACATGGGGAAATCCTACAGGGTTGGTCTTTTGGGCAGTTGGAACTAGCTCTGAAAAGGTAATACGATAAGTGGGTGTTAATAGAACATTGATCAAAAGTGACATTCGATAAAATTGCATCAGAAATAGATCTAACACAGAAAGCAACTTAACTTCGAAATATCACTAGTGCATAAGATTGATCTTCCAATGGACACCATTTAGTTCACAAGGACACCTCCAGGTCACAAAACATTCCTATCACATGTGGAGTCACCAATGCAGTGCTTAATTTGTAAAAACAAAAATGCCAGTGCCCTCATCAGGAGAATACTTCAGCTTGCATCACCCATTGCTCCTGCCAGAAGTGTCAATGACAATATAAAGACCACTACTAACCATCAAAGGTATAAGAATGGCTGGGGCAGAAGGTATAACTCATTTCTAGTGTATATTGAATTATTAAACAACTGTTGTTCTGTCCATCTCTAAATAAGACAAACGGTGCCACCTTGTGGCTGACTAGCATAGGTGCTGGTACCAGCTGCAGCCCGTGCAGGTAAGCGCGGTGAGCGGTTGGGCTGGTTGAGGGGGGCAGGGGGGTGTTGATTTCAACAGACAATGACGAGGGAAAATTAATTATTTATTAAATTTTCCCACATCATCGTCGAAGCTCAACACAACCAAGACCGAGTTCCTGCTATTTGCCAAAAAACAATAAAGAAGATACAATACAGCCCTGACTCAATCATGAACCTTAGCAGCTTCAAACCCCAACTTTTACCGAATGACAGGTCACATGGATTCACCCTGGACACCAACCTCACCCTTAAGGAACACATTGCCATAAAAGACAAAGGGGCATATTCTCAAGGATCTATCGCCTAGTTATCGGCACCTTATCGCAGCCAAAGTGGCAATAAATGTATTGCCCCATTCACAAGCAGGTTCTAACAGCCGATATCACAGTTTTCCGGCGATAGCAGCCGCAAAAAACATTGCCATGACCCTGGCAACTAACGCTAATGAGATGCAGAGTAGGCGGGGGCATGGCTTGGCGCCTATGTGAGGGGAAGCGGACTCCGGAGCTCCGTCCGCGCCGCACCCCTGCCCGCAATCATCCTGATACTTTGAAGGGGCCCATTACCGAAATCCTGGTGGGGGAGGCTCTGCTGCCCATGCTGGGTGGAAGTGGGGGCTTAGCGCTGTCTCCACAGTGACCAAAAGCGCTGTTTTTGTGGCCGGGCGGCTCTGAGTGCCACGACCCTAAGATGGTGGCCGGGAGCTGCGGTAGCGGAGGTAGCCAAGTGCTCACAAAGAGCTCTGGTATTCCCTGAGAGGCGTCATCTCTCTGGCGGCAGTGAGGAGCGGCGGCTGACAGAGCGGCTGGTGAGTGCGGGGCACCGGGGCTGCCAAGAACCGGGAGTGCTCTGCTGGACTTGGAGACGCGCTCCACATACAAACTGGTGGCTCCCGTTGATGGGACTGAGACCTGATGCCCATGGTGCTGCGGAGCACTAAGTTGAGTAGAGAGGCGCAGAGCTCGGCAGTGGGACACCCTCCTTGCGGACGCAGCAGACGTCGACTGCCCAGGGCCACGACGGGCTCTGATATTAAGCTGGGCTTGGGGCACTGGAAGTGCTGACCCGAAGACTTCTGCGACGAGGGAGTGGCAGCAGGCAAGGCGGTGGGAACCCACTGGATCCGAGGGGGATAGCATACTGTGCACTCTGATTCCTGGGGAGGTTGACCACTGCAAGCGGTGCACAGAGACTGACTGCGGCTATAGGGTGGTGCCCATACAGCACATCTGGGAGCCTTGACGTGCCCTCTCTGGCTGCGAGCGACCGCACGGTGCAAGTGAGGGTAGGACCCTTCTGATCGCCACCTAGGGCTGGTTCGGAGGACACAGGCAGTGGAGGCCAGTGCTGAGCGAGGGAGCCAAGAACTACAGAATCCCTCGCTGTGCTGGTCAAGAGGTGTGGGGCCAGTCTCACTCTGCTCGGGAGGGCCCGAAGATCTCGGGGTTGTGCACTCTGCAGTCTGAGGAGGAGATGGCTACCTTGTTCCCCTTCTGAGCTGGCAATCTTGAATAGTGCTCTCTCTCTACTGTGAAGCCCAAAGGAACGGCCTACTGCGCTGGGGTGTACCTCCTGAACTTTCCTGTACGCACTGCCTATTCTAACTTTTCCTGAACTTCCCTGTGCTCCCTGTTTGGAAGTCCTGCGTGACCCATCACAACCAGTCAGAATGGGCCGAACATCCCGCCGGAAGGGCTTCACGGCCTTGAACGTGGAAGCAACGGGGCAACAATCGGATGACGAGGAGGACATGGGGGAATGGCGGAGGGACGACGTAGCAGAGGGCCCCACGCTGTTGGACATAATGCAGGCCATCACCTCCTCGAGAGAAGCTTTGGAGACCAAGATGGACGCCATAGAGGTGGATCTCAACCTCCTGAAGGATGACCACTGCAAGCTCAAAGAGCGGGTAAAAGCCACTGAGACGACCTTAGAGGAGGTTCCGGATGCAATCTCTACCATGCAGCGCTCTCTGAAATTGGTAGAGGACAGGGTCAGGATCTTGGAGGTGAGAGCGGAGGACAGTGAAGGACGCTCTCGCAGGAACAATCTGCGCATAGTGGGGGTCCCTGAACGGGAGGAAGGAGACGATGCTGTTCGATACATGGAGAATTGGCTTCGGACCGAGGTGTCCCCGGGGGGGCTCTCCCCCTTCTTCGCCCTTGAATGCGCACATAGGGTCCCAGCCAGACCTCCAAAGCCGGGCACACCCCCGTGACCGATGGTTGTGCGCTTGCTCCATTACCGCGACAGAGACCACATCTTGCAACAGGCACGAGGAAAGCAGAACCTCCAAATTGCGAATGCCAGGGTGATGATTTTCCCGGATTTCACCAGGGAGGTGCAGAGGCAGCGCGCTTCCTTTCTTGCACTAAAGCGGAAACTCCGACAGCTGCAACTACCATACGCCATGTTGTTCCCAGCACGCCTAAGACGGGACCACAGCACATTGCTTCACTACACCACAGGACGCATGGCAGTGGCTGGAGGCGCGAAAACAGGGAACGAGGAGTGCTTCCCCGTCGAGCACTGCAAAACGAAGATCACCTGGGCATTTGGGATCACAGAGGTCCATAACGCCGCTGGGACTCCAACTTGAAAGGGACAGGGCTGTGAGGGCGGTTGCAGAGATCAACCAGAGTGTGTCTAGTCTGTGCTCCACTGTAGCTAGCCGTGACATGGGCAGACTTGAGACTTCTCCTACCGGCAGCATGAATTGGGGCTCTGAGCCCGAACTTCCCGTGGTTACACCCCAGACGGCGGACTTACTCCAGTGAGATGGGTACATGAAGTTGGGTAAGAGAAGTCCAAGCTGGTGCCAGGGATTAACTCCTGATCAGGATTTACTCTGAGGGTGGAGGGACGGTTGCTCCTGCCACAAACGATAGCTGGGTGCCCTCCTGGTTGATACGGGTGGGGGGACTGGCTGGGGGGGCTCTGGGTTCTATTGGGTCAGCACACGCCTCCCCACGTTTAGTGACCAGTTGATTGTTGCACTAGTTTGGATGGGAGCTAGTTCGAATGTACCTGTCCTGGGGAGTGGGTGTTGGGGAGTTCCATGGGGTTGGGGGGGGGTTCACTGGGGTCAGGCATGTCGCTGAGAAGGGGCAGGAGGGAAGATCATTGTGGTTCATGATATAGGTTCCACCGTAGGACTTAAATGTATGTTATGGAATGTCAGGGGTATGCACACTATGACACGCCGACACAAGATTCACACGTATTTGGTGAGGAGGGGAGTACAGATCGCTCTGCTGCAGGAAACGCATTTAACACAGAAGTAGGGGGCGGCGCTGCAGCGTAGATGGAGGGGGAAGTTGTTCTACAACTCACACTTGGCCTTTGCCAGGGGCACATTGATCTGGATATGGGCAGGGGTTCCGTTTCAGAGCACTAGGCAATTGATTGACCCGGATGGTAGATATGTGGTGGTAGTGGGATGATTGGACGGCAGGGATATAGTGCTAGGGAGCCTCTACGCCCCCAAAGTAGACCAAGCTGGTTTCTTTGCGTGCCTCTCTGGGAAGCTGGCACCCCTGTTGACAGGTTCAGTGCTGTTGGGGGGTGACTTTAATTGCGTTGCGGACGTGGACCTGGATCACTCTTATCCACCTCTCCCAGATGCTCCCATGCACAGACTTGCAGCGACTAGGCGGGCATGGCAGTGCCAGTGGGGACTGATAGATACTTGGAGGGCCCATCACCCGGGAGATAGGGACTACTCATACTTCTCTGGGTTGCACGAGTTACATGTTGGTCTGGACTCGTTCCTTCGTTCTCCGGATGTCCACGGAGGGATTACCCATAGTGAATATTTGACCAGAACGATTTCTGATCATAACCCGTTGCTAACATTGCTGGATTGGATACGGGCAAGGCCCGCCATTCCTACTTGGCATTTGAGACCGGAGGCACTAGAAGATCCGCTGTTTAAGAACACAATTGGATCTGCGATTGATAACTACTTCCTAGATAATGCTGGGTCGGCATCGAACCTACTTATCGAATTGGACGCGTTCAAAACTGTAATCAGAGGGCGTTGCATTGGGGAGGTGGTGGGAGCCCGAAAGGTGTTGACACAGGATGTGCTGAGGGAAGAGAATAAGCTCCGAGACCTGGAAAAGGAGAGACCGGAACGACCTGATAGGCAGGAAGACCTGCTTGCAGCACACGAGGAGGTGACGACACAGGTGGAAAGGCTGCGCTCCTTTGATTATAAGGCCTACACCACTCGGGCCCAAGCAGAACGGGACAAGTCTGGGGCGCTGCTGGCGTGGTTGGTGAACCCGGCGCGTAGAGGTACACTGATCCTGGAGATTCGGGATCGAGGGGGTGGTGTTTTATACTCAACAAGCCATCAACACACACTTTCAGAACTATTATACCACTCTTTATCAGAATAGGCTTGATTTTGGGGCTGCCAACGGAACGGGGTTCTTAAAGGGGATAGAACTCCCCCCAGATTGATAACGAGGTGGTGGAGGAACTTGGTAAAGATGTTGAGGTGGGGGAAGTGCGTAGCGCTATCAAGCATATGGCTAGGAACAAGACACCGGGGATGGACGGCTATTCTATTCTGAATTTGTAGATATCCTGGCCCCGAAGCTAGTCGTAGTATATAACAAGGCACGATGGGAGGGTTGTCTTCCTGCTTCCACGAGGGAAGCAATCATCGTGCCTCTCCACAAACCAGGTAAGCCGGCCTGGGACCGGATTGCATACAGACCGCTTGCCATGCTTAATCTGGACTATAAGATACTAAGTCGAATCCTGGCTAGTCGGCTAATGGCTCACATGTCGACGTTAGTTCACGTGGACCAAGCGGGATTTATCCCAACTACGAACACGGTGATGAACGTACGGAGGCTACTGCGTATCTTGCGGGTGGACACCTATTGCAGGGAGGAGGCTTGTATTTTTACGGTTGATATCGAGAAGGCCTTCGATAGTCTAGAGTGGCCATATCTTTTCGCAGTCCTGAGGGCGTTTGGCCTGGGAGACCGCTTTGTGGAATAGACGGCGATCTTGTATAACAACTCCACTGCCAGGGTTAGAACGGGAGGGTTGATCTCTGCTGCTTGCACAGTGGGTATGGGCACAAGGCAGGGTTGCCCGCTGGCGCCCCTGCTCTTCGCGCTGGCAATGGAGCCACTGGCTGTTCAGGCCAGATTGGGCTGTCATTACCAGGGGCAGATGGTGGAGGGACACTTACAACACATAGCGCTGTATGCCGACGATCTCCTTTTGTTTCTGGCTGATTCATGGGAGGCCCCCCGGGGAGCTAAGGGACTGCTGCATTCTCTGGGAGAGGCTGCGAGGCTCTGTGTGAACTGGTCCAAATCCTGCCTTTTCCCAGCACACCCAGACAGTGATGGAACGCAGCCGGCGGAGGGGGTCCCATAGGAAACTAGCTGCTTACCTTACCTCGGAACCCAGATATATCACGACCCTAGCGACATGCTGGAGGCCAACATAGGGCGAGCTGTACGTAAGGTCAAGTGCTGCTTTGAGTTTTGCGAAAAGCTCCCGTTATCGGTTGCCGGCAGGGTTGCCTTGGTGAAGATGGTCACACTGCCCAGGCCTTTTTCATTTTTTTGGGATGCTCCCGATCTGGATCCCAACTAAGGTGTTCGCGCAGCTCAACACATTACTTACAGGATTCTTGTGGGGTACGGGGCAACGCAGGGTTGCCCTGGTCACCATGCAGCAGCCCAGGGTGGAGGGAGGCTTATTATCATGCAGCACAGTTACAATGGTTCACCAAATGGGTGGCAAGCCGAACCAGGCACCAGGAGGAACCTGATGGGCCGGACCCTCCCTTGGTGCTGCTCTCCCGGGTGCTGCTGCGATTGCCAATGAGGAATAGGATGGTCCCGCCTGACTTACAGGTGATGCGCCAGTGTTGGAACCGATTGGCCAGGCATTCGCGCACGTGCACCCCCTATGCTCCGGAGATCCCGCTGACGATATGTGAGGCCTTACCTCATGGAGGTGATTGGGGTAGGCTACGGGACTGGGAGGATGCAGGGATCACTACTATAGGGGACCTATTTGAGGATGGTAGCCTCCTACCTTTTAATGACCTGTTGGAGTGCCATGACCTACCACGAGGGGACTTCCATCTTCATGCCGCACTGACAGCAGCCATTAGGAAACATTGGCGGGAAGGGATGGCGGAACCTCAGACCTCACTGGCCTGCCTATATGTAGTAATGGCGGCGGGAACGAATAAGGCAGTCACGTGCCTCTACAGGAGGATTACTCACAGCTTGAGACAGCCTCTGATGGCCCTGCGTCTCAAGTGGGAAGAGGATTTGGGTGGACCCATTGAGGAGAAGCCGTGGGGGTAATTGGTAGAACGGGCCTGGAAGTGTTCTAGGAATGCCCGCTTCCAGCGCATCCACTTCTACATGTTGCATAGGGCGTACCTCATCCCGGGTAAGGTGAATGAATACTTTGGGGTTTCGACAGCGTGTCCACGGTGTAACCTAGAGGGGGCGGGGTTCCTCCACATGCTTTGGGACTGTCCACTTCTGGGAGAGTACTGGAGGGGGGTGACGTCTAAACTAGCGGCAGCAACAGAGAGAGGGGTAGCACTGACACCGAGCTGTTGTTTGTTGCATTGGTTCCCACATACTGCAAGTTTATAGACCTGGGGCTGGTCAAGGCCCAGAGGGAGACCACCAGCCACTGGAAGTCAAGGACGGGCCCCAACTTAGCGCGATGGACTAGGGAGTTAGTGAAATGGGCAGAAGCGGAGGGGAACTGTATATTGCGAATGGCTAGCCAAACTGGGAGCAACAAATCCCTTGAGATGGCACTGGTGGAGCTGGTAAAACACCCAACTGGCGATACTGATGGCACTCCTGAACGGGGGGACCCAGCAGCAGACAACTGATGTTGGGAGGCACTGATCGACTAGAGAGCAGAGCGCAGATAGGACGGGGTGACCCTGGGAGAACACCTGTCCCTGACACTGAAACTTGAGGTCTGGAATATATAGGCTACGGAACATCACTGTCCTGCCCACAGAACTAGCAGTGAAACTTTATTAACGCAGCGGCATGCCTGGGGAGGGAGGGAGGTGGGGTTAGTTAAGTTGGGGGAAGAGGGGGGTTTGTTAGAGTTACACGATATAGATGATGACCGGAGAGATGCCAACTAGCTGATCTAACTGACTCATACTGCAGGACGGAGGGTGGGGTACGGGGGATTAACCCCATTTCAGATCACATTACCCCACGTCAGGAGGGGGTTTTCTTCTTTTTTTATGTTTACCGATGATTGATGATGGAATGTGGAATGTAGTATCCTGCTAAGTGCTGATTTTGATTTCATATTTGTCCATTTGCAGCCCTATTCGTGGTCCTCACTGTGCCTATGTTTTTATAACTCAATAAAATGTGTTAAAAAAAAAAAATGAGATGCAGAGTAGGCGTTCCCGAGCAAAAAGCAGCAACAACACCACTCCACAACATTCTCAACGACCAGCTAGATCGGCGATAAGATCGCCAAAACAGGCAATAAGATGCGTTAGCAGCAGGAAACTAACACCTGCTCTGACCTGGTGGACAAAAAAGAATGCACATCAACCCCACGAAACCATGAACCAAACAAATCACCTGAAGTCGCATAATCACAATACCTAACATACAGGTGTGGCCAGAAAAATGGAGATCATACATTCATATCACATAATCCAAATAAAACCTTTATTACAGGCTCATAAAAAAACAACAATCTTGAAGAGGTACGGCGGGTCTTCTCTGGGCATTCTGTAAGTCACAGCCGGCAAGACAGAAATACAGATAAGAAGGTGTGTCATGCGTCCATCAAAGTACAGAGAGAGAGAGCGACAGAGAGAGAGAGAGAGAGGGGGAGAGAGAAAGAGAAAGAGAGAGGGAGTGAGAAAGAGAGGGAGAGAGAAGGAGAGAGATAGAGAGGGAGAGAGAAAGAGAGAGAGGGAGAGATAGAGAGGGTGAGAGAAAGAGAGAGAGAGAGAGATAGAGGACTGAGAAAGAGAGCAAGAGAAAGAGAGAGTAAGAGAGAGAGAGAGGGAGTGAGAGAGAAAGAGAGGGTTAAAGAAAGAGAGAGAGAGAAAGAGAGAGAGAGAGGGAGGGTGAGAGAGAGAAAGAGAGAGAAAAAGCGTGAGAGAGGGATAGAGAAAGAGAGAGGGAGAGAGAGAGAAAGAAATAGAGGGAGAAAGAAAGAAAGAGAGGGAGAGTGCCGACAATGCAGACCCTGCTCACCTGCAGCCACCGGTGTGTCTCCAACCACGTGCCGGTATACACTGCAGTCCCCCAGGTCCCTCATCTGAAACAGTTGCCAGAGACATGAATGGCAGAGTCCATACAGTAGCACACGCCACCATCGCTTGCCCACCCCTGCGCACACAGGCTGCTGCACCCCAGCCCCTCCCGCCGCCCAGCGTAGATTGCCCGCCCGCGCAATCAGGCCTCACTGCTCACCTTCCGCCACTGGCGTGTCTCCAAGAGGGCCCACCACGTGTCGCTAGGAGCCCCAAGCCCGGGGCCCGCGAACATGGCACCCTCCACTTCATGCAGCCCTGCACCGCGGGCCACCAGGTCACACATTTGATTCTGGGTCTTGATTTCGCTATGGCAGAGAACATATCAGTGTAACCGGCCTCATCGCAGGCTGCACACCCGCTCTGCCCTAGAGGTGCCACTAACTCTGAGAAGTGTGAGGAGACACCACGTGTCGGTAGGCCCACACTGCCCGGTGGCTCAGGCCTACTCTGCGGTCCAGCAGGGCTCAAACTAATGCCACCATTCCGGACCGCCTGGATGGCGCATCTTCGCAGGCTGCACACCAGCCCAGCACTTTAGGTGCCCCTACCCCCGTGGGGTGTGCCTGTTCCTGCCGCAGTGTATCTGGTGCCACCAAGTCTGTGCACCGCAAGCCATGGACCCTTTATGATTGAGTCCCGCGGTGCGGACGCCATCATGTCACCCCTGGCACTGGGCAA
This sequence comes from Triturus cristatus, assembly GCF_964204655.1. Lineage (NCBI taxonomy): Eukaryota > Metazoa > Chordata > Amphibia > Caudata > Salamandridae > Triturus > Triturus cristatus. The sequence goes on from NC_140589.1 coordinate 45,424,329, forward strand.
TGTGAGGTGGGAGGGCCATAGGCCCTCATGCATAAATGATACCCATACAGAGACACTCAGTTAGAGAGTGAAATGGCGTCCAGCACGTGCGCCAGGCCCTTTTTCTTGGCAGGGTCACATGTCCAGTGATGGCTGTGCTGGATGGGTGTGGTGTGGGTGTAAACCAGCCGTGAGGGAGTGGCTGTGGCATGCTGACAACTAGACCTGCTGCAGATCCCTGGGACATGTAGCGTTGTCCCCCCCTGTGAGCAGAGTGGGCTGGCCTGGCATATGCCAGTCCAGCGTAAGGGTGTCAACAATGACCCCAGGGCTCTGGGCGTACTTCCGTTCTGGGCTGGACAAGGAAGTGACTAATGCGTGTGTCTGCGTTCTAGTGTCGGCGCCCCCCGGAACGCAATCGGCAATGTGTCCCCCTGTGACCCAAGTCCCACAACACGAGCAACATGGACGTAAGGGGAAATCATTGACCCTACATTCATCCATACCTCAACACTTGCAAGATCATACACATGACACATCGGTGTGACAATGAATGTTTAATGCACGTTCAATAGAGTGTCGTAGCTGGAGCAGTACAGGGCCATGCAAACCCCACTTTACATTGTTAGCCCGTGGAGGGCCAGCCAGAGTCCTTTAGGGAATAACAAGTACATCAGAAGAGGAGAAGTTCAGTCTGTAGTCTGATAGCTGTGTAATTAGTGACCAAACTGAATATGGCAGTCCATGTCGAGCTCCAAGGTGAGTGTCGCAGAGTGCATTGGGGGACAGTGGAAGGTGATGATGCAGAGGGCAGAACCAAGCAGAAACAGGCTATATGGCGGAGATGCATGCTACTGCTTCCTTCTGACCATGAGGGCAGATTCATCGGCATCTTCGTCCTCTGCTGTTTCAGGTGCCTCATATGTGGGTGGTGGTGTTCTGTCTCCAGCACTGTGTGACAGTGACACCTCAGGGGCCGGAGGTGGAATGTGTGCCGCACTGTGTGGCACTGACACATCAGGGGCTGGAGACGTGGATGGAATGGTAGCAGCAGCATGCATCAGCACCAGGCCTTGTGGCAGCAATGCCATGAGGAGGGTCTTTATGGCATTGAGGGACCCAGCTACCTCTCACTCGTATGCAGCCGTGGCAGCCACTCTTTCCGCCCGCCTCCGCTCCATGTTCTCCATGAGCCTCCGCATGAGTCACAACTCCCGAGCGAGCTCGCTGGAGCCACTCTGACTAGACAGTCATTCTTGTCGCAGAGTCAGGACTCTGGCGATGTCAGCCATGGTTTGTTGGAGGGCATGGAGCGGACTGTCGGTGTCAGTTAGGGACTGTGAGTGGTCCCTAATGGGACTTAGACACCCACGTATGGCGTCTAGTTTGTCTGCCATGTGGTTGAACCCCACCTGCCCCTGTTCAGCCAGCTTCTCCTGGCACCCCAACACACGGAGCTGGAAGGTTATGTGTGCATCGTGGGGGTCCTGGGAGGCAGCCGTGGTGGTGGGTGCTGCCTGCTGTGTGTTCTGTGCAGGGGGTGGGTTCTCCTCATAGCAGCTGGGCTGCCCTGCTCCTGGAAGTGGGCTGCAGAGGCTCCCCACGAGCTGTTGGAGGGCGTCGGAGTCGAAGGTGTGGTGGTCCTCTTCATCATCAGAGAAGAGGGTTTGGGACTGCTCTGCAGGAGGTGTTGGATTTCCCCCTACAATGTGAAGGGGAGATGCAGTTTAACATTGTGTTCACATGTATATTGACACATTGTACATGTTTACATTCAGACTGCATGACAGTGTACAGTATGACTGTTTGTGGGAAGCTGCCTATTTGATGCGGGACAGTGGACATTTCGACAACATCACGGATGTGTGTTTTAACTTGTGAATTGTCAACTCACATTTCCCTGCGATGCCATATGTGATTGGCCAGTTTCTGCCTACATGCGGCACCAGTTGTGTCCTCTGTTCTGTTGTGGACGTGTTGCGGATTGTGCCACATCGTTGTCAATGTTGATGTGCTCTGCATGTGATGCGTGTGTGCTGCATTTTGGGGGAGTCGCCCCTGCAGCTCTGATTTGGCTGCCCCTTATCCCTTACATGCGGTGTGCCTCTGACTTCTGTGCTTATACAGTGCTGTGATGTTGCATACTTGGGTGCATTGGTCTCTTGGTGGGAGTTGGGGGTCTGGGGCATGGTTTGTCCGCAGATGTGTTATGCTTACTTGTGCAAGTGTGCCATTGTGCCCATCTCCCCCGTCCCTGTTCCGTAGTCACCCTGTTGCTGTTGTGTCCTGTCATGTTAAGCAATATCCGGGCCCCCAACTCCTGCCACCGTCTCCCCACTGATGACTGTGGACACCATTTCCTCCATCTCGTCCATCTCCTCCTGTGGCGCTGGGCTCCCACCTCCAGTCTGCATTGCTGCCTTCCTTGTTTACAAGTATCTGCTTGGTTTTGCGCTTAACATCATTCTTGACCTCTTCCATTGTCCTCTTCAGCACTCCGACTGCATTCACCTTCTCCACGATGGTCTGCCATATTCTATTTTTAGTTGCCAGTGACACAGTGGAGGTGACGAACAGTAGTTGATGGTGTTCTATCACCTCCGTTATCAGAATCCTGTTTTCCTGTGGACTGAACCTTGACTTCCTACTCTTCTTCTCCTTGCCCTTCCCTGACCCCAAGGTCCCAGCCTGGTCCCCAGGGGGGATTGTGGGGTTTTGGTTGTCCTCTGCACTTGCTCGAGCTGACTCCATTTTGCTTCACTGTTGTTTAGCTTTTGTATGTGTTTTTTTCCCCAACTTTTGTAGTGCATTTTCCCGCGTGTCGCGTGGGGATTGCAGGCCTGTGACTGGTTTTCGCTGATTTTTGTATCGCAATTTGCATCATCGCCGCTTTTTTCGCGTTGGTGTTCTGCATTTTTGCGGCGTCGCGTTGATTCTAACGTGTTCATTTGACGCGTTGTGGTGGGTCTATCGCATGGTGCCGCCGTGTTGAGAATACTACATTAACACAGTGTTATTTTTTCTGTGCTAGACTGCGATGTGAAGAGTTGCGTTAAGCTACTTTTGCGGTAGTTATCACACGTTCTTGAGAATATCCCCCAAAGACGGTCTGGTACCAGCTGTCTTTTCTAAACCATATCTTACAGAAAGATCCTTCAAAACTGCTGCTCAAGCCCTTGTACTTTTGCATCTGGGTGGTGGTAATGCCCTAATCCATGTCTTCCCAGACTCCACACTGGTACCCCTTTGTGGTATACTACACACCATGGCACATCTCATCCAGGGCCTGAAGAAATATGATCACATCACCCCTGCCCTCACAAAACCTTACTGGCTGCCCTTGGCAGACCACACTGTTTTCTCCACGAGCTGCAGAAAGCCATCACGATCAGCACCCCTGCTCATCTTGTAGACAAGCCCACCATCTCTGATGGTTCACAACACAATAAGATGTGTAAAAAAGAAAAAACAAGACAACAGGCCTTTTCCACCTGTGCACCCACAAGCTTGAACACCCCCATATCCTTCAGAACTGCCCCAAACCTGCTCCAATTTGTGGAAGGGTTGAAGACTCATTTCTTTAAAGAACACTACATCCCAGTGCATGACCCATCCACAGCACAGCTTCCTCTCCTATCACTCGCCGGCTTGAAGCTTGCCTTTGACCCCGTACAGGGCTCCACTCCCTTCTGAACAGGAAGGGCTCTGGAAATAGTGTACACATACACATATACAATCCAGTCATGGTCTGGCAGTCTTTGAGTTTTAACTGGGGCTTGGGCGAGTTCACCCCATGATCATCATGAAGCTTGCTTTCCTCGTGCTCCTGGTGTAGATGGTTTTAATTATGTGGTGTTTGTTTGACCTGCTTTGTGGCCACAGAATAGACTGTTTCCAAGTCCCTTATTTTTAAAGTATATCAAATCACAGATGGTTACATGTAGGTTTAGGCTGTCTCTCAAACAATCAAGTCTGTCACTGTATTTTTCCTTTTTTCCGTTTTTTGAATATAGATTAAATAATTGTATGTGAAATATATGGTTGACATGCAAGGTCTCTTCACATTACTCACAACAAGACATGGACTGTGCATTCGTGTATTTTAACTCACTGCGCGTTTAAGATGCTCTGGTGTTTGCTCACTTCACTCGTTTTCTCTTTAATGATTGCACCTGGATTCCAATCTTAAACTAGAATGATGATAGTGGTTGGGGGTGGGGGGGCTTGCACAGTAGGTGCATAAGTGAGAGGAGGAGCGAGTGCTTGCACAGTGGGGCATAAGGGGGAGGGGGAGCGGGTTCTTGCACAGCGGGGCATAAGGGGGAGGAGGGGCGGCTGCTTGCACAGTGGGTGCATAAGGGGGAGGAGGGGTTGGGGTTTGCACAGTAGGTGCATAAGGGGGAGGAGGGGTTCGTGCTTGCACAGTGGGGCATGAGGAGGGGGAGCGGGTGCTTGCAAAGTGGGGCATAAGTTGGAGGAGGAGCGTGTGCTTGCACAGTGGATGCATAAGGGGGAGGGGGAGCGGGTGCTTGCACAGTGGGGCATAAGGGGAGGAGGGACGGGTGCTTGCACAGTGGGGCATAAGGGGGAGGAGGGGCTGGTGCCTGCACAGTGGGTGCATGAGGGGGAGGAGGGGTGGGTGCTTGCACAGTGGTGCATAAGGGGGAGGAGGGGTGTGGGTGCTTGCACAGTGGGTGCATAAGGGGGAGGAGGGGCAGGTGCTTGTACTGTGAGTCATAAGGGGGAGGGGGAGCAGGTGCTTGCACAGTGGGGCATAAGGGGGAAGGTGAGCAGTTGCTTGCACAGCGGGGCATAAGGAGGAGGGGAAGTGGGTGCTTGCATAGTGGGGCATAAGGTAGAGGGGGAGCAGGTGCTTGCACACTGGGTACATAAGTGGGCGAGGAGCGTGTGCTTGCACAGTGGGGTATAAGGGAGGGGGAGCGGGTGCTTGCACAGTGGGGCATAAGGGGGAGGAGGGGTAGGTGTTTGCACAGTGGGTGCATAAGGGGGAGCGGGTGCTTGCACAGTGGGTGCATAAGGGGGAGGAGGGGCGGGTGCTTGAACAGTGGGGCATAAGGGGGAGGAGGGGCGGGTGCTTGCATTGTGGGTGCATAAGGGGGAGGAGAGGGGTGCTTGCATTGTGGGTGCATAAGGGAGATTGGGCAGGTGCTTGCACAGTGGGTGCATGAGTGGGAGGAGGGGCGGGTGCTTGCACAGTGGTTGCATAAGGGGGAGTGGGTGCTTGCACAGTGGGTGCATGAGGAGGAGGGGAGTGGGTGCTTGCACAGTGGGTGCATGAGGAGGAGGAGAGGCGGGTGCTTGCACTGTGGGTGCGTAAGGGGGAGGGGGAGCGGGTGCTTGCACAGTGGGTGCATAAGGGGGAAGAGGTGTGGGTGCTTGCACAGTGGGTGCATAAGGGGGAGATGGGGCTTGTGCTTGCACAGTGGTGTATAAGGGGAGGGGAAGCGGGTGCTTGCACAGTGGGGCATAAGAGGGAGGGGGAGCGGGTGCTTGCACAGTGGGTGCATAAATGGGAGGAGGAGCGTGTGCTTGCACAGTGGGTGCATAAGTGGGAGGAGGGGCTGGTGCTTGCACAGTGGGTGCATGAGGGGGAGGAGGGGCGGGTGCTTGCACAGTAGGTGCATGAGGGGGAGGAGTGGCGGGCGCTTGCACAGTGGTTGCATAAGGGGGAGGGGGAACGGGTGCTTGCACAGTGGGTGCATGAGGGGGAGGAGGGGCGGGTGCTTGCACAGTGGGGTATAAGGGGGGGGGGCGGGTGCTTGCACAGTGGGTGCATGTCCTGGGACGTGCGTATCCGGTGTAACCGCACATCTCTTGTTACAGTAGGTCGTGTCCTGACTGGTCGTCTGAATCCCCTTTCCAACCCACGTTTGTCTTCTCACTCTGTTCATTTCAAACTTGGGTTAATAATAAAATAAACAGAGAAGCACAAGATTTTCTGTTAAGTAGGCTGTGCACAGCAATAAACAAAAACGATATCGCCCCATTCTTGCCCCTCCCTGGTATGCCAACAATAGTTTCTAGTTAATATGGAGTTTATGTTAATCCCCAGCAACACTCTTTATTAACTATCCAGCTCTGAAGGCATGCTCACTTCCGGTCACAGGGCGGGCGCCTTGGCACCGGCGCGGTCTACCTACAGTGCCAATGATGAACAGCAAGAGTGCAATCGAGTGGGCGGGCACAGCCCTGCACGCCATTGGCTGTCCTGGAAGGTACAGGGGGCAGGGCAGCCAATGCGGCTGCTTGTGTCGGCCGAGCCCCCTCATTATCAGATGCACGTGGCTATGGATGTTTGTCTGCAGCGGCGCCGCCAGCCAGCAGCTGTGCGTGACCTGCACGCGCCGGGGTCTCGCAGTCCTATATCTGCCTAGACACACATCGCGTGTCTTCAGCAGCGCCGCCAGCCAGCAGCTGTGCGTGACCTGCACGCTCCGGGGTCACGCAGCCCTCTGTCGGCCCAGACACACATGGCCAGGGGCTTTCAAGTACACCAATTAGGTAGCAAACTGACGCAACATTGTTAAAATCACTGTTTTCTATGAAGAAAGGCACGAGTCAATTTTGTTTTGAACCTAAAAGTTGTCATAGTCACTTGAAAAAAAACCCTATTCATTTGACACAGCCAGTGGCCTTTTTACTTAGTAGTGTATTTATGTCTGCCCGTGAATAACCCCCCTAAAAGCCTATTCGTCTACCCAGTATGAGCCGCAACTAGACGTTCTATTTTGTTTCACAGTATTCTGTTAATACAATAGTTTGTTCATTTAAATAATTTGTATAGCGTCCACACTCCAAGGGAATGGTTTACAGGACTATTGTCGAGGAGCTTTACGAATTCGCCCTCACTCTCCTCGAGGGAGGTAAGGAGGAAGGGGGCGTCATATGGTATCGAGGGGGTTCCTTTTCTCTGTCATGTGTGCCCACAGGCTGCTGAAATGATGACACAGACACTGGCCACAAGCACGTGCACCTGGGCCCTTTTATTAGCAGGCTGCAGGCCCACGTCGCTTGTGACACCTGCGTTGGATGGGTATGGGATGTGAGTGTGGCCAGGCCTCGAGGGAGTGGCTGGTAAAACTAGTGCCTGCTGAGACACTAGAACGTGTCAAGCAGGTCACTAAATTCCTCCCAAACTTTATAAAAACAAGGCAAAGTCCAACCTATGGAAATAAAACTTCGCACATAAGACACCACTTAGTCTCCCAGCCTCGAGAGGCAGTCTGCAGGACAACCGTGGACCGGTGGAGCTCGCTGCACCCGGGCCTCTCGGCACATGTCCAGATTTAACCAACTACCACTGGACACGGACGATGTGGAGATGGAGTCCGGATTTCTTAGCCGTCTGTTTGTTGGATCAATGTCCACTTACACACTGATGGGTGGGCCTGTGTTCTCTCGCGGTGATACTGTCGGTGTTAAACAGTTCAAACATGGTGCATCAGGAGAGTCGGTGGAGTCCCGCTACAGTCTTCTCTTGGGGCATCTGGGCACTGTGATGACAAGTCTTGCCAGGACTGGGATGGCCAGGGCCAGACTGGGAACCGAAACCGGCCCTGCCAAACTGCTCATTTGCCCCCCCCCCGGGAGGGAGGGGGGTAGATAGTTCTTTGCGAGGGCCGGTTTCGGCTGATTTTGTTACAGCAGTCAGACCCATGGTAACAAAAACCGGCCCCCAGGGGCCCAAAACCGGACCCCACCCTGGCGGCCAACCAGGGAGATGCCCGGTGCCCGCTAGGGCCAGTCCAGCCCTGGGGATAGCATTGATAAAGCTTGGGACGTTCTCTGTAGCCCGATGCACCCTGGTATTTTGTCAGAGGAGCAGCTTCCAGACCATCTCTCGTATAAGTATACCTTTGTACAGGAATTTCCTTGAGGCTCTTTTGCAGGGTTGCCACGGGACCGCGTGGACTGTGCAGGGCTGCTTATAGGTCGCCTGGGGGACGCTGCAGGATCACTGACAGAATTACGATGAAGTTGTTTGTGCAACTGCCATGATAGGTGACAATGGTCAGTGTGCTTGCCAGCAGGGCACAGGTGCTCATGAGCTGTCAGACAGACTCTGGACACTGGGTCTCTCCGTTCGATAGGGGTGCCTCAATCTCTTGGTTCTTTGCAGGTGCCAGTCTCCACCCTTGTGATGAATTGTCCTTTGCAGAATTGGGTGATGCACGTGGCAATGATGTTGTGGTTGCCATTAGACCTGGACGACAGATGGTAATAACTTTGCTTGGAGCGAGGGTGACTGGAGGGACTTTACAGCCACGTAGCACTGTATCTTTGCTAGTGCTGTTCTTCTCCCTTTGACGAATGGGTAGAGGTGCCGTCAAGGGATTTATTTAAGATGCACAGTAATATACTTTCAAATTCTTAATAGGATATAAGCTTTTATCAATTTGCTTATTAGTAAATTAATTCTTACATTTCTTTTTCAGCAGTATCAATCACAAAGAAGAAATTTCAATCGAAAAAGATGTACAAACACGGGTGTAGATGAGAAAGAATTTATATTTTTTAAAATAATTATATGGGTACTGAGAATATACACAAACAATGTAGCAAGAGGAAGTACGATAAAATTCAATAATCCTACAATGTCACATTTGTATACACTTTTCCTTATATAGATGAATTTTCGAAAAAGTGTCTTAAGTCGACGTTTCGGTCTCTTACGCAATCGTCCATGAGACCATCTTCAGGACTATTATGTGTTATATAGATGACCCCTGAGGTCGATTGGATTAATCTTAATGGCTGCTGCACAATATTAGCCGTCGATCGCGATGTAAATATTCTTTTAGTAGGTATCTGTTTACGCAGATGTCTAAATGATCATCACAGACCAATAGTGTTGGGAGAAACGTATTAGCACTAAAAGTCCTCATAGGGAGTATTGCACCGTAAAGCTTCAGTTATGTGTGAATCTGATGGTGAAAGCCTGGTCGTAGAATTTATACGAAGTGCGTCTGCATCCTCGTCATGGAACTCAAGCGTTCTCGAAACATACGGGTTATAAATGAATCTGGTAATTCAAGTCTAATGGCAAAGTTATCACGAGGTTCTTCTCCCTTGACATCTGCGGTTGTGAGCAGGGATGCCAACTGTCTCAAGCAACCAACACTTGGGGACTGCTGATTGCACTGGGAAACGTGGGGTAGAAGCACAGTTTCGCTTCCTGGCAGCTTACATTTGGTTTTCCCTCTGTGCTGTCGCCAGGGACGTCACTCCACCACGGTGGCAGGCTTCCATCTGCAGGACACTCTCCGGTAGTGGCACGAGGCCTCTGTCACTTCACCCTATGATCTTGTGCTCTTGTTAATTTTTTGTCGCCCGGTTCTTCGGTGTGACTGGTCTGTTCACACTCCTTTCTCTCTTCTTCTCCTCATTTCTTCTTCACAATGTGGTGTCGTGCCACGCTCACTTCTTGCTTGCTTTTTAATGTGGTGTCCTGCCACATGTTGCATGTCTTCTCTACACAGGCTGTGGTTACAGCATTCCTTTTGGAGTGTGCGACTCTCCTCTTGCCTTCACTGGGCCACTGGTGACACCATCTTGAGGTAGTGTGGGGGAGGACTCTCTGTGCCGTATTTGGCCCACTGAGGGGCTGTGCTTCTGCCGTTGAGATGTAGACGCTCTCTTCCTGCGTTCAGGCCACGCTAGGCCTTTACTCCCTCTCCTCTATGGGGGAGCGCTGGGTGCATGGGAGGCAACCAGGATCTCTTGGAGCATGCTCTTGGCTGGCTCCCTGTATACTTGCTCTGCTTTCCATGCTGAGGTGGCAGACAGCTGCTAGGGGACGCGCACAACACTCTTTTCACCCTTCTTAAACTTTTCTCATGCTGCTGGGAAACTGCTTTCAGCGCAGCAGGTACCTGGGTCTGGTGGGGGTAAATGGTGCAGCCTTTTGTGGGGGCATTGCTAGCTCTCACTTTATGATGGGCAGCAAGTCTCTTGAAAGTCCTAGCCCCATCAGGACTGCATCAGAAGGCCACTGCTTTGTGTTACTCTGCCCTGGGAAAGTGCTCCATGGGTGGAGCATGGGTGTTCCCACGCATCCGCCCGTGGATTCTGAAGTATTCCCAGACTTTCCAACATTGGTAAACCCGGGAGTGCATCAGAATTGTACGACTTCCCACCAGCAGCGCAATGAGGAGTAATATCCTTATTTCTCTTCATTCTGCAGCACACATAGAAAGAATAAAATGCCCCTGAAGATTGGTTTTGGGCAGGAAGCTGCTTCTTCGTGCACAAAAACAACCCTGCATACAATGCAGGCACCTTTGCACCATGCTGCAAGGGTGCCGGCAATATTGCTAGGCAACAGTTTGTGCACCAGCGCAGGCAGAGAGCAGAAAAACGCCATATATTGGTAAATATGTTGTTTTCCGGCCCTCTCCCTTTTCATGCAGCACAGCAATATGTCTGGTTGCATTGTGTTGCATGAAAGCTAGATGCATCTGCCCCCAGTCACCGGTCTTTTGACTGCCCTCTGTGGTTTTGCAGTCTAGCTGTCAGCTACTTAGGGCCGTGTCCATCTGTTCATTTTGTTCATTGCCGTCATGGACGTCAAGTCACCAAAATGACAAGGTTGCCAGAAATGACGTTCTGTACCCTGCGACCCTTGAGGACCTTACAAGAGTGACATCACATGATATTTGACTCTATGGAAATTAGAAGAAGGGGTGTCCCGTGAACTTTGACACTGGTGATATTACAGGATGGAACTTCATCTTTATTTAATAGGTGTAAGATTCATAAGATAACAAAGAGCTTCTAAAGCAGATAAAAGGGTAGGGTTGAGTTAGCAGCCTTATATTATCTGGTATACTGTCACGGTATCCAAGACGCGTAGTAGCCATGATTGCCAGGAGTACAGCCTCAGATGCCTAATTCCACCTTCATATGTATAGGAGCCTCACATACTCGGTCCAGCAGTCCAATGGCCAGCTCTAGCCTTAAATTCCCATTAGAGCCTTCACATGGGCATGAGCGTCAAATGACCAGTGTCTCAATGCTCTCACCGAGCGAGCCCCATCAGAGCTCCCTTACTTTAGGCCTCCTGTTCTGATTAGTGACTCGGTTCACAACATGGGTGGGTAGGTAGGAAGTGAAGACACGGCAGCCAGCCTCGAGTGAAGAGGGTTGTGCCACATGACCACCACTTGCTCCATCTTCACGCCCAAGGGACTTCCAACACTGTGTTCACGGAGGGGATGAGGGAGAGAAGCAGCGCCCAGTGCATTGCATGGTGCAGAATCCTTCAGGTGCTACCACCTGTATTCAGAGTTTTGTTTGATCTCTCCTCCCTCTCATATGTCAGAGGGTGGGCTCGATCTCACTTTTTACCCCGCCTCTGGCGTGCTTAATGCGGGCCGGTGGTTTCCGGTGCTCGGCACCAGGAGGCACTTAATTGTCAGCACAGGCGCTTGAGACAGTCTGTCACAAGGTGGCGCTGTCTGGCTAATTTAGAGATGATCACAACAAAATGTAATTAATAATTCAATATTCATTAGAATTACTATTACCTGCTGCCCAAGCCAGTCTTATAAATTTGGGGGCCTGAAATAGTTTGAATTGTCACACTTGTGGGAGTGTGATGGTTAGGAGTTGTGTTGTACTATAATTGGCAGCATGGCAGGGGCAATGCGTGGTGCCAGCTGCAGTGGCCTCCCGGTGAGAGCCCTGGTACGTATTTGTTTTACAAATTAAGCCCTGGGCATGTAAGCACCAACTCAGAGGATGTTGAGGGCTAAGAGAAGGGGTGGGACTACAGAAGATGCTCATGGCTGTCAGAGTCATGTTTACTTTTTGTTCTTGGCCCGGATACAGCTGGGGTAGCAAGGCGAATGATAGGGTTTGCAACTGCCACCGCTGACGACCCCAAATGATGCCCAGGATTGCACTAGTGCTGAAAGAAACCTACATTTGCTCTGGATGCTGCAGCTCTCTCTTCTCTCCCAGGCTGCAGCATTCAAAGTAGAATTAGCCATTAGCCAGTGATTTCATGCTGTGTACCTGGATGAAGCTTGGATTCCACAGATAATGCAGAGTGCCCCAGTATTTTTTCCTTCGAGAGCATGACGATATGGCAATTCTAGACAGAAGTACTCAAGCCACTACACTTATGTGATTGTACGCCAAGTGGTATTTTCCACATAATTATGCATTTACCGCACATGCCACATGATCCACTATCTGTTATATAATTTGCAGATGCATCAAACATATTTCTAGCTTGAATGATACAAAATTTATCCAGAAAAAACTTTGAGTTTCGAATTGCTGTACTCTAATGTTAAACTAGAATTAATGAGGTGAAACTGTTGCCAAGAAAATTTGGATTTAATGACAAATGACCAAAGGAATACTGGTAAAGAGTGTGTCATGTGATGCCTCATGGTTTGCCTTATCCTACTTCATATTTATTAGAACATTGGAATATTGAGCTCTCTATTGAAAAGAATAGAGTACTCTGGACTTCTAATGGCAGGTAGAAGCCTGGATCATCTACATTCCAATGTTTAACAAAGACCTCAGGGAGCCTAATGAATTTCAACCCTCTTGGGTCTCCGTGAGGCCTTTGTTTTACACATTAGAACATTCTGCCCTCTAGTGGCGGAAAGCTCTAATAGCCTTAGGGCCCTCTGTTGCGGGCTCTACTGGCCATTAAAGGACCGCTCCCTTGTTAAAGGCCCTCACCTTCGGCTCTGGCCTTTAATGCTGGGGTAGGCCTTTAATGGCCGTTAGAGCCCGCTGCGGAGGGCTCTTAGGCTATAGTAAACCATTTCATGTAATTTCATTCTCTATTGCTGCATAATTCCACTGGCCCTAAATATAGTCAGTTGCCTTCAGGTGAAGACTTTTACCAATATTTACTTAGGGCCTGAATTAGATCTTGATGGCGATTACTCCGTCAGAAGGGTGACGGATATCCTGGGCGTTGAAACATAAATCCCATTGTATCCTATTGGGTTTATATTTCAGCGGACGGGATGTCCGTCACCGTTGTGATGGAGTAGCCCATCCGCCAAATCTAAATCAGGCCCTAAGACTTTGCGCTGTCGCAAAGTGATGAAAGCGTTGAAGTGGTATTTATATTCCAGGATAATAAGGTATTTTGCACCAGGAAGCAGTAGTTTTCTCAGCCCCAGAGTGATTTGCACTGCTTTGAGTCAAGGAGGCCTTATTCGGCCGTTAGCTGCGTTACTTGGATGGAGCAGCGGAAACACACACAGGCGGTGATGCAAAGCCCAATCTCCTTGGATAGCCAGACCTGGCTTTGCATCGGAGGCAGGCATTAGCCAGGGGAAATGTCTTAATTGCTCAAACAAACCCAGTCATTTCATGTCTATTGAAGAGCAGATGGTACGCATCCAATACGTGGGATCGTTCTGAGTTTATCCTGCATAGGAATTTGTACTGGAAGGGTATGCCGTATGCCTCTAGTACCAATACTACATTATGCCGCACACACTCAAGTCTGCAGCACAGTGCGAGGCAGTGCATCACGTAAGATGGCCTCATTAGAGCTGCAGAGCAGGGGACGGCAGCAGCAGCAGGACAATCTTAGTAGATATGGCTCTGTGCTGTGTTTTGAGTATTCCACCAGAATTTCGACTACACTGTGGGGCCAAAAATGGTGGCAAAAATATTGAAGACTAAAATATTGTGACGGTATGTTTCTATAGGTAGGCATTGATTTACTATACTTAACTCCACATATATGTACCTTGATGATAGATATTTCTTCAAGGCAGGTAGATGAATAGCAAGAATAGTATTTGTACTCCAACATACAACCGCGGTATCGCTCTTGCACGGTACGGCTAATTTGGTTTATGAGCTGCAGTGCATGAAAAATGAGTAAATCTGCCCCTGCTTGTGACCACAGTGCATGTGGAAGAAGGGGGAAGGAGTTGGTCTAACGGCTAGGGCGCTCGACCTCAGACCTGGGGGAACTGGGTTTGAGTCTCAGTAATGACGCTAAACATCTTGTGATTCTGGGCAAATCACTTAATCTCCCCGTGCCTAACAAAAATGAATGTGTGTCCTCATGTAACATAACTGGTGCTATGTAAAGCGCTCTGATACCTGATTGGATTCGGGTCAAGTTCGCACAATATAAAACTCTGCAAAAAAAAAAATGAAAGGCGGTGGGAAGCTCCAAAGAGCGTGGTCTTGTGGAAGCAGGACTCTTACACCACTGTGAGTACCTAATTTTACAGAGGCGCACCAAGGTAACAGCTGCTGACCTCACACATCTTGTCAGAGGATAAGCTAGGAGCCCTCTTGAAGAATACTCATTCACAAGGTACTTTAAGGCATTGTGGGTCTGTGCCTTGAACTCCAGCCAGTACGACTTCCTTGGAACTGCAAGATTGAGCCATCGCACAGGCCTTTGATCCCATGTACACACCCTAAATATTCTTCTAGTCTTCCTGAAGGATGCTGGTAAACACCCTCAAGTTCTCTCAACAGGCATCAGCAGTAATGTGTCCATAAATATCCCTCTCTTCCAAAGGGCTATTAAAGAATGAAGAGTTGCAACATGTGCACTTGACTTCAGGAAGGCGGAAGTGCAACTGATAAAATGTGCCCCCTCATGTAAACAGTTGCATCTGTTGGATGTGTTACACAATACTGGAGAAAACACACTGACAGGGAAGACAAGCTTTGCCCTGTGTCTCAGCAATGGTGCTGACCCGCAGAATCTCTTTGCTTGTGTCCATAGTAACGCTTCGGCCCTTATTATGGGTGGTCAGTGATAGCAGTGATTGGGGGCATCAGGATTGCAAGTGGTATCGAAACATAGGGGCCTATTTACAAGCCCCTTGCACGGCCAGAGCATCACTTTTTGTGACGCAACGGCGGCGCAGTCGGCTGGCCCATATTTACAAGGCCACCCTGCCTGGCTTTTCATGGCCGTGTAAATGCGGCCAATTTTCACGCATCACTTTGCGTGAAAGGGGGCATGCCATGGGTGTTGCCGAGTTGTTCCCACGCAACACTGATGGATTTTGCCGTCCTGCCAGATTTACAACATTTCATAAACCTGGGAATGCGTCAGAATCCCACGCCTCCCCAGGGGAGGCGTAAGAGACGAAATGAGGAGAAATACTTTTATTTCCACTTGTTTATTCCTCTTTCTACGCGTGCTGCCTTCTGCAGAACACATTGAAAGAGGAAAACACCATCAATGATTGTTTATGTGCAGGAAGGTGTCCCTTCGTCCATGAAAACAATCATCCCCACAACGCAGGCACCCTGGCACCATGGTGCCCGGGTGCCTACATTGGTGCATGTCAGCCAATATTGCGCCAGCACAGGGGAAAGCACATGGATGCGTCATATTACTGTAAGTATGATGCATCCCTGTGCTTTTAAAATGACGCAGCTAGGTGCAGCAAAATAGCTTGCGGTGCCACGCTGCATCATTTTGTTGTAAATGAGGCCCATATTACTTGGGTATACTGGTGCGGTATCGCTGCCCACAGGTCACTAATTTCACCTGCAGCAATATCTAGGTATTCCAAATGTTGCCCTTGGAAATGTGAAATGACCTCAGGAATTCCTACAGGCCTTTCATGACTACTGACTCTTTTCCTCCTACCACCACACATAGGGGCGTATTTATTAAAAAATCATGCAGTGCAGCAAGCCACCGTGCTGCACTGCAGGATAGAGAAAGAGCAGGAATGCGCAGTATTTAACATTCGTGTATTTTCCCTGTGCTGGCACACAATGTGCTGCCGAGTGCCAACACAGGCACCCTTGCACCATGGTGCAAGGGTCACTGTGTTTTACGGAGGAGTGTTTTTGTTCTGGAAAATAACACCTTCCTGTACAAATACCATCCTCAGAGGCATTTTCCTCTTTCTACGTGTGCTACAGAATGCAGCACACGTAGAGAGAGAAAAATATAAGGAGAAATAAAGATATTTCTCATTATTACACCTCCCGTGGGAAGACATAGCATTCTGACACATTCCCTGGTCTGCCAGTAATGGTAAATCTGGGAATGTGTCAAAATCCATGGGTGGATGCGTGGAAAAAACCACGCTTCACCTATGCGATGCCTCCCTGGTGCAGAGTGATGGAATTCTGCGATTTGTCCTGCACTGGGTTACTCCAGACGGTAAACAACGTTTACCCCAAAACTTTTTCCCCGCAAGTCGGAAGAACGACTTGCGGAGGGGGGGGGGGAGGTGTTGGATTTAAAATCCAACACCTTCCCTAGTGTCCGCACACGCTGGAGTTGGAATAGTAAATTATACTATTCCAACATCCAGCGCCCCCCCCTCCGCAAGTCGTTGTTCCGACTTGCGGAGTAATGGTATGCGGAATCACAACGCGGTCGTTGTAACGACCGCGTTGTGATTCCAAGCCGGGAGAAAGGCGGCGGAATAACGTCGTACATTCACTCCAGACTGATCAAGTTAGTCAGGTCACACAAAGTGGTCTTGGGTGGCTTTATAAATCCTATTTTGTAGGTGTGTCGGCCTTGTGCACCGTTGCGAGGTGCAAGGGCGACGCAACTTCTTGAAAAAGATGCGCCTTACCTGTAAGGTTTATCCAGGTGAAGCCTCTGGTGTGAACTGAAGCTACAGCTTTCCAACGATACTGGTCATCCTAATGCTCCTGTTACCAGCTGAATCAATATTTATGAACCACTGTTAATTGGGTGCTAAAAGAAACAGCTGTGGTAAGTGAATTTTGTTGTGAAGGTTTGTGCCAGTCAGCAGTACGTCAGATATGAAGATCCAAAGAGCAAGTGATTACCCTCGAATACAATACAACTAAAGACGTTTAACCATATTATCCATTGTGAATTTTCAATGTGTTTTACCTCCGTGCTCCAAGGCTCAATGGAGCAGATTTACTAACGTTTTGCCCTGGGTTTGTGATGCAAACTGGAGCAAAATGTTTAGTTGTAATTTACTTTCCAGTACAAAATTTGTTTTGAGCTGAACATTTTTGCATTACTTTGCATCAGAGGGGGTTTCCATGGGTGTACATGGACGTACCCATGCAATCACCCATAGTTTTTTATGATAAACCCTATCTACTAACACTCATAGACAGTGCTTTACTCCAAAACATACTGCCTCTTTGAGGTTAGTATTAACTTGAAATAATTTCTCCAAATGTCCTACGTTGCTGTTTATAGTTTTTTTAAGCATAGTATTTTGTACTAGGAGGGTACCCTTTCAGTACTTAAACCTATGCTAGATATGACAAAGACACCTTTGCACTATTATAATTTGAAGCAAGATGATGTTATCGTGCCCAGTAACTACTGAGTGTAATAAAGTACACACAACTCATTATTCCGTTCCCTGCACAAACAGGAGTTTGCACTGGGATCACAATTTTCTAGGCAAGTTGTAACCACAGCTTCCCCTCCAACTCTGTGAAGACAGAGGAACATTCAAGGCAGAAGCAACACAACTCCAGCTCCCCTGACTCCCATTGTGTTCCCATTCACCTCCCTTCAGCATTCAGCAGCGTGCATTGATTGGCTGTCGAACAGCCTATCCTAAAGCTTCCTCGTTCTTTGGGAAGCAGATTCGTCTCCGCAGCTAGCATCTCGGGTGTCTCTAAAAAAGCTTTACCAGTCAAATCAAGTATGGAAATAAATCTGTTTCCTTCGAGGGCCACTTTTATAACTAGAAACCATAATACCAACTTCTCACTAGTAGCAAGTAGCAGTAAAACTGTGAAAATGAATTTGCCCATCCAGAGGGAAGTTTCTATAATACAACCCATAGCTGCCCCCTATGCCCATTGCTATGCCTTCAGACACCGCTTGCTTGTTAACTTGCAAAATGTGGCCTCCTTCAAGTTTTAAGCACAGTACTAATGCTGGGAAGAATATGCCTCCTTACCCCGCAATCTTTTTCCCTGCAGGGAATTACAATGCGGTCATTACAACGACTGTGTTGTAATTCCGCATACCATTATCCCGCAAGTCGTAACAACGACTTGCGGAGGGGGGTCGCTGGATGTTGGAATAGTCTAATTTACTATTCCAACTCCAGTCTGCACGGACATTAGGGAAGGTGTTGGATTTTAAATCCAACACCTTCTCCCCCCCTCCGCAAGTCGTTGTTCCGACTTGCGGAGTAATGGTATGCATAATTAAAACGCGGTCGTTGTAACGACCACGTTGTAATTCCCAGCGGGGAAAAAGTTTCATGGTAAACGTTGTTTACCTGCTGGGAAACATGAAACTATTATATCCACAGCCTTATTACCAAAACCTTGCACAGGTGTTAAAAAAAGACAGGTCAAATATATTTGCACAACTTTGCTATTTGTGTAATAGAGAATGGATTAAGCTATATATTAACTTGCGAACACTAAGTTTGTTCTACAGTTATCACATGTCAAAACCAGCACAATGCGGCTCTGGATTGCTGCTTTACCCCAGTATTTGAGAAGTTTTACAACAGCGAACATACTATTTTGTACTGACATTTGCTCAAATCAAACATGTAGCTCTTAGTTACTGCAGTCACTGTTCTTGCATTGATCGATCTTTGTACATGTCACTTTGCATTAAATTGGCGGTGTTAGACCTCTCAGCCTTAGTGTGCACTTCCCTCAAACTTTTTGCCTTCACCTCTCCTATTTTTGCTAAACTCGTTTTTGTTGGCCTCAGGACTCTGTGCACTTTGCTACTGCTAACCAGTGCTAAAATGCTTGTGCTCTCTCCTCTAAACATGGTAGAATTGGCTTATACCCAAATGGCATTTTACATTTACCTGTAAGTCCCTAGTAAAGTGGTACAACATGTAACCAGGGCCTGTAAATTCAATGCATCACTCATTGTGCCAACCACTTAAGTGTCCCTTCTAAACAGTCACAGGCCTGCCATTGCAGTCTGAGTCCACTTTTAAACTGCCATTTCAAGCTGACAAGATTAACGTCTTGCCAGACCCTAACCATCCATTTTAATACATATAAGTCATCCTTAAGGTAGGCCATACAAAGCCCAGAGGGTAGGGTGCAGTATATTTAAAAAGTGGGACATGTACTTTGAAGTTTTACATCTCCTGGTAGTGAAACAAAATCCTACATTTGTTTCTCACGACTTCAAGGCCTACCTCTCCTATAGGATAACATTGGGTTAGCTTATTACATTTAATAAGTGTCAATTTTCAATTGGGAGCACATAGACAGGTCAACTTTGGTATTTAAAGAATTGTAATGAAAAGTTTTCTTTAATGATAAAGTCGAATTGTAGTCACAATTCTGAAAATCCCACTTTTAGAAAGGTGCCATTTTCTTGTCCCAATCATTTGGTGTCTGATGCCTGTATCCTGGGTCAAATGACTAGTTGTAGTTGACAGTTGATCTTTTTGTATTGCTCCTAGACAGTGAGATAAAGAGAAGCTAGGTGTCAGCAGGAAGGGCCACTCTGAGTTAATGAGGGGGATGGAGCTGTCACCTACCACACTTGAACATCACAAAGGCCCTGCCTGGGCACTCTCACAAAAGGTTTGACACTAGTCTATTGTGATCTCAGACAATCTGGGGCCAGGGCAGGGAGACAGAAAATCCCAAGCACCTCTGGGGGGTGAAAACCTCAAGAAGCTTCTCCTACTTCAAAGTGGACACCAACTATAAATATTAGACCTCATACTCCAACTCTTCATGACCAATCTGGATGTGTGGAAGACTCAGCAGAAGGACTGCTGTGCTGCTCTGCTGCAAGAAACACTGCCACTCTGCTGCCCTGTTCCCTGCTGCCTTCCGCCTAAGTAAAGGACTGGACTTGCGTCTTGAATCCAGGACCACCAGAGTGACTCCAAAGGCTAGTTGGCTGGCCTCCTGACAGAAGCCTCAGGAACAGAACAGGCTTCCTCCATCCTCTATCTGGCACCTGGACTCTACCAGCTGTGAGTCCTACCCTCCCAAGTGGTGCTACCCCAGTCCAGGACCCTTGGAAATGGGTGCGAAGGTGCTCAACCAACCTCAAATGTGGTCACTGTCCAGAAACCTTGAATTAGAGCCACTGTGCGATGCAACGCTTCACCAAACTTTGCATTGGGACCGCTGCGTGGTTTGTCTTCGACGCAGGCCTTTATATTGCAAGCTTCTCATCAATGGCATCCTCAACGAAGACGCATGACTACGCATCACAAACCCCAGGGCTGTTCTGGAACCAGCCTGTGAAAAATGTATCTCAACGCAGAACTTTGCATTGCAAGCCCCTAGTCGATGGCATCCTCGACAATGACGCAGGACCTTGCATAGCAGCTTCGCAGCTCCGAGGAATCACTGCACAGGGAACTCTGCATCGCTCTGCATATAGGATTTAAGGTACTCTTGTTTAGCAGGCCTTACTGAGTCCCTGTAGCTGACCCATGCTCCATCGTGGTCGGCCTGACCGTGTGATTTTGTCCTGGTTCAACGCGACCAGATATCCACAGTTGTCAATTTGTGCTTTTTGGTGCTATTTTTACTTAAATCTTTCAAATTGCAGGTTCTACTGATTGGAGATTGGATTGTTGCCATTTTGGTCTTAAATTATTTAATACATTTTACTCTAATTTTCTATATTGGTGTGGGGTTTTTCTTGTGTTGTGTTTCGACTTTATTACTGTTTGAAGTGCTGCATAAACACGTTAGGCATTGCTTCTAAGTTAACCCTGACTGTCTTCGTGCCAAGCTACCAGAGGGTTAGTCACAGATTAATTTGTGGTTTGCTAGTGTTTCAACCTTATAAGAATTGTGGTTGCTGCTTGAGTAGGGGTACACCCCCATCAACCAGTAGCCCAAATTCTACATTGGTGTTCAGCGGTACTATTTAGACTTGTGTTTGTGCAGTGCAACAGAGTAATTGTGTGTTACCTTGCTTTACTATTGTTTTGATTGGATGACTTGGATCCATGTACTGCTCACATTCAGGACACAACTTTTTTTTTTAAGCACTCCATGAGAGTACACTTGTTTTCTTACCGTCTCCCTGTGCTGCACCAACTTAAACAACTGCACATTGCACACTTTGTATTTCTACCTCCTACCCGCACCCCAGTTCTTCAATTATTTCACCACTTGTTCTCATCCTCATGCCCTGCTCTGCTCCACCACACACTCTCTGTGTTGCTGCCTCCTCTTCCACTCTGCCCATAGTTTCCCTCAATCCTGAATTTATTTTTTAATTTATCTCCTGACCCCTATGGCCTCAAGTTTGTTCATTGCTCTCCCTTGACCAGACCCCACTGCCTCTCCCCCACACATTCCCCAACCCTGTTCCACTGTTGCTCTCCCATACTTAACAGTCCTCAAATTTGTAAAAACAAATGTGGGCCCAGCAGCTGCCAAGCCGCTCCTCTTTCAGAAAAAGCACTTCATGCAAGTAACTTTCATGCAAAAGGCTGTTGTGCGTTACTCTGTGCCAAGGGGGCATTGCATGGGTGGACATGGGTGATCCCATGCAACCACCCACGGTTCTTGATCCAAAACCCTATCTACTGACAATAGTAGACAGGCTTTTCCACAAAAAATGTTCGCTACTTTGAAGCAGTCATTAAAAATTAGAAGAAATGGTTTCTTACCTGTAATCTTAGTACTTTAGCAGGGGAATCTCTATTGACAATCATAAGCACTGACTATTGCTGCCACGTGCGGGGACCTCAGAGCAAGTATTTAAAAGTCATATTTACTTTGCCTTATTTTTTAAAGGCCAGGAAGTACATCTGACACAAATGTTATATTTTGCAGTTTTAAAACAGGCTACATTGCCAAATATATTACATTACTTTAAAATGTGGAAGGTAAAAGGGCTAAGTTTTTAAAAGTCACTACAAAGATTAAAAAGTGATCTTTTAAAAACATCCTTTACAAACTCTTTTTCCTTTTAAAAAAAAATATATTTCAATGTAGCTGTAGAGGCTGCAGTGTTTAAAACAACGAGAATAGGACACCGCTTTTCAGGGCAACTTGATCTCTGTCGCAGGGATTCTGCTGGTGAACAAAACTGTCTTGGGATGTCTGGACATCAGAATGTAGGGACTGTGTATCTCTATCACATCAGTACATGGCAAGCTCAGGGCCTCACCTGAACTCCTAACCGTCCCAGAGTAGCAGGAGATTTTGGCAAACCTAGAACATGAACCTCTTGTTCCAAAGAGAACTTTGTAAACGGATCATCAGCTTTTAGCTCCCACTCATGCATGCCCTTAGTAAACAAAGCAAAGACACAATTAAAGTTTACAATATATTTATTGAAACTATCGTAGTCTATTTTGAAGCAGGTGTGCTGCAATTAGTAGACAAATACAACTAAGCAAAGTAATCAACATCACCAGCAGACTGAATACAATGAACAGCCAACCATGGCAAATTGTCTATTGGGCTAGACCTATTCTTACTGTGTAAGCAAACCGATATATTATTGATCTCTGGGATTAGCAACGGACCCCATACCTGGTGTGCGTTGTTCCAGGTCAGGTCTCTCAGCCGGAATTCTCCTCTCTGCCCCCCAAAGGGGCAAGACACCGTTTATATGATGAAACTATTGTGTTGCAAAGCTGCAGTTGGGCTACCGTGTTATGTCTAAAATGTTAGGAGCTGTTGCTGACTGACCAGAAAGCAGTATAACATGGTGTTATGCATTCTAGATGAGCTTGAACGAAATGTGCAGACGAAATCCCAAGAAGACTCACAGAATAACAAAACAACATGTACAGCGTATTTCTAAAATAACGTCTCAAAACAGAAATGGTATGTGCAGCGGTGCAAGCAGAGAAACAGCCTAAAACGTCAAATACGCTAAACTAGGGAAGAACCAAGGTGTGCCCAGAAGGGGCATAACTACACCTCCGGTGCCCTGTAGGTGATAGTTTACCTAGTTCTTTTTTCCAGCTCCTGCTGACAGGATCCTGGAGAAGACCTTTAACTTTTTAAGTCTTTTTTCTCTCAGATATTTTCCTCTTTTGCAGTAAAAAGTAATTCACTCAAAGTCCTTTAGGGCATCGAGTATTTTTAGATATTTTTTTGACAAGAAATATATTTGATTTTTTAGAAAAAGGCCATCTATATTTGCAAACTGCCCAGAATGTGGCAGAATATGGCAGAAACAGACTCACACAGGATCTGTATGCTATGTGTGCCTGACTTTCATGACCCCCGAGGTATCACCATTGCAAGACTCTTTTCTGGCTCATTGTGAGGGAGAGAGCAGAGATTTGCCTCCATGGCCAAGTGAAGCACCACAGAAGGCAAGATTTCCTGGCTGACTTCTAAAGGCTGAGGAGAGCCTGATCCCTCTACAGAGTGCCCCTAAATTGCGCTCTGAGGTCTCCTGAAGAAGGAGATCTAAAAGGAGAAGATCTAGCAAAACAAAACAACATTCCTGTTCAATGTTGAAGACATCGAGAAGAGGTACAGCACCTACTTACTTGCCGTCAGGAGTGGTTCGACTTTGATGACACAAATGACGTTGAGGACGAGTCCACTGTTGACGTTGAGAGATACATCAATGTCAAGACACCATACAACATTGAGACATCATGCAACTCTTCTGACGAAGACCAGTGGAGTGGCTTTCATGGATGAAGGTGCAGACTTCCATCAGACTCTGACTCAGAGTACTCACAAGCCTATTCTCCATCCAAATTGACTTCTCCAGTGATAATTTCAGATTTTCTAAGATCACCACAGGCTCCATCAGACTCCACTTCTCCTCCACATTCATCTTCTCTGCCTTTACCTCCTCAACCAGCAATCCCAGTGGTACCTCCACTGCCAATACCGTCAGCCACTCCATCTTGACCACCACAGTTTCCTGTAGCAATGTCACTGACACCAAGGGACTCTAGATCTCGCTCCTGTCACACCAGACCTCGCAGCTGTATGCCTTGGTCAAGATTAAGATCTAGATCCCACCGTCATCATGGTCAAAGTTCTCACAGATGTGTGGTTCCGTGAATTCCGAACCCGTTCAATGAAGGTTGTCGTATCGTGATGATTTTGGTATCAGCGAACCGCGACTGACAAGTGCGCTATGCATGAGTGTTTTCGTCATGCTACACCGATGGATTCACTGTGTATTTGACGATCTAGTCTGCACCCTTGGGTTTCATTTTGTGCATAACCGCCATTTTGTGGTTGCCCTCACATAGGCTAATGACTACAGGATGACTGTGGCCAAGCAAGCCTCTAGGGACGCATACACCTTAGCTTGAGTTCGTGTTGACTCCTGTTTGACCTGAGTCAACTGACCCTGTTGCCCGAGGCTAAACTTGTTGAGCCAGTACCTTGTTAAGCAGCTGGTCAGATAGAGATCAAAGAGCAGGACATTATTGATTCTACGACACATGCACACACCCCTCTATCTTGCTTCTCATCTGTTTCTGCTCCTTCTTTTATGGCCTTATGGCCTAATTATTGATTTGGGTTGAGGTCTTTTATGATGGGCCCGTCCGGCCTGTTCGAGCAAGAATGCTGGATTTTTACCTTGTCATTGGCGATGGGCTGGATAACTGAAAGTGGGTTTGTCGTTATG
This sequence comes from Triturus cristatus, assembly GCF_964204655.1. Classification (NCBI taxonomy): domain Eukaryota; kingdom Metazoa; phylum Chordata; class Amphibia; order Caudata; family Salamandridae; genus Triturus; species Triturus cristatus. The sequence goes on from NC_140589.1 coordinate 45,448,843, forward strand.
TGATGCCTCTGTAAATGTCATCCTCTAATTGGTCAAATTTGTAAGTAATTGATGCTAGCCAGGAACGTGATTTTTGGCATAAAAGACGATGCTCCGCTCTATTTTTTCGAGCAGTCTCCTGAGAACATACACCGTGTTGTACTTCTAGGACCTCTGTTACTGGCTGCAGCTAATAAATTTGATCTTTGATGTCAGCAGAAGAATCCCGTGTCTCTGTACTCTAAGACAGGTGAACCCGAAGACTTTGGGCGTGTCCCCTGCGCCGCTGGGTTAAATCCCGGTTCTTCAGTTGGCGCCCAACTCTGGGGCGACTTCAGCGGTACCGGTCCAAGCCTGAAGATCGTGAGGAGCTTCGTGTGAAAATTCTGGAGGGAGGCCTACCACTTCATCGACCCCTGTATGTCGTTGTGGTCCGAAAGTCTTTGCTGCGAAGTTGCCCGCATTCCGACGGCTACGAAGGACTGCTGCCCTGACTGTCGCCCTGTCTTGGAGCCCTTTGATGATTTGTAAAGCGAGACGATAGACGGGTCTTCTGGCGACGTCATCGATATTTCAGTTAAGTATGAGTGGAGCGTCTCCCAGTCCTTAGTTTGTTTTGGTATCCTTCGGGATCGCTTTGATTTGGTACCTGCATGCCCCAAAGCCGAGGGACTCGTGTATTCACGAGGCTATCGTTTTGATATTCCCTTGAAGTTTGAAGCTAGACTAGTCAGCGAAGATGCCTGGTCTTAGCAGACTTGGAAAGATATTTTGTTATGGTTGTAATAGGGATTCCCGATTGGAGGACTCGTGTCCGGTACCTCCGATTGGAACTCCGACCTATGAGCTCTATTTAAAACACGGCGTGGGCCCCATCACGTATAATGATGTATGGATTAGGTATACTAGGAAGGATGGTGTCCTAAAATGGCCCCAATATGGTAGTTATGACACGGAAATTTTAGATAATTTAGAAGTCAGACTCTTCAAAAAGAAAGCCCGGCCGGCAATGTTTGACTCTTTCCGCCTTTGGCGAAAGGAAGCCAAACAAAAGGAAATTAGGTTAGCGAAACGAAATAAGCGTGCACAAGGTATGTCGATGGTGCAGGCTGCTATACAGTTTGAGGATAATGAGGAAGAGCAAGAAAGCGAACAGATGTTTAGGCAACGTCAATTAGCGGTAGACAAATGTTATCCAGCTTTGCCGCCTCAACAGCAAGAAGAAAAGAAAGATCTTGCGAAAGATCCTTTAATGTTGCATCTATTAAGTTCGCCACCCCCTTATGCTCAGAGTGCTACCGCACCTCCGCCACTTGTAGTTGCGCAACCTCCGGTTGTTTTACCTCCAGTGGTTCCTCAACAGCCAGCTCTCCCTCTACTGGCAACTACTGCTTCGGCGCAGCCTTCTCAAGGGCAGCCGTCTTTGCTACCTCCTTCGTCTGCTACTCCTATACCTGTGTTGTCTGTTCCTTCTGTTACTGTTCCGACTTCGGTTCCTTCTCATTCTGCTTGGTCGCCTGTTCTTTTGTCACCTTCTCCTTCTGCTCGACGGAGAATGACTGATGCGGTTGCTAGTCTTTTTTCTCCTCTAATGGGTTCATTGGGTATGTCTCCTGTTGTAGAGCATAAGCAATTGCGTAGTCAATTGCCTGGTCCTGATGAACGGACAGTGTTGGATCACTTGGGGCGGAAATGGGTTACCTTTCCTTCGCACTATGATCTTAAGGGTGTTATGGATGTTTTCCATCAATGGGAAGCACCGAAACAGAGATACGTATTTGATATGATGTGTTCTTTCCTTCGTGAACAGTGGGAAGATAGTAAGGTAGGGCAGACTCCGCCTGAGTTGTTCCGTGTGCAGTCCGAGTTTGCGAAAGGAACTATAGTGGGCCTTGATGTTGAAAGAGCAGTCGCGACATTGTCGTCGTTTAGGAGTGAGTCTCCTTCTAGGTCATTATTTGAGCCTGATTCTTCAGTTAGGAGAAAAATGCGTGAGGTTCCTCCCGTTTGGAGACCTGGTGATGCGCAAGCTAATCCACCTGTTCTGCCACATTTCCAGCGCGTTTGGGTACATGTTCCATGGAAGCGTGCCGAAGTCCTAGCTCTAAAACATACTCTGCCTGATCCACGTAAAAATCCTGCGGGGTTTTATAAGGAGCTATCTCAAACTACGGGTTCATGTATTATGAATTTGGCTGATATAGATATGTTATTTGGGAATGTTGTTCCACAGCCTATATGGAGTAAGATTCGTCATACGGATCATGCGCAGGAATTAGGTGATACATGGAATAATCTTAGAACTGCAGATGAAAGACAAATAGGTGGTGCTAAACCAGAGAATGTGATTGCTGATCTCCCTGGTAGAATTATTGATTATATGAAGACTTTGATGCCTGCTATGCGTGTCAATTGGGACAAGTTGTCTGCATGCAAGCAGAAGAAAGACGAAACTGTGTCCGACTTTTTCACTCGATTTGAAGAGACATTTGCAGACCACAGTGGTCAAGACATGAGTACAGAAGGAGGTCAAAGGTTGTTCGTTGACAAGTTTGTGCATAATTTGCTTCCCGAGTTGTGCAATAGGTTGAAGGATTCTGAAAGTGCTTGGGCTGTTTCTTCGTCAGCACAGATATTGGCTACTGCCCAGTACTATGAGAATAGAAATAAGGATGAGATAGAGAAAGCGGATAAAAAGACAAAAGAATTGAAGACTAAGGTTCTTTTGCAGCAAGCATACCCGCCTCGCAATACCCAGCGTGATTATCAGCAACCCCAACAATATCAGAGAAACTCGCAAAGGTTCGAGTCTTCTCAACAGCGTTTTCCTGTATGCCCTAATCAGTGTGCGTATTGCAAAGAAGAGGGTCACTTCAAGAATAGTTGCCCGATTTTATTACAGCGCACAAATGGTGTTTCTGGTATGAGAGGTCGAGGTGTTCAACAAGCTCCGCGAGGTCGAGGACGTGGTATGTCTCAGATTGCGCGTTCCTTGCCTCCGCAGAATTCAATGAATTGTTTTGATCAACAGAATGGCGCGTCTGGTAGGACGGCTCAGTACTATGCGGATGATTATTACGTTGAAGGTGAGAATATGGAAGGTAATGATTGCTAGGACAGCCACAGACAAAGAGAGGGAGTTGTTTCAGTCCCAGTAGATCAGAGTGGACCTTATGTTGAAGTGATTGCATCAGGTGTGTCAGAGTCTTTTCTGTTGGATACTGGTGCTGCGAAGAGTTCTATCATGCACTCTAAACTCCCTGGCGCTTCTTTGTCTGGCTTAGCGAATGTTTCAGTAGGTTTTTCTGGCGCCCCGGTTAGTAATCCGATTTCTAGTCCTTTGTCTCTTTCTGTTGGACCTTGTGAATTCGAAGCACCCCTCATTCTGACGACAGGTTGTGGTGAGAACTTGTTGGGATTGGACTTGTTGAAGAAATTGTATGCAACGCTTTATTGTTCTCCTTCAGGAGTACAGCTTACATTGGGAAAGAGAGTGATCTCTCCGATGTATTTGTCTAAAGACCAACTTCCAGCTGAATTGTCTTCTCTTCCTGATTCTCTTTGGGCTACTGGTCCTAATGATGTGGGTCCTTTGGAGATCCCGCCATATGTTGTGACATTGAAGGCGAATGCTAGATTGCAACGCATTCCACAGTATCGTATCTCAAGTGATGGTGAAAGAGCACTCTTGGCGATCATCTCTGATCTGATTGAGAAAGGTGTGATTGAGGAAACGTGAGGTAATGTGTGCAATAGTCCGGTTTTGCCTGTTCTGAAAAGAACGGATTCTTCTCAGCCTCCTGTATATAGGTTTGTGATCGAACTTCGCGAGGTGAATAAGATCGTTGTTCCACAATTCCCTGTCGTGCCTGATATCACCGCTTTACTGACTTTGATTCCGGCCACAGCCACGTGGTTTTCGGTGACTGATTTGAAGAATGCTTTCTTCAGCATCCCAATTGCCGTGGAGAGTAGAGATATCTATGGCTTCTCTTTAGGAGGCCGAAGTTTCCGGTTTAAACGCGCTCCTCAAGGCTATTGTGAGAGTCCATCGATCTATAGTCAAGCTTTGAAGACGCAACTTGATTTGTTGGTTTTACCTGATGGTGCTGCCCTTATTCAGTATGTTGACGATCTTTTAGTTGCTGCTGACAATGAAGAGACTTGTAGAGAGGCTACTCTGTTGTTGTTACGTCACTTGTCTGATTTCCATCATAAGGTTTCTCTTTCGAAGTTGCAGTATTGCAGACAAGAAGTTACCTACTTAGGTCACCTCTTATCGAAGGAGGGAAGAAGATTGACCCCAGAAAGAATTCAAGCGATTGCGAAAATGAGTGTGCCTACGACACAGAGAGAAGTGCGTGCGTTTTTAGGTATTACATCGTACTGTAGACAGTGGATTCCTAATTTTTCGTTGCTTGCAAAACCTTTGATAGCTCTTACTGTTAAGGATACTCCGAATCCTATTCCTTGGACTGACGAATGTCAGAAGAGTTTTTCAGAATTGCGTGATGCGCTGTGTTCGGCTCCTGTGTTGGGTACTCCCGACTACAGTAAACCTTTCACATTGTATGTCCACGAGAGAGAGGGATGTGCATTGTCAGTTTTGACTCAACAGTTTGGCGATAAGCAACGTCCATGTGCTTATTTTTCGTCGACTTTGGATCCGGTAGCTAGAGCGTTGCCGAGTTGCTTGAGAGCTACAGCGGCAGCGGCTGTTTCAATCCGACAGTCTGCTGGTTTGGTGATGGACAATACATTGACTGTGATGGTTCCACATGCAGTGGATACCTTGTTGAACCATACCAAGACACAGCACTTAACTAGTGCTCGGTTGTCAGGTTACGAATTGACCTTGTTAGCAAGTCATGTCCATATAAAGAGATGCAATACGTTGAATCCAGCCACGTTGTTGCCAATCTCAACTGAGACAGATGATACCGAACAGCATGATTGTTTTCTTAGGACTGAGGAAGAAACGAAAGGGAGGATAGACCTTAGGGACACTCCTCTTGCAGAATGTGATGGTACTTTATGGGTTGATGGTTCGTGCTTCAAGCTTCCGAATGGTGATACGACTGCGGCATATGCGGTTACGACTTTGCATACGATTGTTGAAGCTGCTCGTATCCCACATAATTCAGCACAAGCGGCAGAGTTGATTGCATTGACAAGAGCGTGTGTGTTGTCGAAAGGGAAAAGAGTGACTGTGTACACTGACAGCCAGTATGCCTTCAGTGTGGCTCTTAGCTTTGGACGATTATGGAGAGAACGTGGGTTTCTGACTTCGCATGGGACCAAGATCCAACATGGTCAATTGGTGAATGAACTTCTTGAATCTCTTACTTTGCCGTTGCAAGTTGCGATCGTGAAATGCAGTGCGCATAAGAAAGTCACGGATGATGTTGGTCGTGGTAATGCGTTTGCAGATGAAGTCGCGAAAGAGACTGCGAGAGATGTGATGAGTCGAATGTATGTTGCGGGTCCGGCGTGATGGATTCCAGATAGAAGAATGTGTGAAGATACGATCGAAAGTGTGAAATCCATCCAAGCTGAAGCTACAGAGAAAGAGTTGAATGAATGGAGAGAAAGCAAGGGTAAATTGGACTCGAATGGTTGTTGGGTTGAGTTGTCAGAGCATCAGCGATGGTTGTTGCCTGATGCGTATGTACTTCCAGTGGTTACGATGGCACATGGAATGGCCCATATCAGTGTGAAAGGGATTTGTAAGTTGTTGGCCCCAGTATGGTAAAATGCTGGAATTCCTAAGTGTGCAGAGAATCTGGTCAAGAACTGTATGGTTTGTTTGATGTACAATCCTGGTAAGGGAACTCCAACTCCAGCTGGTCATTTTGCTCCTCCCACGTATCGGTTTGAGGCTTCGCAGCTAGATCTCATCCACATGGAGAGGTGCAACAACCTGAAGTATGTCTTAGTGGTTGTTTGCTCTTTTTCTAGATGGTTGGAAGCCTACCCTTTGAAGGACAATACTGCCTTGTCCACAGCTAAAGCCCTTATTAAGGAATTTTTCCCTAGGTATGGGTTGCCGAGAATGGTCTGGAGTGACAATGGGAGTGAATTTGTGGGTTTAGTGATGAAGAGAGTGTGTGATGGGTTAGGAATCTGGCAGAAGTTCCACGCTGCCAATCATCCCCAGTCAGCTGGTCTAGTTGAGTGCTACAATGGCACGTTAAAATTAAAATTGGCCAAAATTCAAGCGAGCTCTGGTCTACAATGGCCTGATGCTTTGCCGTTAGCCCTTCTGTCCACAAGAATGACTGTGCATTCGCGAATGGGTCTGAGTCCTTATGAGGTTGTGTTTGGTCGCCCGGCAAATATTTGGGGAGTGCCGCGGCCAACAAAATTTAGTGAGATAGAACACCCTGTATTGCTTGACTACCTGTACGAATTGACGGCTAAACTGCGTGTTCTGCATCAACAGGTTCATGATACTTTGCCACAGGTTTCTGAAGATCCAGGGCACACCATTGAACCTGGCGCGTGGGTGCTCGTGAAGAATTTTCAGTGAACCAAGAACGAGCAGCCCCGCTGGACAGGACCTTACCTGGTGTTGTTATCTACCCGTTCTGCGGTACGAGTGCACGGTAAAAAGAACTGGATTCATGGTGTACATTGTAAGAGAGTCCCTTTGCCTCTGCCGTACGACCGGTGGGTCCAAAAAGGACTTCCTGATTCTGAGACTGAGACCGTGCCTCGTTTTCTGCCTTTCAGCGATGCCCGTTTGACTGGAACAAACACTGAGCCAGAAAGCGACGATCTTCTTCAAGAAGCTGTGCCTCCATCGAACCGTTAGAACACTGTTGAACCTGAGCTACTATTCCGAGAACAGACATTGCCTGGCAAAGAGCGTTATTTTTCGCGACCAAGAGTCGCGGGACAAATAACAAATGAAGTTCCTTCTTTGCTATTTTTAAGGTTAGCTCCCCTCCGAGAAACTATTTTGATTTTTGTTTTTCGAACCACCATCCGGGTTCAGCTGTAGGGTCGCGGTGCCAAGACCTTGGAGTGCAAGCCGAAGACGTTAGGTCGACGGTTCTGGTTGGTCTAAGGGCGTTCCCTGGACCGACAGGCGCATTCCTTAGCACGGAACACCCATCCGGCGCGAGCATGGAGTTTTTCGGGCTGGAGAGACCAACTAAAAGAATGAGTTTCAAGAGCGAAATGTGTATAATAATGAGTAGAAAACGTTTTTTAATATTATGTCTGTTTATACTGTTTAGTTTAATGATGTTTTTAATTGGATATAAGCCGGGTCTGGTGGCTCAGTGGACTAATGCGTCTGCTGCAGGGGCCTGTGTTTGACCTCATGGTCACAGGTTCAAATCCCGGCGGGTCCACTCAGCCTTTCATCCATCTGAGGTCGATAAAATGAGTACCATTGAGTTGGGTAACAATAAAAATCTGTTATTCAGCGCCAAGATACCCGTAGTGGTGAACGTGCGCTTTACAAATACATGTGTTATGTTATGTTATATGTGACATTCTCTATTCAAGTGACATTCATGACCACTACACAACCCATGCCTCCTCCTACTGTTTCTTCGCATTCTTTTCACCCTCTGCCCGAACATGAGTCCATTAGGAGAATGGAATTCGCTAATAATTCCTTTGTTCAGCTTCTGCACCAACACCAGCTAGTAGTGAACACAACTAATTGTTGGGTGTGTGGCCTTATGCCCCATACTATCGATAAAGGTATTCCTTACCTGGTCCTGCCATTTAGCTACAATGGTTCTGTGTGGGCATACAGAACAATGTTCATTTATGCCCGTGAAGTTAACCCCCTACGTTCTGTGAAGGATAATCCGAAGAATAGTGCTCTGGTCAAGGGAATAGTCGACATGATTAGAGGAATAGGTTCTTATGAGACTATCCCGAGAGATGAGACACTAGCGTATATTGGATGGAACGTTTCTGGATATGGAGTTAGTCTGAGTGGAAACCAGCGAGCGAAGAGATCCTCTCCGATTTGGATAGTACCCCATCAGGGTCATTACTGTCTGCAAGGTAATGGCAAGAATCCTAGAGCTCAGTTAGGGAAGAGTGTTTGCATTGAGACATATGTTTTTGCATCCCAGACTTCCCCACCGTTTCTAGCAGCTAAGGGTACCTACTTCATTTGCCATGACAGAGCGTATACATGGTTGCCCCCTGATTTCTCTGGCACATGTTTTGTCTCGTTCTTGTTACCTCCTACATTTACAGCTGAGGCAGATTACCACAAGATGAGAGTCGTTAGAGGTGTCTTCAGTAAGGAAGATACCGCAGGACAAGAATTGGGAGATTTCTTGGAGGGTTTTCTGCCGTTTTGGGGACCTATGGCTAACAGCAGGAACATACGGCAATTGACGAGAGTGGTTGAGTCCACCATAGTCGAAACTGCCGGCGCCCTTAGTAACTTGACTGTTGAGCTCCAGTCGGATCGCCTTATGACTCTTCAGAACAGAGTTGCGTTCGATGTCATACTTGCAGATAGAGGAGGGGTCTGTAAATTGATCCAATCGAGCTGTTGTGTTTTCATTCCAGACAATACTCCGACAGTTTTCCAAGCCATCTCCAAGCTACATAAGATCTCCGAGTCCGTACATGTGGACGAAGGAGATTGGTCGTTAATGGGATGGTTCTGGGGATTGTTATCCACCTGGGGATGGAAGATTCTGATGGTCATTGGAATGGTATTAGCTATCCGTTTTCCTGTTCTGTCTTTGTGTACAGTGTGCTCCTGCTATATGTGGCCTTTTTGCTACCTCGTGTTCGAGGAGACCTGTCCAGAAAGAGTTACTAAGTACCAGGATGATGCTACAGCAACATCTTAATGATCTGATGAATATAGACCTGGATTCAGATTGACGTGAGTTTAGGTTATTGCCTATGTAATGGCAAAAGGAGGGTCTGTGGTTCCGTGAATTCCGAACCCGTTCAATGAAGGTTGTCGTATCGTGATGATTTTGGTATCAGCGAACCGCGACTGACAAGTGCGGTATGCATGAGTGTTTTCGTCATGCTACACCGATGGATTCACTGTGTATTTGACGATCTAGTCTGCACCCTTGGGTTTCATTTTGTGCATAACCGCCATTTTGTGGTTGCCCTCACATAGGCTAATGACTACAGGATGACTGTGGCCAAGCAAGCCTCTAGGGACGCATACACCTTAGCTTGAGTTCGTGTTGACTCCTGTTTGACCTGAGTCAACTGACCCTGTTGCCCGAGGCTAAACTTGTTGAGCCAGTACCTTGTTAAGCAGCTGGTCAGATAGAGATCAAAGAGCAGGACATTATTGATTCTACGACACACTCACACACCCCTCTATCTTGCTTCTCATCTGTTTCTGCTCCTTCTTTTATGGCCTTATGGCCAAATTATTGATTTGGGTTGAGGTCTTTTATGATGGGCCCGTCCGGCCTGTTCGAGCAAGAATGCTGGATTTTTACCTTGTCATTGGCGATGGGCTGGATAACTGAAAGTGGGTTTGTCGTTATGTGATGCCTCTGTAAATGTCATCCTCTAATTGGTCAAATTTGTAAGTAATTGATGCTAGCCAGGAATGTGGTTTTTGGCATAAAAGACGATGCTCCGAGAAATATAGACCTCCAGATTAGGATCCATCTTTTCTTTACTCAGATCTTGTTCCAGACTCTGGCATCGTCTCAGCTGCTCGGAAGTTACATGCAGCGGCTCCATCATCTACTGTCCCTCCTGACAAGGAAAGCAAAAAGCTGGATTTGGTGGGAAGAAAAGTCTGCAGGACCTCTGCCGTTTCTATGAAAGCTGCTAGTAAAGTTGCTGCGCTTGGTGTTTTGATAGGTCTCTGTGGGACTTTATTCAACAATTCTTGGCAGATCTTCCCAGAGTCAAACCTTCAGGACTTCCAAGAAATTGTAAATGAAGGCATGATTGTGTAAAACAAGGTCATCAGTGCCACGGCTGATATCTTTGCTCTAGCAGTGCATGGCTACTGTCATGGGCTGGCTCTTCGGAGCTCTTCTTCTCAGGTAACACCTTAGTCGGCTCTCATGCTGACGATGAGATGTCTTGAATGATATTCGAGCTTGACACTCTGAAAGCCATCCGATTAGAGGAAAGGCAGGAATATAAGAGACATACAGCCAGTACTTCCAGGGGGTTCAAACCCATCACTGGCTTTAAGGGCAACAACAACAGCTTTCATCTCAACAGTTGCACACACATCAGTAACCGCTCCGTTAGGCAAGGGGCAGAGAAGGTCAGCAATCATCTGCTTAAGCCACCAAACCAACCGGTGGCAAACAATGAGTCCTCTCTTACCCCTCTTCCCTTAACCACTCTGGTAGGGGGAAGTAAAACATCTTATCTACAAGAATGGCAAATAATAACTACCAACAAATGGGTTCAGAATATTGTGGAACATGGATACTCTCAGATTCAAGTGTCTGCCACCATCCATTCCAACAAATAAACCATCCCTCTTCCATTGGGGAAAACTGCGACAATAAATCTCCATTCTCTGGCAGAAATACACAGTGGAAAATGTCCCCTCTAACCTAAGAGGTGTGGGAATGTATTCTTGTTACTTTCTAGTAAGAAAGAAAGGACCAAACAAAATGAGTACAGACCCATTTTAGACCTAAAGAAAGCAAACAAGGGGATTCGCAAAGAAAGATTCAGAATGTTGTCTCTTTATCAAATCTACCCTCAACTCCATCAGGGGGACTGGTTACGTTCAATAGATCTGCAAGATGCCTAGTTTTACATCCCGATAGCCAAGAAACATCGAAAATTCCTGAGCTTCACTACAGGAAGGGACCATTACCAATACACGGTTCTTTCTTTCGGTCTGAAATTTGCACCAAGGGCTTTCTCCGTATGGCAGTTGTGGCAGCTCGTCTCAGGAGACTGAAAATTTATCGTCTATCCATACCTAGATGATTGTCTCATCAAGGTATCTTTGTACCAACATGCAAGTCGACATTATCATCTAATTGTCATGACTCTTAACCGTCTGTGTCTGCATGTGAATCATGACAATTCAGTTTCGATTCCAGTTTAATTTCTATATGATCTGGGTGCAGTCCTAGACGCTGTACACACAAAAGTGTTTCCTTCGGAGGAAAAATGATTACCTATCCTTCAGAAATGTTGCACTCTGATGTTAATGATTGGCCAACAGCGAGACAAGTCTCCTTTCTGCTGAGATCGATGGCATCATGCATTTTTCTGGTTCCGAATGAACATCTCTACACTCGGCCTCTACAACAAAGTTGAGAAGATCAATGGGATTAACTCACAGGAAGATGGGAGGAGGACAGAGTGATGCTAACCACTAAGGCAAAACAATCACTCAGGGGGTGGTGCCTCAGAAAATCTACTAAAAGGGGTGAATTTCCATCAAGATGTACCGACCCAAACCATAGTGACGGATGCCTCTCTAACAGGTTGGGGGGGTCGTGTGGCCAACTTCAGATACAAGGCATGTGGGCTCAGAATGAACAGTCTTAACACATCAGTCTTATGGAGTTGAGGGCAGTACATCTAGCCCTGAGGGTTTTTCTCACATCATTCAGAACGTATTCTCTCCTTTTTCAGACAGACAATACAACAACCATGCATTATCTGAACAAGCAGGGAGGGAGACGAGTTACAGACCGTTGTCCCGGGAAGCACAAACAATCTGGAAATGGCTAATATCCAGGAATCTCAAGATTACAGCGATCCATCTACCAGGAATCCAAAACGCTCAAGCAGACACTCACAGCAGAATCATTAAGAAAATCAAGAACGGTTATTAAACGACTCCGTACTTCAGGACATCTTTTCAGACTGGGGTTTTCCCCAAAGAGATCTGCTCGCAGATGGAGAAAACAAAAAAAGCCCAAGGTTCGCCTTGAGGTTTTACCAAACAGGCACACTGGATAATGCCCTATGGATTGATTGGTCAGGCAAATTTTCTTACGTCTTTGCTCCGATGCCCTCATTGCCAACAATGATGATCAAGCTGTCCCTCTCGAAAGCCACAATGATTCTCAATGCTCCAGAGTGGTCCCGATAGTGGTGGTTCATGGATCTGCTTCACCTCTCAGAGTGTCCACACAGGAATCTGCGTGCAGACTGGACCTTCTTCAGAATTACAGAGCACAGATTCAGCACGCCAACCGTCAGCCACTGAACTTGGCTTCTGAACTCATACAATATAATCAACCAGATTTTTTCAGAATCCCTCTTCCCCTGCAGAGTGATGTCTCCATACTATTGATGTTAGGAGGGTGGTGAAGTTTCATCTAGCCAGAACAAAAGCTTTAAGGAAGTCAAAGCAACTTTGTGTAAACTATGGTCCTTTGCGGTCAGGTTTGGCCACTTCGAAACAATCCTTGTCTAAATGGATTGTCTCCTGCACAATCCTTTGTTATTAAATGGCCAACAAAATCCTGCCTGGAACACCTAGAGCCCATTCTACTAGAGGTGAAACAGCTACGGCTGCATTACTTAGAAACTCCAATTCCTGAGATTTGTAAAGCTGCAATTTGGAGACCGGTTCACACCTTTACAAGATACTACTGTCTTGTTTCGGATGCGAGGGCAGATGCCCAAGTCGGGCAAGCCTCTCTGAGGAATGTATTTGCTTAATTAAACTATTATCTTTTATCTCCTCCTGCGCATAATTATTGGGGATGAGCTAGCTAATCTATTCAAAGCCTATGATTATCACTAGCGATCACCTGAGAGTGAAGGAATGGTTTCTTACCTGTAATTCTAGTTCTCCCAGGGTAATCTCCATTGAAATCTTAAGCAGCTCTGCCTCCTCCCTGAGGAAAGAGATAAAATAAGTATAACTCTGTTCTGCTAATTGGTCCTTCAGCGTGCTACCTACAGTGCTTGATGGGACATTGAAGGTTCCCTTAAAGACGCAGGGTCCTATTCTCATTGTTTTAACTCTGCAGCACGTACAGCTACAATGCAATCTCTATTTTACCCTTATCTTGCTTTAAACAGAAGCAAAAAGAGTTTCTGAAGAACGTTCTTAAAAGGTCATTTTTTTAGTCTGTCTTGTGCCTTTTAAAGGCTTAACCCTTTTTACTTCCAAATGTTAAAGTAATGCAAAATATTTGTCGATGTAGCCTGTTTTAAGGCTGCAAAATGTAACATTTGTGTCACATGAACCTCCTGGTCTTTCCGAAGTAAGACAAAGTAAATGTGACTTTGAAAGAACTGCTCTGGGGTCCCCGGACATGGGTGGCAATATTCAGTGCTAACGATTATCAGGGGAGATCCCTTGGGAGAGAAATGATTTTGTTTTACCTAACATTTCCGACTTTGCACGTGTGCACACGTCCAAAGTGGGAAAAATGTTCTGTTTTGTCTAAAGTTAGTCGAAGCATGGTATTTTGTACTGGAAAGTCGTCCTCCCGTCACGTAGACACCTTTACACTATGGTGCAAAGGTGTGTGCGTGGCACTCGGCCCTCTGATTGAACGCCAGAGATAGGGAGAGAGCAGGATAGTGCCATATCTCTGTAGGCATGGCACTTTGCTACCCTCTCCCTGTCACTCAGCGCAGCAACCTTGATTGCTGCGCTGTCTTGTATGACAGTTTGGTAAATCTGGGCCCCAGAGTGCACATTTCTGCTGGCTAAAAGCCCACGCCGTGCATGCCACATGGGCTACCTAGATGCGATGCCAATAGCCACGAAGTTGTGGCGGCAGAAGTCCCATTTCTTCTCTCTGTGTGTTTAAGGCTTATCAAAAGTCTGCAGATAAGATTACTTGGGAAAAAAATCAGGTACTTTCCTGTCCTTCTGGAACACTATGCTTTCTTTTACAAAGACTGCCAGACAGACAGACTCCATCTCTGGACTCCAAGGTAGGCTCAAACCTGAGCAACAAAAGGTCAGTCTAGTTCAAGAAAGCAGCCCTGCTGTTGTCAATAAACAGAGCTCTGATGTCAACAGTTGCGTGGATATCAGGATATCTACATCGCGGGTCCCTCAGTCGAGAGCACCTTTGAACACAGTAAAGTTTGGTATCATTCAGGTGGGGAGAGTAAACTGCCAAGTTTAAGATAAAATGTCATTGACCTTCCCTGTAATTCTTCAGAACAACTTTTTATGGCACGTAAAATGAACCTCTCCTGGTTAATAGCAGAGTTGCTATGACAGTGATCCGAAACATGTCAGTAGATTGTGTATAAGGAAGCTGGACGGTTTGTAGGAGCGCCCATACTTGAAAGGTGCGTCACCTTCCAGTGCACCGTCCAGGGCGCCTTGACGTGAGAGAGGCTGGACACTGGAGGATGGGATGCAGGGAGGTGGTAATGGAAGCCAGTACGCGCAGTAGTAAGCCGAACACTGTTTCATCTCTCTCAAACATGGGAAATAGCAAAAAGCATGCAATAAACTTTCCTCCATGGATGTCACCTCATCCCAAAAATGGCTATAAAAAGTCTAAGGGCCTGATTTAGATCTTAGCGGAGGGGGATACGCCACCACAAATGTGACAGATATCCCGTCCGCCGTATTATGATCCAAATATATCCTATGGAGATCGTAATACGGCGGACGGGATATCCGTCACGTTTGTGACGGAGTATTCCATCCACCGAGATCTAAATAAGGCCCTTAGGGGCAGATGTATCAAGCATTTTTGCGTTCGCAAACCGGCAGATCCCCAGAATCTGCCCGTTTGCGAATGCAAAAATTGCTTTTATGATGCAGCAAACCTAATTTTGCGATTCAGTGACCTGTTACTGAATCGCAAAATCGGTTTGCAATTCGGTATTTGAAAGGGACGCGTTTAGGGCGTCCCTCCCTAATACTGACTCACATCGGTATGTATGAATGTTTTGTGATCGCAATTGCGGTGGCAAAAAATTTGCATTTTGCCACCTAATTCAATTAGATGGTAACCCATTCGCAAATGGGAAGGGGTCCCCAAAAGGACCCCTTCCCCTTTGTGAATGTTTGTAAAATAATTTTTAAGAGAAGGCAATGGTCCCACGGACCACTGTCTGCTCTTAATAAATGAAAAGAAAACTTTTAATTTTTCGTTTTGTAAGGCATCTCGCGTTCCTTTAAGGACACGAGCTGCTTTACAAAAAAAAAGATTGCTTTATTGAAAAGCAATCACGGACATGTTGGTCTGCTGATCTCAGCAGGCCACCATCCCCGTGATTTTTGTGATTCCTAGGGGGCCGCAAATTGCGACCTACCTCATTAATATTTATGAGGTAGGTCATTTGTGACCCCCTAGGAATCGCAAAAGGTGTACTATACACCTTCACACATTGCATTTTGCTATTTCCTAATTGCGATTCCTTGTGATTTGCAATTAGGGAATCTGAAAATGCTAGCTACATACATCTGGCCCTAAGTAACTAAAGTTCCTTCTCTGTCAAGTTGTGTTTCCCTACTCCAGGGTTGGTTTAAAACCCTGGAATTATGATTTTGCCAGAGGCACCATACCTTGGAATTCTCTGAGGTTATTCCTCTATGTAAGACGACCAGATCACTAGCACCGGTGTGGTGGGTCTCTATAGCGAGAGAGATGCACTTTGGTGCATGAGCTCACCCATCGTAGTTTTGCGATCTGCCCATGGCATAAGAGTTGATCGACACCCTGCCTGTTGGCACCATGAGGGTGAGACCCTGAAAAATGATGGGAACAGACCCCATCTCCACCTAGCCTTCTAGAGACCCAGGCATCAAGCAGTCTTCAATCACTGTATTCCTGTGCTTTGTTAAAAAAATAATTTTCAGGGACCTTGTCAGGAGGACACTGCTGTTTGCACCATCCATTCCCACTGCCAGCCTTGCCAATGATAGTACCAACACAACTACTAGCCATCACACTCCTAAAAGTGTGACAGTTCATGTCATTCCAGGCCCCCAAAGCTACAAGAATGGCATTGGCAGCAGGCATTAGTGATTGTTAATGTATATTGTAATAATAAACAGCTGCTGTTTGCAGCGCCACCATGTGGCAGACTGTCATAAGCGCTAGTGCTGACAACTAAGTGCCAGGGCACAGCACCGGAAACGACCGTCTCAAATCAAGCACCACTCCAAACAGGCTTCATCACCATAGTAGGTGGTGTAAGTGTGGGAAAGTGTAGTTACAAGCTGGCAGTGAAAGACAGCCCTCCCAGTACAATTTAAAAAAAAATGAGTGCATGTGCCCAAAATGTTTCTGAGAAGGCCATGTCCACTTCTCCCCACTGACACCACCCACTCTCATCTCTGACACCGCCCACTGCAAGGGTTCTGCCCCTTTGAAATGTTTCCTTTTGTGCTTTCCATATTTTAAAAGTTGTGTCATTTTGTCCCAAAGAATCCCATGTGTGACAGTTGCTATGTGCGCGCTCAAAGAGGCCAAGTAACTGATGAGCATGTAGTAAAAGCACCTGACTGACAGCTGCACGTCACAGTAGCAAGCACTGCCAGAAACGCACAATGCCTTGAACCGCAACTCCAGAAGTCTCAGTCGTGATTTTAAGAACCCCCTTCACTTCCTGAACAAAACACACACCTGAGGGCAACTCAGGTGCAGCAGACGCTATCTATACAATGTTACATACAAAACAAAACAGTAGAAACAAATATGTGCGGAAACGAAAACCGTGAGGCCATCATTAATAATTGTCCCCTCTTCCTTTACAGATGTTTTTGCAGGGCCCAAGTAAACAACGTCCCATAGGATAATCACCTGTTTTTAAGTTGACAAATACATGTGCTGCAGTGATATTAGCTGCCTTTATTATTAAACAGGGTGGACGTAATTTAAATATTATAAATACCTGCCGCATGAGGACTAATGCCCTGTCTACGCCTCTCTCCTGACCAGCTTTGAAACTGCTGTCTCCTTCAGAGTACCATAAATGTGATGTACCCTCTGGATAATGGTACAAGAGAAGTCTCCATTCACACGCCACACTCTCGCCGCCATTTACCACTCTGTCCTTTTCTACGATAACGATGCCACAAATCTGCCCTCGGCCTGCCATGCCACCTTCAACATCAGAGATCTCCACACCCCACCATCCTCCCACCTTCTGCCAATATTCCTGCTCTGTGCTTTTGATCTGCAACTTCCATCTTTCCGCCTGATTTCAATGCTTTCCACTCCAGAGGTTCCCAGTTTGAACTGGGCAGCGTGTGGGCACATTGGCTGCCCATAGTCCAGTAGATTGTACAGAGCGAGTTGAAGCAGGGTACGTGGACGAGCCCACTGCTTCCAGTCAAGGAGCTCATGGCTTTGTTCCCTGAACTATACCTTTCTTCAAAAGTAGATCATTGAAATAACATGGAAGGGACACTCAGCAAGAAATGCAATTAAATACCACTGCAATGGTGGCGACGACTTGTTGTAGCATAGAGCTGCTGATGTTGGAGGATGTCTACCAGGCGCGCAACACCCATTGGACTCAAAGGGCTTCACCTCCCCCCCGTCGTGTGTGGCAGCCCGGGATGAGACAGCTTCCCGGGTACACACACAGCCGCACCCGAGCACTCCACAGGTCTTTAAATTTGCATGTTAATGAGGCCTCGCTGTTGTTTCACCCCTTCTAAGAGCCCCTGCAGCTCCACTCTGCCTATTGCTTAAAGATTCAGCCCCCCCGAAATTTTTTCTTAGCCCCTTCCCCCCGAAATTTGGCTCTAGTTGCACCCCTGATGTCTACCGTACACGTGAATGGCACTAGCATGTTTAGGGATTGGCCGTGACAGCCTTATTCAGAGGAGACGGCATAGCCCGGGTGAAGCAGTCTTGCCCAGGTGCTGCGGTCGAGTCGGGGTGGACATAAAATTCCTCTCCGCCGGCGGAGTTCGAGGAGTTTTACCGACTCCATGTTCCGCTTGGAGCGTGGAGTGTCGGCAAAACTCTGCCAACTGCAGCATGGCAGAGTTTTTTCTCCAAACGACTTGCTAGCATTAGGTTGGCAGGTGTAATTGAGAATCTGTGTCCCCTAGAGCGATGTTTGGGTGCTATACCACCTCCCAGCAAGATTGTTCAATGTGAGCTGTCGCGGCAGGTCACAACCATTCTCACTGAGAATGCTGCCACTTCAGAAGAAAATCCACTCGAGGAGCTGAAGGAAGCAGAGCCCTCTGGCATGCTGCTGTTTGCGCTGATTTTACAGCATGGAGCAAGCTCCCGGCGCTACAAATTGGCATGAAGTGAGAACTCCACGGAATCTCACTAAGTTTTTATGTAATTTCACGGAAGTCCATGAATTGAAACTCTGTGAGTTCTGCCCGCCCCTACTGTCGAGGGCCAGTCAAGGTAAGTGTGATTCACACGTAGGTCCAGTGATCACAGCTGTGAATAGTGGGGGCAGGACAACAGACTATCACAACCATACTACACAAAAGAATGTCTAATACATTGTCACCTTGCTCCTACCATCCGGGAATGTCTAGGTGTATTTGTGTGGCTACGTCATTCATGCAAACATATATTCTGTGACACTCTGCAGAGTGGCTCCTTAGTGCTGGTAGAAGTTTTATTTCCACAAGCTTCAGATGGCTGACATTGCTCTGTTTTTCCTCCTCTAAAATAACCAGAAACGGGCTGTGAAAAGGCATAAATAGTGTAAAGTGTGGGGGCGCTAGGCCCACATACTTGGATAAGGAAGCACACGGACACTGGAGGTATGGTTAGTTACTGGCCACGAGCACGTGTGCTCGGCCCCTTTTATTGTCAGGGTCACCTGACCGGTGACGCCTGTGGTGGGTGGGTGTTTAGTGTGGGTTCAGCAACAATAGAAACACTAGACTGTGTCCAGCAGGACACTACATCCCTCCCAACTTTTGGATAAAAGAAATGTCTAAGTCCAACCTGTAAAGGAAAACAGATACCCAAACAAAACCCCAAACAGCCATAACTTCAGGCCGCAGTCCGTCGGTGTTCGCTTTATTGGACCACCATTGTCTGTGACGTTCGTGTTCGTCTTGGCCAACTACTGGAGACCGACCTGGTCTATCAATAACAATGTCTATGTACACGAGTCCTTCATTTGGATACGGGGAGCTGTGCTGGGATCCACTCTGCTGATTCTTGGCCTGAGGTTTCGCCTGAAGGTGATGTGCTAGCTGTTCCAGTATCTTGACGGCCAAGATGCTTCCGACTTGCCTCTCTCACTTGGTCACCTCTCTCACTGGTGCATCCGTGTGGGCTTTCCGGCTGGGCGGTCATGGGACCGTGTGGACCGTGCGGGCTCCGCGTGGGCCGCGGTAAGGCGTCGCTTCCGAACTGCCAACGGGACTCACAGCCTAGTCGCTCATGTGTTCGCCAGGGTGATGTTCCCTCACGGTGTCTTCGCCATCCGATTCGGTGTCTTCCTCTCAGGGTTGCCGGGCAACCAGTCTCCGGTTGCGGCCTCCGTGCATCCTGCGCATGTCGAGGAGCTGCTGTCTAAACATCTCTCCCATTCGGACTCCAACTTCGCTGGAATTCTGCCGAGGCCCCTTGCCCCTGGATTTCCACTTGACCGCGTGGGCTGTGCGGGCCTTCGTGTAGGCTGCGCGTAGGGGTCGCTTCAGAACTCCCCACAGGGCCACAGCCTAGTCTTGCTTTATCCCAAGGGGTGGATCTTCAAATGTTCAGTTGTGCTCTACTTCCGTATGCTACAGGGTGACAGGGGTGCACAGACGGTTCCTGGGCAGCCTGCCTTCTTGGACTCCGCTGGCCTGGAGTGTGTGGATTCCCTTGGGTGTTATGCGACTCCTTGATGGTGCTGATGACATCACCATTATCCTTTGATGGGGCAGTAGGCGGCGGTCCGATGTCTCGGGGTGTTCTCTTCGGTGATGATGCGAGTACTCTGCCCGGTCACTTCGCCTCATGGTCCCTCGCACGCCTGTGTTGGTTGTCTGCCCGTGGCGCGGTGCCACTGTACCTTCCTCCTTTGTAGGCTGACATCCTGTCATCCTCTTCTCTCTTCATGGAGTCTTGCCACTCACTCTCCTTCTCTTCTTTCCTTCCTTTACGACGCGGTCTGGTCCTCTCGCATTCTATCTCCTCCTCACCAGGCTTCTCCGTGTAGCGTGCACTCTACACGTTTCCCTCTGGTCTTGTCCCAGCAGTGGGACACTGTCTTCTGTTCAATCTGTGACTGGACCGGTCGTCGCGACCTTCTTCTGACTCCTTCTGGTTTCTAGTATTAGGCTTCTCGTCCGTCTCTTCCTGGTCCTCTTCGCGGACCATTCCTGGGGTCCTTTCTGTGGACATCCTCTTCGTTCTTTACGTCACGGACTTCTTCTCCATTCTTTTGATCAGGCCGCTTGTCAGGCCTCTCCTCTCTGACGACCATCTGGGTGGTCCGCTTCTTCTCTTCTCACTGGCGACCATCTGCCTGGTCGGCTTCTCCTCTTCTCACTGTCGACCATCTGCCTGGTCGGCTTCTCCTCTTCTCACTGGCGACCATCTGCCTGGTCGGCTTCTCCACTTCTCTCTGTCGACCCATCGGCCTGGTCGGCTTCTCCTCTTCTCACTGGCGACCATCTGCCTGGTCGGCTTCTCCTCTTCTCACTGGCGACCATCTGCCTGGTCGGCTTCTCCTCTTCTCACTGGCGACCATCTGCCTGGTCGGCTTCTCCTCTTCTCGCTGGCGACCATCTGCCTGGTCGGCTCCTCCGGCTTCTCTCCCTTTTCCCGGGTCTTCTGGTGTCTCTTGCAACCACCTCTTCTTCCCTGCAATTGCGTTGCAGTGGCGCTCTTCCGCTACCTTCCTGGGTGCACTTGCTGCGCGTTCTTCTACCTCCTTTGTCTCTGGAGCAGTGTCTGCTGTTCTTGCACGTCTTCGCCCTTGCCGGGTGCTGAGCTCCTGAATCTTCGTTCGCTTGTCTGGTGGTGCTCCTTCTTCTTACTCTTGCAGCGACACCCTGTGGCCACTAGGTACCGCTGCGCTCTCACTCTGTCTCAGCTTCGTGCTTCTGGTGGTCTGCGCCACCGCTCCGTCGACCTGCTCCTGGTCACTCCTCTTGACGCGCTCGTGTCTTCTTTCTTCTTCCCTTCTCGGAGTTCCTGCACTCCTGGCGCGTTCCGGCACCTTGTCTCTTCATCCTCACAGGCAGTGTGACGGCTTGGCACCACCGTGGCATGGCAGTCTTACAGCGCACTCACTTTTGCACACCTGTAGATTCTTCTCTCTTTGTGCTCCAATCCGCCGGTCTCCTGTTGCTACTGGGTTTCCTTGGCTTGCTATAGGCTTGTTTACTGCTTTTCCTGTCTGCAGTACCCAAGGTGTCCACCGGATGGCAGGGGAGCACCTTTCCAGGCACCGGCAGTCTTTCCCTCGTTCTGGGCCTTTCCGGTGCTCTGCCTCCATGCTGCTTGGGAGCAGAGCCTCAGTGGACGAGCTCCAGGGAACAGTCTCCAAAATCTAGTGTGTGAGAGTGCTGCTTCTGGTGAGCATCGCTCTCCCTTGGCGCACCTGTGATTAATTCTGGGCTCAGCATCCCTCTTTAACCCCTTAAAGTTCTCCTCGGCTCCGTCCTGGGGCACTTCGCGCTTCGTAGCGCTTCTTTGCATTTGCACCGCAGGCCACACGCTGACTTGACCTTATTCTCCCCGCCCACAGCAGCTCCTCAGTTCACGCGCTGCCCGGGGCGGGGGGGGGGGGAAGGTTGATGCCACTGTCTCTGCTCTACTCGTGAGTAGGGGGGGCTGAGTATCCTTGCCGGTACCTTTATGTTCGAGGCATATGAGCTGCAGATCACACACTGAGGATAAGATCGCCATCTGGTGTTGGGCTCGGATGATTGCAGGTTGTTGTTGTCTTCGGAAGAAGCCTTTGGTCACGAGGTTGGTGACTCCTCCCCTGGACAACAGTGCGCATGGGCATCCACTCCATCGTCAGATTGTTTTTTTCCGCCATTGGGTTCGGATGAACTTTTTTCCGCTCCAGCAGAAAACTTCTAGCAATCATTTTAAATACTTAATCTTCATTCCATCGACGTCGAACTCAACTCGGACCGGTTCCGCAAGCGGCTGATGGACAGGACACCCTTCAAAAAATGCCCCCAGTGTGGAGCGAAGTTCCCCCACAGTGACCACCACGAGGTTTGTAACCTCTGCCTGTCGCCGGAACACAACGAGTCCACCTGTCCAGCTTGTTCCGCTTTCCGTTCGAAGAAGACCCTCCGGGACCGAAGAGCTCGACGCCATATTATGGCCAAACCAGCTTCAGAACCGGAGGACATCTTTGCTCAAGATGTTCCCGAAGACGACACCGAAGATCTCGAGATCGTGTCCGAGGCCGACGATTCCGATGACCTCATCACTCCAGGGCAGCGTGTGAGTACCACCCCCCCTGCCCCTGCCCCATCCAAAAAAGCATTGGTCAAGACTCCGCCAGCTGGGCCCAGTCGCGACCGGAAATCCTCTTCAGAAGCCCCCCCCTCGGGCCCGGCTCCGAACACATCTAAGCCTGTGGGTGGCTCGGGCTCGAGCAAACCTCACCTGATTGTGCCTTTAACACCCTCGGCACCCAAAAACCCACTGTCGGCACCGAAACAGGCTCCAAGACCGAAATCTCCTTCGGCACAGAAACGTTCCTCGGCACCGAAGTCTCCACCGGCACCGAAACGTTCTTCAACATCGATGCCTGAAAGTCCATCGGCACCGAAAACTCAGTCGGCACCGAAAACTCAGTCGGCACCGAAAACTCAGTCGGCACCGAAAACTCAGTCGGCACCGAAAACTCAGTCGGCTCCGAAAAATCCATCGGACCCGAAAAAATCATCGGCGCCAAAAACTGCGTCCCCGCCGAAAAAAGCTCATAAAGACCCGAAGCGGACACCGCAGCCACCACCTTCGGAGCCAGATGAACTTTTTCGACCAGATCCTACTCAAAAGCGGATCTACATCAATCCTAACACGGGACATGTGACTGCCATCCCATATAAAAAGCGGAAGCTGGACACTACACCTCCCCCAGCTCCCATACGGAAAAAGGACTGTGCTACTTCACCACTTCGTCCTTCCTCTCCTGTTTTACCTCCTAACCCGTCCCCCCCTCCTCCTCCTGATTCTCCTTTACCTTTACCTTTACCATCTCCCTATCATTCACCTCCTCCACAGGATGATAATGATGACTTAGGGGGAGGGGCGGACCCTGATTTATTTAATGATCCTGTTGATCCAAACGACCCTTTTACGTTCCCAGACCCAGCACCCATGGATGACTGGTCTTATCCTATACCTGACATGCCTGACCCCACTACCTACCCCTCCAAGCCCTCCCCTCCTGATGACCACCTAGGGTTCGGCCAACTTATAAATAGGGCAGCAACATTCCACGGCGTCACAATGCACACAGACGCCCTTGAAGAGGACTTTCTCCTTGATACCTTTGAGCAGTCACAAAAGACTGTTCACATACTGCCCATGATCAAAGGGGTTATAAAGCATGCTACTGAAGTCTTTAAGGACCCTGTTCGAGCTAGGGTTCTCAACCCACGCATCGAAAAAAAGTACCGACCAGCCCCGCAAGACCCTGCATACATTAAGGCCCAGCTCCCTTTAGACTCCTTAGTCGTATCAAATGCCAGGAAGCGCGCTAACTCACAGACAACTGGAGAAACGCCTCCCCCAGACAAAGAGTCTAAGCTTTTAGAAGCCTCAGGCAATCGGGTCGCCGCGCAGGCGGCTAACCATTGGCGTATTGCGAATACCCAGGCCCTGTTAGCCAGGTATGATAGAGCGCATTATGACCAACTTGAGGACCTTATGCAACATCTGCCTGAACCCTTTAAGTCCCAGGCCTCTGACCTCATCCAAGAAGGCAAATTAATATCTAATGCCTCCATTAAATGCGCCTTAGATGCAGCAGACACTGCTTCTAGAGCGGTCAATACTAGCGTCTTACTCAGACGACATGCCTGGCTCCGTATTTCCGGTTTTAAACCGGAGGTTCAAACCGCAATTCTAGCTCAACCTTTCAACCAAGAGCAGCTATTTGGCCCTGCAGTGGATACTGCATTAGAAAAAATGAAAAAGGATAATGAAACTGCCAAGTCTATGGGAGCACTGCAGTCTCCTCAAAACCGGGGTTCCTTTCGTCGCTCCTTTTATAGAGGAGGCTCCAAAAACACATCAACTGAGACCACGTCCACCTTTAAAAATTCTGGACAAACATCCCCTAACAGAGGTTATTTCCGGGGAGGTTATAGGGGAAACAATAACAAAGGTAGAGGGCGGGGCAACAACAACAACACCCGCACCTCACCAGCCACCAAACAGTGACTTGCCACCACTCCCCCCAGACCATTCCACTCCGGTCGGGGGGCGACTCCAACAATTCCTACCTGTCTGGACTTCCATCACCACAGACAGGTGGGTAAGACAAATTATCCAGTCTGGCTACTGCCTCGAACTCATACAATCCCCCCCAAACATACCGCCCAAACAACGTCCAATGTCCTCGCATCATCTCTCTCTCCTCAAACAAGAAGTTCAATCCCTGTTACAAAAACATGCGATAGAACCAGTCCCCCTTCAACATCAGGGAAAAGGGGTATATTCTCTATACTTCCTCATTCCCAAAAAGGACAAAACACTAAGGCCCATACTGGATCTCAGACTACTAAACCAGTATATACATTCGGATCATTTTCATATGACCACTCTCCAACAAGTCCTCCCACTTTTACAACAGGGAGACTTCCTCGCCACATTGGACCTCAAGGACGCATACTTTCACATCCCTATGCATCCCGCTCACAGAAAATATCTACGATTTGTGGTAGATGGGCAACACTATCAATTTACAGTTCTCCCATTCGGAGTAACAACGGCACCCAGAGTGTTCACCAAGTGCCTAGCAGTCGTGGCAGCGCATCTCAGAAGACAACAGATCCATGTCTTCCCCTATCTGGACGATTGGCTCATAAAAGCCAATACATACCAAAAATGCGTTCTCCACACTCATCGCACGATTCAAACTCTCCACGATTTGGGATTCACTATCAACTACCACAAATCCCACCTACAACCTTCCCACTTACATCAGTATCTAGGAGCAACCATAGATACATCCAAAGCCATTGCCTATCCCAGCACTGCCAGGATAGCCAGTATACAAAATCTCATCTCTCAATTTCAAACTCATCCATCTCTTCCAGCAAGAGTGTTCATGCAGCTCCTAGGCATGATGGCGTCATGCATCTCCATAGTCCCACACGCACGACTTCAAATGCGTCCCTTACAGGAATGCTTAGCACAACAGTGGAACCAAGCTCACGGACAACTTACCGATCTGGTGTTGGTGGACAGTCGCTCACTTCGCTCACTGAAATGGTGGAACACCATCAACCTGTCCAAAGGGAGACCGTTCTTAGAGCCTCTTCCACAAGTTGTGCTAACTACAGACGCATCTCTCACGGGGTGGGGAGCCCACCTCCTTCACCATACCACTCAGGGCAGATGGACCAGTCAACAAAAACTGCTCCACATCAACCACCTGGAACTCTTAGCAGTGTTCCTAGCACTAAAATCCTTTCAAATTCACCTAAAGAACAAAACTGTCCTCATACGCACAGACAACATGACGACAATGTATTATATACAGAAACAGGGAGGGACACACTCTCTCCAACTGTCCCAACTGGCACAGCAAATCTGGAGATGGGCAATTCCCCAAAACATCTACCTGTTAGCAGAACATCTCCCAGGGATCCACAATCAAGTGGCCGACCTCCTAAGTCGCCACACACAACAGATCCACGAATGGGAACTACACCCCAAGGTTCTACTCCCCTTCTTCCAAAAGTGGGGACAACCAGACATAGACCTGTTCGCCACTCCCGAAAACACAAAATGCCCAACCTTCGCCGCCAGGTTTCCACACCCACAGTCGAAGGGCAATGCCCTATGGATGAACTGGTCAGGCAGATTTGCGTACGCCTTTCCGCCTCTCCCACTAGTTCCATTTGTGGTACGCAAACTGAAACAACAGTCACTAACACTAATACTAGTGGCTCCCACTTGGGCACGTCAACCGTGGTTCACCACACTTCTGGAACTATCTTTAGTTCCACATCAAAAGCTACGCCTCTCCCCGGATCTGTTAACCCAGAACCATGGAGAAATCAGACACCCAGATCCTCAAACACTGAACCTAGCGATCTGGCTCCTGAGGTCTTAGAGTTCGGTTACCTCAATCTCCCTCCAGACTGTATGAATATCATAAAAGAAGCCAGACGCCCTACTACTAGAGCGTGTTATGCCGCTAAATGGAAACGATTTGCCATCTACTGCGCTAATAATGACATACATCCATTGGATGCTTCCATCCAAAACATCATTTGCTATCTACTACACTTGCAAAGATGCAATCTAGCGTATTCTTCTATACGTTTACACCTAGCAGCCTTGGCAGCCTACTTGCAAAATAGGCAACACCTGTCCCTTTTTAAGGTACCAGCCATCAAAGCGTTTATGGAAGGTCTCAAAAGAATTCTTCCCCCAAGATTGCCACCTGCACCAGTGTGGAATCTCAATGTGGTTCTAACAAGACTCATGGGTCCCCCATTTGAACCTATGCACAAATGTGAATTGCAATTCCTAACATGGAAGGTAGCTTTCCTTATCGCAATCACTTCCCTGCGCAGAGTAAGTGAAATACAAGCCCTTACACTTGAGGAACCTTTCTTACAACTACACCGTAACAAAGTGGTTCTTAGGACAAACCCTAAATTTCTTCCAAAAGTGATTTCCCCTTTCCACCTTAACCAATCAGTAGAACTACCGGTCTTTTTCCCAAATCCAGACTCGGTAGCTGAAAGGGCCCTACATACCTTAGATGTCAAAAGAGCCTTGCTTTATTCGACAGGACAAAACCTTTTCGAAAGACAAAACAACTCTTTGTTGCTTTCGCGCCACCACACAAAGGCAACCCGATCTCCAAATCAGGAATAGCCCGGTGGATAGTTAAATGCATCCAAATATGCTACCTCAAGGCTAAACGTACACTTACAGTTCCCCCTAGGGCGCACTCCACGCGTAAAATAGGGGCTTCTATGGCCTTCTTAGGCA
This sequence comes from Triturus cristatus, assembly GCF_964204655.1. Taxonomy (NCBI): domain Eukaryota; kingdom Metazoa; phylum Chordata; class Amphibia; order Caudata; family Salamandridae; genus Triturus; species Triturus cristatus. Next base: position 45,475,845 of record NC_140589.1, read on the forward strand.
ATATTCCCTTAGAAGACATTTGCAAGGCAGCCACATGGTCTACCACGCATACCTTCACTAAACACTATTGTGTTGACGTGCAGGCCAAACAACAGGCCTCCGTGGGCCAGGCTGTCCTAAAAACTTTATTTCAAGCTGCTGCAACGGATACAGGCGACCACCGCTAAGGGGAGCACTGCTGTATAATCTATCCTCAGTGTGTGATCTGCAGCTCATATGCCTCGAACGGAATATGCTACTTACCAGTATGCATCTGTTCTTGGCATGTAGAGCTGCAGAGTCACACACGCCCGCCCGCCTCCCCGGGACCTGTATCTGTTCCAGCATCCGTCTTACTTAGACATTACACATGGACATCCTTTCTTTCTTTTCTATACACTCCATCTTTTCCCATCATGGCGAAAAACAATCTGACGATGGAGTGGATGCCCATGCGCACTGTTGTCCAGGGGAGGAGTCACCAACCTCGTGACCAAAGGCTTCTTCCGAAGACAACAACAACCTGCAATCATCCGAGCCCAACACCAGATGGCGATCTTATCCTCAGTGTGTGACTCTGCAGCTCTACATGCCAAGAACAGATGCATACTGGTAAGTAGCATATTCCTTTTCTCGCTTCTTGGTGGCGCTGGCCGCCTGCAGTCGCGTCTCGCTGTGGGTGGGCTCCGCTTCCACTTTCTATTCATTCCGCCCCCGCAGCAGGTCTCTTCGGCTCCCGGTCCCTCTTGGGGGCACCTCGCGCTCTTCGCGCTTCCTCTACACTCGCGCTTCGATCTGCAATCTGTCCTGCACCCGCAGCAGGCCTCCTCGTTTCTCGGGCCCTGCTGGGGTTGCCGGTGCCGCTCTCCTCCGGCCGCGGGCCGGGTGCTGCTTCGCTCTTCTCCCCGGCGGTGAGTTGCCTACCATTTTTTTATTATTTAACTCCTTCCCGCCCCCGCAGCAGGCCGTTACTCTTCCCGGGCCTCACCGGGGGGGAGAAAGAAGAAGTTCGCTGGTGCTTGGGGCTGCCCGCTTGTCCTCAACGGCTCCCTGTGCATACGACGGCCTTAACGGCCAGCACTCGGCCTCGTCCTTGCGGGGGAAACAGTTGATTTAGCTTTCTCCACCCCGCTGCTGCCAGCTCACTAGTAACGCGCCGCGCGGGGTGGGGAAGGTCCGGGCTCCACTGGGGGAAGACAGTCTCTTGTTTCTCCCCATGCTAGGCTCTCATTGCGGGTGGGCTCCGCTTGTGCCAGGGCTTGTGCAAGGCAGTGGCAGCTGCATGCCACGGCGCTCTGGCTTCACTTTCCACGCCTGCAGCTCCTCACCTTCGACCGGCGGCCTTCGCATTCACGCGGGTGGGCTCCGCTTAGCTCGCACTTCCCCACAGGGGCACCGCAGCAGGCTCGACGGGGTCGGGGTGGGCACCCGACTTCCTCTCGCAGGGGTCACAGCATAGCGGCCGATGCGGGTGGGTTCCGCTCGGCTTGCACTATTCCCACACAGGGACCGATTTCAGCAGGCGCATGAGGTGCGGGGTGGGCTCCGGGTCACCTCGCTTTCTCCCTGGGGCACTTGGCACGCCCGCAGGACTTCCGATAGCTGGCGCCCTCCTCGCAGGGGGGGTGCGGATTCCACGCGGCAGCTCTCCTCCCCGCACTCGGTTTCCACGGCCTCATGCTGCCCCCACCAGGACCGGGGGAGGCGAGGCCACCGCACACGTGGGAACGGACCCACTCGTCGCCATTATAAAGTGTGGGGGCGCTAGGCCCACATACTTGGATAAGGAAGCACACGGACACTGGAGGTATGGTTAGTTACTGGCCACGAGCACGTGCGCTCGGCCCCTTGTATTGTCAGGGTCACCTGACCGGTGACGCCTGTGGTGGGTGGGTGTTTAGTGTGGGTTCAGCAACAATAGAAACACTAGACTGTGTCCAGCAGGACACTACAAATAGAACAGAATCGCCCGCGCATGCACCTTAAGGGTCTAAAAAGGTGCAGGGGCATATCGCATGAAACTTATTGAAACCTAGTAAAACCCTCGCAAAATATCGCTGTAAGGGCAGACAAAGCGAGAAGGGCAGACATGAGTAACCAGCCTTGGTGAAAGGCCCTGCCAGCACAGGAAGGGAAGGGCACGGGCATAAGTCTTCGCATAAAGCACAACAGAGGTAAGTGGAAAGATTTTCTTTCTTCCATGGTATAAATTGGCGGCTACCCCTGTTTTTAAGGACTGTGCGTGAAACAGGGGGGCAGTTACATGAGGAGCACCAGAACTTGGGTTTTTGAGAAGTTGCCACATTACTTGAAGGTATTAAATATGGCCCCCAGGAAGAATAAAAGTACACTGGGTCACATTGAGAAGCACAAGAGACCTGCCACGGATCAAAGAGCCTCAGGAGAAAGTTTTGTGTGCCCAGGGACAAAAGCAAAGCGAGGCTTGAAGAAAAAAGAGAAAATAAATAAGGAGACAACGCAAGTGGGGCAAAAGAGGGGAACAGCCTCAAACTCCTTAAAAGACTATGTGGGGAAGCATTTTAAAAAGGTCTTTTCGCCTGCAAAGTCTCCAAATGCTGATGCAGAAGTAGTTGGGGAAGAATCGTGGAAAGGGGATTCGTCCTTAATTTTTGACGAACACATGATGGAATCAGCAATCTCGGTCAATCAATCCCTACAGTCTTTACTAGGCATAAGGGTCTGACAATGTCTCCTCGTCTATCCTCATCCCCGAGGTTGTTTCTACAGGGTGTAACTGAGGACACCCTGGAAACAAACAGCGGGGATTTAAGGCAAGCTGAGGAAAATGTACCAGACTTGGATTTAAGCCCAAAGGGAAATGAAAGACAAGAACAGTATGGTGACCAGAATTCAGTGTTAAAAGGCAATGATGGTTGTAATCCAGGGGCTTTTAGAAGTCACAATGTTAAACCATGATATCCTAAAAATACAAAAAATGCATCTTTTTAAGATTGAGGGGGAGCTACAAGGTATCAGGGGATAAATGCCATCAATGTTAAGACCCGTTCCTGACCCCCAGTCTCAAGCGCCGGTTGTGGAGGAGGTGGAGGCTGGGAATGCAGATTCCCCTGAAGCCAACCACGAGGTCTATATCTCGAGGTGGCCGATGTTGGTAAAAAGAACGGGTGATCACCTTGGATTCGGTTTATTCAAACGGGGGAGACTCGTAGGAAGTAGGGATCAAAAAAAGGGTAATGGTAGGCTAGTGAAAAGAAGTAGAAGGATCGAGGAATTTTCAAGATCAGTTGAACTAGAGCCAACCCTAAATCTCTCTAAACCCCCAAGAGAAGGAGCGAGGAAAGAACGTACTAAGGAACCAAAGAAGCAAGTAAAAAAAGGGGAATTCAGTAGAAAATTAACTTTTCAGGAGAAGTCACCAAAGTATACAGCACCAAATACAGCTAGGAAACCTGGTATTACTACTTTCCTCGAAGAGAGGCCACTCTTGGGCAATAAAATAGAGGGAGGATCTAGAAACCATACCCTACACCCACCTAGGGCTCATTTGGTGGCAAGAATGGAGGATATAGGGAATAGGTGGCTATATTTTGAACAGGTGCAAATTGGAAGGGGTGGGAAAAAAACGAAGAGGGAGCTCGTACCTAAATAGGTCCCATCTCCTCAACTCATTTGCCCACTGCCCAAACATGAAAGGAATAGGGTCAAAAGATCTTCGACAGGTGGGTTTTAAATAAACTATTAACGGGAAGGAGATTACCAGGTTACAAGTTTATTCTGACCTGGTAAAAATTGCAAAAGAGAAGGCGGAGAAAGACATACTAAAAGAAGGGATACGGATAGTACCAAATGTAGAAGTAGAGATGGAACATAAAATTCTGCAAGAGAAGGCTTTTTTAAGGTGCCATGCAGGGCTAGGAAAGAGATAAGTGAGACTACTAGAAAAATAAGTAGGAGTAGGATTGGGAAACCTTAATATAGTAGTAAATAACTCAGATATAGAGAAATCCTGGGGGAATTGGAGTCACAGAACAAGCCCTTCAGGGCCCTCTCAGCGATATTTAGAGGAACGTGATGAAGATGGGTACCTTAGCGATGTAGAATAGGTAAAGGGGTTGCCTCATGGCATAAAATTGGTCTCTTGGAATATAAATGGTCTAGGGAATCAAATAAAGCAAGAACATATAAAAGACCTAGTAAAATGAGATCATCTGTATCCAGGAGACCTGGCTATGCGGTAATACCCCTGTATTCGATGGTTTTTGCAAACTCCATTGCCCGGCAATAAAACCAAGGTTTGGTCGCCCAGTGGTTGGCATTATGAAATTACTTTCTACTAAACTAGTGAAGAATGTATTTCAGCTTACTGTAACATGTAAATGGCTGCTTGGATGTAGGATATCGTTAATGGTTGCTGACAAAAATTATGAAAATATGTTGATTTGAAATGTATATATGCAATGGGGTACCCAGGAGGAATATGGTGTAAAAATGGGTTATTTTAAGAATGATATGGACTCACTATGTGAAAAGTATGGCTCGGATATAATCTTGTTGATGGGAGATTTTAATCATAAATTAAATCCAAAGAAGCTAGATATCTGGTTTAGGGAAATACTAGAGTCTCATGATATAAATCAAGCAAAGTTTCCTGAAATCCTGTCTTCAACTCACGATACAAAGTTGGGAAATAACCTAGAGTCAAAAACCCTTTTTTGCTTAAACGGTAGGTTAGCCCAAGATTGTCCCGCGAAGAAAACTTTCAAATTGGGGACACAAAATTGCCCTATTGATTATGTTTTTATGCCAGCATGGAATTTTGTATTAGTAAAGGGCTTCAGGATCTGTCATAGAGAAGGCACTGACCACAATATAATGGAACTAGAGCTTGCAGATCTCCACCAGCCTCCCCGCAATAATGTAATTGTACAACAGATGGATTACCCCAGGCGTATTACGACAAGGTTAACTGAAGATTACATTGAAAGGCTAACCAGGTTACAACAAAATATTGACCTAGGATGTGTGAGTGGCCTAAATTTGGCATGTAGAGAAAATAGAACAAGTGGTACAAAGCCTTCGCGTAGAACTTAGAATTGATGCAAGGGTTACCAAGAGTAAACAAAATACACCAGCCAGACAAGGAAAGTGGTTCAACACAGAATGCCTAAAAAGAAAAGGGAATTAACCTCTTCAATGCCCATGACGAGCTGGTCTCGTCATGGGCCGCGGTTGCGCTGTGCCCATGACGAGACCAGCTCGTCATAAACCCCGCCCGCTAATGCAACGGCCGGCACAGGGCGGGGAAAGGGGCGGGCACTGAAGGGGTTAAGGAGAGAAGCTCGCAGTTTGTGTATAAAATATGATCAGGTTAGGGCCGACAACCTTGTTAAGCTAAAGAGAGAATATACCATGCTAATTTGCAGCACAAAAGGGCCCATAAGGAAAGCTGTTGGGGAAAATTGTTGGAGGCAATTGAATCAAAGAACGTACGTCAGTTCTGGAAGCTGATTCATCAGCAACAGAACCTTCGGTTGCCTCAATGAATTGTGTGGTGGTAGAGGAAGCGTGGGAGGAATATCTGCTGGAACTGTATTCCCCGGGGAGAGAAATTGAAGAGGAGGATTCACGGGACTGGAGTGTCCCAGTAGAAGATCTAAAACCCGACTTCTCAGTAGTAAACGTGATGAACAAAATTAAGATCTTGAAGTTAACAAGAGCTGCAGGTCCGGATAATTTACCAGCCCTGATAATAAAATCAATGTTGTCCTGGTGGGCAGAATTCTTCTCGCTCATGTTTTTAGTAATCTTAGAATCAGGGAGCCATAATAAGGCCGATACACAAGAAAGGAGATGTCTATGCCCCAAAGAATTATAGATTAATTAACTTACTAGACATCGGCGAAAAGATTTTTGCTAAAATAATATAATATTAGGTAAGTTAAAAGATTAGGCAGGGCAGGGCTCAATTGTACCAGTTGAACAGGGGGGCTTTAAAGAAGGACATTCCACTATAGACCATTGCTTTGCCCTGGGGGCATTGGCCCGGAAGTCGATAGAGCAAAATGGGAAGCTGTGTTGCTGCTTTGTCGACTTTCGGGCAACTTTCGATTCAGTGGATCGCAATTGCCTTTGGGAGGACCTGATAAAGTATGGAATCCCGGAAGGTATACTAATGATTCTAAAAGAGCTACATAGAGGGAATTGGGCCCAGGTAATTAGAGATACGCAAGGGTTACTGACCCGTAAAATAACTGTAGGGAATGGCCTTAGACAGGGGTGCATCCTGGCCCCCTTGTTATTTGCAATTTTCTTAGCGGATCTCCCTGTAGTATTGGAAGTGGAAAGAAATGCTAGCCCCAGAATGAGTGGAAATAAAGTGTCCTGCTCTCTATATGTGGATGATCTTGTGATCCTTGATCAAACGGAGCTAGGACTCCAAAGGAAATTAAATGTTTTTAAGAACTACTGTGATAGAAAGTTTTTAACGATAAATATGGAAAAAACAAAGGTTTTATGTTTTGGGAAAAAAGACAAGAATTTTAGCTCGTTTTAGGACAAGATAAACTGTAGATAGTCAAGGAATATAAATACTTGGGTCTCTGGTTTGATAGTCTGCTAAAATGGCATACCCACCTGGAGGCCCAAAAAGCGAAAGCCTTTTCATCAGTCTGCGGGCTGAAAAAATGTAATAAAGAATATGGAGACATGTCACACAGACCCGTGGTAATGGTATTCGAAGCAATGATCCCCCCGCAAGTACTATATGGGGCAGAAGTTCTTTACCTGAGTGGATAATGCGGGTGGGACCGAGATGAAGGGAAGATTTTAAAAATGTTATTGTCATTACCGAATTCCACAATGATTCAGGCCAACAGAATAGAGATAGGATTAATAGCATGGAGTGTGCAGACCCAAATGTCCTTGCTAAGATTTTGGAAACGCCAGGACCCAGGTGGGGTGCAGAAGGTCTCACAATGGTGCAGAGGGGAGATTCAATCTAGTAGCCTAAAATGGGCAAAGGATGTAAGAAGAATTCTCCAGAAAATAGCCGTGCGCCTTAAGGTGAGACTTTTGCAGCAATCTATGGATGTAGACTTCACTAAGAGCACCCTCAGGTGCCAAGGGCAGTTACATTCAAGATCGTTGGACCTAGAATACATGAGAGTGAAAAAATCAGTCCAGTGGTTAAGGAATTCATGGGTTAATGAAGCATGGTTCCCGTACTTGGATATTATGCCTAATTAATGGCTAAGGTATGACATTTTAAGGGCCCGAGTTGGTATTAATCCTTGGTTGATAGAAGAAAAAATAAAAATCATCAATGATTCAAACAGATGGAATTTGTAAATGTGGGCTAGGAACAAGAAACAACATTTTGCACATATTGCTTGATTGTATTTCGGTTTTAGCTATACGGAAACTGTTTTAAGTCCCTTATTCATAAAATACGAGATAAGTTTTCGCTCCCAAGTGGTTCGTTTACTTAAGGAAATGCCATTTCTTGACATCGTAATTGCTTTGGGAAAATATCTGAAAGTCACAAAAGATTTTTAGAATCTAAAGGAGGGGCATTGATTTTAACTGATTTTAGGCTTTTGCCACTAATGTGAGATTTTAAAAGTTTCAGGTGAATTTATAAACTGTGTATAATGAATTATGATTATATGTGGATGCCACTTTTTACAATGTGTTTTTATTGGTAATTTATTTGTTAAAGAATTTATATTGACACCATTACTTGGGTTCCCATTGTGTTTAAAGACTATGGTCTAGATAAACAAAGTTTTCTCTCTCTCTCTCTCTCTCTCTCTCTCTCTCTCCCTCTCTCCAGATGGCTGAAAGAGGTGGCAAGCATCCTCCCAGTGAGAGCCCCAAGCTGATTCACTGAATGTGAGAGGATTGATGGGAGGGGCTATAGGTACTGGTGGAGACCTGCAGCTGCCTTGAGATTTCCACAACAGTCATCCAGGTAAACCAGAAGTCCAGCCACTAAGATATCGCACATCAAGGGCAAAAGATATTCCTCAGCGGAGACACACTAGTCTGATTCTGCTAAATAGCCACATCTTCTGGAGCACAGAGAGTGATGCGATGCAGAGAGTGTAGGCACTGGCTTTAAAGAGGCTGCACATTTTAGACTGGCACGTAATGCTTAACACGAGCGAAAGCCAGAAGGACTACATTTTCCATGGATCAACCGAACTCTCACGAAACTTGCAAAAGGTGGCGGCCATCTTGAATAATCGGAGTGTGTGTCCCCCATGGTCCAAAGCATCTTTTCTACACAATCGTGACACATATTTTATGTAGCCAGGACTTGTTGTTCAGAAGTGTCGATTCCTTGCAATCTGTTATTCGTAAAAGCTGATGAAAGACATAACTGGAGTCAGGGAAGTATTCTAACAAAGCACTTGTGTAAAAAGAAAAGACTTCACACTTGAACATTATTTCAGGGCTTCGTCATTAAGGATTGTGAACTCTTTTGCACTTGTCTGTTTTTTCACCAAGAGTCATCCGTTACGATTGAAAACAGTTAACAGCACTTATTTGTTTACTCAAGAAGTCATCGATTAGGACTATGAACTCTATCACACACCAGGAATAACACCGTCAAGATAAGAATTCTATAATGCACTTATTTGCATGCTCAAAGAGTGATCCCTTAGGCTAACTAGCTCTAAATTGCATTGTTTCTACAGGGGGATTACAGGACCCTCATTGAGCACAGACTTTATATCATTATTAGAATACATGGTATTGAGGTACGACTTGGAATGAGCGTATGTTGGTTGGTTGTTTAGGTGAACTATATGACATTAATGCATGCTTTTCGTATTACAGTTATCTGTAGTTTAGTCCACTAGGAGGTCATCAGCAGCACAGAGATGTGCAGTGCATTCTGGGAGAATGGAGGGTGGTGACCCAAGGCACGACAAGAGAACTTGTAGACAGGTGTGAGAGAAGCCGACCGAGGCTGGTGTTAGAAATGGGGTTTCTGGTTGGCTAGGGCATGCACCTAAGCCAGGCAGAAACCACCACTCTTGTCAGGGCAAGGGAGTAACACACGGAAGATAACCCCTGCTCACCCCCTTGGTAGCTTGGCACGAGCAGTCAGGCTTATCCCTGAGGCAATGTCTAAAGCGTTTGCGCAATACACTCACACAGCAGCGACACAATAGGCACACCACAAAAGAAACTCCACACAAGGTTATATAAAAATAGCCTTTGTATTATCCATAAAACACATTAAAACGTAATCACATATCTACACTGTGCCACCTGGTGCTAGGTATTACTTTACAGGGGATTGTATACATTACAGGGCCAATCGGGCCACTGTCATCACCGTTAGAACACACAAGTAGTGAAAATAAAAACAAACAGTATCTACTGGCAAGAGACACTTAGAATAAATTCATTATGCATAAATCATGAGGCATAAACATCATAGCGTACATAGTGCGCCACAGTAACACTAATAAGGTGCACATATCACCTCAGGTCCTTACGCCCAACCAAAACTTGGAGGCGATTTACAGGCCGTCCGGCCTCATCCTTGGGGAGGGCCGTCATGGGTTTCCCCACAATGCCCTTTGTCCAAAAGTCAGTACCCTTCTAACACGAGGCCTCCAACTGGCCCGTACTATAATGGGGGTGAGGGTACAACTCACCCTTGTCTCTGTTTAGTAATCAAAAATGCCCCCGACGTTGCAGCTGCCTGCAATCTGGCGGCAAAGCTGTGGAAACAAGCAGGAACCCACAGTGTGCCTAGTAAGCCCCCTCACCAGGGCTTCTCCTCGTTTGCAGCTACCCACGATCTGGCGGTGTAGCTGTAAGCATACCCCTGCACCCACAGTGCTCTGTACAGGCCCCACTCACAGGGGCTTCTCTTCCCCTCAGGCAACCGGAACACTGGCAAGCGGGACGTGGCAGGAGGAAGCCCGCAGTGTCTGTCTTCTCTGGGCAACACGCGGGGCTCTCACCGGCAACATGGGAGCCCCCCCATCTTCAGGCACAAGCTGGCCAGACTTCCGCCTCGGTCGGTTCTTGCTTCACAGTTGGCCTCTCCTCAACCCCGCCCACAATCAGGCACTCGTGCTGCCTGCCTCCCGGCCACGACGCTCTGTCCGAGCGAGGTTGGAGCCCTCTTCTTGGGTTTGGGTAAAAGTAACGACAGAGTGCTTATCACGTACTATTCATGGGCAAAGTTGGAGCCCCCTCCTCGGGCTCAGAGAAGCACGCAGGGCTCTCCTCATCACCACAGGAGCCCCGCCTACGGTCAGATGTCCTCTGCCTGACTTCCGGTTTTAGCGACATCGAGCCGCAACTTCTCCAGAGTGCGGTGTAGGCTCCCGCCCAAACGTTGTATCTGCGGCATCTCCTGCCGTCCACTCAGCTGGGGAGCCTGCGCCTCGGGCTCCGGTGCCAATTTCAGCCCTCAACACATGTCTGTCTCAACAGAGGAAAGCCAGCAAAACGCTCTTCTCCCCAGGGTCAGGAAATTGGCGAAAACGTGCAGCGCCCTTCCTGTCTCCCACTTCCAGGTACCAGCAGGGAGCAGGCAGCGCTTTTCCTCCAGGAAAGCGGCAAAGGCTGAGCTGGCACAGGCAGGCCAGCACACTGGGTCTCTTTGGCTGGACATCAGACCCTTCAGCTGCCAAGCAGGGCAGCAGGTCAGTATCACCCAGCGGTGGTTCCTCCTGGCAGTCCGGCAGCCTGCAGGCCCAAGTAAGCACCCAACAGGCCACTTTTCATGGGGTCACAGCCCCAATACTTATACCTTCCTATGTTCTCCCCCTGGCACAGGGCTCTGTGCCCGGTCTAAACCAGTTCTGGGGGCACTCAATATTTTATTTACAGTGCACAACAATGTCCTTTGTAAGTGGAGGTTCTGGCCCCAGACACACCACAGGGGGGCGGAGCCAGCATTGTGTAAGGCAGGCACAGTCCTATTCAGGGTCAGGGACTACTCCTCCCAGTACTCCAAATGCAGATCGGCCTATTCAGCCTAGCGCTGACTCACCCAGCCCCTCTGGAGCCACTGCACCTCGCCAGCCCCTGTCACTCCAGATCAAGACATGTAATACACAACAGGCAGGCACAAAGACACACAGCATACAGAAATGCCCACTTCTAAAAGTGGCATTTCTAAAATAGTGATAATAAATCTGCGAACACCATTACGCAGCATTTATTGCCACTATTCCAAACATACCAAACTTGATCCCGCTACTCCCTTCCTACCAGGAATTACCACTGAAACACATATCAGGGAATCCCCAATGCATTCCAATGAGATGGCAGCCTCACAGCAGTGAGAAACCAAATTGGCTGTTTGTCACTACCAGGACATGCCAAACAGTTAAGGCACATGTCCTTCCTTTTACCTACAGCGCACCCTGCCCATAGGACTAGCTAGGGCCTACCTTAGGGGTGACTGATATGTAGTAAAAGGGAGTCACAGACGTGGCAACCACTTTATGTGCCATGTCACAGCGGCAGTAAACTCCGCACGCAGGCCCTGCAATGGCAGAGGCCCGAGACAGGTTTGAAAGGCTACTTTGGTGGGTGGCGCAAACAGCGCTGCAAGCCCACCAGTAGCATTTAATTTACTGGCCCTGGGTATCTGAGATACCACTTTACAAGGGACTGATATGTAAATTAAATACCCCAAACAGGTGTAGACCAATCTTACCACGTTTACCATAGAGAGCACATACACTTTGCACTGGACAGCAGTGATAAAGCGCCCAGAGTCCTAAAACCACCAACACCATGTCAGAAAAAATACCAGGAGGAAGGCAAAATGTTTGGGGATGACCCTGCAAAAAGGGCCAAGTCCAACAGCTGGGCTACCTCTTTGCTTTCTTTCCAAGCTTTTTAACCCTCTTGCCTCCGCCCAGCCTAGATGATAACAATCAACGTAGGAGACCTATATTGACCTTGAACACAAGCTTTGTGGTAATGTGTTGACTTAAAGCTTCCAGAATCATCTGTACTTTTTTTAAGGCATGCTTTTATGACGTGGCATACACTTGGCAGCATGGCAGACTATTGCCTTCAGGAAGTGCCACAACACCCAACATGTAAGAAGATAACCTGATATAGCAGATAAAGGGTAAACATTATAACCTTTGTAAACATTAGCAAGAAATAGTACACACCTGGCTCAATCACATGAACCTTGACGGCTTCAAATCCAAGACTTTCAACACAAGCCAAGTCAAATGGATTCATCTCTGACACCAACCTCACCCCCAAAGCACACATTGCTAAACACACAAAGACAGCTGCCAGCTCTCTCCTCTAAGGAAAGTGAAACCATTTCTTCCTGAAAGCGTGTTCATGACTGCCGCTCATGGGATCGTACTCTCTCATCTAGATGGTGGTAACGCCCAGTTCTGTGGCATCCCAGACTCCTCACTGGCACCCCTTAAGGGCATCCGAAATGCTTTAGCACGTCTCATCCAGGGTGTAACAAACTCCTTCCCATCTTGATGGATCTCTATTGGCTAATGGTGCCGGCCTGCAACATCTTCAAAGCTAGCTACATCCTTTGCAGAGCCGTCGTAACCAGCAACCCTGCTTTAACGTGTGGGCAACTGGCCACCTATGATGGCTCTCGGCACACCCACAAGAAGGCCACCAGACATGAGCCTAAGAAGTGTAAAAAATAAAAAAAGAACACAGCAGGACTTTTCAATCTATGCAAAGGTCACAGTGGAAAACTGATTTCAAATTCACGTACGTAGAACCGAATTCAAATACATTAAATAATTCAAACGTCACTGCAAAACAGATGATTTCATGTGATTTAATTTGCATCACAGAATCGGAATTAATCAAAACATAAGAATATGTGATTAATCCACATTGATACACATTGGTGCTCAGAAAAAAGGGGAGGAGGGGTTGTGAGTGCTCAAGGAGAATTGAGGGATGGTGTAAAGGAACGGAAAGGTAATGTGGTTCAAATACATCCAAGTTTTTTAGATCCAATCCAGCCTTTTACTTGTCAAAACAATATAGTAACAAAACATAACATTATGGGCACAGATAAACATGTCTCTGTCGCCTATGTTTGATATACATAAAAATATGTCAATGTTTCGACCCCTGTAATCGTGAAGGTAGCTTCATCCTTATTGGGGGGTCTTCATCAGGACTCAAGGAAATGGCGAATGAGGGGAAAGAAGCTCCTAAAAATAAATAGGCTAAAATTAGGTGACGCCAATAGTAAAGCGATGCTATATCAAAAGGTAGTCACGGGTAATTACCATTAGATGACAGCACGTGCACTCAGGCTGTATTATCAAGATGAGGGCCCGTAAGCTCCTAAACGCAAACAAAAAATCAGAGCAGGAGAACAAAGGTCAAAATGGGACCCATCGAAACACAATTCCGAAAAATGTGTAATTCCAGTGAAACTCACTTGGAAAAACCGAGAAATTCTAGTTAATGGAAGTGAGGGGTGCCACGAGCACACCTAGGTGTCCGGACTGGGCTGATTAGTAACCCAGAGAGATAGAGGCCACAAATGCATCAGACCGCATCAGAACACACACATTTTGAGAAAATGTCAAAAAATGGGGACATTAAAATCGTGAGACATGCGCAATGAATCATATGGATATGTTGACATACATGGCAAAAGGGTTGCTTAAAAAATGATCATACGTAGACAGACATATCAAAAAGATGGTTAGAACGGATGCTCAATTGAAATATATACATTGCAGTAATACCTCATCAAATGATTCCATTGCGACGGAACCAACCATTAAAAGCCTCCTGTAGACTAAATGCGCCACAATCCTAGTGCCCAATGCCTAAGCGCAAAACGAAACATGCGATGCCCGAAGCACAGACTACATTATTAGAGAGTCAGCCAGCATAAAACAACGATTCTCAAAATGCACAACTCGGGTCATCAGCCACGTTGTAAGTTACATAAATGTCTGAGATACATCCGGTGAGGTAAGGCCCTTTACAGTGAAATTAGCCATCATTTGTGAAAGAGAATTCGTCATTCTGTTTAAATTGGTTTTGCTGACTCGTCCGTGGGTTCATTTTTCAATTCTCTTTCTCAAATGCTGGCTAAGTTCACTGTAAAGGGCCTTACCTCAAAGCCCATACATCCAATTCCACAATAGATTTTTTTGATAAATGGATTACAGCTCCAGCAGGGAAAAGCAGATGGGTGTAGACCCTGTCCGAGCATGCCTCCGTCACTATATGACATTGGTCGGGTGCTCCCCCTCTTCTCACTGGACAATGAAAATTGTTGGGAACACCCTCATCTCGCTAAGGGGTGAGGTGGAATGGATTTGAAGGTTAATCCCAAAATCTCCCTAAATGGACATCTCTAGAGTTTGAGATATCATGTGCAGCTCTATGGGAGCGCCCTGCATGAGAAAAGAGCCGTGCAGGTAAACAAAGGTAGAGACGACAAGACACGTCTGCAGTCTTCCATTAGAGAATCTATGTCTTAACACTTAGAGGCATATTTATCAAGCAGGTATGTCACCCTTGCGCCAAGCCATGGGGCGCAAGGGCGACGCAACTACTAAGTCAGATTTATCAAGCCATGCAGGGCCACCTTGCTTGGCCCAGAGTCCCTTGATAAATCTAGAGTAACACAAAACATCGCGAATCGCTGCGTTGTGCTACACTGCCCCAGGAAGGCGCTCGATGGGTGAAGCGTGGGTGTTCCCACGCATCCACCCATGGATTTTGGTGCAATCCCAGATTTACCAAAACTGGTAAACCTGGGAATGCGTGAAAATGCTACGCCTCCCCAGATGAGAGGAACAAGGAGAGATATCTTTATTTCTCCTTTTCTTTTCCTCTTTCTATGTCTGCTGCGTTCCTGCCCTTTCACTATCACTCAGAGCAGCGCAGCAACGTAACTTGCTGCGCTGTGGGATTTTTAAAAATAAATGTGCCCCAAAGTACATATATAAGAAATGGCCACGTGACTGGTTGACGTCTGGGTATTGGATGCTCCATAAAATAGCAAACTATGTGATATCATTATTATAATGAATTATTTAACAGGAAAATGTAAATGCCTTACAGCTTTGGCAAGTGACTTCCTAATTCCTTCACGAGAGTTTGCTATGCTGAGCCCTTTGGTATCTGAAAATGCGCCAGGGCCGGACTAGGATTGCAAACCAGCCCTGGCAATTACATCCGACCGGCCCCCGGTGGGGAGGAGGGGTGGTGGGGTGTTGGCGGTCTGACGTAATTGCCGGGGCTGGAACACTGCTACTGCACTGCTGCTGTGCTTTTGTTACTAGGGGCCGATTTTGCAACACTACTGCAAAACCAGCCCACCGCAACAAAACCGGCCCACACTGGTACAGAACCAGCTCACACCCTTCCGGCCTACCGGGGAAAAGTCCAGTGCCTGCTACAGCCAGTCCGGCCCTGCCCAGAGCCTACAAAACCAGATACTGTGGATCAGTGGCATAACAATAGCAGTGCGGAGGGGGGCTGGAGCTCCAGGGGGTTCCCTCAGCACTGTGCATAGGTGGCAGGCCCCTGGTCTGAGAGCTCCTGCCTGGGTCTGAGCGTGGGAGCGTTTGCAGGAGGGCCCCATCAAGTTCCGTTGCGCCACTGCTATGGATTCCACCAGACCGCCACCAAACACTGAGAATCTCCAAAAGTGAGTAGACAGGTAAGAAAGTCTCTGTACCCTGGAAAGGAACAGGAATACCTAAACCAAGGAAGGAACCCCCAGCAACACAGCTGGGGAGCCACAAAAACAGTGACAAACTGAGCGAGAGCAGTAGCCCTACAACAACACAAACATTTGTGAGGCGGCAGGCTCCATATCGCAAGTTACCATCTGCCTGTAAAGCGCTCTGATACCCGCAAGAGTCTTGTTCGTGCTATACAAAACCTTCAAAATAAATAAATAAATAAATAGGGACCAGCAGGCAGTGTGGGCTCTCTCCTACCTCTGCTGGCCCTGACCTGGAAGGGTGTGTCTTTGTGTTATTTTGTGAGTAAGCCCCGGCACCGAGAGCTTGTCTTCCCTATTCTTTAGCATCTCTTGAAAAGTTGACAACCGCTGTTCCCCTGTCAAACTTTGTGAACCCATTTCTTCTTCTCTGTTTAGGGGCATGGCCATAAGAAACTCTGTCACTCACGACTTCCATACTTATTTTACATGTTTATTAATGGGGAAACCTTGTAGGATGCAGCCAAGCTGACTCTAAAGCGTAAATTAGTTGCACATGCCACTGCTTGTGTTACACTGGTGAAAGAAACTAACCCACTAACCTAGAACTCGGGAACCAAACTGCTGGTTTAGTCCAGCACAAAAGTCATTGCTCACGAGGAACCTCCTGGAACTCATGGGAGGTGCGGGGTGAAAGATGGGCCGCCAAATGCTATATGCACATCAAAGATGGTATGAGAAATTGGATAAAGCCAACAAACTCCCAGCTCATAACATATAGAAGATGCAAACTATGAGCTGCACAATTGAATATTTCTCGGTGCTTCTTTCTAACCCATCCCATCAGTCCAGGCTAACTGGAAGAGAGCTGTCGTCATCCCATTGAAGCTCTCCACCAGGGCACTGCTCCAAGGAGGGTACCCACATTCAGCTCATGTTTTACCCCAACCTGGCCCAGATAATTCTCTGTCTATCTCTGCACAAGCGACGCGCCATTGCCAGAGTCTAACTTCACCAGATATTCATCTTCTGAAAATGTCTTCCAACAATGGAATCCCACTCATCCTGGTAACATCATCTACAAATCTACCCTCCTGCCACAAGAGGGGAAATCTAAGATCACAAGTGAGATCTTGGGAACATGACCTTTGATCCGGAAGGGAAAATAAATGTCCACGGCTGGGATAATTACCAAATTCAGGGTAATCAGGTACATTAACAGCTTTTACAGATGGCGAAACAGTAACTTGAGATTGTTGCTAACTCTGCTCGCAGCACCCCCCTACCCCCCCTCCCACACAGGGTGCTCCACAGCTCCATCAAGTCAGTCACAAAACCCTTCTGACTCTCCCTTTTATTATCCCTACACTTAAATGACCCTCAGGAGCAAGTCCCAAGACTATTTTCCTTATTACCGCTAGCACAATAAACACACCCAATCTCCTAACAATGCCCTTATCTAAAGTTAACCCATCAGCTGCAAGTAGTTAACTCCATCTCCCATTGGACCATACATACGTCACTAGTTTTAGGCCTCCCCTCACACATGCACGGCTGAAAATTATCTCAGGGCCAAAATTACTAAGACTTCTGCAACGTTGGGTGAGAATGTGTTGGGTTGTGAAGCGTTGCGTGAGAATGTGTTGGGTTGTGAAGCCTTGCGTGAGAATGTGTTGGGTTGTGAAGCGTTGCGTGAGAATGTGTTGAGTTGTGAAGCGTTGCGTGAGAATGTGTTGGGTTGTGAAGCCTTGCGTGAGAATGTGTTGCGCTGCGTTACTCCACTTTCCTACATCATGGATGCACCGTATTTACTATACGGCGCTCCCTGATGCAGGGCCGAGAGATGCGTCACGTAGGAAGACGCAAGGTTGCTGTTGCAATGCAACACTCAGTAACATAATTACAACCTGCATGACGCAATGCTGACTTGCATACTGCATGACCCCTTTACATGCCGCAAGCCAGCATTGCGTCACGCATTAGTGCAATGCGCGGCACGAAAATTTAAAAAGTCAGCGCAATGCAATGCAAATGTTTGTACCAACACCCCACCATCTTGCACCACTGAAGGGTCGGCAGGAAGGCAGGAGGGCACCAACCCTGAAGATGTTTAAGAAACCCAAGGCTAAAGGAAGAGGAAGCTGAATTCCACAGAGCAGGAAAGCCAAATATTGAAAAGTGAGGTTCCAAAAAACAAGCATCTTTTGTTTGTCACCTCGAAGTTGCCATTAGCCAAGAAGGATGCTTTATGGCACGCAATAGTAGAAAAGAACAACAGTGTGGCACCAACAAGAAGGACTCTGATGGAATGCCATAGTGCAAGGATGTCTGCGTTACAGGAAGGATTGTTGTTGTGGAGGAAGGGACACCTTCCTGCACAAACAAATCCTTGGAGGCATTTTACTCTTTCAATGTGGGCAATTATAGGAGAAATACAGATGTATCTCCTTGTGGCACCTTACGTGGGACAGGGTAGCCTATTGACGCATTCCCAAGTTTAAAAGCCCCCCAAAATATGGGTGGCCATGTGGGAACATGCATGCTCCACACATGGAACGCCTTCCCAGGACAGAGTAAGGCAGGGCAGCGACTTACACTGCTTTGTGTTTCTCCAGATTTACTCTGTCACGCAAAGCCACGCAAGGTGCCTCTGTGTGGCATAGCAAACCTCACGTATGGGCTTGTGTTGCACTTGTGTCACCTTGCATGATGCAAGACAAATGAAAGCCTTTGATAAATGTGGCCTGGCGTGTATAGACCCACATACAAACTGATGACACAGACCCACAATCCATAGACCAGTTACCTGTGGTGCATTGTGTGCTGCCTAGGTACACATGTTACATACCGCAAACGAATTGTAAGGGTGCAGGCTTATATGTGTGTGCAGGATGGTGTTATAGCTTCACAAATGCCACATGTATGACACAGACTCAGAGGCCATTACACTAAGATCCAAGAGTTGGCTTGGCATATCCTCACACATGACACAGAACACTTTAATACCTATACATGTGTCACATGTCCACAATGCCACAGGTATGGATGGGTTTCTAAGAGGAAACATACTGGTTAACATGTTTAGGATTAACATTTCATGACAGTACATAGATGGTAAGTGAGGGAACACAACCTCTCTATTTACCTAAACTACACAAAGTAAAGGTTAAATCCCCATGCATCTTAAGTAATGTTTATCACAATGTTGTGTAAAATGTTACATCTGCTAAACTTTTACAACTCCTTTCAGAAGTCAATATGAAACTTAGTGCTCCAGTGCAGGTAAGTGTGTCGAGCGTCAGCTAGCACTATTCACACAACAGCTGTGAAAGGCGATCCTCCATCGTGATCCATCCCTGTGGTGTGCAGACTGGTAAATGTAGGATATCTTGGTGTTCTGTGCTTCTGTGTTTGTGAAGTTGGGAAATGTGTGTGGATGGTCGCAATCCACTTCTATTTCTCAGTAATAATGTTGAAACAAAATGATTAGTATGTGAGTGCTACTCAATGTAATGCTAAAATGAAGGTCCAATATAAGTGGGATGATACAATAATTTTTTGGGTGAGCATGCATAGAGTAGGTATCTAGTGCCAATTGACCATTTCTTATTCTAGAGGTTGTAAGGTACATACCCGTTTGTGGACCAGTGTCCACAGGCAACAGAGACAAATGTGATGTGAAATCCAGGTGCGGAATTATCAATATTTGACAGAGCACAACGCAGCAATACAAGTTGTTGCGCTGTGTTGCATCAAATGGAGAGGGCCGGAATGTGCAATTTCGCTGAAGATATGGGGTATTCCTGCTATATATCTGCTCTGGTGCACTAGCCCAAATGCAGACACCCATGAACTATGGTGCATGCAGGATTTTCATTTGTGCAGGAAGGGACAACTTTCTGCACTAAAACAATCCTCAGAGGTATTTTCTTCTTTCCAAGTGCGCTGCAGACTGCAGCATGCTTGGAAAGAGGAAACAACAAGGAGAAATAAAGATATTTCTCCTCGTTGGGGCTCTACTGAGAAGGCGTACTATTCCCAGGTGTACTTATCGTTCTAAATCTGGGAATGTGCCGAAAACCATAGGTGGATGCATATAACGGCTCACTGGCGCAGAGTAACTCAAGCTAGCAACTTGGGAAATGTGGTTCCCAGTTTATCGAAAAATTGATCTATACAGGTCTTGTATTAGAATCTTGATCATTCCTGAACTTTGACCTATGCACTGAAGTTTATGCATACGTAATATGTGCCTATCAACATGTTACGCTGTTCCACTTACATATCAAGAATGTTATAGTACAAAATTTGGTCGTGAAACCACCCTACATGCCCTCACTGGTGACTTTTGGCTACACTAGTTTATGGCAATGTTTACATGTTGGTATATATGCTTGCAATGTACCTGTGTAATAGGAAGTGTAATAAATGACAGACGTAATCACTGTGAGCTCATCTACTTCTAATACAGCATCCATAGAATGCTTACATGTCCCACTTCTTTTCCAAAGGAAATTACTACCTATCCTGCACAGCCGACTGTCCATGATGAACAGCCTGTCCCCGCTTGGATAAAGACACTTTTAACCAACTTGTGGACTCTATTGACACTTCTCCTCCATTCTTGGCAAGAGAAGTAGATGTTGTTGGGTCTCCATGTGAACCAGCTCAGACTGTTCAACAAAAATCTGTTCGCCATATTGCCAGCGAGCACTCTGATGACCCCCAAGTCAACTTTCAATGGAAAATGGTAGCGATCAAACAATGCATGGCAGAAGGAGTCAAGTTGGGGATGGAGACCAAAGTGGGCACTCTTGAAGGAGTCTGGAGGTGTCTCAGTCCCAACAAGGGGTTAGCAGAGGCAATACAGGACAACCATTCTTGGCACCATAGAATTGATGGCTCCTGAGCTGACATTGCTGGTTTAATGAAGATGAGAGAAGAACCAGACCAGCCTTCAACATCTAACACCATTGATGTTGTTAAACAGCTAAGAGGGATCAATTCCTCCATCGAACCTTGGAAAAATAACTGGAGGCCTTAGGTAGTCGATTGGAGTCTACGATGGACCCATTTATGGCAGTAAATTGTGCCTCAACACCAACATCATTGTTGTGTTGCAGAACCAACAAGCCCTTGCCAAGGAATACCATGGAGCCTTAGTGGCATTCACTTAAGTTCTTGGAAAATTGGGCCATACATCTTCATCCTCTGATGTTTGTGCATCCGTAGCCTCCTGTTCCCCCAACTACAAGTTCCAGAGTCTCAACATTCGTTAGAGGATGAAGTGGCCTTTTTTCCAAGTGTACAAACTAGAATTTCCTGGTGAACATTAGTGAGTGTGTTCTAGCCAGTGCTTCAACCTATCATGTGTTTGACATCTTGCCGCGTTATTTTCAAACAGCTGCACTCGTCAGTTGGTGACATGTATTTGATCATGTCCGTCTGTTCTTGTCATGAAGCATCCTTTTTAGCTAATGGGAATGCTCTGTGGTGTCTTTTGGAGTTCTCTTGCTCTATTTGTTTTTGTTTATCTTTTGCACCATTAAATCAATTATCTGTTGTTTGGCTTTCCTCCTCTACAACAAATGAATGTATTTTCACGTTTCACATGAAGAAATGTGGGTGATGCCAACACTATGAAAAGTTCCAATGTCAGACTATGACAAGAGTGGTTGTGTTTTGTCTTATTGATGTAATATGTTGTTTCAGAACACAGGAACCCAGACATTATACATAGGCCGGGTGTAAGTGTTAGTTTAAGGTCAGGTCCGACACCAGGAATGTAAAGATAAAAAGAGGGCCCCTGAATCAAAACTGGTGGACTGGCGGAACGAGGGGAAATGAACTATAAACAGAAAACTGCGAATTCAACTCTATTATTGGAACTTGATAGACTCCGCATGCATTTATATCCTATATAGTGTGGACATTGAGTCCACATGAATAAACTCAATCTAGAAATCAGATTTATCAAAAAACACTTTATTTACTATTTTTCTTTTGAAATGTTTCTTTTTAGCACATTTTTCTACTGTACTTAATGGGTACAATGTTTTAATACCAGTAACTTAACACAACATGTCACAACATATTTTCTCTTGGCTGTTCCCAACCTGTTCCCCAATCATGCTAAAATGTAAGCTTACCTACAAATCATGCCTCATTCATACATGACTAACATAAATGATTAAAACCATCAAATACAGAACCAGGGAATAGACCAAAACATATAATAGTTTGAAATGAGTACTAAGAAATGATATCCAAACATATTAATATACCTTCCATTATGGATGGAGCGGACAAAGATATTACACTGGCGCTGGTCCTTTCTGGATCTTTCCACAGCTTTTGGCTTGGTGGACCATTCCATTCTGATCCACTGCGTCAGAACTGCTGGCTTGCAGAGCACCGCCCTTGAAGGGATGAAGTTGTTTCTGGAAAATCGTAGTCAGGTGGTCCGTCCCTTTCCTTTCTGCTCACCGAATGTGCAACTTGGATGTGGAGTGCCCCAGGGCTCCTCTCTTTCTCCTCTCCTTTTCAATCTTTATATGCGGCCTTCGATACACTCTCTTCAGCAAAGAAAGGAGATGATCTATATAAGTATGGTGATAATATGCAGCTGATCTTCACAATTGACAACACGCTAGAATCAAAAACTTTCCTTCAAAGCACTATGCTTTTTATACGGGATTGGATGGGCAATCATCAACTGAAATTGAACTCTAATAAGACTGAGTTAGTGGTGACGAAGAACACACTTCAACTTTGGAACCCCTCTTTCTAGCCTTCGGAGATGGGTGCTCCTCCTCTCCCAAAAAAAGTGGTGAAAAGTCTTGGCATCATCATAGATGATAATTTATCTATGAAGCCTCAGATAGGTGCAGTGACCTCATCAGCTTCTGAAAATAAAGAAAATAAGAAGACACTTTACCTTCGAAGCGATCGTCCAAATCATAATCTCCGTAGTAATGTCCCGTATTGACTTTGCCAATGCTCTATACCTGGGACTTCCCTCTGGCCTTGTACACAGACTACAGATTAAAAAAAATAAGGCAGCTAGGCTGATATTTCAGCAGCCAAGATACTGCCATATCAAACCCTTGAAAAAAAACTGCCCTGGCTTCCGATAGTTCAGAGGAACATTTTAAAACAGGGTGCCTTATCTTTAAAACTCTCCATGGTAAAAGCCTTGTTTTTATCTTCTGATATTCGGCACCATATTCCTAACCGTCAGCTCAGATCGGCACATCTCAATCTACCAGTTGTTCCTAGAAGCAAAAGAAAGAGATTGGGGGAGCCAAGTTTTCAGTCTTTGCCTCCCATACGTTGAACACTAACCCATTTAAAATAAGATCCTCCTTGAACTACAAGAGTTTTTGAAACAAATTACCCAGCTCTGCGTAACATCGCTGGCATCATCTGCGTCGGAAGTGACGATCTCATCACCTATATACGCTCCACCTTTCACGCTAACGTCAGTTACTTTTCATGACTTTCCACACCAGAAACGCGGAGCTATGAAGAGTACTGGCATTGGTGTGTTTGAAAAAACCAAGGCCCTGAAAGGGAACAACCTTGACCCTATAAACTTGTCCGCAGTGCGGGGAGGATGGGTGGGTCGGTAAGGAATCTGAGGCTAGATATTGTCTCTACCAGATAAGGCAATACCAACGGTAAGTAACTTGTCCATCTGATAGAAACATCTAACAGATACCCGAGCAATACCATCCCTGGGGGAAAGCTGTGGACAGATTCTAAGCCAAGAAGTCCGGCAGGACCGAATGGGCTAAGTGCCCTTCCCTGCGGACCTGACTGTCCAGGCAGTAGTGTTTGGTGAACGTGTGCAGAGATGCCCCCTTGCTACCTGACAGATGTCCAGGATGTGGTAACACAGTGGTCACAGCCGTAGCTCTGGTGGAATGGGCTCTTACGCCTTCTGGAGGTTGCTTTTTCGCCAAAGCACAGCAGATCTGAATGCAGAGAACAACCCATCGTGAGATAATACTTTTCTGCATCGCCTTACCTTTCTTTGCACCTACATAACCCACAGAGAATTGGGACTCTTTCGTGTTGTCACAGTGGAACGACAATGCTCTTTTTGGGTCCAGACGGTAGAGAAGCTCCTCTTCCTTAGAGGGATGAGGAGAGGCGTAGAAAGTGGGCAAGGTGACAGATTGTCCAACATGAAAAGTTGTTACCACTTTCAGGAGGAAATAGACCCTAGTTCAAAGCACCAGCTTGTCAGGGAATATTGTCAAGAATGGAGGCTTGGATGATAAAGTCTGCAGCTCACTCACCCTCCTGGCAGATGTCATTGCCTCTAAAAAGGCTATTTCATTGGTGAACAGTCAGTGGGGACAATTATGCAGGGGCTGAAAAGGAGCACACATCGGGAAAATTAGAACCAAATAAAGGTCCCATTGAGGCATATTGACGGGGGAAGGTATGAACATATGCACAAGGCCCTTGAGGACTCTATGTACAATGGGTGACTTGCTGGGCAAGGGTCAAAAAACAATAATACATCAGAAACGGAAACAGAGAGAGGATCGATAGATTTCTCTGTACAAATCTATTCCACCGGCCGGCGTATGCCGTCTTAGTGGAGGGACGCCTGGCTACTAGGATAACATTACAAACTTTGTAAGGAAGGTCAAAAACTGTCAACTGCTGCCACTCAATCTCCATACAAGAAGGCAAAGGGTTGACAGGTTCGGGTGGAGGACCCTCCCCCGCTGCTGCAACAGAAGATCCACCCAAAGTAGCAGTCTGATCGGAGGATTGATACTCATTTGCAGAAGCTCTGGATACCAGACTCTCCTTGCCCAGTCTGGAGTCACAAGGATGACTTGGGCCCGGTCATTCTTGATCTTTTCGAGAACTCTGGGCAGGAGTGGTACAGGCGGAAAGGCATACAGGAGGCCTGAGATCCACTCGAGGCAAAAAGCATCCCGGAAACTGCAGCGCGCAAAACTGCTGACATTGAGCGGTCTTGGCGGAGGCAAACAGATCTAACCAAGGCTCTCCCCACTGCTGAAAGAGGCCTTGTGTCACCTCCGGATGGAGATGCTGTTCATGATCCGCTAGGCATCGATGACTGAGTTCTTCTGCCCTCGCATTCAGGGAAACTGCCAGGCTTTGAACCACCAGGGATATGCCCTGCTGTTCCAGCCATGTCCAGAGATGCAGGGCCTCTTGACAAAGAGTCCATGACCCCATTCCGCATTGTTTGGTGTAGGACCACATAGCAGTGGGGTTGTCTGTGAATACTTGAACTAGCCTTCCTTTGATGGAGGGCAGAAAGACTTTCAATGCCAATTGGAGCTCCAGCATGTTGATGTGAAGTCTGGATTCCACCAGAGTCCTCGGATCTCCACCTCTCCCAGATAGCCGCCCAATCCCAGAAGTGATGCATCTGTCACTACTGTGAGATCTATTTGGGGAAGGGGGAGGAGTCAGCCTTTGACCTAATCTTGGTGTGTCAGCCACCACTGCAGGTCTTGTGCAGTTCTCTCAGAGATCTGTACCATGTCAGAGAGATTCCCCTAATGATGTGCCGACTGGAACTTCTGTTCCTTTTTCAGAGCCCGCATATGCCATCAAGCATGCATCACAAGCCGGATGCAAGAGGCCATGAGGTCCAACAGCCTCAGAGTAATTCTCACTGAAATCCAGGAAAAAGGCTGAAATATTGGTATCATAACTGGAATATCCTGGACTCACCTCTCTGGTGGATAAGCCCAAAACTGCACATTATCTATATTAGATCCGATGAAAGGGAGAGTCTGAGAGGGAGTCAGGTGTGACTTTGGCACGTTGATAGTGAACCCCAGTGAATGCAGGAGGTTCACCGTAGTCTGGAGGTGGAAGACGACAGCTTACGGCAAACCCTGCTGCAACAGCCAGTCATTGAGATAGGGGAAGACTGACACCCCATATCTGCGCAGATGAGCTGCGACCACCACCATCACGTTGGTGAACATCTGATGGGCGCTGGTAAGGCCAGAAGGGAGCATGGTGAACGGGAAATGTTCATGGCTTACTGTAAACCACAGGTAGCGCCGATGGGCAGGCAGGACGGGAATGTGGAAATAGGCGTCCTGCAGGTCCAATGCTACCATCCAGTCTCCCGGGTCCGGGGCAGACAGGACCTCAGCTAGCATGAGTATCTTGGATTTTTCCTCTTTGAGGAATTAGTTGAGGGCTTGTAGGTCTAGGATAGGAGAAAGGCCATTGTCCTTTTCGAGACTAGAAAGTAGCTGGAATAGCAACCATAGCCCACTTCTGGCACTGGAACCCTTTCTATGGCTCCCTTGGCTAGGAGAGCCATGACTTCCTCCTGGAGTCAGATTTGATGATCCCCCGTCAGCCGGTCGTAGGATGGTGGCATGGATGGAGGTGTGGTCCTGAAGGGGATTGACTAGCTCTTTCGGGGTATCTGGAGGACTCACCTGTCCAATTTGATGTTCTGCCAGTGGTGGAGGTGATAGCTGATCCTGCCACCAACTAGATGCCTCTGGTCTGAAATGTTGAGAATAGGAGGTTTTGGAAGCTGAAGCTGCCGGCGGGTGGTGATCTGACCTGACCTCTGGTCGCCCGACCCATGTGGTCGAAACGAACCGTGGCCGTGCATGGGTTGCTGAAATTATGTGGCTCGGTGGCTGAGGTATGGCTAGCACAGCTGAAAACCCCTTCTGTAGTCACAAAAGGGGCGAAAGGCAGACTGGGGATGTGTGGACACCGAAAGGCCTAAGGACTTGGCCATAGCCCGTGAGTCCTTAAAGCGCTCCAGCACAGAGTCTACCTTGTCTCTAAAGAGGGGTACGCCATCAAAGGGCATGAGAAGTTCTCAGCCTGGCATGGCGTCTGACAGCCACAGTCAATGTCTGTCAACTAACTCGCTCAACCCAGCGAGTCAGTTGTGTCTAGACCTCATCGAATGACGAACTTTCCTGCATCTCTCCCATCTGACACTGCTTAGGAAAGGACAGCCCAGGCCTCCTCTGGGACCTGCGCAGCACGTGTGCAACCATTTTCCACAGGGTGTGTGAATAATGGCCCAATAAACATGCAGTTTTGAAGGGGAGCAAGGGTTCCAAGGAGGAAACTCCCAGCTGTAGCAACTCCATCAAAATGTAAGGCTTGACTGCCACTGAAGGAAGCTGAAGGCCAAGGACCTCGGCCACCCTTCAAACCACCATACCACATGACACTCCCTCCTCCGTAGCCACGGTAGGGAGAGAAAGCATGCCAGGATCTGGAGAAGTATCCAGTCCACTGGCCTCACCCAATTCCTCATACCAGTCCATGCCCTCCTCAGGCTGGTATTCTAAAGGGTCCTGCGACCCCTCCCAATCATCTCCTACTCCTAGCCCTTCAGAATAAGGCTCAGGAACTTACCTAGGTCCTGGAGGACTTGTCAGCACCAGAATTGCCGTCTGTCGATGCGGTACTGGCTTCGAGCCGTTGGGGAGCAGAATGGGGCTGACGCTGCCGGTGGAACCAAGAACATCGGTGTTGGGACCAGCGTCAGGAAGGTCACAGTGGCACAACTGTTGCCAGTCCAGAGCCATAGGGGTTCATTGGCACCGGGGCCGGAGCTGCAGGTGAGGAACCCGATGAAGCCCCTTCTAACCCCCGCAAGGCTCAAAGCGCGCTGGAGGGGTCAGGCCGCCCTAAAATGAAATGCATGGCCTCATAAAATTCTCGGAGTTGGGCGGGGGCCACTCCGACTCGCGGAAAATTGGGGAGGCGCAGAGCCAACCCAGGCGCAGGTTCTGTAGAACGAAGAGTTGGGCGCCAAGGCTCCTCCGTCACATTGACCTACAGACGGGGAGGAGTCAAAGCACGCTTTGACTTCTTGTGTTTTTTGTGCCTCTTACCTGAATGCCTAGATGACTTTGAGTGAGAGGAGGAGGATGACTTAGGACTTCCTCTCGATCGGGACCCTGACCTCCAAGGAGTCTAGAGACGCGGTGTCGCCTGCCGGGCTACAAGAAGCTTTAGGGACCGCTGCCTCAAAGCCTTCAGAGAAATAGACCGGCATTTGAAGCACGACTTCAAGTCGTGGTCACACTCAAGACGCCGGAGACGAGTAAAATGCAGGTTCATCACTGACATGGTGTGGTGACAGGCGACGCACAGCTTGAATCCTGAAGTCTTCCTAGGGGACATGACTTCTTACACACCGAGAAAAATGGGGTCGACTAAAAAGTCCAAAAAACCTGTTGAAATGTGACAGAGAGTAGCTCTCTTCACTGCTCAGTGCTTGGCTGGTGTGGAAAGAAAAGAACTGATGTCAGCGTGCCGAGGTGGCGCCTATATAGGTGATGTAGATGTCATTTCTGCCATGGAGGACACAGACGACATCACGCGGAACAGACCGAAGCTACCTACTGGTGCGCAGGGGTATTGTTCAAAGAAAAATCTTCCGGATCCGGTCTGATGCGTGAGAAATTCAAAGGTAAGGAATCTGCGGCTAGATTTCTTCATCAGATTGTGCAAGTTGTGTAGCATGATTTAACATTGCTAATTGTGGTCCATAGATTCTGCGTGGCCTTCACAATGTATGTGAAAAGTAATTGACAAACGTACATTAGATTGTATGACATGATTAGATTACGATTGGATTATTTATTTAATTTGATTTAGTCCTCTGCTGAGGTCAACAAATACAAAATGAAATTATTAAAAAACAGTTGTAATATTTCAGCTTTAGAACAACTTTAAAAAAACTCTTAAAAAATTATTACAAATAATAACGGACAAATTCATCAGATGGGGATTTATGAAACATGATTAAACTTTGAGCAGAGGCGATATTATATCTAAAATTGATTGGCTTTATGCACTGGTGCATAGCCTCTACCAGGATCGAATTTGGACAAACTAGCAATACATGAAGTAAATCTTGCACTCCTCCGGAAGAGAACTCACAGATGCCTGTTGTATTTTCACAATTATTCTGTTTAGAAGAATATACTTTTAACGGGAGAATCCCTAACCACAGTAAAGGAATACTACGCCGGACCCTGTGTTTTAGTGAAATATATAGTTGCAGAGTTTTATATTCTATACTTTCTGCAAATTGTGCAAAATGTTTTAATTGAGAGCAGTGTTCTACATCCAAGTTGAAGCTTATTCTTGGAGTCAAGTTCTTTAAAAAATGACACAATTTACCATGATATTCACAATGTGGCCAATTAAGGAGCCATCATTTCAGGATTCACTTCTATCCCTCTTGATGTGTGCAGTTTTGGTCTACAAACATTACAGCATTTTCATATGTAGTTTATAGGTTTGAAGCACACGCCATTCAAATGAATTACAATGTAGTTCAAATATAATCAGAGTACATAAAATGCAGATGATTAAGATATCTTGTTTTCAGGTCTTCTGTTTTATTTTCTTCTTCTTTTAGCCAACACGTGTTTCGCCATTTTATGGGATGTACCCCACGACTTCAATGTATAGAACACATTCTAAAATATTTAACTACCACTATCTAAACCTATTTTTCTTATTCTAATCTATATCCTACAAAACCTAACCTAAATCGTAACCTGTTTTAAGTATTCCTAACACATTACATTATAAACATCAGTCCCCACCCCCTTAATATACATAAACAGACACAACACCTACATATACCATAGCCTAAACATATACGAAATAACATTAGTTACTGAACAAATTTAATTAAAAAAATATCCTAAACATATAACATTAAGCTCCTCCCACCAACTTACGTCTCCTACTTTTTCTAATCATCAAACGTAACACTACAACCTACCTACAAAGTCCTACTCTTAACCTGTTACTAAGTATAATAAATACCCTAACAAATTAACTAACTCAAACACATACACACAAAATAA
The DNA here is from genome assembly GCF_964204655.1 of Triturus cristatus. Classification (NCBI taxonomy): domain Eukaryota; kingdom Metazoa; phylum Chordata; class Amphibia; order Caudata; family Salamandridae; genus Triturus; species Triturus cristatus. The sequence goes on from NC_140589.1 coordinate 45,505,374, forward strand.
TACAAGGTAAGGGGAAAAGGGCCGAGGGAGAGTCACTATTTCAACTAAAATTGTTATACGCCTGTGAAGTTGCCGATTGTTCCGGATAGGTAGTCTGTTTTGTTAGTCCATTTTCTTCCCTAACACTCTAGTTTTTAGGTCTCGCCTGACCCAGCGCATGCGCTGGTCTGGCGAGACTTATTGAGAGGGCTCCAAAAAGTGCTACCAGGCCAGCCTAGAGCTACAGTGCATGTGCGCGGGCGCGCTTTACCGCGATTGCTTTCACTTTCGCGGCCGCACGGCCGCTTTGATGTTTGATCGTGATCGCGATCACTTTCACTTTCGCGGCCGGATGGCCGCTTTGCATAGCCAATAGGTCTCGCTTTTAGGACCTTATAAGTATTTAGGTATGCAACTGTTGCATGGCTAAACACTTATAAGGTCCCAAAGGCGAGACCTATTGGCTATGCCAATGCTTGTTTTTGCTGCTTTGGAGTTACATTATTGAGACTCAGGGACATCTTTCATTTGTCCTGCTTCTGTGCTGCCTGCCCCCTTGTGTGTCCATGTTTTGCTGCCTTCTTCTTGCTACCATGAGGTGTAGCCCCTCCCATTGATGTAGCTGGCCAGGTTTCGGACACCTTCCGTTCCTCATATAGGGGCATATCAACAAGCAGGCGATAAAAACTATCGCCGCTTTTGCGGCCCTTTGCGGCCGAAAAGCGGCGATAATTTTATCGCCTAATCAGCAAGGTCACGCTAATGCGTGAAACCTTGCTTTAGCGTCAGGATTCCTAACGCCCAGCTTTGCATCTCTAATGAGATGCACAGTGGGCATTCCTGACCTGGCATGATAGGAGAAATGTCGCTAAGCGACATTTCTCCTATCATCAAGCCCCACGCTATGAAGCATAGCATCAGGAAAAGTAGCGATAACCCCTGTTATCGCTACTTTCCTTACGCCTGCTTCAGGACTGACTTAGCCATGATATCCTATGGAAGGTGGATATCACGGCTAAGTTTGTGAGTCCCTATCAACTAGCTAACGTGAGATTATCGCTGGGTTTCCAGCGATAATCTCACGTTAGCCAGTTAGCGCTAGGACTTTTTTCGCTGATGAGATAAGCGTTGATAATAGCACGCTATCTCAGCGATAAAAATCGGCGCTAGCCGGCGATAATTATCCAAGCGCTAAGTGCGCTCAGCGATAATTATCGCCGGTTGTTGTTGATATGCCCCTTAGTCTTCCCATACGTCTATATCCATGGGCGGTCTTCTGGATGCATTTATAACGTGCCTTTCGGGAAGCACATTTTTTCTTTTTCTCTGCATTCATATTAGCTACACAAATGTTAGAGAAAAATAGGTATAAACATAAAAAATGTCCAAATATGTATTTGTAAAACAGTACAATGTCCACATGCCAAATACATTCACATTTATGTCATAAACATTGAAATGAAAAGTGATGTCAAGGTCGAGGCACAGCTTGCAAGCCGTACAACACGTTACATGTTGGTTTGCTGTATTCATGCCACTCACATGGCCATGCCAGTAATGTGAGTCATCAAAACCTGGTTCCTTTCGTAGATAGCACACACTATGGTATTGCCATGTGTAAGGTCCTTCTGCATGCAGCACACACTACATGTACAAATGACTATCCCACATTGACTGTGAGATGGCAAACTCATGGCCATGCTCCCCAACAGACATACATACATCGAAGTCTAAGTTGCACATTCATCATGTGGTGTTGTCTCTAGATCAGATATACAATATTTTGGGGCTCTACATGAGATAGGCGTGGGGAAGCGACGCCATTCAATGTACCCCAATGAGTCTAAGGTACAGACCAACAAACAATAAAGTGTTTCTTGCCCTTTGATGATGGGTATCAGTTACCCACTCTATCAGATCCCACGGGATTGTTACTGAGGCACCACATATCACAAGATTAATGGCTTGGGCTGTTGTGTACCCATGGTACAAGGCATTGCCAATATTATTTTTTGCTAATTTATGATGGAGCTGCGACACATTTACACATATGATTGTAGGACACTCCATTCACATTTGGGCCCAATTCACCCAAGTAAACTTAGATCTGAGGTCTAACTTTAGCCCTAAACTTCAGGTCTAAGTTTATTGTTGTGAATCGGCCCACTGTCAGTAAAAGCCTTTCACTACCAGCTTCGAATATTACACCTAGATCCTTTCAGCAAGAGTCAAGGATGCACACCCCAAATGACGCGCACAATGCAGCTTATAATGCTGCAACACTGGACCCAGACTGCCTGTGCCTGGGCAGTGCAACACACAGTGCAACATCCATAGGACATATCATATGGCACACACACCATGCTGACATCTAGACAAGTACACCCCAAGTGACGTGCACAATGCACCTTATAATGCTGCAACACTTACACCATGGACCCAGACTGCCTGTGCCTGGGCTGTGCAACATACAGCGCGACATCTATAGGACATATCACATGGCACACACACCATGCTGACCCCGAGACAAGTTAGCAATTGTCATGGAGCGGGCACACAGTTGACCTGCAGTCGTCTTTAATTGTTTGGTATAATGAGGCCACGAATAGAAAGGGTAAGTATCTGATGAGTAGTAACAATACATTGTATCAGGCAGACATGAGGTAGGAACACCATATAAGTTATATTTCATACACAGACGTCTACTAGCAGTTTATGTGAGTTTTGTATCACTCCACTTGTGTCATGAGTAGTGTGAAACGTGTGCATGTCAGTTATGTTAAAGAAACTTCAGTGTTCTCAAAGCCTTTATTTTCGCACTAGGCCATCGATTAAGGAAATCCTCCTCTGACTAAAGCGTCTTTGGCTGGGTGAGATAAAAGGCGCTATAAAAACATCCATATTTTATTTCTAAAATACGTTAGGGCCCAGATTCACTTACACCTTGACTCATGTTTGCCCAAATTTAGCTGTGCAACAATAACCAACGAGCTAGTACATATTTACAACGCCTCGGAGGGGCCATTTGTGGTGTGTTGCGTTGCTTTGTAAATAAAAGTATCACCATACCGTGGCTTGTGCTGCTTTGCATCACAATGTGTCTGTGAGGCGTTCCATGGGTGGAGCGTGGTCACTTCCTGTTCATCCACCCATGGACGTCACACAATCCCAGATGTCATCAGGTGTGTACACGTGGGATTCCATAATATTCCTACTCCTCCCCGAGGATGGCCTAAATAGGATGAACCATCCTTTCTCCCAATCCTTGTGACCTATTGCAGTGTGTGCCGCAATGAGCAACACACATACAAGGAGGAGCTTGCCACGGGGATTGTTTTTGGCCAGGAAGGTTTCCCCGCCGGTGCTATAACAGCCATCCCTGTCAGGCAGGTGCCTTGCACCATGGTTCAAGGGTGGCTGACTTCATTCTATGATGCGTGACGTGCACCGTGCTGAGAGTGAGTAGCAGTGCACCATGTATTAGTAGCTATGGGGCATTTCTGCGCTCGCCCTTTCACGCAACGCACAGACGCAAGTTGCCTATAGCACTGTGTTGTGGAAAAGGTTAATAAATGTGGCCAAAGGGGTGTGAGTTTGCGCATCACATGATGCATGTGACAGTGAACTGGGGAATAAAGAAGACATGCACAAGCTACACTAGAGGGTCATGCAATGTGCTGGGGGGCGTCGCGCGCTGTGCTGGAAGGTGTAAGTAAGGGCCTTCTATGTTACCTTGTGAGTGACGGGAGGGGCTGACTGGGCTGTTTTTGGCCACACACATGGACATCCTTCAGGCACAACACATGCTGTCCATCTATTGCATGTTGTAAAGGACTTGTGAGCATGTGTACTCGACCATAGACATGTCAGTTTTGACCATGCTGAGAACAACATGTATGTTTTCTTATAATGTTTGCTAAACACATTCCTAGTTAGATGTTACTACTGAAAAGGTACCTGCCGCACGCGCATGTGTAATCTACAAATGATACTCGATTACTGAGACTTACTCTTGGCGTTAGGTTTTGTGACAGGCGCAATCTCAACATTATCAGATGGTTTGTGTCCACCTGGAAGGGATGTTAGCAGAAATTTGCTGGGCATCACAGCAAGTTGAATGGCAACGTTGCCTTGCATCACTTTGATTGAAATCTAAGCCTATGTATCTAGCAGAGTGTACATCAATGTAGTTCTTTATAGTGTGGGCTGAACGTAACAGTATGTGACATATATATTTAGTCACATATGTTGTGAAATGTGTATTATTGTCATTAGATTTTGTATAGTTTGTGTAAATTGTGCACAACCATGTTTTCTAAACTGCAGATGTCATGACTTACAATATTGACATACTGTGTTGGTGTGTTAGTCCTTTGCTGACACTGTGTTCACATAACACAGCTCCTCACCCGTAGCATATCTACTTTAGCATGGGCAAAGCTCTTACATTTGAGGTTATGTCATTATTTCTGCATACATAGATGGGTCTATGCATAGGAACACACACAATCCTACTAAGATTGTCATACAGTCCTTGCTTGGTGGGTAGTTGCTGCTGGATGGTTTTGGGAAACAATAGGTACTGTGGTGTGAGTTTGATGAAGGCATCCAACACAGATGGTAGAAATGCAGAAAAGGCACCCTGTGATGTGCCAGCCAACATAGCAGAGGTCTTCTGGAAGGACCCAGAGCTCATCATGTGTGGTACCTCCATCATTTCACGTGTGGTGAGATGGCATGGGTTGCTGGTTAATGACTTGATTAGACCCCCTCAAAAAGTCCAGGATATCTTCCTTCTTTGGTCTGTGTAGCTGGATCACCTCCTCCTCCCTGAGGTCCATGAGTGTTATCCTTTGCCTGTTTCGCTCGTGCTTTTGTCGTCTCGCATAACTCCCAATTGCAGAATAACTACCTCTGTGGAATAGATGAACCTGCAAGGAAGTTTTGGGTTGCAGAGCTTTTTAAACTGATGGCCTTGCTTCCTTTTGTGCACCTGCGTTAGCCATAAGTAGCATTCTGACGCATTTCCATTGTTGCGTTACACTGCATGATGCTGTGTCATGCAGTGATATTTAGTAAATCCCACTGCGTTAAGGTTGCATTTGATTTTGCATGGGGACACCTACCCTCATACAGGAATTCCTACATCATGCAAGCTGATTCAGTACAGCACTTGCACCCATGCAAGCTCCTAAAAACAGCACATGAAGGCTCATGGGTCACTGGACAAATTTGACTTAACCCTTGCGTTGCCCTTGCGTCACTGGAGGTGACGCAAGAGCAACTCAAGGGTTTGATAAGTCTGAGTGTTTACCAGGAAGAGGGAGAACATTATGACATTGCGTACAGCACATCAACTCTTACAAATGTTCCTTCTCTCACAAAGCACGTTGATGCACACCGCAGCACTGTTTTCTACGTCATCTCCTCTCTCATAATCACACAATTGGATGTTCTTCTAATGTGGCAAAAGCATGAAATCTGAAATAGCATTCTTCTTAACATATTTTACCTTGCAATTATACTCTTGCTAACAGAATCATCACTTGGCAATGCAGGGGATAGAAATCTAAGTGGCTGTGTGGGTGTGTGAGTGGGTATGTGAGTTTCTGTATGGGTGAGTGATTGGTTGTCTGAGTATCTCTATGGGTGTCTGAGTGGCTGTATGGGTTAGTTAGTGCATGTGTGAGGGGCTGTATGGGTGAGTGTATGTGTGTGTATCTGTGTCGGTGAGTGAGTGTCTGTGTCAGTGGCATTTGGATGAGTAACTGGGTATGTGAAAGGCAGTATAGGTGAATGATGGGGCTTGTGAGTGACTGTATGGGTGAGTGAATGTGAGAGTGGCTGTATGGGTGAGTGTGTGTTTGAGTCATTGACTGTATAGGTGAGTGAGTATATGTTAGTATCTTTATGAGTGAGGGTGTGTGTAACTGTATGGGTGAGTAAGTGGTTCTGTGATTGACTGTATGGGTGAGTGAGTAGGTGTGTGAGTAGCTCTATGGGTGACTGACCCAGTGTGAGAGTGGCTGTATGGGTGTATGAGTGGATATGTCAGTGGCTGTATTAGGGAGTGAGTGGGTGGGTGTGTGGCTGTATGGGTGAGGGGTGCATGTGTGTGTTGATCTATGAATCATTGAGTGTCTGTATAAGTACTGGTATGGGTGTATGAATGGGTTTGAGAATGCTAGTGTGGAAGTTGGAGTGGGTGTTTAAAAGGTTATATGGCAGTGTGAGTGGGTGCGTCAGAGATTCTGTGGATGATGTCATGAGTGATATCACTGACCATGTCATGAGTGATGTAATATGTGAGGTCATAAGCAGTGCATTGCTGGGGCACGAGTTATAGTTAGTTCTAACTATTTCGGCTGAATTTCTCTGGTTTTGTACGAGTGAAACGGAAATGTCAGTCTAACTATAATGCTCCTGTAACCTTTGGTTTTTTCAGTGAATATATATATTATATATATATATATATATATAAATAAATATATATATATATATATATATATATATATATATATATATATATTACCTACTGGCGGTCGCCAGTAGGTAGTTATAGTTAGGACCCTGTTTCCATAGGAAAACCGCAACATTATATTTTGAATAACTTTGGCGCCGGTCGACGAATCCTCGCGAAATTTTCAAAATAGGTGGGGCGCTACGCTCCGCTCCTACCCTGAAAGTCTCGGGGGGATTCGTCAAGCGGGGGCTGAGATAAAAGGGGGGTCCCAAAACGCGTTTTTCCCATGCATTTTTCCATAGGACCTTTAGACACAGCTACAGCCCGAACGGCTGAACAGAGTTCCTTGAAATTTGGCAGAGAGGTAGTCTACAGGTCAAGGAAGTGCCTTTTGTAGGTTTGGTGTAAATCTGTTCAGTAGATTCTGAGAAAATAGCCTTTAAATCAATATATATATCTGAGCCAGCTTACGGTGCGCTTACGGTGCGCTTACCGTACGCGTACGGTGACGTGCGCGAGCGCGATTCTGATTGGCTGTTAGATCTTAGTAAACATTCGAATCGGTCGAAACCAGGAAGCGGCGGCCGCCATTTTCTCTCTCGGACTCTGAGGGGGGGATGAAAAACAAAGAGAATAAACATGTTAAGGGACTGTTTAGACAGCTCCCAACCACCTCGGCTTGCTAAATGTGTCCCCACAGAACCCCCAAGGCCAAAAATTCATTTTTATTTTTTTACGAAAATTCGCCGATTACGCTTACCGTACGCGTACGGTAAAAAAATTAATTAAAAAAATAAATTATCCACACTCTCCCCACCCCGTGTGCAAATGGTGCCCGAAGGGCACCATTTGTGCATGGCATATTATATATAATTTAAACTGAATATAAATGTGTATCTTTCACAACGAAGCGCATGATATGTCCACAATGTGTGCACGGTGCGCGAAGCGCATCGAGCGTACATGGCCCATCCACGGCACTAACTGCGTAAAGTGGGCGCTCGGTGCGCGAAGCGCACCGCGTGCTCACAGTGCGCGCACGGAACGAACTGCGTTAAGTGGGCGCGCACGCCACGAATGGCGTAAAGTAACTTAGCATTTAAAAAAACGTACAAATTCACTGAAAAAACCATAGGTTTCACACATGTTATAGTTAGCTGGACATTTCACTCGTAAAAAAACAATGAAATTCCCCCGTTATAGTTAGTGCAGGCAACTATAACTCACGTGACCGCAATCCCCTGCTGATGACATATGTGTCTCTATGAAAAAAAAATATTTGTAATATATGTATAGCTAAAATTTAATGGAAGAAGACACGGGCAAATAAGTGTCTAAATACAGTATTAGCATCAGCAGAAGATTGCGGTCACGTGAGTTATAGTTGCCTGCACTAACTATAACGGGGGAATTTCATTGGTTTTTTACGAGTGAAATGTCCAGCTAACTATAACATGTGTGAAACCTATGGTTTTTTCAGTGAATTTATATATATATATATATATATATATATATATATATATCCACTCAAACGGTTCTTGGTTACCGAGTGTTTGCAGCGCTCCTCGTGGGTGCGTGTCCCTGCGGCCGAACCATGCCGCTTAACATTCACCAACAATCCCTCCAACTTGGAAGAAACTGGTACGCACTCTCAACAACTTGAATTTAACGCTTTTAATTCTCTTAGCTTCAAAAGGGAACAGGCATGCGAAGATCTACGCGTTTCGGTATCGCAGATACCTTGCTCACGATCAACTGTTGCTTTGGGTCCACCCACTATATGTTCAAATGTTGTTACATCATTTCCTGATTGTGACCCAAGCTCCCTAAGCATTGTGGAGAATGTAGTGTTCGTGAATTTGCACTATTACTTCAAATATCACGTTTATATTACGAAACATTATGTAGTGCCCTGTTTACAAAGACGAACATTTGTGTCTTTTGAAAGTCTTTGGCATGATGCCTTTGTAGTACTTGTATTCACATTGTTACCCCTCCGGTGGGGTTTGTTCTCAAGATAAGGATTTGAATCTATTCAGAGTTTTTGACAAAATTCATCTGCTTTGTTCTTTGCGTTGTTGCCCCTCCAGTGGGGAGACTGAAACAATAACCTTTATTTTTTGTATGTCTTTGCTCCCCAGGTGGGAACTTTTCAAATTCTTCTTCTTTGTTGTTTCATTACGTCATTGTTGCTCATCCGACAGGAATTAAATCGGTTTATGTTTACTTCTCATCTTTGTGTTAATTGTTCCGTGAATTAGTTTGCTTTCATTTCCCTTTAATCTTTTATGTTTTGAAAAATTCTGATTACTTAAAGATGTATGTAGAGCTCTTCTGATTGGTTAAGACCGTGCGGTTGTAATGTTCGTAATTTAAGAATGTACCTTGATTCTTTACGGCGTAATTGTTTTTCCCGATCTCCCCCACGTTCTTTTTTGGGGATGGTTTCAATTCCAAAAATTTTTAACTGTTTCCAGTCTCCTTGATGACATTGCTCCATATGTTTGGCTACTGCATTGGATCTGTCCTTGTGTATTGTTGCCCGGATATGCTCCAATATCCTCTTTTTTAGTTCAAATATTGTGCTCCCAACATACCTTAATGGGCACGGACATTCCAAAACATAAATGGTGTACTCTGTTTTGCATGTTATCAGTTGTCGAATCTGCCATGTTTTGTTATTCGCCAATTTGATTTCTTTGATTTGTTTGGCAATTTGGCAAGCTTTGCACATGTGACATTTTATGAAGCCTTTTGTTTTCAGCCATGTGGTTTCTTTCTTCTTTCCTTTGAAATGACTATGAATTAGATGATCTTTCAAATTCTTCGCTCTCCTGTGGGATGCTTTCCTTCTAATTCTTTCACAGTTGTGTCTAGTTGTAATATCTTCCAATTTTTTCTTAAGATATTCACAATTTTTTTACTTTCCAGCGAAAAATCTGTTATTAGTCAAATTGTTTGTTGTTCAGTTGCCTTTTGTTTTCGAGCTAAACATTCTTCTCTTGTTTTGTTGTTTGTTTTCTCCCAGCATTTTCTCACTATGTTGTCGTTGTATTTTCTTTGTTTGAATCTTTCTATGGTTATATTTCCATGTTTACGCCATTCTTCCTCCTCACTGCAGATTCGTCGAATCCTCAGGAATTCCCCGTATGGGATGCTGGAGATTAGAGATTCTTGATGAAAGCTTGTTGCTTGTAGAGTTGCATTGGTTGATGTCTTTTTTCTGTGCAATGTTGTCTGGATATGGTTGTTTTTAATGTAGATTTCTGTATCCAAGAAAATCACCCTTTCTTTGCTTATTTCATATGTGAATTTAAGATTTGTTTTGCTGTTATTTAGTCTTTCAAAGTATTCTTGGAATTCATTTGTTGTTCCGTCCCATATGATGAATAAATCGTCAATAAATCTTTTCCAACTGACGATTTTGTTGACCATTGCATCATTACTTGTGCTCCACGCTACCTCCTTTTCCCAGTATCCCATCGCTAAACAGGCATAACTGGGACTGAATGAAAATCCCATTGCAGTCCCGTTTTTCTGGCGATAAATCTCTTCTCTAAAGACAAAGATGTTTTTGTTAAGACATATTGATACCATTTCTAGGAGCATTTTGTTGTGTTCAAAGTATTTAATATTTCGATCTTGTAGAAAGAAGTTGCACGCTTCCAGACCCATGTCATTTTCTATGTTTGTATATAAGGATATTACATCCATTGTTATTAGTTGATATGTTGACTGCCAGGGAGTGTTTTGCAGCAGTCTCAGTAGATCCGTTGTGTCCTGTATATATGAGCTAAGTTGAGTAACATAGGGGTTCAGAAAAAAATCGATATAATTTGCCATTGGTTCTAGTAGTGATCCTTTTGCTGACAGGATCGGTCTGCCAGGCGGGTTTTTTTGATCTTTATGAAGTTTTGGCAGGAAGTAAATTGTGGCTGTGATTGGATGTGTCACTGTCAGGTATCTTTGTTCATCTTCATTTATCAATTCTTGTCCTGCCCATTCCTGAAGTCGGTTATCCAGTGATTCCTTTATTTCCAAAGTAGGGTTTTTCTTTAGTTTTTCATAGTATTTGGTGTTCCAGAGTTGACGGTGTGCTTCCACAGCATATGCACTCTTTTCCATAATTACTATGTTGCCCCCTTTGTCTGCCATTTTTATTTCAATTTGGTCGTCAGTTGTTAGTTTTTCTAACGCATCCCGTTCTTGTTTGGTTAGATTGTCCGAAAATTCCGGATGTTTAAGTTTATACAGGTCCTGGATAACTGCTTCCTGGAATAAGTCTATCTTGTTACCTGGTGCAAGTTGTGGGTAAAACTTTGATTATGGTTTCAAACCGCTTAAGTCTGCTCCTCCTTGTGTGATGGCCTCTCTCAAAGGGATTTCTTCTCCCTCTATAGTGTCCAAATTTAGAAGAGTTAGGAAGCTCTCACGATCTTTCACTTGTACAGCTGATGTCACTTCCTCTGATTTTTTCGTTTTTTCTTTTATTTGTTTTTCTGCAAACAATTTGGCCAATTTTATCTTTCGGATGTAAAGATAGAAATCTATCCGTACTTGAGCTAAGTCCATTCTTCTTGTTGGGCAGAAGTTTATGCCCCTTTTTAAAAGCAAAATTTCTGTTTCTGAGACGGCTCTTTTGGATAGATTTACCACTTGTAATTCATCCGTTATTTGTTCTTCCGGCGCATACTCCTTATCTCCGTTCCCATCTTTTCCGTTGTAATGTTTGCCTCTTTTGCCCCTTCTTTTGCGTTTCGTTGTTGCCACTGTCGCCCTCTTCCTCTTCCCCTTTGTTGTTGGGAAGTGGGCCGATTTTGCTCCCATTGTCTTTGATGTAATACTAGGCGCATATCTCCTTAAAAAGATAGCTTGTTTTTATCTACTTCTGTAGGTGGGTCGCTCTCACTTGGATCATTTGATATTAGCGAAGAGGCACTACTTGAGAAACTTAACGTGCTATTCCAAATCATTTGTTCCTTTATTGTATCAAATTTTCGGGAGAAAGTGAATATGCGTCCCTCCGCATAGTCGTTAGAATCTCTGATAAATTTGGAGTGTTTGCGTTCTCTCACTATGTCTTCATGTTTGTCAATTTGTGCTTCTAATTCTTCTTTAAATTTGGTCATTTCTGTTGTTAATTTCATTGATGTCAATTCCTTTTCAACTTCAAAAAGTTGTTCCTTTATTTTCTCGAGGCCAATTTCAATGTGTTTCACTAAAATTTCAATCAGGCCCAACGATGATTTCAAAATAAAGTCACCCCATTCCTGCAATAACTCATTTGAGGCTTCTTGATGATTTGGCATTATCATTATCCTCAGTCCTCTAGGGACTTGTTGTACCTCTAAGTATTTCTTCAGAGTAATGAGTTCCCAGGATTTATTGATCTCCTTACGGCTTAGTTTTTCCCAAGCCCGTATTTTGCTTCTGACATCCGTTTTTCCTGTTGCACCGGCCACTGTTGGGTCTTTATCCGCATCGCTCTTTTCAAACATTGAGCTAAGTAATTCATTTCTTTTTGCTTCTCGTTTCTCCATTGTCAATGCCTTTTCCGTGTTCCCAATGAAGCTCTTTGCAATTTGTACGATATTTTATAACTGCGTAGTTGTGATCGAAGATAAATGTAACTGTTAAATGCTGTCCTTTCTTCGCACGTTTCTACATTGAAACCTTCAAAGCGATTTGTTATAGCATTAGTTACTTTCTCCAACACTGAGCTGACTCTTTGCCGAGTGCGATTACAGTATTTGAATACAATTCTGTCACACACGCTTACCTCGGTCTTCGTTTTTAAGCGGTGTGTGCCTCTGTGCACTTTTCAGTCAGCGGTCACTGCACTCGGTCTGTTTAAATCCACTACAACGGTTCTTGGTTACCGAGTGTTTGCAGCGCTCCTCGTGGGTGCGTGTCCCTGCGGCCGAACCATGCCGCTTAACATTCACCAACAATCCCTCCAACTTGGAAGAAACTGGGACGCACTCTCAACAACTTGAATTTAACGCTTTTAATTCTCTTAGCTTCAAAAGGGAACAGGCATGCGAAGATCTACGCGTTTCGGTATCGCAGATACCTTGCTCACGATCAACTGTTGCTTTGGGTCCACCCACTATATGTTCAAATGTTGTTACATCATTTCCTGATTGTGACCCAAGCTCCCTAAGCATTGTGGAGAATGTAGTGTTCGTGAATTTGCACTATTACTTCAAATATCACGTTTATATTACGAAACATTATGTAGTGCCCTGTTTACAAAGACGAACATTTGTGTCTTTTGAAAGTCTTTGGCATGATGCCTTTGTAGTACTTGTATTCACATTGTTACCCCTCCGGTGGGGTTTGTTCTCAAGATAAGGATTTGAATCTATTCAGAGTTTTTGACAAAATTCATCTGCTTTGTTCTTTGCGTTGTTCTCAGCTCAGTGTTGGAGAAAGTAACTAATGCTATAACAAATCGCTTTGAAGGTTTCAATGTAGAAACGTGCGAAGAAAGGACAGCATTTAACAGTTACATTTATCTTCGATCACAACTACGCAGTTATAAAATATCGTACAAATTGCAAAGAGCTTCATTGGGAACACGGAAAAGGCATTGACAATGGAGAAACGAGAAGCAAAAAGAAATGAATTACTTAGCTCAATGTTTGAAAAGAGCGATGCGGATAAAGACCCAACAGTGGCCGGTGCAACAGGAAAAACGGATGTCAGAAGCAAAATACGGGCTTGGGAAAAACTAAGCCGTAAGGAGATCAATAAATCCTGGGAACTCATTACTCTGAAGAAATACTTAGAGGTACAACGAGTCCCTAGAGGACTGAGGATAATGATAATGCCAAATCATCAAGAAGCCTCAAATGAGTTATTGCAGGAATGGGGTGACTTTATTTTGAAATCATCGTTGGGCCTGATTGAAATTTTAGTGAAACACATTGAAATTGGACTCGAGAAAATAAAGGAACAACTTTTTGAAGTTGAAAAGGAATTGACATCAATGAAATTAACAACAGAAATGACCAAATTTAAAGAAGAATTAGAAGCACAAATTGACAAACATGAAGACATAGTGAGAGAACGCAAACACTCCAAATTTATCAGAGATTCTAACGACTATGCGGAGGGACGCATATTCACTTTCTCCCGAAAATTTGATACAATAAAGGAACAAATGATTTGGAATAGCACGTTAAGTTTCTCAAGTAGTGCCTCTTCGCTAATATCAAATGATCCAAGTGAGAGCGACCCACCTACAGAAGTAGATAAAAACAAGCTATCTTTTTTAGGAGATATGCGCCTAGTATTACATCAAAGACAATGGGAGCAAAATCGGCCCACTTCCCAACAACAAAGGGGAAGAGGAAGAGGGCGACAGTGGCAACAACGAAACGCAAAAGAAGGGGCAAAAGAGGCAAACATTACAACGGAAAAGATGGGAACGGAGACAAGGAGTATGCGCCGGAAGAACAAATAACGGATGAATTACAAGTGGTAAATCTATCCAAAAGAGCCGTCTCAGAAACAGAAATTTTGCTTTTAAAAAGGGGCATAAACTTCTGCCCAACAAGAAGAATGGACTTAGCTCAAGTACGGATAGATTTCTATCTTTACATCCGAAAGATAAAATTGGCCAAATTGTTTGCAGAAAAACAAATAAAAGAAAAAACGAAAAAATCAGAGGAAGTGACATCAGCTGTACAAGTGAAAGATCGTGAGAGCTTCCTAACTCTTCTAAATTTGGACACTATAGAGGGAGAAGAAATCCCTTTGAGAGAGGCCATCACACAAGGAGGAGCAGGCTTAAGCGGTTTGAAACCATAATCAAAGTTTTACCCACAACTTGCACCAGGTAACAAGATAGACTTATTCCAGGAAGCAGTTATCCAGGACCTGTATAAACTTAAACATCCGGAATTTTCGGACAATCTAACCAAACAAGAACGGGATGCGTTAGAAAAACTAACAACTGACGACCAAATTGAAATAAAAATGGCAGACAAAGGGGGCAACATAGTAATTATGGAAAAGAGTGCATATGCTGTGGAAGCACACCGTCAACTCTGGAACACCAAATACTATGAAAAACTAAAGAAAAACCCTACTTTGGAAATAAAGGAATCACTGGATAACCGACTTCAGGAATGGGCAGGACAAGAATTGATAAATGAAGATGAACAAAGATACCTGACAGTGACACATCCAATCACAGCCACAATTTACTTCCTGCCAAAACTTCATAAAGATCAAAAAAACCCGCCTGGCAGACCGATCCTGTCAGCAAAAGGATCACTACTAGAACCAATGGCAAATTATATCGATTTTTTTCTGAACCCCTATGTTACTCAACTTAGCTCATATATACAGGACACAACGGATCTACTGAGACTGCTGCAAAACACTCCCTGGCAGTCAACATATCAACTAATAACAATGGATGTAATATCCTTATATACAAACATAGAAAATGACATGGGTCTGGAAGCGTGCAACTTCTTTCTACAAGATCGAAATATTAAATACTTTGAACACAACAAAATGCTCCTAGAAATGGTATCAATATGTCTTAACAAAAACATCTTTGTCTTTGGAGAAGAGATTTATCGCCAGAAAAACGGGACTGCAATGGGATTTTCATTCAGTCCCAGTTATGCCTGTTTAGCGATGGGATACTGGGAAAAGGAGGTAGCGTGGAGCACAAGTAATGATGCAATGGTCAACAAAATCGTCAGTTGGAAAAGATTTATTGACGATTTATTCATCATATGGGACGGAACAACAAATGAATTCCAAGAATACTTTGAAAGACTAAATAACAGCAAAACAAATCTTAAATTCACATATGAAATAAGCAAAGAAAGGGTGATTTTCTTGGATACAGAAATCTACATTAAAAACAACCATATCCAGACAACATTGCACAGAAAAAAGACATCAACCAATGCAACTCTACAAGCAACAAGCTTTCATCAAGAATCTCTAATCTCCAGCATCCATTACGGGGAATTCCTGAGGATTCGACGAATCTGCAGTGAGGAGGAAGAATGGCGTAAACATGGAAATATAACCATAGAAAGATTCAAACAAAGAAAATACAACGACAACATAGTGAGAAAATGCTGGGAGAAAACAAACAACAAAACAAGAGAAGAATGTTTAGCTCGAAAACAAAAGGCAACTGAACAACAAACAATTCGACTAATAACAGATTTTTCGCTGGAAAGTAAAAAAAATTGTGAATATCTTAAGAAAAAAATGGAAGATATTACAACTAGACACAACTGTGAAAGAATTAGTAGGAAAGCATCCCACAGTGACCTACAGGAGAGCGAAGAATTTGAAAGATCATCTAATTCATAGTCATTTCAAAGGAAAGAAGAAAGAAACCACATGGCTGAAAACAAAAGGCTTCATAAAATGTCACATGTGCAAAGCTTGCCAAATTGCCAAACAAATCAAAGAAATCAAATTGGCGAATAACAAAACATGGCAGATCCGACAACTGATAACATGCAAAACAGAGTACACCATTTATGTTTTGGAATGTCCGTGCCCATTAAGGTATGTTGGGAGCACAATATTTGAACTAAAAAAGAGGATATTGGAGCATATCCGGGCAACAATACACAAGGACAGATCCAATGCAGTAGCCAAACATATGGAGCAATGTCATCAAGGAGACTGGAAACAGTTAAAAATTTTTGGAATTGAAACCATCCCCAAAAAAGAACGTGGGGGAGATCGGGAAAAACAATTACGCCGTAAAGAATCAAGGTACATTCTTAAATTACGAACATTACAACCGCACGGTCTTAACCAATCAGAAGAGCTCTACATACATCTTTAAGTAATCAGAATTTTTCAAAACATGAAAGATTAAAGGGAAATGAAAGCAAACTAATTCACGGAACAATTAACACAAAGATGAGAAGTAAACATAAACCGATTTAATTCCTGTCGGATGAGCAACAATGACGTAATGAAACAACAAAGAAGAAGAATTTGAAAATTTCCCACCTGGGGGGCAAAGACATACAAAAAATAAAGGTTATTGTTTCAGTCTCCCCACTGGAGGGGCAACAACGCAAAGAACAAAGCAGATGAATTTTGTCAAAAACTCTGAATAGATTCAAATCCTTATCTTGAGAACAAACCCCACCGGAGGGGTAACAATGTGAATGCAAGTACTACAAAGGCATCATGCCAAAGACTTTCAAAAGACACAAATGTTCGTCTTTGTAAACAGGGCACTACATAATGTTTCGTAATATAAACGTGATATTTGAAGTAATAGTGCAAATTCACGAACACTACATTCTCCACAATGCTTAGGGAGCTTGGGTCACAATCAGGAAATGATGTAACAACATTTGAACATATAGTGGGTGGACCCAAAGCAACAGTTGATCGTGAGCAAGGTATCTGCGATACCGAAACGCGTAGATCTTCGCATGCCTGTTCCCTTTTGAAGCTAAGAGAATTAAAAGCGTTAAATTCAAGTTGTTGAGAGTGCGTCCCAGTTTCTTCCAAGCTGGAGGGATTGTTGGTGAATACATATATATATATATATATATATATATATTCACTGAAAAAACCATAGGTTTCAGGGGTGTTCTAGTTAGCTGGACTTTTCACTCGTACAAAACCATTGAAATTCCCCCGTTATAGTTAGTTCAGCTAACTATAACTCGCGCGCCCGCAATGCACTGCTGATGACGTCACATATTACATCACTCATGACATGGTCAGTGACATCACACATGACATCACTGATGACATCTCAAATGACATCACTGATGACATCACTGATGACATCATCCAGTGAATGTGTGTTTTTCTGAAAATTAAATATGTTTTATATATGTATATCTCAAGGTCGATGGAAGAATAAATGGGTATATAAGTGTCTAAATGGATGATTTGTTTTTGAAAAATTGATTGTGTAACTGACTGATTAACTGTATCATAGTGAATACATGGCTTAGTGAGTAATGTTTAAATATGTAAATATCTGTATCAGTCTCTCACTTTGTGTATAAGTGGCTGCATGGGTTGGTGAGTAGCTACATGGGTGTCTATATAGGTTATTAGTTGGTTTTTTGAGTATCAGTCTGAGTGTCTGCATGGTTCGGTGGGGGGTATTACGTAGTGCATAGGTGCATGAATGAGTGACTCACTGTTTGTATGTGTTGAACACAGCATGTGTGCAGGACTGTATGGGTGGATGAGTGTGTGTATGGGTGTGTTAGTGAGTGAATGACTGTCTCAATAGTGTCTTTATGAGTAACTACATATGTTTTAAACTAGTATATGTGACTATTGGTGTATATAAGTGAGTATATGTGAGAGTGAGAGATTGAAAGAGTTCCTGTATGAATAAGTATGTGTTTCTATAAGTGATTGTTTAAAAGACTAAGTATGTGTAAGTTTCCGTAGAAGTAAGTGTGGTGGTGTGTGTATAACTGTATATGCAAGTAAATGTATGTTTGATTCTTTATTAGCATGAGTGACTATGTGTGTGAGTAACTCTATGGATGAGTGGCATTGTGTAACAGGATGTATAGGTGTATGAGTACATATGATGAGTGAGTACATGTATGAGTGACTGTATAGGACTGTTGGTGAATGAGTGGATGTGTATGTGGATCTTAGAATTACTGAAGAGGTTGTTGTAACTGGTATTGGTATGTCCATTGTTTTGAAAATTTTAGTCTCCATTTTTGAATGTGTGTATCAAAGGTTATATTAGGGTGAGAGGAGGTCTGCCACTCTATCACAAGGATGATGTCATCAGTGATGTCATCAGTGATGTCATTTGAGATGTCATCAGTGATGTCATGAGTGATGTCACTGACCATGTCATGAGTGATGTAATATGTGACGTC
Organism: Triturus cristatus; assembly: GCF_964204655.1. Lineage (NCBI taxonomy): Eukaryota > Metazoa > Chordata > Amphibia > Caudata > Salamandridae > Triturus > Triturus cristatus. The sequence goes on from NC_140589.1 coordinate 45,523,692, forward strand.
ATCAGCAGTGCATTGCGGGCGCGCGAGTTATAGATAGCTGAACTAACTATTACGGGGGAATTTCAATGGTTTTGTACGAGTGAAAAGTCCAGCTAACTATATCACCCCTGAAACCTATGGTTTTTTCAGTGAATTTCTGAGGTTTTTAAATGCTAATTCCTAACTATAACGTGCCTGAAACCTATGGTTTTTTCTGTGAATTTCAAAGGTTTTTTAAATGCTAATTTCTAACTATGCCTACAGAGATAGGACATGTGAAGAAAGAAGAAAAAATGCACAGAAAGAAAAAAAAGAAGTGCAGAAAGAAGCAACAGAAGTCCTCAAAGACGAAGAAAAGTGCAGGAAGAAGGATAACGTGCAGAAAGAACAAAAAGAAGAGCAGAAAGAAGCCTTGTTGCAAAATCATCCTGTACCCTCAACTTTTTCAGACGGATACTGGTGGTAACTGAGTCTGACTAACCAGTCCTAGAGCCAGTGCTATGTTAAAAGACACTTAGAATACAGTGAAAACACCTACATACACTAGGGAACATTATGCGTTGGGGTCCACCTGTGATTAGCATGACCTCCTCTGTAAGCCCCTAGTATATAATAGGGCAGGGGGATTAAAACTACCTCTCAAAACAGGCCACAGGGCGTTTTTGCACACGTTAACTCAGGCCCTGTCCCCTCCCTTCACCACTGTGTAAACACGCCCTGTGTCTGTTTTTAGTTGGGAGATTAAGTTCATTTGAATCCTGAGGGTCCCTAGGGTCCAACTAGCCCACTAGGTACCTCCAGTAAGTGCCACAGAGCTGCGTTGCAGAGACGTGTAAAAAGTGGCACGGCCTGGACCACCTCTCTGCAATGCAGCTCAGTGGCGCTTACTGGAAGCACTTGGTGGGCTAGTTAGCCCCCAGGGGCCCTCAGTATTGAAGGGAAATTATATCCCCAATTTAAAACGTGCCATAGTGCCTGTTTGCACACGTCACCTCAGGCCCCGTGCCCTCCCTTCACCACTGTGTAAACGCACCCTGTGGCTGTTCTAAGTTGAGAGATTAAGTCCCCTTGAATCCTAAGGGTCCCTAGGGTCAAACTAGACCACTAGGTACCTCCAGTAAGCGCCACAGAGCTGCGTTGCAGAGAGGTGTAAAAAGGGGCTTGGCCTCAGAACACCTGACTGCAGCGCAGCTCCCTAGCGCATACTGGAGATGCCTGTTGGGCTAGTTGGCCCTCAGGGACCCTCAGTATTGAAGAGGAATTAATTCCCCAACTTACAACTCACCAGGGGGCGCGTTTGCAGAGTGCTGCAAGGAGGGGGCATGGCCTCCGGCACGATGCCAGTCTTTTATTTATTTTAATTTTTTAAGAAGGGGGGCTGTGTGGTTCCCCTTCTCATTCTAATTTATTGGCCCTGATGACCCATCCCCCAGGGCCTGTCTCCTAATTATATTTTTTTGACCCCAATCCCCAGGACCGGCCACTGTTTTTTATTATTTTTAAAAAATATATATTTATATACACACCTAGGACATGCTGGACAAGCCGTACGTACCTATCAACATGACGATTTGCGTGATATTCATTAAAAGGCGACTATGCATACAATGAATCCACGTGGAATGTATTTACACCACTAGTGAAGCTCTGACATGTCTGATGCCCTACCGTGCCTAATCCCGGTAGACACCCTTGTTGTTTATTTATACAAACATGGGTAGCTATTGACGGGCACATTTAATACACATGCACACCAAGCCATTCAAAGGGGATTCGACAAAAATTCGACAAAAACTTTGCAATTTGCGGTTAATAAAACACACATCCACTGCCGGATGTGTAATACTTTTTATTTTACTCTCTGGAAAGGGGACGAACATCACTTGAGAGTCACAGCGCGCTCCTGGCAGAGCCCAATGCTGTGTTACACCCACCATTGCCTACTGAGTGCCACACACCTCTGTGTTGTATTCCACTAGCTAGTGCATATGCTATGACACTCTCTAGCCCATGTGCACTGTAACACCACCCCGTGAATATGTCATGCCACACTTGTCTTCGCACGGGTTATATTGCCCCATCTAACGTGCCTTCCTCGATGCCTATGTTATAACGCACAGTGCTATGCCATACATATTACAATCTGGGATCCAAATCTTTGTCACAGTGCATATGCAACGTTACACTCCCCAGCACATATTTTATATTACAACTTTAGAGACTAGTTAGGTTACACAACACTGCCCTGTGCATATTACACTCCAAGGCGCATATCGCATAGCACGCGCTAGTGCCTGTGCTATCTCGCGCTCTCCAATGAATCTGTCATTGCGCACAATGTATTGCATATTATATTTCACGCCCGGTTCATCTTATATCACACTTTTTGGTGCATAGTTTATACCATACACTATATCTAGTTTTCATTTTCAATCGTGCTCTCAGGACTATGTTCTATATAACACTGTGTTCACCTACCCTTTTCACGGGCATTACATTTTGCGATAGGGGGTGGAGGGTCAGGGGGTGTTTCTGCCAAGTGAGCCCGGAGTAACAGTCACAAACGTCCTCTTCTTCCTGAATAAAAGTGAGATTATGCTGCATACTTGTTCATATTTTAAGTAGTTCGCACAGACACACGTTTTGAAAACAATAAAGTTCCTAATACCCGCCTTCTCTGAACAGTTAGCTTGCTGACCCATCCCCCTCCTCCCTATCCTCTGTTGTGTGAATCCATGGACTAGCCTCCTCCCTCCTGCCATGCATGGTCTGATGTGCTGCCACTGCCCTCAATTTAGTATGATGTACCAGTCCACTCCTCCTGCCCTCCATTGCCCAATTCTATGCTCCATCATTGACCTCCTGCTTAAACTCTGTGCTTAGCTTGCTGCCCCTATTCTCCTTCCCCCTGCCCTCCGATGTCTTTGTGAATGCCCCTGCTCCATCCTTTTTGCCCACCATGTTCCATGGACCTGCCACTCCTATCTACTCTGAGTGTTCTGTTGAGCTGCCCCTCCCCTCCCACCTGCTTAGCATTGTCAGATGACTGTAACCTGTCCCTGCCACCTCCACCCTGCCTGTCACCATGCCATGCCCCTATCCTCTTCCTCCTGTCCTACATGGTCCATTGTACTGCCACACCCTTCTGCCCTCCCTGGTCTGTTGTGCTGCAACTGCTCCTCCTGCTTGCCCCGTGCGGTCTGTTGTGAGGCCCCTTCCCCTGAACTTTCTTGTCTGTGCACAGGTCCTGACCCTCCCTTCTATCCTCCATCGTCCTTTGTGCATCCCCTTGCACCCTCCTTCTTGCCCATCATACCCATTGTGCTGCCACTAACCCTCCACTTGCCATGCATGGTCTTCTGTGCTGCCATGGCCCCTCCCACCTTCCCTGTGTGGTCAGTTAGCTGCCCCTGACCCCCTCCCACCTTCCCTCCATGGTCTGTGTGTATGCCATCACAGTCTCACTGTTGCTCTTCATGGTGTGTCTTGCTTCTAGTGCCCATCCTGCCTGACCTCCATGGCTATCTTGGTGCTCCTGCCCTGCCCCCTTGCCCCCAGCCCTCTGTTTAAATGTGCAGACCCCTACTCCCTCCCTCCTGGCTTGTCTGTTCCATTGTAATGCCCCTGATCCGTCCCTCCTGCCCTTTATGGTCTGTTATGCTGCAGCTTTCTCTCCTGTCTGTCCATTATGGTCAGCTAGCTACCATTGCCTCTTGCCCCTCAGTTCTCTGTTGTCCATGTGCATGGTCCTGTCCCTTCCCTCTTGCTTTCTATGGATTGATGTGCTGCACTCCCGTCCCGCATGCCCTGTGTGGTGTATTGTGCTGCTGCACACCCTGATGCCTGCCCTGCAGGGTCAGTTTGGAGCACCTCTCCATGTCCCTCCTGTCCTCTGTTATCCAAGTCCATGTCCCTACCCCATTTCCTTCCATGATCCAATGTACCATACTTGCGAACATTTTGAACTTGGTAAGAGGGAGATTTTGAAAAAAAACTGGGGTATTGATTTTCCCTTTTGAGTTACATTGAAAAAGAGGAGATTGTAGACAGGAGACAGATCAAATAAAGCCCATTTGAGCTTAAAAACATTGGACGTTTCCTGGCTGAATCGGGTCTGTTGGCATGTATGGTTGTACTACCATTGCCTCTTCCTTCTGCCCACAATGGTCTATTACATTGCCACAGCCTCTCTTGCAAGTCCTGTATTGTTTTATTTGTTGCCCCTGCCCCCCTTTCCACTGCCCTCCATAGTCTGTTGTGCTTCCACCGCCCTTCCTGCCTGCTCAGTGTGGTTAAATTGTTGCCTTTGCACCCTCCTACCTGCCTTCAATTTTCAGAGTCCGTGCCCCTGGCCTCTGCCTCTCAACAGTATCCTAATGAACAACTAGATTGCTAACATTCTATATTTATTACAAAAGTGTGGAACGCCTGACGTCATCTTGATGTAATCAAAACTGTAATACCTAGAGCATTTCCTTTAGAAATTACATATATGAGAGGGTCTTATTGGCATCAAAATTATGGTTAGTGCTCTAAAAGACTAAAATAAGGACATATTTTCTGAGTTTTCAAATAGCGACAAAGCACTTTTAAATTATTTGTTATCTTTATGTTTTTTTATCCAGTTGACCACTTGATTAAATGTTGCACTTAGGGGAGAGGATGTGGTGTTACTTCCAGAACTGCAGACTTTGCAACTGGGGAACCAGGTTGGAGTTTCTGCTTCAGCTCGACATTCTGTGATTCTGGTCAAATCACTTAGTCTCCCCATGTCTACAACCAAAATGAATTTGTTCTTGTGTGATGTAACCAATGCTCATGTAAAGCACTCCAATACCTGACAAGTCTGCACTATATAACACTGCAAAAACACAAAATAATAAGTGTTTTGCACACTTCTGTCATTGGGCTATATTTGGGCTACATCTGGGTGATTTTCGGCTACATTTGGGCTCTTTTGTCTCCGGTGGCCATCTTGGGAGATTTATTTGTTATGAAGTTTCCTAATTTCCTCATGTACTGCAGTCTCCTCAGTAGGAAATGCTTTCAGTTTTTTACTTTGATTCCATCATGAAGGTATACAGATATGTCACACATTTGCCATAAATTCTGAATGTTAGCACTCTAGTTGCTCATTACATCACTGTAGTAAAACTGGAAGTCTGCTCCTGGTATTAAAAGTGCATGTTTCAGTCTGCATGTCAGAATTTTTTAATGAAATAGAAGAGGATTTGAGAAGTCACTCAAAATGAGCCTTCATTTTCTTTCTTCAGCATTAATCATAATTTCTATGGCAAAATGAACCCCCTCATTGTGTTCCTTTTTAAATTAAATGTTTTAAGTGTTACCAGTTTATGCCAATCAAGATGGCTTCAGGTGTGCCATACTTTTGTCATAATGAAGACAGTAAGCGCTTTAGTTGTTTTTAAGAACACTCTGGGACATTCTGTCATTGGGCTATACTTGGGCTACATCTGGGTGATATTTGGGCTACATTTGGGCTCTTTTGTCTCTGGTGGCCATCTTGGGAGACTTATTTGTTATGAAGTTTCCTAATTTCCTCATTTACTGCAGTCTCCTCAGTAGGAAATACTTTCAGTTTTTTACTTTGATTCCATTAAGAAGGCTTCAGATGTGTCACACATTTGCCATAAATTCAGAATGTTAGCACTCTTTTTGTTTGCTCATTAGATCACTGTAGTAAAGCTACTGCTCACCAGGGAAAACTGCTGCTGGTATTGAAAGTGCATGTTTCAGTCTGCATGTCAGAATTTTTTAATGAAATAGAAGAGGATTTGAGAAGTCACTCAAAATTTGCCCTAATTTTTCTTTCTGCAGCACTAATCATACTTTTTATGGAAAAATGAACCCCCTCATTTTGTTCCTTTTTAAATTAAATGTTTTAAGAGGTACCACTTTAATCCAAGCAAGATGGCTTCAGGTGTGCCATACGTTTATCATAAGTAGGACTGTTAGCGCTCTAGTAGGTCTTTGGAACACTCTGGGAAGCTGCAGTAGAACACAAAGGAATCAACTGACAGTCTCTGCCCTTGTTGGATGTACATGTTTTACTGAGAATGTCAGACTTCATTCTCACATGACTGAGAAAGATAATGTGAATTTACAGAAAATAAGCTCTCAGTTTAGCTTATAGATCACCTTCCAAACCTCTGTGGGAAAAGCATGAGAAAATATTTTTCTCTCAATCATGATATCCCAGCAGAAGGCTTTTTCACATGGTGAAATCACCTTAGAACATACCACAATTCCTAAAATGAGTATGGTACCATCAACAAATGATTTATAATGTAACTAAAGTCTTAAAACCTTCTATTAACTGCAATGCTTTTTAATGAGGTGCTATCATGTATATTGGTCCCAAGATGGCTGCCAACACTTCTTGGATGAAGTGCTGACAGCCAATCAGATCTCAGGATGAGATGTGTGGTTAGGCTCCGCCCACATATATATGATTTTACTTTTGATTTTCTCAGGAACTACTGAACAGATTGACACCAGACCTGCAAAAGGCACTTCCCTGACCTGAGGACTACCTCTTTGCCAAATTTCAAGTAATTCTGTTCCGCCGTTCGGGCTGTACCTTGGACTAAATGTCCCTATGGAAAATTGCATGGGGAAAACGTGTTTTGGGACCCCACTTTTTTCTCAGCCCCCGCTTGACGAATCCCCTCGAGACTTTCAGGGTAGGAGCGGAGCGGAGCGCCCCACCTATTTTGAAAATTTCGCGAGGATTCGTCAACCGGCGCCAAAGTTATTCCAAATAGAATGTTGCGGATTTCCAGTAGATAATATATATATATATATATATATATATATATATATATATATATATATATATTACCTACTGGCGGTCGCCAGTAGGTAGTTATAGTTAGGACCCTGTTTCCATAGGAAATCCGCAACATTCTATTTGGAATAACTTTGGCGCCGGTCGACGAATCCTCGCGAAATTTTCAAAATAGGTGGAGCGCTACGCTCCGCTCCTACCCTAAAAGTCTCGGGGGGATTCGTCAAGTGGGGGCTGAGAAAAAAGGGGGGTCCCAAAACGCGTTTTTCCCATGCATTTTTCCATAGGACATTTAGACACAGCTACAGCCCGAACGGCCGAACAGAGTTACTTGAAATTTGGCAGAGAGGTAGTCCTCAGGTCAAGGAAGTGCCTTTTGTAGGTCTGGTGTAAATCTGTTCAGTAGATCCTGAGAAAATAGCATTTAAATCAATATATATATCTGAGCCAGCTTACGGTGCGCTTACCGTGCGCTTACGGTAAGCTAACCGTACGCGTACGGTGACGTGCGCGAGCGCGATTCTCATTGGCTGTTCGATCTTAGTAAACATTCGAATCGGTCGAAACCAGGAAGCGGCGGCCGCCATTTTCTCTCTCGCACTCTGAGGGGGGGAGGAAAAACAAAGGCAAAAAACATGTAAAGGGGCTGTTTAGACAGCTCCTAACCACCTAGCCTTGATGAAGGTGTCCCCAAAGAACCCCAAAGGCCAAAAAGTGAATTTTTTTTTTTTTCGAAAAATCGCCGATTACGCTTACCGTACGCGTACGGTAAAAATGTATTTAAAAATAAAAAATTAACCATACTTCCTCCACCCCGTTTGCAACTGATGCCCGTAGGGCACCACTTGTGAATGGCTTATTTGTGTAATGAAAATCTAAAATTTCCACAAAAAAAATTAACCATACTCTCTCCACCCCGTGTGCAAATGGTGCCCGAAGTGCACCATTTGTGCATGGCATATATAAGCAATGAAAATGTAAAAGTTTACCTTGCACAACGAAGCGCATAATATGCCCTCCATGTGCGCACGGTGCGCGAAGCGCATCGTGCGTACATGGCCCATCCAGCGTAACGTGGGCACGCGGTGCGCGTATCGCACCGCGTGCCCACCGTGGTGCACGGCACTAACTGCGTAAAGTGGGCGCGCGGTGCGTGAAGCGCACCGCGTGCTCACTTTGCGCGCACGGTGCGCGAAGCGCACCGTGCGCGCACGGAACGAACTGCGTTAAGTGGGCGCGCACGCCACGAATGGCGTAAAGTAACTTAGCATTTAAAAAAACGTACAAATTCACTGAAAAAACCATAGGTTTCACACACGTTATAGTTAGGAATTAGCATTTAAAAAACCTTGCAAATTCTCTGAAAAAACCATAGGTTTCCCCCAATGTTATAGTTAGCTGTACATTTTACTGATAAAAAACCTATGAAAGTCCCCCGTTATAGTTAGTGCAGGCAACTATAACTCACGCGACCGCAATCCTCTGCTGATGACATATGTGTCTTTATGAAAAAAAAATATTTGTAATATATGTATAGCTAAAATTTAATGGAAGAAGACATGGGCAAATAAGTGTCTAAATACAGTATTAGCATCAGCAGAGGATTGCGGTCGCGTGAGTTATAGTTGCCTGCACTAACTATAACGGGGGAATTTCATAGGTTTTTTATCAGTAAAATGTCCAGCTAACTATAACATGTGTGAAACCTATGGTTTTTTCAGTGAATATATATATATATATATATTATCGCTTCGCTTGCACCAGTGTCTCGCACTCTCGAACGGGTGCTGTAAGGCGAGGGGTGCTCCCGCCAAATATCCACGCTTCACGTCTCCCCTTCTTTTAGAAAAGACACAGCACTCGCGGGGTGGAGTCAAGGATTTATTTACGACTCACAACGCTAAAAACCAGCGTTGTGAGTCGTAAATAAATCCTTGACTCCACCCCGCGAGTGCTGTGTCTTTTCTAAAAGAAGGGGAGACGTGAAGCGTGGATATATATATATATATATATATATATATATATATATATATATATATATATATATATATATGGAAGCTTTAAGGAATGTACTCACCGGTGGGACTACGAAGTCCACAATGCTAACCGGCATCGACGGTAGCCACGCCCACTAAAGGCGGTTCCAATTGAATTAATAAATAAAAAAAGAACACTGGTGATGTATTTTCAGTGCCTCTGTACACTAGCTCATGACTAAGAGGCGGGTTGCCTCGAAACGCGTCGAGCATGAAGAACACTTTATGGATGACAGAGTGAGGAGCTGCAGCGAGGTTACACAATCCCTGATGGGCGGAATAGCATCGAGTGCACTCTCAAGCGCAAGGGCCATTGTACTAAAATATATATATATATGTGTGTGTGTGTGTGTGTGTGTGTGTGTGTGTATATATGTATACATATATACATATATATGTATAAATATATGAAAGCTCCGAAATTGCACATCATGCAAGGACACACTCGGACAAGCAGTGTAAAGCCTTTAATCAGGTGCGGACCAAAAGCTGGCATTCCAATCGCAATTTACAGCTCCTTATGTCGATATAGCCTGACGCGTTTCAGAGCTGTTGCTCTTTTCTCAGAGGCTCGACAGTCTGGTACGAGCTAGTTCAGGGCGTGCCATTACGCATGTTAAATGGAGGACCTGCGGCACTTGCACCAGAAGGTCGATCTGCATGGACTCTGCCCACATCAATAAAAAGAGTGTCATCTCTAACAGTGGTCCGAGTGCTTCCTACGAGTGGGCAACTCTGAGCTTGATGTATAAATATATATACACATATATATGTATATATATGTATACATAAATACGTATATATGTATAACTATATAAATATGTATAACTATATATATATATATTTTTTTTTTTTTAAACAAAAGACGCCCAAACTCTGGAACTTTATAAGTTATTAGGTTTTATTAACAGAACCCAGTCTGTCACACCAACGCGTTTCGGCCGGAACGGCCTTTCTCACGGTAGGTGGCACTACTTTTCGCAACTGTTTTATGTCATTTCCTGTGCATTATACAGTCCCATGGATTTCTGGGATTTGTAGTTCAACATTATTCAAAACAGGACACCTTGTGACAGTATCGTTTTGCAAACAGTGAACACATTGATATTTCATTTCACAAGTACCGGTTTTCAATGTTTCTGGTATCTAGTCACAATTATGCATGATTGCCAAAATTAAGTATTTGTGGCTTTTTCTATTCGTATATTTCACCTAACTGTTGATATTTTTTCCCTCAGTTATTTAATGTATAGTACATATGGGGGTAAGTCTCATCCATTGTGATCCAGGCCTGATGAGACTTCGTACAATTGAAAACCGGTACTTGTGAAATGTAATATCAATGTGTTCACTGTGTTCAGGCGCATCCTAATGTGGCGGTCGGGGCTGCCGACCAGGTGTCAGTCGGTCCCATGACCGATGCGGTGTTGGCGGAAGTGATTATGCCCGACATCGTAATGAGGGCCTAAGTATTGTAATTGGAATTGTTCTTCTAAAATATGTTAGCCTTTGAAGGGTAACACTGAATATTGTAAAAAAAAAAAAATTGTTGACTTTGTAATCATTCATTTATTAAAACTGTCAAATAATGTTTAATAATTTAAATAATTGTTGTATACATGTATTTAAAATATATTTTAGTTCTGTATATATGTGTTGCTTTTGTTTATATATATATATATATATATTTGTGTTAATTTTAAATTAAATTATGTATTTAATAATTGTTTTAAGTTCATTTTAAATGTAATAAAAAAAACTTACTTTTGTAACATATTATTTTTGTAATTTCTATGATGTTTATATTGTTAGTATAGTTGCTGTAGACAATTGAAATGCTGTTGTTAATGAAAAAATCATTTATATTTTTAACTTTAATAAAAATATGTTTTTATTGTTGTTATTTATATGTTTTAAATGTTAATAAAATATTAATAATACAGATCTTTATTGTTATAGATTATATTGTTTTATGTTTATATTTGTGAGTATTTATGCAAATTGTAAATATGTATTATAAGGTATATTAATTTGATAGGTATTGTAATTTATGCTTTGTTCAAATAATGTTTTGTATTGTAGGAATACTAAATGTTATCCCTTTAGTTTTCAACACCATAAAATGGTTTACATGGGATTAAGTATAGTATATCTTGCCCTTGTACTATCCAATGCCTTCCCCAAAACAACAATTTCCTTTTTGTAGTGAAAGCTTCACCGTCATGGCATCGGGATAAGTATCACAATCCTCCTTTCATTGTTAAGAGTCTAGTGAAGGAGACATGGTGCTGCAAGACATTTTGCAAAAGGGCTTACACCCTCCATGATACCAAAAGCAATATGTATTCGTAAGTTGATACCAAATTTACTCATTCTTAAGTACACAATACAAATGAAATAAAGAGAATAATTTGCACCAACTACCAGGTGCAGGCAGGGACAGCTACCAATCAAAGATCACTCAAACAGCACAAGAAATCCCAGTAGGTGATAGTGGTACGGGCATGAGTGTGTCACACACCAAGTGCGGTGGGGTGGGGAAAAGTCGACAGACGATAGAATAGGTTTTATTTATTTATTTAATTAGACCTATTTCGTTATCTGTTGACTTCCCCCCTCCCCCCTCCCACCCTGCCCCCGCCCCACATCCTCCCTGCGCTTACCTGTGCCGGCCACCGCTGCCTACTACTCATTGCTGGAGTCTGGGCCATATGTGCCCAGTCCAGTCAATGGGTAAATAGTGCAAAATGGACTTACCTGGATTTCATCACCAACAGGTTTGTTTTCTTTGGGGTCAAGAGGCTGCTGTGAAGGGGGGACCTGGAGAAAGAGATCCATGTTGGTGGCTGAAGAGAAGAAAAGGAAATGCTGAGTATGCACCCCAATGCCTTCGAGTCTGACGACTCTAAGTAGGCGGCCCACCACCATGGTCAGCTCGTCGGAAAGCCAACTCCTAATTCGGATGGCGGTAAAACTTCTCTGTACCGCCAATGACAGCTGCTTTTCCCCAAGTGACGCCATGGCAGTCCGTAAATGGCTGTGGGTGTCAGCGGTGCTCTGGTAGTCTTTTGCACAGCAAACGGACAACATCATAATACAGCAGGCGGACCGCCTCGTCGGCAGCAATGAATCCCACGCCAATGCGGTGGCGGGACCGCCAAACTCGTAATCAGGCCCTAAAATCACCACAAAGATGCCGAAAGATGAATTCAGAACAGAAATAACCTGGCACTCGTCACCAATGTTGAGAAATATGCCCGACCCTCATTTCCAAGTAATATAACATAACGTGGATTTGTAAAGCGCACGTTAACCCAGAAACGTATCTTGGTGCTGAATAACAGATGTTTATTGTTACCCAACTCAATGGTATTCATTTAATCAACCTCAGAAGGATGAGTTTACCTACCAGAATTTGAACGCGGAGGTCAACCACAGGCCCCTAAAGTAGACGCATTAGTCCACTAAGCGACCAGACCCTGCATCTGCCATAGACACAACCTTTCAATACAAGCCCTTGTTTTTAAGTCTCGCCTGACCCAGCGCATGCGCTGGTTTGGCGAGACTTATTGAGAGGGCTCCAAAAAGTGCTACCAGGCCAGCCTAGAGCTACAGTGCATGTGCGCGGGCGCGCGCGCCGAGCTTGACCGCGATTACTTTCACTTTCGTGGCCGCACCGCCGCTTGGCATAGCCAATAGGTCTCGCTTTTGGGACCTTATAAGTATTTAGTTATGCAACTGTTGCATGGCTAAACACTTATAAGGTCCCAAAGGCGAGACCTATTGGCTATGCCAATGCTTGTTGTTTTGTTGCTTTAAAGCGTTTCTTGCTCTTTGGGGTTTGGCATTCTAAGCAAAGCTGCTGAGCTCTTCACAGAATATATTCCTTTATTGTTGATTTTGTTGGTGTTGTTTGGCATTCATACAGTGCACAATATGCCAATAGGCCTGGTGTGGGGACCATCAGGAGCAAGGGATGCTGTAGGAGAACGGGTTCAGCCAAGGCTGCCTCCCAGACTCCAGGATGGGAGGCAGCACAAAACCATACTCAATGCAGTTGTTTTTTTACATAACAAATTTTGAAAATGTGCGGAAGAGAGAGACAATGTGATTTGCACCTTCCTTTACAGAAGAGCCAAGGATGCAGTTAGAAGCCAATACTCCAGGCTCCAACATCAGCAACGTATTCAGCAAATACATCCATTAGAGTCCCCTCCAGAAGGAAGGATAACACAGAGGTAGACACGGGGTACCACAGTGTTTATTGACATGAAGGAAAGCATGTCCAAACCCAGAGTTCCTCCAGTCTATACTGCAGCATCTGACCCTTGGGGTTCGAGGAAGCATTCTAAAGCTCCTTCTCCATACATTCTCTCTTGTGCATGCACCATGGGGCATATTATCAAGACAGGCGATAAAATTATCGGTGCTTTAGCGGCAGAAAACTGCCGCTAAAACGGCGATAATGGCTTGATAATATGCTCTATGGAATTCCAATTGAAGCCCATGTTAAATGTGAAGGACGTCTAACAAGCCCATTATCGCCGTTTTAGCGGCAGTTTTCTGTCGCTAAAGCGGCGATCATTTTATCGCCTGGCTTGATAATATGCCCCAAAGTCTGCTTACACATCCATAGTGTCTCCTCACGCTTCCATCAGTGCTCACAGAAGCAAGCGGCATCCTGTCGATTTCTTCTTAAAAGATCAATAGACATTATATCGCTGGATGATTAGAACATTTGTGTTCATCGTGGGCCACATTTGTCAACACTTTCCGCCAGGTTTCCGCCAACAAAGTGATGTAAGGTAGTGCAAAGAGTTGATTTTAGGATTTACCAGACAATAACTCTAAAGTCATGCCTTGAGCTAGTCTGTGCAGCCTTGGCTCAAGGGAGCAGCCCATGGGTGGTACACAGGGGCTGTCTCAGGCTCCCACTCATCGGCTTTGACGCAAATCCCTTCCTGCTCACATTGATAGAAATGGATTGGCGCTGAAAACCCACGGTGAATTGAGGATGGCAAGCATTAGAGAAACCTTTCATTTTCTCAAAATGTCTCTAAATGTGCGTGTGTGCCGTATGTCATACAATTCTCATAGTATATGTGTTGCAAGGGTTCTCTCCCAGTACAGAAGCTTATGCTGGACATCATGCATGTACCCATGTACTAGACAGAGGATGGCTGAGTGCGTTGGCGCACGTCAGCCTAAAATACGCCGGTGCGGGGGACAGAAATACTACGCCATATCTTAAAAGAAATTGCGCCATTCTGCGTTCTCTCTTTCACCCAACACAGTGCGCTGCACTGCATACATTATTTGTAAATTTGTCTTAGTGCCTCTTGTGAACATTTAAACGCAGAATTTAGTGAAATACAAGTACAAATGTATTTAACTATGTTAACGAGCCCTGCCACCATAAATATAGAGGCTAACAAAATATGGGCCAGATGTACGGCAAGTGTAAATTGTGACTTACAATTTACACTTGATTGCGAGTCGCAAATTGTGAGTCGCAATTTACAATGTACAACAGTGTCAGAGACACTGATTGCGATTCCCAATGGAATCGCAAAATGCGAGCCTCATGAATATTAATGAGGGATTCGCAATTTGCGACCCTATTGGGAATGGCTGGCCCTCCCAGGGATGGTGGCCTGCTGGGCTCAGCAGACCTCCATGTCTGGGACTGCTTTACAATAAAGCAGTTTTTTTTTAATAAATGCAGCCCGTTTCCCTTTAAGGAAAACGGGATGCATAAAAAAAAATAAAAAAAGTTTTTGTTTTGCTTTTTTTAAGGGCAGTTAGTAGTCCCTGGAACCACTGCCTGCCCCTAAAAGATATTTCCCCCTGAATTTGCAAAGGGGAGGGGGTCCACTGGGGACCCCTTCCCATTTTCGACTGCATTATCACCCTCTTGAAGATGTCGGTAAATTGCGAGTGTTTTGCAACCGCAATTGCGGTTGCAAAACATTCGTACATGGCTTGTGAGTTGCTATTAGGAAGGGAACTCCCCCTTCGTAATAGCGAGTTGCAAAACACTATTTTCGCAAAATAATGTTAGTACATGGCCCAGAGGAAAATTGCATGCGCAAACGGGTCGCAAACCAGTTTGCGGATGCAATTTTCCATCGTACATCTGGCCCTATATCTATTAATTAACTCTCTTTCCTCCACACATGAAGTCATCATAACAATTACCATTATTTGCCCTGAAGTTATGATAATGAGTAAAATAAAGAAAAAAATACATTGCGGCGGGCGGCGGGCGGTGGGGGGCAGGATTAGATGCGTGAGATACATCGACCAATGTTGTCGGTGTTGTAGGTGTTGTTACAGTCATATAGCGCCCATTACCACGGCAGAAAGTGCTGTGACACAAAGGGGCAGATTTATCAATACAATTGATCAACTTCTTGCACTAGTGCAGTGTCCCCAAAAGTGACACAATCCGGCGCCAAGTCATGATTTGGGATTTACTTCCAAGTTTGCTCCAAATTTGACTTTGTACCTAAGTGTCATTAATGCACCTTAAAGTGTTTCCCATACAACTGTTGATGATGCACAAAGGATGATTCTGTAGGGTTCTTTGAGTTTGCAGCTAAGTGTGATTTTATATCAGTGTATTTGATCTGTGCTTCTAAATGGTTTCTTGACATGGTGATGATGCCCTAAAGGTGACTTTCGATTACAGCATGCTGTCAACTAAAAGCGGTGTCAGACTAAAGTATGCCTCTTACGCCAAATGTGACATCTACTTACTGTAATGTATGTTCTGGACATGCGCCTAAATGTAACAGCACGCTCCTACTGACTTTTTCATGAAGGCTAAGGTTGCGCCTAAATGTGACAGCACATTCCTACTGCCTAAACGTAACAGCACGCTCCTACTGACTTTACATGATGACTGAGGTTGCACCTAAATGTGACACCACACTCCTACTGACTTTACATGATGGCTGAGGTTGCACCTAAATGTAACAGCACTCTCCTACTTTCTTTACATGATGGCTGAGGTTGCGCCTAAATGTTACACCACGTTCCTAATGACTTTACATGATGGCTGAGGTTGCGCCTAAATGTGACACCACACTCCTACTGACTTTACATGATGACTGAGGTTGCACCTAAATGTGACACCACGCTCCTACTGACTTTACATGATGACTGAGGTTGCACCTAAATGTGACACCACACTCCTACTGACTTTACATGATGGCTGAGGTTGCACCTAAATGTAACAGCACGCTCCTAATGACTTTACATGGTGACGGAGGTTGCGCCTAAATGTGACAGCACTCTCGTACTGACTTTACATGATGAATGAGGTTGCACCTAAATGTAACAGCATGCTCCTACTGACTTTACATGATGGCTGAGGTTGCGCCTAAATGTGACACGACACTCCTACTGACTTTACATGGTAACTGAGGTTGTGCCTAAATGTGACAGCACGCTCCTATTGACTTTACATGATTGCTGAGGTTGCACCTAAATGTGACAGCACTCTCCTCCTCCCTAAATGTGACATCACGCTCCTACTGACTTTATATGATGAATGAGGTTGCACCTAAATGTAACATCATACTCCTAATGACTTTACATGATGACTGAGGTTCCACCTAAATGTGACAGCACTCTCCTCCTCCCTAAATGTGACAGCACGCTCCTACTGACTTTACATGATGAATGAGGTTGCACCTAAATGTAACAGCATACTCCTACTGACTTTACATGATGGCTGAGGTTACACCTAAATGTGACACTACACTCCTACTGACTTTACATGATGACTGAGGTTGAGCCTAAATGTAACAGCACACTCCTACTGACTTTTTCATGATGGCTGAGGTTTGCGCCTAAATGTGACAGCACATTCCTACTGCCTAAATGTAACAGCACGCTCCTAATGACTTTACATGATGACTGAGGTTGCGCCTAAATGTGACAACACTCTCATACTGACTTTACATGATGAATGAGGTTGCACCTAAATGTAACAGCATGCTCCTACTGACTTTACATGATGGCTGAGGTTGCGCCTAAATATGACATCTCACTCCTACTGACTTTACATGATGACTGAGGTTGTGCCTAAGTGTCACAGCACACTCCTACTGACATTACATGATTGCTGAGGTTGCACCTAAATGTGACAGCACTCTCCTACTGCCTAAATGTGACAGCACACTCCTACTGACTTTACATGATGACTGAGTTTGCACCTAAATGTGACAGCACTCTCCTAATGACTTTACATGATGACTGAGGTTCCACCTAAATGTGACAGCACTCTCCTCCTGCCTTAATGTGACAGCACGCTCCTACTGACTTTACATGATGACTGAGGTTGCACCTAAATGTGACCGCACGTTCCTACTGACTTTACATGATGGCTGAGGTTGCACTTAAATGTGACAGCACGCTCCTAATGACTTTACATGATGACTGAGGTTGTGCCTAAATGTGACAGGACACTCCTATTGATTTCAAATGATGACTGAGGGTGCACCTAAATCTAACAGCTCGCTCCTACTGACGTTACATGATGACTGAGGTTGCACCTAAATGTGACAGCACACTCGTACATAATTCAAATGATGATTCAGGTTGCGCCTAAATGTGATAACACGCTCCTACTGACTTTACATGGTGATTGAGGTTGCGCCTAAATGTAACAGCATGCTCCTACAGACTTTGCATGATGGCTGAGGTTGCACCTAAATATGACAGCAATCTCCTACAGACTTTACCTTCACATGATGGCTGAGGTTGCGCCAAATCTGACTCGGATTTGGAGCCAGACGCGGATGGGGGCAGCCTAACATTGCAGTTACATTTTCTTCTACCCGAAGACGGGGTGAGAACTCTTAAATACTGAGCACAGCTGATATCTGGAAAGCATATACCTTGCAGAGTCCTGCCCCCCCTGTCGCTTGATTGTATGACCTGGAATTATCGTCATACTTGATATTTTGTTTATAAGACAGTGTTCAGCCGTGAACAAGTCGCATGTACGATATAACTAGAGGTGACGAAACACGTGTTGGCTTGGGAACCACTGTGAAGACTGTGAAATCATTATGAAAATGAGAATATTAAACTGAAGAAATTCACAAGAAAGAGACGAAGATTTACTTATTATGCTACATGCTGATTTGTATTATTATCTTTGTCAACTTTATTTCTGCGTGTGCTTGGGTACCCTTATACTGACTTTGTGTTGTTTTGGCGACAACTGTTTAGGGAGGCTGGTGGTTCTCCCCTACCTTATAGCACCGTAACTAATTTGGAACCTTACAGATACCGGGTGTACTCACCATATGCGCCTATTTTCTATTAACAATACCACTACCCAGAACGTAAACTAAATGTGATAACACCCTCCTACTGACTTTACATGGTGATTGAGGTTGCGCCTAAATGTAACAGCATGCTCCTACAGACTTTGCATGATGGCTGAGGTTGCACCTAAATGTGACAGCAAGCTGCTACAGACTTTAACTTCACATGATGGCTGAGGTTGCACCTAAATGTGACAGCACTCTCTTACTGACTTTACATGATGGCTGAGGTTGCACCTAAATGTGACCGCACTCTCGTACTGACTTTACCTGATGGCTGAGGTTGCGACTAAATGTAACAGCACGCTCCTACTGACTTTACATGATGGCTGAGGTTGCGCCTAAATGTGACAGCACTCTCTAAGTGACTTTACATGATGGCTGAGGTTGCGCCTAAATGTAACAGCACGCTCCTACTGACTTTACATGGTGATTGAGGTTGCGCCTAAATGTAACAGCACGCTACTACTGACTTTAACTCCACATGATGGCTGAGGTTGCGCCTAAATGTGACAACACACTCCTACTGACTTCACATGATGATTGTGGTTGCACCTAAATATGCTTGGGTGCCTGAATGCAATCTTGTGCCTAAAAGTGTTTTTCCACCTAAATTGCTAGTTTGCTCACTCAACTGTAATGCCAAAGACATTTTGCACCTAAATGTGTTTTGCATCTAAAATTGATTTGTTTCCAGGCGCCTGTTGATATTCGACTAAGGACACACTGGGAGTGATTGAGCACCTAAAAGCAAGATTGTATCTAACTGTAAATTTTGCACCTGAATGTTATATATGCACCTAAAATGTTTTTCATTATCCTTCTAATTTGCACTTTAAGGTGATTGAGTATCATAATGTGATTATTTTCTCCTTAATGATGTGCCACTGCCTCTCCTGCCTTTCCTCCTGAAGCGTTCCCCAGGGGCACATGGCTTGAGAAGTGGAGTCCTGGCAGCCCATTTATTTTTTAAAGTGAATGGCAAGTGATCATTGACTATCGAAGCTGCCTGGCCTTTCTTTCTTTTGACTGGGAACCAAAAGTAGTCTATAAAAGGCTTCTGCGCCTCCATTACAGCTCTCTTTTGTTTCTCTGAGCTGGGAAGCTCAGGTGGCAAGTACCCTCCATTATAGTCCTTCCTTTCTTTCTCTGTCATGAGGGTTGCCACCTGACCGGTTTTCTACTGCCACCACTGGTATTTTAATGCCAGAAAAAAAAGACACAAAATCACCTAAAGCCAGCACTTTTCGCCCCATCTGTGCATACTTCAAACAGCAAATAGAAACAGAGGGAACTTTTAAATGTGTTCTGACTAAAAAGTTAAGTAAACAAGGGCAGAAAGTCATATTACAAATGAATACATATGATTTAAAGCCCTAGTTATTATGAAGTCCGGGCCTTTGCAGACTCTTATGAGCGGTAATATTCTCTTGGAAAAGTGGCAACCCAATATACCATAGAAGCAATAAAAGGACTATCCTATAGGGTCCCTTGGCACCCGAGCTTGCTTTCACATAGGAGCAAAAGAGAACAGTAATGAAAGCAAGGGAGCCTTTAGTATAACCATTTTTCACTTCTTCCATGCATTGGCACATTAAACCCAGTCCTCTTGTAGTTGCCAATGCTTGTTGCACTGTTCATCGGGGCAAACGTCGCCGAAAATGTGTCCACAACGTTGCACGATTGCATAGAAAGGGTGTACAATTGCACATGTCCTTGCACAATCTTCCAGAACCACTGGAGAACCGCCCAGGCCTGGTGCAGTTTATGCTTAGGGTCCTTATGCCACTGATGGTCTACACAGGTGAAGTTTATGCTTGTGGCCCTTATACCACTGATGCCCACCACAGGTGCAGTTTATGCTTATGGCCCTTATGCCACTGATGCCCAGCACTTGTGCAGTTTATGCTTATGGCCCTTATGCCACTGATGCCCAGCACAGGTGCAGTTTATACTCATGGCCCTTATGTCACTGATGCCCAGCACAGGTGAGGTTTATGCTTATGGCCCTTATGCCACTGATGCCCAACACAGGTGCAGTTTATGCTTATGGCCCTTATGCCACTGATGCCTAGCACAGGCACGGCTTATGCTTATGGCCCTTATGCCCCTGATTCCCAGCACAGGTGCAGTTTATGGCCCTTATGCCACTGATGCCCAGCACTTGTACAGTTTATGCTTATGGCCCTTATGCCACTGATGCCTAGCACAGGTGCAGTTTATGCTTATGGCCCTTATGCCACTGATGCCCAGCACAGGTGCAGTTTATGCTTATGGCCCTTATGTCACTGATGCCTAGCACAGGCATGGCTTGTGCTTATGGCCCTTATACGACTGATACCCAATAAATGTGCAGTTTATGGCCCTTATGCCACTGATGACCAGCACTTGTACAGTTTATGCTTATGGCCCTTATGCCACTGATGCCCAGCACAGGCACGGTTTATGCGTATGGCCCTTATGCCACTGATGCTCAGCACAGGTGCAGATGATGGCCCTTATGCCACTGATGCCCAGCACTTATACAGTTTATGCTTATGGCTCTTATGCCACTGATGCCCAGCACAGGCACGGTTTATGCTTATGGCCCTTATGCCACTGATGACTAGCACAGGTGCAGATTATGGCCCTTATGCCACTGATGCCCAGAACAGGTGAGGTTTATGCTTACGGCCCTTATGCCACTGATGCCCAGCACAAGTGCAGTTTATGCTTATAGACCTTATGCCACTGCTGTCCAGCACAGGTACAGTTCTTGCTTATGACCCTTATGCCACTAATGCCTAGCACAGGTGCAGTTTATGCTCATGGCCCTTATGCCACAGATGCCCAGCACAGGTGTAGTTTATGCTTATGGCCCTTATGCCACTGATGCCCAGCACAGGTGCGGTTTATACTTATGGCCTTTATGCCACTGACGCTCAGTACAGGCACGGTTTATGCTTATGGCCCTTATGCCACTGATGCCCAGCACAGGTGCAGATTATGGCCCTTATGCCACTGATGCCCAGCACTTGTACAGTTTATGCTTATGGCCCTTATGCCACTGATGCCCAGCACAGGCATGCTTTATGCTTATGGCTCTTATGCCACTGATGCCCAGCACAGGTGCAGATTATGGCCCTTATGCCACTGATGCCCAGCACAGGTGAGGTTTATGCTTACGGCCCTTATGCCACTGATGCCCAGCACAGGTGCAGTTTATGCTTATGGACCTTATGCCACTGCTGCCCAGCACAGGCACAGTTTATGCTTATGGCCCTTATGCCACTAATGCCTAGCACAGGTGCAGTTTATGCTCATGGCCCTTATGCCACTGATTCCCAGCACAGGTGCAGTTTATGCTTATGGCCCTTATGCCACTGATGCCCAGCACAGGTGCAGTTTATGCTTATGGCCCTTATGCCACTGATGCCCAGCACAGGCATGGTTTATGCTCATGGCCCTTATGCCACTGATGCCCAGCACAGGTGCAGATTATGGCCCTTATGCCACTGATGCCCAGCACAGGTGAGGTTTATGCTTACGGCCCTTATGCCACTGATGCCCAGCACAGGTGAAGTTTATGCTTATGGCCCTTATGCCACTGATGCCCAGCACAGGCACAGTTTATGCTTATGGCCCTTATGCCACTGATGCCCAGCACAGGTGCAGATTATGGCCCTTATGCCACTCCTGCCCAGCACAGGCACAGTTTATGCTTATGGCCCTTATACCACTAATGCCTAGCACAGGTGCAGTTTATTCTCATGGCCCTTATGCCACTGATGCCCAGCACAGGTGCAGTTTATGCTTATGGCCCTTATGCCACTGATGCCCAGCACAGGTGCGGTTTATACTTATGGCCCTTATGCCACTGATGCCCAGCACAGGCACAGTTTATGCTTATGGCCCTTATGCCACTGATGCCCAGCACAGGTGCTGATTATGGCCCTTATGCCATTGATGCCCAGCACTTGTACAGTTTATGCTTATGGCCCTTATGCCACTGATGCCCAGCACAGGTGAGGTTTAGGCTTACGGCCCTTATGCCACTGTTGCCCATCACAGGTGCAGTTTATGCTCATGGCCCTTATGCCACTGATGTGCACCGGATCCGAATGGAAAAGCACTGACCTGGATTTGAGACCGGGTTCATGCTTTGAGCGGCCTCTCCAGGAAGGCGGGACTCTTTCAAGTACCGGTGTAACAACGCGCTCCTTGTGAGTCACTCATCACAACAACCTGATGAATGAATGTAACATTCTATGAGCAAGTTGTGTTGTAATGAGGAAATACCGTGCCCGGGGCACAGGTACTGGATTCAGCCTCTTCAGAGGTCTTGCGTAACAATACAGCAACAAAGTGAGACTTCCATGATTTCACAACACGTATTATTTTAGTCTGTGAAATATTATTTTAATAGAGAGTAAAATATGTTTTACTGTACGTAAAAATAATTCATTCCTCCAGTAACTTTCTGCAGACGTTTCACAAGTCGTCCTACATAGTAAATGCCAGTGAAGAGGCACCTCTTGGAAGTACTGAGGAAGGTACGTCATAGAAAGGTGATGACGTGTGGGCTTTCCCAAAACGTTACCTGAAGACTGGCGTGTGGTGCAATATTGATCCGCAGAGCAGTGCGGCAGCGTTTCAGGGCCTGAGTCACAAGCACGTATGTTGGGTTGCACAAGGGCAGTGCCGCGTCTCACACCCCCCGTCAGTATGCCTGGCACATTGTAGAGTGCATGTGGGTCAATCATGAGTCATTGAGCCCTTCAACAGAATAGCGCTCATGTCCTGCAAGATGGCGGACACACACAAACCTTGACTTCTCATATCATAAGGGTTCGAATGATTTCCCTGTTCTGTGTGTGAAATCACAAATCTGCAGCCACCAGCATTCCTTCATAAATGAGTGTCGCATACGTACCCTCCATGCCACTGAGTCCATCGGTGTCAGATGTTTCACCGCTCAAAAGTCATTGGCCAGCTGCTTCCCTGCCTTCTTGGCCAATGTCCTCTTCACCTGCTCTGGAGGATGCTGTAAAGACATATACCGTGGAAATATAACTGATCAAAACGTTTTTCCTCAAAACATTTTCCAAGTTTTCATATTTCACCTGCTTCAAGGTTTTTAAACTTAGGTTTATTTGAATTGTCATCTCTTGCATGTAGGGAACATCTCAGAAACCGTTTGGTCACAGTTTTGTAATTTCCCAGTGTTGCTCCTGTATTATTTGTTATCAGTTCTCTTAACCATTTTATTTAACACCTCTGAATGGCCCTGATTTGTTGTTTTGAATAGAGAACTTATGTCACAAAAATAATATTAAGCAAAAATGCATTTGTACATTGCATGTACAAGGCAAACAAGCTGTTTTATTTTAATTTAAAAAAAAATCAAAAAACGAATCAATGTGTGCTAATATTTATTACAATGTTGTACCAATATTTCTATAAACTAAAAGCCTGTTTCTTTTGATTGGGCATTTCACAATGGTAAAACTTACTTCAAGTAACAAGTATTTTTCAAATGTCAAACTTAATTTCATGGCTTTAATACTTAAGTGGCTTACTAATTTATCACACCCTATGTATTTACTTATGCTGTCAAACATTTTCTTAAATAACTTTTTGGGTATTTTCAAATTATTTCTACAGCATAAGCAAATACACAGGGCTTGATACATTTCTAATTCGCTTCAGAACAGAGCGGAAAATGTTAACATTTGACTCCAAAATATCTTACGTTATTTTTACTTTATATTATCATTGTAAAAAAATATTCAGATTTTTGGTTTAGTCAAAAATTGGTAGAGCTTTACAGTAAATTCAAAATATATTGATTCATATAGTTTGTTTTAGAAAAAAATGTAAATGTAAATTACAATATGAAAAGGATTAAACCTTGATGCATTTCAAAAATGTCCTTAGGAGTCATTTTTTGTAACTGATTTTGAGTTTTCCAGATGGGATACTCCAACATACATGTGATGGAACATTCCATCTGCAAAAGTTCCCTTGAGTAATCAATTTTGTTCATTATTGATTTATCATCCGGACATAACAAAGGACATACAAATAATGTTTTAGGGTATGTGTTACTCTGTCACCAATGTGTTCACATTCCTGTCTGTTTTTATCGAAAATGAATTCCTGTCAAAATAATTTTTCAAAAAGCACACTGGCTTACATGCTCATTTGTGAAGGAGTAAGACATTATGCAAATCTGTCACTTTTAACATAATTTAAATTATATTTTTTATTAAAAAGATATTTGTAATATGTTTTAATAAAAAATATAGCCATTTAATCTTATGTTTCTAGTCATTTTGGCTCACATGCTCACTATTGTTTGTTTATAATGCTAACTCACAAATGTGACATTTGAAACATCCACTGTATCGTAAGTGTATTTTATGGTATGCCATTTGTAATAGGGCTGACGTAACATCCTTCGCAATTGTGACAGAGCATCAAACCGGACACAATTAACAATTTTGGCTGGTTTGGTACAATTGTCCCTTTTAACATCAAGCAAATTACTCATCTATAATGTTTTGAGGCAGCCATGTGCCTGCTCAAAACAGTACTTTGGAAGTGATCATTACCCACAAATTAATATAGAAAACATATAATCATACACCTTGTGCAACACTTACAGCTAAAAGAACTCTTCATATGCGTTGGACATGTGTCAAACTTAATGTTGATGCTATAATTTTTTGCAGTATCAAAAATTAGGTAGTTAAATGAAAAACTCAAAAAAGAACGTACCCCCTTTATGCTGCTGTCAACCTCTCAACTGCCCATCAAGCGGGGGATAGGCCACTGCAAGTATGCAGGCCATGAAGGGGGGTCAGGGTGCAGTGCACCCGCTTTGCATATTGGGGGAACTGGCCTAGCTGGACTTTTGCTGACTTCTTCGATCAGCATTGTAGGTCTTGCCATCGCTTCCTGCAGTGGATGCTGCATCACTCTTAGATGCCCAGGGTCCGTACGGTCTTGGTGATGGCATTCTAGATCTCCTTCTTCTGATGGAAATTGACCTGTATGGATACAAAAAAGGAACCCAAAAATATTTTTGCCTTTTTGTTTGTTTGTATTGATGTGACCCAATTTTGATAAATCAACCACAAGCATTTTGAAAAAGTTACAACTGCATTTTTGTTTTTTTTGTTCTTAGAAAATAAAAAATAAAAATCGTAGCAACCTGTTGAGTAACCATATCCCTTGGTATGTCATTCATTTTACTAATCCAGGCCAGTTATATCATCTATGCTGAGTTAGTTGTGGGATAAAACAAATAGCAAAGATCAATTATAATTGGTTTGTAAAAAACAAAAAACATATATTTGTAAATTTGTTTTAAAATGACATTCTAGCCTGTGTTTAGTCAGAATTACATGTTCATGTTAAACATGAGACTGCAGAGACCTACTAACAGTTTGCGCTGGCAAAATACTCTTCATACTCCGGCCCAAGACCGTATTATTGCGACACCCCAATTAGGGATAGCACACTTTGTTGCTTTATAAGTTGAAACCCTCCACAATTACTTATCTCTGTGCCGTACTGGATTACACCTTCTACACCTTGAAAAAGCCCCCCAGACCTGCGCGCCATAAGGGGGCGAAACAAGTATTGGCTTTCTTTGTGCTCAAGTTGTTATTCTGGATCACCAGAATGAACCAGTTAACTGACACTAAAAAATACAAAGGCTACAATATGACTCTTTGACCTGTCCCATTTGTTACCTATTTGGAAAAGGATCCACAACGTAACTCACTCACCAGCTCTGTCCCCCTCCTTAACAAAAATCATTTGAAACATGCACCTGTTCCTCTTGTGAGCCATATACCTAGCTGTACAGGGACAGGACCTCGATACCCAGCATCTCCAGCTCCTCTGGTAAAAAGTTTGGGGTCCTATCTCCTGCTTTTCCTGGCATTGTGTCTCCCAGAGGTCAGAAACAGCAGCAAACATTGAGGGGGGGGGGGAGGTGTTGGTTGCACCAAGGAAAATGTGGTTGTTGTGCTCTTCGTTGTTAGTGGTAATAGTTGCCATGATCTGTTCAATGAATATGTGGTTTCCTTGTTGCAGGTGATAAAATGTGTGGAGGGAGCATCTTGAATTGTAAGTGGTGGTGATGTCTATCCTGAGGTATTCACAAGAGGGCAGAGATGTAGTGTATGATTGTTTCATAGAGAGTCAGGCTCTGTATATACCGGCTAGGCCACCTCCCGAGCATCCTGGGCGGTCTAGTTTAACGATGTCTAGGGTAGGAGTAGAGGATTTATTCAACCAGGTTTCAGTGAGCATGATGGTGTCTATGTCTGAAATGAGAAAAGGCTCAGCTATGTCAGACGCGTGTTTCACGGTTGAGCGGCAGTTTAGCAGTGCACATTTCAGTGTTGTTTTGGAGGTGATCGAGGATGAATGTGAGATGGGTACTTGTATGAGGTTTTCTTTATTAATACCCCTAGTGCTGGGGTAGGTTGTCCTGATAGGGTGGGTGATAATAGTTTCAATTTGTGTTGCGGGAAGAGTATGGACAGCAAGAGCTTTATTGTAAGACTCAAGTAGGGAGAGTATATTGGTTGAAAGCTGTCTGATTAGTCTATTAGGTCAGGAGGAGTGGTTAAGGTTGGATATGGATTTCCAGCAAGGGAGTGAGATCTCTGTATGAGCAGGGATAGGGTCAGAGTGGTAGTTGGAGATTAGGGAGTTGTTGGTCTGAAGATGTGTTAGGTGTGAGGACAATTTGGGCTCAAGGTTGGAGGTGATACGGACTAGTGAAAGAATATCTGCTCAAATTAATGGTATCTCAGACTGTATAGTGTCAAGCTTAGAGTCAGTGAGGAGGTTTTTTAAAAGTTCTTGGTTGGCGGAGGTATTGGAGAGGAAAAAAATAGCAGAGTGGTTGGGGAGCTGGCATTAGTGAGGATCGTTGTCCGAGGCTTAGTAGTGGTTGGGAGAGGAGGGGTGGAGGATGAGTTGGTTCCGTTGATGGGGGGTGGAAGTAAGGGGCTCCAAGGGTTTGGGAGATGGTGTTGCCAGATTAGTGCAGATGTGAGAGAGCTCTCGGAGGAATAAGAGGGGAGTAACACGGAGGCAGGAGGGGAGTTGTCATGTCAAGTGTATTCTTGAGGTAGGAGAAGAGATCACTGAAAAGTTCCAGATTATGAACTGAGGATTGAATTAGTATGGTGCCGTTGATATAGATGGAAATGGTGGCATTACTGTTGAATATCGGGGAGGGTGCAATAGTATGTTTGTGGTCATGTGGGAATTGTGGGAGATAGTGGATTTAAAATGAGGATGAGATGACTTTCCTCCACTTGGCACGTCAATTGGTTGAGAAGATGAGGTCATTCAGTAGGATACCATTAATGTTGCAAAAGTAGGGGTTGATTATAAGAGTTTCTTTCTTGGGGTTGATGATTTTATGTGTGAGATTTCACATGGTGTTTTTATAAATGTTGGGAGGGTAGGTAATTAAACACAAATCATTTAATGTAGGGAAAAGTGGGGAGTTCAACTTCCCGGCCTCAGAATGATTCATGTAGGGTGGAGGGGCAAGGGGAAATAAGGGGAGAGTAGGTAAGGGCCGACACAGGCGTTATGTTTGCAAAACATTTAAAAGAAAAACAAATCTTTTAAATGCAGAAATATGAACACAAGGACAGTGAGGAGACAACAGCCTCAAGCTCTGAGACCATTTCCAGACAATGCCTCCATGGAAGAACGGGATATAATACAATAATTCTGATTAAATAGGTAAACTATTCTTGATTTATGTAATCAGCTGGGGCCAGACCTTCTACATCACAGTTGGAATCCCACATCAATAACACCTATAGTGAAATTATTGGCAGGCCCCCATTTTGTGGCCATAGGATCAGTCCAGTGGTGCTGGGGTAAGAGGTGCGATTACAGAGTGTAATTACAGGGCAAGCTATGTGCCTGTCATGAGTGTTATTGAGCACAACCATAGGCTCTGTCCAGTTGTGCAAGGGTAAGCAATGAGATTACATAGTGTGATTAGAGGGCACTCTATGTGCCTGTATCAACAAGAGATGTGTAGTTCCTACAGGATGAGAAGTCAAAGGGGAATAAAGTATTCCATACCCAGACTTTAACCTAGTGAATGTAGGTGCACAAGGGAAGGGAATCCCTTAAGGGTGGAACTAAAACCCTCACACACCCAGCAAGCTAGGTGTCATGCTTCATCATCTGGGTTCTGCTCCTCGTCGGGTCGGCGGTGCAATACCCGACGGGCACCCATACAGGGGCTCTTTGTCGGAGATCTTTTGTTCCCTGCCGTATGGTGCATGCGTGTGAGGGCCCGGGAGTGTAGATGTAAGTGATTTAAAAGAGGTTGGTTAATCTGAAATAAAAGTTTATTGGCTCAGTCAACCACCTAATTAAAAAGGGGGTGAGTGGCGTAAAAGCTATATATGCTCACAACGGAGGAGTGGCTAGCTACGCTCGACTCTTCTGGTCAACATGTTTCGCGCCCAGTTAGTCAGAAGGATCTCGTGGCGCTTCGTCAGGACCTATAATACTAAAGTGAAGTGTGCTCAAAAAAACTATCTACAGTGTGGTGAGAAAAACAAGGGTGAGAACTAATATGTTCGTCAACCCTTAATAGGCGCCCCTACCTTATGTATTCGCTTAAAAGGGGGTCACCTAGGGAAAGAAAAATTGGGAGAAATATGAACCAAAAAGCCACCCTTGGCAACTGTAAGGCATTATATCACAAAGGTTAGTCGATCACCACTAGTTAAGTAAAGCAGTGATCCATTTAATATACTCCAGATTGTAAATTGTACTGGATTCCTATCAGTTTCCTAGTCAATTAATAAATACATGACGTAAGACAAGGTAGGGCAAGGTAAAAAACGGTTAAAACAAGCAGTGTAGCAAGGTTCTGGTTGGAAGCACAACCATTGTTACAATTATAGACAAAAAGTCATGGTTACGCATGGACTCACCATTTCATATTATAAAAAACTCATCATCAGGTGCATGGCGCGTCAACAGGGGGAGAAACACATTCGTTCCCTATGGTATAATGGTGTTATGGAGAAAGGTAGAGGCATAGACAGATATCACATCCACAAAGTCACAAGAGAGAGATCTGGAGGGGTGGAGGATGAGTTGGTTCCGTTGATGGGGGGTGGAAGTAAGGGGCTCCAAGGGTTTGGGAGATGGTGTTGCCAGATTAGTGCAGATGTGAGAGAGCTCTCGGAGGAATAAGAGGGGAGTAACACGGAGGCAGGAGGGGAGTTGTCATGTCAAGTGTATTCTTGAGGTAGGAGAAGAGATCACTGAAAAGTTCCAGATTATGAACTGAGGATTGAATTAGTATGGTGCCGTTGATATAGATGGAAATGGTGGCATTACTGTTGAATATTGGGGAGGGTGCAATAGTATGTTTGTGGTCATGTGGGAATTGTGGGAGATAGTGGATTTAAAATGAGGATGAGATGACTTTCCTCCACTTGGCACGTCAATTGGTTGAGAAGATGAGGTCATTCAGTAGGATACCATTAATGTTGCAAAAGTAGGGGTTGATTATAAGAGTTTCTTTCTTGGGGTTGATGATTTTATGTGTGAGATTTCACATGGTGTTTTTATAAATGTTGGGAGGGTAGGTAATTAAACACAAATCATTTAATGTAGGGAAAAGTGGGGAGTTCAACTTCCCGGCCTCAGAATGATTCATGTAGGGTGGAGGGGCAAGGGGAAATAAGGGGAGAGTAGGTAAGGGCCGACACAGGCGTTATGTTTGCAAAACATTTAAAAGAAAAACAAATCTTTTAAATGCAGAAATATGAACACAAGGACAGTGAGGAGACAACAGCCTCAAGCTCTGAGACCATTTCCAGACAATGCCTCCATGGAAGAACGGGATATAATACAATAATTCTGATTAAATAGGTAAACTATTCTTGATTTATGTAATCAGCTGGGGCCAGACCTTCTACATCACAGTTGGAATCCCACATCAATAACACCTATAGTGAAATTATTGGCAGGCCCCCATTTTGTGGCCATAGGATCAGTCCAGTGGTGCTGGGGTAAGAGGTGCGATTACAGAGTGTAATTACAGGGCAAGCTATGTGCCTGTCATGAGTGTCATTGAGCACAACCATAGGCTCTGTCCAGTTGTGCAAGGGTAAGCAATGAGATTACATAGTGTGATTAGAGGGCACTCTATGTGCCTGCCATGAGTTCTGTTGAACACAGCCATAGGCTCTATCCAGTGGTGCTGGGAGATGAGGTGAGTTTACAGAGTGTGATTACACACAGCCACAGGCTCTGTCCAGCGGTGCTGGGGAAAGAGGTGAGATTCCAGAGAGTGATAACAGGGCACATCATGTGCCTGCCATGAGTGTTGTTGAACATAACCACAGGCTCTGTTTAGTGGTACAGGGGTAAAAGGTGAGATTTGAGAGAGTGATTGCAGGGCACGCCATGTGCCGGTCATGAGTGTTGTTGAATACAACCACAGGCAGTGTCCAGGTGTGTTGGAGTAAGAGGTGAGATTACAGAGTGTGATTACAGGGTTTGCAATGTGCCTGCCATGAGTGTTGTTGAGGCTCTGTCCAGTGGTGCTGGGGTAAGAGGTGATATTACAGAGTGTGATTACAGGGATTGCCATGTGCCTGGCATAAGTGTTGTTGAACACAACCACAGGCTCTGTCCAGTGGTGCTGGGGTGAGAGGTGAGATTACAGAGTGTGATTACAGGGCTTGCGATGTGCCTGTTATGAGTGTTGTTGGACACAACTATAGGCTCTGTGCAGCAGTGCCGGAGTAAGAGGTGAGATTACAGAGTGTGATTACAGGGATTGCCATGTGCCTGTCATGAGTGTTGTTGAACACAACCACAGGCTCTGTCCAGAGGTGGCTGGGGTAAGAGGTGAGACTACAAAGTGTGAGTTCAGGGCACGCTATGTGCATGTCATGAGTTTTGTTGAACACAACCGTAGGCTCTCTCCAGTGGTGCTGGGGTAAGAGGTGAGATTACAGCGTGCGTTTACACATAACAATGGGCTCTGTCCAGTGGTGCTGGGGTAAAAGGTGAGATTACAGAGTGCGATAACACACAACCATAGGCTCTGTCCAGCAGTGCCGGGGTCAGAGGTGAGATTACAGGGTGTGATTGCAGGGCACCCCATGTGCCTGTCATGAGTGTTGTTGAACACAACCATATCAATCAGTCAATCAATCAAGTAATTTGAAAGCGCACTACATACCCGTGAGGGTTTCAAGGCGCTGGGGGGGGGGGGGGAAGGGGGGTGCTGCTGCTATTGGTCGAAGAGCCAGGTCTTGAGTTGTCTCCTGAAGGTCAGCAGGTCTTCGGTTTGTCGTAGGTAGAGGGGAAGGGTATTCCAAGTCCTGGCGGCGCGGTGGGAGAAGGATCTGCCTCTGGAAGTTGTTCTACAGATGCGCGGGACTGTGTCCAGGGCGTGGTCAGCAGAGCGGAGTTTCCTGTTGGGTGCGTAGAAGGAGAGTCGATTGTTGAGATAGGCTGGTCCGGTCTTGTGGAGTGCCTTGTGTGCGTGGATCCGGAGCTTGAAGGAGATTCTCCTGTTGACGGGGAGCCAGTGCAGGTTCCTCAGGTGGGGCGTAATGTGGTCGCAGAGGGGGTAATGTGGTCGCGGCGCGGGACATCAAGGATCAGGCGTGCGGAGGCGTTCTGGATTCTCTGCAGTCTGTTGATGAGTTTGGACAGAGCTCCGGCAAAGAGGGTGTTTCTGTAGTCGAGTCTGCTGCTGACTAGGGCCTGGGTGACTGTTTTCCTTGTGTTTGTCGGGATCCATCTGTAGATCTTGCGGAGCATGCAGAGGGTGTTGAAGCAGGTGGAGGAGACTGCGTTGACTTGTTTGGTCATGGTGAGTTTCGAGTCGAGGATGACTCCCAGGTTGTGTGCATGGTCGGTGGGGGCCGGGGGGGTCCCCAGTGATGTGGGCCACCAGGAGTCGTCCCAAGCAGAGGGGTGGGGACCGAGGATGAGGATCTCCATCTTGTCTGTGTTCAGTTTAAGGCGGCTATCCTCCATCCAGTCGGCGACGGCCCTCATTCCCTGGTGGAGGTTGGATTTGGCAGTGGGAGGGTCCTTGGTGAGGGAGAGGATCACCTGAGTGTCGTCGGTGTAGGAGATTATGTTGAGGTCGTGCTGTTGGGCGATGCGTGCTAGTGGTGCCATGTAGACGTTGAACAGCGTCGGGCTGAGAGAGGATCCTTGAGGGACGCCGCAGATGATCTTGGAGGCATCGGACCGGAACGGGGAAGACGGACTCTCTGAGTTCTGCCGGAGAGAAAGGAGGTGGTCCAGTCCAAGGCTTTCTCCCGGATCCCTGCGTCTTGGAGTCGCGTGCGAAGTGTGTGGTGGCAGACGGTGTCGAAGGCGGCGGAGAGATCCAGGAGGATGAGGGCCGCCGTCTCGCCGTTGTCTAGAAGGGTCCTGATGTCGTCTGTGGCGGCGATGAGGGCGGTCTCGGTGCTGTGGTTGCTGCGGAATCCTGATTGGGACGGGTCCAGGATGTTGTTGTCTTTGAGGTGACGGGTGAGCTGGGTGTTGACTATCTTCTCGATGACCTTTGCTGGGAAAGGAGATGGGTCAGAAGTTCTTGAGGTCGCTCGGGTCCGCCTTGGGTTTCTTCAGTAGTGCGTTAATCTCGGCGTGATTCCAGTTCTCAGGGAAGGTGGCGGTCTCGAAGGAGAGGTTGATGATTTTGTGCAGGTGGGGTGCGATGGAGTTGCTGGCTTTGTTGAAGATGTGGTGCGGGAGAGGGTCGGACTGGGATCCGGAGTGGATTGTGCCCATGGTCTTGATTGTGTCCTCGATGCTCACGTTGGCCTAGGTTGTCAGAGTGTCGTGGGCAGTGGGGTGCGGTGGGTCCGGTGAGGTCTGCAGGAGTCGTCCGGGGTTTGAAACTGTCATGGATGTTGGTGATTTTCCGGTGAAAGAAGGTGGCGAGGGGGTCGCACAGGGCTTGGGATGGTGGGATGTCGTTGGCACTGGAGCTGGGGTTGGAGAGTTCCTTCACGATGGTGAAGAGCTCCTTGATGTTGTGTGCGTTGTTGTCAAGGCGGTCTATGAAGGGGGTCCTTTTGGTGGTCCTGATGAGGTGGTGGTGGTTGCGGATGGCGTCTTTGTGGGCAGCGCGGCTGTCTGGTGTCTTGTCGTTGTGCCATATGTTCTCCAGTTTCCGGCAGGTGCGTTTTGAGTCGAGGAGTTCCGGGGTGAACCAGCTGACTCTTTTGCTGGTGTCTCTGCTGGTGGGTTTTTTCAGCGGGGCTACGGTGTTGGCGCAGTCGTTCATCCAGCTTTCGAGGGTGAGGGCATCCTCATCGGGGGTGGTGGGGTTAGTCGGTGGGTTGAGTGCAAGGTTTGTCTGTAGTTGTTCTTCAGTGACTTTGCCCCAGCATCGGTGGGGGGTCTGTAGTGTGCGGTGGTGTCTGAGGGGTTTTCGGAAGGAGAAGCGGATGCAGTGGTGGTCTGTCCAGGTGAGTTTGGAGGCGTGGCTGAAGGTGACGTGGGGGCTTGAGGAGAAGATGGAATCTAGCGTGTGGCCAGCGATATGGGTCGGCGTCGTGACGAGCTGTTTCAGTCCGAGGTTGGCGAGGTTGTGGATCAGGGTGGAAGAGTTGTTGTTGTTGTTGTTGTTGTTGTTCTCCAGGTGATAGTTCAGGTCTCCGAGGAGGATGTAGTCGGTGGAGGTCAGCGCGTGCGTGCTGATGAGGTCAGCGATGGAGTCGCAGAATTGAGGCCGGGGTCCTGGCGGTCTGTAGACGAGGGTGCCTCTTAGGGTGGTCTTGGGGTCCATTTGGATCTGGAAATGCATGTGTTCGGCGGTGCTGAGGGTGTCGTTGGTGTTTGTTGATACCCTGATGGTGTTTTTGTGGACGATGGCGATTCCTCCTCCGGCCCTGTTGGTGCGGTCTCTGCGGGTGATCTTGTACCCGTCTGGGATGGCTATGGCGATGTCTGGTGAGGAGGCTTTATTCATCCAGGTCTCGGTCAGGAAGGCGACGTCCGGTGATGTGGTGTCGAATAGGTCCCAGAGTTCGACGGCGTGTTTGTGTGCGGAACGGGTGTTGATCAGGATGCACCTAAGCTGGTTGGGTTCCATCATGGCAGGTGTCTTGGCGCTTTCGCAGCAGGAGAAGCTGCAGTTCCGGCAGGTGAAGGGACCGTGGGTGCGCTTCGGGGCGGCCTTGCAGCAAGTGTGGGTCCTTCCTGGGTTGAGAGCGACGAGGGTGTTGGTGTCATAGCGGAGGCAGTGGTCCTCGTGGCTGCTGTGGGGGCCAGGGGTTCTGGTTCTGGGCGCGGTCCAGGCACAGACGGGCGC
Source organism: Triturus cristatus (assembly GCF_964204655.1). Taxonomy (NCBI): domain Eukaryota; kingdom Metazoa; phylum Chordata; class Amphibia; order Caudata; family Salamandridae; genus Triturus; species Triturus cristatus. Next base: position 45,558,207 of record NC_140589.1, read on the forward strand.
AGACGGGTTTGCCTTAGGTGCGCCTTTGGCACGCCAGAGGCGCGGCCACACAGCAGCCGCCATATATGGGGAGGTGGGGAGGGAGGAGCTGCTGGGAGGCGGGAGGCGAGGGATGGGTGGAGCGAATGGGCGTGGAGGGGGCGAGGCCACAGGGGAGGCAGCGTCGGGTACGGGGCCGGGAAGCGGAGCGGGGTGACCGCGGGGAGGAGAAGGCAGGGGTAGGGGTCGAGAGGGCACAGAAGGCAGTGAGAAGGACACAGAATCAAAAGGGGCAGCGGTCAACGGAACAGAGGCACAGAATCAAGGGGGCAGCAGTACAAGGAAACGGGGCACAGAATCAAAAAGGGGCAGCAGTAAACGAAACAGAGGCACAGAATCAAGGGGGCAGCAGTACAAGGAAACGGGGCACAGAATCAAAAAGGGGCAGCAGTAAACGAAACAGAGGCACAGAATCAAGGGGGCAGCAGTACAAGGAAACGGGGCACAGAATCAAAAAGGGGCAGCAGTAAACGTGACTGAGGAGAGGAAAAACGGGGCACAGAATCAAACGGGGCACAGAACAGAACGGCGAGCGTGGGGTGGGGGGGCACAGAATCAAAAAGGGGCAGCAGTAAACAGGCACAGGAGCGGATACAAACCAAGGCCACCACTGGCCACCAGGGATGAGGCGCAGGTGGAAGCCTGCGGGTGGTGGAGGGCCTTGACTTCGGCAGAGATCGGACACTTCAGCGAGGGTGCAGGTGGAGCTGCAGCGGGGGAGCGACATACCAGGAAGGTCAAAGGTCGCCATAGGCTCTGTCCAGTGGTGCTGGGGTAAAAGGTGAGATTACATAGCGTTAATACAGGGCATGCTATGTGCCTGCCATGAGAGCTGTTGAACACAGCCATAGGCTCTGTCCAGTGGTGCTGGGGTAAGAGGGGAGATTACAGAGTGTGATTACACACAACTATAGGCTCTGTCCAGCAGTGCTGAGGTAAGAGGTGAGACTACAGAGTGTGATTACAGGGCACACCACGTGCCACTGAAACACAAGTACTCCTGGGGTTCGTGGATGAGATCCACATGTTTTTGTACGGTAGACCCTAATGGTGTATTGAAGGGAAGTCCTATCTTGAAGAGACACCCTAGGGAGTGGGGAAGGAAACAATTCCTTTTGTATTAATTACCCTCACACACCCTAGTGGTGTCATGCTTTATCATCGGGTCACCCTGACCCCTATAAGTCAGGGTGGGCTCGACCATATTGCAGGGAGCTCTTAGTGAGAAAATGACCAGGGGGCGATAAAGATTAAAAAACCATAAACAGATCCCAGTGTGCCTTTATTCTTGGATCTGTTATGATTATTAAAAAAATGTATGGATGGGGTAAATTGGAGTATTTATTGTCCTATGAACCTAAAGCCAACATGTTTCAGTCCTGATTGGGCCTTGTTAGGTCCTGGACTTTCATCAGGGCAACGTGATACCCTCCCTGGAAAACGCAGAAGGAGATTCCCTATACTGCTGTTTATGTAAGGGCAGGTAGCTGCTCCTTATCGGTTAATTAAAGACAATTATCTTTTCAAATTTTCTTATCACTCCATCCTACTATAGGGGAGGAATTCATCTCTGGGCACCTTGCGTTATCAAGGGTAGCCCTGTGGTCAAACATACATCAAGGTTCCTGCCCCGCTTGACGACCTATTCGGTGTCATGAGTGTTGCTGAACATAACCGTAAGCTCTGTCCAGAGGTACTGGGTTAAGAGGTGAGACTAAAGAGTGTGACTACAGGGCACGCTATGTGCATGTCATAGGTTTTGTTGAACACAACCATAGGCTCTGTCTAGCGATGCTGGGGTAAGAGGTGAGATTACAGAGTGTAATTAAACACAACCATAGGCTCTATCCAGCGGTGCTGGGGTATGAGGGGAGATTACAGAGGGTGACTACAGGACATGCTATGTGCCTGTCATGGGTGTTGATGAACACAACCATAGGCTTCGTCCAGCAGTGCTGGGGTAAGAGGTGAGATTACAGAGTGTGATTACAGGGTACACTATGTGCTTGTGATGAGTGTTGTTGAAAAGGGTTCGCTGACAAAATATTGACCCTCAAAATATCACCATACAAAAAAACTGTCACCAAAATATTGATGTCCAAAATGTTGTCATTCTATACTTACAATGATAATGATATAAAAATATAACAACTAAATATATATATATATACATATACAAATAAAATAAAAACATTAATAATTATAATATTATATTTTTAGCTAAACAAAAACAAAATAATATAAATTGGGACAATCTAAAATAAATCAGAAAATGTAATGCATGTACTATTCCCACTACAATTTATACAAAACTATGCAAACTATTATAGTAAATATATAAACAAATGTACTACTCCCACTTACCATAACACAAAAATAATAAAACTGGGTAAAATTTACAACTCGGCCAATAAATAAAACAGTACTAAAAAGGTTGGATTGCGGGGGGTTAAATGTACTATTCCCACTCCAATGAGTGTAACAGTACGGAAAGTGTTGGATAGTGAAGGGGTAAAATTTACTATTTCCACTCAAGTCAGTACAACAGTAGGGAAAGTGTTGGATTTCGGAGGTGTAAAATTAACTATTCCCACTCCAGTCAGGACAACAGGAAAGTGCTAGATAGCATAGAGGAAAAAATTACTATTCCCTCTCCAATAACTGCAACAGTAGGGAAAGTGTTGGATTGCAGAGGTGTAAAATTTACTATCCCCACTCCAATAATTGCAACAGTAGGATAAGTGTTGGATAGCAGAGGGGTACAATTTACTATTCCCACTCCAGTCAGTATAACAGTAGGGACAGTTTTTGATAGCAGAGGGGTAAAATGTACTATTCCCACTCTAGTCAGTGCTACTTTGAAAACAAACAAAATATATTTTACAAAATTAAATTATTTCAGAAACAACCTAAATAAAAAAAATATAAATATGTTGAAAAGTAAAATGCAATTATATTTAAGATTAAAACATTTTAAAAATAAAAACATATTACAATGTTAAATACCACAAATACCAACAAATATTATTATAAATAAAATACAAAATTATTTTTTATTATTTATTAACAAATAAATATTTATCACATACATTTCATTTAGTTACTTTCCACACAAACCCACAAAACTCACATCCTGCACCCAAACCCTAATTGTAAAAAAAAATACATTATTAATATAAATATTTATCAACAAACTACTTATCATTAATTAAATATTAATTATTAATTAATTGTAATAAATGTACTTTCCACACTAAACCCCTACAAGGCACACAACACACTCATAAATGTAAATGGAAAATTATTGACACAATTAACCTAATTAATTATCAAATTATTAATTAATATTAAGTGGGGGGAAAAATTAACTACTTAAAATGTATTTACTTCACAGCCTATACCCCTGAAAACCCACAATCCACGTATAAAATCTAAACAATCAAATAGAAATTAATTGCACAATTAATATAATTAATTATCAATTAAAAAAACATTATTACTTAAAAACTAAGGGCCTCATTTATGGGTTTTTTTGCCGTATGGCAGCGCAATAGGCCTTGCTTCTGCACTGCCCTATGGTAAAACTAAAGTTAATCAACTTCCCACCCTTTACCCCTTTAAACCCCACAGTCAGCACATAAAATTAACTTAAAAAAATTGTAATAAACAATTAAAATAATTAACTGTTAATTAAACAATTAATAGTATTTAACAAGTAAGGGGCTGATTACAATGTCTGTCAGAAGTGCCTCCGCGGTCCTATTGGGGGTGGTTGGACCAATCGATCTTGCTTCGACCGCGGTGTTATGATGCCTAAAAACCAATTGCGTACCGACCAGCATGGTTCCTCCGACTATGACTGGAAATTCTGCGTGAGAAGCTCTCAGAAAGGTCGAATGGAGTCGATCGGAGCATGTTCTGACCCCAGAACTGCCCACCCTATTACGATGCGTATTTCCGATGTGCCGTCTGTGTAGGTCCAACCACCTCATCAGAGCAGGCGGAAGGGGAGTATTTCAAGTCCGAAGATCTGCACAACACACTTCCTACGACCTCTGCTGTGCAGTTATGGAGCCCATCGCGCATGTCATCCCTCTATTATACATCATCGATGAATATGAGAATCTGAACTGTCGCGGACAGCGCCGCCGGTAAGTAAAACTTTTAACCCTACCCATTAACCTAACAGCCAAGCGCATGTCAATTGAGTTTCAAGTGTCCTGGAGCATGGCAAATAAGGGGTAATGTCCTCACCAGGTATCCACAGTCTGACCTTGAAATACCGGGATAAACACAAATGTACCATCTGATCAGAAATGGCTATAGGTACATATATATATATGTATACCTAAATGTATGGATGAGTACACCACAGCGCAAAAAGCAACATTTCATGGAAACAGAACATCAATATACAAACAAGAGGCAGCAGTTCGCACTGTCGCCTTGGCGGCGTCATCAGTCAATAAATTCCTTTAACGAGCACTCAATGTGTGAATTACATGAGCCCGTGGCAAGCACTTTTTCAGCTTCGCCACCTGTTCCCAAAGCAACTTGTGCTATATTGTGCAATCTTTGGAATCTCTAAACCCATTCTACCCCCAATAGTGGAGATATTCATTGTAAGACTGGACAGAATAAAATGAATCGCACTCAATAAGTGTGGGGAATTTCCTATCTGTATTTTGCAGTATCAGTACCAGGGCTTTTAATTCCTTTAGCTATGCCATTCAATCTCCTAGAGACTGCATCTGTGAATTGCTAGGACGGAACTTGACGTCCCTCATTCGTTCCTTCAGAATTGCGCATGCTGCGCTGTATTGCGTTTTCTTCCTACAGCAGGCTGGACAGACCCACCATTTATAAAGTATGTATTCATATTGTTCTAGAGGCATTCTTTAATTCAGGAGAGGATCTTCTTGGTTGTACTGCAGGAATGCTAGTGTTTTTAGTGTAGAATCAAATTAGTAATATACATCTGTTGCAATGTGAAAATTATCTAGGCACGGGCAGAGAGCTCCGCTCTGCCCGCGGAGTGTGTTGAGATTTGCCTACTCCGCGTTCCGCAGAGAACGCAGAGTAGGCAAATCTCTGCACACTCTGCAGCAGAGCGGAGTTGACCAGCCCCTGCCTCCATCCCCCCTATTAAGAATTAATTAAAAATACACTAAAGGTAAAAGAAAAAAAGCTTACCTTGACGGCAGCATCACAGGCTGCCCTCCTCCTCTTCCTCACCGTCTCAGGGTGATCTGCGCATGCGCACGCACACGCGCATATGCATTCCTTGTGAGAAATGCACATGCGCGGGCGTGCGCGCATGCGCCGATCACCCAGAGACGGCGAGGAAGATGGCAGCACGGGGACGCCACAGTCAAGGTAAGTCTTTTTTCTTTTACCTTTAATGTATTTTTTTATTAATTCTTAATAAGGGTATGGAGGCGTGTGACGGAGCGGAGCGGAGTTTCACGGAGTTTGTTCCCAACTCCGTGGACCTCCGCGTAGCCCCGCTCCACCAGCTCCGCCCAGTGTTAGAATTATCCCACTGTATCCATCGTGGAGGCAGTTCTTTTGCGTATGGAACACTTGCTTTGGTAACAGCCTCTAAGGTCAGTATTTTTTTCTGTGGATGCAAAATGCATTTCAGCCTTTGTGTACAAATAAGATTTGTATGCTATGGGTACCGTTGCGATTTCATTAAAGGTGAGGTACGTGTATCTTGATTTAGCCGCGATTACACGGATCACCACGCTAGTGGTATTCACATGTGTGTGTAAGTGTTTGGAAGCTAGCATGTCAGCTTGTACGGAACTGAGAATTTCTGTGTATTCCTGTGTCCAATGTTGAACTGAAAAATCAGGTCTGATTGGGTCGTAGAAAGGTTTGACCCTTTCTTTGAAGTTCAAAATGTATTTTCTGCCAAAATTAAGGAATCCTAAAAGCATGTTGGAGCAGTGCACATTTTTCAAAAACATTAGCTGCCAGGCTTTTCCCTTCACTCGATAGCTCATATTCCAAAAATAGGACATTGGGGTGGGCAATTATTTATTTTCTTAAATTAAATTTGTAGCCCACAGTGGTGAACCCCAGAATTATGTTGTTCACTCTTTTCAAATAATCCAATAATTCAACGTCCGTCAGATAAATATCATCTATGTAGGACAATGCCTCCTCATCACAATTTTGAAGTAACTCTGTTACTGTTGCTGAGAACAACCCAGGGCTATTCTTATACCCTTGAGGCAGTCTACAAAATTGGCATCGAGATACGAGGGCCGAAAATGCTGTAAAATATCTGCTTCCAGGAGCTATATTTTGGCAGAAGAATCCATTTGAGATATTTAGTGTTGGTTTTGTATTTTTTATTCATTAATGCAGCACTGTGTGCATTCTGTACTGCAAATATTTGTGTGCATGTGTTTAAATTCCTGCAGTCTAAAACTAGACGGTAGGAATTGTTGGGTTTCATTACGGAAAACAAAGGATTATTCATGGAAGAGGTGCAATTTTCAATCAGACCTCGGTACTCAAGCTGATCTAGGATCTCCCTGACTTGTTTCTTTGCATCATGTTTTATTTGGTACTGCCTTTGTGGAGTTGGAGTAGAATTTAATGGGATTTCATGGTGAGGAGACTCAGCATCCCACCATACATGATTGTGGCAAAGTGCGGGAACCAGCACTAACACCCACTCCTGCGAGTATGAATGTTTATGTGACTCTGGAAAGAGGTTGGAGAAGGCTGGTAATATTACGTCTTCCCCTTTAGTGCACTTTATAATGAACGTAGGCCGCCAATCTCTTTCAGGCAAAAGGATGTCGTATCCATATGCCAGGTTCTCCCAAAAGAGAACTTTCACTTTCTTGGGGATGTCCCCCTCCATTTGGAGCATAATCTTGTGTTAACGATGTGGGACACTTACCCTTGTGTCAGGTGTTTCCACAGTGAAATGCTCATTCAACGCTGCTATCACCAGAAATTCCATCAGGTTCTGATGAGCTATTGTTACTTCTGCTGCGCTGCCTTGCATTATCAGAGCCCATTCCCCGTTCAGAAGCAGAGTCTTCAGTAGCCTGGGCATTTCTTATTTTAAGGCCGGCTACCTTCTTTTAAAATTGTTGTTTAGCTTTGGGTTTATCTTCTTGTTTGATAATGTAAACTGAAGTGTGATGTGTCTCCCTTTGCGGTTTGCCTCTCTCTTCTGATCTGTGTCCTGACCGTCCTTGCCTTTCCGAGTGTTTTGATGCACTCTGAAAGGAACCAGATTGAAGTGTATAAGTATCCTGATACCTGTCAGGTTTTTTAATATTATCACGGTTTCTGAGATTGTATCTCTTGACCAGGGGCTCCTGATGAGTAGACCCACCCCATGATCGTGATGCATTCTGCTTATTATTTTTTTATTGTTTACTATCCAATTTCTTTGTAGAAGAATCGGGTTCCTGCTTTGAGTTATCCTTTTCAAAGGTATGGCTTCCAAGTTATCTCTACTCAGCGAGACATAGGTTTCTTTGATAAAATTAGGTAGTTTGTGCTCCTGTTGTGCAGGAGTGACTTCCCTCAGACCTTGGGATATAGCCACCGCTTCTGCCTCCCCCTTTATGTTACTTAACATAATTGCTGATACCTGGGCAAAATCACTCATCAGTTTCATTCCCAAGTCCAGGGCAGGTTCTTCCCCATACTCTTTATTCTGTATTTGTTTCAATACATCTGGTAGAACTGCTATTGAGTGGGTACCATGCGTTCTGGTATAAACGGCAGCGAAAACTGTACCCCAAGTGGTAAAATCCTCTATCGGGGAAGCCATCCCCATTGGCAACCAAATTGTTAGTATTCTGTGTTTTACCTGCAGGTCCGTATGGGGAAATACTGCTTCAAGCTTTGCTATTTTTTGTGCTATCCGGAACAGAATTTGCTCCTGCTTGGATGGCATTCTTTCCATAACCTCGTTCAGCGTTTTTGGGCTGATAATTTGTATTGGCATTTGATGTGGACCAGCTGGAGCAGTCTGCGCAGGTTGAAGTGTAAGTGTTCACATTACGAACTGTATAGATTTACTATGTCTCTGTAAAGTGTACGTAATTCTGCTGCTAGCAATGTATCAATTTCTGGATGTGGTTTGTAAGCAGCTAGGACTGGCCAGGTCGCTCCTTCTCTGCTGAGTGGACCGAGTCTCACATTTGTTGTGGTGTGAGGGAGGGCACCTTTAAACCAATTAATATGCTCTTGGTATGTTTTACAGGACTTCTATGTCTACGTATGGAAAGTATTCTTCCGGCGTGTCATCTTCAAAGTAAGTATGAAAAAACTTTGTACGTGCACCTGCAGGTGGGATTCTGACCCAAGAATAGAATACCTCTGTTCTGAATGCCTCGTGTGCCTCAATCAATGAGGTAATATCACCACCCGTCGCCGGGACGCCATATTGTAATTATTTCATAGTAATTGCATGTCTGCAATTTTCTGTAACGTTAAGAGCACCTTCCTGCTCTTCTTCCCCTGTATTTGCAAAGCCGCCTCCTCCGACAGACATTGTGAGGGGAAGTAGCGTGGGAAACAGATAAGGTTTTGCACAGTGGGGTAAATTTGTAATCCTTCAAGCTTTATAAACCTACACCCAATACATAGGGTATACCTACTTAGCTGAGGCGGCTTCCCTTTCCAACAACGGACGTCTCTGGTTTAATGTGAGTAGGGGTCTCTGAGAAAGCATGACTGAACTACTCATATTTGACCGTTAAATAGGAACAAAACCAACATTGGTGGCGCCATGTCGTGTAGTTCCTAGAAATACATAGGATCTGTGCGTTTGTTGGACAACATAAACCATGGGATTGGTGTTATGACTATTTCCGGACACCCATGCAGGATATTTTGGCCTATAGACCAGCTAGCTTACACTGCCACCATAAGCCCCCTATCCTTACCAAGGAGAGAAAAGTTTCTGGCAACCATTGAACATGACAACCCTTGACCCATTAGGGATTGTGGAAACTGTATAGTACTTTTTGCTCAGTTAATCGTGCTCACTGAGTCTCAGAGAAATACACAGAATAAATGTTGGGGACGTTTTCAATCAGCATTTATTGAACCAGCGGCATTCTAGTATAATACATATGTGTTGCAACAATCAATAGACAGAAAATAACGTAAGAGATTACAAGCTCCAACAGAGTAAATAGAAGGTAGAATCCTACCATGATGGTAAAACAGCGAATATATGCAGGCATATAAACATGACAGTAATCAAGCTTACTCCTATGATGTGGACCCTACCTAAGTGTACCTAAGTGTTCCTAGCATGTATGTGGGTGTAAAGCCAAGAAACCCCTAGGAAAGACCTAACCCCATTACCTGATGGGAGAAAATGAAGGACCCTCTCTTGGTCACAAGTTGAACACACTCCAAGGGATGTCAGTCCGATGCGTGTTGGAGCTTCAGCTTGCCGGGACCTCAGTGTCTGTGTCAGCGTGGAAGCATCTCCTCCCCTTCACTAGTGAAGGTGCGGTTCATTTATATCAAAACGGTAGCCTCAGGGTTTCTACCACAATCGATATGTTGTGAGACCGATTATGTAGATGATCCTAAATCAATAATTATAATTATGCAAAGTAGCCTGTTCGCCCTAGGATGAAAGATAGTGATGACTTTTGTACAGAGTATGTTAAACCTGTTATGTACGTCAAGTAAAGGGTTTTTTACTAAGAATCCTCATGCATAATAAATGATGTTAGTTTCAATGAAACCGATCAACATTTATTCAGCACATAACTGGGTAAAAGGTCAGTGCTAGAACTGTTATGCAGAGCAAGGTAGGACACATGTAGGTAAAAGGCCACCATGCTACTTAGGCCTAGTTTGGCAGCATAACAGTATGTGCATAGGTTCTGAGACTGTTCTTCACAGGTATTCAGCATCAAGCACCTCAGGCTGTAGTGTGTGGTGATAACAAATATTCCCAATCCAAGTGATTGTGTGCCGCAGAGTAGTAGGAGTCCTCCTGGGTCTCTGGATGTAGTGGCCACCAACAGTGTCGGAGGGACCAGTGTGCAGCCGATTATGTAAGGCATGTTGCCAACACTGGAGAGGATGGCAGGGGGGGGATGAGAATGGTCAAGCCACGCTCTTGGACACAATCAAAATTGCCATCGACAACCCATGGGAGATGGGCCCACCTCGTGAGGATGAGGGATAGGCGAAGAATGAAGTTTGTTTTGGCCACATTTGGCATATAAACACTGCCAAATAATATTGGCAAACATCAAGGAGCCCCTCTCCAAAGACATATTGCCCTTCGGACTCCATGGCAGTATCTAACGGGCTAAATGGGACCCCCTACGGACCCACACAAGGGCTCCCATTGCCAAGCAAGAGTAGACAGAGCAAAACGAATGACTCTGCATGCACTTCTAGAACTGGGTTTCCTGCCCACGTGTCACGTGGGTCTCTTGTAACGGTATTATGTTATTTGCCTGTGCCTCCTGATACATCATCATAATGCGTGTCTCTTCCTTGTCGTTCCCATACTTCTGACATTCAAAGTCATAATGCCATAAGTACCCATGTGTGTGTAGTGTACTGTGAAGTGTGGGGAGGGATTTCAGGAGTAGTCTGCCTCAAGGTAGGGCAGGAACACACATTCTGCAGTCTTTCCTTGCGGGGCTATGTGCCCTTATCGATGGCACTCTACTCAATGGATCTGCATTGAAACTTGAACTCTCAATACCTCCCTCCTAGGTCAGCATCCAAGGGGACGACTGAGCAATCAGTGACAACATCAATCTACGAAGTGAAACTTAGCAGCTGTGCCCACACACAACTCAGCCAAGGCATGCAGGGTGGAGGGAACGTGCCCCTTGATGGCACTAGGTATCGCATATGCTATTTGTTAGAAATGGGATCTCTGGTTGGCTAGGGCTTGCGCCAAAGCCAGGCGGAGACCACCACTCTAAGTCAGGGCTGGAGAGTTACACGCCAAAGATAACCCCTTGGTAGCTTGGCACGAGCAGTCAGGCTTATCCCGGAGGCAATGTGTAAAGCGTTTGCGCACGCACACAGCAACAACACCCTAGGCCCACCACAAAAGAAAGTCCACACAAGGTTATATATAAAAAATAGCCTTTGTATTATAATAAACACATTAGATGATAATCACATAATTTACATGGTGCCAACTGTCACGGGGCAGAATTTTACAGGGGACTATTTACACAAGACAGGGCCACCTGGACCACTGTCAGAATTAGCACAAATCACCAATGGTAAATGTGGAACATATACCAACTGTAACACAAATTATAACGGTAGAGCACAACCAGTAACTACTGGCGCAATAATGACCTCAGCATTATCACAATGGAATCAGGTATAAAACCTATCCTGTATACATCACAGGGGCATAAACACATTATGCAATCTCTCGCATTAGACCCTACCTTCTAAGTATAATTACACTAGGGGCATACATCACACAGGGAGGTATAATCTCCCTAACATAGACCTAAACAGGCAAAACAACCTCCTATGCAGAAATCATATCTAGCGGTATAAAACACAGGGTGCGCAAAACATACTACACACGGTACATTTCCTAACACCCAAAGCATTAGTATATAAATCACAATAGCACCTAAATCACATTAGGACCTGGCACCCTACAATCCCAACAGCCCCCCTGGCCAACCGGCCATCTCAAACAGGGGCTCAAATGCCCTGTGTCCCAACAGTCAGGGCGCGCTACCTATGCAGCGGAAGTCCAGGTGAGCTATTGCACAAACCTAAACGTTGCAGCTGGCACTAAGTGCTGCACAGCTGTGCAGGAAAAGATGGGGGCGAAGGAGTGCATCTCACTCCTAACTTAAAACACATGTCCCCCAAAGAAAGAATACCCTAAACGGTGCAGATGCCCACTACTTGCTGGGCAGCTGGGAATATTCAAATGAGGCAGGGGCTCTCAATGGCCCTTAAAACAAATTTGCGCCCTTCGTTTGAGCCACGTAGGCTTCGAAAATCACTATGCCCACGTTGGAGTCACGGGGGCTCTGGAAATGATTAATGCCCTAGAAACAAATGCCAACGTTGGAGCGGCCCTCTGGCAGGCGGAGCCGCTCAAGACAGAAGCACTGGCACCAAACAACATGCCCCCCAAAGCGTTGGAGCCACACGGGCTCTTAAAATAAACATGCCCCCTTCGTTGGAGTGGCCCGCTCTCTTGCAGGACCACTCAGCGCCAATGCCAGAAATCATGCCCCACATTGGAGCGGAGGGGCGCTCAAACCAAACATGCCCCCGTTGGAGCGGCCCGCTCTCCTGCGGGGCCGCTCAATCCCAGGCACCGTCTCTGTACCTCCACCGGCACTATCGCAGTGTACACGGAGCCCCACTCACCGGTTTGCAGGATCCCCGGCGGGCTCAGCTTCACTGGAGGCACTCTCCCTCGCTCCAGCGGCTGGTCGTGAAGAAGGCTGCGGAGCAGGGAGAACCCTCTGGACTCCGGTCGGCTCCTCTTCGGTTCGTCCCGGCACGGACTCTTCTCTCGCGGGGCTTCCCTTCCCGGAAGCCCCGCCTACGGAGTCCCTACCTTCCGTTCGTGCTGGGCAGTGGCCCGGAAGGAATTCAATGTGCGGCTCGGGCCGCGGTGGTGAATCTCAGGAACAAAATACGGGGTGGGCTCCCGCTAAGGCACACAACGCGGGGTTGGGCACCCGCATTAAATAACGAAACAAGCGGGGTGGGCACCCGTAACGGCCGCCAATGCGGGGTGGGCACCTGCGAGATAAGCATCAGGCAGGGTGGGCTCCCGCCCACCAGTAAGTAACAAAAGCGGCAAAGAGGGGTAGGCTCCCTCCATGAAATTAGAGTGACGGGGGACTCCCGACGTCGGGATTCCCCTCGAAGGAGCAGTCCCACGCTGCCAGGGGACCACAGAAGTGCTCCTCCTCCAGATAAAGCTCTCTTCCAGGCGCTAGGTTAAAAGTCTTTGAAAAGGAATGGAGCAAAAAAAACTGCTCCCATTAAAGGAAAGTCCTCCAGGCATCCAGGGGCAGGGCCCAGGGAGGCAAGCCTTCCCCTAAGCCCCAGCAGCAGCACGCCCCTGGTAGATTCAAGTCCAGAACAAGAACATTTTCATGGGGTCACAGCCCCTCTTTTATACACAGAATCCTTTGTCTCCAAAGGTGCAGGGAAGGGGCGAAGCAGATGCAACTGGTTCCCGAGCACTTTGTTTTGCTCAGCCCCTCTCCCTATTCACAGGACAGGCCAGGGACATCAGACGCACCACAGGGGGTGGAGCCAGCACTGTGGAGGGAAAGCCCAGCTCTATTCAGGTCCCAGGTGTACTCCTCCCTGCCAGCAACATGCAGATCTCTCCACTCACCACCGGGGCAGACCCATCCTGACTCCTGGAGCCAGACACACCAGCCAATCACAAGCCAGACAGTCACTGCACATTTATTACACAGACATGCCAGCTTCTAGAAGCGGCACTTCTACACTAGACAAAGCAACGCCGCACACATCATTGCGCAGCATTCAATCTCACGAGTTCACACATACCAAACTCGACCTTGCACTCCTCTCACATCAGGACTTAACACGGTCACTCAGATCCCCCATGCATTCCTATGGGAGGGCAGGTCAGTATCACTAAAACATACACAGAGCGCACGCACTTTCCACTGGGACACAGTGTAAAAGCGCCTAGAGGCCTAAAACCACTGATGCAACATAGGAAAAAGACTAGGATAAATGCAAAAAGTTCTAGGGGTGAACTTGCCAGAAGGGCCAAGTCCAACACTATTGGTCTCCAAGTGGTCATTTATACAATTTGAAATGAACAGTGGCAGACAGCAAGCAGCAGTGAACCCTAACTTCATCTCTACATTTCATCTGGCAACAGATTTTGCCTAAATACATCTAGCTATCCTCTCCATGTGTACCTTTCCTCTTTACATCTTGGCCTGCCTATTTCCTTCCTTTGCTGGGTTGACCCCTCTCACATCCACCCCAAAATACATGCTCATCTCTCAAACTCTCCTTCATCCACAATTCTCCTTAAAATCACCCTCTGGTACTGCCATTCTTTAAAACCATCTCTTGTGTCTAAGCTCTACCCTTGAACTCGTACTAGTCCACCCAGACTGTCACCTTCTCATTCTGGAGTTGCCCCTCCTAACATCATACCTACAGTCTTTGCACCACTCTTACCCTCTATGTACACAACATCCCTCCCCTTCACACTTTTCTCACAAGCTACTGTACTTCTCACCTCCTCAGCAGCAGATAACCATATCATGTCAAATGTACCCCTTTCATCCCCATCTCTCCTCTTTCCACTGGCTTTGGGACACTAATTTCTGCCAAGGTGCACCATTATAGCCACCTTTTACATTTACTCTTAACACCTCAACACATCTCTTACCCTGACACTTACATTACTCACTTCAGGGAGATGCCCTCAACTGGATTCGATCCTTCCTCTCCGATAGAACACAGAGGGTCAGGCTCCCCCCCTTCCTCTCCAAACCCACCGACATCATCTGCGGAGTTCCCCAAGGATCTTCTCTGAGCCCGACTCTCTTCAACATCTACATGGCCCCAATCGCCGCAATCATCAGGCAGCACAGGCTCAGCATCGTGTCCTACGCTGACGACACCCAGCTCATCCTCTCCTTCACCAGCAACCCAGAAGACACTAGACTCAACTTCCAGGAAGGAATGAAAAACGTGGCCACCTGGATGAAGGACAGATGCCTCAAACTCAACTCCGAAAAGAATGAGGTTCTCATCTTCGGACCCCGCCCCTCCGCCTGGACCGACTCCTGGTGGCCTCCCGCCCTGGGACCCCCACCCACCCCGACGGACCACGCTCGGAACCTCGGCATAATCCTCGACTCCTCCCTCTCCATGAACCACCAAATCGACACTATCTCCTCTACTAGTTCCAACTGCCTCCAGATCCTACGTAAGACCTTCAAGTGGATCCCCCCAGACTGCAGAAAGACCGTCACCCACGCACTCATCACCAGCAGGCTCGACTACGGCAACGCCCTCTACGCCGGAATCAACAAATCCCTACTACGCAAACTCCAAACCATCCAAAACGCGGCTACCAGGCTCATCCTAGGGACACCGCGCCACGAACACATGACTTCACACCTGCGAGAACTCCACTGGCTCCCCGTCGAGAAGAGGGTCATCTACAAACTACTCACGCACGCCTACAAATCCCTAAACAACATCAGACCCAAATACCTCAACAACCGAATGAGCTTCCACGCACCCAAGCGGAACCTCCATTCAGCCGACCTCGCGCTAGCAGAGGTCCCACAAATCCACCGGAGCAGAGCTGGAGGGAGAGCTTTCTCATACACCGCAGCCACAGCTTGGAACACTCTCCCAGTGGAAATAAGATGCTCGTCAATCCTGCACACCTTCAGATGGGCTCTCAAGACCTGGCTTTTCGACTGACCGGAGCAGCCCTACCTTTCCCTCCCCCAGCGCCTTGAGACCCTCACGGGTGAGTAGCGCGCTTTACCAACCCCTGATTGATTGATGATTGAATCTGCTCTTATTAATTAGCCTCTCATCATTCACTCACTCTACTCTGCTTAAGGCCTATGTAGAGCAATTAGACAAACTAGAGCATGAGTATATTTAACCATCCATCGACTGGCCAACACCTCGCATCTCTCCATCCAGCATCCTAACTTACACAGCTGGTTTATCCCATTGACATACACCTATCCACTTGGTTTCCTAAAATACTTTTACCTTGTCTCACTATGGCTCTCTTACATCCACATTTCTGTTCCATGCCCCATACCGCTATCATATTTTGCATATTAACAACTACTTTTCTCAATGAATCCACCTCTATCACAGCCACCTTTCACCGTAGTGCCACAGAATACAGCTCCCATTTACTGCCAGCCTCTAACCTTGTCTAGCTGGTTCTACCTCTTTCACAACTACCTGTTCCTAGCATACCTCACCCAGGCTTTAACCAGTTTTTCAAGTTCCTACACTCTGATATCCACACCCCAGCATACCCTCCTATTCCCAGTGTAATAATGAGTATAAAGTATCCTATCCAAGCACTGCCTTTGACCTTAAGTCCTTCCTTCCACTCTCATTTAACTTTTTCATTGTTGTGTCCCTATTACATCTGAGTCCCCCGTCCATGCACAAAATGTTATCACAACTCTTCCTCACCTCTACCCTTGTTTAGCTAGCTCAGCCCCTCAAACATTAACCTCTCCAACATGCTATGCTTCACAGTTCAGCACCCACCTCCTCCCTTATCTGTCAATTTAGTCCCTGGGTGTTACACATGCCCCTGTAGCCCCTGCACAGCAGACGGGCTCAAAACACTTCTGGGGACTCGCAGTCCACTAGGCTGACCACATGTAGCACAGGGCAATCCACTAGCCTTAACAACCCTTCAAGTTCAACTCTGTTTGATCAGGGCCAGCATCAGGCATTTCTCAAACCTCCTTCATTATTTTAAATACACAAATAACTACGTGTACACCTATCATATGCTCAGCTCAAAATGATGTGTAGGTAAAATAGCATAGTCAGTCATAGCGTGTTCAAACAAAAGATTTGTCAGTGGAAAAGTGTAAACCAAATGCCCTCTCATCCGTTCTCCAATCTTCTTCCTCTGCGGTCATCCCTGGTTAGCGGTGCCCATTGTGATAAGATGGCATGATGCACTCAATTTTTGTGGGCGTCCCATCGGATCTCCTGATTTTAATTCAGGCAGGGGCAGGTGCGCACCCTTAAGTGCTGTGGCTATCTGCTGTCATGATGCCGATGCATAGTTTAGGCCGAGTGAGAGGTGATAGCAAGGCAAGTCTGTCAGAAAACGAAGCTCAAATTGAACATTATCATTCCAGTTTGTATACTGAAAGGCTGTTTGTGCCAAACATTTTGACATCTCAGCCGACTCCTACGTGACCCAGGCGGGGGTGTTGTGGGTTAATTGTGCATCACATTGCTGCACCATGGCTGCAAAACACAAGGGAGGGGGCTGACCACCTTTAGCTCATAACACTGACGTCCTTCTAAAGTCAGTGCTCTGTTGCTGAGCCCTGTAGTCATTAGCATCTGTGATGCCCTGTGCAGCTGCCCAGGGGCAGTGCCAGCCCGGACTGGCCCACAGCATCCACCTTGAACTGAATATCCTCTA
Source organism: Triturus cristatus (assembly GCF_964204655.1). Lineage (NCBI taxonomy): Eukaryota > Metazoa > Chordata > Amphibia > Caudata > Salamandridae > Triturus > Triturus cristatus. The sequence goes on from NC_140589.1 coordinate 45,575,437, forward strand.
CACCACTCCTGTTACCATCGACGGAGATTCCATCTCCTTGCATACACTGAGACAAGAAGGAGAGTGTTGCTGTACAGTGTCATGCAGAAAAGCTAAAACTTCAGCTGTGTCACTTGAGGGGGCTAGAAGGAGCATAGGATGAACAAGCACAGACAAATGCATTTCATTCCTAAAATACTAACTGGACTTGACATAGCCTAGCATTCTCAACATGTCAGTTTGATGTACATAAAAACTACCCTTTGAAATGAGTAGAGTTCAGCTAAATGTTTGAAGCAAAATTAACACACTTAACCCATGCAGCACCCACCAGTGTCCCATAATAAGTAGATGAAATATCTTAGACTCAACAAACACAATCCACTCCTGTCAGTGTCGTAACAACTCCAAATCACTATGGAGCAAAGTCACATGTGTGTCATAACTGATATGACTATCACAGCCTTTGCCGCACAAACTTACACAAACTGTCTGCCATTTAGGTACAATGTTAGGTGTGTAATATCCAATCCCATAATCATCATATGCCTGAAAGTACAACCTTTAGAAATTGTGCCTGTATGTGAAATGCACTAGCAAGTTGCTCAGTTGGGTGAAAAAGGTAGTCACATACTCGCGCTACACATCCCTATGACCCTCCACAACAAAACCCTTGTCAAACTAAAATACCCTGCATTTACATTAAGCATGTCATAATTCCAAAACATTATAGACTGATCCACCGAACCACAACCTAGAAAGAAGTCCTGAGTGTTGTGTCTTTGTCACAGTTAGCATGTCACACATCCGCTCTAGCAACGCAGACACACTCAACTTCACTTATCTCACAAATACTCATTGAAAAGCTTGGACAACACATTACAACTAACATTACCCTTGGACAGGCCATACATCCCCTATCCTGCAACTTACCGTACTCTGGTATGGTGCATCATGTTTCAGGGTGTATGAGCAAACGCAGGGCCACGTGTGCACCTATACAGAATCCAAAGGAACATCATATAAGCATGATGTGGCCTATGTACAGTTCACAAATTACGGAAATGCCCAGACTCTAACTGTAGTATAAGCTCAGAATGACAGGTACATTGCAACGCTAGGATTTGATTTGATTTTTAGATTTATAAAGCGCAACGATTGCCCGAGGGCGTCTTGGCGCTTGACTTGGCTGGATGTATATGAAGAACAGAGACGCCTTAACTAGCAGGACTCCTCGGTCAGTTTGCGAAAAGCCATGTTTTTAAAGATTTTCTGAAGCAAATGAGAGAGGTGCTGTTTTTAATCACTAGTGGTAGAAGATTCCAGGTTTTTGCAGTTCCTATCAGAAAACTTCTGCCTCCCCATCGTGCCTGTCTGTACCTGGGCATTTGAAGCAGTTTTAGCTGTGAGGATCTGAAATTTATAGGTGGCACATAACATTTCAGATGTGATTTCAGATATAGGGGACCTCTGCCCTGGAGTGCTTTAAATGCAATACATTGCGATTTAAATATTATTCTTTTTTTCACTGGTAACCAGTGCAGCGCTCCTAGTCGATGTGACACAGATTCATATTTTGGAATGTTCAATATCAGTCTGGCTGCAGCGTTCTGTAAGCGTTGCAGTTTTTGTAGATATTGGGCCTTGATCCCCACATAGAGGACGCTGCAATAGTCCAACCTGGACAGCGCTAAGGTGGTTACTAGAGTTTTTAGAGCATTGGCGGGGATAAAGGAGCGAATCTTCCTGATCATTTTCAGAATACCCCAGAAGGTGGCAGAGAGGTTATTGATATGGCTGCCAAAGGTCAGTCTATTGTCAAAGATCCCACCTAGATTTTTAGCCTTCATGACAGGTGTTGGGTGCTAGGTACTGTACAACTCTACAATAACACCATGCCATGACTAGCATTCCAATTGTGTGCCAACCCTGCATGTACCATATGCTGGGTCCACATGCACGTACAACAATGGTGTCTCTGTAGGGACAGAAACACTGTAACTTACTTAGACAATTCATGGACACACACACACCATCCACATGATGTACCCATAAAAATTAGTATGTAATGACTAACGCCTAAATTTGAATGCACTGGAGGATTCAGAACACAGACACCTTGCCTAACAGGAATATTTGAAGAAAGGGGAGTCCTGAAAGGTAACAGGGCCAGGACACTGTCAAAACCATACCTACCTCACACTCACCATAGGCACAGAACATGTATAATATGGGTTAACTGCCATGAAAGGGTATCGGTCTACAGTGGCAGCCACCCGTGGCAATGTTGTCATTACAACTGGTCAACCAGATCTATCGAAGGTGCAGACATTGCTCCACCCCATTCAAGTCACATACATCAACTGTACCATTACTCTGTATACATATGTGTGTTCAGAGTCACTACCATGTAGGCAGAGTCCATATGTATCCAGGTGTATCGATAAGACAGCTGTCTTTCAGCCCATTACGTACATATGCAGCATGCTTCACCAAAACTGTTGTACTGTGCCACACTTGCACTATGTTGACATATGTAAGCAGAAACTATTAGGAAGTCTAATTTCAAAAGCAAAGGTTTGTGGCTTCATTCCACATTCATACACAAAACTAATGTTGACATTGACACCCAGCCAAGGTAGGCACAAAAATCTAAACTACATCTTAGCCGAGTGCTCATACTCCATGGACCATATGCAATCCATGCCATACTACCATGCTATTATACTTACATCACAAATTACACACAAATGACAGTTAGCAACAAATCAATTTTGGGGACATAGAAATAAGAAAAGAAAATTAGAATATGCTTTATTCAGCAAACATGTTTTTTTTTTAACAAAAAAAAGGCCAATGGCCAGTCCAAAGTAGTTCCGCACATGGGCCACAAAGTTCTCGGACATCATTGCTTGCCTGCACTTGTCCTGCAAAGGGACACCCCCCGGGAGGGGCATCTAGAGGGCAGGCCAGGCACCAAAAGGCCAGGACTAGGGATGACTTGGTTGGTTTCTGGGAGGGCTAGGATCAGAAGGGGGGACAACAACAGTGGGAGGGCTAGATGGAGGGTGGATGGCCTGGGCTTCAGGAGTTTGGGAATTGTGTAGTGCCGAAGGGTTTGGAAGGGAATAGGGAGGGATGTTGCCTTTGTGGACTGGGATTTTTTTGGGTGTCAAGGTACTGGGGTGGGATGTAGATGGGGAACTTTGGGTTCTAGGAGGGGGTGGGGACTTTTTGGAAGTGGAAGCATTACTTTTGCGGGAACCTTGGAGGATACTCTTTTTTAGAGGGCTGGGTTGTTGTTGAGGGGAGAGTGCAGAAGGGTATGGCAGGGGTAGCAGGGTATTTTCCTTCATTTTGCAAGAGGGTTGGGAAGGAAAGAGGCGAAGGACAATGAGGTGGAGTTTCCAGGCAGAGTGGGCTTGAGTAGAGGTGAGGGTAGGGGCTGTGGAGGCAGAGGGTTGTGAGGTCTGCGGCAGGTCTGTGGATGCTGGTGTGGTGTCTGTTGTGTCTGGGTGTAATGGTGTGCTGTCTGTCTGTTCTGTCGTAAGTGTGACAAATGGTGCAGTGGGAGTTGTGTCTGTTGCCATACAGAGTGTGACATCTGTCTTGTGAGTGTGTGTTTGTTTGCCCTTGTGTCTGTGTATTTGTGTGCTGCGTGTGGATGTTGAGGTGGATACATGTCTATGGTTGCATTTGCTTTGGTCAGGGAGGGTACTCGGAACTGTAGATGGGGAAGAGGCAGGAGGGAGTTGGGAAAGCTCAATTTGGGCTAATGCTGCTTTCAGTGTGGAGGCTAGAGCCTGATTGGATCTCTGTAGGGAAGACATATCAGAGTGAGTGCCCTCCAGGAAAGATACCATCTGCATAGGGTAATTGGTATGCACCTGGAGAACATTCAGCCCTGCTGTCTGCCCCACAGAGATCTGCCTCAGGAGGTCAATGGCCTCCACACTTAGGGCAGCTGGGGAGACAGAGGCAGGGGGTGAACTGCCTGGTGCAAAGGAGATGCCTCGCCTTCTAGGGGAGCAGCCACAGAGAGTGGGGTTGGGAGCAGCTGGGAGGGTGGAGATGGTAGGGGTGGTGGTGGACTCTGTTGGAGTGGATACAGGTCCAGGGGAATCCACCACCACCTGGGAGACGTCACTGAAGCTGGAGCTTGAAGTTAAAGTGACAGATGTAATGTCAGTGATGCTCTCGTCACCCTCCATGCCACTGGTTCCCTTGTGATTAGTGTCAGCACAGGAACCGCTCCGGCTAGCTGCTTTCCAACATCCGTGGTGGTGTCTCCTTTGCTGCCCGAGTCTGACGCTGTGAACAAGAAATTAAATGAATCACATGAGTTGTCCATATGGACTTGCCTCAGAGGTCTCATCACAACTCTTCCAAGATTACACAACTAAATTATTAAAACTTGTGGGTAACTTACTTGTTACTGTTCCATAAATCCAACATGTTGGAAAGCAAGTAAACCTGTGAGCCCTCACACATGATAATGTCAGCAAAATTGTGTGCTGCAACTTCGACTTCCTCATTCACAATATCTTCACCATAACTATGTACCAGCAGATGTATTGTCTCCCGATACTGACGGCCTTGTGTCATAGCAAACCTGTCTCATCTAATGCAAGGGAGTTTAGCCGTCATAATGAGAACAGGGGTCACACAAAAGATTTTAGATGTGGTATACATTCTGCTATCTCCATTCATCAACTTGGAGACCTGCAGGTCTAGTGTTACAGGGATTACATATCTTGATTGTTATACAGCAAGCTGGGGTAGTCGTTGAATGTGCCATATCTCGCAGATCATATTGAAGTTGCTCATGTGTCCAGAAGCAGATGTAGTTGTTTGTTAGGTCACATGCTAGCACCCAAGCGGTAGTGACACCTATCTCGGAGACCTGGTGTAATACCTTGGCGAATTTGTTTAGGGATAAAATAATTAGCATTCAAGAGACGTTTTCAGCTTCCCCCAGGAAGCTTATAGGTGCCTTTTTGGGGAGGCCAATGTAAAAATCGGCCCCCTCTTTTTCTGCGTTTAGACCGGTCGATCTTCCTAGCTCTCTTAGGATTCTCAAGGCACTAAAGTCGGGATCACCTAACGACCCATGTGCTGCCAGACTTTTGTCTGATGTTGCAGATACTATTAACTCAGAAGTGAATTTAATGGTCAATAAGTCGCTCCGCGAGGCGCATGTTCCTCTATCATGGAAGCAGGCGCTGATCCTTCCCCTTCTTAAGAAGCCGTCACTTGACCCTCTGTTACCTGAGAATTACTGCCCTATCTCGCTTCTGCCAAGTTTGGCTAAGGTCTGCGAAAGGGTGGTTACGTCTCAACTTACCAACTATGTTCAGGTGTCAGGCTTGCTTCATCCGGCACAATCTGGCTTCCGTGCCTCATATAGCACGGAGTCAGCTTTGCTAGAGGTGACGGAGGCGATCCGGGAATGTTTGGATGCTGGTGGGAAAGCAGCCTTGGTCATGCTAGATCTCTCGGCGGCTTTCGACACCGTGCTCCACTCCCTGCTCCTTGACCGTCTTTCAGAAATAGGTATTTCTGGCTCAGCTTTGCAGTGGATCAGGTCTTTCTTGGAGAGACGGTCGCAGCAGGTCTGGCTCCCTCCGTGTGCCTCTGTGTCTTTGCAGGTGACTACTGGTGTGCCGCAGGGGTCATCACTTAGCCCCCTGCTTTTTAACATCTATGTGACTCCGCTGGTCTATCTTACGGAGTCATTGGGGGCTAAAGTGATGGCATATGCTGACGATACTCAGCTCTTGTTCTCTTGGAACAGGGAGGATGACTCGGTTGTGGCTGTGCAACATTGTTTGTCTTCAGTTTTTCATTGGTTGGCGAATGCTCAGCTGAAATGCAATGAAGGAAAATCTGAAGTACTTTTGTATGGCTCCTTCTCGTTGGATTTTAGAGATAGGCTCTGGCCATCTGGTTTTCCCTAATCAACTACAAGTAAAGGCGCCGCAAAAAACCTTGGCGTCTGGTTCGACGAAAACCTGAATTTTTTGACACAGGTGAAGAAGCTGGCCGGTACCTGCTTTGGCACTCTTAAAACCTTGAGGAAGTTTCTTCCTCTTCTGCCTGGTAGTGCCAAAGAAACTGTGGTCCGTGCCCTCATTTTATCCCGTTTGGACTATGCCAACGCCCTCCTGGTTGGCAGCCTGGGTTTTCTAGTTAAGAAATTGCAAGTTGTTCAAAACTCGGCGGCCAGGCTTCTTTTGGGCTTGCAATCAAGGCTTAGTGTTCGCACTCACCTGTGTTCCTTGCATTGGCTCCCAGTCGAATCTCGTCTGAAATTCAAAATGTTATCCATTGCCCATCGGGCCCTCTATGGCTTGGGCCCTATTTATTTGCAGAAGAGGTTTTCCTTTTACACACCAGGGATACAGCTGCGCTCGTCTGCTCAGCTGCTGGTTCAGACCCCCAGGTTTAATCGCCAAAGACTTGGGGGGAACTCCTTTGTGCGTAAAGCTGGCCTTGCCTGGAACTTGCTGCCCTTGGTTCTTTGGGCTACCCAGGACCCTCTGTTGTTCAAGAAAAAACTAAAAACGCTGCTTTTTTAGTCTTGATTGGTGTGCATTTCTTCTCTCTTTTTTCTGAAGCAAGCGCCGGGACACTTTCGAGTATCTGTGCGCTGTATAACTTAAATATAAAATAACATAACATAACATGTGTTTCTCTTATCGTGGACACACATAGGAAGTAGGCATAGCTTGGGTGAAAAGTATTTGGCCCACCGTCTTGTGTCGTTTATGCACAGTGCTAGAAAAATTAATCTGATTGTCTTCCAGATTTGAAACCTTATACGTGTTTGCCATGTAAACACAGGTCAGCACACTGCCAAGTCCAATGACTGCATCTTCGTCCTGATTCATGCGGATCACTATACCACCAGGCCATCAGGATGCATTGTCTGTACATACTATGAGTCCTGAACATCTCACTTGACGATGTGTATTCAACGCTTCTTACCATTGTGTCAACACTGCAGATGTCCACATTTGAAAAGGCCAAGTCTGAATGTCCATTTCTTGCATCGTGCACACAATGTACTGCTTAAATGCTATTGCTTTTCATCTCCAGATTTTTAAAGTACCTCAGAATGATGCTCATGTGATATCTCTGAATCTACCAGTAGGGCAACTAAACCAGTTTTTACAAGGCATCATGTATTACCAATTAAGAGCATTTACACACATAAGAACTATTGTGAATGTGTTTTTTACATCATCCCTTTCAATTAAAACCCAGTCTCCACTAAAGACCTACTTTGTTAGTCATTCAGAGTCAGAAACATGGACTCAGTTTGTAATACAGAGGATGAAATCTTACACTCAATCATGTGAATGGCCAGTGTGACAGGTGACATGAGTTACCAAACCCGTAATTTGCCCATCGAATACATTGGAGTACACTGGGCACCAGCACCTAACAATGGCACACTGACCACTCACTACTCACCAAGCCCTCAACATAGACATTACCTGCTACCTGGATGTATAGCATGGGATTCCACAGTGGAGTGATCCAACATCAATATATTTTACAGAGTCGGTGTGACCACTCAGAGAACAGGCCAGACATTTGTCAATGTGCTGACTCATGTTGAGCAATTACAATTGTTCTGTAGGTCATCGCCTTGCACATTTTGTTCTCATGCGTTCAGATTACAATAGCATGGCACTACTGGCAATACCCTGACTATTTTATCCTCACATGTCCCGGATGAAAGGGACATAACCATGCATCTACTAATTCTGTTGCATATGCAGCTTCTAGAACTATTTATGGGTTTGTTGCATTTCACAACCTAAAAAGTGAAAACCAGGCTCAAATACTTGCACATGCAAGGGTAAATATGTTGTGCAACAAGGCACATACTCATCCCCTTCTTGCTGCTGTCTGGTTCTCAACTGCCCCTCCAGGTCAGGGAAGACCACCGCAAATACGTGTTGCATTAGGGGGGGGTCAGGGAGTGGCACGTGCCCCTCCTGCCTGCAGGACACAGGCCCAGCTGGACTCTTGCAATCTTTTTGGTCCAGCCTCTCAAGTCCTGCCACCGTATCCTGCAATGGGCACTGTGACGATGTGTAACCCCTACAGAGGACATCGTCGGGTGATGGTCTTCCACAGGTAGACCTTCTGACGGGAGCTGACCTGTAAGGATGACATGGTGACAAGCCCTTAGTTCACCTGCAACATGCACATATACAAATACTTGTACACATAGGTCATGAACACCTTGCCCAAACCGTCTAAAAGTTTGCATAATGGTATTCTGTGCACTTCACCAGTGTTCAATGTGGACTCTTTCCCATGAAAACAGTGGCATGCTGTTGACATCAGTACATACATCTACAGCAGTGTTCTTGCCCAGAACAGTTACACACACACTTTTTAATTTTGAAAAAAAGGTTTAAATGGCTGTCTCTAGGATTACTAATGCTAGAAGTGGATGGTTATTGCACATAAAAACAATGTTGTCTGATCATCAGCCACCTGCTCTACTGTGCCATAGAGCTGCCTGTATAGGGGCAGGACGGTGTCTCCCAGCACCTTGAGTTCCTCTGCTGTGAAGGCTGGGGCCCTGGGTCCATACAGCAAGACATTGTAGCTTCCAGAGGATGTAGACAGCAGGAGAGAGATGGGGAGATCCTCGAATAATGCAGTTAGTGCAGGCAAGTGAACTCTCTAAGGAACCGGCAGACTTATCTCTAGACCGCATAGGTGGTCTTCAGTCCAGACGGCCAAAGCGATAGGACCACATCGGTCTCATTTTCTGAACCCGTCCAATGTATGCAAGTGCTTACTGACACCATGCCTACCGTGTGGTTCAAAAAATATCTGCGTTCTGCGAGTAACTTTGATATATGACTAATGGAAGTTAACTGCGTCAGTTATACGCGATGCAGAAATAATCCCAGATCCGCAACTGTCACCATAACAACTAACAGCCTATGGCTGTGTCCGAATCGGTTATAAACCACCAACTGTGACCTTTAAAAAATTGGTCTGCGCTGCAAATACTTTTGTAAATGTTGTGAGTTTATGATTTTCAATGCCTGGATGCAGCATATTTCTTGTGAAAAAGACATCTAACTGAAACGCTCACACTCCCATAATGACCTAACCCTGAGGGGCACATGACACTTTGGGAGGCTAATCCCAACATGTATATGAAACGACACCATTTTGCTACTTAGGGTTGATCACTGTCAATATGCGTCTCTGGTGCATTTCAAGCACAGTTTACACTTAGTTTCTGCATTACAGGACAGTGTGACCCAGTGCGCAATCTGTGTGATGTGAGACTGGAAAGGGGGGGTGTTTGAAGTCCTGGATACTACATTCCCAGAGGAATGACTGCACGCTAATATAAAGCAGCCTATATACGCTTTACTCTGATATGTGAGTTTCTAGGACATCTTTGTTTCTGACACTTCTACATTGTAAATGATTTATGTATGTAATTGTTTGTGGAATACAGACATGACAACATGGCTCTGTCCACCCGGTGACATTAGTGCGCATATATTGCATTGTGATACGCTAGATGTATGCGGTGTCCCAGATGTCATGCATTACATGATCCTATTGTGTGTACAGATGAACTATATAATTTATATCACAAACATAAGTCTAGGCTTCTTGGCTTGTGAGATTTAGAGTATGTCCTGCTTGATTTGACATGAACAATAACTGACACTAGTGAAGATTGCACTACTGCACTCTAATTGCTGTGTCAAGAAACCTTTCATACATGTTTAGCAATTGCATATATGCTGTGATATGTATCTAAGGATAACATTGACCATTGAAATGTGTTTTTCACTGACACTGAGTGTTATGTGTGTTTAATTGCTCTTTTCTGTTGGTGTAAGTGCATGTTGTGTGTTACATTTTGAACTGACACCAACTGTGTTTACACTGCACACATTGGTATGGTGGAGGAGCCAGAAGACAGCCTCCTGTGTACAGGCCCTTTCCAAAAGTCCAAACATTGGAGACATTATCTAAAAATACTTTCTCAGAAGGGCATCATTCGAGTATTGTGCCAACAGTTGGCACCTTATTTGCGGCCTCAGTGCACCTATCCAACAGCACTAACCCCCAAGGTGAAGGTGATGGCAGCACTGCCTTTCTTTGCCACTGGTACATTCCAATACACAGTGGCAACATCAAGTGCAATGTCCCAGCCAGATTTCTGGGGTCTGCAATGATGCATATATCCTGCGTAATAGCATCATCCCACATTTGATGAGTCAACTGTTGTATATGAATGTTGTAGTGTGTGTTGGTTTATGTCAGATAGTGATATGTTGTTTGACAACTGAACTATTTTCTGTGTTCAATGTAGGAGACTCTGGTTAACCCCAACCAGCCATGGTTACTGACACCAATTCGCAACCCAGTCACCCAAGCAGAAGTGCGCTTTAATGAGGCCCATGGCTGGACTAGGCGGATAGTGGAGGGGACTTTTAGCCCGTTGAAGGCAAGATTCCGTTATCTGGATAAGACGGTAGGAGCCCTCCAATATGCCCCAAGTAAGGTGTGCCAGATAATCGTGGCTTGCTGCATGCTACACAACGTAGCAATACTTAAGAATATACCTCTAATCGAGGACGAAGGAGACCAGCAGGTGCCACCGATGGAGGATTCAGGACTGGGCCATGGTGACAACGGTGATGATGAGGATGGAGTGGATTTGAGACAACAGCTCATCCACACCTTTTTCACTGTAAGTTTGCAATGAGAGGAAGTGACTAACCACCATTGCTTGTTGTTGTGTAGCTGGTCGTCAATGTCTTTGTTATTAGTGCCTTTCAGTGCTGTGTGATATAATTGCAGTTTGTGTTCCAGCACCAGGTTATATCCGGACAATAAAAATGTGTTCCACATTGAGGTGTGCATTGTCTGATATCCAAACAAATTCTAATCTAAGTTTGAATATGATGAACTAGTTGGCTAAAAATCATCGTTGAATTGGCTGGCAAGTTCTGAGAGTTGTATATACAATTGACTTCCTGTGCATATGTACCGTGGACTATATTTTGTCTGATAATCGGATTGTGTATATCTATCTTGTTCTTCAAAATGTAATTTACTTAGTGGCACTTAGGTGACTACTTACAAGTACTTGATTACCTATGTTGGAGACACTGTCATCATTATGATAAGGTGATGACAAGATTTTGAATTTGAAGTCAGACACAGAAGGAGCTAGTATTGCTGTGTAAAGTGGTTTATTTTGATGTACATAGTGCATAGGTGAAGCCACGCAATGGTGATGTGCTCATAAAACAAAAAAAAGTGCTTATTGGAGTTGTCAGTGTTTGCTGATGAAATCCAAAACAGCGTAGCCACCGTTATTCCAGTCCAACATCCAACTTTGACCCTCCATCAGATGTGGAACAGTTTGTATGGACAGTCAACAAAGAGAACACTGAGCACACAATGGATGATATCATGGGAACCTTTTTTTACTTGCCAGGGGCGCTGCATCGCCATTTCACTCTCCCATATTTTTCCTCGGATGAACCACCCCATGTTTGGGTGGGGGAAGCACAGCTGCAGCCTTCTGGGCTACTGGGGAATCTCCGCCTGGCTCAATGTCCCTCCCTGTGGCTTGTGCAGATGTTGTTGACAGAGATGCAGTAAGCACACAGACAGGGATACTTTGCTGGTGAACTAGCTGGCAGAGGCTGGTACCGATATCCCTCAGCACCCCATGACCGCGCCCATTTGTTGATTGAAACAGGCCATTCTTTGGTCTTGGGAGGCCTGCAGCTGTTTAATGTTCTTGAGGTGTTGAACAACCTGGCCTGTTTCTTCCTGGTACCCCTCATAGGCATTGAGTACCCAAGAGAGGTTTAGGTTCACACCTGTTGCACCAGCTGATCGATGGCGTGGATCTACACGACCCCTCCCACCACCCCTACCCCCACAAGCACGCACAGTTTCCGGTAGCGCAGTCAACCCTGAGCCTCGTTCCTCATTGACTGTGTTGTTGTCTGTCAACTCAAGAGTGCTCAGTTGTGAAAAGTTGGCCTGGCATATGCTGGTCACTAGTTATAGTGGCCACCTTGCACCAGTCCAATTCGACTCTTATGGTAGATAGGTTTAAGACAACCTTTTAAAGAAAGCTATCCTAGTGGTAGCTGTGGAGAGCAGCCTTCAGGCTAAGTCTTGGAGGAATGTAAAGCAGCTTGTTTTACCTTATAATCTCTTGAATTACCAAAGGAAAGGACACCACACAGGTATATATATCAAATATATATGTATTTATTTCTAGACACACTCTACTAATCTCTTTATGAGACAGGAACACATTCAAATATTAACGTTTCACAATAGGTTAAGCACAAATATGGCTGGGGCCCTAGGGGCGTACCAGACCATATAATAAAAAAGAGGTTTAGGAAAGTCGACTTGCAGAATGACAAGGCCTAGGGCCTGTAGAATCACTGGGACTTCACTGCTGCAGTGAAAGCAGGTAAGTAACAGACCCACGGGAAATGCATGCAGTGTGAGAACACAGCCGCGGGTTCCCTATTGATTACAATGGAGTAAATCGCGGTTTTATTTTTAAAGTTTTAGGGTACTTCGAGGAAGTCTACAAGCAAGCCACTTACAAGGTAAGTAATTCGAGGGCCAACACACACTAGGGCACCGGAGTGCACGAGTTACCTCACCCAGGGAAGCCGGGTGCATAGGTGTCTTTTGGTGTCTAGTCGCGTCGCTGTTTTCTATGGAGACCAAAGAAGACTTGCTGCTTGCGAAGACTGAAGAAGTGTCCAGTGGAATCCAAGCCTGGATTCAAGATGTAGAAGACCTGAAAGTTAACAGTCACTAGCCAGTGACCCGGGGCCAGGAAGATGGCTGCCCACGGATGTTGGGTGATTTCAGGTGATCAAGGGTGTTTTGACTCTTCACTCACGAGGTCCAGGAGAGATCAATGACAACCAGCAGCTGGATTTGGAGTGTCGCATGACGTCTGCAGCTGACTGCAGTGTCGGCAACCGGATTGGAGCCAACAAGCCTTGGCAGCAGCAAGTCTCATGGAAATCAAAGAAGGTCAATGGTGCAGACCAGCAAGGTTTGAGGGACTCATCCAGCAAGGGTGAGTGAGGGCAGGCCTGGAGCAACCAGGAGAGCCCTTTCAGTTGATAAGAAGGTCTTTGGGGGACCCACAAGCCAAAGGGGAAGAGATCACAAAGACGCCTCTTGAGGAAATGCTTCACAGGAGCCCACGGTCACTCGGGATGGGGTAGGCCTCTGATTTTTGCTGCAAAACCTGCTGGAGGCTTGGGCCAGAAATGGTCCAATGCACAAGTTCATGGAATGTCGTGAAGGGGTTGCACTTGACAATAGTGCACGGTACCCGGGTATTGCTGTTCCTCGTCACTCGTGGGGTCCACTTGCCTCAGCTCTGCTGGGGACGCACAATGGCTGTCGAGAAGTCAGGAAATCCACTTCCAGGGCTGCAGGGACTTCGAACTCCGGCGGGAGAGGGAAGGTTTGCGACCGTTGATTAGAGTTTCAGGTGCCTGCCAAGCAGGGGAGTCACTCCTTGACTCCAAGGGAGATTCTTCCGGCTTCGAAAGGTAGTGGAACATCGAAGGGCCAGGATTCTTCTTTGTAGAGCGTCGTCTAGGGTTATCTACTTTGCAATGGCAAGGTTTCCTATCTTATACTGAGGAGGGACTAGCTCTATGACCACTCCTCTGGGAGTTACACCCACATACCATTGTCCAGTTTCGCGCCAGAGCAGGGACAGGTAGCCCCTGAACCGGTTTGAGCTGGCATATGCACAGAGGAGCCTCCTGCTCCCCCAGTGCAGGACTTTAAAGCACTCTAGGAGTGCACCCAACCAGCCCCAATACACTAAATCCTGTCTGGAAGGTGGTGACACCTCCCTGTGACAGGATGCCTATTGTTGGGCCTCCTCCACTGCGAGTTTCGGTCAGCAGCAAGAGGGCTGCCCATTGTCTGTGCTGGTGGCATCCATTTTGTGATGCCAGGGCTCTTTCAGATTTCTACCGTGTTACCACAGTAGGTACATATCGTCCCCTCTAGAAGGGTGGGATCATGCTCACACATCTTGGACTGATGTGGGGGTATGATTCCAAGTTGTTTGACACCAAACACGACATGTTTTGATGGAGTCATTCCAAAGTTAGCATTTATAATGCACTTAAGAGTATATGGTTTAACCGCATCCACAAACAGCCCCAGAGAATAGACTCTGAGAGCTGCAGAGGGGCCCTGCTCAGGCAGAGGCACCCCCTCACATGTAAACCAAGCACCCTGCCCTCAGGATTGATAGGGCCTGCCATAGGGGTGACTGATAGGTTTATAAGTGTGTGCATGGTGAGATATAGGAACCTATACCTCTGTGAGGAGTGCTAACACTACCTCACCCAGGCTGCAGTAGCAGGCCTGTGGTGTCAGATTTAGTCTGCTTCCCAGGGGTGGCATAATACATGCTTCAGCCCCTGGTAGGCCTGTGAAGTACCAATGCCCTTGGTACCTAGGGTACCATATACTAGGGGCTCATAAGGTACCACACTATCCAATCACTAGTGCATCTAATATGCACACCAGTTATTTAAGGGAGTAAGCAGATAGGCTGGGGTCCTGAATAGCAGGATCCCAGCCAGACTAGTCAAAAACCAACAAAACACCAGGAAAAAAGTGGGGGCAACCATATAGTCAGATTCCACCTTCCTACATCAGTGTTGCTCTGCTAGTGTTGTTTCCCGTGGTTGATGTGTCTGTCAGGGTAGGGGTCAGCTGAGTGTTGCTACCTGAGGCAGGAGTTGTCGCTGTGGATCCTGCTGTAGATGCTGGTGCTGTCTGCCGACCCAAACCTGACGGGCCGAGTTGCTCCTCCTCATCCGAGGATGCAGGAGAGTCCTCAAAGCTGGTGAGCTTGTTCTGGCCTGGAGTCTGGGCCTGGTTGTCATCATCAGTGGGCATGGCGGTGTTCCCAGCTCGCACCTGTGGGTACAGAGATAACACAGCCAATTATGTGAATGTCCACTGCACCGCAAATGGTACCAATTACATCAATGACTGGACAAAACAGCAGTTTAGGATGATTGATTGACCTCCTTTATCCATGATGGTCACCTATGTTTGGGATGAACGATGTAACTTTAACAAGATGTGGATTGGTATCAGTTCCGCCTATGTGCAGAAATGGCCATGTTCTGTTTTGTTATGAGATATCCACTGACGTGGACTTGTACCTGACACTCTGTTGATGACGCTGGTGGATTAGAGTGCTCCCCATCTGTAGAAGGTCAATGACATACATACTCTTTAAATCCTAATGTTTGAGTTTGCCTGGCCTGTGTACTGGACATAGTCCATGTATCAGCAGCCACATAGGCATATTTTCCAGTAATATTGTAATCATGGTGTGAGTAATGTGCTTATTGTTTTCAACTCATGACCCTCAATTGAATTCATGGATTTTGAATTTTGACTCCATAGTTAAATGTGATCTCAATAGTTATTTGGCTACTTTATAGATGACTCATTTTGCGAGCTGGGGTTCGAAGGGCTGCTAGGCTATTTTAGAAACTTAACAAACTCCTTCTCCCACTCATCCCAACCAACCCTCCTGGAACTCTACTGTCCTGGGAGTGAGTTGAGGTGTACGAGCAAGATGGCTGACACTGGTGCCCCATGTTTGGAGCACAAGGTCCTGTTGGTAGTTGTGGTAAAGTCAAACACCAGTCACCAGTGTCAGCCATTTTGCTAGTCCATTTCCACTCACTGTCAGGTAAGCACAGTTTCTGGTGGGCTATTTGGGCTGAGAAGACTGTGTGTGCCAGAGCCTGATGGGAGTTGTGGTGATAGCAAAGACTCCTCTTGCCACCCAGTCCAACCCTGTTGGTAGTTGTGGTAAAGTCAAACACCAGTCACCAGTATCAGCCATCCTGCTAGTACGTTTTGAACCACTGTGAGAAAAGCATAGTTCCTGATGGGCTGGTTGGGCTGGGTGGGAAGGTGTGTGTAGGAGAGGGCCTGATGGGAGATGCAGCCATTGCAAATTCTCCTCCTCCCACCATGCCCAGCTAACTCCTCTGGGCCTATAAGTACCTGACAATGAGTGGAAGTGTACTAGCAAGATGGCTGATGCCTGGTTTTTTACTTGACCACAACTCCCATCAAGGCCTTGTGCTCCAAACACCAGTCACCAGTGTCAGCCATCTTGCCGGTACATTTTCACTCACTGTCAGGAAAGCATAGTTCCACGTCGGCTGTTTGGGCTGGGTGGGAAGAGCAGTGTTTGCAATAAATACATCTCCCATCAGACCCTGTCCTACCCACACCTTCCAGTGGCGGCTTGCATAGGGCGTGTTGTGGGCGGTGGGCGGGCGGGGGAGAGGGAGGGTGGGATGGATAGCAAACATGGACATACTACGGAACGGAGGAAAGTAATTATTACGTTCCTCCGTTACGTGGTGTGTCTGTGTTTGCTACCCCCCCACCATGCCCATCCCGCGCCTCGTCACCACCCCACAGCATGCCCTATGCGAGCCGTCACTGACACCTTCGCACCCAGCCCAACCAGGCAAGCCTGGAACACTGCTTTCCTGACAGTGAGTGGAAATATACTAGCAAGATGGCTGACACTGGTGCATGGTGTTTGGAGCACATGCTTTGATGGGAGTTGGCTTCAAGTCAGAAACCATGCAGCAGTGTCAGTCATCTTACCAGTACATTTCCACTTACTATCAGGAAAGCAGAGTTCCAGGTGGCCTGGTTGGGCTCGGTGGGAAGGTATGTGTAGGACAGGGCCTGATGGGAGATGTAGTCATTGAAAACATTCCTCCTCCCACCCAGCCTAACCAGACCACCTGGAACTATGCTTTCCTGGCAGTAACTGTAAAGGTACAGGCAAGATGGCTGACACTGGTGACTGGTGTTTGGAGCACAAGGCCTTGATGGGAGTCGCAGTCAAGTCAGACACCAGATACCAGAGTCAGCTATCTTGCTAGTACACTTCCCCTCATTGTCTTGTACTCATAGACCCAGATGAGCTGGTTGGACGGGGTGGCAAGAGGAGTGTTTGCAATCACTACAACTCCCATCAGGCCCTGTCCTAAACACACCTTCCCACCCAGCAGAACCAGCCTACCTGGAACTCTGCTTGCCTGACAGTGAGTGAAAATGTACTAGCAAGATGACTGACACGGGTGCATGGTGTTCGGAGCACAAGTCCTTGATGGACGTTTGGGAGAAGTGTGTACATGGCAATAATTTTGAGCCTTTTCGTCTTCATTGCTGGTATGTAGGTTATCTGTATTACATACACATCCCATGATCTTTGACTATTAATTAGTTGGTTTGATTAACAAAATGTTCATTTAGCTAACTGAACCCATTACAGAGATGTCTTCAGAAGTGTCATTTCTAACTTGTGTGAAATGTGAAGTCATTACTGACCAGACTCCATTACTGCTGGGATTCCAAACAAGCTCTCCGGCAGAATGATGGCACACACCTTCTAAAGTGCACAGGTGGTACAGGAGGGCCACCACCAGTCCGTTGTGCAGCCTGGTGTTCTTTGATGGCCAATCTTTTAACCCTCCTTCTGACGTCGTACCACCTCTTTTTTATATCATTCATTGTGCGCAGGATGGGGGCTACAGCGTTCACCTTGCTAACTATCCTGTCCCACATCTGAGTTTTCTGGCTCATAGGGGTCTGTCGGACGAAGGTCCTGAATAAATGTGGCTCTACTCTAACAATTTCATCCACAAGCACTATCAACTCCTGATCAGTAAAACGTGGCTGCTTCTTCTTTGACATGGTGAGGGTGAGTGTGAGTGTGAAGGTTAATGTGAATTAGAAGGAGTGTCTAAAAAGGGAATCAGAAACAAAAAAGTGATATGTGCAGGCAGTAATGAGAAAGCAGTGTGTAAGTGTGCGCAGGGCTGACAGCAGTGAGTCTCTCTTTGCAGTATTGTTGTGGCAAAGGATCATGGTCTTGCATGTTCTTTTTATAGGTGGATTGGTGGGTGTCTACTTTTTAAATTATCCCTATGGGACAGCCTTTCTTACGGACGCTGTGGGTTCGACCAACACAGTCATGTCAGATTCATCTTGACCAACGCGGTTGGAATTTTGCCTGGTATACATCATAGTTGCGAACTAGTCTTTCTGACCAACATCGTAATAAGGCCCTAATTATTAATTACAATTAATTTACTCCCAACCCTTCATCCCTAACCTACCCAACCTGCACCTTAAAAATAATATTTAAAGATTCACATAATTAATCAATTAATTACTTAATTACTTAACAATAATTAACAACTAATTATTAATTAATTAAAAATAAATGACTTCCCACACTTTACCCCTATAAACCCCACAACCCTCACATAAAATTAACATACAAATATTTATAGTACAATTAACATAATTAAATATCAATTAAATAATAATATAAAATAAAAATTAATCACTAATGTCTTACAATTAAATTACTACACTCCCTATACCCCTAGAAACCCACAACTCGCAATGGAAATAAAACACACAAAATGTTATTACATTTAGTTTAATAACTACTAAAAAATTAACAAATATATCACAAAACATTAATAAAAATTATACAAACAAATTACATCATACATATTTTAAATATATACTAAAAATACATAACAATAATTAAAAAATTATATTTTAAACAGCTATATTTTTGCAAACGATATTAATGATTTCAATATTTTTAAAATAGATATTTCTTACCTTAAAATCGATATACTTGCCATCCAAATTCTTGCAGATGATATTTCCATAGCACAATGAATCAGATTCTATATCTGGTATGGTGATATTTTTTACCCAAATGTTTTCTCTGAATACAGTTGAACACAACCATAGGCTCTGTCCAGCGGTGCCTGGGTACGCACTGAGATTACAGAGTGTGACTACAGGGCACGCTATGTCCCTGTCATGTGTGTTGTTGCACACAACCAAAGGCTCTGTCCAGCAGTGACTGGGTAAGAGGTAAGTTTACAGAGTGCAATTACACACAACCATGGGCTGTGTCCAGCGGTGCTGGGGTAAAAGGTGAGATTACAGAGTGTGCTTACAGGGCACGCTGTGTCCCTGTCATGAGTGTTGTTGAACACAACCACAGGCTCTGTCCAGCAGTGCTGGGGTAAGAGGTGACATTACAGAGTGTGATTTCAGGGCACGCCATGCGCCTCCCATTCACTGGGCAAAGATGGAAGCTCTG
The DNA here is from genome assembly GCF_964204655.1 of Triturus cristatus. NCBI lineage: Eukaryota > Metazoa > Chordata > Amphibia > Caudata > Salamandridae > Triturus > Triturus cristatus. The sequence goes on from NC_140589.1 coordinate 45,594,695, forward strand.
TCTACAGGGTTCAGGAAGAGTAACATAGTGAGAAGGGAGTTGTTGACGGTCACTGTCAAGGATGGGCAGCTGTGATCACTCCCAATTAAGGGCTAAAGAAACTTCTGCACCTACTAGAAAGAGACTCAAGGCCCTGCATGAGAGATGACCAGAAAAGTACTTGAAGAAGCTGGACTTTGACTCAGATTGCCAAGTTGGTAGCATCTTCCCAGCCTGAGTACCCACCAATAACTACACCACACACGGAGCTTAGTAATTCACGTCTTTATTCTGCTGCGTCTAACTGCAAACTCAACATTCTAAAGCAAGGTTTCATGGCATTGTACTCTGACACCGACATCACAGCTCTACAGAGTCTGTTAGGCGCCATAAGGGTTCCGTCATCAAACTTTACAAGACTCTACAGAGTTGAGTCCTGAAGCCTTGATGCTGTTGAGGGAGTGGTAAGGCAGCCCGAGGCTTATAGGTGTAATGTCCATAGTTTGATTGCAGCATGGTCAGACGTCATGACCACAGTCTATCAACTGAGTGCTGGGGGAGCAAAAGAGAGCACAGGGCTGGGCTGAAAGACACAGACTGAGCCTAGCCTTCTCTCACCAGGCTCTTCCCAGTGGAGGTGCGAGTGTGTGCTGGGGTGGGCAGAGTGTGCTGGCTAAAGCCCCTGCTGAGTTGATGAACCAATGAGTTGAGCTAGGTCGAATGAACCACTGTACAGCAAAGCTCGCGGTGATGCTCTCATTCAGTGCCGGAAGTGTAAATCCACATGTTTTTTATGCAATCATTGCCCTGTACAATCGTGAGTTTTGTATCGAGTGCAGGAAACTAAGAGTGTTATTTATGAGGCCTTGCAACACTTTTACGCCGCCGTTGCATTACTTTTTGTGATGCACCGGCGGTGTAAAAAATGTGCCACATTGCGCCCTATTTACAAAGTGACGCCTTTAATCAGATATGTCACTTTGTAAAGCCCTGTGCCACATTATACCTGTGTCAGGTATAATGTATGCAGGGTGGGCGTTCCACTGCAAAAAGCCTCGTTGAAGTGGTGCAGTGAAATCTATCAGATTTCACTGCGCCACTTCTAGGATGCTACGGCGTCAATAGTTTACGCTTGCTTCACAGCAGGTGTAAGACTGACGCAAGCCCTTTCACATGGGGCTTTCACCCATGTGAAAGAACACATTGCTGGAGTTATGTCTGTTTTCAGACACACCTCAGCAATGCGTCACTTTTGCGCTAACATATACGTCAGAAATACTGACGTATCTGTCATTCCTTGCAACATGATGTGTCATACAGTAAATATGACTCATCCATTATGTCGCAAGGAGGGTGCATTGAAAACTGTCACATCGCTGTTTTCACGCAGCGATGCAACAGTTTTCAGAAATATGGGCCTAAGTGCTTTTCAGTGCAGATTTTTTACCTGCTGAAAAAGGCCCAAACTAAACAATCGCTTCTGGTAATGTTATTGTCTATTCTGGACCAAAAGCTGAGGATAGCTTGCAAGTTGGGAGATAATGCCAGTTGGAATCAGTAAAACAGAGTCCTTTGAAAAATAAATCGAAATGTAAATCAGGTATTTGTAAAGCGCGAACTACTCACCCCTAAGAGTCTCAAGGCACGGGGACATCGGGGAGAATAAGTGAGCAATTGTCCAGAGTCACAGGGTGCTGAGCTGAGCTGCCCCTGATGCCGTGGATTGAACCTTTAGACATGCGCTCCAGAGTCAGCCGCCCTGGCCGCTGCACCACACCTCTCCTTTTTGTCACCACCCCTTGTTACCAGCCACCTCAGAATAAGGGCCACAGTAGAGAGAGGCAGTGTAAGGACACAGTAATGTGTCCATTCTCCATGGGAGGGACAACCACAAGAAGAGAAAGGAACACCCACACACATTAATGAATAAAAAGCACACAGATGAGAGTGACAATGAAGCTGAACAATGGCATGCAATTGCCAGGCTCTCAACCCTCTGTAAGCTAATGGAAGGTCTTGCAAGAAGAGGCCTCTGTGAGCTAACACTATGTCTTGCAACAAACAATGCATGCGCGGTGCAGTAAAGCGAGGCCTCAGAAGTACCCAACTGATGTGCCAGCCATCAATGCATTTGATGATGGCCACCCTCATAAAGGGTAGCATCATGGCCAGCTGCAGTTGCAGTTTTGGGTTTGTCAGCTCATCCGCATGATGGAGGAGGGGGAGACAAAGTGCTCTTTGTTTCAGAAGCAAGGCCCGGTTGAAGGTGGACCGTGTGGCTTCCTCGGCCTCTCTGACGCAAGGTCAGGAGCACATGAGGCTGAACCTTCAAAGTTGAAGCTAATGCCAACAACTGGGACCCCAAGACAGCAGGAAATGTTTGCTTTCACCATCCAGCTCCAGGCTTCAGTCATTAAGAATCACATTATTGAAAACATGTGTAAAAGATCATTGGCAGCGTGCATTGAGGGAGTATCAGCATGCCAAGAGCAGACTGAGCACCCTGCAGGACAAGGCCTCACTGACCCACACAGGTTCCCGCCTTACCTCTGCTGCCTCACAGTACCAGTGGGAGGACCCTGCAGGGCAAGGCCTCACTGACAAACACAGGTTCCCGCCTCACCTCTGCTGCCTCACAGTACTAGTGGGAGGACCCTGCAGCGCAAGGCCTCACTGACCCCACACAGGTTCCCGCCTCACCTCTGCTGCCTCACAGTACCAGTGGGAGGACCCTGCAGCGCAAGGCCTCACTGACCCACACAGGTCCCCGCCTCACCTCTGTTGACTCACAGTACTAGTGGGAGCACCCTGCAGTGCAAGGACTCACTGACCCACACAGGTTCCCGCCTCACCTCTGTTGACTCACAGTACTAGTGGGAGGACCCTGCAGCGCGAGGCCTCACTGACCCCACACAGGTTCCCGCCTCACCTCTGCTGCCTCACAGTACCAGTGGGAGGACCCTGCAGCGCAAGGCCTCACTGACAAACACAGGTTCCCGCCTCACCTCTGCTGCCTCACTGTACCAGTGGGAGGACCCTGCAGGGCAAGGCCTCACTGACCCCACACAGGTTCCCGCCTCATCTCTGCTGCCTCACAGTACCAGTGGGAGGACCCTGCAGCGCAAGGCCTCACTGACCCCACACAGGTTCCCGCCTCACCTCTGCTGCCTCACAGTACTAGTGGGAGGACCCTGCAGCGCAAGGCCTCACTGACCCCACACAGGTTCCCGCCTCACCTCTGCTGCCTCACAGTACTAGTGGGAGGACCCTGCAGCGCGAGGCCTCACTGACCCCACACAGGTTCCTGCCTCACCTCTGCTGCCTCACAGTACCAGTGGGAGGACCCTGCAGCGCAAGGCCTCACTGACCCCACAGGTTCCCGCCTCACCTCTGTTGACTCACAGTACTAGTGGGAGGACCCTGCAGCGCAAGGCCTCACTGACCCACACAGGTTTCCGCCTCACCTCTGCTGCCTCACAGTACCAGTGGGAGGACCCTGCAGCACAAGGTCTCACTGACCCCACAGGTTCCCGCCTCACCTCTGCTGCCTCACAGTACTAGTGGGAGCACTCTGCAGCGCAAGGCCTCACTGACCCCACACAGGTTCCCGCCTCACCTCTGCTGCCTCACAGTACCAGTGGGAGGACCCTGCAGCGCAAGGCCTCACTGACCCCACAGGTTCCCGCCTCACCTCTGCTGCCTCACAGTACTAGTGGGAGGACCCTGCAGCGCAAGGCCTCACTGACCCCACACAGGTTCCCGCCTCACCTCTGCTGCCTCACAGTACCAGTGGGAGGACCCTGCAGCGCAAGGCCTCACTGACCCCAGAGGTTCCCGCCTCACCTCTGTTGACTCACAGTACTAGTGGGAGGACCCTGCAGCGCAAGGCCTCACTGACCCACACAGGTTTCCGCCTCACCTCTGCTGCCTCACAGTACTAGTGGGAGCACCCTGCAGTGCAAGGACTCACTGACCCACACAGGTTCCCGCCTCACCTCTGCTGCCTCCCAGTACTAGTGGGAGGGCCCTTAAGCGCAAGGCCTCACTGACTCCACACAGGTTCATGCCTCACCTCTGCTGCCTCACAGTACTAGTGGGAGGACCCTGCAGCGCAAGGCCTCACTGACCCACACAGGTTCCCGTCTCACCTCTGCTACCTCACAGTACTAGTGGGAGCACTCTGCAGCGCAAGGCCTCACTGATCCCACACAGGTTCCCGCCTCACCTCTGCTGCCTCACAGTACTAGTGGGAGGACCCTGCAGCGCAAGGCCTCACTGAACCACACAGGTTCCCCCCTTACCTCTGCTGCCTCACAGTACTAGTGGGAGGAGCCGGCAGCGCAAGGCCTCACAGACCCACACAGGTTCCCGCCTCACCTCTGCTGCCTCACAGTACTAGTGGGAGGACCCTGCAGCGCAAGGCCTCACTGACCCCACACAGGTTCCCGCCTCACCTCTGCTGCCTCACAGTACTAGTGGGAGGACCCTGCAGCGCGAGGCCTCAATGACCCCACACAGGTTCCCGCCTCACCTCTGCTGCCTCACAGTATTAGTGGGAGGATCCTGCAGTGCGAGGCTTCACTGACACACAGGTTCCCGCCTCACCTCTGCTGCCTCACAGTACCAGTGGGAGGACCCTGCAGCGCGAGGCCTCACTGACCCACACAGGTTCCCGCCTCACCTCTGCTGCCTCACAGTACCAGTGGGAGGACCCTGCAGCGCGAGGCCTCACTGACCCACACAGGTTCCAAACTTACCTCTGCTGCCTCACAGTACCAGTGGGAGGACCCTGCAGCGCGAGGCCTCACTGACCCACACAGGTTCCAGCCTTACCTCTGCTGCCTCACAGTACTAGTAGGAGGACCCTGCAGCGCAAGGCCTCACTGACCCACACAGGTTCCCGCCTCACCTCTGCTGCCTCACAGTACTAGTGGGAGGACCCTGCAGCGCAAGGCCTCACTGACCCCACACAGGTTCCCGCCTCACCTCTGCTGCCTCACAGTACTAGTGGGAGGACCCTGCAGCGCGAGGCCTCAATGACCCCACACAGGTTCCCGCCTCACCTCTGCTGCCTCACAGTATTAGTGGGAGGATCCTGCAGTGCGAGGCTTCACTGACACACAGGTTCCCGCCTCACCTCTGCTGCCTCACAGTACCAGTGGGAGGACCCTGCAGCGCGAGGCCTCACTGACCCACACAGGTTCCCGCCTCACCTCTGCTGCCTCACAGTACCAGTGGGAGGACCCTGCAGCGCGAGGCCTCACTGACCCACACAGGTTCCAAACTTACCTCTGCTGCCTCACAGTACCAGTGGGAGGACCCTGCAGCGCGAGGCCTCACTGACCCACACAGGTTCCAGCCTTACCTCTGCTGCCTCACAGTACTAGTGGGAGGAACCTGCAGTGCAAGGTCTCACTGACCCCACACAGGTTCCCGCCTCACTTCTGCTGCCTCACAGTACAAGTGGGAGGATCCTCTAGCGCAAGGCCTCGCTGACCTCACACAGTTTCCCGCCTCACCTCTGCAGCCTCACAATACCAGTGCGAGCACCCTGCAGCGCAAGGCCTCGCTGACCCACACAGGTTCCCGCCTCACCTCTGCTGCCTCACAGTACCAGTGGGAGGACCCTGCAGCGCAAGGCCTCACTGACCCACACATGTTCCCCCCTCACCTCTGCTGCCTCACAGTACCAGTGGGAGGACCCTGCAGTGCAAGGCCTCACTGACTCCACACAGGTTCCCGCCTTACCTCTGCTGCCTCACAGTACCAGTGGGAGGACCCTGCAGCGCAAGGCCTCGCTGACCCACACAGGTTCCCGCCTCATCTCTGCTGCCTCACAGTACCAGTGGGAGGACCCTGCAGCGCAAGGCCTCACTGACCCCACACAGGTTCCCGCCTCACCTCTGCTGCCTCACAGTACTAGTGGGAGGACCCTGCAGCGCAAGGCATCACTGACCCCACACAGGTTCCCGCCTCACCTCTGCTGCCTCACAGTACTAGTGGAAGGACCCTGCAGCGCAAGGCCTCACTGACCCACACAGGTTCCCGTCTCAGCTCTGCTGCCTCACAGTACTAGTGGGAGCACCCTGCAGCGCAAGGCCTCACTGACCCCACACAGGTTCCCGCCTCACCTCTGCTGCCTCACAGTACTAGTGGAAAGACCCTGCAGCGCAAGGCCTCACTGACCCCACACAGGTTCCCGCCTCACCTCTGCTGCCTCACTGTACCAGTGAGAGGTCCCTGCAGCGCAAGGCCTCACTGAACCACACAGGTTTCCGCCTCACCTCTGCTGCCTCACAGTACTAGTGGGAGGACCCTGCAGTGCAAGGCCTCACTGAACCACACAGGTTCCCGCCTCACCTCTGCTGCCTCACAGTACTAGTGGGAGGACCCTGCAGCGCAAGGCCTTACTGACCCACACATGTTCCCGCCTTACCTCTGCTGCCTCACAGTACTAGTGGGAGGACCCTGCAGCGCAAGGCCTCACTGACCCACACAGGTTCCCGACTCAGCTCTGCTACCTCACAGTACTAGTGGGAGCACCCTGCAGCGCAAGGCCTCACTGACCCCACACAGGTTCCCGCCTCACCTCTGCTGCCTCACAGTACTAGTGGAAAGACCCTGCAGCGCAAGGCCTCACTGACCCCACACAGGTTCCCGCCTCACCTCTGCTGCCTCACTGTACCAGTGAGAGGTCCCTGCAGCGCAAGGCCTCACTGAACCACACAGGTTTCCGCCTCACCTCTGCTGCCTCACAGTACTAGTGGGAGGACCCTGCAGTGCAAGGCCTCACTGAACCACACAGGTTCCCGCCTCACCTCTGCTGCCTCACAGTACTAGTGGGAGGACCCTGCAGCGCAAGGCCTTACTGACCCACACATGTTCCCGCCTTACCTCTGCTGCCTCACAGTACTAGTGGGAGGACCCTGCAGCGCAAGGCCTCACTGACCCACACAGGTTCCCGTCTCAGCTCTGCTACCTCACAGTACTAGTGGGAGCACCCTGCAGCGCAAGGCCTCACTGACCCCACACAGGTTCCCGCCTCACCTCTGCTGCCTCAGAGTACTAGTGGGAGGACCCTGCAGCGCAAGGCCTCACTGAACCACACAGGTTCCCGCCTTACCTCTGCTGCCTCACAGTACTAGTGGGAGGACCCTGCAGCGCAAGGCCTCACTGACCCACACAGGTTCCCGTCTCACCTCTGCTGTCTCACAGTACCAGTGGGAAGACCCTGCAGCCTCAAGGCCTCACTGACCCACACAGGTTCCCGCCTCACCTCTACTGCCTCACAGTACCAGTGGGAGGACCCTGCAGCCAAGGCCTCACTGACCTACACAGGTTCCCGCCTCACCTCTGCTGTCTCACAGTACTAGTGGGAGGATCCTACAGCGCAAGGCCTCACTGACCCACACAGGTTCCCGCCTCACCTGCCTCACAGTACTAGTGGGAGGACCCTGCAGCGCAAGGCCTCACTGACCCACAGTGGTTCCCGTCTCACCTCTGCTGCCTCACAGTACTAGTGGGAGCACCCTGCAGCGCAAGGCCTCACTGACCTCACGCAGGTTCCCGCCTCACCTCTGTTGCCTCACTGTACCAGTGGGAGGACCCTGCAGCGCAAGGCCTCACTGACCCCACAGGTTCCCGCCTCACCTCTGCTGCCTCACTGTACCAGTGGGAGGACTCTGCAGCGCAAGGCCTCACTGAACCACAGAGGTTCCCGCCTCACCCCTGCTGCCTCACAGTACTAGTGGGAGGACCCTGCAGCGCAAGGCCTCACTGACTCCACACAGGTTCCCGCCTCACCCCTGCTGCCTCACAGTACTAGTGGGAGGACCCTGCAGCGCAAGGCCTCACTGACTCCACACAGGTTCCCGCCTCACCTCTGCTGCCTCACAGTACTAGTGGGAGGACCCTGTCAGAGTGAAAAGACCACAGCCGGACACTTCTCTTGATGACAGACTTTAACGCCAGCTGAGATAGATTTGTTCCCCAGTAATCCTTCACACTGAATAGCTGCAGGGAATGGGCCAGATGGCACCGATGTTTTGGCTGGATTGGCTGGTCGATATTTAATTCCAAAGTCTAGCCTCCAGGCTGCATTCCCTGGAGTTCTGCAGTCTGATGAACGTGCCGGCCTCGACGCCGTGATGGTCTAATAAGCCGAGTTCAAGTCTGACTTGCGCTGGCGAGTTGTGTAATGCATCTACACAGAGTGGTGTAATGTATCTACAGAGAGTGGGTAATTCATCTACACAGAGTAAATGTAAATGTCAAGGTACTTATAGAGCGCACTGTCACCAGACGGCCACCTTGCGGTGTCGCCTTTGCGGTTTCCTGGCGCTGATACTCATACCGCTGTGGAACCCCTCCTGGCTTTCCCTGTGAAGTGTCCACTCCTGGGCACCCCCAGTCATCCTTAGCGCTGTTGGGGCCGGTGTGGAGGCTAAGCAAGCTATTGCCCAGAGTTGCAGCATGGGGCCCGTGATTAGAATAGGCACCGAGGCAAGAATAGACAGGTCCGAGGAAATTGAGCCCGAGCCCCGCCGAGGCGGGAATCGAACCCTGGTCCCCGGCCAGAACTCTGCTTCAGGGTCTGCCGCTCTAACCATTGAGCCACACTCCTCCACAGAGTGGTGTAATGCATCTACACAGAGTGGGTAATGCATCTACAAAGAGCGGTGTAATGCATCTACAGAGAGAGGTGTAATGCATCTACAGAGAGTGGGTAATTCATCTACACAGAGTGGTGTAACGCATCTACACAGTGCAATGTAACGCATCTACACAGTGTGGTGTAATGCGTCTACACAGAGTGGTGTAATGCATCTACACAGAGAGGTGTAATGCGTCTACACAGAGTGGTGTAATGCATCTACAGAGAGTGGATAATTCATCTACACAGAGTGGTATAATGCATCTACTAAGAGTGGTGTAATGCGTCTACACAGAGAGGTGTAATGCATTTACAGAGAGTGGGTAATTCATCTACACAGAGTGGTATAATGCCTCTACACAGAGTGGTGTAACTCGTCTACACAGAGAGGTGTAATGCAAATTCAAATTCAAATTTATCTTTATTGTTTGATTACTTAAAACCATAAACACTTTAAAACGTGTGATTCATATGTACAAAAAACGAAATTTTTAAAAGATGCAGATTAATAAAGAGAGAGTGCTATGCTCTTACTTAACAAAAGGGTTATGATTAAAATTCCCAGATATTTGTTAATTGCCTGTAATGTTCGGAGCCTTGGTTGTCAGAGCGATCATGACGTCGCTATTAAAATCTGAAGAGGGGCAGCTAGACATATATTTAAAAAAAAAGTCATATAAGGAAGTATGAACAATTAAAAATAGGCGAGAAACAATGTTCAAGTAAACAACACTGGATGATCAAGAGTTCATAAATTGATCATGGGGCGACATAACGGCGCAGCCTGAAGGAGAGAGATTTGCGGCCCTGTTTTTCCTCAGTGCTTTAGCTGCTCTGGTGACAAATTTGGTGAACCGAATGTTCAACTTCGTGTTTTCTGAGTTCATGGTAGCTATTATAGCCTGTCGACATGTACGAGTTCCGAGTTTATTCCATTCATCCCGCAGTAAGGACCTTCTTAAGCAATGCGGGACATGCGCAGGCTATGTGCTCCATTGCTTCAGAGTGGTAGCCGCACTCCCTACATTCGGTACTGACACTAGGGTGCCGCCATTCAGGTAAGTGCTTTAAAAATGGCCATTCACCCATCCTCAGGGCCATAAACTTTAGCTTTCAAAAAAGTGCAAACATGCTTGATAAATAAGATGATTCGACCCCCGGTTCGAAGTCAGAAATAACTGCCAAGCCGTTTTTCCTTTTGGACAGTTTTGCCCTGTCAGTGTGAAAAGACCACAGCCGGACACTTCTCTTGATGACAGACTCTAACGCCAGCTGAGATGGATTTGTTCCCCAGTTGTCCTTTACACCAAGTAGCTGCAGGGAATGGGCCAGATGGCGCCAAATTTTTGGCTGGTTTGGCTGGTTGATATTTTATTCCAAAGTCTAGCCTCCATGCTGCATTCCCTGGAGTTGTGCAGTCTGATGAACACGCCGGCCTCGACGCCGTGATGGTCTAATAAGCCGAGTTTGAGTCTGACTTGGGCTGGCGAGTTATGTAATGCATCTACACAGAGTGGTGTAATGCGTCTACACAGAGTGGCGTAATGCATCTACACAGAGTGGGTAATGCATCTACAAAGAGTGGTGTAATGCATCTACAAAGAGTGGTGTAATGCATCTACACAGAAAGGTGTAATGCATCTACAGAGAATTGGTAATTCATCTACACAGAGTGGGTAATGCATCTACAAAGAGCGGTGTAATGCATCTACACAGAGAGGTGTAATGCATCTACAGAGAGTGGGTAGTTCATCTACACAGAGGGGGGAACACCTCTACACAGTGTGGTGTAATGCATCTACAACAGGGACCTGCACTCTCCCTTTCAACTATCTGAAGTCTGTAAAATGAGTGAAACAGTGATAGGTACTAATAAAGGGTCACTAGCGGTCAATACCTCCAAGAGACAGATTTGGGCTGACGTGTGATCGACAACCTTTGCCTGCAATGGGTGAACTGGTGGCAAGCCAAAGGTGGATTTTAAAGCGTTTTAACTATTACTGCACTACTTCTTCTTCCATTTCTCCACTTCGGTGTGCTACCAAAGGAGGTCAAAGTTGATGGGTTCGAGATTTTCCATCAAAGCTCCACCAGCAATACATTTCATATTAAGGCTCATTAAAGTTTCTATGGTTATCCTCCAACTTTAAAAACAAGTGCCTTGACACTGGAGCATATTGTAGACCTAGAATGCTGTAAGACTCTGAGCATAAATCTCCTGAAAGGTCAACAGTCATTGTGTCCGCAATGATTCTTTGTAGTGTGTCTTACCTCAGAGCCTCCTCTGGTAAACCGCTGTGCCAACTGTGCCAAGGTTCACAAAGTTTGGAAACATCCAAAGAGGAAATTATGACAAGAATACACCCGAGAAGTATTGGCCAGAATTACCTGAATGACAGGAGATGAGAGAAAGGAGGGCAGTGTGCACCTCACTTACACCCTGATTGTTTGGCAATGCCCATCACACATAATTTCTATGTTCTTTATATTTACAGTGATCTTGTAATTTTCCTTAGCAGGAAAAGAGATTCAAGGTGAAATTCACATGCTGGAAATCCATCTTCAGAGAGGTGTAATGCATTTACAGAGAGTGGGTAATTAATCTGCACTGAATGGTGTAACACATCTACACAGTGTGGTTTAATGCATCCACACAGAGTGGTGTCATGCATCCACACAGAGTAGTATAATGCATCTACATAGTGTGGTGTAATGCATCTACACAGAGTGGTGTAATGCATCTAGTGGTGGAATCTATCTACACACGAGACAACTATGTCCCCAAGAATCAAGATCAGAACTATGATGGAGACTCCTCCGATACGGGCTCGGATAACTCGAATTCTAGCAGAGGTAGTGGTAAACGGTACAACAGAGGGAGGGACAATTACAATCAGCGTCCTTTCTACCCAAGAGGTGGCAGATGGAATGGCTACCAAGGACCTCCCACGTATCCCCCCTATGCTTATGGTCCACCCATGATGGGGGACCTTTTCCACAGTGGATACCACCTCCACAAGAATTTGATTACAACTACCAAACTCCACCACCTTTTTTAGGGGCACGCCAGGGACCATGAAGGGGTCGGAACAGAGGTGTATACAACGTCCATTGGTCCACACCAGAGACCGAGACCCCTTAAGTGTCAACCAGGGGCATGACCAACAACATGCCCCCCCAGCCATCAACGAGTCGGAAGTAAACCTAGTGGTAAATCTTACTGACTTGACCCTTACACCGATACAGAGCAAAGTCCTTGAGAGAGGACTAGGCTTTGTACCCACAAACCGGTTTGACAAATTTAAGATTCTTACAGAAATTACTGAGTTCATTCACAAACTGAAATTGAAAGTGTTCTTCAGTAACCAACCCACCACTGAGGTGAATAGAAAGGACACAGGACTTCGCAATAAATCTACCTTTGTACCCCCTGACTCCACACTTCCTGTAGAAATCCTTGCCTTTGAGAAAGCCGTGATGGGGGAAATACAGGATATCTCAACAGTGAACGACAACACCTTTCCGAATACGTCGAGGGAGGAAAAGGAGGCAATACGCCAATTATCAATGAACCAGGATATCACAATCAAACCCGCAGACAAGGGGGGAGCGATTGTGTTACAAACCACAGACAATTATGATAACGAATGTAGGAAACTCCTAGATGATCGTAGGAACTATGGTATCCTACAGGAAGACCCTACTGAATCAATCAGGATCAGAATTGTCACTATGGTGGAAGAAGCACTAGCTAATGACTGGATCTCTAAGAAAGAGGCTGAATTTCTGGTCAATAAAAGCACCAGGGTCCCCTATTTTTATACTATACCTAAGATCCATAAAAACCTTGGATCCCCCCCTGGTAGACCCATTGTTTCCGGGGTCAATTCCATCTTGGAACCACTGTCCAGGTTCGCGGATGCCTTTCTTCGCCCCTTGGTTCAAGCCACCAGCACCCATTTGCGAGACACCAAGAATGTCTTGCAAGTGCTGCAGGATATTGATTTTGATCCTACCAAGAATCTCCTCATGGGACTTGATGTTAAGAGTCTTTATACTAGCCTCCCGCATGACGAAACGCTGCTTATTATAGAGGAAGTATTGTTTTCCACTCCTTGGGAATATCAGACACCTCGCAATTTAGTGATGGTATGTGTATCTTTGGCACTCACCCAAAACTTCTTCATGTATGCTAAAGACATATATGAACAACGACACGGTACCAGCATGGGGAGCACCTTCGCTCCGAGCCTGGCAGGCCTCTATGTACACCATCTAGAGGCCAACAGAATCTTGCATACCACGAACCCCTTCCTTACACACATCAAAGTCTGGAAAAGATACATTGATGATGTTCTGGTCATATGGGAAGGTGATGCTGACTCAACTGAGGCCTTCATGCTGTGGCTTAACCAACAAAATGCATTTCTTAAATTCACACATACAGTATCAGATGACAATTTGGTTTTTCTGGATCTTAATATCTATCCGGACCAGGGAAGACTGAAAACCACCACACACTTCAAAGCAACGGCAAAAAACTGCTTACTCCTGTTCGATAGCTTCCACCCCCGCCACTTGAGCGAGAACCTACCGTATGGACAATTCCTCCGTTTACGGAGAAATTGTACTGAAACTAATGAGTTAAAAAAACAAGCATCTGAACTACGCCAAAAACTGATTAGACGGAACTACCCTAATAAAGTCATTGACAAAGCCCTTAAGAGAGCAAGGAATAACAACAGAGAAGCCCTATTGGAAGACAAAGTGGTCACTCAGGCTGAAGAAAGACCTATCTGTGTAACCACTTATAACACGCATTCCAACAAAATCACGAAGATAGTGAACAAACATTGGCGACTTCTCAACAGTTGCGGTCTGAAATCACTAAACCAATGTTTGCACACAAAAGAGGTAGGAACCTCAGAGACATGCTTGTCCATACTAGACCCAGGAACACACCCCGGCCTATAATTGAAGGTTTACTACCACCAATACAGGGACATCACCCATGTGGTAACTGTAGCACATGCCATCTCACGAAAAAAAGCAAACACATTAAATTCCGGAATGGTGATGAGTGGGACCAGAGAAGCTTTACTAATTGTAATAGCAAAAATGTGGTCTATCTAATCACCTGCCCATGTGGTCTTGAATATGTGGGGATGACCACTAGACCAATCAAGATACGTGTAGGTGAACATCGAAGTAATGTAAGATGTGGGAGGAGTACTACTAAGATGTCCAGCCACTACATATCCAGTGGACATGGTATTGACGATTTACAGTGGACAGTGATCGAACAATTAGGCGGAGAACATGGCCTCCTTGAAAAAGAACAGCGTTGGGTTTTTCGTCTTGGAACCCACATCTGTGGACTGAATGACGAAATACCATGGAATCGATTCCATCTGTGATTTTCAGACTACCAATTCTTCATGTATCAGTGATGATTTTCGGATTTATGCAGCCTCCTTTCTCTCCTGTTTTGGGGAGTTTGCCTGTCTCATAATCCTCTTCCGTGTTGTATGTGTCATTACCTAACTCTAGGTGTCACTGTGCCCATACCTGGTTCTCTATAAACTAAGGTTGATGTTCATGGCCACCGGCAACAACGGGTGGGGTTATCCCTCCTAAACACCCTTGAGAGTGCTTTTTTTTACCTTTGGGCTTCAGACTATGCCTAGATCCAGTTGATTTGAACATGGGTGTATGTAAAGCAATTTGCCTTCGGCGATAGATTATTTTTTTCACCGAAGCGGTGTTCGTTTATTTAAATGCCACTTTTTGTGTAGTTCTGCTGTTGACTATTGTCCGCAGTTAAATTCATCAGGCACCTTAGAAATATGTCTCTGGTATATAATTATACCATGTATCACACTTTGACCCGGCCGACTTACTTCCGGTTCCGGGTCGCTGAAGGCAGAGGTAGCGGGTCAACGTGCAACGGTGTAATCACCGGCTTTCGCGCGCTTACCTTGATTGAAGCTAATATTTAAAGCCGCTCCCTCCCGCTCAGTATCATCGATGGAGCCGACCAGGGTGGTTTACTTGGCAGGACATTGTTCCAGGGAGTTGTAAGTACGGCATAGCCGTAACCTGTAGGGATTGCCTACCTCGGACCATTGCAACGTCATTCTCGTGACCGATTGGGAATATACTTTCTCCTTTGTTCCACCATATAGATAGCCGATTTGGCACTTCCACCACTCGGTCCACGAGCTCATGAGGTTATTTACTCTCTTTACAGCAAGTATGTTGTTTTTTTGACATGTTCCCACTGTTATGGATAACTATTGTTTTGGGAATTTTAGGATCATAGGAACTCTGTTCCTTTCTGAATAGAGCGTGTGCTTTATGTTACGTGTATGTTCTGTCTAATGTTTATGTCTATTTGTCACCCAGTATCTTCACCACAGACCACGTGATAACGTTATGGATAGCGTTAAGAGGAGATTATTATAACACTTCTTTTTCAGATCACTATTTGCACACGATGGATTGATCATCTAGCTACGTGAAATATGGCTTTTATCTCCCCTTTTGTGTTTGTTTTTTCTAGGTTAATGGACCATGTAAGACCTATTTAGGCATTACTTACCTTAGGAGGTTATTTACTTCCTTTTTCGTTTATTCATTCATTATTTTCATTTTACACATCACAGTGAGTTTTAGGAAGGGATCCTTAATGTCCTGAAGAAGAAGCACGGGGAAGCTTCGAAACATGTCGACACACTTAGGAGGCACAGCTCATTGAGGCATCCTTCCTACTCCCCCTCACCTTTTTACTAATACCAGCTCAAACTGTATAATAAACTTCTTTGACCAAAGAGCCAGGTATTTTTTAATTCACGTTTCCATCCACTCCTGACCCTTCCTCTCACACACTCGCATCACACATAGTCGTCTCATTAATAACAGTGCTCCCACGCAGACGTAGGTCGTAGCACGCCCCGTCCCGTAGAGGGGCTGGAAGACCCCTATGATGAAGCATGACACCAAGGGCCCTTTTGGTGTTTGAGGGGTATTTAAACAACTGATGTGTATTCTCCACGACTGTGGGATACATATATTTCTGCGGGAGGTTTTGACATATTGTACCTACGGGTGGATCCCTATGTTTATGGTGGAATCTATCTACAGAGAGTGGTGTAATCTATCTACACAGAGCGGGAAATGCATCTACACAGAGAGGTGTAATACATCTACACAGAGCTGGTAATGGAAATACATAGAGAGGTGCAATGCATCTACATGGAGCGGTGTGATGCATCTACACAGTGTGGTGTAATGAATCTACAAAGAGCGATGTATTGCATCTACTCAGAGAGGTGTAATGCATCAACAGAGAGTGGGTAATTCATCTGCACAGTGCAGTGTGATGCATCTACACAGTGTGGTGTATAGCATCCACACAGAGCGGTGTAATCCATCCACACAGAGTGGTGTAATGCATCTACACAGTGTGGTGTAACACATCTACAAAGTGTGATGTAATGCATCTACACAGTGTGGTGCAACACATATACACAGTGTCGTGTAACACATCTACACAGTGTGGTGTAACACACCTACACAGTATGGTGTAATGCATCCACACAGAGCGGTGTCATCCATCCACACAGAGTGGTGTAACGCATCTACACAGTGTGGTGTAACACATCCACACAGTGTGGTGTAACACATCTACAAAGTGTGGTGTAACGGATCTACACAGTGTGGTGTAAAGCATCTACACACTGTGGTATAACGCATCTACACAGTGTGGTGTAACGCATCTACACAGTGTGGTGTAACGCATCCACACAGAGTGGTGTAATGCATCTACATAGTTTGGCGAAAACATCTACACAGTGTGGTGTAATCCATCCACACAGTGTGATGTAATGAATCTACACAGTGTGGTGTAATGCATCTACACAGAGCGGTGTAATGCATCTACACAGAGTGCTCTAACACATCTACACAGTGTGGTGTAACACATCTACACAGTGTGGTGTAACATATCTACACATTGTTGTGTAATGCATCAGCAGAGTTTAGTGTAATGCATCTACACATTGTGGTGTAATGCATCCACACAGAGTAGTGTAATGCATCTACACAGTGTGGTGTAAGGCATCTACACAGTGTGGTGTAACGCATCTACTCAGTGAGGTGTAACACATCTACACAGTGGGAGGTAACACATCTACACAGTGTGATGTAACGCATCTACACAGTGTGGGGTAACGCATCTACACAGTGCGGTGTAATGCATCTACACAGTATGGTGTAATGCATCTACACAGTGTGGTGTAATGCATCAACATAGTGTGCTCTAATACATCTACACAGTGTGGTGTAATGCATCCACACAGAGTGGTGTAATGCATCCACACAGAGTGGTGTAATGCATCCTGTGAGACCGGCCTCGTGGCGTGGGCCCTCCCGACCAGCAAGTTACACTACAACCACGCCGAACCTCGTGGGCACGGCCTCCCGGCTTCCGTGGACCAACATCCCGAGGGCCGACCAGATCCCCAACACGCATGCCCGGCCGAGGGAGAACGAAACCCCCCCCCAAACCAGACCGAGAGGCGCCGACCCTGTCACACCTCTGGTCTCTCCCCCGAGGGAGGTTTCGATCAACCACCAGGCCCCCGGTGAGCGGGCGCCTCGCCTGCTGAGTGTCTGGAGTCCCTCCCAGACCCACCTGAACAGATCAAGGGGCCGAGCGACAGGAAACCCCGACACACCGCCCCCCAGGCACCAGACCCCTCTCCGCGAGGACTCCGGACTTCAAAGAGGAGGGGGAGTATAACAAGGGGTGCTGAAGGGACGAGAGGCAGAGAAGACCTGGACTGACGAGAGCCTGCGGACTTGGTCGCGGCTCGATCGCTCCCCGAACAGAAGAACGCTACCCGAACTCTGAACCATCTGAGCCCTGCTGACGCTGTCGCGGCTCCCCGAACTCTGAACCATCTGAGCCCTGCTGACGCTGTCGCGGCTCCCCGAACTCTGAACCATCTGAGCCCTGCTGACGCTGTCGCGGCTCCCCGAACTCTGAACCATCTGAGCCCTGCTGACGCCGTCGCGGCTCCCTGAACTAAGACCCTCCGGTGCCTGCTGAGTGACTCGCGGCCCGCTCCTCCAAGAAAATCGGCAGAGATCGCCGAAAGAAGCAACATCCCCTCAGCTCGAGGATTGAGAGCTGGGCGCCGGATACCTCGCAGAGACACTGATTGAAAGACTGTCCCGCTACCCCTTTTCCCTCCATCATAAGATCGCTGCCGCTTGTGGCATCAATCTTGCACCTGCCTGCCGGATCATAAAGATCCCTGATAACCACCGATAAAAGCTTATTATCTTGCAACGATTTACTGTGTGGTGTCCCTCTATCCGCAGAAGAGAGAAGCGTAGCGCGTGCGATCCTAG
The DNA here is from genome assembly GCF_964204655.1 of Triturus cristatus. Lineage (NCBI taxonomy): Eukaryota > Metazoa > Chordata > Amphibia > Caudata > Salamandridae > Triturus > Triturus cristatus. Next base: position 45,612,744 of record NC_140589.1, read on the forward strand.
GTGCGAGACCCTTCCAGGCCTAACTGGGAAAGGTGGGCCTCAGGGTGGTCAGGAACACATTCCGCAGCCCCCCCGGGGAACGCCTTCCAACATTTGGTGGCAGCGGTGGGATCCGAGCCAACACCTAGAGATCGTGCAGTAGACGGCATACGCATCACCAAGAAGGATGGAAGGAGAAACTTCCCTAGGTGCCGCAGGCACCAACCCGAGCACGGCATTCCAAAAAGACCAGTTAGAATCTTATACACACCGAGAACTGAAACAATTTTGCAAAGACTTTGGAATCGCTACCACCGGACTAAGCACGAAAGAGGACTTCCAGGGGGCATTAAAAACCTGGGTCGAGGCAGAATCTCCCCAGACACAGACAGAAGGAGAACCTCCCAACGAACCACGAAGCAACCCGGGGAGGAACGGCGCCCCCGAGAGGGGCCTATCCCCAGAGGAACTAGCGGACCGAGAAAGAGATCGCAACCACGAACTAGAACTAGCAAAATTAAAAATCGAAGGAGAGCTAAAGCTGGCTGAGAAAAAACTGGCGGTGGAACAGTTACGCCTACAAGGAGAACTAGAGGAAAAGAAACGACAGAGAGAACACGACGAGAAAAAACTCCAACTAGAGCACGAACGTAGCCTAAAAGAAATCGAGCTCAAGGCTAAGAAGGCGGAGGCCCGACCCTCGGAAACCCAACCCATCTCCTCCACCGTGGAACCAAAGGTCCACATCCCCAAAGTGGTGGTGAAAGAATACTATAAGAACGACGATATTCAGCAATGGTTCAAGGCCTACGAAGTCGCCATGACCTCCCACCGAGTCCCGCAGAAGGACTGGGGGGCTGGGCTGTGGGGCCGGTTCCTGAGCGAGGGGAGAGATACCCTGCTGGACCTGCCCTCCACCGTGATGAACTCCTACAGTCACATGAAAGAGGTTCTAGTAGCCAGATATGGGCTCACCCCTGAAATGTACCGGCAACGGTTTAGAGACTGCAAAAAGATACCCGGTACCACCTGGGTGGAGTACGTGAACTTCTACAGCCGGGCCTTGGACGGATGGATCAAGGGCAGCAAGGTCTCCACCTTCGAGGAGCTGTTCGACCTAATCGCATGGGAACACTTGTCCGCGAATTGCTTCGTAGAGCTGCGCCAGCACCTCCTGGACAGCAAACTCACAGACCCTCGAAAACTGGCCGTCGAGGCTGACCGATGGGTGAACACCCGGGCCTCCCGGGGCCCCGTGGGGGACTATGGTCGCCACAGTCAGGGACCCCCCCGCCAGAGGGGCGGAGGTAATCAAGGCCGGCAAAGGGAGCTTCCGGGGGGATCCCCGCTCAGCCCTCCCAGAGGACAATCTCCGCCCTTTCCAGCTCCACCTCCGGCCAGCACCGGGCCACCAGGGAGGCCAGGGCCCTGAGTGAGGATCACCTGCTTCCGCTGCCAACAGACCGGACACTATGCCAGCGACCCCCAGTGTCCCCTGTACCAGCGGTCCACCACAACAACCCCGCCGACTCGACAGATGGCCTCCGTAGCCCTGGGGGAAGAGATAGAAGACTCCGAAGAATGGGAACCAGCCGCCATGGCCTTGGTCTCCCTAGGGGATCGAGAGATGGTCCCCGGAACGTCCCTGCCCGCCAACACGAAGAAGTACCGACAGCAGGTGACGGTCAACGGTCACCGCATCGAGGGCCTCCGGGACACGGGGGCGAGTGTCACGGCGGTTCATTGTCACCTGATCTCCGAGGATCAGATCCTGCCTGGCGCCTTTTGTCCCGTCATATCATCAGACAATTCCGAGAGCCTCTGTCGGATGGCCCTAGTCCCCTTCGAATGGGGGGGAGTCACCGGCAAGTTAAAAGTGGCGGTCCGAACCTCCCAGCCCGTGGACTGCCTCCTGGGCAATGACCTTGAGAACTCCCCGTGGGGACAAGTGGAACAAAGAGCCCACCTCGAGATGATGGGCCTCCCCGAGTGGGTATGCGCCACCACTCGCTCAATGACTCTCCGGGCACCTCCCTCCGAGGGGGAAGAGCCCATGCCGCTAGACACCGCCACCACCCCCGAGATCCAGAATACACCACCAGAGGCCAACGACCCCCTTCTGGACGAACCGACCGCTCCCGAAGAAGGGTTAGTGCCTTCCGACCCCGAAGCCCTGACGCACCTCGAGGACCTGCCAGAACTGGCCCAGTGGCCCTGCGAAGGGGGCCCCTCCCGTGAAGAATTCTGCCAAGAACAATCCACCTGCCCGTCCCTCATCGGACCCCGACAACAGGCCGAGGCCCAAGCAGCAGGCGACCAGACTGGCACCCACTGGGTATACTGGGAGGACGGCCTCCTGTACAGCGAACAGAAGTCGGCCGAGTTGGGATCGGCCCGGGTACTAGTGGTACCCCTACGCTTCCGAAGTCTCCTCCTGGGCCTGGCCCATGATGTACCCCTGGCCGGACACTTAGGCCAAGATAAGACCTACCAACGGCTCGTCACCCACTTCTATTGGCCCAAGATGCGAGCAAATGTGGAGGCCCACTGCAAATCCTGCCCCACGTGCCAGGCCAGTGGAAAGAGTGGGGGCAAGCGCAAGGCTCCGCTCCAGCCCTTCCCCGTCGTCAGTACCCCTTTTGAGCGGGTAGGAATCGACATTGTGGGACCGCTGGACCCCAAGACCGCCCAGGGCCACCGGTTCATTCTCGTCCTAGTGGATCATGCCACCCGTTACCCCGAGGCCCTACCTCTCCGCACCGTGACGGCCCCCGTGGTGGGCCGGGCCTTGATGGGGATCTTCTCCCGCATGGGGTTCCCCCGCGAAGTCGTGAGTGACCGGGGTACGAACTTTATCTCCCGTTATATGAAATCCCTCTGGCAGCAGTGCGGAGTATCGTACAAATTCACCACCCCGTACCACCCCCAAGGAAACGGACTAGTCGAGCGCTTTAACAAAACGCTGAAAGGAATGATCATGAGCCTCGAGGAACCCCTACGCCGGAGGTGGGACGTCCTCCTCCCATGTCTCCTGTTCGCCTACCGGGAGGTTCCCCAAAAATCCCTGGGGTTCAGCCCATTTGAACTATTATATGGACACCCCGTCCGAGGACCCCTGAGCCTGGTCAAGGAGGGGTGGGAAACAACCCCCCGGGGGACCCCTCCGGACGTGTTCCGATACATCTTGGCGCTCCGCAACCAGACCCGAAAATTCAGGGAACTCGCAGAAGCAAACCTCGAGGCCAGTCAAGAAGAAATGAAGCGCTGGTATGACCAGAATGCTACGCTGGTCGAGTTTCAGCCGGGCCAACAAGTCTGGGTCATGGCCCCGGTGAGACCCTGCGCTCTCCAAGATAAATGGACTGGGCCCTTCAAGGTGGTCGAGCGGAAGAGCCAAGTCACATATCTCATCGATGTGCAGTCCCCGCGGAACCCCCACCGGGTTCTCCACGTGAACCGCCTCAAGCCCCACTTTGTGCGGACCGAATTAAGTCTACTCCTGGCCACCGATGATGGGGCCGAAGAAGACACCGAGCCCCTTCCAGACCCCCTGGGGGCGAAGGAAACCAATGGATCCGTGGAGGGAGTGAGACTGTCGACCGCCCTCACAGCCCAACAGACCGACGACTGCCGCCAGCTACTAGGGCAGTTCGCGGATCTCTTCTCCCTGACCCCCGGGGTCACCAGCTGGTGTGTCCACGACGTGGACACCAGAGACAGCCCGCCAGTGAGACATCGGGCCTACCGGGTCCCTGATCCGGTCCGGACCTGCATCCAGACCGAGGTGACAAAGATGTTAGACCTCGGGGTGATTGAACCCTCCGACAGCCCCTGGGCCAGCCCGGTAGTCCTGGTTCCGAAAGCGACTACCCCGGGTGTTGCCCCCGAGCTGAGGTTTTGCGTGGACTACCGAGGCCTCAATGCGGTCACCCGAGCAGACGTCCACCCTATCCCCCGTGCCGACGAACTCATTGACCGCCTTGGGGCCGCCCGCTACCTCAGCACCTTCGACCTGACCAGTGGGTACTGGCGGATTGCCCTCACCGAGGGAGCCAAGGAGCGCTCCGCCTTCTCCACCCCGGATGGGCACTACCGCTTTAGGGTGATGCCCTTCGGAATGAAAAATGCCCCGGCCACCTTCCAGCGGCTGGTGAACAGGGTCCTGTCCGGACTAGAAGGGTTCAGCGCAGCATACCTCGACGACATAGCGGTCTTCAGCTCCCAATGGACCGAGCACCTCCAGCACCTCCGTCAAGTCCTGCTGGCTCTGCGCCGAGCCGGCCTCACCGTCAAAGCTAGCAAATGTCAAATTGGGCACGGCTCCGTAACCTATCTGGGGCACCAGGTGGGGAGTGGGCAGGTCGCCCCCCTCCAGCCGAAGATCGACGCCATCTTGTCCTGGGAACCCCCTGCAACCCAAACGGAAGTCCGGGCCTTCCTGGGCCTCACCGGCTACTACCGAAGGTTTATTAAAAACTATGGCAGCATCGCAGGCCCTCTCACAGAACTAACCTCCAAAAAACACCCCAAGAAAATACACTGGACTCCCTCCTGCCAGAAGGCGTTCGACACCCTAAAGGCCGCAATGTGCGCGGCTCCAGTGCTCAAAGCACCCGACTAAGCCCAGGAGTTTGTAGTCCAGACGGACGCCTCGGAACACGGCATCGGGGCAGTCCTCTCACAGTACGACGACAAAGGCATAGATCAGCCCATAGCCTTCATCAGCCGAAGGTTACTGCCCCGGGAACAGTGGTGGAGCACAATTGAACGAGAGACGTTCGCAGTAGTCTGGGCCCTCAAAAAGCTACAGCCCTACCTGTTCGGAACACACTTCCGAGTGCAAACAGATCATCGACCCCTGCGGTGGTTGATGCAGATGCGAGGGGAAAACCCCAAGCTGCTACGCTGGTCCATCTCTCTCCAGGGGATGGATTTCACTGTGGAACATCGCCCCGGGACTGACCACGCCAACGCGGACGGCCTGTCCCGATTCTTCCGCTTCAGCGAGGAGAACTCCCAAGTGGATGGGTAGTTCTCCCCGCCTTTCAGCTGGGGGGGGCACGTGTGAGACCGGCCTCGTGGCGTGGGCCCTCCCGACCAGCAAGTTACACTACAACCACGCCGAACTTCGTGGGCACGGCCTCCCGGCTTCCGTGGACCAACATCCCGAGGGCCGACCAGATCCCCAACACGCATGCCCGGCCGAGGGAGAACGGAACCCCCCCCCAAACCAGACCGAGAGGCGCTGACCCTGTCACACCTCTGGTCTCTCCCCCGAGGGAGGTTTCGATCGACCACCAGGCCCCCCAGTGAGCGGGCGCCTCGCCTGCTGAGTGTCTGGAGTCCCTCCCAGACCCACCTGAACAGATCAAGGAGCCGAGCGACAGGAAACCCCGACACACCGCCCCCCAGGCACCAGACCCCTCTCCGCGAGGACTCCGGACTTCAAAGAGGAGGGGGAGTATAACAAGGGGTGCTGAAGGGACGAGAGGCAGAGAAGACCTGGACTGACGAGAGCCTGCGGACTTGGTCGCGGCTCGATCGCTCCCTGAACAGAAGAACGCTACCCGAACTCTGAACCATCTGAGCCCTGCTGACGCTGTCGCGGCTCCCCGAACTCTGAACCATCTGAGCCCTGCTGACGCTGTCCCGGCTCCCCGAACTCTGAACCATCTGAGCCCTGCTGACGCTGTCGCGGCTCCCCGAACTCTGAACCATCTGAGCCCTGCTGACGCCGTCGCGGCTCCCTGAACTAAGACCCTCCGGTGCCTGCTGAGTGACTCGCGGCCCGCTCCTCCAAGAAAATCGGCAGAGATCGCCGAAAGAAGCAACATCCCCTCAGCTCGAGGATTGAGAGCTGGCCGCCGGATACCTCGCAGAGACACTGATTGAAAGACTGTCCCGCTACCCCTTTTCCCTCCATCATAAGATCGCTGCCGCTTGTGGCATTAATCTTGCACCTGCCTGCCGGATCATAAAGATCCCTGATAACCACCGATAAAAGCTTATTATCTTGCAACGATTTACTGTGTGGTGTCCCTCTATCCGCAGAAGAGAGAAGCGTAGCGCGTGCGATCCCAGGTGCGAGACCCTTCCAGGAAGGGCCTCCCTGCTCTTGCTCGGCCTAACTGGGAAAGGTGGGCCTCAGGGTGGTCAGGAACACATTCCGCAGCCCCCCCGGGGAACGCCTTCCAACACATCCACACAGAGTGCTCTAATACATCTACACAGTGTGGTGTAACACATCTACACAGTGTGGTATAACGCATCTACTCAGTGTGGTTTAACGCATCTACACTGTGTGGTGTAACGCATCTACACAGTGTGGTGTAATGCATCTACACAGTGAGGTTTAACACATCTACACAGTGTGATGTAACGCACAGTGCAGGGTAACGCATCTACACAGTGTGGTGTAATGCATCTACACAGTGTGGTGTAACGCAGCTACACAGTGTGGTGTAATGCATCTACACAGTGTGGTGTAACCATCTACACAGTGTGGTGTAACACATCTACACAGTATGGTGTAACGCATCTACCCAGTGTGGTGTAATGCATCTACACAGTTTGGTGTAATGCATCTACACAGTGTGGTGTAATGCATGTAATGCATTCACACAGAGTGGTGTAATGCATCTACACAGTTTGGTGTAACACATCTACACAGTGTGGTGTAATCCATCCACACAGAGTGGTGTAATGCATCTACACAGTGTGGTGTACCGCATCTACACCGTGTGATGTAATGCATCTCCACAGTGTGGTGTAATGCATCTACACAGAGCGGTGTAATGCATCTACACAGAGTGCTCTTATACATCTGCACAGTGTGGTGTAACACATCTACACAGTGTGGTGTAACACATCTACACAGTGTGTGTGTTGGACTTGGCCCTTCTGGCAAGTTCACCCCTAGAACTTTTTGCATTATCCTAGCCTTTTCCTGTGTTGTACTAGTGGTTTTAGGCCTCTAGGCGCTTTAACACTGTGTCCCAGTGTAAAGTGCGTGCGCTCTGGGTTACATTGAGTGAGACTGACCTGCCCTCTCATAGAAATGCATGGGGGATCTGAGTGACCATGTTAGTTCCTGATGCGTGGGGAGTGCAGGGCCGAGTTTGGTATGTGCGGACTCGTGTGATGAAATGCTGCGCGATGATGTATGCGACGTCAATGTACCTAGTGTATAAGTAACACTTCTAGAAGTGGGCATTTCTGTGTGCAGTGTGAGATGAGTGCCTTGTCTGGCGATTGGCTGGCTGAGGTCATGTGACGGGCTAGGGAATCCCCAGAGTCAGGAGGAGTCACCCAGTGGTGAATGGGGAGACCAGCAGCTAGATGGGTGGGAGGAGTACACCTGGGACCTGAATAGGGTTGGGCTTTCCCCACACAATGCTGGCTCTGCCCCCTGTGGTGCGACTGATGACCCTGGCCTGTCCTGTGAATAGGGAGAGGGGCTGAGCAAAACAAAGTGCTCAGGAACCAGTTGCATCTGGTTCACCCCTCCCCTGCACCTTTGGAGACAAAGGATTCTCTGTATAAAAGAGGGGCTGTGACCCCATGAAAATGTTCTCGTTCTGACTTGAATCTGCCAGGGGCGTGCTGCTGCTGGGACCCAGGGGAAGGCTTGCCTCCCTGGGCCCTGCCTAGCCCCTGGATACCTGGAAGACTTCTGGGAACTTCTGCTGCATCCTTCTGGCGCCTGGGGGCGCTTTGCCTTGGATTTTGGTCCTCCACATAGCGCCTGGAGAGCGCTTTATTCTAATTTCCCCCAGAGAGAGGAGCTGGGGCTGTGCAGCGTCGCACTGCTGAGAGCGAGAGAGAGGGAATCCCCAGCATAGGGATTCCCCCATGATGTGTGCCTTGCGGGTGCCCACCCCGCTGATTTGGGTGCTTTGGGTGCGCAGGTGCCCAGTGCCACCCTGCTTTATATCCCAATTCGGAGGGAGCCTACCCCTCATGGCGCCTGTTTGATTTAATAGCGGGAGCCCACCCCGCGTTTCACCGCCGCGGCCCGAGCCGCATTCAAAAATTACCGCTGAGTCCGCGGCCCGCCTGGATGTGGGCGGGGCCGCGTGACGGAAGCGGAAGTGCGGCCATTTTCGGGGGAAGCTGCAGCCCCGGAGCTTACGGCAGGAGAGAGGACGGGAGCTCACCCCGCCTCCCGGAGACAGGGGAAGAGGTAAATGCCCCCGGAGCCTTGCGGGCTCCACAACCAAGTCCCGGGTCCCAGGAGGGGGCCTGGGTGAAGTGCGAAAGCTGCGCGAGGCTCCCATCTGCGAGGGAAGCCCCACGCCGCATGAGAAGTGCTGCCGGTCCTGCCATGAGAAGAGCAGGGAGGAGACCCCGAGCAGCGCCAGTGAGCCGGTGAGTGGGGCTCGTGTGCGTAGTGCCTGGGAGAGGCACAGAGTCAGAGCGGCCCCATCTGGCAGAGGGCCGCTCCAACGCTTGAGGCCAGCATTACTTTTGGGGGCAAGTTCTTTTTGATTGGCGCATGTTATTTCTAGAGCCTATGTGGCTCCAACGTGGGCATGTTGTGTTTAGGCGCCCCCCGCCCCCATGTGGGCACGATTGTTTCTCGAGCCTGTGTGGCTCCCACGGGCATAGGTATATTCAGAGCCCCGAGTGGCTCCCACAGTGGCCATGATCTGTTTCTGAGCGCCAGTTCGCTCCATTGTGCTTTGGGGCAAGCTCTTTTCCTGTACTTGCCCATATTGATTTCAGGAGCCCGTGCGCTCCATGGGGACATGTTATTTTTAGAGCCTAGTTGGCTCCAATGTTTTGACATTATTCCCAGGGCCATGGAGAGCCCATGCCTCATCGTTGGCCTTCCCCCAGCTGCGCAGCACTTAGTGCCAGCTGCAGCATTTAGGCCCTGTTCTTGTCCCCCAGCTGCCCAGCAAGTAGTGGGCAGCTGCTACGTTTAGGTTCTGGCACAACCTGGACCCTAATGTAATTTAGGTGTTATTGCGATTTATGTGCTAACGTGATTGGGTGTTAGGAAATGTACTGTGTATAGCATGTTTTGCGCACCTTGTGTTTTATACCTCTAAATGTGGTCATTTCTGCCTAGGAGGTTGTTTTACCTGTTTAGGTTGATGTTAGGGAGATTGTACTTCCCTGTGCGATGTACGCCCCTAGAGTAGGTGGTTAGATCTAATGCGTTAGACTACTGAGAAATTGCATAATGTGTTTATGCCCCTGTGATGGATGCAGGATAGGTTTTATACCTGATGCTAGTGTGATGACGCTGAGGTCATTATTGCGCCAGTAGTTACTGGTTGTGCTCTACAGTTACTTTGTGTTTCCATGGGTATATGTTCTACATTTACTATTGGTGATTTGTGCTGATTTTAACAGTGGTCCATGTGGCCCTGTCCCGTGTAAATAGTCCCTTGTAAAATTCTGCCCAGTGCCAGTTGGCACAGTGTAAATTGTGTGAATATTATCTAATGTGTTTTGGTATAATACAAAGGCTATGTTTATATAATACCATGTGTGGAGTTTCTTTTGTGGTGGGCCTTGGGTGTTGTTGCTGGGTGCGCGCGCAAACGCTTTACACATTGCCTCCGGGATAAGCCTGACTGCTCGTGCCAAGCTACCAAGGGGGTGAGCAGGGGTTATCTTTGGCATGTAACTCCCCAGCCCTGACTAGAGTGGTGGTTTCTGCCTGACTTTGGCACAAGCCCTAGCCAACCAGAAATCCCATTTCTAACATTGGTGATCAGCGGTGGGATTAGGACTTGCGTTTGCGCAGTACTGCGGCAGCAGCTGGCTGCACTACAAAACTCTGCATTTTAGATAGTCACATGGTATAGAGATTATTGTTCTAAGTTTGTTTTTAAGTGTCATTTCTGTGGAAATGTGTTTCTGGATTCACCAGTAAGGGTGGGATCCAGTGGTGGCAGCGGATGTGTGTCCAGTGCATGTATTCCCATTCCCAGTTCCCGGGGTAATGGTACCTGTGTCACGTGGTGGTCAGGTTGAGAAATCAGGGGCAGTAGAAACTGTCTTACCAGTCTTGGGAGGGGTGGGGATGAATGTGTAATGCGCTGGATGAATGTGAACGTCCCATTCCCAGTTCCCGGAGTAATGGTACCTGTGTCACGTGGTGGTCAGGTTGAGAAATTAGGGGCGGTAGAAACTGTCTTACTAGTCTGGGGGGGTGTGTGTGGATGAATGGTGAGAGTTCTCTGAAATAAGGAGCTTGCTGAATACTTTGGTGTGAGTTCTCTGAAATAAGGAGCTTGTTGGTTGATTGGGTATGAGTTCTCTGGGATAGGGAGCTTGCATTGGGGAGTGATTCCAAAAGGAGTGGCTGAGGTGTCTTCCAGCCCAGCGTGGTGGAAGAGGTTCAGAGTAGCCCAGCTAGGTCTCGGTGTAGGGGCTCACGTCCTGACTCTGCGGAGAAGGAGTGGGTGGGACTGCGTGTCTCCAGGTGCCCGAAACCCAGTCTCAGGGCCTGGATGGTTTCTTTAGGGAACATCAGGTCGGGGGCCTAGGCTGTACCAATAGGTCATTTGAGGAGGATCTCCCAGTGTCTAGAGGACGTGGAGTGTCTGTAATCAGAGCTCCAGTAGTCCTGGTGTCTGGCGGTACCGCTCCAGTTGGGCGGGTGCGGAAGTCCAGAGGGAGGGGTGAGAGGGGGAGGGATTCCCCAGTGGTAACCAATAGGTCAGGGACCAGCCGGGAGGGCTGAGTCGCCACTGAGTGACCGTGGTGTCGCCACTTCTGTCCTGGGGGGTCTGCACGCACTGTCAGATGGACAGGAGGTCGTGAGATCAGCGCCAGGCAGACTGTCACACGACCCATTAGTTATGTGTCACCCTCGTTAAGTCCTGGTTCGCCAGGCATCTGACCAAATGTAAATGTAAATGTCAAGGTACTTATAGAGCGCACTGTCACCAGACGGCCACCTTGCGGTGTCGCCTTTGCGGTTTCCTGGCACTGATACTCATACCGCTGTGGAACCCCTCCTGGCTTTCCCTGTGAAGTGTTCACTCCTGGGCACCCCCAGGGTGAAGCCAGGCATCCTTAGCGCTGTTGGGGCCCGTGTGGAGGTTAAGCAAGCTATTGCCCAGAGTTGCAGCATGGGGCCCGTGATTAGAATAGGCACCGAGGCGAGAATAGACAGGTCCGAGGAAATTGAGCCTGAGCCCCGCCGAGGCAGGAATCGAACCCTGGTCCATGGCCAGAACTCTGCTTCACGGTCTGCCGCTCTAACCATTGAGCCACACTCCTCCACCAAAGGGTACGTCCCTCGGTTGGGGAGCCAGTAGTCGGTGTTTCCGGATCTGGACGTAAGGGCAGCTGTAGTCCTGAGGGCAGGTGGGGCTCATCGTACGTGAAGAGACCCTGCTCTACAGTGGAAGGGGGTGCAGAGGGAGGGAGTCCTCACCTCTGACCCCCGTGGATCCCAGGTGGTAGACCAGTTGGTGGAGAGAGGTCCTGAACTGGTGGGAGAGTTGTGTTCTGGTGGGTGCTTCCCTGGGAGGGTGCGGAACCCCAGAAGTAGAGGTAGGGTGGGGCATTCTTGCCCGTGACCTCTGGTCAGCCTGAGGGTGCGGACCCTAGGTTGAAGGTTCAGTGGTAGTTTGGAACTACACTGAGAGGGAGAGTGCAGAAAAGCTTGTATGCCAGGGGTTACTACCCCCCACTCTGGGTTTGGCAAGGACCAGTGGTGTCTGGGTGGCCTAGGGCCTGGTCCTGGCCGTGGACAACTAGGTAGTACCAGTGGGGTAGCCTAGTTGGGCCTGAGTTTTTTCCGGTTGTTTTTTTCAGATGGAACCATGATGATTCAGAATGGCATAGAACCGGAGGGTGTCCCTGCAGTGCGGGCCTGCGTCCGTGTTCTATCGCCCCAAGCAGGGAAGACCATCACGGTGGTGATTGGTCTGCCCCGCGTTTTGGCTGGAAGGGGGTTGTGTTGGACTTGGCCCTTCTGGCAAGTTCACCCCTAGAACTTTTTGCATTATCCTAGCCTTTTCCTGTGTTGTACTAGTGGTTTTAGGCCTCCAGGCGCTTTAACACTGTGTCCCAGTGTAAAGTGCGTGCGCTCTGGGTTACATTGAGTGAGACTGACCTGTCCTCCCATAGGAATGCATGGGGGATCTGAGTGACCATGTTAGTTCCTGATGCGTGGGGAGTGCAGGGCCGAGTTTGGTATGTGCGGACTCGTGTGATGAAATGCTGCGCGATGATGTGTGAGGCGTCAATGTACCTAGTGTGGAAGTACCACTTCTAGAAGTGGGCATTTCTGTGTGCAGTGTGAGATGAGTGCCTTGTCTGGCGATTGGCTGGCTGAGGTCATGTGACGGGCTAGGGAATCCCCACAGTCAGGAGGAGTCACCCAGTGGTGAATGGGGAGATCAGCAGATAGATTGGTGGGAGGAGTACACCTGGGACCTGAATAGGGCTGGGCTTTCCCCACACAATGCTGGCTCCGCCCCCTGTGGTGCGACTGATGACCCTGGCCTGTCCTGTGAATAGGGAGAGGGGCTGAGCAAAACAAAGTGCTCAGGAACCAGTTGCATCTGGTTCGCCCCTCCCCTGCACCTTTGGAGACAAAGGATTCTCTGTATAAAAGAGGGGCTTTCACCCCATGAAAATGTTCTCGTTCTGACTTGAATCTGCCAGGGGCGTGCTGCTGCTGGGGCCCAGGGGAAGGCTTGCCTCCCTGGGCCCTGCCCAGCCCCTGGATACCTGGAAGACTTCTGGGAACTGTTGCTGCATCCTTCTAGCGCCTGGGGGCGCTTTGCCTTAGATTTTGGTCCTCCACATAGCGCCTGGAGAGCGCTTTATTCTAATTTCCCCCAGAGAGAGGAGCTGGGGCTGTGCAGCGTCGCGCTGCTGAGAGCGAGAGAGAGGGAATCCCCAGCATAGGGATTCCCCCATGATGTGTGCCTTGTGGGTGCCCACCCCGCTGATTTGGGTGCTTTGGGTGCGCAGGTGCCCACCCTGCTTTATATCCCAATTCGGAGGGAGTCCACCCCTCATGGCGCCTGTTTGATTTAATAGCGGGATCCCACCCCGCGTTTCACCGCCGCGGCCCGAGCCGCATTCAAAAATTACCGCTGAGTCCGCGGCCCGCCTGGTTGTGGGCAGGGCCACGTGATGGAAGCGGAAGTGCGGCCATTTTCGGGGGAAGCTGCATCCCGGAGCTTACGGCAGGAGAGAGGACGGGAGCCCACCCCGCCTCCCGGAGACAGGGGAAGAGGTAAATGCCCCCGGAGCCTTGCGGGCTCCACAACCAAGTCCCGGGTCCCAGGAGGGGGCCCGGGTGAAGTGCGAGAGCAGCGCGAGGCCCCCATCTGCGAGGGAAGCCCAGCGCTGCATGAGAAGTGCTGCCGGTCCTGCCGGGAGAAGAGCAGGGAGGAGACCCCGAGCAGCGCCAGTGAGCCGGTGAGTGGGGCTCATGTGCGTAGTGCCTGGGAGAGGCACAGAGTCAGAGCGGCCCCATCTGGCAGAGGGCCGCTCCAACGCTTGAGGCCAGCATTACTTTTGGGGGCAAGTTCTTTTTGATTGGCACATGTTATTTCTAGAGCCTATGTGGCTCCAACGTGGGCATGTTGTGTTTAGGCGCCCCCCGCCCCCATGTGGGCACGATTGTTTCTCGAGCCTGTGTGGCTCCCACGGGCCTAGGTATATTCAGAGCCCCGAGTGGCTCCACAGTGGCCATGATCTGTTTCTGAGCGCCAGTGCGCTCCATTGTGCTTTGGGGCAAGCTCTTTTCCTGTAATTGCGCATATTGATTTCAGGAGCCCGTGCGCTCCATGGGGACATGTTGTTTTTAGAGCCTAGGTGGCTCCAACGTTTTGACATTATTCCCAGGGCCAGGGAGAGCCCATGCCTCATCGTTGGCCTTCCCCCAGCTGCGCAGCACTTAGTGCCAGCTGCAGCGTTTAGGCCCTGTTCTTGTCCCCCAGCTGCCCAGCAAGTAGTGGGCAGCTGCTACGTTTAGGTTCTGGCACAACCTGGACCCTTATGTAATTTAGGTGTTATTGTGATTTATGTGCTAACGTGATTGGGTGTTAGGAAATGTACTGTGTATAGCATGTTTTGCACACCCTGTGTTTTATACCTCTAAATGTGGTCATTTCTGCCTAGGAGGTTGTTTTACCTGTTTAGGTTGATGTTAGGGAGATTGTACTTCCCTGTGCGATGTACGTCCCTAGAGTAGTAATACTTAGGTGGTTAGGTCTAATGCGTTAGACTACTGAGAAATTGCATAATGTGTTTATGCCCCTGTGATGGATGCAGGATAGGTTTTATACCTGATGCTAGTGTGATGACGCTGAGGTCATTACTGCGCCAGTAGTTACTGGTTGTGCTCTACAGTTACTTTGTGTTTCCATGGGTATATGTTCTACATTTACTATTGGTGATTTGTGCTGATTCTGACAGTGGTCCATGTGGCCCTGTCCCGTGTAAATAGTCCCTTGTAAAATTCTGCCCAGTGCTAGTTGGCACAGTGTAAATTGTGTGAATATTATCTAATGTGTTTTGGTATAATACAAAGGCTATTTTTATATAATACCTTGTGTGGAGTTTCTTTTGTGGTGGGCCTTGGGTGTTGTTGCTGGGTGCGCGCGTAAACGCTTTACACATTGCCTCCGGGATAAGCCTGACTGCTCGTGCCAAGCTATCAAGGGGGTGAGCAGGGGTTATCTTTGGCGTGTAACTCCCCAGCCCTGACTAGAGTGGTGGTTTCTGCCTGGCTTTGGCACAAGCCCTAGCCAACCAGAAATCCCGGGCCCGATTCACAGAACAAACTTAAGACAAAATCCTAAACTTAGTACCATTTTGGTATTCACAGAATGCACTTACTACTTCTGGTATTCACAGAATGAACTTACTACTTTTGCGATTCACAGAATAAACTTACTACTTTTGCTATTCACAGAATGGATTTAAGACTACTAACTTTACGTCCGCACTCGGGCCGGAAATTCCGGCCCGGAGGCGGAGCTTCCGGCCCGGAGGCGGGGCTTCCGGCCCGGAGGCGGGGCTTCCGGGCCAGAGGCGGAGCTTCCGGTCCAGAGGCGGAGATTTTAAATCTCCGCCACTGGCCAGAATCCCCACCTCCGGGCCGGAAGCTCCGCCTCCGGGCCGGAAGCTCCGCCTCCGGGCCGGAAGCTCCGCCTCCGGGCCGGAATTTCCGGCCCGAGTGCGGACGTAAAGTTAGTAGTCTTAAATCCATTCTGTGAATAGCAAAAGTAGTAAGTTTATTCTGTGAATCGCAAAAGTAGTAAGTTCATTCTGTGAATACCAGAAGTAGTAAGTGCATTCTGTGAATACCAAAATGGTACTAAGTTTAGGATTTTGTCTTAAGTTTGTTCTGTGAATCGGGCCCCCCATTTCTAACAGTGTGTAATGCATCTACAAAGTTTAGTGTAATGCATCTACACAGTGTGTTGTAATGCACCCACACAGAGTAGTGTAATTCACCTACACAGTGTGGTGTAACGGATCTACACAGTGTGGTGTAACGAATTTACTCAGTGTGGTTTAACGCATCTACACAGTGTGGTGTAATGCATCTACACAGTGTGGAGTAACGCATCTACACAGTGTGCTGTAACGCATCTACACAGTGCGGTGTAACGCATCTATCCAGTGTGGTGTAACTCATCTACACAGTGCGATGTAACGCATCTACACAGTGTGGTGTAACGCACCTACACATTGTGTTGTAACACATCTACACATTGTGGTGTAACGCATCTACACAGTGTGGTGTAACGCATCTGCACAGTGTGGGGTAAAGCATCTACACAGTGTGGAGTAACACATCTACACAGTGTGGTGTAACGCATCTACACATTGTGGTGTAACGCATCTACACAGTGTGGTGTAACGCATCTACACATTGTGGTGTAATGCATCTACGCAGTGTGGTGTAACACATCTACCTAGTGTGGTGTAACGCATCTAAACAGAGTGGTGTAACGCATCTGCACAGTGTGGTGTAACGCATCTACACAGTGTGGTGTAACGCATCTGCACAGTGTGGTGTAACGCATCTACACAGTGTGGTGTAACGCACCTACACATTGTGGTGTAACGCATCTACACAGTGTGGTGTAACGCATCTACACATTGTGGTGTAACGCATCTACGCAGTGTGGTGTAACGCATCTACCCAGTGTGGTTTAACACATCCGCACAGTCTGGTGTAATGCATACGCACAGTGTGGTGTAACGCATCCACACAGAGTGGTGTAACGCATCCACACAGTGTGGTGTAACGCATCCACACAGTGTGGTGTAATGCATCCACACAGTGTGGTGTAACGCAGCTACACAGTGTGGTGTAACACATCTACACAGTGTGGTGTAACGCATCTACACAGTGTGGTGTAACACATCTCCACAGTATGGTGTACTGTAGCACATCTACAAATTGTGGTGTAACACATCTACACATTGTGGTGTAACACATCTCCACATTGTGGTGTACCGCAGCTACACAGTGTGGTGTTACGCATCTACACAGTGTGGTGTAACGCATCTACAAAGTGTGGTGTAATGCATCTACACAGTTTGGTGTAATGCATGTGCACAGTGTGGTGTAACACATCTACATAGTGTGGTGTAACGTATCTACACAGTGTGGTGTAATGCATCTACACAGTTTGGTGTAATGCATGTGCACAGTGTGGTGTAATGCATCCCCACAGAGTGGTGTAATGCATCTACACAGTTTGGTGTAACACAACTACACAGTGTGGTGTAATCCATCGACACAGAGTGGTGTAATGCATCTATACAGTGTGGTGTAATGCATCTACACAGTGTGATGTAATGCATCTACACAGAGTGCTCTAATACATCTACACAGAGCGGTATAATGCATCTACACAGAGTGCTCTAATACATCTACACAGTGTGGTGTAACACATCTACACAGTGTGGTGTAACACATCTACACAGTGTGGTGTAATGCATCTACACAGTGTGGTGTAATGCATCTACACAGTGTGGTGTAATACATCTACACAGTGTGGTGTAACACATCTACACCGTATGGTGTAACACATCTACCCAGTGTGGTATAATGCATCTACACAGTTTGGTGTAATGCATGTACACAGTGTGGTGTAATGCATCCACACAGAGTGGTGTAAGGCATCTACACAGTTTGGTGTAACACATCTACACAGTGTGGTGTAATCCATCCACACAGAGTGGTGTAATGCATCTACACAGTGTGGTGTAACGCATCTTCACAGTGTGATGTAATGCATCTACACAGTGTGGTGTAATGCATCTACACAGAGTGGTGTAATGCATCTACACAGAGTGCTCTAATACATCTACACAGTGTGGTGTAACACATCTACACAGTGTGGTGTAACACATCTACAAAGTGTGGTGTAATGCATCTACAGACCTTAGTGTAATGCATCTACACAGTGTGGTGTAATGCATCCACACAGAGTAGTGTAATGCATCTACACAGTGTGATGTAACGGATCTACACAGTGTGGTGTAACACATCTACTCAGTGTGGTATAACGCATCTACACAGTGCGGTGTAACGCATCTACACAGTGTGATGTAACGCATCTATACAGTGCGGTGTAACGCATCTACACAGTGCGGTGTAACGCATCAACCCAGTGTGGTGTAACGCATCTACACAGTGTGGTGTAATGCATCTACACACCGCGGTGTAAGTCATCTACACAGTGCGCTGTAACGCATCTACACAGTGCGGTGTAACGCATCTACACAGTGTGGTGTAACGCATCTACACAGTGTGGTGTAATGCATCTACACAGTGTGGTGTAACGCATCTGCACAGTGTGGGGTAAGGCATCTACACAGTGTGGGGTAACACATCTACACAGTGTGGTGTAACGCATCTACACAGTGTGGTGTAACGCATCTACACAGTGTGGTGTAACGCATCTCCACAGTGTGGTGTAACGCATCTCCACAGTGTGGTGTAACGCATTTACACAGTGTGGTGTAACACATTTACACAGTGTGGTGTAACGCATCTACACAGTGTGGTGTAACGCATCTCCACAGTGTGGTATAACGCATCTGCACAGTGTGGTGTAATGAATCTACACAGTGTGGTGTAACGCATCTACACAGTGTGGTGTAATGCATCCACACAGAGTGGTGTAATGCATCTACACAGTGTGGTGTAACGCATTTACACAGTGTGGTGTAACGAATCTCCACAGTGTGGTGTAACCCATTTACACAGTGTGGTGTAACGCATTTACACAGTGTGGTGTAACGTATCTACACAGTGTGGTGTAACGCATCTCCACAGTGTGGTATAACGTATCTGCACATTGTGGTGTAGCGAATCTACACAGTGTGGTGTAACGCATCTACACAGTGTGGCGTAACGCATCCACACAGAGAGGTGTAACGCAAAACACATCCACACAGTGTCGTGTAACGCATCTACACAGAGGGGTGTAACGCAGCTACACAGTGTGGTGTAACACATCTACAAAGTGTGGTGTAACACATCTGCACAGTGTGGTGTAACTCATCTACACATTGTGGTGTAATACATCTCCACAGTGTGGTGCAACACATCTACACATTGTGGTGTAACACATCTACACATTGTGGTGTAACACATCTCCACAGTGTGGTGTAACGCAGCTACACAGTGTGGTGTAACGCATCTACACAGTGTGGTGTAAGGCATATACACACTGTGGTGTAACGCATCTACACAGTGTGGTGTAAGGCATTTACACAGTGTGGTGTAACGCATCTACACAGTGTGGTGTAACGCATCTACACAGTGAGGTGTAACACATCTCCACAGTGTGGTGTAATGCTTTTACACAGTGTAGTGGAACGCATCTACACAGTGTGGTGTAACGCATCTACACAGTGTGGTGTAACGTATCTACACAGTGTGGTGTAATGCATCTACACAGTGTGGTGTAACGCATCTACACAGTGTGGTGTAACGCACCTACACATTGTGGTGTAACGCATCTACACAGTGTGGTGTAACGCATCTACACATTGTGGTGTAACGCATCTACGCAGTGTGGTGTAACGCATCTACCCAGTGTGGTTTAACACATCCGCACAGTCTGGTGTAATGCATACGCACAGTGTGGTGTAACGCATCCACACAGAGTGGTGTAACGCATCCACACAGTGTGGTGTAACGCATCCACACAGTGTGGTGTAATGCATCCACACAGTGTGGTGTAACGCAGCTACACAGTGTGGTGTAACACATCTACACAGTGTGGTGTAACGCATCTACACAGTGTGGTGTAACACATCTCCACAGTATGGTGTAGCTGCACATCTACAAATTGTGGTGTAACACATCTACACATTGTGGTGTAACACATCTCCACATTGTGGTGTACCGCAGCTACACAGTGTGGTGTTACGCATCTACACAGTGTGGTGTAACGCATCTACAAAGTGTGGTGTAATGCATCTACACAGTTTGGTGTAATGCATGTGCACAGTGTGGTGTAACACATCTACATAGTGTGGTGTAACGTATCTACACAGTGTGGTGTAATGCATCTACACAGTTTGGTGTAATGCATGTGCACAGTGTGGTGTAATGCATCCCCACAGAGTGGTGTAATGCATCTACACAGTTTGGTGTAACACAACTACACAGTGTGGTGTAATCCATCGACACAGAGTGGTGTAATGCATCTATACAGTGTGGTGTAATGCATCTACACAGTGTGATGTAATGCATCTACACAGAGTGCTCTAATACATCTACACAGAGCGGTATAATGCATCTACACAGAGTGCTCTAATACATCTACACAGTGTGGTGTAACACATCTACACAGTGTGGTGTAACACATCTACACAGTGTGGTGTAATGCATCTACACAGTGTGGTGTAATGCATCTACACAGTGTGGTGTAATACATCTACACAGTGTGGTGTAACACATCTACACCGTATGGTGTAACACATCTACCCAGTGTGGTATAATGCATCTACACAGTTTGGTGTAATGCATGTACACAGTGTGGTGTAATGCATCCACACAGAGTGGTGTAAGGCATCTACACAGTTTGGTGTAACACATCTACACAGTGTGGTGTAATCCATCCACACAGAGGGGTGTAATGCATCTACACAGTGTGGTGTAACGCATCTTCACAGTGTGATGTAATGCATCTACACAGTGTGGTGTAATGCATCTACACAGAGTGGTGTAATGCATCTACACAGAGTGCTCTAATACATCTACACAGTGTGGTGTAACACATCTACACAGTGTGGTGTAACACATCTACAAAGTGTGGTGTAATGCATCTACAGACCTTAGTGTAATGCATCTACACAGTGTGGTGTAATGCATCCACACAGAGTAGTGTAATGCATCTACACAGTGTGATGTAACGGATCTACACAGTGTGGTGTAACACATCTACTCAGTGTGGTATAACGCATCTACACAGTGCGGTGTAACGCATCTACACAGTGTGATGTAACGCATCTATACAGTGCGGTGTAACGCATCTACACAGTGCGGTGTAACGCATCAACCCAGTGTGGTGTAACGCATCTACACAGTGTGGTGTGATGCATCTACACACCGCGGTGTAAGTCATCTACACTGTGCGGTGTAACGCATCTACACAGTGTGGTGTAACGCATCTACACAGTGTGGTGTAATGCATCTACACAGTGTGGTGTAACGCATCTGCACAGTGTGGGGTAAGGCATCTACACAGTGTGGGGTAACACATCTACACAGTGTGGTGTAACGCATCTACACAGTGTGGTGTAACGCATCTACACAGTGTGGTGTAACGCATCTCCACAGTGTGGTGTAACGCATCTCCACAGTGTGGTGTAACTCATTTACACAGTGTGGTGTAACACATTTACACAGTGTGGTGTAACGCATCTACACAGTGTGGTGTAACGCATCTCCACAGTGTGGTATAACGCATCTGCACAGTGTGGTGTAATGAATCTACACAGTGTGGTGTAACGCATCTACACAGTGTGGTGTAATGCATCCACACAGAGTGGTGTAATGCATCTACACAGTGTGGTGTAACGCATTTACACAGTGTGGTGTAACGAATCTCCACAGTGTGGTGTAACCCATTTACACAGTGTGGTGTAACGCATTTACACAGTGTGGTGTAACGTATCTACACAGTGTGGTGTAACGCATCTCCACAGTGTGGTATAACGTATCTGCACATTGTGGTGTAGCGAATCTACACAGTGTGGTGTAACGCATCTACACAGTGTGGCGTAACGCATCCACACAGAGAGGTGTAACGCAAAACACATCCACACAGTGTGGTGTAACGCAACTACACAGAGGGGTGTAACGCAGCTACACAGTGTGGTGTAACACATCTACAAAGTGTGGTGTAACACATCTGCACAGTGTGGTGTAACTCATCTACACATTGTGGTGTAATACATCTCCACAGTGTGGTACAACACATCTACACATTGTGGTGTAACACATCTACACATTGTGGTGTAACACATCTCCACAGTGTGGTGTAACGCAGCTACACAGTGTGGTGTAACGCATCTACACAGTGTGGTGTAACACATTTATACAGTGTGATGTAACCCATCTACACAGTGTGGTGTAACTCATCTACACAGTGTGATGTAACGCATCTAAACAGTGTGGTGTAACGCATCTCCACAGTGTGGTGTAAGGCATATACACAGTGTGGTGTAACGCATCTACACAGTGTGGTGTAAGGCATTTACACAGTGTGGTGTAATGCATCTACACAGTGTGGTGTAACGCATCTACACAGTGTGGTGTAACACATCTCCACAGTGTGGTGTAATGCATTTACACAGTGTAGTGGAACGCATCTACACAGTGTGGTGTAACGCATCTACACAGTGTGGTGTAACGTATCTACACTGTGTGGTGTAATGCATCTACACAGTGTGGTGTAACGCATCTACACATTGTGGTGTAACGCATCTACACAGTGTAGTGTAACGCAGCTACACATTTGGTGTGTAACGCATCTACTCAGTGTGGTGTAACTCATCTGCACAGTGTGGTGTAACGCATCTACACAGTGTGGTGTAACGCATCTCCACAGTGTGGTGTAAGGCATATACACAGTGTGGTGTAACGCATCTACACAGTGTGGTGTAATGCATCTACACAGTGTGGTGTAACTCATCTACACAGTGTGGTGTAAGGCATTTACACAGTGTGGTGTAACGCATCTACACAGTGTGGTGTAACGCATCTACACAGTGTGGTGTAACACATCTCCACAGTGTGGTGTAATGCATTTACACAGTGTGGTGTAACGCATCTACTCAGTGTGGTATAACGCATCTACACAGTGCGGTGTAACGCATCTACACAGTGTGGTGTAATGCATCTATACAGTGCGGTGTAACGCATCTACACAGTGCGGTGTAACGCATCTACCCAGTGTGGTGTAACGCATCTACACAGTGTGGTGTAATGCATCTACACACAGCGGTGTAAGTCATCTACACAGTGCGCTGTAACGCATCTACACAGTGCGGTGTAATGCATCTACACAGTGTGGTGTAACGCATCTACACAGTGTGGTGTAATGCATCTACACAGTGTGGTGTAACGCATCTACACAGTGTGGGGTAAGGCATCTACACAGTGTGGGGTAACACATCTACACAGTGTGGTGTAACGCATCTACACAGTGTGGTGTAACGCATCTACACAGTGTGGTGTAACGCATCTCCACAGTGTGGTGTAACGCATCTCCACAGTGTGGTGTAACACATTTACACAGTGTGGTGTAACACATTTACACAGTGTGGTGTAACGCATCTACACAGTGTGGTGTAACGCATCTCCACAGTGTGGTATAACGCATCTGCACAGTGTGGTGTAATGAATCTACACAGTGTGGTGTAACGCATCTACACAGTGTGGTGTAATGCATCCACACAGAGTGGTGTAATGCATCTACACAGTGTGGTGTAACGCATTTACACAGTGTGGTGTAACGAATCTCCACAGTGTGGTGTAACGCATTTACACAGTGTGGTGTAACGCATTTACACAGTGTGGTGTAACGTATCTACACAGTGTGGTGTAACGCATCTCCACAGTGTGGTATAACGTATCTGCACATTGTGGTGTAGCGAATCTACACAGTGTGGTGTAACGCATCTACACAGTGTGGCGTAACGCATCCACACAGAGAGGTGTAACGCAAAACACATCCACACAGTGTGGTGTAACGCATCTACACAGAGGGGTGTAACGCAGCTACACAGTGTGGTGTAACACATCTACAAAGTGTGGTGTAATACATCTGCACAGTGTGGTGTAACTCATCTACACATTGTGGTGTAATACATCTCCACAGTGTGGTGCAACACATCTACACATTGTGGTGTAACACATCTACACATTGTGGTGTAACACATCTCCACAGTGTGGTGTAACGCAGCTACACAGTGTGGTGTAACGCAGCTACACAGTGTGGTGTAATACATTTATACAGTGTGATGTAACCCATCTACACAGTGTGGTGTAACTCATCTACACAGTGTGGTGTAACGCATCTAAACAGTGTGGTGTAACGCATCTCCACAGTGTGGTGTAAGGCATATACACAGTGTGGTGTAACGCATCTACACAGTGTGGTGTAAGACATTTACACAGTGTGGTGTAACGCATCTACACAGTGTGGTGTAACGCATCTACACAGTGTGGTGTAACACATCTCCACAGTGTGTTGTAATGCATTTACACAGTGTAGTGGAACGCATCTACACAGTGTGGTGTAACGCATCTACACAGTGTGGTGTAACGTATCTACACTGTGTGGTGTAATGCATCTACACAGTGTGGTGTAACGCATCTACACATTGTGGTGTAACGCATCTACACAGTGTAGTGTAACGCAGCTACACATTTGGTGTGTAACGCATCTACGCAGTGTGGTGTAACTCATCTACACAGTGTGGTGTAACGCATCTACACAGTGTGGTGTAACGCATCTCCACAGTGTGGTGTAAGGCATATACACAGTGTGGTGTAATGCATCTACACAGTGTGGTGTAATGCATCTACACAGTGTGATGTAACTCATCTACACAGTGTGGTGTAAGGCATTTACACAGTGTGGTGTAACGCATCTACACAGTGTGGTGTAACGCATCTACACAGTGTGGTGTAACACATCTCCACAGTGTGGTGTAATGCATTTACACAGTGTAGTGTAACGCATCTACACAGTGTGGTGTAACGCATCTACTCAGTGTGGTATAACGCATCTACACAGTGCGGTGTAACGCATCTACACAGTGTGGTGTAACGCATCTATACAGTACAGCGTAACGCATCTACACAGTGCGGTGTAACGCATCTACCCAGTGTGGTGTAACGCATCTACACAGTGTGGTGTAATGCATCTACACACTGCGGTGTAAGTCATCTACACAGTGCGCTGTAACGCATCTACACAGTGCAGTGTAACGCATCTACACAGTGTCGTGTAACGCATCTACACAGTGTGGTGTAATGCATCTACACACTGCAGTGTAAGTCATCTACGCAGTGCGCTGTAACGCATCTACACAGTGCGGTGTAACGCATCTACACAGTGTCGTGTAACGCATCTACACAGTGTGCTGTAATGCATCTACACAGTGTGGTGTAACGCATCTGCACAGTGTGGGGTAAGGCATCTACACAGTGTGGGGTAACACATCTACACAGTGTGGTCTAACAAATCTACACAGTGTGGTGTAACGCATCTACACAGTGTGGTGTAACGCATCTCCACAGTGTGGTGTAACACATTTACACAGTGTGGTGTAACGCATTTACACAGTGTGGTGTAACGCATCTACACAGATTGGTGTAACGCATCTCCACAGTGTGGTATAACGCATCTGCACAGTGTGGTGTAACAAATCTACACAGTGTGGTGTAACCCATCTACACAGTGTGGTGTAATGCATCCACACAGAGTGGTGTAATGCATCTACACAGTGTGGTGTAACGCATTTACACAGTGTGGTGTAACGAATCTCCACAGTGTGGTGTAACGCATTTACACAGTGTGGTGTAACGCATTTACACAGTGTGGTGTAACGTATCTACACAGTGTGGTGTAACGCATCTCCACAGTGTGGTATAACGTATCTGCACATTGTGGTGTAGCGAATCAACACAGTGTGGTGTAACGCATCTACACAGTGTGGTGTAACGCATCCACACAGAGGGGTGTAACGCATCCACACAGTGTGGTGTAACGCATCCACACAGTGTGGTGTAACACAGCTACACAGTGTGGTGTAACACATCTACACAGTGTGGTGTAACACATCTACACAGTGTGGTGTAACGCATCTACACATTGTGGTGTAACGCATCTACACATTGTGGTGTAATACATCTCCACAGTGTGGTGCAACACATCTACACATTGTGGTGTAACACATCTACACATTGTGGTGTAACACATCTCCACAGTGTGGTGTAACGCAGCTACACAGTGTGGTGTAACGCATCTACACAGTGTGGTGTAACACATTTATACAGTGTGATGTAACCCATCTACAGAGTGTGGTGTAACTCATCTACACAGTGTGGTGTAACACATCTACACAGTGTGGTGTAACGCATCTCCACAGTGTGGTGTATGGCATATACACACTGTGGTGTAACGCATCTACACAGTGTGGTGTAAGGCATTTACACAGTGTGGTGTAACGCATCTACACAGTGTGGTGTAACGCATCTACACAGTGTGGTGTAACACATCTCCACAGTGTGGTGTAATGCATTTACACAGTGTAGTGGAACGCATCTACACAGTGTGGTGTAACGCATCTACACAGTGTGGTGTAACGTATCTACACTGTGTGGTGTAATGCATCTACACAGTGTGGTGTAACGCATCTACACATTGTGGTGTAATCCATCCACACAGAGTGGTGTAATGCATCTACACAGTGTGGTGTAACGCATCTTCACAGTGTGATGTAATGCATCTACACAGTGTGGTGTAATGCATCTACACAGAGTGGTGTAATGCATCTACACAGAGTGCTCTAATACATCTACACAGTGTGGTGTAACACATCTACACAGTGTGGTGTAACACATCTACAAAGTGTGGTGTAATGCATCTACAGACCTTAGTGTAATGCATCTACACAGTGTGGTGTAATGCATCCACACAGAGTAGTGTAATGCATCTACACAGTGTGATGTAAAGGATCTACACAGTGTGGTGTAACACATCTACTCAGTGTGGTATAACGCATCTACACAGTGCGGTGTAACGCATCTACACAGTGTGGTGTAGCGCATCTATACAGTGCGGTGTAACGCATCTACACAGTGCGGTGTAACGCATCTACCCAATGTGGTGTAACGCATCTACACAGTGTGGTGTAATGCATCTATACACTGCGGTGTAAGTCATCTACACAGTGCGCTGTAACGCATCTACACAGTGCGGTGTAACGCATCTACACAGTGTGGTGTAACGCATCTACACAGTGTGGTGTAATGCATCTACACAGTGTGGTGTAACGCATATGCACAGTGTGGGGTAAGGCATCTACACAGTGTGGGGTAACACATCTACACAGTGTGGTGTAACGCATCTACACAGTGTGGTGTAACGCATCTACACAGTGTGGTGTAACGCATCTCCACAGTGTGGTGTAACACATCTCCACAGTGTGGTGTAACGCATTTACACAGTGTGGTGTAACGCATTTACATAGTGTGGTGTAACGCATCTACACAGTGTGGTGTAACGCATCTCCACAGTGTGGTATAACGCATCTGCACAGTGTGGTGTAATGAATCTACACAGTGTGGTGTAACGCATCTACACAGTGTGGTGTAATGCATCCACACAGAGTGGTGTAATGCATCTACACAGTGTGGTGTAACGCATTTACACAGTGTGGTGTAACGAATCTCCACAGTGTGGTGTAACGCATTTACACAGTGTGGTGTAACGCATTTACACAGTGTGGTGTAACGTATCTACACAGTGTGGTGTAACGCATCTCCACAGTGTGGTATAACGTATCTGCACATTGTGGTGTAGCGAATCTACACAGTGTGGTGTAACGCATCTACACAGTGTGGCGTAACGCATCCACACAGAGAGGTGTAACGCAAAACACATCTACACAGTGTGGTGTAACGCATCCACACAGGGGTGTAACGCAGCTACACAGTGTGGTGTAACACATCTACAAAGTGTGGTGTAACACATCTGCACAGTGTAGTGTAACTCATCTACACATTGTGGTGTAATACATCTCCACAGTGTGGTGCAACACATCTACACATTGTGGTGTAACACATCTACACATTGTGGTGTAACACATCTCCACAGTGTGGTGTAACACAGCTACACAGTGTGGTGTAACGCATCTACACATTGTGGTGTAACCCATTTATACAGTGTGATGTAACCCATCTACACAGTGTGGTGTAACTCATCTACACAGTGTGGTGTAACGCATCTACACAGTGTGGTGTAACGCATCTCCACAGTGTGGTGTAAGGCATATACACAGTGTGGTATAACGCATCTACACAGTGTGGTGTAAGGCATTTACACAGTGTGGTGTAACGCATCTACACAGTGTGGTGTAATGCATCTACACAGTGTGGTGTAACACATCTCCACAGTGTGGTGTAATGCATTTACACAGTGTAGTGGAACGCATCTACACAGTGTGGCGTAACGCATCTACACAGTGTGGTGTAACGTATCTACACTGTGTGGTGTAATGCATCTACACAGTGTAGTGTAACGCATCTACACAGTGTAGTGTAACGCAGCTACACATTTGGTGTGTAACGCATCTACGCAGTGTGGTGTAACTCATCTACACAGTGTGGTGTAACGCATCTACACAGTGTGGTGTAACGCATCTCCACAGTGTGGTGTAACGCATCTACACAGTGTGGTGTAACGCATCTACACAGTGTGGTGTAATGCATCTACACAGTGTGATGTAACTCATCTACACAGTGTGGTGTAAGGCATTTACACAATGTGGTGTAACGCATCTACACAGTGTGGTGTAACGCATCTACACAGTGTGGTGTAACACATCTCCACAGTGTGGTGTAATGCATTTACACAGTGTAGTGTAACGCATCTACACAGTGTGGTGTAACGCATCTACTCAGTGCGGTATAACGCATCTACACAGTGCGGTGTAACGCATCTACACAGTGTGGTGTAACGCATCTATACAGTGCGGTGTAACGCATCTACACAGTGCGGTGTAACGCATCTACCCAGTGTGGTGTAACGCATCTACACAGTGTGGTGTAATGCATCTACACACTGCGGTGTAAGTCATCTACACAGTGCGCTGTAACGCATCTACACAGTGCGGTGTAACGCATCTACACAGTGTTGTGTAACGCATCTACACAGTGTGGTGTAATGCATCTACACACTGCGGTGTAAGTCATCTACACAGTGCGCTGTAACGCATCTACACAGTGCGGTGTAACGCATCTACACAGTGTCGTGTAACGCATCTACACAGTGTGCTGTAACGCATCTACACAGTGTGGTGTAACGCATCTGTACAGTGTGGGGTAAGGCATCTACACAGTGTGGGGTAACACATCTACACAGTGTTGTGTAACGCATCTACACAGTGTGGTGTAACGCATCTACACAGTGTGGTGTAACGCATCTCCACAGTGTGGTGTAACGCATTTACACAATGTGGTGTAACGCATCTACACAGTGTGGTGTAACGCATCTCCACAGTGTGGTGTAACGCATTTACACAGTGTGGTGTAATGCATTTACACAGTGTGGTGTAACGCATCTACACAGTGTGGTGTAATGCATCCACACAGAGTGGTGTAATGCATCTACACAGTGTGGTGTAACGCATTTACACAGTGTGGTGTAACGAATCTCCACAGTGTGGTGTAACGCATTTACACAGTGTGGTGTAACACATTTACACAGTGTGGTGTAACGTATCTACACAGTGTGGTGTAACGCATCTCCACAGTGTGGTATAATGTATCTGCACATTGTGGTGTAGCGAATCTACACAGTGTGGTGTAACGCATCTACACAGTGTGGTGTAACGCATCCACACAGAGGGGTGTAACGCATCCACACAGTGTGGTGTAACGCATCCACACAGTGTGGTGTAACGCATCCACACAGAGGGGTGTAACGCAGCTACACAGTGTGGTGTAACACATCTACAAAGTGTAGTGTAACACATCTGCACAGTGTGGTGTAACGCATCTACACATTGTGGTGTAATACATCTCCACAGTGTGGTGCAACACATCAACACATTGTGGTGTAACACATCTACACATTGTGGTGTAACACATCTCCACAGTGTGGTGTAACGCAGCTACACAGTGTGGTGTAATGCATCTACACAGTGTGGTGTAACGCATTTATACAGTGTGATGTAACCCATCTACACAGTGTGGTTTAACTCATCTACACAGTGTGGTGTAACGCATCTACACAGTGTGGTGTAACGCATCTCCACAGTGTGGTGTAAGGCATATACACACTGTGGTGTAACGCATCTACACAGTGTGGTGTAAGGCATTTACACAGTGTGGTGTAACGCATCTACACAGTGTGGTGTAACGCATCTACACAGTGTGGTGTAACACATCTCCACAGTGTGGTGTAATGCTTTTACACAGTGTAGTGGAACGCATCTACACTGTGTGGTGTAACGCATCTACACAGTGTGGTGTAACGTATCTACACTGTGTGGTGTAATGCATCTACACAGTGTGGTGTAACGCATCTACACATTGTGGTGTAACGCATCTACACAGTGTAGTGTAACGCAGCTACACATTGTGGTGTAACACATCTACGCAGTGTGGTGTAACTCATCTACACAGTGTGGTGTAACGCATCTACACAGTGTGGTGTAACGCATCTCCACATTGTGGTGTAAGCCATATACACAGTGTGGTGTAACGCATCTACACAGTGTGGTGTAATGCATCTACACAGTGTGATGTAACTCATCTACACAGTGTGGTGTAACGCATCAACACATTGTGGTGTAACACATCTACACAGTGTGGTGTAATGCATCTACACATTGTGGTGTAACACATCTCCACAGTGTGGTGTAACGCATCTACACTGTGTGGTGTAATGCATCTACACAGTGTGGTGTAACGCATCTACACATTGTGGTGTAACGCATCTACACAGTGTAGTGTAACGCAGCTACACATTGTGGTGTAACGCATCTACGCAGTGTGGTGTAACGCATCTACACAGTGTGGTGTAACGCATCAACACAGTGTGCTGTAACGCATCTACACAGTGTAGTGTAACGCAGCTACACATTGTGGTGTAACGCATCTACGCAGTGTGGTGTAACGCATCTATGCAGTGTGGTGTAACTCATCTACACAGTGTGGTGTAACGCATCTACACAGTGTGGTGTAACGCATCTCCACATTGTGGTGTAAGGCATATACACAGTGTGGTGTAACGCATCTACACAGTGTGGTGTAATGCATCTACACAGTGTGATGTAACTCATCTACACAGTGTGGTGTAACGCATCTACACATTGTGGTGTAACACATCTACACAGTGTGGTGTAAGGCATCTACACATTGTGGTGTAACACATCTCCACAGTGTGGTGTAACGCATCTACACTGTGTGGTGTAATGCATCTACACAGTGTGGTGTAACGCATCTACACATTGTGGTGTAACGCATCTACACAGTGTAGTGTAACGCAGCTACACATTGTGGTGTAACGCATCTACGCAGTGTGGTGTAACGCATCTACACAGTGTGGTGTAACGCATCAACACAGTGTGCTGTAACGCATCTACACAGTGTAGTGTAACGCAGCTACACATTGTGGTGTAACGCATCTACGCAGTGTGGTGTAACGCATCTACACAGTGTGGTGTAACGCATCAACACAGTGTGCTGTAACGCATCTACACAGTGCGGTGAAACGCATCTATCCAGTGTGGTGTAACTCATCTACACAGTGCTATGTAACGCATCTGCACAGTGTGGTGTAATGAATCTACACAGTGTGGTGTAACGCATCTACACAGTGTGGTGTAACGCATCTGCACAGTGTGGGGTTGTAGGAAGGTGGATATCTGACTATGGTTACCCCCAAATTTTTGCCTAGTGTCTAGCTGGTTTTTCGACTTAGTTGGCCTGAGATCCTGCCATTCAGGCTCTCAGGCTATCTGCTCTCTCTGTAAAATGGACTCCATGTACCCTAGGTACATACCCAATTGGTTGGATCACCCTGTCAGCCCCTGTACCAGTGTACACTAGGTACCCAGGGCATTGGTGTATCCAAGGCCTGCCAGGGGCTGAAGCATGTATTATGCCACCCCAGGCTTGGCCTAACAATCTGACACAACTGGCTGATCACTCAGCTGGGGTAAGTTGGTGTAATCACCTCTTACTTAGGTGTAGTATACCTATACCTAAACTTAAATGGGACACCTGGTAACCTATAAGTCACTCCTATGGCAGGCCTTAACAATCCTGAAGGCAGAGTGCTTGGTTCCATGTGAGATGGTGCTCTGGCATGAGCTGAGCCTGTCTGCAGTGGTCGGAACAACTTCCTTCTACTGTTTCCAGATATCGTCATACCATATACTCTTAAGTGCATTATGAACCTCGCGGTTAAATGCTATCTTTGGTTTGGCTTTATCAAAACATGTCGAGTAAGGTGTCATACGAATTGGAATACTAACCCCTCGCCAATTCTGGCGACGGGGTTAGCATTCCACCCTTCTAGAGGGACACGACATGTACAGTGCCTGAAACCCGGGTAAAATCAGACATAGCCTCAGCTCCACAAAATGGATGCTGCCACCACAGACACAAGTCTGCCCTCCTGCTGCTGGGAGTCCTTCCAGCTTGGGAGGTGTGGACAAAGGGTTTCCTGCCAGGGGAGGTGCATGCACCACCCCAGACAGGATTTTGTGTATTGGTCAGGTAGGGCTTGAAAGAAACCAGACATGCCTGTGGCTCACAAGGAGCCTCGGGGCATATGCCAGTTCAAACCGGTCCTGGGGCACACCAGTCCCGGGCCTGGGGCGAGCTGGACAAAGGATTGGGGGTGTAACCACCCCCCTTCCTGGTCCCACCCATAGGGAGGGACCTAGCAGGTAGTCCGGCCCCTAGAATCCGAATAAAGGTAGGAGCTGTGTCCTAAGACTTTAGACATCCTGGAATCAACTTGAAACTAAGAAGAAGACGGGAACTTCGACGCTCTGCCGCACAGAGGACTGAAGCCAATCTCCCCTGTGGTCAGGGAGTGACCACCTTGCTAACGCAAGCACCATCCAGCGAATCACCGTCTGCTTTGCCGCCGCCTCCCGCCGGAGCCCGAGCCCAGAGACTGACAAGACCTGGACCTCCAGACCTCTCACCGCCCGATCCACAGTCCCTGCAAAGAGGAGACCCGTGGAGGCACCGAGACACGTGGAGCCAGCCATCTTGAAACGACTACGACAAGCTGACCAGTGCAACAACCGAGGCTCCCTCCAAGTTGTGCTTTGGGTCCTGAGAAGCCCAACCCTCGAGCAGCATCTGCACCAAAGGTGAGCCCTCCAGCATCTCCACGATCTGCGTGGGGCCCTTCTGCATTTTGCCACTCGACGCGCCTAACCGGTTGCTGGCCCGCTGGCTAGTGGCCATCTTGGCGACGAAATCTACGACAAACACCACTGGTCTGGTTGCTCCAGACTGGCCCTTGCTCCCCTCCAAAGGAGCAATCCCTCTGACCTTGCTGGTCAGAACCAACAGCTGATTTCCGAATCCTTCTACAATTGCTTTTGCCAAGGCTTGTTTGCTTCGATCAAGTCGCCGACACCGCCGACAGTGAGAGCCTGCGTGGAACAGCTCGTGAGCCGACTCCTGGACGTCGTCGACCTTCAGGGACCACGTGGCTGCGGAGACAAGCTACCCCTCATCACCTGTTTGCACCCGACATCGCCTGGTACCCACCTGGTGCCACGCTGGTCACTGGCTAGTGACTGTGAACACTGTCCCCTCTGCTTACAGGTCTTCAACCTCTCCGATCCACCCTTGGATCCACCGCATCTCTACCGGACCGACCGCCTGCAGCATCTTTGTCCCAGGCTCAACGGAACAGATAGAAGAAACCCGACGCACTTTGAGGCCTATGCACCCGCTTCCTGTGGGTGAGGTAAAGCTGGTACTCCGGTGCCCATGTGTAGTAATACATCTCTAGTGCCTGTGTTCCAAATCTTAAGTTCCTAGTCAACCCGGAAGATCTCCTTTGCAGTAACTTTGTACTTTTTACGCACCCATTGAAACCTATGGGAGCACGCGTGTGACTATTTGCTCTGCACACGCCACCCGTGGACCTCCTGGTCACTAACTGACGTTAGCTCCTTGTAGGCCCAGCGATTCTAGAGGCCTTAGGCCTTTTCCCTTTTCTGTTCGTGGTACTTATACCACTATTTTAGTATATGGTTTGAGTGGCCACCAGGGCCTATCCATATAACGTGCAACTTCTGTGTATTCTGTGATAATCTTGTTTGACGATTTGTGCTCCTGTGCTCATAAAGAGACTAGGGGTTACTTTGAGAAATAAATACATATATATTTTGAATATATATCTGTGTGGTGTCCTTTCATTGGTATAAAAGGGGGTTGCATTTGGTAAAACAGCTGGCTTAACACGCATCACGAGTTTAGCCTCAAAGACTGCTTAGCCTACGCTACCACTAGGGCAGCTAGTCCGAAAAGGTTGACTTACAACCACACCATAAGGGTTGCTTGGCATGGTACAAGGTGATCACTTTAACTAGTGAGCATCATATACCAGGCCAACTTCTCACATTGGTGAGCAGCGGTTGGATTTGAGCTTGCTGTGTTTTACCATTGTAATCTCTTGGTTACCAATTGAAAGATCACATAGGTACCTGTAGGTACATATAAAACAAGATTAGATATACTTAAGTTCTACTGAACTTAGTTGTTGTAGAGCAAAGGGAGTAGCACACCCTGACTACAACTACTAGATAGGTTTAGTAGGTAAACCCAAGTGTAGGTAGATTGCAACACATCCACCCACACTTAAGAGCAATGGCCGGGGCAGAGGGGTCCACTGTACCCATCTCTGTCGAGAGTGACCCCCAGAGGGCACCAACCAGCTTTGCTACCCTTAATCAGAATGAGCTCAGGCATTTGGCAACTCTTAGAGGCCTTAAACAGCCCAAGAACCCAAACTCTGCTGAGCTCAGAGAGCTCTTACAGAATGATGAGAATCAGAGAGCACTCAAGAAAGCTTCCCAGTTAGCCCCCTTAGGGACAGGAACAGGAGGCCCCCCTTCTGAAGATGCCACTGAAGTACCCCTTCCCAATAGTCACCCCTTAGATGGGATGCCTACCACAGAGGAAGAAAGTGATGGGGATACAGATGTGAGTGGGGATGAAGGGAGAACTAGCCCAGTGCCAAGTGTTATACTTGGCCCAGCTAAACTAAGGCTATTGGGGACTGACAGTGGGTTCACCCCATTGGATCTCCCCAGTGGACTTAACACAGGGCTTGGAAGGCAAAGGAATCGCTCAGGTGACTCCAATGCTTCCCATGGCTCTAGAGGCTCTCAAGGTCACTCCAGAAGGAGACTGACCACCCCTCAGAGGAGGGAACATGAGGCCAGAATGCAGGAAGCCCAGCTGAGGATCAGGAAGCAGGAGCTAGAAGTAGCCCTGATGGAAGAAAAACTGAGCAAGGCTAGGCAGCATAGAGAGAGTGGGTCTATACCCACTGGTGGCAGCAATGTCCCTAGGGACAAAGATAGGGTCTTTGACAATAGGAACCTGTCCAAGATTGTGCCCCCCTACAAAAGTGGGGATGACATCCACAAATGGATGACTGCTCTTGAGAGAGCCTGCAAAGTGCAGCAGGTTCCTGAAGACCAGTGGGCAGCAATCTTATGGCTCTCCTTTGAGGGGAGAGGCAGAGATAGACTCCTCACTGTTAGAGAAGAGGATGTCAGAAATTACAGAGTCCTGAAGAGTGTCCTAGTTGATGGGTTAGGCTTAACCACTGAACAGTACAGGTTAATGTTCAGAGACACCCAGAAGACACAGACTCAGGACTGGTCTGAATATGTGGAATGTGCCACTAAGGCTTTGGAGGGTTGGTTGCTGGGAAGTAAGGTGTCTGATTATACAGGATTGTACAATTTGATGATGAGAGAGCAGATTTTAAGTAATTGTCAAAACCAGCTTCTCCATCAACACCTGGTAGACTCAGATTTGACCTCTCCCCAAGAATTGGGAAAGAGGGCAGATAAATGGGTCAGGACCAGGATCAGGCCTAAAAACCAGGGTGGTGACCAAAAGAAAGATACCACCAAGCCTCAAGAGAAGGGTGGGGATAAAGAAAAAGAGAAACCTTCCTCAGGGCCCCAAAACTCCACACAGGGTGGTGGGTCCCAAGCTCCCTCCTCTACCACAGCTAAAAAGCCCTACTGCCATGAGTGTAAAACTCCTGGGCATTGGAAAACTGACAGCGGTTGCCCAAGGGCTAAAAACAAAACTGTTCCTCCAATTACTCCTGTCACACCACCTATTACTGTCAGCAGTAATCCCCCAGGTGGTGGGAGTGCCCCCAGAAATCTGGGTGGGTTTACTTGGGGAACACAGGGGGACCCTGGCTTAGCCAATTCCCCTACAGCAACCACTCTTGTCTGTGATGGTGGCATGGGGTTTGCCAACTTCACTGCCTGTCCCAACACTTTGGGTAGGTACAGACAGGAGCCCTACATCAATGGTACAAAAGCTGAGGCCTACAGAGACACTGGGGCTAGCATCACAATGGTGGCCCATTGGCTAGTTCCCTCTGAGCAGCTTTTGCCCGGTTTCTCCTACCAGGTGACTAACATTGATGGCAAACAGAACAGTCATCCCATGGCAGAGGTATGTCTCAGCTGGGGAGGGGTCACTGGCCCTAAAAGGGTAGCAGTGTCCCCAACCTTG
This sequence comes from Triturus cristatus, assembly GCF_964204655.1. Lineage (NCBI taxonomy): Eukaryota > Metazoa > Chordata > Amphibia > Caudata > Salamandridae > Triturus > Triturus cristatus. The sequence continues at coordinate 45,648,736 of NC_140589.1, forward strand.
CCTGTAGACTGCTTACTGGGGAATGACTTAGAACTCTCAGCTTGGGCTGGAGTTGAACAAGACACCCATTCTAAAATGGTAGGCCTTTCACAAAAGGGTAGGGGGGTTGTGCCATTCACAACCCCTGTCCAAATAGATTTCCTCCCTGAAAAGGTTGGAAGGGCAGTGGTAGCCACAGCCCAGGCACAGACAGACTTCCCTGTAGGGACTGGCAGAGCTGTGACAGTCACAGCTCAAACACAAACTGAGTGCCCCCCTGAAAAGGTTGGCAAGGCTGTAATGGTCTCAGCCTATACTCAGACTGACATAGGTGTAGTGAAGCCTGAAACAATGGATCACTCCACACAAACTGAGAGTAGTGGGGAGGAAGAAAAGTCTCCCTCTCCCCAGACATTAGGAAAAGGTCAGCCTCCTCAGGGATCTGACCTCACCCCTTGTGAAGGAACTGCCCCAGAGGTAGCCAGGCCTGGCCTGGCAGAGCCTCTGATGTCAGTGGCCCCTTCCAAGGTGGGATCCAGTCTGGTGCAGGTAGCCTGCCTCTCTCTACCCTGCCTCAGTCAGCCCAGGGCTGCAGAGGTCAGGGAGGCCAGTGGACCCCCAGAGGGCCCCTGTCCACAAGAACCCCCCCATCAAAAGAATGAGGATTGCCTGGCTAGTAGCCCTAGTCAGGTGATGGGTAAAAACATTCCTGAGGGATCTCCTTTACAGGTAGTTAGGGACCTCCCCCAGGGGGATTCTGTTGGGCACAGGCAAACATGGGACCTTAGGGCCCCAAACCTGACCTGTCCCTCCAGTAAGCCCACAAAAGGGACCCAGCCTCCAGCTTTAGGTAGCCAGAGGCTGACCCTGAGAGCACAGTGCAACTCAGTTAAAGAAAGAAAGGCATCCATGGTGGAGGATGATTGGAGGAAGCTGAGGCCTCACTTTGAGGACACTCACTTCAGTACTCCATCTCAACACCAGCCTTTTACTTTGCCAAGACACACCACAGGTAGAGATTCCCTATGGTGGAGACCCTCTGATACCCTTAGGGTGAGGGATTGCTTAGTGGACCATGAGACAGGGGGTAACCATGCCAGTGCTGGTTCCTCCTTATATGGCCACTTGGGCAATATAGGCTTACCTGGTCAAGGTCAGCCTTATCTCCCTTCGTTTGGGGGGGGGGTTGTGTAGGAAGGTGGATATCTGACTATGGTTACCCCCAAATTTTTGCCTAGTGTCTAGCTGGTTTTTCGACTTAGTTGGCCTGAGATCCTGCCATTCAGGCTCTCAGGCTATCTGCTCTCTCTGTAAAATGGACTCCATGTACCCTAGGTACATACCCAATTGGTTGGATCACCCTGTCAGCCCCTGTACCAGTGTACACTAGGTACCCAGGGCATTGGTGTATCCAAGGCCTGCCAGGGGCTGAAGCATGTATTATGCCACCCCAGGCTTGGCCTAACAATCTGACACAACTGGCTGATCACTCAGCTGGGGTAAGTTGGTGTAATCACCTCTTACTTAGGTGTAGTATACCTATACCTAAACTTAAATGGGACACCTGGTAACCTATAAGTCACTCCTATGGCAGGCCTTAACAATCCTGAAGGCAGAGTGCTTGGTTCCATGTGAGATGGTGCTCTGGCATGAGCTGAGCCTGTCTGCAGTGGTCGGAACAACTTCCTTCTACTGTTTCCAGATATCGTCATACCATATACTCTTAAGTGCATTATGAACCTCGCGGTTAAATGCTATCTTTGGTTTGGCTTTATCAAAACATGTCGAGTAAGGTGTCATACGAATTGGAATACTAACCCCTCGCCAATTCTGGCGACGGGGTTAGCATTCCACCCTTCTAGAGGGACACGACATGTACAGTGCCTGAAACCCGGGTAAAATCAGACATAGCCTCAGCTCCACAAAATGGATGCTGCCACCACAGACACAAGTCTGCCCTCCTGCTGCTGGGAGTCCTTCCAGCTTGGGAGGTGTGGACAAAGGGTTTCCTGCCAGGGGAGGTGCATGCACCACCCCAGACAGGATTTTGTGTATTGGTCAGGTAGGGCTTGAAAGAAACCAGACATGCCTGTGGCTCACAAGGAGCCTCGGGGCATATGCCAGTTCAAACCGGTCCTGGGGCACACCAGTCCCGGGCCTGGGGCGAGCTGGACAAAGGATTGGGGGTGTAACCACCCCCCTTCCTGGTCCCACCCATAGGGAGGGACCTAGCAGGTAGTCCGGCCCCTAGAATCCGAATAAAGGTAGGAGCTGTGTCCTAAGACTTTAGACATCCTGGAATCAACTTGAAACTAAGAAGAAGACGGGAACTTCGACGCTCTGCCGCACAGAGGACTGAAGCCAATCTCCCCTGTGGTCAGGGAGTGACCACCTTGCTAACGCAAGCACCATCCAGCGAATCACCGTCTGCTTTGCCGCCGCCTCCCGCCGGAGCCCGAGCCCAGAGACTGACAAGACCTGGACCTCCAGACCTCTCACCGCCCGATCCACAGTCCCTGCAAAGAGGAGACCCGTGGAGGCACCGAGACACGTGGAGCCAGCCATCTTGAAACGACTACGACAAGCTGACCAGTGCAACAACCGAGGCTCCCTCCAAGTTGTGCTTTGGGTCCTGAGAAGCCCAACCCTCGAGCAGCATCTGCACCAAAGGTGAGCCCTCCAGCATCTCCACGATCTGCGTGGGGCCCTTCTGCATTTTGCCACTCGACGCGCCTAACCGGTTGCTGGCCCGCTGGCTAGTGGCCATCTTGGCGACGAAATCTACGACAAACACCGCTGGTCTGGTTGCTCCAGACTGGCCCTTGCTCCCCTCCAAAGGAGCAATCCCTCTGACCTTGCTGGTCAGAACCAACAGCTGATTTCCGAATCCTTCTACAATTGCTTTTGCCAAGGCTTGTTTGCTTCGATCAAGTCGCCGACACCGCCGACAGTGAGAGCCTGCGTGGAACAGCTCGTGAGCCGACTCCTGGACGTCGTCGACCTTCAGGGACCACGTGGCTGCGGAGACAAGCTACCCCTCATCACCTGTTTGCACCCGACATCGCCTGGTACCCACCTGGTGCCACGCTGGTCACTGGCTAGTGACTGTGAACACTGTCCCCTCTGCTTACAGGTCTTCAACCTCTCCGATCCACCCTTGGATCCACCGCATCTCTACCGGACCGACCGCCTGCAGCATCTTTGTCCCAGGCTCAACGGAACAGATAGAAGAAACCCGACGCACTTTGAGGCCTATGCACCCGCTTCCTGTGGGTGAGGTAAAGCTGGTACTCCGGTGCCCATGTGTAGTAATACATCTCTAGTGCCTGTGTTCCAAATCTTAAGTTCCTAGTCAACCCGGAAGATCTCCTTTGCAGTAACTTTGTACTTTTTACGCACCCATTGAAACCTATGGGAGCACGCGTGTGACTATTTGCTCTGCACACGCCACCCGTGGACCTCCTGGTCACTAACTGACGTTAGCTCCTTGTAGGCCCAGCGATTCTAGAGGCCTTAGGCCTTTTCCCTTTTCTGTTCGTGGTACTTATACCACTATTTTAGTATATGGTTTGAGTGGCCACCAGGGCCTATCCATATAACGTGCAACTTCTGTGTATTCTGTGATAATCTTGTTTGACGATTTGTGCTCCTGTGCTCATAAAGAGACTAGGGGTTACTTTGAGAAATAAATACATATATATTTTGAATATATATCTGTGTGGTGTCCTTTCATTGGTATAAAAGGGGGTTGCATTTGGTAAAACAGCTGGCTTAACACGCATCACGAGTTTAGCCTCAAAGACTGCTTAGCCTACGCTACCACTAGGGCAGCTAGTCCGAAAAGGTTGACTTACAACCACACCATAAGGGTTGCTTGGCATGGTACAAGGTGATCACTTTAACTAGTGAGCATCATATACCAGGCCAACTTCTCACAGGGGTAAAGCATCTACACCATGTGGAGTAACACATCTACACAGTGTGGTGTAACGCATCTACACATTGTGGTGTAACACATCTACACAGTGTGGTGTAACGCATCTACACATTGTGGTGTAATGCATCTACGCATTGTGGTGTAACGCATCTACCCAGTGTGGTGTAACGCATCTAAACAGAGTGGTGTAACGCATCTGCACAGTGTGGTGTAACGCATCTACAAAGTGTGGTGAAACGCATCTACACAATGTGGTGTAACGCATCTACACAGTGTGGTGTAACGCATCTGCACAGTGTGGTGTAACGCATCTACACAGTGTGGTGTAACGCATCTACACATTGTGGTGTAACGCATCTACACAGTGTGGTGTAATGCATCTACACATTGTGGTGTAACGCATCTACGCAGTGTGGTGTAACGCATCCTCCCAGTGTGGTTTAACACATCCGCACAGTCTGGTGTAACGCATCCGCACAGTGTGGTGTAACGCATCCACACAGAGTGGTGTACGCATCCACACAGTGTGGTGTAATGCATCCACACAGTGTGGTGTAATGCATTCACACAGTGTGGTGTAACGCAGCTACACAGTGTGGTGTAACACATCTACACAGTGTGGTGTAATGCATCTACACAGTGTGGTGTAACACATCTACACATTGTGGTGTAACACATCTCCACAGTATGGTGTAGCACATCTACAAATTGTGGTGTAACACATTTACACATTGTGGTGTAACACATCTCCACATTGTGGTGTACCGCTGCTACACAGTGTGGTGTAACGCATCTACACAGTGTGGTGTAACGCATCTACAAAGTGTGGTGTAATGCATCGACACAGTTTTGTGTAATGCATGTGCACAGTGTGGTGTAACACATCTACAGAGTGTGGTGTAACGTATCTACACAGTGTGGTGTAAAGCATCTACACAGTTTGGTGTAATGCATGTGCACAGTGTGGTGTAATGCATCCCCACAGAGTGGTGTAATGCATCTACACAGTTTGGTGTAACACAACTACACAGTGTGGTGTAATCCATCGACACAGAGTGGTGTAATGCATCTATACAGTGTGGTGTAATGCATCTACACAGTGTGATGTATTGCATCTACACAGAGTGCTCTAATACATCTACACAGAGCGGTGTAATGCATCTACACAGAGTGCTCTAATACATCTACACAGTGTGGTGTAACACATCTACACAGTGTGGTGTAATGCATCTACACAGTGTGGTGTAATGCATCTACACAGTGTGGTGTAATATATCTACACAGTGTGGTGTAACACATCTACACAGTATGGTGTAACACATCTACCCAGTGTGGTATAATGCATCTACACAGTTTGGAGTAATGCATGTACACAGTGTGGTGTAATGCATCCACACAGAGTGGTGTAAGGCATCTACACAGTTTGGTGTAACACATCTACACAGTGTGGTGTAATCCATCCAGACAGAGTGGTGTAATGCATCTACACAGTGTGGTGTAACGCATCTACACAGTGTGATGTAATGCATCTACACAGTGTGGTGTAATGCATCTACACAGAGTGGTGTAATGCATCTACACAGAGTGCTCTAATACATCTACAGAGTGTGGTGTAACACATCTACACAGTGTGGTGTAACACATCTACAAAGTGTGGTGTAATGCATCTACAGACCTTAGTGTAATGCATCTACACAGTGTGGTGTAATGCATCCACACAGAGTAGTGTAATGCATCTACACAGTGTGGTGTAACGGATCTACACAGTGTGGTGTAACGCATCTACTCAGTGTGGTATAACGCATCTACAAAGTGCGGTGTAACGCATCCACACAGTATGGTGTAACGCATCCACACAGTATGGTGTAACGCATCCACACAGTGTGGTGTAATGCATCCACACAGTGTGGTGTAACGCAGCTACACAGTGTGGTGTAACACATCTACACAGTGTGGTGTAACGCATCTACACAGTGTGGTGTAACACATCTACACATTGTGGTGTAACACATCTCCACAGTATGGTGTAGCACATCTACAAATTGTGGTGTAACACATCTACACATTGTGGTGTAACACATCTCCACATTGTGGTGTACCACAGCTACACAGTGTGGTGTAACGCATCTACACAGTGTGGTGTAACGCATCTACAAAGTGTGGTGTAATGCATCTACACAGTTTGGTGTAATGCATGTGCACAGTGTGGTGTAATACATCTACAGAGTGTGGTGTAACGTATCTACACAGTGTGGTGTAATGCATCTACACAGTTGGGTGTAATGCATGTGCACAGTGTGGTGTAATGCATCCCCACAGAGTGGTGTAATGCATCTACACAGTTTGGTGTAACACAACTACACAGTGTGGTGTAATCCATCGACACAGAGTGGTGTAATGCATCTATACCGTGTGGTGTAATGCATCTACACAGTGTGATGTAATGCATCTACACAGTGTGGTGTAATGCATCTACACAGAGTGGTGTAATGCATCTACACAGAGTGCTCTAATACATCTACACAGTGTGGTGTAACACATCTACACAGTGTGGTGTAACACATCTACAAAGTGTGGTGTAATGCATCTACAGACCTTAGTGTAATGCATCTACACAGTGTGGTGTAATGCATCCACACAGAGTAGTGTAATGCATCTACACAGTGTGGTGTAACGGATCTACACAGTGTGGTGTAACGCATCTACTCAGTGTGGTATAACGCATCTACACAGTGCGGTGTAACGCATCCACACAGTATGGTGTAACGCATCCACACAGTATGGTGTAATGCATCCACACAGTGTGGTGTAATGCATCCACACAGTGTGGTGTAACGCAGCTACACAGTGTGGTGTAACACATCTCCACAGTGTGGTGTAACGCATTTACACAGTGTAGTGGAACGCATCTACACAGTGTGGTGTAACGCATCTACAAAGTGTGGTGTATTGCATCTACACAGTGTGGTGTAACGCATCTGCACAGTGTGGTGTAACGCATCTACACAGTGTGGTGTAACGCATCTACACAGTGTGGTGTAACGCATCTACACATTGTGGTGTAACGCATCTACACAGTGTGGTGTAACGCATCTACACAGTGTGGTGTAAGGCATTTACACAGTGTGGTATAACGCATCTACACAGTGTGGTGTAACGCATCTACACAGTGTGGTGTAACACATCTCCACAGTGTGGTGTAATGCATTTACACAGTGTAGTGGAACGCATCTACACAGTGTGGTGTAACGCATCTACACAGTGTGGTGTAACGTATCTATACTGTGTGGTGTAATGCATCTACACAGTGTGGTGTAACGCATCTACACATTGTGGTGTAACGCATCTACACAGTGTAGTGTAACGCAGCTACACATTTGGTGTGTAACGCATCTACGCAGTGTGGTGTAACACATCTCCACAGTGTGGTGTAATGCATCTACACAGTTTGGTGTAACACAACTACACAGTGTGGTGTAATCCATCGACACAGAGTGGTGTAATGCATCTATACAGTGTGGTGTAATACATCTACACAGAGTGCTCTAATACATCTACACAGTGTGGTGTAACACATCTACACAGTGTGGTGTAACACATCTACAAAGTGTGGTGTAATGCATCTACACACCTTAGTGTAATGCATCTACACAGTGTGGTGTAATGCATCCACACAGAGTAGTGTAATGCATCTACACAGTGTGGTGTAACGGATCTACACAGTGTGGTGTAACATATCTACACAGTGTGGTGTAACACATCTACAAAGTGTGGTGTAATGCATCTACAGACCTTAGTGTAATGTATCTACACTGTGTGGTGTAATGCATCCACACAGAGTAGTGTAATGCATCTACACAGTGTGGTGTAACGGATCTACACAGTGTGGTGTAACCCAGCTACTCAGTGTGGTATAACGCATCTACACAGTGCGGTTTAACGCATCCACACAGTATGGTGTAACGCATCCACACAGTATGGTGTAACGCATCCACACAGTGTGGTGTAATGCATCCACACAGTGTGGTGTAACGCAGCTACACAGTGTGGTGTAACACATCTCCACAGTGTGGTGTAATGCATTTACACAGTGAAGTGGAACGCATCTACACAGTGTGGTGTAACGCATCTACAAAGTGTGGTGAAACGCATATACACAGTGTGGTGTAACGTATCTACACTGTGTGGTGTAATGCATCTACACAGTGTGGTGTAACGCATCTACACATTGTGGTGTAATGCATCTATACAGTGTGGTGTAACGCATCTACACATTGTGGTGTAACGCATCTACACAGTGTGGTGTAACGCATCTACACAGTGTGGTGTAAGTCATCTACACAGTGCACTGTAACACATCTCCACAGTGTGGTGTAATGCATTTACACAGTGTAGTGGAACGCATCTACACAGTGTGGTGTAACGCATCTACACAGTGTGGTGTAACGTATCTACACTGTGTGGTGTAATGCATCTACACAGTGTGGTGTAACGCATCTACACATTGTGGTGTAACGCATCTACACAGTGTAGTGTAACGCAGCTACACATTTGGTGTGTAACGCATCTACGCAGTGTGGTGTAACTCATCTACACAGTGTGGTGTAATGCATCTACACAGTGTGGTGTAACGCATCTCCACAGTGTGGTGTAAGGCATATACACAGTGTGGTGTAACGCATCTACACAGTGTGGTGTAATGCATCTACACAGTGTGATGTAACTCATCTACACAGTGTGGTGTAAGGCATTTACACAATGTGGTGTAACGCATCTACACAGTGTGGTGTAACGCATCTACACAGTGTGGTGTAACACATCTCCACAGTGTGGTGTAATGCATTTACACAGTGTAGTGTAACGCATCTACACAGTGTGGTGTAACGCATCTACACAGTGTGGTGTAACGCATCTATACAGTGCGGTGTAACGCATCTACAAAGTGCGGTGTAACGCATCTACCCAGTGTGGTGTAACGCATCTACACAGTGTGGTGTAATGCATCTACACACTGCGGTGTAAGTCATCTACACAGTGCGCTGTAACGCATCTACACAGTGCGGTGTAACGCATCTACACAGTGTCGTGTAACGCATCTACACAGTGTGGTGTAATGCATCTACACACTGCAGTGTAAGTCATCTACACAGTGCGCTGTAACGCATCTACACAGTGCGGTGTAACGCATCTACACAGTGTTGTGTAATGCATCTACACAGTGTGCTGTAATGCATCTACACAGTGTGGTGTAACGCATCTGCACAGTGTGGGGTAAGGCTTCTACACAGTGTGGGGTAACACATCTACACAGTGTGGTGTAACGCATCTACACAGTGTGGTGTAACGCATCTCCACAGTGTGGTGTAACGCATTTACACAGTGTGGTGTAACGCATCTACACAGTGTGGTGTAACGCATCTCCACAGTGTGGTGTAACGCATTTACACAGTGTGGTGTAACGCATTTACACAGTGTGGTGTAACGCATCTACACAGTGTGGTGTAATGCATCCACACAGAGTGGTGTAATGCATCTACACAGTGTGGTGTAACGCATTTACACAGTGTGGTGTAACGAATCTCCACAGTGTGGTGTAACGCATTTACACAGTGTGGTGTAACGCATTTACACAGTGTGGTGTAACGTATCTACACAGTGTGGTGTAACGCATCTCCACAGTGTGGTATAACGTATCTGCACATTGTGGTGTAGCGAATCTACACAGTGTGGTGTAACGCATCTACACAGTGTGGTGTAACGCATCCACACAGAGGGGTGTAACGCATCCACACAGTGTGGTGTAACGCATCCACACAGTGTGGTGTAACGCATCCACACAGAGGGGTGTAACGCAGCTACACAGTGTGGTGTAACACATCTACAAAGTGTGGTGTAACACATCTGCACAGTGTGGTGTAACGCATCAACACATTGTGGTGTAATACATCTCCACAGTGTGGTGCAACACATCTACACATTGTGGTGTAACACAGCTACACAGTGTGGTGTAACGCATCTACACAGTGTGGTGTAACGCATTTATACAGTGTGAAGTAACCCATCTACACAGTGTAGTGTAACTCATCTACACAGTGTGGTGTAACGCATCTACACAGTGTGGTGTAACGCATCTCCACAGTGTGGTTTAAGGCATATACACACTGTGGTGTAACGCATCTACACAGTGTGGTGTAAGGCATTTACACAGTGTGGTGTAACGCATCTACACAGTGTGGTGTAACGCATCTACACAGTGTGGTGTAACACATGTCCACAGTGTGGTGTAATGCATTTACACAGTGTAGTGGAATGCATCTACACAGTGTGGTGTAACGCATCTACACAGTGTGGTGTAACGAATCTACACTGTGTGGTGTAATGCATCTACACAGTGTGGTGTAACGCATCTACACATTGTGGTGTAACGCATCTACACAGTGTAGTGTAACGCAGCTACACATTTTGGTGTAACGCATCTACACAGTGTGGTGTAACTCATCTACACAGTGTGGTGTAACGCATCTACACAGTGTGGTGTAACGCATCTCCACATGGTGGTGTAAGGCATATACACAGTGTGGTGTAACGCATCTACACAGTGTGGTGTAATGCATCTACACAGTGTGATGTAACTCATCTACACAGTGTGGTGTAACGCATCTACACATTGTGGTGTAACACATCTACACAGTGTGGTGTAACGCATCTACACATTGTGGTGTAACACATCTCCACAGTGTGGTGTAACGCATCTACACTGTGTGGTGTAATGCATCTACACAGTGTGGTGTAACGCATCTACACATTGTGGTGTAACGCATCTACACAGTGTAGTGTAACGCAGCTACACATTGTGGTGTAACGCATCTACGCAGTGTGGTGTAACGCATCTACACAGTGTGGTGTAACGCATCAACACAGTGTGCTGTAACGCATCTACACAGTGTAGTGTAACGCAGCTACACATTGTGGTGTAACGCATCTACGCAGTGTGGTGTAACGCATCTACACAGTGTGGTGTAACGCATCAACACAGTGTGCTGTAACGCATCTACACAGTGTAGTGTAACGCAGCTACACATTGTGGTGTAACGCATCTACGCAGTGTGGTGTAACGCATCTATGCAGTGTGGTGTAACTCATCTACACAGTGTGGTGTAACGCATCTACACAGTGTGGTGTAACGCATCTCCACATTGTGGTGTAAGGCATGTACACAGTGTGGTGTAACGCATCTACACAGTGTGGTGTAATGCATCTACACAGTGTGATGTAACTCATCTACACAGTGTGGTGTAACGCATCTACACATTGTGGTGTAACACATCTACACAGTGTGGTGTAAGGCATCTACACATTGTGGTGTAACACATCTCCACAGTGTGGTGTAACGCATCTACACTGTGTGGTGTAATGCATCTACACAGTGTGGTGTAACGCATCTACACATTGTGGTGTAACGCATCTACACAGTGTAGTGTAACGCAGCTACACATTGTGGTGTAACGCATCTACGCAGTGTGGTGTAACGCATCTACACAGTGTGGTGTAACGCATCAACACAGTGTGCTGTAACGCATCTACACAGTGTAGTGTAACGCAGCTACACATTGTGGTGTAACGCATCTACGCAGTGTGGTGTAACGCATCTACACAGTGTGGTGTAACGCATCAACACAGTGTGCTGTAACGCATCTACACAGTGCGGTGAAACGCATCTATCCAGTGTGGTGTAACTCATCTACACAGTGCGATGTAACGCATCTGCACAGTGTGGTGTAATGAATCTACACAGTGTGGTGTAACGCATCTACACAGTGTGGTGTAACGCATCTGCACAGTGTGGGGTAAAGCATCTACACCGTGTGGAGTAACACATCTACACAGTGTGGTGTAACGCATCTACACATTGTGGTGTAACACATCTACACAGTGTGGTGTAACGCATCTACACATTGTGGTGTAATGCATCTACGCATTGTGGTGTAACGCATCTACCCAGTGTGGTGTAACGCATCTAAACAGAGTGGTGTAACGCATCTGCACAGTGTGGTGTAACGCATCTACAAAGTGTGGTGAAACGCATCTACACAATGTGGTGTAACGCATCTACACAGTGTGGTGTAACGCATCTGCACAGTGTGGTGTAACGCATCTACACAGTGTGGTGTAACGCATCTACACATTGTGGTGTAACGCATCTACACAGTGTGGTGTAATGCATCTACACATTGTGGTGTAACGCATCTACGCAGTGTGGTGTAACGCATCCTCCCAGTGTGGTTTAACACATCCGCACAGTCTGGTGTAATGCATCCGCACAGTGTGGTGTAACGCATCCACACAGAGTGGTGTACGCATCCACACAGTGTGGTGTAATGCATCCACACAGTGTGGTGTAATGCATTCACACAGTGTGGTGTAACGCAGCTACACAGTGTGGTGTAACACATCTACACAGTGTGGTGTAATGCATCTACACAGTGTGGTGTAACACATCTACACATTGTGGTGTAACACATCTCCACAGTATGGTGTAGCACATCTACAAATTGTGGTGTAACACATCTACACATTGTGGTGTAACACATCTCCACATTGTGGTGTACCGCTGCTACACAGTGTGGTGTAACGCATCTACACAGTGTGGTGTAACGCATCTACAAAGTGTGGTGTAATGCATCGACACAGTTTGGTGTAATGCATGTGCACAGTGTGGTGTAACACATCTACAGAGTGTGGTGTAACGTATCTACACAGTGTGGTGTAAAGCATCTACACAGTTTGGTGTAATGCATGTGCACAGTGTGGTGTAATGCATCCCCACAGAGTGGTGTAATGCATCTACACAGTTTGGTGTAACACAACTACACAGTGTGGTGTAATCCATCGACACAGAGTGGTGTAATGCATCTATACAGTGTGGTGTAATGCATCTACACAGTGTGATGTATTGCATCTACACAGAGTGCTCTAATACATCTACACAGAGCGGTATAATGCATCTACACAGAGTGCTCTAATACATCTACACAGTGTGGTGTAACACATCTACACAGTGTGGTGTAATGCATCTACACAGTGTGGTGTAATGCATCTACACAGTGTGGTGTAATATATCTACACAGTGTGGTGTAACACATCTACACAGTATGGTGTAACACATCTACCCAGTGTGGTATAATGCATCTACACAGTTTGGAGTAATGCATGTACACAGTGTGGTATAATGCATCCACACAGAGTGGTGTAAGGCATCTACACAGTTTGGTGTAACACATCTACACAGTGTGGTGTAATCCATCCAGACAGAGTGGTGTAATGCATCTACACAGTGTGGTGTAACGCATCTACACAGTGTGATATAATGCATCTACACAGTGTGGTGTAATGCATCTACACAGAGTGGTGTAATGCATCTACACAGAGTGCTCTAATACATCTACACAGTGTGGTGTAACACATCTACACAGTGTGGTGTAACACATCTACAAAGTGTGGTGTAATGCATCTACAGACCTTAGTGTAATGCATCTACACAGTGTGGTGTAATGCATCCACACAGAGTAGTGTAATGCATCTACACAGTGTGGTGTAACGGATCTACACAGTGTGGTGTAACGCATCTACTCAGTGTGGTATAACGCATCTACAAAGTGCGGTGTAACGCATCCACACAGTATGGTGTAACGCATCCACACAGTATGGTGTAACGCATCCACACAGTGTGGTGTAATGCATCCACACAGTGTGGTGTAACGCAGCTACACAGTGTGGTGTAACACATCTACACAGTGTGGTGTAATGCATCTACACAGTGTGGTGTAACACATCTACACATTGTGGTGTAACACATCTCCACAGTATGGTGTAGCACATCTACAAATTGTGGTGTAACACATCTACACATTGTGGTGTAACACATCTCCACATTGTGGTGTACCACAGCTACACAGTGTGGTGTAACGCATCTACACAGTGTGGTGTAACGCATCTACAAAGTGTGGTGTAATGCATCTACACAGTTTGGTGTAATGCATGTGCACAGTGTGGTGTAACACATCTACAGAGTGTGGTGTAACGTATCTACACAGTGTGGTGTAATGCATCTACACAGTTTGGTGTAATGCATGTGCACAGTGTGGTGTAATGCATCCCCACAGAGTGGTGTAATGCATCTACACAGTTTGGTGTAACACAACTACACAGTGTGGTGTAATCCATCGACACAGAGTGGTGTAATGCATCTATACCGTGTGGTGTAATGCATCTACACAGTGTGATGTAATGCATCTAGACAGTGTGGTGTAATGCATCTACACAGAGTGGTGTAATGCATCTACACAGTGTGGTGTAACACATCTACACAGTGTGGTGTAACACATCTACAAAGTGTGGTGTAATGCATCTACAGACCTTAGTGTAATGCATCTACACAGTGTGGTGTAATGCATCCACACAGAGTAGTGTAATGCATCTACACAGTGTGGTGTTACGGATCTACACAGTGTGGTGTAACGCATCTACTCAGTGTGGTATAACGCATCTACACAGTGCGGTGTAACGCATCTACACAGTGTGGTGTAACGCATCTATACAGTGCGGTGTAACGCATCTACACAGTGCGGTGTATTGCATCTACCCAGTGTGGTGTAACGCATCTACACAGTGTGGTGTAAGTCATCTACACAGTGCGGTGTAACACATCTACACAGTGCGGTGTAACGCATCTACACAGTGTGGTGTAACGCATCTACACAGTGTGGTGTAATGCATCTACACAGTGTGGTGTAACGCATCTCCACAGTGTGGTGTAACGCATTTACACAGTGTGGTGTAACAAATTTACACAGTGTGGTGTAACGCATCTACACAGTGTGGTGTAACGCATCTCCACAGTGTGGTATAACGCATCTGCACAGTGTGGTGTAACGAATCTACACAGTGTGGTGTAACGCATCCACACAGTGTGGTGTAATGCAGCCACACAGAGTGGTGTAATGCATCTACACAGTGTGGTGTAACGCATCTACACAGTGTGGTGTAACGCATTTCCACAGTGTGGTGTAACGCATTTACACAGTGTGGTGTATCGCATTTACACAGTGTGGTGTAACGTATCTACACAGTGTGGTGTAACACATCCACACAGTGTAGTGTAACGCATCCACACAGTGTGGTATAACGTATCTGCACATTGTGGTGTAGCGAATCTACACAGTGTGGTATAACGCATCTACACAGTGTGTTGTAACGCATCCACACAGAGGGATGTAACGTATCCACACAGTGTGGTGTAACACATCCACACAGTGTAGTGTAACGCATCCACACAGTGTGGTGTAACGCAGCTACACAGTGTGGTGTAACACATCTACAAAGTGTGGTGTAACACATCTGCACAGTGTGGTGTAACGCATCTACACATTGTGGTGTAATACATCTCCACAGTGTGGTGCAACCCATCTACACATTGTGGTGTAACACATCTACACATTGTGGAGTAACACATCTCCACAGTGTGGTGTAACGCAGCTACACAGTGTGATGTAACGCATCTACACAGTGTGGTGTAACGCATTTATACACTGTGATGTAACGCATCTACACAGTGTGGTGTAACTCATCTACACAGTGTGGTGTAACGCATCTACACAGTGTGGTGTAACGCATCTCCACAGTGTGGTGTAAGGCATATACACAGTGTGGTGTAACGCATCTACACAGTGTGGTGTAATGCATCTACACAGTGTGATGTAACTCATCTACACAGTGTGGTGTAAGGCATTTACACAGTGTGGTGTAACGCATCTACACAGTGTGGTGTAACACATCTCCACAGTGTGGTGTAATGCATTTACACAGTGTATTGTAACGCATCTACACAGTGTGGTGTAACGCATCTACACAGTGTGGTGTAACGCATATACACTGTGTGGTGTAATGCATCTACACAGTGTGGTGTAACGCATCTACACATTGTGGTGTAACGCATCTACACAGTGTAGTGTAATGCAGCTACACATTGTGGTGTAACGCATCTACACAGTGTGGTGTAACGCATCCGCACAGTGTGGTGTAACGCATCCACACAGAGTGGTGTAACGCATCCACACAGAGTGGTGTAACGCATCCACACAGTGCGGTGTAACACATCCACACAGTGTGGTGTAACGCAGCTACACAGTGTGATGTAACGCATCTACACAGTGCGGTGTAACGCATCTACACAGTGTGGTGTAACACATCTACACATTGTAGTGTAAGTAATCTCCACAGTATGGTGTAACACATCTACACATTGTGGTGTAACACATCTACACATTGTGGTGTAATACAACACATCTCCACAGTGTGGTGTACCGCAGCTACACAGTGTGGTGTAATGCATCTACACAGTGTGGTGTAATGCGTCTACACAGTGTGGTGTAACACATCTACACACTGTGGTGTAACACATCTACACAGTATGGTGTAACACATCTACCCAGTGTGGTGTAATGCATCTACACAGTTTGGTGTAATGCATGTACACAGTGTGGTGTAATGCATCCACACAGAGTGGTGTAAGGCATCTACACAGTTTGGTGTAACACATCTACACAGTGTGGTGTAATCCATCCACACAGAGTGGTGTAATGCATCTACACAGTGTGGTGTAACGCATCTAGAGAGTGTGATGTAATGCATCTACACAGTGTGGTGTAATGCATCTACACAGAGCGGTGTAATGCATCTACACAGAGTGCTCTAATACATCTTGTTGGACTTGGCCCTTCTGGCAGGTTCACCCCTGAAACTTTTTGCTTTTTATTGTGACCTGGTGTTAGTGATTTTTGGTTTCTGCGCACTTTACCACTGTGTCCCAGGGTAAAGTGTGTGCGTGTAGTGAGATAGGCCTGCCCTCCTATAGGAATGCATGGGGGAATGCATGTGTCCCTGGTAGTTCCTGATGCGTGGGGAGTGCAGGTGCGAGTTTGGTATGTACGGACTCGTGTGATGAAATGCTGCGCGATGATGTGTGCGGTGTCCATGTAGCTAGTATGGAAGTGCCACTTCTAGACGCTGGCATAAATGTGCAGTGACTGCCTGTCGCGTGATTGGCTGGCTGAGGTCATGTGATGGGCTAGGGAATCCCCAGTCTCAGGAGGAGTCACCCAGTGGTGAATGGGGAGATCAGCAGCCAGATGGGTGGGAGGAGTATACCTAGGACCTGAATAGGGCTGGGCTTTCCCCACACAATGCTTGCTCCGCCCCCTGTGGTGCGACTGATGACCCTGGCCTGCTCTCTGAATAGGGAGAGGGGCTGAGCAAAACAAAGTGCTCAGTAACCAGTTGTAACTGGTTCGCCCCTCCCCTGCACCTTGAAACAAAGGGTTTCACTGTATAAGAAGGGGCTGTGTCCCCTTACAATTTGTTCTCTTCCAGGATCCTGCCAGAGGGGGGCTGCTGCTGTTGCTGGACCAGAGGACTGCCACTTGGACTACCTCCCTGCCTGGAGGCCCAGTGAGCTGGCTCTGGGTCCAGCCTTGCCCCCCCCCCCACCCCTGCCTTGCTGCATGCAGGGGAGAACCTTGCTGGACTTTTACTTTCTCCCCTAAAGTGCCTGGAAGTGCTTTTGTTTGACTGATAGCGCTAGGAGCGATTTATTTGGGACTTTGCTGAAGCCTCCAGCGCCTGGAAGCGCTGGACTCGCCTTTAGCGCAGAAAGCACTTTCCCCTTCGCCCTTAGCGCCAGGAGCGCTTTATTTCTGATAGCGGGTGCCCACCCCGCATACTGGTGCTGTCGCGGGTGCCCACCCCGCTTATTGCCGTGGTCTAAAGGCAGGAGCCCACCCCGCCTATTGGTCCCTTCGCGGGTGCCTACCACGCTTTAGTAAGGAATACGTATCCCTAGCGGGTGCCCAACCCGCCAGGGACCTGGCCGCGGTCTTTCTGTAATTATCGGGAGCCTACCCCGTAGTTTCCGTGGCCGCCGGGATCCCTGGTCCACCGCGCTGCCTGCGGTGACCCGGAAGGGAGTCCCGGCAGCCTTTGGGTGGGCGGGGCCGAGGCCCGGAAGGGAAGCGCCGCGTCCTCCACCCCGGCGGGAGCCCACCCCGCACGGGGACGACTGACTTCAAGTTTGGAGCCAGTAGGCTCCGCACCCAAGTCCCGGGTCCAAGGAGGGGGCCCGGGTGAAGTCCACGCCGAGAGGGGAAGCGCCGCCAGAGTCCCGGTGAGTGGGGACAGCCTTGTTGCTGTTGAAGCGCAAGGTCGCTCCGGAGCGGGACACTCCTTTGTTGTGGAGAGTGCGAGAGGTGCTCCAGCATAAAGGGGCTTTGTTTTACGGACAAGAGCGGCCCCGGAAGGCATGTGGAAATTTAGCGTGCAAACTGAACATTATCTGCGCCATCTTGCCTCTCCCCAACGTCACGCATAGCGAATGCACGGCCGCCATTTTAGGCACCCCACTCTCTCTCCCCGCTCACTCTCGATCACCAGCGCTTTCCCCCGGCGCTGCGAGCATCCCCCGCGCGCCGGCCACCCCCGCTCTCTCATACAGGCCATAAACCCTCTCCTTCTGCGCGACCCTGCTACGGAACCACATCCGACCGACATCCCATACATGGTCATGCCTCTCCTTTGATAACCCCCTTCCTCTGCGCCCCATTGTCTGAACTGGTCCCAGGCCATCACCTAGCCCTGCGGATGCAGTTTATTGCCCCTACTGTAAGGGAAACACCCCACATCAAAGGGATTACAGTAGATCAAAGCCCCTACTCCCTGAGACCCGACCGGTCACACACACCCCCAGGAATTGGCGGAATACCCTGCTGCGCAATAGCCATCTCCTACTGTGGGTGGGGTGGGAACTTCTACTGTATCTATGTGTGGGATCGGATCTGAACCAGGGCTTCAGGGGATATTCCCCCATACATCAAGGAAATCTCAAGAATGTACTATGTGTAATAAAGCAATAAACCAGTGTATAAGAGACCAGGTCTCAGAGATGCAGTTAGAGCACCTCGTGACGATACCTTGCTGTCTGATCTGATGTGTTCTGCTCCGACGGAATAAAACTTTGTTTCCTGCCTTCCAGTCTCCGGCGCCTGCCTCTTTCATTGGTAAATTATCGAGTGGTATAAGAGGCGATTACCGCAGGGCAAATACTTGAAAGGTTATCGACTGAAACTGCCGCTACCATTTAACAATTGGCGTCCCAAACGTGGGGCCCATCAGCGACACGTGGATCCAGTGGGAGAGGTCCCGACGACAGAGTGAACGACTGCAACGATCGGGAGAGCTCCTGCCCAATAGACCCTCATCTGGCAGCCGATCATCCGAACTTCACTGGTTCCGAGCAGACCTCTCTCGAGTGATCTACGGTCCTGACTGGGAACCATCAGGAGTGCCGCGGCAAATACGGAGAGTAGAGGACGATCGGGCGCTGGAGGCGGAAGACGAGAAACTGTCCACGCGGTCCGGGTAAGGTCGTGATACACGACAAAATGCGAAATAATTGATTGATTGTTTAAAGCTTTGGAAATACTAGTATTGCTCATTGATTGTGCTCATTGATTGTTCTCTTTGAGATATTCGCTGTCTACAAACGGGGAGGAATAGAAATACTCTCTCTCTCTCTCCCTTTGCAGATAGTGAAGGGTAGGTAACGCAGACTTTTGTCCCCGTTGAAACCCGTTGTGCCTATCTTTATCTCCCCATTGATTGATTGCCCGAACATTGATTGTTTTGGAGAATAGTGCTTTTTGAGATATTCTCTGTTTGCAAATAACGTAGAATAGGAATATTCTGTCTAGTCTTTGCAAATAGTGAAGGGTAGGTAATGCTGACTTTTGTCCCCGTTGAAACCCGTCATGCCTATCTTTATCTCCCATTGATTGATTGATTGATTGTCCGAACACTAGTTGTTCGATATTGGTTCTTTGGAGGTATTCTCTGCTTACAAATAACGAAGAATAGAGATATTCTGTCTAGTCTTTGCAAGCAGTGAAAAGATAGGTAGTGCTGACTTTTGTCCCCGTTGAAACCCGTCATGCCTATCTTCTCCCCACTGATTGGTAGTTGGTTCTGCCCGGACCGCTTATTAGAGGTGAACCATCCGGCTCCACTGGAGGGCACCCCTAATAAGGACATGTTCACTAAATATGGACTAGTCGCCGTAGCTTATACCAAGCTATGGCATAAATATACAAAGAAGGACCCCGAGAGTCAGTGGCCACTGATGGGATCCTTCGACGACCATAAGATAGAAGCGCTAGAAATAGCTCTGCGTAGCAATAAGACGACGCCTACTATGCTTGACAGTATTGGCATGTGGCGCAAAGAAGCAACGCAACGGAAAAAGAGGGAAGAAGTAAAAGCAGAAAAGGAATTACGAAAGGCAGCTCACCTTGCCGCTAGAAAGTTAGAAGAAGACATAAAGGAGAGAAGGGAAACTAAACTAAGACAGGAGCCCGAAACCTCAGGCCAGTACGCTGTTAGGACCCCTTCTTTGCTCTACCCTGAGTTGTCCTCCAAGCAGCGAACGAATGATGAATTACTGTTAGGTCCCCCAATCATTTACATGCCCCCTCCATATGCACCCTCCCAGTCAGTAGTGCAACACCCACAACCCCCGAACACGAGCTAAAGCAGTACAGGGGCCTCGGTCCTCACGGCCTCCGCGCCGGCCGAGCCTCCTGTGCTGAACACAACGTCGGCTATAACGTTAGACGACCCAGAGATGAGAAAGAAAGAGTCCACCAGAATGAATTGGCTAGCGAAGGATGAACGAACAGGAATCGACAAGATAGTAAAGGCACTGGTAGGATCCTTTTTGACCTTACAAAAACTAAAGTAACGCTAGGAGTTAGCCCTTTGTGGGACATATGAAACCAAGGGAAGGAGTCAAGCTCACGGTCGAGACGACCACGAGGTAGCCCGACTCCATTACTCTCGCTGCCTAAACATGTCTGCCCTACTGCCCACCCCGCCCAATAAGCATGACAAAATCCCGCACAAACGGAAGCCTGCTGACACCCACCATCGACGTCACCAAACTAGGGCTAGATCGCGCACAATTGGGCTATGTTATTTTTCCGATTGCACAGTAACCTCCTTGTGCTCGTCATCAGATTGCAAATATGTACAAACACTCCAACGAAGTAGTATAGTTATAACATTTTAATAACTTATAGGATATAACAAACACACCAACAGGGTAAACAGGTTAAAACACGTTTTAAAACAACTATTTACATGACAGTCTGCTGCAACCTCCATCCCAAAGCCTTAACGTCCACGTGACACCGTCCTCGCCTCTCCTTCTTCGAAATTGCAACATTGGCCTGTTTTGGGCGGTTCTTTTAGTCGGCTTTGGGCTATAAAAGCCATGCAAAAATCCATCGACCTCAGTGGCGGACGACTGTGCGAATAGGCCGGAGGCTATACGAAGCGCCGAAGTTCTGGCAACCCCAAGGCGGAGCCCGCCACGCTGTGCGGGCCTTTCCGCTTTCTCTTCTTTCTTTAATGAGGGCTGATGCCCTGGCGGGGGGAGGCGACGCAGACGGGCCTCCCCCACCTCCCCAGGTGGAGGCTCGCCAGGCACCCCAACCATCTTTTTCATCGGCCTGCTGAATTTCACCCTGGCACGCTGTGCGGATCTTCCCATTCTCTTCTTCCTCCAATAACGGAGGGGTGCCCTGGCGGGGGGAAGCGACGCGGACGGACCTCCCCCACCTCCCCAGGTGGAGGCTCGCCAGCAGATGAGGGCACCCCAACCGTCTTTGACTCGCCGGCCAGCTAAGCTGCACCCAACCGTCTTTGACTCGCCGGCCAGCTAAGCTGCACCCAACCATCTTTTTCATCGGTCTGCTGAATTGCACCCTGGCACGCTGTGCGGACCTTCCCATTCTCCTCTTCTTTTAAGGGCTGACGCCCTGGCGGAGGGAGGTGACGCGGACGGGCCTCCCCCGCCTCCCCAGGTGGAGGCTCGCCAGCAGACGAGGGCGCCCCAACCGCATCTTTCACACGTCAGCCAGCTGAGTTGCGCCCTGCCACTTCATTCGCCGTTCGGCTGAGCCGGCGCCCCTGCACGCGGCCGCCAGGCAACCACCCAAGCACCGGGTTCACCAGGACTGCCGCTAGCACCCGACGTGAGGAGTGGGCCCCCGCAGCAAGGTAATCGGGGACCCACCCCGGTGGTGATACCATCCAAACTGCTGTCGTCACTGCTACTGGAATCACCCCGGTGGCAGTACCATCCGAACTGCCGCTGTTACTGCTGCTGGCTCCTCTCCGGTGACTGTACCGAAGAGCTGCTGCTACTGCTGCCCTTGAACTCCGGCGGTCGACTCCTCCGGATCCAGGCCTAAAGCCCACCGTGAGACAATTCTGGACTCGAAAGCTTGTCTGCTTGGGCATGGGCCCCACCCTTGACAAGATGCTCCCCTCAGCCTTGCAGAATCGGCTGGAGTCATTTGACACTCGACTCCCGCGGACTTCCGGTAAGGACAAAACCACCGCCATTGCTCTTTGCCCCGGACGGCAGCCACCTTGCCTCCGCTTGGTGCAGTGAGAAAGACTGGTTCGAAGCGTCGGCGGAAGAACCCGCCTCCTGCCCCGCCCCAAGAACGAACCATGGCATTTCTACGGGGTCGCAGTGACGCCATGCTGACGCAAAAAATTGACGCTAACGAAAGTTCTCGAACTACTGAAAGGGATTCTGGTCCAACAGCTAATTCATGGAAAGACTTAGACTGTACTCTGGCCTGACCTCGCCCCAAGATGGCGCCGATGTAGGAGTGGCCTACACACCCTTGTGGCGTCCCAGTCACGTGACATTTGTATTAAACAGATATATATATATATATATATGCGATGCTTCCACACATGATGGTCGGGGAGGGGCGGCAAGGGAACCGATTTTATGCCGTAGTAGCGTTGCTCATGACACTCGACGCCTCCCCACCACGTGGCCGGCCTGACGGTTGTAGGCCCGTATCTTGTATGCTGACATTGTTTTAAATAAAGGGTCTCTTGAAAGAATTACGGAATCAGTGCCATGACTAATCACATAGGTTGATAGAGATTTCTTCATTTGAATAAATGATTGTTACCCCCAAGCAATAGAAAACAGATAATGCAGTCCCCATTTGCCTGAATCTTTTTGATTAACGGAATTTGTACCCATCACACCTATCTTTTCCAAGAGTTGTTAAACCATGGTCAACCATAGCTCAGGGTATATGCCGAACGCAAGGTATGGTATCTTGCACCCTAATACACAACCAATTGAGAAATGCCTATATGACAAGGGAACCTGAATTTAGGAAATGAAATAAATTAGAGCATCTTTGTCTCGGACAAAGAGAATAATAGGTCTATGGTATCACCCATTCCTGCGGCTAGCCTGGTACATGGTAGGTAGAACCTTTTCGTGTCTGCGCGCGCTGGGGTATTTTGAATACTGCACCTCCCCTCCCCTCTTTTTCCCCTCTATAGGTCACAACGAAGTTCCGACTGGAGAGTGGAGTGGACATGGACCGCACCGAGTTCAATATCAGGGAAAACATAGACAAACGTTGTGAGATAGTGCGTAAAATTACAGACCACCATTGGGGACATGAAAAACTGTATGATATGATTGTGCGTGTGTACTACGACTACACGGCATGAATGTGTATGCATTTTATATTTGGGTCACTTGAAGAGAGCGTCACTGTATGATTGAAGCGCTCGTCCACCGATCAAAGGGAGGAGAATAAAGGGTCAGACACCCCCTAAGATAAACTACAAAATACTAAAGGTACGCAGCATGCATAGGAATAGAGGACAGGAAAGGAGAGGTCCCCATGCTCAACGCAGCCCTGAGTCTCCGTCTTAAGTCTCCGTCTTGATGCATGTACTGTCACACCCTATCCGGCATTTGTGTGTACGTGATCACCGAATTTATGTCTTTTCCCCGCTTGTGTTTTCTTACATGGAACAGACCCATGCTACTCCATGTTGTGTGTGCACCAAGTGGCCTATTATCTTACCCATGTCTCTCTCTCTCTCGTCTTGTGTCGTATGTATGCCAAATAGCCTACTTGATGCACACGTCTCTCTCTCTCTCTCTCTCTCTCTCTCTCTCTCTCTCTCTCTCTCTCTCCCCCTCCCTCTCAAAAAGGGCTCTTCCTTGCTCTCTCTCTCTCTCTCTTTTTGAATAAATTAACGACACATACCTCTTCGGTAAGTGTATAATTGGCCTGAACACAGTGGTGTTCGAACAAATTGACAGAAACAAAAACGACCATACTTTACCACGTTACTACCTCTCCTTTTTGCAAACGCTAAGCCTAATCGGCTGAGAAGGAAAGGACAGGTAAGACGACTGATGTCTCCCAATCTGACCCTCAACACGGGGACTATATGTCAGTGGTTTTTGTTCTTAAAGGATACCATCTCCACCACCCAGAATTACCCCTGACCAATTAGCCCGAAATAGAATGTCTAAAGCACCCTGCTCTCCCAAAAATAACCCCAACCTTATACTAGCCGTCTCAGAGTATTTCGAACGAAACGGCTGATGGCCCTATTTTCTAATAATCCATCGCCTAAACTGATACAGGGTTACCTATTGTCCCCAACAAAGATAACGCTTAGCTTATGTTCCTCCCCGAAAGGGATACTCGTGGACACATGACAGTAGCACCTCGCACTTACTTTTTCATAAACTTAGTAGTCCTCGGAGGAAGATGTGTACTACCAAACCTTATGTTGAGGCGAATGAGCCTCCACTGGAGAAGCCGGTTCGAATTTTTAATAAACCAGAAAGTTGACAGATGTCAGGCTTCCTGCAACAATTATAGGGCGCAGAAACCGGCACCTAGAAGGCCAGACGATGGACAGAGACACCCACAGAAACTTGCACCACAGCAATGATTAATAGATTAGTAACGCACACACTAACATCAGAGTTAAAAGACACCAATCATGCAGCAACCGATAAAAACATGTCCGCAACTACTCGGTGGTTGGGAGAGAGGATGAAGTATGTAAATGTCTTCCCTGCCAACTCTCTAAGACTTTTTGTTTCTTGTACCCATTTAAAGATAACGTGCTGCCATCGGAAGGGAGGGGTCGGACGTGACGCACAGCCTGACTGCAGATCTTGGAACATCTATGACATCGACCAAGGGGGAGGCTACGAAGCAAAAAGGGCGTGGGACGAGACACCATTTTCAGGATGATAAGCGCGAGGGGCTACATCGAGACCCCCTGCTCACCGACCAGCGTGCCTGAAGTCCCAACCCATCGGGCCCGATTGATGGGCCCAGTGCTGGAAGATTCTGCTCCCCTTGGTCCACATTTTTGATCTGATCCCACTCCACCCCCTCTTCCCTCGGCGTCCCGAAGCACGTCACACCCTTCTCTCTCTCACCATCTTTTATATGGATTATGAATCTGACCTACCCACAGAAGAACAAAAGGCAGGTACCCTGTCTCAAAGTACCTATGGTGAACTGTGTTAAGGAACAGGGCTGTGATCGGAGAACAATGAATGATCACACCCTGCAACGTGAGAAATTGGATTTGAGCTGGACCTTAGCTCCACCGCCGGTGCTCAACAGTGCCAACGAAAGAAGAACAACAATGAGAGCTTACCAGTGATAGCTCTTTATCAAAAGGACACTGGAAAGAAGAACCCATGTCAAAGTCGAAAATCCTCTCCCAACCACCTTTTTATACTAACTATCTTCTTATCAAGTTTTTATGGTATTGCATCAATCACTTCCGACTGTACACTGAGAAGTTAAGGAAATGTAACTTTGTATAGTAACATCCATACAACACCAGCCATGTACACGACTACACTGTAACTCTGTATGTACTACCTCCTCGCCTACTTTATCACCTGTAAATAACTATAAGCAAATGTGTCAGATTACTCCTGCATGCCCTAAAAACTCTGTATTTTTAAGGAATGTACGAAAGACATTAACGATATTATAGCTGAAGGTTAACGAAGAATAAATGACGACCAGGCAAGCTGGCGAGACATGTTAAAAGGGAGGACTGTGGAAATTTAGCGTGCAAACTGAACATTATCTGCGCCATCTTGCCTCTCCCCAACGTCACGCATAGCGAATGCACGGCCGCCATTTTAGGCACCCCACTCTCTCTCCCCGCTCACTCTCGATCACCAGCGCTTTCCCCCGGCGCTGCGAGCATCCCCCGCGCGCCGGCCACCCCCGCTCTCTCATACAGGCCATAAACCCTCTCCTTCTGCGCGACCCTGCTACGGAACCACATCCGACCGACATCCCATACATGGTCATGCCTCTCCTTTGATAACCCCCTTCCTCTGCGCCCCATTGTCTGAACTGGTCCCAGGCCATCACCTAGCCCTGCGGATGCAGTTTATTGCCCCTACTGTAAGGGAAACACCCCACATCAAAGGGATTACAGTAGATCAAAGCCCCTACTCCCTGAGACCCGACCGGTCACACACACCCCCAGGAATTGGCGGAATACCCTGCTGCGCAATAGCCATCTCCTACTGTGGGTGGGGTGGGAACTTCTACTGTATCTATGTGTGGGATCGGATCTGAACCAGGGCTTCAGGGGATATTCCCCCATACATCAAGGAAATCTCAAGAATGTACTATGTGTAATAAAGCAATAAACCAGTGTATAAGAGACCAGGTCTCAGAGATGCAGTTAGAGCACCTCGTGACGATACCTTGCTGTCTGATCTGATGTGTTCTGCTCCGACGGAATAAAACTTTGTTTCCTGCCTTCCAGTCTCCGGCGCCTGCCTCTTTCATTGGTAAATTATCGAGTGGTATAAGAGGCGATTACCGCCGGGCAAATACTTGAAAGGTTATCGACTGAAACTGCCACTACCATTTAACAGGCAGCGGGCCGCTCCAACGTTGGCCCCCATATTTGTCTAGAGCCCCGAGGCTCCAATGTCTGGGGGCATGATTCTGTCGAGTCCCTGAGCAGGACTCCAACGAAGGGACATTGTTTCAGAGCGCGAGTACGCTCCAACGAGGGGGCACCAGCTGCTCAGTGGTAGAGCGGCCCCAGAAGGCAGCGGGCCCCTCCCACCTTGCCCCACAGAGTTGTGCAGAGCCACGGAGGCTCTAAGGGGCATTTCTTGTTGTTTGAGCCCAGCAAGGCTCCAAGGGGCCAGTCCTTGGTTTAGAGCCAAGAGGGGCTCAGGGGGCCACGAGTGTTGTGTATTCAGAGCCCTGGAAGGCTCCAACATTGGCCCCCGCATCTTCCCAGCTGCCCAGCACTTAGTGGGCAGCTGCCACGTTTAGGCCCCCCTGACATTGGGACACAGGGCGTCCTAGCCCCTACGAGGCCAGTTGGCCTAGGGACTGCCACAGGTGGTGGCTAATGTGAGTTTTGCACAATTGTGTTTTCCTGCACCTCTGAATGTGTTTTTATGCGTCATGTGCTTTGTTTTACACCGCTGAATGTTTTTATGCATCATGTGTTTTCCTTCCCTACACCTCTGAATGTGTTGTGATGCATCATGTGTAATGTGCTTAGACCCCTACAGGTATTGTGATACTTAGGTGGTTGTTTTTCTCCTAGTACAGGTGGTGCTAGTGAGGTCCTGGTTCCCTGCGCAATATTCTCCTAAGGTGGTTAAGGTTGCGTAGGTGGTACTTACCTGTTACCAGTGGTTACTGGTTGTGCACTACATTTTCTAATTGGTGCTACAGTGATTATATGTGCTATGTTCTAAAGTGATATTTCTACAACGTGCTAGTTCCAAAAGTGCTTATTCCTGACAGTGGTCCAGGTGGCCCTGTCTTGTACATATCCCCTGTAAATTCTGCCCGTGCCTGTTGGCACAGTGTAAATTGTGTGAATATTATCTAATGTGTTTTGGTATAATACAAAGGCTATTTTTATATAATACCTTGTGTGGAGTTTCTTTTGTGGTGGGCCTTGGGTGTTGTTGCTGGGTGCGCGCGCAAACGCTTTACACATTGCCTCCGGGATAAGCCTGACTGCTCATGCCAAGCTACCAAGGGGGTGAGCAGGGGTTATCTTTGGTGTGTAACTCCCCAGCCCTGACTAGAGTGGTGGTTTCTGCCTGGCTTTGGCGCAAGCCCTAGCCAACCAGAAATCGCCATTTCTAACATTGGTGGCAGCGGTGGGATTTGGACTTGCATTTGCGCTGTACTGCAGCGGCAACTGGCCGCACTGCAAAACTCTACATTTTAGATAATCCCATTTTGGGGATTATTGTTTTTGAAGTTCCATTATTTCGTCTCCTAAAGTTATCATTGTGTAATTGTGTCCAGTACATTTGTCCCCCGCCCTGCGCCCAGAGTTTGGTACCTGTGTCACGTTCGGTCAGGTTGAGGAATCAGGGGTGGTAGAAACTGCCTTACCAGTCCGAGGGGGGGGTTGTGTGTGGATGAATGGTGTGGGGCACTAGACAGTGAGTGTGAGTTCTCTGGGATAGAGAGCTTGCTGAATCCTTTGTGAATTGTGTACTCCGGTGTTAAGCTCAGACCCCTAGGTTCCTTGTGTTGAACTTTTCTCGAGAACGTCCGCCAAAATGGAGCCAGCTTTTAATTTCTGTGGTCTGTTTAGATACAGTATGTTAGAGTTGGTTAGGTTCTGGGAAGAGAGAGACATAGAGGTGGTGAGTCAGATACCCAGTCCAAACTGAGGGACAACCTGATCCTATGGCAAAAGGATGAATAGGAACGTGAGCACAGTGAGGAAGATAGTGCCCGGGCCGCACACCAAGAGGGTGGTGCGTCTGAGGGGAGCCCTGAGGAATCTGAAGAGGAGGAAGAAAGTGACCTGACAGGGACGCCAGTAGATAGTGAAGACCCCATAGATAGGGAGTCTCTTGCTGGGTCCAGTGTCAGGAGCAGCACCCCATCCCTTTCCCTGTCTCCAGAGGAGTGGGTAGATAGGACAGAAGAGAGGGAGCATCAGCTGGCCATGGAGAAGCTCAGGTTAGAGCATGCCAAGGCGATGGCGCAGCTGGGGGTGGAGGAGAAAATGTTTGAGACCGAGAGGGTCTTAGCTCAGAAACAGATGGCGGAGGCTGAGAGGGCCTTCGCCAGGGAGAAATTAGCTCTGGAGGGTAAGTTGTCCCCAGAGCGCAGTTGTGATTTTCTGGATTCACCGGTGAGGGTAGAGTCCGGTGGTGGCAGCGAGATAAAGTCCAGTGCAGACAGTCCCATTCCCAGTTCCCAGAGTATGGTACCTGTTCCCCAAGAAGAGGAGTATAGGTTGAAATTCAGGGGCAGTAGGAAGCTGTCTCACCAGTCTTGGAAGGAGTTTGTGGATGAATGTGATGATGCACTGGATGATTGGATAAAGGTTAACACGAAACGGGATTATAACGGACTGTATGATCTGGTTATCAAAGAGCAGCTAGTCAGTAGTTTTTATCCCGGGTTGCGCCAACACCTGTTGGGGTGTGACTCCTTGAGTCCTTGGACCCTGGCAAGAAAAGCAGACCATTGGGAAAGGGCCCAAGGTTTTGCCGAGGCATGGGAGAGTACTTCCAACAGTAGTGACTCAAGTAGCTTCCAGTCCAGTATGGGGGAAGAGGCTCAGAGTAGCCCAGCTAGGTCCCAGAGTAGTGAGAGGGGTTGTAGGGGCTCACGTCCTGTCTCAGTGGAGTAGGAGTGAGTGGGTAATGTAAATGTAAATGTAAATGTATGTGTCTTGTAAAGCGCACTGCTGCCCTGAGGCATCCTGGCGCTGTAGACCGCTGGGGAACCCGTCCTGGCTATCCCTGTGAGATGGTCCCTCCAGGGTATCTCCAAGGTGAAACCAGGCATCCCCGGCGAATGTGGGGGGCCGTTGTGGAGATGAGGCAAGCTAATGCCCAGAGTTGCCGAGTGTGTTCCTGGTTAGAGTAGGTACCAAGGCGAGAATTATCAAGTCCGTTTTGACCCTGGTCCATGACCCTGCCGCGTCGGGAATTGAACCCTGGTCCCTGGCCGATTCTCTGCTTACGGATCTGCCGCCTCTAACCAGTGAGCCACACCTCTCCACCTCTCGAGTCCCCAGAGGCCCGAAACCCAGTCTCAGAACCTGGATGGTTTCTTCAGGGAACACCAGGTTGGGGGCCTAGGCTGTCCTGTGAGTCCATTTGAGGAGGATCACCTAGTGTATGGAGGACCTGGAGCGTCTGTAAATAGAGCTCCAGTGGTTCTGGTGTCTGGCAGTACCGCTCCAGTAGGGAGGGTACAGAAGTCCAGCGAGAGGAGTGGCATGGGGCTGTGTTCCCCGGTGGAGGAGCCAGTGGGTCAGGGACCAGCCAGGAGGGCTGAGTCTCCTAGAGGTGACCATGGTGACCACACGTCTGTCCTGGGGGATCTTCGCGCACTGTCAGGTGGACAGGGGATGGGAGATCTGCACCAGGCAGACTGTCACGCAACATATGAGGCATATGTTACTCTCGGGGGGATGGTGTGTAAGTCCCCAGAAGTCCTGGAGTGCCAGGCAAGTATTCCACCAAAGGTTCTAGACCAGAGGTTGGGAGGCCAGGTTCAGGATCAGCCTGACCTGAAGGGTAGGATGACTGTAACCAGTGTCCTGACCGGTTCTTCTTCCAGAGGTACCGCCCCAGTTGGTAGGGAGCAGGACTCTGGAAGGGGGTGCAGAGGGTGGGAGAGCCCACCTCAGACCCCGGTGCAACCTGAGGGGCTAAACCCTAGGTTGGGAGACCAGTTCTCAGGGAGGGGTCCTGAGCTGGTAGGTGAATTGCGTTACGGGGACGCCTCTCAGAGGAAGAGAGGGCGGAACCCTAGAAGAAGAGGTAGGGGAAGGAGAGCCTCTCCCGTGACTTTTGGTCAGCTTGAGGGTACAGACCCTAGGCTGGAGGATCAGTGGCAGTTTAGAACTGCCCTGATGAGGGGTAGAGTGGAGAATGGTTGCTATGTGCCAGGGGTTACTACCCCCCACTCTGTGGTTAGGCAAGGACCAGTGGGACCTGGGTGGCCTAGGCCCTGGTCCTGGCCGCGGACAGCTGAGGAGTACCCGTGGGGTAGCCCAGTTGGTCCGCTGAGTTTTTCCTGAGGAAACCATGTGAGTTCAGAGTGGCGTAAAACCAGAGAGTGTCCCTGCCGTTGCGGGCCTGCGTCCGTGTTTTTTCGCCCCAAGCAAGGAAGACCATCACGGTGGTGATTGGCCTACCATGCATTTTGGCTGGAAGGGGGTTGTGTTGGACTTGGCCCTTCTGGCAGGTTCACCCCTGAAACTTTTAGCTTTTTATTGTGACCTGGTGTTAGTGATTTTTGGTTTCTGCGCACTTCACCACTGTGTCCCAGGGTAAAGTGCGTGCGTGTAGTGAGATAGGCCTGCCCTCCCATAGGAATGCATGGGGGAATGTATGTGTCCCTGGTAGTTCCTGGTGCATGGGGAGTGCAGGTGCGAGTTTGGTATGTACGGACTCGTGTGATGAAATGCTGCGCGATGATGTGTGCGGTGTCCATGTAGCTAGTATGGAAGTGCCACTTCTAGACGCTGGCATAAATGTGCAGTGACTGCCTGTCGCGTGATTGGCTGGCTGAGGTCATGTGATGGGCTAGGGAATCCCCAGTCTCAGGAGGAGTCACCCAGTGGTGAATGGGGAGATCAGCAGCCAGATGGGTGGGAGGAGTATACCTAGGACCTGAATAGGGCTGGGCTTTCCCCACACAATGCTGGCTCCGCCCCCTGTGGTGCGACTGATGACCCTGGCCTGCTCTCTGAATAGGGAGAGGGGCTGAGCAAAACAAAGTGCTCAGGAACCAGTTGTAACTGGTTCGCCCCTCCCCTTCACCTTGAAACAAAGGGTTTCACTGTATAAGAAGGGGCTGTGTCCCCTTACAATTTGTTCTCTTCCAGGATCCTGCCGGAGGGGGGCTGCTGCTGTTGCTGGACCAGAGGACCGCAACTTGGACTACCTCCCTGCCTGGAGGCCCAGTGAGCTGGCTCTGGGTCCAGCCTTGCCCCCCCCCCCCCACCCCTGCCTTGCTGCATGCAGGGGAGAACCTTGCTGGACTTTTACTTTCTCCCCTAAAGTGCCTGGAAGCGCTTTTGTTTGACTGATAGCGCTAGGAGCGCTTTATTTGGGACTTTGCTGATGCCTCCAGCGCCTGGAAGCGCTGGACTCGCCTTTAGCGCAGAAAGCACTTTCCCCTTCGCCATTAGCGCCAGGAGTGCTTTATTTCTGATAGCGGGTGCCCACCCCGCATACTGCTGCTGTCGTGGGTACCCACCCCGCTTATTGCCGTGGTCTAAAGGCGGGAGCCCACCCCGCGTATTGGTCCCATCGCGGGTGCCTCCCCCGCTTTAGTAAGGAATACGTATCCCTAGCGGGTGCCCACCCCGCCAGGGACCAGGCCGCGGCCTTTCTGTAATTATCGGGAGCCTACCCCGTAGTTTCCGCGGCCGCCGGGATCCCTGGTCCGCCGCGCTGCCTGCGGTGACCCGGAAGATAATCCCGGCAGCCTTTGGGTGGGCGGGGCCGAGGCCCGGAAGGGAAGTGCCGCGTCCTCTACCCCGGCGGGAGCCCACCCTGCACGGGGACGACTGACTTCAAGTTTGGAGCCGGTAGGCTCCGCACCCAAGTCCCGGGTCCCAGGAGGGGGCCCGGGTAAAGTCCACGCCGAGAGGGGAAGCGCCGCCGGAGTCCCGGTGAGTGGGGACAGCCTTGTTGCTGTTGAAGCGCAAGGTCGCTCCGGAGCAGGACACTCCTTTGTTGTGGAGAGCGCGAGAGGCGCTCCAGCATAGGGGGGCTTTGTTTTACGGACAAGAGCGGCCCCGGAAGGCAGCGGGCCGCTCCGACGTTGGCCCCCATATTTGTCTAGAGCCCCGAGGCTCCAACGTCTGGGGGCATGATTCTGTCGAGTCCCTGAGCAGGACTCCAACGAAGGGACATTGTTTCAGAGCGCGAGAACGCTCCAACGAGGGGGCACCAGCTGCTCAGTGGTAGAGCGGCCCCAGAAGGCAGCGGGCCCCTCCCACCTTGCCCCACAGAGTTGTGCAGAGCCACGGAGGCTCTAAGGGGCATTTCTTGTTGTTTGAGCCCAGCGAGGCTCCAAGGGGCCAGTCCTTGGTTTAGAGCCCAGAGGGGCTCAGGGGGCCACGAGTGTTGTGTATTCAGAGCCCTGGAAGGCTCCAACGTTGGCCCCGCATCTTCCCAGCTGCCCAGCACTTAGTGGGCAGCTGCCACGTTTAGGCCTCCTGACATTGGGACACAGGGCGTCCTAGCCGCCACGAGGCCAGTTGGCCTAGGGACTGCCACAGGTGGTGGCTAATGTGAGTTTTGCGCAATTGTGTTTTCCTGCACCTCTGAATGTGTTTTTATGTGTCATGTGCCTTGTTTTACACCGCTGAATGTTTTTATGCATCATGTGTTTTCCTTCCCTACACCTCTGAATGTGTTGTGATGCATCATGTGTAATGTGCTTAGACCCCTATAGGTATTGTGATACTTAGGTGGTTGTTTTTCTCCTAGTACATGTGTTGCTAGTGAGGTCCTGGTTCCCTGCGCAATATTCTCCTAAGGTGGTTAGGGTTGCGTAGGTGGTACTTACCTGTTACCAGTGGTTACTGGTTGTGCGCTACATTTTCTAATTGGTGCTACAGTGATTATATGTGCTATGTTCTAAAGTGATATTTCTACAACGTGCTAGTTCCAAAAGTGCGTATTCCTGACAGTGGTCCAGGTGGCCCTGTCTTGTACATATCACCTGTAAATTCTGCCCGTGCCTGTTGGCACAGTGTAAATTGTGTGAATATTATCTAATGTGTTTTGGTATAATACAAAGGCTATTTTTATATAATACCTTGTGTGGAGTTTCTTTTGTGGTGGGCCTTGGGTGTTGTTGCTGGGTGCGCGCGCAAACGCTTTACACATTGCCTCCGGGATAAGCCTGACTGCTCGTGCCAAGCTACCAAGGGGGTGAGCAGGGGGTATCTTTGGCGTGTAACTCCCCAGCCCTGACTAGAGTCGTGGTTTCTGCCTGGCTTTGGCGCAAGCCCTAGCCATCCAGAAATCGCCATTTCTAACACATCTACACAGTGTGGAGTAACACATCTACACAGTGTGGTGTAACACATCTACACAGTGTGGTGTAATGCATCTACAGAGTTTAGCGTAATGCATCTACACAGTGTGGTGTAATGCATCCACACAGATTAGTGTAATGCATCTACACAGTGTGGTGTAACGGATCTACACAGTGTGGTGTAATGCATCTACTCACTGTGGTGTAACGCATCTACACAGTGCGGTGTAACACATCTACACAGTGTGGTGTAACACATTTAAACAGTGTAGTATAACGCATCTACACAGTGCGGTGTAACGCATCTACCCAGTGTGGTGTAACGCATCCACACAGTGTGGTGTAACGCAGCTACACAGTGTGGTGTAACACATCTACAAAGTGTGGTGTAACACATCTGCACAGTGTGGTGTAGCGCAGCTACACATTGTGGTGTAACACATCTCCACAGTGTGGTGTAACGCAGCTACACAGTGTGGTCTAACTCATCTACACAGTGTGATGTAACGCATCTACACAGTGTGGTGTAAGGCATATACACAGTGTGGTGTAACGCATCTACACAGTGTGGTGTGATGCATCTACACAGTGTAATGTAACGCATCTACACAGTGTGGTGTAAGGCATTTACACAGTGTGGTGTAACGCATCTACACAGTGTGGTGTAACGCATCTACACAGTGTGGTGTAACACATCTCCACAGTGTGGTGTAATGCATTTACACAGTGTAGTGTAACGCATCTACACAGTGTGGTGTAACGCATCTACACAGTGTGGTGTAATGCATCTACACTGTGTGGTGTAATGCATCTACACAGTGTGGTGTAATGCATCTACACATTGTGGTATAACGCATCTACACAGTGTAGTGTAACGCAGCTACACATTGTGGTGTAACGCATCTACACAGTGTGGTGTAACGCATCTACACAGAGTGGTGTA
This sequence comes from Triturus cristatus, assembly GCF_964204655.1. Lineage (NCBI taxonomy): Eukaryota > Metazoa > Chordata > Amphibia > Caudata > Salamandridae > Triturus > Triturus cristatus. The sequence continues at coordinate 45,683,615 of NC_140589.1, forward strand.
ATGCATCCGCACAGTGTGGTGTAACGCATCCACACAGAGTGGTGTAACGCATCCACACAGAGTGGTGTAACGTATCCACACAGTGTGGTGTAACACATCCACACAGTGTGATGTAACGCATCTACACAGTGTGGTGTAACACATCTATACATTGTGGTGTAACACATCTCCACAGTATGGTGTAACACATCTACACATTGTGGTGTAACACATCTACACATTGTGGTGTAACACATCTCCACAGTGTGGTGTAACGCAGCTACACAGTGTGGTATAATGCATCTACACAGTGTGGTGTAACGCATCAACACAGTGTGGTGTAGTGCATCTACACAGTGTGGTGTAACGCATCTACACAGTGTGGTGTAACACATTTACACAGTGTGGTGTAATGCATCTACACAGTGTGATGTAATGCATCTACACAGTGTGATGTAATGCATCTACACAGTGTAGTGTAATGCATCTACACAGTGTGGTGTAACCCATCTACACAGTGTGGTGTAACGCATCTACACAGTGTGGTGTAACGCATTTACACAGTGTGTTGTAACGCATTTACACAGTGTGGTGTAATGCATCTACACAGTGTGATGTAATTCATCTACACAGTATGGTGTAATGCATCTACACAGTGTGGTGTAATGCATCTACACAGTGTGGTGTAATGCATCTATACAGTGTGGTGTAATGCATCTACACAGTGTGGTGTAACACATCGACACAGTGTGGTGTAACACATCTACACAGTGTGGTGTAATGCATCTACACAGTGTGGTGTAACGCATCTACACAGTGTGGTGTAACGCATCTACACAGTGTGGTATAACGCATCTACACAGTGTGGTGTAACCCATCTACAGCAGGGACCTGCACTCTCCCTGTCAACTATCTGAAGTCTGTAAAAAGAGTAAAACAGTGATAGATACTAATAAAGGGTCACTAGCGGTCAATACCGCCAAGAGGCAGATATAGGGTGACGTGTGATCGACAACCTTTGCCTGCAATGGGTGAACTGGTAGCAAGCCTAAGGTGGATTTTACATTTGTTTTAATTAGTAATGCACTACTTCTTACATTTCTCCACTTTGGCGTGCTACCAAAGGAGGTCAAAGTTCACAGGTTCGATATTTTCCATCGAAGCTCCACCAGCAATAAATCTCAGGTTAAGGTTCATTAAAGGTCCTTCCGTTCTCCCCAAACAAGTGCCTTGACACTGGTGAAAATGGTAGACTTAGAGTGTTGTAAGACTCTGAGCATCAATCTCCTGAAAGGGCAGCAGTCACTGTGTCCGCCATGGTCCTTTGTGGTGTGTCTTACCTCAGAGCCTGTGGTGAGCCGCTGTGCCAACTGTGCCAAGGTTCACAAGGTTTGGAAACATCCAAAGAGGAAATGATGAGAAGAATACACCCATGCAGCACCGAGAGAAGGGAGGGCAGTGCGCACCTCACTTACACCGGATTGGTTGGCTGAGCCCATCATGCATCCTTTCTGTTTTCTTCATGTTTACAGTGATCTTGTAATTTTCCTTAGCAGGAAAAGAGATTCAAGGGGAAAATGACATGCTGAGAATCCAGCGTGAGAGTGGAGTTGCACCAGGGCGCATGCGTTGCTCTAGTACACCAGCTAGCATTACAGACACCGGAGATTTCCCGGTGTAGGCAAAGTGCTGTGAAACGCTTAGTAGTCGCACTTTACCTCGCCCACATAAGCAGAGGGCAGGACTGCAACCTCGTGTTCAGTGGCGGACACTGTGTCACTCACAGCTCAGGTTATCAGACAAGTCCATGCCATCGGGGCCACCAGGAGCCCGTTCGTGTATCTATTTAACAACCCAATGTGTTGTGGGTGTTGTACACCTGTTTGTAAGTTGAAACGGTTGGATGAAAGCTTACAGACCAATGGTTTGTACAGGAGAATCTAAACTTCGAAGTGGTGTCTCTGATGCCAATGGTCACCTGGTGACCCCACCTGAAGCTGGCTGGGATTTTACATTAGCATTTTCCTTGACAACAATGAATTTGATGACTTAATGAACACAATTTAAGCGCTTAGAGACCTGAAGGTGATTTGCGCTATATAAAAGGCATATAACATAACATAACAATGTCCCTTAACTCGGGATAAAATGCACGAATCCAGTAACACCAAGTATCGGCAAACCCAGTAATGGTGCAAACAAGAGAGAAAGATGAACTGTCCAAGGGCAACTGAGGGGGGCAACTGAAGGTCAGAGCGCGTGCAAATGCACCACAGACATCCCTGCAGATACCACAAGCTGAAAACACCTTTTACAAACACAGAGGCCTGTTCACGAAGGCATTCGGAGTGTGTTAGGAGGCGCTCCTGTACCTAATATCTAACCCTGGGAATAGTCCGGAAATGTTCATCTTAGGCAGTGAATACTAACAGACAGGGATGGGCCCTGGATGCACTTTTACCAATAGGGAGCTGAGCACACCAGGACAAGCAACAAAGGCCTGTGGGAGCACATACAACAGTGCTCCTGGGGTACTGGGGCCATTAATGAGCATGCCCTACAGTGCAACGGTTGACAGTCTATGCACCAGCAGACATTAGGCAGATGGGGGCATACTATGAAAATATATCTATGAGCAGCGGATGGACATGGTATCTGCTAACACAGGCAGTGGCGGTTCCTCAGCTAAGGTGGGTAGCGTCGCCCCACTGCTCATTGATCAGTGGAAAATAAAAATGAAATGATAAAAACAAGAAGTTATTATCATTTCTTTTTCTTTGTGACTCCAGCCAAATTGGGCTGGGTGGGGTGGGCTCCCCACCGTCAGAGGGAGCAGGAGTGGTTTGCACTCCTTCCCTAAGTGTGCATGACGGCTTGGGGCCAGCCAAACAGTAATGCGCACTTGACATGTTCTCCGCAGGGCTGTGTTGCACAGCCCAGTGGAGAACATACCCAGCCCCCAGGTACTTCTTGAGCAGCCAAACAGGCTGCTCAGACCAATCAGGATGCTGCTCATGCAGCGTCGTGATTGGCTGGGGGAGTCTGGGAGCCTAGGGGCTTCCGGTGCAGCAGAGAAGAAGACAGAGGAGAGCCGTTCAACAGCGGAAAAGATGAAGGGAAGGTTTATTTTTTATTTGTTTCGCCCTGCCTGATAAATCTGTTTGGCATATAACAAACTCATGTGTTGAGGGCATGTCTTTGGAAGACAAAAAATGCTGAGCGAGTTGCTGTGCAGTGGCGGAGTGAATGGCATTATTCATTTTTGACGTCAGATTTGCTGGGGAGGTATAATTTACCCTGCAGTGTGAAACACGCAGTGCCTTTAAAACACAGTTTGAACAACGACTGTGTCTTTACCATGCATTCCTTTAGCACGCACTGCATTACAATGACTTGCTTTAGGGAACGCGGTGTTGGACTGGTGTTGGATTTTAAGTCCTAAACCTGCCCTACTGATACACAGACTGGAGTTGGAATAGTAAATTATACTACTCCAAAGTCCAGCGCGTCCCTAAGGCAAGTCACGGTGATGACTTGTGTGCTAAAAGGAACGTGGTAACGACGCAGCCGTTGTTCAAACTGCGTTGTAAGGGAACGCGTGGCATGTTGACAGTAAAACCCACCGGATGAATTTCCTCCATCACAAGGAGGGTGTGGAGAATCAAAACCACCCAATGAACCCTTCTCCGCGGTTAGCATTTCTTCCAGAAACTGGAGAAATATCAGTTACACTGAACTCATTCGCTCTTTAAAATCTAAAACACTTTTCCGCTGGTAGCTTTGACCCCGCTGCAGTAACATGGCTGCCAGCATGTGGTCTGAAATGTTGGATTTAAAGGTCACACCAACATCTGGAAACTGAAGTCCCAGCTTGAAATGTTTGCTTTCACCACCCAGACGAAGCTTCCAGGCACCAGTGACTGAATGAGCACATTCCTGAAAACATGCTTAAGTTATCATTGGTGCAATGCCATGATACAGGCAGCGCCGACATGTCATGGGCAGGGCACGGTGCTAAGCTGCCACTCTGAGTACCTTATGCTTACAACGCACCCTGCCCGTGGGCCTACCAGAGGGGTCACTAACATGAAGTTAAGGGAAGGTTTAGGGACCGGCAAGTGTGGGCACTTGCCAGTCAGCATGTCAGTACCAGACTGCACGCAGGTTCTGCGATGGCAGACCTTAGACATATTTTACCGGCCGCTTCTGTGGGTGGCATAACCAGTGCTGCAAGCCCACTAGCGGTGTTTGCATTTACATGCCCTGGCGCTCCTGGCGCACTTTACTGGGGCCTGACAGTAAACCAAACAATCCAATCATGGAATCCAACCAATATATACAATTTACATAGGGAGCACTTGCACCGCGACACTGGTTGGCAGTGGCACAGCGCGCTGAGCGGCCAGCACCATAAAAACACATGAGGCACAGCGACAAAAAGAGGAAGGGAGACTCACGCCAACGTGCCAGGTCTAACACGTGTAACGAATCCACACAGTGTGGTGTAATGCATCTACACATAGTGGTGTAACGCATCTACACAGTGTGGTGTAACGCAGCTACAAAGTGTGGTGTAACACATCTACAAAGTGTGGTGTAACACATCTGCACAGTGTGGTGTATCGCATCTACACATTGTGGTGTAATACATCTCCACAGTGTGGTGTAACACATCTACACATTGTGGTATAACACATCTACACATTGTGGTGTAACACATCTACACATTGTGGTGTAACGCATCTCCACAGTGTGGTGTAAGGCATATACACTTTGTGGTGTAACGCACCTACACAGTGTGGTGTAATGCATCTACACAGTGTGATGTAATGCATCCACACAGTGTGGTGTAATGCAGCTACACAGTGTGGTATAACACATCTACACAGTGTGGTGTAACGCATCTGTACAGTGTGGTGTAATGCATCTACACATTGTGGTGTAACACATCTCCACAGTGTGGTGTAACACATCTCCACATTGTGGTGTAATACATCTACACATTGTGGTGTAACACATCTACACAGTGTGGTGTAACGCAGCTTCACCGTGTGGTGTAACGCATCTACACAGTGTGGTGTAACGCATTTACACAGTGTGGTGTAACGCATCTACACAGTGTGGTGTAACACATCTACACAGTGTGGTGTAACGCATCTACACAGTGTGGTGTAACGCATCTCCACAGTGTGGTGTAAGGCATTTACACAGTGTGGTGTAACGCATCCACACAGTGTGGTGTAATGCATCTACACAGTATGGTGTAATGCATCTACACAGTGTGGTGTAAGGCATTTACACAGTGTGGTGTAACGCATCTACACAGTGTGGTGTAACGCATCTACACAGTGTGGTGTAACACATCTCCACAGTGTGGTGTAATGCATTTACACAGCGTGGTGTAATGCATTTACACAGTGTAGTGTAACACATCTACACAGTGTGGTGTAACGCATCTACACAGTGTGGTGTAACGCATCTACACAGTGTGGTGTAACCCATCTACAGCAGGGACCTGCACTCTCCCTGTCAACTATCTGAAGTCTGTAAAAAGAGTAAAACAGTGATAGATACTAATAAAGGGTCACTAGCGGTCAATACCGCCAAGAGGCAGATTTAGGGTGACGTGTGATCGACAACCTTTGCCTGCAATGGGTGAACTGGTAGCAAGCCTAAGGTGGATTTTACATTTGTTTTAATTAGTAATGCACTACTTCTTACATTTCTCCACTTTGGCGTGCTACCAAAGGAGGTCAAAGTTCACAGGTTCGATATTTTCCATCGAAGCTCCACCAGCAATAAATCTCAGGTTAAGGTTCATTAAAGGTCCTACCGTTCTCCCCAAACAAGTGCCTTGACACTGGTGAAAATGGTAGACTTAGAGTGTTGTAAGACTCTGAGCATCAATCTCCTGAAAGGGCAGCAGTCACTGTGTCCGCCATGGTCCTTTGTGGTGTGTCTTACCTCAGAGCCTGTGGTGAGCCGCTGTGCCAACTGTGCCAAGGTTCACAAGGTTTGGAAACATCCAAAGCGGAAATGATGAGAAGAATACACCCGTGCAGCACCGAGAGAAGGGAGGGCAGTGCGCACCTCACTTACACCGGATTGGTTGGCTGAGCCCATCATGCATCCTTTCTGTTTTCTTCATGTTTACAGTGATCTTGTAATTTTCCTTAGCAGGAAAAGAGATTCAAGGGGAAAATGACATGCTGAGAATCCAGCGTGAGAGTGGAGTTGCACCAGGGCGCATGTGTTGCTCTAGTACACCAGCTAGCATTACAGACACCGGAGATTTCCCGGTGTAGGCAAAGTGCTGTGAAACGCTTAGTAGTCGCACTTTACCTCGCCCACATAAGCAGAGGGCAGGACTGCAACCTCGTGTTCAGTGGCGGACACTGTGTCACTCACAGCTCAGGTTATCAGACAAGTCCATGCCATCGGGGCCACCAGGAGCCCGTTCGTGTATCTATTTAACAACCCAATGTGTTGTGGGTGTTGTACACCTGTTTGTAAGTTGAAACGGTTGGATGAAAGCTTACAGACCAATGGTTTGTACAGGAGAATCTAAACTTCGAAGTGGTGTCTCTGATGCCAATGGTCACCTGGTGACCCCACCTGAAGCTGGCTGGGATTTTACATTAGCATTTTCCTTGACAACAATGAATTTGATGACTTAATGAACACAATTTAAGCGCTTAGAGACCTGAAGGCGATTTCGCTATATAAAAGGCATATAACATAACATAACAATGTCCCTTAACTCGGGATAAAATGCACGAATCCAGTAACACCAAGTATCGGCAAACCCAGTAATGGTGCAAACAAGAGAGAAAGATGAACTGTCCAAGGGCAACTGAGGGGGGCAACTGAAGGTCAGAGCGCGTGCAAATGCACCACAGACATCCCTGCAGATACCACAAGCTGAAAACACCTTTTACAAACACAGAGGCCTGTTCACGAAGGCATTCGGAGTGTGTTAAGAGGCGCTCCTGTACCTAATATCTAACCCTGGGAATAGTCTGGAAATGTTCATCTTAGGTAGTGAATACTAACAGACAGGGATGGGCCCTGGATGCACTTTTACCAATAGGGAGCTGAGCACACCAGGACAAGCAACAAAGGCATGTAGGAGCACATACAACAGTGCTCCTGGGGTACTGGGGCCATTAATGAGCATGCCCTACAGTGCAACGGCTGACAGTCTATGCACCAGCAGACATTAGGCAGATGGGGGCATACTATGAAAATATATCTATGAGCAGCGGATGGACATGGTATCTGCTAACACAGGCAGTGGCGGTTCCTCAGCTAAGGTGGGTAGCGTCGCCCCACTGCTCATTGATCAGTGGAAAATCAAAATGAAATGATAAAAACAAGAAGTTATTATCATTTTCTTTTTCTTTGTGACTCCAGCCAAATTGGGCTGGGTGGGGTGGGCTCCCCACCGTCAGAGGGAGCAGGAGTGGTTTGCACTCCTTCCCTAAGTGTGCATGACGGCTTGGGGCCAGCCAAACAGTAATGCGCACTTGACATGTTCTCCGCAGGGCTGTGTTGCACAGCCCAGTGGAGAACATACCCAGCCCCCAGGTACTTCTTGAGCAGCCAAACAGGCTGCTCAGACCAATCAGGATGCTGCTCATGCAGCGTCGTGATTGGCTGGGGGAGTCTGGGAGCCTAGGGGCTTCCGGTGCAGCAGAGAAGAAGACAGAGGAGAGCCGTTCAACAGCGGAAAAGATGAAGGGAAGGTTTATTTTTTATTTGTTTCGCCCTGCCTGATAAATCTGATATAACAAACTCATGTGTTGAGGGCATGTCTTTGGAAGACAAAAAATGCTGAGCGAGTTGCTGTGCAGTGGCGGAGTGAATGGCATTATTCATTTTTGACGTCAGATTTGCTGGGGAGGTATAATTTACCCTGCAGTGTGAAACACGCAGTGCCTTTAAAACACAGTTTGAACAACGACTGTGTCTTTACCATGCATTCCTTTAGCACGCACTGCATTACAATGACTTGCTTTAGGGAACGCGGTGTTGGACTGGTGTTGGATTTTAAGTCCTAAACCTGCCCTACTGATACACAGACTGGAGTTGGAATAGTAAATTATACTACTCCAAAGTCCAGCGCGTCCCTAAGGCAAGTCACGGTGATGACTTGTGTGCTAAAGGAACGCGTGGTAACGACGCAGCCGTTGTTCAAACTGCGTTGTAAGGGAACGCGTGGCATGTTGACAGTAAAACCCACCGGATGAATTTCCTCCATCACAAGGAGGGTGTGGAGGATCAAAACCACCCAATGAACCCTTCTCCGCGGTTAGCATTTCTTCCAGAAACTGGAGAAATATCAGTTACACTGAACTCATTCGCTCTTTAGAATCTAAAACACTTTTCAGCTGGTAGCTTTGACCCCACTGCAGTAACATGGCTGCCAGCATGTGGTCTGAAATGTTGGATTTAAAGGTCACACCAACATCTGGAAACTGAAGTCCCAGCTTGAAATGTTTGCTTTCACCACCCAGACGAAGCTTCCAGGCACCAGTGACTGAATGAGCACATTCCTGAAAACATGCTTAAGTTATCATTGGTGCAATGCCATGATACAGGCAGCGCCGACATGTCATGGGCAGGGCACAGCGCTAAGCTGCCACTCTGAGTACGAAAAGAGAAAGGGGACCTTATTGCCCTCATATAGGTTCACATTTTAAGTTTGTTATCTCAGAATCTTGATCCCTTGTACTCACAGCATTTATTTAAATACATTGTTCATACAATTCTCTTCTTCTCTCTACTATCCCTACCTCCTGTTTCAGTGATTCAACACTGCCTCGGTTAAAAACATATTTTTGTAATGTTTCTTCAGACGCTCCCTATCCAATACCAATAGTCAATAGTTTAAATTCCCGCTTGGAAGCATCAATCATGTGAGAAGTGTTTGGTAGTCATTTTACCGGAGTAGGCTACAGTGATTCGAGTACACAAACAACTATTGGCTAGAAAGCAGGACTGGATGACGGTGTCACATATGTCATGACGTTTCGCTGTGAGAGTGAAATCCACCGCTGCCTCCGGAGCTGCAGCTACGGGTGCCCCCCTTCAAGAGATCTGCAGAGCCGCCACTTGGGCCCTTTTGAATGCCTTTGTTTCTCACTATTGATTAGGGGCCAGATGGACAAAGCGCTTTTGTGTACGCAAATGAGCAGATTCAGAGAATCCGCCCATATGCAAACGCAAAAAGGCTTTTTTGAAATATACAAAACCCTATTTGCAATCCGTGAACCTATTACCGACTCGCAAATTGGGTTTCTGATTCGATATTAGGAAGGGCCGTGATTAGGGCGTTCCTTCTTAATACTGAAACGCAGTGGTATGTGTCAATGTTTTGCGACCGAAATGCTGTCGGAAAACATTTGCATTTTACCGCCTATTTCGAATAGGTGGTAACCCATTTGCAAATGGGATTCGGTCCCCAAAGGACCCCTCACCCTTTGTGAATGTTTGTTAAAACATTTTTTAAGAGCAGGCATTGGTCCCACAGACCTTTTCCTTTTCTTATAAAATGAAAAGAAAACTTTTTATTTTTATTTTCGAAATGCATCTCGTTTTCCTTTAAGGAAAGCGGGCTGCATTTAATAAAAAAAAGATTTATTTATTTAAAAACAATCACAGAAATGGTGGTCTGCTAACCCCAGCAAGCCACCATACCTGTGATTTTTGCGATTCCCAATGGGTCAAAAACCAAGACCTACCTCAATAATATTCAGAAGGTAGGTCTATTGGTGACCCACTGGAAATCACAAAATGTGTAAAACATTACTGTTTGCGATTACCAAATAGTGAATCGCAAAAATGAGCTATTTGGTAATCGTAAACACTTACCTTTGTACATCGAGCCCTATATAGGGGTATAGTGGAGTAGGGTGCAAGATGTTCGGAGGATAAACCAAATAGTGAACCCATGAAAATAATAGAATGGTGCACCCAATCATTGAAAAGTCCACAGTTCTGTTTATTTTGAAACTCCCTTTATTAGATTTTTATGTATTTAATCAAAACAGCCAAGAAAACAGTCAATGTGTTTCGTTCAAAAGATTTTTTCAATTGTGCAAAACGTTGTTCATCAATGAATGGTTTTGTGAAAAAATCCCATGGTTCAATTGCCCGATATGTCATAGTCATCCATATCAAGGTGGGGTAGTAGCATCCCCCAATGTTGACACCTGAATCAGTATCTACCACCATCAACACTGCATCTCGTCCCACACACAGCTTTAGGCAAACAGTATAAATAGTGTCCCCATTTTGTCCAATGCTACGAAATCCTGCTGTAATATTGTACCAGATTCCTGCCGATGGAGAAGGGTATACAGTAATTGACCTATGCCAAGTGTTCTTCTTCATTCTTCTGCATGAGTATAGTCAATATCGTTTTGTATTCCAGTTCCAATATAAAGTCCTCGGGCCCGATTCACAGAACTAACTTAGACAAAATCCTAAACTTACTACCATTTTCATATTCACAGAAGGCACTTACTCATTTTGGTATTCACAGAAGACACTTACTAATTTCGGTATTCACAGAAGTTAGGAGTCCTAAGTTTAGGACTCCTAAATGCCTTCTGTGAATACCGAAAGTCTTAAAATTAGGATTTTTCTCAGTTTAGGAGTCCTACAGTTAGGACTGCTAACTTTACTACTGCTAAACTGAGAAAAATCCTAATTTTAAGGCTTTCGGTATTCACAGAAGGCATTTAGGAGTCCTAAAGTTAGGAGTCCTAACTTTACTACTACTAAATTCAGAAAAATCCTAATTTTAAGACTTTTGGTACTTACAGAAGGCATTTGGGAGTCCTAAAGTTAGGAGTCCTAACTATTTTACTAATAAACTGAGAAAAATCCTAATTTTAAGTCTTTCGGTATTCACAGAAGGCATTTAGGAGTCCTAAAGTTAGGAGTCCTAACTTTACTACTACTAAATTGAGAAAAATCCAAATTTTAAGACTTTCGGTATTCACAGAAGGCATTTAGGAGTCCTAAAGTTAGGAGTCCTAACTATACTACTACTAAACTGAGAAAAATCCTAACTTTAAGACTTTCGGTATTCACAGAAGGCATTTAGGAGTCCTAAAGTTAGGACTCCTAACTTCTGTGAATACCGAAATGAGTAAGTGCCTTCTGTGAATACCAAAATGAGTAAGTGCCTTCTGTGAATACCAAAATGGTAGTAAGTTTAGGATTTTGTCTTAAGTTAGTTCTGTGAATCGGGCCCTTAATTTGGAGTCTAATTCAACAGCAGGATACTGAAATGCCCTTGATTTTTAGTCACATCCTAATGAAAGATTTGGAAAATTAGCTCAATCTTGGTCCAATACATTGATGACTGCTTTTGACACAAAGGAAGACTGTAAACCAGACACAATTGCACTTCTGATCATCCTGCTTTGCTGACAATGGTCACTAGGTTTCACCTATAAAGATGTTGGACTGTAAACAAGAGGTGACTTATCTTGGTCATCACATTGAAAATGGAGCAAGAAATGTCTCAAAAGAATGTGTTTTTGCAATCCTGAAGATGAATCCTCGACCACCCAAAGAGAAGTGAGGATGTTCTTGGAAATAGTTGTCTAGTGTCATCAGTGGATTCCAAACTATTCCCTGGCTGCGAAGCCTTTAATAAGGCTAATTCACAGCGATATCAAGGACCAGGTACCATTTGATGATGAATGCATGAAGGCCTTCCAAGAAGTAAGAGATAATTTGTGTAGTGCACCTGTCCTTGGAATGCCTGACTATGATAAGGATTTTTTCCTTTTCTGCCACAAGCAGAGTGGGCGCTCGCTGTCCATTCTTAAATTAAAACATGGAGGGGTGATGAGAACACTTGCTTTTTTTTCTGCCTGTGTTAGACCAGTAGCTGCAGCTCTTCCTGGTTGTCCGAAGGCAGTTGCATCTGTTGCATTGCTATTGAACAAAGTGAAGGAATTGTGATGGGACATACACCTGTTCTGTTTTGTCTCACTTCTACAGATAGCTCCAGTAATACTCATCAACAAAACAAAGGATTACTGGTTTTGTATCTTTTTACTTTTCACTTTGCACCAGCAGCAGCTTTAATTTCTTTCTGGTCCTGAAGAAAGCCTAGATACTTATTTAGATCACTCAGGTTGAAACATGTTGACCGTTCCTGTTATCTAGCAGTTTAAATCCATACTGCTTATTGCACTGCTTTTTAATCCTACCAGTGCGAGCAAGTGCATAAATAATTTTGTTTTGCCCCCACTGGGTAGTTTTAATCTCACCATATTATCTCGCATATCTATTTCTTTGTGCTGCGTACTCACTACACCAGGCTTTTTCCTACTATTTGCATGGCCAAAAACATGTAGGGAGAGATTCAATGACCAGGACTTTAAAAAAGTACTAGTTTAATACCAAATTCGGTTTTGTTGCTGAAGATTTGTGTCGTAGATGTGTCATTTGTCAGAGAAATAATCAGAGAAAGAGAACTACTGTCATTATGAACCATATCAGCAAATTAGAAAATCCCTTTACTAGACTTCAAGCAGACATCATTGCATCATTGCGATGTCTGTTTATAATGGCCTTAAATATGTTCCCATGATTGTCTGCTTATTCTATAAATGGGTTGAGACCTGTACAACTAGGCTTATCTCGAGCTCCCAAGCATTGATTTTGAGGGGGAGCGGCCCTCTCAAAGTGGGATAGTGCTTCCTTTATTTCCCCAGGGCCAAACATCATTCTGCCCCCCGCTCCTCCCGAGAGCAGATTTGAGACAGAAAGCCCACTAGACCCCAGGGATTTTTAACAGGGGTATAAATGAGTGAGGGCGGCACACCCAGGCATCAGGCCTAGCCCCCACCTCATGCAAATAATCCCCAGCAGTATTTCTTCCTCCTATTCAGGGTAGATTGCAGGTTTTTCCTGCAATCTGCCCCCTGGTGGGGGGATAAAGCCCACTAGACCACCAGGGAGTAGATTCAGAGGGGAGAGCACCCCCCCTTGCAATGGGCTAGTGCTCCCTCCCCTCTCCTAGCCTCAAAAGTCTTTATGCCCGGACGGGGGCAGATTGTAGTCTGTCACCTCCAATCTTCCCCGGGCGGCAGAAAGCTCACTAGGCACCAGGTATTTTTATAGGTACATAAATGTGTGGGAGCGGCCCACCCAGGCATCTGTCCTAAAATGACCCTCAACAGTCTTTCTGCCTCCATGGGGGATAATCCCAACGTGCCCCATAGTGCGGGGCAGAAAACGCTATAGACACCAAGGAGTGAGTTATTTTATTGCTGCTAGGTTTGGGAGTGGCCCGCCCACATATCAGACCTAGCCTCCACCTCCAATATGACCCCAACAGCCTTTCTGCCCACGGAGAGCACATAAGAGGTCTTTTATTCCAATCTGCCCTGCTGGGGGACAGATAGTTTTTTCCTTGCCACATAGCAAAGAGGTTGGAGGGTGTTCAGCAACTATCTGCCCCAGAGGGAGTCAGAAAAACTGTTGTGCCCATTGTAGAATAGGGGCAAGATGTGATGCATGGGTGAGCTGTCCCACCCCCTTTTTTTTGGGAGGAATATTTTTTCTCGGATGGCCATTGGCCTTCCTGTTACCTGGAGGAAGATTTTGGGTAAACACCCTCAAACCACCCAGAGTGGCGTTGAGAGACTGATGCACCTCTTCTGGGGTGGGAGCAAGGCGAGATGTAGGGCAAAAAAAAGGGTGTGGGGGTGGCTTATTCAGATATCATGCCTTGCTCCTACCACGGAAAAGGTGCATCAGTGTTTCTGCCCCCCCCCCCCCGGGGTGTATTGAGGGTGTTTTACTCAAAATCATCCTCTGGGGACAGAAGGGGATCAATCTTTCTGAACTTAGTAACACTCCGAAAACAACAGAGATTCCCAAAATGCCTACCACCCTGCCGTCCCCCACTTGTCCCGATAAAACTGTTACTCCACTTTTGTGGCTGGGCCTACCATCTGTAATACAAAATCCCCTAAAACGCAATGTGGAGAAATCGGCAATAGGGGCAGCTCCAGTGTTTGGACCCGACCTCGGTTGCCACACTGGGAAACCTACCAAACCTAGACATTTCTGAAAACTAAACATCCAGGGGATTCCAGGGTGGTGTGCCTCGCGTGGATCCCACAAAACTTTGTTACCCACAATGATGTACAAATCTCAAACTTTTACTAAATTCACACATTTTCCTTGCATTTCTGTGACGTAAATATCCCAAAATCTCTGGGATCCACAAAATTCCTACCACCCAACGTCCCCCCACTTGTCCTGATATAAATACTACCCCACTTGTGTTGCTGGGCTTTGTGTGCCTCAACAGGCATAAACCAAACTAGGGTCAATGAGAGTTGCCCCTTTAAACTCCGATTGACTGTGGTTTGATGTGTCCCCGTTTGTTTATTTCTGAAGGATGTTGTTCTTGTTTTTCTTGAAAAACACTTTCCTAACATGAGCTCAGTAATGTTACAAAATTCAAGGTATCTTCCTTCTGCTCGCTGTATTGCATTCATCCCACTAATACAGAGAGCCAGATCAGGAGGACAAGTGTATTCTTACATCGCTCCTAAAACGTGGAACAACCTCCCACTCCACATCAGAGATGAGAAGAAGCTGAGGCCTGGCTTTTCAATTAACCAACCTACCATGGTCAGGGCTGGGCACACACACCTGCTCAGCACCAAGATACCCTTGAAGGTGATAGTGAAATCTACAAATACAAAAAACATAAAAAGCATTCATGATAGTTTACTGTTGTTTTGGAACTTGCTTGTTCTGCCATCTTTGATTGACAGTAGCGTAGAGGGACAGAATCAATATTCATGTAGTGGGATAGTGCTTAGATGGTAAGTCAACATGACATTTAATAATGCTGTTCTTTTATTTGCCGAAATGGTATTCTTTTTGCTCTCACTGTGATGAATCTGCACTTTCAATGTATACTTATAAGAAGATTTGCTATATAAACCCTAAGATTTGGGGGTAAGCCAGAACTTTCATGTAGACCTTCTGATGCTATGCGGGATGCGTTCCAATTTTACTAATTTTGCTGATTAATGAGACCCAGAATATTTATGATTTTGCTTACCAATCTTTATAGGTCAATTACTGAGTGCCTACATGACATTGACTTTATGTATCTGCATTTTACAATTTCTGTATTGTACCGTTTTAATGTAGGTAGTAAATCATTCTAGATTTTATTCCACCCTAGAACTCAATTACTAACTCCATCAATTCGTAATTGACGGTATTCTTGATATGACATGCTGTGTTTTATCTCTAGACACATTGCCTCATGAAATTGAGGTTTAACACCATTCTTGATCCATTAACCAGTGGGTTTGCTTTTAAGGTGTTTTTTTGGGTGTGTAGAATTTATTGGTTTCCCACACCAACAATTTGCATAGTAAAATAATGATTTTTTCTTTTCTATTATTATACCATTTATTTAACAGCTTGTTTTATTTTGTGGTCTATTTTCATAGTTGTTGGACACCGGTGATTGGAGGTTTCTTATTGCAGTTCTTGTTATTGTTATGTTATGTTATTTACTTTTATTAGGCGCACAGCTGCCCCAGCGAAGGGGCGTCCTGGCGCCTGATCAGGTACACAACACAACAGGTCAAGGCCAAGAAAAGAGAAATCAGATAGCAGGGGCAAACAGATGTGTTTTAATGGCGCGTCTAAAAAGAGTCAGGCTGTTTAGGGCGCGAATATGTAAAGGAAGGGAATTCCATAGATCAGCCGCCAGAACACGAAAAGAGCGTCCTCCCATCCTACTCAGCCTGAACCTAGGCTTAGTCGCCAGATGGTAAGATTCAGACCTGAGAGACCGCGTGGGGACGTAAGGAGAAATAAGGCCCGCCAAAGCAGGGGGAGAGGAAAGCTTCAGGATCTTAAATGTCAGACAGAGAGCCTTAAATTTGATTCTCTGTCTGACCGGAAGCCAGTGAAGGGAGGTCAGAACAGCAGAGACAGAGCCTCGTCTCGGAAGGCCAACAATGGCCCGTGCAGCAGCGTTCTGCACCCTCTGAAGCCTAGTAGCCTCAGCCTGGTTGACTCCAAGAAGCAAGGCACTCCCGTAGTCCAGCCGGGAAAGAATAGAGGCCTGAACCACCAGTTGCCGAGTGGGGGGGTCAAAGAATTTGAGGACTGACCTCAGCCCTCGCAGAATACCAAAACAGGTAGCTGCTGTCTTCTTTGTATGGCTGGTATAAGAAAGATTGGAATCCAGCCACACCCCCAGATTTTTAACTTCGGCCGCTGGAATGGGGGACACCCCGAGTTCAGAAGGCCACCACTGGTCTCCCCAAAGTTCCGCCTGCTTCCCCACAACCAGGACCTCGGTTTTCTTAGCATTAAGCTGTAGGCAGTTGCTACGCATCCAGCTAGCCACAGCTATAAGTCCTGCACGGAACCTGGGCGCAGTCACCTCAGGGTCCCCACTGAGTGTCACCGCCAGCTGCGTGTCGTCGGCATACGATGTCATGGTAAGGCCACATTGCCTGACGACAGCGGCCAACGGTTTCACATACAAGTTGAACAATGTGGGGCTTAAAGCAGAACCCTGAGGGACTCCCAGTTCCAAAGAATGGAAAGAGGACTGGCCAGGTGGAATGGCTACTTTGAAAGACCGGTCCGAGAGGAAGGAGCGGAACCACTGAAGAGCCTTCCCCCCAATACCCACTTCCTCCAAGCGCCGCATCAGAATGTCATGAGACACCGTGTCAAACGCGGCACTCAGGTCTAACAATAGGAGTGCCGCAGTCTGCCCCGCATCCAGCACTGACCGCAAATGCTCGGTCATGAAGAGCAAAGCAGTTTCAGTGCTGTGTTGGGCGCGAAAACCATTTTGACTCTCGTCAAGAATGTTATTACGAGAGAGGTGGGCAGACAAGATGGAATTCACGTGTGCCTCAGTGACCTTGGCGGTCCAAGGCAGGAGGGAGATGGGCCGGTAATTCTCCGGGAGCAAGGGGTCAGAGTTGGATTTCTTCAGAATAGGGCTGACCACAGCTTGCTTCCAGGATGGCGGGACCACGCCCTCACTGAGGGAAAGATTAATCACGTCCAAAATGGGTTCACGACAGAGAGGCGGGAGACGAATAAGGAACTCCGGCTTCAATGGGTCTAAGGGGGAGCCAGATTTAATTTTAAGGCTCAGAGTGTCAAATTCCTCGTTAGACATAGCCGGCAGGATGGACAGAGTTTCGGACACCGGGACCTTCATATCACTAAGAGCATCCCCGAAGACAGATGGTATAAATCCTCGATAGATTGTCTGCACCTTCCCCACGAAAAAGGATGCCAAACTTTCACAGTGAGAGTCCGTGCAGATTTCTTGCGAGGTAGCCCGTTTCCCCATCAGGTCTTTGAGTACTTTGAAAATTAACTTAGAAGGGTTAGGGCTGTTGGAAAACTCAGCTGCATAGTAAGCGGCCCGGGTTTGACAGATAGCTCTGTGATAGGTCTTAAGCTGGGCAAAGTACAGTGATTTTAACGTGGGATCAAAGGATTTTCGCCAGGCCCTCTCAACTTGCCTGCAAGTTCTCTTAAGTTCGGCAAGAGTCTCATTATACCAAGGGCTGCGATTTTTTACGTGACATTTAGCCCAGCGCAGAGGTATAAGAGAATCGAGGGCAGTAAGGACCCAGTTGCAATACTGGTCATATCCCTGTTCCACATTCTGCAGTTTGCCCAGGGGTTGTGCCTCAAATATCCTGACAAACTCCTCCAACTTGAGTTTACGCCAATTGCGCTTTAAGATCTGTTTATCCACAGGTTTAAATTGCGGATTTTCTAGGGGGCATGACACCTTGACCAACAAATGGTCAGTCCAACCCACCACCATCGGGTCAGATGATCTAGCCCGAACTAGGGTGGTAAAAAAGGGGTCAAGTATATGACCTCCTATATGGGTGGGGGAGGTGACTAGTTGGTTAAATTGCATCGCTTCCAGGTCCGCTAACAAGGAGCTGATGGATAGAGATGACGTCTGATCAAGATGTATATTTAAGTCACCTACTATGCTAAAGTTAGCACACCTAGGAGCCAGCGAGCCAACCACATCCGCAAGGGCAGCCTTAAAAGCAGTGTCGTTCCCCGGTGGACGATAGATAAGCACACCACTGAAGGTAAATTGATGACTAACCCTTACCTTAAACGAGGCGCTTTCACACATTGGAAGATCAAAAGCCTTCCACTCAGCTGGGAAGCAGGATTTAATCGCCATGGCTATACCACCTCCCCTAGTCGAACGGTTCAAGGTAAACACCGTGTAGGTAGAGGGGAAAGCCAGATTTATAATGGCAGTGTCAGCGTCCTGTAACCAAGTTTCGGTAAGAAAAATGATATCAGGAAGGTCCGTATCTATCATGTCCCGTAGTGACTGATGGTGCTTGACCAAGGATCTAACATTCAAGCTCCATATATTAAGTTCCTGCTCGGTGCAATTCGTATGAATGCCACGAGCAGTCCCTACAGCAAGTCGTACCCCATTGGGAGTAGCCAGGGAAAAACTGCCGCAAGAACAGTCATAAGGTCCCGAGAGAGGAGGTACAGGGACAGAGTTACACGCCAAAAGGCTGTCTCTTATGGAAAAGAGATCAGCACGACCGTACCTGAGTGTCGCTATGCTACACATGATGGTGCAATGGCAGGAAGCCAGAGTCCATAGCCCGCACACGCTACCTCGACGCGGACGAGCGCAGACGGGCAGGACTCTGGCACGACTCCGGCTAAGCGACGGCGTCCCACTGCGCGTTCCCGCTGCGCGGGGGAGGACGACTTTAAATAGGCGTCTCCCCAACCAGCACGAGCGTCGTGACGCTCCAAGATGGCGCCCGCGCAAGGACACACTCACCCCAATCAAAGATGGCACCCACAGCTATCCAGCCCCAGGACCCGGACCCGCCAAATGGCAGTGAGTTTTCACCAAATTAAATGCGAGTAAGGGGACAGAAGCCCAGCAGAGCGATGGATAAAATCAGGGGAAAAAACGAAAATCAGCCAAGATAAACTAAGGTATTTAAAAATATCAAAGCCCGCTGGCAGCGCGACCTGCGCTAGTGCAGCAATGATCAGAACACTTAACAGTGTGAGTCCGCCTTAAATAGGCGTCTCCCCAACCAGCACGAGCGTCGGGACGCTCCAAGATGGCGCCCGCGCAAGGACACACTCACCCCAATCAAAGATGGCACCCACAGCTATCCAGCCCCAGGACCCGGACCCGCCAAATGGCGGTGAGTTTTCACCAAATTAAATGCGAGTAAGGGGACAGAAGCCCAGCAGAGCGATGGATAAAATCAGG
The DNA here is from genome assembly GCF_964204655.1 of Triturus cristatus. NCBI lineage: Eukaryota > Metazoa > Chordata > Amphibia > Caudata > Salamandridae > Triturus > Triturus cristatus. The sequence continues at coordinate 45,702,930 of NC_140589.1, forward strand.
GGAAAAAACGAAAATCAGCCAAGATAAACTAAGGTATTTAAAAATATCAAAGCCCGCTGGCAGCGCGACCTGCGCTAGTGCAGCAATGATCAGAACACTTAACAGTGTGAGTCCGCCTTAAATAGGCGTCTCCCCAACCAGCACGAGCGTCGGGACGCTCCAAGATGGCGCCCGCGCAAGGACACACTCACCCCAATCAAAGATGGCACCCACAGCTATCCAGCCCCAGGACCCGGACCCGTCAAATGGCGGTGAGTTTTCACCAAATTAAATGCGAGTAAGGGGACAGAAGCCCAGCAGAGAGATGGATAAAATCAGGGGAAAAAACGAAAATCAGCCAAGATAAACTAAGGTATTTAAAAATATCAAAGCCCGCTGGCAGCGCGACCTGCGCTAGTGCAGCAATGATCAGAACACTTAACAGTGTGAGTCCGCCTTAAATAGGCGTCTCCCCAACCAGCACGAGCGTCGGGACGCTCCAAGATGGCGCCCGCGCAAGGACACACTCACCCCAATCAAAGATGGCACCCACAGCTATCCAGCCCCAGGACCCGGACCCGCCAAATGGCGGTGAGTTTTCACCAAATTAAATGCGAGTAAGGGGACAGAAGCCCAGCAGAGCGATGGATAAAATCAGGGGAAAAAACGAAAATCAGCCAAGATAAACTAAGGTATTTAAAAATATCAAAGCCCGCTGGCAGCGCGACCTGCGCTAGTGCAGCAATGATCAGAACACTTAACAGTGTGAGTCCGCCTTAAATAGGCGTCTCCCCAACCAGCACGAGCGTCGGGACGCTCCAAGATGGCGCCCGCGCAAGGACACACTCACCCCAATCAAAGATGGCACCCACAGCTATCCAGCCCCAGGACCCGGACCCGCCAAATGGCGGTGAGTTTTCACCAAATTAAATGCGAGTAAGGGGACAGAAGCCCAGCAGAGCGATGGATAAAATCAGGGGAAAAAACGAAAATCAGCCAAGATAAACTAAGGTATTTAAAAATATCAAAGCCCGCTGGCAGCGCGACCTGCGCTAGTGCAGCAATGATCAGAACACTTAACAGTGTGAGTCCGCCTTAAATAGGCGTCTCCCCAACCAGCACGAGCGTCGGGACGCTCCAAGATGGCGCCCGCGCAAGGACACACTCACCCCAATCAAAGATGGCACCCACAGCTATCCAGCCCCAGGACCCGGACCCGCCAAATGGCGGTGAGTTTTCACCAAATTAAATGCGAGTAAGGGGACAGAAGCCCAGCAGAGCGATGGATAAAATCAGGGGAAAAAACGAAAATCAGCCAAGATAAACTAAGGTATTTAAAAATATCAAAGCCCGCTGGCAGCGCGACCTGCGCTAGTGCAGCAATGATCAGAACACTTAACAGTGTGAGTCCGCCTTAAATAGGCGTCTCCCCAACCAGCACGAGCGTCGTGACGCTCCAAGATGGCGCCCGCGCAAGGACACACTCACCCCAATCAAAGATGGCACCCACAGCTATCCAGCCCCAGGACCCGGACCCGCCAAATTACGGTGAGTTTTCACCAAATTAAATGCGAGTAAGGGGACAGAAGCCCAGCAGAGCGATGGATAAAATCAGAGGAAAAAACGAAAATCAGCCAAGATAAACTAAGGTATTTAAAAATATCAAAGCCCGCTGGCAGCGCGACCTGCGCTAGTGCAGCAATGATCAGAACACTTAACAGTGTGAGTCCGCCTTAAATAGGCGTCCCCCCAACCAGCACGAGCGTCGGGACGCTCCAAGATGGCGCCCGCGCAAGGACACACTCACCCCAATCAAAGATGGCACCCACAGCTATCCAGCCCCAGGACCCGGACCCGCCAAATGGCGGTGAGTTTTCACCAAATTAAATGCGAGTAAGGGGACAGAAGCCCAGCAGAGCGATGGATAAAATCAGGGGAAAAAACGAAAATCAGCCAAGATAAACTAAGGTATTTAAAAATATCAAAGCCCGCTGGCAGCGCGACCTGCGCTAGTGCAGCAATGATCAGAACACTTAACAGTGTGAGTCCGCCTTAAATAGGCGTCTCCCCAACCAGCACGAGCGTCGGGACGCTCCAAGATGGCGCCCGCGCAAGGACACACTCACCCCAATCAAAGATGGCACCCACAGCTATCCAGCCCCAGGACCCGGACCCGCCAAATGGCGGTGAGTTTTCACCAAATTAAATGCGAGTAAGGGGACAGAAGCCCAGCAGAGCGATGGATAAAATCAGGGGAAAAAATGAAAATCAGCCAAGATAAACTAAGGTATTTAAAAATATCAAAGCCCGCTGGCAGCGCGACCTGCGCTAGTGCAGCAATGATCAGAACACTTAACAGTGTGAGTCCGCCTTAAATAGGCGTCTCCCCAACCAGCACGAGCGTCGGGACGCTCCAAGATGGCGCCCGCGCAAGGACACACTCACCCCAATCAAAGATGGCACCCACAGCTATCCAGCCCCAGGACCCGGACCCGCCAAATGGCGGTGAGTTTTCACCAAATTAAATGCGAGTAAGGGGACAGAAGCCCAGCAGAGCGATGGATAAAATCAGGGGAAAAAACGAAAATCAGCCAAGATAAACTAAGGTATTTAAAAATATCAAAGCCCGCTGGCAGCGCGACCTGCGCTAGTGCAGCAATGATCAGAACACTTAACAGTGTGAGTCTGCCTTAAATAGGCGTCTCCCCAACCAGCACGAGCGTCGGGACGCTCCAAGATGGCGCCCGCGCAAGGACACACTCACCCCAATCAAAGATGGCACCCACAGCTATCCAGCCCCAGGACCCGGACCCGCCAAATGGCGGTGAGTTTTCACCAAATTAAATGCGAGTAAGGGGACAGAAGCCCAGCAGAGCGATGGATAAAATCAGGGGAAAAAACGAAAATCAGCCAAGATAAACTAAGGTATTTAAAAATATCAAAGCCCGCTGGCAGCGCGACCTGCGCTAGTGCAGCAATGATCTTCTTAAAAGGTACGTTTAATTTTAATCGATTTTCTATACTTACCATGTCTGGAGAGAGGTGGTATATTGTTATTAGGTTGAGCATTTGTATGTTTATCTGTTTTTAGGTCAAAGGTAGTGTAGGTCTCTGTTGTTGTTGTTGGGGTGTGTGCTGTAGCCATTATACTGTTTTAGTGTATATGTATTTTTAGTACTAGTAAGTATATTATATTTTAACTATTTTTAGGTATTTTGACTTGTGTGTTAGTATTTTAGTGAGGTATGTTTGTTTTGAGGATGGGTTATTCTTTGACAGTTCTTTTACTGAAATGAAAGTTCCGTTTTTGGATTGTTAATCTGTTTAATATTGTTACAAGGAAATATAGTTGGAATTTTTTAATCAATTGATTTTATGTATTTTTTATGGTTTTCATGGGGCTATTTTGGGTTTTGCGGGCTAAATTTTTCCCGATTTTTGATGGGTTATTGTTTTGGGATGTCAGATTGTCGCCAAAGGAATTCAGCTACAAATATGTGAGTAGTTCTATTTTATTAATGAGTTATTTATCGATTGTGAATTATTCATTTTATTGCATTTGTTCATATTTTACTATTTGGTAATTATGTGTAATATTATTGTATTATATTATATACTGTATATGATGTTTTGATGTATGTGTGCTGTATTTTATGGTATTGTAGATGGTTTATGTGGAGGGAGTATTTTTTTAGGCAATAATTATTGTAATTTTATTATTATTCTGAAAAGTTTCTTTTAGTTTACAATTTCATTTAGAGTGATACAAATTATTTAATTATTTATTAATTATAAAATGGTCTACGTTTTTATTTAGATTTTTTTAATACAGGTTTTAGTTTATTTTAATTTCTGGTGACTATTTATTGAATGAATCTGGTAATTGTATCAGAGTGGGATAGCCTTTGATTGTTAGTAATAGCTGTGCATTGTTTGCTAGCATTTGGTGAGTTAGCTTTGATTTTTGTGATTTTAATACTGTTAGAGATTGTTTTCATCTTAGTTATTTGTAGCTCTGTTTCTTTTGAGTATTTCAAGAAATCAGTAGTGTGTTGGGTGTCTTCTTCCAAGTTTTTGTTGGAAGGCATTGTTCCACTCTTCCTCTGCATTGCTACTTGAGAGATGGTGATGTGGTAGACATTCCACCATGGATTATGAAATTGTCTGTGTCATGATTGGTGTTGGCTACCAGGCCAGTGTCTTTGAAATAGATCATTAGTGCTGAAATTTTGTTTTTCCCTTTTTTTTTAACTGTATGATCATGTTGTTATATTTGTTTGCTCCTGTGACAGGTAAGTAGGCTAATGCTTTACCTTTTTTACTTCTTAGGTCAATTCTGCATTTGTGGTGTTTTCTAAACCAAGGGCCTAATTTATAAAGAATTGGTGTAGAGCAGCACCACAAATCTTTTTGCTGTGCTGCCTTATGCCAATTTGAAGAAGGAGGAATGCATCGAATTTACAAGATACGGTGCATTCCTGTCCTTTCTGCCTGAGCCTGCGCACCATTTGGTGCCTAGCACCAGCACAGGCACCATTGCACCATGGTGCAAGGATGTCTGCATTTTTATGCAGGAAGGGGTATCTTCCTGCACAAAAACAATCCATGGAGTCGTTTTCCTCTTTCTATGTGTGATGCAGAATACAGCACACACAGAAAGAGGAAAAAAAAAGGAGAAATAAAGATATTTCTCCTTGTTACGCTACCCCTGGGGAGACGTACAATTTCGAAGCATTCCCAGGTTTACAGATCCTTGTAAACCTGGGAATATGCCAAAACCCATGGATGTTGCGTGGGAAAATCCACCACAATGCCCATGGAACGACACCCTGATGCAGTGTGAGGCAGCGTTGCCTTACACCATATCTACAAGGCTATGAAAAGCCACGCAAACAGGCTTTGTGTGGCCTCGTAGATATAGGTCTGCACTCTGGTCGCCAGAGCGTCATAAAAAGTGACACACCAGCAGCACAAGGGGCTTCTAATAAGCCCCTAAGGGCCTAAGGGCCTAAGGGCTGCACCATAAGGAAAGTGCAGGGATGCGTTGTATTTACGACATTACAACACATCCCTGTCCTTTATGTTGTGCAGCATTGCACCTAAACAGATACCATAGCACCATGTGCACTGAGTGTGCCTGCATTGACATCAGTTTGTTATTGTGTAGGAATGGACACATTCCTACACAATTGTTGCATCTGTCCTGGGGAGGCACACGGTTTTGATGCATTCCTAAATTTAAGCTATATTGTAAGTCTGAATATGCGTCAAAAATTATGGGCAGTGAGTGGGACCGCCCACTGCACCGGCCACGGCAAGCGTCCCGAAACAGTTTGAGGCAGCATAGTGACTTGCGCTGTGTTGCCTCACACCATATCTACGAAGCCATGAAATGCCACGCAGGGTGGCTTTCTGTGGCCTTGTAGATATGGGTCTGCACTGTGCACCCCCCAGAACGTCAAAAAAAGTGACTCCCCGGTGGCGCACTGGGCTTGTCCATAAGCACTGACGTCTACATTTTTGTAGGTGCCTTCATATTTGTTGAGGGTATAGAAATGATCTTGTATTGCTATGTGGGTAAACTTTAGGAATAGTTCATCTCATAGGGCCAGATTCACAAAGGTAAGCTTACACTTTTGTGTAACTTTACTGCTTTTAGTATTCACAAAGGTAAGCTTACACTTTTGTGTAACTTTACTAATTTTGATATTTACAAAGGTAAACTTAGACCAAAAATCTAACTCTACTACTTTCCGATATTTACAAAGGTAAACTTAGACCATAAGTCTAACTTTACTACTTTTGGTATTCACAAAGGTAAACTTAGATAAAGAGTCTAACTTTACTACTTTCCGATATTCACAAAGGTAAACTTAGACCAGAAGTCTAACTTTACTACTTTCCGATATCCACAAAGGTAAACTTAGATAAAGAGTCTAACTTTACTACTTTCCGATATTCACACAGGTAAACTTAGACCAAAAGTCTAACTTTACTACTTTTCGATATCCACAAAGGTAACCTTAGACCAAAAGTCTAACTTTACTACTTTCCAATATTCATAAAGTTAAACTTAGACCAAAAGTCTAACTTTACTACTTTTGGTATTCACAAAGGTAAACTTAGACCAAAAGTCTATCTTTACTACTTTCCGATATTCACAAAGGTATACTTAGACCAAAAGTCTAATTTTACTACTTTTTTGTATTCACAAAGGTAAACATAGACTAAAAGTCTAACTTTACTACTTTTCGATATTCAAAAAGGTAAACTTAGACCAAAAGTCTAACATTACTACTTTCCGATATCCACAAAGGTAAACTTAGACCAAAAGTCTAACTTTACTACTTTCCGATATCCTCACAGGTAAACTTAGACCAAATGTCTAACTTTACTACTTTCCGATATCCACAAAAGTAAACTTAGACCAAGAGTCTAACTTTTCTACTTATTGATATTCACAAATGTAAACTTAGATCAAGAGTCTAACTTTACTACTTATTGATATTCACACAGGTAAACTTAGACCAAGAGTCGAACTTTCCTACTTATTCATGTTCACAAAGGTATACATCGACCAAATGCCTAACTTTACTACTTATTGATATTCACAAAGGTAAATTTGGACCAAAAGTCTAACTTTACTACTTTTTAGTATTCACACAGGTCAACTTAGACTAAAAGTCTAACTTTAGTACTTTCCGATATTCACAAAGGTAAACTTAGACCAAAAGTCAAACTTTACTACTTTCCGATATTCACAAAAATAAACTCAGACTAAAAGTCTAACTTTGCTACTTTTTAGTATTCACAAAGGTAAACATAGCCTAAAAGTCTAACTTTAATACTTTTCAATATTCACAAAGGTAAACTTAGACCAAAAGTCTAACTTTACTACTTTCCTATATCCACAAAGGCAAACTTAGACCAAAAGTCTAACTTTACTACTTTCCAAACTCCACAAAGGTAAACTTAGACCAAGAGTCTAACTTTACTACTTATTCATGTTCAAAAAGGTATACTTAGACCAAGAGTCTAACCTTACTACTTATTGATATTCACAAAGGTAAACTTAGACCAAGAATCTAACTTTACTACTTATTCATGTTCACAAAGGTAAACTTAGACAGGAGTCTACCTTTACTACTTATTCATGTTCACAAAGGTATACTTAGACCAAGAGTCTAACTTTACTTCTTATCAATATTCACAAAGGTAAACTTTGACCAAGAGTCTAACTTTACTACTTATTCATGTTCACAAAGTTATACTTAGACGAAGAGTCTAACTTTACTTCTTATCGATATTCACAAAGGTAAACTTTGACCAAGAGTCTAACTTCACTACTTTCCGATATCCACAAAAGAAAACATAGACCAAGAGTCTAACTTTTCTACTTATTGATATTCACAAATGTAAACTTAGATCAAGAGTCTAACTTTATTACTTATTGATATTCACACAGGTAAACTTAGACCAAGAGTCTAACTTTCCTACGTATTCATGTTCACAAAGGTATACATAGACGAAATGCCTAACTTTACTACTTATTGATATTCACAAAGGTAAATTTGGAACAAAAGTCTACCTTTACTACTTTTTAGTATTCACACAGGTCAACTTAGACTAAAAGTCTAACTTTAGTACTTTCTGATATTCACAAAAGTAAACTTAGACCAAAAGTCAAACTTTACTACTTTCCGATATTCACAAAAATAAACTCAGACCAAAAGTCTAACTTTGCTACTTTTTAGTATTCACAAAGGTAAACATAGCCTAAAAGTCTAACTTTACTACTTTTCAATATTCACAAAGGTAAACTTAGACCAAAAGTCTAACTTTACTACTTTCCTATATCCACAAAGGCAAACTTAGACCAAAAGTCTAACTTTACTACTTTCCAATATCCACAAAGGTAAACTTAGACCAATAGTCTAACTTTACTACTTATTCATGTTCAAAAAGGTATACTTAGACCAAGAGTCTAACCTTACTACTTATTGATATTCACAAAGGTAAACTTAGACCAAGAGTCTAACTTTACTACTTATTCATGTTCACAAAGGTAAACTTAGACAGGAGTCTACCTTTACTACTTATTCATGTTCACAAAGGTATACTTAGACCAAGAGTCTAACTTTACTTCTTATCGATATTCACAAAGGTAAACTTTGACCAAGAGTCTAACTTTACTACTTATTCATGTTCACAAAGGTATACTTAGACCAAGAGTCTAACTTTACTACTTATTCATGTTCACAAAGGTAAACTTAGACCAGGAGTCTAACTTTACTACTTATTCATGTTCACAAAGGTATACTTAGACCAAGAGTATAACTTTACTACTTATTCATGTGCACAAAGGTAAACTTAGACCAGGAGTCTAACTTTACTACTTATTCATGTTCACAAAAGTATACTTAGACCAATAGTCTAACTTTACTTCTTATCGATATTCACAAAGGTAAACTTTGACCAAGAGTCTAACTTTACTACTTATCCATGTTCACAAAGGTATACTTAGACCAATAGTCTAACTTTACTACTTATTCATGTTCACAAAGGTAAACTTAGACCAGGAGTCTAACTTTACTACTTATTCATGTTCACAAAGGTATACTTAGACCAAGAGCTAACTTTCCTACTTATTCATGTTCACAAAGGTATACATAGACCAAATGCCTAACTTTACTACTTATTGATATTCACAAAGGTAAATTTGGACCAAAAGTCTAACTTTACTACTTTTTAGTATTCACACAGGTCAACTTAGACTAAAAGTATAACTTTAGTACTTTCCGATATTCACAAAGGTAAACTTAGACCAAAAGTCTAACTTTACTACTTTTCAATATTCACAAAGGTAAACTTAGACCAAAAGTCTAACTTTACTACTTTCCTATATCCACAAAGGCAAACTTAGACCAAAAGTCTAACTTTACTACTTTCCAATATCCACAAAGGTAAACTTAGACCAAGAGTCTAACTTTACTACTTATTCATGTTCAAAAAGGTATACTTAGACCAAGAGTCTAACCTTACTACTTGTTGATATTCACAAAGGTAAACTTAGACCAAGAGTCTAACTTTACTACTTATTCATGTTCATAAAGGTAAACTTAGACAGGAGTCTACCTTTACTACTTATTCATGTTCACAAAGGTATACTTAGACCAAGAGTCTAACTTTACTTCTTATCGATATTCACAAAGGTAAACTTTGACCAAGAGTCTAACTTTACTACTTATTCATGTTCACAAACTTATACTTAGACCAAGAGTCTAACTTTACTTCTTATCGATATTCATAAAGGTAAACTTTGACCAAGAGTCTAACTTTACTACTTATTCATGTTCACAAAGGTATACTTAGACCAAGAGTCTAACTTTACTACTTATTCATGTTCACAAAGGTAAACTTAGACAGGAGTCTACCTTTACTACTTATTCATGTTCACAAAGGTATACTTAGACCAAGAGTCTAACTTTACTTCTTATCGATATTCACTAAGGTAAACTTTGACCAAGAGTCTAACTTTACTACTTATTCATGTTCACAAAGTTATACTTAGACCAAGAGTCTAACTTTACTTCTTATCGATATTCACAAAGGTAAACTTTGACCAAGAGTCTAACTTTACTACTTATTCATGTTCACAAAGGTATACTTAGACCAATAGTCTAACTTTACTACTTATTCATGTTCACAAAGGTAAACTTAGACCAGGAGTCTAACTTTACTACTTATTCATGTTCACAAAGGTATACTTAGACCAAGAGTCTAACTTTACTACTTATTCATGTTCACAAAGGTAAACTTAGACCAGGAGTCTAACTTTACTACTTACTCATGTTCACAAAGGTATACTTAGACCAAGAGTCTAACTTTACTTCTTATCGATATTCACAAAGGTAAACTTTGACCAAGAGTCTAACTTTACTACTTATTCATGTTCACAAAGTTATACTTAGACCAAGAGTCTAACTTTACTTCTTATCGATATTCACAAAGGTAAACATTGACCAAGAGTCAAACTTTACTACTTATTCATGTTCACAAAGTTATACTTAGACCAAGAGTCTAACTTTACTTCTTATCGATATTCACAAAGGTAAACTTTGACCAAGAGTATAACTTTACTACTTATTCATGTTCACAAAGTTATACTTAGACCAAGAGTCTAACTTTACTTCTTATCGATATTCACAAAGGTAAACTTTGACCAAGAGTCTATCTTTACTACTTATTCATGTTCACAAAGGTATACTTAGACCAAGAGTCTAACTTTACTACTTATTCATGTTCACAAAGGTAAACTTAGACCAGGAGTCTAACTTTACTACTTATTCATGTTCACAAAGGTATACTTAGACCAAGAGTCTAACTTTTCTACTTATTCATGTGCACAAAGGTAAACTTAGACCAGGAGTCTAACTTTACTACTTAGTCATGTTCACAAAAGTATACTTAGACCAAGGATCTAACTTTACTTCTTATCGATATTCACAAAGGTAAACTTTGACCAAGAGTCTAACTTTACTACTTATTCATGTTCACAATGGTATACTTAGACCAATAGTCTAACTTTACTACTTATTCATGTTCACAAAGGTAAACTTAGACCAGGAGTCTAACTTTACTACTTATTCATGTTCACAAAGGTATACTTAGACCAAGAGTATAACTTTACTACTTATTCATGTGCACAAAGGTAAACTTAGACCAGGAGTCTAACTTTACTACTTATTCATGTTCACAAAAGTATACTTAGACCAATAGTCTAACTTTACTTCTTATCGATATTCACAAAGGTAAACTTTGACCAAGAGTCTAACTTTACTACTTATCCATGTTCACAAAGGTATACTTAGACCAATAGTCTAACTTTACTACTTATTCATGTTCACAAAGGTAAACTTAGACCAGGAGTCTAACTTTACTACTTATTCATGTTCACAAAGGTATACTTAGACCAAGAGCTAACTTTCCTACTTATTCATGTTCACAAAGGTATACATAGACCAAATGCCTAACTTTACTACTTTTTAGTATTCACACAGGTCAACTTAGACTAAAAGTATAACTTTAGTACTTTCCGATATTCACAAAGGTAAACTTAGACCAAAAGTCAAACTTTACTACTTTCCGATATTCACAAAAATAAACTCAGACCAAAAGTCTAACTTTGCTACTTTTTAGTATTCACAAAGGTAAACATAGCCTAAATGTCTAACTTTACTACTTTTCAATATTCACAAAGGTAAACTTAGACCAAAAGTCTAACTTTACTACTTTCCTATATCCACAAAGGCAAACTTAGACCAAAAGTCTAACTTTACTACTTTCCAATATCCACAAAGGTAAACTTAGACCAAGAGTCTAACTTTACTACTTATTCATGTTCAAAAAGGTATACTTAGACCAAGAGTCTAACCTTACTACTTATTGATATTCACAAAGGTAAACTTAGACCAAGAGTCTAACTTTACTACTTATTCATGTTCATAAAGGTAAACTTAGACAGGAGTCTACCTTTACTACTTATTCATGTTCACAAAGGTATACTTAGACCAAGAGTCTAACTTTACTTCTTATCGATATTCACAAAGGTAAACTTTGACCAAGAGTCTAACTTTACTACTTATTCATGTTCACAAAGGTATACTTAGACCAATAGTCTAACTTTTCTACTTATTCATGTTCACAAAGGTAAACTTAGACCAGGAGTCTAACTTTACTACTTATTCATGTTCACAAAGGTATACTTAGACCAAGAGTCTAACTTTACTACTTATTCATGTTCACAAAGGTAAACTTAGACCAGGAGTCTAACTTTACTACTTACTCATGTTCACAAAGGTATACTTAGACCAAGAGTCTAACTTTACTTCTTATCGATATTCACAAAGGTAAACTTAGACCAAGAGTCTAACTTTACTACTTATTCATGTTCACAAAGGTATACTTAGACCAAGAGTCTAACTTTACTACTTACCGATATTCACAAAGATAAACTTAGACCAAGAGTCTAACTTTACTACTTATTCATGTTCACAAAGGTAAACTTAGACCAGGAGTCTAACTTTACTACTTATTCATGTTCACAAAGGTATACTTAGACCAAGAGTCTAACTTTACTACTTATTCATGTTCACAAAGGTAAACTTAGACCAGGAGTCTAACTTTACTACTTACTCATGTTCACAAAGGTATACTTAGACCAAGAGTCTAACTTTACTTCTTATCGATATTCACAAAGGTAAACTTAGACCAAGAGTCTAACTTTACTACTTATTCATGTTCACAAAGGTATACTTAGACCAAGAGTCTAACTTTACTACTTACCGATATTCACAAAGATAAACTTAGACCAAGAGTCTAACTTTAATACTGTTTGGTATTTAGCAAGGTAAATTTCGACCAAAAGTCTAACTTTAGAAGTAGTGACCTAACTTTGTGAATACCGACATTTTTGATCTATGTGTACCTTAGTGAATAACGAAAAGTAGTAAAGTTAGACTTTTAGTCTAAGTTTACCTTTGTGAATACTGAAAAGTTGAAAACTTAGACAAAAGTGTAAGTTTAGCCTTGTGAATCGGGCCCACAGTTTTTTCCAAATCAATAATCAATTTTAAGGGGTGTAATTATTTATTTTTTGCATAATTAGTGTTTAGATTTCAGTTACACTTTGCTTGTTGGCAGTAGTTCAAGTACTAAAGGGACATTTGTGTTATGGTATTGCCAATGTATGGTTTATATTTGTGTGAATGATGTCCATTATTCATGTGTTGCACTGTTTTTTGATTAGTAAATCATTGTTTGCTGCATAGACAATAATCCTTTTGTCATTATTTCCATTGCCAAGCAGAATGAAATCTCGGTTATTTTTAAATGTGGGATTTATATTTCGTCATAAGTAATGGGTACTCTTGGTGGTTCTCTAATGATTTTACTTGTTCTAATGCTAAGTCTTTTTATATGAATAAGAAGGAAGAAAGATCATTGGGACAGGGCGGGTGAGATTAATCTCACACGGCTCAGAAGCATGAAACCAGTTTCCTGTGACTTGTAGCCTTGCTCTTCCATAGCCAAATCCTACTTTGTTTGTTGTAAATCCAGCCAAATAGCAACCGCATCTGTTGCCACATTCTTTAAGAGTGATTAGTCCAGTTGGATTAGACGAGTCTGGGCTGAATCACTTCTGCCAGCCAATGTGTTAATGAAGATCTTCACACAGTGACGCATTGGGTAATGCCCTTTGCAAAGTCCCGCCTCCTTACAGGGCTCTATAGTGAGTGCGACAGGAATAAAGTGGAAGAATCGAGAGAAGGAGAACCAATGAAATATGAGAAAATAGGGTTGGAGCAACTAAATCTGACGTGTTTCTGCCTGCCTACCTGCCACCACCTGAACCACTACGACCATAACCCCCTGCCCCAGAGGGTAAGGCAGAGTCATAAGGGAAGTGCTATAAAACACGTGGCGGACTCCTGCACAAAGCAGGTATTTCTGCCTACCCGCAGCCACCCAGACTACTACTTCCATAACCCCCATCCCTGAGGAGAAGGTGGGGCTGTAGGGGGAGCACTATAAAGTGCATGGTGGACTCCTGCACACAGGATACATGCAGGATGCGCCGGGGTCAAGACCTGACTCGTAAGCTGGCCCGTAAGTGCTCGGCATAGACTTGAGGAGGCTGGGTTGGGCCACCCCTCATTGTTTCTTCTTCCGAAGGTACTTCATATTTCTGCTCTCTTGCGTTCCTGTACTACCGATGCAGTGGTGGCTCCTACACTAAGGCAGAGGAGCATTGCCCCACTACTTGCAGCAGTGAAATATAGGAAACATAACACGATAATAACTGGATGTTATTATCATTTTATGTTTTCCTGCTGCAGCAGCTTTGAAGGCGGGGAGGGGCTGGGCTGCTCACACAGGAGCAGGAGGAGGAGTGTTTTGCCAATTCCAAGTGCGTATGAATGTTTGGCCCGCCATCTCGGGCCGGCCAAACATTCATGCGTACTTTGGACGTTCTTCACCCAGGTTGCATTACAGCCTGGGTAGAGAACATGACCAGGCTCCCACTGCCTGTGTGAGCGCCGAACCACAGACCTCAGACCAATCACAACGCTGCATTGCAGCATTGTGATTGGCTATGGGAAGCCTAGTGCTTACTGTTCTGGCCGGGAGAGATGACGGAGGAGAGACGTGACAATCAGGTATGTTTTAGTCTTTTTTTGACACTCCTTTAACCGCCCGCGATAAGTGCAGGCTACCACTGTACCGATGTTTATGTGTAATTGGGGTAATCTGATACCACTATCAGAGACTGTCCATTTTTTATCCAAATGGGAAAAAGGAAAATTAGTGGTGCCCAACTAGTATCTACTCCCCCTGTGAAATGTACGCCCATTGATGAGGGTCGTGGGGGCATTAGTACTGAATCGCGCTAGTTTTTCTTCGAGCTCGGGTACTGTTATGGCCTCCACTGCAGACACTTTGCCTCTCGGCCGGATGTTGGGCTCTCCCTTTAATATCTCAGATACAGCTGCCATATCTATAGCAAATGTAGCCTGTTCTGATATTGAGAGTTCTCAGTCAACAGCCAACAGCAAGAGGGCCAAGCGGGGCACCCGCAACAAACAGAAAGTGGCTTCCAGCCACACATGTCAACCTACGGTACAGGGACTGACTCTCTCTTCATCCTTAACTATGGCGGGGCCATGATTGATTCTACATTGAGTGATTGAGCTCCCTCAACATTGTATTAAATTTAAGGCGCTTTTACAGGCTGATCTTTCTCAGCTTATGAATCGACTAAGATGCTAGTGAGTCACAACTTGCCTCCCTTCCTCTGCAGCAAAATTCCAATGCTATGAAAGCGGATTCTGTGGTCACCCATCCTGCATTTGATCACCAGACTTATCCTTCTAGCGTAAATTTCTCCGGGGAGTCTGGAGAGCCCAGGGGAATACCATCAAGCAGAGGTTGCCCTAGCCTTGTTTCTCAAGTGCCTGGGCTCAATCTAACTCATGGATCACTATTGCTTTCCCCGAGAGAGAATTCGTTCAATCGCAGGAGTGCTAATTCCTCAGTAAATTCACATGCTACTGGTAACATGGCAAGGGGTGCTGTCTCTAACTCCAGTCAGACAATCATTAACCTTCCTCCTGCAGCCTGCCCCTGCGATGTGGTTCTTACCGGTGCTCCACCTCTATGTATGGACCAGGGGGAGTCCATGAGGAATTATACATCAAACCTCTGGATTGGCTTGCTCATCATAGGGGCGTCCCTCTTTCCCTTGCGGGTGATATTTTGCTGACTCATAGGATTGGATGGATTGAGTATGGCCTGATCAGTATTCAGGGAGACTGTGTCATTATATACATTTAAGATCTCTGCACTTGGTGCAAAGTTTATTGCTGGGGACATAAGTAAAGCTTCTGTCAAGGGCTCTATAGCCTTATTAACACTTGTTTTTTTTTAATAAACCTCGCCCTCCTCTTTTGTTTCCACACAACCACCTGGTACCTAAGCCCTACGCTAGCGGAGAGACCAGACAGATGGATGTATCACCTGAGGCCCCAGCCCTACAACCGACCGGATCGGCCACTATTCCTTCCCTTCATTCAGCAAACCAGATATGTTCGCCAATAGCAAACCGATTTAAAGTCTTAACCAACATTGACTGACTCCCTGACATCTACATAGTGCCTTTTTCCACTGATTAATTTGAGAGGAGCAATATTTTGATGAAGGTTCACAGACCAGAGGCTGCGCGTGCCAACCGCCCTTTCTCTCTGTTGAGTTGGAATATTGCTGGTCTCAAGGACAAGATTATCCCCCTGGCCTGGCTCAATTCTATCTCCAAATATGACATTATTGCTTTACAGGAAACCTGGGTCACTACTATCTCCCGTGCTGGTTTTACTTGCTACTCTAGTCCTGTAATGCCCTCTTTACGTGGCAGAGCTAAGGGCGGTCTCTCTCTATGGGTTCAATTGAACCTTAACATAGAAGTGTCAGTCCTAGACACTGGAAGTTTTGGCTCCCACGCCTGTGCTTCAAAGATAATCTGAGTTCCTTTTATTTGGTACATTTTTACAATAATTATTTTATTAATTCAGTTTGTATTCATTTCACAGAGCTGTTTTCTTTTCTAACTTATTTGAAGCCTCCAGGGACATGGGCTCTGTACCAAGTGAACTACCTTCTCTGCGGGGACTTTAATGCCAAATTAGTGGCTAATTCTGAAGGGCAAGGGATAGAGGGCCTTGTAACCTATGAAGTTCTCCCAGATAACACAGGAAAAGAGTTAGGTTATCATCTTGCTGCCCACAACCTTGTAGACCTGGTTCACCTGTTCAATGGGAATGGACCCACTTTGGCATCCTATGGAGGATGCGGACGAGGTTCAGTTATTGACTATATATTTGTAACCCAGGACTTTCTTTCCTGGTTCTCACAGGGTTCTGTAAGGGAGAATGAGTGGGGGAGCACAACGCTCTTACCACAGTAGGGTGCTTCCCATCGTCTAAGGCTAAATCCCCTGCTGTTTCCATAGCGGTTACTCAACATTCAAGTGATGTTCTTAGACTTGTTTGGTTTTTAAAGGAACATAGGACCCCTCTTAGTTTACTCTTAAAGATTTACCAGTCAACATTTCAGGGCTGTTTGGCAGATGAGAGTGGGGAAGTCATGTCATTTATTAGGAACCACTCGCTGAAGCCTATTTGGTGCATCTAGGATTGCCCGCGTTGGTTTGATAGGTATTGTTCTGCGGTAAATCGCCGTCTGAGGAAGGCGCTTTCTGTTACCCCAAAACATCCCTTCGAGGTCCGCGCAGCCAGGTCATTCTATAAGAATACCCTGAAGCTCAGGAAGGAGGCAAAGAAGTCGCCTGCATATGTGATTTTCGTCTATCGGTAAGGAAGACGATGTGAACCCTTGGAAGTGGCAGTGATGAAGGATAATAGTAAAGTGTTCTTGGAAATTGTTAATAAGGTCAGGTATAGGGATGCCCCGTTTAACCCCTCCTGACTTGTAATGTATCCAGTGCAGATTAGGTTAAACATTTTAGTTCCTTTAGTATGTAGCAGAAGATATGAGTTTGGGGGACCTTCTTCAGGAAAATTTGCACAATTCACCCTTTCTCTCTATCACTTTATCAGACGCAGAGGATGCAATAAGCAAAGCCCTGGTGTCACAGCCCTATGGCTGGATTTGGCCCCTATGGACCTCATTAAATGTAATATCGAGTTATGGGACCCTATGCATACCAATCTATTCAATAACTCACTGTGGAATAAGATCCCGCAATTCTGTGCCCTTTCATTTATTGTCCCTATCTTTAAAAAAGGGAATCGCAAGTTGTCCAAATGTTATCGTCTGAACTCTTTTATAAACAGCACAGAGGAAGATGCTGGGCAAGCCAAAATATTATTCTGTGCCCCCACCAACATGGCATTCATTCGGGTTCGGGATGCTGGAACAGTGCCTGAACTTGCATCTGATTGTTGGCAAGTATACCATCGCCAGGTCCTGCCCACTGTGCCTGGGCTTTATGGACGTATCTACAGCTTTCGACTGTGTTAATAGGACCAAGCTATGGTTGATGTTTTTAGATCTGGTTGTTGAAGCAGCCTTGGTACATTTCTTCATATTTTGCACAAGAACTGAGCTGCTAAAGTACGTTATGGCCCGGCAGGAGAAATGTCAGCTGTTTTCCCCTTAGCTAGAGGGGTGCGTCAAGGTTGTATCCTGGCAACATTATTGTTTATATTATCAATCTGAGTCCTTATTTGGTCAATGCTACTAGTGACGTCCTGAAAATAGCTAATCTGTATGTCCCCAGGTTGCTTTATGTAGACGATGTAGTTCTTATGACTACTACTCCAACAGCTCTGCGTACATGAGTGGAGTCCTATGCTTCCTTTTTGATCAATTTAGACTTGATGACCAACTTTGGGAAATCTCAGATTATATCATGTGGCCCGGGTAGGAAAAGGCTCCCTACTCTGCCGATTAGCGGCCAATCGCTGAGTAGCATGAGTAATTTTAGTTACCTCGGTGTTGTCTTTGACTCAGCTGGTTCATGGCAGCCGCAGGTTAATACCTCGTATCTGAAGTGAAGCAAGTCGGCTGGTGCAGTATTCAATCTCTATCAGCCCATAAGCATGGGGACTGTCTCTTCTTATATAGAAATATACCACGCTCAGCGTGCCCCGTGGCTTTCCATGTTTCAGGGGTCTGGGGATATCATAACACTTCCTCCTTACAGATAGAGTAAAATCACATATGCAGGAGACTTCTTTACCTTCCTCCCACTAGCTCCTACTCTATCCTTCACACACAGCTACATTTGCCTTTCATCTCTGACAAAGCAAAGTTTGCCCCACTTCTGCTCTGGGTCAGCGTTTGGGCAATGTTGAGGTTACCCTGAATAGGGATATTGTTCCAGGCGGTCTTAATTTACACAGGGGCCTTTCTGTTCCTTGGTTGCAGCATTTTTTCAAGTTTTTTCATGATTTAAGTCTGCCTGTTGTGTTCTCTGCACCTGTCACTTTACTTAAGTCTGATAAGCTGGTGGTCAAGTCTTGTTTTCGGGGATTTTACTTTTCCCAAACATTGAGCTCAGAACTTAGCAAAAGCTCAGTCAGAGATGATTGTACTCTCTCCACATGGGGCCAGCGTATCATCCATCTTTAGAACTCTCATGTTGGGACTGATCCATTTCAGGCACAGCATGGTGTGGCCACCTCTGTGCTTTCCCGGGCCCCAAGTTACTTGGGCATTAGCGCGTCGGCGAGTCCACGTCATGGGCTGTCTGTTCAATCTTTGACGCATTTCATGTTTTTTTGTAAATTCTATAGATCCCTCTTCTTACTTTATCTTAAGTCAATCTTATAGCTCCGAGAGTTTTGGAAGTGCAGAGATGCATTATTATATGTACAGCTCTTAGGTGGCCCTGACGTTTGCTACAGAGTCTGCTCTTTTCTTAAAGTGGCAGTAGGGTGTGGGAAATCGATGAATGGATGAGTTATGGGTCCACCGGCATTTCCGAGTATGTATTATGTGCAGTTTAGATTTTATATATCCTCGATGTCACCTATGAACAGTTTTTTTGTTTTATTCTTATTCTAGTGTAGACCTTATTCTCTCTGCCTATTACTTAAATGAGTTCTCATGGGAACAAGGACTTTGAACCATTGTTGCACATTTATCTGCTTGATTGCTAGTACCCTGATGTGTTATTCAAGCATAACTTTGTAGACTGAATCTTAGTGGTTTTAGTCAGTACCTTAACCTCTTTAACAATGTTATGGTTGCAGTTTTATGCTGTTGTAGAATATGTGCTGTATTTCTTTTATGGCTTTTTCCCCAAAAACTAATAAAGATGAATTGAAATTGAAATTGAAATACTCTTTTTAGATTTTCTATAGTCTATAGGAGGGAATCGCCCAGTTTCTTCTTTAGGAGTTATATTTTATAGTATAGTTCCTGTGGGCTGTGAGCATATGCTCGCCACTCTGAAGTCCTGTAGGACACTCCTAATTTAAATTTCAGTGACGATTGAAGGGTGAGTGTCTTCCCTTACACTTTCAACAATATCTTCTTCGTTTGTGCCTCTGCCACAGCAAGCACTGAAATAATATTTAGTGCACTCTTAATGCATCCTATCACTAAAAGTGCCTTCTTTGCTTTAGGTGTATCCTCTGTAACACAATAGTAGCTTCCATTTTGTGGCTTTATATATAGTACGATTCCCAATATTATATCTGTGGATTACATAATTATTAAAATTTGTGTTTCTATGCATACTATATTTTATTTAAAATTAATGTAACATTTTATGTTACATTATTTACTGGAGGGCCGGTCTTTTTTGTTCTTTTTTACTGCTATGAAAGAGAATTTTAAAGTTATTGATTTTTTTGGTTGGTTTGTTCATTTTTTGTAGCTATTACAATTTTTTTAAGGTTTGTTAGTTATTATTTTAGTGTTTATTCTTCATTTTGTTTTTATTGTTAAATTTACATTTCTTGTTCCTGTTGCAATATAATTTTGCAATAGTTTTGTGCTTGATTTTCTTTTTCAATTTATTGGTGTCGTTTTTTGTAGCATTGGTACCTGCATTTTGGAGATATAATTTGTATATGGTTGATGTTTATTTATTTTATTATACTTATTTTTGCATTCAAAGTTTAAGTTATATTATAATTCAGTACTTACTCTGTAAATGTAGGGGTTTTATTTCTGGAGTCTGTTGCAGCCTTGTAGGCTGTAGCTTTAGCTGGGAGTAGTGACTCTTTTCAGTGGTGGCTTCTTCTGCAGCAGTTAGTTGCACATTTTCATTTCCTTTTTATACTATTTCTAAACTGGAAAACTGTTCCTATTCGTTAAGTGGTCTTTCATTTCTTTGGTTGCTGGGTTAGCAGTTTATGTTTTTTTTTTATTTTTGTACCCCCTATGCTAAATGCTCACTATTGTTTGTAGTATTTGTGGATGTTTTATTCATTTTCATTTAAAGAAATACATATAAATATGTACTTTTTTTATTTGAGGCTATTTTGGATTAAATTGAACCACCACATGCTTGTGCACTTTATTTACAATTCAGATATGGAACCTTAACTGCTAAATTACTTAAGAAGTAGATGGGCCCATGAGACTGTAACCTAGATGTGCCCTGCATGTCCCTCTAGTCCGGACTCATTAGACCACTACATGATTTTTTGTCCATGTTATGTACAGACTAGGAAAAAGTAGGAAAAACCGGTATGTAGGTTTATTTCGTTTAAGCAACCAGTAGAGGCGCTGTGAGGACTTAGATCAGATTCTACAAAGTGGCTAGTATTTTCCATCTCGCGGTACTTACTATACACCTGGAGCATTAGGTTTAAGTTGCTACCGGCAAGGTAAAGCTGGTACATCATAGGTTGAGGCATAATATGCTGTTGACAATACTTGTTTTAATGTTTTAATGGTCACATGTTCTTAATCTCTTCTTGAAATTATTTTAAAAAAATAAAAAAAAATTATGTCAGGGTCTTTTATTCATTACTGTATAATGTAATTTATTAGGAAGATTGTTGTTGATAAATTATATGAATGATCTCCATTTGTTCGAACAAAGAACTACCACTACTACATATGAATATATTGTTTTTAATGATTTTTAGCGATACTTTGGTTGATGACATTTTTGTTTTCATGGTTCAGGCCATGTTTCTTTTGTCTTAATTTAATGATATTTAGTATTTGTACATTTTCACTTTCTATACTCGGGTATCTTATATATATTTCACAGTGATATTTTTGTAGCCGACATTTGAGTTTCTGTGTTTTATATATCAGGGGGGTGGGATTTTGCAAAATATCTCCTTGTCCCAGGGATGGGATGATTCATTAATCTACTAGACCTGTTAAAAATCCACTGGTCTTTTTTTGGTGCCATGCAGTAAAGTAACAAATTGTGGCAGCGTTTCTTTTATTTCATAGAACTGATAATGGCCTCTCTGAATATGTCAGGGCTCTGATCAGGGTTTGAATTCTAGCGAGGCTCCGATTTTGCTACCTTCAGCAAATTTACATAAAAGGGCTTGAAGAAGGTGGGAAGAGGACGTTCCAGGGTTGAAATACCATGTGAGTTCAAGCACAGCCACAAACTAACTTGGTTGAGGGTTTTCACCAACTCCTCTCCAATCTTCTTTCCACACTGGAAAACACTGGGGGGCATATTCTCTAGAACGTGTGATAACTACCGCAAAAATTAGCTTAACGCAACTCTTCACATCGCAGTCTATCGCGGGAAAACAACTCCGTGTTAACGTGGTATTCTCAACATGGCGGCACCATGCGATAGTCCCATGATAACGCGTCAAATAAACGTGTTAAAATTAACGTGACGCCGAAAAAACACGAAACACGAACGCAAAACTAGTAGCGATGAGGTCAAACGTGATACAAAAATCAGCGATAACCAGCGATAGGCCTGCAATTCCCAAGCGTCATGCGGGAAAATGCACCATAAAAGCAGAGTAAAAAAACGGTGAGATGACAATGTACGAGCACAACCCCACATCCGTGACGTAGAACAAATGACCATTCTCCCGCATCAGATAGGCATCTCCTCACAGTCACAATGTACATTGACATGCAGTCTGCATGTAAACTGTGCCAATGCTGAAACATGCATGAAACACACTGTGAAACCGCATCTCCCCTTCACATTGCAGAGGGACAAGCAACCCCTCCTGCACACAGACGTGTTATGACCATGATTAATCAATTATGAAAGCGTGGAAGAATGTAGGGGCAGTGACTCCCACTTACGTACATGCTGCCCATGTTGTGGGACTTGAGTCACAGGGGGCAGCCCTGCATCATGGTGGTACATATCTGACCCCAATAGGAGCCCTGTTGTCACCTGTAGGACACAAATGGCAGCCAAAATGGAATGATTTTGGACACATGTGAAATGTCCAAGTGTGGGAATCCCTACTAACTGCGACACACAACACTGGCATTTTGAATACGTGACATCCTAAACAGCCTACCTGCACAGAGGTGACACACCCACCATCCATGAACAAATCATAAAATTGTTAGCAATACATGTCGCACTCACACTTGTCTGAGGGATGTGCCTGTACAGATGAGTGACTTGAGCTCAGGAAATGTGTTTTTGGAATGCATTTATCTGCACATGCTGTGCCTGTGGTCATTTTGTACTGTCCCATGATTGCCAAGGACTGTCACAATGTGACGTGCTCATGTGAAGAAATTGTCAATGATGGTGTTCCTATGGGCTATTCCTGTTGTGGGTGCAGTGGGGTGTGGTCCACCTGCCTCATCTTCCTCATCATCGTCAGGTGCATCTGGTACTTGTATGCATGGGGCATTGCTGCGTACACATATGTTGTGCAACACACAACATGCAACGATCATCTTGCACACGATGTCTGGGCTGTACAGGAGCCTTCCACCTGTGACGTTCAGGCACCTGAAACGTGACTTCAACACACCAAACATGCGTTCCACGATGCCCCTAGTGCGTTTGTGGACCGCATTGTACTGCCTCTGGGCCTGTGTGTTCGGAGCTCGGAGGGGTGTCATCATCCAAGCGCAGAGTGCATATCCTTGGTCACCTGTGACAGTGCAGAGAGACATGTGTCAATGGTTGGTTCTGCATTATGTGTTGGCAGGCTCACTGGTTCATTGGTGTGTGATATGTGTGACTTTGTGATTAGGATAGGATAGGATAGGATAACCACTTATAAAGCGCGAACAAATGCCGAGGCGTCTTGGCGCTAGTCCATAGAAAGAAACCTCCCCATCTAACACCGGGTCACATCAAAAAGCCGTGTTTTTATCAATTTTCTAAAAACTTGATGACTGTCAGTAAGTTTAACAAAGCCAGGGAGCTCATTCCACCGGCTGGCCGCATGAAACGAAAAAGCTCTGCCGCCCCATCTAGCTTTTTTCACACGGTTTAGTTTAAGCAGGCTTTGAGTAGATGACCGACCCGGGAGGTAGGGAGTAAAGAGCTTCTCAACTTCCTTAGCTCCCCCCCCAAACACAGCCTTGTGGACTAGGCATAACGCCTTGAAATCTATCCGCTGCTGGACTGGGAGCCAGTGCAATGCCTTAATTCCCTCAGCGACATACTGGTTCCTAGGGACGTCTAACAAGAGTCTGGCTGCCGCGTTCTGCAGAACCTGCAGTCTCTTCAACAAGGTCTTGTTCAATCCTAGCAATAATGCGTTACAGTAGTCCATTTTGGACAGCACTAAAGCCACCACCACATTCCTGCGAAGATCAGTATTAATAAAAGGGAAAATCTTCCGCAATATCCTGATTAAATAAGAGCAGGAAGAGGCAAGATTACTGACATGCGCAGAGAAATTGAGCTAGTTGTCGAACACCACTCCCAGGTTTCTGACCTTGAGCACAGGACAGGGACATTCACCCGCCTCGGCCGGCCACCAGGAGCTATTCCACACGGGGCTTCCCGGGCCAAATTCTATTATCTCCGTTTTCTCTGTATTAATTTTGAGGAAATTTTCTCGCATCTATCTCATAATTTCTGACATACAGCTATGGAACTTAATAGCCGTGTCGTTCGCTTCTTCACCAGCAGAGACTATAAGCTGGGAGTCATCAGCGTAGGAGATTATAGTAAAGCCCTGAGCCCTAATGAGCTTGGCTAAAGGGGCTACGTAGATGTTAAAAAGCGTAGGGGATAAAGAGGAGCCCTGTGGCACTCCACATGGTAGATGGAAAGGGTCCGACTGTAGACCATCCCATGACAGGCTGTGGTCTCTACCCTCCAAGAAAGAAGCTAGTAGGGCCAATGCCATTCTCTGTACCCCAAACTCCTGGAGCCTTCGAAGCAACACCTTATGATTAACGGTATCGAAGGCAGCCGAGAGATCTAACATCACCAGGACTGCCCGACCTCCCCCGTCTACTATAGCCCGAACATTTTCTGCTGCGATCAACAGTGCTGACTCTGTAGAGTGCTGGGCACGAAAACCGTGCTGAGAAGAGTCAAGCAGATTGTGGGTCACCAAATATGCCGTAAGGGTGCGGTTTAGCTCTTTCTCCAGAATCTTGGCCCCCATAGGCAGGGTGGCAATTGGCCGATAGTTTTTTAAGACAAGGGGGTCTAATGTGGCTTTTTTTAGTAGGGGTTTGATTATTGCCCTCTTCCAGCTAGACGGGTAGCAGCCGGATTGCATTGCTATGTTAATTACCTGGGACAGCTCTTCCGCAATCACCTCGGCAGCCAGGTGAAAAACTGATGGAGGACAAGGATCTAAAGGTGATCCTGAGTTGGTTGAAATGATCAGTCTCCGGGTTTCCTCCACCGTAATTGGGGCAAACTCACTAAGTCCCATGTTGTCCCTGGGGCCAGGTTCCGGCCCTAGCTCTCCCCCCTCTGAGCTGGAGAACATGCTACTAAACTCATCGTAGATAACCTGAACCTTCTCTTGGAAATATACCGCCAGCTTTTGGCAGGTTTCTTGGTCCGGTCGGTAGTTGTTATCCTGCGGCGGTTTAGCCAGAGCTGTTATAGTCCTAAACAGCTCCTTGGCCGAGTTGCCAGCCTCCCTAATTTTGGTTGAAAAATAAGCACTCTTGGCTGCCACTATTGCATGCTTGTAGGCTGCAAGGGTGCAGTTATAATGTGCTTTGCCCTCAGCACTGTAGTCCTTTCTCCACAACTGCTCCGCCCTTCTACATGTGGCCTTCAAGGTCTTAAGCTCGATGTTGTACCAAGGTGCACTTGGTTTGGTTCTCCTGGATCCAAGCAGCTTCTGAGGGGCTACCCTCTCCACTGCCACCACCAACCAATCCTTAAAGCGCATCGACGCCACAGAGATATCATTAGTGTAGACGGGGCGTGACCCGGCCAGTATATGGAGTAGTTTCTCAGCAGTCACCTGAGACCATGGTCTGATCATACGTTTCTCTGCTCTATGACCTAAGGGAATGACTGATATCCCGGTCATAACAGTGAAATTCACTGCCTTATGGTCAGACCAGGGAAGTGACATGATGTTGACCCCCTTCAGAGCTATATTGTTGATAAATATACCATCTAAGGTATGTCCCCCACTATGCGTGGGGCTAGTAACTACTTGGTTATAATCCAGCGCTGCTAAACTGCCAACTAGCATGGCAACCTCCGACTGATTCGTGAGTTCTAAATGATAGTTAAAATCGCCCAGGATCATAAAAGGGTGATGGTCCATCCGGGATTCTAAAAAATGCATAAGCATAACCGGGAAAGTGGACTTAGGACCTGGTGGAGGATAAACTAGGATTCCGTGGAAATTATACATGTTAGCCACATAAATGGTAAAAAACATTGCTTCCGCGGCGAGGTCCAGGTGGGTTTCCACACGAATTTTCAGCTGTGATGAATGAACAACAGCTATTCCCCCCCCTTTCTTATCAAGTCTATCCTGGGAAGAGACAACATACCCACTCGGTAGGGCAATGTTCCAGTCCGGACCAGACGCATCGTCCGTCCACGTTTCGGTTAAAAAAACTAAATCATACGCCCCACTTTCTATCAGGTCGTGAATTTGGTAGCTATGCTTATGAAGCGACCGAACATTCACCAGAACACAACTAAGCGACTGAGGTGGGTGACACCTCGTCAAGGGAAGGGGCACTGCCCCGCTCTCAATCGTGGGCTCTCCGGCCTTCTGCCTGTTCGACAGGGTCCTCACACCATCCTCCCTAACGTCGTTCCGAGGCTGGACCTCACATTTGGGACAAGATCTTATCCCTGAAACCCTCTGACTTAGATCCCAGTCATGGGGCCTGCATGGGGAGTTGTCCAAATCTAACAACTCCTCTCTGCTGTATGAGTTCAAGTAGCGAGGGGCAGGGGTCCTGGCGCTGGGCGTGGATCGGGCCCGGACGGGCGCTGATGGGCTTGCATTCGGTGCGCCTTCGGCGCGCCACCGGCACGCCCGCTGCGCGCGCCCGCTGCGCAGCCGTCCCAGCGCCGTTTTTATTTTGCCGATAGTCACGCCCCCTGTCTGACGCGTCGATCCCAGGTGCAGTGCGGGCCCGTCTACAGCCGGGTCCGCTTGGGTCGACCGTCGGTGATTTAGCAGGGAAGAGTGTACAAGAGGAGCCTTCCCCCGGTAAGAACGTTATCGTGCAAACAAGCAATGTGGAAAAACTGATACCAACAATATTAAAATATGGGTAATATTATTTTTTTTAAACGAGCAGCAGCAATATTATTTAAAAAAAAAGAGCAGCAGCAATATGTCACCAAACACTTCGGTAATTTTAGTGAAAGGTTAAACCGTACAGGAAAAATGATGCGGAGTAGACCCAGAGGCCAAACAGAGGTCCACTCTACCCTGCACATGTACTGCTTGTTGCAAACGAGAGGCATCAATGTGTATTACGTAGCCTCACTGCTGCTCCTCCCTCCCTCGAGCCTATTCACTAGTGTGTGCAGCGCGGTTGCATCACTTGCACCCCTACGGCACACTATTGTCATGCCTGTCTGTGCATGTCCTCAAGCCTGACAACGACACAGTGATGTTGGGCACTGAAGGTGGGCGGCCACGTGTGTGAAGGCCTATGGTAAAGACAGGGCGGACACAGATGTAGAGTTCATGCCTGGCTGAACTCGCCATGCGGTTGAGGGTAGACCTTTGGCTTATGCTGAGGAAATAGCGACACACACAACAGTTGGCATGTCTGATCCCTGACCTTGAGCGTGCTTGCGCACTCTCATTTACCCCTCGGCCGAGCCCGCACTCCGGGGGAATGCAACATAGCAACATTGTATATTGCGTGACGGGTGGCGCCGACACTACACCAGAGACACATGCATTAGTTAACCATGCCCAGAGCAATGTGTTGAATGACCACACCCCTACGCCGTACTGCCATGCACTGGTCCACTCCCTCACGCTCACAGGAGGGGTCCGACACAGCTACATGTCCCAGGTCTCTCCCACTGCCTGAGGTGACAAGGTTGCACCCGCTGTAAACAGCACAATGTAATGTGGTATGGCCTGGGGCCCTCATGCATACATAATGACCACACAGACACACTGAGATAATTTGTGGAACTGGCTACGGGCATGTGCGCCCGGCACCTTTAATTGCCAGGGTCACACGTCCAGTGACGCTTGTTCTGGATGGGTGTTGGGTGGTGTAAGCCACCCCTCAGGGGTTGATTGGTGCTGGCAACAACTACAACAGTGATCAGACAATCAGAAGTTCAAAGTAGAAACAGCAAGGGTCCATGACTTGAGCTGCACAGAGTTGGTGGCCCCGGATGCACTGAGGGAGGCACAGGCACACCGCCACGGGACGGTGACTTGCGATGCACTGAGGTAGGGCCATGAGAGCTGAGCGGGTCCTCGTTGATGTCCAAGGAGAATGTCGTGGAGTGTTACGGGGGACAGTGGAAGGTGTCCATCCAGGGCATGATGCAGAGGGCAGAAGCATGCAGAAACAGGCAATATGGAGGAGTTGAATGCTACAGTCTCCTTCTTCCCACAATGTCAGTATCAGCTACATGATGAAGAAGACAACGACCAGGCCATAGACTCGGATGCCACCAAAGTTCAACCAGAAAGTGTCCCTGACTCCTGTGGCACAGAGTCAGTGGCACCAGAGCTGGAAGGGGATGCAGTCTGCGATGAGGCCTGTACAATATGACCTCTGCCATGAAGAAATCTAGACTCAATTCCAATTGTGTGTCCTACTCGACCGCAGTGTGTGCCGGAGGCAGCGGTCAGCACGGGGCAACCGCTGTGCAGCCAGCTCCTCCTGGATCTCTAACACACGGTGTTGAAATGGCATGTGGAGAAGATTCCTGGTAGACGGATGTTGAGGCACCAGAGCTGAGCGGGTGTGCACCCTGCGATGATGCAGCTTCCTGCCTGATACGGACTGTATTGGATTGGTGTGAGGCCTACTGGACCGCAGTGTAGGCCGAAGGCAGAAGTCAGCAAGGGCCCACAGACATGTGTGGTCGGAATACTATGCACAGAGTTGGTGGCACTACATTGAAGGGAGCATAGCGATTTAAACGATGCCTTAAATATGTACTCTGCTATTGTGTAATCAAGACTCAGTTCCAAATGTGTGACCTACTTGTCCGCTGTGTATGCCGGTGGAGTACGTCAAGGAGAAAGGAGTACTGCGGACCTTGCTCGCGGAGGCCGTGATGGTCTGAGGAGGCTGCCAAAGTCGCAGGCCTTGGGCTTGGAACTTGCACCGGCATGTGGTGGGCCCTCTTGGTGACACGCCGGTGTCAGCAGGTGAGCAGTGAGGCCTGGATGCGCAGGGGTGGATGAGACTGGTTCGGGGACCAGCGGGCTGCGGCAGGCGCACAGGATCGCAGTCACTTCCGCACACGGAGTCGGCCTTGTGGTGGGGTGAGAGGCGCCGCCCTGGCAGACACGTTGGCCATTCCGGAAGAGAACCACGCCCAGGGCTACATGCTTTTTATTCACATCCCTAGGCTAGCATGGCATACGCCGGGCAAGCCCACTCTGCACACGCTTACAGGGGGGACGTAACAAGCTACATTTACGAGATCTTCCCACTGGCTGGGGTGATACGGTTGCGTCCACTGTTCATAACACTACCACCACCAGCAGTATATGTCGACATGGATATGTCTGTGGTCTGCATACTGCAGTCTGTCCAGCACTTCCACGCCACACTTGGCATTGTGTGCATTCTCATTCATGGGTCACTTGCCTCCTTAGCACATGCCTGGTTCCCACCTCTCCCCACATTCTGCTATTGTGTGGCTGAGGTGCCATGCCGTTGATGGCTCATGTACATGGCTAGCCCAGGTTACCGCAGTACGTTGTGCTGTTGTGTATGGTGTATGCCCCTGAAAGGCCAAGCACCTGCATGGCTCTTGCTTCCCCTAGCTCTCCCGCTGGGAAGTTCTCTCTTATAGGGCTATTTTGGAAAAGATACAGGAACAGGCGTAGATGAGGCACAGGTGCGGATCATTAGCGATTACCCCCAAACGTTAGCTCGTAGGTGTCTCCAATACTCTGTTGCTCCAAAAGATTAATTCTAGCAAAGATTATTGTTCTAGTGGCCAAAGTTTCCTTTGCACCTATTGGGCAGAGTTTCACAGTCAAGCGGGGCCAGCCCCTGTGTTACCGGTTCAATGGTGGTTGGAGTCTGTGATGAGGCCCGTAACAGTTGGCAACAGCACACCCTTGGGCGTCAGTGCTGGAGTCGGGAGACTGTGGATAGTGGTTGCGACCACTGGGGTTCAACAGAATGAGCAGCTGTCTTGTCAGATTCTGTGGAAAGTGGGCCAAGGCAGGCAAGCGTTTGTCTTCAACAGATGCTGCCTCTGGAGGAACAATATAGACCGGTGGGCATCTGTAATTTCAGCCCTGGTGCCAAGGAGACCAATGCAGGTGGGATCTCGTCTTTGGCAGCTGTAGTCCGAGGGTCCGATGCAGGTGGGTGCTCGTCTTCAGCAACTGTGGCCTCCAGGCTGACGCTGCAGCTCGTCACAGGTGGGAGCCCCAGGTGCACCAGGACCACTTGCCCTCTGGGCTGTCAGAGGTAATGCCGGGCAACATGACGATGACTTGGCAAACAAACTTTTGCGCAGAATACCAGACCCCTCACATTTCGAGTCACAACCAGCTTCACTACCCGTTGATAGTGAACTACTTCAGGGTGATCCACATGCCCAGAACACGAAGGGCTTCTCCTCCTGGATAGTCTCTTTTCCCTCTCAAGACCGGCTTCTAAGCAGGTATGCATACCCTCAGCTTCTCAGGCACCTTTGTGGCTTCAGGTGACTGCCCCTCGCCTTTCAGAGACAGTCCATCTGGCGGACACCAGCCCTGGTCAAACAGCAGTCCTTCACAGCACCCTCCTCTCCTTGGCCAAGAGGAACTTGGAATTGTAACAACGTGGGTTGGCTTGGATCCTAGTTTCATATGCACTTTCCAAACAGGGGATGTGAAATCACTGTGTACAGTCACAGAATAAGTAACTAACCACTCCTCTCTCATCATCTGCCTACACCACACCTCTCCCTACCTCTCTTGGACCCACTATCTACCTCACCACTTTCTACTTCATTTGTCCCTCTACCTCTTGTCTCTGTCACTACCTTATCTCTACCCTACTGTTCCCTCACTATCTAACTTCTTGATTTACTAAACCAATATATTGCCACCTCACTTCTCCACATTTCCTTCTGTTTCTACCATATTCCCTGTACCCAATTCTCTCACCCCTTACTCATTTGTCGCTACCTCATTCTCTCAACATATTTCTCTTCATCAAACTCATCTCTCTCTACCACCCTGCTCTATTTTAACTTATTCTCTCCTTTTCTTGCTTTACACATCTTTCTATCCCACCTTTAACTCTATCTCCAAAAATCTTACCTCTAGTTCAATTCCTGCTCCTCCACGGTCTCACAAGTTCTCCTCTGTTCTCTCTGCAGCTCATCTTTATTTATGACCTTTGTCTCTCTTTCTCTCCATCTCACTATTCTCTTCAGCTTATTAATTCTTCTATACCTCACTTCTAATTTAGCCCCCTCCCTCTACCTTGCATCTCTCCATACTTCTCTTGTTAACTACCAGTTTACCTTGCCCTCTCTCTAGCTAACATTTTCCTACCTTATCTCTAACTCACTCTCCACTTCCCCTCTCTGCTTCCTGTTCCCAATATCCTGCTGTTACTCCACAGCCTTACTAATCTCTACCTACCTAGTCCTGTTTGTACATTGCTGGGTGTTACTTTCTGGCTGATTCACATTTCATACTCTACCTTACATCTCTCCCTACCTCGTCTGTCTCTCTTGCTAATTTCTAGCTCTACCTCATTTCGATGTCTACTTCACCTCTCTCTCACTATACCGTCATCCTTGCCTCTCTGTCCATCTCCTGTGTACAGCTACTCACATTAGAGTCTGGTCTGGTGGCTTAGTGGACTAATTGTCCCACTGTAGTGCCTGTGTTTGACCGCATGGCCCCAGGTTCAAATCCTAGCGGATCCACTCAGCCTTTCATCTTTCTGAGGTCGATGAAATGAGTACGTTTGAGTTGGGTAACAATAAACATCTGTTATTCAGTGCCAAGATGCCCTTCCGGGTGAACGTGCGCTTTCCAAATGCTTATGTGATGTCATTTCTCTCACTCAGCAGAGCCAAAGGTCACTCTCTATCTAGCCAGAGAAGTGCACACATAGAGGAAAGTAAGGATAAGGCAGGAGAAGAGAATAAAGTTGAAAATTATTGGATTTCACGTAATGGAATGGATAAAATCCTCAGAAGAGTACGCGATTATCCAGCAATGAAAGGTAAAGTTTCAAGCCCTATGTGCATATTGTGCACTCTGCTCCTGAACATCCACTCTTATAGTGCATTTCCTACAAAAATAGTGTTGTTGCATGTTGAAAAAAAATATATACACCAAAGTTTTTTTTTAAATTGCTTTTCCAAACTTTGTTGGTTTTGTACTACATAGCTGGAGAACAGCAGACACCTCGGGCTGCTGGACACCAAACACTTTTGTGTGTGCACCCATTTTTGAAAGTTTAAATTTACAAGCAGACATTGCTTTGTGTCAGGAGGGTTTATGGCTGAAAATGGGCAATAAAGTCAAACTGAGATCCTGAAAATAAGGGCATGATTTAGAGATGGGCGGACGGGTTACTCCGTCACAACGGTGACGGATATCCGGTGCACCAAAGTGTAAAACCCATAGGACAAAATGGGATTTATATTTCGGCAGACGGAATATTCGTCACCGTTGTGATGTA
This sequence comes from Triturus cristatus, assembly GCF_964204655.1. Lineage (NCBI taxonomy): Eukaryota > Metazoa > Chordata > Amphibia > Caudata > Salamandridae > Triturus > Triturus cristatus. Next base: position 45,735,225 of record NC_140589.1, read on the forward strand.
GTATTTCATCTTGCGAGATCTAAATCAGGCCCTAAGTCTTGTACAAGCCCCAAAACATTCTTAAGATGGCACAACAACTGGAGGAATGGCGTAAAAGCACTAAAGTAATCAATATTTCTAGTAGCAAGAAATGAATCTAGATATGTCAAGCGAAGAGTTTGCAATCTGATGAATACCAAGGGGTCAAGACAGATTTTAAGATAAGTCAGTAAGAAGGAGAAATGCGGGGCGGAGCTAGCCATGCCTGAAGATGTCCGCTCCTTGAGCGAGCTCATTCGGCCGTGCTAAACAATCCTTAAAAAATCCTGCGTCAAATGTCAGAGGTGTAAACACACAATGTGGCACAGTACATCGGAAGACAAGAGATTCCCGAAGTCGCTGTTCCGACCTAAATCGAAGCTGTGAATTGCCCGCATTGCCCAAAAACAAGGCTGAAGAAGTGAGGCCTAGGATGCGCGCACCAGAGAGCGGGGCCTCCCTCTGTGCCCAGCCGAAAGGAAGTGGCAGATCTTGCTTAAACTCTCACCCCGTATGAAAAAAAGAACATCCACCTGAGCAGCGCCGTACTGTCTCCACCCTCTCACATCCCGGTGAAGCCCTGCACGGGGGGTAGACTCCTGTGTCCCACGTGATCGGGCACTCGGCCCACACTGTGGCCTTCATCAAAGAAGGGAAACCAAAAGCGGCTCGACTGCAGCGGAGCCCGCAAAGAAGTGTGCCGACTGGAGCGAGTAGAGAAAGAGCCGGCGCTGTAGACACAGAAGACTCGCTGAGAGTGCCTGGTACGATAGCAGAAGAGTTGGGGTAAGGAGGCCTGTGGGCGCTGCGGGTTGCGGACTGCTGGTGGGAGTCCACATTGGCTGACGGGCTTGCTGAGGTGCAGGGACAGCAGAGCTAACACCGAGACCCCAGATTAGGGACACAGTCCCGGACAATTAGTGAGGCAGACAGATATGGACCAATGGGCACTTAGCGCACGGCCTGCACATCGAATACGGCGCGGCGAGGACTGATTCATGCCAGATGAACTGGATGGGCATGAAGGGCCCTGGGAAACCTGGGCTTGAGACCCTGCTCTAACCCGGACTATAAAACGCAGCCACAGGCCAATGCACGGACTGGTCTGCCAGTGAAAATAATAGCAACCCAAGATTGTGTGTATCAGACCAACTGAACTGTAGGAGGGACACACAGCCTACATACAACAAAGAGACCCAAAGACAGCCAACATAGGGCAGTGTGTACAAATAAGCCACATACACGCATACAAATAGTGGAAACAGTGTTGAACCTGAGAATTAAGCCCCTTGCACCGGAAACATGCCATTTTGAGCACGAAAACAATAGGGAAAACCGATAAGTTGCAACCCAAACTCCACTGTGAACAAAAGAAGGCGACATGGTCGGGCTCGGAAGATCAGAACACCACAGATACTGCCACATCTGCCCCTGATGTGGAAATGAGCGGCGACCTCAAACAAAGACTCACATCCATGCAGACCACTCTCTCAAATATAGATGGCAAGATAGATGCGCTAACCTACAGGGTGGACCGCATGTCCCAAACGCCTAGACAAACACTCAGAAAGGATTGATATGGTGGAGCGGAGATTGTCGGAAGCTGAAGATACACAACAACAGACCAGCATGAATCAGGGGAAAATGGAAAAAATCCTATCGGCCCTTCAAGCAAAGACAGAAGATTTGGAGGCACGCTCCCACCGCAATAATCTAAGAATAATGGGAATAGCGGAGACGACAAATACAGGAAATATGGAACGATATAGAAAGCCTACTAACAGATCTGCTGGGTAGGGAGACATTCTCGGAAATCTTTATAATAGAACGAGCACACAGATCCCTGGCCCCCCCACCACCTCCAAGAGCCCGACCAAAACCCATTATTGCAAAGATACTTAACTACAGGGACTGTGATGCCGCGCTGTGAAGGGCACGAGAATTGGGGAACATGAAGGGGCAGAGATTCCTCTTGTTAACTACCAGTTTACCTTGCCCTCTCTCTAGCTAACCTTTTCCTGCCTTACCTCTAACACACTCTCCACTTCCCCTCTCTGCTCCCCCTCTATGCTTCCTGTTCCCAATATCCTGCTGTTACGCCACGGCCCTTCTAATCTCTACCTACCTAGTCCTGTTTGTACATTGATGGGTTTTTCTTTCTGGCTGCTTCACATTTCATACTCTACCTTACATCTCTCCCTACCTCGTCTGTCTCTCTTGTTAATTTCTATCTCTACCTCATTTCAATGTCTACTTCACCTCTCTCTCACTATACCGTCCCCCTTGTCTCTCTGTCCATCTCCTGTGTACAGCTACTCACATTAGAGTCTGGTCTGGTGGCTTAGTGGACTAATTGTCCCACTGTAGTGCCTGTGTTTGACCTCATGGCCCCAGGTTCAAATCCTAGCGGGTCCACTCAGCCTTTCATCTTTCTGAGGTTGATGAAATGAGTACGTTTGAGTTGGGTAACAATAAACATCTGTTATTCAGTGCCAAGATGCCCTTCCGGGTGAATGTGCGCTTTACAAATGCTTATGTGATGTCATTTCTCTCACTCAGCAGAGCCAAAGGTCACTCTCTATCTAGCCAGAGAAGTGCACACATAGAGGAAAGTAAGGATAAGGCAGGAGAAGAGAATAAAGTTGAAAAGTATTAGTATGGATAAAATCCACAGAAGAGTACTCGATTATGCAGCAATTAAAGGTAACGTTTCAAGCCCTATGTGCATATTGCGCAATCTGCTCCTGAACATCCACTCTTATAGTGCATTTCCTACAAAAATAGTGTTGTTGCATGTTGAAAAAATATATATACACCAAAGTTTTTTAAAAAATTGCTTTCCAAACTTTGTTGGTTTTGTACTACATGGCTGGAGAACAACTGACACCTCAGGCTGCTGGAAACCAAACACTTTTGTGTGTGCACCCATTTTTGAAAGTTTAAATTTACAAGCAGACATTGCTTTGTGTCAGGAGGGTTTATGGCTGAAAATGGGCAAAAAAGTCAAACTGAGATCCTGAAAATAAGGGCATGATTTAGAAATGGGGGGACGGGTTACTCCGTCACAGCGGTGACGGATATCCGGTCCGCCAAAGTATAAATCCCATAGGACATAAGGGGATTTATATTTCGGCAGACGGAATATTCTTCACCGTTGTGATGTAGTATCTCATCTTCCGAGATCTAAATCAGGCCCTAAGTCTTGTCCAAGTCCCAAAATATTCTTAAGATGGCACAACAACTGGAGGAATGGCGTAAAAGCACTAAAGTAATCAATATTTCTAGTAGCAAGAAATGAATCTAGATATGTCAAGGGAAGAGTTTGCAATCTGATGAATACCAAGGGGTCAAGATAGATTTTAAGATAAGTCTGCAAGAAGGAGAAATGCGGGGGCGGAGCTAGCCATGCCTGAAGATGTCCGCTCCTTGAGCGAGCTCATTCGGCCGTGCTAAACAATCCTTAAAAAATCCTGCGTCAAATGTGAGAGGTACAAACATACAACGCGGCACAGTACATCGGAAGACAAGAGATTCCCGAAGGCGCTGTTCAAACCTAAATCGAAGCTGTGAATCGCCCGCATTGCCCAAAACCAACGCTGAAGAAGTGAGGCCTAGGATGCGCGCACCAAAGAGCGGGGCCTCCCTCTGTGCCCAGCCGAAAGGAAGCGGCAGATCTTGCTTAAACTCTCACCCCGTATGAAAAAAAAACATCCACCTGAGCAGCGCCGTACTGTCTCCACCCTCTCACATCCCGGTGAAGCCCCGCACAGGGGTAGACTCCAGTGTCCCACGGGACCGGGCACTCGGCCCACACTGTAGCCTTCATCAAAGAAGGGAAACCAAAAGCGGCTCAACTGCGGTGGAGCCAGAAAAGAAGTGTACCGACAGGAGCGAGTAGAGAAAGAGCTAGCGCTGTAGACACATAAGACTCGCTGAGAGTGCCTGGTACGATAGCAGAAGAGTTGGGGTAAGGAGGCCGGTGGGCACTGCGGGTTGCGGACTGCTGGTGGAAGTCCACATTGGCTGATGGGCTTGCTGAGGTGCAGGGACAGAAGAACGAACACCGAGACCCCAGATTAGGGACACAGTCCCAGACAATTAGTGAGGCAGACAGATCTGGACAAAGGGGCACTTAGCGCAAGGCCTGCACATCGAATATGGTGCGGCAAGGACTGATTCATGCCAGATGAAATGGATGGGCGGGGAGGGCCCTGGAAAACCTGGGCTTGAGACCCTGCTCTAACCGGTACTATAAAACGCAGACACAGGCCAATACTCAGACTGGTTTGCCAGTGAAAATAATAGCAACGCAAGATTGCGTGTATCAGACCACCTAAACTGTAGGAGGGAAACACAGCCTACATACAACAAAGAGACCCAAAGACAGCCAACATAGGGCAGTGTGTACAAATAAGCCACATACATGCATACAAATAGCGGAAATAGTGTTGAACCTGAGAGTTGAGCTCCTTGCACTGGAAACATGCCATTTTGACCACGAAAACAATGGAGAAAACCGATAAGTTGCAACCCAAACTCCACTGTGAACAAAAGAAGGTGACGTGGTCGGGCTCAGAAGATCAGAACATCGCATATACTGCCACATCAGACCCAGATGTGGAAATAAGCGGCGACCTCAAACAAATACTCACATCCATGCAGACCACACTCTCAAATATAGATGGTAAAATAGATGCGCTAACCTACAGGGTAGACCGCATGTCCCAAACGCCTAGACAAACACTCAGAAAGGATTGATATGGTGGAGCGGAGACTGTTGGAAGCTGAAGATACACAACAACAGACCAGCATGAATCAGGGGAAAATGGAAAAAATCCTATCGGCCCTTCAAACAAAGACAGAAAATTTGGAGGCACGCTCCCACCGCAACAATCTAAGAATAATGGGAATAGCGGAGACGACAAATACAGGAAATATGGAACGATATAGAAAGCCTACTAACAGATCTGCTGGGTAGGGAGACTTTCTCAGAAATCTTTATAATAGAACGAGCACACAGATCCCTGGCCCCCCCCCACCACCTCCAAGTGCCCGACCAAAACCCATTATTGCAAAGATACTTAACTACAGGGACTGTGATGCCGCACTGTGAAGGGCATGAGAATTGGGGAACATGAAGGGGCAGAGATTTCCATCTATCCTAATTTTACACCCCAGGTCCAGGAGGCGAGAAAGACATTTTTAGCAAAGAAAAAGAAGCCAGAGGACCATAATTTACCCTACGCAATGCTCTATCCCACCCGGAATGTCCGCGGCCTTAACAATCTGCAGAAAATTAGGAAAGTATTTGTCTATCTTGACCGCCACAAAGTAGATGTAGCTTGTATCCAAGAAACCCATCTTACTAAAACCTCAGAACTCAGGGTGGGCACTCGCTGGGCATCCACTTGAATAGCCTCCTCATACTCTACCTATGCCAGGGGCGTATTAATACTAATCAAGCGTGGGCTCCCGTTTACGCTACTCAGCTCGGCCATAGACGATCAGGGGTGATACATTATAATCCAGAGGTGACTTTGGAGGCACTATTTTGACTATAGTAAACACTTATTGCCCAAATACTGATGGCAAATCTGGGCAACACTAAGAACATTGACACCAGTGGAAATTATCTGGGGAGGCAATTTTAATACATACCTTGACCCTGCAGTGGATAGATCAACTTGTAACTATAAATATGGTAAACACACCGCTAAGGCACTCACAGGAGACATGGAAGGCTGGGGGATGGTGGACCTATGGCGCCTGCGACACCAGGGATACAGAGAGGGAACCTGTGTCTCCATGACTCATAATACATGGTCTAGAATAGACCACTGGATAGCAACTCGCACAGTAAGAACATGGACGGTATCTATAGAACATATGCCTCAGACCCTATCTAACAATACGCCGGTCAGCCAGAAACTTGCGCTCCCTACACACACCCCTCGACAGTTCACATGGCGCCTTCAACTAACGGCAATGCTTGACCAAGTGTTTTGTACGGAACTAAGACAGGCTATTACTGAATTTTTTTAGCACAATGTGGGGACAGTGAACAGTACCCGAACACTATCGGAAGCGTTCAAAGTCACAATTCGTGGATTCTGCATAGGCAAACATGCTGGGATATTGAAGTTTATACAACAACAACTAATTAAGATAGAATAGGACATCAGAACATTAGAAATGGAACACGCACGAACACTAAATCCCTTACTACTGGCAGAAATCAGAAACAAACTAAACACATATCACGAATTTGCAGACAGTGAAGTGAAATATATGACGCAACATACACGGTGCACCATCATGGGGAGGGTAGGCGTCCAGGTTGTGCACTGGCAAGTAGAAGACGTCAAGCATACACCACATCCCACATTACGCAAATCCTAGACACACAAGGCAAGTCACACTATGACACCCCATCCATTATAAGCTCTTTTTCGGACTACTATACAGAGCTTTACTCCATGCAACAGGCCAAATCTGAAGGGAGACGGATAAATACCTAGATGATATAGCTTTGGCCTGGCTCTTCGATGAATATCGAGAATACTTTAGTCACCATATAACCAAAGACGAACTAAAAGAAGCTATTAACTCTCTCCCTAATAATCAGGCCCCAGGGACGGATGGACCACCGGGCAAGTTCTGTAAATAATATAGCAAATTAATTATACACCACTTAACGGCGATGTATACTGAGGCGTATGAGGAGGGTGCACTCCCACCATCCTTGCGAGAGGCGTTGTTAATCACATTACTTAAACCAGAGAAATATCCAATCAGATGTGACTCATATCGCCCGCTATCCCTCTTCAATCTAGATGCCAAAATATTAGCAAAAATCATAGCACTAAGGATACAACCACTAATGCAAAAACTGGCCCTACTGGATCAATCCAGATTTATTCCAATGAGATCAAAAACACATAATTTACGAACCATCTTCGCAATGTTCCATCAACTAAATCCGGATCTACCTGCAGCTGCGGCCCTATTGGATGCAGCAAAAGCTTTTGACTCTGTGGAGTGGCCATTTATGCTTTCTGTATTGTGCAGGATAAGATTTCCTCAACCATTCCTGCGCTGGATAACACTCCTATATACAGAACCGTGCGTTAGACTTAGGATAAATGGAAACACATCTGATCCTATCCATATCCACAGAGGAAAGCGGCAGGGGTGCCCACTTTCCCCGCTGCTATTCACCCTGGCACTTGAACCATTAGCATGTAAAATCAGGCAAAAACATGCCGACACAGCTCCACAGTTCCACTTATGACCGGTGAGCATATCGCTATATGCAGATGATATGGTCCTATACACACGCTACCCAGCAGGCAATCTGAATAAATTAATCAGAGAATACATACGATTTGAACATTACTCAGGGCTAAGCATAAGCTGGACAAAGTCCATGGTTATCCCACTGACACTAATTACGCAGCAACCCCAACTAGATTATCCCCTACAGTAGCACACGGAACCGGTAAAATATCTAGGGGAATGGATACACCGAAACCCAGAGGTAGTAATACGTGAAAATTACGGCACAGCCCTCACAAAACTGGAAGGCCAAGTAGACAGATGGATCAAACTACCACTTTCACTGGCTGACAGAATAGCAATACAGAAGATGGTGGTGCTCCCACAATTTCTCTATCTCTTCACAAACATACCGGTGCTGCTTACACAACAGTTCTTTATGAAACTGCATACGTACATGACCAAGCTCACGTGGGCAGGTAAACAACCTAGAGTAGCGTGGAAAGAACTAACCCGACCATATATACAAGGGGGCTTTGGAGCACCAGATCTACAACTCTGCTACTACTGTGCAAAGGTGCAACACGTGCACTACTGTTTACACCCGCATGCATATATACCCTACATGGCGGTAGAAAATATGGGTGTTCACCCGATTCCCCTTATGGCTTAATTGCTAGAGCCTAGACAACATACCTCGAGAGCGGAAATCAGCCCAGCAAGCTGCATGTCAGCAGCATGGCATATGTTGACAAAACGGGCAAACAAACTTCCTATATATGCACCACCACTTCCCGTGCGACACCACCCACGCATAACGGTGATGCAAGAAAAAAACATGCTTCCACTGCTAGGAGACATGGGTCTACGTGTGATGAAAGATATATTACGAAGTGGCCAATTCATATCACAGAATGACGCTAAGCTAGCGACACATCATACACCACTAAAGCTATTTGCCTATTATAGATTACGGGCTGTATTAAGAGACATCTACTCCACATTCCCCAGTGAACCGCCAACAGATAACGCACTTCAAATACTCTTAACATCACCTACACGTCAACGGCGGGTCACTCATCTTTATAATGCTGCCCAGCGTGAACAATTCAGAGAGCGAGAGCGGGCTCTACAAAGATGGGAAGATATGCTAGGCAGCCCAATATCCAAAGATGATTGGGGATACAGCTGCACACTCACACAAATACTCACGTCAAACTGTAATTTACGAATTATACATTTCAAATTTATACAAGTATATTATACTCCAGTACAATTACATAAATATGGACGCAGGGAAGACGACAAAGGCACACGCTGTAATGCCCAACAAGCAGACTTTTTGCATATTGCTTGGCCATGCCCACGGATTCAACTCTACTGGCAAGCAGTGACAGACACCCTGACGGAAATGCTAGCTGAGCAGATACCCAACTCACCCCAAGTTTGCTTGTTGGGGATACACAAAATCAAGCAGATTAGAGGATGCAAACTGCTAGCTGTGGAATTGCTACTGGCCAAGAGACGAGTGGATATACAATGGGGGAGTAGACAGACACCGAACTATAAAACTTGGATCACTGATATGACTTATTGCAAAGAACAATTAGAGAACTATGCGGAGGATATACCAGAGGCATCACGCCCTAAAGATTTTTGGGAACCACTTATACAGTATTTAAGTTCCAAGGAGGCGGATGAATAACCACTACTTGTTGAGCGGAGTGATAGGACAAATAGGTCGCTAAATAGGAAATGCACTACATGCATTCAATGTTATGGAGTATGATGTTGATTGTGCTGAAACATGTAAAGACTATAACTAATGTGCTGAGAAATGCTATGAAAATAATATGGTAATTTACAGGTGACATGGACTCAAACAAATGTAATATGGAATGTAAAGGGATAATATGAGAAATGTATGGAATGTATATTGTGCCTAACCATCAATAAAAAAAGATTTTTTCTAAAAGAAAGAGAAATCCTCTTGACTATGATTTCTATGCGGCGCTCCTTCCTACACCTTTTAGTTCTGGAATAAAAATATCCTGCTTGTTTTTAAAAGGCAACGCACAATACAATTTTGCAATCCAGTTCCAATGGACTTTAGAAAAATGCTTTATTAATTTTAATTATGATATGTTGAAGAATTTAGTTATATTCATCACAGTAGAAAATAAATACCCCACAGTCCTGCTGCTGATGGCTTTTGCAGGTGAAAAATATACCAGTAATTTTTGCAGAGGGCCCGGTATACAAAAAAGGTTTCAGTTTTATTTCAACCAAGTGCAGCCGGGACCTTATGGTCCAAACCATTAAAACGGCTCAAAGAATTTGTCAAAAAGAAGTTGAAGAACTAGATGCCTTAATTCAAGCCGTACATGATAATCACAATGTGACAGAAGCAAAAGCCCTGTTAGAAAAGATTGACAAAGAAATCCATACTTTTAAAGATAACAGTTTATCCATACTTGAAAGAAGACTACTATACAGAGGCGGGCACTATAAACTGAGGGCACTATCCCAGTATCAAGGTCGATCCAGGAATAGATTCCTAACATTTTCTGAGACTTCGTCCTCAGACTCATCAGGTGAGTCAGATCCCTGTGAAGGAACATCCAAAAGACAAAACTCTTTTTTAGAAAAGGACCCGCCGAGAAACCGTGTAAGGCTCAAACCACAATCATGGGAAATGCGAACCCGGAAAAACTTTTACAGAACATAAAAGAAACCACCATCGTCAATTTGTCTTCAAATCAATTGTCTAGGTATGAAGAGTCTGTTTTAGAAATAGGAGTAAAATTTGTACCAACTACAACCATTGATTTTGTCAATCCAAAGACAGAAGCGTTGGAATTCTGTCGGAAAATTAGGCTTAAGGCATTCTTCCATGATAAGGAAAACCAGAAGAATCCTGAACCATCTGGATTAAAGAAAAAATCAAGCTTTATTCCACCAACACAGAGTATCCCGAAAGAAATAGCAGCCTATGAACAAGCAGTCCTGTCATCAATCACAGAATTGGAAAAGAAAAAGGCTTTCTTTAAAAGAAATATTACCAGGTAACAACAGACAGCACTAAAAGATCTACAGAATGACGATTCACTAGTGGTGAAACCCGCAGATAAAGGGGGAGCCCTTGTCTTGTGGTCCAAGGACAAATATCGAGCTGCAGCAAACAGACAAATATTAAATACAGGATGGTATAGACAATTAACGGAAGACCCTACAATGCTGATAGAGAATGAAATAAATACCAAACTCAAATGGGGACTGGAACAAGGGATTTTAGATCCCAAAGAATTTGAATTTCTCAACAAAAAAATCTGAGAATTCCAGTAATCTATTTTCTCCCGAAAATTCATAAGAACCTGGAACAATCACCCAAGCGACCAATTGTATTGGGGTGCGATTTGGTGCTTCAACCGATAGCAAAATACGTCGATATCTTCCTTAAACTCTTCCTGGACCAAGTACCATCATACCTTAAAAACACTACAGATTTTATCACTAAGATTGAAGGCCATCCGTTTGATTGAAACCGGCATTGGATAGTCTAATTTGACGTCAACTTATTATACACTCAGATCCCACAAGAGAAAGGCCTACAGTCCATGGAGTTTTTTCTAGAAACACAACAAAAACCTCAAAGGGTTGCAACTGAATTTATACTGGATTTAGCTAGAATAGCACTAAAAAGGAGCTATTTCAAATTTGAAGATATGTTCTTCATGCAGGTCAAGGCTACCGCCATGGGGTGTCCCTATGCCCCAGAGATGGCGGTGCTCTTCATGGCTCTGTTTGAGGACCGGTTTATCTTCAACCATAATCCATATAGTGGTAATATTCTATCATGGTACCGCTACATCGATGACGTTTGGTGCCTGTGGGAAGGCACGGATGATCAACTGTCAACTTTTTGTGAGTGGCTTAACAGCAGACATGCTGATGTTAAATTCAGCATGACAAAAAACAAGACCCGCTTAATGTTTTTGGACGTCGATGTTTTCGCACAAGATCAAAAGTTAACCACAACTTTACACCGCAAGCCCACAGACAAAAATACCATTTTACATTATCGAAGCTTTCATCCCAGAAGCCTTAAAGACAACCTGCCGTGCAGCCAACTATTGAGAATTAGGCGGAACTGCACCTGCAAAGAGGATTTTATGGTTCATGCATAAGTTTTGTGTGAACAATTAAAGGAAAGAGGGTACCCGAAGAAGATGTTGAAGCATGCGACGAAGAGAGCATGGTACACACCAAGAGAAGAGTTATTGATCAAAAAGAGCAAGAAACCACTGGACAAGTTAGTATGTGTATCCACATTTGGCCCACACACTCACAAATTCCGCAAGGCCATTTTGAACAACTGGCATCTGCTTACCGGTCTTGAATGTCCAATGGAAAGACCAGTTTTTGCAATGAAAAAAAACAAAAGCATAAGCCAACAAATTATACGTGCCAATTTAAGAAACACTAGAGCTAAGACAGATCAAAGAACATTATGGAATTTGAAACCAGTGGAAGGACAACATAAATGTGGAACCTGTTCTGTATGTATCAATACCGTGGAAGGCACCGAGTTAACGCACAATTCCATCAAATGGGTACACAAAGAATTCACAAATTGCAAAACCAAGAATATTGTGTACGCCATCATGTGCCCCTGCCCAAAGCTGTACATCGGCAAACAACTCAGCAAATTAATCAGAGGATTGTCCAACATCGATATAGGATAAAGCAAAAAGTTATAACAGCACCAATGGTACCACATTTTGTCGAAAGGGAACACTCCGAAAAATAATTTGTTTGGACAGTTTTGTCAAGAATCAAATCATCACCCAGGGGTGGCGATGTTGAAACACTATTATAAAAAAGAGAAGCTTATTTGATCATGAAATACAATTGTGTTATGGAAGGCTTGAATGAGATGTCTGAACTGCACCAAATTTTGCGCTAAGCCCTCCGTAAATAATTCTATTTTTCGTGCCTGAGAACTTCATTAACTACATCTACTTTTATGAAAAAAAAACTTTATAGATCCCACATTCGCGAACAAAACACTAATATGTCAAACGGGTTGGAGACTTTTTTGCATAAAACGTGTACCAATTTACCAAATGAGCCATACCATTACCAATTAGTACACAGATAGTTGTGCATAAGTCTAACAAAGCCCTTCATACATCAACAAATCACATTGATTTCGTGGTTTCACTTTCATTGTTTTACGAGAACCGCAAATCCCATAATTCAACAAAAGAAACTCGTCTTGCGCTTCTTGTGAAACAGGATATTGACAAACCCGGCGCTGCGAGACATTTTCGATCGACTCAAGCGGTGGGAGGACTGTTGTACATATCAAGATTAACAAGCATTGGCATAGCCAATAGGTCTCACCTTTGGGACCTTATAAGTGTTTAACCATGCAACAGTTGATGTTGTTGCACCAAGGATACTGTGCTGCATAACTAAATACTTATAAGGTCCCAAAGGCGAGACCTATTGGCTTTGCCAATGCTTGTTTACTTTCGCTCCTGGTGCTCACTTTTTTTTTAATTACAATAATAGTGAGCATTAAGTTATTATTCAGTATTACTAAAATAAAAAATATTCAGAACACAAGAATGGCAGAGCTGCTCTCCCCCTCACCCCCCTTTGTCTGTGTTGCTTCTTTCCCTCCTTCTCCATCACCCATTGTCTGTGTTGCTTCTTCCTCTTCCCCCATCACCCAGTATTTTCTGTGTTGCTTCTTCTCCTCCCGCCCCATCCCCCTTTGTCTCTGTTGCTTCTTCCACTCCCGCCCCATCCCCCTTTGTCTGTGTTGCTTCTTCCACTCCCGCCCCACCCCCCTTTGTCTGTGTTACTTCCTCCTCTCCCCCTCACCCCCTTTTTCTTTGTTGCTTCTTTCCCTCCTTCTCCATCACCCATTGTCTGTGTTGCATCTTCCTCTTCCCCATCACCCATTGCCTGTGTTGCTTCTTCTCCTCCCACCCCATCCCCCTTTGTCTGTGTTGCTTCTTCCACTCCCGCCCCATCCCCCTTTGTCTGTGTTGCTTCTTCCACTCCTGCCCCATCACCCATTGTCTGTGTTGCTTCTTTTCCTCCCGCCCCATCCCCCTTTGTCTGTGTTGCTTCTTCCCCTCCTGCCCCATCACCCATTGTCTGTGTTGCTTCTTCCTCTCCCCCATCACCCAGTATTGTCTGTGTTGTTTCTTCTCCTCCCGCCCCATCCCCTTTGTCTGTGTTGCTTCTTCCCCTCCTGCCCCATCACCCATTGTCTGAGTTGCTTCTTCCTCTCTCCCATCACACATTGTCTGCGTTGCTTCTTCCTCTCTCCCATCACACATTGTCTGTGTTGTTTCTTCCTCTCCCCCATCACCCAGTATTGTCTGTGTTGCTTCTTCCCCTCCTTCTCCATCACCCAGTATTGTCTGTGTTGCTTCTTCCCCTCCTGCCCCATCACCCATTGTCTGTGTTGCTTCTTCCTCTCTCCCATCAACCATTGTTAGTGTTGCTTCTACTCCTCACGCCCGAACGCCCTTTGTCTGTGTTGCTTCTTCCCCTCCAGCCCCACCCCCCTTTGACTGTGTTACTTCCTCCTCTCCCTCTCACCCCCCTTTTTCTGTGTTGCTTCTTCCCCTTCCGCCTCAACCCTTCTTGTCCACATTGCTTTCTCCCCCTCCGTTGTCCATGTTGCTTCTTCCCCTTACCTTCCCCTTTGTCTGTATTGCTTTCTTGCCATCCACCCTCCCATTGTCTGTGTTACCCACCCACCATAAAAAGGCACTATGGCACGGCCACCCCAGGCCACTTCATAGCCCTTTTTTGGTACAGTTGCCCCTTCCTTCTCACCCTACCTTTCGTTGTCAATGTTGCTTGTTCTTTGTTACCCTCCCTCCCATTGTCCATGTTGCCCACCGCCATCCGCCGTAAGAAGAAAATGCATTGTGTCGCAGCCAGCACTGGCTGAGTCATGGCACTTGGTTTTAATAATTTTTAGCCATGCTGCACAGCAGCGGTGCTGCTCTACAGCCTGGCTTGAAAGACTTCGGGAAAGCCAATAGCTCTTGCATAGGTGAAATGCTTGTTATTACCTTCTCCTCATTGTGACCGTTGGCTTGTTATGCTATGTTACTGGGAATTTGTAGAGTGCATGTACACCAGATGATCACCAGATAGGTTTCTCGGCGCTACGGTTACAAGGACGCGGGCGCTGTCTGAGAATTTAACCATATTCCTCTTTAAAAAGCCATGTTTTTAGGAGTTGCCTGATCCTCACATAGTTGGGTGCGGTTCTGATGTCAAGGGGAAAAGAGTCCCATGTGTGGGGGGGAGGGGCAATCACCGAGAATCCAGCACTGGCCATCTTCTTCCTTGTAAATGTTGGTATAGTCAGGAAGTTCAAATCTTAGGTTGCGCTAAGGGTTCTAGCTCTGAATTCTGGCGGATATGAAAGCCGGGCTTGAAAGCCGGGCTTGTCAAATGCGAATTACGGGGTGACTGTGACTGCCTCTGTGCCTGTGCCCTGAAACGCACCTGTCTGCACTAACGGTCATGTCACCCTCATTTTAAGCTGGGGCATGAGCGAGTGCGGGATTAAGTGAGTGCATGAGCAGTGAGCTGGCAAGCGAGGAAACAAGGTAGCGAGCCGGTCACTACACAACGTGCATTTGTGAAGCCTGTGCTCATCCGCCACTGTAGAACACACGTCCTATTGTTACCCAACTCCTTCTTCTTCAAATCCTTTATTTGATATTTAAAAAATATCATAAAAGTACAGTAAAACATTAAAAAACATCATTTCAATTCATCTCGGTTGCATTGGCCTTCACAAAGTACATACATCATCAATTCATTAAGTGTGAAAAAAGGGCATAATAAAACAAAGTGAAGGGTATCCTGCGGAGACCTATTGTCGCAGCCGCAGGTACCCTTCTACAAACATAATTTCAATTCATTTAGGTTGCATTGGCCTTCACAAAGTACATACATCATCAATTCATTAGGTGTTGCCCCCTGGTGTTCCTAAGTCTAATTGCAACTTTAATAAAATTCATGGTGCAAGCCAATGTCAGTGGGTTCTCAGACCTTTGTAAATATCAGAGAGCAACCTTGGCATGTCTAAACTTCATTTGTTTCAGAATCCTTATTAAAAAGCTACGTCTGGGTACCGAATAAAAAGGGCATAATAAAACAAAGTGAAGGGTATCCTGCGGAGACCTATTGTCGCAGCCGCAGGTACCCTTCTGCTCAACTGTAACAGTAAAACCAAATGGTTCAGCCAACAGGTGATGTAAAAGGTTGAGCCTAAATCGAGTGATTAAAAACCTATCCTGTGCATTGTGCATAAGAGCAAGGTACGGTTCCATACCTTCTACTGTCTTTACCATGCTATGGGCACAAACTGTGGGCTTGCTTTCTTCAAGGGCCACTCTGCGTGCATTCTCTTTAGTGTAAAAAATTCTTTTAATTCTCAGTTTGTCCTCGGGGATTATTATTGTTGGGTTAAAAAAGAGATCCTTACAGCCCAATTCCTCCAGAGCAATCCTTACATAATTCAGCCACGGAATGCACATTCCCTTGTCTCTGTCCGTACAGTCTCTAATTATTTGTCTGCTCAGACCTGCCTCTGCATTGGACCAAATTCTTAGCCAAGCCATAAGAGGTCTGATCTTGATCAGATCCTCTATATATACCCTTCCCAGTTCAGCGTGGGCAATATGGGCCGGTGTACTTTGTGGGGTTTGGAGGATCTTTCTCAGGAATTTGTTCTCCTCAATCTGTATTTGTTGGATGCATGCAAAACCCCAAACTTCAGCCCCATACATTACTTTGGGGCAACAGATTGAAGCGTATAGGTGCATAACCTGTTCAGGAGACCACCTGCCCAACCTACGCCCGTAGCCCATAATGGCCCCTGTGGATGCCACTAATTTAGAGCTCCGCTCTTCAGTTAAAAGTTTAAAATTTAAAAGCCCGTCAAAGAGTATACCCAGATAGGAAAAGGTCTTAACCTGTTCCATTTTATGTGTGCCTATTTTATATAAGAATTTTTTGCAAGGTTTAGATCCTGCCAACAATACATAGGACTTAGTTAGATTGGCCGATAGATCTAGACTGGCCATAAAACTGACAAACCCATCTAACAGACTCTGAAGACCTTTGGGTGTTCGGGCTAAGAGTACCGCATCGTCAGCGTACAGCAACACTGGGACCGGTCGGGAGCCTACTCTAGGGGTGTCGACATTCAATTTATGTAATGCCTGTTCTAACTCATTTATATACAGTGAGAACAGGAACGGGGCCAGAATGCATCCCTGTCTCACCCCGCTGGTGCAGGGGAAGGGTGCCGTAGTATCACCCTCCAAATTAAAACGCACTTTAGCAGAAGTGTTCCAGTGGAGTGCTCTTAAAATATCAACTAGACCCTGGTCTACCCCTAGTCTAATCATCAGATCCCAGAGCTTTTCTCTATTTACATGATCAAAAGCGGCTGAGAGATCCATAAACCCCAGGTATATAGCTTGATTGCTTGCGAGGGTATATTTAGCCACTAATAAATAAAGATTCAGGCACTGGTCTGTGGTTGATTTTCCGGTCCTGAACCCATATTGCACATCTGTGATTATTTGGTGTTCTTCAGCCCAATCTAACAGGCGATTTAAAACTACTCACCCCAAGACTTTGGCTGTCACATCAATTAGGGATATGGGTCGATAACACTGCGGATCATCCTTTTTTAAAAATTGGGACTATTATAGCCTCAGACCAGGATCGTGGCATACCCGTTGCAATCGCTGTGTTTATTACCCTTGTTAGGATTGGAGCCCAAAGGTCAACCCTACTTAGGTAGAGATCTGGAGGAATTCCGTCCGGGCCAGGGGCTTTGTTTTGTGTCAGCCCTTGGATGCCCGCTACCATTTCCTCCAATGTAAATACGATTTTGGACACCCATGGGCAGAATCTCTCATCACCCCATGGGTTCTCAGTTGAGTGATTGTACAATAATTCAAAATGGTCAGGCCATTGCTCCGGAAGGATGGATGTGCCGATTACTGGGGCAGCAGTGTCCTGGAAACAGGGTTTATTAATTATTTTCCAGAATACGCCTGAGTCTCTTCTATCTGCTGCGTCGCGTAACTCGTCCCATGCCTGTGATTGGAGTGCCAGTTTTCTTTGTTTGATCGCTTTTTTATATGCTATCCTGCACTGTGCGATACGCATCTTGTCTCTTGGGATTGTTTTTAAACCTTCTTTTAACTCTTTGTGGGCCCGGGAGCAGTTTTTGTCGAACCATCTGGGGGAGGATTTGACTTCCGCTTTCGAAGATGATTTTAATAGGCCATCTATGAGGTGTGCCACGGACTCGAAAGCTTTAACCACAACAGGTCCCTCCAATGAGGGGTCTAAGCACACCCCAATCATCTCTTTGCCTTTCTCCATTAAGGATCTATAGAAGGCATCCCCATCCACTTTTGCCCATCTAAGGCGTCTCCCTTGATCAGTTGACCTCACTGTGCTAATTGCCTTGACCCTTTTCTTTGCGTTACGGGAGGACCAGTGCTTAATCTTCAATACTAATGGGTTATGGTCACTGAATATGCTCCATTCAATGTCTACCTCATTTATCCAATCCCCAAATAGATGAGAGACAGCTATATAATCTAAAATGGAGCAATACCCTCTTCCCTTGAATGTAGGTGTGATCTCACAGCCATCTTTGAAGCCCACCAGGTCTAATGTATGCCTTAAGGCATGATTTTTCAGGACCCTCTCTAGCTCCAGCCCTTCCGGGGTATGTTCAAAATGCGGCCCATTTGCCAATGTGCAACCAGTCCAAACACCCTCCAGCGGTCTTTAATTAGGGCACAGATGACAGTTTAGGTCTCCCACCAAAACCACGCACGGGGCCATAGCTGTCTTCCTTTGGTTCAACTCTCGGGTCAGGCAAATATCCAGGCCATATATTACTCGCCCCTTCCCACGCCCTGCTGTGGCATTGTATACATTAATCAAAATGACTTTAAGCCTGCTTGCGTGTAACCCAATAGCTTGTTACCCAACTCAACGATGCTTGTGTTATCGACCTCAGAAGCATGAAAGAACCTGCCAGGGTTTGAACCTGTGACCATGAGGTCGAACGCAGGCCCTTAACTAGAGTGGATGCATTAGTCCACCAGGCGCGGCTCTGAATGAATGATTCAAGGGCTTATTTACAAGCCCCTTGCGCCGCTTTTGCGTCACTTCTCCCATGTTAAAAGTGACGCAAAAGTGGCGCAAGGGGCTTGTAAATCTGCCCCTCAGTGAGCGAGAATCGAAGCAGGCGAGTGAAATAGTGAACTAAGGTGCAAGTATGTGGTAGTAGGTTGATGAGTCAAGTTAGCGAGTGACCGAATAAACCGGGGGAGGGTGCAAATGAGCAACGAGAAAGGAGAGAGTCATTGGCGGGATGAGAGGCGAGGAGCTCTGGAACGAGCACGCGCAGATACTGCAAGGAGCTCTGGATCGAGCACGCGCAGATACTGCGAGGAGCTCTGGAACGAGCACGCGCAGATACTGCGAGGAGCTCTGGAACGAGCACGCCCAGATACTGCGAGGAGCTCTGGAACGAGCACGCGCAGATACTGCAAGGAGCTCTGGAACGAGCACGCGCAGATACCGAGTGACCTCGTCAGCGTGCGAAGAGGGGAATGAGTCCGCGTGAGGAGAGAGGGTGTGAGAGAATACACTTTACCTCCCTAAAATGCTCACTAGGTGGAGGCAGCGTGCTGAACACACAGATGCAAGGAAAACAGCAACACAAACACCCCCGGACTTGATTGAGAGAGCGAGGCATTCCTAATCTTTTTTTTCCCCGTTTTGTTCCGGGAGAAAGGATGCGGGCAGGGAAAGCCAGAGTTCAAAGTGCGCAAATACCCGTCCTGCTTGGACCGTGAACCCTGCCAGTCCGGTCAGAACAGCTGAGAACAGCTGATGACGCGTCACACTTCCTCAGTAATCGTCGTCTAGCAGAAACGCCTGTCCTGGCATGAGTCATACTCTGAAGTTAGCGTTTGCGGGTTCACTTAGATGGTTTCAAGGCGGCCAAAACAGGGCCGGCGCCAGCACTGTGTGGGAGTGTCATGATAACATTCAGGCATCATTCATTAAAGACTTCAGCAGCGGTGGCTGGTGACTTTTGAAAGTGGTGAGGGGCGTAAAAGTTGGTTATGAGCATTGCCACTGGAATTATGCGGTATGGAGGGCCAGATTATGTGGTAGAGCTGAGTAAATTATGTGGCAAAGAATGGCCAATTATGTTGATTTATGCAGCACATTTTCTGATACATATCACTTCATTATTTTTGACATTTTTACACTTGTTGACACTGTCTGGGCATTGGTTACACATCATTAGTACCAGTTCAGCACACAAACATAGCAATAAGCTGCTGAAAGGTGACCAATAAACCTTTGCAGCAGCAGCACGTGCCGCTGCATTTTTATTGTTTTGAACCGTTTGAGCTAGAAACAACATTTTCTTTTGTTAAACTCTGCAGATTATGCGGCAGATGATGGATTATGTGGCAAATGCAGCAAAGCTAAAATTATGCGAAAATCGCCAAACAATCGCATAATTAAACGGCCCTGGCTATGAGGTTGGCGTAGCGAGTGAGGTGAGCAAACCCAACAGTCATAAGAGTGGTTTGAGACGGGTCTTTCCTCGAGACAGTTTTGAAAAATAGAGGACACACTGTGCATTTCAGAGCAGACGTGAAAAATGCAGGGGCAAAAGATTCATTCATTTCCTGCTCCCTCTTTAGGGTGGGTCAAGTCAGGTCAGGATTCAAAACCCCACAAACTACTGTTGGGTCTGACACCTTGGACCAGTGGAGGGTGACTCCTGTATGGTGGTTGCCTATGCTCGAGTCGTGTACATAGAGGCTGCAATGCATAGAAAGGCTGCACCTTTTATATATCACAAGGCAGACAATCGCCTCTCAAATCATGGGGTACGGTTTGAATATTGTAAAAGCACTTTACGTCCAAGGCTGAATATATGAGCCTCTGATGGTAACAGTAAAATATGCAGATTGCAGGCAATTTCTACAAGAGTGTGGCTTCAGTCCATTTTTAAAAGTCACCAGCCGCCACTGGAAGACTGTGCTCTGCACACTGACTAGAACTGTGGTTGTTTTACAAAAGAAATTGGAATTTTACTAGACCCTTTAGCAATAATTACAACTGATTCACGTGCGCCACATGAGAACTTTCAATCACTACAAAGACGTCTAATAAAATGGAACAGTGAATGGTACAAAAGAGGAACCCAGGGGATTTGAAGAAAATGTTCTTTCAAATTATGGAGCGAAAGTATTGCCAAGTGGAGACTCTGCTTTTCAGAAAGAAGGTGTTGTCATTGCTGGAGCTTCTCATTCGAAGAGGTCCGAACATGATTATGGACCTTATTGGCGGATGGTTTACTCTGTCACAATGGTGACGGACGTCCCATCCGCCAAAATATAAATCCGTTGTGATGGAGTAACCCGTCCGCTGAGATCTAAATCAGGTCCAATCTTTGAAATCATCCTCCGAAATGAATTCAGAGTATTGTTCTGCAAATAAATCCCTTTTAAAATAGAATGTCAGGTGGACCCTCTATCCTATCGGAAAGAGCTCAACAGAATATCACTGGACGAAAACACCCCAGATACGTCAGTTCTCAAAGCCCCCATCGGTGTCCCAACTTACTTTGTGAGAGCGCATCAGCCAAATGTTAGCTAACAGTGGGGAACGTTAAGAATAAAAAGAAGAAGGCCCGCTCTATCGTTCTAGAGTAACAGGAAATTATGACCTGGGTGTATAAATGCCAAATAGGTACAAAGAGGAGAGGAAGTACCTCGAGTAATGCTAAGCTCACTCGCATCAGACGCCCAGGACTTGGTGGCACTCCAGTCTCACATGGTGGCGTGATGATGTCATCCCACAGGGATGCTGGGAACTGTAGTCTGCCCTAGCGGCGTCGAGATGTTAAGTTGTACCGATGAGTCCTGAATACTTAAAGGAATGCTAAGATAATGGGACAATCCACTGGGAAATTACCTAAAAGCAAGGGGGTGAGGTATCAATGACTACAGATGATGATTAAAAGGGTCAAATGAAGCATTGTGTAGTGTCTTGCGAGTTCAAAATGATGAAATCCTTTTGTACCCTGAGGGACTCCGTAAAAACGGTGACATAACTGTTAGAGTGAAACACATTGAAGGCTGATTTTGAATGGTGTGTCACAGTTACACATAGTTGAATAAAAAAGGTGTAAACCTAAGCTCTGTGTGTGGCACAGTCAGTGGCGGGTGCCCATGCTGGGAAGGACACTGCAACTGGTGACGAGTTGGGGGATAAGTAACCCAAAGATCAACAGTGCTCTCCCAGAGAGTTTGCCGTAGTCCAAGTAAACTGCTCGTGCGTGTCATGTGTTGTAGTCAAAGTACGGAATCAATGCTTAATGCACATGGAGTTAAAGAACAACTCCACTTGCTGTAAAGAAGTTGAAAACAAAGAAAGCATTGCAAAGAAATCTACATACCAGTGACTGTGAACCTGCTGGTCCGACGGTACATCAAGGTATCGTGGTACTATAGTACAGTCATATGTCAATTGGAGCTCCAAAGCTAAAGGCAGTTACAACCAGGTCTTCAAAGAACAGCTATTAATAATCACAAGTGGCAAGATAACGTTACAATTTGAAAGTGGTGAAGAAAAAGTGAATACAAAGAGATGTCGAAGAATAAAACAGTTGATTACTCCCCAGAACCTGAGGTAAGTGAGCGGGTATGACATCAGCGCCAGGCACTGCAACCCCGATCAAGCACAGGGGTTGTGTTTGACAAACACGATATTTCACCAATTACTCCGAAGTCTTTGGAATAGTGAATCGCTGTTTTCTCATGGAGGCAAAGACTGATGTTGCCTTTTCAAAAGTCGTCAAGGATGGTCCAGAGGCCAGCACCCCTCAAGCCTTAGTGATGGCTCACCCAAACCGATTCAAGATGAACCGCTGAGGGACCCGGAGAGAGCTCCACCCACAATACCAATCACTCCCAGAAAAGGTTACAACACTGCCGCTTTCCTGAAACCATCACCACCGTTTGATACCGCCAAAAAGCAAAATATTGGGAATAGATGGACTGCTTGGATAGAGACGTTTGATGACTTCATTGATGCACTTGAAGAGACTGATAACAAAAAGATTATCAAGTATCTCAAAAATCTTGCTGGTGATGGTGTGAAAGTCGTCATAAAGAAAATGCTGCAAACTGGCGAAGACGCCGCATGTCGTCAAACTAAAGGGGTGTTGAATCTCAAGTTTACTCCAATGCCACATGTTGATTACGAATGATACATCTGCAACCAAGAACACCAGAAAGTTGGTGAATCCATTAACGAACTTGTGGATAGACTTAACACACCCATCAGACATTGTAAGTTCAAAGAATTTGATGATGAAGAAGCTATGCTTCTGAGAGTTATTGACAGATGTCAGACTCATTCAGAAGACGAATGCTGATAGAAACTCTTACTCTGGAATGAGTATTAATGGCTGCCAGAGCTGAAGATCATGCTGATAGACAAGCTGCTGACATTGAGGGCAGAGGTGCCCAGAACGAATCCATCTGAGTGTGAAAAGTAAGCCAAAAGATGGACGGAGACAAAGTGATGTCTATGCGTAAAAAGAAGTTGTGTTTTAGATGTGGATTCTCGTTTCCACGCGATGGTAAATGTTCCGCTCTTGGACAGATATGTAAAGGCTGTGGAAACGAGAACCATTTTGTGATGGTTTGCAAAGCGAAGAAAAAAGGAAGTGCGTCAGGACGCGAAGACAAAATGGCCACCAGAACGTTCCAGAAGGAACATTTGAAGCACACCCACAAGGCCAAGCGGCAACATCACTTGAGACAAATCAACACTGAACAAAGTTGAATGTCATCCAAATCATCGTGAAAATATTCTTCTGTATCAGTATCAAGAGAAAGTGATGGAAATGATTGTGCCAGGTCGTGGCTTACTTCAGAAAAGCGTGAGTATGTTGGTTTGGCCGCATGTGAATACAAATGTCAGTTGAAGAAAGATCAACATGCCAACCCACCGAAGTCATTCAAGCATTGTCCAAAGATTACACTGAAAGGAAATTGTTGTTTGATACCTTTCATTATCGTGGTGAATGGATAAACATTATGCCTGAGGAAAATTACAATGAACTATCTCCATTTTCCCAACGTATGACATCGAAAACCAAAGTATACACTTGGGCTGCATTGACGCCCTTAAAAAGTCTAGGTTCATTGTCACGACAATGAAACACAAGGAAACTAAGGTACTAGCACCCATCCATGTGCTTCAAGGCACAGCTTCCAGTGACTGTCTACTCAGTTTCAGTACAGCCGCTGATATGGGACTTATATCTGTGAATTACAACATGAATGCTCACCTTGAAAAAGTCAATTCCCTTTGTTATTTCATGGTTTGGGAAAATTGAAGTCTATGAAAGTAGAGGTGCATATTAATGAGGACGTCCATCCTCCTGCTCAGAGACATAGACAAATTGTATTTCATTTGCAAGAAGCTGTTGAAAAACAACTTGAAGCGTTACTTAAGCATGACATTATTGAGCACTCAACTGGTCCAACTCCTTGGGTTTCTCCCATAGTGGTAGTGCCTAAAATGGATAGTGAAGGAGCTTTATGTATATGCATTGACATGCGTAAGAAAAACAAGGCAATTGAACGAGACGGCATACAGATCCACATATTGCTGACATGATAACGCAATTAAATGGTGCAAAATTCTTCTCTCGCCTTGACTTAAATAAAGGTAATCATCAGTTAGAACTTGAAGAGAAGTGCAGATAAATTACAACCTTTTCTACACTTGTTGGTCTGTTTCCATACACAAGACTAAGTTTTGGTATGTTATCTGCTGCCGAACTGTTTCAAGACATCATTTGACATATCATCCAGCCTGTCAGGATGCGTTCAATAACAGCGATGACATATTGGTTTCGGGGCTGAACACAAAGAAAATGATAAAGCTTTTACACAAGTATGTTGCTTGCTTCCTGAAGTAGGTTTGACGTTGAATGCAGGCATTCTTTGGCCATATCTTTTCTGATGGGGGTATGACTCCAGATCCTTCTACTCAAGGTCTCCTAAATCTAGGGCTTCTGCTGTGTAGAGCTTAGAATAGAAATGCTCAAACTCTTGGGCAAGTTGCTCCTCTTGGTCCACCCTGTCACACTGCGGGCCCTCCATCTCAGCTATTCTTTGTTGGAGGGCTTGGGCGTGGAGCCTGTGTGCTAGCAAATGACCTTGCTTGTTGCACCCTGCATAATATTTCTATTGCGTGCATAGGAGTGCATATTCTGCTTTATCCATGTCAACGGCTTTTAGTTGTTTACAGGCTGCGGTCAGATGGTGCCATGTGTAGGAGAGTAGGGTCTGCAATCCTATGATCACCCAGATTTTTTGCTTTTGCTTCATTGGTTTACGACTTTCTCCGGCTGTGGGCCTGCCAATCAGACCCACAGCCTAGCTGTTCTCTCTCGAAATTAACACACATGTACGTTAGGTGCATCCACTAATTGGAACTGGGCCACCTTGTCAGTCCCTGTCTCAGCATACCACAGGTATCCAGGGCATCGGTGTACCCAGGGCCTACCAGGGGCTGAAGCATGTATTATGCCACCCCTGGAATGGCCGCCCAAATCTGACACAACTGGCTGCACGACAGCTGGGGCCACGTGGTGTAATCACCCGTTGCTGTAGGTGTAGTATTCCTACACCTAAACCCTAAAATGGACACATGGATTCCTATCAGTCACTCCTATAGCAGGCCTTATCAATCCTGAAGGCAGAGTGCAGGGAATCATGTGGGACGGTGCTCTGGCGCGAGCTGAGCCCGTCGACGGCTTGCGGAACCAAGCCCTAATAGCCGTTCCATGGTGACGCGGGCCAACTACTTTTAAGGCATTATAATCCTTGCGGTTATTTGCTAACTTTGGCATCGCATCACCTATACATGTCGAGTAAGGTGTCATACGAATGGGAATACGAACCCCTCGCCAGTCCTGGTGACGGGGTTAGCATTCCCCCCTTTTAGAGGGACACGACATGGAAGTAACCTTGAACCCCGGTTAAAGTTGACTCAAGCCTCAGCATCACAAAATGGATGCTGCCACCAGACACAAGTCTGACCTCCTGCTGCTGGGGGACCTTCCAGCAAGGGGAGCTTGGACAAAGGGTTTCCTGTCGAGGGCGGTGTTAGCACCGTCCCAGACAGGGTTTGTGTATCCCAGGTAGGCAGGGCTGAAAGGAAGGTGATTGCAAGTGGCACCCCGGTGCTCACTGTGCATAGCCCGGCTCAAACCAGTTTCAGGGGCACACCAGCCCCTGAGCTGGCGCGAAGCCGGACAAAGGATAGGGGTGTAACCACCCCCCTCCTGGCTCCACCCATAGGTAGAACCTAGTCACGGGCCAGCCCCTTTTTCTTAGAATAAAGGTAGGAGCGAGTCCCCTTCCCAAATTGGATAATCAGATAATCGGATAACTCCGAATCACGAACTACTTTCCACGAAAGGAACTCTTGACTATTTCTGAAGACTCTCCCTTGTGGCTAAGGAGTAGCCACCCTGCACCAGCAGGCACCATCTAAGCGCTTGTGGTTTGCTGTAAGTCTCTCCTACGGATCAAGACTGCCCAGCTCGACGAGACCCGAGTTCCCTGCCATCTCTGACCTTTTACCTCCCTCATCAGCTCAGCTGAGAGTCGTAGGTGTGACGAGACC
Source organism: Triturus cristatus (assembly GCF_964204655.1). Classification (NCBI taxonomy): domain Eukaryota; kingdom Metazoa; phylum Chordata; class Amphibia; order Caudata; family Salamandridae; genus Triturus; species Triturus cristatus. The sequence continues at coordinate 45,761,346 of NC_140589.1, forward strand.
TGCGGGACCGGCTATCTTCAGAAACTGCACGACGCTTATCTAGCACGCCCACCGAGGGACCCTCGAGTGAGTGCACCTAGGGTTTGAGAAGCCCTAACCCTGAGCAGCTCCAGCATCGAAGTCTGCCTCCCCAGCATCCCCGAGATCTGCGTGGGGGCCCTTCCGCTCCTTGTTGTTCACCGCGTTGTTCGACCACTTGCCGACCGGCTTGTGGCCCTCTTCACGACGCACCACGATTGTTTCATCACTAGTCTGGTTGCTCCAGACTGGCTCTTGCTCCCCTTCAACGGAGGAGTACCACGGACCCTCCTGGTCCACTCCCGACGCCATCTTGACTCCCCCGCTCGGGTGGCCACTGCCAAGATCCGCTGCCCCTTCCTGGGCCCAGCATCATCGACAGCAGACACCTTCGTGGGACAGCTCGCCCTCCATCCTGGTCGCCGCCGCGCCTCCGGGTCCGAGGAACAGCCGAGTCCGACGTCACCCACTCACCTGGTCGAGGTGACTTCAGCCGGTACCCTCCTGGTACCCACACGATCGCTGGCTAGCGGTTGAGAACTGAGTCCCCTCTGCTTTCAGGTTTTCCCTCACCACCGATCCAGGCTTGGATCGCTCTGAACATCGTCACTGGTCGCCTGCCAGCAACTTCTTCTTTCAGGCTCCTGAGACTACACGAGGACTCCCGACATCTTGACGAACTTCACGCAGCCGCAGCCTCCGGGCTAGGTAACTCGAGCATCTCGGTGCTCCATCGCAGGTTCGCTCTACAAGTGTCCAGTTCCTTTTTCGTTTAGTCCCACTGATCGGATCACTCCGGAATCAGTATCTCCAGACTCTAACCATTCGCCTTTCACTGTTAGTGTAGATGGTTTCTCGTGCCCCTCGGGCATTTGTGTAAATTGTGCAACTGAAATATTTTCCTAAGAGTTTTGTCGTGTGCTTAGCTCCCTGACTCATAAAGAGCCAGGGTAGTCTTGTTATAAATAAATATCCTTTTATTTTCATAACAACTTGTGTGGTGTCCTTTCACTTGGTGTTCAAGGGGTATATGTGATGGTAAACAGCTGGCTTAACACGCCCTCTAGAGTTTAGCCTAAAGACTGCTCGTATCCACGCTACTAGGATAGCTGGTCTAAAAGGTTGACTTACAACCAATCATCAATAAGGGTCGTTTGGAATGATACACAGTGATCACTAGAATAGTGAGCACTACATATCAGGCCAACTTCTCACACCATGTTTTAAGGGCGCCAGTTTGTTTATGTGTCTCTTACAATTCCCTTATCTCATGCTTCAATTGCGTCCGCTTGTCTCTTCTGTCCCTGTTAAGCCGGGCCGCAATGGCTATGAAGCAGCCCCGGACTACCACATTTAATGTGTCCTATATTAGGGCAACGGGACATCTGGGGTGTCATTGATGTCCAAGAAAGTGCGAATGGTGCCTTTATCTCAGTGACGTCGGTCTAATGTGTAAGGAGTTTGTGGTTAAGGCGCCAGGTGCGACGTTGAGGTGTAGGGCTTGGCAGATGGCATGTAATAACTATAGGAGAGTGGTCTGAGAGTGCGGCCTCACCAATATCCACTGCTGTGGCAGCAGCAGTGAAGCGTGGGTAGATGAGGAAAGAAGTCAATTCTAGCATATGTCTGATATGCTGCGGAGAAGAATGTGTAGCCTTTTGCAGTTGGATTGCACTGTCACCACTCATCCACTAACCCCACGTACGCAAGTCTCTGCCGGCTCGCTGGTGTTAGGGCTCCCACTTGTCCTGTCTTCTGGGTCAACCTATCTAGAAGTGCATCCGGAACCAGATTAGAGTCACCCCCTATGAGGACATCTGCATCTGGAGCGGCTAGTACTCATCCCACCACGTCCTTAGGAAAGGTTTCCTGGTGGTCATTTGGGGCCTAAATGTTTGCAAGTGTGAATGCGTAACCCTTCATATCAATGCGCCGGGAAAGAAGTCTGCCTTGTACTTCACCCTTGGGTCTGAGTTACTCACCCTGGGAAATGCGTGGCCAGCAGTACCTCTACTCCCCACCTCTTCCCCAGGTCAAAGGAGGAGTGCTGACAGTCAAACCAGTGGCATCCCAGGCGTTTCCAATCCGCCTTAAGGAGATGGGTCTCTTGGATAAGGCAGACATCACAGTTATAGTCTATAAGTAAGGAGAGGAGTGCCAGGTGTATTCCTAGGACATTAAAGCCACAGACATTAAGGCTTAATATTTTAACCATTTGGTATAGGGTTGTGTAGGGCTAGAGAGACATTGAAGGGTTGGATTGCATCGTGGATTCCCCCATGAGACTAGTGTGGCTCGTCGTATCAGGGGACAGGAGGGATAACATTGAACTATACAACTGAAGAGTTCCCCGCCTGGGAACACGGCGATGATTCAAGAACACAGTGTCCATGTCGTCGCAGGTGATCGTGTCAGTTCGCAGATGCAGTATAGGAGGGTATCTCCACCGCTAAAAGTGGGAACAAAAACAAAGGGGGAGGCGGGTCCTCCAGGCCTGAGACGGTAAGGTGTCAACGGTTGCATGGTAGATGACTGTGGCCAGCAATTGTAGGCAGACTGACCACTTCTTCCTCAGTCATTATCCGTTTCTGAAATGCTGTCCAGCCGCTGAAGCGGGCTTTCCATTGCAAAAGGTTCTCGGACGTGTTTTTTCGTGGAGTGGGAGGGTTTGCCTGCCGCAGCGAGTGGTGGTGTTGAATGCTGCGGCTGGGACTGTGAGGTCTTCCTCAACTTGGCCATGTCTAGTAACGAGCGTGCTTCCTCTAGGGTGCGGATACTCCGGGTTTCATTGTTCCAAGTGAAGATGAGCAGGAATGGGTGTCCCCACTTATATCGGATCCCTTTATCCCTGTAAAAAGTTGGTGAGTGGCTGAACATTTCTGCGGTGCTGCAGGATTATGTGTGAGGTCCTGATACAACCACACCTTTGCTCCCTCAAACTCCATAGCGTTCCTGTCCCTTACTCATGACATGATCAGTGGCGTAACGAAAGTTGTAGGGGCCCCCCTGCAAGGTACACAGAGGGGCACCCGCTGCGAATTTAATCCAGAGCTCTCCAGTGTGAGTACAGTGCTGAGGGGGCCCCCTGCAGCTCAGGGCCCCCCCACACTGCGGGGGATGCGGAGGCCTGTGTTACGCCCCTGGACATGATGACCTCCTTCTGTGTTTCTGGAACCTGCTTGCAATAGATTCGATTCAGGCTGAAAACTCCAGATTTTAGAAGCCCAAAATTGTAACTACTGCCTGAACTTGCCTCTCCTTCAAAATAAGTCAATTGGGGAAATACATTCTCCCAGTTACTTTTTTTTTTTTTTAAATCTCCCACTTTCCTCTTCTAAAATGTACGTAAATGGGTAATACTTTGAGTGGTGTGAGGAAATCAAAGCAATGGCCAGTATTTGAGTAATTAGCTCCTGGAGAGTTTTCTGCCGTTCAAATATATCATACAACAGTGAACTCACTCTTGCACAAAAGAGAACACAATCCCAATGCGAACTAGACCTGTTGGTGCTGCGAATGCCTGTAGCACTATCAGATCAATGAGTAATGCCTCGGTTACTTACCAGTAATCTTCAGTACTCAGAGTCATAGTCTTGCTCGTCACAGTCCTGACCTCTTGTTAGGTCGAGCCTGGGCAGCGCATGTGCTGTATTCAGGTATTGACTTGAAGCTCCGCCCACTGCTGGTAGCAACACAGGTCCTCACTTCCAGCCAGGAGGCAGGGAGGTGGGTCACACGGTTAGCAGTCTAGCTGCTGAACCTATTTAAGACAAATGCTGACCACGACGCGCAGTGGACACGCGTTTGAGTAAGGCACTCCTAATAGGTCTTAAAACTTTATTGCTTAGCAAAAAGTATTTCTATTGCGATTTTGCACTGTTGCTTGTTTTTAAATTGGGCCGCACTCGCACTTTGTTTTCTCACCTGGCACTCCTCTAACTGGCAGGAACCTACCGCCCCGCTCCCCGGTCCACCACGGGTCGTCCCAATTGTGTGGAGGGAGCTGGTGGCAACAAAGGTACTCACTTCCGGCCAGGAGGCAGGGAGGCGGAGTCAGATGGTTAGCCGTCTAGCTGCTGAACCTCTTTAAGACAAATGCCGACCACGACGCACAGTGGGCGCATCACTGCCGCGCCGAAGGCATGCCATCTGCACCCGTCCGTGTCCGGCCAGGCCAGGGCCATACCCCCTGTCCATTCTCCCGCTGGTATTCACTTTTACTCCCCCAGCCCCCTCCGTGGCCTAAGGGGGACTGTGAATGAAAGTTGTCTTCACTCCCTACTACCGTCCAAGAGCACGATCACTTGCCCCCATTGTTCTTTTAAATTCTGTCCATCTCTTAAAACCCATCCCTTCGCTAACAAATATGCACCGTATAAAATGTTGCTATTAAATTGTAGGTCTCCAGCCAAACATGCTGCTGAAATGTTTATATTATAGAGGGGGAGCGCCCTGATGTTTTATTCCTAACCGAAACTTGGCTCAATAATGAGTCCGATCCAGTTCTTGTACAAACTCTTCCTCCTGGCTACCTCCTCCAGCGGTCAGGCCGCAAAAGCGGTAAGGGCGGTGGGATTGCCATTATATATAAAGACCTGTTTAAACGCCGCATCACAGCTGACCCTCTACTCGACTGCGAGAATCTGGCTTTTTCAATAAGCTTCTCACCTATCCACACTTTTTCGGGCTTATTAATCTATCGTTCATCCGGAGCCCCTGGACAATTTCTTAAAGTACTTCCAGAAATTACTGCTAATCTGGCCAGCTCCCCCTCCAACTTCACGATATTAGGAGACCTTAACCTGCATTTTATAGCCCCTCTAGCCTGCTGCCTGCGAGCTAGTTAGGAATCTCTTAGCACTTCAGCTTAGTCAAAGAGTTTCTGGAGCTACTCGTGTCAAAGGTCATCTACTGGACCCCATTTTCACTTACAGTGAGGAACTTTTAGCAGGGGCTCCAACACCGCTCCCATGGCCAGACCACCTTTTGATCCCCTTGTCATGGGACATCACGGGTCCACCCTCCTCATTTAGTATGAACTGTAGTCAGGAACACTCATGGTCTAAGCTTCCCCTAAAACAGTGGGTCTCAGCCCTCTACGCCACTAGACCTTCCAATGAATCAAATTCTACGGAGGCCAATGATAAGTTTAATAAGTGGATCAAGCACTCTCGCGACCATGTCCTCCCCAAAAAATCCATCCGGAAAAAGCCAGTTCCAAGATCTCTCCGTGGTATACCCCCAAGCTCCGCAAACATAAACAAACCTGTAAGAAATTAGAAAGAAAATGGAAGGAGGGACTGTGCAGCATCTGGCAAACAAAAATATTGGGAGGCTATTGAAACCTACCAAGCTGAAATTAAATCTGAACAAGCTGCCAACTATGGGAAAAAAAACAGCCTCGCGTCCAACTCTCCGTGTGAAATTTTCCGCACTGCCAAAAGTCTTATCAAGCTTCCTCCCCACAAGCCACCACTGATGGCGCCCTTGATCACTGTAACGATCTAGCAGAATTCTTCCACAAGAAAATACACAACATATATCTCACCTTCCCTCCACAGATGCTCACCTGTCCCCTATGGTCACTTCCCCACCATGCACTCAAGTGCTATTGGAACATATCCCTCTGTTGGACCTTAAATTCCTAGAATCCACCTTGGCTCGTGTAAAATTTGGTTCCCCAGGGACCCCGCCCCTCCTCATGTTCTGATCTTAGCCACAGGAACAATTCTCCCAGTGATTCATGAACTGGTAAATTCTTCTATCTCCTCTGGAGTGGTCCCCCTGCCTTGGAAATGTGCCATGGTTAGAGTACTACACAAAAAGCCCAATCTAGACCCAGAACTCCTGGGGAATTACTGGCCAATCTCCCTCCTCCCTGTGATTAGTAAAATCCTTGAGATGCATGTTAACTCAGTGCTATCTGGGTTCTCAGAGTCTAACAACTTGCTTCACCCCTCACAGATGGGTTTCCGGCCCCAACACGGGACGGAAACAGCTCTTATAGCAGTGGCTGATGAGTCCAGGAGAATTTTGGACCAGGGTGGCGCAGCGGCCATTATTCTCCTGGACCTCAGCGCCGCATTCGACACAGTTAATTATGACATCTTGACCCCTTAGACTCAGGAATCTTCGAGTGACTGGAGGCGTCACCTGGCTGCAGTCATTCTTAGAAGACAGGTTTTTTCAGGTCTTCAAAGGAGATGTCACTTGTAAACGAATGTCACTCAGCTGCGGGGTGCCTCAGGGTACCTCCCTGAGCCCTACATTGTTCAATGTATACATGAGTCCGCTGGCAGAGATAGTCCGTCAATTTGGCATAAAAATAGTCACCTATGCTGACGACACATAACTTGTTGGGTCCTTAAACCACCCAGAAAACCTGTCTTCCAGCTTAGGTCCCTGCCTGGAGAGGGTAGGTAAATGGATGGAACTCTCCTGCCTGAAACTAAACGGAGATAAGACAGACCTCATGCTCCTAGACAATTCGCCATTCTTCAATCCTGGGCCACTGTGGCCAAATTGTCTTGGCCCTGCTCCAGCACCAAAAACTCGGATCAAGAGCCTGGGCATATGGCTGAATCGATCCCTGACTTTTGATTATCAAGCAGTGAAACTTTCATCTACATGCTTTGGCATCCTGAGGATGCTTAGGAAAATGTTTTCTCTTCTCCCCTTCCCTACCAGAAGGATAATTGTCCAGGCTTTGATTTTATCATGCCTGCACTATGGGAATGCGCTCAATCTGGGAGCCCCCCAAGTCACCATCTCTAAACTACAGGTCATTCATAACAGTGCAGCTCGCCTGCTCCTCAAGATCCCCCATCGGCAATCTGCCAAGCCTGCACTAAATACTCTTCACTGGTGGCCCATATTGGAGAGAATTACATTTAAGGCTGTTTGTATCACCCACAAGTCCTTCTGGGGGAAAGGTCCGTCTATTAATCAATCCATTGTTGTCCCGTACTGCCCTAACAGAAGCCTCCGCTCGGCTAACCTCTTATTCACCGTAGTTCTAAAATTAAAGAGAGCAAAAAGCGGCGGGCGCTCTTTCTCCTATAATGTTGCCAAGCTTTGGAATGCCCTCCCTCCCCAAATACGTCGGGAGTCCAACCATTTACCTTTCCAAAAACTCCTTAAAACTTGGCTTTTTCAAGTCAACGACCAGTAAAGAAGTCTCCTCTGTCCTTAGCTGCAGATAGCGCTGGGATGCCTCAGGGTAGCTAGGCGCTATATACGTGGTTTTTTCATTTCACTCTCTGCCTATCTTTTTAATTGGCTCCTGCTTCTGATCCAGCGGTTTACCAACAACAGATACTCTGCTACCATAGACTCACCTGGGCCCATCAAACACACAAATTTAGTAACACCGCTGGGTGTCGAGTTTCAGTTTCACAATTGTCCTTTCCAAATGGTTGCTTCTGATTCATTAATAGGCTTGTTAGTCCTGCCTTAGTAACGCCTTGTCTGCATTTGTAACCTCCCATGAGGACTGGACTTTTTACTTGTGTTGTTACGAGGTCTGTTTTAACTACAGTCTGTGAGCACTAATTTCTTTAGTGTCTTTAATCGAGCTGCTGTTGCAGGCACGACAGGCTCTCCCTGACCCACCCTGTGTTCATGACAGTGCGGCACCCGATCATGGAGGCTGCGCTTTATCTTTAAAAAATGCTCCATGCCCAGCTCGGCACTTCTGTACGTGCTATGCTCTTTAACAAATGCTTTTTATTTGTAAAAGCACTCCATACTGCCCTTTCACTTTAATGGCGTCCGCACACTTTCTTTAGACACGGATCGTCTAAAGAAAGTGGCGTGGCCGCCATTGAAGTGAAAGCGTAGCATAGGTCGCTTGTAAAAACAAGCATTTGGAATGCAATAGGTCTCGTATTTGATTAAGCTAGTAGCATTCCAAATGACAATGCCTTTTATTTATGGCGCAGGGGGCTTGTCAATATGACCCTATATCTCTCTCTTTCTCTCTTCTCATTTGTAAATGCAGCATTTTCTTTCCCTTAGTTTGGTGCATGCAGTATTTTGACAGCTGCCTACCACCTTCTCATGCCACATAAAATGGTAGTTACAATTGGCACTTCTGTGACTGTGCTGTGCAGGGAGGCCAGAGATTGAAGGAGCATGTAGTCAAAACAATTTTGACCCGCAAACATGCCGTGAGAGAAACTTTCACTGACTTCAGCCTCCACTCCAGAGCTCAGTCATTCACACCCGCCCACAACGTGAACTTACACAGACACCTAGACGCGACTAAATTCATAGTATGCATTATAGGAAAGTCAAATGTGGCATAATCAGTAATCAGTAAATTTTATTTGATTCACACCACAACTGAGATCAACAAATACAAAGATAAAATTGTTATTATTAAATTTAAAATGATTAGATTTTAAAACTTTTGCTTTTAAAACACACTATAAAATGGAGCAGTAACAATGTTCTGTCGCCTACCCTTACAACATTCTATAAAGATAAGACAAAAACTTCTCATTAACTTTAGAACAGCTTCAGAAAACTTTTTTAAAACTTATACAGGTTATGGCATTCAAATCCATTGACTGGAGAGTTACACAACATAATTAAATCTTGGGCCAAGAGCGCATTATACTTTAATTGAATTGGAATTATATATCGACGTCGTGCCGTCACTATACTCGCATTAGGACAGATTAGTAAAACGTGAAGTAAATCTTGTCGGCCACCTTTACATAACTCACATATGCAACTGGGATTATTTGTACCTTCCCAGCTAGCTAAGAATGTTGCTAGAGGGAGTATACCCAAACGTAAGAGTAGGATACAGCGCCTTACCCCGTGCTCTAGTTGAAAACGTAAATAGGGAGCATAGGTTTTAAATTCTATGTTTTCTGCAAACGCTTTATAATGCTTCTATTGAATGCAATGCTCTTTATCCAATGCATAACTGATTCTAGAGGCCAAATGTTTTAAAAACAATTTCAAGTGTGCTGGAGACCACTCCTGTAAAAGTGCGACAGTGCATTGAGAAACCTCACCGGCTTTTTCCAAATTCCTATTAGAAGAATACCCAGACGCTTCCTCTCTAAAAGTCTCCAGTTTTAACAGATGCCTTAAGGTATCTGGCGCTGCATGTAATAAGTTGTACGCCCACCTGATGATATTTGCAATTACTCTAGCAGAGATTCCCGTTACCGATAGCTCGAGACGTATTGCTTGGACTGGTACCGAATGCAACACTTCTAACAATTTTCGGAGTATGGTTCCTTTCTTTACTTTTATAGATTGCCATGTTTTAATTTGTGTGAATTCCAAGGCATATGATAGAATCGGGGGAATTTTCATACCATAAACCTCCAGCATTGGTGTGAAATGTCTGTTTCCCGTAGAGAGATACAGTCCCTGTAGAGCCCCAACATGGGATTCTGCCTTCTGACTGAAGTGTTGGAGGTGGGCTGTATCTTGTAAATTAGAAGTAACAAGCATTTACAATGCAATGGTCTCGGCATTGTTAAAGTTTGAGCTATTGGCATTGCTCATGACATTATTTTTGTTTATGTTTTTGTTTTTAAAAACATTTAAAGAAACGGCATTGTTATTTACAATGTCAATAGCTTAATCACTCTCAAATGCGAGACCTATTGCATTTGCACCCACACATAGAGCCACACACACAAAGCCACCCACACACACAGAGCCACTCACAGACCCACTCACATAGAGCAACCCACACACAAATAGAGCCACCCACAGAGCCACCTACACACACACACGCAGTAGCCCACTGACCTATTTACATTATGTGCACTTTGTGATCTGCATGGTACATGTTCTTTGCTGCAGGCACATTAACCCTATGTGCTACTTTTCCAGCAGTCAAAACTTCCACTAGACAAAACTCCGATCTCTCTCTAGGAAGAACATTAAACACCAGAGTCATCATGCCATTTTTATTGTTGCCGAAAATTGCTGGAGGCCAGGAAGGAGGCAGCAAGCGCTTTTAAAACATTAATTTACTTGCAAACATAATGTCTCCACCCAAAGTCAGTGCCCGGTCACACCGGTTGCACTGCTCTAGAGCTGGCCCTTCTCAAGTGTCCTGTGACCTCAGTGACAGAGTCACTGTCGCTCTAGGGTATGCTGCTTCATAGGCCTGCTAGCAAGACTGGAGGTGAACTTCAGTATGGATTGTGGTAGACAAACCTTGAAGGTTAACCCAGACGTGCCAGTGCTAGGGTCCACCTGCTGGAGCTAAGACACCAGCGCTTTTAATGTCTTGCGCAGCCTTCTAAGGTCTAGCATGGGATTGTGCTCTCTCAGGAGTGTCGTCTGGTGGACTGGTTATTAAGGCTGAACCTGCTTCCCCAGTTCCAAATTCAGCAGCTCTGGCCATAGTGCCACATCGTCTCCCCCACTGAACACCATACTGTCGCACTGAGAAAAACTCACACTGCCTTCATCTACAACCCAATTGCTGCCAGCTATAAACACCTGGATGAGGCTCAATTTAAATGACGCAATAGACAAGAGCAATATGCGGCCTACAAAAAAAAGTAACATCATCCTGGAAAAAGCAAACAATTATAGGGAATGCAAAATTTAGCAAACCACGTGAAATGCAAGCAGGAACAACATTGTTACCTTAACGCTTTTACACTCACTATTCAGAAATCAGTGAGTGCTTTTGCCTGAAAGGGGCCTTGAATGGTCCCATTTCAATGTCCATTGCTGATATCCTTACAAAACGTTAGCAGTATGGTAAAAAGACCACATCCCTAGATACAGAGCAGCAGTACAAATTTTGTTTTCCAATCCACACTTTGCAGTGCCTCCAGGATTGGTGCACTAGTTGCAAGCCCCGGGAAAACAAAGACAACGAAAAAAAAATAGCGCTTCACTGGCGAACTCTGTAAAAGTGGCGCTAATGTGTTTGGGTGTGAATAAAATCAATCTGGCCAGTTTGCTACCACTGTCTTACTTTATTTAGTTATATTTCATATTTTTAACCTTTTATTCCAGATGCTGCACCTTAGAATTAAAATACGACATTTCCAGCAAAAATGATTTTCTTTTTTGGATCCATTTCACAGGGGAGCAAATAAAAAAGTAGAGGAAAGAGAGTGAGAACCCCATCTTGAAGTTAAGGTTTTCAGTAAGAGAAGAACTACTAGACAGAAAGAGAGGGAAGAATGAAAGAGTGGGTGGGGGGGGGCAGCTGAAGCGGCAGAGCAGAAGCGGACACTGTATTTTTCTTCTGTAAGTAAGAAGGAAAAGACAGAGTCCTGTTACTTCTCTGCCGCCCGTGAACCATGTGAAATGCAAGCAGGAAAAACATTGTTTCCTTAACGCTTTTACACTCACTATTCAGAAATCAGTGAGTGCTTTTGCCTGAAAGGGGCCTTGAATGGTCCCATTTCAATGTCCATTGCTGATATCCTTACAAAACATTAGCAGTATGGTAAAAAGACCACATCCCTGGACGCAGAGCCGCAGTACACATTTTGTTTTCCAATCCACACATTGCAGTACCTCCAGGTTTGGTGCACTAGTTGCAAGCCCAGGGAAAACAAAGACAACGAAAAAAAAACCCAGGTAGGGGAAGCCTCTCTGTGCGAGTCACTTACTTGGGAGGCCCAGCTAGGTGAAGTACGTCCCTGGGAGTCACTTGATAAGGAGGCCCAGCAGGGTGAAGTCCCCCTGTGAGAGTCACTTACTTGGGAGGGCCAGGCAGGTGTAGTTCATGGCCCATCTCTGAGAGTCACTTGATAAGAAAGGCCAGCTGGGTGAAGTCCCTCTCTGGAGTCACTGAAAGGGCAGGGTCGTGGATAAGCAGCCGGCCTGTTGTCTTTGTTAGCCCCCTGGGATCAGTCTATTCCCGGGGTCAGTCCAAACAATTTCCCAGCCTTCTTGAGCCGGTGCCTCCCCCAGGTGATCAAGGCAGGGGCCCTCAGCCCAGGTAAAGAAGTTCACTAGGCTGGGGGTGGGGGTGAGCTGAGAGGTATCCGGGGTTTCAGGCTACCTCTGCGGGACCCTCCGGGGGGAGCCCACAGAGGACACAAGTGCACCCTGGACACACCGGCATCCATCAGGCTCCTTCCCGACAGAAGCCCCGCACTCACCTGCCTGCTGGTGTGGTATCCACTGCTGCCCCAGCCGGTTCCTGACAATGAGCAGCCTCCGCCCCTCGGAGACCCGGGACTCTACTGTGGATTGGACTGGAGCAGGAGGTGAACTTGGACTGGTGCGAGCCACGCGGCATGACCCTACGTCATGACAGTATCTCCGCCCGTGCTGGGCGTCGAGAAGGATGTATTCGGAAGAACCTGGAGCCACAATCGCTGGCGCTCTGCGCATGCGTAAAACCTACCTATGTTTACCGATAGAACAATGCCCCTTACCAGCGAACCGCGCATCACGTTAGCAGGCTTCGTAGGGCGCCACCCTGCCTTACGCCACCCAATACGACATTTCCAGCAAAAATGATTTTCTTTTTTAGATCCATTTCACAGGGGAGCAAATAAAAGAAAGTAGAGGAAAGAGAGTGAGAACCCCATCTTGAAGTCAAGGTTTTCAGTAAGAGAAGAACTGCTAGACAGAAAGAGAGGGAGGGGGGCAGCTGAAGCATTGTCGCACAGGGCGCCACAGACACTAAAGCCGGCACTGTGTGTGTCGAAGGCGCTGTACAAAACACTGCTTGGGAGGGGTGAGCAGGAGGGGAAAGAGTGGGGGGCAGCTGAAGCGGAAGAGCAGAAGTGGACACTGTATTTTTCTTCTCTAAGTAAAAAGGAAAAGACAGAGTCCGGTTACTTATCTGCCGCACGTCCTCGAGCGCCAGGAAACGCCGAGATCAGCCTTGAAGCAAGAAAGAGGTGACCCCACGTCCCGCTCCGTTCCGACCGCTCACAAAATGGCCGAACCTTCCAATGGTAAAAAAAAAAAAAAAAACACGCCCACCACGCCCACCACGCACACCACGCGTAAAAGGGGCAGGGAGTAAAAAATGAGAAAGAAGCGAAAAAACACTCCCCCGAATCCGAAAAAGACGGGGCTTGTTTGGAGAGACAAAGCTCTTCTCCGATGGCTGACCAGCATTTAAGAGGCCAGCCAATGGAGAAGTGGGGAGAAGAGGGGCGGGTTCAAGCCCCACTTCTGAAAAACGTTAAATCTCGCGATCGAGACTGCGCAAGCGCAGCCTTCGCTAGCCGAGACCAAAAAATACAGCCCAGATAAACATACTCTTTTACTGTCTCGATCGGTTCGCCTCCTAACGACCATGTATAAGATAAAGCCTTCCTTTTGCCACTGAAAGGGAGTGATTTAGTTTTAGTAATGTTTGACACCAGAAAATTTTCGATTGCGTAATGAGTTAATTCATTCAGGGTTCTTTGCAAGCCTATCGGGGTATGATCAAGTATAACGATATCGTCGGCATACATTAAACAGAGTTTGTCAACTAGTGCTAATTTAGGAGGGTATTTTTTAATTAGAGAAAGACGCCATGGTAGATCGCTAATATAGATGGAGAATAATAGGGGAGCTAGTAAGGATCCCTGTTTCAGCCCGTTCCGCCAAGGGATAGGATTGGTTAGACCTTTTTGTGGCATAAAAAAATGGAAACACCATCTAGAAAAAACATACTTTCAGAAATTCAAATGAAGTCAAACATGAAATATCATTAGAGACTGCACAGCTGACATGTAATACACTAAGGAGTAGTTTTGTCATGGTTTTGTGTACTCTGAAGAGAGGCCAATAATTGGATGATCATGTGGTTGGACCATCTTTATGGGCCACAAACCAGCAATGAGAAGCTCTTGCTGCCTTAACCCTCAGCTTCAGAGCTCTCAGTTGTGCACACCCACCCATAACCTGAACTCACCTAGAGGAGTGGAGGGTATCCGGTTCACAGTCTTTGTACTATAAAATAATCAGAGTTGCATGGAAATAAAATACATACACTTAGGGAGTGTTAGACGAAGTAAACCATGAAATGTAAACAGGACTACCCCGCTCACATGCATTACCTGGATTAAGTGTTGAGAAATTGATGTGGCTGGTTGTCCTGGCAGAAGTCTGGATGCACTGGCTGGGATGCTGCTATGTGACTGTCAGACCCAAAGGCCCACACTGGAGGGCATATTATGACCACCTTGCGCTGCCATAGTGTCACTTTTTGTCATGCTCCAGCAGCACAAACCTTCAAATCATATCTATGAAGCCACACAAAACCACTTCCCATGGCTTTGAATGGCCTTATTGATATGGAGTGTCCCTTCCTGCACAAAAACAATCCTGCAGACAACACAGGCACCATGCTGCCAGGTGCCTGCGTTCGCGCTAGGTTGCCAAAATGGCACCAGCGCTGGGGGAAAGGACAAGAATGCACCACATGAGATAAATACGGGGCATTCTTGAACTGTCACCAGGGTGACTTGCGGCACTGCCCCGCGCCAAATCCCCACAAATGAGGCCCTGGGAGTGTGAGCAGATCACGGAGTGCCTCCAACTTGCTGGGCCTCGCGGCACACAGTACTTGAGTGGGCACTGGTCCTGAGCAGCATGCATCTCCAAGTGTTGCTCTCAAATACTGCTAGTTGCTCAATCTGAGTCACTCGTGATGTTGCTCCCATACATGCCACACACACATTTCAAAAAGTCGGGACCAGTACAGGATTCCACGGAAGCCAGTTCCCTTGTCTCTAAGCCCAGCAGTGCCTGAGACACTACAGAAAGCGATAACAAATGAGACACTCTGAAATCAAAGCGCCTTGAGCAAAGCTCAGAGGGGCTTAAAATGCATGGGTTTGCATTTCAGTGCAGAAATGCTGGGAAGGGACCAGCCCTGGCCCCTCCCGTAGTCTGCTGAATGTTGTGAATTGTTGAAGCCGGCATGTGGCCCTGTGCCACCACTGACTGATGCTGCCAGGGGGGTTTAAAAGGAAAGAGGAGCCATCGGATGTGGAGGCGGGAAGCGTGTGGGCAGAGAGCGCGTTCTACCCGTGTTTGCAGGTTGAAGCCAGGCTGAGTCTTAAACCCCCTCTCAGGTACACCTCTCAGTGCTACGATGACCACTTGCTCCTACCCATAGGCCCAAGCTTCTCCAGTATACCCACGGTTGCCAAAGATGTTTTTAGGTGTGGCATTCACATACATGCATAGATATATGTCTAGGGCTGTCAGCCAGCCCTCTTCATTCGTTGGTCTGTTGTGTCAATCATACTGTTTCCGCCCACCACAGCACCCAGCGTGTGGCATGGATCAACCCCTAGCTAACTTCGCCGTGAGTGACGGCATTCTGCCCTTTCACAAGGAGGGCATCCATTTACAAAGAGTTCAGGGTCTACTGTGGCCATATGTGCTTTTAAGCCCAACACAAGTTTTGCTTTTAGAAAATCTGTCGACTCATTGTCACCCCGTGACCGTCCACTGCTTCCTTGTTCTACAGATCTCTTGCTTCATGTGGCTCACTCCCACCCCGCTCCTTCCCCTGTCCATTCTCAGACATCTGACACTTCCAGTGAACTGCTTCACCACCTGCCTTACCAGTCTCAAGGAGGATAACCGTATGCGGTACAAGGAGGGGCCTCCGTATGCGGTACAAGGAGGGACCTCTGGACGGAGGGGTCCTAGGGCTCGCCTCAAGTAGTAATAATTCAATCAAATCGAAAGGACTCGTAAAGCGTGCGGCTCCTCCAAGAGTGTCCCGCGCGACAGGTTCGTTAACCACTACTTTCGTCAGAAGGGGGTGTAATCGAATAGGCATCCTTCAAAAAGCCAGGTTTTCAGGCTTAGGGTGACCAGCCGTCCGTACTGTTGTGAGGCCGCTAGCGCCGGTGAAGGCCCTCGTTGCATGCGCTCGCAGCAGCAATAACTGACACCACACTCTGTGCCTGGGTCTCGGCGCCCGACTGCCTCAGCAGGCCGCGCCCCTTTATTTTATACAGTGGCGTACGCCACGAACGTGGCGTACGCGTTGCGTAGTTTCCTCTTGCGCTCTAGCGTCTAACGCTAGAGCGCTAACTGTAACATCCCTCCCCAACTTGGATAACAAAATAAACAAAAGTCCATAACAGTCACTCACTTGCTTGGCAGGCAAAGTCTTTAAGGCGGCTGCTTGGCGTGGGGTTCTCTCTCAAACCATACCTGGCAGTGGCACGAGTGCCGGAACTGGTTGGGTGGCTATTCGGGGCTTCACCTTCCGTCGGGGCCTGAGGGCTCTGCTCTGGGGCGCTGCTGGCTCCGCTGGGGGTCAGTCTTGGTCCCAGCTCTGGGGTTGAGATCTCTTCCTCCCCTCTGTCCAGCCCCCTCTGGCCGCGGTCAGTGGCCTCCGGAATGCGTTTGAACCACGAGATGTTCCTGGTGGTCGACTCCACCCCTCTTTCCGCTGTGACCATTGTACCCCGCCTCTGTGCCACAGTCCAACTACCTGGTTTCATACCGGGGTCTGAATTTTCCTCCCGGCCTTCTA
This sequence comes from Triturus cristatus, assembly GCF_964204655.1. NCBI lineage: Eukaryota > Metazoa > Chordata > Amphibia > Caudata > Salamandridae > Triturus > Triturus cristatus. Next base: position 45,777,820 of record NC_140589.1, read on the forward strand.
TCCTTCACGAGGACGCTGTCCCCTGGTCTGATGTCGCGGTCTCGACTGCCTCTGGCCCGGCTCACTTGCCGGTTGCGGTGTGCTCGTCGTTGAAAAACCTGCTCCGCTTCGAACGGTGGGGGCGCCCATCCAGGGACTGTGGGTAGCCCATCGCGGCGGGGGCCATTGAGCATGAGAGACCACGGGGCTTGTTTGGTGGAGCAGTGGGGCGTGCTCCGATACTCTCCTAGGAATCGCTGGATTTCCCTTTCGGGGTCTAGTTGCTCCACGCCGGCTATTCGAATCACTTTATTCAGGGTCCTCATGAATCGTTCTACTTCTCCGTTGGCTTGTGGCCACTGAGGAGTGATTCGCCGGTGTTGTACTCCCTGGTGCTGGAGGAACTCCCGGAACTCGTGACCGTGGAAGGGTGGCCCGTTGTCGCTCTTCAGCTCCGAGGGGCGCCCAAACATGGCAAATATTTTCTCCAGCACTGGTCCCACAAACATGAAGGCTGTGGACGGTAGGACTTCCACTATGGGATATTTCGAGAAGTTGTCAATGACCACCAGCGACACTTTTCCGTTTGGGAGGCTTCCGAAGTCTATACTAATCTTATCCCATGGGTACCTTCCTGGTTCTTCTGTCACGATGGGGGCCGGAGGCTCCGGGCCGCTCGTCACCTGGCACGCGGAGCAGCTTCTTACCACCTCGTCCACCATGCCATCCAGCCCCGGGAACCATATCTTCGCCCTCATCCTGGTCTTCATCTTCTCCGTCCCTTGATGGCCGTCGTGAGCTATGATCGTGGCTTGATGGCGTAGTGCGGTCGGCATGACGATCCTAGACCCTCGCAGGACGACACCATCGCGGGTCATACTTAGTTCATTCCGCACTCGCCACATCTGCTGCAAGTCCTTCTTCTCCTCGTCTGCCCACGAGTTGGCGGTGTGTAGGAAATCAGCCCATGACCCCTTTTGAAGAGCTCCCCGTGTCCTTGCCAGCACGGCGTCGTGCTCCCCGGCACGTATGATCTCCTGGATTGTCAGTATCCGAGGGCAGGTCAGAGCAGCTAGGAGGTCAAGGTGTGCTTCGGTTTCATCTTCCTCTTCTTTCCCGATCGGGGACGTCACCCCACTTTCCGGGTGTCGTGACAGAAAGTCCGCCGGGTTTTTCGCACCTGGCCGATATGTCACCTCCATCTGGTATTGTTGTAGTCCAATGGCCCATCTTTCGATCCTCGGGAGGGGGTGGGGCGCTGTCCCCTTGAACAGGGGCACCAATGGTTGGTGGTCTGTCACCACAGTAAAAGGGTGCCCGCAGACATAGAGGTGGAAATGCCGGCAGCCCCATCGGATGGCTAGTGCTTCGCGTTCAATCTGAGAATACCTCTGTTCAGTTGGGGTGAGTGCCTTGCTGGCGTAGGCCAGGGTGGCCCATCTCCCTGGTTCTTGCTCTTGCGTAAGGACTGCGCCCAGTCCCACCGGGCTGGCGTCGACAAGCAGTTCGGTCTTCCTGGTCGGATCAAAGTAGACCAGAGTGGCTTGGTCCAGCAGCGTGGTCTTGATAGCATGGAAGGCATCCTCTTCTTCTTGCCCCCAGCGCCACAGGGTGTCTGTCTTCGTGAGGCGTCTGAGAGGTTCAGCCGTGGTGGCCAAGTTTGGGATGAACCGCCCACAGTACGTGGCCATCCCGAGAAAACTGCGGACCTCCGACGCAGAAGTCGGTGCTGGGGCGTTCTTGATAGCCTGGGATTTCCTCGGGTCCACTTGAATGCCATGGTTGGTAAACGTGTATCCGAAGAACTCGATGCTTTGCTGAAAGAACTGGCACTTCTCCTTGTGCAACGTGACCCCAAACTCTCTCAGCCTCGTCAGTGTGGACCGGACCCGTCGGTAGTGTTCATCCACCGTTGTGGCGTGTATCAGTATGTCATCACTGACGTTTAGTACTCCTGGTAGCCCCTGCAAGATGTCTCTGATAGTGTTTTGAAATATTTCGGCCGCCGAAGAGATGCCAAAGTTAAGGCGTCGGTACCTGCGTAGCCCCAGGTGCGTGCTGAAGGTAGTGATATATCTGCTCTCTTCGGCCAGCGTTAGTTGATGGTACCCCGCATTGAGGTCCAGTTTGAAGAACCACCGGGCTCCGTTAAGGTCTGCGATTATGTCATCCATCGTGGGTGTGATGTGTCTCTCCCTTTTGATGGCCTTGTTGGGCAGCCTCATGTCGATGCACACCCGAATCTTGCCTGGTTGCCGGGGCTTTTCCGCTATCACCATGGGTGATACCCAGGGGGTGGGTCCGGTTACTGTCTCTATGACACCTTGCTCCTCCAGCCTCCTCAGCTCCTCCTCTACCAACGGGCGTAGGTGGAAGGGAATCCTCCTGTGTTTTAACGCTGTGGGTGTGACTGAACGGTCAATGTGGAGCTTGACTGGTGGTCGTCGGATGTTCCCCAGACCAGTGAACAGCTCCGGAAACTGGTCCAGCAGGGTAGTCGTCTGGGACTCTTGTACCTTCCGGAGGAATGCGATCAGCCCTAGGTCTTCGGCTGCGTGCCCGCTGAGGAGGGTGTCTGCCTCCTGATTGATCACATGTATGTCAATTGTTATCTCTGCGTCATCCGACTTCACCGGCACCGTCATCTTTCCTGCCAGGGGCAGCGGTGTGTCACTTCCGTAGGCATAGATCTGGGCTTTTGACCGTCGGAGCTCGGGCTTGGGTCGGAGGCGATTGTATTGTTGCACTCCCATCACGGTGACTGACGCCCCTGTGTCGATGACTGCGTTTATCCGGGATCCGGCGACTAGGACGTCGCACCTCGGTTGTGGTCTTCTCGAGCTCTTGAGGGCTCTGGTGAATGAAATCAGGTATGTTTCTCCCTCGTCATCATCGGACTCCATTGCATCTTCCCGCAGGGCCTGTGCTTGCTTGCGCCCTGGGTTGGTGGGGGAGGACAACGACAGCTGGGATAGCTGTCTCACCATGGCCTTCTCTGGCCTCTTTCCCCTCCGGTCCCGTTGCGTGGATCGTTTGCGGCAAACAGACGCAAAGTGGTTCATCACGCCGCAGTTGTCACACGCCTTTCCTTTCGCAGGGCACGTCCGGCCTCCGTGCTCGTCATACCCGCAGTACCCACACGGGGCTGCAGGCTTCTTTGCCGCCGGTCGGCGGGAGGCTTCACGCGTCTGTATGGCGTCGGCCCGCTCCGTTTTGACTGTTACTCCTGACCCGGCGCCTCGTGTGAGCGCCATCTCCATCTCCTCTGCGCGGGCGTCGGATAGATCATGGGACCGTGCCAGCACTAGAATGTCCGCCATCGGGATATTCGGTTGGCGGAGAATGAGTGTTCGCAACTTTTTGCTGCGTATGCCGCATATTATCTGTGCTCTGATCTCTTCCTTGGCTCTATCACCGACGAGGTGCGTGTCTGCCAGCACCCTCAGTCGAGCGTGGAATGCATCCACCGACTCCCCTTCCCTTTGCCTCGCTTGGCGCAATTTGAAGTGTTCAAAATCCGGGTTCAGCTGGGGGTCGAAATGTGCATTGAGGGCCCTCACGGCCGCGTCATAGTCGTCTGCGTTCCCGGTGTTGGGGAGATGCTTGAATAGGAGATATACTTCTTCCCCTGCATAGTGGAGTAGTAGGGACCTCTTCACGGTGCCATCCGTCTCCCTGGTGCCCGCGAAATAATTGTCGAGTCGGCCAATCCACGTTTGCCAGCGTGGGGCGGCAGTGGCAGGGTCAGCAGCTTCACTGAAAGGCGGCAGGACGCCGGACGCGGGGTGCAGTGGCACTGCCTGGGCGGGGCGCTCATCATCACCCATGGCTCCCTGGGGCACAGCACAGCAGGAGAGGCGGGAGCAGACAGAGGAGGCCGCAGTGGCAAGAGATTCCCACACCCGGGATTGACAGAGGGCGTCAGGGCCCAGCCAGGGCACAGCAGGGAAACAGATTCATTCAGTCCAGTGGCAGGAATGTTCATCTGCCGAAATGGGCCTTGTTCGGTGCACACGTGCACTCACCGTTGGTCGTGGCAGACTCAAAGGGGCCCAGCAGCACTGCCTGCGTGAGAGGGAGCCGGTTGCAGTCGGGCCGTCAGGACCACGTGGGCGCGCGCGGGACTGCCGCGGGGCGCGTATCTCTGCTGGGGCACACGGGGTCGATCTCCGTACTCGTCGCCAGTGTTGTGAGGCCGCTAGCGCCGGTGAAGGCCCTCGTTGCATGCGCTCGCAGCAGCAATAACTGACACCACACTCTGTGCCTGGGTCTCGGCGCCCGACTGCCTCAGCAGGCCGCGCCCCTTTATTTTATACAGTGGCGTACGCCACTAACGTGGCGTACGCGTTGCGTAGTTTCCTCTTGCGCTCTAGCGTCTAACGCTAGAGCACTAACTGTAACACGTACATTTCACAGACCCTCCGTAATTTGGCCCTCACGTCCGTTGTCGGTGGGGATCCCTTTCACGGACGCCTTTTGTCCGTAATTCTGGGCCTTGCAGGGAGCAGAGCTGTTCCCCTGCGAGAGGCCCCTTCTTCCTGATGGGGCCGCCTGGCACTCCTCTGAGCACAAGAGCAGCCCCACCCGCCCATTGCCATTCTGAGTGGGGCTGATTGCCACATACAGAGTGACAATGGGTCAGTCTGGGCTGGCACAGCATGCGGTGGCCTCCAGCCTCAGTCCAGGGCAGGGCAATCTGTCACATGGAAGACCAAACACACCCATGCTGCTGCTACCTGAGAATCCAGTTCACCAAAGGAAGGCGGCGAAAGAAGTTCAAAGGCAAGGATTATAGTTCTCTCAGAGGCTCATCATTTTAGAACTGACGCATCTTCAATATTATATTCAAGGAAACCATGGTTGCTGCTTTTCTATTTTATGCAACTAACAACCATTGACAAAGCCAATAGTTCTGGCTTGTTGTCGGTGTAACGTTACTGGTTGTATTATATATCTGGATGCAATAACAGAAGCAACAAAAATATCAGTCGGGCGGCACACTATACCAAGCACAGATTTTTAGCTTAGGTGTTTTAAGCCACGCCCGTAATTATATCGAACACCCCCTTTGGAGAGACCCCCCCCTAGTTTTTTCATCCCACTTAAAGCTCTGGAAACAACACCATGTCACAGTCGCCTCATGTCCAGGCACTGCGCACAGTGGTCGAAGTGGGGGGGAAAAAGTAGGGGAACTGTGGGCGGAGAATCAGAGGGCGGGAATAACTCAGGGATTGGATCAGTGGGCGAGCCGGAGGTGTGGGCAGAATGCCCAAACATCCCAATTTTTAGTATTTGTTTGGCATTTCACTGCCCAGTTTAATCAACCAATGGATACACGTGATTATTTAAGGGTATAATGAGTTATTGACATTAAAACACATTCACAAAGTGGGATATGCTGCTAATCACAGAATGTCCCTAATACGATAAAATGTGGAAGCACAAGCCATTTGTCGCCGAGCCATGGAGTTTGTCATCAGCACTTCTCCCTTTTTCCACAACAGCAGTTCAAACATGAATGGCTAAATATCCTAGTTTGCAAATGTTTTCTATATAATTATGGCTCTGCCATATTTGCCTCATAATGCAAGATCTGCTGCATGATCTGACCATTTAAACTAATAAATTGTTTATAGCTCAAACGTATCAAAAGTTAATAAAAAATGTGACATGTTTTGCTGCGGAGTGGATGGCCCTTTGCAAAGGTTGACTGATCACCTTTCTCACTGTTGCATTTGTATGTTACACTGGTACTAATAAGGCAAAATCTTTCCAGAGACTGTTAGCATGTGTACACATGTCAAAATAATAAAATATCAGAAAATATACTGCATTAGTCTGCAGCCTTTTTTTAATGCATAATTTAGTCAACACTGCGGCATAATTTTGTCCTCCTTTGCTGCATATTTAATTCCAGTGGCCCCACAGCAAGCAGCACATGTTAAAAGTGCTTGTGAATGAAGCAGAGACACTGTGAAGTTTGCGAACTTAGTTTGGTGTGCGTGCAAATCCTGCATTGCCAATCCCTGGTGAGTTGCAGCTTCTACTTCTGAAACAAGGCCAATGGAGGTACCTATGGGTGAGGCAGACTGGCCTCAAGGGCAGGGCCGGCCTTAGCACTGGTGGTTCCTTGTGCATTAATGTTTGTTATTGCCCCCGAATGAGCACCACTGCCATGGATTCCCTCACTACCACCCTTTAACAGTGCCCCTCAAGTCTCCATACCCACACTCTCTCTCAGGTGCATTTAATTTGATTTACAGCGCCGCTCATACCAGTGTAGGGTGTCAGAGCACTTTACATCCCACACATTACTCAGAGACAATCAATATGTGTGTAAATCACTGTATAGAAAATGTTACATAAGACTAAGGACTACAAGGTGTAGGAGTCACATGACAACCATACTAGTAGGCCATATAGGTTAATAGTGATTGGTCTGGAGAAACACTGACTCAGAATTTAAAACGTAATACCGTGGTTGGGGGTTCTCTTTAATAATCAGAATTGATTTCTGTCCAAAAGAACACTTTTTGCAATATTAGGATAACCAAAGACTGGGGGAAAAACACAATGCTATAATTTATACCTTGCAGTTTGTATGCAGCTCTTAGATGACAGTTAATAGCGCACTGATGTATGTTAGGATTTTAACTTATAAACTGCAAGCAACAAAAGGATTTCTCTGACAAAAGCAGCAGCCCACTAACCTATTTACATTATGTGCACTTTGTGATCTGCATGGTACATGTTCTTTGCAGCAGGCACATTAACCCTATGTGCTACCTTTCCATGAGTCAAAACTTCCACTAGATTAAACTCCGATCTCTCTCTAGGAAGAACATTAAACACCAGAGTCATCATGACATTTTTATTGTTGCCGAAAATTGCTGGCGGCCAGGAAGGAGGCAGCAAGCGCTTTTAAAACCTTAATATACTTGCAAACATAATACCTCCACCCAAAGTCAGCACCTGGTGCGGTCACACCGCTTGCACTGCCCTAGAGCTGGCCCTTCTCAAGGGTCCTGTGACCTCAGTGACAGAGTCACTGTTGCTCTAGGGTGTGCTGCTTCATAGGCCTGCTAGCAAGACTGGAGGTGAACTTCAGTATGGATTGTGGTGGACAAACCTTGAAGGTTAACCCAGACTTGCAAGTGCTAGGGTCCACCTGCTGGTGCTAAGACACCAGGGCTTCTAAGGTCTTGCGAAGCCTTCTAAGGTCTAGCATGCGATTGTGCTCTCTCAGGAGAGTCGTCTGGTGGACTGGTTATTAAGGCTGAACCTGGTTCCACAGTTCCAAATTCAGCAGCTCTGGCCATAGTGCCACATCCCCTCCCCCACTGAACACCATACTGCCCCACTGAGAAAAACTCACACTGCCTTCAACTACAACCCAATTGCTGCCGGCTATAAACTCCTGGATGAGGCTCAATTTAAATGACGCAATAGACAAGAGCAATATACGGCCTACAAAAAAAAAGTAACAACATCCTGGAAAAGGCAAACACTCACAGGGAATGCAAAATCTACCAAACCATGTGAAATGTGAGCATGAACAACATTACCTTAACACTTTTACACTCACTATTCAGAAATCAGTGCTTTTGCCTGAAAAGTTAAGGACATGACTACAGGGCCTTGAATGGACCCATTTCAATGTCCATTGCTGATATCCTTACAAAACGTAAGCAGTATGGTAAAAAGACCACATCCCTGGATGCAGAGCCGCAGTACACATTTTGTTTTCCAATCCACACTTTGCAGTACCTCCAGGATTGGTGCACTAGTTGCAAGCCCAGGGAAAATAAAGACATGAAAACAAAAATAGTGCTTCACTATAAAAGTGGCGCTAATGTGTTTGGGTGTGAAAAAAATCAATCTGGCAAGTTTGCTACCACTCTGTCTTACTTTATTTAGTTATGTTTCATATTATTAACCTTTTATTCCAGATGCTGCACTTTGGAATTAAATACGACATTTCCAGCAAAAATGATTTTCTTTTTTGGATCCATTTCACAGGGGAGCAAATAAAAGAAAGGAGTGGAAAGAGAGGGAGAACCCCATCTTGAAGTCACGGTTTTCAGTAAGAGAAGAACTGCTAGACAGAAAGAGAGGGAGGAAGGAAAGGGGGGGAGGGGGATGCTGAAGTGGCAGAGCGGAAGTGGACACTGTATTTTTCTTCTCTGAGCAAGAAGGAAGACAGAGTCCTGTTACTTCTCTGCCACCCGTCCTCGCACGCCAGGAAACGCCGAGCTTTATTTAAAGGCGATGGTGATTTCTTGCGTCCCGGGACACATTTTCAAAATAAAAAAGTAGGGGAACGGAATCCTTGGAATTGAATAAGTAGGGGCACGCCGTGCAAAACCGATCCCGCCCACTTCGACCACTGACTGCGCATCATGCATGACTCATGCCTTCCAATTTTTCAGATTGCCTATGTGCAGGGGCATAGTGAACCCTCCCTTACCCCACCCCTTGCTTTAGGAACTACAGCGAGGGTGGAGTTCTTGATGGGTCTCTTCTGTCTCCAACTCTGCAGACAAAGGCTCAGCTTATAATTAATGTGAAAAGGTGAGTGAGTAAGTAAGTGAAGGGATGGGTGGATGGATGAGTGAAATGATGGATGGATGAGTGAAAGGGTGGATGATGGGCGAGTGAATGGGTGGATGGATGAGTGAAATGATCAATGGATTGATGAATTGATAAGTGAAAGGGTGGATGGATGGACGGATGAGTGAAAGGGTGGATGTAAGGCTGAATGAGTGAGTGAAAGGGTGGGTAGATGGACACAAGGAATGATGGATGAGTGAAGGAGTGAAAGGGTGGATGGATGAGAGAAAGGATGAATGGATGAGTGAAAGGATGGATGAGTGATAGATTCAAAGGATGGATTCATGAGTGGATGAGTAGATGGATGGGTGGGTGGGTGGATGGATGGAAGGATGGATGGCTAAGTGAAAGGGGGATGGAGAGAGAAAGGGAGGATGGGTGAATGGATGACTGGACGGGTGAGTGACTGGGTGGATGAATGAGTAAGTGAAAGGATGGCTGGATAGGTAAATGGCTGGATGGATAGATGATGGATGGGTGGAAGAGTGGATGGATGAGTGTACGGATGGATAGAGTGAAAGGGTGGATGGATGGATGGATGGATGGATGGGTGGAAGAGTGGATGGATGAGTGTACGGGTGGATAGGGTGAAAGGGTGGATGGATACTGGATGGATGAGTGAAATGATGGCTGGAAGGATACGTGATGCATAGTTTTGTAAATGGTTGAATATGGACATGGATGGGCGCTCAGATGGAAGGACAGAATGAATGGTGAAAGACTAAATGTGGGCTGAAAGTATGATTGCACATTGTAAGCCCCATTATCTTAAGCAACATTTCCTATACACTGACTTTCACATTTATATGAATGATTGTCTCTATATAATATGTGTGTGTTGTAACGCACTCCAACACTCTGCCCCACATACTTGGGATGAGTAGCACTAGAAGAAATTAAATACACATGAGAGAGGGTCTATGTGAAGATGAGGGGCGCCATTGGAGGGTGGTAGCAAGGCCGGACTAGCGGGACCGGGCATCGGGTGTTTTCTCTGGAAGCTGGAAAGGTGGGGTGGGGGTGGTTTTGTTACCACAAAAAGACCTGCACATTTGCTCAAAGCTGTGTGCATACTGAAAAACCATGAAGTGCACAATTGTCTCAACCTAATATAAACTTATTTTTACTTGTACTTAAGTGGTTGTCTATTTACTTACTTATATACTATTGTGCAACCTTCTCTGATGTGTCCGTAAAACTTACCTTTTGTCTGAATTTTGACCTCCTGTCCTGAATTTTTGTCCTGAATTTTGACCCTTTGTCCTGAATTTTTACACTTACTGTCCTGAATTTGCACCCATGCCAGTTGGTCACCCTATTCAGGCTACGCTTAAAAGAGCTTGCATCCTTATTGGCACGAAGGTACAGGGGAAGAGTATCCCAGCTAGCAGCAGCTAGCACGGGAAAAGAGGTACCTCCCCCCATGGGCGTCCGCAGAAATTTTTCCAGGGGGGACTAACCTGGCAAATGAAGGGGCGTGGCTAATGTTAATCAATAGGGGCGGGGCTAAAATGGCAGACAATCAGGATCGGGTAATGCTCAGGCCAAGCTGAGAAAAAAAAGTGGTGAATTCTGCATTTGAAACTGGACAACAATTAGAGCACACATGAACCCTAAAATTACTCCGCCTGGCCCCTTAAAACTCATAAATTCCCTGATCCCTAAAATTAGTCCCCTGGCACCCCAAAACCCCTAACCCATACCCGCCCTGACCCCTAAAATTGTCCCCCTGGCACCCCAAAACCCATACCCGCCCTGAACCCTAAAATGTCCACCCCTTGCACCCCAAAACCCATACCCATCCTGAACCCTAAAATGTCCCCCCTTGCACCCCAAAACCCATACCCACCCTGAACCCTAAAATTACCCCCTGGTACCCCAAAACCCATACCCAACATGAACCCTAAAATTATCCCCCTGGCACCCCAAAACCCATACCCACCCAGAACCCTAAAATTACCCCTGCCCCCCAAAAACTCATACCCGCCCTGAACCCTAAAATTACCCCCCAGCCCCTTAAAACCCATACCTCCCCTGAATCCTAAAATTACCCCCTGGTACCCCAAAACCCATACCCACCCTGAACCCTAAAATTATTCCCCTGATACCCCCTCCTTTAATCCATTTGTATTGGGCCTCTCGTTCTCCCATCTGGCTTTGAGTCTGTCCAGGTCTTTTTGTCTGAGATGTTGTTTCTTTTGGCCATTCCATTCTATGGGAGCCTTACATATAGCCACAAGAGATCCTATTATTCAACCATGAGACACCAATTTTATCAGCCTCATAAGAATGAAATCCTCAGGTGACCATGCTGAGAATAATTAAAGTGTCTTACCTATTACACGTAGGCAGGGCCACTGGAATTATGCGACAGGGAAAGGCTAAATTATGGGTCAGGGTTGACTAAAGAATGCAGCAAGAAAAGGTAAATTATGCGGCATGATGCTGCACATTTTGTGAGCATTATTTAATTATTTTGCCTTCTTTACACTTGTTAACACTGTCTGGGCATAGAACGCATCTTAGTGGTGCCAGTTTAACACCAAACTATAGCAATAAGCAACAGAAAGGTAACCACTCAACCTTTGGAATGGATCTTCCACTGTGCGCCAGCATATGATGCTGTGCTTTTTTAGTATCTTTTGAGCTAGAATATATATATGTTTTTTAATCTGAAGATTATTTAGCAGATAATGGATTATTTGGCAAATCAACAAATATGAGAAAAACACAGCATCGGCACAATCGCATAATTCCAGTAGCCCGACCCATAGGTCCCTGCAGAAGGAATCATTCTATCATTTGAAACCATCAACATACTTATGAATGTTGTATGAATTAATGTAACGATGACTAGAATGTTCTTTCATTTAGCCAATGACAAGATAAAACTTTTCTTTTGTTAACTTTTTCCATTCATTTATTTTTCATGTAATGCTGTAAGTTTTTAACCCCTTCGGCGCTCATGACGGAACGGTTCCGTCATGAGCGTCGGTTGAGCTGTGCTCATGACGGAACCGTTCAGTCATGACTACGCCCGCGCAAGAAACGGTCAGCGCTCAGCGGGAATCGGCGCCGCATGGAAGGGGTTAATAGCCTCAAAGCGGGAAGAAAATAAAGGATACCCCGAGTGAATCTGTATTCTAATTGTGTACACATTTGTACTCCCTTTTCTGGTAAAAGGAAAATCCTTTGCAATACATTTCTGTAACATCACTATTTTCAGCTCCTAGGAACCTTGTGATGGGAGCCTGCAGCCTCTTTAGTGTGAGTGAAAGTGTTCACGATGTCTGTGATGTTCATTTGTTTATCTAAGCAGCTACTATCCCTGCATAATTTCTTACCACTCCTCGGGCCTGAAACTAACGTATGTCAATGATATTAATATTTAAATAAACAATGAGGTACAGCCCACGAGACTTCATACCCCCGTGAAACATTAGGGCCCAGAATTACGGACAAAAGGCGTCCGTAAAAGCATGTGCGTCCGCAGTGGGGGCAAGGAGGGGCGCTCTGGAGGGGGGGGGGGGGCAAGTGCCCCTCCCTGCCCCCCTGCGGATGCCCATGCCTCCCCCTTTCTTCTTCTTCGTCTTAGGCACTACTGCCAGCATCAGCAGACCGCAAAGTTCTAGATGGATGATAGTGGGGAAGCCGCTTAGTTAGATATTTAGGATCTAGTCCATAGAAAGCTCTATGGGCTATTTAACGTATTAGGTGCGTATGGGCAGTCCCTCGTGGGTTTGGCGCATTCCCTGCAGACCAATTTAAGGAGTAAGTAAAAACAGGGATGCTATGCTTTAGGAAATTGCTGGTTAATGCCAAAAGTTGCAAGCAGTTACATTATAATAACCAATTTTTTTTACCAATGGCGAGAAATGATACGAGTGGTTGAGTTCATTTGCTCTTCCAATTTTGTGTTGGCAGGGGCTTTTTCAAGGCTTTCACAATAAAAGGGAGCTCCAGATTTTGTCCTTTGCACATCACATTAGGAGCCCCATACTGCCCATGTCTTTCCTGAACAGATAATTTTTCCCTGCCATTTGTGCATGACTATAGAGCGGCATTCATAATAGACATATTCACAACATCTGGTGCTTCTATGTACTGGGAAAGCCTTGAAGAAGCCCTCGTTTTTCACTCCAGAAAGGGGCGAAACACATTTTGACTGTGACTCTCCTGTACGACAAACATAAAATTGCAAGAATAAATTACCTCAGTCTCTAATCTACAGCTCACGTCATTATAATTTGCTGTTGCTAACTTATTGTGGTTATTATAATGTACCTCCTGCAACTTTTGGCACTAACCAACAAAATAACTTTTGTTAAGCACTAGCGTCCCCACTTTTTACTTACCCTAAAAGAAGAGCAAAGGCTGATGCAGCGTACTTTGAATCCAAGTAAACTGGCCCACCATGTCTGTACAAAGTGTTTTCACCTATCCATGGATATTATGTTCGGAAGTAGATTTTTAAATAAGACATTTTAATGTGTTCTATATTCAGAGACATATGGATACATGTGCACAAGTAGCTTACTAAATAGTCTATGTTGTATATTGTGATTCGAGATGTTCCCATGTCTGTGGAATAAGTATTTGTCAAACGGAAATAAAACTTCCATCAAAAAATGGCAATATTTTGGCGAATGTAAATAAGGAACAAGGATTGTCTTCCAGTGTAAAGACTCTGGTTCTAAGGACATGGTTGCTTAAGAGCGAGCCAAAGGTTTCTCTTATCATTGTCCTTTTACTGTGTTTATTCCTTTTTGCTTTGTCCACATGTGAATGGGACGTCATACCATGAGCCATCTTTGCTCACCTGGGAAAACAGAGAAGCTACTGTGATGAGGCAGGAAACTTGAAGCTTGAAGTAAAGATTGATTCAAAGACGCGACCCAAGCAAGATCCTTCTGCTCCAGTCAACACTCAACTGCCCTGGTTTGGAACTCTCACACTCACACTCAGGCCAAAGAACAAGAGTCCCCGCCAGACCTACGTATAGCTCTGGGTCTTTGAGGCATAACACATCCCCTTCCCTTCAATGCATTCTCATGGTGAGAAGAACATAATATTGGTAGCAAAATACATTACACTAAGTGACCCTAATGTATATGTATCATCCCACATTTTCCTGTAAATAAGCTGGTCCTCTCCGAAGTCTCTGTTCACTTGAATGAAATGGAAGTTCTGACATTCTCTCTACTCCCACTACTTCCTATTCCATAATTGCCTGGATCACCTCTCCGGGCCCACGATCTCTATCCATACAATTCCTCTGTGAACCACACATCTCGAACATTCATCATCATGAAACTGTTGGAACCTTCCTCCGCTGAAGTCATTTTCTTCACCCTTTAGGTAGAGAGACATCTTTCTCCGATTGCAATTTTCACCGTTCATTAAAACCTTTGCACTTTTTTCATCTTGTATGAATGTATATATTTCAACAAACTTCCACTCATTCAGACTTTTCTTTGACCCAGTTGCCCAGTTCCCTGTATGTTCACACCTAACTTCAGTCCACGCACAACCATTTTCAACCAAGCTAGGATCAACTTGGTGTTTGGTTTACGCCTTCTCATAGCAAAGGTCACTTTCGCCGTCTCACAGTTTGTTGTCGTGTGATATGCCCACACCATTAGCCTGTGCCAAAAGGATTATTCACTTCACCATTCTATCAGCCCTCTCAACCATACCACTGGCTCTGGTTTATAAAGAGCAGTCCACATATGATTTATCCCACGAGGTGAAACACTTCATCTCTCGCTACGGTATTTGGGTCCCATTATCTGGCTTAAAGGTATTAGGATACTCTTTCTCTCAAAAGATTTTCTCCAATGCATTTTTGGGTGCCAGTGTAGTTATTTCCCTCCTAAACGTCATTGCCAACCACTAGGGATATCCACTACCACAAAAGGCAAATCTCAACTCTCTCTTAAGACATGGCAAGGGACCAATAAGATCAATACATACGCTATTCCATACTTCACCTGGGTCACATACTTCTGCATGAGACTGAGGTCCCACTCAGTCTCTTCCAGGTCTCCACATCACCATCAATTACCGGCCACCAAAATTCAGCTTTTTCCGAAATATATAGCTTCCTGGATCACCCATGGGTTTCACACTGGTCTCCACCACAAACTGGAAGTAGGTTGAAAGCACAAAAAATAGGAAAATGGGCTCCCTCTTTGAAAAATTCCAAAACTCTGCACTTTTCTGAAAGCCAGAAAGATGGTGACTTCAGTGTAGCAAACCGTTAGTTGATGCCATTTTCATGAGAAAAAAACCAGGCACTTTTATCCAGACCACTTTTTCCTTTTTTTCCCCCAAAATTCAGCTATATTTTGGCTATTTTCTTTGTCCCCTCCAGGGGAATCCATAAAGCATGGGTACCTTTGGAATCCCCAGGATGTAGGAAAAAAGGACGCAAATTTGGCGTGGATATCTTATGTGAACATAAAAGGGCGCAGTGGAGGTGGTGGGGTCCAGTCGGGGATGGGTAAAGCCTTCCAGCTAAGGGGTTAAACTGGTCTATACTGTAAAGAGACCGTGTTGAACGGGAACAAGTTTGAAATTTGACTGATCATTCTTTACAATGAGTTTACAAAATCTTAAATGGGGAATAGTTGTCATGCTTGATGGGCATTTTTCTGTGCACAGTTTGATTTAATTATTACTTATATTCCCGCTTCAAAGAATAGTAGTGGCTGATAGGTTTATCTCGTCGTCGTTATCCAGAGACCTCCATCTTATGATCAGTTTGTGATCGCTTCTCAGTGGGTGGATAACATGGTTTAATCTTTCTATAGTCAAAGTTAAGATGGCTCAAGAACAGATGGCTCTAAGAGAACCAGGTATCTTTCTGCCAGCTAAGGAACTGCAGTTGTGTGTGATGAGAATTTGTCACGGCTCAGCTATTTCTGGTCACAAGAGTTCAGACAGCTGGATCTAGTATTACAATCCTCTTGCTGGGCAACAGTTCATTCACGGGGCCGTATTATGGTGTCGGTGCATTTTCCTTGTTTGCACCGGGCGCACCTTTAAAATGGTCCCCTTGACGCAAACAATTAAAATGCACCCTATTATACCATGAATGCGCTGCCCCAGGGCTGCCACGAACACACAGTGCGCTGGGGGCAGCGCATTCACATGAAATTCGGAGCGGCTGCTTTACAGCCATTCCTAGTTTCACAGTGCAGGCGGTAACCCACCTGCACTTTCAAAGGGGATTAGAAATCCCCTTGCAGGCGGGTGCAGTCAGTGACTGCTCCTGCCTGCAAGGAGATGTCTGGGTGGTCCATAGGATCCTCTTTACCCCCTGCAGAGGGCTGTTCTCAGGAGGCGCATTGCCAGTGCGCAACCTTATAAATGACGCACTGCCAGTGCACCTCCTGAGGGCTTCTTTGCCTCTGCGCCCGGGTCGGTAATTATGGCGGGGGCCCAGTGGCAAAGAAATGCCCTCATTTGCATGGGCCACACCCCAATGCGAATTAAGGAACGCCCCCTTGCAGATAGCGCTGGCACTTTATGTGCACCAGCGCTATTGGTGTTACAGAGGGGGGCTGCAGAAGTGTCTGCGGCCCCGTCTGTAATACTAATGTGTCCTGGGGGTGCGCAAAGCGGTCTACAGCTAGATTGATCATTTCTTAGGCAAAATTTTACCATATAATGTCAATACTCTGCTTACACTAGCTCCCAATTGAGGCTTGAATTTAAATTGGAATATCTTGATTACAAAGAAGTCCATACCATCTCTCTATATTACTTGCCAAATTCAAACTATCAATAGGCATTAGAGGGCGCAGAAGCAGAAACAACCTTTTACTGGCAGTCCCAAGCTTCAAAACTACCCCCGCACAGCACTAG
Organism: Triturus cristatus; assembly: GCF_964204655.1. NCBI lineage: Eukaryota > Metazoa > Chordata > Amphibia > Caudata > Salamandridae > Triturus > Triturus cristatus. Next base: position 45,794,278 of record NC_140589.1, read on the forward strand.
TCCCATTTGGGAGCTGACCCTCTTCCAAGCGACTCTCCCTGCTGACCTAAGGACTAAAGCGACCCTGATGTCACTCCACCAGCATCCAAAGACACACCTCTTTAGACTGGATCTGACACAAAAGGACTAAGCTTCTTTTCACTATAAACCAACAGTTTGCATCCCTCTCCTGCTGTCTCCCAACCTTCTCCCTGCCACTGTTGTCCCCGCCCCATCCGTGAGCTCCTATCCTCTTACTTGGATGGTCTAGTTCCCCACTCTATCCTTCTCCCCCCACCCTCAGTCTGACTCTCACTCTTGTTGCCCTCATGCTTTTCCCCACCCCTTCTGCTTCTTCCTATACTTTTACTTCTCTCTATCCCTTCACCACCATCATCCTCCTGGCCCCTAACTCTTTTGTTTTTTCCATGTCCATCTGATGTGTTTTTGCTTGTTCTTAATGTTGTTCCTTGAGGTTATGTAAGACCTACTGCCCCTGTTCATGTTATTTTTAAAGTGCACCTATAATTCCTTATGCTTGAGCACTATATACATCAGTATACATCCATTCAGTAAAATACATCAATACAGAATATTCCTACAAAAATGCAGCTCGTAGGGCCACCAAACTTTCCCCTTTCTCTTGTGCCCAAGGTTTTCCACCAATTGTTTTCTTTCTCCTCTCATTGAGCCTTTGATTTCCAGTGGCCACTGAGTATTTGAATCAGTTGCAGAAATAGACAACTTGTTTCATGTAGATTACACCCTTCCAAAGTCAGATGAAGGAATATGCTGATGAGTCAAAATCAAACTCTTTATCTCCTAGAAACAAAAGTTTGTCTGTCTTCCCATTTTGTACCTGTGCATTCACTATTAGTCACACTTCAAAGACAATTTTGTGGCCTTTACACTAAAATTGCTTCTTACTAACAAAATTCATTCTGCCTTTCATTGATTTTCATTCCTGGTCTTTAACCTCAGCTTTCATCTGAACTTCTGCCAATTTGATCCACCGACACCCAGTTTACGAGATTCAAAAGACGTGTGCTTCTCCAAGGTTTCCAGTATTGTCCTGGGTTGTATGTCGGAACCACACATGCATTTATGACGCCTGCCTTTGATACAGATCAGGGTGTATAAAATATCCCCACTTCCACGGATAGAGTAATTTCACAGTTACACGCACATACACTCATCATACACTAGGGCCCATTTCACTAACATACGCTCAAATACTCTACCAGCACTGAACCTGTGGAAAGAAAACTCCTAAACACCCTGCATCTACATCGAGGTCGATAAGACCTAGTTATTGTAACTGTCCTGAATCATGATCTAAACAATCTATACAACAATAATCAAAATAGAGTACTCAATAATTGACAAGAAATAATAACCAACACCGTATTCAAAATTATAATGCTTTATCTAAAATTAGTCAAAGAAAATCAATCAGAATAAATCATTTTTCTCATAATTACCTATTCTAGCTAAATGTCAGAATGGGTCAGGACAGGTCTCTCAGTAGAAGTCTCCCGAGTTGCCGTCCTCACAGCGTAGATCCTCACCAACGCAGGTTTGGGAAGAAGTGGCAAAGTGGCAAAAACCCTCTCTAGGCTAACAATATTTATAGTATTTTAAACAAAAGAAAGCAACAAAAAGTGTTCTTTGCGTCCGCTGAACCTCTGAGCAGAGCGAGAGGGAAAGGATGTAGCATCGCTACATTTGGAAAATCTCCACTCAGGAAAATCACAAAAATAAAAAGACAGAACAGGAACCAAAAATAAAAAAGTAACTTTTAGCATCCACATTTCCTCGGAACTGACACGATGAGCTCAGAGTTCATTCTTTATGGCTCCTTTGTCTTCCAAGGCTGTTCAGATGCATCTGGAGGCTTGCCCAGAACTGCTGCTGTCCTCACGGAAAATTTTAACTAGGCAAGGACTGTGGTCAGATGTCTCGCGACCATATTCAACAAGGCCCTCTCATCACAAATCACTCACTCGAGGCCAGGCTGCAAATGGCGGCCATGTTTTTTCTAGGCCAAAATAGACCATCTTAATTGAAAGAGACAAAAACAACGTTACCACAGCATAGTGATTAAACAGTGTTAACCCCACTAATACCCTTATGTGTATGTAATTATCTAGCCTTTGCAACACAGAAAAGCATTAATTCAAAAGCGTTTTGTGCTTTAAAATAAACAGCACTCAGCAACGTTTAAACATGCACATTATTATTAATAAGCAAACGAAAGCATTCCCACGTATAGTTCTCTCTTGTTAATTCGTACATGTTGATAAGTAAAAACACTTACACAAAACAAATAATTAGTAATTAATGATTATTAATTTTAATTATGACAAATAGACAAACCGGAGCTTAAAAACCCAATAGATTTTCAACAGAAAATTCTGCTCCAGCAATCCCCCCTTTGGTGATTTTATCACCAAATAACCCAAAAAAAAAAAGATTTAGTGAAATTTAATCCCATTTTAGGAGAAATTGGAAATGTCTTTTTCTCCTTACACAACACTACACACCAGACACTCTTTCATCATCCCTCTTTGTTTCTAAGTAGACACTCTCCCTCAATTCTTCTAATTCAATTTCTTGTGGTTCTCTTTTCAACCTCTTATTTCTTTTCTCATTATTTCTTTTAATTAATTTCTTTTTCCCTCCCCTGTTTTTACAACACAAACACACCAATCTAAGTATCAATAAAGCAACAATTATACAAGTTAAAGGAAACAATATCTTACCTATAATAGTATTACCTATCTTTGCAATAAAACTCTTAACAGCTATCACCTTATTAGCTAATTTAGTCCAGATACTTTCAGCCTCAAGTGGTACTAATTCTTCATGCAAATCAGTAATATTTTTGATATAGACCTTCAGGTCTTTGCTTTTGTCTAGAATGTAAGTGCAACAATGTTGAACTTTCAGCATTCCACAGACTCCACCCTCCTTGGCTAATAGAATATCAAGGGCAAGTCGATTTTGCATAGACATGGCACGTACGGCAATCAATTCCGTATTCACCAAAAGAAACCCTCCAGCGGTATTTGTCGATAAGCGATCCACCACTGTTGACAGTTTCCGAATTCCATAAGCATTCAAAGAAATTCCCACTGCTGGAATTAAAGCTCCAAAAATGTCACCTACTATTTCAGACCAAGTTTCTCTCTTGAAACGCATTAGTAAATTAATATGTTCTACATCTTCTATTCTATCTATATGAAAGATCTTTGGAAAGACCAGGCCCACATAACACGTGCCATACCAATGGTCAGGCAACTTGTAATAAGCCTTGTTCCCACAAACATAGTACACTCCTGGAAAAATTGTATCTTCTCCACCTCTGAAACCCCATCCTGTGGCAATGAAGTATGTATCATGACACTCACTAGTCCCAACAAAATATGTATCATATTGGGATTTCCTTCTTGTAATGCACAGCTTACCCTTCTGTGGTGCATCTAGAGCTAAAGTTGGACTAGCCCCATTTCTCAATTCTTTTCCCATCTCAATGTCCCAAATTGTCTCACTCACTTTATATTTCCCTGCTTTCTCATGCATGCTCAATCTCCTTTCCTCCACCATATTTAGAAAAGCTTTCTCCTCTTCTTTCAGACTGCAAGTTAAATTATTCTTAAAAATGTAATCTAATGTTAATTCTTCTTTTTCAATAAAAATCTCACCAAAAATGTTAGCTTCTTTAGCTGGATTCAGCTCTTTGTTCATTGGCAAGTGCCCAAAAATACTATCTTTGTTAGACATCTTATAATCTATTTTCCCTAACAAATAAAAAACACTACTTAATACACTACAAGAAATTCCATACGTAGTTGGTAAATGATGATAAGTAACACCCTCTGAAACGGATGCAGGTAATTGCATACAAACGTAGCAATCCCTAACTTCCATTGTTTTCACATATTCGTACAACAACTTCGAAAAAACATTACTAGAAAAATCATTAATTGACCTATCTTTATGTACGTAAGTATTACTAATTCTAGTCAGAACTACTTTTTGTGAACTCTTCTCTGTACTTGTCACATTCTCTGTATGCATCTCAAATGTACCTATTGTAACTCTAAAAGTAACTAATAAAGCTAAAACACCCCATAGTAGCATTAATAATCCAGTACAGCAGCAGCACATTTTACACCATCTTCTTAAAAAGGCACATCTACTTTGATTATTCTCTATGTTAGCCATTTTACTACTTTGACCGTGTCTTTTGACTTAGCCTCTACTACTCCACTACTTGAAACTCTAAAATTCTGGATTACTTCAGACAACCAATTTCAGTTTCCTCTTCTTTTCACTTTTTCCAAGTGATTTCTCCTGTTTACTCAATTTGGATATTCATCACTCTTTACTTCATTTTCTTCAGCATCAAATTGTATTAGATCTTCAACAATTTCCTCAGTATCCGACTTTTCATCAATGTCAGTCAAGATTACTTTCAGGATTTCACCAGTATCTTCCTCAACCACTTCTCGTACGGTCTCCTCTGGATTTCCTTGACTTTCTGCCTCTTCACCTTCAGACAGTGCCACGTACGTCCATTCCGGCGACCTATACTTCTGGTTAGGTTTTCTTATCCTTTTGATCTCTTCTGGTTCTTTTGACACTTTTCTCTTTTCACCTCTTGCTGGATTTTGACTCGACACCTCATTCACTTGTTCAGCTTTCGAGTTATTTGCTCTTATCAGTCTATATCTCAGCCTCTTTATTCTATTGTTAGGCCAAAGATCTCCTCTTATAACCTTTTTCGGTCTTGTTTCTGTATTATTTCTCTCTCCAATCCAAGTTCTCTTTCTCAGAACTCGACCCTCTGATTTCTCATTTTCACTTTCATCCGATTCTGTTTCAAATGCCTCTGGTTCTTCAGCAGTTTTCTTTTGCTCCACAGTCTTTTTCACCACTGTTTGAGACTTCCCTACTTCTGTCCCTCCTCGGGTCTCCGACACGCAATCTTCTTGCTGTCTACTTGTCCCTTCACCTAGCTTGTCAAGAATGTTCCCTACACCTCCTCGGGGGTTTTCCGCAATCTGTCCCTCTCTATCTTCTTCTGACCCTGCTTCTTCAGGTACAATCTCAAGTGGTTCTTCAATCTCCTCCTCTTCTGATTCAGGAGTAGTCTCTGTGGAATTGCTCTTTTCTCTCCTTTTTTCTTCACTGCTTTTTGGAACTTCAGGCTCTCTCACAGAATCTGATCTTCTTTCTGAGACTCTCAATGGTTCTCTTGAAGCCTTTTCTGCTTCTTTTCTCACTGGTTCTGTATCTTCATCATCACTGGAATCTGACTCTTCAAAATACTCCTTACCAGTCCCATCCTTTGGGTTTGGAACTCTCAGAGTATGACTCGCATGTACTCAGTTTTTCACACCAGCACACTTTACTGCAGTTGTCGTAGTTAGAATGACTTGTCTCGGCCTTCCCCACCTTGGAACCAAGCAATTTCTTCTTCTGTGCACCTTAATCCTCACCCAGTCCCCTGGACTCAGATCATGAGCTTGCTTCTTCTCAAGTGTGGTAGCTTCTTCTCCAACCTGGTGAAACACAGAATGAACTGCGTCAGCCAGGCCTTTACAGTAATCCAAAATCATGTCATCAGTTATTGTCATCAACTTATTGACAGGTACATATGCATGTCGCATTGCACGTCCCATTATGATTTCGTGCGGACTTAAACCAGTAGTTCTATCTGGAGTAGATCTAATAGTCATTAGCACTAGAGGCAAGACATCTGGCCATTTCATGCCAGTGGCTAAACACATCTTCCCAATCCTGTTCTTGATTGTGCCATTTATCTGCTCAACCACACCAGAAGCCTCTGGTCTGTATGCACAATGTAGCTTCTGCTGTATGCTCAATGCTTCACAAATCAAACTCATGAGTTCATTATAGAAGTGTCCACCTCTATCAGACTCAATCGTTACTGGAAACCCGTACCTAGGAATCAACTCTCTTAACAGTAACTTTGCCACTGTTATTCCATCATTTCTCCTAGTCGGATAGGCCTCCACCCATCTTGAAAACAAACAGACTACCACTAGAACATACCTCAGTCTGTTCACTTAGGGCATTTCAATGAAATCAATCTGCATTCTTGTAAAAGGACCTCCTTCTCTGCCTATTGTTCCCAGACTCACCACTGTCTTTTTCCCAGTGTTAAACTGCTGGCAAATCAAACATCTCTGACAGATGCTTTCTGCAATTGTCATGAACTTTGCATTGTACCAGGTCTGCTTAAACGACCTGATCATCGCATCCCTTCCCAAATGTCCCTGGCCATGATACATCCTTGCCATTGTCGACAGTATGGAGTTCGGCATTACTGGTCTGCCATCTCTATAGACCCAAACATGGTCTGTTTCTCTTGGGGCACAACCTGCCTTAATCCAGTCTTTCTTCTCTTCCTTTCCTGCCTCATCCTGCAACTGTTTCACTTCATCCCATGTCTCTAAGACATTAGTAAACATCACAGAACAAAAAGACATTTCACCCTCTCGTTCCCGATTAATGGACTGATTGTTTTTGGCGCAATATTGAGCAATGTCATTGGCATATCGATTGCCAACTGTCACAAAATCATCTCCTTGTCCATGAGCAGCACACTTCACAACTGCTAACTCTTTAGGCAACTGTATCGCTTCAAGTAATTTTCCAATCACTTCAGCATTCTTTATTGGAGTCCCACTCGACGTCAAGAAACCTCTTTGTAGCCAAAGTTGGCCAAAATCATGCACAACTCCAAATCCATACTGACTATCAGTCATCACAGTCGTCCTCAAATCTTTCCCAATTTCACAAGCTTTTGTCAATGCCACTAATTCAGCAACTTGCGCAGATTTCACTCCTTTCAATGGTGATGCTTCCATAACCTCTGAAACTTTGCACACTGCATATGCTGCACATAGCACACCCTCATCATTCCTCAGGCATGATCCATCCACAAACAACACATGATCACTCTCATGCAAGGGAAGATCCCTTATGTCTGGTCTCGGTTTTGTACAGTAATCAAGCACATCCAAACAATTGTGATCATCTTCTGTTTTCACACCCACATTTTCAATATCTGGCAACAATGTCGCTGGATTCACATTCACACATCTCTCAAGAGTCACATTTGATGCTCCCAGAATGACTTTCTCATATTTAGTCAGCCGACTATGTGACATGTACTGGGTTCTGCTTTTTGTCAAAAGAATTGCCACATTATGAGGTACGAATACCCTTACAGGATATCCCATTATGATTCCCTCACTCTGTTCCAGGCTTCTGCATGTTGCAGCCACAGATTTCAAACAACCTGGTAAACCTACAGCTACAGGGTCAAGTGTCGATGAGAAGTACGCAATAGGCCTCCTCAGCTGTCCGTGCTTCTGAATTAACACTGAAAGTGCACATCCATTTCTCTCACTGCAGTACAACTCAAACTCCTTTTCATAGTCAGGCATACCCAAAGCTGGGGCTTCACACATTCTGCTTTTCAGCTCTTCAAATGCTGCCATTTGTTCTCCATCTAGTTCCAATGGGTCTGTCATCTCACTTTTTGTCAGTTTAATCAGTGGCTTTGCTATCAGAGAAAAATTAATTATCCACTGACGACAATAACCCACCATACCCAGGAACATTCTCACCTCCCTCTGGGTCTTTGGGGCCTTCATTCCCCTGATGATTTTGATCCTGTCATCAGTCACCTTTCTCAGACCTTTTTCAATATTGTGTCCAAGATAATGCACCTCTTTCTTGCAGAATTTTAATTTGGCTGGAGATACTTTTAACCCTCCATCTGCCAGATGATTCAGTAAAGCTATAGTATCTACTTCACAAGCTTCACGTGTCTTTGATGCCACAAGTAGGTCATCAATATATTGCACTAGTACTGAGTTTTCGGGCATGATTAAGCTCTCCAATGATTTTTTCAATAACTGATTGAATATCGAAGGACTCTCTGTATACCCCTGTGGGATACGACACCATGCTAAAATACGCTGGCCAAACCTAAATGCAAAAATCGGCTGGCTGTCATGATGCAATGGAATTGAAAAGAAAGCATGATACAAATCAATCACCGTATACCACTCAGCATCATGTGGAATCTGATACAAAATCACTGACGGATTTGGTACAATAGGACAACATGCCACCACAATTTGATTAACTTTTCTCAAATCTTGTACAATCCTGAACTTCCCATTTGGCTTCTTTAGCCCCATTATCGGTGAATTACACGGGCTACTCAGTAGTTCTCTCAGAACTCCCTGCTGAATCATTTTCTCAATTATAGGAGTTATTCCTTCAATTATTTCTGGTGTCATTTTGTACTGAGGAATGTTAGGATACGTAATTCCCTCTTTCACTGAAATTTTCACAGGATCTACATTATTCATCAATCCCACATCCTCTCCAGTAAAATCCCAAACTGTCCTTTTCACTGTGTCTCTCAGCTCTCGAGGCAAATCCTCCGGATCAAACACAGCAAATGCACCAACCATTTCACTCTCTCTATTTCCTAGAGTCATTCGGTACAAAACATCCTCATCTGGTGTCTCAAAAGCTATTCCATCCGGTGTACAGAAAATTGTGCAGTTCATCTTACACAATAGATCCCTACCTAACAGGTTCACTGGACTAGTGTCACAGACAATAAATCTGTGCATGTCTGAAAATTTCCCTATTTGTACTCTTACTGGTTCAGTAAGACGTGTCCTGATTTGTGTATTGGCTACACCAACTACTTGGATTGCTTCATCCGAGAGAGGAAGATTTCTAATATCTGTTGACCTGACAGTTGATCTTGTCGCACCTGTGTCTACTAAAAAAGTAACACTTTCTTCATTTATTTTCCCATCCACAAATGGTCCTGCCTGGTCTATTTCTAGAGTTGCACCAAGTATGCACTCTTCCTCCTCTCTTCGGCACCGTCAATAATCACCCTCAGACTCACTCCCTTCATTCTTTAACAAGTACTGTTGTACCTGGTTAGAACGCCTTGGTTTGTTTACCTGTTCATCATTGTAGAATCCTGAATCCTGATTATACTTTTGTGACCCTCTATTCTGCGGCAAGGGCGGTTTTGGCTCTTGACTCTGCTGTCTCACAACTTTCTGTTGTTGCTGCTGTTGATCATTTCCTTCGTTCTGCACCTGTTGATTTAAGGGTTTACCCTCATTATTCACTAATGGTGGATTGGTACAATCATTCCTCCAATGTCCCAGTTGGCCACAGTTGTGACATGGGAACTTTTTTTTGGCTTCCTCAAGATTCCCCTTTCCTTTCCCTGCATATCTAGGTCTATTCCCTGCATTATTTCCTGCATTATTCGCCTGTTCCACTAACTGTGCTTCCTATCTTTCCGCAACTTTCACTTGTGCCCACATTGCTTTTTCCTTCAGCTTTCTCTGTTTTGCTTCAATTTCATCACTGAAGTATTTTGCATGTCTCAGAATCTCATCTATTTTCTTACTCTGCCAATCCACTGTGTGCTCACGAATTCTCTCACTAATCTCAGGTCTCAGGCCATATACAAATCTGTATACAAAATGACTCAAATCTTTGTCACCCAGGTGTTCATCTCCACTGAATTGTTTAAATGCCAGTATCAGCCTCTCGTAAAAAGCATGAACTGATTCTTTTGCTTCCTGTTGTGTTCGATCTATTTTAACCCAGTCTGTCTCTGTTGCAGGTACTTTGCTCTTCAGGTATACCATCACCTGATCATACTTTCTCATTACCTCTGGATCTGGTGCTCCTGTTCTCTGATCTCTTGGATATTCCTCAGTAGGCCAACTCACAACTATTTTACACTCAGTCCACAAGTCTGCTGGAACAATTATATCAAACAGACTATTCAGGTCTATCCACAGCACTTTTGACAATTTCACAAACCTATCTACCTGCCTATACCACTCGACGGGCTTTTCTCTCAATCGAGGGAAATCATTCGTAAATGATAAAATATCCTGTCTGGTCCATGGAACATGTACATATCCTCCTCCAGGTATTTCTCTCATAGGATAATTATCCACTGGTTTCTCCTTTTCTCTCACAGGAAACGCTGAATAAGTTCTATCTCCTGATTCTTCTCTTTTCTTGTACCACCTATCCTTCCACTTCTCTACATCACCCCATCTTCGCAATAATGCGACCATTTCTTTAATCTGTCCTGTTCTACCAGTACCATTCAGATTCTCAATATCTTTGTCTGTAAAATCCATCCTGTAAGACTTCTGCAAAGCTTTCACCTTATCAATGTCAACTCCCTGTTCATTCGCTATTGCTCTTAACCTGTCATGTGTATTTCTCGCTCTCCAGGTGATATTTTTGCACATAAACAACAATTCACCATCATGATGGTTTTTAAGAATTTCTGTTGGAACTGTCCCTGCAACAAGCTCTTCTAGTTCTACACGTAACCTAGCCACATCAATTGCTTGTGAATCTTTATCCCTCTTTTGAAGAACTTTCATCCAATCATTCAATTCTTCAGCTGTTATTTCAGTAGTTTTTCTCACTGGAACCACTTTCTTTTGCGGTTCTAAAATCGGCATCCCTGAACAACTAGCTTCACTAGCATCCAGTCCTTCACTACATGTGTCATGTCTGGATTGTCTCAGATCACTACTTTCTGTCCTTCTTCCTGAATCTCCTGAGGGACCAACTAAACTTGTTATCTTATTCCCAACATATGGAATCACTAAACCATTTTCACCTGTCCTCTGCTTGTCAAACACAGGCATAACCGGACCTATGGTTACAGGCACCGTAACAGCTTCCAGATTCTTTATTAATTCCCTAATCTTTTCAGTCAGCTCTGTTGTAGTTCTGGCTAACTCTCTTGTATTTTCGTCACCACATCGATTCTCTCTCTCCCTGAAAGGATTACCACTTCTTAACTCAGGTGTCACATTTTCTGTCTCAATGATACGCACTGTATCTCTTATCGGAGAAACAACTGGTGTACTCTCGTCTGGTTCTGGTCTATACGGAGGTGGTCTCTTGTAAATCATGTCATTCAAGACCTCATCCTCATACTCATTAACTCCATATCTTCTCACTTCCGCCTCAGGAACCCTTCCTGCTCCCTCTTCAACTGTTCTCATAGGATATAATCCCTCTGACATGCTAGCATCTCGCCATCTTTTCATTCGATCATGATGAGTTTCACGATCATGTCTCCTCCCAAACATGTACCTGTAATGTCCTCCAGACCTCTGCTTTTCTCGCTCATGTACTTCCTCTTCCCATTCCACTAAAGCCTCAAACTGTGTCGGCCTTGGTCTTGGGTCAAGACATAACATCTTTTCCCATAAATTTCTCAACACGGCCAGATTAAATGAACCATGTTCTGGAAATGCTAGAACACCATCCTCTTTGGTATACCTAACCCAATTCTCCAACCATATACAGGTATGATACCCATATCTCGCAGCCATGAAGGATGCAGGTGTTTTCGCTGGAGGTAACAATTCACCCTCTCTCGTCTTAACATCTTTATCCTTGTCGAACCACCTTTTGATTTTTCCAAACAATGTTTTTTTCTTTTTCTCTTCTTGGTAATACATTTTAGCGTTTACCAAAACTTTCTAATCCCTTCCGTATTACAACTGCACAATACGATTTTTCATCCAATAACAGCGCGACTCACACTAACGCACCAATCCTGGAGCGTCTACGTCACTAGAATAGCTCTTCCAATCCTTGCGCGGCTCACACCAACGCACCAATCCCAGCGCGAACACTATTCTGATCCAATATCCAATCAGAGCGCGGTCTGTTTGACGTCAGCAGTCGCTGCAGTCGCATGTCTCCTGTCTCTGGTCACTCGTCTACCCCTCCTTTACAAAACTCTTCAGTAGACTTCGTGTCAAATTTCTACAAAATCTATTAGTTACAACATATAAACATCTCCATTGTCTGCTTCGCTAACCACAGAATAGTAAAGAAAATCTATTTCACAAGAATCCCGTTGACACAGTAGCACATCCCTCTACTCTGCCCTTCTATCATGCATTCATTAATTGTTTCCTCTAGGACTTGTCCAAAGAGTCTTACAATCAACTAAATGCCCATACATACATTCACGCACATTCATACAAGAAAAATATAGTACATACACACAGAATCCTGCTTCCCGAGAACAGCGAACAATCTGTCCCACTACAGAATTATAACACACGTTAACCAAGCAGCTTACCTCTGCCCAGTTCCTCAAACAAGCTTAGAGAATACCTATTACTTCTCCCGCGATAAGCTTTAACGGTGAACCTTACGGATCCCTGGGACTTAAGACCAGAGTTTCACAGATAACCTTCGCTACCATACACACTCCTTATATACCAGAAATATTTCTAATAGTAACATACGACAATGTCACTGATTCCGAACCCAGACAATGTGACGCGCAACTTCAATTGTTACACGTTTTTCCTACAATCCCGTCTTTCCCGAGAGCAGCATATACTTCCCTCTGCCCTACTACGGAACTGCTACTAGCTCCCAAGTTCCAGAAGCACTACATATAACTCAACATGACGACTCCAACATATAGTATTAGTACATATACCAACATCAATCAATAATCAATAATCAATAAGCTAATGTACAAGCAATCTAATCAGATCAAGACAATCATCAATAACCATCCTCTGCTACCAGGAAATTGATACAGATCAGGGTGTATAAAATATCCCCACTTCCACGGATAGAGTAATTTCACAGTTACACGCACATACACTCATCATACACTAGGGCCCATTTCACTAACATACGCTCAAATACTCTACCAGCACTGAACCTGTGGAAAGAAAACTCCTAAACACCCTGCATCTACATCGAGGTCAATAAGACCTAGTTATTGTAACTGTCCTAATCATGATCTAAACAATCTATACAACAATAATCAAAATAGAGTACTCAATAATTGACAAGAAATAATAACCAACACCGTATGCAAAATTATAATGCTTTATCTAAAATTAGTCAAAGAAAATCAATCAGAATAAATCATTTTTCTCATAATTACCTATTCTAGCTAAATGTCAGAATGGGTCAGGACAGGTCTCTCAGTAGAAGTCTCCCGAGTCGCCGTCCTCACAGCGTAGATCCTCACCAACGCAGGTTTGGGAAGAAGTGGCAAAGTGGCAAAAACCCTCTCTAGGCTAACAATATTTATAGTATTTTTAACAAAAGAAAGCAACAAAAAGTGTTCTTTGCGTCCGCTGAACCTCTGAGCATAGCGAGAAGGAAAGGATGTAGCATCGCTACATTTGGAAAATCTCCACTCAGGAAAATCACAAAAATAAAAAGACAGAACAGGAACCAAAAATAAAAAAGTAACTTTTAGCATCCACATTTCCTCGGAACTGACACGATGAGCTCAGAGTTAATTCTTTATGGCTCCTTTGTCTTCCAAGGCTGTTCAGATGCATCTGGAGGCTTGCCCAGAACTGCTGCTGTCCTCACGGAAAATTTTAACCAGGCAAGGACTGTGGTCAGATGTCTCGCGACCATATTCAACAAGGCCCTCTCATCACAAATCACTCACTCGAGGCCAGGCTGCAAACGGCGGCCATGTTTTTTCTAGGCCAAAATAGACCATCTTAATTGAAAGAGACAAAAACAACGTTACCACAGCATAGTGATTAAACAGTGTTAACCCCACTAATACCCTTATGTGTATTTAATTATCTAGCCTTTGCAACACAGAAAAGCATTAATTCAAAAGCGTTTTGTGCTTTAAAATAAACAGCACTCAGCAACGTTTAAACATGCACATTATTATTAATAAGCAAACGAAAGCATTCCCACGTATAGTTCTCTCTTGTTAATTCGTACATGTTGATAAGTAAAAACACTTACACAAAACAAATAATTAGTAATTAATGATTATTAATTTTAATTATGACAAATAGACAAACCGGAGCTTAAAAACCCAATAGATTTTCAACAGAAAATTCTGCTCCAGCACCTTAACAACGTGGTCTGAACCACGAATGTGTCTTCACAATGCATTCCTTTACCACACAAGTTTTTACAATGACTTGCCTTAGAGAACACGCTGAACTTTGGAATAGTATAATTTACTATTCCAACTCCAGTCTGCGCAACAGTAGGGAATGTGTTGGACTTAAATTCCAACATCAGACCAACAACGCTTTCCTTAAGTCAAGTCGTTACAATGACTTCCGTAGGAAAGGAATTGTCCTGAGTTTCTGATCCACTGGAAAAGCTTTCCTCCCGGTACGCATCCTTGAGCAGATATTGCTTCTGTGAAGGCTCCATTGCTAGTTAGTTGTTACTTTCAACAATACTTTCAGCCTGGAGCACTGAGAGGGAAGGCTTACTGTGGCATCCGTACTGAGGATGCCGAGAGTGTTAAGAGATTACCGGAAGTTCTAAGCATGCACTCTGCTGTACTCGGCGTGTACTCTGCTTCTTCCGCTGCACAGACTGCACTGCACTTAATGTCATCCTGAAGGGTGTTCCGTGAGTTGTCGGGAACGACGGGCAGGAAGGACCGCACCCGAGGACGTGGAACGAATGATATCAAACTTAGGCAGCTTCTGCGTAACTGACTCTATCAGTTTCAGAAAGGAGGCCTTGGGAAAGCTATCATCAGACCTTCCCAAGAAGGTGGTGTCCAGGGAACCCTATTGAAGATTCCTAATTCAAGATGGAAGAAGGGCTTTCCTGTTAGATTAGGTCCTGCTTACATAATGTGAGAGGAGGCCTCTATAAGTGAGAGATGCAATAGGCGATTCCTTGGGTGCTCGCTGCCTTGCTGCTCATCTCTGTTAATCTTAACCTATAGTCAAGAGCTACAAGAATGCCAGAAGGATTTTTACCCTTTGCTTTTTTCTTCTCTTTGGGATCCTCTCAGGAGACACCTGACTTCTTGTACTAGTAAGTGCTGGGTGCCAGCGTGGCTACTAGGATGAGTCGCTTTTTCCTTGGCCAATCAAGAAGGGGATTCAACAGATCGCCTCAGCTTCCAGTCCTCAGCAGTACTCAAGACACTGGCCATCTTAAAGCATGGCAGACACTGTGTGTTTCTTCTTAATGCAGTGACTAGGGTAAGAATTTGAAATAAATGGAATTATAGCGTACGCATTCTGATTTTTTTTAATTTAAAGAGTTTTCTTTGGACTACTTTTGCAAATGGGACAAAAGGTTTATGGTGTGCAAACATATTAACGGACTGTTTAGGGGAGGCAGTGTCGATTTTTAATCTACACAAGCAGCGGCATCAAGGCAAATGTTAGACTTATGAACTTTTGTGGCCTCGCCATTCATCATTTGGGCTTTCAGGATGTTACTGGGCAAAACATCAAATGATAGAAGGATAACTGAAACACTGCATTCGTCCATGGCACGCCACTCAGGTGCTGGGGAAGGGAACCGATAACATAAATGCTGTTGTTATGGGTTGGTTGGAATGCTATGTGTAGGAAATTGGGTTACTCTTTGAGGGGGTGAACCCTACTCATGCAGCAACCGTAATTCCTGTATGGGGGAAGTCATGAGCAAACCCCAAATTAACCTGTGATCAACCCTCTGGTAGCTTGGCACAAAGCAGTCCGGCTAACTTAGAGGCAATGTGTAACGTATTTGTGCAGCACTTCAAACATTTATGAAGTAAAAACACAACACAAGAAAAATCCAAAACTAATTTAGAAGAACAGAGAAAATGTAATAAATTATTTGAGACCAAAACACCAAACATCTAATCAGTTGAACTGGAGATATGTAATTTTAAGGATTTAAGAAGAAATCGTGCTTAAAAGCACAAAGTGCCAACTGTGCTCATCTAGTTGTGCCGGACTGGGGAATGTCACAAGTTCACGCTAACCACGAAGGAGGGTGAGATGGATAATTGGACCAAGTTGGGCCCGCTTATCAAAGTATCTTAAATCCTGGTTGTGGAGCGTTGTGAGATCCTGTGTCGCGGATGTTTTGTGAAGTGGTGTTTCACATGAAGCTGCGATGCGAGGTCCTCCGTCTGAAACGTGTCGTGCAGCAGCGATTCCGATGACACCATCAATGGGGCTTGCCACGTGATGTCCCGTGTCATTGTCAAGGATGCCGTAGATAAAACCTTGCTATGCAAGTCCTGAGCCGGAGACGCATCACACAGCAGCAGTTCCGATGCAGACCTGCGAGGACACATGTCATTCTGCCCAAACAAAACACAGCTGGGCTGGCAGAGCACCTTCAGGCCCACATCCCAAGGCCCAGGACTGGGGTGGCACCACTTGGGAATCACAGCAGACAGTGTCAAGGTGCTCGCTGCTAAGTGTTGGGAGCCATTTCTATACCTGTGGCTGTGATCAGGAGGCCAGCCAACTAACCTTTCGAGTCACACTGGTGGCTCTGGATTCAAAATGCAGGTCCAAACCTTCTCACTCAGGCAGTAGGACAACAGAGTGGCAGATAAGCAGTCCTTCTGAGCCTTCAACTGGTCCAGAGGTGTACTGAAGAGTTGGGTCTGAGGGTCTAATATTTATACCTGGTGCTGTTTTTGAAGTCGTAGAAGGTCTTGGAGGTTTCCATTTCCAGAGGTGTTTCAAATGTTCTGCCACAATTACCTTGCCCCAGCTTGTCTGCGGGAACAGAAAACTAGTGTCAAAACCCTTTGTGAGTGTGCTGAGTCAGGTCCTTTGTGATGTGCAAGTGTGGTGGGTGACAGCTCCTCTCCTCTATCAAGTAGGAGATGGCCCACCCTGGCAACACCTATTCACCCTTTGTCTCACTGTCTGGGAGGAAAACACAAAGACCAACTGCCAGTTATGCCTAGTCATGTAAACCACGATGCAGACTGTAGGCACCAAATAGTTGGGACAAAAAAATAAATGTCAACTTTTTAAAAGTGGCACTTTTAGAATTGTGATTTTAAATCTGACTACCATTAAAGAGGGTTTTAAATGACAATTCTTTAGACAACAAACTCGAGATTCCTACCTGCTCCCAATTGAAAGTCAACACATATTATATGTTTCATAGGTAACCCAATGTTATCCTACGGGAGCGGCAGGCCTTTCAGTAGTGGAAAACAAATGTAAGATTTTTTTCACCCACAAGACATGTAAATCTTAAAAGTACACGTAAACCTTTTCAAATACACTGCACCCTGTCCTATGGGCTATTTAGGGTAATTCCCTAGGGGTGACCTTTACATGTATCAAAAAAGAAGGTTCAGGCCTGCAAAAAAAGTTTCTTTTTCCAGGTAAAAATGGCAGTTTAAAACCGCATATAACCACCTAGAAAAAGCAAGAGGCTGTTATCCAAGTACAGCCTCCCAACGCAAAATATATCACACAAAAATAGTGCTTGGATTTTTCAGGTGAACAGTGAGTTGAGCCCTAACTTATCTCTAGGTATCCAAAAAGATATGGATAGGTCACTTCGCCCACTTTGTGGCATGCTTCATCATAGATGACCTACATTCACCAAGGTAGGTATATACCACCTTGGTGGACTCCACCTCTATTCGGGAGTTCAGGTACAGTTTGACTGGATAGTCGTAGGGATCCAGATATTTAAAAATATCTTGGGTTATATTCCTATAGAAGTACCGCTTTATTAGTGGAAACACCCAGATATGAATAAAAAAGTATGTGCAGCAGGAGCGAGTTCCAGAGTTTGGCCGCAAAGATGCGGAAAGAACGTCCTCCTGCGCACCTTCCTCACCCAAGGGACAGCCGCCAGATGCTGGCCTGAAGATCGAAGGTGGCAAGTAGGTGAGTAAGGTAAGAGCAGGTTTGCCAAAATGCTAGGTGAAGACAGATTCATCAATTTAAAGGCAATGAAAAGTGACTTGAACTCGACACGCCTAGTCACCGTTAACCAGTGGAGTCGGCGGGTGGCATTGGTCATGGGGCAGGTTCTAGGGAGGCCCAGGAGAGCTCTGGCAGCCGCATTCTGGGCCCTCTGCAATTGTCAAATTTCTGCCTTGTTGACCCCCAGGTACAGAGACCTGACGTAGTCTATCCTAGACATGACGGTAGCCTGGATAACGACCTGACGCGTAGTAGGATCAAAGAAACCCAGCAGCGGCTTGAGACCCCACAGGAGACAAAAACAGCTGCCCGCCACTTTTTTAGTTTGGTCCTGGAAACTGAGGGCCGAGTCAATCCATACACCCAGATTTTTTACCACTGGCTTGGGGACGGGTGCAACTCCCAGGGATGCCGGCCACCAGCACTCGCTCCACAGCTCAGAGTCTCTCCACACCAGCAGAACCTCTGATTTTCTGGCGTTAAGCTGTAGACAGTTAGCAGAGATCCACTCTGCAACAGCTGCAAGATCACTCCGAAACTTAAGAGCATCCTGCGTGGCGTCGTTTGGGAGAGCAACTACCAGCTGAGTATCGTCAGCATATGATACTGCTGTTAGTCCTCGACTCCTAGCTACAGCCACCAACGGTTGAACATACAGATTGAATATCGTAGGGCTCAGGCTGCCCTAAGATTTCAGGTCACAGCAAGGAGAGTAGACTCTGTGCTGTGGCCAGGGTGGAAACCATTCTGAGAGGTATCCAGCACGCTGTTGTTTTCCAGAAATCCTGTCAGAATGGAATGGTACGACTGCCCTGTGGAGATGATGGACGGAGCGCTGAAACTTTTCAGACACTCACCCCCAGTCACAGATCTGGGTTGAATCCATCATCGTTCTTTAGCTCACTCCGCCACCCCAGTTCAGACATGGCCATATGCAAATCCGTCTTGACCCTGTGCTTCATAGGAACAGTCCACGCGAACTGCCAAGCCATGTCTTCCCTGGACCGGAAACAAGCATCCTGGGACTGGTTTCGAGCTAACAGCCCTCATCAGCCAGGCTAGCTTGAATCCAGAGGCAAAGTGAGCAAGGTAACCACGTCTGGGAATAGCCTGCAAACTTAGGGCGAACAAAGCAAACACAAGGAAATGATGGACGGAGCGCTGAAACTTTTCAGACACCCACCCCCAGTCACAGATCTGGGTTGAATCCATCATCATTCTTTAGCTCACCTCGCCACCCCAGTTCAGACACAGCTATATGCAAATCAGTCTTGACTGAGTTATGTACCTTATAGAACCTCCGAGCCCACGCATCTGGGCGAGGGCCCGGTAGGTTGTTATCAGATCCCAAATGGGAGGGTGCCAAAGCTAGCTGTGCCAGGGTTCTTTCCAAGCAAAGGCCAGGCCTGGTGGCAAGCATTGCTTTGAACAGGCTTCGGGAGATATGGGCAGGTCTGGGCTTGCCTTTGGCAGTTGAACATGGGGCAGATGGAGAGCGCAAAGCATGGAAAGCGCCGACCGCCTGCTCAGTGATGCAGCCTGGCCTACGCGGCCCACTCTTTTTTAATCTCTGTTCCTACCGTGCCCTTTTAAAAAGTTGACTTGCTTGCACGAGCCTAAGGGCAGATTTAAAATTTTACGTCACTTTTCCCATGTTAAAAGTGACGCAAAAGTGGCGCAAGGGGCTTGTAAATCTGTCCCCTAGTATTTAGCCCACCCCCGGCCACACACACACACACAAACACACACACACACACACCTCCAGAGTTCTCCTACAACAGCTGCTTAATCTCTGCAAACCCCTGGCCTCATTTAGAGCCCTGTGATTTTTGGGCCCCCAAAACCATCCCTAGGGTCCACTTTTACCACGGCCAATTCGTGCCCCGACTCTTGAGACTTAAAATGCACTGATAATATAATATACACGAATAAAACATCTTGGGTCCTGGATTAAGAACCAGATAATTAACTCAGATCTGAAAACAACCTCTCCTTTCAAATGGGAATTCTTTTTTTTAAACATAGGTGGTTCACGTTTCAGCATTTTGGGATTTCCGTGATCAAGAAACTCTAAACCAAGTCTCTGTACAACGGAGCCGCTGTGACTCGTAAACCCGCGAACAGACAGATTCCACCAGATGATCCGATCCTGCCTGAACCGGCGCAGACCTCCTTGCAGGCCGAGTGTGTGATCGTCGGCAGAACTGTTTGCAGACACTTGAGTGGGTGAAGGGAACAGACAGGGCCTGTTCTCGGCGGGTGCTGAGCGACAAGGCATTTGCTTAAGCGGTGTAATTGCACCTCTCAGTTTAACCACAAGCGCCGACGCACCTGAGGGAAGACGGTGAGTAATAAACGCTGCCTGGAGGGACGGACTCCGAGCAGCGCCAACTGGAGGGTTTGCAAACCGAGCGCTAATGACTGCCTCTCAAGCAAGAGGGAATCCCCGGGCAGAGCAGCCATTGTTGCCGTCAAGGGAAATCCCACTGCCCCACCCCCGCTCTGGAGAGGTCCCCGTGGCTATTTCCAGCCCATGGGGCAATCAGCGTTTTGGGAGGGGCTTTACCACCAGGAGCGTAGCTTGACCAGTAAGATGGGGGCGAGGTGGGGGCATCAGATTTTCCAACAATCAGGTTGGCATATAATATTCAAATACATTATATGACAAGTAGGGGGCATGAGAGGGGCCTAAGAGACTATGGAAAGGGAGAGGAATTGGATTGTTAGGGGCACTGAGTGAGAGAGAAAACACGCTATTTTGTAAAATAACCATCTTTCAAAACATAGATTGTGTGTGCGCGTTTTTGTCTCTGTGTGTACAGATTCCTGGTGAAATCCGACACACCCCTCACCACGCCTGTCTGAAGCACCTGTACCCGACTATTTCTCAGAAAATACATTTATTAGGGAGGGTGTCAGCAAAGCCCCCCCCCCCCCTCATTGACACGCCCATGAGCATTACCTGGGCTGCTTTCAGGGCTCGAATAGGTCTAAGGTCGGGATTCCTACGGAAATAATTCATTGAGTCTTGGCAGGATGTGGTATTCTCTTTCCCACTTGTCTGGTATACGTCATCCTTTCAGAGGGGCGGACACAAAAGACTCCCTCCTGAGTGTGCATTAAGCTACTTTAATTCGACAGGTTTGCACTCGCCATTTTGTAACATGTGGCATCTCCCTGTACAAACTGCAATAAGCCAGTGCCCTAATTCATGAAAGCCCCCAGCTGCCATGAAACTCGTACCCATCCCGCACCCCCTGGCTTCTCGCCTCACTATATCATAAAACCTATCATCCAGTCACCCTTAAATTCCCACCCTCTAAGCGCGTCCCAGCCCACATGCCCTTCTAGTTTTATCTGTCCCTTCACTAAATGCTGCCCCCCTAACTGTCTTGGACTCTCATTCCGCCAACTATTATCTATTGGTCGTCTTTTTTGCCTATTCCATCCCATTATCGCCTTAAATGCCAATCTTTCAGAGTGCATCAGTTCCCCAAATGGCACTGTAGCGCAGGGGCGGCTGGTGGATTTTGAAAGTGGTGGGGCGAAAAATTAGTACCCTTGTACAATGCGTGAGCGAGCGAAGCGAGCGAGCGCGAACTGAAAAAGGAGGGTGCGGGGGGGATTCCCCCCGCAAGAAAATTTTGCAAAAAATTTATTCAAATGGTGGGTTTTACACCACATATTTACTGTAAATTTTTGCAAAAACGGGATCCAAATATAGCATTTTAAAGCACAAGTGTGAAGAAAATATTACAAAAATGTGCCCAATCCTCTAACTGGTCTGCTTGCAAAACGATCCCCAAGCCAAGCACACACAGCCAATGGGAAGAGGCCCTCTAAGTGTTTTCTACCTGTAACACATCTCTTCCTCTTTACTGTATTGGTTAATTAAGTCATCAAGGCTCACACCATTGGTAAGACCGTACATTGCAAATACTTTGAGAATTAGATGGCGAAAGAGATCCATCCCAGGATTGCAGTTCATCCTTGATTTTTTTAAGATTAGCCAGACAAACAGAAATTATATTTCAGCAAACTGTGTTTATTTTGCAAAATATAGCATTTATATACTATAAATGTACACAGACAGAAAGTCCACATAACAGATATTGAGGTGCAAAACATACAAACCTGACGACAAGATTTTGGGTGAAAAGCAAAGATATACTGAAAAAGATAGATATGGTTTATAAAGTGTTTCAAAATTTACAATAGAGAAAAAGGAGTTAACACAATAAGTTTAATTTTTAAATTGAAACATAAATAATAAAACATAAATGTAGAGCATTACAAGAACAAAAATTGAAATCAGTGAAGAAAGTAGTTTGCATTTAGGGCCTCATTTATGAGGTTTTGCTGTAGGGCAGAACAGTAGGCCTTCCTGCTGCGCTGCCCTACAGCAAAAGAAAAGGGCACAAATGTACCGTATCTATCAGCAGATACGGCGCATTCCTGTCCTTTCCCCATGCACCGGCACACAATAAGCTGCTGTGCGCCAATGCAGGCCCTGTTGCACCATGGGGCACTGGAACCTGCATTGCGGGCAATTACAAGAGGCGTTTTCCTCTTTCCCTGTGTGCTGCAGAAGGCACTATGCATAGAAAAAAGAAAAATGAGGCGAAATAAAGAGAGATTTCTCCGCGTTGTACCTCTAAGTTTTTGGTGCTGCTTCAGATTACCGATTTCTCGTAAATCTGGGGCAGTGTCAAAAAGCCATGGATGTTGCTGGGAACGCCCCCAGCAACACGCATTGCACGCAGAAAACTGCGTTAAAGGGGAACATATTTACGAGGCAGCATTAAGCCAAAAAAAGTGGCTTAGTGCTGCCTCGTAAATAAAAATCCTGCACCACGGAACATCACAAAAAGAGACATTGCGGTAGCGCAAGGGGCCTCATAAATGAGGCCCGTAATGTATAAAAGAAAAGTGAAGTATAAAATGTAAACTTTAATTTGGCATTAACAAATAAATAAAACCACACCAAGTGGTTAAAATGGTTAAGAAAATATTGTTAAATAACACAAATATGTTAAAGTGGCAAAGCTTGGTTTCCACTCTTTATATTGGAACAATAATATTTAACGAGTAACAGTAATTTATAAAATGTAAACTTTTAAGCAGCATCGGCAAATAAAGACCACACACACAGAAAAATAACTGTGCAAACCCAAAAGACGGAAAAATGAAAAGTGCTCAAATCTTTTAGAGGAATACAAAAAAAATGCAAGAAATACAAGAATACAAGAAAAATTACCCAACCGTCACTTTAAATCTTTAATCTACATGCTGTTAACAACTCCTCGAACACTTCTACATACTTACATACAAACACTACTTTAACAACTCTTTTAAGTAAGCAGACCGGCGCCACCACGCCGACTTGGCCCAGAGCCAGTACTTCCGCCTCACGCTTTAGCTTTACCCGCCTGTGAGAGTGAGACGTGTTGGGGTGACAGGAGGCACATCCGGTGCGGGGCTCACACTGCTCACTTCTCTTTAGTGGAGAAGTTACAGCATGAGGTCATGCCAGGTGAGCGTTGTAGGGGAAGGGAAATCCTTTAAAGCGGGTCATTTTCTCTTTGGATTTCCCTTCTCTTTTTGAAACTCAGGAGCAGCAACATTGTCGTGGTTTCACCAGGGCTTTAAGTGGAAGCTTTATCAATATTCTATACAAGCCATAGTAGCTGCTTATTTATCCTATGCAACTAACAACCATTGACAAAGCCAATAGGGCTGACTTGTATTTATGATGTTACTTGTTGTATCATACATTTGGATGCAATGAAGGAGACAGCAAAATACAAGTCAGGGGCACACTATGCTATGCACAGATTTTTAGTTTAGTGTTTTAAGCCACGTCCCTTTGAGAGACCCCCCCCCCCTCCCCGAGTTTTTTCATCCCACTTAAAGCCCTGGCAGACAGGGTTCAGCCATTAGTGATCTAAAAATATATTAAAATGCTTTATTAGAGATGTTTTCCCAACCTTGGCTTCATTCTTTTAATAGAGCAAACCAATACAGTTCCGACACCGTATTTTTCAAAGGCACTAGAGAGTAAAAAAAAAAATAGTTTTTCACCATTGCTGCCACTAGAATGACGCAATCGGGAAATCAAGTGAAATCTTCTTGTGAAATCAGGAGCCACGCGGCTTTTCGATGCACGGGCCCAGACCTCGATCACAGACAGCATAGTCACATGGGTAGCTAGCTATTTCTCTCAGACCTGGTTTACGGCACCTGTGATGCTAGGCATAGGCCTCTCTTCTGATTCAGAGTACAGCAGAACAAGCCTTCGGCCAAAAACATGGAAGTCATGTTTCTGCCCACCTGTCCTCCCTCCTCTCATATTGAGTGTGGCACTAGGGTGGGACTCCACACATTCGTATGTCCTTTGCTTGAGCAGCATAAGCCAGCAATGCTTGCTGACTGGAATGGGGGTCTTATCTCTCCTCACAAGCGACCACACTTTTTGCGGCCTTATGCTCCGAGAGATAAACTTGGTGTAAAATCCCCTTACCCTTGAGCTGCACTCTTCAGGACAGTTCAGCTCAGGCTCGGCGATTGTTGCTTCAGCCAGGAGCCCAGCGGTTGGTTTATGGGTCTGTGGCACTCACGTGCAGTGAATGCACTTGCCCGGGGGCATCATCCGTCGTGCGCCGCCATTACTGGGCACTGCAGCAAGATCTTCCCGGCAGTAGCACTGTCACATGCACTTAACTCTACCCCCATCAAAGGAACCGCGGTCGCGCCCCCTCCTCTCGGAAGGATGCCATCCGAAAACAAACACCGATTAACAGTGCGCACAGTAAAAACCCAGGGCCATACACGTGCACTTTTATTCTCTTGTCTCTTTGTGTCTCTTGTCGCCATGGTACTACCCAGACATGCAGTATATCACACAGCTCACACCGGTGAGACAGCACAGTAATAGGAGTCAGACCTCAGCCTAATGCACCACTGACCCCCTTCCACTCGTGCTTCTTCCTCACACTGCGTGCCATAATGGACGGGCGTCGGGCAAGTCATTAGCACATTATTACAGACAAGGATTGTACCCCAGCCAGCGATACAGCAACAATCTGGTTAGATATAGCGCCAAATGTAGCACCTGACGACAGTGGACCTATTCCCATAAGAAGGGGGCTGCGCCGAGGCCTGCGGGCCGGGAGCTGTGTTCCCACGCTGATAGGCTAGCTCTGTTTTCCAAGCTCCACGGCTTTTCTACAAATCCCCTCAGTGGGATTAGTATCGCCCCGAAGCAGAGGCGCCTAGAGATTGGGGGCAGGGGGCAGGGGGCAGCTGCTGGAAGAAGGGTGTCTGTCTATAACGCGACGTTTAGCTGCACAAGATCCTATCCCAGAACCCGACATGGAAATGCTTTGTAAATCATACCTACTAACTTTGGCGTATATCATCATACATGTCATCACCTTCGACCTATATCGGCTCTTTATCAAGCAACGCACTGCATGCCGGTAATTGCAGGTGTACGAACGCGAGAATTAAACGCGCGTGCATGCCATGAAACCTCTCGGCAGCTCTGAGGTCCCGTTGAAATTAATATTTCTAACTGCAGTGGCAGAATGTTGGGGAAAAAGCGTCTGTTGACTTATTTTAGTCGCTGTCGATGGAATCTGTCTGCAACATGACTTAATGTGGTAACTAGAAGAGAAAGCAGGCCTTTTCGTATTAAATCACTTTGTCATGTCGCTGAGGCGTGAAGTGTGGAGAGCAAACTTTCATCACTGGTCCCCTAACTGCAGGAAAAGTTTGTCTGGAAACAAATAACCTCCATTCGCCCTCATTACATATACAGTGAGCGCTGCTGCCACCACGTGGCGACTCTGCACATAATAACAGCAAAACAAAGCTTTCACAACTGTTAGAACAGCAAAGTCGCCCTTTCGTGGCGCTGTAAACTGAAGATGTTACTGGTTCCACATGTATTAGTCGTTAGTTCATGAACCGCAGGTGGGGTGGGTGAAAGAGTGAGTTTGCCTTGCCTGGGTTTGAACTGGTGAACTGCAGGCCACACACAGAATAGATGTCAGGGGTGAGAGTTTTACTCACGAGGTATCGTGCTATAAAAAGGCGTTTCCGAGGGTGTTACAAAACTGCATCAACACATGTGGGTGCACGAGGTCAAGGCCCCACAGGGCTGGTCACAAGCTTGTTCCTTCATTAAATCTCAGTGTCTGTGCGCCATGTGTAGGCCTTGCATCTTTCACTACATTGTTCCAAGTTTAATTTAGGCACTCAATAACTTTCAGTTTTAACTAAAACAAACTTTCATTTAAGCAGTGGGTACAACTCAGCTGTGTCGGAATAATCTCCAGACTGGAGGACGTTTCAGCCTCTGTAAAGCACCGCAGAGGGGCTTCACCTTGGCAGGGGGCACAGGCTTTGCATGCTGCAGGAAAATGTGAACTGCAAAATACCCTCTTCCAGCTGGAAGAATTCCATGGTGGAAACCACGGGTCCTGCAAGAGGGCCGATTCAAAAACACCAAGCTTTGGCCACGCCAAGTCAAAGCAGCCCTGGATGTAAAACAAACCCATACCTCCCACAAGGCCTCGAGGCATTGTGGTAGAGCGAGTCCTTGCACTTGTCATTTGTGTTTATATCTTCATTTAAGCAGCAAAACAGAGCCTTATTTTCAAAGAGATGCTCTCTTTTCATGTAAAGAGTACAGTCCCGCTGAATTCACAATTTTACACTTTCCTTTAAACTCCCATCAGCTGCGACCCTTGGTCTGCCGATTGAGACCCCAGGACTATCTTTGCGACCTCTGTCCTCTGAGACGGCAAGGACAGCGCCAGGAGCAAAACGTAAACAGAGTTCTGATGAGCACTGCTGACTTTCTGCAGCTGCTGCTGGGAGTCCAAAAACACACTTTCTTTTCTGTAAAATGTATACATTCAGTAATGCCAACCACACTCATAGATAAAATATAAAATAAGTACAAACTTTTGTAAAGAACTTGTTGAGATGTTTCAGTGCAGCCAATACATGAAACATGATTTGCTTCCCCTTCCGCTCTGTGCCTCTCATGAGCGGTGGTGGGTGACACGCGTTCATAAATCACAATGTACCTGACAGCGAGGAGTAACGTAAGCCAATGGCACTGTTCACATTCAGTTTAGGGGGCTGATTAAAAAAAAAATAGTAGTAAAACTGCACTCTTATTTTTAAACAAACATTCGAGTATAATTGTACTTCTTATTGGATTTCCCAAAAGCTGCCTGGGATCACCATGGAAAGCTGTGCTTGGCAAAGGGCTGCTCGCGGATTCCATAGGAAGTCGCAAGATTCCCAAGTTTGGAATCCGTTTCCTCCGTGGGGAGGTGTCTATGGCAGAGAAGCCATGGCTGGAATGGATTTCTCTCCGTAAATGCACTTGTTTGCCCCCTTCCAACGCTGCAGCAAAATGGGACCCTTTCCAGGCTGGAAAGGCGAATGGTAGGAGATGCCAGGAGTTCGAAAATGCCCAAAACGTGTGGGCGCTTACAAACTCCAATGCAAACCACATTTATTCAGGCGCATTTATTAAGGGGGAGCTCCGAGCCAGCCTTGTACTCCTGACCATGCGCTCTGCTCTCTCTCCTCTGGGTAATAAGGCTATGCCCTGCGCTGCACATGTTTTAAATATGTAAACCGGAAAGTCAAGATGCAGCGCTTTGCAAAACCTGATAGATAAGTAAATCACGAAGTGCGGAAACTGGCACTGCCTCAGGCCAAAATCGTGCATTTCTGAAATCAGAGTCCCCAGCCCTCCGTTGTTTTGGGTTCGTGTTCTTGTAGGGCCATACTCGCATCGCGCTTCTGTTCTCACTCAGTCACTTTCACTTTCACTCTGAGACTGAGACAGACTTTTCTTTAACTTTACTTAAAGCCGAGTCGACTTCACACTTACCCCGTGTTTAACGTGATGTGGATGATGAAATTGAAATCAAATTACAGGCTGCCTCGATCGATGCTGGATGATGTTCTTGTTCTCGAGTCAATCAGGCTCGGAGCTCCTCGTAGACTGCAGCAGTGCAGAGCGTGGCAATGAGAGCATGCAAGCAAGCAGAAGCCCAAACTGGAAAAATCTGGAATTGTGTCTTTCGATTTCGAATCGACTCCTCCCCCAGACCCCAGCAAACCAATCACTTGAACAACAACAACTGTTGCTGGGTCTGGTGGAGGAGACAAAGGCCACTGTCACACCCCCACAAACTCTAAACCTGCCGGAATGCTCCACCCTCGGCCATTGGAATTAATGGAGGGCCTCCAGCTCCGCCCTGGGCCAAGGGAATAACGCCCAAAATCGACATGCTATTGTGCTAGTTAGCAATAGGCTGCACCCACCAGTGTGTCGTCACTGCCCTGCTTTCTGGCTCCAGGTCGAAGAAATCTTCGCCCAGCCAAAAGCATGTGCAGAGACACTGCAGAGCAGAGCAAAGGGAGGCCATACCCCCACACCCCCCTAAAGAAAACCCCAATTTTGTACATGTTTGTTCACTGACCACTAGCAGCCAGCACAATTTATTCCTAGCTGCTCAGTTTTTTCATCAGGCATTTTTTTTGTCCCCCAGGGTGGGAGGGCGACGCCCATCTCGCCCCTATGCACCAGCCTCCCCTGCTGTAGCGTCTTCCAGCCCAGGAGCACGCAAATAAACATGCCACATGCGGAGCTCTGTAACAGACGTCTTTATTCTTCCGCATACGATCACGCTCTGCACGCATTGCGTCATAACTTTCATAAACACACCTTAACACCTCCCGGCAGAGTACATAATCCCTGTTTAGAGTCCGCCCAGATCCGCGAGGGTCCTAGTGCGCATAATAACAGACACTACATCTCCCCCTGTGTCATATAAAAAGTGCAAACATCATTAGCATCATATTTCCTCAATGAGTGGCAGAGGTCTACCAGATCGGGTGGTATCGCCTGGTGACTTTTGAAAGTGGTGGGGCTGGGCCTGAAAGGGTGAAAATTCAAATGCCAATTAAGGGGTAATGGGGCCTGTAGCAGAGAAAAGTTTGGAAATATGATGCTAAAATTGAGCATTTGCAGCACGTTACCAGTGCTTTCACCTACCTCATGTTTGTGTATGAAGGCAAAAGAGCTAGGCGTATACATCAAGTGTCTGAATTGCACAATGTAAAACCAAAAATTTGGGATAAATCCCGTCTTCTCCGCTTAACCAAATTGTGTGTTTCCTTGCTGTGTCAGCGCTGATCGGTATATGTTTTCATGTTTTCAAAATAAAGCCATGCAGTGACTGGCCACTCATGTAATTCTCCTACCTCCGTGCAGGTGCAGCCTTGTGTGTCCTTGCCTATGGAACTACAGGCCAACCACCAGAACCAATCAAGGCGCGGATCTCAGACTGTTGGAAACAGTAAACAGAATACGAACAGCACCAGGATTGGTTGGAGCAGGGAAATCCAGCGCTCCTAGGAAGACCAGCGGGCTGTGTCTCTGCCCCCCCGGCTCCCTAATACAGCACTGATTCAAAAGGCCTTAAGGGTGCTTGTTGGGCTGGACAGAACAAGACATCCGGCCGACCTGACATGACACTGTCTTCCTCCTCCCACAATGTGAGTCATTACTCTGTCTTTCTGCCAAGGATTGTCCACACCGTCTAAGACGCCTGACGTTCGCAGCAGCAGCACAACGGAAACAGTGCTGCGATCAGGCATAGGGGTATTGAGGTACGGCAAGTAATTTTAATTTAAACTATGGCATCAATGTAATTCATATTATAATTTTATTGTGATGTGGCACCTCGATGGTGGATGGTGTATGCCCCTCGCGCTCCAATAGCAGAACCATCCCAGGTGGTATGAGGTCGTTGAGATGCACCTTGATCATGCACCTGTGACATAGGCCCAGATGTGTGATCTGGACATTCAGGCAGGGTCACATCACTTGTGATCTCAGGAGCTGACGAACATTGAGGTCGATGTTTAAAATGTGATGAGTCCCATGTGACGGAATTTCTAGGACGATGCACTGCCACCCTGTGTCCTTTGCACGTTACAGCCCTTAAAGGGTCAACCACAACAGAGTGTCTGTTTTCTGCTTCCATTTCTGTTTGATCAGTACCCAGTCCACTTTATCGAAGACTGTTTCCTTGCTGTGTCAGCGCTGATCGGTATATGTTTTCATTTTGCACTTTTGAGAAGTGTCTGTGGCACGAACCTTATCGGCATTCATCGATCAGTCTGACGTCCATTGTGGTATTTTGGTTCCAATGGCTCTCCCAAATAGCAAGGTGGCAGGACTCTCACCAGTTGTGGAGTGAGGGTTGATTGATAGGCACGAAGGGCTTAACACATGGCTTGGTTTAGATTGATTCCCTCCATCAATGCTTGCTGAATGACCCGCTTAAGGGTGCCCATGAATCATTCAACACCACCATTGGCTTGGGGCCAGAGAGGTGTACTCTTTTGATGCTTGACGTTGAGTCGAACAAGAAACTCCTTGAATTCTTAGCTATTGAAAGACGGACCATCATCAGATTTGTGTATCGAGAGGATGCCCCACGCTGCAAGTATGTCATCGACCTGCTCGATGACTTTGTCATGGGTTGTTGATGATAAGTCTTCGACCAAAGGAAAACGCGAATCTTCATCAGTGACTATAATGAGATGATGTCTATTTCCTCGAGGCCCAAAGAAGTCAACTGCAACTCTCTCCCAGGCATGCGTAGGAAGGTCAGACATTGTCAGTGGATGTTGTGTCACCTTGGGGGGATAAACATTTACAAAAGTGGCACGCTTTCAGCTCTTTCTCAACTCTTCCATCTAGGCGAGGGAGCTACATCTACAAGGGCATTGTGCCACAGGAATGTTACCTTTAACAACGTTCCTGTGGCGTAATGCCCTGCTCCAGATTTACAAAGTGGCATTCGCCACTTTTTGTGACTTAATGCCGATTTGTAAATCCAATATTAGATCCATGGTCCGGGTATGCCAAGGATTGGGGGGAAATGGGTAGGGGTTACAACAGTCCATTAGGGGCCTGTCTCTCTGATTTTCCCCAAGCACAAATCTCACAGATGATTACATGTTGTTCGATGTCTCTATTCACGAGTGGCCACCAAAACTGGCGGTTTTAAGTCTTGTGCATTCCTTTATGACCAGCTAATAGGCTCCCATGACATTCATACAGAGCTCTTTCCTGCAATTCTTGAGTGGGTAAACACAGCTCTCCGTCCTCTTATGGCCATTGATTATGGAGTTCTCTTTTAGGCTCCATGTTAACCCACTTTTGCGTTTCTTCTGGAGTCATTGATTTTCTAATTTGTTCTTCAAAATTTCCACTGGACGTGGCTCCTGTGATTTCTGATTCCAGAATTATCTTTTGGATCTCGACTGATTTTTTCTGTTTTCCTATATTGATTCATGACAAGGCATCAGCTTTTCCATTCTTGTTTCCTGGTCAAAACGTCATCACAAAATCATAATTAGTAAAATACAAGGACCACTGAAGTTGTCTAGGAGTTAAAGTCCTTGCTGATCTTACAAATTGTAAATTCCTATGGTCTGTGAATGCTGCAACTGCATGTCTTGCTCCCATCAGATAATGTCTCCATTCTTCGAACACATCTTTCAATGCAAATTATTCTTTTTCTGTAACGGTATAATTAGTTTCTACTGGAGTCACTTCTCTCAATCAATAGGTTACCAGATGTAGTTGCCCAGTCTTCTTGTGTCTCTGGGATAACGCCCCTCCAATTGCTTGGTCTGATGCATCTGTTTCCATATAAAATGAGTCTTCATATTCTGAGGGAACTTCATTGGTGTGTATTATGCATGCTCAAACTCCTCCATTCCAAAACATGGTGGCAGGACTAGCTTAATTGGGCTGGGAACACTTTCCTTACAATATTCAGAATTCATGACTATGGTTCTTGCGCTCCAATCGATGGTTGGATTATGTTCGGTCAGCCAGGGTAATCCTATTATGAACTGGAACTGAGGAACATCGATCAAATTGAATTGCATGATCTCCTGATGGCCTTCTCGAGAAATTAACTTAACTTGTTCTGTGTGGCTCACGATCGGACCTGATGAAAAATTGGTTCCATCGACTGCCAGAACAGCTTCACTTTTGAGCTTTCGTATTGCCTTTAAGCCAATTTTTAGAGCAAATTTGAAATATCAAACAATTCCTATGCCCCCTGAATCAGGCATTGGTGAAATCTCAGGCAGGAAAACATGTTGACATTTGAGTGTCATGTATTGAATCAAATGAGGAAATTGTAATATATCCTCTAGATCATGGGTGCTCACAAACATTTATCAGGGCCCACAAATTTGTTCTGTAATGTGACCAAGGGCCATACTGATACCAGCAAGGTGGCGGTCAGGGCCTGGGAGGGGGGTTTGCGGTAAGGTGGGTGTGAGGGAAGCTAGGCGTATACATCAAGTGTCTGAATTGCACAATGTAAAACCAAAAATTTGGGATAAATCCCGTCTTCTCCGCTTAACCAAATTGTGTGTTTCTAGATAATTATTTTATTTCACTTTCCCTCCTTTTTATTCATTATCACATATGAGGATCTCGAAATACATGACTTCAGGATATGGGCTGTACAAAGCCTTCTCCAGCGTTTGATTTAATAAACTATATGTTGTTCATGTATAATAGAAACCCCGGTCCCCAAAAAATGCACATGACAACTCGCTTGCCTCTTCATACACTATTGGCATTGTTGTCAGGGTATAGGGAACAATAAATGTTTCTCAATGCATGTTTGAAAATTATTACTTAAATAAAAAACCTCTCAATGCACTGATAATCTGATGTACTAAGATGAAACGGGTCTGCATGTTAATGAATTAATAACAGACTTTATCATACTTTTCCTGCATGTCTTTATAAATGAAGGTGTTCCTAAAGTTAAGTGGTGTAGGACACCCTAGTTACTTCCTTTCTTTAATGTCAATTAACCTTTAAACAAATGCTTGCCGGTTTATTTAACATATGTTTTATGTTAGTTTTGAGTCATGCAAACATTAGCCCAGTGCTGCTCTTGACCAAGGGACCCATGTAAGGATCAGGAGGGCCCCATGCGGCCCCTGGGCCGTACATTGAGTATTATCACTGCTCTAGATGATAAGTCTTTGGAGTTGTCTCTTTGTCAGCTCTCACCAGTCCAACTCCTCCTACTGGAGGTGCCGCAAGTTTTCCTCCTGCGATACCTCTAGTTTCCTTGGACAAATATTTATGAAATGTCTACTTGCTCCACTGTATAAACATAGGTTGTTTTGACTTCTCTTCTTTTTTCTTCCTCTGTCAATGGTCCCTAGATGGTATTTCTCTGCAACTCTGTGATGATTATTCGAGACCTTAGAATTCTCCATTCTCACTCTATCAAACCTCAGTATACCAGGACAAAAATCATTCTTCCTTTCTCCTCTTCTTTTGGTTTGTCGGGAATCTATCTCCAAAACTAGGTCTGCTGGGGCTGAGACTTCAGTGGGTCTATTGGGCCACTGGGCCAGGGTGTCTTTAAGTTCATCTTTTACACCTGATAGAAAACAGATGCTCTCTTTTTTTCCACCACCATCCTATTAAACTGTGCAAGATAGGTGAGTACATCTCATTACTCTGCTTTAACTCCAGTAACTCATTATTTGTAGCTTGTGAAGCTTTTCTTCTGTCAAAATTCTAAGAAATAATTTTTTTAATTCTTCATAACTGTACAAGATTTGATCATGTCTTGAGACCAATGGCATTGACCATGACACTGCACCCCCACTGAGATAGGACACAATGAAAGTCACTTGTGCATCTGAGGATATCAAAGAACGACACATAACATGAAGGGAACATTGGGTGAGGAAACTTTGCACCTTCTGATGTTGTGTAATTCCTAGGAATCCCCAGAACCAGCGTGTTTTGGATGACCTAAACTGAGGGCTTGGTGTCCCGACCGCTTCCGGACACCCCCACAGGATGCGTCAGCCGTTAGACCCGCTAGCTGTACAGTGCCACTACCACCCCCCTGTATTCTACAGTGGTGTAGGTAGTCTCTGGCAACCACTGAACATGACAACCCTGACTCCTCAGGAATCGTGGAAAACAGTCCAGTACTTTTCGCTCAGTCACTCGTGCTTGCTTTCTCTCAGAAAATACACAGGATGGCGATTAGAACGTTTCAATAAGAATTTATTGGTCCAGCGACAGCCTCGTGTAAAACATATGTGCTGCGACAATCAGAAGACAGAAGCATATGAAAGAGATTGCTAGTACCCATATAGTAAATAGTAGATACATTTCTATCATAGTGCGAATAAGATGAACAGAAACAGTTCGGATAAAAACAGTAGCACTTGCATATTCTGAAAATGCGCGCTCTAAGTAATTTGCCTACATGTACCTAGCCTAACCTGGATGTGCAGGTGTATATGCTTATAGCTATGTGTACCTGTATATGTGTATGTCGCCAAGACACCCCTAGGGATGAACCAACCCCTCCCCTGATGGTTGAGAACGATGAACCCCGTCTCTGCGTCGAGGATGACAGCCATCGAAGTTTCGGCATGCAGGAGCCTGTCTCAGCTTGGAAGGAATTCTCCTCTATCTTGTAGCGGGGAGTGAGGGTCTTTTATGCTAAAGTGGTCACTTCCGGGGTTTTTCTAGAATCAATATGTTTTTAAAACAATCATAAATGTTTTGAAAACAATCACCAACGCTTTTCTAAACAAGTGTGATCACGAACAGCTGGCTGTTGACCAAGGATGAAGAAAGTGGTGACCCTTACAAAGAATAACTCTGCCGTGCCTGGGGACATGTTTATGTACATCAGATACAGGGATTATGATAGAGTACGGAGAGCCTGGTGTCGAAGAGACAGGAGCAAGCTACTAGGTAAAAGGTCACCTGTTGAGAACCGTTGTGTCGTATGGATGGGTCAAATGTATGTATAGGGGTATACATGACAGGACTAGCCTAAAGGACATGACACTGAGGGTCACCGCTAAACCGTTCTGGGGGAGCAAATAGTATCACTAGTGATAATGAGTGAACTACCTGCGTGGTTACTCTAGGTATGGCATTCGAGGTTGAACTGGACGCCTCATCCCAAGATGATGAACAAAGCAAGTCCCTGACACCATTCCACTCATTTTGGATGCTAAGTCTGAGGTTTCCCTCCTGGAAGCAATTCAATCTGGTCTCAATCTTTTATTATCCCCTCTAACTGCTACTAATTCCTTATGGATTGCTTTTAGTATCCCTCCCAATTTTTTTAAGGTATATATCCCTCAGCCATTCTGCTCGGTGGAAATGTTTAACGTGGGCACCTCACTCTGTCAGGCTACACTGTAATAATTCTCGACTCTCACAGGAGCAGAATGATGACTAAATCCCAGTGTCTCTCCCAGAACCCCCCAACTCTCCATGTTGCTTTGATACTGGAGAACAGAAGTGATCTGAGGGGGGATAGGGAATGGGGATAGAAAGCAGACACTGCCTGGTCCAATTCATCAGGACTCTTCTCACTACCCTGCAAACCTTCACTTCAGATGTGCTGCTGGTTGTTAAGTAGTTGAACTGCAATGAAAAAATATTATTAGCTCAATGCACTTCCCTTTCTACTTCTTATTAGCAATTTATATATGTATTCATTGATCTATAGCATGCAATACTCTGCCTCCATACCCCACAAGGCAATGGCCTCGGCTACTCTTCTATTGAGTAAATGCAGTATTGGCGTTGTAGTTTTACTTTTAAAATACAATATTTCTATGCATTTTATTGTCTTCCTGCTTGAATAATTGTGTGAACCTGAAGTATCTTCTGAGTGTCCAGTAATGAGTTGCAGCTCCAGGTGGACACTCTTTGTTTCTAGCTCAAACAGTTCAAATGTTACTAAAAATGCAGTAACACGTGTTGCCACACAGTGGAAGGCACTTTGCAAATGTCAACTGGCCCCCTTTCTGCAGCTTATCGCTATGTTTGGATGTTAAACTGGCACTAATTAGGTGGAACCTACATCGAAGCAGTGTAAACAGGGATGAAAATGACACAATAGTAGAGTGATACTATCAGAAAATGTTCCCCATTACGCCACATAATTTGGCCTTTCTTGACACACAATTTAGTCAATCTTTCCGCATGATTTGGCTCTCCTCTGCCACATAATTCTTGTGGCCCTGGTGATGACCACGAATGCTTCCCTGAGAGGGTGGGAGAATGCATTTGCAAGATCTGGAAAGCAACAAAAAATGGACTCCAGAAGTG
The DNA here is from genome assembly GCF_964204655.1 of Triturus cristatus. Taxonomy (NCBI): domain Eukaryota; kingdom Metazoa; phylum Chordata; class Amphibia; order Caudata; family Salamandridae; genus Triturus; species Triturus cristatus. The sequence continues at coordinate 45,830,308 of NC_140589.1, forward strand.
CGTTTGCATCCGTCTCCTCTAGCTGAAAGCTGTGGCATTAGGTCTACTACAGTCTTTCCTCCCACAGATCATAGGCTCCTCTGGACTTGAGGGCACAGACGATGACAACTGGATAACAGTGTATCCCATCGGCACACAAGGAAGCACAACATCATGACCATTATCAGTGGAAGGGCAAAGAGGTTGGAAATGGTCAGTCCGACATCCGATCACACTGACAGTGGAGCATGTTATTGGCACCAACAAGTGGGCGGACACTTTGAGCAGGTCATCAAAGGAATGCTACAAGTTGAACAACATCTTTTGTCATGGGTCAAAACCAAAGTTGGATCCGTTCACAACCACTCAGACACAGAAATGGCAATTTTATGCAAGCTGGCATCCACAACCGGGGTCGTGGGGGGAATTTCTTTTCAATACCATGGTCGGGAATCTTTGCTTACACCTTTCACCCAATGGACTATGGGCCGAATGTATGAAGCCTTTTTTACGGTCGCAAACAGGCTTTTTGGAATATACAAAGCCCAAAGTGTGATTCGGTAGCTTCTTACCAAATTGCAATTTGGGTTTTGCGATTTGGTATTTGGAAGGGGCATGTTTAGGGCATTTCTTCCAAATCCAGAATCGCATGGGTGACCGAAATGCAGTCGCAAAACATTAGCACTTTACCACCAACTCAAAGTTGGTGGTAATGCATTCACAAATTGGAAGGAGTTCCTACGAGGCCCCTTCCCCTCTGTAAATCTTGGGAAAACATTTTTTAAGAGCAAAGCTTTTTATTGTTGAAATGCATCCTATTTTCCTTGAGCACAGTGGATGCATACAAATAGATATTTCAGGTGATTGTAACAAGATTCTAGCTAAAGTCAGAGCTGAAACAGCAAACAAAACTTACAAATCAAAGAGGGAAAGGTTTTCTCTATGGTGTTCAAACAGCAACGTTCACCCTATATTTTCTTACCCAGGACAGATGTTACCTTATCTGCTGAGCCTAATGGGCCTTTCTCAAAAATGTGTTAAGGTACAATTAGCAGAGCTTTCATTTTTCCGATCTTCTAATAAAACACCCCTGTGGCAAGGAGACTTGTGGAGGTATTTTTAAGAGAGCTTTTTAGGGCTTGTCCTCCATTGAAGCATTCACCAGCTCCTTGGCTGTTATATGCAGTGCTGGGTGATGTGGCCTAGCAAACAAAGATGGTGGAAGCTGAGCTCCTGCCTTGGTTGCAGGTGCAGCAGTGATCCTCGGTGCTGACGGGGCCTTCAGGAGTGCTAAAAGCATCCCCCACTGACCTTAAAAGGGGAAGCCCTCCCCTTCGCTGGTAAATCTCCCATCTCCACTACAGTGCTAGGAGGTGGGAATGCTGTGAAGCTAAGAGGTAGTGGAGACAAGATGGCAGGCGCGACTCTCCCATGAAGCCCGCAGTACAGAATGCCTCCCAATCCCGCGCAAGAGGGCTGTGCGCTATCACCAGCGATGCAGTCCTTCCCTTCTCTGATATTCTGTGCATTGCAATACATATTACTTCTCCAGTTTCCTGCCTTTCAGCAGCCTCAGATTTTGGAGGGTGCTGTGAAGGATGCCAAAGTAGGGCAAGGCGCTTCAACCTTCGCTTTGTTGGTTTCCGTCAAAGCACAGAGCTCAGCCCTAGAAGCTTTCCTTGAGACACAATGCATCAAATCTTGGATGCCAGCCGGCCTTCTCTCCTTCTACTTTATTACTGAATGTGCCCCCAGATCCCTTACATGGAAACCTCCCCCCAGAGCACCTCTGCGCCCCTTATAGCAAAGATACCAAACCATAGAGACTGGCATTATGTGGGAGGCACGCTGAGCGTGGGAAGTTTAGTTTCAATCACACCATGTAATGATCTTCCCTGCCTAAACTGGTCAGGTACAACTGTTGCGGAATTCATATGGCAAAGTTTAGCAGAAACTCAGGGCCCTCAAACTTTAATGGATGCTTATGTGTCCTGCAAAACTTTAAGTAACTCATAACTCCAAACCATTTTTCGTTGATACCCCAGAGGCTGCATGGAACTAGGCAAAGGAGCAGCGACCTCGCCGAAGCAACCAAACTCTTCCTTATGGATTATCAAACTCACAAAACGTCCCAGGCCGGAGAGAAGGACCAAATCCTGCAGACGATAGTGAATGACTCTGAGGACACAGGCTTCCTGAGACTCTGAGGATACCTGTTGTGACCCCAACCACCACCCGGCTTCTGGTTCATCACTACTGGATCTTCGTCTCCCCGAATCATAGACCTGAAAGCATCTATGGAGAGGAAAACTGTTGTTTAGTTCTCCGCTGTGACCTAAGAGCGTTCGTCCGGTTGCACCAATATGTCCTTTGCTCTGATGCTCCTGCAGTGGTCACATTCTGGGACTGTAGTTGAACTCGCACCTTGTTTTTGTTGAAGATGCTTCTGGGTGGAGGTGTAGGATGGGGGTCAGTTGGGGGAAAGAGGTTGATTGTGTTATCCCGCTCGGGGCTTTCAGTTCACTGATGTTGATGGTTTTGTGTTTTTTCTATGTTCTTACACAATACGACATCTACAGCTTGTTGGTGTTTCACGGCCAGACCTTAGATGCCCCATAGAAACCATCAATCATCGTCCCATGAGTACACAAACAACACCCCCTACAATCATGTATGAGTACACAATCAACACCCCCTACAATCATGTATGAGTTCACAATCATGACCTGGAATGTCAGTGGCCTCAATGACCGGATTTGGTGTGGAGACGTTCTCCACTTCACAAAACGCTGCAGCAGGCTTCATGATCCAGAACCCCATTTATTAGGTACAATTGCTCCGTCTTGGCTCAGTACGGGTATGTCCTGGCAGACCATGCTGTGCACACGAGGATCCGGAGGAGTTGCGACCCGTCTCCGTAGATCCTTCTCTCTGGTCATCTCCCAAGTGATGCCGGACATTCCGCGCGATACACTGTGGTTGACGGTCCTCTTGACGACCGCCTCTACCATTTTCTAAGTGTATACGTTACTCCTCTTAGTTAAGGCCGCATTGAAGAGGCTTTGGTGTACCCTGCAGTTACCCCAGGGAGTCTCCTTTTAAGGGAGTGACTTGGTTGGGATGGCTGGATGACTCGGATCTGAGGGATGCTTGCCTGTCCTCCAGGGCACTGATCATCCCTTCTAGACACTGACTCGTAAAACTCAAATACCTGCACATGACCTATCTCACGCCTGTAAGATCGTGGCAGGCTAACAAGCTGGCTGCAGGAGGCTGTAGTGAACCCCTCACACCTCTGGACCACATCACTTTCTGTACTAAGGGTGGCTGTGCACATGGATTGGAAATAGCCGGGAAACGGTGGGGGGCCACACACCCTGGGCCCCAGTAACACAATGTGTATTTGTAAAGCGCATGTTCACCCGTAGGCCTCTTGGCTCTGAGTAACGGATGTTTATTGTCACCCAACTCAACAGTACTCATTTTATGGACCTCAGAAGGATGAAAGGCTGAGTGGACCCACCAGGATTTAAACCTGTGACCATGAGGTCGAACACAGGCCCCCACAGTGAACGCATTAGTCCACGAGGCCACCAGACCCGGCCCCGTTCAACTGCACTAATGATAGCTGCTCCCAGTGGCTTCCATTCATGGGACATACGTATTCTGTGAAAACCCAATTCTGCCACCTTCTACTGACCATCAGGGCCGTTTCTACCATTAGGCAAGACTAGGCGGCCGCCTAGAGCTGCAAAAGGGGAAACATTTTTTTTAATTCGAACCTACGAAAGTAAAGCTAGGCAGCCACCTAGTCTTGCCTAACGGTAGAAACAGCCCTGAAGGGAACGACAAGGTGGGTATTTGTGAAAAAGAATGCGTAAGCCACACACGCTAACAAGCTGCTTCTGTAGCTTTACAACGGCAAACTGAGTTGCCCTACATCAGAGTAAAGGGGCGTAGCTCTATGGTGACAAACGCGCACGGTGGTATGTATACCCGAGGCCATCTTGGACTAGCTTTGCATAGTCTGATGTGAGAGTTTCAAATTTAGTACGCGAAGGGGTGAGGGGGTTTCACTGTTAGGCCTTATTAGCCTTCACTAGCTGCCTAAGCGTTACTATAACTGCTTCTGCAAACTAAATAGTGGGTCAGTGCACCTTTTTCTGCACTTCATTTTGAAATCTACTTCTATTTCATTTTTCTTCTGGACGAATAATAAATACTTAATATTGTATTTCTCGAACATTATACTCCATGTTAGCGCTAGCATACTTGGAAAAAAACAAGGTAATTGGCATAACACCTGTTTTAAAATACAGCAACAAATTACTCATTACATGATGGCAACCACGCATATTCACTACTCGGGCGACTCTACGAGCCCCAGAATACTTTTGCTGAATTTCAGACTAAGAGAATGGGGTTTGCAGGGCCAGGGCACCTCAGAGGACTGTAGTGAAAGTGAACTCAGTTTACCATCTTCCACTCGGAATACTGTGCCTGGTCTTCCTGCCCTCATACCTGAATGTGTACAATGGAGTCAGACATCTCGGATAGCACGTAGCTCACCCTCATCGACAGGCATATCACTAGGTATGTAACAGTTGCTCGTCCTGCAACAATTCACTGCGGAGTTTAATGAAAACCTGCTTTGTCTTTCCACCCCACACGTCCCTTTGTTCAGCCCCTAGACCGCCCCTAGTTGAACTATTAAAAATGGTTATTGTTCTCTTTTGAAATTCTGGGCTGAAATATTGGCAGCTCAGTGAACTTTGCTCCTGTTGTCATAATAATAGGCTGTTCGTGCCTAACAAACATGGATGCGTTCTCATGATGTAACGCAACTTGTGCTCCTGTAACGGTGCGCTCTGATACCCGATAATGTCGGGTCAAGATCGCGCTATATAAAACTCTGTAAAAAAAATAAAAAGAACTGACCACTGGCCTAGTGTCATGCCCGATACCGTCATCCGGTAGTGACTGTTTAGGCCAACGTCAATTTCCTCGCTGGGATTTTTGAGCCAGTGCTTACCCTATTAAAAGTAAGACTACAAATCCCAGAATGCAATGCACAGGTGACCACAAACCCGGGATTGGTTGAAGGTGTTCCACAACATGGAACCACTTGTCAACTATGGTGAAGTGTGCATTCTGCCTTGCACCGGCTCAAATTCTGGTCAGGATCACTCTCATAGCGGTACCATGCACAAGCTTGTCAATAACTTCTATTCACAGCGCCAAGAAGCAGGTCATTCTGTGTTGTACGCCAAACGTTATTAACGTCTTGCCATAGTCTCTGATTAGCACAGATTTGAGCATCATGAACTATAATCTCCCTAACGTGGAAATCTTTTAATTGTTGTGATCAGCCTCTCTTAAATAGACACAATGGTAGACGATAACTATTTCAGGTGCCTCAGTGGAAAAAACAAGCGTTGGCAAAGCCACTAGGTCTTTCCTTGGAAGAGGGTGCAAGTTACTGTTTTTGTTGTTTCTGGGTTTGAAAACGAGGTGCACTTGACGCCTCGGTGGTATTTAAACACAAGGCTCTCTTGGGCACCCCTGTACATAGTTCTGCGAGTGTATGGCTACCGTAAGGGTCTGGCCTGGGCCTTTCCTTGAGGTCGTTTGCAGGACTGACTGTTGTGATTGTGTTTCCTGATAGTAAATGGGGTAACATAGAAGGGTTCGGCAGTAGAGGGTGTGCCTCTCTAACCCTGATGACAGGGGAGATAGTAAAAGGGAGGGGGCGGCATTTTTCAATTCTCGCCCAGGGCGGCCAAACACCTAGAAACGGCCCTGCCGACCATCTGTTGATGGCTGCAAGGTGCCGCCTCCGTCCCCTATAAAATGCGTGCGTTGACCTCTTTCCCAACCCCTCTCTCGTGAGACACCGAACCCGCCGACTAAATTTAAACCAATTGTTTGTATTGTAATGTTTGGAGCATCCACTTGTAATAAACGTTATTGTTTATTTTGTTTTTATTGTGTCATACCCCGTGCATAGCATTCACTCCATTATCTATGTACGAAGTCATTTGATAATTCCACTGTGACGCCCGATTAAACGAGTATAAAGGTGTTTGAGCGTTCACGGGACTCGGAAGAACTTTCGCAGCCGACAGTGACGTCACGATGGTGGCTGACCTGAAGAGTGATCGTATCTCTGCGGACTGGCGCGGCCTTCCATCCTTCCAGAGTAGGTAGATTGAGCTCCATTAAATTGGGTGATGATAAAACCTATTATTTAAAGTGCCGACATCTGTTAGAAGAGCTATCTAAAATAGCAATTTACTCTAATTATAGCTGTCTTACTCGGAGTTTCCCGCCCCCGGTTGTCTCACCTCGCTCCTTTCAGAACATCACCTGCTGGCTTCCTCTGCTGAGGCCTCGTAATGATTTGAAAACAGCTAAAGCAATTAGATGACGTACGGATATGCAAATGAAAAGGATAACACATGCCGATTCAAATTACCCCTCTCTGCAGAGAGCGGAGGTATCCCGTAAAGAAGCCATTACCCCAGAACTCAAAATGTTGATGAAAAATGAATTCAATCTGGGATGTAAAGAGGAGTTCGATGAATTGTTTAGATGATAGAAAGCGAATGAGTATTTTTTACAGTGCTTTTGTACCCTTAAAGGGGTTTCACGGAGCAGTGGAACAGGAGGAGAAGCTCGCAGAATACAACAGCTGAAATGATTATAAGTTACTTGTGAAGTTAGAGGCGATCAGCCTTCAGCTTAATTTGTAGAAGAATACGTGCCGGGGCAAGGGTCGGACTCGGGAACCAAAGCACCCCTGGCAAAAATACTCCAACCAGCTCCTTTCCCCTCATCTCCTCGCAAAGCCCCTCTTTCCATCCATCCATCCTCAGTTTCTCATCTCTCTCTCTTTCTCCTCTTTGCTGCTTTCTCTTTACCACCCCCCTCTCTCTCTTTCGAGGCCACCCCATGCCAGCTGCTTTTAACCTCCTGTCGCTGGGCGGTGAAGCCAGTGGTACCAGGTGTGGCCCTGGGCTTCCAGAACCGGCCTCCATGGGCTCCAGCCCACTAGGGAAATGCCCGGTGGAATAAAAGACCTGTCCGGCCCAGGGCTTCCGTCCTGGACGTCAGCTCAGCAGAGGTAGTGATTGTAGCTTGTGCCATGACCAAGCAGCAAATTCACTTTGACAACATAACATGTTAAAGCACACGTTCACCCGTGGGCATCTTGGCGCTGAATTACAGATGTTTATTGTTACCCCACTCAATGATACTCATGTTATCGACCTCAGAAGGATGAAAGGCTGAGTGGCCACGCTGGGTTGTCAGCCTGTGGCCATGAGGTCATACAGAGGACCCTGCAGGATGTATTAGTCCACTAAGTCACCAGACTGAGCCACCAACCACAGCAAAAACTCCTAGCAATGTCCCCCACTCGCCTGCACTCCAGGGGGGCAATCTTTTGCTAATCTGGCGAGATGCTCATGAATAAACAGCGCCTGCCCAACCCTGCTGGGGCGTAATGACAGATAAGCTTCCATATTGGCTACCGGACAGGCCACGTCCCCTGAGGCTGGAGATAAATAGATAATGGATCCCTTCCCCAGAGGGTCAGTTTTTGAACGCCTCAGGACCACCTCTAACCTGCCGGAGACTAATTTTGTGTCCTGCCATTGCAGTCCCCCTGTCTGATCCTCCTTAGAGGCTCCCACCAACTCCCCTAAGCGGAAGGCCCCATAAAAGGCTAAAGAAAAAGCTGCCCCGAACAAGGCGCACTCATACCGTGATGTGCAAACAGCCGGCAGTACTCCCAGGATGTCCCTTAACAACTGCACGTTAAGAGGCCTGCGTGTATCCCTCCTAGACCCCTCAAGTCTGGCCCATCCTGACAATGCCCTCCTTACCATGAAGCTAGCCCCAGGGTCTTGGATCCCTGCCAACTTTGCAAAGAAGCCTATCGCTGTTACGCGCGCCCTGGCATAAGACGCTGCTTTGCCCTGGTTCCTCAATACCATTAAATATTCACAAAGGGTCACCGCTGAAAAAAGGGGGGGGCGATTTGGGCTTGCATGCCCCACAAAATTCCTGTAATCCCTGAAATGCTGCTGATAAGTTCGACTCGTGTTTCTGCTCAGAGATGCTCCCACCAGCCCTGCTAATCCGGCACTCCAATCCTCCATAGCGAAGCTGGAAAAGCCGTCATCTGCTCGTCCGCCAGCGGATGGAACTTCCTGAAATCCTGCAACTTGAGGCGAGACAAAGCATCAGCGGCCTGATTACGTACACCAGGAATATGTGCGGCCCTGAACACCAAATTCAATTTCAAACAGGCCAAAACCAGATGCTTCAATAGTCGCAACACATGCTTACATGAAGCCCCCTGCCTATTAATAGCTTCCACCACCGACATATTGTCAGACCAGAAGACCACAGTTTTGTTCCTGAAAAAGGGGGCCCAAATCTCCACCGCCACCACAATCGGGAACATTTCCAAAAAGGCAATATTTCTGGCCACCCCGTTCTCATGCCATGCCAATGGCCAATCGCCTCTGCACCACTGGGTCCCCAAGATCGCCCCAAAACCAATGCTGCCCGCTGAGTCCGTAATTAAGCCCAATTCAGCGCTAGACCGCGCCGGTTCTGGCCATATTACCTTACCATTGAATCCCTTCAGAAAATCACGCCATACCCTCAGGTCCTCCTTGACCTCCGCCCGTAATCTTACATGATGGTACTTCTGCGTGAGCCCAGTCATGGCCCGAGCAATGGACCTTGAGAACGGGCGGCCCATAGGAATAATACGCAGAGCAAAATTCAACTGACCCACCAAAACCTGGAGTTGATGTAGGGTTACTTTGGGGCCTGCCAAGGCGGTGTCAATGGCCTGAGAGAATGCCCTCACTTTGTCCAATGGCAGTCTGCACTCCCCCGCCACGGTATCTATTTCGATCCCCAGAAAGGACAGGCTAGTCACAGGACCTACAGTCTTCCCCGGGGCCAAGGGCACTCCCATTTCGGTCAACAAAGATACCAGCTGACCCAAAGCCCGCCCACAACTCTCAGACCCAGGCGGGCCCATGATCATGAAATCGTCTAAGTAATGCACTATCTCCCTATGTCCGGTTTTTTCCACAAACAGCCAGTGTAGCATCGTGCTGAACGTCTCAAAATATTTGCAAGACACAGCGCACCCCATAGGCATGCATTTATCAAAGTAATAGCGGGAGTCAACCTGAAAACCCAAGAGGTGATAGTCCTCCGGATGCACCGGCAGGAGCCGGAATGCAGACTCAATATCAGTCTTTGCCAACAAAGCGTGTGGCCCCAGGGCCCGCAGTTTCAGTAATACTGCATCAAAGGAAGCATATGTCACCGAGCACAATGCTGGGTCTATTGCATCGTTCACTGATGCCCCCTGTGGGGCTGATAAATTATGAATCATCCTGAACTGCCCAGGCTCTTTTTTAGGTACTACCCCCAAGGGAGAGCACACAAACCCGGGCAAAGGAGGCAAACCAAAGGGGCCCGCCACCCGCCCCAGTGCCAATTCCTTGCCCACCTTACTTGTCACCACATCTGAGTGCATCCGTGCTGACATTAGATTCTTACAGATTCTTAGATTCCGAAGTCGTCGTTGTCCCCGTAGGAAGAGAGGATGAGTGAAGGTGAGGAGCGGGCCTAAATAGCCCCTACGCCCCACCTCCACTCATCTCGACCGGAAATTCGCGTTCGCTCAACGTAGCTCTGACCCGGAAGGACACCCGCTGCCCGGCAACCAATTAGGCTGCCGGCCAAGCTAACGCCCCCAAGGGGGTGTGTCGCACGGGGCGGGGGGGAGCCGGGTCCTAAGGGCGCGCTTCCGGATGGTCGCGCTTGGCATAGTCCACTAAGTCACCAGACTGAGCCACCAACCACAGCAAAAACTCCTAGCAATGTCCCCCACTCGCCTGCACTCCAGGGGGGCAATCTTTTGCTAATCTGGCGAGATGGGACAAACAACAAGTGGGTGCTGGCTGCTCTGCGGGGTGGAGCCCAAGCGCCACCTCATTCCATATCCTCATTAGCAACAAAACATCACTGAGGTGAATTATGCAGAGACGTCCTGGCTGCTAAGGACGGGAGCAGTAGAGCCCCTTCCCTGCCCACAAAGGGGAAAAGGTACTGGTTCAACATACTTTCTCATACGAAAGAAACAACCCGGGGTAAACTTCAGACCCATAATTGGGGCTCCTGGTTTCATGGTATTTCTTTTTTACACATTTCTGTCTGTACCTATCCATATTTATGTCTTTGGCCGTCTTATTGTATTTATCTATATTTATTTTATGTTTTGGGAAAAATTGAGTCACAAAATGGTATATTTCCACATTTATTTAACTAATGAACATGCACTCATACTTTGGTGCCAGTCACATTTTAGTAAATTAAGCAGCCAAATACAGCAAAACACTAGAGCCACATGTAAATACAGCATTATATATAAATATGTGTCAACTAATGCCTGTATTTAAGGAAATCTTATCATGTTTTTTAACTCCCTACGCTGTCTATCTGCTCAGCTGTTGGCCTGTGATTCATGAAAGACAGCATGAAGAGTCACTCACAAGAAGCACAACTTTCAGTATTTTTCTGATTTTAAAAATGAATATAAACAGGAAACACATTGTTTTCTGTCTGTATATATCTGTAAAAATCAGTAAAAACTGAAAAATGGGAACCTTACCCATAACATACCCTTGGCAGGCTAATAAACCGATCAAAACCCAAAACTGCAGTCCTCAACTTGAGAGAGCAGGCTTGATGTGCTCTGTCATCAGCAGAGGATATATTTCCACATCCTGACAGCAAAGCAACACAGGAAGTTCCTTCGATTTATAGTGGCGAAGATGCATTACCAGTACGTTGTGCTGCCGTTCGGTTTCAAATCTACCCTTCGGACGCTCTCCAAATGCATGGCAGTAGTACCAGCCCAGCCTCGTCGCCAACAGACATTCATGCACTCTGACATAGATGGCTGGTTTGTAGACAGTCAAGTGAAATAAAAAAAAAATCCATTTGCATTTCTATCGTCTTACTTCAGTGACTGGAGATGCAGGTAAATTATGAGAAATCAATCATGGAAGGTGAGGCTTGGTTGCGATTCAAGATGGCCGGCTCCCGGTGAAGCTGCTGTTCATCCTGCGTGCACTTAATGTCAGTTACTTGGATTTGCCCACAAGGACTAAGAGCTGGGGGGGGGGGGGGGGGGTGTTGGAAGGACAGTGCGGCATCCGCTTCCCCTCTTACCTCAGATGATCATTGCAGAATGATGCCCAGTACATTAACAGATCCCTCAAGCACTGGATATGGCTCAGGGCTCAACTTACAAGGGCTTCAATGTGCCGCATGGCCCAACTTTGAGCCACTTACAGATACAATTGCCAAGAGTATCGCCCTGAGACGTCATCAAACTCACTCCATGTGTGCACCTGGTTTGTAACGATTTTGCCACCTTGATGTGTGGCTATTACACAAGAAGCCAAAGGTGGGCATGCTACGCCATATCCTTCGCTTCTTGAATACCTCTATTTTCTTGGTCGGTTGCATATTGGTAAACTGCTACTTGCCTTGAATGCTACTGGCGACTGGCGAATATGAAAGTCATTCACAATAGCCACCGAAGACCTCTGATTGCAACATTACGTGTGCTTTTATTGTGTCTAAACTAAACGCAGGGAAAACAGAAATCCTGCTTTTCGGAGGGGCCAAGTGGATTTGGGACGCCACATGGTGGCCACAAACACTTGGGGCTGCACCAATCCCTAAGCAATGCGCAAAAAATGTGGGCATCTTTATAGATGACACCCTATCCATGAAGGACCATGTGCGGGCCCTTTGTGGCACGGGTTTTGCCACCTTGAAACTGCTACACAGGCTTTTTCCATGGATCCCATTAGACTGCAGACCAACAGTCACGCAGGCCCTGCTTATAAGCCAACTTGACTACAGTAAAGGCCTATTTGTGGGCATGAATGAGTCTCTCTTCACGCGGTTACAGGTACTTCAAAATGCCGCAGCCAAGCTCGTGTGCAATAAAAGCAGACTAAGCTCAGCATCATAGTGCATGAAAGACCTGCACTGGCTTCCCATGCGCCAAAGAGCTGTTTTTAAATTGCTCAGCCACGCTCACAGAGCACTATTCCAAAACGGCCCCAAAATACTTCATGGGAAAATCGAGTTCTATGTCCCTACAAGGAACCTACGGTCTTCATATCTAGCACTAGCCAGAACAAAACGTATAAAGAAAGTAAGGTCCGGAGGGCGCTCCTCTCATACCTGGCAGCCAAGAGATGGAACGATCTCCCCACAGACCTACGACTCACATCCAACTATCTGGAGTTCCGGAAAAAACTGAAAACTCATCTGTTCCCGAAAAACGAATACTTACTTGCCTGTACCAGCAGCCTATTACCCTCGTTCTCACTACTAGCGCCTTGATATCCCCTGGGATGAATGCCGCGCTCTATCAATAAAATAAAGAAATGAAATAAATAAATAAACTGAAACAATCTCGCCAATTTCTGTTTTCAGAGGCAGTTACCAGGAAGTCAAACATGGCTTCCTCAGCCCCACCGATGATGAGGTGCGAGACGTCATTCCTGAGACACTGTTCAAAGTTTAACTTTAATTAAAATGACCATGGGGTCAGTTAGGGATGATATTGCGGCTACAGAGGTGTAGTCTTTGTGAGCCGAGCTGGTTTCCTTTCAAACCCATGTGAATTTGACAAACAGGAGTCTTGCAGCTGTGAAGGACCACAAGGAGGGACCATCCAGAGGTGCTGATCTGGGGCAGGAATTGTGCAATCTTTGTCCCAAGACTATCGATCTGAAAGACAGCTTCATAGTCTTAATGTCTGACTTTCAGGTGTATGAGAGGGCGCTGAGAAAGTGACATGTCTTCCTTGACACAGTTTATCTCGCAGTGCGCACAAGAACTCCATCCTCTGCTGGACTTCCAGAGGGTGCATGGCATTCACAGCCAAGTCCGACATCCCAATGCTACATTACATGCTCAAGCGGCTTCTGGTAAGTAGATTCGGACATGGCGTACTTGTGTGGTGTAATGGAGCTTCGAGTATTGGAGGGGAGGCTCCATGGTGGTCTCCACGGACATCACAAGCTGTTAACAAAGTGCAAGGCCTGCTGAAGGAGTTTCTCTGAAGTCATTTAGCGCCCCCCGGGGGCTTATTTATGAGAGTCCTACGCCACTTTTGCACCAGATAAAGTGGTGCACGCGTGACACAAGCCTCTGTTTTGGATCTATGAAGCCACACTAAGCCACCCTGTATGGCTTTGAAAGGCATCATAAATCTTGACTTAGGCAACGCAGCGCAAATCGCTGCATCGCTTTACTCTGCACCCACGTGGAGTTCCATGGGCGTTGCAGTGAGTTTCCTACTCAAAACTCATGGAATTTGACTCTGCCCCAGATCTACAAAATCATGTACACCTGGGGAAGCACCAAATCTATACGCCTCCCGAGGTAAGGCGTGATGAGGAGAAATATGTTTATTTCTCCTAGTCTTTCCTCTTTCTATGCGTGATGCATTCAGCAGCACACCTAAGAAGAGATAAACACCTCGTAGGATTGTTTTTGTTCAGGAAGTTGCCCCTTCCTGCACAAAAACAATCCTGCATGCAACGGAGGCGCCCTTGCGCCATGGTGCAAGGGTGTCTGCATTGGCAATAGCCTCCCGAAATGGCACCCGCAATGGGTGACAGGAGAGGAATGTACTGTATTGCATAAATACGGTGCATTCCTATCCTTTTACATTGACGAGGGGCAGCGCAGCAAGTTGCCTTCCTGTGCTGCCCTACGCCTCGGCAGCGGATCCCACCTTGTCCCTTCCCAGGCGTGTAAGCACGGCCATTTGATCCATTGTGTCGAGGGTAGGATTGGGTTGCGTCTGTTTCTTCCCCCTGTTTTCATGTTACTAAAATATGTTTGACAAGGGGTAGAGACAGGCGTGTTGTATTCTCTGATTACAGGGTTCTACTTTCCATGAAAGATAAACCAGACTGTATTTGCAAGATCATTTGTCAATAGACATGTCACATGTTCTTCCTTCATGGCTGCCCATGACAAGGAACTGAGACAAGCACCACTTGGTCACCGACTTTTAATTACGATCCTGCAGAGCTGGTATTGGATGCCGTATACACCGCAAGGCGCAAAGCTGATACCCAATAACCTCTTCTTCTTTTTAATGTTTTTATTCGAGGGTTAATGAAAGTACAATGCTAGTGCCACATATTTCCAAAATGTAAGCACATCAGGTAGGCAATGCTTTACATACATGTGACATATGTGTAGAAATTTACCTGATAGTAGACTTACAAAGGGCCCCTGATGAATAACTCGAAACAGGGCAAATTGTGAATGGATGGAACAACTTTATACACATTTGTCTGGCCTCTAATTGACAAATTATTAGCGATGGCAGCTCGTGTGTCGACAGTTGCACAGAAGTGATGTAACCGGGCACAAGATCTCACGTTACTGGCATTTCGCATCGGAAATCCACAAGATCTTTCAGAAAGAGATGTTATTTTGGAGGTCTCCAAATGTATTTGGGTATAAATGCAGGAGGAAGTCTCGCTCCAAACATTTCCAGTTGTTTGTTGCAATAAATCATATTTTTAGCCAGTGATTAACTTTGCTGGGGAGGCAGTGGGATTGGCCCCAAAAATTGGCTATCTGCCATTTTGTCAATAGCCGAGCTATTGTAATACACTTCTTACACTCCTCACGGACATCTTTCACCTATTCTAATAAAGTGGTGATGGTGTAGTGGGAGTGCGTGGACCAGTTACGGCAGAGATTTAAGAAAATATTTCTTGCCAGCACTCCTCAATACACGGGCAGACCCATGCGAGATGGAAGAACCGCGCACTCTGAGCTTTACATCTGTTGCATCTGTCTTCCTTCAAGCCCCACTTATAAAAACTATCTGAGATGTGATATATTCATGTACAGTCTGACATATTCAAACATACCATTAGCCCACTACAGATGGCAACTAACAAACAACACCTAACTCCCCACCTACAGTTACCCCATGCCAAGCTGACACATTTAGAGTACCACAATGGCCCATAACATCTAAGTTCACCAAAATAGTACCAAATCCCACCCAAGGCGACCCATGCAAGGTCAGTATTTCCACCCTCTAAATCCTCCTGTGAACGAGAGCTATTTGATGTATCTGTGTCAATGTCCAGGGCCAACTAGCAATCCACAAGATGTTTCCATGCTCTAGCCCTTTCGATCGTTTCCCGCCCTCTCTTCAATCCCGAAACAATACAGCACTCTCAAGACTTTCCCAATTAACCACTTCTTCTTGCCATTTAGTGATTCGTGGGCCTAGCACACTAATGTCTAATTGTCATTTTGCCAGTATCAATGCCAAGTCAGTAAATCTAAGATTACTAATCTAAGATTAGCTGGGATTTTTTGTTGATTCTTATAAGTGTGCGGGGGAGGTGTGAATCACACCTGTCTCTTGTTTTGACAGCATTATCTCTAATGCTGTATGAGGTGGATGGGCGAGTTCCCTTGTCTCAAGCTCTCTTGTACATTGTGAGTAGGCGTGGGGATAGCATTTGCATGTTATCCTTATAAAACTCACTGGGTAGTCCGTCATTTCGCGGCCACTGCTTCCTGGCATGCCCTGCATCACTTCTTTGGTTTCTTCTAATGTGATTAGCGTTTCTAAGTATTGTTATTGGCCATTTTTAGGTCTCGCTGAGCCAGCGCATGCGCTGCTCTGCGAGAAATTTAGTGAGTGGCTTTTTGAAGTGATACCAGAGGCTTTTGCTGGCCTCAAGCTTGCGTTCACGCGAGCAGCCGCCATGTGGGTTTCTGTTAAGGCTCATTAAGCCTTGCGTGCCTCTCTCTGCCTTGCTTGCTTGCACTTCAATTCCCTCCCCCTCCCCCACCACAGATCGCGTCACTCTGCTGGCCTCCACTCCCCCCCGCCTCTCTATACTGCAGCAGGCCGTAGCGTGCTTTTAAAAAAAGTATATTTTAGCGCGCTCTAACACCGTAGCGTGCTTTTTTTCTTTTTTTTCTTTTAGCGCACTCTAACACTAACAACTCTCGAACTGCATGTGACAGGCAGGCAGCTAGCTAGCTGTCCGTGGATTCCTCTTTAAGGTCTGTGGCACGCATTTACAGCAGCAGACTGTGTTCTCTGTGTCTATTTGTTTTATCCCAAGGAACCCACCTTCGTTGTCTCTGGGGGCTTGTCTACTGTTCACACTTGTTTTTACAGCCCTACAGACGGCTAACATAATGATACCAAGCTTACAGGCAATCCTTTTGACTGAATATCCTTTGAGAACGCTCACGGGGTAATGCGCCCCCCTTTTATCCTACCACATTTACAAACTATGCTATACCCAGCCTGCCTCATACTGTAAACATTGCATCGTGCTTCATGTCCAGACACCAAACAAATTACTGTGCAGCATACCCAGTGTACTCGAGCAGTACACAATGGCATATGCTCCATGTTCAAACTATAACCTCTGCACATACGTCTGTCTGCAGTCTTATCTGTGTGCACAAATTGTTCAGTGCCTACACACACCTGTGCAGACTACACAAGCACAATGCATGTTCAATGTCCTGTGCAACAACTGCACAAATACTGTGCACTCACACATATACGGCATGCACTGCCAGTGTACCATAATAGGGCACTACTATTCAGTTTATATAAGCTGTGCTCACGCAGTGCAAGAGCCTCCCAAAATCACCATTTTTGCACAGTCATTGCACAAGCACGTCTATATATGCCGACCAGTCAGTCACACACCTAGTGCCCCCACAGTCTTTACACGCAGTTAGAAGCTATTTGCAAACCCCTCTTCATTGTTCAACTTCCCATGAGAGTATACATTTGGCCAATTCTAACTGATGAACCCCTGCTCCCTGCTTTTTCAGAGCACTGTAGAGGGCACCAGCTCTACGGTCTCTGTGTACACTTTGTAATTTGAAGACAGTTTGCACTTCATCAGCACTGACACACTGCCCTGTCTGTGCCGCTGGAATTGTGCTTACCGCAATCACGTAGGAGTACACTAGGTATATTCAGGGCACCTATCTTGCTCCGACTGCCCCCTGAATATGGCTTAAACTGAGTGTGCGCATACACATTCATAGTTCTTATGTTAGCATACTATGATTGCTCACATTTGTTCTTCTTACACTTCCTGTGCTCTCTGCTGCTCGCACTAGAGCTGGGGAGCCAACAAATGAACAGGTGTCTCGTAGGCTCTAAGAATGTTAAAAAAAAGTGTATTTCTTGATACGCGGAAGGGTTTCTACTTAGTATATCCTATTTTATCATTGCATTGAAAAATATTTATGAAGAGGGGAAGTTTTTAAATATGAACTCACATATTCATCCCATCCCACCTCCATAGCGACAATGCCGTTCGTGGAAAAAAACTGCAAGCCCGTCATTTGCACCCTATATGTGGCCTAGATTCTTACATGGAAACACAGTCCAGTATATGTAATTGAGACGAGTGTCTGTAGAGAACATTCTGAACTCAGTTTTATTAAATTGCTCACAAATGCAAAACTGACGACAAAGAATCCATGGTGAAATAATTTGCCCAGGATCGCTCAATTTAGTCAAGCGGGGATAAAAGCCAGATTTGTCATTTCATTCAGCCAATAAATGGTTATCTCTATCCCGCTCCTTATTTACACCAAAATATGGGGCATATTAACAAGGGCCGGCGATAAATATCGCAAAGCGCGCTTAGCACTTTCATATTTATCGCCGGCTATCTCTGGAATTTATCGCCCGGTTAGTGCGTTATTAACAACGCGCATCGCCAAGGCGATAAAAATTCCAGAGATAGTGTGGATATCGCCGTTTTCCATGGTGAAAAACGGTGATATCCTAGATGAAAGGGCCTGTGGTCTTAGCCACAGAATACACCCCCCAAGTTAAGTATGCCATTGTGAGGAATTTAACAGACGTTAAATTCCTGCGTTAAGGCATACTTAACGCGATTTTAAAAATCGCTACCCTTCGCTGCTTTCGCGATATTTTCCCTGGTTGGTTTCACAGCCACGCCTACTTTGCATCTCATTAGCGATGCAATGTTAGGCGTTCTGGAAACGGGCGCTAAGTCAGCAAGACACGCGATAGCGTGTCTTTGCTGATAAGGCAACGGAATTATCGCCGCCCGAAAACGGACGCAAAAGCGGCGATAATTTCATATCGCCGCCTTGTTAATATGCCCCCAAGTTTTTTTCTTTAACTCTTGGTACATTAGGTTAGACTAGAGAGCATGGGCGGCAGGCAAAAGCCCCATGAAACCCTGGCTCGTTTTGGTCTCAGGAGTGTAAGAGGGCCTCGAGCTGAGCCCGAGCCAGGCATCGAGCGCTCGGCTAACTCTAGGGCACCTCTGGAGCTGCATGCACACACAGCCTCGTGAGCACTACACTCATCTTTCACATTTTACAACCTTCCAACTGAAACATTCTCCTCGGCCCCAAAAGTTTGCATAGGGCACTACTCACCCGCGAATACCGCACTGCATTTGAATTTCCAATGTGCGTATGCAGCTCCTAACTCATAAGTATATGTAAATGACGTTTGCTGCGCCACGCTCTGCGTCTATTATGTACTTTACGGTAGGCTGTCCATTAAGTTCTTAAAGGGTTTTTTTTTAACATGAACACGTGCCAGTATTGGACTGGGATCAAAAATCGGTTCGGGCACCCTAAAAAAAAGTGGCCCACGTTTGCGGATCGCGCTTTTCTGCTAAACACTGCTTCCCTGTTT
The DNA here is from genome assembly GCF_964204655.1 of Triturus cristatus. Classification (NCBI taxonomy): domain Eukaryota; kingdom Metazoa; phylum Chordata; class Amphibia; order Caudata; family Salamandridae; genus Triturus; species Triturus cristatus. Next base: position 45,849,119 of record NC_140589.1, read on the forward strand.
TAAGTATTTTTGGTTGGGTGAGGGAGGGTGGGGGGCAGTGCTCCACAGGCATGTTTTCCTAACTTCGCCGAGATAACAACAAAATGCAAATGTTGCCAGGACTCTCTGTTCACGGATGAGTTCACAGTGAACCCCACCTAAAAATAACTGAGGCCACTTCTGCTCAGCCCCCCTGCTCAATCTGCATACATTAAGGGGTGGCCCAGCGAAAGACTGTGAATGACCCATCTACCGCATTGGTAAAAGGGAGGTAATAGGGCCATCTGCACCCATCAAGGCCGCCCAGCCCCCACGGGGCCGCTGACGCCATCTCACAGCACAGAAGGGCCACAGCTGCAACTCCAGGAACAGCCACTCGCACCCTTACCAACCCCACCCTGCCAGCGGGTGTCAGTGGGCAGGGTCTATTCAAAGTAGAATCCAGAAAGCAAAATCCGCGGTACCTCACTTTTGGTGTAAATGCGCATGCGCTTAAAAGCAAAACATGAAAATCATGTGCTATCAAATGTTTTTGTATTATTTTCATTCCTCACCACAATGACTCCTGCCAAAAGCTACACTAAAACATTTCCGGGAAGTCTCGTGGCAAGACCTGGTGCCCACTGTGGAGTCATTTCAGAAATGGTATTCAAGCCTCAGTGGGGCAGAAAATATAGTTTGTTAGAAGAGTTCTTGGTAGTGGTTATTATTTTTTCTTACTATTTTTAATTATTATTTCATGATAATTGTAAACTGGGTTTCCCTCTGTAAAATTTTCTGGAGGATTGGGGCTAACGTGGGCCTGGAAAGAACTTCAACAAGCATTGGCATAGCCAATAGGTGTCGCTTTTGGTACCTTATAAGTATTTAGTTATGCAGCACAATATCCTTGGTGCAACAACATCAACTATTGCATGGCTAAACACTTATAAGGTCCCAAAGGTGAGACCTATTGGCTATGCCAATGCTTGTTGAGCCTTGGTTTTGCAATCGTATTTGAATATCAGGTGATGTCCGTTTTGGCAGGCTGAGATTTAAGATTTATTAAGGTCAGTGTCTTATTTAGGCTTGCTCAATGATTCTGCCCCATAAAGAGGAGTCTCGTCTTGGTATTGAATCATGAATAAATGAACCCACTTATAAAGCGCGATCAGCTGCTTCCATGGACGTGTCCCAGCGCTAATAATGGTGATGTCGCTATTCACCCTTGGGTGGCGGATGAGTTGGGCTAGAGTCCTCCCTGGCTTTCCCAGTCTCCACAGACTAGATTTGGAGCCTTTGGCTAGGTGATTTAGCTAGCATGTGCCTCTAGTTTAGATGAGATGTTTGCAAGCAGTTTTTTTTTTATCCCGCCTGTTACTGCACTCATTTCAAGTGCCGCAGTTCTCTCTCCAGCTGGTGTAGGGGCATTCTAATGGATTTTAAAATCCTTGCCTGCATGGATATACAGAGCCCTCTAATTACTACCTTGAAATCCTCCCAGAGTGTGCCAGCACAGCCCAGGGAACTAGCGTTTAGGGTGAAGTAATCGTGGATCGCAGTCTTGAGTCATCCTTGGAGATGGGTCCTAGCAGGATCTTTGGCGGCAGACTTCATGTCAATGCATTATGCTGTGGGCCTGGGAGTACAGTCTCAATGAGGGTCTTGACTTTGTCCTTGGAGATGGGTCCTAGCAGGATCTTTGGCGGCAGACTTCATGTCAATGCATTATGCTGTGGGCCTGGGAGTACAGTCTCAATGAGGGTCTTGACTTCGTCCTTGGAGATGGGTTCCAGCAGGATCTTTGAGGGAAGACTTCATGTCAATGCATTATGCTGTGGGCCTGGGGGTACAGTCTGAATGAGGGTCTTGACTTCGTCCTTGGAGATGGGTTCCAGCAGGATCTTTGAGGGAAGACTTCATGTCAATGCATTATGCTGTGGGCCTGGGGGTACAGTCTCAATGAGGGTCTTGACTTCGTCCTTGGAGACGGGTCCTAGCAGGATCTTTGGCGGCAGACTTCATGTCAATGCATTATGCTGTGGGCCTGGGGGTAAAGTCTCAATGAGGGTCTTGACTTCGTCCTTGGAGATGGGTTCCAGCAGGATCTTTGGCGGCAGACTTCATGTCAATGCATTATGCTGTGGGCCTGTGGGTTGGTCTGGCAGAGTTTGGGCCATTTGTTTGATGGATGTAAATGTGGAGTTATATCATGGTTGTCCAGCCAATAATCTATGCGGACCAGGAGTTGCGGACCGTGGAGGTGCAGGTTCCCTACTGTGTGGAGGCATTTCTGTCCAGCTAGATGTTTGTCCCGCCGTGATCTGCCATGGTATCTGTCAGCGACTTCACAGACGCTGGGTTTGAGAGGACTGACGCGCCGCTTCCATCCCTCCGCCAATCTGTGCTAGGGCCATTGGGGTCAATGACTGTAATACGTTTACCTGCTAGGATACCCCGTATGACCAGGTATCCACCATCCTTGCCTTTGAATATGTGTTAGAGGTGGAATTGGGTTCTCTTTGTGCTTAGGATTGCGACGCCGGTTGCATCCAATGAGGAGGGTGCAGTGTATCGGAGCAACAGTACTCTGGGTTAGGTGGGTCTTTTGACGGAGCGTGATGTCAAAAGCCGCCTCCTTAAGTACACAAGGATCTTCCTTGTCTTACATATTTTGGGAACTGACATCCCATATCATATTGAATTGCCTGCATGTTTGGAAGGGTAACTGTGCCGTGGGCGTACCTGCAATGTTGCTGTTCCCTGTACTCTCTGGCATTCATTCGAGATGCCCACCTGGTGTCAAATATGAGTTTGGGTTGTCGGTGGTCTTCTTTGCTCATACTAAAGCAGGAGGTACCAGAGTAGGGTATCTGTGGCTGTGAGGTGCCCGCTCGTGGTCTAGGGTACGGATGCCAGATGAAGTATGGGTCGCTCGCTGCAATAAGGCCTTCGCCCACCAGCTCCAAATACGCCCACTTCACCCTCATCCAGTAGATCGTTGGACATTGCTTCCTGCAAATCCAACTTACATGAACAAATGTTTATCAGTGCAGGGTTTTCAAAGAGGTGGCAAGCCACTGAAAGCTCGAGGCAGGCTCGAACCCGCATACCTGGCTCTGGCTTAGCTCGAGGTCCTCCTGGAACCTCGAGCTCATAAGGAGCCGAGATTTCATGTGGCATCTGCCTGCCACCCTACCTCCATCCACGAGGTGGGGTAACGGCCAGAGCTGCCGACTTTGGCACTGGGAAACAGGCTTGAATCTCTGCGTCAGCGCAACATCCTGTGATTCCGGGCAAATCATTTAACCTCCCTGTGCGCATGAAAAGAATGTGTCACTGTGCAACGTAAGTGGTGCTCATGTAAAGCGCTCCATTACCTCCGGGTCGAGTTTGAACTATATAAAAATTGCAGAAAAGTGCACAAGAAGTAAAAAATGTATTAACATAAAAAATGAAAGACATGATTTGCTCAAAGTGAAACCAGAAGATCTGGTAAAATCGCGGCTTCACCACTTAAATCGTGTGATCTCAGGCAAATATTTTATGTCACCAAAACTTCTTTTTCTTCATTAGCACATAGGAAAGCACTTTCAAATATGTGAGTTCAAAATACCAGTTCTACAAAAAAATGATTGTGCTTCATGTAACAGACTATAATTTTGCTCTGTAATCATCAGGTAAGGTATAGGGTTTACATGACAACTGTCTCGCCTCTTAGTTCACTATTCGTTCATGTTTAAAAACTATCCCTCTCAAGAAGTTCTTCTCAATGCAGTGCTACATTGTGAAATATTACATTCAACACTTTTTTAGAATTCTGAATAGACTTTATCGTACTTTACGTGATGTTTGTTGTGTGATCAACATAGCGAACATGTTCAGGGCTCGGCTCGTGACCGGCACTAGGAGCCGAGCCAGACCCTTGGCTCGGCTGTGGCTCGGCTATCACTGGTAATTCGATGACTCTCCCACCTCTAGGTTTTCACAAAACTTACCCTCAAACCGGTTTTACTCATGCGCAGTGTTGCAGCATGATCGAGTAATATGACTCAAGTAAAGCCGCCTCAGGTCGTGGGAGGGGGGAGTTCCGCGGTGGTGTTTTCCAGGAATGTTTAGAGATGCCCTCATAGAGTCTGAATGACTCTTTGACTCCTTCTCATCTTGGAAATAGAGATTTACTACAGAAGTAAATCCATTTCCACGGTAGGATACAGAAGGGAACACCCTCAACATTGGGGATATTGGGAAAGGGTTCTCTCCAGAGGAAAAAATGTAATGCACTGAAACTGAGGCAGAATGTACACGACTCACAAACATCAGAGGGGTTCAAGCCCAGCCAATCGCTCTGACGCAGTCTTGTCTGAAGGTTTCTAGACAAGACCAATGGAGTCTTCCATTCGCCAGACAGTGGTCTGCAAACTAAGACACCCAAAGGCCATGGGAACAGGTCCTCTTGCCACGTAGCCACTTTGTCAATGGAACTGGATAAAAGAAACTTTGCAGTCTGTCTTGTTGGAACAATCTGCCCATTTAGATGGTATCACCCAGAACACGTAGAAAATCAAAGACAGTCCGGCCATAATGGTACACAGCATTCAGAACCTGCACGTCTAGATACTGATCTCTCTGCACAACTACGAAAGCAACGACAACTCAGCCGCAAAAGTACAGCAGGCGTGTACATAACATTTAGGAATGGCGGTGTTGGACAGCATGTCTCATGACGCAGGCTCCGCCGCTCAGACCCGTTTTAAAAAAAAGGCTTTGAAAAACATGAACAGCCAAACAGTTGATCAACAGTTGAACAGTTGGTCAAACGACATCCTCACATTTCACGCCCGCTTTGCCTCTGCTGATCAGGAGACCCTCGACTGTAAGGCCCCTCAGCGAACAGCTCCCGTGTTTCATGGGCCCGATTCACTATTGGATCTCGTCAAATCCTTTAGCCTCACATGCGAAAACTCTGCTGATGATGAACACATTCTTCTAGAACTGCAAAATCTTAGGAGTCTTGAAAACTCAAGACTAGGTAACCACCTCTGAGCTACAAAACACAGAATGATAACACCTCACCTTATAGTCAACACATCTAGAGCTGAGATCCGCACATGCAGAGATTAGAAGGACTAGGATCTGTGGACAACATCCCCAGGAACATGCAGCATCACCACCATTAACAGAAGTAAGACACCTGGGAGTTATTATGGATTCCACCCTCTCCACGAAGTCTAAACCTAATCAAGTGAAAAAAATGCACTTCATTCCACTTGAACAATAAATTGTTCCTTCCTGCATCTATGTGTCAAGTTGCTCTAATCTTGTGTGTAAGGCACAGCAGGACTAGTGATCTCTCTCCACCTCCACTAGTGACCAGATACACAGGAATAAGATGGCCAGTGGTAGAAGTGGGGAAAGTGATCAAAAAAGAAACAAGCATTGGCATAGCCAATAGGTCTCGCCTTTGGGACCTTATAAGTGTTTAGTTATCCAGCACAACATCCTTAGTGCAACAACATCAAGTGTTGCATGGCTAAACACTTATAAGGTCCCAAAGGTGAGACCTATTGGCTATGCCAATGCTTGTTTGTATTCTCAAAGATAACACTTAGACCAAAAGACTGTTCACGAAGGTAAGTTACTTCTAGTAAAGATAGACTTTGGTCTAAGTTTGCCTTTGTCAATACCAAGAAGTAACAAACTTACACAAAAGTGTGAGTTTACCTTTGTGAATCGGGCCCATCGTCTTTATCTTAAGAAAACATGCGCCAGGCCTCACATTGACAGCAAAAGTCCACGACGGTACTTAACACATTTCCAGGGCCCCTTAACTCGTTCCGTGCTCATGACGGAACCACGCCGTCATGAGCCACGGTCGCCGTGTGCTCATGACGGAGTGGTTCCGTCATGCTGCGGCCGTTGGCGGCTGCGCCGCCCACGCGGCGCTAATTCCCCGCCTGTGCGGGCGATTAGCGCCGTGGGCGGAGTCATGACGGAACCACTCCGTCATGAGCACAGCGCCACCGCGCTGCCCCCAAACCCCCCCCAGCGCTGCGTCGGAATTTCCGCCGCAGCGAAGGGGTTAATGCTTGAGTAAAGAAATATTTAATCCCCTTCTTCATTGTTTTTCTAAGTGTAAACATAATAATTTCACAGCTGTATTAAGTGAGCTCAAAATGTTGGCAGCCAAAGAAAACGATTAGCAAACCAATGGCGCCTGCCTCCTCCCTGGCACGCCTGGCATTGCCTTACATTATGTGCTGGGCATGTTAAAGGGATGCTGCCAGGGTATCATGGTTCATGATTAGGGCTCCCGATTTTATGGTATTTATTTTTTTAACATTTCCGTCTGAATTTATCCATTTTTAATTATTGACCATCTTATTGGTATTTATCAATACTTATTTTGTGTTTTGTAAATAAGTGAAAATCATTTATTTAACTGATAAACGCACAATCGTACTTTGATGCCTGTCATGATTTAGCAAATATAGCAGCCAAGATAACATAACAAGACACCCACAGATAAATGTTGACATTATACTACAAAAATATGTTGACATATGCCATTATTGAAGGAAGTTTCACCCTGTTTTAGACCCCCCATGCTGTCTGTCTGCTCAGCTGCTGGCCTGGAATTCATGAAAAACAGAGTCACTGAAAAGAAGCCCAAGCTTCTGTATTTTTCCGCTCTTTGAAATACATGCAGCCGGAGAACACATTGGTTTCTGTCTGTATTTATCTGTAAAAACCAGTAAAAACTGAAAACTGGGAGCATCACTCATGATCCCTTCGGAGTTAGTGAGACTAGCGGTGGCCGTGCATCCTGTCTAAACAAAATGTGCAGCGCAAGGAGGGCGCGATATCTTCGGCCATCTTCAGCCTCTTATGAGTCATGACGCAATGAAATACGGAGAAGACTCGCAACTAAAAAGGTGCTTGGGGTGGTCTGTCTAGTCCTTTACCCCCCTTTACAGCCATCTCTGCATCACCGCCAGTATTGCTCTAAAGATAGAAATCATGTTATCACGGATGTATGTATGTAAAGCGACTTCTGTATACCTAACCCCAGCTAGAAAGCAGCTCACCTCTGAAAACGACTCACTTAAAAACTGAGCTTGAGGGAACTTTTTTTGAAAGCTGATCTCGAGCTGCCTACGAATGAATGAGTAGTTTAGCACTTTAAAAACTATAGCTCATTTACAGAATGAAGCAAGTTCACTGAAGGACTCCGCTGCTGCATTGTGCAACACTGAAAATCACTTGGACTTTGATTATGGCGTCACAAGCAGGCCCCAGGCCCAGCTCTCTTGCGCTGCTGTCCCACTCTGCTTCCTCCCCATTTTTCTGAGTGCTTTTTCCTGCTTTTCTCTCGTATGTACTGCTTTCTCCTTCCTTTCCCCATTTTTAGGTCTCGCCTACGCAGCGTGCATGTGCTGCATTGGGGGAACTTTAGCCGTCGCTCTGCTCATTTTCAAGCACACACTCGTGCTTGTGGCGGCATCCACCTTGCGGGAGCGAGCAGCGGCGCGCATGCTAATTGGCCGCTGCTCGCTTCCGCACGGCGGATGCCGCCACAAACACGAGAGTGCTTGAAAATGGCTGCTGCCTGTTCCCTTCTCAACTGCTTGTCATCGCTCCTGGTTTTGTTTCTTTAGATGTGCTCTGGGACATCATCTTTTTGTAGGCAGAACCGCTTCATTGCACTTCTGCTCCAGCGCTGGCCCGTCTCTGCAGCAAGCAGCCAGCCTCTCCCGGTGCTGTGTCACTAGATGGTGCCCATGGGCTCTCACTGCGTAGGCTTCTGCTTGCTTTTAATTGTATATAGCGTTAACTCAACACAAAGGTATTGCAGCGCTTTAAATGAGCTCCATTGACGTTACACGAGGACATATTCATTTTCTCGTAGGCACTTGGAGATTAAGGGAAGTGCGCAGAATCACAGGATGTTAAGCCTAGGACAACATTGGAATCTGGGGCTCCTGGCCACGGGATGGTGCACAGATGTTCCTTCCCTCCACCCTTTTAACCCTTTCCAACCCCTCTCTGCTTCCCAGGGAACAGCATGTTAAATGTGAAATGTACAATGCAAAAAGTCCCATTGATTCAGCGGGCCTGCAGTTTGAGGATTTTTTAAAAATTGTATATAGCGTTAACTCGACACAAAGGTATTGGAGCGCTTTAAATGAGCTCCAGTGACGTTACACGAGGACATATTCATTTTCTCTTAGGCACTTGGAGATTAAGGGAAGTGTGCAGAATCACAGAATGTTAAGCCGAGGACAACATTGGAACCTAGGGCTCCCGGCTCTCTCAAACATTCACATAGACAATAGGTCTAGCTTTTACGAGCTTACAAATGTTTCGCTATTCTACAGTTCATAATATTGCACCAAGGATATTATACTACATAGCTTAATACTTATAAGGTCCCAAAAGCAAAACCTATTGCCATATACAATAAGACCTGATAAGTGTTTAGTTATCCAGCACAATATCCTTAGTGCAACAACATCAATTGTTGCATCGCTAAAAACTTATAAGGTCCCAAAGGCGAGACCTATTGGCTATGCCAATGCTTGTTTACTGAGTGCTTTTCCATTGCTTTTACCGCTTCTTGTTTATTTTTCCTCATTCGCTGCTCCGGCCTGCCGCCCGTATGCCCACCTGCCCACAGCCTCCCAGCACCGCTCCCTCCTCGCAGGACCTACTTAATGGAGGCAGCAGCGCGGCCCCATTGAGTAGGCCCCAGGCCCTGCTCTCCTGTGCTGCTGCACCGCTCTGCTTCCTCCTCATTTTGCTGAGCGCTTTCTCCTGCTTTTGCCTCGCTTTTTTACTGCGTTCTCCTTCCTTCCTTCCCATTTTTTTTAGTGCTTTCTTCTGCTTTTGCCTCTTTTTTCACTGCTTTCTCAGCGAAGCAGCTACGAACTCGAGCGCCTTGAGACCCTCACGGGTGAATTGCCGTGCATTATAAATCCTGATTGATTGACAAGCTGGAAGACAGGATCGCGTGAGAGTGTAATTGTTAGCCACAGTTCATTACATCCAAAGACTACATAGACAATTATTTGTTTCAACACTGCCCTAAACGGCATTGGCTTACGACATGTCAGATGCAAAAAGAACGGCGTTGTTTTCAGAAATGTGCATATTGAAACATCACCCTACAGCCAGTGCTTAATTTGAGACGGTGGTTGCCCGTGCTCGGCACCAGCACTTACTTGTTCTCACCGGCACCAATAACAGTCTACCACATGGTAGCGCTATTTATTTTATTTAGAGATCTGCACAACAGTTGTTTATATATTCAATATACATTAAAAAAAATGACTAGTACTCGCCGTCCAAGCCATTCTTATAGTTTTGGGGACCTGGAATAGTTCGAACCGTCACACTTGTAGGAGTGTGATAGTTAGCAGATGTATTTGTATTGTCATTTGCAGCGCGGGCAGGCGCTATGTGTTGTGCAAACTGAAGCGGCCTCCTGACGAGGGCCCTGACACTTATACATTTTACAAATTAAGCACTGCCTAAAGCCGCAATTCAGCAAGCGTATTTGTGTTTAGAGATTGTGAGCCAGGGTATTAAACCAATCTGAGGTCCCAAACCCTGCGATCTGCAAAATCATATTGTTTGAAACAAAAAAATGGCGTTGGGCCACGTACTAAATTCCGTTTGCTGGATGGAAAAGCCTTACAACTTGCAAATTATAAGAGTTTCTGAATTGGAATTAGAAGCTACCATGAAAGCGGTATCCGATGAGCAATGGTCTCTATCAATGGTTCGTTACTGCAATTACAGTTGATAACCACTGGAGATGTGCAAACACCTTAAAGAGGATGATAACTTTCAGGCCCTTCATGGGGGCCATATGGCAGGCAGGAGCTACTGGGCCCCAACCATGGAGGCTGCTTGCCCCTGGTGTCCATCTTACTATGGCTGTCCAAACTAGACCAAGTACAACTCTTTCTGCACTCGGGCAGCAAGGGCGAGCAATCCCAGCCTTCTCGTGGAGGTAATGAGAGAGCGGGAGAGAGCACAAGTCAAGCAAACACATAACAGAATGTCCACCCCAGTGCATACATTTTTAGGAAAATAAAGTACTTTTAATATTACAGTGAATGCTACACGATTCAATTGATCCATTATACAGAGTTGGCATAAGTTGTCTACTTTTCCTCTCCCCTCCCAGGGAACATTCTTCCCTCCCTCTGAGGTTGTAGAGCCCAATATTACTGTCTCATATGCTAGGGTATAGACAGGGATGAGGCTCAGGGGCAGACTGCTCAGAGGTCTTTTGGATTTACAATACACAACTTCTTAGGATGTTTTTTTGTACCACACAGCCTCAAGCAAGGTTACCACTAGTAACTTTACTACTAGAAAAGTTACTACTATTAAAAATACTAGTAGTAAAGTTACTAGTAGCATCTTACCTTTGTGAATACTGAAAAGTGTTAAAGTTAGACTTTTGGGGGGGCGTGGCCAAGATGGCAGCGAGGTGAGACGCATCTCTCTGTCTCTCCCTCGCACGCCCGAGAAAAGCGCCGAAACGGGACCGATTACCTCCCCCGTTTCCGGCACATAGCACCGCCAGCGACGCCCGAGAGCGAGGCGCGCCTGTCGATACCCCGCAAGCGCTCCCTTGAGCAGTGATGACCTTCCAGCGGCGGGGGAAGTCGATGGCCGGCCGCGGCCTAGGGACGAGCGTCGCAGCCACGGCCTAAAGTGAAGAGAAATCGGCGGGGGTGAGCGACCCCCGTGGCAGTTCCGGCGGCACATTGACGCACTGCCGACCCTCCGGGGCCGAGAGGACTCGGGGCCGCACCTCAGCGGGCACAGCGACGGGGCGTCCGCGACAGCAGCACATACTCGGAGGACACAGGGGCGGCTGGAAATCAGGAAGGCCTGTGGCCTAGCAGGGCACGGCGCGGCACCGGCCTGGACTGGTGAAGAGACTGCTGAGGCGCCCACAGACGGGGACAGCGGCCACGCACCCACATTAGAGCAGGGGGCCTGTCTGGCTGGTGGACGTCCGGGGTGAGCGGGGGGCCTGTCTGGCTGGTCGACGCCCGCACACGACAGCGGATCAAGGCCTGGAGGTGGGAGAGCCGGCGGCAGAGAGCCCACAGTCGAGAGCGGAGGTGCTGGGGTGACTGCAGGCCCCCAGAGGTGAGAAGGCTTATTGTCCGCAATCCACGGAGGCAGCGGGGGCGGCCCACGACAATCGAGCCCCCGGCGCGAGGAAGGGCCGGGAGGTGCCCGGCGGGCGGGGGACGGAGCAGACGGGCCCCACGGACAAGACTGCGGGACTGGGGCGGGCGGGGGCTGCTGCCGCGTCACCCCACAACAGGTGGGAGAGACCCCCAGGAAGCAGAGAGCGGTAGCGGAAGATACCTGTCCCCCAACAGCGGCTGCACAGGAGAGAGGCGCAGAGGCCCACGGACACTGATACTGGGACAGGTTCTTCAAGCGGAGGGGGATACTGGCGCCGACCACGAGGGTGGGCCATACATCTCTCTAGAGGCGGACGGGGCCTGCAGCGGGTAGGAAGCAGCAGAGAACAGATTCTGGGGGCCTACCTGGCCGGTTTGCGGCCCGATTCCTGGTGCCACGCTTAGAGAGACAACACAGCGGTGAGCCCACCCAAACGATGGCGACCCTGAGGGGTAACGGCAAAGACAAGACCCAGAGCAAGTCGCTGCAGGAGCTGTTTGCCAAGACCCAAGGGGGGGCGACGGCGGCGGCTCCCAAAACTCGGACGACCGCGTCTGACGCGATGCAGTCGAAGGGGACCGGGGACGACGGACTACTGTCGTTGTTCGCAGAACAGCGGGAGGAACTCAAAGGCATGAGGCAAGAACTCGCGGCGGAGCTACGGGAAGTACGGATGGAACTTGATGGTCTGGGAGAGAGAGTACAAGCGGTAGAAGACAGGGCAGATGCACAAGACACGGAGCTCTCCCTGGTACACCAGGATCTTCTACGGCTCCACGACCACCAGGTGGACATTCAAACCCACCTGGAAGACTTGGAGAACAGGTCGAGGCGGCACAACATTCGCATCCGGGGGGTGAAACGGAACGCCGAAGCGGGGGACATCTTCGCCTTCACGCGAGAGCTCTTTAACCAGATCCTGGGGAGGCCGGCTGGCACTGCGCTCATCCTGGACAGGGCCCATCGGGTGAGCCCCCAGCGCCCGGACAATGCCCTACCTGCCGACATTTTGGTCTGTCTCCAGGACTACAACACTAAGGAGGAGATCCTCCGTAAGGCCAGAACACAACACCCCATCACCTTTCAAGGTCATCTCCCGGTGCTCTATCAGGATCTATCCGCCCTGATCCTACAAAAACGCATGAACCTTTCGCCCTGTCACGGACGTCCTCCGTCAACGGGACATTAAATACTCCTGGGGCCACCCGTTTCATCTTATCTTCCGGCACAATGACCGGCTGTATCAGCTTCGCTCCCTGACGGAGGCGTGCAAGCTGTTGGACACTGACTGCCCGAAGGAGGATGGACAGGCAACGAGTTCTCAGAGAGTCAGCGGCCCAGGCTCAGGCTGGAGCCAACTGAAGCAGCGACATAGGGGTGCCAGACGACGGAGGCCGCCCCCCGAGGAGATCGCCCAGGGACGTCATGATGCCATATCCTCGGTGGCAGAATCGTTGGCTCAGAAGGGCGAAGCCCCTTGAGGGTGACTACCTGAGGGAAGTGATAATGTAGTTCCTTTTTCGTTTATAATGCCTCTAAGCTCGTTGGGGCTGTGCTGGCGGGCACGAGGGCGGGTGGGCGGGGGAGAGGGGACAATTTGGTACGCCACGTTACCCTCATTGACTTTGGACATTCTGATCTTCCTTGGAAGATGGACTTTTGGTTCGCTTAACAATGTTGGGGAGGGGGAGGGTGGACTCACGGGGCTAGTTGGCGTTTCATTCTTTTCTATTTCCTTCCCTCCTTTCTCTTCTCTTTCCTGTGTCGGGTTCGAAGGGCGGTGGTTGGACGGCTTGGGCACACTTCCGCCACCACCGGGATGCATATCACAAGCTAGCGTTCGCTGACAGGTGGGAATGCCTCCAATAACACTTAAGATCCTTACGCTCAATGTCCGGGGCCTGAACAATCCAATTAAACGTAGATCCATAATCTCCCTTCTTGCAAAATCAGGGGCGGAGCTATGCCTGCTCCAAGAAACGCATTTACTTACGAAAGACACACACCGGCTGCAGTCCAGGTCATTCCCCATACAGTTCTTTTCCTGTGACTCCACAAAACGGGCGGGGGTGGCGATACTTCTCGCACCGAAGTTCAAAGGGCTCTCGATGTGTAAAGTGGCAGAGATTAAGGGCAGGCTGCTGGTTTACCAATTCCATATGGGAGATTACACATTCACAGCAGGCACGATGTACGCACCCAATGACAGACCAGAACATTTCCTCCATACGGCACTGACGGAATAGTTGTCCTCCCCGGACCGGAGGTTACTACTCGGGGGTGACCTAAACCTGGTCTTCGACAACGTGATGGACCGTTCTGCCCACCGCACGGGGCAGGTAGGCGCTCTATCACAGACGGGTCACACGGCGCTGCAGGAATTAGATATGGTGGATCTCTGGCGGTTATACAATCCCTCGGCCCGGGAGTATACGCACACTTCAGGTGCGCATGGCACATATGCGCGCCTGGACTACTTTCTGGCCACCCGAGCACTCGGTCGGGAGACCTCGGAGGTGGAGATCTTAGCGGCATCCCTCTCTGATCATGCAGCGGTGGTTATGACGCTGACGCTCCCGCCCACGGGCAGGAGGCAGCATCAATGGCGGTTGCGGGATACACTCCTGCTTCGCCCCGTGGTGGTCAAAAAGCTACAAGGGGTCATTGAAGAATACCTTCGATTCACAGCCCTACCCACGTGTTGGCTTGCTCTGAAGGCGGTGGTCCGGGGTGCCATTATAGCCCTCTCCGCGGCAGAAAACAAAGAAAGACAGGTGAAACGCATGGAGCTATCGCAGAAAGTCAGGGAACTAGAACGTATGCATAGCCGTACGGGGGCTCCGAGGGTCTGGCGGCTGTTAAAAACACAGAGAGCGCAGTTGGAAGCGCTGGACCGCGACAGGGCAGAGTATGCAGCACTACGCCTCCGGCATAGCTACTATGTGGGAGGTGATAAATGTGGTAGCCTCTTGGCCCGCTGCCTGAGGGAGCGCAGATTGAGAGAGGGCGTCAAGGCGATAGAGGACTCCCACGGGGTCCTGCAAACAGACGACGGGGAGATTGCCGCGACGTTTCGGGATTTTTACGCCCGGCTCTATGACGAGCAGCCACTCGACGGTGGCGGGCTAGACGCGTATTTGGAACAAGCACGGGTGGAAGGCCTTTCAACACCCCAGGCAGAGCTGCTGGAATCGCCGATCCGGCCTGAGGAGGTGATTTCGGCCATCTCGAGGCTCAAAGTAGGCAAGTCCCCGGGCCCCGATGGCTTTACGGCTACATTCTATAAGCAATTCTGCCCGTTGGTCGCCCCCATACTCACACGACTCTTCAATTCGTTTGACGCGTTCGGGGAGATGCCCCCTTCTATGCTGGACGCCGCAATAGTGGTGATCCCCAAACCCGGGAAAGATAGCAAACAGTGCGGTTCCTACCGACCGATTTCCCTCCTAAACGTGGACCTCAAGTTGTACACGGGGATCTTGGCAGCCCGTATTGCGCCGCACCTGCCGAACCTCATAGATCCGGATCAGGCAGGCTTTATCCCAGGCCGCCAAACGAGCGACCACACAAAACGGGTCCTACATCTTATTGAGAAAGCCTCCCGCTTCCCGGCCGACTACGCCCTCCTGGCGGTGGATGCCGAGAAGGCCTTTGACCGGGTGCACTGGCCCTATCTCGAAGCTGTCCTGCAACGGTTCGGCCTGCAGGACAAAATGAGGGCACGAATACTCAACTGCTACCGTGATCCCCATGCTTCGGTCCGAGTTAATGGCCACACATCTGCGCCATTTCGGATCTCCCGGGGCACTAGGCAGGGTTGCCCCCTCTCCCCGTTGCTCTTCGCAATGTACATGGAACCCCTAGCACAGCACATACGACAAAACGGGCGGATCACCGGTATTCGTTTCGGGGGAGACACCCACACGATTCGCCTCTATGCCGATGATGTCCTATTGACCTTCAGAGAGCCCTTAACGTCCCTGGGAGCGATCCTGGAGGAACTCACCGCGTTCGGGGACGTATCGGGCTTCAAAGTTAACATTGCTAAATCAGTGGCACTCTCCCTTTCTCTCACACCGGGAGCGGTGGCAGACCTACGCGCAAAATATCCGGTCCCCTGGACAACGGGACCAGTCCCCTACCTCGGGGTGCAGCTGACTCCCACGATCCCGAGCATTCGGACCCTGAACTACGACCGTCTTCATTCCACCATTAAAACGGATCTCCATCGCTGGCGACGTCTGCCGATCTCGTGGCTTGGGCGGGTGGCGGCCATCAAAATGACGATACTGCCTAAGATTCTGTACGTGTTCCACACACTCCACATATACCCACCGAAGGGCTGGATCAAAAAGGTCCAATCCGAATTAGCACAATTCATTTGGCAAGGCAGGAAACCGCGTCTCAAATGCCAGATTAGTTCTCTCCCGCCGGAATACCGTGGCATTGGAGTCCCCGACATAATGCTCTACTTCCAAGCCGCTCAGCTACGCTACCTGGCGGAATGGATGAGGCCCGAATCCGAAAAACATTGGCTGTTCCAGGACCAAGCGGTGGCGGGGACACCCCTGGCCACAATCCCGTTTCTACGACGGGAACAGCGGCCACCTAACCTATATGCCTCGTGGGTGACCCAGGCAACAGTACGGATCTGGGACCAGACCGGTGAGAGACAAGACCTGACGTCATTCCCCTCACCACTAACTCTCTGTTCGGAAATTCCGATTTCCCGCCAGGGCTCCCGGAGTCCACTTTCCCGGGTTGGCGATACTCCGGCTGCAGAGCACTAGGGGTCCTGTATAATGAAGGCAGGTTCCTCCCCCTGGCACAGTTGGCAGCTGACTATGGAATTCCGGCCAAGGACCTGATCGGATACTTGCAGGTTAAACACTGGGCCACACAGCCACGGGAGAAACGCGCAGCGCAACGCCGGCTCACACCGTTCGAACGCTGGCTGATCACACGCCATACAGACAAAAAACTGACACCGGATCTTTACAAGATGCTCCTTTCGACACACTATCACTCATATCACGCAGGGAGGGCACGATGGGAGAGAGACTTGGGAAGGGACCTACTAGCAAAGGAATGGGAGGGCAGTTGCTATAGGGCTCGCCACACGGCTACACACACAGGGCTCACTGAGACGTTCACTAAATTGGTGAACTACTGGTATTACACACCGGAACGCCTACACCGCATGGATAGCTCACACAATGCAGAATGCTGGAGGGGGTGCGGTCAACTGGGCACCTTAGCACACATTCTTTGGGATTGCCCCTTGTTATCTTCGTATTGGCGACAAATCCTGGATGAGGTGGACAGATATTTTGACACAGAGCTGCCCAGACTCCCTGCTTACGTCATCCTGGGGGTCCCCAATGCCATTACTTACCCCTTGAAGTCCCACAGGGGGAAACAGATAGCCCTGGCACTAGGGGCGGCCACACAGTGCCTGCTAGCCTGCTGGAAAACACCCCACATACCCACACATTTAGAATGGCTACACCGCCTCTGGCATATCTTAGGGATGGAGCGTATCTCTTTGACATTGGTGGGAAAAGGCGCCTCTTTTCCGGAACTGTGGCAGCCGTTCCGGTCCCTCCTATCCCAGGAGCTGACGTGTCCCCGATACTTACGCCTCTTACGGCTCAGTACAGATCCGGAAGATAGGGAAACCGCATAGACACCCTGATTAGAATATTGGCCCAGAGGTGGCACTTTACGCTCTGCTTTCAGGTCCCTTTGATCCCGAGATAGGGTCTCAATTCTTTCCTTTCTTCTTCTTTCTTTCTCTCCTCTGACTATCTTGTTAACGGGAAAGGGGGGGGGGAGTGAAGGCGGGAGGGGGGTTTCTGGGGGGTTTGGGTTAAGGGTGGGGGGAGAAAATGATGGCGGCTGATGGGTCTAGCAAGCATCTCTTCGACTTCCCACCCAACCGTTAGCGGTGGAAGCGAGCCAAGCTTATTCTGCCCCCGCTGAGGCCAGGGAATGTGTAATTGCTTGATGCTCTACTTTCCTTTGTTGAAAACCTTAATAAAAGATTTAAGCCTAAAGTTAGACTTTTGGTCTAAGTTAGACTTTTGGTCTAACTTTACCTTTGTGAATCGGGCCCAAGGATCGGTGTCGCAGGAGAAAGGGAACGGCCGCCTGACTGGGTCAGAGGTTCCTTATCTGGCATCTCAGTACATTCTTAGAGCACCTTTGTGTGCTACACACTGCCATCCTTAAACTGACACAACATGTTCCATTTGTGCCTAAAAGAGACCAGGAATACCTAAAATCACAAACGCTCCTCTTGGCACGTCGATCGATCAAGAGTAACGATCCGCTAACCCAAGTGTTGCGCGAGTTAAGAGAATGACCTTCTTGCATTGCTTACAGTAAATAGGTTTTTGTGTTTCATGAACATGTTGTGATCATTCACACATTACAGTTTGCTTTCTTATGTAAGCCAGTGACAGTTAACTATGTTTACCGTGGAAACATGTTTTGCATTTCACACGTCAGTTACATATTTAATTGATTTTACATTGGAGTTCTATTTCTAGTTTAAGCTAGTGAAGCCTTGCCATATTTACAATAAATACATGTCTGGTGAGATCTGCATTGCAGTTTTAAGTGAAGAATCACCCTATTTACAGTAAGCGCAGGTGATTTATGCCTTGGGCTGGCTGTGTTCCCAGTTGCTGCTTCACCTGGGTCTCTGCTTTCAGCAGTTGTACAATTTTTGGTTTGGAACTTCTTTCTTTCACTCAGTGCACACTGCTTTCTTGACCCTGGTGGTGATTCAATATCCTACTAACATGTCTCGCATCAGTTACCACTACCCAGTATTAACTTCTATACTGGGAATTCTTGGGGAAACTCTTAAGTTGTGTACCCCAGTGCATACCCATGACCGTGCTAAGACTCAACATTTCCTGACTGATTCGCCAAACAAACGCAGACTAAGCAGGTTATATCATATTTACACTGTAACACCTCAATATGGACATGCTGTTGGTTATCGGAATGATCCATTTTTTACATTTTTTACATGTTTTTAATCCTTTCGCTGCTGCTTGGCCTTTTCTCTCTAGAAAGCTTAGCCTTTTATTTGTCTTTTTGAGGTAGTTTGCGCTTAGGGCTCCATAACTATTTTTTTCGCATTTTGCGTCCTGTTTTCTCCCACCATCCTGGCAGTGGCGACTTGCACGGATCGGGGTTGGTGGCGCGGAGGGCAGGGGCTGAATAAAAATAAAAATAAACTTACTACAACTACATCTCTCCTCCATCGTCTCTCTGCGTCCGGCCGGAACAGGAAGCACCCAGGCTTCCCTAAACCATTCACAATGCTGCAATGCAGCGTTGTGATTGGTTTGAGCACCATGGTTCAGTGCTTAGATGGGGAAAAAGAACCTGGTCATGTTCTCCACCCAGGCTGTATTACAGCCTGGGTGGAGAACATGCAAAATGTGCATGACTGTTTGGCCAGCCCAAGACGGCCGGCCAAACATTCATGCGCACTTACTCCTCACCCTGCTGTGTGAGCAGAGCAACCCCGCCCGCAAAGCTGCCGCAGATCGAAAAAATAAAATGATAATAACATCGAGTTATTTTCATTTTATTTTTCCTATATTTACAGTGCAAAAATCAGTGGGGCAACGCTCCTCCGCCTTAGCAGAGAATCTCCCACATCATCCTGGGGATTCTCAAGATACCCATGATTTGTGTATTCCCCTGCAGGGGACCAAGAAAATAACCAAACTATAGCTAAAGTTTAGATGTTTTGGCAAATATAGTAAAGAAGTGCTCTGCAAAAAAGTGCCAGTTTTTTCCCAATAAATGGCCCCAGAAAAAGGTCTGTTGTCCTAAAGTCACCATCTTCCCATCTTGCAAGAACACGCAGAGCTGAATCAAACAAGAAAACAATTTTAGAACAGTTTTTCAAATAGGTAGCCCATTTGTCCTAATTTTTGTGCTTTCAACCTACTTCCAGTTTGTAGTGGAAACAGGAATGAAACGTATGGTTGATCATGGAAAGCTATAGATTGCTGAAAAGAAGACACAATTCTGAATTCAGCAAATGTCTTTTATCTAAACCTCTCAAAGTTCCCAAAGAAATTAACTGTTAAAATCACATTGAAAATGTGTAGGAAAAACCAGCCATTTGTGATAGAGCTTTCATCCCATGATGGGCGATTTACAAATCAGTATATCCTTCTATCCGCTAGACCCCTCTAGTTCTGGGCTATTTAGGGTTTGAAGGTTCTCCAAGAACCCGAGGTACCCAGAGCCAATAACTGAGCTGCACCTTACAAAGGGTTTTCATTGTATATTGACTATATAGCAACTCATATGACAAAAATGAGTGAAAATGGGTATGAAGGAAACCTATTCATTTCTGAAATGTACGCCAGATACTGAGTTTAGGATCTGTGGTTATTTGTGCACCTCTGAATTTGTGGGCACCCATACTAAAGTGTGGTTCAGAGGGCATTTTTCGATATGTCTTCTTTCTTACAGACTGGGTTACATTTGGAAGTCACAAATGCAGAGAAATCCCATTGGTAATAACACATTTTCTCCTGTTGAGTGTTCCCCCTTATCTCCTTTTACAAAAATGGTAGCTGTGGATTTTGGGCAGGGGACATGTGCAAACGCTGGGTGGTGGGTAATTCATGACTCCCCGCAGAATCTGGTAATTTCAGTCACAGAAATATTAAGAAAATGTGTGTTTTTAGCCAATCTTTGAGGTTTGCAAGGGCTTCTTGGTAAGAAAACCTTATCGGCTCCACATGAGGCACACCACCCTGGAGTCACCTAGTTTGCAAAAATATCTGGGGTTGGTAGTTTTACCCTAGAGACAATGTAGACCCTAGCAGTGAAAGTCAGAAAAGACAAATTTTACTGCACATCCCTGGACTATACAATTTCACACACGTACTGATTGAATTTGGCACAAGGTTGAGTGAAAAGTTCAAAATGTAACTTTTATTAACAAACGATTTAATGAATACAAAAATGCAGAAATCACTGTTAATAAGATAATTGAAATTTCTGAACATTGACCCAGTGACTCACAGTTCGTGAGCTGGAAAGCCACGACAAGGCACCAACCACTTTACAGGCCATTCAAGCACCTTTCATGCGTCACACACAGAAAACCATTAACAACGCCAGCCGCAGGCCCAATTCATTGCAACACCCATGTAAAAAACTGAGCCATTCAAGAGCCCATCACTTTCAAATGTCCACAGGGCTAACACACCAACCACACCCTCTAGAATCTGGTGGACTGTGTGAAATGACGTTTGACTGGCAGTGTGTGTAGTGACCAGCACAAAGTCACTATACACGCACACTGCCAGCAAACCCCCACTACACACACTGCCAGTCAATTGCCACTACACACACCACCAGTGAACCACCACCACATACAGACTACCAGCTAAACACTAGTCCACACACACACTGCCAGCTAGGCACTAGTCCACATATACACCTCCAGCCAAGCACCAATCCAAACACATCGCCAGCCCACACAAACTGCCAGCCAAATGCCAATCCACACACACTGCCAGCCAAATGCCAGTACGCACACCGCTAGCCAAACGCCAGCCCACATACATTGCACTCCAAACACCAGTTCTCACACACCACCAACCAAACCCCAGTCCACACACACCGCCATCCAAATGCCATTCAGATGTCACCATGGAGCTCCACACCACTTTAACTTAAAATGCTCCCAGAATGGACAGATTACACACCAAGAACATACAGAAAAGAATAAAATATCCAACTAAAAACAACACATTATTGTCAGTTTTTTTTTGTCAAATTTAAAATAACCCACCTATTGGTAGAATATGATAAACCAAAAATGAACACATGCACAACAATTGTAACTAAACACATCAAACTATTAGCAGCCTGGTGTCTAAACAGAAACTATATAGCAATACCGTCAGTTGCTCCCAATACTTGAGTCGCGTATGGTACACATGGATCAGGATTTCAAGGACACTTCGAGAAGTACATGCGACTCACCTTTTGTACTCCTCTTCGGACACAGGCTCTAAATCTCTGACAACAAAAGTCGTTTTCGGGTGTTGAAGGAATGTATTCAAGAAAGTGCTGATGTGAGAAATTGGGTTGTTGGCTAACTGCTGTGGAAGCCCTGGTCAAGCAACAGCCACAATCCCCTGCAGGGTAAACCACAAAACGTTCCTAAATTAACCTGTGCTTAACCCTGCATAGCTTGGCACAACAAGCACTAAGGCTTGAAGTGTAAAGTCGTTACGCAGCATACAAACAGCAATAAAGTGAAAACGCAACTCAAGAAAAATCCCAAATCAATTTACAAAAATAGAGTACATTTTTATAAATTATTTGGGAGCAAAACAACAAATATCCACTCAGTAGAACTGGAGTTATGAATTTTTGATGAATAAACTGAAAAATAGTGCCTAACGCATAAAGCGCCAACCGGGTTTATATGGTCGCGCTGGACTGGGTCAAAGTCAAAACTTTACGATGGAGAACGGGTCGGTTACAGTCCCAGATTAG
This sequence comes from Triturus cristatus, assembly GCF_964204655.1. NCBI lineage: Eukaryota > Metazoa > Chordata > Amphibia > Caudata > Salamandridae > Triturus > Triturus cristatus. The sequence continues at coordinate 45,870,848 of NC_140589.1, forward strand.
TCTCACTGAAGTTTTACCTTCTCAATTTTTGTGCCGAGAGTTCTCTTTGCATTGGAGAGGATCACGAGGAGCAGGTTGTGGGCGGAAGTCGGTGTGGAGTGAACAGCAGGTTGGGTGTCGCGGACTGATAGGCTGGAGCTTCGCATTGGCAGCCGATGCAGCTATGCGAAGAGCTGTTGGGGAGCCTTTTATGTCCCTGAGGCTCAGGTCAGGAGGCCAGCAGACCAGCCCTTTGAATCACCCCGGAGTCCGGGTTCAAGATGAGCTGCAGGTCCAGTTCTTCATCCCCAGGATAAAGGGCATTGGGTAAGCACAGCAGGGCAAAAGTTCCCTTAGAGCAGCAGTCCAGCAGAGTGGCAGTCTTTGTAACAGCTCAGCTGTCCTTCTTCCTGGCAGAGTATCCACAAGTCCAGAAGTGCACTGAAGAGTTGGCATTTGAGATCCTTATTTTATACCCTGGTGCCCTGGTTCTGGAAGGTAGGAGCAGCTTCTAGACAGTGGCTTTGAAGTGCGTAGAATTCCCTGCCTTTCCTGCTCTGTTTCTAAGCTGGTTGAAGTGACCATGCAGGGTCGTTAGGCCCTTTGTGTGAAGACAGAGCACAGGCTAGTCAGTTGTAAGTTGGGCTGTGCTCAGCTCCACCCCCTCTCCCCCATCCTGCCAGCAAATGGCCCATTCAGGCACAACTACTCCCTCTATTGTGTGACTGTCTGAGAGGAATTCACAAAGTCTAACTGTCAGCTACACCAAGTCATGTGACTCAAGGCAGGCTACAGGAACAAAAGAGTTAAGGGTAGGAAAATGCCAACTTTCTAAAAGTGTAATTTTCAAAAATGTAATGAAAAATCCAACTTTACCATTAAAGAGGGTTTATCATTACCATTTCATAGGTACAAAACATGATATATCTACCTGTTCCCAATTAAGAATTATGTTTATAAAATGTAATGAGGAATCCCGAATGTTATCCTATGGGAGGAGTAGGCCTCACAGTAGTGAAAACGAATTTTGGAGTTTTTAATTACCAGGACATGTAAAACTTGATAAACACAGTGCCCTGCCCTATGGGCTACCTAAGACCTACCTTAGGGGCGACATATGTTATAAAAGGGGAGTTTAAGGTAGGCAAGGGGGTTTAAGTGCCAAGTGGACATGGCATTGTGACGCTGCATTAAGGATGAAATGGCAGGCCTGGGAAATGTTTTGGAGGGCTACTTAAGTGGGTGGCACAATAAGTGCTACTGGCCCACTGGTAGCATTTAATTTACAGGCCCTGGGTATATGGTATATGACTCTACAAAGGACTTACAAGTAAATTAAATATGCCAATTGTGTATAAACCAATGTAACCATGTTTTGGGGCGAGAGTCCCGAAGCCAACTAAAATGGATTCAGGAAAGATATTGAGGGTAAAGGCAAAATGTTTGGGGGTGACTCTAGAGAGGGTCAGGTCCAACACGACCAGCCTAAAGCCAGTGGAGACTAATCAATACCTTGATGTGCTTCTCTGTTTAGGATGATAGAACATGGACACTGGCCCTCTACTGCAGAGCCCTGTGCCAGTTCTTTGCCCCTCTGAATACAGTTGGATCCCTGTTGAACACTCTCTTGAGCCACTTGATTGACCCATGAGGAATCCTTCTCTTCACCTATGGACCCCATCTGTGCAGCACCTAACTTTAATTTGCTCACAAATGCATCCCAGCAAGCAGGCAGTAAAACCAATGGCAAATAAAGTGATGTGGCCCATTCCACTCCTTGGGTCTGTCTTCTGTCCCCAACCCAAGGACAATGCTGCCCGTAAGGGCCACAACCAGAGAGGCTGCTGACAGCTGTGAGTGTCAAGAGCCAGGACCCAGTTCTCCCCAGTATCACTGACCTCTGAAGTTTCTCAGAGTGGGAAGCAACAGTCACGGATGTTCAATCAATCAATAAACCAAGCAATCAATATACATTTGTAGAGCGCGCAGCTACCTCAAACAGCGCTGCCCCGGCGCTATGCAGCAATTGCAGAAGAGGATGCTAGGCACACTAGTTCACTCTCCTTCCCACCAGTCCAGCTGTGGTAGCCTGAGACTGCTCAATCAGCCCACGAGTTGTACCCTGAGGCTGAACAAGAAGTCAGAGGTGAGTCCTTCCTCCTCCTGCCCCTCCATCTGGACACTGTACCCTCCGGTTGGGAGTGGTATAACCAGATTTGTGATCTTTCAGGGCGCCCTGGGCAGCCACCCTTCCTAGCTCTTCTATTACCGGTGGCAACTCTTTCCCCAAAATACAGTCAGTGGGCATCTGGGGACTAACTATAACCCTTCTCTGGGTCACTTCCCCACCCCGCTCATGGGATAGCAGGGTCATGGGGTGGACAAAGACCTGCCCCTGGGCCTGAGATACCCTACACACCTGATCGGTGTACTGCTCTGGGGAAACCAGCCTTTACATTACCATAGTCTGGCTGGCCCCTGTGTCCCTCAGAGCAGTGACAGAGACCCCATTTACTTTGACCTGGTGGAAGTGATACCTCCCGCCCTCAGTAATCGCCAGTCTAGCATATGAGTTCACCAATCAATTAAGGGAGATTAGGGCATAATCTATCTCTTGCCCTTATGGACGACCCTATTCCTAGGGCCATACTGGTCATCCCACTAGAGGTGCAACCAGTGGGTGGTTTCTATAGAGTCCCCCTGCTTGTGTCCTAGCTGGGAACAATCAAAGCAGCGGGGTTAGAAATGGGGTGCCCTGGGCCACCGCCCACCAGAACCTACCTCTTTCTTCTAAGAAGGGACAATGAATACCTTTCCTTCCCCTTCCTCCTTAATCTGAGACTTGTCTGGGTCTCCCTTGACCTCCCCATCACTCTGCTGGGGGAACCTGACCCACCCGTCTTGGGGTCACTCCCAGGTACCTTTTTGGCCATTCTGGTGCTGACATATAGGCCAACCTCCTCAGCAAGCTTCCTGGGGCCAGTCAGCTTGTTGGTGCAGCTCTGAAAAACAAGTATCAAGCATGTGCTCCTTTAAAATCAAGTTGCACAGCCCAGTGAAATCATCTACCTGGAAGCTCCTCACCCAGCCCCTTCCGTGCCTAGCTGGAATAGTCTAAGAAATCCACTCAGGACTGGTTTTGGGAGTTCATGGCTGTCCCAGAACCTTTGTCGGTACTTCTCAGCTACTTCTTTATCAGCCTAAAGTTACTAAGGAGAATGGCCTTCATGAGGGCATACTTGATCTGATTCTCTACCGCAAGTGTGAGGAGTGTGTCTCTCCCCACTGTGGGCAAATACCTGTACATATTACTCCTCTGGGACCTTGTGTACACTCAAAGCTACTTCATATGTGGAGAAACATTTATCTATATCATCCCCCACCACATAACTGGGCACCACGTCTTTGAGTATGCAGACTCTAACCTCTCCATTGGTCACTGCTGGTATGCTGCCACCACTACTACTGGATTTCACTTGCTTGTCTTTTATGTCCAGCTTCTTGAGTTTGAGTTCATGAGCAATACTCTTCTCCTCCATCCTCAGCTTGGCAGTCTCCACCTTGAACTACATCTCCTCCCTCCTGTCCTCCAATTCCCATCGGGTCAGGCCCCTGGCAGACAGACTGCGACCTGCTAAATCCTGGGCATCTGCTGGGTCAAGTTGGGCGCTTCTGGCAGCTCAAGACCCTGGACTATGTCCTCTGTCTCCTCATCCTCTGTTTGTGCTCCCCCTCTTCTCATGCCGTTCACTTCATCTTCTTCCGAGGAGGCCTGCCACCTTTGCACCTCCTCAAACGCTATCCTGAGGGCTACATGGAGATCCAGTTTGGTTGCCTTCTTGTCAGCTTTCAGTCCCTTCTGCTTGCAGAGATTCAGCATCTCAGCCATGCCGAGGGTATCAATGTTGCATGGTACCATCTCCATAGCGCAAAAAGTAAGGGTGGGGTACTTACATTTAGAAAAGGGAGAAAACACCCAATTGCAAAACTAAGGAAGAATTTAAAAAGGGGTCACGATGATGTCAAATTATTTATCTGGGATTCTTGTATTACCCAAATCACTGTATGGTACTGCACAAACACAAGTCCTGATCCACTCTGCTGAACACCAATGTGAGGAATTGGGTTGTTGGTAAACTGGGGTGTGAGCCCTGATCAAGCAACAGCCACAATCCCTTGGTGTGCAACTTGAAACTATATGCATAGCTAGTGGCCCGTTCACACAACATATACAGTTTAATATGATACGTACTGTCTGGAAACCAAACGGCCCTTCAACAGGACCAGAGGCTCGTCCACAGATATATCTTGCCCTGGGACACTGATCGCTGAGAAACGATCGACTAAATGGTCATGGACGTTTCAAATCATGAAGAGATGGTCACAACCAGGGCGATCTCGTGGCAACAGCGTAGCTGTGCTGAATCCACAAAATGCAGCCTCCGCTGCAGAAGCAATTATTGACCTTGACTCACAGTTGCTAGAAAAACAGCAGCTGCCATCGAGGGACCAGTAGACCAGTATAATAAAGACGATGATGACTTCCTTAGCAAACCCATCAAAAACTCCAGAAGTGCTTCATCTCATGGAGATTTGTAGGAGTCCACCGGGTAGCTCTCGATTGGGTCTTAGGTTATCACAGTGCTACCTCAAAAACTGATCTGTATACAGATAGGTCTGCTCAACAATCCAATCCAAAAGCATCATCAATATAGAGCTGGAAGAAATTGATAGGCAAAAAGTTCACTGTATGAACTTTGCTCACTGCAAAACCACTCAAGGCAGGAAAAACAGGCTGCACCCTATTGGGGGCAACCCAGGGCTCACCCCTTCCATTGGGAAGCCTTCCAGCACCTGGCTTCAACCCAGCCTGCTCATGCTGCAACACTGGCACTTCAATGTCCTCCTCTGCAGGAGGTACTTCCTCAGCACTCATAGTGGATTTATCATAAGATGATTCCTCTCTGACAGAACATTGCGAGAGTCTTGCACTGCGTCGTCTGCCTCAGATGCAGAGTCAGTTTCGGAGCCATGTTCGGAGTCAGATCAAAAAGCAAACCAACAACCTTCTAACTGTATCAGTCCTGTGTTCTGTCTTCTTTGTAAAAAAGTTTGGTCTGATAAGTCTGTGTAACTCTGGGTTCATTCGAAGACACATAAGAAGGTACCACCTTGAATGAATCCCATGGGACGATTGTTATATAAATATATGCATCCATTTGGCCTTACCAGAATTTGATTTTTTATCAAACTGATAGGGGTCGTTGCAGCTCATCTGCGGAGATCAGGTATGCCAGTCTTCCTATATCGTGATAACTGGCTAGTGAAAGGCAAGCTCGCCCTAGGTGATTATCTTCCACCTCCAGACTACAGTGGGCCTCCTACCCTTGCTGGGGTTGATTGTAAATGTGCTGAAGTCACACCTGAACCCTTCTCAGACACTCCCTTTCATCAGAGTTGTGCAGTTTCAGGCTCATCCTCCCAAACAGCAAGCCCAGGATATTCAGGCTATGATACTGATATTTCAGCCTCTATCCTGGGTTTCGGTGAGACTGACTGTGAGGCTGCTGGGCCTCATGGCCTCCTTCATCCTGCTAGTGACGGGTGCCTGCTGGCATATACAAGCTTAGAAGGTGTTCCTGAAGTCCCCGTGGGTGCAGCATATGGGGAATCTCTCCAACATGGTCCAGATCGTGGAGGGCACTGCAAAAACTCTGCATTGATAGCTGCGGACCGGGATTCGGTCAGTGTCTGACTCCTCTCCCTTCCCCAACCAGATCTGATGGTAGTGACAGATGCGTCACTCCTGTGATGGGACGGCCATCTGGGAGAGGTGAAGATGAGAGGACTCTGTTCTCTGAAGGAATCTGGACCACACATGAACTTGTTGAAGCTCTGTGCAATCCGATTGGCATTGAAAGCCTTTCTACCCTCCATCAAGGGAAGTCTAGTGCAGATGTTCATGGACAAAACCACTGCCATGTGGTACTGCAAACATTAGCATTCCAATCCTAACAGGGGCATCCTCGTCACCAGGAGCTATCCATTCCCCTTCCGGGACTATCGTATTTACAATAGCCATACACAAAGGCTTTACATGAGCACCAGTTATGTTACGGGCACATTCATTTTTGTTAGGCACAGGGAGATTAAGTGATTTGCCCAGAATCACAGAATGTTAAGCTTCCCTGCCAAGACTCGAACCCAGTTCCCCAGCTCCGAGGTTAACGGCCCTAGCTGTTAGGCCACATTCTGCAACCAATTAAAAAGACCAACAACGTTTCCGTATTGTTGATACAATGATTGATTCTATGTACCCAAGATTGTTTTGATTAGAAACTGTTGCCCCTATATGTCACAACCAATATACCTCTTATGCTGACCTTTCACTTCACCTTTTTCTGTTTTTCTTTGGTTCTGGTTTGATTACACACCTGGGATCTTCTTATCCTATTTTCTTTCTTTAAAAACACTCATTATATGTTTTGTCAGTATATATTTTGTGTCAAAATGATTCAAGTTGAATAAAAACTTGGTTTGGCTGAACCTCAATTGCTTACTTAATTACTGACTGGTTTATTATTGCTTTTCCAAATCCCTAGTTAATATTGGTTTATTTTGATTGAGTTCACACAGAAAAATCTGTGACATTTCAAAATATCCAAACTATGGTGCAAGAGGGAAAGATTCCTTTTGCTGGCGTGAGCACCCTTCCGTGGGCTACTAAATAGCCGTCTTCAAAGTTTAATTCAATAATTTTAAGGAAACTTGTAAGTCAATGATCGTTGATTTTCAAATCAATTTATTTCTGATGAAAATTGCATTAAGACTCCATGCAAAATTACGTGCTTGCGAAGTTAGGAATAAATCTTCCAGCTTTAGGTGAATTAATGATAAATCCAATGCATTTCGGGTCAAATCATGACCCTTCATCAGGGGAATTCCTTATCATAGCTGCAGATACAAAGAACAAAAAAGGCAATTCATTCTACAATCCTGAATCATGTGCCAAAACATATTATTAAAAAAAGAAGATCTGAATCGTGTAGTAGTTAGTGCAATATGAAAGCGGTGAGTTGTGATGTTAAAGTAAAAAAGTGTGGTATAAAGTTTTCTAAGTGTACCGTGAAAAAAAAAGTGGATATTATGCGTTCTAACAGTGCGTTAAATCAGCTGCCAAATGCTAGCAGTCCAGATGTATTAACAAGACAAAAAATTCGATTGAGCGGAAGTTTGTTAAATCGCTTATATCGTTATGCATTAGCAAGCAAACAAGTGCTCATAGTATCGGTGTGTTAACCTAAAGAGGTGCGGTAAAACGGAAACAAAATTGAGCAATTTAACGAAAAAAGTGAACGAGTTAAGGGGCGGCTTGGTGTAAACAGTAACGCGATTTCAGAAAGTAGTTGCTGGTCAAACAGAGCTACCATTCAAAGCTTACCCGGTTAGTCAGATGTGGCTACGTCCGGCGGAAACACGTCAGGTTACGTATCTAACGTGCATACATCGGACTGATTGTGGCTTTAGCTGATAAAAAGAGATGACGGAAAACGTGCACAAATGCAAAAACACTAAACATAGAAAGAGTCAAAATACTAAACATAGAGAAAATCTATGCATGAGAAGTTCAACGTGTAATGCTCATTAACATATTGAAATATTCATAAGCGTAAAAAACGTATAAATGGCTGATCAGAAAAATACATTAATGGCTAATCATAAAATGCCAATAAATATATAGTCATGTTGCGCACGATTAACATTTGAAATAAATAAAAATAGAAATGAAAATGCAAATATAAATCGAAAGAAAACAATTAAATTCTATTCGATCATTCAGCCCCAGAGGTTGTAGGGATTGTAATTTTTTAGTCCAGTAAAATTCTGCACGTGCTAGAGTTTTATGAGGATCAGTGTCTGTTCATAGCTTTAGTGACTTCAGTACGGTAAAACGAAGTTGTGAAATATTATGTTTTGCTTCCATCCAATGTAATGCGACAGTTGATCTCTCATTTTTATTGCGAATGTTGCTTTTGTGTTCTCCTATGCATATTTTCACTTTTCTTTCAGCTCTGCCCACATAAATTTTACCACAAGGGCATTCGTAATTTGATTTTATTGCCTTTGGTTGGATGAATGAAACAATCTCCAATTATCACATTATTGCAATGCACACAGTTCATGCATTTCTGCATCCCTTTAAAGGTTTTAGTGGAAATGCTGGATGGTTTAGTGAGCAGTTCTCTCAAATTTTTAGATCTTTGCATCGCAAATATCGGATTTTGTGGAAATAAAGTAAATAAATCAGGTTCAGTTTGAATAATGTTCCAGTGTTTCATGATGATATATTTAATTGTGGTGGCTTGAGTAGAATGTTTGAGTACACACACCAACGGATTAGATGGTTTTTTACTTGTGCATTGTAATAAACTGTTGCTGTCTGTATTTTCAAGCCTTTGTTTGGCATCTTCTAGAATCTGTAAGGGATATCCTCTTTTGTGAAATCGGTCTATGAATTGCTGGGTAATATCAGCGGTGTCTTGTGGATTAGAAGTAATTCTTTTCAATCTGATGAACTGTGAAAAAGGTAAATGTTTCTTTAGTGTGGGTTGATGGAAGCTGTCAAAATGAAGAGAGTTATTTCTGTCAGTAGTTTTAATGTATACATTGGTTTTGATGGCTCCTATATCAATTTGGATAAGTACGTCCAAAATTTTAATGCTGAGTTTATCTATATCATGGGTACTCATAAACTTTCTCTCGGGGGCCAAATTTACAGTGTGGTTTGTGGCCGAGGGCCGCACCGGTGGGGGCGGGGGCAGTGGTGGAGGGGGCGGGGCTAGAGCAAAAAAAAAACTGTGACCATGAGGTTGAACACAGGCCCCTGCAGCGGACGCCTTCGTCCACTAAGCCACCAGACCCGGCATTCACACACCTCTATCTATCTATCTATCTATCTATCTATCTATCTATCTATCTATCTATCTATCTATCTATCTATCTATCTATCTATCTATCTATCTATCTATCTATCTATCTATCTATCTATCTATCTATCTATCTATCTATCTATCTATCTATCTATCTATCTATCTCGCTCTGTCTCCCTCCCTCTATCACTCTCTCTCTCTCTCTCTCTCTCTATCACTCTCCCTCTCTCTGTCTCCCTCTCTCTCTATCTATCTCTCTCTCTCCCTCTGTCTCCCTTTCTCTCTCCCTCTCTCTCTCTGTCGTCCTCCCTCTGTCTCTGTCTCCCTCTGTCTCACTCACTCTGTGCCTCCCTCCCTCTCTCTGTCTCCCTCCCTCTCTCTGTCTCAGTCCATCCCTCCCTCTGTATGTTTCCCTCCCTCTTGTCTCCCTCCCTCCCTCTGTCTCACTCACTCTGTTTGTCTCCCTCTCTCTCTGTCTCCCTCCCTCTCTCTGTCTCCCTCCCTGTCCTTCTCTCTCCTTCCCTCTCCCTCTCTCCGTCTCCCTCCCTCTCTCTCTCTCTCCCTCTTCCTCTCTCCGTCTCCCTCCCTCTCTCTCTCTCTCTCTCCCTTTCTCTCTGTCTCCCTCCCTCTCTCTCTGTCTCTCTCTCTGTGTCTCCCTCTGTCTCACTCACTCTGTTTGTCTTCCTCTCTCTGTGTCTCCCTCCCTCCCTCTCCCTCTGTTCTCCCTCTGTCTCCTCCCTCCCTCTCCCTCTTTCTCCCTCCTTGTTGTTTGCCATAGACTCATGTGTTCCACACCTAAAGCAAATTCACTGACCCTTTTCTTGTTTCCTGTACTTTATTATGTGTACCATACCCTTTTTACAACCTCCACACCAGCCTGACTATGTTCACATGACTTGCCAATAGTTACCACTTCCATGCAAGAGGGATCATCTTTTTTCCAAAATCTTTCCTTCACCCTCTCTATACCCCACCCCAGTATAAGCTGGCCTCTTAAAAGTTCATCATTATTCATACCAAAATTACACATAGAAGCAAGCTTTATCAGCGCCGTCATGTATTCTTGTACGCTTTCTCCACTTCTTTGCAGTCGTTTACCAAAATGATACGTTTTCAACATGGCTGAATTTTTTCCAAGAAAATGTGGACCTCGTTTTTTAAACAAACGTCATACTCATTCAACCCGAGAGCCTCCTCAGATGACAAATCCGGTTAATGTTGTGAAACTTCCTGACGTGTTCCGTTCAGCGCTCAAAGAAGATCCAAAAATCGAGGCATAATGAGAAAATACCTCTTCAATTTGCCATTTTGAAGCACAGGTTTCACTGGATTGGAGAAGAAGAAGAATGGGGGAGGGCGAACATTCTGCGTTTTAATTGACATTCTAAATCCCTATACAAGCAAGAACGCACCGTTATCGGGCATGATGCCGAAGGTGACAACCCACCTGAAGTGAAATGTGAGTGTAAAGTTCTGAACTCTTAAGATTGGTGTAAAACACTAATTTCACGATTCGGAAACCCCCTAAAATGGTTGCCATTTGTTGGAAGATTACTGCATTGTTCTATGAAGAACACCAAAGCACATTGGGCTGTGCTGCTTCTACCTCCGCCCTACAATTGTGCAGAATCAAATATTAGTGAAAGCAGGCACCGACATCACTACGCTTGTCCAAAGATACTTTCCCAAATCGAAATGGCAGTGGCCTTTGCGCGTCAGGATGATGTCAGGACGTTGAGGTTTGAAGTGCCGAGATCCTCCTTGTCTGCAGGAGTGTAACCCAGGAGAGCTCGAGTGAAAGAACGCCACAGGTCGTGGTGATACATCTTGGCCACAACAGAAGGTAGTTTAAAAGATGCCTGTAATGATGCTAGGTGCTATGTCTGCCTGCTGCTGTTCCCCAATAACTTGCAGGAGGCCTTGTGAGGTAAGTAGATGCCTTTATTATCAATTATATCGCTACTCCGAGAGAGCGCCGGGCAACACGCTCCGATCGCCGTCTCTCGCAACACACTAATGTTCGCGCATGCGCAGTAGCGTCCAATATGGCCGCTACGCGCTTCGCCGTCCTTACGTAGTGCGCGTCAACTAGACCGCGACACTACATATCTCCCCCTTTTCATACCACCCAACATAATTACCCCGACCATGTGGTCAGTCCATTTCATAGTCTCTAAACTTGGATGGTCTCACCACAGCTCTCCCCACCCGGGTGTGTCTTACCGGTGTGGAATGTCCTTCTCGGCCTCCTTCTGCGACCGGGCCTCCGTCGGTTCCTTCCGGAGTGCCCTGGCCCTCTCTCTCTTCTTTCTCGCCGTCTTCCCGGGTCGTTTCCCCCGGGGACCATCCACCTGGTGTGTCTCTCTCTCTCTCCAGCTCTTCGCTCATGTTCTCTCCGCGCTCTCTTTCGGACGTACCTGCGTCCCTTGTCGGCCCTTCCGTCGGGGTTTCCCCTTCCGTGTCCTCACGGGGCCATTGTATGATTTTGTTGCACTTGGCCATGCGATCGTGAGACCACACGTTTCCGTCGCTGAGCAACGCTGCCCGGTCGTAGACCTCTTCTACTCTTAGGGGTGGGGAGTACTTGCTTTCTCCCTTCCGCTTCAGGACTGCCAGATTCACTCTGACCCACTCCCCTTTTTCCAACGCCGTCTCCTTCACCCTCTTGTTGCGGTTGTAGTGTTCCGTATAAATGCGTTGTGCCTTCTCCAGGTTGTGTTGCACCACCGCCGGAGACCATTTGCTGGTGATGGTCTTCTCCTGCCACGCAACATTGTCTCTGGTGAAGGGTTGCCTTCCTCGTAAGATCTGGAAGGGACTGTACCCCGTACTGGTGGGGGTGATACGGTACGCCCATATCGTGCTTTGCACTTCTTTCTCCCAGTCTTTGCCCCTCGTGATGGCCGCTTGTATGGAGCCCATGAGCACCCTGTTGAACCTTTCTACTTGTCCATTGCTGGCCGGATGATATATCGAGGTGTGCCGAAGTAGTATGCCATTCCTGTTTGCAAACGTGACCCACTTGTCCGAGGTGAATTGGGGGCCATTGTCACTGATTATGGTCCTGGGTATGCCTTCCCTGAGGAACACTGCCTTGAGGAAGCGCAGTATTTCGTCCGTGTCCATGATCTCGTTGATGTGCACTTCTGGCCATTTCGAGTACTTGTCTACTAACGCACAGAGGTATTTGGGGATCCCCTGATCGTCTAGTATAGGCCCTAATATGTCCACTGCGACCTCTTCCCATGGGTTACTGGGGTTCGTGAATTTCCCTAAGGGTGGTCTCATTGGCTTCAGTATCTTGTCCGAACCTTGGCACTGCACGCAGTCTCTCACGTGCCTCTCAACTTGCATGTCCATTCCTGGCCACCAGTACGTTTGTTTAGTCCTGGCCTTTGTCTTCACGATTCCCAGGTGACCTTCATGTAGTATGGATAGCAGGGCCGGTACTATGTTCTCCGGTGGTACTACTCTGTGGCCTCTGTAGACGAACACCCCGTCGTTCCCCACCGACAGCTCTTCTCTGACTTCGTAGAAGTGCCGGACTTTGGGTCTTTGTCGTCTCCGTTCTGGCCACCCTCGTACAATGTACAACTTGATGTCCTCCATATCTTCATCCTCCGCATACGTGTTTTTCCACTCCTGCCTGCTGATGGCTTTTTCCGGGTCATCTGTCAGGGCCACCATCTCGTCTTCGTCTTCCCTGCCATTGGAGGCACTGTCCATCGCTGACGCCCTGCTGAGGTAGTCCGCTATCTTGTTTCTTGAGCCCGGGATGTACTCCACGTCGTACCGATACTCCAGGAGTTTCAGCGTCATTTTCGCAATCCGTGGTGTGGCGCTGGCATGACCATCCGATGTCAACACCTTCACTAGGGGCTTGTGATCCGTCTTCACTTGAAATCTGGTGCCCCACAGGAACTGACGGTACTTCGCCATGGCCCATACCACCGCCAGCATCTCTTTCTCGATCACACTGAACTTTTGTTCCGACGCCGTCAACGTCCTGGATGCGAAGCTGATCGTCTCCGTCCCTCCTTCTGGTCGTTCTTGCATGAGCACCGCTCCTAGCCCTTTGTCACTCGTGTCCGTCATCAATATGGACCGCCCCTGGGGATCGTACCCCTGCAGCGGGATCGCTTGGCTAATTTCCTGTTTCACCGTGTCAAACTCCTCCTGCGTCTCCTCAGTCCATACAAACGCCGTCTTGTCCCTCGTGAGTTGCCTCATGTGGTGAGTTTTCGTGGCGAAGTGGTGGACGAACTTGCTATAGTACTCCGCCATCCCTAAAAATGACCGTACTTCTTCCTTGGAGGTGGGCGGAGGTGCGTCGCAGATGGCCTTCACGTTCCCTTTCTTCGGTGTTATCCCCTGCGCTCCTATCTCATGCCCCAGGTATGTGACTGATGTCATCCCGAAGTGACATTTCTCCCACTCCGCCGTCAGGCCGTTCTCCTCCAGGATCTTCAATACCGCCGACAGTTTCTTGTCATGGTCTTCCAGCTCGGTCCCCATCACTAGGATGTCATCCTGGAAGTACTGCACTCCCTCGATGTCCTTGAATAGGCGGGCCATCAGCTTCTGGAACACCGCAGCTGCCGAGGCAAGACCGAAGGGCATGCGGCAGAATTGGTAGCAGCCAAACGGCGTGATGAACGATGTCAGTTTTTTGCTTGTCGAATGCAGCACTACCTGGTGGTATGCCGATTGCAGGTCGATGGTGGAGAACCATTTCACGCCTTTCGTGCGGGCCAACATTTCCTCTATGCGTGGTAAGAGGAATTTTTCTACCACAATGCACTTGTTTAACTCTCTGAGGTCCACACATAGACGCACCTTGCCTGACGGTTTCATGGCCACTACCAGAGGCGCCAACCACTCCGCGCTGTCGATGGGTTCGATGATTCCCCCGTCTTCCAGTCGGTGGAGTTCCTGTTGTACCGCCTCTCTCACCGCAATCGGTATGTTCCTTACTTTGTGCGCCACCGGACGGGCGTTTTCTTTAAGGACGATCTTGTGGGAGAACTTCTCTAGTTTCCCGATCTTCCCGCCAAAGACCTTCGGGTGTCCACTCTGCCATTTCTCTGCCGTCGACTCCTCTCCGTCCAGGGTCACCATCACCTGGGTGTCCCCTCCTGGGTTCAGCTGTACGCCCAACTCTCCTTGGTCCATCCAGCCCAAGACTGACGGCCCTTTCTCCGCGACGTACAGTTTGCAGTGGGCACTCCGCTCTTTGAACTGGAACAACAGCTTCTTGAACCCCACCATCGGGATGGGTTCCCCTGTGTAGGTGACCGGTCGAATGTCGGGGGGTTCTAGCTGTGCGCCCCATGTGGGTCTGAATCTCTCGTTCCACACCGATCTTTGGACGATCGTGTAGGGAGACCCTGAATCCGCCACGATGGTGATGCTTACTCCTCCAATGATCATGTCACACTGGGGCTTGCGTGTTCTCCTCCCATCGATGCCCAGCACCTGGTCCTCTACACACAGGACTTCATCATCTTCCTCCAGACCTTCTGCTTCTTCCCCTGCGTCTTGCGCCACAAATTTCACCGCATGCTGTCTCCCTTTCCTTCGGCAAACTTTCTCGTAATGACCTACTAGGCCGCAGAACGCACACTTGGCTCTGAAGGCGGGGCACCGTTTGTCGTGCGCTGCGTGGCTCGAGCTTCCGCATCTGTAGCACCTCATCGCTTCACCCTTTTCTTGCTTCCATGCCTGTCCTGGTTTGGCCTTCCCTTTGGGCGCTCCTCTGTACTCCCCCGGCGCTGTTTTACCTCGTCCGTGCTGGTCCGCATCATCCACCTTATTGACCGTGAGTCCGGGGGCTGGGTCTCTCTTTGCCGCCTCCGCGCAGCGCTTGGTCAGTTCCGCCCTTTTTACTATGGCGATCACGTCTTTCAGCGTCGCATCCCCACTCGCCCACAGTTTATCTTGCACCGTCTTGCTTGTCGTGTGCATTACGATCTGGTCCTTGATGAACTCTTCCTGTAACCCTCCATACTTGCACGTTATCGCAAGTTTACGCAGCGCCGCCACGTAGTCGTCTATAGATTCCCCCGCTTCTTGCTTCCTCTGCTGGAAATTATAGCGGTCGATAGAGGTGCACACTGCAGGCCGATAGTGGTTGTCCAAGTCTTCTATGGCGTGTGAGAACACATCTGTGTCCCCTACCTGTCTGGCGACCGGTGTGAGGTTTTGAAACACCCGTATTCCTTCTGGTCCCAGGTTGTGTAAGAGTATCCTCTTCCTCCTGGCACTGGAGAACGCCTCCTCGTTCTCATCTTCCAGCGCTTCTAGGTAGTTTTTGAAGTACTCCCTCCAGTCTTCCCACTTCATTTGGGGTTCTCCCGGACGTGGAAGGAACGGGATCGGCGTCGTTAAAGTTGATGGCTGTGCACTCATTTTGGCTTCCGCCTGTTTCCTTGGGCTACCTGGCGCGTCTGTCCCCGCTCCCCTTCTTCGGGTGCCTGGGACTGCGTTCGAGCTGCCTGCGCCTTCGTCACCCGATTCCGCCAGGGTCTCCTCTGCCGTTCTGCGGTCCGCCTGCAATGTTCCTCCACCTCGTGGCCGGCTCCTTTACTGCCCACGTGCCACTCTCTGGCGTCTGTCTGCCACTGCCGCGCTCTCCCGGTGCGTAGGCGTCTGTCCTCGACCCCCTCGGTCCTCTTACCGCGTGGGGTGACGTCCCTCCTTGTGGGCACTCCTCTCTGAAGCAAGTTGGGGGCACCTTCCTCCTGTTCCACGCAGGGTTCTCACCAGCCCAGCCTCGTTGCCACTGTAATGATGCTAGGTGCTATGTCTGCCTGCTGCTGTTCCCCAATAACTTGCAGGAGGCCTTGTGAGGTAAGTAGATGCCTTTATTATCAATTATATCGCTACTCCGAGAGAGCGCCGGGCAACACGCTCCGATCGCCGTCTCTCGCAACACGCTAATGTTCGCGCATGCGCAGTAGCGTCCAATATGGCCGCTACGCGCTTCGCCGTCCTTACGTAGTGCGCGTCAACTAGACCGCGACACTACAATGCCGTGATGAGATGTGTTTAGCAAAGTTTTGAAAACTTTTTTATGCAACACGTCTTACTGAGTAAAGATGTTGTCGGATTCTGCTCCCTTCCTCTCCCTCTGTCTCCTTGCCTGTCTCCCTCTCTCTCTGTCTCTCCCTCTCTGTCTCCCGCTCTCTGTCTTCCCCCTCTCCCTCTCTCTCTCTCCCTCCCTCTGTCGCACTCTGTCTTCCTTCCGCTGTAATCTCACCCGCTGCTCTCACTAGCTGCTGCACCCCCCCTCACTTCACCCTGCTGTCCCTGTCACCTCACCCCGCGCTGAGACGGCTTCCCTGGAACACACACAGCCGCCGCACCCAAGTAGTTCACAGGTCTTTTAAAGACCATTCACTTGTTAATAAGGCTTTGTTGAATTTCACCTCTTCTTAGCGCCCCTGCATCTCCACTCAAAAGCGCCCCTGCATCTCCACTCAATCAGAGTGGAGATGCAGGGGCGCTAAGAAGAGGTGAAATACAACAAAGCCTTATTAACAAGTGAATGGTTTTTAAAAGAATCGCCCGGAGCTATAAAAAAAAACGAGGTATGTTGCCTGCAAGGTCCGCGGGCCGCCAAGGAAGGCTTGCCGGGCAGCTGGCGGCCCGCGGGCCGTACTATGAGTACCCGTGATCTATATGATGGGTGAATTTGATCCAGTTATGAATGTGGTTAAGATCCAAGATATTTCCTTCCAGATGACTGCGGTCTCCTTTCCACCTAAAGCTGGAAGATTTATTCCTAACTTCGCAAGCACGTAATTTTGCACGGAGTCTTAATGCAATTAACCACCATAATAACCGTGTGCACGTTGGCATCAATTTTGTAGTTCTACATTTCAAAATATCCCTGGTGGTTCAACACTTAGTGAGCTCTCTGAACGCCAGAGCAGACAAACTCAGCTGAAGATGCCTAGCAGATCAGGAATGGCATCTCTAACCAGAGGTGGTGCAAGGTTTCTTTGGCAGAAGGGACAGCTTTGGTTAGATCTGTTCGCTGCTACCGAGAACGCGCAATGTCAGCAGTTCTGTGCGCTGGATTTTCCAAGACTGCTCTCGGTCCTCTCGAGTGGAGCTTCGGCCTCTTGCACGCCTTTCTGCCCGTATCACACCTGCCAAGTGTTCTTAAGAAAATCAGAAATCACTGGGCCCAAGTCATCCTTGCAGCTCCAGACTGGGCACGGAGAGTCTGGTATCTCAAGCTGTTGAGCATGTCTAGTTGTCCCTCTGATCCGGCTGCCCCTTCGGGAGGATCTTCTGTTGCAGCAGCAGGGGAGGGTTGCCCTCCAAACCTGTCAACGCTCCGCCTTCATACATGGAAATTGAACGACGACCTTCATCCTTCTGCCCGAAGTCTGTAATGTTATTTTGGCAGCTCAGCGTCCCTCCAAAAAGACTATATACGCCGGCCGGTGGAGCGAGTTTGTGGCATGGTATAGAGGCAAACAGCTTAGTAGGAGTAAGGATGGGGATCATTGTGCCCAAGAATTCGATTATAATATCCTGTGGTAATATCATCCAAAATACATTCTTTGATTTGTATATTTATATATTTGGAGCAAATCCAATGAACCCAGATGAAAAAATTTTAAAAAGCAGCCGACAGGTGTTTCACCCATGGGGCCAGATAGGCCAGGGGCTTTTTCAAGGGATAAGGTCTTGTTAAGGTCATGTGACTGTATATTTTGTACAGAACCTCCCCATATCCACTCGCTCTTGCAATTTCAGCGTCCACACTTTTCCTGGCCAGGTGAAGTGTATATACACTCTGCTCCAAATAAATAAATAAATATACAAATTGAAGAATGTATTTTGGATTATATTACCACAGGATATTATAATCGAATTCTTGGGCACAATCATCCTCACCCTTACTCCTACTAAGCTGTTTAAAATAGTGGTTCTTGGGTGTAACCACTTGAGGGATAAGTGCCAACCACCGATTTGGGTTCTGTCCCTGCTTTTTGCTGAAAATTCCAGATAGTACCCACCCACTCATCTACAATCACTATAGAGCCAAACAGGTTGACCCTTTATCTGTACAGCTTTCCCAAGGTCTTTTGTTTATCCTTCCCCTTGCCCAGTAGGGCTCTGCATTGGGCACGTTGAAGGGTTATTTAGCTGCCATCTCCGCATTCCTGTGGCAGTCAGATCAGCCTTACCTCTTCCAATCCCCCATTGTAAATAGGTTCCTTGAAGATATGTAGCACGTGTTTCCTCCAGCTCCCCTCGTTATACCTCAATAGGACCGTAACTTGGTTTTTACCTTTCTACTGTGTGCTCCCTTTGAGATGCTTCATACCTGCCCTCGAAGGCTCCTCACCATTAAGACAGACTTTCTGGTGGCAATTTCATCTGCCCCCAGGGTCTGTGGACTGCAGGCACTGTCACCTCAACCTCCCTATGTCTTCCTTCCCAGACAAACTGGTTCTTCGGAGTTGGGTGTCATGTCACTCACCGCGTTCCTGTCCGCAGAGATGATGCTGGACCTCCTATCTCTCCTAAGGTAGTGTCTGAGCAAGGAATTGTAACCATGAATCAATTGTCACCCCAGAAGGGAGGGAGGGTTGGGACAAAATAACAGAGAGACTTGCGCGCCTTCGAGATCAGCCACCTTCTTCTTGGAGTCATACGTACGTTTCTTCGCTGTCCTGGAGAGAGCTGTCATGATATGTGCATATTGTAGTGCACAGTGAGTTGTGCTTCAAATACAAGTAGAGAGGTTATTCGACCAATGAATAGTCATTAAATATTCTCTCCCGCCTTCGACATGTGTATTAACAATCACTTACACAATAATGAATCTATTGCTACATAGACTTCTAATAGTCAACTGTTACCCTTGGAGCTGCGGCACTCCCGGCAGAAGCTATATGATGATTTCACATTACACACTAAGGTACATCTTGTTTGTTCAACACTAGGCACAAGGTGCGCATGAGTGGACTTTTGGATTCACAGACTACAGCACAATAAAGGATGGCACATAAGAATGTCACTGGGCGCTAATACCAAGGCCTCGGTATGCGGGTTAAACAACACCCACAATGTCTCAATGTTCAAGAGTCGTCCTGTTTTCTGATTTTCAGCATCATAAAAACAAGTCTTTGGTTGATACATGTGCCATTAGTGCATTAACCTTATGGTTGGTACTTGACCACCTTTTATTTTGTCGGTGCGGGGTAGCAGGGATGGTGTTCGCTGCGTCACTGAATTTTCAGGGAAGAAGATGGCCGCAGTGTTGGAGATTTGCAGGAGAGCCATGGGGCAATGCATGGAGGGGGTTTTCTGCATCGCTGGATTTGCAGGGGAGAAGATGTCCACAGAGTTGGAGATTCACAGGAGAGCTGCAATGCAGAATGCAGAAGAAACTCGCCTAGGCCGTGGAGACATTCAGGTGAGCAAGGTTGCTGAAGAGGATCCATCCTCTTCAACCAGTGGGTAAGCTAAGCAGTGCCTCATGGTTTAGAGGCTTAGTGGACTAATGCATCCACTGTAGGGGTCTGTGTTTGACCACATGGTCACAGGTTCAACCCCCAGCGGGTTCACTCAGTCTTTCATCCTCCTGAGGTCGATAAAATTAGTACCATTGAGTTGGGTAAAAATAAACACCTGTTATTAAGAGCCAAGATGCCCATGAGTGAATGTGCGCTTCACAATTACACGTTATGTCATGTTTGGGTGTGGTATAAATACTGTTCCCAAATCTGAGATGGCAGACAATCTGAACATGAGCTCCCCGAGGGACTATGAGTCAGCCCGAATATCACCATAGTCATGATGAGTCAGCCTAAATATCACCACTGTCATGATGAGTCAGCCTAAATATCACCACTGTCATGATGAGTCAGCCTATAGGCCCTGGGGCATGTTACTGTTTGTGCTTTGGTGTCTCATGACCCGGTGGCCTAGGGTCCCGGGGGATAATTACCATGCCAAAAACATTGTCAAGCCTACAGGTCAATGAGTTCCATGAACAGCCAGGGAGGCACTGAGATATGTGCATGATCCCTCAAGCCACCCACACACAAGGTACAGGAGGAATGAGAATACAAGGAGGTCACGGTCATGACATCGAGTATCCTTCTTGCCGGAGGTAGTCACCCCGTACCACGCAGACCAGTCTATCACATTGCCTACCTTTTACACTCCACCTCATCCCTCTAAGAATGAGGAGAGACTCCACCGGCTTGACCCAAAAAGAGCATTGTCCTTCTAACTTGACCGCACAAAACCGTTCCAGGTGGACGATCAACTCTGCGTGGGATATGTTGGAGCCACGAAAGGAAAGGCAGTGCAGAAACGAACCATCTTCCAATGGATTGTACACTGCATTAAGATCTGTTAAGTATTGGCCAAGAAGCAACCCCCAGAGGGTTTGAGTGCTCATTCCACCAGAGCAAAGGCTCAGACCACTGCATTTTCACTCAGAGTTCTTTGTCCTGGATATCTGCCAGGCAGCAAGTTTGCCAAGCACTGCTGCCTGGACAGCCAGGTCTGTCGGGACAGGCACTTTCCTTGTTCGGTTTTGCATGACTTTCTAGTCCAAATTGTGTTTGTAGTGTCCTCTCACATTTAACACTAGAATCCAGTTTTAGGCAGTCTCTGTATACCCAACAAACTCAGGGACAGACATTTGTAGAGCAAAGCTGAGATTTCAGCAAACAGACAGAGGATACACACAAATTATTTTGACATTTTGTTTCCCTCCTTTGAAGTGTGTCCCAAATGTCGTATGAAAAACTCAGCAGACTAGTCAAGCAAGTCTTGACACTCCAGCAGTATCTGACACTATGATGTCAACAAGAGGCCCAGTGTGACTGAGGCCAGTTTGGCTGGGGGGAACAAAAGAAGGGTACAGGCCAGGATATTAGCTACATCTGCTTGTGACAGGGTAGGTCTCTTTGAAGTTAATCAAGTTCTACGGCCCAGCCCACAGGCCATCCTGTCAAGGGCACAACAACAACTCCCCTCAACCAAAGCATTTTGTCCCTGTCCTGGAAGCAAGTTCACACTTTCTTAATACCTATTACTGGCTGGCAGAAGCTGGGGAGCAAAATGTAAATTTGGCTTCCAGGGAATTCGGGAAGGGCAAAGGTATATTTCTAAAAAAACCTTTTCCATAATATCTACAAAAAAAAATCAGACCTCGCCTTTGAATTGGATTACTAATAACTAATCAAAATAGTTGTTTCATTATTTCTCTAACTAACCCAATTCCCCAGCTACAGTATTAGTATTTAATATTGTACTCCAGGAGTTTCCCCTGGAACAGCCAACCCTGCTATAGTGAAAATAGCTTTGAGGGGCTAGTCTCTCTAAGGCCATGGGTAATATTAAACTTTGACATGCCCGGTTATAAATACTATGCACCATTTGTGGGCACTAAGGCCGACCTGGTTAATAGTAGTATTTAAAAGGAAGATTTTAGGCCTGTCAACAGGGTTTATTTTGACAGTTCAAAATGGCAGTTTAAAAATTACTCTGCCAGGCTACACAGGCAGTCCTGGGGTCGGGTTTATTATGTGCTGCAGCCCACTAATTACATTTAATTTGCAGGCCCTGTATACATTTTATATTTTATACTTGAAACCTATATGCTATGTTGCATTGTATGGCCCTGCTTATCACCCTTTACGGTATCTAGGCGCAGGAGCATAGGCCCTGTGGTGCTCCTAGTTGAACAGCCAGGTCTTCAGTTTCTTGTGAAATCTGAGAAATGGTGTGACAGATCTGATGTGTAGAGGAAGTTTGTTAGTTTTTGGCTGTGATGAGGGAGAATGTGTGGCCTCCTGTCTTGCTTCTGAGGAGGTGGGGGATTTGTGCGAGGGAGAGAGAGGTGGAGCGTAGCTGTCTGGAGGGTCGGTAGAGTTGGAGTTGATCATTGAGGTACGCTGGTCCTGTGTTCCGGACGGCTTTGTAGGCGTGGATGTGCAGCTTGAATTTACAATATATCTGGATTGGAAGCCAGTGTACCTCAGTAAAGTAGGGAGTTCCAGGCAGAGCTCTTACTTCCAAAGAATGGGATCTCTGTTTTGTCCGTGTTGAGTTTGAGGCAGTTCTCTCGCATCCAGTTGGCCACGTTGGACATGCAGGTGGTGAAGTTGGTCCTGGTGGTGTTGTTCATGTCGGTGAGGGGTAGGATGAGCTGAGTATCGTCGTCATAGGAGACAATGTTGATGCTGTGGATTATTATGATGCGGGCGAGAGGTGCCATGTAGACATTAAACAGGGTTGAGATGAGGGAGGAGCCCTGGAGGACTCTGCAGATGAGCTTTCTTTGTAGACGGTGGCGTTAGGGTCCGTAGAGTCCGTAGAGTCATAGAGATGAATGTTGAGTTTGCCGAGCCACAGAAAGTCGTAGGATCCAATAGCGATGGGCGTGATGCATCATCCGAGAAGTGCTGTGGACAATTAAATGTTACCTATAGTAAATGGGGAGTAGCCACTACCAGTATATCGGTGATGGCGAACACGGGCCTGTGGGACAACGTTAGAGTT
This sequence comes from Triturus cristatus, assembly GCF_964204655.1. Classification (NCBI taxonomy): domain Eukaryota; kingdom Metazoa; phylum Chordata; class Amphibia; order Caudata; family Salamandridae; genus Triturus; species Triturus cristatus. The sequence continues at coordinate 45,893,299 of NC_140589.1, forward strand.
CCGGCCTTAGTAGGTAGGTGTATATTGTTTGTGTATTTTGTATTTTACTTTGTGTTCATGTGTAAATGCTACTTTTGTCATAAAAGCGAGTGTGTGGATGAAAAATAATTTATTGGGATTGCTGACTGTATTTTGAGTGTTGAGTGTGTGTTCCCCTTGCACCCCCCCCCCCACCGAGAAGTCTTGGACTTCTCAATCCACGCTACCACTGAGAGTCAAGTGTTGAAGTGGTACTTGACCCAGTTACTCAGGACCCATAGCAAGTCGGGCCCCGGAACATCAGAAGTAGAAGGCTTCAACCATCACAGTTGGGTTCAGTATCTTCTGCTTGCTGCATGGCCTTTTTTTGCACATTTATATAGCGCAAACTCGACCCGAAGGTATTGGAGCACTTTACATGAGCATCAGTTACATTACACAAGGAAAAGCATTAGGTCTCGCCTAGCGACGCAGCTCATGCGCTGTCGCCTTGGCGAGATCCATTGTTGTGGGTTTTGCTTCCGAAGTGGGACAAGCCATGTGCACGCGTACAGAGGACAGGAGATGTACATGCGTATGGCTCCGGCGTTAGCACAAGAGACAGCAGATGTGTACGCGTACGGAGGACTGCCCTCCTTTACAGGCAGCAGCAGGACACTTCTCATCGACAACAAGAGACAGCAGATGTGCACGCGTACGGAGGACTGCCCTCCTTTACAGGCAGCAGCAGGACACTTCTCATCGATAAAAAGAGACAGCAGATGTGCACGTCTACGGAGGACTGCCCTCCTTTACAGGCAGCAGCAGGACACTTCTCATCGACAATCAGTTAATCGCCCTGTGACTAATGTGTCGTTGTGTAATGTGACATTACCGGTACAGCAGTCGTGCCTTTAATTTAATTTAAAATGCGTTTGCCAGAGGATACATTTGTTTTGCTGCAACGAGGGCACGTGAATGACAGGAGGAAAAACTGGAAGGTTGTCAAATAAGCGAAGCCGGCCCGCTGAGCGCAAGACAGACAGATTTGATTAGTCGCGTGTGGTTAGAACACATTAAATTAACACTGCAAGCTTCGGTAGGATGACGTCACAAAAAAAGGCGAGCACATCCTGTGATTCTGGGCAAATCAGTTAATCGCTGCGTGACTAATGTGTCGTTGTGTAATGTGACATTACCAGTACAGCAGTCGAGCTGTTACTTTAATTTAAAATGCGTTTACTAGAGGATACATTTCTTTTGCTGCAATGAGGACACGTGAATGGCAGGAGGAAAAACTGGAAGGTTGTCAAATAAGCAAAGCCGGCCCGCTGAGCGCAAGACAGACAGATTTGATTAGTCGTGTGTACTTAGAACACATTATATTAACACTGCAAGCTTTGGTAGGATGACGTCACAAGAAAAGGCGAGCACGTCCTGTGATTCTGGGCAAATCAGTTAATCGCTCCGTGACTAATGTGATGTTGTGTAATGTGACATTACCAGTACAGCAGTTGCGCCGTTATTTTAATTTAAAATGCGTTTACCAGAGGATACATTTCTTTTGCTGCAGCGAGGACACGTGAATGACAGGAGGAAAAACTGGAAGGTTGTCAAATAAGTTAAGCCGGCCCGCCGAGCGCAAGACAGACAGATTTAATTAGTCGCGTGTACTTAGAACACATTAAATTAACACTGCAAGCTTCGGCAGGATGATGTCACAAGAAAAGGCGAGCACGTCCTGTGATTCTGGGCAAATCAGTTAATCGCTCCGTGAATAATGTGTCGTTGTGTAATGTGACATTACCAGTACAGCAGTCGCGCCATTAATTTAATTTAAAATGCGTTTACCAGAGGAAACATTTCTTTTGCTGCAACGAGGGCACGTGAGTGACAGGAGGAAAAACTGGAAGGTTGTCAAATAAGCGAAGCCGGCCCGCCCAGCGCAAGACAGACAGATTTTAATTAGTTACGTGTACTTAGAACACATTATATTAACACTGCAAGCTTCGGTAGGATGATGTCACAAGAAAAGGCGAGCACGTCCTGTGATTGTGGGCAAATCAGTTAATCGCTCCGTGAATAATGTGTCGTTGTGTAATGTGACATTACCAGTACAGCAGTTGCGCCGTTATTTTAATTTAAAATTCGTTTACCAGAGGATACATTTCTTTTGCTGCAGCGAGGACACGTGAATGACAGGAGGAAAAACTGGAAGGTTGTCAAATAAGTTAAGCCGGCCCGCCGAGCGCAAGACAGACAGATTTAATTAGTCGCGTGTACTTAGAACACATTAAATTAACACTGCAAGCTTCGGCAGGATGATGTCACAAGAAAAGGCGAGCACGTCCTGTGATTCTGGGCAAATCAGTTAATCGCTCCGTGAATAATGTGTCGTTGTGTAATGTGACATTACCAGTACAGCAGTCGCGCCATTAATTTAATTTAAAATGCGTTTACCAGAGGAAACATTTATTTTGCTGCAACGAGGGCACGTGAGTGACAGGAGGAAAAACTGGAAGGTTGTCAAATAAGCGAAGCCGGCCCGCCCAGTGCAAGACAGACAGATTTTAATTAGTTACGTGTACTTAGAACACATTATATTAACACTGCAAGCTTCGGTAGGATGATGTCACAAGAAAAGGCGAGCACGTCCTGTGATTGTGGGCAAATCAGTTAATCGCTCCGTGAATAATGTGTTGTTGTGTAATGTGACATTACCAGTACAGCAGTCGCGCCGTTAATTTAATTTAAAATGCGTTTACCAAGGGATACATTTATTTTGCTGCAACGAGGGCACGTGAATGACAGGAGGAAAAACTGGAAGGTTGTCAAATAAGCGAAGCCGGCCTGCCGAGCGCAAGACAGACAGATTTAATTAGTCGGGTGTACTTAGAACACATTAAAATAACACTGCAAGCTTCGGCAGGATGACGTCACAAGAAAAGGCAAGCACGTCCTGTGATTCTGGGCAAATCAGTTAATCGCTCCGTGACTAATGTGTGATTGTGTAATGTGACATTACCAGTACAGCAGTTGCGCCATTAATTTAATTTAAAATGCGTTTACCAGGGGATACATTTCGTTTGCTGCAACGAGGGCACGTGAATGACAGGAGGAAAAACTGGAAGGTTGTCAAATAAGAGAATCCGGCTTGCTGAGCGTAAGACAGACAGATTTGATTAGTCGCGTGTGGTTAGAACACATTAAATTAACACTGCAAGGTTGGGTAGGATGACGTCACAAGAAAAGGCGAGCACATCCTGCGATTCTTGGCAAATCAGCAAATCGCTTCATGACTAATGTGTTGTTGTGTAATGTGACTGGTGTTTATGTAAAACGCTCCAATACATTCTGGTCGAGTTAGCGCTATATAAACAAGCATTTGCAATGCAATAGTTCTCGCATTTTCGAAACTTTGACCTATTGGTATTGTAAATGACAATGCCTTTTATTATTGCAGGTTTTTTTAACATAAATAAAAGGCATTGTCATTTACAATGTGAATAGCGCAAAATCTCGCAAATGCAAGACCTATTGCATTGCAAATGCTTGTTTTTTGGTAGGCATGGGGAGATCAAGTTATTTGCCCAGAATCAAAGGATGTTGAGCCAATGCCAGACTTGAACCTGGTGCCCCAGTACCAAAGTCGGCAGCTATGGCCGCTAAACAGGTTCTGACACCTATCAACTGCATATGGCACTGTTTCCAATGCTGCCATAACATGTGGGGTACAAACCGACCTTGCCCTCCCCATCAATCTGGACTCCCTGCTCAGCTGCCATCAAGGGCCACGCACCGGCCTTCACCACGCCTTGCCTCTATGCGCTCTGGAAGGTGTCGTTTGACCTTTCCCCTCTTGGAGTTAGGCTTACAGGTGCCAACAAGAGCAGTACTGTGGGATAATAAAAGGGTTGGCAGACTTCTGGCCATGGGGATAGCTTCATGGGGGATGTTTGGGGTGTGACACCTCCTAATGAATGTATTTTCTGATAAATAGTTGGGTACAGATGCTTTTTGTCGGGTATGCTGAAGTGTCTGTCGAATTTCACCAGAGATGCTTACACACACACACACACATAAAAAAAACATACACACTCTGTTTTAAAAGTCCTAAAAAGATAGGTTATTTTTCAAAATATTGTGTTTTCACATTTAATACCCGACCAATCCGCAGTCCTATCCCTTTCCGTAGCCCTGTTGGCCCCTCTCATGCACCCTGCTTGTCATATAATGTATTTTAACCTTCTATGCCTGTCTGATTGTCGCCCCCTCCCCTATCTTGCTATCCAAGCTCCGCCCCTGCCGCCGTCAGAGTGAGGGTGAGGATGTCTGGTAGCTAGGCATGTACAGGCATGTATGATGCAACGACATGCACACCTGGCGCCCCTGGCCACGCCCCGCTATCCATCCCCTCCCCAGGCGTCATTGTTCTCTTCATTGACTCGTTAACAGCTGTTTACGGTTCCCGCCCGCCCACGGTTCACACCTGTCACTGAAAACCAGACATCTGAGAGCCCCTGGAGAGGTTTAGGAAGAGAACGGCTGCTCCTAGCAGGTCCCCACCCTCCTCTTCCTCACCCCATTGTCTCCGTGATTTACATCTATTACCCCCGCCCTGGCTATCCGCCGCGTCAACAGGCGCCCCCCAGCCTTGTTTGCTTATTTATAAAAGACAAGCCGTCGTCTTTGTGGTAAGCGTCTCATTTCCTCTTTAAAGTGAGCCTGCCCCGCCCTCCCCCCAAGAAGATAAGCCTGAGGGAAGCTGGGGAGGGGGCGAGCTGAAGTGTTACTGGGTAGATTAAACCTGCTGACGATCCTTTGTGCACGACCCCCCTTCTAATTTCAAATCCTTGAATGGGGGCAGCAAAAAGACAAACCATGAAGGGAAAAGGAGAACTCGCGCAAGAGAGGAGTTCGGCTTCTACTTAACCTCAGGCACGGATTAGCTAGAATGAGTTGTAATGAATACTAAAAGTAGAAGAATTAAACAATCCGAAACATTTTTGTTACTTTTTGCTTTTTTATGTAGCGCGAACTCGACCCTAAGGTATCGAGCGCTTTACATGAGCACCGGTTGCATTACAGAGGGACACATTCATTTTTTAGGCACAGGGAGATTGGGTGATTTACTCAGAAACACCGGATGTTGAGCCGACGCCGAGAATCGAACCGGTTCCTCAGTTCCAAAGTCTGCAGCTCTGGTTGTTAGGCCACATCCTCTAGCTTAGTTAAGACCGTCCTGTCGTGTCCTTGTACAGTGAGACCTTACTGGTCCCTGAGGGACTCCGTAGAGGAATGGATACTCGCAAACATTTCACCGGGGGCAACAAAGTACTTTGTGCTGATATTTTTGCAAGAAGTTGGAAGGTAAACACTGTTGACATTTATTTTCAAAGAACATTGATAGGAATGTTAAAAGTGGCTCTGTCAGCCGCCTCAATGTGAGTGAGGCGAACCAGCCGGCTCAATGTGAGTGAAGCGAACCAGCCGGCTCAATGTGAGTGAAGCGAACCAGCCGGCTCAATGTGAGTGAAGCGAACCAGCCGGCTCAATCTGAGTGAGGCGAACCAGCCGGCTCAATGTGAGTGAGGTGAACCAGCCGGCTCCATGTGAGTGAGGTGAACCAGCCGGCTCAATGTGAGTGAGGTGAACCGGCCGGCTCAATGTGAGTGAGGCGAACCAGCCGGCTCAATGTGAGTGAGGCGAACCAGCCGGCTCCATGTGAGTGAGGTGAACCAGCCGGCTCAATGTGAGTGAGGTGAACCGGCCGGCTCAATGTGAGTGAGGCGAACCGGCCGGCTCAATGTGAGTGAGGCGAACCGGCCGGCTCAATGTGAGTGAGGCGAACCGGCCGGCTCAATGTGAGTGAGGCGAACCGGTCGGCTCAATGTGAGTGAGGCGAACCGGCCTGCTCAATGTGAGTGAGGCGAACCGGCCGGCTCAATGTGAGTGAGGCGAACCGGCCGGCTCAATGTGAGTGAGGCGAACCGGCCGGCTCAATGTGAGTGAGGCGAACCGGCCTGCTCAATGTGAGTGAGGTGAACCGGCCGGCTCAATGTGAGTGAGGCGAACCGGCCGGCTCAATGTGAGTGAGGTGAACCAGCCGGCTCAATGTGAGTGAGGTGAACCAGCCGGCTCAATGTGAGTGAGGTGAACCAGCCGGCTCAATGTGAGTGAGGCGAACCGGCTGGCTCCATGTGAGTGAGGCGAACCGGCCTGCTCAATGTGAGTGAGGTGAACCGGCTGGCTCAATGTGAGTGAGGTGAACCAGCCGGCTCAATGTGAGTGAGGTGAACCAGCCGGCTCAATGTGAGTGAGGCGAACCGGCTGGCTCAATGTGAGTGAGGCGAACCAGCCGGCTCAATGTGAGTGAGGCGAACCAGCCGGCTCAATGTGAGTGAGGTGAACTCTTTCTGCTGCTTAATGCTGTGACCTGAATGTCGTAAATTGGGTAAAAGTAACATCTCTTATTTGCAGCACTTGCAAACAGCAAAAATATGCTAAAAACTTACAGTCAAAACACTGAATGTTTAGTGTAAATCTCTAATAATGGTCTATTAAAATGTATGTAGGAAAGTAGGATCTGCTTTCATAGTCACCCCCACTTTTTACTGGTGTTATTATGTTTTTCTGACTGGGATCCTGCTCATCTGGACCGCAGTCTCTGTGCTTCTTTCCTAAAATGGACATGGTGAGTACTAAGGTACATCCCAGATTGCCTACTGGTATACCCTTATAAGTCCCTAGTATACGGTACAAAGAAACCCAGGGCATAGGTACACCAGGGGTCTCCCATGGGCTGAAGCATGCATTATGCCACCCATGGAAGACCACTAAAACTGTGACTACAGGCCTGTCATTGCTGGCTGTGTGAGCTGGTGCTAGCACCACTCACAACAGATATAAGTTTCCTTATATCTGAGGTCACTGCACTTCAAACCTATAAGTCACCCCTAAGGCAGGCCTTTCAATCCTGAAGGCAGGGTGCTTGGTTCTGAGTGTGAGGGTGCCCCTGCATGAGGAGGACACCCCTACAACCCTAGGACTCCATTCCCCCCCCAGGCTGTAAGTGCATCATCTATTACAATATATAGAGTGGCCATGCGTCATTACGCGATGGCCATCTCTAAACTGGCTGTAACGAACCCTGTCGTGTTTGGTATCAAACATGTTGGAATCATACTCCAACACCGTAAAAACGGTGTTGGAGTAGGATTCCATGCACTGTAAAGCTCCTCCTGGAGGCCCTCAGTGCTCCCGGTGCCAGTCTTCTAGACCCGAATAGCAAACGATGGCTGCTGCCGACCAGACACATGATTCTGCCCTCCTGCTGCTGAGCCAAGCTCCAGCAGAGGAAGGCAGGACAATAGGTATCCTGTCACAGGGAGGTGTGACCACCTCCGAGACAGGACTTAGTGTATTGGGACAGGGTGGGGGCACTGGTCAGTGCCACCCAGACTGCTTGAAGGGAATGTTTGATGCCCTCCTTGCATACTCCAGTTGGAACCAGTTCAGGGAGCCGTTGGCTTCCGCTCTGGTACGAAATTGGACAAAGGACATGGAATTATCCTCTCCACTGTCCAGCCACTCCTGTGGGAGGGACCCCTGAATCGTCCCAACCCTTTCCTTGGGGTACTTAAGGCTTACTTGTAGGTGGTTCCTTAAATTCGTTGTGGGACAAGATTCAGATCGGAAACCACTTCATCTTCTACCATCTGGGCACTTTGGACTTCGTTGGACTTTGCTTTGGGAACCAAGACTGCAATTGGGAAGACTCCTGCTACTCCCGGCCTCGTCGTCCTGCTAGTATTCTGCGTCATCTATGCCTGTGCTCCATATAGGTTCTTCTACAGGCCTGTGAACATCCGAGACACCCAAAGGAATCTTCCTTGAAGTGAAGGAGTTACTTCCCTGCATCTGCAGGCACCAAAACAAAGCTGAACCGTCTGCTTTTCCTGAGCTCCTACAGACTCTGAAAGGTTCAGCAATACAGGTGGTGGTTCTACAACTCCCTCGAGGCCTGCATTGTCTTCACAGCAAGTTTGAATCCAGTATCCCTAGTCGGAACTGATGGAGCAGCACCCCTGTGCACTGCGTCAACTTGCCGTTGCCAAGGCTTATTGATCCTCTTCTCCAGAGATCTTTGGGCTACAAAAAGCCCCAACCTCAAGCATTTCCTGTAGCCAAGATCTTCGCCTGCACCACATCTTCTGCAAGTGGGTCTTCATCCTTTGGTGGGCTGCTCGAGGTCCTCTTGCGACTCCTGTATCTTCGGCCTGTGAGTCCTCTTGAGGGTCTTCTTTGTCTCCAGTGGGCTCCAGTGCTTGCTCGGGGCCTGCTCTGACTTACCTGCTCGTGGTAAGTCACTTGCACCTTGCTGGTCCCGACACTGCACCTTTTTTGACTACTACGCTGGTTGCAGTTGCCAAGGCTTGTTGGTGCCCCTGCTGGAAACTGACACCCTGGCTCTTGACATCCAACGTGGGGCAGCTCGTGAACGGCTCCTGGTCTTCCATAGCATCGCCTGCTCCGCATAGCTACAACTTCAAGGGCACCTTTCAACTCACCTGCAGCTCCGATATCGCTGGGCATTCATCTTCCCTACCTCCTGGTCACTCCTGAGTGGCATAGACTCTGTCCCCTCTTGTGAGAAGGTGGCCTGGTATATGATGTCCACTAATGTAAGCGGGCACCTTGCACCAGTCCAGACAACCCTTCTGGTGATTTAAGAGGTCTTAGACAACCTTAGAAAGCTCTCTAAGTGGTAGCTGTGGAGAGCAGCCTTCAGGCTTAGTCCAGAAGGAGCGTAAAGCAGTTTGTTTCACCAGAATGCAATATTATAGTATTGATTAAGTGAAAAGAACCACACCAAGTATTTATAAAAATATGTATTTATTATATAATACTCTCTAGTACGTTCCGTTATCTTCAACACGGAGATAAACACAATTCACACAATACCTTGGCAAAGAAACACAATAAATAGCACAAAATACACAGTGGAACCCAGGCGGGGACCAAACCATATACTAAGAAAGCGGTATAAGAACCACAACTTGAGTCAGGACAATGTCGAGAGGACCTAGAAGTGCTGGGGACCCAAGGAACCAGCCAAGGTAAGTAGATAGGGACCCCATGGCGAGCGAGTGCAGTGTGGGAACACGACCGCATGCTCTGTACAATTCTACGTGTAAGTCGCAGTTGGATTTTTAAAGATTAAGGACCCTTCCCAGTGGACCCTGAAGAAACCCCATGGAAGACAGAAGGTTGGAGAGCCACCCCACCCGTGGATACCCTAGTACCTACGTTACCTACACCAGAGAAGCTGGGTGCATACGTGTGAAGTGGTGTCGGAAACCACTGTCGAACCCAATCGAGTACTTCGGGAAAGTGCCGCTGTTGCAGAAGGAGAAAGTGTCCGGTGGAATCCGAAGATGGATTCAAGATGAGAGGTACCTGCAAACAGAGGGGACAGAGTCTATGTCAATCGGGAGTGACCAGGAGACTTGGAACACAAATGCCTTCCGATGTTGGATGTTGCAGGATGGATGACGATGACCTGGACTCTGCAGCTGTGAGTACCAGGCGACTCTGAGGAGGACCAGGAGCTGTACACGAGCTGTTCCACAAAGGATGTCGAGTGCTGAGGGGTCGGTGTCCAGCGGGAGCACCAACAAGCCTTAGCAAATGCAACCAATGCAGTAATTGAAGAAGGAGCAACATCGGGACCAGCAAGGTCCAGTGGACTCACCAAAAGCAGGGGAGTCAGGGCAGGCCTGAGCAATCAGGGGAGCCCAAAAGAAACAACAGTGACCCTAAATGGACCCACAGGCCAGAGGCACTGGAGTCGCAAGAGGACCTCAGGCAGCTCACCAAAAGATGCAGGCCATGATGCACACGATACGGTGTGGCTGTAGATTCTGGTCACTGGAGGTGCTCGAAGTTGGGGCTAGTTGGAGCTCGAAGATCTTCATGTAAAGAAGTCAACAAGCCTTTGTAACTGCAAGCTGACGCGATGCATACAGGTTCGGTAAGTGCAACTCCCACGAGGGATACTGGCCTAAAACTTGGTGAGAGGGCAGGGAAGGCCTCGGAAGCTGTGGAAAACGACCACCTGTGTTGCAGAACCTTTGGAGTCTGGAGGAGCTCAGGATAAGCAGACCGGTCGACTTAGTTGTGGTGCCTGCGAATGCAGGGAGTGACTCCAGGAAGGTTCCTGCATGATGCACAGGCACAGACGATGCAGCAGACTGGAAGGGAGATAAAGTCAGGCTAAAACGAACACTTTTATTGGCATTACTTCCTATTGTTGTCAGTGGATCCCTAACTATTCGTTATTAACAAAACCCCTGCTCGCACTAACCACTAAAGATGTGCATGAACACTTGCCTTGGATGCCTGAATGTCAGCAGTCTTTTGAGCAATTAAAAGTTGCGCTTTGCTCTGCGCCTGTGTTTGGTACACCTGATTATGCAAAGCCATATGTGCTGTACGAACACGAGATGGCTGGCTGTGCGCTTTCTATTTCAACACAGGCCTTTGGAGGTAAGCAACGGCTGTGTGCTTATTTTTCTGCTCTTCTTGACCCTGTCGCAAGAGCCCTTCCGAGCTGTCTAAGGGCGGTCACGGCTGTGGCCGTCTCCATAAGGCAATCGGCTGGGCTCGTACCTGATATTGACCTCACAGTCATGGTGCCCCATGCTGTGGATACCCTTTTGAATAAGACCAAGACACAGCACCTCACCAGTGCACGTCTGACCGGTTATGAGCTAACTCTCTTTGTACCACATGCCACGATTAGAAGATGTGCCACTCTGAACCCAGCCACGTTACTACCCCTCCCTTCTGAGAGTAAGGAAATTGACATACATGATTGTATCTTCCTGATGGAGGAAGAGACGAAAGGATGGGTAGACCTGACTGATGTTCCCTTATCGTTCCCCCAAGGGGAACTATATGTCAATGGCTCTTGTTTTAAGTTACCAGATGGCACTACAACAGCCGCATATGCAATCACAACACTGTACACAGTAGTTGAGACATCACGAGTTCCCTATCAGTCGGCCCAAGCTGCAGAGCTTGTTGCCCTTATTCTAGCCTGCGAATTGAGTGCGAGACTTGCTGTCAATATCTATACTGACAGTCAGTATGCCTTCGGAGTTGCCCATAATTTTGGGCAGCTCTGGGCAGAGAGAGTGTTTCTCACTTCTCATGGGATGAAGATCCAGCATGGCCCCCTTATTCATAGGCTTTTGTCGGCTTTGACACTCCCCAAGTGTTAGACCTGGCACCTTGGCGTGAGTCTCCCTTCCACTTTTTTGTCGTTGTGCCTCATGTTTTTGCTGGTGTTAGCTGCTCAGAGCACTGTGCCACTGCCAACCAGTGCCACAGTGCAAGTGCTCCCTGTATAAAATGTATATGTTGGTTGGATCCCATGATTGGCTTATTTGGTTTACTGTCAGACCCCAGTAAATTGCACCAGGAGTGCCCAGGGCTTGTAAATCCAAATGCTGCTGGTGGGCTTGCAGCACTGGTTGTGCCACCCACAGAAGCAGCCTTGTAAAATGTGTCTAAGGTCTGCCATTGCAGAACCTGCGTGCAGTCTGGTACTGTCATGCTGACTGGGCAAGTGCACCCACTTGCCAGTCCGTAAACCTTCCCTTTACTTCATGTGAGTCACCCCTATGGTAGGCCCAAGGGCAGGGTGCGTTGTAAGCATAAGGTAGGACAAGCCCTGATGTGTGTGGCATGTCCTAATAGTGATTACAGGGTAAGCACACTCCTGGAAAGGGAGGGTGTCACTCGTTGCACTCATAAGAGAGAATCAATTCTCCTTGTCCAAAGATTTAGTTCCAAACACTGAAACGGTGATTCAAAGTCAATTAAATCTATTTATGAAGTTCATCCAAAGATGTAGAATTATCATCATTCTATCAATCTTGACTCATATATCAAATATTCAAATATTCATTGATCAAATGCCCAATGCATTTCGGGCCGTTCGAGCCCTTCATCAGGGGCGGCACTGTGGAGGAGACAAGGGAGCAGCACTCATTTATCACGTTATACATAGGTTTAAATATGCATGACAGATTAAAACATGACTTGTGTAACAAGGTGCGGTGAACAATAAAGTTATTTAAATCGAAAGTAAAAGAAACTGGTAGTGCTGGTGAACGTGTTCAAATAACAGCGGGTTTCCATTGTGTTGCAAACCACCGGGTGTGTTGGCGTTAGTGAATGAATTCAAATAGTACAGCTGGCTCTGAAACGCGTGGTGAGATTAAGGAGAGTCTTCATAACGAACAAACATGCTATGTTCGAAGGTGGGGATGCTAAATGGGTGTGAGTTACGGAGGTCATGGAGTGAATCTCCATTAAGTTACAGATCGTAGATCGCTAGGGTAAAAAGTGGGTTAGTAGGGAGCTTTCGTCAAGCAGTATCAGCGCGAATGGAAAAGCGTTCACTTACGTTCGAATCTTAGAATCAGAGTCCCATCACTTAGCAAGACGGCGCTCACGAGTGCTGCGGCAGTAGTGAGGTTAGTGAATCGTAATCATGTGATCAGGGCACGTGACCATTTAAAAGAGAGTAAATTGCACGTGTGCGTGAACTACGGCGGTGGTGGACATAGAAAACAGATTTGTAGTTCGTGAAACGGACGGAGGAAATTAAATCACCTGAGTGAGTAAGAGGAGTCCCTGGAAGTGCTGGGGAAATGTAAAAATAAGTGAACGAAGAGTGAGTGAGTTGTCACGACAGGAGGCGTTGTACCCTTTGATCCTCAGGAGCGAAGCTAGGTCTCACCTTCCCCGAGAACACTGCAAGTCTCCCGATAGTTATAACAGGAACCCTGCAAGTATTCCCAGGGAGCGATGAGCAGACTCGGAAACTTCCACGACGTATGTGTAATGCAGGAGGGATCGTGGCACCAAGGAGAAGATACTGTGAACAAAAAAGGACAATCAATGTTAGAGATCTAAGCGTAAGGGAATCTAAATGTGAGGCTAACATGGAATTGTGTGAGATCTCACTTACCAAATATAAGCAACATGAACCAATGGACTCTCAAAAGAATGATATCATTTTCCGGAACAATCTTTGTGAGGTTGGAGCAATTCACTAGAGCTGAGAAACAAGTGGGTAATGTCCGGTCGTGGAAGTGCCAGAAATGAAAAGTTTATATGTAATTCCGTTTCCGAAAGGCAAGGTTGAAAACAAGAATTGTATAGCTCCGTGAGTCCACTGCATCAAAGTTGCCTTGCTTGTAAAATTGTATCACTCCTTGATTTGACAGGAACAGAGTTTGTTGTATTTGAAATGAACAGTCTCTAACACCAAGGTGTACTTCCGGGAATGGTGTGCAGGCAAAACGCCAAGAACGGCACGTAGGCAGGCGCCTTGGCAGGTAGGCAGGAGAAGCCGGGCTTGATGTACGGATACAACACCGTGAAAGGCACACGGAGAAGCACCGAGTCAAGTAGACAGGAGGACGCCGGGAGCGGCGTGTAAATACACGGGTGCACAGACGAATGCCGAGTCAGGTAGGCAGGAGGACGCCGGGATCGGCGGGTAAACACACGGATGCACAGACGAATGTTGAGTCAGGTAAGCAGGAGGACGCCGAGGTCAGCGTGCATACCCAAATCCCAAGCTGGAATACAGGAAACAGAGCCACAGCGGGCAAACTTCGAGACTCGATAGTTCCAACGAACTGCAGAGGAATTCCGAACAGGCAGGGATGTCCAAACAGATTGGAGAAGCCGAGCAATGAGTGAAGGGGGCGTTTCTCAATTCAAAGGCTGCATGTAATCTAATTGGTTGTTCAACATCATATGACCAAAAGACAGGAGCATTTTGATTCGTTGCCAGGTACTCAGAGACCACACACAATTACCCTAACCCTCCCAATGCATTATGGTACTAGTAGTGTTGAAATAGGTGGTGGTATTAGGGTTGGGAGGTTTTGCGGGTAACATGAGTAGTATGAAAACACAATATATCTCGTAGAGAGAAACTTGTAATGAGTAGAATTAAAAGGAAACCTTGTCGCATTCAGAAAATTAAGAAGATGTAAAATAAGTGAACAGTGAATTCCAGAGGTACATTTTATATACAATCATCAGCTTATCAATGTAGGAGGTCAGATTACAAGTAACAGCCTAAATCATAACGTTCATTCAAACCCTTGGGCTGGGTGGAATTCAGTTTGTGGATCCAATAAATTTCTCTCTGTAACAGGAATCTGTTATTATCTCGTCCTTTCAATATAGGAACCTGTTCAAGGATCAGGAAACGGAGTTGACATATGTTGTGATGATGTTCTTTGAAGTGAGTCGCAATTGGTGATTTAGCCTGTTGCGTTCTTATGTTGCTTTTATGTTCGTTTATTCGAATGCGGATTTTTCTTTCGGTTTTGCCCACGTATGCAAGGCCACATGGGCATTTCAGTAGGTAAATGACATTTTGGCTGTTGCAGGTAGCAGTGACTCTGAGCTCAATGGGGTAACCATGTAGTGGATGTTGGATTGTGGTTCCCTTAATGATGTAATTGCAGTTTCCACAATTGAGACAGGGTTGAGTACCTTTGTAAGGACTTGTAGTAGAATCCCGAGGTTTGGAAAGGATTTGTTTAAGATTGCGTGATCGTTGATACGCAAATCTAGGAGGTGTTTCAAAAATGTTGTTGAAGTCCGCCTCAGTGCTTAACATGGGCCAGTATCTCAATATCGTTTTTTTGATGGTAAAACTCTCGGTAGAGTATTTGGACACAAATGTCATTCTCTGTGGTGTAGACATCGGTCGTTTGGGTTGAAGAAGTGTTTGTCGGGAGAGTCTGTCTGTCTTCAGTACTGCTTTTTCCAGAATGTCACTCGGATATTTACGTTGTTTGAATTTAGAAATACACATGGTTTTACTTGACTCATACAGTTCATTGGTACTGGAAATCCTTTTTAGTCGAAGCAGTTGTGAATATGGCAGGTGATTTTTGAGTGATGGCTGGTGAAAACTGTGAAAGTGAAGAAGGTTATTGCGATCTGTTGGTTTTGTGTACACTTGAGTGGTAAGATTGCCTTGTTGGATGGTAACACGGGTGTCCAGAAAAGTTATAGATTCTGTATTAGTAAGATGAGTAAATTCAATGCGTTGGCCGATGGTATTAAGCGTGGTAATAAGAGATTCCAGTTGTTGAATTGGACCATTCCACAAAAGAAAAATGTCATCTATGTACCTTTTATAGAGGATCAGGTGTTCAGTCCAGTCGTTATTGGTTAAGATGTTGTCCAATTCGAATCTGTGCATGTAGAGATTTGCGTACGATGGGGCAGTGCAATTTCCCATGGAAGTGCCTGAGCATTGGATGTAGAAAGTGTTGGACCATTCGAAGTAGCTGTGATACAGAGTGAAGTGCATCAGTTCCATGAGGAACACTTTAAGATCATTAGGTTTGTCTGTGTTGATCAAAAAAGATTCAATAGCTTCAATCCCTTTGTCATGTGGAATGGAGGTGTAAAGTGATTTCACGTCGATTGTACATAAGATGGTATCTGTAGTTATCAATCCGCGGATGGATTCCAAGATGTTAAGAAAATCAGTAGTGTCCTTTATGTAGGTAGTCATGGATTGTACTGAAGCCTAAAGATGTTTATCTAAATATTTTCCGATAGGTTCATGGAGTGAATTGATGGTAGAAACAATGGGTCTGAACGGAGGTTTTGTGGCGTGCTTATGGATCTTAGGCAGCATGTAAATGTAGGGAGTAGATGGATTAGTTTTGATAAGATATTTTTTATCTTCTTCAGAAATAGTCCCTTGTTCAAGAGCGGTGTTGATGATGGTTTTGAGAATGTCAAGAAAGTTATTTGTGGGGTCCGTAGGTACGGGCATATATGTTCGTGCGTCCTTGACATGTTCATCCACACTTTCAACATAGAAGGTAGTATCCATGATTACTAGTGCCCCTCCTTTGTCAGCTTGACGTATGGTAATTTCAGACCTGTTGGCTAAAGTATTTAGAATTTGTTCTTCTTTTTTTGTGATGTTTTTGAATTTGTTTTTCTTGTGGTAACCAATTTTTTGGAGCTCTTTTAAGACGATTGTCTCGAAAGCGTCAAGTACTTTATGGCTGGTCGGTGCGTTGTAGGTGCTTTTATTCCGAAGTCCTAACAAGGTGTTTTGTCTTGGAATATCCGGCAATTTTAGTATGTTGTTAAAATAGTGTTTGAGTCTGAGTACACGCAAGAACTTAAAGAGGCTGATTTCAGTCTCCAATGCGTTTGAATGGTAGGTGGGAACGAAGGAAGTTCCTTTTTGTAGAGTCATAATTTCAAATTGGGTAAGATCATAGCTAGAGATGTTGATCACAAGATTTTCTGGCTGCGTGTATTCTTCGCTACCGATTTTGTGTGAGTTTTTCCTCCTGGATCTTCTAGTGGTCTGGTGCCTGCCCCTAAAAAATGCGGTTGTCTTGGTGCACTGGTGGTAGGTTCCTCATTGGCTGCTGATTGTAGATCTCCTGTTTCTGCTGGTCTTTCTTTTGGCTGTGAGGTTGAGAAAGTTCTGGGAGCCCTGTCCCTGGAACAAGAATCATCAGAGGACGTTGCGTCTGTCTCAGATCTTTGTCCGGTTTGTTTGCGTTGATGTCTTTTGTAGGCATAAGCCTCGGCCCAAGTATATACCTCTCCTAATTTGTAATCCAAATTGTCGCGTTTAAATTTTCTTAATTTTCTTTCGTTGATCTCTTTAGTGTAGTCATCCAGTTGTTTATTAAGATCTGCTAAGGTGGCATTCCAATCTGTGTCTGACATTTTGTTGGAGACTTCTTGCCGAAGTTCATCAAGTTCTTTATTGAGGTCTTCAAGTAGTATAGATAATTCTTCCACAATAAGTAGTATTAAATCCAAGGAGCATTTGTTAAGGATCGCTTCCCATTTTTCAGAAAAGCGTGAGTTGTTTTTACACAGGGTGGACTTTAGGGCAATAATAGTGATTACAGCCATTTTCGTTTTTCACTATTGCAAGGCTACCTGTTCTCATAGGCCAGAATGGGCTGTCAGAATTGTTACATTCTATGATCCTAACAGACCCAGGGAACCAGTTTAGTATGCCTGAACTCAGAATAATAAAATACATCTTTTAGTAAAGTTTATTTTAATATTCTGTGTTTGCAAATACCACTTTTAGAAAGCTGGTATTTGCTTGCCTAACCATTTCAGCCCGCCTCTGCTATGATGTGTATCTGCTGTCTGGTTTCTATGAGTGACAGGGCTGGGGAATCCCAGAGGGCAGGGCTAGGTAGCCTGTTGGTGAATAGAGAGATTGACATCCAGATGGGTGGGAGGAGTACACCTGGACTCTGAATAGGGCTGTGCTCTGCCACCACAATGCTGGCTCCACCTCCTGTGGAGCGGCTGATGTCTCTGCCCTGCACCTTGAATAGAAAGTCAGAGTCATGTCAACAAAGTGCTCAGGAACTGTTTTTGGCTGGGCAAAGGCCCCTCTACCCCAGAGGAACAAAGGAATTAGGGGTATACGTATTGGGACCCTGCTCCCAAGAAATTAGATCCTGCTTGACAAGAAGAACCTCTGCCTGAGGAGAAGGAACTGGGAAAGCTGTAAGGAGGAGTACTGTCCCTGACCTGGGGGACTGGCCTGCAGTGGTTGCCTTGCTGCTGAAGGAGAGGAGAAAGACTACAAAGAAACTTTGCTTCAACTTGTGCTTAAAGATCTCCAAGGGCTTGTGAGTGAGCTTGCCCCCTGAACGAAGTCCCAGGGCCAGTGGACTTCATCCGCCTCGCAATCCGCTACTAGAAACGCTGTTTTTAGCATTTTCCGAGGCCGGGAGCGGTGTACGCCTCGAACCGCCAATTCGTGTCCAGCAACGCACCGTACCCGCTTGACTGCCTCAATCAACGCGTACTACGATCCGTAGATCGCACCGTGACTGGCCGACTTCGCCGCATACAAACGCTGCACTTCATCGAGTCATCTTGGTTGGTACGACCCGCACCCAGCTCTGAAGTCAAGGCTGCCGTTCGCATCGAAGGAGGGAGTACGCACCGTACGTACGCTCCACATTGCAGCCAAAGACTGAAAGCCGCTCCCACAGTACGGCTCGTACGCCGCAACGAACAGCAAAGCACCGTACAACGTCCCGTCCCCTCAAGCAACGTGACTCAGGGCCCCAACGAGCCGTAAGCTTGCACCGCGAAAGGACGACATCGCAGCGTACAATGCTTTGCCTTCCCCACAGCGTCCGTGACGAACTCTTCAAAGTTAAGGTACTGTGTACGTTCGCACCGTAGGGTGTACGCTTCGCACCGGAGCGTCCGCAACGCTTATAGACTCATTCTGTAGGCCAATTCATCCGCGTACGGGCCGAACTAAGAAGAACGAAGCGCACATAACTTTTAAAGTACGCTGTAACAAAGAACTGCTTATTGCTAATAGTACTGTGGGCCTTTTTATCGTTATTTGGTCTTGTGCTAAGCCTGATATAAAATACTTATTTTTGATAATCCCAGTGTGGAGTCCATTTGTGTGTGTTGTCACTGGGTTACTGTATGTGGTCACAAATGCTTAACCTATAACGCTCTGAGATAAGCCTTGTCTGCTCGCGCCAGGCTACCTAGAGGGTGAGCAGGGGTTATTGTAGGAGTGTAACCCCTTACCCTGACTAGAGGAGAGGGTCCCTGCTTGTCACAAGTACCTACCTGTGCCAACCAGAGATCCCCAATTCTCCACCAAGAAATTAGCGATAGTAAAGTGCAGCGCCCACAAGACAATTACTGACAATGTGGGTAAGGGGAATGCCTTTGCAGACCAGACAGCTAAGAAGACAGCCCGGGCGAAGATGAAAAGGATGTTTGTAGCAGGTCCCACTAGGTGGGTGCCTGAGGGCACCATGTTTGAGGATACGCTGGAGAATGTCAAGGAGATACAGAGTGAGGCAACGATTGAGGAATTGGCAATATGGCAGGAAAGCACTGCACGTTTGGATGAGTAGGGGTGTTAGACTGGTATGTCAGGGAAACAGAGATGGATGTTACCAGATGCATATATTCTTCCTGTAGTCACCATGGTGCTAAAGGTATTTGTAAGTTGTTAGACCCTGTATGGCAAAATGATAACATCCCAAAGACTGGTCAAATATTGTATGGTGTGTATGATGCACAATCCTGGAAAATGTACAGCTACGCCACCTGGTAATTTTGCACCTCCCACTTTCCCTTTTGAGGTCCGCCAGATAGATTACATAGAAATGGATCGAGTCAACAATTTGAAATATGTGTTAGTGGTTGTGTGTACATTCAGTAAATGGGTTGAGGCCTATCTCACGAAAGAAAATACAGCCATAGCGTCTGCAAAAGTACTTCCTTCTTTCCTTGCTTCGGCTTGCCCCGTTTGATTTGGAGTGATAATGGAAGTATTTTTAATGCCATAGTAATTCAGTTAGTTTGTGAGGGACTACATATCAGACAGACGTTTCATGCTGCAAACTTTCCCCAGTCTGTCGGTTTGATTGAGAAGTACAGCGGTACTCCCAAACTGAAACTGACGAGATTCAGGAGACCACAGGGTTGCAGTGGCCAGCTGCTTTACTATTAGCCCTTTTATCCACAAGAACTACAGCGCATTCTAGGACAGGACTGTCACCCTACGAGGTCGTGTTCGGGTGCCCGTCAAATGTCTGGGGCGTCCCGCGTCTGGTAGATTCTCTGAAATTGAATGTCCTCTGATAGTGTACTATCTGTACGAGTTAAGTCTGTGTTCTATTCACTAACAGATCCAGGATTCTCTCCTGCCAGTAGCCGAGGGGCCAGGACATGATATTCGGCCTGGCAATTTTATTCTAATCCGGAATTTTCAGAAGAAGAAGAACTTGGAGCTGAGTTGGAAGGAGCAGTCCAGGTCCTCCTTGCCACCCGTACTGCAGTTAAGGTCACCGGCCAAAAGAACTGGATTCTTTGTCAACACTGCCGCAGAGTGCCTCTACCCTTGCCCTATGATCAGTGGGTCAAGGAAAGAACTGGGGACCCGGAGTGGGAGGAAGTCCCACGATTTGTTCCCCTTTCGGATGCCAAGCTCACATGGACCCGAACAGAGGCCGAGAACAGTGAGGTGCTAAATGCAGCAGTGCCCCCGGAGATCAAGGCTATTCAAGAGCCCCTTTCCACTGTCCCCTCTGTGCCTGAGCCCCTTTTTATTGACCCCTCTGTGCCTGGAGTAGCTAGGTACAATTTGAGCCCTCGATGGAGGAACAGTGCACCAAAGGAGAAGTCAGATTAGCAGGGATGGATTGCGCAAGTTAGGGTGTACTTCCCCTATAGTACCAACAGTAGATTAGGGAGAGGCGATATTGGTGCATTGTTCGGACATTGGACAAGATAGATCAAACGTGCTCCCATGAAGGGGGGTACATTGTCCTGTGCAACGTGGAATTTCATCAAGAGCTAGGATCGAACAGCGCCGCCACCGGTGCTCAAGAGCGCCAACGTTGATGAACAATAGGAGTCTTCCAGTGAGGCTCTGACGGACACTGGGAACACTTGCCTGTGCCATCAGTTTTATTGCATTCCTTTTTCCCTGGTTCCACAATATATCTGTTTGGTCGGCCCATTTCTGAAGAACAGCTGTTTGCACCTCCGCGCCCAGAGCAGGGTTGTTCCACAAAAAGCAAAATAGTTTTTGCATCCATAATTACAATCGCATTGATATTTGTATTCGGGATATCTTGGGTCTCGGAGGAGAAGTATCCTGCATGTTCTTTGACTAGGACAACTCCTGTTCCCCCTGAACACATGTTTGTCACTTTGGCCCCTCACAAAGGAGAGCAGCGAAAGTCTTATAAGGATAATGTGTTTATACAAATGTGCATCAGGCTCATAATGTGTCTAACACAACTAATTGTTGGGTGTGCGGACTACTCCCCTCAATGACCCATAAAAGTGAGAACTTATTGTCCATGCCATTGTCCTATCTCAGCAGTTGCGAGGGTTGGTTTGCATTGCTCAGTATGGTGCGTCCCCATCCCCAATCTGATGCTTTAGATCATGGGTACTCACAAACTTTCTCTCGGGGGGGCAAATTTACAGTGTGGTTTGTGGCCGAGGGCCGCACCGGTGTGGGTGGGGTCAGTGGGGGGCGGGGCTAGAGCAAAAAAAAAACTGTGACCATGAGGTTGAACACAGGTCCCTAAAGCGGGTGCATTAATCCACTGAGGCACCAGACCTGGCATACACATATCTATCTATCTATCTATCTATCTATCTATCTATCTATCTATCTATCTATCTATCTATCTATCTATCTATCTATCTATCTATCTATCTATCTATCTCGCTTTCTGTCTCTCTATCTCTCTCGCTTTCTGTCTCTCTATCTATCTCTATCTCTTTCTCTATCTATCTCTATCTCTTTCTCTATCTATCTCTATCTCTATCTCTTTCTCTATCTATCTCTATCTCTCTCTCTCTCTCTCTCACTCTCTATTTCTCTCTCTCTCTCTCTCTATTTCTCTCCCCTATCTCTCTCTTTCTATCTTTCTCTATTTCTCCATCTGATTCTATCTGTCTCTATCTGTCTTTGTCTCTATCTGTCTCTGTCTCTTGCTGTCTCTGTCTCTATCTGTATTTGTCTCTATCTGTCTCTGTCTGTCCCTGTCTCTCTTTGTCTCTATCTCTGTCTCTGTCTGTATCTCTGTCTCTCTGTCTGTGTATGTCTGTCTCTATCTGTCTGTATCTCGATCTGCCACTATCTGTTTCTGTCACTATCTGTTTCTGTCTCTGTCTCTATATGTCTCTGCCTTTTTCTATCTCTATCTGTCCCTGTCTCTCTCTGTCTCTATCTGTCTCTGTGTCTCTATCTGTCTGTGTCTGTCTGTCTCTCATTGTCTGTCTCTATCGTTATCTGTCTCTATCTGTTTCTGTCTCTATCTGCCTCTGTCTCTGTCTGCCTCTATGTGTCTCTGTCTGTATCTCTGTCTCTGTCTCTACCTGTCTCTGTCTTTCTCAGTCTCTATCTGTCTCTGCCTCAATCTATCTCTGTCCAAAAAGGAAGCTTCCCAAAAGGCCCTTTAAAAGTCAGCTGTGAAAGCGGTTACAGCTGACTTTTAAAGGGCCTTTTGGGAAGCTTTCTGACGGTGCCCTGACGTCACAGAGGCCGGCAGTAAACACAGAAGATGGCCGCAGGAGCATACGTAGTGAATACCTATTTAATACGTATTCACTACGTATGCTCCTGCGGTCATCTTCTGTGTTTACTGCCGGTCTCACTGGAAACGTAGAAATGGCAAAGCAAGGTCCATGGGCCGCCAAGAAGGCCTGCAGGGCCGCTGGCAGCCCGTACTATGAGTAGCACCGCTTTAGATAGAACACATACTGATTCTCGCACCATGGTACAGAATGCACATTTCCAGCATAGGGCTCCCCCCGGCGTTTCAACAGGCCAAGAGCCGTGTGGTAGATTGTTCTTTAGCTCCCTCATGCATGCATACAAGAGGGGGGGAACGTGGTCTCGAATGGTAATAGCTGATTTTCTGCGGGTCAACACGTCAGAGTATTTCCAGTCTTTCCAGGCTCGTAATGTTCGTAATGTTACTGAGGATAAGCCAATACCGCTGTCAGTGGTCAACACAACAGCTAGTTTCTGTGTCCAGGTGACTGGGAAGATAAAGGTGGGGGAAAGTAGATGCAATTCCACATATAGGTTAAGAACGACTGATAGTCTGCCCTTAATGCCACCCCCTAATGTCTATTTTGTTTTTCGACCCCCTGGACCCCGCGGACTTTCGCCACCGCCATCACGGACATCTCGCTGCATGCCATTGCGTCCACCAACTACACCCAACTGGGAGACCTCAACTTCCACCTCGACAACCAACTGGACCCCAGCACGACATCCCTCCTGGACAACCTCCACAACATTGGACTCTGCCAGATCGTGACCGAACCCATGCACTCAGCAGGACACACCCTCGACCCCCTCTTCACAACAGGAAACTTCATCACCTTCAGCCACACCACCGAACTCCCATGGACTGACCATCGATGCGTCCACTTCACCTTCAGAACACCCACCATCCAGAGACACCAGCACCTGCTCCCACAGAGAAACTGGACCAGAATCACAGACGACCAGCTAACCTCATCACTCAACAACTCCACCCCAGCCATCGCAGAAAACGACGACGCAAACACCGCAGCCCGAATCATGCACAGATGGATCTCCAACAGCGCCAACACCATAGCCCCCCTCAAGTAAAACAACAACACCCACACCAAGAAAGCTAGATGGTTCACCACTGAACTTCGAGAGTCCAGACGCACTTGCCGCCACCTCGAAAAGGCCTGGAGGAACACCAAATCCAAAGAATCCCACAACAACTTCAGAGTCGCCACCAACGCCCACCACCAACTCATCAGAACGAGGAAAAAACGATTGAAGACAGAATCTCCACTCACTCACACAACAGCAAAGAACTGTTCAACATCATTAAGGAGTTCGCCCAACCCACCAGCGAGTCCACCGACATCCCTCCCTCACAAGACCTCTGTGACAAACTCAGCATCCTTTTCCACCACAAAATCAAGAGCATCTACGACAACTTCGACGAAGACAACCAACTCACTGAACCCTTACCAACCAACCCCGACACCCTGAAGACAGCGGTCAACAACTGGACAGCCCTCACCACCGAAGACACACTGAAGACGATGAAGTCAATCCACTCCGGGGCCCCCACGGACCCCTGCCCCCACCACATTTTCAACAGAGCCGCCGACACCATCGCACCCATGTTCTGCCACACCATCAGCCGCTCCCTGGCAACCGCCTTGTTCCCTGATGACTGGAAACACGCTGAGATCAACCCCCTCCTGAAGAAACCCTTGGCGGACCCCACCGACCTCAAAAACTACAGACCCATCTCCCTGCTCCCGTTCCCAGCGAAAGTCATCTAGAAAGCCATCAACAGCCAACTCGCCACTTTCATCGAAGAGTACAACATCCTCGACTCCTCCCAATCCGGCTTCAGAAAAAACCACAGTATGGAAACCGCCCTCCTCGCCGCAACAGACGACATCTGTACCTTACTGGACAAAGGAGAAACAGCAGCCCTCATCCTCCTTGACCTCTCAGCGGCGTTCAACACAGTCTCTCACAGCACCCTAATACGCAGACTCCACGACGCAGGGATCCAAGACAAGGCCCTGGACTGGATTCGCTCCTTCATCTCTGGCCGAACGCAGCGGGTCAGACTCCCCCCTTTCCTCTCGGACCCTACACCTACCACCTGCAGAGTCCCCCAGGGGTCCTCCCTCAGCCCTACGCTCTTCAACATCTACATGGCTCCGCTCGCCCCCATCGTCAGAACCTACGGACTCAACATTGTGTCATACGCAGACAACAACCAATTCATCCTCTCCCTATCCAACGAACGCAACACCGCCAGACACAACTTTCGAGAAGTCATGGAAGCCGTCGCCAAATGGATGAAAAACAGCAGTACTCATCATGGGCCCAAACCCAGATGCCTGGTACGACACCTGGTGGCCCCCCGCCCACGTAAGCCCGCCCACCCCCACGGACCATGCACGCAACCTGGGAATCATCCTGGACTCAGAGCTCAAAATGGACCGCCAGATCAACTCAGTCTCGTCCTTCTGCTTCCACACCCTCCGCCTCCTACATAAGACCTTCAAATGGATACCCCTCGAGCACAGAAAGACCATCACTCATGCCCTGGTCACCAGCAGGCTCGACTACGGCAACGCACTCTATGCCGGAATAAACAAAAACCTTACCCGCAAGCTACAGAACATCCAAAATGCCGCAGCAAGACTGGTCCTCAACGTGCCAAGACACTGACACATCTCCCAGCACCTGCACACACTCCACTGGCACCCCATCGAAGCTAGAGTCACCTTCAAGATGCTAACCCATGCTCACAAGGCCTTCCACGACACCGTACCAGCATACCTGAATAGCCGACTCAAATTCCACGCACCCCAAAGGACCCTACGATCAGCCCAGCTCTCCTACGCCGTGGTCCCCCACACCAGAAAGACCAGATCGGGAGGCCGCTCCTTCTCCTTCTGTACGGCCAGAGCTTGGAACGACCTTCTGCTCCACCTCAGACACATAACATCGCTCCCCATCTTTGCTGGAAACCTCAAAACCTGGTTCTTCGACAGACCGCCTCCTTGATGGACCGGAACCTGTGACCCCCCCAACCCCCAGCGCCTTGTGACCCTTACGGTTTGATTTGATCCCAAGGTTATGTCTAGCTCCCGGAGGGATGGTCAGGCAGGTGTTATCTCTTTCCTCCTACCCCCCGTGTATATAGTTCCGTCAAATTACCACAAAGACCATGGGCTGCAGCGTCGGAGTGTACATTTATCCCGAGTTAGAAGGGTTATTAACACAGAAGATATAGATCAGACAGATACCACTTTGCAAAAGTTTGAAGATGCCATGAAGGGTATTGTACCATTTTGGGGCCACATGTCTAATAGCCTTAACATTCGCCAGCTAACAAGGGTTGTTGAAGGGGTTATTAACACAACGGCTGGTATACTGACAAATATCACTGCTGAGCTCCAGGCTACGAGGCTTGTTACCTTACAAAACCGGATGGTTTTAGATGTCATCCTTGCTGATCGGGAAGGGGCCTGTCACGTTATTGGCAGTAGCTGCTGTGTGTACATCCCAGACCATGCCCCAATGTAAATGCTCCCATACAGAAGTTGCGTAGGCTTTCATCTGACATACACCAAGAAAATGGTACCTGGACCCTCTCCGTATGGTTCTGGGGTACATTCACGCCCTGGGGTTGGAAGATTCTTATCTTTCTGGTCGTAATTGCTGGTATTATCTTCACCTGTTGCCTTTGCATACACTGCCTCCCTGCTTGTTGTGCCTATAGTGTGATGAGTCTGAAGACTAAGCCAAGAATTAATGTACATGACACTAATACCACTATCATGATGGTGAAAGATATCAATGATCTCATGTTGCTTGATGAAGGTATTTTTGAATATTGACAATGCATATATCAGCTTGTAGTGGCAGTACATATCTTCTGTATGAGGTTATTTGTTCTTAGACCGTAACAAAATGCTTAGCAAATGATAAAAGGAGGGTCTGTTGGAATAGAAATGTTTATAGACAAATTCTCTATGCATTGTACGACTTATGTTAGCATTTGCTGCACCATTTTGTATACAGCTACCATTTTGAGCCATGATTGAAACTAATTTCTGTCTCATTTTATGTCTGCTTCAGGTGGAAGCAGCTGCAATAGATTTTTTTTGTTTCTCCAAGGCTGAGTTTCGCTGTGCTAATGAATACACTGTCTTTGCTAGTGCATACCTTTCCCTATAGATAGGCTTGCTCCCACCCTTAGAGTGGCGGGCGCAGGCAGAGTGACCTTGGCGTTGAGATAGCATGTACCCGGTCTCAGGACCTAGACCCATCCTTCTGTACCTCCTTTGTTCACCAGCTACCAACTGGAAATTTCCAGTAAGGGCGCGTCATTATCGGTTCTGATCTGTATTTCATATGTTGTTATGCTTTCTGAAGTCAGTCCCTCTGCAGCGATCCAAGGAGGCTGAACAGACCGGACCCCACTCGAGTGTACCTCTAATAAATACCTTTGATTTGTATTCTCTACTATCTGACGACACTATATTTGTGAGGAAGGCTGAGAGGTGGTCGTGGGCGACCCGAGTGACCCTAATCAGGTAACTTCCTTCACCTGACCCTCATCACCAACGCCCCAATGTTATTTGGGAGACAAGTACAGCTCCCCAAGGAATTCTTATTCCATAAGGCAGGGTTCTCCAAAGTCAGTCCTTGAGGGCCGCAGCCATGCCAGATTTTTAAGATAAATACATTTATCTAAATGGGGATATGCAAAAAGTCTGGTAAGGATCCGGTGCTCCAGGACCGACTTTGGAGAACTCTGCCATAAGGAATGGCACCAAGAGCGGGAGCCCCAGGAGGAGGAGTTAGTGACAGTCGAGGCAGTGGAGATCAGACCCACTTACAGGGTCTTGATGGCCTCTGACGACAATCCATTCACATGGGCATGCATTATTTTCTTAGACCCAACTCTCCATGTACTGGACATATCAGACGACTCAGAAGCCTCCACAATAGTCTTTGATGATCCCATAGACAACAGAGTCAAACTGGGCCTCGGAGCCTGTCACCTCGGTAACATCCCTCAGGGATCAAGATTTCACACAGGTAGCCCCACAGCTATGGGCAACTGGACCACAAGACAGGGGGCTCATCAACACCGTCGAACCAGTTAGTAACAAACTCAGGGAAGGTGCCAACCTCCCCAGAGTCAAACAGTATCCACTGTCCAGGGAAGCAGAGGAAGGCATAGTCCCCACGATACAGGCCCCCATCAATCAGGGAGTACTCAGAGTGGGGTATCACCCTGTAATACCCCCATAAACCTTGTGAAGCAGTCAATGGTGGGGCCTTGGTGTCTAGTACAGGAGCTATGCCCCCTAAATGATATAGTAGTTCCAGACTTCCCTGTGGTACCATATTCCTCCATCATACCGACCAACATCCCAACTGATGATGTGTACTTCTCAGTCATAGATGTTTAAAAAACAAATCTGCATTTTGCTTCACCCGGATAGCCAGTACCCAATGACATTCACATTTAGAGGAGCTAAACATCTCTTTCAAAGGTTGCCTCAAGGGTACTGTGAGTCACCAAGTATCTTAAATAGGATCCTGAGGTGCGACCTGTACAATTTCCAATGTAAAAGCACCCAGTTACAATATGCTGATGAGATGCAGCTCCACCGAGCTGATATGCAGGCAAGACACTATAGCCCTCCTCACGCCATCAGCAGAGGGAGCCTACAATGTGGACAAAGAGAAAATAAAATACGTACTGTAGGAGGTCAGCTATTTGGGTCAGCTGATCTCAGCATCAGGAAGACGGGTAGCACCCCAGGGGACACACACCAGTACAGCAATGACGAAAAATTCCTCAGGCTCTGCAACTACGTCAGGCAATAGGTCTTCGACTCTAGCAGCCTCGTAGCCCCCTTGCTGGCCACAATGAAGAATGCAAAGTCCAGTGGTACCCAACTAACATGGACCCCCGAGATGCAGGAGGCCTTCACCCAATCAAACTAAGAAATAACGAACGCACCCGTACTTGGGACCCCAGACTATAAGAAGGAGTTCTTCCTGTTCTACAATAGCGATGGACGGGTGATGATGGCAGTGCTCACTCAGGAGTACCCCTTAGAGCACAAACCCATTGCCTATTACAGTAGTTAACTTGACTCTGTAATGCAGAGACATTTCCCACGCAAGCAGTCCCTGGCCGCCGCAGCCTTCGTGGTGGGCAAAAGCCCATCCGTTGTCATGGGCACACCCCTCACACTGTACACCGAACATGCAGTGTTAGCGATCTTAGAGAAAGGGAAAGGCACCCTGGCCACCCAACGATTCCCAGGAAATGAGCTTGTGCTATCCAGACAAGCGCTCAACATAGTGTGGTGCCATATCGTCATCCCAGCCACTTTCATTGCCCATGAAGTACAGGAAGTCCACGAGTGCCCGGTGCAGGCACCAGACAAGTCCGCTATGGAAGAAGAAGACCCAATCCCCAATAGTAAAATCATGTTCATAAATAGTTCCTCTGTCATAGATCAAGAAACCGGTGTTAGGCACCCAGGGGCATCAGTGGTCACAGGAGACAGTCAGACATCCTCAGATTCCCTGCAAAGCACAGCACAGCCGACACTGCTCCCGCACCTCTCTGCACAAGCAACTGAGGCCCTCACACAAGGGGCAGAGAACATCACATGGTATATTCCAACCTATGTTACAACTACCGTACATTCTAGTATTAGTAGATGGAAGGGAAGGGGTTTCCTGGAATATGATGGCACACCAGTAATGCTCAGGGATCTGTTAGTGCTCCTCATCAACACATTGAAGCTGCCAAAACGGGTAGCAGTTGTCAAGTGCACAGCACACACAGTAAGCCTGACTTTATCTCCCGGGGCAATGCACTCGCCGAACGAGCTGCAAAGGAGGCGGCCTATGGAACCAACCTCCAGGGGACTCTTCATGACCTTACGAACTGCCATACACACAGGTGGCTATATTATACCTTAGGGAAATACAGGAAGGGGCTCTCCCACATGAGCAAGAAATCAGGGAATCTAGGGGATGCAAACCCCCCACGATCTCATCTACAGGGACATTTTTACAGGAAGGCCCATCATGCCCCAAAGCCTACTCTACACCGCCCTGAACCAGCTCCACCTCCTGGCACACACCCCTAAATAGAGCATGCTCTCCCCCCCATAACAAGACTGGTTTATTCCCGACACAGCAGAAATGATCTCTACGTACCTAAATGAGTGCACAGTATGCTAGTTGCACTCACCTAAATCCACACTGAAGGTCATAGCCTAATCTATCCCGAGACCCTCTGGGCCATTCCACGCACTACAAATTGATTTCATCTATGTGATCAACCG
This sequence comes from Triturus cristatus, assembly GCF_964204655.1. NCBI lineage: Eukaryota > Metazoa > Chordata > Amphibia > Caudata > Salamandridae > Triturus > Triturus cristatus. Next base: position 45,922,789 of record NC_140589.1, read on the forward strand.
GGATGCCACAACCGATATCGAATCGCAGTGGTCTGTCCCTTCTTTAGGTGGATAGAAGTTGGCCCCTGCACACAATGCAATGCTAAAGAAGCAGTTGCCTATCTAGTTCGAGAAGTCATCCCAGGTGGGGCGTACCACAGATCAGACAATGGGTGACATTTCATAAATGAATATTTAAAAAAAATTGTACCCAGATGGGCATAACCCACAAGCTGGCTTCGGCATACCACCCCCAAAGCAATAGCATAGTGGAACGCCTCAATGGCCTTTTAAAAAACAACTCAGCAAACTGTGCGCCACCATGGGTTAGAAATGGCTGCATTGTTTGCCCCTAGCCCTGTTTGCTCTAAGGAACACACCAAGCAGAGACCACCACCTGACCCCCATCAGGTAGTCACTGGTAGGTCAATTCAGATACTAATACCTCAGAGCATAACCAAACTAAGTGCAGAAACCAGCTTCGAGGTCTTAGTTAATGAAAAGCATATGTGTGCCGTTCTTTACATCAACTTTTTCATACCCCGACTAAAAACATTCACCTGTGTATGGTCTTTTGCCCTAGGTGCTTTGATGTTTTTTCAGCTATGTGTCACTATACAGCAACAGGTCAAGTTTCACCCAAGGCCACCTGGTAAAGTGATTCAGCATGAGTCCCGGGATCTAACCCATTTAACATACAACTTCACTACACACAACGACTGAAACCCATATGCATTACACAGCACACTATTACAAAACACCTAGTATCAGCACATGACCTCAGTGGAGAGCCAAGCATATAACCAACTCCTGCTGTTTGATCATTAATACCCCATGCAGTAGGTTCAGATAGACTATACCTGTCCCAGGAGGGACCGCCGAACAAAACCTTGTGTCTCATACACTTATACCTATGCCGAATAAAACCCAAACTTCAGCCCAACACTATAGCACCACAGGACGTCACAGTGAACGTAACTAAGTACGATATTGTACCTGAAATCCTGTACATCCTGACAGCGAGGATCAGACCCAGTCCGAGTTAGACAAACTAAAGAAAAAATGGCTGACACAGTATTGGAAAACAGGGCCTAAAAGCTGCCCCCACAAGGGTTTCTTGGAGCTCACCAAGCCCTCGGCCCAGAGAAATAATGTGTCTGTACAAGTACCAACTTGTGGACCAAGGCTAGCCCTTAGTGTACCTGGAGCCATATTTATGAACAAGTGGAACCCCAACATTCACTTCACCTGCAGAGCCATCACTTTGGGGAACAAGATTGACAACAGGTCCTGTGGGGAAGGGTTGATTAACACTCTACTGATAAAATGCCAAGATTTCTTGAATTCAGAGGCAGGAGGGCACACATGGACAGAGGGTGAGGAGAAACCCATGGTAGTAAGGGAGCCACCAGTGTAATTCTTGGGTTTTAGGCGGAAGGGGACGATACCCATCAGGGTGAACAGCAATTGCAAGAGTATAGCCTATAATAATGATATGCAGTGGGGCACCTCCACCTTGATAGACTCCCATTGGCAATGCCGCAAGCGAGCCTACACCCAGTTTGTCCCCGACTGGAGGAGGATCTGCTCACTGATCACCCTGTACACGCCCACATTAGTCATACCAAGAGACGATCTTTCTGCACTGCATCGCTTTCTGCACTGCATCGCTACCCCATGGGCAAAGGCAACACGCTTCTACACCAAGTACTCAAAAAAAGATCATCCGATTACTTTGGTTGGGACAGATTCAAGGACATTCCTGGAGTTCCGGCTCTTCACCGATCCGTAAATAGGTATAGGATGTTCCTCCTCCTTCTTCACCGTACAAACCAAGGTCAATGCTCGGTGGCTGCAGATTACCAGGGGGGAACTGCTGAAAATGATGAACACCACCAAAGATGGCCTCAACGCAATCAAAGAAGAAATTAGCACCATCCGCCTCATGGTGATGCAGTAAAGGTATGTGTTGGACTTAATGACCGCAATGGAATGGGGCGTATGAGCCAAGATAGGTACTTTCATCCCAATGAACGACCTGGACAATGGCACACTGTCAATTGCCGTTCAAGCACTGCACATCCTGCAGCACGTCATGATTAAAGAAGGAGGTGCCCCAAACATAGAATGCTTCGCAGGTTTGTTTGACAGGGTACCAAGGTGGATCGCAGGCCTGTGTAAGGCCTTCTTACCAGTGGTTGTAATCGTGCACTTGCTGTGCTGCACCCTACAACTACTGTGTGAAGAAGGCTACCCTGAAAATAGTAGGAATACACCTGGTTAGGACACCCAATGCCAAGGGAAACACGCACATCAAATGCCAGAAACAGGAAATCCCATGAGCAAAGGCACCGACAAACAGCCAGTATAGTAGTGGATTAATCAACTACAAGTGGGAATGCTGGCATCAGATTGCTTTATAGAAAGGTCTCCCTCTAAGGAGTTCAGCACACCACAGAGCAACGGTTGCCTGTGCTAACCAAATACACCGTAAAACACTTGTTACCGTTTTAGACCTACCCTTTATCAGATCAACATAAGACAGCTGCCCTCTGTCCACTCCTAGCGCTTCTTGTGCTGGAAACACCAGATATGCAACAAGCCTTAAACACACCTGGAAGGTTGCAGAAGCTGAATCACATATGGCCCCAGGAGGTAATACCTAGAGAAACCAGTCAGATGCACACACATAAACTCAAAAGCACAGCGGAGGGCCTGCATTCGGCCCAAGGACACGATACCTGAGCAGCTGGCCAATTGCATTAATCAGATACAGCCTAATAAATGCCCAGTAGTAAGCGTCACCTTGAATAACACACATGACACACGCGGCCACCTGGATCACCACAGAACGTGACCTCCAGTTCGTATTTAGGGCCCCTTCTATCAGGGTGGTATCAAGCATCTAAACTCACGGTTTATGGCCACTGTTCCAGTATTTGCTGCCGAAAGGGGGCGAGCACCCCTTTTTGCACCCACTGTACAGTATAAAGCATGCCATGTACCTCACGCCAGTTGAATTCCAGTACTAACTGGAAGCGATGCGGCTGCTGGTCCCGGCTGTTATTGTTTAATTCAACTTAAACCATTCCCGATTGCCAATCACTGTTCTCTTTTATGATCATCAGAGCCTCATTCAACACCTGTATTACTGCTTCCGGCTTCAGAAGCAGCCTCTGGGCGCCTTCCAGCAAGGCCTGTTTTATCCAGAGCTCTGGAAAGAGGCGTAGGGTGAAGGAAGTCCTCTGGTAGTTCGTGAAAAGTTACTTGATACCCGTGTTGCACAATGTCCAGCACCCACTCTGGGTGAAATTGAATCTTTCAGCTTGTCCTGGAAGTACATCAGACTGCCCCCTAGTGGCAACCGTTGAAGATCTCCAGAACAGTCATGCTTTGGGGGGCTGGCAGACTGGAAGTAGAAGATCCGGCCCCCTGTGACCAGGGTTGTGGGAAAGCAGGGACCCCCGGCCACATCCCCTACCGCGAACAGGCTGCTTCATACATACAGGCTGCCTAAGGCCTCTTTAGGGGCAGCCTGTATGTAAATGTATGTAAATACATACATAAAAACTTAGGGGCATATCAGCAACAACGGGCGATAATTATCGCTCAGCGCTCTTAGTGTGAGGATAATTATCGCCGGGTACCGTGGATTTTTATCGCTGAGATAGCGTGCTATTAGCAACGCTTATCTCAAAAGCGATAAAAATCCTCACGCTAACTGCCTAACGTGAGATTATCGCTGGAAACCCAGCGATAATCTCACGCAATGTGGCGTTAGCTTGCTGATAGGGACTCACAAACTTAGCCATGATATCCACCTTCCATAGGATATCATGGCTAAGTCAGTCCTGAAGCAGGCGTAAGGAAAGTAGCGATAACAGGGGTCATCGCTACTTTTCCTGACGCTATGCTTCATAGCGTGGGGCTTGATGATAGGAGAAATGTCCTGTCATGTTGTCAGGAACGCCCACTTTGCATCTCATTAGAGATACAAAGCTGGGCGTAAGGAATCCCCACGCTAAAGCAAGGTTTCACGCGTTAGCGTGGCCTTGCTAATTAGGCGATAATTTTTTATCGCCAGCTTGTAAATATTCCCCTTAATTTTCTCTTCCAACAGCCGTGAACTCTTTTTCGGCTAAAAGCAAAGAAAGACGCAGGTTCAGCTTCCTTCTCTGTTGCACGCTGGACGAGGTGGCACAGGCGTCGGGGGGCACATTCAGGGTTGGTGAAACTTTTGTGGTGAGAGAAGCGCCCGATCACTTTGTGACAACTGTGGTGAGGAGATGGAGGAGGAGGGACCTGTCCCCTTTCAGATGAAATACGAAACTGGTACTAATGTGGTAATACTTTTGCCCAGGAGGTATTAATGTGTTAAAATATAGAAAGTGCTGTATGATGACAACTAATTTTCCTTGTTGCTTGATTTATTCAACCCTACAGCATCATGTGGTACCCCACGGGCCCTTCCGCCCCTCCCTCCCCGACTGCTGATTGGGTGATGAAATAGAGCAATGATTAGGGTGCAGTGGATCCTCAGGAACCTGGTGCCACTGCACCTGCTGCACCACTGATACCTACACCCATGCCGCTTATTCATGTGGCCATGGTACAATACATAGTTAATGTGAAATGATGTTAGGGGGTTAACGAGGCGCCCCCTAGTGTGAACACAAGTACACAAAACACAAACCAAAGGCACGTTTCGGTGCATAACTTCGCGCAGCAAAAGAGGCAATCGAAAGTCAACTATCTCGGTGTGAAGGTTGAAAGAATCGTGTTAAAAAAATAGAGTCCCTCCCTTTTCGTCCACATAAGACCAGAGCAATCACCGGTGGCGGGTAACCTTTTGAAGAGATTCAGCTGAGCCCGAAAGTTTGCATCCGAACTGCGTGTGTGTGTGTCTCCTGCCCTCATGCCACGGGACGTGTTCAGTAATGTGCCTTTAATCACGTGGTGTTCACTCCCTCCCGCTAATGTCCGCTTCCGTGCCGCATTACTGGCACTCGGTTGCCACAAGATCCGGTGCCCGGGTTGGTTGTGCGGGTGAGCCGGTCACCTGCTGCTGCTTAATCTGTGGGGGAGCCCCCTGCAGTCCCTTCAGACGAGCACAAACTTCTGACAGCCCAGTGTGAGCGCACGAGGAGATCTCCCGCGCCCCGTCCGAAACTGCCCCGTGTGAGGGCACTGCCACGGCTGAGCACCGCCCTCCCTGGTGGGAGCCCAGGGACCCTTGCCCAGGCACACACCCTCCCTTCCGACACTGCCCGTGTGAGTGTCTTCCGCCCAGGCACACGCCCACCCTTCCGACACTGCCCGGGTGAGGACAGAGCTGAGCACCGCCCTCCTTGGAGAGCCATGGGTCTCCCGCACAGGCACACGCCCACCCGGGTGGAACACCGCGCCTGCGCCGAGGGGGCTCCAAATTCAAACAGGAGCTGAGGCGCTGGCAGACTCAGTGCAGTGCCAGTGGCCGGGAGGGACGGAGCGGAGAAGCAGCTGCGTGCCAGGGGGACACCTGCCCCAGAGAAGGAGCAGTGCCTAGGTACACCTGCCCGAAGAAAGAGCAGTGCCAGGATACACCTGCCCCGGAGAAAGAGCAGTCCCAGAGCCCGGGAAGGAGCGGAGAGCAGCTGCGTGCCAGGGGACACCTGCCCCGGAGAAAGGGGCGTTCCAGCTTTCCAAGGGGGCACCTGCTCCGGATAAAGAGCAGTGCCAGCGTGCCAAGGGGCCACCTGCCAGTGCCCGGGGGGAACGGACAACAGAGAACTAACCAAACTGCACTAGAGACAGCGCTGCGCCAGAGACAGCCTGGAGGACAGCGCGGCACCGGAGACCAACCCAGGCCAGGGAAGCAACGAAGCTGCACCCTAGACAGCCCAGGGGCACGAGAGCAGAGGCAAGGGAGGGTCAGAGTACTGCGCCAGGAAGGGACCTACGCGCGCGAGTGCACTGGAGACAGAGGCGCTACAGAGAACTAAGCCAGAAGTGCACCTGCCCAGAGAATGATTCACAGCGCGGGGAGAGGCACAGAGACCGTCTAGGTACTAGAGAGAAACCGCAGCAGACGCAGCCGAGGGTGCTAGAGTCACCGCGTCTAGGCTCTAGAGAGAAACCGCACTCGAGACAGCCGAAGGTGCGAGAGTCACCGCTGCATCAGAGACAACCGTGTTGTGGCCACAATCCTGTCTGAGGCACACCTGCCCCCCCCCCCCCGAGACAGCCCGGGTTCAAGAGAGCAACAGACAGGCTCTGTCTCGAGGCGCTATACCAGAGCCAGCCACCAGAGTTTGTGGAGAGAGACTCGCGGCGCTATCTGAGCAGTCGCCCCGCCAGCAGAGGGCGCCCTCGCCCCGCCCACCTCATGCTGCCCTTCGGAGCCGCAGGTGGGCGCTGCACACCGCTGCCCCGGCGGAGGGTGTCTCGGAGCTGGTTCTGCTCGCCTTGACTCTTGAGTCCGCCGCTGCAGTATGGTGGACAGGGGGCCCGTGCTGACCTCCGCCGTCATCTTCTATCTGTCCATCGGCGCCGCCATCTTCCAGGCGCTAGAGGAGCCCAACCTGAAGAGGGCCACCGACAGCTACCGCCTCAGCAAGGAGGACCTCCTGCGGCGGCACAAGTGTCTGAGCAAGGAGGCGCTAGACGAGATCGTGGAGGTGAGGTGGGGTCTGGTCGGGGGGAAGGGGGTCTGAGAACAATCGCATGGGGTCTTATTGTTTGAGAAGTATTACAAGTGAGTGCTGTTAAACATGAACTGATACATTCCTGCAGCCCTGTTCGTGATCTGAGTGGCAGATCAGGTGGTGTGTGCAGGCTGTACGTGGCCTTGAGTTTTTTTTATAGACAGAGCGGCATTATCACCTAGTAACTCAAACGCAGGGTGCTGTACAAGGCGCCTCCCGTCCTCCGTACACATTTAGAGGTGCTCCTATACGTGGCACCGACCAGAGGAGTGTTTGAGAAATAAAGGCGCATCCCTGCATATCAGCAGGGATGCGCCAGTTATTATGCCCCACCATGGATGCGCCGCATTTACAATGCGGCGCACCATGGGGCAAAAACGGCACAGATGCGTGACGCATCTGTGCCGTAAAAGTGGCGCATTGCTGGAGTTGCGTCGCAAGCGCGACGCAGCTCCAGCAATGCTCTGGGGGGCCCCATCTGTACAATGCTGCGTCAATCGTTACGCCTGCTTCAAGCAGGCGCAGGGTTTTGACGCAGCATGGGCCTAAAAGTGACTGAGTGAAATCTTGTAGATTTCACTCAGCCACTTTTAGGAGGCGTTCCTGCGCCGGAACGCCCCCCCCTTGCGCAGGAACGCCTACATGTGGCGCAAGGCTTTACAACGTGACGCATCTCCCAGATGTGTCACGTTGTAAATACCCCGCACCATGGCGCAGGATTTGCGCCGCCGCTGCGTCACAAAAGTGACGCAACGGCGGCGCAAAAGTGGCGCAAGTGCAACATAAATCTGCCCCAAGGTATTTGCACAGGATCACACGCGTTGGTCAGCCAGGAGGCTGGGATTGATCCCAGATTTTCCACTTTCTTACAGTGCTATTCGACCTCAAGATTATAACTTTATAACAACAAAGTTAGTGTGTCGTCTTTCATTCCAGCAGGTTTGGATTAGAGCGCGGGTGACTGGCGGAAGCCACGGTTTATTTTCGGCAGATTCACACAGTGGAAACCTTGCACGGGGGCGGGGCATACAAGCGCACAACAAGACGCACAGAATACTTTCCATCTATTTCTTGTTTTTGCAGCACTGGGCAATTTTCTGGCATTCACGGGACTAGTAAACCTGGTTGCCTGTGTTAAATGTTTGTCAGCGGTACCCACAAGGCCAATGCGCCTCCCCTGAAAGCTCGGCTCGAGTTGGGGGGTGGTGGTTCCAAGAGCATCTCGAGCCGAGCCAGGGTTACTTCACACCCGGGGCTCCCCGGTGTCTAGGAGTGTGACGTCACTCTCGGTTTATACCGGTGCCGTGGGGCAGGATTCACTCTGGGGAATCGCCTTTCGGGTAAAAGCTCTGCATATCCGAGTGTGGGGCGGTGAGACGGGAGTATGGCACGGTTGCTCCCCCTCTACTCCTGGTAGGTCAGCGAAACTTGGAACCGTTTAGTAAGTATTCCTTCGTGAGATTTGTGGAGGGGTAAAACGCCGGGCAGTGCGGGATGAGTGGGCATCTTGTGATGCCGCCTCGGGCACACACAGCCAGCGTTGTCGAGCTGCGGACAGACTGCAGGCTGTGTGTGCTGACACCCCCTCCGGCTCTCACACCGACACATTCCACCCCTAAACCGGTAGTTGTGTGTGTGGTCCCACCTTCCCAGTGAACCCTCCCGACTCACACACCGCTCCACTCCACACCACAGTACGCGGTCACACCTACACACTTCCACAGAATGACTCTCAGGCCGTCTAAAGCGCTTCGATGCCCTCAAACGAGCGCTACTCTGGCTGTAATGCCGCTACTTGCAGCGCTACGAAATGCAGCCCTGCCGCGGCACCGCGCTGATCACTCCACTAGAAACGCACGGGGTGAGTGAGCCACGCTGACCTGGAGCTGCAGAGAGGCGCGTGGCGGAGAGGAGGCCTCGAGCGCCCGTCCGGGCCTGTCCGACTTGGCCAAGTGTGCTTGTATCTTGAAGCCCCCCCCCCCCCCCCCCCGGCTTCTCTCTTTCCGCTCTTTCTTTCTCTTTCCACCTGCTCCTTCTTTTTACCCCGTGCACCTTCTCTTTCTCTCTCTGGCTCGCTCTCTGTCTCATTCCTTATCTCCCCATCTCTCTCCCCTTAGTTCCCCATCCCCTCTTTCTCTGCTCTCTCCCCCTCTGCTCTCTCTCCCCCTCTGCTCGCTCTCTCCTGTCTCTTTCCCTCCCTTCCCTCTATCTCTCTCCACTCTCTTTCTCCCTGCTCTCTTGCTCTCCCCCTCTCTTGCTCTCACCCTCTCTGCCCTCTTGCGCTCTCTCCTCTCTCCCCCCCCCCCCCCGCCCCCCTGATACCATGCCGCTGTTGGAGGGCGGCGCGCTCCCATCCCTCCCAGTGAATTACACTGGAGTCCCTCGCCCAGTGACATGATGATTTAGGCGAGGAGGGGGAGTTTAAATCTGATTAAGGAGGTGTTCGGTCACAGTCCCACGGATGGTAACTTTGCGCTACTGGCAGCCCAAGCACTCTTGCGCTCAGCGCCCGGTATCTGAAGTATCCGCATTGGCGCTACTCCCAGTGGGCGTCCTCTGGTATTCCCCGCCTGGCCCCCTGCGCTTTTCTCTGGTCTTGTGAGGGCTTCAATCCTTTGTTCCCATAGACAGACCCTGCATTGTGCTGGGGTTCCCTCCCATGGCTAGGATTGGGGTGGTGCAGAGGGGGAGCAGCTGCTACGTTTTGATTCCACCCCTCCCCCCCCCCCCACATTTTAAGGTATCGGCTGTCACTGCCAGCTCATAGGAGGCAGTGTTGATTTAAATTGCTTGACGGCCATGTTGGGCTCTTGGTCATCCTTCATGGAGGCCGGACCTGGTAATGCAGATGGGCACCCCCTGTCTGTCAGCAGAGTATGAGGACGGATCGGTGAAGGCTGGTTAGCAGTGCTCTTGGTACGGTAGCTGATGTATGGGCAGTATTAACTGACTTGTAGGCGCGATGGTTGCTGATTGACAGTTGTATCCATGGTGGTGATTGGCATGCAGTTCAGACTTTAATTGACAGGCCGTATTAATGGATGCTGATTGGCAGCAGTGGAGTTGGTGGCTGACAAGTAGGATACAGTACAGATGGTGGCTGATGAGCAGCAGTCGTGATCGTAGCTGATGTGACTGGTAGAAGTGATGGTGGCTGACACGACTGATTGGTAGCAGTGATGGTGACTGACTCGACTGGTGGCTGATGTGACTGTTAGCAGTGGAGTTGGTGGCTGACAAGTGGGATACAATGCTGATGAGCTGCAGATGGTGACAGGGAGCTGATTGGCATCTGTCATTTTGGTGGCTGATGAGCGGCAGCACTGATGATGTGGCTGGTGAGTGATAGATGGTGCCAATGGCAGCTGACGGGAACAATTGATGATGATGGCTGATGAACTGCAGACGGTGAGGATGGTTGCCGATTGGTAGCAGTGGCGGTGGTTGATGAGTTGCAGATGGTGAGGATGGTTGCCGATTGGTAGCAGAGACGGTGGTTGATGAGCTGCATACGGTGAGGATGGTTGCCGATTGGTGGCGGTGGTTGATGAGTTGCAGATGGTGAGGATGATGGTTGAGCTGCATACGGTGAGAATGGTTGATGAGCTGCAGGCGGTGAGGATGGTTGCCGGTTGGTAGCAGTGATGGTGGTTGGTGAGCTGCAGGAGGTGAGGGTGGTTGATGAGCTGCAGGAGGTGAGGATGGTTGATGAGCTGCAGACTTTGAGGATGGTTGCCGATTGGTAGCAGTGATGGTGGTTGATGAGCTGCATACGGTGAGGATGGTTGATGAGCTGCATACGGTGAGGATGGTTGCCGATTGGTAGCAGTGATGGTGGTTGATGAGCTGCTGACGGTGAGGGTGGTTGCCGGTTGGTAGCAGTGATGGTGGCTGATGAGCTGCAGACGGTGAGGATGGTTGCCGATTGGTAGCAGTGATGGTGGCTGATGAGCTGCATACGGTGAGGATGGCTGATGAGCTGCAGGAGGTGAGGATGGTTGCCGATTGGTAGCAGTGATGGTGGCTGATGAGCTGCATACGGTGAGGATGGCTGATGAGCTGCAGGAGGTGAGGATGGTTGCCGATTGGTAGCGGGGATGGTGGTTGATGAGCTGCAGGCGGTGAGGATGGTTGCCGGTTGGTAGCAGTGATGGTGGTTGATGAGCTGCAGGAGGTGAGGATGGTTGCCGATTGGTAGCGGTGATGGTGGTTGATGAGCTGCAGGCGGTGAGGATGGTTGCCGATTGGTAGCAGTGATGGTGGTTGATGAGCTGCAGGCGGTGAGGATGGTTGCCGATTGGTAGCAGTGACGGTGGTTGATGAGCTGCAGGAGGTGAGGATGGTTGATGAGCTGCAGGAGGTGAGGATGGTTGATGAGCTGCAGACGCTGAGGATGGTTGATGAGCTGCAGACGCTGAGGATGGTTGATGAGCTGCAGACGGTGAGGATGGTTGATGAGCTGCAGGCGGTGAGGATGGCTGCCGATTGGTAGCAGTGATGGTGGTTGATGAGCTGCAGGCGGTGAGGATGGTTGCCGATTGGTAGCGGTGATGGTGGTTGATGAGCAATAGATGGTGCAGATGGCGGCTGGGTGGTATAATTGACGGTGAGCGCAAAAAGAACAAATGATGGGCTGAATGCTGAACAAATCAAACATTCATCCCAGTCACAGTTCAGGGTTTTAATCAATCATTCCTTTGCTCACCATGCAACCCCAGTTTGGACCCAGCCATATGCAAATCAGTCTTGACCCTGTGCCTCATGGGAGCAGTCCAGCCCCATCTGCCAGGCCAGGTCCTCCCTGGACTGAGAACAAGCATGCTGGGACTGGTTTTGGGCAATCACCCCTCATCATCCAGGATAGCTTGGATACAGTGCCACACTGAGCCAGGGCCCAAAGTCTGGTCATAGCCGGCGCACTTAGGGCGAGAAAGCATAAGGTACAGAAATGATGGACGGAATGTGGAATAAATCAAACATTCAGCCCCAGGCAAGAGATCTAGGCCTAAATCAATCGTTATTTTGCTCAGCCATATGCAAATCAATCTTGACCCTGCTCCTTATGGGAACAGTCCAGCCCGAACTGCCAGGCCAGGTACTCACTGGAGCAGAAGCATGCATCCTGGGTCCGGTTTCAGGGCATCACCCCATATCAGCCAGGCTAGCTTGAATCCAGTGGCATGGAGAGCACGGGACCCACATCTGGGCATACCGGGCCCACTCTGTATGACGAATGCAAAAAAATAGTTGATGGACGGAATGCTGAACAATGTCAAACCTTCACCCCAGTACAGAGATCTGGGCCTAAATCCATCGTGTTTTGGCGGAGGAGCAGCAGACTGCACTGATCGTGGTTGATTGGCAGTGGTGATGATGGTTGTGGTAAGCCGCAGACTGTGCCGATGGTGGTTGATTGGCAGCGCGGATGATAGGGCTGGTGACCCGCAGACTGTGCCGATGGTGGTTGATTGGCAGCGCGGATGATAGGGCTGGTGACCCGCAGACTGTGCCGATGGTGGTTGATTGGCAGCGCGGATGATAGGGCTGGTGACCCGCAGACTGTGCCGATGGTGGTTGATTGGCAGCGGTGGTGATGATGATGGTGGCTGGAGAGCCGCAGACTGTGCCGATGGTGGTTGATTGGCAGCAGTGATGATGATGGTGGCTGGAGAGACGCAGACTGTGCCGATGGTGGTTGATTGGCAGCGCGGATGATAGGGCTGGTGACCCGCAGACTGTGCCGATGGTGGTTGATTGGCAGCGGTGATGATGATGGGGCTGGTGAACCGCAGACTGTGCAGATGGTGGCTGGTTGGCAACGGTGCTGATGGTGGCTGGTGACCTGCAGACTGTGCAGATGGTGGCTGGTTGGCAACGGTGCTGATGGTGGCTGGTGACCCGCAGACTGTGCCGATGGTGGTTGATTGGCAGCGGTGGTGATGATGATGGTGGCTGGTGACCCGCAGACTGTGCCGATGGTGGTTGATTGGCAGCAGTGATGATAGTTGCTGGTGAGCTGCAGGTAACACCAATGCCGGCTGGTTGGTAGCAAGTATGTTCCTTTGTCTAGATCAAATTATGATGTGCCCGCTGGCAACCCTGGTTGCGCCTACTTTGTAAGAGCCGGCTCTGCCCGCTGTTAGCCCCATCCGAGCTGCCATCCAAGGGTGGGGGGTGGGTGGAGTTCTTGTGCAGAGTTCCTAAACAGATGTTGTAAGTCATGCGCAATTGCCCCGGGTCCCCACCTTCCAAGGAGCCCCTTGGAAAGTCAACTTTGTTTGTATGTCACCTCTGTCTTTCTCTCACCTCTGTCTGTTCCTCTATGCCACCCATAGCTGAAAATGGCTAATGAAATACAAAGGTGGTTCCCGCCTGAAGTATGAAGACATACTTCAGGCGAGAACCACCTTTGTATTTGATTAGCCATGTTCTTCTATGCGTGACATAGAGGAACAGACAGAGTAGCGCTGCCCCTGACACTTTGAGTAAGGGTAGAGGAGGCCATTGGCAGGGGCGTGACTTACTCGATAATGGGGGGGGGGGCGGGGGTTTAGGTCTGAGATTCCCCGACAAGCACCCTGGTGAACCCAACCACAGAGGACAGTGGCAGGCTGAGGCAAGGGGAGATACTGAGAGGAAGTGGGGGGGGGGGGGGGGGAGGAGGGACTTCAACTACCAGAGCAGCCCCACTCTAAAGATAAAGGGACCCGCAGCCTGTTTTGCGGCAGGGCACCGGGGTCAGTCTGGCAGAGTGCCCAACCGCCCTCCCCGCCAGGGCTAGGAGTGAGACGCAGAGGGGGTTGGGGGGGGGCATCTAAAAGGGGCACGGGTCAGAAGCATAATTGGGGAATCTTATCTCGGAAGCGTGCTTCACAAAGTGAATCGTGGCTGGTATTTGCTCAGAGTTTCCCATTATTGCAATCCGACATATAGTACAACATTCCTGAAACAGGGCTAACCTATTGGCTTTGCCAATGCTTGTTAGCAACATGAAATAAATGAGAGAATATATGTTTAATAATTTGGAATGAAAAGGGGACCTCGAATGAAACATGAGTGAGGGCTTTGGAACAAGCCGTGGTCTTCAGTGCCCACATCTCTCCCCTTCATACCTCTTTCTTTGGAGTCTCTCACTATTTTAGTCACTTAACACCATTTTTCTTTCTTTCTGAAATTCTTTGTGCATATCTGGCACATCCTCTTTACTCTTTTCAGCAGTGTTTTTGCACTCTGCCCTGCACATATTTCATCTGCACACCCCACTCACTTACCAATCACGCTGCTTTTTTTTCCTTTGGCAGTGACCATATTTCGACAGCTTTATACCTCCTTATCACAGTTCCACACAATTACATTTGGCATAAATGTGACGAACTCTCTTCAGAGGGGTCAAGGATTGAATGTGCATGTAGTCTGAACACCTTTCTGACCCGTTGACAGGCAATAAGCATGTCCCCTGGCAGATGTGGCTCTCTTCTCCTCTGCAGATGCCTAGTGGAGGTGACCACATGGATGGGCAGCAACCCCCTGAAGCTAAAGGGGGGCAAGCCAGGGTCTGTCAGTGGGCCGGCACCCTCCCCTTTGGGGCCCGCATCTTTGGCCAGATATCCTCGGAGCCCCTCCTGTCCCCGTCTCCGTGATTAGGATCTTGGGCTTTTGGCTTGATGGGGAGCTCTCAATGAAACTTCACACTTCCATGGTAGTCTCCACCTGTTTTGGGGTCTTAAGGTGGTTGAAAAGAGTTCTCTGGTTTCTCCTTGTCCCAGCCCAACGAACAGTAATTCAGGCCCTGATCCTGTCCAGACTGGACTATGGTAGCGTTGTGTATCCTGGGGCCTCCAAGACTCCAAGCGCCTACAGGTGGTACAGAACACTACTGCCAGATGGCTTTCTGTCTTCCAGAATTTTCTTATACAGCTACATTTCTCAGAGACCACTGGCTCCCGGTGGATAAAATCCAGTAATAAACATTGTGCTACACGCACAAAGTTTTGTCCAATACGGGTCCGTAGTACTTAAGATTGCCGGTGACGCACTCCCGTCCCAGCCGCTCAGGCCGCTGTCATCGTAGCAAAGTTCCCAGACTCAGAAGAGCTCGCCAGGAGTCGGTTCTTTTTCCTACCTTGGTCCTGCGCTGGGTAATGCACTCCCTGCCAACATGAGACTGCGCCATTCCCTTGGTGGGTTCAGGAAGCCTTTGAAGACGTGGCCACTGATACGCTGCCTCCGAACACCTTATTGTATATGGTCCTGCGCTGGGAAACCCTCGGGTAGCTGTGCGCTCTATAAAACTTCATAATATTAGAAACTCGCTCTGCCACCGGCCTCCGCCCCAGAGTCCTCAATGATCCCCCATCATAAACACTCCCTCACAACCTGAACTCACCCAGACACCTCGAGGAAACTCAGTTCACAACATGCGCGACACACGAGTCATGCGCTGCATAATAAAAACTGCATAAACGCGACCTCTTGAAAAGCAAATATCTTGGGCGCTGAAGATGGAGTGAACCGAGTGAGATGTAAACAGAGACTGCATTGGTTACGTAGATCACATTAAGGGTTTTTGCGATCCTCGCTGAGAAATCCATCCGCGTGTTTTCCAGTAAAGTTAAGGTCATGAATATAAGGCCGTGTAGGGACCAGTTTCAAAGTTGGTTCGAACTAGTGTCTTTTAAAGCACTTGCCAGGCCAGGCAACCCTCCGTTGTGATATGATGGTAACGGAACTGCACTCGACTGTCTCTGCTGGGCTCGGACCCAACTGGAAGATTGAGAGACCTCTAGTGGATCGTACCAAAAACTTGGAGGACGGATATCCGCCCTATTCGTTCCCATCGTTGGTTTTGGTGCCGCCCTCATTTGCTTGCTTCTTATTCAGTGGCGGCCTTCCTCTGCGCATGTCCGTCCTGTGGAGCATAGCCTCTTTACCATCCTTTTGATTGGCTGACTTCTATTGTTCCACTGTACACATCTGAAGAACTACTTTTTCTACTTTCAGCGCTCCGAGAGTGCACGTCTCATTTAGCTCTTCTGAACTGATTCCAGCTACACATACTTGCCCCATGCCCGCCCTGTGTTGCTCCTTTACCTCTTACGTCATTGCTTTTTCTGTCCCTCCCGGCTTTTCTTCTTTTCTTTTCATATCCCCCCCGCTCGAGTGCGCTTGTCGCTCCCTTCCCTCATACTGCCTTCCCACTGCTTCTGCTCCCCTCCCACAGCTCGGCGGCTGCTGTTTACTGATGGCTTCTCCATGTGTCAAAATGCTCTAAGTAACATTTACTTTTATTTACTAACTCAAGTGGTGTCCACGATCTTTCATTGGTAAATAATTAAAAGAAATGGTGTCTACAAGGCATGAGCAACCGTAGTGACGCATGGATGCTCATGCGTTGTCACACATGCGCACGCCTATTG
Organism: Triturus cristatus; assembly: GCF_964204655.1. NCBI lineage: Eukaryota > Metazoa > Chordata > Amphibia > Caudata > Salamandridae > Triturus > Triturus cristatus. The sequence goes on from NC_140589.1 coordinate 45,938,867, forward strand.
TTGTGGCCGTCTTTTCCCCCCGATGCTGCACAGCACCAGCTGTGTTGCTTCTTGCGATGCCGCACAGCATTGACAAAGCCAATAGATCAGAAAGGGAAGAACGATTAGTTGTGCCAATGATTGTTGCGGTTGGCTGCTGCTACCATGATGGGAAGTGGTCCTTGCGGATGAGCCCCGCTACACTTTGTATAAGAGTAGAAATTATCCTGGTACAAACCTAGAATTGGTCCTTGTGTATTGTGAGCTCTACACTTGGTGTAAAGGGAGGAGAGGGTCCCTTGGATGTGTGTGTCTAGACTTTGAGGTCCTTATGCAGGAAGGCTCAAATTGGTCCTTGTCTTTAGTAGTGGTTCTGTGTGTGGCTAGACGTATCCACACTTTGTATGAGGGTGGATTGGTCTTTGTCTCTAGCAGTGGTTCTGTGTGTGGCTGGGCATATCCACACTTGGGTGTGGGGTGCTACGTGGGTGCGTATTTCCACACTTGGTGTTGGGGTACGATTTGCTCTTGTGTATTGTAGTGGTGCGCTGTGTGGTTGGGAGTTTCCACTCTGTGTTAGGGTGGATTGGTCCTTGTCAATGGTAGTGGTGAGCTACCTTGTTGGGCGCCTCCACACTTGGTGTTTGGATAGGTTTTGACACTTGTCAATAGTAATGGTGTAAGTAATCATTAATTGGCCTTTTCCTGTGGTTGTGGTGTACAGTGTGGTTGGCTGTCTCCACTCTGTGTAAGGCTAGGATTTCCTATGGCGGTAGTGTCATACATGGTTGGGCATCTTCATACTTGGTCCAAGAGCAGGGGTGGTCCTCTTTTGAGAAAACTTTTATTTAAGGGATGGACAATACTTTCCATCTAGAATGGGAAACGGCCTTTACAACACGGGCTGAGACATGCGTGCCGCTTCCACCACAAGTGGCCTTGTGTCCAGATGAGCGGGAAGATGACGCGTCAGAGAAGAAAGCTTCAGACACACACAGGTAAGTGAGGCTATGGCCAGGTTTGGGAGGGAGGGGTAGTTTCTTTTTTGTTTTTACCAGTGAGGTTGGTTGTCAGGCTCATCAGGATAGTTTTAGGCAGGGGGGCAGGGTTTTAGGGCTCACATGCTGGGGAGAGGGGTAGTTGTAAGGGCTGGGGCCAGGCTTGGCGGAGCACCATGTGGCATGCTTGACTCTCGCCGTCGTCGCTCCAGAATCTTCTCCCGAGTGGGGAGGGGGTCACTCCACCCTTGAACCTAAATTGATAATTCGACCTACCCTAAAGTACATCCTAGCTTTGTGCATGAACACACATGCTGCTCTTAGCCTGGGGCGTAGGTAAGCTTGCGTCTGCTCAGTCCCTGGTTCGTGCTGTTTCAGTGGCCCGCTGCCTGCCCGTCTCGGAAGGCGGGCTTCCTAAGCGCCCCGCCCCGTCTCACCTGAATCTAATTAATATAATATTGCTTTGTGTGAAACCCGACTCCTGAAGCGGCCCTTTCCGATTTGTAGCTCGGAGTGGGACAACATTTGATGCTGTATTTACCTGTAATTACACCTCAAAGGCGTTGTAAGTTCTGTGTTCAGTGAATGCCCGGCCAAGCTGGCTGCCTCGCTGCTAGGCAGCTGCTGAGCCGAACTGGCCGGGAGCCCGACCCGCACCTCTGGTGGCCGTGTGCAAACTGCCGGAGAAAGCTATGATCTACATCCGTGCTTCTCAACCGTTTGACTTCTGGGGACCCCCACCGAATCATTACTGGAACCCGGGGACCCCCCAACCACTGTTGGAATACAGGGACCCCCCACTGAGTCATTACTGGCACCCCCACTGAATCACTATTTGAATCCGAGACCCACCCACTGAGTCATTACTGGAAGCCAGGGACCCCCACTGAATCACATTGGAATACAGGGACCCCCCCCCCCCGAGTGTTTACTGCAATCCGGGGACCCCACTGAATCACTATTGAGCTCTGGGGACCTCCACTGAGTCACTCCTGGAAGCCAGGGTCCCCCATTGAATCACCATTGGAATACAGGGACCCCCCTCTGAGTCATTACTGGAAGTCGGGGACCCCAGCCTAAGCATTGTCAATGATTTGAACCGCAGAACAATACACAAAAAATGCATTAAAAAATCATCGAACAAATACGCAAATCATGACACATTTTATTTAATTCGCAAACACCTCCATAAAAGAGAAAAATCAACATTTTAATAGAAAGGTTGGAGCTTTTCTAAATTCATTTGAGGCCGCTCCTTGTCCAGACCATATTCAGTTTGATGCTCCTGCACTCCTCCCACAAATCAATCTGCGCGTGCTAATTACATTCTTAGCCTCCATGCAAATTTCTTCACATCTACAGTATGTTTCACATTGTTAAATTATACATTTAGCTTCTTTATTTATATACACTTTATTATTCTTTGTAATGTGATTTAATATTCGAAGTAGCCGCAGACCCCCTGAAGAGGCTTCGCAGACCCCCAGGGGTCCCCGGAAACAGGTTGGGAGCCACAGATCTACACCAAGGCAGTGGGCCTGCACCGGAGAGCGCAACAGCGAGAAACATGGGCCAGACCCAAAGTCATGGAATGATTTGGGTCCAGTTTATTCCACAGCCCCTTACTTTTTATGGACCGGGTGCAATGTTATCCAGAGTTTGGCGTGACATCAACATCCCTGGGAGTGCACTGGCTTAACCCACCTTGTGCACACCCACCTGATGTGAAGCGAAATCCAGCCAAAACTTACTCTGAAAACCCCCGGTCCTGCTTTGGGTAAATACCATGACGCCCTTGCCCAGACCTGCCCCAAGCCCTTTAGTCTCTGTATGCGGGTCTTAACCTTTTTGACTTCTGTGGACCCCATAGTGAATCATTACTGGGATGTGGGGACCCACAATTAGTCATTAATAGAAGTTGGGCACCTGTTTTCTATGATTTGCACCCCAAAACAATATAAGTAAATACAGAATTAAGCATACACCAAACAAACACATGTGATGAAATATTTACTTCACCGGCAAATATGGAAAAATTGAAATGTTACGTTCAATGGGACGGCTGTATCTTTTCTACATTCGCTTTATTCCACGCACTAGCGTGTCACTTTGTCACTTTTGATTCTAATGCGTGCTCTCTTCCTTGGCCTTTCTACTGAGGCCACCCTGTACATGTGATAATTCTGTTTGTTATGCTTGAGTTACTTCCAACAATCCAGGCAAGGACGCACGCTTAATGTTTAGCCGCTAGGTTCACAATCCTTCACCTTTTAGAGAACATTTTTAAATTTTCAATTTTAGTATATTCTTGCCAAGGCGAAAGCCTTTGGGGGCCGTTTGAGGCTACCAGATGCAAACATCTAGGGTATCCTAGCAACCTAGGCCCGAAGCCGCTGGAATTATGCAGCAGGAGAAGGTAAAATTATGCGGCAAGTTTGAGTAAATTGTACAGCAAGAAAAGGCAAATGATGCAGCATTATGTGGCACATTTTGTAATAGTAATACTTTGTTGTTTTGCCATTTTTTTTTAGTCGAGCCTGGGCAGCGCATTCACTGCTCTACGAGGCATGCTGTATTGTGGTATAGACTCAAAGCCTGCCCACATTTTTCATTGACTTGTCATTGTCTGCTGTAAATTGTGGCTGTCCATTGGTCAAAAGTCTTAGTAGTCCATTCTTAGTACCGCCTTGTCTCATTTTGTGATCTCCCATGGCAACAGACCCTGTTACATGTGTTGTTACTTGGGAGGCTTTATTTACAGCCTCCGAGCACTATTTTCTCAAACAGCTTTGTCGTGCCTGCTGTAGCAGGCAGGAGAACCCTCCTAACACTTTCTAAACCATTTTATAGCACGAGTTTAAGCTATTGGCATTGTAAATGACAATGCCTTTTATATATCCATTTTAAAAAATAACATAAATAAAAGGCTTTGTCATTTACAATGCCGATAGCTCACTCTCGTCAATGCGAGACCTGTTGCATTGCAAATGCTTGTTAAACTTGTTAACACTCTCTAGGCATTAGTTGTACCTCATTAGTACCAGTTTGGCACGCAAATATTGTAATAAGTTACTGAAAGGTGACCAGTCAACCGTTGCAAAGGGTGTTCCACTGCACGGCAACATGTGTCGCTGTGTTTTTACTAACTTTTCAACCGCTTAGGCTAGAAACTATTATTTTTGTCACAGTCTGCAGATTGTGTGGCAGATGGCTTATGTGGCAAATCTACAATTATGCGAAAATCAGCGCAGATGCATAATTCCAGTGGCCCTGCCTATGCCCTAGAGATAGCTGGCTTTCAAACGAACAGCTCCAGGGGCATCGGAGGGCCACAATTCTAGAGACCGGTAGCTGAGGAAATGATCGCCCACCCAAATCTGAAGGAAGTGTGCCACCCCACTCCCAAAAGAACCAACCAGTTGTTGCAATGGCATCATCTATGCCCCTAGCCTCTACCCTGCCTGTCTTTTATTGTTTACTTTTTTTCCCTTTATTGCTTTAATACTTCGCAGCATTTTTCTTTACTCGTCTGTCATTTCCTCAGGACAAAGACTGTGGTGATGGCACTGGAGGGAGGGCGGGGAGAGGTTAAAGGGTATGTGATGCCACTTCTGGTAGTACTGCCACCAAGCCCCCTTTGCAAGGGGGAGAATGTTGTAAAATGGCCCTTACTCTTACAAACCCCAAGTCTACTAGGAAGCAAACAAAATGGCAGGAGTCCAGATGCTGGTGATAAAGGGACTGGCAGCAAAGTTCCTTGGCAAGGGCTCAACATTTCTCAATAGTAAGGCGTTGTTGGATAATTGGAGAACAGCAGAGAAGGGATGGGGTGGGATACAAAATCTCGGTGGAGGGGGCATGTGGGTTTTTTTTTTTATTCAAAAGGATTTATATTGCGCCATGTCATCAAAGTCGTTATTAGAGCGCTTCACAAAAATAATTATTGGAATGCATGAACAAAGGGCCCGATTCACAGAACTAACTTAAGACAAAATCCTAAACTTACTACCATTTTGGTATTCACAGAGGGCACTTACTCATTTCGGTATTCACAGAAGTTAGGAGCCCTAACTTTAGGACTCCTAAATGCCTTCTGTGAATACCGAAAGTCTCAAAATTAGGATTTTTCGCAGTTTAGTAGTAGTAAAGTTAGGAGTCCTAACTTAAGGACTCCTAAACTGAGAAAAATCCTTATTTTAAGACTTTCGGTATTCACAGAAGGCATTTAGGAGTCCTAAAGTTAGGACTCCTAACTTCTGTGAATACCGAAGTGAGTAAGTGTCTTCTGTGAATACGAAAATGGTAGTAAGTTTAGGATTTTGTCTTAAGTTAGTTCTGTGAATCGGGCCCAAAGAGTTTAACAACTTGTGAAGCACACGCAATTAATATACATTTGATAATACAATCAAATAAAAGATCAGATTAACTCTCTCATGTTCTTGGGCTTGTCCAGTTTTTATTTTTTTATTTTGCAAATTGTAAACCACATACTGATGTATAAAAAAAATGTACCTTTTGGCTATTGCTCAACAATTACTGTTATCTCAAACAACACACTGACTCATGTATCCACTTCCATAACCCACTCTCCTCCAAGTTTGTATGAAGCACCAGTCGTGAACCCAAAAGATGGTGTCAAATATAAAAAAGATTTTTTATTTAGCAATGCTAATTCATAAAAAGATATTCTATGTGGTAAACATAAATGCATACACAATTTAAAAAGGATAAAATTACACACTATTTTTTCCAATTACATTTTTTTTGTCATATTCTTAAGACAAGGAGAACACATAGACAAACAATGTGTCATACAAATGTCAATCTGGATTTGAGGAAGACAGTGTTAGGCATGAATCACTAATCCCTGACTTTCCCTAATTCTACCCAATTTGACACACACAAAGCACAGGCGTCGACGCGTTTCGATGGCATTCACTTCATATAGAGCCACCTTCTTCAGGACATAAAATATTATCTCCTTCTCTGTTTGTATTCAAGTCTGGTATCGAATATGCCTATGATGAAACATAATTGTCAACCATAAGATCAAAACATCACAAATTCAGATGATACACATTCTACAGGTTGACATAGAGCCCCTTGACAATATCTTAATTTACATTCTAATATTGCGAGTTATACCGAAAAACGGCGACATATCTCACATATATCCACAACTCAGATGCTTCATACAGTTTGGCGGGATTTTCTAACTCATTTGCAAGAAACCATCTGATTTTTTTGCAGCAACATATCTCTTTTCAAAAACCATTCACTCCTCATTCCACGCATTGATTTTCACTCCGCATTACATTACTTAGCGGTTTTGTACACTATTGTGATTATGACACTCACCGATACAAAAGTATGCTGTCAAAGGTGTTTTATCCCTAAGGGAGTACCTCTAAGGTCCTTCGTAGATGGCTGAAGGCTTGTGATGGCTGCTTCCTATTTGTCACTATGCGTTTTGGAGCAATAGTCTTAAATCCATATATATGGTATTATCCGGATGTAATCACGGTCCCTATAAAACACATAAATTGTATAGGTATCAACAAATTAGATAAGGAGCGCTATTCTAACGTCTCCTATTGATATAAGGGGTGATTTCATTACATAGATCTCACCTTAATTTGTATGAGGGCGCAAATGTTCCCTAAGGATATACGTCCATATATCGAGTATCCTTGTTTTTTACCAGGGCAGATCTGTATTTTATCGTCTCCCGGATCGTCTGTTCGGATGATAAGAATCAGTCAGAACGATTTGTTCTATTTTAATCATTCAATCTTATTGGTGACTACACTCTTCATCTCACATGGTGCTCACCATCTTTTATCTAAAGGCGCGAATCCTCTCGGTGGTTATGGTGATTTCGCATATCCTTATTTTGTCTCGGGGCGAATCTCTGTTGTATCGTCTCCCGGGTAATCTCTATAAATAATGAGGATAAGTATATTAGCTATTATGTCTACCAGTTTTGATTATCCATTCTTATTTACGCATTAAGCCCTAGTATCTTAGTTATCTAAAGCTGGAAATAGATGTCAAGGTTTATTTACCGCGCATTTAATCAATGGATCAGCGTGTTATTGCTGTTAAAATGTTCAAGGGGTCTCACTTAATAAATCGTGGTTTTGCAGCGTGAATCTTTCTGGATTCACTATGCTGTGCATTATTCCGCGATCTTGTGGTTGGGTCCGGATTCGTAGTCTTTTCTTTGTTTTTTTTTTTTTTTTTGTAGCCCAGGTGGGCGTCGACGTCCACCATTTGGTGCACCTCCCGTGACGTCGTCGTGCTTCCTGCGGAAGTCCCACCTTTGGGGCGCCATCTTCAGATTCTTTTTTCCGCCGTTGGGTCTGGATCGACATCGGGAAGCTCCAGAAATTCACTCGGAGGAAGAAGGAAGAAAAGCGAGTTTCATCGATAGAATCAAGAGAAGACATCAGGAATTGAACAGATTTCATCAGGAGCGCTAAGAAAGAGGACCAGCGAGCCTTTTTCTTCGACAGCCCTGGAGAATGCACGCTCAGAGACCCTGAGCGAAATGGACAAGACGCCATTCAAGTTCTGCCCAAACTGCCACCACAAGTTCGCGCAGAGAGACCAGCATCCGGTCTGCAACCTCTGCCTACCGGTCGATCACCAGAGTATCGACTGCAACGCCTGCTCAGCCTTCGCGCCGAAGACACTCAGGGTGAGAGAGCGGCAGAGAAGGGCCAACGCCAACATGGACGGCAAGGGGAAGCCCCCGACGCTCTACGCTCTGGGCCTCTCCTCAGACGACGAGGACAACGTCGCCGAGACAGCCGAAAACTTCACGGTGGTAGAGACCGACAAGAAAAAAGAAGACGAGGTAAGAGAATCGTCGAGCGCAAAACAAAAAGTACCTCGACAACACGAGGGTGACTCGAGAAAAACTGAGTCAAAGTCCACGAAGGGAGCCCCGGCGCCGAAAACTTCGACGTCCAAGGGGGGAACTTCGGACAAAAGGCCCAGCGGATCCTTACAAAAGGACTCCCTGGTGCAGAAAGACGCCGAAAGGCAAGGGTCGTCGAAATCACCCCATGAAACGGGCCGATCGACGCAGAAAGAACGTTCGACGTCGACGCAAGTTTCATCGAAAAGACCCGCGGTCGACGCCGAAAGCATCTCCGAAATGGAGAAAAAGAAGAGGCGGCTCGAGGCCGAAATGGAGAACATCCTTCAAAGGAAGAAGGAGTTCGACACCAGGATGAAGGAATTCAAGATTCCAACAGTTTCATCGGCGGACGTCGTCGAGGTCGAAGAGGAGTTCGACGCCGAAGGGCTGACAAGGGATCTCGAAGAAGAGGAAGAGCCCTATTATGAGGAAGAAGCCGAGGAAGAAGACCAACAGTCGTTCTTCGAATCGGCGGCATCTACCAGCAACGACGTCGAATGGCACGAACTCGACACCGAAAACCCGGAGGAGCCCGTGGACACGTACCCCTCGAGGCCTTCGCCACCCGACGACATCGGGGTATACAATATGGTGGTGAAGAGCGCAGCACTGGCCTTCGGCGTCAAACTCGACGAGGGGAGGCCGAAAGCCGATTTTCTCGTCGAAACACTGCTCCCCATCCAGACTAGGAGTCAGTTCCTCCCCATGCTACAAAGCGTGATGAACCAGGGGAGAGAAGCCTTCAAGGAGCCTGCCACCTGCCGGTCGATCACACCCAGGACAGAGAAGAAATATAAGCACTCCTCCCTGGACCCACCTTACATCAAGGGTAGCGTCACCGCAGACTCCATCATAGCCTCCACGGCCAGGAGAAGGGCCAACGTTCCAGCAACTTCGGGCCCACCTCCGGATAAAGAGAGCAGGAGGATCGACCTCACAGGCAGAAAGGTCGAGAGGAACGCCGCAATGCACTGGCGCATGGCGAATTCGAATGCACTCCTCAATAGGCACCAATACCAACACTGGGATGAGATGGGGGAGCTAGTAAAGCACCTCCCCGAAGAATACCGCCAGAGAGCCTCTCACCTGGTGGATGAAGGAAAGAACATCGCCAACTCCTGTATAAAGACGGCGTTGGATGGGGCAGAGACTTCAGCAAGACTCATGGCCATAGGGGTCACAGAGAGGAGGCATGCATGGCTAAGAATCTCGGGATTCAAACCGGAAGTGCAGAACAACATCCTTGGCACCCCCTTCAACGGAGAGACACTGTTCGGAGCAACGGTGGACGAAAAGCTCACCCAGCTCAAGAAGGAAAACGAGACAGTGAGGTCCATGGGGGCCCTACAGCTGAGGGGAATGAGACGAGGTAATCCCTCGGAGACCCTACGGTAGGGGGGCAAGCCAACAAGGGACATCGCACCAGGCGTTCCAACAAGGTCAGCAGGGCGAAGGTCACGGTCAAGGTCAGCAGAAGCAAAGCTGGCAATATCAACCTCGGGGCCAGTCCTTTCGCGGGAGAGGGAACGGACGTGGCCAAAGGAGGAGAGGGGGCGATCAGCCCTCCTCAAAGTGACTCAGCACGCAAGAAGACGCCTACCCTCGTCAAGTCCCCAAGGGTGAGGCGCAGAAAAGTGTCATCAGGGGGAAGAGAAGATTCAAGAGCCTACGAGCATACGTCACCAGTAGGCGGAAGGCTGAGGTTCTACCTTCAGGAGTGGCGGCGCATAACCACAGACAAGTGGATACGGAACATCGTGCAGTACGGATACTGCGTAGACTTGGAGAAAAGACCTCCAAACAGGAAACCGAAAGGAAGACAGAGATCTGCCCAAGAACTGGCAATACTCAGAGAGGAAACGCGGAAACTCCTACAAAAGGGAGCCATAGAGGCTGTGCCGTTCGGGGAACGCAACAAAGGGGTCTACTCAAACTACTTCGTGGTTCCGAAGGTAGACGGAGACCTCAGGCCCATACTGGACCTCCGTTACCTAAACAAGTTCATAAGAACGCAAAGGTTCAAAATGACTTCACTGCAGGAGGTACTGCCACAGATAAGAGAAGGGGACTTCATGGTCACCGTGGACCTCAAGGATGCCTACCTTCACATCCCAATAAACAGAAGGCACAAGGGCCTTCTAAGATTCAACATCGAACAGGAACACTACCAGTTCACAACCCTGGCCTTCGGATTAAAATCAGCGCCAAGGGTCTTTACAAAATGCCTGTCGGCGGTAGCGGCACACCTTCGAAAGCAGGGCATACACGTATACCCATACTTGGACGACTGGCTGGTCAAGGCAAACTCACGCGAGAAGTGCGAGAGGCACGCAAAACGCGTAACGGACACCCTCACAAATCTGGGATTTTCCATCCACTGGGGAAAATCATCGCTGGAACCGGAACAGGTAAAGATTTTCCTGGGGGCACAGATCAACTCCCTCAACAGTACAGTAGTGCCCAGCGACAGGAGGACAGATGCCCTACTGAAGGAGACGCAGCTCTACCAGAAGGGGCGAGCTCTGACAGTGAGGGCGGTGAGCAAGATGATGGGGATGATGGCGTCCTGTATCCAGCTGGTGCCGAATGTACGCCTGCACATGAGACCATTCCAGGAATGGCTGCAACAGCAATGGTCACAAGCAAACGGAAGTTGGGAGGATCTAGTGGTTGTTACGCACGTAGTGCAGGAGGAGATAACTTGGTGGAACAGAGACAACATAACAACAGGGAGAAGCCTGACACCACCAAGCCCAACAGTGACCATTACCACGGACGCATCGCAGATGGGATGGGGAGCGCACATGGACAACCTCAGAGTGAGGGGTCTATGGGCTCCGGCAGACGCGGTCCGCCACATCAACTACCTCGAGTTGAAAACGATACTGCTAGCCCTGAAGGCATTCCAGAGACACCTGTGCGGGCAGAGGGTGTTGGTACAGACAGACAACACCACGGCGATGTTCTACATCAACAAACAAGGGGGGACACAGTTGTTTCCCCTCTCATCCCTAGCTCAGGAGATTTGGAGATGGGCCATACCTCTCAGGATAGATCTACTGGCAATTCACCTACCGGGGAAGGACAATGTGGAGGCAGACTGGCTAAGCAGGCAGACCTCAGCATCACACGAGTGGGAGCTCAATGGCCAGGAAACGGAGAAACTCTTCCGGAGATGGGGGACTCCCACAATAGACCTTTTTGCAACACGCCACAATGCAAAATGCCAAAGCTTCGCGTCCAGGCAACCAGATCAGCAATCTAAGGGAAATGCCCTATGGATAAGCTGGTCGAGGACATTTGCCTACGCCTTTCCACCGATACCCCTGTTGCACAGAGTGCTCGACAAGTGCAGAACCAGCAACATGACTCTGATCCTGGTGGCCCCACAGTGGGCGAGGCAGACATGGTTCTCACAGATTCAAGAAATGGCGCAAGGCAATCCGTACAAGTTCGAGAGAAGAAAAGACCTGCTCTCAATGCAAAACGGGGAGGTCCTGCACCCAGAGCCAGAGACCCTCAACCTAGCAGCATGGCTCCTGAAGACCTAGAGTTCGCACACCTAAGGTTACCTCAGAGCACTATGCGAGTGCTACGGGAGGCAAGGAAACCTACTACAAGAAAGTGCTACAGCGCAAAGTGGAAGAGATTCACGGTGTGGTGCAGGAAGAAGGGCCTGCACAACAGAATGACAAGAGACTCAACTGTGCTGAGGTACCTCACACACCTTCTAAAGAGTAACCTCTGCTCGAGCTCCCTAAGGGTGCACCTAGCAGCGATCGTTGCCTACACCAGAGGTGAGAAGGGTGGAAGTTTCTTCAGCTCGCAGGTGGTGAAGAGATTCATGGAGGGAGCCAAAAGAATGGCACCCCCGAAAAGGTTGCCGCCGCCGGCATGGAATTTAAACGTGGTTCTGACGGAGCTCATGAAGGCGCCGTTTGAACCCATTCACAAGGCCAATCTACAAATGTTGACGATGAAGACTGCCTTTCTAGTGGCCATAACCTCACTACGCAGAGTAAGCGAGCTTCAAGCACTAACGCTACAGGAGCCCTACATTCAAATTCACAAGGACAGGGTAGTCCTGAGGACGGACCCACACTTCATGCCCAAGGTAGTGTCGGCGTTCCACATGAATCAGAGTATCCAGATACCGAGTTTCTTCCAAAACCCGACTACAAACGCAGAAAAGGCCCTGCACACCCTCGATGCCAGAAGAGCGGTGATGCACTACATTGAAAGAACCAAGGAACTCAGGAAGTCGAAGCAGCTGTTTGTGTCCTTTGCTACTAGCTTCATGGGTAGACCAGTGACCAAGGGCACCATCGCTAGGTGGATTGCCCTCACTATTCAATTCTGTCACAAACAGGCTGGACAGGAGCTAACGGAGGGGCCACAAGCTCACTCCACAAGGAAGAAGGGGGCCACAGTTGCCTTCCTGGCAAACACGCCCATCCAAGACATTTGTCTCGCAGCAACTTGGGCATCTGTGCACACGTTCACAAAGCACTACTGCGTGGACATTCAAATGAATAAGGAAGCACAGGTCGGACAGAAGGTGCTACAACACATTTTCAACGACCAGCGATCATCTTCCACCCAGCCACCACAAAAATAGGAAAACCGCTACAAAGTCTATGCACAGCATAGTGAATCCAGAAAGATTCACGCTGCAAAACGAAAAGTTTCTTACCTGTCGGTGTAGTTTTGCAGCTTGAAGATCTTTCTGGATTCACTAGCGAACCCACCCACCTCCGCCAGGAAGATGAGGCTGGAGGAAGAGGGGGTGAAATGGATAGGATCAAATAGGTGGATACGTACAGAAATATGGACAAAAGGATTAATCAATCGCCTAGGGTTAAAAAAAAAAAAAAAAAAAAAAAAAACAGGGAAAAAAGAACCCGAAGATGGCGCCCCAAAGGTGGGACTTCCGCAGGAAGCACGACGACGTCACGGGAGGTGCACCAAATGGTGGACGTCGACGCCCACCTGGGCTACAAAAAAAAAAAAAAAAACAAAGAAAAGACTACGAATCCGGACCCAACCACAAGATCGCGGAATAATGCACAGCATAGTGAATCCAGAAAGATCTTCAAGCTGCAAAACTACACCGACAGGTAAGAAACTTTTCGTTTTCTCATAGACAATTCTATTGGGCCAATTATAACCACAGTTCTGTTGGATTGAGTCTGCCTTTCAGTTTACTCTCCTTTTCTCTCTTAATGAAGCAAGGACCACTCGGGCCATAACTCTCAGATGCGGTTCTATTTCCTAATGTCTATTCTCTATTGGCCTCTCTAGCGTGCTAAGGATGCAACATTCTACATTTTTTATAGTCATTGGCGCGTATGATAAAGTGTCGGCTTCTACACTCCCCAATGTTTCTAGCATTTTCAAGATTTTACTCTATTTCCCTCCTCTACATCCAGTGCCCATTCGTTTACATTGGCTTACCGCTTGTCGGGGTTGTGTGTTCGTTCCTCCGAGAGCGTCTGTTTCTCCAACTTAAAAACGGCGCCCTATGTTTACGCCCATTATATCCTACGGAGACGCGTACTGGGTCGTTGTATCACGTCACTTGAGTTTGCCGTTAGTTACGTCCCTTCTGTTGCCGCCATTCTGGAGTGGGGAAGGAAACTGAACCATATTCTTCCGATTATTACAACACGTCCCTGCAGTACGGGGCAACCTGCTTGAGTTGTATCCTCACGCCACACCCGATATGGTTTCCATATCGGGTGTGACGTGAGGATACAACTCAAGCAGGTTGCCCCATACTGCAGGGACGTGTTGTAGTAATCGGAAGAATTGGTTTCGTTTGCGGTGTTGGCGGTTTATAGATACCTTGACTGAGAAGGTTTGTGGACTAGCCTGCGGGCAATTCGGGCTCGCTTATTGGATCTTTTATTTACGATTTGAAATCACTGTTTGCAAGGAACCTTTACTTTGAATACTGATGAAATTATCGAGAAAAACGTTTGGAGACTACTTTGAAGCCCTGAGGAAGTCGTAGGGTTTACAACCCATACGCGACGAAACGCATTGGTGCAAGGGAGTGGAAGAAATCGCAAAACTGGCCACGCCCAAGAACAGAAGTCTATCTGATCTTTTATGTGATTGTATTATCAAATGTATAGTACTTGCGTGTGCTTCAGAAATTGTTAAACTGTTTATTCAATATTGGATTGAAATATTGGGAGGACTTGGGTGATTGCTCTCTTTTCTTGAATGCACAGCGGGATACTAGTATTGTGTTGTATATTGTTGCGCAAGTCTATATGAGCGCCTGAAGGCTCTGATATCACCCTTTTTTCTGTTAACTACATGAACAAGGAGTTAACAGAGCTAGGCTGATGGGTAGTGCAGGAGGTTGTGGGATGGAAGTGGGGGGCCAGGAAGAGACAAAGAGGGAGCAAGGGATGGTATGAAACTTAACACTTTGCACAAAAACATAGTGTAGAAATATCAAGTGTCCGTTCTGGCATGCAGGACTGTTGGACTCCGAACTGATGTTGGAGTTGGAAGGATCTGATCTGCCAAAGTAAGTCCTAAGAAGGGAGTCTTTAGGCCTTTGAGGAACAACAAGATGTTCAGTGCTGTGCTCGACTGCAGCGGATTACAATAACATGAAGCCGGGTCTGGTGGCTCAGAGGACTAATGCATCCACCATAGGGGCCTGTGTTCGGCCTCATGGTTGCAGGTTTGAATCCTGGCAGGTCCACTCAGCCTTTCATCCTTCTGAGGTTTCTGAGGTGTGCCATTGATTTGGGTGAAAACAAACATCTGTTGTTCAGCGCCAAGATGCTCTTCTGGGTGAATGTGCGCTTTACAAATACACGTTATGTTGAAGTAATGCCTGTGAAGGATTTTTTGTGAGGCGCTGATTTTCAGTGTTTGCAGGGTGAGAGGGCGCACTCAGTCCACCTGATATGGACAGGAGGTCTGCTAGGCAGCTGAGTCTGCCGTAATGAAGAGGTGAGGCAGCAAGCTTTGAACTTCACTGCGCCTGTAGTGGCAGCCAATCAAGCTGGTAATATTGGAGAGATGTGGTCCAATGTGCGGTTTTAGGTCGAGCCCCTCCAGCGCATGTGCTTCTCTGCGAGGCATGCTGTATTGAGGTATGGAATAGAAACTCCATCCATCTTTTCAATTGGCTCTTGATACTGTCCTTTCAAAATCATTGCTTCTTGTTCGTGAATAGGCTCGGTAGTCCCTCCTTGGTCCCGCCTTGTCTGCATTTGTACACTCCCATAAGGACAGGACTTTTTACTTGTGTGGTTACATGGTCTGTTTTATGTAGTCGGTGAGCACTATTTTCTTTAAAGATCATCCCCTTTTCCACCCACGACGTCGCAGCACGCCGCCCGCTTTTATATTGTAATTAGTAATGTATTTATTAAATTTACGGCACGGTCCGCTTTCTCTTTAGCAACCACATTTATTTATTTAATTTACAGTACGTCAGCTTTCACTTTAGCGGCCGCACTACAGAACCTTTTATTTAATTCTTTTTTTTTTTTTTCTTTTTGGGTGAAAGCGCCCCATCCTATGCTTTCACTTTAATTTTGCGCAAAAGAAGAAAGACCTGGCTGCCATTTTGTGTTGCTGCTGTTTATTTAAGCAGACTGTTGACCTAGACTCATTGGTTCATAGGGTTAATGTGTACAAATTATTTATATTTTCTGTATTTTTACGAACATTTACTTATGTCTGACTAAGATACACAAGCAGTTAACATGATCAGTTAAACATACAATCGTGAAAACAAAACAATAAATACAAAAATGTGCAAATAATGAAAAGCTTTCAAATAATGAGAAATGTTCAAGAATGACACCAGCAGCAAGTTTACATTAAGCCGTCTCAGTGGCCCTGCGCCTTGGCGCTAGTCAAGGGATTGCTGCCACAAGGGTCACACATTTCTCTGCGGGGTTGGTTCATGAAAGTGGAACCTCCTCAGACATCCAACATTTTTACAGGGACCCTTTGCAGATTGAATTTTGGCCACCCCCCTTTCTTTAGCTGCTGCTCACTGTAAACGGAATACAGTGAGAAACGTCTAAAAGGGGCGTGGCCACCATTAAAGTGGTCTTGCATTTGCAAGAGTTTGAGCTATTGGTATTAGAAATGACACTGCCTTTTATATGTGTTGCTTTTAAAAAACACAAATAAAAGGCATTGTCATTTACAATGCAAATAGTGTGAACTCTCGCAAATATGAGACCTATTGCATTGAAAATGCTTGTTCTCTCTGCAATGAGCCGTGCTGTGGAGTGGAGGATAGCTTTGAGTGAGGAAGGTGGCAAACCAGCTAAGATGGCAGTGCCCACATTTCTAGATCTGATGAGCACAGGGGATGTAGGGCTTAATTGGTTGATAGGAAGGAGGAGTTTTTTTTCTTTGGTTGGTCGGGTGGAAGTCGGTAGCGGTCACTTACTTGTTTACATGGCCATTTTGCCCAGTCTCTCCTCCGGGACTTATAGGTCTGGCACTGGCTTCACGTCCCTCCTCCTATTAGTGCATTGCTTGGTAATCTATTAAAAAGATGAGGCATCTGCACGTAAAGTATCCATCCGAAAAAAAAAGTTACTTCCATTTGGTAACGATCTTTCTGGTGGATTCTCCATCCACCTGCCGTTTCCTCCCTGATCCCACCCGCATCCCCATCTTGAAGGATTCCCATTGGCCATGTTGGTAAGGTTTCAAATCATGTTGTGGTAGATGTGCTTTTTCTCTTCGGCATGGAAACGATGGATGGGAAGCTGTTGTCATGGTGGGCGCATTATTGCTCCAGTGAGTTCATGATGGCTTTGGTTCCGGTGCCGATGAGTAGCCAGGGCCCACTTCTGGCTCGCAAAGGGTTCCTGGACCAGTTGAGTTCCTGGGGTATTCAGAAGGTGCGGAATCTGCAGGTAGTGCCCATCACAAAGACTGGTGACGGAAGGCAAGTGTTTCTTTTGTTCAAGATGTTTAGTTCTCCTGCTTCTCTAACCACAGTCGAAGTTTCAGGAAGAAGCTGACCCTCTAAAGGCCGTTTTCGATTAAAGTTTCTAAGAGCAAGGAGCGGTCGAAGGCTGTCAGTGGGTCCTGAGGACCAGAAAGTAGGCCTCACTGTCTTCAAGAATGCAATGAAGAAAATCCATTGAGAGACTTCCGAGTTGCCATTTCGGCCTCAATTAACCCGAGCAGTGTGTATATGACCTGTTAAGTTGGGCAGTGGTTCCCAAACTGTGCGCCGTGGCTCCCTGGGGAGCCGTCAAACCTAGCCTGGGGAGCCAGGGACCAAGCACTTTAATGCATTTAATGTTGAAGGGTCTGTTGGCTTCAGTTAAACTAATTAGACTAAAAAGCATGATGTCGATGATTTGTAAGTGACATGCCTAAAGCTATAAACTTAGTGCTTAATTGACGGCATGTCGAGGGAGATGACCTCCATATTTCACTGGATCCCCACGTACCAACACTCCCAAAGTAAGCTGAAGATGTCTGATTTATTTTGTTAGACTCGTTAATAGTTTTGTTTTTTCCAAATGCATTTACACCAAAGCAAGTTATAGGAAAAGTACAGTTGATCTGCCTGTTAAACACACTATGGGGCCGATTACGATGTCGGTCGGAAACTCTTCCGACCGAATCGGTTACGGAATGGTTTCCGACCGAATGGGGGCTCTGCAAATCCGATCGACCGATTACTATTCTTCCCAACACCATTCAGTCAAACTTGCATTGACTTTAATGGGAGCCTGTGTTCCAAAGGAGAACACAGCCTCCTATTGAAACAAGCATTGGCATAGCCAATAGGTCTCGCTTTTGGGACCTTATAAGTATGTTTACTTTTGCTATAATCGCGGCACATAAAGCATGGGTGCCGCGATTATAGCAAAAGTAAAGAAATAGAAAAAACATCTATTCCTTTACTTTTGCTATAATCGCGGCACCCGCGCTTCACTTTTAATGTTAAAAGTAAAGCGCGGGTGCCGCGATTATAGCACAAGCATTGGCCGCACGGAATGCATACATAGGGGCTGCAGCGGGAGAGAGAGGCAGAGGGAGTTGTGTGCACGCGCGCTGTGCGTGAAAGCACTTGAGCCATGACGGCTTAATGAGATAAGAAAGGCAGATGGCGGCTGCGCGCGTTCACGCAAGCTTTAGGCCATGAAAAGCTTGTGGGTAGCACTTTTTTTTTACCCCCTACTAAAAGTCGAGCAAGTAGCGCATGCGCTGCTCTAGGCTCGACCTAAAAAGGGTGGTTGGGGAAAAGCTTGGACCCTGTGGCGGGCACCTCATGGTACCTGTCACAATGTGCATGGTTGCAAAGAGGGGACCCATGGGTACCCCCACCGGCCCCAACCAAAGGTCTATGGGTGAAGGGGGGTCTGCTACCGTCCTCTGACAGCTGTTTCGGGTCAGGCAAACCGATTCGGAACAGCTATCATAATCGGCCATTGTAATCGCTCAGTCGGAAACCGTGTCCATAATGCTGTACGATTCCGCTCCAAAGGACTCGGGCTGTCTGAATGCCGATCGGAACCGAATCGGACAGCCCGAACGATTTGCCTGCATTGAAATAGATTGGTCGAAAATGTATCCGATTTAGACAGAAACATAGGCATGAGCAAAGCAGTGTAACTAGGAATATTTTATTAGAGGCACCGCCTTAGTAATACGGAATACCCTGCGCATATGATCACAATTCTTTCATCAGCTTCATCCCAATTATTTTCAGGGAGAAAAATGCAAATATTCCCGAGGCCGGAATTACCCTTCCAAATAAAATAAGTAACAGTGGGAAGCCACGGGCGATGGGTCATGGGAGCCCCGGGTCAAAAGTTTGGGAACCACTGAGTTAGGGTGACCCGACGTCCCGGAGTTGCCCGGATGGTCAGTTTTGCATGGACTGTCCCGGTGTCCCTACACTTTTTTCTACAACACAGACATGTCTTGCTTTTTGAGAGCGGGTCGGATGAGGACGCACATTATCAGTGTGGTACAGGCGCACGTTTCCTCCGGCTCTCAACACAGGAACATGAGCCGAGCGGTTTAAAAGCCACCCTCTGTCTTGCCTTTCCCAGGCAGCACAGCAGGATGTAATGAGGGGTCGACTCCGTGTCCCATCAGCCCAAGCCAGACTCAATAGCAGCCCGCCCCTGGGTCTCATCACATGTGGGGGGGGGAGGGGGGAGAAAATATATAATTTACTCACTCGTTCTTTCTATGCACTGGCACTTAAGCCTTAATTGCACCAGACATACAGAATGTAATGACTCAAGAGTCCACTTGCCATTAGTAGCTTTTAACCCTTTCTATACCGTGACATCTGCTTCATTCTCATCTGCGTCGCGCGAGCTCGTTGGTAGCATTAAGGACAATTCTTGAAGGAGTCTGGTGTTTAGCGTGTGCTTTTGTATTTTTCACTCCACGTTCTCTAATCATGTAATGGTTTAAATTATCTGTATCGTGATGAATAAATACAAGAGCTATGAAATATATGCATATGGGAAAGTGACCTTAAATATTTTTAGTGCAATCCTTTTGAAACGTTGATCCGGCCCGAGCAAAACTTAGTCCTATTTCTATGTCGGCGGCCATCCAGGTTTTTTCAGTCTGAAAATCCGGTCACCTCATGCGAAGTGCTCATTATGTGGGGTGCATGGTACTCGAGAGTCTGTGGCTGTAATGTAGTGGCAGTGTTTTGATTTGTTAAAGTGCCGGGGCACTCCTCACGAGCCATTTTATTAGGACAGGGTTGGACAATCATAACCAGAAACATAACACAAATCCCCAACAACATTTCTCACTATCCCATACTCTCCAAGACTCCAACTACTCCATCCCCACTTCACACCGCAACCTTCTCACTTCCATTCGCTTCCTCACTTCTCTTCCAAAACTCCACCATCATCTCAATTCGTCGTACACTGGTCAGACGCACCCCCACGTTTCCCCAGTATCCCCCTCCCTGGAAGGGTGAGTGTGCCCGTCATGGACTCCTCCCCCCTCCCCAATCCGCCCCACACACACACAACCCGTCCTAAACTGGCACGCTGAATAAACATGACAACTCCAACTAGTCACGTGATTGCCGGGTGGGCGGGTGGCCAACGATCCACTAGCTGACCCACCCTGAGGCGCTGGGGAAAGGAAGAGGAAGGACTCCCTCTTCCTCCCCCGTTTATCCCCTATCTGACGACCCCACCCCTTATCCCACCCCTTCCTCCCCTGTCCTTCACATTGCGCGAAATCCCCGGGGGAAGACTAGACCGCTGGTCTTACTTCCCCCGGGGGCCGCATTGAGCACACAAGCCACCGGCTCAAATTAAGCACTCCAGGTCCTGCGGGACTTGCAAGCCCAGGGGTGAGGGCAAGGAGGTAGCTTGAAGGAGAGCTGGAGAAGAGGCGGTGGGCTGGTACAAAGTGTGGAATTGGAGCTACGGTGGTTATCAGGGGGCTTGCCAGATGAAGAGATTGTTGGCCCTCTAGGAAGGGCTCTGGTCTGTAAAACGACATGGCGGGTGTGCAGTGTGTGTGTGTGTGAGCTTGTAGCTGTGAACCTTGAGCGCCCCTCTTGTGCAGTGACCGCCTGTAGTGACTTGCGCAGTTTGGCCCGTCATGTGTCTTAGCCCCGGCTCTGGCTCCGCCTCCCGGAAGCGGTCCAAGGTTGTGTGCAGCCGAGGATCTCAGGATGCGGCGGCGGCTGCTGTTTGCCTTCAGAGCTTGACAAACACTGAGCACTTTTCCCTCTCAAAGTTTGCGAACTCGTCCATGTGATGTGTTTAAGGGGAGGGAGGGGAGAGGGGTGCGATGGGCAAGCGCCCAGGTGGCAGCGAGCCCGGCTCTCGTTCTGCAGGGTGAGAAAAAGGAAGGGCCGAGGGATTCCGACGCTCCTTGTGAATGTGTTTCCCTGAAGAAATGTG
Organism: Triturus cristatus; assembly: GCF_964204655.1. Taxonomy (NCBI): domain Eukaryota; kingdom Metazoa; phylum Chordata; class Amphibia; order Caudata; family Salamandridae; genus Triturus; species Triturus cristatus. The sequence continues at coordinate 45,959,683 of NC_140589.1, forward strand.
AATGACTTCCTAGCGCTAAACAGGAAGGGCTGAGAGTCGTTGACAAGTTGTGGCTGATAAGGGCAGAGTGGAAGCGGCTCCATTACTGTACCCCCTCGCCCCCCACCCCTCGCTGCCACATCTCACACACTGGCACAAAGCCTGGGAGGGCCCCGGCGGCTTGGCTTGTGCGCACCAAGGGAGGCGGCTGCTCTGCCCTCAGCCCTCGCTGTGCGCACCAGGGGAGTCTGGGCCTCTGTCCTCTCACTGTGCACCAAAGGAGTCTGTGCCCTCTCACGGTGCGCCCCAGGGCAGTCTGTGCCCTCTCACGGTGCGCCCCAGGGCAGTCTGTGCCCTCTCACGGTGCACCCCAGGGGAGTCTGTGCCCTCTCACGGTGCACCAAAGGAGTCTGTGCCCTCTCGCTGTGCACCCCAAGGGAGTCTGTGCCCTCTCACTGTGCACCCCAAGGGAGTCTGTGCCCTCTCACTGTGCACCCCAAGGGAGTCTGTGCCCTCTCACTGTGCACCAAAGCAGTCTATGCCCTCTCACTGTACATCCCTTGTGAGTGTGCCCTCTCACTGCTCCCCAGGGGAGTCTGTGCCCTCTCACTGTGCACCCCATGGGAGTCTGTGCCCGGTCACGTGATCATGCTGCACACACTAGAAGGCCCGGTCACATGTTTATGCAGCACACACTAGACTGCCCCCTGCATATGTTCCCTTGCACACGTCGACACCGCGTTCACCAGCCTTCTGCAGTGCTTGCACTCAGCCCGTCAGCATACCTGGGCACTATTGTGCACACTTATCACAAGTACACCTGCTCGGCTCCACTTTTTCACCTCCACGTGAGAGCTCGTATTGTGGGGAGTTTGCAATGACCCCCTCCCTCCCTGACGTTTGCAGTGAGACGCTTGAAGTTTGCAGTGAGACCCCCACCCTCCTCCGACGCTTCGTGTGGCATGGACTGCAGTTTGTGACCCCAGCCCTTGCGTGGGCAGTGTTGGGGGTGGCTGCCAGCGCCATCTGCAGGCATAAGATTATGCCGGGGGGCGTGTCCCTGGCTCTGGGCCCGAAGCCACGAGTGAAGCCCAGTTTCCTCGCTTAGCTAAGCACTAGGCCTGCCTCGTATGCCGGTGGCCGTTGGTGATGCCCACGCGGCGCTTTGCATCAAAGGGGGTGGATTTCAAGGGCGCAGATTGCCGGTTTGGGGTGCGGGAGGTGCCCTCGCTTGGCATACACTGTGTGTGCAACAGTTTGTTCAGGGGGGTCCTCAGATAGTCTAAACAAATCCAAGTGGTTCTCCTTGAACATGAGCCTAGCAAGCAGAAGTGCAGCAGGTGCAGTGTCACCAGGGCCTTAGCCAGCATCACAGATATCGACTGTCTTTTACTAACAACCAGGAGACAATGAGGCCTCGGGCAGGCGCGGTACCCCCTGGCCTGGAGTTGCATCTGTACTCTCGCTCCTAGTCGAGTCTAGTTCTGCACAGTTCTTACATGGGCGAGTCCATCTTCAAGCAGTTTGTAGATCGGCTGCAACGAAGCGTTGTTCCCAGTGCTGTTGGGATCTACCACAGCGCCGCGAAGCAGCGAGCAGCGCCTTGAGACACTTCACGGGTGAATTGTTGTGCTTTATAAGGATTGATTGACTTGGTTCCCAGGGTCGCAACATCACCCTATATGGACTGGCCACCTGGCCCGACAGAGCAACCCCCCCTCCCCCTCACAACCATTTCTAGCGAAGTATAAAACGGAGTAAAAGAGAGAACTTGCTCACAGTGTGTGACCACATGAGACGTTCTGGCGGTGGGTACAGAGAGGCTGCATCTTTTGAACACCGGGATCCGACCTTTGCTGTCATGGAGTCTTGTCTTTCTGATGTCCCAAACCTCTCCTGACCCTGGGGAGTACCTTTTTGTTACTGAGCAGAGCTGGCACTTTTTTCCTTTCAAATGAACCCAGCGCAGGCCCTCAGACCAGACCCGGCAGGGACTGCCCATTTAAAGATTTATGCCCAGATCTCTACTGGGGTGAATGTATGACATTGTTCTGCATTCTGTCCACTGTTTTTGCATTTAAAGAACCGACAGTAGCGCAGAATTATCTATCCTAACGTGGGCGCGGTCACTCCCTGCGAGCAAGGACGGGGGCCGCCAGTCCTGCCACCCGACCAGTGGCTGAGATTAATTCAAGCATTCCATCCATCACCTTGTTGTTTTTGCATTTGTAGCCCTCAGTGCACCGGGTATCGCCGGACGTGGGTCCTGGGCTCACTGTGCCACTGGATTCAAGCTAGCCTGGCTGATGAGGGATGATACCCTGAAACTGGTCCCAGGGTGCTTGTTTCCGGTCCAAGGCAGACCTGGTTTGGCACAGTGGCGTAACGAAAGCTGAAGGGGGGCCCCCCTGCAAGGTACACAGAGGGGCCCCGCTCCGGATTTAATCCGGAGCTCACCGGTGTGAGTACAGTGCTGCGGGGGCCTGTGTTACTCCCCTGGCTTGGCAGCTAGGGCTGGACTGCTTGGTCAATTCTGATTTGGAGATGGCTGGTGCAAACTGGGGTGGCTTAGTGAGCAAATGATGGATTGAGATGCTTCCCGAGCGATTGCCAGTGGCTTAGATTCATTCAAGCATTCATCCGTCGCCTTGTTTTTGCATTACCCGACTCGTGAGGGTCCACTCACCCAGACAGGGCCTCCTCTTGCGCAGTTCGACTGCGTTCTTGTTTCTCACCTGCGCTTCCCCCTCCCTGCACAATTCGGGGTACTCGCCCCTCTTTTCTCTCCCTTATGGTAATGACCCTGCCCTCCCTCTCTTCAGTCATTCTATGCACTCCCTTTCTTCTATTGTCTGTTGTGTCCTCTGACCCCTTCCTCTGTCCTTTCTTTGTCTCCTTTTTCTTCTCCCTAAAACCCACTCCATTCTCTTGAACAGCCTGTATGTTCTCTGCTTTCTCCATGCCCCGCCTGATCCTCTTTCTCCTCCCACCAGCTATTTGCACTCTCTATGTCCCATGCCATCTGTTTCTTCTCTCCATACCTCAGTCGTTGTTCTGTCCTCCCCGTGCACTCTGTTCATCGTTTGTTGTCTCATCTGCCTGCAGTCTCGCTTGTCTCTCTTCATGCACAACCCCTTCTCCTCTCTGTAACCCTTCTTTTTTGTCCTCTCCTGCTTTATGGACTGTTCTATCTCCCTTCCTTAGAACCACTTTGCATCTGCCTCCTTTTTAGGTCTCAACTGAGACAGCGCACGATTTCGTTAGTTACAGGGGAGCCCGCCCGTTGCTTTGTATTGCTAAGTTTCATCCTCACTCTCGCTTCCTTGCTTCTCATTGGTCTGCGTGTGCTGGCGTCACTTCCCCTTCATGTGTTGTCCCTCCGCTGGAGCGCGGCCCAAGTTCAGCTTTGTTCACGCAAGCCTCTGCGCGTGCCTAATGACCTCTTTGTGCAGAAATGACCCCTCCTGATAGAACTTTGAGTGTTTGAAGTCCATCTGCTTGTACAGCCGTCCCATCAGCAAGGCGCATCCCTGCATTCCTAAAGCATGTGGTGGGACAGGTCCGCATGAACACACCCACACTCGTAGCTTTCGGGTCATTTGCGTGTTGCTCGTGGTAGTTTTCCACCACAGTAGTGCGCACAAATGACTGCTGTCGGGGCCAGGACAGGAGTGCACGTGTGTGCAGGGTGAGATTAAGAAGGCACACTAAAGTAATCGACAATCGTTTTTGGAAAGCGGTTTCTTCATGGAATAAATATTCCCTCTAATTACAACCACATTAGAAAAAGAAAATCATGTTTTAATCTGACACAAATGGATGTTGACAGTGCAGAATTAGACCATTGGAATTCTGCATGTACATTTTACGTTCTCGTCAGAATCCAGGACGGTCACCTGTTCCCCAAGCTCCTAGAAGCTGTTCATTTTGTTGTGTGCGCTCTGAAAGTTATCACTGGATGGGATGCTCACGGGTATTGTTGTCTACTTGGAACTAGTGCCTCCTGGTAGACTTGGAGGCGCTAGGCGCTGACCTAGGGCCTGTGCAGTGTCCGTGCTTTCTTCTGGTCCTGCCCAGGGCGCTATCTGGGCTAAGGCCAGCTCTGTTCCAGAGGGAGCCCCGGGGTCTGGGCGACAGGAGGCCGGAGGAGGGAGGGCGCGAGTCTTGGGGTGGGGCAGGCCTGCTGGAAGCAGCTGCTCTGTGGGGACGGGTCACGGGCCGGAAGTGAGGCGGCGGCGGGCCCTCCCGGCACAGCGGCGGTCTCATAGCTTCTAAGGGCACAGTTCAATGATCGCAACCCTCGTCATGTGAGGTCACGCCACTGAACATCTCGACCCCTCTCCACAGTGTCCCTTGTGCATTGTGTGAGATCACGTCACTATGCACATCTCGACCCCTCTCCACAATGTCCTTTGTGTAGTGTGTGTCAGCTCACGTCACATTGTATCGTTTGTGACCGCACGCCACTGCACATCTCGACCCCTTTCCACAAAGTCCTTCGTGTAGTGTATGAGCTCACGCACCCCACAGAAGCGTGCTCGTGATTTCACCTGTGCGCTTTGCAGGCGCCACACAACTCGTTGAAATACTTGGCGCTAAAGGCTGCCTGGCTTGCGCATTTGGCGTTTTTCGAGTTAGAGGCAGGCTGGACTTGGCGACCGTCTCATGGTTTGAGTTAAACCATAGGTTATTATGGCCTTTCACCGTATTACGTTGTATACATATGTGTACGTCACTCACCGCCTCTCTCCTTTACGGGTCGGTCATATGGCCGATGTTTTCTGTCCAACGAACATGGGAGCCCCCCCCCCACCCCCCCCCTTACAAAGCCAAGAGTATTAGGAGAGGGAACCAGCCAGCCCCCGAGACTGTTGAATTATCATGCGGAACACCTGTAAATGCACACAGTTGTTGTGCAAATGAGTTGTCAGATTCGAGCTGCTGTGTGTGGGTGTCGCCTGAGGTGATGGCAGCCCCGCTGCTTGTCCGTACACTGAATGATCTGCATTTATCACCTTTGTGTTCCAGAGCCGGCCTTTGTCAGGGTAGCGCCCTGGGCGGAAATGCATTTGGCGCCCTCCTGCTGGAGCATAAGGCGAGGCAGCGGGGTGCCCCTGTGTTCAGAGGTCCGCTCCTGGCCGATTGCATCAGTGGTGTCTGTCCCCTGAACAGACCCCTCCTCACCCTCACGCCCCTGAATCATACACCGATTTGCATCTCACCCCGGTGCCAAGTCGTTGGTTGGAGGGGGGTTAACAGTGCGTGGCAGCAGGGGGTGAGAAGAGGTGGGAGGGCAAGAAAGGAGGCTTATGAGTGTTAAAAACAGGTCTGCAGCCCTGGAGCCAGGGACCTGGACTCCTTGCGCCCCGCTGAAGCCTGCCGCCCTGGGCATGGACCCCGCTCGTCCATGCCAAAAGCCAGGGCGGCTGGCACACACAGAAGCATGGCCTCTCTGCAGGCCGCAGTGATGTCACCCCTTCCCGACCCTGCCGCCCGCTTCAGCCTCGATCTTTGCAGAGGCCTGCTAATGTTGAGGGTGGCCATGGGCAGTGCCCTTCCAAGGCCGGCGGTGGGCATGGTGTATGCCAGCTGAATTGTTGTTCCTACTTTATCCCCAACAAGCACTAGGAAACTCCGGGGGTCAAGCGCTCCAAAACAGAGGATGCATTTCCCATCATTTAATATTTCCTTTGCATGGGCAGAGGATTAACTTGTTAATAAGGAGCACCAGATTATCAGGCCAACCGGAGCTCAGTTAGCTCCTAGAACCAGCAGTGGCCTCATGGCACTATAAAACAACCCCCAAACAGTAGAACACAGCAAAAGAGGGTTCGTCCAGCCGACGTCCACGCGGACAGTCTTTTAGACCTTAACATGCTGCCAGCGTCTTCCAAAGCCAGGATGTTTGTGCAGCAAAGGTCTGTTCGCCCGGGCTGTGCTTGCCAAGCCTTGCTGCTGCATGGGCAGCTGCCCAGAGTCCAAGCAGAGTGGCACGGCTTTAAGTCTGTGCAGAGAATTGATGGGTAGAGGCCTGTTTGTCCCTCTGTGAAAGGCCTCAGCTGTTGGGTCTCGCTTGACCCTTGCCCGGAGACTAGGCCATTAATGAATGGTAGGTAAACGGTGAGTAATTCACTCCCACCGACCACTGCGAGATGCCTCTATAGGGGGCGCTATTCTGCAGTTGTTCAAGACCTTGTAGTGAACTTGGAAATTCCGAGGTAGCCCCTGCGTGCACAGTTCTTGCAAAAATGAACACTGCCAGCACACCTTGAACTTATATGAACCACCACTGGAATTATGCGGCAGGGATGAGTAAAGTATGCAGCAACAAACGCAAATTATGCGTCACATTCATTTTATAGCATTACTTCATTATTTCATCATTTTTAAACTTGGTAATACTGTCTGGGCGTTGGTTGCACCTCATTAGTACCAATTTAACACCCAAGTATAGAAATAAGCAACGGAAAGGTGACCAGTCCAGCTTTGCAAAGGGCCTTCCACTGTGCGGCTACACGGGCCGCTGCATGGTTAGTAACGTCTGATCCATATGGATTATGTGGCAAATGCGACAGATTTATAATTGTGACTATTGCCGCACAATTCTCACAATCAGAGGCTTGAGGGACAAGTTGGAATCGGCTAATACCCTGGTATTATTGGCTTTAACAGCCACAGATCAAAGAAGTTGCCTACAGTACCAATGCATGTCTCTCTCTTGAGGGACCGATTGGAATCAAAATGGAAGCATAAGTTCCTAAGTAGGTGTACAGGGCAAGTGGGCACGGGCCCCTCCAGATTCAAGCCAAAGTTTGGCCAACTAACTTGCAGCCGTTTATATAAATATATATAAATATATGAAGTGTGCAGAGCCCAGAAGACGCCACACTTGAAGCTGACCGTCTGAGGTCTCAAGGAGGCCGCCTACGCAGGAGTAAGGGAGGGCTCTGTACTGCCTATGCACAGCTGTGCAGCCTCTGTTTGTGCTTCGCTTTACAAAAACAAGCTCTGGCAAAACTCTAACACGTATAGTCTGCAGTGACTCGCAGTCTGTTCAAGAAACCTCTGTTCTGCATATGCTGTTGAATCCTTGTGCACGCGGCCTGTGCTCATCTCACCTGCCTCTGACCAAAGTCCTCGTGAGGTGGACACGCCCTCTGCTTCGAGGGCTCCACACTCTGGAATACTTGGGTTTCAAAAGTGGACGAAACGACTTCCCGATATGGTTCTTGACATTAGGCCCTGATTGGAAGTTCACCAGGGTTTGGCGCTAAGCCTTGTGGCGATAAAATGGTGAGTCCTGTGCCACAGTAGGGTCCTCGTGTGCCCGTTTGACAAAGGACCGCCTGGAGCGCAGAAGATGCCCCGATGGATCCCATTGAGGTATGAAGCCAGTCTGTTACCATGGAGCGCTTCAGTCGCAGATTCCTTGCTCATTAGCAGGCTAGCAAACCGGTGTTTCCTTTAACCAGCTCACTGGTACTTGTTTTATTGATCTCAGAAGCTGACGGGCAAAATCACCCCCGCCTGGATTCACACCATTTTATCCTCAGGTGACCCAAGGTTCCCTCTTCTCGAAAGGTTTGAGCCTTCTGGGGTTTAGAGTGAGCTTTTCAAGGAGCCTGTGGTTAAAGGGCTGGATTCCCGGTGCACCCCACTCAAATATGCGCCTCCTTTCCATTCCAGTACATGGGAGTGCAGACTTCAAACTGTCCCGACCCCTAATTACTAGGATTTCAAAATGGATGTTTTTCTAAAGGAGTGTTTTGGTGGAAGAGGAGCCTTCGGTGGTCTTCATCTCCGTCACAGAAAGCGCTCCTTTTATGTAGCGCCTCGTACCACATTGCAGGGCACCAAGTTGGGATCATCAGATGGGTAGTGCAGATGGAAAGAGTGTGGCTGAAGTGTGCTTTATTGGTTGTGTTCCAAGCAGGGAAGCGTTTTGGTGTGGGGCGTGGTTGGCCGAAGGGTGCTTGTCTTGGCAGTGTGAGGGAGTTAGGAGCCTGATGGCTGCTCAAAGATTGTAGGTGACTGACTGCTATGATGTACTCAGCAGCTCCCATGTTATCTTCAATACTTTTCTGATACTTTCCAATCCGTTCCCCAAGCTGACTGAAAGGCCGGGGCCCAGCCCCGTGTACTCTTTGTTAGACTGGGGTGAAGGCCAGGCGGTGGCCATCGCCATCATCCGTATGTGATGGGGAGTGAAATATGTCACCATGGTTACGGCACTCCGGCTTTGGGACTTGCAGGGATGGACTATATATTTTAAAACTTCTTTTTATTGATTTTCTTACATTAGCAGAACACTATGCTATGTCACAGGCACTATACGGTTATGAAAGGGCGGTTTTATTTCGCTTTCATGCATCATGCCTGGGATTTGTTGCACGTGTGTACAGACATGTGTGGACCATTGTTTGTAGTGTGTCTCAATCTGTATCTGTTACCCTCTCCTTCCCGCTATCCCCTGTGTACCCTCCAGGGCCCCCAGTGCTGTGTGAATCTTGCCTCGGCCCCCCCCCCCATACATTGTTTCTCTGCTTCCAGGAAGACGCTCAACCCGCGAGGCCATTTGCCTATTGCAGGAGCTGTGTGGCCACCGGCTCCGGGTGCGGCTTTGCCACCTCGAGCCCCGAGGCACCGAATGCTGCTTTGCATCTTGTTCGTTCTTCTCCCGGATTGCCTCAAGACACCGGCCCCCCCTGGCACTTGGGTGGGGGTGAGTGAGGGAAAGAGGCAAAGTATTTCCTCCTCAGATAACTGACACGCCCCCTGCCCCCACCCCCATGCCCAGAATATAATCTTTGTCAGGGAGGCGACTACGAATGGCTACATTTTCTTTATCTGTTCTGTATTTTTCCACCACGTGTCCAGAAAAATCCTTCCAGAGACGGGCTGAGAACACTGGATTCTCTGCAGAGAACACTGGAGAGAAAGTTAGGTTTGCCATGGAAGGAAAGGGAGAAATGTACTGAACCTTCTGTGCAGGTTTGTTTGCTTCGTGGGGAGAGTTGCTGAAAGTGACCGCAGGTCCTGGCATTGACACTGTTGACCTGCGCGTCATTCTTTAAAGGTCCGATGTTTTCCTGTGACGGAGCTGTCTGCATTATTCTCACTTTTATACCAAGATTCCCCCCAGCCCCTGCTTGGATCACCAGCGTCTATATGGCCCACACCGGTGACCTGACCCTTTTATACATTTCCGCCTGTGCCATCAAGAACTTGCACCCCGCCCTCTGGCTCCACTCAGCAGCCCCAGACCTTGAACCCTTCCCAGGCTTATGCATAAGTCCATTCTAGTGCCTTCATAGGTGCTGATGTAGCAGACACCGGTGCCAGGACCCTTCATACAGTTCCGCCTGTGCTGACAAGGACTCTCATGCCACCTCTGGCTCCATTCAGCAGCCCCAGACCTTGAACCCTTCCCAGGCTTATGCAGACGTCCATTCTAGTGCCTTCATAGGTGCTGATGTAGCAGACACCGGTGCCAGGACCCTTCATACAGTTCCGCCTGTGCTGACCAGGACTCGCATGCCACCTCTGGCTCCATTCAGCAGCCCCAGACCTTGAACCCTTCCCAGGCTTATGCAGAAGTCCATTCTAGCGCTTTCTTGCCTTCATAGGTGCTGATGTAGCAGACCCCGGTGACAGGGCCCTTCATACAGTTCCGCCTGTGCTGACCAGGACTCGCATGCCACCTCTGGCTCCATTCAGCAGCCCCAGACCTTGAACCCTTCCCAGGCTTATGCAGAAGTCCATTCTAGCGCTTTCTTGCCTTCATAGGTGCTGATGTAGCAGACCCCGGTGACAGGGCCCTTCATACAGTTCCGCCTGTGCTGACCACGACTCGCATGCCACCTCTGGCTCCATTCAGCAGCCCCAGACCTTGAACCCTTCCCAGGCTTATGCATAAGTCCATTCTAGTGCCTTCTTGCCTTCATAGGTGCTGATGTAGCAGACACCGGTGACAGGACCCTTCATACAGTTCCGCCTGTGCTGACCAGGACTCGCATGCCACCTCTGGCTCCATTCAGCAGCCCCAGACCTTGAACCCTTCCCAGGCTTATGCAGACGTCCATTCTAGTGCCTTCATAGGTGCTGATGTAGCAGACACCGGTGCCAGGACCCTTCATACAGTTCCGCCTGTGCTGACAAGGACTCTCATGCCACCTCTGGCTCCGTTCAGCAGTCCCAGACCTTGAACCCTTCACAGTGCTTATGCAGAAGTCCATTCTAGTGCTTTCTTGCCTTCATAGGTGCTGATGTAGCAGACACCGGTGATAGGACCCTTCATACAGTTCCGCCTGTGCTGACCAGGACTCGCATGCCACCTCTGGCTCCATTCAGCAGCCCCAGACCTTGAACCCTTCCCAGGCTTATGCAGACGTCCATTCTAGTGCCTTCTTGCCTTCATAGGTGCTGATGTAGCAGACACCGGTGCCTGGACCCTTCATACAGTTCCGCCTGTGCTGACCAGGACTCGCATGCCACCTCTGGCTCCATTCAGCAGCCCCAGACCTTGAACCCTTCCCAGGCTTATGCAGAAGTCCATTCTAGTGCCTTCTTGCCTTCATAGGTGCTGATGTAGCAGACACCGGTGACAGGACCCTTCATACAGTTCCGCCTGTGCTGACCAGGACTCGCATGCCACCTCTGGCTCCATTCAGCAGTCACAGACCATGAACCCTTCACAGGCTTATGCAGAAGTCCATTCTAGTGCCTTCTTGCCTTCATAGGTGCTGATGTAGCAGACACCGGTGACAGGACCCTTCATACAGTTCCGCCTGTGCTGACCAGGACTCGCATGCCACCTCTGGCTCCATTCAGCAGTCCCAGACCTCGAACCCTTCCCAGGCTTATGCAGACGTCCATTCTAGTGCCTTCTTGCCTTCATAGGTGCTGATGTAGCAGACACCGGTGACAGGACCCTTCATACAGTTCCGCCTGTGCTGACCAGGACTCTCATGCCACCTCTGGCTCCGTTCAGCAGTCCCAGACCATGAACCCTTCACAGTGCCTATTCAGAAGTCCATTCTACCGCGTTCAGGCCTTCATAGCGCACAGTTGACCTTGGCCATGGAAAGGCTGAAGTCTGGGCCTGAGTCACCTCTGCGCTCGGTCCAGTAGGGGGCTCCACCGTATGTTGGAGTAGGCCTGCCTGGAGCCCCAGCCTCTAAGTGTCCATGTTCAGGCAACGGCCAGTGAGGAGTGCGTTGAGACTCGAAGCCTTCGGGTCTTGTCTTTATTGCTTCAGTGCCATTGATTTAACTTTCAGGCATAGAGCTTCTTGGCCGTGCAGCTGTGAGTGATGGGTATGGGTCAAACGTGTGTACCCGTCTCATCCGATGGCGAATTTACATGTAGGAAACTGCAACTTGCGATGTTAGATACAGCAATATCTGACCATAGGACTGAGCCCTAGTCATTCACATAATATAACGTTTATTTGTAAAGCGCACGTTCACCCAGAAGGGTATCTTGGTCCTGAATAGCAGATGTTTATTGTTACCCAATGGTACTCATTTTATTGATCTCAGAAGGATGAATGGCTGAGTGGACCTGCTGGGATTTGAACCTGTGACCATGAGGTTGAACACAGGCCCCCACAGTGGGCGCTTTGGTCCACTAAGCCGCTAGACCTGGCTGCAGCAGTCTGTGCAGTGTGTGGCCGTCTCCTTGCATCCTCTACGCTTCGGACGACCTGGAAGACCCAGCTTTCTCCATTGTTGGTCCGTGCTTGTTTGTGTCATCTTGAAGGTTACACTTTAACCAACACAGCTTATCCTTACCGAAGAAAGCGTTAATCACCCCGGTTATCAGGGAAAGTCCGGCTCCAGGGGAGAACAGTAACTTATTAACATGTGGCGCATTACGTGGGGGTCAGAGAGGGGACCGGTGTCCTGGACTTATCAGGTGCATGATCCAGGCTTGTAGGAATCCGCTGAGCCATGCTGCTTTCATTCGCCCTCGGTTTCTGGTACCTGTCCAGAATTCCTCTGGCCAGACTTCCTGGTCATGACGCGCGTTCAGGTAGAACCCATATCTACAGCATGGAAGGGTCGTCCCGCGGCTGATTTCTTTCGGTGTCGTCAGCCTGTAACATTACCGTCAATTGGTCTATTTCAGTTTCATTGGGTGCTGGATAGATGATGGCCAGGGAATGTGCCGATGTCTCATGGTGGTCCACCCTTACAAACTCTGCCCGCCTGGCACCTGTCTATTAATGGCCAGGCCGGAGGTCAACTGTTTGGATTAGAGATCGCAAGATCTCTTGCCCATATTTATTTTACACACAGTTTTATCAGATCTTTCTTAAAAAATGGATGGTAACCACGGTATTTACATATTGCTTACAAGTGAAACCCTAACTAGTTTGTTGCTGGGCACGCGCCGTCCTGGGTGCTAAACTGGCAGCCATGAGGTCTGGTAAGCTAGGGCACCAAAGCTGCCACCCGTCGCTCCGCGAACGGTGAGGGGAACTCCGCTGCTTCTGAGTGGTGGTACATGAAGGCCTGCATCTTAAAACGAGACCGAGCACCCGCTGCATTGTTTAATATGCGAGGAACATGCTTGGCTTCAAAATTGACGTTCAGCCTCAAACATAGCAGTGGGGTTTCCCTCAAAGTGCCCTTTCTCTTGCCTGAGGTGCCACTGGCCTCGTTCACGGTGCACTCTTGCCTGAGGTGCCACTGGCCTCGTTCACGGTGCACTCTCTTGCCTGAGATGCCACTGGCCTCGTTCACGGTGCACTCTCTTGCCCGAGGTGCCACTGGCCTCGTTCACGGTGCACTCTCCTGCCTGAGGTGCCACTGGCCTCGTTCACGGTGCACTCTCTTGCCCGAGGTGCCACTGGCCTCGTTCACGGTGCACTCTCTTGCCCGAGGTGCCACTGGCCTCGTTCACGGTGCACTCTCTTGCCCGAGGTGCCACTGGCCTCGTTCACGGTGCACTCTCTTGCCCGAGGTGCCACTGGCCTCGTTCACGGTGCACTCTCTTGCCTGAGGTGCCACTGGCCTCGTTCACGGTGCACTCTCTTGCCTGAGGTGCCACTGGCCTCGTTCACGGTGCACTCTCCTGCCCGAGGTGCCACTGGCCTCGTTCGCGGTGCACTCTCCTGCCTGAGGTGCCACTGGCCTCGTTCGCGGTGCACTCTCTTGCCCGAGGTGCCACTGGCCTCGTTCACGGTGCACTCTCCTGCCCGAGGTGCCACTGGCCTCGTTCACGGTGCACTCTCTTGCCTGTCGTTCACGGTGCACTCTCTTGCCTGAGGTGCCACTGGCCTCGTTCACGGTGCACTCTCTTGCCCGAGGTGCCACTGGCCTCGTTCACGGTGCACTCTCTTGCCCGAGGTGCCACTGGCCTCATTCACGGTGCACTCTCTTGCCCGAGGTGCCACTGGCCTCGTTCACGGTGCACTCTCTTGCCCGAGGTGCCACTGGCCTCGTTCACGGTGCACTCTCTTGCCTGAGGTGCCACTGGCCTCGTTCACGGTGCACTCTCTTGCCTGAGGTGCCACTGGCCTCGTTCACGGTGCACTCTCTTGCCTGAGGTGCCACTGGCCTCGTTCACGGTGCACTCTCTTGCCTGAGGTGCCACTGGCCTCGTTCACGGTGCACTCTCTTGCCCGAGGTGCCACTGGCCTCGTTCACGGTGCACTCTCCTGCCCGAGGTGCCACTGGCCTCGTTCACGGTGCACTCTCTTGCCCGAGGTGCCACTGGCCTCGTTCACGGTGCACTCTCTTGCCCGAGGTGCCACTAGCCTCGTTCACGGTGCACTCTCTTGCCCGAGGTGCCACCGGCCTCGGATCAGAGACTGTTCCCTAGAGGGTAGGCCCTTCACGCTGTCTGTAGATTGGAGGACACTGGTGTTTTTGCTGGACACAGGCTGGGTGCAGAGGCGAGGCTGGGCAATGCCTCTCAATGGAGGATCAAACTTCTCAAATCCCAGACTTCAGCCTGTGCGTGCTGTGTCTAATGCATGCAGTTTGGACAAAGTTCACTTTCTCTGGGCTGAAAATTGTTAAAGTGTCAGAACCAGTTCACAGAGCAGGCGTGGAGTGGACGGACAATGGACTTCTTGGTTTCTTGCCTTTATGGTGTCTTGCTTGTGCTTGTCTGGGATGTGAATAACTTATCTGAGGTGGCCTTGCAGGGGACATGGAGGCACGAGGAATCGCTGTGCTGTACTGCTCTGTGATCGATACCCCGCGCTTGGCGTGCTGCCCTACTGCTCATGTCTCGCTCCCCTGCTGCGTTCATGCCAGGGCGACCAGTACTTTTCCTTGTTTGCCTTGAGGTATGTGGATTGTACCTTGTTTTCCCTCTTCCCTCTCCCCTTCAAAAGCCCCCCCCCCCTTGCCCAAGCTCTTTTTCGCTTTTTTTTTCTCTCTCTAAATGTATTCTCTCTCCATCGTCTCATATAGGTACAAAGTGCAGACTGGATAGGAGGTTGATTTCTCTGAGCTGCGGTAGCATGCCCAGTGGCACTGCTCTGCCAAGGTAATGCCCAGGACAACATCTGCATCAGTGCTTGCCTTCTCAATATTGGAGCCGCGTGCGCGCACTGCGGCATCTCCCAGTAAGACCTCCAGTATTGAGAAGCCGACCTGTGGGGCCCGTTGTAGTTCAATGTGTGCCCTTAGGCCAGCATTGAGACAGATGATGTCCTAGGCATTATCTCGGCAGAGAACACACGTGGACTGCTCGAAGGTGAAATTTCAGATGGTATGTTTGCCCTGAGAAGACCCCTGCGACTGAACTCAAGGGTCGAACAACTGTTTTATTGGGATTGTTCGATCATTCATATGGTGTACCGTAACCTGCGATTGTATCTGGGACTGTTTTATTTACTGTAACTTCTAGAACCTCCCTTTCTATGAATGAATCATTGTAAATAATGCACGTCCCTTCTAATCCCATTCTAATACGGAAAATGGAGCGGGAACTCTTCTGCGCTCCAGGTGGTCTGGTCCTGAATGGAGGGGCGATGGAAGCGATATCTGGAGTCGGGGGTGTCTTTCTTCCTGCCATTGTACCATGTCTTGTGGAGTGACAGCAGGGGCATGGAAGTAACTTTGGAAACACCTCTTCAATAAGATATTAACTCAACTCCTTGAGCTTCTGGGCCGACACATGCCTTTTAAGGCCTCTCGGTCGTGGATGGACAGCCACTGCAGAGATTCCCTCCCTCTGTGACATTGTTGGAGTGTTTTAAAGCAACGATCCATGCTACGCGAACAAATGATGGACGGAATGCTGAATAAATCATACATTCACCCCCAGTCAAGAGATCTGGGTTAAATCCATCGTTATTTTGCTCACTGCGCCACCCCAGTTTAGACCCAGCCATGTCAAATCAGTCTGACCCTGTGCCTCATGGGAACAGTCCAGACCAAACTGCCAAGCCGGGTCCCAAGATGCTTGTTTCCGGTCCAGGGAGGACCTGGCTTGGCAGTAGGGTCTGGACTGTTCCCATGAGGCACAGGGTCAAGACTGATTTGCATATGGCCAGGTCTAAAGTGGGGTGGCATGGTGAGCAAAATAATGGACTTAACCCATATCTGTTGACTGGGGGTGAATGTATGATTTATTCAGCATTCCGTCGTATTAAAAAGGTCTGAGCCTTCTGGGGTTTAGAGTGAGCCTTTTCAAGGAGCCTGTGACGAAAGGGCCAGATTCTTGATGAACCTCACTCCGAGATGCACCTTCATTCCAGTACATGCAACTGCAGAGTTCAGGCTGGGCAAAGGAGGAGTCCAGTGTCCGACCCCTACATACAAGCAGGGCCACTGGAATTATGCGGCAGGGTCGAGTAAATTGTGCAGCAAGAAAAGGCAAATGTTGCATCATGCGGCACATTTTGTAACCGTATTACTTCATTATTTCGTTTTTTTCAACTCAACACTATCTGGACATTGGCTGCACCCCAGTGGTACCAGTCAAACACCCAAATACAGCAATACACAGAAAGGTGACCAGACCAGCTTTGTAAATGACCTCCCACTGCCCAGCAATACGCGTGGCTGCATTTTTAGTAACGTTGGAACCGATAGAGCTAGAAACAAAATCTTTGTTTTTGGTAAAATCTGCAGATTATGTGGCACATGATGGCCTGTGTGGAAAATACGGCAAACCTGTAATTATGAGAAAATCGTTGCAGCCGCACAATTGCATAATTCCAATGACCCTGCTGACAAAGATGTCAGAATGGATGTTTGTCTAAATGAGTGTTTTAGTGGAAGAGTGGCCTTTGGTGGTCTTCATCTCCACCGTAGAAAGGGCTCAGCCCTGTTGTGAGTCTGGGTTTTATTTGCAGGCGCACGTGGCCTTCGAGGTCTCGCTGGTGTAGCCGATGGAGGAGAAACTGCAGCGCAGTGATCTGCGGAAGGATACATTTTATGTCTTCTCCCAAGGGCATTTGCTTGGGAGGACTTTACCCTGCTGTCACGCCACCCTTGCACTCTGCCTCTTCATGAGACTAGGCGAACCGTCGCTCCACATGGGCTTGTGCAGTGCTGGAATGGAATGTGGTTTGCATCACAAGATAACGCAAGAGTGATGGGTACCAAGAATTGCCCTCTTCCAGAGGCATCGGTAATTAAGTGTAACCCATGCTCAAATTGAATGTATGAAGTTCACATTTGTCTATCTCTTACGCATTATCTAAGTCAAAGGTCGGCCATGCTGCATTTACCCCACAAGCATTAACGTGGCTATTTGTAACGTGCGCATTTTTCTGCCTCCACTTGACGACAAGCTGGAAGACGCACCACTTCCCCCAGGACCTGCCTTTAGGACACGGACCCCCCCAGATTGTTCCCGGCCCCGCCCCCATAAAACCCACAAATCAAGACTTTGACGCCACAGCTGTGGGTTAAAGAGGCCATGTTTAATCACATATAAACATGACAATATATATAATCAATTAAGATTCAAATTTCATACGACATAGATGTATCATCTTTGATCGCTGTATGACATTTCATATTTATGTTGATCATCACTTCATAATTTACCCAAAGAAATGACAGCACTCAATTTTATCAACAAAGAATGTTCTCTATCGCTCCAGCACTAAGGGGCCTTCTGGCTTGCATCCCCCCAACGGAGAGCCACGCAAGGCGCAACCCACCTGCGTCCTTGAGAGGTGAGCCCCTGCCCTCTGGTCCTTGTCTACCACCTGAGGGGCCCACCCCTCCACCACCAGGCTGCCCATCGGGGCTCGTAGGGAATAACCAGGGGCGGATGCCCCATGCCCTAGGTTGTAAACTGACGCCCTTGCCCCCAGCCGGTGTCTCCATACTCTCTGGGGTGAGCTTATCGTATCTCCCCCTCAGTGCTGGCCTAGGGTGTATGCAGGCGGAGTCCCCTTCACAATGTAAGGCAATTTATGTGGCCTCCTTACCGCCACAAGGGAGACCAGGACCCACCGCCCTTCGCCCTCCCCACCATCAGAATACTGCAGCACCACTAAGTTCCAACATTCCACCGCCTCAGTCATGTCCAATTCAGGTCCCAGGTAGCCACGTGCCCACCGTTGCATAAAACCATACGATTCCCATGCCCAATTTGTGGGCGCAGTACCAGGTAGGCCCGTGCACCGCTAGGTCATTCCGGCCGTTTAGCACTTGGCCGAAACATTAATGGTGCTATTTGACCATAGTCCTGGCCCCCAATTTTGTCCCGGCACGAAGGGACCACGTTATCTAGGACACGTCTTATCCCAATGTGGGCAACCCCTACAGGGCTTCCCTCGTGGCCCGGGGACACAGTCCACCCTTATTACCTCTTAATGTAGGATATCCCTCCAAGAAACTGCAGACCCCATGGCACATGCCCTCTTCCACCAGCTGTCGCTGTGTGTGAACTGAAAGTCTACAAAGTCATTCACCCAAGGGAGGCATTCTCACGGTCCCCAGCTTCAACTCACGCCCCCGCTGCTCATGAGCGATACGGGGGTAGATCCAAATGTGCTATGCACAAACCCTGCACCCGGCCGCCCCTGACAGGTGGGCATGCATGCCCCCTTGAGCTGATTCGGGCTCAACTGCCGTCCCCTCCTAGTACGCTCAGGTTAGCACCTCCCCTAGGAAGTGAGGTGGTCTGCATACCAACAGAGTGTCTAGGAACTGCAGACCCCTCCCCATTGCCCTGAGTTGCGGTGCCTCACAGATTAACCTTGCCCAACCGGGCCAGCGTCCCGACGGTCACTGCCCTGGAAGGCACTAAGAACAACTAGACAACAAGAAAGAGAAACTCCGGCGCCCATCGATTCACGCAGCAGATTCGCGCAGTCCATAGCACACGGGGCCGGCGCAGTAAGCAAGAGAGGATGAGGGCCCGGGCAATGCGCCCTAAATGGGCCCCCACCAACTTCACCTCCCATCGCTGGTCCCGGCAGAAAGTCACGTCACGTCCTGCCCCGAAAGCGATTCCGTCCTCTCTGCCGCCCGTGGAATGACCCTAGAGTCAGGAGGCCGTGGCCAGGATCCTGGCGTGCCAGATCCCAATGTTCGCGCTTTCCCAATGTTCATGCGAGAGGTGTATACAAGTGAAATCTTAAAGGTTCCCACACACACATAAGTGCTTAAATACCACAGACGGGGTGTTTTGTTTTTAATTCGGTCTGTTGTTACCGCAGTAAAAATAATCAGTACAACTAATCTGGGAATACCTCTTGGGTAATTCCGCATCTGGGATTACCAATACTACACTGTTCCTGGCAGATGTACTAATTTCATCCTGCATTCCTGTCTGTCACCCACAGACCTACTCCTGCAGTACTGATTTCCTCCTGCAATCTTGCCTGTTGCCCAGACATACTCCTGCAGTACTGATTTCCTCCTGCAATCTTGCCTGTTGCCCAGACATACTCCTGCAGTACTGATTTCCTCCTGCAATCTTGCCTGTTGCCCAGACATACTCCTGCAGTACTGATTTCCTCCTGCAATCTTGCCTGTTGCCCAGACATACTCCTGCAGTACTGATTTCCTCCTGCAATCTTGCCTGTTGCCCAGACATACTCCTGCAGTACTGATTTCCTCCTGCAATCTTGCCTGTTGCCCAGACATACTCCTGCAGTACTGATTTCCTCCTGCAATCTTGCCTGTTGCCCAGACATACTCCTGCAGTACTGATTTCCTCCTGCAATCTTGCCTGTTGCCCAGACATACTCCTGCAGTATTGATTTCGTCCTGCAATATTGTCTGCCACCCACGGACCTACTCCTGCATATGTAACCTGCCCAGTGTCTGGAACCGCACAGGGAGTGGTTTTAACGCACAAATCAGAATCCCAGTTCTGATTTGAAGTTCTCAACAGCTCCTCGTCCGGCGCTGCCCCGGGGATATGGACACCTTCTGCTGACGCTTACTGTGTGTACACCTATCTGCCTCCCTCCAGGGTGCTGTTGCTGCTGTGGTCTCATGCTCCAGGGAGCTGCTGAACCTGTTCTGCTGAACAGGTTTCCAGCGCCACCTCTGGGGGTAACGGCCATGGGCCTGTCACTCTGTAATAAGAAAGCAGCACCTTTGAACTGTGTGCACCGCCCTTCTGCCTCCCGGGTGCTGCTGCTGCTGCTGTGGTCGCATGCTCCAGGGAGCTGCTGAACCTGTAATGCTGGCAAGCTTCCAGAGACAGCGCCACCTCTGGTGGGTAACTGCCATGGGCCTGTCACTCTGTTATAAGAAAGCGGCACCTTTGAACAGTGTGCACCGCCCTTCTGCCTCCCGGGTGCTGCTGCGGTCGCATGCTCCAGGGAGCTGCTGAACCTGTTCTGCTGAGCAGCCTACCCGAGCCGGCGCCGCCTCTGGAGCAGAGGCCAAGGACCTGTCACTCTGTAATAAGAAAGCGGCACATTTGGAGCGCACCTGCCTTGTGGGAACCCTACACACAGACTTCTCCAAGAATCTGCAAAGGAAAGAAACCAGGCCAGTCGTCTGTACATTCCTAGACAGCACAGGCAATGTGTGCATGGGGGCCTGAACTGCGCAGTTAACGCTGCCGTTGTGCAGGGGTTTAAGTGGGTGGTGTCGCTCCGGGTCTCAGACCTGGTGATAATTTTAAAAACGGTCATTGAAATTGGTCCCTTCCGGACCCTGTATTCATGTCCTTGACTCTTCAGGCAAAACACTAATTTATTTGTGAACAATGAGCGTGGGGAAAAAGTTAAGGTAACCCATGTAGTTTCTGTTTATATTTCGCATGCTTTACTTAATCGTGCATTCCCCACGAGTGTTTACTTTTTCCAGGGTGTTGCTGCTGTGTGTTTTTTTTCAGGCAGATAACACTGTTGTGTAAGACATACTTTAAACTGAGTAGCATCCAGGTGTTTATCTTGGGGCAGAATTGAGTGTGGCTGAAGGTAGGGAGTTTCTCGCTGGGCCGGTCAGTGGGTCAAAAAGGTGAGCAGAATCGTGGCCATCCAAGCCTTGGCCTTTCTGCAAAGTGCACAGGGCAGTGGTAACCTATGCTAGTTACATGTGTATTTCTAAGCAAATGCGCGGGTAGGGTGGCACTTTTTAAACGTATATTTCTATGCCACGCCTTTAAATATTTGGGCCCCGCCCCTTTCAGGGACCCCAACCCACTCTTTTTAAATCCCACTTAAAGCCCCGACTGGGGTATTAACTTGCCTGAGCCCTCGGCCTCTACTGTTCATCACCCATCCTCTTGAGAAGCGGTCCTCCCTTAGTGAAGGCTTTTGATGCTGTACCAGGTGAAGGCCACTACAAATGCTTTAAATATCTTCTATGGCGTGGTCTTTACTCTCAAACTGTGTCCCAAAACTGATCTAATCTGGGTAATAGGTGCTTAGGAGGAAGTAAACTGAGTAATCGGCAGCTCTGGTCACCTTGCACGGTGAGGGCCACTTGTGACCTGAGGAGTAGGATGTGGCAGATGCAAAACAGGTGACAAATGTGCCTTCCGCTGGTGTTTACAGAGGTCCTCGCCCAGGTAGTGGAAACATGTCTGCTTTTCCCAGATCTTAAACTTGGACAGAGACTTGTAGCAGCCTCAAAGGGGAATCTGTCCTATCAACCAGGGACCCAGCGCTTGGTGGCAGACAGACTAGGGGTGACAAGGCCATTGGTTGCGCAACCTCGACCATAACCCAGTTATTACACTCCCAAGAAACGAGACTTTTACGCCTAAATTAAACCCCTTTAATGGTGTTAGGATACTGGCAACCTGAGGTCTGTAGCTTTAATTATACAGGAGATTTTCCATAAAGTAACTTTATGATCAGGGCCCTTGTGCTCTTGCGGCGGCGGTTTTGGAGCCACAATTCTATGGGCCATATGTACGAAACTTCCAGTTTGCATTTCCTGAATAGCAAATCCTAAGAGCGCTATTTAGGAAATGGTCAATGAAATGCACAAAAATAAAGATTTTCTACTGTTAGGAAATCGCTATTTAGGAAATGCTAAACCATTAATTTCTATAGGTACAAAGTTTTGCTTTTCCAAATTTGTCTTTTCCTAATAGGAAATGCAAAACCAAGGTTGAGTTGACATGCATGACATTCGGCCGGTGGCACTGCACTGCCTGCACCCGCTTTACCAACTGCAGTGCAGATGAGTCCAGTGCTGTGCATTTGTTCCTTCAGAGTGGTTGAGTGTTTTGAAGCAGGGCCGTGGGCCAATGTTTGTTATTCTTGCACGTAGGTGTCAAGGCTTTGCCACTGTGGTGATAACTGCACACTACTGAGCATTTCACATCTGGATTCCCTTTTCCAAGAACGCTTATTTATTTGTATTTTGTTTAAACCCCGTGGTGGACGTCACGCCACGATTCATGTGAAGGGCCAGGCCCTTGATTCCTCTCGACTTCCGGTTTCCCACAGTGACGTGCCGGGGGGCGGAAGTGGCCTACCGCGCACTGACGTAACTCGTCGCGTGCTGACGTGGCGCGCAACGGTGTGGCTGCTCCAGTGCTGCCAGAGGCGAAGACGGTCGCTCGGCCTAGGAGTCTATATGCAGGGCGCTCACGGTGACGGCAGCTAGAGCCGCCGGCCTGTGCTGCTGCCAGAGGCGGGGAGGGGGCTCGGCAGGCCTAGGCCCTGGGGGTGTGTACGGCTCGGCAGGCCTGGGAGTGTATATACAAGCCGCCGGCCTCTGCTGCTGCCAGAGGTGGAGAGGGCGGCTTGGCCGGCCCGGGGCCTAGTAGTGCACTTACAGGCCGCTTACGGTGTCCGCACAGCTGGAGCCGCCGGTCTCTGCTGCTCCCAGAGGCGGGGAGGGCGGCTTGGCAGGCCTGGGAGTGTATATACAGGCCGCACACGGTGTTCACAGCTGGAGCCGCCTGCCTCTTCCAGCTGTGGACACCCGGCCATATGTTTGGCTTCACAGCCGCCACGTGGACCTTAAAGGGGGGTGCGGCTGGGAAACCTGACGCTCTTCGAGCAGCCCCTGTGCCATACCACTACAGCGGAGCTCCTCGCAGCCATAGGAAAGGCCACCCTGTGTGTGTAGGGGTCCGCTCCACTTGCACTGCTCTCTGCCTGTAAAATGACATTTACAATTTAAATTAGAACATAGTTCCATGGCCTTTCATTCCAATCTACATACGTCGAGTGTAGCTGCAGGGGGAATCTCTGCTCCAGTTACACACTGCTCTACCTGTACATCGAGCCATTAAAACCTTTAAATTAGAACATGGCTCCACGCCTATGGATATCCGACTGCATCAATCTGTAGTAGCTGCAATGCGAGTCTCTGCTCCAGTTACGCACTGCTCTACATGTGCAAATAGCCTTAATAACCTTTAGAACATGGCTTCACGCCCTACGGATATCTTACTACAGCACAGTCTGTGTTTGATACGAGGGATGATCCTTGCACCTGTTATACACTATATTATGTCTACATAGTCTAGCACTTCACAACATAGTCTTACGCTTGAAGCACTGACCTGCGCCGCCGCCCTGACTGGAGATGCTGGAGTCCACCCTTCCAGTGGGCTGGTTCTGGTTTTCCTTGGTGTAGGGCCTAGCTGCAGACTGTACTGCCTTCCGCCATGGAAGAGGAACTGTGGTGCAACTGTGGGAGGCATCCTGGGAGCCACCTTTACCCCCTCCACTCCAAACCATACCAGACTACTTTCTCTAAATGTCAGCTACTTCCACGGTTCTCCGTTCTCCTCTACTTGGGTTCTGCTGCCTGGTGCTTGTACGATGGAGGCTACATGTGCCAGAGAATTCCCAGTTTCTCATGGGAAATCCCTTTGCAAATGAGATTAGAATTTTAAGGGAACGTGCTGGCTCATGTGTATTCCAGATTAGAGTGCTAACTGAAACCCTTCCTTAATCCAGAGTAGCACAGCAAGTTTAAATGTTGTCACCAAAACCAATCTATTAACTGCCCGAGCCTGTGAGCATGCAAGAATGCGGCCAAGGGGACAGATGGCAGCCCCCTGCTCTCTTAGTTCATTTTATGTGTAATCAGGGGTATCATTTGACAAACGCAGCACATATTAGTATGCCTTGTTAAAGGAAAGTCAAGAACTTTCATTTTTCAAATACACACGTGTGTGTGTGTGTGTGTGTGTGTGTATATATATATATATATATATATATATATATATATATATATATATTACCTACTGGCGGTCGCCAGTAGGTAGTTATAGTTAGGACCCCTTTTCCATAGGAAAACCTCAACATTCTATTTTGAATAACTTTGGCGCCGGTCGATGAATCCTCGCGAATTTCTCAAAATAGGTGGGGCGCTACGCTACGCTCCTACCCTGAAAGTCTCGGGGGGATTCGTCAAGCGGGGGCTGAGATAAAAGGGGGGTCCCAAAACGCGTTTTTCCCATGCATTTTTCCATAGGACCTTTAGAACGAGCTACAGCCCGAACGGCTGAACAGAATTACTAGAAATTTGGCAGAGAGGTAGTCCCTAGGTCAAGGAAGTGCCTTTTGTAGGTTTGGTGTAAATCTGTTCAGTAGATTCTGAGAAAATAGCCTTTAAATCAATATATATATCTGAGCACGCTTACCGTACGCTTACCGTAAGCGTACGGTGGCGTGCGCGAGCGCGATTCTGATTGGCTCTAAGATCTTAGTAAACATTCGAATCGGCCGAAACCAGGAAGCGGCGGCCGCCATTTTGTCTCTCGCACTGAGTGTTGTTTATCAAACAAGATGGCCAAAAACATGTTACGGGGCTGTTTTGACAACTCCCTCCCACATAGTCATGTTGAGGGAGTCCCCAAACATCCCCCAAGAGCAAAAACGGTTTTATTTTTTTTTCGGCAATTTCGCCGAGTACGCTTACCGTACGCTTACCGTAAGCGTACGGTAAAAAAAAAAAAAAAAAAAAAACACTATCCACACTTACCCCACCCCCTGTGCTTTTGGTGGCCGTAGGCCACCAAATGTACAGGGCTTATTAAAAGGTAAAAAAAACTAAATTTTGGCAACATGAAATTATAAAATCGAAATAAAAAAAACACTATCCACATTGACCCCACCCCCTGTGCTTTTGGTGGCCGAAGGCCACCAAATGTACAGGGCTTATTAAAGTTGATAAAAACCGTGCACGGAACGAACTGCGTTAATTGGGCGCGCACGCCTCGAATGGCGTAAAGTAACTTAGCATTTAAAAAACCGTACAAATTCACTGAAAAAACCATAGGTTTCACACACGTTATAGTTAGGAATTAGCATTTAAAAAACCTTGCAAATTCACTGAAAAAACCATAGGTTTCACACGTTATAGTTAGCGGAAATTTTACTGATAAAAAACCAGTGAAATTGCCCCGTTATAGTTAGTGCTGGCAACTATAACTCACGCGACCGCAATCTTCTGCTGATGACATATGTGTCTTTATGAAAAAAAAATATTTGTAATATATGTATAGCTAAAAATGTATGGAAGAAGACATGGGCAAATAAGTGTCTAAATACAGTATTAGCATCAGCAGAGGATTGCGGTCGCGTGAGTTATAGTTGCCAGCACTAACTATAACGGGGCAATTTCACTGGTTTTTTATCAGTAAAATTTCCGCTAACTATAACATGTGTGAAACCTATGGTTTTTTCAGTGAATATATATATATATATATATATATATATATATATATATATATATATATATATATATATATATATATATATATATATATATATATATATATATATATATATATATATATATATATATATATATATATATATATATATATATATATATATATATATATATATATAACCTACTGGCGGTCGCCAGTAGGTAGTTATAGTTAGGACCACGTTTCCATAGGAAATCCGCAACATTCTATTTTGAATAACTCTGGCGCCAGTCGACGAATCCTCGCGAATTTTTCAAAATAGGTGGGGCGCTACGCTCCGCTCCTACCCTGCAAGTCTCGGGGGGGATTCGTCAAGCGGGGGCTGAGATAAAAGGGGGGTCCCAAAACGCGTTTTTCCCATGCATTTTTCCATAGGACCTTTAGACACAGCTACAGCCCGAACGGCTGAACAGAATTACTTGAAATTTGGCAGAGAGGTAGTCCTCAGGTCAAGGAAGTGCCTTTTGTAGGTTTGGTGTAAATCTGTTCAGTAGATTCTGAGAAAATAGCCTTTAAATCAATATATATATCTGAGCCAGCTTACGGTGCGCTTACGGTGCGCTTACCGTACGCGTACGGTGGGGTGCGCGAGCGCGATTTTGATTGGCTCTTAGATCTTAGTAAACATTCGAATCGGTCGAAACCAGGAAGCGACGGCCGCCATTTTCTCTCTCGCTCTCTGAGTTGGGCAGCAAAAACGAAGCCAAAAAATGGCTAAAGAGGCAGTTTCGTCACATCCTAACCACCCAGCATTGATATAAGGGCCCCCAAACAACCCACAAGCCCAAAAAAAAAAAGTATTTTTTTTTCGGTAATTCGCCGATTACGCTTACCGTAGGCGTATGGTAAAAATTAAAAATAAATAAATAAAATCCACATTTTCCCCACCCCGTGTGCAAATGGTGACCGAAGGGTACCATTTGTGCATGGCTTTTTACAGATATAAAATTAACAAAGAATACATTTCAAAAAGTTGCGCATAATATGTCCCCCATGTGCGCACGGTGCGCGAAGCGCATCGTGCGTACATGGCCCATCCCGCATAATGTGGGCACGCGATGCGCGCAGCGCACCGCGTGACCACCGTGCGTGCACGGTACTAACTGCGTTAACTGGGCGCGCAACGCCACGAATGGCGTGAAGTAACTTAGCATTTAAAAAACCGTACAAATTCACTGAAAAAACCATAGGTTTCACACACGTTATAGTTAGGAATTAGCATTTAAAAAACCTTGCAAATTCACTGAAAAAACCATAGGTTTCACACATGTTATAGTTAGCTGTACATTTCACTCGTAAAAAACCAATGAAATTGCCCCGTTATAGTTAGTGCAGGCAACTATAACTCACGCGACCGCAATCTTCTGCTGATGACATGTGTCTTTATGAAAAAAAAATATTTGTAATATATGTGTAGCTAAAATTTAATGGAAGAAGACATGGGCAAATAAGTGTCTAAATACAGTATTAGCATCAGCAGAGGATTGCGGTCGCGTGAGTTATAGTTGCCTGCACTAACTATAACGGGGCAATTTCATTGGTTTTTTACGAGTGAAAAGTACAGCTAACTATAACATGTGTGAAACCTATGGTTTTTTCAGTGAATATATATATATATATTTTATTTATTTTAAAAAGTCTTTTATGAATGCCTGACTATAAAATCTTCCATGTCCAGGCAAACAGAATGGCCGCCGTGAAGAGTCCATGGTCAGACTAGTGCAAACACCTTCACTGTGAGTGCAGAGAAGCTTCTGAGCAACGAGAGGCAGAGTTTGGCGATTCCAGTTCACTTGATGGAAGCTCCAGTAAAGGTTTCCTTGTGTCAGTAACTGAGGGGTGTACGACCAGGCTAGCGAAGTGGTGTCTTCGATGCCTGAGAATTTTTCCTATATGCTGCTGCTTTCAGACCTGCATGAGCACATAAAGTAACAACTATAAAAACAAACCTAACCAGCAATTAATGCATTCTTAGAATGTATAAATCCTTGAGCACCTCGGTTTTACATGTATTGGACGTCACTGCAGGTGTGCAGAATGTCGTGTCCTCAAACCTTGGCAGCACAATATATTGGTTTATAAGACGGTGTGTAACCTGTGCATCAGCTTCTAAACCTCCCCTCTCGCCACCACAGCCTAACCTGGTTAGGAGCTTCTTTCACTCGTCTCACCCGCTCATGTTCCCCCTCCCCATTCTTGCTTGACACTGCTTGTACAGACATATTGGCAGGATTCTGAGTCTCCAGACGCTAAGCAAGGCAGCCCTGGATAGGTCACTGATATAGAAGATGGTGAGTACATTTTAAAACCATGCAGCAGAATGTTCTGCGTAATAGAACTTTACCCCAGGCTCAGTGAACTGCACAGATGTCTAAAAGGACCAGCCATGCAGCCCGTGGGCAAATTCTGACTCTTGTGCACCACTTTCTTCTCTATAATTTTCCGTGCTGTGCCGCAGTGCTTAATTTGAGACCGTGGTTTCCGTTGCTCAGCACCAGCACTTAATTGTCAACACCGACACTTGTGGCAGTTTGCCACATGATGGAGCACGCATGACGTACGCATGCGCACGTGGAGCACGTACGCATGCGCACACGGAGCACGTACGCATGCTTGCACCGTGCGCGCACGGACAAAAACCCTTAAAACAATTTTTAAAAAATGTTTATAAGTTTATAGAAGATATTAACTATGCTGTTCAACTCTATCCAAATAAAAAAATAAAAAAAAATGAGCCATTCCATATTACAGGATGAAGTTAATCTAGAACTATA
The DNA here is from genome assembly GCF_964204655.1 of Triturus cristatus. Classification (NCBI taxonomy): domain Eukaryota; kingdom Metazoa; phylum Chordata; class Amphibia; order Caudata; family Salamandridae; genus Triturus; species Triturus cristatus. The sequence continues at coordinate 45,987,513 of NC_140589.1, forward strand.
TATATATATATGTATGTATATATATGTATGTAGCTTATTGTAAAATATTTAAAAAATATAATACGTTCATAAATTAGCATTTAAAAAACCTTGCAAATACACTTAAAAAACCATAGGTTTCACACACGTTATAGTTGGGAATTAGCATTTAAAAAACATTTGATATTCACTAAAAAAATATAGGTTTCACACACGTTATAGTTAGGAATTAGCATTTAAAAAACCTTGCAAATTCACTGAAAAAACCATAGGTTTCACACATGTTATAGTTAGCTGGACATTTCACTCGTAAAAAACCTTGCAAATTCCCCCGTTATAGTTAGTTCAGCTAACTATAACTCGCGCGCCCGCAATCCACTGCTGATGACGTCACATATTACATCACTCATGACATGGTCAGTGACATCACTCATGACATCTCAAATTACATCACTGATGACGTCATCTGTGTTAAATTACCACATCTTCTCACACCCTAATATAACCTTTAATACACCGACACAAAATTTCAGAGTTCCATTCTCAAAACCATACATACTCCAATACCAATAACTACATACCCACTTATTAACTGTTAGGTCTACATACACCTCCACTCATTCACCTGTACAGTCACTCATACTTAGTCACTCCATACAAGACTATCATATGCATTTATACACCTATATAGACACACACACACCACCAATCATCCATAGAGGTACTCACACCTAGTCAGTCATGCAAATGATTACCCTCCCATTTACTCACCTATGCGGTTATACACACTCAAGTTCACTTAATCATAAAAATAGTACCACATTCTTACGCTCTTATAGAATCATTGATACAAGCACACACTCATCCATACAGTCACTCTCACAATCTCACATCTACCCACTTATATACTCTTACACGCATATATACTGCCTTATAGTTAGTCTCAAATGTGCCACTGAGATATACATTCAATCCCTAACACACCCATACATACACTCACTCAACCATACAGTCCATCACAGATGCACTCATAAAACCATGCAACCATAGAATCACCCACTCACACATCTATGCATAGTCACACACACCCTACCCACACAAACACTCAGGAACCCATACAGATACTGAGACAAGCAATCAATAACTCATATAGACACTCATATAGGTATTCACAAAACCATGCAGCCACTTATACACCAACATACAGACATTTACACAGTTTAGTCACTAGTCTGCAGTAAGATACATTTAATGACTCACTTATAGTTAGTTACGCACCACAGAAAATCATCCATTTACACACTTGTACACCCACTCCTTCTTCAACAGGCCTTTCCCTATATATATTAAACATATTAAAATTGTTCAGAAACACATACTCAATGGATGATATCAGTGATGTCATTTGAGATGTCATCAGTGATGTCATGAGTGATGTCACTGACCATGTCATGAGTGATGTAATATGTGACGTCATCAGCAGTGGATTGCGGGCGCGCGAGTTATAGTTAGCTGAACTAACTATAACGGGGGAATTTCATTGGTTTTTTACGAGTGAAATGTCCAGCTAACTATAACATGTGTGAAACCTATGGTTTTTTCAGTGTGTGTGTGTGTGTATGTATATGTGTGTGTGTATGTATATGTGTGTGTGTGTGTGTATATATATATTCACAGAAAAAACCCTAGGTTTCAGGCACGTTATAGTTAGGAATTAGCATTTAAAAAACCTCAGAAATTCACTGAAAAAACCATAGGTTTCAGGGGTGTTATAGTTAGCTGGACTTTTCACTTGTACAAAACCATTGAAATTCCCCCGTTATAGTTAGTTCAGCTAACTATAACTCGCGCGCCCGCAATGCACTGCTGATGACGTCACATATTACATCACTCATGACATGGTCAGTGACATCACTCATGACATCACTGATGACATCTCAAATGACATCACTGATGACATCACTGATGACATCATCCTTGTGATAGAGTGGCAGACCTCCTCTTCCCCTAATATAACCTTTGATACACACATTCAAAAATAGAAATTACAATTTTAAAAACAATGGACATACCAATACCAGTTACAACAACCTATACAGTAATTCTAAGATCCACATACACATCCACTCATTCACCAACAGTCCTATACAGTCACTCATACATGTACTCACTCATCATATGTACTCATACACCTATACATCCTGTTACACAATGCCACTCATCCATAGAGGTACTCACACACATAGTCACTCATGCTAATAAAGAATCAAACATACATTTACTTGCATATACAGTTATACACACACCACCACACTTACTTCTACGGAAACTTACACATACTTAGTCTTTTAAACAATCACTTATAGAAACACATACTTATTCATATAGGAACTCTTTCAATCTCTCACTGTCACATATACTCGCTTATATACACCAATAGTCATATATACTAGTTTAAAACATATGTAGTTACTCATAAAGACACTATTGAGACAGTCATTCACTCACTAACACACCCATACACTCACTCATCCACCCATAGAGTCCTGCACACATGCTGTCTTCAACACATACAAAGAGTGAGTCATTCATTCATGCACCTATGCACTACGTAATACCCCCACCGAACCATGCAGACACTCAGACTGATACTCATAAAACCAACTAATAACCTATATAAACACCCATGTAGCTACTCACCAACCCATGCAGCCACTTATACACAAAGTGAGAGACTGATACAGATATTTACATATTTAAACATTACTCACTAAGCCATGTATTCACTATGAAACACTTAATCAGTCAGTTACACAATCAATTTTTCAAAAACAAATCATCCATTTAGACACTTATATACCCATTTATTCTTCCATCGACCTTGAGATATACATATATAAAACATATTTAATTTTCAGAAACACACACATTCACTGGATGATGTCATCAGTGATGTCATCAGTGATGTCATTTGAGATGTCATCAGTGATGTCATGAGTGATGTCACTGACCATGTCATGAGTGATGTAATATGTGACGTCATCAGCAGTGCATTGCGGGCGCGCGAGTTATAGTTAGCTGAACTAACTATAACGGGGGAATTTCAATGGTTTTGTACAAGTGAAAAGTCCAGCTAACTATAACACCCCTGAAACCTATGGTTTTTTCAGTGAATTTCTGAGGTTTTTTAAATGCTAATTCCTAACTATAACGTGCCTGAAACCTAGGGTTTTTTCTGTGAATTTCAAAGGTTTTTTAAATGCTAATTTCTAACTATGCCTACAGAGATAGGACATGTGAAGAAAGAAGAAAAAATGCACAGAAAGAAACAAAAGAAGTGCAGAAAGAAGCAACAGAAGTCCTCAAATACGAAGATAAGTGCAGGAAGAAGGATAACGTGCAGAAAGAACAAAAAGAAGAGCAGAAAGAAGCCTTGTTGCAAAATCATCCTGTACCCTCAACTTTTTCAGACGGATACTGGTGGTAACTGAGTCTGACTAACCAGTCCTAGAGCCAGTGCTATGTTAAAAGACACTTAGAATACAGTGAAAACACCTACATACACTAGGGAACATTATGCGTTGGGGTCCCCCTGTGATTAACATGACCTCCTCTGGAAGCCCCTAGTGTATAATAGGGCATGGGGATTAAAACTACCTCTTAAAACAGGCCACAGGGCGTTTTTGCACACGTTAACTCAGGCCTCGTCCCCTCCCTTCACCACTGTGTAAACACGCCCTGTGTCCATTTTTAGTTGGGAGATTAAGTTCATTTGAATCCTGAGGGTCCCTAGGGTCCAACTAGCCCACTAGGTACCTCCAGTAAGTGCCACAGAGCTGCGTTGCAGAGAGGTGTAAAAAGTGGCACGGCCTGGACCACCTCTCTGCAATGCAGCTCAGTGGCGCTTACTGGAAGCACTTGGTGGGCTAGTTAGCCCCCAGGGGCCCTCAGTATTGAAGGGAAATTATATCCCCAATTTAAAACGTGCCATAGTGCGTGTTTGCACACGTCACCTCAGGCCCCGTCCCCTCCCTTCACCACTGTGTAAACGCGCCCTGTGGCTGTTCTAAGTTGAGAGATTAAGTCCCCCTGAATCCTAAGGGTCCCTAGGGTCAAACTAGACCACTAGGTACCTCCAGTAAGCGCCACAGAGCTGCGTTGCAGAGAGGTGTAAAAAGGGGCTTGGCCTCAGAACACCTGGCTGCAGCGCAGCTCCCTGGCGCATACTGGAGATGCCTGTTGGGGGCGCGTTTGCAGAGTGCTGCACGGAGGGGGCATGGCCTCCGGCACGATGCCAGTCTTTTATTTATTTTAGTTTTTTAAGAAGGGGGGCTGTTTGGTTCCCCTTCTTATTCTAATTTATTGGCCCTGATGACCCCATCCCCCAGGGCCAGTCTCCTAATTATATTTTTTTGACCCCAATCCCCAGGGCCGGCCACTGTTTTTTATTATTTTAAAAAAATATATATTTATAGACACACCTAGGACATGCTGGACAAACCGTACGTACCTATCACCATGACGATTTGCGTGATATTCATTAAAAGGCGACTATGCATGCAATGAATCCACGTGGAATGTATTTACACCACTAGTGAAGCTCTGACATGTCTGATGCCCTACCGTGCCTAATCCTGGTAGACACCCTTGTCGTTTATTTATACAAACATGGGTAGCTATTGACGGGCACATTTAATACACATGCACACCAAGCCATTCAAAGGGGATTCGACAAAAATTCGACCAAAACTATGCAAGAAACCCCCCTCACGGTTAATAAAACACACATCCACTGCCGGATGTGTAATACTTTTTATTTTACTCTCTGGAAAGGGGACGAACATCACTTGAGAGTCACAGCGTGCTCCTGACAGAGCCCAATGCTGTGTTACACCCACCATTGCCTGCCGAGTGCCACACACCTCTGTGTTGTATTTCACTAGCTAGTGCATATGCTATGACACTCTCTAGCCCATGTGCACTGTAACACCACCCCGTGAATATGTCATGCCACACTTGTCTTCGCACGGGTTATATTGCCCCATCTAACGTGCCTTTCTCGATGCCTATGTTATAACGCACAGTGCTTTGCCATACATATTACAATCTGGGATCCATATCTTTGTCACAGTGCATATGCAACGTTACACTCCCCAGCACATATTTTATATTACAACTTTAGAGACTAGTTAGGTTACACAACACTGCCCTGTGCATATTACACTCCAAGGCGCATATCGCATAGCACGCGCTAGTGCCTGTGCTATCTCGCGCTCTCCCATGAATCTGTCATTGCGCACAATGTATTGCATATTATATTTCACGCCCGGTTCATCTTATATCACACTTTTTGGTGCATAGTTTATACCATACACTATATCTAGTTTTCATTTTCAATCGTGCTCTCAGGACTATGTTCTATATAACACTGTGTTCACCTACCCTTTTCACGGGCATTACATTTTGCGATAGGGGGTGGAGGGTCAGGGGGTGTTTCTGCCAAGTGAGCCCGGAGTCACAGTCACAAACGTCCTCTTCTTCCTGAATAAAAGTGAGATTATGCTGCATACTTGTTCATATTTTAAGTAGTTCGCACAGACACAATGTTTTAAAAACAATAAAGTTCCTAATACCCGCCTTCTCTGAACAGTTAGCTTGCTGCCCCATCCCCTTCCTCCCTATCCTCTGTTGTGTGAATCCATGGACTAGCCTCCTCCCTCCTGCCATGCATGGTCTGATGTGCTGCCACTGCCCTCAATTTAGTATGATGTACCAGTCCACTCCTCCTGCCCTCCATTGCCCAATTCTATGCCCCATCATTGACCTCCTGCTTAAACTCTGTGCTTAGCTTGCTGCCCCTATTCTCCTTCCCCCTGCCCTCCGATGTCTTTGTGCATGCCCCTGCTCCATCCTTTTTGCCCACCATGTCCCATGGACCTGCCACTCCTATCTACTCTGAGTGTTCTGTTGAGCTGCCACTCCCCTCCCACCTGCCTAGCATTGTCAGTTGACTGTAACCTGTCCCTGCCACCTCCACCCTGCCTGTCCACATGCCATGCCCCTATCCTCTTCCTCCTGTCCTACATGGTCCATTGTACTGCCACACCCTTCTGCCCTCCCTGGTCTGTTGTGCTGCAACTGCTCCTCCTGCCTGCCCCGTGTGGTCTGTTGTGAGGTCCCTTCCCCTGAACTTTCTTGTCTGTGCACAGGTCCTGACCCTTCCTTCTATCCTCCATCGTCCTTTGTGCATGCCCCTCCACCCTCCTTCTTGCCCATCATAGCCATTGTGCTGCCACTAACCCTCCCACTTGCCATGCATGGTCTTCTGTGCTGCCATGGCCCCTCCCACCTTCCCTGTGTGGTCAGTTAGCTGCCCCTGACCCCCTCCCACCTTCCCTCCATTGTCTGTGTGTATGCCATCACAGTCTCACTGTTGCTCTTCATGGTGTGTCTTGCTTCTAGTGCCCATCCTGCCTGACCTCCATGGCTATCTTGCTGCTCCTGCCCTGCCCCCTTGCCCCCAGCCCTACTCCCTCCCTCCTGGCTTGTCTGTTCCATTGTAATGCCCCTGATCCGTCCCTCCTGCCCTTTATGGTCTGTTATACTGCAGCTTTCTCTCCTGTCTGTCCATTATGGTCAGCTAGCTACCATTGCCTCTTGCCCCTCTGTTCTCTGTTGTCCATGTGCATGGTCCTGTCCCCTCCCTCTTGCTTTCTATGGATTGTTGTGCTGCACTCCCGTCCTGCATGCCCTGTGTGGTGTATTGTGCTGCTGCAAACCCTGATGCCTGCCCTGCAGGGTCAGTTTGGTGCACCTCTCCATGTCCCTCCTGTCCTCTGTTATCCAAGTCCATGTCCCTATCCCATTTCCTTCCATGATCCAATGTACCATACTTGCGAACATTTTGAACTTGGTAAGAGGGAGATTTTGAAAAAAAACTGGGGTATTGATTTTCCCCTTTGAGTTACATTGAAAAAGAGGATATTGTAGACAGGAGACAGATCAAATAAAGCCCATTTGAGCTTAAAAACATTGGACGTTTCCTGGCTGAATCGGGTCTGTTGGCATGTATGGTTGTACTACCATTGCCTCTTCCTTCTGCCCACAATGGTCTATTACATTGCCACAGCCTTGAAGGAGGGTAGATTTTGTATCACAGGGGGCCCCTGGCCCGTTCTGTCCACACCTGAAGTATGAGACCCTTGTCCTTGCCCTGCCAGCTGCATTTGTAGGCCGTATTAAATTGACCAGCGGGTCCTGTGTTGCTATATAATTATCCTGAGACATCCTTACCACTTAGCCAGCATAAAACCCCTGTGTAGGCCCTTCTGTTCAATATGTAGGCCTCTTTGTTAAATTGACCATAGCTCTGCAATTTTAGTGTATAGCAGTCTGAAGGCAGGTCTGCGAGGCCTTCTGATCCAAACTAGTAGCCCCCACCCTACCCGAGTGCTCCGTGCTCGGTATCAAAGTTCAACATCCCCCTGAAGCTGTCGACATACAGTAGGCTGCATCCTGGACTGGTACTTGCTTCCTGGGCAGGTTTCCCGCTTTTAAGGAAGTGGCAACCGCAGAGCGTCAAGTTAGGAGAACTGAGGAGATTTTATACATGAATATATTGAATTCCCGTACAATACCCATTATTTTCTGCTTGCTCTATGGAACTTACGATAAGCGATTGGCCTGAGAGACTGACCTTTTCACCCAGTCCATTGTCAGCATTAAGTGGGTAAATGACGAAATGTCTGGTAAAATCTGCAGACGAAGCTTTTGGGTAGCATACGTAGGTAGATGTAGCGTGCAAAGGAGCCCACAAAATGATATAAAAAGGGAGCACCCACAGATATCGACGGACTACCTCGCCGTCTGTATGTAGGTTAACAGGCAGTGCAGGTTTTCCCCAAGAGCTGGGAGCTCTTGTCTTCCTTTGCTTAAAATGTCTTGCTCTGCTTTGCTTGAAGTATCTTATTCTATTTTACCTATATGAAATGTCATGTTATGTTTAACCATTGTTCTCTTTACTTTTGCATTTAAAAGATTTTGTATTGTAATTGCAGGAATGCTTGCTCTAAGAGTAAACGTGAGTGTTCCTAGGTAACATTTTCCTTGGTGTAACTTGTTTCTCATGATGCATTTATAGATGTGTTTTCTCTCTCTCTCTGTCAGTACATTAATTGAGATACAGAGAATATCATGACAGCTGTATGATTATCTGGATTCTGTATTTTGTACTTTATGTCTCTATTCTGCGGTTTCTTTGAAGTTGCATCTTCTCATTAAACTGCCATTGTATTCTGCCTCCAATTCCATGTCTCATATGTCTGTTTTCTTCATTTTTGGAGCAAGCGTTCCTAGGCACCCCGGCTCAAATTAAGGTGCCCCTTTTGTCCCTGACTCACTCTCCTGCTCAGTTCTGTGGTGGCTCCCGGGGATCTGGGGACCGCCCCTAGCTTCCTTGACCCGTAATAGATCTTCCCTCCAACAGCCTCTCTTGCAAGTCCTGTATTGTTGGTTTGTTGCCCCTGCCCCCCTTTCCACTGCCCTCCATAGTCTGTTGTGCTTCCACGGCCCTTCCTGCCTGCTCAGTGTGGTTAAATTGTTGCCTTTGCACCCTCCTACCTGCCTTCAATTTTCAGAGTCCGTGCCCCTGGCCTCTGCCTCTCAACAGTATCCTAATGAACAACTAGATTGCTAACATTCTATATTTATTACAAAAGTGTGGAACGCCTGACATCATCTTGATGTAATCAAAACTGTAATACCTAGAGCATTTCCTTTAGAAATTACATATATGAGAGGGTCTTATTGGCATCAAAATTATGGTTAGTGCTCTAAAAGACTAAAATAAGGACATATTTTCTGAGTTTTCAAATAGCGACAAAGCACTTTTAAATTATTTGTTATCTTTATGTTTTTTTATCCAGTTGACCACTTGATTAAATGTTGCACTTAGGGGAGAGGATGTGGTGTTACTTCCAGAACTGCAGACTTTGCAACTGGGGAACCAGGTTGAAGTTTCTGCTTCAGCTCGACATTCTGTGATTCTGGTCAAATCACTTAGTCTCCCCATGTCTACAACCAAAATGAATTTGTTCTTGTGTGATGTAACCAATGCTCATGTAAAGCACTCCAATACCTGACAAGTCTGCACTATATAACACTGCAAAAACACAAAATAATAAGTGTTTTGCACACTTCTGTCATTGGGCTATATTTGGGCTACATCTGGGTGATTTTGGGCTACATTTGGGCTCTTTTGTCTCCGGTGGCCATCTTGGGAGATTTATTTGTTATGAAGTTTCCTAATTTCCTCATGTACTGCAGTCTCCTCAGTAGGAAATGCTTTCAGTTTTTTACTTTGATTCCATCATGAAGGTATTCAGATATGTCACACATTTGCCATAAATTCTGAATGTTAGCACTCTAGTTGCTCATTAGATCACTGTAGTAAAACTACTGCACCATGGAAGTCTGCTCCTGGTATTAAAAGTGCATGTTTCAGTCTGCATGTCAGAATTTTTTAATGAAATAGAAGAGGATTTGAGAAGTCACTCAAAATGTGCCCTCATTTTCTTTCTTCAGCATTAATCATAATTTCTATGGCAAAATGAACCTCCTCATTGTGTTCCTTTTTAAATTAAATGTTTTAAGTGTTACCAGTTTATTCCAATCAAGATGGCTTCAGGTGTGCCTTACTTTTGTCATAATGAAGACAGTAAGCGCTCTAGTTGTTTTTAAGAACATTCTGGGACATTCTGTCATTGGGCTATACTTGGGCTACATCTGGGTGATATTTGGGCTACATTTGGGCTCTTTTGTCTCTGGTGGCCATCTTGGGAGACTTATTTGTTATGAAGTTTCCTAATTTCCTCATTTACTGCAGTCTCCTCAGTAGGAAATACTTTCAGTTTTTTACTTTGATTCCATCAAGAAGGCATTCAGATGTGTCACACATTTGCCATAAATTCAGAATGTTAGCACTCTTTTTGCTCATTAGATCACTGTAGTAAAGCTACTGCTCACCAGGGAAAACTGCTGCTGGTATTGAAAGTGCATGTTTCAGTCTGCATGTCAGAATTTTTTAATGAAATAGAAGAGGATTTGAGAAGTCACTCAAAATGTGCCCTAATTTTTCTTTCTGCAGCACTAATCATACTTTTTATGGAAAAATGAACCCCCTCATTTTGTTCCTTTTTAAATTAAATGTTTTAAGAGTTACCACTTTAATCCAAGCAAGATGGCTTCAGGTGTGCCATACGTTTATCATAAGTAGGACTGTTAGCGCTCTAGTAGTTCTTTGGAACACTCTGGGAAGCTGCAGTAGAACACAAAGGAATCAACTGACAGTCTCTGCCCTTGTTGGATGTACATGTTTTACTGAGAATGTCAGACTTCATTCTCACATGACTGAGAAAGATAATGTGAATTTACAGAAAATAAGCTCTCAGTTTAGCCTATAGATCACCTTCCAAACCTCTGTGGTAAAAGCATGAGAAAATATTTTTCTCTCAATCATGATATCCCAGCAGAAGGCTTTTTCACATGGTGAAATCACCTTAGAACATACCACAATTCCTAAAATGAGTATGGTACCATCAACAAATGATTTATAATGTAACTAAAGTCTTAAAACCTTCTATTAACTGCAATGCTTTTTAATGAGGTGCTATCATGTATATTGGTCCCAAGATGGCTGCCAACACTTCTTGGATGAAGTGCTGACAGCCAATCAGATCTCAGGATGAGATGTGTGGTTAGGCTCCGCCCACATATATATATGCTTTTAAATGCTATTTTCTCAGGAAATACTAAACAGATTTACACCAGACCTGCAAAAGGCACTTCCTTGACCTTATGGCTACCTCTCTGCCAAATTTCAAGTAATTCTGTTCAGCCGTTCGGGCTGTAGCTGTGTCTAAAGGTCCTATGGAAAAATGCATGGGGAAAACGCGTTTTGGGACCCCCCTTTTTTCTCGGCCCCTGCTTGACGAATCCCCCCGAGACTTTCAGGGTAGGAGCGGAGCGTAGCGCCCCACCTATTTTGAAAATTTCGCGAGGATTCGTCGACCGGCGCCAAAGTTATTCCAAATAGAATGTTGCGGATTTCCTATGGAAACAGGGTCCTAACTATATCTACCTACTGGCGACCGCCAGTAGGTAATATATATATATAGCGCGGCACCAGTGAGGGAGCACTATAGCAAGGATAGCACGGAGCCTGCGATCACTAGTCCTGATTCGGATACACTGCAAGAACCCTGATCACTATCCTGGTGAGAGTTGGTCCCGGAGGATATATGGGGTGTAAACACGCATTGCGATGGAATCCAGTGGATCCCCATTAAGGACCAAACGGAGGATCTTGGTCACAGCTGGTGGCCTAGTGACTAGAACCCAAGATGGTTCACTAAACCTACTTTAAATATTAGATTTATTTTAGCAAAGCCAGAAGGTCGTTTTTGTTCTTTTCAAGTGGGTTTTATCTCGAATCTTTTATAATCTACTTGCAGCTACTGACCCAAGCAGGGACATGCACTGCACTTGCTGGCCATATCCACTGATCCTGCTAGCCTCTCCTGCAGTCACAAACTCATGTTTGTTTCCACTTCTTCTAGTACACGGTATACCTGCCTTTACACCCTGCATTTCATCCTGCATATTCAACCTAGGTTAGTACATCCCTAAATACGTTGGATATTTTAACCTTTTCAGTCCATTAGTGCACATGTCAGTTCTTTCAGTACATTAGGCACCTCTTTAAACCTCACCTTTCATCCTGGATTTTGTACCTCCTTCGGTACATTGGTACATCTAACTTTAAAACTTGTATTTCATCCTGGAAAGTGCTTGCAGAGGTCTGCCCTGGTAAAAAAAAAACTTACCTTACCAGATACAGCTTAATAGATGGATTTTTATATTAATCTTAAGCCTTAGCACGGTCTGGGCAGCGTGCCATTAATTTGTGCCTTTTCTCCTTAGCCGTCCCCATATAAAATTAAACCTATCACACACTGTCCTTTTCCCACCACAGAAGTTGCAGTTTGGCCCAGACTTAGAGACCATGTACGGTGTTCTCTCTGCTGACTTGGGCTTAGGTTTAAGCTGTGAGCTTGACGCCCTCATGATATCCATGGTTCATTGGGCGTCCTTCCTGCTGGACCAGATATCTGACACTTCAGCAATCTAGCACTCGCTACCACCTGAAATCAGACTGAATCCCTCAACGGCATCTTTAAACAAGCATTTGCAATGCAATCGGTCTCGCCTTTGGGACCCAATATGTATTTAGCTATGCAGCACATTAGCCTGGGTGCTGAAACATCTACTGTTCTTTAACATGGAGGGAAACTAAGCACCAAACTGTATGACGAGCCAGGTATGGGAACTCATGGAGAGAAATATTGCCTTTCAGTGGGAAATGGTATAGCCCAAAGCTCTGTTTTTAATATAAAACCAGGGCCTTCGATGGTCATATCACTGAAAATACAAGATTTGAAAAAAATATTTTTGTCTATGGGTGCCAGTGGAAGACCATTTCTATGGACTGGAATCTAGAGAAAGCTAAAGTGATTCTGGTATTTTACGGACCTCTGCTGGTCATTTTCTATCAAGAAAGTTAAATAGAGGCAGTTGCCAGAATTTTTTTTTTTTTAAAGTCCCTCAGCAGAAAGCAATTCTTGTATTTTACTGAACTCTACTGGTCGTTTTCTATCAAGACAGTTAAATAGAGGCAGTTGAACAAAATAAAAAAGTCCCTAAGTGGAAGCAGACAAGTCCTAGGGCTGATCTCCAGAGCCCACAAAGTACGTACACATACAAGTAATTAAATAATGAGTATATACTAAAGTATATACAAGAGGTCTCGAATGCTCGACCTAAAAAGGAAGCCCCTTCCCTTACACCCCATCCCAGCATGCTGTTAGGCAAGTGGGGCTAGCGAATTTGTTAGTGGAGAGGCAGAGCAGGCCGAAGACCAATACCAATAAAAGGCATACTTGGTGGAGCCTTTAAACCAACTCTTTTTTCCAGCCCTTCCAACACAAATGCGAGCTCAAAGTCTGCATCCAACTTATATTCCACCCGATGCCTAACAAATGAAGGTCAAGCCGTGACTTCGCCGGTCTCATGCGTCTCAGACTGCAGAGAGGCCAAAAGCATTGGGGTCAACTGCAATCTCCATCCACAAAGTTGTATTTTATGGATAAACAAGTAAATGTGCTCTTACAGGGAAATGCTAAAACTGCAAACGTCAAATTCAAGCGAGCCTTACAGGACGCAGAAAGCAAATGTGCGTATAAATTACCCAGCCAAAGCCTAATTATTATTTCTACTCTATATAGATGCCTGCTCCACCCTCACTGTCAGCCACCGCATACATCTCGTATGCTGCTTCCCCATGAATAAAGTTCTGGAGCTTTTAATTAGAATTTCGTATGTTTGTGAAAAGAAAAGGGGGGGGGAAAAAAACTACAACTGACCCAAAAGGAGGATAATCTCCACGAATCAAACAATTCGCCGAAATTCAAAGGGTAAAAGTAGCGACTGGTTACCTCTCTGTTGGGCGAGGTGAACGGCGTGCAGTCAGACCACAGTGCATCGACTATATCTGACCAAGCCCGGCTACAAGTAGCACTGATCAAGGTTACGCTTTTAATGCTTGTGTTATGCGGATAACATTCAGCCGTGACTGGCAGGAAAGACATCTGCCGAATGTGCTTTTAGATCGAACTATAAATAAACAGAGCAGGAATGTGTGCGCAACAGGGAGAGGCAAATGTGCGCTTGCGAGGCAATTGGCCTTCACTTTGCTAGGAAACAAAAGTTCACTAAGCCATAGGGTGAAAAAGTCCATATAAGCAAGGGAGGTGTGAATCGAAAGGCGAGTCTGCCCAGCTAGAATGCGATTTGATGCATCACGGAATCTCAACTGGAAAACAACTTCCCTACAGTGACTAAATAGCAACGAAAACACGTCACTAAGGCTCTACCTCCCATCACCCTTTATGTTCTGCCAAGATGTGTTCAAGAACGTTGGGTACAACAAAAGAAGCCGAGTTTTTACCAAAAAAAAACCAAGGGAAGCCATCGCCTCCTCCTGACAGGAGACTGCTTTGGAGGTCAGAAAAAACGAACAGAACAAGCCGCCGCCTCACGTAGCAGCTGTTTTGAAGCACACTCGTGCTTGCGTCCGTACTGTCCTGGGAGCGCGTGTGTGTGTGTGAGAGAGAGAGGGAGAGGGAGCAGGAGGTGAGCCCGAGAGTGGTGCGCGCGCAGTCTGCTCTTTTTGGAAGCGCATACTCGTGCTTGTGGCACGTCCCTGCGCGCTCCCGCAAGGTGGATGCCGCCACAAGCACGAGAATTTGCTTCGAAAAAAAGCAGAACGCCGGCTAAAGGTCCTCCTAATCAGCGCATGCTCGCTGCATAGGCGAGACCTAAAAAAGTTAAATAACTACTTGTGAGCACATTTCTGTCCTATGTTATGTTAGTTGCATTTGTAGAGCGCATGGTTACCCTGGGGTGTCCTGGCACTAGCACTGGTTGCTAGTGGAAGAGAATGTATGCTACTGCGCAAAGAGCCAGATCTTTAGTCCTTTCCTAAAGGAGAGGAGATCCGGGGCGCTCCTGAGATGGAGGGGAAGCTCGCTCTAAGCTCTGGAGGCACAGTTAATAAAACTCCTAACTCTCCTGTTGACTCTTTTAAATGGAGGGGGACTTGAGCGTATTTGGCTCCTGAGGAGCGTAGCGTTTCCCTGGAACATACCAGAGGAATTTACGCCCAAGGAAGTCTGGTCCTGTTCCATTGATGGCCTTAAACACGGTGCAGGGTGCCTTGAAACAAACTTTGTTTCACCGGGAGCCAGTGAAGTTGCCTTAGCTCCTTTCTCATGGAAACAAATTTAGGAGTTCTGACAGCTCTCTTGCTGCTGCATTTTGGGCTTGTTGGAGCCGATTAATGTGCTGCTTTTGAGCGTTGAGATAGTGGGCATTGCAGTAATCCAGACACGACATTAGAGCCGTAATCACTGTCTTGAGACTATTTTCAGACCGGAAGAACTTTCCTTATAATCCTCAAAGCAAGCTGAGGTCACCATGCTTTTTTGGTCACTCATGGTTAGCTTATTGTCCAGCAGTACCCCTAGGTTTTTTGCTTTCCTTGTGGGGGGGGGGGGGCATACACCAAGATCTTCTGGCCACCAGTCCAGTGTCCATACACGTGGATTGTTGCCTAATTTTATGACCTCGGGCTTGGTGGAATTCAGTTTTAGGAAGTTAGCGGCCATCCAGTGCGAGATGGCCCCGATACAGTCATGAAAACGTGCCCCAGTTTCCACTTCCCTCCCTTCCATCAGTGATAGTACTATCTGAGTGCCATCAGTGTATGAGGTAATCTGGTAGCCAAATGATCTAATGACACCAGCCAGGGGTGCCACATAGATATTGATAAGCATCGGGCTTGTGGCCCTGTGGCACCCCGCAAGGAAGGGAGAAAGGTTTGGAACCGTTACCATCCAGATCCACCGTTTGTGATCTGTCGGTTAAAGACTGCAGCAGTTTCGAAGCTGGCCCTTCTACTCCTAAATCTGACAGACTGTCCATCAACACTCCATGGTGGACCGTGTCGAAAGCCGCCGACCGGTCTAGCAAAATCAGCACGGCATTGGCACCCTCATCCAAGGCCTCTGATTTCCTCCGTGGATTTAAGTAGAGCGAACTCCTTGTTATGCTCTGAACCCATATTGGAAAGAGTCAAGAGTTGTTGAGCTGCAGAAACGCGCTCAGTTTGATATTCATGGCTTTTTCCAATATTTTGGCCGGGAAAGGGAGACGTGAGATGGGCCTGTAGCTGTTAGGGTCTTTTGGATCCAGGGTCTGTTTTATCAGCAGTGGGAGAATGGCCTTTTTCCAGGATTTAGGGAATATGCCAGACCCAAAAATAGCATTTAGCAGGGGTGTGAGTGCTGTTCCAATGATTTCAGGAATTTGCTTTAGAGTCCGTACTGGACTGGGATCAGTAGGAGCTCCAGAACAAATAGAGTTCAAGAGTTTAATAGTTTCTGGTGTCTCAAGGGATTTAAATTGTGCTATCACCAGTGGGGGGCAGGGGCAATCTAGACTATCCAAATATGGGCGATCATGTGCCTTATTGTTTACTTGTGAGAACGAGGAGAAATTGATTTCTACTTTTTGTAGGAAGAAATCGGCTAATTTGTCTCAGAGTTATTCTGACTCTTAGGGACATTCGGGGTGGCACGTTTTTTAATGGTTTTAAACTGTTCCTTCGAGTTTGATTTGGCCAGTGCTATTTGTGTGGTGAAGAACATTTTTTGGGCTTCTGACAATAGTTGTTTGTAGGTAATGATACTGAGTTTGTATTTTTCCTTGTCCGGCTTTGTGTACTTTTTGCGTCATCCCCGTTCCAGTTGCTTACAGGCCAATTTTTGGGCGCGGAGTTTCTCAGAGTACCAGGGTTCTGAAGGTTGAGCCCGTTTAGGGATCCACTTTTTAACAGGGGCTAAAAGGTTGCAGGTTGTACCTAGCCATTGAGTATAGGCTAGTGTGGCCTCATCCACTTTAAAGGGGTCGTACACCCCGACGCATGATCTACACCCATGATTATTGCGAGGCTTTCGGAATTTACCCATGATCTAATCGACTTGTCCTAGTGATATGATCTGTCTCCATTTGTGAATTATTAGGTTTCTTCAGCCTTGTTTAGAGCACTGGTGCACAGTTTTGTACCTCCTGATTAATTTTGTTGTTTGCTTTCTTGTTCTCTTTACTTCGGTCCCAATCTTCTCTAAAGCGCTCTGATCCACTCTCACGTTATGTTTGCGCTATATAAAACTTTATAAATAAATAAAAATACACAAGACACTGGAGTTAGACCTTGGAGGATCCTTTTGCACTTGGGCAAACGAACGTTCAAGTTTGGTCTCCTGTCCCATGCCTCGCCCGCAGGCATTAGTTTGCTATCTACCAAGACTTTCCAGCATGCTGCGCCAATGATAAGAAACCATGCTTTTTCATTCCTGTGGTCTTCGTACACATGCATTGGGTCTATGCCAGTATTCCATGCTCTTGGCCCCAGCGGCCTTACTGTTGATAGCACAGACTTCTGCACCCATAGATATCATGTAACACGCAATACTTGCCTTCTGGGGCATGACTGTCAGTTGAAGACCATAGCTTTCCGCTGCTGCCACTGGCTTGCCCTTTGGTACACTTGGCACCTCTTTTGCCGGCCCAGGTCTTCGGGGCCATGCTGACAGCAGCAGAAAGAGATGAACAGGAATTTATTGCATTTTATACGGTCTATAATTTCCATTACTTGCAGTTAGCACATCAACATCCTCTGATGTGCTACCAAGGGGCTAGAGTGGGGCATGTGGTTAACGCTGTGAGGTCATTGGTCTCCAAAGGATGCACAATGTGCCTTCTGCCTCTTCTGAGCTTGTAGTGAATTGGACGTCCATGTTTGGAAGGAGTAGGCTTCTGATGTCCACAGAGCGAAGCGCTCATCGCTTACAGCTGAGTGCAAATACACACGCGTGTCCAGCAGGATTTAAGGCGCGGGAGCCACGTATTATGCATCTGTGGTTGTGAACGAGACTTCAGTTTATAGGGCTTCCATTGTGAGCCAAATCATGTCCCCAGACGAAGACCACCTTCAGTGCTGCCGAACCTTCAGCCAGTGTATTAATGGGGGTGGAGCAAAACTGATGCCTTATAAGATATATTAGTTTTTTTTTCCTATGGAGATTTTAATAAATTATGGTTCATGCACCAACGGTAAAGCGGACACTGGCTGATTGCTGAATTGATTAATCTGCTTTAAGATGGTCACCCTAATTTGTAATTTGTTTGTTCTATGTTGTTGACCTACAACAACGTGTACCCAGGGCCATTGGTATTATGCAATTGTGCGGCCACAGCTATTTTCCTATAATTATAGATTTGCCACATAATCCATCATCTACTGCATAATCTCCATATTTTCACAAAAAAAACACGTTTGTTTCTAGCTCAAACGGTTCAAATGTTACTAAAAATTCAGCGACAAATGTTGCTGTGCAGTGAAAGGCCCTTTGCAAAGCTGGACTAGTCACCTTTCTGTTGCTTATTGCTATGTTTGTGTGTTAAACGTGTATTAATGAGGTGTAACCACAATGCACATACAGTGTTACCGAGTTTAAAAACAAGCATTAGAATAGCCAATAGGTCTCGCCTTAGGGGCGTTATAAGTGTTTTGACAGAGCTATGGGCTTTGTTAATGTTTTTAATATGGCTTGTATAGTATTGTGAATGTTGTGCAGCATGTTTAAAAGTTATGTTATAATAAAAAAACGTTGCGGTACAAAAGGGGGTGGTGATGGACGGAGCATCAGAACCAATCAAACACTCACACCCAGTCAACAGATCTGGGTTTGATCCATCACCGTTCTTTAGCCCACTCTGCCACCCCAGTTCAAACATGGCCATATGCAATCAGTCTGACCCTGTGCCTCATGGGAACAGTCCAGCCCGAACTGCCAAGCCATGCCTTCCCTGGACCGGAAACAAGCTTCCTAGGACCGGTTTCTGGCATTTCAGCCGTCTTCAGCCAGGCTTGCTTGAATCCAGTGGCAAAGTGAGAAAGGGACTCACGTCTGAGCATACCCTGCCAACTTACGGCGAACAAAGCGGTACAAAAAGGGGTGGTGATGGACCGAGCATCAGAACCACTCAAACACTCACACCCAGTCAACAGATCTGGGTTTGATCCATCACCGTTCTTTAGCCAACTCTGCCACCCCAGTTCAGACATGAAAAACGTGTTATAACCATTGCTGGTACCTTATATATAACCTAAAAAAAACATTCTATACAACTGAAGTATCGTAGGTTAGGTTTGCTCTATAAGCGTCGGTATTAAATATGAAGTGCCTTGGTGAGTCCCAGAAACCACCAGCTCAAATTAAGCACTGTAGGTTACAAAATGCAAAAAGCATATTAAACGGCACGCACAATAACTGCATCGCAGTCCTTAAATAAGAGCTATATCCGAAATGTGTTTTACTTGTGTATGTTTTAAAAGCCAAAGAGCATGTAAAACATTGCGCACAATAACATCGCAGTTTATAAATGAAAAATATATCATAAATGAGTTTTACTTGTGCGTGTTATTATGCGTTTTAATATATCTTTAAATGGTGCTTATAAAAAGCACTCCAAAACCTTTGGGTCCAGTTTGTACTGTAAGCACCGGTGTTGACAATTAAATGCAGTGGGGAGTGCAGGGAAACACTGGCTCAAATTAGCACTACTATAAAACATTTTTTTTAAAAGGAACAGATTAGGAGAAGCAAATGTCATTTGGGAAAGCTATCATGTAACCGGCAAAGATGCCGACTTTAGAGCTGGGGAACAAAGTTCGAGTCTTGGCATCGGATCAATATCCTGTGATCCTGGGCCAATCACTTAATTGCCATGTTTGTGCCAAAAATTCTTATGCCCTTAAGTGATATTTATAAAAATAAGTATTTGTTCCATAAAGTAATATGTACTTAAGTAATGCTTATAAAAAGCACTCCAAAAACGCTGGGTCCAGTTTATGCTATAAGTGCCAGTGTTTATAATTAAGTGCTGTGGTGAGTTCCGGAAAGCACCAGCTCAAATTAAGCACTACTATAGAAAAAGTAACAGATTAGGAGAGGCAAATGCCATTAGGGAAAAGCTATAACAAAGCACTGAAAGGTGCTGACTTCAGAGCTAGGGAACAAAGTTTGAGTTTTGGCATTGGCCCAACATCCTGTGATCCTGGGCAAATCACTTAGTCTTGGCTTTTCTACCAGAAAATAATATGCCCTTAAATTATGCTCCTAAAAAGAATTCCAATATTTTTTGGTCCAGTTTGCTGTATAAGTGCCAGTGTTATTTAAATGCTGTGGTGAGTCCTGGAATCCACCGGCTCAAAAATAGCACTGGCGGTTACAAAATCAAAGCACCATATTAAACACCGTAAAAAATAAGAATATCAAGATCTAAAAAGAAGTATCTCAAAACCCCAAACTCTGACTTGCTCTGCCTCAGCCCCATCGGCCTTACAGAAGCAACGTCCTGTCCTAATTTACCTAGACCACCTGTATCCACCGACGACTCTCACTGTGGTTTCAGATCCAGCAGGGAACCGTTGGGCTTATTAAGAAATAGAAAATATGGGTGACCGGGAGAGCAAAGGGGGAGGAAAGGTGATTTCAGAGGATGAGGACTCGAGATTTTATGCGGAAGGGAAAGGAGTAACATAAGCGGAGTGGTAATATAGGCAAGGATAGGAGAAGCTACAGCATCATTACCGAGCATGGACAGAGGAGAGCGCGACTGACCTATAATGGCCACAGAACAGATGAAGAACAGGGAACACTGGATTACTGCGGAGTGATTAAGGACGGAGTAAGATTGACCGCGAATGGAAGGGAGTGAGACTGACCACTTATTACTGCAGACTAAACAAAGTAAACTTAGCACAAGTGACTGATGTGCACTACAGATTGCATGAAGGAGGAGTAAGAGTGTCACATCATTCATGCACGCGGCACAAGCAGCGAGAGTGACTGATCACTACTCCATAGTGCACAAAAAACAGACTGAGCACAAGACTGCGAAAAACACTGATGCTGGGAAAGTGACCGATAATTACCAAGTAAGAACTACCAAAGTCATTTCAACCGCATGCGGATCAGGGTAGCGCACACTGTACAAACACCAAACACGCTGCAGCAAGGTGGGAACACAAGCATTTGAGACCAGTGCAGCCGCGAAAGTGAAAGCGATCGTAACCTGATCCAAAACAGATGGCACCCTGCGCGCCCCTGCTCGCTCCCGCAAGCTGGATGCCATGGGAGGAAACATTTACTGGAAAAGGTGGGACATGCACCCGTCATTTTTGAAAGCCACACGCAAAGGCCAATACAATGTGTGAAAAATCGAACCACACGCACTAGTTTTCAGAAAAGCTGGAGTGATTCGAAGAGGCCTTCTCCCGCGCTAAGCTCAACCTAATGACATAATAAAGAGGTACTATTACAAAATGTGCCACATTATGCCTCATTTGATTTTTTTCTTGCCGCATAATTTACTCAATCCTGGCACAAAATGTGGCCCTCTCCTGCCACATAATTCCAGTGTCCCTGCCTGTACCTCATGAGCGGTTTGAAGCCCTGTACAAATTCAGCTATAATACACTACAATCATAGCTGAGAGGTTCACCTGCATTCTTCGTTAAACTCTGCAGTCCTGTAGGCCTTATCCTCTCTCTTGTTACCCCTGGGGATGCTTGAACCTCTCAAGGCCTCCTTTTCAGATGCTTGGCACTTTGCCAGTTGCCTGTGGCTTCTTGTTTGCCTGGGACCGAGATCTGAGCCTGGTACTTGTTCCTCTCTACCCTGCAGTTGCCTACTTAGTTGAGCTGCAGTGAGCTTAAGTCTCACAACTCCCATCTTTTAAAGGCTGCCCTGTGCCTAGCTGCAGTATAAACCACATGCTGCCCACGTCACTCGCCCTCATCCAAGTGCCAGTATGTCAAGAGTAGTCTTTGGGCTTCCTTAGCATGCAGCATCGACCTTTGCAGATACTGTGTACTGGTCCTCTGGCTCGCCCCCCCCCCGGACTCAGCTGGTGACCACTCATCAGGGTGTCGCATCTGAGCCCTTTTACTTCGTGATGGGCTAAGCCCATTTGTTCCCTTGTAATATGGACCGCAAGGATTCTAGAGGCCCTCCTGGGTGCTTGTAGTTGAATTATTGTTCTCTTACTTTATGCTTGTGTTGATTTAGTGCTTGTGACTTGTGCAGGCGGAGGAACGCATATCCACAGAGCAAGTGCCTGGTGTATATATGTGTGGGTCTATGTCTTTTTGTGGGTATACGTACATATAATGGGCAACCATGTTATATGGTCCAGTATTGCCAACCATGAGGCTGAAAGTTTGGAAGTGTCGCCAGAAGCGTGAGGTAGCAACATTTGTGTATTTTAAAATGATACATGTTTGTTTTGGGTACTTTGCATTAAATCACGTTTTTCTTCAAAGTATAGCTTAAAATGAGCTGTGATTGGATTATAACATTTCCTAGATGTTAGACATGGATGCGAAAATGATTCTGTCCAACGTAACTTTATTCTCCAAAAGCAGTTAGAAAAAATCTAGAACACTACATATCCCTAAAGCCTTCAGGACAACAGTAGTCAAACACTGAACCACAGTCCAAGTTACTCTAGACCTCTCCATGTAAACACCCCCTGTTTTCATACTTCTCTCCATTTAAATCCTGCTTCTGTTCGGCACTCATCACCAGTAAAAAAATAAGAAAGACATGAATAACTTCCTTCAATACTTTCTCTTAAATCTGTTTACACATTAGGGATAAAAACACTGTTGCGTTATATACATTGTATGTCTTAATGATAAACCAATCTTAATAGGGACAAGCATTTGCAATGCAATAGGTCTTGCGTTTCCAAGAGTTTGAGCTATTGACATTGTAAGTGACAATGCCTTTTTATTTATGTGTTTTTAAAACCAATAAATAAAAGGCATG
Organism: Triturus cristatus; assembly: GCF_964204655.1. Classification (NCBI taxonomy): domain Eukaryota; kingdom Metazoa; phylum Chordata; class Amphibia; order Caudata; family Salamandridae; genus Triturus; species Triturus cristatus. The sequence goes on from NC_140589.1 coordinate 46,010,066, forward strand.
GACATTTACAATGCCGAGAGCTTAAATTCTCGCAAATGCGTTTGGCCATGAAGCAATATTTGTCCAGTCCAGCTTTGCAAAGATCCTTCCACTGTGCAGCAACATGTCTCATAGCATTTTTAGTACCTTTTTGAAGCATTTAATTAATCGCACCCAACTACTGGTTAACCCCTAGCGCCCTAGCTTCCTTCACCATGGATTCATAAGCCTGAATGCGTTGTACCACAAAGCAAACACAAGGAGATGATGGACGGAGCACTGAAACTTTTTAGGCACTCACCCCCAGTCACAAATCTAGGTTGAATCCATCATCGTTCTTTAGCTCACTTTGCCACCCCAGTTTAGACACAGCCATATGCAAATCAGTCTTGGCCCTGTGCCTCGTGGGAACAGTTCAGCCCAAACTGCCAAGCCAGGTCTTCCCTGGACCGGAAACAAGCATCCTGGGACCGGTTTCGGGGGTAACACCCCTCATCAGCCAGGCTAACTTGAATATAGTGGCAAAGGACCAACATCGGGGCATACCCTGCCAATTTAGGGCGAACAAAGCAAACACAAGGAGATGATGGATGGAGCGCTGAAACTTTTTAGACACTCACCCCCAGTCACAGATCTGGGTTGAATCCATTGTCGTTCTTTTGCTCACTTCGCCACCGCAGTTCAGACCCAGCTATATGCAAATCAGTCTTGACCCTGTGCTTCAGGGGAACAGTCCATCCCGAAATGGCAAGCCAGGTCTTCCCTGTGATGAATACAAGCCCCAGCTAGGCCCGCAAGAGACAAGGGTTCGCTCTTCTGTAACGAAATCTATAAGGAAGTTGGCACGGAAACTGCAAAGTACAAAAACAACGTTTATTAACCCTTAAGGGTGGTCCTACAATCCACACAACACTCTTCAGTATTGCAAGGAGTAGCACACAGAACTTGCATACACAGTCCCCTTTTATACACAGCGAAGGGGCTCATGAGTGGGTGGATACCACTAGGTTGAAGAACATTACCATTTAGGGTCATTCTCGATACCAAATCAATACATGGGCGGAGCTAACACACTCCTTGGGCCCGCGAAAACACATGGTCAAGCAAAGCTAATTATAACAGATGTGGTCAAGTCTGGGCATGCGCCAGACGGGCAAGGGAGAGCTATTTATAACCTGTTGCTAGGCAGATCACAAGAGCAACTAACACAGAAGTCGGACTCTTCTCGTGGTGAGCACATGGCAGCATGTCAATACAAAATGGAGTCCGGACTTCGGCCAACATAATGGGGAAAACACGATAAAAGGGAAACACTAATGTTTTCAGTAAATGCTTAATCACATTCTGCCTTAATTTACAACAGACGACCCTTTCAGCATTTACTGAAGACATCTGGCTTCCAAGAATAATCATCGTATATGTCAATTATCATCATTCCTTTAACCTCTTTAGCTAGACCCTTCTGGCGGGCAACTTCGGCAATAGCTTTCTTATCTGGAATGCAGAATGAAATGCATACAGAACAGCACAATGGTCCACATTGAATACACATACAGAGAAAAAACAGAATTGCTATAATAATACAGAGACCAGTTAAGACCTTCCATCCCCAGGCAGTAACCAATGCCCAAAACCATCCAGAAAAGGACCAAGTGCCATTTTCTGTGTGGATTTCAGCTGCTATTTTATGCAGCTTATTAATGGCGTTATAAACGGATGGCGTATGATCAGGAATGAACACACAACAGCTACTTCCAATAATTTTACAGGCTCCTCCTCGATCAGCTAGCATCACATCCAATACCATACGATTCTGTAATGCAACAATCCTGGTAATCTGTAATTCTTCCGTAAGATTCCCAAGAGCAGCAGCAGTCTGATTAGTCACAGCTTCTACCACTCTTGTTAATCTTCGGATCTTCCTACTATTCAACGCGGCTCCGACAAAGAAAAACAGTCCTAAATTAAAATCAATATACTGTTGCAAACTGGTATCAGTTTGATCCACATCATCGATCGATAAAGTACGTTTATACCTATTTACAGTCACATTATTCAACAATTTCAAGTCTTTATGATACGATGCAGGTGCTAGGAATACAGGAGGTAATAGGAATGATACATAGCATACCCCAGACCACCCAGCCGGCAGACGGTAATAACCTTTATTTCCACATACAAAGTAGGTATTATGGGATGCTAGGAAGGTGCTGTTGTTCAACCCATCAATGTTTAGAACAGTAAGGCAATCACTGACACCAACAGGGATGAAACCCACACTCTGGACACACAAGTCCGCTTGAGCTTGTGCTACTTGAATTACAAATTTCTCTCTTCCCATAGTGTCTCTGGTGTTCGTGAAGATATAGGGAATGGATTCATTGTCCGGTCGGTATTCTTCCCATTCCCAAATTGTCCCATTCGCTTGTGGATATCCATTCTTGTCCTGATGGCATTCTTTATTAAGTCTGAAAAGCAATCGTCCCACTGTCGGTTTTCGAGTGGCAAACAACAGAGTATACCATGCTCTACAAGAGCCATTGTGAGAGAAAGGAAGTGGTATGAATGGCGTACCTCCTTTCTTCTGATGGGCTGGCATCATCCCACATATCCAACAGTTCGTAGCGTTTGTAGCAACGTGGGTGTGATGCAGCATCTGAATGAAAGTGTTATTCAAATAGGATTGCCGATGCTTCAACTCTTGGTATGGCAATGTGTAAAAGTAGTGCTCCGCAGGCACTGGAGTCGTCAACACAAGTGTCTCTCGGGCTGGAGTTGCCTCCTCCACAAACCATGTGGTTATACCAACAATAGCTACTGTTAGCATGAACCCCAACGCACAAAGAATTTTCTTCTTCTCCATGTCAAAGGAAATAATACCCTGATATCTTCCTGCAACTAAAAGTCTGTCAGAACTCTTCCCCTTGGGCAGCGGTTGATTTCTTCACCAGCGGGCCAAGACGGGTGTCGCTACACTAATGCAGGGCTGATCTCCCCCCCCTTGCCTCATCGGCTCTCCGTTTCACTAACCCAAGGGCCGTTCTGACAGTATGTCCCGGTACCGGAAACCTCACTTCCTTGGTCGCAGATGATATCGCCTTCCTCCAGAAGTCGTATGGTCCGGAAAAAGCTCCTCAATGTCGTTTGGCTCTGCAGCACGGCCTGTCTCTGCTGCTAGGATGTCTCGTTGATCGGTCAGCACGGCAGACTCCACCAATCCGGGCGGTACCTTTCGACAGTGCAAGGAATGGATCCAGTTCTTCCTGTTCGAGACTCGCACTGCCGTCCTCGTTGCAAGAAGGACTTGCTCAGGTCCGACCCATCTCGGCTCCAAACTGTTCGTTCTGTCGAAGACCTTCAGCATGACATGATCCCCAGGGCGGAGACCATGTCCTTCACCGGTAGACCGATCAGGGAGCGCCTCTCGGACCTGTTGATGAATAGAAACCAAGTTATCCGTTAACTGTGCCAGATAATCACTCATCATCACACAAGGTACATCATACACAGCCTTAGGCCTTGGTGGACCCCAAATATTCATTGGGCGTCCAAATACAATCTCATAAGGTGTAAGGCCGGTTCGAGAGTGTGGCACCGACCTAATTGACAATAACGCCAGTGGCAAGGCGTCTGGCCAAGTCAAAGATGTTGAAGCTTGAATTTTGGCGATCTTAAGCTTCAGTGTACCATTATACTTCTCGACTAGTCCTGCAGACTGAGGATGGAACACGGCGTGAAACTTCTGGGTGATGCCTAGGCCCTTCAAGACATACTTTATAACATCTGCTACAAAGTGAGGGCCATTATCACTCCACAGAAGTCTACAGACGCCGTATCGGGGGAAAAACTCTTTCAGCAATAGCTTCGCTGTAGTCATTGCAGTATTGTCTTTCGCAGGGTACGCCTCAACCCACTTACTGAAAGCGCAAACCACTACTAGAACATACTTCAAATTGTTACAGCGCTCAAGCTGGATGTAATCCATCTGCAGAACCTCAAAGGGTGCAGTGGGTGTCGCAAATCCTCCTGCTGGAGTTCGCGTGCCTTTCCCTGGGTTGTACTTCAGACAAATCATACAGGTCTGCACCACCCTCTTTGCTGTGCTAGCAATCTCTGGATGCTCCCAGACTTGGGTAAGCAATTTCACAATTGCGGAAGCTCCAACATGTGCTAGCCCATGTGCCATCTGGACCATAGGTTGTACAAAAGCCGTGGGTAACTTCCATCTATCCATCTGCTTATTTCTCCAGCAACCCTCGTCATCCAGTTCTCCTTCGCTAGCCCATTGTTCCCGCTCTTTGTCAGAAGCGGTCTTTTGTATTTCTCGCACTTCCTCCTTCGCATCATGCCATCTCTCCACCTGTGACTTCACTACGTACATGGCAGTAGTACCGGGCTGCATCGCAGTCTCCCGTGCTACTCGATCCGCTAACGCATTTCCTTCTCCAACCTTATCAACCACTTTCCTATGGGCGCTACACTTAACAATGGCGATTTTCTTTGGGTATGTCAATGCAGTTAAAAGGTTGTGAACTAACTCCCCATGCATTATCTGTACCCCATGTGATGTTAGGAACCCTCTCTCCTTCCAGAGTAGGCCGAAATCGTGCGCTACTCCGAAGGCATAGCGGCTATCTGTGTAAACATTCACACACAATCCTGTACTGAGCTCACACGCTCGTGTCAACGCTATTAGTTCCGCCGCTTGAGCTGATTTCTGTGGTATGCGTGCTGTCTCCACTATTGTTTGTAGTGTGGTAATTGCATACGCTGCTGAAGTCGTACCATCTGGCAGCTTCAGGCATGATCCATCTACCCACAACTCTCCATCTACATCTGAAAAGGGCGTATCCTGGAGATCAATACGACCCTTTGTTTGTTCCTCAGTCACAAGAATACAATCATGCGCTTTCTGTGCCTCAGGCTGGGTCTCGGGGTATGGCAACAATGTGGCCGGGTTTAATGTCACGCACCTTTTTAACGTAATGTGAGGAGCTAAAAGCGTCAACTCATATCCCGTTAAACGGGCACTGGTCAAATGCTGCGTCTTTGTTTGATTAAGCAGGGCATCAACAGCGTGGGGAACTAACACCAACAGTTTATGGGACAATACAATTCCTTCACTCTGCCGTATTGACACAGCTGTCGCCGCAACCGAGCGAAAACACCCCGGCAATGCTCGGGCGACAGGATCAAGTACAGCCGAAAAGTATGCACAAGGGCGCTGCTTATCGCCGTGCATCTGCACTAAGACTGATAATGCACATCCATCTTTCTCATGCACATACAACGAAAAGGGTTTTGCATAATCAGGGGTCCCTAACACTGGTGCTGAACAAAGGGCCTGTCTTAATTGCTGAAAAGCAGCGTCACACTCATCTGACCAGGGGATCGGGATGGGCGTGTCTTTTGTCAAGAGCGCTAGTAATGGCTTAGCTATGTGTGAAAACCCCAATATCCACTGTCTACAAAAAGAAACAAGACCCAAAAATGCACGCACGTCCTTCTGCGTGGATGGCCTTGGTGTGTCCAAAATTACTTGGATACGATCTGGTGTGAGTGCACGCCCCTCCTTAGACAAAAGGTGACCCAAATAAGTCACCTTTGGTCTACAGAATTGCAATTTCTTCCTAGATACCTTATGATTGTGGGATGCTAAAAAGGAAAGTAAGGCTATCGTGCTTTTCTCGCACAACTCCAGGGTGTCAGCCGCCAACAAGATGTCATCGACATATTGAATGAGGGCGACCCCCTCGAGTAAAACAAAGGAATCCAACTGTCGCTTCAAAGCCTGACTGTAAATACTAGGGCTTTCTGTATAGCCTTGGGGAATTCTACAAAAACGATAAGATCTATTGTTTAATGTGAACCCAAAAAGAAATCGGCTATCAGGGTGAATGGGAATAGAAAAGAAGGCATTTTTCAAATCAATCACTGAGAACACGGTCGCCGTAGGCGGGACCAAGGTGAGCAACGTCGTGATATCGGAAACCACCGGGTACTGAGGTATCACGATCTTGTTCACCTCCCTCAAATCAATTATAAACCGATAAACCTTTGCATCCGTGTCCTTTTTCAGAATAGGGAGAATCGGACTGTTACAGATATTATAGGGAACTTCTTCCACTACCCCCACTGCGATCAAGTCTTGCACAATCTGTATGAGAGCCTCCTCGCCCTCCTGGGAAATACGATACTGTGGGAGGCGCGGTAGTACCGCCCCCTCCTGGACACTAATGTGGACCGGAGGAATCACCATTTGTCCGACATCTGTGTCCGATGTTGCCCATAAAGTTTGGGGGAGGGTAGCCAACAACACGTCCTCTGAGATCGTACACATCCGCCCAGATCGGGGGTAGTTGTCATTTAAAATCACCCTCACACCCTCAGGGGAACAGCGAATGGTAGCCCTAAAATGCTTTAACATATCAAGGCCCATAATGTTATCCGGTGTGTACGGAGCAAGCAGAAACGGACAAGGCGCAGAAAAACAATCAACTTTAAATGCAAGGGGCTGTGAAAGAGGGCTTCGGGAAAGTGTACCGTCAAACCCTACCGATGTAACTATTGAGCCGGATGGGGGAGCCCCCGGAACCAAGTACCTAGACAATACACTACGTGTCGCTCCTGTATCCACTAGGAACTGATCAGTAGAACCTAAAACCTCAGCCGATACATAAGGACCCGACTGATCGACCGGCACCTCAACTGATTCGGACCCCCATCCTACGCATTCCTATGCATACTGAGAATCATGATATCCTGAGCGATCGATGTCCGATACACGATACTGGTGCTGGCGATCAAAAACATTTGAGCTATCTCGGTGCTGTCCAGCGGTATCGAAACGGACATTATCGTTGGAATTCCCTCTAAAGTTCGAGAAGCCCCCTCTACCTCTCGGGCCACCCGGAGTGTGCCCCTGACGCGAAGCACGCAACGCTGGGCAATCCCTGGCCCAATGGCCCAACTGCTTGCAATACGCACACTGGTTCCTATTCAAATCAGATCGGCCCGAAGGGGGACCATAAGATCCGCCCCTTCCTCTATTATTATTTCCCCGGCGGGGCGGGCCATATACTTGTGCTAACATCACTTTGGTTTTAAGATCTTTCGATTTCTTCTCCTCCTGGCCCTTCGCCTCGTGCTCCTGACGCTCATAATACTGGGCGATGGTCAGAAGGGCCGTCGGAGTCGCGGAGGACCAAGAACTCTCACTCGCTTTTAACCGGGCCGCAACTGCCGGCAGCAGATTAGCCACATATTTGTCCGCGAAAAGGTGGCGGCCCGTGTCGTCAGTAAGCGACTGGCCACTAAAATCATGGAACGTTTCCTCAAAACGCGTAAAGAAGTCCGCGACTGACTCGTCAACTTTCTGTTTACACGCAGCTAACATATTCCAATCAATCTTTTTAGGGGGGATAATCGTCTTCAACTTAGCCACAATAGCCGCAGGGAGATCTAAAATATTCTGGGGTGGTTTCTGTGCGGGCTTCCGTTCCCTATCCTCATCCTCAAGGTCAGACCACCGGGCCTTGAAGGCAACCGCATCATCTACCTTCCGGACAGAGCGCCACGTATCCGGCGGTAGGATAAGGCCAAAGAACAGGTCTATATCCGCCAAGGTCATAATGCAAGAATTCAAGGCCCCCTCGACTTCTTCATAGAAGGCCGCTGGATTCTTGCGGGGGTCAGGCAGCGCATTCTTTAATGCCATAACATCGGCCCTATGCCATGGAGTATAAACCCAGTTATATACAAAATATCCCCTTGCATCGGCGGAGTTAACATCCGAGCTAGTCCCCGCTCCTTTAGGAGGAACATACAAAGGCGCCGCCTCTCGCATTGGTTTAGCATGCACTATGTCATCCTTATCTGACTGGGAGGCGGATGGGTGGCCCCCTGCTGCAGACGAATCCGACTGCTTCTCCTCCTCCGTTTGTTGACGTGCTTTCTCTCTAAGGGCCAGTACCTCGTCCCGCAGAGCGAACAGCCGCCGAGCCGCCTCAGAAGCCTTAGGGGGAGAAAAAACACCATTACGTAATGCTCCGGCATCCGAAGACACGTCGTCAGGCTCAAGGACACTAGAATATTTTCGGAAAGCTGCGATTACTTCTTCTGAAAAATGAGACAGAAAATACACCCTCTCTCTATCTTGCCACGACCCCCAAGCATGGAACAACTCATCCATAGACATCTTGCCCTTAAGTGCACGAAGGGAAAGTTTCCGGAGCTCAGCCATATACTCGGCCGATAACATGGACCGTGTGTCGACCTTACCCGGAGCCGGGCCAGAATCTTGCGGCCGTGGAGCAGATGCGCCAACATAAGGGGGCGGAGAGCGATCTAGTAAATAAAAATCGTCATCAGGATTATTAAGGACAGGATAAAGCGGCTGACGAACAACATATTGACCCGAAACTTGTAGCCTACGCTCTTTCTCTTGTCTGTCCGTTTGCTCTTTGTCCTCCCGACGCTTCGCTTCCTGCGCTCGCACATGATCATTCTTTCGCTGCTCCTTATCAAACAGCGCTTTCTCACGTTTCTCTCGCTCACGCACTTCCTTCACCCATAATCGCACACACTCAAACATATCCTGACGAGCACGTCGCTTACACATACACTGTTCCACATACTCAATCTTACGTATATCAAACGATCCATACAAAGGCCATCGCAACTCAGGATCCTTCCTAGTATATTTCCTCCATAACGTGCTGTACATTATGGAAGAAAGACCATGCTTCACGTACATATCCCTATTAGGAGTCCCCTCTGGGGGAGCTGGAGCAGATTCCTCGAGGTTCAACCGGTTCCCAAGACAGCAACACCACTTACGGAGTGCGCTGAAAGCAGGCATGTTAGGAATAATGCAAAATGTGCAGTATTATCAAAAAAATGGCACTTAATCGTTGCGCCGTTCAAAGTTTACACAGCTCCGGAGAAATTTCTCCACATTACCTGCCTATATGTGTTGCAACGCATATATTTTCACAAAGACAAATTCAAAATATGACTAGTCACCATCAATCAAACTCAAATAGCCAGACCAGGCTTCAAAACTCGGAGCAAGTACCGTACAACGGTTCTTACCAATCAAGAGTCCAGGTTCCAACTGCCAAGCTCCACAATCGCCCAAACGGCTCTCACGGCAGGACCGACAGAAGAGGTCTCAGTCGATGACCGGCGCCACCCAGATGGTCAGCTCGGAAGGGAAGGAAGAAAAACCTCGGGATGCCAAGGCTAAGACGCCGCTGGCAGTGATCACGTCCCTGGCCAAACTCCTCACCTTCGTCGCGACCAGTCCTTCGAGCATCCGAGTCGCCGATGAGCCCCACGTGACGGGCGCCAATTGATGAATACAAGCCCCAGCTAGGCCCGCAAGAGACAAGGGTTCGCTCTTCTGTAACGAAATCTATAAGGAAGTTGGCACGGAAACTGCAAAGTACAAAAACAACGTTTATTAACCCTTAAGGGTGGTCCTACAATCCACACAACACTCTTCAGTATTGCAAGGAGTAGCACACAGAACTTGCATACACAGTCCCCTTTTATACACAGCGAAGGGGCTCATGAGTGGGTGGATACCACTAGGTTGAAGAACATTACCATTTAGGGTCATTCTCGATACCAAATCAATACATGGGCGGAGCTAACACACTCCTTGGGCCCGCGAAAACACATGGTCAAGCAAAGCTAATTATAACAGATGTGGTCAAGTCTGGGCATGCGCCAGACGGGCAAGGGAGAGCTATTTATAACCTGTTGCTAGGCAGATCACAAGAGCAACTAACACAGAAGTCGGACTCTTCTCGTGGTGAGCACATGGCAGCATGTCAATACAAAATGGAGTCCGGACTTCGGCCAACATAATGGGGAAAACACGATAAAAGGGAAACACTAATGTTTTCAGTAAATGCTTAATCACATTCTGCCTTAATTTACAACACCTGAACCAGAAAGAAGCATCCTGGGACCACACACAATTTTGACAATCCTTAGACCAGGTAAAATATTTGCTATTTGTTGTTGAACGCCTAGAAACTGCAAGTGTTACTCCATGCGGTGTAAACTTTCTGCCAGATAAGTCTTGAACCCCAACATCAGAGAGTTGTTTGCAAGACACCAGGCACAGAAGCATAGCCAACTTATCGGACATTCACTTCCTCATTAAAAACGTGTTTTTTACTGGTAAAGAAACACAATCCATGCTCAGTTCACATCCCATACAAAGAAATCTCTCGGCACTGGGAGCAGTGCAAGTGTCGCACCTCATCAATTGTCGCTCAGTGGGATGCTGTCCTACTGCAGTCCCATCTAGAAACAGGTGACCTTGTTGATCTGAAAGTGTTTACTGACCTGTAACCTTGGCGTTCTTCAGCCCTTTCTGATAGGATGTTCAGAATATGGACCATTTCTGCCTTAACAGGATCCAAATTCCGTTAGACACCAACCAGTTCATCAACGCCAAGCCGATTTGTACCTCCTTGAAAGTGCCTTCTGGCCAAGCGAGTTTGAGGAACTCTGCAGCATGTCAAGGAAGGCGTGATACTTCCTAGCAATCTGGTAATCCTCCAAGCCATGAGTTGGGGTGTCTCCTCCTCCACCAAGCGATGGCAAACTCCTTGTGGATCCATGAACATGTTCTGAAGGAGTGGGAGATCAAGCAATACCTTCCAAGATCATTCCAGTAGAACTGACCATCAAAACAGCGACCTCTAAATCAGTGTTACTAATGTCTTCTCACGAGAGCTACCACTTTTACAATCCTGGCAGATAGCAGGATAGCATAATTGTTCTTAGTTTTCCCATTCTGAAGGAGCACATCTTTGGCCACCCGCCCCTGAACTGGTCTCCAACTGAAGTATCTGGGAAGTTGGTCATCCGGACGAGACACAAACGGGTCTGCTCTAAATGTTCCCAATACCTCATCAGGGCCCGCAAAATATCTGCTTATAACTTCCAAATTAAGGAATCCTGAAAGTACTGTACATGAAACCCTAACTTTAGGTAAGACCAATCGACCAGTACAGGGTAAAAGTGCAGCATGCTTCTTTTCCAGGTTTGGGCTATGGAGGGAGTGCATTCTGAAGTGCGCCTCATCCCCAGGAAGTGCAGGTGCCCTTGAGGGTGAAAGGGTAAGTGGACTATGAGTATGGTGCACCAATTATCATTAAAGGGGGTCACCTGCTCTTGTATATGGAGGGTCAAATGAGTTGAGTTGTTATATATAACTCAGCGCTGTCACCGCTTGCTATAGGGAACATTTACAACCTGCGGCACATGGAGCACATGTTTGTTGTAGCATGATAAATTGACCCTGAGGTTCTGCACCAAGAATCGTACTATGTCTGTCCGTGGGCGACTTGCTCAACTATCGTAACAATGTTAAGGTACATTGAGCTGGAGAAGAGTTTGATTAGGTGATGTGGCAGCACATTTGAGTTTCACATAATTAAACTTAAAATAGGCAGGTCACTAATCAATCAATCCGGTCCTATTGGTATGGTGCTGCCTGTCACCCTTGAGGTTCTCCAGGCGCTTTCGGCTGGTCTCAGTCAAACAGCGAGGTCTTGACTCCCTTCCTGAACTCGGCCAGAGATGGTGCAGTGCGCAGGTGGAGCGGCAGGGTGTTCCATGTTTTGGCGGAGAGGTGGGAGGAGTGTTCTCCGGTGCGGCTGTGACGAATGTGTGGAGTCTCTGCGAGGGTGATGCGTGCGGAGCGTTGGCTCCTGTTTGACTGGAGTAAGAAGAGTAGGCGGTGGTTCAGGTAGGCAGGTCCTTGGTTATGGGGTCTTTGTAGGCGTGGGTCAGGAGTTTGGAATGGCCCCTCTTCTGAACAGGTCCTTCAGGTGTTGGGTAATGTGGTTTCTTTTGGGTAGGTTGAGGATGAGTGGCCGCCGTGTTCTAGATCGACTGTAGTCTTTCCGTGAGTTTGGTGGCTACAGTGAGTAGTTAGAGGTGACTTTTTGGGCAGCAATAGCTGCATTCAGAGCCAACCAGCAGTGTGACCAGCAGGCGACTGAGCCAACCCGCAGCTGCTGTTTAAACATAGAAAACCAGAACTAGCTCTCAAGCGCTTTCCTCTGAAATGAGCTCTCGTCACTGGGATTTGTCATTTTATTTTATTGATTTATGTTGTTGGAACTCCTTCTTAGAAAGCATGAAGCTTTTTTTCATGTTACTGCACGCTGGAGGTGGTAACATGTGTTTGCAAGGAATGACTTGCTGGCATGCGGATTGCATGTCCTGTTATTGTCTTCATACGAATGAGCAAACTGTTTACGTGGTTTGAGAAACGAGTGATGGTTTGATCGAGTAATATGAATAAAATCCTCTCATGTTCAAAAGGAGTCTTTAGTGGCTTGCAATATCATTATAATTCAGGCTCCTGTTTTCCATTTTGTACTGATTTTTACAGATCAATACAGACAGTGTTTCCGGTCTGTATTTTTAAAAGCAGAAATACTGAAAATTGTGCTTTAATGAGTGACCTTCTGTGCTGTGTGTGAATTCCAAGACCAGGGGTGAGCAGTTAAGTAGCCATGGGAAGTCAAAAGAAAAAAAACCGGTTAAGATATCTTTAAATACGGCCATATGTTAACATATATGTGTAGTAAGTTGCTAAAATGTACCTGTAGGTGTCGTGTTTTGCTGCTGAATTTGCTAAAACGCAGCAGGGATCAAAGTATGAGAGCCTTTTTATCAGTTAAAGAAATGTGGAAATATACCAATTTTGACTCCATTTATTCGCAAAATATTGTTAAATACCAATAAGATGGCCCAAAAATAAATATGGCTAAATACAGATGGGAATATAACCAAAAAAAAAGCATAAAACCGGAGCCCTAGTTATAATATCTGGTCGATGGGTCTCCAAAACCTTTCAAATACTGGTCTCCGCGACCCCAGAGTGTCTCTCATTGGACAAGCCCTTGTCGCAGACACTGAGGGGCCATTGTCCTGAGGGCAGACAGCAGGATGGGATGAGGGCAGGGGCGTGGCCTGACCTCCCCCATCAGACAGGGCAGCTGTTACATTGAACATGAGCGTCGAAGGGGGGCAGGGGGAGCAGGAAATGAAAGGAGCAGGTGCACTTCTCCCCCACTGAGCCCCTGGTGGGTGGGTGGGGAGGGGGGGGGGTCAACAAAGAGGCTATTCTGGCGCCGGAACGAGGGGTCCCTGTGGAGGACGGACTGCGGAATAAAACAAGCATTGATTAGGAAGTCATAAGACAACAGCAGGACTGCTCGAGCAGGGACCCCTCCCGCCCCCCATGGCCACCGCTCTCTCAGGCATATCAAGAAACGGGATTTCCACCCCCTGGTGTGCTGGTGGCCCTGGTCCCTCGTCTTACAGAGGAAGCAAGCCACTGGGAATCCACCGGCTCTGTAGATCCCATCTTTTGTCCACGCGCTCATAGCACGTGATTACTACAAATGCACTTTTATTCACTTCTACGCTCCCACCAAGCTTGGGGGTCTTTTTTCATTCTCCGCCCGATAAAGGCCTTCCTGCCCTTGACTCCAATACATCACTTTTCCGAATGTGCACATTACTTGTCCAGCGACGTTTGTGAATCCCCCCACTTAGTTCGTTTCCCCCCAAATGTTCTATCGATCCTTGCTCAGAACACCCTGAAAATCCGTAATGTAAAAGGGATTTGATCGCGCCACCTATGACGACAGCAGAAGGTGTATTTATTTGCAAAGCGAACGGGCTAATGCATGTTTATTGTTCCTCAACTTATCGACCACCGGAGGATGGAAGGCTGAATGTACCTGCTTGGACTTGAACCTGTGCCCACGGAGCCCACAGACCAAACTGAGCCGAGCAGCAGCTCACGTCATGTGAATTTGAACATTAAATGTGCACTTTTCTTTGCCGCATTTGGCCCTGTACATTGAACTTCCAGGCACCAGTGGGTTCTTGAATAGGACGCCGTGTGGGCGAGGCGCCTCGGGAGCAGGTCTACTCTGGGCCCTCATCTCAAGCACTGACCCCGGATTCGCAGAGGGTGGGGGGGACTCGGGGAATGTGGTCTGCAGACCATGAACTCAAGCATGTTCTAAGTGGAAGATGTTAGATACGTTGGTCTGTCGCTTAGGAGTGGCTTCTCTTTCTGCCTGGGTTTGCTTCTCAGTAACTACAGACCACTAGGCCCATCCAACACAGAGCAAGACCGTCCCACCCCTGAGAGCCGGGCTCGACCGGGCCGGAGAGCCGAGTCCGACCGGGCCGGAGAGCCGGGCCGTCCAACCCAGACTGACCGCTAGACCCTTTGAAGCTGACCGCTAGGTCCTGCTAACACCGAGTGGAGCCCTGTCCAGTCCCAGTCCCCTCCCAGCTACAGCTCTGTTGGCGGGTCTGTGTGCCCCCGCAGGAGCGCTGCTCACACATTGGCATTGTACACTTGCCATGGGCACCAGGCAGCGCCTCCTGTCTGTGGGGCACCGGCAGCGCCCCGAGGGTTCCGAGGAAGCCTGCCAGCTCCATGGGCCCGTAAACTCGCCCCGCGCAGGCCTGAGTAAAGGAACCAGGAATGCCACCCTTCACCCGCAGTCTCCGTGCCAAGGGCCTTGCCCAGCACCGGGCCCTGGCCTGCCACACCCCGAATATCAGAAACCAACCGGGCACTGGAGAGAGAGCGCAGGCTGGTTCTTCGGCTGCCAGGGAGGCCTTGAAGAGTGTGGGCACGGCAAGCACGTGTCAGGTGACTACCTGCCCCAGGCCGGGGCAGTGCACGTCTGTGTGTAGCACCCAAAGAGCCACTCAAGGTGCTTGTGATGGGCAGCTTCCCTTCCAGAGCACCAGCGCTTGGACGCGTCACTGTGTGACAGGCACGGCGGACTGATCATCTGTCATTTATCACAGTTGACCTAAAGTGCCCTCCATGCAGAGCGTCTTTACACAATCATTTCCCAATCGAATTCTGTGCTCATTCTATCGGTGTCAGAAGGATGAACGCTGGAGTCGGCTTCCATAGCCATAGGATTCGTAGTGATCTGTACATCATGCGCACACATCACTCTAGCGCCTAAGTCTTTCTGTGTTTACCGGGCCACTATTCAGTTCTCACTCAGAATATACAGGTAATGTGGGTCATGCCACTGGCGACGTAGATCGTCACTTGGGAGCGGATATGAGGATCTGCTGATAGCCATTGTTGCTATGTCATTTTGCTGAGATTAAAGTAGCGCTTTATTTCCGTCAGCATCCCTCACAGCACTGTTGGGTGCTCTTCAGGATTTTGCGCACATCCCATAGTCCGTTTTCTGTTTCATCCATCAGTAAAATGCATGTTGTATGTCAGTAAAATGTATGTTGTATGTTGACAGTTGTAATTCTGTTTTAACCGTTTTTCTTCTGTTCCTTGGTATTAACACTCTCCTTTTCTTGTTTTTGCCCTCAGGTTGTTTCAGCAGCCCAAGGTCAAGGGGTGACGCTCTCCGGGAACTACAGCATCAAAACATGGGACTGGCCCAACGCGGTCATCTTTACTGCGACAGTCATTACAACCATCGGTGAGTCTCATGCAATGCGCGTATGTAGCCGAAGTATTGGTGGGTCTCATGCAATGCGCGTGTGTAGCAGAAGTATTGGTGGGTCTCATGCAATGCGCGTGTGTAGCCGCAGTATCGGTGGGTCTCACGCAATGCGCGTATGTAGCCGCAGTATCGGTGGGTCTCCTGCATTGTGCGTATGTAGCCGCAGTATTGGTGGGTCTCCTGCATTGCGTGTATGTAGCCGCAGTATCGGTGGGTCTCTCGCATTGCGTGTATGTAGCCGCAGTATCGGTGGGTCTCTCGCATTGCGTGTATGTAGCCGCAGTATCGGTGGGTCTCTCGCATTGCGTGTATGTAGCCGCAGTATCGGTGGGTCTCACGCATTGCGTGTATGTAGCCGCAGTATTGGTGGGTCTCACGCATTGCGTGTATGTAGCCGCAGTATCGGTGGGTCTCTCGCATTGCGCGTATGTAGCCGCAGTATCGGTGGGTCTCCTGCATTGCGCGTATGTAGCCGCAGTATCGGTGGGTCTCCTGCATTGCGCGTATGTAGCCGCAGTATCGGTGGGTCTCACGCATTGCGTGTATGTAGCCGCAGTATTGGTGGGTCTCATGCATTGCGTGTATGTAGCCGCAGTATCGGTGGGTCTCTCGCATTGCGTGTATGTAGCCGCAGTATCGGTGGGTCTCCTGCATTGCGTGTATGTAGCCGCAGTATTGGTGGGTCTCATGCATTGCGTGTATGTAGCCGCAGTATTGGTGGGTCTCACGCGTTGCGCGTATGTAGCATTTCATGGTGCCGCTCAGGTAGAGGGGTTCCTCTTCCTCTGTTCTGAGATGAGCCTTACAGTTAAAGTTGTGGAGTTTTTCTCTGCTGTAATAAACATAAAAAAATTGAAAGTTGAAAAAAAGTTCAAAGATATGGTAAACCTTCTCATCTACTTTATTGCTTCTAATGATCTACCGCTATGATGGACGGAGTGTTGAACATTGCAAGCACTCGCCCCCAGTCAACTGATCTGGGTTTAATCCATCATTCTTTGGCTCACTCCATCGCCCCCGTTCAGACATGGCCATATGCAAATCAGTCTGACCCTGTGCCTCATGGGAACAGTCCAGCCCGAACTGCCAAGCCATGTCTTCCCTGGACCGGAAACCAGCATCCTGGGACCGGTTTCTGGCTAATCAGCCAGGCTAGCTTGAATCCAGTGGCAAAGTTGTTTTTGCATTTGTCACACCGAGTGGGACGGGTATGCCCAGACGTGGGTCCCGTACTCTCCATGCCACTGGAATCAAGCTATCCTGGCTGATGAGGGGTGAAACCCTGAAACCGGTCCTAGGATGCTTGTTTCCTGTCCGTGGAGGACCCGGCCTTGGCAATTAGGGCTGGACTATTCCCATGAGGCACAGGGTCAAGACTGATTTGCTGGGTTCAAACTGGAACGGTAATGGATTTAGGCCCAGATCTCTGTACTGGGGTGAATGTATGACCTTGTTCTGCATTCTGTCCATCAACTGTTGTTTTTGCACTCTATAAAGTTGCCCATCTTGGGCTGTGATATTTTTCCTGATGGATACTCTTATCTAACCGTGGATTCCTCGTCTATAGAATATCCCACAGCTACACACTGATCAGGAAGATATTTTTTCAGCCTATCCCCTGTGCATCAGTCTGTGGCATCGCGTGGCCCGCGCCATCTCTTCTGCGCTGGAAATGACCACTGGAGCTGCATATAGGGACCACCCAAGCATGCTGACATCCTTTCCTTTCCTTCTACTCCTTGATACGCGGCTCCGGAGCTGGTGCCTGCTTTGTCTCGTCAGTTGAAGAGCTTTTTCTATTCAGATTTCTTTCCAAACTGCAAGGGAACTTGTCGTCTCCTAATACTACGGGGTTTAAGCCTTGTAGGGACTGTCGCAAACAAATGGCTGTGGAGCCTAATCGGCTGCAGGTTCCGAAGCACCTTGAATTTCGGGGTCTAGTGAAGGAATAGTTTGAGGCGTTTAAGGAAGGACTTGCTCTACCAGATCCCACTAGCATGCTTTCCGGCGCCATGGACACCATCTGTTTCTCCTAAACCTGCTTTGGTTTCAGCAGAGCAGACGCCACACCCAGCACCATGATTCATGCCAGTTCCTCCCACATTGTCACCGTACTGCCAAAATTGAAGGAAGATGTATGCCCCCCCTTGTTCTGTCCAACCCTGAACCAAAAGATTCTAAACCTAGCTTCTGTCCAGTGCTCCCCTTACCTCTCCGCTCTGACTGGGTGGCTGACTCCACATGTGATAGAAATCTGTTGTAACCTTTGGGGGGGCTGTGTGAACCAACTGCTGTTGGTTGGAAAGGTGTGAGGAGAACCAGTGAAAGACATTGCTTGTGAATCCTATTTGCGCCATGAGGGTGGGATGGTCAAAGGCAGTCGAAGGCTGCAATAGCAGGCAGGAGTCCTTCATCTGTGGGTAAGACGGCATCGTCTAGGATGTATACGGTGGTGGTCTCTGTGCTGCAGCGTGCACAGGAGCTAGGCTGGTAGTGGTGCAGGGGATGGCTAGCATGGATGCGATCTTGAAGCCACAGTGGGACCGTAACTTGGACCTGGGCTTCCTTATGTGTTCCCCTTTGGAGCCGTTGCACAGCTGTCCTGTCTCCAGACCTTGAAGTAAGCCTTGCTCATCAGCATCACCTCCGCTCCTCATGTGAGTGAGCTACAAGCTTTATCAGTCCAGCCTTCCCATACCGCCTTCTCTCCAGATAAGTTGGTGCTGAGGAATAAAGCGACCTTTCTACTGAAAGGTGTGACTGCATTCCATGTGGGACAGTCCGTTACTCTTCTGGCGTTCTTTACTTCCCCTGGTCCCCCCCCCTTTCACCCCTTGAAAGCGGAGGAGCGAACTATTCACTTGGCACCCAACCGAGCACTCTGCTTTTGCATTGATGGTACCAAAGCCCATCAGGCGGACTGTAAGCCCCTTTGTGGGTTTCTCCTGGGCACAGACAGGCAAGGTCGTGCAGAACAGGACTTTGTCCTGGTGAATACTCCTGCGCATTAAGATCTGCTCATGCCGCCAGGGCCAAGGCTGCTATCGCTGTCCTGGAACACCTGTATTGGGTACTTGTTAGGCGACCACATGACCATCCGCACACAGGTTCATGAAGCACTACTTCCTGCCTTCACAGGTGGGTCTGACCGGAAGGGCATTTTGACTAATCAATCATGCAGGAATGTTTGCTCTGAACCGTTCCACAGACCCGCCGCTGGGATAGCTCCTGCTTTGGTATGTTTCTAAAGGCGAGGAATCTGCCATTAAAAGTATGCATCAGTAACGTGCTTTCTGGTGGATGCTGTATCTAACCACAGGTCACTCACTGCCGTCCCGCCTCCCTGTTATATGGAATAGAATCTTTTGCACCTAAAAAGGTTCCAAATTAGAGGTCTGCACACTCGCACCAATAATTGATTTTTGGGCTCTGCGTTCAAGGGCGCATGCGGCGTCCAGAAAGAAACTGATGTCCACACTCTTGGTGGCGCCTGTATACGACTCCAGCTGTTCTTCTGGGCGGAGCGCAGTCTGCTCAGAGATGCACACCGCCACCTGCTGGCAGGAGGGGCCATGCTGAAAGAATCTTCCAGTCTGGCACCTAGGGATATTCTAAAGGTGAGGCATCTGCGGTTAGATAGACAGCCACCAGAAAGAGCATTACCAAAGGTAAACAACTTGTTAAATTTCAGCCCTGCTCGCCTCAGCCAGATAAGTCTGTAAACACAGGCAGACAGGACTAAAGAGGAGAAAGTTCTGCTCCCCTGAAACCCATTTACAAACATTTGTTTTACATATTTATTGGGGCAATGCAATGATGAACCAAAGCACCAATAAATTCAGGAGTTACACAAAAGATAATCTAAGAAAGCACGCAAAAGAAAAGACGGTTTCCTTTGTTTAAAAATTATCCTGAATGCAGTGTAGATGAGCCTTGGCAAAGCCTAGAAGCCTTGCCTTTTAGCTTTTGTCTCCGCAGACTTATTGGCTTTGACTTTGCATTTGTACGATTCTGTTCAAGGAAATAGGTTCTAGCATGTATCATGATGCATGTTGTACACGTACATGCGTCCTCACACACGCGCTCCTATGGATCATGGTCTACGGCAGCCCCAGCATGATGACTATATGTGCACATGTATCACCACAGACTCTGCGGTCTTTTTTTTTCTTCTTCTAATTTATCACCTTCTGAACGATATTAAAAAAAAAAAAAAAAATTGCTCAAAAGCACATTTTCGGAATGGATTTACCCAGGAGCAAATTATAGCACTTAAAGTAAAAAAAAATATGACTTCTGTATCTGCTGATTTTTATTGTCTTGTTTTCTTTCCTGTAACCATGTAAAGCGCTCTGATACCCGCACGGGTCATGTTCGCGTTCTATAAAACATTAAAAAATAAAAAAAAAGAATGAATAAAAGTCAAATCTGCTAGGAGCTGGGTGTGGGGAAGTTAGTAAACACTGCCGGGAAGTAGGTTGCATGGCGGGATGGGGAAGCAAGAGGCAGGATCGTTATCACGGGGAAAAACACCCAGCAGGGTGGCGAGGGAGGGGTAGGGGAAGCAACAACGAGTCGGGGATGGGTCGAGCAACACAGGAGGGTTTGGGGGACTGAAGGGGGAAACAGCCCACTGATGGAAAGGGGGGGATGGCAGTGAAACTCTTGCGCTCCTTGTAGCGCTAAAAGGAGAATGTGAAAGTAGTTCCCTGTGTGTGAGCAGTGAAAGGATACAAGTCAAAGGATGGGAATGAAGCTGTGCTCCAGGAAAGAGACAAACACAAGAAGAGGAAGGGGAACTATTGAATAGGAAACAAGCACATAAGTGTGACAAAGCCAACCATTGATGAGCAAGGGGCTGCCATAAATCTCAGGGGAAAACAAGGAAGGCTTGGGCCCTGTACTCCCCAGACTGGACCACCCAAATATAGCAATCACAGAAAGGTGTCAAGGGAGGTTTATTTTAAAATATTCGCGATAATCCTGAGACCACCAATTCTGATATTTTTGAGCATTTATTCTGCTTAATTTTGATAATTCAAAAAGACCTTCATAAATAAATTGGGCATGTCTTTTAAAAGGAAACACCACATTAGTAAATCACACAATTGCAACACATTTGTATGCGTAATTTAGAACGATTTCTTTTGGTTGCTTTGGATTACCTCTGCGGGAGGGTGGCTTTCCAAGCCAGCATTACACACACACGGTGTTTGTGGACCATCACACTGCAGAGAGAGTAGACCTACACAGACAAACCAGGGGCGCCCACCCACCACAAGATACCGCAGTGGGTGGAGTGGGCTTGGTTGCTTTGGATTACCTCTGCGGGAGGGTGGCTCCCCAATCCAGCATTACACACACACGGTGTTTGTGGACCATCACACTGCAGAGAGGCTAGACCTACACAGACAAACCAGGGGCGCCCACCCACCACAAGATACGGAAGTGGGTGGAGTGGTCCTTACTGCAATGCAATGTCTGTCTTCGTAATGGTAAACCTTGCATTCCTTCTGATCAATGTCTTCTTCCTTTCAGGCTATGGCAATGTTGCCCCCAAGACCTCAGCCGGCCGCCTCTTCTGTGTCTTCTTCGGCCTCTTCGGGGTGCCGCTCTGCCTGACCTGGATTAGTGCTCTGGGGAAGTTCTTCGCTGGACGGGCCAGGAGACTTGGCCAGTTCATGAGAAAGAGAGGCGTAGGTCTGGTAAGTTCTGGCTCGCGGATGGGAACATGGATTTTAAGAGCCCATAGCTATGGAAGAAGTGCTTCAAGTAATATATCATAATGTTTGTAGTGAAATGTCTGTGGTTTTGTCATGTCCCCTTGTTGCATGTTGGTGTTAGACACACATGAGAAGATGGGCATTTGGCATGTCTTGCACTCAAGTGCAACAAATACCATATTGATTGTGAGACTGTGTACATTGCGTGCTAAAGGGTATAGAGACCTGGTCCAGGGCAAAGGTGAGGGTCCAGGGCATGGCAGAGTAAGGAAAGAGCCTGCTTCATTCCATGGTTTACCTCTAAAAGCATGATATACCCTGGGCGCCCCGGGCACCTCGTGTGGAGCAGAAGGGTCGCCGCCACGTCTTGCTAGATTTCTGATTCAGGGTCGTCTCCATCCTTTGAGTGTGGTTTGTTGCTGCGTCTGAAGTGTGTTTGGCTCTTCTGCTGGTCTTGTCTATGGTAGTGATTTGCAGTCACCTGAGCGGTGGCAGTTAGATGATGCCCCTGCTTCCAACCAGTTTGTTTGTAGGGCGGTGTCTTTGCCATTGGCTCCTCTGTGTAAGGGGAGGCTTTTGATGCCACATTGAATCCGCCCTTCATTACGGTATTGGATGAACCCTTAAGAACCCTCCAGCATTGGCATTTAGTTACTATGGCTTGAGGCACAACCAGGAGGGACAAAGTTTGAGTTTGAACACTCACTATGACCGCGCATTATTACAATGAACCGCCCCATCTGATTTGCCTCTGCTACTACCTCCCGCCTCCACTGCAGGTCCTCACCTCGCTCCTCCCCTGGCTGTACGTCGGAACCACGCTGGCATTTACCGCGCCTTCCTTAACAATGCGGTCCGAACCGCGAATGAGTCTTTGCCAAGCATTCCTTTACCGTGCAAGTAGTTGAAATGACCTGCCCTAGGGAAACTGCTGAGCTTGCAATAGTATCATTTAATATTCCAACTCCAGGCTGCGCACCAGCAGGGAAAGTTTGGGAACTAAAGTCCCGCATCAGTCCAGCAACGCTTTCCTTGGGGCAAGTCATTGTAATGACTTGCGTGGTGAAGGACTGCGTGAAGGTACAGCTGGAGAAGGGTGGCATTGGGGAGGTCGTGTAAGATGACGTAAGAAGGTGCAGCAGAAGGGTGGCATTGGGGTGGTGCAGGAGGTACCCCTAGTAAGTGGCAGCAATAACCTGATGAGAGGGGTGAAGAGGTCGGCGTTAAAGTGAGATTAGCAGGTGTTGGGTTAATGGTTAGTGTACGTTTGCCTACACTTTTCACATGACTTGTTTTCGTCTACATTTATACCTCTGCATTTTAAATCCCTTTTTAAGGTCTCGCCTGACCCAGCGCATGCGCTGGTCTGGCGAGACATTTTGTGAGGGCTCCAAAAAGTGCTACCAGGCCAGCCTAGAGCTACAGTGCATGTGCACGGGCGCGCGCGTCGCGCTTTACCACGATTACTTTCACTTTCTCAGCCGCACGGCAGCTTTGATGTTTGATCGCGATTGATAACTTTCGCGGCCGCATGGCCGCTTTGATGTTCTCCTGTGAGGCTTCAATAGATTGCAGCAGTTAAAACAAGCATTGGCATAGCCAATAGGTCTCGCTTTTGGGACCTTATAAGTGTTTAGTTATGCAACTGTTGCATGGCTAAACACTTGTAAGGTCCCAAAGGCAAGACCTATTGGCTATGCCAATGCTTGTTTTTAACATGGCGCCGTAGTATGATCACGTAGTGATTGGGGCAGATAGGCATCTGATGGAATTACCACATCTGCCAGGAAGCGCAGATTTTACATGGCTGCAAATCCCTAATTCAGGCCTTTGCATGTCACAAGGCACTGCCGGGGTAAATGCAACCTTTCGATGCAGAAACCTCTGGATTGAGGCTTGACCAGCTGCTCTAGATTTTTGTTCAGAGCGATCTGTGGGAAAATATCAAACTGTATTTTACAGAAAGTAGAATGGCTTGAACAAGTGATTAAAGGGGTGTGGTTTCTGAACTCTGACAGAAGTAAACAAAAAGGCAAACTTGCCCTTGCAGGGATGTTCCACAGCATAGCCTGTTGTGCCTGTGTTTAGACCCCTTCCTTTGTGTACCTCGCATCTTTGCTGGGCTTCCAGTACTTTTCCATCAATCAGTACTTCTATAGCGCTGCTGATCTCCTGTGAGGGTATCTGGGCGCTAGGTAGCTGGGCTCAGTTGAAAAGCCAGGTCTTGAGTCTCTTCCTGAATTCTTCCAGCGAGGGGGGGGGAGGGGGGTGGTGACCACACCGTGCAGTATCGTTCCCCTTTGCAATCTTTTACTTTTGAATCCCAGAGGGGAGATAAGGGGGATGTGATCTCATGCTGTGGTCTGAAAACCCCCAAAGTCTGACCACCTTCTTCTCTCTTCTCCTGCTGCAATCAGAGAAAGGCCCAGTTCATCTGCACCGCCATCTTCGTCATCTGGGGCGTGATGGTGCATCTGGTCCTCCCGCCCTTCATCTTCATGGCCACCGAGGGCTGGGACTACATCGAGGGCCTCTACTTCTCCTTCATCACCATCAGCACCATTGGCTTTGGCGACTATGTTGCTGGTAAGTTGAAGATCTGGGTGATATTTGTAGGTGTCGTTGCTTTGTCCCCCTCCGCTGCGTTGCCCTTCAATGTTTGCCTTCATACAATAATACATTGTTTTTTATTTAGTGCTTCATACTCCCCTCTGCCATTTCGAAGTGCTGAGAGCAATTAATGTTACTATTACTCAGTGGTACTATTGCTAAATGGTTCTCAGTTTGCCTGCCTCGCAAGGATGGAAGGCTGAATCTGCCATACAGCGATGCCAGCTCGACTATCCTCTCGCCGCATTTGTTGGTGGCATATTTTCTGCTCCCTGAATTTTCCTTTCTGCAGTCAATGCCCATACCTGTATACGTACGGCACGCGGCCGGTTTGATATGCCTTCTTTTTTCCTGTACATAAGCAACACGATATGTATACAGTAACTCTAAATATTGTGTTTTAGTTTTCTTAGTCTCATAGCTTACTTTTTATGTTTGTAGCATGCCCAGACTACTCCACTGAAAGCACATTTTGTATTAAATAATGTTTGTATATGTACACTAATAATATACTTCTGCTACATATGTGTACATTATTTGTGATTTAATTTAATTACAACTTTTGTGATTTATGGCATGCCGCCCCACATAATAAGTAATTCCTTGTATGCCTCTCTGTTTAACTGTGTGTCGTGTAGATCGTTCACATGGCAAGAATCCAGTTTTATCCCTCACACTTGTCAACATAAAAGATTACAATGCCTAGGCAGGTCTCTTTACCAGTTATGTTTCTAGTGAAGATCTTTTGACCTGAATAAATGCGAAGCAGAAACCTGTCCCTGAAGAACTACCTGGGAAACTTGAAAGCTGGAGTAAATCTTACTAAAGTAGTCTGGTTGTGCACAAAACCTCCTAAAGGCCACAATAGGTTTTCCTGAAGTCTGTTTTTCCTGCTAAGTGTGTTCTTTCTTCTCTCCTCAGGTGTCAACCCCAGCATCCGCTACAGCGTCCTGTACCGATACTTCGTGGAGATGTGGATCTACATGGGTCTGGCCTGGCTCTCCCTCTTCATAAACTGGAAGGTCAGCATGTTCGTAGAAGTCCACAAAGCCATCAAGAAGCGGAGGAAGAAGAGGAAGGAGTCCTTCGAAAATGACCCTGAGCCTAAGGAAGCAAAGCCTCTCCCTGGGGCCAGCTCGAAGGATATGACGATCTTCAGTTTCTTATCGAAGTCCCAAGAAACGTACAACGATCACATGAAGCAGATTGGCAGAAAGTCTGCCAAGGCCATTTGTGAGCAAATCACGGCTCAGAGTAAAATGGCGAACGGGCAAACGCCAACCAGATCAAGTTCTCAGAAGAACCTCACAGACTTCCAAGTGAAATATACAAAGGACCAAGGGACGTCGTTTGACGAGATCGCTCTTTTCAATGGCAACGGGAAAGAGAGTGGTGTGCGGCCGCTCAGCAACAAGGATACCACCATCTTTGTAAACCAGTTGGACCGGATCAGCGAAGAGGAAGGGGAGTTGTGGGATGCCCGGGAAAACCGCCCGTTGATCTTTGAGAACGCCAATATAACGTTTGTCAACGAGCTGGGCGAGGATGATCTCTCAGCCGATGAGAAATCAAAGTCCTCCAATGAGGAGAATGCAGGAGAAGTGGAGACTCCTCAGAATGAAGACAAAGAGTCTTTCACCGACGAATCTTCTGTTTCTAGCAGCGAGGAAACTTTGGTCTCCTATGAGCAGCTTAAGAATGATTACAAAGTTGACAACGTAACGGTCACCACGTGACACACAGTGCCGAAGACTAGTATTTTAATCCATAAAATGAGTCGCTGACCAAAAACAAGGCAGTCCTATGGTTCTGCCAGACATGACCAGGAATTGGGTTTTTTTTTGTTTGTTTTTTGTGTTTATTTTAACATTGAAAGAAAATTGGCAATCTTATGCTTGAAATCTTTGGTCTTCGACCTGAGCCAATTGATAACATTGAACCAGTTCTACAAGTGATTTGATATTTGAAAAGACAAGCACTCCTACTCTGAAACCAGAAGTCGTTTGAGTCCACCCCATGGAGGACAACTGATTCTGAAACTGAGCTACGTGCAATTTTAAAGAAGCAAATTTGGAGTTGGAAGACTTTTGAATTTT
This sequence comes from Triturus cristatus, assembly GCF_964204655.1. Taxonomy (NCBI): domain Eukaryota; kingdom Metazoa; phylum Chordata; class Amphibia; order Caudata; family Salamandridae; genus Triturus; species Triturus cristatus. The sequence continues at coordinate 46,036,022 of NC_140589.1, forward strand.
TTTTTAATAGGTTGATTGGTTTATATCTCACATAAATGCTATGGAGAATCCCTTATCTAGCCCATATTGGTCTTAATGTTCTAATGACTGCCCTTCCAGGGTGCCGGGAGATCTGGTTAGTGCAGCTATGCAACATACTTTTATTGAGACAGTGGTTGATGCCGAGCATGATCAAAACACATGAGCGAGAACGCTGAAAGGAAACCCTGATGGGAGCAAAGAGCTGTCTCCCACTCAGCTCCCCGTAGAAATACTTGAAAACGACAAGGGAGACTTTGCTTCTACCTCATGTGGCTGATGTATGAGTGTCGGCTACCCATTCGACAAGACCTTCTTCAGGGTTCCGTATTGTGTAGTGCGATGTCCATGTGGGTGGAACTTCACGACCCACTGCTGCATTTTCCGATGCAGTGAAGTTGTATCTCTTGCGGATGTAGAACACTTTGCTTTGACCGGTACTGACACGTCACCTGAACTGAATAAGAGGACGATGTTTTATAGTTCGAAACATGTCACCCCTCTGCTATTTTTACGGGGCTTTTGTGCATGATGTTGATCAAAGTGCAGTTGCTGGGCATTCTTACGGTTATAGTTTTTATTCTTTACTCCCTCCTGCAGGATCCCAGCTTCCTGGCACTTCAGTTTTAGATGCCTCTGACATTCTGATCCTAGGGTGCAGGTTGCCATAGTGTTTAGTATTTTATTTTTAATGTATTAATACTTTCGTAAGGAATATGCTCACTCCTCTGAATCTTCGCACACACAATCAAGACTCTGGTTTTGACAATAGGAAGGTTAGTTCCTGATGTGTAATCCCCGATCATGGCTTCCTAGGGCATGGCATCAAAATATTTTTTAAAGTATCATGGAAGCAACAGTGTTTCCTCTGGTTTGGAGATGCGTGCAGTCGAAAACTGTGCAGCTTGCTGCAGTCGCTGCACGCGTTGTGTTGTCACTCTTGCCGTAAAGGCGCATAACCACAAGCCCAGGTGGAGAAGGGCGTACATGAACACTCTCCCTCAACCCCGCATTGACCTCCCCACGTAGTAGGGACATCCACTACCCCTCCCTGTTCATGCCCACCTCCCTGCCCATGCCCACCTCCCTGTATCTCCGCTGCTTGGCTTTGTACTCCTTCAGGAGCTGCAGGGGGTTCCCTAGGAGTCCCAGACTTTGCAGTGGGTGGTGTGGATGGAAGAATCCTTGCCTCACATACTCCTCACCCCACTCACACCCTGCCACTGTAAGAGGGCCCTCCCTGAGGTCTGTACACAGCAGGAACAATCCTGTGTCCTAACCTCTCGTTTACTGTGATAAATTATTCGAAGCAACAAGGTATTCGTGGGGGCATTCTCCAAAGCAGCGACCATATATTGTCTCCCAATTTTAACGTTGCTAAGTTTTTATGTTGACTTGTTTGAACTTGCCCTTTTATCTTGTGGCCTCTTATCGTGTTCTTCTTTCCGTATTTGTGAATGCACACCTTGTATATGCACTCACCCTGCAAGTTCCTAACATCGAAGTCACTCCTAACATCTTTATTTTGTTTGTTTGCTGTCTGAGGTGTCTTGATGCTGTCTCTGAACAAGAGGTCCGGGCTCTTCATACCCATGGGTGGTTGTGTAAGATATTTAATGGTGCTTGTAGCTTGAACTCTGTGCCGAGGTCTTCAGGTGGTGGTGCCGGCCAAGTGAGCTGCTAGAGCAGGTTGACCTATTGGAATTGCTCTCGCAAAGAGTCCATAACAAGAGTTTTGTTGCACGCCAAATCTGGCAGGAAACCCTTGCGACCAATACAGGGAGCACAGGATGTATGTACAAGAGTGCTGATTGGTCCAGGCAGCTGTGGCGGTCCTCCGGGCCAGCTGTGGCGGTCCACTGGGAAGAAAGAGCGCACGCACCAGTTAGACTCCTCAGGTGGACATTCTTATGGGCCATCCTTTGTGTGAAGGCAATATTGGTTCTGCTTGCTCGGTGGACTGGAAGTCACTCCAGAGTTCGGGCCCCTTGTAAGCCTGTATGCCGTATTCATGTCCCACGTGGTACCGTTGCGCATCAGTTCATGGGTTGTCTTCCAGAAAGGACGCTGGGTGCATATGTTGGTAGGGAGCCCCCCAGGGGGTCCCCCACCCCTTGTAATTCGGTTAAGGTTGCTATACATTTGTGTGCATTAATCATCCCGTTGCACAAGTAGACCGGAAATCCTTTTGAAGCCAAGTTTGCATTTCTGATCGGGTCCAGAGTATTGTTCGGTCGGCAACAGACACCTTACCGGATGTTTGACAAGACATCTGCTGGTGGGACCCGGGTGTCCATTTCCCTCGGTTTCAGGCACGTGCTCAGCCCCCGGCCCAAGATGGCGCCGCTGGGCGGGAGGTCAGAGCAGCCCTGCTTTACGATGGAAGAAAAGCTGTGGGTATGTTGCACCTGATCAGCAGAATGTGCCCCCCGGGTCTGTTTCGCCCGGGGGGGGGGGGCTGACCCCCTAAAAGCAGGCTGTGGTGAGCGGATCCAGCTGTCTGCTCCAGCTGCTGCGAGTGAAATGCATTAAGTAATAATAAATCTTTCTGTTATCGCATAAAAATGGAATGTTCTCGCGCCTCGTCAGTGTTTGAAAGTAGGACTCTCTCGGCAGCTGTTGCAAATTGATTAAAAACACACAGAGAAGTCATTTTTTTTAGGCGATCATAAAAGAAATGCTGGAAGACGTGCGTCTCCCGTGGCCCCCCGAGGCTTTGGGGTTGGTTTGGCTGCACTTTACATTAGGCCTGGCGTTTGCATCTCTTGTTTTTTTGTCTTGCCTGACGTTTGCATCTCTTAGTTTTTGTCTTGCCTGACGTTTGCATCTAGGTTGGTTTTTGTCTTGCTTGACGTTTGCATCTCTTAGTTTTTGTCTTGCCTGACGTTTGCATCTAGGTTGGTTTTTGTCTTGCTTGAGGTTTGCATCTCTTAGTTTTTGTCTTGCCTGACGTTTGCATCTCTTAGTTTTTGTCTTGCCTGACGTTTGCATCTCTTGGTTTTTGTCTTGCCTGACGTTTGCATCTCTTGGTTTTTGTCTTGCCTGATGCTCGCACCTCTCTCGTGCTTTTTGTTGTTGTCTGTCACAGACCTGGCAGCCAGTGCACAGCTCGTACACGGCCCTGTGGCCATAAGAAGGACGCTGCACTGTAGTGCCTCAAAGCCCTGTCTTCCATCGTTACCACGCTACCTTTGTACCATGATAGCAGGCCCTTTCAGCATGCTGGTTGAAACCTTTGTCTTCTTGTTGCTGTGGGTAGGTGGGCTGCAAACGTTATTTTGACTGACCGAAATTTGAGCTTATGGTTGCAGGTAAACCTCCAATGTTGAGACCACCTATTTGAATGTTGACGGAGGGGCTGGGGCCAGATCACAAGGACTATATTCTGTTACTGCCAGTGCGGGCCAGCAGCCAGGACACTGAAGCCAACGGCGGATAACCAAAGGGGTATCGGATATGGCAACTCGCATGCTGATGGCCCCTTACTTTTGTTATGTACCCCGACCTTTGATTTAGACCGTTGACTTGGGGGGGGGGGGGGGGAGTGCCAATAACTAGAATTATTGACTAGCTCTCTGGTCATTAATACTAAAACTAACTTCGGACCCTAGAGGAGTGGCTGGATTAAGGTGGCTTTATTCTCTCCGCCGGAGGATGGGTCGGTTCACACGTCACTAGTTTGATGGCTTTTTAGCTCACTCGGATGTGACAGTCTAGTGTGCATGGACCTGTGTCGGCCATGTTTGACCCCAGCTGCTGCGCAGCCTGTTCCGTCAGACATGGGGGTACCTTTTATACATGCTGCACGTCTCACTTTCCACTGTGCCTGCTTTACACAAGCATTTCGTCTGTGATCTGTTCCCTCCCCAAATACCCATGTTGGACACCCATGGTCTGAAACATGCGGCAGGGACGCCCCATTAGCAACAGTCTGGACTTGTCTTTATCCGAACTGCTATTGGGTGGCCCAGAGTAGTCCATAGCCGCACCGCCAGTGTGGCGTCATTTGCGTATCCATCCGAGCCTCACAGAGCATAGTCTGCAGTGATGGCATCTGCATCTTTAAGTACATCATCCTTCAAGGGACTTTATGTGAATGAGCGACGCATCTGTCACCTGTCAGCCATTTTTTATTTGTGCTTCGTTGTCCTTCAAGTGTTGATATGATGGTTAATAAATGTGCTGCTGCAATATTGCTCCTGGGGCATAGGCCATCAACCAGGACTATCTGGCCATCTCTGTCCTGGGCTCTTCTTTCAATCCCCATGTGCTCCAATGATCTGTGTTCATGTGACCTTTTATACCACTGGAATCGCACTGTATGTAAATACTTATGCCTACTACATCTCCTGGGGCATAGGCCATCAACTAGGACTCTCCAGCCATCGGCCGTGGGCTTTTCTTTCAATCCCCAGGTGCAGGAACTCTTTTAGTCCTTGGACCATGAACTCTCAGCTGCTTCTCGGAAACCCCTTCGCTACAAGATTTCACAAAGATCTGATATTAGATGCCACTCGTTCCGTAGGCTTTCTCCAATCTGAATTTTATTTGCACCTCAGAATTGTACACTACTTGCATTCTCATATTGCCTCGACGTTTTTGTACTCTGAACACGCCTGAATGTATGACTGAATAAATGAATATTGTGTTAGATATAGGACTCCTTGTGCTAAAGGGGTAAAAAATGATTTGCCTAAACCAAGACCTCTTTTAGTATTCTAGCGTCTTTTGTGACCCGTTTGTAGGGAGACAAACTCTCTTCTATTAGTGCCTTGAATCTTACAGACTCTTCAGCTTGCCTTCCGTGCAAGAAGCACTCCACACTGTTCCAGCTCCACGTGCAGATCAATAGGCTGCTATTTGACCGACTGTGGCTTCGGCCATATTACCCTCCTGTCTTTAGGGTGCGGGGGATTGACAAGTCTTACATTGACCTTCGATTGCCGCTTTCCTATAAGCCGCACAGTGTGGGGCCCAGGCAGCGAAGGTGATCCTCTTCAGTGTGTCATTGTTTGACCTAATTCAGTATTAGTGATGGAAAATGTATTTCAACTTAGGCTATCGTGTATGAAGATTTGCTCATAGCTTGATAGTGTCAAAGATCCTGGGTTAGAAGCTTGTTGGGAGGGAGGGGACAGCGGGGGGAGATTTGATGAGCATGAGGAACATCTTGCCCATTGATGGACTGCTTATCCCTTGCATCTTCTCTTCGAGTCCTCCATGTCTCTTCCCACATGGCATGTTTCAACCATATAGGAGTTTTCATGCCCTGAAGAAGCTCCTGTTCCTGCTTCGGGCCATGCCGAAACAAGACCCATCTGCTTTTTTCATGTTGAAAATATTAATCTAGGTAGACTTCTGCTCTGTGAAATGAGGGGATACCTTAACTCGGAGTCTCATTAGTTTGGGCCGTTTCCAAGTGTCAGGTTGAAGACAGATTGTTTTCACCCCTTCCTCCCTGCCCCTTTTCATCCGGTTTGGTTTGTACACAAGGGTTTGTTTTCCCGTGGTAGGGCAGACTGGGGAGGTGTGGAATAACTGCCCTGCGACAGGTGAATGTATGTGTCCATCTGTGTGTGTGTGTCTGTGTGGCCAGCAGATTTAGAAAGAAATACGAAACACATGTTGTTGGTACGAAAGTGCTCAGTTGCTACTCTGAGCGACCCTGGCATATGGGCACATTCAAATCCGCATTTTTGGAGACTCAACCTGGTGTATATGCTTTGGAAAGGAAGGGTGAGGTGAACAGAGTATACCCTGACCTTATTTTCTCTCTCCTTTCCAAGGGAAGCCTGTCCAAAAATTGCCTTCTTAGTAGCACACGCCCAAAGTTTACATTCCTCTTGCAACAAGTGCCTTCACCTGTCACCTTACCTTAAATTTCATGCACTCCAACTTGTAATGCCTTAAATGTCTTGCCATTACTTCTGAGCCTGTAGTGCATATGGTTAAAAGGCCCCATGGTGACACTCCGAAAGACTCAAAGCTCCGATGGACTGTGTGCACGTGTCCACTGGAATCACACTGTATGTAAATATTTGATGGTTCTTTGTAAGATATTGTAATTTATTTTAAGATTTTGCAATAAAAAGTGAAGACAAAGTAAAGGTCTGCGCGTTTGAATTCAGTGTTACCAAAGATGAAAATGATACCATAGATTGTATATTTACATGTGCACACTTATATTCCAATCCCCACTCTCTCTATTCAATAAAACCATAAACAACCAAAAGACAAATCTCTGAGCCAGTGGACCGACCTTGTGCAGCACATTGAAATCCTCGGCCTTACCGACGGAGATGCATCCTCGGAACACCGTCTTGGTCCTATCAAGTGGAAGGTGCTAGTTCAACCCCCACCCTCTTTCAGTCAGCCCCAAGCAACCATTTGATATATTTATTTGCACCCCAGATGCACAGTGGGATCCACAGAAATATAACCTTTCGTAGCTATCGTGAGAGAAAGTTTCAGTTCTATTAAGACCTGGAGGCGAGGATTATTCTCTTCCTTTGCTTTTATTTCACAGCAGCAGTTGGAACAAAACACCAATCACAAAAGTCCTCCAACAACTCTGGAAACTGACTGCTCAAAATAACAAATCCCATGGCCTTCGATCCATTCCCTTGTGACTTGCTGGTCTTTCTTCTCACATCACCTGCTCAAGCGAAGATTCAACTTCATTCATGTTTTTTCTTGGTTCCTAAAATAGCAAAAACCAACATTCAGGCTAGACTTTCCAAAAAGAATTCAGCATGCAGATCTCCACATTGATATTCAAAGCTCTGAAACAGATCGTTATCCTAGCAATGTTATTGAGTCTTGATGTAACCTGGATACGCAGAAAACAAAATGAGTATTCGACTGGATGGCATAAACCTCCCCTCTCCCTTCTTCATAGAATTCCTTCACAAAAGCTGGAAAATGTGATATTCTATGTCGGACGTGAAGGTGAGGATTATGCTAGTTCAAAGCTTACTCGCCACCAGTGTGCACATAATCATCACAGGCTTCCAATAAAACCTCTTAATGGTTGAGTTGAACGACCAGTCACTTTTATTTGTCTTTTAAACCTTCCCACAAGAAAGAACACCTGAGATGCCATATTGCCTGTGGCCAAGTCTTACCCAAAGACAGAAACGTTTGTTCCTGCTTCTTGTCGCGCCCGCTTTACCCAGCATACTATGGTAGGTTAACAGACTGCGGAAACTGCTTCCGAATGGAGATGGACACTGGTTCGACCCCCCTTTGGGACAAAGCTCTTCTGGCGCACCCATACCTGTCGATTCATTCAGCAACGCACAGTTCTGGGCAATCCCATAAGAGTCGAATTTAAAATCCGCAGATGACCAAAGAGCAACACCAGGTTATTTCAAAGGTTGCACCATGTGGGGTGAACCTACCACCAGACGTTCATCATCCTATGTCCAACACACTCCTAAAACACATCAAACAATAACAACATGGTCAACTTCCCTCATAGTTCCTTTGCTGGCAGAAATTCATTCTGCCGCCATAAAAGGAGTAGGTTAACACTTATAACAACCCACAGTCTAGAATACCCGGGCCCCGGAGTGGCAAAAAAAATGCGTTCTGCTCAACAACCTACACCATTAGGTTCTTTCCCACCGGAACCCTGTCAATCGCCACATGACCGGTTAAAAATGCTACACCTAAAGTGTTACATGACCTGTCAGCCTGACCCTGCTTAGCCAGATCTAATTACAAATTAAAGATGAGGACAAACTTGAACCCCACGAGATCCAGACACCATTCCATACACAATCAGTCCATGTCTTCATACTGGTTTATTTCTTTTCACTGTACTGTAAGCCAGGCTCTCCAAATGACCTTTCCAGCCTGACTAGAAAGACTTGGGGTTGCCCAGGGTCCGAACCGGAGGGTCTCCTCCACCAATTGGTGGTGACGCCCCATTGGATTTGTTAGAAGATTCTGGCAGCGGGAAACATGGATGGGCCAATCCTACAAGAGATCCATCAGAAATGAGTGCCAAATCGGAGCAACAAATTGATATGATGAGTGACATTAATTGTTTTGTCTCCTGGCTTGCTCCTCCACCCTTGTTATCATTGCAAATGTAGGTAGTGACATGCTTGTATTTTGGAAAAGCACCGCTTGGGCCCTGAAAGAAAGCCTGAATGGAGGACAATAGGAGCTCCAACAAACGTGCTGTTGGATAGATATCTTGTATGCAAATCAATGAGTAAGAGTAAGAGTCAAAAGGAGCTAGTTCATTCCCCCTCTATGAATAAATGTTATGAATAAATGTTATGAAGAACTGGCTGGATATCTTGGCCTTTGCCTGGAATCTCAATTCCTGTCCTGATGGGTGTTGTCTTCATCGGGACGCTAGGAATTGCCAATTCTGTGGGGTGTTTTTTTTTTTTTTACAAACCGCAACTCTGTGTCAGAGGTGACTTGTTGATGAAACCCAGATCTTGCAGAAGCAAAACTGCCATCTGTAGTTGTCTTGTGAGAGGGTCCGGACACTGATCCATCAGGAGTATATCATCTTAATAGATGGTCCGTCATCTTAATAGAGGGTCAGTCATACTTCTCTGGCTCAGAACAACTCCATGGCCTGCCTGAGCTCCTTCATGAAGCACCAGTGGATGTAGGATAAAGGGAAGGGTTTGCAATTTGTAAACCTGTGGTCTCTCAATGAGCACCAAGAGCAACTGTGTGGTGGAAAATGGGTATAATCAGAGAGGTGTCCTTCAGGTCCAGGCACACCATTGAGTTCCCTGGAGAAAGACCTCCATAGTTGAATGCTTCCATCTTGTAGGGGCGGAACTCCAGACACTTGTTCAAGACCCTGCAGTTCATCACCGGGCTTTGCCTCTTGTCCATTTTCTCCATGAGGAAAATATTGCTTTTGAAGCCTCTCGGAGGATAAACACAACAGGCTATGGCCCCTTTTTCTTCTAGAGAAGCTACTTCCTAATCCATCAGGTGCATCTGCGGGACCAAAAAAGGACATCAAACTTTGTTGTCACCTTTTAGTTTGGATGATTCATTCAATTCCATATGGATGCCTTTGATCATTTGTAGGACCTACGTATCTGAGGTCTGGTGTAGACAAACACTACCAGTTTCCCTCCTACTCTTTAGTGGGGGAAAATGAAGGAGATTTATTGGATTACCAACTGTTGGAGGAAGAGCCCTCCTGATTCTGTGGGGTTTTGCGCTCGTGAGGGAAAAACATGCCAACGTGGTGTGTGTTTGATTTAAAAATTTGCAAAGCGTGACGTTTGCCCCAGGGTATCTTGGCGCTACCAGTAATGTGAAGGAAGAAACCAGCATCTAAAGTCTACAGAGGGAAAGTGAACAATCCTGTTTTTAGTAACTTTCTGTAAGCCAGGAAGTTGGAGACATTCCTGAAGTGCTCTGGCATTTGGTTCCAGAGGCAAGAGGTGGTGTGAGAAGAGCCTCTACATCCCCAAGAGGCTTTATGATGAATGCAAGAAACAGACACTTTCTTGGCTGTGGATGAGTGCAATGATCTGTTTGGAGTGTACAATGGAAATGTGTTTTTCCAAACATCTTGGCTTTGAAGATACAATGCTTTGTGGGCAATGCAGACAATGCAAACTCTCTTTAACAGGCAGCCAGTGAAATTCTTCTCTAGCTTTGGAAACTAGTTAAAACTTTTTGATCTTTTTCAGAACCTTAACTGCGGCATTTTGCAGTCTCTGAAGTCTTCCAAAAACACCCTACTGGGCTCCGACATAGAGGGCGTTACAGTAATCGAGCTTTGAGATCGCCAGAGAAGTGACCACTGTCTTCTGTAGATCAAATGGTAAGAAAGGAAGAATTTGTAAAATATGGAATCATTAGGAGGTCAAATGATTGGTTTGGTCCCTGAAAGAGAGCTTAGTGTGAAAAATGATTCCAAGATTCCTTGTTTTAACCGCAGGGACTGGAAGAGGGCCCAGGGCTTGAGGCCTCCAAGAACTGTTCCAGAAAGAGGTATCCTGCCCAAAGAGGAAAACCTCTGCCGTTCCATAGTTTAATTTGAGGCCATGGGAGCTCATCCAGTTAAAAATGGTCCTCCGGCTATTGTTTAGGCGAGAGGCCACCTCTTCAAAATTATTTTTTATGGGAACGATAATTTGAGTGTCATCTGCATAAGACACTACAGAAAAACCATAAGACCTTATCAATCCCTTAAGAGGGGCCCATATATATTGACTACGGTGGGACTTAATGAAGAACCTTATTGGGAAACCACAAGTCAGGAAGAAAGACTTTGACCTAAAGAAATCTCCCATATTGACCATTTGTTCCCTTTCATTCAGCGGAGTAGCTTGAAGGCAGAGCTTTGGACACCTATCTCCAACAAATGTTGTTTCAGAATCTTGTGGCTTACTGTGTCAGACTGCGGATAGGTTCAAAAGGACCACCGCAGCCTTTGCTCCCCAGTCAAGAATTGCCCTGACCTCCTCTGAAACTGCGACTAGAGACATCTCCATACTGTGGGTTTTCTTAAAACCCGAACTGGGAGTTGTCCAGGAGGGCACTCTAAACCCCCAAAAACAGAGAGAGAGTTGTTAAAACATCGTTCTAGTACTTTAACTAGAAAGGGAAGTCTCCATATCGGGTGATAATTCTTTTCTTCTGCAGAGTCAAGAGTTTGCTTTATTTTTTTTTAGAAGTGGCAGAACGGAGGCCTTTTTCCACTCTTATGGAAACATCCAGCTTTTAAGATATTCTTAAGCTGCAAGGAAAGTGGAGGTGCAATAAAGTCAGCTGTTTTCTGCAGCTCTCTGGTAGGGCTTTAGTCCTGCCACTGTGTTTTTTCTGGTCCCTATCCTCTTTGCAGTCCATGGTTTGGGGAGCAGCCATTCAAGCGCCATCTTCCTCGTCTGGTTCCTCAAATAAGCTTTGGACCTAAGATTCTAACATAGTCTTGTGCCTTGTCCAGCAACGGAAATGTCAAGCCACACTTGAAGAGCGGCTCACCACTCAGATGGCATCACTGGACCACCTTCCTATGTTCTGAGATCCCCAAGTGCCTGGACTTGTGAATTCACTTTTTTGGGTCTTTGACAATCTTTGCTAGAAACATAGCTACCTGGCTGTCTAATTTGGGCATTATTGCCACCTTGCCTTCCAGGGGTTGTACACGGGCATTCTGCCTGAAAATTGCTAATCACTTCCTTGTCCAGAGGCATTCTCATTCACTGCCCCACTACTGGCCGACTTTCTATACCTGTGTCCATTCTGACAAGCAGGGAAGATAATGTACTCCAGACCCAGCGTGTCGGCTGGTGGATTATTGCTGGGTTGGTCTTCTGGCTCCTCTGGCTTGTGCTTCTCAAGGTTGGCTAGGGCCCACAATGGCCATCACTCATCCACATGCTCCTGATTGGAACCCCCTTGGGAATCATCAGAGTCTATCAGATGATCTGTATTGTGGGAGTTTCCAGAGATGTTGTGGGGGAGGGGGGGGGGGGTGTTCAGGGTGAACATGCCACCAGGCTAACAAATATCTGCCCTTTGTAGCTGTCTGCTATCCATCTGGGCTTTAGAGGTCCCTGGAAGAATTCTCTGAGCCTACTGAAGGCATCCAGGCTACTCTGCTGGTTTCTTTTGTTCGGTTTTTGCCCTGACCCGAGTCTGGCCCTACAGCCTACGGTTCTGAGCTCCCAGGAAGGACCTTGCTATCTTCTCTCCAATGGAGGGGGTCTGGGTGGCAAGTGGTCTTGACCTAGGTTTGGTCAGCCCTGTTGTAAAGCACATCTGGCTCCAGAGGTCAATAGCTGGGCTTAAACACTGCAGGGGGTGCCAAGAAACAGAAGCACAGAGTTAAAATCTGCTGAAGGTGTCAAATGATGTTCCATAAGGGCTGGGGCCATGACAGATTTCCAGGGTATCCGAATGAGGGAACTCTACAGACAAATATAAATGTAAGTGATTTACCCTGTCCTCATAGTGGACCAACATCTAGATTACCCTGAAATATGCATCACCGTTCCTTGTAAAGTATCGCAGTATCTGAGCAAAGGATAAAAGATTCTCACAGCAGACCGCTGTGAGTTTAGAGTACAATCCCATGAAGTTCTTCCCCGACTACAGGTATTCAAAGGATGGTTGGAAAATCATTATTTAATGGAAGTTCTTGTCTTTAATTTCATGGTCCTGGTGAGGCACCAAACCACGTTTGCGGTTGGGTAGCACCCTACGCTGAGGCCGTGGCGTGTCTTGAGGAGTATCTGTCACATGAGTCATGACCTATATGTGGCGTGTATAATATCGCGAAGGAGGGTGTGTGTTGTGTTCTTGTTGCATGTTCTGTAGCGGCGCCAATGTGTGAGTTTGGAGGAGTGAGGTATAGGACGCTCAAGCATTCGATGCAATGGAGGAAGGTGTGACCATAATAATGGTCATTATGCAGCCAGTGGTACTATAGGTGCAGCGTAGAGAAGTCAGACCGCGCTTGGGAAACTCCAATCCTACCCTTGCATGGGGTCTGTTGGAGCGCCTCGGCATTAGTGATCGCGCGACCCTCTCGAGCCATCCAGACCTACGGAGTGGTCGAATGACAGAAGGAAGGATCGATCACAGAGGAGGGTAGTGGAGCACCGGGGCCAAACTATTGGAGGGGGAGGGGGGGGGGGGAGGAGAAGGTGTACAAAGCCTAAAGAAAACCTGACCTGCGGCTAATGGAGGGAAATACTCCAAACCATGGCTCACCTGGAGTCCATTTATACGAACTTTGCAGATAAGCAAAGAAATCTATTCTAAGCATACAATGAATGCAGTAAAACCACTAATACACTCCAGCCTTGTGGGTGCTTTTAATTAAACCTGGAAAGTGTAGTAATTACACAAGTAGTGTAGTGATGTGTACACCGCAAAGAAGGTGTACTAATGTCAAATACAAGGTGCAGTGAGGAGGCAAACCTGCGAATGTGCACTGTGTCCCAAGGTGAAAAAACACGCACATGTGTAAAAACACGCACATGTGAACAGGTGACCATTTTATGTACAGGCGACAGTCTTCATTATGTGTTTATACATGCATGACCGATAATCTTGTGGTATCCCTCTTGTCGGTTGCATGTCCGTTCCTGTGGTGAGGTCCTGGTCAGTTGTCAGGGCCGGCTTTACCGCTGGTGGCGCCCAGTGAGACAGTGTTAGTTGGCACCCCTCCCCATGATCACCTCCACCATGGGTATCTCTCACTAGCACCCTTTAACAGTGACCAAGTCTCCCTAACAACTCTCTCTCAGATGCACTGAATTAGTTATACAGCGCCACTCATACCAGTAAAGGATTTCAGAGCTTTTTGCATCACACACACATTACACAGAGGCAATCAAACATAGGTTTGAAAATCAGCTTGTAGGAAATGTTCCATAAGCCAAAGGACTAAAAGTGTAGGAGTCACGTGTCATCCATACTGGTAGGCCATATAGTTTAGGAGTGCTTGGTGTGGAGAAGCACAAACTCGGAGTCGAAAAAGAAACAGCATAGTTGAAAGTTTTCTTTAATAAAAGTAATCGATTTCTACCCAAAGTAACGCTTTTTGCAACATTAATCTATGCTCTAATGTATACTTTGCAGTGTGTTTGCAGCTCTATGTTGAAAGGGATTACCTCATTGTTCTATATTAGGACTTTAAGTTATCAATTGCAAGGAATAAAAGAATGTTGCTTCTAAAAGCTGTAACCTGCTGATCTATTTACATTATATGCACTCTCTAATGTACATTGTACACGATTTTTGCAGCAGGCATGTTAACCCTCTGCACTACCTTCGCATAAGTCAAAACATCCGCTATACAAAACTCCAATCTCCAGCTCTGCCAAGTACCACGCTTCGGGCGTTAGACTAACGCATTTCAGTGTGGTGATCCGCACTGAGAAACTCCAAGAAGATCTTAAAACTGCTAAAAAAGCACCAGAAATGGTCTCTCTGTCCTCATGGGACCCGGCCCAACAGGAAGGATGTGTGAGAGCCCAACATGAACAAGTTACACACGAAGGCATCTCAGCTGCATAAGTGTCCCACAGTCTCAGCTGACTGTAGAGCGCACAGACTGTCAAGGATGAGAAGGAAGAAGAGAAACAACAGGAGCAGGGAGAGGAGAGAGAGAAGGAGGGAGGCAATGGGAGTAGGGAGAGTGGTGAGAGGGGAGGAGGTAGACAAAAGGAGGAGAGATGTGAGAGGGAAAGAAACAGAAAAAAGAAGGGGTGTGGGTGAGATTGGAGGAAAGAGGTACAAAAGCAGAAATGAAAGGGTAAAAGAGAGGGAGTAACCAGGAGAGGGTGTGGCAGGTAAGTAGGAATAGAGGAAAAAGGAGGATTTGTGATATGAAGGAAGAAAAGGAGAGAGAGGCTTTGAGACAGACAAAAGAACTGAGACAGAAAAGAGGTTAGAAGATAGATGGAATAGCGTGGTGAGAGGAAGACACACAATGAATAGGAAGTAAGAAATGTGGGACAAGAAGGATAAAATGGGAGGTACTAAAGCAAAGTGACTGGGAGTAAACCAGAAAGGCAGGAGAGACAAGAGGAAGAAGATCGAAGGTAGGAAGGATCAAGAGAAGGAGATGAAGGAAGAGGGAAAACGAGAAAAAGTGAGAGTGAAGGTAGGAGGATGGGGTGTATAATGAGAAGAGGAGGGTGGGCATTAAAACTGAAGGAGATAACGGGACAGAGGAAAGGATGGAGAGAGAGAAGGTTTCAAGAGTTTCCAGACTTGTAACCACAACAGAAAGATGGATACTGTCTTAGTACACTTGCGGTCAGCAGCTTAGGGGCTTGGTTTTGAGCTAGGCTGCAATCAAGTATTCACAAATTCCTGGGGAAGTGCTAAGTATGCAAGACAGTCCAGTGGTGATCTTTTTTCACCATCGGTTGTCCGGTGTTTCTCAGACTGCCCCTGTAGCCAGGCGTGATGTCAAGCCCAGCGGCTCTCGGCTGCCTTGTGCTCTGGCCCGGTTTGTGACCACTCTTAGCAGAATGAGATGCAGTCGGGAAGGCTCCCTGTTTCATCCTGAGTACATTCGATGTGTGCTTCACTGGGCACGCGTTGTTGCACCTGGGAGCTCTGAAATGCCAGTGTATGGCTCATCTTTGTCAAACAGTTTCAGGGTGTCAGCCCTGCCACGTGCTGCGCATCGTTAGTCTAACACTTTTAGGTCGTTTTTTGCATAAGTGCAAGCATTAGAGTTTGGCATTAGAGTTTGGCATCAGAGTTTGGCAGGACTGCCACAAAGTGGTGCACCAGGTTTCACTGCGCCGGAGACAACAGATTGCAAGATCCCACTAACTCGCACCAGTACAGCAGCGCTACCCCTTAGGTTGTAGAGGGATTGTCACACTGTCATTGGACAGCAGAACTGTCTTCCAGTTTACAGAACTCTCTCAGGCTGACACCCTGCACAACAAAGCCCTTCCTCGTGCACGCAAGTCTCTTGGGACACGGCATGCTATGTGCATGTCCTTGTTTGAGTAGGTTTTTGTAGCGCTGTACAGAAGGGCGCGCTTCTAAGCACCTGGTGGATGTCCGTCAGAGCAGAGTGCAACAAACAAGATGCAGATTCTCTGCTTTTGAGTCCATTCACAGTCGGTTTCGGTGGCTGCATGTCCTGCTGTCTGTCTGTGCGGGCATAGGAGACACTTACATCCGGGAAGGGGGGATCGTCAGGGGGAGGGCATGGTAATCTCCAGATCCAGTACCGCTGAAGTCCAAACAATTTACATGTTAGAGGCCATATTAACACAGGAGAAGTCAAAAAATTGCACAGTTTTTAAAACAAATTGTGAAAAAGGGAAACCAATTGTGCCAAATAGTCATAATGTACAATTAAGCCTTCTAGCACAGGGAAGGGCACCAACCGATTCACTCTGGGTCAAGGCAGAAAATAACTTTTAAAACAGAGTAAGATTCATAAGTTGAATGTCGACTTTTCAAATTAAGAAAAACACTGACATTATCGTCCAGCCACGTTTCCTTGATACTCCCTACACGGCTGAAACCCACAGGTTTGCTCTTGGACACAACAGATCACTGCCAGGCCATTACTACAACCCGTTGTGCGACACAAGCAGCAGCCAGCCGCCGACTGCAGGCAGCTCTGAAGCTAAAGCACAGAAGGGTAGTATAGATAAGCAGGCCTGATAGACGTAGGAGGCATCTTTGAAAACCCAGCTAAGGCATGTTTCACAGGGTCACATCAAGTGCATTTTCGACAGGCACGTTTGACAGACAACCACACAACGGTACATTTAAAAGGCAGAGGTGACCAATCCAAGGGGGGAAACGGTTTGACAAACGCACTCCCGTTTTGCAAGACGAAGAAAGAAAAATGTTTGAGTAAAGCGCTCCGAGGTTTGCGACTGCATGCGCATTGACAGCCTCGTTAACAGCGGGGCATCCAGTAAACATGCCAGGCACACACAATGTCTGCAGTGGGGGCCGCCTTCCCATCGACACCAAGAACAGTGGCACCAGGAGCGTCCCTCCCTGGGCATGCACGGCCCAGCTCAGCGTGCAAGGGCAGCGTAAAGTCCCAGACCAGCACTCGCCGTGGGTGGAGGCCCAGGCTGCAGGTTCCTACTCGGTAAAACCTGCCGTCTTCGGCCTCCCCGCCTCGCACGCTGCATCGGGACACCGCTCTCTCTCTCCAGGAAGAACATTAATCACATGACACGTGTGTGAGGCCCGGAGGAAGGGAACGCGGCAGCAGGTGCTTTCAAAACAATATAAACTTGCAAACACGGCGCCCCCAGCAAGCCAGCACCCGGTGCGGTGGCACCGGTCGCACCGCCCTAAAGCCGGCCCTGTCAGTTGTCTTCAAGCCATGGTTGAGGGCATGAGATGAGATGGAGGCTGTTGTGCTACCCAGTGAATTCGCCTTCAAGCTCGAGGTAGGGATTATGCAAGAAAAGAATTGAGGTGTGAGGAAGAAGTGGAGACGAGGGGCAGGAAGAGGTTAATAGAGAAACTAAGATGGAAGTTTGAAGAGAGAAAAGCAAGTGGGTGGTGGAAGGCTCTTTTCATGCCTGATGAAGTCGAGGTCATTATTTACCAACATTAAGGAGTGTATGAAGCTCCGGGGTGGGGGGGGGGGGGGGGGCGACGTCTGTGCCAGGCACAGAGGGGCGAGGGGAGGGCGAGGCAGTGTTGTAGAGGAGAAAGAGCAGGGCTGGACTGAACTGCAAGCAGCCCCCAGGGTGGGTGGGGTGCAAGCGTGCGGCACTGCTGTTTTTGTTACTGGGGGGCAATATTGCAGCACCACTGACAAACTGGCCCACTGTAACAAAACCGCCCCCACCGCTGCAGCACCGGCCCCTCCCTTCCAGCCTCCAGGTGACATGCCCGACGTGGCCGGTCAGGCCCTGAGGAAGAGAAGACACAGAGCGAGAGGGTTGGAGGAACCTGCACGCGAGATGCGTGTGCGCTCTGCATCTGTGCCAGGGCTGCAGGTTGGGGAAAGAAAAGGGGTATGAGGGAAATTAAAAGCAACAAAAAGTCCACCTCTTTGGGTGGCAGAAGAGCAGATGGTAGAAACTACAGGCTGCAATGTTATGATGGTCAGGAGGGGAGGGAGGGAAGGGACTCCGTTTTCCAAGTTCTTGGCGAGCAGGATTTCGTTGACTTTGGGTTGGAAGATGAGACCGGATGTGGCTGGCTCGCAGGGAGGGGTTCCAGACCCTGGTTGCATTTCCAGAGTAGCAGCTCTTGAAAGTGGCGTTTCCTTGCCAGTGTATATTCGGTTCTGAGATTCCCCTTGGCTCCAGACATTGTGGGGTTATTTGAGGTCTTCTGGGGTCCTGCGGTTTACAGCCGCAGAGGTGGTGCAGACAGTAGCGCTGGCTTACCTGCTGGAGGGAGCCAGGGAGGCGCTTTCTGCGTGTTGGTTGCCGCTGTGGTTGCTGCCAGGAGCGCAGCTTTTAGTGAACCGTAGCCTCACAAGGAGACATCTGAGGGGTGAGGCCCTTCTTCTAGGCGCGGTCTGACCATTGCTCATGGCTCGTTTGATATTGTCTTTCAGATGCACCTCTTGGCAGCTATAGCGCCTTGAGGTGTGCTTGTCTCGTTTCTCCTTAAGCAAGAAGCCGATGGATTCGGCTTTTGAGACGGTTTGGAAAGTTTTCAACACATTTTAGATGTTGTATTTTTGGATTCGGAGGAGAGGGTGATGAACTTTCTTTGTTTGGCTGCATTTTAGTTTTTTTTGTTATATCCAGTCTTTTATGGTGTTTCAGCATTTTCTGGAGTCTTTTAAAGTTTGATAAATGTGCATAGATCCACCCCGGCCATCTGAATCTATTTCTACAATTGTGATCCCACAAAGATCTGTCATCAGACAACTGGGGCATTCCAACAGAGCTCCCCACACTTGCTCCCCTGTGCTCCTCTCCCTGGTGAACCACCCCCATCCCTTGTGCCTCACAGCACAGCCCTCGTGAGCTCATCACCTGCAGACATGACTCACAGAGGAGGCCTCCACGCAGTCCGTCATCTGCACCGGTACATTCACCGCGCCCAGCCCAAAGCCGCTGGGGAACCAGAGGAGGTTTAAACCAGCTGGCATCTGGGCATCACACCACAGCACCGATACCAACCATCGGAGCACATTGGGTAACCACATCTCAGAAGGAACGCTGCTGACGCACTACACCCAGGCCACCCACTGAAAGGGAAGACCAAGGGAGATGGCCACACCCTGCCAACTCATTCATGTCTTATTATTGTTAAAGAAGGTACCTCGTTCAATGGAAGCTGCAAGTGTACTCGCCACACCCTTCACACAGGGGAGGGTAATGAATGGAGGCAGCTCGCAACTCCTCTTGCCCCCCTCCCCCGCATCACTCTGGAGTAGACCTTCCCGCACACCCCCTGAACTCACTGTCAGGGTTACATAGCAAACGCTGTAGCCTCATATCCGCACTGCCCTTATCTGCATTTCCTGACCAGCATAATCCAGCCAGAGGTAATAGGGCTGCTACCAACCAAAGCATTACCACATAAACCCCCCAAAACCTCGAATAATAGATCTGGGAGAAGGGAGAGTAACTCGGCACAAGCCGACTCCCTAAATATTAACAAGGTGAACCACAACTCCCAAGCCGAGCCGTGCACCACATCTCCCTATCAGAGCCGAGTCATGCACCACAGCTCCCTATCAGGAGCTAGTCATGCATCCCAGTTCCCTATCCATGCTGTGCACCACAGCTCCCTATCAAAGCTGAGTCATGCACACAGCTGCCGAGCCGTGCACCACAGCTCCCTATCGGAGCCTAGCCGTGCACCACAGCTCCCTACCAGAAGAGGAGAGGAGTTGGCCTAACGGCTAGGGTGGTCGACTTCGAATCTGGGGAACCGGGTTCACGTCTCGGCAATAACGCTGAACATCCTGAATCTCCCTGTGCCTAACAAAAATAAATCTGTCCTTCTGTAATGCAACTGGTGCTATGTAAAGCGCTCTGATACGGGTCAAGTTCGCGCTATATAAAACTGTGTTAAAAAAAAAAAAGTGAGTGCTCCACAGCTCCCTTCGCACAATATCCACTCCACGCTGTTAGCATAAAAGGCCATTTATTAGGACAGGGTTGACAACCAAGTTTAAACACACCAATAACCATTAACAAGCCCCAACCTCATGTTTTTCAACCATCTATTCACACTCCAGTTACTCACTCCCAATTCACCCAGTGACCTCTTAACTTATACCATTCGCTTCCTCACTTATCTTTCAACCTCCTCCAGCATCTCCAGCCATCGTACTCCTGCATGCTGACCCCCACCTTGCACCTGTGTCCCCCCTCCCTGGAAGGGTGAGTATGCCCGTCATGGACTCCCCTCCCGTCCCCCCCTCCTCCCAAGTACTGCTAACACACCACTTCAACCCGTCCTAAACTGGCACGCTTATTCACAGCCAATACCCTTTCCCACGCCTAAAACAAGTCGGGTGGGAGGGTGGTCAAAACTTTTCCCTAACCCTCCCCTGACTGCGCTGGGACCGGAAGAGGAAGAACTTCCTCTCCTGCCCCCTTTTGAAACCTTGAACCAAACCCCACCCCACCCCACCCCTATACTACCCAACACCCTGTGCTATGTCTCGCTCGAACACCCCAGGCGAAGTCTGGTCCGCCCACCTCACTTCCCCCTGGGGGCCGCAATCGTAGCCGAGCCGCGCATCACAGCTCGAAATCGGAAGCGAGCTGTGCACCGCAGCTCCCCACAGCTCCCCATCGGAGCCGACTCGTTCTGATCCATGTGGAGAAGCCTTAGCACTGCCTGCTCCTTCCTCACTAACAAAACTACCCCGAACTACTCCTGCCTCGCCTGTTCTCATAACTAACGTGTATTTGTTTAAAGCGCACGTTCACCCAGAAGGGTTTCTTGGCGCTGATGAACAGATGTTTGTTGCCCAACTCGATGTGCCAGTAGCTGCTGTGACCGGCTCCATCGGGGTTAAGTGACCGCTCTATAGAGGGCCTATGTGAATGCAGGCAGCTATTGAAGATGACAGGATCCCATCTCCAGAGGAGACGGTGAACTACAACCCCAGCGCGGTCAGTCCCAGGGGCATCTGATGCGGTGGCGACCTGCAGGATTCAGGACACGTGTTTAAGGCCCGCAAACGGGTATTCGCAATGAGCAGCAAAGCGCTGTTGGTTTAGTGTCTGCCCGGCCAAGCTCTCTGGTTGCCTAATTTATACTGATTTCAGAGAAGGGTTCAGTGAGGGACACTTCTGCAAGGCCGCTCATCACTGGCCCTAGGAGGCCCGGCCATTGGATCAGGGCCATGACATACACACACACACACAGACGGAGACACCCAGACACACACACACACACACCCGCGCACAAGTATTTGTGAGAATAGGAGCAAGTCAGAAAGTGAAAGTAATTCAGCTGGCGGCACTCCCGGCACCGGTGCACCGCCCCCACCTCCGATGCCTCCCCCCCTTCCCACGACAGGCGAGCAGTGGGGGGGGGGGGGCACTCCCAGCCTCTACATGTCTTACCCCAGAGCGCTGCATGTTTTCACTGACGTGATTTTTAATAACCACTGAAAGCCATCGAACCATTCCTAGTCGGGTGCTCCGGGGGAAAGAAGACCCCCTGTCCAAGATGCCTTTTGTTTTCCTTTCCAGCTGCACAGGGCTCGGCTGCACACACCGAGCATTGCACCCTGGTGACTGCTGGGGTGTCCTTCACACCCTCCACCGCCCCCCCCCCCTGCGGCTGTAAGTGGTCGTGCTCATGGGGGGAAGGTTGCATGGGGCAAACCTTAGATTTGAGGCTGGTCTGTAGGCCAGGGGTGTTGCCGTTCAGTGAGTTATGTTCGAATTATTACGTTGTACAAGGGAAGATGCCACTAAACGTCATGAGTAAGTCGCAGATCTCGCACCGCACTGGACACCTGCCAATCACTGGATCATATCCCACACTAAACAAGGCTACATACCACAGACCTCACCAGCCTTTTCCCTGTAAAAGTCAAGCGGATATTCCTAATGAGACCTGGCTTTGAAAACACTGCACCCTGTCAGCTATGAGATGAACTCAAACTCCTCTAAAATGCCCCATCAAAACTCACTCAATAAGCGAGCTGTATGTAAGGCTCTCAACTCAAAGAGCCCCCCCAAATTATGGCCCTTTTAGCTACGAGCTGTGCTCCTGTAATCCGCGACGTCTTCAATTGCTCTATAAAAACGGGCACCATTCCTCTTGCTTGGCAAGAGGCATCTGTCCGCCCTATACGGAAGAAGCCTACGGCGGATGCATCCATCCTTTCAAATTATCGGCCTATTTCCCTACTACCACTCCTGGGAAAACTGTTGGAAAGTATTATAGATAGACAACTTTGTTCTTATTTGGAACAAAATGGAATCTTGGATCCATCGCAATCGGGCTTTCGGCTAGGTTTCAGTACGGAAACCGCCGTACTAGCAGTGACCGATTCGCTTAGACAGTAGATTCAGGGGGATCAGCGATACTGATCCTCTTGGATCTCTCCGCAGCTTTTGATACCATTTCTCATGCTAAGCCGGCGGAGAGACTAGTCACCTGTGGTATCAAAGGGACTGCCTTGAAGTGGCTACAACATTTTCTGGCTGACAGAACTCCGTCATATTGGGTCCCTATTCCTCGGCCAAAATGCCTTTGAAGAGGGGTGTTCTGCAGGGCTCCTGTCTGAGCCCTACCATTTTTAGTATTTACATGGCCCCTTTGGCGAGGATAGTTGAACAGTTGGGCTTCGAGATCATCTCTTATGCAGATGATACGCAGCTTATGTTCACTATTGGAGTAAACCCAGAGAAAAAGAACTCGTTTTGCATATGGCATGAAGATGATATATGACTGGATGACGGGTAATTGCCTACAACTGAATCCAGATAAAACGGAGATCATGTTGTTGGGAAAAACAACTGACTTTTGGTCCGAAGATTGGTGGCCCGTCCAACTGGGCTTTGCTCCCATTCCCAAACTCTCAGTAAAAAACCTGGGTATAAAAATAGATCGGTTGCTGTCCATGAAGGACCATATTGCGGCCACGACCACCTCATGCTACTACAGCCCCCGGCTTCTGCGGAAAATACTTCCATATATGCCTACCTGTCATCGTAGGACATTAGTGCAGGCCATGGTAATTAGCCGTTTGGGTTACGGC
The DNA here is from genome assembly GCF_964204655.1 of Triturus cristatus. Taxonomy (NCBI): domain Eukaryota; kingdom Metazoa; phylum Chordata; class Amphibia; order Caudata; family Salamandridae; genus Triturus; species Triturus cristatus. The sequence continues at coordinate 46,058,697 of NC_140589.1, forward strand.
AATGCACTGCTGGCAGAAGTAGGGGCGATCCACCGAGCCAAGCTGCAGGTGGTTCAGAATACAGCAGCGAGAATGATTTTAAATCGACCGGCAGGCTCCCCCCTCGCTTCCGCTGCTCAGAGAACTACACTGGCTATCGGTGAAAAAGAGATCCTTTTTCAAGATATGTTGCCTCACTTATAACGCTCTGAACAACAGAGGCCCCCTCTATTTACAAAAAAAAGATTTTAAATATTGCCCGTCCAGGAGTCTTAGATCTAGCCTGCAGGGCCTTCTTCAGGTTCCTCGATTTCGTCTTACTCGGACGGGTGGCATAGCTTTTTCATATCTTGCCCCAAAATATTGGAACCAGCTTCCCCAGACTTTGCGATCAATTCCCAAGTATGAACTTTTCAGGAAACAGCTGAAAGCTTTTTTGTTCTGAACTCTTACTCCTGTCTGCTCCATTGCTTCCCGTACAGGATTTCTAGTCGGCGCCGAGATGCCCTAGGGTGAGTTGAGCACTATATAAACTAATTAACATAACAAATATCACACCTGGGTGCGAGTCCCTACTCACAGTCTTCTATCAGACAGAACACCTCCCTCTCATTCCTACTGACCTATAGACCACCTGGATAGTTAAGCATATTGGACTCAAAACAAAGTATCCTTGTTGGTCACCCAGGCCTCATCTAAGGAGATGCCAACATATGGTTTAAATAGCCTAGCAAATCCACGACACACTCCCTGATCACCAGCTTAGAAACTCAGCACCTGAAACAAATTCTGAAAGGGCCCAGCAGCCGAACATCACACATGCTAGATGCAGTCCTCCGCACTAACAGCCTTCCAGCTGAAGCCCCCCTCTTATTACCATGTGGCAATCACTGGTTTACCACCTTAACAATAATGACAACCAAAAACCCAGCCTTTATGCTTCCCACAGTCAACCTACAGACAGCCGCAGCCCGTCAATCAATTAGTGTATTGTAAGCGCGCTACTCACCCGTGAGGGTCTCAAGGTGCTGAGCTGGGGGAGAGGGTCCACAGGTGCGGTGGGGCAGGTAAGAGCAGAGGTGCGGTGGGGCTGGGGTGGTGGGTATTTCGGCAGTCGGTGATGAGGCAAAAATTAAATATTAATTTTCCCTTGTCATTGGCTGTTGAAATCCCCCCCCCTCACCCGCCGCTCCGCTCCTCCGCTGTTACCTGCACAGGCCACGGCTGCCTACAGATGGAGTCGAAAAACATAGCGCTCCCCGTCTTTGGAAACGCACTCAACCACTGCAAACAACCCTTCACACACCAATTAAGACCAGCTCAAATCCCTACTTTTGGACCTGTTGATGTTAAAAACAACTTATTGGCTACTGATGCTAATCTCCATGGCAATAAATGTGATAAATAAATTTGATACTTGTATAGCGCACTACTCACCCGCAAGGGTCTCAAGGCGCTTGTACGAATACCGCTGTGGAACCCATCCTGGCTTCCCCTGTGAGGCGTCCACTCCTGGACACCCCCAAGGTGGAGGCCAGGCATCTTTAGCGTTGTGGGGGCCGTTGTGGAGATTAAGTAAGCTATTGCCCAGAGTTGCAGAGTGGGACTCCATGATTGGAATAGGCACCGAGGCGAGAATTATCAGGTCCGTGGAATTTTTGAGCCCAAGACCTGCCGAGGCGGGGAATTGAACCCTGGTCCCGGGCTAGACCTCTGCATCAGGGTCTGCCGCTCTAATCATTGAGCCACACTTCTCCAATGGTGCGGTATTGTCCCAATTGAGTGATGGAGACAAAAAGGTTGTAGCTTTTGCCTCCCGCTCTCTCAAGGAAGCTAAACAGCATTACTCAGTGACTGAGAGGGACGCCTTGGCTGGTGCATTGCCCGTGCCAAACAGCATCACTCCGTGCCTGAGAGGGAGGCCTTGGCTGGTGCATTGCCCGTGCCAAACAGCATTACTCAGTGACTCAGAGGGAGGCCTTGGCTGGTGCATTGCCCGTGCCAAACAGCATCACTCCGTGCCTGAGAGGGAGGCCTTGGCTGGTGCATTGCCCGTGCCAAACAGCATTACTCAGTGACTCAGAGGGAGGCCTTGGCTGGTGCATTGCCCGTGCCAAACAGCATCACTCCGTGCCTGAGAGGGAGGCCTTGGCTGGTGCATTGCCCGTGCCAAACAGCATTACTCAGCGACTCAGAGGGAGGCCTTGGCTGGTGCATTGCCCATGCCAAACAGCATCACTCCGTGCCTGAGAGGGAGGCCTTGGCTGGTGCATTGCCCGTGCCAAACAGCATCACTCCGTGCCTGAGAGGGAGGCCTTGGCTGGTGCATTGCCTGTGCCAAACAGCATTACTCAGTGACTGAGAGGGAGGCCTTGGCTGGTGCATTGCCCATGCCAAACAGCATCACTCCGTGACTGAGAGGGAGGCTTTGGCTGGTGCATTGCCCATGCCAAACAGCATTACTCAGTGACTGAGAGGGAGGCCTTGGCTGGTGCATTGCCCATGCCAAGCAGCATCACTCAGTGACTGAGAGGGAGGCCTTGGCTGGTGCATTGCCCATGCCAAGCAGCATCACTCAGTGACTGAGAGGGAGACCTTGGCTGGTGCATTGCCCATGCCAAGCAGCATCACTCAGTGACTGAGAGGGAGGCCTTGGCTGGTGCATTGCCCATGCCAAACAGCATCACTCAGTGACTGAGAGGGAGGCCTTGGCTGGTGCATTGCCCGTGCCAAACAGCATCACTCTGTGACTGAGAGGGAGGCCTTGGCTGGTGCATTGCCCGTGCCAAACAGCATCACTCAGTGACTGAGAGGGAGGCCTTGGCTGGTGCATTGCCCGTGCCAAACAGCATCACTCCGTGACTGAGAGGGAGGCCTTGGCTGGTGCATTGCCCGTGCCAAACAGCATCACTCAGTGACTGAGAGGGAGGCCTTGGCTGGTGCATTGCCCGTGCCAAGCAGCATCACTCAGTGGAAGAAATGGGTTAAATTATTCGAATCGTACCTTATTGCTATTGGTGGGGACAGGTTTTCAGCAGTACGTAAACAACATGTTTTACTACATAATTTAGGCAAACAAGGAAGAGAAACTTTTGAAGACTTACCTGATGACATTGTTGAAAATGCAAATGTAGACATTGGGGGTGAGGGTGATGTACAGCATGATGTGTATCAGCTGACGTTATTGAAATTGGAGGCACAATTTGGGGACAAAATCAATATAGTTTTAGAACGCCACAAATTTTTCTTGCGCATTCAAGGGAAAAGTGAAAAAGTGATAAATTACGTAGCTGCATTGAGAGGGTTAGCCTCTACATGTGATTTTGGATTGTTAACTGAGTCTTTAGTCAGAGATCAGTTAGTGAGATGCACTAGTAATAAGAAAATTCAGGAAAGACTTCTAGCAGAAGCACCAGATTTGAAACGTGCCATTGATATCGCTAAAAGTATTGAACATACTGCGTATTGCATGAATGAAATGAAGGAAGCTGTTGATATTAAACAAAGTACAGAGGGAAGTGTTCATAGAATAGTTAGCAAAGATGTCAAGCATAAACTCCCACCTCCCAGTCCAGAAGTACATGCTGCAACGGGAAATAAACCCAAATGTTACAGGTGTGGGAATCCCAATCATATGGCCAACAACATGAATTGTCCCGCAAGGGGTGTTGTATGTAGCAAGTGCAAGAAGAGGGGTCACTTTTCCAAAGTCTGCCACAGCGAAAAAACTAGTGTCACCCATATGATTGGTAGTGATGTAGAACCACAGTTAGAGCCACAACAATTTAGTGAAGAGATAATTTTTCAAATAGCCAACTCCTCAGAAAGCAAATGCACTGAATACCCTAAATGTGTAATTTTGTTAGACAGTATAAAGTACGAAGTTTATGCTGATTCTTGTTCCCCGTACACTCTTGTTAATGAAGCTACTTTCCAAGCTAATTCTGGTACACGTGCATACAAACTTCTACCCCCAGACATCAAACCCGGGGGGTACAATCAAGATCCTATACCATTGGTGGGGATGCTACTGATGAACATTGATTTCAAGGACAGATCCACAGTGGGAAAAGTCTACATTACAAAAACCGGTTCAAACCTACTAGGATGGAAACACCAAAAGGATTTGGGGATCAAATTAGACCCCAATGCTCCTGAACCTGTGTATTTGATCGACAGACCTAATGTGGGTAGGGAGATATGCAACAAGTTTCCTGAGGTGTTTACGGACGGAGTAGGACTTCTAAAGGGTTTCCTTCACAAAATAAAATTAAAATCTAATGCGAAACCAATAGTTCACAAACCAAGATCCATCCCACTTCTAACAAGAGAGCCACTTAAGGAAGAGCTGGATAGATTGGAAAGGTGCAAGATCATAGAGAGAATTGAAAGTTCGGAGTGGTTGGCGCCCATCGTTGTAGCAGCAAAAGGGGGAAACAAAGGGATTCGTCTATGTGTGGACCTTAGGGATCTAAACTCTAATATTTGGGTGGACAGACACCCTCTTCCTAACATAAATGAAATGTTAGCTGCAATCCACGAGGCAAAAGTTTTTTCGGTGTTAGACTTATCCTCAGCATACCACCAGGTCGCCCTCCATCCGGACTCCAAACCTCTCACCTCATTCATAACCCCGCTGGGAGCGTATCAATTCGCCAGGTTACCCTTTGGTTTGGCGTCGGCGGCAGCTGTATTCCAACGTATCATGCAACGTATCCTGCAAGGCTTGGAAAAAGTTCTTTGCTTCCAAGATGATATCTTGATCCATGGTTCATCCGTTGAAGAGCATAATAAAAATTTGGAAGCAGTACTGACCCGTCTCAGCCAAGCAGGTTTTACCACCCAAAGGGACAAGTGCAAAATAGGGGTGGATTCGGTGGTCTATTTGGGTCACAACATATCAAGCGAAGGAATCAAACCCAAATCAAGTTTGGTTGATGCCGTCAAACAAGCTCCAGAGCCCACCAACAAAGAAGAGCTCAAGTCATTTCTGGGTCTTGCAGAGTATATGGCCAAGTTCGTGAAAAACTTTGCAGACCAGGTGCAGCCTCTCAGAGAGCTGCTTAAGAAGTGTTCCAAATTTGAATGGAATCAACAGCATCAGTCAGCTTTCATTCTCATCAAGAAGGCAATTGCGGATGCTCCTATTCTGGGGGCGTTTGACTCCAATGCCAAAACCACACTCACCACGGACGCTAGCACAAAGGGGCTAGGAGCAGCACTAACTCAAAAAAAAAACGGACAGGAAGTTGTGGTAGCGTTCGCATCCAGAACGTTGAGAGACGCTGAGTTCAACTACTCAACGGTGGAAAAAGAGGCTTTAGCCTGTTACTGGGCCATCAACCACTTCAAGTATTTTCTGTGGGGTATCCCATTTGTGTTAAGGACGGATCATAAACCGTTACTACCGTTATTCTCCACCAAAAGGTTGGAAGGTACTACTCCTAGAATTGCAAAGTGGGTGCTGAGTCTTCAAGGGTTCAACTATTCCATGGTATACGTCCCTGGAAGTGATAACAGGATAGCAGATTGTCTTTCACGGCTTCCTGTGCACGGGGGTGATCCTATGCAAAACCCACCGGAAGAGACGGTCTTATGGGTGGAGATTCCTGCCATCAACCGCAAAGAGTGGGAAGAATCCTTAAAGGAGGATAGCATGATGATCATACTGAAGAACATGATTCGCACAGGATGGCCGGATAACAAGTCTGAGGTACCAGAAACTATCCATCAATTCTGGCCGGTACGTGATGAACTATCCATTGTGGGTGAACACGTCTGCAGAGGAAGTAAAATTATTCCTCCTAAGAACATGTACGAAAGGATAATCCAGATTGCACATGAGGGTCATCCTGGTAGAAGTATGACCAAAAGTAAAATCAGACAACACTACTGGTTCCCAGGGATGGATTCCAGTGTGGAGGAGAAGGTGAAGAATTGCACGGCATGTGGTACCAGCGACAAAACCAAAGTGATTCGCAAGTTTCCCCTTGTTCCAGTTGAAGTCCCTACTACACCATGGGCTAAATTGGGGTTGGACATAATCGGTCCTCTCAACCTACTTAACCAATCTCAGAAGTTCATGTTCGTTTTAATTGACTATCACTCTCGTTGGATTGAGACAAGACTGGTCCCCTCCATCACTACGGCAGTGTTGTTAAGTTTCCTTAGAGATACCTTCGCCAAAGAGGGCATACCAGAAGTCTTAATAACGGACAACGGAGTTCAATTCGTTTCGGAGGAAATGAAGCTGTTTTTGACCACGCTGGCTATCACGCACATCAAGACACCACTCTACTGTCCCAAGGCCAATGGGCTAGTAGAAAGAACAAACAGGATGATTAAGAACACCATTCAGCTTGCATTGAGTTCTCGCGTATCAGTGGAGGAGGCCATCAGGAAGATGCTGTGGTCATACCATACAACTCCCAATGCGGTCTCAGGAGTGTCACCGTTCGTTTCACTTAAAGGGAGGAACCCAGGCTCAAAACTCACGCCCAACTGGCTAAATGGAGGAACCCCCGTATGGGTGGACAGAGATTACGTGGAGGAGAAGACACGGAAACATCAAGAAGAGTACAAAATATGGTACGACAACCGGTGGGGTGCGTCTACAAAAAAGTGGAAAGAAGGCCAATGGGTGGTGGTTAAGAAGCCCTCCCTATCCAAATCCAAGGTCTCTTCATTTTCTAAACCATTGAGGATAACGAAGGTCTACAAAAATGCTGTAGAGCTAGAAGATGGGGGCACATGGAGTATGGACAACATAGCGGGGTGCCCTAGCACAGTTGGTACCCAACCTACATGTGAGAGTAATCATAACATGGGTAGGCTGGGCAGAGAGGAACACAAATTTACCAGAGCACGTAGACCCCCAAGTTGGCATGCAGACTACAAAATGGGGCCGTGACTGGACAGGGGTTTCTTTTAGTTCAAGAGTGACCTTAGTCATTTTCCTTGCACAGTTCTCAGTTGTATTGGTTTCAATGTACATGCAATAGTTGTGTCTGCTCATTGCTTTGTTCCGCAGGGAGATGTGTTATAACCTGTCCCTGTTCCTCTTCCCATTTCCCCCCCCCGCCCTCTTCCCCTCTTGGGTTCGCCCACGAATGGAATGTTGACATGAAGCTTGGTTTAGAATGTTGGGTCAGTGGCTAGCGAAGGCTGGAGGATTCACTTGTAATAAATTTGTTCTCCACCACACACACCGCCTGGAGACTTTATTTACAACAGAGGCCTTGGCTGGTGCATTGCCCGTGCCAAGCAGCATCACTCAGTGACTGAGAGGGAGGCCTTGGCTGGTGCATTGCCCGTGCCAAGCAGCATCACTCGGTGACTGAGAGGGAGGCCTTGGCTGGTGCATTGCCCATGCCAAACAGCATCACTCAGTGACTGAGAGGGAGGCCTTGGCTTGTGCATTGCCCATGCCAAACAGCATCACTCAGTGACTGAGAGGGAGACCTTGGCTGGTGCATTGCCCATGCCAAGCAGCATCACTCCGTGACTGAGAGGGAGGCTTTGGCTGGTGCATTGCCCATGCCAAGCAGCATCACTCAGTGACTGAGAGGGAGGCCTTGGCTGGTGCATTGCCCATGCCAAACAGCATCACTCAGTGATTGGGAGGGAGGCCTTGGCTGGTGCATTGCCCATGCCAAACAGCATCACTCAGTGACTTAGAGGGAGGCCTTGGCTGGTGCATTGCCCATGCCAAGCAGCATCACTCAGTGTCTGAGAGGGAGGCCGTGGCTGGTGCATTGCCCATGCCAAACAGCATCACTCCGTGACTGAGAGGGAGGCCTTGGCTGGTGCATTGCCCACACCAAGCAGCATCACTCGGTGACTGAGAGGGAGGCCTTGGCTGGTGCATTGCCCACACCAAGCAGCATCACTCAGTGACTGAGAGGGAGGCCTTGGCTGGTGCATTGCCCGTGCCAAGCAGCATTACTCAGTGACTGAGAGGGAGGCCTTGGCTGGTGCATTGCCCGTGCCAAACAGCATCACTCAGTGACTGAGAGGGAGGCCTTGGCTGGTGCATTGCCCATGCCAAACAGCATCACTCCGTGACTGAGAGGGAGGCCTTGGCTGGTGCATTGCCCATGCCAAACAGCATCACTCCGTGACTGAGAGGGAGGCCTTGGCTGGTGCATTGCCCATCCCAAGCAGCATCACTCAGTGACTGAGAGGGAGGCCTTGGCTGGTGCATTTCCCATGCCAAGCAGCATCACTCCGTGACTGAGAGGGAGGCCTTGGCTGGTGCATTGCCCATGCCAAACAGCATCACTCCGTGCCTGAGAGGGAGGCCGTGGCTGGTGCATTGCCCATGCCAAGCAGCATTACTCAGTGACTGAGAGGGAGACCTTGGCTGGTGCATTGCCCATGCCAAACAGCATCACTCAGTGACTGAGAGGGAGGCCTTGGCTGGTGCATTGCCCACGCCAAGCAGCATCACTCAGTGACTGAGTGGGAGACCTTGGCTGGTGCATTGCCCATGCCAAGCAGCATCACTCAGTGACTGGGAGGGATGCCTTGGCTGGTGCATTGCCCATGCCAAGCAGCATCACTCCGTGACTGAGAAGGAGGCCTTGGCTGGTGCATTGCCCATGCCAAGCAGCATCACTCCGTGACTGAGAGGGAGGCCTTGGCTGGTGCATTGCCCGTGCCAAGCAGCATCACTCAGTGACTGAGAGGGAGGCCTTGGCTGGTGCATTGCCCATGCCAAGCAGCATCACTCCGTGACTGAGAGGGAGGCCTTGGCTGGTGCATTGCCCATGCCAAGCAGCATCACTCAGTGACTGAGAGGGAGGCCTTGGCTGGTGCATTGCCCATGCCAAGCAGCATCACTCAGTGACTGAGAGGGAGGCCTTGGCTGGTGCATTGCCCATGCCAAACAGCATCACTCAGTGACTGAGAGGGAGGCCTTGGCTGGTGCATTGCCCGTGCCAAGCAGCATCACTCAGTGACTGAGAGGGAGGCCTTGGCTGGTGCATTGCCCGTGCCAAACAGCATCACTCAGTGACTGAGAGGGAGGCCTTGGCTGGTGCATTGCCCACACCAAGCAGCATCACTCGGTGACTGAGAGGGAGGCCTTGGCTGGTGCATTGCCCATGCCAAACAGCATCACTCAGTGACTGAGAGGGAGGCCTTGGCTGGTGCATTGCCCATGCCAAACAGCATCACTCAGTGATTGGGAGGGAGGCCTTGGCTGGTGCATTGCCCATGCCAAACAGCATCACTCAGTGACTGAGAGGGAGGCCTTGGCTGGTGCATTGCCCATGCCAAACAGCATCACTCAGTGACTGAGAGGGAGGCCTTGGCTGGTGCATTGCCCATGCCAAACAGCATCACTCAGTGATTGGGAGGGAGGCCTTGGCTGGTGCATTGCCCATGCCAAACAGCATTACTCAGTGACTGAGAGGGACGCCTTGGCTGGTGCATTGCCCGTGCCAAACAGCATCACTCCGTGCCTGAGAGGGAGGCCTTGGCTGGTGCATTGCCCGTGCCAAACAGCATTACTCAGTGACTCAGAGGGAGGCCTTGGCTGGTGCATTGCCCGTGCCAAACAGCATCACTCCGTGCCTGAGAGGGAGGCCTTGGCTGGTGCATTGCCCGTGCCAAACAGCATTACTCAGTGACTCAGAGGGAGGCCTTGGCTGGTGCATTGCCCGTGCCAAACAGCATCACTCCGTGCCTGAGAGGGAGGCCTTGGCTGGTGCATTGCCCGTGCCAAACAGCATTACTCAGTGACTCAGAGGGAGGCCTTGGCTGGTGCATTGCCCATGCCAAACAGCATCACTCCGTGCCTGAGAGGGAGGCCTTGGCTGGTGCATTGCCCGTGCCAAACAGCATCACTCCGTGCCTGAGAGGGAGGCCTTGGCTGGTGCATTGCCTGTGCCAAACAGCATTACTCAGTGACTGAGAGGGAGGCCTTGGCTGGTGCATTGCCCATGCCAAACAGCATCACTCCGTGACTGAGAGGGAGGCTTTGGCTGGTGCATTGCCCATGCCAAACAGCATTACTCAGTGACTGAGAGGGAGGCCTTGGCTGGTGCATTGCCCATGCCAAGCAGCATCACTCAGTGACTGAGAGGGAGGCCTTGGCTGGTGCATTGCCCATGCCAAGCAGCATCACTCAGTGACTGAGAGGGAGACCTTGGCTGGTGCATTGCCCATGCCAAGCAGCATCACTCAGTGACTGAGAGGGAGGCCTTGGCTGGTGCATTGCCCATGCCAAGCAGCATCACTCAGTGACTGAGAGGGAGGCCTTGGCTGGTGCATTGCCCATGCCAAACAGCATCACTCAGTGACTGAGAGGGAGGCCTTGGCTGGTGCATTGCCCGTGCCAAACAGCATCACTCCGTGACTGAGAGGGAGGCCTTGGCTGGTGCATTGCCCGTGCCAAACAGCATCACTCAGTGACTGAGAGGGAGGCCTTGGCTGGTGCATTGCCCGTGCCAAACAGCATCACTCCGTGACTGAGAGGGAGGCCTTGGCTGGTGCATTGCCCGTGCCAAACAGCATCACTCAGTGACTGAGAGGGAGGCCTTGGCTGGTGCATTGCCCGTGCCAAGCAGCATCACTCAGTGACTGAGAGGGAGGCCTTGGCTGGTGCATTGCCCGTGCCAAGCAGCATCACTCAGTGACTGAGAGGGAGGCCTTGGCTGGTGCATTGCCCGTGCCAAGCAGCATCACTCGGTGACTGAGAGGGAGGCCTTGGCTGGTGCATTGCCCATGCCAAACAGCATCACTCAGTGACTGAGAGGGAGGCCTTGGCTTGTGCATTGCCCATGCCAAACAGCATCACTCAGTGACTGAGAGGGAGACCTTGGCTGGTGCATTGCCCATGCCAAGCAGCATCACTCCGTGACTGAGAGGGAGGCTTTGGCTGGTGCATTGCCCATGCCAAGCAGCATCACTCAGTGACTGAGAGGGAGGCCTTGGCTGGTGCATTGCCCATGCCAAACAGCATCACTCAGTGATTGGGAGGGAGGCCTTGGCTGGTGCATTGCCCATGCCAAACAGCATCACTCAGTGACTTAGAGGGAGGCCTTGGCTGGTGCATTGCCCATGCCAAGCAGCATCACTCAGTGTCTGAGAGGGAGGCCGTGGCTGGTGCATTGCCCATGCCAAACAGCATCACTCCGTGACTGAGAGGGAGGCCTTGGCTGGTGCATTGCCCACACCAAGCAGCATCACTCGGTGACTGAGAGGGAGGCCTTGGCTGGTGCATTGCCCACACCAAGCAGCATCACTCAGTGACTGAGAGGGAGGCCTTGGCTGGTGCATTGCCCGTGCCAAGCAGCATTACTCAGTGACTGAGAGGGAGGCCTTGGCTGGTGCATTGCCCGTGCCAAACAGCATCACTCAGTGACTGAGAGGGAGGCCTTGGCTGGTGCATTGCCCATGCCAAACAGCATCACTCCGTGACTGAGAGGGAGGCCTTGGCTGGTGCATTGCCCATGCCAAACAGCATCACTCCGTGACTGAGAGGGAGGCCTTGGCTGGTGCATTGCCCATCTCAAGCAGCATCACTCAGTGACTGAGAGGGAGGCCTTGGCTGGTGCATTTCCCATGCCAAGCAGCATCACTCCGTGACTGAGAGGGAGGCCTTGGCTGGTGCATTGCCCATGCCAAACAGCATCACTCCGTGCCTGAGAGGGAGGCCGTGGCTGGTGCATTGCCCATGCCAAGCAGCATTACTCAGTGACTGAGAGGGAGACCTTGGCTGGTGCATTGCCCATGCCAAACAGCATCACTCAGTGACTGAGAGGGAGGCCTTGGCTGGTGCATTGCCCACGCCAAGCAGCATCACTCAGTGACTGAGTGGGAGACCTTGGCTGGTGCATTGCCCATGCCAAGCAGCATCACTCAGTGACTGGGAGGGATGCCTTGGCTGGTGCATTGCCCATGCCAAGCAGCATCACTCCGTGACTGAGAAGGAGGCCTTGGCTGGTGCATTGCCCATGCCAAGCAGCATCACTCCGTGACTGAGAGGGAGGCCTTGGCTGGTGCATTGCCCGTGCCAAGCAGCATCACTCAGTGACTGAGAGGGAGGCCTTGGCTGGTGCATTGCCCATGCCAAGCAGCATCACTCCGTGACTGAGAGGGAGGCCTTGGCTGGTGCATTGCCCATGCCAAGCAGCATCACTCAGTGACTGAGAGGGAGGCCTTGGCTGGTGCATTGCCCATGCCAAGCAGCATCACTCAGTGACTGAGAGGGAGGCCTTGGCTGGTGCATTGCCCATGCCAAACAGCATCACTCAGTGACTGAGAGGGAGGCCTTGGCTGGTGCATTGCCCGTGCCAAGCAGCATCACTCAGTGACTGAGAGGGAGGCCTTGGCTGGTGCATTGCCCGTGCCAAACAGCATCACTCAGTGACTGAGAGGGAGGCCTTGGCTGGTGCATTGCCCACGCCAAGCAGCATCACTCGGTGACTGAGAGGGAGGCCTTGGCTGGTGCATTGCCCATGCCAAACAGCATCACTCAGTGACTGAGAGGGAGGCCTTGGCTGGTGCATTGCCCATGCCAAACAGCATCACTCAGTGATTGGGAGGGAGGCCTTGGCTGGTGCATTGCCCATGCCAAACAGCATCACTCAGTGACTGAGAGGGAGGCCTTGGCTGGTGCATTGCCCATGCCAAACAGCATCACTCAGTGACTTAGAGGGAGGCCTTGGCTGGTGCATTGCCCATGCCAAGCAGCATCACTCAGTGTCTGAGAGGGAGGCCGTGGCTGGTGCATTGCCCATGCCAAGCAGCATCACTCAGTGACTGAGAGGGAGGCCGTGGCTGGTGCATTGCCCATGCCAAACAGCATCACTCAGTGACTGAGAGGGAGGCCTTGGCTGGTGCATTGCCCATCCCAAACAGCATCACTCCGTGCCTGAGAGGGAGGCCTTGGCTGGTGCATTGCCCGTGCCAAACAGCATCACTCAGTGACTGAGAGGGAGGCCTTGGCTGGTGCATTGCCCGTGCCAAACAGCATCACTCCGTGACTGAGAGGGAGGCCTTGGCTGGTGCATTGCCCGTGCCAAACAGCATCACTCCGTGACTGAGAGGGAGGCCGTGGCTGGTGCATTGCCCACACCAAGCAGCATCACTCGGTGACTGAGAGGGAGGCCTTGGCTGGTGCATTGCCCGTGCCAAACAGCATCACTCAGTGACTGAGAGGGAGGCCTTGGCTGGTGCATTGCCCGTGCCAAGCAGCATTACTCAGTGACTGAGAGGGCGGCCTTGGCTGGTGCATTGCCCGTGCCAAACAGCATCACTCAGTGACTGAGAGGGAGGCCGTGGCTGGTGCATTGCCCATGCCAAGCAGCATTACTCAGTGACTGAGAGGGAGACCTTGGCTGGTGCATTGCCCATGCCAAACAGCATCACTCAGTGACTGAGAGGGAGGCCTTGGCTGGTGCATTGCCCACGCCAAGCAGCATCACTCAGTGACTGGGAGGGATGCCTTGGCTGGTGCATTGCCCATGCCAAGCAGCATCACTCAGTGACTGGGAGGGATGCCTTGGCTGGTGCATTGCCCATGCCAAGCAGCATCACTCCGTGCCTGAGAGGGAGGCCTTGGCTGGTGCATTGCCCATGCCAAACAGCATCACTCCGTGCCTGAGAGGGAGGCCTTGGCTGGTGCATTGCCTGTGCCAAACAGCATCACTCCATGACTGAGAGGGAGGCCTTGGCTGGTGCATTGCCCGTGCCAAACAGCATCACTCAGTGACTGAGAGGGAGGCTTTGGCTGGTGCATTGCCCATGCCAAACAGCATCACTCAGTGACTGAGAGGGAGGCCTTGGCTGGTGCATTGCCCTTGCCAAGCAGCATCACTCCGTGACTGAGAGGGAGGCCTTGGCTGGTGCATTGCCCATGCCAAGCAGCATCACTCCGTGACTGAGAGGGAGGCCTTGGCTGGTGCATTGCCCATGCCAAGCAGCATCACTCCGTGCCTGAGAGGGAGGCCTTGGCTGGTGCATTGCCCATTCCAAACAGCATCACTCAGTGACTGAGAGGGAGGCCTTGGCTGGTGCATTGCCCGTGCCAAGCAGCATCACTCCGTGACTGAGAGGGAGGCCGTGGCTGGTGCATTGCCCATGCCAAGCAGCATTACTCAGTGCCTGAGAGGGAGGCCTTGGCTGGTGCATTGCCCATGCCAAACAGCATCACTCAGTGACTGAGAGGGAGGCCTTGGCTGGTGCATTGCCCATGCCAAACAGCATCACTCAGTGACTGAGAGGGAGGCCTTGGCTGGTGCATTGCCCGTGCCAAGCAGCATCACTCCGTGACTGAGAGGGAGGCCGTGGCTGGTGCATTGCCCATGCCAAGCAGCATTACTCAGTGCCTGAGAGGGAGGCCTTGGCTGGTGCATTGCCCATGCCAAACAGCATCACTCAGTGACTGAGAGGGAGGCCTTGGCTGGTGCATTGCCCATGCCAAGCAGCATTACTCAGTGACTGAGAGGGAGGCCTTGGCTGGTGCATTGCCCATGCCAAGCAGCATTACTCAGTGACTGAGAGGGAGGCCTTGGCTGGTGCATTGCCCATGCCAAGCAGCATCACTCAGTGACTGAGAGGGAGGCCTTGGCTGGTGCATTGCCCATGCCAAGCAGCATTACTCAGTGACTGAGAGGGAGACCTTGGCTGGTGCATTGCCCATGCCAAGCAGCATCACTCCGTGACTGAGAGGGAGACCTTGGCTGGTGCATTGCCCACGCCAAGCAGCATCACTCCGTGACTGAGAGGGAGGCCTTGGCTGGTGCATTGCCCGTGCCAAACAGCATCACTCCGTGACTGAGAGGGAGGCCTTGGCTGGTGCATTGCCCACGCCAAGCAGCATCACTCAGTGCCTGAGAGGGAGGCCTTGGCTGGTGCATTGCCCACGCCAAGCAGCATCACTCCGTGACTGAGAGGGAGGCCTTGGCTGGTGTATTGCCCATGCCAAGCAGCATCACTCCGTGCCTGAGAGGGAGGCCTTGGCTGGTGCATTGCCCATGCCAAACAGCATCACTCCGTGCCTGAGAGGGAGGCCTTGGCTGGTGCATTGCCCATGCCAAGCAGCATTACTCAGTGACTGAGAGGGAGTCCTTGGCTGGTGCATTGCCCATGCCAAGCAGCATCACTCAGTGACTGAGAGGGAGGCCTTGGCTGGTGCATTGCCCGTGCCAAACAGCATCACTCCGTGCCTGAGAGGGAGGCCTTGGCTGGTGCATTGCCCATGCCAAACAGCATCACTCCGTGACTGAGAGGGAGGCCGTGGCTGGTGCATTGCCCATGCCAAACAGCATTACTCAGTGACTGAGAGGGAGGCCTTGGCTGGTGCATTGCCCGTGCCAAACAGCATTACTCAGTGACTGAGAGGGAGGCCTTGGCTGGTGCATTGCCCATGCCAAGCAGCATCACTCAGTGACTGAGAGGGAGGCCTTGGCTGGTGCATTGCCCATGCCAAGCAGCATCACTCCGTGATTGAGAGGGAGGCCTTGGCTTGTGCATTGCCCATGCCAAGCAGCATCACTCCGTGACTGAGAGGGAGGCCTTGGCTTGTGCATTGCCCATGCCAAGCAGCATCACTCCATGCCTGAGAGGGAGGCCGTGGCTGGTGCATTGCCCACGCCAAGCAGCATCACTCAGTGACTGAGAGGGAGGCCTTGGCTGGTGCATTGCCCATCCCAAACAGCATCACTCAGTGACTGAGAGGGAGGCCTTGGCTGGTGCATTGCCCATGCCAAGCAGCATCACTCAGTGACTGAGAGGGAGGCCTTGGCTGGTGCATTGCCCGTGCCAAACAGCATCACTCCGTGACTGAGAGGGAGGCCTTGGCTGGTGCATTGCCCATGCCAAACAGCATCACTCCGTGACTGAGAGGGAGGCCTTGGCTGGTGCATTGCCCGTGCCAAACAGCATCACTCCGTGACTGAGAGGGAGGCCTTGGCTGGTGCATTGCCCATGCCAAACAGCATCACTCCGTGACTGAGAGGGAGGCCTTGGCTGGTGCATTGCCCATGCCAAGCAGCATCACTCAGTGACTGAGAGGGAGGCCGTGGCTGGTGCATTGCCCACACCAAGCAGCATCACTCGGTGACTGAGAGGGAGGCCTTGGCTGGTGCATTGCCCATGCCAAACAGCATCACTCCGTGACTGAGAGGGAGGCCGTGGCTGGTGCATTGCCCATGCCAAGCAGCATTACTCAGTGACTGAGAGGGAGACCTTGGCTGGTGCATTGCCCATGCCAAACAGCATCACTCAGTTCCTGAGAGGGAGGCCTTGGCTGGTGCATTGCCCGTGCCAAACAGCATCACTCAGTGACTGAGAGGGAGGCCTTGGCTTGTGCATTGCCCATGCAACATTTGAATTGGTTTTTATGGGATTTCCCTTTTACTGTGCGGGCTGAGCATCTGAGGAAAATGTTTCCACAGGTTTAAAAGATGGTTGGAAGGACTGGGGTGAATCTGATTTCCTTGTCGAATATTAACCAGGAATTCATAATCGAGTAGCTGATTCCTTGTCACGACTTCTAAAAGAAACAACTGGTGAATTCCGAGAAACTAAAACCATTAATTGGGTTAAAGAAGGTGCGATCAGTGAATCCGAATGGAAAAGTGCAGGGAAAAGGGATCTCGCTTTCCTTAAAATGAAAGAATTTGTGGCAAGTAGCTGGCCAGATTTCAAGGAGCTCTCTGACAATTGTAAGCGGTTTTAGAATTGTGTTTGATGGAGAACTTTACAAAGGTTTTAATTTAGTGACTCCTGTGAGACAGTGATGCATTTAGCACATGAAGGTTATTGATGTATTGAACTCTCCTGTAAGGCCACAGTACACCAATGAAGGTACATCAGTGGCATCGAAAGTTAAATGTCACCTGTGGACTGCAGCACATATTGTGCCACCCACTAGCGTGACAAGGAAAACATGGCTTCAGGCCTATCAATGTTGTCTGACTGCTGCCGTTTCAACCCAACTTTAATAACCCTCTGTCACGGAAGAAAACATTCCTTTTAAATATAAATAAGGCACCCCTGTGTTGGCCTTGTATCCCAGAAGGTAAGGTATATACGGTATTTTCAAGTGGGAAACGTAATGCTGTCCTGTCCCTGCAGTGACCAGTCCCCAAAACTATTTTCACTGAGGAATACTCTGGCTGTCCTGTGAGAGAACTAGATTACAAATTAAAATAGTATTTCTGCTATCTCTGGTTTGGGACCAGCTAGAAAAGTGATTCAACCACTATTTGAAATACTAATCAAAAATCTAATCTAATGGTAACGTTTACCTCGTGTAAGCTCTTCGTAATCGGGGCTCTGGAAACGAGGGTTGCTGATTCACAGAATCCTCACCGCTGGGCCAGATTCTGTTTCCCAGAATCCCCTGCCAAAGGAGAAGGCTGGGGCCCAGTGTTCCCACTACAAAGCGCCTGCAGCTAACCTGCTGCGTGGGAGCTATAGAATCATTGCAGCTCGATCGGACTCTGTTTCCCAGCATCCCCTGCCAAAAGAGGGCGGGGCCTGGAGATCACACTTCAAAGTCCCTGCATGTCTGCTCTTGTCCGCACCAGTTTGAGACCAGGCAAGGCCCCATCTTTTGGGTTCTGTCTTTGCCTTCATCATTGCCAAGGGTGAGCAAAAATCCTCACCAGTTCACACTTCTATAATGGGTTGAATATTCTGACTTTTTTATCTTCTGTGGTGGAGGCTTTTGCAGAGGAGATTACTACAGTGCAGGAGGAACTTTGGTTGGACGCCAGCATCCCCGCTCCTGGCTCCTTTGTCTCCCCCACTGCTCCTCATCCCAAGAACTCCTCAAATTTATCTACAGATCCTATTTCTGAAACCATGATTGCTGCTTCTTCTTGCCCTAGGCTCACCGTTGAAGATTATGTTCATCAGTCTTGTGACCCCATCACCACAGTCCTGTGCGCTGTACCTCAAAGAAAGAGAAGATCGAAGGCGGTGGACCGACAAGGTTTCATCACATAACTCCAGGGCTGACCGTGATACCAATCTTTTCCGCAATTCCCAATTGCTTAACATTTTGATGAATATAGAACACTTAATTGCAAAATCCTTCAAGGAATGTCATGATGGACTTACTGACACTGAAAAGGCCCTTAGTGGCCTCCTCCCCTCTTCATCTATCTCTCTCGGCTGCAACTTGTTGCAACAGAAACTACTGAGATTCTGGAAGCCAAGTACTTTTGCTCTTCATTGGCCCATTGGCCTCTAAGCCTCTTTCCAAAGGACTTATTGACACATCTGCAGAGTGGAGTGAGAGCCTGAATGTCCAGACTGGCACCCCAGTGTGAGAAAGACCGCGATTCTTTCACATAACAACTTAGAGAGCACCCCGTCGACTGGGGCCCGAAGCACAGGTAACAGGACGGACATGGCTGACTCAGACCTCACGCGTCTAGATCTTCCACCAGCGGCTTGGCCATTTGTTGTAGTCTTGACCAATGTCCCTAAAGGCCGGGTCTACGGAGGACTGTCATCAACTCAGAAACAAGGTCACTCACTGGCCTCATGGTCAGCTGGGCTCTACATTATACCTTTTCAACCATATAAACGTGGTCAGATGGGTTTCCTGATTGGGCAAGGGCCCTAAAACCTTGGCCGGAGATTATATAGTTATTAACTTTAATGTGCAAGGAACATTCTAAAGGCAATGTCTTTGCACTGCAATTGTGATCTAGGAATTACTCCAGTATCTTTGGATTACTTTTATATTTATCTTCATTTGAATGCTGGGGGTTATCGTAAAGTCATCAAATCTCGCAGTATTGACGCTTCACTTGTTTGCCCAGCTCAGCCCCGAAGGGCCATATTTAAGGTATCTACCTCTAACCCTTTAGAACCTTTGAGCCCCCTGCATGCCAGTGACCGACTTCTTTCTTTAGCTGTAGCCTCTGGGACCTGGAACCAGCTCTCCGAGACTAGGATCCATACTATTAAGTCCTCTCACACACTAGGTTTTCTTTCTGGACATATTTGCATCATTACGTGCTCCAGGGACGATCCTTCTTGGGTGTCCATTTAAAGGAGTTTTAAAATCATTTGCCTCCAAGAGACTTGGGAAGTCAACCATAGTTTCTTTCATGATGGTTAATTGTGCCGCACGCAGTTCTCAGTTGGTGAGGGCCAAGGGCGGTCTTTTGACTCTAGTTTCTCCTGCTCTCAACTGTAAATTAGAAGAACTGGACACTGGTACCCCTAATTTGTTAGCTCTGTGGGTGTCTTTCTCTAGTTCACCTCAGACGGCTCTTCATCAGTTTGTTCTATTCTACCATCTCTCAGTCCACTGATGAACATGCAGAAATACTCCGATCCTTGCTTGACAAATGCTTCTATTCAGTGAGTTCTTTTACCTCTGTGATTTTATTAGGTGATTTTTATTTGCATCTTTGTCATAGTTGCAAGTTTACTGATGTGACTCCCTTTCCCCCTTCAGACACTCACTTTGAGCTCTCTGCCCAGGGAATTTGTTGGATCATTGCCTAATGCGCTTTCATCGCACCTTGCCCGCCGTGTACGGGCGAGACTCTCCGCAACTTGTCTGACATTATAAGACGGCATGTGAAGGCCCTGCCTGCTAACGCCTTAGCCTCGCTTGCCTCTTTCTGTCCAATAGCTTGACTACTCCTGCCCCAGGGCTCATGGTGACCTTCTGGTGGCTCTCAAGGAAAGGCCCAGGGATAGATGTAAGGCTGCTTCCCTTGATCATTGTATAATGCCGCTTTACAGCATAGGAAGTGCACTCCAAACAGGAGGCCTGCAGGATCTTATTGCCTCCACCTCCAGATCTAGAGCTCATTTTTGGGAGATCGTGAAGCGCCTACTATTAAATCTTGACTCGGGAAGTCCACTATCACAGCACATTACAGCCGGCTCATGGGTCAAATATTTTGATGCCTTTTATGACAGGCCTTGTTGTACTGCTGGTCTCACTGAGTCCCACCCAGTTTTGACATATGTGAGTGGCTTCTCTCTTTCCTTTGACTGGTAGGAAGTAAGCTATCCATACTCTCCCTAGCAGCCAGGCCCCGAAGGACCTATTTAATGCACAGTACCTCTATGGGTTCCAATTCTATTTATTTTAACATGGCCCATAAACATGGCCTACCTAGCTCATAATGAAGAGGGCTCAAGAGATGACCGCCAGTGTTCTCGTCCGATGTCTTTGATAGACTCTGAAGTCAAACTTATAGGGAAAATGCTTTCATCCAGACTAATGACCAGCCCTCAAGACCGCAGGGTGCTCTTTGAAGTTCAATACGGTTTTAGGCCAGGCAAGGGCACAGTGGACCAATGCCTAAAGCTGTACCTTCTAATAAGTACACTGTGGCCAGACCCTGAGCCATTCATTTGGCCTTTATGAACTCAACCTCTGCTGGTGATAGTGTCAACAGAGGAGAGGTGTCCCTATAATGCTGGATTTGGGGATTGACAAGAGTTTTGTTCTCTTCTTACGTGATTTGCACTTCAACTTGGGTGCCTCTGTCCGGTATGGCTTGATGGGAGTATGCACTGAGTAATTTTCACTTAACAGGGGCGTAAGATGAGGTTGTTTTCTGGCCCCCTTTTCATTTACTCTCTATGTCAACAAGCTGAAGCAGGTCTTAGTAGCTAGAGGTCGTAACCTGCCCATGTTATGTGGCCAGCCAATCCCAGCTCTCCTATGGATGAAACTGTCATAGTTTCCATGATGGTCCAGGGTTCTCAAATTTTATTGGACCTTTTTAGTAATTACATGGACACACTTGATCGAAGTAATATCTCCATTAAATCTCATACCATGATAATAGGTCCGAGAAACACACCCCACCTATGCAAGGGTAACACACTCCCTAAAGTCAAAACCTTTCCTTACCTCTGCATTCTGTTTGCCATTACCTGGTCACCACTGATTAGGGAAAGGAGGCATGTCTTTGCTAGAAGTATTACAGTGGTCTTTGACTTTGCCGTTAGCTTAGGACATAAGTCGTGGAGGCCATGCTTGCGATTGTGTGCCCATAGGGTCCTATGACTGTGACATTTGGGGGTATGCCAACATTACCATCTCACAGTGCACCCAGAACATATTTCTGAGAAGGCGTCTTGCACTACACAGCAGCTCAACTTCTGTTATCACCCATGAAGAGCCGAGGCAGGGCTTTTTGCGTGACACGATTCGATTGAGACCTCTCATTCTATAGTTGCCGATCTGACTCAAGCCTGAGCTGGAGCTCAATAAGAAGCTTTTAAAGGATTGTCTAGGACTGGAGCATGCTTTATGTGTACTCTGGATTTCTTATGTTATAATGAGTTTTTTTTTCAATTAGCTCGACCCACCCTTTTTTAGCAATCCTGAGACCATTGTGAAAGTGGACCTCACCTGAGTAAAGGATGCCTTTGTTAGAAACACATGTGAGGAAAGGGAATCCCTGGCCTTGTCCAATGGTTCAGTTACGTCGTATATACTTGTACAGATACCTTGCTTATAGAGCCAAACCTTCTTTACATGTCCAGTTCTCATCGTTATTTTATAGCACGGTTTAGACTAAATATGGTTCACTCCTCATTGAGTATCCCTAAAGGATGGTTCTGTGATGCGGAACTTCCACCTTCCACTTGTTTTTTAATATCTAAACAAGACACTATTCACTTTACTTTATTTTGCCCAATCTACAAGAATCTCAAATTCCTATTCTTAAGGCTACTTTTAGTTGGAAGACACATGACTCAGGTCAGGCCAGCTTTATTGTTTCTATAGTTACTCAATGATCCTTTGTTGGTCCTTTGCCTGTTTTTAATGCGTACAGTTAGATTAAGGAATTCTATGATTAATGATAACGGATGCTATGTGTTATGTTTGTATTATGTTTGAAATTTAAATGCAATTGAATTTTATGGTTTGGAGATTTGAAACCAAATAAAGTATTTTGATGATGAAGGTAAAGTTAGATTTTTAATAAATACATTTTGTAATAAATATTTAGGAAAAGTAACTTTTGGGCATTTTCCCTTTCTCTGTCTGAAGCTCTAAAGGCTAATTTGCATTAGCCGACCAGCAGCTGCCTTGTCAGTGCTTGACCTTAATGCAGTGTGAAAATTGCTCCCTGAGAAGGGCAGTGGCTTAGACCTGGTGAGAGAATAAGCTAGCTGTGGGGCAGGTGATCCCTAACCGCTCACAAGGAGCCGCTTGAGAAGTTCTATGAACTCCAATAACTTGAAAGGAACAGAGGTGAAACCTGTCCATTCACAGTTTAGTGTCCAGGGAGACCTAAGAAAGAGGAAGCCTTTGTTGTATAGGTCCAAGGTAACCAGTTGGGGACCAGCCCAGTGGGAGGAGGAGGTGGTCCCAGAACAATTTTGTGTTTTGGTAAGAGGAGGGTATTGCTCATTTCCCTAACCCATCCCTGAGTAATAAATCCGCTCTCTTTAGGGTAGAAGGCTTGTGCCATCTTGGATTTCCCTTACACTATGGTACTCTGGGATAGTTAGTAGTAAGGCAAACAGGATGTGCTGTAAAAGAGGATAGGGTTTCCCCCAGGAACATGTTCTCCGTTGGTTAGGGAGTTTCCAGTAGTCCCTTCACCCAATGGATAGTGAAATACAGAAAGCTGTCCCCTCACTCACAGCTCCTCCGAACACTTTCTTGTAGAAGAACAGTAGAAGGACTCCTCCTGTTTTTGAGAATGACAAGGAGACCTGAATAGTTAGACCTGCTCCACATGTACCCAGGACAAAGAAGTGGACTCCCAGGGTCACGTGGCTGAACTATGTGGTTGAGGGACACAGTAATCTGCACCCCTATCCTAGTTGACTCGACCAAATCACTAGGAATCGCACTGGATAAGAACCTAGACATTAAAGCCCACATTAAATTAATGGCAAAAAGTGCCAGTTTTCACCTGAACTATCTTAGAAAAGTGAAACCATTTATCACCACGTGGGACCTTAAAATGGCAGTTCAGTCCTTAGTCATATCAAGGATTGAATATGGCTGTACAACATTAATAGGTCTATCAAAAATATCAATAGCACCACTAAAAGTCTGTCTGAATGCGGCCGCAAGACTCATTACAGCAGAGCTTTCCAAACTATGTGGCGCGACACGGTAATGTGTCGCCTGACATGTGTGGGTGTGTCGCGCGACGGTGCTCTAATCAAGCATGTACGTCTATCTGTTTAAAACTTTAGACTTAAAGATTTAAGACAGACATACATTCTCGTGCATCGGTGATACAGTACAGTACGCAGAGGCAGGAGAGGAACCTGTGCGCGCTGTGGGTTCCTTTGCCGCGCAAATTGATAGGTGAATGCGCAGTGAGTATTTTTTTTAAACTGTAAAATACTTGAATCAAATGCGCATCACGACGTCTGCGCATGGCAGTGACTCAGTATGGTACGCAGAGGCAGGAGAGGAGCGTGTGCGTGCGGCCGGTTTCCTTTGCCACGCGTGTTGTTCATTGAGGGTGGAATGCGCAGTGAGTATTTTATGAGAATTTTATTAGGTAGACTTGCACGGACTAGATTCCTGGAGTACACCCTGTCTACGGACAGCGGACTCCTGAGCCTTGGGTGGATCTGGTTTCCCAGGCACTCTCCATCAAGTCTTCATCGAATCTGGTTTGATAAGGACGGGTCAGGGTGTGTTTATTGTTTCAGGTGATTGATTTTCTTTTTTGCAAGTACATTCCTCCAAGATACAGCGATGCGTTTAGTACTTGCATATTGCGGTACATTTGGCTTTTTCATAACTCGTAGCTTCTAATCTACGGCCTTGTGCGGTTGCAGGGACATATAATTTTGCCATTGTGTTCGGTCATTGACCAAGCTTAGCTCCTCTGACATAAACCAGTGCACGTAGGAGAGGGACCCGTTTTTAGCCACAAAGGAGTATCTCATGAATAGTGATGCACTTAAACCAGGGAGTGTGCTGTACTGTTGTGGGAGGGGAGCTGCAGTGATACCCTTGGTGTACAATAGGCAGCGAGTGCAGCTCCCTGCTCCCGCTGCAGACAGTGTACGAGTGGGGGGGCAGGGCAGGCGGGGTGGGTTGTAGTGAAACACCAGCTTGATTAAAGAAGGAAGAGGGTGACAGAGAGGGGTGATCTGCTGTGCCACACACTCTGTCCTTGAGCTGTCGGTGGTCAGTCATGCCTGCTATGAGCACAACCACTGCCTGTCTGAGGCCAGCCATGCCTGCTATGTGCTCAATAACATGCCTGATGCACAACCTGTCTGAGGGCAGACATGCCTGCGCTGAGCACAACCACTGCCTGTCTGAGGCCACCCATGCCTGCTATGTGCTCAATAACATGCCTGATGCACAACCTGTCTGAGGGCAGACATGCCTGCTAGGTGCTCAATAACACACCCTATACATAGCCTGTCTGAGGTCAGACATGCCTCGTTCTTGAAAGATACTATCCATTATGGCAAAATGCATGTTGTAATCAGCGCACTGCTCAGAAAATGTTCATTGCATGCATTTCATTCTATGTAACATCCCAGTACCAAGCGTGCAGCAGCTAAATAAGCAATGACAACGTTTTTTGAAAAAGGAATACATTCAGAGGTGCATATGGATCTACGGCTCTTCTGCGCTTAATGTTGTTTACAGCTATTGCTAAAGCGGACAGTTTGTGAGTGTGCTTTATAAATGATGCATATTTTAGTTCAAAGCTGTTCTACCTACTTATCAAAAAATAGCATAGGACCCTGAATGTAGCTCAAAGAGTGGAGACCGGGCATGCTGCTAATCTAGGTTCAGGCAGACGGAGCACGTGTGAGAGTGGCACTCGCGGTAGCCTCTGTGATTCTTCTGCAATAGCTGACATTTGTCCCGCATATTCCACCAGTCAGACGGGGTCTGTGCACTTCGGAGGCTGGTGCTGAGTGTAACGGTGAGCAGGAGGGGCCTTTAGCCAGTATCAGCTTTTTCTGCCTTACACCCTACTGATGTGCATGATTATATTCTTGTTCCAGGCAAAAACCTAACCTTGCTTACACCCAGTTTTGCCAGTCACTGTCTTTTTTAGAACAGATTCACAATTGCTTTATTAACCTTCCTGCTTTCTCAAATTTGCTTGGAAATGCACCATTTGCCCACTATTTATTAAAAATTTTCAAAGGGGGAGAATCCCCTAACCCCCCTGAGGTGGTTCGGGGCCACTCGCTGCACTCGCTCGCATTACCGTGTCCCTAGTTGAAGATTTTCTGAAAGGTGTGTCACCAACATGAAAAGTTTGGAAAGCTGTGCATTACAGGATCAAGAAAATATGACCACATCTCCCCACACCTGAAGGCATTAAACTGGCTACCATACGAAGCCAGAATTCAACTAAAACTGGCATGTATTACCCACAAAGCGTTCCACTACAAAACACCAATGTACCCAGCCCAGAAAATTGAATTATCAGATGGAAGAAGACCATCCCGGAATGCCAGAGACCTGTTGTCCGTCAGGAGTGACAGTTGCGCTATATAAACCTCAACTTTCATTTCATTTCATTGTTGAAACCTCCCATCTTTCAGAAGAAGAAAACATATGACACAGCATTCTACGGAGCTGCCCCCCGAATCTGGAACTCACTCCCTCCAACCATTAGAAAAATCCCAAACGCAACAACTTTCAAAAGAGAGGCAAAAATATTCCTGATGAGCAAGTTCCTACCCTAAACAATGATTGATCACCATCTGCATCGTGATCAATAACAAATATGAGGGCAAACTCACCAGTTAGCGGCGATGACACTGTAGACTGTACACTAATGCAACAAATGGATCTTTTGTAATATTGTTGATAATAATGATATGAAGACACACATCGGAACCTTTCGTATAATACTACTGTTATACCATGTACACCTAATTGATCCTAATTGTTATCGTGGAAACTGATATGAAAGACACGAACCGGAACCATATGTATATCACTGCTGTACCCGTTGCTCTCTAAAAGATCTAAATCGTGCAACTCTAAAGCGCTCTGATTCCTTTGGGTCATGTCCGCGCTATATAAAACTCTATAAATAAATAAAATAAAAATCTGCAAGAGGCCCTTTTCCTGAAGTGACCAGTTGCAACTGGAAGAGGACGGGATCATTCTGGAGGTTTCTGCTGTTGTGAGTCCTTACTCCTAAGTGCTGTCCCTCAGGTCCTGGGAGTCTTAGTGGTGTCCCGAATAACATATTCAGAAATTTGAGAAAAAGTTGGCTTTGGTACCAATTGCAACTTCAAGACCTTACTGAGCAAGAAATTGAAGTTGGTTTTTTTTTTCAAAGCTTTTTGCCACTTGAAAATCAAATAAAGTGGACCCTTACGACAAGCCTATCTGACTTTGATGCAACCTTCCCAGATAAACCCTGCTGCCTTGCCACACTGGAGGAATCCGAACCCCAAAAAAGGACTAAGGCCTGATTTAATTATTGGTTGCTGGAGTAATTATTGTCGCCATGGCAGAGTACTTTACTAGGGTACTCCGCCCCCCGTATTTAGAAATGTCTGCTTCCCCTACAGACATCCCTAGCATTTACAGGAACCCCCGTCATGGAGTTTTCTATACATGCATTGTAAGTTTTATGAAGCAGTACATCAAACTTGCAAAGAAACTGGATTTTATTTTTGAAAATAAAAGATTAATGACCCCCTCACCACATGATGTGAGGGTCATTTAAAGGTTTTCACTGCCCTTTACCGCCATGTTTTTCATGGTGGTGATGAGTAGTGAAAACTTGCCATCTGTCTGCCCACTCTTAATATGGCAGGTAAAACCTCGACAGCCCTTACTCTGGTCTCCATCGTCTATACACTGAAGGTCTGCTCAAATCTAAATGAGGCAGGGGACCTTAAGGTTGGCGGAAAGGGTACTCGTACAAATCCAACATTTAAATCCTCCCGTAAGTCGAAGGTAGAAATCTTGACCGGGCGAAAGCACGGTAAGTATCCGGCTGACGATAGGACTTACTTGGCCTCAAAATTTGAAGTTTTCTTGCTTGGAACCTTTCCCACCGGCTTCAGCAGGGCCTCATCCAATGGCTATCCGACGTAGAGTGAACTTCTTGGCTAAAGCTACTAATTCGCCCCAATGAAGGATTTCAACTTTCATTTCAGAAGTCAGACGGTGAAATCTTTGGGACAAACCTGCTTGGTGTGTGCAACTCCTGCTCCACTGCGGTCGACCTGAAATCATGCAAAGGTCCTGGCCACACACAACTAAATACTTTCCATAGGCGCTTTACTTTTTTCTTGGTGCTTTTTTTTCTTGAATCTTCAAGAAATCATATTTCTTGTTCCCGTTACTGGATTTTTGTCATTTTGGTGCATTTTGTTTATTACATTTTAGTCTATTTGTATGAATTGGAGGCAGGTTTTTATTTTGTTGTATTTTTGACTTTTTAACTGTTTTGGTCCTTCTAAATGCCTTACACATTTTCTCTAAGTTAAGCCTGCCTGCTGTATGCCCTAGCTCAGAGGGGTTGAGCTCAGGTTTAAATTTTTGAAACCTTTACCTGTGCCTGTAGGAATCCACTTTCTTACAGTGGTAACCTATACTATATTTTTCCTACTTGTAAAGCTTGTAAAGCGCTCTTATGTAGAAGCTTCTTGGCTTTGAGGGAAATAAATCTACACAGCACTAACACAATAAGGACACTTGTGTTGCTGCTGATGGATGGGTCTCCTGTTGCCGTGTGCTAGGATGTCTGCAGGAAAGTGCCCCTTTTTGCATGTTTATCCCCCACTTTTTGCCTGACATGTGATGCAACCTGACTTGATGTGCTTCAAGTCTGTGCCAATCAGGTTCCCAGGGCCTGTGTTCTTTCCTAAGACTGTACCTTTGTATCCACAATTGGCACCATCCCTGGCCACAGGTAAGCCCCTTGTAAAAGGTACCATGGGCACTGTGACGAGGGAAGGTCTCTAAGGGCTGCAGCACTTGTTGTGCCATTCTCAGAGGCCCTGCATGTTAACCCACACACAGTCACTGCAGGCTGTACATGTTTTGGTGCAGAGAAAAGTGAAGAGTCGACATGGCACACATCCCTGTGTATTCCCACATCAAAGATCCGGCATTGGTAGGCACTTTCTCAAATTCTTGTTATCTACAGGATTGATGTGGGGAAGATATTCTTATCTTTACCCAGAACCATCTGTTGATTAGCGCAGTCTGTGCCCACTTGATTAATATTTTAAAACAAATTCAAGAAGAAAAGTGGTCAGTCAAATCACTCAACACACAGCATACCCCCTCTGATTAAGTGTATGTGTGCTACAAAGAAAAAATGTGTAGGAGAATGAGAAAGTATCTCACGTGCGCACCACCAGAGGAGCTACAGGTAGGTTCTCACCAGGTTGCCCACGTTTTTGTCATCATCGATAACTTTCTCAAACGAAAAAAGAATTGTGTCCAGTGAAGGAAAGGTGTAGAAAAAAGACAAACAATAGAGACCCCGTGGAGAATGAGACTCAAGAAGTCTCTAATAAAATTGAGCTAGACTCACACACCTCCTTGGCACTTTTAATCCGAACTGTGAGTCTGCCCAGTATTAAAAACACGGCGTGTTGTAAACCACTTCAAGGACAGCCAACATGTTTAATTGCCTGTTATATATTAGCGGCAAATTCGTCAGGGCACCCAAGGACAGTAATCAGCTCCCTGGACATCTAGCAATAAAAAGAGTGACTGACAGACACACAAAAACACCAATAAGGTTTTATTTAGAGACACCCCCAAATCAAGGCTTCTTTCAGTACAGGTATGAATTAAAAACGGACAAGTGGCTGAGATGTGGCAACTAGTCCTTTGTTAAAAATTCATAATATTTACCTAGTGAGAGCCATGGGCCCACATACCAGCTCCCACTTAGTCATAAGGGTGTGTATCGTTTATACTTTCAATCCCTTCATATAGCACAATCGTTGCTTACAATTTCATCTGTGGAAATAGACATATCTCATTTAGTGTTTCTAAGTCATGCCACTGGAATTAGCACAACCTAATTTCTAAGGATTCCAACACACACTCGCCTTCAATCTTACTCGCAAGTGTGCCCCAGTGTCTAGCCCACTGCTGGTTTAAGGCACGGACACAATTTCCTTAGTTCGATTAAAAACAGAGCTCGACATCCTTGCTGCACGACGGTATCTACTTTATATTAAAACCATGCCCAAGCCAATGCAACCTACCTAGGCATAGTGACCGGGTAACGTATCGCTCACTTCATTACGCCCTCATCCTCAGCCTTATATTTATTCTCAAAGGTTACATCACTCATAACGCCATCATTCTCGCCCGACATACTCTTACCGCTCTACCAAGGATCTCCAAGTGGTAAATCAACCCGGCAAGTCGCTCGCAAGCGGTTTCCATCCATTTAAGCAAGACGCGATCAGCCTACATGCGCGTCATGGCGTTTTCATCGTCACATGACCCCCATTACATGCTCCTTATCATTACAAAAAACTCGGGCACCATCTTGGGATGACAAACGGTGTTGTATTCAGACAGCAGGATCTTGCTACTACGGGATTCCAATGGAAAAATATGTATGTGCACATTGCGCAATCCGACAAAACCGCAATGTTTTTACTTCCTGCCTGTTTTAACTGGTCATGGTTAACTACACTAACTACATGACGTGATCATCATTACATCCCCACTGTCGAGATAAGGGGTTTGGGCATCATCTTTAAATGCCCCAGTTTATGATATACTGATATAAACAGATCCCCTGATCTGCCTCATATTAGTTACTGGTGAGACCCAGATTTCACAATATGTCAGGGCCCCTATAACACTCCTTTTCAGCTGAGTTATCAAATTACGGCCAGTGCAAACCTCTTTGCATGCCTATTCTACTGTGCAGTATGAGGAAAAGTACGCCATTTTTGGCTATTCAGGGTTGCTTAAAGGCCATGTAAAACATTCCCCATCAAACTCATATCAACCAGCATGAATACATATTAGCAATACGACAGTGGTATCATGCATCCAAAAAACATCTAACTATGGGCCAGATATAACAAGTGCACAATCCCGGGCTGCAACTGCCCCCAAATCTATTCAAATCAACATCTCGCCGCACCCTTAACATTCATACTGGGTGGGGGTACCTCCCCATCCGGGGATGACCCATTGTCTACTTCATAACAAAGGAATGTAAATTCAGTTTAAAATACATCCGTCGTCATTGTCAACAGTGGAGGACAAGTAATGCCTAACATGGTACCTAAGTCATCCCTCAGTCACCATTTACTGATCTTATTCCACTCAATCTGGTCATTAAGGCCAATCTGGTCTGCTTTCTCGGAAAATATCCAGCGAGATTCCTTGGTAGCGAGTATCAGATCCAAGTAACTAGAGTCGCCCACTACCTTCTCTAACAACACCCATTTTAATGCTCTATAGTTGTATTGATATTCCTGTAGTGTTGTACCAAACGTGTGGTCCATTTTCCTGCTTTGATTGGGCTGAGATGCTCTTGCACACGGACCTTAATTTTACAAGACCTCAGACCTATGTAATGCAATCCGCATTGGCATGTCAATCTGTAAATCACATTTACTGAATTACTGTTGCTGAACTTGTTTAGGTGCCACGTCCTTCCATTCAGCAACTGCAATCACATACTGAGCAACAACCACATGGGTAGTGCCTTAACGGAATGGAAGTGTTCACAGTGCGCTGTATCGGTCTTGTATGGACAAGCCTGTCCTCTAAATTCTGTGCACGCTGCAAACCTTGGTTGCGGCCTTTGAAACTCTGTGGTAGACAGCAACGACCAATGTTTTCTTGTGTCCTGTCGGATTTTTGTGGAGAAGGGATCGAAGGTCAGCACAACTGGCAGGCAATAACTAGATTCTTTACAGTTTCTTTCAAGAAGCGCCTCCCGGGGGGGTGTTGTGTGCCATGCCTACAATCCACTACCGAAAGCCTAGCTAAGTCACTGCTCTGGCAGTGTGCACTAGCCCTAAGGTTCGGGAAAAGAGGCATGAGCCCTGTACCCCTACAGTGTCTAAGTCCATTCTTAGACATTGTAAGTGTAGTAAAGACATAAAGAGTATATGGTCTGGGAGTTGGTCACCACGAACTCCACAGCACCATAGTGGCTTTACTAACAAGCATTTTCAATGCAATAGGTCTCGCATTTATGAGAATTTAAGCTAGTGGCATTGTAAATGACAATGCCTTTTATCTACGTTTTAAAAACTAAAACAAAAATAAAAGGCATTGTTATTTGCAATGTCAATGGCTCAAACTTGCATAATTGCGAGACCTATTGCATTGCAAATGCTTGTTTCTTTGGCTGGCTCTAAAGCCAGGCATACAATGGTTTTGTTATAGGCATGAGTTCTTGAATGGGCAAGTTTCCACTCTAGGTAGAAGTTCCTACTGTACATTAGGGCCCTTTTTGCATGGCACATAGACAGAGTGTACAGGATGAAAAAGTAATCAGAATGTGTGTTGTTTTCGTGGGACCCACTATTTGTTTAAATGTTACTTTCATATAGAACTCAGCACCCTAAAATGATTGTATGCATATCAGCTGTCGTTGAGCTCTAAAATATGTCCAGGCTCCACATTGGATGCTGTGGCTATTAAAAGGGAATACTAACTTTTTTCAGGGAGAACCGACCGATACTCCCTGTTTACAAAATAGAGAATGTCTTTCTAAAAGTGACTATTACAGGGCTCCCTCATCTTCAGTCAACCTTGCCGGGTGATAGAGGAACTTCCAATCCCTGCAACACTTAGCAATTTCATTTTTGATATTTTAATTTCAAAATGTGCATAACTGCCTGTTTTTTGTACTCCTAAGATATTCGGACTGGAGAAAATTAATATCCTGGAAACCGACATGCCAAAGAGCCAATGGAATTAGTGTTGTGAGCTCTCAAACAGATGCACAAAAATATAGGGTCCTTATGATAATATATGATTTTTTGCAGCAAACGTTTTCATTTATAATTTTCATATGGCTTAGATTTGCACATTTGGCTTACAGAATACATTAATTCTAGCTGCATTTTGTAGTTATTGATTTGTTCATTTGGATCCTACACAAATTGAGATTAGTTTTGCAGATTAAGGCCCTTCCCTGTTTAACCTCACCTCCATATAGTTTTCATAAAAAAGGGCAGTAGCCTGTGCAGGACCCAGCAGCCAGATTTTTCTAAGCACTTCTTTTAGGGTGTACTGCTTTCCTTGTGTAATTGAATACATGACTTAATTTATGCAGATACAGATACTCCTTCACCCAGGTCCTCCTAGAAAATAACATCAGCCCAAATTGGTTCTTATAGTTCAGTCACACTGTAGTTTCTCAAGATGAAACCTGATTTAAGAATAGCTTTCATTAAGGCCTGTGTGAAAAAAAAAATAGGAAGCTATTCTGCAGATTTTGCTCAATAAATCTAATTTTGTACCTAGACACAATCTCACTGACATCACTCACTACTTAACTATTATTTCTAGCAAACGTATACCATTTTAACTAGGGTGTTCCTGTAGCCAAGTCACCCACACACAGTAAATGCACTAGCCAAGTACTCCCAGCAGATAGTATTAAGGGTCTCGAAATCCTTTCAGCCATCTCTGTGCCGCGCTAGGCAGGCACTCGGATGTGTCCCTTCACCACATATGACAATTTCTTTAAACAACTGTTCCTATCTCTGCAATTTCCGTGGCATTTTCTGGCTGCAGTACAGAGCTAATTAATACAATTATTCTGTGGATTTCTTACAATCAATACAGCCTAGAAGTGAAAGCCAATGAAGAGATAGGAGCCTAAAGTTGATAGGATCCTTTCAATTCAACTCAGCCACAAGCATGCTGCCACATTTTAAATACACTCGAGTTTTGCAAGCTTTCATAGACAGGCCCGGATAGGTTCAACCGCAGCGTTCAGGGATCAAATGCGCAAAAGAATATGCAAGACTAATGTGGTAGGGAACAGAAAATCAGCAAGGAGCTTTAGAAATGGGAAGGGCTGCTTTTAGAACTCCAAGGAATATATGCTCCCTGTAACCATTCTTCTATTATCATTAGATCCAAACATAATGTAAATGCAATGCAATAGGTCTCGCATTTCTGGGAATTAGAACTTTTGGCGTTGTAAATGACAATGTGTTTTACCTACGTGTTTTGGTTTCGAGTGGAGTGGATGTATGTAGTGTGGAGTGGAATTATGTAGGTTTAATTGGAATTGTGTGGAGTGGTTTTCTATAGTGGAATTATGTGGCATTATGAGTAGTGGAATTGTGTGGAGAGTAATTATGTAGTAGTGAGTGTACTGGAATTATGTGGAGTGGGATTGTGTGTTATAGAATGTAATTATGTGAAATGGTATTTTGTGTTGTGGAGGGGTATGTAGTTTTGTTTAATTATATGGTGTGCTGTTGAATTTTGAGGCATGATGTGATATTGTGTGGATTGGATGTATGTGGTGTGTTGATTTATGTGGCTTGCTGTTGAATTATGTGGCGTGGAATGGAAACGTGAAGATATGAATTGTGTGGTGTGGAAGTGTGTGACACTCAGTGAAAATATGCTGATTAGTATTATGTGACATGGTGTGGAGTGTATTTATGTGCATTGTGATGCCAAGTTTTAAAATGATGAAGCATAATTTGTGTGCTCAATATCTGGAAACGTGCTGCGTTCTTCAGTTATGACAAGGCTGAGTTCATATGTGTTGGGGAGACTTGCTAAATTTAGGGCCTCTGTGTCACGCATGTTCATTTTCCCAGCTGTTTTAGTGCATCTTTACAAGTTTGAAAACTAAAAAATAAGGCTGATGCTGCCTCTGTAATACAATTGCTGAAACTCAGTCAACCCTTCACTAAGAGGTCTATAGAAATGAATAACCAAAAAGAATGGCATCGCTTTAAGTAAAAGCATTACAAGAACAGAGATGCAGGGAGGATGTGATCTGCCCACTGCTGATAATGCTGCCCACAAATCATTTTTCTTGAATGAAGAATGCTTTTTTCCTCCCTAAGATAATGTAATCATTAAAACAGTATGATATGTGGCCCTTGTTCACGTCAGCCCCAACAAAAAGGTGGGTAAAATAATGTTTGGGCCTCTATGCCGATATCAATGCTTAATTCTCCATTGAAACCGACTGCAGCGCCTCATAATGGATATTATTGGAGGGAGGGGGCAGGCTGTGTTCAGCATTGTGCTCTTCCTATCTTGAAAACCTCAATGCTCTACGAGCCAGCAGAGACCATGCCCTTAAGAGCCAGCAGCCCTTTGTTATTTAGAGCCAACACCAGCTTTAGGCTGCAGCTTCCATGAATCAACACCGTAGTTATCCCATTTTCCAGCCAGCTTCGTAGTTTAAACCACTGACTTGCCGATCAACCTTAAGAAGGGAGTGAAAACTCATGCTCTTTCCAGCCAGAAGACTGCGTGCCCTTCCCACCTTGCAGCCCTAAATCCTAATGCAGCAGCCACACCAGCCCCCCTCTGTATAAGGGTATCAGATGGCTCCATTACACCATATAACACATTGCTCCAATCCTGGATCTCCATTCAAAAAATGGGAGTTGAAGTCTTAGCTCACTCCAGTTTACCCAATGTAACGAACCTAAAAACAGTACATTGTAAATGACAAGAGCAACACTGGAGCACTGCATCTCGGAGTCACCTTACCTAGGCAGTGACAAGTTCATGGTGTAGCGGTAAACACCCCATCCACAAAATTCCAATGCTAACCTCATCACAAATCTCTTGTTTTTTTACATCAACCATGTCCATGGTGAGCTTGGTAGAGAAAGACATTTTGCTCTGCCACGAACAGCTGATGCAGCTAAGATTTGAGACTTCAGACCTATGCTGCGCTGCACTCCCTCCCCTGAACAGAGAGCACCAGCCCCCCCGCAGGTCACCTTAATCAAGTGTAAAAAATCCTCAAGGCCTCTACATCCCGCATGCCCATTTCTCCCATTGGATGTACAAAGACACATCTCACAGGATAGAAAACTCATATTGGTTCACGCTGGAATTAAATTGAGAAGAGGAAGGAGAGGCAGGGTAAGTTGAATAGACAGTGGTCATGTGTCAGGTGCTACATTTGGCGCTATATCTAAGCAGATTGTTGCTCTATCACTGGCTGGGGTACAATCCTTGTTTGTATAATGTGCTAATGACGTGCCCTTCATTATGGCACACAGCGTGAATTAGAAGCGCGAGCGGAAGAGGGTCTGTGGTGCATTAGGTTGAGGTCTGTCTCCTATTACTGTGCTGTCTCACTGATGTTCCCCATTTACACCAGTGTGAGCTGTGAGACATACTGCATGTCTGTGTACCGTGGCGACAAGAGACACGAAGTGACAGTAGAATAAAAGTGCACGTGTACGGCACTGGGTTTTTATTGTGCACACTTTTAATCAGTGTTTGTTTTAGGATGGCATCTTTCCGAGAGGAGGGGGTTTGGTTCCTTTGAAGGGGGTAGAGTTAAGTGCCTGTGACAGTGCTACTGCCGGGAAGCTCTTGCTGCCCAGTAATGGCGGCGCACGACGGGTGATGCCCCTGGGTAAGTGCATTCATTGCACGTGGGTGCCACAGACCCATAAACCAACCGCTGGGCTCCCGACTGAAGCAACAATCACCCAGCCTGAGCTAAACTGTCCTGAAGTGCAGCTGACACGGATTTGTGAAATCCTTTCACTGACTCTAGAACGTTTTGTGCAAGGTCACTAAAATGCATGCCAATTACTACAGCGCGGAGTAAGAACAAGAGAAGGGTGCGCTATAATTATGCCGCGGTCTAGTAAGGATTAATAGACTACATTTGTTTAGTGTATTCCTTACCCCCATAAAGCAAAAACACATTTTACAAGCCTGTGTTCTCCAGTTTAGCTGTTCAGGAGTAACAACATCGAGTTAAAAAAGTTTACAAGTACTCGAAAATTAAAATGTAAAGAGATAAGGTAGGTGTCCAGTATAGCACAGTAAAAGGCATCATGCACGTTTTATTCCATTTCACCACTTGAGGGACAATGCACACACTGGATGCACTACGGAGATGCTCGCAACAAGGGTTCCCAGTCCCAACTCTCTGGATCCCCCCCCAATACCCTGGCACCAGTGAGAGGTGGATCGGAGGAGGAGCCCACCCTCCCTCAGCACAGCTGTACCTCCAGGTCACTGCCCATCGCAAGCATTGCATGGCCATGTGTCCCGTCAGATGAGATGCATCCCCCCTATAGAGAAGAGGCAGGGAAGCATCCAGGAGATGGCAGACTGTCACAGGAGGGGGAGAGTGGAGCAACTGGCGAACCATAGCCAAATAAGAAGACATGAATAGCGGAGCAAAGACGGGAGAATGGAAGAAAAGCAAGCGGCAACCGGAGTCACAGAAGTAACAAGAGCAGCCTTGACTCCGCCCATTCCGACGTCATGAATAAATTAATCTCCGCACACCTACCATAAATGTACGTGTTCTTCTCTAATTTATGCATGTAAAGCGCTCCAATATCTGCTGATCGAGCTTGCGCTATATAAAAAAAAAAGCAAAAATAAATGTAATCAACTCACAGGGCTTTTACTGGTCAGCAGCAGGTTCAAAGAGCAGTATTCACCCGGCCGTCCTGAAGACAGAGCATGGGCCCCTGAGAACCAGCAAGGCGGGAGGGCTACATGAAACAAGCATTGGACGCGCGAGACGCGATGGTGGGGGGGTGGGGGAGAGAAACGCGAGTTCCTGCAGAGGCAGAGTAAGGGAGGGTGAGGGTTGGCTCAATATGGAAAGGAAAAAATTCAAAACACACCATGAAGCGGACGGCGCGTCTGCTAAAATACAAGCATTGCTAGCACCGTGCTGTCCAAAACATGAAGCACGGTGAATATAACAAGCATTGGCCGCACGCGCGCCTCGCGCTTTAAGTTTAAACAAGCATTGGACACGCGTGACGCGATGGTGGGGGGGTGGGGGAGAGAAGCACGAGTGCTGATAAACTGGTGTGAAATAGCAGCAGGGAAGGGTGCGGAGAGGGGCTACGAGGGAGAGCGACGTAAAGCCATATGGCTGCTTTGCGCGCGTGCACGCCTCGTGCACTGTAGCTCTATGCCAGGGGAAGCACTTTCAAAAACCCACTTACAAAATGTCTCAAAGAGACAGCTTTCGCTGTCTCAGCGAGACCTAAAAACTGGAAAGTTTGGTAGCAAACTTCTCAGCACATTAAACCCACACTGATGCCAGTGTGGAATTTGATGAAAAATGCACCCAGAGGGCATCTTAGAGATGCCCCCTGAAAATCGACCAGCCCTGGTGTGGTTCCTGAATGGCTACCCACAATTTGCCACCACCATACAAGTTTCTGGACCCCTGGGCCAAGAAACAAAGGTCATCCTGGGCAGAGGTGTCATGCCTCCTCCCCCAGGATGGGCTTGGTCCACGAGTTGGGAAGCTTCTAAAGCCTGTTCCCTTTGGACGCTGTCCCTGCCTTTTGCTGCCCCCAGCAACTCTCTCCCACTGGTTCTGGCCCCCACTTTGGGTCGGAAATCCAAGCTAGGAAGAGCAGTGTGCCCACCTATGCCAACCCCACCCCTCAGGTGGGGTAGGCGAGGTGAAGCACATTTTAAAGATATGGGGACTCAGCCAATTAGGAAGAGGCTCATGCCCCTCCCACTGGAGGGTGACATAATAGGGGGTGTACCCACCCCAAGGAAGGGACCTATTGGTCCCAACCTGCCCACCCCTTTAACGGCCCTAAATCTAGTATTTAGGGGCAGCCATGAACCTTGCTTCCTCAGATTTGAGGAAGGAAAAAGAAGGACCGAAGAGTTGTGCTGACTCAGGAAGGAGAAGAGGATACCAACTGCCTCGGCCCCAGCTCTACAGGCCTGTCCTGTCTAAGACCAGTCTACAGCAAGAACCAGCAGCAGCCAGCAACCCCAAGAGCCCTGAGGACCTATTGCAAAGTGTAAAAAGTCACACTTACCTTGTATGTAGAGATCCTAAGCTGTGGTATCGAAGCATACCACCCCCAGTACTCAAAGTAATCCTGAAGTAACAAAAAAGTAATCTGAAAGTACCTACGCGATACAAACTGCATTTAAAAGTGATACAAACCTGTAGCAACTGCAATTTCTATTTCAACTGCATTTCCTTGTTCAGTTTTGCATTTGAAAGCATATTTTACTCACGTGTGCGAAGTCCTGCTTGGTTCTAAAATAAAACATAAGTATATATTTTTTATACTTACCTAATTGGTCTGGATTCTGTCTCTGAGTGTGTGTATCAGTGATTGATTGAGTGAATACAATTTATGCTCAAAAAAGATCCGACATCAGGGATCAGAGAACCTAGCTAGATGGGAAAGGAGGGGTCTACTTAGTGAGTAAGACGCACCTCAAATAGAGAAAAGAAAATACTTTTCTTGAGTCCTATAACTCACCAAAGGTTTCCCCTAGGTGACATGCTTCATCATTGGGGCCATCCCAAGCATCTACTGCTTGGGGCGTGCTGCGACTTGCGACAGTTACGTAGGAGCACTATTTAGTGAAGACTATGTGTAGTGCAGTGAGAGGGGAGTGGTGCGGGTTAATTAAAAGTTACCTAGCTTGTGAGCGTAAATGAGTTTATTCTTGCTCCTAGTTGGTAAAGGATAAAAAGGGGGGGTTTAATAAAAGGGAGGAATTAGGTAATAATGTGCTAATAGTCCCCAATATTGAAAGCCAACATGTTTCGAGGTTATCCCCATTAGTGTCGGCGTAAATCAATTACCTGAGACTATAGGATGCCCCGGGGGGTTCTCCAACCGTTTATGGATCTTTGGTAGTGTGTAGAAGTATGGCATAGTGGGGTGATTGTTGATCAAGAAATCCCCCTAAAATAGGGTGATTTCTTTCACTATACTATACCCCACTATGCCATACTTCTACACACTACCAAAGATCCATAAACGGTTGGAGAACCCCCGGGACGTCCTATAGTCTCAGGTATCGGTTCCATCCTTGAACCACTATCAAAATTTGCGGATGCTTTCCTACTGCCGCTCATTCAGAATACCAATACTTACCTCAAAGACACAAAAGCAGTCCTCTCCCTCCTCAAGGACTTACCCTTCGACCCCAGTAACAACGTTCTCATAGGTCTTGATGTGGAAAGCCTCTACACAAGCCTACCACATAAAGCAACCTTGGACATCCAAGAAGACATTCTCTATGGAGTGTCCTGGCCTTACCATACACCGCGACATATGGTTTTGGAATGTTGCAAATGGGCCCGCACAGAAAAGTTCTTCCGTTTCGAAGATACCATCTTCCAACAACAACACGGGAGCAGTATGGGCAGCACCTTCGCTCCTAGTGTAGCGGGTTTGTATGTCTACCACATGGAAGAACATAAGATCCTTTCGGACAACAACACCTTTCGGCTCCTGAACACCGAATGGAAGAGATACATAGATGATATCCTAGTAATATGGAATGGCGATGAAAGAGGCTAATCTGTTTTTAGAACATTTGAATTTACAAGACCCTTTCCTCAAATTTACACACACAATGATCAGATCTGAGCTTACCTTTCTAGACCTCCACATCTACGCCGCAGAAGGACATCTAAAAACCACTACCCATTTTAAACCCACTGCAAAGAACTGTCTCTTGCTCTACGACAGTTTCCATCCAAGACACCTCAAAGAGAACCTACCATTTGGCCAATTCCTCAGATTAAGGAGGAATTGCACGGAAACGTACGACTATGAGGAACAGGCTAGAGACCTGGCAAAGAAATTGAAAGACAGAAAGTATCCCTCACATGTCATCAATAAAGCAAAGACGAGAGCAAAAAATAACAACAGAGATGCTCTCCTAGAAACTTACGTTAAACAGGAAACCGAAAAAGACTGGAGACCCATCTGCATCACCACTTTTAGCACAGCGTCGGACAAAATCACCAAGTTGGTAAAAAAACACTGGAGGATCCTTAACAGCGGCAACCTTGATATCCCTACACCCATGCTTTCACATAGGAGGGGTAAGAATCTACGTGATCTCTTGGTACACGCACGCCCAAAAGCGAAACAGAGGAACATGCAAAAGACCATAAGCAATTTACCTACAGGCCATCACCCTTGTCATAACTGCAGTGTGTGCCACCTGACCTCGACCACAAAAACGGTCCAATTCAATACAGGCACAACATGGGAACTCAGAAATTTCACGACAGGCAACACAGTGGGTGTAGTCTACCTGATCACATGCTCCTGCAATCTCCACTATGTGGGCATGACAACTAGGAAGGTGAGCACAAGGATTTGTGAACACGGCAGCAACATCCAATGCCACAGAGCAAGTACCAGAATGACAGCACATTTTAACGACATGCAACACACACCTAAAGACATGAGGTGGGTGGTCCCGGAGCATATTAAGCCTTGTGACAACCTCGAGCATAGACTGCTAGAAAAAGAACGCTGGGTCTTCAAACTGTGCACCGATACCAAAGGATTAAATGACAATATCCCGTGGGGCCAATTTGTCAGATAAACCGGCCTAATCTCACGGACATATTTTGCATTTTTCTTTTTTCCTTCCTAAACCTGTTGTATATTCTGTTTTTTGCCTAATCCCTAGTCCTTTTTTCTTAATTATTTTGGATTTTTATTTCTTCGCATAATAATCTTTGCTTTAAGAAAACTATGTGCATCATCTTTGCACTTTTGTTGCCAATGTCTTGCATCATTCTTTTAATTAATTCCTTTCCATTAATTTTTCTTTTATTGTTACCTTCAATTTTTTCCTCTTTTCCTCATTGATCATCTCCCTCCCATTTTTCCATTTTTGAGCTATCAGCCAGTGCCCACCCTTCTCAATTTTGCCTGGGACAATTTCTTCCCCTATCTTTCCCTTACCTTAGCAGACTAGGCTAAAATGGCCGCCACTTTTTTGCGTTCCTCCTTCTACTAAGCCGACTCTCTCTCGGCCTCCCAGGTTCGAGACTCCCCATTGTCCGTCTTCCCTAATATTTTTTTCTAATAATTCTCTACCTCTTCCTCTTCATTGCTAATGTGCTCCGCACCCTTCGCAATAATTTTACAATCCTTATCCAACTTTCATAGACCTAAAACGCATCGCCTACTACACCCAAGATGGCCGTTACAAACGAAGCGCTACACGTGGCCCAGCTCTTCTCTCCCACGAGCCGGTGACTAAGCATTATTTAACCACCTCAGAGAGTATTTAGATCCCTGGAACCCAGGACACGCTAAGATGCGGTCCGCCGATGGGAACCAATAGGTCTAATTGACGGAGGCAAGCCGAGTCAAGTAAGCTTTCTCTCTCCTGCGCTTGGGGCTAACTCGCAACCTTGAGCCCGTTTTTTGCCTTTTTTTTCATTAACTTAAACTTTTGTCCGTTCTGCAGGGCTGTAACGCCATACCAACTTTAAGCTTTATAACCCCCACTCTCTCCTAGGGTTATTTAGGCTCCTCCACCCCGGCAGACCATGAGGCAAATTTTGAGTAACTACTAAGTAGGTCCAAACGCCACTATATATGTTTTATGTTGTGTCTGTTATGTCGGATGTCCCATCACGAGTGTAATGTCTTTTCATATATGTTTTACCAGACTACATTGGATGTCTACACCTATTCTATGTTACAGGCATGAGCACCATCACCTACAATTGATTTTGATCCTAGATGAATCACCTGCCCACGACTTCGTTGGGCAGGCAGCGTATTAACATGTATGTTTTTTGTATTTCTCCAGATACTACGCGTTCAATCTAACCGTATGTAATTGATTTACGCTGACACTAATGTGCGCGTTTATTTTTCCTTTTTACTTTATCACCTTATTCTAGGTCTTTGCA
This sequence comes from Triturus cristatus, assembly GCF_964204655.1. NCBI lineage: Eukaryota > Metazoa > Chordata > Amphibia > Caudata > Salamandridae > Triturus > Triturus cristatus. The sequence continues at coordinate 46,100,474 of NC_140589.1, forward strand.
TGGAGTGGTACACATGGGGCTGGTCCCCATGCGGTCCTGAAGAAGAGGTTTAGGGGATAACCTCGAAACATGTTGGCTTTCAATATTAGGGACTATTAGCACATTATTACCTAATTCCTCCCTTTTATTAAACCCCCCCTTTTTATCCTTTACCAACTAGGAGCAAGAATAAACTAATTTACGCTCACTAGCTAGGTAACTTTTAATTAACCCGCACCACTCCCCTCTCACTGCACTACACATAGTCTTCACTAAATAGTGCTCCTACGTAACTGTCGCAAGTCGCAGCACGCCCCAAGCAGTAGATGCTTGGGATGGCCCCAATGATGAAGCATGTCACCTAGGGGAAACCTTTGGTGAGTGAGGGAACTCAAGAAAAGTATTTTCTTTTCTCTATTTGAGGTGCGTCTTACTCACTAAGTAGACCCCTCCTTTCCCATCTAGCTAGGTTCTCTGATCCCTGATGTCGGATCTTTTTTTGTGTTATTAGTACCTAGGAGGACGAACCTAGCCATATCCTCCTCTCCCCTCTCCTTATTTCGATACAATTTATGCTCAACACCCCCTCTGGATCAGCCTAACTGCTGTTAGGACTTCGCTAATTTAGCCTCTGCCATACCTCTGGGGACTCCCTGGAGTCTGTGCACACTCTACCTTACTTTGGTATAGTATATACAGAGGCAGCTCTCTACAGCGCCTTTCTACAATGAGAGGGTTTACTTACGGTTGAAGCCTGGCCTCCACCCTCGATGCTGTGTGTGTTTGCCTTGCCTCCTTCCTTTGACGAGGTTAGAGGTGGTATTGACGCACTTCAGGAGCACAGAATGCCAGCTTTGGACTTATCGGCTCTGATTGTGCGCGGCACGTCACCCACCTTACATTATCAGCACACATTGTATCACAGAGATCTCTGGAATAAAAGAAACTTTGATCATAATGTCCTTTCTACTGGGAGAACAACTTTCACTTGGGCCCAGCCCGATGGCGACTGAACTGCAATAAATTCCCGTCATCTGAGATATTTTTTAATAATACTTTATGGAATTTGACTCGCACCCTTTTCGTGTTCATGGTTTCGCCGTAAGGACTGTCCATGTCAAGTCTGTCCTGTGTGACATCTAGTAATTGGTAGTTTTGTTGAAAAACTGATGAAAGAGAAGCATCTTGTGTTATATTTTAATTCAGATGTGCTCTGTATGAGAATTGCAGGAGGTACACATGGGTGCAAGATTAAAATAGAAACGATCAAATTAAACTGTGAGGTTTTGAAAGCCAAATAGAAAGGAAATGAAGTAGTATTTGTTTAATTAGGTTTTAGCTATGCATTTCTATAGTTGAATAGAGCGCCTTGTAAATGTACACCAATATAAAGTTACAAAGGTAATGGTGGGAGAGGGTGGGTGTTAGTAGAAATGTCTTAGACATTTTTTTAATCTTTCTAATGTAGGTTTGAAGTGCTTGAAGTGCTGACGTTGATAGATCTGTAGTTTAATTTGTTAAGTGTGACCGCGTTGAGGCAGAGTGATTGATCATTGATACATTGTTAGTTTTGTGTTATTGTGAAGTACTGTTGTGTGTGATGCTTCATTGCTCTTACTCTGTAGAATGTCGTGTGGATGTTGGTGTGTGTGAGTGCACGAGGTTGGGATTTCAGAAGTATGTGAATATGTGGGTTGTCTTAGTGCAATGAGAGGGGTTAATTATGTCCAGGATACAGTCACTGCAAAAGGCTACTTCAGATGTCCTGGAAAAAGAGTTTGATGACTTTGCCAGGGCTGTCAAATTCAACATTATCATGAGATGTTCACTGCAGAGGCGGATTAGGTGTGGTAGGTGTGGAAATGTGCTAGTAGAGTAGGCTGGGCATGCAATTAGTAGTAGATTAGCTAGCTGTGTTAGATATGACAGGTTAAGTGAGGAAGGTGGAGGTGAGGTGGAGAAGTGTGGCTCAATGATTAGAGCGGCAGACCCTGATGCAGAGGTCTAGCCCGGGACCAGGGTTCAATTCCCCGCCTCGGCGGGTCTTGGGCTCAAAATTCCACGGACCTGATAATTCTCGCCTCGGTGCCATTCCAATCATGGAGCCCCACTCTGCAACTCTGGGCAATAGCTTGCTTAATCTCCACAACGGCCCCCACAACGCTAAGGATGCCTGGCCTCCACCTTGGGGGTGCCCAGGAGTGGACGCCTCACAGGGAAAGCCAGGATGGGTTCCACATCGGTATTCGTACAAGCGCCTTGAGACCCTTGAGGGTGAGTAGTGCGCTATACAAGTATCAAATTTACATTTACAATGTACAGCAGCTATGACAGGGTAGGTATGGCACATTGGGTGTGGTGAGTTAGGTATGGTAGATTAGGTATTACCGGTAGATGTGATCTTTAAGTACAGTAGGTACATATTATAGGCTAGCATTGATAGCAATGTATGGTAGGTTAGCTAGTTGTACTGGGTACGACAAGGTTTGGTAGATGCAGTCCCACACAGGTGGATCTGGTTTCATAGCTGCAGCCCAAGTCGGGGCGACCAGAATTCGGTAGATGAAGCCCCACGTGGGCCGATGAGATTTCAGTAGATGCAGGTAGCACGGGTCAAACTCCATTTGGTAGATGCAGCCCCACGTGGGCCGATGAGATTTCAGTAGATGCCGGCAGCACGGGTCGAACTCCATTCGGTAGATGCAGCCCCACGCGGGCGATGAGATTTCAGTAGATGCAGGTAGCACGCGTTGAAATTCATTTGATAGATGCAGCCCCACGCGGGCGATGAGATTTCAGTAGATGCAGGTAGCATGCGTGGAAATCCATTTGGAAGATGCAGCACCACGTGGGCTGATGAGATTTCAGTAGATGCAGGTAGCACGCGTTGAAATTCATTCGATAGATGCAGCCCCACGCGAGCGATGAGATTTCAGTAGATGCAGGTAGCACGTGTTGAAATTCATTCAATAGATGCAGCCCCACGCGGGAGATGAGATTTCAGTAGATGCAGGTAGCACGTGTTGAAATTCATTCAATAGATGCAGCCCCACGCGGGAGATGAGATTTCAGTAGATGCAGGTAGCACGCGTTGAAATTCATTCGATAGATGCAGCCCCACGCGGGCGATGAGATTTCAGTAGATGCAGGTAGCACGCGTTGAAATTCATTCGATAGATGCAGCCCCACGCAGGCGATGAGATTTCAGTAGATGCAGGTAGCACGCGTTGAAATTCATTCGATAGATGCAGCCCCACGTGCGCGATGAGATTTCAGTAGATGCAGGTAGTATGCGTGGAAATCCATTTGGAAGATGCAGCCCCACGTGGGCTGATGAGATTTCAGTAGATGCAGGTAGCACGCGTTGAAATTCATTCGATAGATGCAGCCCCACGCGAGCGATGAGATTTCAGTAGATGCAGGTAGCACGCGTTGAAATTCATTCGATAGATGCAGCCCCACGCGGGCGATGAGATTTCAGTAGATGCAGGTAGCACGCGTTGAAATTCATTCGATAGATGCAGCCCCACGCGGGCGATGAGATTTCAGTAGATGCAGGTAGCACGCGTTGAAATTCATTCGATAGATGCAGCCCCACGTGCGCGATGAGATTTCAGTAGATGCAGGTAGTATGCGTGGAAATCCATTTGGAAGATGCAGCCCCACGTGGGCTGATGAGATTTCAGTAGATGCAGGTAGCACGCGTTGAAATTCATTCGATAGATGCAACCCCACGCGAGCGATGAGATTTCAGTAGATGCAGGTAGCACGCGTTGAAATTCATTCGATAGATGCAGCCCCACGCGGGCGATGAGATTTCAGTAGATGCAGGTAGCACGCGTTGAAATTCATTCGATAGATGCAGCCACACGCGGGCGATGAGATTTCAGTAGATGCCGGTAGCACAGGCTGCTCAGGCAACGTGCAATCACAGCCGCAAGCGGGCCTCAGCAATTGCCCAAGGTTCTCAGATCGCTCTACAGTTGTCTACTTTGTCTGGGAACCCCAGAACCACCTGGGACGTCTTGAACCTCACTCCTGGAAAGTCTCTCCACCTGCAGGGTGAGGTGGCTCCCTACCTTTCTCATCAGGCAGGCAGGCTTCTTGGCACTTGATGATGGGTACACAGCTTCTCCAGCACGAGAATCCACCAAGCTCTTTACCTGGTACTTCCTAGACTCCAACAAATCTGTTTCTAAACATACCTTGTTTTTCTCCGAACTCTGCCTAATGCCCTGATTCACTCGCAATGTTTCCTCTAACATGAGTCGTATGTGTGCACACTTTTCTAGGTTGTGTGCACAGTAAAGACGAACAGTGAGCTACCACGTGAGCTGTCAAAAGGAGCAATCAGTCCCCGAGTATGTGGGAGAGGGCATTCAATCTTGGATTTTGTTCAAACTGTGAACTTGGAGTGGGGTTTGGAATGTCCTTGCCAACCTCTCGCTGTAGAAGGGGTCTAGCTATACGATTTGTAACCTAATTTGGGGTGAATGTACAGGTCCTGGTGCTTAGGGTTAAGTTAATGCTTACCTGCACCGCATTCAGCGCGCGTCTGCAAAGAGACGTTGAAGGTTTGTGATTGTCACTGTCAACCATGCTTTATTTGGTTAAATACCATATAAGCATAAAAAACAAAGACATTCAGCGCTATATATCTCATTAAAAACAACATTCATACAATATACCATGTTCATTTGTTTCCTTAAAACATAATAATAGAAATTAATACTTCCTAAGTGCATGTGTAAAGTCTGCAATACAATCGCACAACACCCCTCAAGTATCACAGGCACAACTGATTTGAGGCTAATATTTCATAAAGTCAACATTCTTACAATGTAAACCACCGATAAAAGGACTTCTCCACCACTGTCCTCAATCTGACGGCAGCACAGATGAAGTTCTAGACAGCAGAGCCAGCTTGTTCTGATTGCAGAAGCTGGAACCAAGCAGGCCTGCATCTTCTGATGGGCGAGGTCCTCAACAGTGGGAGTAAAAATGTTTTCCTGGGTACAGCATATAATTTACACAAAAGAATTAGGTCAAGTGTGACCCCAGTGCTCTAATGACACTCCCTGAACAGGGAGAGGCTGACATTTTAAATCCAGAAATTATCAACACATTGGATCTATGTGCCCCCAGGTTAGGAAGCAAACCAAATAGGAAAACACCATCTGAAAAATGGTGTCCGCCGAGAAGATTGACCCCAAAAAACACATTTGGCCGAAGGGGCGCATGTTCCCAAAATACCACAAAGTCAGATGCCAAGTGTATTTAGGAACACACAGCATGTACTCTACGTGCAGTGATCATGCACTCCCCATGTCGGACATCTGCACACATACACACTGGCACGCATTGAGTCTCCACAAAGTCGAGAGCCACCTGCACCCCTTATCAGATGGTTGAATGTATGGTTCTTGACTAGGCCCGTATTTACATGCTCTAAAAGAATGTGTGTATTGTACTTCAAGAACTGTATATAATGCCGGCTCAAAACTCTGTACTTCAAGACAGTCTTCAGACACAACTCTGTTGCTGCTCTCCTTGCCACTGCGTTTGATTAAACCAACTTGTTCCTGTTTTGCCGAACGCCTCTTGTCTTTTCATTTTTTCAAGGTAAATTCATATTTGAGCAACAAGGGTATAAGGCCCAGATTCATGAAGTACTTTACTAGGGTACGAAACCAAGGAATGCACTTTGTTGAATTTGAACTATATCAGAAAAAATCTCTGGGAGTTCTGAAAAGGGAAGTGTAAATAGGGTTCCATGTTGGGCCGAAGCCGCTAATGGGATAGAAGCAGACACTCTCTGCTTTCCCACTTCTCTGCCTCCCCTTCGCTGCCGGCAGGCAGTGACAAAATCCATCTGTAGTTGCTTTTTGGAAATGGGAGTGTCGCCTTGTGGGCTATTGTCAGATTTCCCTAGTAGGCCGAGTTGATCGTTCACATATCACAACTACAAAATGCTGTCAACATTGTCTAGGCATAAACAGTCATTTATGATTGCCTGATTTAAAACTGTTTTCATCTTTGGTCGTCACCGGACGCCACAACTTAAGGGGAGCTAGCTTGATATAATCTTCTATATTTGATACAGCTAGTTCCCTATGGCAAAGAAATGAAGGTAGAGAATTAGTAACAGACAAAAGCCTTCCAACAAGCCTGTTTTCATTGGCCACAACGGGCGTAGTGTTGCAATAGCCCCACACCCTGGCTCCATAAATTATGGCAGAGAAGCAGCGAGCAGCCAAGATCTGTATTATGACATCTACCAGCTTACAACCTAGCTTCCCAGCAAACCAGAAAAGGGCCTCCGTTGTTTGGTTAACCTGGGCGTTCCTGACTTTAATTACATGAGGCCAAGTATCTTTGTGGCCTAAATGGATGCCCGTCTGAAGACCTGATTCGCTCAAATAGGAAGCAAATCTAGTTAACACCGGTAGGCACACCCCGGTTCTCGACATCAGGACACAGTCATATGGGTATAACAAAGCAGGGAGTTTTCTCGATCCAACCGTGGGTGTGTCCGTCACACCCATATTCAGGGAGGTCTCCAGATTATTAATATATATATAAAAAAAGGAACAGAGCCTACACTTGTCCTTGCCGTTCTCCTTGCTTCATGTTGATAGGGTCGGTGCATTCCAAATGGGCTCCATACCTAATGCGACCCGTCACTGTCTCGTCCATTTGTTCCAAGAAATGAACCAAAGCTACCAGCACTCCCATAGCAAGCATTTTGCAACCAATTTTGCCTCTATCCACCCAGTCAAAGGCTTCAGTAAGTTCCACGAAGGCTAGAAACAGACGGCTCTTCTTCACCTGTGTATATTTACTAATGCTCCGGTGTAGATTTAAACATTGCTCGGTTGTACCGAGATCCCGCCTGAATCTGTACTGGATTGGGGAGAAACTGCGTTTGTCAGCAGCCCAGGCCTCCAAACGATCCAACAAAATCTTTCCCAAGACAGTGATAGCAGGATCGAGCAAAGAAATAGGTCGATAGCAGCGGAGATCTGCTCTATCGCCCTTTTTAGGTCTCGCCTAGGCAGCGCACATGCGCTGCCTAGGGGGGCCTTTAGCCATCGGTCTTCACTTTTCAAGCACTGCACTCGTGCTTGTGGTGGCATCCACCTTGCGGGAGCGAGCAGCGGCGTGCCACAAGCACGAGTGCAGTGCTTGAAAAGTGAAAACTGCTCTCCCAAACGCCCGCGCGCCTCTCTCCTCGCCCACACGTCCTGGCCACTCACTCACTCTGCCGTCTCCGTCTCCTTTTTGCTAGTGCTTCTTGTTTTGTAATGCAAGAGGTATCTGGCTTATAATAATCCACACTTGTCTGTCCGCTACACAGTGTCTCATAAATAATAAATGCAATTGGTACACCGGAATAAATGGAAAAGGGTACGAAAAAGTGCTAAATATCTTTCTTTGGCGTGTCAATGCTGCCTTTATTGCTTTTCTACTGTTAAGGATTTTTATGGGAGAAAAACAAACTGTAAATGCAAGCTAAGAGGGAACATCAGAGTCATGGACTTGGGGAAATTCTGGTTGAGGTGTCCCCACATAATTCCTCCTTTTATCTCCTCTTCCCAAGCAAATATTACATGTTCAATTCGGACTATTAACACGTCTGTTATTCTGTCGAGTAGTCGCCCCTGCTGGAATCCTATCGTGTCTTTCGCATTATACGAGCCATGCTTACTACTGAAAGGTTTACAGCACATGGAAATCAATATAGCTCCCTTAAATGACTACAGTCCTCATTTATCTCACGTTAAAAAATAATCCTTGTCACTCGTGCGTCCGCAGTTTATTACTGCAACACTTGTATTTGCTGTCTTTTTGCTGCACTGAAGTACTACAGTTCATACAGGTCACGCACAAGACTCCACGTGCCTTCTGCTAGTAACGTCCGTCAGAAATGCGGTAAGCTGCGGTGTAGTGGTTGAAAAAAGAAACGTGAGGTGAAAATGCAGTTCTGTCGGCCAGGCATGGATGTTAAATTGAGGGAGCATGTGTTATTCTTAGCTTGCTTTTTGTTACCCCTGATACTGTCCTTTCTGCTTCGGGTAATAGGGAATAAGATGGCAGTCGCTTGGACAGAAAGAGAACACGGCTCCAAGTGCCCTGCTTGCATTCTCAGCCCTCCTCGCCTTTTTCATTACAACTACTAGCCCCTCAGCAGTAAATTGGAGACAGCTGAGGGTTTAGGAATTTGACATCAAATAAAATGTGATGTCACACTTGGCGGGAGATCACTTCAGATTCTCCTGGTATTTTGGTGATTCGACATCCATTTCCAGGCGGCACTTAATGGAATCTTATTCTTGCTTCTAATTAGGTTAGAAACTCTCTCTTATGAATTTGTCCCATAAACATTCTGTGAGCATGCTTTGTTTCTACTAGTGAACTTACAGGACCATTTACTGTTCTTGCAACACAAGTAAAAGAGGGAGCCGATGGCAGTGGCGTAACAAAACTAGAGGGGTCTCCCTGCAAGGTACATGGAGTGTCCCTCCTCTGGACTCAAACAGGAGCTCTCAGGCCAGGGTACTGTGTTGAGGCAGGTCCCGTGCAGTTCGGGTCCCCCACCCCGCACTGCAGGGGGCTATGTTACGCCACTGACTGATGGACAAAACGTCTAGGGCCAGAACTTTGGTATTACTTCTAGGCAACAAAAGCTAGTTATCCAGTACCAAGTCTGGAAACTGGCTACTCATTCATCCTGCAAAATCCTCTCCAGATTAAAGCAGATTTTGGATAAATCATAATACAAATGGTGAGGCAGGTCAAAGAAGAGCTGCAGGAGAAATGTTGTTTATCACTATGCTTCGAGTCTGAAGTGGTCTCGGCACTACCTACCAATCCGAAAGGTCGTGCTCCAGAGTCATCTTAACTCTTTATCAATAGTTACGAGATTTTGAGATTTATCCAGTCCCATGGTTCCCCCATGGTGGGTGGTGGTGGTGCAAGAAGACACTGCTGATGCGTTGGGGTCACCAGACAACATATTATCTCTGAGAATCCATCCTGTTTCAAAAGATCTACCAAAATCAGATGAAAAAGATGCCTACGGCTTACCCCTGCTCATGGTTTAGGATAGGGTTTCTATCTTGTGCAGCAGGCTTTACGGTTTTGAAGAGAGTGGAGACTGTGTAGCTGAAAAGTAGCAGAACAGCAAAATTATCCCACTATGGTGAACTGAGCTTCCCATACGTAGAAACAAAAACTGAAAGATAAGGACATACTGTTATAGACTTGTAAAGAAACATATGTATTGATGAATGCTGTTATGGAAATTAATTTAACATCCTGAAGGAGCCGAGTCTTGATGACAATAATTAACATATGTGATATTTTGAAGGATACAACAGTTTTTTTTAAATATCTGAAATATAAATTGAATAAATCAGAGGTACAAAAATCATTCGTTTTTAGGTCTCGCCTACGCCGCGAGCAAGTGCTACTTGAGAGACGTCTTGGCATCGCTCCTCACTTTTGCTAAAACTCATGCATGTTTGCACTGCTCTCTATGGGCACTCGTGCACGTTTGGCGTTTCCCTTGCGGGAGCAAGCAGTGGCGCCATCTGTTGGCAATTATCGTGCCTTGCTGCTCGCTCCCGCAAGGGAAACGCCATACATGCCTTCAGCGTCTACAGGTGTCCTTGGTGCAATTGGATTCATTAATTGCTTCTCTCCTGCGACGCCACCCTCTCTTGCTTTATTTTTTCTATTTCACTCTCTGGCTTGCTCCCTCTCTTTGCCCCCTCTCTATATTCACCTTGTCAGAGATCACGGCGTAATTCTCTATTGACTCTTGTCAGAGATCACGGCGTATATTTATTTACAGATAGTATTTTACATTCCGAACGCTCACACATGAATTAATGGGCCCTCAGCACTTGATTAAAGTGTTGAGAGGCAGCAGACGCAGGGCTGTGCTCTGCCTGAAAATGTTGCCATTTGAGAAAATTGCACTCTTTATACCATTCTGTCCTGTGACTCAGCTGTAAATCAGAGATACTTAGCAGCCACGCCTGGGGGCTCGAGACAGAACATCGGTGTATTTGTAAAGCGCACGTACACCCGTGGGCATCTTGGCGCTGAATAAGAGACCATTATTGTTACCCAACTTAATGGTATCGACCTCAGAAGGATGAAATGCTCCGCCAGGATTTGAACTTGTGGCCATGAGTTCAAACACAGGCCACAGCAGAGCATTAGTCAACTGAGCCACCTTCCATGGTGCGGCGTGCGAGGCATTGCAATGCCTGGATGCACACTATCTGGAGACCAAATAGTGCCTTAACAACACTCGCAAAGGGCTGGTCTCCCCAGGCGGTGGCCTTGTGTACTTACCTCGCACACAGAGAAAAGGGGCCTTTTCTCGGTCAGGGAGGGGGTGGCTTCCGTCGAGAGTGGGGAGTCAGACTTTACAGTGAAGTGGCAAAAATGTGTCCTTCATTTCCATTGCCCAAATAAGATGGCTTTAAGATACGTGGGGAACATCGCCGGGTTTCCCTAGCAACAGCCGGCTCACACCGAGCCAGCCGGCCTGGCCTGGCCCACTGCAGCGAGATGATGGCGCGGAAGCAGCTGGTGCCAACGAGTGCCACGAAGCGTGCACAGCGCCGCGCTAAAGACATCACAAGGCAGCTTTGTCTCGGACGCTAAAGAGCCTTCCCTTTTGTGGAGCCGTGGAGACGGAGATTGGTCGCGGCTGTCCATTTCCAATGTGAGTTCAGGAAAATAAACACTTTAAGAGAATGTGGACGGAAAGCATTTTTTTCATTTTAATGTTATCACCACTAACTGGATTTACGTGAAAGAGGCTGTTATGTTAATGTTAAGTTTATTTGTAGAGCGAAATGGTTACCCTGGGGTGTCCGGGCGCTAGTTACCTATCATTTCAGCTATCACCAACAGAGAAATATAATTGTTGAACAGCCATGTTTTCAAGGCCCTTCTGAAAGCCAACAGATCTGTGGCATTTCTGAGATGGGCCGGAAGGTCATTCCAAGCTTTGGCCGCTCCGAAGACAAATCTTCGTCCTCCCCATGAGACCTTTTTTGTGGACGGGACTATGACCATTTTGGCTCCTGCTGAGCGTAGATTTCTTGTGGGTATGTACCGATTAAACTGTTTCTGTAAGTACTCCGGTCCAATACCTTGGAGCGCTTTGAATACAGTGAACAAAGATTTAAAAAGTACTCGCTTTTTCACCGGGAGCAATGTAGTTTTTTAATTTCGTTGGAGATCGCCGCAAATTTGTGCACCCCAGTGAGTAATCTGGCGGACGCATTTTGTATCCTTTGGAGTTTATTTATAAAGCTTTCTTGAATGTTTAAATAAAGGCTATTGCAGTAATCAAGTTTTGACAAAACAAGTGCGGTGACCACTGTTTTCCGGCTCCCTGCTGGCAGGAATGGCAGCATTTGTTTCACTGTTTTGAGAACAAAAGCGGTTGATGATGATACTGCATTGACTTGGTCGCCCAGGTTTAATTTGTCGTCTACTAATACTCCAAGGTTTTTTACTTTCTTCATGGGAACAGGAAGTGATCCCATTGTTGATGGCCACCAGCTTGGGTTTCAGAAGTTAGGATCATTCCTAAATAGTATGACTTCTGTTTTATTTGAATTAAGCTTTAGGCAGTTTTTCGCCATCCAACCGCCCACTGCTTCCATGCAGTTGTGAAAACGGTTGTCCATACCCACCTCCTGTCCTGGCAAAAGAGACACCACAATTTGGGTGTCCTCCACATAGGAGGTGAGATCAAAGCCAAAGGTGTTAATGATAGGGGCCAGGGAAGAAACATAGACATTGAACAACGTAGGGCTCAATGACGACCCCTGCGGAACCCTGCAGGGCAGAGCAAAGGATTTTGACTGAGATTCACCCAGGGATACCACTTGTACTCTATCCGTAATGAAGGACTGCAAGAGATTCCAAGCCTTGTCCCGGAGTCCGCATGACCTTGATCGGTCCATCAAAAGTTCATGATGGACCGTATCAAAGGCCGCGGATAAGTCCAATAGGATCAAGGCGGCCTTTCCGCCTTGGTCAACTACTTTCCTAATTCATCTGTTGTTTTTATGACCTCCCATGAAACCATATTGAGTTGGATCCAGAGCTTGTGGAATGTCCTGCTTCGATTCCTCTTTTACAACCCTGCCCCCCAACCCTCTATTTTATTAAGATGCAGAAATGTAAGACCATCCATAGTGGGGAATAGCGGAACCTGTTTATGTTTCACATCACCAGAGATCGCGTGTTTCCTAGTTCCGGAAGTGAACACCGCATCCAGTTCTGATTTTTCTGTTGCAGTTTGGGATTTGTAGTCCTGTTGTTTCCAACACAAAATTAGAACTACAAGTCAAAAAACGCAGAGGGAAACTCGGACCGGCTGAGGTTCTCGCGCATGGAAAGGAGACACTTGAAAACTCTGTATGACAGTTGCATGTCAAGCCCGAAAGGCCAGTAGGGGTGTGGAAGAGGCAGTCACATGTCAGGCACACGCCTAAAATGCTAGTAGTGCTGTAGCAGAGTCATTCCCATGTTAGTGCGTATGTATAAACACAGGCCAGGGGTCATTTTACACACAGTGCCCCCGGGGCACAGGTTCTGCACCCCTGTGACAGTGTTGGACTGCAGAAGGGGCCACAGAGGTTTGCATGGGGTGGCCTGGCCTGCCAGATTTGTAGGGGGCAGTTCTGGATTTTCACCATTTGTCTCAACAGATTTCAGTGAATTTAGTACATGTTCCGGTTTTCAGAGAGAGAGGACGATAGAAATGTGTTTTAGTTCAGCATTTGATTAGTAGCGGCTGCTGCAAATAAAAAGTGGAGAGGCAGGGGTGGGGGTGATAGTAATAAAAACAAGCATTGGCATAGCCAATAGGTCTCGCCTTTGGGACCTTATAATTTTTATTATGCAGCACAATATCCTTGGTGCAACATCAACTGTTGCATAGCTAAACACTTATAATGTCCCAAAGGCGAGATCTATTGGCTATGCCAATGCTTGTTAAAAATAGGAACAATGACGGAATTTGACCATGATTTAAGTAGACTAATGATCATAGCGCTCTTTAGGACATTTGTGATAAGTGGGGCCCAAAGATCGATGTGATTATTAAAGAGATCCACTGTCGCTCCATCAGGACCAGGGGCCGTATCCATCCCACTCTGGTTGAGCGCTGAGCTGCGCTCCTCTATGGTACAAGGTTGCATAGCCATGCAAGAGCCTTGGGAGTCCACCATGACAATATCCTGACAGCTGTCGGGAACTCCTTGGCTTTCACATAGCCTGGAAAAATGCTCCACCCATTTATTAGGAGGTATGACGATGTCAAAGGGAACGTTATGACTATCTCCAAAGTTAGGAGCATTGACAGTTTTCCAGAATAACCGAGAATCATTCTTTGTGCTGGCTTGGTGCAGGCTCTCCCAGGCTTCTGGTCTTATTATGTGTTCCTTTTCAGGATAGCTTGCATACAATTTCATCTGCAGGATCTTGCCACCTCTCTCTCTCTCTGAGCACCTACCTTAGGGCCGAAATAAGGTATTTATGGGCTTTAGAGCAAGCATTGTCAAACCATTTTTGGGGCCTATCATGACTAACCTATTTGTCTAAGTGCAAAAGCCTTTGGTGTTTTGGCAATTTCATTAAATGCTCCCAGAATTTGGTTAGGGTCCAGCTTATCATCCAAAGAGACCGATAACGGAGTCCCATTTTCCACGACACGGTCTTAACAGTCGCCCTAGGCCAAATGTATTTTGGGGCCCCTGTTCGCAACGGCTTTGATTGTATGATCCAGTTTCAGCTCTTTCATGCCCTCGTTGGTCAAATTCCAAATGTTTGTAGACATGATATTCAGGGACGGTGGTGTGTGTTTTCAGCATTGTAACACAGCAGCAGCTCAAGAATATTACTGCAAATAACCTCTCACCCTCCCATTTCTCATATGCCGCCTCCAGTATTGATCTAAAAGAAACTTTTTACATGGATGTTGCATGAAACATAAACACATTTTGTCTGCAAAATGGCTGTAACAGACTCCCACATTTAAAATAAATGATCGAAACACACTCTTCACAAGAATCTGTTTAAAATTATTCAAGGTCGTCGGGGCAAGACTCTGCAGACCAGAGCTGGCTCTATCTGGGGGTCCCCTGAAAGGCTGGGGCCCTGGGTCAGAGCCCACTTTGCCCTTGCCTTAAAACGTCTCACAGTGGCCCACTCTCAAAGAAGCCCCCTTTTTTATTTAAAACAATTGGTGTGGTGATAGGTTTATGGTGTTGCGTTACCATGCCCAATTCTAGAAGAATTGCCAGAGGGTAATTAATGCTCACTCAAACCATTCTGTTGGATTTGAAAGTCAATGACGTCTGCCTATAATGATGGGGAAGAGCTATAAAGTCAACAAGACTGCGCTGACCTCTACCAGTAGAGGTCACAAGGCCGCGTGTAGGAGCAGGCATAAGGCCAATGGCACGGACAAGTGAGTACTTTGCCACAATCGAATTAAAATTATCCCTACACTGGTTATGTTCAAAATGAGAATATTCATCAATATCGTATCTTTGTACCTCACAAACGAGATGACTAAGATGTGTGCCCAACCTACTATTAAAATCGCCCCACCCCCCCATCACAATGTAATCCTCGCCTTGGTCACTCTTGGCATGTAGGAGCATTGGTTAAGAGACAGGGCCATCTCTGTGTTGCTGACAGAGGCCGTTTCTAGGTGTTTTGCATCCCTTGGCAAGAATTGAAAAATGCCGCCCCCTCCCTTTTACTACCATAACTCTCTCCCCCTGTCATCCAGGGTAGAAGAATTAACGCATTAGATATAAAAGAACTTGTATTCAAATGTTTCCCTCCTTTTTTGCCGCCCTAGGCGGCTGCCTAGTCTTGCCTAATGGTAGAAACGACCCTGCTGGCAGCAAAATTACTGTGATAACAATTGACCACAGTGAGCGTTTCCTTGGTCTTCTGCTGCAAAGTAATGATTTGCAAATGTGGTGAGTCAAGTTGTCTTTTTGAACTTCCGATCTAAAAGTGTAGAAATAAGCGTGAGCAGGCCGCCTCTATGATGGCCCGCACTAGACGAATCACCCGAGTGTGAATACACATAAAATCTTTGATGTGAACTATATCGCGAGCCCGCCTCTTGAAGACGAATCACGGTACAGCCTTTGACTACGTCAGTCCAGTCGGTAATGACCGGTTTAGACCGTAGGGCAGCGACACTCCAAAACAGGCATTTGAATTAAGATTAGAGTCGCCCAAATGATGTCATTATCAATAGATAGATGTGCCAAGGCAAATACCCACATGTGTTAAATCATGGGATGTTACATTGTTAGCAACCAGCTCTAGCTACCAGGGGTATCAACTCCAAGTCTTTGCCAGTTGTAGTTACTGCCAGTTTAGAGGTATCCAGTCAGTCGTTAGCCGCTAGGCCAGGGAGCGGGCAAAACGTGGGCATACGGGCGAGGAGCAGGATTAGCTGCCAGAGGTCCTAGCGTGGACTATGGCCCTGCGATGGAGGGTGGACAGTAAAGGAAGCCCAGTGGGAATGTGCTTATCTTGTTGTGATCTATTGTTGGTAGATTTGAGCTCCCACCAGCCATGTGCTTTTGAAATCCACCACCAGGCAGCCTCCTATTACAGTTTTCACAGCATGACCTAACCATCCTACCCTCCGCACCCTACGAATCGCATCTACCAGGTCATTAGACTAGTCCTATGTACTTATAATCTAATGTGCAGCTTTGTGTGTAGACCCCTTCAGTCTTTAGATGAGTCCTTCTCCAGGGGAGAGACACCAGTAAGAGCGATCATGTAAGGTGTGCACTCAGAAGGTAGTTGAAGGCGGGCCAACCGCCCATTGCTAGCAGAATCATGTCTATGATTATCCGCTAACTGGTGGCGATGGCGTATTGTACGCCTGGTTTCTGTCGCTGTTTCGCTCAGTGATTGTAAGTTTTGGGACGCTGGGCATAGGCAAAATGGAATTATGAGGAGTCAACCATGGGTTTACCACTAGAGCCAGACACAGGAGAAGCTTCTACGCGCAATGAAAGCCCCGAGAGGGGCTGGGAGCTGTGACGCCGGCTCTCTGAGAGGACTTGTACTTTGTTCTCAACATCCTATAGTTTGAAAATTACATCTTGGTGGAAATCTTTCAATACGGACTCTAGTTTTTCAAAAAAGGTTTACAAATATGAAGCAGTTCAGACCTAAGATGAAGTGATGCCAGGTTGGCAGAATCAATGGAACGGGGTCTGGTTCTGGCTTTGGCTTAAGGGTCGTGTATGCGCCCGCTTGTGTTTTTACGTCACCCCGGTTTCGCTTGTGAGGTGGGGATTTATGCCCACTTGAGTGGGGGCACTGGAAATCTCATCCGAAAGGGCATGTACAAAACAAGAGCTGGTGATTTGAGCAGTAGCTAGTTTTTGCTGGCCAGAGGTAGAGGCCCCTGGGTGGGTATCAAGGCCAGAGGTAGAGACCCTTGGGTGGGTATCAAGGCCAGAGGTAGAGGCCCTTGGGTGGGTATCCAGGCCAGAGGTAGAGGCCCTTGGGTGGGTATCAAGGCCAGAGGTAGAGGCCCTTGGGTGGGTATCAAGGCCAGAGGTAGAGACCCTTGGGTGGAGACCCTTGGGTGGTATCAAGGCCAGAGGTAGAGACCCTTGGGACCTTGGGTGGGTATCAAGGCCAGAGGTAGAGTCCGTTGGGTGGGTATCAAGGCCAGAGGTAGAGACCCTTGGGTGGATACCCTTGGGTGGAGACCCTTGGGTGGGTATCAAGGCCAGAGGTAGAGGCCCTTGGGAGGGTATCAAGGCCAGAGGTAGAGACCCTTGTGCCCTTGGGTGGGTATCAAGGCCAGAGGTAGAGACCCTTGGGCGGTTATCAAGGCCAGAGGTAGAGGCCGTTTGGTGGGTATCAAGGCAAGAGGTAGAGGCCCTTGGGTGGGTGTCAAGGCCAGAGGTAGAGGCCCTTGGGTGGGTATCAAGGCCAGAGGTAGAGGCCCCTGGGTGGGTATCAAGGCCAGAGGTAGAGACCCTTGGGTGGGTATCAAGGCCAGAGGTAGAGGCCCTTGGGTGGGTATCAATGCCAGAGGTAGAGGCCCTTGGGTGGGTATCCAGGCCAGAGGTAGAGACCCTTGGGTGGGTATCAAGGCCAAAGGCAGAGGTCCTTGGGTGGGTACCAAGGCCAGAGGTAGAGGCCCTTGGGTGGGTATCAAGGCCAGAGGTATAGGCCGTTGGGTGGGTATCAAGGCCAGAGGTAGAGACCCTTGGGTGGAGACCCTTGGGTGGGTATCAAGGCCATAGGTAGAGGCCCTTGGGCCCTTGGGTGGGTATCAAGGCCAGAGGTAGAGGCCGTTGGGTGGGTATCAAGGCCAGAGGTAGAGACCCTTGGGTGGAGACCCTTGGGTGGGTATCAAGGCCAGAGGTAGAGGCCCTTGGGTGGGTATCAAGGCCAGAGGTAGAGACCCTTGGGTGGGTATCAAGGCCAGAGGTAGAGACCCTTGGGCCCTTGGGTGGGTATCAAGGCCAGAGGTAGAGACCCTTGGGCCCTTGGGTGGGTATCAAGGCCAGAGGTAGAGGCCGTTAGGTGGGTATCAAGGCCAGAGGTAGAGACCCTTGGGTGGAGACCCTTGGGTGGGTATCAAGGCCAGAGGTAGAGGCCCTTGGGCGGGTATCCAGGCCAGAGGTAGAGACCCTTGGGCGGGTATCCAGGCCAGAGGTAGAAACACTTGGGTGGGTATCAAGGCCATAGGTAGAGGCCCTTGGGTGGGTATCAAGGCCAGAGGTAGAGGCCCTTGGGTGGATATCAAGGCCAGAGGTAGAGGCCCTTGGGTGGATATCAAGGCCAGAGGTAGAGGCCCTTGGACCCTTGGGCGGGTATCAAGGCCAGAGGTAGAGACCCTTGGGTGGGTATCAAGGCCAGAGGTAGAGGCCCTTGGGTGGGTATCAAGGCCAGAGGTAGAGACCTTTGGATGGGTATCAAGGTGGGTATCAAGGCCAGAGGTAGAGGCCCTTGGGTCGGTATAAAGGCCAGAGGTAGAGACCCTTGGGTGGGTATCAAGGCCAGAGGTAGAGACCCTTGGGTGGGTATCAAGGCCAGAGGTAGAGGCCCTTGGGTGGGTATCAAGGCCATAGGTAGAGGCCCTTGGGTGGGTATCAAGGCCAGAGGTAGAGGCCCTTGGGTGGGTTTCATTTGATGATGTGCTACCGGCTGGGTACCTGTGTGACTTACTGGGGCCTTAACCAGCGTCTGGAGGGCGTCTATCCGAGCCTCGACTTCCTCTCGCTCCGTGGGTATTGCCCCCATAGCACGAGATAACTATGTTGTTATTAGAGGGGATGCAATGGTTCCTTGCCCCGGTTTTGGGTTGTTGAATAGGGTTTTTCTTTCCCACCCTCGTGCAAGTAACTATTATTATTATTATTATATATGAATTTATTAAGCGCGCAGCTACCCGTGGGTTTCCCGGCGCTAGGAGCACAGAAGTAAAAGAGGGCAAACAGGAGTGCAAGGAACAGGTTACAAAGAGAACAGCCAGGTTTTCACTCCTTTGCGGAACTTAAGATAGCATGTTTCAGACCGCAAAGGGATGGGAAGCGAGTTCCAGAGCGAGGGCGCCAAGTAGGAAAAAGAGCGCCCACCAACTCTAGCACGCTTAAAACGGGGGACAGAGAATCTGCATTGAGTGGAGGATCTGAGAGTGCGGGTGGGACAGTATTGATGAACTAAGGTGGATAGATAGTGAGGGGATTTTCCAGCTTTGATACGGTGCATAAAGCATAGAGCTTTGAATTTGGACCTAGATTCTATGCGCAGCCAATGCAGGCTGCGCAGGGAAGAGGAAACAGAAGTGGTTCTAGGCAGATTGCAAAGTAAACGGGCAGCCATGTTCTGGACCACTTGAAGCTTACGGGAAACCTCCTTGCAGGCACCCAGAAGAAGTACGTTACCGTAGTCCAGCCGCGATGTCACTAAGGCCTGGACCACTGACTTCTGGGTGTCTGGGGGAAGCATCCATGTGATCTTCTTCAGCCACCTGATGATGGTAGTACAGGTGGCTGAGACTTTAACCACATGTTGCCTCATGGATAACTGATTGTCAAAGAGGACCCCGAGATTGCATGCTGTTGTTGCTGGGACCGGCAATGGTCCCATTCGCTGAGGCCAATGTTGCGGGCCCCAGAGAGCGGAGTCCGGCCCGAACAGGAGCAGCTCCGTTTTATCGCCATTCAGCTTCAGTTTGTTAGTCAGCATCCAATTGGCGATGTCAGTAAGCCCAGAACGAAGAGAAGAGGAGGGGGAGTGCTGATTAGAAGAAAGAGAGAAAATGATTTGAGTGTCATCAGCGTACGAAAAAATAGATAGTCCAGACTGTTCGGCAAGAAAAGCAAGGGGTCTAACATAAAGGTTAAAGAACAAAGGACTGAGAATAGAACCTTGGGGGACACCATACGGGGCATTATGAACAGTGGACACCGAAGAGGGGGAGAAGACCTGGAAAGTGCGATCAGAAAGAAAATTGGAAATCCAAGCAAGTGCGGAGCCACAGATCCCAACAGACCTCAAGGCAGAAAGAAGGATGGTGTGGGAGACGGTGTCAAAAGCGGCACTCAAGTCCAAAAGGATGAGTGCCACCGTCTCCCCTCTATCTACCTGACGTCTGACTGTCTCCGTGACTCCCAGAAGGGTGGACTCCGTAGAAAAGCCCGCCCGAAAACCAGACTGGGAGGGATGAAGAACGTTCGCTGATTCAATGTGAGTGGTTAGGTGACGGTTGACATGCTTCTCCAGCACCTTCGAGAGGCAGGGAAGCAAGGAGATGGGTCGGAAATTGGCTGGGTTGCTGGGATCAGCATTAGCTTTCTTCAGGAGCGGGACCACCATTGCATGCTTCCAGACGTTAGGGACAGTTGCCTCAATGAGAGAAGCATTCAAGAGAGCCAAGATACAGTCAAGTGAGACGGAGGCTAGGGTACAAAGAATCTGAGGGGGCATGGGATCCAAGGGAGAGCCGGATTTGATCTCTGCCAGCAGTTTCTGGAAGGCGGGCATAGAAATGAGTTCCCACTTATCTAATAGAGGAGATGAGGACCGTGCAGGGTCGTCCTGAATGGATGGTTGGTCATGGTTCTGTATGGATGAACTGGATGAAACAGATGGTAAAACTCCAAAACCTGCGTAGATGCTGTCAATTTTCTCCGTAAAGAAGTCCGCCAAGGAATTGCATTGAGTGCTATCCAGACAGGGGGCTTTGGGAGCACATGACATACCGGATAGTTCCTGAACTGCCTTAAAAAGAGCTTTGGAACGATTCTGAGCTTTCAGTATCGTGTTGTTAACGTGATTGGCCCTGGCAGTATTACATAGAGCGTGATATTTATATAATGCGAGTTTGTAGTTTTCTTTATCTACAGGAGAGTAGTTTGACCTCCAAATACGCTCCAGTCTTTTACAGCGGGACTTCTCCATTTTTAGTTGTTCATTAAACCAAGGGGCAGGGAGTGCAAAAAATGTTGCTTACATTTACGTGCCGGGAGGCAAAGATCAATTGCAGAGGTAAGCCAGGTACTAATCGTCCCCACATCATCCGTAGAAATATTAGAAAGAGGAGGCATGGTCTTTTCTAGGGAATTATTAAGTTGCTCCAGGTTAAGTCTTTGCCAATTTCTACTGGTTCTAAGGGAGTGTGGGTTGCCAGGGGGGCAAGTCGCACCCGCTGTCTTAATGTAGAACTCTACAATAAAATGGTCAGACCAAGTAATAGGTCTGGAAGGTAGACAGGTTACAGTGTCCAGATTAGCAAAGATTGGGTCTAGTAGGTTGCCGCCTTTATGAGTTGGACCGGAGTTGAGAAGACTTAAATTGAGGGCGGCAAAGTCCTGTATAAGATGAGTGCTAGTAGAGCATAAGGTGTCGTTAAAATGGATGTTCAAGTCACCTAATAACAGGAAATTATTAGATTCCAGCAAAAGGGGAGCAATAAGCTCAGGAAGGGCAGCTGCCCATGCACCAGCCGCACCAGGCGGGCGATACAAAAGAGCACCGGACAATGTAAAATTCGGGGATAATAGCAATTTAAAACTACCTGCTTCACAATTAGGGATGTCAAGGTCTTCCCACTTGCAGGAGTAGCTCCTCTTGTAAATAATGGCAATGCCACCTCCATCCCTGAGAGTTCTGTTACGCCCCACAAAGGTGTATTCATCAGGGAGGGCAGTGGCAATGTCCGGCACAGAACAGTCATTGAGCCAGGTTTCAGTTAGAAACAAGGCCGACGGACTAGACGATGTGAGGAGGTCAAATATGTCCCTCTTGTGTTTAGGCAGAGATCTGCAATTTAAACTAATAAAACTAAGGTCAGGAGGGAAGTCAGATGGGTGTGCAGTCACTGGGAGAGGGGTGGCAGTCCAGAAAGAGGAAGAGGGAATACACAGCTCCGAGGGGAGGGATGTGAGAGCCGGAGCACATGTAGGGCAGGACAAAGGGGCGTCATAACAGCGCAAACGAGAACAATAAATACCAGGTGACGGTCGGAGGCTATACAAACAAGAGCGGGAGTATGTAAGTCTGGGGATCGTAAAGCCAGAAGCAGGGGGGGTGGCCCCAGGTCCCGTCTGGGCTCGGACGGGCGCAGACGGGCTTGCGTCTGGCGCGCCATTGGCGCGCCCGCTGCGCGCGCGCGCTACGCGCTTGCATTGGCCTGAAAGAAATAGTCCCCGGCAGTCAGCCCAATCAAAAATGGCGCCCGATGATAGGCCCGGACAGAAGGGGAGGAGTCTCGCAAAGCGAGTGAGTAAACTGTAGTTTTAAAATGCGGGTAAGTGGGCCGTACAAATCTTTATAAACATGTGCAACAAATTCTCCTAATACAACAAAGTTCTCTTAATTCACAAATAAAAATATTAAAATAGCAGCAAGTTTAAGGGTAAAAGAATAGCGCAACTCTAGGGCTTCCGACCCTCAAAGCGAGCGTTTATGCGATACAGTACGAACGTTGGTAGGGTGTCTCTGAGCATAGGCTAGCGCGCTTGCATTGGCCTGAAAGAAATAGTCCCCGGCAGTCAGCCCAATCAAAAATGGCGCCCGATGATAGGCCCGGACAGAAGGGGAGGAGTCTCGCAAAGCGAGTGAGTAAACTATAGTTTTAAAATGCGGGTAAGTGGTCTGTACAAATCTTTATAAACATGTGCAACAAATTCTTCTAATACAATACTAACTAGACGGGTAAAACGCAAACACAAAGCGTCAAAGCAATTGGAGGTAGTAAATGGAAAGATTCTGCCTTAAAGGGAGGCCAACAACTAAGGGGGGGAGGGGTGCGTGGCCCAGGCCAGCCTCCTCTGGCTGGTGTGGACGGGCATGCTCTGGGCTCAAGCATAGCCCGGGTGCGTCTCGCGCCACGGGAGCTGACGTGCGCTATATAGCGCTGAGGTCCTCACGGGGCTCCTCCCCCTGCCCTTACTGGTCACAACATGCTTCCCTGGGGTGGTAATCCCGCTCGAACTACAGAGGTTTGTCCTAAAACGAGTGCTGGCCGTGAGCACAGAGTGGGGTGAATTCACCTCAAACATTGTAATTAACTACGCCAGAACTCTTCGATATTAGGCGCGTCCAAGTAGTAAAGGTTTGAAACCTTGTTGAAAGAAGAAAGGCATATATTCACCTGACACTAATTTGACCTAAGTGCTTTTCTCTGTCTGTCTGATAGAGCTCGGTTTGAGTAATTCATTCTCTTGTCCATCATCTAAGCGCCTAGGACAGGAAGCGCCTCTTGCCTTCTCTTCCCTGCCAATCTCTCTGGAGTGTCTCACAAAAGAAGACAATTGTCTGAACTAATCTGCAGATTCTAAATTTGTCATATCCTTTCTTCATATATCAGTCAACACTAAACGAAGCTGATTAGCAATGTGTCACTCCTGTGCCCAGCTCTGTACCTTTAATTTCTTGTCTGTTATTTGTTTTAAAACTCAATGAATATTGCTGAACATAAGAGTCCTCTCTTGTACCGATGGGCCAATGCCTGTCAGTAGATATGTCATGGGGAACGAGTAGGTATTCTATGATATCTTATCAGTGTTGTTCCCCGCTCCCTCCTTCCTGGTCTGCCTTACCAGTGTTACACCTCAACAGCTGATGAGTGCACAGATGTGTGCAGCTGGTGCCCAGCCACCCAAACAATGAACCCTTTATACAAAAAAGAAAGTATCTCAGTGAAACGGTTTTATTATGCTGGATGGCTCAGCGAGGAAACTCCTGCCATGGATCTATGCAGCATACACAAGTCTCAAGTTTGAATGAGGCGCGGCAGACCCACGCTTTCATCATTACAAGCTCGATAAACTGAGACTCATGAAATTGAGTAATACCACCACTGGTGACTTACACCATTTAGAAACCTCAGAATGGGAGAATGAAGTTACTGTGTAAAAAAATAAGCTAATATGTGTTTTGCATTCACCTTTGTGTGCACAAACCAGCAGATCCTCAGCAGATTGTCACTTGGTGCACCCCTTACTCCTTCTGACTCTGTCCTATTGTGCTCAGCTCTCCCACTCTGACCTGCCAGCTCACATGGAGCCGCCGTGTTTCACACAACATCAGCTCTGCTCACACGGTCCCCTGGTGAGGACCGATATCACACGATGGGAGAGAACATGAGCTGGGAACCCCTAGGCGCAGCGGGTTTCCAGCTCCATGTGTAAGCTGTGCACAACTGACATCGATGCAGGGTTTTGCAACCTCCACAGCACCAGCCCCTGAAGCCTTTGCTTGTTTATCTGAGGAAGAGGCGGGTTGAGTGGCCCTCAGTCACTGCTTGGCACAAAGGTCTGCCTCGGCCCATGGCCTCGGAAGCCCCTTCATGGCTGCTGAAAATAATGGGCACAAACCCCACTCCACACCCCACTGTGGCAGGTCTGCACTGTGTCTGTAACTTTGATCCTAGTTCCAGCACTGCTTGGGCTCTCTGTAGTAGTAGTGGCGTTCCATGAAAGAACCTCATTTGCGTCATCCAAGACTATTTAAAATAAATGCATTAATCAAAGATGAGTCCATATGCAGAGCCCACCTGTAGGAAATTAGGCTACACGCTGTGTAACCCTACTCAAGCAGGAACCACAAACCTTGTTGGGATGAAGTCACAAGCATCCCTAGATTAACCCGAGCTCCACTCTCGGGTAGTCTGACTCAGAACAGTCAGGCTTAACTCAGAGGCAATCTGTAAAGTATTTGTGCAGCACTTCAGACAGTGCCATAGTGAAAACACACAACAAAAAGGATCCCACACCAGATTACAACAATACAGTAATTCTTACCGGATAAAACAAGACCAAAACAACAAAAATACAATCAGTAGAACCGGAGCTATGCTGGTATAAAGATTTCAGTAAAAATAGTGGCAAAAAGCACAAAGCAACAACCAGGGATATCTGGTCGCGCCGGATCGGGAAAAAGTCATAAGTTCAGGCCTGATGGTGTGCGGGTCGGCTACAGGGATCCAGTTAGGCTTGCTAAACAAGTACCGTACGTCCTGGTTGTGGTGCATTGCAAGGTTCCGTGCTGAGGATGCGTCACACAGCCAGACTGAGGCGTCAGTTCCGAGGTGCGGTGAAGCTGCGATGCGACGTTCTAAATCGTCGTCGAGCATCCTGTCGATGGCTTGCATTGCAAAGTCCAGCACCGAGGATGCATCACGCAGGTGGCAGTTCCCATGCAGTCACGGGGTCGAAGCGATGCATCAGTTCCAAGTAGCTCTGAGTCTGCAACGCCACAACCCGCATCGTTGTTGAGGTTGCCATCGACGGGAGATGCAAGGGTCTGGGTCGGGAAAGCTTCACACAGACGGCAGTTCCAATGTGGCTGAAGGGTCAATACTGCGTCCTTTGCATCGGTACAACCCTCGCAGTAGAGGCGATGTGTTGGTTCTGCTTGGGTTTGCACCACAAAGAAGAGGAGAGGCATCCGTTTTGCTGGGACCACAGATGGGCTGGCAGAACAACTTCAGGCCCACTTCCAAGGGTCCAGGACTGGAGTGGCATCACTCGGGTAGGGCTCACAGATGGAAGAGCCCAGGTGGTGAGTTCAAGGTTGTTGGAGCCTCTGTCCCTAATGCTCTAGTCAGGAAACCAGCCAACTAACCCTTGCAGTCACATTGGGGTCCTGGGTTAAACAAATGCAGATCCAGTCCTCCTCACCCAGGCAAGAGGGCAGTAGGCAGTAGGTCAACACAATAGGGCAGAAGTCCCTTCAGATCAGCAGTCCAGCAGAGTGGCAGTCCTTCCAGCAGCACAGCAGTCCTTCCTGCTGGCAGAGTATCCACAGGTCCAGAAGAGAACTGAAGAGTTGGTGTCTGAGGTTCAATATCTATAAAAGGTGCCTTCCTTGAAGTGGGAGAAACTTCTACAGGATTCCCTTTGAAGTGCTCAGGTTTCCTGCCTCCCCTGCCCCGGCTCCAGACTAACTACAGGGGTATAGAATCCTTTGTGTGAAGGAAGGACACAGCCTATTCAGGTGCGACTTTGCCTAACTCCTTCCTCCTGTCCTGCCAGTGATGGCCGATCCAGGCAAACCTAAGCTCTCTATTGTGGGTTGTTGTCTAGGAGGAATACATAAAGACCAGCCACCAACTACAGCCAGTTATATGACCCAGAGACAGGCTGCAAGCACTAAATTGCCACAGCAGGAAAATGCCAACTTGCTAGAAATTACATTTTCAAGATTGCAATTCAAAATCCGACTTCACCATAAAAGAGGATTTTTCACTACAATTCCAAAGACACCAAACACGAACTGTTAACATGTTCGCATTTGGAAAATGCCCTCAATAAATGGCAACTCCAAAGTTATCCTATGGGATCAGTAGGCCTTGCAATAGTGAAAAAATTATTTACTCGTTTTTCACTATCAGAACATTTAAAACCTACAAGTACATGCCCTACTTTTTAAATGCATTCAACCCTGCCCTTTGGGCTGTTTGGGGACTACCCTAGGGGTAACTTATAGGTACTAAAAGGAAGGTTTGAGCCTTGCAAAAGGTTTATTTTGCCAGGTTGAATTGGCGGTTTAAAACTGCACACACAGGGTGCAGTGGCAGGCCTGAGACAGGTTTGCAAGACTACTTAAGTGGGTGGCACAACAAGTGCTCGAGGTGCAGTAGTAGCATTTCATTTATTACCAACTTATAAGTAAATTAAATATGCCAACTGAGTATAACACCGTTCTACCATTCTTAGAGGAGCGAGCACTAGCTTTTTAGCACCGGTTAGAAGTGGTAAAGTGCACAGTCGCAAGGCCAACAAAAACCGGTTCAGAAGATAGGAGGGTGAAGGCAAAAATTCTGGGGATGACCCTTCAGAAAGGGCCAAGTCCAACACCACTGAACATTGCCCCTCACACTGGATCCCGATCTCCAGCTGACCCAACCATCAGTTAAAAGAGCGGGAACCAGAACACACAGGCGGCTCTGAAGATTCACGAGCATCCCTGCTTGAGACTCATACCATCACGATACATACAAATGCAACATCTCTCTTTCTTAAGCAAACAAAGCAGAAAAAAAATCACAAAAAGTTAGACCCCATTATCAACTAAATGCATGGTTTTTTTTAGGAATGCGACCACGCAGTGTTTCCATGACCGGCCTCTTCAAGAGCAGGCCAGCGGCTGCATGAAACAACCCTGTGGTCATTGTTGTGCTTTGAGTTAGTTCCTGCTGAGTCTGACCAAAACCTCTACATGGACTGAAACCAAAACATCAATTTGCAACAAATTCTCAGCCTTATGTAGTTTATCAGCGATTTCTTTTTCTTTTTTACATTTGTTTAACAGCAAAAGTTCCTCAAACTTAACAGAACTTTGTGTAACTTGACATACCTTAAATGGGCTCTAAAAATTGAAATCAGTTTTGTGTTTTTTACCTTTAATCTTCTTTAACGTCACCCACGAGCCTCTTACAATAATCATTCTGGACAACCTGGACCTCCTAGCGTGTTAACCTTTCATTTTGTTTTGTGCTTCCCTGATTTGAGACTGTAGTTTTGAGCGATCATTTTGCATTCTACAATTCTATGTACTTTGGACCCGATGCACGACCATTCACATTTGCGAGTCGCAAATTGCGTTGAATTGCTACTTGCAATTTGCGACTCGCAAAAGTGAATGTACAACCGTGTCTCAGACACTGTTTGCGATTTCCAACGGGGTCGCAAATTGCATGCCTCCTCAATATTCATGAGGCAAGCGCAATTTGTGACACGATTGGGAATGGCTAACACTCCCAGTGATGGTGGCCTGTTGGGGTCAGCAGACCACCATATCTGTGACTGCTTTTAAAAGAAAGCAGTTTTTTGTAAATGCGGCCCGTTTTACTTAAAGGAACACGGGATGCATTTAAAAAAGAAAAATGAAACTTTTCAGTTTCATTTTTTAAGGGCAGGCAGTGGTCCCTGGGACCACTACCGGCTCTTAAAAATTATTTTTGCACACGAGGGACCCCTTCCCATTTGTGAGTGGTTTACCACCTACTTGAAGTAGGTGGTAAACTGCGAGTGTTTTGCGACCGCAAATGCAGTCGCAAAACAATAGTACATGGAATTGAGTCTCGCTATTAGGAAGGGACGCCCCTTCCTAATAGCGAGAGTCGCAAACACTATTTTGCGAGTCAGTGACTCGCAAAATGGTGCTTGTACATGCAGGGACCCTTTTTTGTGGGTGCAAACGGGCCGATCTCCAGTTTGCAAGCGCAAACAAGGGTAATACATCTGGCCCTTAGTAATTTAACCAATTAAGAACAGCAGGATTGCAAGACACTCCCCCCTTAATATGACAAAAGGAAATACATTAGTTGTGCATTGGTGATTACTGTGATGTGCCCAAACCTTGTTTCTTACAAACTCCACTCCATCCCCACGGTTAGTTAATGCTGTTTGGATGCCATGTTTGAGTATTTTGTTGACCGTTTTCCACAGCTCCATTGGATGGTGGTCTATACAAAGAGGTTGTATGATGTTTAATATTCCAATTCTTTCACAAATATCTCCTTCTTATTTAAGATCAGTTGTGCCCAGCTATCAGTAGTGAGTTCCAAGGGTGATTGCTGTATGGCAAGAACTCTGTTGAGAAATATCAATCGCACCTTGTGTGGGTGACTCACAGTCTACCCATTCAGAGTATTAACCCACCAGCACAACAATGGGCTGCATTTGTTTGGTAAGGCAGACACTATGCCTGCAAAATCAAGGGCCAACTTGTCTCAAGCGATGTCAGGAAAAGGAGCAGGAAACAAAGGTGTATCCGTCAGCTGGCAATGCTTGTTAGAAAGTAAACATGCTTCACATCTACTTACAACTTCTCCAACCTGACTATCCATGGCCGGCCAACAAAATGTTTGTCTAAGAATTATTTTAGTTGAAGTCGTTCCTAGATAACCACTAAATGAATTATCCTGTGTCTCAACTCCATTGGAGGAACATACCTGCGAGGCCTTAACCAGACACCAGTTTCTACAGATAACTCTACAGAAACCTGAAAAGAACAAGATAAATTATTCTGCAGGTGTTTCAGGAGGGGTCAGCCCTTCTTTCACATATAGCATTACTTTCTTGAAGATAGTGTCCTGTTTGCCACCCTCATCTCACTCCTCCTCCGTGGTGGTACCTTGGCATTTTTAAACTGCATCAATTAATGAAACACAATCCGCCTCAAATACATCCGAATCCTCAATTTGACTGCAACTTAGATAAACAATCAGCACGTACATTTGCACTGCAAGCAATGTGATGCACTTCAAAAGTATACTCCCGTAAATTGGACAAAATGTGCATCAATCTAGATAACTGTATGCATTCCTTTCTCGCCCAATATGTATGTCAACGGTTTGTGATCAGTACATACAATGAAGTGTGTACCCCATACAAAAGTAAAAAGATTTCAATGCCCCCGGCACATGCCAAAGCCTTCTGATCTATTGTGCTGTACCTCCTTTCTAAATCACTCAGATATCTAGAGGGAAACGCAATTGTGTTCTCGTCTTTTCCAACCTTTTGACATACTATGGCACCAGTTTCTGTGGCACTAGCATCAATCGTAATGATTCACTTACAACAGGATATTTAGGTTATCTGATAGAGACTTCTAGCCGCAGATTCCTTACCTTAGAATACTCCCCAGACGTCAGGCCGGACCCCAAAAAACGTTCAAGCACTTCCTTTGCATGCCTCTACGTCACATCGTTCGGCACAGCACTAATGTCGTCATCCGCACTGGAAGTGACGTCTACGGTGCCTATTTAGGCACCACCCCAGCGCACTTGCACCCATTTTTTTCTTTCCACGCCAGTAAGCGCAGATCTGGAGAAAGCTACCGCCATTTAATTTTTTTGACTGACTTTTTTCAATGTCTTGTAGAGCTTTCTGTTGAGATGTTGTCTCCCAGTGTGATAAGGATGTCTCCCAAAAAGAGGTGGAGGTTAAGCCCTGAACTTCCAGTCACAGACAGATGTTTGCGACAGATCCCCATCTGGTTTGATTTTGGTGCTTGAACCCCAAGGCGCTGAGGGAGCTCCTAGTTGCCCATCACAGGTCACCTCCACAACGCTCCAAGTCCTGGTTGTGAGGAAGGTCTTGTGCCCGTTTACAGAGTCACTACAGGCTAGTTGGGTTAGTCCCACAAAAAATCCTCAAAAATCAAAGAATTCGAAGCTCTCTTCAACTTCACCATGCCAGTCCAAATCTTCGGATGAGTGATGGGAACAACGTCACTTTAGGCCACGCTCCAATATGGAGTCTGCCTCTGGGTCCGTTCCGCGTGTCCCTGAGTTTCCTGAAGCTGGAGTGACCCCTGCCCAACTACAAGAATTTAATGAGGCTATGCACCTCAGGTTTTGGCGAGCCGACCCCACTGGAGCACCTTCCAACCCCATGGGTTTAGCGGCTGCATCCACTGGTTTTTCCGAGGGCAGATCCACCCTCAGTGCCTGTCGGGCCCCTTGTATCCAGTTCTGGATCCAGAATGACTCCGATCACAAGACTTTGACCCTCCCTGAAGCCTGAACCAGTGACGGCATTCCTGCGGTGCCACCCCCTTAATCATACCCAACTCTGATACAGAGCCAGATTGGCGTTACCCGACATTGTCTCCAGAGCTAGCCGCAACGCGACCTTCTGAGTTGGAGCCAGTGCCTCCTTTTTTCAACAGGTCTGGAGAGGAGAATGACTGGGTAGGATCTGAGGATCGTTATGATCACGCCAACCCCCTCGATGAGGCTGAAGATGAATAGTTCGAGGAACTGGTGTGAGCCAGTGGTCTGGACACATGACCAGACACTGGTATGGTCTCTCCTAGTTTGGCTACGGAAGAAGGGGCTTTATTTGCTATGGTGGTGAGGAGGGCAGCTGAGATCCTTGACCTTGGTGGCAGTCAAGACTAATGTCTTGACAGAAGTGCTTCAATCTGGAGTTGCCCTATCAGAGCCCCTCCTCCCATTTATTGAACCCTTCATGGCTTGAGGCCTGGGCCAAGCCCTGCACAGGTGCACCTGTGCACAGGACGATTGGTTGCCGCCATCGCCCCGATTCAGGGGACCTCTTCTCACACAACATCCCACTCCGGAGAGTCTGGTTGACCAGGCCTCCACCTCCCTGGTCAACCCTACCATGCTCCTTACCACACCACTGGATAGGGAATCCAAGAGGCTGGGCAATTTTGTCAAGAGGATGTTCTCTTCTGCTAGCCTTGCACTGTGGTAGGTAAACACTGCATGCCTTTTGGGCCGAAACACCCCCACGGTTCGGGATTCAGTTGTGCAAGTGCTGCCTATGGTCTCAGAGGAGCCCGAGCCATACTGTCACAGGCTATTGAAGATAGCAGAGACGCAGCAAAGTTCACCATTCGCTGCGGACTGGATTCGACCGACTCACTAGGCAAAGCAATTGGCTTATCAGTGGCGCTCAGACGCCACAACTGGCTGAGATCGAACGGCTTTTCAGGTGATGTCCAGATATCCCTTATGGACCTGACCTTCGATGGCACCTTTCTCTTCAGAGACAAGGCAGATTCAGCACTGGAGTGCTTGAAGGACACCCATGCCAAAGCCAGGTCCTTGGGCTTCTCCATAGCCCCACGTCAACCCCATTCTACCTTTCGCCCCTTCTGTGGCTATGGAAGGTGCTATCAACTGCTTACATTCCTGACCAGCCAGCATACTCCCCAGTCCTTTTGTGGACGCGGTTGTGGACGTGGTTCCCAGAAACCCCTTGGGACACATGCCCAGACATCCTCCCAGTCCACCAACCCCAGCAGCCACAGCCTCAAAAACACTTTAGTTTGCCCTCGTGCCATCACTGGCACCATGTTGGCAGCAAGATTTGTCATCACCTGTCCTGATGGCAGTTCATAACATTGGCCAAGTGGGTATTACCATGTGTTCAGCTGGGTTATTCCATCCATTTGCTAGAAACCCCTGCCACCCATGCCACCATCACCATATTGAGTCACAGAGGACCACCTCTCCCTGCTCTGTCAGGAGGAGCAGGCTCTTTTGACCAAAGAAGCCATCAAGAGCGTGCTGGCATCAGAAATAGGTTGTGATTCCTTTTTCCGCTACTTCTGGTTTCCATGAAGGACGGAGGCCTTTGCCTCTTTTAGACCTCCACACTCTAATTTGTTTCTGAAGAAAGAAAAATTCAAGATGCTCACGTTAGCTCAGATTCTGTCTGCCTAACAACCTGGAGACTGGATGGTAGCATTGGGTTTGCAGGACACCTATTTGCACATTGCTGTCTTGCCTACTCCCAGTTTCTACCTGTGGTTCACAAGCATTATCAGTTTGCTGTGCTCCAGTGCTTAATTTGAGCCAGTGGTTTCCGGTACTCGGCACCCGCACTTAATTGTCAACAACGGTACTTATGCTAGCTGCCACATGGTGGTGCTGTCTGTCTAATTTAGAGATGAGCAGAACAACAGTTTATTATTAATATAATATATATTAAAATGACTAATAGCTGCTTCCCAAGTCATTCATATGGCTTTGGAGACATGAGATAGTCTGAATTGTCATCTGCAGCACTAGCAGGGGCAATGGGTGGAGTGAGCTGCAGTGGTTCCCAGAAAAGGGTCCTGACACTTATTGTTTTACAAATTAAGCACTGCTGTGCTCCCTTTTGCCCTCAGCAGTGCCCTTCTGGTGTTCACCAAGGTGTAGGGGTGGTTGCATCACAACTGCAGAGGTTGCGCAATGCAGTCTTCCCCTACCACGACATATGGCTGATGAAGGCTGGCTCGCCCCCAGGCAGTCGTCTCTCAACTCCAGACTACGGTGGACCTCCTTCATTTGCTGGGGTTCATAAACGTGTGGAAGTCACACCTGACTCCCTTGGGAGCTCCCTTTCATGGAAGCTGTTTTGGACATGGTGCAGTTTCGGGCCTAACCTCCTGTACAGCGAGTCCAGGATATTCAGACTGTGATTGCAATGTTTCAGCCTCTATCCTGGCTGTAGGTGAAACTGACTGAGGCTGCTGGACCTCATTGCCATCTGCCTCCTGTTAGTGACGCATGCTCGTTGGCATAGGCAAGCTCTGCAGGAGGACCTGAAGCCTCAGTGAGTGCACCATCAACAAAATCTCTTTGAACTGGTCCATATATCGGTGGGAATTGCAAAAGTGGTGGCTGACAAATTGTGATTCGGTCACTGGCAGATCACTCTACCTTCCCCGCCAAGAGTTGACTGTAGTGATAGGTGGGCTGGGGCAACCACCTGGGAGAGCTGTAGATCAGAGGACTCTGGTCTCTGGCGAAGTCTCAGCAGCACATAAATCTGTTGGAACTGAGATCGATCCGACTGGCGTTATCAGGCCTTCTTCATTCGATCAAGGGAAGTCTATTTCAGGTGTTCATGGACAATATCACTCTGTGGTATTGCAACAAGCAGGACAGGGTGGGGTTGTGGACCTTGTGTCAAGAGGCCCTGCATCTCCGGACAAGCCTGGAACGTCGGGCATTTGAAACATCAGGGCGTTCCCTGGTGATTCAACATCTGATGGATCTCTGAACGCCAGAGCGCACAAACTCGGCTGTCGATGCCTAGCAGATCAGATGGTGGCTCCATCCGGAGGAGTGGCAAGATCTCTTCAGGGATAGGGGAAAACCTTTGTTAGACCTGTTAGGCACTGTTGGACCCGGCCTCGTGGCGTGGTCCTTAACCCCCTGGATTGTGCCCGTTCCCCGCCCCGGCCTTCACGGGCCACCCGTCTGAACTGCACCAAGGCCCTTCACCCGGAGCTGCACGTGGTCACATACTCCTCGTGGCTCCGCCATCTTGTTGGCATCCACGTCACACCGTGCACCAGCCGGCGCGACCCCGCTCAACCCGGCCTCGACCCCAGCGAAGCCCCGACATCGAGGCACCACGAACTAGCCAGGGGGTGCCGCAGGAACCATTCATCGCCCCCGGCGGAGGACAGTATCGATGGGACCCTCAACTGTCCTCCCCTCTCGAGGTGTGATCGCCCTGCAACTCCCATGGGCCTGGCGCCTCTCCTGCTGGGCGTCTGGCCACCTCCACCCGGCCACTCCGCCCCCTCGGGCGCCTAGGTCCGGACATCAAAGGGCTCCAGACCTATATCTGGGGCGACCCCACCACAGCTCGGCAGTTGTATCCCGGAGTCGAGAGCCCTGCTGATTGAATCGCGGCTGACCCTACGGAGAAGAACTCTTGTCGGAACCATCACGAGCCCTGCTGACTGCATCGCGGCTCCTTCTTGTGAACCCTTTCTGAACCACCTGGAACATCGGAGCCCTGCTGACGCTGTCGCGGCCCAACCTCGCTGAAACCTTCCTCGGAGCCCTGCTGACGACGTCGCGGCTCGAGCTGAGCAGAAACCATCTTGAGAGCCCTGCTGATTGAATCGCGGCTCTCCACGAACTGAACGCCAGAGCCCTGCTGACGCCGTCGCGGCTCGACCCATCCGAGATCCGGAGGTCCTCCAGTTTGAGGATAGGAACTGGGCCCCAGGTACCCTCGTACCGCATTCCTGCCAAAGACTGTCCCGCTACCCCGACCCTTCCAAAGAGACACTGAGACTTTTGGTGGATCCCTCGATCCCTTCGTGTAAATATTGACCTCGTAACCTTTTTATTGCTGATAAAGAATTGCTTGTCACAAGACAACCTCCTTGAGTCCTGTGTGGTGGTGTTACTGTGCTAGTACGTGATAGGAGAAGGATCTCTCAGGAGACTTCTCGGCAGCGCTCGGCTACTTCGTGCAGTGTGAGGGCCCCCCCCTTGGTGGTCTCACCGACTCCTCGGGGTCCGCCTTCCAACATTTGGTGGCCAGCGACGGGATCCGAGCCGAACGCAGTACGTACCAGCCAGTACCCACTAGCTACCCATCCAAACGAACAGCATCATGAGCAGCCAGGAAAACAACGCGACAATGGAGTTCCAGCCCGAACGGCTGGAAGAATATACGCACAAAGAATTAAAACAGTTCTGCAAAGACAAAGGCATTGCAACCACCAGCCTAGGTACCAAAGAGGAGATGCAGAAAGCTCTGAGGGCATGGTTGGAGGCCGGGGCAGGCCCCTCCCAGGAAGAAGGGCCCTTGCCCCTGACTGAGACCACAGCAACCGCACTGACTCCGGCAACCGGAGGAAGAAAGAGCCTAGAAACCGGCCTCTCCGAAGAAGAAATACGAGAGCGGGAAAAGGTCCGGAGCCACGAGCTAGAGCTCGCCCGACTGCGGCTGGACGGCGAACTCCAGCTGGCAGAAAAGAAACTGGCCCTAGAGCAGCTACGCCTTCAAGAAGAGATAGAGGAGAAGAGACGACACCGGGAGTTGGAGGAAAAGAAACTAACTCTTGAGCACGAGCGCAGTCTCAAGGAGCTCGAGATCAAGGCCAAGAACGGAGGGACCGACACCCCCAGTACTAGAGACACTCTACCGCCTTCCGAGGCCAAGGTACATATCCCGAAAGAGGTCGTCAAGGAGTATTACAAGAATGACGACATCCAACAATGGTTCAAGGCCTACGAGGTGGCCATGACCTCTCATCGGGTGCCCCGAAAAGACTGGGGCGCGGGCCTGTGGGGGCGGTTCCTGAGTGAGGGGCGGGACACGCTGCTCCAGCTACCGGAGGAGGTGATGACCTCCTACGATCACATGAAGGAGGCCCTGCTTACCCGCTACGGGCTAACAGCGGAAATGTACCGCCAGCGGTTCAGAGACTGCAAGAAAATCCCGGGTACCACATGGGTGGAATATGTTGACTTTTTCAGTCGGGCCCTAGAAGGGTGGATCAAAGGGAGCAAAGTAACCACCTACGGGCAGCTGGTCGACCTCATCGTGTGGGAACACCTTTCCAACAATTGCTTCGTGGAACTGAGACAGCACCTCCTCGACAGCAAAATGACCGACCCGCGAAAACTTGCCGTCGAGGCCGATCGATGGGTCAACTCCCGGGTCCCCCGGAACTCAATGGGGGAGTACCAGAGGAACCCCAACGGACCCCCCCGCCAGCGCGGTGGGGGGGGAGGGCCGAACAGGAACCGAGACCCTCCCGCCGGGGCCCCCAGGAGCCCCCCTCGAGGGCCACCGCAGCCACATCTCTCCCCGAGCCTAGCCCGAAGGGTGGGCCCGGCCCGACCCGGACCACGGCCACCAGTGACCTGCTACGGCTGCCAACAAACCGGACACTTTGCCAGCGATCCGGCCTGCCCTCTGAACCGAAGAAACGGGGCCGGCGGGCCCCCGCCCCGGCAGCTGACAGCCGCCGCCTTGGGGGGAGGAGAAGAGGAAGAGGAGGCCCTCGACCGAGAGAACACTGAGTGGGAGCCGGCAGCCATGTCCCTGGTCTGCCTGGGTAGCCGAGAGATGGTACCCTGCACCCCCATCCCAACCAACACCCAGAAGTACCGGCAGCAGGTCACGGTCAATGGACAACGGGCCGAAGCCCTTCGTGACACAGGCGCCAGTATCACCGCTGTCCGCTGCCACCTGGTGACCCCTGAACAGATTCTACCGAACGTGCTGTGCCCCGTACGGGCGGCCGACAACAGTGAAAGCCTATGCCAGATGGCCCTGGTCCCCTTCGAGTGGGGAGGGGTGACGGGCCTGCTGAAGGTGACAGTGCGCGACGACGCCCCGGTCGACTGCCTCCTGGGGAACGACTTGGAAAGTTCCCCCTGGGCTCAAGTAGAGCGACGAGAGCACCTCCGAATGTTGGGACTGGCTGATTGGGCCTGCGCCATCACCCGGTCCATGACCGCCCAGGCCCCCCGCTCATCCTCGACCTCCGGGACCGCCCAACCCGAGGGGCTCACACCCCCTCCCACCAGCAGCGAGGAGGAGGCGGACACCGACCCTGGACCCAGCGAATCCTCCCCCGAAGAGATGGCTTCTCCGAGCGCCCTACCAGAGCTGACACAATGGCGACACGAAGGGGGCCCCACCCGAGAGCAGTTCCAGCAAGAACAACAGTCCTGTCCCTCTCTCGAAGGGGTCCGACAACAGGCGACCGCGCAAGCCAACGGTGACCAGACCGGCACCCACTGGATCTACTGGGCCGAGGGCCTGTTGTACAGTGAACAGAAAGTAGCAGAACTCGGGGCCAGCCGCGTGTTGGTGGTCCCCCTCCGCTTCCGGGAGTTCCTTCTCAACCTGGCCCATGATGTGCCCCTCGCCGGACACTTGGGGCAAGACAAAACGTACAGTCGTCTGGTGACCCACTTCTACTGGCCCCGGATGCGGAGAGATGTGGACAACCACTGCCGGTCCTGCCAGACCTGCCAAGCCAGCGGAAAGACGGGGGTCGGGTCAAGGCCCCCCTCCAGCCCTTTCCAGCCGTCAGCACCCCGTTCGAACGGGTCGGAATCGATATTGTGGGACCCCTGGACCCCCAAACCGCCCTGGGCCACCGCTTCATCCTGGTCCTCGTGGACCACGCCACCAGGTACCCGGAGGCGGTCCCGCTAAGAACTATAACGGCCCCTGTGGTAGGCCGGGCCTTGATGGGGATCTTCTCCCGAGTGGGATTCCCCAGCGAAGTGGTGAGCGACCGCGGCACAAACTTTATCTCCAGGTACATGCGGTCCCTGTGGCAACAGTGCGGGGTCACATACAAGTTCACGACCCCCTATCACCCTCAGGGGAACGGACTGGTTGAGCGGTTCAACCGAACATTAAAAGGGATGATCCAGGGCCTGGAAGAACCCCTCAGGCGGAAATGGGATGTCCTGCTGCCCTGCCTCCTGTTTGCCTATCGGGAGGTCCCGCAGAAGTCCCTGGGGTTCAGCCCGTTTGAACTATTGTATGGACACCCGGTCCGCGGACCGCTCAGCCTGGTCAAGGAGGGCTGGGAGATGAAGCCCCGAGGCGCCCTTCCTGACGTCTACCGATACCTCCTGACCCTCCGAAACCAGACCCGCAAGTTCCGAGCCATGGCCGAAGCCAACCTCGAGGCCAGCCAGGAGGACATGAAGCGGTGGTACGATCGCAACACCTCTACTATAGAATTCGAGCCAGGTCAGAAAGTATGGGTCATGGCCCCGGTCGAACCCGGCG
Source organism: Triturus cristatus (assembly GCF_964204655.1). Taxonomy (NCBI): domain Eukaryota; kingdom Metazoa; phylum Chordata; class Amphibia; order Caudata; family Salamandridae; genus Triturus; species Triturus cristatus. Next base: position 46,138,048 of record NC_140589.1, read on the forward strand.
CCCTCCAGGACAAGTGGACCGGGCCCTTCAAGGTGGTGGAGAAGAAAAGTCCCGTCACCTACCTGGTCGATCTGGAGTCCCCCCGGAACCCCCTCTGGGTCCTACATGCTAACAGGCTAAAACCCCACTTCGCCCGGACCGAACTGAGCCTGCTGCTGGCGACCGACGAGGGGGGCGAGGACGACTCCGAGCCCTTGCCCGACCTCTTGCAATCCGACATTCACGATGGATCGATCGAAGGGGTCCAACTCGCCTCGTCCCTGACCCCGGAACAGCGCAACGACTGCCAGCAATTACTGCGGGACTACGCAGCCCTCTTCTCTCTCACCCCGGGGGTGACCCACTGGTGCGTCCACGACGTCGACACCGGGGGGAGCCCCCCCATACGACACAGAGCCTACCGGGTGCCTGACCGAGTGCGGGCCTGCATCCAGGCCGAAGTAGCGAAGATGCTGGCCCTGGGGGTCATCGAGCCTTCCGACAGCCCGTGGGCCAGCCCTGTCATCCTGGTGCCCAAGGCCGCAGCTCCCGGTCACCCCCCGGAGTTGCGATTCTGCGTGGACTACCGAGCCCTGAATGCAGTAACCAAGACAGACGCACACCCGATACCCCGGGCCGACAAACTCATCGACCGCCTAGGGGCCGCTCGCTACTTGAGCACGCTGGACCTCACTGCCGGGTACTGGCAAATCCAGCTCACCCCCGGCGCCCAAGAAAGATCCGCCTTTTCGACCCCGGATGGGCATTACCACTTTCGGGTGATGCCCTTCGGAATGAAGAACGCCCCGGCCACCTTCCAAAGACTGGTGAACAAGGTTTTGGCCGGGCTTGAGGCCTTCAGCGCGGCCTACTTAGATGACATTGCCGTGCACAGCAACCACTGGGCCGAGCACCTCCTCCACCTGAAGGCCGTCCTGGCCGCCCTCCAGCAGGCCGGGCTCACAATCAAGGCCAGCAAATGTCAAATCGGCCACGGATCCGTGACCTACCTGGGCCATCAAGTGGGGAGCGGGCAGGTGGCCCCCCTCCAAGTGAAGATAGATGCCATCCAGACCTGGGAACCCCCCACTACCCAGACCGCTGTCCGGGCCTTCCTGGGCCTCACCGGATACTACCGGCGGTTTATCCGGGACTATGGGAGCATTGTTGGCCCCCTCACAGAGTTAACGTCCAAAAAGCAGCCCAAGAAGGTACACTGGACACCCCGCTGCCAAACAGCCTTCGACACCCTAAAGACAGCCATGTGTACTGCTCCGGTGCTGCAGGCCCCGGACTACCAGAAGGAGTTCGTGGTACAGACGGACGCCTCCGAGTATGGGATCGGGGCCGTCCTATCCCAAGCCGACGAAAAGGGGCTCGACCGACCAGTGGCCTTCATCAGCCGACGACTACTGCCCCGAGAGCAACGCTGGAGCACTATTGAGCGTGAGGCCTTCGCTGTGGTGTGGGCCCTCAAGAAGCTCCGGCCCTACCTCTTTGGCACCCACTTCCGGGTCCAGACCGACCACCGGCCCTTGCAATGGTTAATGCAAATGCGGGGCGAGAACCCCAAGCTGCTGCGGTGGTCCATCTCGCTACAAGGGATGGACTTTGACGTCGAACACCGGCCCGGCAATGACCACGCCAACGCCGACGGCCTGTCCCGCTTCTTCCGCCTTGACGAGGAGAATCCCCAAGGAGATGGGTGACTCTCCATGCCTTCGGCTGGGGGGGACGCCTGTTGGACCCGGCCTCGTGGCGTGGTCCTTAACCCCCTGGATTGTGCCCGTTCCCCGCCCCGGCCTTCACGGGCCACCCGTCTGAACTGCACCAAGGCCCTTCACCCGGAGCTGCACGTGGTCACATACTCCTCGTGGCTCCGCCATCTTGTTGGCATCCACGTCACACCGTGCACCAGCCGGCGCGACCCCGCTCAACCCGGCCTCGACCCCAGCGAAGCCCCGACATCGAGGCACCACGAACTAGCCAGGGGGTGCCGCAGGAACCATTCATCGCCCCCGGCGGAGGACAGTATCGATGGGACCCCCAACTGTCCTCCCCTCTCGAGGTGTGATCGCCCTGCAACTCCCATGGGCCTGGCGCCTCTCCTGCTGGGCGTCTGGCCACCTCCACCCGGCCACTCCGCCCCCTCGGGCGCATAGGTCCGGACATCAAAGGGCTCCAGACCTATATCTGGGGCGACCCCACCACAGCTCGGCAGTTGTATCCCGGAGTCGAGAGCCCTGCTGATTGAATCGCGGCTGACCCTACGGAGAAGAACTCTTGTCGGAACCATCACGAGCCCTGCTGACTGCGTCGCGGCTCCTTCTTGTGAACCCTTTCTGAACCACCTGGAACATCGGAGCCCTGCTGACGCTGTCGCGGCCCAACCTCGCTGAAACCTTCCTCGGAGCCTTGCTGACGACGTCGCGGCTCGAGCTGAGCAGAAACCATCTTGAGAGCCCTGCTGATTGAATCGCGGCTCTCCACGAACTGTACGCCAGAGCCCTGCTGACGCCGTCGCGGCTCGACCCATCCGAGATCCGGAGGTCCTCCAGTTTGAGGATAAGAACTGGGCCCCAGGTACCCTCGTACCGCATTCCTGCCAAAGACTGTCCCGCTACCCCGACCCTTCCAAAGAGACACTGAGACTTTTGGTGGATCCCTCGATCCCTTCGTGTAAATATTGACCTCGTAACCTTTTTATTGCTGATAAAGAATTGCTTGTCACAAGACAACCTCCTTGAGTCCTGTGTGGTGGTGCTACTGTGCTAGTACGTGATAGGAGAAGGATCTCTCAGGAGACTTCTCGGCAGCGCTCGGCTACTTGTGCAGTGTGAGGGCCCCCCCTTGGTGGTCTCACCGACTCCTCGGGGTCCGCCTTCCAACAGGCACCGTCGGGAACACACAATGTCAGCACTTCTCCGCGCTGAACTTTCCAAGGTGACTCTCACTCTGAGGTGATTTTCGTCTCGAGTGGACCTCCTGTTTCCTGTATGTCTTTCCGCTGATACTACTCCTGCCCAGAGTTCTAAAGAAGATCAGGAACAATCAGACCCAAGTCATTTTTGTGGCCCCTAATTGCAGTGGCTCATTTTTGCAGGTGATTTCCAGTGCTCAGTACCGGCACTTAATCGTGAATGCCTGCGCTTATAACGCAAACTTGACTCAAAGGTGTTGGAGTGCTTTTCATGGGCACCAGTTTAGGACACATTCAATTTTTTAGGCACAGGGAGATTAAGTGATTTGACCAGAATCACAGGATGCTGAATCTATGCCGAGACATGACTCTGGTTCCCCAGCTCCAAAGTCGGAAGCTCTGGTCATTATGCCAAATCTTCTCCCCACTTGTAGGGTTTCAAGGTTAGTAGTTTGTTCTTTTCCAGATGGCGCTAATAGGAGCAATGGTCTGGTGCCAGCTTCCTCCTGCCGAGAGCCCGGCATTTTTTTTCTTCATATTAACCACTGCCTAATTGGGCACGGAGAGTATGGTACCCCAAACTCCTGAGCATGAGCGTCGGTCCTCCAGTAAGGCTGCCCTACGGATCTACTGTCACAGCAACATGGCAGGGTCCAGCACCTGAACATATGCACTCTCCTCCTTTATGCACGGAGATTGTAAGGCAGCAATTGACAGTTTTCGATCTCCCTGGTAAAGTCTGTGATGCGTTTCTCGCAGCCAGGCGTATGTCAACCAAGACCGTATACGCCTGCCATTGGGGCAAATCTGTAGAACGTAGGACGGCTGCTGGATGCGACCACCACTAGCCATAGTACACACTGTGGCTCGTAGAATAACTTCAGTTGCCAGGAACCAAACGTTCCTTTAAATTTAGACACTCCCAAGTATTTATTGAATGTGGTTACCCTCAGGATGTGGGGTAATTTGATGCGTCGATAACCAGTCAAATACTCCACACAAACATTCTGCATGGGACTCAAATCTGTCCCTCGCCTCCAGTGTGCACTAAAAACAGCATGACAGCAAATCAAAATGGTGGTACACACAAGTCATGTTGCGTGCGTCAGCGTCTACACCACCTGATCCTACCTGCTTGCATGTGGACACCCAGGACAGTGGCTATGTGTATGTCCAATGTCATAAGCGTCTAATACGTTACCCCCTGACCTCCGCGTCACTCAGCCCTGAACAGGCAATGCCACCTTCATGAAAGCGCAGGTGGCACCTTCCTTGTTGTTCCTTTTTGCCACCACCCTAGGCTCAGCAGCATGACAAGGTGTGAACAGTGAAATGAAATGAAAAGTGCGGCTTGTATAGCGCGACTGTCACTCCTAACGGAGTCTCCTGACGCTGACTCGTGGGTGGCGGGCAGAGGCTGACGCAAGCGAGGGGGTGCTGATGCGAGGTACAAATCCAATTACACTTAACTTGCCGCTGGTCCCGCCGCTGTGTCTCTGAAGCCAGGCTACCCTGACCAACCACAACGCTGCGTTGTGATTGGTTTTGAGTGTCCTGGTGGGACGCTCAACAAGGGAATGGAAGCCTGTGCTTGTTCTCAATGCAGCCTGCGTGGAGAAGGGGAAAGTGCCCATGAATGGTTTGGGTGGCCCGAGTGGGTAAACCGCTCCTCTCCTGCCCTGCTCCACGTGAGCAGAACAGACCCACCCACCCGCCCACAAAGGAAGGAAACATAAAATGATAACTAAAAGTTATCATTATATATTCCCTTTCCTTTACACTGCTCAAACAACTAGAAATGGCAGAATTGCAGTATGAATTGTATTATTGAAACAAGTTATTACTCTACAGGTGTTTGTGGTGCTATAAACATTTTAGAAAGGACCTTTGCAGTGCTGGAGTCGGGCCATTATCCTTGCATGTTAATGCCTGGGCTGACAGACTGCATCAAAGGCTTTAGCGCCGCTCCCTGGCTGGTTTAAAGCATAATCCCTCCACGCATCATCACATTTCTCCTTGTTAGCATTAGAAGAGGGGTGAACGTGTGTTTAAGGGGGCACTGCAGTGCTCCACTCCCCCAAACCTCCACCATGTTAACAAAAGCACTTAACACAGCTTGTGTTCCCGCTATGGGGTTGATTTAAACCTGCTTGATTTGTTTCAAAACAGGTTTCAAATGTATATAAAAATGCAGTTACCAGGCACACGCGCAGTGCTTAATTTGAGCCAGTGTGTTCCGGTGCTCAGCACCGGCACTTAATTATTAACACCAGCTCTTATAATAGTCGAACACATGGTGACGCTGTTTGCGTAATTTAACTATGAGCAGAACAACAGTTGCTACATATACATTATGCATTAAAAACAACTAATTCATGCCTTCCAAGCCCTTTTAATACCTTTGGGGGCCTGGAGTAATCTGAATTGTTCCACTTGTGAGGCAGCGCTGGGAGGGGCAGTGTGCGGTGCAAGCTGCAGTGGCCTCCTGACGAGCGCCCTGGAACTTTTTTTTACATTTTAATTAAGCACTGCCCGCACGCATATTTTTACCGTGAATATGCATTTACAACGCATGCAAATACTATGCATTTAAGGTATATTGGGGGATGCAGGGGGGTCTCCCCCCAGAAATACATTGTTTTTAAATCTGAAAACAATGCGTAGTATTGGCATGCGTTGTAAATGTTTATTCGCAGTAAAAACATGCGGCTAAAAAATGCGTGGCAAAGGCATACGACGTATTTACCTGCGTTGTACCGTCGTACAACCCTGCTCCGAGCAGTACAATCAATGACACAAAGGTTTAGTATCGAAAGCATCCTGCCCTCCCCGAAGCAAAGACTTGTTTCCATAAAAGAAAGACCCGAATTCTGAGCCAGAGATGTGGGTAGGGCCGGGAATTCCCAAAGCGGTTGGTATCAGCAAACATTGAATCGAAAGAGGAAGCAGATAACAGTTCCAATTAAAACCCGAAGAAAGGCACGTGCTCTCGACGGTATCTGCGCGAGCCGGAGGATAAGGAGCATTACCTCCTCGTCCAGTCTTCCTCGCCACAGTATTCACCAATGAGCCTCCGGCTCCACACAGAACTCCAAGTAACTTAAAAGAGCAGCGCTCTAGTCTCCCCTCCCTCCTCCAACATGGCCCCCAGTGGCTTCAGCCAATCCCATAAAGGGATACAAACCAGCCAGCCCGATCTGTTCTTTTTTTCTGCACTTCTCCGAGTGCTGCGTTGCCTGTGTTGACCGGTGGTGTCCTCAGGTGAGTGGGGCTGGGTTCCTGCTTCAGCGGTCCCGTTATGCCCTTGGGTATTTAGTTTGGGGGTAGTAGTTCGATTAAATGGTTGTGTTGTACCTCCTGCTACTGCCTTTGACGCCGCTGGTCCTGCTCTAGCGGACTTTCAGCGGCGTTCGTCTTGTTTGTTTGTTGGCCTGTGTCGTTCGGTGAAACTGACGATCCCTCGTGGTCTGCTTCATTTCCCGGCCGCGCGTCCTGCTCAGCGGACGTAGCGCGGCCGGATGCCTTTGATCTGGGGGCCCGAGGCTCCCGGTCTCATTGCTTACCTGCTGTTCCTGGAGCGTGTGCGTGCTGTGGGGGCGGGTGGCTCCCGTGGGCGTTTCTTTCACGGCTTCTTCGTGGTGTGTTCCTTGTTCACCTCTGCCTCGGTCCTCGCTGGCTGGGTATGTGACCATGCGCGAGGCTGTTTCTCCTCCCTTTATGGTTGGTTGGTCTGGTTACGGGTTCTGGCTGGTTTGGTTACCTAGCAACCCCGGGGCCTTTTAAGCCAGGCGTGTTGTCTTCTCCTCTGCCTGTGTTCTCTTCGTGCGTTCACTGGTGTGTTGCTGTCATGGAGTGTGGTGATGTTCCTGATTCTGCTCCTGAGGCTTCTGGTTCTGGTGTCCAGATACCGTCTATGGCTGTGTTACAGCAGCTGATCAATTCTGCTGTTGCTGCTGCTCTGCAAAGTCAGACGCCTGTTCCTCCTGCTAAGCGGGCTAAGGTGGAGGTAGCTGCGGCTGCTGATTCTGACGTTGAGGAGGATGTTGATGTCAGAGGTCGTTTTGTGCAGGGTGCCGACCTGAAGGAGGTGCTGGGTCACATTAGAGAGAACTTGGTGTTTCCTACTTCTGTGGTTCCTCTGGATGACGATCTCTTTGCGCAATACCAGCGTCCTGCGCCTGATTCTTTGCCTTTACACTCTTCGGTCTTGAAGGTCCTGGAGAATGAATGGAAAGATGTGGACAGAGGCTCCTTTCCACGCTTTTTGAGTAAGCGATACCCACTGCAGGACTTTGATGTGAAGTTCCCTTCTTCGGTGAAGGTTGATTCATTGTTGGCCAGCATGGTGTCTCATGGTACTGTGGTGTCTGAGGATTCTTCTCCTGCTGAACCGGTTGACCGTAAAGTGGATGGTGCGGTGAAACGCACTTTTGCGGCTGCTAATTTCTCTATCAGGGCGGCTGCCTATGCATCTTACACTATACAATCCTTGCTGAAGGATTTTCAGTCCCTGTCTGAATTGATGGACCAAGGGGAGGATGTTTCTTCTACCCTGGCGATGATGGAGCAACAGGTTCGGTTGCTTTCGGATGTCTCCTTTGACTCTTTAGGGGCTGCGGCTTCCGCAGCTGGGTCTTCGGTGGCTGCGAGGCGTCAGTTGTGGCTTCGTTCGTGGAAGGCTGATGCTGCGCAGAAAAATCTCCTGATGAAGATTCCTTTTTCTGGGGTTAAACTTTTTGGGTCACTGATGGATGACATGGTTAAGAAGACGGCGGAGGACCGTAAGCTACTGGCTCCTGAGCGAGCGGGTCACTTCCGTTCCTTTGGTTCTCAGAGAGCTTTTGGCCCTTCTCGGAGGGGTCGTGCTGGTCAGCCCTTTCGTGGGAGGGGGCGTGGCCGGGGTGCTCCTTCCTTTGGTAAGACCCGGTTCTCCGGTTCCTCTTCCTCCTCCACTCCTGCACCTAAGTCGTGACTGGATCGCTCCTGGTATGGGTCCGGTTGGGGGTCGCCTCCGTTTCTTCCTGGAGTCTTGGAGACGGTCTGTTTCGGACAAATGGGTGCTGCAGGTGGTTTCAGAGGGTTTGCGGATTGGGTTTATCCTGACTCCCCCAGACTGTTTCAGGGCTACTCCTTGTCCCAGAGATCCTGTAAGGAGATTGGCGCTTTTGGACGGCGTCGACTCACTGGTGGTCAAGGGTGCGGTGGTTCCTGTTCCCATGGATCAGTTGGGGCTGGGCGTGTATTCCATCCTGTTCCTGGTGTCGAAGCGCACTGGAGATCTTCGCCCTGTGATGGACCTGAAGTGGGTGAATACTTACATCCCTCACGAGAAGTTCAAGATGGTTTCCCTTCCGTTGATCCTTCCTCTGATTTCTCGGGGCGACTTCCTTGCATCGATAGACTTGAGGGATGCTTATCTCCATGTCCCGGTTCATCCGGATTCCCAGAAGTTTCTCCGATTTTGCGTGATGGGTCAGCATTACCAATTCCAGGTACTGCCATTTGGACTCTGCTCTGCTCCCAGGGTCTTTACTAAGGTTCTGGCTCCTCTTATTGGCCTATTGCATGGGGAGGGCATTAGTGTGTTTCCTTATCTGGACGACATTTTAATTTCTGCTTCTTCTCTTCCCAAGGCGGAGTTGCATGTCAAGAGGGTGTGCCATGTCCTGGAACGTCATGGGTTCCTCGTGAATGTCCCGAAGTCCTCCCTGGTTCCTGCACAGGAATTGACTTTCATTGGGGCTCTGTTCAGGACTCAGTTGGGTATGGTGTTCCTTCCTCCTCCCAGGATTCTGTCCCTGATGTCTGCTGTTCGTGCCCTGTTGGTGGAACTGTCTCATCCTGTGAGCCTATGGCTGAGGGTTCAGGGTCTGATGTCGGCGTCATTGTTGACGGTGCCGTGGGCTCGCCTTCACATGTACCCGGTGGTATCGCACATTTTGTCGCATTGGGACCCCTGTTCCCTGGATATGACTGTTTTGATTCCTATGTCGGAAGAGGTTCGGGTGGTCCTGGGTTGGTGGTTGGTCGACGGTCATCTGTCCAGGGGCCGCCCTTTTCTGATTGTTCCCACCCGCGTGGTCACTACCGATGCCAGCCTGCTGGGGTGGGGTGCTACTCTGGGGGATTCGACGACTCAGGGGGTTTGGCCTCAGTCGGTGGTGTCATGTTCCTCCAACTACAAGGAGCTGAAAGCCGTCCTTCTGGGTTTGTTGGATTTCTCGAGTCTGGTTCAGGGTCACCATGTGCAGGTTCGAACGGACAATCAGGTTGTGATGTCCTATATAAACCATCAGGGAGGGTGCAGAGTTCGATCCCTCAGTTGCCTCGGCCGTCAGATTTGTGGTTGGGCGGAGTTGAATCTGGAGTCCCTGTCTGCCATTTATCTTCCTGGCACGGAGTACACTGTGGCGGATTGTCTGAGCCGGGTGTTTCCCTCCATGGGCTCTTTGTCCCTGACGCCTGTGATTTTCAGGAGGTTGCGACGGATGTTTGGTTGTCCGATTGTCGACCTCTTTGCTTCCCGGGACAATTTCAAGATCCGTTGCTATTGCACAATTATGCCTTGCCGGGATGCTTGGAGGGTGGATGCCCTGTCGTTCCCTTGGCCGAAGGGTCTCTTGTATGCCTTTCCTCCTGTTCCCCTGATTCCGGCGGTCTTGCAGAAGATCAAGAGGGAGGGATCCTTTGTGCTTCTCATTGCTCCGGGTTGGGTGCGTCGCCCTTGGTATCCCCTGATGTTGGAATTGGCTGTGTCTCCGGGGTGGGCCTTGCCATTCAGTCCTTACCCTCTGTTGGGCCCTCCTCTTCCTCTGCCTGTGTTCCGGTCCTTGGGTCTGCGGGCCTGGCTCTTGAGAGGGATTCGTTGATGCGAACTGGCTGTTCCTTGGCTGTAGCTGGGGTCATTCAGCAGTCCAGGAGACCTTCTACCCTTAAGTCCTATGCTAAACACTGGGATAATTTTGTTTCTTGGTGTCTGGGTCGCGATCTGTCGGTGGCTTCTTTGGATCCGGCTCGCATTTTGGATTTTTTGAATGATGGGTTTGTGCTAGGCTTGGCCATTTCGACTCTTAGGGCTCAGTGGGCTGCGATTCAGGCGTTCCACGTCCTTCCTTTGATTTCTGTTTCACCTTTGGTTGCTAGACTTTTTAAGTCTCTATCTTTCCAACGCCCCCGTCCTATTATGTGTCCTCCACCTTGGGACCTGCCTTTGGTTTTGCGCTCCTTGCAGTTGGCTCCGTTCGAGCCTTTGGAGTCGGTGGAGTTGAAGTTTTTGACACTCAAGGTGGTGTTTCTTGTGGCGATTGCTTCTGCCAGACGTATGGGGGAGCTGGGTGCATTCCTTCGTTCTGCTCCCTTTTTGTTGGTTTTGCCGGACAGGGTGGTGTTGCGCCCTCATCCTACGTTCATTCCTAAAGTGGGTTCTTATTTTCATAGGTCTTCTGAGGTGGTGCTTCCATGTCTTTGTCCTGATCCTTCCTCGGATGAGGAATCCCTGTTGCACCTCTTGGATGTTCGGCGTGCTTTATTGATATATTTATCGCGCACGTCTTCGTTTTGCAAAGTGGACAACTTGTTTGTCAATTATGGTTTGTCACGTCAGGGTCTGAAACCCTCCCTCTCGACGATCAGTCGCTGGATTAAGGAGGCCATTTTGTTGGCGTATGCTTCGGTTGCTGAAGTTCCCTCCCTTCCTGTTCAGGGGCGTTCCACCCGCTCTGTTGCTGTGTCTTGGGCCTCCTTCAAAGGGGTATCCATGGAGGATGTTTGCCGGGCTGCTACTTGGTCTTCACCTCATACATTCATGTCCCATTACCGCCTCCAGGTTGGGGGTGGGGGTTCTGTTTCATTTGCATCTTCTGTGTTGACTGCGGGGATGCCTTGAGGGGTTGTATTTGATTGCTGTACCTCTGTATATTAAATCTAGTTTCACTGCACTTTGCTGTGGTCTTTTCCTTACATGAAGCTGATTGCTTTGGTATCGGCTCATTGGTGAATACTGTGGCGAGGAAGACTGGACGAGGAGGTAATGCCCGGATTACTTACCGGTAATCTTCATTACTCCGAGTCCTAGTCTTCCTCGCCACAGTATAGTTTCCCTTCCCTCCCGGCCCTGGTGGTGGCTTCATGTCTGCGGCTTTGGTTATCAGATCGGGCTGGCTGGTTTGTATCCCTTTATGGGATTGGCTGAAGCCACTGGGGGCCATGTTGGAGGAGGGAGGGGAGACTAGAGCGCTGCTCTTTTAAGTTACTTGGAGTTCTGTGTGGAGCCGGAGGCTCATTGGTGAATACTGTGGCGAGGAAGACTAGGACTCGGAGTAATGAAGATTACCGGTAAGTAATCCGGGCATTGGTCTCAGGAGAGGAGGGAAGGCGCCCGCCCGCCCGCAGGGGTGCACAAGGCACGAGCCAACAAGCTTTGCACACGCAAACACCCCCTCTCTCGCTTCTCTTCGTGCGTGGTGTCGGCCTCCTTATCACAGAATAGTACAACGCCGCGACCTTCACGGCATCACACCACGGAGCACGGACGTCTCCGCGTTCGCAGCCACTGCAGGGGTTCACTTGCTTTCTGGGGCAGAAGATATTGTGCAGGGCAAGCAGAAATACAACGTTTATTGCACAATGGCATGAAACACCTAGGCCCACTCACGCTAACTTTAAATGCACATTGGCTCACTAAAGTTAATCAAATATGTATGAGTATATCGCTCATTCAGCTAAATCTAAAAGTGAACAACGTGAGTGAGACTAATAAATGACACAACTCGAGTATTTAATGAGTATGTCACGTGTAAATCATGTAAGCTAAAGTTAATACGGGTCACAGAGGGTAACATCTCATTGAAGCACAACTCATCAAAATCTAATTGCGTCATCTGCTCTTTATTATCCCCAGAGTACTTTAGTGGTGGGCCCAGGGATGTGGTCCCGCCCCCTTCTGGCCAGACAGAGGCAGAGAGAAAACTGATGAAGGTGTGTGGCGCGTGTTTTTTACAAGCCCTGATGCTTTCCTTTCAGATACAAAACAAGCGTTTACACGCAGCTGACGAAGCGCATTAAGAAGCATGGGAGCTTGGAACTTGGAGCTTGGGTGCCGCAGGGACAGGGTGAAATGTGCGGCTGAAAAGAACAGTATATACTGTCACTATTCTGTTGGTCTTTCACCTTCAGTTAACTTTCTTATAAAATAACACATCTTAAATTAAAACTAAATGCAAATTGAACTAATCAGTGGAAAATGCACTATTTTACGTTATGAAAACTCTATTGATTAATGTGTTTCCTGTGCGAGGAACCAGAAAACCACAGAATTGAACCCTGTTCAGAGCAGTGGGGAGGGGTGAACTGTGTATTTATAGAGCTTCGAGGTCCCAGGCTGTGGCAGAAAGCGCTGTGAATATCAAAGTCATTCTCTTCAGCTTGCATTACACACACAAGGAAGGCTGCCTAACTATATGCAAGAAGATTTAGGTTTAAATAAAAAAAATAGCTTTCAAAATATAGATTTTATTAAATCAGACTGTACCTAGTAGTGCATACATTCTTATGTGTTCTTTAAAAGTATGCACTCAAGAGCTTAGATGGGCACCTTACTGTACCTCACAAAAAGATCTCAAGTTTGTCATCACAAAGCTTCAAGTGAATCCATCACTCAAAGCCAGTCCCGGCTTCCAAGCAGCCTCTACATTTGCAGGTGAACCCACTACGCACATTTACATTTCTTTCAGGCGAGCAGCCCCCCCCCCCCCCCCCGTCCCGGGAGACAGGCTTGTTTCTTGTTTAGCTCTCTGTCCCTCCCTCGTCTTCACAGCACAGAAGACCCCCCCCTCCCTTCCATTCCAGGTGAGGCATCTCACCTGTCAGAATCAACCGACCCGGGCATTTGTCTTTTAACAAAAAGTAGAACTGTTCTGGTTAAATTGAAAGGTGTGGCCAGGTCGTGCCCCACGGATCTCCCCCACTTCGACATCTGTTCATATATGAGTAGACCTCTGTAATAGTGTGTATTGCACCTCCCTGGGCTTGCGCTGTTGGGAATGTACAAGGAAACTGTTAACTTGAGCTCATGTTGTCTGACGGTGTCAGCGAGTGAATGTGTCTTTGCGCAGGGGTTTTATAATGTATCCACCTAGTATGGGAGACTAGATACACACTTCTACTGTTTGCACCTTGTACAAAGGGAAGCAATTTGATCTAGTTTCCTGTTTCCCAATCCTGTCTTCAGATGACATGGGCTGTAATCTCAGATTCAGCACTTAACCAAAGCGTGTGTGGTTCCAGGCAAATTACCCTTCTCCCTCGGGCCTTGAAGTGTGATATAAATTCAGTATTGTTTTTAGCTTTATGATTTTATGTTATGTGTGTTTGATGAGCACACAACTCACCCCCAACATAACCCTGGTGCCGGAGCTGGACCCATAGGGCCAAGGCCAGGGCTGGGGAAGAGCAAGGTCTTCAGTTTTTTGCAGAGTTCAAGAACTGAGGAGGCGGCAGTGATGTACAGCCGCAAGACATTCCAGGCTTTGGGAGCAAGGGAGAAGAAGCTATGGCTGTCGGATCTGGTTCTGCATATGCAGGGTGTGTCCGAGTGGGAGTTCCGCTGAGCAGAGTCGTCTAGTAGGATTGTGGAAGTTTCTGCGTTTGTTGAGGTACGAAGGGCCAATATTGTGGATGGCTTTGTAAATGTGTGTGAAAAGTTTCATGAGTGCTTGTTTGTGAATTGGAGGTCAGTGGAGTGATGTGAGTGTGGGATGGGAGGGTTGGGTGAGCCTGACCGCTGAGCTTTCTATGGTCTGTAGCCTTACGGTCAGTTTTGATTCTGGGATAGAATGGTGATGAGGGCTTGGGTGACAGCTCTGCAAGTACTGGCAGGGAGCCATTAGAAGACTTCCTTGTGCATCTTGAGTGTGCAGAAGTAGGAGATGGACACGGTGTTCACTTGGCCGGTCATGGCAAGTTGGTTGCCGATTGCGATTCTCAAGTTCTTTGTGTGGGATGCTGCGAGAGGTGTTGGTCTGAGTTCAGCAGGCCGCCAGGTGGAGTCCCAAATTGAGGTGTCTTTGACGAGGATTACTACTTTTGTCTTGTCTGTGTTGAGCTTGATGCAATTAGTTTTTATCCATCTGGCGACTTCAGCCATGCGGGCAGAGAAATTGCTCCATGTCTTTGGTGTCTTGTCAGAGATGGAGAGCATGAGCTTGGTGTCATCAGCACGGGATATGATGTTGATTCTGTGGGCTCGGATGATGCTAGTAAGTGGAGCCATGTGGGGTTGAACAGGGTGAGGGGGGATCTTGAGGAACTCTGCAGGTGAGGTTGACAGCATCCGAGGTGGGGGGTCAGGCTGACAGACGGGGTGCAGCCTGTGCGGCAGGTGCAACTCCTGTGAAGTGTGGGCCCTTGGATGCCCGCTTCATACAGTCCTTGGATAAGGAAGGGGTGGGAGGCGGTGTCAAAGGCTGTGGGAAGGAGCAACTCCAGTGAAGTGCAGGTTCTTCTGTTGCCAGCTTCATACGGTCCTTGGATAAGGATGGGGTGTGAGGCGGTGTCAAAGGCTGTCAGGAAGGAGCAACTCCAGTGAAGTGCAGGTTCTTCTGTTGCCAGCTTCATACGGTCCTTGGATAAGGATGGGGTGTGAGGCGGTGTCAAAGGCTGTCAGGAAGGAGCAACTCCAGTGAAGTGCAGGTTCTTCTGCTGCCAGCGTCGAACAGTCCTTGGATAAGGAAGGGGTGGGAGGCGGTGTCAAAGGCTGTGGGAAGGAGCAACTCCAGTGAAGTGCAGGTTCTTCTGTTGCCAGCTTCATACGGTCCTTGGATAAGGATGGGGTGTGAGGCGGTGTCAAAGGCTGTCAGGAAGGAGCAACTCCAGTGAAGTGCAGGTTCTTCTGCTGCCAGCGTCGAACAGTCCTTGGATAAGGAAGGGGTGGCAGGCAGTGTCAAAGGCTGTGGGAAGGAGCAACTCCAGTGAAGTGCAGGTTCTTCTGCTGCCAGCGTCGAACAGTCCTTGGATAAGGAAGGGGTGGGAGGCGGTGTCAAAGGCTGTCAGGAAGGAGCAACTCCAGTGAAGTGCAGGTTCTTCTGCTGCCAGCGTCGAACAGTCCTTGGATAAGGAAGGGGTGGGAGGCGGTGTCAAAGGCTGTCAGGAAGGAGCAACTCCAGTGAAGTGCAGGTTCTTCTGCTGCCAGCGTCGAACAGTCCTTGGATAAGGAAGGGGTGGGAGGCGGTGTCAAAGGCTGTCAGGAAGGAGCAACTCCAGTGAAGTGCAGGTTCTTTTGTTGCCAGCGTCGAACAGTCCTTGGATAAGGATGGGGTGGGAGACGGTGTCAAAGGCTGTGGGAAGTTCCAGTACGACGAGAGCCTTTGTGTCATCTCAGTCCATGATCATCTTGATGTTATATGTGGTGGCGATGAGGGCAGTCTCGGTGCTGTGGTAGAGCCTGAATCCGAATTGTGAGTTAGCAAGGAGGGGGTTGTTAATGAGGTAGGTGGCTAGGCATTTGTTTATATTGTCTTTTCTATTGCTTTTGCCAGGCAGGAAAGCAGGGAAATAGGCCAGGAGTTACCCACGGTCTTCGGTCTGCTGTGAGTTTCTTGAAGTGGGGGAGTATACTGTGGCATGAATCCAGTCCTCCTGGCTGAGATGACTGAGTTGTTCAGGATTGTGATGAGGGTTGAGCTGATCCTTTGATGAAGGCATGGTGGGGGCAGAGGTCTGAGGGTGCTCCGGAGTGTCTGGACTGCATGGTCATTGTGGTTTCCTGAGCGGTGATTGTGGGCCAGGTTGTCAGGGTGGTCCTCTGGCTAATGGTGAGATGGGCAGGAAGGCTGCGACGGTGGAAGAGTACGGTTGGGGCTCAAAGTGGACCTACATGGTGGTGATCCTGTTGCTGAAGTGTAGGGGCAGCTGGGTGCAGAGGTCCTGAGACAGTGTTACGCTGGTGGAGGTTGCTGCCGACGAGGTGGTGTCTTTCACTTTGGTGAAAATGTCCTCGGCGCTGTGGGTGCTGCTTTCAATGCAGTCAGTGAGCCTAGAGTGCTTGGCGGCTCTGATATGCAGATGATAGCCTCTGAGGGTGGCTTTGCAGTAGCTCTTGTCAGTGTGGTCCTGACTTTGTCTCCATCTGTGTTGACATCGTTTACAGTGGCTTTTGATGAGCCCAAGCTCTTCCATATACCTGTTCAATTGCGGTCTGGTTCTTGTGCCTTTGAGAGGAGCCAAGGTGTCTGTGCAGGTGGTGATCCAGACATTGAAGTTGGAGATGGATTCAGGGAGATTGTTTTTGTGTTGAGGCCAGTGGTGTCGGAATTCGGAAGACCAGCATGCTTCTGAGATTTTGTTCCAGTCCCTTCGGTAAGATCTGGCATTGTTTTTCTGTTTTGGTCCGGGATGAATATGCGAAAATTGATGAGAGAGTGGTGGACCAGGGGATATTTCTGGGCTTATCTACTGTGATGTAGCTGAAACTGGTACGGATGGGGTTCAGTAGATGTCTGACTGCGTATGGTGGGCCTTCCACACAATGGGCGTCAAAGCCCTGCACCTCCCCAAGGGTAGTGTAATGGTTGTTTTTGTGAAGGTAGGTATCCCTTCATGCACAAAAACAACCTGATATCAACGCAGGCACCATTGCGCCATGGTGCAAGGGTGCCTGCGTTGGTGCTAGGCAGCCATTTGTGCTCCAGCGCAGTGGACGAGGACAGGAACGCGCCGAGTTTCATAGCTATGGTGTGTTCCTGCCCTTTTCTTTTGGCGCAGAGCAACACAGCGCAGGTTCGTGCAGCGCTGCCTGGCCCCTAATTGTTGTAAATGAGGTCTTCATGTGGGAAGGTAAACCTGCTGTGGTGAAAAACCATTTTAATTGGGTGATTTTTCCTCCAGATAATTCTGAGCTGCTCGAAATGTGGACCTGAGGGCTGATTTTGAGGGTGGTGGGTTTCTTCTGTGCAGCGCAAGGGCTGCTGGGAGAGCTGGCACTGAGAGTAATCTGTGAAGCGCAAGGGCTGCTGGGAGAGCTGGCACTGAGAGTAATCTGTGAAGCGCAAGGCCTGCTGGGGGAGCTGGCTCCGCGCGCGAGGCTCTCTCCAGAGGTGGCACGTGCTCCTCGGACACGGATCGCGCGACAATGGCTGCTGAGGAGGGCGGAAGGACCGTCCCCTGCCTGCCATAAACCCTTTCCTGCAGCCTGTGAGAACAGGTAGTAAACACTGGACAGTGCGTAAGTGCACCGGACGGCAACAGAGTGGGCTATTGTTGTATTTTGTGTTATTGTCAACTTTTGCAGAAATATTGGTGTCTCTTCCTTCATAAACAGAGTGAGTAGTTTAAATAAATCATTAACATTGTTTGTTTGTGCACTTGGGCACGACATGTTTGGAAACCAAGCGAAAAAAATGAATCTTACTCGAGAGTTGCAAGTCCTTTTAGCTTCTCTTGCAAACACAAAGGGTCATCTTTACTCGCCGGCTGCTTCCAAAGCAATGCCCCTGACCAGGAAGAAGCAACGGTGGGGACAGTGCCCTTCGCTGTGAAGGACTCCAGTGCACCCCAAGAGCAAAAAGGCCTGGTCTTCCTAGGTGAACCCCACCCTTGTCTTGGCAAGGGCACGGATACCCTCCCGGATGATAGTGTGCGCTAAAAATCTGCATAATTTAGCATAACATGGCATAGCATCACATAACGTAACATAACAGAATGTAACAAAAGGTAACATAACATGCTGGTGAGTAGAGTAGAGTGCTTTAGAAATATACAAAATATACCATAACATATCATAACATAACATATCATAACATAACATAACACAATGTAACGTAAGGTAGCATAGCATAACATGAAGGTGAGTAGAGTGCTTTACAAATACACAAAACATAACATACATAGCTTGATCCCATTCAAGAACAGCTTTATCATTTCCCTGCCTTCTCTTTCTCTTTCCCACAAAAGACTAGTGTTGTCAGCCTGATGCCACAGTTCTCTCTCCTCTATGTCATATTATGTTAGGCAGGAGATGTGGCCCAGTGGTCAGAGCTGCTGACCTTGGAACCTGGTTCGAATCCCAGCCTTACACCTTGGGTCTATATGTGTGATTCTGGGCACATCATTTAATCTTCCTCTGCCTAAATGTGATTGTGGATTCTGCACTTGATGTGCACAATCTTGTAGACGCCCTCCCAGTGTAACGGACAGTGCTCCGTTGCTTCCCAGCTAGTTTTGTGCTGTGTAAACACAAATACCTGCAGTCTTAAAGAGATATATAGTGCTGCGTTGCCGTCAGTCTGATTTTGCAGTGCTGTTGGAGTTTGGTTACTCTGCGGCATTTTTGGGCAGTGCCAGAGCTGTGAAGGGGTCAGTGGACTCGGGTTGTAACCATCAGGGCCTTTTACCGCTGGTGTCCTGGGGCTTTACAGTACTGTTCAACCTTGAGCTGAGCACCATGTGCACGCTCTTAGATCTTGAGCCTCAGCATAGTGAAGCCGAACAGTCCCCGGCCTCCTCCCCGAGGAGCAGTGTGGCGAAGTATCTCCGCACTCAATGAGAACTTGGTGAATAGATCATTGTCCACCAGTGCTTTTGTTTAACAATAAACTATACTTTAATCAAGGAATACGGCTTACTGTTCCGCATGCAGTGCTGTTGCAAACTTAGGAGCATATGTATGAGCCCCTTGCAACGCCGGAGTGCCACTTTTTGTGACACTCCGGCGGCGCAAACCCTGAAATGATATCTATGAGGCCACGCAAAACCACTTTGCATCTTCCCACGCAACACCCATGGATGTTGACACTTCATCAGATATACAGAACCATGTAAACCTGGGGAGGCCCCAAAACCTTATGCTTCCTGAGGTGAGGTGTAACGAGGAGAAATTCCAGGATTGCTTTTGTACAGGAAGGTGCCCCTTCCTGCCTACAACACAGGCCCCCTTGCACCATGTTGCAAAGATTCCTGCATTGGCGCTAGGCTGCTGAAACGGCACCAGCTCAGGGGAAAGGACAGTAATGCCCCATATTTGATGAATGCAATGCACTTCTGCCCTTTCAGCTTGACCTACGGCAGTGCAGCCAAGTGACTTGCCTCACGGCCTTATGCCAAAGCCCCATAAATGAGGGTCATCATGTACACAGTCATTTCACTGGGGACCTAAGGTTATTCTGTTGTAGCTCCCAGGTTCATTCTCAATATTGAGGTTTAGGAGACCCTAAGGCTCAGAGGGTGCATTTCAGATCAGGCAGTGGTCGCTACACAATCACATACTATAGCTAGCCCAGTGTTGTTGAGACGTTTATTATGCTCTGCGTTCTTGGTTGCACACAGCAGCTCAATAGATTTGGAGCAGGGGCACTCCCACATTGCGCTGCCAAGTCACGCATTATCTGATTTGGCCGTGGCCTGACTCTCTTCTGCACTGCCACCCCTGCAGCGGCACCGCCGATCATATTTCGAGTTGCCACTCCACCGCCCTTTTCATGACGATGAGCCCCCATGAAAAGGGTGGTGGAGAGGCAACTTCGGGGGTCCCTAACGTGGCCCCAGTTCCAGCATTTATTTATTTATTTATTGCATTTATAGAGCGCACTATCACCTATCAGGCATCCTGGCGCTGGCATATACGAGGCTACTGTTTCGGGAGGAAGCTAGAATAACCATATCATGCACTGGGAAAGAGCCAAGTTTTTAATCTCTTCCTAAAAGGCAAAAGGTCGACCAAATGTCTCATCTCCAATGGGACCTTATTCCATAATCGGGCGGCAAAGATGCTGAAAACTCTGCCTCCGGATTTTACTTTTTAAAATCTTGCCACCTTCGCTAGTCTAGCTGACGAAGAGCGAAGGCTTCTTTCAAGGACACACCTGGCAAATTTCCTCTGCAAGAGTTCCGGTCCTAATCCATGCAAGGCCTTAAAGGCTAGGGAGAGTGACTTAAATTGGATTCTCTGCAATATCGCAAGCCAGTGCAGTTCTGCCAAAGCCGAGGAGGTCGAAAACCGTCTTGACTTCCCCAAAGCCAGCTTAGCTGCAATTGCTTGGATCCTCTGGAGCCTATCTATTAGATATCTCGGGGAATCCAGCAGCAACGCATTACAGTAGTCTAAACGGCTTTAGATGGTACTCTGGGCTACCAATATTCGCGCATGGAGTGGCAATTGCGGGAACATTTTGCGAAGGACTCTAATAATAGCAAAACAGCTCTCCACGGTTTTATTATCCTGAGATTCGAGCGTCAACTTGTTATTAAACACGATACCCAAATTCCGAAGCTTGTCAACAGGCAACGGTGGACGCTCCGAATTAGATGGCCAAAAATTTGAGGGCAACATGGGGGGAGCCTTCCCTGCTAGGCAATAGAGAACTTCGGTTTTATCAGCATTAAATTGCAATGAATTTTCCCTTAGCCAGAAAGTTATATCTCTCATGCAGTTATGAAACACTTCAAGGGGCGTGGACTGTTCCCCCTCCAAGGAGAGGATCATCTGAGTGTCATCCGCATAGTTAACAATGTTAATATTGTGTGCCCTTATGACCGGGATCAGGGGTTGCAAGTATATATTAAATAAAATCGGGCTGATTGCGGAGCCCTGAGGGACGCCATGCAAGGTATTAATAAAATTAGATTGATAGGGAGGAATCGCCACTGCCTGACTCCTATCAGAGAGGAAGGATTGAAACCACTTCAAGGCGATCCCCGGTATTCCCACCTCCCTCAATCTTGTCAGAAGAATGGCATGGTTGACCGTGTCAAACGCGGCAGGGAGGTCAAGCAGGATAAGAACCGCCGCTTGACCTCTATCAGCCCGCACACGAAGCTCATCCATTACTGTCACCAGGGCAGTCCCTGTACCATGTGCAGGACGAAACCCGAATTGCACATCTTCTAGGATCCTGTTAGTTTCCAGATATTTGGATAGCGATCTACTAACTATCCGCTCTACGATTTTAGCTGGATACGGCAGCAGGGAAATTGGCCTATAGTTTTTAGAACAGGCAGGATCCAGAGTTGCCTTTTTTAAAAGAGGTGTTACCAGTGCCTGCTTCCAGCTGCTCGGTGCTACTCCAGAGCAAAGAGATTGGTTACAAATAAGATGGAGTGCATGCTGTGGCACATATGCTACACCATGCAGGAAGGTGCAGTCGGCGCTCTGAAAGCGGCTGTCTGCATGTTAGGCTCTTCTATGAGCTTCACAAACCGCTGCTGTCAGACCGCCGCATGACCGCCCGCCAGACCAGGATTAAAGCCCTAATCTGGCGGCAGCAGCACTACGGGGTTGTGGCTCTTCCTTGAGGTGGGTGGTCAGCCAGTCCAATTAGTGATCCAGTTTCTTACATGGGTAGTCAGCAAGGAACCCAGGAATTGGGTTTTGCAGTACCACACAGTGATATAATTTTAAATTAAAAATACCTTTTTAAATTGACAGTAACAATTGACTTTTTTTATTAGCTTTTTGATCATTTTCTATTTTTTCCAAAATCCATTTTGCCCGCACTTTGTGCACATATTTACAAAAATGTCAAACCAGCTCAGCAAGTCACGTTGCTGCACTGCGTGACTACCAAAGGGCAGGAATACACCGTATTTAAAAGAATACAACACATTCCTGCCTTTTCCCCTGTGTTGGTGTCGTTTTGGCTGCCAATGCAGGCACCCATGCACCGTGGTGCAAGAGTGCCTGTCTTGCATGCAAGATTGTTTTTGTGCAGGAAGGCGCACCTTCCTGCACAAAAACAATCCTGAGAGGCAAATACCGCTATTATGTGTGCTGCAGAATGTTGCACACATAGAAAGAGGAAGTAACGTAGAGAAATACATATATTTCTTCTTGTTATGCCTCTCCTGGGAAGGCGTATCTTTTTGGCGCCTTCCCAGGTTTACCAGTTCTGCTAAATCTGGGAATGTGTCAAAATCCATGACAGCTGAATGGTGACACCAACGCAACGCCCATGGAACGCCTTCCTAGCGCAGAGTGCGGCAACACAGCAGTTTGCGCTGCGTTGCTTTACTCCAGATTAATAAATCCACTCAGGGCCATGGAAAGTGGCCTTGTGTGGCTTCATAAATCTCATTTTTCAGTTGAGTCACCAATGTACTATCTTGTGTAGTGCAAGCGTGATGTAACTGAGGTCATACATATGTCCCTCTTTTTTTGAGAGCATGGAGATGGATCTGGCTAACATGTACAGGCTTAGCTTGTCAGAGCTCAGAAGCATGTGCAAGCAAAGGGGACTGAATCTGAACAAACAGACGAGGGTTATCAAATTGCTCGTAGAGCCCGGGAGGATGTTGGCCAGCTACAGTGCACCTTGGAGGAGAATGGGGATGAGTCTGAAGAGGGGGACTGAGGAAGACATTGAGGAGGCCCTACTTCCAGGGGAGTGTTGTCCCCAAGGAGCAACATCACTGCTTTGAGCAGGGCAGGGAGCAGTGCGTCCTCACTGTTTTCCTCATCAGAGCTGGAGGACAGACAGTCAGAGATGGCTTTGAAACTGCAGCTGGCTTGTCTTAGGTCTCAGGTGGTATATTTCTCTCTTTCTTCCCTTTGGGAGCAGCAAAAGATCAGTCACATATTACAGCTGCCCCTCTGTTGTTGAAACTTTCCTCATGCTCCACATTCTTGGTTGCACACAGCACCTCCATCTTTTGGGTGCAGGGGCACTCCCCGCATTGTGTTGCCAGTCGTGTGCGCTGTTCGTGCTTGTGCAGTACCATCACACTTTCCTTGCTGGAGCGGCAGCATGTGCTTTGGACATGGCAGACTCTTCTGCTCTGCACCTTTACAGTCTGTGTTTGCATTAAGACGGACAAAGGAAGGAGTACAGGAGACCTCACTCACTCACTCACACTGGTTGCGTGGGAGGGAACTCTTCATCAGCAGGGCCGGACTGAGAACCCAAAGCAGTCCAGGCAATTTTGTCAGGCCGGCCCCCATACACGGGTGCTGCTGCTCAACAAAATCAACCCCCAGCACTGCTGCTTTTGTTACTGGGGCTGATATTGCAGCGCCCGATGGCCCCTATAGCCACTCCGGCCCTGTTCATCAGAGGATCTTGTTCAGGCCACTATTCAAGCTGACAACCCAAAAACAGAGAGCCCACCCTGGGTCTCAACAGTGACCACGTCCATGTTGTGGCTCGGAGTCCTCACATGTGCTGCTCCGTGTGCCACAGATCACAGTGTTTGTCGTTCATAGCACCAAACCTTCCTAGTCACTGCTCTTCAAACTGCAGATTGCGGTGTCAGTCTTTTGTAGCGCCAAACCTCCACAGCACTACGAGTAGCAACTCTGTCTTACAACGGCACTCCCACCCCGCTGGCCATTCTGCATGGCTCTGTGAACAGAGCAGGAACATTTCCAAACTTCAACTGAAAGTAGAGTTTAGGGATGCCCCGGGGCTTACACTAGACGAGGCAGACTCCATTTCTACCTGCACAGCTCCTTGCAGTCCTCCTCCTCTATGAAGAATTTGCCTCTGGCACCCATCATGAACAACAGGTCAGCTCCTTCCATCAAGGTGGGCACAAGGCAGCTCCTCTTAGCAGGTTGAAAAACCTCCAGGTTCTTGGTCCCAAACCTGGTGAAGGGGAGTTGAGTATCATTGACCCCAAGCATGGACCACAGAAGGGTTTATCTGCCACTACTAGATGTGGGACCTCAGAGTCTGATATAGAATTCTTGGCACACTAGTAGTTTGAGTCTCCTACATATACCAAGTTTGCAGACAGCGGTTGTGTATTCCACAAACCCAGTTCTCGACTGGTTTCGGGTGGTTCCAGGTCTGTGTGTATTTCTGTCACACTGGTCAAGGCACAGTCGTTGTCTCCTGTTGCTTGCAGGAAGGTCGGGTGAAGCCGGGATCCCCTTCTCATGTGAGACCCAAAACCAATGCTCAAAAGGGGGCTTCCTCAGTTATGTGTAAAGAATTGATTAAAATCCCATCTACCCATGGACTTCTTAGATGAGCCGCCTAACACCACATCAAAAGAACACCATCTCAAAAGCTTTCATGCAATAACCAAGGAAGGTTCACTTTCAAAAATTCATGCACTAATACCAGCATGCATAGTACTACAAATAGGTGTAAATGTAAATCTTTTGGGAATCCACAAACATAGGGTTGAGGCTGAAAATGACTTTACCAATTGTCCCCTTAGTATTCACCCAGAAGATACTTCCACCTGCAAGTTTCCATCCAGGCTACTCAAAGACATGATCAGATCTGTCAACACCCATGGTGGCACTGTGAGTCGCGTGGTATTGCCTCTTTTCATA
This sequence comes from Triturus cristatus, assembly GCF_964204655.1. Taxonomy (NCBI): domain Eukaryota; kingdom Metazoa; phylum Chordata; class Amphibia; order Caudata; family Salamandridae; genus Triturus; species Triturus cristatus. The sequence continues at coordinate 46,162,212 of NC_140589.1, forward strand.
CGGTCTACCGGTGGAGAGCCAATAGCACACAGTGGGAGAGAAGATGAGCTGAAAGTCCCAACACAGTGAGTTTCCAGTGCCTGTATCGAGGCCCTACACAGATGACAACCACCAAGGGTGCTGCATTTTCCCCACAACCAAACCTGATCCATTTTAGGAAACAGCTGAGACACACCTTTTTGAAGAACACTACATCATAACAAAGTAACAATCCGCCTCCTTTCTCAGAACCCACGTCCCCTCCAATCACTAATTAACTGTATGCTTGCCTTTGCCCATGTACTGCAAGTGAATGAGCCATTTTCCACATGCATACCTACTTACAAGACTAGACAGGCCTGGTGGTATTTCGCAGGACCCGCGGCAGACAACGAAGGATATCTTTCCACCCTGAACTTATTTTTTTCCAAATTAACCACTGCCTCAAAACAACTTTTAATTTGCGCCAATGGTTGTTGGTGGTGGGCAGCGTAACTCAGTTTTGGGAATTGAGACACTTTTTCAGCATCAGACTTTGACCCAGAGGGAAAAAGGCAGAAAGGGAAACGGAAGTGGAAGAGAAAGATAGGAAAAGAGTGACAAAGGGAGAAAGGAGGGATGAAAAAAACCTGCAAGAGTGTGACAAAGAGACAGGAAGTGTAGGCGGTGGGGTAGAGAGGCATGAGGAGGAATCAAGAGATAAAGAGGCAGGAAGTGTAGGCTGGTGGAAGAAAGAAGTTAGGATGGAATCATGACAAGCCATTCTTGGGATTCATGAAATAGAGACAGGAAGTGTAGCGTGGTTGGCGAAAGAGGCATGAGGTGGCCTCAAGAGATGCATCCTTGGTGTTCATGAGATAAGGAGACGGAGGTGTAGGCTGGTGGGAGAAAGAGGCATGAGGTGGAATCAAGAGTTGGCAGCCTTGGTGTTCATGAAATAAAAAGACAGTAATAGCGGGCCGCCTGGTGGGTCAGAGGCAGTTACAGATATTTGGGAGGGGAGCCCCCTTGCACTGGTCCTGATCTCTAAACACAGTAGCACTGTACTCCTCTCAGCAGTCGTGAGCTAAACCTGCAGCTGAAACCATCAGCCTTTGTGTGCGCTCCTTCAATATTTCTGCCAGCATAAGCGTGGATTCCAGGCTGGAGCTGAGGCGGAACTGTATCTGACTTGACGTTCCTGCCCGTAGCTGGGTGGAGGGCGGTTGTAAACAGAGGAGGTGCCCTGTCTCACAATGCTGTGGCAGATGCTAATGTTCGTACATGATGGTATTGCAGCACATACCCAGTCTTCACCAGTAGCCCGGGGTGATTGCATTTATATACTGCTTACTACCACTGATGGCGTGTTGAAGTGCTTTATGGCGAGTAGCACGCTACTCCTGAACCCAAGGTTAGTGGGTAATTCAATGGTGTGGTCGGTTAGTCGAGTGGTCTCTCACGAGAACATGGGCTTCTATTGGAATTCTCTACAGCATATTATCAAGCCCATTATCGCCGTTTTGGTGGAAGTTTCCTGCCGCTAAAGTGGCGATAATTTTAACGCCGTTCCTTGATAATATGGCCTACAGTATGTAATGTTAGAATGTAGGGCTGTCATGAGGGGAACCTTGCGGAGTTTGTACATGGTGCTGGATTAGACGGTTGCTTTGCTGTCTGCTCCTGTTGGTGGTTGTTTCAGGTGTCTTGTTTTCTTGTAATAATTCTACTTATTGGATGCACTGCTGTCTGCCTCTTCAATACATAAATTTGGCGACGAGTGGGAGAAGGCAAAAAGAAGGCACCACTCAGCAATATTTCAAAATTGCTTGCGTTGTGCTGAAGACCCGTTTTGTTCGTGTAGCTGTTTCTACTCATGCCAGGGTCGTCGGCTCATTGAACTATGTCATCCGACTTCTGGTAGAATTTATATTTTTAGATTTTGCGCTTTCTCTGCTTCTTCACTACATTCTGGTCGCTGTACTACACGTGTGTAAGTAGTGTTAGTATGCGTTTACACTAACAAATGCATCATGGTAGTAGGGAGGGCGCTCTCTCAGGCGCAGCTCATACAATGCCCCGGGGTGTGCATTCGCTGGACATTTGTGTTTGCTATTAGAGGGTGGTGCATGGCTTCCACCCTGTGATAGCAAATACTTTTTCAACTACTTGAAGCGAGAGGAGGAAAACCTCGTATCGCTGTAATAGAGGGGATGCGGATGGTAAAAATGGAGAGAAAAGAACAACAACAAAAAAGCGGGTTCTCACCCGTTCTTTTAAATGAGGCCCCTTGTGGGTGGTTAATGTTCCGTGTCCAATCCAATTATTATATTGCGGGGTCTCTGTAGGACTGGGATCTTAATGTCACATGTAAATTAGGCGCAGAAGGGCACAGAGACGTTTCGCAGCCTAGGGGAGTGCCACCTGCCTGGGTATTGTTTACTAATTGTTCGGGGGGTTCGAGGCCAACTGCAGTCCCTGAAGCCTCGGTGGTGCTAGGCAGTGCCTTATTTGTTCTGTAATCACACGGGCAGTACTTATGGTGTTATAAAGTGATACACTCATAGAACTCTTGCAGTTGTACAATTACCCAGGCTTCATTTGTCTAATAATCAGTTAGATTATGCTTGGTAGGTGCACTCTAATATTAAATAATGTTGTCCTTAAAATCTCCTATAAACAGATGATTTTCACAATAAACAATAGACAAGTGTCGTCAGAAAAAGAAGACCTATACACTCAGTTATTTATGTGATAAAATAAGTAACCTTTATTAAAACAGAAATAAATAGAAATTTAACTATAATAGAACAGTATAATAAAAAAAACACGTGGGTTGGACTCCAGTGGAAGCAGCGTAGGAAACCTGCAAGACAAAAATGAAACATAAGTATGTGTGCTATATGGAAGAGGTAAAGAAAGGTAGTCCGAATGAAAGGACCATAGTGAGAATGGAAGGGAGGGGGAGTGGGTGGAAGGGAGAAGGGGAGGGAGAGTCAAAAGAAGAGAGAGAGAGGAGGAGACATAGCGTCGGCCTATTGCACCTAGCCCTTAGTGTTTACCCTCCGTCACCCGTTTGTCTAGGACGCTGGGGTCTGCGAGAAAGAGTGTGGTTCAGCAAGTCCTTAAAATTAAATACATGAGGCCAGAGATTATGGGCCATATTATGAAGGAAGGGCGATAACATTATCGCCGCTTTAGTGGCAGGAAACTGCCGTTAAAGCGGCGATAAGGGGTTGATAATATGCCCTTGTGAATTTCCTTAGAAGCCCAGGTTCTGGTGTAAACCCAGGCCGCTCTGCCTACCTGCTGTCATTGTTGTGTGAGCAAACACTACGGGCAGCAGTGCTCACAATTCAGATGGAATGTTGATTGCAGGAGAGTGTACACCTCATGGATTCCTTTCGTAGACGATGGGCAGTAGGGCTCTGTTAGAAATGGGATTTCTGGTTGGCTAGGGCTTGCGCCAAAGCCAGGCAGAAACCACCACTCTAGTCAGGGCTGGGGAGTTACACGCCAAAGATAACCCCTGCTCACCCCCTTGGTAGCTTGGCACGAGCAGTCAGGCTTATCCCGGAGGCGATGTGTAAAGCGTTTGCGTGCGCACCCAGCAACAACACCCAAGGCCCACCACAAAAGAAACTCCACACAAGGTATTATATAAAAATAGCCTTTGTATTATACCAAAACACATTAGATAAAAACACACACTTTACAATGTGCCAACAGGCACGGGCAGAATTTACAGGGGATATGTACAAGACAGGGCCACCTGGACCACTATCAGGAATAAGCACTTTTGGAACTAGCACGTTGTAGAAATATCACTTTAGAACATAGCACATATAATCACTGTAGCACCAATTAGAAAATGTAGCGCACAACCAGTAACCACTGGTAACAGGTAAGTACCACCTACTCAACCCTAACCACCTTAGGAGAATATTGCGCAGGGAACCAGGACCTCACTAGCACCACCTGTACTAGGAGAAAAACAACCACCTAAGCATCACAATACCTGTAGGGGTATAAGCACATTACACATGATGCATCACAACACATTCAGAGGTGTAGGGAAGGAAAACACATGATGCACAACATACATTCAGCAGTGTAAGAACAAGGCACATGATGCATAAAAACACATTCAGAGGTGCAGGAAAACACAATTGCGCCCAACTCACATGAGTCACCACCTGTGACTGTCCCTAGGCCAACTGGCCTTGTTGGGGCTAGGACGCCCTGTCCAGCAGAGTCAGGGCCAGACTGCGCAGGCGGCGCATGCCAAAGCGTAAAGGGCACAGCCTAAACGTTGCAGCTGCCCACTAAGTGCTGGGCAGCTGGGGAAAGGAACTTGGGCACCACGGTGCATTTAAAACCAACGTGTCACACGTGGGAGCCTCTCTGGGCTCTTACAGAACAATGCCCCCAAACAATGTGGTGGCCTCGTGGCCCTAGACCACAAACTAGAAGAAATGCGCCCCAGTCCCGTGGAGCCTCGCGGGCTCTTTAACCACCAATATGCCCTGGGACGACGTTGGAGCCTCGTGGGCTCTACACAAACAATGCTGCGTTGGAGCCTCTCAGGGGCTCAAGAACACTGCCCCCGACGTTGGAGCCTTCGAGGCTCTAGAACAATTTGCCTTTTTGGAGCCTTCTAGGCCCTTCAAACAATGTGCCCCGTTGGAGTCCTTCTGGACTCTTTAAACAAGGTGGCCCGCGTTGCAAGTGGCCCTGGCCGGTTGAAACCCCCTCTCTGGGGGCTTTGTGAGTGACTTTGGCCCTACGCGGCAGCTGCCCGCTACGGCGGTGCAGCTGCACAGACAAAACAATGCTGGCAAACCCCCACAACCAAGGTACCCGGTCTACCCCTCCACTCACCGGGCGGTACTTGTCCGCTTTTGGCCCTCCTGTGAGCACTTCCCTCGCGGCGAGGGCTGGGAGCAGACACGGCACTTCCGTCTTCTTTGGTTACAGTCCAGTGCGGGGTGGGCTCCTGCCTGGACTCTACTGCCGGCTCACTTCTCCGGGCTGCACAGGAGCGCGGGGTAGGCTCCCGTCCGCTTCCTGCTTCTTCTGGGTCAGGCCCCGCCCCCGTCTCGACGAGGGTTGCCTGACTTCCTGTTGGCCACTCCGACGCGGCAGTCGATTCGGATCTCGGGCTGCGACGGTGATTCCTTAGTTAGCAAAGCGGGGTAGGCACACGCTATGAAGGACGCAAAAATGCGGGGTGGGCACCCGCCAATAATAATGAAAAGGTGCAGAACAGCGGGGTAGGCACCCGCTATGGCGATAAAACTGCGGGGTGGGCACCCGCTCGTAATAGGAGCATACAGCGGGGTAGGCACCCACTGTTTCAAGTCCCAGACAGCTGCCCAGCGCTGCAAATTATGAACAGGAGCGCTTTCCCTGTGCCAGGGCAGAATCCCCAGCCCTCTCCAGATGCAGGGAAAGCGCGCTTCAGGGCAAAGTTCCCAGCCCAGGGAAAAGTCTTTAGGGAGGCAGGGGGGGCTTGGGCTGGGCCCAGGGGCCAGCTCACAGGGCCCTCCAGGCAGGGAGGCAGTCCCCAGTGGCGGTCTCTCCTGGCGCCCAGCAGCAGCAGCAGGCCCCCCAAGTAAGGATCAGCAAAGAACATTTTACTTGGGGTGATAGCCCCATTTTATACACAGGTTTACCTTTGTTTCAAGGTGCAGGGGAGGGGCGAACCAGATGCAACTGCTTCCTGAGCACTTTGTTTTGCTCAGCCCCTCTCCCTATTCAGAGAGCAGGCCAGGGACATCAGTCGCACCACAGGGGGGCGGAGCCAGCATTGTGTGGGGAAAGCCCAGCCCTATTCAGTTCCTAGGTGTACTCCTCCCACCCATCTGGCTGCTGATCTCCCCATTCACCACTGGGTGACTCCTCCTGACTCTGGGGATTCCCTAGCCCGTCACATGACCTCAGCCAGCCAATCACGCGACAGGCAGTCACTGCACATTTATGCCAGCGTCTAGAAGTGGCACTTCCATACAAGCTACATGGACACCGCACACATCATCGCGCAGCATTTCATCACACGAGTCCGCACATACCAAACTCGCCCCTGCACTCCCCACGCATCAGGAACTACCAGGGACACATACATTCCCCCATGCATTCCTATGGGAGGGCAGGCCAGCCTCACTACATGCACGCACTTTACCCTGGGACACAGCGGTAAAGTGCGCAGAAGCCAAAAATTACTAACACCAGGCCATAAGTAAAAGCAAAAAGTTTCGGGGTGAACCTACCAGAAGGGCCAAGTCCAACAGGCTCACAATTTAGAGCCCGTGTTGATTGCCAAAATGGAGTACACCTCATGGATCCATTTCTTTTTTTTATTGCGCATTGTGATATGCAAGGGGGATGCGGCAAATCATTTGAGGTAGTGTGGAAGAAGAGGGACGTGTGGCGTCGTGGTTATCCTATTTATACGTACGCAAAGTAGACTGCTTGCGTATGCCAGGCCAACGTAGGGGTGTGAATAATTATTCCAGGGACTTGGGCGTTGTTCAGTTCCTGCCTGGCCAGGAAGTGTACTTATGTGTGTTTCTTTTGTAGTTTTGACCTCGCAGAGTGTGCAATTTAGATTAGTGTAGCATGTGTCGGGAGGGCGGAAACTATCGTTAATGAGATGGCATGTGATCTAGGATGTGCAGTCTGCCCATGGCTGATGATGCTCCTTAGAGCCAGCAATACCCAGGCCGAAAGGCAGCACAATAATGTGCAGACACACACACCAGGGGCATCGTGTAACACATATTTGTTTTTTGATGGAACGTTTGAGATGCATGCCACTCACTCATAGTTGAGCTAACTATAACTTGCACGCCCGCAATGCACTGCTGATGATGTCACATATTACATCACTCATGACATGGTCAGTGACATCACTGATGATATGACTGATGACATCTCAGCCGCGGGAAGTCGCACCACCCCGTCGATTGTAGGGGGTGCGGGGGCTCGGAATTTGCCGAGTTCCTTGGAGCTACGTTTTGGGATGGATCGCTTACTGCTGGTGTTATGAGAGGCCCATGCAGGGTTTAATATGATTATTATGCAGCAAAACTATTGAGGCATGAAGATTCACCCGCACTGCAACTCCCAGAATTCATCTGGGGTGGTCTGTACATTTGATTGGCCCATTGGAGGGTAAATTGGACCAAACATTTGCAGGTGTGGATGGCTGCAGTGGCGTTTTCACCAGGAAGAAGGGAAGAGCCCGAAACGCGTCGTGAAATGGACGCCACCATTGAACTTTACTGACTCTTCGTGACATCAGCAGTTTTCCCCGAATTAAAGGTTTTCACTTGAGCAAATGGAAATTAGGCTGGATAAGTATGAGGAAGAAATTAAACTAAAAAAGAAACGAAAATTTCTGAGAGACAAATATGATTATGCCAGCGGAAGGATCCTAACATTTGGCAGAAGATATGACGGTGCAATCAAGCAGTTTAAACAATTGGGGAGATACAGAAAAGAACCGGAAGTGGTAACATCTGAATCTGGATCAGATATCTACTCAGATTTGGATGAGGTGCCCGAGGCTGCAGGTGATGAAGTACCCACTTTTAGGCCCTTTGAAGAGTACCGTTTTTTACAAACAAACATGACTTTAAGATCTCGACCCCCAGAGACAGTGCGGGGAAAAGGAAGAGGAAGAGGTACAAACATAAGAGGAAGAAAACAAGGAGAGGGGGAAGGAAACGCCAAGGAAGCAATGCCGCATGGGAGACAAACACGGCAATCGAAGCAGAAGTAATGGGTGAGAAAAACTTGACAGTTTTAAATTTATCTTCCCATGTCTTAACTAAGGCAGAAGAGTCTTTGCTTGAACTTGGTTTGACTTTTTGTCCAATGGCGAACTTTGATTACACTAGAACTCGAATTGATGTGTTTCTTTTTGTTCGCAAGTTGTAATTGTTAAAGATGTTTATGCAAAAGAGAAAACGTGTTTTGGAATGTGACACTGTTGGAAGTGATTCCAGTGCCCAGATTTCTAAGAATCTCTGCTTAGTGGATATAGAGGGTCTTGCATCTGCAATGGAGTTGTGCGGAGAGGGAATAGGTGAACGGGATGAACGAATCATGTTGGAAGAGATGGGTTTGGAGCTATCAGGGAAAGTTTCTACCAAATTTAAACCCAAGTCTACTTTCAACCCAAATACCCCGCACGACTCCCTTGACACTTTCCATGAGGTAGTCGTTCGGGATTTGATGCGTATCTGGGACACTACCAAAAACAGACACGCTCATAATTTAACACCTGAACAACGACAGGCATTATGTTCTTTGAACAATGATCCGGGGTTTGTAATCAAACCCTCGGACAAAGGGGGCAATGTTGTCCTTTGGGACATCAATTTGTATAAACAAGAAGCTAATACACAATTGATTCTTTCAGGTAATTACATCAAATCAAGTAGGGAAGACTACACATTGGCAGCGAATGTTTATTATAACAAACTTGGGGAATGGAGGAGGAAAGGCCTACTTGAGGAAAGTGAATATAGATTTCTCTATGTCAAACACCCGGTAGCATCCTGCTTTTACATGCTACCGAAGGTCCACAAAAGCCAGACTACCCCCCCAGGCAGACCAATAGTCTCTGCCAAGGGCAGTCTTCTCGAGAATACTTCTATCTTTCTTGATGCTTTCCTTTCTCCCTACGTGTTGACTCTTCCGTCATATTGTAGGGATAGTACAGATTTCATTAATAAAATTGAAGGTATACTGTGGCAGGAGAACTTTTGGTTTGTAACGGTTGATGTGGTGTCTTTGTATACCAGTATAAGACACTCTGATGGAGTACAGGCGTGCAAACATTTTTCAGGGACAGGTCCATTTTCCTATATGATCAAACAAACATGCTTTTGGATATGTTGACATTCTGTCTGAATAATAACTTTTTCCTTTTTGAGGATCAATGGTTCAAGCAAGAGGTTGGCACAGCGATGGGAAGTTGCTTTGCGCCGAGCTATGCTTGCATGATGATGGGATGGTGGGAGGAGCAACTTGTGTGGACGGATGCAAATGAATTTTTGACAAAAGACATTGTCTTTTATACTAGGTTTATTGATGACATCTTTTTGATTTGGGGTGGATCCAGATTAGACCTTGACAGGCTAATTGAGACCTTCAATAACAATAATGTCAATCTTTGTTTTACACACAAAGTTGCTCAGGATGAGATGGACTTTCTTGATGTACGAGTCAGTATTGAGGAGGGGGTCATGACCACTAGCCTATATAGAAAGTCCACAGCTGGGAACAGCATCCTTCATGCTAGGAGCCACCATCCCTCGAAACTTAAGTGGAGCATCCCCTACGGGGAACTACTACGGGCTAGACGTAATTGTAGCTCCGTAAGTAGTTTCGAGGAAGAACAGGAGGCTATGTTACAAAGGTTCCGAGAGAGGGGTTACCCAGAAGATGTCCTCTTAAGTGCTAAGGACAAAGTATCCAAACAGCAGAGAGCCACATTACTGATAAAGAGACCTGTTGTTGATAAAGCGGGCAACAATATCAGGATGATTACCACATTTAATGTGGCAGCAAAAGCTGTCAGTGATACGCTCAACAAACACTGGCATTTGATCAGAAGTGACCCAGTTGTGGGTGCAAGTGTTAATGTACATCCACAAAATACTTACCGCAAAGCGCGTTCCTTACAGGATATGCTTGTGAGAAGTTATTTGGGAGCAAGTAAAAAGCTGACATAGATACAACAGCAGAAAGGCTTTTTTAAATGTGGGAAATGTAAAGCTTGTAGCACCAGCAAAAATGTCAAGACTTATCCCCTACCCACAGGGAAGACTGGTACTATCAAGAAATTCATGAATTGTAATTCTGATTTTTGTGTGTATATTATCAGATGCCCATGTGCTAAATTGTATGTTGGGAGTACAATCTTTCCTGTAAAAAAGCGGATTCTTGAACATCTCAGAGCGATCAAAAATTGGGATTTGAATTATTCAACTGCCAGGCACTGGTTAAAACATCAAAACAAGGATGTTAATTGTTTTTCATTCTTTGGAATTGACAGGGTGCCGGCCACCCCCAGAGGGGGAGATCGTGAGAAACAACTAAAAGTTCTGGAGTCACAGTATATTATTCTTCTTGAGTCTAAGAACCCTTTTTGCCTGAATGAGGATGAGGAACTTTTTGTCCATATTGGATGAGCAGCTACTGGGTGAAAATATCTGCTCCGCATAGATCCGTTGAAGGATAATTCAATATGAAAAATATGAAAATAAGAACCTAAGAATGTAGTTAGAATATTAATTCTGTGAAGTTAACAGTGAATGATTTTGTATCATGGATTTGTGCTTCTAGGACAATGTTAGCCAATTGGGTGCCCCCTGTCTCCTCCTGCTGTGTTCATAACTCTGTGTTAAATACTTTTTGGGATTTGTTATCTCACTCTGATATTTTCTGTATAGGACCAGGTTTAACAGGTCACTTGACCTGGCTTTTGAGAGTGTCTATGTGGAAATAATTAACTGGTTTGTTAACTATAGGTATTGCCCTCAGAAATTTCACTGCCACTTAGCAATTTTTGTTTTTTGTTGTTTTTTATGTTTTTTATGTTGGTTTTTTATGTTTTTTATGCATTTATATTATTATGGATTTTTCCTTAAATTATATTCACAATTGAACACTCTCTTGGTTATAAATTTGTGAATACTGCACTAGCGCTTAAATGTATAGAGGATTATTCTTTTCTCTCATTCTGAGCTGTAAGAGAGTCTTTTGTTTATTGCTATGCTCGGGTTACGAGCAACAGTGGGTCCTTTCTTTATGTTTATACACACTAGAAATGGTGGACGAGTGATTTACAATTGTGGCCAGTGAAGAAGAGCGTCTGCTCGAAACGCGTTGCCATTAAAAACGTTTTTGTTAAAACAACGAGCCTTGGAGTGCGAGTATTCCTTTACTGGATCAAGTACTGTGGAGTTTTTGACAATATATTACCGGGACCCGAACCCGGGAACTCGCACCGACCCCGAGAGGAGTGGAGCTGACGTGGTCGGGGAATTTTCTACTTTATATATATATATATTCACTTAAAAAACCATAGGTTTCACACATGTTATAGTTAGCTGTACATTTCACTCGTAAAAAACCAATGAAATTCCACGTTATAGTTAGATCAGGTAACTATAACTTGCGCGCCCACAATAAACTGCTGATGACGTCACATATTACATCACTCATGACATGGTCAGTGACATCACTCATGACATCAATGATGACATCTGAAATTACACATTTTATCTACTGGCGGTCGCCAGTAGATAGTTATAGTTAGGACCGTCTTTCCATAGGAAATCCGCAACATTCTATTTGGAATAACTTTGGCGCCGGTCGACGAATCCTCGCGAAATTTTCAAAACTAATGGGGCGCTCCGCTCCGCTCCTACCCTGAAAGTCTCGGGGGGATTCGTCAAGCGGGGGCTGAGAAAAAAGGGGGGTCCCAAAACGCGTTTTTCCCATGCATTTTTCCATAGGACCTTTAGACACAGCTACAGCCCGAACGGCTGAACAGAGTTACTTGAAATTTGACAGAGAGGTAGTCCTCAGGTCAAGGAAGTGCCTTTTGTAGGTTTGGTGTAAATCTGTTCAGTAGATCCTGAGAAAATAGCATTTAAATCAATATATATATCTGTGGCAGCTTACGGTGCGCTTACCGTGCGCTTACGGTAAGCTTACCGTACGCGTACGGTGCCGTGCGCGAGCGCGATTCTGATTGGCTGTTAGATCTAAGTAAACATTCGAATCGGTCGAAACCAGGAAGCGGCGGCCGCCATTTTCTCTCTCGCACTCTGAGTGGGGCAGCAAAAACAAAGGGAAAAAACATCTAAAGGGGCTGTGTATTCAGTTCCTAACCACCTAGCATTGATGAAGGTGTCCCCCAGGAACCCCCAAGGGCAATAAATCAATTTTATTTTTTTTCGAAAAATCACCGATTACGCTTACCGTACGTGTACGGTAATAATTAATTAAAAAAAAAAAATTATCCACACAATCCCCACCCCGTGTACAAATGGTGCCCGAAGGGCACAATTTTTGCACGGCATATATATATATTGAAAATATAAAAGATTACCTTTCATAACGAAGCGCATAATATGTCCTCCATGTGCGGACGGTGCGCGAAGCGCATCGTGCGTACATGGCCCATCCAGCGTAACGTGAGCACGCGGTGCGCGCAGCGCACTGCGTGAGCACCGTGTGTGCACGGCACTAACTGCGTAAAGTGGGCGCGCGGTGCGCAAAGCGCACCGCGTGCTCACTGTGTGCGCACGGTGCGCGAAGCTCACTGTGCGCGCACGGTGCTCGAAGCGCACCGTGCGCGCACGGAACGAACTGCGTTAACTGGGCGCGCACGCCACGAATGGCGTAAAGTAACTTAGCATTTAAAAAACCGTACAAATTCACTGAAAAAACCATAGGTTTCACACACGTTATAGTTAGGAATTAGCATTTAAAAAACCTTGCAAATTCACTGAAAAAACCATAGGTTTCACACATGTTATAGTTAGCTGGACATTTTACTGATAAAAAACCAATGAAATTCCCCCGTTATAGTTAGTGCAGGCAACTATAACTCACGCGACCGCAATCCTCTGCTGATGACATATGTGTCTTTATGAAAAAAAAATATTTGTAATATATGTATAGCTAAAATTTAATGGAAGAAGACATGGGCAAATAAGTGTCTAAATACAGTATTAGCATCAGCAGAGGATTGCGGTCGCGTGAGTTATAGTTGCCTGCACTAACTATAACGGGGGAATTTCATTGGTTTTTTATCAGTAAAATTATATATATATATATATATATATATATATATATATATATATATGCATATATTACCTACTGGCGGTCGCCAGTAGGTAGATATAGTTAGGACCCTGTTTCCATAGGAAATCCGCAACATTCTATTTTGAATAACTTTGGCGCCGGTCAACGAATCCTCGTGAAATTTTCAAAATAGGTGGGGCGCTACGCTCCGCTCCTACCCTGAAAGTCTCGGGGGGATTCGTCAAGCAGGGGCCGAGAAAAAAGGGGGGTCCCAAAACGCGTTTTCCCCATGCATTTTTCCATAGGACCTTTAGACACAGCTACAGCCCGAACGGCTGAACAGAATTACTTGAAATTTGGCAGAGAAGTAGCCATAAGGTCAAGGAAGTGCCTTTTGCAGGTCTGGTGTAAATCTGTTCAGTATTTCCTGAGAAAATAGCATTTAAAAGCATATATATATGTGGGCGGAGCCTAACCACACATCTCATCCTGAGATCTGATTGGCTGTCAGCACTTCATCCAAGAAGTGTTGGCAGCCATCTTGGGACCAATATACATGATAGCACCTCATTAAAAAGCATTGCAGTTAATAGAAGGTTTTAAGACTTTAGTTACATTATAAATCATTTGTTGATGGTACCATACTCATTTTAGGAATTGTGGTATGTTCTAAGGTGATTTCACCATGTGAAAAAGCCTTCTGCTGGGATATCATGATTGAGAGAAAAATATTTTCTTATGCTTTTACCACAGAGGTTTGGAAGGTGATCTATAGGCTAAACTGAGAGCTTATTTTCTGTAAATTCACATTATCTTTCTCAGTCATGTGAGAATGAAGTCTGACATTCTCAGTAAAACATGTACATCCAACAAGGGCAGAGACTGTCAGTTGATTCCTTTGTGTTCTACTGCAGCTTCCCAGAGTGTTCCAAAGAACTACTAGAGCGCTAACAGTCCTACTTATGATAAACGTATGGCACACCTGAAGCCATCTTGCTTGGATTAAAGTGGTAACTCTTAAAACATTTAATTTAAAAAGTAACAAAATGAGGGGGTTCATTTTTCCATAAAAAGTATGATTAGTGCTGCAGAATGAAAAATTAGGGCACATTTTGAGTGACTTCTCAAATCCTCTTCTATTTCATTAAAAAATTCTGACATGCAGACTGAAACATGCACTTTCAATACCAGCAGCAGTTTTCCCTGGTGAGCAGTAGCTTTACTACAGTGATCTAATGAGCAAAAAGAGTGCTAACATTCTGAATTAATGGCAAATGTGTGACACATCTGAATGCCTTCTTGATGGAATCAAAGTAAAAAACTGAAAGTATTTCCTACTGAGGAGACTGCAGTAAATGAGGAAATTAGGAAACTTCATAACAAATAAGTCTCCCAAGATGGCCACCAGAGACAAAAGAGCCCAAATGTAGCCCAAATATCACCCAGATGTAGCCCAAGTATAGCCCAATGACAGAATGTCCCAGAATGTTCTTAAAAACAACTAGAGCGCTTACTGTCTTCATTATGACAAAAGTATGGCACACCTGAAGCCATCTTGATTGGAATAAACTGGTAACACTTAAAACATTTAATTTAAAAAGGAACACAATGAGGAGGTTCATTTTGCCATAGAAATTATGATTAATGCTGAAGAAAGAAAATGAGGGCACATTTTGAGTGACTTCTCAAATCCTCTTCTATTTCATTAAAAAATTCTGACATGCAGACTGAAACATGCACTTTTAATACCAGGAGCAGACTTCCATGGTGCAGTAGTTTTAATACAGTGATCTAATGAGCAACTAGAGTGCTAACATTCAGAATTTATGGCAAATGTGTGACATATCTGAATACCTTCATGATGGAATCAAAGTAAAAAACTGAAAGCATTTCCTACTGAGGAGACTGCAGTACATGAGGAAATTAGGAAACTTCATAACAAATAAATCTCCCAAGATGGCCACCGGAGACAAAAGAGCCCAAATGTAGCCCAAAATCACCCAGATGTAGCCCAAATATAGCCCAATGACAGAAGTGTGCAAAACACTTATTATTTTGTGTTTTTGAAGTGTTATATAGTGCAGACTTGTCAGGTATTGGAGTGCTTTACATGAGCATTGGTTACATCACACAAGAACAAATTCATTTTGGTTGTAGACATGGGGAGACTAAGTGATTTGACCAGAATCACAGAATGTCGAGCTGAAGCAGAAACTTCAACCTGGTTCCCCAGTTGCAAAGTCTGCAGTTCTGGAAGTAACACCACATCCTCTCCCCTAAGTGCAACATTTAATCAAGTGGTCAACTGGATAAAAAAACATAAAGATAACAAATAATTTAAAAGTGCTTTGTCGCTATTTGAAAACTCAGAAAATATGTCCTTATTTTAGTCTTTTAGAGCACTAACCATAATTTTGATGCCAATAAGACCCTCTCATATATGTAATTTCTAAAGGAAATGCTCTAGGTATTACAGTTTTGATTACATCAAGATGATGTCAGGCGTTCCAAACTTTTGTAATAAATATAGAATGTTAGCAATCTAGTTGTTCATTAGGATACTGTTGAGAGGCAGAGGCCAGGGGCACGGACTCTGAAAATTGAAGGCAGGTAGGAGGGTGCAAAGGCAACAATTTAACCACACTGAGCAGGCAGGAAGGGCCGTGGAAGCACAACAGACTATGGAGGGCAGTGGAAAGGGGGGCAGGGGCAACAAACCAACAATACAGGACTTGCAAGAGAGGCTGTTGGAGGGAAGATCTATTACGGGTCAAGGAAGCTAGGGGCGGTCCCCAGATCCCCGGGAGCCACCACAGAACTGAACAGGAGAGTGAGTCAGGGACAAAAGGGGCACCTTAATTTGAGCCGGGGTGCCTAGGAACGCTTGCTCCAAAAATGAAGAAAACAGACATATGAGACATGGAATTGGAGGCAGAATACAATGGCAGTTTAATGAGAAGATGCAACTTCAAAGAAACCGCAGAATAGAGACATAAAGTACAAAATACAGAATCCAGATAATCATACAGCTGTCATAATATTCTCTGTATCTCAATTAATGTACTGACAGAGAGAGAGAGAAAACACATCTATAAATGCATCATGAGAAACAAGTTACACCAAGGAAAATGTTACCTAGGAACACTCACGTTTACTCTTAGAGCAAGCATTCCTGCAATTACAATACAAAATCTTTTAAATGCAAAAGTAAAGAGAACAATGGTTAAACATAACATGACATTTCATATAGGTAAAATAGAATAAGATACTTCAAGCAAAGCAGAGCAAGACATTTTAAGCAAAGGAAGACAAGAGCTCCCAGCTCTTGGGGAAAACCTGCACTGCCTGTTAACCTACATACAGACGGCAAGGTAGTCCGTCGATATCTGTGGGTGCTCCCTTTTTATATCATTTTGTGGGCTCCTTTGCACGCTACATCTACCTACGTATGCTACCCAAAAGCTTCGTCTGCAGATTTTACCAGACATTTCGTCATTTACCCACTTAATGCTGACAATGGACTGGGTGAAAAGGTCAGTCTCTCAGGCCAATCGCTTATCGTAAGTTCCATAGAGCAAGCAGAAAATAATGGGTATTGTACGGGAATTCAATATATTCATGTATAAAATCTCCTCAGTTCTCCTAACTTGACGCTCTGCGGTTGCCACTTCCTTAAAAGCGGGAAACCTGCCCAGGAAGCAAGTACCAGTCCAGGATGCAGCCTACTGTATGTCGACAGCTTCAGGGGGATGTTGAACTTTGATACCGAGCACGGAGCACTCGGGTAGGGTGGGGGCTACTAGTTTGGATCAGAAGGCCTCGCAGACCTGCCTTCAGACTGCTATACACTAAAATTGCAGAGCTATGGTCAATTTAACAAAGAGGCCTACATATTGAACAGAAGGGCCTACACAGGGGTTTTATGCTGGCTGAGTGGTAAGGATGTCTCAGGATAATTATATAGCAACACAGGACCCGCTGGTCAATTTAATACGGCCTACAAATGCAGCTGGCAGGGCAAGGACAAGGGTCTCATACTTCAGGTGTGGACAGAACGGGCCAGGGGCCCCCTGTGATACAAAATCTACCCTCCTTCAAGGCTGTGGCAATGTAATAGACCATTGTGGGCAGAAGGAAGAGGCAATGGTAGTACAACCATACATGCCAACAGACCCGATTCAGCCAGGAAACGTCCAATGTTTTTAAGCTCAAATGGGCTTTATTTGATCTGTCTCCTGTCTACAATATCCTCTTTTTCAATGTAACTCAAAGGGGAAAATCAATACCCCAGTTTTTTTTCAAAATCTCCCTCTTACCAAGTTCAAAATGTTCGCAAGTATGGTACATTGGATCATGGAAGGAAATGGGATAGGGACATGGACTTGGATAACAGAGGACAGGAGGGACATGGAGAGGTGCACCAAACTGACCCTGCAGGGCAGGCATCAGGGTTTGCAGCAGCACAATACACCACACAGGGCATGCAGGACGGGGGTGCAGCACAACAATCCATAGAAAGCAAGAGGGAGGGGACAGGACCATGCACATGGACAACAGAGAACAGAGGGGCAAGAGGCAATGGTAGCTAGCTGACCATAATGGACAGACAGGAGAGAAAGCTGCAGCATAACAGACCATAAAGGGCAGGAGGGACGGATCAGGGGCATTACAATGGAACAGACAAGCCAGGAGGGAGGGAGTAGGGCTGGGGGCAAGGGGGCAGGGCAGGAGCAGCAAGATAGCCACGGAGGTCAGGCAGGATGGGCACTAGAAGCAAGACACACCATGAAGAGCAACAGTGAGACTGTGATGGCATACACACAGACCATGGAGGGAAGGTGGGAGGGGGTCAGGGGCAGCTAACTGACCACACAGGGAAGGTGGGCGGGGCCATGACAGCACAGAAGACCATGCATGGCAAGTGGGAGGGTTAGTGGCAGCACAATGGCTATGATGGGCAAGAAGGAGGGTGGAGGGGCATGCACAAAGGACGATGGAGGATAGAAGGGAGGGTCAGGACCTGTGCACAGACAAGAAAGTTCAGGGGAAGGGACCTCACAACAGACCACACGGGGCAGGCAGGAGGAGCAGTTGCAGCACAACAGACCAGGGAGGGCAGAAGGGTGTGGCAGTACAATGGACCATGTAGGACAGGAGGAAGAGGATAGGGGCATGGCATGTGGACAGGCAGGGTGGAGGTGGCAGGGACAGGTTACAGTCATCTGACAATGCTAGGCAGGTGGGAGGGGAGTGGCAGCTCAACAGAACACTCAGAGTAGATAGGAGTGGCAGGTCCATGGGACATGGTGGGCAAAAAGGATGGAGCAGGGGCATGCACAAAGACATCGGAGGGCAGGGGGAAGGAGAATAGGGGCAGCAAGCTAAGCACAGAGTTTAAGCAGGAGGTCAATGATGGGGCATAGAATTGGGCAATGGAGGGCAGGAGGAGTGGACTGGTACATCATACTAAATTGAGGGCAGTGGCAGCACATCAGACCATGCATGGCAGGAGGGAGGAGGCTAGTCCATGGATTCACACAACAGAGGATAGGGAGGAAGGAGATGGGGCAGCAAGCTAACTGTTCAGAGAAGGCGGGTATTAGGAACTTTATTGTTTTTAAAACATTGTGTCTGTGCGAACTACTTAAAATATGAACAAGTATGCAGCATAATCTCACTTTTATTCAGGAAGAAGAGGACGTTTGTGACTGTGACTCCGAGCTCACTTGGCAGAAACACCCCCTGACCCTCCACCCCCTATCGCAAAATGTAATGCCCGTGAAAAGGGTAGGTGAACACAGTGTTATATAGAACATAGTCCTGAGAGCACGATTGAAAATGAAAACTAGATATAGTGTATGGTATAAACTATGCACCAAAAAGTGTGATATAAGATGAACTGGGCGTGAAATATAATATGCAATACATTGTGCGCAATGACAAATTCATTGGAGAGCGCGAGATAGCACAGGCACTAGCGCGTGCTATGCGATATGCGCCTTGGAGTGTAATATGCACAGGGCAGTGTTGTGTAACCTAACTAGTCTCTAAAGTTGTAATATAAAATATGTGCTGGGGAGTGTAACGTTGCATATGCACTGTGACAAAGATATGGATCCCAGATTGTAATATGTATGGCATAGCACTGTGCGTTATAACATAGGCATCGAGAAAGGCACGTTAGATGGGGCAATATAACCCGTGCGAAGACAAGTGTGGCATGACATATTCACGGGGTGGTGTTACAGTGCACATGGGCTAGAGAGTGTCATAGCATATGCACTAGCTAGTGGAATACAACACAGAGGTGTGTGGCACTCGGCAGGCAATGGTGGGTGTAACACAGCATTGGGCTCTGTCAGGAGCACGCTGTGACTCTCAAGTGATGTTCGTCCCCTTTCCAGAGAGTAAAATAAAAAGTATTACACATCCGGCAGTGGATGTGTGTTTTATTAACCGTGAGGGGGGTTTCTTGCATAGTTTTGGTCGAATTTTTGTCGAATCCCCTTTGAATGGCTTGGTGTGCATGTGTATTAAATGTGCCCGTCAATAGCTACCCATGTTTGTATAAATAAACGACAAGGGTGTCTACCAGGATTAGGCACGGTAGGGCATCAGACACGTCAGAGCTTCACTAGTGGTGTAAATACATTCCACGTGGATTCATTGCATGCATAGTCGCCTTTTAATGAATATCACGCAAATCGTCATGGTGATAGGTACGTACGGTTTGTCCAGCATGTCCTAGGTGTGTCTATAAATATATATTTTTTAAAAATAATAAAAAACAGTGGCCGGCCCTGGGGATTGGGGTCAAAAAAATATAATTAGGAGACTGGCCCTGGGGGTTGGGGTCATCAGGGCCAATAAATTAGAATAAGAAGGGGAACCAAACAGCCCCCCTTCTTAAAAAACTAAAATAAATAAAAGACTGGCATCGTGCCGGAGGCCATGCCCCCTCCGTGCAGCACTCTGCAAACGCGCCCCCAACAAGCATCTCCAGTATGCGCCAGGGAGCTGCGCTGCAGCCAGGTGTTCTGAGGCCAAACCCCTTTTTACACCTCTCTGCAACGCAGCTCTGTGGCGCTTACTGGAGGTACCTAGTGGTCTAGTTTGACCCTAGGGACCCTTAGGATTCAAGGGGACTTAATCTCTCAACTTAGAACAGCCACAGGGCGCGTTTACACAGTGGTGAATGGAGGGGACGGGGCCTGAGGTGACGTGTGCAAACACGCATTATGGCACGTTTTAAATTGGGGATATAATTTCCCTTCAATACTGAGGGCCCCTGGGGGCTAACTAGCCCACCAAGTGCTTCCAGTAAGCGCCACTGAGCTGCATTGCAGAGAGGTGGTCCAGGCCGTGCCACTTTTTACACCTCTCTGCAACGCAGCTCTGTGGCACTTACTGGAGGTACCTAGTGGGCTAGTTGGACCCTAGGGACCCTCAGGATTCAAATGAACTTAATCTCCCAACTAAAAATGGACACAGGGCGTGTTTACACAGTGGTGAATGGAGGGGACGGGGCCTGAGTTAACGTGTGCAAAAACGCCCTGTGGCCTGTTTTAAGAGGTAGTTTTAATCCCCATGCCCTATTATATACTAGGGGCTTACAGAGGAGGTCATGCTAATCACAGGGGGACCCCAACGCATAATGTTCCCTAGTGTATGTAGGTGTTTTCACTGTATTCTAAGTGTCTTTTAACATAGCACTGGCTCTAGGACTGGTTAGTCAGACTCAGTTACCACCAGTATCCGTCTGAAAAAGTTGAGGGTACAGGATGATTTTGCAACAAGGCTTCTTTCTGCTCTTCTTTTTGTTCTTTCTGCACGTTATCCTTCTTCCTGCACGTATCTTCGTATTTGAGGACTTCTGTTGCTTCTTTCTGCACTTCTTTTGTTTCTTTCTGTGCATTTTTTCTTCTTTCTTCACATGTCCTATCTCTGTAGGCATAGTTAGAAATTAGCATTTAAAAAACCTTTGAAATTCACAGAAAAAACCATAGGTTTCAGGCACGTTATAGTTAGGAATTAGCATTTAAAAAACCTCAGAAATTCACTGAAAAAACCATAGGTTTCAGGGGTGTTATAGTTAGCTGGACTTTTCACTTGTACAAAACCATTGAAATTCCCCCGTTATAGTTAGTTCAGCTAACTATAACTCGCGCGCCCGCAATGCACTGCTGATGACGTCACATATTACATCACTCATGACATGGTCAGTGACATCACTCATGACATCACTGATGACATCTCAAATGACATCACTGATGACATCACTGATGACATCATCCTTGTGATAGAGTGGCAGACCTCCTCTCACCCTAATATAACCTTTGATACACACATTCAAAAATAGAGACTAAAATTTTCAAAACAATGGACATACCAATACCAGTTACAACAACCTCTTCAGTAATTCTAAGATCCACATACACATCCACTCATTCACCAACAGTCCTATACAGTCACTCATACATGTACTCACTCATCATATGTACTCATACACCTATACATCCTGTTACACAATGCCACTCATCCATAGAGTTACTCACACACATAGTCACTCATGCTAATAAAGAATCAAACATACATTTACTTGCATATACAGTTATACACACACCACCATACTTACTTCTACGGAAACTTACACATACTTAGTCTTTTAAACAATCACTTATAGAAACACATACTTATTCATACAGGAACTCTTTCAATCTCTCACTCTCACATATACTCACATATATACACCAATAGTCACATATACTAGTTTAAAACATATGTAGTTACTCATAAAGACACTATTGAGACAGTCATTCACTCACTAACACACCCATACACACCCTCATCCACCCATACAGTCCTGCACACATGCTGTGTTCAACACATACAAACAGTGAGTCACTCATTCATGCACCTATGCACTACGTAATACCCCCCACCGAACCATGCAGACACTCAGACTGATACTCAAAAAAACAACTAATAACCTATATAGACACCCATGTAGCTACTCACCAACCCATGCAGCCACTTATACACAAAGTGAGAGACTGATACAGATATTTACATATTTAAACATTACTCACTAAGCCATGTATTCACTATGATACACTTAATCAGTCAGTTACACAATCAATTTTTCAAAAACAAATCATCCATTTAGACACTTATATACCCATTTATTCTTCCATCGACCTTGAAATATACATATATAAAACATATTTAATTTTCAGAAAAACACACATTCACTGGATGATGTCATCAGTGATGTCATTTGAGATGTCATCAGTGATGTCATGAGTGATGTCACTGACCATGTCATGAGTGATGTAATATGTGACGTCATCAGCAGTGCATTGCGGGCGCGCGAGTTATAGTTAGCTGAACTAACTATAACGGGGGAATTTCAATGGTTTTGTACAAGTGAAAAGTCCAGCTAACTATAACACCCCTGAAACCTATGGTTTTTTCAGTGAATTTCTGAGGTTTTTTAAATGCTAATTCCTAACTATAACGTGCCTGAAACCTATGGTTTTTTCTGTGAATATATATGTATATATACTCACACACACACACAACATAACATACCTATTATTATGAGGACTGCCATTGACCGTAATGAAGTGTGTAATTACTATTCTAAGTCCACGCACACTTTGATAATAGGGAAGGTTAAAAAGGGGACCGAGGCAAATCTCACTGCGCTTTTAGTATTTTTTATGCACTCGCTCAAAGGTACCGCAACAAACTACTGCGACCTGTCCTCACAATGAACCGGTCCTCACAAAGATAGTGTTTATCAGGTTCTGACAAGGTTAACCCACGCTGTGAGAACCAAGTCGGTCCCCACAGTGTGGGTTATACACACACACACAACAACTGCAGTACGGTTTGGGAGATTTATAAGGGCTCATTTCATTTTGGGTATTTACGCTTTTTATGACATAAATTGTGACCAGTTTACTTTCCATAGTTCCTAAAATAGCACTGACGTATTTGCGGTTTGATCTCTCCAGCAGTGGCGACATTCAGAGTTTCCATTTCGGAACTCTGCAGATGATCTCAGAGTAAGATCTGCGGGACAGATGTGCCTGCTACAGCGCAGGGCGTTCAGAGCCCCGGACCCATCGGGGAATCTTTGATGGTCATTTTTGGTATTTTATTATGCATCACAATCATTGCTGGTGCATTGTACAACAGGTATATTGAGTCATTTAAACGTTGTGTCTAAGGCAAAATTCATAGTTTCGGGGTTCGCAGCCGGTGCTTAATTTGTAAAATAAAAGGTAAGTGTCAGGGCTCTCGTCAGGAGCCCACTGCAGCTTGCACCGCACATTGCCCCTGCCACGCTGCCGATAGTAACAACACAACTACTGACAATCACACTCCTACAAGTGTGACAATTCAGACTATTCCAGGCCCCCAAAGCTATAAGAATGAAGTGGGAGGCAGATAACAGTCATTTCAATGTATATTGAAATAATTCACTGTTGTGGTCATCTCCAAATTAGATAGACAGCGCAGCCTTGTGGCAGACTGTCACAAGCGCCGGTGTTGAGTGCTGGGCACCGGACACTACCAGCTCAAATTAAGCACTGTTTGTAGCGTACATTCTACTATGTGGATGAAGTTGAGATTGAAGTTTGTTGCTTTCGATGTGTAATTGAGACCTTGTGTATGGAGGCCAAGTCCGTACACTCATCTTTGCTCGGACATACATGCGGCATGTTTATCCGATCTTGTTACTCCTTCAGTGACACTCCAATTTATTTCGTCCTTGGGGTGCCCAATTTGCCAGAAATGAGACAAAAGATTTGTTGTTAGTTTGCAGACTTTATGCTACAATGTTTAATAATCACTTTTCCCTTCTTCTACTTGTTATTCTTCTATACTGCAGATTACATGCAGAGCTAGGCAAATATGCAACTGTCTCCATGTTGCAGTTAGTGTGTGTTCTTTGTTCCCAGGGATATGTAAGTCCCAAATCAAGGGAGGTGCCATGCTTTGTAAATTTACACTCGCTACAGCCAACCACTTGTGGTAAAGTTTAAAGTTCTCCCTGATTTGAGGATCACGTAGGTTTCTGAAGTCTCATATGGATAAAAATATCTTGCAGGCCCCCCCCCCATTTGTAAAAACCATATATATATTGTTTTTGTAAGACCATGCCACCTACACTCAAAATATGCACTAAAAATATGTGATAACACATGCAGGTCTGTTTGTGGGTTCCCTGACGTATGTTATTAGTAATACCCCTATTGTTGTCTACTTATTTACATCAATCTCATATTATTTGTTGCAGGTAATTCGTAGCGCGTAGTTCTCTGTGAATGTCTTGGATTGTTTGCGAAACGTAACTACACTGGTGCAGTTTCTCTGCATCTTAAGAAACTGTCCAAACAGTTCTAGGGTGACAGCTGTCAAAGAACAGTGAGGAATTATTATCCAGTAAGGTTTTCCGTATACCACACTAATTCGTTTTTCATTGTCTGCGTTTATTAAAATGTCGAGAAATTGTACCTCGGTGTTATTGATATGTTGGGTAATATGCAAATGAGGATCAAGGCAATTAAGCCACTGTACAAACGATTTTTCTAATGACCTCTCACCCTCCCAGATGATGAGAACAGCATTGATGTGTTTTCTCTAGGTTTTTGTATTTTTTTTTAAACGGTTAGTATCATTGTAAACAATTTGGGCTTAAAAGTCATGTAGGTATAGGTAAGCCAGACTAGGTGCAAAGGTGCTCCCCATTGATGTACCTCCCGTTTGGCGATAGAGAGTATTTTCAGCTTGAAAAAGGCAGTGTAACGGAGTTTGTTCTGGTTAGTATGAATTACGTTCTCAATTACTCTCAATGTACCTCTTGCAAAATGTTAGTGTAGAGCGATGCCGCATCCAGAGAGCTAATGAGTTCTTTTTCTGGGTCAAAGGGCGCGTCCTTTAACAGGCTCATCTGATTGAATCTTTTGGCATGTCTTTCTTACATATGCCGATGATACACAATTAATAATCAGACTAGACAGAGACTCAGCTAAAGCTGCTTTTAATTTCAGAAACTGCTTGCAAGAAGTTGCCAGCTGGATGCACGCCAGTTCCCTCACTCTGTATGGGGGTAAGACTGACGTCATTGTTTTTGGCCCTGAGATAGCATGGTCAACTGACTGGTGGCCTGAAAAGTTAGGACGGGTCTATCCTGGTACCTCGGCCCGGAATGTAAGGATAATTGATCATCTTGAGGCACATGTAAAGACCATATGCAAAACTGGTTTTCGGTTGCTAAGCAGAACCATCCTGCCACATATCCCTCAGTCAGCCAGGAAGGACAGGCTCCAAGTGCCAGTTATATCAAAAATGGACTACTGTAAAGCCCTTCTGGTAGGTGCCCTCAATATCCCTTACATCACCTTCAGCTGCTGCAAAGTGCAGGTGCCAGGCTGATCCTGGGTCTTAGGAGAGATGCTCTGATTTGTCAACATATTGACAATTTACACTCGCTCCCAATACATAAAAGAATTCTCTTTATGGCTCTCTGATTATGTTATAAAGCGATCTACAAAAATGGCAAATCACATGAAATCGATCTTTTCATGGCATGGTCCTTCTGGAGAACTATGATCCAAACATATTTCTAAAATCAATGTGGCAAGATTAAAGAAAATTGGATATTTTAGGTACAGGGTGTTTTTTTGTTGCACTGCATGGGTTTGCTCTTCCCTTGTAGCGCTGGGACACTTCCTAGGTAGTAGCTGTTGATGCTTTATAAATGGCTAAGATCAAAATCATATCAGTACAAGTCCTTCTTTTGTATCCTTGACATATGATGTCATTTATGTACCCTCTGGTCTAAAGAAGTCATCAAAAAGCTGTGATAAAGGTTCCAATATTGAACCGATCCCAGTTTTTCAGGTGGAGATGTCAGATTCTTATGTATTTTAGGCAGGATCTAAAAATAGGGTATTCTTTGTTCTTTTGCTATGAAATATTCTCCCTCCTTCTCCAGAGCCAATTTGCGGACACTCCTTCAGACACCAGGTTCTCAAATTAGTATTTGATCTCGTTAGTAGGGTCGCTATCCAAAATCTTGTATTGACCTGTGTTCCTAAGCCATCAGAGGCATTCATATCCACTTTCAGAAGGACGATGGACCTCCTTTGTCTGCTGGTTTTATTATGAATACTATTTCTCTGTGAATTGTAGTTTTTTTTGTCTTTATTTTTCTGCTCTTAACATATTGTGGAAAATAGTGGGGTCCCGCTTCTCTGGTTTATCGAAGCTGCCTAGCACTACCTTTTCAAATGTTTCAATGTTGGTGGATAGCGTACGGGGTGGTGGTGCAAAACTGGATTTACGTTGGAGCCGCCTGTCTGTTTTGTCCTCTGAAAGTTTTTTTTTTTATAGAACAATTTTAATTTTCTTCTTCAAAGTAATGCAAAAAGTCCCTTTCTTAAGTGTGAAAAAATCTTGTTTGGAGAAGGGGGCAAAATGCAAGTATTTGTTAAGGACTTTACCTGAATTCATTCTCTTTTGGAAAATCTCCTGAGCACACCCTAGCCCTGAAACTAACCCTAGCCCTGAATGTAACCCTGATCCTAGCCCTGACCCTAGCTCGAAACATAACCCTAGCCTTGAATCTAACACTAGTCCTAAAACTCACCCTAGCCCTGAAACTCACCCTACCCTGAATCTAACCCTAGCCCTGCAACTCACCCTAGCCCCGAAACTCACCCTAGCCCCAAAACTCACCCTAGCCCTGCAACTCACCCTAGCCCCGCAACTCAACCTAGCCCTGAAACTAAACGTAGCCCTGAATGTAACCCTGATCCTAGCCCTGACCCTAGCTCGAAACATAACCCTAGCCTTGAATCTAACACTAGCCCTAAAACTCACCCTTGCCCTGAAACTCACCCTAGCCCTGAAACTAACCCTAGCCCTGAATGTAACCCTGATCCTAGCCCTGACCCTAGCTCGAAACATAACCCTAACCTTGAATCTAACACTAGCCCTAAAACTCACCCTAGCCCTGAAACTCACACTAGCCCTGATTGTAACCCTAGCCCTGAAACTCACCCTATCCCTGCAACTCACCCTAGCCCTGAAACTAACCCTAGCCCTGAATGTAACCCTGATCCTAGCCCTGACCCTAGCTCGAAACATAACCCTAGCCTTGAATCTAACACTAGCCCTAAAACTCACCCTAGCCCTGAAACTCACACTAGCCCTGAAACTAACCCTAGCCCTGAATGTAACCCTGATCCTAGCCCTGACCCTAGCTCGAAACATAACCCTAGCCTTGAATCTAACACTAGCCCTAAAACTCACCCTAGCCCTGAAACTCACACTAGCCCTGATTGTAACCCTAGCCCTGAAACTCACCCTAGCCCTGCAACTCACCCTAGCCCTGAAACTAACCCTAGCCCTGAATGTAACCCTGATCCTAGCCCTGACCCTAGCTCGAAACATAACCCTAGCCTTGAATCTAACACTAGTCCTAAAACTCACCCTTGCACTGAAACTCACCCTAGCCCTGAAACTAACCCTAGCCCTGAATGTAACCCTGATCCTAGCCCTGACCCTAGCTCGAAACATAACCCTAGCCTTGAATCTAACACTAGCCCTAAAACTCACCCTAGCCCTGAAACTCACACTAGCCCTGATTGTAACCCTAGCCCTGAAACTCACCCTAGCCCTGCAACTCACCCTAGCCCTGAATCTAACCCTAGCCCTGAATGTAACCCTGATCCTAGCCCTGACCCTAGCTCGAAACATAACCCTAGCCTTGAATCTAACACTAGCCCTAAAACTCACCCTAGCCCTGAAACTCACACTAGCCCTGATTGTAACCCTAGCCCTGAAACTCACCCCAGCCCTGCAACTCACCCTAGCCCTGAAACTAACCCTAGCCCTGAATGTAACCCTGATCCTAGCCCTGACCCTAGCTCGAAACATAACCCTAGCCTTGAATCTAACACTAGCCCTAAAACTGACCCTAGCCCTGAAAGTCACCCTACCCTGAATCTAACCCTAGCCCTGAAACTCACCCTAGCCCCGAAATTCACCCTAGCCCCAAAACTCACCCTAGCCCCGCAATTCACCCTAGCCCTGAAACTAACCCGGATCCTAGCCCTGACCCTAGCTCGAAACATAACCCTAGCCTTGAATCTAACACTAGTCCTAAAACTCACCCTAACCCTCAAACTCACCCTACCCTGAATCTAACCCTAGCCCTGAAAATCACCCTATCCCTGAAACTCACCCTAGCCCCGAAACTCACCCTAGCCCCGCAACTCACCCTAGCCCTGCAACTCACCTTAGCCCTGAATGTAACCCTGATCCTAGCACTGACCCTAGCTCTAAACCTAACCCTAGCCTTGAATCTAACACTAGCCCTAAAACTCACCCTAGCTCTGAAACTCACCCTAGCCCTGAAACTAACCCTAGCCCTGAATGTAACCCTGATCCTAGCCCTGACCCTAGCTCAAAACATAACCCTAGCCTTGAATCTAACACTAGTCCTAAAACTCACCCTTGCCCTGAAACTCACCCTACCCTGAATCTAACCAGAGCCCTGAAACTCACCCTAGCCCCAAAACTCACCCTAGCCCCAAAACTCACCCTAACCCCACAACTCACCCTAGCCCTGAAACTAAACCTAGCCCTGAATGTAACCCTGATCCTAGCCCTGACACTAGCTCTAAACATAACCCTAGCCTTGAACCTAACACAATCCCTGAAACTCACCCTAGCCCTGAAACTCACCCTAGCCCTGAAACTCACACTAGCCCTGAATCTAACCCTAGCCCTGAAACTCATCCTAGCCCCGAAGCTCACCCTAGCTCTGAATCTAACCCTTTCCCTGAAGCTCACCCTAGCCCTGAATCTAACCCTAGCCCTGAAATACACTAGCCCTGAATCTAATGCTAGCCCTGAAGCTCACCCTAGCCCTGAATTTAACCCTAACCCTGAAACTCATCCTAGCCCTGAATTTAACCCTAACCCTGAAACTCATCCTAGCCCTGAAACTAGCCCTAGCCCTGAACCTCACCCTAACCCTGAATCTAATCCTAGCCATGAAACTCACCCTAGCCCTGAATCTAATCCTAGCTATGAAACTCACACTAGCTCTGAATCTAACACTAGCTCTGAATCTGACCCTAGCCCTGAAACTCACCCTAGCCCTGAAACTCACCCTACCCCTGAATTTAACCCTAAACCTGAAACTCATCCTAGCCCTGAAATTAGCCCTAGACTTGAAACTCACCCTAGCCCTGAAACTAGCCCTAGCCCTGAACCTCACCCTAGCCCTGAATCTAATCCTAGCCATGAAACTCACCCTAGCCCTGAATCTAATCCTAGCTCTGAATCTAACACTATCTCTGAATCTGACCCTAGCCCTGAAACTCACCATAGCCCTGAAACTCACCCAGCCCTGAATTTAACCCTAAACCTGAAACTCATCCTAGCCCTGAAACTAGCTCGAGACTTGAAACTCACCCTAGCCCTGAAACTAGCCCTAGCCCTGAACCTCACCCTAGCCCTGAATCTAATCCTAGCCCTGAATCTAATCCTAGCCATGAAACTCCCCCTAGCTCTGAATCTAACTCTAGCTCTGAATCTAGCCCTACCGCTGAAACTCGCCCTAGCCCTGAAACTCACCCAGCCCTGAAGCTCACCTTAGTGCCCAAACTCACCCTAGCCCTCAAACTCACCCTAGCCCTAAAACTAACCCGAGCCCTGAATCTAACCCTAGCCCTGAAACTCACCCTCTCCCTGAAAATCACCCTAGGACTGAAACTCACCCTCACCCTAGCACTGAAACTAATCCTAGCCCTGAAACTAACCTGAGCCCTGAAACTCACCCTAGCCCTGACCCTAGGTCGGAACCCAACCGAAGACCTGAATCTACCTCTAAGACATGATATCTCGATACACACCCTGCTGACTTTTCAACCCTACCCGTGTATCCTCTAAATAAAGGCAGGGATTCCTTTTGGTTTACGCAGATAATATTTTCACTAAAACTTCTGCATCCCTCACTTATCCAGTACCGTTTATTCTGCTCTCTATCACTCTGAGGTTGAAGCCACCTTGGTCATAACACCCCATCAAGGTGGGACGGAAAAGTCAAAGATGAAGCTCGCAACAAGGATGTGGCTGAAGCTTTAACTTCCAAAATCTTTAAGAAAAATAATATTAAAAAAGAAAACGCAAGAGGGGAAATAAATGAGACGTGTAAGCATTGGAGCACCTGCTCTGGTTTGTGACGCGGTGTTTACATGCCCTGTGATCAGTGTGACGCTGACACAGACTGGGGTCTGAGGCAGTCCATGCCCTCCTTCTTGTACATGCTCCGCATCCTTCACAGGCCACGTCCCATGTTTCACATGACAGCAGACTGGAGGGTTCCGCCGACGCAAACGGTGCTGCTGATTCTGAATCCCGGCTCTGCCTCATGCTCTCCGTGTGCTCCCGCGTAACTAGCATGGAAGAGAAAGAAAGCAACAAAGACATTACTTTTCGATGTTTAACTTCGCAGGCATTACAGCGACTAAAGTTCTGCCTTTCGGCCAATGTTATTGATAGAAAAGTGGTCCATTCAGAAGACTCTGGGGGTCTTTTCTGCATTCTCCCTCCTAACAGGGACATCTTAAGGATTTTGGGGGCCCTGGGCCAAACATATTTTGGGGGCCTCTGTTCAGAACAGCTTTGAATTTATGATCCAATTTGAGCCCCTGTTTCCCACGCAGTTTCCGCTTCCTCAGCTGCATTAGCGATCCAGTTTGCATCATAGGCATTAGCCTATATATTCCTGATGCAAACAGACGCGTGCAGCTGACAGCAGTAGGATTTAGTGTTTTCTGCCCTGCTACTAGGTTTTTAATACTTTTTTAAATTGTATATTGTGGCTGAATTACTCCTTGCTTTTTAACAATTTCTTCTACCAACGCGCACTTGCACTTTACTTGATTCTGCTTGCCTGCACCTCCTTAGCTGCTCCGATTCACATCTCGCTTTTTCTCCATTTCTGGTCCGCCGTGGCTGATACGCCGGTTGTGCGGAGGGCTGGGGCTACTATCGAGCTCCTCACTTCCGCCCACGTAGTTTCCGCTTCCTCAGCTGCGTTAGCGGTCCAGTTTCATCAAAGGCATTAGCCTATATCTTCCCGATGCAAAAAAGGGAGGCGTGCCTTCGGCGCGCCGCTGGTGTGCCAAAGGCGCAAGGCCCTCTGCGCCCGTCACCCTCCCGGAGGCGTCTGGCTCTGGCCATGCTGCCCAGTTCCCCTCCGGTGAGTTTCTTCCACTATATTACAATAGGGAAAAACTGCTTAGCCTTAGGCGGCTACCATTATGTCAGTGTACAGCCGCTGATCCGAGCTTGGAGGTAGACTTTCGATGCAATAAGTCTCTCCTCCAGCCTAGGAAACTTGCACCCAAGATCCTCCCACACAACAATAAGTGTAAAAACAATAAGAAAACAGAGGACTTAAAGGCCACCCTGTTAAATTGTCGCTCTATGCAAATGCATGAACCACACATTTATGACCTACTTTTAGACGAACAGCCTGATCTTTTATTTCTCACTGAGACCTGGCTGGCTGTAGCCTCCAACCCTACTATCACCTTGGCCATCCCTACGGATTATAAAATCTTTAGGAGAGACCGACAAAGTGGGAAGGGGGGCGGTGTCACCAAAATTTACAATTAAAAACTAGACTGCTCTCCCATACCAATGGAAAACATCGAGGACGCAGAGTCCTTAGGCTTCTGCTGAACCTTATCCCCCATCATAGCATAGCTGTTTTTCTGATTTACAGACCTCTCATTGCAATTGGAAATGTTATTACTACACTTAATACAGCCACCACCTCCCTGGCCTTAAAATACAACAACTGCCTTATCCTGGGAGAATTCAATATGTATATGGACAATGGAAAAGACCCTCAAACAATTTCCTTGTTGGGGACGCTGCAGGCCTGCAACATGTTTCCATCTATTTCTTCGGCCACCCATGAGAAGGGCCATACCCTAGACCAAATCTTTCATAACTTTGACATATAAGCAAGCCTACCTCTTCCCATTACCTGGTCTGACCACCTACTATTAAAATGTGTCCTTCCCAACTCTGCCACAGCCCCTCGGGCTAACACAAGGCACAGGGTCCCTAATTACAGGACGTTCCATAAAATATCCATCCCGATGTTAGCAGATGCCCTCGGTTGTTCCTCACCGGAGCTGTCTGGCTGCCCCGACTCTGACACCCTCTCAATAGATTCCTGGCTCTGTACCAACATTGGTACAGTGGTACCGGTTGTTTCCCGCTCCTCAAAGAGGTCGGCCTCACCAGCTCCATGGTTTAACGGTTCCCTCAGATCTAGCAAAAGAAATTGTAGAAAAATGGAACGGAAATGGCGTAAATCCTATCTACCTGCGGACAGGAAGGTGTATAAAGACACCTTAAAAGCTCATTACATTCTTGTGAAGGCAGCCAAGAAAAACTTCTTTCAAACCAAAATAGAAAATGCCCAAAATAAGAGTAAGGAAATCTTTAGCATAGTTAAAACCTTTACCGTCCCGAAAGCAGGCACAAAGGAAGGGCCATGTACGGAAGAATGGTCTAAGCAATTAGCTCAATTCTTCCACAAAAAGATCTCCGTGATCCAACAAGCCATCAGTAACATCTCAGAGGAAGAACTGACCTTCTACCTTAGTTCCAATAGCAAATTTCACCTCTTGGATCCTCCATCTTTACTAGTTTTCCCTGAGTTTTAGCTTGAAGAGTCACTGACTCTTCTCCAAAGCATTAAGTCTGGCTCTCCTACCGACCCATGTCCAGGGAATATCTTGAACCTATTAGCTCCCACCATAAACCAGCTCTTTAATGCTTCCCTCTCCTCAGGCAACATGCCAAAACTATTTAAGAATGCTAAGATTCTTCCACTGATAAAAAAGGCTAACGCCAAACTGACAGACCCTGCCAACTACAGGCCAATCTCCCTTCTTCCTGCCCTCTCCAAAGTATTAGAAAAGCATGTAAACAAGGCCCTCCAAAAACACATTAATGATGGGAAGCTCCTTCATGAGTCCCAATCCGGTTCTAGGGCTAACTACAGTACGAAGTACTCTCTCCTGGATGTGACTGAATTGCTCAAGGGTAAGCTGGACCAGGGAGGCAAGTCTGTTCTGATAGTGCTCGATCTGTCGGCGGCCTTCGATACGGTCCCACATGAGAGGCTCCTGAAGAGACTTGCTAACATCAACCGGGGGGGGCGCCTTAACATGGATGTCATCCTTCTTGGCAAATAGATCTCAGGACATCTGGCTCCCACCTTTCTCATCCCCGGTTCCGGCCATGAATGTAGGTGTCCCTCAGGGCTCCATTTTCAGTCCTACCCTTTTTAATATATATCTATCCCCCTTTGCATTTATGATAGAGGAAGAGAGCGTCAAAATTGGTTCCTATGTTGATGACACTCAGCTGATTTTTACATGTGAAAAAGGAACAGACTTTGACGGTGCAATGATTAGGTCTTGCTTCACAAAGGTTTTTAACTGGCTTAAGATCAATCAGCTGAAGTGCAATCCTGACAAAACTGAAGTTATTTTCTTTGGTAATCCAGAAACACCTGACTGGAGCTCTTGGTGGCCAAAAGATCTGCTGCCCCCGCCCGCGGAAAAGGAGACAGTCAAAAACGTAGGAATTGTCATAGACAAGACACTCTCCATGCGCTTTCCAATCCAAACTCTAACTGAAGCTTGCTTTGGCATACTCCGGATGCTAAAAAAATTCCTGCTACTGTTACCGCATGAGAGTCGAAAGATCGTGGTGCAGGCTCTGGTGACATCAAAGCTTGACTATGTCAACAGCTTGTACCTCGGTCTTCCCAAAGCCCTTATCCAGCACCTACAAGTAGTACAAAACGCGGCGGCCAGAGCCATCCTGAAACCTAAACCCAGATCTAGTATGAACCCTATTCTTAAGTCTCTACACTGGCTCCGCATAAAAGAACGCATCAACTTCAAAGAGATGACCATCTTCTTTAAAGCTTTCCACAGCTTAGGAGCCAGCTACCTAAATAAGCGCGTTAATCAATGCACAACATCTAGACACCTAAGATCTTCCAATGCCTACCTGGCCATCATGCCTAAAATATGCCGTGCCCGCACTGGAGGCAGATCACTCTGCTTTCTAGGCGCAAAATTGTGGAATAGACTCTCTGAGTCTCTGAGACTAACCACAGACCTACTCACTTTCAGGAAGAACTTAAAAATCTGGCTTTTTAATAACTGATGGGTCTTTTACGCACGGTCTCCTCCCGCTGTCATGTGCCAGGACACTCTAGTCTGAGTGGCTGCGCGCTTTATTAAATACATTATTTCATTTAATTTCATTAGGTCCCTGACAGTGCAAAGGAACACTCGTCCAAATTCTAAGGGCGTTATTTATGAGGCCTTGTTTCACTTTTATGCCGCCGGTGCGTCGCTTTTTGTGACGCACCGGCAGCGAAAAAAATGTGCCATGTTGCGCCCTATATACAAAGTGACGCATCTAGGCAGATGCGTCACTTTGTAAACCCCTGCACCACATTATACCTGCGCCAGGTATAATGTATGCAGAGTGGGTGTTCCCCCGCAAAAAGCCTCGTAGAAGTGGCACATTGAAATCTATGAGAACTCAGTCCGCCACTTCTAGGAGGCCATTGCGTCCATATCTTACACCTGCCTCACAGCAGGTGTAAGACTGATGCAGGCCCTTTCACATGGGGCTTGCCCCATGTGAAAGGACACATAGCTGGCTTTGCGCCTATTTTCAGACACACCCCAGCAATGCATCACTTTTGCGCCTACAGATACGCCAGAAATACTGATGTATCTGTAATTCCTTGCGACATGATGCGACATACAGTAAATATGACGCATCCGTCATGTCGCAAGGAGGGTGCACTAAGAAGTGACGCATCCCTGTTTTCACACAGCGATGCATCACTTCTCATAAATAAGGCCCTAAATGTGTTTACATCTAATATTCAGGGATAGTTATGTGTGTTTTCAATATTGTAACACAGCAGCAGCTCACCAATATTACTGCAAATAATCTCTGTGACGCCCTCCCATTTCTTATATGTTAGGCCTTGTTTTGATCTAAAAGAAACTTTTTTTCTGTATATGGCATGAAACATAAACGCATCAGGCACATAAAACATAAATTAAAGGAAAACAGTATTTAAAACAATCCGTTTAAGAAATAATCAAGGTCATTAGGGCAAAACTCTGGAGAATGGAGCTGACTCTGTCAGGGGGCCCCCTGAAAGGCTGGGGCCCTGGGCCAGAGCCCACTTTGCCCATGCATTAAAACGTCTCTGCCTCCTAACTGCGGGTTCTACTTCTAGGTGACTCCATGTCACTAAGGACGCGCTAGTCCAGTCCAGGGTTTACATTGAACAACCTAAGGCATTCTGGGAGTCGCTGTCCGCGTGTTTTTTAATGATGAATAAAAGACACCCTCCGATGCTGCAGCATTGTGTCCTCGTGACAGGAAGTCACCTGACCTCTAATGCCCACTCACTCCAGGAGAAACGTTCGGGAGGCGACGCTTCCGCGCTCTCTTAATCTCCAAACAGCTTCACCTGGAGCGCCCAGTAGGCAAAATGCCGATTCCACGTTTGCACACACGTGCAGGGCGCGGGAGCGTTCGCCCAGTGCCTGGCTGCGCTCGCCTGCCAAGGCTTGTCCCTTCATTACACGTGCCCGTTCT
The DNA here is from genome assembly GCF_964204655.1 of Triturus cristatus. Classification (NCBI taxonomy): domain Eukaryota; kingdom Metazoa; phylum Chordata; class Amphibia; order Caudata; family Salamandridae; genus Triturus; species Triturus cristatus. The sequence goes on from NC_140589.1 coordinate 46,197,756, forward strand.
TTTGTGGTATTTCGGTTTGACTTGGTAATTTCCGGGTGTGACATGTTCTGCACATAATTCCGAGCCCTGCGGAAACAGGGCTTTGTGTGGAGACTTGAAGCCTGGAAGCTAAAAAAAACATGACGTCCTGGGTGTATAGTCGTCTCTTTCTGTGTGAGCTGTCACATGTCTGTCTACAGCACTTCGGGTGACCACAGCATTGACCTCCACTGCTGGGGCAGCACGCCAAGGTCTGGTGCCCTCGTGGACAGTGCATCCACTGCAGGGGTCTGTGTGCGACCTCAGGGTCACAGCTTCAAATCCCTACGGGTCCACTCAGCCCTTCATCCTTCCCAGGTCAATAAAATCAGTGTCATTAAGTTGGGTAACAATAAACATCTGTAATTCAGCACCAAGATACCCTTTTGGATGTTACATGTAGTTCACCACTGGCCGCAGGGCCGGTGCAAAGCATGGGCAGTATGGACAGCTGCCCAGGGCCTCGCTCTCAGCCCACCAGCGTGGGCCACGCACCAGTACAACACACCTCCAAACAGGGCTGGACTGGCCGTAGCGGGCACCGGACAATCCACCAGCCGCATGTGTGGGGGCCGGTTTTGGGCCCCTGGGTGCCGTTTTTGTTACAGGGCCGTTTTTGCATCATAGCTGCAAAATCGGCCCTGTAACAAAATCGGCCGTAAACCGGCCCTGGCAAAGAGCTCGGCGGCTCCGCCAACCCCCGGGGGGCATGCAGAGCACTTTGCCAGGGCCGGTTTTGGTCCCCAGTCCGGCCCTGCCTCCAAACCCCTTCTGCCCCTGCCGATCCCATTGCCGAAAGGTGTCTGTTTGCAATTGGGCTTACAGGAGGGGCCCCCTCCCTGGGCCTATCAGGGATGGTGTCCTGGGGCACGCTTCATCTTGTGCCAGTTGCAAGGAGAGCATTTTGCAGGTGTATCCTGAAATTAGGCCTCCTGCCTGGTTGCCCTCTGAGAGACACTGTGGGACGCCCATTGTCAGCACTTTACCGTCTGCACAGTTTTGACTCTCAGGCCCCAATCTAGTCTCACACCTTCGGCCCAATATGAGCTGTGAAAGAGGTGCTTGTAGGTGGCAGAGAGGGGAGCTGCGGCCCAGGAGGAGTCTGCTCAAAGCAGCTTCCGGAGACCTGTGAATTAGAGGGGCCTCGCACATTCCTCTTCGTCCAGGGCCCCTAAATATCCTAGAACTGTCCCAGTGGCACATTTGGGGCCTTTGAAGATGTAGGTGGTTGTATCGTGAAGGGCTTGAGGCCCAGCCATGGCTCATTGAGTAGGAGATAGTTCACCGTGTTGGTACAGCAGCCTGGGCTACGCTAGAGAGACGACCGCCTGCGTGGTTGAAAGGGTCCTGGGATTCATTCATCATTCTGTGGAGTGGCGGTGGCTTTGGTGATGTGAGTCAGCAGTGTTGGCTCTTTAGTTGGGTGATGATGGCTTCGTCTACTCTACTCTTAAGTCGGAATCACAATTTGTCCTTCTTGGTTCTTTCAAAGTCTTTCGAGAGCTATCTTTTTACTTGTTTCTCACTGCAGTGAGTAGGCAAATCTTGTCTCGTTATCCAAGTAGCAAGAATGCTTTAGTTTGAAGAACCACAAAAAAGTAGATGTTGGTCCAGTTTTGTACCGCATGGATCCCGAGCAGTGTAGCTGAAGCGCTTTGCAGTCGAGGTTTGTCCAAAGTTTTGTGTTGCTCTTGATCTTGGAGGTTGTTGGGATGGTCTGTACGGCTGGTCGGTAGAGTTGGAGGATGATGGCGTAGAGTTCATGTAGGGGGAGAACATGTTTGACCGTGATAGTAATGGATCTCTGGGTTGCAAAGATTGCTCCCAGTATGTATCTGCCTGGGTGAATGGGGCTGGATACCAGCGGGTGCAGGGTTCGCGCTTTTCAGGTCCGTCGCAGAGTAAGCCATGAAACAGGCAGCAAACATTAAGGATGAAGCGATCCTCATGAAAGAGGCCATATTGTCTGATGGTATTATCCTGCGTGTAACATCCTCCAGAATCCTAGCTCACTAGTAGCATCTAGAGTGCAAGGAATGAGACAGCTTCATTCGTGCCAAGGATGCCCACCGCACCATAGATCACTAGTAGCGTCTAGAGTGCAAGGGATGAGACCGCTTCATTCGTGCCAAGGATGCCCACCGCATCATAGATCACTAGTAGCGTCTAGAGTGCAAGGGATGAGACCGCTTCATTCGTGCCAAGGATGCCCACCGCATCATAGATCACTAGTAGCATCTAGAGTGCAAGGAATGAGACAGCTTCATTCGTGCCAAGGATGCCCACCGCATCATAGATCACTAGTAGCGTCTAGAGTGCAAGGGATGAGACCGCTTCATTCGTGCCAAGGATGCCCACCGCATCATAGATCACTAGTAGCGTCTAGAGTGCAAGGGATGAGACCGCTTCATTCGTGCCAAGGATGCCCACCGCATCATAAAATCACTAGTAGCGTCTAGAGTGCAAGGGATGAGACCGCTTCATTCGTGCCAAGGATGCCCACCGCATCATAAAATCACTAGTAGCGTCTAGAGTGCAAGGGATGAGACCGCTTCATTTGTGCCAAGGATGCCCAACGCATCATAGATCACTAGTAGCGTCTAGAGTGCAAGGGATGAGACCGCTTCATTCGTGCCAAGGATGCCCACCGCATCATAAAATCACTAGTAGCGTCTAGAGTGCAAGGGATGAGACCGCTTCATTCGTGCCAAGGATGCCCACCGCATCATAAAATCACTAGTAGCGTCTAGAGTGCAAGGGATGAGACCGCTTCATTTGTGCCAAGGATGCCCACCGCATCATAGATCACTAGTAGCGTCTAGAGTGCAAGGGATGAGACCGCTTCATTTGTGCCAAGGATGCCCACCGCATCATAGATCACTAGTAGCTTCTAGAGTGCACGGGATGAGACCGCTTCTTTCGTGCCAAGGATGCCCACCGCATCATAGATCACTAGTAGCGTCTAGAGTGCAAGGGATGAGACCGCTTCATTCGTGCCAAGGATGCCCATCGCATCATAGATCACTAGTAGCGTCTAGAGTGCACGGGATGAGACCGCTTCTTTCGTGCCAAGGATGCCCACCGCATCATAGATCACTAGTAGCGTCTAGAGTGCAAGCGATGAGACCGCTTCATTCGTGCCAAGGATGCCCACCACATCATAGATTACTAGTAGCGTCTAGAGTGCAAGGGATGAGACCGCTTCATTCGTGCCAAGGATGCCCACCGCATCATAGATCACTAGTAGCGTCTAGAGTGCACGGGATGAGACCGCTTCTTTCGTGCCAAGGATGCCCACCGCATCATAGATCACTAGTAGCGTCTAGAGTGCAAGGGATGAGACCGCTTCATTCATGCCAAGGATGTCCACCGCATCAAAGATCACTAGTAGCGTCTAGAGTGCAAGGGATGAGACCGCTTCATTCGTGCCAAGGATGCCCACCGCATCATAGATCACTAGTAGCGTCTAGAGTGCAAGGGATGATACCGCTTCATTCGTGCCAAGGATGCCCACCGCATCATAGATCTCTAGTAGCGTCTAGAGTGCAAGGGATGAGACCGCTCATTCGTGCCAAAGATGCCCACCGCATCATAGATCACTAGTAGCGTCTAGAGTGCAAGAGATGAGACCGCTTCATTCGTGCCAAGGATGCCCACCGCATCATAGATCACTAGTAGCGTCTAGAGTGCAAGGGATGAGACCGCTTCATTCATGCCAGGGATGCCCACCGCATCATAGATCACTAGTAGCGTCTAGAGTGCAAGGGATGAGACCGCTTCATTCGTGCCAAGGATGCCCACCGCATCATAGATCACTAGTAGCGTCTAGAGTGCAAGGGATGAGACCGCTTCATTCGTGCCAAGGATGCCCACCGCATCATAGATCACTAGTAGCGTCTAGAGTGCAAGGGATGAGACCGCTTCATTCGTGCCAAGGATGCCCACCACATCATAGATCACTAGTAGCGTCTAGAATGCAAGGGATGAGACTGCTTCATTCGTGCCAAGAATGACCACCGCATCATAGATCACTAGTAGCGTCTAGAGTGCAAGGGATGAGACCGCTTCATTCGTGCCAAGGATGCCCACCGCATCATAGATCACTAGTAGCGTCTAGAGTGCAAGGGATGAGACCGCTTCATTCGTGCCAAGGATGCCCACCGCATCATAGATCACTAGTAGCGTCTAGAGTGCAAGGGATGAGACCGCTTCATTCGTGCCAAGGATGCCCACCGCATCATAGATCACTAGTAGCGTCTAGAGTGCAAGGGATGAGACCGCTTCATTCGTGCCAAGGATGCCCACCGCATCATAGATCACTAGTAGCGTCTAGAGTGCAAGGGATGAGACCGCTTCATTCGTGCCAAGGATGCCCATCGCATCATAGATCACTAGTAGCGTCTAGAGTGCAAGGGATGAGACCGCTTCATTTGTGCCAAGGATGCCCACCACATCATAGATCACTAGTAGCGTCTAGAGTGCAAGGGATGAGGCCGCTTCATTCGTGCCAAGGATGCCCACCGCATCATAGATCACTAGTAGCGTCTAGAGTGCAAGGGATGAGACCGCTTCATTCGTGCCAAGGATGCCCACCACATCATAGATCACTAGTAGCGTCTAGAGTGCAAGGGATGAGGCCGCTTCATTCGTGCCAAGGATGCCCACCGCATTATAGATCACTAGTAGCATCTCGAGTGCAAGGGATGAGACCGCTTCATTTGTGCCAAGGATACCCATCGCATCATAGATCACTAGTAGCGTGTAGAGTGGAATGGATGAGACCGCTTCATTCGTGCCAAGGATTCCCACCGCATCATAGATCACTAGTAGCATCTAGAGTGGAATGGATGAGACCGCTTCATTCGTGCCAAGGATGCCCACCGCATCATAGATCACTAGTAGCGTCTAGAGTGCAAGGCATGAGGCCGCTTCATTCGTGCCAAGGATGCCCACCGCATCATAGATCACTAGTAGCGTCTAGAGTGCAAGGGATGAGACCGCTTCATTCGTGCCAAGGATGCCCACCTCATCATAGATCACTAGTAGCGTCTAGAGTGCAAGGGATGAGACGGCTTCATTCGTGCCAAGGATGCCCACCGCATCATCGATCACTAGTAGCGTCTAGAGTGCAAGGGATGAGATCTCTTCATTTGTGCCAAGGATGCCCACCGCATCATAGATCACTAGTAGCGTCTAGAGTGCAAGGGATGAGACCGCTTCATTCGTGCCAAGGATGCCCATCGCATCATAGATCACTAGTAGCGTCTAGAGTGCAAGGGATGAGACCGCTTCATTCGTGCCAAGGATGCCCACCACATCATAGATCACTAGTAGCGTCTAGAGTGCAAGGGATGAGACCGCTTCATTCGTGCCAAGGATGCCCACCGCATCATAGATCACTAGTAGCGTCTAGAGTGCAAGGGATGAGACCGCTTCATTCGTGCCAAGGATGCCCATCGCATCATAGATCACTAGTAGCGTCTAGAGTGCAAGGGATGAGACCGCTTCATTCGTGCCAAGGATGCCCACCGCATCATAGATCACTAGTAGCGTCTAGAGTGCAAGGGATGAGGCCGCTTCTCTCGTGCCAAGGATGCCCACCGCATCATAGATCACTAGTAGCGTCTAGAGTGCAAGGGATGAGACCGCTTCATTCGTGCCAAGGATTCCCACCGCATCATAGATCACTAGTAGCGTCTAGAGTGCAAGGGATGAGACAGCTTCATTCGTGCCAAGGATGCCCACCGCATCATAGATCACTAGTAGCGTCTAGAGTGCAAGGGATGAGATCTCTTCATTTGTGCCAAGGATGCCCATCGCATCATAGATCACTAGTAGCGTCTAGAGTGCAAGGGATGAGACCGCTTCATTCGTGCCAAGGATGCCCACCGCATCATAGATCACTAGTAGCGTCTAGAGTGCAAGGGATGAGACCGCTTCATTTGTGCCAAGGATGCCCACCGCATCATAGATCACTAGTAGCGTCTAGAGTGGAAGGGATGAGACCGCTTCATTCGTGCCAAGGATGCCCATCGAATCATAGATCACTAGTAGCGTCTAGAGTGGAAGGGGTGAGACCGCTTCATTCGTGCCAAGGATGCCCACCACATCATAGATCACTAGTAGCGTCTAGAGTGCAAGAGATGAGACCGCTTCATTCGTGCCAAGGATGCCCACCTCATCATAGATCACTAGTAGCGTCTAGAGTGCAAGGGATGAGACGGCTTCATTCGTGCCAAGGATGCCCACCGCATCATCGATCACTAGTAGCGTCTAGAGTGCAAGGGATGAGATCTCTTCATTTGTGCCAAGGATGCCCACCGCATCATAGATCACTAGTAGCGTCTAGAGTGCAAGGGATGAGACCGCTTCATTCGTGCCAAGGATGCCCATCGCATCATAGATCACTAGTAGCGTCTAGAGTGCAAGGGATGAGACCGCTTCATTCGTGCCAAGGATGCCCACCACATCATAGATCACTAGTAGCGTCTAGAGTGCAAGGGATGAGACCGCTTCATTCGTGCCAAGGATGCCCACCGCATCATAGATCACTAGTAGCGTCTAGAGTGCAAGGGATGAGACCGCTTCATTCGTGCCAAGGATGCCCATCGCATCATAGATCACTAGTAGCGTCTAGAGTGCAAGGGATGAGACCGCTTCATTCGTGCCAAGGATGCCCACCGCATCATAGATCACTAGTAGCGTCTAGAGTGCAAGGGATGAGGCCGCTTCTTTCGTGCCAAGGATGCCCACCGCATCATAGATCACTAGTAGCGTCTAGAGTGCAAGGGATGAGACCGCTTCATTCGTGCCAAGGATTCCCACCGCATCATAGATCACTAGTAGCGTCTAGAGTGCAAGGGATGAGACAGCTTCATTCGTGCCAAGGATGCCCACCGCATCATAGATCACTAGTAGCGTCTAGAGTGCAAGGGATGAGATCTCTTCATTTGTGCCAAGGATGCCCATCGCATCATAGATCACTAGTAGCGTCTAGAGTGCAAGGGATGAGACCGCTTCATTCGTGCCAAGGATGCCCACCGCATCATAGATCACTAGTAGCGTCTAGAGTGCAAGGGATGAGACCGCTTCATTTGTGCCAAGGATGCCCACCGCATCATAGATCACTAGTAGCGTCTAGAGTGGAAGGGATGAGACCGCTTCATTCGTGCCAAGGATGCCCATCGAATCATAGATCACTAGTAGCGTCTAGAGTGGAAGGGGTGAGACCGCTTCATTCGTGCCAAGGATGCCCACCACATCATAGATCACTAGTAGCGTCTAGAGTGCAAGAGATGAGACCGCTTCATTCGTGCCAAGGATGCCCACCGCATCATAGATCACTAGTAGCGTCTAGAGTGCAAGGGATGAGACCGCTTCATTCATGCCAGGGATGCCCACCGCATCATAGATCACTAGTAGCGTCTAGAGTGCAAGGGATGAGACCGCTTCATTCGTGCCAAGGATGCCCACCGCATCATAGATCACTAGTAGCGTCTAGAGTGCAAGGGATGAGACCGCTTCATTCATGCCAGGGATGCCCACCGCATCATAGATCACTAGTAGCGTCTAGAGTGCAAGGGATGAGACCGCTTCATTCGTGCCAAGGATGCCCACCGCATCATAGATCACTAGTAGCGTCTAGAGTGCAAGGGATGAGACCGCTTCATTCGTGCCAAGGATGCCCACCGCATCATAGATCACTAGTAGCGTCTAGAGTGCAAGGGATGAGACCGCTTAATTCGTGCCAAGGATGCCCACCGCATCATAGATCACTAGTACCGTCTAGAGTGCAAGGGATGAGACCGCTTCATTCGTGCCAAGGATGCCCATCGCATCATAGATCACTAGTAGCGTCTAGAGTGCAAGGGATGAGACCGCTTCATTCGTGCCAAGGATGCCCACCGCATCATAGATCACTGGTAGCATCTAGAGTGCAAGAGATGAGACCGCTTCATTCGTGCCAAGGATGCCCACCACATCATAGATCACTAGTAGCGTCTAGAGTGCAAGGGATGAGACCGCTTCATTCGTGCCAAGGATGCCCACCGCATCATAGATCACTAGTAGCGTCTAGAGTGCAAGGGATGAGACCCCTTCATTTGTGCCAAGGATGCCCATCGCATCATAGATCACTAGTAGCGTCTAGAGTGCAAGGGATGAGACCGCTCATTTGTGCCAAAGATGCCCACCGCATCATAGATCACTAGTAGCGTCTAGAGTGCAAGGGATGAGACCGCTTCATTCGTGCCAAGGATGCCCACCGCATTATAGATCACTAGTAGCGTCTAGAGTGCAAGGGATGAGACCGCTTCATTTGTGCCAAGGATGCCCACCACATCATAGATCACTAGTAGCGTCTAGAGTGCAAGGGATGAGACCGCTTCATTCGTGCCAAGGATGCCCACCGCATCATAGATCACTAGTAGCGTCTAGAGTGCAAGGGATGAGACCGCTTCATTCGTGCCAAGGATGCCCATCGCATCATAGATCACTAGTAGCATCTAGAGTGCAAGGGATGAGACCGCTTCATTCGTGCCAAGGATGCCCACCGCATCATAGATCACTAGTAGCGTCTAGAGTGCAAGGGATGAGGCCGCTTCTTTCGTGCCAAGGATGCCCACCGCATCATAGATCACTAGTAGCGTCTAGAGTGGAAGGGGTGAGACCGCTTCATTCGTGCCAAGGATGCTCATCGCATCATAGATCACTAGTAGCGTCTAGAGTGCAAGAGATGAGACCGCTTCATTCGTGCCAAGGATGTTCGTCGCATCATAGATCACCAGTAGCGTCTAGAGTGCAAGGGATGAGACAGCTTCATTCGTGCCAAGGATTCCCACCGCATCATAGATCACTAGTAGCGTCTAGAGTGCAAGGGATGAGACAGCTTCATTCGTGCCAAGGATTCCCACCGCATCATAGATCACTAGTAGCGTCTAGAGTGCAAGGGATGAGACAGCTTCATTCGTGCCAAGGATGCCCACCGCATCATAGATCACTAGTAGCGTCTAGAGTGCAAGGGATGAGATCTCTTCATTTGTGCCAAGGATGCCCATCGCATCATAGATCACTAGTAGCGTCTAGAGTGCAAGGGATGAGACCGCTTCATTTGTGCCAAGGATGCCCACCACATCATAGATCACTAGTAGCGTCTAGAGTGCAAGGGATGAGACCGCTTCATTCGTGCCAAGGATGCCCACCGCATCATAGATCACTAGTAGCGTCTAGAGTGCAAGGGATGAGACCGCTTCATTTGTGCCAAGGATGCCCACCGCATCATAGATCACTAGTAGCGTCTAGAGTGGAAGGGATGAGACCGCTTCATTCGTGCCAAGGATGCCCATTGAATCATAGATCACTAGTAGCGTCTAGAGTGGAAGGGGTGAGACCGCTTCATTCGTGCCAAGGATGCCCACCACATCATAGATCACTAGTAGCGTCTAGAGTGCAAGAGATGAGACCGCTTCATTCGTGCCAAGGATGCCCACCGCATCATAGATCACTAGTAGCGTCTAGAGTGCAAGGGATGAGACCGCTTCATTCATGCCAGGGATGCCCACCGCATCATAGATCACTAGTAGCGTCTAGAGTGGAAGGGATGAGACCGCTTCATTCGTGCCAAGGATGCCCACCGCATCATAGATCACTAGTAGCGTCTAGAGTGCAAGGGATGAGACCCCTTCATTTGTGCCAAGGATGCCCATCGCATCATAGATCACTAGTAGCGTCTAGAGTGCAAGGGATGAGACCGCTTCATTCGTGCCAAGGATGCCCACCGCATCATAGATCACTAGTAGCGTCTAGAGTGCAAGGGATGAGACCCCTTCATTTGTGCCAAAGATGCCCACCGCATCATAGATCACTAGTAGCGTCTAGAGTGCAAGGGATGAGACCGCTTCATTCGTGCCAAGGATGCCCACCGCATTATAGATCACTAGTAGCGTCTAGAGTGCAAGGGATGAGGCCGCTTCATTCGTGCCAAGGATGCCCATCGCATTATAGATCACTAGTAGCGTCTAGAGTGCAAGGGATGAGACCGCTTCATTTGTGCCAAGGATGCCCACCGCATCATAGATCACTAGTAGTGTCTAGAGACTCTAGAGTGCACGGGATGAGACCGCTTCATTCGTGCCAAGGATGCCCACCGCATCATAGATCACTAGTAGCGTCTAGAGTGCAAGGGATGAGACAGCTTCATTCGTGCCAAGGATGCCCACCGCATCATAGATCACTAGTAGCGTCTAGAGTGCAAGGGATGAGATCTCTTCATTTGTGCCAAGGATGCCCACTGCATCATAGATCACTAGTAGCGTCTAGAGTGCAAGAGATGAGACCGCTTCATTCGTGCCAAGGATGCCCATCGCATCATAGATCACTAGTAGCGTCTAGAGTGCAAGGGATGAGACCGCTTCATTCGTGCCAAGGATGCCCACCGCATCATAGATCACTAGTAGCGTCTAGAGTGCAAGGGATGAGACCGCTTCATTCGTGCCAAGGATGCCCACCGCATCATAGATCACTAGTAGCGTCTAGAGTGCAAGGGATGAGACCGCTTCATTCGTGCCAAGGATGCCCACCGCATTATAGATCACTAGTAGCGTCTAGAGTGCAAGGGATGAGACCGCTTCATTTGTGCCAAGGATGCCCACCGCATCATAGATCACTAGTAGTGTCTAGAGACTCTAGAGTGCACGGGATGAGACCGCTTCATTCGTGCCAAGGATGCCCACCGCATCATAGATCACTAGTAGCGTCTAGAGTGCAAGGGATGAGACCGCTTCATTCGTGCCAAGGATGTCCACCGCATCATAGATTACTAGTAGCATCTAGAGTGGAATGGATGAGACCGCTTCATTCGTGCCAAGGATGCCCACCGCATCATAGATCACTAGTAGCGTCTAGAGTGCAAGGGATGAGACCGCTTCATTCGTGCCAAGGATGCCCACCGCATCATAGATCACTAGTAGCGTCTAGAGTGCAGGGGATGAGACCGCTTCATTCGTGCCAAGGATGCCCACTGCATCATAGATCACTAGTAGCGTCTAGAGTGCAAGGGGTGAGACCACTTCATTCGTGCCAAGGATGCCCACCGCATCGTAGATCACTAGTAGCGTCTAGAGTGCAAGGCATGAGGCCGCTTCATTCGTGCCAAGGATGCCCACCGCATCATAGATCACTAGTAGCGTCTAGAGTGCAAGGGATGAGATCTCTTCATTTGTGCCAAGGATGCCCACCGCATCATAGATCACTGGTAGCATCTAGAGTGCAAGGGATGAGACCGCTTCATTCGTGCCAAGGATGCCCACCGCATCATAGATCACTAGTAGCGTCTAGAGTGCAAGAGATGAGACCGCTTCATTCGTGCCAAGGATGCCCACCGCATCATAGATCACTAGTAGCGTCTAGAGTGCAAGGGATGAGACCGCTTCATTCGTGCCAAGGATGCCCACCGCATCATAGATCACTAGTAGCATCTAGAGTGCAAGGGATGAGACCGCTTCATTCGTGCCAAGGATGCCCACCGCATCATAGATTACTAGTAGCATCTAGAGTGGAATGGATGAGACCGCTTCATTCGTGCCAAGGATGCCCACCGCATCATAGATCACTAGTAGCGTCTAGAGTGCAAGGGATGAGACAGCTTCATTCGTGCCAAGGATGCCCACCGCATCATAGATCACTAGTAGCGTCTAGAGTGCAAGGGATGAGACCGCTTCATTCGTGCCAAGGATGCCCACCGCATCATAGATCACTAGTAGCGTCTAGAGTGGAAGGGGTGAGACCGCTTCATTCGTGCCAAGGATGCCCACCACATCATAGATCACTAGTAGCGTCTAGAGTGCAAGGGATGAGACCGCTTCATTCGTGCCAAGGATGCCCACCGCATCATAGAGCACTAGTAGCGTCTAGAGTGCAAGGGATGAGACCGCTTCATTCGTGCCAAGGATGCCCACCGCATCATAGATCACTAGTAGCATCTAGAGTGCAAGGGATGAGACCGCTTCATTCGTGCCAAGGATGCCCACTGAATCATAGATCACTAGTAGCGTCTAGAGTGCAAGGGATGAGACCGCTTCATTCGTGCCAAGGATGCCCACCGCATCATAGATCACTAGTAGCGTCTAGAGTGCAAGGGATGAGACCGCTTCATTCGTGCCAAGGATGCCCACCGCATCATAGATTACTAGTAGCATCTAGAGTGGAATGGATGAGACCGCTTCATTCGTGCCAAGGATGCCCACCGCATCATAGATCACTAGTAGCGTCTAGAGTGCAAGGGATGAGACAGCTTCATTCGTGCCAAGGATGCCCACCGCATCATAGATCACTAGTAGCGTCTAGAGTGCAAGGGATGAGACCGCTTCATTCGTGCCAAGGATGCCCACCGCATCATAGATCACTAGTAGCGTCTAGAGTGGAAGGGGTGAGACCGCTTCATTCGTGCCAAGGATGCCCACCACATCATAGATCACTAGTAGCGTCTAGAGTGCAAGGGATGAGACCGCTTCATTCGTGCCAAGGATGCCCACCGCATCATAGAGCACTAGTAGCGTCTAGAGTGCAAGGGATGAGACCGCTTCATTCGTGCCAAGGATGCCCACCGCATCATAGATCACTAGTAGCGTCTAGAGTGCAAGGGATGAGACCGCTTCATTCGTGCCAAGGATGCCCACCGCATCATAGATCACTAGTAGCGTCTAGAGTGCAAGGGATGAGACCGCTTCATTCGTGCCAAGGATGCCCACTGCATCATAGATCACTAGTAGCGTCTAGAGTGCAAGGGGTGAGACCACTTCATTCGTGCCAAGGATGCCCACCGCATCGTAGATCACTAGTAGCGTCTAGAGTGCAAGGCATGAGGCCGCTTCATTCGTGCCAAGGATGCCCACCGCATCATAGATCACTAGTAGCGTCTAGAGTGCAAGGGATGAGATCTCTTCATTTGTGCCAAGGATGCCCACCGCATCATAGATCACTAGTAGCGTCTAGAGTGCAAGGGATGAGACCGCTTCATTCGTGCCAAGGATGCGCATTACAATTAATCCTTTAATAATAACAAAAGTTGGCATCTGCTGTTGGCCCTGAAGTGGCCAATAGTTTATGCCAATGAACAGTCTACTCGCTGCCATGGTAGACACATATAGCAATATTGTGTTATGGTAACCAGCAGTTTTTTAGCCTCAGTAATATCAATAACACCTCTCGGTGGGATCCACAAGACCCCCTCTCTGGTGGAACAGTTACTTAGATTAAAGGAAATCATCAAAGTACAAATTAGTCAGGAAAAAGTACACATGTCACTCTGAGTCCAGAGGATATAGGGTTCAGTTGAAGGGGAAAGGAGACTTATCATTAGTCTGCACATTTTCAGAAACAGCAGACTGCAAGAGCCGCCCTGCAGGAAGCTGCAGCCGGTTAGTTGCCGGAACGAACCTGCAGCAGGTGATCGCAGCCCAGACATCCGGCGAGGTTTGCGGCTACTAGTGCAGCTGCATTGAGGGATCTGCATCTGCCAGGGGTTCACCAGCAACAAAATATGAAACCTTGAAGAAAAACAGGCTGCCAGCTAAAACCTCAACAGATGTGTTTCAAGTCAAGAAAGGTGGCCCTACGTGTAATATCAAAACGCAAATGAAAAAAAGAAAACACGTGGGCGAGTCCTATGGAGCTGCTCCAAAAAATCATGTAAGAGTGGCACTGAAGTACTTCTCTTTTACATACAATTACTGCTTTTATTAATTGGCCTCGAAACGGGAATTCACCGGAAACATGCAACTATTAATTAAACTGCAAATAGGGCACAGCCCTTGTATTTATACTAATTGTTCATGAACACTCCCTGGACGCTCTTCTTCTATTCCCATGCTAGGTGTTTTGCAGTCCGTCCACAAGAGGGCGTAATCGTACATAAAAGGGCACTTTTGTAGTTCCACTCCCCCTACCATAAATGCTTTTTTGCTTCGATCCCCTACTAGTCGAACACATTTGGTGCCCAGTCGGAGCCAGGCATGCCACTGCTCCCACTGTGTTCCTTCGGCTGGATGAAACACACCATGGGCCTCTACAGCCAGAGGGGTGTCTTCCAAGAGTGTGAGGTCTGGGGCAGGGCCACTGGAATTATGTGGCTGTGCAGCCGTGGGGATTTTCTCATAATTATAGATTTGACGCATTTGCCAGATAGTCCATCACCTGCCACATGATATGCAGATTTTAACAACAAAAAAATGTGTTTGTAGCTCAAACGGGTCAAGGATTGCTAAAAATGCAATGGCGCGTGTTGCCGCGCAGTGGAAGGCCCTTTGTCTGGCTGAACTGGTCACCTTTCTGTTGACGATTGTTGTATTTGGGTGTTAAACCGGTACTAATGAGATGCAACCAATGCCCATACAGTGTTACCAAGCTTAAAAATTACTAAATAATGAAGCAACACTATTAAGAGATGTGCCGCATTATGCCGCATAATTTGGCCTTCCGTGCTGCATAATTTACCCAATCCTACCATATAATTTGGCCCTCTGATGCCGCATAATTCCAGTGGCCCTGGTCTTGGGCCTGCTGTGTGAGCTAAAGCACATTGAGGGCCACAACGATTGTGTGCAGCAGCAGGCGGTGTCTCGACCCCTATATGGGTATCTGCACACCAGGCAACCCTGCCAAAATGAAAGGCGTATTCGAGGGCCCTGCTGTAATGTTTTTGAATGAGGCAGTTCTGGTGAAAAGTCACGTCCATGGGGTTTAATTGTCATTGAAAGTTGTAAATGAATGTATATAGCGCTTATGACCCTTAGGAGGCAGTGAAGCGCTTTGACGAGTAGCAAGCTATTCTGGAACGCACGATTAGTAGTTAGAAGGTTAGCACAGTTCTTTGTGTTTATCCTGTGCAGTAGTTGTGCTAAGATTGTGCTCTTGATTTCTTGTGTCTTTAGTAGAGTTTGGGGAAGGGATAGAATGATGGAGGATTTGAAAAGGGGGGAGTAGTGAGTGGTTTTTGTAAGTAATAGTCAGAGTCGGATTGGTAACGTGGGCACTCGGGCCCAGTGGGTGCCTGAGCGTCCTTTCTGAAGGCAGATGGGCGTCCATTACCTCCCTTTTATCAACGGCAGAGGTGGCACTCCCTTCCTCTCGCTGGGCGGCACATTAATATATATAAACAAAAATCCGATTGGCCGCACTCTGCTCGTCCTACCAGCGTGTGACCCCAAAGCATTGGGGTCCATGAAGTAGCGTCGGCGGGTACGCCTATGCCAAAAGTTTAAAATGAAAATGAGTGTCGCGTTAGCCATCCCTGGACAGGTGTTTCGAGGTAGTTGCCTCTCGTCAGCAGGGAGTAGGTATGTGTGTAGGGTTGCTGCGTAGGCTGCCAAAAAATATTCTCGGGTAAAGTACCACTCAAGGCGCGCAGGTGCGTAGCCAAGGGCTCGTCAGCCCCACCGGCTCAAGGGAGCCTGAATATAAACAAAAATCCGATTGGCCGCACTCTGCTCGTCCTACCAGCGTGTGACCCCAAAGCATTGTGGTCCATGAAGTAGCGTCGGCGGGTACGCCTATGCCAAAAGTTTAAAATGAAAATGAATGTCGCGTTAGCCATCCCTGGACACGTATTTCGAAGTAGTTGCCTCTCGTCAGCAGGGAGTAAGTATGTGTGTGGGGTTGCTGCGTAGGCTGCCAAAAAATATTCTCAGGTAAAGTACCACTCAAGGTGCGCAGGTGCGTAGCCAAGGGCTCGTCAGCCCCACCGGCTCAAGGGAGCCTGAATATAAACAAAAATCCGATTGGCCGCACTCTGCTCGTCCTACCAGCATGTGACCCCAAAGCATTGTGGTCCATGAAGTAGCGTCGGCGGGTAAGCCTATGCCAAAAGTTTAAAATGAAAATGAGTGTCGCGTTAGCCATCCCTGGACACGTGTTTCGAGGTAGTTGCCTCTCGTCAGCAGGGAGTAGGTATGTGTGTGGGGTTGCTGTGTAGGCTGCCAAAAAATATTCTCGGGTAAAGTACCACTCAAGGCGCGCAGGTGCGTAGCCAAGGGCTCGTCAGCCCCACCGGCTCAAGGGAGCCTAAATATAAACAAAAATCCGATTGGCCGCACTCTGCTCGTGCTACCAGCGTGTGACCCCAAAGCATTGTGGTCCATGAAGTAGCGTCGGCGGGTACGCCTATACCAAAAGTTTAAAATGAAAATGAGTGTCGCGTTAGCCATCCCTGGACACGTGTTTCGAGGTAGTTGCCTCTCGTCAGCAGGGAGTAGGTATGTGTGTGGGGTTGCTGCGTAGGCTGCCAAAAAATATTCTCGGGAAAAGTACCACTCAAGGCGCGCAGGTGCGTAGCCAAGGGCTCGTCAGACCCACCGGCTCAAGGGAGCCTGAATATAAACAAAAATCCGATTGGCCGCACTCTGCTCGTCCTACCAGCGTGTGACCCCAAAGCATTGTGGTCCATGAAGTAGCGTCGGCGGGTACGCCTATGCCAAAAGTTTAAAATGAAAATGAGTGTCGCGTTAGCCATCCCTGGACACGTGTTTCGAGGTAGTTGCCTCTCATCAGCAGGGAGTAGGTATGTGCCCCGGACCAGCACCTGCGCGCCATGAGTGGTACTTTACCTGATAATACTTTTTTGGCAGTCTACACGGCAACCCCACACACTCACCTACTCCCTGCTGACGAGAGGCAGCTACCTCGAAACACGTGTCCAGGGATGGCTAATGCAACACTTACTTTCTTCGAACACTTTTGGCACAGGCGTAATCGCCGTCGCCACTACATGGACCACAGTTCCTTGGGGTAACATGCTAGTAGGACGAGCGGAGTGCGGCCAATCGGATTTTTTGTATTAAGGCTCCCTTGAGCCATTGGGCTGACGAGCCCCGGACCAGCACCTGCGCGCCATGAGTGGTACTTTACCTGATAATACTTTTTTGGCAGTCTACGCGGCAACCCCACACACTCACCTACTCCCTGCTGACAAGAGGCAACTACCTCGAAACACGTGTCCAGGGATGGCTTATGTCACACTTACTTTCCCCGAACACTTTTGGCACAGGCGTAATCCCCGCCGCCACTACATGGACCACAGTTCCTTGGGGTAATATGCTGGTAGGACGAGCGGAGTGCGGCCAATCTGATTTTTTACATTAATATATATATATATATATATGTATGTATGCCGCCCAGCGAGAGGAAGGGAAGGAAGGGAGTGCCATATATATATATATATACAGGGCAGGGGGCCTGAGCAAAAGTGGCCTCACTTGCTTTCAGGAGTGTTTCACCAGTGTAAACTAATCTGTACTTTTTTTTTTAAACCCCCTACACCCCCCCCCCTCCACCTCCCCCCCCCTTGCCCTCCTCTCCCCGTACTTTTTGAAACATTTCGCCAAAGCAGTGTTTTGCGGAAAGGCAATTTGCAAATGTGTGCCACTTTTTTTTATCATGCCCGGGCCGATTTTTAATCCCACTGCACCCCTGGTGATGGTTGTAAGTGCTTGTAAATTGGGTGGCGTGGCTTAAAAGGAGGAGTGAAAGATTGTGAAGGACGTTTGGGAGTTCACAGTAGTCAGACGGTTTGGGATGAGCGACAGGGTGTAGGGGTGGGAAGTTTACATAGCAAAACAAACAAGCATTGACATAGCCAATAGGTCTTGCCTTTGGGACCTTATAAGTGTTTAGCCATGCAACAATTGCATAACTAAATACTTATAAGGTCCCAAAAGCGAGACCTATTGGCTATGCCAATGCTTGTTCAGACATATTGCACATGGCTTTAAAATAAAAGCAATATGAAACAGTCGACTCTGGCTGCGTCATGGCATTTTCTTTCTTGACATTTAAGTCATGTTGAACAGCAGCCTGCGCTGCTGTGCAGCATGTCTTAAACACATTGATAAAGCCAATAGCTCACACATAGGTGAGGCCTATTGGCTTTGCCAATGCTTGTTTGTTAACTAGATGCCGCGTATGACAGCTAAGAGTTTGCCTTTTGTTGTGAGTGCATTCTTTTGAATAGAGAGTTCCCTGATCAGAAATTCCCCCTTATGTCCTAATTAATAGACATTATAACATAAACAATGGCTTTTCCCATTCCCAAGAAAGTATCCACTAGGTCTATTCAGATGTACAAGGACACACAGGTACAGATGTGCATTAAAACCAAGACCAGAGTAAATACAGCCAGGCTGACAGTATCTGACAATAAAAGCATCAATAGACCTAGAGCCACCCAGGAACAAGCTTGGTCGCTGGGAATGCAAAGCAGGAGAGAGAGGCGGAGGGAGTTGTGTGCACGCGTGCCGGCAAACACGCGAGTGGTGCGCGCGCAACAGCGCCCAAAGTAAAAGTAATCCGAAAGCTGGCAGCTGTGCACGTTCACGCTCACGTGAACGCAAGCATTAGGCCTGCAAAAGCCGGTGGGAAACACTTTTAAAACCCACTTACTGAAAGTCGAGCAATAGCGTATGCGCTGCTGTAGTCTCGACCTAAAGATAGTGGAGGGCCTGGAAAACATCCTGAAACAAGCAGTGAGGTGTGATATTTAGAACCACAAAATAAGCCCTGTATAATTTTGTCTCCGGAAGATGTATTGAGTGCCATCTTGTGCTACCAGAGATTTGTAGCCACTGGTAGATATGTGTTAATTCACTCATTGAGCAACTTCAGGTTATTTACACATTTTAATTGTATTGAACATATATACTTCTCAGTATTTAAAGAGATCTGCTGGGCACATTTCTAATAATTCCCTTGCCCTCATCTGGTCAGGTTACAATACCATGCAGAGGAAACCCTGCCTTGGACTCTTTCAAGGTATGACATCAGAAAGGGAACTTCGAGGGGGCATTGTCTGTGATCAGGGATTACAGATTTTTAAAGTGCTTTTTTGTTTGCATAAGTAGCTGCACTGTTTTACAAAAAAAGGGGTATTTTTGTTTTTACATGTTGCTGAATATGGTGATAGTTCTTGCGAATTGGATTTTTAGGTCCTGGTCTACCAGTCATCTGTCTTCTCTGTTAGCTAAATTTAAGTAGAGAGATTCCTTTAACCTCTGTCCTTCTGAATTTCAGAACAATGTGAAAGAGTTTCCTGTTCCAATAAGATGATGCTTTTTTCCATGTAGCTGGCAAACTCTGTAATGCAATGTGATCAGAGACGACACAATTAGCTATAGCGTGTGTGATTTACAAAATTCAGCGATACATTCACATGCAAATAAACAGGCTTCCAGATGCCTTGACGTTCAGACATCTGTGCGGAAGGCATCTGTGCAATGTTGTGCACATGATAAAATATAGGAAATGAAAATCTATTTACATTGCTGTGACATTGATGGTTAGTCCAGTATTGTTGTGACAAACTGTTCAACAGATAGTTTTTCATGTGTACTCCCTGATTCGTCTGACCAACGTGTTGCAAATGTAGAACCTAGCATTTGTGAGGGTATGCCTATCCATACATATCTAAGGTGCATTGTGTAGGAGGCAATGCTACTCACGCGATATCACAAGCAAGCTGCATAGGAGAACACCTGATGAAAACCGATAGAATTATAAATTTTATGTCTCAATAACATATTCCTTGATTGATTTGGCTTGGCACACAAGTGTAATTTGTACTTGAATGACCGAATCAACAGCTACCTCTGTATCATAAATAAGTATAGAAACTATTGATAGGTTTACATATCTTCTTCGATACAGCTGTTTATGAATTCAGTAGAGATTAGGGCATCAGGGTTCCCACTGGTGGGTGTGGTACCATATTGATTTGAATGGTTATCATTACAGCAGGACACACTTGTCTTCTTATTGGTGTTATGAAGTCACTTGTCTTATTTTGGGAGATTCGTTCCATCCCCTCTGCTCCCACGGTGTCTTCCATTTTTGTTTGTTTTTAACATGTTCTCATTAGTATCCTATGTGAGGTAATGTGGATCAATTCACACTTCGTTTTCTTTGGTGGAGATCTATGTACATTGGCATTGAGAACATTTTGTGAATGGCTTTTTAAGTCTGGACCATCACAACATGCAATTGTAAGATTGTCTCTTGGATTTTCAAGAACTGAATACCCAAGTGAGCAAGTTTAAAACTAACACATATGCATAGTAAGCAAGCATTGGCATAGCCAATAGGTCTCGCTTTTGGGACCTTATAAGTGTTTATTTATGCAACTGTCGCATGGCTAAACACTTATAAGGTCCCAAAGGCGAGACCTATTGGCTATGCCAATGCTTGTTTTACTGTTTTTCAGCTAGTGACATGCACCGAGGTGCTGCAAAGTTCTTTTGAACAAATATGCCATAAGAAGTTTAGTAAATAGACAAGTCATGCAGACTTTGGAGTTGTATGTATTGTCAAAAATAGCGCTACGGGTTAATAAACCTACTGTAAGCATGCAGAGTAAATGCTGGTTGCTTGTGTACTTGTGGTGCCTGGTTCTTGCAGAACGATGTAAGTTTACTATGAGTTAATGCTCTGTGTGCACTGCTGCTGCTGGGGGGTACTCGGGGCGGGAATGCAAGGAACTCACAGGTCTTGACTGGGGTCAAAATTATAGCAGGCATTGGGGGCACAGACAAACATCATCAATAAGGACTAAAGTTTTTTTTTTTAAATATAGCCAACAAAATACACAGCATCTTGCTTTCAATCAGGGCGCCTGTCTGTGGTGGAGATTGAGGCACAACTAATTTCTAGTCAAGTGTTCACTGTGCCGGCGGTGGTGTAGTCTTCCTACAGTGCAGACCCTAGCTCTGCAGGCAGCAGGATGGCAGGTGATCCTAACCCCTACTGCATTACAGGGCACACTAATAAGCGCTGCCTCCCTTCCTTTTGCTCTGTAGCAGGCCTGATGTTCACCAAACACAAAGCTTGGCAACGAGGAAAAACAAGTCCAGTGTGAGTAAAAGTAAGGCGCATGCAGCCTCTATTAAACTGAAAGTGCAACATGGCGTGGTGGCAAAGCTTTAAAAAAAAAAAATTATTGGGGGAAGAGTATGGAAAGGCAGCGTCCCCATTAGAACAGCGACCATTTGAAAGTTTTGCCAAGCCTCAACCGGCATGACGGAACTTCCCCGAGCTACTTAGTATTAGCAGCCTCCCTGTTCGAAGAAGTTAGTATACCGATTTGACCTCGTCACCCAGAAAGCCCATCACATCACTATTTTAAATGTTGTGGACCAGCACTTCTCGTTCGGGCACAGGCATACGTCTAACGCAGTTACCATCATAACAGCATATTTCAGTGCGACCCCCAAAGTGAAACTAAAGCCTCCGACGTAGCTTCTCAAAGTATGAATGATACACCTGCGAACCAGAACCTTGCCACAAGCACCACCTCCCTTTGTATACGCACTACCAGGCAGCGTACAGTGGAAATCCGAAACCGTGACATAGCGCTACTGTCCAATAGCTCACTTGTGGAACTGAACAATAAAAATATATAACTGGTCTGGGAATTAGTTCATCAACACTGGCTGGAAACATTCTTGTGTTGCGAGCCCTGAAAGGCACGACCCTTTCACCCTCAAAAGGACCTTTAGCCCAATTAAGGCCACGTGACACGAGAACCTGCAACGAACCCGACACTGCAGCCTCGCATATTTGCAACGCACTAATATGTGCAATGGCTGCAGAGATATGACCAGTTTAACGAGTAAGTTTATAGATTTATCTCCCCCCACCCTCTACATTATGTAGAACTGCCACAGATTTAAAAAAAACTGGATACGACGGTCAAAAAAACCCCACAAACAAAAAAAACAAGCTTTGGCAACACAGCCGCGAAAGTGAAAGTGATCACGTTCGCGATTACGATCGCGTGCGGAGGAAAGACACATGGCGCTGCGCGCGTGCACGTTCACGTGCACTGAAGCTTTAGGCCACGGCAGCACTTTGAAAAGCCTGTATACAAAATGTCTCGGCCAGATCAGCGCAAGCGCTGGATCAGGCAAGACCTAACTAACTGTGATTTCAGTTCCGTCTCAGGCCTGCCACTCAGGAGCAGCATGGCTGTAGTGGCACTACCAGTGCCAAGAAGGAAATAGACACTGGAATCACAACAGATATACAGGGCTCGAGCCAAGGGTAGACGCGGGTACACGCTGTCTACCCCCTATTTTCAGAGGGTAGATGCTGCCTGCCTGCTGCAAAGCTGGCCACTTTCGGCGAGTGCCACATTTTTTTCCTACTTCTCCCGGAATTCACAGAAATACGCTGAACTCATCCCGGTGTCACTCTCAGCAGCGCCTGCCCGTTGTCTGCTTTTGTTCAGAGCAGCAACGTGCAGGCGGGGAGGGGGCTTATCAGATTCCATCTGAGTCCAAAACAAAAGCCGGAGTTAAAGGGCCATTTGACCTCCTTTTGTTGGAGGATCCTGGCTGGGAGCTATCGGGAGCCTCACACCTGGATGCAATAGATGGGAGGCTCGCATCGTTATCACTTCACAGATACTTAAGAGAGAGAGGCTTTTGACCGTGTTCAGTCCCTGTAAATGAGGGATAATCGTGCCCTGTGAGAATGACAGATGCGTTGGTCTGTCCCAGCAGTTACACACATAACAATTGAAATACCATGATTTTGTTTATTTCTTTACAGCGCTCCTCATCCCAACGCAGGGTGTCGGAGCGCTTTATTTCAGAGATACATATTATAAAATGACAATAAATCAAACGTGTGTCAATCATTGTCAGGTTGTGTTACATAAGACAGTGCGGGTTACAGGGTATAGTAGCCACATATCGTCCTTCATAGCTCACTGTGCAATATTATAAGGGTTACTATGTATGAACTGTAAGTAACAAAAGGATCTCTGTGCTAAAAGCAGTGACCCACTTACCCAGTTACATACAATACAAATCTGTCCTCTGCATGTTACATACTGTGCTTTGCAGGATCCACATTAACCCTCTGTGCTACTTTGTTTCAAACCTAGGACTTGGCAAACCACAGATCTCTCCAGCAAATGCATTAACCGCCAGAGTTATCTTATTATCATTACTATTCCCTGAGATTCAGCTGGCAAGTAAAGTTCTCTGCAGCAGGTGCCTTAACCCCATAAGATATTTTAAACTACAGACATTGCAACCAATTAAGCAGAATAGATTTACAGCCACATTTCTCATTGTTGCCAATTTCTTTGTGGCAGAGTTAAAAAAAAAAAAAATGTATAAGTTGAGGCCCAGATTTTGCGTCTGGGTTGCATCAATATTTTGGCACAACCCCGCTGCAAAATCGGATTTGTTGCATACTGTAATGTGATCAAATGTACTCACGAAAGACCTGCTAAACATATGTGAGGTCTTAAGATGTAATGTCAATTCCTTTGAGGTCATGGGTTGTGATGCCACTTCCTGTGATGCCACATATGTCACGTGCAGTGATGCCACTTCCAGTAATGTCCCTTCCTGTGATGGCACTTCCTGTGATGTCACACACAGTGGTGTCACTTTCTATGATGTCACACGCAGTGATGTCAGACCCATTCTACCCAAGTTGGTGAGCACCCCCACTTCTTTTTTTTGGACGCGAGTCCTGCAGGTATATATATATTTCCTTTGATAGGATGTAACATAGAAGCCCACCATTAGGCGTCCGGTCTTAGCAGATTCTGATCATCAACTCCAGCAGGCATGATCGGAATCTGGATCCTAGCTGGAAGAAAAATAGCACGAGCAGAACGTTTCAGAGAATACTACAATGACCCCCACCCACAGATGGACACCTGAGGTTGGACAGAGTAAAAATGCAA
This sequence comes from Triturus cristatus, assembly GCF_964204655.1. Lineage (NCBI taxonomy): Eukaryota > Metazoa > Chordata > Amphibia > Caudata > Salamandridae > Triturus > Triturus cristatus. The sequence goes on from NC_140589.1 coordinate 46,221,514, forward strand.
CTTGTCCTTGTTTACCTACCTTCATGTGTTGTTCTCAAATAGAAACAGAGATGCAGGCCCTTTATGATGTCCAGATGAAGGTCTGAGGAGAGCGACACTGCTCAGGCGGAGGCCAGAGTCCACCAGGACATGATGGGTATCTACACGTTCAGGAGACTCCGAAATACATCTTTATGGGTTGACCATTGCACAAATGTGTTCCTAAGAGAGCCATGCTGCAGAGAACTGGTATCTGTCCTCCAACATTCCAAAAATTAATTTCCCAGCTCAAGTAATTTCCCAGCTTAGACATGCTGTACATGACGCAGCATACTTACCCAATTGGAGTGGACCGCTGCCTGCGTTTCACGAGTTGTGGGCACGTGGGACCACAATGGAACTGTCCAACAGTCAAGTGTGTCTTGTCATTGAGTGAGGAGCTCCGCCCAGGTACTGTAGTGTTCTCGTCTTTCGATGTATGCAAGCAGTTGTGGCCTCAGGTATAAATAAAGAGTCCACAACGTAACTGAGTGTCCCAGGTGCTCTTTTTTGCACACTGTCTGCATCTGGCCTGGCCCTGACGACTCTTCTGGCCATGGGGATATTACACTGGCAACGAGAATAGTTCCAGGAATCACTTTCTCCCATCATACCTCCCCCACAGTCAGTGGTACCCGGTGTGTTGCTTAGAAATCAAGATTGTCCTACCACCAGCAGGGTGTATACCCCGCTGGGCCCCACCCGCCTTCACTTCCCACCTGAGCTTCGCTGGCAGGCTGCCACCGGACACGTCAGCCCACGCAGCAGGGAGGTGACCCGCGCAGGTGTTGGTTCCATTCCCCACCCTACTCTCCTCTCCGAAATTACAAGGGGGTGATGTAGGAAGCTGGCTCTGTATATACTATACCAAAGTAAGGTATAGTGTGCACAGAGTCCAGTGGATACCCAGCGGCTTTACGCAGGTTAAAGTAGATAATATCTTACTCTTACTGTGGTAGCGTGGTTGAGCAGTCCGACTTATCAGAGCGCTGTGTTAAGCATTTGTTGAGCGCACTCAAGCAAGAAATGATTACACCCACTCAAAATCTGAATCCAAGACTAATTGTTTTGTATGAAAAATATTACTTTGTTACTTTTATTTCTAGAACCAAGAGAAACTAGGTTGCAGGTAAGTACTAGTTTTAAAATACAGTACTTTTCAGGTATAGTAAGTTGTGTTTGTAAAGACAGTGAAAATACTTTACAGTATCTTTGAAAATACATTGTGGTGTCAAATCACCAATAGAAATACTTAGCAATGCAGAAAATAGACACAGTGCAATTTCAAGAAATGCAATGCAATCTTAGGGAAGGCAAACAGTTATTCACATTTACAGGTAGGTACTCGACTTGCATATCCAGTATTCGGGGGTTTAGATCAACGCTGGGCAAGGGTCAGTTCAAGGTAGGTACTGCGGCACCAGCGGTACTGGGGCGGCCAGTTAAAGGGGTCACTGGGCCCAATGTTAGTCAATGGAGACTAGAGGCACCCGTAAGAGGTGCGATTTGCAGGTAAGTACCTGTGGTTTCAGGGCACAGTCCCCACAGAGGTGGGCCACAAGGCAGCACCAACCTTAAACCACCAGCGGTAGCGAGGCGGTCGGATGCAGGCTGCAAATCAGCATCTGGCGCCCAATGCTTGGCTTCACTGCACACACAGTGTCTAAGAATGGATTTAGACACTGGAGGGACATGTTGCTCATGCAGCTATGCCCTCACCTGTGGTATAGTGCACCCTGCCTCAGGGCTGTGAGGCCTGCTAGAGGGGCGAGTTACCTATGCCACAGGCAGTGGTTGTGGGTATGGCGCATAGGGATGTGTGCCATGTCGACTCTTAGGTTTTGTCTGCACCAAAACACACAGTCTGCAATGGCAGTGTGTACGTGTTTGGTGAGGGCTCTCTGAGGCTGGCCCAATACATGGTTCAGCCCTTAGAGATCTAGTCACAAGGCCCTTGGTACCAGTGGTATCTTTTACAAGGGACTTATATGTGGGGCAGAGATGTGCCATTTGTGGAAACAAAGGTACAGTTTTGGGGAAAAAATGCAGGCACTGGGAACCTGATTAGCAGGGACTTAGTGCACATTCAGTCAAAGTGCATCAGACATCGGGCAAAAAGTGGGGAGAAACCATGCAAAAAGGGGCACTTTCCTACAGGTGGAATTCAGCACTGAGCAGTCTTCCATCAGAGGGGAAGTGCGTACAATCAATCAGCATTCCAAATCACATTTGCCCATAGACCCTCATCCAACTGGGTAAGTTGTCCCAGGGTGAGCACCCCGTCACTTAGCACCCCATAGAATAGTGTTTAACGCCCTGCTGACAAGCAAACTTAAGGCCACCCAAGCAACCAGAAGACCGCTGTGCAGCAGACCAACCATGTCGTAGGACCAAGCCAGGCCTGGACACACCACAGCCTCCTCAGCCAAAAGGCACATGGCTGCAGATGCCTCCCACACATTCCACAGGTGCACCAGTCAACCTAGCGGCCTGCACCCTGCCACCATTCAGTGAGCTGTAGACTCAGCCTCTGCCGTAGCCCGCTGGAAGACGTGCCTCATCTAACTCAGTAATTATTGTTTTTGTGACACAAGGGAAACTGGCCCAATTGTGAAGTGCTCCCTCCTGTTATACTATGCTGGTGAGCGAGTCTTCAAATTATTAGAAAATCTCCCTAACACATGTGAAGAGGACAACTATGACTTGGTGGTCGCTGCTCTCAATGCACATTTCGGCCCGCAAATCAATCCCAACTTCGAGCAGTTCAAACTCCGCCGAGCCAGGTATCAAGAAGATGAATCCATTGATGAATTCTACGCGTGGTTGTGCGTGATGGCAAGCACGTGCACGCAAGATGACGCTCACAAAGAAGTCTGTGCACAAATCATCCAGAGCTGCAAATCAAGTATGCTTCGGATGCTCATCTTGAGAGAATCAAGAATGAAACTGGAAGATATGTTAAAGCTTGTGAGATCCCACAAACTGTCCCACAGTAGAGCTGAACGAATTGAAGATGTACTTGTAAAAGTCAGCAACTCACCTTCCCCAGGGCAGGAGGTCCACGTAAAAACAGAAACGATAATCCAGGTGCGCAAGATGCAACCCGCCACACTGACGACCGGACCAGCCCTGCAGCCATCCACATGCGACTGCTGTGGGCGGGATTCACATCCACAGTCCGATTGCCCGGCACAAGGCAAGTCTTCTTCCAAATGCAGCATGATTCCTCACCTAGGAAGCTATAATACAGGTAGTTCTAGCTATGGCTATGTCCCATATAGACTGCGCCAATTCTCTATACTTTGGCATCCCAGCCTACTTAACTAAACGATTGCAACTGGTACAGAACCAGGCAGCAAGACTGATTTTTCATCAACACAGGTGGCAACATGTCACGCCCCTCATGAGGAAGTTGCACTGGCTCCCTATACCTCAGAGATGTGCCTTCAAGGTTGGAAATCTCATCTTTAAATCCTTGAATGGAAGGAGCCCTAAATTTGTCGACAGCCTTATTCAAAGGCACATTCCCACACGTAACCTGCGCTCTGCTCACAAGCATCTTTTGTATACTCCCTCCTTTAAACTGAAGAGTCTGGACGGCACTAGGTTTGCCGTACTAGCCCCCAGATACTGGAACTCCCTGCCGTTTGAAATTAGATCTTGGACAGACCTCATGAGCTTTAGGAAGCTCCTCAAGACATGGTTGTTTAGACAAACATATCAGTAAGCTATCAGGGTTCGGCAATCCTCAGAGTAGCACCATGAAACCAACCCAGTGTACGCACGCTTTACAAGTAATATAATATAACATAACATAACAGTGGGAGGGAGATGAGGCCAGAAATATCTCACCAAGAACAGCCACCCTCAATTCAGGGAACACACCACAGAACAATCAAACAAGCTAAAGAAGCACTCCCGAGCCGAGCGAAGCGCCGTCAAGATCCCACCCTAAAGCTCTTGAAGAAGCAGCCAACATCTCCTGCGACCTCATCCCAGTCCCAACATAAGGATGAAGTGCGTTGTCAATTATGCTCATGATGTAGAACACGAGACAGTACTGTTGCAGAGCAAAGAGGAAGACATCATATAAGGTAGGGAGGGGTGTGGTGTTCTTATCTTTCCACATTAGTCAGCTGTAGCTGATGTTGAATGCACCCTAAAGCTGAGCGCGGCCTCAGGTATAAATAAAGGCATATCCTCCACTTGAGGCGGAGTCTACAACCTAGCTGAGTGTCCTATTGTTGATGATGCTTACTGCCTGCACCTGGCCAAGCCTTGATGACTCAGCCAGCCCCGGGGTATTAAAGGTCCTTGGCTGTGGACCGGTGCTTCGAAGCTTGCCTGTTTTTTCGGATTGTTCCACATGGTGACTGTTCATCTGGGCAGACGGCAGGCTAGAGTGGGCACTCGGGAGCTCTGCAGTGGGAACCAGGCTGGTGTCTTTGTGCTTACGAAGCAGTTGAATTAAGAAACATGAGACATGTTCTGGGAAAGTGTGATCTCTTGGAGCAGCGGGCTAAACGCGGATCCCCGCTCCTAACCAAAGGGATCCTTGGTCTCACCACAGAGATCAGGATACACTTTGCACTGGTTGGCCCTGCACACCAGGCTTTGACAGCCAGCCACAACAGTCAGCCATCAGGTATGATCAGACCCCTCTACTGAAGCCAAGGAGAGTCCAGAGAGGATATTCTTGTCGTCAATACTGAGTGGAAAGTTGTCCCTCATCAGACACAATTTAACAAATGCTGGCTACACACCAGCCTTTTGTGCATCTCTTTGACACCACATTTATGCTGAATTTCCCATGTTGTGAACCCCAACTAGGCTGGCACTTTTTCCAGGATCCGAACCACCCTTTTTAGCAGCCACTCAAAAAACCTTTCAGGGCCCTATTGTTGAAAGTGGGGGTTCTTATCGCTTACCGCCGCCATCAAATGCTGGAAGCGGGAGTCCCCGACCCCTCGCTTCAACATTAGGCTAAGTAATGACACCGTCTGAGATAGCCCTGCTCACCCCCTTAGTAGCTTGGCACGAGCAGCCAGGTTTATCTCCAAGGCACGAGTGTTCAGTATGTGCAACCACGTTCACAGTAACCCCATGATGGCACCACAAATAGACTCCACACAAGTTTTAATAAAATGAGTATAATCTTTATATAGGCAATTATACGATATGACCACACGATCCAAAATCAACATATAAGAATGGGTAGTATTCTTTCCGGTGGGTTGGTAGGTTCTAATCCCAACCACCGCTTCTAACCAACAGTTAACCTCACTTCTAGCCATTTCCAAAAGGTTAGGCCAGTCGTATTGCTAGAATCACACACGTTGCAAAAGGAAACAAATACTGCAATGCGTAACGATATTCTCTTGTACTGTGCAACAGAGAAAGAATGCCATACGTAGCGCCTCAGTCATGTACTTTGCAATTGAAGGAATAATGCAATGCGTATCACCACCAGCATGTCCTGTACTAGGAAGAAACAAAGCAATGCGTCACGCTACAATCCTGTACGGTGCAATGAAGAAATAATACACTGCGCCACGTTATACTCAGATACTATGCACTGAAGAAAAACGCAATGCACCACATTACAATCAGGTAATATGCAAGGGAAAAATAACGCAGTGCGTAGCTCACCAAGCATGTAGTTCGTCAGGCACAAATGAGGTCAGGCGTCATACGACAGTTCGATAGTTCGTTAGCAGCAATAATGCAAAGTGTAATACGACAGTTTTATGTGCTCCGTTAACTGTGCCCCCGTTATGAATTAAATGATGACACCAAAGTACTGCTTCCCACTCTGGCCCCAGCACCTGCCCCTCCTTGGGTCAGCATGGGCCGGGATCCGAGCCAAAGCAACGACTCGCTCAACTGACTGAACCGGGAGGCCGAGAGAGTGTCTCTCTGGGCCCGCACCCCACCCCAGGTGTTGATCCCCGTTACCTGGGGGAGGCACGACCCCACTCTCCTCCCTGAAGTCAGCGACTTGGGCCTTGATCCAGAACTCCGTCACGGGGTGCGGCGGACACGGGCCGGCGGCTCAGCTCTTCCATGGCTGCCGGTCCGGGCCGCTGCGGGTGCCTCCAAGGGCCCAATGGCTTGGCCCTCCTTCTGGCAGTCGCAGTCCACACCGAGATCTGCCCTCAGCACTGTGGAGACTTTACTTCCAACTCGGTGCACCCCCTTACTCAGGTACTCCTCACCAGCGCCTCAGGTTGCACTTCGACATGCACCCCGCGCGTCCGAGACTCGCCTCTTCTCTGGTGTTCATGGCGATCCGACGCTCTTCACCTCATCTCCCCGTGCACACCATGACAAGGCGTTCCTCACCAACGCCTTGGCCTGCACTTGGACACGCACCCAGCGCGTTCAAGACTTAGTTTACTCCTGCGTGCCCACGATCATGCGGCATAACTTCTGAGGATCTCAAGCGGCAAAAGCACGTGCACACCACATTGCTTGGGACTTCTCCGGAAACTTTTATGATCCTGTATTTCCAAACAGGAAGCCAGCTCACCTCGGGCCCTTGGGGTTACAAGACACAGCACAAAGCACAGTCTTCTTCAAGCAGGGGGACCCAGCACCTCCAAGCACAGTCCTCAACAAGCAAGGATTGGTCTATCCACAGCAGTCTCTTCAGTTGCTCCTTCTTTAGCAGAGGTTCCTCTTGACCACAGAATGGGTCCAAGCCTTTACAGTCTCAATCCATATATATTTCATTCCCACTTTCAGGGGTTTCCACTCTCCTAGTTATACCCCTTAATGTCTTTGAAGTTCGTATGTGCTCAGGGGTCCCTGACCCCTCCCTAAACCAGTTCTGGATGTCTTTCTCCCAGTGTCACCTCTCTCTCTTTGATACTGGGGGTCTGGATCCTTAATCACTCAGCAGGAGATGTGTCAATTGGTTTATAGCACCAGCCCAGGCCTTTTCACCTCCCGGGCTTCTCCTCCCCCTACTTTCCAGATGCAGGGCAGCCTGGTGCCATCTCAACCCCTCCCTGGGTCAAGACCTGTCCCAGCACCTCTCACCCTTCAGTTCCAGACAGACAATCCACATTTAAGAGACACACAGAAATGCTCAGAGCACAAAACTCAGCCACTTTCTAAAAGAGTGGTTTATAAACACACAGTGATAAAACCACCTTCACAGAAAGATGTGTTATAACCCTGTGAGTTCATACATACTAAACTTCACCTCTCCATTATAAACTGACAGGAAACTAGGCTAACAAGCACAACACCCAGCCTCCCCCATTCTGTACTATGGGCATAGTGGTCTTTCAGCAGTGAAAAAGTAAATGGAGAGTTTTTAAGAACACAGCACACACTTCAGTATATGTTCTGCCTTTTACCTACACTGCACCCTGCCCAGGGGTTACCTGGGACCTACCACCGGGGTGCCCAATGTGTATGTAAAAGGGAAAGTCAGGCCTGACAAGTGGTTGCACTTGTCAGGACAACATGCTAACTTAGCATTCTGCGCGCAGGCCCTACATTGAAGTTCCCCTCTCCGCGCACCTTTGCATTACTAGCCCTTGCACACACAGTGCACATCACTAGGGACTTTTACTAGTAAGGCAAACATACCAATCATGGCCAACCAATCACCATTACATTTTAAACAGGGAACTCTTTTACTTTGACACTGATCAGCAGTGGCAAACTACCCAAAGCATCTACATTGGCATCTCTAGGTCAGGAAAACGGTCTAGGGCAGAGTTCTTCAATCTGTGGGGCGCGCTCTAAAATCTCACCTTTGTTTATCTTGTACTGAGCTATGATCGCAAGTTGTCACCCACTTCAAATGGAGATTTTTGATAGGAGACCTCCGGAGCAGCAGCAGCTAATCAGCAGGTAGGAACGTCACCACTGACGTTCCACCAATGATGGGACAGCAGCAGAGATTGCAGGAAGTGCCGTGAAATTCACCAGCATAACGTTCCTGCATTCCACTGCTTGCTGCCTTTTCTTTGTTTCCTGGGTTTTACCTGGCTATGAAGGACTTGGCTGAAATTAAATCTACATCAGATAAGAGGGGCTTTTTGGAAGGGGGGTGGGGGGCGGGTTGGGGAGGAATTGGCCGGGGGTTCGGCAGTAACAGAGGGTTGGAGGGAGGGGGAGGGAGGGGGAGGGAGGGGAAATCGATGGGGTACGACGGGGCACAACCTGCTCATTGTTTTTTAATTCCACGAGCTAACCGTCCTAGAGCAGTCTAATTATCTTCCAGATCTTATTACTTAGCCTAGCAAAGTAACATAGTAAAACTTCAGAATATGGGGGCACAACCAAAGCAATCACTGCACCGAATGTACACCCATAAGTAATTTCAAACACCAGATATGTGTAACTGCTATACAGTCCGGTATATTGCCTTTGCATAGTAACCTGCAATGAGACATGAGCTTTAGAGATTTTTTTTTCTGGAGAACATATAAAAACAGCAGCAACTTATCACTGGCTGAGCACAGCAGAACAATTTGTCGACAGTATGCATGAAGAATTTTACAAATTCATAATAAAAGACAATCGCAGGAGGTGCCTCTGTTGTTCTCTAAGCACAACAAACCTTGATTGATAAAACTACCAAAGTCACAGAAGGAGAGATGACCTTCCATAACAGAGCCCTTGCTCAAACTGCTGGAGCAATCTCTTTTCCAAAGAGCTGGTTAATTCCTACAGTTAAAATGCTTTAGCTGCAGTGGGAGGCAAGGAGTCTCCTCTGCTAAAACCAAAAGCGAACAAACAGACAGTCCACTGTGGACTGTCTATTCCTTCATGTTTGCTTTTATAGTAGAGGAGACTCCTCGCCTCCCACTGCTGCTGAATCATTTCAGCCCTGGGCATTTAACCCCCTCCTCTTCCCAGAAAGGAGACCACGTTTCTTTTAAAATTACACAGGCAGGTGCACAACGAACACATGGCTAAAATGGCTTCAAATTGCCAAAAGAAAATGCCATGTGTGGTTTAAAGAGCCTGCAAATTGCTTGTGTTGACACTAAATACAGGTTATAAATAAAGACGTTTGTATTCATTTGTAATGTGACTTTTCTGTCTTTGTTCCCTTTAATTATCAGTCAAGGATCATTGAGGCAGCCCTAGAACAAAATTAAAAGTGCTTTCTATTTACATTTGCTTTACAAAGTACACACAGATAAGTACTGAAAATACAGCTTTAGGTGACTGCTTATTTGTGTTCCGCCTGGGACATCAAAATAATGAGCTGGCAACCCTAATCATAAAACTAAAAGTTTGTTGCAAGACCAGCACATTATTTATTTCCTCCACCCTCAATCCCTGATTAATGCCATAATAGCAATAGTTTAACTTGTATCTGAAACCATATGCCGCTATCAATAATATGCTGAGTTACCTCAAGTGTCTGGGAATGCACCCTGGATTCAGACAACTCTCTCTCCTCATTCTCACCCTTCACTTTCACACTCACCCTGCACTCACAGCGATCACAATGCCCTCACGTTGATCCCCATGCACTCACACCATTCACCAGCTTGAAGAACCAGGCTGAATTAGGCCTGGCGGCGCAGGGTACGCCTGAAATCTTCTGAGTTCGCCTTCTAAATGTACAGAGACACGGAACACTCTGTTTGGCACAGGAACTTCAATTTATTAGCTGCAGCTAGGTACAGTTGTCCTAGAAGTACATCAGTGGTAGGTTATCAGGAGACTGCCACTTCAATCCGTGGCTCACAGTCTTTTATAGCGCTTGAATCCCCTAAAGCAACAACCCCCTCAATGTGCAATAAAAACAAACAAATCATCCACTAGCAAACATTCTTTGTACAAGATACAGGATAATAGGTAATAGAAATTACTTCCCTAGAGTCGTGTTCTCTACCTGACCCTATAGGCCAAAGGGCATGAGCATTCCTAAGTTAAATTAATTTACAACAGGACGTGTTTGCGTGTTGCAGGTGGTGATTCGTAAAACAATTGGAGAGGCAGAGAAGGATCACCAAGGGTCAATAGATGGTTATCACGGGAATTAGTTGCTTCGAGTCGGGTCTCAGAATGTACTTTGCTCAGAGAGACAGGAAAAGGTTGTTTAACATGTTACAGTACAGAGTATGAAAGAAACGCTACGAAGGTCGTCGGTGCCTGAGTGAGGGCAACATCACAATGGTGTCAATACGCAAGATGGAGCCGTAATCAAATTTCCTCAGACCCTCCTTTTGCCATTACTCAGGCAAAAACACAGAGGCTGTTGTTAATCAGAATCGACTTCAATAGCCATGAAATCTACAAGCTGTTGTTGCAGCATTATCTTCGTGATCTCTGCTTTCTGGGATACAGGATTTGGAACACACAGGGTGGCACAGAGCCCGCATATAGCGGGACCCCATTGTAAGCAAAGGCAACATGAGAAGAGAATAGCCAAAGTCGCTCCGACAAAGGTAAGAATCTTCCATCCCCATGTAGACAGTAGTCCCCCAAACCATCCCATCTGAGACCAATTCCCTTCATCCTGGTGAACGGACTCAGCGATCTTATGTAGTTTAGAGATGGCTTGGTATACTGTAGGGGCGTTGTCTGGAATATAAATGCAACAGCTAGATCCGATCAATTTGCATACGCCCCCAAGGTCAGCAAGAATAATATCTAATACCATCCTGTTCTGAAGCGTGACAAGGCGGTCAGCAGCGAGTTCTGCAGTGAGATTACTCAAAGCTTCAGCTGTTTCATTGACAATTGGCTTCTACAACTCGAATTAGTTGTCTTATGTCTCTACTGTTGGCTATTGGACCCCAGAATGGAAGAAGTCCTTTCAAGACATCCCTGACTTCTTGTCCTGACATATCCTGGTCTGACGCCACCCTTCTTTTCTGTAAATGATGCTTGGCATCTGCTATATATGTAGGGGGCAACACCAAGCGATATAACAAGTGCCTCTCCAAATACCAGGTAGAGAAGTGTAAGCCTTATTTCCACACACGAAGTATGTATTACGTGAGGGAACCATGCGAGGCCAATCTGTCCCATTCAAGGTCACAATATGTTGGCATTTGCTTGTACCTTTATATTCTAACCCTCCTTTCCTAATACAGAATGGTGCTTGTCCAGGTACCACTAGCAAAGTTTGTCCTTTTCGAGAGGTTTTATTAGAGGGCAGGAAATACAAATCCGTAGATCTGGTTTGGCGATCGGCATATTCTGACTTCTCACTATTCGTCCTATATATCCTTTTTCTGTCCCGCCAACATAAATGGTATAGATGTACTCCCAAGCTCCTTACGTCTCGGGTATCACCATCTCCAGAAAATACCCAACTGGCACTCAATTCCCACCATGCACTACACGAACCATTAAATGAAAAAGGAAGGGTAATGTATGGTATTCCAGTATTCACTGAACTTGGCAGAAGACCACAAACCCAACAGTTCGTCGCATTAGTAGCCAATTGATGTTGGTGTAGCATAGAAACCAATGTGTTGTTACGGAATTCACTCCTTCTCGACTCAACATGAGGGGGTAGAGCGACATGTGTATGCATTTCAACGGTAACTTTGGGAATAGGCTGCGTAAAAATTACATGTAGTCCCCATCCTATGCAAGACAATATAATACACATTAAAATCAATATTATTAAAGCCACTACAAAACGATTATGCAATAATTTACAATGCTTCGTGCTCATTGTTTGTATTTTGTCCATTCCCTTTTGAACAGTCATTTCCATCTCTAAATGTTGCCCGTGACGGGAGGTTGCTTCACTCAGCTGTGATTGTCTGTAGTTCTTTTTATTTTCCTACAAGTCCCACAGGCCTAGAGCCACACCTTGGGTCACAATTCTGAGACTAAGATCACGGCCCTGCAACATGTGGAAATCTGGATAAAGACAAAGTCAATGAGGCACTATTGAGGTACTTTTGTTCAGTCTGGGCCTCAAATCATACCTCTGGGAACCAGGTACAGTTTGTTCTTGGAAAAGGAGATGTGGTTTAGTAGTGTCCAATTTCAATGCCGGTGGTATAGCTGCTTGGAGGACCTCGTCGTCGTCTTTCTCTGATCTGGCAAAGTCTAGGTGTGCATCGCTAAACAGTCCAAATCTTGGTATTCTTTCGCTTTCAGAATCGCTAATTGGGTTACGAACCCACTGATCATAAGGCAAAGGTAGGGGCACTTTCTTGCAATGTACCCCATGTACCCAGTTCTTTTTGCTGACCACCTTCACTGCAGTACGTGTCGTTAGAAGTACTTGACGAGGTTCTCTCCAGCGAGGTTCCAAGTTCTTCGACCTCTGGAAGTTTTTAATGCAGACCCAATCTCCGGGCCATATGGTATGACCAGGATCCGTTGAAGCCTGAGGCAAAGTATCTTGTACCTGTTGGTGAAGGACACGTAACTTAGTGGTGAGAACATGCAAATAGTCAATTAACAATGGATGCTCTATCTCGGAGTATTTCTTTGGCCTTGGGACTCCCCAAACATTTGCAGGGCGTCCAAACACAACCTCATAAGGACTAAGCCCCATACGGGAATGGGTGGTTGTTCTGGTGGATAAGAGAGCCAAGGGCAAGGCATCAGGCCAAGCAAGACCCGTGCTGGCTTGTATTTTCGCAAGTTTAAGCTTAAGAGTGCCATTATAGCATTCCACCAAACCTGCTGACTGAGGATGGTTTGCTGCGTGGAACTTTTGTTTAATGCCAAGGCCTGTACATACTTTCTGCATGATCTGACCCACAAATTCACTTCCGTTGTCACTCCAAATAATTCTGGGTAACCCAAATCTCGGCAGAAACTCCTTCAAAAGGACTTTTGCAGTGGATAGAGCAGTATTATCTTTCAGGGGATAGGCCTCTATCCATCGGGAGAAGGCACATACCACAACAAAAACATACTTCAGATTGTTACATCGTTCCATGTGAATGTAATCTATTTGCAAAACCTCAAAAGGGTACGTTGGGGAGCAAAGTGGCCTGCCGGTGTTGGTGTTCCCTTCCCCGGGTTATGCATCAAACATATAATACAATGCTTAACCAGATTGTCTGCACATTTAGGGATCCCCACATTCTGCCATACCGGAGCCAGAAGTTTGCATATACCTTTAACGCTAATGTGGGCTGGACCATGTGCCATGGTAACTACTGGGAGTACATAAGCATCTGGTAACAACCAGCGTTGATGTTCCGACAAGTCTGTCCAGCACCCTGTCACATCCAACCTTCCTATACTCTCTTTCCACGTACTCAATTCTTTCTCTGTGGCTTCTGCCTGGATCATTTTCACACTGTCCACAGTATTCTCACACATCCCTCCTTGTGCAACCCATCTAGCAGAGCCCGCAACATACATGCGGCTTGTAGTGTCTCTAGCTGTCTCTTTCGCTATCTGGTCTGCGAAAGCATTTCCTTGACCTACATCATCAGTAATTTTCTTATGTGCACTACACTTCACAATTGCTATCTGAGTGGGCAAGGTAAGTGATTCAAGAAGGTCATTTACCAATTGGCCATGCTGTATCTTAGTGCCATGGGATGTGAGAAACCCTCTTTCCTTCCACAGGCGGCCAAAACTATGGGCCACTCCAAACGCATACTGACTATCAGTATACACATTCACCCTTTTTCCTTCAGCCAACACACAAGCTCTAGTCAGTGCTATCAATTCAGCTGCCTGGGCTGAATTATGTATAATACGCGCTGTTTCCACAACAGTGTACAAGGTAGTGACTGCATAGGCTGAGGTCGTTTCACCATTGGGAAGCTTAAAACAAGAACCGTCCACCCATAGGATCCCTTCCGGGTCCGGGAGTGGAGTATCGTTTAAATCAACTCTGCCTCTTGTCTCTTCCTCCGTGCGGAGGAAGCAATCATGCTGCTCCTGAGTACCATTTTCTACTGGAATTGGCAACAATGTTGCCAGGTTCAGGGCATTACATCGCTTAATGTGTATGTGGCTAGCCAAGAGCGTCAATTCGTACCCCGAAAGGCGGGCACTTGTGAGGTGTTGAGTCTTTGTTCTATTTAGGAGGTTGTCTACTGCATGCGGCACCATGACAATGAGGGTATTATCTAATACTAATCCAGCAGACTGGCGAATGTAAACTGCCGCTGCTGCTGTAGCCCTCAAACAGCTAGGTAATGCCTTGGCCACTGGATCTAACGTGGCTGAAAAATAGGCCCAGGGACGTTGCTTGTCCCCAAATCGTTGCGTTAAAACTGATAATGCGCAACCTTCTTTCTCATGAACATAGAGTGTGAAAGGCTTACTGTAATCAAGAGTTCCTAACACAGGAGCAGAGCACAAGGCAGTACGTAAATTAGTGAAACTTTTCTGACATTCCGCAGTCCACGGGAGAGGGTGCGGTGTATCTTTAAGAGTAAGTGCCAACAAGGGTTTCGCCAGAAGGGAAAAATTGGGGATCCATTGTCTACAATAAGAGGTAATACCTAAAAAGACACGCACCTCTTTTTGCGTACATGGAATAGGCATTTGGGCAATTGCTTGGATACGTTCTGGGGTCAATCGCCGTCCCTCCTTTGACAAGAGATGACCTAGATAGGTAACCTCTTGGCAGCAATATTGCAATTTAGATGGTGAAACCTTGTGGTGGTGGTGGTCAGATAAGTGGCGTAACAGTGAAATGGTAGCCTTTTTACAAGTGTCCTCAGAATCTGCTGCAACCAACAGGTCATCCACACATTGAATGAGAGTGGCCCCTGGTGGTAAAGACATAGTATCGAGATGTGATTTTAATGCTTGACTATAAATGGAGGGGCTCTCGCAATAACCTTGAGGAGCCCGCTTGAACCGGAAGCTTCGGCCTGCTAAGGAGAAGCCAAAAATATCCCTACTTTCCTCAGCAATGAGAATGCTGAAGAAAGCATTTGTGAGGTCAATGACAGAAAATCAGGAAGCTGAGGCGGGTATCATTGTCAACAGGGCATTAATATCCAGGACAACAGGGAATTGAGGTAATACAATCTTGTTGACCTCTCTGAGATCAATCACAGAACGATAGACAGGTGGCTGAGAGGGGTCGGTTCGTTTAAAAACAGGCAGAACAGGGCTATTGCATACATTTCCCCTAGTCTCTTCAACCACACCATTTTGTACCAAATCATGAACTATAGTCAAAAGAGCCTTTTCGCCGTCACTGGAAATTCTATACTGTGGAATGCGAGGAAATTTAATATTAGCTTGAGGGTTACAATGTAGGGCGGAATCCGCAGGAGGCCCACATCATTGGGGCCGGTGGCCCAGAGGGTGGCGGGAAGAGATTGTAATTCAGGGGGGAGCTGGTCTTTAGACAAGTACATCGGTGAGGTCAATTTCTTACCTAAGGTAAGACGTACACCAGAAGGGGAACAGTGTAATGTCGCATACAATCTCTTCAATAAATCCAAGCCCAACAAATTTTCACCACAACCAGTTGTTAGAAGGAGCGGGGCCTCCAATTTGTAAGGACCTATTGAAATGGGCAAAGGGCGTGAAACTGGGTTTTGAACTGGGGCGCCAGAAAAACCTACAGAAACATTCGTAGAGCCAGACAAAGGTGCCCCAGGGAGTTTAGAGTGAATCATAGAGCTCTTCGTCGCACCAGTGTCTAATAGGAATGGCTCTGTAACACCTAGTGCTACCACATCAACATAAGGCCCGCTTTGGTCCACTGGAACTGATACTACTCCCTTACTTTGTCCATGGCTGTCCTAGCTAGATTGGGAATTCTGGCTCTCATCCCCGGTATAATAATCATCATTGTAATAGTTAGTAGACTGAACATTTTGCTGATCAAAATAATTTGTGAAGTTTCCAGGGGGCATGGAATGTTGGTTATTAGGCGGCGTTCCCCGTCCTCTACCTCTGGGTGCTGACTGATAACCACCCCGGCCTCGTGACCAGGGAATGCCGCTCGTACGCTGTAACAAAACCGGGCAATTATACTTTAAATGGCCTTCTTCTTTACAGTAGGCGCATTGATTCTGGCCCAGTGGGGGTCGGGGAACAAAAGGCCCAGGCCTCTGCAACTGTCTCTGAAATTGTGGAGGCGGCTGATATTCACGTTGAGCAGGGCGAGGAGGATAAGCTTGTTGCAAAAGAACTTTTGTTTTCAGCTCTTTAGTCTTTTTATCAAGTTTCTCTCTTTCCTCTTTATCCCTATTTTCATAATACTGAGCAGTAGCCAATATCTGGGCCGAAGAGGAGACCGCCCACGCACTTTCGGAATTCTTCAATTTATTAGATATTTCCGGAACCAAATTTGACACAAATTTATCCACAAACAGTCGTTGGCCACCTTCCGTGCTCATATCCTGACCACTATGATCGATAAACGTCTCCTCAAAACAAGTGAAGAAATCAGAGACGTTTTCATCCGCTTTCTGCTTACAAGCTGCTAACTTATCCCAATTAACTCGCAGAGGGGGCATCATAGTTTTCAGTAAGGCAATGATCCTAGCTGTGAGTTCTGCAATTAAAGCATCAAGTTTGGCACCACCCACTTGGAGTCTGTCCGCGGCAAGTATGGCAGCCCAATCACACCCCAATTCCCCGGGATGGTCCTCCTTTCGAATCCTAGCCCATAATGGTTGTGGGACCATATTACCCATTAGCATGTCTATATCGGCCAAATTCATAATACATGCATCGACAGTTTGGGACAACTCTTTGTAGTACCCAGCAGGATTTTTACGGGGGTCCGGTAAAGACTGTTTAAGGGCCAATTCCTCAGATCGTTTCCAAGGAACGTGTACCCACACACGTTGAAAGTGAGCAGGTATAAGAGGATTACCACCCTGAGCTGCAACCTCCTCTCTCCACACTGGGGGAACCTCTCATGGGATAGTGTTTTAATTTTCGCCTAACAGAGGAATCGCGTTTTGGCAAAGACCGGCAAGCAAACATCATTCTAAATGTGACAAGCGTCCTTACCGCATCCTCAACCTCTGCGCCCACAATCAGCCCTTTATCAAACTCGGCCTGAACATCTAGCAGGCCCTGAGGGGCTGGTCCAAATCCCATATCCTCCCATTCTTGACCAAAAATGTTACACATAGTATCAAAAACATATCTCTGCGTTGGTGCCTCCCACTGTTGAAAGGTGACCATAATGTCTTGCACACTATTCTGGGGGCCATTCGTGATCCACCTTCGGGCAAGGAGATCTAGCACTTCCAGTTCATCTGGACCTGGGAGCTGACTACGAGTTTGTCTACGAGGAGGAACAGGGGTCATTTGAAGTGTCCCAAAGAGAGGGGACAAAAGGCCAGAAACGGTATCAACCATTCGCCTCCGAGCGGAGGCAGAATTTGTCATTAGGACAGGAGACAGAATATTAGGCGGGGCAGAAGAGGGAGTAATAGGTACAAAGGGAGACGAAGGTAGGGGAGAGCTCGGTAATACCGGAAGAGGCTGTGATGGGGGTGCAGGAACCGATTGAGGAGCGACAGGTGGAACAACAGGTGGAACAGGTGGGGCAGGTGCTAATAATAAAGGTGCATTCGCTCCCGGGGCAGGCGGTAGTGCAAAAGGTACATTAGCCCCCTGCGCATAGGGCAGAGGTAATCTCAACAGATGGGACATTAAAGGATCCTTCTCAGGGTCCACATTTTTCTCTGTAGGAGAAGTTGGCAACACTGGATAACATTTATCTACCGCCATACGATGTTGCCTATCTGAAACCTCAATCGCATGATCGGTCTCATTATTTTTAAACTGTTGGACAGCTTGCAAAATAGACATATCCCTCCTATCTCTTTTAGCTTGTTTTATTTCTTTCTGTTTGGCCTTCTTACGCCATAAGCGAAAAGAGTCAAACATAGCCGGCCGGGCTCTTCGTTTAAACAAAGTGTCCTCCAAATTATCTAAGATATTGAGCTTAAAACTGCCATTCTGCGGCCACCGTAAAACACCATCTTTCCTAGTATAGCGAACCCACGCCTCATTAAAGGCTATGGGGCCAATACCATGTTTAGAATATACTTCATAAGTGGGAGTCCCGGCCGGAGGAATTGGACAAGAGTCCTCCAGTCGGGAATCCCTATCGCAACAACAACAAAACCATCTTGCAAACTTACTGAAACCAGGCATCGCTATCACACTAGTTTCTTTACAAACTTCAAGGGGTTAATTAGTCACTTTATAGTACAAAAACTGCACTCACCCCTCGGTTTCGGCTTTTGCAAAAGTCGAACAAAGACAAAACAAAGACAAAGGAGTGGCCACTATACTTAACTTAACCAGATGTTTTCTTACAACAACAGAAGTCAGTCTAATGTCTCGCAATACCAATCACCAAGGGAGCCAAAGCGGGGCGGCATTCAGGGCAGCAGGTCTTCGCATCTGTTGGCAGGGAGAAGCCACACTGTAAAAACCTTCGGTCCACTTACGACATGCAGGGGTCGATCACGCGGTGCGCGTCCTCCGGAATTTCCTTGCGGGGCTCCTCACGATCCTCGGGCTGGACCCACGACCTCTGAAGCCGCCTCACAGAGGGCACCATTTGAAGAACCAGGCTGAATTAGGCCTGGCGGCGCAGGGTACGCCTGAAATCTTCTGAGTTCGCCTTCTAAATGTACAGAGACACGGAACACTCTGTTGGCATAGGAACTTCAATTTATTAGCTGCAGCTAGATACAGTTGTCCTAGAAGTACATCAGTGGTAGGTTCTCAGGAGACTGCCACTTCAATCCGTGGCTCACAGTCTTTTATAGCCCTTGAATCCCCTAAAGCAACAACCCCCTCAATGTGCAATAAAAACAAACAAATCATCCTCTAGCAAACATTCTTTGTACAAGATACAGGATAATAGGTAATAGAAATTCCTTCCCTAGGGTCGTGTTCTCTACCTGACCCTATAGGCCAGGTGGCATGAGCATTCCTAAGTTAAATTAATTTACAACAGGACGTGTTTGCGTGTTGCAGGTGGTGATTCGTAAAACAATTGGAGAGGCAGAGAAGGATCACCAAGGGTCAATAGATGGTTATCACGGGAATTAGTTGCTTCGAGACGGGTCTCAGAATGTACTTTGCTCAGAGAGACAGGAAAAGGTCGTTTAACATGTTACAGTACAGAGTATGAAAGAAACGCTACGAAGGTCGTCGGTGCCTGAGTGAGGGCAACATCACAATGGTGTCAATACGCAAGATGGAGCCGTAATAAAATTTCCTCAAGCTCAACCTGCACTCACAGTGATCACTCTGCACTAACAATGCACTTTCGCTGATCGCCCTGTACCTCACCCTGCAGTCACACAAGCACACTACTCAACCTGCACTCATGTGACACTTCACTCACCTGTCCCCCTCACTGCTCAATCTGCAATGTCACTCAAGCAAGCCCATCACTGACCATACATTCATTCGTCCCACTCTGCACTTACATCCGCACCCAAATTCATATGGTCACCTCACTCACCCTGCAGTCACTCCTCTCACCTCACTCTCACACTGATGCATCACTTACTGTGCACTCACATGGGCACTCCTGCCACCCACACAGCGCAGATGCATAATGTGCCTGCTACAAAGAACGTGTACCATGCAGATCAAAGAACGGAGTCCGAGTAGTGCTATAAAAAAAAAAAATGTTTGTCAGAAAGGTGCTATAGAGAATGAGGTGCACTGTTGGTGAGTGGTAGTGAGGGAATTCATGGAGAAGGAGGAAATGGGGAGGGGGCGCCAAAAATACTATTGCACTGTGTGCGACCAATGCGATGGCCATCCCTGGCTGAGAGTGTTAGCCCCCCCCCGAAGATTGCATCTAGTTATGCCGCTGTACACAAGTATGGGCATGTCGTGCCCCATCAAGTTTTCGTCCTTAAGTACAAAAGTACACATTTACATGCACTGCAATCCAGCCTTTCAGGGGGTCCCTTGATAGAGACAGCTAAGTTGTTTTTGCCCTGATGGCCTTGAATAATTCCCAAACAGATTCTTGTGAATACCGTTTTTTTCTTCATTTCTTTTGAATGCGATTGATGTGGGAGAGTCTATTACTATTTGCAGAGAAATGTGTTTGTTTCATGCAACAATCATAAAAAAGTTTTTTTAGATCAATACGGGCCCTCACAAATGAGAAATTGGAGGATTTCACAGATATTATTCGCTGTAAAATTAGTGGATGTGGAGCACAGCCTGAGGATGGCATTAGCAAAAATCCATCCACAGATTGACCGTCTCTGTGGCGAAATATAGGCACACCCGTCACATTAATGTTGGTGGTGTTATTATCATTCTGTCTTCTGTAAAATATAGCATCCTAGTAAAAACAATTTGCGCACATTTTATCTTGGATAATTGTTTTTGAGCTGTGTAAAAAGCCTCTGTCATTTAACCACACCCACTCACAAACATGCAGTTTACTAAACACTCTTATGGTGTTGAACATTATTTGCCGGATATGGCCCAGGATATGCGGGTGGCGGTCGAATATGTAGTGTACCAGAATCCAGAAATTTCTGTCAGATGGCGGGGGGCCCAACATGTCGAAAAATACAGCTGGGGGGGCTCAACCTACAAAAGTTTGAAGACTTCTGGTCTAGGGGGAAAGCAAAAAGTTTAGGGAACTTTAGCCAAAAAGGCCAAGTCCTACACCTATCAATATGATTGCTTCCTCCCCCAGACAGGAAGTGTACTCCAGGGGTGGGATCCACAAAGGATGCACGCAGAATACCAATTTACCTAGTCTCATTTTATTTTTTTTTAGTCCCCATTTGTCAATTGTCGTTTAGTTGTCAGAAGAATCTAGACGACTGCAACAGAGAACAAGCATTGGCATAGCCAATAGGTCTCACCTTTGGGACCTTATAAGTATTTAGTTATGCTGCACAATATCCTTGGTGCAACAACATCAACTGTTGCATGGCTAAACACTTATAAAGTCCCAAAGGCGAGGCCTTTTGGCTATGCCAATGCTTGTTACGTTTGATGTCGTCGGGGTTGAATTTGCTGGGCGTCTGTTCCACTGAACTGCACGTTGAGCCGTCCGTTTCTGTCTTGCTGGATTTCGACGGAGGACACGCATCTAGGAGCAGAGTTAAGAGCGCATTACACATCTGCTCTAGGGGACAATCTAGGCCTAAACAAATACATACTTTTGAAAACAAAACTAGAAGGCAGTCCCCAAACACTTTTGAGCTTTTTTTAACTTTGAAGTGTTTTACGTAGATGGATAAAATGTGACTGTGTTAACAATTTAACACAGACAAGAACAGCCTGTAAACTAAGTGACGGCACGCTGTGCAGGGTCGAGTTGGGGGCCTGTGCCTGCAGAAATGTCAAGACACGGAATGCAGCTTCGGGTGGGTGGGGCGTTATGTACCAAAATTACGGGCAACACAGGGTATCATGGCTGGGGTGTGTGGCTCTATGACTTTAAAAAAATATATATATGTTTGTCGCTGGGAAAGTGTTTTTCTACCAAAACGAATATTTTGTTAATGATGTATAGCAACAAGTTATTATTCTGCAGTTTCTTCTGCTACATTTGTCTATGCCACTCGGTGTTTATAAAAAACCAAAACTGACGTCACCCAGTCGACGCTTTAAACCAATTTGTGTCATGATTTTCAGTTGTGTTTTGAGTGACAATTGAATTTCCGAAAGAAATAGTATGGAAACACGTATTTCCACTAGTGGATGCTACGAATAAACCATATCACAAATGATCGGATAACCTGTATGCCGCATTAAACTTGGGCACAGGCTATTTACGTACTTCAAGAAGTGGTCACTGCATGGCAGCGCACCAGGATCACCGCATCCCGGGAGGTGCATCTAAGACCTCTGTTCGCAGGGGGCTCCTGCCGTCCAGTGCTAGGCACCAGCAGACCAGACCCACTGTCAAGTACGTAAACAAGCAAACACCCAGTGGGTGCGGTGCACTACGAACACTGTGTAAAGCTAGTGCGTCCTCGACCAGGATCGGCTGTTCTCCGCCTAGAAAAGCGCCCTAAGCCAACAGTGCCAGTGGGGCCCTGCCCGCGCCTCTGCCCACCAAGCTTGAGTGAACAGCACAGACAGTCTGCTCTCCTACCTTCGGTATTTGGTCTTTTCCGCTGCCCAGAATAATGCTCCAGTGAATCCGTGTGCTTGTCTCCATTCTCTCGCAAGTCCCTAGATATTCCCTGAAAAGTGTCTGAACAATTGCCATTGAAAATACCACAAAGGACGCAAGCAGTACGCCGAGACAGAGGACACACTCACTTACAGAACATCAAAAGGCCTTTGAACTCACGGATAGTGAAGTAACATGTCGGGATATCTATAACAACAAGCGCGGCCACGCGGCCTCGAAAGTGAAAGTGTGATACAAAACAGATGGCACCCTGCGCGCCCCAAAAGATAAACGAAAACAAGCGCGAAGCCTTTGAAATCTGACACTGAACATGTGGCACACTGCGCGCCGCTGCCCGTAACCGCAAGGTCTAGGCCGTAGACGTCAACATTTTAAGAAAAAGGGGGGACTAAAAGCCGCCTTTGGCCAATTGCATGCTTTCATTTTTGAAAGCGACACGCAAAGGTCAATAAAATGTCACTACTTTGAGCACAAGCTTGCTCGAAGTCCAGAGTGGTTCCAAGAAGCCGATTCCTAGTGCAACGCATGCGCGCTGCGCTGGGTTCGACCTAAAAAGCCCAGGTCTCTCCATAAAGGAGGGATGTTTAAACATCCCGGGTTTATAATGTGCTGCCGGCAAGACACTGACTCCTCTTTACAGGTGCTAGTGATGGACCACAAACCGGGATCCCTAGTTTTCTTCTTTAAATTACACTTCTATTATGAAATGTTTTTCACAATCAGGTGCTGTGAATAAATAAATAATCTTTTAAAGTACGTATGAATAGACTACATTTTTACAACCAAAACTTTATAAAGTCCAAAGTGGTTTTTAATTGGCTTTTAAACGTGTGTGCAGAACTTACAAGACAAACCTCTTGACAGGAGTGAACCCTACTTTTAATTATTGAGTAGTCCCTAAGTAGATCTTGTAGCCACCAGGTAGCGCGGCTGGAAATTAAAAGTGGACCATGTAAACATTTAACTGTTTCCACATTCCTACCGTGACAGCCCCAAAGGCTATTTTCACTATAGGGGTTGCAGCTTGTTCTATCAAGAAAAGGCTATAGTACAGTTAATATGGTAATCCTGTATCTTGGGTTTGGAATACACTACAAAGGTGGTTTAACCAGTGGTCGAAGTGGGGAAAAAAAGTAGGGGAACTGTGGGCGGAGAATCAGAGGGCGGGAATAACCTGAGGATTGGATCAGTGGGCGGAGTTAGAGGTGTGGCCAGGATTGGCAAAACATCCCAATCTTTAGTATTTGTTTGGGATTTCACTGACCAGTTACAGTTTATTATGTTATGTTATTCAACCAATGGATACACATGATTATTTAACGATTAATATGAGTTATTGACATTAAAATAAATTCACAAAGTGGGATATGTTTCTAATCACAGAATGTCCCAAATATGCTTAAAAGTGAAAGCACAAGCCATTTGTTTCCGAGCCATGGAGTTTGTCGTCAGCAATATACACAGAGACAATCAATTTTACATGTGTAAATCACTGTATGGGAAATGTTACATAAGACAAAGGACTACAAGGTGTAAAAGTCACATGACAACGATATTAGTAGGCAGCATAGTTTAATAGTGATTGATCTGGAGAAACACAAACTCAGAATTTAAAACTTAATACCATGATTGGGGGTTCTCTTTAATAATCATTATTGATTTCTATCCAAATGAACACTTTTTGCAACATTAGGATAATCAAAGTCTTAGGGAAAAAACCATAAAGATCTAGTTTATACCTTGCAGTTTGTATGCAGCTCTTAGATGAAAGTTAATAGCTCACTGTTCTTTGTTAGGATTTTAACTTATAAACTGCAAGTAGCAAAAGGATCTTACTGACAAAAGCAGTAACCCACTGATATATTTACAATATGTGCACTTTGTGATGGGCATGGTACATTTTCTTTGCAGCAAGCACATTAACCCTCTGCGCTATCTTTCCATGAGTCAAAACTTTCACTAGACAAAACTCCGATCTCGCTCTAGGAAGAAGTTTATTCACCGGAGTTATCATGACATTTCTATTATTGCCGAAAATTGCTGATGGCCAGGAAGGAGGCAGCAAGTGCTTTTAAAACCATAATTTACAACGCCCCCACTCAAAGTTAGCACCCGTTGCAGTCACATCTGTCACACCGCCCTAGAGCCAGCTCTTCTCAGTGGTCCTGCGACCTCAGTGACAGAGTCACTGTTGCTCTAGGGCCTGCTACTTCAGAGGCCTGCCCGCAAGACTGGAGGTGAACTTCAGTATGCATTGTGGTGGGCAAGCCTTCAAGGTGAACCCACACTTGCCACTGCTAGGGTCCACCTGCTGGTGCTAAGACACCAGGGCTTTTTCAGGGCCTTCTAAGGTCCAGCATGGGAATGTGCTCCCTCAGGAGAGTGGTCTGGGGGACTGTTCATGAAGGCTGAACCTGGGTCCCTAGTTCTAAATTAGGCAGCTCTGCCCCCAGTGCTAAATCCGCTCCCCCACTGAACACCATACTGCCCCACTGAGAGAAATTCACACTGCCTTCAACTGCAATCCAATTTGACCTGCTATAAACAACTGGATGCAACTCAATTCCAATTACGCTCTAGGCAAGAGTAATATGCTGCCTAAAAGAAAAAGTAACAACATCCTGGAAAAAGCAAACACTCATACGGAATGAAAGATTAAATAAAGCATGTGAAATGTAAGCAGGAACAACATGGTGAACTTAACGCTTTTACAGTCATTATGCAGAAATCAACGAGTATTTTTGCCTGAAAACTACAGGGCACAGAAAGGACCCATTTCAATGTCCACTGCTTATATGCTTACAAAACGTAAGCAGTATGGTTTAAAAAGACCACATTCGTGAACACAAAGCCGCCGTACACATTTTGTTTTCCAATCCATCCATCAACCAGGTATTGCAGTACCTCCAGGTTTGGTGCACTTCCCCACCGGGGGAAACAGGGCTTCACTGGCCAACTCGGTAAAGTGACGCTAATGTTTTTGGGGTTTGAATAAAACCAATCTGGCCACTTTAAGAACACTCCGTCTTGCTTTATTTAGTTATTGATTTTTCATATTTTGAACCTTTTATTTCCGAGGCTGCACTTTGGAATAGAAAAATGTCAAAACGGCATTTCCAGCAAAAGTGGTTTCCTGTTTTTGCATCCATTTCACAGGGGAACACATGAACGACAGGAAGAAAGAGGGTAAGTGAGGAGGAGTTAGACAGACAGAGAGGGAAAAGAGTAAGAAAGAGGGGGGGGCAGCTGCCAGCGGCAGAGCAGAAGCGGACACCTTCCTTGTCTCGTCTGGGCAGGAAGCAAGAGACAGCAACCTTTTCCTTCTCTGCTCCCCGCCCGTCCCCAAACAACCACTAATGCCGAGCCCTCTCTGCAGGCCTTGGATATTTCTTACGTTCAGGGATGCATGTTCAAAATAAAAAAGTAGGGTAACGGAATCTATAGAATTAAAAAAGTAGGGGCACGCCGTGCCCTGCCGATCCCGCCCGCTTCGACCACTGGGTTTAACCTATATTTTAAATATTGATTAAAGTCCAATTCAATGTTGAAGTTAGATTTTTGATAAATATATAGTAAAAGTAACTTTTAAAAAGTTATCCTTTCGCTGTATGATGCCCCCTGCAGGCTAATCAGTATTTGCTTATCTGCAGCGGGCCTGTCAGTGCTGCTTTGAATGACACATGAAATACTGCTCTCAAATTAAAGACATTGGCTTGGGCCTTGCAGGATGGCATCGAGGAGGATGTGACCCAGTGTAAACCTAGGAAGTCAGTTTAGTAGTGCCGAGGACATCTGTATGTTTATTGTGTAGTGATAAATGAAGCATGCAGAAGAGGGGTATTTTTTAATCCCAAAACATAGGTTTCCTCCTGGTTTTAGTCTCAGAGAAAGAGGTAGCTAGCCTCAGAACCAGTTTGGAATCGTTGAGTGGGAAGAGACTGCACATTACCTTAGGTATGCAACAAGCTCTATCCAGCTGCCAAAAGATTTTGTCGTCTTGAATTTTACTGAGAATGGTTCACTGTGGGATAGCTTGCACTGAGGGTAGCAGGATTTGCTGCAAAAGTGGGAGACTTTGACCTTGGGAACTTTTATCCATTGATCAGGGAGAGTTCAGAAGTTGCCCCCACCTACTGGCTAGCGAATTGATCAAGAGTAGTCCCCCCACCCGATCTCCTCAGAACACTTTCTGGACCTGTAACAGAAAAAAAGAGGACTGGACCTGCTGTCTGTAACCTATAGGGAGACCGCAAGGGTTGGATCTTCTCCCACTTGTTCCCAGGACTAAGAAATGGATTCTAAGGGTTACTCAGATGACCTTCTGCGTGGCTACAGAGACATAACAAGTTGCAAGAGTGATTTTTTTCTGGCTGGAGTGACCAAAGGAATAGTTACAACTGAAAGTTGAACAGACCTTGCTGGTGGTCTCTACTGGAGGGTTTCCTGAGGTCCTGAGAGACATAGAGGTGATTAAGAGGAACTTTCCTGTAAAAGTCTGAAAAGTTGGGACTTAGAAGATTTTCAAGACCTCTGGAGCTTCAGCAGGGCCTCGTGCAAAGGTGACCAATTTGGGAAGGACTTATTCAGCTTCAGGCCTGCCTAGCTAGAAGATTTTGAGTTCCAAAAAAAGAGTCCAAGGGTCTGATTTAGCTTTTGGCTGTCTTTTTGCTGTACTGCCATGGCGGTGGTCCCAAGTACTCCATCGAGATGATGGGGGTCTGCCTGCCGTATTTAGATGTTGCGGCTAGAGACAGAAGACTGCTGCGGTGGCGGTATTCTCTGCGTCTCACAGTACTCTGCCGCCATCAAGCCTGCGGGATTGTGCTGAGCTGATTTTGATGTTACCTCTGTGCTGGCGGTCTGCGAGTGGTGGTTTCCCAGCGGAGTGAGGTCTTGGTGCAGTGCAGACAGGTAAGTACAACTTATTTAGGTCTAACAATATATGTGTCATGCTAGCATGCAATGCATATGTAGGCGATGTGTAATATCCATTTGTGTCACTTTTTGCATGCCACTCACACAACATTCACACACCATTGAATGATCTCACATATGATACGTAGGAGAAATGTATGAGCGGCTTACCTTCGATACCAGTGAAAACGTACTTGCTTGGCGTGGTGGTGTTGTCGGTGCATCAAAGAGGGCACCTGGACAAAGGTGTAGAAGAATGAAATGGAGGCAGGAAGCAGGAAATAGGTAAGTTATTGCCTCATTTCCTTCCATACCGCCACCTCAAAGTAGGAGGTCTTCCCACCACAGTTGGGCCGGCGGGAAGGAACATCGTAATCAGCTCAGCAGGATGCTTGCCTAGAGTCATGCCGCCAGTCATTTCAGCCTCTGCTGCTGTCGACGTGGTCCAGATATCCTGGTGGAGTCTGCAAGACTGCAGCCATTTTTTGTCTATGGAATCGCCAACATATAAATTAGGAGGGCGGACCGCCAAACCTGCGTGCGGAAAACCTCAAAAAAACCGACAGCAGGATCGATTCTGCCAAGATCTAAATCAGGCCCTAAGTTTGAAGGTACAATTCTTCACCTAAAAAATGCACAAAAAAATATCCACTGAGGAAAGTACTTGGGCGGTCAAAAAAAGTTGAAATTTCCCACTTGGAACTTTTCCAACCAAAAGCTTCGAAAGGGCCTTGTCCAGTGGCTACCCAGATTGGAGAGGATGTTGTTGGATGCAGCGGTCGACCTTGTCGTTTTGGATTTTGGCTGCCACTAAAAAGACTAAGAGTCTGATTTAGATATCCTGATGGATATCCAGTCTGCCGAAATATAAATCCCATTATGTCCCATGGGATTTATATTTCTTCGACCGGGATATCAGTCACCGTTGTGAAGAAGTAACCCGTCCGCAGAGATCTAAATCAGGCCCTAAGTAAGAAAGTAGACATTTTGATCAGGATGACCCACTTGGTGTAACCAACAAAGTCGCCTGAAATTGCTCCTGGGCCCAGTCAACTGTGAACAGTGATTTCTGATTGACATTTTTGCCTTTACAAATTCAAATCTCCAGTTCCCCTTATTGGATTTTAGTCATTTTGGTGTCATTTCTGCCATTACATTATTTCCTAAATTTTTAGAAATTGCTTTTGAGTTTTTTTTACTGATTTGGGATTCGACTGTTTAGTGTTACGAAATGCTAGACACGTTTTGCTAAATGACGCTTGTCTGCTCTGATTCACAGCTGCTGCACACCGCTGTCAGGTTGCAAGGGTGCTTGCACTGCAGGGGCAATTGTTTATGTACAGGAAGGGGCACCTTACTGCACATAAACAATCGATAACCGTGATTTGCTCTTTCTATGTGTGCTTCAGAATGCAGCACACATAGAAAGAGCAAAAAATGAGGAGAAATTAATAAGTTTTCCTCGTATCGCCATTCTAAGACCAGGCATTTCCTGACATTAGTTTTTGGCACTGCCCCAGCCTTGTAAATCTTGGGCAGCGTCAAAAAGGAATGAGTGTTGTAATGAAATGCTCATTGCATGACCCTGTGCCGCAGAGAGAAGGGGCATATTTACGTGGGAAATGGCACTACGCCACCGGGGGTCAAAAAAAGTGACGCTCCGGTAGCGATTGGAGCCTGTACAAATACCCCTGTGTGTTTCAGCTTACTGGTTTTGTGGAATTTTTACTTAGGTAAGACTCACATCCTCCCCAATGAATAACCCATTTTCTTACATCCATGCCATTGCTATTAGGAGGGAACGCCTCTTTCACTCTGAACTAGAAAATTGCAATTCTGTGTGGGTCGCTAAACCAACTATCCGAGATAGAAAGGCCTTTCTGACTCACAAAATGAGCTTAATACACTACTACAAGCTGTTTTACAGTCACAAACCCTGTGATTTTGCTTTGCAAGTCAGGTCCTTCCGGAAACCACAATATCATCATTCTTTGTGAAGTGCAGCATAAGTACAGCAACAACTGTGTGATGCCGCCCCGGGGAGGCAAAAGACACACAATTGATGCACGGAATGCAGAACAAATCAAAACATTCACCCCCAGTCAAGAGATCTGGGTTTAATCCATCATTCTTTTGCTCACCATGCCACCCCAGTTTAGACTTGGCCATATGCAAATCAGTCTTGACCCTGTGCCTCATGGGAACAGTCCAGCCCGAACTGCCAAGCCAGGTCCTCCCTGGACCGGAAACAAGCATCCTAGGACCGGTTTCGGGGTTTCACCCCTCTTCAGCCAGGATAGCTTGATTCCAGTGGCATGGAGAGCACGGGACCCACGTCTGGGCATACCCTTCCCACTCGGGGTGACAATTGCAAAAACAACAGTTGATGGACCGAATGTAGAACAATGTCATACATTCACCCCAGTACAGAGAATTTGGCCTAAATCAATTGTTTTTTAGGACCAAACCCACTTGGACTTAGGAAGTTCTAGGGTCAACACCCACGGCAGCACCGGAATACTTGAGTTACCTCACCCAGGGAAGCCGGGTGCATAGGTGTCAAATGGTGTCGGTTTGCGTAGTCGTTTTCAATGGGAGCTGACGAAGAAGGGCTACTGCCGGGAAGATGCGAAGTGTCCGAAGATATCCAAGCCTGGATTGAAGTAGAGAAGAACCTGAAAGCATAGGGGACAGAGTCTGGGTCACTAACCAGCGACCAGGAGCACGATAGGCGAATGCCCACCGAAGTCGGGTGATTTCAGGTGAAGAAGGTGAAGTTTGACTCTTCAGCCACAAGAACCAGGTGGCATCGAGGATGACCAGGAGCTGAATTCGAGCTGCCCCACGAAGGATGTCGAGTGCTGCAGTGTTGGTGCCCGGATTGGACACAACAAGCCTTGGCAACAACAACCCATGCAGAAAGGAGAAAGATGCTTCGGTGCAGACCAGCAAGGTCTGAGGGACTCACCACGCAGTGGGGAGTCAGGGCATGTCTGGAGCAACCAGGGAAGCCCAAGGAAAATCTCAGTTGCCTTCACAGGGACCCACCAGTCGACAGACCAGGGATCGCGAAGGGACCTTGAGAGGAAACACAAAATGGCGGCCCACGGGTCACTCGGGGTGACTAGGCCAACAATCTTCAGTGGATTCTCTGCTCGAGGTGGGGGCTACAAGAAACCCCAAGCACGACTTCAAGAGACTTTGAGAAGTCAATGCACTTGCAATTGAGCACGGTGACCAGGAGTTCCGGTTCAATGTTACTCACGAGGGCTGTGGGTCTCAGCTTTGCTGGGGACTCGGGTCGGGCTATGAGAAGTCTGGAAATCCTCTTCCTGGGCTGCAAATACTTCGGAGTCCGGTGGGAGCTTCGGAGATGCAGACCGGCAAGATGCTTCATTGGTGCCTGCCAAGCAGGGGAGTCACTCCTTGACCCCAAGGGAGATTTCTTCAGTCCTCTAGTCTTGAGTAAAGCGTCGAAGTTCCAGGATTCAGCTTCAGAGTTTCGTCCAGGATTAAATAAAGTCCTGTTGCCAGGGGTTCCTTACTTATACCTAAGGAAGGGGTTGGACTAACTCTAGAGACCCACCTATGAGAGGGTTTGGATAAGAGGGGTGGCTACACCCATTTCCTTTGTTCAGTTTCGCACCAGAGCAGTGGCTGGAAGCCCCTGGACCAGTTTGAGCTGGACTATGCACAGGGACACCAAATGTGCCCCCAGTGCAGGACTTCAAAGCACTCTGAGAATGCTCTCACCCAGCCCCAATACACATCAGCCTGTCTGGTAGGTGGTTACACCTCCCTATGACAGGAAAGCTATTGTCCAGGCCTCCCCTGTCGGAGTTTTGGTCAGCTGCAGGAGGCCAGTCCCGTGTCTGTGTCTGCAGCATCCATTTTGTGATGCCAGGGCTCTTTTAGGTTGGTACCGGGTATGCTGTCATGTCTCTCCCTCTAGAAGGGTGGGATCATACTCCCACACCAGTTATTGGTGTGGGGGTATGATTCCAAGGTGTTTGACACCAAACACAACATGTTTTCGTGCTGCCAGTCCAAAGTTAGCATTAACCGTTTGGTTATAATGCACTTAAGAGTATATGGTCAGGCTGCACCACTGACAACCCCGGAGAAGAGATTCCAAAGGCTGCAGAGGGGCTCAGCTCATGCCTGGGCACCCTCTCACATATAACCAAGCACCCTGCCTTCAGGATTGATAAGGCCTGCCATAGGGGTGACTGATAGGTTTATATGTGCAGTGATAGGTAAGGTATAGTGAACCTATATCTCAGTAAGGGGTGCATGCACCACCTTACCCAGGCTGCAGTAGTAGACCTGTGGTGTCATTTTAGAGGGCTTTCCAGGGGTGGCATAATACATGCTTCAACCCCTGGTAGGCCTCTGGGGTACCTATGCGCTGGGTACATAGTATACCATATACTAGGGACTCACAAGGGTACCCCAGAATCCAATCTGGAGTGTAACTAAAGTACATGGAATCAGTTCATTTAATTAGTCTTTATTTCGATTATAAAAATCATAAAAGACATTACAGTCAGTTAAAAGTTGAAACAGATTAAAAATACAAAATTTAAAAAAGCTCAAGTCAAATACAGAACTAACATTAATGCAATGTGACCACAATGAAAGGTGCATAAATTACGTATTAATACATCAGATCAACATGCTCTAAAACACTATAAAATCTATTAGTGTAAACAGATGTGATATAGGGTATATCAACCCAGCAATAGTTTGTGGACAGAACGGTGTTGTAATATCAGAACGCCTATGGCAATGGGTTATACATACAACCACCCCGGTCTTTAGTGGAATCACTAGGCACCGCACAAGACACGGCAAGATGGCAGGATCAAACTACCACACATCCCTTAAAGCAGGTTAAAAATAGGGTTAAAACAAGTTAAAGTTCCCTTAGTTTGTTAGTCTGAATGGCCCATGCCTAACTCAAAATTCTTGCCATAGCAACAACAATGGATTCCTGGGTACATGTCTGCAGGATCATTAGGGCCTCCATAGCAGATCTTGTACCCAGGCTGGTACAAGTGGGCTTGAGCCTTTTCATCCTGGGTGACCTGTAGGCCGTACAAACAAATAAGATGTGGGCGATTGATTCAATCTGTGCTGAACACAAAGGGTAAATTTCTGTCGTAGCCGAATACCATCTGCTGGTAAAAGCTTTAATCGAAAGGGAACCTACCCTAAACTGGTGGTATAGCTTTCTATCAAACGGTTTTAAAATAAAATCCCAAAATGGTTCGAACCCAAGCTCATGTCTGATCATCAGGAAATTCCTGGACAAAGTGGGCCTTGTAATAGAGGAAAGACGGTTCGTCTTCACCATGTCCAAGTAAACTTACTTGAACTCCTTTTTTGATGGAAATCGGTTGACTTCTGGGTTCTCCCACAAAATGCTCCTCCCCATTTCAGTCCAAAAATAAAGGCACCAATGGGGTGGATTGCGGCAAACCCATTAGGGCCCTTAAAAACTTGTTTTGGGCAATAGTCAAGGAGGTAATATCCTCATGGTCCCAGAGTTCAGCGCCATAAAGGATTGCACTAGCAACTTTAGAGTTATATATCTTGAGTGCGGGGGCTATTGGCTTGGTAAATGAAAGCCTGTGCTCTTTTATAAGAGCCCCAGCCAGCTGAGCATGTTTTAAAACTATCATATCAATCTGTGGCTTCCAGTTTAGCTTCCTATTTAAGGTTATCCCCAAGTAGGTGAACACTTCAGTCTGATCTAAAAGAACACTGTTCAGGTGCACTTTACCCTTAATGGCTTTGTACTTGTGGAGAACCATGAACTTTGTCTTGTCCACATTGACCACCAACTCATGGTCGCGGCAAAACTCTTCGAACCGGGACAGGACTGCCTGAAGCCCTGTTTGGGTCTTAGATATGATCAAGGTGTCGTCCGCGAACATGAGTAGGGAGGTCCTCAAGCCCTCCAAAGTTGGAGCATCAGTGGGGCATGTGGAATAGTACTGAACGACCCTGTCAATGAACAAAGAAAACAGGGTGGGAGCGAGGACACATCCTTGGCGCACACCTTTTAAAATGGGAAATCTATCCGTCACTTCACCATGGGTGCCCCAGTGAACCTGTGCGTGGTTGGAGTCATTTAGTTTGACTAACATTGATAGTAACTCCAATGGCATCCCCACATCCATAAAGGCTCTTCACATTTTATTACGAGGAACCAAGTCAAAAGCAGACTTAAGATCAATAAAAGCCGCATATAGTGTGCCCCCTCCTATAATAACTACCCGCCAGTAGATCATCACAAACCTAAGCACCTGATCTATGGTGCTAGTATGGGGGTGAAAACCTGCCTACAGTGGTGATAAAATCTCAGACTCCTCTATCCACAGCTGGATTTGGCGCAATACCAATATTGCAACTATTTTTTGGATGGAATCTATAAGGCTAATAGGCCTATAGGTGCCAGGTAATGCTCAGTCCCCCTTTTTAGGGCTCACCCCTAGCGATGCAGTGCGCAGCACTGCTGCCGCAGGCGAGAGCCCTTTTGTGGAGGGTTCCAAAACGGACCCTGGAATCGCACACGCTCGTGCGTGTGCTTTTTCTTTGGTGTTACGGGATTGGCTTGTGAATGCTTGCTTTTTAGAAACACAGCACGAAATAGCCCAAAGGTGGTCGTGTTGCTCCGCCCATGGCCTATTGGTGTCTGTTACCCGCACGCCGACATCTGTTTTCAATTATCGTGCCCAGACACGGGCGCGATAATTGGAAACAGATCGTTCGCTGTGGCACCAATCGTTTCCTAATGTTACCGCAGTCTAGTCTGTCTCTTGTTTGAAGATATATCTGGCGATACTGTGCTAAGCTTGTGTTTCTAATTCCATGCATTGTACCTTAGACCCAGACCTATTGGTGTAGCCATTGCATGTTTATAAAGTCTTCATTTATCCTTTAAAATACATTTGCAATAAGAAGATGTCAGTGCTACAGAGTCGCAGATAGTGCACCAGGCACCTGCCCATTTATGCTCTTCTGTAAAGTTATTCCATTCCTATCGCTTTTAAGTCTGCTGAACTCACGGTGTTCATAATACTACACGGCGCAGACAGTTCCAGGAATCACAGAGCTGAACAAATCGGTGTTCTGAGCGGAGGAAAAAGAAACGCTGCGGATAGCAGCATCCCAAAGGAGCGAGAGACTGCACAGAAAGGTGAAGCAATCAACATGCTTTGTATGTTCAGATCCAGTGTTTATCTTTTCAGGATGCTGAGTTGTGGCATCAAAAAACACATTATGGTGTGATATAACAAGGGTACCCCTAATCTAGTTTCCTATCTCAGGGTTTAAAGCAAATACTTATGAAACAATATATAGGAAACGTATACAAATATAGTGTGTGGGTATACAAAAAAAATAAGAAATCATGGCTGCCTGAGGAAGGCTGAATGCCGAAACGCGCGTAGACTGAAATCGAATAGAGCCATGTTCTATAATAATTTCTTTTTCTGTGCTTTGATATAAATTGAAATACAATCATTTGACCAAACAGGCATTAATGCAGTATCCAGAATAGGAATTGCTTGTAAAAAAGACATCGCAAACAAAAGACATTGTGGAATATGAAATGGTTTACCAGATATATGTCCATAAATAAATGTAAAAAGATATTTTAAAAAAAATAACTAATAAATGAATGGAAATTATCTATTGTTGCTTGAGTCCTATTTTGGTTAATGAGAGAGAAAAATTCTATGCACATTTGTAAAAAAACTTTTTCTATGTATATTTGTCTATATATTTTGAGGGCACTTTTTTTGTATACCCACACACTATATTTGTATAAGTTTCCTATATATTGTTTCATAAATAATCAAAAAACACATTATACACTCCGAGCAGGGACAGCAAAATAAGAGTTATATCGATAAAGGAGTTACACTTGTAAAGGGCTGGAATGAGAAGGGGGGGGACGCACGCCTCCAGTTTACTGTCCTGCTCTGATGGCAACTCGTATTCTGCAGCAGTGTGCGCGCGGTACTGTATTTCCGTCTCTGGGGGCAGTGTGAGCGATTCGACGCCATGATAGAGTGTGCTAAACGCTCCTTTGAGAAAGGTCATACGGGTCATTAGAGCTTTTCCTCTAAGAGCATTTCCTTTTCACAGGCTGCAGATGGGAATGCAGAAAAACACACACACACAATTCTTCTGACAATACACTGGAGCCCAGATGCCCTAAAAGATTACACAGGTCAGTCAGCGAGTTGCGCGGTCACCTTTTACCTTTTGAAGTAGCATCGACAAGACACGCCACCTGGAAATTGAAATTGGCTCTGTAAGGATGCGGTGGGATTAACACTGTGCCCCTTGCTTTGTGCAAAATAACTCGTTTCCTGACGCGGATGTTCAAAGGAGATGGTACTGCTGAGGTAGCAGGTGGGGAACACGACTTATTCCAGGTCAGACGGAATCAATGTTAGATTCTAAAGATACATTAAAGTGCAGCATGGGAGATATCATGGCATTTACACTGGTTCTGGTCAATTTGTCACCAATATTCTCAACAACGACCAAAGAAGGACACCATTTGCACTGATTGGCTTGTACTAAAACATTGACAAAGTCAATAGGTCTCCACTTTAGGACCTATTTGCGTTGCCAATGAGTTTTGCCAATGCTGTAAAGCTATAGCAGCAAAAACAAGCATTTACATTGCAATAGGTCTCGCATTGACGCGAGTTTGAGCTATTGACATTGCAAATAACAATGCCTTTTATTTTTGTTTTCTTTTTAAAAACATAAATAAAAGGCATTGTAATTTACAATGCTAATAGCTTAAACTCGCGTAACTGCGAGACCTATTGCATTGCAAATGCTTGTTATATACTGGTATTATAACTGCTCCAGACCGGGTGTCAGGGATGCACGCACCACTAGCGATGGCATTAGCAAGATAGGTGATGAAAACAACCCAGTTGTCCTTATCATAAGTAAACGGATCCGCTGGTACACAATCGTGGCCCGGGGCCCTTCCTCTCGGAATTAAGGAGAGGACTGTCTCGACCTCGACCTCGGAGTTGTTAAATGATAGGGTAGGTATCAAGGAGGGAATTTGGAAATATACCAAGTTGTTATTGGAGGCAGAGAACTGGGCCTTATAATACGAAGCACACTGTTCGGGCGGAACATAATTAATAGGTGTATAGGGTATAGGGTGTTCCACCACTCCCCATGGAATCAATTTAGAGAGGAAGCAGCTAGGCTGGGCCCTGAATAGCAGGGTCCCAGCCAGACTGAAGCCGAAAAACAGTGAAACACCAGCAAAAAGTGGGGGTAACCATGTGAAGCAGATCCTACTCTCCTACACCACCCCTGCAAACACAGGGACATTAAGCTGAGCTTGACCAGCTGAGTCTTCATGTTCTAAGTGGAAATATCTGGAGAGTCCATCTGCATTGGCATGGTTACTCCCAGGTCTATGTTCCACTGTATAGTCCATCCCCTGTAGGGAAATGGACCACCTGAGAAGTTTGGGGCTCTCACCCTTCATCTATTTTAGCCTTAAGAGGGGTTTATGGTCTGTCTGAACAATGAAGTGAGTACCAAACAAGTATGGCCCCAAAGTCTTCAGAGCCCAAACCACAGCAAAGGCCTCCCTCTCAATGGCTGACCAACATTTCTCTCTGGGGGTCAACCTTCTGCTTATGAAATGCTAGTTTCCGGTGACGATGCGAAGTCTGTGAGTTCGTGGAGTCACCGTCAGCGGTTATCAGTACCACTATAACAGGATGCAGGTGCGGGAGAAAACGGAGTTGGTACCGGCGCTGGCGTCGGGAGTGCTGATAACTGCAGGCATCGGCAGACGTCGAAGGTAGTCAGAGTTGCGGTGCAGGCTGGGTGGTCCCTGGCCTAGGTGCAGGTTGCAGCGTCGCTGTGTGGCATTGGAGATTGCTTTTCTTGCTTCTTTCAAGTTTTTTCCAGCTCACCACAGCAGGAACAACCTCCAGAGGCCCAACACTGGATCAGGCACCTTCTGGCAGGTCACAACTCTCAGCAATAGAGCTCAGGAGAGCTGGGAGGGAAGTCTTTGTGTCCCTAACACTTCCGAACAGGAGACCAGCACAAACAGGCCCTTGGCGATTTTTCTTCAAGCAGGTTCACAGCAAAGTTCCAGTCTTTTTCCTTTCCTTGGCAGAAGCAGAAACTGCAGGCCAACCCCGCACAGCACAGAGCCAAGGGGCGGCTCTCCTGCTCACAGCTCTCCAGCTTTTCTTCTTGGCAAAGCTTCTTGAGTCCAGAAGTGATCTAAAATTCTGGGGTTCAAGGTCCACTACTTATACCCCATTTAGTCTTTGTTCTTCTTTGTGTAAAGGGTATCTGAGACCAGTTCCAACCAGTTCTGTCCTCACGGGTGCATTATGACCACAGGGGGTGGAGACAGCACTTTGCATGGGAGACAGGCCCTATTCATGTGCAAAGAAAACTCCTCCCACTACTCTAGATGCAGCCATGCCCTATTCAGCTCAGCTCTGAGCCATCCATGAAGGGCCAGGCACACCTCAACCCCCCAGTGGCTGTCTACCGCGAATGCACATCCCCAGCCCCTGTCACTCCAAAACCAGACAGTCAATCCACACACAGGCAGAGGCATACAGAATTTTTAAACAAGAAAATGCCTACTTTCTAAAAGTGGCGTTTTCCAACACACAATTTAAAACCATCTTTACTAAAATATGTGTTATTAAATAGCCTTTCAATGGACAAAAACGAAAATGGCAGTATTTCACTATCCGGACATGTCACACATCAGTACATGTCCTTCCTCTCACATACACTGCACCCTGCCCATAGGGGTACCTTCGGTCTACCTGAGGGGTGTCTTACCTGTAAGAAAAGGGATGGTTAGGGCCTGTCAAGTGGGTGCCCTTGCCATATCAACATGTCAGTAAAAACTGCACGCAGACACTGCAGTGGCAGGTCTGAGATACCTTTCCAGGGCCACTCATGTGGGTGGCACAATCGGTGCTGCAGGCCCACTAGTAGCATTTGATTTACAGGCCCTGGCACACTCAGTGCACTCTACTAGGGACTTACCAGTAAATCAAATATGCCAATCAGAAAGAACCAATTGTAATAACAATTTACACAGGGAGCACTTGCACTTTCACACTGATCATCAGCGTCAGAAACGAAATCCAGCACAGGATCAAAAACACAGGAGGCAGATGCAAAATGTCAGGGGAAACCACGCCAAAGATGCCAAATCTAACACTCCCAAATTAACAACCCATTTTCTTACATCCAAGCCATTGCTATTAGGAGGGACTGCCTCTTTACTCCTAACTAGAAAATTGCAATTCTGTGTGGGTCGCTAAACTAACTATGTAAGATAGAAAGGCCTTTCTGACTCACAAAATGGGTTTAATGCATAACTGCAAGCCATTTTGCAGTCTCAAACCCTGTGATTTTGATTTGTATTTCAGGCCCTGCCAAAAACCACAATATCATCATTCTTTGTGAAATGTGGCACAAGTATAGTAACAACTGTGCAATGACACCCCGCAGAGGCTGCATGTATGAGCGGGCCTGCGTTTGCCACCCCGCAATGGCCGCAGGTAAGAGCAGGGGTGGGGGAGACCGCCACCCCTTAAACTTGTTCCCCCCTGGGCAGATCACCCCCCCCCCCTTGCTATGCCACTGATTATATACCAAGGATTGCAAGCCAGCATCCCTGAAAAAGCACAAATAAAAACAAGGCACAGTCTTAGATCATTAATATCAAGATGGAAATTGCAAACGGCTAATCAGTAAAAAAAGGTCTGAACGATTTATAGATTAACATATTGAGACTATTATCCCACCAGTCAGACATCCCAGCAATCACGCCCGCCCACCTGCTACAAGAAGACATTCCAAAAGAAAGCCTCCTCTTTCAAACTAGAGAAAATATACTATTATATAAAGGCCTTAACGGTAGGAAAGACATTGACTATATAACGATGGAATTAGGTAAACGTACCCCAGAGCACAATATCTGGGGCCAACCAAGATGCAGCCTAGACACCACAACAAAAAGCCATGGGAAGAAACCAGTTAGCATCTGAAATGCCTCAGAGGATTCATATTCTCAATGGCAGAATGTGGGAGTGCTCACTGTGACAATTCCATATTACCCCTCACTAGGCAGCCATGTGATAGACCTGGGGCCTGATATACATCTTAAATTCCATTATATCCTATGGGATTTATATTTCGGCAGACAGGAAATCCGTCACCGTTGTGATGGAGTAACCCATCCGGCAAGATCTAAATAAGGCTCTTAATGGTCATTGCCATACTAACAATGTAGTTACTGTTAGTCGACAAACCCAACTCTCTGTCCAGCCGAGACCGTTCTAACGC
Source organism: Triturus cristatus (assembly GCF_964204655.1). NCBI lineage: Eukaryota > Metazoa > Chordata > Amphibia > Caudata > Salamandridae > Triturus > Triturus cristatus. The sequence continues at coordinate 46,260,887 of NC_140589.1, forward strand.
TAGATAAATCAGCATCTGAAAGTAATAGATCCAATGTAGGCAATGTACTTACAGAACATACCACTCACTAACATGTGGAAGGGTAAGCAATGGAGAAAAACCCTCAAAGTTGAGTTTTCCTCCTCAAAAGATACAAACATGATGCTGGGTGGACCTACTAGAAATGGAGGGTGTCACAAGAAAGCTGCCAGCTCAGTGTTAAAGTATTTGCAATTGTATATAGTGAAACACAAGAAACCACAGAACTCCTAGTTGTCTATCTAAAAAGTCAGGTAACCAGGAAATGCAACCATATGACCCTTAGAAAGGTTCACGGCCACTGCGAGAAAGAAAAATATTCCACACCAGAAGTTCTTAGCCTGTAGTTCGAAGACCCTTGGGGTCCACGACCACTACTCAGGGGGTCCGCAACTGCTTAGAAAATTAAATAATATTAACATGTTAATAAAGTGCATATGAATAAAGAAGAATAGAAAATTGCTTACCAAACCAAACTCAAGTCTTTAGGGTTGGAATACATGTTGCAGCTCCACCCTATAAAATGCCATTTCTGCATTAAGGCGCATCTAGGGAGGAGAACCCATAGCTCTCCATGTTCACAGTTGTTTTCAGATTCCGAAAGGAATGCCTGGCAAAGGGACTTGGTTATTTTTGAGGCACTTGCTAATCTGTGTGACTTCCTGGTCTGTGTGTAGAGACATTACACCAGCATCCTGCAGAGACATCCTAGCATTGTTTTTTTTAAAAGAGGTGTATATATTCTCATTTTCAATAACATATGCAGACTATTTCTGCCAAAGGTTCTGGAAGTTCTCACTGACTTCCCTTATGCCCGCAGTAACCGTTCCTCGGTGTGCTGTGGTGCCGGACCACGTCTGGGCAGATCTTCCGGCATTGTTGAAGTAGACCTGCAATTTCCCGGATATCTTTCCTTTTTCATAGAAGTGAACAGCCAGACCCCCTTGTGTGTTGGAGAACTGCCCTGGCTCCAAAGCTAGTCCTATTATTGGCCTTGAGCTGCAATAATGTTAATGGAGGGTGTACATTTACTCTCAAAGGACATAATTGAGAACAGATATTTCAAAAGATGCTTAAAATCAATAAGAACAAAAATTAAGCAGATGTTTACTTTATAACATTAGGAAAACATCAGCCCACAGTTGCAGTTCACTCCGCTGCATCATTCAAATGCATTTACACCTACAGATTTTGACCTGGTACAAACCCAAAAGCACTTATTTTATTTTGTAGAAATGGAGATTACACATTTGAAAGGGAAACTGCCTTAACCTCAAACAGACCCCAGGAGATATTGTTAGAGAGGGGGACGTGGCTTGGCACCCGCGGCTAATGGCGGCGTCGGAGTGAAGCGCTCCGCTGGGAGTTCGGATCTCTGCGGTTTCAGGCAGCGCTGGACGCAATGAAATCGCCCATAGGACGCCGGAAACCCTGCTGACTACCCTGGATGTCTCGACGAGGCTGCATTCGCCACCTCATGGTTTTTTTTTGGCTTGTAAGTTTTTACAAACGAAGTTGCGGCCGCCATTTTGTTTTACCTGCGATTGGTAAAACTTTATCTAACTGTCGCGCTGCTTCTTTCTTTCTACCCATCTCACCAAAGGACTGTTTTGCTGATTTACTTTGCATTATGGTCCTCCTCTGCCCCTCGCATGTTGTTTTTTGCCAAGTTGCTGTCTCCTCAATGTTTCTGGATGAAGAGATTTTCTGGCGGCCATAAATGCTTCTGAGGCTCCTTCTGATGCTATCACCTCAGTCTACTGAACTTTTGTGGCACCAATTTAATTTTTTACACTGTAGCGTCATGTACTAAGGACTGCAACACTTTAATTTTTCTTCTCCATGTATGGTCCAAATATTATTTCATAATAAACTTTGTTTGCTTTGCCTCTGATTTGCTGGATGTAGTGCCTCTGACCTAGACATCTCCCAGCATATTCGGTTGCCATTCGCAGCACTCCTCTGTTTATTACCACTCTCTTTTACACCTCTTTTGTCTTTGTGGCTACGCCACGGCTCTATGGGCAGAATAAAAGGTGTCTTACCTACAAAGACGCAACAAAAGTACGTTTTTATTAACAATTCTAAGACTTTTACTGCATTTTCTCACCTAGAAGATTCTTTGCAGTCGTCGTCAAGCACCCTGATGGCCAACATGGACCCTTTACCTACACCACCTGGAAAGTCACTTACTAAGCGCTTAAAGCACAATTCTCCCTCTCCTCCTAAACCAGCCTCTCCGGTATCCATGGAGATGCTGTTAGATGAGATAAGAGCCCTTTACGGAGGAAAATAATTCTAAGTTACAAGTCCTCACAGATAATTGGTCTCAACTTGATGTAAGAGTCACTGCAGTTGAACAAAGCATTTCCAAGTTAAGTGATACAAATGTGAACATCTCTAAGCTTAAGTCTCAAGTTCTGACGCTCCAAAAGCAGGTCGAGGACCTTGAAAATCGCCGCAGAAGGAATATCCTACGCATTTATGGCCTGAAGGAGGGAATTGGAGGGTCAGAACCCCTTAACTTTTTTGAGTCCTTCCTTCCTAAGGTTCGGAAGGCACAAACCTAAACATTAAGAGGGCACATCGACTGGGTCGTCCTTCCTCAAGTATGTCATCCTCACAACGACCAAGAGGAGTAATTATTTATTTCTTAGAGTACACAGATATGTTATTGGTGCTATCTGCGGTCAAATCTGCTTAACGCATTACTTGGTCTGGCTCGACTTTGTTCTTTGCGCAATACTATGCTAAGTCTACGGCTGCCAGGCGGAAAGCTTTTCTTAATTTGAGACCGGCTCTTCGATCAGTGGGGGCCCGCTATGGTCTTTTTCATCCGTGCTTGTTTAAGGTCACATACAACAACAGAACAACTACGTATGAAGACCCAGTACGGTTGCAGAGTTTCATCAATTCGTGTAATCCAAATGCTGTGGATACTCAGCGACCTTCTCCTTCGGATACTTGATGAACTTTTTGAAGTTATACAATTTCTATTTCTTCATGGATTACATGTTTCTTTATCCCCTTGACTCTTATCAATTTATTGTTGGCTTTCTGTATACTATTTTCAATTTATTTAGATGTTGGTTTATATTTGCGGCAATTTACACATAAGTTAACCTCTTAACTTACCTTAACCGTATTCGTATTTACTTCTGTTATGACTTTTTTATGTTTTTTCTTTGGCTTCTTAATGATGTTCCTGTTTCTGTTTGATCTATTTTTCAGCCTCAATATTTGTTTCACTATTGTTTTTAACTCCTATTATTCATCGTCCTTACAGATATCTAATTCATACTGATGGATTCCCCGTTTGGCTGATCCCCGACGTCTTGCCTTTCCCATGTGGCTCTATCCCTCCTCACGTACTTCTCTGAGTTTTCTCTTTGTAGGTATGTTATTTGTTTGTTTGTCCCTTGTTATGTTTTTTGTTTTTTGTTCTGTTGTTCTATAATATGTTCTTCTATCTCTTTCCTTCAGCTTTTTGCTTATACACTTTTTCTTACCCATATGAATTTTCCTCTTCTTCTTTCTTACCTTTGCGTATTTCCTTTCTTTACTTCTCTTTGCTCTAAGCTCATGTTATTCAGCTTCCTTTCTTCTTTCTCCTTTATCAACTTACAATGTTCTTGCATAGGTTTGGATTTAGCATCATAAGTTTGAACTCTTTTATTGACATTCATTTTAATTCAATGATTCGGACTGTTGTCTTTAACTGTTATTTGCGATTTGTCTTAATTTGATATGTCGCTTAAACTGGTTTCATGGAACATTATGTGATTAAACTCCCCTATTAAAAGACAAAGGGTTTTAGCACATTTAGATAAGTTAAATGATGATATTGTCTTTCTACAAGAAACGCATCTTACAGATATTGAGTCTATGAAATTAAAAAAAGGTTGGGTAGGAGAGGCTTATTTTTCTCCTGGAGATGGCAAACGGAATGGGGTTGGAATACTATGTCACAATTCTCTTCCAGTTACACTTCTGTCGCAAGAAATGGATGATGTAGGAAGATGGCTCATTGTTAGATTATCCCTAAAAGGTATTCCATTTTCCCTTCTTAATGTTTATGCACCTACGGTAGGGGATCCTTCGTTTTGGGATGCCTTAGCCACACAAATTTCCAAATGCATTGAAGACAACTTTGTTATGGCTGGAGATTTTAATCAAGTGTTCAATCCCTTCATAGATAGGAACTCTAAAGTGCCCTTCATTCCTAACAAAACGCATAAGTCTTTTGTTCACACTATTTCCCAACATAATTTGCTTGATGCTTGGCGCCTCTGCAATCCTACCACTAGAGAATATTCTTTTTATTCCCCCACACATCACACCCAATCAAGAATTGACTATGTCTTTGTTTCTCATAATATTTCGCAAACCCTCACATTTGCAGATATTGGTCCCATTCTTTTATCTGATCATGCACTCGTTTCGATTGGCTTTGATATATTGCCTGTGAGACCGGCCTCGTGGCGTGGGCCCTCCCGACCAGCAAGTCACACTACAAACACGCCGAACCTCGTGGGCACGGCCTTCCGGCCTCCGTGGACCAACATCCCGAGGGGCGACCAGGTCCCCAACACGCATGCCCGGCCGAGGGAGAACGACACCCCCCCCCCAAACCAGACCGAGAGGCGCCGACTCCGTCACACCTCTGGACTCTTCCCCGAGGGAGGTTTCAATCGGCCACCAGGCCCCCGGTGAGCGGGCGCCTCTCCTGCTGGGCGTCTGGGGTCCCTCCCGGACACATCTGAACAGATCAAGGGGCTGAGCGACAGGAAACCCCGACACCTCGCCCCCCAGGCCTGAGATCCCTCTCCGCGAGGACTCCGGACTTCAAAGAGGAGGGGGAGTATAACAAGGGGTGCTGAAGGGACGAGAGGCAGAGAAGACCTGGACTGACGAGAGCCTGCTGACCTGGTCACGGCTCGATCGCTCACCGAAACAGAAGAACACTACCCGAACTCTGAAACCATCTGAGCCCTGCTGACGCCGTCGCGGCTCCTCGAATTCTGAACCATCTGAGCCCTGCTGACGCCGTCGCGGCTCCCCGAACGCTGAACCATCTGAGCCCTGCTGACGCCGTCGCGGCTCCTCGAATTCTGAACTATCTGAGCCCTGCTGACGCCGTCGCGGCTCCCTGAACGCTGAACCATCTGAGCCCTGCTGACGCCGTCGCGGCTCCCTGAACTACGACTCTCCGGTGCCTGCTGAGTGACTCGCGGCCCGCTCCTCCAAGAGAATCGGCAGAGATTGCCGAGAGAAGCAACATCCCCTCAGCTCGAGGATTGAGAGCTGTGCGCCGGATACCTCGCAGAGACATTGATTGAAAGACTGTCCCGCTACCCCTTTCCCCATCATCACAAGATCGCTGCCGCTTGTGGCATTTATTCTGCACCTGCCTGCCGGATCATAAAGATCCCTGACAACTACCGATAAAAGTTTATTGCCTGATAACGAACTACTGTGTGGTGTCCCTCTATCCGAAGGGAGAGTAAGCGCAGCGCGTGCGATCCTAGGTGCGAGACCCTTCCAGGAAGGGCCTCCCTGCTCTTGCTCGGCCTAATTCTGGGAAAGGTGGGCCTCAGAGGGGTCAGGAACCCATTCCGCAGCCTCCCCAGGGAACGCCTTCCAACATTTGGTGGCAGGCGACGGGATCCGAGCCAACACCTAGAGATCGTGCAGTAGACGGCTTACGCACCACCAAGAAGAATGGAAGGAGAAACTTCCCTAGGTGCCGCAGGCACAAACCCAAGCACGGCATTCCAAAAAGACCAGTTAGAATCGTATACGCACCGAGAACTGAAACAATTTTGCAAAGACTTTGGAATCGCTACCACCGGACTAAGCACGAAAGAGGACTTCCAGGGAGCATTAAAAACCTGGGTCGAGGCAGAAACTCCCCGGTCACAAGCAGAAGAAGAGCACCCCAACGAACCACGAAGCAGCCCGGGGAGGAACGGCGCCCCCGAGGGGGGCCTATCCCCAGAGGAACTAGCGGACCGAGAAAGAAGTCGCAACCACGAACTGGAACTAGCAAAACTAAAAATCGAAGGAGAGATAAAACTGGCTGAGAAAAAACTGGCAGTAGAACAGTTACGCCTACACGGAGAACTAGAGGAAAAGAAACGACAGAGAGAACACGAAGAAAAGAAACTCCAACTAGAGCACGAACGTAGCCTAAAAGAAATCGAGCTCAAGGCCAAGAGGGCGGAGGCCCGACCCTCGGAAACACAACCCATCTCCTCCACCGTGGAACCGAAGGTCCACATCCCCAAGGATGTGGTGAAAGAATACTATAAGAACGACGACATTCAGCAATGGTTCAAGGCCTACGAAGTCGCCATGACCTCCCACCGAGTCCCGCAGAAAGACTGGGGGGCTGGGCTGTGGAGCCGGTTCCTGAGTGAGGGGAGAGATACCCTGCTGGACCTGCCCTCCACCGTGATGAACTCCTACAGTCACATGAAAGAGGCCCTGGTAGCCAGATATGGGCTCACCCCTGAAATGTACCGGCAACGGTTTAGAGACTGCAAAAAGATACCCGGTACTACATGGGTGGAGTACGTGAACTTTTACAGCCGGGCCTTGGACGGATGGATCAAGGGCAGCAAGGTCTCCACTTTTGAGGAGCTGTTCGACCTAATCGCATGGGAACACTTGGCCGCTAATTGCTTCGTAGAGCTGCGCCAGCACCTCCTGGACAGCAAACTCACGGACCCTCGGAAACTGGCCGTCGAGGCTGACCGGTGGGTGAACACCCGGACCTCCCGGGGCCCCGTGGGAGACTACGGTCGCCACAACCAGGGACCCCCCCGCCAGAGGGGCGGAGGGAACCAAGGCCGGCAAAGGGAGCTCCCGGGGGGATCCCCGCTCAGCCCTCCCAGAGGACAATCTCCGCCCTTTCCAGCTCCGCCTCCGGCCAGCACCGGGCCCCCAGGGAGGCCGGGACCCCGAGGCAGAATCACATGTTTCCGCTGCCAGCAGACCGGACACTATGCCAGTGACCCTCAGTGTCCCCTGTACCAGCGGACCACCACCACAACCCCGCCGGCTCAACAGATGGCCTCTGTAGCCCTGGGGGAAGAGATGGAAGACTCCGAAGAATGGGAACCAGCCGCCATGGCCTTGGTCTCCCTAGGGGACCGGGAGATGGTCCCCGGAACGCCCCTGCCCGCCAACACGAAGAAGTACCGACAACAGGTGACGGTCAACGGTCATCGCATCGAGGGGCTCCGGGACACGGGGGCGAGTGTCACGGCGGTCCACTGTCACCTGATTTCCGAGGATCAGATCCTGCCTGACGCCTTTTGCCCCGTCATCTCATCAGACAATTCCGAGAGCCTCTGCCGGATGGCCCTAGTCCCCTTCGAATGGGGGGGAGTCACCGGCAAGTTAAAAGTAGCGGTCCGAACCTCCCAGCCCGTGGACTGCCTCCTGGGCAACGACCTGGAGAACTCCCCGTGGGGACAAGTGGAACGAAGGGCCCACCTCGAGATGATGGGCCTACCCGAGTGGGTATGCGCCACCACGCGCTCGATGACTCTCCGGGCGCCTTCCTCCGAGGGGGGAGAGGCCATGACCCTGAACACCGCCACCATCCCCGAGAGCCAGGATACACCACCCGAGGCCAACGACCCCCTTCCGGACGAACCAACCGCTCCCGGCGAAGAATCCGGGCCTTCCGACCCCGCAACCCTGACCAAACTCGGGGACTTGCCAGAACTGGCCCCGTGGCCCTGCGAAGGGGGCCCCTCCCGTGAAGAGTTCTGCCAAGAGCAATCCACCTGCCCGTCCCTCATTGGACCCCGACAACAGGCCGAGGCCCAAGCAGCAGGCGACCAGACTGGCACCCACTGGGTATACTGGGAGAACGGACTGCTGTACAGTGAACAGAAGTCGGCCGAGTTGGGATCGGCACGAGTACTAGTAGTACCCCTACGCTTCCGAAGTCTTCTCCTGGGCCTGGCCCATGATGTACCCCTGGCCGGACACTTAGGCCAAGATAAGACATACCAGCGACTCGTCACCCACTTCTACTGGCCCAAGATGCGAGCAAATGTGGAGGCCCACTGCAAGTCCTGCCCAACGTGCCAGGCCAGCGGAAAGAGTGGGCGCAAACGCAAGGCTCCGCTCCAACCCTTCCCCGTCGTCAGTACCCCTTTTGAGCGGGTAGGAATCGACATTGTCGGACCACTGGACCCTAAGACCGCCCAGGGCCACCGGTTCATCCTCGTCCTGGTGGACCATGCCACCCGTTACCCCAAAGCCATCCCTCTCCGCACCGTAATGGCCCCCGTGGTGGGCCGGGCCTTGATGGGGATCTTCTCCCGCATGGGGTTCCCCCGTGAAGTCGTGAGTGACCGGGGTACGAACTTTATCTCCCGATATATGAAGTCCCTCTGGCAGCAGTGCGGAGTATCGTACAAATTCACCACCCCGTACCACCCCCAAGGAAATGGCCTAGTCGAGCGCTTTAACAAGACACTGAAAGGGATGATCATGGGCCTCGAGGAACCCCTACGCCGGAGGTGGGACGTCCTCCTCCCATGTCTCCTGTTCGCCTACCGGGAGGTCCCCCAAAAATCCCTGGGGGTCAGCCCATTCGAACTGTTATATGGACACCCCGTCCGAGGACCCCTGAGCCTGGTCAAGGAGGGGTGGGAAGCAACCCCCCGGGGGACCCCTCCGGACGTGTTCCGATACATCCTGGCGCTCCGCAACCAGACCCGAAAATTCAGGGAACTCGCAGAAGCAAACCTCGAGTCCAGTCAAGAAGAGATGAAGCGCTGGTATGACCAGAATGCTACGCTGGTCGAGTTTCAGCCAGGCCAACAAGTCTGGGTCATGGCCCCGGTGAGACCCTGCGCTCTCCAGGATAAATGGACTGGACCCTTCAAGGTGATCGAGCGGAAGAGCCAAGTAACCTATCTCATCGATGTGCAGTCCCCGCGGAACCCCCTCCGGGTTCTCCACGTGAACCGCCTCAAGCCCCACTTTGTGCGGACCGAATTAAGTCTACTCCTGGCCACCGACGATGGGGCCGAAGAAGACACCGAGCCCCTCCCAGACCCCCTGGGGGCGAAGGAAACAGATGGATCCGTGGAGGGAGTGAGACTGTCGACCGCCCTCACAGCCCAACAGACCGACGACTGCCGCCAGCTACTTGGGCAGTTCGCGGATCTCTTCTCCCTGACCCCCGGGGTCACCAGCTGGTGTGTCCACGACGTGGACACCGGAGACAGCCCGCCAGTGAGACATCGGGCCTACCGGGTCCCTGATCGGGTCCGGAACCTGCATCCAGACCGAGGTGGCAAAGATGTTAGACCTTGGGGTGATTGAACCCTCCGACAGCCCCTGGGCCAGCCCGGTGGTCCTGGTTCCGAAAGCGACTACCCCGGGTGTTGCCCCCGAGCTGAGATTCTGCGTGGACTACCGAGGCCTCAATGCGGTCACCCGAGCAAACGCTCACCCTATCCCCCGTGCCGACGAACTCATTGACCGCCTTGGGGCCGCCTGCTACCTCAGCACCTTCGACCTGACCAGTGGGTACTGGCAGATTGCCCTCACCGAGGGAGCCAAGGAGCATTCCGCCTTCTCCACCCCGGATGGGCACTACCGCTTTAGGGTGATGCCGTTCGGAATGAAAAATGCCCCGGCCACCTTCCAGCGGCTGGTGAACAGGGTCCTGGCCGGACTAGAGGGGTTCAGCGCAGCATACCTCGACGACATAGCGGTCTTCAGCTCCCAATGGACCGAGCACCTCCAGCACCTCCGTCACGTCCTGCTGGCTCTACGCCGGGCCGGCCTCACCATCAAAGCTAGCAAATGTCAAATTGGGCACGGCTCCGTAACTTATCTGGGGCACCAGATGGGAAGTGGGCAGGTCGCCCCCCTCCAGACGAAGATCGACGCCATCTTGTCCTGGGAACCCCCTACCACCCAAACGGAAGTCCGAGCCTTCCTGGGCCTCACCGGCTACTACCGAAGGTTCATTAAAAACTATGGCAGCATCGCAGGCCCTCTCACAGAACTAACCTCCAAAAAACACCCCAAGAAAATACACTGGACTCCCGCCTGCCAGAAGGCGTTCGACACCCTAAAGGCCGCAATGTGCGCGGCTCCAGTACTCAAAGCACCTGACTACGCCCAGGAGTTTGTGGTCCAGACGGACGCCTCGGAACACGGCATCGGGGCAGTCCTCTCACAATACGACGACAAAGGCATAGATCAGCCCATAGCCTTCATCAGCCGAAGGTTACTGCCCCGGGAACAGCGGTGGAGCACGATTGAACGTGAGACGTTCGCCGTAGTCTGGGCCCTCAAAAAGCTACGGCCCTACCTGTTCGGAACACACTTCCGAGTGCAAACAGATCATCGACCCCTGCGGTGGTTGATGCAGATGCGAGGGGAAAACCCCAAGCTGCTACGCTGGTCCATCTCTCTCCAGGGGATGGATTTCACTGTGGACCATCGCCCCGGGACTGACCACGCCAACGCGGACGGCCTGTCCCGATTCTTCCGCTTCAGCGAGGAGAACTCCCAAGTGGATGGGTAGTTCTCCCCGCCTTTCAGCTGGGGGGGGCACGTGTGAGACCGGCCTCGTGGCGTGGGCCCTCCCGACCAGCAAGTCACACTACAAACACACCGAACCTCGTGGGCACGGCCTTCCGGCCTCCGTGGGCCAACATCCCGAGGGCCGACCAGGTCCCCAACACACATGCCTGGCCGAGGGAGAATGACACCCCCCCCAAACCAGACCGAGAGGCGCCGACTCCGTCACACCTCTGGACTCTTCCCCGAGGGAGGTTTCGATCGGCCACCAGGCCCCCGGTGAGCGGGCGCCTCTCCTGCTGGGCGTCTGGGGTCCCTCCCGGACACATCTGAACAGATCAAGGGGCTGAGCGACAGGAAACCCCGACACCTCGCCCCCCCAGGCACGAGACCCCTCTCCGCGAGGACTCCGGACTTCAAAGAGGAGGGGGAGTATAACAAGGGGTGCTGAAGGGACGAGAGGCAGAGAAGACCTGGACTGACGAGAGCCTGCGGACCTGGTCGCGGCTCGATCGCTCACCGAAACAGAAGAACACTACCCGAACTCTGAAACCATCTGAGCCCTGCTGATGCCGTCGCGGCTCCCCGAACGCTGAACCATCTGAGCCCTGCTGACGCCGTCGCGGCTCCTCGAATTCTGAACTATCTGAGGCCTGCTGACGCCGTCGCGGCTCCCTGAACGCTGAACCATCTGAGCCCTGCTGACGCCGTTGCGGCTCCCTGAACTACCACTCTCCGGTGCCTGCTGAGTGACTCGCGGCCCGCTCCTCCAAGAGAATCGGCAGAGATTGCCGAGAGAAGCAACATCCCCTCAGCTCGAGGATTGAGAGCTGTGCGCCGGATACCTCGCAGAGACATTGATTGAAAGACTGTCCCGCTACCCCTTTCCCCATCATCACAAGATCGCTGCCGCTTGTGGCATTTATTCTGCACCTGCCTGCCGGATCATAAAGATCCCTGACAACTACCGATAAAAGTTTATTGCCTTATAACGAACTACTGTGTGGTGTCCCTCTATCCGAAGGGAGAGTAAGCGCAGCGCGTGCGATCCTAGGTGCGAGACCCTTCCAGGAAGGGCCTCCCTGCTCTTGCTCGGCCTAATTCTGGGAAAGGTGGGCCTCAGGGGGGTCAGGAACCCATTCCGCAGCCTCCCCGGGGAACGCCTTCCAACATTGCCCAAGAATACTGCCCCTAAAAGATGGCGTTTTACTAACACTCTCCTCTTAGATCCTAACTTCTTAACTTCCTTTACCTCCTTCTTTAATGATTATTATGAGTGGAACTACACAGATTCTTTATCCCCGCTACTATCTAGGATGCCTTTAAAGCGTCAGCGAGAGACTTTATTATAAACTTTGTAGGGAAAAAGCGAAAAGGACTGTTGAAGAGCCCTCATTAATGCTAAATTGACATTTAACAAGACTGAAGACGCTTCACTTTACTTACTAAAATCTAGTGCTAAATTTTATTGGGGTGAAAATAAAGCAGGGAAAATCCTTGCCAATTATTTAAAGATTCGCCAAAACAAACTGAACATTGACTCTATCTTTGATGACAACTCAGTTTTAAAGTTCAAAGATGTCTAAATCTTAAATGAATTTTCTCTTTTCTATAAATCTTTATATTCTTCAGAAACTCAACCCACAGACCACTCGTTATCTCAATTCTTTACTAATATCCAACAGCCCCAGGAAACGCTCCCGGATTTGTCTTGTTTAGAATCTGATCTTTCCCAACAGGAACTTCTTAATGCGCTTCAACATCTCAATAAAGATAAAGCTCCTGGCCCCGATGGCTTTACTGTCAAATGTTACACACACTTCTCTAAGCTTCTAATTCCCTAGTTACATTCTCTTATTAGTTTCTTTTCTTCTTCCAAAAATTCTTCTGGCTCTTTCTCAGAAGCACACATTTGTCTTATCCCCAAGGAAGGTAAAGACTCCAAGTATTGCAAAAATTATAGACCTATCTCACTTGTTAACATCGATTATAACTTTTTTTCTAAAGCTTTAGCCATACGTCTTGACTCCTTCTTACCAAATTTATTAGGGAAAGAACAATCTAGCTTTGTTAAGGGCAGAGTCATTACCGATAACACCCAACTCTTTTTCGATAATTTGTCCAAATCATCCCATTTTAACCATTCTCTAGTGGCAATAGCATTGGACGCTGAAAAGGCATTTGATAGAGTGGAATGAAAATACTTATTCTACACTCTAAAATGGTTTGGATTTGGCCCGAATTTCATAAATTTAATATCTCTCCTCTATTCTAATCCGCGTGCAGCAATATGTGCTAATGGCTTAATCTCTCCTTTTTTTTAACTTGGGTAGAGGAGTGCATCAAGGGTGTCCTCTTTCCCCCTTCCTTTTTAACCTAGCCCTTGAACCATTTTTATCTAAATTGCGTCATAACCCTAGTATTTATGGATTTCAAACATCGAATGTCCACGTTAAACTTGCAGCTTATGCTTATGATATTTTACTTTTTATATCTAAACCAGAAGAATCTATCAAGGCATTTTTGGAGGAGGTGAAATCTTATTCTCTTATTTCTGGATATAAATTAAATAATGAGAAATGCAAAATTTTGCCTTTAACGAAATACACTTTTAGTTCAGAATTTCAAGCCTCCCATTTTAAATGGAGTCCGAATAATATTAAATATCTGAGCCTTCACTTCACGTCTTCAATATCGGAAACGGTAACTTTATGCATGAATAAGTGTATTCAGAAACTCTCAGATTTGACTTCTAAATGGCATCCTTTATATCTGTCTTGGTGGGGCCGCTTGGATACCATTAAGATGATGTTGTCGCCTTTAGTTTTGTACATTATTTCGAACATTCCGGTTCCAATTACAACTAAGTTATTTAAAAAAGTTAATTCCATTTTATCCTCTTTTCTATGGAGTAATAAAAAACCCAGAATGTCTTTGTTAAAATTGATTCGACCCAAATCAGAAGGGGGTGTCAATTTTCCTGATTTCCAGGCTTATCAGAAAGCTTTTTTATTGTGTCAGGCTTCTCTTTGGTTGCTTGACTTCGCAGATGAATGTCCTCTTTGGACCTCAATGGAACGCCTCTTTTTAGCTCCTTACTCAGTTCGTGAATTTCTTTCCTTTTCTCGTAAACCACAGTCCGTTTCTACCCCCGTTGTAAAACACACTTCCAGCTTACTCGCTTTCACCTCACATTCTCTTAAGGATTCTCAAGATTCTTTTTTCAGCTCAACAATCTGGCACAATACTAAGTTGTTGATTCAAGGTAAGCCCTTTTATAGGAAAACTTGGAGACATAGAGGCTTAATTTGGATTCACCAATTATTTTCAGAGTCACAATTCTTACCTTTTGATAAGCTCAGGCTATTATTCTATCTTCCGGTTTCCTTCCTCAATAAGTATAACTTGCTCAAACACACTGTTCTGGAATCCCTTTCCCATCTCCCTATCATAAAAGACGCTCCAAATGACCCAAAATCTCCTACCTGTCTTCAGACCTTGTTATTGACCACACCCAAGGCATCCACTATTTACAGTTATTTACAGGGCACTGATACTAACAGGCAGAAGACAAAAACTGAAGAGGCATGGGAACGAGATTTTACTACTTCCTGGTCATTATTAACATGGAAAGGCATATGGATTAAATTACGTAAGGCTTCTAGAGCAGCTAACATTACCCAAACGTTGTTTTTTGTCTATAATAGACTGTTATTTACGCCAGTTACCTTATCCAAACACTTCCCGTCTACTCCAGACACGTGTTGGACATGTTCTTCCCTTAATACTGATTTATCTCATATGTTGTTTCATTGTTCACAGGTACATAGCTTTTGGCAACAGGTATGGTCTCAAATTAAATTAATTTTTGGCACTAAATTTCCTTTTTCCCTCACTCATATCTTTTTAGGTAGCCTTTCCACCATCTGGGATGACACTACTCTCAATGTCCAAATTATTGACTTATTATTGACAGTTGCCTTTCAGCAGATTACTGTCGATTGGAAGGATTCCTCGAAAATCTCCTATAGGGCTTGGTGGTACACTGTTTGCCATAATCACAGATTAGATACTGCTTTTGTGTACCATCCCCGTATGGCTACAAAACGTGCTGACCTATGGCCGCCTGTTACAATGTTTATTGATACATGTGCTAAGCAATGTTCGTTACCAATACCCTCTCAACAGGAGGTTCTTAAACCACCTTAGATTCCCTAAATGCTCCATGCGTTATTTTATGTATCTGGATGACATATGTATTTTACTTGTTCTGGGTTTTTCTTTTTAATCTTATATTGGTAGTCCGATGTTATTAAACCTTGTCCCAGCACATGACATTGAATTTTGGGTGAGAATCGTGCATTTTCCTTTTTTAATATAATCCTGCATCAATGGCATTTAACATGGGTTTTTGTGTAGTTGTCCCACACTATTTCTCAGGGTTGTAGAAATCAAACCCTAATCTGGGACTTCACTGATACAGCTGGTCCTTTTAAACCAACAAAGAAGAGATTGGCACAGAAGCTGTAATATAAAAGACATCTTTTTATTTAACCTCTAAAGAGGGAAAATGCGTCATACAAAATTCTCATATCACTGTAGGAGACATTTATAAGGAGTACAGAGAACAGGGGCATTATATACCCACACAGGGGGTGAAAAAAGGCGGTACAAGTACACATGAGAAGAGTTATGCACATAGATGGTCATACAGAAACTGCACAGTCAACAAGTAGGAGGAGTAATAAGTTGCTGACATCAGTTAGAACAGCCTGACAGTTCTATACTAGGAGCAGGTGCACTCTACTAGCTAAGCACATCTGCCCCCACAAAAGTTTGCATAGACATATTGTTGCGCTTTGGGTAACCAGTCTTTGGCAAGACATCCGATTTAACTTTATTGAGATCAGGATATTGAAACACACAAATACTTCCACACGCATGTGCCTTCCTTCTGAGCATTAGCGCGCAAAAGCCTGACACTAGCACCATACGTGATTGTTCTCACGTATCGCTCTAGATATCCCAATCCCCACTGTACCACTGCGCATGCGCCGCTTTAAAGTACCATTGCGAATGCCCCACCTCAACGAACATTTACGTTCTAGAAGTCCAGGGCAGTCTCACACGTGATCTCGTAAGCACTTCCACTTCCTACTTAGTGTCAGCTCAGTTAACAGAACAGGGCGTAACAAGCGGATCCGATCGGCTGCGTAGGTGATCACGACCTTTCTCCCCTGGCAAATGTGAGTACTAACATCCGAGTAGCCATACGGGTGCTGCACATATGGAGTTTCTCCTCGTAACTCTTCTATCCAGATATTTTCATTACCTCTTCCTCTCGATAGGGTCAGCATGGGACATTGCAGACCGATCGGATTTCAGAGGCATAACGCACTCAGAGCTAACGTGAGACCGCCATTGTTAGTCTTTTTGTTGTCTGTCTGAAGTCTGTTTTTATGGTTTATGTGATTGTCCCTGAATAAGAACTACGCGCCACGACTAGATACACGTTGTTGCATCTAAAAGTTGTTTGTCTGAAGTCTGTCTTTATGGTTTATGTGATTGCTACTATGCGCCACAACTAGATACACGTTATTTCATTTAGAAGGTAAATGTAATATACCACCTAACAATACCCATAGGCGCTAATCTATATGAGGACAATGTGCCCATTTTTTGCGCCATTATCACTAACCCCTGTGTACCTTTGGATTCCCTGCTCATTTTTAGCTCCACAGGGGCACATTGTAGCCACGCAAGTTTTCTAGTGGACAGTCATCATGCATGCCCACCCTGTCACATGCATGATGCCACCATCTACAAACAAATAGGAGCATGCATTAATAATTCAGATGCATGACAAAACAACTGTGTACTTGCATTTACTAATCTTTTTATTTACAGGTACTCCAACCAGAGGTTTTGTGAGTAAAACCACAATCCACTACACTCATAGCACACTTTAGGGTGTGTGCTGATATTTGCACTTCACGTGGCCCCCATTATTTTTAGACCACGCACTAATTTTGGTCCTGAAGAAAGCCTTAAGAACTAATCAAGAGGCTGAAACTAGTAGACCCAAATCTATCAGGGATACCAGAGTATATACCATACCCCTTTAGAGAACCCAAACATTTTTTTTTCTCATTTCCTAGGACACTTCCATTAAAATTTTTCAAAAGGGCATTCCTAGAGACAATTTTAACTCATAATCACACTTCACATAGCACGTCACTTTCTTTTCACCAAACAACCTGCTCCGCTGTAACTCAGGCGTTGTAGCACAGCTGGATTGCATTAGGTAATCCAGCTGGGCCCCGATGATGAAACATGCCAGCTACTAGGTAGGTGGGTGAGGTTTTTTTTACAACAGTTGTTCACTCTCCTTTTCTTTTTCTTTTTCATCAAAGGTAGCGGCAAAAAGCGTTTGACCGCTGATACCTTGTTATAGAACTTGTCCATTTTGTTTATTTACACTTCGTGTTGGGGAAGAGGACAAGTTACCTTTTTCCTCGCTCTCTCTTTGTTTACATATAGTTCTATACTAGGAACATGTGCACTCTACTAGCTAAGCACATCTGAGCATGTGCAAGACTCTGGGAGAGGGAAACAGCAAATGTCCAGCACATAGCTAACTAAAATGGCTGCCAAGTACAAAATGGCTTTCAGCTCATGCTAAGAGATTAATGCAATCTTCAACAGATGGTCCTTTTAGCATGAGCTAAAGACATTCCTATAATCCAGTAGGAAATATGCATATTAATTTTTTTCATAAAATTTATCAATATCCTAATTCATTGCTTGGTGGGCATTTCTCATTCTAAATATTGTTAAGCGGGTATGTATAAGGTATAAGCAGGAGTACAAAGGGAACAGAGCATTGGGTCATACAGATAGCAGGAGAGAGTAATTACTATTATCAGAAACAGAACTATTAGCTTTCTAGTCCTAAGCAAATCCTAGAACCATCCAGTAAAAACATTTTCAAGGCTCCTATGCATTTCAGTGACCATCAATTTCAACTTCAAAATAGCCAACAGCACATATCTAATAAAAACATTTTCACTAGACTTTTCCAGTGTTTCCTTTATGAGGGCTAGAGTATCAATCAAGGAAAGGGTAAAGTAACATTTGTCAATTGCTCAGATGAACTTTTCTCTCGCAGAATAAACATTATTCCTAATACAATTATGAAAGCAGTCAGACATATTATTACAAAAATGATCCTGGATCCAGAGGACCAGGAGGACCACACAGGACCATGAGGATCAGGACGAAGAGCTGCAAAGGGCTGCTCCTCCTCAAAAATGGGACGACCAATGGGGTACATTTTCAACAAAAAAAGAAAAAGAAGTCCTTGGGAAATTAAAGCTGTAGTACAACCAACCAGAGGGGAGTCTTCTCCCTGTGTCCGTTTGAGCCTCACAGGCAGGCTCTTGTTGTTCCCACGGTGGAGCTGCACAACTCGCAACTCAGGAATCACGGCCCAGTTTCAAGGGAAAAGTTTCTTCTTTCAGGATAGGGCAATCACCCACCTGGGCAAATGCTCTCAGCGATCCTGTCCAGTGTCTCAGGCAGTGCACCAGTTTTCTTCACTTCAATCTAACAGGCACCAGAGACACAGCACCTTTACCCTGAACTCAAGTCCTTCCCTAACTCCTGTATTGCGCTGCTGGCACACTGCTCTTTCGTTGGGGCCATAGATTGCATTCAGTGTGCCCAGGTATCTCTTGACCAACAAAGGTGAAGACTTTACAGCCACTTTGGGACCAGGATTCAGAGGCCTGCTGCTAGGATCTCTGAAGCAACCCTTGTTTCAAAGGGGGTTACCTCAAGCAAAAACTTTCTCGCCTTCCTGGTCGGTCTGTGACTCTCGGCTGGGCATCAAAAACTTGATCCACGATTTCTCCTTTCTGATTTGTGACCCCGTCTTTCGCCCAAGACAGTGGCAGGGGTACACACTTCACATCCCAGTGCTTCCGGCCTTCTACCTTCACTGAGGTCCTGGTTGCCAGCAATGCCTGTGCTGGTTACCTTCACTTTGACTTCAAGCTGGACTGGTGCTGACTCCTCAAGCTAGATCTGACGTCCGCGCCCCTCTGGCAATGGTTGTAAGGCAGCAAATATCTATTGGTGGACAGAACACAAGGTCTTTAGACAAGGCACAGAAATAATCTATCAACAGAGAGGTTAGTCTCAGAATACTTCCTAGTCTAGGGACGCCCCATATATTAGCAAGGCACCCAAGAACCACTTTCATCTATGTGAGAGTAAAAAAAACAACAGCCTCGACCTATTGGCAAGTATAAAAGGAACTCTTTGGTGAACTGACAAGAGTAATACGTCACCCACTCCCAAGCAGCCAAGGAAGTCTGTGTTCATTTACTAAATTCTGAGGGAAAGAGAAAAACAATACAGACATACTCCAAATCCTTACATCTGTATATTCCTATCTTAATCATCTAAAGACCCTCAAGAAAAAAGGAAATGTTCTACGCTTTTACTCATAGACTTTGCATTACTTGTACAGGACTGCAGACACTTCTAAAAGGATTTCTCTTAATAAAAGCACCTACATTGTATGCTTAGGACCATGCTCTCATGTTATAGGAGCAACAGGCAAATCCAAAACTGCTAATTTAACAGGGATTCCTATTACATAAAGAACTAAAAACTTCAACATAATGGGTACATTTTCTCCAGCAGAACATCTTGTGACAAACAGACTCCTATAAAACAATATTTTCCTCAAAAATGTTTGCTAAGGATCACATGGGCATCTTCTCTGCATTCTATTTTTCACAATCCAAACTATGCAACATCAGCTTTAGTAAGGACTGTCAGTTTATTTACACAGACTAGCTAATAAAAACTAGCAATGCCCTTGCAAAACTGTATGTAGCATGAGAATAACAAACAATAGTGGTGTTATCACCTGAGAAATTCAGAACAAAAACTACCCACAGCTGGTTCCCCTTAAAGATCAAATAAGGAAACCACAATCTAGACTACTCATCCTTTCATAATTTCATCAGACAGGATGGGCAGTAACATAGCAAATTTATTTATTCATTTTATTAATGCTAATAATGTTTAAAACAGTATTACTGAATAGCCAATTAAATGTCTCATGGCTATTTCACAGACAGTTTAGACAGGCTCAAAAGAAATTAAGAAAAAGAGAGAGAAAACATAAATTTGCCTACCTTTAATTTGTAGAGGAGCTAGCCTCCTTCCCCCATTTTTGACAGTAGGAAACCTGTAACAGGTTTCATTCTGTCAACACTATCAACCCCAATTTGTAGCAACTGGGCATAAACAAACTCTGAGGAGCTAAATAGCACATTGAGCTAGTTAAAGAACATATTCCTTTAGCAAATGTACAAGTGTAACACGAGGGCACATGAATTCAAACTAAATCCTATTGCTTCCTTAATTCAGCCCTAAAAGCATTAGTGCTATACATATGGCAGAGCCATTGTCTTAATAAGAGCTCACATATACCATTATTATTCAATCTGTTCATATCAGTGCACAAAAACTTGCTTTTGCCAAAAAAGTAAGCAAAACCTCTTTCTGTCCCTGCCCTGCCATTTCGTCTTTCAAATGTCGAAATGTCAAAGCAAACGTTGCGCTGAGCCCTGCTAGGCTTCTAAATGTAGAACTTCGACCTTTAACCTATTCACAGCTGTCCCATCTTGCGTGCAAGGTTTTCATGCAGTTTTACCTTTACCAATTCAAAGTGACCCTGGAGACTGAGAGCGCAACAACCCACTCCATTCCTGTCTACCAGCAATTCAGAGGTAAGCTTAATAACTTCTGCCAGTTTATTGTACATATTTATATTTGTAAGCAGTGTACTGAGTGCTTGTCTAGCAGTATAGATGTCAGCTATTCATTCTATGCTGACATATGTGCATTTACTGGAGCCTAAGGCAGTTTAAAAGCTGGTCTGATTGGAATAACCTCATTTAAATAGTGAATTTTACTAAATTTCGACTTTGATGTTTGGGGCACTTAAAAATGAATATCCTACAATGTTTTGCATAATAGTCATCCCCAGAATGTCCTCCACATATCCCAGAGATGTGGCATAAGAAATGTATAATGTATACCCTTATAAAAATGAGTTTTGTATGCCTGGGTAAAGTGACATTTCACATGTAACTGACCCCCTATTGCTGTATAGAACGGCTTACATTCAATTTGGATGCTAGGAGGTCACAACATCATTATTAGGCATTATAAATATTAAAAAACAAATTTAATGCACCTATTTTAAATAACATTTTTTATATAATCAAAATATATATATTTTTTTAATAAATCCAATCATTTTGATGAGTCCACATATGAAAAGCAAGCTGCATCCCTTTGCCTATCATATTTAAACACATTCATTCTTAGCCCTAAGCACAGAAGCTTAACTTGAAACATCTTAAGTCTGTGCCACTTTTAAATGAAGGACAGTCATTATTATTTAACATCAAAAACCACTCTTATCCTTATTTAAAAAGGCATTAGGAAAAGAAATCCCTACTGTCAATCTGTCCTCTGTTTATCAAAAATAATGAAACTATATTTCTAACTTTTAAAATAGCAGTCTGAAATGCAGGATTTTACACCGTGCTTGCACTGACTTAAGGGGTAGTGACGTCAGCTGTTTTCTGTGGCCGGAGTCAGAAATACCCACGTGCTGACACAGCTGCTTGACACGTAAAGGCGTCGAATTCACACGCCTTTCAAGTCAGTCTTTCCAGCCAGCACAAATCTGTCGTTCTGTAATGTGTATTCAGGTCAACAACAACCAACTCACTCAGATAATGTGAATGCCTGTTAATACCTAATACAGAAGGATAAATGCTGTGACATTTTGTATCTTAATTTTATCTAGTGGAAAACACACAATTTCGTTTTTTGAAGCTTTTTTATTCCTATTCAATGTGGATTCTAATTTTATCTTTAACATTGTGGCAATTTGCACATATGTATAGTGTCTTACTCTGTCGATTTAATGATAGCGTACAGCCATTTAGCATATATTATATAATTCGTTGCTGGATTCTTTTAAAATATATTTTATTTTAATGATGTGTTGCATAACAGAATGATGACAAAAAAAACCATTGAGCTCATTCCAGACATTTTCAAAACGGTGTCATATACTCAGAACACATAACACAGAGAGCCTAAGGCGAGCCATTCTTGCACCAAGAGCGCAATCGCTACTTACTCACACAAGTACCACTAATTACAAACCACTGACATTTAAACACACATTTAACCCACAGATCAACACTTAGGACAGAAACAAAAGACAGCTCACAGACTGTACTTAAACCAAACTATTTGTAAATACTAGTTGTAAGTCATATTCACTAGATTTGGCTGGCAGAACACCAAGAAAAAACGCTCTGCATATCAGCCCTTATGAATGTTACTAAGTGCACAGACCAGGATCCTTTCTACGTACATATTTAGTTCCTCGGGGTATTAGTCACCAAGGAAGAAATACGTTTTTATACCTAAACCTAGTTAGGTATCCCCTCTAGGGGAGCCGGCTAATTCAATACAAGTTCCAAGGGTACCTACACAAATGCAACACATTCTACGATGTGTGCTAAGAACAGGCATGCCAAAAATATTGCTGCATATACAATATTATACGGATGTATGACGTTACAACGCATACTTTTACAACGCATGCACTTACAACGCAATTTTTACAACGCAACATCCACTACAACGCATTCCATTACATCGCATGACACTACAACGCATTTTTAAAAACTACCTTTACAACGCATTCCATTACATCGCATACTACCTTTACAACGCATACAATTACAACGCATAATATTACATTGCATTTAAGGTAGGTATTGGATAGTATAGGGGTAAAAATTACTATTCTAACTCCAGGGGGTGCAACAGTAGGGTAAGTGTTGGATAGTGTAGGGGTAAAAATTACTATTCTAACTCCAGGGGGTGCAACAGTAGGGTAAGTGTTGGATAGTATAGGGGTAAAAATTACTATTCTAACTCCAGGGGGTGCAACAGTAGGGTAAGTGTTGGATAGTATAGGGGTAAAAATTACTATTCTAACTCCAGGGGGTGCAACAGTAGGGTAAGTGTTGGATAGTATAGGGGAAAAAATTACTATTCTAACTCCAGGGGGTGCAACAGTAGGGTAAGTGTTGGATAGTATAGGGGAAAAAATTACTATTCTAACTCCAGGGGGTGCAACAGTAGGGTAAGTGTTGGATAGTATAGGGGTAAAAATTACTATTCTAACTCCAGGGGGTGCAACAGTAGGGTAAGTGTTGGATAGTATAGGGGTAAAAATTACTATTCTAACTCCAGGGGGTGCAACAGTAGGGTAAGTGTTGGATAGTATAGGGGTAAAAATTACTATTCTAACTCCAGGGGGTGCAACAGTAGGGTAAGTGTTGGATAGTATAGGGGTAAAAATTATTATTCTAACTCCAGGGGGTGCAACAGTAGGGTAAGTGTTGGATAGTATAGGGGTAAAAATTACTATTCTAACTCCAGGGGGTGCAACAGTAGGGTAAGTGTTGGATAGTATAGGGGAAAAAATTACTATTCTAACTCCAGGGGGTGCAACAGTAGGGTAAGTGTTGGATAGTATAGGGGAAAAAATTACTATTCTAACTACAGGGGGTGCAACAGTAGGGTAAGTGTTGGATAGTATAGGGGTAAAAATTACTATTCTAACTCCAGGGGGTGCAACAGTAGGGTAAGTGTTGGATAGTGTAGTGTAATATTATGCGTTGTAATGGTATGCGTTGTAAAGGTAGTATGCGATGTAATGGAATGCGTTGTAAAGGTAGTTTTTAAAAATGCGTTGTAGTGTCATGCGAAGTAATGTAATGCGTTGTAGTGGATGTTGCGTTGTAAAAAATGCCTTGTAAGTGTAGTGCGTTGTAAAAGTTGCGTTGTAAAGGTTGTTCCCCATATTATACACAAAGTAGCACTTAACTCAAAGTGTGCCGTTCAAGTTTACAAAAGCTTCTCATTACCTGCCTACATAAACTGCAGTTTACATATTTCCAAATTCCAAATATTGGCCAATTTCCATACAAATCCAAGAAGCGTCGTAACAAACGACCTTACCAAGTACAAGTTTCCAGATTCTAACTGCCAAGTTCTGAGTGACCAAACGGTCATTTTTAGAATACTCACGCCAAAAATGTTCTCAGTCAGGAGTGGTAAGCAGTTGGAGGAGTCCAATCAGGAAGACCAGAAATATACTGGGCTGCAGAGACAGAATCTCAGTTTTAGGGTACCTTTTTACTAGAATCCTGTTCTGTCTTCCTCAGTAGATTCCTGTCTCCCATCAGGATCACTCCCTTGGATAGCCACTTCTCTGATGAGCCTCACAGAGGGCACCAATTGTAGAAATCAAAACCTAATCTGGGGCTTCACTGATACACCTGGTCCTTTTAAACCAACAAAGAAGAGATTGGCACAGAAGCTGTAATATAAAAGACATCTTTTTATTTAACCTCTAAAGAGGGAAAAATGCGTCATACAGAATTCTCAAATCACTGTAGGAGACATTTCTAAGGAGTACAGAGAACAGGGGCATTATATACCCACACAGAAAAAAGGTGGTACAAGTACACATGATAAGAGTTATGCACATAGATGGTCATACAGAAACTGCACAGTCAACAAGTAGGAGGAGTAATAAGTTGCTGACATCAGTTAGAACAGCCTGACAGTTCTATACTAGGAACAGGTGCACTCTACTAGCTAAGCACATCTGAGCATGTGCAAGACTGGGAGAGGGAAACAGCAAATGTCCAGCACATAGCTAACTAAAATGGCTGCCACGTACAAAATGGCTTTCAGCTCATGCTAAGAGATTAATGCAATCTTCAACAGGGTCTCACCTCGCTCCTAACCTGAAGCGCTCAATACAGTCTGATATAAAAATTGGCAAGCCATAAGAGTTCAACTTTAACAGGGCTATTGGCTTTGTCTATACTTGTTTGCACTGGCCTGAATTAATTGCAAAATGGCTACTGTTGCATGAAGACAAAGACGGTCTCATAGGCAGCCATTTTGGAATTGGATTTCTAATAGGGAGAAGCCATTCCAATATTGTCGACAACACTTGCACTTACACTGTGATGCATGCGTGCACATCCATGGTGAGAGGATGTAGCCTAACAGCTAGGGCAGCCGACCTCAAATCTGGGTAATCGGGTTTGTGTCTCAGCAATGACGCTCAACATCCTGTGATTCTGGTCAAATCACTTAATCTTCCCGTGCCTAACAAAAAGTGAATGTGTCCTCATGTTGCGCAACTGGTGCTCATGTAAAGCACCCTGATACCTGATTTTGGGTCAAGGTTGCGCTATATAAAACTTTAGGAAAAATAAATAACTGTGTACACATGCACTGTGAGGCCCTGAGGGCCTTTTTGGCTTTTTTATCATCCAAACAGGATGGTAAATTAAAAAATACATAATTGTGCTTAAACAAGAAACGAAAGAAGGGCGCTGCGCAGCATCACTGTGATCTGCTGAGCACATGTAGAATTTTTTTTTTTAAAAGAAACGGAAGAGGGACAGGCAGGAAGCAACGTTACTTCTGTAAACTGTCCAGAACTATAATAGCTTTCCTGAATTTATGCAATCAGTTTAACAATATCTATCTCCATAAGGTGTACAGGTTTTCTCAAACCGGTGGTCTCTGCCCTCAGTCTCAAGGTGATGATTTGTGACGTCACATCAGGTACCAAACACCATCTTCAGATTGCCAAGCTCTGTGAACTATACATTGTTTACCTTTACAGCAAACATAAATCAAAGAAGACCCATGGGACTTCAGGCAGGAATATATTCAACAATGATGGTTCCTAAGAAGGAGCATTGGTGAGTGCGCAGTTTGATTTCTCAATTAAGATGATTCTTTCACAGGGTAGTCCATGCCTTTGAAGGGCACTGTGTGCCCGGTTGGTGCTGGAATACCGAGACTGTTGAATCTCACTCCATTGGAGTTCAAGTATCACGTGTGCTGGGCTCATACGCCACTTGCGAACCAATCACTGCTATGTTGAGAGAAACAAGCTCTGCCCGCATCACTAGATGGGCGTGCTCCACGTGACGAGGAAGAACGCTGGTGAGCACACGAGGTCTGACTCAGTTTGAGGAGGGCAGCGCGCAGTCTCAAAGAGCTCTAGTTAAAGGCATTCTACATATTTTATGGCGTCCAGCGCAGAGTGACAAGAGTAATGGTGAGTTCCTGCTAGCACTATGGTCAAGACAACGAACAGAGGTCTTGTGGCAATGCACAGCACCAGGTAAATGGGGACTTTCCTCTCCGGTGTGTGTCAGTTGGAGCTCATAACTACAACAACCATGAGACATTTTTCACCATTTCTCCATTTACAGCATATTCTATGTAAGTCGTTTGATCATCAGTCCACAGCCTTATTTAGCATCACTCTCTGCTTTTTCAATGTCTGTCCTAAATGGTCATTGTGCATCAAACTCACTTCTCTCACACTGCTTTGGGTGGTGTAAACCTATCCCTTCTAATTAGAATTCCACCATCACCCACTGACAGTTCAAAATGAATGTGTCCTCATGTCACACAACTGGTGCTCATGTAAAGCGCTCTGATACCTGATTTCGGGTCAAGTTCGCTCTATATAAAACTTCGGGAAAAATAAATAAATGTGTACACATGCACTGTGAGGCCTTACTACACCTCAAACTGCACTCGCTCTCATATCACCTTACCAGAGTATCTTGCCCACCTCCTACAGGACTTCATCTCTCCTACAAACCTCCTCCCACTATGAGTTAATCACATCGTTCCAACGCATCCTGAATGCTAGCAATTGTGTCTTTGTTTTCGGCCTCTTTTCATTGCTTCCCTGTCCATGTTCTCCCACTGCACAGGCAGTCTACACGGGCAATCCACCTGTTTGTTATGCCACCTGCAATATGCTTTATTTTATATCTATACTCTTGAAACGTGACAGCAGTTTCATTATTCTTTCAGAACTCCGGCCTGTCCCTCCTCCTGCTTCCTCCCCCTCAGGCTCCAACTGTTTGTGGTCAGTATGTAAGAAGAAATTCACACCCCACACATTTGTCTAGAAATATTCTTCACCCCATTCAGATGCTGATGCCTCTTTCTCGATCACCAAATAATTTCTCTTTGAGGCCATGAGATAACAGTCTTTATTACACACCTGTGATGCTAACATTCAGTGCCACTATAGTCTTCTTTTGAAAGTCATTTGGTGTCAAAATACCTTCTTCTATCCTCTTATTTTCACAAAACACGTCACCCCTTTCAAAATGTGTGTAGTTGCATAACAATTAAATTAAAGGTTCAGTTTTGTCACAAAAATCCTTTATAAATTTCACATAGTATTTGACTAGCCACAAAATATATGCTCCTTGTCAACTGCAGATGGGGCTAGTCGTATGGCTTTCACTGAATATGCTTTTGGTTTTACTCCAGCTGCAGAGATTGTATATCATGATTATTACACAATCCTCTCTAAAAATGTAATTTTGTTATGCTTGTTAGGCCTGCATCACTCAGACTATCCAGTACTTGCTTCAGAAACAAATGATGTTCTTCAATACTTCAACCAAAGACCAGAATGTCATCTTGGAAACAAATAGCATTCAACATACCCTCAAACACATTATTCATCATCCTTCAGTCTAACTTGCAAAAACTTCAAAACATCTTGTCTTCTTTCAATACCAATTCATTATTGTTTGGGTTGGTTAGTGGGAAGTCGTCTCCATCATTGTATAGATTTGTATAGATTTACACTGTGAAGATCTACACAAAATCAGAGTTTTTACTTGATTTTCTTTATGAAAACGATAGGAGACAGATAATTAGAAGCCTCCACTAGTTCAATCTCTAACCATATCCTCATGCATAGTTTTGACCTCATCCCTGGTCACTACTGGAACTTGTCTTCGGAGCAACATATACTTTCCCTCGGATCTCTCTCTCACCAAAAAACTATAAACATGTTTTGTGGGATATAGTTCCTTTCTTTTCCCATCTGTCTCTCTTGGTATATAAATGTGTGTGGGTGTTTTTTTCTTTCTCTCTTTTAATTTGTTGCAACCCTGCAGCAATTCCTACAGCTGTAGTCGATAGTCACTTTCACAGGTTGCCCCACTTTGCCCTTGTTTTGCTAAGGTTTGATCTTTTAATGTACAGGACTTTTTCTCCTTCACTTGTCTGTTTGCTTCCTACAGATGGTGCTTGTGCTTGCACTCTCTGATAAGGATCCACCGAAGAGGGTCTTCCAGTACCCAAAGACTTACAGGCTTCCTGACGTTTCTAGTAGCTTTGTCAGCACAGTTCCACACTTAATGCAATCTCTCTGCAGCTCCAGATAGTGTACCTTAAAGGTTTATTTTTGTATAGTCAGGGCCATCTTGTTGTGTTAAGCCCAGCGTAAGGCCAAACAGGTCAGCTCATATCTATAACAGTGGCAGTTTGACTCCAGCACTGGGCCCAAACTAGTGGAGTAAACCAATCATTCTGAGTACATTTACATCAGGTGGGCCACAGATCCATGGCAACCAGCTACCAAGAAGATCCAGCATATAGATTGGAAACCAAACAACGTTATGCATTAAGGGTATAGTGCATAGGGTTGAAAGTATAGGCTCACAGGTTTGAGGTGTATGGTTAAAGGTTTTTGCTATAGCATTTAGGATTAAAGGTTTAGGGTATAGATTTAAGAATTTGGTGCATAGAGTTCAAGGGTATAAGTATAACCTCTACGATTGTATTTGTTTACTGTCCCAATTTGAAATGTGTTTAATTTTTGGTATATTGATGAGTGTTAAAGTTTTTTTCGGGTACAGTTCTTAGTGTACCCTCATAACGCTTATCGCCAAGCAAAGCCAGTCACAAATCTGAAATGGATCAGGCCCCAATGGACAAATATTTTTCAGGGATTTTACAAGGATTGCTTTGAAGGCTAAGCATCCATTTCTTTAGCACTTGGAGTTGGTAATAAGCACTTTTAGCAATTTTGTTAATTCGATGAGCCATGGTTAAGGAAGGGTCTTGCATTATTCCCAGTGAACAGACCAATAGTGACAAAAATGGGGTGAACTCCGACAGTTCAAGATGATGTAGCACATCCGGTTTGAAAGTTTTTTTTCGATTTGGGAAAGAACAAGTGAATTCGGTCTTTTTTGGATTAAGAGTGAGAAAGTTGGTATTCATCCCCATTTGAATATTAGGTAAAGTTGTTTTTAAAGTGCGCATATCGTTTAGAGTGGTGGGGCCTGATTCACAGAACTAACTTAAGACAAAATCCTAAACGTACTACCATTTACTCATTTTGGTATTCACAGAAGGCACTTACTCATTTTGGTATTCACAGAAGGCACTTACTCATCAATGAGTAAGCGCCTTCTGTGAATACCAAAATGGTAGTAAGTTTAAGATTTTGTCTTAAGTTAGTTCTGAGAATTGGGCCCGTGGTTTTTAGGTACATTTGGGTGTCATGAGCATATTGGTGAATGGAAACGTTTGAATTTTTGCAAATTTTGGCCAGAGGTTGGACACAAAAGTGAACGAGTGTTGGGGATAGGATGATCTCTGTAGAGCTCCACTAATGATAGATGCAGGCCGAGAACGATTGTTGATTTTTACAATTTGAGAGCAGTTGGAGAGGAAGAAGGTAAGCCGTTTATGGACTATGGGCCTGATGTAGAGTTTGTGGATGGGTTAGTGCGTGTGACGGATATCCGGTCCACCTTATTAGGACACAATGTACTTGTAAGAAGGAGGAAAGGATATCCAGAATTCAAGCACTCTGTGACGAGCTCTGAAACCTGATACTGGACTCCTTGTGCGCTTTCCTTATCGATGAATTTAGCAAGAGGACTGGAGACACATTTTTCAATGCTCTTTCCAACTCCGAGGATATTTGAGACTGCTCTTTAATTTTGAGGAGGCTGGGATATAGGATGGGTTTTCTGAGTAAAGATGAGATTTGACCGCATTTGTGGGAGATGGGGAAGGTGTCTTGGGTGAGGGTGGAGTTGTTCATTGTACCCAGGTTTCAGAGAAGTAAGTGAAGTTAGCCTTGATGATAGGTGCAGGGATGAGGTCACTGTGGTATGGGATGGCATTGGGGCTATTGATGGTCCTGGCAGGTGGTGAGGTGTTGTAGGGGAAGAATTTGAAAAGGGTTCTGGAGGGGTTCTGTGAAGTCTGATGTTCTCAGAGAGGTAAGTTGGATTTGGCCTTCCTAATATGGTTTGTATAGGTTTCTAAGTGATTTCATCTTTGTATAGATTCTTGGAGAATTGGAGAGTCTTCATTGTTTTTGAGTGCGTCTATTTTTGTTGTTGTTTAGTTCATGGGTGAACCAAGGACAAGCGGGTATAAAATGTAAACATTGCCATTTAATTGGCTTTTGGCAGTTAACCATTTTGGTGCTGGATATGAAAAAGACAAGGACACGACCTTTGAAGGGAGTTGGGGGGAAGAATGCTGCTGTAGGTCATGTGTATGAATGATGGAGTTCAGTGAATAGAAGAGATTGAATTTGGAATTGCTCCAGTCGATATGGAGATCTCCTAGGAAGGGGTTGCTCTGACATAGTATTTGTTCGGAAGCGATATAGTCTGCTATTTGTGGTAGTAAGCCACATTTGAGATTAAGTGTCCGACAGATAACATGAACATAGTGAGAGGATGAGTGTGAGATCTTAAGAAATTCACAGGTTGTAGAGTTGGTAGCAGGTATTTGAGTATGTATGAGGTTTGTTTGTCTGTGCATGATGGCTGAACCTCAAATGTATTTGTTGTGTCTGTCTTTGTTGATGATTTTGTGTAAATAGATGGTATTAGAGAGTCCAGAATAGGATTTGAGAACTCATTCAACCACGAATCTGTGATGCATATGAGATGAAGGCTGTGTATAGGTATGAGATTGGCTATATCAGCATGGTGTGCATTCACGGATCGTGAAACATGGAGCGTGCAAAATAGTTTGGAGTAGGTCTGGTCGGAATGATTGCTAGAAGCAGGAGTACATGGGAATGTTTGAATTTGGATGAGGTGTGGGAAAGGGGATTGTCTGTGGTGAAGCAGTCATTGCCTTGTAGTGAATGGTGTGGGCTTGTAGCTATGAATTGCATGGGAATGTGGAAGGTATTTGATGGTGAGGATGGAGTGTGTCTAGCTGATTAAATACATGTTGTGTAAAAGGCTTGACAATATTGGACAACTTTGTGGCTTTTGATGCTCTTCATTCTTCTACAAGCCTAGATGAGTCTTTGCGGCTGCTGATTACTTATCTTCCAGTTGGCTAGGTGGCCATTGATGACTAGGAGTACATTGAAATCTCAATAACTCTGCTATGTCTCTGAACAGGATTATGGACCTCAATGTTTCTCATTACACAACTGTTAAACGATCATTAGGCTCCCCACCAGATGCTGTGGTAGCCCGTAAGATGTCAAGGTTTTGTTATCCGCATCTGCCACCTATGTCAATTAAGTAGGCACAGCCAACTTTGGTGGTGGAGGTGATGCCATCCGCAGGAACACTTATCTTTGTGGGGTGTATCATCCGGGTCATGCACACACATGTCTGCAGGAGTGGCTATAAATAAGCTGGTCCTCTGCCAAGTGGTTAATCCAGGCTACAGAATTGTGGAGAATCCATTCTTGGTGAGCTAATGGAGTGTAAGGGCCCTTTGTTCCTGGAAATCCACTATTGCTTTTGTGCTGTGCTGTGGGTACGCTCCAGTGACCAGTTTCCGCACGCTTTCAGCAATATTCTGGCACGAACAGTAGCTGGCGGGATTTGCATGTGGGGGAGGATTGGTGGTGGAGTGAGAGGCTTCTAGGAAGACAAACACGGACACTGTTAGGTCTGTACTTTTTGCCAATAAAGTATGAAGGCACATACCCCGACATATAATGCGTAAGCCATGGATAGGGGCAGGAAGACTGTGATGGTGGGGTAGTTGATGTGAGAGGTCAGAAAGCAGTGATGGAATGAAGACTAGAAAAGGTCATTTAGAGGTTGGTGGAGTGGGTGACTGTCATAAATTGGTGGCATCCATAACAAAAAAATGTATTTATAAAGCACATTTCACCCCTTGTGGCATCTGGCTATGAATTATTGTCAAAAAATCAAGTTTGGGAGAATGGATCACTTGTCCTGTGCTATCAGGGTCTGAGATCTTTGGAGTCTGTGTAAGAAAACCCTCATATGAGTACACAGGTCGGTGGCGGTGTATCTTGATTCTCCGCCTTCGTGTACTGTCACAGCATCATTCATTGGGTTTCTTTTTGT
Source organism: Triturus cristatus (assembly GCF_964204655.1). Lineage (NCBI taxonomy): Eukaryota > Metazoa > Chordata > Amphibia > Caudata > Salamandridae > Triturus > Triturus cristatus. Next base: position 46,292,818 of record NC_140589.1, read on the forward strand.
TAGGATGCTGTCCTCCACCTGGAGGTAGACCAGCTGATATTACAGTAGCGTCCAGATATCAAAATGGAGAGGGATGTGCAAAGTGCTCATAAGTGGTGAGGTTAAAATTCACTACTTCACTCTAAAAAATGCAGAAAAATTTTAATGAAAATATGAGTGAAGTGAGAAATTAAAATAAGAGTGATGTTATGATAGACAGAGTTAATAGTCTATTACATCAGTGAATAAGAACTGTGAATGAGGTCAACATGTTTCAGCCTTCTCGTGTATTCTTTTTTTTTTTTTTTTTTTTTTTTTTTTTTTGAAAAAGTTTTTATTGAACAATAATTCGGTTACAAGTATGGGCCTACAACCACCCGGGCCGGCCGCTAGGTACATAAGGAAATATACACATATCAAGGCTGCAGTCAGTTCCCAGGGCACTGCCCCGCAGTGGCTCAAGATAGTTCTCGAAGAACAGCAAGTGTCAGTCCAACAAAAACAGAAACAAAAGGAAAAACAATAAAAACAAAAGGCGAGTTACGAGGGATACCAGTGCGGTTCAGGCTCCCCCCGGGAACTTCTCGTGTATTCTTGAGGCTTTCGTCAGGACCAGAAAGTGAAAAGGGGGCCGTTGCGCCGCCTTTTTTTGTGATTAGGTGATCACAATTATATTAATTCCTTTAATGAGTTATTGGCTCTGTAATAAAAAAATTTATTGTAATTATACCCTCTTTACAGCATCAATGATACCATGACTATTTGTCTTATATAATTAATGGGGCTGTAACAGTAATTGTCTTACAATCATTGTGCTTCCAATTGAGCACTTCAACTAGGAAAATTACGCGCTAAAAACAACTGAGCAGTCAAGGAGAGATTGGCTTGTGGGCTACAAGAAGAGAATAGTCATGAAATTAGTCGGAGATTCTAACTATGATTGTTCTGGTGTAATCACATAGAGTATTCGACTATTAAAATTAACACACAATTAGACAGTCCGTAAGCGTCTAAATTTTCAAGAAGGTAGAGTATGTTTTCCGTAAGTAATGGAGAGCGTACAATTAACCCATGGACATAACTAACTACCAATTGAAATGTTCGCCGCTTCTTAAGGGTCAATCTTCCTATATTAGTATACGTATAATAATTATCTTTTTTACCTTGCCCAATGTCTTGTTTGAGCTTCCTCGGGACCTCAGAGATCAAGAAACCTGTTCCTGTAAGGTTAAATGTTATTTAGTTAGATGCTCTTACCGCGTTAGTCTTCTGCCTCGTGGTAGTGAGTAGCAAGGGCTTACCGGTTCTTCATCACGCACTGCTTGTGCTGACTCTGATCGCCGTGTCCCGGTTAACGCGGGGCCGCGTATCGGTCGTTTTTACCTGTTTGGGTTTAGAAACTGAGGAGAGACTCTTATTCCTGCATCTGGTTGGCAGAGCGGTTGGCAAAGGTCTTCGATGTTTAGGAAAGAAGACTCAGGTGCACGATATACATTGGCAAAGGTCATGTTAAAGAGAATTAATTAAATGACTTAAGAAATAGCGTTTAAAGGAGTTATGTTAATGTGAGAGCTATTGTTGAGTTTTATCATTCTTATTCTTTTGGGGAAACTATTCTTTCTCGGTGATAGCGTTAACGGTTTCTTTCAGATTGGCATCTGATTATATCTTTTCATCCAAATTATCACGCCAGTGTATGCCATGGGATAAAATCATTTAACCCTTCAATGTCTGTTTTAAGGCGATGTACCCAGCGCTGTTCTTTTTCGAAAAGGATGCGTTCAGCATTGTTTGTTGTTGCTGTCAGGGTTTCTAGTACTACCCACTTGAGATCTTCTGAATTGTGGTTGTGCTCTATGTAGTGTTTACTCATTTTCGTCGTTGCTCTCTTGCAGTTCACATTGCTCTTATGTTCTCCTATGCGGAGTTTAACTTTACGGCATGTCATGCCGATGTACCTCTTTTGGCATGGGCAGGTGATCATGTATATCACGTGGCTAGTATTGCAGTTCGTATGATGTCTCAGGGTCCATGTGAGGTTAGGTAGCAAGTTAAGTTTTTTTGTAGCTGTAGTGAGCTTGCATACAACACATGACCCACATGGGTAATGGCCTGTAATGGGACTCATGTTCCAGAGTGATGTTATGTTCTCTTTTTTCTTGACTGAGGCTGGTCTGGTATGTACCAACTGATCTTTCAAGTTACGTGTTCTTTTGTTGGCAAACCTTGGTTTGGGCCATTGGAGGGTATTTGAGGTTAGTATCCTCCAGTTGCGATTTATTATTTTCTTTACAGTGTTGCTTGACGTGTTGTAAGTCGTGACACATGTTAGAAGGTCTGCAGGTGGTGTTTTAGGTGTTACTTCAAGAAGACTCTCCCTCGCTTGATTGCGTGCTCTCTTTTGGCATTTTTTAATAATTCTGTCAGGGTAATCACGTTGGTGTAGTTTTATTTCACGGAACAGTATACTCTCCTACAACAGCTTCCATCCCCGGCCCTTGAGGGAGAACTTACCTTACAGTCAATTTCTACGCCTGAGACGTAATTGCAGTACCATTGGAGACTACAAAGACCAAGCTAAAGCTCTGGAAATAAAACTACACCAACGTGATTACCCTGACAGAATTATTAAAAAATGGAGGATACTAACCTCAAATACCCTCCAATGGCCCAAACCAAGGTTTGCCAACAAAAGAACACGTAACTTGAAAGATCAGTTGGTACATACCAGACCAGCCTCAGTCAAGAAAAAAGAGAACATAACATCACTCTGGAACATGAGTCCCATTACAGGCCATTACCCATGTGGGTCATGTGTTGTATGCAAGCTCACTACAGCTACAAAAAAACTTAACTTGCTACCTAACCTCACATGGACCCTGAGACATCATACGAACTGCAATACTAGCCACGTGATATACATGATCACCTGCCCATGCCAAAAGAGGTACATCGGCATGACATGCCGTAAAGTTAAACTCCGCATAGGAGAACATAAGAGCAATGTGAACTGCAAGAGAGCAACGACGAAAATGAGTAAACACTACATAGAGCACAACCACAATTCAGAAGATCTCAAGTGGGTAGTACTAGAAACCCTGACAGCAACAACAAACAATGCTGAACGCATCCTTTTCGAAAAAGAACAGCGCTGGGTACATCGCCTTAAAACAGACATTGAAGGGTTAAATGATTTTATCCCATGGCATACACTGGCGTGATAATTTGGATGAAAAGATATAATCAGATGCCAATCTGAAAGAAACCGTTAACGCTATCACCAAGAAAGAATAGTTTCCCCAAAAGAATAAGAATGATAAAACTCAACAATAGCTCTCACATTAACATAACTCCTTTAAACGCTATTTCTTAAGTCATTTAATTAATTCTCTTTAACATGACCTTTGCCAATGTATATCGTGCACCTGAGTCTTCTTTCCTAAACATCGAAGACCTTTGCCAACCGCTCTGCCAACCAGATGCAGGAATAAGAGTCTCTCCTCAGTTTCTAAACCCAAACAGGTAAAAACGACCGATACGCGGCCCCGCGTTAACCGGGACACGGCGATCAGAGTCAGCACAAGCAGTGCGTGATGAAGAACCGGTAAGCCCTTGCTACTCACTACCACGAGGCAGAAGACTAACGCGGTAAGAGCATCTAACTAAATAACATTTAACCTTACAGGAACAGGTTTCTTGATCTCTGAGGTCCCGAGGAAGCTCAAACAAGACATTGGGCAAGGTAAAAAAGATAATTATTATACGTATACTAATATAGGAAGATTGACCCTTAAGAAGCGGCGAACATTTCAATTGGTAGTTAGTTATGTCCATGGGTTAATTGTACGCTCTCCATTACTTACGGAAAACATACTCTACCGTCTTGAAAATTTAGACGCTTACGGACTGTCTAATTGTGTGTTAATTTTAATAGTCGAATACTCTATGTGATTACACCAGAACAATCATAGTTAGAATCTCCGACTAATTTCATGACTATTCTCTTCTTGTAGCCCACAAGCCAATCTCTCCTTGACTGCTCAGTTGTTTTTAGCGCGTAATTTTCCTAGTTGAAGTGCTCAATTGGAAGCACAATGATTGTAAGACAATTACTGTTACAGCCCCATTAATTATATAAGACAAATAGTCATGGTATCATTGATGCTGTAAAGAGGGTATAATTACAATAAATTTTTTTATTACAGAGCCAATAACTCATTAAAGGAATTAATATAATTGTGATCACCTAATCACAAAAAAAGGCGGCGCAACGGCCCCCTTTTCACTTTCTGGTCCTGACGAAAGCCTCAAGAATACACGAGAAGGCTGAAACATGTTGACCTCATTCACAGTTCTTATTCACTGATGTAATAGACTATTAACTCTGTCTATCATAACATCACTCTTATTTTAATTTCTCACTTCACTCATATTTTCATTAAAATTTTTCTGCATTTTTTAGAGTGAAGTAGTGAATTTTAACCTCACCACTTATGAGCACTTTGCACATCCCTCTCCATTTTGATATCTGGACGCTACTGTAATATCAGCTGGTCTACCTCCAGGTGGAGGACAGCATCCTAACAAAAAGAAACCCAATGAATGATGCTGTGACAGTACACGAAGGCGGAGAATCAAGATACACCGCCACCGACCTGTGTACTCATATGAGGGTTTTCTTACACAGACTCCAAAGATCTCAGACCCTGATAGCACAGGACAAGTGATCCATTCTCCCAAACTTGATTTTTTGTATTACCATTGGAAGCCGGATGGATCACTGCTTCTCATTCCCTCCCCATTGATATTTACATATGAATTATTGTCACCTTATTCAAGGGTCTCATTTTAGCGACCCAGGAAGGCTGAGTGAATCTGAACCATGACCACTAGGTAACAGACCTCTGGAGATATTGCAACAGTCCATGAGCCACCAGAAATGGAGTCCCCTACCTCGCCAAACTCAGTTCCCCGCCTAACTTAGTGCAGAGTTTTCCCTTGAGGAACATCAACTGGGTCTGCCTCTGGAAACCCTGGCCCTGGCAGCCCATCTGCCACAGGGATGCCAGGTCACAGTGACAGACACCCCACCTTATTTTTCAGAAATAAACTCCTGCTTTGGGAGATTGTGTTTGAGAAACAAGAGCTTACAGAGTGGAGCCAAATCAGCCTGGCACCCACTCAGCAAACTCTTCTGCCTTCAAAACAACTGGCACAATGGCTGCTTCCCTGAAGACAGTGAGATCCCTTACAGGCAGGCATCTCACAACAGGGATGTCAGTCATGAGCTAGGGGTGTGGAAGCCACTGCCTCTGCAGTCATGGCTGGCTGCTGCTGAGTTGCCCATCAGGATCTAAATGAGTATAAAATTGTTCTACCCCTCCGACAGCCTGACGGAGTAAATGTTGTCGGAGGATGACCTCTATGTCTTCCCACCTAATTTAGATGGGTGGACATACACGGAAGCTCTCGCTATCCGGCAATGAAAGCAGTCTAATGCTCCCCCTCGCCATGAGAGATAATTCCCATGGCAAGGGGGCCATTGATTTTTTTATTTTCAAAAAGAAAATCTAGCTTCAGGAGTTTCTTTTTTGGAAATGAAAGAAAGAAGGGGCATATCATCAAGGCGGCGCTATAAAATTATCGCCGCTTTTGCGTCCGTTTTCGGCCAAAAAGCGGCGATAATTTTATCGCTTTATCAGCAAGGTCACGCTATCACGTGAATCCTTGCCTTAGCGCCCTTTCCCTTAACGCCCAGCTTTGCAGCTCTAAAGAGATGCAAAGTGGGCGTTCCTTCCCAAAAGAACGTGAGAAATGTCGCTAACCGACATTTATCCTATTATCTAGCCTCACGCTAACCTGCAGAGCAATAAGAAAAGTAGCGCTAACCGCGGTTTTCGCTACTTTCCTTACGCCTGCTTTTCATCTGACTTAGCCATGATATCCAATGGAAGGTGGATATCATGGCTGAGTCTGCCCTGCCCTATCAACAAGCTATCTCCAAACGTTGTGCGATTATCGCTAGATTTTCAGCGATGATCGCACATTTGGCAGCTTGCGCCTTGAATTTTATCGCTGTTGAGATAAGCGTTGCTGACAGCACACTATCTCAGCGATAAAATTCAGCGTTAGCCAGCGATAATTATCCTCGCGCTAAGCGCGCAGAGCGATAATTATCGCCGGCCCTTGCTGATATGCCCCGAAGTTGGAGGACAAGGCCAAGGGGTCAGAATTGCCCGATGAAATCTCAATAAGCCTGTATTGTCTCTGATCTTTATTTAGATCAGGACTGGAGGGGCTCAATATTTCTAATTACACCACTGCTAAAAGATCATTAAGTCTCCGCTGAGTGCCAAGGATGCCCCTAAGATGCCATTCCTGTGCTGCAGGCATGTACTGCCTTTGCCGATGCAAAGACCCATCCAATGCCAGTCTGAAGTTTTTGAGTGAAAGCAATGGTAACTCTCAGTTGGTTTAGTGAGATTGGAAGTGGGGCGAGGCTGTGTACTCTAGGAAACCTGGTCTGTCAGTTCTATCATCCGGTTCATGGACACATGCGGATGCAGGCTTGACAATAAATATGCTGATCCTAGGCCAAGTGGGAAATCCAAGCTACAGAGCTGTGCAGAGTCTATTTTTGGAGAGTTAATGGAGCATAACAAGCTTTGTTCCTGAAAAGCCTCTGTGGCTTGAATGCCATGCTGTGAGCACTTTTCAGTGACCCCTTCCGGCAACATTATGGCTGGGGAAGTAGCTTACAGGAACTACAGTTTGGGGAGATAATAAGGGGTGGGGGAGAAGCTTTGATGACAAGGAACAGGGGCCCAGTTAACGAGGGAGCACAGTTTTCAGGAGCATGCAGGGCAAGCTCCAGGAACTTCCTGCGAGAGTCATGCAAAGGACTGGGAAGACTAAATCAATCTATCAATCATCTATATAGTGCAACACTTTCACCCCTAGGGGTATTGGTCGTCGAGGTTGCTGAGTCTGCATCGAAAAGACAGGTCTTGAGTCACTTTCTGAAGTCTGCCTGGGAGGGTGCCGTTCGGACGAGGAGGGGGAGGTCAATGCAGGCTTTGGCGGTGGTGTAGGAGAATGTGCAGCCCCCGCTATGGGTGCAATGGGTGCGGGGGACGCGTGAGAGGGCGAGTGAAGTGGTGCGCTGGTGTCTTGAGGGAAGATGGAAATTCAGCCGACGGTTGATGGAGGATGGTCCTTGATTGTGGAGAGCTTTGTAGCTGTGTGTGAGCATCTTGCACTGGCTTCTATTCTGGACAGGCAGCCAGTGGAGTTTTCTAACATGAGGACGGATGTGGGTACGCTTGGAGAGGTCCAGGATGTTGTGTTTTGTATGGTCTGGAGTCTTCTGAGGAGCTGGGTGGAGATACCGTTGTAGAGAGAGTTGCCATATTTGAGGCAACTGGTGACGAGGACTTGTGTGACGGTCTTTCTGGCGTTTACTGTAATCCATCTGAATGTAACGGAAATAATGTGAGAAGTGATGTGACAAGGAGTTAGAAAATGAAGAATTGGAACTGACAGAAAAGCTTGTACCAAGAGAGGATTCAGTGAATTTACTTGGTCCATCACCTCAGGCATAAGGTGCTTGGGAGGCAGGGGGATTATCAGGTTGAGCCAGAATATTTACACTAGCAGGTTACAGCAAGCACAAAGAGTCTAAGGGTGCTTGTGTTGGGTCACAACATGCTAAAGCAGAGTAGTATCCCTGGGACCACGTTGCCAAGGGACATTGTGGAGCATGGTAGGCAGCAGGAGAAGCGGTGGTGAGGTTTAGAAGATGGCACTTAAGAACTGATGGGATGAGGATGGCATGGTGTCTCTGCTTGGGTCTATAAAGAGCTTGGTGTACCAATCACCACTTGTTGCGAGCATGGAAGGATGAAAACTCCAGGAACTGAGACCTCCGCTTACATTAGTTGTCTACAGGAGAAGTGCCATGAACCTCAGAGTCTGGTTGGTGAAGGAAAGGCCTTGTAAATCTTTGGAAGCAGCTGACATTCTGCAAGTGAATGTGAGTGGAGTGTAAGTAGGTGCACAGGAGTAAAAGGTTGAATTGAATTTGCCAGCAGTCAGGTTAATAACAGTTGAATGAAGTGATCAAACTGTATGAGAATGAAGATGAGAAGTCAGAGTCAAGGGGACCTGAGGATGAAGGCGATGGGGCGCGTCAGGTCTGAACATAGTAAGTGAAGCATGAGTTATCATGGTAAACTGGAGGTGGAAGACAGTTAAAAGTCTGTCATGGTGTAAAGACAGAACCAGAGGAACCAGGAAGGAATTAGATAAAAGACCTATGAAGCTGGGCATGGATGGTACCATGGTAGGAGCTTTTGGCATCCGATGTATCCAGCTCGCACGTCAAGTGGGACTATGCAGTGACAAAATTGGGTATATTAACTACAACTGCTCTTAGCAGCAAATGCTACTGGGATTGGGAACCATCACCGGACGAAGCGCAATATGTTCGAAACGTCACATGCTAGAAGCAGTGGGCTGTCACCCGCAGCTGGGGCTTGGGTGCAGGTCCTAGCCCTGTGCAGCACAGGGGTTGGCCACCGGCAGATTGTGATAGCAGAACCTGATCAGGGGCCAAGCCCTGCAGCCACCCACTGCACACATCCAAAGGCCACCTGCTCCAGGGGGTTGGGCACAGGGCTTGGCCAGATGCCAGGCCCTGCAGCCACCCACTGCACACAGCCAAAGGAGCTCACTGGGGGCATGGACCACTAAAGGCCAGGCCCTGCTTGCAAATGGATGCTGGGCTTGGCTGAAAGATGTGTTCAGCAGGGGAGCTGGCTAAATATAATCAAATAGCCTGAGAAATTCACTAAAGAAACCAAAGGTTAAAGTGCTGTTATAGTTAGGTATGGTAAGAGAATCTTACCTTCGGTTAAAAAAATGACAGAAATTCACTGGTAAAACCAAAGGGTAAAGTGACGTTATAAATAGGTATTTTAATAGGATCTTAGCTTATGTTAAAACAACACTATAATTTCATTGACAAAAACAAAGGTCAAAGTGATGTTATAGTTAAGTGTTGAAATAACACATAAACTAATGTTTAAAAAAGTAAAATAGCGCTGACGTTCACCAGTTATAGTTTACTCAGCTCACAATAACTTGCACAACTGCCACACATTGCTTATGACCTCACATATTACATCATTCATGACATTAAATGACATCTCTAATGACATCATTGATGACATATCAAATTACATAATTGATAACATCACTGATGACAATGAACTACTGCACCTCAAATTACTTTTATAAACCGCAATATCATTACAACAAAAAGTAGGTACTAAAGTGCCCAACAAACACATACAGCATAGATTGAGTATAGGTACATGCGTACATGTACGAAATAGAGATCATTTAGTACTAGACACAAGCCTGATTTAGTGGGGTAAAAGCTGTCTGGTACACACTTCAGCTCCCAGTGAAGTTTTAAGGAAAGCGGTAGTTCAGTTCAACAAGGCAAAGACTGAGGGCCATATGTATCAAGCCTTATTCCCGTTTGCGAATTGGAAAAGCTTTTTGGGATGTATCATCCCAAAAGGGCATCGCAAAATAGAGAATTGAAAAATTTGCAATTCTCGATTTTGCGAATGCAATTAAGGAATTGCAAATTGCTATTCCTTAAATACAATTCTGGAAGCACCAGAAATTTGCTATTTGGACTTAAGGAATTGCAAATTACCACAAACTTAAAGTTGGTGGTAATTTGCGATTTTCTTTAAAAATGCACTTTTTGGATTTTTTTAAAATGCCATATGCCGCACATACATGGGCTTAGGGCATGTATGTGCGCAAAATGTGCACATGTGCATATTTCAGGAGTGCAACAGGGTGTCCTTTTAGTACCCTTGCAAACCTGAAATTGCATTCTCAATTTGCGATTCTCTAATTGGTAATTGCAAATTGAGAATGTCTTCCCATTCATTCCTATGGGCCTCCTAGCCCATAGGAATGATGGGAAGGTATTCCTTATTTGTGAATCTCAATTTGCGATTCGCAAATAAGGAATATGTAGGATTTGCATAATTTTTAGCAAATCCTACATACATTGAATTTTGAGATTCTCCAATTGCGATTCACTAAAAAATCGCAATTTGAGAATCGCAAAACTCTTTTTTGATACATATGGCCCTGAGTGCGCTAGTGTGAGTTGTGCAAATACTCCATGCGCTGAGCGTGGTTCTTTTGTGGGGGCATAAAAAGCAAATTAATTTTGGTAAGAATTTTGTAGACTGTTGATAGATTGCACTAGGACAATAAGCAGAGTTTTAAAGGGAATCCTAGTGCACACTGGCAGCCAAATGGACCTGGAGTCAAATGAGGAAACATTTTACTAGCCTGGCTGCTGCATTCCGCACCAGCTAAAGCTGATAGAGCAGAGACTCTGGGGCTGCTAAACAAACCTCATTTCCATGTTCCAGCCATCCCTGGAGCCGAGTATCTACAATGGTACCCGATGGCCAGGCTCAGTTACTGGCTGCAGTGATCTCAGCATCGTGACGTTAGTCGCCTGTACTTTTAACAATAGTTATTTCATCATTATTCCTCGATTACCTTCTATCAAACAACGTTTGGGGCTGTGGGCCACGATTTCTGGCTAAAAGCAGGGGGCAGCGATGCCTCAGAAGAGATCAGTAACAACTCCGTTTTATACAGTTGTTAGCCCCCCCAACCCCTCCAGCCCCCAGCGTAGTGTGGATGAGGACTTGAAGAGCCGAGATTGCTCATCTGGCAGCGTTTCAGCCACAGAGCATGATTGTGCTCATGATTCACAAAGTTGTGATAATAGCATCCACTTCCAGTATCTGCAGCATAACGAAGAGCTCTTATGTGCATATGCTTCACAATCATGTAATAATAGCATCTACTTCCGTTATCTGCAGCATAACAAGGAGCTCTTATGTGCATATGATTCACAAAGTTGTAATAATAGCATCCACTTCCAGTATCTGCAGCATAACGAAGAGCTCTTATGTGCATATGCTTCACAACCATGTGATAATAGCATCTACTTCCGTTATCTGCAGCATAACAAGGAGCTCTTATGTGCATATGCTTCACAACCATGTAATAATAGCATCTACTTCCGTTATCTGCCGCATAACAAAGAGCTCTTATGCGCATATGCTTCACAACCATGTAATAATAGCATCCACTTCCATTATCTGCCGCATAACAAAGAGCTCTTATGCGCATATGCTTCACAACCATTTAATAATAGCATCTACTTCCATTATCTGCCGCATAACAAAGAGCTCTTATGTGCATATGCTTCACAACCATGTAATAATAGCATCCACTTCCGTTATCTGCAGCATAACAAAGAGCTCTTATGTGCATATGCTTCACAACCATGTGATAATAGCATCTACTTCCGTTATCTGCAGCATAACAAGGAGCTCTTATGTGCATATGCTTCACAACCATGTGATAATAGCATCTACTTCCGTTATCTGCAGCATAACAAAGAGCTCCTATGTGCATATGCTTCACAACCATGTAATAATAGCATCTACTTCCGTTATCTGCAGCATAACAAAGAGCTCTTATGTGCATATGCTTCACAACCATGTAATAATAGCATCCACTTCCGTTATCTGCAGCATAACAAAGAGCTCTTATGTGCATATGCTTCACAACCATGTAATAATAGCATCCACTTCCGTTATCTGCAGCATAACAAAGAGCTCTTATGTGCATATGCTTCACAACCATTTAATAATAGCATCTACTTCCATTATCTGCCGCATAACAAAGAGCTCTTATGTGCATATGCTTCACAATCATGTAATAATAGCATACACTTCCGTTATCTGCAGCATAACAAAGAGCTCTTATGTGCATATGCTTCACAATCATGTAATAATAGCATCTACTTCCGTTATCTGCAGCATAACAAGGAGCTCTTATGTGCATATGCTTCACAATCATGTAATAATAGCATCCACTTCCAGTATCTGCAGCATAACGAAGAGCTCTTATGTGCATATGCTTCACAACCATGTGATAATAGCATCTACTTCCGTTATCTGCAGCAGAACAAGGAGCTCTTATGTGCATATGCTTCACAACCATGTAATAATAGCATCTACTTCCGTTATCTGCCGCATAACAAAGAGCTCTTATGTGCATATGCTTCACAACCATGTAATAATAGCATCTACTTCCGTTATCTGCCGCATAACAAAGAGCTCTTATGTGCATATGCTTCACAACCATTTAATAATAGCATCTACTTCCATTATCTGCCGCATAACAAAGAGCTCTTATGTGCATATGCTTCACAACCATGTAATAATAGCATCCACTTCCGTTATCTGCCGCATAACAAAGAGCTCTTATGTGCATATGCTTCACAACCATGTAATAACAGCATCCACTTTCGTTATCTGCAGCATAACAAGGAGCTCTTATGTGCATATTCTTCACAACCATGTAATAATAGCATCCACTTTCGTTATCTGCAGCATAACAAGGAGCTCTTATGTGCATATGCTTCACAACCATGTAATAATAGCATCCACTTTCGTTATCTGCAGCATAACAAGGAGCTCTTATGTGCATATGCTTCACAACCATGTGATAATAGAATCCTCTTCCGTTATCTGCAGCAAAACGAAGAGCTCTTATGTGCATATGCTTCACAACCATGTGTTAATAGCATCCTCTTCCGTTATCTGCAGCATAACGAAGAGCTCTTATGTGCATATGCTTCACAACCATGTAATAATAGCATCCACTTCCGTTATCTGCAGCATAACAAAGAGCTCTTATGTGCATATGCTTCACAACCATGTAATAATAGCAATCACTTCCATTATCTGCCACATAACAAAGAGCTCTTATGTGCATATGCTTCACAACCATGTAATAATAGCATCCACTTCCGTTATCTGCAGCATAACAAAGAGCTCTTATGTGAATATGCTTCACAACCATGTAATGATAGCATCCACTTTAGTTATCTGCAGCATAACAAGGAGCACTTATGTGCATATGCTTCACAACCATGTAATAATAGCATCTACTTCCGTTATCTGCCGCATAACAAAGAGCTTTAATGTGCATATGCTTCACAACCATGTAATAATAGCATCCACTTCCGTTATCTGCAGCATAACAAAGAGCTCTTATGTGCATATGCTTCACAATCATGTAATAATAGCATCCACTTCCGTTATCTGCAGCATAACAAAGCGCTCTTATGTGCATATGCTTCACAACCATGTAATAATAGCATCTACTTCCGTTATCTGCAGCATAACAAAGTGCTCTTATGTACATATGCTTCTAGTTTCTTGTTTTTATAAAATATCTCATTGCTACTAACTTTTGAAAACAGTTGCTTTCTTTTTAATCTGCAAAGTGTATACTTTACCGGCAAGCGCTTTGTGTATGCGCTACTTTCTGATTCGATCGCGGAAAGGGGCAGTTTCTGTCCTGTGCAGCCGCTCTCTGATTGGTCTAGTTTAGGCAATCAGAGGCGTACCAGGGAGGAGGCTGTTGTAACCCCGGCTATTTTAGACCCGCAGTAACGCGCTTGAGCTGTTGGGGGGGAAGAGAAAGTGTTGCTTCTTGTTTTTATAAAATATCTCATTGCTGCTAACTTTTTAAAACAGTTGCTTTCTTTTTAATCTGCAAAGTGTTTACATTACCGACAAGCGCTTTGTATATGCGCTACTTCCTGATTCGAAAGCGGGAAGGGTCAGTTCCTGTCCTCTGCAGCCGTGCTCTGATTGGTCTAGTTTAGCCAATCAGAGACGTACCAGGGAGGAGGCTGTTGTAACCTCTGCTACTTCATTTGGTCTAATTTAGCCAATCAGAGGCGTACCAGGGAGGAGGCTGTTGTAACCTCTGCTACTTCATGTACACTGACAAGCGGGTGCGCAGCGCATGTGCGCAGCAGGCGTGCCGAAGGCGCGGCAAAGGCAAGCCCGCCTGCGCTTGTCCGCGTCAGGCCGGGGCATGGGGCATGTCACACTGGCCAAAAATATATCTATTCAGCAGCCAGTCTCACAAGCATGGCACCCATGAAGGTGCTACCGCTGGAACAGCACCTAAAACAAAAACTGCAAAATTGGGAATTGCTAAACCCCAACCCCAGACCTTACACTGATACCGTAAACATGGGCAAACAATCCATGAGCCTGGTAACCTCGCACAAAACAGCTGTGAGCGTGTGCTCAAATAAACGGTTAGTCACAGTTAAAGATATCAACGTAATGTACTTAAACACGCGCTCTTTGGTTAAACACCAAGCTGAAATGTATAATATATTGGTTATGATGCACCTGATTTACTTCTTTTAACTGAAACTCGGCTCACAGAGGAATCCTCTCCTGAGATTTTAGCTGCCCTGCCAGACAATAATTTTTTTCTACACGTTGACAGACGCCCAGGAAAAAGAGGTGGTGGAGTGGCTGCTGTTGTAAAAATGGAAATATCCGTTACTACTATGCCACACTTTGAAATTTCATTAGTTGTTTCGTTAGTAGTTAAACTGGATCTACACCGTAGCTCCCTACTATGTGTGATACTGTATAGACCCCCCACAACGATGCCTGACTTTCCTAAAGTTTTAGCTAGCAATATTGCATCCCTGACTACAGATTACGATAAAATTCCGGTCGTAGGATACCTGAACTACTGGGCTAATGAAACTGATGAGGGAACACTGTCTAAGGAACTTACGGAGTCCCTCATTAGCCTTAACCTTACTCAACATATTTATTCCCCTACGCATAGTAGAGGCCATACCCTTGACCAAGTATGGTCCACCAATGGTATTTTGAATGACTTGGTTATTCAACCATGCATATGGTAAGATCATTACATTATTAGTTTTAAACCGAACGATTTGTCACTGTTGAAACACACTCACAGCTTAAGAAGTACCTTTAGAAATTGGAACCGAGCTGACCTGAAAGCGCTCCTAGATACTCTTTCCTGTGAGCAGCCTGCTCCCAAAGGAGATTTGGATAACTGGGAAAGAGAGATCACTGATAGGCAAAAGAAGGCATTTAATATTCACGCCCCTCTTCAGCATAACAAAGTGCTCTTATGTGCATATGCTTCACAACCATGTAATAATAGCATCCACTTCCGTTATCTGCAGCATAACAAAGTGCTCTTATGCGCATATGCTTCACAACCATGTAATAATAGCATCCACTTCCGTTATCTGCAGAATAACAAAGTGCTCTTATGTGCATATGCTTCACAACCATGTAATAATAGCATCCACTTCCGTTATCTGCAGCATAACAAAGTGCTCTTATGTGCATATGCTTCACAACCATGTAATAATAGCATCCTGTTCCGTTATCTGCAGCATAACAAAGAACTCTTATGTGCATATGCTTCACAACCATGTAATAATAGCATCCACTTCAGTTATCTGCAGCACAGAATGTGCCAGCAGCTGCTCATACTTGACAACAGAGTGATAACAACAGTTACTTCCATTATCTGCAGCATAACAAAGTACCAGTGGCTAATAACGCTTCACAACAGTATGAACATACATTCACTTGTGTCACAACACAACAAAGTGCCAGTGGCTGTTCATGCTTCTGCTTCATAATAGTGTGATAATAATATTGAGTTTCATTATCTGCTGCACAAAAAAGTGCCAGCGCTGCAAAGTGCAAGTGTTGTTTACACTTCACAACCGTGTGATAATAACGTCCCCTTCCATTACCAACAGCACTAGAAACTGCCAACGGCTGCGCACGCTTCACACCAGTGTGATAGTAACATCCACTCTCGGAGGTCGGCTGACACAAGGGGAGGTAATAGTAGTCACTTCCTTTATTTGGGCACAGAATGTGTCAGCGGCTGCTCATGCTTCACAACAGTGTGATCATAACAACCGCTTCCTCTATCTGCAGCACAACAATGTTCATGCTTCACAGGTGTGATAGAAACATCTGCGTCTGTTATCTGCAGCACAGAACTCATCAATTGTTGCTCACGCTTCACAACAGTGTGATAATAAGTCACTTCCATTGTCTGCAGTGCAACAAAGTGCCAGCAGCTGCTCATGCTTTACAACAGTGTAATAATAACATCTGCTTCTGTTATCTGCAGCACAGCAACGTTCATTCTTCACAGGTGTGATAATATCCATTTCCATTATCTGCAGCAGAGAACATGTCAGCGGCTGCTCAAGCTTTACAACAGTGTGATCATAACATCCGCTTCAGTTATCTGCAGCACAACAAAGGTCATGCTTCAACAGGTGTGATAATAACATCCGCTTCCGTTATCTGCAGCATAGAATGTGTCTGTGGCTGCTCACGCTTCACAACAGTGTGATAATAACACCCGCTTCCATTGTCTGCAGCACAGAATGTGTCTGTGGCTGCTCATGCTTCAACAGGTGTGATAATAACATCTGCTTCCGTTATCTGCAGCACAGAATGTGTCTGTGGCTGCTCACGCTTCACAACAGTGTGATAATAACACCCGCTTTCATTATCTGCAGCACAGAATGTGTCTGTGGCTGCTCATGCTCCACAACAGTGTGATAATAACATCCGCTTCCATTATCTGCAGCACAGAATGTGTCTGTGGCTGCTCATGCTTCAAAAGTGTGATAATAACACCGTTTCTGTCATCTGCAGCACAGAATGTGTCTGTGGCTGCTCAAGCTTCAAAAGTGTGATAATAACACCTGCTTCCATTATCTGCAGCACAGAATGTGTCTGTGGCTGCTCATGCTTCACAACAGTGTGATAATAACATCTGCTTCCGTTATCTGCATCACAGAATGTGTCTGTGGCTGCTTATGCTTCACAACAGTGTGATAAGAACATCCGTTTCCGTTATCTACAGCACAGAATGTGTCTGTGGCTGCTTATGCTTCACAACAGTGTGATATTAACATCCGCTTCTGTTATCTGCAGCACAGAAATTGTCAGTGGCCGCTCATGCTTGACAACAGTGTGATAATATTATCTGCTTCCGTTATCTGCAGCGCAATAAATTTCATGCTTCACAGTTGTGACAATATCAGCATCCGTTATCTGCAGCACAGAATATGTCAGCGGCTGCTCATGCTTCACACCAGTGTGATAATAAAAATCACTTCCATTATCTGCAGTGCAACAAAGTACCAGCAGCTGCTCATGCTTTACAACAGTGTAATAATAACATCTGCTTCTGTTATCTGCAGCAGAGCAACGTTCAGGCTTCACAGGTGTGATAATAACATCTGATTCCGTTATCTGCCTCACAACAAAGTTCATACTTCACAGATGTGGTATCATCTGCAGCTCAGAATGTGTCAGTGGCTACTCATACTTGACAACAGTGTGATAATAACATCTGCTTCTGTTATCTGCAGCACAACAAAGTTTATGCTTTGCAGGTGCGATAATATGAACTTCCGTTATCTGCAGCAGAGACTGTGTCTGGGGCTGCTCATGCTTCACAACAGTGTGCGATCATAATATTTGCTTTGGTTATCTGCAGCACAACAACGTTCATGCTTCACAGGGGTGATAATAATATCAAATTCGTTATCTGGAGCACAGAATGTGTCAATGGCTGGCCATGCTTCACAACAGTGTGATAACAGTCACGTCAGTTATCTGCAGCACAGAATGTGTCCGTGGTGCTCATGCATTACAACAGTGTTGTTAGATCTGGCATTTCTTGGCATGATTACCCCTGACTTTTTGCCTCTACCTCCTTTATTTTTGATGCTGTGATGGATTGCGTTTTACTGGCTTAGATGCTTTGGGCACTTTGCCACTGCTGATCAGAGTCAAAGTGCAAGTGCTCCCTGTGTAAAGTGTAATGGTAATTGGTTGTCCATGATTGGTATGTTTGCCTTACTAGTAAAGTGCACTATGTGTGCAATGCAAATGCTACTAGTGGGCCTGCAGCACTCATTGTGCCACCCACACAAGTAGCCTTAAAAAGGGAACTCAGGCCTGCCATTACAGTGCCAGCGCACAGTTTGTTAAACTGCCATGTTGTCCTGACAAGTGCACCCACTTTTCCTTTTTATGCACATCAGACACCCCTATGGTAGGCCCAAGGTACCCCCCTGGGCAGGGTGCAGTATATGTGAAAGGCAGAACATGTACTGAGGTGTGTACCATGTCCTAACAGTGAAATACTCCCCATTTCGTTTTTCACTTTTGAAAGGCCATCTTGCCCATAGGACAGACTGAAGAAGGCTGGGTAATATGTTTCCAGCCTATCTTCCCATAGGCTTAAGATGGAGAGGTGAAGTTTAGTGTGCCTGAACTCACAATTTAATAACACATCTTTTTGTGAAGGTGATTTTTGCATTGTATGTTTAGAAACCACTCTTTTAGAAGTAGCTGGGTTTGTGTGCTCTAACATTTCTGTGTGTCTCTGCCTGGTTGTGGATTGACTGTCTGGATTTGAATGTGATAGGCTCTGGGGAATGTCTTGACCCAGGGGAGGAGGTGAGACAGCAACAGGCTGACCTGCATCTGGAGTGTAGGGGGGAGAAGTAGCCCCTGGAGGTGAAGAGGCCAGGGTTGCTGCCATAAAACAATGGCTCCATCTCCTGCTGAGTGATTAAGGATCCAGACCCCCACTATCAAAGCAAGAAGGTGTCACTGGCAGGGAGACACCCAGAACTGGTTTGGACAGGGGTCAGTGCCCCCCTGAACACAAAGACTTCAAAGACATTTAGGGTTATAACTATGAGAGCTGAAACCCCTGAACGTTGGAATGGGACTGATCAAGACTGAAAAAGATTGAAAATACTTCGTGATCAAGAGGAACCTCTGCCAAGGAAGAAACAGCTGAAGAGACTGAAGGAAAGGACTGACCCTTGCTGTGTGTTCTGGGGCTGGCCTGCAGTTTGCCGATTTAACCAAGGAGTGGCTAAGGGACTTTGCTGTGTGCTGTGTCCCCCTGCTTGAAAGGACTTTGCTGTGTGTTGTGTCCTGAAGTAACTTGTCCCAAAGGGCCCAAAGAGATCTGGCTCCCTGTTGTGGAAACTCAGGAACATAAAAGTTTCCAGGTGTGTCTCAGCGACGCCGTGTGCGTGTGCTTTTTGCAGCCTGAGACCTTCGTAAGAACTGCCCCGTGATCGTGTGCACCCGGAATCCAAGTGAGTCTCAGCGACACTGTGTGCGTGTACTTTTTGCAGCCTGATTTGATTCCTTCGTAAGAACTGCCACGTGATCTTGTGCACCTGGAATCCAAGTGAGTCTCAGCGACGCTGTGTGCATGTGCTTTGTGCAGCCATGGACCTTCATGAGGATTGTCCTGTGATCGTGTGCACCCGGAGTCCAAGTGAGTCTCAGCGACGCTGTGTGCGTGTGCTTTGTGCAGCCTGAGACCTTTGTGAGGATTTTCCTGTGATCGTGTGCATCCGGAGTCCAGGTGAGTCTCAGCAACGCTGTGTGCGTGTGCTTCGTGCAGCCTGAGACCTTCGTGAGGATTGCCCTGTGATCGTGGGTACCCGGAGCTAAAGTGAGTCTCAGCGACGCTGTGTGCGTGTGGCCTGTTGCAGCCTGAGACCTTCGTCATTGTCATCGGCCCAGACCGGCATCACCAGAGAAGCTGTACCACTGGCCCGAGCCGGCCTTTGCCAAGGAGGGACCTCGAACTATCCCTGTCGGGGGAAGGGGGGCGTGTTCCACTGCCCAAGATCAACGAAGGTCGCATCGGAGGCCCAGCCGCGAGGAGAGGAGAGGAGAGGAGATTGGGAACGTACCCCCAGGTAGCACTCAGCGAGCATGCGTGTGTCGCGGCCGGGGCGTGGTACGGGCTCTGAGAGAAACGCTCTTGGCCTTTACTTCCTTGGCAGTGCGAGCCTTCGCTGAAGTCTGTATTGCGGCCTGTACTTGCTGAGGAGTGGCAGTAAAGGGGCCGGAATGTGGAGCTGAACTTTGTTTTCCATCGTAAACTGTGTTGGGGGCATATTTTGGCAGTAGCTGACCGTGAGTCAGCAGGAGTGGCATAGAGACTGTCCCGAGCACCGTAATCAGTGCCGAAGTACCTTATTTTGGCATTACGAACTGCTGGATTGTTGCATTACGCATTGCATTATTTTTGCATTACGAATTGATTGATTGTTGCATTACGCATTTCATTATTTTTGCATAACAAACTGCCTGATTGTTGGATTACGCATTGCATTATTTTTGCATCACGAACTGCCTGATTGTTGCATTACGCATTGCACTATTTTTAGATTATGAACTGCCTGATTGTTGCATTACAAATTGCATTATTTTGGCATTACGAACTGCCTGATTGTTGGATAATGAATTGCATTATTATTACAATTCGAAGTGCCTGATTCTTGCATTACGAACTGCATAGCATTGCATTAGGGCTGCATTGGATCATCTAGAAGTGCTCATTAATACTGCAAGAACCTACAAGGGGTGGCTGGCCTAACAACCGGCCAGGTGAAACATTACAAATACGCATATGTTGGATTCTTATTGTGTGGTCTCATCGTATATCTTTTTATATAAACATAGAATTGTTTTTCTTGAAACTCGTGTGGAGTCCATTTGTGGTGTTACCATTAGGTTACTGAGAGCGGGGTTGCAAATACTTTACACATTTGCCTTGGAGATAAGCCTGGCTGCTCGTGCCAATCTACCGAGGGGGTGAGCAGGGGCTATCTGAGAAGGTGTCCTTCCTTTCCCTGACTTAGAAGCAAAGGTCCCTATTTGGCCTAAGGTACCTACCTCAGCCAACTAGAGACCCCCAGGACTAACAAGTGTGATAATAACATCCGCATCCATTATCTGCAGCACAACAAGGTTCATGCTTCACAAGTGTGATAATATCCACTTCTGCTATCCGCAGCACAGAATGTGTTAGTAGCTGCTCATGCTTCACAACAGTGTTATAATAACATCCGCTCCCGTTATCTGCAGCACAACAAAAGTCATGCTTCAACAGGTGCGATCATATCCTCTGCTTCTGTTATCTGGTGCACAGAATGTGTCAGTGGGTGCTCATGCGTCACAATAGTGTGATAATAGCCATTACTTCCGTTATCTGCAGCACAGAATGTGTCCGTGGGTGCTCATGGTTGACAACTGGGTGATAATTACATCTGCTTCCATTATCTGCAGCAAAACAAAGCTTTTGCTTCACAGGTGTGATAATAACATCTGCTTCCATTATCTGCAGCACAATAATGTTCATGCTTCACATGTGTAATAACAATATCCACTTTCATTATCTGCAGCACAGAATGTGTCCATGGGTGCTCATGGTTGACAACAGTGTGATAATTACATCTGAATGTTATGTGTGTGTGCTGCATTTTGGGAGAGTCGCCCCTGCAGCTCTGATTTTGCTGCCCCTTGACTTCTGTGCTTATACATGTAATGTTGCTGGGTGCCTGGCTAACAGTAGCTCTCCCCCAATGACTCTCAGGAAGCATTCAGGAGATTGTAGGAACCTTTATTACACTTTTATCTATCTTGCCGAGAGAGCGCCGGGCAACACGCTCCGATCGCCGTCTCTAACTCGCCCGCTCTGTCGCGCATGCGCAGTAGCGTCCAAACGGCCGCTACGCACATCGCCGTCTTCACGTAGTGCGCGCGTCAACTAGACCGCGACACTACATATCTCCCCCTTTTCATACCACACAACACAATGTCCCAGACCGTGTGGTCAGTCCATTACAAAGTCTCTGTACTTGGATGGCCTCACCACTGCTCTTCCCCCCCGGGTGTGTCTTACCGGAGTGGAATGTCCTTCTCGGCTTCCCTCTGCGCCCGGGCCTCCGTCGGTACCTTCCGGAGTGCCCTGGCCCTCTCTCTCTTTTACCTCGCCATCTTCTCGAGTGGTTTCCACCAAGGATCCTCCCCCTGGGTTGTCTCTCTCTCTCTCTTGCTCTCCGCTCATGTTCTCTCCGTGGCTTCCCTCGGATGAGTCTGCGTCTCTCATCGGCCCTTCCGTTGGGGTTTCCCCTTCCGTGTACTCTCGGGGCCACTGTAAGATCTTATTGCATTTGGCCATGCGCTCGTGTGACCACACGTTTCCGTCGCTGAGCAACGCCGCCCGGTCATACACTTCTTCTACTCTGAGGGGTGGGGAGTACTTGCTTTCTCCCTTTCGCTTTAGGACTGCTAGCTTCACTCTGACCCACTCCCCTTTTTCCAACGCCGTCTCTTTTGTCCTCTTGTAGCGGTTGTAGTGTTCTGTATAGATGCGTTGTGCCTTCTGTAGGTTGTGTTGCACCACTGCTGGAGACCATTTGCTGGTGATGGTCTTCTCCTGCCACGCCACATTGTCTCTGGTGAAGGGTTGCCTTCCACGTAAGATCTGGAAGGGACTGTATCCCGTACCGGTGGGGGTGATACGGTACGCCCATATCGTGCTTTGCACTTCTTTCTCCCAGTCTTTGCCTCTCGTGATGGCCGCCTGTATGGAGCCCATCAGCACCCTGTTAAACCTCTCTACTTGTCCATTGCTGGACGGGTGGTATATCGAGGTGTGTCTGAGTATTATGCCATTCCTGCTCGCGAATGTGACCCACTTGTCGGAGATGAACTGGGGGCCATTGTCGCTGATAATGCCCCTGGGTATGCCTTCCCGGAGGAACACCGCCTTGAGGAAGCGTAGTATCTCGTCCGTGTCCATGATCTCGTTGATGTGTACTTCTGGCCATTTCGAGTACTTATCAACTAGTACACATAGGTATTTGGGGATCCCCTGGTCGTCCTGTATTGGCCCCAGTATGTCCACTGCCACCTCTTCCCATGGGTTGCTGGGGTTCGTGAATTTCCCTAGGGGTGGTCTCATAGGTTTAAGTGTCTTGTCCGCCCCCAGGCACTGCACACAGTCTCTCACGTGCCTCTCTACATGCGTGTCCATCCCTGGCCACCAGTATGTTTGTTTTGTCCTGGCCTTTGTCTTCACGATTCCCAGGTGGCCTTCGTGAAGTATGGTTAGCAGGGTCGGTACGATGTTCTCCGGTGGTACCACCCTGTCACCTCTGTAGACGAACACTCCGTCGTTCCCCACCGACAGCTCTTCTCTGACCTCGTAGAACTGTCTGATCTTTTGTCTTTGTCTTCTCCTTTCTGGCCATCCTCGTACGATATACGCCTTGATGTCATCCATATCACCATCCGCCTCATACGCGTTTTTCCATTCCTGCCTGCTGATGGCTTTTTCCGGGTCGTCCGTCAGGGCCACCATCTCATCGTCGTCCTCCCTGTCATTGGAGGCACTGTCCATCGCGGATGCCCTGCTGAGGTAGTCCGCTATCTTGTTTCTGGAGCCCGGGATATACTCCACGTCGTACCTGTACTCCAGGAGTTTCAGCGTCATTTTCGCAATCCGGGGTGTGGCGCCGGCATGGCCGTCCGATGTCAAAACCTTCACGAGAGGCTTGTGATCCGTCTTCACTTGGAATCTGGTGCCCCACAGGAACTGACGGTACTTCGCCATAGCCCACACTACCGCCAGCATCTCTTTCTCGATCACACTAAACTTTTGTTCCGACGCCGTCAGCGTCCTGGACGCGAAGCTGATCGTCTCCGTTCCACCTTCCGGTCTTTCCTGCATGAGCACCGCTCCAAGCCCCTTTTCACTCGCGTCTGTCATCAATATTGACCGCCCCTGGGGATCGAATCCTTGCAACGGGATCGCTCCGCCGATCTCCCGTTTCACTGTGTCGAACTCCTCCTGCGTCTCCTCGGTCCAGATGAACGCCGTCTTGTCTCTCGTGAGTTGCCTCATGTAGTGGGTTTTTGTGGCAAAGTGGTGGACGAACTTACTATAGTACTCCGCCATCCCTAGAAATGACCGTACTTCTTCCTTGGAGGTGGGCGGTGGTGCTTCGCAGATGGCCTTCACGTTCCCTCTCTTCGGCGTTATTCCTTGCGCACCTATTTCGTGCCCCAGGTAGGTGACTGACGTCATCCCGAAGTGACATTTCTCCCACTCTGCCGTTAGGCCCTACTCTTCCAGGATCTTCAATACTGCCGATAGCTTCCTGTCATGGTCCTCCTGCTCTGTCCCCATCACGAGGATGTCGTCCTGGAAGTATTGCACTCCCTCAATGTCCTTGAACAGGCGAGCCATTAGCTTCTGGAACACCGCCGCTGCCGAGGCGAGACCAAAGGGCATGCGGCAGAATTGGTAGCAGCCGAACGGCGTGATGAACGACGTCAGTTTTTTGCTTGTCGGATGTAGCGCTACCTGGTGGTATGCCGATTGCAAGTCAATGGTGGAGAACCATTTCACTCCTTTCGTGCGGGCCAACATTTCCTCTATGCGTGGCAAGGGGAACCTTTCGACCACTATGCACTTGTTCAACTCCCTGAGGTCCACGCAGAGGCGCACCTTGCCTGACGGCTTCATGGCCACCACCAGAGGCGCCAACCACTCCGCACTGTCGATGGGCTCAATGATCCCCCCTTCTTCCAGTCGGAGGAGTTCCTGTTGCACCGCCTCCCTCACCGCAATCGGGATGTTCCGTACTTTGTGCGCTACCCGCCGGGCGTTTTCTTTAAGGACGATTTTGTGGGAGAACTTCTCTAGTTTCCCAATCTTCCCGCCGAAAACCTTCGGGTGCCCGCTCCGCCATTTTTCTGCCGTCGACTCCTCTCCGTCTAGAGTCACCATCACCTGGGTGTCCCCTCCTGGGTTCAGCTGTACGCCCAACTCTCCCTGGTCCATCCAGCCCAGGACTGACGATCCCTTCTCCGCGACGTACAGCTTGCAGAGCGCACTCCGCTCTTTGAACTGGAACTTCAGTGTCTTGAACCCTACCATCGGGATGGGATCCCCTGTGTAGGTAACGGGTCGAATGTCGGGGGTTCTAGTTGCGCGCACCACGTGGGTCTGAACCTCTCATTCCATACTGAACGTTGGACGATCGTGTATGGAGATCCTGAATCCGCCACAATGGTGATGTGTATTCCTCCAATAATCATGTCGCACTGGGGTTTGCGCGTTCTTCTCCCCTCTATGCCCAGTACCTGGTCTTCTATACACAGGACTTCTTTGTCTTCTTCATGGCCTTCTACTTCTTCCCCTTCGTCCAGTGCCACGAAATTCACCGCCTGCTGTCTCCCTTTCCTTCGGCATACTTTTTCGTAGTGACCTACCAGGCCGCAGAACGCACACTTGGCTCTGAATGCAGGGCACCGTTTGTCGTGCGCAGCATGGCTCGAGCTCCCGCACCTGTAGCATCTCATGGTCTCGCCTTTTTCTTGTTTCCATGTCTGTCCGGGTCTTGTTTTCCCTTTGGTCGCTCCTCTGTACTCCCCCGTCGTTGGTTTCCCACGTGTCTGATGGTCCGCGTCGTCCACCTTGTTGACCGTGAGTCTGGGGGCCGGTTCTTCTTGGCCGCTTCCGCGCAGCGTTTTGTTAGTTCCGCTCTTTTCACTATGGCGATCACCTCGTTCAGTGTCGCATCTCCATTCGCCCATAGTTTGTCCTGTACTGACTTGCTTGTCGTGTGCATGACGATCTGGTCCTTGATGAATTCATCCTGCAGTCCGCCATATCTGCACGTCATCGCCAGTTTCCGCAGCGCCGCTACGTAGTCATCTACGGATTCCCCCGCTTCTTGCTTTCTCTGCTGGAAGTTATAGCGGTCGATGGAGGTGCACACCGCTGGCCGATAGTGGTTGTTTAAGTCTTCTATGGCGTGGGTGAACACGTCTGTGTCCCCTACCTGTCTGGTGGTCGGTGTGAGGTTTTGAAACACCCGTATTCCTTCTGGTCCCAGGTTGTGTAGGAGTATCCTCTTCCTCCTGGCACTAGAGAACGCCTCCTCGTTCTCATCTTCTAGCGCTTCCAGGTAGTTTTTGAAGTACTCCCTCCAGTCTTCCCACTTCATTATGGGTTCTCCCGGGCGTGGTAGGAACGGAATCGGCGTCGTCAGGGTCGATGACTGTGCACTCATTTTGGCTTCCACCAGCTTCCTTGGACTACCAGGTGCGTCTGTCCCCGCTCCCCTGCTTCGGGTACCTGGGACTGCGTTCGAGCTGGCTGCTCCGTCGTCCCCCGACTCCGCCAGGGTCTCCTCTGTGGTTCCGCTGTCCGCCTGCGGTATCCTCTACCTCGTGGCTGGCTCCTTCACTGCCCACGTGCCACTACCCGGCGTTTATCTGCCTCTGCCGCGCTCTCCCGGTGTGTAGGCGTCTGTCCTCGCCCCCTCCGGTCTTCTTACCGCGTGGGGTGGTGTCCCTCCTGGTGGACCTCTTCTCTGATGTAGGTTGGGGGGCACCTTCCTCCTGTTGCACGTAGGGTTCTCAGTATCCCAGTCTCGACGCCACTGTAATGTTGCTGGGTGCCTGGCTAACAGTAGCTCTCCCCCAATGACTCTCAGGAAGCGTTCAGGAGATTGTAGGAACCTTTATTACACTTTTATCTATCTTGCCGAGAGAGCGCCGGGCAACACGCTCCGATCGCCGTCTCTAACTCGCGCGCTCTGTCGCGCATGCGCAGTAGCGTCCAAACGGCCGCTACGCACATCGCCGTCTTCACGTAGTGCGCGCGTCAACTAGACCGCGACACTACAATACAGTGCTGAGATGTTGCATACTTGGGTACATTGGTCTGTTGGTGGGAGTTGGGGTTCTGGGGCATGGTTTGTCCGCAGATGTGTTGTAGACGTCAGGGGTTGTTTGTGCACGTGGATGTGTCAGGGTGTGACCTGCTCCTTTATGGATGTGGTCCCCACTCAGCCACCTCAGTGTCGTGGCGTACAACATGTCATGATATATTGACTGCAGCCATGCTATTCGTCATGCAGTGTCACTTGCATTGTCAGTGTGGCTCACAAACACGCCGCTTTGCTGGGTTTGGCACATGTGCATGGGTTGGTTGTGAGATTGGTGGGATGGGCCCCTCTGGGCACATAGTCGACGGGGGCCTACTTGCTGTTTCTAGGTGTGCTGCAGTGTGCCAGGGGATCAAGGACATGATCCAGAGTCATTGTGGGTGTGCACTGTGCTATACTTAATTGTGCATGTGTGCCATTGTGCCCATATCCCCCCGTCCCCCCAGTCCCTGGTCGTTACTCACCCTGTTGCTGTTGTGTCCGGTCATGTTGAGCAGTGTCCGGTCCCCCAACTCCTGCCACAGTCTCCCCACTGATGACTGTGGACACCATTTCCTCCATCTCATCCAGCTCCTCCTGTGGCGTTGGTCTCCCACCTCCAGTCTGCATTGATGCCTTCTGGTTGTTGCTGAGTTTCTGCTTGGTTTTGCGCTTCACATAATTCCGGCGCCTCTTGAGCTCTTCCATTATCCTCTTCAGCACTCCGACTGCATTCACCTTGTCCACGATGGACTGCCATATTCCATTTTTTTTTGCCAATAACACAATGGAGGTGACGAACAGTTGTTGATGGTGTTCTATCACCTCCGTTATCAGGATCCTGTTTTCCTGCGGACTGAACCGTGTCTTCCTCTTCTTCTTCTCCTTGCCCATCCCTGACCCCGAGGTCACAGGCTGGTCCTCCGTGGGGCTTGTGGGGTTCTGGCTGTCCTCTGCACTTGCTCCGGCTAACTCCATTGTGCTTTGCAGTTGTTTTGGTTTTGTTTGTGTTTTTTTCCGCTTTGATAGTGATTTTTCCCACCTGACGTGTGTGAATTGCAGGCCTGGTGCAGCTTATCGTAGATTTTTTTATCGCGTTTGGGCCCATCGCCACTTTTTTCACTTTCGGCTTGAGATTTTTATCGCCATCCCAGTACTTTTATTGCGGACATTTGATGTGTTATCAGGAAACTATCACATGTTACCAACGTGTTGAGAATACGATGTTAACACAGAGTTATTTTCCTGCGATAGCCGGCGATATAAAAATTGTGTTAACCTATTTTGGCGATGATTATCGCACATTCTTGAGAATATACCCGCAAGGGTCATTTATCAAGAGGTGTGATAATAACATCCGCTTCCGCTATCTGCAGCACAGAATGGGTCAGCTGCTGCTCATGCTTCACAACAGTGTGATAATAACAGTCACTTCTGTTATCTGCAGCACAGGATGTGTCAGTGGCTTCTAATTCATGACAACAGTGTTTTTTTTTTATTATGTCCTCATTTGCCTCTATCGCACCATTTCGCTTTTCTTTTCTTAAGAGCCGAAATGTCCTACACCTCATTTGTTGACATGAGATTAACAGAAAGTGGAGTAGCCAAAAGACACCCTGGAATGAGAGCTCCCACCATCCGAAATCAAAAACACACCCGAACCAAGTGGAAGAAACCTACCACAATGGAAAAGGTGGTGTCAACCGAGGCCGAGAAGGGCTTAATCATAGGACCCAAGAACTAGAAGGTTAGGAGTAAGGTACTTGCATCAATTCAAAGGGAGAATAGGGGCCCAGAATGTCTGCCTGGATCGTCCCTTAATTGACCTATCTAGATTTGCGACATTCCTTAATGACGATATCCGCTCTTGCCAACTTGGTGGAATCGGAGATACCCATAGCTTGCAGATCTCCCTGCGGGCCAATAGAATCGCATAGAAGATCAACTTCTCCTGATCCTCGTTACTTACATTACTAGTGTCCAACAGCCCAAAAATAACTAATAAAGCGCTTACCTCCACTTGGATCTTCAAAGCATCGGAAAGTGCTTTACTCACTGCGCACCAAAAGGGCTGGATCTTTGGGCAGAGTAAGAACATGTGGAGATCGTCTTCCTTCATGCTGCCACATTTAGGACAAGCTACATCTCCTCGGCGACCAAACTTCGATAACCTCTGGGGGAACCAGTAAGCCCTATGAAGGGTGAAAAGATGGTTCCTTCTCAGGTATGCAGGTTTAACTATTTTGTATAATGTAGACATAGATACTTGCCATTGATCTTCAAGCATAGCTAGCGGCAAGCATCTCCCCCATAGATGACTCGGGAGGCTGAAATCTCCATCTTCCATCTCCACCATGAACCAGTACCATAGTGCGACTTCCTTGATCGGAGGCTGTCTGGAAGTCAATTTCTCCTCAAATTCATTGTAAACCCCCATTTTTGCCCTGGATACTTGAAACCAACTTAAGACTTGGAGATATTTAAATCTAGATATTCTTAGATTTGTTTTCTGCCTACAATCTTCCCAGGAGATTAGATGATCTTCGTGTAAGATATGATTCCAAACTGCTATGCCCGCTTCCCTTAATGGTGTGGCCAACGCATCTTTGGCCCAATCAGGAGCGCCTGGAGAATCCCAGATAGGAGCGAAGTAACTGAAGTATGGCAATTCCACAGCTCTTCTAACTCTGTACCATGTCTCGGCCATGCCTTTTAAAATTTTTAACCTAACCTTCTTGTAGTATTTTGGGTCAGCATACTTAAACATAAAGCCTCCTCCGCTCAGGCTATGACTTCTCAGCTCAACCTCAAAGAGTTTGCCCAATTCTGAATTAGATGGAGTAACCAAAAGCATCCTACCGTTTTTTAACAAAAAGGACCAGGAATACACAAGCAGATCGGGTAGCGCTAGTCCACCTTTTTCCAACCTCCTTCTCAATTTCTTCCAGGAAATTCTAGGCCCCTTAGAGGCCCAAATGAAAGAACTGATCTGACCCTGGAGTTTTAAAAACCAAGCTTTACAAAAGGGGAGAGGAATGGCCTCAAAAAGGAAAGTAAACTTAGGTAGAACTACCATCTTTATAAGGTTAACCCGACCAAACAAAGTCAGCGGGAGATGCCCCCAGTTCTTCAACAGGGTAACCACTTCCTTCTTAACAATCTCAAAATTTACTTCCGTGATCTTGTCCTGTGTAATCCTAATCCCTAGATATCTCATATCCTTCGTACATCTTATTCCCTCTGCTGTTTGACTCCAGGTCATCACCTCAGTTTTTTGCTTGTTAATCTTATAGCCCGAGAGTTTTCCGAAATCCGTGGTGATTGTTAATACGGAATTCAGTGCAGTGTGGATGTCACTAGTAAAGACCAAAATATCATCCGCATATAGGCCAATCTGCGTCTGTTTTCTGCAGCACAGAACTCATCAATTGTTGCTCACGCTTCACAACAGTGTGATAATAAGTCACTTCCATTGTCTGCAGTGCAACAAAGTGCCAGCAGCTGCTCATGCTTTACAACAGTGTGATAATAACATCTGCTTCCGTTATTTGCAGCACAGCAATGTTCATGCTTACTTACCCCCCTCCCCCAGCGCCTTGAGACCTTTCCGGGTGAGTAGCGCGCTATACAAATGCTTGATTGATTGATTGATTGATGCTTCACAGGTGTGATAAAAACATCCGCTTCTGTTATCTGCAGCACAGAATGTGCCAGCGGTTGCTCATGTTTGCAACAGTGTGATAATAACAGTCAATTCCGTTATCTACAGCATAGAATGTGTCAGTGGCTGCTCATGCTTCAGAACAGTGTGACAATAACATCTGCTTCCGGTATATGCAGCACAGCAACATTCATGCTTCTGAGGAACTTCGATTTTCGATCACGATCGAATCGACCCGCCATTTTGTGACCCGCCGCCATTTTGTGTTGCCATCACTCAGGCAGCACGGCGAACAAAGTCTATTCTGCTTTTCCCGTAGCTTGGTGTCGAAATACGTCCTCGGCCTTTATTTGCGAAGCTGGTGTTTGGACTAGCCGAGTACACTAATCCTTGACTGGCTTTCCTAATCCCTGTTTCAACTATCTGTAGGCTCACACTATTCTTTCCCGATCATATCTTATCAACTGGCCTTCACTGTCTCCTGCTAGCATTCTCTTGTGTCATGACTGTCCTCCAATACACACAAACGTATCTCACCACCTGCAAGTTAGTTGTAATCTGTTAATGAATTAGTTCGGGGTGGGATGACAAACACAGTTGGAGGAGAGGTCTCTTCGAGTCATCTGATATTTCTATTTTCGAATCTTTTCTACTGGCTCCGCTTTGTTTTCCACTTACCCTATTGGCTCTTTTCTTCTATGCTTGGGGCGTATGTCTTGTTAATAATTATGTATTGTATGCTATTTAATCTGATGCGCCACAGAGTGAAGTAGCAGTCTCCTGAGAACCTACTTTGTGTACTTCTAGGATAACTGTACTAGCTGTAGCTAAATAAATCCAATCTTCTAACACCGACAGAGTGTCCCGTGTCTCTGTGTAGCGAAGCAGGTGAACTCCGAAGACAGAGGGCGTACCCTGCGCCGCCAGGTCCAAAAGGTTCTGGTTCTTCAATTGGCGCCCTATGTGGGGCGGCTTCAGTGGTACCGGTTCTGCTCGAAGGTCGTGAGGAACCTCGCAAGAAAATTCCGGAGGGTTCGCGAGCCACACTAAATGACCCCTGTATGTCGAAAGTGGTCCGAAGGTCTTTTGCAGCGCGGTTACTCCTTCCTGACGGCTACTGGTGACCGCTGCCCTGACTGCCGCCCTGCTTTGGCCCATTCCTTTGGTGATGTATGGTAAAGCGAGACGATAGACGGGCCTCTGTTGGTGGAAGAAGACGTCCTTAGTTAAGTTAAGTATTTTCGTGGGTCGCGCCCACAATTTTGGTTCTTTGTTTGATGTCCTTAGGTGTCTTAGATTTAGTCATTGCAAAGACTAAAGCCGAGGGTAAGTGCATTTGTGCTGCGTAAACTGAGTTTTACTCCCTTGAAGTTTGTGAACAGTCCAGAGACATTGTGAAATGCCTGGTCTGACTAAGTTTGGAAGAATTTGTTGTCTTGGTAGTAATAGGGACTCCCGACTTGAGGACTCTTGTCCGATTCCTTCGGTTGGAACTCCCACATATGAGCTCTATTCAAAACATGGTATCGGCCCCATTGCCTTTAACGAGACATGGACTCAATACACGAAGAAAGATTGTGTTCTCAAATGGCCAGAAAACGTTAATTTTGACCCTGATGTGCTAGATCATTTGGAAGCAGTTCTGTTCAAAAGAAAAGCCCGGCCGGCAATGTTTGACTCTTTCCGCCTTTGGCGTAAGGAAGCCAAACAAAAAGAAACTAAACAAGCAAAACGAGATAGGAAAGCACAGGGTATGACAATTATACAGGCTGCCCAACAGTTCAAGAATGATGAAATTGACAATGCGACTGAAATTTCAGAAAGACAACATCGTATGGCGATAGATAAATGCTATCCGGTGTTGCCTGTTTCTCCTTCTGATAATAAGAAAGATATAGAAGATGATCCCCTAATGTCCCATTTATTGAGGTTGCCTCCGCCCTATGCGCAAAATGCCAATGTACCTCAGCCGTTACAGCCTGCTCAGCTGCTAGCGGCACCTCCGCCGGTTCTGGCTCTTCAGCATTTGCCTCCTCCAGTATTACCGCCCTTGCCGGTTTTACCATTAGTCTCAACTTCTTTGCCTTCATATCCTGATATTAGCTCTCCTTTGCCTTCTGCTCCTCCTGTAATTTCTAGTTCTTCTCTTGTTAGTTCTCCTAATACTCTGTCTCCAGTTCTAATGTCCAATTTACTGTCCGTGCGTAAGCGTCTCACAGATTCTGTCACTAGTATTCTATCTCCTTTCTTTGGAGCTTTTAATGTGTCTCCGGCTTTCGCTCGAAGACAATCTCGCAGTCAGTTTCCAGATTTTGAGGAACGAGAGAAGCTAGATTCTCTTGCACGAAGATGGATCAAGAAGGGTCCACAATATAGTGTGTCTGATATTATGCCTACCTTTTTGCAATGGAATGCGCCTACGCAAAGGTATGTTTTTAATGTAATGTGCGATATTCTCATTAAAGAATGGGAAGATGTGAGTTCGAGTCCGATCTCACAAGATTTATTAGATGTTCAAGCCGATTTTGAAAAAGGACTTATTGTAGGTTCTAAAGTCGAAGAAGCTGTAAGGACACTCATCTCTTATAGAACCTTATTGTTCTCTCAGATTTTTCTTGATTCTGATCCGTCGGTTAAACTGACGTCGAAAAATGATCCTATGAGAGAGGTTCCTCCAGTATGGAAGGAGGAAGTTGCGGCAGCAGGTGCTAATCCAGCTATTCCTGCTCATTTTCAACGTATATGGGTACATGTGCCAAGGAAGAGATCTGAAGTTTTGGCCCTTAAGCAGACTCTACCAGATCCTCGTAAGAACCCTGCAGGTTATTACAAAGAATTATCACAGACAATCGATGCTTGTATTATGAATCTAGCAGATATTGATATGCTAATGGGTAATGTAGTCCCACAGACAATATGGGCTAAGATTCGTAGAGAGGATCACGCACAGGAACTGGGTGCTACTTGGGATGTTATAGCTGATGCAGATAGAGACCAAGTGGGTGGCGCAAAGCCTGACGCTTTGATCTCAGAGCTTCCTGGTAGAATCATTACATTGATGAAAACTATGATGCCTGCATTAAGAGTGAATTGGGATAAGCTAGCAGCATGCAAACAAAAGAAAGATGAAAGTGTCTCTGATTTCTTTACTCGTTTCGAAGAGACATTTATCGATCATAGTGGTCAGGACATGCCTACCGAGGGTGGACAGCGATTATTCGTGGACAAATTTGTATTCAATTTGCTTCCCGAGCTGTCACACAAATGAAAGGATTCAGAAAGTTCTTGGGCCGTTTCTTCCTCTGCCCAGATATTGGCTACTGCACAATATTACGAGAATAGGGATAAAGAAGAAAAAGAAAAGCAAGAGAAAAAGACGAAAGATTTAAAAACGAAGGTTCTCTTGCAGTAAGCCTATCCTCCACGTTATGTTCAGTCTCAGACTCAGCAGCCACCGCAGTTTCAGAGATTGTATCAGAAACCTGAGGCATACATTCCGCGACCTTTGTTAGGTCCTAATCAATGTGCCTATTGTAGGGTGGAAGGTCATTTTAAGAGCAGTTGTCCGGTTTTATTGCAGCGCAATGGAGCGTTATCTGCTTTACGAGGTCGTGCTGGCCTCCAGTCAGCAAACAGAGGTAGAGGTCGAGGTATGTTAACTCAAGAACAGCGTGCCCTTCCTTCTCCCAATTCCATGAACTACTTTGATCAGCAGAATGTGAGATCTACTCAGTATTATAAGGAAGACCATTATGTTGAAGGCGAGAATGAGAGTCTTCATGCTAACTAGGACAGCCATGGACAAAGTAAGGGAGTTGTGCCAATCCCAGTAGATCAAAATGGTCCTTATGTCAACGTCACTACAATGGGTGTATCAGAGCCATTTCTTCTAGATACTGGAGCAATGAGAAGTTCTATTATTCATTCTAAACTCCCTGGGGCACCTTTGTCTGGCTTAACAAATGTTTCCGTAGGATTTTCTGGCGCCCCTGTTCGCAATCCGATTTCTTGTCCTTTGCCTATTTCAGTTGGTCCTTATGATTTGGAAGCTCCACTTCTGTTGACAAATGGTTGTGGTGAGAATCTGTTGGGTCTAGACCTATTGAAAAGAATGCATGCTACAATATATTGTTCTCCTTCAGGCGTACATCTTACTCTAGGTCAGAAGTTGATCTCCCCAGTGTATCTGTCTAAAGATCAGTTTCCTTCTGAGTTGCTTTCTCTTCCAACAGCACTTTGGGCCGCGGGTCCGAACGATGTGGGTTGTCTTGAGATACCGCCTTATGGTGTCACTCTCAAGCCCAATGTTGAACTACCACGTATCCCACAATATAGAATCTCTGCTGAAGGTGAAAAAGCGCTTTTGGAAATCATTCATGACTTAATTCGGAAGGGTGTGGTTGAAGAAACGAGAGGTAATACATGCAATAGTCCTATTCTTCCTGTTCTTAAACGTACTGATCCTTCTCAGCCTCCTGTGTACCGGTTTGTGATTGATCTGCGAGAAGTAAACAAAATTGTGATTCCACAATTTCCTGTTGTTCCAGATATCACTGCCTTGTTGACTATGATACCTTCCACAGCGACTTGGTTTTCTGTTATTGATCTAAAGAATGCCTTCTTCAGTATTCCCATTGCAGAAGAGAGTAGGGACATTTTTGGTTTCTCCCTTGGAGGCCGAAGCTTCCGGTTTAAGCGCGCACCCCAAGGGTACTGTGAAAGTCCCTCCATTTTCAGCCAAGCTTTGAAATGTCATTTGGATACTTTTCACTTGCCGTCTGGTGCTGCTCTTATCCAATATATGGACGACCTGTTAGTCGCCGCTGACTCAGAAGATATCTGCAAAGATGTCACTGTTGCACTGTTACGTCACTTGTTTAAGCTGAATCACAAGGTTTCACCCTCCAAACTGCAATATGTTTGTCGAGAGGTTACCTACTTGGGTCATCTCCTATCAAAGGAGGGACGACGATTGACACCAGAACGAATTCAGGCGATTGCACGAATGTCTGTACCATCCACACAAAGGGAAGTACGTGCCTTTCTGGGTATCACTTCTTATTGTAGACAGTGGATCCCTAACTTCTCTTTGATTGACAAACCTTTGTTGGCACTCACTTTAAAAGATACGCCTCAGCCCCTTCCTTGGACTGATGAGTGCCAAAGGAGTTTCACTGATTTACGCACTGCTCTGTGTTCTGCTCCTGTACTAGGCACCCCAGATTACACTAAGCCTTTTACGCTCTATGTTCACGAGAGAGAAGGTTGTGCATTATCAGTCTTGACACAGCAATTTGGAGATAGACAGCGGCCATGTGCCTATTTTTCAGCTACATTAGATCCCGTAGCTAAAGCATTGCCCAGTTGTCTCAAAGCCACAGCAGCCGCAGCAATTTCTATCCGACAGTCTGCTGGAATGGTGTTAGATAACACTCCCATTGCCATGGTGCCACATGCAGTGGATACTTTGCTAAACAGAACGAAGACACAGCATCTTATGAGTGCACGTTTAACTGGTTACGAGTTGACGCTGTTGGCTAGTCACGTACACATCAAACGATGTAATACCCTGAATCCAGCTACTTTGTTGCCCCTTCCAAATGAGGAGAGTGTTGAGGATCAGCATGATTGTTTCTTCCGTACTGAGGAAGAGACAAAAGGGAGAATTGACCTGAGAGACACACCGCTAGAGAATCCGGATGGGACTCTATGGGTGGATGGTTCTTGTTTCAAGATGCCTAATGGAGATACGGTTGCAGTTATGCTGTAACTACCTTACATACGATTGTGGAAACTGCACGCATTAGACACAATTCAGCGCAAGCAGCAGAGTTGATAGCACTGATGAGAGCTTGTGTATTATCAAAAGGGAAAAGAGTGAACGTGTACACTGACAGTCAATATGCCTTTGGTGTTGCGTTCAATTTTGGGCGTCTCTGGAAGGAGAGGGGTTTCCTAACTTCACATGGCACTAAGATACATCATGGCCAGTTAGTGACTGATCTCCTTGAGTCACTTGCTTTACCCATCCAAATAGCGATAGTGAAGTGTAGTGCACACAAGAAGATTACAGATGATGTTGGACGGGGAAATGCATTTGCTGATGAAACAGCAAAGAAAACAGCGAGAGATTCAACGAGTTGAATGTATATGGCAGGTCCTGCGAATTGGGTCAGGGAGAGAGGAATGTGTGAGAATACAATGGAAAGCGTGAAAGCGATACAGAAAGAGGCTTCAAAAAGAGAGTTGAGCAAGTGGAGAGAAAGTACGGGAATGTTAGATGAGATGGGTTGTTGGGTAGAATTATCCGAACATCAACGTTGGTTGTTACCAGATGCTTATGTACTCCCAGTGGGTACTAAGGCTCATGGTCCAGCTCACTTAAGTACAAAAGGCATTTGTAAACTTTTGGCCCCAGTTTGGCAAAATGAGAACATCCCAAAATGTGCAGGCAACGTAGTAAAGCATTGTATTGTTTGTCTGATGTACAATCCAGGAAAGGGAACCCCCACTCCAGCAGGTCACTTTGCTCCTCCGACATACCCATTTGAAGTGTTGCAAATCGATTACATTCACATGGATCGATGCAACAACCTCAAATATGTTCTGGTGGTAGTATGTGCCTTTTCGAGGTGGATAGAAGCATACCCTTTGAAAGATAACACAGCTTTATCCACAGCTAAAATCCTTCTAAAAGAGTTCTTTCCCAGGTTTGGATTGCCGCGCATTGTCTGGAGTGACAATGGGAGCGAATTTGGTGGCCAAGTCATGCAGAAAGTTTGTGCAGGTCTTGGAATCCAGCAAAAGTTCCACGCGGCAAATCATCCACAGTCAGCGGGTTTAGTAGAATGTTACAATGGAACCTTGAAGTTGAAATTAGCGAAGATTCAAGTACGGGACTTAATTGGCCTGATGCTTTACCGTTAGCTCTGCTATCCACCAGAACTGCAGTACACTCTCGTCTGGGACTTAGCCCTTACGAAGTGGTGTTTGGCCGTCCGGCCAACGTATGGGGAATACCTTGTTCTAAAAAGTTTTCAGACTTGCCCTATCCAATGTTGATTGACTATCTGCATGACCTTACAACTAAATTGCATGTCCTTCATCGGCAGGTTCAGAGTGCTTTGCCGGAGGCTTCCACAGATCCAGGTCATTCCATCCGACCAGGTGACTGGGTCTGCACCTGAAACTTTCAGAAGAAGAAGAATTCGGAACCCAGATGGCGGGAGCCCCGAATGGTCCTACTAACGACAAGGACAGCAGTTAAAGTTGAAGGAAAGAAAAATTGGATTCACGGTGTGCATTGCAAGAAAGTACCTTTGCCTTTGCCTTTTGATCAGTGGGTTCGTAGAGGGGTTGGTGACTGTGAAGGCGAAACAGTTCCACGATTTGTACCCTTTAGCGATGCACACCTGAATGGGACATTGTCTGAGAAAGAGGACGACGACATTTTACAGGAAGCAATTCTATCGCATCGTCGCTTGAATACGACTGAACCAAGAACATTGTTTCGAGACCAGAGTGTTCTAGGGAAGGAACGTTATCACCTCAGGCCCAGACAAAAGAACAATAAAAACCTTCTTCTCCCTTGTGTAGTGTTCTGTTTAGGTAGCAGGGTCACGAAAGGAGTATAGGTCACGACCTGAGTAGTGACAATAGGTCTGCAGGATCCTCAGTGTCATAGGACGGTTGAGCATCGTGACTTCAGTGATTGGGGAAGATTGCTGTGAGCATCCACTAGTGAAAATGGAAACTACACCAAGTAATAAAGAGAGAAGAAATGAAATGAAGAAAGCATCTTGTAAAATAATGTACAGTCGTTATAGTATAACTCTATGTGTTTTTATATCATTATGTATTGCTTTGGCGGTTATTGGTTGGATTATTTATGCGTTGCAGCCAAGAAATACCTTCTCCTTCTTCCTCTTTGCCTTCTTCTACTATCTCTCCACACCTCTTTCATACTTTTCCTTCACATGAACTTGTCAGAAGAACCGAGTATTACAACAATTCCTTTGTCCAACTATTGCACCAGCATCAATTAGTGGTTAACACAACTGATTGTTGGGTATGTGGTCTTATGCCACATACTACTGAGAAAGCAATACCATATCTAGTTCTTCCTTTCTCTTATGAGGGTTCTGCTTGGGCATTCTTTGTCATTTTCTCCAATGCATATCAAAGCAAATTTAGACGGCCCGTTGCTTCACAAATTAATTATCCGGATTTTAGTCATAGTTCCTTGATTAAGGGTATGGTAGTTATGGCTAAAATCATGGAGAACAGCAAGATTTCCATCGACGAAAGGAAAGCATACACCAATTGGAACGTCACCCAATATATGTCGAGTCTTAATAATAAAATGGGAAAGGAGAAATCCTCACCAATCTGGACTATACCGCATCAAGGTAATTTCTGTTTAAAAATAAACGATCGCTCTTCTGACACCGCACTAAAGAGTAATTGCTCCTACACGTACATTTATTCCTCTCAAAACTCGCCTCCTCTAGTACCGTCTCAAGGCACCTATTTCATTTGCTATGATAGAGCTTATACTTGGTTACCAACAGGTTTCTCTGGTACCTGCTACATAGCTTTCCTTCTTCCTCCTACTTATACTGCTTCTGC
The DNA here is from genome assembly GCF_964204655.1 of Triturus cristatus. Lineage (NCBI taxonomy): Eukaryota > Metazoa > Chordata > Amphibia > Caudata > Salamandridae > Triturus > Triturus cristatus. Next base: position 46,331,658 of record NC_140589.1, read on the forward strand.
CAATTATCACCGAACCCGTCTCAGCCGAGGAATCATTGACTCAAAAGACACCGCAGGACAAGAGGGAGGAGATTTCCTTAAAGGTTTTCTTCCCTTCTGGGGTCCAATGGCCAACAGCAGAAATATAAGGCAATTGGTCCGTGTCGTAGAAACTACAATAGACATCACTGTAGGAGCCTTGAGTAATATCACGGCGGAACTACAGGCGGATCGTCTTATGACCTTGCAAAATCGAGTTGCCTTAGACTTTATTCTTGCCGATCGTGGTGGAGTATGTAAATTGATCGGGTCAAGCTGTTGTATTTTCATTCCTAATGACGCTCCGACAGTATACCAAGCTATCTCCAAGTTGCACATAATCTCTGAGTCTATTCATCAGGACGAAGGAGATTGTCTTTAACGGAATGGTTTTGGGGACTACTGTCCAAATGGGGTTGGAAAGCATTGACATTCCTTGGAATAATCTTGACTATTGCATTTTCTTGTTGCCTTTGTATGCACTGTGGTCCCGCTATCTGTGATCTTTGTGCTACTATGTGCATCCCAAAACCCAAACCTCAAGTAACAGAAAACATAAGGATGATGTTACAGCAACAGCTTAATGATCTCATGGCTATTGATGTGGACTCAGATTAACGTGAGTCTATCTTGCCTGAGTTCTGGCAAAAGGAGGGTCTGAGGAACTTCGATTTTCGATCACGATCGAATCGACCCGCCATTTTGTGACCCGCCGCCATTTTGTGTTGCCATCACTCAGGCAGCACGGCGAACGAAGTCTATTCTGCTTTTCCCGTAGCTTGGTGTCGAAATACATCCTCGGCCTTTATTTGCGAAGCTGGTGTTAGGACTAGCCGAGTACACTAATCCTTGTCTGGCTTTCCTAATCCCTGTTTCAACTATCTGTAGGCTCACACTATTCTTTCCCGATCATATCTTATCGACTGGCCTTCACTGTCTCCTGCTAGCATTCTCTTGTGTCATGACTGTCCTCCAAAACACACAAACGTACCTCACCACCTGCAAGTTAGTTGTAATCTGTTAATGAATTAGTTCGGGGTGGGATGACAAACACAGTTGGAGGAGAGGTCTCTTCGAGTCATCTGATATTTCTATTTTCGAACCTTTTCTACTGGCTCCGCTTTGTTTTCCACTTACCCTATTGGCTCTTTTCTTCTATGCTTGGGGCGTATGTCTTGTTAATAATTATGTATTGTATGCTATTTAATCTGATGCGCCACAGAGTGAAGTAGCAGTCTCCTGAGAACCTACTTTGTGTACTTCTAGGATAACTGTACTAGCTGCAGCTAAATAAATCCAATCCTCTAACGCCGACAGTGTCCCGTGTCTCTGTGTAGCGAAGCAGGTGAACTCCGAAGACAGAGGGCGTACCCTGCGCCGCCAGGTCCAAAAGGTTCTGGTTCTTCACTTCACAGATGTGATAATAATATCCACTTCCGTTATCTGCAGCACAGCAATGTTCATGCTTCACAGATGTGATAATATCCACTTCCGTTATCTGCAGCACAGAATGAGTCAGCGGCTGCTCAGGCCTTTACAACAGTGTGATAATAACATCTGCTTCCGTTATCTGCAGCACAGCAAAGTTCATGCTTCACAGGTGTGATAATATCCACTTCCGTTATCTGCAGCACATAATGTGTCAGTGGCTGCTCATGCTTCAGAACAGTGTGACAATAACATCTGCTTCTGGTATCTGCAGCACAGCAACATGCATGCATCACAGGTGTGATAATATCCACTTACGTTATCTGCAGCACAGAATGTGTCAGCGGCTGCTCAGGCCTTTACAATAGTGTGTTAATAACATCTGCTTCCGTTATCTGCAGCAAAACAAAGTTCATGCTTCACAGGTGTGATAATAACATCCGTTTCCGTCATCTGCAGCACAGAATAGAAAAGGCGGGGCCGGCATCGGACACGCCGATAATATGGCGGTCCTGCCGGCCCCCGACGACCGGGGAGGCGGGCCTGTCGCGCACAGCAGTGATGGGACAGGCGCGCCTCCCCCTCATTGGACAAAGGCTGGGGGTCATGACCCGGAGGTGAAAGGAATCACTTCTGGGTCACGCAAGTTGCCAGCCCCCCAGGCCGGCCAGAACCGGTCTGGGGCTAGTAGTAGCCATAAAAGGCTGGGGAGCAGAGGAATCTTCCTCTTTGCCTTCCGCGCTCCCCAGCCTGTAGTGCAACTTCGCTAGGAGGCTGCGATTTATTTTTTGTTTAATTTCTATTACAGGTGTGTCGTTTTGTGGAGATTCGGTGGAGTTCGGCTCGGTGAAGCAGCGTTGGTGAAATTCACAGAAGGGGTCTCGGGAGAGAGGAAGATCGGAAGGACACGCTGCTCGGCTGGCGGAAGGAGCTCCTGGCGTCGGAGTCCCGTGAGAGAGGAAGCGAGTCGGCGGTTTTTGTGGGCGGCGCCCCAGGCCAGGTACTCGTGTGTGGTGGCGGTAAGCGCTCACCCGCACGTTAGATAGAGCGCGTGGTGCAGTTTTTGAAGGAGTGCCCCGGCAGCTCACAGCGCGTTCTCGCCGGTGTAGCGGTGAAAAACAGAAGTGTAACGCGTACCCCCCAGTGTAGGGGGCGCATTGTATTGTTGGGCTGCTTAGGACTTGTGGGCAGAGCGTTTTTGATAATCAAAAGGTCCTGAGTTCGGGGCATTGTATTGTTGGGCTGCTTAAGTCTTGTGGACAGAGCGTTTTGGTTAATCAGAAGGTCCTGAGTTTGTTTCAAGTGTAAGTCACTGTGGCCAAATAAGGAGGGGCGGAGCCTCCTACTCTCAAGATTAAGTGTACTGTTCCTAAACAAGAAAGGCATTTTGTAGAAAGTGTACTGTTCCCAAACAAGAAAGGCATTTTGTAGACAAGCCTCCTGCTCTCAGGATTAAGTGTTCAGTCCCAAAGTTTAAGTCCTGGTTTAAACATGAGAAGGCATTCTGTGAAAATTCATTGTAGCAGCGTGCACAAATGTACTGTAGGCGCCCTTATTAAAAGAGTAGACTGTCCTCTCTAAGATAAGTTTTCACATCTTTGTGTTTCCTTTGTGTGCAGAAAGTGCTGCGCGCATATGGGTTTTGCAAACGCTCGCACCTTAGTCACAAAGTAGACTTTGCTCCATAGGTTACGTGTTCAATTCTTGGATTGCATTGCATTGTATTTGTTTCTTGATTTTGGTTTGACCAGCTGTGGGGGGGGGTATTTGTTGCATTAAGTACCATTGCAAGTTAAGTAAGTATATGGGCTAGCATTGTTTACGCGGCGTGAGTAAAAAATATCAAAGCATTTGGCAGAAACGTAAGCAGCTATGGCAGGTAAAATGAAACGGGGTGAAAAACGTTCTCGCATGGAGTACATGATGAAGACAATGATGCGCAAAATGGTTACCATGGACCGGAGATGGAAGAAGGTTGACAGATTGGGGCAGAACCTGGCAGATCTCAGGGAGAGAGTGGAAGGTCAGGAAGGGACGCTGGAAAGGCCCAATGGCACCATAGTACCCCCCAAGCCCAGAGGGGAATTAGATTCCCTTCCTAAGCGGGTTAGGCCCAAAAAAGGGGTGACTAAGACAAAAGCCACGGCGCCAGTATCTCAGCCCAAGGATGGGGAGGTGCCTGACCCATCAGGAGTCGGACCACTGGGTGGTGTTCCTTCGGTGGTGCCCCAGTCCCGGCGATTCCATGGGAGGTGGTACCTCTGGGGGAACCATTGAGCGCCCCGATAACGGTCGTACCTGCGGGAGCGGTGCCAGTAGGCAGCAAGCCACAGGTCACAGGTGTTCCAGAAGGTGGGGTCCCAAAAGATAACCCGGCAGGTGCAAACCCGGTCCCATCAGATTTAGTGCCACATTTAGCGGCAGTTTTACCTTGGTTAGGGAGAACAGAGATGTTGTCTCCAGTAGTAGGGGTGACCCAGAGGCGGAAGCCAGGAAGTTGATTGCCCAGTTTGTGGCGACACCTAGGGGGCCACTGGGGACAGGGCAGGATACTCCTTTTCTTCCCAACCCAAACAATGGGGTTACACCACTGGGCGTCAAAAAGGAAGTACCGGTGGTCGGCAAGGCGAAGGAGAAGCTGACAGAACCTGCTGGAGTGACCATAGCATGTAAGCAGGCGACGCTGCCAATGCTGGGCGTGGGGGAGGTTCGTACCGGGAGGGAGAACGTGGCTAGACACGTGTCGCGTGAGTTAAAAGAACTTATATGGTCAGGCAGCTATGTTAGCATGTGTTCTTTGCTAGTTGATGAAAGAGAAAGAGAGGAAGCTAAGAAACAGAAGGATTGGATGCTCCCGAGAGAATTGGCGAGTGAGTTGCTAAGATTCAGGGTGGAGAACTTGAATAACTGGATCAGGGGTTTCTCAGTATTTATGGCAGTAATGGCTGAACGTTTTCCTAACATACAAGCTGAGATGGAATGTTACCAGAATCGCATTACCATGGCTCATAACAAATATGGGGGAGGGGGTTGGAAGCAGTATGACATAGACTTCAGGAGAGCTAAGTCATCTGACCCTGCACTCTCATGGAACCAGGTCGATACAATCTCTTGGTTGGATCAATTTGGAGCAGTTCACTCCAACCATCAGTTTAGTACAGCGCAGGCCAATAACAGGGGACAGACAGCCCAAGCATTTTATCCTTATCAGCCCTTTCAGCCGGCCCAGAACACAGGCCATGCCAATAACTCAGGGGGTGGGGGAGGGTGGAAGGGGACTTGTTAGGATTTTAATAGGAGGGCATGCACGAGGGCACCAGGCACATGCAGTTTCAAATATGCCTGCTCTATCTGCGCTAACCCATCACACCCAGAGTCCAAGTGTCTCAAGAAATCAAGGGATAAAGGCAAGAGGAAGCAGGATTGATTGTAGGGTGCACCAAGTTACACACTCACCCATTGACATAACGGCTATGACCCCTTGGCTAAACAAATACCCTTGCCATTCTACTGATAGGACTCAGCAAGAGGGTTTCACATATGGGTTTAGGATCCCTGCTCCTGATTATGTTGGGGCGCCGGAATGCAAAACATCAATTGTCAGTGAGGGCCAATCCAGACGTGGCGGCAACTAAGATAGCTAAAGAATTACGCCTGGGCAGAATAATGGGCCCGTTTGACTACATCCCGGTGCACAATTTTGTTTGTTCTCCTTTGGGGGTGGTCCCCAAAAAAGAAGAGGGCGAGTTCAGGCATGATTCACAATCTATCTGCACCTAAGGGCAACTCATTGAATGACGCCATCAGTGATGAGATTTGTAGTGTGAAATACGAGTCATTTGACCAGGCGGTGGAAATGCATAGGGGCCTGGGCCCTGCTGCTTTACTGGCAAAATCTGACATTGAGTCTGCTTTTCGTTTGTTACCTGTTCACCCAGAAGACTTTCACTTGCTAGGTTTTAAGTTTCAAGAAAAATTCTACATGGATATGTGTATGCCCATGGGTTGCTCAGTTTCCTGCGCCTATTTTGAAAAATTCAGTTCATTTTTGGAATGGGTTTTTAGACGTGTGACCGGGCATCAGTTTGTCATGCACTATCTAGATTACTTTCTTATCCTGGGGTCGGCGGGCTCTCAGAAGTGTGCATGGGCACTGCAGGAATTCTGCATGCTCATGCAGGTTTTTGAGGTGCCCCTGGCGCCGGGAAAGACAGTTGGACCAACAACAACGATAGAATTCCTAGGTATTGAGTTGGATTCCATCCAAGGCTGTTTCCGCTTGCCGGCAGACAAGATAAAAAAATTCAGGACAGCTTTGCAGCAGTGCCTAGCCAAGGATAAGGTTACCTTGCACCAGTTACAGCAAATGGTGGGACAGTTGAACTTTGCCCTCAGAGTGATTCCAATGGGACGACCATTCTCCCGTTCCATCGCCCAGGCCATGACCGGGCTTAAAGAGAAGCACCACCACACCAGGCTGCCGGCTGAGGTTAGGCAGGACATGTGGATTTGGATGGCATTCCTGCAGGACTTCAGCGGCAGGGTAGTCTGGCCCGGTCCACTCACTACCTCTGCAGAGTTAGGTTTATGGACTGACGCTGCGGGTAGTGTGGGATTTGCCACCATACTTGGCAATGAGTGGGTGGCACAGCAGTGGCCAGATGCATGGGTACAGAATGGGTTAACAGCGAACATTGGTTTCTTGGAATTGTTCCCTATCTGGGTGGCATTAACAGTATGGCCTGAAAGACTACGTAATCAATCTGTGGTATTTTGGTCTGACAACATGACGGTGGTTGAATGCATCAATCAGCAAGCAGCAAGATGTAAGATGATCCTCCGCCTGTTGAAAGAGATAGTCCTGTTGTGTATGAAAGAGAACATACTGTTTAGGGCTAAACATGTGAAAGGTGTGTTAAATAATGCTGCTGATGCACTCTCTCGCTTCAAGATGCAGGTCTTCAAAGCACACCTCCCTTCAGAAGCGAATCCAACGCCCTTCCCAGAAGTACTTTGGCTGATTGGTGCCCCCAACTACCGAATCTCGTGGCAGCTAGCCTAGCTCCCAGGACCAGGAAAACTTATGAAGGGGCATTCTGGGCATATTGTAAATTCTTGGGAAAGGATTGGGCGGAAGAGTGGCATGACACAGGGGCACTTCTGTGTTATTTAGGGGCGTTACATGATGAAGGGCGCTCAGTGGCAGCAGCCAGGCGCCACGTGGCAGCAATATCCTTCTTCGCACAAACCAGGGACAAGGGAAATCCCACCGCTAGTTTCACAGTCAGGAAGGCTTTAAAGGGTTGGCAGCGCATCCAAGGAACAGCACCGTATGAGAGGCGTCCGATAGGGGTGGAGCTGCTAGCAACCTTACTGGGGACGCTTGACACGGTCTGCAACACCAAAGGGGAAGTTTTACTGTTCAGGGCGGCTTTTTCACTAGCCTTTTATGGTGCTTTTCGCATTGGTGAATTGGTGGCCCAGAATAAACAGGATAGACAAGGGGGTTTGCAGTTAGACCATGCAAGGGTACATGGCGACGCCTTATTGATATCCATTAACAAATCCAAAACCGACCAAGAGGGCCACGGTGAGGGGTTAGTTCTACATCGGGCGCATGGTAATCCGTGCTGCCCCATAGCACAATTGGAAGCATTTTTGGAGCATAGACCTTCTACAAGGGGTGGGACACTGTTAATCCATGCGGATGGGACACCTCTTACCCGGTTTCAATTTAAAAGGGTAATGGATATGGCAGTACAGCAGGCAGGTTTAGATCCTAGTTGCTTTGGAACCCATTCTTTTAGAATAGGGGCTGCCACGGAGGCAACAGCAAGGGGCTTGCACAGCAGCAATGTCAAAAGAATTGGGAGATGGTCCTCCAATTGTTACAAACGCTATGTGCGGCTGCACATGTTGTAAGCAGTGTTCCCTCTAAGGTGCGCGCATGCGAGCACCTTAGTGACCCCGAGTGTGCAGTGTCCTCAGTGAAGCGCGCACACATCCCGGGAGAGCAGGAAATTACCATCTTTCGCGCCACCGCCGCTCGCGTTTTAAAAGCGGCGGCGCGAAAAACGGTAATTTCCTGGTTTGCGAGTACACATTCCATAGCAAGTGGCTCTTGCTACATTTGATTCTCAATGGGCTGCAGGCTGTTTGTGGGGCTTTGAGACCGTAATGGCTGGCAGGCAGCGTATCTGCTCAGAGGGTCTGCCTACATGCTCCTGTTTCAGGCCATTGGGCCTCCCTGTCTCGCCGAGGGGGCCGCGAGCGTGCCCCTGCTCCATGACTGGCGCGACCGGAGGGGGCACAGTGACTGCCAGGTCCTTGCGGTGGCAGGTCTTGTGCAGAGCTACATTTGGTGAGGCAGGTGAACCGGGTCTCCAGGGCATATGAAGCCTTTCGAGCCAACAACAGGGGGCGCCAGGTTTGGCCGGGAGGCTAATTGCAGAAGTAGTCTCATACAAAAGTGACACCGTCAGACAAAAATGTTTATTATGCACTTGACTTTTGTTTACACCGATGGAAACCCAGAATCAGGCTTTGAGCGGGGAGCATTTTCACTTAAATAACAATTCCTTTTAATGCAACATAGAGAGAAACCTAGCCCGGTCACCCCTGCAGAGCGTGGTAGAAATATCATCTTGTTTCTGTTTATCTGAAACTGAGGGAGCTCAGTTGCTAGGAGTGTGGCTTTGGGACAGGTTAAAGAGCGGAGCGATTATACACGAACCGGATGGGCGAAGGGGGGGAGAGCGGGTGTTTCACCCTGCCCCTCATCATGTTGCGGCTTGACAAACTGGGTGCTGCTTGTGTGCGCGCCTCCATCCCATCTGACACGTTCCATGGAGAGGGTGTTGGCCTCATTCAGAGCCAACAGTGGACCACTTCCAAAACATCGCAGTCGCAGAAACAGGTGAAGAGTTAAACTACTTACATTTCCTTTTGTTGCCTCTGTCCCTCCCCTTTTCCATCATGTCTCCCACTGTTTACCTTCTCTTTGTCCACTCTTTCTTTTTCTCTTCTGCACCTTCCTTTCTCCTGTACTTCTGTTTTTACCCTTGTCCACCACTTTCCACTTTTCCGTCATGTATTCCTTTGTCACGCTCTCCTGTTAACACCATTTATTTATTTCCTGTCTCCCACCCTTCATTCCTTTCCTCACTCCCATCCTTTATTCCCTTCCACCCTTTATTCCCTTCCTCACTCTCACAATTCATTCCTTTCCTCTCTCCCACCATTCATTCCCTTTCTCACTCCCACCCTTTCCAGTCCGTCTCTCACTCTCTTACTTTCGGTCACTGCTCCTGTAGTCCCGCCCTTCCTTCTAGGTTGCTTCACGTTACAAACATACACACATCCTTGAGTCTGGATCCGACCTGTTGAAGTTAGTATTCACTATTTCTATTTAATTTGCTGTGAATTCTTGCTCATGCCTAAACGAATCCTGTGTTTTTCCCTGTGGCCCTTCCGGTCCTAACACCCCAGTTGGAAACTTTCGATTCAGAGTTTAAATAAATTCAGCGTTTGACAAAGTTCGGTATAATGGTGCATAACGTAGCTCGGATGTTTTGCCCAGAAGATTTAGTGGTGTTTTACCATGGGGAGCAGTGTGTGAAGTTTCTCAGTTTACGATAAGCGCTATCACACCTAAATGACAGAAGCAGCAAAATATCAGTCGAGTGTCACACTATGCGATGCACATATTTTTAGCTTAATTGCTTTTAAGCCATGCCCTTAATTGCATCGGTTACGCCCCTTTGGGAGACACCCTCGTTTTTTCATCCCACTCAAAGCCCTGGTCTACATGCACGGTCGGGTTCTTGGCGCACATAGCCTTGGCTGCAGCGCACAGAGACCTTACTCTGCCGCACACAGAGAAAAATAATTAGAGGGAAGATTGGTTGTAAGTAGGGCGTTAACACTGTACTGATGCGTGTCTTTTTCTGGTTATCTCTACAGTTTCTCGAACCTGTCACGCAGGAGGGAAACTGGCGTCGGCTCATCAACAGCTAGTAAAGCAAGGACATGCACCTCTTCCAGAAACAGGACCACAGGTGGTTTGGATTATAGGCCATTCATATGTGAGACGTTTGAAAGCATTTTTCTTTTCAGGAAATTACGAATACAGGGCGGAACAAGCTGGTTTCCAGATCTCATTGCATGTAAGGGGGGGTCTCTTCAGGGGTTTTGTAAGGGATTTATTGAGCAAGGGGGGTCCCCACCCGGATATCATTATCTTACACCTGGGAGGGAATTATCTGGTGAATCTGGGTAGAAGAGGGCTAGTGGAATCCATAATGACAGAGGTGGGTTAGTTAGCAAAAGCCTGCCAGGGATGCACCATAGCATGGTCGCAAATGGTACCTAGATGTCAATGGAGGGGGCGTGAGTCTGTGGGGGCACTAAACCACTCAGTAAGAAGGATCAATAACAAGATAGAGAGGTTGTTTAGGTTTCCTCAGTTACAGACGATCGCCCAGGGGTGCATCAGGGGGGACCCGTGCTTCTTAAAAGACGGTGTCCACTTATCAACGGTGGGGAATGCAATCCTCTCGGAGAATCTGCTGGCATGGTTAGTGGGCTTGAAAAGCAGGGCATGACCTCCTAGTTAGCATGGTGGTGGGGGTGGGGGGCAGATAGTCAGGCAACTATGCTGGCCTGTGGCGGTAAGGTCATGATTGGTGAGCAGTAAATTTAAGGTCCTTAGGGGGCGGCGCCATTCTTGAATGGGTCGCCCAAGGGGGAGGGACAAGTCGTCCCTCCTAGAACTCCAGGGGCAGTTACAGCCTTTGTGGCTGTATGGGTGCGGGGGAGGGGGAGTGTCGCCTTTCCTAGGCTGGTTGGCCACCCCGCACGTGCACAATGCCGCCAGTAAAGGGCGCAGAACTGCAAGGGCCCCCGATGGAGATAGTATACAGAGCGTACGGGGGTAACTGGGGGGGAAAGTACCCTCACGGTGAAAGGGCCCTCTGCGCATGCGCACTCCGGCGGGAGGGCGGGGTTTAATTGATAAGGATCTGACACTAGTTATTGACCTTGCCGTAGGCTCAAACATGGATACGTAGAAAATAATTGCCATTATGAGTATGGATGATGTTCTTCTTAGATTCGGATAGGAATAACTTGTATTAGAGTTATGTTAAGGTTAGCCATCTGATATCTGTACATATCAAATGTAATCCATGTCAATTATATGATTGTCTGCGTAATTTTGTAAATGTTGTTATTATTAATTGTTTGAATATTTGTTAATAAATACGGCCGGGGGTTATCTACGACCCCCTTTTCCAACTAAACTCTTGTTCTTGATATTGTGTGGGTCTTGACAAGGGAGGAGGGGGTATAGGTAGTGCCAGGCCATATGTGTCAACGGCTACTCATGCTTCACAACAGTGTGATAATAACATCCGCTCCTGTTTTACAAGGCCCCTGCGCCCACTTATCGCACAGCAGCCCCGCGTCCCCTGGCTGCGGGTCTTCTCCTAATAACAGCGCGTGCTGGAAGCATGCGTGCAGGGTTTGTTTACACGCACCATGCCTCTGGCCAGCCTAGCGAAATATTCCAAGTATTTCTGGGAAACGCGTTGTTGGGATAGAAGAGGGCACTCGTGGCCTCATCCAACGAAGATGCTTCATTCCTCCGCTCAGCGGTAGCTGCCGCTGGCGCTGAGTTTGTTATGAGAAGGATCAGGCAGGAAGCGAACCATGCGATTTGTTATGTGAACAAAAATAAACAAGGCATTTCTCTACTACTGAGCAGTGGTGTTGCAACTTTCTCAGTCCTCTCTCTACTGCAGTGTGGGTGAGAAGTGGGTCGGATAGCCTTTGTGTGGATGACAAGGGTTGCCACAGTCCTGAATGACAAATTCCAGGCATTTATTCATGTATTAAGATACTTTAAAAAAAGAGGTGGAGATAGAAGTACAGAGAGGCTTGTACTCCTACCGATAATTAACCAAAACACAGGGGGCATATTCTCAAGGAGCTATCGCCAAGTTAACGGCACTTTATCGCAGCCAAAGTAGCGATAAATGTATCACCCCATTCACAAGCCGGTGCTAACAGCCCATAGCACCAGTTTACCCATGATAGCAGCCTCAAAAACATCGCCGCAGATGACCCCGGCAACTATCGCTAATGAGATGCAAAGTAGGCGTTCCCAAGCAAAAAGCTGCGACAACACCACTCCACAACATTCTCAACGACTAGCCAGATCGGCGATAACATCCCAAAACAGGCGATAAGGCGCGTTAGCAGAAGCAAACTAACACCTGCTCCGACCTGGTGTAAAGTCGGACGGCAGCCTGCACGACAAAAGGGAGCCCAGCTCAGAGACACACCTGAAGAACAACAGATGCCATGGAACCACTCACCATGCGGGCCGGATACCCAAGAGGGTCACAACACCCACTGCCACCACCCCCAGGACCACCACCCCCGGACACCCACTGCCCCTCACCCCCCCGGACCAACACTGAGGCAGCGCACACAAAGACAGCGACCCTACGAAAATGCACCAAACTCACAGACCCAACACCAGAGAATGTCATTGCCCACTACATGCCCAAAGGGACAACCCTCCTCCGCATCCTGACCACCATTGCCTACAGGCTGACGGTACCAACACAGCGGACAACCAACATCCCACCTCAGACAAAGCTGCTGGCCGTGCTGCAGGTGCTGACCTCTGGTACCCTCAAACCAACATCTGCCTGAGACAGAGGAGTCGCACAGCCAGGGCAATCCAAGTCCCTCACAGCGGTCATGGATGACACCATCAGCTTGGTATCCCACTATCTATACTTCCCACACACTGCGCAGGAACAGCCGGAGACCAAGCAAGGGGTGTACACCACAGCTGGCTTCCAGCATGTCACAGGGGGCAATTGACTGCACACATGTCCTACTAGTGGCCCTTGGCAACACTGCACGCAATAAGCGCAACAGAAAGCGCACGTATCCCACCAATGTCCAGGCAATAGTGGACCACCTGGGAATCTCCGCCAGCGCTGCCGCAAACCACCCTGCCAGTGTGCATGATTCCTACACTTTCCAACAATCCATCATCAAGCTGCGCCATCAGGCACGCACGGAAATGCACTGCTCGTTGGTCAATACCAAATGCACACACCTCAACTCCACAATCATGCAACACACAACACAGGAAATGCACACGCCATAACCTCACATACAACATGCACACCCACCAGACACGACAGCACAACTCACTGTGGGAACCTGGGCCAGCCATGTACATTAGCCATCAACAGCATGGCACCTCGGCCACTTAATAGCAGAATGTCGGAAGAGGTGGGGACCAGGCATGTGCGAAGGAGGCAAGTGACCGATCAATGAGACTGTACACAATGCCAAGTGTGACGTGAAAGCGATGGCCAGACTGCAGTATGCAGACCACACACATATCCATGTCGACACACACCTCAGGTGTTTGGAGTGTAGTGGACAGTGGATGCAACCATGTCACCCCAGCCAGTGGAAAAGATCGCGGAAATGTAGCTTGTTACATCCCCCCTGTGAGAGTCAGCGGAGTGGGCTGGCCCGGCGTACGCCAGGCCAGCGTAGGGGTGTGAATAAAAGGCACATAACTCTGGACTTGGTCCTCTTCCGGAATGCGCAACGTCTCTGCCAGAATGGCACCTCTCAGCCCGCCACGAGGCCGACGCCGTGAGCGGAGTTGCCAGCGATCCTGTTTGGCTGCTGCACCCCAGGACGCTGGTCCTCGAACCAGTCCTGCCTGCCCATGCTCACCCAGGCCTCAATGCCCACCTGTTGACACCGGCGTGTATCAAAGAGGGCCCACCATGTGCCGGTGCAAGCTCCAAGCCCGAGGCCCCCGACCTTGGCAGATTCCTCGGACCATCATGGCCTCTGCAACACAGGCCTGCAGAACTCCTTTCCCGTTGACGTACTCCACCGGCATACACAGCGGAAAAGTAGGACACACATTTGGAACTGAGTCTTGATTACACCATGGCAGAGTACATGATTTAAGGCTGAGTTCAAGTCACTATACTCCCTCCGATGTGGTGCAACCAAGTCTGTGCATAAGACTCCCACCAAACGTGTCTGTGAGCCCTTTCTGACTACGGCCTTTGGCCTGCACTGTGGTCCTGCAGGCCTCACACCAATCCAATGCAGTCCGTCACAAGCAGGACGCAGCCTCCCCGCAGGCTGCACACCCGCTCAGCTCTGGTGCCACTACCTGTCAGCCACAAATCTAATACAAATGCCATTCCAACGTTGTGTATAAGAGATCCAGGAGATGGCTGGACAGCGGTTGGCCACGCTGACCGCTGCCTCCGGCTGAAACTGCAGCCAACTAGGTCGCACTTTTGGAACAGAGTCTTGATTACACCATGGCAGAGCTCATGAATCATGGCTGAGTGTATGTCACTATACACCCTTCGATGTGGTGCCAACAAGTCTTAGTGTTACATCACAGCCGCAAGATTCTGTGGGCCCACGCGGACTACTGCTCTTGGCCTACACTGCGCTCAAGTAGGTCACAGAATTGGAACTGAACATCGATTATTCAAAGGCAGACTACATATCATTGCACGCAAGGTGAGGAGTAAGAGGATGACGCGTTGCATTTGGGCAGAAAAAAGGATCATCGTTACAGAGGTGATCGAACACTCCAAACAACTGCCCTGGTGTCACTAACTCTGTGAATCGCGAGCCAACGACACGTGGCTGTGGGCCACTGCTGACTACTGCCTTCGGCCTACACTGCTGTCCAGTAGGTCACAGAGTCTTGATTTAGCAATGGCGGAGTTCATATCAGTGTACCGGAATCATCGCAGACTGCATCCCCTCTCAGCCCCGGTGCCACTAAGTCTGTTCCCTGACATTCATGGACACTCTCTGGTCGTACACTGGTGGCGTCTGAGTCTATGGACTAGAGGGTAGTTTTCATCCTCATGTGGCTGATACTGAATTGGTGTTGGCAACGAGGCTGCCGCTTTCCACTCCTCCCTTTGCTGCATCAGACCTCTGCATCATGCCCTGGAGGACACTTTCCACTGACCCCCACAACCCTCCGTCACATTCACCTCGGACACTGATGAGCACCCGCCCAGTCTGCGTGGCCCTACCTCAGTGCACCCCAAGTCACCATCCCGTGGCGTGGTGCCTGTGCCTGCTGCTGTGCATCCGGGGCCACTAACTCTGTGCTGGTCTGGTCCTGGACCCCTTCTTCTGAGATATTGGATGGCCTCTGAGGTGATGGCCTTGGGGTCCTCAATGCCATGTGTCTGTGGCCCTGTGCTGTTAGCTGCCTCCGGCCTCAACTGGGGCACTCCAGGGCTCACACGTCAAATCGAGTCCTGACCTTCCCGGACATCGAATCACAGCAAGAGGCACATGCCACCACCGCCAGGACCAACTCCAACCGCCAACTGCCAGTGCCAAAACGATCGTACTGGCAGACTGACGGAGTTGCTCGCACCCGTCGCGGATGCCATCTTCTGCCTGATCCCGTGCTCAGCACTCCAGGTGCCACTAACTCAGTGCACCACAAATGATCGTCCATTACTGTTTTGGTTATGTTCCGTGGAGAGCTCACGCAGCAATGTCACCTCAAGCAGTGTGGGAGACCAGGGATGACGATGAGGAAGATGATGCAGGTGTGACACCCCCTCACTGCAGCTGCATCAGTAATAACCCAAAGGGACACAATCCTAGACATTTTCTTCACATGAGCGCGCTCATCTCTAGTGCCCCAACCTCAGTGCACTGCAACTCACGGACACTTCTGTTTGTATGTTTGGTGACCTCTGTACTTGCTCCGGTTCCCTCCATGTTGCTCAGCAGTTGACTCTGTCATGCAGGTGTTTTCTGTTTCCATTGCACTGGTGTCCACTGTTCAAGTTGTTACGAGCACCAAGCACTCCGTGCAAGCTGGCTTATACTCATCCCACACACATCCAGCACAGGCATCACTGTACATGTGGCCCTGCCAATAAAGGGGCCGGGCACACATGCCCGTAGCCAGTTCAACATGATAAATGCGTGTGTCCCTGTGGTCTTGTATGCATGAGGGCCCGGGGCCCTACGACATTACATTGTGCTGTGTACAGCGGACGCAGACATGTCAGCGCAGGCAGGGGGTCAGAGCTTGGACATGTAGCTTTGTCGTCACCCACTCAATTCGTAAGGGGACTGGACTGGGCCATCGTACGCAGAGCCAACGTGGGTGTGTGACTGATATGTGCGTGCCCCTGGGCGTGGTTCTGTACTGGGAATGTCAATCTGCAGGTGTCTCTGTTGCAGTGTGGGTCTCCTTTGTGGGGTGTAGGTGGTCCCTGATGGGACTAAGACACCCATGTATGTGGTCCAGTTCGGCTTCCATGAGCTCTGAGCCCACCCGCACCTGTTCAGCCACCTCCTTTTGGCATTCTGACACCTGGCATTGGAATGCGATGTGTGCCTCGTGAAGTGTTGGAAGCCAGCCGTGGTGGCGGGTGCTTCCTGCTGTGTGGTCTGTGCAGGGTCTGTGGTCTCCTCTATGTAGCTTGGCTGGGCTGCTCCTGGGGGTGGGTTGCCTGAGATGTCCATGAGCTGTTGTAGGGCATCGGAGTCGAAGGTGTGGTGGTCGTCTCTGGCATCACTGATGGGTGATGCCGGAGACGACCAGCATCACTCATCAGTCTGGTCTGACCTGCTGGAGGTGTTTTTTGTCCCTCTGCAATGTGAAGGGGAGATGCATGTTGACATTGTGTTGACATGTATGTTGGCGCATTGTTCTTGTTGACATGCAGACTGTGTGACAATGTACATTGTGACTGTTTGGGCGGTGCTGGCAATTTGAGGGGGGAGAGTGGACATTTGAACTACATGACGGATGTGAGGTTGTACCCGTACATATGCATCTCACAATTCCCTGCTCTGTCAAATGTGATTGGCCTGTTTCTGCGCATGAGCGGACCCAGTTGTGTCCTCTGTTCTGCAGTGTTGGTGTTGCACTTGGTGCCACATTGTCATGGGATGTGCTGATTGCTATGTGTGTGCGCTGCAGTGTGCCACGGAGATTAGGGACATGATCCTGGGTCATTGTGGGTGTGCAGTGTGCTATACCTACTTGTGCATGTGTGCCATTGTGCCCATCTCCCCCAGTTCCTGTTCGTTACTCACCCTTTTGTTGTTGTGTCAGGTCCTCTCGAGCTGTGTCCATACTCCCACCTCCTTGCACCGTCTCCACACTGATGACTGCTCCAGGGGGGGTACGGTGCTGACATACGGGGGTACGGTGCTGACATGTGCGGGGTGAGGGGGGCTGTACGACTCGTATCCGGGCACAAGTTTACCACCCCATTGGTGGTACGGCCCGTACCCACACCCCCACAGCGTGGGTACGGCGCCCACACCTCCATCACCACTACAATGGTGGTACGGCCCGTACCCACGCCCCCCAGAGCGTGGGTACGGGTCGTACCACCATTGTAGTGGTGACGGGTACGCGTCCACGTCCACTTCCGTTGTGGCGGTACGTGGGATTGGTGGACACGCCCCCCGAAGTGACCAGACCATGGGGGTAAGTTATGTGCAGGATATCTATGTTTTAACTTGGGGGGGGGGTATGTTTCCTGCCCCTCGCCCCCCCACCCCTTTGCCCCTGGGTGTTGTTCTGACCTTCTGCGGCGTCTGCGTCGGTTTCGGTGCACCAGGTCGTAGGCTAGGAGGGCCGGGATGACACGTAGGATGGGGTCCATGGCTATCCGTCGCGTACCGGTGCTCCTTGTTTGCGTCGTCCTCAATTTCCCAGCAGTTTTTGGCTCCCGTAAAAAATGCTACGTGCGGAGTGATGTAGGCACGAATCGTACTTGCTGGTCCGTAAAACGCTGCCTGACTCCGTCCGGACATCACGTACGCGATGTCCTGGATCGGAATTGTGGTTTTTTTTTTGCCGGTCTGTGTTTTGTACGACTCGTACGGAAATGGTATTACTGTACGAATCGTACTTGCTGCTTTGTAAGGTGGATTTCCCGGGTACGAGTCGTATGGAGAATACGCTCCGTACGACCATTCGTACCCGGGTTTTACAGGATCGGAATCGGCACCTAAATGGTGCGTTTTTAAGTTCTGTAGCGGGTTGTCGGTTTATAGGGGAATCAGGTGGGAAGTAATTTAATTATAATATATAAATGATTATTTTTATCTACTAGTATTTATTTAATTTAGATTTTATAGTGTTAATTGTGGGAATTAATTTATTCTTAATTATTTATTAATTGGTTGTTAATTATTTTTAATTAAATAATTTGCAATTATGTTAATTGTGTCATTTTTTAGGAGTGGCTTGTGGGTTTATAGGGGAATAGGGTAGGAAGTAAGTTAATTATAATACATGTATTCATATTTTTTATTTATTCAAATGTATTTAATTTATATTTTATAGTGTTAATTGTGGGAGGTATTTTATTAATAATTGGTTGTTAATTATTATTAATTAATTAATTTGTAATTCATTATGTTAATTGTGTCATTTGTAGGAGTGGGTGGTGAGGTTTATAGGAGAATAGGGTGGGAAGTAATGTATTTATAATTGATTAACAATTGTTTATTAATTGATGATAATTAGTTAATTAAAATTAAATTATGGCAATTGTGTAATTAATTTTTTATGTAAATTGTGGGGTTTATATTGGTAAATGGTGGGAAGTAAATTCTTTTAAATTAATTAATAAGAATAGATATTAATTTATTAATGTAAAATTAGTAATGGAAATTGTGTAATGATATTTAGGTGTGGGTTGTGGTGTTTGTTGGGGTAGAGGGTGGAAAGTAATATATGTTTAATTTATTAATAATTAGTTGATTCCTAATATTAATTGATCAATTGATAACTAGTTATTGTAAGTCTTTATTGTTATTTTGCGTGTGTGTTTTGGTTTTATAGGGGTAACGTCTGGAGAGTAAATCTATTTTTATTTGTTTTAAAAAAATGTAAATTGATAAAATTTGTTTAATTGATAATTAATTATGTTAATTATGGCGGTACATTTCTTTTAAATTTAAATATGGGAATGTTAAGTTTAACCCCTCCACTATCCCACACTTTCCCTACTGTTGAACTCACTGGAGTGGGAACAGTAATTTTTACCCCTCCGCTATCCAACATTTTCCCTATTGTTGCACTCATTGGAGTGGGAAAATTAAGTTTTACCCCTCCGCTATCCAACACTTTCCCTAATGTTGCAGTCACTTGAGTGGGAATATTAAGTTTTACCCCTCCGCTATCCAACACTTTCTCTACTGTTGCACTCACTGGAGTGGGAATAGTAAGGTTTACCCCTCTGTTATCCAACGCTTTCCCTACTGTTGCACTCACTGGAGTGGGAATAGTAATTTTACCCCTCCGCTATCCAACACTTTCCCTACTGTTGCACTCAATGGAGTGCAAAATTTAATTTTAAAGACTATTAAATATTTCAATGTTTTAATTTATAATACAATGTTTTTTTTATTAGATTGTATGTTGTATGTAAATATATATATATATTTGTAGATTTTTATATATTTATAAAACTATAAAATAAATTCAAATTAATAGTTTATTTATTTTAAAGAAAATATATATGTATATATATTACATTTTATATACGTATGTTTACATATTTTTTACATTAAATTAACTTTGTTTGTTAAAATGTATATTAAATCTAACACATTTTTAAAGTTAATTTTCTTATTTAATATATTTAACATTAATTTTTATTTAAATATAAAATTCGATATTTAGTACATCTCTATTTTTTACATCTCTATTTTTAGTTTCGATATTTTTGTATTTACAATTTTAAATATAGGATGTTGATGTTTTTGACATCGATTTGTTTGCATTGATATTGTGTACAGGTATATTTTGGGCATCGATATTCTATCAGTGAACCTCTAGAACACTGCAGGATCTGCTAACAGTATTTACTCTTTAAACAGCATGTAAAAGGCGATATAAAAAAGCCATTCGATGAAGTGGTGTCTCTCGAATGGGAAATGTAATTCATCCAGCAGGGATGAGAGAGTCTTGTAGTGGGCGCTACGGGGATTTAAGATTTAGACGAGGCACGGTTGGAGGAGGTACAGAGAACTGTTCTAAGATGTACTCCCTTTTGTATAGTGTGGGTCATATCAGACCAAGAGAAACAGCAGCTCTTTGCCACGGCACCAGTGTGATCCTGAGCTGCTGCAGGAGGACAAGCCCCATCAGGGATGGATCAGGATGGGTTGATGTCACCTGCAGTAACTAAAACAATGTGGTTAAATGAAATTAAATTATCAGCTGAATACCTCCGGGACACAGAGAGGCTGAGGCAGACTCGGGCTCTGCTCATTAGGGCTCCCGAGGGAAGGCACTGATCATCCCACTGATATAAGGTGACTCTCCGGAGAGCAGAATTTATCGGGTACGACAAAGAGCACCTATTCTGAGTTCTATGCGCGGTGTGCCTCGCATGACCAATGGAGCACAGGAGGCATGGACCTTGCCCCAGTCCAAAGGGTGGTCGATCGTCTGGCATTGGCAGTGCCAGCACAGTGTGAATCTCAGACAGAGGGACTGGGGCTTGATAGGTCCAGCATTCGTGCCCCTGTGTATGAGTGGCAAAAACATGGTATGCAGTTCCTGGGGAAGATGGTGACTGAGGGAGAAAATGGGGTAGTGTGCCAGGAGGTTCTATAAGGAGCAAGGGCCCTCACACACCCAGAAGGTGTCATGCTTCATCATCGGGCACCTCCTCGTTGGGCCTGCGCTGCAATGCCCAACGGCACCGCGAGGGGGCTCTTTGCCGGAGATGATCTCTTTTTGCCGATGTGAAGTTTGTGGGGTGAGGGGGCATGAGAGTAATATGAGTACAGACAGGAAGGTGCAAGTGCGAGCTCACAAAAGCTACTAGGAACCCACAAGATATACTTTATTGACTGAGTTCCTGTGTTATAATAAAAACAAAGACTATAAAGTCGTAGCTAGAGAGGGGGAATTAGAACCTCTCAAGCTCAAATTCGTGTATGTGCAGTGAGAGGGGTCAACATGTTTCCTCCTTATTTAAAGTCCAAGGGATCTCGGCATTTCGTCAGGACCAAGGGATCCTCGTCTACTCAGACAGGGACAGTTTGGGTGTGTGTGTTTGGTGAAGTGACGTCCCTGAAGGATGGACTTGTGATGTAGTCCAGCATAAAGAGATAAATAAGGTACCTTTGGGTACACCTGGAGGGGGAACAGATATTGACATCATTAAATCACCGAGGCAACTTGGGGTATCGATGCCGTGGCGAGCCGCGTCAGATAGGAGAAAATTGCAGGACACATTGAAAATAAGCATGTTAGTCAAACAGGTGGGAAAAACATGTATTTATAGACATAAAACAAGATAATTCAAATGTATTGAATTAAAATAGTTGCATATATGATTCCATAAACATTCAGAAAAGTAGTTGTTAATTAGCCATGCAGTTTGTTTCATAAACTTACATTTTGCAATACCGTAAGGATAGTGTAGTTTTTTTTAGAAATACACGAGGCTGTGCCATGAAGGAGGTGAAGGTGCGCCATAGTCGGGGCGCCCCCCCATGCATGTGGCACCGTTGCTCGGCCACACAGGATACCAGGCACGGGCTGGTGGTCTAGGGTAGAGGCTTACCTAGAAGGAGGGAGCTACTGGCCCCCTCGTGACGATCTGGGTGTTCACGCAGTGGCGAAGGAAGGAGCCTGGAAGAAAAAGTGCAGCTCAGAGTCTAATAACCAGCGGTATGATGAATAGACTGAATAAGCCCAGTCAGGGGCGTCACTAGGGTTGGTGTCACCCAGTGCGGGTAACTCATGGTGTCACCCCCTCATGACTTACCCCATGACCTCCTCTGTGACAGAGCCAAGGCCGCCTCGTCCGGCACGCCTTCCCGGTGGTTATCCTGGCTCCTGCAAACCTCCCGTTCGTCCACGTCCTTGGTCAGGGAGTCCCTTCTGGATCCGCCAACCTCTGGTCACGCTGGTTGCTCTCCCACCGCTTTCACCTCCGTAGCGTCCGCTACCGCGTCCTCCTTCGTGTTGTCCTCCTCTGCTCTCCTGCTTTCACCTCCTTACATCCGAGTTCCCCTCCGCAGTTCCGCGACATCGGAATATAAAGTCCCTCCTCCCCCTTGCACCGGAAGTATTACACCGGCAACAGAGGAAGAGACCAGGAAGCAGGACTCCTTGGTGCCCCCGGGGCTCCCACCACAAGCCCCCAAGACCTTTTCCTTACAGTACTCTCCTACCAGGCTTGGCTGATCAGGCCAAGAGTCCACCGGAGCGCGAGAGAGGAAGTCCACATTGGAGCGACGCAGAAGGCGATACTGAAAGGACTGGAGGGCCCATTTAATGGCAGAGGCGAGGCCGCAAAGTTTAGCCAGCAAGCTACACAGCGTAACAAGATTGGTGTCACCCCATGTGTATGTGTCACCCGGTGCGGTCCGCACCCCCTTAGTGACGCCACTGAGCCCAGTCACACGGAGAGGAGGGGAGAGAGGGCAGGCAAGGGATACCCACTAAAGAGGGATGGTGTCTCGTCATATAGGATAGCCCTGGGCTTAGGTTGGGGTGCCAAAAACCAATGAGGGGATGGGGGAGGTGCCCGAGTCACCATATGCTGAGCCTTTCGCCTGCAAATGCGGCAGAGGGACGTAGCAAAAGCAAGGACAGAGGAGAAAGGACCTAGGTCCTTGTAATGGGCCTAATCAAATGTGAGGCCCACAGTTGCAGTAAGGTACGGGAACAGCCTCATGGCGGAGACCGCTGGGGACTGTAGCTCGGGTCTATCAAAGGGGAGAGAGGGGCAGTCCGATTCTCGTTAAACCGCTCGCTCACACAGAAGTGTGGCGGGGTCGTGGCAACTCACAGGGGGTTAGTCACTGAGGTACTTACTGCAAGTGGCTCTCCTCAGGGTATGGATCCTACGCCGCGCCCGGTTGACACGGAATGTACTGTGCTTCCGACCAGGTGGGGATCTTAACCCCAGTGTGGTGGATGTGAAGAAGAAAGCAGGAGCGAGGACCTAGTCTAAAGGTCGGCAAAGCAT
This sequence comes from Triturus cristatus, assembly GCF_964204655.1. Classification (NCBI taxonomy): domain Eukaryota; kingdom Metazoa; phylum Chordata; class Amphibia; order Caudata; family Salamandridae; genus Triturus; species Triturus cristatus. The sequence continues at coordinate 46,354,178 of NC_140589.1, forward strand.
GGGCGCCATATTGGAGTCTCAAATATGGGGGCCATCTTGCAATGGTTCCAAACAAAGTTTTGTAAACCTACGTGGATGTATGCCACCTATTGTGACAAATCTGATAAGTGAATCCCCGGGTAGTAGACATGCAGGGCGTGGGGAGGATGCATGTTGGCAGGGGTATAGGTCCCCTAGTTGACTGGGTAGTAGGGACTCCGCTTAGGTTAATATAGATAAGAAATATGAGACTCACTAAACCTCTATTGAGAAGTGCTCACGGTAGAGCTAGTGGCATGGTTCTACTAGGTAAAGTATCAAAAGCTCAAAAATGGCTTTATAAATGAAAAGAAGTCGCAAGGGCCTGTGTGGGTTCTGTGTGGCCAAGAGACTAGGCTCAATGAAAGAGGATGACAGGGGCACATGCAAGGGCCTAGTAGTGCTAACAAGGGGATAGAGGGGTCAGTATCACAGGGTGGCACATGGTATTCTTGTGACTCCTCTGGTATGTAGCCGGGTAGCAAGTCAGTACACCCAGCGTTTGTCTTTGTAAAAAAGGGCTCTTGTGGTTATGTTGGTGTGGGCCTCTATTATACATGCTGTCTGGAGTGTGGCCCATCTCAGCGTAATGGGTGAGTATTTTAGTCGTAGTCCTACCGCACCTCACATTATGGCAGTGTTCGGTAATTCTGGTCTTGACTGCCCTTGTAGTCATCCCCACATAGCATTTCTGGCAAGGACACGTGATGACATATATGCAGTTCTTCGTGTTGCAGTTTGTATGTTTTTTTTTAATCCATGTGTCGGTAGGGCTCAGAATGATCTGTTTAGACGGACGTGTCAGAAAACATATGCTGCATGACCCGCAAGGGTGGTGACCCGTCACAGAGGGTAGACCCCACAGTGATTTTTGCCGTCTTAGTCTAGGAGTGGTTGGTCTTGTGTGCACGATGATGTCCTTAATGTTTGCAGTTCGTTTGTAAGCAAATCAGGGTTTGGCGGGAGACATGGCCCCCATCTGTAATATTGCCCAGTGTTTCCTAATTATTTTTTTGTATGTGATTAGACTGTGGTGTAAAGGATGTGGTGGAGCAGGTAAAGCAACATTTTGTATACCTTCTCTATTTTGTATGAAAAATACTAATCACGTAATCATTCTAAATAGTAACCTGTACTAATTGTTTGGAGTGTTATGACTAACCAACAAAGTGCACCTTAATAAACACAAAATACACGCGGGACTAAAAGGCAAATTGCATGGCAACTAATTAAATGATTAACTGTGGTACGCCAACTAACTTTAGGATGTGTTGGAATAGAGAATTGCATGATTTATGTTGCTTTTGTGATGTTTTGTGCTTCCAGTACAGCAGAATGGTGAGTATTATTGCTTTAAATGTTGCTATAAGCTGGGCAAATACTAATATATATTGGGATTAGTGTGGGTTTAAACATTAGAATCTTCATTTCCATATATTAATTACGTTTATGTTTGTTTTGCTTAAGATGGCATTCGGGCCTACTAGGCCGCAGTACTTAAGATGGAGTTCAGAAGTGGCCACCGTCATATGAGCGCAATGCCTACGGCGCAGACTCGGATGGCTCTGAAGATCTCCAGGCGACCTCTAACCATAATGCTACGTGTTCCTTGTCAAGGATAGGAACGTGAAGGATTGCCAGGACCCAGCTAGTGTGGATGACTGAAGAGACAATATAGACATGTACCCAGAGGTCTACATGTTGTTACTTCGGAACTTTCGCCTGTCAACCCGTGAAAAGAATACAATTCTGAGAGATGTCATACTCTGTCCCATGGGAAGCAAGCGAACCTGGGAAAATCATCACTTCTTGCAAATTCAGATGATTTAGCCAATCAGAACACTTCTGCTTTAGAAAATGTTGGACATTGATTTAGAAGTAAGGGGAAAAAGAATATAAAAAGGGGATATTTAGTAGAAGAAAAAAAGTCTGTTCCAAATTTCCGTTGGTGACTGTTGGTGTGGAGGTTCAATTCGTTAGCGCAATCGCCCGGTCCCTTGGCTACATTCGTGGGACTGTGTCGTGCAAAGAGGGACTTTCCTGGACTTAATTGGGTTCCTATTAAAGGCTAACAGGCTGATTCCATCTGAAGGGATTTGAGTTATGCTGTGGGTTGACGGGTTCTTCTGGAAAATGGTGGCCAATAATTGAATTTAGGTAAATATCATTGTCATGTTAATTTGTGTTCAAGATCAAAGAATTAGAAATCACTCATTAGACTTCTGATTTGACTGTAATTGTGCTAAGCGGAGTGAATTAACTAGGTAAACTAAACATTGATTAATAAGAAGATGAGTCTGTGATTCTTTAATAAGGTATTGATTAACTGAAAGGTTCCGAAGCTTTAAATGTGTTTTAGCTGGTTCTAAATCACCATAAACCAGTCCAACTAATTGGTCCATCGACCAAGTGGTGGAGTGCCTTGATGTTAAAGTTAGGATTCTATCGGTGTAGATGTATGAAATGTATATAAAGTAAAGGAATTACTCACGATAGGTAACAAGGCCCCAGGGACTTTCAGTCACACGCGGGCACATGGCAGACCAGGCACCCCTGGCACTTGCTGGTTAGATGCTGCAGAGGGTTTCATGCGTTACAACAAACAATTGATGGACGGAATGCTGACAATGCAGAAATTCTCCCCCAGTCAAAAGATCTGGGTTAAATCCATCATTCTTTTGCCCACTACGCCACCCCAGTTTAGACATGGCCATATGCAAATCAGTCTTGACCCTGTGCCTCATGGGAACAGTCCAGCCCGAACTGCCAAGCCATGTCTTCCCTGGACCGGAATCAAGCATCCTAGGACCGGTTTTTGGCTATCAGCCGTCATCAGCCAGGATAGCTTGACTCCAGTGGCGTAGTGAGCACGGGTCCCACGTCTGGGAATACCCATCCCTTTTAGGGCGAAAAGCGTTACAACAAACAAATGATGGATGGAATGTTGACAATGCAGACATTCTCCCCCAGTCAAGAGATCTGGGTTAAATCCATCGTTCTTTTGCCCACTACACCACCCCAGTTTAGACATGGCGATATGCAAATCAGTCTTGACCCTGTGCCTCATGGGAACAGTCCAGCCCGAACTGCCAAGCCATGTCTTCCCTGGACCGGAATCAAGCATCCTAGGACCGGTTTCTGGCTATCAGCCATCATCAGCCAGGATAGCTTGACTCCAGTGGCGTAGTTAGTATATGGCCATGTCTAAACTGGGGTGGTGTAGTGGGCAAAAGAACGATGGATTTAACCCAGATCTCTTGACTGGGGGAGAATGTCTGCATTGTCAGCATTCCGTCCATCATTTGTTTGTTGTAACGCAGAGGGTTTCATGGACGGGAGAGGAAAGCAGCTCCTAGGACCCACCTGGGAGGCTGCACTGCTCTGTCCATCCGGAAGCAAAAGACACACAATTGATGGACGGAACGCAGAACAAATCAAAACATTCACCCCCAGTCAAGAGATCTGGGTTAAATCCATCGTTCTTTTGCTCACCATGCCACCCCAGTTTAGACCTGGCCATATGCAAATCAGTCTTGACCCTGTGCCTCATGGGAACAGTCCAGCCCGAACTGCCAAGCCAGGTCCTCCCTGGACCGGAAACAAGCATCCTAGGACCGGTTTCGGGGTTTCACTCCTCATCAGCCAGGATGGGTTACATCCATTACATCGCATGCGTTAGGTCGTATGCGTTTACGTCGCAAGCATTACAACGCAAGCGACGTTAGGACGCAGACCATTACACCGCGCACCATTACATTTTCCACGCATACGCTTTTAGATCGTATGTGGTGTAATGGACGAGAGGCGGGCGGCATGGACAAGCACCGGCGAAGAGGCGGAGGAGCACCGGGACGAACGCGAGGAGAAAGAGGTAAGGTGGCTTAAAGTTTAGTGTTTAGGGTTTAGGGCAGTGTCTGGAGATTAGGGTTTAGGGCAGTGTCTGGAGATTAGGGTTTGGGGCAGTGTCTGGAGATTAGGGTTTAGGGCAGTGTCTGGACATTAGGGTTTAGGGCAGTGTCTCGAGATTGTTCGGACAGTGTAGTGTTTAGGGCAGTGTCTGGGAATTGTGATGACAGTGTAGTGTTTAGAGTTTAGGGCAGTGAGTTTAGCGTAGTGTATTAGGGGTTAGGGCTTATGGTTTTGGGAAGTGTAGGGTACTTTTTTAGGCTTTAGGTGAGTGTGTGTTATGTAGGGGGTATTTGGGAAAAAATTGCGTTGTTAAACCATGCGGGGTGTTTGTGTGCGTTGTAAATGTGTTTTGCATGTGTTAGAATGCGTAAGCTAAGTAATGGTTTGCGTGGTGAAAGATTGCGTTGTACATGTGCATGCGATGTGAAGACGCCGATGTAAAGGGATGCGATGTAAACGTTTGTGAAGTCGCATCATACATCCACCAGGATAGCTTGATTCCAGTGGCACAGTGAGCCCGGGACCCACGTCTGGGCATACCTGGTGCACTTAGTGTGACAAAGCAAAAGATACACAATTGATGGATGGAATTGCGAATAAATCAAAATATTCACCCCAGTCAAGAGATCTGGGTTAAATCCATCAATCTTAAACCCACCATGCCACCCTCCACCCGGAGGCAAGTCTAGCCTAGAACAAGGCTTCCATGCGCAACAGGTATCTGTCATATTGAACATTAAATACAGCTACACTTGGGCGCTGTTCTTCAGCCAAAAATGTTTATGTAGTTTAAGGGCTCTTTGAGTGATGAAACAATCTTAAAATATAGCATAAAAGCATAAAACAATGAACATTATCCTACAGGTAATTCATCATTATGATTTGTTAAAATATAAAGTCCACCCCGTGATAGTTGACCCCTACACTCACCACCTCAAGCTTTCTGTCTCCCCCCTCCCTCTTCCATGCAGGGTTGATTGTACACTCCACCACAAAGGTTCCATTATTATCGGACTTCTGTTCTGTAGTATTATAGACGGATCTTCTGATAAATACAGGCTGCCCCAGGCCCTATAGTAAACATCGATGAACCCCATCTTGTTTCAGTACACTTGGTATCTATAGCATTGTGTATGGACTGGAGACACACACAAAACAGATTGCTGATAGTACAGTATGTTTTCCACCTCTTAAATTTTAGCGAAGGTTGAGTTATTTAATGCAACTGATAATGATCACATACGCCAAATACAAGCAAAATCGCAATTCCGACCCCTACACAAACAGGGTTTATGCAGCGGTCGAAAAATAACAACCCACATGTAATCTGGTCCATAGCGCTCCAAAGCACATTGACACCGGGGCAGATTTACCAGTTTCTCACGCAGCGTAGACAGTGCAGGCGCCGCAAATGCTGAGCAGCATGAGAAGGAGAGAGCAGGATGGGACCATATTACCGGAAATATGGTGCTTTCCTCCCCTCTCCCTAGCGCCGGCACAGAAATGTGTGGCCGTGGGTTACTGACACACTTTTGCTCCATAGTGCAAGGGTGTCTCCGTCAGTCTAGCATGGGTTTTGTACTGGTGGTGGAGCAGGTAAAACAAAATTTTGTATACCTTCTCTATTTTGAATGAAAACACTAATTACGTAATCATTTTAATTATTAACCTGTACTAATTGTTTGCAGTTGTATCACTAATCAACCTTACACCTTAATAAACACGAATTGCACGCGGGACTAAATTGCAAAGTCCATGGCTAATAACTTTAATAAATAACTATGGTACGCAAATTAATCGTAGAATGTGTTGGTATAGAAATTGCATGATTTATGTTGCTTTTGTAATGGCTTGTGCTCCTGGTATGGCGGAATGGTGAGTATTATTGCTTTAAATGTTGCTATAAGCTAGGAAAATACTAATATATAATGGGGTTTAAACATTTGAATCTTCATTTCCGTGTATTAATTACTTTTATGTTTGTTTTGCTTAAGTTGGCATTCGGGCCTACTAGGTTGCAATATTCAAAATGGAGTTCGGAAGTGGCCACCGTCGTGTGAGCGCGATGTCTACTGCGCAGACTCGGATGGCTCTGATGATCTCCAGGCGACCTCAACTTTGGGCACTATGTTCCTCGTCAAGGATAGGAACATGGAGGATTGCCAAGACTCAACTAGTGTGAATGACAGAAAAGACAAAGGCAACCTGTCTCCAGAGGTCTACATGTTGATACTTCGAAACTTGTCACATGAGAACTGTACAAACTAAAAGATGACATAATTAAGCCTGGGCAAAGCACTACGCTACGCTCGCGTAGTTTGCGACGTGTGCGCTACTTCGCACTACGCGAATTGCACATAGCACAGTGCAAACATGCGTAGCGTAGCGTTGCGTAGTGCAGCGATCATTTTTTGCTTGCTCGCGGTCCTCAACATCAAGTTCGCGACCGCGAGCAAGCAAAATGACATCCCGGCGAGACTTTCTCCTTGTTCGCGATCAGCAACATCAAGTTGCCGATCGCGAGCGTGGAAAATAAACATCCCGGCGAGATTCTCAATGCGAGGAGGTCAGGTTTCTCATTGCGAGTGGTTGCGTATGCTCGCGACCGCTCGCGATGAGAAACTGCCAGTCCGCATTGAGAAAGCTGCCGCTCGAGTAAAAATCTACTCGAGCGGCAGAAAACTACAGCTCGCACTGTGCAAGATGACGTTTTCAATGATTGCACAGTGCCGGATGCTTGTCCGCACTGTGCAATCATTGAAAACGGCATCTTGCACAGTGCGAACAGGGTACTACGCAGTTCGCGAAGTGCTATACGCAGCTCGCGTAGTGCGAAGTGCACTTTGCGTAGCTTCGCGTAGTGCTACTTCGCGAACTACGCCCAGGGTTAGACATAATCGATTCCTTGAGAACCAAGAGACACTGGGAACAGCGTCCCATATTTCAAATTTAGGAGTCTAGCCAATCAGGGCATTTGATTTTAGAAAATGTTACAGGTTATCCTAGAATTTACTATAAAAAGGGAACCTAGAAGAGGGTAGGGTTGTTGCAAGTGAGTGCGTTCCAGCAGTGTGTTCCAAATTTCTCATTGGTGATGGCTGATCAATTTGCTTGCACGATTGCTTGGTCCCTTTTGATACCTTTGGGACTGAGTCGTGCCGAGCGAAATAACTTTTCCCAGACTTATTTGGGTCGTAGCCTGCAATTGCTTGGACGATTTTACCAGAAGGCATTTGATTATGCAGGATTGACGGGTTTCGGCAAATGGTCACCTATATCAGAATTTAGATAAATATAATGATTATGCAAATTCGTGACGAAATATACGTTGGAATTCTGATTTGATTAAAAGATGATTATGTCAATGAAAGAAAATTAATTAGATAAAATAAGCATTTATTAACGAATTCTGAGTCCGTGATTCCTTAATAAGGTATTGATCAATTGAAAAGTTCAGAAATTTTAATGTGTTTTAGCTGGTTCTAAATCACTATCAACCTGTCCAACTAATTGGTCCATCGACCAAGTGGTGGAGTGCCTTGATGTTAAAAGTTAGGATTCTATAAGTGCAGATGTATATAATGTAAATATTATTTTTTCCTATAGGTAATAAGGTACCCCCATGTCCAGCGCTTCCTTCCTCCTGTGTGCAGACTCGAAGTGTGACGTGTGAGTGTTGGTGTTATGGGCCCCACCAATGAATGTGTGTGTGAATGAGTTAGCGTGTTGACGGGTCTGTGACGCAAGGAGGATATGTAAATTTGCCCTTTTCCGCTGGAGCAGTTTTCTGGTAGCAGATTGATGGTTTTATTGTATTGGTTTGGTGATTGATTATTGATTGATGAATGATTGATGCATTATTGATTCTATGTACTAACATTCTATGTTGAATCGTGTTGAGTTCTATGTTGTTTTTGAAGACTTCCAGGATGTAGGAAGTTGGATGCCCTGTAGGTACACAGGGAGAACGTGTGGCAAGTGAAGTTGCACGGTGTATTGTCTTGTTGCCCTGTAAGTACACGGGGAAAATGTGTGGAGATTGGAGTCGCACGACGCATTGTCTGGGTTCGAGTTGGTAACATCGTCGTGTGTTATAGTTAGGGACATTTCTGTGTGAAAGTGCGTGAGTGCAATAGTAACAGGTTCTCTCGTGAAACTCTGGCCTTAATTCTCAGGAGCAGTCTAGTCTTCACATGTGTTTTATCCCCTGAGAAATGGTTAGCCTTCTTGCTTGTTAGACGGGTAAGGTAGAGGGAAGTGCTACTTTATCGGCGAAACGGAATAATACTATGGCAGGGTAGAGGTAAGCGCTGCCTTCGGGAAATACAGAATTCTTGTGTGTGAGAAGTTGGCCTGGTATATGATGTTCACTAGTTAAAGTGACCACCTTGTACCATGCCAAGCAACCCTTATGGTGTGGTTGTAAGTCAACCTTTTCGGACTAGGTGCCCTAGTGGTAGCGTAGGCTAAGCAGTCTTTGAGGCTAAACTCGTTAAAGCGTGTTAAGCAGGCTGTTTTACCAAATGTAACCCCCTTTTATTCCAACGAAAGGACACCACACAGATATATATTCAAAATATATATGTATTTATTTCTCAAAGTATCCCCTAGACTCTTTATGAGCACAGGAGCACAAATCGTTAAACAAGACAATGTTATAATACACAGAAGTTGCACTTTATATGGATGGGCCCTGGTGGCCACTCAAACCATATACTAAAATAGTGCTATAAGTACCACGAATAGGAAAGGGAAAAGGCCTAGGGCCTCTAGAATCGCTGGGCCTACAAAGAGCTAACTTTAGTTAGTGACCAGGAGGTCCACGGGTTGCGTGTGCAGTGAGGAAAGTCACACGCGTGCTCCCATAGGTTTTCAATGGGTGCGTAAAAGTTAAAAAGTTACTGCAGAAAGGGTCTTCTGGATGGACTACGATCTCAAGATTCGAAACACAGACACTAGAGATGATTCTCTACACTTGGGCACCGGAGTGCCAGCTTTACCTCACCCACAGGAAGCGGGTGCATAGGTCTCGAAGTGCGTCGGGTTTCTTCTATCGATTCAATGGAGCCTGATGACAAAGATGCTGCAGGCGGTCGGTCCAGAAGAGCTGCGTTGGATCCAAGAGTGGATCGGAGTTGTAGAAGACCTGAAAGCAGAGGGGACAGTGTTCACAGTCACTAGCCAGTGACCGGCGTGGCACCAGGTAGGTACCAGGCGATGTCGGGTGCAGACAGGTGGTGAAGGGTAGCTTGTCTCCGCAGCCACGTGGTCCCTGAAGGTCGACGACGTCCAGGAGTCGGTTCACGAGCTGTCCCACACAGGCTCTCGCTGTCGGCGGTGTCAGCGACTCAAAAGAGGCAAACAAGCCTTGGCAAAGGCAGGAGTCGCGGAAAGAGATGAAAGCTGATTGTTCTGACCAGCAAGGTCAGAGGGGCTGCTCTTTTGGAGAGCAGCTAGGGCCAGTCTGGAGAAACCAGACCAGCATCGTGGTTTTCAAAGTTCGTCGCCAAATTGGCCACTTGCCAACGGGCCAGGGACCGGGCAGGCGCGTCGAGATGCAAAGTGCAGAGGGGCCCCACGCAGATCGTGGCGATGCTGGAGGGCTCACCTTTGGTGCAGATGCTGCTCGGTAGTTGGGCTTCTCAGGACCCAAAGCACAACTCGGAGGGAGCCTCTGTCGCTGCGCTTGCAGCTTGTCGTCGGTCTTTCAAGATGGCTGGCTCCACGTGTCTCGGTGCCTCCACGGGTTCCTTCTTTGCAGGGACTGTGGATCGGGCGGTGAGAGGTCTGGAGGTCCAGGTCTTGTCAGGCTCCGGGCTCGGGCTCCAGCAGGAGGCGGCGGCAAAGCAGACGTTCAATAGCTGGTTGGTGCTTGCGTTAGCAAGATGGTCACTCCCTGACCATAGGTTTGGGGACCAGAACCACTGGGCTAGCCCAGGGGCTCTCTGAGGGTTCAATGACACCCAGTTCCAGCATTTTGTGTACCTCAGCCTTTATACAGTCCCTGACGTGATCAGGTTGTCTGTAAAGTTTGTTCTTTACAGGCAGACTGTCACCAGTGTCCACCACATTGGTACACCAGTCAGTTTGACTAGGTATCAAGGAAAACATGTGTTGAAATGATTGTAGAACCTGTCTACATTCCATCTGCTGATGGTCAGTGAGGTTGCCTCCAAGGGTCACTCTTCAACTGAGCCATCTTCAGGGTTCTGAGACAACAGGTCTGGGAGAGGGTCACTCTCTTCCTCCTGTCCCTCATCTGTAGCCATGAGCAAGCCCATGTCTGCCCTGTCAACATATGCTTTTAACCTGTTAACATGGAGTATCCTATGGGGACTCCTGGGAGTTCCTAGGTCCACCAAGTAGGTAACCTCTCCCTTCTTTTCCAGGATTGTATGGGGTCCAGACCATTTGTCTTGGAGTGCTGCTGGGGCCACTGGCTCCAACACCCATACCTTCTGTCCTGGCTGAAACTCAACCAAGACAGCCTTTTGGTCATGCCAAGCTTTCTGTAAGGCCTGGCTTGCCTTTTTGGATGCCTTCTCCATATACTCAGCCATCCTGGAGCGGAGACCAAGTACATAGTCCACTATGTCTTGTTTAGGCTTTTTGAGAGGTAACTCCCATCCTTCCTTCACTAAACACAGTGGGCCTCTTACAGGGTGCCCAAACAACAATTCAAAGGGGCTGTAGCCAACTCCTTTTTGTGGGACCTCTCTGTAAGCAAACAGAAAACAGGGTAGGAGGATGTCCCATCTTCGCCTGAGCTTTTCAGGTAATCCTTTAATCACACCCTTTAGGGTCTTGTTGAATCTCTCAACAAGCCCATTGCATTGTGGGTGATAAGGAGTGGTGAATTTGTAGTTGACACCACATTCCTTGCACATAGCTGTCAAGTATCCTGACATGAAGTTGGTACCTCTGTCAGATACCACCTCCTTAGGAAACCCCACTCTGGAGAATACTCCCAGCAGGGCCCTGGCCACAACAGGAGCTGTAGTGGTCCTAAGGGGAATTGCCTCTGGATATCTGGTGGCATGATCCACTACCACCAGTATAAATCTGTGCCCAGATGCAGTGGGAGGATCCATGGGACCCACTATATCTATTCCCACTCTCTCAAAGGGGACCCCCACCACAGGTAGTGGTATTAGGGGGGCCTTTGTTGTGCCACCTGATTTGCCACTGGCTTGGCAGGTCACACAGGAGAGACAAAACTCCTTTGTATCTTCATTCATGTGAGGCCAGTGAAAGTGAGGGACAAGCCTGTCCCAAGTCTTGTTCTGGCCTAAGTGTCCTGCTAGAGGAATATCATGGGCCAAGGTAAGAAGGAAGCCCCTAAATTGCAGAGGTATAACCAACCTCCTGGTTGCACCAGGTTTTGGGTCTCTAGCCTCTGAATAAAGGAGCCCTTCATCCCAATACACTTTATGGGTACCTTGAGCATTCCCAGCAGCCTCAGCAGCAGCCAGCTGTCTGAGGGGTTCAAGAGAGGGACAGGATAACTGAGTCTGCCCCAAGTCAGCCCTGGAAGGTCCCCCTGTCCCCAGAAACTCAACCTGATCAGGTTCAAGCTCTTCAGGGACAGTTCCTCCAGGGTCCTCTAGATCATCTTCCTGGGAAGGCTGATCATCACCTTGAGGCAGGGGGGAAGGCACAGCCTTAACCCTCCTGTTCTTCTTCTTGGTAGGTGCTTGGTCCATTGTTCCAGGATCCAAGACCTGTGGTTCAGTAAGGCACTTTTTGGCCTGTGACCTGGTCACAGCAAGGACATGTGGTGATATACCTAACATCTCTGCATGTGTCCTGTACTCCACTTCTGACCATAGAGAACTCTCTAGGTCATTGCCCAACAAACATTCTACTGGGAGGTCTGCACTAACCACAACCCTTTTGAGGCCAGTTACCCCTCCCCATGAGAAGTTAACAACTGCCACACTATGTGAAGTAGTGGCATTGCTGGCATTGGTCACCAGGTAATTCTCACCTGGTATGTACTGTCCAGGATCCACAAAGCCTGGTGTCACCATAGTGACACTGGCACGGGGAACAACCTTTACAACGCAACTTTTACAACGCACTACACTTACAACGCATTTTTTACAACGCACAATCTATTACAACGCATGACATTACAACGCATGACACTACAACGCATTTTTAAAAACTACCTTTACAACGCATTCCATTACAACGCATACTACCATTACAACGCATACCATTACAACGCATAATATTACACTACACTATCCAACACTTACCCTACTGTTGCACCCCCTGGAGTTAGAATAGTAATTTTTACCCCTATACTATCCAACACTTACCCTACTGTTGCACCCCCTGGAGTTAGAATAGTAATTTTTACCCCTATACTATCCAACACTTTCCCTACTGTTGCACCCCCTGGAGTTAGAATAGTATTTTTTACCCCTATACTATCCAACACTTACCCTACTGTTGCACCCCCTGGAGTTAGAATAGTAATTTTTACCCCTATACTATCCAACACTTACCCTACTGTTGCACCCCCTGGAGTTAGAATAGTAATTTTTACCCCTATACTATCCAACACTTTCCCTACTGTTGCACCCCCTGGAGCTAGAATAGTAATTTTTACCCCTATACTATCCAACACTTACCCTACTGTTGCACCCCCTGGAGTTAGAATAGTAATTTTTACCCCTATACTATCCAACACTTACCCTACTGTTGCACCCCCTGGAGTTAGAATAGTAATTTGTACCCCTATACTATCCAACACTTACCCTACTGTTGCACCCCCTGGAGTTAGAATAGTAGTTTTTACCCCTATACTATCCAACACTTACCCTACTGTTCCACCCCCTGGAGTTAGAATAGTAATTTTTACCCCTATACTATCCAACACTTACCCTACTGTTGCACCCCCTGGAGTTAGAATAGTAATTTGTACCCCTATACTATCCAACACTTACCCTACTGTTGCACCCCCTGGAGTTAGAATAGTAATTTTTACCCCTATACTATCCAACACTTACCCTACTGTTGCACCCCCTGGAGTTAGAATAGTAATTTTAACCCCTATACTATCCAACACTTACCCTACTGTTGCACCCCCTGGAGTTAGAATAGTAATTTTTACCCCTATACTATCCAACACTTACCCTACTGTTGCACCCCCTGGAGTTAGAAAAGTAATTTTTACCCCTATACTATCTAATACTTACCTTAAATGCAATTTAATATTATGCGTTGTAATGGTATGCGTTGTAATGGTAGTATGCGTTGTAATGGAATGCGTTGTAAAGGTAGTTTTTAAAAATGCGTTGTAGTGTCATGCGTTGTAATGTCATGCGTTGTAATGGATTGTGCGTTGTAAAAATGCGTTGTAAGTGCATGCGTTGTAAAAGTGTGCGTTGTAACGACATACATCCCACTGGCACATGTGTCCCTGTAGGCTTGAGCCACTTTTTCATTAATTAAAGGAGTCTGTCTGTACTTGCCCAGGTTACTGGGGCTCACAGTCAGGGACAAATCCATGTCCCCATCACAGATCAAGACTGCCTGTGTCAGGGTTCTGTCTAAGTCAGAATCTCCTTCAGTTCCCATAGTGATTCCCACTACACCCTTTGTCTGAGGACCAACACTGCTAACAGTAGTACTGGGAGCAGGTGCCTTAGGGGCAACAGTGTTGGGGGCTCCACCCTTCTTACAATCACTAGTCCAGTGAGTTGTATTCTTGCAAAATTTGCACCAGGGTTTCTTTGGACCTTCTTTCTTCTTCCCTTTAGGCTGGGACCCACCCTCGTTAGTACTAGTTTGGGGCCCTGTTGAAGACTTCTGGTCTTTAGATTTCTGATCTCCTCCCTTCTGGTCTGTTTTCTTCTGATCACCCCCTTGGCCCTGGTTCTGGTTCTTTTGCTTAACCCTGGTTCTGACCCATTTGTCTGCCTTCTTTCCCAATTCTTGGGGAGAGGTCAGATCTGAGTCAACCAAGTGTTGATGCAGTTGCTGGTTCTGACAGTTATTTAAAATCTGTTCTCTCATCATCAAATTGTACAATCCTGTATAATCAGATACCTTACTTCCCAGCAACCAACCCTCCAAAGCCTTAGGGGCACATTCAATGTATTCAGACCAGTCCTGAGTCTGTGTCTTCTGGGTGTCTCTGAACATTAACCTGTACTGTTCAGTGGTTAAGCCTAACCCATCAACTAGGACACTCTTCAGGACTCTGTAATTTCTGACATCCTCCTCTCTAACAGTGAGGAGTCTATCTCTGCCTCTTCCTTCAAAGGAGAGCCATAAGATTGCTGCCCACTGGTCTTCAGGAACCTGCTGCACTTTGCAGGCTCTCTCAAGAGCAGTCATCCATTTGTGGATGTCATCCCCACTTTTGTAGGGGGGCACAACCTTGGACAGGTTCCTATTGTCAAAGACCCTATCTTTGTCCTTTGGGACAATGCTGCCACCAGTGGGTATAGACCCACTCTCTTTAGGTTGCCTAGCCTTACTCAGTTTCTCTTCCATCAGAGCTACTTCTAGCTCCTGTTTCCTGATGATTCTCAGCTGAGCTTCCTGCATTCTGGCCTCATGTTCTCTCCTCTGAGGGTTGGTCAGCCTTCTCCTGGAGTGACCTTGAGAGCCTCTAGAGGCATGAGAAGCATTAGATTCACCTGAGTGATTCCTTTGCCTCCCAAGCCCCTGGTTAAGTCCACTGGGGAGATCCAATGGGATGATCCCATTGTCAGTCCCCAATAGCCTTAGGTTAGCTGGGCCACGTATAACACTTGGCACTGGGCTAGTTCTCCCTTCATCCTCACTACCTTCTGTATCAGTACCCTTCTCACTTTCATCCTCTGTGGTATGAATCTCATCTAAGGGGTGACTATTGGAAAGGGGTACCTCAGTAGCATCTTCAGAAGGGGGGCCTCCTGTTCCAGTCCCTAAGGGGCCTAACTGGGAGGCTTTCTTGAGAGCTTTCTGATTTTCATCAGCCTGTAAAAGCTCTCTGAGTTCAGCAGAAGTAGGGTTCTTGGGCTGTTTAAGGCCCCTGATATTTGCCAACTGCCTGAGCTCATTCTGATTTAGGGTAGCAAAGAGAGTTGGTGCCCTCTGGGGGTCACTCTCGACAGAGATGGGTACCTTGGACCCCTCTGCCCCCTCCATTGCTCTTAAGTGTGGGTGGATGTGTTGCAATCTACCTACACTTGGGTTTACCTACTAAACCTATCTAGTAGTTGTAGTCAGGGTGTGCTACTCCCTTTGCTCTACAACAACTAAGTTCAGTAGAACTTAAGTATATCTATCTTGTTTTATATGTACCTACAGGTACCTATGTGATCTTTCAATTGGTAACCAAGAGATTACAATGGTAAAACACAGCAAGCTCAAATCCCACCGCTGCCACCAATGTGAGAAGTTGGCCTGGTATATGATGTTCACTAGTTAAAGTGACCACCTTGTACCATGCCAAGCAACCCTTATGGTGTGGTTGTAAGTCAACCTTTTCGGACTAGCTGCCCTAGTGGTAGCGTAGGCTAAGCAGTCTTTGAGGCTAAACTCGTTAAAGCGTGTTAAGCAGGCTGTTTTACCAAATGTAACCCCCTTTTATACCAACGAAAGGACACCACACAGATATACATTCAAAATATATATGTATTTATTTCTCAAAGTATCCCCTAGACTCTTTATGAGCACAGGAGCACAAATCATTAAACAAGACAATGTTATAATACACAGAAGTTGCACTTTATATGGATGGGCCCTGGTGGCCACTCAAACCATATACTAAAATAGTGGTATAAGTACCACGAATAGGAAAGGGAAAAGGCCTAGGGCCTCTAGAATCGCTGGGCCTACAAGGAGCTAACTTTAGTTAGTGACCAGGAGGTCCACGGGTTGCGTGTGCAGTGAGGAAAGTCACACGCGTGCTCCCATAGGTTTTCAATGGGTGCGTAAAAGTTAAAAAGTTACTGCAGAAAGGGTCTTCTGGATGGACTACGATCTCAAGATTCGAAACACAGACACTAGAGATGATTCTCTATACTTGGGCACCGGAGTGCCAGCTTTACCTCACCCACAGGAAGCGGGTGCATAGGTCTCGAAGTGCGTCGGGTTTCTTCTATCGATTCAATGGAGCCTGATGACAAAGATGCTGCAGGCGGTCGGTCCAGAAGAGCTGCGTTGGATCCAAGAGTGGATCGGAGTTGTAGAAGACCTGAAAGCAGAGGGGACAGTGTTCACAGTCACTAGCCAGTGACCGGCGTGGCACCAGGTAGGTACCAGGCGATGTCGGGTGCAGACAGGTGGTGAAGGGTAGCTTGTCTCCGCAGCCACGTGGTCCCTGAAGGTCGACGACGTCCAGGAGTCGGTTCACGAGCTGTCCCACACAGGCTCTCGCTGTCGGCGGTGTCAGCGACTCAAAAGAGGCAAACAAGCCTTGGCAAAGGCAGGAGTCGCGGAAAGAGATGAAAGCTGATTGTTCTGACCAGCAAGGTCAGAGGGGCTGCTCTTTTGGAGAGCAGCTAGGGCCAGTCTGGAGAAACCAGACCAGCATCGTGGTTTTCAAAGTTCGTCGCCAAATTGGCCACTTGCCAACGGGCCAGGGACCGGGCAGGCGCGTCGAGATGCAAAGTGCAGAGGGGCCCCACGCAGATCGTGGAGATGCTGGAGGTCTCACCTTTGGTGCAGATGCTGCTCGGTAGTTGGGCTTCTCAGGACCCAAAGCACAACTCGGAGGGAGCCTCTGTCGCTGCGCTTGCAGCTTGTCGTCGGTCTTTCAAGATGGCTGGCTCCACGTGTCTCGGTGCCTCCACGGGTTCCTTCTTTGCAGGGACTGTGGATCGGGCGGTGAGAGGTCTGGAGGTCCAGGTCTTGTCGGGCTCTGGGCTCGGGCTCCGGCAGGAGGCGGCGGCAAAGCAGACGTTCAATAGCTGGTTGGTGCTTGCGTTAGCAAGATGGTCACTCCCTGACCATAGGGGAGATTTCCTTCAGTCCTCTGTGCAGCAGAGCGTCGAAGTTCCCGTCTTCTTCTTGTGGTTAAGTTGATTCCAGGATGTCTGAAGTCTTAGGACACAGCTCCTACCTTTAAGCGGATTCTAGGGGCCGGACTACCTGCTAGGTCCCTCCCTAAGGGTGGGACCAGGAAGTGGGGTGGTTACACCCCCAATCCTTTGTCCAGCTCGCCCCAGGTCCGGGGCTGGTGTGCCCCAGGACCGGATTGAACTGGCATATGCACCGAGGCTCCTTGTGAGCCTCAGGCATGTCTGGTTTCTTTCAAGCCCTACCTGACCAATACACAAAATCCTGTCTGGGGTGGTGCTCGCACCTCCCCTGGTAGGAAACCCTTTGTCCACGTCTCCCAAGCTGGAAGGACTCCCAGCAGCAGGAGGGCAGACTTGTGTCTGTGGTGGCAGCATCCATTTTGTGGAGCTGAGGCTATGTCTGATTTTACCCGGGTTTCAGGTACTGTACATGTCGTGTCCCTCTAGAAGGGTGGAATGCTAACCCCATCGCCAGAATTGGCGAGGGGTTAGTATTCCAATTCGTATGACACCTTACTCGACATGTTTTGATAAAGCCAAACCAAAGATAGCATTTAACCGCGAGGTTCATAATGCACTTAAGAGTATATGGTATGACGATATCTGGAAACAGTAGAAGGAAGTGGTTCCGACCACTGCAGACAGGCTCAGCTCATGCCAGAGCACCATCTCACATGGAACCAAGCACTCTGCCTTCAGGATTGTTAAGGCCTGCCATAGGAGTGACTTATAGGTTAACATGTGTCCCATTTAAGGTTAGGTGTAGGTATACTACACCTAAGTAAGAGGTGGTTACACCAACTTACCCCAGCTGAGTGATCAGCCAGTTGTGTCAAATTTGTTAGGCCAAGCCTGGGGTGGCATAATACATGCTTCAGCTCCTGGCAGGCCTTAGATACACCAATGCCCTGGGTACCTAGAGTACACTGGTACAGGGGCTCACAGGGTGATCCACTTCCAATTGGTTATGCACCTAGGGTGCATAGTGTCAATTTAGTTAGAGAGAACAGCAGGCTGGGGGTCTGATTAGCAGGCCCACAGCCTCAATATTTAAAAAACCAGTGAAGCAAAAAGCAAAAATTTGGGGTGACCATAGGATAGCAGACCCTACTCTCCTACATTGTGTAAATGAACAAAACTATCTCTTTGGTTTAGCGAAACAGGCAATGGTGGTGTTTTTCTGTCGTTACTAACAGATGTTTGATTGAAGAGAACGTAAGAGAAAATTTTGCCGATAAATTTTGTAAAGGAGGGGTCAGCAGAAGCAGGAGTAGCGAGATAATCTGACGTCAGAAAGACCGCGCTGGGATTGGCCAGCCATAGAAAGATGAAGTGTTCACGCATTGGTGCGCTGGTGTACGCCGCGCTAGGAGTGGAGAATTGCCAGTGTGACGTAGACACTCCAGATTGGTGCGGTAGTGTGAGTTGCGCTGGGACTGGAGAATTATAGAGTGATGTAGACGCTCCGGATTGGTGCGTTAGTGTGAGTCGAGCTGGGATTGGACAGCAAACAGAATAGTCGTAGAGAAGCGATTCCAGAAGTCTAGTGATTCAAGATTTAAGAACAAGAAAAATGATGTATTACGATCCACCAGAAAAGGCGAAAAAGTCATGGTTTGGGAAGATTAAACGCCTATTTAAAAAGGATAAGCCAATTGTAACTAGGGAAGGA
Organism: Triturus cristatus; assembly: GCF_964204655.1. NCBI lineage: Eukaryota > Metazoa > Chordata > Amphibia > Caudata > Salamandridae > Triturus > Triturus cristatus. The sequence continues at coordinate 46,372,802 of NC_140589.1, forward strand.
CAACTGCTTCCTCCACCGAAGTCGCCCGCATCGTTTATGGTAGCGAAATATGGGTACCACACATGTATTTAGCTAGATAATTGAGAAAAGTATACAAAAGAAGATGGAGTTTTAGCATTCCCAGAAAGTGGTTCGTTCAGTTTGGCTGTATTAAGGAACTTAAGGGAAAGGATGATGAGGTTAGAACCAAGACCTACTCAATTTGAAGCTTTAACGGAATGGAAAGAAGAGATGTATGAAAGAGAGCAACAGCGGAGTGGCGGAAGGTATAATTACATGTTTGGTAGACCGTGTGGACAGGAAAGTCATGATGACCGAGTGAGGAGATGGCAGAGTGCAAACATGACTGAGGGGATGTTTCCTTTGAGAAATACTGAAGAGACTAGTGGTAGAAAATGTACAGAAAAGAGAAATATGACAGGGTTAGAAGGTTACAAGTATGGTGTGAATGAATAAGAAGATGAGTGCTATAGGACATGTTTTATATAGAAATCCTCCCCCATATCAACCAAACTCCACGGTGCTGACGCCGAGTGCGCCAATAAAAGACACACCGCGAAATAAAACTTTTGAGCATACGCCACCTGATTTAGGGAAAAGTAATCCATTTAGAGATTCTGAAATAACCCAACCTGTTAGAATGGTAAATGAAAATTCAGCGGAACTGGCTAGAACTACCCTGGAATTAACGGAGAAAATTAGGGAATTAACCAAAAATATGGAAGCCGTAACTGTTCCTGTAACTATAGGACCAGTGATGCCTGTCTTTGATAAACAGAAAGATAGTGAGCATTGTTTAACAATTTCTTACAATAGTAATAAACAAAAAGAGACGGAAAAAAGAGATTCAGGAGAAAATCCATGGGGAAAATTAGTAGGTACCTCAGGGTTAAGTACTCCTAAAAATCTGACAATGAATCAAAGTCCAGCAAGTAAGACGCTGATGACAACAGAATCAGCATCAGAGACCCCAGTAAGAAATGCGGAGTGAATGAGAAATGAAATCATCCCTGTAGGTCCCACTTCTGATGAATTAAGTGATTGGTTAAGGAGTTTGGCGAAGTTGAAAATAACGTTGGAGGAATTAATAGTAGGGACTATGCCAACTGAAAAATTAAAAGCATATCAGGATGAAGAGCTAATGTTTCTCTGTAAAAGTATAACTTGGAGAGCGAGGAGTTTGCAGGAGAAACTGGAAGAAGTGGCGAGTGAAATGGGCATTGATTTTGAGAAAATAAAGTCATTACAGAAGCCATATAGAGTAGATTTCTCTGAAAAGGATATTGAAAATCTGAATACTGCAGGAAGGTTTACTCAAATTAAAGAACTGATTGCCTTGTTAAGAAAATGGGGTGATGTAGATAGATGGAAAAGCAGGTGGTTTCGAAAAAGAGATGATGCAACACATAAGACCTTTTCAGCGTTCCCGGTGAGAGAAAAGGAAACGGTGGTAACAGAATGTCCCATGAAGGAGATTCCTGGAGGAGGTTACGTGCATGTTCCATGGACTAGACAAGACAAGACATTTTATCGTTTACGAATGATTTCCTCAGGCTCCGGGAGAAGCCTGTGGAATGGTATCGACAGGTAAAAAGGTTTGTTAAGTTATCAAAAGTACTATGGATAGATTTGAATGGACTGTTCAATATATTTTTGCCGGCGGATCTATGGGCAGAATGTAAAATTACAGTAGGTTGGCCCACTCAAGAATATCCTAGAGATCCTAAAACAGGTGCCCCTGATCCAGAAGTAATGAGAAAGTATGAACAGGTAATTACTTTTTTGAAGAATAAAGTGCCTCCAAAAGAAACTGATTGGGTAAAAATTGATAGGACTCACCAGGAAATCAAAGAATCTGTCCATGCCTATTATGAGAGATTGCTGTTGGCCTTTAAGCAATACAGTGGTGATGAGAAATTGAGTGAGAAAGATTTAAGTCATTTTGTATATCGATTTGTTTATGGATTGAGAACTGAAGTAAATGCAATGATTAAACAGCATACGGTAGATTGGCAAAATAAGAAGATAGATGAAGTACTGAGACATGCAAAATATTTTAGCGACGAAATTGAAGCAAAGCACCGCAAGCTGAAAGAGAAAGCTATGTGGGCTCAGGTTAAGGTAGCGGAAAGGCAAGAAGCCCAGTTGATCGAACACGCAAATGGCATGGGCCATGTGAGACTAAAACCTAATATTGGAAAAGGAAAGGGACAGATTAGTATAGACGAAGCCAAAAAGAAGTGGCCATGACATAATTGCGGAAAAATAGGACATTGGAAATCCGAGTGTAAATTGCCCCCGAGTACTAATGGTGACAATGCATCATTGAATCCACAGGTGCAGATTGAGGTGAGTTGTCAACCGCCGCGACAGCAGCAGGTTGTTGCCCAACAATGTCAGGTGCCAAAGCCACCTTTTCCACAGAGCGTAAATCCTCAGAGATACAGTAATGAGACAGGATTCTACACCGAGGAACAGGTAACAAAGCTACTGCGCACTAGTGCTGTTTCGCAGTATTGGCTGCAGCGCGATGAGTGATTCAGAAGAGAGTTATTGAAGGTGCCGAGGAGAGGAAGAAGAGTGCTTACTTGGCGCAACTCTAGAAGTAGACCAGACAGGCCCTTTTGTTGATGGAAAGGTAAATTATGAAAATATTACTTTCCTAGTAGATACTGGTGCTATTCGTTCAACTGTTAGATCAGCTGACGTCAAAATCTTCCTCTCTCGGATGACACAATCCAAGTAGTTGGAGTATCCAATAGACAAATAAAAACGTATCTTACTGAGCCTGTTAAAATTAAGATAGGGAAATTTACTGACATGCACAGTTTTGTCACGTGCAATACCAGCCCTGTAAATTTGTTAGGGAGGGATTTGTTGTGTAAAATAAACTGCACGATTTTCTGTACTCCAGATGGCATAGCTTTTGAGACTCCTGATGAGAATGTACTATATAGAAAGACAATGGCTAATTTGGAACCTGAAATCACTGAGGCATTTGTTGTATTTGATCCAGAAGAATTGCCTCAGGAATTAAATTAAAACAGTGAGACCTGAAGTGTGGGATTTCACAGGAGAAGATATGGGATTGATGAAAAGGGTAGACCCTGCGAAGATAACTGTAAAGGAAGGCACAAGTTACCCGAATATTCCCCAATATAAATTGACACCAGAAATAATTGCAGGAGTCACTCCTAAAATAGACAAAATGATTGAACAAGGAATCTTGAGAGAAATAATGAGCAGTCCATGTAGTTCACCGATTATGGGTTTGAAGATGCCTAACGAAACTTTCAGGATAGTGCAAGATTTGAGAAAAGTGAATACAATTGTTGTATCGTGTTGCCCCATTGTACCAAACCCTTCAGTGATTCTATATCAGATTCCCCATGATGCAGAATGGTACAGGGTCATTGACCTGTGTCACACTTTCTTTTCTATTCCATTGCACCCTGACAGCCAACAGATTTTTGTGTTCTGGTTCGGCGAACGTACCTTGGCATGGTGCCGAATCCCACAGGGGTATACAGAAAGTCCATCGATATTTAATCAAATCCTAAAGAAATCCCTGGAAGATTTAAAAATGCCTGAGAGCTCAGTACTGGTGCTGTACATCGATGACCTATTGGTGGCATCGAGAAGCCTGTGTGGTAGATACAGTTGCATTACTGAATCATTTGGCGGATGGAGGACTTTAGGTATCCCCATCAAAGTTACAATTTTGCAAAAAGGAAGTACAATATTTAGGCCATTAAATTGAGAAAGGTCTGAGGAAGGTGACTGCAGACAGGATCAGAAAAATATAGGGAATGAGAGCACCAATGACTCAAAGAGAAGTGAGAATGTTTCTTGGTATGGTTGGATACTGTCGTCAGTGGATCAGCAACTTTTCACTGATTGCGAAACCCCAGGTACGCTTGACGAAGAGTGATATGAAAGACCCCCATGAATTGAACAAAGAAGAATTGAAGGCTTTTAAACAATTGAGAGACAGCTTGTGAGAAGCCCCGACTCTTGGAATGCCTGACTATGAAAAAGAGTTTGAGCTCTATTGCAGTGAAATAAATGGATGTGCACTTTCTGTGTTAGTACAAAAGCTCTGGAAATTAAGACGACCAATTGCATATTTCTCAGCTAGATCCTGTAGCTGTAGCGTTGCCTGGTTGTTTGAAAGCAGTGGCTGCTACCTGTAAGAGTTTGGAACAGAGTGAAGGAATTGCAATGGGATACCCTGTGAGAGTGTTTGTAACCCATGACGTTGCGATCCTTTTAACAAGGAGCTGCACTCAATTTATGACGCATAGTCGTCTAACTAGATATGAGAAAGTCATTTTGGGTGCTACGAATGTTAGCCTCGTGAGGTGTCTAAATGTGAACCCCTCAACATTGCTGCCTGATGCTGTAAATGTGGAAGTGAAGGATGACGTGGACCACGATTGTTTGGAAATGCTTGATTTTTGCACAAAGCCACGTCTGGACATAATAGATGTACCTTTGAAAGAAAGTGATTATGTGATGTTTGTGTATGCGTAATGCCTGAGAACTGAAGGAGGAATTTTGAGTGCAGCATACGCAGTATGTACTGTACCGGCTGTATTGGAAGCGTCATGTTTGAAAGGAGTGAGATCAGCTCAGGGTGCTGAATTGTTTGCATTGACAAGAGCATGCAAGTTGGGAAAACATCTGCGGATAACTGTGATTACTGATAGTCAGTATGGATTTGGAGTTGTGCATGATTTTGGGCAGATTTGGTCCCAAAGAGGATTCTTGACGTCGAGTGGAACTCCTATAAGGAATGCAGAAGTGGTTGGTAAGTTGATTGAGGCGATACAGCTGCCTAAGCAATTAGCGGTAGTAAAATGCGCAGCCCATTCGAAGAATACTGATTATGTGTCGGCGGGTAATGGATTCGCAAATGACATAGCGCAATGTTGTGCGCGCAACCAAAATTCAGTCAATCAAAACAGGGAAAAGGAAATGAACTCATGTCCCTTACTTTTTACTAACACTGTGAGTACTTGTGAGGAGGTGAGGCAGTTACAGGAAGAGGCAGGAGAAGAAGAAAAGAAACAGTGGATAAAGTCAGGATGTGCACCACGAGAGGCAGACAGAGTTTGGGTTTATCGGTATGGAAGACCAGTAATGCCTGATAGCATGATCTCTACCATGGCACGGATGTACCATGGACAAGCCCATGTGGGTAGGGATGCCATGATTAGACTTTTCAAACAGACCTGGTATAATGCAAAATTCCGGCTTGCAGCTGAGAACCTTTGTCAGAGATGCCTAATATGTCAGCAATACAATCCAGGAAGGAAAACAGTGGTGAGTTTGGGAACGATAGGGCGGGAGGGAGGTCCTTTCACCAGAATGCAGATTGATTTTATTGAAATGCCCCCATGTATTGGCTAAGGTATGTCCTAGTAGTTGTTTGTCTGTTTTCACGCTGGGTGGAAGCGTATCCAACAAGAAGGAGTGATGGGGTTACCATAGCGAAACTCCTATTCAGAGAGTTCATTCCTAGGTTTGGTTTCCCAGTTACGATTGAGTCAGATAGAGGAAAGCATTTTGAAAATGAAATCATAAAATTGATTTGTGAAGCATTGAATGTACAACAGAAACTGCATTGTGCCTACCGCCCAGAGGCTTCTGGAGTAGTGGAACAGATGAATGGCACCATTAAAAACAGATTGGGAAAATGTGTTTGGCCACAGGATTAAAATGGTCTGATGTCTTGCCTCTAGTGCTCATGACTATTAGGTTGATTCCGGATAGGAACACTGGACTGAGTCCCCATGAGATTGTTATGGGTAGAGCTATGAGACATGTTTTCATTCCTGTCAACAAACTACTGCCTATATCTGATGACTTTGTGTTGGATTATTGCAAAGGGTTGGCTGAGTCCATTCATTCTGTGTTTCATCAGGTTGGAATCGGATGCAACCACCCTTGAAAAGAAGCCAGCTCATGATTTAAGTCCAAGAGACTGGGTGAGGATCAAAGTGCATAGAAGGAGAAATTGTCTGGTCCCACGTTGGGGAAAACCACGTCAAGTGATTTTGACCACGACGACGGCTGTGAAATGTGCCAGAGTAAAGAATTGGATTCATGCGAGTCATACTCTCCAGATCCCTAGTCCTGTAGATATACCTGAGGAAGAATATTTGGGAGAATCGGATACCAGTTCTGAGTCAGAATCAGAAGAAACCAGAACAAGACAAGCTCCGAGAATGGGAGAATTGGAACCAAGTCAAGTTCCAGAACAAGAGAATTTGCCATTGAGAAGACGACTGGAAATTTCGGATACTAGCTCCGAATCAGATACTGAACAGGTGGGAGGACCAGAAAAGGTAAAGGAGAATATTAAGGAAACTGACAAAGAAATCCTTGATAAAGAAGCCCAAATGCAAATACGAGAGAAATTCCACCTGAGAGCCTAGAACTAGAAGGTGAGGCATTAGATACAGAGAGTGAGGGTAAGATTACTCCGGAAGACCCCTGAGGAGGTGTAGCGACTACACACATCCAGGTAGAAGAAGGGACAGTAAGTCAGCAGGAAGATGGCGTGGAAGAAACACGAGGCGGGACAATTGTAGACAGGGAACAGGAGATTGTGAGGGAAAAATCTAAAGAAGATAAGGGTCAAGCCGAGACCGAATCTGAAGAAAGTGAAGGAGAAGCAGAAGGCGGACGAGTCTTGAGGAAAAGAGCTTGGAAAACTGAGCGAGGTGAGAAGGGAACTAGGCTGAAAAGGCCAGCAAAGGAGGAAATTTGGCCAAACTAAATAAAAAGACTGAGGTATCGATTGACAAGAGTAAAAACATCTAAAGCAAAACAAGTGAATGAAGTGTCCAGTCAAGAGAAACCAGAAGACACTGATCAGGCACAGTTGAAGAAAGAAAAGCGAATTAAGAAACCCAACCAGAAGTATAAATCACCGGAATGGACATATGTGGCACTCCCTGAGGTACAAGAGGAAGCAGACAGCCATGAAAGTCTAAGGGCCCGATTCACAGAATTAACTTAAGACAAAATCCTAAACTTACTACTTTTGGTATTCACAGAATGCACTTACTACTTTTGGTATTCACAGAATGCACTTACTACTTTTGGTATTCACAGAATGGATTTACGACTACTAACTTTACGTCTGCACTCGGGTCGGAAATTCCGGCCCGGAGGCGGAGCTTCCGGCCCGGAGGCGGAGCTTCCGACCCAGAGGCGGAGCTTCTGACCCGGAGGCGGGGCTTCCGGGCCGGAGGCGGAGCTTCTGGGCCGGAGGCGGGGATTCCGGCCAGTGGCAGAGATTTAGCCATGGCCAAAATCTCCACCTCTGGGCCGGAAGCTCCGCCTCCAGGCCGGAATTTCTGGCCCGAGTGCGGACGTAAAGTTAGTAGTCGTAAATCCATTCTGTGAATACCAAAAGTAGTAAGTGCATTCTGTGAATACCAAAAGCAGTAAGTGCATTCTGTGAATACCAAAATGGTAGTAAGTTTAGGATTTTGTCTTAAGTTAGTTCTGTGAATCGGGCCCTCTGTGTGACTGTACCGGAAGTGGTTGAGGAAGAAGAAGATTCGGAAATCCTGAGAGTTATCTTGTCTGATATCGGAGAAGAGACGGATGTTCAGGAAATTCTGAATCAGGATTGTGAAAGCAAGGTAAAAGACGATCAAATGCCAGACTAAAGCAACGAGAAGAAGTTGCAGAGAAATTGAATTACTGGATAAGACGCATAACCAAAAGGGGAACCAGGTAGGCGCTTAGAGCCTTGGGTTTAGATAAAAGCTGGTTGTGAATAAAAGAGGCTAAGTCAAAAGACACAGATCATTTCCGAAATGGCAAACACTGAAGGAAGTGGGTTCCTTCCAAGATGGTGCAAGGTGTGCTGCTGTTGTACAGGATTACTAAGGCTTCTATGGAGTATATTAGCTCTAATAATTTCATTTAGAGTAACGTGCGAAAGGATAGAAAGTCATATTGAGAACAAGACTAATATAGAAAAGGTTCAAAATACTCATACAACTAAATTGATAGATAGAACTGACTTACATAAGGATAGATCTATAACAGATTTTTCTAATAAAGTTTTTTCAAAGTTATTGTATGAATATGTAAAGACTATGGATGTTAGAGATTGTTATGTTTGCATGCAGTTACCTGCATCAGTATGTATCACCACCTTCCTGTGACATATGGAATAACATGTAGTGTATTAGCGAGTTTGTTATTATAAAACAGGGAAATTAGACTATTATTATTCTGATGTAGATAATATTTTCTCACAAGTACCTGTAGTTCCTGGATTAAATAAGATACAACCTGGTAAAGTCTTAGGTGAATATTTCTTAGAAACTAGAGAATTAACTTTAGAAGAAGTGTTTAAGAATAATCTTACTTGTAGTCTGAGAAAAGAAGAAAAGACCTTCTTGGACATGGTTGAAGAGAGGAGAATTAAGATGCAAAGAAAGATACCTGAGGAAAAAGGAGAGACGACAGTTTGGGATGTGGAAAAGGAAAAACATTTGAAGGGGGAAACCAGTCCGGCTATGGCTTTAGATTGTCCTCAGAGAGGGAAATTGTGTATTAGACAAAATGAAACTGTTTACGATAACTATTTTATAGGTGCGAGTGAATGCCATGATACATATAGAGTCATGGGAGGATGGGGATTTAAAGGAGGAAACGATCCGGTATTCCCCGGATTATATTTCATCTGCGGGAACAAAGCTTATTATCGGTTGCCGGACCATTGGTATGGCACATGTTACCTAGGCCTGGTCTTTCCAAAGATATTTCACGTGGTGTGCACGAGATAGGTAGGCAACTAACACATAGAAGGAGAGAAAGTTGGTCAGAAATTGTAGGGAATATCTTTGGAGCACTGATACCAGCAGTTGGAATATCTCTGAATGCGCATAAAATTAGAAAATTGTCTACAGTAGTGGATCGCGTATCGACAAGCACTGCTGGAGGGTTCTTACTGGTAAATACCGAAATGGTTGCCATGAGAGCCATGGTAATCCAAAATCGACTTGCCCTTGATATTATTCTGGCAAAAGAGGGAGGAGTCTGCGGAATGCTGAAGGTGCAACATTGTTGTACTTACATTCCTGACGAGAGTCAGGATTTGAAGAAATATATTAAGAATATAACAGACTTGCATGAGGAAATTGTTCCACTGGAGGTTGAAAGTGTTTGGGAAAAGATTGGTAAAGGGTTTTCTAAGATAAAAATCTTCTTAATCAAAATAGGTAGTTCATTGGTAGGTAAGATTCTAATACCAGTGACTTGTGTGGTAATGCTAATATTGATTTTAAGACTAGGATGTGTATGTATAAAAAGAAGAAAATTACAAAATAAGATAAAAAGGGAAGTTGCGAAAAGAAAGAGAAAAGAAATAAAAGAACGAGAAATGGAAGATATAGAACTGGAAGAGTGGAAAGAAAGTATGTATAAGAAAACAAGAGAGGATGAAACAGGGGAAACTATGATGTAACACAATTGATTAAGAGAACTGAGAATTCATTTCCATAAAAATGTAACTGAAATTTATTGGAATTTGTGGTGATATTAAAAATCACCAAAGGGGGGATTGGTGGAGCAGGTAAAACGAAATTTTGTATACCTTCTCTATTTTGAATGAAAATACTAATTACGTAATCATTTTAATTATTAACCTGTACTAATTGTTTGCAGTGGTATCACTAATCAACCTACACCTTAATAAACACGAATTGCACGCGGGACTAAATTGCAAAGTGCATGGCTAATAATTTTAATAAATAACTATGGTACGCAAATTAATCATAGAATGTGTTGGTATAGAAATTGCATGATTTATGTTGCTTTTGTGATGGTTTGTGCTCCTGGTATGGCGGAATGGTGAGTATTAATGCTTTAATTGTTGCTATAAGCTTGGAAAATACTAATATATAATGGGATTAGTGTGGGTTTAAACATTTGAATCTTCATTTCCGTGTATTAATTACTTTTATGTTTGTTTTGCTTCAGTTGGCATTCGGGCCTACTAGGTTGCAATATTTAAAATGGAGTTCGGAAGTGGCCACCGTCGTGTGAGCGCGATGTGTACTGCGCAGACTCGGATGGCTCTGATGATCTCCAGGCGACCTCAACTTTAGGCACTATGTTCCTCGTCAAGGATAGGAACATGGAGGATTGCCAAGACTCAACTAGTGTGAATGACAGAAAAGACAAAGGCAACTTGTCTCCTGAGGTCTACATGTTGATACTTCGAAACTTGACGCATGAGAACTGTACAAACTAAAAGATGACATAATCGATTCCCTGAGAACCAAGAGACCCTGGGAACAGCGTCCCATATTTCAAATTTAGGAGCCTAGCCAATCAGGGCATTTGATTTTAGAAAATGTTACAGGTTATCCTAGAATTTACTATAAAAAGGGAACCTAGAAGAGGGTAGGGTTGTTGCAAGCGAGTGCGTTCCAGAAGTGCGTTCCAAATCTCTCGTTGGTGACGGCTGATCAATTTGCTTGCACGATTGCTTGGTCCCTTTTGATTCCTTTGGGACTGAGTCGTGCCGAGCAAAATAACTTTTCCCGAACTTTTTTGGGTCATAGCCTGCAATTGCTTGGACGATTTTACCAGAAGGCATTTGATTATGCCGGATTGATGGGTTTCGGGAAATGGTCACCTATATCAGAATTTAGGTAAATATAATGATTATGCAAATTCGTGACGAAATATACGTTGGAATTCTGATTTGATTAAAAGCTGATTATGCCAATGAAAGAAAATTAATTAGATAGTCCGTGATTCCTTAATAAGGTATTGATCAATTGAAAAGTTGCGAAATTGTAATGTGTTTTAGCTGGTTCTAAATCACTATCAACCAGTCCAACTAATTGGTCCGTCGACCAAGTGGTGGAGTGCCTTGATGTTAAAAGTTAGGATTCTATAAGTGCAGATGTATATAATGTAAAAAAAAAAAATTCCTATAGGTAATAAGCTACCCCCATGTCCAGCGCTTCCTTCCTCCTGTGTGCAGACTCGAAGTGTGACGTGTGAGTGTTGGTGTTATGGGCCCCACCAATGAATGCATGTGTGAATGAGTTAGCGTGTTGATGGTAGGCCTGGGCTAAAATTTCGTTCCGTTCGCGGAAATTGCGATAATTTGACATTTTCGCGTTCCGCGGAAAGTGTGAAAATGTCAACATTTCCGCATTCCGCAGCTTAGCGATAATTTGGTTCTAGCTCGCGCTGTAAAATAATACATTCTCGCGCGCGTGCGATCGCCTTACCTGAATCCCTGCATTCGCCGACAAGTTTTCTTGATCCGGTCGCGTTCTCCATGAGATGTTGTATTGTTTTTAGCCATTTGCGCTGTCTCGCGACAGTTCGCGCCCGCAGTGACGTCATGCGTCGCGCGATCACGTCTTTCTTCTCGCGATCATGCACCGCGAGACAACTGAAAACAAGATGGCCGCGCCCGCGAGCAACCGCATGGGTAAGTTGGCGAGCCGCAACCATGCAGAAAATCTCGCGAACATGCGGGAAAAAAACTTCCGCATCTTCGCGATATTTCCGCGTGTTTGCGATAATTTTTAACATTTTCGCGATAATTTGCGAAAGTGGATTTCGCAAATTCCGCCCACCCCTAGTTGACGGGTCTGTGACGCAAGGAGGATATGTAAATTTGCCCTTTTCCGCTGGAGCACTGGCAGTACAAATGACTATGCTTGGACTAACTTTTAACATTTTCCCACTTTGTATGAGTGCTGTATAGTGCAGCACACATGCAAAGTCGGAAAAAAAGGAGTAAAAAAGCATTTCTCCTTCATAGCGCCTTTCTGAAATAGGCGCTATTTTCTGATGCTAAACCATGTCTACTTTTTTAAGTATATAGGGCTTAGCGACAGAAACATTGGTTGGTTGCATGGGAACGCCCATGCACCACCCATGGGACTCCCCCTTGGCGTTAAGTGATGCAAAGCAGCGCTATGCCTTGCGTTACTTTCAAGTGATTCTCCAGGGTAAAACAGGTTTTAAGCTGGAAAGTAAACAGGTGATAAAGATATAACGTCATGATGCAAACACGGCACTAAAACTCAGTAAATATACCCCATTGTGTAAAACTCAGTAAATATACCCCATCGTGTCTTCTAACCGCTGACAGACTGCTGACACCTAGGAAACAAAACACCCCCGGAGGATCAACTAGGGAACAAAGAAGCTCTTTTAACTAAAGGCTAAAAAGAGTTAAATGCTTTGAGAGTTGGGATGCTGATATTGCGCACACTGGCTCCCGCCCAGAGGCGGTCCTGAGCACCGCCTTTGACATTACTTGTTTTCTCTATCTTGAAGACGCACTGGTCGGATGTTATTTGTCCTCTTCTCCTTTGATGATAATGTGGAAGGCTGGCCAAGAATGCTGAGGCTGTATTGCAGAAAAAATTTAAATTTTCACCCGTCGCCATCCGTCCCTGCAGCTCTCCTGTGACACTGACGTAATCAGAGGTTGTGACGTAACTGATGTTGCCATGGAACAACTTCTTTGTAATGTTGTAGGTGGCACTTTTTATTCATTTATTTCCAAGACATATATCTTATAGAAATCTATTCTAAAATACAATACAATAAAAACCATTCATAAAAGTCATACAGATTCAACTCCTAAAAACCCTTCCACTATTTTACAACATAATTTATTAAACAACAAATAACATCGTTCAAACAACTTCATTACAATTTTAAACCCTTCCTTCTGTTAGCAATTTCATCATTCAAATACTCAATTTTAAAAATAATGGACAATCTAACAACAAGTGTGTTACAGAGTATAACGGGCCCGACTCACAGAACTAACTTAAGACAAAATCCTAAACCTACTACCATTTTGGTATTCACAGAAGGCACTTACTCATTTTGCTATTTACAGAATGCACTTACTCATTTTGGTATTCACAGAAGGTACTTACTCATTGATGAGTAAGTGCCTTCTGTGAATACGAAAATGAGTAAATGGTAGTAAGTTTAGGATTTTGTCTTAAGTTAGTTCTGTGAATCGGGCCCTTCATTTATAATTGAAAGGGCAATAGCCATTGTCATCCAGCACCATCTTTTTGAGACCACAAATCCCGCATCCGTGGTCTATCCCGATCCGGAACTGTAAAATTACCTTCTTTAATCGTTTATCCGCGAGTTGACCCTGGTAAGGAAAACATGCGGCCACTCCAAGATATTCTAGGATATGGCTAACAGAAAGTTTTGAGGTGATATACCGTTTATCATGGGCTGAAGAGTAGATTTTAACTTTTCTGGAAGGATCTCTTTAGCTGGTTCCCCGTCATTTGATTATCAGCTTCTTTACACCAAGCACCATACCAGTTTCCCTCACTGTTGACATTAGTTTTAAACTGAATTTGTATTCAGGAAGCATTATATGGAGGAGCAGCTTCCCAGCAATGGCCTTCATGAGCGGGTCAAGATCGAGTCTCCTCAGAGCATTTGTTGTACGTAGTACAGTAGTTCTCACCTGTGCAAAATTAATTTCCCATCTCAGATTTGAAGCGTAGGTAATTCTCAAATATTTGTACTAATTTACCTGCTCCAAGGATAATTAATTAAGGAACTTATATTATCTCTTTGACTTTTTGGAAAAAATCATTTATCAACTTAGACCAACAAAGAGTTCGCCACACAATACTCATTTAAAGCTTATAATTTACTTTTCATCCCAATAGGCATCAAATCCATCACAACTAAGTCATCCGCATCCATAAGACAGTGGGTATGCACCCTTCCAAATCCTGGGGGGGCAAAGGAGTTAACTGCTCCGAAGGCATCAGGAAGATCAGAAATAAATTAACTTAAAGCAAAAGTGCCAGGACACCACCTTGTCTTAGCCCTTTATTCACCGAGATTTTGTATGGTTTTTTTTTTGCATTTCTTTATTGATTTCCTGACCCATCCAGGTTGACCTTTACCCAAGTACCTTCATGAAGTGTCTGAATTATGGTCAATGGGTCCTTAGGGATATTCCATCATTCAAGTTTTTCCTATAGGATCCTGCGATGCACCTTATCAAATGCGGCTTTGAAGTCAACAAAGCAACAGCACAGTTTACCAACACCTGAGCTTATAGCCATATTGGCAACACCGTGAGTGTAAAACAGTGATCAACTGTGGATTGCTTAGATTTGATTTGATTTTGAAATTTATAGAGCGCAGCAATCACCCGAGGGAATCAAGGCGCTATAGATCACCAGCCGGAAAAGTCCACTAGTACTCCTGATTCAGAAGATAACTGCAAGCAGAACAACCAGGTCTTAAGAGCCTTCCTGAAGGTCAGGAGCTGAGAGATGGCCCTGATGTTTAGTGGAAGAGTATTCCAAAGTTTGCTCTCGGTTGTAGAAAATGCTCTGTCGCCCCCTTTCTTTCTTTTGGGTCTCGGTACCGTGGGCTGTAGTTGAAACAATAAGCTTAGGGGTCTGCCCTGGGAATACCAACTAAACATGATTTTTAATCTTGTTGAATATGGGAGACAGAGAGCCTAATGTACCTTGCAGAGAGATTTAAAAGCTGATGCGCTTATTAATTGTGAGCCAATGTAGGGTCTTGAGTCCTTTTGCAGCCGACTGCCCCCTGGGAATATCCAGAACAAGTCTCGCCAGTGCATTCTGCAACACCGGGAGTCCGAGCTGCGTGTTCTTATTCGAGTCCAGGTACAATGAATTGCAGTAATCAAGCCTGGACATTACCAGGGCAAGAGCGACCTGCTTACGAGCAGACTGCTGGATGAATTGGTGCATTTTCTTGAGCAGCCTTATAATCTAGGTGCAAGTTGTGATTGTGCGATTCGTTTGGACATTAAAGTTGAGTTCAGTGTCCATCAGCACTCCAAGGTTCTTGGCCTTTTTTCTCGGAGTGGGACAGGTTCCTAAAGAGTGTGGCCAGCAGCTGCTGTTCCAGCTTGATGCTCCTGGAAGAAAATCATCAGTTCCGTCTTTTCCCCGTTAAGTTTTATAAAGTTACATGACATCCATCTGCCACTTTGGTCATGCAACGCAAGACGTTCTCTGCTACCGAGCATGAGTTCTTAGGGATTGGCACCATGATCTGAGTGTCGTCTGCATACAACACTACATCCATTCCAAAGGACCTCTAAGTAGAAGTGCTGTAACTTCAACATTTGAGATCTTTCCCTAAGAAAGGAGGACAGGAGGGCTAAAGCTTGATGAGCGATGACAAGGCCTTGAAGTCTACCCAGCAGCAGCGCAGATGAGAGGGTATCAAATGCTGTGATAGATCCAAGAGTATCAGCACCACCCCTAGTCCTTCATCCACTAGACGCCTAATACAGTCCGTGGCTGAGATTAATGCGATTTCTATCCCTGGATGTTTCCTAAAACCAAACTGGGAGTCATTGAACCAGTGTTGCTGTTCTGCAGGTCCCACCAGGTGGATATTGAGATGCAACTCCAGAATCTTTGCAGGAACAGGCAGCTAGATGATCGGACGCTAGTTCTTACAGTCTGTGATATCCAAATTCGTTTTTTTTTAGAAGAGGTCTAATGATAGCCTGCTTCCAGCTCCGAGGGTAAGATCCAGCTAGGATCACATTGTTCATTAACTTACAGAGTGGGTCAGCTATAATCTAGCTGCCACATGGAGAACTGCTGGGGGACGGACTTCTAGAGGGGATCCCGAGTAGGTTTTCAGGAGGTATTGTTGTGCCATCTTCTGAGAGTGTAGGAAACACGGAGAGACCTTTTGTCTCTTGGCTAGAACATGATGACGTCTCTTGGGATGTTAGTAAGGGCCAACTAGCGACAATTGACTGATATAAACAACCCCCCCCCCCTTGCTCTTTGGGAATTCTGCTTTTGCTGAACGTCCATTCCTCAAGGACTTTGCTGAAAGCCCTAGCATAGATTTTAGATGCTCAGGAATGAACTTTACCCAATCTGCGTCTGAAACCTGAGCCTCGAAGTTTGAGGGTCATATTACATGCACCTTGTTTGCCAGATGCCAGAAAAGCTTATCATTGCCCTTGCTAATTGCTTCATGTATCTTGCTATTTTACCCATAAAATGTCCTTCTTTTTAGAGAGCAAACTGCTTGATATATCTTCTTGGAATTTCTAAAAGCCTCCGTAACTGTGGTCTCTTGGTCGATGGCTGTCTGCACCTCAGTCTAGTGACCGCCCTTCCGAGGGCATGACACTCAGTATCAAACCAGCCTAACTGCTGTTTCCATGATAGTCTGGTTGGTGGGCGGTCATTTTTCAGAATAGCCTGAACTTTACAAATCGACTGACTATCCCACTCGAGTCCATCACGAATGAGAACTGCAACATCACTACTAATGTGTATCTTATAGCTCACATAATTTGGCTTCTGTAATTGAGACCTTTATCCTATATTGATAAACAGCCGGTAAGGCCAATACATGTTCTATTTTGGAACTGAGAGACTATTTATACACTAATTCCATCCATAATGGTCGATTATCCCCCAGTCAATACCATGGAATTTAGCCACCACACCAAAGCGTTCCATTAAAACAAAGACGTAGTCTAAAGGAGTTTTGTTCTTACCATATCTAAACGCAGCAGCCGCAGGGTAGTTGCTTGTAAAGCGTACATTCAAATTGATTAGACCGTGCTGGGCAAGGGATATTGCTAACTCCTGGGCATTTTTATCAAATGTCATTACCAAACACGATACTTGTGGTATCGCTTAACAACTCAGGACCTCCCGAACAAAATAGTCAAAAAGGATTTGTGGAATTTTTAAATTAAAATCGCCTGCTAAAACCACATTGGCCGAGGGGTATCGACTACAAAGAGCTTGCAAGTTTTGGTTCAATTTAAACAATTCATCCCCAAATCTCCTACAGTTTGCCGGAATGTACACATTAAAACAAAGTATAAGTTCTTGGGTCATATTCGAATTTGCTAATTGAATTAAACAGGCCAGCAGTAGCAGTCAGGTGCAAGATGTTTCGATCGGACCTGCTTCACCTGGGCAGCGCATAGCAGGTGTGGCAATTCGATGTGCCTAGAGACCAGTTCCCTTTGATTTCTTAACAAGGGTGTGATTTGTGGGCTACACACTTGTTAACATTTATCCTGTCATATTTTGAATTAGTATTTGAGTCTGCCTCAGAACCTGGATTCTCACTAATTAACATGCCATGTTCCATTGATTCATTTTTTCTCTTAATTATTTTATCTAAATTACTTTAGAGGAGAATTCTACTTAAGTTTATTTGACTTCATTAGACATTCACAACGCTGCCAATTCCAAATTCACTGATGTTATTATAGAAGGGGATTAGATAAAAAGTAAAAGAAGCAGGATCGATTTAATGGCAATAGTTTTTCTCTTTCCCCTTTTTAATTGTTTAAAGTACATAATTTTTGTAAGGTGACACGTTGTCTTCGTAGCTTTGGTTGGTGAACTCTTATGAAGTTTCCTGGTCCTGCACACTCACTTCATCCTGCTGGCCAGGGTCATTTCCATTTCTTCCCTATCAACTGACCTATAATCACCCACAGAGTTGGTCATACCTTGCTTCTTATTTTTTGTCTCAGTAGTATCATATTTCAATTGGCTTAATGTTGAACCACCCCTTTCCACATTTGGCAGATCTTGTAACAGGAGCCTTTTCCCCCATTCCCTTTTGAAACTCTAACACTGGATTTTACAATGTGTGATGCAAATGTCCTCCCATAGGTCTTACGGGCCCTAATGGTCTTCCTTCTCCCAATTTGCAAGTTGAAATGTGAAAGGGCTCTTTTTAGGTCTCGCTAGCGTAGGCTGCGCACATGCGCAGTCTCGCTGGAGAGATTTAATGTTTTGGGGATTTTTCAGTAAAGGGCTGTAAGCCCAGCCCCTCTTTCCCATTGGCCAGCGTCACCGTTTATGCTAAACGGCGGCCAGCCATTGGGAAAGAGCTGATGGTGATGTTTTTGCGCTGCTTTTTCTGCCGTCCCACTTGGACGGCCTCGCCTGCTCTCCTTCTGAAGTAAAAGGTTTCTTATCTTTATGGGGCCAAACACATGGCCCCATATAGATCAGAAGGAAAGCAGGCCATCCAAGTGAGCCGGCAGAAAAAGCGAAAAGTCGACGTCAACCGCGGCTGCCTGGCAAGCGCTTACAGACTTGTTTACTTTACTCGAAAAGGGCAGCTTCTCTTCGCAGAACGCAGCATGGCAACAGAAATCTCAAGGCACAATGCGTGGTGTTTATACAAAGCAATCCATAGCAGCTTTTACTGTCTAAGCTAGATGAAAAAGTATGCACAGCTGCAGTCCATTTTGTAAGAGAACCTGCGAGCATTCGTGGCACATAGTAAAGGGTAGAAAAAAACAAGCCAAGCATGTGGCGCAATGGTCAGAGCTGCCGACCTTGCAGTTGGGGAACCAGGTTCGAATCTCAGCGTCGCTCTTAACATGCTGTGATTTTGGGCAAATCGTTTAATCTCCGCGTGCGTACCAAAAATGAACGTGTTCTTGTGTAACGTAACTGGAGCTCATCTAAAGCGCTCCAATACGTCCGGGACGAGTTCGCGCCATATTAAATTAAACTGAAAACAAACAAAAAAATGCTGCAATTAGTCCTGGCCGGTACGTGGCGGGCGCTTATTCGTGACAATGCACATGGTTGTGCACAATGTTTTGCAACCACACCTACTGCCACAAAGCATGGCATGGATTCACACTGTGAAAGCAGGTGGTAACTGCGGGGCTCGCTCTCTCTCTGCCTGTACCGACTTGGAAGGAGCTGACAGCGGTCCTACCGACTGATTTATGCTGCCTCCCACCTCCCATTCATAATGTGTAATTCTTTGTTGTGGCTGCTTACTATAAGGGGCATTATCTGCTCTGTTTCTTTAAGGAACAGGGATCTCAGTGCCGACGCACTGCAAATTCAGATGCTGAGAGGAACGTCTGCTGTCGCAGGCAGGTCACTGTCCCGTCATTGACTTTAGTGCGCCATTACTGCCCCATTCATAGCATGGGGCATGGGGGGTACGTCACTGCTCCCAGCCCCACTCCGCTGTGAAGGATTAGTGAATCTTTTGCTACACAAATGCAGCTCGCAGCAGAATGGAAAGTTCTGCACAGCAAGCTCCCATGATCCCTCCTGCTGACATCACTCATCTGAACAATGTATGTGTTTAAATCTTTATTTATATTCTTCAGATATTTGAATATCTCTATCAAGGGGTGTTCCGGAAGTTCTCCCCAAGGGAAAACAAGCATTAAAAATGCAATAGGTCTCACCTTTCATTAAGTTAAAGCCATTTGCTTTGCTATACAATACCATTAGCAAAGCAAATGTCTTTAACTTAATCAAAGGCAAGATCTATTGCATTTTCAATGCTTGTTCTGCCGTACTGCTGGCCATGGTGGTAAATTATACCAAGATACCGAGAGATAAAAACATTTTCTGTTTGGGCAGACTGATTACCAAGGGTTGAAATTAAATGAGGCCTAAAGACACTGCTTGTCTATTCCGATCTTACTAGTCAATTTCTTTTGTGGGTCTCTAATTTTAAATCCAAGGCTCGCTTTATACCATCAAGTAATAGCATCTATTTTGCCTGCTGGGTATTTGATAAAATGAGGGCTTTCAGCATACCCTGAAGGGGTGCTTGCATCACCGAGAACAGAGTTAACGTAGAGAATTCAGGGCATTATTAGGGAGTTCTGGGCTGAGGTGTCTAAGTGGGGGCAGTCTCTTGGTCTTCAAGCGAGATGCCAAGGCAAATAAGTCTGACGTCTCGACAGGCCCTTGTGAAGGACATCTTTCTAGTGGAGAGAGGAGGATACCCAAGGTGGACAAATAACTTGTATATTCCCCCCCTTCCATAGTAAATCACCCAACCCTGCTGCCCTACCTCCCGCTTCACCAGCCACAGCTATTTCGTAGTTTGGTTGCCCTCTCAGTAAACTCCCTTTATCCAAACCGTTACCTTTGATCGCATTATTGCCACCATCACATTCACGCTGTATATCAGGGGAAATGGAAGGAAGAACCCCATTACTCCCCACTGACAGCCCTTGAAGGTCAGAACAGGGGCGCGTCCAACCCCGCTTGCGTTCATTGACGTGTCGCTTGGCGTGCTGCCGTTTATGCATTTAGTATCGTCAGTAGGTTTGTTACTGACATTAACATTAGCGTTGCCCATAGCTTCCCTGAACTTCACTTGTGTAGTTTTGAACAAAGTTTTCCTCTTTGTTAACTTTTTCACAGTTTCCTTAGAGGTCTCCGCTCTCTTGGGAGCACATACCTTATTGAGTCAAAAACCCTCAACGGATCGGCTTAGAGTTCTGCGGGAGCGGGTAGTATTGGTGTCAATGTTCCCTGACCTGGTCTGGTCTGATCTTGGGTCTGTGAAGAGCATACATTATTCGATAGGCCTGACAGATTCAGTGATTTCCAACCCTTATGAGTGCAAAAGTTCGTAGGTATAAAGTTCCTCTGGGAGTCTGACCAATTCATTCAGTCATCTTTCAAACACTCTCATCTCCCTCCTTCTCTTGTTGAGTCATTTTCCTGTACACCCTATTTGCGTTACTGATTCTACAAGTCGTTGCTGTGCATCGTTCATCTTCGATGGAGGACTGTCCTTTTCTTTGGCCTGTTGCCCCCTCCCACTCCATTGGCCGTACCACCTTTATTGGACCTCGTTAGACCGGTAGAGGTGTTTGGCTCACAGGATTGGATTATAGAGCGTTTTATGGAATGATTTTCACTGGGCTGACTGGTCTCATGCCACTCCTTTGATGTGTCCATTCTTGAAATGTCTGCAATGTGTGTCAAAAGCTCCCCTTCACCCCCTCCCCTGCATACATCTGGTTCTTGGCTTCCTCAGACCTTGACCTCCTTGGTTCCTTAGTCAATCTTCCCTGCTGCTGCCCCCTCTGCTTTTTGGCCGGCACTTCCGGGGCATGTCAAGATATTAGCAGCGGACTGGCAGCGACCAATCCAATCTAAAGGGCCCCCCCCCCCATAGGGGTCAAACAGAGCCAAGCAGTCACAGTACAAAGGGCCCGCGCACGTGACGCTGGTACTGGGCACTGCACACCATGCAGATCACTGGTTACAGGAGTACAGTGTGTTGAATTATGCTGACAACTGGCTGCACCATGGACACAAGCCGCACCGGCTTAATGTCGGCCGCCTCCATGCACCGTGGGCACCCACCCAGCACCTAATGCCTAAGGTACCGCAGACCGCGTCTCTACCGGGACCTGCTACGCCTGCTTGCCACTACGATGACCAGTTAGCCAATTGAGCCCTCCACCTTTAGGCCGTTTTCTCATCCTTGAGCCTTACTCCGTGATCGCTATTCCTGATGGTGCCTGTTTCCCTACGCCCAGATTTGCTAAAGTCCTCGGGTCTGTGGTCCAAAGAGCCTCCCTTGTTTTAGGCCAGAACAAGAACTGAAGTCAGAACCAAAGCCAGGGGTGGGCTAGGAAAAGGACTTGGAACCTGGGCGTCTTAGACCAAAGCCTAGGGCTTGGGGCCACTTCTTGCGCTGGCACAAATAAGCAAAATGGGCACCTTGGCTTGAGTAATGTCGTGTAATGCCGAGCAGTCCCTTTTTAGGTCGAGCCTAGCGCAGAGTGCATGCGCTGCTCTGCTCGATTTTATGTAAGGGGCTTCAGAAAGCTCACCACACGCTTATGCGTGTGGTCAGCTTTCTTTACAGGCTTTTGGGTTTTGCGTGCGTCTTTCTAAGAAAGACAGCACGCAATTGGGAAAGGCCGGTGCATCTCCCGCCTTTGCTCCGAATACGGCCTATTGCTTGCAGTTACCCGCACAGGCCACATCTGTTTTCAATTATCGTGCCCAGAAACGGGCACGATAATTGAAAACAGATCGCTCGCTGTGGCGCGCGCACCACTCGCGGGCTTGTTCTGACGTGAACTTGTGACTCGAGCCCTCTCTAGCATTTCTCTGCAACTGAAAAACATACTGGACCATGTGCACCCCTAGACGGTCTTAAAAGCACTTTTTTGGAAACCGCTTGTCTGTAAGTGTGGAAAGCATGATCTTCTAACTATGCGGGGAATCTCCGGCTGCTCGCTGCAAGGAAGGCTGTAAAGGGGATTGTTGATTTAAGGACAATAGGCGCTGGGAAGAGCAGGGCTGGACTGAAGGCTGCTTTTCCTCCAGGAAGTGAATTTTTAGTTGCTAATGCGTTATGAAATTGAAGGTCTATTTAAGTGCGTGCTAAAACTTACCACTGCCTTTTATTTTTCTACTGTAATGCTCTGATCTTTTGGGCCACCTTTCAGTCCTTGTGGCATGCAGTTATAAATTATTTGCAGCCTGCATGTGTTGGGTTTGCACCCCCTGCTAAATATCGTATCTCTGGCTAAACGAAAAGGGCAGTCCACCCACCAAAAGTAAAAACATTCCCAGTGATGGGCTCTTTGAAGTCTCTAAGCCTGTGCAGTTCATCGACCACACCCCTCGTGTAGGAGTGGTTTGGTTTGTCTGACTTTGGACACATTTCTGATTTGTCATGGATTGAGGCGATCTGATTGCCTTCTTTTGTACCCACCTCTTTGATCTCCCGTCTTCCGTATTGTCTCCCAGATGCCATCACGTGTCGCTGTCATCTGCGGGTCATATAAACATTCCAGTGCTTGAAAACGTCATGCGTTAATCTTCACTGGTGCTCAGTTTGACAGCAGATTCATGTTCCTGTAGTGTGCGGATTTTCATCTGTCCAGTCATTCTTCTATCCTGCCCTCAGTCTTTGCAGGGGAGTGCGGTTTTACTTCCGGTGTGGGTGTGAACCATGTTTCTCACCTACGCTGCACCGCAGTGCTATCCTGGTGTTTTAAGTTCACTTTTTATTTTGTTTCGTTTTTGTTATGCGGTCAGACTCGCAGATCATCGGGTTTTCAGAGCCTTGATTTAGTCTGCCATGCTTTGCTTACTCTCATCCAGTAGAACTGCTGGTGGTAACTAGTTTGCAGACTCTCATTTGTTTGTCTGTGATTGAGCGATCTCACACAGCGCTTCTATGTAGCTTCTTGATTCTCCCCTCTTGAATTTGGATGGCTTTGCAAGTTTTGGTTAATTTTATGACTTTAAAGAGGTTTGGTTTGGCCGTCATATAAGGTCCCAAAGGCGAGACCTATTGGCTATGCCAATGCTTGTTTGGCTTCTGATGGTCCTTTTGCCGTTAGCTTTTAGACCTCTTCACTCTGCTAGCTTGCTGGTTTGGGGAACAGGGGGAGCCGCACAGACCACTGACACCAGCTTTGTGTGAAAAAAGTCGCTTTTATTGAACCCGGTGCACATCACAGCCAATATTCACAAAGGTTTAGCATTGATTAGCGTAACTTTTTTAACGCTAAAACAACATTAAACCTTTTTGGAGATTAACAAACCAATGCAAATTGGCATTTGCGTTGGTTTGTATGGAAAAGTAACTCATTGCTTTGCATCAAGGGGGAGTTATGTGGGCGGTACTTGGGCATTCGCATGCTACCACCCATGCTTTTTGACACGAAACCCTATTTACTAACATTAGTTGACAGGGTTTAGTGCCAAAAATTAACCGCTGAAAAGTAGGCATTAAACTGAGAAATGTTTTCATTTCTCTTTGCTTTTCCAACTTTGCATGTGTGCTGCACTGTACAGCATACATAAAAAGTAGGAAAAGGTTTTAAACGTGTCTAGCCATAGCATTTTGCACACAAAGGGTACCCTTCCTGTTCGAAACCCATGGTAGATTCAGGCACGCACCCCAGCGCTATGGCACTAAGGTGTGTGCCCCGTGCACAGTAGCTGAAATCAGCGCCAATGCTGGGGAGAGGGGGGGAGAGAGCCGTATCTCTGTAGATAGGGCGCTCGCCTGCTCCCTCCACGCCACGCGATGCAGCTCAGTATTTTGGGTTGCTGCGCTCCGTTCTGTAAAATGGGAAATGGGTTACTTCTTTCAAGACAGAGATCCTTTTGTTATTTGCAGTTTATAACTTTTAATCCTTCTAATATAGCACAGTGAGGTATGCATGACATGTGGCTTCCACAACTTATAACCCTCACTGTCTGATGTAACTCATCCTTTATATTGATATACACACATATGATTTATTGTCAATGTATAATGTTTTCGTGTGATGTAAAGCGCTCTGACACCCTGCATTGGGATGAGTAGCGCTATAAAAGAAATAAAAGAAAATAGTGGTATTTCAATTATTTGTGCATATGCTGGGACTGATCAAAACATATGACATTCTTACAGTGCATGCACATGTCTTATATACACGGCCACTGGAAGTATATGGCATGAGAGTGCCAAATTATGTGGCAGGGTTGAGTAAATTATGTGCAAAGAAAAGGCAAATTATGCGACATAATGCTCCATATTTTGTAATAGTACTGCTTCATTATTTAATCATTTTAAAAGTTGGTACCACTCTCTGGGCATTGGTTGCACCTCATTAGAACCAGTTTAAAACCCACATATAGCGATAAGCAACACAAAGGTGACCAGTCCAGCTTTGCGTAGGGCCTTCCACTTCACAGCAACACGTGTCATCACATTTTAGTAACTTTTGAACCGTTCAGGCTAGAAACAAAATGTTTTTTGTTAAAATCTGCAGATTATGCGGCAGACAATGGATTATTTGGCAAATGCGGCAAATCTATAACTATGCAAAAATCGCAGCAGCAGCATAATTGCATAATTCCAGCGGCCCTGCTTATATACAGAGACTGAACCAAGTCAAAAGCAGGCCTCTCAAGTATTTGTGAAGTGATAAGCTGTGAGCCTTTCTTTCCCCTCCTTTAGATTTGCATCTAAGTGTGAGGCTCCAGATCGCTCCCAGCCAGCAGACTCCAGCAAAGAAGGCCTGGTGGCCCCTTATCTTCAGCCTTTGTAATGAGGGCCCAGCCGGAGGCTGCAGGACAACCTGGAAGCGCTGCTGAATGTGTCCCAGTGTCTAAACATGACGCCGGGACCAATTCATCATGTTTTACGGTAGAGTCCAACTTCTCGGCAGGGTAGACGGCGTCCACCCAGTGAAAATAGTGTCTGGACGCCGCCCACCCGCGTGTACCCAGGCTGCTGCGTCATAGGTGAGAGTGGTCTGCTCTCTGAGTGGTCCAGATGCCGCGATGCTCACACGACTGGCAAGGGGTGACTCTCGGGCGGGAGTGAGGCCGAGCAGTGACGTTTACTCAAGGAGTTGGTGTGGGGCGGAAACACGTAGATATGAGTGTGACGTCATCATATAAAGTCAAGACATGTGGATGCCAAGACAGTTCTTAAGTTTACAAGATTACTAGAATGAAAAAAATCAAGAACTAACTCAACAAATTCCGAGTGAGTACCACTTGTAGACAGAAAGACAGTCAGAACTGTAATAAAACAGTTACCAACTCCTGGAGCACGGATGCACCCCGTGATAACAAGCTGAGCAGGGGTCGCGTTCACTGTCAACGCTCCGCCCTCTGGCCCTTGTTAGGAGACCAGGACAAGGGGGTGAGTTAACACGGGCGTTTGTAAGCTTCTATCTCGTAAAAGTGTTCATGAGACAGAGATACACTCCTGGCAGAGTCCATTAATGAAAGGGCCCCTCGGAGGGCTGCCCCACCCCCTCCAGAGGAAGGCTGTGCCTGCAGAGGCGCCCTTGAGTGGAGCCAGGGGCCCCCACACAAATCAGGGTTCAGGGTTGAGGGCACCAAACTTTATGGGGTCTTCAGAAGTCAGAGGCCTCCTGCTGAGAGAAACATGTCTCAGCCTCTGGAACTGACTTTTCTCTGTGCAGGTGGTAGGATGTAGCCTAGCGGCTAGAGCGGCCCTCCTCGGAGCTGGGGAACCAGCTTCGAGTCTCGGCAGGAACACCCAACAGCCTGTGATTCTGAGCAAATTACTGTGCTTAATACAATAAATGTGATCGTCTGTAACGCTTCTGGTGCAGCTCCTGTAAAGCGCTCTGATAACGTCAGGTAGAGTTTCCGCTATGTTAACGTCCAATCAAAAGAAGGAAACTTCAAGCACTGTAGCTTCAACACTGGAAAAGACACATTTATGTTTGTAGTCTGGCAGCCACACCAGCATAAGATTAAATTAACATAACATAACTGTTGTGTGGTGTCTTTTTAATTAGTAGCTAGTTGGTTGGAATGCCCTGATGTCAGGAGCATGATGTAGGTCTGTTCCAGGTTGCTTAGTTACTGTAAAAGAATGTTTGTACTTCACTTCGTGTTCTGTACTGACCGGTGCTGGAGGGTCTCTGTTATCCGCACTGGTGGGTTTATTTATCTGCAACTTAAGAATAAAACTATTTTATTCAACTACGGTTTGGAACCCGTCTTTACATTGGCGACGACTGGGATTTCACCCAACCCACCGTGAAGGAAGAAACTGAGATCTCCTCTGCATTTTTTTTTTTTTTCTCTTTAAGAAAAAAAAAAGGACACTGAAGGCATCTGAAGCTGATTTGAGCCGTATTGAGGTTCCTGAGTTTTTCGTGTGAAAAGCGCTTCATTCCTGAATTATTTTAACAGGTAAAATTTACCTTTAAGCGCTGAGTGACGGTTGATCTGCGAAGCCGTTTGTGCTCGAGCCTCCATTCTCCTTGGTGACGTCCGTCACGTCTTCCCTGCTCACGTCAGCTGTTCACGCGGAAAAAACAAGCTCCACCGCCTGATGAAGGCATTGACGTAAGGTGACGTTCGTGGCGGCCATTTTGAATTGGGAGAAAATTTGTTTTTTTGAATACTTCGTCCAAGCAGCTTGTCGAGTTATAAGCTATTTGAGTACTTCCTCATCGTATCGGCAGTCGCGCTAAGCTTTTCACAAGTTTGACACCTTTCTGGCATATTTTCTCAACGGATTATTACTCTTTTGGCTATATTTTTTCAACGGAATATTATTCTTTTGGCAATATTTTACTGAAAGGTACTGGTTCGATTTTATTTCATTATTATACATTCTTATGTATAATTTACTGTTGGTCTGCATATTTAACATTGATGTGAATTTTTGAACTTTCTTTTCATACATTTGTTTTCGTTTTTTTTCCTGGAATACACTTTGTGAAACTTTAATCTTCCCACTATGGCATCTTCTCAATTGTGTAATCAACCATCAATATTTTTGAGTGCTCCAGGAAATCCTACTTTGACTTGGAAGAAATGGTACAAATCTTTCGAAAATTATATTGTAGCCATTGATGGGAAAAAGTTTCCAGCTGATAGAAAACATGCGCTTCTTTTTACTTATTTAGGTCCAGCTGCCATTGAGATTTTTGAAAATTTAACTCCTATCGCAGCACCTGCAGGGGCAGGTGATTCTTGGGACATTTTCAAAGAAGCTGTCGCTAGGTTGGAAAAACAGTTTATTGAAGAACCTAGCATTTTAATTGAACGTCATGCTTTTAACAAGAGAAAGCAATTTGCTGATGAGACAGTTGAACAGTATGTAGCAGCCTTAAGAGTCCTGGCTGCAAATTGCGATTTTGGTGCAAGTGTGGATATTTGCATAAGAGATCAGTTTGTCTTTAATTGTGAATCTAAAAAGATACAAGAGAGATTATTGGCTTGTCGAAACCCCACACTTTCTGAGGTTATTGATATTGCCAAAGGTATCGAAAGATCTATACGATCATCTAAAGTATTATCTTCGGAAGAGAGTCCAGTCAATACTCCTGTGTGTGCCATTCAAGTGGGTAAAAAAGTGTTTAAGCCTAACATTGTGCAAAAGTCTAGTAAACCTTGTTGTTATAGGTGTGGATCCAGGTTTCATCTTGCTAATAGTTTGGAGTGTCCTGCCATTAAGAGAAGATGCACCAAATGCAATAAGGTTGGTCACTTTCAAACTGTTTGCAAAAATGTAAGGACTGGTTCCTCTACCAGTAACACCAGTTTAACAGTAAACTCGGTAAATGAGGTTACTAATGATGTGGAAAATATGATCATCACTTTGTATGATCCCCTTTTTGATGTTAACATGATAAATGTTGGGTTTAAAGCACCTCTAGGAGAGGTTCTTATAGGTGATGTCATTCTTGAGGTAATGGCTGATTCTGGCTCTCCCATTACTGTCTTATCTGATTCTACCTTTGAAAAAAAATGGACAGGTATACAACTTTGTGCCACTGACGTCAATCCTAAAGCGTTTGGTAATTTTGATATTGAAATGTTGGGTTTTTTTGAAGAAAAACTTAATTTTCAAGGACGCTGCATTTTCACGAAAATTTATGTTGCGGTCAATGGTAAGAATATTGTTGGATGGTTTGATCTGGGCAAATTAGGGATAATGTTATGTCCAGGTACTGATACTCCTATTAGATTACGTGATATTACTGTGAATCAGATTTCATCACATGATTGTAACACTGATAGTATTTTATCTAAACATACTGCTGTCTTTGCTGATAAAGTTGGTCAGGTAAAAGGTTTCATGCATCACATTAAATTGAAAAAGGGTGCTATTCCTGTACAGCATAAAGTACGCATGGTACCTTTAGGGGTTCGTCAAAAACTCAAAGAGCATTTGGACAATCTTTGTTCTGAGGGCATTATTGAAACCACTAATAGTTCTGAGTGGATTTCGGCTATTGTGATCGCACTTAAAAAAAATGGTGATTTAAGGTTATGTATTGATTTGAGATCACTCAATAAGAACATTATTATTGACAGTCATCCGCTCCCAAGGATTCAGGAATTACTCATGGCTGTCAATAATGCCAAATATTTTTCCATCATTGATCTCAAATCTGCGTATCATCAAGTAGTGCTGGATGAGGAATCAAAAGACTTGACTGCTTTCGTAACTCCTTTTGGAGTCTATAGATTTTTGCGTATGCCATTCGGACTAGCGTCTGCTGCTAGTGTTTTTCAAAAATTAGTGGATGTATTGTTTCAAGATCTAGTAGGGGTACAGGCTTTTCAGGATGACATACTTATTTTTGCTAAGTCTCACGAAGAACACAATTCTTTATTAGGCAATGTTCTTACCAAATTAGAAGAAAGAGGCATGACTGTTAGCAAAGAAAAGTGCAAATTTTTTGTGAAAGAAATTGATTATTTAGGACACAAAATTTCAGGGGAGGGCATCTCTCCTAAAGTTGATTTGATCAGTGCTCTCAACAATGCCATTAAGCCTTATGATAAAGATTCTCTGAGGTCCTTTTTAGGACTTGGGGAATATTATGCTAAGTTTGTACAGGGTTATGCTTTAGTTGTTGAGCCTTTGAGACAATTGCTTAGGAAAGGAGTGTCTTTTGTTTGGTCTGAAGATCATGACAAGGCTTTTGTAAAGGTTAAAGAGCTCATTTCTAGAGCTCCTGCTTTAAAAACGTTTGATCCCTGTGGAGAATCGGTAGTAACTGTTGATGCCAGTTCTATTGGTCTTGGGGCTGTTTTCACTCAATTTGTAGGCGGCAAGGAAAGAACCATTTCATTTATTTCTAGATCCTTGAAAGGTGCTGAGCTTCATTACAGTACGATTGAAAGGGAGGCGCTGGCGTGCGTGTGGGCTGTAGAAAAGTTCAAGAACTTTTTATGGGGAAAATCATTCAGGTTGATCACTGATCATAAACCTTTAGTGTTTATGATGGATGGTGTACGTTCTGGCAATGCTTCTTCCAGACTCATTAGACTTATTGCTAGGTTACAAGAATTTAACTTTAAGATTGAGCATATTTCTGGAGGGAAAAACATCACTGCAGACTGTTTGTCTAGATTACCTGCTGAAAATGTCACTGATGATTCCTTTGTAGATAATCATGAATGTGTAGTTGCTTTGGTGGATGTGTTTAACAGTTGTGAAGGAAAAATTTCTGAAGCCGATTGGGTCAAATTTTATAGTGAAGACATTTTGATTAATAAAGTGAAAGATTTTTTGATCCGTGGTTGGCCTCCTTTCAGGAATCTTGAAGCGGGGTTACACAGTTTTGCACAAATCTCAAGTGAACTTAGTGTTGAAAATGGATTTTTGGTCAGACATAGTGTGTTAGTTCCCCCTGTGGGTCTCAGGAATAGGCTAATAGAATTAGCTCATCTTGGTCACAATGGTGTTTCTGGAACTAAGAGAGCTCTTAGACAACATTATTGGTGGCCAGGTATGGATGCTTCAGTGGAGAGATTTGTGGATGCTTGTGCTGTTTGTGTTCGTTCTGATAAGCATTACAAGGTTTCCACTGAGCCCATTGGTTTACAGGAAACTCCTAAGGGTCCTTGGCAGAAGGTATCCATTGACTTTTCAGGTCCTTATGACATCTTAGGAAGACAACACAGATTTCTTATTGTGTTAATTGACAATTTTTCTAAATGGATTTACCACACTTTTGTGGAACATCCCAACACTGATGAAGTGATTATGTTTCTAGATAAAGTGTTTATTATTGAGGGTTTTCCTAGGATACTTATGTCTGATAATGGTGTCCAGTTTGTTTCATCCAAAATGGTTTCCTTTTTAAAAAAGTGTGGCATTAGAGCTGAGCGTGCTCCTTTATATTGTCCAAAAGCCAATGGTCAAGTGGAGAGGGCTAATAGGTTTGTCAAGGATGGTATTCAATGTGCTTTGGAGAGTAAGAAGAATGTGTTTGATTTTCTTAATGAGAAGATTCGGGCATATCATACCGTGCCGCATTCGGTGACGGGAGTTTCTCCCTTTTATTTGATGAGAGGAAGAGGGTGTTGTACTCTAGTTTCACCATCATTTGAATTAGATGTTCATAAAGATTTTGAGAAAACTGTTGATAAGGTGAAAGATTGTTTAGATGAGGCTGCATCTAAAAATAAGGTTTATCATGATGAAATACACAGGACCAAGTACAAGGACGTTAGTGTTGGTGATTGGGTACGCATAGTTAATCCTGGTCTGCCACGCAAAGGTGTGTCTAGATTTTCTGCTCCTGTGCAAGTAATTAATGTCTCTGAAACTGCTGTTCTTTTACATGAAAGAGGGTGGTGGAATAAGAGTTCTATAATTCTTCTTAAACCTGGGCAAGAAAAGTTGTTTAATGCACCTGACGCAGATGAGTCTTTTTGGGAGGTAGGATCTTCCAACGATAAAGGTGCATGTGTTCCTAATCTTTCATACTCTGTTGATAGTACACATGTAGCTAGTACTTCTTCTGATAATACTTCCAAGTCATGTTTTGATGTGACTGTTTCTGATCCTCATAATATTTCTTCTTCTGAGGAGTTGATTCCTGAGGGGGTTTCTGTTGAGGCTCCTGTAAAAAGGATGGTGAAATTACCTAAAAAATTCGAAGATTTTGTTTTAAAATGATTTGTTTTTCTTTTGTTTTCTTTATTTGTTTTATTGGGTTTTATTTTTTTAAAAAAAGAGGGGACATGTTGTGTGGTGTCTTTTTAATTAGTAGCTAGTTGGTTGGAATGCCCTGATGTCAGGAGCATGATGTAGGTCTGTTCCAGGTTGCTTAGTTACTGTAAAAGAATGTTTGTACTTCACTTCGTGTTCTGTACTGACCGGTGCTGGAGGGTCTCTGTTATCCGCACTGGTGGGTTTATTTATCTGCAACTTAAGAATAAAACTATTTTATTCAACTACGGTTTGGAACCCGTCTTTACAATAACATAACATAACAAGCGAAAAGAAAAAGAATAATCATCTAATGTACAGAGGAGGATGACTTGAGCACTGAGAGGTGCTGGTGATCCATATGTACAATCATATACAACCCACAAGTATGGAAATGCTCTCGGTGCTCAGTGCTTTGAAGTTCACGGGTTAGGAGAGAGCTCGCCCTCAACACTGACCACTTGCGGGAGGACCTCGGTTCAACCCGCAGGGGTTTCGACTCTTAAAGGCGGCCTAGGGCAGGTTGACCTCATTGGCAGCGGAGAGTTTCTCACCCTCAGAGCCCTGCCCAAGAAACGCGCTGTAGAGGGTTCCTCTTTTACAAGGGTGGCCCTTCGAGGAGAAGGAGTCAGAGCTTTGAGGGTGCCCTTGTCCTCCTGAAATGGGCAGTTTCTGAGAAGATACTTTGAAGTACCATCATAGGTTGACGTATGCGTGATGCATGCAAGTCCGAAGACACCCCTTGCCCCTGTGGGAATACTGCTATCAGGGCAGGGAAGAGGTGGTGAGAAGTTCCTGAGTGTGTGGCTCTGGAAGCGGAAAGGTGCCGGTCCGGGGTCCTCAACAGTGGGGAGATACAGTAGTCCCGGGTCTGCATTGGGATGAGTTAATTTGGGAAATGTCCCCCTTACCTCACTGAATTGATGCCTGCTTCAAGGTGTACATTTTTGTCCTCACTGTAGCTGACAGATCTGGGGCCTTGCACACTAGGGGGGGGGGGGGCTGCGGTTCAGAACTGGCAGAGCATTGAGGCGAGTTTGAGGTAGGATGAGAGATTATGAGTTGCTCTGGTTTGTGTGGACTCCATCTAAGATGGCGGTGTGTCATTCGAGTTTCTACATTACCTACTATTTGTCATTCATATTGAGGCAAATTCTCAGAAATGGTTGAGTTTCTTCAGCATCGAGAATGTATGAGAAGTTACATTGGTTTGGTGCTGAGGCAAGAGATTTGAAATAAAGACTGAAGAGGGGAGTAAAGGAGCTTGGGCCTGGGAGAACCCTTGGTGCATGAAAGGAGTTTGGACAGTGAGTTGGCTGCTTGTCCAGGGGTTGTGGCAGGGGTTTCCCAGGTATGAGGAGAACCGAGGACTGTGTTATTCACCCTCATTCCCTCTTTGGGGATGAATCACTCTATCTACTTGTCACCCATGTTTTAAGTAGAGGTACACGCAGGATTTAAATTGAAGAAGGTTTATTAAGTACAGGAGAACAACCCCTGAAGACTCCTCTTCAGGCAACAGCAGTTCCAGTTCTGCTTACTTTCCAATAGCATTGGAATGTTTAGCATCACTAGGATACAATGCACGTGTTGCTAGGATACAACACCATGGATGATGGCAGTCGAGTAAGCAGGCGTCACTTTTGTACAGAATGTGATGAGCATTGTCAACTATTTATCAACTATTTCAACACTGCAGTCTCCATGACATGGCCTGACCTGAACTCTGATTGGAGCTCATCTGAAGGGCCTTTCTTGGCTCCACACAACTCTCTTAGAATTTCAATAGGATGGGTAGTTTGGAGACCAGGTGAAAACACGGTAAAACCTTCTGAAGCTTTTATGTTTTAGGTCTGGTTTTAGGGAGGCTAAAATTGTGCATCCTGCAGAGGGGTCAATCAGGCTCAACCGATAAGGTGCAATAGAGGAGCTGATCTCTGAGATAAGTGGGGGAGGGGTGGGTTTTAAGAAAGGGAGGAAGGATTTGTCATGGTAATGGCATTAAACAATGGCACAAGGTGACTTTTATTTAAGGAAGGCCATGTGAACTTAGCTTTCTTGATTATGCCCCCCAATGTCCTCCACGTTTCTGTGGGTGTGAGAGATAATGTATCCTTAACTAACCAAGGATATTGAATAGATTGGTTAGGAGCACATTACTAAAGAAATAAACTGAATAATCAAATGTACATGTATATACTAATATGGTACTCATTCATTTGAAACTCATTTGCTATTACTTATTAAAGTGCCTTTTCCTGTCTTCTGCTAACTAGGCCTCAGTCAAGCCTCGACTCCGTCTTGTTCAAGATGGACGTCCCCTCCTGCATATTCACTGTTCATTATTTCTGCAGCACAAAGTCAAGCAGAGTCATGTTTGTTTATTTCCACTGATGCTGTTCTTGCTGTTCTCAAAGAAAACTTTCCACCACGAACACAGTAATGTTGCAGTTTCTCAAGGCCCTTCCACCAGCTCACTGCACAGCATTCATTCACGGTGGCGTGCTGTTGTTCTTGTAACTCTTTTTTTCTGCCATCTCCGCATGACATTAGCATGGAGTGGGCATTGTAAATATTCATATAATGGGATAGTGCTTAGATGGTAAAGCAATATGACGGTGATCCAGCGCAAATACCCTAGCAACGGGGAAACAACCCGTACCGGTATCCTCCCTGCGACACAGATCCGACGTAAAACTAACTCATTCACACATGCAGTCATTGGTGGGGCACATAACACCAACACTCACACGTTACTTCCACACCGGTCTACACACACAGGAGGGATGAGTGATTCAAGCGCCGGACATGTGGGGGGAACACCTTATAACCTATAGAGAAGGAAAAGTAATCTACAAAATATACATTAACACCCTTTCACCTACAGATCCTTTATCCTAAATCATCACGGCACTCCTCCCACTTCGGTCAATGGACCAAATTAGTTGGATTGGTTGATGGTGATTTAGAACCAGCTAAAACACATTTTAAGACTTCAGAATCTATCTCTTAAATGAAACTCATGACTCATGAATTCTCGTTAATCAATAATTGTTTATCTTAAATTTCATAATGATTTAAATTCGCATTTGTCTCGTCAAAGTTTAGAAAGTTTATATCAAATTTTGAGTAAATTGCAGAACATCATATTTACCTAATCTGGCTATTTGGAGTCCTCTAATTCATTGGCTCTGCATAATTTTGTCGTAAATCGTCCGAAAGCAAGCCAAAGCTCAATAGTTCTTAGCTCGGAACGTTACAGTCCCAACGATCGGCAAAGGACCAGAGACGTGGAAGCATCTATCATTGCCCGTAGATTTAGGAAAAGTTCGCAGTCATCAGATAATCGGGCAGCATCCAGAACATGAACCAGAACATACACGAACACGAACCCCCTCTCTCTATTCTACTACTTCTTTTATAATAAAATGAAGTTAGGAAGATACAATATAATATCTTTGGACAGTCGTGATTGGCTGGTTAATATCGTCCGATGTCAAATTTAAGTTTTTAGTTCAGTTCGAGGGGTGATGTCATGAGATTGCCCAAAGTCGGCTTGTTCCGGTTTTATTGTAAGGTTGATTGTTCTCTAGACTTGGCAGATATCGCACTCTGTCCTTGTTCGGGTACATGGTGTATAAAGGTTATGATGAGGTTTAGGAGATTTCTCGTGCCTGCGCAACTCACTCTGCGCCTCGTGGAACTGTGGCCACATCGTCGTGTGGTGTCAGCGGCCATTTTGGATATAGGTCCAAATGCTAACTTAAGCGAAACAAACACAAAAGAGTAATTAATACATAGAAATAATAAATCTAATGTTAACCCCTTACTAATCCCTCTATCTGCTTGTATTTTTCTAGCGTATAGCAACATTTAAAGCCATTATATTCACCTTTTCGGTCCTCCTCTTGGGCAACATTATAAAAGCAACATATATCATGCAGTTTTCTAATTACCACATATACTACTGTTAATATGCGTACAGATTTTAATTATACAGGTTATTTTGGCCATGCAAATGCAAATCCCACATATAATTCAAATGTTAATAATGTTGGTTAATAAACATGCAAACTTGTTTCAATAATATTATAGTTGATTAATTATTTAATTAGTATTTTCACTCAAAATAGAGGAGGTATACAAAATTTTGCACTACTCGCTCCATCAACGGCTTATAAAACCGTGCTATGATTTGCCAAAAGCGTCATTCTTTTGCCTGCACAATGATGACTGCAGAAATGAATGCTTTCCTATGCAAGAGAACTGTGTATAGACCCAAGATTGGACCT
The DNA here is from genome assembly GCF_964204655.1 of Triturus cristatus. Lineage (NCBI taxonomy): Eukaryota > Metazoa > Chordata > Amphibia > Caudata > Salamandridae > Triturus > Triturus cristatus. The sequence continues at coordinate 46,408,390 of NC_140589.1, forward strand.
TGGAATGTTTCTCATTTTGCACCTTTTTCTGTAATGCCCTATTTACTGAGAGTCTTCAGGACAATGACTTCCTGCATTTGCATTTACAAATTCTGTGCCAAACCTTTAAAATATTTATAATAAATATTTCCAAATTTCTATTCATGCTCTTGAACTTAATTATTGTGTCTGTCCTACCTTATCTGACTGTATTTTGACAGCTGTAATTTGCCTTATCTTGGGGACACATTGCCTCATAAAATTGAGGTTAAACACTGTCTCTGATTCACCCACCTTCGGATGTGCTATTGAGGTAATATTTTAGGGTGTACAATCCAGGGGTTCCCCACACACAAAATAATGCATCAAGGGGCATTGCTGAGCTGCGCTGCATCAAAGGAAGAGGAAACATGCTACGTATCTAGTAGGATATGGAGCAATTCTGCTCTCGGGTATAGCTGGCGCACTTCTGACTGCCTGGCACCAATGCAAGCACCATGGCGTCATAACACAAGGGTGCGTGTAGTATGGTCAGAATAGTTTTTGTGCCAGAAGCCATACCTTCCTGCACAAAAACAATCCCTAGAGACTTTTCCACTTTGCATGTGTGCTTAGGAGGTAAAAAGGAGAAATAAAGATATTTCTACCCGTTACACCAGCCTAGGGTAGGCGCACCATTGGGGCGCAAATCCATGTTTACTGACTTTAGTAAATATAGGTTTTCATCAGAGTGCATGGGTAAACGCACAGTAACGTCCATGCTCCACCCAGGTATCGCCTCCCCATTGCTAGGTGAAATTACTTTTGTGTAAAATTACACGGAAAGCCACACCAATCTTGATGTGTGTGGCTTGGTAAATCCCAACCCGGATTTTACACCGGGGATGCGCCACAAAGGTTATGTAACCCCGATGCAAAATCTATGTAAATCTGGGACCCGATCTTTTTAAACCAAAAACAGATTTATTTTTTTTCTCCTGCCTAGGTTTGCCTCCACTTTAAGTTGCATATCAAGAGTGTCTAGCCCATAGCTTGGGTTGGAAATGAAGAGAGTGGCTTTTGCACCACCCGGAACTAGTTCAAGCTACAACACCAGGTGCACAACCAGCAACCAGAACCACAAGCCCAAGCAAATTCCAGGCATGCAGCGAAGCATCCGCCTGTTGCTCGTACAGTAGAATCACTTGAAAGCCTATGATAAGGAGGAAGGATTGTGAGAAAACATTGCATCTAGCATGGAATCAAGTGAAAAGAAAAAACAGTCTCTTTTCCCAGTCCTGCACTGCCAACAATCCGCAACAACAGGCTTTCTAGGATTTACATTTGTTTGATAATGCTTGCTTGGATTTTGAAATCTGTTTTGACATCATTCACCAGACGGCCCTTTTTTTTAAATTCCAGTTTTTGAGTGAAGGTTCAAAACAAAAAAAAGTACTTTAACTCTTAAAGTTGCTTTCTTTGGTCACATTTTGTTTTGGTTACTTGTTATTGTCAATGACAACAGCTCTGAGTCATGATCCTAGTATTCAATCATCAAATTCTGGCCTATACCGATGCATTCATCTATTGACCTTATTGCTTATACTAGTATTTAGTTAACTCCGCTGTTGAACTTGACCCTTTCTATAGGGCCATGCACACATTTTTTGCCTTCAGCCTCCTGTTTCCTGAACCGTTTTGTTTTGGCTTTTAGGACTCTGTGCACTCTCCTAATCAGGGAAGGCAAAGATGGACATGCACTTTTAAGTTTTGCATGTCCAGGTAGTGAAAAACTCCTAAATGTGTTATTCAGTACTGTGAGGCATACCCGGCCGATAGAATAACGAGGAGTTAACTTATTACATTTAATAAGTGCTAACTTTCAATACGGAGCAGGTATGATTATCAAATTTGATGTCTAAAGAATTGTAATTTTAAATCATCTTAAATGATAAAGTTCGATTTTAGGTCACAATTCTGAACATGCCATGTTTAGAAAGTTGGGATTTTCTTGTGCTAACCATTTGGTGTCTGCAGCCTGCAACTAGGTGTAGCTGGTAGTTTGTCTTTGTGTATTGCTCCCAGACAGTGGGAAGATAGGTGTTGGCAGGATAGGCCATCTCTGACTGGAAGAGGGGGAGAAGCTGTCACCTGCCACACTTGCACATCACAACGCTTCTGCTAGAGCACACTCAGAAAGGGTTTCCACTAGTCTTTTTTGATCCCAGACAAGCTGGGGCCAGAGCAGGGAGGCAGGAAATTGCAGACACCTCTTGGAGTGGAAACCTCCGGAACCTTGTCTTACTTCACAGTTGGCACCAGGTATAAATAATGAACCCTCAGACCCAACTCTTCACACACTTCTGGACTTTTGGAGGTCTCAGAGGGTCTGCTGTGTTGCTCTGCAAGAAGAACTGCCACTCTGCTAACCTGCTGTCCTACTGCCTGAGTGAGAGGACTGGACCTGCATTTTGAACCCAGGACCACCAGAGTGACTCCAAGAGCTAGATGGCTGGCCTCCTGAGCAGATCCTCATGGACAGAAAAGACTTCAACCACCTTGAACCCAGCAACTGGACTCTGTCTGTTGGGAGTCCTACCTTCCGAAGGGATGCAATGCAAGTCATGGACCCTTGGAAGCAGCCCTGATGAGGCTCTGCCTGCCATACTGGGATCCTGTGAGCCGAACAGATGCAGCACAATGCATCTCCTTGCAGCTCCACGTTGGGACCGTTGTCGCATGATGGATCTTCAACGCCAAAGCTCGTTATGCAGCCTGCAACCTCCTTGAAACAGCCACTGCGCGACACATCCTTGACGCAGGCCTTCGCATTTCGAGCCCCTGGTTGACGTCATACTTAATGATGATACAGGACTCTGCATCGCAGTCCCATAGGTGATTCAGAACTGCCGCTGCACAACACATCCTCAACACCGGACTTCACATTGTAAGCCCGTCAGTGATAGCATCCTCAGCAATGATGCAGGACTTCATTTCGCAGCCCCTGCAGCTTCCTCGGAACTTCTGTTGCATGAAGCATCCTCAAGGCAGGCTCTCACACTGCTCTGCAAACCAGGATTTAAGGTACTTTGTTCAGCGGGCCCAACCTGGTCTCTGTATCCGGCCCATTCTTCATCGCGGTTGACCTGAACTTGCGACTTTGTCCTAGTCCGGTGCGACCAGATAACCACAGTTGGAGCTTTGTGCTTCTAGGCATTATTTTTAATAAACACTTTGTAATTGCATATCTCTGGTTCTACGAGTTGGATATTAGTCATTTTGGTCTCAAATAATTTATTACATTTTAATCTATCTTTTTATATTGGTGTGGGATTTCTTTGTTGTGTTTTCACTTTATTACTGTTTAAAGCGCTGTATAAATACTTTACACATTGACTCTAAGTTAAGCCTGACTCCTTTGTCCCAAGCTACCAGAGGGATACGCACAGTTTAATTTGGGGTTTTGTCGGACATCACCCTGACAGGGATTTTCGATTTATGCTTGATTAGGGTTTCAGCCCTCTCAACCAGTAACTTGATTTCTTACACTCATCAACAAAGTAACAGTTTCTGGGTTGTTTAAAACACTTATCTACCTGGATTGGAAATAGCTTCCATTTGTTGTATCTCAGTGCCCAAATTTATACTGGCAAGTGATATTTATTAGACTTTTTTTTACAGAGATCATGTGTTGTAGAGGTGGACTTTAATGCATTATTTATGTATGCCTATATGCATGCATTTATACTATGTAGGGTGAACATAGCTGGGAAGCAACGGAGCACTGAACACCAGCGTGCACCCAAAAAGAAAAGAAACATGGACGGGTGGTCAGTAGCCGGCAGCTTCTAGTGTGCTGGGGGGCAGAGTTTCATAAAAAGATAAGTCTTCAGTTTCTTCCTGAATTGTAAGATGGTCAGAGCAGTTCTGATGTCTCATATATCTAATATTAAAGTGTTACATTAGTAATAAGCATTTTTGTTTGATCCAGAGGCACTGTCTGCCGAGCTAAAGTGTAACCAAGTAGTCGACTTGTCATGGATGGGCGTTACTTTCGTACAAGTGGTCTGAGAGAGTTTGCTTCATGGTTTGGAACTTTGGAAAGGCTCACAGCGGAGCACCATGGCTGGAGGGGACGGGACTACGCGGGTTAAAGTATCTCTGGTTCCTATGCAATCCCCTGGCAGGGGAGTGTGGGTGGGGGCATTGTTTTTTTAGTACTATATTGTTATTTTGAAAGCAATGCCAAAGGAGATGATGAGTACATGTTACAACAGAGCTGGGAACCAATTTCACTGATTGCATAATTAAAGTGCATACCATAAACCATATTCCATCTCCACCCTCCGACCCCACCCAAGACACCAAACAGTCTACATTCAGTTCTATACAGGGCTCGGCACCACAGTTTGGATGACAATGCAGCATTGAGCGGCATTCCCCTTCCTACTCTGGGCATAACCAATCGTTCTCACCAACTGATCTCTACGAGCTCCAGGGAGTAATTTTGCAGCTATTTTCCCCACACTTTGCGGATTTTTCTGGGGTCTCCCTTGGAGGTGTAAGTAAATGCTGAAGAGTTCTTTGCTACGGTTGGAGCTGACTTTGATGCGCTGAGCTAGGGTGTTCTTTTTTGTCTCTTTCAGGAGTTGGTGGTAGTGCTTGAGCAATGTCTTGAATGTGGTGTGATCTGTGGGCTTCTTGCTGGCGCAGCATTTCCTTTCTGGTTGCTTGCAGTTGCCTTTCGTGAATCTCAGTTCCAAGGTGTACTAGCTGGCATGTTTGGTTGGTCTTCTGAGTTTGGTAGGTTTGATGGAGGCGGCACTGTTGGCGCAGTCAGTGATCCAGGCAGTGAAGTTCTTGATGGCCTGTTCAAGGATGGTTGAGGTGTCAGGTGTTGAAGGCATCGGCCCATTGGCTTTCAGATACTTTGTTCCAGCTGGGGTGTGCGGTGCAGAGCGCTTGGTGGTGGTGCTGAGAGCTGCTGTGATAGTGAAGTGGATGATTGAGTGGTCTGTCCAGGTGAGTTCAGTGACATGGCTGTACTTGACTCTGTTGCTGGCTGTGAAAATAGGGTCGAGCATTTGTTCTGCGCTGTGTGTAGGGTTGGAGACAAGTTGGGTGAGGCCGATGTTGTTCATGCTTTTGGGGGGGTTGACTGAGTTACCGTCATTAGGGTCAGTGAGGTGAAAATTAAGATCTCTAAGGAAGATGTAGTGTTCGGTGTCAATGGCTTGTGGTGCAATGAATACTGGGATGGCTTCGCAGATGCCGGGGCGTAGTCCTGGGGGAATATAGGCAAGGGTGCCTCTGATGGAGGTTTTGTACTTACTGCCAGTTAAGAGGTTACTGCCTTCACCGCTGGGATGCTGCTGCTGGGGACATGTTGACGCCCGTTTGCCGTTACTGCCTACTGCCTCGAGGGAACTTCATTTCCCACCATCCCTTGCGGCGCGCACATCGCGCACCGCATCACTGAGCGCCAGGAGGTGCTGAAAAGGGGGCCAGGGCTCCCGCAGTGCGGGGGCCAGGGCTCCCGCAGTGCGGGAGCCCGTACTTACTGCCAGTTAAGAAGTTGCTGCCTTCGCCGCTGGGACGCTGCTGTCGTTACTGCCTGCCGTTACTGCCTGCTGCCTCAAGGGAACTTCATTTCCCACCATCCCTTGCGGCGCTGAAAAGGGGGCCAGGGCTCCCGCAGTGCGGGACTCACGCGGGCGGGCCCACGCCACGCCCCGGCATAGCCCGGGCCAAGGGCGGGCCCGTCTGGACCCGTCAAAGCCCGGAGGAGGCTGGGCTGGGCAAAATCCCTAACATTCTGCTACTGGGACCGCAGATCGGACATCTACAGACACAGGAAGGTACTGTTTACTGAGGTTCCCTTATATATTGCTTCCCTATTCCCTGTCATCTCCTGCCTGCCTGTATGTATTTATAATTGAGTCTTAATAGGGAATGGAGAAGCGCAAGGGAGCAGTGGGGACACTGGACGCTTTCTTGGTAAGGGCAGAGTAATTATTGATCCATGAGATTGAATTCACAGAGCGACGACTCTCCCTGGACCCACAAACGCAAAGAGGCATTCAGGTAGTGGGCATGGGTGTAAGTGTAAATGATGATCTGTCCACTAAATCCCCTATTAATTCTTCATCCCCGTCCTGTTCCCCTTTTACTGTTACTGTTCCAAGATCAGAACCCACGCCAGAATTGGAGGTGGGTAGAGCCACCAGGACTAAGGTATCGAAAAATGTGGCAGCACGGAAACGTGAGGTTTTGCCTGCAAAAAGAAAATGGGGGGCACCGGCAAGAAAACTCAATCTGTGATGGCCTCTGAAAAAATGGATAGGTGAGATATAGAACATGACACAAATAAATGTCAAACTAAAACTATTTCTGTTGGCACACAGACAGATATGGCCCATGTGCTCCTCGATCCTGTTTGGGGTAACACCAAGGAAGTTGCGACAGAAACCAATGCCATTGCCAGTATTGGAGCTGTAGATGTAATGGCAAATGATGTACAAGGTTTTTTTAAGAAGGGTTTCACACAGCTTTGGGATAAATTTAATATTTTAGAAACAGCAATAAAAGATTTAGGCAATAACAAGGAGGGCAGAATGGCTGAAGAGCAAAGTAGGGGAAATTATGAGAGGGAGGACAGAACTATACATCAGATTAGGGAAGTACAAGGCGGTAATTTTATTCAAGCTATGCAGACAAGCACGGAAGACAGGCCCTAGGAGGCACCAATTGGTCCTAAACTTGTAGACTCCTATGATAACTCATAATTCTAGCAGAACTGCCAATTTGGATATCTTAAACCTCCCCCCTGCTTCATGCCCATATACGTTAATACTGGCTGGGGTCCCTACTCTTAGTATGACTGAGAGAGAAAGTTGGGAGGATCTACGAAACAAAACCATAGATTGGCTAGCTAAACATAAACGCTTTCAACTGGCTGACACTAAGGAGATATTAATGGTTCGTTGGGTAGGTTGGATAGGCCACTCCACCAAGAATATAGATGGAGATTGTATAGTGGTCAATTTCCGTAGGCCTCAGTTGGTTAGTCACATTCTGAATAAAAATGAGATAACACACTTGACGAACACTAACATTTGTACACTTCCACTGGTTTTTTTTTATAGATCACAGTTAAGGCATCCAAATGTTAGACAGCACCCTATGCCAGTGACAAATAGATATCAGGCACTGTCAAACTTAGATGCCCAAGACTGACAATTATTCACACCTCAAGCACTGGGACTATTGGCAGTCGAGCTACAACCTCAAGAGAAAGAACTCGCCATGGTTATTATTACTAATTCAAATACTGATCCGGCAGACCCAGCAAATAATAATAGAAGGGACACTAGATTGAATTGTACCAAGTATATTTCTGGCACAAAAAATGAGCGTATGGAGAAAAATGAGGTGAGCTGTGCAGGAGAGGTAACATTGATCTCTTGGAATGTTGCAGGTCTTAGAAAGAATTTAGAAGATGTCCTATGGCAGGAATATATCGGGCAGAAGGATATAATATGCTTCAAGAAACCTGGGCCATAGAACCCCTTCATAAAGTAGGCTATAAAACTTTTAGCAAGGATGCTATCCCCTCTGCCAGAGGGAGACCCTCAGGAGGCCTTTGTATCTGGGTAAAGGTGACTCTAGGAATTGATGTTAAATTAGTAGAAACATGCTCGCAGGATATCTTGGGAATAAAATTTTATTCACCGGACAAAAAGGAAGTTTATATATTAAATATATACTCCAGACCATATCCAACAAGCAAGCAATCGATGGTTATTGAGCAGTTAGACAATCTTTTAAGCTCAATTGAATTAAGGGCACTGAAAATTGTGGGAGGCGATTTTAACCGTAAATACGAACCAACGGTGGGACTAGAAAACATCTTTGAGGAAGAAGATTTGACTAATAATATCCCGCTCCTAGATAGTAATCCAGTAGTGACATGCACAATAGCAGTTGCGAAGTTACTAAGATTTGTTTCGGGGCACTCCTTAAGAGCCTGTAACGACTGCTTGCCCTCTGATAGCCCAAAAGCCCCCACGTTTATTAGAAATAATCTAAAGAGCCATATAGATTATATATTAATTTCGATCGAGCTCTGGTCGATGGCCCTTGATTTAGTAGTTGACGACAGAACAGAGAGTGACCACTACACATTACGCTTGACATTGGCAGCTCACCTTTTTCATCTTGTTACTCCAAGCTCAAGAGAACCTGATAGTGATAATATAGATCTACTATTAAGTAATAATCGGTGAGCTCTAAAATGGCCCTCGATTGGGGGAAACGCAGCGGCAATTAAACAGATCTATGAAACTTTTGCAGATGGGGTTTCTTCGTATAAAGATTTACCTGTTTCAGATATTCTGATTATGTATATTCACTGCAAATTAGTCAAAGAGTTATTACCGTTACTGAGTAAAATTCCGAAGAAAGCTAATAATGGGACCATAGTGGCTGCGGAGTTGAAAAGCCCGTGGTAGAATAAAGCATGCTGCACTGCAAATAATGAGCTCATTTTGGCCTCAAAAACCAAACATATAGCGGCCTTAAGGGAAAAAAGTAACCCTGGGTGTAGTGGGCGTAGTGGGGCTACGTGGAGCATCGCGTAGTGTGGCAAATCTACGCACACTCGCGTGCTCTGCGTAGCCCCACTACGCACCTCCCGCCTCCCTCCCACCCTCATTTTAAAATAAGTTAAAGTATTATAAAAGTAAATTAAATACCTTACCTGCGGTGCGGCGTCCCGGGGCTCCCTCTTCCTGCTTGACAACAACTTCTTCTCACAAATGCGGATGCGCTGATGCCGGCGCATGCGCTTTTCTCAGATAAGAAGATTACATGAGGATAACTGGGCAAGGGTCAGATGGGGCCCACAAGGTGAATTAACTGAACCAATTAGGGTTAATAGGGGTGTAAGACAGGGGTGCGTTTTAGCCCCAACTTTATTTTCGTTGTATGTCAATGACATCCCTGATTACCTCTTGGGCTGTGATCATGATTCTCCCAGGCTGGGGGGGGTGTCATTACCGGCACTCCTCTTCGCTGATGATATGATTTTAATTTCCCAAACACCGAAAGGTTTGCAAATAATAAATTGTTTTGGGATATACTGCAAAGACAAGGGGCTAGAAATAAACTCCAGTAAAACTAAATATATGGCAGTTAACCCACATAAAACCTTTAGGAAAAATATAACTGTGGATAACCAGAAGATCTTAATTCCTTAGGTATCACCTTGGATTCAAAAATGACTTGGAGACCTCAGCTAGAAAAAAGTAAAACTATATTACTCCAGAACACTTTCCCATTAATAAGGAAAATTGAAAGTAGTTTATCCAAAGTAGTTTCACCGGCTCTTGAAGTATACAAATATAAGGCGCAATCGGCTTCATTGTACGGGGCAGAGCTGTGGGGCCCCGTGACGAATGACACATTCAAGGTGGGTGAAAATACGTTTCTTAGGAAAGTACTGAGGGGCATATTATCAAGCACGGCGTTGAAATTATCGCCGCTTTAGCTAAAGCGGCGATAATTTTATCGCCTGTCTTGATAATATGCCCCCATGTCTCCCCATACGAACACCACTGACTCCTGTATTGATGGATGTAAATTTTCATTGTGTGGATGATCAGACTAACTTACGACCATTGTTGTTTTGGGTTCGCCTGTGGTGCACAGATGAGCTTATCCATTATAGAGAGGGCCTTGAGGAAATCCTAGGATTTAATAAATGTGTAGGCTTGATTTGGTTAAAGCACATTCACGATTGGTTTTTTAAATTGGGACTTAGGCATTTTTGGGATGAGCCGTCTGGCTTGACAACGACCTCAGCGGAGGGAGGACCTCACCGAGCAGAGGGCTGCTCGGAGACACTCCTAGGGCGGGTCATTTCCGGGTCAGGTAGCGTTCTAGTCTTCGTGCTGCCTGACTACATAACCGGATGCAGTTTCCTTCGCGCAGCGGATGCACGTAGCAGGCGCGCCGGCGGCGCGCCAAAGGCAAGCCCGTCTGCGCCTGTCCGCGACCGGCCGGGACCTAGGGCCACATCCCCTGGCGGCCTTCGCAACCCTCTCTGCTATAGCGCTCAGTCACTCAGGGCTCTGAGGGAATCTATCGAGACACACTGCGCACACTCTTTAGAGGTCGCTAACAATCCCTCCGGCTGCTCCTCCTGTAACTATAAACTGCAGCCTCGCCGGAAGAATACTCCCACCCTTGACCCTCCCTTGAAACTGTTACTTTTGAATTGTCGCTCTCTCCCCAGACATTCCACGGAACTCCACCTTCTATTAGAAGACCTCCAACCAGACCCCCTATTCCTAACGGAAACCTGGTTACATGACGACTCCAATCCAGCCATCGTTCAAACTTTATATCCTGGTTACCTTATACATAGGGCGGACCGTAAAACAGCCAGAGGCGGAGGACTAGCCATAATCTATAAAGATAATCTAAGCTGTCGGTCCTCATTGGAGGGCCCTCCTGATTGTGAAAGCATGCATTTTTCCCTAGAAATTTCATCTACCCGTACTTTCTCTGGTCTTTTACTATACCGTCCACCAGGACCCACTGGCCAATTTCTTAATTCTCTCCCCTTATTTGTGGACGATCGAGCCATGAACTCTGCCAGCTTCACTATTCTCGGTGACCTCAACATCCATTTGGATGATTCCTCCAACCATTTAGCCACTGAGTTATCAACTTGCCTTTCTGCTCTTCAAATCATTCAAAAGGGCTTCGCTCCGACTCATGACAAAGGCCATCTACTTGACCCAGTGTTTAGCAATGATCAGAAGCTATCGGTGGGTGCACCTCTTCCCCTCCCTTGGACCGATCATTTTCTAGTCCCCCTAACTTGGGAGTCCTGTACCCTTAACCCCCCTCAGAAGACCTCTCTGACTCTGGAGAGGAAATGGTCGAATCTCTCGGCTAGTCAATGGTCCAATACGCTCAATGTCACTAGACCTCCCTATGACCCTAACCCTGAATTGGCAAACAGTAACTTCAACTCATGGATCCTTAACTCCATGGACACGCTCTTGCCAAAATTACCAGCCCACAAAAGAACCAGGGAAAAATCTGCTCCATGGTTCACTCCTAAGTTAAGGAAACTTAAACAGTCCTGTAGACAACTAGAAAGGAGATGGAGACTGAATTATGAGGAAGTAAGGAAAATTGAGTATAGAAAAGCAATAATATCCTATAAAGCAGAGATCAAAATGGCACAAATATACTTCTATGAGGATAAAATCAATGCAGCCGCCTTTGCCCCCGAAGAAATAGTTCGAATTGCCAAATCTCTTTCTTCCCTACCGCAGGAATCCCCCAATGACGACGATGCCACTCAGCACTGCAATGATCTAGCTGAATATTTCTATCAGAAAATTCAGTTGATATGTCAGCCTTTTTCTCCCTTTTCGCCAGATCATATTTGTCCTAGTACTAGAGCCTAAACAAAGAATTCTCTATAAGAATTCCCTATAATTTACGCTAAAGCCTTGGACAGTCTCCTTGCCAGGGTTACGTCTGGCTCTCCAATAGATCCTGCCCCTCCACGATACCTTTCACTTGTCTATAATACTATTGGCCCAGTCATTGTAGACGTATTAAATTCCTCCATCACCTCCGGCGTAGTGCCTCGGGCTTGGAAATGTGCACAGGTCAGAGCCCTCCTAAAAAAAACAACCTTGACCGCTCGAATATGGCTAACTACCGCCCTATCTCTCTTCTCCCGTGGTTAAGTAAACTTCTTGAAAGACATATTAACTCCATATTAGTCAACTACCTTGAATCAAACAACCTACTGCATGTATCCCAAACAGGGTTTCGTCCTCAGCTGGGCACTGAGACTGCCCTGCTCGTAGTCACTGAAGAAGCCAGAAGACTTTTGGATCAGGGCGGCTCAGCGGCCATTATCCTTTTAGACCTCAGTGCTGCTTTGGACACTGTCAACCATAACATCCTGCTTGAGCGGCTGGTTAATCTGAGAGTGGGAAAAAAGGCACTCACCTGGATTCAGTCCTTCTTAAAGGATCGATTCTTTCAAGTTTTTGAGGGGAACTCCACTTCCAATCAATGGCCTCTCAGCTGTGGAGTCCCGTAGGGCTCATCCGTGAGCCCCACTCTTTTTAATTCCTACATGGCCCCACTAGCTGAGATAGTCCTTCCATTTGGCATCAAAATCATCACCTACACAGATGACACCCAATTGGTGGTGGCACTAAACCATCCTGAGGGATCATCCTGCGCTCTAGGTTCCTGCCTAGAGGCAGTAGCTCAATGGATGGACCGTTCTCACCTCAAATTAAATGGGGAGAAGACTGAACTCATGTTCTTGGGCAAAATTTCTTCCCCCACCCCGCCACTCAGCTGGCCGTACTGTCTTGGACCTATGCCCACTCCCAAAAAACAGATTAAGAGCCTTGGCGTATGGCTCGACAGCTCCCTCTGTTTTAACCACCAGGCCACTAAGCTCTGGGCCACTTGCTTTGGCCTGCTGCGAATGCTCAGGAAAATTCTCCCCCTGCTCCCTTTTCAGGCTAGGAGAATCATGGTTCAGGCTCTGATTCTGTCCCGCTTGGATTATGGGAACGCACTTTACCTGGGCGCCCCTCAATCTACTCTCCACAGACTTCAAGTGATCCAGAACTGTGCAGCACGCCACCTACTACAGATTCCCCGTAGACAATCTGCAAAGCCTGCCCTAAAGAATCTCCACTGGCTGCCCACCCGAGCCAGGATCCAGTTCAAAGCCATGTGCCTTGCACACAAACCTATCTGGAAAAATGGCTCTCACATTATACAGTCCTTGGTCACTCCCTACCAACCCTCCAGTGTGGAAATTTAGCGTGCAAACTGAACATTATCTGCGCCATCTTGCCTCTCACCAGCGCCACGCATAGCGAATGCACGGCCGCCATTTTAGGCACCCCACTCTCTCTCCCCGCTCACTCTCGATCGCCAGCGCTTTCCCCCGGCGCTGCAAGCATCCCCCGCGCGCCGGCCACCCCCGCTCTCTCATACAGGCCATAAACCCTCTCCTTCTGCGCGACCCTGCTACGGAACCACATCCGACCGACATCCCATACATGGTCATGCCTCTCCTTTGATAACCCCCTTCCTCTGCGCCCCATTGTCTGAACTGGTCCCAGGCCATCACCTAGCCCTGCGGATGCAGTTTATTGCCCCTACTGTAAGGGAAACACCCCACATCAAAGGGATTACAGTAGATCAAAGCCCCTACTCCCTGAGACCCGACCGGTCACACACACCCCCAGGAATTGGCGGAATACCCTGCTGCGCAATAGCCATCTCCTACTGTGGGTGGGGTGGGAACTTCTACTGTATCTATGTGTGGGATCGGATCTGAACCAGGGCTTCAGGGGATATTCCCCCATACTTCAAGGGAATCTCAAGAATGTACTATGTGTAATAAAGCAATAAACCAGTGTATAAGAGACCAGGTCTCAGAGATGCAGTTAGAGCACCTCGTGACGATACCTTGCTGTCTGATCTGATGTGTTCTGCTCCGACGGAATAAAACTTTGTTTCCTGCCTTCCAGTCTCCGGCGCCTGCCTCTTTCATTGGTAAATTATCGAGTGGTATAAGAGGCGATTACCGCCGGGCAAATACTTGAAAGGTTATCGACTGAAACTGCCGCTACCATTTAACAATTGGCGTCCCAAACGTGGGGCCCATCAGCGACACGTGGATCCAGTGGGAGAGGTCCCGACGACAGAGTGAACGACTGCAACGATCGGGAGAGCTCCTGCCCAATAGACCCTCGTCTGGCAGCCGATCATCCGAACTTCACTGGTTCCGAGCAGACCTCTCTCGAGTGATCTACGGTCCTGACTGGGAACCATCAGGAGTGCCGCGGCAAATACGGAGAGTAGAGGACGATCGGGCGCTGGAGGCGGAAGACGAGAAACTGTCCACGCGGTCCGGGTAAGGTCGTGATACACGACAAAATGCGAAATAATTGATTGATTGTTTAAAGCTTTGGAAATACTAGTATTGCTCATTGATTGTGCTCATTGATTGTTCTCTTTGAGATATTCGCTGTCTACAAACGGGGAGGAGTAGAAATACTCTCTCTCTCTCTCCCTTTGCAGATAGTGAAGGGTAGGTAACGCAGACTTTTGTCCCCATTGAAACCCGTCGTGCCTATCTTTATCTCCCCATTGATTGATTGTCCGAACATTGATTGTTTTGGAGAATAGTGCTTTTTGAGATATTCTCTGTTTGCAAATAACGTAGAATAGGAATATTCTGTCTAGTCTTTGCAAATAGTGAAGGGTAGGTAATGCTGACTTTTGTCCCCGTTGAAACCCGTCATGCCTATCTTTATCTCCCATTGATTGATTGATTGATTGTCCGAACACTAGTTGTTCGATATTGGTTCTTTGGAGGTATTCTCTGCTTACAAATAACGAGGAATAGAGATATTCTGTCTAGTCTTTGCAAGCAGTGAAAAGATAGGTAGTGCTGACTTTTGTCCCCGTTGAAACCCGTCATGCCTATCTTCTCCCCACTGATTGGTAGTTGGTTCTGCCCGGACCGCTTATTAGAGGTGAACCATCCGGCTCCACTGGAGGGCACCCCTAATAAGGACATGTTCACTAAATATGGACTAGTCGCCGTAGCTTATACCAAGCTATGGCATAAATATACAAAGAAGGACCCCGAGAGTCAGTGGCCACTGATGGGATCCTTCGACGACCATAAGATAGAAACGCTAGAAATAGCTCTGCGTAGCAATAAGACCACGCCTACTATGCTTGACAGTATTGGCATGTGGCGCAAAGAAGCAACGCAACGGAAAAAGAGGGAAGAAGTAAAAGCAGAAAAGGAATTACGAAAGGCAGCTCACCTTGCCGCTAGAAAGTTAGAAGAAGAAATAAAGGAGAGAAGGGAAACTAAATTAAGACAGGAGCCCGAAACATCAGGACAGTACGCTGTTAGGACCCCTTCTTTGCTCTACCCTGAGTTGTCCTCCAAGCAGCGAACGAATGACGAATTACTGTTAGGTCCCCCGATCATTTACATGCCCCCTCCATATGCACCCTCCCAGTCAGTAGTGCAACACCCACAACCCCCGAACACGAGCGAAAGCAGTACCGGGGCCTCGGTCCTCACGGCCTCCACGCCGGCCGAGCCTCCTGCGCTGAACACAACGTCGGCTATAACGTTAGACGACCTAGAGATGAGAAAGAAAGAGTCCACCAGAATGAATCGATTAACGAAGGATGAACGAGCAGGAATTGATAAGATAGTAGGGACACTGGTGGAGCGAAAGGAAAGTGAGGAGTATATAACAGACGTGTACAACTCGTATGCCGACAGCCGCAGACGACACTTCGTCGTACGGCTCTGTTATCACGCCCTGAATGCGTATGAGGAAAGATACCACGATAAAGGTCCCGAAGGCTTAGCAGCCCTATATAGGAAGGTAGACATCGGAGAGGAAAGAGAGGGCGACGTGACGAACCTCTTTACTCGTACACTCGAGGTCTACCGACACCTTAGAGAACATAGGCAGACCACCAAAGCAGAAACCCCCATAGCGACTAAGCCCCAGGAAGGAAGGGCTGAGGCCATGATGCCCATCAAAGAAGCTGCCCCCTACTGGGTCCCCCCACGAGGTCAGGGAACGCATGACGACATCAACCACCAAGATGCGAAGGGGAGGGTTGTATATAACTGGGTCTACCAGCCGTGGGACCGGCAAGATATTTTGACCTTTAGAAAAACTCTACCCGACTTGAGAAAGAACCCGACTGCCTTCTACACTGAACTGGGTACAGCCTTAGGTTCTACGATTATGACTTTAGCAGATATCGACTTGTTCTTTGGGCTATGTCTGCCGGCTGATGTGTGGAAACAAATCCGGAAAGTTGACCACGCTGAGCCGTTCGGATATACCTGGGTACAACTCGATACCATAGATAAGCAGCGAGAACCAGGACAGAAACCCCCAAAAGCCATATTAGAGCTCCCAGACAAGATTGTACTAAAACTGAAGACTCTAATCCCAGAAAGAAAGGTAGACTGGTCGATAGTAACGGCTTGCCGCCAGAAACCCCAGGAGGATGTGTCTGAATACTTCTCCCGATTCGAGACTGTGTTTTCCGATTACAGTGGCCAAGACATGACCACCGCAACCAGACATCACCTCTTTGTCCAGAATTATGTGAAGGGTCTGTCACAAGAAATCTCCCAGAAACTACAGACCAGCGAGAGTAGTTGGGCAGCCTCCAAACCCGCAGCAATTCTCCAGATGGCCCAATACTACGAAAATCAGAAAAACGAGAACGATAGGGCATCAGAGAAGAAGAAAAAGGAACTGAAGGAGAGGGTAATGATAGCACAGTTGCAAGGGGTGACCATAGGAAGGGAACCCCCGAAAGAGAATTACCACCCAACCGCCCCTAGAAAGCTACCCCCTAGAGACCATACACCTGCACCCTACAACGGACGGAGAGACTTAGATGGGAACCAATGTGCGTTCTGTAGAGGGTTCGGACACTGGAAATCCCAGTGCCCGGTCCTTCTGGAACTAAACAAAAATAGGGATCCCAGAGACACAGCATATGACCCCAGAAACAGAGGACAGGGACGAGGGCACACGAACGACGCAACCAACGTCAGGCCAGGCAAACCAAACACCTTTGACCGCCCCCGACAAAACCAGTGTCAGCAGTCCGACTATGAAAGCACCCATGACTTTGCATAGGACCGCCAGGGGCAAGGGAGGGATCCAGTCGAACTCCGTGTTGACCAGCAAGGCCCTTACGTCACTGCTAAGGTCTTGGGCACAAAATCTCCATTCCTGGTAGACACTGGGGCGACACGTAGTGCGTTATCCAAACGACTGATCCCTAGGGCACCCTTGTCTGGCTCACATGTAACCTCAATAGGCTTCGATGGAACGCCCTCCACTAACCCCTTATCAGCACCAATCTCCTTTGACTTAGAAGATAACACCACTGACACGACCTTTCTGCTCTCCTCCAACACCCCCGATGCTATTATGGGACTTGATTTGCTAAAACATTTTCGAGCTACCATCAGATGCTCCCCAGACGGAGTTCGAGTCATCCTACACGATAACCCAGATCTGTCCAGACCCTGTCACACACGGCGTATGCTCTCTATAACCGATGCTGACATGTCCCTACTCGACACATTACCTTCACATCTATGGGCTAAAACCGACTCAGATGTAGGGTGCATGGTGATTGACCCAGTACATATAACCGTCCGACCAGACGCAGTACTCCCAAAGCTTCCACAGTATCGGATATCACCCGAAGGCGAGAAGGCATTGGTGGAAATCATCGAGTCCCTAGTCGAGGCAGGAGTGGTAGAAGAAGTAGTCAGTAATGTTTGCAACAGCCCTATCCTACCCATTGTAAAGAAGCAAGGCGCGGGGGAGATTTTCTTCAGTCTTCTGTGCAGCAGAATGTCGAAGTTCCCGTCTTCTTCTTAGTTTCAAGTTGATTCCAGGATGTCTGAAGTCTTAGGACACAGCTCCTACCTTTATTCGGATTCTAGGGGCCGGACTACCTGCTAGGTCCCTCCCTATGGGTGGGACCAGGAAGGGGGGTGGTTACACCCCCAATCCTTTGTCCAGCTCGCCCCAGGCCCGGGACTGGTGTGCCCCAGGACCGGTTTGAACTGGCATATGCACCGAGGCTCCTTGTGAGCCACAGGCATGTCTGGTTTCTTTCAAGCCCTACCTGACCAATACACAAAATCCTGTCTGGGGTGATGCTCGCACCTCCCCTGGCAGGAAACCCTTTGTCCACACCTCCCAAGCTGGAAGGACTCCCAGCAGCAGGAGGGCAGACTTGTGTCTGTGGTGGCAGTATCCATTTTGTGGAGCTGAGGCTATGTCTGATTTTACCCGGGTTTCAGGTACTGTACATGTCGTGTCCCTCTAGAAGGGTGGAATGCTAACCCCGTCGCCAGAATTGGCGAGGGGTTAGTATTCCAATTCGTATGACACCTTACTCGACATGTTTTGATAAAGCCAAACCAAAGATAGCATTTAACCGTGAGGTTCATAATGCACTTAAGAGTATATGGTATGACGATATCTGGAAACGGTAGAAGGAAGTTGTTCCGACCACTGCAGACAGGCTCAGCTCATGCCAGAGCACCATCTCACATGGAACCAAGCACTCTGCCTTCAGGATTGTTAAGGCCTGCCATAGGAGTGACTTATAGGTTAACATGTGTCCCATTTAAGGTTAGGTATAGGTATACTACACCTAAGTAAGAGGTGGTTACACCAACTTACCCCAGCTGAGTGATCAACCAGTTGTGTCAAATTTGTTAGGCCAAGCCTGGGATGGCATAATACATGCTTCAGCCCCTGGCAGGCCTTAGATACACCAATGCCCTGGGTACCTAGTGTACACTGGTACCGGGGCTCACAGGGTGATCCACTTCCAATTGGTTATGCACCTAGGGTGCATAGTGTCAATTTAGTTAGAGAGAACAGCAGGCTGGGGGTCTGATTAGCAGGCCCACAGCCTCAATATGTCAAAAACCAGTGAAGCAAAAAGCAAAAATTTGGGGTGACCATAGGATAGCAGACCCTACTCTCCTACACAACCCCCCCCACCCCAAACGCAGGGACATTAAACTAGCCTTGACCAGTCTTGTCTTCATGTCCTAAGTGGAAGTACCTGGAGAGACCATCTGCATTCCCATGGTCTGTACCTGGCCGGTGCTCCACTGTAAAGTCCATACCCTGTAGGGAAATGGACCACCTAAGCAGTTTGGGGTTTTCACCCTTCATCTGATTTAGCCACAAGAGGGGCTTATGGTCGGTCTGAATCTTAAAGTGAGTGCCAAACAAGTATGGCCTCAGCTTCTTCAGGGCCCACAGCAAAGGCCTCCCTCTCAATAGCTGACCAATTCTTCTCTCTGGGGGTCAACCTTCTGCTAATAAAAGCAATGGGTTGGTCTTGACCATCTACATTAAGTTGTGACAGCACAGCTCCCACACCCAACTCAGAAGCATCTGTTTGGACAATAAACTCTTTGGAGTAGTCAGGACTTTTCAGGATAGGTGCAGAGCACATGGCCTTCTTCAGGTCATCAAATGCCTTTTGACAGCTTACTGTCCACTGAACCTTTTTGGGCATCTTTTTGGATGTCAGATCATTAAGAGGAGTCACAATGGACCCATAGTTCTTAACAAACTTCCTGTAGTACCCAGTCAAGCCCAAGAAAGCTCGAACTTGAGTCTGGGTGGTTGGAGGGGACCAGTCCTTGATGGATTGTATATTACTCTCCAGTGGTTGAACTTGGCCTCCACCTACAAGGTGGCCCAAATACACAACCTTACTCTGCCCTATCTGGCACTTAGTAGCCTTGATAGTGAGGCCTGCCCTTTGCAGAGCCTCAAGAGCCTTCTTCAGGTGGATCAGGTGATCCTCCCAGGTGGAGCTAAAGACAGCAATGTCATCAGGATATGCTGCACAAAAGTCATCCAACCAAGTAAGGACTTGATTCACCAACCTTTGGAAGGTGGCAGGTGCATTCTTCAGACCAAAGGGCATTACCACAAATTGATAATGCCCACCTGGGGTTGAGAATGCTGTTTTGGCCTTAGACTCCTCAGCTAATCTGATTTGCCAATAGCCAGCTGTCAAGTCAAATGTGCTCAAAAACTTAGCAGAAGCTAGTTTGTCTATGAGCTCATCTTCCCTTGGAATAGGATGTGCATCTGTCCTGGTGACAGCATTGAGTCCTCTGTAATCCACACAGAACCTCATCTCTCTCTTGCCATCTTTGGTGTGAGGTTTAGGGACCAGAACCACTGGGCTAGCCCAGGGGCTCTCTGAGGGTTCAATGACACCCAGTTCCAGCATTTTGTGTACCTCAGCCTTTATACAGTCCCTGACGTGGTCAGGTTGTCTGTAAAGTTTGTTCTTTACAGGCAGACTGTCACCAGTGTCCACCACATGGGTACACCAGTCAGTTTGACTAGGTATCAAGGAAAACATGTGTTGAAATGATTGTAGAACCTGTCTACATTCCATCTGCTGATGATCAGTGAGGTTGCCTCCAAGGGTCACTCCTTCAACTGAGCCATCTTCAGGGATCTGAGACAACAGGTCTGGGAGAGGGTCACTCTCTTCCTCCTGTCCCTCATCTGCAGCCATGAGCAAGCCCATGTCTGCCCTGTCAACATATGCTTTTAACCTGTTAACATGGAGTACCCTGTGGGGACTCCTGGGAGTTCCTAGGTCTACCAAGTAGGTAACCTCTCCCTTCTTTTCCAGGATTGTATGGGGTCCAGACCATTTGTCTTGGAGTGCTGCTGGGGCCACTGGCTCCAACACCCATACCTTCTGTCCTGGCTGAAACTCAACCAAGACAGCCTTTTGGTCATGCCAAGCTTTCTGTAAGGCCTGGCTTGCCTCAAGGTTTTTGGATGCCTTCTCCATATACTCAGCCATCCTGGAGCGGAGACCAAGTACATAGTCCACTATGTCTTGTTTAGGCGTTTTGAGAGGTAACTCCCATCCTTCCTTCACTAAACACAGTGGGCCTCTCACAGGGTGCCCAAACAACAATTCAAAGGGGCTGTAGCCAACTCCTTTTTGTGGGACCTCTCTGTAAGCAAACAGAAGGCAGGGTAGAAGGATGTCCCATCTTCGCCTGAGCTTTTCAGGTAATCCTTTGATCATACCCTTTAGGGTCTTGTTGAATCTCTCAACAAGCCCATTGCATTGTGGGTGATAAGGAGTGGTGAACTTGTAGTTGACACCACATTCCTTCCACATAGCTGTCAAGTATCCTGACATGAAGTTGGTACCTCTGTCAGAAACCACCTCCTTAGGAAACCCCCTCTGGAGAATACTCCCAGCAGGGCCCTGGCCACAACAGGAGCTGTAGTGGTCCTAAGGGGAATTGCCTCTGAATACCTGGTGGCATGATCCACTACCACCAGTATCCATTTTGTGGAGCTGAGGCTATGTCTGATTTTACCCGGGTTTCAGGTACTGTACATGTCGTGTCCCTCTAGAAGGGTGGAATGCTAACCCCGTCGCCAGAATTGGCGAGGGGTTAGTATTCCAATTCGTATGACACCTTACTCGACATGTTTTGATAAAGCCAAACCAAAGATAGCATTTAACCGCGAGGTTCATAATGCACTTAAGAGTATATGGTATGACGATATCTGGAAACGGTAGAAGGAAGTTGTTCCGACCACTGCAGACAGGCTCAGCTCATGCCAGAGCACCATCTCACATGGAACCAAGCACTCTGCCTTCAGGATTGTTAAGGCCTGCCATAGGAGTGACTTATAGGTTAACATATGTCCCATTTAAGGTTAGGTATAGGTATACTACACCTAAGTAAGAGGTGGTTACACCAACTTACCCCAGCTGAGTGATCAGCCAGTTGTGTCAGATTGTTAGGCCAGGCCTGGGGTGGCATAATACATGCTGCAGCCCTTGGCAGGCCTTGGGTACACCAATGCCCTGGGTACCTAGTGTACACTGGTACAGGGGCTGACAGGGTGATCCACTTCCAATTGGTTATGCACCTAGGGTGCATAGTTGTAGTTTAGTAGAGAGAACAGCAGGCTGGGGGTCTGATTAGCAGGCCCACAGCCTCAATATGTCAAAAACCAGTGAAGCAAAAATCAAAAATTTGGGGTGACCATAGGATAGCAGACCCTACTCTCCTACAATTACCATGTAATGTACAGAGGAGGCTGACTTGAGAACTCAGAGGTGCTGGTAGCCATATGTACAATCATATACAACCCGCAGGTATGGAAATACTCTCAGTGCTCAGTGCTTTGAAGTTCACGGGTTAGGACAGAGCTCGCCCTCAACACTGACCACTTGCGGGAGGACCTTGGTTCAACCCGCAGGGGTTTCGACTCTTAAAGGCGGCCGAGGGCAGGTTGACCTCATTGGCAGCGGAGGGTTCCTCACCCTCAGAGCCCTGCCCAAGAAACGCCACTTTAGATGGTTCATCTTTTACAAGGGTGGCCCTTCGAGAAGAAGGGGTCAGAGCTCTGACTCCTGAAATGGGCAGTTTCTGAGAAGATACTTCGGAATAGCATTATGGGATGACGTATGCGTGATGCATGCAAGTCCGAAGACACTCCGTGCCCCTGTGGGATTACTGATATCAGGACGGTATTGGTTAGGAATACAGTACCAAGGATACAAACTAATCACATTTACTTGTATATACTAATATGGTGCTAATTCATCTTAAACTCATTTGCTATTACTTGTTAAAGTGCCATTTCCTGGCTTCTGCTGACCAGGCCTCAGTTAGGCCTCAACCCCATCTTGTTCAATATGGATGCCTCCTCCTGCATATTCACCGTTCATTGTGTGCAGCACAAATTCAAATTATATTCAAATTCAATGTAATTGATATAGATCTCATCAGAGACCCATAATATATACAATCAAAAATAATTGATTAAAAGGACAAGTAAAATACCTGACAGTCTCAATACAAGCATGCTATTAATAAATAGATAAAAATGAGTTTTTTAAAACATATATAGATTGCAACAGACACAAATTCATCAGGTGGTGCCTTCACTAATGCAATCATATGAATTACTTTAATTTATATTTAAAACACAAAGGTTTAAGAACACGGCTCCTAGCTTCCGTCACTGTTTTACAGGGACAGACAAAAATAACGCACTTAATGTCTTGAGACCCACCCTTACAGAGCTCACATGTTCCAGTCTTATCTCCTTTGTCAAAACAAAGCCTAAACAAATTATTTGACGGTAAAATGTCCAATCTTACAGATTAAAATACGCCTAGTGCTATGTTTCAATGCAGTCCTCGGGTATTCGGGATTCTGCTTGAATTATAAAGTGTCAGGACAGGGTTTGTAAGTTTCTGCTGCACACAGTCCAGCTGAGTCATGCTTGTTTATTTCCATTGATGCTGTTCTTGCTGTTCATGAAGAAAACTTTCCACCAGGACTCAGCAATGTTGCAGTTTCCCAAGGCCCTTCCACCAGCTGCTGCTCAGCATGCATTGAGGCTGGCTGCTGCTGCTCAGCATGCATTGAGGCTGGCTGCTGCTGCTCAGCATGCATTGAGGCTGGCTGCTGCTGCTCAGCATGCATTGAGGCTGGCTGCTGCTGCTCAGCATGCAGTGAGGCTGGCTGCTGCTGCTCCGCATGCATTGATGCTGGCTGCTGCTGCTCAGCATGCATTGAGGCTGGCTGCTGCTGCTCAGCATGCATTGAGGCTGGCTGCTGCTGCTCAGCATGCATTGAGGCTGACTGCTGCTGCTCAGCATTCATTGAGGCTGGCTGCTGCTGCCTAGCATGCATTGAGGCTGGCTGCTGCTGCTCCGCATGCATTGAGGCTGGCTGCTGCTGCTCCGCATGCATTGAGGCTGGCTGCTGCTGCTCCGCATGCATTGATGCTGGCTGCTGCTGCTAAGCATGCATTGAGGCTGGCTGCTGCTGCTCAGCATGCATTGAGGCTGGCTGCTGCTGCCTAGCATGCATTGAGGCTGGCTGCTGCTGCTCCGCATGCATTGATGCTGGCTGCTGCTGCTCCACATGCATTGATGCTGGCTGCTGCTGCTCAGCATGCATTGAGGCTGGCTGCTGCTGCTCAGCATGCAGTGAGGCTGGCTGCTGCTGCTAAGCATGCATTGAGGCTGGCTGCTGCTGCTCAGCATGCATTGAGGCTGGCTGCTGCTGCTCAGCATGCATTGAGGCTGGCTGCTGCTGCTCCGCATGCATTGAGGCTGGCTGCTGCTGCTCCGCATGCATTGAGGCTGGCTGCTGCTGCTCCGCATGCATTGAGGCTGGCTGCTGCTGCTCAGCATGCATTGAGGCTGGCTGCTGCTGCTCAGCATGCATTGAGGCTGGCTGCTGCTGCTCAGCATGCATTGAGGCTGGCTGCTGCTGCTCAGCATGCATTGAGGCTGGCTGCTGCTGCTCCGCATGCATTGAGGC
The DNA here is from genome assembly GCF_964204655.1 of Triturus cristatus. Taxonomy (NCBI): domain Eukaryota; kingdom Metazoa; phylum Chordata; class Amphibia; order Caudata; family Salamandridae; genus Triturus; species Triturus cristatus. The sequence continues at coordinate 46,432,364 of NC_140589.1, forward strand.
TGGCTGCTGCTGCTCAGCATGCAGTGAGGCTGGCTGCTGCTGCTCCGCATGCATTGATGCTGGCTGCTGCTGCTCAGCATGCATTGAGGCTGGCTGCTGCTGCTCAGCATGCATTGAGGCTGGCTGCTGCTGCTCAGCATGCATTGAGGCTGACTGCTGCTGCTCAGCATTCATTGAGGCTGGCTGCTGCTGCCTAGCATGCATTGAGGCTGGCTGCTGCTGCTCCGCATGCATTGATGCTGGCTGCTGCTGCTCAGCATGCATTGAGGCTGGCTGCTGCTGCTCAGCATGCAGTGAGGCTGGCTGCTGCTGCTAAGCATGCATTGAGGCTGGCTGCTGCTGCTCAGCATGCATTGAGGCTGGCTGCTGCTGCTCAGCATGCATTGAGGCTGGCTGCTGCTGCTCCGCATGCATTGAGGCTGGCTGCTGCTGCTCCGCATGCATTGAGGCTGGCTGCTGCTGCTCAGCATGCATTGAGGCTGGCTGCTGCTGCTCAGCATGCATTGAGGCTGGCTGCTGCTGCTCAGCATGCATTGAGGCTGGCTGCTGCTGCTCAGCATGCATTGAGGCTGGCTGCTGCTGCTCCGCATGCATTGAGGCTGGCTGCTGCTGCTCCGCATGCATTGAGGCTGGCTGCTGCTGCTCCGCATGCATTGAGGCTGGCTGCTGCTGCTCAGCATGCATTGAGGCTGGCTGCTGCTGCTCAGCATGCATTGAGGCTGGCTGCTGCTGCTCAGCATGCATTGAGGCTGGCTGCTGCTGCTCCGCATGCATTGAGGCTGGCTGCTGCTGCTCCGCATGCATTGAGGCTGGCTGCTGCTGCTCAGCATTCATTGAGGCTGGCTGCTGCTGCTCAGCATGCATTGAGGCTGGCTGCTGCTGCTCAGCATGCATTGAGGGCTGGCTGCTGCTGCTCCGCATGCATTGAGGCTGGCTGCTGCTGCTCAGCATGCATTGAGGCTGGCTGCTGCTGCTCAGCATGCTTTGAGGCTGGCTGCTGCTGCTCAGCATGCTTTGAGGCTGGCTGCTGCTGCTCAGCATGCTTTGAGGCTGGCTGCTGCTGCTCAGCATGCATTGAGGCTGGCTGCTGCTGCTCAGCATGCATTGAGGCTGGCTGCTGCTGCACAGCATGCATTGAGGCTGGCTGCTGCTGCTCAGCATTCATTGAGGCTGGCTGCTGCTGCTCAGCATGCTTTGAGGCTGGCTGCTGCTGCTCAGCATGCATTGAGGCTGGCTGCTGCTGCTCTTGTAACTGGTTTGTCCTGCCATATCCGGGTGACATCAGCAGAGAGTGGGCAAAACCAATGTTCATGTAGTGGAATAGCGCTTTAATGGTAAGGCAGTATGACGTTTTATAAAACCGCTCTGAGGTGCAAAAGCGTAATTCTTTTGCTCACACCGTGACGTTGCAGAAAGGAATGCTTTCTTATGCAAGAGAACTGTGTATCCACCCCAGATTTTGGGGGTGAGCCAGAGCTTTCCTGAAGACTTTCCGATGCTCATGGGAATGCTGCCCGATTACTTATCGATTTTGCTGCGCATTTGGGACTTTGAATTTTTCAGATTTTTCACCTTATTCTGTAATGTCCTATTTACCGAGAGCCTTTAGGGCAATGACTTCATCCATTTGCATTTACAAATTCTGTGCCAAACCTTTACAATTTTTATAATAAATTAACATTTCTATTCCTGCTCTAGAACTTAATTATTGCCTCTACCCTTGCTTATCTGAGTGTAGTTTGACAGCTGTAATTTGCCTTATCTCGGGGACGCATTGCCTCATGAAATTGAGGTTTAACTCTGTCTCCGATTCACCCACCTACCAAAGTGCTGTTGAGGTCATTTTCTGAGATGTACAATCTAGGGGTTCCCTGCTCCCAGTAAGGGACATTGCTGAGCTGCGCTGCATGAAAGGTGCGCGTCTTATGGTCAAAATAGTGTTTGTGTAGGAAGGCATTACTTCCTGCACAAAAACAATCCTTAAGATACTTTTCCTCTTTCATGTGTGCTTAGGAAGTCACAAAGAGAAATAAAGATATTTCTCCTCTTTATGCCAGTCTTGGGTAGGGTCGCCATGTTGGCTCAAACCCACATTGACTGACTTTAGTCGAGGAGCCGCCACTGGATGACAACAGCTCTGAATCATGTCCCTAGTATTCACTCACCAAATTCTTTATCCCAATGCATTCATCTTTTGGCCTCATTGCTTGTACTAGTGTTTAGTCACCTCCAGTGTTGGATGTGACCCTTTCTGCAGGGCCACCCCCAACATTTTTGTCTTCAGCCTCCTGTTTTCTGAACCTGTTTTTGATGGCTTTTAGGACTCAGCGCTTTACCACAACTAATCAGGGTAGGCCCTAAAGAGCCCGAAGCGCAGAATGCAGTGTATTTATAAAGTTGGTCATGCACTTTTAAGTTTTGCGTGTCCTGGTAGTAAACAACTCCTAAATGTGTTTTTCACTACTGTGAGAACTACCTCTCCCATTGGATAATATGGGGCAAACTTATTACAATGAATAAGTGCTAACTTCAATTGACAGCAGGTATGATTATCGAATTTGGTGTCAAAGGAATTGTAATTTAAAATCCTCTTTAATGGTAAAGTTGGATTTTAAGTCACAATTCTGAAAATGCCCCTTTTAGAAGTTGGCATTTTCTGGTCCTAACCATTTTGTGTCTGCAGCCTCCTTCCTGGGATACACAACTAGATGTAGATGGCAGTACCTCTTTAGGTATTGCGCATAGACAGAGGGGAGAGAATAGGACACGTTACAAAGCAAACTTTTACATTGCATGCCTTTACAACGCAGTTTTTACATCGCAACATCCATTACAACGCATGATTTTACAACGTACGCCATCACAACGCATTTTTAGAAACTACACTTACAACGCATACATTACAAAGCATACCATTACAACGCATAATATTTTTAGGGCAACAGTAGTGTAAGTGTTGGATAGTGTATGGGGTAAAAATTACTATTCCCACTCCAGTGAGTGCAACAGTAGGGGAAGTATTGGATAGTGTAGGGGTAAAATTGACTATACCCACTCCTGTGAGTGCAATAGTAGGGTAAGTGTTGGATAGTGTAGGAGTAAAAATTACTATTTCCCATTACTTACCTTATAATGCGTGTAATTGTGTGCTTTGTAGTGGCATGTGTTGTAATGGCATGCGTTGTAGTGACATGCGTTGTAATGGCTGCGTTGTAATGGCATGTGATGTAAAGGATGTTGCATTGTAATTACTGCGTTGTAAACGTAGTGCGCTGTAATGACTGCGTTGTAATTGTTGTTTCCTGTGGAAAGATAGGTGTTGGCAGGATGGGCCATGTATGACTTGAAGAGGAGGAGGTGCTGTCACCTGCCACCCTTGCACATCACAAAGGCTCTGCTAGAGTGCTCTCACAAAGGGTTTGCACTAGTCCTTTATGACCCCAGACAGGCTGGGGCCAGAGCAGGGAGGCAGGAAATTACAGACATCTCTGGGAGTGGAAACCTCCGGAACCTTGTCTTACGTCAAAGTTGGCACCAGGTATAAATAATGAACCCTCAGACCCATCTCTTCAGTACACTTCTGGAGCTGTGGAAGTCTCAGAGGGACTGCCGTGTTGCTCTGCAAGAAGGACTGCCACTCTGCTAACCTGCTGCCCTACTGCTGAGTGAAAGGACCAGACCTTCACCTTGAACCCAGGACCACCTAAGTGACTCCAGGAGCAAGATGGCTGGCCCCCTGGTCAGAGCCTCAAGGACAGAAAATACTTCAACCCCCTTGAACCCAGCACCTGGACTCTGTCTGCTGTGGGTCCTATACTCCCAAGTGATGCAATCCCAGACCCAGAGCCTTGGAAGTGTCCCTGAAGGGGCTCTGCCACCCAAACTGTGGCCCTGTGAGCAAAACCGATGCAGAGCGGCGCATCTCCTCGCAGCTCCGCTTCGGAACCACCGCAGCACGATGCATCATCGATGCCAAACCTTGCATTGCAGCCCTCAGCCTCCTTGAAACGGCCGCTGTGAGATGCATCCTTGATGCAAGCCTTTGCATTGCAAGCCCCTCGTCGACGGCATCCTTGATGACGACACAGGACTCTGCATCTCAGCCCCTGAGCTTCTTCGGAACCACCACTGCGCAATTCATCCTTGATGCTGTACTTCACCTCGCAAGCCCCACATCGACAGCGTCCTCAAAGATGATGCAGGACCTGATTTCGCAGTCCGTCAGCTTCCTCGGAACTGCAGTTGCGCAGCCGCGGTCCGTACAGGTAACAGCAGTGGGCGGTGGGGCCGGGTAAGGGGGGATTTTGAGGGACGATGCTGAAGAAAAATTAAATAAATAATTATTTTTCCCTCTGCATCGTTCTTTGAAATCCCCCCTTAAACAGCCTCACCACCCCACCGCTGTTACCTGCACGGACCGCGGCTGCTGTTGCGTGACGCATCCTCGATGCAGGATCTCGCAACGTTCTGCAATCTAGGATTTAAGGTACTTTGTTCAGCAGGCCTAACTTGCTCCCTGTATCTAGCCCATGCACCATCACAGTTGGCCTGAACTTGTGACTTTGTCCCAGTTCGGTGCGACTATATAACTACAGTTTGTGCTTTGTGCTTCTAAGCAGTATCTTTACTTAAATCTTTGTAATTGTATGTCTCTGGTTCTACTAGTTGGATTTTTGTTGTTTTGTTCTTAGATAATGTATTTAATTTGTGTCTATTTTTCTAAATTGGGGTGGAATTTCTTTGTTGTTGTAGGAAGGTGGATATCTGACTATGGTTACCCCCAAATTTTTGCCTAGTGTCTAGCTGGTTTTTCGACTTAGTTGGCCTGAGATCCTGCCATTCAGGCTCTCAGGCTATCTGCTCTCTCTGTAAAATGGACTCCATGTACCCTAGGTACATACCCAATTGGTTGGATCACCCTGTCAGCCCCTGTACCAGTGTACACTAGGTACCCAGGGCATTGGTGTATCCAAGGCCTGCCAGGGGCTGAAGCATGTATTATGCCACCCCAGGCTTGGCCTAACAATCTGACACAACTGGCTGATCACTCAGCTGGGGTAAGTTGGTGTAATCACCTCTTACTTAGGTGTAGTATACCTATACCTAAACTTAAATGGGACACCTGGTAACCTATAAGTCACTCCTATGGCAGGCCTTAACAATCCTGAAGGCAGAGTGCTTGGTTCCATGTGAGATGGTGCTCTGGCATGAGCTGAGCCTGTCTGCAGTGGTCGGAACAACTTCCTTCTACTGTTTCCAGATATCGTCATACCATATACTCTTAAGTGCATTATGAACCTCGCGGTTAAATGCTATCTTTGGTTTGGCTTTATCAAAACATGTCGAGTAAGGTGTCATACGAATTGGAATACTAACCCCTCGCCAATTCTGGCGACGGGGTTAGCATTCCACCCTTCTAGAGGGACACGACATGTACAGTACCTGAAACCCGGGTAAAATCAGACATAGCCTCAGCTCCACAAAATGGATGCTGCCACCACAGACACAAGTCTGCCCTCCTGCTGCTGGGAGTCCTTCCAGCTTGGGAGGTGTGGACAAAGGGTTTCCTGCCAGGGGAGGTGCATGCACCACCCCAGACAGGATTTTGTGTATTGGTCAGGTAGGGCTTGAAAGAAACCAGACATGCCTGTGGCTCACAAGGAGCCTCGGTGCATATGCCAGTTCAAACCGGTCCTGGGGCACACCAGTCCCGGGCCTGGGGCGAGCTGGACAAAGGATTGGGGGTGTAACCACCCCCCTTCCTGGTCCCACCCATAGGGAGGGACCTAGCAGGTAGTCCGGCCCCTAGAATCCGAATAAAGGTAGGAGCTGTGTCCTAAGACTTCAGACATCCTGGAATCAACTTGAAACTAAGAAGAAGACGGGAACTTCGACATTCTGCTGCACAGAAGACTGAAGAAAATCTCCCCTGTGGTCAGGGAGTGACCACCTTGCTAACGCAAGCACCATCCAGCGAATCACCGTCTGCTTTGCCGCCGCCTCCCGCCGGAGCCCGAGCCCAGAGACTGACAAGACCTGGACCTCCAGACCTCTCACCGCCCGATCCACAGTCCCTGCAAAGAGGAGACCCGTGGAGGCACCGAGACACGTGGAGCCAGCCATCTTGGAACGACTACGACAAGCTGACAAGTGCAACAACCGAGGCTCCCTCCAAGTTGTGCTTTGGGTCCTGAGAAGCCCAACCCTCGAGCAGCATCTGCACCAAAGGTGAGCCCTCCAGCATCTCCACGATCTGCGTGGGGCCCTTCTGCATTTTGCCACTCGATGCGCCTAACCGGTTGCTGGCCCGCTGGCTAGTGGCCATCTTGGCGACGAAATCTACGACAAACACCGCTGGTCTGGTTGCTCCAGACTGGCCCTTGCTCCCCTCCAAAGGAGCAATCCCTCTGACCTTGCTGGTCAGAACCAACAGCTGATTTCCGAATCCTCCTACAATTGCTTTTGCCAAGGCTTGTTTGCTTCGATCAAGTCGCCGACACCGCCGACAGCGAGAGCCTGCGTGGGACAGCTCGTGAGCCGACTCCTGGACGTCGTCGACCTTCAGGGACCACGTGGCTGCGGAGACAAGCTACCCCTCATCACCTGTTTGCACCCGACATCGCCTGGTACCCATCTGGTGCCACGCTGGTCACTGGCTAGTGACTGTGAACACTGTCCCCTCTGCTTACAGGTCTTCAACATCTCCGATCCACTCTTGGATCCACTGCATCTCTTCCCGACCGACCGCCTGCAGCATCTTTGTCCCAGGCTCAACGGAACAGATAGAAGAAACCCGACGCACTTTGAGGCCTATGCACCCGCTTCCTGTGGGTGAGGTAAAGCTGGTACTCCGGTGCCCATGTGTAGTAATACATCTCTAGTGCCTGTGTTCCAAATCTTAAGTTCCTAGGTCATCCGGAAGATTCCTTTTGCAGTAACTTTGTACTTTTTACGCACCCATTGAAACCTATGGGAGCACGCGTGTGACTATTTGCTCTGCACACGCCACCCGTGGACCTCCTGGTCACTAACTGACGTTAGCTCCTTGTAGGCCCAGCGATTCTAGAGGCCCTAGGCCTTTTCCCTTTTCTGTTCGTGGTACTTATACCACTATTTTAGTATATGGTTTGAGTGGCCACCAGGGCCTATCCATATAACGTGCAACTTCTGTGTATTCTGTGATAATCTTGTTTGACGATTTGTGCTCCTGTGCTCATAAAGAGACTAGGGGTTACTTTGAGAAATAAATACATATATATTTTGAATATATATCTGTGTGGTGTCCTTTCATTGGTATAAAAGGGGGTTACTATTGGTAAAACAGCTTGCTTAACACGCTTCACGAGTTTAGCCTCAAAGACTGCTTAGCCTACGCTACCACTAGGGCAGCTAGTCCAAAAAGGTTGACTTACAACCACACCATAAGGGTTGCTTGGCATGGTACAAGGTGGTCACTAGAACTAGTGAACAGCATATACCAGGCCAACTTCTCACATTGGTGAGCAGCGGTGGGATTTGAGCTTGCTGTGTTTTACCATTGTAATCTCTTGGTTACCAATTGAAAGATCACATAGGTACCTGTAGGTACATATAAAACAAGATTAGATATACATAAGTTCTACTGAACTTAGTTGTTGTAGAGCAAAGGGAGTAGCACACCCTGACTACAACTACTAGATAGGTTTAGTAGGTAAACACAAGTGTAGGTAGATTGCAACACATCCACCCACACTTAAGAGCAATGGCCGGGGCAGAGGGGTCCACTGTACCCATCTCTGTTGAGAGTGACCCCCAGAGGGCACCATCCAGCTTTGCTACCCTTAATCAGAATGAGCTCAGGCATTTGGCAACTCTTAGAGGCCTTAAACAGCCCAAGAACCCAAACTCTGCTGAGCTCAGAGAACTCTTACAGAATGATGAGAATCAGAGAGAACTCAGGAAAGCTTCCCAGTTAGCCCCCTTAGGGTCAGGAACAGGAGGCCCCCCTTCTGAAGATGCCACAGAGGTACCCCCTTCCAATAGTCACCCCTTAGATGGGATGCCTACCACAGAGGAAGAAAGTGATGGGGATACAGATGTGAGTGGGGATGAAGGGAGAACTAGCCCAGTGCCAAGTGTTATACTTGGCCCAGCTAAACTAAGGCTGTTGGGGACTGACAGTGGGTTCACCCCATTGGATCTCCCCAGTGGACTTAACACAGGGCTTGGAAGGCAAAGGAATCGCTCAGGTGACTCCAATGCTTCCCATGGCTCTAGAGGCTCTCAAGGTCACTCCAGAAGGAGACTGACCACCCCTCAGAGGAGGGAACATGAGGCCAGAATGCAGGAAGCCCAGCTGAGGATCAGGAAGCAGGAGCTAGAAGTAGCCCTGATGGAAGAAAAACTGAACAAGGCTAGGCAGCCTAGAGAGAGTGGGTCTATACCCACTGGTGGCAGCAATGTCCCTAGGGACAAAGATAGGGTCTTTGACAATAGGAACCTGTCCAAGATTGTGCCCCCCTACAAAAGTGGGGATGACATCCACAAATGGATGACTGCTCTTGAGAGAGCCTGCAAAGTGCAGCAGGTTCCTGAAGACCAGTGGGCAGCAATCTTATGGCTCTCCTTTGAGGGGAGAGGCAGAGATAGACTCCTCACTGTTAGAGAAGAGGATGTCAGAAATTACAGAGTCCTGAAGAGTGTCCTAGTTGATGGGTTAGGCTTAACCACTGAACAGTACAGGTTAATGTTCAGAGACACCCAGAAGACACAGACTCAGGACTGGTCTGAATATGTGGAATGTGCCACTAAGGCTTTGGAGGGTTGGTTGCTGGGAAGTAAGGTGTCTGATTATACAGGATTGTACAATTTGATGATGAGAGAGCAGATTTTAAGTAATTGTCAAAACCAGCTTCTCCATCAACACCTGGTAGACTCAGATTTGACCTCTCCCCAAGAATTGGGAAAGAGGGCAGATAAATGGGTCAGGACCAGGATCAGGCCTAAAAACCAGGGTGGTGACCAAAAGAAAGATACCACCAAGCCTCAAGAGAAGGGTGGGGATAAAGAAAAAGAGAAACCTTCCTCAGGGCCCCAAAACTCCACACAGGGTGGTGGGTCCCAAGCTCCCTCCTCTACCACAGCTAAAAAGCCCTACTGCCATGAGTGTAAAACTCCTGGGCATTGGAAAACTGACAGCGGTTGCCCAAGGGCTAAAAACAAAACTGTTCCTCCAATTACTCCTGTCACACCACCTATTACTGTCAGCAGTAATCCCCCAGGTGGTGGGAGTGCCCCCAGAAATCTGGGTGGGTTTACTTGGGGAACACAGGGGGACCCTGGCTTAGCCAATTCCCCTACAGCAACCACTCTTGTCTGTGATGGTGGCATGGGGTTTGCCAACTTCACTGCCTGTCCCAACACTTTGGGTAGGTACAGACAGGAGCCCTACATCAATGGTACAAAAGCTGAGGCCTACAGAGACACTGGAGCTAGCATCACAATGGTGGCCCATTGGCTAGTTCCCTCTGAGCAGCTTTTGCCTGGTTTCTCCTACCAGGTGACTAACATTGATGGCAAACAAAACAGTCATCCCATGGCAGAGGTATGTCTCAGCTGGGGAGGGGTCACTGGCCCTAAAAGGGTAGCAGTGTCCCCAACCTTGCCTGTAGACTGCTTACTGGGGAATGACTTAGAACTCTCAGCTTGGGCTGGAGTTGAACAAGACACCCATTCTAAAATGGTAGGCCTTTCACAAAAGGGTAGGGGGGTTGTGCCATTCACAACCCCTGTCCAAATAGATTTCCTCCCTGAAAAGGTTGGAAGGGCAGTGGTAGCCACAGCCCAGGCACAGACAGACTTCCCTGTAGGGACTGGCAGAGCTGTGACAGTCACAGCTCAAACACAAACTGAGTGCCCCCCTGAAAAGGTTGGCAAGGCTGTAATGGTCTCAGCCTATACTCAGACTGACATAGGTGTAGTGAAGCCTGAAACAATGGATCACTCCACACAAACTGAGAGTAGTGGGGAGGAAGAAAAGTCTCCCTCTCCCCAGACATTAGGAAAAGGTCAGCCTCCTCAGGGATCTGACCTCACCCCTTGTGAAGGAACTGCCCCAGAGGTAGCCAGGCCTGGCCTGGCAGAGCCTCTGATTTCAGTGGCCCCTTCCAAGGTGGGATCCAGTCTGGTGCAGGTAGCCTGCCTCTCTCTACCCTGCCTCAGTCAGCCCTGGGCTGCAGAGGTCAGGGAGGCCAGTGGACCCCCAGAGGGCCCCTGTCCACAAGAACCCCCCCATCAAAAGAATGAGGATTGCCTGGCTAGTAGCCCTAGTCAGGTGATGGGTAAAAACATTCCTGAGGGATCTCCTTTACAGGTAGTTAGGGACCTCCCCCAGGGGGATTCTGTTGGGCACAGGCAAACATGGGACCTTAGGGCCCCAAACCTGACCTGTCCCTCCAGTAAGCCCACAAAAGGGACCCAGCCTCCAGCTTTAGGTAGCCAGAGGCTGACCCTGAGAGCACAGTGCAACTCAGTTAAAGAAAGAAAGGCATCCATGGTGGAGGATGATTGGAGGAAGCTGAGGCCTCACTTTGAGGACACTCACTTCAGTACTCCATCTCAACACCAGCCTTTTACTTTGCCAAGACACACCACAGGTAGAGATTCCCTATGGTGGAGACCCTCTGATACCCTTAGGGTGAGGGATTGCTTAGTGGACCATGAGACAGGGGGTAACCATGCCAGTGCTGGTTCCTCCTTATATGGCCACTTGGGCAATATAGGCTTACCTGGTCAAGGTCAGCCTTATCTCCCTTCGTTTGGGGGGGGGTTGTGTAGGAAGGTGGATATCTGACTATGGTTACCCCCAAATTTTTGCCTAGTGTCTAGCTGGTTTTTCGACTTAGTTGGCCTGAGATCCTGCCATTCAGGCTCTCAGGCTATCTGCTCTCTCTGTAAAATGGACTCCATGTACCCTAGGTACATACCCAATTGGTTGGATCACCCTGTCAGCCCCTGTACCAGTGTACACTAGGTACCCAGGGCATTGGTGTATCCAAGGCCTGCCAGGGGCTGAAGCATGTATTATGCCACCCCAGGCTTGGCCTAACAATCTGACACAACTGGCTGATCACTCAGCTGGGGTAAGTTGGTGTAATCACCTCTTACTTAGGTGTAGTATACCTATACCTAAACTTAAATGGGACACCTGGTAACCTATAAGTCACTCCTATGGCAGGCCTTAACAATCCTGAAGGCAGAGTGCTTGGTTCCATGTGAGATGGTGCTCTGGCATGAGCTGAGCCTGTCTGCAGTGGTCGGAACAACTTCCTTCTACTGTTTCCAGATATCGTCATACCATATACTCTTAAGTGCATTATGAACCTCGCGGTTAAATGCTATCTTTGGTTTGGCTTTATCAAAACATGTCGAGTAAGGTGTCATACGAATTGGAATACTAACCCCTCGCCAATTCTGGCGACGGGGTTAGCATTCCACCCTTCTAGAGGGACACGACATGTACAGTACCTGAAACCCGGGTAAAATCAGACATAGCCTCAGCTCCACAAAATGGATGCTGCCACCACAGACACAAGTCTGCCCTCCTGCTGCTGGGAGTCCTTCCAGCTTGGGAGGTGTGGACAAAGGGTTTCCTGCCAGGGGAGGTGCATGCACCACCCCAGACAGGATTTTGTGTATTGGTCAGGTAGGGCTTGAAAGAAACCAGACATGCCTGTGGCTCACAAGGAGCCTCGGTGCATATGCCAGTTCAAACCGGTCCTGGGGCACACCAGTCCCGGGCCTGGGGCGAGCTGGACAAAGGATTGGGGGTGTAACCACCCCCCTTCCTGGTCCCACCCATAGGGAGGGACCTAGCAGGTAGTCCGGCCCCTAGAATCCGAATAAAGGTAGGAGCTGTGTCCTAAGACTTCAGACATCCTGGAATCAACTTGAAACTAAGAAGAAGACGGGAACTTCGACATTCTGCTGCACAGAAGACTGAAGAAAATCTCCCCTGTGGTCAGGGAGTGACCACCTTGCTAACGCAAGCACCATCCAGCGAATCACCGTCTGCTTTGCCGCCGCCTCCCGCCGGAGCCCGAGCCCAGAGACTGACAAGACCTGGACCTCCAGACCTCTCACCGCCCGATCCACAGTCCCTGCAAAGAGGAGACCCGTGGAGGCACCGAGACACGTGGAGCCAGCCATCTTGGAACGACTACGACAAGCTGACAAGTGCAACAACCGAGGCTCCCTCCAAGTTGTGCTTTGGGTCCTGAGAAGCCCAACCCTCGAGCAGCATCTGCACCAAAGGTGAGCCCTCCAGCATCTCCACGATCTGCGTGGGGCCCTTCTGCATTTTGCCACTCGATGCGCCTAACCGGTTGCTGGCCCGCTGGCTAGTGGCCATCTTGGCGACGAAATCTACGACAAACACCGCTGGTCTGGTTGCTCCAGACTGGCCCTTGCTCCCCTCCAAAGGAGCAATCCCTCTGACCTTGCTGGTCAGAACCAACAGCTGATTTCCGAATCCTCCTACAATTGCTTTTGCCAAGGCTTGTTTGCTTCGATCAAGTCGCCGACACCGCCGACAGCGAGAGCCTGCGTGGGACAGCTCGTGAGCCGACTCCTGGACGTCGTCGACCTTCAGGGACCACGTGGCTGCGGAGACAAGCTACCCCTCATCACCTGTTTGCACCCGACATCGCCTGGTACCCATCTGGTGCCACGCTGGTCACTGGCTAGTGACTGTGAACACTGTCCCCTCTGCTTACAGGTCTTCAACATCTCCGATCCACTCTTGGATCCACTGCATCTCTTCCCGACCGACCGCCTGCAGCATCTTTGTCCCAGGCTCAACGGAACAGATAGAAGAAACCCGACGCACTTTGAGGCCTATGCACCCGCTTCCTGTGGGTGAGGTAAAGCTGGTACTCCGGTGCCCATGTGTAGTAATACATCTCTAGTGCCTGTGTTCCAAATCTTAAGTTCCTAGGTCATCCGGAAGATTCCTTTTGCAGTAACTTTGTACTTTTTACGCACCCATTGAAACCTATGGGAGCACGCGTGTGACTATTTGCTCTGCACACGCCACCCGTGGACCTCCTGGTCACTAACTGACGTTAGCTCCTTGTAGGCCCAGCGATTCTAGAGGCCCTAGGCCTTTTCCCTTTTCTGTTCGTGGTACTTATACCACTATTTTAGTATATGGTTTGAGTGGCCACCAGGGCCTATCCATATAACGTGCAACTTCTGTGTATTCTGTGATAATCTTGTTTGACGATTTGTGCTCCTGTGCTCATAAAGAGACTAGGGGTTACTTTGAGAAATAAATACATATATATTTTGAATATATATCTGTGTGGTGTCCTTTCATTGGTATAAAAGGGGGTTACTATTGGTAAAACAGCTTGCTTAACACGCTTCACGAGTTTAGCCTCAAAGACTGCTTAGCCTACGCTACCACTAGGGCAGCTAGTCCAAAAAGGTTGACTTACAACCACACCATAAGGGTTGCTTGGCATGGTACAAGGTGGTCACTAGAACTAGTGAACAGCATATACCAGGCCAACTTCTCACAGTTGTGTTTTCACTTTATTACTGTTTGAAGCACTGTATAAAATGCTTTACACATTGCCTCTAAGTTAAGCCTGACTGCTTTGTGCCAAGCTACCAGAAGGATAAGCACAGGTTAATCTGGGGTTTCGTGGGACTTCACCCTGACAGGGATTGTGGTTTCTGCTTGAGTAGAGTTTCAGCCCTCTCAACCAGTAACCCGATTTCTTACACCCACCAACAAAGTAACGGTTTCTGGGTTGTATACAACACTTATTTACCTACTTTAAATATAGATTCTATTTAATGCATCTTGGTGCCCAAATTTATACTGGTGAGCAATGTTTAATACAAGTTTTTAATTTTTTTTTACAGAGATCATCTGTTGTAGAGGTGGCCTTGAATGCATTATTTATGTAGGCATATATGTATGCACTCATACTCTATAGGGTGAACATAGCTGGGAAGCAACGTAGCACTAAACACAGGTGTGCACCAAAAAGGAAAGTAACATGTACAGGTGGTAAGTAGCCGGTAGCTACTAGTGTGTTGGGGGCAGGGTTTCATAGAAAGATAAGTCTTCAGTTTCTTCCTGAATTGTAAGATGGTGAGAGCAGTTCTGGTGTCTGATATGTCTAATATTAAAGTGTTACATTAGTAATAAGCATGTTTGCTTGATCCAAAGACACTGTCTGCCGACCTAAAGTGTGACCAAGTAGTCGGCTTGGGGCTTGAGTCATGGATGGGCGTTACTTTTGCACAAGTGGTCTGAGAGAGTTTGCTTCATGGTTTGGAACTTTGGAAAGGCTCACAGCGGAGCACCTTACAACAGAGATGGAACCCAATTTTACTGATTGCATAATTTAAGTGTAAACCATAAGCCATATTCCATCCCCACCCTCCACCTCCTCCCAAGGTACTATCTCCAGTTTTCTACAGGGCTCGGCTCCACGGTCTGGATGGCGATGCAGCATTCGGCGTCACCCCCTTCATTCTCAGGGCGTAACCAATCCTTCCCACCCACGGTTCTCTGCGAGCTCCAGGGAGTGATATTGCAGCCGTTTTCCCCACACCTTGCAGAATTTTCTGGGACATTCACTTGAAGCGTAAGTAATCCATGGTTCTCAGTTCCAAGGTGTGCCAGCGGGCATGTTTGGTGGGTGCCTTGAGTTTGGTGGGTTTGATGGGGGTGACTCTGTAGGCGCAGTTGGTGATCCAGGCAAGTTTTTGATGGCCTTTTCAAGGATGGTTGAGGTGTCAGGCTGGAATGTGTTGAAGGCATCAGTCCATTGGCTTTCAGATACTTTGTTCCAGCTGGAGTGTGCGGTGCAGAGCGCTTGGTGGTGGGGCTGGGTGCTGCTGTCATGGTGAGGTGGAGGATTGAGTGGTCCGTCCAGGTGAGTTCAGTGACATGGCTATACTTGACTCTGTCGTTGGCTGTGAAAGTAGGGTTGAGCGTGTGTCCTGCGCTGTGTGTGGGTTTGGTGACAAGTTGGGTGAGGCTGATGTTGTTCATCCTTTCAGGGAGGTGGACTGTGTTACTGTCATTAGGGTCGTTGAGGTGAAAATCAGGGTCTCCAAGGAACATGTGTTTGGTGTCAATGACTTGTGGTGCAATAAATTTGAGGATGGCTTCGCAGATGCCGGGGCTTAGTCCTGGGGGTGTATAGGCAAGGGTGCCTCTAATGGTGGTTTTACTGTCTATTTTGAGTTGGAAATTGAGGTGCTCTAAATCAGGGTGGTGTCGTCTGAGGAGGTGGTACAGTAGATGCCGTCTTTGTGGATGATGGCTATTCCAACTCTGTGTTTGTTGATACGGTCCCGGGGTGTTATCTTGTAGCCGTTGGGCGCGGCTGTGGCTATGTTGGGCGTGGATGCAGGGTTGAGCCAGGTCTCAGTGAGGGAATCAACATTGGCGGTGAGAGAGGTGATGGTGTCCCAGGTCTCTGTAGAGTGTTTGCAGAGTGATCGGGCGTTGCTTAGGATGCAGTGAAGCTGTCCAGATGCGGTTGGTGCTGGTATGGTGTGTGCGGGTACTCCGATGTTGCAAGAGAAGAGACAGTGGCAGTATGAGAAAGGTCCAACTGTTGTGTGTGGAGAGGAGTGGTAGCAGTTGAAGTTGCGGAATCTAGCATCCAAGGCTATGAGCTTGGCGCTGATGTATCAGTGGGTGGCGGGAGGTCCAGGGTTCCCTATGTTGGGTGCGGTCCAGGTGCGGACAGGTGCCTATGGGCTTGCCTTTGGCGCACCCACTGCACGTGTCCACTGCGCGCCCATGCTGGGGCCTCCATTTAGCAGGAGGTGGGAAGCAGGCGAGGGAAAAAAGGCAGTAACAGCAGGAAAAACGAGCGGACAGCGGTGGGGACAGACAAACAGTAGAACATTAATAGAAATAAAATACCCTACGGTTACAACAGTTGAACAGAAGTGCGCACAAAGTAAGGGTTACAACAACAGTACTATGGTATTAGAGATAAAATATACCAGGACTACCACAGTATGGAGCGCAGACAGAGAGAGTTACAAGAGTAGAAAGAGCCAAATACAATCAGCAGAGAGAACACAATAACATACAATGATGGGGCTCAGAGGAACAGTGCGCGGGAGCACAGGCGAGGCAGAGGCAGCGGGGAGCAGGCATGGGGTCCTGCCTGCTCCTGGACCTGCTCAAAAATCAGATTGAACCAGTGTGCGAGCATTCTTTTCTTAAGTGCCTACACTTTGATGCTTTTCATATAGGAGCTAGGATTGCAAGGAATGTCAGAGGGTACAAATCTACTGGTCATTTTGTTATGTGATTTCCATGGAAGGAAACAGGACACAGTTTGAAACATCCAATCAAACATTGACTATAGAATGGTATGTCCAGTGTGGACATCACCATTAGCCATGTCTGCTGCATGCTGAAGGGACTGCAGAAACCGAGGAGTGACTGGCTGTGGAGTCACGACTCAAGGTCTCCTACGGCTGCGGCAGTGCTTAATTTGTAAAATATGAAGTGCAGGTGCTCAAATCTTTGTCGGAGGCCACACCTGCTTTTCTCCGGCTCAACTCACGTCCTCTGTTGGCTCCACCCACTTCCTCTATTAGCTCCACCCACATCCTCAACTGGCACTGCGAAAAGTCAGATGAATTTCAGCAAGGGAGCCTTCCTCATAGTAAGGTTTTGATTGGAGGTTCCCCTGCCCTGTGAAAAAGTGCATTTAAAGCACAATTTTGGAATAAATTGGCTAAAATCAATAATGCATTGAAAAGGGACAATTCCAGTGCTCTATGTGCTGATTTGGGGAAAGGACAATACTGGGGTAGGGTATGCCCTATTTAATAGTCTAGGAGATCAAAGAGACAACTTTTACATAGCTTATGTGACAAAATAAACCAAAATGTTGTGAAAAAACTAGTCAAAACAGATAAGCGGAATACAATCATGAAATACACTTGAATGAGTCATTTTGTCACTTCCAGTGGCCGAAGGGGTTTGGGTTTCATAAATAGAGTTAGTATTCCGTTAAAGCAAATACTTTTAGAGAAACAATAAAAAAGATTTTTAACAATTGGGCTTGTTACTATAACTTACTCCCTAGCATGGAGCTATATGTGCATTTATTAGACATTCAGAATAGTAAAAACATGGAACTTAACTGGCGTTTCCAAATGTAGTTCTGTATCACACAGACAAGACAGAGATTGTAAAAGAGGCATATATTCAAAATATGGCTTTTTAATTAAAGATTTGTATCTTAACATAAAGCACAGAGAAATGTCATCTCCCCCAAAAGTCCTATAGGTACCTAAGCCAAAATAAATGTAGTGTCTGGCTGGGCAGTTTGAATTTCCGTATCTCAAGTCATACCTATTAGTGCAAAATGACCATAGTGCCATTCAAAATATAAATAAAGACAAAATAACTAAAACTAAAATATTGATAAATACAGTCAAATAAATACATGTTCTAAAATGAAAAACAAAAGGCCATAAACCGTGGAAATGTCACACATAGCACCCAGGCCATAAACCGTGGAAATATCACACATAGGCATCCATGCCAGAAAGCATGGAAATGTCACACATAAGCACCCTGGCAAGAAAGTATGGAAATCTCACACATAAGTACTCAGACTGGGAAGCATGGAAAAGTCACACAAAGCCACCTAGGCCAGAAAGCATGAAAATGGCAAATAAAGGCACCCAAGCCAGTGGCGCTGGAACAATTGTCAGAGTGTTGGTGCTGCCCTCAATGTTACATCACTGAAGTCAAAAGATTGTGAAAAATCCAAACATCACAGTAAGGATAAAGTGATGTGGTCACTGACTAGACTACAATGCAAGCGTCATCTTTTTTGCGCACACGCCCACACTACAAGCACAGATGTCCCTAGTGTCTGATGTTCTAGTCACACATACGGCCTGCGTATGTTATGTTAAATGGGATTTATAAAGTGCACAGCTACTCAAGAGAGTGTCCCGGCACTAATGGAACAGTAAGGGCAAGGAAACACATGCATGAGTCAGCCATTTACAGCAACATAGTTCCTCAATGTAGACATCCTGGCAAGCAGAGTCTTTGAAGATGGACGTACTTTTGGAAAACGTGTTGAGAATTATTATTTTCATCCAAATAGAAGCTACAAAATTAGTCAGGAATAATTAAATGAATTCTAAACTATGTTAAAGGACAAAGTGTATTGGGCTATCATCCAAACTAATTCCCACGGCGCAAAGGTCATTTTAGCATAATTAGTATAGAATGAAGTATATGAATACTGGTTGTTTATTTAGCTGTAGTTTTGTTTAGCGTGAACTAGGTTCGTAAAGGTGTCAGAGTGCTTTACGCAAGTCGGACTATACACATTGGGGCTTATTTACATGTCCCTTGCGCCGAGGTGCTGCACTTTTTCCCATAATAAAAGTGACGCACCAGCGACACAAGGGGCTTGTAAATAAACCCCATAGTTTTTATGATTTATATAGTACAAGCGGTCAGAGAGGGAGAGAGAAATACACAGACTGAAATGGTTGTAGAAAACTGTAACCTTGACTTGTTTTTCAACTTGGGCTATTTTTCATGTTAGGGTTTATTTAAGCATCTGAACATTTGGACTGCCAGAACAACAAAGAGGTCAAACTTCAATCCACTGACCTTTTGACATTTTTTCATAATTTCGATTACAACTCCAGGCAACAAGGGTCTGGCTTCGTCTTCACCTCACCATAAAGTCTATCAGTTAAAAACACAATCTCCCAAAAACAGCAATTCCACCTTGTAGCACGTGTGGGAACACTTGTGTTTTCTTACTTAACTACAACTTGCAGTGCATGCTGTTCAACGGAGGCCTCGAAGGGAGGCTGTGGTTGGACACGAACACCTATGTTTTTACTTGAATTTGTTGAAGTCACACAAGGACTCAAGAGCAGCCCAGGCTGCCCTGCCCGGGCCCCTCAACCCTGGCCTCAATATCGTCCGGCTGATGGCTCGTGGGGTGTCTGAGTGGCGGGCGTGGTGGCAGTCAGAAAAACATCTGCGTGCACCGCGCTGCCTGCCGCACAGCCCATACAACATCCGGCATACTGGCATTTAGCAACTTAACCCAGGCGGGCGGCCGGCCGGCCTCAGCCAAAGCACACAGGGACTCGGGCGGGACGGAGACTCACCCAGGCCAGAACAACACTCTGCGCCGGCTCCGACCCAGATAGCCACTAACGTTAAGCAGTAAACTGTTTAGGAGGGGAGAATTATTTATGATACTACTAAGTTCAAAGGCAGGAGCCGGGCAGGGCCTTTAACTTTAATACCGGCCGGCACGGCCCTATCTTGATAATGTGTACGGCGTCTGCGGCCGCTACTAGGCCAGGCCAGCCCAGGCAGAGTCAGAGTGCATGCATAATCGAATGCGAATCTTCATCTTGTCAAGGTTGTCGGGAAATGAACAATTGCTTCGTTAAATGTAAGACACTGCTTATTTTACGGATGCTGCAGGCCAAGGAGGAGGCTGAGAAGGTGGGCGTTTGTGCGTCTCTGAAGTTAACCCTTCGGTGGTGCCTCCTACTTCCCCATTCCCTGCCGTGACACTGTAATCGTAATAAATTTATTGTATATAGTTAATTAAAACCTTTACAATTTTTGTGTCGACATTTGACATATAAAACAATGAAAAATACACAAGCGTATTATACAGGCATGTTAAAAGGAAAAGAAAAAATGTTATCTTTAAATTCTGATAAAAAAAATATATATATATATATTGTTGCCATATGCTATTTTTCAATTTTCTGTATTAAGAAACTGACTTTCTGCAAAAATCTGCTGACCCTGTATGCTACCTGTAGCATGTTGCTATTCAATGCAAACATGACTGCTGGCCGACATGATCTAATTTGGTATCTACGGAATGCATATAATAAATAAAAACGTCTCAAATTATTCAGTGAAGGACAAATACACAATAAATGAGTCAGAGTTTCTTCTGCTTGACCACATAGTCTGCAGAGTGATATTGGCCATGTTTGTTTCCATACTGGAACCTGATACTTAGAAATGAAAGCACCCATCCGAATTCGGAGTAGCATTTGTTGGGTAGCTGGGGTGATGTGATTGACTAGATATGGTTGAGGGGTACATTTCTCATAGGAAGCTAATACCATCCAGTCATGGTTTTTCTTTGCTAACGCGGCTTTATCTGTAATCCAGGCTATTTGTTTTGCCGCATTATTAGCTATTTTTTTAAAAATTGCAAAGGTGTGATTAGTGTTCCATGCTTCTTTCATTTTGAGATTTGTCAATGCCTCTTCTAGAGCTGTTTTGCAGATGTTATTTCCTTTAGTTTGGTTCTTTATTTCACACCATCAGAGCCCCATCAACGAATCCTCTAGTGCTGTTTTTAATTTCCAGCACATTTTTAATATTGCTGCTTGTCTTGCTGGGTGCTGATTTTGTAACCCAAATTCCAGACGTACTTGTGCTTGTGATACAAACTTCGGGATCTGAAAAATGTATTTGAAGAACTCTGACTGTTGAAGATTCAAAAAAATTTGCGTCTTGACCTCTAAATAATTCCGAGCGTACGTGAGGGTAGGGAGAAATTTAGCTGTGATTACTTTTAGCAAATGTAGGTTAGATGGACATTTCAATTTTGTTTTTAATAAATTTAGAGCAAAGCGTAGTTTGTTGGCCTGGGCTTTTCTATACAATAAATGGTCTTTTAAAGTCAACATTGAGTCTACCACTTCTCCTAAGTACTTGTATGTGGCGCTTTGCTCTATGGTGTTACCTGCCACATGCCATTTGAATTTTTGCCACCCTGAACGTGAAGCGAAACAGATGATCTTCGTTTTTTTGTGATTGAAATGCAAGCCAAGCTCCCTGGTGTATTCATGCAACCTTGTGATGGAACACTGTAGGCCCATTGGGGTCTGGCTGCATAAAACGATGTCATCTGCGTACTGCATGCTGCTTATTTTGCGGTGTGCTAGCTTTGGAGGATCGCTCTGGATTTCCGATATACACTTCTCCAGGTCTGCTGTGAAAATATTAAAAAGAGTAGGCGTCAGGACACATCCCTGCTTAAGGCCAATGTGGGTTGGGATTTTTGCTGTTGTTCTTTCACCATTCCCTAATTTTATCTTGACCCATGTCGATGTATATAGATTGATAATGGCGTGTAATAGCTTAGGTGGAATACCCCAGTTTGCCATCTTTTGCCATAAGATCTCCCTGGGGACTGTGTCGAATGCTGATTTTAGATCAACGAAACAGTTGTACAATTTTGTAGATTTAACCTTTGCTTTTTCTACCAGAAGTTTTAAGGCAACGTGTTTGTTCTCGGCCTAAAACCGCTCTGTGTGATTGGGAGGATCTTATTCGTAGAGACCCATTCTTCCAGTGCTATCAGGAGATTTGATGCGTATATTTTGGCGTCTACATCTATAAGAGCTATCAACCTATAATTCGCCGGGTCTGATCTGGCTCTTGCCTTAAAAATTGGATGCAAAAT
Organism: Triturus cristatus; assembly: GCF_964204655.1. Lineage (NCBI taxonomy): Eukaryota > Metazoa > Chordata > Amphibia > Caudata > Salamandridae > Triturus > Triturus cristatus. The sequence goes on from NC_140589.1 coordinate 46,453,888, forward strand.
GCTCCCTCTCCAAGATGATGGTATATTTCCTGTTTGAAAAACGTGATTGAACAATGGGGTGAGGTATTCTGCCCAAAATAATTGGTTGTGTTTAAAAAGCCCATTTGGCAAGCCGTTGGGTCCGGGAGCGCCAGTGGACCTCAGTTTTTTTATAACCATTTGTACTTGATGTGGTCTGATCCAATTTTCACCAAAATTTTGTTTTAGATCTTCCCCTTTATGTTCGTGATGAGTAGTGTTATCTGATTTCAGCACTTGGTGGTTACGATTGTTCCCTTGATTTTGTTCTAAGTGATGTATCCAGTCTGCCTCTAATATATTTGGCTTGTGTTCGTGGAATGCTCCGTTTACTATTTTATTAATTTCAGGCCAACATTTCCTATTGTTATTTAATTTGCTTGTTTCTAGTAATTTTTGCCAAATTTCTGTTTGTTGATTTTTCTTTGCTATCCAAACCTCTTTTTTATATTTTTGCCTTAGTTTGTGAATTTGTTGCTGTTGGTCTTTTCCAATAGTCTGATCTTTTCCTCAAATCTTTCTAATTTCCTGATTTAAAATCCTCTTTTTACTCGCTATCGAGCCAAGATGTACCGGGAATGCTGTAGTTGGAATTCTTCTATTACTTTTATTTTGGGCACCGAATTTGTCTGTTAAGCTTATAATCGTCTTTTCCCAATTAGCCCGAAGATCTACCGAGCTTTTGTCTGCACCTATTTCCTTGACCTTTTTTACATAGGTCATAATTTCTTCAACATTCTTTCCATTCCATGCGAGTCGTTTTAAGTTATAAGGGCTAGGAAATTGCATCAAATCATTGGTAGCTGGTGCCCTTACTTGTTGAATGTTAAGAACTATTGATTGCAGACTATGGTCGCTCTCCAGTTTATGTATTATTTGGTAGCTGGCGATCCATTGAAGTACTTCCAAGTCCACTATAGTGTAATATAGGACTGATTGGGTCTGTTTAGCTGTTCTTGTCATAGCTGCGGGCTGGTCTTGTAAAAAGCGTCCATTAAATATGATCATGCCAATTTCAGCAAAGTTTGAGGCGCACTGCTGTCCTTGTTTATCCTTTTTCCGAAAGTATGTTATCAATGGCGGTATTGTTTTTCCTTTCAGTTTTTTTTGTTGAAGGTTGTGTGTGTGGTCTACTTGTAATAGGAACATATTAAAATCGCCTGATACTACCAATCCCGCCTGTGGAAAAGAGGATTGCAAAGTTTTAACCAATGCTTTGAGAATCGCAATTTTCTCTGGTTTCTTCTTAGAATCTGGGTGAATGTAGGTATTGCAAATTACCAAAGACTGTATATCTGGGGAATCCTGCGATCTGGACAGGGGACTGGTGGTAGTTCGATTTTGATGCACTGGATCCATGTCTGTCCTGAGCCAATTGGAGCATACGTCCACGGTATGCTGGTGTTCAGGTAGATAGATAATCCACCGGCTGCCCTGCCAAGTGAACCTCTTTTGATCGCATGTTGTTGGAATTCTTTGAAGCCATTTATCTGAACCGATGTTGTTAACCATGTCTCTTGGAGTAATAAAATATCAAATTGTTTTAGGAATGCTGTTAAATCTGCATCCTCTGTTTTGCTACCTAGACCGTTTATGTTCCACGAGCCCACTTTCAAATTGCATTTTCATGCTTCATTGGAACTTGATGTTAAAGGTAGCACTTTCTGAATTGGATTGGTTGCTCCGAGTGGACCTTGATGGATGATACGTAAGTTGGTCCATCCCTCCTTGGTGCTGGTAGTACGACCAACCGCCCCTCGAAGTAGGCCGCTATCAGATTGTGCTCTTGACTCTACCATCGGGCATAACAGTCCTGGGTATCTTTCATGTTCAATTAATCTGATTTCAATTCCCCATTTGGCAAACACTTCTCTATGCTGCCAGAATTCTTTGGCATTCTTTGGGTCACTCCAAGTTACCTCTGTCTTATCTCTACCTTTTGCGTTTAATAGTGGTTTGAATTGAATACTTTCTATGTGATTAGTGATTCAATTGAATTGACAAGTTTTAAAATGGCACTCCGATTAAGAATGTCATGATTCCCTCTGGAGCTGTAATGCGGAAATGATTTCAAGTGTTTTTAGGCTTACTGGATAGATGAGATCTTTGTTTTCTTTGTAGTCCGCAAGGTTGTTTTGGGCACTTGTTTTTAATTTATTTTCCTGATTATATTGATTGTTTACCTTATCCTGTGCCATTTCCTCGACTCCAAATGATCGAATGAGAGCTCTTGGCATCTCTGGCTCTTGTGGTCTAGTTCTCAATTGATACGCATTGGCCATAGGATTTAATTTGTAATTTTTGAGAACTAATGAGCTATACTTTTTTGTCCTGGTTGAATCTTTTGTTTTGATAGGCCATCTGCAGATTGTTTATTTATATTGCATTGGATGGACTGAGAATCTTTTCGACTACTTGACTGTGCTGTTGGTAAGACTGATGGGGGCTTCTTGGATCTGTAAGGATCGCGATTTTGACTCACTTCCCCAAGTTCTTCCTGTGCCCTTTTGCTTGGCTCTATTCCCTGTGTCCCTTTTGGTGATGTTGAGCCGGGTGAGTTTATGTGCTGGTAGTTTTCTAGTAATGATTCTTGGGCATGATGCTGGGTAAAAAATGCTGTCACCTTTTTTCTTTGTTGCTTGTTATGTCTAGCTTTTCTCAATCAATTGCGTTCACGTTTAGTTAAAGAGTTGAGACTTTTTTGTTGCACATTAGGTTGTCGCCCTGTTTCTTCAGGTAATTGATCGTCATTTGTATGTGGGTCTTTATGAATATTTTGCATGGTGTGCCATAGGATGTTTCTATCAGAGTTTCTGATGTTGGATTTTTTGATGTAAGGTATTTTGATGGGCCATCCATTGCGTCCACGCTTGTTTCCTCGTTGACTGAAGTGTCAAAGCTGGCGAATTGCTTTGAATTTTCTAAGACGTTTTCCGTATGGGTGCTTGGCATGCTGTTCTGATGGACCGTTGTTTTGATTTTTACTTCTGCCAGAATTTCTGTTAGAATTGCCGGTAGGGCTTTTAATTGATTTATTATCCCAGAGCATTGGCATTCGTGGTACGTTGTATGTGGATCTTTCTGCACCCGTTCAATAAGTGAGTTTAGATCTTGTATTTTTCTGTCAATACCAACCACATGTGATGCCAAGATTTGCAGGAGATCTATTTGTAACTCTAGTTTTTCAGAGTGTTGCAATAGGGCTGAGGATATAGTTTCCATGAGACCTATAAAAGGCATCCACAGTGGTGCCTGTGATGGTAGGAAGTGGTCTGGTTGGTTTGCGCCTACTTGTTGACTTGACCAGGCATTCTCTACTGGTTTGTTCCAGATATTTTCCTGTGGGTCACCTCCCATGCCCAGGCCTGGTTCGGATTTTGATGATTTATCACTTTTTGTTTGGGAATAGAAACCATTCACTGGAAAAACTTTAATTGGTGATAGGATGGTGTTATACGTGTGAGGGAGCTCTCTCGGGCCATTTAATTGGATTTCATTTGGCTCATTTGGTTCGTAACACGTTATTGAACTGATTAAACACTCATGCGCTCCCTGTATTTCGAAAGCTGCATCAGATTTTGTTATTTGCACTACCTGTGATGGCTCCTGAATGATTGTTGTGCGCTTCTGTTGGTGCTGTGTTGCTAGGTTTGTGAGGACATTTTTTGTCTCACCCCCTGCTTGGTATGGTTTTATTTGTGTGTCAATCAATTCCGCGTCTGTTGTGCTCATACTTACAAGCGGCAGCCAGCCACCCCCACAGTCTGGTCCCTGAGCGCAACAGAGCAATCCAAGGCTTGTTGATCTTTGCTTGTTTTTTTTCCTTGGTGTTTTTTTCTTTAATACCTCTAAAGGAATTTTGCATGAAGATATTTGACCGTTTTTGGCTGCTTCGTTTGTGTTTATTTGAGCTATCACTGTCACTGTTGTCCTATTAGTGATTGCTGTGGGACTTTTGTGGATTTTCCGGAGGCTTTGGCTATTCTCTAAAGAAGTGTTGAAATATGATGAGATGTTGGACTGTGGCTGTAGTAGATTGGACATGGAGCCCACTGATTTGGACATTCTTTTTTCCTTTTTAGGGACCTGTGTACTGTTAACGGTTTTTATTTTCTGAACTCGTGACGTTGGTGAAATTAAGAAATCAGTGATCTTTAAATTTTTATGGCCTGGTGTTTTCAAATGGGTCTTCGCGGAATGAGAGGGGGGATGCGTGTTTTTCTCCAGGACTTTGTGTTCATCTGTGCGGTCGCTTGCTCCTTCGCTCGACTTGCCGCTATGATGGTTGTTTCTTTTTTTTGGTTTTGTTTTGGTCTCTGTTCTGTCTCTCCCTGACCTCATTGTCTCTCTCGAGGAAATAATCACTCTCCTTGTGTTACTTGAGATCCTGTTACAGTTACTCCTGCAGGTATACGGGTATGGAATGCTGACTTCTGGAGCCCCTCCTACTAGACTGAGGGGTGTGGGGAGAGGGGAGAGGGGAGGTGAATAGCTCTCACTAAATAGCTCACGCCCACTGCCGCTCTCCCACTACACAGAGCCCGCTCTGGGTTCTCACTAGATTCTTACAGCCCTCCCGTGGATTTCCCAATTCTTTCACTGGACTTACTAAGGTCCTGCGGGAGATCCTGTAGGGCTCCTGTGGGGCTCCTGCCCCCCGATTCCTGTTAGCCAACTTATTGGCCTTTTAGCGGTTTTTAGCGGTCTCTCTCCCTTGGCTCCCGTGCGTGAATCCCTCCAACTGCTCCAACTGCTCACAAAGGTGTACAAAGCCGCACCTAGGGGCAGATTTATGAGCCCCTTGCGCCACTTTTGCGTCACTTTTCCCATGTTAAAAGTGACGCAAAAGTGGCACAAGGGGCTCGTAAATCTGCCCCCTAGTACCTAGTTGCCTGTTGCGTCTCCTGCGTCTCCTGCTGGGCCGACCGGCGATTTCCGACGCTGCTTCAGTCCCCCATGGCTCTCGCCACTCTTGTGGTCGCTCTCGTCACCTGCTTGTTGCCTGCTCGCACTCTACACTCTCCGCCGCGGTGCCCCGGGGTGCAGGGGAGTCTTTTCGCCGCTTTCGCTACCACCGCCAGATTCTCGTGCTTCCCGCTGCGGCAGCTCCCGAGATTCACCAGCCAACAAGGACGAGAACGAAAACAGTGCCAAAACCCGGACTGGAATCACTACAACAACAAACAAAATTCTAACTGACTTCAATGTTTGTATTTTCCCCTACTCCATCAGATGTTATAGATCTGTTTTGGCTAGGATTCTGGCAAAGAAAGAGGAAGTACAACGTGGACAGAAGGTCTTCTAGTTATTCCCAGGTGTAGATTGGTGGAAAGGGTGCTCATGCAGTGACACTGAATGCCAGTCTGAAGTCAGTGCCCTCCTAAGATGTTTTGGGGCGAGGAGCAAGTCATTTTTTCGTTGGCGCACTGTTGGAAACAGCTTTGAATTTGTTGTGTGTTCCAGATAATTCAAGATGTCTTGATGACAAACAATACTAAATTATATTTCCAAATAATATGACATTACAAGTTAAACTTTTAGAAGTAGGAGTCTCAAAAATTACAGAAAGCTCAAGCTGCTCAGCTTCTCTATGTGGTGCCAAGTAGAGCAAAGTAGCAAAGGTGAGCATTGATGAAACCGTTATGAATCTATATTTTTTTGTCTTGCAAAAGCAATATTTTATGTGGAATTCAAATTCAAAATAAAGCATCGGTACAAAGCCCTTGATATTCATAATCAAAAATAAACCCCACATCGCAGCTGCCATTCCTGAGACAACAATGAACGTTCACCAGAAGGGACGTTGGAAGGTGGTGCTAAGGCAGATGCCCCCTTTGCCCATGCTGAAAATCATTGCGACGCTGACTGATGTGTACACCTAACCATGAACAGGGACATAACGCTAGACTGCTGGTGTATGGATCGATAGTGTCATTTCGGGTTGCTTAGTGGCAATGAACGAATAACGTGCTAAGTTGTGCAGTGGTGTGTTTCCTTTTTGCGTTATATTAGGAGCGTGGAATAATATTATCCTCAGTGCCTATTTGGGGTAGCCTGTGACTGAGGATACTTCAAGGGGCAGGCAGGGCCTTCTTTAACAACGTAACCCCGTCCGGCAGCGGCACTAATGTGATATATAATATATTAAAATAAATGTGTACCGTGGGCAGCCGGGGCTATAATGTGTATGTACGCATGGCCGGCGGCCGCTACTAGGCCAAGCCAGCTGAGCCCAGGGCGGCAGGGGCATGCATCGCCATCATCGAATTCGAATCTTGTGAGGACCGATACGAATGATACTTCAAGGCCCGGGGCAGGGCCGGCCTTCCCTTCTTTAACAACGGTCACTAGTCTTAACCTATTGTGATATAAAGATGAATATTGAATTAAAAAGACTGTGTACTGTGGGCCGGGGCAGGGCCAGGAACAGACTAGTGCGTCTGCGTCATCGAATGGAGCCGGAGCTTAGAGAGCTACCCCGGTGCCCGACACGCCACCAACCACCACTGCGTGACTCACTGACTGGGCATGTCGCAGGTGGCATGATGTCTGACTGATACTTAGTAGTACTTACGGTTACACTCCTTGTGGTCGGCCGGGGTTGCGGGGCACTGCCTTTATTAATAGGCGGGCTCCCTGGTGGTGCTGCCTGCACTCAACGTGGTCGGACTGGGCGGCTCTAACTCGTGGGGTGCGGGTGTGCCAGGGCGTGGCATTGGCAAGCCGAAAAAAGTCTGCACGCAGCACGCACAATCAAATACCCAATCAATGTCTGACACTCACGCCCAGTACTGCTCCCGAGTCCCACCCACCACCGGCAACAGTCACAGTCCACTGAACTAAGGGCCGCGCCCGCGCGACGCCGCGGCCGCCTGCCGCCATTATGACGCCATGTTATGATGAGTATCATTATTATGATTAATGAATGCAGAAATTCAAGCTTTGCTCCGGACCTGCTCACATTCACACTGACTGACTCAACCGAAGCATACTGGGGCTCACTTAGGAGACCCAGAAAAACACTCTGCGCTGACTCCGAGTCATTGAGTCAGTATTGGCAGTGTATTGGTAATTCTAACATCATGTCATCATATGTGACGGCATGCAGATGCGTGTAGACTGCAGACCCGGCCCTGAAAAGTGAGTGCCGGTGGTAAGCACCGGAAAGCACCGGCACAAATTAAGCACTGGGCTGCGGCAGGCAGTGTCGGCCTTGGGGGGCCTCATTATAGGAGTGGGGTGTCACTGGCACACGTCCTCTTACTTTCCACAAATGTTTGAAATGGTGCGGATTTGGAACAATGTCCAATAACCTTATTACGCTTATCCTTTCCACTTCAGAGCAGCAGACCAGAGTGTCTACATAATAAATGCAACTTGCAAGATGGCTCAGTGACGTCAATGCTCACTGCTGACATTTGGTTTCACCTGCAGATCACGCTTGCACATTTCCACGGGGCAAGCTCAGACTTAGAAATCCAATAATGGTGCCATCTGCGACTAACAGAACGTAGAAAATGTAAACACTACTACTGTTCGGTGAAATGCAAAGTTCTGGGTGATCCGAGCTTACGAGGAGCAGAAAGTGAAGAAAGTAGAAGTCAGATAGATCGAGGGCAGAACAAACGAAAAGATGCGAAGTGACTGATCGTGGCTTGCTCAGAGAACAGCTGCAGTGAACTCTCTGCTCTGGAATGTCTTACGCTATGTTGGCCTCTCCCTTCTTGAACCACATTAGACCCCCTCATTGCTCAGTGCATCACTATTTATTTTTGCTGTCATCAGTCTCTGAGTCCTCACAAGAAAGGGGGCAGTGCACTTAGATTCAGAGAGGTCTCTGTCCTGACACACGCAGGAACAGTTCAACAAGTTATTTATTTTACATGTACGACAACTTCGACGAAGACAACCAACACACTGAACCCTCACCAACCACCACGACACCATGAAGCCAACGATCGTCAACTGGACAGCCCTCACCACCAAAGACACACTGAAGACGATGAACTCAATCCACTCCGGGGCCCCCACGAACCCCTGCCCCCATCACATTTTCAACAGAGCCGCTGACACCATTGCACCCATGCTCCGCCACACCATCAACCGCTCCCTGGCAACCGCATCGTTCCCCGACAACTGGAAACACGCCAAGATCAACCCCCTCCTCAAGAAACCCTCAGCAAACTCCACTGACCTCAAAAACTACAGACCCATCTCCCTGCTCCCGTTCCCAGCGAAAGTCATCGAGAAGGCGATCAACAGCCAACTCGCCATATTCATCAAAGTGCACAACATCCTCGACTCCTCCCAATCTGGATTCAGAAAAACCACAGTACGGAAACCGCCCTCCTCGCCGCAAAAGACGACATCCGCACCCTACTGGACAAAGGAGAAACAGCAGCCCTCATCCTCCTCGACCTCTCAGCAGCGTTCGACACAGTCTCTCACCGCACCCTAATAAGCAGACTCCACGACGCAGGGATTCAAGACAAGGCCCTCGACTGGATCCGCTCCTTCCTCTCCGGCAGAACGCAGAGGGTCAGACTCCCCCTTTCCTCTCGGACCCTACACCAACCACCTACGGAGTCTCCCAGGGGTCATCCCTCAGCCCAATGCTCTTCAACGTCAACATGGCTCCGCTCGCCCCCGTCGTCAAAACCTACAGAATCAACATTGTGTCATACGCAGACGAAACCCAACTCATCCTCTCCCTATCCAACGAACCCAACACCGCCAGACACAATTTTCGAGAAGGCATGGAAGCCGTCGCCAAATGGATGAAAAACAGCTGCCTTCAACTAAACAGAAGTACTCATCATGGGCCCACACCCCGATGCCTGGAACGACACCTGGTGGCCCTCGGAAGCCCGCCCACCTCCACGGACCTCGCACGCACGCAACCTGGGAATCATCCTGGACTCCAAACTCAAAATGGACCACCAGATCAACGCCGTCTCGTCCTCCTGTTTCCACACCCTCTGCCTCCTACGCAAGACCTTCAAATGGATCCCCCTCGAACACAGAAAGACTGTCACTCATGCCCTGGTCACCAGCAGACTCGACTACTGCAATGCACTCTACGCCGGAATAAACAAAAACCTGACACGCAAGCTACAGAACATCCAGAACGCCGCCGCAAGACTGGTCCTCAACCTGCCAAGACACTGCCACATCTCCCAGCACCTGCGCACACTCCACTGGCTCCCCATCAAAGCTAGAGTCACCTTCAAGATGCTCACCCACGCTCACAAGGCCCTCCACGACACCGGACCAGCATACCTGAACAGCCGACTCAAATTCCAAACACCCCAAAGGACCCTAATAGAAGCTCAGCTCTCCTACGCCGTGGTCCCCCACACCAGAAAGACCAGATCAGGCGGCCGCTCCTTCTCCTTCCTTGCGGCCAGAGCCTCAGACAGACAAAATCTCTCCCCATCTTCCCAAGAAACCTCAAAACCTGGCTCTTAGACAGACCCCCTCCTTGATGGACTGGAACCTGCAAACCGCCCCTCCCCCTCCCCCAGCGCCTTGAGACCCTCACGGGTGAGTAGTAGCGCTTAACAAACGCATGATTGATCATGTACACTGCACTCTTACACGATGCAGTTGCACCCTTAAGTACCGCCTTTAGCAATAACTTGTTTAACACAGTGCATGCAGATGTCAAAGCTCTTCACAAGTGAACACATCTCAGCTGAAAGGACAACACCTGCCGCCATGCTTATTAGGTAGACCTGTTGGACAACTCCTGCCGCCGTGCTTGTTTGTTAGACCTGTTGAACGACACCTGGTGCCATGCTTGTTAGGTAGACCTGTTGGACAATGCCTGCTGCCGTGCTTGTTTGTTAGACCTGTCGGACAATGCCTGCCAGCATGCTTGTTAGATAGACCTGTTGGACAACGCCTGCCGCAATGCTTGTTAGATAGACCTATTTGACAATGCCTGCCGCTATGCTTCTTAGGTAGACCTGTTCGACAGCTCCTGCCGCAATGCTTGTTAGGTAGACCAGTTGGACAACACCTGCTGCCATGTTTGTTAGGTAGACCGGTTGGACAATGGCTGCTGCCATGTTTGTTAAGCAGACCTGTTGGACCATGCCAGCTGCCATGCTTGTTAGGTAGACCTGCTGGACAGCGCCTGCCGCAATGCTTGTTAGGTAGACCAGTTGAACAACACCTGCCGCAATGTTTGTTAGGTAGACCTGTTGGACAACGCCTGCTGCCATGCTTGTTAGGTAGACCTGTTGGACAATGCCTGCCGCCATGCTTGTTAGGTAGACTTGTTGGACAAGGCCTGCTGCCATGCTTGTTAGGTAGACCTGTTGGACAACGCCTGCACCATGCATGTTAGGTAGACCTGTTGGACAACGCCTGCCGCCATTCTTGTTTGGTAGACCTGTCGGCCAACGCCTGTCACCATACATGTAAGGTAGACCTGTTGATCCGACTGGAAGTGCCCCCATGTGTACCCCACCCAGAGTGACTCATGAAGTCAGTCTATAGCATGTTGGCTCTTGCTTTTCCTCAGCGCACAAAACAATCACACGTGCTGCTGTGCGCCACTGAGCCTCACTCTGGCTAGAGATCCAGAGTGAGGCTCAGTGGTAAAAATTGGTGCACCCATCTCTCTACAGTGGCGTGACTACTATGAACCCAAGTGGGTTGCCCTGGATGGACAGTGACAGGACAGGCCTTTTTACCCGCTCTCTGTGTGGGACAGGTGACAAATAGTCCTCACCTTTATAATGGTCAAAATGCCAGGGGTAGCGGAAGTGACGTCACATATCCTTTGACCTTAATGACATCACATTAAATGACATACAACTTTTGCCCAAGATTCTTCCTGGGAAGTAACGTCACTTGGCCGTAAACCCTGATTACATCACAATTATTGATACTGCTGATGTTTTATATAACAGCATGATTACTATGTCACAGTTGTCCTCCCTTAGGCCAAGAATTACCTCCAAGGAGTCAATGCCAGCCATCAGTTTGCTAAGGGTGCCCCTTATGCCAAGAGTTGTCTCCAGTATGCCAGTCACGGTATTTTTCTGCAGTGTCCCATGCCAACAATCACGTCTAGTATGTATGCGGCAACATTGTGTCATGTTTGTCCCAGTCTGCCAAGTATTTTGTGCAGTAAACCAGTGCCAGTGTTTGGTCACAAGTGCCTGCTAAGAGCTGCCTCCAGTGTGCCAGCACCAGCATTGTGCTCTGGGTGCATTAGTAAGCCAGTAATTGTATGGCAGGGCCAACAGCAGACTTGCATAATACCTCATACTTACTCAGGCTCACATTCCTCACCCGCACTCACCTGGTGTTATTCATTCACACCCGCTCACTCTTGCATTCGCGTTTAGTTTCACTTAGGCATCACACACTCACACGTAGTCTTACACTCGCTCGTTCTCCCTTATTCTCACTCTGACACATTCATTTGCACTCACACTCATATTCCCTCTTACTTCCAGTCCTATTTCCTCACTCCCTTGCATTCACTCTTACTCTCTTATTCTCACTCCCTCATCCTATTACCGGCACTCATTCTCTACCTGTCACTTAGTCCCTTTCACTCACAGGCACATGCACTCGCAAATGCCTATGCTCACATATACACAGCTCTCTGTGGTACAAACACAAGCTCACTGGCACACATGCACAGAACATGTATTTAAAAGCATTTTAATTTACTTACCTCATCTGGCAGCAAAGGTCCTGTTTCATCTCCCGGTGCTGCATTTTAATTACACTTAATAATAAACAACACTAATATTCACAACTACTATAATAAAAATAGACAGAAATGGTGGAAGTTGGAGGTGTGGCCTTGGCATTACGCGAGATGGCGACCTCTTGCTCCGCTCCGCTATGAGCTAGGCGTTTTCTTCAGTGGCTGTGGCACCTGGAACCATCCATGAAGATTTGTTACTGGCAGCAGCATCTCAGGAGAGATCATTTGAGCCACCTCTCATACTGCCTCTGCCTTTCCTCGTATACGGCCGCCCGAGGATATTTTCTCTTCACAATAGAGACTTTCTCGGCTGACAGTCACATAGCACGACTCTCCACATGACTAATTTGAGACTTTTTACAGTCAGCCCCAGGGGCTTCTTTATTTATTTACGTTTTATTTTGAAACATGTCCACACATCATTTTATGAGGAGCTTTTACATGCATTTACCACAGAGGAATCCTCTCATTGACCTGAAATCATTATGACTCCTCCATTTCCACTTTATGTTATACTGCCGGTCATTGTGTTTTTCATTTCCCATTTCATAAGACTATTCACGCTAAAATGCACCTTATTCTAAACCTCCTTCAATTACTTTTTTTATTTCTTAACGAAGCAGCTGTTTACTCTCATGATGTCACCTATTCCATCTTTTTGCCACTAAATATTCCCATCGGGGCTTTATCAGTAAGCTGTTTACAAGTTAAGTTTGTATATTATATGGAAAAAACAAGAAAACTACAACTTACTGGAACACCAATGACTATTTCGCTTTCAGATTCCAATGGTGCTCTACAAGACATGGAGGACTCTCTTCTTCAGAAATCTGAAATTGTCCCTGCGACAATTCCAAATACCTCTGTACTTTGAAAAGCATCATTGGTAACCAATAAAAGACCGAAGAAAGCTTCTCCCTCTTCGGTTAATTCCACTAATATCTGTATGGAAGTAATGCTTGATGAGAATCATGCTCTAAAACCCTTTATGGAAGAAACTAATATCATGCTGCAGCATTTAGATAGTAAATGGTCTTCTCTGGACTCACAAGTTTCAATGGTACAGCAACGAATAGAAGACACTCAAGATACACTTTCTTGTATTGCACATCTGGAATCCAAAATTTCACAGCTGAAAAAAATATACTGAGGGTTTTGAGAACCGAAATCGCAGGAATAACCTTAGAATTTATGGTCTTCCTGAAAACACTGAGGGCTCAGATCCAATTGCTTATTTTCAATCCTTCCTGCCAAAATGTCTAGACATGCCCTCTTCTACTCATTTAAACATTCAAAGAGTGCACAGAGTTAAGCAAAACTGAGATGAATTATTTTATTTTACTGCAATACATTGATCTTCTAAACATAAAGACTGCTTTTAAAACTAAAAAGCAAATAATATGGTCTGGTCATAGACTCTACTTTACCCAGGATGTAGCACAGGTTACATCAGACCGTCGGAAGCAGTTTCTGGACATGAGACCTGCTTTGAGAGCTATGAATGCCAGATTTGGTCTTCTTCATCCCTGCTTGATCCAACTGCTCTTCCGAAATTTCCTCATCAATAAGGAAGAGAAGAAATGGAGCTTTGATTACTGCCTAACTGTTTATTTACTCTTATGTGTCTGCCTTATGATCACAATTTTTGTTAGCAATATTTCACCTATGTACTATTTGGATACATTATCTCAGTAATGTACTCCACTTACATATTACATTTTTCCATCTATAGGTATATGTTTCTTCTTATCATTTTTATATGGTCTTTGGTGTGAAGATATTGTCATTGTCATTGTCTGGTGTTACTGCCCCATCCTCATTTTATCTGTATCCACAGGTATGTTTCTAAGACGTCATTTTTATGACTTGTACTGTCTTTATACTTCCCTTTTTGTAACTCTCTGCTCTGTGATCCACAGTTTTCTGTTTTCCCTTCTCCCTCTTCTTCCTGCATCCCTTTCCTCCCCTCTCACATTTTCCTCTCCCTCCCTCCTAAATACTATTCCTATTTGTCTCAATGCATTTCTCTTTTTTATCCATATAATTCAATTTTGTATTATTATTATGCAGTATTATAGACATAAAGATAGTTGATACTTTTGTTTCAGTTTAACATTACAGGTTACTTCATGGAATATTAAGGGTTTAGGCAAACCTATAAAACAACAGAGGGGCACATTTACTAGATTTTCATGGAGCGCAGTGCCGCAACCATAAATGCTGTACTGCGTGAGAAGGAGCGAGCAGGAGAGCACCATATTTACAGAAATATGGCACTCTCCTCCCCTCTTCCTAGCACCCACGCAGAAATATGCTGTCCTGCAGCACAGACACTCCTTTGTGCCTCAGTGTAAGGGTTTCTCCCTGAGTCTAGCATAGGTTTTGTACTGGAGGCAAAAATGCATGCTTGATTTAAATCTGACATCGCAAATAAATCTCTAATTGATTTATGGAGGCTATGTCATCCAGATCTCCTTGAATATACATTTTATTCTTCACCTCACACCTCTCAATCTTGTATAGACTATCTATTTTTCCATATGAATTTAGTTCAACACAATCTTCACTCAGATAGTGGATGCATTTTGATCTGAGGCCATGCCCCAATATCCACAGATTTAGATCTTGCACCTTTTTCACTACATTCTGGTAAATGGCGTTTTAATAACTCTTTATTATTGGATACTAAATTTATTTCTCAATTTGAGTAATTTTGCCCAAGCGGTTTTTGTTCTCAATACACAAATTATTCCTCTTTTCCAATTATATGGGATTCCTTTAAGGCAGCGGACCGAGGTTTCATCATAAACTTCGTGTATCATAAAAAGAAAACCTTTGCAGCTCAATCAGGTCACCTTCTTGATAATGCAGTAAATATCAAAGAGAACTGGCTAATTAATGAAAGCTCGGTGTCCATGTCTGGGTGAAAAACATATTGTTTTTTATGAAGACCCTCACCCACCATCCTAGTTGGTGGCATGCTTCATCATCGGGTCCCACCCAAGACGCCGAATGCACCTCGGGTGTGCTTCAACGCCTGACTACAGCGGAGCGGGTATTTGTGTAGTGAGAGTGCTGTGAAGTGAATGAGTGTAAATTAAAAACTGTCCAATGGGTCTCACCTGGCTAGCGAATTTTAATAATAATGGGCCGTTGGCAGCGTTAAAAACAACAGCGCGGATATATGAGGAGGTACGGTTATGTCTCCAATATCCTATTAGGTCTACATGTTTCAGACGACTGCTAAGTGTGCTGGCTTTCGTCAGGACCTATGTGTATGGGTGGTTTGGTGATGGTCAAGTGTAGCTTGTTAGACCAGTATGTGTCGCACGCGCTAAGGTGCGTATATTGAGAGAGGAGGTGTTCCTCTGGTAGCTCAAATCACTGAGATTTACAGAGTGAGCAACATTAATCCCGTGAGGGGGCTGGACCTATTGTCACACATTCGTCAAAGTCACTGACCCGCACTTCATACCTACTGCGGCCTGCTACCGATGGAATTCTGTCCCAATGATGAAGCAGACCACCAACTAGGTTGCTGGGTGAGGGTCTTCATAAAAACAATATGTTTTACTCCCAGACATGGACACTTAGCTTCCATTAATTAGCTAGTTCTCTTTGATATATACTACATGTACCAGGGGAAGTGAACTAGTCTATATTATTCCTCCCTCTCTCGCTTGATAATATTATACACCTTCTTGATAAAACAACAAAACTCGAATACACATATTATAATTCAAAAAATAAAGTTTCTTTGCAAGAACTAATCAATGCTTAACTAACCTTCAGTAGCTTAACTACTAACTCAGCGTCATCATATTTGTTAAAAACCTGTGCAAAACTTTATGGTGGCCAAAATAAAATGGGAAAATGGCATGCTAACTATTTAAAGATTAATAAAGATAGAACGAAAATTGACTCTTTACTTAACCGTAATAGTGACGTTCTGCTTAAAGATAAAGACATTTTGAATTAATTAGTTAATTTTTGCATAAATTTCTACACTCTGAAATCACATCCTTCATCATCAGACATGTCTAATTTCCTTCAGTCTATTCCTCCGCCCAATCTTCCAACATTGATTCATCCACATTAGGAAAAACATATTAGCTATCCGAAATCACTCATTCAGGGCCATATGTACAAACACATTTTCCCAAAGACACAGAATTGGTAAAAACCCTTTGATACATCTGGCCCTCAGTTTCTTCCCTACGAAGAGGGAAAGCCCCTGTACCTGATGGTTTTACTACTGAATTTTACAGTCATTTTGCAAAACTTCTGCTTCCCGAACTTTTATTTAATTTCTTTGTCAAAAATTAATCTTCTCAAGGCACCTTTCAAGAAGCACTGATCTGCTAAATTCTAAAAGAAAATAGAGGTTTTACAATGTAAAAATTACCATCAAATTTTCTTTGGTTACCACAGTGCATATTTTGAACTGAGTCGCCGTGAGTTGTCTGTGTGTGGTCAGGTGTTTATGTTGGGGCACTAGTGAAAAGTATGGGGTTGAGGCTGAAGAATGTACGAGTTTCTCACAGTGCTCTGTGGGTTCTAAAGGTGTTCTGATTACATGCTCATCCAATCACTGGCCTCTCTGTAGCGCACACTGTGATGATCGCATTGTGTCTATTGCAACAGAGATTTACTCAGAAAGTCTGTGAGGGAGGTACAGAGTTGTCAATACATTGAGTACCAAAGTGAATCATTTTTTTCAGTGCTTATAAGTGTAGGGAGTGGTGAAGTAGAGGAGATGGAAGCATGCATGCACAGAAGAGTATGCTGAAGAGAAGGGATGGCTTATGAGATCTCCAGAGGCAGGATTTCAGCAGGATGTGGGGGGAAGTGGCCAAAGAAGTAAGTGACAGGCAGCAAAGCAAAGCGGGGTGAAGGGGAAAAGGGGAGAGAATTAGACACTCTGAAGAAAGGCCAAATACCTTTGGAATGTTTAATTCACAATCATATATTTCAGATTTGAAATATTTTCAATTCCAATTAGGCGTGGCTTGTTTTAGATATCTGTTGCTTTTTGTGTGAGATGACTGAATGCTACACTGAATGGACAGTGCTCCATTGCTCCGCACCCAGGTTTGTGGTATATAAGAAATCAAACCAATTTCCCACATCTTTTAGCTAATTAGCAGACTGCCTTGAGATGTTTCAGCCCCATGTGACAAATGATTATGTCTACTCAAAAAGCATATGTGTTTCAAGTCCAACAAGCATTGGCATAGCCAATAGGTCTCGCCTTTGAGATCTTATAAGTGTTTAGCCAGAGAATTTGGTAATGTTTTTAAGGTATGTTATAGAGCCGTGGCTTTTATAGTATGGCCCGCGGGCCGCCAGCGAGTATATCGACGCGCAAGGGGTTTGTTTTTTAAAATAGACCCTGGCCTGTACCCAGAGCATCAAAG
This sequence comes from Triturus cristatus, assembly GCF_964204655.1. NCBI lineage: Eukaryota > Metazoa > Chordata > Amphibia > Caudata > Salamandridae > Triturus > Triturus cristatus. The sequence goes on from NC_140589.1 coordinate 46,471,054, forward strand.
GCTGTGCAGGCTGCACCCCGGATCATCAGAGACAATCACAAAACGAGGGCCGATTCCGGCCTGTACACGGAAAAGACTTGACACAACAATAAATAAGCATACCTACAACGTTACAAAACATTACGCAAAGAGGATGCTATTCACGAGCCCCCACCCCTCCTGTGAACTTTATACTAGGCCCACCCTGTAATGAAGTGCCTCTCGCACAGTATCAAAGCACTGTGCAAGCCTTTCACACCAGTGCCATAAAACTGCTTGGACTGTCCCATTAACAGCACTACTGGCCGCCGTAAACAATAAACAGGGGCATGCTACGGGAGATGATGGCAGGGGAAGGGCAGCGCACGGCCAGCCATAGTTAAATACAAACAATGGCGTGGAGGGGAGCTTTGGGGGGTTGGTGGCTCACGGGGTGGAGCTTTGGGGGAGGTGGATCACGGGCCACTGCAAGGGAAAGGGTGAGAGCATCAGACTCGGCCGGTGCCGTGACCTGCTCGACCGGTATGATCGTCAACGCAGAAAACTTCAACCGAAAGTACAGCAGGAGGGGGACAGGAGCAAAGGAAATGCAGACAATGGGAGGGAGCATAGTGAATGCGGTGGAAAGGGGGGCGGGTGCATAGTAAACACGGCGGGAAGGGGGGCAGGAGCAAAGTAGAAAACTTCAACCGATAGTACAGCGGGAGGGGGCGGGAGCAAAGGAAATGCAGACAACGGGAGGGAGCAGGAGCATGGTGAACACGGAAGGAAGGGGGGCGTGAGCATAGTGAACATGGTAAGAAGGGGGGCAGGAGCAAAGAAAAACAACAGGAAATTAGGAAACAAGCCCCCACAAAACAACAAGCGTGGCCTCTAAAGTGACAGCGGGAGCATAGTGAACACGGCGGGAAGGGGGGCAGGAGCAAAGTAAAACAGGCAATTAGGAAACAAACCCACACAAAACAACAAGCATGGCCGGTAAAGTGAAAGCGACCGTGTTGTGTTTAATTAGTAATCTGATCCACGACAAGAAATGCAGCTGCCACCCTGCGCGCCACTGCTCGCTCCAGAGAGCAAAACACCGTGGGAGTGAACCTTTGGAGAAGAGGTGGGACATGCAACCGCCTGTGGCCATTTGCGTGCTTTCATTATTGAAAGACACTCGCAAAGGCCAATCCAAGGTGTGGGAGGAGTCAGACCCACACGGAGAAGATTAGAGTGCTCACAAGAGGCCTCTCATAGGGCAGCGCATGCGCGCTGCTTTAGGCTCGACCTAAAAAGCAGCTCACAAGTGAAATTCCATTTAGTGGACAATGGACCAGTGATTCAAAGAATGCCTGGGAGTCAGCAAAGTGCTGAGACTGATTACAGCGCTAACTTTGCTGAAGTCCATGGCTGTGTGCTTCAAGACCTGCAGCTTATAGTGCCCTGCAATAAACCCTTCTCGTGTGAGTGGATCGTAACCCGTGTGTCCGCTTCTATGGTCTTTAAACGTTTTGGTGCTCCATGAGGCTTCACCTTTCTTTCAATGACACGGAGCCCATACAGGCAGCGCTGCACCTCATGTGCAGAGCGGATGAAACGCAGTCTGATTCTGCAATATTAAGTGCAAGTTTGAGACAGAGAATACCTGCCAGTTTAAGATCATCAAACTGGTTTGCAAACAATTCGACAAGGAGGCTGAGCAGTGGTGACGTGGGAATCCTCAACAAGTTGTGTGTCTGGTGTGCATGGGGGTCCGCAGTCCTGTCAGATGCAGGAGAAGTCCGGGCTGCCAGAAACAGTTCCCCCCACAGACAAGGAGAAGTTCTCCAACCTGAAAACAATGGTTATTTAATGCTGACAGCTTCACATGTGTTCAATTAATTTACAGGCCCACAGCGCTGAAATAGGCAGCTGAGAATTTAGGCGCCAAGCTGCAGAAGGGTAGACTTTGGGTGGCCCCACAAGTTTGAGTCTGGATACTTGTTCAGGTCCGAGATAGCGGCAGTCCATGGTAATCTGGGGTGTCCAAGATAGGCCTAAAGGGATCAGAACCAATTCGTATGAAGTTACATTCCAATATTAGTATAAACAGAATTCAAGTGATCAATCCAGATATACCTGGAACCTAGGCCTTGTTCTGCTGTCATGGACTGACGTTGGGCACCTGTGACCAATCGTTTGCTTGATTCTGGAGAACCTTTAATACAGTATTGCTTGAGCGCGGCTTGAAGAATAGAGGTTTTTTTGGAAGAATTTTGATTGTGGCTTTCAGAGCATAAACAGAGATGTGCCCATGATACCAGGGGTTCCATATGCCGCGGGTGTTTACGTCACAATATCTGTGTGTGCTTATGCTCTTTGTGTACGATCCCTGTTTATGGTGTGTAATGTTCATATTGTGTACATTTTCTGTTGATGTTTTCACCTGTTGCTCCAATATTGCTTCACACTCGAGTTTATAAGCAAACAGTGCCTTCCCTGTAGAAGGCTCTGCCTCCCCAGACTTCCTACAGCTCCACTCTCACTGACTCAGCCACAAGTTACTCTTTCTCAGATAACAAAAACACTAGCAAGCACTACAGGATGTTCTGAAAATAACAAAAACACCTGCAAGCTCACGATCAACCAGGAGGATTTGGAGACAAGCATCTGCAATGCAATAGGTCTCGCATTTACGAGAGTTTAAGCTGTTTGCATTGTAAATGACAATAGATTAAATTCTCACAAATGCGAGACCTATTGCATTGCAAATATGTTTCGTATACAAGCGCCCCATGCCGCTCTTTCACATTAATAGAGGCAATGCCCCTTTCTTTAGACGAACGAGCGTGTCGAGCTGCGATTAAAGTGAAAGTGCGGTATGGGGCGCTTTTACCCAAAAAAGCATATGTTTGTCAAGTTGCAACGTCTATATGTGCTGCATTCTGCAGCACACATAGAAGTTAAAAATCACCATTACTGATTGTTTATGTGCAGGCAGGGACACCTTCCTGCACATGAGCAATCCCTTGCTCTATTGTACAAGAATGCCTGCTTTGGCGCTAGCAGCTAAATTTAGTGCCAGTGTTAGGAGAAACGCAGGGGTGTGCCGTATTATTGTAAATACAGTGCATCCCTGCGTTTTCAGAATATTGGAGCACGGCGTTACCAAATGTGGCGTAACACCGCACCCCGCCATTCAGTTTTGAATATGCTCCTAAGTTCCCCAAAACAACACACAATGATTTATTAAAAACACACCATTTTTATAAGTAAATGGATACCTGGTGTTCATATGCCAATTTGTCAATTAGGGCCTAATTCACAAAGGTAAAGTTAGACTTTTGGCCTAACTTTAGACCAAAAGTCTAACTTTACTACTTTTCGGTATTCACAAAGGTAAGTTACTAGTAGTATCTTTACGACTGCAAAGTTTCAGGAGTTGTGCGGAGCTTCCGCACTCAGGCAGAATCTCTGTACTCGGGGAGGAAATCCACCCCGTGTGCAGAGATTCCACCCCGTGTGCAGATTCCACTCCGAGCGCCCTCAGAGATCACCCACCACAATGCCCATGGAACGCCTCCCTAGCGCAGAGTAAGGCAAGACAGCGACTTGTGCTGGTTTGTCATACTCCATAGCTATGGGGCTTGGCATGGCCTCGTGGATATGATTGAGAGGACTGCGCTGCCGGAGCATCAGAAAAGTGACGCTCCGGCAGCGCAAGTCTCTTGTAAATATGCCCCTTACTGTATAAACATTGGACGCTTTCCTCTCCAGCGCAAGCAGTCAAGAATCCTGTCATATGGTTCAATGAAAATCTACCGTTTGGCCAAGGAAGCATTTATGTGGTCAAGAATGTCAATGTCTACCTAATGGGCACACGGAATGAGCAACGACTACAGGTAAAGAGTTCCAGGTGAGCACCAGGACAAGACGGACCCACGCCAATCATGTCATCGACTCATTCAGGAAGCAGGTTCATTCGGATTTTTAATTATTATTTTTCATCCCACTGTAGGAGTGCTGTGATGTGACTTCTGCGACAAGATAACATTTCCACAATATTGCCAGGGTAGGCCTGTACAATATCAGCGATGATATCAACATGCTACGGATGCTCACGATCTGCCAGGAATTGCCACCATTACTCCGAGGGTGGGTACCATCATGATCTGGAAGTCAACAACATGTCAGGAATTGCCACCATTCCCCCAAGGGTGGGTAGCATCATGATCTGGAAGTCAGCAATATGTCAGGAATTGCCACCATTCCCCCAAGGGTGGGTTGCATCATGATCTGAAAGTCAGCAATATGTCAGAAATTGCCACCATTCCCCCAAGGGTGGGTACCATCATGATCTGGAAGTCAACAACATGTCAGGAATTGCCACCATTCCCCCAAGGGTGGGTACCATCATGATCTGGAAGTCAACAACATATCAGGAATTGCCACCATTCCCCCAAGGGTGGGTACCATCATGATCTGGAAGTCAACAATATGTCAGGAATTGCCACCATTCCCCCAAGGGTGGGTACCATCATGATCTGGAAGTCAACAACATGTCAGGAATTGCCACCATTCCCCCAAGGGTGGGTAGCATCATGATCTGGAAGTCAGCAATATGTCAGGAATTGCCACCATTCCCCCAAGGGTGGGTAGCATCATGATCTGAAAGTCAGCAATATGTCAGGAATTGCCACCATTCCCCCAAGGGTGGGTAGCATCATGATCTGGAAGTCAACAATATGTCAGGAATTGCCACCATTCCCCCGAGGGTGGGTACCATCATGATCTGGAAATCAACAATATGTCAGGAATTGCCACCATTCTCCCAAGGGTGGGTACCATCATGATCTGGAAGTCAACAACATGTCAGGAATTGACACCATTCCCCCAAGGGTGGGTAGCATCATGATCTGGAAATCAACAATATGTCAGGAATTGCCACCATTCCCCCAAGGGTGGGTACCATCATGATCTGGAAGTCAACAACATGTCAGGAATTTAGACCATTCCCCCAAGGGTGGGTAGCATCATGATCTGGAAATCAACAATATGTCAGGAATTGCCACCATTCCCCCAAGGGTGGGTACCATCATGATCTGAAAGTCAGCAATATGTCAGGAATTGCCACCATTCCCCCAAGGGTGGGTAGCATCATGATCTGGAAGTCAACAATATGTCAGGAATTGCCACCATTCCCCCGAGGGTGGGTACCATCATGATCTGGAAATCAACAATATGTCAGGAATTGCCACCATTCTCCCAAGGGTGGGTAGCATCATGATGTGGAAGTCAGCAATATGTCAGGAATTGCCACCATTCCCCCAAGGGTGGGTAGCATCATGATCTGAAAGTCAGCAATATGTCAGGAATTGCCACCATTCCCCCAAGGGTGGGTACCATCATGATCCGGAAGTCAACAATATGTCAGGAATTGCCACCATTCCCCCAAGGGTGGGTACCATCATGATCTGGAAGTCAACAACATGTCAGGAATTGCCACCATTCCCCCAAGGGTGGGTACCATCATGATCTGGAAGTCAACAACATGTCAGGAATTGCCACCATTCCCCCAAGGGTGGGTAGCATCATGATCTGGAAGTCAGCAATATGTCAGGAATTGCCACCATTCCCCCAAGGGTGGGTAGCATCATGATCTGAAAGTCAGCAATATGTCAGGAATTGCCACCATTCCCCCAAGGGTGGGTAGCATCATGATCTGGAAGTCAACAATATGTCAGGAATTGCCACCATTCCCCCGAGGGTGGGTACCATCATGATCTGGAAATCAACAATATGTCAGGAATTGCCACCATTCTCCCAAGGGTGGGTACCATCATGATCTGAAAGTCAACAACATGTCAGGAATTGACACCATTCCCCCAAGGGTGGGTAGCATCATGATCTGGAAATCAACAATATGTCAGGAATTGCCACCATTCCCCCAAGGGTGGGTACCATCATGATCTGAAAGTCAGCAATATGTCAGGAATTGCCACCATTCCCCCAAGGGTGGGTAGCATCATGATCTGGAAGTCAACAATATGTCAGGAATTGCCACCATTCCCCCGAGGGTGGGTACCATCATGATCTGGAAATCAACAATATGTCAGGAATTGCCACCATTCTCCCAAGGGTGGGTACCATCATGATCTGAAAGTCAACAACATGTCAGGAATTGACACCATTCCCCCAAGGGTGGGTAGCATCATGATCTGGAAATCAACAATATGTCAGGAATTGCCACCATTCCCCCAAGGGTGGGTACCATCATGATCTGGAAGTCAACAACATGTCAGGAATTGAGACCATTCCCCCAAGGGTGGGTAGCATCATGATCTGGAAATCAACAATATGTCAGGAATTGCCACCATTCCCTCAAGGGTGGGTACCATCATGATCTGGAAGTCAACAACATGTCAGGAATTGACACCATTCCCCCAAGGGTGGGTAGCATCATGATCTGGAAATCAACAATATGTCAGGAATTGCCACCATTCCCCCAAGGGTGGGTACCATCATGATCTGGAAGTCAACAACATGTCAGGAATTGAGACCATTCCCCCAAGGGTGGGTAGCATCATGATCTGAAAATCAACAATATGTCAGGAATTGCCACCATTCCCCCAAGGGTGGGTACCATCATGATCTGGAAGTCAACAACATGTCAGGAAATGACACCATTCCGCCAAGGGTGGGTACCATCATGATCTGGAAATCAACAATATGTCAGGAATTGCCACCATTCCCCCAAGGGTGGGTACCATCATGATCTGGAAATCAACAACATGTCAGGAATTGACACCATTCCGCCAAGGGTGGGTACCATCATGATCTGGAAGTCAACAACATGTCAGGAATTGACACCATTCCGCCAAGGGTGGGTACCATCATGATCTGGAAATCAACAACATGTCAGGAATTGCCACCATTCCCCCAAGGGTGGGTACCATCATGATCTGGAAGTCAACAACATGTCAGGAATTGACACCATTCCGCCAAGGGTGGGTACCATCATGATCTGGAAATCAACAATATGTCAGGAATTGCCACCATTCCCCCAAGGGTGGGTACCATCATGATCTGGAAATCAACAACATGTCAGGAATTGCCACCATTCCCCCAAGGGTGGGTACCATCATGATCTGGAAGTCAACAACATGTCAGGAATTGAGACCATTCCCCCAAGGGTGGGTAGCATCATGATCTGGAAATCAACAATATGTCAGGAATTGCCACCATTCCCCCAAGGGTGGGTACCATCATGATCTGGAAGTCAACAACATGTCAGGAATTGACACCATTCCGCCAAGGGTGGGTACCATCATGATCTGGAAGTCAACAACATGTCAGGAATTGAGACCATTCCCCCAAGGGTGGGTACCATCATGATCTGGAAATCAACAATATGTCAGGAATTGCCACCATTCCCCCAAGGGTGGGTACCATCATGATCTGGAAGTCAACAACATGTCAGGAATTGACACCATTCCCCCAAGGGTGGGTAGCATCATGATCTGGAAATCAACAATATGTCAGGAATTGCCACCATTCCCCCAAGGGTGGGTACCATCATGATCTGGAAGTCAACAACATGTCAGGAATTGAGACCATTCCCCCAAGGGTGGGTAGCATCATGATCTGGAAATCAACAATATGTCAGGAATTGCCACCATTCCCCCAAGGGTGGGTACCATCATGATCTGGAAGTCAACAACATGTCAGGAATTGACACCATTCCGCCAAGGGTGGGTACCATCATGATCTGGAAGTCAACAACATGTCAGGAATTGACACCATTCCCCCAAGGGTGGGTACCATCATGATCTGGAAATCAACAACATGTCAGGAATTGCCACCATTCCCCCAAGGGTGGGTACCATCATGATCTGGAAGTCAACAACATGTCAGGAATTGACACCATTCCGCCAAGGGTGGGTACCATCATGATCTGGAAATCAACAATATGTCAGGAATTGCCACCATTCCCCCAAGGGTGGGTACCATCATGATCTGGAAATCAACAACATGTCAGGAATTGCCACCATTCCCCCAAGGGTGGGTACCATCATGATCTGGAAGTCAACAACATGTCAGGAATTGAGACCATTCCCCCAAGGGTGGGTCGCATCATGATCTGGAAATCAACAATATGTCAGGAATTGCCACCATTCCCCCAAGGGTGGGTACCATCATGATCTGGAAGTCAACAACATGTCAGGAATTGACACCATTCCGCCAAGGGTGGGTAGCATCATGATCTGGAAGTCAACAACATGTCAGGAATTGACACCATTCCGCCAAGGGTGGGTACCATCATGATCTGGAAATCAACAACATGTCAGGAATTGCCACCATTCCCCCAAGGGTGGGTACCATCATGATCTGGAAGTCAACAACATGTCAGGAATTGACACCATTCCGCCAAGGGTGGGTACCATCATGATCTGGAAATCAACAATATGTCAGGAATTGCCACCATTCCCCCAAGGGTGGGTACCATCATGATCTGGAAATCAACAACATGTCAGGAATTGCCACCATTCCCCCAAGGGTGGGTACCATCATGATCTGGAAGTCAACAACATGTCAGGAATTGACACCATTCCGCCAAGGGTGGGTACCATCATGATCTGGAAATCAACAATATGTCAGGAATTGCCACCATTCCCCCAAGGGTGGGTACCATCATGATCTGGAAATCAACAATATGTCAGGAATTGCCACCATTCCCCCAAGGGTGGGCACCATCATGATCTGGAAGTCAGCAATATGTCAGGAATTGGCACACTTACATCAGGGCGAGCAGTAAACTGAGTGTGCTCACCATTATGCCAGTGGTGCAGAGAATATCCATTGAAGCACTTCCGTTATGCTACAATCAGTATAATTCTGGGGTTGGCACCATGATGTCGTGTACACCCACAATAAGCCAAAAGCATCATAATTATGGCAGGGGGGCACTCTCCCAGGTGTGGGCGCCAGGGCTTTCACAATATGGCATCATTTAGTCCGTATGGCAGGACCTAAGCTCAAACTTTTATAACAAAATATAGATCGCATTTCTGGCTATGGTCTGTCTACCCTTGGCACGTCCCAACCAATACGTTTCCTGTTGTAATTGTCTAAACATTTATGTATGTATAAATACATTAGTGACTGGTTCATTTTTCATTAGTGCCTACAAAACTAATAGTCTCTTGGGGGCATATCAACAACAACCGGCGATAATTATCGCTCAGCGCTCTTAGCGTGAGGATAATTATCGCCGGCTAGCGTGAATTTTTATCGCTGAGATAGCGTGCTATTAGCAACGCTTATCTCAATAGCGATAAAAATCCTCACGCTAACAGGCTAACGTGAGATTATCGCTGGAAACCCAGCGATAATCACACGTTACCTTGTTGATAGGGACAGGCAAACTTAGCCATGATATCCTCCTTCCATAGGATATCATGGCTAAGTCTGAAAAATACCAGACGTAAAAAAGCAGCGTTAACCGCGGTTAGCGCTGCTTTTTTTGTCTCTAACAGGGTTAGCGACATTCTTGATAATAGGAGAAATGTTGCTTAGCGACATTTCTCCTATTATTTTACTCTGGAACGCCCCCTTTGCATCTCATTAGAGATGCAAGGGGAAGCGTAGAGTAAAAGGGTGCTAACATGCAAATTTGCGTGTTAGCACCCTGTTGTTGATAGGGCGCTAGTTTTATCTCTTCTTTTTTGGCTTTTAAAGCCAAAAAAAGCAGAGATAAAGCCCTTGTTGATATGCCCCTGAGTGCTTGCAGACAATGCACCACAGGCCAGTAGAGCGTGAGCACACACTGATAAAACCTATGTAATATTGGCAGTTGTGTAGCGATACACACAACTCGCATCATCGAGTACTGCAGAAGTACTGCCAGGACAATAGCACACAGAGTCATAGTGCTGTATGAGCAGAGGCCAGGCGTTGCACCACACTATGTTGATTATCCCCAATATGATTGGTCAGAGGTGGAGTGACCGTCTTCTGATCACCTCCCACCTCTTCCTCCTGATTCCCAACATAAGGGGGCCTCTGTGAGTGCTTCCTCTGGAGGGCGGATCTGCTGAGTGGGCATGCAGCACGGGGGGAGCTGGGCATGACACTTCCAAGGAGTATCCTCTTAAGTAGGTGGAGGCCCTGAACACCATCTCTGTTCCTTTGTGATATGAACACATACCTAATGTGCACTTTCCAACAGAGCTCTTTATATTTCACAATGTGTTATCATTACTGAGCGCTAAAAATATTAGGCCTGATTACGATGACGAGCGACGGACCGCCATCGCCGGCGGCAGGTGAAGTCCAACAATGAGTTGATGGTCCCACCTGCCCTATTATGATAGGACCACTGTACAGGCGGTTGGAAAGTGCCTTTTTCTGCTACGGTTGGGTCTGTAGCCCAGGAAAAGTGCCGCAGCACAAGCCGCAGTAGTAAAAGGCACTTAGTGTACATCCATGCACCATGTTCCAGGCACCATGTAGTGCCTGGCACATGGTGCATGGATGTGTGGGGAGACACTACATGTGCCCCCCATGCCACTTAGCAGTGGCCCATGGGGAACGGGGCCCTGCATGTGGCACCCAAGGTCCCTTTTGGGCAGCTTTTCCATGCTGGTCGTACCACCATGAAAAGCCGGTAAACATCCTTTACAACGACTGTATTACATCGCATGCCGTTACCCCACATTTTTTACTCTGCAAAGTCTTTTACAATGCAGGGCTTTACACCGCAGAACATTGCAATGCATTCCTCATTACAACACACCGGTGGAGTTAGAATAGTAAATTGCGTCGTAATGGGCAATGCGTTATAATGGATTGCGTTGTAAAGCCCTACATTGTAATAGATTTTGTGGAGTAAAAAATGCAGGGTAATGGCATGCGTTGTAAAACCATGCGGGTTAAAGTGTCATATTCTGAAAAGCCAGTCAGAAAGGGAAATGCTAATCCCTATGGCGGTGCCTACGCACCCACCGCCCTTGTGGCAGGGATAGGAGTCTGGCCACCGCCCAACGGGATCTTTGATCCTGTCAGAAGCGGCGGTCTGTCCCCCAGATGGCTGCGGTCCAGCCATCCGCATCGTAATGCAATGGGCGGACCAATGCCCTGAATGTTGGTGGGACAGCCACTAATGGCCTGTTGGTGGCAGTCCCACCAACATCCAAATGAGGCCCATAGTTTAAGCTCAAAATACTGAATTCTAGACAACGTGTAATGTGTATTGTGCCCTGTTTTATCCTGAGCAGGAATTATGTTCTGTTATGTAATGTTATGTTGTTATGTTAGGCGGCATAATGCAGCAGTATTATTTTATTATCTTGTTATTTTAATAATTGAGAACACAGTCTGGTAAAAGTTACACCCCATTAGTTCCAGTTTAACGCATGAATACAGCAATCAGCAACTGAGAAGTGACTGGTTAATCCTTCAACATTTTCTGCCACCGCGCGGACCCACGCGCAGCATTTTTAGTTTAGCAACTTTTGATTCTTTGAGCTTGAAACACGTTTTTGTGATATTGGAATATCATGCGGCAAATTGTGTATTATGTGGCAGATGCGTCCAATCCATGACTATGCCGAAAACGCAGCTGCGGCAGAATCGCAGAATCCCACTGGTGCTGGTTGTGTTATGTTATGTTGTGTTATGTTATGCAGTTTGGTTTCGGAATATAGAGGTCACAGAATATCAAGAGCTAAAATATGGACAGGTAAGTATGTATGTATTTTCTCTACCTAGCTAGACATGCACATGCCTTGAGGATATATTGTGTGACCTCCATGTTCCATACTACAATCTGTTGTGCTGGATGTGGGGTTTGGCTAGCATGAGGGAAAGGTTGCCCTGTGGGACTTTCACAACAAGCCCTAATACAGGGCAGCCTGCGTTTCTTGGGATCAGTGGCGTAGCTGGAGCTTTTGCCGCCCGGGGCGGTCCTCAGTGTGCCGCCAAGTGACGGCCGGGGCAGGTAAGAGCAAGGGAGAGGGGAGAGTTGACAGACGACAGTGAGGGAAAATACAATTTAAAAAAGGAAAAACATCTTGTGCTCGTTGAAATTTCTTACCTGCTGCTACCAAAAAAGTGCCACCCGAGGTGGACCCCCGCTCCCCGCCAGGTACGGCACTCGTTGGGCTCATCAGTTGAAGTGGGAAGACACAGTCCTAGGGGGTCATCTGTAATACTGTCTTACATTTCAAGATTGTACTGTCCTATTTCTTTCTTGTTTCTAGCTCATGGATCGAAAGCATCTCTGAATATTTTTTTCTCTAAATACAGTTGAGTTAAAGAGGATGATGCTGTTTCATTGCTCCTTGATGAGCTACCCACTCCGCCTAAATCTGTCCATGTGTGTAGACTAAGGGAGGTGAGTTGTGACCAGGTCCAGCCTCCTTATAGACATGTCTTTAATGTTGGCCCCGGTCCTTTGTTTCCACCATCTCAGGGCATGTATGGTCATGGCTACCCTTTGTATCCATCCTCTGAGATCAGTCATCGTCATGGCAACGTCACCATCCCCAGAAGGAAAGGTGGAGGGAAGAGACTGTGATTTCCTGCACCCCACCTCATGTATTGTGCTAGAGTTGGATGGCACGTGGCATGGCCCATGGAAGTGGCTGAGTAACTTACTCCAGGCTGTGCTGTCACTGTGCACCCCCCGGGGCATTGAGTGCATTCAGTAACTTTGCAGGGGTCAGGTATGCACCCTATGTGAGTGCAACTCTCACAGCCCGAGTGTTAGTCCACAAGTGTTGTGGTTACGTTTCAGTCTTAAAAAGGGGACAAATAACTACTCCCCAAGAGCTGAACATTACTCACACTCAAGCCCTTGAACGGCGTTCAGTATTCTACTGGCTTAGTCTAACGGCTTGTCTTCAATCCGGTCGCCAGCTAATGGCTCCTCCGAAGGTGAATGTGCAGCGGGTTGGACGACTAACCCGAAATTCTGCCGCAACTGGCATGGCTAATCCTGCTACAGAGCTGACAAACGACGTACTGAAAAAGGCTGCTTTAAGAGTAAGCAAGCTGGTGATGCAGTTACTCTGTTCGGGTGAAGCTGTAGATCTCCTCGCTGCTGCCTCTGAAACCACCAAGGCAGAGACAATCATGTAGGCGGTACATTGCAAGCTTACAGGTTCACTGGTGGGCTCACCCCATGCTATGCTGGCAGCAAATGCTGTAAGTGTCATGGAGCCGGGAATAGAGTCAGTGGATGCCTTGGGAAATGCAGCTGGCTCGGGAGACGTTCCTGATTTACAACTTGATAGCGGACCTGCGACAGGCTTATCGATGCTCGTCTCACAGGAAACTGATGGCAGTTGCATACATCTGCCAGCAATTAAGGTGAGTGGTGGTAGTGTGGGTAATGCCAGCGATATAACCGTCGAGCTGACCGGCTCCTCTGCTTTGTCACTTACTGATACCGAGCAATCTAGCCTTAAACTCAACACTACTAGATCTATGCTGCATACGTGACCGGCAGAGCACCGCTCTATTGAAATAACAAAAACAGGCAAAGAAAATCTGCAAATAACAAATGCTATATCTAGTGTTTTCTCAGCTGCCTTGGTAACTCCTGCAGTGGGGAACATAGATATACTTGTATCTCCGCAATTGCACGTGCTATCAGAAACGGACATAGTTGAACTGCCGAACTTGATAAATTCTTCACAGAAAAGCATACGTATGGAATCACCAGCTGATACATTTAATACATCATTGCTTTCTCTGTCACCAATGAATATCGATGACTCATCTGGACACACAATGGCCGAGATTACAAATTCTCAACCTCAGTCTGTAAAAAAGAAAAAGCGTAATTTCAAGCTTGTTAAATCAGTAAGTACTGGTCGCAAGGCACCTAACAATTATGCTTTTAGTTATCAACAGCAAGGCAAAATCATGACCAACTCAAAAGCAAAATTAAATACTCAAGACAGCCCTCTACGCAAGTGGGTTACTTCTAAGGGTGAGGTAAAGGCGATCGTTTCGAGGCTATCTGGATCTGTGCAAAACCTGTCTACTATTAGTGGTCAGCCTGCTCCTGCCTGTTATTGTGCAACTGATGAATTGCCAAAGCGTGCTAGCATGACCAGGGGCTGTAATATTGTTGAATCTCCCGCATCAACCAGCGCTACATTTGGTGCCAATTCATCTAGAGATGTATTAATGCCAATGGCAGCGCCAGAGCCTTCATTAGCTTTAATTATGCAGGAGCTATCAGTACAAAGATATGAGGCACATGAAAATTATACACAACTTAGGGCGGATAATGATACCGTACAGCAATCGCTGTCAGCAGTAACCAGTAAGGTGTCACTTGCAACTGTAATGACTACTCTGTCGCAAAGGCTGTCTGATAATGAAGATGCAGTGACACACTCTACTTAACTGCTACAAGAGCATGATATGCAACTTAATGTTCTACAGGGGAAAGTTGAAGATCTAGAGAACTGGCAACGTCGGAATAATTTACGAATATTTGGGATCCTGGAAGGCAGAGAAGGCTCGGACCCACAACTATTTATCGTACAAACATTTCAGAAAGCTTTTCCTGATTTAGCAGACTGGGACTGGGATTCCCAAATACAATGAGTTCATAGGTTACCAATTTTCCTCAACCAAGCAGATCAGACCAGCTCGCACCGACCACAACCAATACATATCTCTGTTTGCAACTTCTTGTTACGCCAGGATATTGCTATTGAAGCCTGACCTACAACACCTGTCTTAGTTGATTAGTTTTCCATCATTGCAAGATCTGATCTATGTAAAATCTCGATGGATAAGAGATGGAGGATGAGGCAACTTATTGACTCTTGGAAGGCTCTTGGCGCACTGGTCTATCTTCAAGAACCTGCCCGATTGAAGGTTATCAAGGATAGCAGCTCACAGATTTACTATACTGACCAAGAGGCAAAATCGGCGCTTGCTAAACTGCAACAAAGTTTTAAAAAAGAACACGATCAGAAAATATTTGCTGTTCTTGGGACAATTGAAGCAAGGGTGTCCTGAATCGTTAAAAATATAGGGTGTTGTCTTTTCATGTCTATTTTTCTAGCTTCTCATCTTTTTTTCTTTGTCTTTCTTCTTTTCTTTCTATTTGCTTGTACAAGTGCTTTCACAAGTGCTGTAATATTAGCCGATGCCGGGAGGGTCTCGGAAGGTTCTGCTTCTTTATGTTGTCATCGATCGACAGCAGGTTAGTGGGGGTGATTACCTTCTAGGATACTGGGTGGGGGCGTGGGGAACCTGCCAAGGCTCAGGGGGTGGAAGAGGGGGAGGTGGATGTCAGCTGACTGAGGGGTGGCGTACTGATAAGCACTGGTTATGGGGGTATAAAAAAAGGAGGGCACAGTTCAAACTAGCATTGAGCAGGGATATAAGCTACAAAATTTGCATGGGCAAGAATAATCTGTTTATGTTTTTTTTGCAGATACCTTAAAGTTTGTTGTTTTTTAAATTATGTTTTAAATTTTCTAAGGAAAGAATTAGTGTGAACCCAAAATATCATAGGTTATATAATGGGTACAATTAGATGTATTAGTTGGAATGTGGCTGGGTTAAACTCATCTATCAAGCGGCGGTTGGTCTGAGAAGAGCTCAACATATATAAACCGCATTTGGTAGTTTTAGTAGAGACACATTTGGCATACAAAGACAGGGGCCTGTTACACAGCTCTGTTTAGAGATGTTAGAATGTACTTCACAGGGTGCAGCAACCAGAGGTGTAGCAATCCTTAAGAACAAGCATTTTGTCTGTAAAAAACTCAAAACAGTTTCTGACCCAAGTGGCAGATGGGTAATCTTACAGCTTGAAATTAACAATAAAAAGCTAGTCTTGTGCGCATTGTTTGGGCCAAATCAGCAGGATCCTACTCTTTTTAATGAATTAATGCTGGAGCTTCTCGACTAGTAGGGGGAAATCATTATTTTGGGTGATTTTAATTGCACCTTCAACTACACTATTGATTCAGCAAACCGGCATGCCTTTCCAAGAATGAGTAGGGTCCGAAAGGCGATTCTTGAACTGGCTCAGCTTTATTGGTTGTCTGACTTATGGCGTACATTACATCCTTAGAAATATTCCCTTTGTACTGAAAACACACTTTGTTTAAATCGCTACTTAGACACCATACACTCAGATATATCATTCAGTCAAATACATCAGATGCTGGGAACAATTTAATATGAGATGTGAGAAACCTAACACTAAATAAAAATAAAATATAATATCACATTAATGATCCAATTCACAGCAATAGGTAATCATAAAAGGACATATAATGACCAAATGTATATCTTTATTAAAAAACATGTAAATGTTCATACAGAAAATGCAACTTTAAAAAAATTAATTAATTCGAGATTTCATAAAAAACAATGAGTAAACACTCAGCACTATCTTTAAATTATAAAGTTTTGTTCGCGTTTCACAGGGATGCACTAACTGGCATTTGAGAATTCGGATGTGTAGAGCTATATAGCCTACCTGGATTTAAATTGAAAAAGGATAAACCTTTGGAACACACTAATAATAATATAAGATGACTACAGGTTGCCTCTTCTTGCCTTTATAATTTCGAGACAGTGCTTTTAAATCATTGAGCGTGATCAAAAACAGATCGATTAAATCAAATCAAAATATGAATGTGAAATGAGTCTACTTTGAATTTATTAAGATATATATTTTTTTATAGTATCTCTTGCTGTCGGAAACTCAGCGGTTCATTGCCAGCTACTATTTAACGATTTGAGCTGAGGAATGCTCATTGACATATACCGAAGGAAGGATTATTATTACCAGTCCTGAAGAAGGTGGTCTTATCTTTTTTCCCACCAAAACGCGTTGAAGCAAAGTCTTTGGTTGTATTTGTCTTGGGACTAGAATTATTAAAATCAGGGTGAATTGCTACCGGTTAGTTCTGGTCCATAGGGGTTACAAATCAACATTGTTAAGGCACGATCTTGGTGCTCTTTTTTACATATTTTCCTTCCATGTGATGTTTACTCATTGTTTTTTATAAAATCTCGAATTAATTAAATTGTTTTAAATTAGCATTTTCTGTATGAACATTTACATGTTTTTTAATAAAGATATATATTTGGTCATTATATGTCCTTTTATGATTACCTATTGCTGTGAATTGGATCATTAATGTGATATTATATTTTATTTTTATTTAGTGTTAGGTTTCTCACATCTCATATTAAATTGTTCCCAGCATCTGATGTATTTGATTGAATGATATATCTGAGTGTATGGTGTCTAAGTAGCGATTTAAACAAAGTGTGTTTTCAGTACAAAGGGAATATTTCTAACTATATAGTTGATTCTGGTGCTCTGTCCCTTTGGACTTTAATGAGCCCCTCTCCTTGTGTTCAAGGTACATTACATCCTACCATGCCCGGTTTCACATACTATTCTGGGCCACATCGACATTACTCCAGAATCAATGTAATATTTGTGAGTAGCTGCCTTTTAGAAATGTCACATATGGAGGTCTGCCCACGGATAACATCCGACCATAATCCGCTTTTCAGCTTTAATTGGGGGGGGATGAGTAAACGCCCTTTTTCATTTCCAAGGTATTTGCTGTCCGATTCACAATATATTACACATATTCAAGGGGCTCTTACTGAATTTTTACAATACAATACAATACAATATGGATACTGCCCCTCCCTTTACTATATGGGATACGATGAAAACTTTCATACGTGGCTCCACCCAGCAATACATCTATCACTCGAATAAGACCAATCAAAGGTGGGTGAACAAGTGCTGTGATACTTTAACAAAATTAGAGGTAGCACATGCTGAGGAGATTATGTCTAATGGGTCAAATAGTGAAGCTATATATTCTTCACTAATAAGTACAAGGGCGCTTATGACTCTGCAGTTTAAAGAGAAGGCTGCAGCTGCCTATAATAAAAATTGGCTGAATCAATATGAATACGGGGATCATGTCGGGCGGTTACTGGTTTACCAGATTGCAGACAAGAAAGCTAGAACCCGGATTGCTTCAATTAAGGGTAGAGATGGTCGGTCATACAGCTCGACTAATCTCATCTTAGAACAATTTCATCAATTCTACTCGGAGCTGTATGCTTTGTCTGACAATGTCGACGCAATGTTGGCTGAAGAATATTTACAATTATCGAATTCTCAAGTTCTTAATCCAGAGGCTGTGGATTATCTCCAGTTGGATATAACGGAAGAGGAAATTATAACTGCTATAGCAGCGCTGCCATCGGGTAAGGCTGCTGGGGACGACGCTTTACCTATCAAATTTTATAAAGTTTTTAAAAATGTAATTCTTCCGCTGTTTCGGGTGGTCATGTATCAGATTGGAGAATACAAGCAAGCTCCTAAATCTTGGGACATGGCAAATATTGTTTGTTTTTTTTAAAGAAAGGGAAGAGCGCTGATAACTCTGGGTCTTACCGCCCATATCCCTTATTAATGCCGATGCCAAAATATTCGCTAAAGTGCTGGCCAATCGACTGGCATCTTATTTGCCTGGTCTGGTATCCGCACATCAACACAGATTTATTACCGGCAGGGATACTACCGCACATGTCAACACAGCTGTACCTGCTTTTGATATTGCTAACAAAACTTATAGCAAAATGGGGATGATCCTTTTAGATGCTGAAAAAGCATTCGATTGGGTGGTAAGGGACGCACTATGGCAGATAGTGAGCACGGTTTACCAGACCGATTTATGAACTGGATTCAGGCACTATATACTAACCCACAGGCTAAACTAATATATGCCAACTCGTACTCAACTACATTTTCAAAACAACACGGCACAAGGCAGGGTTGTCCACTCTCCCCTTTGCTCTTTGCCCTTTATATAGAGCCGTTTATTCAAATTTTAAATCGGAATACCAATATTACTCCATTTAGTAATGGTATGTATCAACTTAAGGCTATCGCGTACGCGGATGATATCGCAGTCTTTACATCAGAACCAGCAACTGCAGTCAGTATCATTCAGGAAGAAGCTAAAGCCTTTGGTCACTTTTCGGGGTATAAACTCAATATACATAAAACTCAAGTATTACATAACTTAGAATCTACAACATCTATTACGGGCGCCTGTAGTGTCACAACTTAGTGGGCATCAGGATTACTACAAATGTGGATCAAATATGGAAACTTAATTATGAAACATTACTTCAAACAATAATTAGGAAGTTTAAGAATTGGAATAAAATCCCAATAACCATCATTGGCCGGATTAATATAGTTTTAATGACAATCTTACCTAAATTTCTTTCATTATTTCGGGCTATTCCTATATGGGTCCCTAATTATTTTTTTCACAAATTAGAGGGTACAATCAGTAGTTTTATTTGGGGATACAAGCAGGCACGACGCTCGATAAAACTTCTTAAGTTTCCTTATAAGTTTGGAGGTTTGCAACTTCCTGATTTAAAATGATATTTTGAGGCGGCATTTACAGGGCGCATACAAAGCTTACTTACTGATAAACAGCCGTACTATGGGCTTGTCTTAGCATTAGGCACAGAGAGCCACAGGTTCTTGTATAGGGTCAACGATCCTAACTATTACAAAAGAGTCCGGTTCCAGACTATCAGAGATATCGTTCATATATGGAATGAAATCCTTGACTACTTTTCAATCACTTTTGTGGACCTTATTAGTCACGAGCATCTTAAATTATGGAATAATCCATCTCTCCCGAGCATATTCAATGACTCAGTTGCTTGTACTTGGGCTAGACATGGAATGGAGAGATTGGGACAGCTGTATGATCACTCTGGGTTTTCTACTTAGACCTCGCTGCTGCAATCATTTGATCTTCCATACCAGTCATTTTTTAAATATTTGCAACTTAGAGATTACTTTCTCAAACGGCAACCAACGCAATTTCCGCGCTCTCAGGTAGTTCTTACATGTGTTTTAAGTCTCGCTCTTAAAGCTAGAATTAAATTCAATGTGTGCACATCTATGCCGACTCAGAAGTGCTGATCTTAGCCATTTAGCTGATAAGTGGAGTCGGACACTTATGGAAACGGATGCATCTGAAATCTCGTTATCTTTAGATAAATTAAATACCTCTGTACATTCTATTAATCTAAAGCTACAACAATTCCGCACTATCTGTGTTATATTATACTCTGGATGAAATAATTGAGTGGCAGCTGTCATCACGGGTATCTGCTAGTGGGGGACGGATAGAAGTGTGGCCAAAGGGCAGCTGATATTCTTCATATGTTTTACCCATGTCCCATGTTATCGGACTTCTGGGAACATGTCACTCAGGATGTTGGCCAACGCTTGGTCTTGATTCAAGTCTTTCAGTTAAAGAGATCATGCTGGGGTTAGGCTGCGAGGACCTTTCCATGGGGGGCTTCTTGTCCATGCATTAGCGCCCGCCCGCCTCTGGATTGCGAGAGGGTGGATCACCCCTCACCCTCCCTCATCACTCGATTGGCTGGCCCTCACGAAGGACACTCACGAACGAGACCGCGCACTTGCCAAAACTCCATCTACTCGTTCAATGCTAAGATTCGGGCGTATTTGGAAAGACTTTGAGCATTAGTGTGGCGTGCTGTCAGACCGACGGTGGATGCTCCCAGGCTGTAGCCTTATTTACAGGTATATCGTTTACTTACATGTTGAGCATGATGTATTTCTTTGTATTGCTTTCTAATGTTCTGTACTGCTTCTTGCTCATGTGTCGTACGTTCCGTGCTTTTTATTATGGCTAATGTTTTGACTGTCTTTGTTTTTCTTTCTTTTTTCATGTACCCTTCGTTAAAACTGAAAAAAAGAAGTGCTCGTCTCAGAGTTAAAGAGATGCTCGAACCCTTGGCCGTGGCCTGAGTCTGCAGCAAGACAGCGCCAGAGACACTCCACAATTGGTCCACACTGGTGATGTGCCCGCCTCCTGCATGTGTGTTATTGTGAGTCACCTGGTCATTGCCCCGCCCTCCTGCAGTGGCCAGAGGCTGGGATGGGGCAGGGAGTGGCGCGTGGACACTGCTCAGATCTGAGTGTGAAGGGCTGGGATGGTGCAGGGAGTGGCGCGTGGACACTGCTCAGATCTGAGCGTGATAGGCTGGGGATGGTGTAGGGAGTGGCGCGTGGACACTGCTCAGATCTGAGTGTGAAGGGCTGGGATGGGGCAGGGAGTGGCGCGTGGACACTGCTCAGATCTGAGTGTGAAGGGCTGGGATGGGGCAGGGAGTGGCGCGTGGACACTGCTCCGATCTGAGTGTGAAGGGCTGGGATGGGGCAGGGAGTGGCGCGTGGACACTGCTCCGATCTGAGTGTGAAGGGCTGGGGATGGTGCAGGGAGTGGCGCGTGGACACTGCTCAGATCTGAGTGTCAAGGGCTGGGTTGGTGCAGGGAGTGGCGCGTGGACACTGCTCAGATCTGAGTGTGAAGGGCTGGGGATGGTGCAGGGAGTGGCGCGTGGACACTGCTCAGATCTGAGTGTGAAGGGCTGGGATGGTGCAGGGAGTGGCGCATGGGCACTGCTCAGATCTGAGCGTGAAGGGCTGGGGATGGGGCAGGGGGTGGCGCGTGGGCACTGCTCAGATCTAAGTGTGAAGGGCTGGGATGGTGCAGGGAGTGGCGCGTGGACACTGCTCAGATCTGAGCGTGAAGGGCTGGGGATGGTGCAGGGAGTGGCGCGTGGGCACTGCTCAGATCTGAGTGTCAAGGGCTGGGATGGTGCAGGGAGTGGCGCGTGGGCACTGCTCAGATCTGAGTGTGAAGGGCTGGGGATGGTGCAGGGAGTGGCGAGTGGGCACTGCTCAGATCTGAGTGTCAAGGGCTGGGATGGTGCAGGGAGTGGCGCGTGGACACTGCTCAGATCTGAGCGTGAAGGGCTGGGGATGGTGCAGGGAGTGGCGCGTGGGCACTGCTCAGATCTGAGTGTGAAGGGCTGGGATGGTACAGGGAGTGGCGCGTGGACACTGCTCAGATCTGAGTGTGAAGAGCTGGGATGGTGCAGGGAGTGGCTCGTGGACACTGCTCAGATCTGAGTGGGAAGGGCTGGGATAGTGCAGGGAATGGCGTGTGGACACTGCTCAGATCTGAGTGTGAAGGGCTGGGTTGGTGCAGGGAGTGGCGCGTGGACACTGCTCAGATCTGAGTGTGAAGGGCTGGGATGGTGCAGGGAGTGGCGCGTGGACACTGCTCAGATCTGAGTGTGAAGGGCTGGGGATGGGGCAGGGGGTGGCGCGTGGGCACTGCTCAGATCTGAGTGTGAAGGGCTGGGATGGTGCAGGGAGTGGCGCGTGGACACTGCTCAGATCTGAGCGTGAAGGGCTGGGGATGGTGCAGGGAGTGGCGCGTGGACACTGCTCAGATCTGAGTGTGAAGGGCTGGGATGAGGCAGGGAGTGGCGCGTGGACACTGCTCAGATCTGAGCGTGAAGGGCTGGGGATGGTGCAGGGAGAGGCGCGTGGACACTGCTCAGATCTGAGTGTGAAGGGCTGGGATGGGGCAGGGAGTGGCGCGTGGACACTGCTCAGATCTGAGTGTGAAAGGCTGGGATGGTGCAGGGAGTGGCGCGTGGACACTGGTCAGATCTGAGTGTGAAGGGCTGGGATGGTGCAGGGAGTGGCGCGTGGACACTGCTCAGATCTGAGTGTTAAGGGCTGGGATGGTGCAGGGAGTGGCGCGTGGGCACTGCTCAGATCTGAGTGTGAAGGGCTGGGATGGTGCAGGGAGTGGCGCGTGGACACTGCTCAGATCTGAGCGTGAAGGGCTGGGGATGGTGCAGGGAGTGGCGCGTGGGCACTGTTCAGATCTGAGTGTCAAGGGCTGGGATGGTGCAGGGAGTGGCGCGTGGACACTGCTCAGATCTGAGTGTGAAGAGCTGGGATGGTGCAGGGAGTGGCGCGTGGACACTGCTCAGATCTGAGTGGGAAGGGCTGGGATGGTGCAGAGAGTGGCGCGTGGACACTGCTCAGATCTGAGTGTGAAGGGCTGGGTTGGTGCAGGGAGTGGCGCATGGACACTGCTCAGATCTGAGTGTGAAGGGCTGGGATGGTGCAGGGAGTGGCGCGTGGACACTGCTCAGATCTGAGTGTGAAGGGCTGGGGATGGGGCAGGGGGTGGCGCGTGGGCACTGCTCAGATCTGAGTGTGAAGGGCTGGGATGGTGCAGGGAGTGGCGCGTGGACACTGCTCAGATCTGAGCGTGATAGGCTGGGGATGGTGTAGGGAGTGGCGCGTGGACACTGCTCAGATCTGAGTGTGAAGGGCTGGGATGAGGCAGGGAGTGGCGCGTGGACACTGCTCAGATCTGAGCGTGAAGGGCTGGGGATGGTGCAGGGAGAGGCGCGTGGACACTGCTCAGATCTGAGTGTGAAGGGCTGCGATGGGGCAGGGAGTGGCGCGTGGACACTGCTCAGATCTGAGTGTGAAAGGCTGGGATGGTGCAGGGAGTGGCGCGTGGACACTGGTCAGATCTGAGTGTGAAGGGCTGGGATGGTGCAGGGAGTGGTGCGTGGACACTGCTCAGATCTGAGCGTGAAGGGCTGGGATGGTGCAGGGAGTGGCGCGTGGACACTGCTCAGATCTGAGCGTGAAGGGCTGGGATGGTGCAGGGAGTGGCGCGTGACCACTGCTCAGATCTGAGTGTGAAGGGCTGGGATGGTGCAGGGAGTGGCGCGTGGACACTGCTCAGATCTGAGTGTGAAGGGCTGGGATGGTGCAGGGAGTGGCGCGTGGACACTGCTCAGATCTGAGTGTGAAGGGCTGGGATGGTGCAGGGAGTGGCGCGTGGACACTGCTCAGATCTGAGTGCGAAGGGCTGGGATGGGGCAGGGAGTGGCGCGTCGACACTGCTCAGATCTGAGTGTGAAGGGCTGGGATGGTGCAGGGAGTGGCGCGTGGACACTGCTCAGATCTGAGTGCGAAGCATGCAGACTGCACACATTTGCTGTTGCCTGGGCCCATGCCAGCAGGCACATGTGTTACTGCTTCTGACGCTCAGGACTCAGGAAGTTTTGTAATTCAAAACCCTCTTCGATGATATTTTGGGCACACTCTGCTGCAGCCAGGAAGCACTCTCGTTCCACAATTAGAAAGTGTTTTTGTGGTAAATGTGATTCACAGAGTAACAACATCATCAAAAGGGAAGCAACGCTGTAAATCCATGGAAACCGGGATGACGGTGTTCTTGAGAACACAAAATGAGAGGAAACCACACACAAGCGACGTCTGCCGGCAACATGTGGTGGCCCTAGAATATGCCGAGCATTCAGGGAATGTGCAGCCTCCGGATCAACCCTGTTGGCAGGACAAGTTGGCACGTGGAGGGTGAATGAGTGGATGGAGCCAGCCATGCCAGGGCAAGCTGCACATGACGAAGCAAGCGGTGGCACCTTATTGGTGCAGAATGTCTTCGAGTAACACCGGGGTCGAGTAACACAGGGGGCGGGTAGGCAGGGCTCATCCACATTGCAGTCCACCTGCGTGACCAGAGGTGGTCGTATAGCTCCATAGAAGGATCTAACACAAGGGTGGTGGAACTTGACTGCTTCCTTCTAGAGGGGGGAGGCCATTGGGAAGTCACTTAACACTTAAAATGTGTACCTCGCTGGCATTCATAAACCTTCTAGAGGGTTTTTTACACCATATGTGAGCACCTGCTCTAAGAGCAAAAAAGCGTAGGGTTAGACTGCGAGTGTGTTGTGATATCCTCAAAAGTTCTGTGAGTGTAGGGAAACATTTATCCACAAAAAATCTTAAGGTTCTCTTCAACCCTGACTGTAAACCAATGGACAATCCATTCAATATGAACTGATATACATTAGGAAATCAACAGTGTTCACAGATGTAGGTACTGAGTCATGATTATTGAGAATCCATAGCCCTAAAAAGTAGTGCGTTTATGAATACCATAGTCATAAGCCTACAACTTGCAAAGCTTTGACTTTCCTTCGGAATGGTCCACGCTGACTCTCAGACCTAGATCCTGGTACACGTATGTTGTTGGACTGGAGGTGACTGAGTGCAATGTTCCTTCAGCCACCTAAAAATACCTGAGGAGACCCAGGCCATGGGTTATGGAAGTGAGGGGAAGCTGGGGCCGCCTCTCACCCACAGGGCATGCAGAAAAGGAGTGATGGAAAGACAAATTCAGACTCAGGCGCCTGCCAGCATGATTTGCAATGGTGGAGACAGGCAGGGCCAGGAAGTGAATGATGAGGATTGGAATTTTCAAATTAGGTTTTAAAAATGTTAAATTGTCTGTTTTTGAAAATAAATTGCTTTTTTTACCGCACACCTAGATTCATAGGGCTTGTCAGGTAGGATTCTTCAGGCACTAAACTTTTGAAATAGGAAGTAGGCGCAGACCCCCTACAAGGCTTTCTCTCATGAGATCACTGGGAGTAGGCGCAGACCTCCTACAAGGCTTTCTGTCATGAGATCACTGGGAGTAGGCGCAGACCCCCTGCATGGTTTTCTGTCATGAGATCACTGGGAGTAGGCGCAGACCCCCTACAAGGATTTCAGTCATGAGATCACTGGGAGTAGGCGGAGACCCTCTACAAGGTTTTCAGTCATGAGATCACTGGGAGTAGACGCAGACCCCCTACAAGGTTTTCTGTCATGAGATCACGGGGAGTAGGCACAGACCCCCTGCAAGGTTTTCTGTCATGAGATCACTGGGAGTAGGCACAGACCCCCTGCATGGTTTTCTGTCATGAGATCACTGGGAGTAGGCGCAGACCCCCCCACAAGGTTTTCTGTCATGAGATCACTGGGAGTAGGCGCAGACCCCCTGCATGGTTTTCTGTCATGAGATCACTGGGAGTAGGCACAGACCTCCTGCATGGTTTTCTGTCATGAGATCACTGGAAGTAGGCGCAGGCCCCCGACAAGGTTTTCAGTCATGAGATCACTGGGAGTAGGCGCAGACCCCCTACAATATTTTCTGTCATGAGATCACTGGGAGTAGGCACAGACCCCCACAAGGTTTTCTCTCATGAGATCACTGGAAGTAGGTGCAGACCCCCTCACTGGGAGTAGGCGCAGACCCCCTGCATGGTTTTCTGTCATGAGATCACTGGAAGTAGGCGCACGCCCCCTACAAGGTTTTCAGTCATGAGATCACTGGGAGTAGGCGCAGACCCCCTACAAGATTTTCTCTCATGAGATCACTGGGAGTAGGCACAGACCCCCTACAAGGTTTTCTGTCACGAGATCACTGGGAGTAGGTGCAGACCCCCTCACTGGGAGTAGGCGCAGACCCATGCATGGTTTTCTGTCATCAGATCACTGAGAGTAGGCGCAGACCCCCCCACATGGTTTTCTGTCATGAGATCACTGGGAGTAGGCGCAGACCCCCTGCATGGTTTCCAGTCATGAGATCACTGGGAGTAGGCGCAGACCCCCCCATAAGGTTTTCTGTCATGAGATCACTGGAAGTAGGCGCAGACCCCCTGCATGGTTTTCTGTCATCAGATCACTGGGAGTAGGCGCAGACCCACTACATGGTTTTCTGTCATGATATCACTGGGAGTAGGCGCAGACCCCCTGCATGGTTTTCTGTCATGAGATCACTGGGAGTAGACGCAGACCCCCTGCATGGTTTACAGTCATGAGATCACTGGGAGTAGGCGCAGACCCCCTGCATGGTTTTCTGTCATGAGATCACTGGGAGTAGGTGCAGACCCCTTGCATAGTTTTCTGTCATGAGATCACTGGGAGTAGGTGCAGACCCCCTACAAGGTTTTCAGTCATGAGATCACTGGGAGTAGGCGCAGACCCCCTACAAGGTTTTCTGTCATGAGATCACTGGGAGTAGGTGCAGAACCCCTACAAGGTTTTCAGTCATGAGATCACTGGGAGTAGGTGCAGACCCCCTGCATGGTTTTCTGTCATGGGATCACTGGGAGTAGGTGCAGAACCCCTACAAGGTTTTCTGTCATGAGATCACTGGGAGTAGGTGCAGAACCCCTACAAGGTTTTCAGTCATGAGATCACTGAGAGTAGGCGCAGACCCCCTACAAGGTTTTCTGTCATGAGATCACTGGGAGTAGGCGCAGACCCCCTGCATGGTTTTCTGTCATCAGATCACTGGGAGTAGGTGCAGACCCCCTGCATGGTTTTCTGTCATGAGATCACTGGGTGTAGGCGCAGACCCCCTACAAGGTTTTCTGTCATGAGATCACTGAGAGTAGGCACAGACCCCCTGCATGGTTTTCTGTCATCAGATCACTGGGTGTAGGCGCAGACCCCCTGCATGGTTTTCTGTCAAGAGATCACTGGGAGTAGGTGCAGACCCCCTACAAGGTTTTCTGTCATGAGATCACTGGGAGTAGACGCAGACTCCCTGCAAGGTTTCTGTCATTAGATCACTGGGAGTAGGTGCACACCCCCTGCATGGTTTTCTGTCATGAGATCACTGGGAGTAGGCGCAGACCCCCTGCATGGTTTTCTGTCATCATTTCACTGGGAGTAGGCGCAGACCCCCTCAGTGGGAGTAGGCGCAGACCCCCTGCATGGTTTTCTGTCATGAGATCACTGGGAGTAGGAGCAGACACCCAGAAGGTTTTCTGTCATGAGATCACTGGGCGTAGGCGCAGACCCCCTGCATGGTTTTCTGTCATGAGATCACTGGGTGTATGCGCAGACCCCCCTGCATGGTTTTTGTCATGAGATCACTGGGAGTAGGCGCAGACCCCCTGCATTTTTTTTTCTGTCATGAGATCACTGGGAGTAGGCGCAGACCCCCTGCATAGTTTCTGTCATGAGATCACTGGGAGTAGGCACAGACCCCCTGCATGGTTTTCTGTCATCAGATCACTGAGAGTAGGCGCAGACCCCCTGCATAGTTTCTGTCATGAGATCACTGGGAGTAGGCACAGACCCCCTGCATGGTTTTCTGTTAGGAGATCACTGGGAGTAGGTGCAGACCCCCTGCATGGTTTTCTGTCATGAGATCACTGGGAGTAGTCGCAGACCCCCTGCAAGATTTTCTGTCATGAGATCACTAGGAGTAGGCGCAGACCACCTGCATGGTTTTCTGTCATGAGATCACTAGGAGTAGGCGCAGACCCTCTACATGGTTTTCTGTCATCAGATCTCTGAGAGTAGTCGCAGACCCCCTGCATGGTTTTCTGTCATGAGATCGCTGGGAGTAGGTGCAGACCCCCCCCACAAGGTTTTCTGTCAGGAGATCACTGGGAGTAGGCGCAGACCCACCGCATGGTTTTCTGTCATGAGATCACTGGGAGTAGGCGCAGACCCCCTTCATGGTTTTCTGTCATGAGATCACTGGGAGTAGGCGCAGACCCCCTGCATGGTTTTCTGTCATCAGATCACTGGGAGTAGGTGCAGACCCCCTGCATGGTTTTCTGTCATGAGATCACTAGGCGTAGGCGCAGACCCCCTACATGGTTTTCTGTCATGAGATCTCTGAGAGTAGGCGCAGACCCCCTACATGGTTTTCTGTCATGAGATCTCTGAGAGTAGGCGCAGACCCCCTGCATGGTTTTGTATCATGAGATCACTGGGAGTAGGCGCAGACCCCCTGCATGGTTTTCTGTCATGAGATCACTGGGAGTAGGCGCAGACCCCCTGCATGGTTTTCTGTCATGAGATCACTGAGAGTAGGCACAGACCCCCTTCATGGTTTTCTGTCATGAGATCTCTGAGAGTAGGCGCAGACCCCTTTCATGGTTTTCTGTCATGAGATCACTGAGAGTAGGCACAGACCCCCTGCATGGTTTTCTGCCATGAGATCACTGGGAGTAGGCGCAGACCCCCTGCATGGCTTTCTGCCATGAGATCACTGGGAGTAGGCGCACACCCCCTGCATGGTTTTCGGTCATGAGATCACTAGGAGTAGGCGCAGTCCCCCTGCATGGTTTTCTGTCATGAGATCACTAGGAGTAGGCGCAGACCCCCTGCATGGTTTTCTCTCATTAGATCACTGGGAGTAGGTGCAGACCCCCTGCATGGTTTCATGTCATGAGATCACTGGGAGTAGGCACAGACCCCCCCACAAGGTTTTCTGTCATGAGATCACTGAGAGTAGGCGCAGACCCCCTGCGTGGTTTTCTGTCATGAGATCACTGGAAGTAGGCGCAGACCCCCTGCATGGTTTTCTCTCATGAGATCACTGGGAGTAGGCGCAGACCCCCTGCATGGTTTTCTGTCATGAGATCACTGGGAGTAGGCGCAGGCCCCCTGAATGGTTTTCTGTCATGAGATCACCGGGAGAAGGCGCAGACCCCCTTCATGGTTTTCTGTCATGAGATCACTGAGAGTAGGCGCAGATCTCCTTCATGGTTTTCTGTCATGAGATCACTGGGAGTAGGCGCAGACCCCCTGCATGGTTTTCTGTCATGAGATCACTGGGAGTAGGCGCAGACCTCCTTCATGGTTTTCTGTCATGAGATCACTGGGAGTAGGCGCAGACCCCCTGAATGGTTTTCTGTCATGAGATCACTGAGAGTAGGCGCAGACCCCCTGCATGGTTTTCTGTTATGAGATCACTGGGAGTAGGCGCTGACCCCCCCACAAGGTTTTCTGTCATGAGATCACTGGGAGTAGGCGCAGACCCCCTGCATGGTTTTCTTTCATGAGATCACTGGGAGTAGGCGCAGACCCCCGGCATGGTTTTCTGTCATGAGATCACTGGGAGTAGGCGCAGACCCCCCCCACAAGGTTTTCTATCATGAGATCACTGGGAGTAGGCGCAGACCCCCCGCATGGTTTTCTGTCATGAGATCACTGGGAGTAGGCGCAGACCCCCCGCATGGTTTTCTGTCATGAGATCACTGAGAGTAGGCGCAGACCCCCTGCATGGTTTTCTGTCATGAGATCACTGAGAGTAGGCGCAGACCCCCTTCATGGTTTTCTGTCATGAGATCACTGGGAGTAGGCGCAGACCCTCTTCATGGTTTTCTGTCATGAGATCACTGAGAGTAGGCGCAGACCTCCTTCATGGTTTTCTGTCATGAGATCACTGGGAGTAGGCGCAGACCCCCCCATAAGGTTTTCTGTCATGAGATCACTGGGAGTAGGCGCAGACCCCCTGCATGGTTTTCTGTCATGAGATCACTGGGAGTAGGCGCAGACCCCCTTCATGGTTTTCTGTCATGAGATCACTGGGAGTAGGCGCAGACCCCCTTCATGGTTTTCTGTCATGAGATCTCTGGGAGTAGGCACAGACCCCCTTCATGGTTTTCTGTCATGAGATCACTGAGAGTAGGTGCAGACCCCCTTCATGGTTTTCTGTCATGAGATCACTGGTAGTAGGCGCAGACCCCCTTCTTGGTTTTCTGTCATGAGATCACTAGGAGTAGGCGCAGACCCCCTGCATGGTTTTCTGACATGAGATCACTGGGAGTAGGCGCAGACCCCCTGCATGGTTTTCTGTCATGAGATCACTGGGAGTAGGCGCAGACCCCCTGCATGGTTTTCTGTCATGAGATCACTAGGAGTAGGCGCAGACCCCCTGCATGGTTTTCTCTCATGAGATCACTGGGAGTAGGTGCAGACCCCCTGCATGGTTTCATGTCATGAGATC
Source organism: Triturus cristatus (assembly GCF_964204655.1). Classification (NCBI taxonomy): domain Eukaryota; kingdom Metazoa; phylum Chordata; class Amphibia; order Caudata; family Salamandridae; genus Triturus; species Triturus cristatus. Next base: position 46,501,566 of record NC_140589.1, read on the forward strand.
ACTGGGAGTAGGCGCAGACCCCTCCACAAGGTTTTCTGTCATGAGATCACATGGGAGTAGGCGCAGACCCCCTGCGTGGTTTTCTGTCATGAGATCACTGGAAGTAGGCGCAGACCCCCTGCATGGTTTTCTCTCATGAGATCACTGGGAGTAGGCGCAGACCCCCTGAATGGTTTTCTGTCATGAGATCACTGGGAGTAGGCGCAGACCCCCTTCATGGTTTTCTGTCATGAGATCACTGGGAGTAGGCGCAGACCCCCTTCATGGTTTCATGTCATGAGATCACTGGGAGTAGGCACAGACCCCCCCACAAGGTTTTCTGTCATGAGATCACTGGGAGTAGGCGCAGACCCCCCCACAAGGTTTTCTGTCATGAGATCACTGGGAGTAGGCGCAGACCCCCTGCGTGGTTTTCTGTCATGAGATCACTGGGAGTAGGCGCAGACCCCCTGCATGGTTTTCTGTCATGAGATCACTGGGAGTAGGTGCAGACCCCCGGCATGATTTTCTGTCATGAGATCATTGGGAGTAGGCGCAGACCCCCTGCATGGTTTTCTGTCATGAGATCACTGGGTGTAGGCGCAGACCCCCTTCATGGTTTTCTGTCATGAGATCACTGAGAGTAGGCGCAGACCTCCTTCATGGTTTTCTGTCATGAGATCACTGGGAGTAGGCGCAGACTCCCTGCATGGTTTTCTGTCATGAGATCACTGAGAGTAGGCGCAGACCCCCTGCATGGTTTTCTGTCATGAGATCACTGGGAGTAGGCGCTGACCCCCCCACAAGGTTTTCTGTCATGATATCACTGGGAGTAGGCGCAGACCCCCTGCATGGTTTTTTGTCATGAGATCACTGGGAGTAGGCGCAGACCCCCGGCATGGTTTTCTGTCATGAGATCACTGGGAGTAGGCGCAGACCCCCCACAAGGTTTTCTGTCATGAGATCACTGGGAGTAGGCGCAGACCCCCCCACAAGGTTTTCTGTCATGAGATCAATGGGAGTAGGCATAGACCCCCCCGCATGGTTTTCTGTCATGAGATCACTGGGAGTAGGCGCAGACCCCCTGCATGGTTTTCTGTCATGAGATCACTGAGAGTAGGCGCAGACCCCCTTCATGGTTTTCTGTCATGAGATCACTGGGAGTAGGCACAGACCCTCTTCATGGTTTTCTGTCATGAGATCACTGAGAGTAGGCGCAGACCTCCTTCATGGTTTTCTGTCATGAGATCACTGGGAGTAGGCGCAGACCCCCTGCATGGTTTTCTGTCATGAGATCACTGGGAGTAGGCGCAGACCCCCCCATAAGGTTTTCTGTCATGAGATCACTGGGAGTAGGCGCAGACCCCCTGCATGGTTTTTTGTCATGAGATCACTGGGAGTAGGCGCAGATCCCCTTCATGGTTTTCTGTCATGAGATCACTGGGAGTAGGCACAGACCCCCTTCATGGTTTTCTGTCATGAGATCACTTGGAGTAGGCGCAGACCCCCTTCATGGTTTTCTGTCATGAGATCACTGAGAGTAGGCGCAGACCCCCTTCATGGTTTTCTGTCATGAGATCACTGGTAGTAGGCGCAGACCCCCTTCTTGGTTTTCTGTCATGAGATCACTGGGAGTAGGTGCAGACCCCCTGCATGGTTTTCTGCCATGAGATCACTGGGAGTAGGCGCAGACCCCCTGCATGGTTTTCTGTCATGAGATCACTGGGAGTAGGCGCAGACCCCCTGCATGGTTTTCTGTCATGAGATCACTAGGAGTAGGCGCAGACCCCCTGCATGGTTTTCTCTCAAGAGATCACTGGGAGTAGGTGCAGACCCCCTGCATGATTTCATGTCATGAGATCACTGGGAGTAGGCACAGACCCCCCCACAAGGTTTTCTGTCATGAGATCACTGGGAGTAGGCGCAGACCCCCTGCATGGTTTTCTGTCATGAGATCACTGGGAGTAGGCGCGGACCCCCCCACAAGGTTTTCTGTCTCGAGATCACTGGGAGTAGGCGCAGACCCCCTTCATGGTTTTCTGTCATGAGATCACTGAGAGTAGGCGCAGATCTCCTTCATGGTTTTCTGTCATGAGATCACTGGGAGTAGGCGCAGACCCCCTGCATGGTTTTCTGTCATGAGAACACTGGGAGTAGGCGCAGGCCCCCTGAATGGTTTTCTGTCATGAGATCACTGGGAGTAGGCGCAGACCTCCTTCATGGTTTTCTGTCATGAGATCACTGGGAGTAGGCGCAGACCCCCTGAATGGTTTTCTGTCATGAGATCACTGAGAGTAGGCGCAGACCCCCTGCATGGTTTTCTGTTATGAGATCACTGGGAGTAGGCGCTGACCCCCCCACAAGGTTTTCTGTCATGAGATCACTGGGAGTAGGCGCAGACCCCCTGCATGGTTTTCTTTCATGAGATCACTGGGAGTAGGCGCAGACCCCCGGCATGGTTTTCTGTCATGAGATCACTGGGAGTAGGCGCAGACCCCCCCCACAAGGTTTTCTATCATGAGATCACTGGGAGTAGGCGCAGACCCCCCGCATGGTTTTCTGTCATGAGATCACTGGGAGTAGGCGCAGACCCCCTGCATGGTTTTCTGTCATGAGATCACTGAGAGTAGGCGCAGACCCCCTGCATGGTTTTCTGTCATGAGATCACTGGGAGTAGGCGCAGACCCCCTTCATGGTTTTCTGTCATGAGATCACTGGGAGTAGGCGCAGACCCTCTTCATGGTTTTCTGTCATGAGATCACTGAGAGTAGGCGCAGACCTCCTTCATGGTTTTCTGTCATGAGATCACTGGGAGTAGGCACAGACCCCCCCATAAGGTTTTCTGTCATGAGATCACTGGGAGTAGGCGCAGACCCCCTGCATGGTTTTCTGTCATGAGATCACTGGGAGTAGGCGCAGACCCCCTTCATGGTTTTCTGTCATGAGATCACTGGGAGTAGGCGCAGACCCCCTTCATGGTTTTCTGTCATGAGATCTCTGGGAGTAGGCACAGACCCCCTTCATGGTTTTCTGTCATGAGATCACTGAGAGTAGGTGCAGACCCCCTTCATGGTTTTCTGTCATGAGATCACTGGTAGTAGGCGCAGACCCCCTTCTTGGTTTTCTGTCATGAGATCACTAGGAGTAGGCGCAGACCCCCTGCATGGTTTTCTGACATGAGATCACTGGGAGTAGGCGCAGACCCCCTGCATGGTTTTCTGTCATGAGATCACTGGGAGTAGGCGCAGACCCCCTGCATGGTTTTCTGTCATGAGATCACTAGGAGTAGGCGCAGACCCCCTGCATGGTTTTCTCTCATGAGATCACTGGGAGTAGGTGCAGACCCCCTGCATGGTTTCATGTCATGAGATCACTGGGAGTAGGCGCAGACCCCTCCACAAGGTTTTCTGTCATGAGATCACTGGGAGTAGGCGCAGACCCCCTGCGTGGTTTTCTGTCATGAGATCACTGGAAGTAGGCGCAGACCCCCTGCGTGGTTTTCTCTCATGAGATCACTGGGAGTAGGCGCAGACCCCCTGAATGGTTTTCTGTCATGAGATCACTGGGAGTAGGCGCAGACCCCCTTCATGGTTTTCTGTCATGAGATCACTGGGAGTAGGCGCAGACCCCCTTCATGGTTTCATGTCATGAGATCACTGGGAGTAGGCACAGACCCCCCCCACAAGGTTTTCTGTCATGAGATCACTGGGAGTAGGCGCAGACCCCCCCACAAGGTTTTCTGTCATGAGATCACTGGGAGTAGGCGCAGACCCCCTGCGTGGTTTTCTGTCATGAGATCATTGGGAGTAGGCACAGACCCCCTGCATGGTTTTCTGTCATGAGATCACTGGGAGTAGGTGCAGACCCCCGGCATGATTTTCTGTCATGAGATCATTGGGAGTAGGCGCAGACCCCCTGCATGGTTTTCTGTCATGAGATCACTGGGTGTAGGCGCAGACCCCCTTCATGGTTTTCTGTCATGAGATCACTGAGAGTAGGCGCAGACCTCCTTCATGGTTTTCTGTCATGAGATCACTGGGAGTAGGCGCAGACTCCCTGCATGGTTTTCTGTCATGAGATCACTGAGAGTAGGCGCAGACCCCCTGCATGGTTTTCTGTCATGAGATCACTGGGAGTAGGCGCTGACCCCCCCACAAGGTTTTCTGTCATGATATCACTGGGAGTAGGCGCAGACCCCCTGCATGGTTTTTTGTCATGAGATCACTGGGAGTAGGCGCAGACCCCCGGCATGGTTTTCTGTCATGAGATCACTGGGAGTAGGCGCAGACCCCCCACAAGGTTTTCTGTCATGAGATCACTGGGAGTAGGCGCAGACCCCCCCCACAAGGTTTTCTGTCATGAGATCAATGGGAGTAGGCATAGACCCCCCCGCATGGTTTTCTGTCATGAGATCACTGGGAGTAGGCGCAGACCCCCTGCATGGTTTTCTGTCATGAGATCACTGAGAGTAGGCGCAGACCCCCTTCATGGTTTTCTGTCATGAGATCACTGGGAGTAGGCACAGACCCTCTTCATGGTTTTCTGTCATGAGATCACTGAGAGTAGGCGCAGACCTCCTTCATGGTTTTCTGTCATGAGATCACTGGGAGTAGGCGCAGACCCCCTGCATGGTTTTCTGTCATGAGATCACTGGGAGTAGGCGCAGACCCCCCCATAAGGTTTTCTGTCATGAGATCACTGGGAGTAGGCGCAGACCCCCTGCATGGTTTTTTGTCATGAGATCACTGGGAGTAGGCGCAGATCCCCTTCATGGTTTTCTGTCATGAGATCACTGGGAGTAGGCACAGACCCCCTTCATGGTTTTCTGTCATGAGATCACTTGGAGTAGGCGCAGACCCCCTTCATGGTTTTCTGTCATGAGATCACTGAGAGTAGGCGCAGACCCCCTTCATAGTTTTCTGTCATGAGATCACTGGTAGTAGGCGCAGACCCCCTTCTTGGTTTTCTGTCATGAGATCACTGGGAGTAGGTGCAGACCCCCTGCATGGTTTTCTGCCATGAGATCACTGGGAGTAGGCGCAGACCCCCTGCATGGTTTTCTGTCATGAGATCACTGGGAGTAGGCGCAGACCCCCTGCATGGTTTTCTGTCATGAGATCACTAGGAGTAGGCGCAGACCCCCTGCGTGGTTTTCTCTCAAGAGATCACTGGGAGTAGGTGCAGACCCCCTGCATGATTTCATGTCATGAGATCACTGGGAGTAGGCACAGACCCCCCCACAAGGTTTTCTGTCATGAGATCACTGGGAGTAGGCGCAGACCCCCTGCATGGTTTTCTGTCATGAGATCACTGGGAGTAGGCGCGGACCCCCCCACAAGGTTTTCTGTCATGAGATCACTGGGAGTAGGCGCAGACCCCCTGCGTGGTTTTCTGTAATGAGATCACTGGAAGTAGGCGCAGACCCCCTGCATGGTTTTCTCTCATGAGATCACTGGGAGTAGGCGCAGACCCCCTGCATGGTTTTCTGTCATGAGATCACTGGGAGTAGGCACAGACCCCCTTCATGGTTTTCTGTCATGAGATCACTGGGAGTAGGCGCAGACCCCCTTCATGGTTTTCTGTCATGAGATCACTGAGAGTAGGCGCAGACCCCCTTCATGGTTTTCTGTCATGAGATCACTGGGAGTAGGCGTAGGCCCCCTGCATGGTTTTCTGTCATGAGATCACTGGGAGTAGGCGCAGACCCCCCACAAGGTTTTCTGTCATGAGATCACTGGGAGTAGGCGCAGACCTCCTGCATGGTTTTCTGTCATGAGATCACTGGGAGTAGGTGCAGACCCCCTGCATGGTTTTCTGTCATGAGATCACTGGGAGTAGGTGCAGACTCCCTGCATGATTTTCTGTCATGAGATCATTGGGAGTAGGCGCAGACCCCCTGCATGGTTTTCTGTCATGAGATCACTGAGAGTAGGCGCAGATCCCCTGCATGGTTTTCTGTCATGAGATCACTGGGAGTAGGCGCAGACCCCCTGCATGGTTTTCTGTCATCAGATCTCTGAGAGTAGGCGCAGACCCCCTGCATGGTTTTATGTCATGAGATCACTGGGAGTAGGCACAGACCCCCCCCACAAGGTTTTCTGTCATGAGATCACTGGGAGTAGGCGCAGACCCCCTGCATGGTTTTCTGTCATGAGATCACTGGGAGTAGGCGCAGACCCCCCCACAAGGTTTTCTGTCATGAGATCACTGGGAGTAGGCGCAGACCCCCACAAGGTTTTCTGTCATGAGATCACTGGGAGTAGGCGCAGACCCCCTGCATGGTTTTCTGTCATGAGATCACTGGGAGTAGGTGCAGACCCCCTGCATGGTTTTCTGTCACGAGATCACTGGGAGTAGGCACAGACCCCCCATAAGGTTTTCTGTCATGAGAACACTGGGAGTAGGCGCAGACTTCCTGCATGGTTTTCTGTCATGAGATCACTGGGAGTAGGCGTAGACCCCCTGCATGGTTTTCTCTCATGAGATCACTGGGAGTAGGCACAGACCCCCTGCATGGTTTTCTGTCATGAGATCACTGGGAGTAGGCGCAGACCCCCTTCATGGTTTTCTGTCATGAGATCACTGGGAGTAGGCGCAGACCCCCCACAAGGTTTTCTGTCATGAGATCACTGGGAGTAGGCGCAGACCCCCCCCACAAGGTTTTCTGTCATGAGATCAATGGGAGTAGGCACAGACCCCCCCGCATGGTTTTCTGTCATGAGATCACTGGGAGTAGGCGCAGACCCCCTGCATGGTTTTCTGTCATGAGATCACTGAGAGTAGGCGCAGACCCCCTTCATGGTTTTCTGTCATGAGATCACTGGGAGTAGGCACAGACCCTCTTCATGGTTTTCTGTCATGAGATCACTGAGAGTAGGCGCAGACCTCCTTCATGGTTTTCTGTCATGAGATCACTGGGAGTAGGCGCAGAAACCCCTCAAGGTTTTCTGTCATGAGGTCACTGGGAGTAGGCGCAGACCCCCTGCATGGTTTTCTGTCATGAGATCACTGGGAGTAGGCGCAGACCCCCCCACGAGGTTTTCTGTCATGAGATCACTGGGAGTAGGCACAGACCCCCCCACAAGGTTTTCTGTCATGAGATCACTGGGTGTATGCGCAGACCCCCCTGCTTGGTTTTCTGTCATCAGATCACTGAGAGTAGGCGCAGACCCCCTACAAGGATTTCAGTCATGAGATCACAGAGAGTAGGTGCAGAGCCCCACAAGGATTTCTGTCATGAGATCACTGGGAGTAGGCACAGACCCCCTGCATTGTTTTCAGTCATGAGATCACTTGGAGTAGGCGCAGACCCCCTGCGTGGTTTTCTGTCATGAGATCACTGGGAGTAGGCGCAGACCCCTTGCATGGTTTTCTGTCATGAGATCACTGGAAGTAGGCGCACACCCCCTGCATGGTTTTCTCTCATGAGATCACTGGGAGTAGGCGCAGACCCCCTGCATGGATTTCTGTCATGAGATCACTGGGAGTAGGCGCAGACCCCCTTCATGGTTTTCTGTCATGAGATCACTGGGAGTAGGCGCAGACCCTCTTCATGGTTTCATGTCTATGAGATCACTGGGAGTAGGCACCGACCCCCCCACAAGGTTTTCTGTCATGAGATCACTGGGAGTAGGCGCAGACCCCCTGCGTGGTTTTCTGTCATGAGATCACTGGGAGTAGGCGCAGACCCCCTGCATGGTTTTCTGTCATGAGATCACTGGGAGTAGGTGCAGACCCCCTGCATGATTTTCTGTCATGAGATCATTGGGAGTAGGCGCAGACCCCCTGCATGGTTTTCTGTCATGAGATCACTGAGAGTAGGCGCAGACCTCCTTCATGGTTTTCTGTCATGAGATCACTGAGAGTAGGCGCAGACCCCCTGCATGGTTTTCTGTCATGAGATCACTGGGAGTAGGCGCTGACCCCCCCACAAGGTTTTCTGTCATGAGATCACTGGGAGTAGGCGCAGACCCCCTGCATGGTTTTTTGTCATGAGATCACTGGGAGTAGGCGCAGACCCCCAGCATGGTTTTCTGTCATGAGATCACTGGGAGTAGGCGCAGACCCCCCACAAGGTTTTCTGTCATGAGATCACTGGGAGTAGGCGCAGACCCCCCCCCACAAGGTTTTCTGTCATGAGATCAATGGGAGTAGGCGTAGACCCCCCGCATGGTTTTCTGTCATGAGATCACTGGGAGTAGGCGCAGACCCCCTGCATGGTTTTCTGTCATGAGATCACTGAGAGTAGGCACAGACCCCCTTCATGGTTTTCTGTCATGAGATCACTGGGAGTAGGCACAGACCCTCTTCATTGTTTTCTGTCATGAGATCACTGAGAGTAGGCGCAGACCTCCTTCATGGTTTTCTGTCATGAGATCACTGGGAGTAGGCGCAGACCCCCTGCATGGTTTTCGGTCATGAGATCACTGGGAGTAGGCACAGACACCCCCCACAAGGTTTTCTGTCATGAGATCACTGGGTGTAGGCGCAGACCCCCTGCATGGTTTTCTGTCATGAGATCACTGGGAGTAGGCGCAGACACCCCTCAAGGTTTTCTGTCATGAGGTCACTGGGAGTAGGCGCAGACCCCCTGCATGGTTTTCTGTCAAGAGATTACTGGGAGTAGGTGCAGACCCCCTGCATGGTTTTATGTCATGAGATCACTGGGAGTAGGCGCAGACCCCCTGCATGGTTTTCGGTCATGAGATCACTGGGAGTAGGCACAGACACCCCCCACAAGGTTTTCTGTCATGAGATCACTGGGTGTAGGCGCAGACCCCCTGCATGGTTTTCTGTCATGAGATCACTGGGAGTAGGCGCAGACACCCCTCAAGGTTTTCTGTCATGAGGTCACTGGGAGTAGGCGCAGACCCCCTTCATGGTTTTCTGTCATGAGATCACTGGTAGTAGGCGCAGACCCCCTTCTTGGTTTTCTGTCATGATTTCACTGGGAGTAGGCGCAGACCCCCTGCATGGTTTTCTGCCATGAGATCACTGGGAGTAGGCGCAGACCAACTGCATGGTTTTCTGTCATGAGATCACTGGGAGTAGGCGCAGACCTCCTGCATGGTTTTCTGTCATGAGATCACTAGGAGTAGGCGCAGACCCCCTGCATGGTTTTCTCTCAAGAGATCACTGGGAGTAGGTGCAGACCCCCTGCATGATTTCATGTCATGAGATCACTGGGAGTAGGCACAGACCCCCCCACAAGGTTTTTTGTCATGAGATCACTGGGAGTAGGCGCAGACCCCCCCCCACAAGGTTTTCTGTCATGAGATCACTGGGAGTAGGCGCAGACCCCCACAAGGTTTTCTGTCATGAGATCACTGGGAGTAGGCGCAGACCCCCTGCATGGTTTTCTGTCATGAGATCACTGAGAGTAGGCGCAGACCTCCTTCATGGTTTTCTGTCATGAGATCACTGGGAGTAGGCGCAGACTCCCTGCATGGTTTTCTGTCATGAGATCACTGAGAGTAGGCGCAGACCCCCTGCATGGTTTTCTGTCATGAGATCACTGGGAGTAGGCGCTGACCCCCCCACAAGGTTTTCTGTCATGAGATCACTGGGAGTAGGCGCAGACCCCCTGCATGGTTTTTTGTCATGAGATCACTGGGAGTAGGCGCAGACCCCCGGCATGGTTTTCTGTCATGAGATCACTGGGAGTAGGCGCAGACCCCCCACAAGGTTTTCTGTCATGAGATCACTGGGAGTAGGCGCAGACCCCCCCCACAAGGTTTTCTGTCATGAGATCAATGGGAGTAGGCACAGACCCCCCCGCATGGTTTTCTGTCATGAGATCACTGGGAGTAGGCGCAGACCCCCTGCATGGTTTTCTGTCATGAGATCACTGAGAGTAGGCGCAGACCCCCTTCATGGTTTTCTGTCATGAGATCACTGGGAGTAGGCACAGACCCTCTTCATGGTTTTCTGTCATGAGATCACTGAGAGTAGGCGCAGACCTCCTTCATGGTTTTCTGTCATGAGATCACTGGGAGTAGGCGCAGACCCCCTGCATGGTTTTCTGTCATGAGATCACAGACCCCCCCATAAGGTTTTCTGTCATGAGATCACTGGGAGTAGGCGCAGACCCCCTGCATGGTTTTTTGTCATGAGATCACTGGGAGTAGGCGCAGATCCCCTTCATGGTTTTCTGTCATGAGATCACTGGGAGTAGGCACAGACCCCCTTCATGGTTTTCTGTCATGAGATCACTGGGAGTAGGCGCAGACCCCCTTCATGGTTTTCTGTCATGAGATCACTGAGAGTAGGCGCAGACCCCCTTCATGGTTTTCTGTCATGAGATCACTGGTAGTAGGCGCAGACCCCCTTCTTGGTTTTCTGTCATGAGATCACTGGGAGTAGGTGCAGACCCCCTGCATGGTTTTCTGCCATGAGATCACTGGGAGTAGGCGCAGACCCCCTGCATGGTTTTCTGTCATGAGATCACTGGGAGTAGGCGCAGACCCCCTGCATGGTTTTCTGTCATGAGATCACTAGGAGTAGGCGCAGACCCCCTGCATGGTTTTCTCTCAAGAGATCACTGGGAGTAGGTGCAGACCCCCTGCATGATTTCATGTCATGAGATCACTGGGAGTAGGCACAGACCCCCCCACAAGGTTTTCTGTCATGAGATCACTGGGAGTAGGCGCAGACCCCCTGCATGGTTTTCTGTCATGAGATCACTGGGAGTAGGCGCGGACCCCCCCACAAGGTTTTCTGTCATGAGATCACTGGGAGTAGGCGCAGACCCCCTGCGTGGTTTTCTGTCATGAGATCACTGGAAGTAGGCGCAGACCCCCTGCATGGTTTTCTCTCATGAGATCACTGGGAGTAGGCGCAGACCCCCTGCATGGCTTTCTGTCATGAGATCACTGGGAGTAGGCGCAGACCCCCTTCATGGTTTTCTGTCATGAGATCACTGGGAGTAGGCGCAGACCCCCTTCATGGTTTTCTGTCATGAGATCACTGAGAGTAGGCGCAGACCCCCTTCATGGTTTTCTGTCATGAGATCACTGGGAGTAGGCGTAGGCCCCCTGCATGGTTTTCTGTCATGAGATCACTGGGAGTAGGCGCAGACCCCCCACAAGGTTTTCTGTCATGAGATCACTGGGAGTAGGCGCAGACCTCCTGCATGGTTTTCTGTCATGAGATCACTGGGAGTAGGTGCAGACCCCCTGCATGGTTTTCTATCATGAGATCACTGGGAGTAGGTGCAGACCCCCTGCATGATTTTCTGTCATGAGATCATTGGGAGTAGGCGCAGACCCCCTGCATGGTTTTCTGTCATGAGATCACTGAGAGTAGGCGCAGATCCCCTGCATGGTTTTCTGTCATGAGATCACTGGGAGTAGGCGCAGACCCCCTGCATGGTTTTCTGTCATCAGATCTCTGAGAGTAGGCGCAGACCCCCTGCATGGTTTTATGTCATGAGATCACTGGGAGTAGGCACAGACCCCCCCCCCCACAAGGTTTTCTGTCATGAGATCACTGGGAGTAGGCGCAGACCCCCTGCATGGTTTTCTGTCATGAGATCACTGGGAGTAGGCGCAGACCCCCCCCACAAGGTTTTCTGTCATGAGATCACTGGGAGTAGGCGCAGACCCCCACAAGGTTTTCTGTCATGAGATCACTGGGAGTAGGCGCAGACCAACTGCATGGTTTTCTGTCATGAGATCACTGGGAGTAGGCGCAGACCTCCTGCATGGTTTTCTGTCATGAGATCACTAGGAGTAGGCGCAGACCCCCTGCATGGTTTTCTCTCAAGAGATCACTGGGAGTAGGTGCAGACCCCCTGCATGATTTCATGTCATGAGATCACTGGGAGTAGGCACAGACCCCCCCACAAGGTTTTTTGTCATGAGATCACTGGGAGTAGGCGCAGACCCCCCCCCACAAGGTTTTCTGTCATGAGATCACTGGGAGTAGGCGCAGACCCCCACAAGGTTTTCTGTCATGAGATCACTGGGAGTAGGCGCAGACCCCCTGCATGGTTTTCTGTCATGAGATCACTGAGAGTAGGCGCAGACCTCCTTCATGGTTTTCTGTCATGAGATCACTGGGAGTAGGCGCAGACTCCCTGCATGGTTTTCTGTCATGAGATCACTGAGAGTAGGCGCAGACCCCCTGCATGGTTTTCTGTCATGAGATCACTGGGAGTAGGCGCTGACCCCCCCACAAGGTTTTCTGTCATGAGATCACTGGGAGTAGGCGCAGACCCCCTGCATGGTTTTTTGTCATGAGATCACTGGGAGTAGGCGCAGACCCCCGGCATGGTTTTCTGTCATGAGATCACTGGGAGTAGGCGCAGACCCCCCACAAGGTTTTCTGTCATGAGATCACTGGGAGTAGGCGCAGACCCCCCCCACAAGGTTTTCTGTCATGAGATCAATGGGAGTAGGCATAGACCCCCCCGCATGGTTTTCTGTCATGAGATCACTGGGAGTAGGCGCAGACCCCCTGCATGGTTTTCTGTCATGAGATCACTGAGAGTAGGCGCAGACCCCCTTCATGGTTTTCTGTCATGAGATCACTGGGAGTAGGCACAGACCCTCTTCATGGTTTTCTGTCATGAGATCACTGAGAGTAGGCGCAGACCTCCTTCATGGTTTTCTGTCATGAGATCACTGGGAGTAGGCGCAGACCCCCTGCATGGTTTTCTGTCATGAGATCACTGGGAGTAGGCGCAGACCCCCCCATAAGGTTTTCTGTCATGAGATCACTGGGAGTAGGCGCAGACCCCCTGCATGGTTTTTTGTCATGAGATCACTGGGAGTAGGCGCAGATCCCCTTCATGGTTTTCTGTCATGAGATCACTGGGAGTAGGCACAGACCCCCTTCATGGTTTTCTGTCATGAGATCACTGGGAGTAGGCGCAGACCCCCTTCATGGTTTTCTGTCATGAGATCACTGAGAGTAGGCGCAGACCCCCTTCATGGTTTTCTGTCATGAGATCACTGGTAGTAGGCGCAGACCCCCTTCTTGGTTTTCTGTCATGAGATCACTGGGAGTAGGTGCAGACCCCCTGCATGGTTTTCTGCCATGAGATCACTGGGAGTAGGCGCAGACCCCCTGCATGGTTTTCTGTCATGAGATCACTGGGAGTAGGCGCAGACCCCCTGCATGGTTTTCTGTCATGAGATCACTAGGAGTAGGCGCAGACCCCCTGCATGGTTTTCTCTCAAGAGATCACTGGGAGTAGGTGCAGACCCCCTGCATGATTTCATGTCATGAGATCACTGGGAGTAGGCACAGACCCCCCCACAAGGTTTTCTGTCATGAGATCACTGGGAGTAGGCGCAGACCCCCTGCATGGTTTTCTGTCATGAGATCACTGGGAGTAGGCGCGGACCCCCCCACAAGGTTTTCTGTCATGAGATCACTGGGAGTAGGCGCAGACCCCCTGCGTGGTTTTCTGTCATGAGATCACTGGAAGTAGGCGCAGACCCCCTGCATGGTTTTCTCTCATGAGATCACTGGGAGTAGGCGCAGACCCCCTGCATGGCTTTCTGTCATGAGATCACTGGGAGTAGGCGCAGACCCCCTTCATGGTTTTCTGTCATGAGATCACTGGGAGTAGGCGCAGACCCCCTTCATGGTTTTCTGTCATGAGATCACTGAGAGTAGGCGCAGACCCCCTTCATGGTTTTCTGTCATGAGATCACTGGGAGTAGGCGTAGGCCCCCTGCATGGTTTTCTGTCATGAGATCACTGGGAGTAGGCGCAGACCCCCCACAAGGTTTTCTGTCATGAGATCACTGGGAGTAGGCGCAGACCTCCTGCATGGTTTTCTGTCATGAGATCACTGGGAGTAGGTGCAGACCCCCTGCATGGTTTTCTATCATGAGATCACTGGGAGTAGGTGCAGACCCCCTGCATGATTTTCTGTCATGAGATCATTGGGAGTAGGCGCAGACCCCCTGCATGGTTTTCTGTCATGAGATCACTGAGAGTAGGCGCAGATCCCCTGCATGGTTTTCTGTCATGAGATCACTGGGAGTAGGCGCAGACCCCCTGCATGGTTTTCTGTCATCAGATCTCTGAGAGTAGGCGCAGACCCCCTGCATGGTTTTATGTCATGAGATCACTGGGAGTAGGCACAGACCCCCCCCCCACAAGGTTTTCTGTCATGAGATCACTGGGAGTAGGCGCAGACCCCCTGCATGGTTTTCTGTCATGAGATCACTGGGAGTAGGCGCAGACCCCCCCCACAAGGTTTTCTGTCATGAGATCACTGGGAGTAGGCGCAGACCCCCACAAGGTTTTCTGTCATGAGATCACTGGGAGTAGGCGCAGACCCCCTGCATGGTTTTCTGTCATGAGATCACTGGGAGTAGGTGCAGACCCCCTGCATGGTTTTCTGTCACGAGATCACTGGGAGTAGGCGCAGACCCCCCATAAGGTTTTCTGTCATGAGAACACTGGGAGTAGGCGCAGACTTCCTGCATGGTTTTCTGTCATGAGATCACTGGGTGTAGGCGCAGACCCCCTTCATGGTTTTCTGTCATGAGATCACTGAGAGTAGGCGCAGACCTCCTTCATGGTTTTCTGTCATGAGATCACTGGGAGTAGGCGCAGACTCCCTGCATGGTTTTCTGTCATGAGATCACTGAGAGTAGGCGCAGACCCCCTGCATGGTTTTCTGTCATGAGATCACTGGGAGTAGGCGCTGACCCCCCCACAAGGTTTTCTGTCATGAGATCACTGGGAGTAGGCGCAGACCCCCTGCATGGTTTTTTGTCATGAGATCACTGGGAGTAGGCGCAGACCCCCGGCATGGTTTTCTGTCATGAGATCACTGGGAGTAGGCGCAGACCCCCCACAAGGTTTTCTGTCATGAGATCACTGGGAGTAGGCGCAGACCCACCCCACAAGGTTTTCTGTCATGAGATCAATGGGAGTAGGCGCAGACCCCCTGCATGGTTTTCTGTCACGAGATCACTGGGAGTAGGCGCAGACCCCCCATAAGGTTTTCTGTCATGAGAACACTGGGAGTAGGCGCAGACTTCCTGCATGGTTTTCTGTCATGAGATCACTGGGTGTAGGCGCAGACCCCCTTCATGGTTTTCTGTCATGAGATCACTGAGAGTAGGCGCAGACCTCCTTCGTGGTTTTCTGTCATGAGATCACTGGGAGTAGGCGCAGACTCCCTGCATGGTTTTCTGTCATGAGATCACTGAGAGTAGGCGCAGACCCCCTGCATGGTTTTCTGTCATGAGATCACTGGGAGTAGGCGCTGACCCCCCCACAAGGTTTTCTGTCATGAGATCACTGGGAGTAGGCGCAGACCCCCACAAGGTTTTCTGTCATGAGATCACTGGGAGTAGGCGCAGACCCCCTGCATGGTTTTCTGTCATGAGATCACTGGGAGTAGGTGCAGACCCCCTGCATGGTTTTCTGTCACGAGATCACTGGGAGTAGGCGCAGACCCCCCATAAGGTTTTCTGTCATGAGAACACTGGGAGTAGGCGCAGACTTCCTGCATGGTTTTCTGTCATGAGATCACTGGGTGTAGGCGCAGACCCCCTTCATGGTTTTCTGTCATGAGATCACTGAGAGTAGGCGCAGACCTCCTTCATGGTTTTCTGTCATGAGATCACTGGGAGTAGGCGCAGACTCCCTGCATGGTTTTCTGTCATGAGATCACTGAGAGTAGGCGCAGACCCCCTGCATGGTTTTCTGTCATGAGATCACTGGGAGTAGGCGCTGACCCCCCCACAAGGTTTTCTGTCATGAGATCACTGGGAGTAGGCGCAGACCCCCTGCATGGTTTTTTGTCATGAGATCACTGGGAGTAGGCGCAGACCCCCGGCATGGTTTTCTGTCATGAGATCACTGGGAGTAGGCGCAGACCCCCCACAAGGTTTTCTGTCATGAGATCACTGGGAGTAGGCGCAGACCCCCCCCACAAGGTTTTCTGTCATGAGATCAATGGGAGTAGGCATAGACCCCCCCGCATGGTTTTCTGTCATGAGATCACTGGGAGTAGGCGCAGACCCCCTGCATGGTTTTCTGTCATGAGATCACTGAGAGTAGGCGCAGACCCCCTTCATGGTTTTCTGTCATGAGATCACTGGGAGTAGGCACAGACCCTCTTCATGGTTTTCTGTCATGAGATCACTGAGAGTAGGCGCAGACCTCCTTCATGGTTTTCTGTCATGAGATCACTGGGAGTAGGCGCAGACCCCCTGCATGGTTTTCTGTCATGAGATCACTGGGAGTAGGCGCAGACCCCCCCATAAGGTTTATTGTCATGAGATCACTGGGAGTAGGCGCAGACCCCCTGCATGGTTTTTTGTGATGAGATCACTGGGAGTAGGCGCAGATCCCCTTCATGGTTTTCTGTCATGAGATCACTGGGAGTAGGCACACAGACCCCCTTCATGGTTTTCTGTCATGAGATCACTGGGAGTAGGCGCAGACCCCCTTCATGGTTTTCTGTCATGAGATCACTGAGAGTAGGCGCAGACCCCCTTCATGGTTTTCTGTCATGAGATCACTGGTAGTAGGCGCAGACCCCCTTCTTGGTTTTCTATCATGAGATCACTGGGAGTAGGTGCAGACCCCCTGCATGGTTTTCTGCCATGAGATCACTGGGAGTAGGCGCAGACCCCCTGCATGGTTTTCTGTCATGAGATCACTGGGAGTAGGCGCAGACCCCCTGCATGGTTTTCTGTCATGAGATCACTAGGAGTAGGCGCAGACCCCCTGCATGGTTTTCTCTCAAGAGATCACTGGGAGTAGGTGCAGACCCCCTGCATGATTTCATGTCATGAGATCACTGGGAGTAGGCACAGACCCCCCCACAAGGTTTTCTGTCATGAGATCACTGGGAGTAGGCGCAGACCCCCTGCATGGTTTTCTGTCATGAGATCACTGGGAGTAGGCGCGGACCCCCCCACAAGGTTTTCTTTTCTGTCATGAGATCACTGGGAGTAGGCGCCGACCCCCCCCACAAGGTTTTCTGTCATGAGATCAATGGGAGTAGGCGTAGACCCCCCCGCATGGTTTTCTGTCATGAGATCACTGGGAGTAGGCGCAGACCCCCTGCATGGCTTTCTGTCATGAGATCACTGGGAGTAGGCGCAGACCCCCTTCATGGTTTTCTGTCATGAGATCACTGGGAGTAGGCGCAGACCCCCTTCATGGTTTTCTGTCATGAGATCACTGAGAGTAGGCGCAGACCCCCTTCATGGTTTTCTGTCATGAGATCACTGGGAGTAGGCGTAGGCCCCCTGCATGGTTTTCTGTCATGAGATCACTGGGAGTAGGCGCAGACCCCCCACAAGGTTTTCTGTCATGAGATCACTGGGAGTAGGCGCAGACCTCCTGCATGGTTTTCTGTCATGAGATCACTGGGAGTAGGTGCAGACCCCCTGCATGGTTTTCTGTCATGAGATCACTGGGAGTAGGTGCAGACCCCCTGCATGATTTTCTGTCATGAGATCATTGGGAGTAGGCGCAGACCCCCTGCATGGTTTTCTGTCATGAGATCACTGAGAGTAGGCGCAGATCCCCTGCATGGTTTTCTGTCATGAGATCACTGGGAGTAGGCGCAGACCCCCTGCATGGTTTTCTGTCATCAGATCTCTGAGAGTAGGCGCAGACCCACTGCATGGTTTTATGTCATGAGATCACTGGGAGTAGGCACAGACCCCCCCCACAAGGTTTTCTGTCATGAGATCACTGGGAGTAGGCGCAGACCCCCTGCATGGTTTTCTGTCATGAGATCACTGGGAGTAGGCGCAGACCCCCCCACAAGGTTTTCTGTCATGAGATCACTGGGAGTAGGCGCAGACCCCCACAAGGTTTTCTGTCATGAGATCACTGGGAGTAGGTGCAGACCCCCTGCATGGTTTTCTGTCATGAGATCACTGGGAGTAGGTGCAGACCCCCTGCATGGTTTTCTGTCACGAGATCACTGGGAGTAGGCGCAGACCCCCCATAAGGTTTTCTGTCATGAGAACACTGGGAGTAGGCGCAGACTTCCTGCATGGTTTTCTGTCATGAGATCACTGGGAGTAGGCGTAGACCCCCTGCATGGTTTTCTCTCATGAGATCACTGGGAGTAGGCACAGACCCCCTGCATGGTTTTCTGTCATGAGATCACTGGGAGTAGGCGCAGACCCCCTTCATGGTTTTCTGTCATGAGATCACTGGGAGTAGGCGCAGACCCCCTGCATGGTTTTCTGTCAAGAGATCACTGGGAGTAGGTGCAGACCCCCTGCATGGTTTTATGTCATGAGATCACTGGGAGTAGGCGCAGACCCCCTGCATGGTTTTCGGTCATGAGATCACTGGGAGTAGGCACAGACACCCCCCACAAGGTTTTCTATCATGAGATCACTGGGTGTAGGCGCAGACCCCCTGCATGGTTTTCTGTCATGAGATCACTGGGAGTAGGCGCAGACACCCCTCAAGGTTTTCTGTCATGAGGTCACTGGGAGTAGGCGCAGACCCCCTGCATGGTTTTCTGTCATGAGATCACTGGGAGTAGGCGCAGACCCCCCCACGAGGTTTTCTGTCATGAGATCACTGGGAGTAGGCACAGACCCCCCCACAAGGTTTTCTGTCATGAGATCACTGGGTGTATGCGCAGACCCCCCTGCTTGGTTTTCTGTCATCAGATCACTGAGAGTAGGCGCAGACCCCCTACAAGGATTTCAGTCATGAGATCACAGAGAGTAGGTGCAGAGCCCCACAAGGATTTCTGTCATGAGATCACTGGGAGTAGGCACAGACCCCCTGCATGGTTTTCAGTCATGAGATCACTTGGAGTAGGCGCAGACCCCCTGCGTGGTTTTCTGTCATGAGATCACTGGGAGTAGGCGCAGACCCCTTGCATGGTTTTCTGTCATGAGATCACTGGAAGTAGGCGCAGACCCCCTGCATGGATTTCTGTCATGAGATCACTGGGAGTAGGCGCAGACCCCCTTCATGGTTTTCTGTCATGAGATCACTGGGAGTAGGCGCAGACCCCCTTCATGGTTTCATGTCATGAGATCACTGGGAGTAGGCACAGACCCCCCCACAAGGTTTTCTGTTTCTGTCATGAGATCACTGGGAGTAGGCGCAGACCCCCTGCGTGGTTTTCTGTCATGAGATCACTGGGAGTAGGCGCAGACCCCCTGCATGGTTTTCTGTCATGAGATCACTGGGAGTAGGTGCAGACCCCCTGCATGATTTTCTGTCATGAGATCATTGGGAGTAGGCGCAGACCCCCTGCATGGTTTTCTGTCATGAGATCACTGGGTGTAGGCGCAGACCCCCTTCATGGTTTTCTGTCATGAGATCACTGAGAGTAGGCGCAGACCTCCTTCATGGTTTTCTGTCATGAGATCACTGGGAGTAGGCGCAGACCCCCTGCATGGTTTTCTGTCATGAGATCACTGAGAGTAGGCGCAGACCCCCTGCATGGTTTTCTGTCATGAGATCACTGGGAGTAGGCGCTGACCCCCCCACAAGGTTTTCTGTCATGAGATCACTGGGAGTAGGCGCAGACCCCCTGCATGGTTTTCTCTCATGAGATCACTGGGAGTAGGCGCAGACCCCCTGCATGGATTTCTGTCATGAGATCACTGGGAGTAGGCGCAGACCCCCTTCATGGTTTTCTGTCATGAGATCACTGGGAGTAGGCGCAGACCCCCTTCATGGTTTCATGTCATGAGATCACTGGGAGTAGGCACAGACCCCCCCACAAGGTTTTCTGTTTCTGTCATGAGATCACTGGGAGTAGGCGCAGACCCCCTGCGTGGTTTTCTGTCATGAGATCACTGGGAGTAGGCGCAGACCCCCTGCATGGTTTTCTGTCATGAGATCACTGGGAGTAGGTGCAGACCCCCTGCATGATTTTCTGTCATGAGATCATTGGGAGTAGGCGCAGACCCCCTGCATGGTTTTCTGTCATGAGATCACTGGGTGTAGGCGCAGACCCCCTTCATGGTTTTCTGTCATGAGATCACTGAGAGTAGGCGCAGACCTCCTTCATGGTTTTCTGTCATGAGATCACTGGGAGTAGGCGCAGACCCCCTGCATGGTTTTCTGTCATGAGATCACTGAGAGTAGGCGCAGACCCCCTGCATGGTTTTCTGTCATGAGATCACTGGGAGTAGGCGCTGACCCCCCCACAAGGTTTTCTGTCATGAGATCACTGGGAGTAGGCGCAGACCCCCTGCATGGTTTTTTGTCATGAGATCACTGGGAGTAGGCGCAGACCCCCGGCATGGTTTTCTGTCATGAGATCACTGGGAGTAGGCGCCGACCCCCCCCACAAGGTTTTCTGTCATGAGATCAATGGGAGTAGGCGTAGACCCCCCCGCATGGTTTTCTGTCATGAGATCACTGGGAGTAGGCGCAGACCCCCTGCATGGTTTTCTGTCATGAGATCACTGAGAGTAGGCGCAGACCCCCTTCATGGTTTTCTGTCATGAGATCACTGGGAGTAGGCACAGACCCTCTTCATGGTTTTCTGTCATGAGATCACTGAGAGTAGGCGCAGACCTACTTCATGGTTTTCTGTCATGAGATCACTGGGAGTAGACGCAGACCCCCTGCATGGTTTTCTGTCATGAGATCACTGGGAGTAGGCGCAGACCCCCCCATAAGGTTTTCTGTCATGAGATCACTGGGAGTAGGCGCAGACCCCCTGCATGGTTTTTTGTCATGAGATCACTGGGAGTAGGCGCAGATCCCCTTCATGGTTTTCTGTCATGAGATCACTGGGAGTAGGCGCAGACCCCCTTCATGGTTTTCTGTCATGAGATCACTGGGAGTAGGCGCAGACCCCCTCATGGTTTTCTGTCATGAGATCACTGAGAGTAGGCGCAGACCCCCTTCATGGTTTTCTGTCATGAGATCACTGGTAGTAGGCGCAGACCCCCTTCTTGGTTTTCTGTCATGAGATCACTGGGAGTAGGCGCAGACCCCCTGCATGGTTTTCTGCCATGAGATCACTGGGAGTAGGCGCAGACCCCCTGCATGGTTTTCTGTCATGAGATCACTGGGAGTAGGCGCAGACCTCCTGCATGGTTTTCTGTCATGAGATCACTAGGAGTAGGCGCAGACCCCCTGCATGGTTTTCTCTCAAGAGATCACTGGGAGTAGGTGCAGACCCCCTGCATGATTTCATGTCATGAGATCACTGGGAGTAGGCACAGACCCCCCCACAAGGTTTTTTGTCATGAGATCACTGGGAGTAGCCGCAGACCCCCTGCATGGTTTTCTGTCATGAGATCACTGGGAGTAGGCGTGGACCCTCCCACAAGGTTTTCTGTCATGAGATCACTGGGAGTAGGCGCAGACCCCCTGCGTGGTTTTCTGTCATGAGATCACTGGAAGTAGGCGCAGACCACCTGCATGGTTTTCTCTCATGAGATCACTGGCAGTAGGCGCAGACCCCCTGCATGGTTTTCTGTCATGAGATCACTGGGAGTAGGCGCAGACCCCCTTCATGGTTTTCTGTCATGAGATCACTGGGAGTAGGCGCAGACCCCCTTCATGGTTTTCTGTCATGAGATCACTGAGAGTAGGCGCAGACCCCCTTCATGGTTTTCTGTCATGAGATCACTGGGAGTAGGCGTAGGCCCCCTGAATGGTTTTCTGTCATGAGATCACTGGGAGTAGGCGCAGACCCCCCACAAGGTTTTCTGTCATGAGATCACTGGGAGTAGGCGCAGACCTCCTGCATGGTTTTCTGTCATGAGATCACTGGGAGTAGGTGCAGACCCCCTGCATGGTTTTCTGTCATGAGATCACTGGGAGTAGGTGCAGACCCCCTGCATGATTTTCTGTCATGAGATCATTGGGAGTAGGCGCAGAACCCCTGCATGGTTTTCTGTCATGAGATCACTGAGAGTAGGCGCAGATCCCCTGCATGGTTTTCTGTCATGAGATCACTGGGAGTAGGCGCAGACCCCCTGCATGGTTTTCTGTCATCAGATCTCTGAGAGTAGGCGCACACCCCCTGCATGGTTTTATGTCATGAGATCACTGGGAGTAGGCACAGACCCCCCCACAAGGTTTTCTGTCATGAGATCACTGGGAGTAGGCGCAGACCCCCCCCACAAGGTTTTCTGTCATGAGATCACTGGGAGTAGGCGCAGACCCCCACAAGGTTTTCTGTCATGAGATCACTGGGAGTAGGCGCAGACCCCCTGCATGGTTTTCTGTCATGAGATCACTGAGAGTAGGCGCAGACCTCCTTCATGGTTTTCTGTCATGAGATCACTGGGAGTAGGCGCAGACTCCCTGCATGGTTTTCTGTCATGAGATCACTGAGAGTAGGCGCAGACCCCCTGCATGGTTTTCTGTCATGAGATCACTGGGAGTAGGCGCTGACCCCCCCACAAGGTTTTCTGTCATGAGATCACTGGGAGTAGGCGCAGACCCCCTGCATGGTTTTTTGTCATGAGATCACTGGGAGTAGGCGCAGACCCCCGGCATGGTTTTCTGTCATGAGATCACTGGGAGTAGGCGCAGACCCCCCACAAGGTTTTCTGTCATGAGATCACTGGGAGTAGGCGCAGACCCCCCCCACAAGGTTTTCTGTCATGAGATCAATGGGAGTAGGCGTAGACCCCCCCGCATGGTTTTCTGTCATGAGATCACTGGGAGTAGGCGCAGACCCCCTGCATGGTTTTCTGTCATGAGATCACTGAGAGTAGGCGCAGACCCCCTTCATGGTTTTCTGTCATGAGATCACTGGGAGTAGGCACAGACCCTCTTCATGGTTTTCTGTCATGAGATCACTGGGAGTAGGCGCAGACCCCCTTCATGGTTTCATGTCATGAGATCACTGGGAGTAGGCACAGACCCCCCCACAAGGTTTTCTGTCATGAGATCACTGGGAGTAGGCGCAGACCCCCTGCGTGGTTTTCTGTCATGAGATCACTGGGAGTAGGCGCAGACCCCCTGCATGGTTTTCTGTCATGAGATCACTGGAAGTAGGCGCAGACCCCCTGCATGGTTTTCTCTCATGAGATCACTGGGAGTAGGCGCAGACCCCCTGCATGGATTTCTGTCATGAGATCACTGGGAGTAGGCGCAGACCCCCTTCATGGTTTTCTGTCATGAGATCACTGGGAGTAGGCGCAGACCCCCTTCATGGTTTCATGTCATGAGATCACTGGGAGTAGGCACAGACCCCCCCACAAGGTTTTCTGTCATGAGATCACTGGGAGTAGGCGCAGACCCCCTGCGTGGTTTTCTGTCATGAGATCACTGGGAGTAGGCGCAGACCCCCTGCATGGTTTTCTGTCATGAGATCACTGGGAGTAGGTGCAGACCCCCTGCATGATTTTCTGTCATGAGATCATTGGGAGTAGGCGCAGACCCCCTGCATGGTTTTCTGTCATGAGATCACTGGGTGTAGGCGCAGACCCCCTTCATGGTTTTCTGTCATGAGATCACTGAGAGTAGGCGCAGACCTCCTTCATGGTTTTCTGTCATGAGATCACTGGGAGTAGGCGCAGACCCCCTGCATGGTTTTCTGTCATGAGATCACTGAGAGTAGGCGCAGACCCCCTGCATGGTTTTCTGTCATGAGATCACTGGGAGTAGGCGCTGACCCCCCCACAAGGTTTTCTGTCATGAGATCACTGGGAGTAGGCGCAGACCCCCTGCATGGTTTTTTGTCATGAGATCACTGGGAGTAGGCGCAGACCCCCGGCATGGTTTTCTGTCATGAGATCACTGGGAGTAGGCGCAGACCCCCTGCATGGTTTTCTGTCATGAGATCTCTGAGAGTAGGCGCAGACCCCCTGCATGGTTTTCTGTCATGAGATCACTGGGAGTAGGTGCAGACCCCCTGCATGATTTTCTGTCATGAGATCATTGGGAGTAGGCGCAGACCCCCTGCATGGTTTTCTGTCATGAGATCACTGGGTGTAGGCGCAGACCCCCTTCATGGTTTTCTGTCATGAGATCACTGAGAGTAGGCGCAGACCTCCTTCATGGTTTTCTGTCATGAGATCACTGGGAGTAGGCGCAGACCCCCTGCATGGTTTTCTGTCATGAGATCACTGAGAGTAGGCGCAGACCCCCTGCATGGTTTTCTGTCATGAGATCACTGGGAGTAGGCGCTGACCCCCCCACAAGGTTTTCTGTCATGAGATCACTGGGAGTAGGCGCAGACCCCCTGCATGGTTTTTTGTCATGAGATCACTGGGAGTAGGCGCAGACCCCCGGCATGGTTTTCTGTCATGAGATCACTGGGAGTAGGCGCAGACCCCCTGCATGGTTTTCTGTCATGAGATCTCTGAGAGTAGGCGCAGACCCCCTGCATGGTTTTATGTCATGAGATCACTGGGAGTAGGCACAGACCCCCCCCACAAGGTTTTCTGTCATGAGATCACTGGGAGTAGGCGCAGACCCCCTGCATGGTTTTCTGTCATGAGATCACTGGGAGTAGGCGCAGACCCCCCCACAAGGTATTCTGTCATGAGATCACTGGGAGTAGGCGCAGACCCCCACAAGGTTTTCTGTCATGAGATCACTGGGAGTAGGCGCAGACCCCCTGCATGGTTTTCTGTCATGAGATCACTGGGAGTAGGTGCAGACCCCCTGCATGATTTTCTGTCATGAGATCATTGGGAGTAGGCGCAGACCCCCTGCATGGTTTTCTGTCATGAGATCACTGGGTGTAGGCGCAGACCCCCTTCATGGTTTTCTGTCATGAGATCACTGAGAGTAGGCGCAGACCTCCTTCATGGTTTTCTGTCATGAGATCACTGGGAGTAGGCGCAGACCCCCTGCATGGTTTTCTGTCATGAGATCACTGAGAGTAGGCGCAGACCCCCTGCATGGTTTTCTGTCATGAGATCACTGGGAGTAGGCGCTGACCCCCCCACAAGGTTTTCTGTCATGAGATCACTGGGAGTAGGCGCAGACCCCCTGCATGGTTTTTTGTCATGAGATCACTGGGAGTAGGCGCAGACCCCCGGCATGGTTTTCTGTCATGAGATCACTGGGAGTAGGCGCAGACCCCCCACAAGGTTTTCTGTCATGAGATCACTGGGAGTAGGCGCAGACCCCCCCCCACAAGGTTTTCTGTCATGAGATCAATGGGAGTAGGCGTAGACCCCCCCGCATGGTTTTCTGTCATGAGATCACTGGGAGTAGGCGCAGACCCCCTGCATGGTTTTCTGTCATGAGATCACTGAGAGTAGGCGCAGACCCCCTTCATGGTTTTCTGTCATGAGATCACTGGGAGTAGGCACAGACCCTCTTCATGGTTTTCTGTCATGAGATCACTGAGAGTAGGCGCAGACCTCCTTCATGGTTTTCTGTCATGAGATCACTGGGAGTAGACGCAGACCCCCTGCATGGTTTTCTGTCATGAGATCACTGGGAGTAGGCGCAGACCCCCCCATAAGGTTTTCTGTCATGAGATCACTGGGAGTAGGCGCAGACCCCCTGCATGGTTTTTTGTCATGAGATCAATGGGAGTAGGCGCAGATCCCCTTCATGGTTTTCTGTCATGAGATCACTGGGAGTAGGCGCAGACCCCCTTCATGGTTTTCTGTCATGAGATCACTGGGAGTAGGCGCAGACCCCCTTCATGGTTTTCTGTCATGAGATCACTGAGAGTAGGCGCAGACCCCCTTCATGGTTTTCTGTCATGAGATCACTGGTAGTAGGCGCAGACCCCCTTCTTGGTTTTCTGTCATGAGATCACTGGGAGTAGGCGCAGACCCCCTGCATGGTTTTCTGCCATGAGATCACTGGGAGTAGGCGCAGACCCCCTGCATGGTTTTCTGTCATGAGATCACTGGGAGTAGGCGCAGACCTCCTGCATGGTTTTCTGTCATGAGATCACTAGGAGTAGGCGCAGACCCCCTGCATGGTTTTCTCTCAAGAGATCACTGGGAGTAGGTGCAGACCCCCTGCATGATTTCATGTCATGAGATCACTGGGAGTAGGCACAGACCCCCCCACAAGGTTTTTTGTCATGAGATCACTGGGAGTAGCCGCAGACCCCCTGCATGGTTTTCTGTCATGAGATCACTGGGAGTAGGCACGGACCCCCCCACAAGGTTTTCTGTCATGAGATCACTGGGAGTAGGCGCAGACCCCCTGCGTGGTTTTCTGTCATGAGATCACTGGAAGTAGGCGCAGACCCCCTGCATGGTTTTCTCTCATGAGATCACTGGGAGTAGGCGCAGACCCCCTGCATGGTTTTCTGTCATGAGATCACTGGGAGTAGGCGCAGACCCCCTGCATGGTTTTCTGTCATGAGATCACTGGGAGTAGGCGCTGACCCCCCCACAAGGTTTTCTGTCATGAGATCACTGGGAGTAGGCGCAGACCCCCTGCATGGTTTTTTGTCATGAGATCACTGGGAGTAGGCGCAGACCCCCGGCATGGTTTTCTGTCATGAGATCACTGGGAGTAGGCGCAGACCCCCCACAAGGTTTTCTGTCATGAGATCACTGGGAGTAGGCGCAGACCCCCCCCACAAGGTTTTCTGTCATGAGATCAATGGGAGTAGGCATAGACCCCCTTCATGGTTTTCTGTCATGAGATCACTGGGAGTAGGCACAGACCCTCTTCATGGTTTTCTGTCATGAGATCACTGAGAGTAGGCGCAGACCTCCTTCATGGTTTTCTGTCCTGAGATCACTGGGAGTAGGCGCAGACCCCCTGCATGGTTTTCTGTCATGAGATCACTGGGAGTAGGCGCAGACCCCCCCCATAAGGTTTTCTGTCATGAGATCACTGGGAGTAGGCGCAGACCCCCTGCATGGTTTTTTGTCATGAGATCACTGGGAGTAGGCGCAGATCCCCTTCATGGTTTTCTGTCATGAGATCATTGGGAGTAGGCACAGACCTCCTTCATGGTTTTCTGTCATGAGATCACTGGGAGTAGGCGCAGACCCCCTTCATGGTTTTCTGTCATGAGATCACTGAGAGTAGGCGCAGACCCCCTTCATGGTTTTCTGTCATGAGATCACTGGTAGTAGGCGCAGACCCCCTTCTTGGTTTTCTGTCATGAGATCACTGGGAGTAGGTGCAGACCCCCTGCATGGTTTTCTGCCATGAGATCACTCGGAGTAGGCGCAGACCCCCTGCATGGTTTTCTGTCATGAGATCACTGGGAGTAGGCGCAGACCCCCTGCATGGTTTTCTGTCATGAGATCACTAGGAGTAGGCGCAGACCCCCTGCATGGTTTTCTCTCAAGAGATCACTGGGAGTAGGTGCAGACCCTCTGCATGATTTCATGTCATGAGATCACTGGGAGTAGGCGCAGACCCCCTGCGTGGTTTTCTGTCATGAGATCACTGGAAGTAGGCACAGACCCCCTGCATGGTTTTCTCTCATGAGATCACTGGGAGTAGGCGCAGACCCCCTGCATGGCTTTCTGTCATGAGATCACTGGGAGTAGGCGCAGACCCCCTTCATGGTTTTCTGTCATGAGATCACTGGGAGTAGGCGCAGACCCCCTTCATGGTTTTCTGTCATGAGATCACTGAGAGTAGGCGCAGACCCCCTTCATGGTTTTCTGTCATGAGATCACTGGGAGTAGGCGTAGGCCCCCTGCATGGTTTTCTGTCATGAGATCACTGGGAGTAGGCGCAGACCCCCCACAAGGTTTTCTGTCATGAGATCACTGGGAGTAGGCGCAGACCTCCTGCATGGTTTTCTGTCATGAGATCACTGGGAGTAGGTGCAGACCCCCTGCATGGTTTTCTGTCATGAGATCACTGGGAGTAGGTGCAGACCCCCTGCATGATTTTCTGTCATGAGATCATTGGGAGTAGGCGCAGACCCCCTGCATGGTTTTCTGTCATGAGATCACTGAGAGTAGGCGCAGATCCCCTGCATGGTTTTCTGTCATGAGATCACTGGGAGTAGGCGCAGACCCCCTGCATGGTTTTCTGTCATCAGATCTCTGAGAGTAGGCTCAGACCCCCTGCATGGTTTTATGTCATGAGATCACTGGGAGTAGGCACAGACCCCCCCCACAAGGTTTTCTGTCATGAGATCACTGGGAGTAGGCGCAGACCCCCTGCATGGTTTTCTGTCATGAGATCACTGGGAGTAGGCGCAGACCCCCCCACAAGGTATTCTGTCATGAGATCACTGGGAGTAGGCGCAGACCCCCACAAGGTTTTCTGTCATGAGATCACTGGGAGTAGGCGCAGACCCCCTGCATGGTTTTCTGTCATGAGATCACTGGGAGTAGGTGCAGACCCCCTGCATGGTTTTCTGTCACAAGATCACTGGGAGTAGGCGCAGACCCCCATAAGGTTTTCTGTCATGAGAACACTGGGAGTAGGCGCAGACTTCCTGCATGGTTTTCTGTCATGAGATCACTGGGAGTAGGCGTAGACCCCCTGCATGGTTTTCTCTCATGAGATCACTGGGAGTAGGCACAGACCCCCTGCATGGTTTTCTGTCATGAGATCACTGGGAGTAGGCGCAGACCCCCTTCATGGTTTTCTGTCATGAGATCACTGGGAGTAGGCGCAGACCCCCTGCATGGTTTTCTGTCAAGAGATCACTGGGAGTAGGTGCAGACCCCCTGCATGGTTTTATGTCATGAGATCACTGGGAGTAGGCGCAGACCCCCTGCATGGTTTTCGGTCATGAGATCACTGGGAGTAGGCACAGACACCCCCCACAAGGTTTTCTGTCATGAGATCACTGGGTGTAGGCGCAGACCCCCTGCATGGTTTTCTGTCATGAGATCACTGGGAGTAGGCGCAGACCCCCCACAAGGTTTTCTGTCATGAGATCACTGGGAGTAGGCGCAGACCCCCCCACAAGGTTTTCTGTCATGAGATCACTGGGAGTAGGCGCAGACCCCCTGCATGGTTTTCTGTCATGAGATCACTGGGAGTAGGCGCGGACCCCCCCACAAGGTTTTCTGTCATGAGATCACTGGGAGTAGGCGCAGACCCCCTGCGTGGTTTTCTGTCATGAGATCACTGGAAGTAGGCGCAGACCCCCTGCATGGTTTTCTCTCATGAGATCACTGGGAGTAGGCGCAGACCCCCTGCATGGCTTTCTGTCATGAGATCACTGGGAGTAGGCGCAGACCCCCTTCATGGTTTTCTGTCATGAGATCACTGGGAGTAGGCGCAGACCCCCTTCATGGTTTTCTGTCATGAGATCACTGAGAGTAGGCGCAGACCCCCTTCATGGTTTTCTGTCATGAGATCACTGGGAGTAGGCGTAGGCCCCCTGCATGGTTTTCTGTCATGAGATCACTAGGAGTAGGCGCAGACCCCCCACAAGGTTTTCTGTCATGAGATCACTGGGAGTAGGCGCAGACCTCCTGCATGGTTTTCTGTCATGAGATCACTGGGAGTAGGTGCAGACCCCCTGCATGGTTTTCTGTCATGAGATCACTGGGAGTAGGTGCAGACCCCCTGCATGATTTTCTGTCATGAGATCATTGGGAGTAGGCGCAGACCCCCTGCATGGTTTTCTGTCATGAGATCACTGAGAGTAGGCGCAGATCCCCTGCATGGTTTTCTGTCATGAGATCACTGGGAGTAGGCGCAGACCCCCTGCATGGTTTTCTGTCATCAGATCTCTGAGGGTAGGCGCAGACCCCCTGCATGGTTTTATGTCATGAGATCACTGGGAGTAGGCACAGACCCCCCCCACAAGGTTTTCTGTCATGAGATCACTGGGAGTAGGCGCAGACCCCCTGCATGGTTTTCTGTCATGAGATCACTGGGAGTAGGCGCAGACCCCCCCACAAGGTTTTCTGTCATGAGATCACTGGGAGTAGGCGCAGACCCCCACAAGGTTTTCTGTCATGAGATCACTGGGAGTAGGCGCAGACCCCCTGCATGGTTTTCTGTCATGAGATCACTGGGAGTAGGTGCAGACCCCCTGCATGGTTTTCTGTCACAAGATCACTGGGAGTAGGTGCAGACCCCCATAAGGTTTTCTGTCATGAGAACACTGGGAGTAGGCGCAGACTTCCTGCATGGTTTTCTGTCATGAGATCACTGGGAGTAGGCGTAGACCCCCTGCATGGTTTTCTCTCATGAGATCACTGGGAGTAGGCACAGACCCCCTGCATGGTTTTCTGTCATGAGATCACTGGGAGTAGGCGCAGACCCCCTTCATGGTTTTCTGTCATGAGATCACTGGGAGTAGGCGCAGACCCCCTGCATGGTTTTCTGTCAAGAGATCACTGGGAGTAGGTGCAGACCCCCTGCATGGTTTTATGTCATGAGATCACTGGGAGTAGGCGCAGACCCCCTGCATGGTTTTCGGTCATGAGATCACTGGGAGTAGGCACAGACACCCCCCACAAGGTTTTCTGTCATGAGATCACTGGGTGTAGGCGCAGACCCCCTGCATGGTTTTCTGTCATGAGATCACTGGGAGTAGGCGCAGACACCCCTCAAGGTTTTCTGTCATGAGGTCACTGGGAGTAGGCGCAGACCCCCTGCATGGTTTTCTGTCATGAGATCACTGGGAGTAGGCGCAGACCCCCCCACGAGGTTTTCTGTCATGAGATCACTGGGAGTAGGCACAGACCCCCCCACAAGGTTTTCTGTCATGAGATCACTGGGTGTATGCGCAGACCCCCCTGCTTGGTTTTCTGTCATCAGATCACTGAGAGTAGGCGCAGACCCCCTACAAGGATTTCAGTCATGAGATCACAGAGAGTAGGTGCAGAGCCCCACAAGGATTTCTGTCATGAGATCACTGGGAGTAGGCACAAACCCCCTGCATGGTTTTCAGTCATGAGATCACTTGGAGTAGGCGCAGACCCCCTGCATGGTTTTCTGTCATGAGATAACTGGGAGTAGGCGCAGACCCCTTGCATGGTTTTCTGTCATGAGATCACTGGAAGTAGGCGCAGACCCCCTGCATGGTTTTCTCTCATGAGATCACTGGGAGTAGGCGCAGACCCCCTGCATGGTTTTCTGTCATGAGATCACTGGGAGTAGGCGCAGACCCCCTTCATGGTTTTCTGTCATGAGATCACTGGGAGTAGGCGCAGACCCCCTTCATGGTTTCATGTCATGAGATCACTGGGAGTAGGCACAGACCCCCCCACAAGGTTTTCTGTCATGAGATCACTGGGAGTAGGCGCAGACCCCCTGCGTGGTTTTCTGTCATGAGATCACTGGGAGTAGGCGCAGACCCCCTGCATGGTTTTCTGTCATGAGATCACTGGGAGTAGGTGCAGACCCCCTGCATGATTTTCTGTCATGAGATCATTGGGAGTAGGCGCAGACCCCCTGCATGGTTTTCTGTCATGAGATCACTGGGTGTAGGCGCAGACCCCCTTCATGGTTTTCTGTCATGAGATCACTGAGAGTAGGCGCAGACCTCCTTCATGGTTTTCTGTCATGAGATCACTGGGAGTAGGCGCAGACCCCCTGCATGGTTTTCTGTCATGAGATCACTGAGAGTAGGCGCAGACCCCCTGCATGGTTTTCTGTCATGAGATCACTGGGAGTAGGCGCTGACCCCCCCACAAGGTTTTCTGTCATGAGATCACTGGGAGTAGGTGCAGACCCCCTGCATGGTTTTTTGTCATGAGATCACTGGGAGTAGGCGCAGACCCCAGGCATGGTTTTCTGTCATGAGATCACTGGGAGTAGGCGCAGACCCCCCACAAGGTTTTCTGTCATGAGATCACTGGGAGTAGGCGCAGACCCCCCCCCACAAGTTTTTCTGTCATGAGATCACTGGGAGTAGGCGCAGACCCCCTGCATGGTTTTCTGTCATGAGATCACTGAGAGTAGGCGCAGACCCCCTTCATGGTTTTCTGTCATGAGATCACTGGGAGTAGGCACAGACCCTCTTCATGGTTTTCTGTCATGAGATCACTGAGAGTAGGCGCAGACCTCCTTCATGGTTTTCTGTCATGAGATCACTGGGAGTAGACGCAGACCCCCTGCATGGTTTTCTGTCATGAGATCACTGGGAGTAGGCGCAGACCTCCTGCATGGTTTTCTGTCATGAGATCACTGGGAGTAGGTGCAGACCCCCTGCATGGTTTTCTGTCATGAGATCACTGGGAGTAGTTGCAGACCCCCTGCATGATTTTCTGTCATGAGATCATTGGGAGTAGGCGCAGACCCCCTGCATGGTTTTCTGTCATGAGATCACTGAGAGTAGGCGCAGATCCCCTGGATGGTTTTCTGTCATGAGATCACTGGGAGTAGGCGCAGACCCCCTGCATGGTTTTCTGTCATCAGATCTCTGAGAGTAGGCGCAGACCCCCTGCATGGTTTTATGTCATGAGATCACTGGGAGTAGGCACAGACCCCCCCACAAGGTTTTCTGTCATGAGATCACTGGGAGTAGGCGCAGACCCCCCCCACAAGGTTTTCTGTCATGAGATCACTGGGAGTAGGCGCAGACCCCCACAAGGTTTTCTGTCATGAGATCACTGGGAGTAGGCGCAGACCCCCTGCATGGTTTTCTGTCATGAGATCACTGGGAGTAGGTGCAGACCCCCTGCATGGTTTTCTGTCACGAGATCACTGGGAGTAGGCGCAGACCCCCCCACAAGGTTTTCTGTCATGAGAACACTGGGAGTAGGCGCAGACTTCCTGCATGGTTTTCTGTCATGAGATCACTGGGAGTAGGCGTAGACCCCCTGCATGGTTTTCTCTCATGAGATCACTGGGAGTAGGCACAGACCCCCTGCATGGTTTTCTGTCATGAGATCACTGGGAGTAGGCGCAGACCCCCTTCATGGTTTTCTGTCATGAGATCACTGAGAGTAGGCGCAGACCCCCTGCATGGTTTTCTGTCATGAGATCTCTGAGAGTAGGCGCAGACCCCCTGCATGGTTTTCTGTCATGAGATCACTGGGAGTAGGCGCAGACCCCCTGCATGGTTTTCTGTCATGAGATCACTGGGAGTAGGTGCAGACCCCCTGCATGGTTTTATGTCATGAGATCACTGGGAGTAGGCGCAGACCCCCTGCATGGTTTTCTGTCATGAGATCACTGGGAGTAGGCACAGACACCCCCCACAAGGTTTTCTGTCATGAGATCACTGGGTGTAGGCGCAGACCCTCTGCATGGTTTTCTGTCATGAGATCACTGGGAGTAGGCGCAGACCCACCACAAGGTTTTCTGTCTTGAGATCACTGGGAGTAGGCACAGACCCCCCCCACAAGGTTTTCTGTCATGAGATCACTGGGTGTATGCGCAGACCCCCTGCATGGTTTTCAGTCATGAGATCACAGAGAGTAGGTGCAGAGCCCCACAAGGATTTCTGTCATGAGATCACTGGGAGTAGGCACAGACCCCCTGCATGGTTTTCAGTCATGAGATCACTGGGAGTAGGCGCAGACCCCCTGCATGGTTTTCTGTCATGAGATCACTGGGAGTAGGCGTAGACCCCCTGCATGGTTTTCTGTCATGAGATCACTGGGAGTAGGCGCAGACCCCCTGCATGGTTTTCTGTCATGAGATCACTGGGAGTAGGTGCAGACCCCCTGCATGGTTTTATGTCATGAGATCACTGGGAGTAGGCGCAGACCCCCTGCATGGTTTTCTGTCATGAGATCACTGGGAGTAGGCACAGACACCCCCCACAAGGTTTTCTGTCATGAGATCACTGGGTGTAGGCGCAGACCCCCTGCATGGTTTTCTGTCATGAGATCACTGGGAGTAGGCGCAGACCCCCTGCATGGTTTTCTGTCATGAGATGACTGGGAGTAGGTGCAGACCCCCTGCATGGTTTTCTGTCACGAGATCACTGGGAGTAGGTGCAGACCCCCTGCATGGTTTTCTGTCATGAGATCACTGGGAGTAGGCGTAGACCCCTTGCATGGTTTTCTGTCTTGAGATCACTGGGAGTAGGCACAGACCCCCCCACAAGGTTTTCTGTCATGAGATCACTGGGTGTATGCGCAGACCCCCCTGCTTGGTTTTCTGTCATCAGATCACAGAGAGTAGGTGCAGAGCCCCACAAGGATTTCTGTCATGAGATCACTGGGAGTAGGCACAGACCCCCTGCATGGTTTTCAGTCATGAGATCACTGGGAGTAGGCGCAGACCCCCTGCATGGTTTTCTGTCATGAGATCACTGGGAGTAGGCGTAGACCCCCTGCATGGTTTTCTGTCATGAGAATACTGGGAGTAGGCGCAGACCCCCTGCATGGTTTTCTGTCATGAGATCACTGGGAGTAGGCGCAGACCCCCTTCATTGTTTTCTGTCATGAGATCACTGGGAGTAGGTGCAGACCCCCTGCATGGTTTTCTGTCATGAGGCCACATATCCCAGTGATACCGCTGCCTTACTTGAGTCATGTTCACGTGGAAGTCTTTTAGAGTTTTCCGGGGGTCGCAATGCAGCCCCCATTCCTGGGGTGGGGCCAGGGCTGAGCTGCCTTACTTTTTGGCCTGTTGTGAAGGCTGTCTAAACAGTTTACAAGAGCACTGAGTGATGTGTACAAAATAACAAACTGGCAACATAATTAATAATTTACTGCAGCCCTTTGAGGGGGCGGCAAAAAGGTGTCTCGATGCCTCTTGCTGTCCATGGCCGTTATCATGTGAGAGGGAATTAAACAGAGGGGAGAAGAGAGAAAAAAGAGTTAATAGACGACACAAGAAAGGAAGAGCAGCAGGTGAGACAAAGACAAGTGTGTGAGAGAGATAAACTGCTGTTGAAAGATATTGGAGAGACAGAGACAGGAATGAAGGAGGGAGGGGCACAGAGGCAGGCATAAAAGAGCCCACGGAGAAGGAAGAGAGGTGAGAGAAGTGACAAGAAGACAGATGAGAAAGACGCTGCGAAGGGAGACAGAAACAGAGGGGGTAGGTAAGTGTGAGAAAGATGTTATAAAGAGAGAGGCTAAAAAAAGCAGAGAAGAGGGACAAATGAAAAACAGACAACTGCGAGAAGGACGAGATAGGTGACAAACTGGGGGAAAGAGACATAGAGAGTGGGAGGCAGGTGTATGAGAAGTAGTACAAAGAAAGAGAATGGGAGGCAGGTGTAAGAGAAGTAATACAAAGAAAGAGAGTGGGAGACAGGTGTAAGAGAAGTAATACAAAGAAAGAGAAGCCAGAAGGGGAGACAGGTGTAAGAGAAGTAATACAAAGAAAGAGAGTGGAAGACAGGTGTAAGAGAAGTAATACAAAGAAAGAGAAGCCAGAAGGGGAGACAGGTGTAAGAGAAGTAATACAAAGAAAGAGAAGGGGAGACAGGTGTAAGAGAAGTAATACAAAGAAAGAGAGTGGGAGACAGGTGTAAGAGAAGTAATACAAAGAAAGAGAGTGGAAGACAGGTGTAAGAGAAGTAATACAAAGAAAGAGAAGCCAGAAGGGGAGACAGGTGTAAGAGAAGTAATACAAAGAAAGAGAAGGGGAGACAGGTGTAAGAGAAGTAATACAAAGAAAGAGAATGGGAGACAGGTGTAAGAGAAGTAATACAAAGAAAGAGAGTGGGAGACAGGTGTAAGAGAAGTAATACAAAGAAAGAGAGTGGGAGACAGGTGTAAGAGAAGTAATACAAAGAAAGAGAGTGGAAGACAGGTGTAAGAGAA
The DNA here is from genome assembly GCF_964204655.1 of Triturus cristatus. Classification (NCBI taxonomy): domain Eukaryota; kingdom Metazoa; phylum Chordata; class Amphibia; order Caudata; family Salamandridae; genus Triturus; species Triturus cristatus. The sequence continues at coordinate 46,537,028 of NC_140589.1, forward strand.
GTAATACAAAGAAAGAGAAGCCAGAAGGGGAGACAGGTGTAAGAGAAGTAATACAAAGAAAGAGAAGGGGAGACAGGTGTAAGAGAAGTAATACAAAGAAAGAGAATGGGAGACAGGTGTAAGAGAAGTAATACAAAGAAAGAGAATGGGAGACAGGTGTAAGAGAAGTAATACAAAGAAAGAGAATGGGAGACAGGTGTAAGAGAAGTAATACAAAGAAAGAGAGTGGGAGACAGGTGTAAGAGAAGTAATACAAAGAAAGAGAATGGGAGACAGGTGTAAGAGAAGTAATAACACGAAACTGCTGCGACAGCTCTGAGAGCGAGAGGGATTCAGGTGAGAGAGGGTTGATAAAGAAACTAATGGGATAGAATAAAGAGGCAAGAAATGGGGGAATGGATGCAGGGACTTAGGGGTCAACAGAAGCTGCAGCTGCCCCCCTGGCTTGTCCCTTGTGACGGCTGGCACTGCTTTTCCGACCCCTGGCCTCAGAGGTGGCAAAATCAGCGCCAAGATCACAGGAGCGTCAGGGCTCACGCCTCCTTCTTTGTTGCTTGTTTTTATATAATGCTGATAATCAGTGATTCATTCTATGAGTAATAAAAATGGAGCCCCTGGAGTGAGAAGGCTACATCCGGTGACGGCTGAGGTGAATACCATGAAATGCTGTTGAATGTATGTTGCCTCTGTGCATGCAGGTGAGAGTGTGTTTGCATAAGAGAGAGTATGTCTGCGTGTGAGCATGTGTCTCCATCTGTGTGTCTCTGTATCTGTGTGTGAAGGTCAGTGAAAAAAGGTGAGTGATAATGAGGCACACTGAGTGTAAGTAATCAAGTATATTTGCGTCAGCGTGAGTGAGAAAAAAAATGACCGACCGGAAGTAAGAAATCAATTAAAAATGAGTGTAAAATGTGTTAAAACAGCCCGAGGGAGTGTGAGTGAGAATAGGTGAGATCGAGTAAAGATTATGAATGGAATTGAGTCAAAGTGAGTGAGAATAAGTAATAATGAGACAATGAGAATACGAGTCAGTGCATGTGAGTGAGAATGTATGAGCGAGCAAGAGTAAGGGTGAATGTGAATGAGCGTGAGTGCAAATGAGTGAGTGTGTCAGAGAAAATGAGACTGAGTTAGAATGTGTTTGTGAGAGTAAGAGTGAGTGCAAGTGATAGAGAAAGTATAAGTGAGTCAGAGTAAGAATACGCATGAGTGAGTGAGTGAGGAAAAGAGTGAGTTTAAGAGACTGAGAACGAATGAGTGAGTACAAGTGAGTGAGAATGAATGAGGGTGGGCAAGAGGGAGGGAATAGACGTGAGCGTGAGTGAGAATGTGGCTTAGAAGCTGTAAGACTGCAGTTGGTCCTGATATACTCACAGGTAACTCCTGATTTATAAACGCACCCATTGCAAAATGCTGGCGCTGGCACACTGCGGGCGATTCTTGACATGGTGGCACCCATGAAAAACATACCCGCTAGAAGAGGTCGGGCTCACTCATTACAGCTCACAGCACCTTCACAGATAACCAGTCGCCGCTGCCTTGGTGAGCGCTGGTCACTTTCTGCAGCTTTCACTGGTAGCAGGACAGCATCACCTCTGTCCTTCCAGGAGTGACCGTCCCTTGCAAGTGATCACAGATCTCTGCGTTGACCATAAGGATAATGGGAGTCATTAGCATAGGTCTTATTATCCTTATTGTCTATGTCAATTAACACAGATGCGCATAATCACAGTTTTAAAAAAAGTCTCTAGTTTCCTTTCCCGATGATCTATCGACACATTTCACAGTGTGGGTCCCACTGAGGGAACTATTGAATCTTGACAGTTTGCAGTGTCATTATTTTTATTCGGTGCTTTGTGGCACTATATGCTCTTTAAACAAAAACACATTTTCATGTCCTACATAAACAAATGAGTAATGTTCTCCTGGCATTCCATGTCAGCACCTTAAGTGGTGCCTAAAATAGATACTTGTCTGTGTTGTGTTGTGTGATTAATCATACAGTTATTATTACAATTCAAAGAAGTCATGTATTGTGATGTCATCAAGGCTAAGGTCATGTGACATTGCTTTCTGGGAAGAAAGAGTCAAAGGTCAAAATGTCACTTCCTGTTGCTTCATTTAGCTTAAAGGGTGTGATGTCACTTCTGCTGCCCCTGCGATTTTGGTGAATCAACTTCCATGGGCGTGGCTTAAAAGCTCTCATGGAGATGAGCTTATGGCACCTCGCTCCGTCCGCTCTCCTAGACCAGACAAACAGTTACTTTTGCTTTTAAAAAGTATAGAAACACTGACCCAATATATATTGACAATCTTTGAGGAGCTATTGGTCAAGTGATGCCTTCCGTCGTCACGCAAGGAGGCGATAAATGTCGCCCTCTTGAAGCCAGATACACCGGGTGCGTCTTGTGCCTCGTATAGATCCCTGGCCCTTCTAAACCTAGACACTTAGGGCCTCATTTATGAAGATTGGTGTAGAGCAGCGCTGCAAGTCTTCTTGCCACGCTGCCCTACGCCAATCTGAAAAGGAAGGAATTCATCCTATTTATGAAATACGGTGCATTCCTGTCCTCTCCCCCTGCTCTGGCTCACAATTTGCTGCCTAGCACCAATGTAGACACCCGTTCACCATGCTGCAAGGGTGCCTCTGTTGCAGGCAGGATCGATGTGTGCAGGAAGGAGCACTTTCCTGCACAAAAACAATCCAGAGAGGCAGCACACGTGGAAAGAGGAAATAATAAGGAGAAATAAAAGTATTTTGACTCGTTACGCCTGCTCTGGGGAGGCGTAAGGATTTGGCGCTGCCCCATATTTACGCGATTATGTATATCTGGTGATCTGGCGCTATTTCAGACCATCATTTTTTACCCATACGCCACTCTAGACTGGTCCTGCTCCAGTGGAATCAGTCCAGCCTGAATTGCTAGGGCAGGTCTCCTGCAGTCTGAACACAGTCAACCCAGACCGGTTTCAGCCCTCGTCATCTGTAAGGTGATTGCTATTATGTCTCGTGCGTACCTGCAGCTTTGGATTACTGCCCTAGAAAGGTTTGGAGAGTGAATCGGGTTAGACTTGCTCTGTGTGAATGATTTTAAGGTCTCGGCCTGACGTGTGCAACCCATGCGCTACTCTCATCCTACGAGAGCTTCTTGGAATCGATACGATTCCAGAAGTCGTCTCGAGGCTCCACCTCCAATTTTCATTGGTGCGGGTCGTTTTGCAACATGGCTGATGCAAAACACAGTGTAATGATTGCACCAGAGGCAATCATTACACTGAGGGCTGCCACCCTGTCTCCTTTTGGCCCCGCCCACCGGGATTGGATCATTTACTTGCGGCGGGAGACAGTGTCTCTCAATTAGCCGCTAAGCTTTTTTCGTAATACGCGTTTGCCTTCAACAATGGCTGATGTGCTTTTATTTCTCCCCTTATATACCCCCCTTCTCCCCACCGCTACCCGCCCCCTTTTCAGTGCTGGTTTACTTTATTTTGGAGCGTGGCGCCCGATTTAGGGTCACCGCGCTCCGTTTATTTTATTTTAACTTTTTTTGCGAGTGCTTCCTTTCTTTTAGTGAAATCTTTACATTGTGGTACCTGGAGTTTCCTTTTCTGTTTGACTACAAGGGCCAGAATACAGTGGGGAAAACAACTGGATAAAGTGAATTGCGCATACTGGACGTTTTTTCACCGTTTCAGAGTCTGTAGTTTCTTTGAAATACTATTCTGTACTGCACAAGTTTACACCGTATCTTCAGCGAAATGAAGACCCGGCCGGGATCGCAATGTCGGAATTAAGAGGCCATTTCTACACCGGTCCAGACGCCTAATATTCTACACTAATCCGCTTACATGGGTGTCGTGTCGTGATACTACTCCAATAACGACCGACACCGTGTTCTGTCACATCAACTCTTTATTGTCAACCTTCCACTTCGTCGTCCTTACTCTAACTGCCGTCCCCTCACACGCTCCTCCTTTTCCTCCCTTACCTGGATACTCCGCCCCTCCAACCACTAGACTGCCACACACGCACACGACTGTACATCTCCCCCTTTGTTAACAAAACAAAGAACATGAGTTTATATTTCTTCAATTAGCCGCTTGGGTTGTCGAATTTCGTGCCGTGGTCTGAGGGACCGGCCTTCTGCCACCGCTCCGAGGTTGCCTCCATCTTCCTGTTCCTGATTAGCGGCACGCTCAGCTTGCTTCTCAGTCCGTTCAGTTCTCGGCGTTGTTAGCCGCAGCTCAAGGGCTTCCTGCAGGGCAGGACTGCATTTTTGAAAGTGCGACACGTTTCGCGTGATGCGTCTGCTGTCCGATTCCGCAGTCAACATGGTGCCCTTTTGTCGAGTGACTGTCAAAGGTTCTGCTCTGAACCTACTGTCCGTCTTCTTGCTCTGCTCCTGCTTGACCACCACACAGTCCCCTTCTTGAAAAGAGAGAGACCGGGCTCGTCTCCTGCGGTCCGCATACTCTTTCATGTTCTCTTTACTGGCTCTATCAGACACCATCACTTCTTGATGAGTGCGGCCTGGAGATACAGGTCGGAGTGCTCCTTCCCACGTAGGTATCCATGTTCGAACAGGGCGTCCCAGCATAAGTGTTGCCGGACACTTGCCCGTGGTGGCATGAGGCGTTGTTCGGTATGATCGGAGCACATCGTTGAGGGCTGTTTGTTGGTCTCTTTTGTCAAGCGTGGCCTGCTGGAATGTCTTTTTGAGGGTGGCCATGAACCTTTCGACAGCGCCATTGGCTTGTGGCCATAACGGCGTTATCCGCCGGTGTCGCACGTCCATTAGCTTCATGAAGTCACCGAACTCCCGCCCGTTGAAGGGAGGACCATTGTCTGTTTTCAGTTCCTTAGGTACACCCCAGGCTGCGAAGACTTCGTCTAGCACAGCGATGGTAGTGGCTGCACCGGTCGATGGCACAAACTGAGCAATGGGAAATCAGGAATATTCATCGATGATTACCAGAACGTATTTGTCCGACTGCATCGGGCCGTAGAAATCCATGGCTAACTCATGCCACACTCCAGGGGGCAATGGTGTAATTTGCAATGGGGCAGGGGGGTCACCATGCCCTACTACCTGACACTGGGGGCAGTCCTTCAGGGTGTGTTCCACCATTGTGTCCAGGAACGGGAACCAGACGCGCTCGGGGAGGGCCCTCTTGGTCGCAACTACCCCTCGATGGCTTTCGTGAGCCAGGTTGATGACTCCTTGACGTAATTGTCGGGGAATTACGATCCTGTGGTCTCTTGATAGCAGACCCTCAGTGGTGATGGACAGCTCCTCGCTCACATTCCTGAACGACTGCAGTTCCTGGCGCATTGTCGGATCACTCTCTTCATGGGGCTCTTCATGCCGCCATCGGTGTGTCTGCACCCTGCGAATCACTCTTTGCAGCATCTCATCCTGCGAGGTGGCTTGTTGGATGACCTCTAGGGGAACCGCCGGTGGCCGCGCCTGGTCCACCACAAAGTGAATGTACTCTTCAGCGACAGACGGTTTGGAGAGTTGGGATGCCTCGGGGTGCCGCGACATATAGTCGGCGGGGTTGGCTGATTTCCCCGGCTTGTGGACAATGGTGAATGTGTATTCCTGCAGTCGCAGTCCCCAGCGTTCAATGCGAGGCGGCATTTTCGAGCGTGGATTCCCAAAGATAGTGGCGAGCGCTTGGTGATATGTCACCATGGTGAAGTGCTTTCCATAGATAAACACGTGAAAGTGCTCACAGGCCCATACTACCGCAAGGCTCTCCTTTTCAGGTTGAGAGTAGGCTTTTTCCGTGTCGGAGAGACTTCGGCTGGCATATGCTATTATGTGACGCTGATCGGTGTCGTTGTCATATTGGGCCAGGATGGCACCTAGGCCGACTGGGCTTGCGTCTACTGTAATTTCAGTCTTGCGGTCCGGGCTAAAGTATGCCAGACTTTCAGCTGCTCCCACGGCTTGTTTAATTTCCTGGAAAGCTCGCTCACACTCGGAAGTCCACTCAAATGTCTGTCCTTGCTTTGTCAGTGCTCGGAGTGGGTGGCTGAGCGTGGCGTAGTCTTTAATGTACCTTGAGCAGTAACTCGCCATACCCAGGAATGACCGCACATCACTGACATCTCGTGGGCTCTTGGTGTCGTTTAGTGTGCTCACTTTATCAGGGTCAGGCTTCATCCCGGCCCCTGAGAAGATGTGCCCGAAAAACTTCAGTTTCGATTGGTGAAATTCGCATTTCTCGTTATTGAGTGTCAGATTCGCTTCCAGAAGTGCGTGGCAGACTCGGTCCAAGGCCGTGTCATGCTCCTGGACGTTCGCCCCATACACCAGAATGTCATCACTGTAATTCAGTGTGTTAGGGATGTGATGGATAGTTTGGCGAATGGCTTCTTGGAATTTCTCAGCGGCTGATGAGATGCCGAAGTTCAACCTCTTATACCTGAATAGCCCCAGGTGCGTCGCGAAGGTTGTGATATATCGAGAGCTCTCATGGAGTTCCAGCTGGTGGCACCCTTTGTTAAGGTCTAGCTTGGAGAACACTCGCGCACTGTTGAGCGCTGCTATCATATCGCTCAGGTGGGGTCCTGGGTGACGCTCTCTCTCGATAGCGGTGTTGGGCATCCGCATGTCCACACACAACCGGACCTTTCCGGGAGTTCCTTTCTTTGGGACGATTACTACTGGCGACACCCACGGGGTGGGACCCTCTGTGCGTTCGATGATATCAGCCGTCAGCAACTCTTGCAATTCATCTTCCACAGCCTGTTGGAGGTGAAATGGCACTTTCTGAGGGTGCTGGGCAACCGGCTGGACCTGTTCATTGATGTGGAGGCGGATCCGGCCTCTGATCATCTTGCCAAGTCCCATGAATAACTTCGGGAATTTGTGAATGATGTCGCTGTCATTGCTGACACGGTATAGGATTTCCACCAGCCTGAGTCGTTCGGCCGTCGGCAGACTAAGGAGACAGTCCGCCTCCGGTCCTTCTATGACATGAATCACGGCGGGGACAGATGTTGTCTGGTGTCTCAGCATAGTTGAAAACTTCCCAAGGCAGGGAAGTGGCTTCCTGGACATCCAGGTGTAGACACGGACGTATGCCGGGCTCAGTCGAGGACGAGGGTTCATTTTGTTATACTCCGTCACTGGGATGTAGTTTAGCGACGCCCCACTGTCCATTACAAATTTTGTGTTGTGTTCACCGACACTGATATCCAGTCGGGGGTATTTCTTTAGCTGATCAGGGTCAGCAATCATGTTCGCATACTCCACCGAGTATTCACGTTCGTCTGATGTCGATCTTGAGTCTCGAGAGGGTGATCTCCTCGACCATCGCGATGTCCGCGACTCCCTGCTGGAATGCGATGACCTTGATGACGACTTTGGGCGATCCCGCACCGCTCGCGCATGATGCCGGCGAGTGTCGCTCCGCGACGTCGCAGGCGAATTCTTTTCTTTCTCGCGTCGATACTCTCCGCACATGGCTTCAAAGTGGTTGCTCCGACCGCACTTGCGGCACTGCTGTCCCATGGCCGGGCACACACCGGAGTGTGGGAAGTCATACCCGCATCTGTAGCATTTCCGTGCTGTCGCCTTCTTCACGTGATCATATCGTCTGCTCTTCCTCTCTGAGTCCGGTCGACGGTGCCCAGAATGGCGCCGGCGCGATGATGGCCGATCGTATCGCCCGCGCTCCCTGGACCCTCGACGAGAGCGGCCAGTTCGCACCTGACATATCTGCTCTCGGCGTTCCGTACGCCCGGCCTCCATGGTCTTGGCCTGTTCCTCGGCCTGGTCACGCACTCTCGTCAGTTCTTCGATTTCGTCTAAGGTGTGACTTTTTTTTAGCAATTTTCTCCGGAGGGTCTCAGACTGACAGCCGTCAATGACGCGCAGCCGTATGGCGTCATCCGTTGAGAATGCTTCAAAATTGCAGTGGCGTGCCAACCTTCTTAGTCGAGTTATGTATGTGCCCATCGCTTCATCTTTTTCTTGGTGCGCCCGCTGGAACACATACCGCTCGTAGTCTACGTTTTTTTTGTGTAAGAATTTCTTGTCCAACGCTTCCCGTACCTTGGCAGCTGGGATTTCCTTGATCATTTTGCTGATGTCCTTCCCCACGAGGTTTCGAAGCGCAATCAGTTGATCCTCATCACCGAGTACCTTGGAGCCTTTGATGTAGTCTTCAAAATCTTCGATCCACTCTTCCCAGCGGGGGCCCATGCTACCTCCGACCACAAGCGCCAAAGGCTCTGGAGGGCGCAGGTGTGACAGTCCCATGACGATGGGTTTTGCCTCTTGGCGTACGGGTGATCCCTGATTTGACATTGTGCCTCACGTGGACTTGTCTCCGCTCACTTGTTTTTGCTTGGGCTTGTTTGATGTGTTTGCCGCCTTTGCTCGTGCTCGTTCACCTCTTTTACTTGTCTTTGCTCGGGTTTGTTGCAAGGTTATCCTGCTTTTGCTCGTGCTTGTTTATTTCTGTGCTTGTTTTGTGCTTGCCTTTGCTCGTGCTTGTTCGATCCCCCTTAGTAGCTCCTGAGCGCCTGACTTCAAGATGGCCGCCTATCCGATTTAATGAGGGTGTCCTCATAGAGCTGCCTGGTTTCAAGATGGCCGCCGGACCGGCACCACACACAGGGCTTCACACGTGTCTCAGCCGTTAGTCTCCCGCTAATCGTCTTGCTCTGCGAGCCTCACTCACCAGCTCCATGAGGTCTCAGTCGGTGTCAGGCAGGTGAGCTGCACTGCCGCTTCCACAGGATCCGCTCGTCTTCCGCTTCGTGCCGGGGGAGGGGCTCTCACACGGCGGGTCACTCGCTTGGGAGGGACCAAGCAGGGGGGGGGGCAGGGTCTCACTTTCACTCCGCACTCTCCGCTCCCTCAGGACAGACACTGAACACGGTTGCACGCGTAGCGCTGCTCCCGACGTCTTCTTCTGCTTCTCGCGCTCGGGCAGATTAGGTCGCACGTTGGGGTTCAGGAGAGCACACCGCTCATCCCACCCTCGTCGCCAGCTGTCGTGTCGTGTTACTACTCCAATAACGACCGACACCGTGTTCTGTCACATCAACTCTTTATCGTCAACCTTCCACTTCGCCGTCCTTACTCTAACTGCCGTCCCCTCACACGCTCCTCCTTTTCCTCCCTTACCCGGATACTCCGCCCCTCCAACCACTAGACTGCCACACACGCACACGACTGTACAATGGGCGACAGTTAACATGTACTAAGCACGAAAGTACCTGGTTCTACGTCCCACATATTGTTATTACGGATGTGTAATATTCCTTATGACATATTGTTTTTGTCTATATTAGTGACTCTCATTTCTTATGGTTTTTATCTATTTGTGACGAACTTAGGTTGTTCCTTTTTATTGTTAGTTATTGGTTATTTATGTCAAATTATTGTCTGTATGGAATAACTTTCTTGTTTTTAACATATGTCCAACAATTAATAAATTTGCCCATGAGGTCAGATTTTTATTAGTTTACAGTTTCGTTCTGTGTATTCTTGATTACATGTATTACAATCTTCCTCGGTATGGATGAATGAATGAGATTATTGGGTTCGAATCAGGATACGTGTGCGATAATTTCTACCTGTCCTTAATCATTTGGTCCAAAGGGTACCTTTTTTGATTCATTTCTACACCGGCCCAGTGCCTGCACCCCCGCCTGGTTGTGTGTTTGTGTGCGTGTTGTGGTTTTTTTTTGTGGGGGGAGGGGGGATGCCAGTGGCGAATGCGAGTGGTGGTAGGAAGGCGTCAGACTGCATGTTTTTACATGCAGCGGGAGGCCTGGCTGTTAGAGGGGGCTCGCCACACGTTCTGTTTTCAACCATGAATTGTTTGTTTTTTAGTAAAACCAAATACAGCCAGTGAAATGCGTTGACTTTTAAAAAAAAAAAAATCTGACCGAAGGCCTGTGCGTTCTACCTTTGCTGCGGGTGCCTTATAAAGTTCTTTCAGGTGGAATTGTTTTACGTGGCGCCCAGGCCCGCCATTTTGGACAGCCTTTGAAGGAGGCTCAGTGCATTATTTGCTTACGGAGGTAGTTTTTGGTAGTCAGTCACTTAAAGGGGCATCCAGTGGAGAGAAAACCAGCTCTGTTCCCAGGTCTGCATCCCTAGTCATCATCGACAGTCCCTCTAGATTGTTTGTTTCTCTGATGACGTCAGCTGGGGGTTTGAGATGTATTGTGGCTTCATCCACTGATGGCCTTTTAAAGTTTAGCAAATCTAGCTAGAGGGTGAGTTTCAAAGGAAATGTGTCCCTTCTCACCCGATCGGCATGCTTGGGTATACTGATGACAATCATACGTTTGTTTTATATAGTGCTTTATAACACGTTTTCTAGCAGTTTCAAAGCACTGTTAATATCGGGTGTGGTGAGGTCAGGTAAACCGAGTAGCATTTGATGGTACTCAGTTTATAACCCCAAGGGGAACTGATGCTTGCGGCCTTTGTCAGGTTGCAAACTGTGACCCGCAGGTTTAACCAGATGACAGCAGTGAGCGTTTAAATCACTTAGCCGCCTTGCACATTTTTAAGATGAGAACGAGTAATCACTCATCAACAGCGCCATATATGCCAGTGCAGACTTAGAAGTGACGTATTAATCACGCAGAATAGTGCTTTGGGCGCTACTCCTTGTAGGCACTAGAGGAGAATGTCAGGGAGTGAACCTCTGAGAAGGTAGTAGGGCAGTGGTCCTTGGAGGCGTGGCATCACAGACATAGTCACAAGTTTTAAATGCTTCTTCAATTATTCAGTCATCCTCTTTTATTTTACGTTCATTCCTCTGATTCATTGTCAGGTGTTCTTTTCGATCATTTATTCATTCATTGCTCACTTCATCCTTTGTCTCCTACATCCACTGCTGCACTCACACGTGAATACCTTGACTCATTATTAGGGCCACTGGCATTGTTAGATCATGCAAATGACTGTGTCTTTTTCCGCATAATTATGGATTTGCCACATAATCCATCCTTTGATGCATAATCTGCAGATTGTAACAAAAATTATTATTTGTAGCTCAAACGGATCAAAAGTTACAAAAAACGTTGCAACATGTGGTGTGTGCAGTGGAAGGCTCTTCGCCAAGGTTAACTGGTCATCTTTCAGTTGCTTATTTCTGTGTTTGGTTCTTAAATTGGTACTTTTGAGGAGAAATCTTTGCCAACATAGTATTGCCATGTGTAAAAATGACAAAATAGTGAGGTAATACGATGATAAATATGCCGCATAAATTGCCTTTTCCTGCCGCACAATTTGGTCAACTCTGCGGCATCATTTGGTGCTCCCCTGTGCATAATTTCAGAGTCTCTGCTCTTTATTCATTCCTTCCCAGATTAATCTTTCCTTTTCCTTTTCACTCATTACTTCACTCCTCCACTCACTGCCTTCACCCATCATGCATTCACCACTCCATCCCTTTCTTCGCTTTCTCATTCTCGGAGTCTTTCATTTCTTGAGTTACCAATTCTTTTCCTAACTTTCTCTCTCTTTCTACCTTTAAAAATCTCCACGACTAGTAAAGTGGGATAGGTTTCTGTTAGAAGGTGGTTCTGACACTATGGGCCCCCCGGATTTTTTTGCTTTTTGAGCACCTAATTGTTTAGCTTTTACTGTGGGGGAGCCTCATAAGTTGGGACTCACCCACAGTGAACTCAGGATGTAAGAGACTGCATGGGGATTTTAATGGTGTTCCCCTGGCTTGACCAGGCCACTGCGCAGCAGCTGGAGTAAGGGACACCAGGCTGGTTACATGCAGACACATGTGAGCATGCGTGTGCACACGTGTACGGGCTGCGCAGGGGAGATTCCTAGCGTGCGCAGTCCAGGAGCAGCTACAAAGTGAATGGTGTGGCAGGACTTATGCAGTATTAGGTGGTGATATGGAATAGGCTTTATACGCTGGAAAGAAACATGCCAGGGTAAGTCAGTGTGTTTTACTGTGTTTTCACTTCATTATTTCCCTAAGGGAATGTGGGGCCCATGGCTAAATTAACTTCCACAAGGCCTACAGTTTCCAGACATGCCCTAAAGTCCATTGTATTGGAGGTGAAAACAAGTATTCTGCAGAGTCCAAAGTCATATTTGTACTGCTTTTGGGTCATCCAGAACTGTCATATTTCTGTTAGCCAGCCAGGACCAGACCCAGGCTGAGGGCTGACCTCAGCTGGATGGATTGATAACCTTTCTTCCACAAGCTAGGGCCTCCTCTCCACGAAGAGAAGATGGGAGGGGATACAGGCTCATCAATTAGCAGCTGTCACTGGGTGCCAGGCACCAGGCTGCACCAAGGAGGGAAGGCAGCGTGGGGGATGAGGCTTCAGACATGTGGCCAGAAACCCTGGAGGACACCATTTTGAACAAGCTCAGAGGCTGCACAAGGAGGGAGCAGGGGCAGGGACGTGATGTGTCGCTGTTTGATAGGACCAACAGAGACTTTCTGCCAGCCCCCTACTCAACTTTTAAAAAGTGCTTGCACAGGAAGAGAAGGGCTCTCTGGGGTGTGGTCTGCTGAGGATGAAGGTGCTGGAGCCTGGCGCAATGGGCAGTTGGAAGGAGAGACCCCCTGACTGCCCCCAGGACCCTATCAGCACCAGAAGAAGAGCCCAGGACTGGTGCACAGAAGCAGGGGCCTCTGCGCAGGGAGAACAGAGTCCCAGAAGGAGAACCTGGCGAGAGGCTGGCGCAGGGAGCCAGTGAAGACAGCACCCTGCTGAATCAGAGACCCTGAGGGAAGAGGAGAGTGTTCCCAGTGGCGGGGGCTGGTGAGTCCCAGAAGGAGAGCCTGGCGAGAGTCTGGCGCAGGGAGCCAGTGAAGACAGCACCCTGCTGAATCAGAGACCCTGAGGGAAGAGGAGAGTGTTCCCAGTGGCGGGGGCTGGAAAAGAGGAGCATGAAGTGCCCCATAATGCCTCGCCAGGAATTTGGAAATCTGCTGTTTTGGTGCTTTGTGGCCCCCAGAGGAGAGGGGCCACCCTCACTTGTGAAAAGGTGCTGGGGGAGCGACTGGGGGAGCACAGTCTTCCCCCCCCCAGCACGAAGAAATCTGCCATTTTTGTGCCTGGTGGCCTCCAGAGGAGGGGGTCAACCTCATCTGTGAAAAGGGGTGCAGGGGGGCGGCAGGAGCACCATAGTCTCCCCCAGCATAAAGAAGAACAGTCCACCCCTAAGTTTCACGGGGCATCTGAAAGAATAACCCCTCAAGGGCTCAGCAGAAGGGCTGAGTTGGGGATGTCTGGAGAAGGGCATCCCCTGGAGGTGAAGTGGTGTGATTGCGCCGAAATGCATTTACTATTGGTTATTTCTTTTTAGGTGGACTGAAAGTCACATGTGTAAAGTGAAGTACCTGTGTAAGGTGATGTTAAGCTAAATGGAGTTATGTTGCTGGACCCTCCTGCTAGGGGGTCTGGCTGTATTTACGTAATCCCATGCTTTTGTGATTCCTTTTAAAGTGAAGAGGCACACTGCAGGAGAAGTGTAGTTGACAGGAGTACTTCTTTTGAAGGGACTGTAAGTCACATGTGTAAGGAGATGTCATAGGCCAAGTGGGGCTATGTGGCCAGACAGTCCTGCTAGGGTGTCTGGCTGTATATGAGCAATCCTGTGATTTCATCTGTGATGCCCTAAGGGGCTGTAATTGCAATGCATTCAAATGATCAACCAAGGTGATGAGTACTGTCATTCTAAAGTGTGCGTAAACATGGATTCTTGCTGCTGCGCTTAGGTGAAGACCCCAGACTGCTAGCCCTTAAGATATAGAGGTGCCAACTTTATGGTCAGTAGGAGATGCTTAGTCAGGGTCATGTGTCACCAAGGCAGGTTTACCCCTTTTTAATGCTTGTTGAGGTAATGGGGTGGGTCACCACTGGGATGGTGCCAGTGCGCAGGGCCCTCGCTCCAGGTTATGTTCAACTAACTGCATTGTGGCAAGTTGATGTGCATACATGGGAGTGGTGGTACTAGACCCCACCCCCTCTGCGGGAGGGGTAGAGATGTTATGCAATGTCACAAAGTAATTCCAACAGCTTATGTATATTTGTAAATTGGTGCATGGTATTGAGTAGTGTGTGTGTTTAATAAATGTACTCTTACTTTTATAAAGCAAAGTACAGACTGGACAATCAATTATTGAGTGTTATTTTTGTGCACCTGCAAATGGCGATTACTAGCCCACGCCACCTCCCTTGAGTAAGCCTCAGACTGCTCTGCAACGCTACCCTCTGAGAGTCAGGGGCTACAATTGGGTGTTTGGTTCCCAGTGAAGGACAAATGTAGTCATGTTATTTGTTCAGGCCTCACAGATGCTGCCTCGTTTTCCAACATTGGTGTCTAGCGGCGGGAAACATAGTATCCCATTCTGGTGTGCATTTATAGCATTTGATAAGTCCAGTTTTGCCACACATTACCTATGCAGCAATGAGCAAATGGAAGAGCGCAAGGCTCTGAGAAAGGTTCAACGTTTTGGTTATGTGAACTAAAGGTATGGGAAAGGAAAGCCCCGCGCCCATATGTGTCATGTGAAGTTATTATGGTTTAAATGTAAGCTGTATTGATATGACCGCGCTATGTTGGTTATAATGTGCTAGCGGGATGGTGCTTTCCAGGAAATGATTGCATACAAATGTTCTGAGCCATATTGTACACCTTTGAACCCTAACACTACATACACTACACCTGCATGGGGAGGGTGTCTCCTCAAGAGATAGGGACAGCAACTGATACCTACATCACAGGTGGGGGTGTAGGGGTGGATTGACCTTAGAGGGGGACAGGAGAAGTAGGGGCCCTGGGAGGTTCCCGCGCTTTTTAAGGGCAGGGAGGGTTTCCACAGGAGGGGCCCCAGATATCCTTCCCCCACTGGAAGTTTCTTGCTAATGGCGCAGGCCAAAACCACTGGAAGGGTGGGGCAGGAGGTTTCTTTACCCCAGGTAGTAGCGCCCCAGGGGTTCCCATGGTGGGGGACCCCAAGAACCTTTTCTCACAGTGGGAGGAGGGTGTGGTAGAGTTGAGTGTCCGGCAGGTCCCCCCAGGTTAACTGGTGGGGAGGTGAGCAACCCTGGGGTGGCCCCTGGTAGTGGGTGGCCCCCAAGGAGGGTAGTTCTTGAGTGATGGTGTGTAGTGGTAGACCCTAGGTACCCTAGGTGGGCTAAGTAACTGACCTAGTGGAGATCTGAGTGGGGGCGATGTGCTCCCTAGTTCAACGTGGAGGGTTAGTGGTGGACCCTGAGGTGTCAGGGTCGGGTGGCTGGTGACCAGTCAGGTAGGCCCTGTGGGTCTTGAACCCCAGGACCAGGAGCATGGGGGTGTTCCTTAGCTCGAGGCAGGAGGTGGACTTCTGCAAGGTAGTACCACCCTGGACACAGGTGGGACCCAGCTTAAGTGAAGGGACCCTGTGTTTTCCCAAAGGGGTGGTGCAGGCCTAGCCGGGATCTTTAGGGTCCCTGGCTGATGGAGGTAGTGCCGCCCTGAAGCCAGGTGGGGCCTATCTTAAGTGAAGGGACCCTGTGTTTCGTGAAGGGGTGGTGCAGGCCTAGCCGGGATCTTTAGGGTCCCTGGCTGAGAGTGGTAGTACTACCCTGAAGGCAGGTGGGGCCTATCTTAAGTGAAGGGACCCTGCTCTTCATAAGGGGTGGTGCAGGCCATCTAGGGACCATGTAGGTCCCTGGGCGGTCTCCCAAGGCGCTGCAGGGAGACCAGGGAGAGCCATGAGAGGTGGGCCTGGGTCTAGCTAACTCGGGGCCCACAGGCTCTCTAAGGGTACTCCGGGAGGAGAGCGCACCTCTCGGAGGGAAGGGTACATAGGCCCTGTTCTCGCAGCGGAGAACAAGGAAGGGGTCTAGGTTCCCGGGGTAGTTTCCGTGTGGAGCTACTGATGGGGGGAATGAGCTGTAGGATGTCTGATGAGGCACCCTCAGTGTTCCTCCCTGGAACTGCCAGTGTGGTGGTGAGGCCGGTCTGAGGTCCTATCAGGGAGCCAGGCCAGTGGCCAAAGGGTGCTTTTCTGTGTGGGGAAGCACAAGTGGCTGTGCTATCTTTAGGGAAGACAGTCATCCCGAAAGGGTGGTGGCAGCAGAATGACCTCAGCGGCAGGCTGAGGGTGAGGGTCCAGAGAGGTTGCATCTTTGGGGTGCAAGGACCAAAACGGAGAGAGGGTACTGGTTGGAACAAACTCTGGAAGGGAGACCAGCTAGTGACCCCGGGGATGGGATTTAGACCTATCCCAGAAGACCGCATCAGTGCTGAGGCACTGGATCCTTGTACAGAGAAGTGGTAGGCATAGTGTTGCATGCCCAAGGGCAAAGGTGAGCCTAGTTAGGCTGAGTCCATATAGATCATGAGTGACCTAGAGGTATCTAACCTAGAGCTCGGGGGGTTCTTAGGGTAGTCTGGGATCCCTGTCATGGGTGGAGATTTCATGGATGGGAGGAGTAGGTGGTCTAAGCAGATAACTGGTCAGTAAGGGGGGTCTGGTCAGAACCCCTTATAACTAGTTATCGCTGACTACGGGAAGTGTACCCATGTAGAGTGGCTACTTCTTCCCTGTAGGAATCAGCTGGGCGCGGCATGTGTTAGAAGGTGGTTCTGACACTATGGGCTGCCCGGATTTTTTTGCTTTTTGAGCACCTAATTGTTTAGCTTTTACTGTGGGGGAGCCTCATAAGTTGGGACTCACCCACAGTGAACTCAGGATGTGAGAGACTGCATGGGGATTTTAATGGTGTTCCCCTGGCTTGACCAGGCCACTGCGCAGCAGCTGGAGTAAGGGACACCGGGCTGGTTACATGCAGACACATGTGAACATGCGTGTGCACACGTGTACGGGCTGCGCAGGGGAGATTTCTAGCGTGCGCAGTCCAGGAGCAGCTACAAAGTGAATGGTGTGGCAGGACTTATGCAGTATTAGGTGGTGATATGGAATAGGCTTTATACGCTGGAAAGAAACATGCCAGGGAAAGTCAGTGTGTTTTACTGTGTTTTCACGTCATTATTTCCCTAAGGGAATGTGGGGCCCATAGCTAAATTAACTTCCACAAGGCCTACAGTTTCCAGACATGCCCTAAAGTCCATTGTATTGGAGGTGAAAAGAAGTATTCTGCAGAGTCCAAAGTCATATTTGTACTGCTTTTGGGTCATCCAGAACTGTCATATTTCTGTAAGCCAGCCAGGACCAGACCCAGGCTGAGGGCTGACCTCAGCTGGATGGATTGATAACCTTTCTTCCACAAGCTAGGGCCTCCTCTCCACGAAGAGAAGATGGGAGGGGATACAGGCTCATCAATTAGCAGCTGTCACTGGGTGCCAGGCACCAGGCTGCACCAAGGAGGGAAGGCAGCGTGGGGGATGAGGCTTCAGACATGTGGCCAGAAACCCTGGAGGACACCATTTTGAACAAGCTCAGAGGCTGCACAAGGAGGGAGCAGGGACGTGATGTGTCGCTGTTTGATAGGACCAACAGAGACTTTCTGCCAGCCCCCTACTCAACTTTTAAAAAGTGCTTGCACAGGAAGAGAAGGGCTCTCTGGGGTGTGGTCTGCTGAGGGTGAAGGTGCTGGAGCCTGGCGCAATGGGCAGTTGGAAGGAGAGACCCCCTGACTGCCCCCAGGACCCTATCAGCACCAGAAGAAGAGCCCAGGACTGGTGCACAGAAGCAGGGGCCTCTGTGCAGGGAGAACAGAGTCCCAGAAGGAGAACCTGGCGAGAGGCTGGCGCAGGGAGCCAGTGAAGACAGCACCCTGCTGAATCAGAGACCCTGAGGGAAGAGGAGAGTGTTCCCAGTGGCGGGGGCTGGTGAGTCCCAGAAGGAGAGCCTGGCGAGAGGCTGGCGCAGGGAGCCAGTGAAGACAGCACCCTGCTGAGGGGGCGCTAGAGGGTGCCAGACCGACATGGCCGCACTTATGTGAGGCTCTCGCCAGCCGGGCACTTCAAGCATCCGCCATACCCATCCTGTACCCTGGAAGCTGGAAGCAACGAGTCTCGAGGGTTCCTTAGAGGTGGCTGCACACTTGAGGCGAGTTTGGCGTGAATTGGTGCGGTGACGGAGACGAAAACCGCCCTAACAGGTCCCGCGGGAGGCGCTGAAGGCCGCGGACGCATGGGAGACGGCGAGCGCGTGAACGCGACTCCGGTGCTCACACGTGGTCACTAGGCCCGGAACTGACGGAGGAGCCAACCGTCACCGGACTGCCAGCGGCAGTGCTGGGGAGCCTGAAATAACGACGAGACAGTGGCGTTGGGGAATCACGGAGGCGAGGTAAGCTGAGGCTGACAGCTGCATGACGGTCCAGCCGCCCGTGGGCTAAGGAGGTGGGCCTGGACACATTGCGCAGCCCCGGCGAGCCTTGCATAAACAGGGGACGGCACCACATACACCTTACCTGCGAGAGGAGCGAGGCGTACTCCGTCGCTGCAGTGCCTGTACCGACGCAAGGGGGATCGTCCAGAGGAGGGGCACTTACTGCAGGAGTGCCTCGCGAATGTGTACTGACCTACCGGGTTCCGCTACGGGCCCGGGGTGAGGAGCGCTGCTGCCCTGCTGCGGAGGGTACATCGGGGGGAGGTGGAGTGCTCCCCCTGGACATTTCGCCCCACGCACACCACACTGGGAGATCGGGACACCGCCAAACTGACGTGAAGGGATTAGCTCGTAGGGCTGTGATAGCTGCCCATCGCAAAACAACCACTGGCCGGGCGGTATATACACGGACTGGAATGACGCCGCGACTGCGCTCCTGACCTTCGGGATCGTCTCCTTCACCAGTGATCTACGTCGCGAGGGGCTTAGTGCTGCTGAGGCGGGAAGCGGACCGGCGAAATTGCGGCACAATAAACCCTATACCTGCCTAGGATTGCGCTGATCAGACGGTCCCGCTCTGGTGCTCTGGAGTGGGGGACGAAGTTACATGATCCACCAGCATCATGGGGAAGACGGATAATAAACAATCTAAGCTCCCTTTCGAGTCCCAAAAGAAGAAAACCCGCACCCCACTGGTGGGAGACGGTGACTCGGAAGGGGCAGATGCGGAGGAAGTGGACTGGAAGGCGCTCCTTCTAAACATGCAGATGAGTCTCTCTTCCATTGATTCAAAGATCGATAATATGTCCAGACGACTGGACTCTGTGGTGCACCGACTGGACCAACAAGAGGAACGGGTCAAGGAGACGGAGCAGCGAATTTTGGGGCTTGAGGATGGGGCGGCGGCCAATGCCAGCACTGTCTCGCAGATGGAACGGTTACTGAAAGTGATAGCCGATAAGAATGAGGACTTGGAAGCGCGATCGCGACGAAACAACGTGCGCCTTGTTGGCCTGGCAGAATCAACCGCAGTGGGGAGAATGGAACTATTCATAGAGAAATTGCTATCCGAACTATTTGGCAAGGAGGCCTTTTCCCCACACTTAGTGGTGGAGCGGGCCCATCGCTCCCTGGGCCCTCGCCCCATTCCTGGGGCACCCCCGAGACCAATCATTATTCGTTTCCTGAATTATAGAGACCGCGATACGTTACTTCGCTTGGCACGAGAGAAGCAGCCGGTTCAGTATGAAAACACTACTCTTTCGTTTTTCCCTGACTTCACGCAGGCTGTACAGGAGGCGCGCCGGAAATTTGGAGCAGTTAAGAAACGCCTAATTCAAAGTGATATTCGTTACTCCATGCTCTACCCGGCGCGCTTGCGTGTGGTCATCCATGGCAAGACGCACATATTTCAGAACCCATCACAGGTGGAACTATTCCTAAAAGATCATAAACGTACTCACGAGCCTGCCCGAACATCTCCTGGAAGAGAAGGCTCCCGCTCTCCCACATCAGCGCTGGACTGACTAGAGGGGTATGGTTGATATGCTTATTTCTCATTACACTGTCGCTGCATAGGAATATTTAGCCTATATCGCACAGGGAACCTCGCTACTTGTCATTCCCCTTGCTGGGTACTCTGATTTCGGATTGATGATAAGTAGAATAATACCCCGATTGATTCCAGGATACAATTGTTGCTGTATAACTTGATCTTGCTCTGGCACACCCTTCCCCCTCCCGCATAGAGTGCCGCTACTAACGCCAGCGGACGGCGGGTGCAAAATCGGGGGAGTTGGGGTGGCGGGTCTGGAGCCCTGGTGTTTCCCACTTGGGTATTCCCCAACAGATTATGGGTTGGGATGTTGCATTGATGGGGGCGGGGGTAGATGCTCGGCATGATTGGGATGTCGTTGTGGGTGGGGGAGGGGATGTTTACGGGATGGTTGTTATTTTGTTTGAACACAGCATGTATACCGTCACAATGCACAGGTCGTACTCGCCTTTTGAATCCTCCATGGTGACAGGGCTCTGGAATGAGAGGGGGCTTGTACACACCAGTGAATTTCGATTACCTAGATGTGGATATGAGCCGGGGAGCGCAGCTGGATAGCAGGGAGGGGGGCCTTCTGTCAGTCATCACCTGGAATGTTAGAGGCCTAGGAGACCCGAGAAAGAGGCGACAGATATTAGGTGCACTGGACAGACTCAACGTAAATGTAGCACTCTTGCAGGAAACCCATATGGACCCATACCGCAGAGGCGGCTTTGCTGCCCGTTGGGCGGCACATTCGGTCTTCGCAGCATACTCGTCTTATGCTCGAGGTACCGCTATATTGATAAAAAGGAATGTTCCCTATGCTCCCCTGGGGGACGCATCGGACCGAGAGGGACGGTACTGTGTCACCTGGGGAAGGGTAGGTGCAGACACCATCACCTTCGCATGCTCCTATGGCCCGAACTGCGATGACCCGAGTAGCTTCATTGCCCTATGGAACAAGATCAGGGAGGTGGGATCAACACATCTCATATGGGGAGGGGACTTCAATGCGGTCCTTGACCCCACTCTGGACAGGTCTAACCCTTCCACACACCACTACACCAACACACATAGATACCTGCGAGACATCTGTGACAATCAGGAGATGGTAGATGCATGGCGGCACTTCCACCCGATCAGTAGGGAGGGTACACATTGGAACCTGGCTCATGCCACCTGGGCTCGACTAGACTACATATTGGTGTCTCGGGGGCTGGCCCCTTCCATGGCTGCAGCACAACATGTGAGCCGCACGTTTTCTGACCACTCACCGGTGCTGACCAGATTCCGCTTACCGGACATACTGGGAGGACCCCCTTCCTGGCGTCTTCCACCCAACATACTACTTGATGAACTATTCCGCCTTGAACTACGTCAGGATATAGAAGAGTTTATAACGCATAACAAGGGGTCGGTAGAGCGGGTAGCCACACTGTGGGAGGCGTTGAAGGTCACGATCCGCGGCAGCTGCATATCTAAGGGCTCAGGCGTCTTGCGGGTCTTGCGCAACACGTTACACACATTGGAAAACACACTCCGAACACTAGAAACCCAGCTGGACTTTCCCATGGATTCCGTCGCTCAGGCGCGGTATCGAGAAACATTGTCAGAATATACTACCGCCGCGGATAGGGAGGTAAAATTTCGAGGTAAACATTCCAGAGCTAGAGCTTATGGGGAGGGGGAACGCCCCGGGAGCTTCCTGGCGGGAGTGATTCGCCCCCGACGTGGCTCCGATTTCGTACTGGAGTTGGAGGGAGACGGACGGCAGCCATTAAGAGATACACGCTCAATCTTAGGCGCCTTTGTTAACCATTACTCCGCACTCTACTCTACTACCAGAACGGGGAACCTAGAAATGGATG
Source organism: Triturus cristatus (assembly GCF_964204655.1). Lineage (NCBI taxonomy): Eukaryota > Metazoa > Chordata > Amphibia > Caudata > Salamandridae > Triturus > Triturus cristatus. The sequence goes on from NC_140589.1 coordinate 46,558,739, forward strand.
ACTACCTGAGGGAGCTCACTCTGGGGTGGCTTCCGGACAGACATAGAGAATTTCTTGCGGAACCCATAAGTCAAGACGAAATAAGGGATGCTATCAACCAGATGGCACCTGGGAAGGCTCCTGGACTAGACGGGCTGCCTATGGACTTTTATAAGGCCTACGCAGACGTCCTGATACCGGTACTCCGAGAGGTGTACCTGGAGGCACACGAGTCTGGAATCCTCCCCCCGTCCATGCAGGAAGCCCTAATCATCTCTCTGCTAAAACCCGGTAAGCCGCCCGGGAGCTGTGACTCATACCGCCCCCTATCCCTAATCAACTGTGATGCGAAAATCCTAACCAAGGTTCTGGCCAATCGCCTGCAGCTACTGATGGGAGGGTTGGTGCTGTCGGACCAGGCGGGTTTCATCCCGGGCAGAGCTACCTCATACAACCTACGCACGCTTTTCTCCATATTGCAAAATGTAGACCCAGGCTTGCCAATGGTGGCGGTGTTTTTAGACGCCACTAAAGCCTTTGATTCATTAGAATGGGACTACCTCCTATGCATACTACGAAACATGGGGATGCCAATAGGCTTCACACAGTGGATAAGCACACTTTACCGTCAACCAGTTGCTCGCGTTGGGGTAAATAGTCGGATATCTGACGCCTTTGCCATATCCAGGGGCACACGTCAGGGGTGCCCCTTATCTCCGTTACTGTTCGCTATAGCGATAGAACCGCTGGCGGCCAGACTCCGACAGCACCACAGAGAGAAGGCCCTACGCTGCCTACAGCGAGAGGTCCTCGTATCCCTCTACGCGGACGACATCACGCTATATGTACGAGATCCCAGTACTAACCTAAACCCCTTGCTGCGAGAGTTCATCCGGTTCGCCGGAATGTCGGGTGTCCATATCAATTGGGGAAAATCCACTATCTTTCCGCTCACGACAGCGGCCCAACCATTCCCCCTCTATTATCCACTGAAGTGGTGCACAGATGAGGTCCGTTATCTGGGCATAGATCTCACTAGAGACCGGGACGAACTAATGCGGCTGAACTATGGCCGTGCATTTGAACATATCCAAAGTTGCGTGACCAGATGGATCACATTGCCACTCTCATTCGCCGGACGCGCGTCCCTCATCAAGATGGTGATCCTGCCTAAACTCCTATATCTCTTTCTAAGCATCCCATACTACCCAGGCAGGCCCTTTTTCAAAATGTTGCGATCTGAGCTCATCCGATTGGTCTGGGGGGGAAAACAACCACGATTGCGCTGGGATGTCTTGACTCGCCCATTCGCACAAGGCGGCTTTGACCTACCGGAGTTCGAACTGTACTATTACAGTGCCCAGGCACACTATATACACTATTGGATCCGCCCCACGCCCTTTCTGCCTCAGGTGGCGGTGGAGCATTGGTTGCCGGACCCGATTCCGCTGGAAGGTGCCTTATTTAGTGAGCCCGTAACTCCGATTGCAGACGCTACAACGGTCTCTAGTACAGTCATGGCGTGGCGTCGTATCGCGGAAAAAACGAACACAGCCCTACCGTACTCTCCGCTGCTTCCATTGGCGTATCATCCTGCTATACCTCTTCTGCAGGAACGAATATTCAAAATCTTTCTGAACAAACTCAACATCAAAACGTGGGGAGACCTATATCATAATGGTCGTTTTAGGTCGCAGACACACATGTTCGCTGACCTTACACCCACTCCTATGGATACATTTCTATATATAAGACTTTGTAGTGGGATTAGAGCGCTATCAGAGGAGTATCCAGCCGAGCCACCCACACTAGCCCCTCTACATCAGCTGCTCAAAGCTGCTACCCCTGCGCATGCGGTTTCGCACCTATATCATTTAATACACGCCATACCGGAGCTGGAACATTGTAGGGCGCGCACTGGCTGGGAGGGAGAGCTGGGTGACCCCATTGCAGACGACATCTGGGATTTTTGCTGCACACAAACCAAACAAATATCTTCCAGCTGCAGGTTCAGGGTCATTCACTACAAGTTTCTGCATAGACTCTATCGGACACCAGCCTGTATGCATAGGTTCGGCCTTCGGGAGGACGACCATTGCTGGCGATGCGATGCACCCGCGGCAGATTTCTTACACGTAGCGTGGGGGTGCCATGAGGTCGCCGACTACTGGGGTCAGATATACTCGGGCGTCTCGGAGATGATAAATATACCATTGTCACCATCTCCGGTACAGGCGTTACTGGGCTACACAAAAACTATTAGAAAGCCTGTCCGCAGCTTCGCCACGATCGCATTTCTTATGGCCAAGAGACTGATAGCTTGCAGATGGGGCAGGGGTAGAGCCCCGAAATTCAAAGAATGGATCAGTAGCATGGTGAAATGCCAGGAGACGCTGCTCCTATACGCGGAGCTACTGCCCGCGGCGTCTCGTCCGGTGGACATATGGAGCCCTCTCACGACATGCCTACTATCACACCCCATAACATAACACTTCATTCATTGCTCTACTAGATAGATCATATGGCACCGAACCCAATGGGACCACCCTGTTTGAACGATAGCGTTGGAAGACGGGTTCGGGCAGATACAGCTGCACCACTGCTTACATTTAAAGACGCCTCAAGCTGCGACGGCTGAGAGATACAACTTCCAGACTTCGAGGACACGGGTCAGGGGAATGCAAGAGGGAGGGGATGGACTGGATTCCCCCATTGAGTCCCTTTGTCACTGGTTGAATACGTGCTAAAAGGGGAGGTAATACGCCACTGGGACATATGACGGGAGTAGATGCCACCAGTATTTGCTTGCCTGTATGGACTGAACACGGCATAGACTAAGAAGACGAGAGGCCTTTATTTGAGTCGGCATCCTACTTTTTGTTAACACTGTGACGCGGCCGGCCCCTTGCGGGTTGTGGATGACCCGCTGTGTACACCATTACACTCCTTTATACCGTCACGCTGCCGGCCCCATGTGGTTGTAGGCATAAGCTGTGTATTGTGACTAAATGCTGAATAAAGTTTGTTTAAAACCAAAAAAAAAAAAAAAAGACAGCACCCTGCTGAATCAGAGACCCTGAGGGAAGAGGAGAGTGTTCCCAGTGGCGGGGGCTGGTAAAGAGGAGCATGAAGTGCCCCATAATGTCTCGCCAGGAATTTGGAAATCTGCTGTTTTGGTGCTTTGTGGCCCCCAGAGGAGAGGGGCCACCCTCACTTGTGAAAAGGTGCTGGGGGAGCGGCTGGGGGAGCACAGTCTTTCCCCCCCCCCAGCACAAAGAAATCTGCCATTTTTGTGCCTGGTGGTCTCCAGAGGAGGGGGTCAACCTCATCTGTGAAAAGGGGTGCAGGGGGGCGGCAGGAGCACCGTAGTCTCCCCCAGCATAAAGAAGAACAGTCCACCCCTAAGTTTCACGGGGCATCTGAAAGAATAACCCCTCAAGGGCTCAGCAGAAGGGCTGAGTTGGGGATGTCTGGAGAAGGGCATCCCCTGGAGGTGAAGTGGTGTGATTGCACCGAAATGTATTTACTATTGGTTATTTCTTTTTAGGTGGACTGAAAGTCACATGTGTAAAGTGAAGTACCTGTGTAAGGTGATGTTAAGCTAAATGGAGTTATGTTGCTGGACCCTCCTGCTAGGGGGTCTGGCTGTATTTACGTAATCCCATGCTTTTGTGATTCCTTTTAAAGTGAAGAGGCACACTGCAGAAGTGTAGTTGACAGGAGTACTTCTTTTGAAGGGACTGTAAGTCACATGTGTAAGGAGGTGTCATAGGCCAAGTGGGGCTATGTGGCCAGACAGTCCTGCTAGGGTGTCTGGCTGTATATGAGCAATCCTGTGATTTCATCTGTGATGCCCTAAGGGGCTGTAATTGCAATGCATTCAAATGATCAACCAAGGTGATGAGTACTGTCATTCTAAAGTGTGCGTAAACATGGATTCTTGCTGCTGCGCTTAGGTGAAGACCCCAGACTGCTAGCCCTTAAGATATAGAGGTGCATACTTTATGGTCAGTAGGAGATGCTTAGTCAGGGTCATGTGTCACCAAGGCAGGTTTACCCCTTTTTAATGCTTGTTGAGGTAATGGGGTGGGTCGCCACTGGGATGGTGCCAGTGTGCAGGGCCCTTGCTCCAGGTTATGTTCAACTAACTGCATTGGGGGCAAGTTGATGTGCATACATGGGAGTGGTGGTACTAGACCCCACCCCCCCTGCGGGAGGGGTGGAGATGTTATGCAATGTCACAAAGTAATTCCAACAGCTTATGTATATTTGTAAATTGGTGCATGGTATTGAGTAGTGTGTGTGTTTAATAAATGTACTCTTACTTTTATAAAGCAAAGTACAGACTGGACAATCAATTATTGAGTGTTATTTTTGTGCACCTGCAAATGGCGATTACTAGCCCACGCCACCTCCCTTGAGTAAGCCTCAGACTGCTCTGCAACGCTACCCTCTGAGAGTCAGGGGCTACAATTGGGTGTTTGGTTCCCAGTGAAGGACAAATGTAGTCATGTTATTTGTTCAGGCCTCACAGATGCTGCCTCGTTTTCCAACAGTTTCTACACCCCGCGCACCGTGGGCACTGTGGCCAAGGGCTCCCCTATAAACTCAATTAAAGGTGGTTGTGGCTTTTGGAGTCCGCCATTTGCAGTATTGGTCACTCAACGTTAGAACTAAAACGGTCCCCGTTTTCATGGAGGGGTTCATTGATGCATCAATGTTTTTTAAAATGGAGACAACCCAAGAAAGTGTAGAACGCATTATTAACTTTCTACCAGGGCTCTTCCGGGGGTGCTTAGAGGTGGTTGGTTGAGTAAAGTTCACTTCTGCACCTCGCTTCATCAATGTGAGGGTGAAACCTTCAGTAAGATACAGGCACAAAGAGTGGTGACTGGACAGGCAGGGGGGTGGAGGGCTGCTTCCTTCACTGCTCACCTGTCCTTTTTTTGTTTTTACGCCGTTTTATATAGCGCAAACTTGAACCGGTATCTGGTATCAGAGCGCCTTACATAGCACCAGTTGCGTTACATTAGGACACATTCAGTTTTTGTTAGGCATGGGGAGATTAAGTGATTTACCCAGAGTCACAGGATGTTCAGCGTCATTGTCGAGACTCAAACCCGGTTACCCAGATTCAAGGTCGACCGCCCTAGCCTAGGCCAACTCCTCTCCCCTTGATGAAGGAAATAGAGACCTACCGTGGAATAAACTGTAAAATTTGGGGGTTGTGCCTGAATTACTTTGGGCAGACACAGCTCCTATACTGGGAAGGTTGAAGATGAGGGCTGGCCCAGAAGGAACCCAAAGGGAGCCATCTAATGGATGGAGGTTTACAATATCCTTATAATGTATGGCACAGGGAACTTTATTCCTTATAATACATGCTCACACGGCGTAGTTCGCAAAGTAGCGCTACGCGAAGTGCACTTCGCACTACGCGAGCTACGTGTAGCACTCCGCGAACTGTGTAGTACCCTGTTCGCACTGTGCTGTGCAAGATGCTGTTTTCAATGATTGCACAGTGCGGACAAGCATTAGGCACTGTGCAATCATTGAAAACGGGATCTTGCACAGTTCGAGCTGTAGTTTTCTGCCGCTCGAGTAGATTTTTACTCGAGCGGCAGCTTTCTCAACGCGGACTGGTAGTTTCTCATCGCGAGCGGTCGCGAGCATATGCGACCACTCGCAATGAGAAACCTGACCTCCCCGCGTTGAGAATCTCGCCGGGAGGTTTATTTTCCACGCTCGCGATCGGCAACTTGATGTTGCTGATCCAGAACGAGGAAAAAGTCTCGCTGGGATGTCCTTTTGCTTGCTCGCGGTCGCCAACTTGCACTTGAGGACCGCGAGCAAGCAAAAAATGACCGCTGCACTACGCTACGTGTGTTTGCACTGTGCTACGTGCAATTCGCGTAGTGCGAAGTAGCGCAAACTTCGCAAACTACGCGAGCGTAGCGCTTTGCCCAGGCTTAACTACCACCCTTTGCACAAACTCCTTATATCCTTGGTGTGGTGCTCTTTTATATGAAAGAAGATATTTGTGAATGTTAGGATTAAAATGAGACTCTCTAGTTCAAAATTAAACATGCACAAAGCAGTTAAATGTGATATAAAAACCAGTCAGAATTGAAAAATGCTGTGGCTCAGACACATGCTCAGAAACCTGCAGAGAGATAATTACTTAAGTCTTGGAAGACATAAACATGTTGCCACAATTATTTCCTTTCTGCGGATCACTGTTCCTCTAAAAAAAAAAATAGAGCAGAAGGAGGAAAAGTCACATTTAATTTTTTTTTTAAATGCACCTTTAATTATGTGCTGTGTCCTGCCTTTCACACTTGCTGCTGGCGCTGGCAGCAGGTATTGTGACGTCCAAACTTAACTGTAATAAGTTATTACAGTTGAGTGCCTATGGCATGTCTCTATTACAGGTGACTAGGGTCGTCCCAAGGGTAATGAGGATATTAGAGAAACATTTTTATGCAAGGTTGGTCGACTCCCATGTATTAAATGAAGAATTATCAAATGTGTGTGTTAAAGTACATATTAAGGTAAATTGAATCCCATTACAACATCGCCATAAGGAATTGCCAAAGCCAGATGGTCCTAAAACTGCTACATGTTGGCTTTGCCGATGTTTACTAATATCTTGGTACAATTTTAATTAATCCTCAATTCAAATGTTTATTTACTCAACATACACACTCATTCAGACATTCCTTGATTTTTTAACTTACCCTGATTTCATTTGCCATTCCTTCACCCTCTTATACATTGCTTCACCCACCCACCTGCTACTTGACTTCATCTATCCATCCTTCAAGTCCACTCATCCATCTCTTCACTCACCCCTCCCTTCTTTCAATCACTGGGCAATTCTTCACTTACTCCTCCATTCCTCAAGGCCACCCTTCCATTCACGTGCTCTAGCTAGATATGACTTAATCACACATCCACTCCTTCATCACCTATCCATTACTTCATCACACATCCACTCCGTCATCACACATCACATCCACTCCTTCATCACACATCCACTCCTTCATCACCTATCCATTACTTCATCACACATCAACTCCTTCATCACACATCACATCCACTTCTTCGTCACACATCCATTTCTTTGTCACACATCCACTCCTTCATCTACCTATCCATTACTTCATCACACATCCACTACTCTCTCTCTACTACTCTCTACTACTCACTCTCTACTACTCACTCTACTACTCTCTACTACTCACTCTCTACTACTCTACTACTCTCTACTACTCACTCTCTACTACTCACTACTCCTCACTCTCTACTACTCACTTTACTACTCTCTCTCTACTACTCTCTACTACTCACTTTACTACTCTCTCTCTACTACTCTCTACTATTCACTCTCTACTACTCTCTACTACTCTCTACTCTTCACTCACTCTCTACTACTCTCTACTCTCTACTATTCACTCTCTACTACTCACTCTCTACTACTCTCTACTACTCACTCTCTACTACTCACTCTACTACTCTCTACTACTCACTGTCTACTACTCCCTACTACTCTCTACTACTCACTCTCTACTACTCACTATCTACTTCTCACTCTCTACTACTCACTCTCCGCTCTCTACCTCTCTCTCTCTACCTCTCTCTACTACTCTCTACTCTCTACCTCTCTACCTCTCTACCTCTCTCCGCGCACACATATGCACATATATATATATCTATATATATATATGCATATATATGCATATACATGTATATATAAGTATGTGTATATATTTACATACATACATATATAAACATATATATATATATACAGCTGCATATCTATATAAATACAAATATGAATGCATACATACATATACATATATGCATGTTATGTACATGAAAGTTTGAAAAACACTAATAAAAACAAAGCTAAAAAGCCACCTAATTACAAACAGAATTGCTTTAACTTAAACGAGGGTGAGACCTATTGCATTTTCAATGCTTGTTTTTTGTTGGTCCAATGGGGCTCATTGACTACGACAGGCACAAGTATTCTGATGGGCTGCTCTTTTTATGAATTAGTGAACTTCTGACTTTGCTTAAATGGTCTCTGAGGGGGTATATTTACGAGGGCCTGTGTTATGCTTGCAGCATGCAACGTGGTATATACACGATGCAAAACTTCAAGTCATATTTATGAAGCCATGCCAAGCCACTTTGTATGGCTTTGAATAGCTGCATAAATATGGAGTAATGCATAGAGGTGGGCGGAATTTGCATAATCGCGCTACGCAAAGCTCCGCGAAACGGTAAAAATCTCTACGAGCACGCAGAGTTCCGTAAACACGCGGAATTGCTTGTTCTGCCCGTTCGCGATGCTTTGTTCCTGTTCGCGAAAGCTGTTTGCATGCTCGGGGGGTAATATCTCACGAACACACATTTTGAAAGCGCGAACAAGCAAAAAATTCTGCGAAGGCGAAGATCGTGGAATTTGGGCAATTCCCCGTTCTCCGCAGAACGCGAAATTACCCAAATTCCGCGAGCGGAACGGAATTTACTGCCCAGGCCTAGTAATGCATCACAGCGCCAATCGCTGCGTTACATTACCCTGCGCAAGGGAGGTGTTCCATGGGCGTTGCGGTGGGTGTTCCCATGCAAACCCATGTTTTTTTTACGGTTTCACAGATTTACTAAGCATGGTAAACCTGGGAATGCCCCAAAAAGATACGCCTCCCCAGGTGAAGTGTTTCCTTTTTTGATGTAGAAAGAGGAAAACGCCTCTATGGATTATGTTTGTGTAGGAAGGTGCCCCTTACTGCACAAAATAAATCCTGCATGCACCACAGGCACCCTTGCACCAGGGTGCAGGCGTTCGTGAGTTGCAGCTAGACTGCCGAAAGGCACCAGCGCAGGGGGAAAGGACAGGAATAGGATAAATATGGTGGACTCCTGTGATGCAGGGGAGCGCTGCAAGGTGACTTGCTGCACTGTGCTGCGCTGCGCCACCATTCCCATAAATGTGCCCCTGCGTAACTGGGTTCTGTGTTCAGTGTGCAGCTCGACCTAGTGGGCAAATCCTTGTTTGATAGAGGCCTTGTGCCAGGGTCAGCTTCCAGTACGGCAGCCAGCGGGCCAGCCACGGGGTCCAGGACAGATGCAGCTAACTCTGAATCAGCAGCTGTCAGGTCATCAAAGGCTTTACCGTGGGGCTTAATTTGAACCGGTGATTGCCGGTGGCTGAAACCAACACTCATGGGGACTGGAACTTATTTCCCATCATTGGACACTGACCCAGAGCAAGAGGAACGAAAGGGAGAAAAGGGAAGGAAGAAAAGAAGAAAGGAAACTGTGACAGGGAGAAAGCAGGGGTGAAAAGTTGTGCAAGAAAGAGGAAAACAGAAAGGAAGTACAGGGTGGTGGAAGAACTGTGCATGAGCCGAAAAGTTCCCTGTCGCCTTTATATTCGGAAAACACTGTGTGAACCTGCGCTCATTAGTTTAAAAATTAAACACTGCTTTATGAATAATACAGGCTAGTTTAATTAGATCTCCCGAGTGCTCAACCGCTCACTTTGCAGCACAGCAAGGTATAATTATGGTTTAATTGAGAAATAATGGAGTTTACATTAACTCAGATCACGTGTCTACAGAGACTGGTGGCAGCTGGCCAGAAACCGAGGCCCCAGCTCATGAACTTCACACTTAAAAACACAAATTTAAATCTAGGCACTGATCGTCTACATGCTCAGTGAAAGCACCCCCTGGCTGCAGCGGTCCGTGATGGGCCAGGCCGCCCTGCCACTGCACGCGATGGCACGGTGCCACCCCCTCAGAATAACTGCAGATGTTTACTTTGGCCCGGCTGCTCCTAGGCCTCAGCGAACACCACAACACAAGCTCCGGCAGGCTCTGGAGACCGGTCTCCCTTGTCAGGAGTGATTCACGGCTCCCCAAACAACAGGGGAAACAAGCACGGCGCTGCCCGGCTCCTGTTCTCTCGCCAGTCATGGCGGCGCCCTGGGCAGCTGCCCAGGGGCTCGGAGGTGCAGCACAGTGCAGACTCCATGACACGCACACCACATGAGGGAGACAGACTGCTGTGAGAACTTAAATACTTCCGGGTTATGTGGGCCATCGGCTCTTCTGAGCGTCTTGTTCTTTGTTTACCTCACAATAGGCACTTCAGTAATCTGGCAGGCTTTTGGCCTTTGAACCACCAACACATGAACATTAAGTGAGATTTGCAATAACTCTTTTCAGTGGGCTGCAAGCCAGCAGGGATTCTAGGCTTGTTCTTCTAGCGTACAACAGCGTGGCACACCCCGTGAGCGCACCCCGCGGATGTGCGAACCCAAACTCAAGAGGTGTGGCCTGGGCAGATCCGCGCAGTGAGATCATGGATCCAGGGGAGACTCCTATAGGCACACAGCTACCAACAGAATGTGAGCACGGTCTCCCATGTTGTGCACTACAGTGTTAGATTGTACAATACTCCACTATCATGTATTTTCTGAATTCAGATTGTGTCAGAGCTCACTGAGACAACACAACCGATCTAGGCCCTCATTCCAGGTGCCTCAGGAATACTGCGTCACCATTTCCACCCTTGGAGTTAATGATGCCACAGGTATTGGTAATTCAGAAGCATGGGAATAGAGCGGCAAATGTGAGAAATGGGAATTACCATTGGAATCTGTGTTTCTGCACCCAGTTGCTATGGTAACACCCACATTACCATGCATGCCTTTATCATGAACCCTTTACAACAAATATGCCTTTACCACACATGGTATGTAAATGTAGGGTAAGTGGAACTCAATTTATATTTTTTGGGGGGGGGACTCTCTGAAACTCCTACACAGTCGCCACTGAATGCTTATAGTTAGGACAGCATTGCCACAGGAAAACCATTTTTTGTTTTGCCTATAACTTTGGCGATGTTTGACGAATTGTCACAAAGCTTTCTCCACAAAATGTTAATCGAGCTCAGCTCCTTCCTGCAAATTTTTGTGGTGATTCGAAATGCGGGTGCCAAAAAAAAGGGGAGTGCCAAATGAATTTTCCCCATTCATTTTTCCATAGTAAAAGTTAGACACAGCTACAGCCAAAATAACAGAATCAAATTACACCAAATTAGGCAGAAAGTTGAAGCTTGCTCCAGAAAGTGTGCTTTTTGTGATTTGGTGTAAATCCGTTCAGAATTTTTTTAAAAATTAAAGTGAAATAATTATTGTATACATCCCGCCGTTATTTTAATTCGGAGACTCAGTCCCTATCCTGTCAAAAAAGTTTAAAAAACATTTAGGGGGCAGGTATTTCTCAACAAAATTCTTCTCATACTTTGATGTTCCTTGTTGTAATCCATAAAGATCCTCCAAGTCTACATCCTTTTTCAGTAAAATCACTTTAGGCATCATTTATAGACTCGGTTTGTATAGCAATTATTCCCTTTTTTTTTGTTTTGTCCTTTCATATGCATTTACCAAAACATTTTTAAGATACCCTCTCACAGAGAATCTAGAAATCATTTCCTTGGCTTCCACTCAAAATCTTCTTCTAAAGAGCAGATCCTTCTTTCCTGCAGTAGATTGGCCAAAGGAAATACTCCATTTGAGAGTTTTAAGATGCCCACTGTTCTCATCTAAAGGGGAATTCCATGCGGTTGCAGTTCTCTATATCGTTGTATAAATTTCATAACTTTTCATACACAGCACAGCACTCAGGAATTCAATCTTTGTTCTGCTACAGCTACTAGCTAACTGTATGCTGTTGTCATTCATATTCGGCTTTTCCAAAAATACACTGAGAACAGTTTGTTCACCATCCTAATTTACAAAGAGTTCATTGATTAATCTCAGCCTGATCGCTACACGATTCATATACAGGTCATTCTTTTTAGACCAGGCAACCTACTTCTCCCACCACCCCAGGAAGGAATTCGCATAGGTGGGGGCAAAGGAGGTTCCCATTTCAGTACCCTGTTTCAGCAAGTAGATTTCATTGATAAACTGGAAAATGTGTGTTAAACAAAGCCTCAACATCTTGTTGATCATCTGTGTGTGCTGAAGAGAATTCAAAGGACGTACTCATACAAAGCATTGAAATGCCGACCGATGCTGCACCGTGGGCGGATAAACAAGCAGATTGGTCCTTGTCTCCTCTCGATTCTCAAGACAGTTTTTAACCTACGATTTTCTAAGTCCCAGGTTTTGGAGTTTGGCTTTCTGAGCACCTTTAGAACCATGTCCAAGAATCCAGGATTGAAGAGGTATCATTCTGAGGGTGGACTCACTTAGACTGGGTCAAAGTGTGGGTTCAAGCTGGTTGGAGCCTTTTCTGAATCTGTGGCTATGAACAGAAGGCCAGCCAAGCAGTCCTTGTAGTCACTATGGTTATCCTGGGTTCAGGGAGTGAAACAGGGCTCAAATAGCAGTGCAGGCCTATGAGGGCTCAAGGCAGGCTTCAGGCAGCAGAGCAGTCATTCCAGGTGCATCAAAGCAGTCTCCTGAAGTACACAGCAGGCCACATCAGCAGGCAGTCCTCTGAGAGTCCTTTTGCAGGTCGAGAAAGTGAATTGAAGAGTGGGTCTGATGGTCCTATTGTTATACCTGGTGCTTTTTTGAAGTAGGGAGGAGTTTCTAAGGATTATCTTCAAAGTGTTTGGAATTTCTAGCCTCCCCTGCCCTGGCTCAAGCCAGGCTGCATGAACAATGAAGTCCTTTAAGTGAGGGCAGGGCACAGCCTAATGATTTACGTGTAGGGCTGTGCCCAACTATGCCCCATCCCATCCTGCCAGTGATGACCCATTCAGGCACACCTAATCCCTCTACTGGGTGGCTGTCGGGGAAGAATAAACAAAGTCCAACTGCCAAACACCGCAAGTCATGTAATCCAGGAACAGTCTGCAGGCACCATAAAGTTAGGGCAGGAAAAAGTCAACTTTCTAAAAGTGTAATTTCAAAATTGTGACTTAAAAACTGACTTTACCATTAAAGATGATTTAAAATTACAATTTCTCAGACACCAAACATGAAAGTCCTACTTGCTCCCAATCAAACGTGAGCACTTATCAAATGAAATACAGCAACCTAATGTTATCCTATGGGAGAGGGAAGCCTCAATCTAGTGAAAATGAATTTAGGAGTTTTTCACTAACAGGAGATGTAAAACTTGAAAGTATATGCCCAACCTTTTATTTACAATGCACCCTGCCCTATGGATGGCCTAAGGCCTACCTTAGGGTTGACATATATGTAATAAATAGGAATGTTTAAGGCTTGGCAAGTGGGTTATTTTGCCAAGTTGATTTGGCAGTTTAAAACTGTATTCAGGCTGCAATGGCAGACCTTGGATACGTTTTAAGGGGATACTTACGTGAATACCACAATACATGCTTCAGGCCCACTAGAAGAATTTAATTTGCGGGCCGTGGATATATGGTATACATTTTTAATAGGCACTCATAAGTCAATTAAATACCCAATCAGGTTTACGCCACTTTTACCATCTATTAAGGAGCGAGGACAAGCACTTTAGCACTGGTTAGCAGCGGTAACGTGCACAGCGTTCTAAGGCAAACAAAAACGAATTTAGCAAAAATAGGAGGGGTGAAGGCAAAATGTTTGGGGGTGACCCTGCAGAGATGGCCAAGTCCAACAGTTAACATCTGCAGATATTCCATTTTTAGGAGGATTAGCTCTTAAAACCTGATAATGTTATATATTCTTTAACTGTCTCTTTGCATCCATTAAGTATTGGGATTTGATCAATATTATTATGTGTCCACCTTTGTCCGTAGTTTTTATTGTAATGAAGTAATTTGTTCTTAGATGGTACAACTTATGCCTTTTCTTCCCTGTCATGTTGTAAATATTTTATATATGTTTATTTGTATATATATATTTACTGGTGGCCCCATCTTTGTTGAGCCTTGTTAGTATCTCCAACCATCAATTCAGAAAATGCATCCATTTTATTACCCAGTAGTATTTGGCTGCAATACTTTTTTATTTTAGGTTGCTAGAAAGATGACAATCAGTTTCAAATCTCATTCTTTCAACATGCCAACTCTTCCAATTCTGCTAGCTCAGGTATGTCCATAATAGTAAATAAAGATATCAGTAGCATTGGAGATATACTTTCATATGTAAAAGAATATGGGCCCGATTCACAGAATTAACTTAAGACAAAATCCTAAACTTACTACTTTTGGTATTCACAGAATGCACTTACTACTTTTGGTATTCACAGAATGCACTTACTACTTTTGATATTCACAGAATGGATTTACGACTACTAACTTTACGTCCGCACTCGGGCCGGAAATTCCGTCCCGGAGGCGGAAATTCCAGCCCCCTTCTGGCCCGGAGGTTCGCCTCCGGGCCGGAATTTCCGACCCGAGAGCGGACGTAAAGTTAGTAGTCGTAAATCCATTCTGTGAATACCAAAAGTAGTAAGTGCATTCTGTGAATACCAAAAGTAGTAAGTTTAGGATTTTGTCTTAAGTTAATTCTGTGAATCGGGCCCTATATTTTTTGGGCGGGGGAGCCCTCTCCATTTTTAACTTACTCCTAACTTCCCTTTACCACTACTCACCTTAAACCCTAATATTACACTTACCTCAATGTACTATTACCCTCCCCAAATCCTAAATTACCCTTACCTCTCTTTACCACTGCCTTGCCCCGAACCCCAAAATTGCCCTTAGCCCCTTTTATCACTGCCCACCACTGAACTCTAAAATTGCCCTTACCCCCCTTTACCACTGCTCACCCCAAACCCTAAAATTAACTTTACCTCCCCTAAGCACAGGCCACACCAAACCTTAAAAAGATCTCTACCTCCCTTTACCAGTGTCCACCTCAAACCATAAAATTACCACTACCTCCCTTTACGACTGCCCACCTCAAACCATAAAATTACCTCTACCTCCCTTTACCACTACCCACCCCTTAACCCTAAAATGACTCTTACCCCCTCGAACACTGCCCACCCCACCCCAAAGCCTAGAATTACCCTTGCTTCCCTTTACCACTAACCCCTTTTCCTATTATGGGCCTCATTTATTATATTTTAACGCACTGCAGCACAGCAGCCCTTCCCACTACACTGCCATGCGTCAAAATAAAAGGGCGGGAATGTGCAGGAAATATACAAGGTAGAGCGCATTCCTATCCTTCTCCCCTGTGCCGCCACAAAAACAGCATCCGTATGCCAACACAGACACCCTTGCACCATTGTGCAAGGGTGCCTGCGTTGCAGGGATGATTGATGTTGTGCAGGAAGGGACACCTTGATGCACAAAAACAATCATTTGTGGTGTTTTGCTCCATCTGTATGTGCTGCAGAATGCAGCAAGCATAGAAAGAGCAACAAATGAGGAGAAATAGAAGTATTTCTTCTTGTTGCGCCACCCTTACGCCTCCCGTGGGCAGGCGTAGGATTCTGATGCATTCCCAGGTTTATGACACTTTGTAAATCTGGGAATGTTTCAGGTTCCATGGATGTTGCATGGGAACACCCACAGCAACACCCATGGAATGCCCCTTTCACGCAGAATAATGTGTGAAAGGGGCCCTTATTTACAAGGCCATTGAAAGTCACACAGGGTGATTTTACGTGGCCTTGTAAATATGGGCAGCCCTACTGTGCCACTGCAGTGTCAAAAAAAGTAATGCCCTAGTGGCGCAAGGGGGGTCGTAAATGAGGCCTTCTGTTTAGAAATATATATCTTTCCTAGTTCCTGCCCTAACTTTTTGGTGCCTGAAGCCAGTTCCTGGGTTACATGACTGAGTGTAGTTGGCAGATGGGCTTTGTTTATTCCTACCAGGCAGCCACACAATAGAGGGATTAGGTTTGCCTGACTGGGCCATCACTGGGTAGATACAGTTAGGTAACTGTTCCATAGGAAAATCATTTATTGTGTTGCTAACTTTGGCACTGTTTGACGAACCTCCATGAAACTCTCCAAAAAGGTGTTGCTTTTTGGTCAGTTTGTACATGGAAAGTTTTGGGGTGGTCTGTCATGTGAGGGCCGAGAAAATAGGGGGGGGTGGTGTCGTACAACGCATAATCCTCATGCATTACCATAGACTTCTTTAGACAGGGCTACCGCAAAAACTGCTGAATGGAACAACACCAAATTTGGCAGGAAACTAGATCTTGGTTCACAAAGTGTGCTTTTTAGGTCTCGGCTCGAAGGCTGCGCTTGCGCAGTCTCGCTCCGAGATTTAATGACTTGGAGAAGAGGGGCTTGAACCCGCCCCTCTTCTCCATTGGCTGGCCTCTTGAATGCTGCCAGCCTTTGGAGAAGAGCTTCGTCACTCCGAACAGGCCCCGTCCTTTTCGGATTCGGGGGCGTGTTTTTTCCAACTTTTCTGATTTTCTCCTCCAGCCAATGGCAAGAGGAGAGAAAAGCAAAACACGCCCCCAAATCCGGAAACGCCGCTGCCTTTCTCCGAGGCATTTCTGCTTCGCCTCGGAGAAAGGCGGTGGTGTTCAGGGCGATTGCGCTGTTTCTCCGAGCTACCTTTGCACCACGGGTCACCCACTCTTGCCCTCACTCACCGTCAGGGTGCAGAAACACGCCCTCACTCCAAACGTCACACCTCGTATAGACAGAATCTAGCCCGTGGCGCGATTGGCTGGTTCTTTGTTCTGATATCTACGCAGGTCGGCTCTGAAAAGCGTGCGCTGCGCAGAAGGAAAGAAAGCGTGTAAAGTCTACGTGCTGCCTCACACACTGAAATGCACTTCAATGGGAGTTTGCTTATACTATTAGAATAGGTTATCCTTTCGGCTGCTGCATCTGAAAAGGTTGCATTTGACGAAATCATATCTCAGGAGATGGAGCTGCTCTTTGTTAAGGTAATGAAGCGGACAGTTAATTTGCTGCAGGTCAGTGACTTGTGAGTTGCAACGATTCGTCAGCGACTCGGTACAGAAAGTTACGACAGATTTTCTGTTCGTGTGACAGGGAGGAAGGTTATCGGATGATTCTTTTCTTATCTTATGATTCTTTTCAGCTGTGGTAGTTCAATGGAAACGACTCGTGGTAACCAGGATTAGGACCAGGACTGCAACTCCCAGAATGCATTTGGTTGTTAAAAGAAAGCCAGTATCTGCACCAGCAGGACCCGGCCCCCTTAAAGCCCAGGGTAAAACCCACAGGAGCCCGGGGCAGCAGAGCTCTGCGTCCAGGCAGCCCGGGGCGGAAGCATACATTGGCACGCTGGCAGCGCGCGGAGCAGCAGGAGCTCCTCAGACATGAGAGCACCCCTCCACTGGGCTCTTCCCTTCAAAACTCTTCTCTCTTTCGTTCTTCCTCTTGCCTCCTTTACATTACACACTCTGTCAGCTCTTTTGACCTATTAATGGCTCTCCCGCCCTTTTCTTCCTTTATTCTCAACGACTCTGTCCTCCATCTTTCCCCCCTTCCGGCTCCTTGTCCTCCGTCCTGTCAGTTCTTCCTTCTCTTACTCCTTTCCTTCTCCCTTTTTTACTCACTTCCTTTTCTTTTCTTACTACCCTCTCGTCTACCTCCTGTTCATGTCCTTCTTTCTTTCCTTCCTCACTTCCACTTCTCTGGTCCCTCTTCATCTTCCTTCAGTCCTCTTCCTCACGCTCTTCAGCTCTCTCCCTCTCTTTTTGCACTCCTTCCCTTTCTCTTTTCCGCCGCCGCACTCTCGCCCCCTCGTTAAGCTGCTCTGTTTTTCTTCTCTGTTCCTTTGTCTTCCTCGCACTTTCTCTCTGGTTTCTTCTCTCTCCCCATCTGTTTTCATCACACATATACCATTTGAAGCCTGTGTGCCCCCCTCTTTATATGTGGGCCAGCCTTTATTTCTCTACCGCGAGCCAAACCAACAAACTGTGATGTCTGTAGATTTAGAAGTTTTTAAAAATGTTTTCAATGTATTTATTATCATGTCAAGTTAATTAAAACCATTGCATATACATAAAACACATTAAAATGCAATAAAAGACGAAGAAGAAAGATAAAAGGACTAAAATGATAGTACGCTATATCCATTCAAACCCCTTGCACGCAGAGCAGAAAATCAACTTGGACTATCGGACAAGTGAAACAACACATTGTGGCACACTAAGAACGAACAACGTGCAAAAGTGCAAATGAACGGTGCAAAGTGCCTATATTGAGTGCTTCTTGAGTACTGTGGCAAGTTAAGTAAATGATGAATAAATAATTCTTTTTTTACCAATTGACTGAAGTAATTGCAGGATGCAAAGCGAGCATTATGTCAACAGAAGCATTTTAGGAAAGTGGCTGCAGTGCATTTAAAAAGAAAATGACCCTATCACAGCTTTAGAACACGTTCTCAGAGGTAGCACAGTTTAAAAACAATGATCAAATGCGTCATACGTCAGGACGCAGCCATAGGCGCACCGGAAAAGGTCATAATGTACTGTGGAAGCTGCAAGAACCTAGTTGTCTTACACGCGAACTGAACACTGTCTCCGTTCAGAAGAGTTATTACAGCAGGACGACCAGACCTGGTGTGCAGGGCCCTTAAAGGGGGCGTAACTGTTTTCACTTAAGGGGTGAACATGTACACAACACATGAAGCAGGCTTTCTTGGCTGTAGATGCAAAGGCGACATTTGGTGTCCGGCCATGACTGCTCCAAGAAGGGATACAGTCCTCGGAAGGGTATATATACCCCAGGGGGATTAATATCATGCTGCAAGGTGAGTCGTCAGGTGAGGTTGTGGGTACCGGGCAGAGTATGGAGGCAGCACTGCCCAACCCTGCCTTTTCTGGGCAAACTCTACCTTGTCGATGAACCCAGGAAGTTGTTTTGCGGCCCTATTGGTCATTTTTAGGTCTCGGATAAGGCTACCAAACCTCTTTATTTTTTGCCTTTGCACATGTGACATAAGGCCTCGAAAGCATGCCTGCCCCTTGAAAATAGTCTTGGCTTTCAAGACTCTTGCTCAGATCTGGCAAAAATAGTATTGCTGTCAAGTTTTTGTTTCGTTTTTAAAGGTGTGTCTATTTAAGATGTGCCTTCCTTGTAACGAACGGCGCAACAAACCTCCCTGTCTGATTTCAGTAGGTGAATGTAAAGAGTAAATCAGAGTACCAGTGAGGAGTAAGTCGTGCGCCCTCATCCATTGCTTCATCAGAATTCTACATTGGAGATTTTCCATGGATTCCATCACTCCTGCCCTCAGTGCGTAAACCTGTGGCGGTGTGCAGCCAGCACTATTGTGGCGGTGTGCAGCCAGCCCTATTGTGGCGGTGTGCAGCCAGCACTATTGTGGCGGTGTGCAGCCAGCACTATTGTGGAAGTGAGTTTTGCGTCTGCCCGTGTTGTCTTTTACCTGCTTTCTTCTTTGGTTCTGTTTTGCAGAAGGTGGGCATTGGAGGGTCATCCACTTCAGTCTAATGATTCAACTATGTATTTGAGAGTGATTAAGCTATTGACATTGTAAATAACAATACCGTTTCTTTAAATGTTTAAAAAAAAAATAATAATAATGCTATGAGCAATGCCAATAGCTCTAACTTTACCAATGCCGAGACCATTGCATTGTAAATGCTTGTTGTAATTTGGTGCAAAACGTATTCGAGAAATTAAGGTAAACAAAATATGTTGGGTTAGAGGGACTCTCGCAAGATTCTCTTGAACCCAAGTTTAGAAAATAGAGAATACTGATTGGACCAAGGAGCTTAATGTCCGTTGGGCTAATGTGCTCGAGAAGGAGTCAGACTCCCACGGGAGCAAGCATTCTGATTGGCTTCCAGAAACATGAGAAAAATGTTGCTGGCAGCCATTACAGAACCCGGGGACTTAGTCCACCTGTCCTGTTAAAAAACACAAAAGAAACATAAGGAGGCAGAGAAGGGATACCCTGGCCCTTTAGGCCTCATGGGGGAGACCCAGAGGGACCTGCCCTGGGGCCAAAATGCAAAACAATTGAATTTTTCTTTCGCAATCTTGTGGATAAAAACCAAAATGGCGCACAGGCTGTATTTTCAATTATAGGCCCTGTGAAGCCCACACCCTGGGCTGCATTTCCTAAGGAGAGGGGGACACACGGCCCGTTCACTGAGCTTTTTTCAGCCCTGGGGAGCACATTCCCGAGGATGCATTTTAAACAGGAAGAGGGCACACGGCCCATCTCAGAGTTGTTGTAGACCATGGGTTGCCCACCCACGGGCCGCTTTTTAATGGGAGAAGGGTACGTAGCCCCCCTCCCCAAGCCATTGTAGGCCCAAGGAGCCTACCCCTGGGCTCGTAATTTATAAAGGGAGGATGGCGCGCAGCCCCCCTCCCTGAATCTCCAAAGGCCCCAGGGAGCCCACCCCTGGCACTGATTACTTTAATTAAGGGGAAGGGACACCCCCAGTACACAACGGTTTCCCTGCCCAGACCTACGTTGCCAGGGAAACCTGTATTTGCTCCTGCCTGTTTTAATCTTCTGCCACGCAGGCGCAAACACAAATTCTGCTCCCAGCGGGCAGGAGCTCTGAAAATGCTCCAGCCAGCTAGGAGCAGACTTTTGATTGGTTTCCCTACGCGCACTTATGCACTGGGGGATGGGCCCCTAGGGCCATAATAGTCTTGGGTGAGGGAGGCCATGTGATCCCTCTCTCCTTAAAAAAAAGTCCCTGAGAGATGAAATCCCCAGGGCCTAATAAGGCTCGGGAAATGGGCCCTGTGCGACCCTCCCCTTTAAAATACAAAGGGGCATGGGAAATGGGGTCCCCAGGGCCTAATGAGGCTCGGGAGGGGCGACATGCGGCCCACCACCCCTTTTTTAAAAAAAATGGCCCTCATGGCCTAATGAGACTCGGAGATGAGGGCCCTATGGACCTCTTCCCTTTTTTATTGGTATTACCCTGCAGGATGGGATCCCTGGGGCCTAATAAGAATTGATGAGGAGGCCTACGTGGCCAGCCTCCACTTTTTTCTTGTATTTGGCCACAGATGGGTTCTCCAGTGCCCGAAGGCCAACCCTATGCTGAACACAGCAAAGGCCATACACAGTGGGGGTTGACTGCCTGCTGGGAATATCGTTATCTCTCCTCGTTACTTCCTCTTTCTATGTCTGCTGCATTCAGTGCAGGGACAAAGGCAGAAATGTGTCGTATTCTTTTGAATACAGCACATTCCTGGCCTTTCCCTGTCATGCAGTGCAGTGCAGCAAGTTGACTTGCTGCGCAGTGCAATGCGACTATTTTATAAATATGCCACAAAGTATTGTAAGCAGCCTTGATTTATTAGATAGAATCATCACAGCATAACAATTTCTACATAACATAGAAGTCTGAGTGCACCAGGCCCTCACCTATGTACCTATGCTTCCTTTGCTTTGGAAGATGGGCTAGCTGTAATCTTTTCACCACAGTATGAAGGTTGTATGTAGTATAATCTTTAGCACCTTGGGACCTTGGTCATTTTAGAAAAACAGTGTCTTTTTTGACAAGTGTTGCATAGATTGTACACTGTTCTTAGCAGATACTTTTTAATACTGTGTTGTGTATTTCTCATGAGAGTTCCATTTTTTGCAAACAGTGTTGTACAGAGTTAACTCTCTCCATAGAATAAACACTGTTTACAGTACCCACTTTACTCATATCAACTTCATTTTTCAATGTAGGTTCGGTGACTGTGAGGGGTTTGATACTGATAAAAGCAATCAGTTTTAGTGCATTAATTTTGGAACAGACGTTGAGTATCTTGAGGAATTTGGTGTTCTCTAAAAAGTTGTATACATCTTGAACACCGTGTGCAATGATGATTTCCCATGTAACTGTGCTTGATTGTTAATGTGAAGGAGGCTACCCATGAAGAGTATGGTATAGGGTCGATGTTTCACATAACACATGCTTGCTGCACCTAAGGGAGTTGTATCTGTGATGGCATTAATGATGCTTCATATTATTCTGAGCTATTTTGTACTTACTTTCCGTCCTCTAATGCCGTACTCGTTTATAGAGTAATGTGTACAGTAAAAGCTTGGATGAGATTATCAGTGACATTATTCATGATGCAATTTTGGATGTCATCAGTGATGTCATAAATGATGTCATGGAACGTGCCATGAGTGATGTAATAAGCAGTGCATGGTGGGGCCTAAGTTATACTTACCTGTGCTAATTATAACTGGTGAATTGCTGTGTTTTTTTAAGTTCAAAACGTTAACGTTCTCACTGACAGTCACCGTACCAAAAAGGTTAAATCAACATTATAGTATGGTGACTATGTCAGTGACATTAACGTTATGAACTAAAAAAACACAGGAATTCACCAGTTGTAGTTAGCAGAGCTAACTATAACTTGCACCATCTGTCTGTCTGTCTGTCTGTCTGTCTGTCTGTCTGTCTGTCTGTCTGTCTGTCTATCTATCTATCTATCTATCTATCTATCTATCTATCTATCTATCTATCTATCTATCTCAATATTACATACTGGCGGTCGTCAGTAGGTAGTTATAGTTAGGACCTAGTTTCCATAGGAAAAGAGTTTTTTGATTTGCCAATATCTTTGGGGCCGTTTGACGAATCTTCTCAAAATTTTCAAAACTAATGGCCCGCTCAGGTCAGCTCCTGTCTTGAAAGTTTTGGGGTGATTTTAATCTCCATAGAAAAGGTTTGTCTCAGCTACAGCCAAAAACTGCTGAACGGAATTACACCAAATTTGGCAGAAAGGTAGCTCTTGGTTCAGCATGCACTCTTTTTGTTAAATGGTGTAAATCCATTTAGTAGTTCCTGGAAAGTTCATATATTTAGAAATATTAGTATCTGGTGACCGCAGTGGATCCGCGAACCCTCCCGATCTTGAGCCTGACTCTTCAAACTAGGAAGTGTTGGCAGCCATCTATGACTCGGTTGAACCGAGTCACAAGGAAAAATGTAAAAAAAAAGATACAAAGAAAAGGGGGAAGGGTAGAAACCCCCTGATCCCCTAGGCCTGCTCAGGGGGTCCCAAAGGGACCCCCAGAGCCCCGAAAAGCATTAAAAAAAAAAGAATTGTCAGGATTCGTGCTGGGTACGCGAATCATGCTGAAAATGAAAAAAAGAAAAACGAAGAATGGTCTCCTGCGCACCATTTAATGAAGCCCCGCGGGTGGGCCAGGTACTGGGGGCAATAACAAGATATGCTCCGAGGGCCCGCAGGGCCCCTGCTGCCCCAGGGACCACCACCTCCCTGGGTCCATACTGATTACATGCGGAGGGTACATAGCCCTCCCGCAGCCCCAGGGACCGCCACCTCCCCGGGGGTTTAATTTTATTAAAATGCATGGGGGGCTCCTGCCCCCCCCACAGTCCTGGGGACTGCCACCTCCCCAAGGCTTTAATTATTACATGTGGGGGCACGCAGCCCCAGGGAATGCCACCTCCCAAGGGCTCTGCTTTACAAAAAAACTAGTGTGGGGGCTCGAGCCCCCCAACACGGCCCGGGGACCACCACCTCCCCGGAACTTTAAACACAAGGGGCCTTCATGGCCCTGGGGACCGCCACCCCCCAGGTCCAGCTCCCCGGGACATTGCAGTTTGCTATGGGATGGGGGAGCCGTGCTCCTGCCATCCCATAGCAAACAGTGTACTTGCTTTGAACAAGCGAGTGCACTTTGCTCTCGCGTGTTCAAAGCAAGTACACTTTGCTTTTTTTTGCTTCTTTCTGCACTTTTCTTGCTTCTTTCTGCATTTCTGTTGCTTCTTTCTGCACTCCTCTTGCATCTTTCTGCATTTCTATGGCTTCTTTCTGCACTTCTCTTGCCTCTTTCTGCACTCCGTTTGCCTGTTTTTGCATCTGTTACTTCTTTCTGCACTTCTCTTGCTTTTTTCTGCACCTCTCTTGCTTCTTTCTGCACCCCTCTCGCGTCTCTCTGCTCTCCTCGTCCTGCTTTCTGCACCTCTCTTCCCTCTTTCTGCACCCTCTTGCCTCTTTCTGGACCTCTGTTGCTCCTTTCTGCACTTCACTTGCCTCTTCCTGTACCCCTCATGCCTCTTTCTATACCTCTGTTGGTTCTTTCTGCACCTCCCTTGCCTCTTTCTTTACCCCTCTTCCCTCTTTCTGCAACTTTCTTGACTCTTTCTACACCCCATTCCCTCTTTCTGCACCTCTCTTGCCTGTTTTTGAAACACTATTTCCTCTTTCTGAAGTTCTCTTGCCTCCTTGTGCACCTCTGTTGCTTCTTTCTGTACTTCTCTTGCCTGTTTCTGCACTTCTCTTGCTTCTTTCTGCACCTCTCTTGCTTCTTTCTGTACGTCTCTTGCTTCTTTCTGCACCCCTCTACCCTCTTTCTGCATCTCTCTTGCCTTTTTCTGCACCTCACTTGCCTCGGTCTGCACCAATGATCCCTCTTTCTGCACCTCTCTTGCCTGTTTCTGCAACTCTCTTTCCTCTTTCTGTGGTTCTCTTGCCTCCTTCTGCACTCTGTTGCTTCTTTCTGTACCTCTCTTGCCTGTTTCTATACCTCACTTGCCTCTTTCTGTACCTCTCTTGCCTCTTTCTGCATCTCTCTAGCCTTTTTCTGCACCTCACTTGCCTCATTCTGCACTTCTCTTGCTTTTTCTGCACCTCTCTTGTTTCTTTCTGCACATTTCTTCATCTTTCTGCAACTCTCTTAATTCTTTCTGCTCCTCTCTTGCCTCTTTCTGCACCTTTCTTCCTCTTTCTGCAGTTCTCTTGATTTTTTTGCACCTCTCTTGAATCTTTCTGTACTTCTCTTGCCTCTTTCTGAAATCAAATGGGAAGTGCAAGCTGTCAAGTTTAAAGGTCTGCATGCTCTCGCAACTGAGGTATATGTCTACTTGTACATGTATTCTCACATGTGTTATGTATCTGAAGATGGTAGGTTAAAAAGCGGGTAGATTCTCCTATAAGTGGTCAATTCTTCTCGGTTCTGCTCTGTCATTCGGGTGCACAGGCAGACATGTCTTACGCATGTAAGTGTTAGAGAGTCCCTCAAATATTCTATTGACTACCCATGTGCCCTGTATTATGAGAAGAAATAAATACATACACCTTCTTGGACACAAATTTACAGAGTATGCTGTTTGAAACACAGGTATTCAAGTATTTGTATGTTTATTTTTATGTAATGTGTCACCAGGTAAAAGCACAGAAACACGCATGCATACCTTCACAAACTTGGTGAGACTTACAACAGTGATTTGGTTAGGATTGCTGTTGTACATTTGGTAGACCTAACATTCTGAGCAGTCGATGAATAGTGTACCTTCAAGAGAAAAGTGAGGTGGAGAGTCAGGGGACAGGATGTAGCCTTAGGGCTAGAGCGGTCGACCTTGAAGCAGGGGAACCGGGTTCGGGTCTCAGCAACGATGCTTAACATCCTGTGATTCTGGGCAAATCACTTAATCTCCCCGTGCCTAACAAAAAATGTATGTGTCCACCTGTAACGAAACTGCTGCTCATGTAAAATGCTCTGATATCCGATGTCTCGGGTCTAATTTGTGCTATATAGAACTCTAAAGAAAAAAAAAGACATCTTGGGAGAAGGATTAGTGATTAGGCTACTTTATATAAGTCTGGAAAGGTACAGTAGAAGTAGGCCTCTTTCTGCACCTCTGTTGCTTGTTTCTGCACTTCTCTTGCTTCTTTCTGCACCTTTCTTCCTCTTTCTGTACATGTCCTACCTATGTAGGCATATTTAGTAATTAGCATTTAAAAAACCTTAGATATTCACTGAAAAAACACAGGTTTCAGGAACGTTATAGTTAGGCTGACATTTCACTTGTAGAAAACCAGAGAAATTCCTCCGTTATAGTTAGCTGAGCTAACTATAACTCGCGCCCCCGCACTGCACTGCTGATGACATCACATATTACATCACTAATGACATGGTCAGTAACATCTCTGATGACATCTCAAATGACATCACTGATGACATCACTGATAACATCATCCAGTGACTGACTGTTTCTAAAACGTTTAAGAATATATATGCAGCACAACCCCTAATCCACAAGGAAGAGAGCACACACACGAGGGCTGCTAGATTAAAGCTTTTTTATTGCATTGGGCCTCCTCCAACCCAGCAAACAGGAGAGACGCGTTTCATCTGACACAGCAGCCTTTCTCAATCTGGTGAGCGCCATTTTTGCTTAACATATATATCCTTTCCCAACCATAAACATAGAAAAACTCTATATTGCAAGTTACAAAGTTTACGTAAACATTGCCAACTGCATAAAAATACATTCATGTGCATTATAATTCAATATACATGTAGTGGATATTGCTGAAACTGGAAATAAAAAATTAGTATTAACACACATAGTGCAACAATATGTCCCATTAAATACATAATACATAAATAATCCACTAAAATATATATACAATATATAAAATCTACTTAAACACAAGGACATGTATCAACATTACTTTCATTATGTTGGAACACCTATTATTATTTTAACGTATTCTGTATAGATAGTGCAAACCCCCTCAGGTAGAACTTTCTGCATAAACCATGCTGCATAATTTTCTAAAATACTTAAAATACAGGAGACGTAATTTCCCTTATCTGTTCCCTTGATTTCAGAGAACGCCTAAGGGCTCTAACATTCAGGCCCCAATCAGCACTGCTGTGTGAAGATATAATTATCTGATTCCGAACAGAGCTAAAACAAACAAATGCAGCTTCCACTTCTTAACTACAAGTGCATGCACAGACATAAATACCTGTGTGCATACTTCGACATATTTTGGTAATCTGCGCAAAATATTCACGTGAATGGGGACTACTAGTCCCATAATGCCATATCAGAGTAAACAACAAACTTATGGAAGGCACCGATAGTTTATATGTCAAACAAACTGTCACTGATAGCGTTGCTTGATTGATTGTAATGGAGCTCAAAGGAATCCGATATCCTGTAGGATAGGGTCACTTTGAAGTCACAAAAGATCACCCCAAACTCCGAACACATGCTCAGTGTGGGTTATTATCACAAGTAAGAGGTAAACCGAGCCCGGCGTTCTTATCAGGCAGTCTCCACTGTTGAAGCAGCACAGAGTGAACAAATTCGCAGGGTCGGGGGAGAGCTATGCACAAAAATAGATAAGCCAGTCAGTCCTCACTTATACAGCCATTGCTTGCACGGGGCCCAGTCACCAGAAATCCGTGCGGCCTGCTGAGTGAAGCTTGTGAAAACATGGAGAAACATGGACCCTGCGCTATATATACGCCATGGTGTATTGAAGAATAAGTGGGTGTATAAGTGTCTGGATGGCGATTTGTTGGGTGCGTGGCTGACTGTATTAGTCAGTGATTAAACGTGTCTTAGTAAATGCATGGGTGAGTGACTAATCTTTGTGAATGTGTGTATCAGTCTGTCAGTTGGTGTGTAAGTGGCTGCGTGGGTTGGTGAGTAGGTACATGAGTGCCTATATGGGTTATTGATTAGCTGTCTGAGTACCTGTATGAGTGTCTGAGTGTCTGTGTGAGTGGGTGAGGAGGTATGGAACTCCCTGCATGGATGTATGAGTGGTTGAATCCATGGGTGTATGGGTTCATGAGTGAATCTGCGAGAGGTTGTATGGGTGAGTGAGTGTGTGTATGGCTGTGTTGGTGAGTGAATGGATGTCTCAGTGGTATATGTGTGAGTAACTACATATGTGAAAGGCAGTAAATGTGAGTGTTAGAGTATATAAGTGACTATATGTGAGAGTGAGTGATTGTGACAGTGGCTGTATGGATGAGTGTGTGCTTGTGTCAGTGATTGTAGAAGAGAGTAAGTATGTGTTAGTATCTGTATGAATAAGTGAGGTAGTGAGTGTATAAGTGCATAGGTGAGTAAATGGCAGTGTGATTGATTCTTTGGGTGACTGACTAGGTGTGTGAGTAACTCTATGGGTGAGTGGTGGTGTGTGAGAGTCTGTATGAGTGTATTAGTGCATACATCAGTATTGATGAGTGCCTGTGTTTATGAGTGACTGTATGGGTGAGTGAGTGGATGTGTGTGTAGACCTATTAATCAGTGAGTGGGTATGTACTAACTGGTGTTGGTGTGTCTATGGTTTCGAGAATGGTAGTCTGTATTTTAGAGTGGGTGTATGAAAGTTTATATTAGGGTGTGAGGAGGTATTAAGTGTATGATGTCATCAGGGATGTCATTAGTGATGTAATTTGAGATGTCATCAGTGATATCATCAATGATGTCACTGACTATGTCGTCAGTGATGTAATATGTGACATCGTCAGCAGTGCATTGAGGGGGCGCAAGTTATAGTTAGCTCAGCTAACTATAACGGATGAATTTCTCTGGTTTCATTTCCAAATGCATCTCCTGGCATCGAAAAGGTCACAGACTCCAAAGTTGTGCACTAATGATAGATTTATTAATCCAAAGATGTAGATATGACGCGTTACGGCCACCGCATGTGGCCTTGAGCAAATATGATATATATACTTACCTTACTTTACAATGCATGGTAAATGCATATGTTGCAAAGGCACCTGCAATCTGCATAGTAAAGACTGCGTGGTAAAGGCTGCTTCCCCTTGCCTGTGTATGGCACATTATAGATGCATTTAGTTAACATTTTAGAAACAACCAGGTTATCGTTAACCGGTAGTAGCAGCATAGCTTCTTCACCTGCCTAAATAATGATCGACTTATATGTAGTACCAATGCTCCGAGTTTCCAACACAGATAAATGACAAGTCCTGTGCCATTCACTACATGTAGTTCGGTCTATAAAGCACATATTATGAAATGAGAAGTGACTCTTTCTAATACATTCAATTTGCTTTTTAGCACTGCACTTCAATTGTATGTTACTATTGCACTCTTTTGTCCAGGTAAAATCTTTTCTCTTTGAGTACCACAAGTATGTTTTATGCCAACATAATGGTTTTGTGACATATTTCTTACTGTATTTATTAGAATTTGCAATTTGCTGCTTTCGATCTGAAACAGATGAATTTTTTCCTTCTTCTTTATAACTCTTGAAAACAGTTCCCTTTAGTCGCAGTGAGCTTTGGCAAAGGCAGTTTCCTCTTTCACAATCCTTATGACTACTTATGGCGCCTTATTTATTGCGATCTTATAGTGTGTTGTAGTTTAATACTGTGTACAGCATAGCAGCACTTCTATTGTATTAGGGTGATACTAGTTAAGCAATCATAGTTCTACATCCTCAGAGAGCCATTGTTTTTAGAAACATTTTACAACATCCAGAAGAGCCAACATACAATACACACCCCATACACATTTCACACTAGTTGAAGGGTTGGTTTAAATACACCGGGCAACAATATGCATGAGCAAGTCGCACCAAGGACAGCTAGGTTTGCCTGAAATGTTAGAAGTAAACGTGCTTATTGTTCATGGTCAGGAGGGTGGGCGAGGATGGAGGGAGCAGTGGACACAGCCAAGGTCGTTTAGAGGGCATGAGAACTCCAAGTCCTGCTAAGCCGTGGCTTTCTTGTCTTCAGAATGTGCCTCTAGTTTATATGAAATGCAATTAGGTCCTGAGTATGGAAAATTCGGAACATCACGAAGTTTGGTATATTTGAGAAATTCCCACTGACTGTAGTTGAAATATATTTTTTTCTTTTATTGAATTGTTTGTACTCTTCGTGTCGCCATGGCTACTGCCCAGGCCTGAGTCCTCCTGACCTCCTGTGAATAAGATCAACCCCAGTACTTTAGGGCCAACTTACTGTGTGAGAAGTCTCAAAGTGGTGCACATAGATTTATAATATTTGTAGGAGGCTGGCTTAGTATATGCTGCACACTTATTTAAGTAGAGCACCTTGCTCTAGTACAGACACCCCTTGTGGTGATTTTAGTGGTCTTGGATAACCTTTCGAGAGCTCTCCTAGAGGTAGCTGTGGAGAGCAGCCTTCAGGCTTATCCAGAAGGACTGAAAGCAGCTTGTTTTACCAGATCTAATCATGTAGTGCAGGTTAAATTGAAAAGAAACACACAGTGGATATATAAAAATATGTCTATTTATTACACAACAGACACTAACACATTGGTATATCTCCTACCCAGAGATATAAACACAAATACACACAATACTTCAATTGCAAATAGGCAAGTAAGCACATTATATAGTGGTATCCAGGGGAGACCAAACCATGTACTAAAAAAGTGGAAAGCATACTGTGACTGAAGTTTGGAGAGTCACTTCACCCGTGGATACCCCAGGAACCAGGATACCTACACCAGGAAAGCCGGGTTCATATGTGCAAAGGAGAAGTGTAGCTCACTGGTTAGAGGAGGCATACCCTGAAGCAGAGATCAGACCCGGGACCTGGGTTTGATTCCCGACGCGGCAGGGTCCAGAACCCAATTGTTCACGGACTCGATAATTCTCGCTTCGGTGCCCACTCTAAGCACGAGTTCACACTATGCAGCTCTGGGCAACAAGCCTGCTTAATCTCCACAATGGCCCCCCGCGGCGGGATGCCTGGCTTTCACCTTGGGGATGCCCAGTACGGGTTATCTTACAGGGAAAAACCAGGATGGGTTCCCAATGCAAGCGCCAAGATGCCCGTAGGGTGATAGCTGCGCTCTATAAGTACCTCAATCAATCAATCAATCAAAGTGACATCAGAAACCGCAGTAGACCGCAATGGATGACTTCAGTAAAGATGCCACTGGCGAAGACGGTGCAAGAGTCCGGTGGAATACAAAGGTGTATTCTTGAAGAGAAGAACCTGCAAGCAGAGGGGACAGAGTCTATGCCAGTCGAAGGTGACCAGGAGGCACAGAAGACCAATGCCCACCATTGTCGGATAATGGAGGAGGGATGAGGGTGACCTTGTCACTGCAGCTGTGAGGACGACGCGACACTGAGGAAGACCAGGAGCTGTGCACGGGCTGGCCTATGTCTGAAGTTGAGCACCAGTGTTTCGTGTCTGGCGGGAGCACCAACAAGTCTTGGCACCTGCAACAGGCTTGGTAAGTGAAGAATGAGCAACGGTGGGACCTGCAAGGTCCAAGGGACTCACCACAAGGAGTAAAGTCAGAGCAGGCCCAAGCAAGCAGGGGAGCCCACTGAAGCAGGAGAAGACCCTTGCGAGAACCCACAGGCCAAGTGCACAGGAGTTGCAAGAGGACCTTGAGCAGCTCACCTAGGATGAAGGCCCACGGCGCAGAGGATGTAGTAAGGATGTTGATCTTGGCAGGAAGAGATGCTGGAGGCTGGAGCTTCTTGTAGCATGAAGATCCCTGGAGAACAGCACCAACAAGCCTTGGCAATGGCAAGTTGATGCAGTGCACAGGGGTTCTGTCCCAGTGGTTCCGACGAGGGATACTCGCCTCAAAATAACAGAGAGGACAGGTCAGGAATTGAGGGGGTTGCAGAACCACCACCTGTGTTGCTGAGCCTTTCAAAGTCCATGGGACATCAAGAGCAGCAGACCGGTCAGCTTTGTTCTGGTGCCTGAAGATGCAGGGGAGTGACTCCTTCACTCCAATGGAGATTACTTTGGGCTTCCTTGATGCCCACAAGTCTGCTAAAGACCCTGGAAGAAGCACAGACACTGACGACGAAGAAGACTTGCAGAACAGCGAGACCAGGAGACGCAGGTGTCTTCCTTGATGCAGTCTTGGTTCCAGGCGAAGTCCAGCGAAGTCCAAATGTCCAGACAGTCAAAGAGTGACGTGGTTTTAGGCTTGAGTCTTGTCCGACAATGAATCTGAGGACCCACCCGCAGGTAAGCCCTTTTATACCCAAAGAAAGGGGTTAGGACGATACATGGATCGCTCCCAGAGGACGGGCAGGACAAAAGGGGAGAATACTCCCATGTCTTTTGTCCAGTTTTGTGGTGGAGCAGGATCCAAGGGCTCCCAGAAGTGGTTCCAACTAGAGTATGCAAGGAGGGCACCAAATGTGCCCTCCAATGCAGTCTGGTGGCGCTGGCAAGCACCCCAGCCCAATACACTAAGTCATGTCTGGGAGGTGGCTACGAAAAACAGGATTAGGGAGTGAAGAGGTAATGCCCCACGTGGGCACTGGAGGTGGATACGTCCTCCTGAACAAGTTATACCAAACAAAAGGATCCACCTCGAAGAGGTTCAAAGGAATGTGTTCCCAGTCTTGGTAGGGCACACACAGTGTTTGCTTAAATACCCCTCACACACCAAAAGGGCCCTTGGTGTCATGCTTCATCATAGGGGTCTTTCCGCCCCGCTGCGGGACGGGGCGTGCTACGACTAGCGACTACGCTGGAGCACTGTTATTGCAGTACTATGTGTGGTGTATAGGTAGTGAGAGGAAGGGTCAGGGGTGGATGAGATGAGTGAATTAAAAAGTACCTGGCCTTATGGACTTAAGGAATTTAATAGGTCATTGAGGCTGGTACTGTTAAAATGGTGGTTCGGAGATGTCCTGCGTGTAATGTGCGGATACTCCTGGTCAAGTCAACATGTTTCGAAGCGTCAAGGCTTCTTCATCAGGACTAAAGATGATCCCTTCAATGCTCACTATGTTGCTATCAAATGGTGTAGAAAAATGTGCTATATACAAAAAAGTGGGAAAAATATTATGCATTAAATACAGTACCCAGTCAGTATTGTTAGATTGTAAGCCCAATCAGTATTTCTGAAATGTAAGCCTGAAAAAGAGAGCACAGTTAGTTTTACATGCTCGCCTCCCAATGCGCAAACACATTTAGCCTGTTGAAATAAAGTGTTACAACGTGACTGTAGTGTCCATTAGTCTTAGTTTTAAAGTTCAAAACAAGTGCTGTGCCCTGTTCAGGAAAAAATGGGGGGAGGGAAAACAAACACACAAACAAAGAACAGAAAGCACACTCTCTATGTCTTAGACTTGGAGTCGCTGCGGACCAAAGTTTCAAAGAATTTAAAAACAAAGGTTCATGGTGAATACATACTAGAACTGGTAGGAGTCAATGCTCCATGAGCCTCGTTTACGAGTGGGAAGGATTTTGCCACTGTAATGTTAGTAAAGGAAATGCGGGCGAATGACTTTGGGCCCGATTCACAGAACTAACTTAAGGCAAAATCCTAAACTTACTACCATTTTGGTATTCACAGAAGGCACTTACTCATTTTGCTATTCACAGAAGACACTTACTCACTTCGGTATTCACAGAAGTTAGGAGTCCTAACTTTAGGACTCCTAAATGCCTTCTGTGAATACCGAAAGTCTTAAAATTAGGATTTTTCTCAGTTTAGGAGTCCTAAAGTTAGGACTCCTAACTTTACTACTACTAAACTGAGAAAAATCCTAATTTTAAGGCTTTCGGTATTCACAGAAGGCATTTAGGAGTCCTAAAGTTAGGAGTCCTAACTATACTACTACTAAACTGAGACAAATCCTAATTTTAAGATGTGATTAGCGTTGTTAAAGATTTACTGTTAAGCTGTGAGCGACTGACTCCCTCTTCGGCTATGCGGCACTCACTTAATGATCAACAGGACCTCGCCTCAACTCACACCATCCCGCGGCTCCGTGGTTTGAAAGGAGAGTGAGAGTGAGGCCATATTTATGGTGTTGGTAATTGCTAATTAGTTCGGAAGCAGACACACCTTTGTTGAGGTTCAGCCGGGAGGTTAATCATTGCCTGAGTCTGCGGGATAACGGAGAACTGGAGCGCTAGTGTGATACGTACAGTGAGAGTGAGAGAGTCAGTCGGTCAGTGAGAGAGAGTGAGAGAGTCAGTGAGTGAGAGAGAGTCAGTCAGTGCGTGAGAGAGAGTCAGAGAGTCAGTCAGTCAGTGAGAGAGAGTGAGTCAGTCAGTCAGAGTAAGAGAGTCAGTCAGTCAGTCAGTGAGAGTGAGAGTCAGTTAGTGAGAGTGAGAGAGGCAGTCAGTCAGTGAGAGTGAGAGACAGTCAGTCAGTGAGAGAGAGTGAGAGTCAGTGAGTAAGTGAGAGAGAGTGAGAGAGAGAGTCAGTCAGTGAGAGTGAGAGAGTTAGTCAGTGAGAGTGAGAGTCAGTCAGTGAGAGTGTGAGAGTCAGTCAGTCAGTGAGAGTGAGTCAGTCAGTGAGAGTCAGCTAGTCAGTCAGTGAGAGTGAGAGTTAGTCAGTCAGTGAGAGAGAGTGAGAGAGTCAGTCAGTGAGAGAGAGTCAGCCAGTCAGTCAATGAGAGAGAGTCAGTCACTCAGTGAGAGTGAGAGAGTCAGTCAGTAAGTGAGAGAGAGTGAGAGAGTCAGGGAGAGAGTCAGTCAGTCAGTGAGAGTGAGTCAGTCAGTTAGTGAGAGTGAGAGAGTCAGTCAGTCAGTCAGAGAGAGTGGGAGAGTCAGTCAGTCAGTATGTCAGTGATAGAGAGTCAGTCAGTCAGTCAGTGAGAGTGAGAGAGTCAGTCAGATAGTCAGTTAGGGCCCGATTCACAGAACTAACTTAAGACAAAATCCTAAACTTACTACCAGTTTGGTATTCACAGAAGGCACTTACTCATTTTGGTATTCACAGAAGGCACTTACTCATTTCGGTATTCACAGAAGTTAGGAGTCCTAACTTTAGGACTCCTATATGCCTTTTGTGAATACCGAAAGTCTTAAAATTAGGATTTTTCTCCGTTTAGGAGTAGTAAAGTCAGGACTCCTAACTTTACTTCTCCTAAACTGGGAAAAAATCTAACTTTGCGACTTTAGGTATTCACAGAAGGCATTTAGGAGTCCTAAAGTTAGGAGTCCTAACTTTACTACTACTAAATTGAGAAAAATCCTGATTTTAAGACTTTCGGTATTCACAGAAGGCATTTAGGAGTCTTAAAGTTAGGAGTCCTAACTTTACTACTCCTAAACTGAGAAAAATCCTAATTTTAAGACTTTCGGTATTCACAGAGGGCATTTAGGAGTCCTAAAGTTAGGACTCCTAACTTCTGTGAATACCGAAATGAGTAAGTGCCTTCTATGAATACCAAAATGAGTAAGTGCCTTCTGTGAATACCAAAATGGTAGTAAGTTTAGGATTTTGTCTTAAGTTAGTTCTGTGAATTGGGCCCATAGTGTGTGTGAAAGAGTCAGTCAGTCAGTGAGAGAGTGAGAGTCAGTCAGTCAGTGAGAGTGAGAGAGTCAGTCAGTCAGTCAGTGAGACAGTCAGTCAGTCAGTTAGTGAGAGTGAGAGTCAGTCAGTCAGTGAGAGAGAGTTAGTGAGTCAGTGAGAGTGCGAGTCAGTCAGTCAGTCAGTGAGAGTCAGTCAGTCAGTGAGAGTGAGAGAGTCAGTCAGTGAGAGTGAGAGTCAGTCAGCCAGTTAGAATGAGGGTCAGTCAGCCAGTGAGAGTGAGAGTCAGTCAGTGAGAGTGAGAGAGTCAGTCAGTCAGTGAGAGAGATCAGTCAGTGAGAGAATCAGTCTGAGTGAGAGTCTGTCAGTCAGTGAGAGTGAGTCAGTCAGTGAGAGTGACAGAGTCAGTCAGTCAGTAAGTGAGAGTGAGTCAGTCAGTCAGTCAGTGAGAGTCAGTCAGTCAGTGAGAATGAGAGAGTCAGTCAGTGAGAGTGATGAGAGTCAGTCAGTCAGTGTTTTTTTCACAGCAGAGTAAACATAAGGGCTGTAGAAGAACAAGGGAGGGCAAGGGTGAGACAGGCAGGGGAGTGAGAGTAGAGCAATGTCAATAAGCGCGCGCAGCCACGCTAATTGAAAACAGATGGCCCCTATGCGCCGCTGCTTGCTCCCGCAAGGTGAATGCCACCACAAGCTTGAGTGCTTGAAAAGAGCAGACCGATTTCTAAAGGTCACTCCTAGTGCAGCGCATGCGCTGCTCTAGGCTCAACCTAAAAAGGGCCTTATCCTACAGCGATGCTGTGTATATGATTCTGTGAGGTATGGCAATATGTATGTGTGAATGAAGGCAGCGCCGTGTATCTGTATGTGTGAGAGATCACGGTGCTGTGTATATGAATCTGTGAGGGTTGGCAGTGCCGTTGTAGGAAAGTGCTCCTTTTTTTGCATGGGTACCCCCTAACTTTTTGCCAGATACCTGATGCCAACTTGACTGAGTGTGTGCTGGGACCCTGCTAACTGGGCCCCGGCACCTGTGTTATTCTCTCAAAACTTTACCTTTGTTTCCACAATTGGCACACCACTGGGCCACATGTAAGTCCCTTATAAAAGGTACCCCTGGTACCAAGGGCCTTAAGACCAGAGAGGGCCTCTGAGGGCTGCAGCATGTATTATGCCACCCTCAGAAACCCCTCACCTTAACCCCCACCCACTGCCATTGCAGGCTGCATGTTTTGGTTCAGACCAAAATGAAGGCTCAACATGGCACACCTCCCTGTGTGCCATGCCCCTCAACACTACATGTGGCATGGGTAAGTCACCCCTCTAGCAGGCCTTACAGCCCTAAGGTAGGGTACACCATACCACAGGTGAGGGCATATCTGCATGAGCAATATGCCCCTAGAGTCCCTGTGCCAATCCAAGACATTGTAAGTGCAGTGAAGCCATTTTGAGTGCATGGAAAGGGAGTTTGTCATTACAAACTCCACAACTCCATAATGGCTTTATTGAAAACTGGGAAGTTTGGTCACAAACTTCTCACCTTAATAAACCCACACTAATGCCAGTGTTGAATTATTACAAAATGCACTCAGAGGGCATATTATTTATGCCCCCTGAAAAACTACCAACTTCTAGTGTATCAGCTGACTGTCTGAGCCAGTCAGCAACCACCAGACCTCTGATCTCATGGGGTGAGAGCCTTTGTGCTCGGAGGTCAGAAACAAAGCCTGCTCTGGGTGAAGGTGCATCACACCTGCCCCTGGCAGGGACAGCAACACTTGGCCGTTAGCCTCAAAGGCTCTCACCTTGTGATGTGCTGAATTGGGCAGCTCCAACTAGTGGTGATGCCCACCCCCCTGTCCAGGCCCCACTTTTGGCGGCAGGGCAGGGGGGACAATTAGTAAGCAGAGTTGGAGTGTCCACCTCAGCCTGTCCACCAATATGGTCTCCAGGTGCTGAGGTGAACCCCTCTCTTAGAAATTCTGCATCTTGAATTGGAGCATAAGGCCCAATAGGAACAGGGATGTGCCCCTCAACCCACAGGGAGCGGGCACCCAAAGGGCCATTGGCTACTGCCTTCTGACCTCAGTAACGTTCTTAAATTTAGTATTTGAGGGCTCCCCTGAACCTTGTATCAAAGATTCGAAAGACCAAAATAAGAAGAAAAAAATATGAAAATAATAAATAAATAAGAAAATAAGAAGACAGAATAAGAACGCTGAACCAGGAACTGAACTGCTGCAGACAGAGCTCAGGAAGAAACCCGCCAGTTCGACAACTGGACCTGCTCTCCTTCCAGAAACTTTTCCAGGCCTTCAAGAAATACCGGAGACCTTCCAGCCTTCAATAAATCTCCAAGAACCTGGCTTTGGGCCACAGGTGCTAGTCCCCGGCGACCGCCGGTACAAAGGCTGCAGTAGTTGAGGACCGACATTTATGTTGACGCGACTTATTACTGCAAAAGGAACCACAAGACCGCAGCGGTAGATGACCCACACTTGTGCTGATGCAACTCTGCCCTGCCAGAAGAAAGCCCCGCAGCTGGAAAGCCTCCACGACCTAGAGGGATCCTCTCGGCCCAATGACCCAAGCTGAACACAGCTCTGTTCCTGAGAGTCTGTAACCTCCTCCAAGTGGCCCTTGTCGGCCTCTTCCTGCCCCACCTGCTCGACCGTGGCCTCTCCAAGACGTCTCAACCTCGGTGGACCTCCTCCTTTCCCTGCGCATCTCCATCCCTACGACCGCAGTGGCTGGGCTGGTGGTGCCTCCCTTTGACCTACAGTGACTTGCTGACGACGACCGCAACGATCCCGGCATTGGCGGCCTACTGACTCCCATTCACCCCTATTGCTCTCCTGTGGCCATGAGAGTGGAACACCATTGGCGGTGTCGACCGCCGATGCATAGACAGGGGTGGCTCCTCCACTATGGTGTAGGAGCGTGGCTCAACTGCTTTTAAGCAGTGCGAGAAGTAGAAACATAAAATGATAATAACTGCAAGTTATTATCATTTTATGTTGGTGCTGCTTTAAGGGCGGGTGGGTGGACGGGGATGCTTTGCTCTCGGAGCAGGGCAGGGGAGAAGTGGTTTGCCCACTCCTAAGGGCGCAAAGACTGTTTGGTCAGCACTCTCGGGCTGCCCAAACCAGTCATGCGCACTTTCCCCGTTCTCCATGCAGGCTGCATTACAGCTTGCATGGAGAACATGCCCACGCCCCTATTCCCTGGTTGAGCATCGAACCAGGACACTCAACACCAATCACAACGCTGAATTGAAGCGTTGTGATTGGTCAGGGAAGCCTGAGTGCCTACCAATCACAACACTGCATTGCAGCATTGTGATTGGCGAGTGTAGCCTGGCTGTGCTTCCTGTTCCTCGAGGAGAGCAGGAGCAGAGACGCTGGACCCGGCAGCAGGTTAAGTTTTTTTTTTTTTTTTTATTCTGCACACCTCTGTGCTATCCCCCTGCGACACCCCCTCCCTGCCGCCCCGCCCCCTACCCACAAGCCATGCCGGCCACCACTTGGGATAGATACTGAACCCTGCACTGGTGGTGCTGTGCCCAGCTCAAACTGACCCTTGCCCAGGATCAGACTTACCCTTGAAGAGTAGCATCGTAAGTCCTGTACTTAGCCACTGATGCACAACACTGTTTTCCTTCCTTAGGATTGCATTGCACTCTATCAATTGCCTGCAACTGCCTATCTTGTACCAGTACTAAATGTTACTGTTTTGAAGCAACACTACCAAAGTACTTCCAAGACCATAAAGTATTCCTACTGCCTTTTTGAAGTATTACTTGCCTGTAACTGAGTTGGAATTGGTTCCTAAATTAAAGTAACTAAAGCAATATTTTTACAAAACATTGGTCTGGAGTTAGTCATTGAGCGTGTGTTCCTGTCTTGTATGAGTGTGTACAAATAATGCATTCACAGTACCCTCTGACAAGCCTAACTGCTCAGCACATCTACCACTAAATTGAGAGTAGGGTATTATCTACTTTAACCTCTGCCATACATTTGGGGACTCCCTGGGCTGTGTGCACACTATAACTCTTTTTGGTATAGTATATACCGAGCCGGCTTCCTACAGCCATGTATCTGTATGTGTGAGAGATGACAGTGTTGTGTATATGTATGTATGAGGGATGGCAGTGCAGTGTATATGTATGTGTGATAGATGGCAGGGCTGTGTATATTAATCTGTGAGGGATGGCAGTATTCTGTATCTGTATGTGTGAGAGATGGCAGTGCTGTGTATATGTATGTGTGAGAGATGGCAGAGCTGTGTATATGAATCTGTGAGGGATGGCAGTATTGTGTATCTGTATGTGTGAGAGATGGCAGTGTTGTGTATATGTATGTGTGAGAGATGTCAGAGCTGTGTGTATGAATCAGTGAGGGATGGCAGTATTGTGTATCTGTATGTGTGAAAGATGGCGGTGCTGTGGGAGTTTGGGCTGAGGTGGAGATGTGCGGGACGCACTGCACTGGAAGAAGAGCCCCGAGGGGATTCATAAATAGTATATTACTTAGGCATTCAGCAAGGGGCAGACGTCTAGAAGATAGCCCGGGACTAAGACGAATAATATTTTCCCATTGCACAAGCGAGAATGCTGGACAAATGCAGTTGGAAACATTGGGGTTATTGTGGTTACCTGCTTCCTTATGCATAGAGGGGCTAAAGTACAATCCTAATAATTTCTGAGATTTGTTTGATTATGTCATTGGAACAATCAATAAAATCTGTTTTTAAAAAAAAGATGGCGGTGCTGTGTATATGAATCTCTGAGGGATGGCAGTGCTGTGTATCTATATGTGTAAGAGATGGCAGTGCTGTGTATATGAATCTGTGAGGGGTGGCAGTGCTGTGTATATGAATCTGTGAGGGGTGGCAGTGCTGTGCATCTGTATGTGTGAAAGATGGCAGTGCTGTGTATATGTATGTGTGAGAGATGGCAGTGCTGTGAATATGTATGTGTGAGAGATGGCGGTGTTGTGTATATGAATCTGTGAGGGGTGGCAGTGCTGTGTATATGAATCTGTGAGGGGTGGCAGTGCTGTGCATCTGTATGTGTGAAAGATGGCAGTGCTGTGTATATGTATGTGTGAGAGATGGCAGTGCTGTGAATATGTATGTGTGAATGATGGCAGTGCTGTGCATCTGTATGTGTGAGATAGCAGTGCTGTGTATATGAATCTGTGAGGGATGGCAGTGTTGTTTATCGGTATGTGTGAGAGATGGTGGTGCTGTGAATATATGTGTGTGAGAGATGGCAGTATTGTGTATCTGTATGTGTGAGAGATGGCAGTGCTGTGTATATGAGTCTGTGAGGGGTGGCAGTGCTGTGAATCTGTATGTGTGAGAGATGGCAGTGCTGTGTATATGGATCTGTGAGGGATGACAGTGTTGTGTATCGGTATGTGTGAGAGATGGTGGTGCTGTGAATATATGTGTGTGAGGGATGGCGGTGTTGTGTATATGGATCTGTGAGGGATGGCAGTGCTGTG
Source organism: Triturus cristatus (assembly GCF_964204655.1). Taxonomy (NCBI): domain Eukaryota; kingdom Metazoa; phylum Chordata; class Amphibia; order Caudata; family Salamandridae; genus Triturus; species Triturus cristatus. The sequence continues at coordinate 46,599,126 of NC_140589.1, forward strand.
TATATGTATGTGTGAGAGATGGTGGTGCTGTGAATATATGTGTGTGAGGGATGGCAGTGTTGTGTGTATGTATGTGTGAATGCTTGATATAAAAGCTACTTCCCCCAGTCGCCATGTTTATCATACCATTCTAGTGTTACCTGCTTTTGAATGGCCAATGAGTGACACAAAAAACGCACATTTTTGCTGCCGAAATTATTGTTTTGTGCAGGGTTACCAGAAGCCTCAGTGAGGCCTGGGCTAAAACTTAACGGGGAGGCCCTCTGGATGCCATCTTTTTTGCAAGTTATTAAAAATGTATTCCAGGGAAAGTGAAAGCATGGCATCTAGTGCCCCCTAGTGTTGGGACCACATCACCTGCCTCTTTATTAATGAAGAGGGCAGGCTTGGAGAGGGTCTGCTTTGAGTGAACCTGTGTGTAACATAAAATAACATTGTAAAGCACACTTATCACCCAGGGGTCTCAAGGCGCTGAATAACAGACGTTTATTGCTACCCAACTCAATGGTACTCATTTTATCGACTACAAATGGATGAAAGCATACATGCCAATAGACCTGATTCAGGCGGGAGACTACCGATTTTTCAAGCCAAAAATGGCTTTATTTTCGCTGTCTCCCGCCTGAAATTGCATTTTCTACAATAGAAGTCAATGGGGAATTTTCATTCTCCCGATCTTTTGCTTTAAATCTCCCACTTCCCTGTCCTAAAATGTTGGCATGTATGTGAAAGGCTGAGTGGACCTGCCGCGATTTGAACCTGTGACCATGAGGTTAAACACAGGCCCCTGCAGTGTATGCATTAGTCCACTAAGCCACCAGACCCGGCCAAGCTGCTGTTCCCTGTGGAACCCAAATGTGCTACTGTGCATGCCACTGAAGCACCAGGCCGTCTACACACTGGATACAAGCCAGCCCCCCATCTGCCATGGAGCTGAAAGAGAAGTTATCAAAGTCTGGCACAACTTACAAGAGAGGGCTGCTGATGATGGCTCTCTCTGCATCCTTACCCATCATCTTTTACCTGGACCACAGCATCCCTGCCACAGTCTCCAATCAACAACATCTTGGACCACACCCCCAGCTGTTTCCAATGCTTCCTCTGCAGCCGCTGCCAAAAATCCAGCTGTGCCAGCCTGTCATTCCCGTCCTGCCACACACCAGAGGGAGCTCCGAGTGCTCCGTCATCAAGCAATTATATCATGTTTACTTAAGAGTACATTGCAATGTTCCTCCTCCCCTGCTTGAATGGCAGGCTCCCGCCTAAACTTAGAGAAGTAGGCGAGTGGAAAGGATATAGGCTGGGTGGGCAGACTGGATAATCTAGGCTGGAGCCACTAGATTTTCAGATTGAGGTAGATTTATTTAAAATGAGAAGAAAAGCTATGAGCACATTAATCACCAATGTTAGGTCTTGATTGAGAGTGTGTCTGTCTGCGTGACTTATTGTTTTCAGTTATTTACAGCATGCACAGATTGGGCTGTGGCTCCTCCCACCCACATTAACATCATCCTCTCACCTCATTCTATTGGTTATCCGGTGTATCAGTCCATGAGGAACTATTTAACATCCGAAAGTACACGCAATCACCACGCAGTTTTTCACATTCAAAACGTGCCGCCTATATGCATGGTATAGATAGAGAAAGCAATCTTTATTGCTACTTTTTAGCCCACATTGCAAGGCCAATAGTGAAAGCTTTAAAGTGCTTAACAAACACTTGTGCATGCAACACATGTAAGCAACATTTCTAAATAACCGCATTCGTTGGCACATTAAACCCAGGCCTATTGGCTTTACTGCTGCTTCTTAATTGCAGTCCGTTCACTTTTCTCCTCATGCATATGGAGTAGCACGGATTTGACCCGGGGTGTTAACAATGTCAAAAAAGATGAGCTTTTTGAGGTAGCAATTAGCAATATGTGTGAGCTAGTAATGTGATCTATCAACTTCTTAAGATATTTCCAGCCATCCCTTAAATTCAGATTGTGATAGGAAAATATTTATTAAGTTAATGTAAAAATAAAAACGCATTAAAAACAAGCATCTCTCTGTGGGGTCCTCCCTTCGTTAAATTTGACAGAAGCACTCCAGCCGAATACCACACAGGTCTTCGTTTTCCACGATCCACTTAAAATGCCAGGTACTTAAAATGTGGGCTTCACAGGAGGTGACAGGGCTCCTGTTACCTCTTGGAGATTAGTGACTTCCTGTTTGACGGTCCCGCCCCTTCCGCTCCGTCCCCATCTGCTGCTCCTTTGGCCCTGCTCCAGTCCATGTCCCCTTTGATGTCCTCGTGTGTGTTTCCTCCTCCGACCCCGTCATTAAAATGAAACCCTTTTGCCTCTGGACAGCAGGAACATCTGGCGCGGGGGGGAAGTTGTTAGCGCGAGCTCGAGTTTCCTTCCCACGGTGTGTGGGTCACGAGGTCAGCGGCGAGGCACCTGTGCACGCGCTGAACTCTGCCAGGGAGCAGGGGGGTTCCAGCCCGAAAGAAGAACGTCTTTCCGTTTCTTTCACTGGCAAAAATCATTGGTCATCCTATGGATAAATCGTCTACACATGAAATCATCTTCCTTTTGCTGTTTTTTTGCTTAAGTGTTATGCTTTGTCTGCTCTGAAGCCGATTTAATAATACAAATAGAATATTTGTCTAAGTCAGGCGCCGTTCGCTCTTCAGCAGGGTTCTGATTTGATATGAAAACAGCGGTTTTGAGATATACTCACTTTGCATGTTTCAACAGGGAGCCACTATGCAAAATAGAATATGCTGGAAGCAGAAGTCCACTGCTGTGACGTCACACTAGTGCGCGACCACAGTGAGTGTAGGGCGGTGTGACATCGTGGTACCTAAAGTGGGTGATGGAGTGTCGGGGAGGTTGGCAGGAGGCCATGTATGCTTGTTTATTGAAAGTGGCTCCTGAGAGTAGCCGGGTCCCAGGCATAGCCGGACTGGCCAGCCGGGCCAGCGGGAAATCCCCCGGGAGGCTGGCGCCCCAGGAGGTCGGTTTCAGCCTCAAGGAGCGGTGGTGCACGCTATGCAATCCCAGCGGTAGCTTGAAAGAGTTGCTCTGGTTCTAGTGCGCATTAGCTCCTCTGCACATGGGAGCTGAATTTATAATTTCTGCCAGGGTTGTTTTAAGTGTCCAGTCCGTCCCTGATCCCAGGATCCTGCATCCTCATTTGTTTTCCTTTTCTCAGTCTTTAAAACACAAGCTCTGTGTCAGGACGCAGTTTTCACCTATAATAATAAGTTAAAATATAACACATTCGAATATGGCCGAACCCCCTAAATCCCCTCCATAACAGCAGGGCTAACCCAAACACCTGGCTGTTATTTCTGTCATACACTTAAACCGGTTTCTTCTGTATCAGAGGTCATTTCCACTATATTTTGGTTGAAATGTTCTCTTTTATTTCATGTATAACTATAAGTCCAGTCACAATGTCAGACCACCATATGCTTGCTTTCCAGCATAAAACAACACTAAGCAACGCACCCAAAACTACCTCCGCCTATCAGCCATGGAACAAACTCCATTTTGAACACCTAGAAACACAACTAACATCCAGTACAGACCGAGAAACAATAAATTCTGTTAAAAAACTATTAGTGGCTACAGTAAGCGTTTGATATCCTGATACCACTAAAAACCACACAACAGAACAAAGGAAAACAAGCACCTTTGAGAAATACAGAGATAAAAGACATAAAACTACAAATTAGAACGCTGCAACGTGCCTGGCTCAAAACAAATGCCAATCAAGACAAATTTAGCCTACAGAAAATTAACAGATTATACAAATCAGCTATCAAAGAAGCTAAGAAAAGATCCTATTTAGACATAATTCAAAATGCTAAATGTGCAAATAAAGAATTCTATAAATACTCAATGAATTTCATGAACCAAATTGCCCAGAAGTAATTCAACTCGTTACTCAAGATTCACAGACAACTGGTTAATCATTACACGGCCAAAGCAGACACGTTGGACTCATACTTAAAACAAAGACAAATCACCAGCACTAACCCTTTTACAAAACAACAATCCAATAATACTCTAACCCAGCCTCTTTGTTCCTTCCGACACATCTCACACGATGAATTTATGGACCTGGTTGAATCAAGCAGGACTGCCGGCAGACCTTCTGACCCATGTCGACTGCAAACCTTCAAGACAGTTCTTCTAACAACCTCTGCTGCCACTCCGGTAAGGAGAATCATCAACAACTCCTTAACTACCAGAATATTTCCAGAAGAACTCAAAAAGTCATACATACGCCCATTACTGAAGAAAGCAAACTTGGACCAGCTGAACCCTGACAACTACTAACCGATTACAATGAGCCTTTCCAGGCCAAACTGATAGAGAGAGCAGCGCTTGACCCGCTGTCACAATTTATTGAAGAGAATGCTATACTTTCAGACTTCCAAACGGGGTTCCGTCTGGGAAGAGGCACTGAATCTGCCCTCCTTGCCATCTGGGATGAACTGAAGAATACAGTTGACTGCAGCGGGGTTGCTGCGCTACTTCTCTTGGACCTCTTGGCTGCCTTTGACACGGTTGACCATGACACTCTGATACAAAGGCTCTACGAAGCTGGCATAGAGGAGACTGCTCTAGACTGAAGCAAATTATACCTTCGCAACAGAACTAATGTCATCCATACCCCACCTTTCTCGTCCAAACCGTACTCCACAAAAGCAGGGGTCCCTCAAGGCTCTAACATCTCACCCATGCTTTTCAATATCTCCATGAAGTTATTACCGGCACTGATCAATCAATTTCAGCTCACATGCTATAACTATGCAGATGACACGCAAATACTCCTTCAACTGGAATGCCCTAAAGACATTGGAAACTCAGCAATTTTCAGTTGTGTTAGCTCAGTGGATCAATGGATGATGTGCAGCCATCTCAAATTGAATGCTTCCAAAACGGAAGTACTCACATGTGGCTGTGGGACCATTATGACCCACTCGCCGCCTGGCCAGATGAACTGGGTTTATCGCCTAAAGTATCGAAGGAAGTAAGAAACCTCAGAATGACCATGGACTCCAAGCTATCAATCAATGCCCAAGTGGACAAACTAGCAAGATCAAGCTTTGTTACTATAAAACTCTGCAACAATTCTTCCCCCTTTTGGATTTCCAGACAAGGTCCAAGCTACCATCTCCCTTGTTCTGTCCAAACTTGATTATGCCAATAGCCTCTACCACGGATCACCTTTAACAACCATGAAAAGACTATAACGGATTCAGAACTCGGCTGTCAGACTACTCTTACATATAAAACCAGAAGACCACATCTCCCCTGCCTTGAAAGCCCTGCATTGGTTACTGGTTGCCGGAAGATCCACGTCCAAGCTGCTTTGTATCACCCAAAAAGCGATACATGGAATGGGACCGCTCTTTAGCAGGAATAAAATCACCAAACACATTCAACAAAGGAACCTCTGCTCTAGAATGGTATCTCGCCTCAAAATCTCAAGATACAAGAAAATAAACCTTGGTGGCACATCTTTCTCTGTAGAAGAAGCGGATGTGGACCCCTCCCCTTCAAGAATAAATTCTCATGCTCCCACCCTACCATGCAATCTCATAACAACAAATCCAGATTATACTCACACCAAGCCTATTGATGTGGGCACCTCCCTCAGTCCTCCATCCACCGATCTAATAGCAGATGCCCTTCCTTCCAAATATAACCCTACTCTTCTCACTATGGATAATCCCAGGCCCTTTGACATTGATTACCCCAATGACGTAGCACTCTCTTCTCACCTTTACGCAGGACTAGCCACGTATTCTCCCACTCTCAATGTATCCAACCCTCAGATTCCCCCAGACGCAACCAGTAACCTGGACACCCCCTCCAACTCTCAATGCAGACAAGTGCCTACCAGAAGGTCCCCACCTGCTTCCACTTTTATGTACAAGTTCTCTGTAACAAATCCAAATGATGCCCACTGCAAACCTAGTGATGAAGGTCACATCCCTAGACCATCATCGACTAAATACTCAGCTGACACCCCACCTTCCTAAGGCAGACCCTACGCTTCTCACTCAGAATGTCTTCAATCCTTGTCCTAACATCACAGATCACTCCCATAACGCTGTGTTTCCTGTTCCCGCATATGCAGATCTTACTGCGGTTTCCCCCACTCTCAATGAGGGATACACCTCTAACACTCTCTCACAGATCCTGAACCGAATGGAGCATAAACTCAACTCTCTTGCTACCGACTGAGCGCATCTTAGACAGGATCTCTCAAACCAGGCCATCCCTGCCCGCGCTCTCTCACAAGTGAGTCTGAAATTGCCTCCTCATACAGGTTTGCCGAATTTCTTACAATCCTCCACCTGGCCCTCCATTCCCCTATGCCAGCTGGCCCACAAGCCCCGCCGCTCACACTGCCCTTTATCCGCACTGGAAGCGGATGCTCTCAGCGAATCTTACCTCCCTTAGACCCAGATCATGGTCCATAATCCTCCCTCTACAATCCCTGTAATAATGGGCATTAATAGAACCCCGGTAATTTCTAACTCGCCCAGACCGCCTGCGCAATACACCACCATTCATACTCTAATATCTGCCAAGGATAATCCCCACCCTCTATCTCGCATGCTCGTCAACTGTAGATCGGCAGCACAACATGCTACAGATATCGCCGAAACGATTCTCAGTGAGGGAATTGATATCGCTTTCCTCACAGAATCTTGGCTCAATGATCATTTTACTGCCATACTTGACCTACTTACACCTCCTGGTTACTCCATCATTAGACATGACAGACCTGAAAGAACTGGTGGAAGTCTAGCCATAATCCACAAAGCTGAAACTCAACTTTCCATTTTAAAGAATGCAGAATACATGACTTTTGAATACCTCGGCGTTGAACTTAAAGGTAAAGGCTCCCCGCCTATCAAACTTCACACCATCTACCACCCGCCTGGTGATCGCCCACTCTTCACTGAAGAGTTATCTGACCTACTTACTCAATTCTCCCTTACTGACACAAAGGATGTGTTCTTGGGCAACTTTAACATTCATTGGAACAATGCGGAAGACTCCACAGTCAAGCACCTCATGAACGGTTTTGAAATAAATGACCTTAAACAACTCTGCAATGAACCAACCCACATCAAAGGCGCTACTCTCAACCCGATTATCACTAGGAACAAACTGGTCTCCCTCAGTGCCATTGTACCCACTGACTGGTCTGACCACCATCTCATACTGTTCAACATCGATACCATCGTCAAACCACACTCAGACTTAACTAACAAACCAAATCAGTGGACCAGAAACTCAAACAAGTCCCATCTACAGATCTTGAATACATGATTCATGACCAAATTCAACATCTCCCTCGGACTCAAAACGTAACCGATCTCACTGCCCACTTCAACACAGCTATAACGGAAGTTCTCGACCAAGTTGCACCGCTCAAATTAAAACAACAAAGATCAATCCAATCAAAATCATGGTTTAACTCCGATCTTAACAATGAAAGAAGAAAACTCAGGCTAGCAGAAAGGTCATGGAGACAAAACCCCTCATCATTACATCTAACTTTACTCAGAACTGCTAGGTTAGCATACAATAAGCACATTTTCAGATAAATGGCCTCTTACTTCTGCACCCAACTCGACTGAGCCAAGACTAGGCCCAGGGAGCTCTTTAACATTGTCAAGCGACAAACCACGTCTTCCTCCCCACACGAAATAACAGCCTCTAATGAACGTTGTGAAGAAATTGCCAGCTTCTTTACAGACAAAATAGGTACAATTGAGCAGTTTATTTATTTATTTTATTTATATTTATTGATAGGTTTTATATAGCGCCTGAATTACCCCCGAAGGGGTATCTCTGCTCTTCGAACAGTGCTGCAGGAAGACTGACGGGCAGTTTTTAGAACGGAGCGGTCTTGAGAAGCTTTCTGTATTGAAGATAGTCAGAACATTGTCTCAGATGGATGGGGAGCTCGTTCCATTAGAGGGGAGCGTGGTAGGAAAAAGCTTTCCCACCCAACCTTGATTTCCTGACCCGGGGGACCAGGAGAAGAGATTTGGTTCCTGAGTGAAGAGTCCTGGAGGGAGCATAATGAATACATGTCTCAGCGAGATAGGAGGGGCCATTGTTCTACAAGGCCTTGTGAACGGTGCAGCAGGTTTTGAACTTAATCCGCATGCACACCGCGAGCCAATGAAGCTGTTGGAGGAGAGGAAGGGAGGCAGTTTTCGGGGGGGGGGGCATTCAAGACAAGGTGCGCTGCGGTGTTCTGAACCACCTGCAATCTGCATAACGAGGACTCGTTAGCTGAGACCAGGAGAGCGCTGCAGCAGTCTAAGCGGCTTAATACCATTGTCTGAGTCAAGGTTTTACGTGTAGAACCCTACCTAGCCTACTAACTACCCTCACTGACACACCTCCCACTATGATAGTCCTGCCACTCGAATTTATCAACAATCAATCAACCCCAAATGAAAGAAAATACAACCTTTTTAACTCCCAATTGAAAAACAACATCAATTAGTTGTTCTTCAAACCCATGACTGAACTAGAAGTCTTTAATATTATTGCAAAACTTAAGCCTACTTCACACACCAAAGATCCCCTCCCTGCAAAAATTGTACATAACCTAAACCACATCATCACCCAGTGTTGGATGAAAATCGTCAATACTTCTCTCGCCTGTGGTTGTGTACCAGATTCCCTCCAACTAAGTGAAATCACACCGATCCTCAAAAACCCCAAGGCAGACCCTAACGACCTCAAGAGCCATAGACCTATCTCTAATCTCCCGTTCCTAGCCAAAACTATGGAAAAATGTGTCTTACAACAACTTAACAGACATATAGGTGAATCCAACCTGCTTGACTCCTTCCAATCAGGTTCAGGAAAGGCTGCAGCACAGAAACCGCCATGCTCAATATTGTAGATGACATCCACAGATTCTTAGAGGATGGCGATGCTAGCCTACTTATCCTGCATCATCCACAAAGCACTTCACTCACACTCCATTGACTATTTAGACAACAAACTCACGAAAACAGAAAGAACCAAATCGCTGAGAAGCTCCACCACACTTCTTCTTGTTCCTCCCAAAATGAAAAGGAAAACTACCCAGGCCCGCTCTTTCTCAGGAAATGCTCCTAGCATTTGGAACTCCCTCCCAAAGGACCTATGATTCAGCCCCTCCTTCCCCGGCTTCAAAAGAGACCTGAAATGCCATCTCCTCAACAAATACTGGAACTTATGAACAAACAAAACTTGGTTCAGTTAGTCTCTCTTGCTCATTGCAATCTCTGTTGATTCCATTTCCTGTTTTTCTTTTCCTTATGTTTGCCTCTGTTAGACCTGGCATTTCTTGGCGTGATTACCCCTGACTTTTTGCCTCTACCCACTTTATTTTTGGTGCTGTGATAGATTTTGTTTTGCCAACTTAGATGCTTTGGACACTTTGCCACTGCTAAACAGTGCCAAAGTGCAAGTGTTCCCTGTATAAAGTGTAATGGTAATTGGTTGTCTATGTTTGGTATGTTTGCCTTACTAGTAAAGTCCCTAGTAAAGTGCACTATGTGTGCCAGGGCTGGTAATGCAAATGCTACTAGTGGGCCTGCAGCACTCATTGTGCCACCCACACAAGTAGCCTTAAAAAGGGAACTCAGGCATGCCATTACAGTGCCTGAGCGCAGTTTGTTAAACTGCAATGTTGTTCTGACAAGCGCGCTCACTTGCCAGGCCTTACCCTTCCCTTTCTATGCACATCAGACACCCCTATTGGAGGTCTAGGGTACTCCCTGGGCAGGGTGCAGTGCATGTGAAAGGTAGGACATGTACTAAGGTGTGTGCCATGTCCTGACAGTGAAATAATCTCCATTTCATTTTTCACTGTTGAAAGACCACTTGCCCATAGGACAGAATGGGGAGGCTGTGTAATATATTTTCCAGCCTATCTTCCCAAAGGCTTAAGATGGAAAGGTGAAGTTTAGTATGCCTGAACTCACAATGTAATAACACATCTTTTTATGGAGGTGGTTTTTGCATTGTGTGTTTAGAAGTGGCTGAGTTTTTGTGCTCTAACATTTCTGTGTCTCTGCCTGGCTGTGGATTGACTGTCTGGATAGGATGTGGGGAATGTCTTGACCCAGGGAAGGAGGTGAGACAGCAACAGGCTGACCTGCATCTGGAGTGTAGAGGGAAGAGTAGCCCCTAGAGGTGAAGAGGCATGGGTTGCTGCTATAAAACAATTGTCCCATTTCCTGCTGAGCGATTGAGAATCCAGACCCCCACTAATCAAAGGAAGAAGGTGTCACTGGCAGGGAGGCACCCAGAACTGGTTTGAACAGGGGTCAGTGCCCCCTGAACATAAATACTTCAAAGCCACTGAGGGTTATAACTATGAGAGCTGAAGCCCCTGAACTTTGGAGAATGGCTTGATCAAGTGTGAACAAGACTGGAGCTACTTCGTGGTCAAGAGGACTTTTGCTAAGGAAGAAACAACTGAAGAGACTTAAGGATAGGACTGACCCTTGCTGTGTGTTCTGGGGCTGGCCTGCAGTTTGCTGTTTCAACCAAGGTAAGGCTCAAGGGACTTTGTTGTGTGCTGTGGCCCCCTGCTTGAAAGGACTTTGCTGTGTGCTGTTATGAGAAAGTGCCATCTTTCTTGCATGGTATGCCCCCACTTTTTGCTGAATTGCTGAATGTACTTTGACTGAGTGTTCCCTGGACTCCTGCCAATCAGGTGCCTAGGGCCTATGTTCCTTCCCCAAAACCTAAAACCCAAATTGGCAAACCCTGGCCACATGTCAGCCCCTGGTAAATGGTACCCTAGGTACCCAGGGCCTTGTGACCAGGGAAGGTCTCTAAGGGCTGCAGTACTTATTGTGCCACCCTTAGAGCCCCTTACCTTAACACAAACACACTGCCCTTGCAGGCTGAGTGTCTGGGTACAAGACAAAACAAAGATTCAACATGGCACACACCCCTGTGTGCCATGCCCACCACCTTCACTGCCCTGGCATACATCAGCCACCCCTCTAGCAGGGTGCCCTATGCCAGTAGTGTGGGCACAGGAGCATGGGCCCTGTGCCCCAACAGTACCCAGGTCCATTCCTGGGCACTGTAAGTGCAGTGCTGCCATTTAAGAGAATGTGGTGCTGAGAGCTCGTCAAACATGAACTCCACAGCACCATAATGGCAACAATGAAGACTGAGAAGTTTGGTATCAAACTTCTCAGCACATAAAACCCGCACTGATGCCGGTGTGGGATGTATTGTACAAAGCACTACAGAGGGCATCTTAGAGATGCCCCCTGAAACCTAACCTACAATCCACATCTTGTCTGAGATGCTGCCTAGGCTGCCACACAGCAGACATGTTGCTGGACCCCTGGTTGGAGAGCCCCCGCTCTCCTGGGCCTGCAACAATGCACATCCTGGTCGAGGTGCTAGGTCTCCTCCCCCAGCGTGGGCAGGGGGAAGCTTTAAAGGCATGCCACCTTTGTGAGCTTCTCCAGGCCACTTGCTGTACTCAGCAACTGGCCCCCATCGGTTCTGACCCCCACTCTGGCAGGAAGACTGGCCGGAAACTCCAAGTAAGGACAGGGGATGTGCCAGCCCTACCAACCCCACTCCTCAGGTGCGGGAGGCGAGGTGAAGCACATCTCCGGGCCCTCGTCATTTTGAAGATGGGAAGCCCTACCCAATCAGGACTAGGCCACTGCCCTCCTCCCACAGGAGAGTGGCAGGATAAGGACCCAGTGGTCCCTGCCCTTTACCTACCTGTAACACCCCTAAATTTAGTATTTAGGGGCACCCTGAACCTTCCTTCCTTAGATTCCAGATCCTAAAACAGCAAAGAAGATCAAGAAGAAAGAAGACCTGCCGTGCAGCTACTAAGAAGAGGAAGACACTAACTGCTTTGGCCCCGCCCTACCGGCCTGTCGACCCTCGAACCTGCTCCTGCTAAATCCCGGCACCTCCTGTGTCCAGCAACCTCACAAACCCCGGAGGACCTGGCTACCTTGTGACTCTGAGCACCTGGGACTCCCATGAGCAGTGGCTCTGCTCAAAGCAAGTATCTAACCCCTGGCATCAGCCCGGAACCGCCAACCCTGCACACTCTGCACCCGCCAAGTCTGGCCTGTGCCAGAGTGGATGAAGACCCCGAGGATGTCCCCCCGGCGACTGTGACCCCAAACCCGTCACCCAAGGACCCACCTCGACGCTCCTGACGACGCCTGCAGCCTCAGAACCAGGGACCCCCCCAACCGCGATCAACAGAGGGTAAGATTTCCTGACACCAAAAGGCACTCCTGCACCCGGCGCCCTGCGGCCCCCTGTGCCTGACTCCTGGGTACCTACCTATCCTCCAACTACCCAACGTACTTCTCAAAATGGTGGTGGCACCTGAAGAATCTTCGTCCCGAGCTTGCAGCCTTTGTTCGTCCTTGAGCTTTTCCATAGCAATCCATTGAGTCCCGAAGGCTCAAAAGCACCCTGCACCCAGCCGCCCGAGTGGCCCTGGCAGTGTAACTTCTACTCCTACCTACTTCCCCATTTGCCCTGAGCAAGTGACCAGGAGCCCAGCTCCCACAATCGCGTGGCCTGCTAGTCAGCAGCCACCAACCAAGGGCCCCCTGCCTCCCGTAGGATAACATTGGGCCTAACTCACTCTGCACCCGGCCGCCCCAGTGCCGCTGAGGGTGTAACAACTGTACTTACCTGACCCTGGGAGACCCCTGAGTCTATGCCCAGAACCTTAACTCTGCCAGTCGAGTACTTACCCAAAAGCCGATAACTCACTTTTCTTCCATAGGGTAACATTGACTGGTTTCTCTTGAAATTTCTTCTGTGTGTGGAGTTTCTAAACTTTAAAATATTCACCTAAAATCAACTGAGTAATGAAAACGGAAATACTCACCTGCTATTAGGAGAGATCCCAGTGCTGGATCTTGGTGCCCAGCACTGACCCTGAAAAGTACTTACGACCGTACTTACCACTAACTCAATTTTCTCCCATAGGAAACCATTGACTGTTTTTCTGTGAAATTTCGTGTCGATTTTTGCAAACTACAAATATTCTTTAAAAATCATACCAACTGTGAAAACGTAATTACTTACCTGTTTTAGATAGATGCCCCAGTACTGAGCCTAGGAGCCCAGCACTGGATTACAAAAGTAACGAGAACATACTTTACCCCTAACTTGAATTTTCTCCCATAGGAAACCATTGACTGTTTTTCTATGAAATTTCTTCTAAGTGTCGATTTTGCAAACTTATAAATATTCCTTAAAAATTGCCTGTGTAACTTAAACGCAGTTTCTCAACTGCTTACAGGTGGCACACTAGTGCTGGATCTAGGATCCAACACTGACCTAGAAAAAGTAACCATAACCCCATTTACCTGCTAAGTGAATTTCCTTCCATAGGATAACATTGGTAATTTGATTAGAAAAAGTTTCTGTCAACTTTTGAAATAGCAAAATATTGCTTAAAAATCACAACAGTAACCAAAAAGTATTTATTCACTTGTTTCCAAGAACTGTCCCAGGACTGAATCTAGGATCCAGTCCTGGAGTTAGAAGAGTAATCCTGAGAGTAATCAATGGCTTATAACTTAAAATTCCCATTGAACTCAATGCATTATTGTGTTTGAAATTGTGTTGCCTATTGCAACAAACTGTAACTATTGCATTCCAAGTCAATTGTTTTTTGCAAAGTATATATCAAAAGCATCTCATTCTGAGAAAGTATTTTTTTGATACCTATTGTTGGTTCTAAAATAAAACAACCATATTATTTTTATACAAACCATTGCCCTAGAGTTCAGTTCTTGAGTGTGTGAGACCATTTGCTGACTGAGTGTGTACAATAAATGCTTTACACTGTCCTCTGATACTGCCTTACTGCTCGACCAAGCTACCACTTTAGAGAGTAAGGTTATATCTAACTTTAGCCTCTACCAATCCTCTGGGGACTGTGGACTCTATACACACTGTACCTCTTTGGGAACAGTATCTATAGAGCCACTTTCCTACAGCTGGGTCCTGAAGTAACTTATCCCCAAGGGCCCGAGGTAAGCTGGCTCCCTGTTGCGGAAACACAGGAACACAAAAGTTTCCAGGAGAGTCTCAGCGGCCCTGTGTGCACGTGCTTGTTGCAGCCTGAGACCCTTGTAAGGTGTGCCCAGTGATCGTGGGCACTGGGAGTCCAAGCAAGGATCAGCGACGCGGTGTGCGTGTGCTTTTTGCAACCTGAACCCCTTTGTGAGGATTGTCCAGTTATCGTGTGTACCGGAATCCACGTGAGTATCATCGACGCTGTGTGCAGGTGCGTTGTGCACCGTGAGACCTTCGTGAGGATTTGCCTTGTTATCGTGTGAACCGGAATCCAAGTGAGTCTCATCGACGCTGTGTGCCTGTGCATTTTGCACCGTGAGACCTTCGTGAGGATTTGCCTTGTTATTGTGTGCACTGGAATCTAAGTAAGTCTCATCAACGCTGTGTGCGTGTGTGTTGTGCATCGTGAGACCTTCGTGAGGATTTGCCTTGTTATTGTGTGCACCGGAATCCAAGTGAGTCTCATCGATGCTGTGTGCGGGTGCATTGTGCACCGTGAGATGTACGTGAGGTCTTGCCTAGATATCATGTGCACCGGAGTTAAAGTGAGTCTCAGCGATGCTAGTCGCGTGATCTTCGTGCAGCCTGAGACCTTCGTGTGGAGTGTCCAGTGATCGTGCACCCGAAGCTCAAGGAAGTCTCAGCGACGCTGTGTGCGTGTGCCCTGTGGCAGCCTGAGATCTTCGTAACTGTAACGGCCCGGACCGGCAGCCCCGGAGGAGCTGAGCCGTCATCCCGAGCCCGCCGTTGCCAATTCACAAAGATTGCATTGGAGGCCCAGCCCTGGACGAGGAGAGGAGAGTGAGTTTGCGCCCCCCGGGTAACGTGTGTCGACTCCTGGGGCCGGGCGCAGGCTTGGAGGGAGACACTTTTGGCCTCTCTCTCGTTCCGGCAGCAAGTTTCGTGGCCCGTATTGCCAAAGGAGGGGCAGTACAGGGGCCAGAGTGCGGAGCTGCATTTTTTGATTACACCGTACCCGTGTTGGGGGCAACTGTTGAGAGGCTGACTGCAAGTCAGAAGGAGAGGCGGAGAGACCGCCTAAGGCACAGTGATCGGTGCATTACGCATTATTCAATTTCTGCATAATGGAGTACCTGACTGTCATATTACACATTGCATCATTTCTGCATAACTGAGTAGCTGATTAGAGTATTACGCATTGCATTATTCCTGCATAACGAACTACCTGATTAGTGTATGACGCATGGCATTATTTCTGCATAATGAACTATCTGATTGTCATATGACACATTGCATTGTTTCTGCATAACGAACTACCTGATTAGCATATTGCGCATTGCATTATTCCTGCATAATGAGTTACCTGATTAGTGTATTACGCATTGCCTTATTTCTGTATAACGACGTACCTGGTGGTTGTATTACGCTAAGCATTATTTTTACCTTGCAAAGTGCTTGATTGTTGCGTTATGCATTGCATTCATTTTACATTGCAGAGTGTCTGATTGCTGTGTTACACATTACAATATTTTTACATTGCAAAAGTGCCTGATTCTAGCATTACGAACTGTATAACATGATATTAGGATTACAGGAGAATGTTTAGAAGTGCTCATTAATACCGCCAGACCTTACAAGGGCTGGCTGGCCTAACAACCGGCCAGGAGAAATAGTACACAAACTCATATGTTGAATTTAGAGCGTGTATATCTTTTTATATAAAGTTCATACTCGTTTTTATAAAAAGGAGTCTATTTGTGGTGTCATCATTGGGTTGTTGTGAGCATGGTTGCAAATACTTTACACATTTGCCTTGAAGATAAGCCTGGCTGCTCGTGTCAAGCTACAAAGGGGGTGAGCGGGGCTTTCTCAGAAGGAGACCTTCCTTTCCCTGACTTTGGAACACGGTTCCCTATTTGGCCTAAGGTACCTACCTCAGCCAACCAGGGATCCCGGGTCTAACAGCCTCTATTTGTCTTGGATGTCTTTCGCTCTAGGGACTCTAATTGTTTAGAACTGATCACAACTTCAGCAATCCACCCTCATGGCAAAACGTTTTTCTATGTACAGTATTCTTGATTACTCCTCCCGCGTGTGTATTTATGTTATGTATACTTTACCTGATTATTGTTGCACGTCCTATGCTCTGTGACTGTTTATTGCCTTTCTCTCGATTCTGTAAAGCGCTCTGATACCTCTGGCTCTAGCCAGAGCTATACAAAACCTTAAATAAAATAAATAAAAAAATAATAAGAGGCCAAGCAGTGGAACTCTTTTCCCCCAACATTAGATCCACAGATAACCACCTTATCTTCAGAAAACTCCTCAAGAATTGGCACTTCCCCACATAAGCACCATACGCAAACAGAAATATACATCATATCCCTCTGTATATAAGTATTTATTTGTACTATGGACATGTACCTATATATGTGCATAGCTTTGTATAAATGTGTAGAATAATTATGTTGTTGAAAAAAAGATATTCATTAGTTCTGCGAAACAAATGTACATATTACTGATAGTGGCATTATTCTAGGTTTAGGTCTCGCCTAGCGTTGTAGCGCATGCGCTGCATGCTAGGTGAGACATATAGTGAGAGAGGAGATTTCAGAAGGGGACTTGAAGCCCCGCCCATCATTTTCATCGGGTCGCATGAGCGTTTATGTTAAATGCTGGCTTCCCATTGAAAAGGATGCTTTTTGGTCACTGCCCTTTCCCCCTTTTGGATGGCCCATCCGGACTGGGTCGTCTGCTTCATGGCTGTCGTGAAGCACTTACTTATCTTTGGGGGGCATCTGTTTCTAACTAGCATGGCCCTAGCGCGGCCATGCTAATTAGAAACAGATGGCCCCCCCCCTAAAGATAATAAAGTCTGCAGGCACTACCCTGCACACTGAGGCCCCTAACTGAGCACTGAGATTCCATTATACACTGCTATTAGGAGCAGAGCAGCACTCTGAGCGTTCTGCAATTAAATGTGAACGCACTGGCACAACAGTGGTTACTAAGGAAAGAAAGACAGGTCCCTAGTCTAATGTGCGGATCATGTATTGCACTGTAATCATGTACAATACTAAATGGGGTTGAGACATATACAGTGTTTAAATATAAACATCAATTACGTGTGACTTGTAGATTCGGTAAAAACAATGATGCAACAAACAAAAGATTTTTTCATTAAAAAGCACAAATCGATTTTTATTAATACAATTAAAGATACACATCCATTATAAGATATTAAAAATATATTAAAAACAATCCATTGTTACAACATGTTCGTGTTGATCATCTGAGCAAAGAAAACTGCACAAAGGTTGACGCGGTGTTTCAGTGCAATTAGGATAAACCACCTTCTTCAGGACAAAGTTTACTAATAGGATTCAACCATGTATCCCTTGTTTGATTCAAGTGAGACACGTTCTTCCAGTCATTTTTATGGAAGGGATAAGAAAAGTAACCTTTTTATGTGGTACTATGTTCGTATACCATAGATTCATAGGAGCCACGATAGAACTTATCGCTGTATATTAGCGTCCATTAAAAATAATCTTCATCCACAAAATAAGTGAGCCTGTGATTGAGTTTACCACTGTGGGTATACCGGTTTCTATCTTTTGGGAGTTATACTGATTGTGTCGCTCTCTTTACATTGCAACGAGGTAGTTTAAAATCTGATACAGAGATTCCTGCCTCCCTGCTCGCTAAGAAAGTATTTCCAGGTCAGGATCCTCTGAGAAGTAAACATCATGTCCTCAGGTAATAGTTTTGTACAACATTATGCTTTGATATATCAACAATAGTTACTCGGAATGAGAGCATGAATCCAAGAGAATCCAAGAGAAGGGCCCAGTCTTTGTTTGGCCGTAGACCTTGGGTATCACCTTCCCCCACCAAGTTACATAATTCTGTGCACGTTGTCACATGGCTTTTAATTTTATAACAGGCATTGCCATTTACAATGCCAATAGCTCCAAAATTCACAGTTGCGAGACCTATTGCATTGTAAATGCTTGTTTTATAATGTATGTAAGTGACTGCATAAATAAAAACATCTTTTATCATAACTATTTATCTATAATTGCTTCACTATTGAATCACAAAAAAAGAAAAGAAATTATATATATACAGGTGTTACTTGGTGGCCTATGGAGTGGTGAGAATTTGCTGACATTTGGGGGATGTGTTGGACTGAGCTCCGGGTTGTTTTAAATTCTGCCACTGCATTCCGCCAGCAGGCCACGAGGGTAGTGATGTTTTTTGGACTTCCAGTTCTATTGTAGAAATTAAAACCTTCTCTGGAGCTTCACTGATACACCTGGTCCTTTTAAACCAACAAAGAAGAGATTGGCACAGAAGCTGTAATATAAAATACATCTTTTCATTTAACCTCTAAAGAGGGACAAAATGTGTCACACAGCATTCTCAAATCACTGTATTAGACATTTTCTAAGGAGTACAGAGAACAGAGGCATTATATACCCACACAGGGGCTGAAAAAATGCTGTACAAGTACACATGAGAAGAGCTATGCACATAGATGGTCATACAGAAACTGCACAGTCAACAAGTAGGGGGAGTAATAAGTTGCTGACATCAGTTAGAACAGCCTGACAGTTCTATATTAGGAACAGGTGCACTCTACTAGCTAAGCACATCTGAGCATGTGCAAGACTCTGGGAGAGGGAAACAGCAAATGGCCAGCACATAGCTAACTAAAATGGCTGCCAAGTACAAAATGGCTTTCAGCTCATGCTAAGAGATTAATGCAATCTTCAACACCATGATGCTCTGTGTTCTCACCTGAGGATGATTGTAAATCAATTGTGATTAAAGGGAAGATACTGGAACCATTGCTGGTGGTCTCTGTGCAAGTTACCTATGATGAAGAGCGCAATGCTTGAAATGCGTCAGGACTGGCTAAGACGCGGGCGCTCAGCAAACCTCTCCCTGATCTTTACTTACCTGCCACGAGTGCGGTTCAACTGGGAGCACCCCTTTTCTTTTATATATATATATATATAATGCAGAAAGCTTCCGACCCAAAATATCCACCAGGAACGAACAGCACTCAACAGGGCTTTGCGTCACTCAAGATGTAATTTAATCCATCATGTTAAACAATCGGTAAAAGAGCGTCTAATTAACATTAATTTTATATACAACAACACTTGAAAGCAAGAGTTTATTTAATGCATCTTTAATCTACAAAGACTACCCTCTTTTATGCATCTATATACCTTCCATGTACTTATGGATCTATATATTTATCACTTTTCTTCTAATTCAGCATATCCAATGCACTACCCTATTTCTCACCCTATACCGCTCTCAATATATCCTCTACCTCAACTCTCTGACTCATCTCAAACCTCTTTCTACTACTCTTTCCAATGCATTACCCTATTTCTCACCCTGTACCTCTATCAATATATCCTTTATCTCCACTCTCTCATTCATACCAAACCCCAATCCACTACTATGATCCCCAAAATAACCCTTTCTAGACTCTTCCCTACTCTACCCTTCCTTGCATCATCTCATACCTCTTTTACTACTCCGATTTCCCCAAAACAAGCCTTTCTAAATCCTTCCCGCTGACTCTTCCCCCTCCACATCCCTTTTACTCATCCCAAGCCTCCTCCTTCTGCTATGACCTCCCAAAAAAATGTCTAAATCCTTCCCTCTTCTATCCCTCCACTATCCTTTTTAATCCAAATAACAGATTAACATGTCCACCTCTCAAATTAATTTCATATTTCACTATACTATTTCACCACTAATCCTTTATGGGTTCCGGAGTAGCGTGCTACTCGCCAAAAAAGCGCTTCAACACCTCATCAGGGGTAGCAAACGCTATATGAATGTAAACCTTTTTCCCTCTTCTATCCCTCTGCTATCCTTCTCAATCAAAATAACTGAGTAACATTTCCACAGCTCAAATTACTAACCCTGGGCGTAGTTCGCGAAGTAGCACTTCGCGAATCTACGCAAAGTGCAGTTCGCACTACGCGAGCTACGCGTAGCACTTCGCGAACTGCGTAGTACCTTGTTCGCACTGTGCCAGATGTCGTTTTCAATGATTGCACAGTGCGGACAAGCAACCTGCACTGTGCAATCATTGAAAATGGCATCTTGCACAGTGCGAGCTGTAGTTTTCTGCTGCTCGGGTAGATTTTTACTCGAGCGGCAGCTTTCTCAAGGCGAACTGGTAGTTTCTCATCGCGGAGAAGTGTGGCTCACTGGTTAGAGTAGGCAGACCTGGAAGCAAAAGTCAGCCCGGTACCAGGGTTCAATTCCCGGCTCGGCTGGGTCTTGAGTCCATAAATTGTCCATGGACTTGATAATTCTCGCTCCAGTGCATACTCGATTCATGGGTTCACACTCTGCGATTCTGGGCAATAGCTTGCTTAATCTCCACAATGGCCCCTCGTGGCGGGATGCCTGGCTTTCACCTTGTGGATGCCCTGCTGGGTTATCTCACAGGGGAATACCAGGACGGGTTCCCTAAGCAAGCGCTTAGAGACCGGTTGGTGATTTGCGCTATATAAATATCTGCACATTTACATTTGCATTTACATTTACATCGCGAGCGGTCGCGAGCATACGCGACCACTCGCAATGAGGAACCTGACCTCCTTGCGGTGGGAATCTCGCCGGGAGGTTTATTTTCCATGCTCGCGATCGCCAACTTGATGTTGCTGATCGCGAACAAGGAAAAAGTCTCGCCGGGATGTCATTTTGCTTGCTCGCGGTCGCCAACTTGACGTTGAGGACCGCGAGGAAGCACAAAATGACCGCAGCACTACGCAACACTACGCTACGCGTGTTCGCACTGTGCTATGTGCAATTCGCGTAGTGCGAAGTAGCGCGAACTTCTTAAACTACGCGAGCGTTGTGTAGTGCTTTGCCCAGGCTTACAAATTACTTTCATATTTACTATACTAATTCACTACTAATTCTTTACGGGTTCTGGAGTAGCATGCTACTTGCCGAAAAATGCAAACCTTTTTCTCTCTTCTATCCCTTCGCTATTCTTCTCAGTCCAGATAACTGAGTAACATATCCACCACTCAAATTACTTTCATATTTCACTATACTAACTCACCACTAATCCTTTATGGATTAAGGAGTAGCGTGCTACTTGCCAAAAAATCACAAAAACACCCCTTCAGGGGTAGCAACACGCTATATAAATGCAAACCTTATTCCCTCTTCTATCCCTCCACTATCCTTCTGAATACAAATAACTGACTAACATATCCACCACTCAAATTACTTTCATATTTCACTATACTAATTCACCACTGATCCTTTAGGTTCCGGAGTAGCGTGCTGCTTGCGGAAAAATCACTTCAACGCCTCGCCAGGTGTAATAAGAGCTATATAAATGCAATTACAATACAATACAATGTGGATTTATCAACATTAGATATGCATTATATAACATATGCATTACATAACTAGATAGACCCGCTCAAACAGCCTTCCACTGCTGTATCCCGTTTCTCCGAGCAACCGGTGTAAGGAACTGGCTCTATATATACTGTACCAAAAGTGAGGTACAGTGTGTATAGAGTCCAAGAGTCTCCAGAGGTTTGGCAGAGGTTAAAGTTAGATAGAACCTTACTCTATAAAGTGGTAGCTTGGTCGAGCAGTAAGGCAGTATCAGAGGACAGTGTTAAGCATTTGATGTACACACTCAGTCAGCAAATCAATTCACACACTCAAGAACTGAACTCTAGGCCAATTGTTTTTGTATAAAAAATATACAGTTGTTGTTTTTCTAGAACCAAGCAAGCCTGGTACAGGTAAGCATATAAATACTTTGCAGTAGTAATTTACTTGTATGAACACAGTTCAAAATTGCAGTATAACTTGTATTGATTTTGGTTACAGTTTAAGTAAGCAGTTTGCATCACTTAGCAGGTATAGTACATTCGAATTAATTGGCTTTTTAAGAAAAATGCAATTAATTACTTTTGCTAACACAGGGCTGGATCCTAGATTCAGCACTAGGACATTTTCTGAAAACAGTTGAGTAAATTTGTTTTAGTTAGAGGTACTATTTTTAAAGAATAGTATTGTACTTCAAAAGTTGACACTTAAAAACTTTTTCACTTAGAATCACCAATTTCATCCTATGGGAGGAAATTCACTTAGCAGGTAAGTTACTTTTGCGTTACTTTTGTAATCCAGTGCTGGACTCCTAGATTCAGCACTGGGACATCTACTTAAAACAGATAAGTAATTACGTTTTTATAGTTTGTACGATTTTTAAAGAATATTCCTGTATTTCAAAAGTTGACACTTAGAAACATGTTCACAAAGAACCCCCAATGTTATCCTATGGAAGGAAATTCAATTCACAGGTAAGTTACTTTTTAGTTACTTTTCTTACTCAGTGCTGGACACCTGGGTTCAGCAATGGGACCTTTCTAGCAAACAGTTGAGAACATTCAGTTAGGTTATTTATGCGATTTTTAAGGAATATTTGTAGTTTTCAAAAGTCGACAGAGAAACTTTTTGGGAGAAAAAGTGTCAATGTTATCCTATGAGGAAAAACAGGTTATCAGTTTCGAGGTAAGTATTCGGTCTTTGAAGTTAGGGTTCTGGGACAAGAATCAGGGTTCTCCCAGGGTCAGTGATGCACTGTTGTTGCACTCCCAGTGGCACTAGGGCGGCCAGGTGCAGAGTGTTGAGGCCCAATGTTATCCTATGGAGGATAGGGGGACTCCGGTTGGTGACTGAGGGCAAGCAGGCCACGGGGTTGTGGGAGCAAAGTTCCTAGGGTTAAGCTCAGGTCAAGTTGGGGACCAAGTTGATTTCAATGGAGATTCTCCGGGACAAAGAAACACTGCAGGCTCCTGGACGAGGATCCTCCAGGAGTGACCACCACTTCAAGGGGTAAGTTGGGATGTTGAGGGTTGGTTAGGCACTGCTAGGTTGGGCACACAAGGCAGTGGGGTGTCGGGTGCAGGGGTGCCTTGGGACGTCAGGTGCAGGGGTGCTTTGGGACATTGGATTTTCTTATTCGCTCTGGTCGCGGAAGGGGGGTCCTCTGGATTGAGGCTGCAGGCGTCGTCAGGAGGCTTGAGGCAGGTCAGGGGTCGCTGGATCTCGGGCCAGGATCGCCGGGGGGACCTCCTCATGGTATCTGTCCACTCGAGCTCGGGCCGGATTCGGCGGGTGCAAAGTGTTCCTGGCTTGCACCAGAAGCTGCAGTTTAAACACGTCCGGTGTTCACGGGAGAAACAGCTTGGAAAGTGAAGGCAGGCAGGTCCTCCGGGGTTTATGAGGTTGCTGGCTGCTGGACACGCCGGGATTTCGCAGGAGCAGGTTCGAGGGGAGACAGACCTGTAGGGATGTGGCCAAGTCAGTGGGCGTCGTCCTCTTGTTAGCTCAGCACAGCTTTTCGTCCTTCTTCTTCTCTTCTTTTCTTGTGGTTGCTGGATCTGAGGAAGGAAGGTTCAGAGTGCCCCTAAATACTAAATTTAGGGGCGTTACAGGTAGGTAAAGGGCAGGGACCAATGGGTCCCTTCCTGGGTGGGTACACCCCCTATTCTGCCACTCTCCAGTGGGAGGGGGGCAGGAGCCTGTCCCTGGTTGGCTGGGTCCCCCCATCCTCAAGATGGCGGGAAGTCGAGGTTGTGCTTCACCTCCCCTCCCCCACCTTAGGGGTGGTGTTGGCAGAGGTGGGCACACCTCTCTTCCTCACTTGTTTTTCCCACTGGTTTGTCCGCCAAAAGTGGGGGGTAGAACCAGTGGGGACCAGTTGCTGAAAGCAGCAAATGGTCTGGAGAGGCTCACAAAGGCGGCATGCCTTTGAAGCTTCTCCTTCGTGAACCCTGCCCATCCTGGGGGAGGAGGCTTGGCACCTCGTCCCAGGATGTGCATTGTTTCAGGCCCCTGAGAGCAGCAAGCTCTCGACCCTGGGGTCCAGAAACATGTGTGGTAGTGGCAGCCTGCGCAGCCACTCATTCAGGTCACTGGAAGTTGGTCGAGTTTCAGGGGGCATCTTTAAGATGCCCTCTGTCGTGCATTTTACATTAAATCCCACACTGGTATCAGTGTGGGTTTAATGTGCTGAGAAGTTTGATACCAAACTTCCCAGTCTTCAGTGTAGCCATCATGGTGCAGTGGAGTTCTTAATGACAACCTCCCAGCACCATATACTCTTAATGGCAACACTGCACTTACAGGGCCCAGGATTGGACTTGGGCACTGTAAGAGTACAGGGCTCATGCACCTAAACCCTCACCCCCTGGCATAGTGCACACAGCTAGAGGGGTGATTGATGTATGCCAGGGCAGTGGTTTGTGGGCATGGCACACAGGGATGTGTACCATGTCAACTCTTTATTTTGTTCTGCACCAAGACACGCAGCCTGCAAAGGCAGTGTGTGAGTGTCAGGGTACAGGAACTCTAAGGGTGGCACAATAAGTGCTGCAGCCCTTAGAGGCCTTCTCTGGTCACCGTGCCCTGGGTACCTGTGGTACCATTTACTAAGGGCTGACATGTGGCCAGAGATGCCTATTGGGTTTAGGCTTCAATGCAGGTTTTGGGAAGGAACACAGGCCCTGGGTACCTGATTGGCAGGAGCCCAGGGCACACTCAGTCAAAGTACATCAGCAATTCAGCAAAAAGTGGGGGCATACCATGCAAGAAAGAGGGCACTTTCTCCCAACCGGTGTGTAGAGATTAAGGGCTACATGTACATAGACTTTTGTTTGCGATTTCCTACTAGCAAATTTATGTGATTCACTATTAGGAAATCGGAAACAGCTATGTACAACAGTGTGTTTTACACAGTTTGTGATTCCTAGTGGGTCGCGATTTGCCTACCTCATTAATATTCATGAGGTAGGTTGCAATTTGAGACTCATTGGGAATCGCTAAAAACACAGGGATGGTGGCCTGCTGGGGACAGCAAATCACGATGTCTGTGTTTGCTTTTAAATAAAGAAACCTTTTTTATTTTAGTGCGGCCCATTTTCCTCAAAGCAAGACAGAATGACATTCAAAAACAAAAATTACAAGTTTTTATTTCATTTTCTAAAAATATTTTTACATACATTCTCAAAGGAGAAGATGTCCCACAGGGACCCCATCCCGTTTGCGAATGGGTTATCACCAAATTGATTTCGGTGGTAAAAAGTGAATGTTTTACGACCGCATTTCGGTCTCAAAACATTCACACATAATACTGCGAGTCGCTATTAGGAAGAGACGCCCTTAACACGTCCCTTCCTAATATCACATCACTAACCATATTTTGCGATTCGCTAATAGGTTACAGAATCACAAAACAGGGTTTGGTACTTGTAAAAATGCCTTTTTGCGTTCTCGAGCAGACTGATTCACAGAAGCGGCCCATTTGAAACCTCAAATAGGCTAGGTACATGTAGCCCCAAGTTACCTGACACTGTATGATCTAATGGCTCGAAGTGCTAGTCATATAATGAGTGCCACCACCTCCTCTAAGCGGTTAGGGGGCGATGCACAAAGAAATTCAGTGTGCATTTTAAAAGCCTGCATTAGTGTGCTATACTGCTATTAAAGGCCCACTCCAGTGCTAAAGGCTTCAGCTGAAGGTGAAGAAACAGAGAATAAAACATAAAGGCTTCCTAGAGACCGAGCGAGTTGAATCCTCCCCCGGCCCGCAGCTGCGAAGCCTTTGTTTCACAGCTGTTGCTGTGAATGTTCAACAGTGAAGAGCTGCATGCAGGGCCACCACTGTTAACTGTTGAACATTCACAGCAAAAGCTGTGAAAGAAGGCTGACGCCAGCCCCTGGTTCTCTCCGGGCTCAGCTAAACTGATTTTCTTCGTTTAGCCGAACGAGGGAGACCTAGGAGCTGAGCAGAATTCCCCCTTCCTCAGTCCGAGGCTCTTGGGACACTGTGACTCTTCCCTAAATTGCAGGGGTAATAGCCAGAGAGGCTCTTTCACTGACAAGTCCCAACTCCTCAGCCCTGCAGCCCCAAAGGTATAAGTATGAGAAGAGGCTGGGGAAGGCTTCTACCTCAGCAAACAACAGTATCTGATGCCTAAGATCTCCAGATATAAAAAGTTACTGAATCACATTTCTAAAATTATTTTTCTCTTCCACTCCTCTCCCCTCCTTGTCCACTCCTTTATGAGGGGCTGATAAAGGCCATCCATGATTTACTCCACAAAGGGCAGTGGTGCCAGTGCCCACGGAGAACAGAGGACATTCGTTCTAGGTTGGACTTGAAAAGAGGGAGCTCTTTCCTTCTGTTTCAGAGATTTAAGATGGGCACTCTCCAGAACACTCTGCCACTCATTACTCCAAGGGCTTTGCTGGCCTTTCTGTACATTTTAGACACTTATTAACATTAAATTCCAGTCTTTCCATGGTTTTCAGTACCATGTTTTTTGTGGTTTTGTTCAGTCTGACTTCAGCCGCAAGGTTAATTACCAAATTACAAACATATAAAAACAATAAAAAATGAGTATGACACGTATTTCAAAGATCTTCATTACCCAGCGCCCAACGGTACCTCTCAGCCAGGATCACACACTGCTACCACCAAGACTACACCCATTGTGAACTTGATTTAATTGCTTTACACTCTCTCTAATGTGATCTGTTTGTCCATAAATGCTAAGTGAGGTGTTTGCACATACAGGACTTGATCCAGCGGGTTACCAGCTAGAGATACTCACAATCCACATACTCACCTGGGCCCATAAACACACATTCACGTAAGCTGGTAAAGTGCCACTGGGGTCAATGTGTGAGATATGCTTTCAAGTTTAATTTACTTTAACATTTTCTTTGATATCTTTCTAAATCAAAAGTACTTTCCTCTGGTCAATGGATCTTTTAGTTAAGCTAGTATAAGGTGAAATGACGTAAATTGAATATTTAAATAATCACAGACTCGGTAAGAGTTTAAATGTTCATCTAGTTAAATTCATGTGAGCCCAACAAAAAAAATACAATTCGTACACCGTTTTCTCCAAAGAAGGAAAATCAATATATCAAATATGTCAGTAAATCATCTAAACAATATTATTGCAATGACAGTACCTGGAGAGGAGAAAATAGAGAGAGCAGTGCAATGGCATACTACACAGAATTATAGTTACCTAGGTTGGCCTTGGAAACCAACCCCTTGGCCAAGGAGCTGGGAGGGTCCCCTGGGACAGCTCAGGTGACAAAGGCTTCAGGACAGGTTTCAGGGACAGGATAGATGACCTATTCTAGATCCGACGCCTGCGTCGCACCCCTCTGACACTGTCTTCCTCCTCGATTCTTCCACGATCTTCTTCTAATTAATTGGATTTGCCTCTAAGTTCTGCAATTCGATTCTTCTTTAGTATTTGATTAGCTCTTGGACAGCATCCCGGTCTCTCAGCATCTCAGCAACACTAGCAGCAACAGCCACATCAGCATCACCATCAGCATCTACAACTAACTAACTAAACTACCTCAATTATACTTTTCTAATGACATGTACCGCCCCTAAATGTTTCAAATTTATGAAACTACTAATTCTGATTGGGCAGGAAAGGGGGGGGTGATCATCACACCATGCTAGGTTTTAACAATTTTCTAGTTCGTTGTTCAGTGGTCCCGCCCCTTTTTATTTTCCCAAGCTTTATTTCCCACCCGCATTTCACATCTTTATCAATAAAAAGAATATATATAACAGTTGTCTTGTTCATCCTGCAGCATGTCCATCACTTTCCCAGGACATGTTGCGAACGCGGCCTTGGACGGGATCCAAGCCCACCCTCATGGCTTCTGGCTGGTAGTCACTGCGCCTGTGTGAGTAGTCATGTGATGTATAGACTTTGGCATCGCTCTGACGCCCAAATGCGAACTAATAGAGAGGTCAAAAAGAAACATGTTAAAATCAAAATAAAATGATTTCACTGTATGCCACCTATCTCTACTTTAATCCCATTTACTTAAAATAAATCTCCCTGCATTAGCATTTAGTAAATAGCACGTTTTAGTTTCAGCGAGGCAGATGCTTAGCATGTGAGCCCTCCAGCGGCCATATTAGAAGCAAGTGCGCAGATGCAGAAAATTCCCTCCAAGCTTTAATTCGTCACTCTGAGTAGATGCAGTTGACGTATGCACAGTGCAAATTCCTGCGTTAGCAGCCATTTTAAGTTTCACTCGGGCTACTTGTTAGTAAGACACATATGCAAGCTTCCTCTAAGCTAATTGTGTGGAATGTGGTGCAAATTAGTCTTTACAAACAAGATTAATACAGTGTTATGAGTTATTTGAGAGGATTGTTTCCGAGCAAGTCTCTTTTATACGAGTCCTTGCTCCATCAGACTCAGATCCTATAGTGGCGCAGACACCACCCTTGGCAGCCGGAACAACATCCGGAGCCATCCTATTTTGTACAATGGCACCCCTTTTGGCATTCAGTTCATCAGAGACAAGTCCTAACTAGATAGTTGGGGAGTTGGCCACTTGCTCCAGTGTTCTAGCATTAATTCTGGTCTCAGAGACAGGCTTTCCTACTCATTAGATGGGAAAGAGAATCAAAAAGAAACAGTTTCAGAAATCTCAAGGGGCAGTCTTTGGCGACGAGTAACTGGACAGGAGTGTGACTGAAGGCAGGTTACACAAAACCACAATAGCAAGTCCCGGACCAGTGCACGGGCAACCTGGGGTAGGCTTGTTCACCACAGAGCAAATATAGTCCATACTGTTTCTTGGACCAGCGGCAGAAATACAGGACTCCTGAAGCAATTAGAAAGTTGTACGAAGGCACATAGTTTGGAACCACATCAATGGTGATGACATCCTCTCTGCATCCTACTTGGGGTGTAAAGTAGGGGCTTCAGTTTTTTTCTTCTAACTGCTCTCATAGAGGGAGGAAGAAAGAATCTTTTGCTCACAAACCCAAGCCCCATGCTGTCGACCCAGTCCATGCCATGAGGAGCACGGGAGGTTGAATCAATGAGCCTCTGTCACAAACATTCATCTTTATAGGGTCTGTGCTAGAGTTCTTGCGCCCCTGCTTATCTTCCCTGCTCTGCTGTACTCCTAGAGCCCTCCAACTCTTTACCGCGGAGTGTACATGCACACTAGTTAATGCTTACCAGGACACCTCGTACACCTACCTACCTACCCACCCGATGTAGACCAGTCATCTCCTACCTAAAGTAAGTATAGCAATAGAAAAATAAGCATGTTTAGGTGTCACCTTTTAATTTAGCTGTGCTAATGTTGTCCAACCTGATCAGTGGGTTGAGTGCTGGGCCCTGCTCCAATCCTGTTCCTCTGAAGAAACCTCACCTGTACCTTTGGCGCCGGGGATCATGTGGCGTCCGATCCAGCTCTCTTCCCACCTCCAGCACAGAGTGGGCAGTTCTCAGCTCAAGATAACAAGTATTGCTCGGGTTAGAATACCCTACTAAAAACAGAAGACAAGAGGCGTTTGGCAAAACAGGAACAGTTTCATTTAATTAATCAATTCGGCCTGGAGAACAGTTACAGACACGAGGTCTGAGGACTGTCTCAATTTACATTGGGTTTGCATTGGTCTTACATACAATGTTGCATCAAGCCATAAATGTATCCGGCGTACCATATATGGCGAGAAATGTAGATTGCTGCCTTAGAGCCACAGTGTGGCAAGTGGTGAATGTGTCCAGATCTCTGTCGTGGGGGGCGCGTGATCACTACGTTTGCTAGGTCCTCATTGGCTGTGTGTTCCTAACTCATGTGGCATCTGACTTTATGGTGTTTTTCATAGCGTGCGTAGCCCCTCGGGACGTGTGCTTTATTGGGGGCAGTATCCCCTGGCAATTGTGATGTCACGGCACCTATCTGTGGGATTGATCAAAAGTTCCTCCCCGCATGTTTGCCTTCTAGCTACACACCCTCGCACCTGGGACCAACAATCAGTGATTCCTGGTCTAGGTTGCAGGGCCTGCCTGACTACATACTTGCGTGTCCAGGTAGATTTGGAGTTTGGACAGGGGATTTTATTAAAAAGGACGATAGTTAATTTTTGTCGACAAACGCATCGATTTCCATATTAACATTATCATGCAAAAATAAGCTAATATGGGCTATATTGCAACTCAGAAAGTTAGAATTGTGCCTCATCAAGCAGTTTAACATCTAATGCTATCTTTCCCCAAATGTCCCCAACTGTTTTACTTATTTCTTCAGATAGACAGTTGAAGCAGTATACACATGACCTCAACTAAAACTTTAGAAACCAGTACTAACTGGCGTAGGGTTTTCTAATGAGAAGAACACAAAAAGAACTTGAAAAAGATACCAGAGCAAAGATCTCAGATCTAGCTTTGTTGAGAATTCTCTCTTTGCAGTGCCAAGCAAGAAAACGAAAGCTGTGCATGTCACCGGAGAGAACTCAACGCGTTACTATCACAAAATGGATGCATGTTGATACTCCTGACATTTATGCGGTATTCAATCGTTGCATAACATTTCAGTGGGTTCACAATAGATAATGCACAGATGCAAGTGGAGCAGCACCTTGCCTGCAAACAGAAAAATCCTTGAACCCTGATTCTCTTATTCAGGGTTAGAGATTCCAGATGGCAAATTAAAACTTTCAACCCCTACGTTTTACTGAGACACTCAAGGTGTTTTGTGAATCAGAGCGACAGACGTTTATTTAATAACTTTAGATAATGAAATAGAGGCAGCTCAGCCCATACAGAGGTTTAAGTTTAGACAATTAGTCTGATTTGCATATGGGTAATGCCTGTCGGCACAGTCACCTAATTCTAATTGGACTGAAATGTGGTCTGAGTATTCACCATTGCTCAGATAAACGGAAGCCTACCGACCCATCACTCTATTTTTTGATAAGTGTGACGCCCTAAGTACAATGGGTGTGCCCCAACATGCAATCCCTAATCATGGAGCCATTGCAATCAAACTGTGCCTCACTGATGAGGCCCTGAGGTTCTGTGTAAATTCCGCTTGTACCGCAGAGTTCCAACGAAACTCCGCACACGACAGCATGGCAGACTTTTTCACCTGGGCAGCTCGCCAATGTTAAGTTGGCGAGAGTGAGAGGCACAATATTTTGGGCACTAGAACGGCACCTGGCGAGATTTTCTCAGTGTGGACGGGCGCAACTGTTTGCGGGAAGAAAGCTTCCCCTCAAGCAGAAAATCTACTCGAGCGGCAGCAAAGAAGCAGCGCCCTCTTGTGCACCGCGTGGGGCTGTTCGAGCGCCCGGCATAAAAAATCCATGCAAGCTGTGCGACGTACCGATTCCGTCTGCTCGCGGAACTCTGCAGAATCTTGCAGAGTGCTGCCTACCCCTACTATATTCCCATCTACAGGGAACATGTACTGGCAGTGCGGGCTGGCTGTTCCCTCTGGAGCAGGCTGATTTGTATATGGCTGGTCTCTCTCTCTCTCTCTCTCTCTCTTTCTCTCTCTCTCCCGTGGCATACTGGGCATAAAAAACCACAATGGACAGGAATGTAACTTCAAGTAATTACTGGTCTCTGAGATTAATTCTAACATTCCAGCCTACACTTGCTTTGTTTTTCTAATCTTAGACAAAGTTCCATCTGAAAATACAGACTCAAAAAGCATACATTTGTAAATATCTAGTGCCAAAATCGCTACCCTCCATAATAGATCATGTAATTGTTTTGCATAAATTATGCAAAATGCCCAAAATACGATGCAAAATAATGCATTCTTATTCAATATTCTGTTTTTACGTGTTGTGCTATTTTATTGCAAAATACATACTTGCATCCATTTTGGATGTGAAGACGCATTTCGCACTAAAAGAAAATAGCAACAATGAATGCGTGACATGAAGAACAGCTGCCTCCATGTTGTCATTCAGATTGTTTCCATGCTCCGCAGAAGGATTTTTACTCGAACGAAATCGAAATGTCAATTGCATGACATGGTGTAATCAGGGCACAAGTCCTAAAAAAGAGGTGGGGGGACGCTGACGTCACGACAGGAAGTGCCTCCCCTTGCTCACCCCTTAGATGTGATTGCATCAGAGAAGCCAGCGCGTGAGCAGCGTTCTGAATGAGCTCCGATCTCGCCCCAGAGAGGCCAAAGAGTGAATGTGTGGCTCCATTTGCTCCAGTTATCGAGCTCCTGGTAAAATAAGTGGGGGGACGCCGTCCACCCGCGTGGTACCCCGACTCGAGCCCTGGGTGTCATAGCATAACCTCAAGCATATTGCTTTAATAAGCATAATACAAAATGCTGGAAATTTTGCGAGATTACACTGGCATGAATTAAATTTCATCAAGACCTAATAAATATCTCTGTACAAAAAAGCCATTTTGCTTATATTCAAGTAACTAATTCAGCTAAAATGACTGCCAGCTACAGAAATGCTGACTCCGGCGCCCCTCACGATGAGATATACATGATGAATATCAGAAAAATCATGACTTACCCAGAATGCTTCTCCCTTGCTTCTGAATGAGATTAGCCACTGCTACTAGGAGAGGGACCCCATCTACAAAATACATCTCTGTGCCACCCTTACTCGACTGTAGCTTCATTATTTCTATATTAAAAAATGAACTAGCATTTCTACTATTCAAGTGACATTTCCATACTCTATGGTTTTAGTATCCATACTGTATGGTTTTAGTTTACATACGCTATGGTTTTAGTATTTTAGTTTATATATTCTATGATTTTAGGTTCCATACTTTATGGTATTAGTATCCATACTCTATGGTTTTAGGTTCCATACTCTATGGTTTTAGTATCCATACTCTATGGTTTTAGGTTCCATACTCCATGGTTTTAGGTTCCATACTCCATCGTTTTAGGTTCCATACTCCATGGTTTTAGTATCCATACTCTATGATTTTAGTATCCATACTCTATGGTTTCAGTTTCCATACTCTATGGTTTTAGTATCCATACTCTATGCTTTTAGGTTCCATACTCTATGGTTTTAGTATCCATACTCTATGGTTTTAGGTTCCATACTCCATGGTGTTAGTATCCATACTCTATGATTTTAGTATCCATACTCTATGGTTTTAGTATCCATACTCTATGATTTTAGTATCCATACTCTATGGTTTCAGTTTCCATACTCTATGGTTTTAGTATCCATACTCTATGGTTTTAGGTTCCATACTCTATGGTTTTAGTATCCATACTCTATGGTTTTAGGTTCCATACTCCATGGTTTTAGGTTCCATACTCCATGGTTTTAGGTTCCATACTCCATGGTTTTAGTATCCATACTCTATGATTTTAGTATCCATACTCTATGGTTTCAGTTTCCATACTCCATGGTTTTAGGTTCCATACTCCATGGTTTTAGGTTCCATACTCCATGGTTTTAGTATCCATACTCTATGGTTTTAGTATCCATACTCTATGGTTTTAGTTTCCATACTCTATGGTATTAGTATCCATACTCTATGGTTTTAATTTCCATACTCTATTGTTTTAGTATCCATACTCCATGGTGTCAGTATCCATACTCTATGATTTTAGTATCCATACTCTATGGTTTTAGTATCCATACTCTATGATTTTAGTATCCATACTCTATGGTTTCAGTTTCCATACTCTATGGTTTTAGTATCCATACTCTATGGTTTTAGGTTCCATACTCTATGGTTTTAGTATCCATACTCTATGGTTTTAGGTTCCATACTTCATGGTTTTAGGTTCCATACTCCATGGTTTTAGGTTCCATACTCCATGGTTTTAGTATCCATACTCCATGGTTTTAGTATCCATACTCTATGGTTTTAGTATCCATACTCTATGGTTTTAGTTTCCATACTCTATGGTATTAGTATCCATACTCTATGGTTTTAATTTCCATACTCTATGGTTTTAGTATCCATACACTGTAGTTTTAGTATCCGTACTCTATGATTTCAGTATCCATGCTTCCCTGGGTCTAGCTTGTAAATACTAACCCCGGATACCCTGCCCACTATTTACTAATGTAATAACCTAGGACCTGATTTAGAGTTTGGCAGATGGGTTATTTGGTCCCACACATGACAGATGTTCCGTCCACCTTATTATAAGTGCTATAGTATATACATCTCTTGTAAAAAAGCAGATTGAATATCCGTCAAAATCTAAATACCGCCGTACTCTCTTAATGTTCCAAATTCTATAATTTCTTCTTTTTTTGTAATCCATAAAACTTTATTCTTCCTGTGCACTGTCCTAACCTTCAAAGCTCTAGTCTTATCTGGAGATTTCTAGTCTTCAGACCTCTATTCTTTCTCATATCCACTTTTCTAATCTTTGAACCTCTATCGATTCTCCCATGCGCTCTTCTAATCTAATAAACTCTGTTCTTTCCTATAAACACTCTTCTAACCTTCAAAGCTCGTTTCTTTCTCGCATGCACTTTTCTAATCATTGAAACTCTATTCTTTCGTATATCCGCTGGGTAAGTCTTTGGATCTTTTTTCTTTCATATGTGTACTTTTCTAATTTTCAGAGCTCTATTTGGTCTCATACACAATCCTAATCTTCAGAGCTCTACTCTTTCATATATGCATTCTTCTAATATTTGGAACTCTATTCTCTCTCATATGCAATCCTCTCATTTTTAAAGCTCTAAACTCTATTCTTTCCTATATGAACTCTTCTAAGCTTCAGGGGTTCTTATATACTTTTCCTGATCCTCGGTGCTCTAGTCTTTCTTGTATGCACTCCTCTAATGTTCGGGGCTGTGTTATTTTTCACCTGCACTCTTTTATTCTTCAGAGGTTTATTTCTTGTACTATATGCTGTTCTAATCTTAGAAGCTCTGTACTAATATGTACTCTTCTAATCTTCATAGCTCTAATGTCTCTTTATGAACTCCAATTTCAGTGCTCTATTCTTATATGTTCTGTTCTAATCTTTGTAGCTCTAATTCTTCTAATCTTCGGAGCTAAATTTGTTCCCATATGTACTTTTTTAAATCCTCAGAGCTCTATTCTTGTTGTATGCAGGTTTTCAAAGCTCTTTTTGCTTTTAAGTGCACTCTTTTAACATTTAGGGCCTCATTTATGGATTTTTTGCCGTACGGCAGCGCAGCAGGCCTTCGTGCTGCGCTGGCCTACTGCAAAAGAAAAGGCAGGAATGCACCGTATCTATTAGATACTGTGCATTCCTGTTCTTTTCCCCTGCGCTGGTGCACAATGGGCTGCCGTGCGCCAACGCCAGCACCTTTGCACCATGGTGCCAGGGTGCCTGCGTTGCCGGCATGATTATTTTTGTGCAGAAAGGAAAACCTTCCTGCACAAAAACAATCACAAGAGGCTTTCTCCTCTTTGCATTCTGCAGCACACATAGAAAGAGGAAAAACGAGGAGAAATAAAGATATTTCTCCTCGTTCTGCCTCCCTTATGCCTCCCCTAGGTAGGCGTACGTTTTAGGCGCTGCCTCAGACTTACGATTTCTCGTAAACCTGGCGCCGTGTCAAAAAGCCATGGATGTTGCTGGGAATGCCCCCAACAACACCCATGAAATGCTCCTTTCATGCACTTTCCTGCATAAAAGGGCACATATTTATAAGGCCATGAAAAGCCACGTAATGTGGCTTTACGTGGCCTTATAAATATGCCAGTGGCACATAGCACCACCAGAACCTAAAAAATGTGATGTTCCGGCGGCGCAAAAGTGCCGGGTACAGCCTCTTCTTCCCATGTGCAATTCCTGATAAGATTCACATTTGTTTACACAATACACCAAGTGCTTTTATAATCCACAATCATCTACATTGCAAGTTCCCTAAACAGCATAAAATATGTCCCAAGTTGTCATAACACAAGTTTTATGAGCAGTGAAATATTATATCCTAAGCCTTCCCCGGGAGGGGGTTGGGAAGGGGGTCGGATTGTATCTTTTCTGTTGCTGTAAAAAACACGGGATTTTCCCTACTAGGTCCCATACCTCCTTCTCTATTTTCCCTACTGTATCTTTGGTCCTGATTATAAAAGCGCTTGTGTTTTATGTAAACAAATGTGAATCTTATATGGAATTGGACATGTGAAGAAGAATATTTTAACACATTTAAGACAACTTAAGATGTACATTTTCACTGTTCATAAAACTTGTGTTATGACAACTTATCAGGAATTGGACCTGTGAAGAAGAATCTTTTGAACACATTTAACAGGTTTTATTGTATTGATATTTTATGCAGAATATTTTCTATGACGTATGTTTATAAATAAACAATAATCCTTTTGAATAAGTAAGACACCTTTGCATAAAAACAGTGTTCAGTGTAATAAGAGGGGAGCATTTTTCAATAACAAAGGGTGAATGTTATATTGTACCTATGGAGAAGGAGTGAGTTTGGTATGAATGAACAAGAGTAAATGGTACAAAAGGGACTCCTTATTTGTGTTTACATATTGACCCTATGCCCTTTGATTTGAAGGGCACCTCTCCCTATTTGGTGACCTTCCTCTCTCTAAATCACTCTACAAGCCTCGTCCTAAACAGACAGTCATCCCTGTGGTGAGGCTACACAGTGAGGGCCTCATTTATGAAAAGTGACGCATCACTGCATGAAAACAGCGATGCGTCACTTTTCATTGCGCCCTCCTTGCAACATGCTGGATGCGTCTTATTTACAGTATGACGGTTCATCGCAAGGAGTTACAGATACGTCAGTCTTTCTGACGTATCTGTCGGCGCAAAAGTGACGCACTGCTTGAGTGTGTCACGAAAGTGACGCAACCCCATCAATGGGTCATTTCACATGCGCAAGTCCCATTTCAAATGTGCCTGCGTCAGTCTTATGCCTGTTGTGAGGCAGGCGTAAGATATTGACGCATTTCCGTCCTAGAAGTGACACAGTGAAATCTCATAGATTTCATTGCGTCACTTCTTCGAGGCTTACTTACGGGGGAACGCCCACCCTGCATACATTATACCTGGCGCAGGTATAATGTGGCGCAGGGGTTTACAAAGTGACGCATCTACCTAGATGCGTCACTTTGTAAATATGACGCAACATGGTGCCTTATTTAGCCTGCTAGGATCTGTTCTATCACTGAGTGACGCCCGGTATGGTCCACGGAATAACTTCCTCCGATCCAATTGAACCAGGTCCTAGACCAGATCCTAGTTTTGGGACGTTTTTATCTTCACTATCCTTGCTGAAGATTACTACATAAACATTTAAGAGATCGATTCAACGAGTACCTGGGGTGATCTCTGAATAAATGGAGTGACGGCCTGAACATATAAAAGACATCTATATCTAGCACACACTAGAGGTATCATATTCCCATGAGGCAAATACCCATGAGGACATCAGTTGAATGACCCGTGTGGGGCGTTATGATATAAGCCACTAAAAAACGTATATGAGACCATTTTTGGTGACTGTATGTGAAGTAGCGGATCAGGCTCATGTAAGAGAAATTGTGATAATATCTACAAGGAAACTGTCCTGCATATAACAACTATTTTAAATATACATAAATTGGGATCTCATGCAAAAAATCCTGAGGAAGGTGTTGGCTGTGTATTAGGGCCTACCGAAACGCGTTGATGCTTGAATGAGAGGATATCATACAAAATCTGTGATGACAATGGTTTTGTGACTTGTATATTAGGATTATGTTTTACTGTGGTCACAACCGATGAATCCTTGATTTGGCGATTTCCTTGCTTTAATAGGATCAATTTGTCCTTTCTTTCTTTCCCAATTTGTAAATGCACTGTTTTGTATGAATATTGGTGTATTTTTTTGATTTTACCTGTTTTTGAATCATGAAAAAAAAAAACATTTATTTTTTATTTCCATGTTGATAAAATCTGGAGACTGTCAGTTTTTTACTAAATATCTCTGTAATATTTTATATATTTTGTGATATATGTGACTATTCCGAATAAATTTGTGAAAAAGTATTTTACATTATCTTTTTGATTGCATTTTTGATGTCCATTCTCATCCCGTTAATGTGAGGTCTGTGTGGTTTATTGCCTGGTGAAATATATAGATCCAAGGGAGGTCTGTTTTTCGACTACTGGGATACAGCCCAGCTCTTTCTCACTGAGTAGTTGATTTCCTATATTACACCTCAGTTACCTTTGCACTACCTTAGTTCAGTGCTTAATTTGAGCTGGTGGTTTCTAGGGCTCGGCACCAGGACTTAATTGTAAACACCAGTATTTATGACAGTCTGCTACATGCTGGCACTTTCTGTTTAATTTAGAAATTAGCAGAACAACAGTTGTTTATTTATTTAATATTCATTAAAAGGGACTAATACCTGCCCTCAAGCCATTCTTTCATTGCTGAGTGCCTGGAATGGTTTGAATTGTCACACTTGTAGAAGTGTGATGGTTAGTAGTTACATTGGCACTGCCACGGGCAACGCTGGCAGGGGCAGTGACTGGTGCAAGCGGTATTGGTCTCCTGATGAGGGCCCAGGCACTTTTTCTTTCCAAATTAACCATTAAGGAACTATAAGAATTTTCTGTGGGCTCTTGGGTGAGTTCCTGGTCACTGTACAGTAGGCCTATAATAATTATGTACTCCAAATGGGTATCCAAGTTACTCAGTGTAGGCACTTGCCTCTCTTGAGGTAGAAGGATGAGCAGTGAAGACTGACAGCAGGTCAAGAGATCTAGAAACTCTCTCAGAGTACGACACAGTAAATAGCACTCAATAAAATCAATGTCCGGACCGTGTTTTAATTTAAGTGAAGAAGATTACTACATTCAACAGGTAAATAAATAGTGTAATTAAAAAAAGGAACATAAAAATCCAAAAGGGGCTGCCAAGGCCGCTGAACCGATTCTTGCAGTTTCTTCCAGGTGCTGCAGGAGCCATGTGAGTCCAACGTACCCCTCCCTCTTTGAGCCACGCCCACAAATTAGGGGAACTGTGAGTGTGCGCACCTTGCCAGGGAGTGACG
This sequence comes from Triturus cristatus, assembly GCF_964204655.1. Taxonomy (NCBI): domain Eukaryota; kingdom Metazoa; phylum Chordata; class Amphibia; order Caudata; family Salamandridae; genus Triturus; species Triturus cristatus. Next base: position 46,638,106 of record NC_140589.1, read on the forward strand.
GGGGGTTGAAGTAGTGATAACGAGATGTTCGATGCCTTTCCGTATTTAATGTGTTTCTTGCTTATCTGTTGGACAATCTTCTCTTGTGGACAGCGTTGTACCCTGGTGCCAGATACCTCCCTGGCTTACTACAATCAGGGATTTCAATCAATCAGGGATTTGTAAAGCACAGCTACTCACCTGTGAGGGTCTCAAGACGCTGAGGGGCTGCTGATCCGTTTGGGTGTGCAGGTTCAGGCGAAGAGCCAAGTCTTGAGGTCCTTCCTGAATTGGGTCAGTGATGCCGATTGCCAGAGGTGGAGGGGCAGGGGGTTCCAGGTCTTGGTGGCGAGGTAGGAGAAGGACCTTCCTCCGGTTCTGGTCTGGTGGATCAATGGGATGGAGGTCAGGGCGAGTTGAGCGGAGCTGCTGTGTGGAAAGCAATGTGGTGGTTCAGATATTCTGGTCCTACATCGTGGATTGCCTTGTATGTGTGTGAGAGGAGTTTGAAGGTGATTCTCTTGTTGATTGTGAGCTAGTAGAGTTGTCGGAGGTGTTGTGTCATGTGGCTGGGGTGAGGGATGTCGAGGACCAGTCTGGATGCAGTGTTTTGGATGTTCTATAGTTTCCATAGCAGTTTCTGGGTGATGCCGGCATAGAGTGCGTTGCTGTAGTCAAGTTCGCTGGTGAAGGGTGCGTGGGTGACCATCTTTCTGGATTCTCTGGGCAATCATCTGAAAGTCTTTCGTACAGGCGGAGTGTGTGGAAACAGGATGAGGATACTGCGTTGATTTGGCCGTGCATTGTGAGCGAGGAGGCCAGCATGATGCTGAGGTTGCGTGCATGGTCAGTAGGGGTGGGAGGGGTTACTAGTGAAGTGGGCCACCAGGACTCATCCGAGGCAGAGGGAGTGGGTCCCAGGATGAATACTTCAGTCTTGTCCGAGCTTGAGGCAGCTGTCTTTCATCCAATTATCGACGGCTTTCATTACGTTGTGAAAGTTGATTCTTGCGGCTGTGGTTAATTGGTGAGGGAGATGATCAGCTGGGTGTCATCAGCGTAGGAGATGATGTTGAGTCCGTGGCTTATGACGATGGCCGTGAGGGGGGCCGTGCAGACATTGAAGAAGGTGGTGCTCAGGTAGGAGCCCTGGGATACTCCGTAGCTGATCTCTCTAGCCTCAGAGAGGAACGGGGGTAGTCTGACTTGCTGTGTTCAGCCAGTCAGGAAAGAGCAGATCCAGTCCAGTGCCTTTTCGCGAATGCCAGAGACATGGAGTCTCCTGGTTAGGGTGCGGTGAGAAAGTTGTGTTGAATGCATCCGAGAGGTCCAGTAGGAAGAGGTCTGTGGTTTCGACCCAGTCAAGGAGGGAGCAAATGTCGTCGGTGGTGGCGAGGAGTGCGGTCTCGGTGCTTTGGTTGCTTCGGAAACTAGATTGGTTTTCTTCAATGATATTGGAGAGTTGGGCATTGATGGCCTTCTCGAGGACCTTGGCTGGGAAGGAGAGGAGGGAGTTGGGTCTGGACTTCTTGAGGTCTTTCAGGTCATCAGAACGTTTCTTCAGCAGGGGGTTGATCTCAGCATGTTTCCAGTCATCAGGGAAGGTGACGATTTCGATGGAGCAACTGATGGCATGGCGAAGCTGGGGGTCGATGAAGAAGGCTGTTCTATGGTAGATGTGGTACGGGCAAGGATCCGATAGGGCTCCTGAGTAGATGCTCTTCATGGTCTTGAGCGTGTTGTGGTGAACGGAGTTCAGTTGAGCACGATTTGTTGGGGTGCAGTGTGGTCGCTTGCAGTGGTGGTGGGTGAAGTGTCAGGGTCTTGGGTGTCGAAGCTGTCGTAGATCCACCTGATCTTGTGGTGGAAGAAGAAGGAGGAGCACCAGTGTTAACGTAAAGCCCACAATTTAAACATCCTACCGCAGTCATTTACTAGAAAGGCCGTTCACTCTTGAACACACACTTGAATTTTGATAAGCAATTACACAATAGTTTTTAAAGGATACTAGCTGGATATAGGGTATAACGTTTGTTGCCTTAAACTCGTCACACAATGACGTACGGATGATGCTTTCCATCTCTTTTGTTCTACTCCAATTGTATTACACTTGGAATAAAGAGCCCAAAAACCCACCACCCAAACAGCTAGGACCCCACCCATAAACGCATCACGTGCTCCCACTGCTCCTAGTGATATTCTGGTGACCCGGAGTCCTGTAACTGGTTAAAGACGCACACCACAGTCAACCAGAGCCCAGAGATATTAAGACCCCAACTGGTTTCTGTGATATGTTGTTCAATTCCCTCCATTGAGTCCAAAAGAGGCCTTTCTTTTAGGGACATGCATCTTGGGATGTGCAAGAAACTACTGTTAATATTTTCTGGTGGTGGGGCATCATGGGACTAAGAAGACCCACAACATATCCCAATGGCACCAGTGCAAACTTGGAACTGGTCAGTGTTTTGGTAGGCTTAACCTGTGTCATAACAAAATTGGAGGGGGCCCCCTACAAATTACATGGAGGGGCTCTTTCTGGACTTACTCAGGAGTTCCCATGCCAGGGAACTTCATTGAGGGGGCCCCCAGGAGCTCGGGCTCCCCTGCACAGCGGGGGCTGCAGGGGTATTTGTTACACCACTGGCTAACCCTGACTCCAACCAGCAATATTTGCAGAATCCTAAAGACTAAGATGATGGTTGAGGGTAACCTCCTCCTCTCCTAGTAAAACCAAAACCTATGCTATACGCATGAGATCCGACCACATCCTGGTCCCTCTGAAGCAAAAAAGGGACAAGAGAGGCACCATTCTATGCACAGGGTGGGCTGGAGAAGGTACAGGCTCACCCTCATACCAAGGACAGGCAACGCAGCAGCTTCATGACCCGGATGCTTTTCTTCCCACCTCCTAGTGGAGTGTTATGATCTTATGGCTGGTGGGCAGGCTCTGTTCATCCCCTGTCCTGACAAATGTTTTACACTCAGCTGAGCCTGTTGCAGGTTTTTAGAGGGAGTAGATCACTCCTACTTGCAGGCACAAGGCAGCTCCTCAGCAGGCAAGCAGATCCTCCTTCTCGTCCCAGATCAAGGGGCAGATCGACTCCGCTGGGAATTCAGACTTACGCCAGGGCACTTTTCAGAATGATGTCATATTTATTTATTAGCTTGTTCTAAAATGCTGACATATCACCTATTAGTCATTTCAGTGCACTGATGTGTAGAATTACTCACGTACAAATCTACTCTTGCACCATGGTGTAAGGCTACACAATTCTGCTATTCAGCATTTCCTAGTGTAAATGTGCGTGTCTTCATCCTTTGAAATCAGAGGTTAGAGACATCAAAGACAGAATTTATGAGCTTAAATATACTACTAATACTTTTGCACATGTAGGCACATTTCTATACCCCAGGGTGGAGATCTCTCTATGTTAACATATAGGGACAAATAATAAAGTTTATGAATTATTACTAAATTTTTAGAAATGTGATATAAAATGAAAATGTAAATTCCTTTAAATTAAATATAATTAACGTAGAACTGATAAAATAAAATGTTACAATACAGTAACTCATCGAATTAATTGTTTATTAAGTAAATACAATTAAAATACACCCTTAGTAGCATTTTAATATTTAATATTTAATTAATATTGACTAAAAGTACTACATCTAATTAAAGGATATGTCTTTTTGTATTCATTTAAAATAATTTACTTTTTAATTAAAAGTTTAAAGGTTTACTGCTTTTTTAAAGTGATTTAATTATTAATGTATACATTATAAAACATTTAGTTTTAAAAAGAAAAAAGTCGAAATAATGTATTTGATTTAAAATTACTTCCTCTGGGATGTTAAGTCCCTGCTTTGATTATTTTCTATGGAATTGAGTTGCAATACATTTGAGCGGCAATGTATGGTGCTACATTTACACCAAGGCTGGGCTGGGCTACATTTACTACTATTCTGTGACCTTTGGGCTGAAATAACTTTAAATGTGCAGCTTCTGAATAGCACAGGTCTTACACTTTTATGGGTGGGTGTGTGTATTAGCCTGTTACTCCCTAAACCCCTTGTTACTATTCCATAGACCCTTCCTAAACCCTCACCCAAGTATTCGCCATTTTTCAGCCATGGCCCCCTTGTCCCTCCCACATTACACCTAAATCATAGGATTGCGCCTGTGGAGACCTTCTGGACCTCGGCGGCGATATCTGCATAGAAAAGGTAAAAGAGGCGAGAAGGAGGTTTCTGCATGTAGGTTTGTGCATAGCATTCTGTAGAACTGCGATACTACTTTACATCCTACAAATGTAGTGTGCGACAGGCCCCACAGAGTAGAGCCAGTATCTCATAGGGAAATAGTGGTGACACACAGAGTAGCTCAGTAGTGTGGGAGAGACGGAAGGAGAGCAGACACTGTGGATACCACCCGGCCACGAACTGCACCATAGATTAGTCAATAGCTTTGTTTAAAAGGCCTGAACCCTTCCCCTTAGTCCTACCTTCATAGAATGATAACTTGAGCCCCCCCCCCCTCCCACATAGATACTCCCGGCTACAGCCCTGCCTGGACACCACAAGGGGTGGAATCTGCTCCATAGGTTTGTGAAGCGCCCTTTATGAAGAGGGCAAAGCACTCAAGGTGTGTTGCCATTTTAGGTTGAATTCAACCACGGGTCACAGTTCTACATCTTAGAATCCTTCAGCAGAAAGGAGTGCCGGCTTGGAACACTTTCTAACCCCTTTAAACCATTTGCCCTTTTCACTTGCAAAAGACGCGGGAGTTTTCGTGTTGACATCACAACAGTCAGGGTGATTAATGGTCGGATTGTGATAAGGACCGCCCAGTGCCGGAAAACGAGCTTTAAAGTTGACTCTGTGGGTTTTAGTGTGTATTCCTGTCTCTAGAAAATGCAAAGAATGTTACTTTCCCCCTCATCAGGGATGGGCATTCCACGCCACGGCCGGGAAACAGGAGAACACGCGCACTTCTAATGAATCCTAATGTTCTGATAAGCTCTTGTGACGTTTTTGAAGCTCATAACTCTCGCTGTGGTGAAAGGCCAACGCCTGAGAGTTGTGTAGTGTGCAGACTGTTCTGCACATGCCATGACAATCCCTGGAAAGTTCAACCACAACCCTAAGCAATTAGAGTTCTTGGAAGCATCCCTCCGTCACCTTTTGTGTGTTTGATGTAGTGTCCAAGGGTAAGCCCAGGCGTACGTCCCGTGCTCACTGTGCCACTGGAACCAAGCTCCGCACGACAGAAAAGCGACAATCAGGGTGAACCGGTCCTGAGTTAGTCATGTTCAGGTTTAGGGAGGACCTGGCCTGGCAGTTCGGGCTGGACTGTTCCCATTGGAGGAGGGTCAAGATTGATTTGCACGTGGCTGGGCCCAAACTGAGGTGGCATGGTGGGCAAAAGACCCATAGATTGGAATGCAGCCAGAGGTGAGAGTTCTTGCAAGCAGCCTTCCATCACCTCTTGCCTGTTTGATGTAGCAGCCATGGGTACGATCAGACGGGAGTCCTGTACTCACTGTGCCACTGGAACCAAGCTACACCCAACTGACCAGCCCCAATCAGGGTGAACCGGTCCTGAGTTGCTTGTGTTCAGGTTCAGGGAGGACCTGGCCTGGCAGTTCGGTCTGGACTGTTCTAACTGGAGCTGGGTCAAGACTGATTTGCATAAGGCTGGGTCGAAACTGAGCTAGGGTGGTGGGCAAAAGAACAATGGGTTGGAATGCAGGCTGGGTGATAGCCAGTGGTTAGATAAATTGCAAGCATTCCTCCCATCACCTTTTGTGTGTTTGTTGATCACCATCTGTGCACAGACCTAGGATGAACTGCATTCACCAAGGATTTCAAGTTTCTCACCTTCCTCTAAGGAGGATGGGGCCCAGGGGGCTTGGAGGCTGAGCCCAGTGAAATCAATAGAGAGTGATATGTGTAGTGGGAGAACAAGGTTTTCAAGTCTTGTGATCCTCGTGAAGTCTGAGGGAAGCATTGTGCTTGTTTGGAGGGTGAAGATGAATCGAAGGAGGGTGACACCCTCGACATCCGGGTGAGTGGAGACGTATGGGATGTGGTCAGTACTGGGGCTTCCGGGAAAGGTGTAGTTGGGCGTGTTTAGTGACAATCATTGCATTGTTTTGCACTGTAGTTTTTCTAGGGTCCTCGTGCCTCTCAGGAGTCTCCGAATTGCTTCTGGGTGGTTGGTATTTGTTGTGCTTGGTTGGTTGCGTGTGGCTTTCGGTGTGGATTAAAAGGTGACACTGGTGTCACGTGCGAGGTGCGGTGTGGTGCTTCAGATGTGTGGAGGGGATCTTGGTGCTGCAGTTAAGCATGGAGTGAAGCGGATGGTGTAAGAGAGAGCATCACCTTGCATATATTGATCTTACGTCATCTTTGGAGATAGGTTGGACGCTGCCGCAAGGTTTATGTTGAGTAGTGAGGAGTGCAGGCTGCTCCTCTGTCTGCAGTTGTTGCTGCACCATTCGGTTTCATGCACACCCGAAGCTCTTTCCACATCCCCCTCACATCCACACTTTCTCCTCCGTGTGTGTTCTCTTTCCTCAGGGCTGCTACAGCACTGAAACTCTCCTTACATTCACTGCACCTGTATGGATTGACGGTGGTCTGTCACGTGCCAGAAATGATAGAAGCTAGGTCATAGAGCTCTATTGAAGCAAAGGCCACCCAGGTGGCCATCCATAGCGCCACCTGCTGGTGACTTCAGTCATGAAACCACTTGATGTAGGGATGACTACTTGGGTTGCAGAAAGAGAACCTTGGGCAACCGTACACCTAAAGCTGGCAGTGCCTGGATAGAAGGCAAATGACAGGAGGATGGGGGCGGATGCGAGACATTGGATGGGGATCATAAAAGAATGATTAAAGAATCAACAGGTAAACAAAGGATATGGTGTGGATTGGTCCAAGACAACAGATCTCAAGGATGGTGGAGCTGAGAGTAGCAAACGCAGGGTGAGAGATGGGGTCTGTCGTGTAAAGATTACACCTGTACTTAAAACTTGAAGGTAGAGCTGATGCAAGATGTTGTGGCCTAACTCAACTGTTAGATGGCTCCACGTAGCACAAATGTAGCTGTTACTTAACCAGCATTGCTTGAGGGAAGCTATGTGAGGACACATTCGGAGTCTACTGGAGTATCGACCATGACGTCTCACTAGATGAGTCCTGTGCATATGTTTAGGAGACATTTGTTTGTACTGTGATATCAACATTAGACATCCAGCACCCATCAATTCACTAACCATCTATACATCAGGCCTGATAACTGCTTATGGACCGTGCAACTGTTGCTGTCTTGATCTGATGCTATAAGGCTTTTTTTGCAATAAATAAGTGAAACATTGTTAAAGCCAACAAGCTTGGAATTGTATTTGTGGAAGTGCTTGGTGGTTGTTTGATGTGCTTGTGGAGGGTTATATGGAAGGGTGAGATTCTGAGTGCAAATCTTATGCGCGTGGATGAATGTGAGTGGGTGAGTGCAAGGGTAAGCGAACACCAGTGGCAGGAGTGGAGAAGCACCTCCTGCCGCCAACACAGCTGTGGCTCTCCATGCTCTTACTCATTGACTTGGCCATTTGTCCATCCATGCACTCACCCATTCATGAGTACACAAGCACAAACCCAACTTTTGACCAAACACATCTGTTCATGACATCAGAGAGGTACAAGATTATTTTACGTAGGGCGCGCTATAAAACCCAGCACAACACAGATATGCAGACACATCCTTATGGCACCAGACATGGTGGAAGCTGGCATCCCAGGGGCCAGTAGTTTATAAAGCCTACATCCTGAAGCTTAAGGTTTTCCATCACTGTCACCCATGCAAGCCAATCATATTGCTCTGTTTCCACACACTCCACTAACACAAATAATGTATTTCTGAAGATGTGCCCAAAACTTTGAGGACACTGTCCCTTTGATCCCCAAAGCACAGGTAAGATGCATACAAACCATGCCTCAACACTAGTGCACATTGGTAAAAATAGAGCCTGTAGGAGAGTAGGGTCTGCTTTCTATGTTCACCCCCACTTTTTGCTTTTGCTTTACTGGTTTTCGACTTAGATGTGGCTGTGGGCCTGCTAATCAGACCCACAGCCCTGCTGTTCTCTCTCTAAATTGATACTATGTACTTTAGGTGCATAACCCATTTGGATATGATCACCTTATTGGCCCCTGTACAGTGTACCTTAGGTACCCAGGGCATAGGTGTACCCTAGGCCTACCAGGGGCTGCAGCATTTATTATGCCACCCCTGGCCTGGCCTCCCATTATGACACAACTGGCTGATCACTCAGTTGGGGCAAGGTCGTGTACTCACTCCTTGCTTAGGTGTAGTATTCCTATACCTATCTAACATATAGACACATGTGTACCTATCTGCCACTCCTATGGCAGGCCTTAACAATCCTGGAGGCAGAGTGCTTGGTAACATGTGAGATGGTGCTCTAGCATGAGCTGAGCCTGTCTGCAGCTTTCAGAACCATGTCCTTATAGTTGTTCTATGATATAGCCTACCATATCCTCTTAAAGTGCCTTATAATCTTAAACGGTTATGGTAACTATGGTTTGGCTTTATCAAAACATGTCGTGTAAGGTGTCTAACACTTTGGAATAATACCCCCATCCCATTTCTGGGGATGAGGATATTATCCCTCCCTTCTAGAGGGAGAAGACATGTTGTAACCTACTTACCCGGTTAAAGTTAACCAGAGCCCCAGCATCACAAAATGGATGCTGCTGCCACGACACAAGTCTGACCTCCTGCTGCTGGGAGTGATCCCGGCAAGGGAGGCTTGGACAATAGGTTTCCTGCCTTGGGAGGTGCGAGCACCACCCCAGACAGGCCTTAGTGTATTGGGGCAGGAAGGGATGAAAGAAACGAGACACTGCCTGGGGCACACAAGGTGCTCCATGCATAGTCCAGTTCAAACCGGTGCTGGGGCACACCAGCCCCAGTCCTGGCGCGAAACTGGACAAAGGGAAGGGGGTGTAACCACCCCCCTCCCAGGTCCCACCCATAAGGCGTGACCTAGCAGGCAACCCAGCCCCCCAGATTTGGATAAGAGTGGTAGCTGGGCCTCAGGAGATTAGATTATCCTGAACCTGCAACTTGAACAGAAACTCTGGACCTTCGACATTCGACGAAAGAAGAAGACTGAAGAATCTCCCTTGTGGCCAAGGAGTGGCTACCCTGTGCAAACAGGCACCATCAAGAGACTACCCTTTGCTTTGCTGAAGTTCTACGAGGGACCGACTGCAGAGCCCGACCAGAGCCTTGACTTCCAGACTTTTCCGACCCTGATCCACATCCACAGCCGAGCTGAGATCCGTGGAGGCGACGAGAGACGTGGGACCGGCTACCTGGGAAAAGTGACGAGTATCTTCCAGCGCAGCTTCTGAGGTACCCTCGAAGTTGTGCACTGGGGATTGAGAAGCCCCAACCCCAAGCACCATCTGCACCGAAGATCAGCCCCCCACACTCCACGAGTCCTGCGTGGGGCCCTTCTGCATTTTCCTGCTTGCCGCGTCTGTCCGGTTGCTTGCCCGTTGGCTAGCGGCCTCTGTGACGACACACCTTGAAATCTTCACTGCTGGTTTGGCTCCTCCAGACTGGCTCCCGCTTCTTTGCAAAAGAGAAGCACCCCAGACCTTCCTGGTCTGCACCAGAAGCAAGTCCTCCGTTCTTCGTGGGTTCCGCTTGCCAAGGCTTGGTGAGTCCTAGTTCGACTTCGACGCCGCCGACAGCAAGAGCCTTCGTGGGACAGCTCGCCTCCTGGTCCTGGTCGTCCTCGACGTCTCCTGGTACCCGTGGCTGCAGCGACAAGCTTCACCCTTCACCTGCAATCTTCACGACATCGCCTGGTTCCTTCCTGGTTCCACGTGGTCACTGGCTAGTGACCTTGACTCTGTCCCTTCTGCTTGCAGGTACCCTTCCTTCTTGATCCCGGCCTTGGGATCCACTGGACACTCTTCACTGACTGCCTGTCAGCAACTTTCCTTCCAGCATCCATAGAAGTCCACGACAAAACCCGACGTAAGATCACACCTATGCACCTGCAACCCGTGGGCTAGGTAACTTGGGTACTTCGGTGCTCACAAGGGTAGTGACTATCCTAGGGTCTAGTTTCCGAGTCTCGACTCTCTAGCTGCTTCAGAAGTGTCCTTAAACTTCTTAATTCAAAACTGTACTATTTCTATCGACTATACGCATTACGCGTGAGTGTTTCCACTCTGCACCTGAATCCCGTGGGCCTCCCACTTCCTAACTGTTGCTAGTGTAGTGTAGCCCCAGCGATTCCCTAGGCCTAGGCCTATTCTATTTTCGTGACAGTGGTCCTTATACCACTTCTTTAGTATATGGTTTGCGTGGCCCCTAGGGCCTAACTGTATTACTTACCTGTGTGACTTAATGTATGCATAAATAAGACTGTGTTGTACTTACCTCGAATCTCATAAAGAGTGCTGAGGGTTTGACTAGAAGAAATACACTTTATTTTATATATATATCTGTTGTGGTGTCCTTTCATTTGGTATTCAAGGGATTATATATGGTATCACAGCTGGCTTCACATGCCATTCAGAGTTTAGCCTAAGACTGCTCTTGTCCATGCTACCACTAGGATAGCTGGTCTATAAGGTTGACTTTACAACCAATCACCATAAGGGTTGTTTGGACTGATATAGGGTGTACACTAGAACTAGTGACATCATACATCAGGCCAACTTCTCACATTGGTGAGCAGCGGTTGGGATCTGAGCTTGCTGTTGTAATACCATTGTAATCTTGAGATACTAAATTGAAAGATCACACAGATATTGTTTAGGTACATATAACATAGATTATAATACTTAAGTCCTACTGGACTTAGTGGTTGTAGGTTGAAGGGAGTAACGCACCCTGACTACAACTACTAGAGAGGTTTAGTAGAAACAACTAGTGTAGGTAGGTGCACACACCACACCCTCACTAGATCATGTCTCTGGGAGGAGATCAAGGTGATGCTCTCTCAGGAGGGGAGGTCTGAAAAAGACCCCCTCTAGATATGATACACTAACTTTTCAGGAGATGAGACAATTGTGTACCTCCAGAAAGTTAAAACAGGGTGCAAACCCTACCCTCCTTCAGCTAGTGCAACTCCTAGAGGAGTATGATACTCTGAGGGCCTCACAGGCTAGTACCCTAGGTACAAAGGAGGGTCTACCCACCACAGATGAGTCAGATGGGACTTCAGATGAAGAGGTAGACAGCCAGGGCCAGGTAGGAAGACTTAGCCAGGCTAACCTAAGTTTACATGGGAGTTTGCATGGGGTCCCCCCATACAGACCCCCAAGTGGGCTTAACCAGAGAAGCAGGAGAGACAGATCCCCTTCAAGGGAATCCATCCACTCCCATGTCTCTAGCATCTCTAATGCCTCTTCTCACAGGGGAATGACTTCCCCCGAGAGAAAGGAGCATGAAGCCAGAATGAGGGAAGTTAATCTGAGGATTGAGAGGGAAGAACTTGCCCTTGCAAAGGAGAAGCTTGCTCTGGCTAGAGAGCAAAAGTGAAGTGGGTCAGAACCCACTGGTGGCAGCAATATCCCTAAGGATAGAGACAGGCACTATGATAATAGAAACCTGAGCAAGATTGTCCCTCCCTACAAGTGTGGGGATGACATCCACAAATGGATAACTGCTTTGGAGAGGGTTTGCAAAGTACAGCAGGTACCCCAAAGTCAGTGGGCAGCTATCTTGTGACTCTCCTTCTCTGAGAAAGGTAGAGACAAGCTCCTCACAGTTAGTGATGAGGATGCAGACAATTACACTGTCCTGAAGAGTGCTCTAATTGATGGGTTTGGCCTAACCACTGAACAATACAGGTTGTTGTTCAGGGATACCCAGAAGACACAGACTCAGGACTGGACTGACTTTGTAGATTGTGCCACTAAGGCTCTGGAAGGCTGGCTCGTGGGAAGTAAGGTTAAGGACTATACAGGATTGTATAATTTGATCATGAGAGAACAAATCCTTAACAACTGTCAAAACCAGCTACTGCATCAACACCTGATTGATTCTGATCTGACTTCTCCCCAAGAATTGGGAAAGAAGGCAGATAGATGGGTCAGGACTAGAGTTAAGCAGAAAAACCAGAACCAGGGCGGTGATCAGAAAAAGGCAGACCAGAAGGGTAATGATCAGAAACAAAAAGACCAGAAGTCTTCACCAGGCCCCCAAAAGGCTCAGGGGGAGGGTGGTCCCAAAAAGGATAAAAAGAAAGATGGCCAAAAGAAACCATGGTGCAACTATTGTAAGTCCAACTCACATTGGTTTAGTGAGTGCACCAAAAAGGATAAGCCCCCAGCCACCATTGCCCCTAAGGCAACTGTACCCCCTAGTTCAGCTGTAAGTGGTGGTTCCCAGCAAAAGGGTGTAGTAGGGTTAACCCTGGGAACTGAGGAGGATTCTGGCCTAGTCAGAATACCTACTCAGGCTGTTCTGATCTGTGATGGGGACTTAGCCTTGTCCTCCACTGTAGGCCCCAGTAACCTGGGCAAGTACAGACAGACTCCTTTTATTAACCAAATAATGGCTCAGGCCTACAGGGACACTGGGGCTAGTGTCACAATGGTGACACCTGCCTTTGTGGACCCTGGACAGATCATACTAGGTGAGAACTACCTAGTGATCAACGCTAGCAATGCCACTACCTCCCATAGTGTGGCTATTGTTAACTTCTCCTGGGGAGGGTAACTGGCCTCAAGAAAGTTGTTGTTAGTTCAGACCTTCCTGTGGAGTGTTTACTGGGCAATGATCTTGAAACTTCAGTTTGGTCTGAAGTGGAGTATAGGACCCATGCAGAAATGCTAGGGATAGATGCACATGTCCTTGCTGTGACCAGGTCACAGGCCAAAAAGTGCACCACTGAACAAGTGCTGGATCCTGAAACTATGGACCAGTCAAAACCCAAGAGAAAGAGCAGTAGGGTAAAGGCTGTGCCTTCCCCCCTGCCTCAGACACTGGATCAGCCCTCACAGGAGGATGATTCTGAGAGCCCTGAAGGAACTGTCCTAGAAGAACTTGAGCCTGATCAGGTTGAGTTTCTTGGGACAGGGGGACCTTCAAGGGCAGCTCTGAGGCAGGCTCAATTAGACTGCCCCTCTCTTGAACCCCTCAGACAGCAGGCTGCTGCTGAGGCTGCAGGGAATGCTCAAGGTACCCATAGAGTGTATTGGGATGAAGGGCTACTGTAAACAGAGGCTAGAGACCCCAAGCCTGGTGCATCCAGGAGGTTGGTCATACCACTAAAGTTCAGGGGCTTCCTTCTTACCTTGGCCCATGATATTCCCCTTGCAGGACACTTAGGCCAGAACAAGACTTGGGACAGGCTTGTCCCTCACTTTCACTGGCCCCATATGTCAGAAGATACCAAGGAGTTTTGTCGCTCCTGTGTCACCTGCCAAGCCAGTGGCAAATCAAGTGGCACCACAAAGGCCCCCCTCATACCACTACCTGTGGTGGGGGTTCCCTTTGAAAGAGTGGGCATAGATATTGTAGGACCAATGGACCCACAAACAGCATCTGGGCACAGATTTATACTGGTGATAGTGGACCATGCCACCAGGTATCCAGAAGCTATTCCCCTGAGGACCACAACAGCTCCTGTTGTGGCAAGGGCCCTGCTTGGAGTATTCTCCAGAGTGGGCTTTCCATAGGAGGTCATTTCTGACAGAGGTGCCAACTTCATGTCAGGATATTTGACTGCAATGTGGAAGGAGTGTGGTGTGAACTACAAGTTCACCACACCCTATCACCCACAGTGCAATGGGCTTGTTGAGAGATTCAACAAGACCCTAAAGGGAATGATAAAAGGTTTACCAGACAAGCTTAGGCGAAGATGGGACATCCTTTTACCCTGCCTTCTGTTTGCTTACAGAGAGGTCCCACAAAAGGGGGTTGGCTACAGCCCTTTTGAACTTTTGTTTGGGCATCCTGTAAGGGGACCCCTGTGTTTAGTAATGCAGGGATGGGAGAGACCTCTCAGACAACCCAAACTTGATATAGTGGATTATGTACTTGGTCTCCGCTCCAGGATGGCAGAGTATATGAAGAAGACTTCTAAAAACCTTGAGGCAAGCCAAGAACTCCAAAAAGCTTGGCATGACCAAAAGGCTGTGCTGACTGTTTACCAGCCAGGGCAGAAAGTGTGGGTGTTGGAGCCAGTGGCCCCAGCAGCACTCCAAGACAAATGGTCTGGGCCCCACACTATTGTTGAGAAAAAGGGAGAAGTCACCTACTTGGTGGACCTTGGGACTCCCAGAAGCCCCCACAGGGTGCTTCATGTCAACAGATTGAAGGCATATGTTGACAGGGCAGACATGGGCTTACTCATGGCTACAGATGAGGGGCAGGAGGAAGAGAGTGACCCTCTCCCAGACCTGTTGACTCAGAACCCTGATGATGGCTCAGTTGATGGTGTGGTCTTTTCTGACAGCCTCACTGTCCATCAGCAACAGGACTGCAGACAAGTTCTGCAATCCTACAGACATATGTTCTCTCTGACCCCAAGTCAGACAAACTGGTGCACCCATGAGGGGGACACTGGTGACAGTCTGCCTGTGAAGAGTAAAATCTACAGGCAACCTGACCATGTCAGGGACTGCATAAAAGTTGAGGTACAAAAGATGTTGGAGCTGGGAGTCATTGAACCTTCAGAAAGCCCTTGGGCTAGTCCTGTAGTTCTTGTGCCAAAACCTCACACCCAAGATGGTAAGAGAGAGATGAGGTTTTGCGTGGATTACAGAGGTCTCAATGCTGTCACTAGGACAGATGCCCACCCAATACCTAGGGCAGATGAGCTCATTGACAGACTGGCAGCTGCTAAGTTTTTGAGCACATTTGACCTGACAGCAGGCTACTGGCAAATCAGACTAGCTGAGAATGCAAAGGCCAAAACTGCTTTCTCGACCCCAGGAGGACATTATCAATTTGTGGTAATGCCCTTTGGTTTGAAGAATGCACCTGCCACTTTCCAAAGGTTGGTGAATCAAGTCCTTACTGGGTTGGATGATTATTGTGCAGCTTATCTTGATGATATTGCTGTCTTTAGCTCCACCTGGGAGGATCACCTGGTCCACCTGAGGAATGTTTTAGAGGCCCTGCAAAAGGCAGGCCTCACTATCAAGGCCACTAAATGCCAGATAGGGCAGAGCAAGGTTGTATTCCTGGGCCACCTAGTTGGTGGGGGTCAGGTTCAACCACTGGAGAGCAAGATCCAGACCATAAAGGACTGGACTCCTCCAACTACCCAGACTCAGGTCAGAGCTTTCTTGGGCCTGACTGGGTACTACAGAAAGTTTGTTAAGAACTATGGGTCCATTGTGACACCACTTAATGACTTGACCTCCAAGAAAATGCCAAAGAAAGTTCATTGGACAGTAAGCTGTCAAAAAGCATTTGATGACCTGAAGCAGGCCATGTGCAGTGCACCTATTCTGAAAAGTCCAGACTACTCCAAAGAGTTCATTGTCCAGACAGATGCTTCTGAGTTGGGTGTGGGAGCTGTTCTTTCACAACTTAATATAGATGGTCAAGACCAGCCCATTGCTTTTATAAGTAGAAGGCTGACCCCTAGAGAGAAACGTTGGTCAGCTATTGAGAGGGAGGCCTTTGCTGTGGTTTGGGCCCTGAAGAAGCTGAGGCCATACTTGTTTGGCACTCACTTCAAGATTCAGACAGACCATAAGCCCCTCTTGTGGCTAAATCAGATGAAGGGTGAAAATCCCAAACTTCTTAGGTGGTCCATTTCCCTACAGGGGATGGACTTCACAGTGGAACATAGACCTGGGACTGACCATGCCAATGCAGATGGACTCTCCAGATATTTCCACTTAGAACATGAAGACTCAACTGGTCAAGGTTAGTTTAATGTCCCTAAGTTTGGGGGGGGTTGTGTAGGAGAGTAGGGTCTGCTTTCACCCCCACTTTTTGCTTTTGCTTTACTGGTTTTTCGACTTAGATGTGACTGTGGGCCTGCTAATCAGACCCACAGCCCTGCTGTTCTCTCTCTAAATTGATACTATGTACTTTAGGTGCATAACCCATTTGGATAGGATCACCTTATTGGCCCCTGTACAGTGTACCTTAGGTACCCAGGGCATAGGTGTATCCTAGGCCTACCAGGGGGCTGCAGCATGTATTATGCCACCCCTGGCCTGGCCTTCCATTATGACACAACTGGCTGATCACTCAGCTGGGGCAAGGTCGTGTACTCACTCCTTGCTTAGGTGTAGTATTCCTATACCTATCTTACATATAGACACATGTGTACCTACCAGCCACGCCTATGGCAGGCCTTAACAATCCTGGAGGCAGGGTGCTTGGTAACATGTGAGATGGTGCTCTAGCATGAGCTGAGCCTGTCGGCAGCTTTCGGAACCATGTCCTTATAGCTGTTCTATGATATAGCCTACCATATACTCTTAAAGTGCCTTATAATCTTAAACGGTTATGGTAACTATGGTTTGGCTTTATCAAAACATGTCGTGTAAGGTGTCTAACACTTTGGAATAATACCCCCATCCCATTTCTGGGGATGAGGATATTATCCCTCCCTTCTAGAGGGAGAAGACATGTTGTAACCTACTTACCCGGTTAAAGTTAACCAGAGCCCCAGCATCACAAAATGGATGCTGCTGCCACGACACAAGTCTGACCTCCTGCTGCTGGGAGTGATCCCGGCAAGGGAGGCTTGGACAATAGGTTTCCTGCCTTGGGAGGTGCGAGCACCACCCCAGACAGGCCTTAGTGTATTGGGGCAGGGAGGGATGAAAGAAACGAGACACTGCCTGGGGCAAACAAGGTGCTCCATGCATAGTCCAGTTCAAACCGGTGCTGGGGCACACCAGCCCCAGTCCTGGCGCGAAACTGGACAAAGGGAAGGGGGTGTAACCACCCCCCTCCCAGGTCCCACCCATAAGGCGTGACCTAGCAGGCAACCCAGCCCCCCAGATTTGGATAAGAGTGGTAGCTGGGCCTCAGGAGATTAGATTATCCTGAACCTGCAACTTGAACAGAAACTCTGGACCTTCGACATTCGACGAAAGAAGAAGACTGAAGAATCTCCCTTGTGGCCAAGGAGTGGCTACCCTGTGCAAACAGGCACCATCAAGAGACTACCCTTTGCTTTGCTGAAGTTCTACGAGGGACCGACTGCAGAGCCTGACCAGAGCCTTGACTTCCAGACGTTTCCGACCCTGATCCACATCCACAGCCGAGCTGAGATCCGTGGAGGCGACGAGAGACGTGGGACCGGCTACCTGGGAAAAGTGGCTAGTATCTTCCAGCGCAGCTTCTGAGGTACCCTCGAAGTTGTGCACTGGGGATTGAGAAGCCCCAACCCCAAGCACCATCTGCACCGAAGATCAGCCCCCCACACTCCACGATTCCTGCGTGGGGCCTTTCTGCATTTTTCTGCTTGCCGCGTCTGTCCGGTTGCTTGCCCGTTGGCTAGCGGCCTCTGTGACGACACACCTTGAAATCTTCACTGCTGGTTTGGCTCCTCCAGACTGGCTCCCGCTTCTTTGCAAAAGAGAAGCACCCCAGACCTTCCTGGTCTGCACCAGAACAAGTCCTCCGTTCTTCGTGGGTTCCGCTTGCCAAGGCTTGGTGAGTCCTAGTTCGACTTCGACGCCGCCGACAGCAAGAGCCTTCGTGGGACAGCTCGCCTCCTGGTCCTGGTTGTCCTCGACGTCTCCTGGTACCCGTGGCTGCAGCGACAAGCTTCACCCTTCACCTGCAATCTTCACGACATCGCCTGGTTCCTTCCTGGTTCCACGTGGTCACTGGCTAGTGACCTTGACTCTGTCCCTTCTGCTTGCAGGTACCCTTCCTTCTTGATCCCGGCCTTGGGATCCACCGGACACTCTTCACTGACTGCCTGTCAGCAACTTTCCTTCAGGCATCCATAGAAGTCCACGACGAAACCCGACGCAAGTTCACACCTATGCACCCGCAACCCGTGGGCTAGGTAACTTGGGTACTTCGGTGCTCACAAGGGTAGTGACTATCCTAGGGTCTAGTTTCCGAGTCTCGACTCTCTAGCTGCTTCAGAAGTGTCCTTAAACTGCTTAATTCAAAACTGTACTATTTCTATCGACTATACGCATTACGCGTGAGTGTTTCCACTCTGCACCTAAATCCCGTGGGCCTCCCACTTCCTAACTGTTGCTAGTGTAGTGTAGCCCCAGCGATTCCCTAGGCCTAGGCCTATTCTATTTCCGTGACAGTGGTCCTTATACCACTTGCTTAGTATATGGTTTGCGTGGCCCCTAAGGCCTAACTGTATTACTTACCTGTGTGACTTAATGTATGCTTAAATAAGACTGTGTTGTACTTACCTCTAATCTCATAAAGAGTGCCGAGGGTTTGACTAGAATAAATACACTTTATTTTATATATATACCTGTTGTGGTGTCCTTTCATTTGGTATTCAAGGGATTATATATGGTATCACAGCTGGCTTCACATGCCATTCAGAGTTTAGCCTAAGACTGCTCTTGTCCATGCTACCACTAGGATAGCTGGTCTATAAGGTTGACTTTACAACCAATCACCATAAGGGTTGTTTGGACTGATATAGGGTGTACACTAGAACTAGTGACATCATACATCAGGCCAACTTCTCACAGAGCCAAGCTCTGTTTCCAGGACACTGAGCATTAACGGTTCAGGGCTCAAAGTCTCCCTTATCTTTCATAATCTAAGCCCAGTCTCATTTCACAAAGCTGCCAAAAGTGAGAAAGCGTAATAGCGAAAAACAGGATAACTCCAGCATATTTAGGTGCATAATATAAATGGTGGGCCATGGCACAATATACAAATTAAGCACAATTATGTTTTTTACACGTCACCCCTTATTGTAAGCCTAATGTTGTTACTGTAGTACTAAATTGAAACCTCTCCCTGAGTCTACTGAGCAAAACTGGAGGCTTGACGGTAGGATTGAAGGAACTGTGAGTCCCCCTTTTCATAAAAATAATACCCCTGTCTTGGCCCTGATGAAGACATGCAAATAAATTGTTGGTGGGCTGAAACAGGCTGACCCAGTTGCCAAATGAGTTTTGATCACCATTAAGTTTTCAATCTGTGGGAGCCATACATAAAAATAAAGTTGACACTTTATGCCACAGAAACATTTTAGTGAATTTAGGTACTATCCCTACTAGTTAATATATGGTTCACTGGTATGAGTAGTGTATGTTTTGTACTGAGTATAAGGTGACAACGCCAATTCTGTCTAAAATCTAGGGAAAGCACCTGCAAGAACCAGCCCGGGGGATAGTTTCTAACTGTTTCTTCAAAATCAAGAGACTCAGAGTGAATTAAGGTCCAGCATACATGCTTTAGATCATAGTATAAGAGAAGGGGGTATCAATCAATCAATCATGAGAATTATAAGCGCACTACTCACCCGTGAGGGTCTCAAGGCGCAGGGGGGGGCTGATCAGCAGATCCATATCAACCGAAGAGCCAGGTCTTCAGGGCCTTCCTGAAGGTGTTCAGGGAGGGGGCGGGTCTGATGTCGGTGGGGTGCTCGTTCCAGGTCTTGGTTGCAATGTGGGAGAAGGATCTACCCCCTGCTCTGGCAGTGTATGCAGTTCCTATTAGGATGTGTATTTCTACAAGTTTCTAAAGAGTCGGCAGGGAGCCTGACTCTTTGGGAACAAATACCCTCACACACCTAGGTAGGTGTCATGCTTCATCATTGGGCTCTTGCTCCACGCCGGGCCGGCGCTGCAATGCCGACAGGCACCCTCAATGAGAGTGAGATACACTTTTGCTGATCTAAAATGTGACCAACTCTATTTCAAAGAAAGGTGCTGATCCAGAGCAACAGTGTCCGTAGGGGGCTGACCTAAATCCCTCTCACTGTGTATTTACGAAAAGTACTTGACTGCACCAGATCTGGCAAGTAGTGGCAAAGCCAAAATGCCTGGCTTTAATGTGCTAATGTGTACCAACAAAGGCCTGCACCGAAGCTTGTTGCAAGCGGTAGCACCTTAAAGCCAGACCTAATGGCTTTGCCCAGGCTTGTTTTCATGATGCAGTAGGAGTTTCCTGAACCACATGCCCTGTGTGTGCATCTATGATTAGTGTAGAAAGATCTCTATTTTCCCGATAAACGGTGCTGTGTGAACCAGAACTGACGTGTTTGCTGTTTGCAGCCCATGTGGCCATTAAACTGTTTAACTCACAATATGTGTTCTCTGCTGCACAAAGTGGGGTGCTTTGCCATGGAAGGTAAAGGCGTCTTTTCAGGTAGCGTAGTTAAAGCTGAGATCATTTGCCCCTGCACTGAACCACCTGGGGGCATATTTATGAGAGGTTTGCGTCATGCTTGCACCACGCAATGTGGTACATGTCTGACGCAAACCTCGAAGTCAAATTTATGAAGCCGCGCAAAGCCACTTTGTGTGGCTTTAAATGGCTCCATAAATCTGTAGTAACGCAGCGCAGATCACTGCGTTGAATCACTCTGTGCCAGGGAGACATTCTGTGGGTGTTCCCATGCAACTTCCATGGTTTTTTATGTGTTTGCAGATTTACCAAACCTGGTAACCTTGGGAATGAGCCAAACAGATACACCTCACCAGGGAAAGACATAACAAGGAGAAATATGTTTATTTCTCCTCCTTCTGTCCACTTTCTATGTGCGCTGCATTGTGCAGCACACATAGAAAGAGGAAAAAGTCTCTCAGGATTGTTTTTGTGCAGGAAGGTGCCCCTTCCTGCAGAAAAACTATCCTGCCTACAACACTGGATTGTTGCACCATGGTTCAAGGGTGCCTGCGTTGGCGCTAGTCTGCCAAAACGGCGCAAGGGGAAAGTACAGGAATGCCCCATATTGGATAAATACAGCGCATTCCTGCCCTTGCCTGTGATGCACGGCAGCGCAGTAGGTGATGTGCTGCGCAGCCCTGAGCCACAAATTTCATAAATATACCCCCTGGAGTCTAGAGAGTGCCAAACACGTTGGGTTGGAGGAGATTAAGGAGTTACCCTCCTGAAGCAATGTGGCAACCCTGATCCACACTCATCCACAAATCCCTTCCCCTGAAGGGCACGGAGCCCTCTGCAGGCCAGTACTTCTTACTCACTGCAACATGATTCGAAAAGCATCCATTTCATGTGTAAATCTTTACAATTTCGTGGCAAAAATGATGCCGCCCACTGGTACATACATAATAGATAGCAGAGCCCAACTATTCATGCTACAAACATGATTACTTCAAGCAATGTGGTGGCTCCCAGATGTTCATCCATTTGTTTAGTTGAACAAAATATATTCATGGGAAGCACACCACTTTGTCCCTGTACCCCACAACAGCAGTGTGTGCTGCATATGGAGCCACATCTCATACCTCAGGGTGTTGGTGGATCTCTGGGCCCCCACTTTCTCCACTCTGTGAAACACACTTTAATGGAAATGGGGAGAAGCTTCCATCATGGGCTTTGATTTTGAGCTCTTTTGTCAGCTGTTGGCGTTCTTTAAACCATGTGATGCAGTTGCTGCACAGGTGTGCTGTGGGCAGATGTGGTGGGAGGAGGTGGAGTAAACAACAAATAGCGCTAGGGGTCTAGAAAGTGGATATGGAGGAGGTGCGCCTCGAAGGCTCTGCGCTTCTGGGTAACACACGACCAGGGAGCGAAGAAATGACATTGTGAGCCACAGAACATCGGATTGCTGTGACTGAATGCAACCGAGCAGCCTGCTGATGAACGACTCACAGCGTGTCTGAGACGCAAGAAGGCATCAGGAGACAAAGGAACATTCTAGAATGATTATTGTTAGTGATCCATGACTGAGTAAAGGTAAATCTTGTCTCTTTGCTGGATGGCCCCTTTAGGTGGTGAAAGACAGTGCTTATTTTGTGGCAGTGGTTACTGGCGCTTGGCACTGGCACTTACTTCTTGACGCCGGCATATATTTATGACAATTAACCACATGGTGGCGAAATCTGCTTATTTTCAAACATCAGTAGATGATGTAACAATACAAAATAAATGTAACACAATAATACTAGCCCCTCCAGGCCATTTTTACAGCTCTGAGTAACCTGGAATTTTGAGACAGTTCCAGAGGTGTGACAGCGAGTAGGTAGCATTGCTACTGCCATTTGGCAGTGCTGTCAGAGAGAATGTGCAGTGAGAGCCGCAGTTGGCTCCTGAGAAATATATTGGGCCCTGGCGCTTATTTTTCCACAAATTAAGCACGGTAAATGGTGACCACAATGTGCCCCGGTCCACAACATTTAACTAGTATTGGAAAGAGCCAGCAAGGCTTCAAATGAAAAGCCTTGTGTCTGTTTTCCCTTTGTTGTCTGTTCATATTTGGGTCAGGGTAGCAGATTTCTACCCTGTATGCCTTGTTCTGTCAAAGCGTAAAGACTTCTGAAAGCAAGTTTTCCATGAGGGTCCTGTTGCGAGTAACAACCCCCTTTTCTGTTCACAACTTAATCACTGTATGGTCAAAGAGTATCACAAGGAGGAATCAGTAGCTGTTCAGTACACAAAGGCCTACTACAACTAGTCATGTGACTGAGGAGCAGACTGCAGGCACTAAATGGTTAGAACAAGTAAATGTCAACATTCTAAAAATTGCCTTTTCAGAATTGTGACTTAAAACCTGACTTTACCATGAAAGAGGGATTTTAATTGCAATTCTATAGAGGCCAAACTCGAAATTCCTACCTACTCCCAATCACAAGTTAACTTGTTCTAAATGTAATAAGGTAACCCAATGTTATGATATGGGAGAGTTAGGCCTCGCAGTAGTGAAAAACAAATGTAAGAGTTGTTCACTACCAGCACAAGTAAACCTTAAAAGTACATGTCCAACTTTTTAACTCCACTGCACCCTGCTGTCTGGGTTGCTTAGGGCTTACCGTAGGGGTGAGTTATATGAATTGAAAAGAAAGGTTTATGTTTGGCAAAATGTTTATTTTCCTTGGTCAAAATGGCAGTTTAAAACTGCACACACAGACTGCAATGGCAGGCCAGAGACAAGTTTTAAAGGGCTAGGTACAATACCTGCTGCAAGCCCACTAGTAGCATTTAATTTGCAGTCCCTGGGTACATGTAGTACCACTTTACTAGGGACCTGTAAGTAAATTAAATGAGGCAATTGGGTGAAAGACAATTTTACCATGTTTAGAGGAGGAAGCATAAGCACTTTAGCACAGGTTAGAAGTGGTAAAGTGCAGAGTCCTAAAAACCAACAAACACAAATTCAGCGAAACAGGAGCGGTGAACGCAAAAGGTTTGAGGGTGACCCTGCAGAGAGGGCCATGTCCAGCACTTATCTTTTGCTGAAGCAAGAAGTAAAAAGAACATGGTTGAGCAAGCTTGAAAGCTGAAAGAAGAAGCATCCTAAAACAGAGTGATTGTGCTGTGACCGCAAGGATGAGAGTCACATCACGTTTGGAAAAACAGGAAACCAAGATTGCACAACCAGGGTGCGTGGACATAAAGTTAAGAAAATATATTCAGTCTAGGAGCTGTGTAGATATGCGACAGAACATCGATGCCCAAATTTATGACAAACTCACCCAATGCAGCACAGCAACTAAACTAAAATTACTGTGCTGCACTGTGTGAAAGGGAGAACAGAACAGCACCATATTTACTTACATGTGGCACTGTTTTCATCTCGCCCTGCATTGGTACACTAAAGGTTGCCATGTGCAAAGCACACACCCGTGCACCATAGTGCAATGGTGTGTACATTCTATAAGGAATCGATTTTAGTATCAAAACTATCCTTCAAACCTTTTCCTGCTTTGTATGTGTGCTGTACAATGCAGCACATGTGCAAAGTAGGAACATTGAGAAGAAATGAAAATATTTCTCTTTGTTACACCTGCCTTGAAGAGGTGTTAGATTTTGGCACAAATCCCTGTCTATGATTCTTTGTGGATATGGATTTGCATCAAAACCGATTGATGGTTGTGCAGGAAACCTCATGTACCACCAATGGAACACCCCTTGATGCAAAGTAATGCAGAGCAGAGCGCCACTCTGGGTTATTTTGAGAAACTATCTTACTCAAATTCTGATTTACATTGGATAGTAAATCGCTTTGCGTCGGGTTTGTGTTACAAAAGTAATGCAAACCAGAGGTGGGCATTAGTAATTCTGGCCCGCAGTTCGCAGTGGCATCAGGATGGTCCCCCAGATGTTGCCTCAGATGCCCTCCACTGAAGTTTCTCTGGTATAATGGGATTTCATTTCAAGTCCCCCAAGTCTGAGACAGATCACCCAATTGATTCATTTAGATATTGAATGGATATCACTGGATCAATTTAGTTGCTAAATACTACAGCCCCTGGGGTCAATCATCTGACAAAATACAAGATGTGTGGCCAGACCTGTGGGAGCCCACCTCAACAGAGAGGGGTCATCCAATGCGTGAATATTAGAACTAGTCTCTCTGTGATCACTCACCCACTGACTCAAGGACTGATGGCGATGATTGGCATTTGGTAGAGTTCAAACATGTGGCAAGCAACAGAATGAGAATACCCTTACTGAGTGTCAACCACTTCACCAGGATTGTGCTGAACCACGTACAAATCCTCTTACTTCCTAAAATCGACGTGAATAAACACAACAAAAAAATAAAAAAGAGTAACAACACTCAATCAAAAAAATATCTGGCTGAACTGATACATCGCAGGCTGACCCTGTCTGTTAAGCTCTGATCAGTTTACACAATATTTACATCCCAGACAGGGATGAGTGACATCAACAATAGCCCACCCCTAGGGGCTGCAGTATAATTGTTGCTTCCTGACGTGATGAATGGGCTTGGGAAAAAAATATGCATGTTTAGGTCAAAGCCTACCAGAAAGCAGAGCTGTCAGGTTTGCTAACTACATTTTGGGGACATTCGGAAAACTTGCTTACCATTGGCTTTCTGGTTTCTAACTCACATTTTCTTGTTTCCTATTTGCTGGCCATATTTGTTTTAAACTGCCCGGCTTGAGTTCTTCCCTTCCGTTGCTCAAAACTTATTTACTGTGTACTTCTGAGTGCTCCTTTTCCGTAAAAAGGCCTTTAAATAGTGTTCTTATATTGTCAAATTTGCTGAGACTTCAAAGACAAAGGTCAAATGTCAGGCTCCTTCTTACGAGGTAGCTTGGTGTTTACTTTTCTTTCTCTGTCTTCAAAGTGAGAGCATTTATGAGACAATCTTGCTGGGAAACATAAGGCTTTTTCTAGCACACAACAAAAATGAACTGTGCTCATATTTCAAAATATATCATAATTAGGAAAGTAAAAATTACGTTTTTTTTGTAATTCTGAAGTGTGGTATAAATAAATGTTTGAATACGATCAAAACACATCAATACACTAGGTGATGTAATTTCTATACATTACCGCTTGTGCGTTGTATACTTTTAGCAGTAAAACTGTATGTCTGTGAATATGTAATGGCCATTTCAATTGAAGATGTGTTATCTGTAATGGCAGTGGGATACCACATCTTTCATACTCCACTTTACCCCACTGCACTCTACTCTGCACCACTTCTCTCTATGCCTCTCTACTCTGCTCTATGCCAAGGCATTCTACCCAA
Organism: Triturus cristatus; assembly: GCF_964204655.1. Taxonomy (NCBI): domain Eukaryota; kingdom Metazoa; phylum Chordata; class Amphibia; order Caudata; family Salamandridae; genus Triturus; species Triturus cristatus. The sequence goes on from NC_140589.1 coordinate 46,663,743, forward strand.
CTCCACTGTACTATGAGCCACTGCACACTTCCCCACTGCACTCTATACCACTCCAGTCTACTCTGCACCACTCGACTCTGCGCCACTCGACTCTGCGCCACTCTACTCTGCAACATTGCAATCTTTGCCACTGCACTGTACGCTGTACCACTCTATGCCAGTGCACTCCATGCCATTTTAGTCTACTCTGTACCACAGCACTCTCCGCCACTCTACTTTATGCCACTGCACTCTACCCTGCATCACCCCACTCTATGCCACTGCATGCTACTCTGAAACAATCTACTGTGCTCCACTCCACTCTGTGCCACTCCACTCTACACCACTGCAATCTATGCTGTACCACTCTAATCTGCACCACCCTACCCTACTGCGTACCACTCTAACCTGCAACACTGCATTCTACGCCACTCTACTCTAGGTCACTGCACTCTATGACAGTCTATTCGGCAATATTGCACTCTCTGCCACTGAACTCTACACCACTCTACTCTGTGCCATTGCACTCTATGCCACTACACTCTATGCCATTCTACTATGCATCACTTCACTCTATGCCATTACACTCTACCCTGCACCACTCCAATCTAGACCACAACGCTCTGCTCTGCAACACTGCACTCTCTGCAAATGACATACACACCATTCTACTCTGCACCACTGCACTGTATGCCACTAAGCTCTACTCTGCACCACCCTACTGTATGCCACTCTACACATATGCACGGTATGCCCCTACACTCTACGCCACTCTACTCTGCATCGCTACACTCTTGTAACGTCCTGGCTTTCTCGGGGTTGGGACAAACAGACGACGGACCAGAGAAATGGAGGTTTAAGGATGATTTAATAAACAGATAAACAACTACAGACAACAAAGAATACCGGTACTGGAATCACCAGTTAAAGTACGATACCCATTCACAGCTCGTCTAACCGTCCTCCGCATGCACACCGGACCCGGTATGCTCCAACGGAGGGCACAGTGCTAAGCAGTGGCCGACAATGCCACTCGACTGCTGTGAAGGGTAGTTCCAAGGTTGTGGAATCTACGGGGGGCACGTGGGAGTCACCCGGCCGGGCTCTCTACCACCTGGGAACAGCCGCTCTACCAGTATCCCCCAGAGTACTGCCACAACACAAAGACGCTGGGAACACCTCCTAGTGTGCGTCTCTTGTATCCGGGTTTAAGTGATGATACCCAAGGTGGCGCAGAGAATGGATGGGAGCAGCCGCTCTACCTATCCCAGTTCTCCTACGAGTGTCGATGGCTAAGACGCGGAAACACCTCCTAGATAGCGTCTTAGCTCTAAGCGTGTGTTTACCCAAGGAACGAGGGTTGGGAGCTTCGGCTCTACCAACGGGACTTGTGCCCAATGACGTTGAATACGGCTCTCAGAACGGGAAAGGACACGGGCAGGAAGCACACGCCAGCACCTCTCCTCCGCTCCTTAGAATGTTCCTTCCGCCGCTCAACTCACCAACGGGTCCGTGTACCTCAACCAGGTACTCCGGCAAAGATCAGAATATCCGACGCCGAGTCCCAGTGATCTTCTCCTTAAGTAGTACTCTCGGCGTTGTATAACCATGACTCTTGAGTTGCATAGCATGAAAACTAGGCGTTCCCCTTGGTGTTATGCAACCAGAACTCTTGAGTTGCATAACATGAAAACTAGGCGTTACCCTTGGTGTTATGTAACCAGAACTCTTGAGTTGCATAACATGAAAACTAGGCGTTTCCCTTGGTGTTATGTAACCAGAACTCTTGAGTGGCATAAGGCAATTGTTGCCGGAGGGCATTCTGGGAGTTGTAGTCCGCTCTCCTCCATGCGCACCAGGTTCACGGAAGTGGCATCGTGGGAGGGAATCCATGTGCGGGAGGGGATTCCTGACAGTAGATCCCCCTCCCATCAGCGCCCCCATCAGGACCAGCACAGGAAGGATATCGACGATGGAACGACGATACCAGACGAGGAGCGTGAACCCCCGCCGCAGGTTCCCATGACTGCTCCTCGGGTCCGTACCCCTTCCATGCCACCAGATACCATAGTTTGCCCCTGCGCCACTTGGAATCCAAGATACCAGCCACCTCGTACTCCACCTCCGAATCCACAGTCACCGACACCGGCGTACGAGGCCTCACCGCGTTCGCGGGTTTCAAGAGGGAAACGTGGAACACGGGATGGATCCGCAGGGACTGGGGCAGGCACACTTTCACGTTCACCGGGCTGATGCATCGAAGGATCCTATATGGGCCCATGAAGCGTGGATGGAACACGCTACTTTTCTTGAATCTTATGTGCCGTGTAGAGACCCAGACGTAATCTCCAGGTTTGTAGACCGGTCCAGGCCTTCTCCTCCTATCAGAAAAGGCTTTATACGTGGCCTTAGCCCCCTCCAGGGCAACTAGAGAACTCATCAAGGCCTCCTTGATGCGGGCCACCCTCTTGGCTGTTGTCGGCAATCTGTCTTCCCTGACCGGGTGCAGAAACGGCAAGAACCAGGGATGATGGCCGTCGTTACTATAAAAAGGGGAGGCCTTGGTGGAACAATGTGTGGCGTTGTTATACGCGATTTCCGCGATCCAAAGTAGGTCCACCCACTCGTCCTTCCCTTGCGCTCCGTCTGGCCGTCCGTCTGCGGGTGATAACTCGTGGACATGGCAGACTTGACGTGTAACGCCGAACACCAAGTTTTCCAGAAGTGCGACGTGAACTGAGACCCCCTGTCCGACACGATCACGTTGGGTAGGCCATGTAGTCTCACTACATTCTTCAATAACAACGACGCCAGCTCTCCTGCCGAAGGTACCTGTTTGCAAGCGAGGAAGTGCCCCATCTTCGTGAGATAGTCCACCACCACCAGTATGGCCGTCTTTCCTTGATCCTTTGGTAGCCCGACAATGAAGTCTAAGGATATGTTTTCCCAGGGTTTGGTCGGTGTAGGAAGGGGTTGGAGGAGTCCTTGCGATCTTCTGTGGTCCGATTTCATGGATGCGCAAATGGTACATGATGAACACCAATTCCGGACGTCTGTTCTCATGGCAGGCCACCAGAACTGCCGTCCTAGGCTCGCTACGTCTTTTCGACACCCAGATGGCCGGCACAGGGAGACACGTGGCACCAGGTGAAGGCCTGTTTTCGAAGCCTAGACGTGGGTAACAACATACATCGTCCTTTCACCGGAATCCCGTCCTTCATCTGCCACTCCTTGTGACTGCGAAGCCACCTCCGCCACATGACGGTATGGGTCCCCTTCTGGACCCCCCTGAGGAACGTCTGTGGTTGAATCACCCCTATCACAACTCCTGGAGGGACGATGGAATGTTCGGCAACCGGCTGCGGATCCCTGCCATTCGATTGCCTCGAAAGCGCGTCCGCTTTCCTGTTTTCCGTACCGGGTCGGTATGTGATGTGGATATTGAAACCGGAGAAAAAGATCATCCACCTCATTTGACGGGGAGACAAATGCCGCGCCGCTGTCAGAAACTGGAGGTTTCTGTGGTCCGTATACACTGTAACCACGTGTCTGGCCCCCATTAACAAATGCCTCCACTCAGCAAATGCGTCCTTTATTGCGAGTAGTTCCTTCTCCGCAATATGGTAATTGCGTTCCGCGTCGTTCAATTTACGAGACATGTACGCCACAGGATGGAGCAAACCCGACACCTCATTCCTCTGAGATAGAATGGCACCCAGCGCCACATCAGAGGCGTCCGCTTCTACCACATAGGGTAATTCCGGATTCGAGTGAGCTAGCACCGGGGCGGTGCTGAAGGCCTTCTTGAGGGCCACAAATGCTTTTTGTGCTTCCGGTCCCCACACGAATTCCTGAGACTTCCTTAGTAGTTGCGTGATCGGGGCAACCAAGCCAGAAAACCCCTCAATAAAACGCCTATAAAAGTTGGCGAAGCCTATGAAGCTCTGGACTTCCTTTACTCCTCGGGGCACCGGCCACTCCTCCACCGCTCTGATCTTGCGTTCCGCCATCTCCTGTCCGTTGGGGCTCAGCATCACCCCAAGGAATTCCACTGTTGTGAAGTGGAAGTCACATTTGCTGAGTTTGCAGTATAGCATGTTGTCCCTCAGTTTTTTGAGAACCGCGGATACGTGCTGTACGTGTTCTTCCTCTGAGTTGGAGTAGATGAGTATGTCATCTATGTAAACGACCACGTAGATATCCAGTACCTCCCGGAACACCTCATTGAGGAAGTATTGGAAGGCGGCAGGGGCATTGCATAGTCCGAACGGCATGACGAGGTACTCAAAGAGCCCGAACCTGGTCTTAAAGGCGGTTTTCCATTCGTCGCCGTCCCTCATGCGCACAAGATGGTATGCCCCCTTGAGATCAAGCTTTGTGTATATTTGGGCCTTTTTTACCTGTTCCAGGAGAACGCTTATGAGAGGCAGGGGGTACCGGTTTTTTATGGTTATCGCGTTCAAGGCCCTAAAGTCCACGCAGGCCCTCAATTCGCCATTCGCTTTCGGAATGAAAAAGAGAGGCGATGCGGCAGGGGATTTCGACGGCCTGATGAACCCCAGCCCTAGTAACTTATCCAAATATCCCCGTAGATGTACGTTTTCGGGTTCTGTGAGCGCATACAGTCTGCCGCTGGGAACGCTAGCCCCCGGAACCAGGTCGATTTGGCAGTCGAACGGTCTATGTGGAGGGAGCACCTCCGCTCGGATTTCATCGAAGACGTCCCCGAAACTGTGATACACTCTGGGCAGCTTTACGTACTTTTCTGCTGCCGTGGCGACCGTGTGACCTTCGCCTACCTCACCTTCATGGGGGTCCTGCCGCATGCCGCACCATTGTTCACAAAACGGGGAAGTCATCTCAATGTGATGCGTAGGCCAATCCACCGTTGGGTTATGTTTTTGGAGCCAGGGTAGACCCAATATGACCCCGTACTGCGGGGCTCTGATTATGCTAAAATCGATACGTTCGTTATGCAGTTTTCTGAACCTCACCGGTATTTCTCCTGTGTGCTGTCCGATAGGTCCGGTCACCAGACTTCTCCCATCCACTGCATACACCTCCTCTGGTATCTGTTTGGGAAGGAGAGTGAGACCCAGTCTCCGTGCTTCATTGTAGTCCATGAACATGCCCGTGGCTCCTGAATCAATCATGGCTACCACAGGTATCCACTGGTCCTGCACTCCTACGTGTAAGGTAATAAACAAATGTCTTCGCCCTTTTTGATTCGGGCTCAACATGGAAGGGATGTGGGTGTGACTCCAAGATGCCCCTTCCCTAGACCCGGAGTCCCTCAGTTTTCCGCCGGTGCGTCCACCACTGCTGTCACCGTTTTGTTCGCTCGGTATCGTGAGGTTTTTGGCTTGGCTGGACACTCGCGTACATAGTGCCCCTTTTTCCCGCAGTAAAGGCAAAGGCCTTGCTTGCGGCGTGATTCTTTTTCAGTGGCTATAAGGCTCGCCCTTATAGCTCCTATGTCCATGGGTTCCGTCCTGGTGGAGGAGTTGTTCTCAGGGCCACCCATCGAAACATATGACGGCAGCGCTTTCCCTTTCCTCTAGTGATCGCCCTTTCTTTCGTTCAATCTATGGTCCAGCCGTAGCACCAGGTTGATCAAGCCTTCACATGTCTTGGGTTGGGGGTCGATTTGTGCTACCACATCTTTGAGCTCTTCGCTCAAGCCCTGGTGAAACAGCGCGGTTTGTTTGGCTATGGGCCACTTGGTTTCGGCCACTAACCTTCGAAAAGCATTAAGGTACTGCACCAGATCATTGTTGCCTTGCCTCAGCTCCAACATCTCTCGATCGGCAGTATACGAGTCCGCCCTTCGATCAAACACCTTCAAGAATTCCTCGCGGAAGGCTCCCCTATCACATAGGATAGGGTCGTCCCTGCTCACCAGTGGGACTGCCCATTGCGCCGCGTTCCCAGCAAGATACGAGATCAGAAAGGCCACTCTGGCTTGGCTGGTAGGAAAGGCCTTTGGTTTGCAGGACAGATGCAGTGCTACTTGAGTGAGGAATACCTGCACTGTGTTGGGGTCTCCGCTGTACATCTCTGGTGTCGCCAAAGGAATGACTACGGGCATCTCTACCACAACTGCAGGAGCCGTGGCCGTGTGAGAGGCACCCGCCTGTAGCGGATCGTTCTGCAGAGCGTCCATTCTAGCCTTAACGTCTGCTGTTTCCTGTCTGGAAGCGGTGAGCTCGTTTTGCATCGCGGCTAAGACGGCCAACACATCCTCAATCGTGGCCATGTCGTTCGCCCAACCAGGAGATAGTTATGGAAGAGGTCGGATATTATGTAACCAGAACTCTTGAGTTGCATAACATGAAAACTAGGCGTTTCCCTTGGTGTTATGTAACCAGAACTCTTGAGTGGCATAAGGCAATTGTTGCCGGAGGGCATTCTGGGAGTTGTAGTCCGCTCTCCTCCATGCGCACCAGGTTCACGGAAGTGGCATCGTGGGAGGGAATCCATGTGCGGGAGGGGATTCCTGACAACTCTACACCACTGTACTCTATTCCAATCCACTCTTAGGCACTACACTCTGCACCTCTTCGCTCTACTTTGAAACAACCTACTCTATGCCACTGCACTCTACACCATTCTATTCCACTCCACGCCCCTGCAATCTACCTAGTGCCCCTCCACTCTACTCTTCACCACTCTACGCCACTGCACTCTACACCATTCTATCCCACTCCACGCTCCTGCAATCTACCCAGTGCCCCTCCACTCTACTCTTCACCACTCTACTCTATGCCACTGCACTCTGTGCCAATGCACTCTACACCACTTTACTCAGAACCAATACACAGTACGCCACTGTACTGTACTTTGGTATACTCTACCCTGCAATACTGTAGTGTATGTCACTGCACTTTACACCATTTTACTCTACATTACTTTTCTCTACACCACTTTACACTGCACCACTGTACTATACGTTTCTGCACTCACACACCAATGCACTCTGCACCACTGCACTCTATGACACTCAACTTGGCAACACTGCACTCTCCGCCACTACACTCTACTCTGCACTACTGCACTCTATAACACTGCACTCCTTGCAGCTGCACCACTCTGCACTACTGAATGACAACGCACTATAAGCCACTGCAATCTATGCCAATCCACTCTACACCTCTGTAATCTACACCAATCTACTCTATGTCAATGCACTCTACTAGACTATGCAGCACTGCACTCTACACTGCTCCAGTCAAGGCCATTCCACTCTACTCTGCACCACTCCACTCTCCGCCTGTGCACTCTACTCCAGTACTCTATGCCACTTCATTCTGCCCTTTAACACTCCACTCAACCCTGCACCACTCCACTCTATGCTATTTCATTCTACTCTGAAACAATCTACTCTACACCACTGCACTCTATGCCACTGCACTCTACTGCACTTTACAGCATTCCACTCTACGCTGCACCACTCTATGCCACTCTACTCTACTCTGCACCACTCTATTCCAAGCCACTGCGCTATATGCATTCTACTCTAAACCATTGTACTCTACGCCAATGTACTCTATACCACTTTACTCAAAACCAATGCACTGTATGTCACTGCACTCTACGCCAACTACTCTGCTCCACTGCACTCTATGCCACTATACTCTAATTGACAACACTCTACTACACTGCGCTGTACATCACTGCACTCTATGCCACTCTATTCTACTCAGCACCACTGTACTGTAAGCCACTGCTCACTACTGCACTCTATGCCGTTGCACTCTAGGCCATTGCACTCCACACCACTGCACTCTACACAATTGCACTCTGCGCAACTGAACTCTACACCGCTCTACTTTACTCTGCACCACTCTACTCTATGCCACTACACTCAACACCAATGCACTCTACGACACTCTACTCTGCAACACTGCACTGTCCGCCACTCTAGTCTGTGCCACTTCACTCTATGCCGTTGCCCTGGATGCCGCTGCACCACTCTATGCCAATGCACTCTATGCAATGCACTCTACACCATTACACTATACTCCACTACACTCTATGCCACAGCGCTCTATGTCATTGCACTCTATTCCACTGTACTCTATACCAATCCACTTTACACCTCTCTACTCTATGCCAATGCACTCTACTCTACTATGCACCACTGCACTCCAGATCACTCCAGTCTAGGCCACTCCATTCTATGCCATTTCACTCTACTCAAACATTCTACTCAACACCACTGCACTCTATGTCACTGCAATCTATGCCACTCTATGCCACTCCACTCTACGCTGTGCCATTTTACTCTACTATGCACCACTCTACACCACCGTGCTCTGCCCCACTCTACTATAAACCACTGCACTCTACACCAATGAACTCTACACCACTGCTGTCTACACCACCATACTCTTATCTGCAACACTCTCTGCCACTGCATGCTATGCCACTCTTTACCATTGCCCTCCATCAATTGTCCTACGTCAGTGCACTCTATACCTCTCTATTCTGCTCAGCACCACTGTACTGTATGCCACTGCTCTCTACAACACTCTACTCTCCAACACTACTCTACACCACACAAAGCACTCTACACCATTGCACTCTACACCACTGCACTCTACGACAGTCTACTCTTCAAGACTGCACTCTCTGTTACTGAACTCTATGTTACTCTACTCTGCACCACTACACTCTATGCTACTGCACTCTATACTACAGCTCTCTACTCTGCACCACTCAACTCTATGCCACTCTGCTGCACTCAACACCAATGCACTCTACGTCACTACATTCAAATCTAATCTGCACCATTGTACTCCACACCACTGCACTCTCCACCACTGCACTCTACACCACTGCACTCTACACCACTCTACTCTACATCTCTGCACTTTATCCTGCACCACTCCACTCTACCCTCAACACTCCACCCTGCACCACGTCACACTATGCCATTGCACTCTATGCCACTCTACTCCACTCTGCACCACTCAACTCTATGCCACTCTGCTGCACTATATGCCAATGCACTCCACGCCACTACATTCTAATCTAATCTTCACCACTGTGCTCGACACCACTGCACTCTACACTACTCTACTCTACACCTCTGCACTTTATCCTGCACACCACTCCACTCTACCCTGCACCACTCCACCCTGCACCACTTCACTCTACGCCATTTCACTCTATGCCACTCTACTCCACTCTGCGTCACTCCACTCTATGCCATTACACTCTAAGGCACTGCAATCTCCACTCTAATGTACTCTGCACCACTCTACTCTATGTCACTGCACGCTACACTATGTTACTCAAAACAACAGTAGTCTATGCCACTGCACTATACGCCAGTCAACTCTGCACCACTGTACTTAACACCACTTCACTCTAGGCCATTCTACAACACTCCACTCTATGGAACTCCACTCTATGATGCTCTACTCTATTAAACTCTACTCCACTCTACAACACTACTCCACTCTATGACGCTCTACGCAAATACCTCACGCAACTCCATTCTACTTTTCTCCACACTATTCTAAGACTCGGCACTCCACTCTACACTACTCCACTACACTCCATGCCACTCCACTCTGTGACATTCTATGCCATTCCACTCTACTATACTACTCTATGCCACTCCACTCTATGACGCTCTACGCAAATACCTCACGCAACTCCATTCTACTTTTCTCCACACTATTCTAAGACTCGGCACTCCACTCTACACTACTCCACTACACTCCATGCCACTCCACTCTGAGGCACTCTATGCCATTCCACTCTACTATACTACTCTATGCCACTCCACTCTACGACAATCTAGTCTGCTCTACACCACTCTACTCTCTAACACTCTCTCCACTCTACAAAGCTCCCTCTACGCCACTCCACTACGCTGCTCTACACCACTCTATGACACTCTATGGCGCTCCACTCTAAACACTCTACTCCACTCTGACACTACTCCACTCTATGACACTCAACTCTACGACACTGTTCTGCATTCTACACCCTTCCACTCTGAGACACTCTACTCCCACCTCAAAACTCTTCACCACTCCACTGTATGCCCCTCCACGACACTCAACTCAACACTATGCCACTACACGACTCCCTACGTCACTCCATAACACTGCACTCTCCATTACATCACTAACTTATGGCCATGCTGAACAGAAGCCATACTGGAGTACAACATGGCTATACCATATTGGCAACGCCAATAGCTCTTGATAGGCGAAACCTATTGGTTTTGCTAATGCTTGTCTATTTTAAGTTATTTAGTAGGTATAAATATGTGTTTCAAAAATTAAAGAAAGCGGCTAGGCTGTCGGCTTTGTATCTCTAGACCAGGGTCCAGTCCAAGCTTCAGCTCTTGTCAAGTCACCTTGTCTCCAAACAAAAATCTGGAATATGCGATGTACAACGCAAACCGTAAATGTGTAGACCCCACTTGAGGGGGCAGTTATGAAAGTGCAGCGCTCAATTGCCGCTGAGCTACGTTTGTGCTTTAAAAATAAGAATATACATATGTGGTTTAAATAATTCTGTCGAAAAGGGGGGAGGGTGTGGCCTAATGGCTAGGGCAGTTGATCTCAAATCGGGGGAACCGGGTTTGAATCTCGGCAACGATCAACATCCTGTGATTCTGGGCAAATCACTTAGGGGCATATTAACAAGAAACAGCGTTAAAATTATCGCCGCTTTAGCAGGCAGAAAACTGCCGCTAAAGTGGCGATAATGGGCTTGATAATATGCCGCAGAGAATTCCATAGAAGCCCATGTTGACACCAGAACCTGGGCTTCTATGGGAATTCTCAAGGGCATATTATCAAACCCATTATCGCCGCTTTAGCGGCAGTTTTCTGCCGCTAAAGCGGCGATAATTTTAACGCCGTTTCTTAATAATATGCCCCTTAATCTCACCGCGCCTACCAAAAGTGAATGTGTCCTTGTTTAACGCAACTGGTGCTCATGTAAAGCGCTCTGATACCTGACACCTTCGGGTCAAGTTCGCGCTATATACTACGAAAAACAATGAGGATTGCAGTTTTACCCCTGTAAAAAACAATTGACTGCTAACTTTCAGAAGCAGGAGTAAAACACTGCTATTCACAATTACCGAAACTCCTTCCATCGCGCAGGGGCCCGCTGTTATAATTCATGGTGTCTGCATGTTGTCAAACAAAAAGGGTCGAAAGTTCCCAGCAAATGAGTCTCCACAGTAACTTTAGAATCCGGACGCAACTAATGGAAAAACTTATATCTATTCTTGATATGTCAAAAATAATTTCAATACATGTAAAACTTAGGCCCTCAAATCGTCCCTACAAGGAAATCCTCAGGCCGCAGCCTTCTAGCCCATCATAACCCCACAAATCACACACACATTACACCCATGTGCCCTTCCTTGATGGCATCATTCCGTGTGGGACACAGCCCTTATCTCGTGACCTGTGGCTGTGGCCTTGTTATCATGTGTGAGTTTCAGTGTTGCTTCATTTGTTGATTGCGCAGAAATCCTGGTAGCCCCGCCCCTATATTATTTTTAGAAATGCTTGTTTTCCTGCCATGCAGCTGTGACACTGTGCCACAGACCACAGCTCTTACTCAATGCCATGTGAGCAGCTGTTTCACTGGACCTTTGGCTTAACCAATCCTGGCCTGACTAAATATCACTGAAAGAGAAAGTGATAACAAGCTTTGGCAAAGCCAACAGAGGAAGAGTTTGGTAATAATTGGACAACTTTGTGCATGCTGCCCAACCCTGTCCTTTAAATTGAAATGCCATAATGAACCTATTTATTGGGTTATCACGAGGTGGAGGCAGGCCCCTACGCTGAACAGACCGCATTATTAAGATTAAGTTGTCCCTGCTATGGATGGTGGCAGAGGAGGACAATTGCATTGTAATGTAGTGAACTTAAATGACATTGGCATCAAAATATTTAGAGAAATGACCAGCATTTTCATTACATCTTTGAGATTCTAGGCCATGCACTTATTTACTTTGTAAACAAAAAAATGTGTAAAATAAATGAACGTGCAAGGACAATTAGTAACAAGCATTTGCAATGCAATAGGTCTCGCATTAGTACAAGTTTGAGCTATTAGCGTTGCTAATAATAATGCAACGCCAATAACTGAAACATTTAGTAATGCGAGACCTATTGCATTGCAAATGCTTGTCTTTGTTGCAACGTGGTGCAGGCGAGCAACACTGAGGGGCGGTTTGTGAGGGAAGAAACTGGATTAGGGTAAGAAACATGGTGGTCTGCGGGAAGCAACGTGGCAGGGGTGGAGGAGCTGGTGCGAAGAAACATCGGGGTATGGGGAGGAGAAGCAACGGTCGAGAGAAGAGGATGCAAGGGGGAAGCAACATGGAGGGTGGGAATGCAGGGGAGAAGAAACTGGTGAGAGAGGAATGTAGTGTGCCCAGCGGAGAAGCACACAGGCGACAAAGCTATGGGGGTATACTGGGCGGGGAGGTGAAGCATTGGGTGAGAGAGGAAGGTACAGGGGAGTCAGAGTAGAAGCACACAGGCAACAAAGCTTTGGGGGTATACAGCGCGGGGAGGTGAAGCATTGGGTGAGAGAGGAAGGTACAGGGGAGTCAGTGGAGAAGCACACAGGCAACAAAGCTTTGGGGGTATACTGGGCGGGGAGGTGAAGCATTGGGTGAGAGAGGAAGGTACAGGGGAGTCAGCGTAGAAGCACACAGGCAACAAAGCTTTGGGGGTATACAGCGCGGGGAGGTGAAGCATTGGGTGAGAGAGGAAGGTACAGGGGAGTCAGAGTAGAAGCACACAGGCAACAAAGCTTTGGGGGTATACAGCGCGGGGAGGTGAAGCATTGGGTGAGAGAGGAAGGTACAGGGGAGTCAGCGTAGAAGCACACAGGCAACAAAGCTATGGGGGTATACTGGGCGGGGAGGTGAAGCATTGGGTGAGAGAGGAAGGTACAGGGGAGTCAGTGGAGAAGCACACAGGCAACAAAGCTTTGGGGGTATACTGGGCGGGGAGGTGAAGCATTGGGTGAGAGAGGAAGGTACAGGGGAGTCAGCGTAGAAGCACACAGGCAACAAAGCTTTGGGGGTATACTGGGCGGGGAGGTGAAGCATTGGGTGAGAGGAAGGTACAGGGGAGTCAGTGGAGAAGCACACAGGCAACAAAGCTATGGGGGTATACTGGGCGGGGAGGTGAAGCATTGGGTGAGAGAGGAAGGTATAGGGGAGTCAGTGGAGAAGCACACAGGCAACAAAGCTTTGGGGGTATACTGGGCGGGGAGGTGAAGCATTGGGTGAGAGAGGAAGGTACAGGGGAGTCAGCGTAGAAGCACACAGGCAACAAAGCTTTGGGGGTATACAGCGCGGGGAGGTGAAGCATTGGGTGAGAGAGGAAGGTACAGGGGAGTCAGTGGAGAAGCACACAGGCAACAACGCTTTGGGGGTATACTGGGCGGGAGGTGAAGCATTGGGTGAGAGAGGAAGGTACAGGGGAGTCAGTGGAGAAGCACACAGGCAACAAAGCTATGGGGGTATACTGGGCGGGGAGGTGAAGCATTGGGTGAGAGAGGAAGGTACAGGGGAGTCAGTGGAGAAGCACACAGGCAACAGAGCTTTGGGGGTATACTGGGCGGGGAGGTGAAGCATTGGGTGAGAGAGGAAGGTACAGGGGAGTCAGCGGAGAAGCACACAGGCAACACAGCTTTGGGGGTATACAGCACGGGGAGGTGAAGCATTGGGTGAGAGAGGAAGGTACAGGGGAGTCAGTGGAGAAGCACACAGGCAACAAAGCTTTGGGGGTATACTGGGCGGGGAGGTGAAGCATTGGGTGAGAGATGAAGGTACAGGGGAGTCAGTGGAGAAGCACACAGGCAACAAAGCTATGGGGGTATACTGGGCGGGGAGGTGAAGCATTGGGTGAGAGAGGAAGGTACAGGGGAGTCAGTGGAGAAGCACACAGGCAACAAAGCTATGGGGGTATACTGGGCGGGGAGGTGAAGCATTGGGTGAGAGAGGAAGGTACAGAGGAGTCAGTGGAGAAGCACACAGGCAACAAAGCTTTGGGGGTATACTGGGCGGGGAGGTGAAGCATTGGGTGAGAGAGGAAGGTACAGGGGAGTCAGTGGAGAAGCACACAGGCAACAAAGCTATGGGGGTATACTGGGCGGGGAGGTGAAGCATTGGGTGAGAGAGGAAGGTACAGGGGAGTCAGTGGAGAAGCACACAGGCAACAAAGCTATGGGGGTATACTGGGCGGGGAGGTGAAGCATTGGGTGAGAGAGGAAGGTACAGGGGAGTCAGTGGAGAAGCACACAGGCAACAAAGCTTTGGGGGTATACTGGGCGGGGAGGTGAAGCATTGGGTGAGAGAGGAAGGTACAGGGGAGTCAGCGGAGAAGCACACAGGCAACAAAGCTTTGGGGGTATACAGCACGGGGAGGTGAAGCATTGGGTGAGAGGGGAAGGTACAGGGGAGTCAGTGGAGAAGCACACAGGCAACAAAGCTTTGGGGGTATACTGGGCGGGGAGGTGAAGCATTGGGTGAGAGAGGAAGGTTCAGGGGAGTCAGTGGAGAAGCACACAGGCAACAAAGCTATGGGGGTATACTGGGCGGGGAGGTGAAGCATTGAGTGAGAGAGGAAGGTACAGGGGAGTCAGTGGAGAAGCACACAGACAACAAAGCTATGGGGGTATACTGGGCGGGGAGGTGAAGCATTGGGTGAGAGAGGAAGGTACAGGGGAGTCAGTGGAGAAGCACACAGGCAACAAAGCTTTGGGGGTATACAGCGCGGGGAGGTGAAGCATTGGGTGAGAGAGGAAGGTACAGGGGAGTCAGTGGAGAAGCACACAAGCAACAAAGCTTTGGGGGTATACTGGGCGGGAGGTGAAGCATTGGGTGAGAGAGGAAGGTACAGGGGAGTCAGTGGAGAAGCACACAGGCAACAAAGCTATGGGGGTATACTGGGCGGGGAGGTGAAGCATTGGGTGAGAGAGGAAGGTACAGGGGAGTCAGTGGAGAAGCACACAGGCAACAGAGCTTTGGGGGTATACTGGGCGGGGAGGTGAAGCATTGGGTGAGAGAGGAAGGTACAGGGGAGTCAGCGGAGAAGCACACAGGCAACACAGCTTTGGGGGTATACAGCACGGGGAGGTGAAGCATTGGGTGAGAGAGGAAGGTACAGGGGAGTCAGTGGAGAAGCACACAGGCAACAAAGCTTTGGGGGTATACTGGGCGGGGAGGTGAAGCATTGGGTGAGAGATGAAGGTACAGGGGAGTCAGTGGAGAAGCACACAGGCAACAAAGCTATGGGGGTATACTGGGCGGGGAGGTGAAGCATTGGGTGAGAGAGGAAGGTACAGGGGAGTCAGTGGAGAAGCACACAGGCAACAAAGCTATGGGGGTATACTGGGCGGGGAGGTGAAGCATTGGGTGAGAGAGGAAGGTACAGAGGAGTCAGTGGAGAAGCACACAGGCAACAAAGCTTTGGGGGTATACTGGGCGGGGAGGTGAAGCATTGGGTGAGAGAGGAAGGTACAGGGGAGTCAGTGGAGAAGCACACAGGCAACAAAGCTATGGGGGTATACTGGGCGGGGAGGTGAAGCATTGGGTGAGAGAGGAAGGTACAGGGGAGTCAGTGGAGAAGCACACAGGCAACAAAGCTATGGGGGTATACTGGGCGGGGAGGTGAAGCATTGGGTGAGAGAGGAAGGTACAGGGGAGTCAGTGGAGAAGCACACAGGCAACAAAGCTTTGGGGGTATACTGGGCGGGGAGGTGAAGCATTGGGTGAGAGAGGAAGGTACAGGGGAGTCAGCGGAGAAGCACACAGGCAACAAAGCTTTGGGGGTATACAGCACGGGGAGGTGAAGCATTGGGTGAGAGAGGAAGGTACAGGGGAGTCAGTGGAGAAGCACACAGGCAACAAAGCTTTGGGGGTATACTGGGCGGGGAGGTGAAGCATTGGGTGAGAGAGGAAGGTTCAGGGGAGTCAGTGGAGAAGCACACAGGCAACAAAGCTATGGGGGTATACTGGGCGGGGAGGTGAAGCATTGAGTGAGAGAGGAAGGTACAGGGGAGTCAGTGGAGAAGCACACAGACAACAAAGCTATGGGGGTATACTGGGCGGGGAGGTGAAGCATTGGGTGAGAGAGGAAGGTACAGGGGAGTCAGTGGAGAAGCACACAGGCAACAAAGCTTTGGGGGTATACAGCGCGGGGAGGTGAAGCATTGGGTGAGAGAGGAAGGTACAGGGGAGTCAGTGGAGAAGCACACAGGCAACAAAGCTTTGGGGGTATACTGGGCGGGGAGGTGAAGCATTGGGTGAGAGAGGAAGGTACAGGGGAGTCAGTGGAGAAGCACACAGGCAACAAAGCTATGGGGGTATACTGGGCAGGGAGGTGAAGCATTGGGTGAGAGAGGAAGGTACAGGGGAGTCAGTGGAGAAGCACACAGGCAACAAAGCTTTGGGGGTATACTGGGCGGGGAGGTGAAGCATTGGGTGAGAGAGGAAGGTACAGGGGAGTCAGCGGAGAAGCACACAGGCAACAAAGCTATGGGGGTATACTGGGCGGGAGGTGAATTATTGGGTGAGAGAGGAAGGTACAGGGGAGTCAGTGGAGAAGCACGCAGGCGACAAAGCTTTGGGGGTATACTGGGCGGGGAGGTGAAGCATTGGGTGAGAGAGGAAGGTACAGGGGAGTCAGTGGAGAAGCACACAGGCAACAAAGCTTTGGGGGTATACTGGGCGGGGAGGTGAAGCATTGGGTGAGAGAGGAAGGTACAGGGGAGTAGAAACAACAGGTAAGAGAAATGTGCACGAGTAAGGGGAAGCAACACAGAGAGCGGTGGTAGGGAGGGAAGCATTGGGTGCGAGAGCAATGTAGAGTGGCATGGGGAGAACGTCTGGGGCGAGCAAACAACAGGGTTTATTTAGGGGTGGCATAGAGGAGGATGTTGGTGGAAGGAAGCAACAAGGAGGGCAAGGGTAGGGAGAAGAAAACAGGTGAGTGCAATTTAGGGAAGCAGAAGTGCACGAGGGAGAGAGATGGAAAACACATGCACTCTCATGGAATGCTTACACAAAAAGAAAAAAAGTAGTTCCCTGAAAGAGAGAATGAGAACCAGGCATTCAAACACAATGCTCAATGTAAAGAATAAACAAAAGATTGACTTAAAAGTCACCAAATAAAAGCTGGAAAATAAGTGAGTTCAGTAAAACCAACCAATGGTAAGCAATAGATGGCTCCAAACCGGTGCATGTTCTTGGTAACCACACAATATGTCTCACAACAGACATGCTCTGTGTATTAAGCGCGACCTGAAAAATGACATTTGATATGAATTAGAGCTGCCTGATGCAATGTAAGTAAAGTTAATAATTTTAGACCAATCAGAGTCGTTCGGTCTATTCCTGTTGAATTTACCTGTTTTAGCTGAATACCCCAATAAGAACAGACCAGCCCAGGCTGCCAACCAGGTTCTCTTTGAACTCAAAAGCAAGCAACTCAAGACCTGTTCCGGTTGAGGAAGGACGTACCCTGGCAATTTGGGCTGCAATAATCCCATTAGAGTAGGGTCAACACTGATTTCCATATGGTTGGGTCTAAACTGAGGTTCCTTGGTGCACAAAATAACAATAGACTGGGACGACGCCTGAGTAATTAGCAATGACTGAGCTTAGTTAAAGCATTCAAGCCATCGCTTCATTGTATACTGTAGAACAAACATGTCCAGCATTGGATGAATCAAGTACAATATCGGAAGGAAATTAAAGTATTCTCCTTTAAAATCCCACCCAGGTAGCTCGGCTAATTGCCAACCTAGCTCCCAGAGTGCTACAAAGTCATCTACTAGAGACCCATAATAAGATACTACATGTATTTGTTGATGGCCCATTTTGGAAGCACTATTAGTAACCAACTCTGGGTGCCCAATCAACAAATTCCCTCAAAACTGTCAATTTGGTGTCTTTTAATTAATAAAAATGGTCGCCCTACGGATGGCAGCAGACAGCTTCGTTTCTGCGACCTAAATGGGTTTCTCGGGGAAGTGCCACTGGAGAATTGAGAGTTTTTTTTAGCCATTCAAAAAGTGCTGTGCGCTTCCGCCTATTATTTAGGGCGTTCGCATTCAGGCTATTTGGAGACCATAAAGATCTGACTGAACAAGAGAAATCACATACAATAAAAACCAGGGAGATTTCTGCTTAACCCCCCACTTTACTCCTCTGTTTTACCTTGCTTACAGCCCATACTTGTGCCCAGACGACCAATCCTACTAGTGCCCAAACCTCCCTTACTACAAAAAAGAGATAAAATAAAAGTACAACACTTTAGTGCCCGGGTATGCAACCATTCTTTCCCGCAATAATTCTCCACCGGATATTCCCTGTTTTTTTGTCTTACTCTTAAAGCTTCATTTAGATCTATGCTTTCTGATGTGTCACTGTTACTCTGTCTTTTTCTTTCCCCTTTTTGTTTTTTTCTCTCTCCTTCCCTGGATCAAAGCAACCCGTTCAGGTGAAAATAAGTGCCGGTCCCCAAAAACGAGTACTAGGGGCCTCCACCAACATCCACCAGCTCAAATTAAGCACTGGTTAATGATTAGTTTTTAATTCTAGACACATGATGTTAGAGGGTGGCTGGCTGGCAGGAGCCACATGAAAGCTCGACTCGCTTTGGGCTCAGTGGTCCAAGAATACTTCGAGCTGAGCCAGGGCCAGCTGTGTGACTTCATCCATTCCTAAATGCTGTGCATCTGTGTAAGGGAATGTGGTGCGCTGACCCCTGGGACATGCGAATGTTGGACCAAAATACACGGGCCAGTAACAAGTGGGAGCGGAAAACTATGGTCTCACATTTCTATCCTTAGTATTGCGTATTTTAAATGTAATGGATAGACTACAAGTCCCAGAATGCAAAGAAACCCACACCTGGGTAAACTACTTACATCTGACACGAGACAGCCTGATGTCTTTCTCGCCTGCAGGTGCGTCCACCTTCGTTAACTCTTAGTTGATTGGCTCGCAGCTGAAGGAACTTGAGGTTGGACTGGCCAAGGTCCCAGAATGCACCGTTCGTCCCACAGACTCCTCAAATCACATCCCTGGCTGCCAAGGCGATAAAGGGGGTGCCGGCCTTGAGCACTACTTGTTAGCCGGCCATACAAAGAGGTAGGGGTCGACGGACATCCACAGTACACTTTTCTATTTTTTGGACGTCTGCCCGCTCAAAGGCACCTGCTAGATATGAGCAGCCATTTGGCTCCCACGCTTGGGGCGGTGAATCGTGCTGAAAGTGTCGGTTAGTTGTCTTAAATTTACTTTCAGCAGTAGTGAGATGTAATTTGGAACAAGCTGGCTCCGTGGAGCCGAAGGGGGGAGGGAAACTGAAAGCGTGCAATGCCAGCCTCCGGGGACAGGAGATGTGCATGCGTACGGAGTGCACATCTCCTGTCCGTACACGTGCACATCTCGTGTCCGCAGTGCCATCTTGTGTCTCCCTTCGGCACAGAAAGCGGCAACAATAGAGTCTCGACAAGCGAAGCAGCTGCGCTGCGTTTGCTAGGCGAGACCTAAAAACAGGGTATCTTCCCCTGTGTTAACATGAGAGGGGGAGGTACAAGAGGTGGAGGAAGGTCAAGGAAAGAGTTTTGATGGTGTGCTTAAGTGTGAAAGAGAAAGTAACAATGAGTGAGACACAGTGGTGATGTGGGAGCCAGGAGGAAATATCAAATACTCACAAACAATTCACTTATTCAGTGTGCTCTAACCTTGAAAGGCAGCTTCTTAGTAAACATTCTGCAATCAGAGCCTTTCAACACAAAAACATCCACTCAATTTGATCTTGAAATATGCCCATGACAAAGTAGTGGTTCCTTAATAAAACTACACTACATGTGGTGGCCCACTGGGTTTCCGGAAAACACAACAATTTTTAAAGTATGTACATACACACAGAGGAAACTCCCTCTCTCTAAAACACACCATAACCTGAGTCACACGCTATTACTAGTTTAGCCATTCGGTCCCAAGCATCGACTATCTACGTTTGAGCTTTCAAATGGGTGTTTGCACGGATCCCTCATGGTCCTCAGGCAAAATGGACCAGACAAAGTGCCCCAAGTATAGTTACTCAGTAGGCGGCAGACTCCATAGCAGTGATTTTGCCTTTAAATGTATGAATATTTCCCCAGGAACATTGTTGCATTCCCTTGCATTTTCACCCAAAACTTAATCCTGTGCCAACTTTCAAACATATCAGCGACAAGGTTCTCTAAAGACCAATTTTTCATTTGCTTTAAAATGATTCACCAGATGCCAATGCAAAGACAGATGGAACACTTGAACAAAGGTAAGCAGAAGGCACTGAGTGCCTCAGTGAAATAGCTTTGGGACAAGCAGAGCAACCACGTCGCCATTGTTCGAAAAGTCAAGATGCTCTTTATTAGGTAAAAAAAAAAAAATACATAAAAGAACACACAATATAAAACATCATTACAGTATCTTGTCCTATTAAAATAACATATCCATCTAGTATATTAATTATAAAAGAGACCATCTTCAATAAATAAAATATGAAATGCATACCTCAATGAAGATAAAACATTCAAATAGGTTTAAAATTCCTTAGCCCCAACAAAAAAAGTCAAGTTACAAAAGTGTGTTGTGTGCATAAGTAGCTAAAACTATGGACAGGGCACTTACCTTCATTCCAGACTCCGCCAAGCCATCTCATCTTTTTAAATACGGTTGCAGAAATGCCTTATACATATATTAACATTTTGCATAAAATTGCAAAAAATCACCAGGCCTTATCACGACAAAATACTATTTCCCCACTAGGTTCCTCCTTCTCATAGCTACATAGGTGATTTTTTAAATCAGACAAATATATTCACTTTGCAAAATCTGTAAGTAAAACAGGGCAGGTCTACACCTCCTGATATTTAGACTTTAACAGTGAGATTAAAAAAAAAAAGAATCAAATAACTTACAGAAAAAGAAAAAGTACAGCATGGCCACAGAGGCACGGTTCAAGGGCGGAGCTGGAAAAAGCACTGCTGGGGTATAAAAACCAAAAAGTGGGCTATGTTGAGGCTAAACCTCACCAGATAAAATCTTTGGGACTGTTGGAGTGGAAACTAAAAGATAGCACTCCAGTGAGTACGTTGTTACTAATGGTAGATAACTGGCAACCCTCTTCTTTCCCATCACCAGACCTTCTCTTCGCCTTTTACATAGGGCTAAATAATCCTGTTTTAACTGATGTTTGGAGACAGTAGAGATATTCTGCGGCTCGCCAAAACATTCCATTCTCCCTAGCATGGCTCCTTAATGTATCTCCGCCATGTGATGCTACGATCATAATCAAAAGATAGATGGTCATTCGTTATTTCTTGATTAAGTAAACTCTCTTGTTTGGTCCAAATTGAGTGCCAGAGCATAAGCGAGGCCAGTTTATACGATCCTCTTGTGTACAAAGACCTAGCTCCATGTGGCAGAGAAATATGGGGAGGCTATTGGGGAGAGACAGGCGCCTTCCCAGAAACCTTTTTTAATCTGTAATTTTGAGATATCCCAGGACCCCAAGTGTCACAGCAGAGAGGTAACGTACTTCATAAATATTGATCATCGCAGCCATAGGTTTGGAATCCAATTTCCCAGCAAACCTAAAAGGGACCTCGTTGGTGTGATCAAACCGAAATGTTCTAACCTTTATTAGATGTGACCATGTGCCTTTGCGATCTAATGGAATGCCTAGATAGGTGAATGTCGGGACAGCCATACGTTTTTCACCATTAATGTAATGTGGTCTCAGGCTGGAATGTGTGTTACCTACTACCATCACGTGTGTTTGAGCAGAATTCTCCTTAGGCCCACTTCATCCATAAATAGTGCAAATTCCCCATTTGCCCCATATCTTACGCAAATAGTCACATCTTCATGCAACTGGGGCAGAAAATGAACCAGTGCCCCATCCACACCCTTTTCTAACATTTTCTGCCATAATTTCCCTCTATTCACCCAGTCGAAGGTTGAGGGGAGGTACATAAAGGCTAGCTGGAGACCGCCCTTCTCTGCCACAGTATCTTAACAGATTACATGATGTCCGATATTCAAAGACGCTTTTGAGATTTATATACAAATAACAGAGATTTGCAGCAGCATACTCTCAGAATCAGATCTTTGAACTGTTGTCCCTAAAAGCCACTAAAAACATTCACATCAGTTTTTCACATAGCTCCACTTTGGAAAAACGTTAGTACGATTAGCTGATGATAGGTCTCTTGACCGAGCAGCAGGAATTATTTGAACATTATTTCACAGTTTTTGAAAGCATCATCTTTTGTAATCCTGGGATGAGGGCATCTGAGTCCATAGAACTATAAAGAATTGCATAGTTGTCAAATTGATGATATGGGAGTGATCTAGGATTCAGAGTCACAGTTAAATGATTGTTCGATGGTGGTAACTTGGATCGTGATGATGGGTGGAAACAAACAACTAATGTCCAATCCAAGCATGAAGGAAGATGTTGGGTTGTCTTGCCTGGCATATCTCGTCCAGCTGGTCCACCCCAAAAAGAGATGAGGAGGTGGGCGGATGTGGGGACAGATAAGAGTCAGTCAACACCATGCCATTTTGACTGAATGCTTTCCTGAAAAGTATGCCCTTAATACTGCCTGACCCTCATAAAATTATATTCCACTAAGATTTTGAGCACAGAAACTGGTCAGCGTTCTTATTTGTGTGTTTGGGAATCGGAGAGATAAGAAAAGGGTAAAATGCTTGATACAACCCAAAAAGATTACCGTTTTAGAAATCCAATCTCTGTTTCTCATATTCAAAAAATATATAATAAAAAAGAAAAAAGGAAACCAAGATCAAGAGCGTGCTTTTTTAAAAAAAAAATTCCCCTGGCTTTCTTCCTTTGGCACTGCTTTCATCTTTCTCTTCATCCTTCTCTCTCCTGCTTTTGTGTTTCTCTCTCTGCTGCTCAAGATCAAAGGGGCATATCAACAACAACCGGCGATAATTATCGCTGAGCGCACTTAGCGCTCGGATAATTATCGCCGGCTAGCGCCGATTTTTATCGCTGAGATAGCGTGCTATTAGCAACGCTTATCTCATCAGCGATAAAAATCCTAGCGCTAACTGGCTAACGTGAGATTATCGCTGGAAACCCAGCGATAACCTCACGTTAGCTAGTTGATAGGGACTCACAAACTTAGCCATGATATCCACCTTCCATAGGATATCATGGCTAAGTCAGTCTTGAAGCAGGCGTAAGGAAAGTAGCGATGACAGGGGTTATCGCTACTTTTCCTGATGCTATGCTTCATAGCGTGGGGCTTGATGATAGGAGAAATGTCGCTTAGCGACATTTCTCCTGTCATGCCAGGTCAGGAACGCCCACTTTGCATCTCATTAGAGATGCAAAGCTGGGCGTTAGGAATCCTGATGCTAAAGCAAGGTTTCACGCGTTAGCGTGACCTTGCTGATTAGGCAAAAAAATTATCGCCGCTTTTCGGCCGTAAACGGCCGCAAACGCGGCGATAATTTTTTATCGCCTTGTTGATGATATGCCCCAAAGTCTGTGAGGGGAAAAATAAGAGCTGGTCCCTAGAAATTAGTACTGGTTGGCCCCACTTGATCAAATTAAGCAGTTGTGAGATAACAGTGTAAAGTCCCAACATGTTTATTGCTCTTGATGAAAGCCAAAAACAAATAAAAAAATCAGGACTGGTTGAAAGTCTCCCTCATTACTGACATAACTCCCTGAAGCAGCACGGTGCTTTACAAAGACAACAAAGCTGAGTAGGAGGAGCCTCTCAGATCTGAGGCAGAGAGAACAGAAGAGATTGAGGGGTCACCATGACACTAGGCAGGATACAACCGGTAGGGAGGGAGGTACATGCAACGAGGTTAGTTCCAGTAGGATCGGGTACATGATGTTTACACTACTCACATTTACAATGAATGTCAAAAGGAAAATAGCATGACATGCCCAGAACCACACAATTGGTAAGTCACGTGTCAAAGGTGGTAGTGGAACACAGGCCACAAATCAGTCACAAGTCCACATTACACCCGGGAAAAGACCATTTACCATGGCAAATATCACAGAATGTCAATATTAGTAGATGCGCTCTGTGAACAAGTGATATTTTGCATTTTTTCAAGTAGGGGAGCAAAGAAAAACGTATCAGATTTAGAAAAGAGAAGTTGCTTGCTTACTCCCCAATGTGCACGCATTCCAAATACTCAGTGACCTGCACACGAAGCATGGTTTGTGTTCTTTCAAACGCCTGATCTATAGAAAACATACTGCCCCAAAGAGAAAACCGGTGTACAAATATGTACGAACAGCTTTGTAACGTGTGATTTAGCATAGTAAACGTAAGCTGCCAAAAGTAAGGCATACAGGTAGAGTTGCAAGTCTTTTTCTTACAGACCAACTGTGCTAGGGAGACGGAGCCACAATCTGAAAAACAATTTTAGTCAACAAGATCGCCTAGAGGACCACCCAATGGAGAAAACAGCGCTACATCAAACATGAATAAAGTGACACAAAATAATCGAATCATAGCAAAAAAGACTACGTATCATGTCGAGTTTTTGAAAACATGAGCCACAAGCAAATAAGAAAAAAAGATGCGCCCTTTATTCTAGTTAAAAAAATACATTTATTTACACAGCAGAGGACGATTTTTAAAGAACGGAAGAAATCATACAGGTATAAAGAATTGTTAATTTAATTAGCCATAGATGCACTTTGTTATAACACAGTTTAATATGCCTGACCAATTCCCTTTGCTTAAGGGTATATGTAGTACGTTTTTTTTGCTTGATGATGCAATAATTTTTCGAAGGGACCTGTCATCCGTCGATAGAAAAAATACTCAGACGTGTAACTGTACAGTGGCATGCTGCACCGTGTGTGTCCTTTCTAACAAGACCTACACGTCACACGGGATGCTCAGATTTTTAGTGGGCTTGTTTTAAAAAATAAATAAAATCGGAACTTAATTCTTTCCTATTTTTTCCCAGAATAACTCCCATGGTATTTTGGAACACGTCACTGGGGTTACGCTACGAAAACTTCTAAGAAGGAGTAGAAATCGTGTGTAAAGTCACCCCTCCTGCTCTGGGCCACATCACTCACGCGTGTTCTACTACGGCTGCCCCAGGGGCTGGCTGATTCATGTGTTATTGTTTACATTGAACTGCCAATGCTCGAGACCCGCGTTGTGCATGCCAAGCACCGCGCTCTCCCCTTTCAGAAGCGCTTTTGGACACTGGGGGCACTTCCGGGCGAGCACTGGCACTTCTGAGCGTCTGCTTCCAACATCCCATTCATACCAGTCGGGTGCAATATTTCAAATACAGCTGTCAAAATTAAACAAGCCCAGCGGAGCGTGGTGCGCACGCTTGGTGGGGGCGGGGGAGCGCATTCCAGGCGGGTGAGCGGACCCTTTGAAGTACGATGCCAAACGGATTGCATGGCGGCACGATGCACGTGATTGTGCGCGTGCTCGCCATGCAATCCGCTTTTGGGAGCACTTTTGGGAGCCCCTTACTATAGTCTCGCATAGCGATCGCTTACGCGATAGCTAGGCGAGATCTAAAAAGCAGTGTGTTTTTTGAAAGGCTAAGGCATCTAAGCTGCAAACACTTCTCAAACACAACACCACAAATCAGCAATTTAAATTGTGCAATGTCAGCAAAGTAAAATCTTCTCTGGCCTTGGAGGACAGACCATGCAAACAATGTGGAATCATGCAAAGTCCATTAAGGAGGCTGACACACAGGCCATTATTTCTCCTGACTGTACTTTTTGAAGAGTTGGTGACATGAGCTGATGCAACATTAAGGTTTTTCCTAGCCAGACCCAACCAGCCTCCACTGGTTCCCCCACCCAGTTCACATTGATTTCTGAAATGCAGAGAGTGTACAGAAATGGCCAGGGGAAGGCAGAGAAATGTATGAAACCATAGATTTCCACATATACCCTCCGGCTTCTGAGTGACGAGCAGTGCTGTCTTGGGTGAGGGGATCTCTTTAAATAGGAAATAGGTGTGGAAAACGGGAAGTGATGAGGCCACCCCGGGGTTACCTCTCACTGTCTACTGCACACAAAAAGATAGGTGGGCTGGGACTGCCGCAGGTGGCATCCTGCCCTCTGTGAAGGACCAGTAGGCACAGGGTTGCATCAGGAAAGGACGATGGTGGGGCTCACAGTCCCTGCGTCTGAAAGGCCAGGTGGGCTGGGGCTGCTCCCTGTCACTCTCTACGCCCCTGGTACTCATAGTACGGCCCGCGGGCCGCCTGCGGCCCGGCAGGCCTTCCTTGGCAACCCGCGGACCTTGCAGGTAATGTAAACCCAATATTATGAGTACGAGTGACAGAAGAGACTGGAGAGAGAGAGGGAGACTGACTGAGAGAGAGAGACTGACTGACTGAGAGGGAGACTGACTGAAAGAGAGAGACTGGTTGGCAGAGAGAGACAGACTGATTGACAGAGAGAGAGAGACTGACAGAGAGAGAGAGAGGCTGACAGAGAGAGAGAGAGGCTGACTGACAGAGAGAGATAGAGACTGACTGACTGACTGACAGAGAGAGAGAGAGAGAGAGACTGACTAGGAGAGAGA
Organism: Triturus cristatus; assembly: GCF_964204655.1. Taxonomy (NCBI): domain Eukaryota; kingdom Metazoa; phylum Chordata; class Amphibia; order Caudata; family Salamandridae; genus Triturus; species Triturus cristatus. The sequence continues at coordinate 46,690,365 of NC_140589.1, forward strand.
GACTAGCTGACTGAGAGAGAGAGACTGACTGACAGAGAGAGAGACTGACTGAGAGACAGACTGGCTGAGAGAGAGAGAGAGAGAGAGAGAGAGAGAGAGAGAGAGAGAGAGAAAGAGAGAGACTAACTGAGGGAAAGAGAGACTGACAGAGACAGACTGACTGACTCAGAGAGAGAGAGAGAGAGAGAGAGAGAGAGAGAGAGAGAGACTGAATGACTGAGAGAGAGACTGACAAAGAGAGAGAGAGACTAACTGAGGGAGAGAGAGACTGACTGACAGAGAGAGACTGACTGACAGAGAGAGACTGACTGACTCAGGGAGAGACTGAATGACTGAGAAAAAGACAGACTGACAAAGAGACTGACTGACAGAGAGAGACTCACTGAGCGAGAGAGAGAGACTGAAAAAGAAAGAGAGACTGACAGAGAGACTGATTGACTGAGAGACTGACTGAGAGAGACAGACTGACTGACTGGGGAGAGAGACTGCCTGAGAGAGAGACTGACAGAGAGAGACTGACTGAGAGAGAGACTGACTGATTGACTCCCAGAGAGAGAGAGAGAGACTGACTGACTGAGAGAGGGAGACTGGGTCTAGCAGAGCCGGCATGATGGCGTCCACTAGGTGGACGTGTGAGTGAGTAGCTCCCTGCTGTATTCCCCCTACCTCTCCTGCGGCAGTTAAAGGAGCGAGAATCACGACACGGCTTGCGGAGAACCAGTGGAGGGAAAAGCCACGGAATTAAATTAAACGAAAAGTGCTGCAAAAACTGTGTAAATGGTGAAATTAACTTAGCAGGAACGCTAAGTGAAGGTTTTTTATGGCAAGTCACGCTCGCCTGCTGTACACACCTGTGGTGGTGGAAGCACGGGTAATGGTCATGGCATCGGCAGAGCTGTTAGGCTGCTGAAGTAGCGGAGAAGTGTCGGGGAAACGGCAAAACAGCGGAAAATGGTTAAAACAATTGAGTAGGAGCACTGAGTGAAGTCGCTTTTGGTAAGATACGCCTATCTGCCGTGCATACCTGTGGTGGAAGAGCAGGTAGTGGCAGAGGCAACGGCATCGGCAGCGCGGCAGTGGAGAATTGGTTGGCGGTTAGAGATTTGCCTCATTAGTACTGGATACCGGTGTGGATGCCGACATGCCTCCCAAGACAGCCCACGGCGGGAAAACCAGAGCTACTAGCGAAGCTGTAGCAGGGAACAGAGCGGCTGTTACAGGACGCGATTCTAGGGCAGTGTTGGAGGGAGCAGTTGGATTCATCGACAACCCGCTGCAAGGAGGTGAGCAAGGGGTGGAGAGTAAAAAAGTACCCCAGATAATTCTGGCTGTGAACAAATAAAAACTGTCAATTCCACAACTGTCTAAGGCGGCTGTTGAGAAAAAATTAGATGGAGGAACCGGCAATTTTGATATCGGCGGGACTAACAATACAGATCAGGGGAAATCTTTGTTGGAAAATGAACTTACGCAGAGTCAAACAGAGCCTGGACAGAGTGTTATGGGAACTGGTGTTGATCTGGGAGAGTCCGGGGCAATGAATGAGGAAAATATGATTACAAAAAGGCTTCTTGAGAGAGACTTGAAAATAAAAACCGCTCAGGATATTCCTGTTGAGGACAGGCCTGGAGATAGCGCTGTGGTAGAAGTTGAACCTGGAATAATTGGTGATACTGTTAGCAGAGAGGGTGACTCGGGGGAGAAGTTTTTTCCCTTTCAGATCCCTCAGATATATCGGATGATAATGGTGAAGTAGGTCTTAAATCTGGCTCTTTGGAGGGATCAATAATTAGCATTGGGAGCGACCCGAATAGCACAAATTTGTAGGATGAAAACAATGAGTTATCCATGGTGCGTAAGCAAGCCCCAATCAAGGAGAAAGGGCTGCAGTCAGCAGTGGCAAAGAGTTTGCTGTGGGATTATTCCTCTTCAGTTGAATCAATCCCTGAAGGTGTTAAACTCTCTGAGCAGGCCACGGGTGGCTTAGTAAAAATACCAGATGAAGAGATCTTCCTGAAGTCAATTTATCAATGTATTCTGGATCATAGAGTGGAGATGCGTACGGAGAACTTAAAAACTCACACAGCTTGTCGAAGGCTTCAGAACACAGTGAGGAGGGTTGCCAAAGCATGCAATGAATTTACTGAGAGAATGAATGAAGCTGAGGCACGAATATCTACATTGGATTATGAAATGGTGGCAGAGAAAGTGGCTACAGAAGCTGTAAGTGCTCACAAAGATGACACACAACTTAAACTTGTGGATTTGGAGAATAGGCTTTGGAGGAATAATCTCAGAATACTAGGAATACCTGAGGGGATGGAGGGACAGGATGTCCGTAAGTTCGTGGTGGAGTTGTTTACAGAAGCTTTTCTTGAACTGACGGTGTGGAACTGGGCTAGTGATGTACAAAGGGCGCACAGGTTTCCATTCAAGCAACGGGTTGTGAAAGGGGGACAATCTGAATTAAGGCCTAGAGCGATTTTGATCTTTCTGAATAATGTTTTGGTGCCTCAGGCTGTTTATGATCTTGAAAGGACAGATAGGAAGAGGTCGGGGAAGGGCGCACAATTTTTTGTTAGACCCGATTATTGCCACCATACGTTTGAAAAAAGGTGGCAGCTGCGCCAATTAATCATCCCCTCTCAGAGAAAGGGGGCACAAGCTTTTTTGTTAAACCCTGCCACATTTAAAGTAATCTGTTAGGGGCAAACGCGATACTTTATCTCAGAGGTGCAAGCCAAGGATTATTTGATGTCTATTTGAGTCGACCTATTGTTATGTAAATAAGTCTATATTTTGGCTTTGAATTAATGTGTAGGGAGACATAAGAAGATGTATTACTATGTGATAGCAAAAATTAAGGTAGTATAATTAATGTCTCCTTCTGATGTAGCAAATGTTTTTGTTTTGATTATAATATAGACAGGAATGCGTTAGAGGGGTGGGGGGCCACAGGGTTGCGAAGTCACTTTCCATCACAAGGGCCATTGGCCCTATTGCCTGTGTTCAGGGGAAAGGGTGGAAAGTGGGGGAGGGGGGAGTGCGGGGCACGTGGGTGGGAGTGAGTGGGGGTTCAGGGGTGGGGCACGGGGAGATAGGGAGGGCTTGTATGGGGTAAAAATTCAATCCATAATGACAAAAACATGAGTTTCATAAGTAGGATTATGTATATTAAAATCCTGTTGTATATGCTGGTAGGATACCCTATAAGACATGGCGGATAAATTGAAGGACTGTGGCTACATATCTGTACATTCAATGTTTGTGGCTTGATTAAGAATAGTAAAAGACAACGGGTTGCAGCAGATTTGCGGTTAATGAAACCTGATATTATATGTGTACAGGAAACACACATACCCTGGAGCAAATGCATGCTGTTGAAAGAATTGGGATTTAGTTTAGCGGTGGGATCTCGACAGGCTATTACGAATAGGTGTGTGACCGTAATAATGGTCTGACAGGGATTAGGCGTGATTGGGAAAACAATGGCAGACAGTTTAGGGAGGTGGGCTATTGCAGAATGTGTAATAGATGGGATGAAGTTGGTTATATCTACGGTTTATGGTTCAAACTTTGATGAAGCAGAAATATTAACAGGATTGAATGTTCAGTTATGCAAGGATTTCTGGATGATCTTAGAAGGGCAGAACAGGAACTTATGCAGGAAATAAGGAGGGGGCTGAAGCTAAGGGAATACAAACTAAGATAGCCTGTTGCAAAGCTAAAATCAATAAGGTCTGGAGCAAAGATATTGCTAGTCAATATAAGACATATAAAGAGGAAAGGGAAGGATTTGGTGAAGCTACAGGGCATTGTCTGGCGCAGCGGTTGCGAGTTAAACAAACTTTTCAGAAAATAAATGCTTTGGTGGATCCAGCTGGGAATAAAGTGGAAACTATGGAGGGTATATTTGGAGTCTTTCAAGCATTTTTATAAAGAATTATATTCTCAGGATGAAGGGAGAGAACAAGCTATCATGGCTTTTCTGCAAAAAGTAGACTTATTAGAATTAGGACAAGAGGAGCAGGAAGCGCTGGATGCCCTGATTACCATGGAAGAGTTAGAGGAAGCAGTGGGGTCGTTGGCTCAAGGAAAAGCAGCAGGGCCGGATAAATTGACACTTGAGGTATATCAACTACTATTTCAGGTGCTTAAGGAGGACATGCTGGCTGTCATGCAAGAGGCACAGGTCGGGAATTCGCCACCATCATGGGATGACGCCAATATAGTTTTTTTCAAAAAGAAAGACAAACCATCAGATCTGCCAGGGTCCTATAGGTCAATTTCCTTGCTGAACGCGGATGTTAAAATATATGCCAAAATATTAGCAACTAGGCTGTCGAGGGTGATTTCGCCTCTTGTTTCTATACATCAGCATGGGTTTATATCTGGCAGGATCACGGTAAATCATATAAATAGAGTAGTTACCTTGATAGACTATGCTAAGGTATATCAAGCTAGGTTGGGATTGATATTCCTGGACGCTGAGAAGGCGTTTGATCGTGTTTCTCGGTCTTTCTAATGGGCTGTTTTACATAACATGGGGTTTCGTCCGGGTTATATCCAAGCTATTCAAACTATGTACTCAACACCCAAAGCCAGGATATGTGTCATGGGTAAAGAATCAGAGCCAGTTTTTATAACTAGGGGAACAAGGCAGGGTTGTCCCTGCTCCCCGTTGTTATTTGCATTATATATTAATCCGTTCTTGTGTATGCTTGAAAATAGTAATAGGATGATCTCCATGATCTGTCGGCAACACCAAGTTCGAGTTTTAGCTTATGCAGATGATATTGCCGTGGCAACATCGGATCCCTCACAAGCAGTTGAAGAGATAGAAAGTCTTGCCCAGATATTCGGTGAGGTGTCAGGATATAAATTAAATCCCACAAAAACTCAGATTGTGTGTACAAAGGAGGTGTGCCCTGGGGGTTCTTGGGTAGTTGTGGAGGCTGCATACCTGGGTATAAAAATCAGGATGGATTTGCAGGAGTTAATAGAGGTCAATCGGGGAAGTATAGTTGCAGGGGCTCAACAGTGGTTGGAGCGATTGGAGTGCTTGCATCTTTCGTTAGTGGGAGGGTGCAATGTCCTCAAGATGTGTATTCTACCTAAGGTCATGTATTACTTTAGGGCAGTACCATTAGAGTTGACCCGAATACAACTGCAATAAATACAAGCTATTGGCGATAGGTTTCTGTGGGGACAAAGAAAAGCTAGGAGGGCTTTTAAGTATATGATGCTACCAAGGGATTGAGGGGGCTGGGCTGTACCCAACTTTGCTTTTTATTATTATGTTTGTCTCTTGCAAAATATGAGGGTATTGTTAACAGATGAGGAAGTGCAAACATTGGCAGAAACACCATCAATATATCAGTTATTGTTGGGGTCAGAGGTGAGAAACTGTTTATTAAATTTTTTGGAGCCAAGCTATTTAATAAAAACACGATTTAAAGTGGTATCTGCTGCATACAAAGCTTGGAAGCTGGTTAGAAAGATGGTAGGGATATCAGGTATATGATACTATACTCCTACAAACACTACCTCAAGGCTATATTTTGGGATTTAAGAATGGAGAAATGGATGGAAAATGGGATTAAGCTACTAGGTGATTTTTTAGAGGAGGAAGTATTTGTTTAATTTAAAACGTTATTGGACAGATTTGGGTTGCAAAAAAAAGATTTTTAAAAAAAATATTTACAAATTTGAGATTATTTTTTGAAACAGCAAAAACAAAGGGGGATGAAAACTTACCCACTCGTTGAGGCAGTCAGGCGAGGAGTTAAAATAGGGGCATTGTATGGTATATTGATGAATCTCCAACAGGATGATATGGAGACGCAGTATAGGTGTTCCCGGTTAGAATAGGATGGCTTTTATATGCAGGAGTCAATAGATGTTGCGGAGAAAATTTTGGTGTCGAATAACTTGAAAGCCCAACATTTTAAGACATCATTCAATCTGTATCATACACCTTTGAAGATGATGAAATGGGCGGGGGGTCGAATGATGGGAGATGCTTTAGGTGTGCGAAGGAGAGGGCGGATATCACCCATATTCTGTATGGGTGTATGTATTTAAACCAATGGAGGGGGCACATTGAGGGGTTTCTCTCAGAAATTACTGGGGTTAACGTGCAGATAAGGACGGATATAATGTTAACAGGAATTAGAGGTCCCATTAAACCTGGTGAAGTGTGTAATCCATTCAGATATTTGATATTTATAGCAGTGGCGGTAGCTAGGTTATGTGTAGCTGCACTCTGGCTGCAGAAGGAAGCCCCATCTTTTGAAATGTGGCGGGCCAAATTCTATAATATCTTTAATTTGGAGTCTAGTTTATACTCCCTGAAATTACAGAAAAAAACAAACGTTGGGTATTCAGATATGGGGGCCTATGATGTAGCACATGAAATGAGACAGTCATATAATGGATATCAGCATGTACTGGTTTGTTTGATTGTTTTATTATTGTTTATATATGATATGGCTCTCTGAGGGCTTATGTATACATGTAACTGATCTTGACTAATATTTGTTATGGATTGAATTAAAAAAACATTTTTAAAAGAGAGAGGGAGACTGACTGACAGAGAGAGAGAGACTAAAAGAGAGACAGACTGACTGACAGAGAGAGAGAGACTAACTGAGAGAGACTGACTGACGAAGAGAGAAACTGACTGACAGAGAGAGAGACTGGCTGACTGAGAGAGACTGACTGACTGAGAGAGACTGACTGACTCAGAGAGAGAGACTGACTGAGAGAGAGACTGACTAAGAGAGAGACAGACTGACTGACAGAGAGAGACTGACTGAGAGAGAGATAGACTGACTGACTACGCCGGCGGGGATAGGATTTCATCGATTAGGGAAGAGGAAGACGGGGAGAAGGCTGACCAACCAATAATAACAGGCAACGCGATCCCGCAACAGTGTCCCACAGCGCCTCGAGACTCTCACTGGTGAAGCAGCCGCGCTTTACAAATCCTGATTGATTAATTGAGCACAGACTGCATGGACAGACCGCTCTGGAGTGGGCAGGTAGGTCTGCGAGGTGGAGGTAGGGAAAGAAGAAATGAAATGAAAACAATGTGTAGTGCACACTTATACCCCAGGGCATCTTGGCGCTTAAACCTGACACAAAGAGCAAATCAACAAAATAATTATAAACAGGTCAAAAGGTAAACAGTCAGGTCCCTATGATTTTCCTGCAAGAGGTATGGCTTTCTGTGAACCTAAAACCCAGAGGCAGTGAGTTCCAAAGCTCAGCTGTGAGGTAGGAAAGGATTGCCCTTCTCCCCCCCCCACGTGCAGCGTTTTGTTCTGGGGGCGACCACCATCCTCTCACTGTTTGATCTAAGGTGCAGGTTGGAATGTACCCCTGAAGTCTCAAAGCAATGAAGCTAGGACCCAGGCCATTGAGCGCTGTATGCGACAGTCGTAGGGTTTCAAACATGGGCCATTAATGGGCTGGCAGCCAGTGGACTGTATGTAGTCCCACGGCTACTGACTGGTGCCTCGGAAGATGGCAGATGAGGCGGGAGGCCGCACTCTGCACCACGTGGAGTCTACAGTGGTCAAGGTGGGGCCCAATCAAAGCTGGAAGGACTGTCTTGTGAGATGTTCTGGGGATAAAAGGAAATCCTTAAGACCCTCAGGTTAGCCAAACAGGTACCATGACTTTATTAACAGAGCACTGTCACAAGCAACTTCCAAACTTTTGGCAGAATCAACCAGAACAGGGAGGGCACTTTGTTCCCCTTGTCATCAATCATTGGAGCAGCGGTCACATCCCTGTCAAACAGTGGAACCCCATCTTCTCTTTTTTTAATGTAACTCTTTATTGATTTCCAGTAAGATACTTTACCAATGAATGAAAATTTAGCAATATCACTCACACTGAGATTAGGACCTCTGTCTTCTCGCCATTAAGCTTAAAACAGATGGGTTTCTTCCAGCTGCTAAGAGCACGCGATCAGTCTCGGAAATTTGCAGCGAGTGAGCGCTGTTGGGGATAGTCACACCATTCTGTGTGTCATCCAGATAGGAAAGAACTGAGGGCCCAAACGATCTCATAAGGCCAGAGCAGACACAGACAGATTAAAGAGAGCGCGACCCAGGCAGGAGCCTTGAGGGACATCACGTGGGAGCGACAAGGGCTTAGATCTCAATGGGTTCATGTGACCATTTGAGATCGCTTAGACTGGAAAGAGTGAAGTCGTTGGAGGGCCTTGCCTCTAACTCCAAGTTGTGCCAGGCGAGGCACAGGTACAGGGTGAGACACCGTGTCAAATGCCGCCGAGAGATCCAACGAGATGAAGGTGGCAAGCTGCAGAGATCAAGTCATGGGTGACAACCTACAGTGCAGGCTCTGAAACCTGACTGGGACATATCCAGCAGGTCGCTATGCTTAATTACTCTACATAGTCCCTGATTTATGTCTCTCTCCAAGAGAAGGGGCAACAGGGATCCTGGCCTGTAGTTTTTCAGTTCCTTAGGACCGCTGAGGGGTTTTTAAAAATAGGAATTACAATGGCATCCTTCCAAATTTGAGGGAAAATGCCAACTCCAAAGATGGGGTTGTATGAGGCAGCGAGGTAGAAGGTGATGATGTCATGGGGAAACTTTTGAATGTGAGAGGCACCGGCTTCCGTCAGTGCACCAGATTTAAACAAAATAAGTAGTTCCATAACTTGCAAGACATTGTTCCAAAACCTTGACCCTTCAGTTACTGGTGTCTTCTCTAGGTTAAGTCTTAAAGTTGGGAGTAGTAGGCTCAGGAAACTTCAAATAAATAGTTTCAATGTTTCTCAGAAAAATGTGGGCAGTTCATTTCTTAAATCATTAGATATGGTGGCAGAAACGGTCAGAGGGGAATAGGACAAGCTCTTAACTATTGCAAATAATTCCTTCTAGGGAATCTGGGCATCTTCAATTTTCTTTGTGAAGTCCTGAGACTTCTCCTTGACAATGATCGATCAGAGCTCCGGAGAGCACCCAGATGAGGAATACCAAGGAATGAGAAAGAGCCGGTGTGAAGGCCACCATGAGCCAGAGAGACGTCAAATTCAGCAGGTGAGTGCTAGATACCTGAGAATATATAAGGTGCACTGAGTGATAGGACACCCCCCTTAAAGCCCCCCCGAAGGATCAGATCTCCAGACTCGGAGAACCCAAGATGTAAAGAGCTCCACAAGCCACAGGCTCCCCGACACTGAAGTTAGGGGTAGGCGGAATTTGCATAGTTGCGTTCCGCAAAGTTCAGCGAAACGGTAAAAAATTCCGCGAGCTACGCAGAATTCCGCGAGCACACGGAATTGCTTGTTCCGCCTGTTCGTGATGTGTTTTTCCTGTTTGAGGACAATGTTTGGGTGCTCGGGGGGAAATATCTCGCGACCTTGCCCATGCGGTCGCCAATTGGCGTGGCCATCATGTTTCACTTATCCTGCCCGTTCGTGATGCGTGTTTCCTGTTAGCGAACGCGGATGCCCGATGGCGCGTCCAAATGACGTGTTCACGATTGCACACTCTCACGGGATTGCACTGCCGGCTACCAAAATCACGTGGCGCACGCGAACGGATAGGAAAACTCGCCGGCGAATGCAGGGAACACGCATTTTGAAAGCGCAAACAAAGTAAAATTACGTTACACCTCGGATCGCGGAATTTTTGGCAATTCTGCGTTCTCCGCGGAACGCGTAATTGCCAAAATTCCGAAAATTCCACGAGCAGAGCGGAATTTACCGCCCAGGCTTACTTCTGATACCAAGATCCCTCAAGCTATATACTCCACACTAAATGTTCAAACGCCCCCACTACTAGCCACCAAAGGCACCCCAAACTGAATCTTCTAAGTCTGCAATGCCGCAAACCACAAACACCCCAAACCTAATGTTCTGAGTCCAGCACTTCCACTTGTCCTTACCACTAGCATTTCCACCGAGTGTTCTCAACCCAAGTGCTCCCCTCCCAGATTCCCCCAATCACAAGCACCCCCATATCTAATCTTCAGAGTCCAAGACCTCCTCCCTCCCAAGCTCACATGACCAAAAGCTCTGAGACAAGAGTTTCCAAAGCCAAACGTACCCCCAGACTAAAAGCTCAGCTGGAGCAAAATTACTGCTGGCCCTACGCCCTCCTTTGTGGCTCTCTGAGAAGGTTAGTGATGGTTTTCTAAGTGCTTTACAGACAAGTTCTCCGTACGTTGGATGGTTAAAATCCAAAGTCATCTTAACCATACATTCCAACCTTTCTGCCTCTCACCATCCCTGAGTTACTCACTAGCAAGACGCTTGCACAAAGGGCCTGCAGTCCCTGCCTGCCTGTCTCTGGCCACCTCTCCCGAAGAGCAGTAGATATGCAGGCCAACCGGGTAAGGGGAAAGTGTTTGTAGGCTTCTAAATGTAACGAAGGTGCTACGGCAAGATGGTGTGTGGTAGACGCGAGTAGTATTATTTGTGTAAGGATGTCTAGACCATCCCAAAACCTAAACCCTGCGGCCCCCTCTGAAGGTTGTGAGTGGTCAGTGACATGGCTGCCTTAGAACCTCTACCCTTTTGCTGCCTTTGCTTCTAGTCAGTCCCAGGCAGAAGGAATGAGTGTGCAGAGTTTGCCCATTTGAAGGAGCATCGTATGAAATGTTCTCTGGTGAAAGATCCCTGGTTGATCAGATGCAAAGGTATATTTCCTGGACGGGACCGAGTCTCACAGAGGAATGCATAGCAAGAAGCTTTATTTTCCCAAGCTGGTATAATAATGCAATAGTAAAAAGAGGTGCCAGGCCACAGCTCTGTAAATGGCACCGCAAAGAGTGTATCCGCGGCCTCACTCTGCACAGCCCGTTTGGGATGATTCTCTTTCAGGTTTGATTTTCAGGCTGCCCCCCCAGGGACAGTCTTTATACACAAATATGCTTCTCACAGCAGCTAGCACCGGGTCTGGCTCCAAGTAGAAGCATCAACAACATGGGCATAATGAAGCGTGAGATCTCTGCTCCTGGCTGTTATGAGCCTTTGTAAAGCGGCAATCAGGGACAGACTAAAGGGCAAGCCTGCTCTACCAGCTTCCTCACTTTCTACAACAAAAGGCGCAGTCTAACCCCTCACCCCTACCAACTATCAAATGTCAGTGCTGAGACACAACTAATCAACAGCTCCTTCCAAGCAAAGTATCAGTGGAATTTCTTAAGGTTTCCCTGTCTATATCGTCCTCACTTCAATGGTTTGGTCTTCACTCTTCAGCAACAGGAAGGCAGGCGATACACTTCCACTGTCTAGGAAAGCCGTCCGCACCCCCATCTTCCTCATGCTAAACCAGAGGCATCCAAACAGATCCCACGGTGCTTTGGTAGCTAATACTGTGAGCCGGACTGTAGGAGCGAACATCAGAAGACCCCTGTCCCACATTAGCAGGGCCTCCCTTTCAATATTTGCCCTTCATATACTCTCACGCTGCTATGATCAAGAAGTTACTGGTTCCCTTGAACATGGCCTAAAGCTCTTGATATTTCCCTATATTTGCGTCCAGCCATTACTTTGCGCTTCTAACGCCTGAGGTGATCGGCTGTCCTTGCTGAAGTGGGGGTCTCGCAGTCGCTTAGCTGCAGACAAGCTGTTTGCCTGATTCTACAGCTACCAAATATAGAACTCTAGGAAGAGCCATCTGTTGTGTCTTTCCCCGCGATTTTTCCCTGTATGTTTTGCTGGATTTACAACTCTGGGGACTTTACCCCTGCTAAACAGGAGTAAAATGCCATTGCTCCCCCTTTAAACATGGTGAAATTGGCTTAGCCCTAATTGACGTATTTGACTTGCATATAATAAGTCCCTAGTTTATGGTATAGAAAATGCACCCAGAGCCTGGAAGTTAAATCGCACCTATGGACTGCAGCACATATTATTCCATCCACAAAGTGGAGATTGAAAATATGGCACCAGGCCTACCATGTGTCGCCTGACTCGAGAAACCCAATCACCTGTTGAGAAACCTATCAAAATAACCCTTCTTTACAAGGTGGAAACCGTCATTTAGAAAAAGTAATAAGTCATTCCTAAATGCACCTGGTTGCCCACAAGACAGGGTACCTCATATTTACAAGTGGAACATGTGCAAAATGAAAATAGCATGTTGCTCTGGCGAGTAGGCCCTAAAAACTATTGTCATTGGCAGGGCTGTAGGTGAGTATACAAAATGTAAAAGTCCAGATTATGCATTTTAATCTGTAACTTTTGACAGTAACTGGCTATAAAAGTCACACAAAGACTATTTTTAACATTTGAAAAAGCCCAATTTGTGAGGTGACTGGAGGACATGAGTTGGTGTGGGCCCAGGAACTTAATTAACTTCAAAGGGGCATGCCCTGTCACAAGTAAATGTCAGGTGACCCCTGAAGAGGACAATCATGTCATGCCTTTGCCAGGCTGGCACCAAGCACGATGGGTGGAGAGCTATTCCTAGAACCGGTTTTGAGTGACCACAGAGGAGGGGACTGTTCATTACCCAAGCCTCACCTCTGGGTGGGCACACAGGATCGGTACGAGGGGAGATGGCTTTCCTCATCTTAGATTTTTGAAGTAAGGCACACTGTTAATTGTGGTAGTGGAAACAGGAATTGCAAAAGTGGGTAGCTAAGCATACATGTTGCACCCTAAGACACAATCCTCCGAACGCTCCTAAACCTGAGGAAGAACAACAGATGACACAACTGTTGTTGCTGTTACCCAAGAGGAGCACTGAAAGACTGGACCTGTTCCTTCTTTTACCCAGGACAATAAGTGGACTTCAAGGGTCAGTGGGCCGACCTCATCTGTGGCTGCAAGAACACAACAAGAGGAAAAAACACTTTTTGCTGTAAGACTTGCCTGGGCCCTGCATGCCTTGGCAGGGTCAGGGGCAAAGAGCTGAGAGATAAAAGGATTGGCCTCTGCAAAAGTGGGACTTAAAAAATGTTTTGACCTCCAGACCTACGGAGGACTGGGACAACCAGAGTCAATCTAGCAAAGGCACGACATCCCTGGGCTGAAAACAAATAGGCTTATACTGTTTGGAGCTTCTCCACAGCAGCAAATCCATTTCAGCAGGACCTTGGTGAGAAGATATCCAGCCTCGTGGGACCCTGTTGAGATAAAGCTTGCCTCCTTACCCCGGTGGAGAAATCCGAGCTCCAAAAAGGAGACTAAATCCCAATGTATAAATCAGGACCGTGTGAAAATACCAAAAGTATCCGGCTGACACGACAACTTCTATTAGCGTGAAATTCGAACTTTCCCGCCAAATCTGACAGCTTTAGTGGACCTTGCTCGACGCCGATCTAAATTTGGTGAGACCTTCCCAGATACATCCTGCTGCCTTGCCCCACAGAGAGAATTAAACTTCTCTTTTGCAAACTAAGTCCGACGGGTATACCCGACCTCAGGATCCATCTTGGTCAGCCCCAAATCGCACCTAGGTCTCGGCATATTGCGACCATAGACTATAATTGGCACTGAGTACTTTTTAGTGCTATTCACACTAAAAATTTACAATTTTTATTTTCTGCATGGATTTTTATTGTTTGGTGTTTTGACTTTATTACTATTTTGATACTGCATAAATACTTTACAAATTGCTCTAGCTTTAGCCTGTCTGCTTTGTGCCGTAGCTACCAGGGAGTCGAGCTCAGGTTAGATCAGTGACTCTAGGTTTATCCCTAGCAAGTTAATGTTCCTTGAGGTGACAAGAATCCACTTTCTTACAATCACTGTGCCCCAAGCACATCATCTGGCTTCTTAATTGCATCTCCAGAGTGCACTCTGTCTCAGGAAGCCTTCTCTATATTCCTAAGACCCTGAATGAAAAGTTACCTTGACCTAAAACCTCCAGATGTTTCTTCTCTTTCTTCATTTTGAATGTCCCACTTGTTACTTTCCATCCCCTGCATGCTCTTTCTGAGCTCAGACTACCCAAAGGGTCTCGTATAAAAATTGTTTTATAGGTTGTTGAATCATGGTTTGCAACACCTAAACACTTTTGTATATTTGCTAAACCCGATTGACGACTTGGAAAAGGTTTTCTGAATCGTTAAACGGGCTTGGGAAACAACAGGGAATCTGTAGGGTTGTGTATAGCATCATTGGACAATACTGCAGACTCCCAAGCATGTGGACCCGGGTTCTAGTCCTGACTCCCAAGCTTGTGGACCTGGGTTCTAGTCCTGACTCCCAAGCATGTGGACCCGGGTTCTAGTCCTGACTCCCAAGCTTGTGGACCCGGGTTCTAGTCCTGACTCCCAAGCATGTGGACCCGGGTTCTAGTCCTGACTCCCAAGCATGTGGACCCGGGTTCTCGTCCTGACTCCCAAGCATGTGGACCCGGGTTCTCGTCCTGGCTTGGGGCTTCTGATAGTAAATCCTGTAGCTCTCGACAAACCTCCTAACCTCTCTGTGCCTAAAGTTCTAACGATGTGAAATCGGGCGCCCAAAATGGTTTTCTTTTATTTTGTTTTTTTCAATTTCAATTTCTTCTTAAATTTGAAGCACCGACTGAACTTGATGGCGTAGTTTATAAACTACGCTGTAAAAAAGTAGAACACTTCCTTCTGGGACACCAGAAAACAGCAAACTTCAGAATGAGGAGGAAAGGTCATTCACAAAAGAGCTGCTTAGTAAGGAGATTTTTAAAGAGAGGTTCAGAAAGCAGAAATATGTGCGAAACTGAGACCGGAGGGGTGAGGGGGTGGGGGTGGAAGGTCGTTCAGAGAGGAACTGAGGCTTGTAAAGAGGAAGGAATCTGGAGGGAAGGCATATTGAGGAGGTGGAAATAAGGATGTGTGGAAGTGCCCTGGTCATGGTACCGTGTAGAGTTGGCACATTTCAGAGAGTGGAATGCCAACTTTGCCACTTTAAAGTCCACCACCCAGATTTCTCTCCTGTTACTTGCTGACTCGAAGCTTGGACCTCATGCAGCACCCCGCTGCCTTTCGGCTAGGTTCAAACTATGGAAATAACATATACACACACACACACACACACACACAACCACACACACACATACAAACATACATACATACATACAACGTCTGCTATCCTCGGATGGTGATGCAATTATGCAAATTCACCGCATTTAGGATACAACGATTGCCAGTGATCTGACAGGCATTTATGATAAACCCCAAAAGAGGTCTTCAGGACATGGATTTGCTTCTGACATTTGTCGGCAGGAACAGCGCAATGCGACGAGGGGTTTAGCGCACAATGCATGATGGGTGTTATTCTACTCAAAGGTATGAGGGCCTGATTTAGAGTTTGACGGATGCCTTAATCCGTTACAAACGTGGCCGATCTCCCGTCCACCGTATTACTTGTGCTACAGGATACAATGGACTTGTAATACAGGGGACCGGTTACTCCATCACAAACGTGGCCGATCTCCCGTGCACCGTATAACTTCTGCTACAGGATACAATGGACTTGTAATACAGGGGACCGGTTACTCCATCACAAACGTGGCCGATCTCCCGTGCACCGTATAACTTCTGCTATAGGATACAATGGACTTGTAATACAGGGGACCGGTTACTCCATCACAAACGTGGCCGATCTCCCGTGCACCGTATAACCTCTGCTATAGGATACAATGGACTTGTAATACAGGGGACCGGTTACTCCATCACAAACGTGGCCGATCTCCCGTGCACCGTATAACTTCTGCTACAGTATACAATGGACTTGTAATACAGGGGACCGGTTACTCCATCACAAACGTGGCCGATCTCCTGTCCACCAGATTACTTTTGCAATAGGATATAATGAACTGGTAACACGGCAGACAGGTTACTCCATCACAATGTGACTGATCTTCCGTCCACCGTATTACCTGTGCTATAGGATATAATGAACTTGTAATACCACGGACCAGTTGCTCCGTCACAAATAAGACCGCTCTCCCGTCCACTGTATTACACGTGCTGTAGGATATAATGTATTTGTAATACGGCGGACGTAATATCCGTCACACTTGTGACAGAGTAACCCGGTCCTAAATTGTGCCTTATTGAAAAATGATGCCTTACAGAGCGCAATTCAACCAGTGGGATATAAAGTAGAGGTTATGAAGCGGAGACGTCGGCTGACCCACATATTTATGGAACAGCAAATCACCAATGGAGGGTGGATGAGTTAAACCTCACCTTGGACGCAGACTGGTAAGAAAATCACCCAGCTTCCCTGGAAAGCGGATACAATGGTACATTCCAGTCAGAGCTCATGTTCCTTCTCTGCCAACCCGCTTGTTACCCTCAATTTTTTAAGAAACAGACTGGGAGGCCGAAGCTTCTCAATCTGCGCAGCAAGATTAGGGACCTGTTCACCAAATGACCTTTGGCAGGTATCCTGCATTACCAAGAGCAGGGCCAAGATCACACATGGCTTTTCTCCAAAGCATGCTTTACATCAATGGATTTCCATGTTGTACTGGGTTTACATTATGAGCCCAAAGAGACCCCCAAAGATGTACGTGCACTATGCAAGTTCCACATAACATTACATAACGTAACGTAATGTATTGTAACCCAACGCAATGTAACGTAACACAACACAATGCAACACAACATAATACTAAAGTGTGCTTTCCAGGCCTGATTCAAGAGACGGAGATATTTTCGTATTTATGTCAATGTAGTCTTGACTTTCAAACCTGCAGAAGGTGCTGACTTTGGGGCACATTTTGCGTTTGGTGGACGGGCGTGTTACAGCAGGTCCTATAAATGCATTGAAAGTTTGGGGTTCAGCTCCATCTACATGACGCAGCCGGATGTCAAACTTCCAACTCCTTTTTTATTTTCACAAAAGAAAATCCAAAAGTGGGAATTTCTTTTTTCAAAATATAAAAAAGACCCCACTCGCCATGGGAGGTTTCTCCCATGGTGTGGGGGTCATTTCGCAGTTTTCAGTGCCCGTCACCACCAGGCTTTATCTATCAGTGACAGAAAGTGAAAACTGGCCATGTGTTCACATACTCTAAATAGGGTGGACGATCACATGCCCAATCTCCCGATGCCCCTTACTCCATCAGGCTTTCAGAGGTGTATTTACGTGGCAGAGAAAAAATACACAATCCTTAGAGGCATGTTCCTATTTCTATGTGTGCAGAATGTGGCACATACAGAAAAAGAAAATAGCGAGGAGAAATGAAGATATTTCTCCATGTTACATCTCTGTCGGGTAGCTGCACCATTTTGCATTACTTGCATTTAGTATACCTGGTTGTGCATCAGAATGCATGAGTGGATGCATGGGAACGCGTGCTCCACCCATGTAATACCTACCCAACGCAGTGTAAAGCAATGCAGCGCAGGGCGCTGCAGTACGTTACTTTTTTTTCTCACAAAGCCATTCAAGGCAATGCACATAGGCCCTTGCGTGGCTTTGTAAATCTCAACTAGCCTTTTGTGTCATGGCTGCGCCAAAAAAGTGGCGCAACCACAACACCAAATGGTAGTAGATCTGGGTCTAGGAAACCTTTCTGCACAACCAAGCTGGACCAGACGCAACCAAACTGCCACAAATAAATTATGTGCCCTAGTGAAATACGTGTACCACTGCCCACGGGCACTACCCAGAGATCCGGAGCGTTGCCTCACGGAAAAAACACTTGGGAATTTAGAGACACTATTCATTGGCGAGCTTGAGTGGCCTCCAGTTCATTTTTCAAAAACTAATGATGCAAACTAAATCCCATTTGGCCCAATAACTGAATGGAATTAAATTTAAAATTCCATCAAATGCCCAATGCCTCCCATCTGGCCAAAGTGGAAAGAGGGCCACGGGACAAGCAGCAGACCCACATGCCGCTGGGTGTAAGTGCTGAGGTGGCGCAACCTATGCACCCGTCACAGAAAGGGCCAGTGGTCCTGTACCTTGGCGCGTGCGCTACAGCTCTTTCTCACACACAGCGCCCCCTATCTAATCAGCATGTGTGATTGTCTCACCTGACCCCAAGGAACACAGACATATGGAGCCGGGTTGCTAGAACTCTTTTATGGATGGGGTAACATTCTGTAAGTTCAGGTTGTGATTCCAGCAGGGAGCATACAAAGTGGAGATGTGTTAACCCCTTCGGTGCTCATGACGGAATGGTTCCGTCATGACCCACGGTTGAGCTGTGCTCATGACGGAACCATTCCGTCATGACCACGCCCGCGCAAGATTCCGCCAGCACAGCGGCGGAATCTGCGCAGCATCGAAGGGGTTAAACGGGTTAGGGCCACTCTTACAGGTTATCTCATGGGCCTGTGCCCTGCACAAGGGGACACAGACTCAACCATCATCCAAAATGGATCTGCACCAAATACACAAGGTATTGGAAAATGGGAGCCCTACCACCCAATAGCTGTGGCTACATAACAGCAGAACAGAAGGTGCAAACAAGGGAACATAAGACACATTGGAGGAGATTCATCAGCACTTTCTGCCAGAGCAAAACCACAAAAAGTGACACACTGGAGCAAAGAGCAAAACTTTATTTGTGCAGGAAAGGAGCTTGCAAAGTAACACAAATAGTGCTTGTGCTGCCTTGCCTACTTTGCTTGGGGGGGGGGGGGGCAATGGGGGGTCCTTGGATGTTCTCATGCTGCCGCCAATAATTTGTGAAGCAAACCCTAGAAACTAAAATGGTAGACATTACTTTGCACCCCACAATAATGCCTCCTCGGTGCAGGCATTTAGTTAGAGCAATTTCTCCTAACTTTTCAAACATTGCATTTGTGCTGCATTGTACAGCACACAGCAGCACACATTTAAAGTGTGAAAAGTTTAAACTTTTTTAGTCATAGTATTTTGTACTAGAATGGTAACCTTCTAATCAAAATAGCTACGCTAATTAGCAAGTACATACATTGCACCATTCTGCAAAGGTGTGTGCATGGCACTAGGCGTGTGTTTACCCTGTGGCACTGCCAGAGAGCAGCAGCACCATATCTTAGCCTCTACTTCTCCGCAATGCTCTCTCCCCTTAATGCGTTCGCTACTTCGTACAATGCAGCACAGAAACTTTGTTTGTAGTGCTGCGTTGCGTGACTTTTTAGTAAATGTGCTCCTTTGTCTTTTCATGCTATGCCGGTGGGTGTGGAATGCCATCCTAGAAGCAACCTGCCAGGCTCAACCCACCCTCTGTTTCAGAAAAGAGCACAATTCTTTGCTTTTAAAGTAACGCCTCATCAATATGTGGTTTCAGATACTCGTCCCTTAAAGGAATGCCCTGCCCCTCTCCCTCCTCCCACCTTTTTACTCATTTTAGGGTTCCCAGCGGGTGCCCTACCGATGCTTCCTTTACCATCCCACCCCGGTACCTACCCACCCAACCACAACTAACTAGGGGCCTGATTTAGGGAGATATTCTCAAGAACGCGTGATAACTACCGCAAAAGTAGCTTAACGCAACTCTTCACATCGCAGTCTATCGCAGGAAATTAAAACCGTGGTAACGTGGTATTCACAAGCCGGTGGTACCATGAGATAGGCTCACGACAACTCGTCTAATGTCCGCGATACAGTCAACGCGACGCTGCAAAAATGTGAAACATGAATGCAGAAAAAGCTGCGATGAGGCCAAGCGCAATACAAAAATCAGTGAAAACCAGCGACAGGCCTGCAATTCCCATGCGTCATGCACTATAAGAGCAACAAAAAAAAAGGGAGAAAAAAATAAACTGCACCATGGATGCACCCGGACCGAGTGCAGAGGCCAACGCGAACCCCACAAGCCCCACAGACCACCAGCAAGGAACCTTGGGGTCGGGGAAGGCCAAGGAGAAGAGGAAGAGGCAGACGGAGTGCAGTCCGCAGGAAAATCAGATCAGCGTCACGGAGGTGACAGAACACTACCACTCACTGAACACCAAAATGACAAACGTGAATGCAGTCAGAGTGTCGAGGAGGTCTATGGAGGAGGACAAGAGGCGCTGGCATGATGTGAAAAGCCAAACCAAGCACAAACCCGCTGCCAACAGGATGGCAGCGACGGCAACAGGAGGTGGGATTCCTGCGGCACAGGAGGAGCCGGAGGAAACGCAAGGAGTTGGGAGTCCGGACACAGCTCGGTAGGACCTGACACAACATCAACAGGGTGAGTAACGACCAGGGCCGGGGGGACGGGGGACGATGGGCACAATGTCACACATGCACAAAGATGTGTAGCACTCTGCACACCCACAATGACCCTGGATCATGTCCCTGATCCCCGTGGCACACTGCAGCACACACACATAGCAATCGCAGCACATCCGACGACAATGTGGCACAAAGTGCAACACCGACACTGCAGAACAGAGGACACAACTGGGCCCGCTCATGCGCAGAAACAGGCCAATCACATCTAACATAGTAGGAAACTGTGAGATGGAAATGCACGTGTACAACCACACATCCGTCATGTAGTCCAAATATCCACTGTCCCACAGCAAATATACAGCACCTCCCAAACAGTCACAATGTACATAGTCATACAGTCTGCATGTAAACTAAAACAATGCACCAATATACATGTCAACACAATGTCAACATGCAACTCCCCTTCACATTGCAGATGGACAAACAACACCTCCAGCAGAGCACACCAGACAATTCATCAGTGATGCTGTAAAGGACCACCACATCTTTGACACCGACGCCCTACAACAGCCCATGGACATCTCAGGCAACCCACCCCCAGGAGCAGGGCAGCCAAGCCAC
Organism: Triturus cristatus; assembly: GCF_964204655.1. Lineage (NCBI taxonomy): Eukaryota > Metazoa > Chordata > Amphibia > Caudata > Salamandridae > Triturus > Triturus cristatus. The sequence goes on from NC_140589.1 coordinate 46,711,072, forward strand.
ACAGAGGCGACCCCAGCCCCTGCACAGACCACATAGCAGGAAGCACCCGCCACCATGGCTAGCTCCAAACACTTCACCTAGGCACACATCGCATTAAAATGCCAGGTGTCATAATGCCAAAAGGAGGTGGCCGAACTGGTGCGGGTGGGGTCAGAGCTCATGGAAGCTGAAGAAGATCACATATGTGGGTGTTCAAGTCCCATCAGGGACCACCTACACCCCACAAAGGAGACCCACACCATGACAGATACACATGCATGTGTACATTTCCTGCAATGAATCACGCCCAGAGCCCCGGAATCATCATTCACACCCCTACGCTGGACCTCCGTACGACAGCCCACTCCACTCCTCTTATGCATTGAGTGGCTGACGAGAAAGCTACATGTTTAAGGTCTTACCCGCTGCCAGCCGTGACATGGTTGCATCCGCTGTTCACAGCACAATGTAATGTTGGAGGTCCTGGGGCCCTCATGCATACATAATGATTACACAGACACACGCAGATAGTTTGTGGAACTGGCTACGGGCACGTGCACCTGGCCCCTTTATTGGCAGGGCCACATGTACAGTGACGCTTGTGCTGGATGGGTGTGGGGTGAGTGTAAGCCAATCCGCATGGAGTGGTTGGTGCTGGCAACAACTTGAACAGTGAACACCATCAAAACAGAAGCAGAAAACAAAAGCATTACAAAGACAACTGCGGAGCATCATGGAGGTAGCCGGAGCAAGTACAGAGGTCACCCAATCTGCAAACAGAAGTGGCTGTGAGCAGTGCACTGAGTTTGGGGCACTAGAGATGAGCGTGCTCATGTGAAAAAAATGTCGAGGATTGTGCCCCTTCAGGTTATTTCTGATGCAGCTGCAGTGGGGTGTGTTACACGTGCATCAGCTTCCTCATCATTGTCCCAGGTCTCCCACAACACCTGAGGTGACATTGCTGCGTGAACTCACCACAGCACACAACGCATTCAGAAATGGCCCATGGGTCGTGGTGCACTGAGTTAGTGGCACCTGGAGTGCTTAGCAGGGAATCAGGCAGATGATGGCATCCACAACAGGTATGAGCAACTCCGTTAGTCCGCCAGTATGGCTGTTTCGACTCTGGCAGTTGGCGTTTGGAGGTGGTTCTGGCGGTAGTGGCGTGTGCCTCCTGCGGTGATGCGACGTCTGGGCCAGTCAGAACTCGATTTGATGTGTGAGCCCTGGTGGACCGCATTTGAGACCGGTGGCAGCGGACAGTGCAGGGCCACAGACAAATGGCATTGAGGACCCCAAGGCCATCATCTCAGAGGCCATCAAATATCTCACCAGACAGGGTCCCTGACTTGAGCTGCACAGAGTTAGCCACCCTGGATGCACTGCGGCCGGCACAGGCACACCGCCATGGGATGGTGACTTGCGGTGCAGTGAGATGGGCCATGCGAGCTGAGCGGGTCCTCATCGATGTCCGAGGTGAATGTGGTGGAGGGTTGTGGGTGACAGTGGAAGGTGTCCTTCAGGGCATGATGCAGAGGGTAGAAGCCATCCGGAAGCAGCAAATTGAGGAGTGGAATGCTACAGCCTCATTTTCGCCAATAAATCGGTATCACCGACATGATGATGATGACAACCCCCAGTCCATAGACTCAGTCGCCACCAAAGTTCAACCAGAAAGTCCCCATGGCTGTCGGGGAACAGACTTAGTGGCACCGGAGCTGTAGGGGTATGCAGTCTGCGATGAGGCCAGTGCAATGATATAAAAGCTGCCATAAATAAATCAAGACTGAGTTCCTGTTGTGGCCGGAATCCTCAGGATCGTACGTTGCTCTAATGGGGTCCCTCTCTCGACACCACCACGGTCTGAATTAACATTACAGACTCCATGGAGTGGTCCAGCAGGGGGAAGGAAAGGATGGGGACTGCAGGGAGGAAGACCTGTGAAGACAGAAGGAGACAGCGATCAGTAACTCCCTGCCTAGCTTCCTTCCCACCTGACCCGACTCCACCCCCACTCTACGGAGGAGAACGGTACCTGTAAAGAAAGAAAACTCTCAGCGTTGTTTAGGGAACTCACGACCCTTGAAGGATGTACTCTCCAACATCTATAGCAAAGAGAACGTAACATGAGCTAGCGCCCTGGTTTGAGTTGCTCCCGCCACCACCCCTTTTGTTCTCGTAAGACCTTACCCTGGAGATTATGACTTTGATGCAGACAGGGGAGCGGAAGAGCCGGCCTCTGGCTCACTCTCTGAACCCCTGCGGTATAATCGTAAGAAAAAGAAAACACAAAATATAGTCCTGTAGGTTTAGATTATTCCACAATCAAAATAACTGGCACTGGTGATTTGAAAACACATCTGCATTACATCATGCCACACGAATAGGTTCATCACCGGGCCCTCTGCCTTGTCAGAAACGGCAGCTTCAACACTCCCACTACTTCCGGGAGTTCACTCAGGGACTATCCGACAGATCAACCACCTCAAGGAAAATGGGATAGAATTCCCCAAGAAACTGTACTTAAGGCTTTTAGTACAATGTCACAATAGTGCCTTCTTCCCCGCATGAACTTCGTCCTTCGAGTTCGCCAACGCGGGAAGAAAGCACCTAAAACATAGAGTCAATCTAAACAATTCCAATAGCAGCCTTGCACTGTCCTTCGGGTGTTTAACGGGGGAAGGGACCAGATACGAATCCAACGGACCCGTCACAAAGAGACTCCCGTTCCGAGTCTCCGTCCTCAATGGCCACCAGGAATCAAGCTGAGCTAAACACAGCAGCGAACTTAGCTTGGTGCTCAAGGCACCCTTACCAGCCTTCGCGACGTCCAGCGCAGCTCTCGGCGAAGAGTAAGCGGCACTCTCTCTGTGCCCCGGAACCTCTTTGAGCTCGCCGTGCGCGAGCGTCCTGACGTCATCGCCGTCAGGGTTCGACAAGGCTCATGGGATCAGTAGTTCTTCCCTGTACCACGCACTAGGGCGCGATTTGGCAGGGTTCCTTGGGTTCCCGGCAAGTGGGCTTTGACAGTACATCCCCTTCCCGAAGAACCCTGACAAGGACATGGCTTGTTTGGGAAACGCTGGTGAAAAAGTCTGACAAATCTAGGTGCGTGGACCCCTTCAGCAGGTTCCCAGGAGTTCTCCTCCTCACCATACCCCTTCCAGGCAATCAGATACCACAGCTTTGTGCGGTGAATCTTTGAATCCAGGATCCCCCTGATCTCATATTCTGCATCTTCCTGCACCTGTACCTGGGGAGCAACTTTCCCTTTCCTTGCAGGTTTTAACAAAGAGACATGAAAGGTAGGATGGATTCGAAGAGAAGAGGGGAGGTCTAATCTAACCGCAACAGGGTTGATGAGTTTAACTACTCTATACGGGCCGATGTATTTGGGGTTGAACATGCTATATTTTTTAAACCTGATGTTTCTGGTTGATAGCCACACATAATCTCCTATCTTATATACCGGTCCCTGTCTTCTGGTTTTATCAGCGTAGTTCTTATACCTTTCTTTGGTTTTCCTTAACGTTTGTTGAGCCTGGGACAGGAGTTTTTGGATCTGCCTAATCCTCACCTTGACCTCTGGTATGTGTTCCGTTCCCTTGGGGTGCAAAAAAGGAATAAACCTGGGATGAAACCCGTACGAACAGTAAAAAGGTGAGTGTTGGGTGGAGCTATGTGTTGCACTGTTATAAGCTATTTCCGCCAACCACAAGGTGTCAACCCAGTTTTCTGTAGTGCTATCAACGTAACACCTCAGGTACTGTTTTAAACTCTGATTCACCCTCTCCGTCTGCCCATCCGTTTGCGGATGAAAACTGGTGGATAGATCGGGGGAGATTTTTAGGGAAGTACACCACTCCTTCCAAAACTTGGCGGTGAATTGGGACCCTCTGCCCGAAACCACCCGTTGGGGTAACCCATGCAACCTTACTACATTTACCAGTAATATCTGGGCTAGTTGGCCTGCTGTTGGTACCTTCTTGCATGCAATGAAATGAGCCATTTTTGTTAGAGATTCCACCACAACCAAAATCACGGTATGCCCTTGGTCTATAGGCATTCCCACCACGAAATCCAAGGAGATGTTTTGCCAAGGATGGTCAGGGGTTGGCATGACTTGCAACAAACCAGCGGGTCGAGCATGAGATGACTTCATTTGTTCGCATACAGAGCACTCCTTGACCCATTGTTGGAGATCCGTTCGGACTGAAGGCCACCAGAATTGTCGGAGTACTCTCTCTGTGGTTTTCTTTATACCATTGTGACCGGCGCTGGGCAGCGTATGACACCAATGAAACACACGGCGTTGGAGAGCCAGCACTGGGACCAATAGCTGTTTCTTGCGCAACGGCACTCCATCTTTCACCTTCCACTCCGGATGTCGGGATATCCACTTTTTCCATTTGTCTGTGTTGATGCCCTGGGTCACACTCCTCAGAAATGATTCAGTGATCGTGGTACCCAGAATTTTGCTTGGGTCTATAATGTTTTGTTCGATCGGGGCGGTGGAATTCAGGGAGGTGGACTGGTGGGTCAAGGCGTCGGCCTTTTTATTGTCTTTTCCTGGGCGATAGGTGACAATAAAGTCATACTCCGCGAAGAACAATGTCCAACGCAATTGTCGTGGAGATAGGTGCCTGGCTGCCTTCATGAACTGAAGATTGCGGTGGTCAGTGTATACAGTGACAACATGGCGGGCCCCTTTGAGATAATGGCGCCACTCCTCGAAGGCGTCTTTAATCGCGAGCAGCTCTTTTTCCGCTATATTGTAGTTCTGTTCCGCTGCATTTAATTTGCGGGAACGAAAGGCCACTGGATGTAACTGCCCCGTCTCAGGGTGTCGTTGCGATAGAACAGCTCCTACGGCATAATCCGACGCATCTGCCTCCACCATGTAAGGTCTTGCAGGGTCAGCCTGTACCAATATCGGGGCCATTACGAAAGCCACTTTCAAAGCCTCAAACCCCTTTTGAGTTTCTTCAGTCCAGTGAAAGGGGACTTTCTTGCGCAGTAATTTAGTCAAAGGGGCTGCCAAACCTGAGAAGTTGCTGATAAACCGTCGGTAGAAATTGGCAAAACCGAGGAAACATTGAATGTCTCTGATGTTCATAGGGACTGGCCAATTTCTTACTGCCATGATCTTCCGTTCCGACATCTCCTGGCCATGGGGTGTTAAGATCACTCCCAGGAACTCCACGGTGGAAACTCCGAATTCACATTTACTTATCTTACAGTAAAGATGATGTGTCTGTAAGGTTTGTAGAATGGTTCGAACATGATGGCTATGGCTCTCCACCGTGGGTGAATAGATGAGCAGGTCATCGATATAAACCACTACTATGCGATCCAGGTATTCACGGAGAACGTCATTCAGGAAAAACTGGAAGGCAGCAGGCGCGTTACACAGTCCAAATGGCATAACCAGATATTCATACAAGCCGTAACGCGTCTTAAAGGCAGTCTTCCATTCGTCCCCCTTTCTTATGCGTACCAAATGGTACGCCCCTCTAAGGTCCAGTCGTGTGTAGATGACAGCCTTCTGTACCTGTTCCAACATTACGGGAATTAATGGTAGGGGATATCGGTTTTTAACCGTTATGGCATTCAAAGCCCGAAAGTCAATACAAGCTCTCAGCTCACCGTTGGCTTTGGGGATAAAAAACAGTGGCGACGCCGCAGGGGACTTGGAGTTACGAATGAATCCCAACGCCAAATATTTGTCCAAATATTCCTTTAGGTAGGTGTTTTCTGGTTCCGTGAGGGCGTATACTCTGCCTGAAGGTACCACTGCCCCGGGAATTAGGTCAATCTGGCAGTCGTATTGCCGGTGCGGGGGTAGTTTCTCAGCTTCTTCTTCGTTGAATACTGCGGCGTAATCCTGATATTCTTCTGGCAAGATCGCTGCATGTTCCACAGCGGTGGCCACATGATGTACCATGGCCAACAAACGCGCCGGGCTCTGGGGGGAAGGAATACAATTCCTTTGGCAATAATCGGAAGTGTAGTGTACAGCTTCATCCATCCAATTCACTTGGGGGTTGTGTAACCGTAACCAGGGCAGTCCCAGTATTATCCCATATTGTGGAGCGTGGATGACGTTGAACACGAGTCTTTCCACATGGTCCAACCCATGGCTCACTTCTACCGCCTTGGTGTGGAAACGAATAGGCCCGGCCTCCAGTTGCTTCCCATCCACCGCATACACTACTTCAGGGATTTCTTTTTCACAGAGAGACAAACCGATCCGAGCGGCAAGGTTGTGGTCTACAAAACACCCCGTCGCTCCGGAGTCCAACATGGCCGTGATAGCACAACGCTCTCCCTCCACTAACAGAGAGAGCTCAAGAAGAAAGTGTTGTTTGGCAGTCGGCGGGGCACCGCTCAATGAAGGAATGTGGATATGGCTTGAAGAGACCCCTTCTCCGTCCTTCAAGCTTCCTCATTTCCCGAAGGACCCTCTGCTGTGGCTGCGATTTGTCGCCGCGGTTCTATCCTTGGGTTTTTGTTTCTCAATAGGCATTCCCTTATGAAGTGCCCCTTCTTTCCGCAATAAATGCAGAGGCCTTTCTTCCTCCGATACTCTCTCTCTTCACTCGTGAGAGCGGAACACACGGTTCCCACTTCCATGGGCTCGGCTCGGGCTACCTGTGTGCTCTCTGGATGCCGGACTGGTTCCAACCGCCAGGGTCCCCTGTCCTTTCTGCGGTTTTCTCCTTTTCGCTCGCTAAGTCGGTGATCCAACCGCAGAACGAGGTTTATCAAATCCTCACAGGTCTCCGGTTGTGGATCGATCTGAGCCAACACGTCTTTCATATCTTCCTTTAATCCCTTATGAAAGACGGCTAGCTGTTTCGCTTCGGGCCATTCAGTCTCCGTAACAAGGCGCCGAAAAACATTGAGATAAGTTATCAGGTCTCGATTCCCCTGTTTCAGCTCCATAAGATCCTTATCAGCCGTAAGCGTTGCTGCTCGACGGTTGAAGGTTTTTTCAAAGTCTTTGATAAATGAGTCCCAATCATAGAGCAAGGGATCATCTCTCTTCACTAACGGCACTGCCCATTGGGCTGCATCCCCAGCTAGATAGGAAATGAAGAAGGCTACTCTGGCATGGTTAGTGGTAAACGCCTTTGGTTTGCAGGAAAAGTGTAACATTATCTGGGTAAGGAACACCTGGACCTTACTGCTTTCCCCATGAAATCTCTCTGGGGTGGCCAAGGGAACCGGGGTGGGGATCTCCACTACCAAGGGAGCTGAATGTGCTGTGGCGGAGCTCCCTACGTTGAAGGGATTCCTCTGCATCCTTTCAACCGTAGCCTGTAATGCCGCCGTTTCAGCCCTAGAAGCGGCTAGTTCGGTTTGGACCATCTGTAATGCCACCAAAACTCCTTCTAAGGAAGCCATGGCTGCCCGAGGGACAACGTACGACCGGGAGGATATAAACCGTGGGCCGCTTACTCTGTTGTGGCCGGAATCCTCAGGATTGTATGTTGCTCTAATGGGGTCCCTCTCTCGACACCACCACGGTCTGAATTAACATTACAGACTCCATAGAGTGGTCCAGCGGGGGGAAGGAAAGGATGGGGACTGCAGGGAGGGAGACCTGTGAAGACAGAAGGAGACAGCGATCAGTAACTCCCTGCCTAGCTTCCTTCCCACCTGACCCGACTCCACCCCCACTCTACGGAGGAGAACGGTACCTGTAAAGAAAGAAAACTCTCAGCGTTGTTTAGGGAACCCACGACCCTTGAAGGATGTACTCTCCAACATCTATAGCAAAGAGAACGTAACATGAGCTAGCGCCCTGGTTTGAGTTGCTCCCGCCACCACCCCTTTTGTTCTCGTAAGACCTTACCCTGGAGATTATGACTTTGATGCAGACAGGGGAGCGGAAGAGCCGGCCTCTGGCTCACTCTCTGAACCCCTGCGGTATAATCGTAAGAAAAAGAAAACACAAAATATAGTCCTGTAGGTTTAGATTATTCCACAATCAAAATAACTGGCACTGGTGATTTGAAAACACATCTGCATTACATCATGCCACACGAATAGGTTCATCACCGGGCCCTCTGCCTTGTCAGAAACGGCAGCTTCAACACTCCCACTACTTCCGGGAGTTCACTCAGGGACTATCCGACAGATCAACCACCTCAATGAAAATGGGATAGAATTCCCCAAGAAACTGTACTTAAGGCTTTTAGTACAATGTCACAATAGTGCCTTCTTCCCCGCATGAACTTCGTCCTTCGAGTTCGCCAACGCGGGAAGAAAGCACCTAAAACATAGAGTCAATCTAAACAATTCCAATAGCAGCCTTGCACTGTCCTTCGGGTGTTTAACGGGGGAAGGGACCAGATACGAATCCAACGGACCCGTCACAAAGAGACTCCCGTTCCGAGTCTCCGTCCTCAATGGCCACCAGGAATCAAGCTGAGCTAAACACAGCAGCGAACTTAGCTTGGTGCTCAAGGCACCCTTACCAGCCTTCGCGACGTCCAGCGCAGCTCTCGGCGAAGAGTAAGCGGCACTCTCTCTGTGCCCCGGAACCTCTTTGAGCTCGCCGCGCGCGAGCGTCCTGACGTCATCGCCGTCAGGGTTCGACAAGGCTCATGGGATCAGTAGTTCTTCCCTGTACCACGCACTCGGGCGCGATTTGGCAGGGTTCCTTGGGTTCCCGGCAAGTGGGCTTTGACAGTTCCCAATGTGTGACTTACTCAACCGCAGTGTAAGCCCGAGGCAGAGGTCAGCAGGGGCCCACAGCCACCTGTCATTGGCTCGCGCACAGAGTTAGTGACACCAGAGCAGTTGTTGGCAGTGCTCGATCACCTCCGTAACGAGGATCCTTTTTTCCTCTGGACTGCACCACGTCTTCCTCTTACTCCTCTACATGTGTTCAATGATATGAACTCTGCCATACACAAATCAAGACTCAGTTCCAACTGTGTGACCTACTCGAATGCAGTGTAGGCCGGAGGCAGTAGTCCGAAAGGGACCACAGACAGGTGTCATGCGGATGCTATGGACAGAGTTGGTGGCATTACATCGAAGGGAGTATAGTGACATAAACTCCACCATGAAGTATGTACTCTGCCATTGCGTAATCAAGACTCAGTTCCATATGTGTGACCGACCTGGCAGCTGTGTAGGCCGGTGGAGTATGTAAATGAGAAAGGAGTACTGCAGGCCTGTGTCGCGGGGGCCGTGATGGTCTGAGGAGGCTGCTAAGCTCGCAGGCCTCGGGCTTGGGGCTTGCGCCGGCACGTGGTGGGCCCTCCTTGACACACGCCGGTGTCGGTAGGTGAGCAGTGAGGGCTGGCTGCGCAGGGGTGGGCATGACCGGTCGGGGACCAGCAGCCCGGGGTGCAGCAGGCGCACAGGTTTGCAGGCAACACCGCTCGCGGCAATGGCGTCGGCCTTGTGGCGGGCTGGGAGGCGCCGCCCTGGCAAAGATGTTGGGCATTCCGGAGGAGAACCACACCCAGAGCTACGTGCTTTTTATTCACACCCCTACGCTGGCCTGGAGTACGCCAGGCCAGCCCATTCCGCACACGCTTACAGGGGGGGAACGGCACAAGCTTCATTCCGGGATCTTCCCCACTGGATGGGCTGACATGGTTGCGTCCACTGTCCACTACACTCCATACACCAGCGGTGTATGTAGACAGGAATATGTCTGTGGTCTGCATACTGCAGTCTGTCCAGCACATCTCCACCACACTTGGCATTGTGTACCTTCTCATTCATGGTTCACTTGCCTCTGTCCCACATGCTTGGTTCCCACCTCTCCCCACATTCCGCCATTGTGTGGCTGAGATGCCATGCCGTTGATGGCTCATGTACATGGCTAGCCTAGGTCGCTGCAGTAAGTTATGCTGTCGTGTCTGGTGGGTGGGCATGTTGTATGGCATATCGAATGTGAGTCTGTGACGTGTGCATTCCCAGAGTTGTGATTTGCATGATTGTGGAGTTGGGGGGTGTGGTGTGTTCATTTGATACTTGCCAATGAGCAGTGCATTTCCGTATGTGCCAGCCTGGAAATGCTGGTTGATGATGGACTGTCGGAAGATGTAGGAATCATGCACACTGCCTGGGTAGTTGGCATCGACGTTGGTGGGGATTTCCTGGTGGTCCACTGTTGCCTGCACATTGATGGAATATGTGTGCTTTGGGTTGCGGTTATTGTGTGGCACAAGTAGGACATGTGTGCAGTCAATTGCCCCCTGACATGTGTGGGCAGCCAGCTGTGGCATAGACGCCTTGCTTGGTCTCCAGCTTTTCCTGCGCAGTGTGGGGGACGTATAGATAGTGTGGTACCAAGCTGATGTTGGCATCCAAGACAGTTGTGGGTAACTTGGATTGGGCTGGCTGTGAGACTCCTCCGACTCTGGCAGTTGTTGTGTGGAAGGTACCAGAGGCCGACACGTGCAGCACGGCCAGCAGCTTTGTCTGAGGTGGGATGTGGTTGTCCGCTGTGTTGGTGCCGTCTGCCTGTGGGCAATGATGGTCAGGATGCGTGGGATGGTTGTGGCCCTGTTGGGGCTCCGAACTGCATGATCAGTGCTCCATGGTATCTGTTGGTCTTCAGGTTTGGCTGTGGTCTGGGCTCCCTTGTCTGGTGCTGATTGTCGTCAAACTTTGCACCAGGTCAGAGCAGGTGTTAATTTCCTGCAGCTGACCCGCCTTATCGCCTGTTTTGTGTTCTTACCGCCGATCTGGCTGGTCGTTGAGAATGTTGAGGTGTGGTGTTGTCGCGGCTTTTTGCTCGGGAACGCCTACTCTGCATCTCATTAGCGATAGTTGCCGGGGTCATCCGTGGCAATGTTTTTTGAGGATGCTATCGCGGGAAAGCTGGTGATATCGGCTGTTACACCGGCTTGTGAATAGGGTGATGAATTTTTCGCGAATTTGGCTGCGCTAAAGTTCCGTTAACTCGGTGATAGATCCTTGAGAATATGCCCCTGAGTGTTTAGATATAGTACATTACCTGCCGAACCCTTAGTCCACCTGCCCTACAGACAAGAGGACTGAAGTATTCAGTTAACGGGGTCCCTGTTGGTACCAATAGAGGAGGGGCCATCAAAGGAAGGACATTACACCCCCTCTTTAGGGTGGATGGTATAACGCCTTTTAACATGATCCTCACTGCCACTGGAGGTGAGGGATAGGAAAACATCAGTAATGACCCCCACACCTTAAGAGAAAACTCTCAGGATGTAGGGGGGTTATTTCTTTTGTTTTTCACAAACCAACTCCCACTTTGGACTTTGGGTTTGAAGCAACTTCTCAGATGTTTGACTGCAGGCTGTCATTGCTGACGTTACAGACTGTCACTCTGTTCCGACATTGATAGGAACCACCATGTTGTCTGGGGGGCCTACGAATATATCTAAATTTGGTGGATGGGATGAACATCGGGGAAATCGAGTAAAATACTCTGTCACCCTGTTTGTCAAACTCTAAATCAGGAATTAAGGGTCTAATTTAGATCTCGGCGTATGGGTTACTCCATCACAAAGGTTACAGATATCCCGTCCACTGAAATATAAATCCCATAGGATATAGTGGGGTATATATTTTTGGGGAAGTTTGTCGGTCTCTGTTGTGTCGGAGTAACCCATCCGGTGAGATCTAAATCAGGCTCCAAGTATTGTCTCTCCCTATTTTGCACAGAACTGTGTGTTTTCAAGTAAGGCTTGTTTCACATAAATCTAAAGACATACTGTCAAAGAAATCTCCTCAAATTGCAGTCAAAGCCTGAAAGAGTTTATTGGTAAAAGAAGAATTCATATTTTGTGAATCCCAGAGCCAACCCATGGATCCGCCTGAAATCATTGGTGGAGACAGGCTTGTCCAGTGCAGGCAAGACCCAAAGTTAACCTCTAATGCGCACAAGTGTCTAGTGTTGATCACAGAAACAGTATAGACAGGTGCCTAGCTGAGTACAAGGGGGCAGTAGAACGCCCTCCATTACTAACACAAATGTAAACAATTTTCGACTGAGCAAGCTTCTTAATAATTTCTTGAATCAAGAGCCAAACTCAAGATATTTCAACTTCAGAGATAGACTCTTCCTCTGGGCGTTGATAGCCAGAGCGAGAAAACATAACTGAAGCTCATTACAATTACACTAATAACAGCAAACTGCATATGAAGTTTACTTACTAACTTACATTTCTATTGTTGACTTGCATCACTAGGCCTGGCATCCATACCTCTGTATGCTTCCACAAGCAAGTCACCAACTCCCTCTGGCTTCCCTACCTCAGATGCTCACACCACACTAGATGCTGCACCTCAACAAACCATCCAGAAATGTTCATCCAATTGCCACAGTAACTCCAGGGCACTCACTGCACAAGGCATGAGGGCTCTTGTTACAGAAAAAGAGACTATACCTAGCAGACCTCTGTGCAAGCTCAGCAGACATCCACCCTACTGTTGGCAAAGTCTGCCGAATGGCTCAGTGGATTGAACAGCTGCTGCTGAAATTGATGATGTTTGGATCACACCTTCAGATCTTGCTGTCCTGACTTAGGGGACCATACTTCGGAAGTAGGTAAATTAAGTACCATTACATTGGATAATAATGACCTCTGCACTGTACAGTGCTTAGAAACTGCAGAGGGGCAAACTTAAATGCATTTATGAAAACAAGTCTCCATTATGTTTCAGGTGGAACAGAGGTGCACTAGTATCCCTGTGGAAGCAGTGATGGTGCTCTTGGGTGTCTGGTAGGCGGACTCTGAGTTTCTTCCAAGTCTGCCACCTAATACCCATCTCCCTCCACATTGTATGTGTGGACACCCTGAGGGTCATTGTTAGGCTAAGGGAGCCTAAAGAAAACATGGTTGGTGCAAGCAAGCTTGGTGAACTGCTGCACTGTAGCAGCCATTTCTTGGAAGACTATATGTGAACGTTATTGTTTTGTATTAAACCTAGTTGAAGCCTGTTGGACTTGGCCCTCTCTGCAGGGTCAACCCCAACATTTTTGCCTTCACCCCTTCTCTTTTCTGAATTAGCTTCTGTTGGCACATGCACTCTGTGCACTTTACCACTGCTAACCAGTGCTAAAGTGCTTGTGACTCTCCCTAAAACATGGTAAAATTATCTTACAACGGATAGGCACATATTTATTTACTTGTAAACCCCTAGTATATGGAAGTACATAAACCCAGGTCCTGTAAAGAAAATGTTACAAGTGGGCCTGCAAAACTCATTGTGCCACCCACTAAAGCAGCCCTTTGAAACATGTCTCAGGCTTGCCACTGCAGCCTGTAGTGCAGTCTTAAGCTGCCATTTCGACCTGCCAAAATGAACCTTTTGCCAGGCCTAACCCTTCCTTTTTAATACATAGGGTAAGCCATAAAGGCCCACAGGACAGGGTACATTGCTTTTAAATAGCCAGAAATGTGTTTCTCAGTTTTACATGTCAAGGTAGTGAAAAACTCTTGCAAGGCCTGTCTATCCAATTGGATAACATTGGGTTACCTTATTACCTTTAATAAGTGCTAACTTTCGATTGGGAGCAGATACGGATATCAAGAGTGGACTCAAATGAATTGTAATTTAAAATCCTCTTTAATGCCAAAGTCAGGTTTTAGATTACAATTTTGAAAATGACACTTTTAGAAAGTTGGCATTTTCATGTCCAGAAGTTTCTAAAGTCTTCTAGGAGTTTCCAGCTGCCTGGCCTTGTTGTTAATGGCTCCCCCATTAAGAATGTGCATTCCTCCTAGAGAGTGAGACAAAGGGAGACTAAGTTTTGACAGGAGGGGCCATCCTGCTACAATTGGTGAGATAGAGTTTATCTCTGCCCCACTTCTATTTCAATGGGATGCCTCCACCACACAAAGAAACAAACCTGACACTAGTCTTTTGTCACCCCAGACTCTTTGGCGCCTTGGCTAGGGAAAGTAGAAACTCTGCAGAACCAGATGTGGGGGTAGCATGGAAGATTACACCACTTCAAAGGCTGGCACCAGGTATAAATATTGTACCTCTTGAACTACTCATCAGTACGCTCCTGGGCCTGTGGATGTTACATAAGTAGGACTGCCTTGTTCCCCAGAGGACTGCCCTGCTGCTACATGAGGACTGGCCTGCTGCTAAATTCCCTAGAGGACTGCCCTGCTGCTTGAGGCCTGCCTTGCTCAGCCAGATGGAAGACTGGACCTGCTTACTTCATCACAGGCTAAACTGAGTGGCTACAAAGGTCAATTGACTGACCTCCTGCTCTGAGCTACAGGGACAGAAGAAGCTCCAGATGCCTCCATGCAATTTACCCTATTTGTTTATATTGAACGTATTGTTTGTGCTTCTTCATTTATTTATTTTTTCATATTAAATGTTATATTTTTCTTGAACTTAGTGAGGGCATTGAACCTAATTTAGACGTTACCCTTTTTTGTACTGAAGGGTTGCACACTCTACCTACATGCACATTTTCTGAACTTAGACCACGATCAATTGAAACCTGTTTTTTGTGGCGTTAACATCAGTCAATTGTCCCAAAGGCAGGTTTTTCACGCATTTAGACTTTTATTAAAGAGGGTTGGCCAGTATACACCCCATATAAGACTGTGGATTATGTCCTGGCCCTACGAAGAGTGATGGTCTGACTGATATACAAAGCAAAAAATACAAATCAGAAAAACACCTCCAAAAGTGTGTTCTTACTGGTCATGTCAGGAAGTCCTCATCCTTGAGCAACCACTCTTTGTGCTCTGGAGCAGAATGTTATGGCCACTGCCCACCATTCAAGAAGATTAGTGGGGCCATTTACTTTGTTGACATTAAAGTATTTATGGAACCCATCAGGGTGCTCGATGCTACTCAGTTGAAACCTTAACAGTGGAGGATAGATATGCCTGACTCTACCCTCTCCATCCTCAGCTGGTTTGCCATCTTCATCTTATTATCAGCTTTGTTTGTTCTCTCTCATCCCTGTTTCCGTCCTCTCCTTGTCCCCGCTCACCAATTCCTCAAGATGTTTCTTGAAGTATTATGCAAACATAATAGTGAAGAGGGAGCGTAAACTCCTCTACTGCTCGAAAGTCATCCATCATTTAATTGTCCTCCTACTTGTAAATGTACTGGACTATATTGAGCTTTGTGTCATCCTCAAGTCAATGGTCTCATAGAACGTATGAACAAGATCTTTCTTCAATGCACCCAGCAGGCCAAAAGGTGTGAGATAGACATCAATGTAGTGGAGGACAGCATGTTACGGTCCTGTCATATCACCGCACACTTAGTAACAGGCTCCAATTTATTTGAAGCTCTTAGAGAGAGAACACCCTCTTCAAA
The DNA here is from genome assembly GCF_964204655.1 of Triturus cristatus. Classification (NCBI taxonomy): domain Eukaryota; kingdom Metazoa; phylum Chordata; class Amphibia; order Caudata; family Salamandridae; genus Triturus; species Triturus cristatus. The sequence goes on from NC_140589.1 coordinate 46,726,360, forward strand.
CTTGTGCCCGGCATGTATGAAAACATGGCATCAAAGGGGTGTACAAGATATTTTGACCCAAGGTTGAGAGATGTCAACAGAAAGAGTACTTTGACACAAGACACAGGATCTAACAGGGGGTAGACAGGATCAAAGTGGGAGACTGGGTGCGTGTGAAAAAGCCTTTGAATGTTGTAAACGGTTATGACAAGTTCAGGTCTCCTGCAGGACTGAAAGCAGTGTGCGGAGGCTGTGAGAATCTCAGGAAAATGAACAGGAATGTGGAAAGGGGGTTAAAGTGAAGAATCAAGGCTGTCACTTTACCAGTGTTGGGTCTGTAAAAGTAAACATGGAAGGGAAGTTAGTAATAATGGGTTTAGTAGCGGTTTGAAGGAGTTGGAAGTATGCAGGAAGGCCACAGGTTTTGCAGTGGGTAATTGTGCAGGTTACTTTTTTTGGTTTTAAGACGTTTTTCTTAGTAGGTAATCCTTTTTGTGTATTGGTGAAGGGGAAAGATACTACATCTCTATAGTGTTTGCTTTTCTGATAGGTTCTGTGTTGAAATGTTGGTGCTATCTTTATTGTATTTTAATGCATCTAAAGGTTGCTCATTAGTTTTAATTCAGTAGAAGTTGTACCATTTTTGGTTAATTGTTGATTGTTAATCGTTTGTTATTGAGAAGGGACAATTGTTACCACAATGCATTGAAAAGGAATGCTGTACTCACCCATGAAAGCCCAGATCCTATGTGGAATGTTGCCCTATGAATGTGTTGGGGCATTCCCGGTAGCTGGTCGGTGGTGCTGCTGGAGGGATGCAAAAACAACAATTTATGGACAGAATGCAGAACAATGTCATACATTCACCCCAGTACAGAGATCTGGGCCTAAATCCATCGTTTGTTTGCCCACCATGCCATTCCAGTTTGAACCCAGCCATATGCAAATCAGTCTTGACCCTGTGCCTCATGGGAACAGTCCAGCCCGAACTGCCAAGCCAGGTCCTCCCTGGACTGAAAACAAGCATCCTAGGACCGGTTTCGGGGTTTCACCCCTCTTCAGCCAGGATAGCTTGATTCCAGTGGCATGGAGAGCACGGGACCCACGTCTGGGCATACCCTTCCCACTCGGGGTGACAAATGCAAAAACAACAATTGATGGACAGAATGCAGAACAATGTCATACATTCACCCCAGTACAGAGATCTGGGCCTAAATCCATCGTATGTTTTGCTCACCATGCTGTTCCAGTTTGAATCCAGCCATATACATATCAGTCTTGACCCTGTGCCTCATGTGAACAGTCCAGCCCAAACTGCCAAGCCAGGTCCTCCCTGGACTGGAAACAAGCATCCTAGTACCGGTTTCGGGGTTTCACCCCTCTTCAGCCAGGATAGCTTGATTCCAGTGGCATGGAGAGCACGGGACTCACGTCTGAGCATACCCGTCCCACTCGGGGTGACAAATGCAAAAACAACAGTTGATGGACAGAATGCAGAACAATGTCATACATTCACCCCAGTACAGAGATCTGGGCCTAAATCCATCGTTTTTTTGCTCACCATGCCAGAATGATGGATTTAACCCAGATTTCTTGACTGGGGGTGAATGTTTTGATTTGTTCTGCATTCCGTCCATCAATTGTGTGTCTTTTGCTTTCTCGCCCTAAGTGCGCCAGGTATGCCCAGACGTGGGTCCTGGGCTCACTGTGCCACTGGAATCAAGCTATCCTGGCTGAAGAGGGGTGAAACCCCGAAACCAGTCCTAGGATGCTTGTTTCCGGCCCAGGGAGGACCTGGCCTGGCAGTTCGGGCTGGACTGTTCCCATGAGGCACAGGGTCAAGACTGATTTGCATATGGCCAGGTTCACACTGGGGTGGCATGGTGAGCAAAAGAATGATGGATTTAACCCAGATCTCTTGACTGGGGGTGAATGTTTTGATTTGTTCTGCATTCCGTCCATCAATTGTGTGTCTTTTGCTGGAGGGATGTGGCACTAATAAACTTTTCCTGATAAATCTTTAGCTGTGGTTTAGCCTTCGATTGCAACAGTGCTTTTACTGTATGTAGTCTGTAGTCAAACCCATATGCTTGCTGACCGATGTGAGTCTTTTTCTCCAGGTCCTGGTGCATTCAGTGGCTACTCGTCAGTGTTTGCGGTAGGTGCTGCCATTTACGAATGATGTACCAGGGCACTAGATGGTATTACATTTGATGTGCTGTTCCAAACTGCAGCAGTAGCTTAACTACTCCAGGAGCTCGACTTATACACTAGACACACTGATCCACGTTTTAATGCTTGCCTAATAAGAGCTTTACTTTATTTAAAGAATATACAGGGGCGTAGCTCTAGGGGGGTGTTTGGCGTGTTACACCCCCCCCACCCGCATAAGGGATTTTCTGTATTCAATAGTGGGGTGCAAGTGGTTTCAGTTGGGTAAAATGAAGGGTCTGTCCGATTTCACCTGGGATTTTTACATGCCCACCCAAACTATCTCTGATCAATGGATTGAAAGCCTTAAAAAATGGTGATTAGTTTGACAAATATTGTGTTTTAAGTACCCCTAACAATCTTCATTCCTCTCTTCCCACTGCCCCTTAAGCTCCCTCATATAATGTGTTTTAACAAGATGTCCCAGCCTGGTTATCGTAGCTCACAGTCCCTCAGTCATACTGACCAAACTATGCCCCTGGGAATATGGCCCTGATTATGAGTTGGGGTTGGGGGAGGGAGCGGGAGAGGGATACCACTTCTCCCGTTCACAACTGGCCCAGTGTTCCCAAACCTGGAATTCCTTGGTGTGGGAACACTGGTCCCTCATTTTACCAGCCAAAAACTCCAGCTGCTACAATAAAGTGCGGGCAGGGCATGCGGGCACGCTAATTCACCAGAATGCCAGGGGTAGATCAAGTGGCATCATACAGCCTTGACCTTAGAGGCTTTACAGGAAGTGACATAATTTGACCTCTGAGCCTTCAGGCTTCCTAGGAAGTGATGTCACATGACCTTAACCCACATGACATGACAATAATTGTCATTGCTGAAGCTCCATAAAAAATGCATGATTAATATATTACAACATAGATGTATGTCTGTTTTAGATGCTACCTATACTGGGGTACTGGTGTGATATACAAGGGGATCATTACTCATTTCTCTTGGTGTTATATGAAAAATTACATATATAGTACCACAGAATGTACAACAGAACTGAGAACATATTATTTGTATACAACTAACTGTCATGATTTAATAGTACCCCTACTGTATATTGCAATGAGAAATGTGTTGATAAACCATTGGGAGAGAAAAAAAAGACATTTAAATAAAACAATAATAGAAAGCATAAATGTATTAATTAATGTAGACCAGCATGAGCTATACTATTGGCCTAAATTATTCCTTATTGTTAATACATTTTGATTTAAGATAATTTTCAACACTCGTGTGCAGCACAGAGGGGAAGATTTTATTCTGACACTTAATTTTTCATGCATTTACTATAATGAAACATGCTCACCTGTTGAAAAATATTTGTTTTTAGTTCACTTTTGTTTAATCAGAAGGGTCATATTGCACTGCTGAATGTATTAATTTCACAAAACCTAGGGTATAATGTCCCAGTCGCAGTGGAAGTTGTAGAAAGTAAACAGTGATTAGGTGACGGAGGCATCTAGTCTCAAATTCCATACCTTTGAATTCTCCACAGGCGCTGGACTGGTTCTAGAATTTGTTTCCATTAGTACCTCTGTGCGTCTGTAGAGGGCGCTGTGTGACTCCGTAGTGACGTCGGCCACTGGATGTGACATCAATGAAGTTCATATAAGCCCCTTCCCAACGCTCTTACATAAGTTTCTTTTCCACGCTTACATCGCGGATCCAGGCAGCGGTTCCTCAGGATATTTTTGGCCTGCCTCGACATTTTTTACGATGGAACAGTGTGCCTTTTTCTCTCATGTCCTCGGGGTTCAAGCCTTATGGGTCATGTGGCAGGCAGATGGTCACAGACCCTTATACTGATTGTATGGGGTGCCTTGGGGAGCACCATGACTCCGAGGAGTGCAACTTTTATCTTTGCCTTTGCCTGAAGGCATTGCGGGAACAGCGCATGAAGTTCTTGGCACCGCGGCAGTCGCAAAAGGCCCCATGTTCTTGGTCCAGAGAACAATTGGGGGACCGCTCCAAAAGCCATTCCTGCGGACGTCCTTCGCCCTCGGTGCCACCTCACAGCCTCCGGCTGAGGAGTCAGCACCAGGGTCCACCCTGCACCTCCCTGATTTTCCTAGAGCCAGGGTGTAGGAAGCTGGCTCTGTCTATAATATACCGAAGTAAGGTATAGTGTGCAGAGAGTCCAGTGGATCCCCAAAGGCCTACAGAGGTAAAAGTAGATAATACCTTCCTCTCTATTTGTGGTAGTGTGGTCGAGCAATAAATCTTTATCAGAGGGTAGTGTTACACATTTATTGTAGACACTCAGACAAGAAATGATAGCACACACTCAAACACTAAACTCAGACCAATTGTTTGTGTAATGAATACTACTTTTGTTATATTTATTTTTAGAACCAAGCAGGACTTGGTACAGGTAAGTAAAGTAATACTTGTTCAATGCAGGTTTACCAATACAAGCAAGCTGAATGAAAATGACTTTGTTACAGGTTTGTAGAATCTTTAAATACAGTTGAAATTACTTTTGGATTACTTTAGATTACTTTTGGATTACTTTGTAGATTACTTCTACTCAGTATGATATGCCTAGATATCACTCTGGGACATTTCCTAGATAAAAGGTAAGTAAAACAGTTTTGCAATAAAACCAAGTAACTTATGTTGCCATACAAACACCCTCAACACAAATTTTTCAGAGGAAAACCGTAAATGCAATCTTATGGGCGAAAATGAGGTTATCGGTTTGCAGGTAAGTAAACGGTCTTTAGGGTTGAATTTCTGGGATTAGAACAAGTGTTCCCCGAGGGTCAAGGATGCACTCCAAAAGCACCCTCAGTGGCACTAGGGTTTCTGGGTGCAGAGTGCTGAGGCCCAATGTTAGCCTTTCGGGCTAGGGAGCCGTCAGTTGGTGGCTGCTCTCGGGCAAGCTACAAGGTTGAGGGAGCAAAGCTCCTAGGGTTAAGCTCAGGGCAAAGGGGGATCCAAGTTAGCACACAAGGTGCACCCACAGCGGCACAGGGACAGCCGGGTTCAGGGTGCTGGATCGGCTTCAGGTGTCATGTTGGTTTCAATGGGGAACCTCCAGTCAGAACAAACACTCCAGGCTCGGGCACAAAGACTTTCTGGAGGCGACCACTGGTTGGAGAAGTAAGTTGGGAAGCAGAGGGATACCTGGACACCGTCAGTTGGGCCACCCAAGGCAATGGCGCATTGGGTTCAGGTGTGTCTTTAGGCGTCGGATTTTCGTACTACCTCCGGTCGCAGTCGGGTGGACCCTCTAGGTAGAGGCTGCAGGCATCGTCGGGAGGCTTGAGGCTATCAATGGTCACCTGGGGAGAATTTAAAGATAAGAAATCTACCTCTAGATCCTGGCTCTACCAGATAGGGCCGTACAGAAGGTTAGTAACTTGTTCATCATGACAATGTTTGCTTTCTGTTCTTAGAGTGGCTGCTGGTGATTTGTGGAAGTGGTGGGCTGTAATATGTGTTCTGAATCATGGTGAGTGAGCCTGACATCTTCTAGGAAGAGTTCCGAGGGGTCAGTCCCAAGAATATTTTGAAAAGTGGATCAGGATTAGTGCATTTTAAAGCACAGTTTTCACATAAATTTGGTAAAAAGCCACAGGCTCTGATAAAATACTCATTAAATATTCAAGTCTTTCATGGTGTGCCAAGCCAATTTAACCTGACGCTGGACCTGACTCAATTTTTTCCAAAATGTGCTAGGGGTTCCCTCATCTGTCACCTCCATTGTGCCGCATCCAGCATATTGTCATGGGTGCTTCCCGTAATCCATGGGTGCTCCTTTAGCTTAAAAACTACTTACAATTTGCCAATGCCAGAAGCTTGCCAGTTGTGCCTTTCATTAAACCAGGTGACCCTTATTTAATAAAATATGTCTTGAATGTCAGGGCCAGCATTTGTCATGAACTTCACCATACTGTTTTCCACGGTTGTCTTGTCCAAAAATTACCTTCACAACCTAAAGTGACCGCTATGCAAGAATTTCCTCCAGTATACCAGGACCAGTAGAATTCCACAGGTGCCCCCGTGCCAAGAGTTAGATGCAGTATTGCAGTGCCATCTTTTTGCCATGAGTGTCTCCATATGTCAAGTTTAACCTGTAGTGCTGGTAGGGTGACCAACCGTCCGTAAATTTCAGGGACCGCCCCTTATTTGGGCCTCTTGTCCGTTGTCTGTGAGGAATTCCTTTATGGACGCCTTTTGACCGTAATTTCGGACTTCGGAGTGATCTGGCTGCCCCCCTGAAGCAGCCTTAGAGTTCTGTAACTCACTGCAGGGGCAGCTCGCGCTCCTGCTGTGATCAGTGGCCTGCAGCGCCCCCTCGCCACCCTGACACAGATGACTATCGGCCCATTATCATTCTGTGTGTCGGCCTCATTATCACATACAGAAGGATAATGCGCCTCTTTGCAGTGACGCATGTGCTGTGTCTCCTCCTGCCCCAGCCGAAGGCATGGCATTTTTCTTTTGTTTAGTGACTGGTGTCAATTGAAAATCCAGTTGAATTAAAAAAGCCATACTTTATAAATCCTGTTGAAAATGGGTAAAGAAACATTTTAAAATGAAGTGGATAAGTGAAAATCAAATTTATTTTTAAAAAAAGAGGGGAATATTTTAGCAACATTTATGAAACCGCGCGAGCTGTAGAAGCATTTTGAAATGATAAAACAGGCACATGTCGGTTGTAAGAGGTGTGTTAGGTACGTCACGTCGCTTGCTTGTGTTTTGTACATTAGTATGCCCTTAATACACCTTTGTCCGTGCCGAAGAGGGAAGTTTAAGGAAGAGGTTTTTTAGTGAAAGTAATTTCAAATCGGCTTTTCACAAACCTCCTGGATGTTTCAAGTGACGGGTTGAAAACAGCCCAGCGGAAAGGAGATTTTTTCTTGGCATGCTGCTGTATAAGCGTATAAATTCCGAAACCAAACTTTGCTAAAGCAATACAGCATGTCAAACAAAGCATAAAAAGGCGATAAATGCAGCTATTCAAATGAGTATTGGGAGTCCATTTCCTACAACCTTTGGCATCTTCTGCTTTCAGAGTTCACAGACCTCTTTCAATGCTGAATTTGAGAATTTCCCACAGTTCGGCACCAGAACTTTAATGGATCACCTGTTCTTCAAAGAAACATGATTGCCCTGATTGTGAAAGGCCATCCAGTCATACGTGTTGCATGAAAGGACTGCTGCAGGCAGCAGTATTGCTTATTGTGAGTGCTACTTAGGTGTATTTCAAGAATGTCACTATTACTACAGTAAATGCCACACGAGCCATCCCCCTGGTGCCCCACACTCGCAAGCAGGAAGAGACACTAACTCTCTATTGGCTGATTTCAATCAGGGTGGGCTAGGCCAGCACTCTCCTAGCAGGAAGAGACACTAACTCTCTATTGGCTGATTTCAATCAGGGTGGGCTAGGCCAGCACTCTCCTAGCAGGAAGAGACACTAACTCTCTATTGGCTTATTTCAATCAGGGTGGGCTAGGCCAGCACTCTCCTAGCAGGAAGAGACACTAACTCTCTATTGGCTGATTTCAATCAGGGTGGGCTGGGCCAGCACTCTCCTAGCAGGAAGAGACACTAACTCTCTATTGGCTGATTTCAATCAGGGTGGGCTAGACCAGCACTCTCCTAGCAGGAAGAGACACTAACTCTCTATTGGCTGATTTCAATCAGGGTGGGCTAGACCAGCACTCTCCTAGCAGGAAGAGACACTAACTCTCTATTGGCTGATTTCAATCAGGGTGGGCTAGGCCAGCACTCTCCTAGCAGGAAGAGACACTCATTCTCTATTGGCTGATTTCAATCAGGGTGGGCTAGGCCAGCACTCTCCTAGCAGGAAGAGACACTAACTCTCTATTGGCTGATTTCAATCAGGGTGGGCTAGGCCAGCACTCTCCTAGCAGGAAGAGACACTAACTCTCTATTGGCTGATTTCAATCAGGGTGGGCTGGACCAGCACTCTCCTAGCAGGAAGAGACACTAACTCTCTATTGGCTGATTTCAATCAGGGTGGGCTGGGCCAGCACTCTCCTAGCAGGAAGAGACACTCACTCTCTATTGGCTAATTTCAATCAGGGTGGGCTAGGCCAGCACTCTCCTAGCAGGAAGAGACACTAACTCTCTATTGGCTGATTTCAATCAGGGTGGGCTGGGCCAGCACTCTCCTAGCAGGAAGAGACACTCACTCTCTATTGGCTAATTTCAATCAGGGTGGGCTAGGCCAGCACTCTCCTAGCAGGAAGAGACACTAACTCTCTATTGGCTGATTTCAATCAGGGTGGGCTGGACCAGCACTCTCCTAGCAGGAAGAGACACTAACTCTCTATTGGCTGATTTCAATCAGGGTGGGCTAGGCCAGCACTCTCCTAGCAGGAAGAGACACTAACTCTCTATTGGCTGATTTCAATCAGGGTGGGCTAGACCAGCACTCTCCTAGCAGGAAGAGACACTAACTCTCTATTGGCTGATTTCAATCAGGGTGGGCTAGACCAGCACTCTCCTAGCAGGAAGAGACACTAACTCTCTATTGGCTGATTTCAATCAGGGTGGGCTAGGCCAGCACTCTCCTAGCAGGAAGAGACACTAACTCTCTATTGGCTGATTTCAACCAGGGTGGGCTAGGCCAGCACTCTCCTAGCAGGAAGAGGCACTAACTCTCTATTGGCTGATTTCAATCAGGGTGGGCTGGGCCAGCACTCTCCTAGCAGGAAGAGACACTAACTCTCTATTGGCTGATTTCAATCAGGGTGGGCTAGGCCAGCACTCTCCTAGCAGGAAGAGACACTCATTCTCTATTGGCTGATTTCAATCAGGGTGGGCTAGGCCAGCACTCTCCTAGCAGGAAGAGACACTAACTCTCTATTGGCTGATTTCAATCAGGGTGGGCTAGGCCAGCACTCTCCTAGCAGGAAGAGACACTAACTCTCTATTGGCTGATTTCAATCAGGGTGGGCTAGGCCAGCACTCTCCTAGCAGGAAGAGACACTAACTCTCTATTGGCTGATTTCAATCAGGGTGGGCTGGACCAGCACTCTCCTAGCAGGAAGAGACACCAACTCTCTATTGGCTGATTTCAATCAGGGTGGGCTATGCCAGCACTCTCCTAGCAGGAAGAGACACTAACTCTCTATTGGCTGATTTCAATCAGGGTGGGCTGGGCCAGCACTCTCCTAGCAGGAAGAGACACTCACTCTCTATTGGCTAATTTCAATCAGGGTGGGCTAGGCCAGCACTCTCCTAGCAGGAAGAGACACTAACTCTCTATTGGCTGATTTCAATCAGGGTGGGCTGGGCCAGCACTCTCCTAGCAGGAAGAGACACTCACTCTCTATTGGCTAATTTCAATCAGGGTGGGCTAGGCCAGCACTCTCCTAGCAGGAAGAGACACTAACTCTCTATTGGCTGATTTCAATCAGGGTGGGCTGGGCCAGCACTCTCCTAACAGGTAGAGACACTAACTCTCTATTGGCTGATTTCAATCAGGGTGGGCTGGGCCAGCACTCTCCTAGCAGGAAGAGACACTAACTCTCTATTGGCTGATTTCAATCAGGGTGGGCTGGGCCAGCACTCTCCTAGCAGGAAGAGACACTAACTCTCTATTGGCTGATTTCAATCAGGGTGGGCTGGGCCAGCACTCTCCTAACAGGTAGAGACACTAACTCTCTATTGGCTGATTTCAATCAGGGTGGGCTGGGCCAGCACTCTCCTAACAGGTAGAGACACTAACTCTCTATTGGCTGATTTCAATAAGGGTGGGCTAGGCCAGCACTCTCCTAGTCCCACACTTTTTGCTGAACCATTCTGACTGACTGGCATTGATTGGTGTGCAGGGTCAAACTAGGGCAATCTGGCAGTGGAGAAGGGCTGGACTGACAGGTCAGTATTTTTGTCTGCTTTTTGGCCTGTTTTAATGTCTGGTGGGCATGTTGTTCTTCTGATGTGTCTTCAGAAGATCAAAACTGTCCCGCTTTGTAAATATGGACCACTGGTTTTTGGTTATCTGCTTCGCTGATGGGAGTCACTTTTATTCTTGATGCCTGGGCCTATTTTCTGTCCCAGTCCAGCCCTGTTGATGTGGCCAGATATAGATTTAGAACCACAGTAAAAACTAAAGGGACTACTTAAGATAAACCAGGGCAGGCAAGTAAACAATCTATTTATACATGTTTTCCTTTAAATCTGATATTTGTGATTTATTTTCCATTCTGAGTGGTGAACTACAGATACCAGGATGTAAAGAAAAAACAGCAAAGACATTAAGAGCCAGGTTTTCCGCTTCTTGGGGAACGCGGGAATTGAAGAGGAGGCGCCGACGTGGAAAGGGATGTTGTTCCATGCTTTGGAGGTTACATGGGAGAAGGCAAGGCCTCCGGCTTGCTAGTGCGAATCTGGCTGAGTGGAGGTTTCTGGGAGCTGTGTAGAAGTGTATGTTGATATTCAGGTATGCAGAACTGGTTTTGTGAAGTGCTTTGTGTATGTGTGTGAGCAGTTTGAATCAGGTTCGTTTGTTGATTGAGAGCCAGTGTAGTTCCCTGAGGTGAGAGGTGGTGTGGGTGCGGCAAGAGAGGTTGACTGTTTTAGAATTTAAAATTATCGTGTCTGTGCTTCTTAAGGTGGGCCTACATGTGCTGCTGGGTGCAGGTGCTGTACAGCATCTGTGCACTACCGTAGACTGCACTCATCAAGTGATAACATAGAGCAGGCGGACACATTTATGTTCAACTGTGGACAAAAAGGGAAGGTAGTTTATAGCTGTTATTGACCTTAAGACATGACTGTAGGGAAAGAACACAGGTACTGGGATCCTGGACAGCAGGGCCCCAGTACACCTGCATCAAAAGCCAGGCAAAATGTGGGGGGCGGGTGGGGGTTACGGCACCAGAAACCCAATTTCTTCCGGCTGGCCATTTGGAGAACTGCACTCTAGTCCACCACTACCGGTCCCAATTAGCTATATTCTATGCATGCTGCTTTACATCTCACAATGGCACTCAAATGTGAGATGCTAGTAACTAAGTCCACCGAGCAGATCTTCCTGACCACTTCTCTCACCAAACATGCCTGCTCAGGACCATGAACTGTAAACAAAATATCAGACTGGGCAACCCAGTGCAGTGACCATATAAATAGATTATTATCATATGAAATACCACAAAAAGGCCTGCACAGTTGATCAAAGCTGCATGCCAACTAAAAAACCATGAAATGCACGATTGTCTCAACCTAATGTAAACTATTTTTGACTTGTACTTGTGTTGGTTGTCTATTTACTTATGTAATATTTCGCGACCTCCACTGATGTGTCTGTAAAACGTACCTTTTTTCTTGAATTTTTGTCCTGAATTTTGACCTTCAGTCCTGAATTTTTGTCCTGAATTTTGACCCTTGGTCCTGAATTTTTACATTCACCGTCCTGAATTTGCAACCATGCCAGTTGGTCACCCTAAGTGCTGGATGGTTTGCTAGCATTTTGTCACCGGCGCCCATAATGTGAAGGACTGTCTCCAGTATGTCAGAGTTTTGCCTTGGGCGCCTCTTTAAGGCAATAATTATTGTCTGTAGAATAGGGTGCACAATAAGATGGCGCACATTCAGTGCTCCACCCCACCGGCTAGGGTGACCCTTGAAAGGGGGAAAAGAGGCCCCAAGGCCCAGGCAGCGAACTCCGTGCAGGCGGGTGAAGTGACTCAGTGCACCACCTGCAGGGGCTCTCTGCCGCCTTTGAAATGCGGCCCGAATTGTCACCTGCAAAGTGAAAGCTGGACCTGGGGCATATTACATAAGGTGCCCCGGGGGCACAATGGCCATTCGCGCCCACTTTGCGTGCCCCATTGGGCACTTTGGTATTACAGAAGGGGCCGCAGATGCTTCTACGGCCCCTTCTGTAATACCAATAGCGTTGGCGCACAGAAAGTGCCAACGCTATCTTTAAGGGGGTGTTCCCTCATTTGCATTGGGGCGTGCCTTACACAATTGAGGGAATCTCTTTGCCTCTGCGCCCGCGCCGTATTACCGATGTGGGCGCAGAGGCAAAGCAGCCCTCAGGTGGCGCACTGACAGTGCGCCACCTAAAAGGTGGAGCACTGTCAGTGCACCTCCTGAGAACTGCCGCTGCTTGGGGTAAAGAGGGACCCATGGACCCGACAGACATCCTCTTGCAGACGGGGACAGTCACTGACCGCACCCGCCCGCAAGGGGATCTCTAATCCCCCTTCAAAGTGCTGGCGGGTTGTCACCCGCACACTGAAACATGGAGTGACTGTAAAGCAGCTGCTCTGTATTTCACAGGAATGTGGATCTCCCAGGACAGCACGAGTTCGCGGCTGCCCTGGGGGCAGCGCATTCTCCATAATGTGGTGCATTTTCCTTCATTGCACCGGGCAATGAAGGAAAATGCGCTGCTTGCGTAATGCGGCCCCAGGTGCTCAGACCTTCCAGTCAGTCTGCCTCTTACAAATGCGCATCCAACAGGACAGGTGCGAGTTCGTGGCTACTCTTGGGGTGCAAGTTAATGGCTACCCTCGGGCCAGCATATTATTTGCAATGGGCTGCACTCACCAAGCCTGTGCTGGGCACATCTGTTTTAACGGTGTGCTTTGGTGCAGACCATGGCTATTCGCCTTATGCATAACAACACCCCCTGGTGGTGGATGTCAGTGCAAAGAGCTGAGAACAGGAGGAATCAGGTCAACAATGACAGCAAGCACAGGAACCCACATGATGGCAGCAAACTGGCATCAGGAGCAGCACATGACCCGGAAGTGGAAACAGAGTGCCAAAGCCACAAAGTATACAGTCTTGGAAAGGGGAATGGGAGTGAGTAGACACTAGAGGGAGGGAGCACGATGGGGAGGACCGGGGGGAGCTTTAGTTTGACCCCATATCTACACAAGGGCTAATGACATGGAGGTAGTGATATGGAGGAGATTTCTTAAATAAACCAGACGAAATGCTTCTGGAACAGTGGCCAGGGCACTCACTGGACTTGACAGAAGATGCCTCATGCTGGCTATCTGACCCCCACACTTATACCCAGGATAGGTCACCGTCTCAGTGAGATGGCTCCAAAGGAGGTGAGTTCAGCATAACCCGGTCCTTCCACAAAACAAGCATTTGCAATGCAATAGGTCTCGCATTCACACGAGATTGAGCTACTGGCATTGTAAATGACAATGCCTTTTATTTATGTTTTGGGTTTTAAAACATAAATAAAAGGCTTTGTCATTTACAATACTAATAGCTTCAACTCTCGCAAATGCGAGACCTATTGCATTGCATTAAAGGTCCTTCTCAACCGCTTGTTAGATTGTAAATATCAGAGGAAGAGACCGGCCGGCGACGTCTTCAAAGTAGTGATAAACTGTGCCTCGTGCCCTGGGCTAGTGAGCTTGGATTTAATAAATCCCTACATTCTTGTGTTGTAGCTTTGGTTCACTACAAGTGGTACGAGACATCGCTGAACAATAAGTTGTCAAATCAAAGTTAGGGACTGGAAACGTGCTGGCCTAGGATCACAGGGGTTATTCTTCTTGGCTCCTCACCGCCCCCCCTTCCGGTACAGCTACCACCAACCTTGTCCCCAGTCCTGGGCTTCCACCTGACAGCCTAGTGCATGCTGGGGTTGGAAGTCTTGGTTTACTCACATTGAACCAACTAGGGTAAACACAACCAGGGGCCTCTTCTCACTGCATGTTAAGACCGACATGTTCTCTTTCCTGGGCTGGGTTCTCACCTACAAATCACTCCTGCTGGTCTGGTTCCAATTACCATAATGCATTAGGTCGTCACATGAAAGCAGAGGACTGGAAAGTATGCACGCGCTGACACGTCCTCCCCACGTGATAACACTGATTGCTGCAGAATTCACTAATACTGCGGGTCACTCGATGTGTAAGGGGCACATGAAATAGTAGTGGGTGAACTGGAGATGCACTATAGGATGGCATCTCCAGCAAGCAGTTCTCACTTCCAACGCTAGCCTATAGCCCAGACGCACCCTAAATGAAAGGCCCATGCACTCACCCAGGTTAACGAAGCTCATGACCATGTCGGCGTCGGGGAGGAAGTTTCTATCCCGCAGGCTGACGGCGGGTGGGCCCTGGGTAGTGAAGATGGGCTTGTAGGGGTTGGGGAAGCCGCCGTCCACCTCCTCCTCCACGGCCATGGCGCTGTAGAGGTCATATAGCTCATATATTACTAACATATACATACAGAAAAACGAAAGCAACCTTAGTGCTAACGATCTCGATTTGTCCAATGGAATATTTATGGGGAGCGCAAGCTCCTGGGCAGACGAGGCGTGCATACCACGACCCTTCCCTGCGCCTCTTGGAAATCACGGCCAAGAAGACGAGCCAGCAATGCACAGCACCTCCTCTCCGCTATGGTTTTATATATCACCCCACCTATAGCAGCACAGCCACCCAACAACATGGCGCCCTTTACAAGGGTGCATATATGTTGCCAGTCCAACATTGCGCGTGTCACGGATGCAGCCCCTACCATCAAGGACAGGTCAGAGATGTGTACCTGTTGCCGGGCTCGGTCCCAGCCACCCGCCGCTTCCTTCCGCGCCTCCTTCGCTACTACAGACGCCGAGAAGCCCAAGCAGCGGGAGCACACGTCACTGGCCACGCCTCCTGCCACCGATGTAACCAATGGAGGACACTGAGCGGTCCGTAGACCCAACCCACAGGAAAATGATGGCCAATACCAGCACACAGAGCAGCATGATATAGGTGGTGACCTTTCTACGGCTTGGCTATGCTCGGAATACCTAGGGTTACCTCCTGCCCAGACATATACCTGTGACAGCATACACCACCGGATACGACATCCAATTGCATCAAACGTCACCTCCTGCCTAAACATATACCTGTCTCAGAATAAATCGGCGGCTACGACATCCCAGCACATCAAACGTCAACCTCCTATTTAGGGTTATGCCAGCATCAAACGTGTTTACCATGATCAGAGAAACAGATTTCAATTATCCATTAAGGGGCTCCAGAGTTGCATCAACGCACCTGCTTTAACTGACCAATGGTGCGAAAAGGGCAGTCGCCACAAGATCACAGGACATGCCAGGGCCGTGTGCAGAAGGCTTTGAAAGGGCTGCAGCCGGGGGGCCTTTAGGCGGGATAAACAGAGGTCTCTGTGGAAGAGCTCAGATAGAAAAAGTGAAAGCGCGCCATGCGCTTTGGGCCTGCCTGCAGTGAGAAAAACTCATTACGACAGCCGTCTTGCAAACGATCCAGTCAAGGCGGGCGGGGCCTGAAGGAGACAGGGCGGTCACTAAAAAGCCTCACTTTCAATCAGAGGCCTGCGTTTACCATAAAGGATGACGCGCACCAATCAAAAGCATGGAGACTCGACCCCACTTCCAAAAGCAACTCGACGACAATAGATCTCGCAATGCGAGTCGCGCATGCGCTGCGCCGCTAGGTGAGACCTAAAAAGCGCACAACATCCCTGATGGAATGGGGAATTCTTATTGCCCTTCTTGACCTTGAAACCTGATATACTTGTATAGCAATCTCTCAAGATTTCATATAATCCCTGAAGGTCCTCAGGCTGCAGGCAGCTTCACTGCCAGCCGCCGTCCACCTCTGTCCGAGGCAGGACATCACCCTCTTGAGATGAAGACCCCTTTTGTTATTCAGGTTCAGTCTAGGTTTCTGGGCTTCAGTTGCTCCTGGCTGGGCCTTGACCCTGTCTTACTCTCTCTGTAGTGGAAAGTTGACTTCCTCCGGTTCCGAGCAGGGACAGACGCTATGGCCTTCACCTCTAACCCTAGTGCTACACTCATCAGAGAGATCTTGCCCACGCCGTATTTCCGATGTGGGTGCAGAGGCAAAGAAGCCCTCAGGAGGCGCACTGACAGTGCGCCACCTAAAAGGTCAGGCGGCGCACTGACTGACCTGCCGCGGAAGGCCTTCTGTAGGTCCTAATAAGTAGAAATCACTAGCTTCAGAGGGCATAAGTGTGGGCCCTGTTAGGAAGTTCCACAGCCAACAAAAGGTAGGGTTTGTTTTGAGAGGTCACTGGTCTAACTTCCCAGGTGGGTCAACCTTTGCTGATCGGAGCAAGTATTACTGTCTACCGAGCTGCCGCCATGGTGGTTTAGTTTAGTTTTCATGGCAGATCTCTTGACTGAGTGTGGACTTCAGCCAGGACACCCCTTTGGGGCCTCCAAGGTGCAGGCGTCAAGCTCTACCCCAAGAACTGGGAAGATGACTGCTTTAACCTAATGGCTGCAACCTGCCCCGGTGCAACATGCAATGTGACCTCTAAGAGCAAGGTACCATTGACCCAGCAATGTATACACCACACACACACACACACTCACTCACGGCCGCTGGACCTGTATATCACTTAGCTACACCCTGTTGCAAGTCTAGTTTTGGGGACTTGCTCCACCGTCTACTGTGGGCTGCGCCCCTGAACAAGCAGAGGCCAGAGCCCCGTGTCTGCTGCTGAAGTAAAAAATATGGCGAGTGGGACCCCCAATGTTGTGAAAACATGTAAACCCCCCACTGGGGGGAGCTAGTAGATGACACCACTGTCCACAGAGGGTGTGAACTTCCATCGCCCATTCCTTGGTGCTAATTTTATTTCTTGGTCCTGAAGAAAGCGCACTTGCACCCACTAGTTGGGCACATTTTAGGGCTGAAACTTATCAGCCTCACTTTAGAGTGAGTTAACCCCCCGCCCCCGTGCTTTTTAGCAATCCCCATCAGGGCACAGCAATAAAGGACGCGCAGTCCACCCGAGAGGTATTTTTAACAGCTGTTTGATGCCGCTATACTCATCTGAAAAGGGAAAGTGCCAGCTTTCTATTTTTTCCATTTGCACATAACACCCGCATGCCATCTTCTACCCGTGCTTTCTCGGCCACCTGCTCCCCTGCTAAGCAGGTTTGTAGCCCCCGCCATCAGGCATGAGAAGAAGGCCTTTGATGAAGCATGCCACCATGTCGGTGGGTGAGGGCTTTCGTCCTTAAAAAAAGAAAATCCTTTAAGAACCTAGTGGCCCGGCTGTCCACATTAAATCGTGATCCCCCTTCCACAGGGTACCTTTGGTCACATGACTCCATATTTGTAACCAGATTTCCAAATCTTTATCCATCAGTGGCATACATCAGGGGTAGAGCACTGAGGCTGAAATGCCTTTTTGTGCATCGCTGCCATGAAAGTAAAACAAAAGAAAGCACCAAAGATGCCCCTAAATTGGAAAGGTGTGAAAGATAAGTCATGCTGCGCCAGTGAATGCCAGCAATATGCTTTGTCAAAGTCTTTCCCTGTGGCTTCTGTATAGTGAAAAACATTTCTCAAACTTCAATAACACACGTTAATAGGTGCTGCCTGGACAGTGGGAGTGCAAGCTTCCCTTACAGAGAAAGAACGGTAGAGCATCGCCACACACAGGACAAGTACAGCACAGACTGCAGCTCTTGTACAAGCTTCGGTCACACAAACTGGGCAGGGGAGTACAAGCTTCCCTTACACACAGAGAAGTGTAAAGCATCCCCATACCCACAGAACAAGTACAGCACAGACTACAGCTGTTGTAGATGCTCCTGTCAGACAAACCGAAGAGGTACAGTCTGTGCAGCAGAGTACAAGCTTCCCATAACCACAGAGAGCAGTGCCACAGACACAGGACACATACAGCACAGACAGCAGCTCTTGCACAAGCTTCTGTCACTAAACCTGAAGAGGTACAGTGCAAGCTTCCCTCACCCAGAGTGAATTATAGAGCATCGCCAGACATACAGGACAAGTACTGCACAGACTGAAACTCTTGTACAAGCTTCTGTCACTAAACCTGAAGAGGTACAGTGCAAGCTTCCCTCACACAGTGTGACTTATTGAGCATCACCACACACACAGGGCAAGTACAGCACAGGCTACAGCTGTTGTAGATGCAAATACAACAATTGATGGACAGAATGCAGAACAATGTCATACATTCACCCCAGTACAGAGATCTGGGCCTAAATCCATCGTTTTTTTGCTCACCATGCCATTCCAGTTTGAACCCAGCCATATGCAAATCAGTCTTGACCCTGTGCCCCATGGGAACAGTCCAGCCCGAACTGCCAAGCCAGGTCCTCCCTGGACTGGAAACAAGCATCCTAGGACCGGTTTCGGGCTTTCAGCCCTCGTCAGCCAGGATAGCTTGATTCCAGTGGCGTGGAGAGCAAGGGACTCACGTCTGAGCATACCCTTCCCACTCGGGGTGACAAATGCAAATACAACAATTGATGGACAGAATGCAGAACAATGTCATACATTCACCCCAGTACAGAGATCTGGGCCTAAATCCATCGTTTTTTTGCTCACCATGCCATTCCAGTTTGAACCCAGCCATATGCAAATCAGTCTTGACCCTGTACCCCATGGGAACAGTCCAGCCCGAACTGCCAAGCCAGGTCCTCCCTGGACTGGAAACAAGCATCCTAGGACCGGTTTCGGGCTTTCAGCCCTCGTCAGCCAGGATAGCTTGATTCCAGTGGCATGGAGAGCAAGGGACTCACGTCTGAGCATACCCTTCCCACTCGGGGTGACAAATGCAAATACAACAATTGATGGACAGAATGCAGAACAATGTCATACATTCACCCCAGTACAGAGATCTGGGCCTAAATCCATCGTTTTTTGCTCACCATGCCATTCCAGTTTGAACCCAGCCATTTGCAAATCAGTCTTGACCCTGTGCCCCATGGGAACAGTCCAGCCCGAACTGCCAAGCCAGGTCCTCCCTGGACTGGAAACAAGCATCCTAGGACCGGTTTCGGGCTTTCAGCCCTCGTCAGCCAGGATAGCTTGATTCCAGTGGCATGGAGAGCAAGGGACTCACGTCTGAGCATACCCTTCCCACTCGGGGTGACAAATGCAAATACAACAATTGATGGACAGAATGCAGAACAATGTCATACATTCACCCCAGTACAGAGATCTGGGCCTAAATCCATCGTTTTTTGCTCACCATGCCATTCCAGTTTGAACCCAGCCATTTGCAAATCAGTCTTGACCCTGTGCCCCATGGGAACAGTCCAGCCCGAACTGCCAAGCCAGGTCCTCCCTGGACTGGAAACAAGCATCCTAGGACCGGTTTCGGGCTTTCAGCCCTCGTCAGCCAGGATAGCTTGATTCCAGTGGCATGGAGAGCAAGGGACTCACGTCTGAGCATACCCTTCCCACTCGGGGTGACAAATGCAAATACAACAATTGATGGACAGAATGCAGAACAATGTCATACATTCACCCCAGTACAGAGATCTGGGCCTAAATCCATCGTTTTTTGCTCACCATGCCATTCCAGTTTGAACCCAGCCATATGCAAATCAGTCTTGACCCTGTGCCCCATGGGAACAGTCCAGCCTGAACTGCCAAGCCAGGTCCTCCCTGGACTGGAAACAAGCATCCTAGGACCGGTTTCGGGCTTTCAGCCCTCGTCAGCCAGGATAGCTTGATTCCAGTGGCATGGAGAGCAAGGGACTCCCGTCTGAGCATACCCTTCCCACTCGGGGTGACAAATGCAAATACAACAATTGATGGACAGAATGCAGAACAATGTCATACATTCACCCCAGTACAGAGATCTGGGCCTAAATCCATCGTTTTTTTGCTCACCATGCCATTCCAGTTTGAACCCAGCCATATGCAAATCAGTCTTGACCCTGTGCCCCATGGGAACAGTCCAGCCCGAACTGCCAAGCCAGGTCCTCCCTGGACTGGAAACAAGCATCCTAGGACCGGTTTCGGGCTTTCAGCCCTCGTCAGCCAGGATAGCTTGATTCCAGTGGCATGGAGAGCAAGGGACTCACGTCTGAGCATACCCTTCCCACTCGGGGTGACAAATGCAAATACAACAATTGATGGACAGAATGCAGAACAATGTCATACATTCACCCCAGTACAGAGATCTGGGCCTAAATCCATCGTTTTTTTGCTCACCATGCCATTCCAGTTTGAACCCAGCCATATGCAAATCAGTCTTGACCCTGTGCCCCATGGGAACAGTCCTGCCCGAAATGCCAAGCCAGGTCCTCCCTGGACTGGAAACAAGCATCCTAGGACCGGTTTCGGGCTTTCAGCCCTCGTCAGCCAGGATAGCTTGATTCCAGTGGCATGGAGAGCAAGGGACTCACGTCTGAGCATACCCTTCCCACTCGGGGTGACAAATGCAAATACAACAATTGATGGACAGAATGCAGAACAATGTCATACATTCACCCCAGTACAGAGATCTGGGCCTAAATCCATCGTTTTTTGTTCACCATGCCATTCCAGTTTGAACCCAGCCATTTGCAAATCAGTCTTGACCCTGTTCCCCATGGGAACAGTCCAGCCCGAACTGCCAAGCCAGGTCCTCCCTGGACTGGAAACAAGCATCCTAGGACCGGTTTCGGGCTTTCAGCCCTCGTCAGCCAGGATAGCTTGATTCCAGTGGCATGGAGAGCAAGGGACTGACGTCTGAGCATACCCTTCCCACTCGGGGTGACAAATGCAAATACAACAATTGATGGACAGAATGCAGAACAATGTCATACATTCACCCCAGTACAGAGATCTGGGCCTAAATCCATCGTTTTTTTGCTCACCATGCCATTCCAGTTTGAACCCAGCCATATGCAAATCAGTCTTGACCCTGTGCCCCATGGGAACAGTCCAGCCCGAACTGCCAAGCCAGGTCCTCCCTGGACTGGAAACAAGCATCCTAGGACCGGTTTCGGGCTTTCAGCCCTCGTCAGCCAGGATAGCTTGATTCCAGTGGCATGGAGAGCAAGGGACTCACGTCTGGGCATACCCTTCCCACTCGGGGTGACAAATGCAAATACAACAATTGATGGACAGAATGCAGACCAATGTCATACATTCACCCCAGTACAGAGATCTGGGCCTAAATCCATCGTTTTTTTGCTCACCATGCCATTCCAGTTTGAACCCAGCCATATGCAAATCAGTCTTGACCCTGTGCCCCATGGGAACAGTCCAGCCCGAACTGCCAAGCCAGGTCCTCCCTGGACTGGAAACAAGCATCCTAGGACCGGTTTCGGGCTTTCAGCCCTCGTCAGCCAGGATAGCTTGATTCCAGTGGCGTGGAGAGCAAGGGACTCACGTCTGAGCATACCCTTCCCACTCGGGGTGACAAATGCAAATACAACAATTGATGGACAGAATGCAGAACAATGTCATACATTCACCCCAGTACAGAGATCTGGGCCTAAATCCATCGTTTTTTTGCTCACCATGCCATTCCAGTTTGAACCCAGCCATATGCAAATCAGTCTTGACCCTGTGCCCCATGGGAACAGTCCAGCCCGAACTGCCAAGCCAGGTCCTCCCTGGACTGGAAACAAGCATCCTAGGACCGGTTTCGGGCTTTCAGCCCTCGTCAGCCAGGATAGCTTGATTCCAGTGGCATGGAGAGCAAGGGACTCACGTCTGAGCATACCCTTCCCACTCGGGGTGACAAATGCAAATACAACAATTGATGGACAGAGTCCTAGGAAGCTTGTTTCCGGTCCAGGGAAGACATGGCTTGGCAGTTCGGGCTGGACTGTTCCCATGAGGCACAGGGTCAGACTGATTTGCATATGGCCATGTCTGAACTGGGGTGGCAGAGTGGGCTAAAGAACGGTGATGGATCAAACCCAGATCTGTTGACTGGGTGTGAGTGTTTGATTGGTTCTGATGCTCCGTCCATCACCACCCCATTTTGTACCGCTTTGTTCGCCATAAGTTGGCAGGGTATGCTCAGACGTGAGTCCCTTGCTCACTTTGCCACTGGATTCAAGCAAGCCTGGCTGAAGACGGCTGAAATGCCAGAAACCGGTCCTAGGAAGCTTGTTTCCAGTCCAGGGAAGACATGGCTTGGCAGTTTGGGCTGGACTGTTCCCATGAGGCACAGGGTCAAGACTGATTTGCATATGGCCATGTCTAAACTTAGGTGGTGTAGTGGGCAAAAGAACGATGGATTTAACCCAGATCTCTTGACTGGGGGAGAATGTCTGCATTGTCAGCATTCCGTCCATCATTTGTTTGTTGTAACGCTTTTCGCCCTAAGTGGGATGGGTATTCCCAGACGTGGGACCCGTGCTCACTACGCCACTGGAGTCAAGCTATCCTGGCTGATGACGGCTGATAGCCAGAAACCGGTCCTAGGATGCTTGATTCCGGTCCAGGGAAGACATGGCTTGGCAGTTTGGGCTGGACTGTTCCCATGAGGCACAGGGTCAAGACTGATTTGCATATGGCCATGTCTAAACTTGGGTGGTGTAGTGGGCAAAAGAACGATGGATTTAACCCAGATCTCTTGACTGGGGGAGAATGTCTGCATTGTCAGCATTCCGTCCATCATTTGTTTGTTGTAACGCTTTTCGCCCTAAGTGGGACGGGTATTCCCAGACGTGGGACCCGTGCTCACTACGCCACTGGAGTCAAGCTATCCTGGCTGATGACGGCTGATAGCCAGAAACCGGTCCTAGGATGCTTGATTCCGGTCCAGGGAAGACATGGCTTGGCAGTTTGGGCTGGACTGTTCCCATGAGGCACAGGGTCAAGACTGATTTGCATATGGCCATGTCTAAACTTGGGTGGTGTAGTGGGCAAAAGAACGATGGATTTAACCCAGATCTCTTGACTGGGGGAGAATGTCTGCATTGTCAGCATTCCGCCCATCATTTGTTTGTTGTAATGCTTTTCGCCCTAAGTGGGATGGGTATTCCCAGATGTGGGACCCGTGCTCACTACGCCACTGGAGTCAAGCTATCCTGGCTGATGACGGCTGATAGCCAGAAACCGGTCCTAGGATGCTTGATTCCGGTCCAGGGAAGACATGGCTTGGCAGTTTGGGCTGGACTGTTCCCATGAGGCACAGGGTCAAGACTGATTTGCATATGGCCATGTCTAAACTTGGGTGGTGTAGTGGGCAAAAGAACGATGGATTTAACCCAGATCTCTTGACTGGGGGAGAATGTCTGCATTGTCAGCATTCCGTCCATCATTTGTTTGTTGTAACGCTTTTCGCCCTAAGTGGGATGGGTATTCCCAGACGTGGGACCCGTGCTCACTACGCCACTGGAGTCAAGCTATCCTGGCTGATGACGGCTGATAGCCAGAAACCGGTCCTAGGATGCTTGATTCCGGTCCAGGGAAGACATGGCTTGGCAGTTTGGGCTGGACAGTTCCCATGAGGCACAGGGTCAAGACTGATTTGCATATGGCCATGTCTAAACTTGGGTGGTGTAGTGGGCAAAAGAACGATGGATTTAACCCAGATCTCTTGACTGGGGGAGAATGTCTGCATTGTCAGCATTTTGTCCATCATTTGTTTGTTGTAACGCTTTTCGCCCTAAGTGGGATGGGTATTCCCAGACGTGGGACCCGTGCTCACTACGCCACTGGAGTCAAGCTATCCTGGCTGATGACAGCTGATAGCCAGAAACCGGTCCTAGGATGCTTGGTTCCGGTCCAGGGAAGACATGGCTTGGCAGTTTGGGCTGGACTGTTCCCATGAGGCACAGGGTCAAGACTGATTTGCATATGGCCATGTCTAAACTTGGGTGGTGTAGTGGGCAAAAGAACGATGGATTTAACCCA
Organism: Triturus cristatus; assembly: GCF_964204655.1. NCBI lineage: Eukaryota > Metazoa > Chordata > Amphibia > Caudata > Salamandridae > Triturus > Triturus cristatus. The sequence goes on from NC_140589.1 coordinate 46,750,143, forward strand.
GATCTCTTGACTGGGGGAGAATGTCTGCATTGTCAGCATTCCGTCCATCATTTGTTTGTTGTAACGCTTTTCGCCCTAAGTGGGATGGGTATTCCCAGACGTGGGACCCGTGCTCACTACGCCACTGGAGTCAAGCTATCCTGGCTGATGACGGCTGATAGCCAGAAACCGGTCCTAGGATGCTTGATTCCGGTCCAGGGAAGACATGGCTTGGCAGTTTGGGCTGGACTGTTCCCATGAGGCACAGGGTCAAGACTGATTTGCATATGGCCATGTCTAAACTTGGGTGGTGTAGTGGGCAAAAGAACGATGGATTTAACCCAGATCTCTTGACTGGGGGAGAATGTCTGCATTATCAGCATTCCGTCCATCATTTGTTTGTTGTAACGCTTTTCGCCCTAAGTGGGATGGGTATTCCCAGACGTGGGACCCGTGCTCACTACGCCACTGGAGTCAAGCTATCCTGGCTGATGACGGCTGATAGCCAGAAACCGGTCCTAGGATGCTTGATTCCGGTCCAGGGAAGACATGGCTTGGCAGTTTGGGCTGGACTGTTCCCATGAGGCACAGGGTCAAGACTGATTTGCATATGGCCATGTCTAAACTTGGGTGGTGTAGTGGGCAAAAGAACGATGGATTTAACCCAGATCTCTTGACTGGGGGAGAATGTCTGCATTGTCAGCATTCCGTCCATCATTTGTTTGTTGTAACGCTTTTCGCCCTAAGTGGGATGGGTATTCCCAGACGTGGGACCCGTGCTCACTACGCCACTGGAGTCAAGCTATCCTGGCTGATGACGGCTGATAGCCAGAAACCGGTCCTAGGATGCTTGATTCCGGTCCAGGGAAGACATGGCTTGGCAGTTTGGGCTGGACTGTTCCCATGAGGCACAGGGTCAAGACTGATTTGCATATGGCCATGTCTAAACTTGGGTGGTGTAGTGGGCAAAAGAACGATGGATTTAACCCAGATCTCTTGACTGGGGGAGAATGTCTGCATTGTCAGCATTCCGTCCATCATTTGTTTGTTGTAACGCTTTTCGCCCTAAGTGGGATGGGTATTCCCAGACGTGGGACCCGTGCTCACTACGCCACTGGAGTCAAGCTATCCTGGCTGATGACGGCTGATAGCCAGAAACCGGTCCTAGGATGCTTGATTCCGGTCCAGGGAAGACATGGCTTGGCAGTTTGGGCTGGACTGTTCCCATGAGGCACAGGGTCAAGACTGATTTGCATATGGCCATGTCTAAACTTGGGTGGTGTAGTGGGCAAAAGAACGATGGATTTAACCCAGATCTCTTGACTGGGGGAGAATGTCTGCATTGTCAGCATTCCGTCCATCATTTGTTTGTTGTAACGCTTTTCGCCCTAAGTGGGATGGGTATTCCCAGACGTGGGACCTGTGCTCACTACGCCACTGGAGTCAAGCTATCCTGGCTGATGACGGCTGATAGCCAGAAACCGGTCCTAGGCTGCTTGATTCTGGTCCAGGGAAGACATGGCTTGGCAGTTTGGGCTGGACTGTTCCCATGAGGCACAGGGTCAAGACTGATTTGCATATGGCCATGTCTAAACTTGGGTGGTGTAGTGGGCAAAAGAACGATGGATTTAACCCAGATCTCTTGACTGGGGGAGAATGTCTGCATTGTCAGCATTCCGTCCATCATTTGTTTGTTGTAACGCTTTTCGCCCTAAGTGGGATGGGTATTCCCAGACGTGGGACCCGTGCTCACTACGCCACTGGAGTCAAGCTATCCTGGTTGATGATGGCTGATAGCCAGAAACCGGTCCTAGGATGCTTGATTCCGGTCCAGGGAAGACATGGCTTGGCAGTTTGGGCTGGACTGTTCCCATGAGGCACAGGGTCAAGACTGATTTGCATATGGCCATGTCTAAACTTGGGTGGTGTAGTGGGCAAAAGAACGATGGATTTAACCCAGATCTCTTGACTGGGGGAGAATGTCTGCATTGTCAGCATTCCGTCCATCATTTGTTTGTTGTAACGCTTTTCGCCCTAAGTGGGATGGGTATTCCCAGACGTGGGACCCGTGCTCAATACGCCACTGGAGTCAAGCTATCCTGGCTGATGACGGCTGATAGCCAGAAACCGGTCCTAGGATGCTTGATTCCGGTCCAGGGAAGACATGGCTTGGCAGTTTGGGCTGGACTGTTCCCATGAGGCACAGGGTCAAGACTGATTTGCATATGGCCATGTCTAAACTTGGGTGGTGTAGTGGGTAAAAGAACGATGGATTTAACCCAGATCTCTTGACTGGGGGAGAATGTCTGCATTGTCAGCATTCCGTCCATCATTTGTTTGTTGTAACGCTTTTTGCCCTAAGTGGGGTGGGTATTCCCAGACGTGGGACCCGTGCTCACTACGCCACTGGAGTCAAGCTATCCTGGCTGATGACGGCTGATAGCCAGAAACCAGTCCTAGGATGCTTGATTCCGGTCCAGGGAAGACATGGCTTGACAGTTTGGGCTGGACTGTTCCCATGAGGCACAGGGTCAAGACTGATTTGCATATGGCCATGTCTAAACTTGGGTGGTGTAGTGGGCAAAAGAACGATGGATTTAACCCAGATCTCTTGACTGGGGGAGAATGTCTGCATTGTCAGCATTCCGTCCATCATTTGTTTGTTGTAACGCTTTTCGCCCTAAGTGGGATGGGTATTCCCAGACGTGGGACCCGTGCTCACTACGCCACTGGAGTCAAGCTATTCTGGCTGATGACGGCTGATAGCCAGAAACCGGTCCTAGGATGCTTGATTCCGGTCCAGGGAAGACATGGCTTAGCAGTTTGGGCTGGACTGTTCCCATGAGGCACAGGGCCAAGACTGATTTGCATATGGCCATGTCTAAACTTGGGTGGTGTAGTGGGCAAAAGAACGATGGATTTAACCCAGATCTCTTGACTGGGGGAGAATGTCTGCATTGTCAGCATTCCGTCCATCATTTGTTTGTTGTAACGCTTTTCGCCCTAAGTGGGATGGGTATTCCCAGACGTGGGACCCGTGCTCACTACGCCACTGGAGTCAAGCTATCCTGGCTGATGACGGCTGATAGCCAGAAACCGGTCCTAGGATGCTTGATTCCGGTCCAGGGAAGACATGGCTTGGCAGTTTGGGCTGGACTGTTCCCATGAGGCACAGGGTCAAGACTGATTTGCATATGGCCATGTCTAAACTTGGGTGGTGTAGTGGGCAAAAGAACGATGGATTTAACCCAGATCTCTTGACTGGGGGAGAATGTCTGCATTGTCAGCATTCCGTCCATCATTTGTTTGTTGTAACGCTTTTCGCCCTAAGTGGGATGGGTATTCCCAGACGTGGGACCCGTGCTCACTACGCCACTGGAGTCAAGCTATCCTGGCTGATGACGGCTGATAGCCAGAAACCGGTCCTAGGATGCTTGATTCCGGTCCAGGGAAGACATGGCTTGGCAGTTTGGGCTGGACTGTTCCCATGAGGCACAGGGTCAAGACTGATTTGCATATGGCCATGTCTAAACTTGGGTGGTGTAGTGGGCAAAAGAACGATGGATTTAACCCAGATCTCTTGACTGGGGGAGAATGTCTGCATTGTCAGCATTCCGTCCATCATTTGTTTGTTGTAACGCTTTTCGCCCTAAGTGGGATGGGTATTCCCAGACGTGGGACCCGTGCTCAATACGCCACTGGAGTCAAGCTATCCTGGCTGATGACGGCTGATAGCCAGAAACCGGTCCTAGGATGCTTGATTCCGGTCCAGGGAAGACATGGCTTGGCAGTTTGGGCTGGACTGTTCCCATGAGGCACAGGGTCAAGACTGATTTGCATATGGCCATGTCTAAACTTGGGTGGTGTAGTGGGCAAAAGAACGATGGATTTAACCCAGATCTCTTGACTGGGGGAGAATGTCTGCATTGTCAGCATTCCGTCCATCATTTGTTTGTTGTAACGCTTTTCGCCCTAAGTGGGATGGGTATTCCCAGACGTGGGACCCGTGCTCACTACGCCACTGGAGTCAAGCTATCCTGGCTTATGACGGCTGATAGCCAGAAACCAGTCCTAGGATGCTTGATTCCGGTCCAGGGAAGACATGGCTTGGCAGTTTGGGCTGGACTGTTCCCATGAGGCACAGGGTCAAGACTGATTTGCATATGGCCATGTCTAAACTTGGGTGGTGTAGTGGGCAAAAGAACGATGGATTTAACCCAGATCTCTTGACTGGGGGAGAATGTCTGCATTGTCAGCATTCCGTCCATCATTTGTTTGTTGTAACGCTTTTCGCCCTATGTGGGATGGGTATTCCCAGACGTGGGACCCGTGCTCACTACGCCACTGGAGTCAAGCAATCCTGGCTGATGACGGCTGATAGCCAGACACCGGTCCTAGGATGCTTGATTCCGGTCCAGGGAAGACATGGCTTGGCAGTTTGGGCTGGACTGTTTCCATGAGGCACAGGGTCAAGACTGATTTGCATATGGCCATGTCTAAACTTGGGTGGTGTAGTGGGTAAAAGAACGATGGATTTAACCCAGATCTCTTGACTGGGGGAGAATGTCTGCATTCCGTCCATCATTTGTTTGTTGTAACGCTTTTCGCCCTAAGTGGGATGGGTATTCCCAGACGTGGGACCCGTGCTCACTACGCCACTGGAGTCAAGCTCTCTTGGCTGATGACGGCTGATAGCCAGAAACCGGTCCTAGGATGCTTGATTCCGGTCCAGGGAAGACATGGCTTGGCAGTTTGGGCTGGACTGTTCCCATGAGGCACAGGGTCAAGACTGATTTGCATATGGCCATGTCTAAACTTGGGTGGTGTAGTGGGCAAAAGAACGATGGATTTAACCCAGATCTCTTGACTGGGGGAGAATGTCTGCATTGTCAGCATTCCGTCCATCATTTGTTTGTTGTAACAGCTGTTGTAGATGCTCCCGTCAGACAAACCGCAGAGGTACAGTCTGTGCAGCAGAGTACAAGCTTCCCATAACCACAGAGAGCAGTGCCACAGACACAGGACACATACAGCACAGACAGCAGCTCTTGCACAAGCTTCTGTCACTAAACCTGAAGAGGTACAGTGCAAGCTTCCCTCACCCAGAGTGAATTATAGAGCATCGCCAGACATACAGGACAAGTACTGCACAGACTGAAACTCTTGTACAAGCTTCTGTCACTAAACCTGAAGAGGTACAGTGCAAGCTTCCCTCACACAGTGTGACTTATTGAGCATCACCACACACACAGGGCAAGTACAGCACAGGCTACAGCTGTTTTAGATGCTCCCGTCAGACAAACCGAAGAGGTACAGTCTGTGCAGCAGAGTACAAGCTTCCCATAACCACAGAGAGCATTGCCACACACACAAGACACATACAGCACAGACTGCAGCTCTTGTACAGCCTTCTGTCACTAAACCTGAAGAGGTACAGTGCAAGCTTCCCTCACCCAGAGTGACTTATGGAGCATCACCACACACACAAGACAAGTACAGCACAGACTGCAGCTCTTGTACAAGCTTCTGTCAGTAAAACTGAAGAGGTACAGTCCAAGCTTCCCTCGCCCAGAGTGACTTATAGAGCATCGCCACACGCACAGGACAAGTACAGCACATGCTGCAGCTCTTGTACAAGCTTCTGTCACTAAACCTGAAGAGGTACAGTAAAAGCTTCCCTCACCCACAGTGACTTATAGAGCATCGCCACACACACAGAACAAGTACAACACATACTACAGCTCTTGTCACACAAACCAGGAGAGCTGAAGCAGTAGCTGTGCAAGCTTCCTTTACACACAATGAACTGCAGAGAATTCCCTCACCCAGAGTGAATTATAGAGCATCGCCACACGCACAGGACAAGTACAGCACATACTGCAGCTCTTGTACAATCTTCTGTCACAAAATCAGAAGAGGTACAGTGCAAGCTTCCCTCACCCAGAGTGACTTATAGAGCATTGCCACACACACAGGGCAAGTACAGCACATACTGCAGCTCTTGTATAAGCTTCTGTCAGACAAACCGAAGAGGTATGGTCTGTGCAGCAGAGTACAAGCTTCTCATAACCACAGAGAGCAGTGCCACACACACAGGACACGTACAGCACAGACTGCAGCTCTTGTAGAAGCTTCTGTCAGACAAACCGAAGAGGTACAGTCTGTGCAGCAGAGTACAAGCTTCTCATAACCACAGAGAGCAGTGCCACACACACAGGACACGTACAGCACAGACTGCAGCTCTTGTACAAGATTCTGTCACACAAACCAGAAGAGGTACAGTGCAAGCTTCCCTCACCCAGAGTGACTTATGGAGCATCACCACAGACACAGGGCAAGTACAGCACATACTACAGCTCTTGTACAAGCTTCTGTCACTAATCCTGAAGAGGTACAGTGCAAGCTTCCCTCACCCAGAGTAACTTATAGAGTATCGCCACACACACAGGACAAGTACAGCACAGACTGCAGCTCTTGTACAGGCTTCTGTCACTAAACCTGAAAAGGTACAGTGCAAGCTTCCCTCACCCACAGTGACTTATAGAGCATCGCCACACACACAGGACAAGTACAGCACAGACTGCAGCTCTTGTACAAGCTTCTGTCACTAAACCTGAAGAGGTACAGTGCCAGCTTCCCTCACCCAGAGTGACTTATAGAGCATCAATACACACACAGGACAAGTACAGCACAGACTGCAGCTCTTGTACAAGCTTTTGTCACTAAACCTGAAGAGGTACAGTGCAAGCTTACCTCACCCATAGTGACTTATAGAGCATCACCACACACACAGGACAAGTACAGTACAGACTGCAGCTCTTGTACAAGCTTCGGTCACACAAACTGGGCAGGGGAGTACAAGCTTCCCTTACACACAGAGAAGTGTAAAGCATCTCCATACACACAGAACAAGTACAGCAGACTACAGCTGTTGTAGATGCTCCTGTCAGACAAACCAAAGAGGTACAGTCTGTGCAGCAGAGTACAAGCTTCCCATAACCACAGAGAGCATTGCCACACACACAGGACACGTACAGCACAGACTGCAGCTCTTGTACAAGCTTCTGTCACTAAACCTGAAGAGGTACAATGCAAGCTTCCCTCACCCAGAGTGACTTTTAGAGCATCGCCACACACACAGGACAAGTACAGCACAGACTGCAGCTCTTGTACAAGCTTCTGTCACTAAACCTGGAGAGGTACAGTGCAAGCTTTCCTCACCCAGAGTGACTTATAGAGCATCGCCACACACACAGGACAAGTACAGCACAGACTGCAGCTCTTGTACAAGCTTCTGTCACAAAACCAGAAGAGGTACAGTGCAAGCTTCCCTCACCCGGAGTGACTTATAGAGCATCAATACATACACAGGACAAGTACAGCACATACTGCAGCTCTTGTACAAGCTTCTGTCACTAAACCTGAAGAGGTACAGTGCAAGCTTCCCTCACCCAGAGTGACTTATAGAGTATCGCCACACACACAGGACAAGTACAGGACATACTGCAGCTCTTGTACAAGCTTCTGTCACTAAACCTGAAGAGGTACAGTAAAAGCTTCCCTCACCCACAGTGACTTATAGAGCATCGCCACACACACAGAACAAGTACAACACATACTACAGCTCTTGTCACACAAACCAGGAGAGGTAAAGCTGAAGCAGTAGCTGTGCAAGCTTCCTTTACACACAATGAACTGCAGAGAATCGTCGCACACACTAGACACATACAGTACCGACTGCAGCTCCTGTACAAACTTCTTTCACCCATGTATAAGAGGTACAGCCTGGGGAGCAGAAGTGCAAGCTTCCCTTACACACAGAGAACTGTAAAACATCTGCACACACACAGGACAAGCACAGCACAGACTACAGCTGTTGTAGATGCTTCTGTCAGACAAACCGAAGAGGTAGTCTGTGCAGAGAGTACAAGCTTCCCTTAACCACGGAGAGCAGTGCCACACATACAGGGCACTGTCACTAAACCTGAAGAGGTACAGTGCAAGCTTCCCTCACCCAGAATGACTTATAGAGCATCACAACACACACAGGACAAGTACAGCACAGACTGCAGCTCTTGTACAAGCTTCTGTCACTAAACCTGAAGAGGTACAGTGCAAGCTTCCCTCACCCAGAGTGGCTTATAGAGCATCCCAACACACACAGGACAAGTACAGCACAGACTGCAGCTCTTGTACAAGCTTCTGTCACTAAACCTGAAGCGGTACAGTGAAAGCTTCCCTCACCCAGAGTGACGTATAGAGCATCGCCGCACACACAGGACAAGTACAACACATACTACAGCTCTTGTACAAGCTTCTGTCACAGAACCAGAAGAGGTACAGCTGAGGCAGTAGCTGTGCAAGCTTCCTTTACACAAAGAACTGCACAGCATTGTTACACACACTGGACACATACAGTACAGACTGCAGCTCCTGTACAAACTTCTGTCACCCAAGTATAAGAGGTAAAGCCTAGGCAGCTGGAGTGCAAGCTTCCCTTGCATGCAGAGAACTGTAGAGCATCGTCACACACACATGACAAGTACAGCACAGACTGCAGCTCCTGTACAAACTTATGTCACCCAAGTATAAGAGGTACAGCTTGGGTAGTAGCAGTAAAAGCTTCACTTACACACAGAACACGGTAGACCATCGCCACACATACAGGAGAGGTACAGCACAGACTGCAGCTGTTGTACAAGCTACTGTCATGCAAACTGAACATGTACAGCCTGGGCAGCCATAGTGCAAGCTTCGCTTACACAAAGAAACCAGTAGAGCATTGTCACATATCGCGAGGGCAAGCTTCTCTTACATGCAGAGAACAGTAGAGCTGCACCATACACACAGAAGAAGTACAGCACCTACAACAGCTCACACAAACCGAAGAGGTTCATCTGAAGCAGTAACAGTTCACTCTTCCTAAACACAGAAGATATACAGGTTGATGGCAAAGCAGGCAGCAGACACATTTGCCCCATGCGTGTATAGGGTTTCCCAGGCATTTGAATGCGAGATGCACCCTATCATGCTCCGTCCACACTGACAGGCCGCCAGGGTTTGTGAAGCGTGTGTTACACAACGCTTTTTAACCTGAGCACATGCTTTGCATGCATGGGTTGAGTGAAGTTCTGGACTGGGCAAGTCTCTGTCATGCTGTGTGCACTGGACTCTCAGCTAACACCATCCCCTGCAGATACACCTCATACCACCCATCTGCAACTCCGTAAAATGACTAGGCATCACACTTGACTCAAATCTAAATATGCGAGCTCACATTCAAGCGGCAATCAGAAGCGCTAACATACATCCCCACCTCATAAGAAAACTAAAACTATGCACACTGCTAGAAAACCGCAAAACTGTGCTTCAATCTCTATTGCCCTCAAGACTGGACTATGGGAATGCCACACTCGCAGGTCTTCCTAAAGCCGGCCCAGCCCCAATGAAAGCGACCATAAATGCAGCCGCAAGACTCTTAACAGGCACGCGGCGCTATGATCGCATTCCCCCGTCACTCAGAGCCCTCCACTGGCTCCCAGTTGAAGCTGGGACCCAACTGAAGGCTGCATGCATAACACACAAAGCTCTACACATCTCTGGTCCTAAATCCATGGCAAGTGGAATCAACCTATCAGGAGGCCGGAGGGATTCTAAAAGTGCGAAATCCCTCATACTTGAACCAGCCAGATTCAAAAAAAGGAAAACTCACAACGTCCCTTTCGCCGGATCTGCTCAAAAAATGTGGAACCCCCTTCCACCCTCAACGCGAGCAATTATCTCTTTGAGACTTTTCAAGAAGGAAGTTAGGGGCATATCAACAACAACCGGCGATAATTATCGCTAAGCGCACTTAGCGCTAGGATAATTATCGCCGGCTAGCGTTGATTTTTATCGCTGAGATAGCGTGCTATTAGCAACGCTTATCTCAATAGCGATAAAAATCCTCACGCTAAGTGGCTAACGTGAGATATCGCTGGAAACCCAGCGATAATCTCATGTTAGCTTGTTGGTAGGGACAGACAAACTTAGCCATGATATCCTCCTTCCATAGGATATCATGGCTAAGTCAGAAAAATACCAGACGTAAAAAAGCAGCGTTAACCGCGGTTAGCGCTGCTTTTTTTGTCTCTAACAGGGTTAGCGATATTCTTGATAATAGGAGAAATGTCGCTTAGCGACATTTGTCCTATTATTTTACACTGGAACGCCCCCTTTGCATCTCATTAGAGATGCAAGGGGAAGCGTAGAGTAAAAGGGTGCTAACATGCAAATTTGCATGTTAGCACCCTGTTGTTGATAGGGCGCTAGTTTTATCTCTCCTCTTTTGGCTTTTAAAGCCAAAAAAGCAGAGATAAAGCCCTTGTTGATATGCCCCTTAAAGCCTTGCTAAAAGAAAAACGTGACATAAGAGAACTCTTTTGAAACTGTCAATCACCCCATTGTATATGGCATCCTACTATTTTTGTACTGCGCTCTTCGACTGCTATCATAAGAGACGGGCGCTTGACTGGAGCCCAACCCTTAGTCAACTCTCTCGGTACTGTTCTCTGACACCATGATGGTCATGTTTGCGCTTTATAAAACACTATAAATAAATTAATACCTGGTCACTCCGCGGAGCTGACCCTCAGGAGGTGCCCGCAGGGCCCTCTTTAAGCCCAGTGTGCGTGCCGACTCCTAAAGTGGAAGGGAGAGGCCCTGGAGCAGATCCAGGGGTGCGCACTAATGGAGCTTAAATGCTAACACCTCTTAATCCCCAAAGAAAACATGATTTAGGACTGTGTGTACTTGCTAAATCTCGCCCTCTAATAGGCGGCTATTCCCCGGGCCCCAAACATGCGGCTCCCGGCCTGGGAACCAGGGTTTCTTAGCCTGGGAAGAGCTCAAGAAATGAACACATTTTGTGGGAATCGGTGGCCGGCGTTTCCCATAAATGCACCGAGAGCGCAGGAGCTCACGGGCTCCGAGGCTCAGCTTCAGGCCGCTGTCATGAGTGGAGGCCTGGAGGTCCCACAGGGCGGCGCCGCTTGCAGTGCGCAGTGCTTGTTTTATTTACTTCATTTAGTAATGAGAGTTTTATACAGCGCCAACAAGACCCGGAAGAGTCAGGGGTTGTGCAGGGTGCAGCCTGTAAACAAACAAGGAGCAGCTAAGAGGCGGTGGGGTTTGTGGAAACCCCGCACTCCAGAGCGGGCGACGGTAACATGCGTCCGGCTCTCAGTGGGTTCAAGATGGCTCTGGTGGGCCACAGCTGTTCTCTGTGTATAGTCAGCGCAGGCGGGTCAGTAAGTGTCTTTCGAGCAGTGGTGCTTTCACGAGCTTCTTGAAACCGGTCAGGAGCGGTTTGTGCATATTTCTGGTGTAAGAGACTGAGAGTTCCATATCCTCTGTGCGCTAAGAGTGAAGGAGTACTACTAGTGAAGGTGCGCGCTAACAGTGAAGGTGCGCTACTAGTGAAAGTGCGCTACTAGTGAAGGTGCACACTACCAGTGAAGGTGCACAACCAGTGAAGGAGAATTACCAGTGAAGGTGTGCGACCAGTGAAGCTGCGCTACTAGTGAAGGTGCGCACTACCAGTGAAGGTGCACCACCAGTGAAGGAGTATTACCAGTGAAGGAGCGCTACCAGTGTAGGTGCGCTACTAGTGAAGGTGCGCGACAAGTGAAGGTGCACTACTAGTGAAAGTGCGCTACTAGTGAAGGTGCGCACTACCAGTGAAGGTGCACCACCAGTGAAGGAGTATTACCAGTGAAGGAGCGCTACCAGTGTAGGTGCGCTACTAGTGAAGGTGCGCGACAAGTGAAGGTGCACTACTAGTGTAAGTGCGCTACTAGTGAAGGTGCGCTACCAGTGAAGGTGCGCGACCAGTGAAGGTGCGCTACTAGTGAAGGTGCGCACTACCAGTGAAGGTGCACCACCAGTGAAGGAGTATTACCAGTGAAGGAGCGCTACCAGTGTAGGTGCGCTACTATTGAAGGTGCGCTACTAGTGAAGGTGCGCGACAAGTGAAGGTGCACTACTAGTGTAAGTGCGCTACTAGTGAAGGTGTGCTACCAGTGAAGGTGCGCGACCAGTGAAGCTGCGCTTCTAGTGAAGGTGCGCACTACCAGTGAAGGTGCGCTACTAGTGAAAGTGCACTACTAGTGAAGGTGCCCACTACTAATGAAGGTGCACCACCAGTGAAGGAGTATTACCAGTGAAGGAGCGCTACCAGTGTAGGTGCGCTACTAGTGAAGGTGCGCGACAAGTGAAGGTGCACTACTAGTGTAAGTGCGCTACTAGTGAAGGTGCGCTACCAGTGAAGGTGCGCGACCAGTGAAGGTGCGCTACTAGTGAAGGCGCGCACTACCAGTGAAGGTGCACCACCAGTGAAGGAGTATTACCAGTGAAGGAGCGCTACCAGTGTACGTGCGCTACTATTGAAGGTGCGCTACTAGTGAAGGTGCGCGACAAGTGAAGGTGCACTACTAGTGTAAGTGCGCTACTAGTGAAGGTGCGCTACCAGTGAAGGTGCGCGACCAGTGAAGGTGCGCTACTAGTGAAGGTGCGCACTACCAGTGAAGGTGCACCACCAGTGAAGGAGTATTACCAGTGAAGGAGCGCTACCAGTGTAGGTGCGCTACTATTGAAGGTGCGCTACTTGTGAAGGTGCGCGACAAGTGAAGGTGCACTACTACTGAAGGTGCGCTGCTAGTGAAAGTGCACTACTAGTGAAGGTGAAGTACCAGTGAAGGTGTGCGACCAGAGAAGGTGCGCTACTAGTGAAAGTGCACTACTAGTGAAGGTGCGCGACCAGTGAAGGTGCGCTACCAGTGAAGGTGAGCAACAGAGTGAAGGTGTGCAACCAGTGAAACTGCGCTACTAGTGAAGGTGCGCGCTACCAGTGAAGGTGCGCAACTAGTGAAGGAGCGCTAATAGTGAAGGTGCGCTACCAGTGAAGGTGTGCTACTAGTGAAGGTGCGCTACCAGTGAAGTTGCGCTACCAGTGAAGGTGCACGCAAACAGTGAAAGTGTGCAACTAGTGAAGGTGCGTGCTACCAGTGAAGGTGTGCGACCATGGAAGGAGTATTACCAGTGAAGGAGTGCTACTAGTGAAGGTGCGCGCTACCAGTGAAGGTGGGCGACCATGGAAGGAGTGCTACCAGTGAAGGTGCGCTACTAGTGGAGGTGTGCTACCAGTGAAGGTGCGCTACCAGTGAAGGTGTGCTACTAGTGAAGAGGCGCTACTAGTGAAAGTGCACTACTAGTGAAGGTGTGCGACCAGTGAAGGTGTGCGACCAGTGAAGGTGCGCTACCAGTGAAGGTAGGCTACCAGTGAAGGTGTGCTACCAATGAAGGTGTGCTACCAGTGAAGGTGCACGCAAACAGTGAAAGTGTGCAACTAGTGCAGGTGCACACTACCTGTGAAGGTGCGCTACTAGTGAAAGCGCACTACTACTGAAAGTGTGTTACCAGTAAAAGTGCGCTACTAGTGAAGGAGCGCTATTAGTGAAGGAGAGCTACCAGTGAAGGTGCGCTACCAGTGAAGGTGCGCTACTAGTGAAAGTGCGCTACTAGTGAAATGTGCACACTACCAGTGAAGGTGCCCGACCATTGAAGGTGTTCTACCAGTGAAGGTGCGCTACTAGTGAATGTGTGCTACAAGTGAAGGAGTGCTACCAGTGAAAGAGCCCTACCAGTGAAGGAGCGCTACCAGTGAAAGGGCGCTACCAGTGAAGGTGTGCTACTAGTGAAAGTGCGCTACTAGTAAACATGCGCTACCAGTGAAAGTGCTACAATTGAAGGTGCACTACTAGAGAAGGCGCGCTACCAGTGAAGGTGCGCTACTGGTGTTGGAGTACTACCAGTGATGGTGCGCTACTATTGAAAGTGCGCCAACCAGTGAAAGTGCGCTACTAGTTAAGGTGTGCGCTACCAGTGAAGGTGCGCGACCATTGAAGGTGTTCTACCAGTGAAGGTGCGCTACTAGTGAACATGTGCTACAAGTGAAGGAGTGCTACCAGTGAAAGAGTCCTACCAGTGAAGGAGTGCTACCAGTGAAGGAGCGCTACGAGTGAAGGTGCTCTACTAGTGAAAGTGCGCTACTAGTGAACGTGCGCTACCAGTGAAAGTGCGCTACAAGTGAAGATGCTCTACTGGTGAAGGAGCACTACCAGTGAAGGTGCGCTACTGGTGCTGGAGTACTACCACTGATGGTGCGCTACCAGTGAAGGTGCGCTACTAGTGAAGGTGAGCGCAACCAGTGAAAGTGTGCTACTAGTGAAGGAGCGCACTACCAGTGAAGGTGTGCGACCATGGAAGGAGTATTACCAGTGAAGGTGCGCGACCAGTGAAGGTGCGCTACTAGTGAAGGTGCGCTACTAGTGAAGGTGCGCTACTAGTGAAGGTGTGCTACCAGTGAAGGTGTGCTACCAGTGAAGGTGTGCTACTAGTGAAGGTGCGCTACTAGTGAAAGTGCACTACTAGTGAAGGTGGGCGACCAGTGAAGGTGCGCTACCAGTGAAGGTGGGCTACCAGTGAAGGTGTTCTACCAATGAAGGTGCGCTACCAGTGAAGGTGCGCGCAAACAGTGAAAGTGTGCAACTAGTGAAGGTGCACGCTACCAGTGAAGGTGCGCTACTAGTGAAAGCGCGCTACTACTGAAAGTGTGTGTGGGGCCCGGCCTCGTGGCGTGGTCCTCCATGACCATTAGCATCCCAACCCAACCCATACACCACCCCTGATCCCTGGTTATAGCCGCCCGGCCTCCCCACCCCGTAGCCACGAAGACCCCCGGCCACCCTGTCCCGATGGCCAGCCCGGGGCCCCAGCGAAACCTAGACCCTAAACGCGCCATGCCCGGCCGAGGGAGACGGAACCCCCCAAGCAAGACAGGGAGGAGTAGTCTCTGTCACACCTCTGACCTCCTCTCAATAGAGGGTTTCGATCGCCCTCCGGGCCCCCAGGGAGCTGGCTCCCCGCATGCTGGGTGTCTGGAGTTCCTCCCGGCCCAACTTGAAAGGATCAAAGAGCCGAGCGGCAGGAAATCCCAACACACCGCCCCCAGACGCCAAGACCCCTCTCTGTGAGAACGCCGGACTTCAAAGAGAAGAAGGCGTATAACAGGGGGTGCTGAGGGGACAGGGGAGAGAAGACCTGGAACTAAGAGAGCCCTGCTGACCTGGTTGCGGCTCGACGAAACTGGAAAGAAGGACGCTACCTGATCCTTGGAAACCATCTGAGCCCTGCTGACGTCGTCGCGGCTCCCGAGAATACTAAGAACACCGGAGCCCTGCTGAGAGACTCGCGGCTCCCCCCGACCCTAAGACCATCGGAGCACGGCTGAGAGACTCGCTGCTCCCACTAAATCTAAGACCGACTAAGCCTGCCGAGTGACTCGCGGCTCCCCGAAGCCCACCCGAACGACAGTTCCTTCCCGCCGGAGCCCTGCGGACGGGGTCGCGGCTCGAGAATACACTGGTCCGGCTGGACCCGAGACTGTACCGTGTCCCCCGGCTCGAGGATTGAGAGCTGTGCGAAGGATACTCGGCATTGACTCTGAACCTAGAACTGTCCCGCTACCCCAACCCCCCTGTCAAGGAATTACCACGCTTGTTGTATTGACCAAAGACTACCTTGCGGATCATAAAGATCCAAAGCATCTTAGATAAAGATCTCCGTCTACTGAAACCTACTGTGTGGTGTCCCTTTGTCAAGTAGTACAAGCTCAGCGCGTGCAATGCTAAAGTACGAGACCCCTTCCTGAAAGGGCCTCCCCGCCGGTGCTCGGCCTGATTCTGGGAGAGGTGGGTCACGGGGTGGTCAGGAACGTGTTCTGTAACCCCCCCTGAGATCGCCCCTTCCAACATTTGGAGGCAGTGGTGGGATCCAAGCCGACACCTAGAGATCGTACAGTAAACGGCTGACGCACTACCGAACAAAGATGGAAGAAGGAACCGCCATGAGTACCACAGGAACCAGCACGAGTTCTACGTTCCGAGAGGACCGGTTGGAAGAGTATACGCACCGAGAATTAAAACAGTTTTGCAAAGACCTTAGAATCGCTACCACCGGATTAAGCACAAAAGAAGATTTCCAGAAAGCATTGAAAGCCTGGATAGAGTCCGGAGCTTCCCCGTCCCAAACCGAAGGAGACGCTCGAGAGGGGAACTGCCGAACGAACTCCGAAGCACCCCGGTGAGGAGCAACGCCCCAGAGGGGGGCCTATCCCCGAAGAAACTAGCGGACCGGGAAAGGAACCGCAGCCACGAACTAGAACTGGCCAAGCTTAAGATAGAGGGAGAGCTAAAATTGGCCGAAAAAAAGTTAGCTGTAGAACAGTTACGCCTACAAGGGGAACTTGAGGAAAAGAAACGCCAGCGAGAACACGAAGAAAGAAAACTTCAACTGGAACACGAGCGCAGCCTAAAAGAGATCGAACTCAAAGCCAAGAATAAGGAGTCCAGCCCCTCGGGAATCAAGAGACCTCTCCCCCAATGGAACCAAAGGTACACATCCCCAAGGATGTGGTGAAAGAGTATTACAAAAACGACGACATCCAGCAATGGTTCAAGGCCTATGAGGTCGCCATGACCTCCCACCGAGTTCCACAGAAGGATTGGGGGGCTGGCTTGTGGGGCCGGTTCCTTAGTGAGGGGAGAGACACCCTGCCGGACCTGCCTTCCACCGTGCTAAATTCCTATAGCCACATGAAAGAGGCCTTATTAGCGAGATATGGACTCACCCCTGAGATGTACCGTTAACGGTTCCGAGACTGCAAAAAGATACCCGGTACTACGTGGGTGGAGTACGTAAACTTTTACAGCAGAGCCTTGGACGGGTGGATCAAGGGCAGCAAGGTCTCCACCTTTGAGGAGCTGTTCGACCTAATCGCTTGGGAACATTTGTCCGCCAATTGCTTTGTAGAGTTACGCCAGCACCTCCTCGACAGCAAGCTCACAGATCCTCGGAAACTGGCTGTTGAAGCTGACCGCTGGGTGAACACCCGGGCCCCCCGGGGCCCCGTAGGAGACTACGGCCACCACAGTCAGGGACCTCCCCGCCAGAGGGGTGGGGGGAACCAGGGAAGACAGAGGAAATTCCAGGCAGGCCCGCAGCATGGTCCCCCCAGAAACCAACCCCCGCATTTTCCAGCACCACCTCCTGCCAACACGGGGCCCCCGGGGAGACAGGGACCCCGAGTCAAGATCACCTGTTACCGATGCCAACAGACTGGTCACTACGCCAGTGACCCCAAATGTCCCATGTACCAACGGGCCGCAGCGACCACTCCCCCAGCCCGACAGATGGCCACCATGGCCATAGGGGAGGAGATGGAGGACACCGAGGAGTGGGAGCCGGCAGCCATGGCCCTGGTCTCCCTAGGAGACCGAGAAATGGTTCCCAGAACTCCCTTACCCGCCAACACCAAGAAATACCGACAGCAGGTGACGGTCAACGGGCACCGAGTCGAGGCCCTCCGCGACACCGGGGCGAGTGTCACAGCGGTCCACTGCCACCTGGTCGCCGAAGACCAGATACTACCCGACGTCTTCTGTCCGGTTATATCCTCGGACAATTCCGAGAGCCTCTGCAGGATGGCCCTTGTACCCTTCGAATGGGGGGGAGTAACCGGTAATTTGAGAGTGTTAGAAAAGGTAGACGGACCGGGAGGGTCGGCCGGGGTCAGGAGGAGAGGTCTCCGGGGAGAGCCGTCTCCAGAGATCGTACAGACAAGTAACTTCCCCCCCACAGACAGATATCACACACGGATAAGGTTCAGTGATCTTTATCGACACTTATTTAAGGTACGGTAAAAGGGTACAAGGAGGTCTGGACTCAGGGGTCCCCTCGATTAGAGTCTCGTAAGGTAGGGAAGGGGGTAGCGGGACAGTCTATTTACCAATCAGGTAATTCGGATGAGATGGTGATGAGCTCACAATCCTCGAGCTTGGTGGTTAGGTGGTATGGGCCGCGGCAGCGCCAGCAGGTCCCGGTGCGGATGGTCGATACAACGGGCCGCGGCAGCGCCAGCAGGTCCCAGGAAGATGAAGGCTGCAGAGGGCCGCGGCAGCGCCAGCAGGTCCCGGGGAGGATGGTCGTTACAACGGGCCGCGGCAGCGCCAGCAGGTCCCAGGAAGATGAAGGTTGCAGAGGGCCGCGGCAGCGCCAGCAGGTCCCGGTGAGGATGGTCGGTACAACGGGCCGCGGCAGCGCCAGCAGGTCCCAGGAAGATGAAGGTTGCAGAAGGCCGCGGCAGCGCCAGCAGGCAGGACGATGGTTCACAAGAGCGGGCTACGGCAGCGCCAGTAGACCGTCAGGGTTGAGTTCACTCGGTGTCTCTCGACTCCAGGATACAACTGCCTTCCTGCTCCGGAGCTGTCTTAGTTATAGGGCTGGTGCCCTTTGATGTCCGGACCCTCGCACTTGGAGGTCGGAGGGTCCGGGATGAAGGTGTCCAGACACCCAGCAGGGGGTGGAGCCAGCGCCTGGGGGCTGCTGGAGGCGATCGGCACCTGGCGGGGGAAGAGCTCTTGACGCTTCGTTCTCCCATTGACCTGCCAAGTGGTCCGCTCACCTCCTGGGTGGATGGTGGTGCCGGGATGTCGGGGCCGGCCAGGCCCGGGGTTAGGGTCGAGGTGAGGCCACGCGGCCGCGTGGTGCAGGGCCCAAGATGGCGGCTTGACCTGGCCGGGGAAGCCGGTGGGGCTGGACCCCGTGATGAGTAGGGGTCCGAGGGCAGAGGGTCCGTCGGGAGACGGAGTACAGGGGCTTGTCACGGGGGTATACTGGGTGGGCCGGAGCTCGGGCCCTGTCGTGCGGGGGGGGAGCCAGCCCTCTGTGTGGCCTGTCCAACATGCGTCCCCCCCAGCTGAAGGCGGGGAGAGTCACCCATCTCCTTGGGGACTCTCTTCGTCGAGGCGGAAAAAGCGGGACAGGCCGTCCGCGTTGGCGTGGTCTTGGCCTGGCCGGTGCTCCACAGTGAAGTCCATTCCCTGCAGGGAAATGGACCAGCGCAAGAGTTTTGGGTTCTCCCCCCGCATCTGCATCAGCCATTGCAGGGGTCGATGGTCGGTTTGTACCCGGAAGTGGGTACCGAAGAGATAGGGCCGGAGCTTTTTGAGGGCCCACACTACTGCAAATGCCTCCCTCTCGATTGTGCTCCAACGCTGTTCTCGGGCCAGGAGACGTCGACTGATGAAGGCCACCGGCTGGTCATGGCCTTCGGGGTTCAGCTGAGAGAGGACGGCCCCGATGCCGTGGTCGGAGGCGTCGGTCTGTACTACAAATTCCCGACTGTAATCGGGGGCCTGGAGCACCGGGGCGGTGCACAGGGCGGCCTTCAGCTCTTCGAAGGCCGCTTGACAATCAGGAGTCCAGTGGACCCGCTTCGGTTGATTCTTGGATGTGAGTCCCGTGAGGGGCCCCACGATGCTGCCGTAGTCCTTCACGAACCGCCGGTAGTAGCCGGTGAGCCCTAAGAAGGCTCGGACCTCGGTCTGGGTGACGGGGGGCTGCCAGGACTGGATGGCAGCAATCTTAAGTTGTAGTGGGGCCACCAGCCCGCTTCCCACTTGGTGCCCCAGGTAGGTCACAGACCCTTGGCCAATTTGGCACTTGCCGGCTTTAATGGTGAGGCCGGCCCGCTGGAGGGCTTGGAGGACCTCTTGGAGGTGACGGAGGTGGTCGGACCAGTGGCGGCTGTATACAGCGATATCGTCCAGGTAGGCAGCGCTGAATTCTTCGAGCCCTGCCAAGACCTGGTTCACAAGACGTTGGAATGTGGCGGGGGCATTCTTCATGCCAAAGGGCATGACCTTAAATTGATAGTGGCCATCGGGGGTGGAGAAGGCTGACCGTTCTTGAGCCCTGGGTGTGAGGCCGATCTGCCAGTAGCCCGCCGTCAGGTCGAAGATACTAAGGTAGCGGGCGGCCCCCAGCCGGTCGATCAGCTCGTCTGCTCGGGGGATGGGATGAGCGTCGGTCCGGGTGACAGCGTTCAAGCCCCGGTAGTCGACGCAGAATCTCAGTTCAGGGGCGGTGCCGGGGGCAGCGGCCTTGGGAACTAATACAACCGGACTGGCCCAGGGACTGTCCGAGGGCTCGATGACCCCGATCGTGAGCATCTTGGCCACTTCCTCCTGTATGCAGGTCCGTACCCGATCTGGTACGCGGTAGGCCCGGTGCCGGACAGGGGGACTGTCCCCGGTGTCTACGTCGTGCAAACACCAAGGGGTGACCCCGGGGGTGAGTGAGAACAGGGCAGCGAACTGCAGCAGGAGGTCCCGGCAGTCCTGGCGTTGCTCCGAAGTGAGGGCGTCGGAGAGTCGGACCCCATCCACGGAGCCGTCCTTCTCCTGAGTCTTTAAGAGATCCGGGAGGGGCTCGGAGTCTTCTTCTGTACCACTGTCGGTCGCCATCAGGAGGCTTAGTTCTGAGCGCACAAAGTGTGGTTTGAGCCGGTTGGTGTGGAGGACCCGCAGGGGGTTCCGGGTGGACCCCATGTCGATGAGGTAAGTGACGGGGCTTTTACGCTCGACCACTTTGAAGGGCCCCGTCCACTTGTCTTGCAGGGCACATGGTTCGGTGGGGGACATCACCCATACTTGCTGCCCAGGCTCGCACTCAACGGAGGAGGCATTGTGATCATACCACCTTTTCATGTCCTCCTGACTGGCCTCGAGGTTCGCCTTGGCCATCTCCCTGAAGCGCCGGGTCTGGTTTCGTAGGGCCAGGAGGTATTTGAAGACGTCTGGAGGGGTCGTTAGGGGGGCCAACTCCCAACCCTCCTTCACGAGGCTGAGGGGCCCTCGCACAGGGTGTCCGTATAGGAGTTCAAAGGGGCTAAAGCCGAGGGACTTCTGGGGTACTTCTCGGTAGGCGAAGAGGAGGCACGGGAGCAGTACATCCCACTGGCGACGGAGAGGCTCTTCCAATCCCCCAATCATCCCTTTGAGAGTGCGGTTGAACCGCTCCACTAGTCCGTTTCCTTGGGGGTGATAGGGGGTCGTGAATCTGTATGTGACCCCGCATTGTTGCCAGAGGGACTTCATGTACTTCGATATGAAGTTCGTACCTCGGTCGCTGACGACTTCTCGGGGGAAGCCTACCCGGGAGAAGATCCCCATCAGGGCCCGGCCAACCACTGGAGCGGTCACGGTCCGTAGGGGCACCGCCTCGGGATAGCGGGTGGCATGGTCCACTAGTACCAAGATGAACCTGTGTCCTTGTGCCGTGCGAGGGTCCAGCGGCCCCACAATGTCTATCCCCACCCTCTCGAACGGGGTGGTGACCACCGGGAAGGGTTGTAGAGGAGCCTTAAGCTTCCGGCCACTCTTCCCGCTTGCTTGGCATGTGGGGCACGATCGGCAGTGGTTCAGGACGTCATTCCTCATTTTTGGCCAGAAAAAGTGGGTCACCAGTCGACTGTACGTTTTATCTTGGCCCAGGTGCCCAGCCAGGGGGACATCGTGGGCTAGGTTGAGTAGAAAGTCTCGGAAACGGAGCGGTACCACCAGAACTCGACTGGCCCCCAGCTCGGCGATTCTTTGCTCGCTGTAGAGCAGGTCGTTATCCCAGTAGACCCAGTGGGTTCCGGTGGTGTCCCCGGCGGCTTGGGTGCTGGCTTGTTGGCGAAGCCCCTCGAGGGAGGGACAGGTCTTTTGCTCCTGGCGGAACTGTTCTTGGGTGGGCCCCCCTTCTTGCCGCCACTGAGCCAGATCCGGAAGGTCCTGGGGTTGCGCGTTTTCTTCGGGGGCCGGGTCTGGGAGGTCGGCCTCGCCGTTGTCCTCTACGGGGGCAACCGGGGGCGGAGGTGCCGGCCATTCGGTTTCTTCTGATCGGGGGGCGGCCCGGCCGGCCATGGATCGGGTGGTTATGCAGGCCCAGTCCGGGAGGCCCAGCATCCCCAAGTGCTCTCTTCTCTCGACGGTGGCCCACGGGGAACTCTCGAGGTCATTCCCCAGGAGGCAGTCCACGGGGGCATCGTCCCGGACCGTCACTTTCAGTAGGCCGGAGACCCCTCCCCATTCAAACGGGACGCAGGCCATCTTGCACATGCTTTCAGAGTTATCTGCCGAGCGGACGGGGCAGAGAATGTTCGGCAAGATCTGCTCGGGCTTCACCAGGTGACAGCGGACGGCCGTCACGCTGGCGCCGGTGTCGCGCAAGGCCTCAGCTCTCTGTCCATTAATGGTCACCCACTGACCGTATTTCCTGGTGTTGGCGGGTAGGGGAGCCCGCGGAACCATGTCTCTTCCCCCTAAGCATGCCAGGACCATGGCGGCCGGTTCCCACCCTTGCTGGTCCGGCTCACACTCCTCGGGGCCCTCCAACGACTGCTCCTCCCCCAGGGCAGCGGCAGCTACCTGGCGGGGTTTGGGCGTTTGGTTCAGCGGGCAGTTCGGATCGTTGGCGTAGTGGCCTAGTCGCTGGCATCTGTGGCACGTGACGTTGGCTCGGTACCCAGGCCGCAACGGGGGGTTGCCCCGGCCGGTCGGCGGCGGGGTGCTGGCCACGGTTGTTGCTGGCAAGGCGTCTCTCCCCCGCCCCTGGCCTCCTCCTCCTCCCCGAGGACGGTGCTGGCCTTGGTTGCTTCTGTTCTGGTCGTGTGGCCCTTTCCGGCCCACTCGGGTGCTCTCCCACCGGTCAGCTTCGGCGGCGAGCTGCCGGGGGTCAGTCAGCTTACTGTCGAGTAGATGCTGCCGGAGCTCGACGAAGCAGTTGTTTGACAGGTGTTCCCATACCATGAGGTTGAAGAGCTGTTCGTAGGTGGTGACCTGACTTCCCTTGATCCAACCCTCGAAGGCCCGGCTGAAATAGTTCACGTATTCCACCCAAGTGGTACCTGGGATCCGGGTGCAATCCCTGAACCTCTGGCGGTACATCTCGGGCGTGAGGCCGTAGCGGGTGAGGAGGGCAGCCTTCATGTGGTCGTAGGACGACATTTGGTGATCGGGGAGCTGCAGCAGGGCATCGCGACCCTCGTTGATAAATCTCCCCCAAAGTCCGGCTCCCCAATCACTCCGGTCGATCCGGTGGGAGGTCATTGCGAACTCATAGGCCTTAAACCATTGTTGTATGTCGTCTTCTCGGACATACTCGCGGACCACATCCTTGGGGATGTGAACTTTTTTCTCAGTTGGTCCCGGGGTGTGTGGTCTTTCAGGCACCCCCAAGTCCTTATGCTGTTTGCGCAGTTCTATCTCTGCCAATTGGCGCTCGTGCTCGAGCGTTATCTTTTTCTCTTCCAGCTCTCTCTGTCTCTGTTTTTCTTCTCGCTCTTCTCGAATCCGCATCTGCTCGAGGTTGAGTTTCTGTTCAGCTAACTTGAGCTCCCCATCCATCTTGAGTCGTGCCATCTCTAATTCGTGCAGTCTGACTCTGTCTCTTTCTCGTATCTCCTCCGGTGATCGGCCCGTTCCCCGTTCCTCGGGAGTCGTGGCGTTCCCCTCTGGTGTGACGCTGTTTTGGTCGGAGGGTCTTGCGACCCCCGTTTCTGTCCACGACTCAAGGGCGTGC
Source organism: Triturus cristatus (assembly GCF_964204655.1). Classification (NCBI taxonomy): domain Eukaryota; kingdom Metazoa; phylum Chordata; class Amphibia; order Caudata; family Salamandridae; genus Triturus; species Triturus cristatus. The sequence continues at coordinate 46,773,624 of NC_140589.1, forward strand.
TTTAGGTCATCCTTGGTACTCAGGCCAGTGGTAGCAATGCCAAGTTCTATGCAAAATTGTCTCAGTTCGCGGTGGTTGTACTCCTCTAGTTTCTCCATTTGGAACTTCTCGGTGGAGCTGCTATCTTTGGTCGACATCGTGCTTTGTCGTGGGGTGAGCTACTCTCTGTACGATTACGCGTTGATTCGGATCGCGCCGCTGGCCACCAATGTTAGAAAAGGTAGACGGACCGGGAGGGTCGGCCGGGGTCAGGAGGAGAGGTCTCCGGGGAGAGCCGTCTCCAGAGATCGTACAGACAAGTAACTTCCCCCCCACAGACAGATATCACACACGGATAAGGTTCAGTGATCTTTATCGACACTTATTTAAGGTACGGTAAAAGGGTACAAGGAGGTCTGGACTCAGGGGTCCCCTCGATTAGAGTCTCGTAAGGTAGGGAAGGGGGTAGCGGGACAGTCTATTTACCAATCAGGTAATTCGGATGAGATGGTGATGAGCTCACAATCCTCGAGCTTGGTGGTTAGGTGGTATGGGCCGCGGCAGCGCCAGCAGGTCCCGGTGCGGATGGTCGATACAACGGGCCGCGGCAGCGCCAGCAGGTCCCAGGAAGATGAAGGCTGCAGAGGGCCGCGGCAGCGCCAGCAGGTCCCGGGGAGGATGGTCGTTACAACGGGCCGCGGCAGCGCCAGCAGGTCCCAGGAAGATGAAGGTTGCAGAGGGCCGCGGCAGCGCCAGCAGGTCCCGGTGAGGATGGTCGGTACAACGGGCCGCGGCAGCGCCAGCAGGTCCCAGGAAGATGAAGGTTGCAGAAGGCCGCGGCAGCGCCAGCAGGCAGGACGATGGTTCACAAGAGCGGGCTACGGCAGCGCCAGTAGACCGTCAGGGTTGAGTTCACTCGGTGTCTCTCGACTCCAGGATACAACTGCCTTCCTGCTCCGGAGCTGTCTTAGTTATAGGGCTGGTGCCCTTTGATGTCCGGACCCTCGCACTTGGAGGTCGGAGGGTCCGGGATGAAGGTGTCCAGACACCCAGCAGGGGGTGGAGCCAGCGCCTGGGGGCTGCTGGAGGCGATCGGCACCTGGCGGGGGAAGAGCTCTTGACGCTTCGTTCTCCCATTGACCTGCCAAGTGGTCCGCTCACCTCCTGGGTGGATGGTGGTGCCGGGATGTCGGGGCCGGCCAGGCCCGGGGTTAGGGTCGAGGTGAGGCCACGCGGCCGCGTGGTGCAGGGCCCAAGATGGCGGCTTGACCTGGCCGGGGAAGCCGGTGGGGCTGGACCCCGTGATGAGTAGGGGTCCGAGGGCAGAGGGTCCGTCGGGAGACGGAGTACAGGGGCTTGTCACGGGGGTATACTGGGTGGGCCGGAGCTCGGGCCCTGTCGTGCGGGGGGGGAGCCAGCCCTCTGTGTGGCCTGTCCAACAGAGAGTGGCCGTCCGAACCTCCCAGCCAGTGGACTGCCTCCTGGGCAACGATCTCGAGAGCTCCCTGTGGGGACAGGTGGAACGAAGGGCCCACCTAGGAATGATGGGCCTACCCGAATGGGTGTGCGCCACCACGCGCTCCATGTCAGCCCGATCGCCTCCCCTCGAGGGAGGTGAAGCCCCAACCCTGAACCCAGTCACCATCCCCGAGGGACGGGACAGGCTGCCCGAGCCCGATGACCTTCCCCCGGAAGGGGAACCCGTCCCCGACAACGGACCATTATATCGGAACCCCGAGCAAATGACGGAGCTAGGTGACCTGCCCGAGTTGGCGCAATGGCGCTTCGAGGGGGGCCCCTCCCGGGAGGAGTTCTGCAGAGAACAAGCCGCCTGCCCTTCCCTCATCGGACTCCGGCAGCAGGCCGAAGCCCAGGCGGCGGGCGACAGGTCCGGAACCCATTGGGTGTATTGGGAAAACGACCTCCTGTACAGTGAGCAGAAATCTGCCGAGCTAGGATCGGCCCGGGTACTGGTGGTACCCCTGCGCTTCCGAGACTTCCTCCTGGGCCTACCCCACGATGTGCCCCTGGCGGGACACTTGGGCCAAGACAAAACCTATCATGGCTTAGTCACCCACTCTATTGGCCTAAGATGTGAGCTAATGTCGAGGCCCACTGTAAGTCATGTCCCACGTGCTAGGCCAGCGGAAAAAGTGGCGGAAAGCGCAAGGCGCCATTACAACCCTTCCCCGTTGTTAGTACCCCCTTCAAGCGGGTGGGGATAGACATCGTGGGACCTCTGGATCCATGGACCGCCCAGGGCCACCGGTTCATCCTCGTACTGGTGGACTATGCCACCCGCTACCCCGAGGCCATCCCCCTCCGAACCGTGACGGCCCCCGTGGTGGGACGAGCCTTGATGGGGATATTCTCCCGCGTGGGGTTCCCTCGTGACTGGGTATCGTACAAATTCACCACCCCGTACCATCCCCAAGGCAATGGTCTAGTGGAACGGTTTAACCGGACCCTGAAGGGGATGATCATGGGCCTCGAAGAGCCCCTCCGTCGCAGGTGGGACGTCCTCCTCCCCTGCCTCCTGTTCACCTACCGGAAAGTCCCCCAAAAATCCCTGGGGTTCAGCCCATTCGAATTGCTCTACGGGCCCCCCGTCCGGGGACCCCTGAGCCTGGTCAAGGAGGGCTGGGAGACCGCCTCCCGAGGGCCCCCCCAAGATATATTCCGATACATCCTGGCGCTCCGCAACCAGACTCGGAAATTCCAAGAGCTCGCCGAAGCAAATCTCGAGACTAGCCAGGAGGAGATGAAGCGCTGGTATGACCAGAATGCCACTCTGGTCGAGTTCCAGCCGGGCCAACAGGTCTGGGTGATGGCCCCGGTGAAACCCTGCGCTCTCCAAGACAAGTGGACTGGACCCTTCAAGGTCGTAGAGCGGAAGAGTCAAGTCACTTATTTAGTTGACGTCCAGTCCCCTCGGAACCCCCTCCGGGTCCTCCACGTGAACCGCCTCAAACCTCACTTCGTGAGGACGGAGCTGAGTTTGCTCCTGGCCACCGACGATGGGGCCGAGGAGGACACCGAGCCTCTCCCGGACCTCCTAAGCGCTAAGGATAAAGATGGCTCTATAGAAGGAGTGAGACTTTCCTCCTCCCTCACCCCCCAACAATACGACGATTGCCGCCAGCTATTGGGGCAATTTGCAGACCTCTTCTCCCTCACCCCCAGGGTCACCGACTGGTGTGTGCACGACGTGGATACCGGAGACAGTCCGCCAGTACGGCACAGAGCCTACCGCGTCCCTGACAGGGTCCGAACCTGCATCCAGGCTGAGGTAGCCAAGATGCTAGCCCTAGGGGTGGTCGAACCCTCCGACAGTCCATGGGCCAGCCCCGTGGTACTGGTTCCGAAAGCAGCGGCCCCTGGGGTCGCCCCCGAACTAAGGTTCTGTGTGGACTACCGGGGGCTCAACGCGGTCACCCGAGCCGACGCTCACCCTATTCCCCACGCAGACGAGCTCATTGACCATCTTGGGGCTGCTCACTACCTCAGCACCTTCGACTTGACCTGCGGGTACTGGCAAATTGCGCTCACCGAGGGAGCCAAGGAGCGGTCTGCCTTCTCCACCCCAGATGGGCACTATCGCTTCCGAGTCATGCCCTTTGGAATGAAAAATGCCCCGGCCACCTTCCAGCGGCTGGTCAACAGGGTCCTGGCCGGGCTGGAAGAGTTCAGCGCCGCGTACCTAGACGACATTGCGGTGTTCAGCTCCCAATGGACCGAACACCTCCAGCACCTCCGACAGGTGCTGATGGCCCTGCGCCAAGCGGGCCTAACCGTCAAAGCCAGCAAATGCCAAATTGGACAAGGTTCCGTGGTTTACCTGGGACACCAGGTCGGGAGCGGGCAGGTCGCCCCCCTCCAGCCCAAGATCGACGCCATCTTGGCCTGGGAACCCCCTGCGACACAGACAGAAGTCCGGGCCTTCTTAGGCCTCACCGGCTACTACCGAAGATTCATTAAAAACTATGGCAGTATAGTAGGCCCCCTCACAGAGCTAACCTCCAAGAAACAGCCAAAGAGAGTACAATGGACCCCCCCTTGCCAAGAGGCATTCGACGCCCTAAAAACCGCTATGTGTACGGCCCCCGTGCTCCAAGCCCCCGATTACTCCAAGGAATTTGTAGTCCAGACGGACGCTTCAGAGCACGGCATCGGGGCCGTCCTCTCACAATTCAACGAGAAGGGCCTAGACCAGCCCGTAGCCTTCATTAGCCGAAGGCTACTACCCCAGGAACGACGGTGGAGCACCATTGAAAGAGAGGCCTATGCAGTAGTCTGGGCACTAAAGAAACTACGGCCTTACTTGTTCGGAACCCACTTCCGAGCCCAAACAAATCATCGACCCTTACGGTGGCTGATGCAAATGAGAGGAGAGAACCCCAAACTGCTGCGATGGTCGATCTCCCTCCAGGGGATGTGAGGAAATATGAATTTTTATGGTCAATTGTGTCCCCTATCTTAGACCCCAACGGCTCCATGTACATGCTACAAGTATATGTATGTTCCCTCCAGTTCCAGCTATGAAGACGCAAATACATGTGCGTCCAACGTTAACCTGTCCTCTTTCAGATCGGCCATGAATGGGTCGAATATTCCATTCCTAAGTATGATTGGCCACCGACTTTACATGGTTCACTTTTCACATTTTACAGTTCAGGCGAGTAGGCCCTGAATTCTGCCATCAAGCCTTTTCTTGTTTCTGCCTCTGAAATGCTCCAGCCTGGTCCTGCATCCGTATCCATGAACTTTGTCCTACTCCCTGCGCGGCTAACGGTGCCTGACGCGGCCTATTGCCTGCCAAAAAACTGTATTCAGCCTTCAAGTTATCTGCTCCGCTCCTCAACCAATGCATTCCTGTCTAGTAGTTTAGGTAAACATCCTTCCAGCTACCGAGCAAAGGGCCCGGCCTCGCTGTCTTTATGCAAGTAATTCATAGGCCCTGTTACCATGGAAGATTCCTGCCCCCTCGCATCTCATGTAGACACATAGACGCTTGTACATGCACTAACAGTCAGTATAGAATAGATTCCGTCCGAGAGACCTTCCCTTTTGGATAAAACAGTTCCTTAAACAAAGATATTAGATACGATTTGGGATTAGGTTGACCTGACCCCCCAGACTTCTGTCTCCACATGTAGAGCTAAATGTCAATTCCCCTTCACCCTCTAGTTGCACGTCAATCACACGTCATACGGCTGCGCGCGCATCTCTGCCAAATATTTCTGCTGACACTGCAGGATTCTCTTATGGATCCACCCACTTGTGACATCATTTTAAATGACGTTTCTAGTATACGCCCATTATTACGCCTATTTTTCATTACGTATGTGTATTCTTATCTGTATTATCAGCTGTTACGCCTCCTGCATCTGTCTTAATGCAATGCTTTTCATATATATATTGTTACTTGTCAATAATGTATTGCTGATCCCTTCCTGAACCTTCGCGGTGATGGAATATGATTGCCTGGTTCGAACCATAATTCCTTTGTAAGGAATAAAGTCCTTTTCAGAACCTCTAATACCACGGATTCTGCCTCTTATTTTGACTGAGTTATTCTTACTAGACTTTACCGCATAAAAAATAGTACAGGTAATTTAAATATTTACCACATAAATTGGCGCCCGAACAGGGACACTTTCTCATCTCACGCGCCGGAGGTGCGTTGCAGGCCCGGTCTCCTGCCACAGCTGAACGGACAAAAACGCGTACCCGCAGGATTTCCTGTATCTCCCTCCGGCCAAGCGGGGGTGACTGAGGCTGCGATCAACACCCAGACGAGGCGGTGAGAAGTGCGAAGTATCCCGACCAGAGCCTAGCTGAGAGAGCAAGATCCGAGGTATACAGAGGCCCACCAGGTTCCGAAGTTCCGAGTCGAGTCGAGTCCAGTCCGGTCCAGTTCAGTTCAGTTCCGAGGCCTTCCGTTCCGTGCTACCCGGTGAGTACCATTGCTGGGGAGGCATTTAGACGTGCACATTAATTTGTGCCGGTCATGACGGGTTTGGGTACACAGATCCGGTCTGCACTGTTTTAGCAGTGTATCTGTACTGTTTAGCAGTATATCTAGTATGTTCATGTATATAATCCAGTATTATCTAGTATTAGTATTATGTCAGTAACTAGTTTTCTTCTAATTATCATTGTTCGTTAAATGTTAAATATTAAATGTTAAATTTAATAACAAGGTAGCTGCGTGAGCGCTCTGCGCGCATTTGCTCTCTCCTTTGTGATTTTTAACAACTCTTGTGTTTAATTTGTTTGTATACCTGCTTTTAGACAGCGCCCTTCACTTGCACCATAATTGGCCCCCGCACTGCCGTTTTGGCGGATTTGGCTCTGGGGTGGGTGACCTGTCCGTTTTGGCCGCCATTTTGGAGTGGGGTGTGTGGATAGAGGTGTCTCTACCCTCCAGCGCTTCAGTGCGTAGGAGCAGCCTGGGAACACCTACTTTAAGCTCCTCCCCTAGCGCAGCGGGATCGCGCAGCGGGCGTGTCCTTGCGTGGCCGGAGTCGTGCCAGAGTCCTGCCCGTCTGCGCCCGTCCGCGCTAAGGACGCGCTGGACGTCGCGGTACTCTGTGTAAGGACTATCATACCATCCTGGGTCCACCATGCTGACGTACTCGCGGGATTGCCTGTTTGCCATCGGTCAGGTAAGCCGCTGTTGCACCCTTCCACCGGTACACCCATTGCGTGGCCCATATCATTGTCCTTGTAATGGGTGGGCTCTCGACTCTCCGCATCCTCTCCCAAGGTGTATTTCCTCGGAGACCCGCCGTACTACAGACACTCCTATTACTCTGAAGATCCTGAATTTAAACGTCAGGTCTGCGCTGAAACACTATCAGTATATCTATGACCTCATTGAGGAGGAAGCTCCAGACGTATTTGCCATGACGGAAACATGGCTACAGGACGCTGATACCGCTATTACCAATCTAGCCTGCCCACCCGGCTATTCTATGTACACCCTGAATAGGCTGTCCAGGGGTGGAGGTATCGCGTTAGTGGTAAAATCTATCTACCCTTGCGTCTGGGGTGCCCTAAACATCTCCGGGTGTGAAAGTGCCATGTTCAAGGTCTCTGTCAGCCCTGAGTTTACCCTGTCCGGGATGGTCGTCTATCGCCCACCCGGCAGTGATGTGGCGTTTAGAAATGCTTTCCCTGACACTGTTGGCCCTTTGGTCGCCGAATGTGCCAACTTTTCTATCATGGGTGACCTAAACCTACATTTCGACACCCTCTCTGGCCTGACAGTGCGTTCCATCTCTTCTGACCTGGAGGCCTTTCAACTTCCCCAGATGGTTTCCCAGCCTACCCATCTGGGGGGGCATATTTTGGATCCCCTGTTTACCAATCTGTTGGGGATTCAAATTACCTCTGTCTCTCCGGTGGAATGGACAGACCACTTCTTGGTGTCCATCCTCTGCCCGGTCTCGGCCACTCCTTCCATCTCTACGGCTAGACGGGTTCAGAAGAGGGCTTGGAAAAAGCTTCGGCTAGAGGACTTCCATCGTCTTCTATTAGAGGAGCCGCTGGGCCCTTTGACGGATGTGGAAAGGGGGTATGACCTCTTCTGTTCATGGATAACTAGGGCCTTGGACTCTCTGATACCCATCGTTTCAACTAAAATCAATCCCAGAGAGTCGAGTCCCTGGTACGATGGCACTCTCCGGGCCCAAAAGGGTGCCTGTAGACGAGCAGAGAGGGCTTGGAGGAAAACCTATGGGGCTGATCTAAAAGCTGCATACGCCAAGTCCGTTAAGCTCTACCATCGAGCTATCTGCCGAGCCCGTGCGGCTTTTTATGCCACCGAATTCCGGAACAGTCCGAATCCGTCAAAAGCTATCTTTAAGGCCGTAAAAGACCTCACAGCGAAGCGGACTACCTCTACGACCGTGAGCTCCCTTTCCCATTGTGAATCCCTTGCATCTTACTTCTTGGGGAAGGTCCAAGCTATATATAGGACATTCCCTAGCATAGGGTTCACTGAGGAAAGTATAAATGGGGTCCACCATCAGACTACACTGCTTGTTTTCCCCCCCCTCACCTTGGATGGTTTTGACAAACTTGCGCTGCAAGTCAAATCTGGGTCCCCATCCGATCCAGTAAGGCCTGCTCTCTTCCGAGACCAAGCTTTTATGGGGCGTACAGCCGTATGCTCCCTTGTCAACCTCTCCTTGGAAACGGGAACTGTTCCATCTAAGTGGAAACAAGCTGTGGTGTCCCCGATCATTAAAAAGCCCACCCTGGACCCTTCCAAGCCTGAAAGCTATCGCCCCATCTCGTTGTTACCCTGGCCAGCCAAGATCACGGAGGCCCACGTCAACCTGGCCCTGTCTGAACATCTGACTCGGACCAATGCCCTCGACCCCACACAAAACGGTTTCCGTGCTGGGCACAGTACGGAAACTGCGCTACTTGTGATGGTGGAACATCTCCGGGCAAGGTTGGATGCTGGTCAAACGGCGGCGCTTATTTTGTTAGATCTTAACGCCGCCTTTGATACGGTAGACCACAGCATCCTCCTGCGTCGGCTCGAGGAGACTGGCATTGGCGGTCAGGTGTTGAAATGGTTCAGCTCCTTTTTAGATGACCGCTCCTTCTGTGTTGCCATCCCTCCCTTCAAGTCCAACTACCAACCACTGGCCATGGGGGTTCCGCAAGGGTCCTCGCTGAGTCCCACGTTGTTCAATCTTTACGTGAGACCGCTGGCTGATGTCGCTAGGCAGTGGGGCCTTACTTTGGTCTCATATGCTGACGACACTCAGCTGGCGGTTACTCTCAGTGGGGATGCGGAGATTGAGGCCCCCAGGTTTCAGTCCGGACTGAAGGCGGTGGCTAGCTGGCTGACAGGCAATTGCCTTCAGCTAAACGCCACTAAAACAGAGGTGATGGTCGTCGGGAAGGGAGTGGAGCTGTGGGGTGACCATTGGTGGCCCTCAGAGTTGGGACCTGCTCCGATCCCGGTATCGGAAGTGAAAAATCTGGGGGTATGGCTGGATGCGGGCCTCTCCTTTGTAGGCCATACTAAAAGAACCGACTGAGGGATGCACAAAATGACTATCCAGAGTATCAGCGCTACACATGAAATAGCCTAGAGAGGGAAGTTGGCTTACCCCTTATTGAGGTTCCAGTAGATCAAGAGGGTCCTTATGTACAAAGTCAGTTTTTAGGGAAAGATAGAAAGTTTCTACTCGATACAGGGGCAAGCAGAACCACTATCCGTCACAGCGAAGTCCCAGGGGTACCCCTCTCAGGCTCACAAAATATCTCCCTTGGTTTTTCAGGAAAGCCTACTGTTAACAAAGTATCGCAACCACTTGCATTTACAGTCGGTCCATTAACACGGACTACAGATCTATTACTTACGAAATCATGTCCAGAAAACTTGTTAGGTATAAAAACATTGAAGGCTCTAGGAGCTGTAATATGTTGTTCTCCGGAAGGAGTACGACTCTTTTTGCGTGACTTTAAAGGTCACTACGTGTCTAGAGACATGGATCACCGGTTACAGAATCTACCTGCACATTTATGGGCACAAGGCCCCACTGATGTAGGTTGTATGCACATTACACCATATCGAGTCACACTCAAAACAGGAGTGGTACTACCACGAATGCGACAATACAAATTACCGCCAGATGCTGTTGTGGCTTTACTGCAAATCATTGACGAGCTCATCGCACAAGGAGTGGTTGTAGAAACCGACTCCAATATATGTAATTCCCCGATAATTCCGATTCTTAAACGAACCGATCCAAAAGCACCACCAGTATATCGACTAGTTATTGATCTGCGAGAATTAAATAAATGCATTGTACCACAATACCCCGTGGTCCCAGATATCTCTTCATTATTAACGGCCATAGATTCAGAAGCAACGTTCTTTACTGTAATTGATCTCAAGAACGCTTTCTTTAGCGTCCCAATCGATCCGGAAAGCCAATATTTGTTCGGATTCAGTTTAAATGGACGAAGTTTTAAATTCACACGCGCACCTCAAGGATTCACAGAAAGCCCCAGCATCTATAGCCAAGCACTGAAAAGAGAACTTGACAGTATTCACATGCCAGCTAACACTGCCCTGCTTCAATACGTCGATGATCTGCTGATCACCGCACGAAGCGAACCTGAATGTGAAAAAGTATCACTGACGGTTTTACATTTCTTAGCCGACAAGGGGCACAAAGTGTCCCCTTCGAAACTACAATTCTGTGTACAGCAAGTTGTGTACCTAGGGCACTTGCTGTCCAAATGGGGGAGACAGCTCACACCTGATCGCATCCAGTTAATTGTAAACATGCCACCACCCAAGACACGAAAGGAGGTACGGGCCTTCATAGGCCTCACTTCGTACTGTAGGCAGTGGATCCCCCAATATGCATTTTTAGCTAAACCACTCATTCAGTTAACAACACAGGAGGCAGCGACACCAACTGTCCTCCCTTGGACTCAGGAACATACACAAGCTTTTGAAAGCTTAAAGAAAGCTTTATGCCAAGCACCTGTTTTAGCAACGCCATGTTACAGCAAACGTTTTACACTTTTTGTTACAGAACGTGAAGTTACTGCTTTGTCAGTACTCACGCAGGAACAAGCAGGATCACACAAGCCATGTGCTTATTTTTCTAGTACATTGGATCCCGTAGCTCAGGCTCTTCCTGCGTGCCTGAAATCAGTCGCAGCAACAGCTTTAGCAATCAGACAAAGCGACGCCATAGTGTTAGGACATCAATTGACAGTACAAGTACCACACGCAGTAGAGGTTCTCCTGAACCGGACCCAAACACAACACTTGACTATAGCAAGACTGACGGGTTACGAATTAACATTATTCCAGCCACACATAGAAATCAGACGCTGTAGTACATTAAATCCTGCCACACTTTTGCCATTAAATGGAACAGACCCATTGGCACATGATTGTATTGAAGTCATTACTATTACGACGAAACCCAGACAAGACTTGACAGATATTCCATTATCAGACCCAGACCTGACATTGTATGTAGATGGTTCATGCATGAGAACAAATACAGGAGAATTAGTGGCCGCTTATGCAGTCACAACAGACACTGAAATTATTGAAACAAATTGTATCGATACTTTGTCAGCCCAAGCAGCAGAGCTCATCGCTCTGACACAAGCCTGTATTCAAGCCAAAAATAAGAAAGTCAACATATACACAGATTCACGTTATGCATTCGGAGTCGTCCATGACTTCGGCGTGCTGTGGCGAGAGAGAGGTTATTTAACTTCTCACGGTGCCCACATCCAACACGGTCCCCTTATTCAAGCTCTGTTAGATGCAATACATCTGCCTACTGCAATATCGATTATGAAGTGTAAAGCCCATACAAAAGTGACTGACATTATTTCTCAGGGTAATGACCTAGCTGACAGAACAGCTAAACAGACTGCTCAGAATCAGACTCGTCCAATTGACACGACAAAGACAATAGTTCCGACACCAACACACTGCATGACAGTTAAGGATCCCGCCCTTGATGTAATTGACATACAGACACATGCTACACCAGAAGAAATAAAGAGATGGACTGAATTAGGAGGGATCCAAACGGATCAAGGATGGATGACGAAGGGAAAATCTATATGGTTTCTCCCCGACTCAATGGTTCAGGTCATCATTAACACAATACATAGTCCAGCGCACCTAGGAGAGAAAGCTATGCTAGACAGTATTCAACACATTTGGTTCAATAAACACTTGCGAGCAGCAGCTAAACAGAAAGTACGTACCTGCATGATTTGTTGTCAGTTCAATCCAGGAAAAGGCGTACCTGTAGACCAGGGTGGATTTCAACCCCCCGATCACCCTTTTGAAGTCCTCCAGATGGATTATATCCAGATGGAACGTTGTCGAGGATTCAAATATGTCCTCGTAGTTGTATGCGCTCTTTCCCGGTGGACAGAGGCGTATCCCGTCTCAGATTACACTGCCCCGACTACTGCCAAACAGTTAGTTCGAGAATTCTTCCCACGGTATGGTTTGCCCCGTATCGTGTACTCAGATAATGGCCAACCGTTCTCATCCGAGCTAATGAAACATGTTTCACTTCTGTTAGGCTACCAATGGAAATTCCACTGTGTCCGACATCCCGAGGCAGCAGGTCTAGTGGAACGACATAATCAAACTCTGAAAATTAGACTGTCCAAAGTATGTAGAGAAAAAGGTGTCGACTGGATAGTAGCTTTACCAGTTGCGCTCTTTTACATGAGAATGGTAGCACACTCTCGAACAGGGCTATCCCCGTATGAGGTGATCTTCGGTAGACCACCAAATATGTGGGGGACGCCTATACCTCGTAAAATAACTGATGTTGATTGTAATATGCTGACGGATTACCTGGCTTCCTTGATGTCTGCACTACAATCTTGTCGTTCACAGGTAGCTGCAGCTTTTCCCGACAACACTGAGGTGAAGCCCCACGACGTGGTTCCGGGGGACCTCGTGTTTGTGAGGAATTTTGACAGGAGGAGCCAGCTGGAGCCTCGGTGGCAGTCGCCGAAGCTCGTCTTATTGACCACAAGGACAGCCGTGAAGACTGAGGGACGTAAAGGGTGGTTGCACTCGAGCCACATCAAAAAATGTTATGGACTACCGTCCGACGTGAACCCTCAGCCCTGCATTCCCTCACAGACTGATTCAAAACTACCCCTGGTTGAAAAAACCAAGAGTGAAAACTATAAACTGAAACTAAGGTCTAGCAAGTCAGACAATTTGATTGTTTAAGTCCTCTCCAAGGTGAATCGGTTGAATTTGTCTCTGACATGTATCCTCTAGACCGAAATAGAGAGAAAAATGGACAGAAACAGCTCAGGACACATGCGTACTGTAAATCACTTCGTAGTCACTGCATAGTGACATTGTTAATTATGTTTTTTCTAAGTCTTCTGATTATTATCTCCGGTATATTATTACACATGTATTACCCTATCTCCAAGCATGCTTTCAATGCTACTGCCGAACATTCTTTTAGCGAATTACCCCCACATGAGTTGTCCTATAGATTTGCGCTGCGCAACAACACATTCATTAGTATGTTACATCATTCTCATCAGACCAGCAATGCTACAAATTGTTGGATATGTGGCCGACTCCCTCCCTATCAGAAATACAAGGGAGTTCTGCCCCTCTTTCCGTATCCATTCACACACAATGGCTCCTGTGGAGCATGGTTTAGTTTGATTAATTCCCTAGATTCAAATACAGTAGTTTACCAAGACAATTGGGTATTGTAGGAAGGTGGATATCTGACTATGGTTACCCCCAAATTTTTGCCTAGTGTCTAGCTGGTTTTTCGACTTAGTTGGCCTGAGATCCTGCCATTCAGGCTCTCAGGCTATCTGCTCTCTCTGTAAAATGGACTCCATGTACCCTAGGTACATACCCAATTGGTTGGATCACCCTGTCAGCCCCTGTACCAGTGTACACTAGGTACCCAGGGCATTGGTGTATCCAAGGCCTGCCAGGGGCTGAAGCATGTATTATGCCACCCCAGGCTTGGCCTAACAATCTGACACAACTGGCTGATCACTCAGCTGGGGTAAGTTGGTGTAATCACCTCTTACTTAGGTGTAGTATACCTATACCTAAACTTAAATGGGACACCTGGTAACCTATAAGTCACTCCTATGGCAGGCCTTAACAATCCTGAAGGCAGAGTGCTTGGTTCCATGTGAGATGGTGCTCTGGCATGAGCTGAGCCTGTCTGCAGTGGTCGGAACAACTTCCTTCTACTGTTTCCAGATATCGTCATACCATATACTCTTAAGTGCATTATGAACCTCGCGGTTAAATGCTATCTTTGGTTTGGCTTTATCAAAACATGTCGAGTAAGGTGTCATACGAATTGGAATACTAACCCCTCGCCAATTCTGGCGACGGGGTTAGCATTCCACCCTTCTAGAGGGACACGACATGTACAGTGCCTGAAACCCGGGTAAAATCAGACATAGCCTCAGCTCCACAAAATGGATGCTGCCACCACAGACACAAGTCTGCCCTCCTGCTGCTGGGAGTCCTTCCAGCTTGGGAGGTGTGGACAAAGGGTTTCCTGCCAGGGGAGGTGCATGCACCACCCCAGACAGGATTTAGTGTATTGGTCAGGTAGGGCTTGAAAGAAACCAGACATGCCTGTGGCTCACAAGGAGCCTCGGTGCATATGCCAGTTCAAACCGGTCCTGGGGCACACCAGTCCCGGGCCTGGGGCGAGCTGGACAAAGGATTGGGGGTGTAACCACCCCCCTTCCTGGTCCCACCCATAGGGAGGGACCTAGCAGGTAGTCCGGCCCCTAGAATCCGAATAAAGGTAGGAGCTGTGTCCTAAGACTTCAGACATCCTGGAATCAACTTGAAACTAAGAAGAAGACGGGAACTTCGACATTCTGCTGCACAGAAGACTGAAGAAAATCTCCCCTGTGGTCAGGGAGTGACCACCTTGCTAACGCAAGCACCATCCAGCGAATCACCGTCTGCTTTGCCGCCGCCTCCCGCCGGAGCCCGAGCCCAGAGACTGACAAGACCTGGACCTCCAGACCTCTCACCGCCCGATCCACAGTCCCTGAAAAGAGGAGACCCGTGGAGGCACCGAGACACGTGGAGCCAGCCATCTTGGAACGACTACGACAAGCTGACAAGTGCAACAACCGAGGCTCCCTCCAAGTTGTGCTTTGGGTCCTGAGAAGCCCAACCCTCGAGCAGCATCTGCACCAAAGGTGAGCCCTCCAGCATCTCCACGATCTGCGTGGGGCCCTTCTGCATTTTGCCACTCGACGCGCCTAACCGGTTGCTGGCCCGCTGGCTAGTGGCCATCTTGGCGACGAAATCTACGACAAACACCGCTGGTCTGGTTGCTCCAGACTGGCCCTTGCTCCCCTCCAAAGGAGCAATCCCTCTGACCTTGCTGGTCAGAACCAACAGCTGATTTCCGAATCCTCCTGCAATTGCTTTTGCCAAGGCTTGTTTGCTTCGATCAAGTCGCCGACACCGCCGACAGCGAGAGCCTGCGTGGGACAGCTCGTGAGCCGACTCCTGGACGTCGTCGACCTTCAGGGACCACGTGGCTGCGGAGACAAGCTACCCCTCATCACCTGTTTGCACCCGACATCGCCTGGTACCCACCTGGTGCCACGCTGGTCACTGGCTAGTGACTGTGAACACTGTCCCCTCTGCTTACAGGTCTGCAACATCTCCGATCCACTCTTGGATCCACTGCATCTCTTCCCGACCGACCGCCTGCAGCACTTTTGTCTACAGGCCCCACGGAACAGATAGAAGAAACCCGACGCACTTCGAGGCCTATGCACCCGCTTCCTGTGGGTGAGGTAAAGCTGGCACACCTGTGCCCAAGTGTAGTATTACATCTCTAGTGCCTGTGTTCCAAATCTTAAGTTCCTAGGTCATCCGGAAGATTCCTTTTGCAGTAACTTTGTACTTTTTACGCACCCATTGAAACCTATGGGAGCACGCGTGTGACTATTTGCTCTGCACACGCCACCCGTGGACCTCCTGGTCACTAACTGACGTTAGCTCCTTGTAGGCCCAGCGATTCTAGAGGCCTTAGGCCTTTTCCCTTTTCTGTTCGTGGTACTTATACCACTATTTTAGTATATGGTTTGAGTGGCCACCAGGGCCTATCCATATAACGTGCAACTTCTGTGTATTCTGTGATAATCTTGTTTGACGATTTGTGCTCCTGTGCTCATAAAGAGACTAGGGGTTACTTTGAGAAATAAATACATATATATTTTGAATATATATCTGTGTGGTGTCCTTTCATTGGTATAAAAGGGGGTTACTATTGGTAAAACAGCTTGCTTAACACGCATCACGAGTTTAGCCTCAAAGACTGCTTAGCCTACGCTACCACTAGGGCAGCTAGTCCAAAAAGGTTGACTTACAACCACACCATAAGGGTTGCTTGGCATGGTACAAGGTGATCACTTTAACTAGTGAGCATCATATACCAGGCCAACTTCTCACATTGGTGAGCAGCGGTTGGATTTGAGCTTGCTGTGTTTTACCATTGTAATCTCTTGGTTACCAATTGAAAGATCACATAGGTACCTGTAGGTACATATAAAACAAGATTAGATATACTTAAGTTCTACTGAACTTAGTTGTTGTAGAGCAAAGGGAGTAGCACACCCTGACTACAACTACTAGATAGGTTTAGTAGGTAAACCCAAGTGTAGGTAGATTGCAACACATCCACCCACACTTAAGAGCAATGGCCGGGGCAGAGGGGTCCACTGTACCCATCTCTGTTGAGAGTGACCCCCAGAGGGCACCATCCAGCTTTGCTACCCTTAATCAGAATGAGCTCAGGCATTTGGCAACTCTTAGAGGCCTTAAACAGCCCAAGAACCCAAACTCTGCTGAGCTCAGAGAGCTCTTACAGAATGATGAGAATCAGAGAGCACTCAAGAAAGCTTCCCAGTTAGCCCCCTTAGGGACAGGAACAGGAGGCCCCCCTTCTGAAGATGCCACTGAAGTACCCCTTCCCAATAGTCACCCCTTAGATGGGATGCCTACCACAGAGGAAGAAAGTGATGGGGATACAGATGTGAGTGGGGATGAAGGGAGAACTAGCCCAGTGCCAAGTGTTATACTTGGCCCAGCTAAACTAAGGCTATTGGGGACTGACAGTGGGTTCACCCCATTGGATCTCCCCAGTGGACTTAACACAGGGCTTGGAAGGCAAAGGAATCGCTCAGGTGACTCCAATGCTTCCCATGGCTCTAGAGGCTCTCAAGGTCACTCCAGAAGGAGACTGACCACCCCTCAGAGGAGGGAACATGAGGCCAGAATGCAGGAAGCCCAGCTGAGGATCAGGAAGCAGGAGCTAGAAGTAGCCCTGATGGAAGAAAAACTGAGCAAGGCTAGGCAGCATAGAGAGAGTGGGTCTATACCCACTGGTGGCAGCAATGTCCCTAGGGACAAAGATAGGGTCTTTGACAATAGGAACCTGTCCAAGATTGTGCCCCCCTACAAAAGTGGGGATGACATCCACAAATGGATGACTGCTCTTGAGAGAGCCTGCAAAGTGCAGCAGGTTCCTGAAGACCAGTGGGCAGCAATCTTATGGCTCTCCTTTGAGGGGAGAGGCAGAGATAGACTCCTCACTGTTAGAGAAGAGGATGTCAGAAATTACAGAGTCCTGAAGAGTGTCCTAGTTGATGGGTTAGGCTTAACCACTGAACAGTACAGGTTAATGTTCAGAGACACCCAGAAGACACAGACTCAGGACTGGTCTGAATATGTGGAATGTGCCACTAAGGCTTTGGAGGGTTGGTTGCTGGGAAGTAAGGTGTCTGATTATACAGGATTGTACAATTTGATGATGAGAGAGCAGATTTTAAGTAATTGTCAAAACCAGCTTCTCCATCAACACCTGGTAGACTCAGATTTGACCTCTCCCCAAGAATTGGGAAAGAGGGCAGATAAATGGGTCAGGACCAGGATCAGGCCTAAAAACCAGGGTGGTGACCAAAAGAAAGATACCACCAAGCCTCAAGAGAAGGGTGGGGATAAAGAAAAAGAGAAACCGTCCTCAGGGCCCCAAAACTCCACACAGGGTGGTGGGTCCCAAGCTCCCTCCTCTACCACAGCTAAAAAGCCCTACTGCCATGAGTGTAAAACTCCTGGGCATTGGAAAACTGACAGCGGTTGCCCAAGGGCTAAAAACAAAACTGTTCCTCCAATTACTCCTGTCACACCACCTATTACTGTCAGCAGTAATCCCCCAGGTGGTGGGAGTGCCCCCAGAAATCTGGGTGGGTTTACTTGGGGAACACAGGGGGACCCTGGCTTAGCCAATTCCCCTACAGCAACCACTCTTGTCTGTGATGGTGGCATGGGGTTTGCCAACTTCACTGCCTGTCCCAACACTTTGGGTAGGTACAGACAGGAGCCCTACATCAATGGTACAAAAGCTGAGGCCTACAGAGACACTGGGGCTAGCATCACAATGGTGGCCCATTGGCTAGTTCCCTCTGAGCAGCTTTTGCCCGGTTTCTCCTACCAGGTGACTAACATTGATGGCAAACAGAACAGTCATCCCATGGCAGAGGTATGTCTCAGCTGGGGAGGGGTCACTGGCCCTAAAAGGGTAGCAGTGTCCCCAACCTTGCCTGTAGACTGCTTACTGGGGAATGACTTAGAACTCTCAGCTTGGGCTGGAGTTGAACAAGGCACCCATTCTAAAATGGTAGGCCTTTCACAAAAGGGTAGGGGGGTGGTGCCATTCACAACCCCTGTCCAAATAGATTTCCTCCCTGAAAAGGTTGGAAGGGCAGTGGTAGCCACAGCCCAGGCACAGACAGACTTCCCTGTAGGGACTGGCAGAGCTGTGACAGTCACAGCTCAAACACAAACTGAGTGCCCCCCTGAAAAGGTTGGCAAGGCTGTAATGGTCTCAGCCTATACTCAGACTGACATAGGTGTAGTGAAGCCTGAAACAATGGATCACTCCACACAAACTGAGAGTAGTGGGGAGGAAGAAAAGTCTCCCTCTCCCCAGACATTAGGAAAAGGTCAGCCTCCTCAGGGATCTGACCTCACCCCTTGTGAAGGAACTGCCCCAGAGGTAGCCAGGCCTGGCCTGGCAGAGCCTCTGATGTCAGTGGCCCCTTCCAAGGTGGGATCCAGTCTGGTGCAGGTAGCCTGCCTCTCTCTACCCTGCCTCAGTCAGCCCAGGGCTGCAGAGGTCAGGGAGGCCAGTGGACCCCCAGAGGGCCCCTGTCCACAAGAACCCCCCCATCAAAAGAATGAGGATTGCCTGGCTAGTAGCCCTAGTCAGGTGATGGGTAAAAACATTCCTGAGGGATCTCCTTTACAGGTAGTTAGGGACCTCCCCCAGGGGGATTCTGTTGGGCACAGGCAAACATGGGACCTTAGGGCCCCAAACCTGACCTGTCCCTCCAGTAAGCCCACAAAAGGGACCCAGCCTCCAGCTTTAGGTAGCCAGAGGCTGACCCTGAGAGCACAGTGCAACTCAGTTAAAGAAAGAAAGGCATCCATGGTGGAGGATGATTGGAGGAAGCTGAGGCCTCACTTTGAGGACACTCACTTCAGTACTCCATCTCAACACCAGCCTTTTACTTTGCCAAGACACACCACAGGTAGAGATTCCCTATGGTGGAGACCCTCTGATACCCTTAGGGTGAGGGATTGCTTAGTGGACCATGAGACAGGGGGTAACCATGCCAGTGCTGGTTCCTCCTTATATGGCCACTTGGGCAATATAGGCTTACCTGGTCAAGGTCAGCCTTATCTCCCTTCGTTTGGGGGGGGGTTGTGTAGGAAGGTGGATATCTGACTATGGTTACCCCCAAATTTTTGCCTAGTGTCTAGCTGGTTTTTCGACTTAGTTGGCCTGAGATCCTGCCATTCAGGCTCTCAGGCTATCTGCTCTCTCTGTAAAATGGACTCCATGTACCCTAGGTACATACCCAATTGGTTGGATCACCCTGTCAGCCCCTGTACCAGTGTACACTAGGTACCCAGGGCATTGGTGTATCCAAGGCCTGCCAGGGGCTGAAGCATGTATTATGCCACCCCAGGCTTGGCCTAACAATCTGACACAACTGGCTGATCACTCAGCTGGGGTAAGTTGGTGTAATCACCTCTTACTTAGGTGTAGTATACCTATACCTAAACTTAAATGGGACACCTGGTAACCTATAAGTCACTCCTATGGCAGGCCTTAACAATCCTGAAGGCAGAGTGCTTGGTTCCATGTGAGATGGTGCTCTGGCATGAGCTGAGCCTGTCTGCAGTGGTCGGAACAACTTCCTTCTACTGTTTCCAGATATCGTCATACCATATACTCTTAAGTGCATTATGAACCTCGCGGTTAAATGCTATCTTTGGTTTGGCTTTATCAAAACATGTCGAGTAAGGTGTCATACGAATTGGAATACTAACCCCTCGCCAATTCTGGCGACGGGGTTAGCATTCCACCCTTCTAGAGGGACACGACATGTACAGTGCCTGAAACCCGGGTAAAATCAGACATAGCCTCAGCTCCACAAAATGGATGCTGCCACCACAGACACAAGTCTGCCCTCCTGCTGCTGGGAGTCCTTCCAGCTTGGGAGGTGTGGACAAAGGGTTTCCTGCCAGGGGAGGTGCATGCACCACCCCAGACAGGATTTAGTGTATTGGTCAGGTAGGGCTTGAAAGAAACCAGACATGCCTGTGGCTCACAAGGAGCCTCGGTGCATATGCCAGTTCAAACCGGTCCTGGGGCACACCAGTCCCGGGCCTGGGGCGAGCTGGACAAAGGATTGGGGGTGTAACCACCCCCCTTCCTGGTCCCACCCATAGGGAGGGACCTAGCAGGTAGTCCGGCCCCTAGAATCCGAATAAAGGTAGGAGCTGTGTCCTAAGACTTCAGACATCCTGGAATCAACTTGAAACTAAGAAGAAGACGGGAACTTCGACATTCTGCTGCACAGAAGACTGAAGAAAATCTCCCCTGTGGTCAGGGAGTGACCACCTTGCTAACGCAAGCACCATCCAGCGAATCACCGTCTGCTTTGCCGCCGCCTCCCGCCGGAGCCCGAGCCCAGAGACTGACAAGACCTGGACCTCCAGACCTCTCACCGCCCGATCCACAGTCCCTGAAAAGAGGAGACCCGTGGAGGCACCGAGACACGTGGAGCCAGCCATCTTGGAACGACTACGACAAGCTGACAAGTGCAACAACCGAGGCTCCCTCCAAGTTGTGCTTTGGGTCCTGAGAAGCCCAACCCTCGAGCAGCATCTGCACCAAAGGTGAGCCCTCCAGCATCTCCACGATCTGCGTGGGGCCCTTCTGCATTTTGCCACTCGACGCGCCTAACCGGTTGCTGGCCCGCTGGCTAGTGGCCATCTTGGCGACGAAATCTACGACAAACACCGCTGGTCTGGTTGCTCCAGACTGGCCCTTGCTCCCCTCCAAAGGAGCAATCCCTCTGACCTTGCTGGTCAGAACCAACAGCTGATTTCCGAATCCTCCTGCAATTGCTTTTGCCAAGGCTTGTTTGCTTCGATCAAGTCGCCGACACCGCCGACAGCGAGAGCCTGCGTGGGACAGCTCGTGAGCCGACTCCTGGACGTCGTCGACCTTCAGGGACCACGTGGCTGCGGAGACAAGCTACCCCTCATCACCTGTTTGCACCCGACATCGCCTGGTACCCACCTGGTGCCACGCTGGTCACTGGCTAGTGACTGTGAACACTGTCCCCTCTGCTTACAGGTCTGCAACATCTCCGATCCACTCTTGGATCCACTGCATCTCTTCCCGACCGACCGCCTGCAGCACTTTTGTCTACAGGCCCCACGGAACAGATAGAAGAAACCCGACGCACTTCGAGGCCTATGCACCCGCTTCCTGTGGGTGAGGTAAAGCTGGCACACCTGTGCCCAAGTGTAGTATTACATCTCTAGTGCCTGTGTTCCAAATCTTAAGTTCCTAGGTCATCCGGAAGATTCCTTTTGCAGTAACTTTGTACTTTTTACGCACCCATTGAAACCTATGGGAGCACGCGTGTGACTATTTGCTCTGCACACGCCACCCGTGGACCTCCTGGTCACTAACTGACGTTAGCTCCTTGTAGGCCCAGCGATTCTAGAGGCCTTAGGCCTTTTCCCTTTTCTGTTCGTGGTACTTATACCACTATTTTAGTATATGGTTTGAGTGGCCACCAGGGCCTATCCATATAACGTGCAACTTCTGTGTATTCTGTGATAATCTTGTTTGACGATTTGTGCTCCTGTGCTCATAAAGAGACTAGGGGTTACTTTGAGAAATAAATACATATATATTTTGAATATATATCTGTGTGGTGTCCTTTCATTGGTATAAAAGGGGGTTACTATTGGTAAAACAGCTTGCTTAACACGCATCACGAGTTTAGCCTCAAAGACTGCTTAGCCTACGCTACCACTAGGGCAGCTAGTCCAAAAAGGTTGACTTACAACCACACCATAAGGGTTGCTTGGCATGGTACAAGGTGATCACTTTAACTAGTGAGCATCATATACCAGGCCAACTTCTCACAGGTATGGGGAAACCTGAACCTAGTTTTACTTAAAGTCTGCTACCCTAACAAGGAGGGACTTCCCAAAAGAACAGGAACTGATCTAGAAAATGAAGTATATGGATTAGGTAACTTTACACTTAATCTTATGATCCTGAATATCGAATCCGAAGCTACACCGATCTTACCCGCTATGTCAGTATTTCCAGTTAGAGGCGAATTATGTGTAAGAAAGAATGGTTCAATATACATGGGCCATAGTAAATGTACCACTGTAATAGAATTCAGTGATAAAGGCAAATCTACATTTAGAGCTTCCCGTCACTCCTACTTCATCTGTGGTCACACCGCATACATACGCCTACCCCTAGATTGGGATGGTACCTGTTACATTGCATTCCTTCTGCCACCTGTTTTCCTAGCCCCGCCTGATTATCATAGGAACACCCATTTAGTACACAATAGACAGCAGAGAGACCTCCCGATTGTCGACTACACTGAAACAGCATGGGAGAAATACACAGATTTCAATAAAGGTTTCTTTCCCTACATAGGTACAGTCACCAATAGTAAGCTGATACGTAGATTAACTAGAACCCTTGAAGCAGTAGTGAATGAAACTACTTCCGCTTTGGGCAACTTAACGGAGGAGCAGTCTGCGATGCGGATTGTTGTTCTCCAAAATCGTCTTGTCCTTGACGTCATTCTGGCCGATAGGGGCGGAGCTTGTAGGGTCATCGGATCAAGTTGCTGTGTTTTCATACCAGAAAACGCGCCGTCAGTATATAAAGCCATAACTCGACTTCATAAGATCGTAAGCCAGATACACCAGAATCCAGGCACCTGGACTTGGTCCGGTTGGTTCTGGAGCGTGTTGTCAGCCTGGGGATGGAGGATCCTATCCTTCCTAGGTATTGGCTTTCTCATACTATTCAGTTGCTGCTTGTGTCTACAATGTGGGCCAGCGATTTGTGGTCTGTGTGCCACATCGTGTATCCCGCCTTCAAATTTTCATTCAAGATCCCGGAAGAAGAAAGAAGAACAAATGATGCTATATGAACAGATTGATGGATTGATGAAGATGGATATTTCATGAGGGTCCGTAGGGGACAAGGAGGGAATGTGGAAATATGAATTTTTATGGTCAATTGTGTCCCCTATCTTAGACCCCAACGGCTCCATGTACATGCTATAAGTACATGTATGTTCCCTCCAGTTCCAGCTATGAAGACGCAAATACATGTGCGTTCAACGTCAACATGCCCTCTTTCAGATCCGCCATGAATGGGTCGAATATGCCATTCCTAAGTATGAAAGGCCACCGACTTTATGTGGTTCACTTTTCTAGTTTTATAGTTCGGGCGAGTAGGCCCTGAATTCTGCCATCAAGCCTTTTTCTGTTTCTGCCTCTGAAATGCTCCAGCTTGGACCTGCATCCGTGTCCATGAACTTTGTCTTACTCCCTGCGCGGCTAACGGTGCCTGACGCGGCCTGTTGTCTGCCAAAAACTGTACTCAGCCTTCAAGTTATCTGCTCCGCTCCTCATCCAATGCATTCCTGTCTAGTAGTTTAGGTAAACATCCCTCCAGCTACCGAGCAAAAGGCTCGGCCTCGCTGTCTTTTTGCAAGTAATTCATAACCCCTGTTACTATGGAAGATTCCTGCCCCCTCGCATCACATGGAGACACATAGACGCTTGTACACGCACTAACAGTCAGTATAGAATAGGATCTGTCCGAGAAGACCCTTCCTTCCAGATAATATAGTTCCTTAAACACAAGATATTAGATATGATTTAGGACTAGGTTGTCCTGACACCCCAGACTTCTGTCTCCACATGTAGGGCCAAATGTCAAGTTCCCTTCACCCTCTAGTTGTACGTCAATCACACGTCATGCGGCTGCGCGCGCATCTCTGCCAAATATTTCTGCTGACACTGCAGGATTCTCTTATGGATCCACCCACTTGTGACATCATTTTAAATGACGTTTCTAGTATACGCCTGTATTTACGCCTATTTTCATTACGTATGTGTATTCTTATCTGTATTATCAGTTGTTACGCCTCCTGCATCTGTCTTAATGCAATGCTTTTTTATTTATATACTGTTACTTGTCAATAATGTATTGCTGATCCCTTCCTGAACCTTCGTGGTGATGGAATATGATTGCCTAGTTCGAACTATAATTCCTTTGTACGGAATAAAGCCCTTTTCAGAACCTCTAATACCACGGATTCTGCCTCTTATTTTGACTGAGTTATTCTTACTAGACTTTACCGCATAAAAAATAGTACAGGTAATTTAAATATTTACCACAGTTTCGGTCTCCTGAGGGGCTTGAGACCTGTTCTCAAGTTCTTTGACGCCCCGACCAGGCAGCTGGTGATCCAGGCTACTATCATCTCCCGCCTGGATTACGCCAGCTCTCTCGTGGCTGGGGCTAACCAGGCTGAACTAACCCGCTTACAACGGGTTCAGAATGATGCGGCGAGGGCGATTGTTGGCTTGCCCAGATTCTGCTCAGTGACAGGTGTCCTTCGCTCCCTACACTGGCTTCCGGTCAGGAAGCGCATCCTCTTCAAGGTTTTGTGCCTTGCTTTTAAAATCTTGAGAGGTACAGGCCCGGAAATCCTGTCGAGTTGTCTGTCTTTGTATGTCCCTGCCCGTAGCCTTCGCTCTCAGGGTCTGGCCCTTGCGGTGGTTCCCAGATTCAGGCTTAGCCGCATGGGAGGCCGCTCGTTTAGGGTAATGGCTGCGTCAGCATGGAACTCCTTGCCTGTTGAAATCCGCTTGCTGGAGGACCTTCTGACCTTTCGGAGGGCTATAAAAACCTTCTTGTTTTAGCTGTTTCTTAGTTTCTGTTTTTAGCCTGTGGTTGTGTTACGTGCTACCTTGTCTCTGCGCCAGGACGCTCCTTGGCTGGAGTATCTGTGCGCACAATAAATAGTCGTAACATAACATAACATAACAAATGTTTTACTGTGTTTAAAAAAAATTGTGGTATGAATGAGTGTTCATTATTGTGTTTATCGTATTAATTGTGTTCAAGTCCAGTTTGAGTAAGAATCAAGTAGCAAGGTTTGAAGATGCCGTTCTTTTCAAAATTAAGACGGATCAAAACTAGAAAAGGAGTACTCGAAGAAGCTGTTCCCATTCCACCTAGGGACACTCCAGGGTATTTTATGTATCATAAACATGGCCTAGATGCCGTATTATATCTTGACTTATGGGTGGACTACACCAAGGATCTAGCAGAAAGTCAGAGGTGGCCCGTAGCTGGGACATGGGATGCAGATTGCATCATGAGAGTAGAAGAAGAATTATGGAAAAAGAAAGCCAGACAGTCACAGAAAGATGCCATTGAGTTATGGCGTAAAGAATCGCATAGGCGCACAGAGAAAGCGCTCAGACAGGAAGAGAAAAGTAGGGAGAACTCAAATAAAGCCCGAGAAAACATATTAGTTGAAGAAGGTATCCGAGTAAAAATAGAACAAGTAGACAGACAACGGAACACTCTTATGAATGGTATGTATCCTCTTTTGGCCGAAGGTTTACCTAAGGCCACCCCGGAAATACCGAAAGATTTGCCACCCCCATTACTCCCGATTAAAACACATCCCAAGACCGCAAAAGATATTTTCCTTTCTTCCTATTGAGACGATGTAGCTCCCGAATATGTTAATGTTCCACCACACACGCCGCCTGTCGATGGTGCTCAACCCCGAGATCATCCGCCCCCACCTCCGCAACAACAAACTCCTCCGCACATCCCAGTAGGTCCATCTGTTTCCACCGCTTTTCCTGCATCCACAGTTTCTACCTTACATCCCACAAATCCTTTCGTGCCTAGCACCTCAGAAGGTGCGACAGGAGGTGCGACAGCAATTTTTGCCACGCCACCGTCACGAAGTAAATCGTCTCTTAGAGATTTAGCAAACCAACGTACAACCCAAATAGCAACGTCCGACATGTTTAAGGAACATCTTGTGGATTGTAGATATGATCCAGTGCCCGGTAAAAATGATAGAATGCTGCTATCATCACTACGTATACGACGAGCTTCACTATATTTAACGACACTACCAGGAATGGTTAATCATCTAGACAATATATATCGCTTTGTCCAAACAGGGCAAGGCCCTGAAAGTATTGACGAAGCCATGGATTATCAGAAAGTGGATATACAGAGATTACTGTTACGTTTCTTCATAAACTGCTTGATCAGAGACAGAGATAGGCCTGGGGTAGATCAGGATGAAATGCAAGTACTTACCAGATGGGGTCAGAATATATCAGAGGGAAAACATGATAAACAGACGTGTATAGTAGCTATGTGCCGAAAGATCCGCAAAGAAGTAGAACGAATACATAAAGCCAGAGTGGAGGCAGACAAAACTGAATCAGAGGGAGAGGAGGAGGAAGAATCAGAAATGCCCGCAGGACAATTAGAAACGATAGCTTATGTAGGTAGGGGAAGACCTTGTAGTAATACCAGATACTTTAATGATCCGATACGTCCGATACGTCCAGAATGTAACAGACATTTTCAAGCCCCTATGCTAAACACGAAGTCCCCTGAACACTTATTCCAGGCTGCTGATAAATTACTTCGAGACCGAAGGGGGTATCATATGCTCGATTCTATGGATGAACAAGAATTAGCCAGGTCAGCAGTACAATGGGCTGACAGTTCTGAAAAATACAGTGATGATGCGCTAGCACACACGTTTTTGAATCTCACCCCAGACGAACAGCGTTTAGCTGGTATATACATGATACAACACCTCCTTATATTATATAGAAGCCAAAACTCCGATCCTGGTCCCCTACCTGATATACTGATAGAATTACTCACGAGCAAATGGAGAGGTTCAGGTACTGACTTAATTAAAGAAATTCTAGAATATCGACACCAGTACATTGTCTTCGTATGCCCAGAACATGTTTCAGTTCCCCCCAAAGAAAGAAAAACGTATCACATAGACAGACAGAATCCCTTACGCGAAGTACACCCAGTCAGAGGTGATGACAATATTTTTAAACGCGTGTTTGTGTACGCGCCCATAACTAAAATTGAATTATTAGAAATGAAGAAAGTAGTACCTAGCCATGACAAAGACCCAGCAGGTTTCCACCGTGAGATAAAAGACATGTTACTCATGGGAGAGTATACTTACCCTGACATTATGAAAATATTAAAGGTCTTATTACCTGCCGGTATTTACGAGAAACTCAAAGAAAAGGAATGGGAGGTGGGAGACCAAAAGATAGATTGGACAGCATTAGAAAACGAAGAAAAGGCCCGAGCTGCAGGTTCAGGGCTTGGGGAAAAGACTACAGCATTACCAGGATTATTAGTGCAGGTACTACCACGTTTATTGACTACGAAAAAGGAAGACTGGGGTGCAATTTCAGCCTGTAAACAAAAACAAGATGAAGACACTAGTGATTTCTATTCCCGATTTGAAAAATGTTTTGGTATTAATAGTGGCATAAAAGCAAGTAGTGAGTCGTATCCACATCTGTTTGTGACAAAATTAGTTGAAAATTCCTTGCCCCAAGTTAAGAGTAGAGTACTGAAATTCGAGAGTACTTGGCAAGGTAACACACCGTCACAGATGTTACAAATGTTACAATATCATCACAATAGAATTAGGGAAGAACAAGAACATGAACAAAGACGTATGAAAGACACGAAAATGAAAATGCTAGTTGCCCAGTCAGTTCCAGCTGACGGTCATAAAAAGGGTACGACACAGTCCAATGATTCAGCGGGTCCCGTTAGAGGGACATGCAACTATTGTAAACAGCCAGGTCATTATATACACGATTGCGCAGTTCTGAAACATAATATCTCTACGGGTATACCGAAGGAGAGACCACGTCCGCCTAGACAGGATCAGATCCAACAACAAGTACCTCAGAATATACAGCCTATGCCAGCTGTACAACAGACCGCACCACAACCACAACAACAACAGCCACAGCCTATTGCTGCAACACAAAACACGACACAACAGATGTACCAGTATGCACAAAATGACTACCCAGAGTATCAGCGCTACACATGAAATAGCCTAGAGAGGGAAGTTGGCCTACCCCTTATTGAGGTTCCCGTAGATCAAGAGGGTCCTTATGTACAGAGTCAAGTATTAGGGAAAGACCGAAAGTTTCTACTCGATACAGGGGCAAGCAGAACAACTATCAGTCACAGCAAAGTCCCAGGGGCACCCCTCTCAGGCTCACAAAATATTTCCCTTGGTTTTTCAGGAAAGCCCACTATTAACGAAGTATCGCAACCACAGTTGGTCCATTGACACGGACTACAGATCTATTGCTTACGAAATCATGTCCAGAAAACTTGTTAGGTATAAAAACATTGAAAGCTCTAGGAGCTATAATATGTTGTTCTCCGGAAGGAGTACGATTATTTTTGCGTGACTTTAAGGGTCACTACGTGTCTAGAGACATGGATCACCGGTTACAGAATCTACCTGCACATTTATGGGCGCAAGGCCCCACTGATGTAGGTTGTATGCACATTACACCATATCGAGTCACACTCAAAACAGGAGTAGTACTACCACGAATGCGACAATACAAGTTACCGCCAGATGCTGTAGTGGCTTTACTGCAAATCATTGACGAGCTCATTGCACAAGGAGTGGTTGTAGAAACCGACTCCAATGTATGTAATTCTCCGGTTATTCCGATTCTTAAACGAACTGATCCAAAAGCACCGCCAGTATATCGATTAGTTATTGATCTGCGCGAATTAAACAAATGCATTGTACCACAATACCCCGTGGTCCCAGATATCTCTTCATTACTAACAGCCATAGATTCAGAAGCAACGTTCTTTACTGTAATTGACCTCAAGAACGCTTTCTTTAGCATCCCAATCGATTCGGAAAGCCAATATTTGTTCGGATTCAGCTTAAATGGACAAAGTTTTAAATTCACACGCGCACCTCAAGGATTCACAGAAAGCCCCAGCATCTATAGCCAAGCACTGAAAAGAGAACTTGACAGTATCCACATGCCAGCTAACACTGCCCTGCTTCAATATGTCGATGATCTTCTGATCACCGCCCGAAGCGAACCTGAATGTGAAAAAGCTTCACTGACGGTTTTACATTTCTTAGCCGACAAGGGGCACAAAGTGTCCCCTTCGAAGTTGCAATTCTGTGTCCAGCAAGTTGTGTACCTTGGGCACTTGCTGTCCAAGGGGGGAAGACAGCTTACACCCGACCGCATCCAGTTAATTGTTAACATGCCGCCACCCAAGACACAAAAGGAGGTGCGGGCATTCATAGGCCTCACTTCGTACTGTAGGCAGTGGATCCCTCAATATGCATTTCTAGCAAAACCACTCATTCAGTTGACAACACAGGAGGCAGCGACATCGACTGTCCTCCCTTGGACTCAGGAACATACACAAGCTTTTGAAAGCTTAAAGAAAGCTTTATGTCAAGCACCTGTTTTAGCAACGCCATGTTACAGCAAACGTTTTACACTTTTTGTTACAGAACGTGAAGGTACTGCTTTGTCAGTACTCACGCAGGAACAAGCAGGATCACACAAGCCATGTGCTTATTTTTCTAGTACATTAGATCCCGTAGCTCAGGCTCTTCCTGCGTGCCTGAAATCAGTCGCAGCAACAGCTTTAGCAATCAGACAAAGCGATGCCATAGTGTTAGGACATCAATTGACAGTACAAGTACCACACGCAGTAGAGGTTCTCTTGAACCGAACCCAAACACAACACTTGACTATAGCAAGACTGACGGGTTATGAATTGACACTGTTCCAGCCACACATAGAAATCAGACGTTGTAGTACATTAAATCCTGCCACACTTTTGCCATTAAATGGAACAGACCCATTGGCACATGATTGTATTGAAGTCATTACTATTACGACGAAACCCAGACAAGACTTGACAGATATTCCATTATCAGATCCAGACCTGACATTGTATGTAGATGGTTCATGCATGAGAACAAATACAGGAGAGTTAGTGGCCGCTTATGCAGTCACAACAGACACTGAAATTATTGAAACAAATTGTATCGATACCTTGTCAGCTCAAGCAGCAGAGCTCATCGCTCTGACACAAGCCTGTATTCAAGCCAGAAATAAGAAAGTCAACATATACACAGATTCACGTTATGCATTCGGAGTCGTCCATGACTTCGGCGTGCTTTGGCGAGAGAGAGGTTATTTAACTTCTCACGGTGCCCACATCCAGCACGGTCCCCTTATTCAAGTTCTGTTAGATGCAATACATCTGCCTACTACAATATCGATTATGAAGTGTAAAGCCCATACAAAAGTGACTGACATTATTTCTCAGGGTAACGACCTAGCTGACAGAACAGCTAAACAGACTGCTCAGAATCAGACTCATACAACTGACACGACAAAGACAATAGTTCCGACACCAACACACTGCATGACAGTTAAGGATCCCGCCCTTGATGTAATTGACATACAGACACATGCCACACCAGAAGAAATAAAGAGATGGACTGAATTAGGAGGGATCCAAACGGATCAAGGATGGATGACGAAGGGAAAATCTATATGGTTTCTCCCCGACTCAATGGTTCAAGTCATCATTAACACCTAGGAGAGAAAGCTATGCTAGACAGTATTCAACACATTTGGTTCAATAAACACTTGCGAGCAGCAGCTAAACAGAAAGTACGTACCTGCATGATTTGTTGTCAGTTCAATCCAGGAAAAGGCGTACCTGTAGAACAGGGTGGATTTCAACCCCCCGATCACCCTTTTGAAGTCCTCCAGATGGATTATATCCAGATGCAACGATGTCGAGGATTCAAATATGTCCTTGTAGTTGTATGCGCTCTTTCCCGGTGGACAGAGGCGTATCCTGTCTCAGATTACACTGCCCCGACTACTGCCAAACAGTTAGTTCGAGAATTCTTCCCACGGTATGGTTTGCCCCGTATCGTGTACTCAGATAATGGCCAGCCGTTCTCATCCGAGCTAATGAAACATGTTTCACTTCTGTTAGGCTACCAATGGAAATTCCACTGTGTCCGACATCCCGAGGCAGCAGGTCTCGTGGAGCGACATAATCAAACTCTGAAAATTAGACTGTCCAAAGTATGTAGAGAAAAAGGTGTCGACTGGATAGTAGCTTTACCGGTTGCGCTCTTTTACATGAGAATGGTAGCACACTCTCGAACAGGGCTATCCCCGTATGAGGTGATCTTCGGTAGACCACCAAATATGTGGGGGACGCCTATACCTCGTAAAATAACTGATGTTGATTGTAATATGTTGACAGATTACCTGGCTTCCTTGATGTCTGCACTACAATCTTGTCGTTCACAGGTAGCTGCAGCTTTTCCCGATAACACTGAGGTGAAGCCCCATGACGTGGTTCCGGGAGACCTTGTACTTGTAAGGAACTTCGACAGAAGGAACCCGCTGGAGCCTCGCTGGCAGTCGCCTAAGCTCGTCTTATTGACCACAAGGACAGCTGTGAAGATTGAGGGACGTAAAGGGTGGTTGCACTCGAGCCATATCAAAAAATTTCATGGACTACCATCCGACTCGAACTTTCAGCCCTGCATTCCCTCACAGACTGACTCAAAACTCCCCCTGGTTGATGAGCCCGAAAAGGAGAATTATAAACTGAAACTAAGGTCTAGCAAGTCGGACAATTTGATTGTTTAAGTCCTCTCCAAGGTGAATCGGTTGAATTTGTCTCTGACATGTATCCTCTAGACCGACATAGAGAGAGAAATAGACAGAAACAGCTCAAGAAACATGCGTACTGTAAATCACTTCGTAGTCACTGCATAGTGACATTATTGATTATGTTTTTTCTAAGTCTTCTGATTATTAGTGTCAGTATATTTTTACACATGTATTACCCTATTTCCAAGCGTGCTTTCAATGCTACTGCCGAACATTCTTTTAGCGAATTACCTCCGCATGAGTTGTCCTATAGATTTGCGCTGCGCAACAACACATTCATCAGTATGTTACATCATTCTCATCAGACCAGCAATGCTACAAATTGTTGGATATGTGGCCGACTCCCTCCCTATCAGAAATACAGGGGAGTTCTGCCTCTCTTTCCGTATCCATTCACACACAATGGCTCCTGTGGAGCATGGTTTAGTTTGATTAATTCCCTAGATTCAAATTCAGTAGTTTATCAAGACAACTGGGTATGGGGAAACCTGAACCTAGTTTTACTTAAAGTCTGCTACCCTAACAAGGAGGGACTTCCCAAAAGAACAGGGACTGATCTAGAAAATGAAGTATATGGATTAGGTAACTTTACACTTAACCTCATGATCCTGAATGTTGAATCCGAAGCTACACCAATCTTGCCCGCTATGTCAGTATTTCCAGTTAGAGGCGAATTATGTGTAAGAAAGAATGGTTCAATACACATGGGCCATAGTAAATGTACCACTGTAATAGAATTCAGTGATAAAGGCAAGTCTACATTTAGAGCTTCCCGTCACTCCTACTTCATCTGTGGTCACACCGCATATATACGCCTACCCCTAGATTGGGATGGTACCTGTTACATTGCATTCCTTCTGCCACCTGTTTTCCTAGCCCCGCCTGATTATCATAGGAATACCCATTTAGTACACAATCGACAGCAGAGAGATCTCCCGATTGTCGACTACACTGAAACAGCATGGGAGAAATACACAGATTTCAATAAAGGTTTCTTTCCCTACATAGGTACAGTCACTAATAGTAAGCTGATACGTAGATTAACTAGAACCCTTGAAGCAGTAGTGAATGAAACTACTTCCGCCTTAGGCAACTTAACAGAGGAGCAGTCTGCGATGCGGATTGTTGTTCTTCAAAATCGTCTTGTCCTTGACGTCATTCTGGCCGATAGGGGCGGAGCTTGTAGGGTCATCGGATCAAGTTGCTGTGTTTTCATACCAGAAAACGCGCCGTCAGTATATAAAGCCATAACTCGACTTCATAAAATCGTAAGCCAGATACACCAGAATCCAGGTACCTGGACTTGGTCCGGTTGGTTCTGGAGCATGTTGTCAGCCTGGGGATGGAGGATCCTATCCTTCCTAGGTATTGGCTTTCTCATACTATTCAGTTGATGCTTATGTCTACAATGTGGGCCAGCGATTTGTGGTCTGTGTGCCACATCGTGTATCCCGCCTTCAAATTTTCATTCAAGATCCCGGAAGAAGAAAGAAGAACAAATGATGCTATATGAACAGATTGATGGATTGATGAAGATGGATATTTCATGAGGGTCCGTAGGGGACAAGGAGGGAATGAGGAAATATGAATTTTTATGGTCAATTGTGTCCCCTATCTTAGACCCCAACGGCTCCATGTACATGCTACAAGTATATGTATGTTCCCTCCAGTTCCAGCTATGAAGACGCAAATACATGTGCGTCCAACGTTAACCTGTCCTCTTTCAGATCGGCCATGAATGGGTCGAATATTCCATTCCTAAGTATGATTGGCCACCGACTTTATATGGTTCACTTTTCACGTTTTACAGTTCAGGCGAGTAGGCCCTGAATTCTGCCATCAAGCCTTTTCTTGTTTCTGCCTCTGAAATGCTCCAGCCTGGTCCTGCATCCGTATCCATGAACTTTGTCCTACTCCCTGCGCGGCTAACGGTGCCTGACGCGGCCTGTTGCCTGCCAAAAAACTGTATTCAGCCTTCAAGTTATCTGCTCCGCTCCTCAACCAATGCATTCCTGTCTAGTAGTTTAGGTAAACATCCTTCCAGCTACCGAGCAAAGGGCCCGGCCTCGCTGTCTTTATGCAAGTAATTCATAGGCCCTGTTACCATGGAAGATTCCTGCCCCCTCGCATCTCATGTAGACACATAGACGCTTGTACATGCACTAACAGTCAGTATAGAATAGATTCCGTCCGAGAGACCTTCCCTTTTGGATAAAACAGTTCCTTAAACAAAGATATTAGATACGATTTGGGATTAGGTTGACCTGACCCCCCAGACTTCTGTCTCCACATGTAGAGCTAAATGTCAATTCCCCTTCACCCTCTAGTTGCACGTCAATCACACGTCATACGGCTGCGCGCGCATCTCTGCCAAATATTTCTGCTGACACTGCAGGATTCTCTTATGGATCCACCCACTTGTGACATCATTTTAAATGACGTTTCTAGTATACGCCCATTATTACGCCTATTTTTCATTACGTATGTGTATTCTTATCTGTATTATCAGCTGTTACGCCTCCTGCATCTGTCTTTGTCACGGAAGCGTCAGCGTGTCAGCAGGATACACTACCCACTAACCTGAGCCAGCCAGCAGGAACGATGCTTGCGATGAGAATCCCCCCTCTTCTCCCCTTCGCTAACGCTCCCCCCAGACAGGCCACCAGAGTAGGGAGAGAAAGCGGTTGGGAGAAGGGGGAGGGAACCAAAGATGACCACCGGAGGAGTTGCAGGGCAGCCTACTATCCAGTAGGTGGGTCAGGTAGAAGTTCTAGGAGGGTTCTTGCGTCGGAGACTATGGACAAGAAAACAGAGGACACGTAAGCCACTATCGCTACTATGAATACTCCCACCCCCTGCCCCACTATCTGGAACTCACGGTTTTCAAGGAGGGTGGTTCTACAACTGGTATATGGTAATCATCCTCTGGGAGTGCTGGGTAGTCGGTTGTGGGTCAGCTCACACACGCACAGAGTCTTCTGTGGAAAGGGTAGGTTCTGACTCTTTGTCCTGCGCGGTGAAAGTAAATACGGAGTGACTGTCTGAAGGGAGACAAGGGAGGGCTCGTTGACCCCCTACAATCCTGCGTCTTGTCTACCTTCCCTCCCAACGTCCTGGCGTAAATAAAAAGAAAGTGTTGCTCCCCACTGTTACGTCACAGCAGGGCACCCTGGGCAAGAGGAGAGAAGTCCCTTCTCCTTTTGCTGGCACACAATGTTGCGCCTTCACGGCAGTTGTGCTCTGTTCTGTCGGAACCATAAAGCTCTGTCGGGCCGGATTGCTTCTCCGCAGTTCCGTCACCGCGGGAGCCGACTCCGAAAGTAGGGGCTTTCGTGAATACTTACTCCGGTTCCTGTTGATCCAGCTGGATGCCGCAGTTCTCCCACACGGCTCCTGCAGTTGTAGGCGCGAGGGGTGTTTCTCCGGTTTCGAGGTATCCGCGAGGTCCAAGGGGTAGCGCACACACGGCGCTCGTTGCGACGAAGGTTACGAAAACAATACCGGAACTGGGGGCGAGATTGTCAAGCGCCTCCTCTTAGGGGAGGCGGTCTTTTATTGGTGCGAGATATGCGACCCTGGCTGACGCGAGTTCTGTTCGCCAGCCCCAGGGTGTTATGGGCAATGTAGTCCCTGGCCGGTGTTCGCGTAACCGCGACAGAACCCCCTCTCAAGGACCGCCGTCCCGGCGGACGCCCCGGCTTCCCCGGATGTGCCCTATGGAAGG
Source organism: Triturus cristatus (assembly GCF_964204655.1). Classification (NCBI taxonomy): domain Eukaryota; kingdom Metazoa; phylum Chordata; class Amphibia; order Caudata; family Salamandridae; genus Triturus; species Triturus cristatus. The sequence continues at coordinate 46,809,128 of NC_140589.1, forward strand.
AGTCCACCAGGTCGGGGCAATGGAGATTGTGCGCTGGTTCCCAGGTCCTGTCCTCCACTCCAAACCCTTTCCAATCCACTAAATATTGGACCCTTCCTCTTACTAAGCGAGAGTCCAGTAGTTCCTGCACCTCATATTCTTCCTGACCATCGACCTCTATGGGTGGCGGTTTCTCTGGGAGTCTCGTACTGATTGGGCAGGGTCTTAATAACGACACGTGGAACACGGGGTGTATATGCCAAGAGATGGGAAGGGACAGTCTCATGGCCACAGGGTTTACCACTCTCTCTATGCTGTAAGGTCCTATGTACCGGGGCTTCAGTTTATCAACCCCTTTTAACTGGAGATTGCGTGTAGAGAGCCATACCTTGTCACCCACTTGATACAATGGTTCCTCCTCCCTTCTCCTGTCGGCCCATTTTTTGTGCGCTGCCTGAGCGGAAGTTAAACTGTTTTTCGCTTCGAGCAATACTGCTCGGAGGTGCGCATGATGTTCCTGGATACTGGGAAGTTTGGATTGCACGGGCCATTCAAAAGGGAGCATGTTGGGATGGTGTCCGTAGAGGCAAAAGAAAGGGGAACAGCCCAACGTGGAATGCTCAGCGTTATTATACGCGAATTCCGCCATCCATAATAAGGGAAACCAGTGGATGGGATTCTGTAAAGTAAAACATCGCAAGTATTGCTCAAGGGTTTGGTTTAAGCGTTCTGTTTTTCCATCGGTTTGAGGATGGAAGCTCGTAGATGTTCGTGCGTCAATGGCGAGAGATGTACAGAGAGCTTTCCAAAACTTGGATGTGAACTGGGACCCCCTGTCCGTAATTAACACACTTGGAATTCCATGTGCCCTGACAATGTGCTGTAGAAAAACAAGAGCTAGTTCTGCAGAAGTGGGGAGTTTTTTCAAGGGAACGAAATGCCCCATCTTTGTTAGATGATCCACCAATACTAGTATTACTGTATATCCCTCACAGGGAGGCATTTCCACGATGAAATCCATCGAGATGGTGTGCCAAGGTCGAGGGGGAATAGGAATAGGTCGTAGGAACCCCGTAGGTCTTGTGTGACTCGCCTTACTTTGGGCACACACGGAACAGGTGCTCACATACTCGTGAGTGTCTTTTCTCAGCGTATCCCACCAGTAGGATCTCTCCAAACAGGAGATGGTCTTGTAAATACCCAAATGACCCCCTAAAGGCGTATCGTGCGCCCACGCAATCACTTGGGTTCGCAAAAGAGGATCTGGAATATACAAAACTTGGGAGTGATACAGGAGACTGTCTTTCTCTGTTCTTTTGTCTGGGCATTCTGCTATCCATTCAGGAGCATCAATATCTGCCACTGCTACTCTCAGGTCTTCTAGGAAATCTTGCGAGATTGTTTGAGCTATGATTTTGACGGGATCCTTCTTATCAGGGAGGATAAAAGGAGGTTCTTTCTCATCCGTTTCCACGTTTTCCTCAGTCTCCTCCACTCTAGACAGTGCGTCTGCCTTCCCATGCTGAGGTCCAGGGCGGTATTTAATCACGAAATCATACTCAGCAAAAAAAAGTGTCCATCGCAGCTGTCGGGGCGTCAGAGCCTTCGCCGTTTTCAGGAAGAGGAGATTGCGATGGTCGGTGAAGATTTCGACAGTGTGTCGGGCGCCCAAAAGGTAATGTCTCCATTCCTCACAAGCCCTTTTTATCGCCAACAACTCCTTATCAGTGACGGAATAATTGACCTCACAGGGGGATAGCTTTTTGGAATAATACGCCACTGGATGGAGTTGTCCTGTTGCGGGATGGCGTTGAGAGAGAACCCCTCCAATGGCATATTGTGAGGCATCCGTCTCAACGACGAACGGGAGTTGTGTATCCGGGTGCCGTAAGATGGGAGCTTGTGTGAACCTGTCTTTCAGGGCCTGGAATGCTTGTTCTGCTTCGATTCCCCATCGAAAAGGTGTGTTCTTTCTCAGCAAGGTGGAAAGAGGGGTGATTAGTCTTGAAAAGTCCTTAATGAATCGACGGTAATAATTTGCGAATCCAAGGAATCTTTGTACCGTCTTGACGTTGTGAGGTGCCTTCCATTCCGTGATTGCTTGAACCTTGCCCTGCTCCATCTGAAACCCACGGGAGTTAATTATGTACCCCAGAAAGGCCACCTCCTGCGCGTGAAACAAACATTTCTCCAGTTTGGCATATAAGGAATGCTGTTGCAACCTGTCCAACACCGCTGTCACGTGCTGCACATGGTCCTCTAGCGTGGTGGAATATACCAAGATATCGTCAATATATACCACGCAACACGTCTCCAGGAACCCTCGCAGCACCTCGTCCATGAAATATTGGAAAGCTGCCGGGGCGTTACATAGCCCAAACGGCATCACCATGTACTCATATAAACCGAACTTGGTTCGGAAGGCGGTCTTCCACTCATCCCCTTTTTTGACACGGACCAGGTGGTAAGCTCCTCTTAAATCGAGTTTTGTGAACCATCTTGCTCCCTTGAGTTGGTCCAAGAGCACGGGTATTAATAGCAGGGGGTAGCGGTTTTTTATGGTAACTCGATTTATGGCACGGAAGTCTATGCAGGGCCGGAGCTCATCACAATCCTTCTTAGGTATGAAAAAAAGAGGGGAGGAAGCAGGTGAAGAAGAGTGCCTGATGAATCCGGAGGCCAGGTTGTCCGCAAGGTATTTTTGTAAGTACTTTGTTTCCGGCTCTGTGAGGGCGTACACCCTACTACATGGAATTGCGGCTCCAGGAACCAAGTCAATGCGACAATCAAAAGTGCGATGCGGAGGGAGACGTGTGGCTTTCTGTTTGTCGAACACTTGCAGGTACGGGTGATAGACTTCAGGTAAGGTAAGAGAACAGCAGAACTTTATTTCTTCACACCCGGAGGCCAATAGGCTTGCTTGCGTCTTTTCTTCACCTATCGTTGATAGGGGTTGGTGGTTGCAATGTTCTAAACAGTACGTGGAAGTCAAAGACACGGTACGTGCCGCCCAATGTATGATGGGATCGTGCAAGGTTAACCAGGGCATACCCAATATAAGCCTGAAGTGCGGGGCATCGATGAGGTCAAACCGTATGTATTCGTAGTGGTCACTCCCCATTTTCATGAGCAGAGGAGATGTGTGACTTATGACTGGCCCAGAGGACAGGGTAGTGCCGTCCACGGCCTTGACTTCTTCTGGATGTTTCTTCATCTCTTGGGGGACCCCTATGGTATGGGCATAGTTTAAGTCCATGTAATTTCCCGTTGCCCCTGAATCCAACATCGCGGATATGTCCACGGGGACGTCTGGGTTTATCCAAAGCGTAATTCCTACATTGATGTGGGCCACGGCTGGTTGGATGGTGTTTGCAACGGCGTGGGAGATCACTGTTTGTTTCTCACCCGGAGGGATCTCCTCCTGACGCGGGTGTGCTAGTTTTCCGAGTTCTCGTCCTGGTGCACAGTGGAGACATGCAGTCTCGGGATATTGGTTTTCTCTGGGAGTCGGGTCCGTGCTCGGCATTCCCGTATAAAGTGCCCGCTCTTACCGCAATAGAGGCACAGTCTCATCTTTCTTCTTCTTTCCCGTTCGTCGTTTGTTAAAGGCCCCTTGACTCCCCCGATCTGCATCGGTTCCGTGGGATCTGCGGATTTTGGTGATTCCTCAAGGGTTTGGCGAGGTCTTACATAAGCCATGCGAGGGTCCCCTTTGCTTCTATCTCCCTTTCGTTCAAGTAAACGATGCTCCAACTGCACTGTGAGCGTTATAAATTCTTCGCACGTGGGAGGGAGTTGTACCACCTGGGCAAGAACGTCCTTCAACTCTCCTCTCAACCCTTGATAGAAAAGGGAGGTGCGCTTCTCTTGAGGCCAATCAGTTTCCACCACCAAGCGATTGAAGGAAGTGATATATGTAAGGAGATCCTGAGATCCTTGCTTAAGGGTCATCAATTCTTTATCCAAGGTAAGCATGTGCGATTTTCTATCAAACAACTTCCTCATTTCAACGCAGAAGTTGGAGAAGTTATGTAGCACAGGATCATCCCTTTCCATTAAAGGGATAGTCCAACTGGCCGCGTTCCCTCCCATGTAGGACATCATGAACGCGGTTTTTGCAGCCTCGTCTTGGAACACCAATGGTTTACATAGAAAATGTAACCTGCATTGGTTGAGGAAGGTCTCAAACTTTTTGGGCTATCCATAGAACCTCTCAGGGGGAGCCAGTGGTATCCCAGTGTTTTGCAACACATGTACAGTAGGGACGGAGTCTGTGACCGGAGTAGGGCCTGGAGGGGAAAAGACCCCTTTTGGGGGGTCCGGGCGATGCACCATACTAGGAGGAGGGAGAGTCCAGTCTCTTATGTAACCCCCCGCTCTTCTGGATTCGGGTTTGCCTTGACGAGATAAGCCCGCTACTTCCCTACGGAGGGTGCCTACTTCATTTTTTAGGTCTCGGTTTTCTGCGCAGGAGGCTTGCACCTCTACCTGTAACGCGTTGAGACTGTCAAGAAGCGTGGCCAGTACTACATTGGTGTCCATCGTTCGGGCTGGGGTACTATCTTGGGCTTGACAATCTGTCACGGAAGCGTCAGCGTGTCAGCAGGATACACTACCCACTAACCTGAGCCAGCCAGCAGGAACGATGCTTGCGATGAGAATCCCCCCTCTTCTCCCCTTCGCTAACGCTCCCCCCAGACAGGCCACCAGAGTAGGGAGAGAAAGCGGTTGGGAGAAGGGGGAGGGAACCAAAGATGACCACCGGAGGAGTTGCAGGGCAGCCTACTATCCAGTAGGTGGGTCAGGTAGAAGTTCTAGGAGGGTTCTTGCGTCGGAGACTATGGACAAGAAAACAGAGGACACGTAAGCCACTATCGCTACTATGAATACTCCCACCCCCTGCCCCACTATCTGGAACTCACGGTTTTCAAGGAGGGTGGTTCTACAACTGGTATATGGTAATCATCCTCTGGGAGTGCTGGGTAGTCGGTTGTGGGTCAGCTCACACACGCACAGAGTCTTCTGTGGAAAGGGTAGGTTCTGACTCTTTGTCCTGCGCGGTGAAAGTAAATACGGAGTGACTGTCTGAAGGGAGACAAGGGAGGGCTCGTTGACCCCCTACAATCCTGCGTCTTGTCTACCTTCCCTCCCAACGTCCTGGCGTAAATAAAAAGAAAGTGTTGCTCCCCACTGTTACGTCACAGCAGGGCACCCTGGGCAAGAGGAGAGAAGTCCCTTCTCCTTTTGCTGGCACACAATGTTGCGCCTTCACGGCAGTTGTGCTCTGTTCTGTCGGAACCATAAAGCTCTGTCGGGCCGGATTGCTTCTCCGCAGTTCCGTCACCGCGGGAGCCGACTCCGAAAGTAGGGGCTTTCGTGAATACTTACTCCGGTTCCTGTTGATCCAGCTGGATGCCGTAGTTCTCCCACACGGCTCCTGCAGTTGTAGGCGCGAGGGGTGTTTCTCCGGTTTCGAGGTATCCGCGAGGTCCAAGGGGTAGCGCACACACGGCGCTCGTTGCGACGAAGGTTACGAAAACAATACCGGAACTGGGGGCGAGATTGTCAAGCGCCTCCTCTTAGGGGAGGCGGTCTTTTATTGGTGCGAGATATGCGACCCTGGCTGACGCGAGTTCTGTTCGCCAGCCCCAGGGTGTTATGGGCAATGTAGTCCCTGGCCGGTGTTCGCGTAACCGCGACAGTCTTAATGCAATGCTTTTCATATATATATTGTTACTTGTCAATAATGTATTGCTGATCCCTTCCTGAACCTTCGCGGTGATGGAATAGGATTGCCTGGTTCGAACCATAATTCCTTTGTAAGGAATAAAGTCCTTTTCAGAACCTCTAATACCACGGATTCTGCCTCTTATTTTGACTGAGTTATTCTTACTAGACTTTACCGCATAAAAAATAGTACAGGTAATTTAAATATTTACCACAGATGGACTTCACCGTAGAGCATCGCCCAGGCACTGACCACGCCAACACTGACGGCCTGTCCCGATTCTTCCGCCTCAGCGAGGAGAACCCACAAGAGGATGGGTAGTTCTCCCCGACTTTCAGCTGGGGGGGACGCGTGTGGGGCCCGGCCTCGTGGCGTGGGCCTCCATGACCATTAGCACCCCAACCCAACCCATACACCACCCCTGATCCCTGGTTATAGCCGCCCGGCCTCCCCACCCCGTAGCCACCGAAGACCCCCGGCCACCATGTCCCGATGGCCAGCCCGGAGCCCCAGCGAAACCTAGACCCTAAACGCGCCATGCCCGGCCGAGGGAGGGGGAACCCCCCAAGCAAGACAGGGAGGAGTAGTCTCTGTCACATCTCTGACCTCCTCTCAATAGGGGGTTTCGATCGCCCTCCGGGCCCCCAGGGAGCTGGCTCCCCGCATGCTGGGTGTCTGGAGTTCCTCCCGGCCCAACTTGAAAGGATCAAAGAGCCGAGCGGCAGGAAATCCCAACACACCGCCCCCAGACGCCAAGACCCCTCTCTGTGAGGACGCCGGACTTCAAAGAGAAGAAGGCGTATAACAGGGTGTGCTGAGGGGACTGGGGGAGAGAAGACCTGGAACTAAGAGAGCCCTGCGGACCTGGTCGCGGCTCGACGAAACTGGAAAGAAGGACGCTACCTGATCCTTGGAAACCATCTGAGCCCTGCTGACGTCGTCGCGGCTCCTGAGAACACTAAGAACACCGGAGCCCTGCTGAGAGACTCGCGGCTCCCCCCGACCCTAAGACCATCGGAGCCCGGCTGAGAGACTCGCGGCTCCCACCAACTCTAAGACCGGCTGAGCCTGCCGAGTGAATCGCGGCTCCCCGAAGATCACCCGATCGACAGTTCCTTCCCGCCGGAGCCCTGCGGACGTGGTCGCGGCTCGAGAATACACTGGTCCGGCTGGACCCAAGACTGTACCTTGTCCCCCGGCTCGAGGATTGAGAGCTGTGCGAAGGATACTCGGCATTGACTCTGAACCTAGAACTGTCCCGCTACCCCAACCCCCCTGTCAAGGAATTACCACGCTTGTTGTATTGACCAAAGACAACCTTGCGGATCATAAAGATCCAAAGAATCTTGGATAAAGATCTCCGTTTACTGAAACCTACTGTGTGGTGTTCCTTTGTCAAGTAGTGCAAGGTCAGCGAGTGCGATCCTAAAGTACGAGACCCCTTCCTGAAAGAGCCTCCCCGCCGGTGCTCGGCCTGGTTCTGGGAGAGGTGGGTCACGGGGTGGTCAGGAACGTGTTCTGTAACCCCCCTGAGATCGCCCCTTCCAACACCATCCCACACCAACACCCTCTGTCTTACCACGTGATTCAACATGAGGGAAATGGCAAATCTGTATTTCATTTAGTAAATCCTACCTCACATGCTTGACTAACAGATAAAACATGGCGTTAAAGGCTAGACGTGCTCTTAACTTGCTACTTGGAAGGAGGCATGGCCATCAGAACCATAGGGCATGCACTGAGACAACATCCTTGTGACCATGTTTTGTCCCTGCACTCATTTCCCATTTCTGTACTGGATGCTCATTCTCCCTGCCATCTGAAAGTCCCAGAGTTGACTACCTCCTCCCACTCACGCCTCCCATAGTCGATGAGGTAGCTACCTCCTACTTTAACACAACCTGGGGTGTGATCTGTAAGAGCTCTCCATCCCCTCGGAGGTCCTTCGTTAGTCCCTCTATCATTCTCCTTCTGGAATTACCAACACTTTCATTGCCTGGCTGTTTCACTAATGTCAAATCATACCTCTGACCTGCTCTACTTGTCAACAGAAAGATCTGTAGCAAACCCTCCCCCCATTAGTCTCTCCCCGAGTGACCGTTCCAGAACATGTGGCTTCCATTTTTCCATGCCATATTCATTTACACTCTGTAGCTGCATATGATCATGGAGAGATCCCTACCAGCCTTCCCTACACTCCCACATCTATGAAGTAATTCTCATGTATGACTTCCCAGCAGGCAGATGCAGGGGTGCTACCATCATTTTCAGCAGTCACTTTGTCCTCATTACAAGCCATTTCCCTGTTTTGCCGCTGCAGAATGGGAATCCCTGATTATTCGGCCGCCCATCATTTCATCTCGAACAGTATTTCCCCATTAGACGTTGTTTATTAGTCCTATTTTGTCTCTAGTAAAACTCTGCTGAGTTGTTTTTTTTGGTTTAAATATTTCACTGCGAGCCACACATAAATCTCCCAAACAACTGTATATTTAATCTCCCCAGCTAGGTTTCCATTACATGGGGGCATATTATCAAGCATGGCGTTAAAATTATCGCCGCTTTAGTGGCAGAAATTCCAATAGAAGCCCAGGTTCACACCAGAACATGGGCTTCTATGGGAATTCTCAAGGACATATTATCAAGCCCATTATCGCCGCTTTAGCAGCAGTTTTCTGCCGCTAAAGCGGCGATAATTTTAACGCCATTTCTTGATAATATGCCCCTAAATTCGTTCAATGCATTCTTTAATCTAAACTTTTGCTAAAATGCCCTAGTCTGAGCTGTGCACAGAACCCATATCAGCAGCCATGACACCTTGCCAAGGCTTGTTCTTTCTGTCTGCCGCTTGACCGGTCTCGCACTGATGAAGACATCACTGGAACTGGTGTATCTGAAATCCCAGGGCCCTTCTCAGAACTGTTCTCTACTCTACCTGTTGACTCATCACTGATGGAAGGCATCTAAAAGTACAGCGCATGTGTGGCTATACTAGTCACCACTTAATGCTTTCGTTTTTTATTTTAAATTGCGCTCTCAGAAATCCTTCTACCGATACCAACTAGGCCAGCTCGTATTTTGAGGTGAATGGACCATTCTGAATTTGTTATTCAAAAAGTGAAAAATATTAAAACCTCAATCAATCTTTTCCACCTTTATTCCAATAATTTGAAATGCTCTGCAAGTTTAATGATGTCAGACTCTTTATTTCTTAACCTTATGTTGTGACACAGCGCTCTCCAAGCCCAGTTCTACCTCACTGTGTGATCTTGGCATGTTTGCTAATGCTACCTTGGTTAAAGATAATGTGCATTGCTCTCTAGCATAAGTCTTTTAAACCCTCACGTATAGACAGGTTTAGCTCTCGTTATCAAAGACCTATTGTTTCTGATGAACATTAAAATATGTAAATATAGTAGGCTTCTTGTCAGCCCATGCTCTTGATTGCTGGCTTTCTTGTCTTGTCTTCCCTGCTCCGTATTCAATTGTTTTCCTTCTTCTTGTTTCTCTTGCCCAAAGAGCACCACTTCTTTACTAACCTCTAATTGGATCACGTGTCCTTTAATGGCCACGCCCCTACCAGCCTTCATTTCTTGTTTTAACATTTACAACCCTGCTCCTCCAGTGCTCCCCCACGCTTCCCTGTCCCTTTTTTTTAGGTCTTGCCCAGGCGCGCTTCTATTGAGGTATGGACATTAAGCTCCGCCCATTTTCCTGCCAATCTTTTCTATTGGCTCCTGTTACTGTGCTTTGTAAATGGTGGCTTTTAGTAGTTTTAGGACTTAGTAGTTACTCCTTAGTACCTCCTTTTCTCCTTTTGTAACTTCCCATGAGGACCTTCCCTGTTACATGTGTTGTTACTCTAGGGGGCATATTTACAATGGAAGTGCGGAGCGTGGCGTTTGCCTTATTGGCTTAGCGCCGCAATCTGCTACTTTTAAAACGCAGGGTTGCACCATATTTAAAACAATATTGCGCAGTCCTGCATTTCCCCCCCTGCGCTGGCACTAAATTTAGCAGCCTAGAGCCAATGCAGGCACCCTTGCACCATAGTGAGAGGGTGTCTGCGATGCAGGCGAAGATTGTTCATGTGCAAGAAGGTCTCGCTTCCTGTACATAAACAATCTTTAAATGGTGTTTTGTAACTTCTATATGTGCAGCTTAATGCAGCACACATAGAAGTTGCAAAACGTATTTTTTTTAATGATTGTGGTGCAGTTCGGATTACTAAATCTCCCCCTGCTTCCACGGACGGAATGATTTCTCAGTCACACGCACATACACACATCACACGCTGGTGGGGCCCATAACACCAACATTCATTCTCTCAAAACTATCCGTGCCTACAGAGGGATATCAAATCCCAAACTACAGCTGTTCGCTTTGATAGAGGAAACCACTTCTACTGAATCACCCTAACAATTCCTCCATCAGGAGGTCAATCGGATCATTTAGTTGTTATTTAGTTTAATGATGCTTTTAACTCTCAAATTAATCAATAAACATTTCAAAGAAATAATCAACCGACACAGTAATTCAAATAATGATTTTTCTTTATCTAATTCAAATGCAGTTTAAATCCTAATAATGCAATATTATCTTTTGTCATATTTACCTATTCTGGCTAAATGTCGTTCTCTAAGTCAGAACTGGTCCTCAGTAAATTCATCAGAGTTCTAAAGTCTCCGTCCTCTTCCGTCAGCATAAGGATCTCTGATCATCGATTCTCCGTCAATAGCTCGGCACAAAGTGACGTCTAGCGAAGAGCAGCCCCTTCCCTCTCTAGACTACTAATATTTATACTAAAATTTACATATAACAGTTACATTTTCTCATTTCCCAAGCCAACGATTGGCTGAATTCAAATACATCTCAATACATTAGGAAACATTTTCAAATTTTCCCATGTGGAAGAAGTTTCATAGTGAATGTAAAGACTAATCCCAGGTACAAATTGTATCAGTTCGTTGGTAACCGGTTGAGTTCGATAGTTCATTTGCCATTAGCAACATTTGCTCCATGTTCAGGGACATTGGCACCTCGCCCAGGGTAGTCTTCATGGGCATGGTCTGACAGGTCACACAAGGGTCACGAACGAAGTCAGTGCAGGCGCCTTTCGCCATTGTTCGAATGATGAAGTAATGTACTCTAGTTAGGTTTCAGTCGGCGGCCATCTTTTGGTAGGCCAGAATAGTCAACTTTAAGCAAAGAAACAAAAAATCATAATTAATACATAGAAATGATTAAAACAGTGTTATTCCCTTGATAATACCCTTATGTGTATGCATTTATCTAGCCATATGCAACATCCAAAGCCGTTAATGCTAGTTTATTTAGGCGCAAATCACAATAATACTACTCAAGCAACATGTACCGTTTTAATGTGCATACGAACTTAGTTCACTTATTAATTTTAGCCATGCAAATGCATTCCCACGTGTATTCTTTCTGTTAATAAGGTTGATTTAGTACCTTCACATCAACTATTAATTATTAGAATTAATTATTAATCATTTTAATATAAACTTATATAAATGGATTGGGTATATAAAAAGAAAACATTTTACCCGCTCCATCAATCCCCCCTTTGGTGATTTTAACACCACAAACAAACCCACAAAAATCAATTTATTTCCCCTTTTACGGAAATTCGAAATGTTTTCTTGCTCAATTAAAATTCTGTTTCCTTTTCATCTTCTCTTTTGGTTTTGTCATACATACTCTCCTTCCATTCTTCCAATTCTATTTCATTAAGATCTCTTTCTGGTTTCTTTTCCTTCTTTTTGTAAATTTCTCGTTTAACCTTCTTTTTATTTCTTCTATGTCTACAACACATACATCCTAATCTAAGTATTAATAATATGAAAATCACACACGTTAATGGAAATAATATTTTCCCTAATATAGTACTACCTAATTTACCTAAGAAAGCTTTAATAGCAGCCATCTTATTACTAATTCTAGTCCAGATACTTTCAACCTCCAGTGGTTTTATTTCATCATGCAATTCTGTAATATTCTTAATATATACTTTTAGATCTTTGCTTTCATCAGGAATGTAAGTGCAACAATGTTGAACTTTCAGCATTCCACAGACTCCACCCTCTTTTGCCAATAAGATATCAAGGGCAAGTCGATTTTGCATAATCATAGCACGCATGGCAACCATTTCAGTGTTTACCAAAAGAAATCCTCCAGCGGTGCTTGTTGACAAGCGATCCACTATGGTTGACAATTTCCGAATGTTATTTGCATTCAAAGATATTCCCACTGCTGGTATCAAGGCTCCAAAAATATCACCTACAATTTATAACCAGGTTTCTCTTCGGCTACGCATTAGTAGGTTATGTGGTCCACTATTTTCTACTCTATCCATGTGAAAAATCTTTGGAAAGACCAGGCCAACATAACATGTGCCATACTAATGGTCGGGCAACCTGTAATAAGCCTTGTTCCCACAAATATAGTAGAGTCCATGAAAAACTGGATCTTCTCCGCCTCTAAATCCCCATCCAGATGCAATAAAATATGTATCATGACACTCACTTGTCCCTATATAATAATAATCATATTGGGATCTTTCTCTCATAATGCATAATTTGCCTTTCTGTGGTGAAACTATAGCTATTGTTGGTCTAGCATCACCCTTTGTCTCCTTTTTCCCATCTATTTCCCAAATGTTTTCCCCTTCCTTATGTCCTTCTGCATTCTTGTGTATTTTCAATCTCCTCTCTTCGAACATATCCAAAAATGTTTTCTCTTCTGTCCTCAAACTGCAAGTTAAATTGTTCTTAAAAATATATTATAAAGTTAGTTCTTTCGTTTCTAAAAAATTTCACCTAATACGTTAGCAGCTTTAGCTGGACTCAATTCATTATTCATGGGCAATTGTCCAAGAATGTTATCTATATCGGACAAATTATATTCTAATTTCCCTACTTGATAAAATATACTAGTTAAAACGCTACATGTTATTCCATAAGTTGCTGGGAGGTGATGATAAGTCACCCCTTCTGAAACAGAGGCAGGTAACTGCATGCATACATAGCAATCCCTTACGTCCATTGTTTTTACATATTCATACAATAATTTTGAAAAACAATTGCTAGAAAAATCAGTTATTGACCTATCCTTGTGCATATGCTCAGTGCTTGTTCTAAATGGAACTACCTTTTGTGAACTCTTCACTATGTTAGTCATATTCTCTGTATGTCCATCTAGCGTATCTAAAGTTACTTTAAAAGAGATCAAAAGAGCGAGTACGCTCCAAAGAAGTATCAATAGTCCTGTACAACAACAACATGTCTTGCACCATTTTCTCATAAAGGTACATCTACTCTTGTTATCATCTATGTTAGCCATCTTGTTAAAATTAACCGTGTCTTTTGACTTAGCCTCTTCTACTCCATCTCTTGTAGCTTTCCTACAAGATCTAAGACCTTTTCAGGTGATCCAAAATACTTCAATTTCTTATTCAATCCTTTATAACTCTACAAGGACCTGTTTGAAATTACTCAGCTTGGCCTCTCGTCGTTTTTCACTTCCTTCTCGTGATCCACATACAGAATTTCCTGATCTTCCGCTTCTTCTCCGATATCGGATAGGATATCTCTCAGGATTTCCGCTGTTTCTTCTTCCTTTAATACTTTCAGTAAAGTCTCCTCTGGATTTCCTTGACTATCTACCTCTTCTCCTTGTTCAGGCAGTGCCACATACGTCCATTCAGGTGACTTATACTTCTGGGTTGGTTTTCTCGATCGTTTGTTTGCTTCAGACACTTCTGTCTCTCCCTCTTTTTCTTTGTGCTGACTGGTTACTTCATTCACTTGTTCAGCTTCTGAGGGTTTGAATCGTGTCAATCGATATCTCAATCTCTTTATTTTGTTTGGCCAAAGATCTCCTTTAGCATTCCTTCTTGTTTTGCCGTCTTTACTGTTTCTTTCCTCAATCCAAGTTCTCTTTCTTAGAACTCGACCCTCTGGTATTTCAGTTTCACTGTCTTCAGATTCTGTCTCGTTTGGTTTTTCTTTTTCAATAGTCACTTTTTCCACCTCTTGTGTTTGCCCTACTTCTGTCCCTCCTCGGGTCTCGGGCACGCAATTTTTCTGCTGACTACTTGTCCCTTCACCTAGCTGGGTGTTGCAGTTCCCTACACCTCCTCGGGGGTCTTCCGCAATCTGTCCCTCTCTCACTGTGACTGTCCCTTCTTCTCCTTCTAGTATTTTCTCAGGTGGAATTTCTTCTACTCTCTCATTTGGTGTACATGTTACTTCTGACTGGACATTCTTTTCTTTTCTTTTCTTCTTTCTGTGCTCACCACTGGCGTTTTGTTCGTCTCCAGAATCTAAACCATCTGAAATCTGCAATCTTTTCCTCAGAATATCTTCTCTTGGAGTTTGAACTAGTCTTGGCTCCTTTTCCCCCCTTTCAGGATTTTCTTTTGACTTTGCACTCTCATCGCCTGAATCATCACTTGATCCTGAATCATCGAAATATTCTGTCCCAATGGTATCTGCTGGATTTGGAACTCTCAAAGTGTGACTTGCATGTATCCAATTTTTCAATCCAGCACACTTAACGGCAGTTGTTGTGGTCAAGATGACTTGCCTTGGCCTTCCCCACCTTGGAACCAAGCAATTCCATCTTCTGTGGACTTTTATTCTCACCTAGTCCCCTGGGCTCAAATCATGGGCTGGTTTCTTTTCAAGTGTGGTGGCATCCGCTCCAACCTGGTGAAACACAGAATGGACTGCGACAGCCAGGCCTTTACAGTAATCCAAACTCATGTCATCAGTTATAGTCATCAGCTTGTTGACTGGTACAAACACGTGTCTCATAGCTCGTCTCATAATGATTTCGTGGGGACTCAAACCTGTAGTTCTGTCTGGAGTAGATCTGATTGTCATCAAAACTAAAGGCAAGACATCAGGCCATTTCATTCCTGTGGCTAAACACATTTTCCCTATTCTGTTTTTGATGGTACCATTCATTTGTTCGACCACACCAGAAGCCTCTGGTCGGTAGGCACAATGCAGTTTTTGTTGCACATTCAATGCTTCACAGATCAGTTTCATAATTTCATTATAAAAGTGTCCTCCTCTGTCTGATTCAATGGTCACTGGGAACCCGAACCTTGGGATGAATTCCCTCAACAAGAGCTTGGCCACTGTGATTCCATCATTTCTTCTGGTTGGGTATGCTTCCACGCACCTAGAGAACAGACAAACTACCACCAAAACATACCTCAGCTTGTTATAAGGGGGCATTTCAATGAAATCTATTTGCATTCTGGTGAAAGGTCCTCCCTCCCGGCCTATGGTGCCTAGACTCACCATGGTTTTCCTTCCAGGATTGTACTGCTGACATATCAGGCATCTTTGACAGAGACTCTCTGCTATCAACCTGAATTTTGCATTGTACCAGGTCTGCTTAAAAGCCCTTATCATGGCATCCCTTCCCAGATGTCCTTGGCCATGGTACATCCGTGCCATGGTTGACATCATGCTATCAGGCATTACTGGTCTTCCATCCCGATAGACCCACACATGATCTTTCTCCCTTGGTGCACAACCTGCTTTTACCCACTGCTTCATTTCTTCATCTCCTGCTTCATCCTGCAACTGCCTCACTTCATCCCATGTTCCCACAACGTTAGTAAACATTAAGGAGCAAGAAGACATTTCCCTTTCCTTTGACCGATTAATATAATACTGGTTTCGTGCACAATACTGAGCCATGCCATTTGCAAAGCGATTCCCTGTAGTGATATAATCACTTCCTTGACCATGAGCAGCACATTTTACCACAGCCAGTTCTTTGGGCATTTGTATTGCCTCAAGCAATTTTCCAACCACTTCTGCATTCCTTATGGGAGTTCCACTTGAGGTCAGGAAACCTCTTTGTAGCCATAATTGGCCAAAGTCGTGGACAACTCCAAAGCCATACTGGCTATCAGTCATCACAGTCACTCTCACATTTCTCCCAATTTTGCATGCTTTTGTCAATGCCACTATTTCTGCTACTTGAGCGGATTTAACTCCTTTCAAGAGTGATGCTTCTATAACTGCTGAAACTGTGCATACTGCATATGCTGCACTCAACACTCCTTCATCTGTTCTCAGACAAGATCCATCCACAAAAAACACATAGTCACTTTCTGGCAATGGCAGATCTCTTATGTCAGGTCGAGGTTTCGTACAATAGTCAAGCATATCCAGACAATCATGATCAGCATCATCTCTTACCTCCACTCTCTCTGCATCAGGCAAAAGTGTAGCTGGATTCACATTCACACATCTTTCCAGACTCACATTAGTTGCACCTAGAATGACTTTCTCATACTTAGTCAGCCGACTATGTGACATGAACTGTGTTCGACTCCTTGTTAAAAGCATCGCCACACTGTGAGGTACAAACACTCTTACTGGATACCCCATCACGATTCCTTCACTCTGCTCTAGGCTTCGGCACGTAGCAGCTACTGCTTTCAGACACCCTGGCAGACCTACCGCCACTGGATCTAACATTGACGAAAAATATGCCACTGGTCTCCTTTGCCTTCCATGTTTCTGTATTAACACTGAGAGTGCACATCCGTTTCTCTCACTGCAGTATAACTCAAACTCTTTCTCATAGTCTGGCATTCCCAGAGCTGGGGCTTCACAAAGATTGTTCTTCAGCTGTCTGAATGCTGCCAATTCTTCTTTATTCAGTTCAAGGGGGTCTTTAACCTCACTTTTCGTCAATTTTACCAATGGTTTGGCAATCTGGGAAAAGTTACTTATCCACTGTCGACAGTAACCAACCATCCCTAGGAACATTCTCACCTCTCATTGGGTCATTGGAGCTCTCATTCCTCTAATGATTCTGATCCTGTCTATGGTTACTTTTCTCAGCCCTTTTTCAATGGTATGACCCAAATATTGTACTTCTTTTTTACAGTATTGCAATTTTGTCGGAGATACTTTTAGTCCTCCATCTGCCAAATGGTTCAGTAAAGCTATTGTGTCCGTTTCACAAGCTTTGCGTGTCTTTGACGCCACCAATAGGTCGTCAATTTACTGAACCAAAACCGAATTTTCAGGCATGGTAAGACTTTCCAGAGATTTCTTTAGCAACTGATTGAAAATAGAGGGGCTCTCTGTGTACCCCTGTGGGATTCGGCACCATGCCAAAATACGCTCTCCAAACCGAAATGCAAAAATCGGCTGGCTGTCATGATGCAACGGAATAGAAAAGAAAGCATGACACAAATCAATTACTGTGTACCATTCTGCATCATGGGGAATCTGATACAAAATCACTGATGGATTTGGAACAATGGGACAACATGACACAATAATCTTGTTAAACTTTCTCAAATCTTGCACAATCCTGAACTTCCCATTAGGCTTTTTCAGTCCCATTATATGTGAGTTACATGGACTGCTCAATATTTCTCTTAACACTCCTTGCTGGATCATTTTCTCAATTAAAGGTGTTACTCCTGCAATTATTTCGGATGTCAGTCTGTATTGTGGAATGTTTGGGAAAACTGCTCCTTCCTTTACAGAGATTCTCACTGGGTCTACATTTCTCATCAAGCCTACATCTTCTCCAGTGAAATCCCAGACTGCTGCCTTCACTGTCTGTTTCAATTCTGGGGGCAATTCATCTGGATTGAATATGGCATAGGTTCCAGCAACCTCACTCTCTCTATTAGCTATAGTCATTTTATACAGAACATCCTCATCTGGTGTTTCAAAAGCTATTCCGTCTGGTGTACAGAATATGGTGCAATTCCTTTTGCACAACAAATCCCTACCTAGCAAATTCACAGGGCTGGTGTCACACACCACAAATCGGTGCATGTCTGAAAATTTCCCTATTCTGACCTTTACCGGTTCAGTAAGGTACGTTCTAATCTGGGTGTTTGATACACCAACTACTTGGATTGTTTCATCCGAAAGAGGAAGATTTTTCACGTCTGCTGATCTGACAGTAGATCGCGTAGCTCCAGTGTCTAGTAGAAAAGTAATGCTTTCATCATTAACTTTCCCATCCACAAATGGTCCTGTCTGATCTATTTCTAGAGTTGCGCCAAGTACGCACCCTTCTTCCTCTTTTCGGCACCGCCAATAAGTCTTCTCTGACTCACTCTCGTCATTTCGCAGCCAGTATTGTGACACAGCGCTCACGCGTTGCGGTTTGTTTACCTGTTCTTCATTGTAGAATCCCGCTTCCTTGCTATATCTTTGGGTGTTCCTGCTTTGTGGTAGCGGCGGTTTTGGCACCTGATTCTGTGGATTAACAGCCTTCTGCTGTTGCGGCGGTGGGCCACTCCCCTCACACTGCACCTGTGAATTCAATGATGGATTTTCATTATTAGTACTTGGTGGATATTTACACTCAGATTTCCATTGCCCTAACCTTCCGCAATTGTGGCATGGAAATTTCTTTTTAGCTTCTTCTATATTACCTTTCCCCTTTCCTGGGCCAAATCTCGGTTTAATGCCTGGGTTATTGGCTTGTTCAACCAGCTGAGCTTCCTGTCTCTCTGCGACTTTCACTTGAGCCCACATTGCCTTTTCTTTTCGCTGCTTTGCCTCAATCTCATCACTAAAGTATTTAGCATGCCTTAGTATCTCATCTATTTTCTTGCTCTGCCAGTCCACGGTATGCTGCTTAATCATTTCCCCAATTTCGGGACGCAGACCATACACAAATCTGTACACAAAATGACTCAGGTCCTTTTCTCCCAGATTGTCATCTCCACTGAACTGTTTGAAAGCTAATATTAGCCTTTCATAGTAAGCGTGAACTGACTCTTTCGCTTCTTGATGTATTCGATCTATTTTAACCCAGTCTGTTTCATTGGGAGGCACTTTGTTTTTCAAAAACACCATGACCTGTTCATATTTCTTCATTACCTCTGGGTCTGGTGCTCCTGTTTTGGGATCTCTCGGGTATTCTTTAGTTGGCCAATCTATGACTATCTTGCATTGTGCCCATAAGTCTGCTGGCACTATTATATCAAACAGACTATTCAGATCAATCCACAGCACCTTTGACAATTTAACAAATCTATCTACCTGTCTGTACCACTCGACCGGCTTTTCTCGCAATCGAGGGAAGTCATTGGTAAATGACAAAATATCCTGTCTTGTCCATGGGACATGCACGTATCCCCCTCCTGGAATCTCTCTCATGGGGAACTCTGCCACTACCTTTTCCTTTTCTCTCACAGGAAATGCTGGAAAAGTTCTGTCTGAGGTATCATCCCGCTTCCTATACCACCTGCTTTTCCATTTGTCCACATCTCCCCATTTCCTCAACACTGTGATTATGTCCCTAATCTGCCCTATTCGTCCTGCAGTGTTCAGATTCTCAATATCCTTCTCCGTGAAATCCACTCGGTAGGGCTTCTGTAAAGCTTTTACCTTGTCCATGTCAATTCCCATTTCACTTGCTATTTCTGCTAGTCTGTCATGTAAATTCTTTGCTCTCCAAGTGACACTTTTGCACAAAAACAATAGTTCCTCATCTTGGTAATTTTTCAGCTTTTCTGTGGGGATGGTCCCTACTATCAATTCTTCTAACACCATCCGTAATTTTGCCACATCAATGGTATGGGATTCTTTCTCTTTACCTTGCAAGCCCTTCAGCCATTCACTCAATTCGTCTGTAGTTATACCCACTGATTTTTCTACATTCCCTGGTTCCGTCAGTCTCTGTGGTTCTAATATTGGTCCTCCTACCATTCTGCTTCTCTCTACAGTATCAGGACAATAAAATGGGTTATTTGACACATGTAATTCACCTTCACTCATAGTGTGTCTCCAGGAATTCTCTTTTGCTCTCATCAGGGGCTGTTCTGTCTGTCTATTGTTCACATACGGGACTGTTAGACCATGCTCACTTTCTTTCTGCTTCTCAAAAATAGGCATAACGGGACCTATGGTCACAGGGACTGTAACTGCTTCTAGATTTTTCGTCAATTCTCTTATTTTCTAATGTGGTTTTTGCTAGTTCCCTGGAATTTTCACTCTCTACCTTATTTCCCATCTCCCGTTCCCTAAGAGAATTCCTTCTCTTTACTTCAGGAGTCACAACCTCTGTCTTAATGATTCTCAGAGTTTCCCTCACTGGTGTATCCACATTTGGTGTTTCTAATTCCTGCCTGTAGGGAGGCGGACTTTTGTAAAACATATCATCTAAGACATCGTCCTCTGTGTCATTTGTTCCATACCTTCTGGTTTCTACATTGTTTTTCTTTTCTATGCATTTCGTTCCCTCACTTTCCCCTGCAGTTCTCACTGGAAACAATCCTTCAGTCATACTTGCGTCTCGCCACCTTCTCATTCGATCACAATGAGTTTCGCGATCGTTTGGCCGTCCGAACATATATCGGTATCTACTGCCATTTCTCTGTTTTTCTCGCTCATGCATCTCGTCTTCCCACTCTGTCAACGCCTCAAACTGCGTAGGCCTAGGTCGCAGATCTAAGCTCATCATCTTCTCCCGTACGTTCCTTAAAATTGCCAAGTTAAAGGAACCATTTTCTGGAAACGCTAAGACTCCGTCTTCCTTCGTATATTTTGCCCAATTGTCTAACCAGATGCAAGTATGGTACCCATATTTCGCAACCATGAAGGATGCGGGGGTTTTCGCTGGAGGAAGTAACTGTCCTTCCCTAGTCACAATCTCTTTGTCTTTCACGAACCAATTTCTTATTTTACTAAACAAAGATTTTCTCTTTTTCTCGGGTGAATGATAATACATCTTCCTTTCTTTCGTGAACCCTTTAGTCTTTTCTGCAACTGTACGATCTTTAGTCCAATAGCAACGCGACTCTTACTCACGCACCAATCCTGGAGCGTCTACGTCACTGTCACAATCTCCAATCCCTGCGCGACTCACACTAACGCACCACTCCTGGAGCGTCTACATCACTGTCACGATCTCCAATCCCTGCGCGACTCACACTAACGCACCAATCCTGGAGCGTCTACCCCTCTAACCAGTTGTCCAATCCCAGCACGGTCTTCCTGACGTCAGCAGTCGCTGCAGCAGCTCCTGCTCCTGACTCCTGTCTCCAGTCTACCCTTCCTTTACAAAACGACTCGGTAGACTTTGTTTCAATTTTACAATATTTGTTAGTTACAACATACAAACATCTCCATTGTCTGCTCCGCTAACCACAGAATAGCAAAAAGACCTTTCCCACGAGAATCCTGTTTTCTCCGAGAGCAGCGCTTACCTCTGCCCTACTACAGAATCGTTACGTCCGTTGGCAAAGTAGCACATCCCTCTACTTCACCCTTCTACCAAGCATCAACTAACTGTTTTTTCCAGAATTAAGACACATGGTTGGAAACGCAATGCTCCTGAGAAATAAATCCAGAGTTCCGCAATTAACCCGAATGCTATTTCATTCACGCACTTTCACACAAGAAAATGTAGTTCATTCACACAGAATCCTGTCTTTTCCGAGAACAGCGAACAGTCTGTCCTACTACAGAATTATAACTTACGTTAACAAAGCAGCGCTTACCTCTACTTTGTCCTTCTAACAAGCTCAGAGAACACCTGCTACCTTTTCAGTGATAAGCGTTATCGGTATGCCAATTGGTTTCCTGGTACCTAAGATCAAAATTTCACAGGTAACCCTTTGCTATCATTCACACTTCTCTCACACAGAGAATTTCACTAATGGCAACACACGGCGATGTCACCAAATCGAACCCAGACAATGCGCTGTGCAACTTCAATTGTCACATGTTTCTCCTGTGTACCTACGGGCAACTACAATCCCGTCTTTCCCGAGAGCAGCACTTACCTCTACTCTACTACGGAACTGTCATCAATTCCCGACTTCCTACCTCCCAGAAGCCGTACAGACAACATAAAACTCAATACGACTTCCACATGTAGTGTTAGTACATTTATCAATACCAATCAATAATCGATAAGCTATATACATGCCAAAATCATCAAACCAAAACAATAAAAACCATCTCTAGCTACCAGAAATACTGGTGCAGTTCGGATTACTAAATCTCCCCCTGCTTCCACGGACGGAATGATTTCTCAGTCACACGCACATACACACATCACACGCTGGTGGGGCCCATAACACCAACATTCATTCTCTCAAAACTATCCGTGCCTACAGAGGGATATCAAATCCCAAACTACAGCTGTTCGCTTTGATAGAGGAAACCACTTCTACTGAATCACCCTAACAATTCCTCCATCAGGAGGTCAATCGGATCATTTAGTTGTTATTTAGTTTAATGATGCTTTTAACTCTCAAATTAATCAATAAACATTTCAAAGAAATAATCACCCGACACAGTAATTCAAATAATGATTTTTCTTTATCTAATTCAAATGCAGTTTAAATCCTAATAATGCAATATTATCTTTTGTCATATTTACCTATTCTGGCTAAATGTCGTTCTCTAAGTCAGAACTGGTCCTCAGTAAATTCATCAGAGTTCTAAAGTCTCCGTCCTCTTCCGTCAGCATAAGGATCTCTGATCATCGTTTCTCCGTCAATAGCTCGGCACAAAGTGACGTCTAGCGAAGAGCAGCCCCTTCCCTCTCTAGACTACTAATATTTATACTAAAATTTACATATAACAGTTACATTTTCTCATTTCCCAAGCCAACGATGGGCTGAATTCAAATACATCTCAATACATTAGGAAACATTTTCAAATTTTCCCATGTAGAAGAAGTTTCACAGTGAATGTATGGGAAAGACTAATCCCAGGTACAAATTACCGGTTGAGTTCGATAGTTCATTTGCCATTAGCAACATTTGCTCCACGTTCAGGGACATTGGCACCTCGCCCAGGGTAGTCTTCATGGGCATGGTCTGACAGGTCACACAAGGGTCACGAACGAAGTCAGTGCAGGCGCCTTTCTCCATTGTTCAAATGATGAAGTAATGTACTTTAGTTAGGTTTCAGTCGGTGGCCATCTTTTGGTAGGCCAGAATAGTCAACTTTAAGCAAAGAAACACAAAATCATAATTAATACATAGAAATGATTAAAACAGTGTTATTCCCTTGCTAATACCCTTATGTGTATGCATTTATCTAGCCATATGCAACATCCAAAGCCGTTAATGCTAGTTTATTTAGGGGCAAATCACAATAATACTACTCAAGCAACATTTACCGTTTTAATATGCATACAAACTTAGTTCACTTATTAATTTTAGCCATGCAAATGCATTCCCACGTGTATTCTTTCTGTTAATAAGGTTGATTTAGTACCTTCACATCAACTATGAATTATTAGAATTAATTATTAATCATTTTAATATAAACTTATATAAATGGATTGGGTATATAAAAAGAAAACATTTTACCCGCTCCATCAATTGTTCATGTGCAGGAAGGTACACCTTCCTGCACATAAACAATCAATGGCGTTTTACTTTTTCTATGTGTGCTGCACAATGCAGCACACATGAAAACAACAAAAATGAGGAGATATTAAACATTTCTCCTCGTTTCGCCAGGGAAAGACCAAGTTTTCCAAGGTCTTAATGTTGGCGCTGCTCCATATTTACGCCACCCTTGTAAAATCAATGTGTGGAACACCCACTGCAACACCCATTGCTCTCCCCTTTCACGCTAAGTACAGCGTGAAAGGGTTCCTTATTTAAAAGGCAGCGTTAAGCCACATTAAGTGGCTTAATGATGCCTTGTAAATAAGGCGATGTTTTGTTGTGAACAAGGGAACCCGCAAGGTAAATAAGGACCTTGGGTATCTACTTTGTATTACAAACAAAGGTCCTTAAAGGACATTTTTTCATAATAATGAATATAGACTAGGATCAGTGCTATATTACAGGATGTCCAGCCGGACAAACAATTTAATAATTCCAAGAATTGTTAGGCATAATCAGGAACACACAAAGAATAGAGTGGGACACAGTCCTGCGTCCTACATACAAACAAAAGACAATTACATTTGGACACTTAGTAATTCAGGCGAAAAAGAGGAAGCTTATGGTCAATGGTGATAAATGACAAGCTTTGAATAAACAATATTCACACTGGTTTTAACGCAATGGTTTAATGTGTAAACATGTTTCAAAGGTCGACGAAGTTTCGAACCCCTTTTGCATAATAATGGGATCATCATCAGGACGGTATAGTTACATGCCTCTTTTTCGCCTAACAATTCTTGGAATTATTAAATTGTTTGTCCGGCTGGACATCCTGTAATATACCACTGATCCTAGTCTATATTCATTATTATGATAAAATGTTCTTTCAGGACCTTTGTTTGTAATACATTGTAAATAAGGCGAAGACCATATCGCCACCACAACGTCAAAAAAAGTGACGTGGTGGTGATAGGTGTTTGTAAATATGCTCCTAGATGTTTTAATTACAGCCTGTGAGCACTATGTTCTTAAATCACTTTCTCCTGCCTGCTGTAAGCTCTTCTGAAACACTTTTTTTTTTAACCAGCACGGCTCGCCTCGGCTGCAATAACGGCGGCTGCTCCTTTCTTTTCTTATTTGCGGCTCGTGTTGTGCATGGAGCAGCAGAAAAAACATCTTAAGCTAAAGCGCGGGTGCCGCGATTGCTCAAAAAGTAAATGAATTGAAAAACAAGCATTTGCAATGCAATAGGACTAGCTTTATTGAAAGTTTGAGCTATTGGTGTTGCATTATTATTATTATTATTAGCAACACCAATAGCTCAAACCTTTAGTAGAGCGAGACCTATCAGAATGCAAATGCTTGTTTTCTTTCTATTTTCACTTCTTTTACTGCCCTCCTTACACCCCGCATTCCCTTCTACTCCTTTTGTTTCTCATTCTTCTCCCACCAACCTGTCAACCTCTGCGTATCCTCACATCCTTTTCAGCGTGTGAAAGTGAAGGAGAGAGAAAAGGTGGGGCGTGCCTTCCCAAGGATGTGGATGTGAGGATCCCCCATATTAGCACCCCATAGGTTAACAGAGCACTCTCCCTCCCCTTTGCACCTGCACGTCAAACAGAAGGCGGTGTCTGGAGAGTGGGGGAGGGGTGGGCAAGGGCAGAGCCCCCACGTCCAATTTAAGTTGTGAAAAAGCAGTAAGTATCCACATCTCATGTTTACCACCCTAAATATTCCCTTGTGTTTCCCACTTCCCTTTTCCCTCAAGCAATCACTTCACAGATTTTTTCTCTGCTCTCTTATTACCACCCTTATTGTTTACATCTATTGTTTTCTGTAGTTTATCACCCTCTACAATTGTGTTGTTTACTCATGAGGCTCTCCACCTCACACTTACCCTCTCACCATCTTTCCTATTTCTCACTTCCTGTTTTACTCTTATCCCTCCTCTGGCCTCCATTTCACCCCGCTACCACTCTCCTTTTATATCCCCTTCCCCCTTTTTCTTTCTTCACTTCCTTTGCTCTCTCTGTTATTGTGCCCATCAACCTGTTTCCAGGATGTTTACTTTGCACATCTCTCTCCTCTTTTCCCAGTGACTGACCCCTCTCCTAAAGCCCTGAACACCAGGGGGTCACATCAGAGGACTGGGCTAGGGTGGGGTGGTGGGTGGAATAATTGGAGTAACTCCTGACCCTCAGTGAGACTACTGTCCGGAAGTATGGGCTCTGAAGCCCTTAGTCCCAAACTAATAACTGGTGCGACACTCTTGCACCCCCGCTCACCAAGAGCCAGGTAGGCACTTAAGCCAAATGTACTTGTTTTTCTCTGAACGTGAGTGAAAATTGCACTGCAGCTGCCTATGCCACCCTACTTGTGCAACGTGCACTCACCGTCTTGCATGTGTAAGGGTGCTTGCACTGCTGTTGCTGCAGTGCCATTGGTGGACAAAGTTTTCAGGCACATTTTAAAGCATGCAAAATGCATCCTTTTTTAGGTCTCGGCTAGCGAAGGCTGCGCTTGCGCAGTCTCGCTCGCGAGATTTAATGACTTGGAGAAGAGGGGCTTGAACCCGCCCCTCTTCTCCCCTCTTCTCCATTGGCTGGCCTCTTGAATGCTGGCCAGCCATTGGAGAAGAGGTTTGTCTCTCCGAACAGGCCCCGTCCTTTTCGGATTCGGGGGCGTGTTTTTTGCTACTTTTCTAATTATCTCCCCCAGCCAATGGCAAGAGGAGAACACGCCCCCGAATCCGAAAGCGCCGCTGCCTTTCTCCGAGGCATTTCTGCTTCGCCTCGGAGAAAGGCAGTGCTAAGGGAGAAATGTTCCTCTCGACCTCCAGATCCGCAGTCCAGATGCTCAAGCCCACCGAGATCGGTGGGGCGGAGGGAGCGGGGGTGTCACCCACGGGGTACCGCACTCCATTAAACAATGCAAGTGTTAAACTACGCGTTGTTCATCGGCAGCTGCACCTCTGACGGAGATCTGCGCCGAGGGGGTTGTGAGTTCTGATCAGCGAATGCTCCTGTCTCAAGAATCACTTCCCCAGTGACGGTCGTGCATGGTTCAGAGATAGGATAGGTTAATGAATTTACTTACAGGAGACCTTCTGCAAAGACGGACATGGTGGGCGGTTAATATTTGTTTTTGTTGGTGTTATTTTAAGAGTACTCGCTTCGCTACGGGGGCTGCTCCGGACTGTAGAGATTTTTTTATGTATTCACTTCTCTCGATGAGCTACGCTGATTTAACAGTATCCTCAATTGGCTTTGAGAACCTCAGTGACAATGCTGTGGTGGGGATTGGGGTGTGGACTCTCTGTCCTTTCCCACGCTTTGTCTCTTACAGGCGTACTGCACTGTTGTACGTGGTCTGTCGTACGTTGTCACACTTCTCCACAAGAGAACATTCTCGACCTTGCAGCTCACTTCTCGGGTCTAATGAATGTGCGCAATCTCTGCTGCCCTCCTGGTGAAAGCCATGACGATCTCTCTGGGGCCTGTTGGACTTGGCCCTTCTGGCAGGTTCACCCCTGGACTTTTTGGCTTTTTATTGGTGACTTGGTGTGGTAATTGTTTGGTCTCTGCGCACTTTCCCTGTGTCCCAGGGTAAAGTGCGTGCGTGCTCTGAGTGCATGTGGTGAGATAGGCCTGCCCTCCCATAGGAATGCATGGGGAGTGTATGTGTCCCTAGTAGTTGCTGATGCGTGGGGTGTGCAGGCCCGAGTTTGGTATGTGCGGACTCGTGGGAGTGAATGCTGCGCGATGATGTGTGCGGCGTGCATGTACCTAGTGTGGAAGTGCCACTTCTAGAAGTGGGCACTTCTGTGTGCAGTGTGTCTGTCGCGTGATTGGCTGGTCGTGTCATGTGACGGGCTAGGGATTCCCCGGAGTCAGGATGAGTCACCCAGTGGTGAATGGGGAGATCAGCAGCTAGATGGGTGGGAGGAGTACACCTGGGTCCTGAATAGGACAGGGTTTTCCACACACAATGCTGGCCCCGCCCCCTGTGGTGCGACTGACGACCCTAGCCCTGCCTGTGAATAGAGTGAGGTGCTGAGCACATCAAGGGTGCTCCCCAACCAGCTGCGACTGGTTTTCCCCCTCACCCTGAACCCAGAACAAAGGGTTTGACTGTATAAAAATGGGGCTGTGTCCCCACAGAAATTGTTCTCTTCCAGGATCCTGAGGGGGTCTGCTGCTGCTGGAGGCCAGGAGGAACCGCCACTTTGGACTGCCTTCCTGCCTGGAGGGCCCAGTGAGCTGGCCCCTGGCCCAGCCTTGCCCCCTGCCCACCTTCCTAAGGACTTTTGCTGGACTTATGTGTTTACTGGCACCCCTAAGCGCCTGGAAGCGCTTTTCTTTCCCCTAGAAGCGCCTGGAAGCGCTTTCCATTTACTTATAGCGCTAGGAGCGCTTTATTTGTGGCCTGCAGCGCGAAGCTGCATCGTGGGGGAGCCTTCCCCACCGCCTGGCGGCTTATTAGAATCACGAGCGGGAGCCCACCCCGCGTTCTGCCGGTCCAGCGGGAGCCTACCCCGCTTTAGGGGAACCTCGAAAGCAAGCGGGTGCCCACCCCGCAGTGGTGTACCCTAAAACGGGAGCCTACCCCGTATCGCCGCCGCCGAATCCCTGAGGGCCGCCGCGCTGCCCGCGGCGACCCGGAAACCAAAGCCGGCAACCTCTGCTTAGGGGCGGGGCCGGAGGTGACGCGGAAGTTGTCGCCGGCTGGAGCGGGTCTCCCAGGAGGAAAAGGGAGAGCCCCGCGTAGCACGTCTGAACCCAGTGAGCCAAGACCCAGGCGGGAGCCTACCCCACGCTGGGCCGGACCAGGAGAGAAGCGTCGCCCTCCTGAGTCCCCGAGCGGCACTCCACCCTAGCGCTGTCGGACCGAGACCGGCGCCTTCTCCCCGGTGAGTAGGGCTCTGGCCGGGAGGGTGTCCAAAGCAGCCTAGGGGGTTGCTGAGCGCGTGTGCGCTCCAACGAGGGCCCACCCGGTACGAGGAGCCGGCGAGGCTCCAACGCGCCCCCCCCCCAGCTATTTCAGAGCCTGCAAGGCTCGGGGGGGGGCATCAGCATCCTTAACGATTCCCCAGAGTCCAGAGGGACTCCGACGATAGGGACAGTGGTTCCGAGCCCCGAGGGGCTCTAACGAGGCAATTGTATAGAGGGCATAATTGTTTCAGAGCCCACGAGGCTCCAACGAAGGAGCGCATATTTGTTTGGAGCGCATTGCGTGCTCCAACCACGGGGGCAATACTTGCATAGAGCCCTGACAGGCTCTAGGGGGCATTTCTGATCGTTAAAGCCCAGAGAGGCGCCACGTGACTGCCTATTGGTGTTCAAAGGCACAGTGGTGCCCACCCTCATTTTTCCAGCTGCCCAGCACTTAGTGGGCAGCTGCAACGTTTAGGTTGTGGCCTTGGCGTCTGCCTTGGCTTGCGCAGTCTTGCCCTGCTGGACACAGGGCTTCCTTGCCCCTTCAAGGCCAGTTGGCCTAGGGACTGCCACAGGTGGTGGCTCATGTGAGTTCTTGCGCAATTGTGTTCCTAACCTGCACCTCTGAATGTATGTTTATGCGTCATGTGCTTTGCTTTACACCTCTGAATGTTATGCATCATGTGTTTATGGGCTTAGACCCCTACAGGTATTGTGATACTTAGGTGGTTGTTTTCTCCCTAGTACAGGTGGTGCTAGTGAGGTCCTGATTCCCTGCGCAATATTTTCCTAAGGTGGTTAGGGTTGCGTAGGTGGTACTTACCTGATACCAGTAATTACTGGTTGTGTGCTACATATGTTATTTTGTACTACAGTATTATTCCTATGTTCCAAAAGTGCTAATTCCTGACAGTGGTCCATGTGGCCCTGTCCCCTGTACATATAATCCCTTGTAAATTCTGCCCGTGCCTGTTGGCACATTGTAGAGTGTGTGTTTTTATCTAATGTGTTGTGTATAATACAAAGGCTATTTTTATAGAATACCTTGTGTGGAGTTTCCTTTGTGGTGGGCCTTGGGTGTTGTTGCTGGGTGCGCGCGCAAACGCTTTACACATCGCCTCAGAGATAAGCCTGACTGCTCGTGCCAAGCTACCAAGGGGGTGAGCAGGGGTTATCTTTGGCGTGTAACTTCCTTGCCCTGAC
The DNA here is from genome assembly GCF_964204655.1 of Triturus cristatus. Lineage (NCBI taxonomy): Eukaryota > Metazoa > Chordata > Amphibia > Caudata > Salamandridae > Triturus > Triturus cristatus. The sequence continues at coordinate 46,838,358 of NC_140589.1, forward strand.
TAGAGTGGTGGTTTCTGCCTGACTTTGGCGCAAGCCTCAGCCAACCAGAAATCCCATTTCTAACATTGGTGATCAGCGGTGGGATTTGGACTTGCGTTTGCGCTGTACCGCAGCAGCAACTGGCCGCACTACAAAACTCTGCATTTAGATAAATCACATGGTATAGGGATTATTGTTCTAAGTTTGTTTTTAATTGTCATTTCTTTGGAAATGTGGTTTTGTGCACTGTGAGTTAGGCGTCCCTAGCTCGGGAGGGTAGATCATCCCCCTAAGTGCATTGTGTTTTCTGGATTCACCAGAGGGTGGGATCCAGTGGTGGCAGCGTAATAGTGTCCTGTACATTTGTCCCCCGCCCTGCGCCCAGAGTTGGTACCTGTGTCACGTGGTGGTCAGGTTGAGGAATCAGGGGTGGTAGAAACTGCCTTACCAGTCCGAGGGGAGGGTTGTGTGTGGATGAGTGGTGAGTGGCACTAGGCAAGTGAGTGTGAGTTCTCTGGGTTAGAGAGCTTGCTGAATCTTTTTGTGAATTGTGTGCTCCTGTGTGAAACTCAGACCCCTAGGTTCCCTGTATAATTGTTACCATAACGTCCGCCAGAATGGAGCCTGCTTGTGATCCCTATGAGCTAGCTTGGCGCCAGAGGCAGGAGTTAGAAAGGTACTGTACAGAGGGAGAGTCCGACACCCTGTACGAACTTCAGGACCACCTGGTCCTATGGCAAAAGGGTCCATGGGATCTTGAGCACAGTATGGAAAGGGCCCGGGCCTCACACCTGGAGGGTGGTGGGTCTGTGGGGAGCCCTGAAGAGTCAGAAGAGGAGGTAGAGGATGACAATACCTGGACGCCAGTAGAGAGTGAAGACCCCATAGGTAGGGAGTCCTTTGCTGGGTCCAGCGTAGGAGGCAGCTCCTCATCCCTTTCCCTGTCCCCAGAGGAGTGGGAAGATAGGAGGAAAGAAAGGGAGCACCAGCTGACGTTAGAAAAGCTCAGGTTGCAGCATGCCCAGGCGATGGCGCAGCTGGAGGTCAAAAGACAGATGGCGGAGGCTGAGAGGGCCTTTGCCAGAGAGAAACTAGCTCTGGAGGGTAGGTTATCCCCTGAGCGCTGTTATGGTTTTCTGGACTCCTCAGGGAGGGTTGAGTCCAGTGGTAGCAGCCAGATAGATTCCAGTGTAGGAAATCCCAGTCCCAGTTCCCCCAGTCTGGTACCTGTTTCCCAGGAGGAGGAGTTAAGGTTGAAATTCAGGGGCAGTAGGAAGCTGTCTCACCAGTCTTGGGAGGAGTTTGTCGATGACTGTCAGGATGCACTGGTGGAATGGCTGATGGTTAACCCGGAAGAGGATTTGAAGGCAGTGATCAAAATGATTATCAAAGAGCAGATGCTCAGTAGTTGTTCTCCAGGGTTGCGCCAACATCTGCAGAGGTACGACTCTTTTTGTCCTTGGGAGCTTGCAGAGGAAGCAGAGCACTGGGAAAGTGCTAGAGGTCCTCTAGTGTCATTAGAGAGTAATTCCAACAGTAGTGGTTCAGAGATCCTCCAGCCCAGCGTGGTGGAGGAGGCTCAGTGTAGCCCAGCTAGGTCCCAGGATAGCGAGGAGGGTGTAGGGGCTCACTGCCTGGCTCAGTGGAGCAGGAGTGAGAGGGTGACCGAGGGTCCCCAGACGCACGAAACCCTGCCTCAGGACTTGGATGGTTTCTTGAGGGAACACCAAGTTGGGGACCTAGGCTGTCCTGTTACTCCACTTGAGGAAGATCTCTTAGTGTGTAGAGGACCTGGAGCACCTGTAACCAGGGCTCCTGTGGTTCTAGAGTCTGGCAGTACCGCTCCGGTAGGGAGGGTACAGGAGTCCAGTGTGAGGAGTGATTGGGGGATGAGTTCCCCAGTGGAAGAGCCTGTGGGTCAGGGACTACCCAGTTGGGCTAGGATCCCGTGTAGTGACCAGGGTGGCACCACTTCTGTTCTGGGGGATCTCCGCGCACTGTCAGGTGGACAGGGGATGGGAGATCAGCACCAGACAGACAGTCGCTCGACATGTGTATCATTTGATAGCCTCAGAGGGATGGAGTGGAAATCCCCAGAAGTCCTGGAGTGCCAGGCAATTATTCCACCAAAGGTTCTAGGCCGGAGGTTGGGAGGCCAGGTTCAGGATCAGCCTGACCTGAAAGGTGGGACGTCTGTAACCAGCGTCCCGACCAGTTCTTCTTCCAGAGGTACCGCCCCAGCTGGTAGGGAGCAGGGCTCTGGAAGGGGGTGCAGAGGGTGGGAGAGCCCACCTCTGCCCCCGGTACAACCTGAGGGGTTAAACCCTGGGTTGGAATGGCGTTCTAGGTGTACCCCTCGCCAGAGGAGGAGGAACCCTAGGAGAAGAGGTAGGGGGAGGAGAGCTTTCCCTGAGACTCCTGGTCCGCCTGAGGGTGTAGACCCTAGGCTGGAGAACCAGTGGCAGTCTAGTCCTGTCTTTCAGAGAGGAAGAGTGGAGAATGGCCACTATGTGCCAGGGGTTACTACCCCCCACTCTGTGGTTAGGCAAAGACCAGTGGCACCTGGGTGGCCTAGGGCCTGGTCTTGGCCGTGGACAGCTTGGGAGTACCAGTGGGGTAGCCCAGTTGGTCCAGACAGTGGTGTTAAAAAGAATTCCATGGGTTCACCGTGGCGTAGAACCGGAGGGTGTCCATGCAGTTGCGGGCCCGCGTCCGTGTTCTATCGCCCCAAGCAGGGAAGTCCATCACGGTGGTGATTGGTCTGCCCTGCGTTTTGGCTGGAAGGGGGTTGTGTTGGACTTGGCCCTTCTGGCAGGTTCACCCCTGGACTTTTTGGCTTTTTATTGGTGACTTGGTGTGGTAATTGTTTGGTCTCTGCGCACTTTCCCTGTGTCCCAGGGTAAAGTGCGTGCGTGCTCTGAGTGCATGTGGTGAGATAGGCCTGCCCTCCCGTAGGAATGCATGGGGAGTGTATGTGTCCCTAGTAGTTCCTGATGCGTGGGGTGTGCAGGCCCGAGTTTGGTATGTGCGGACTCGTGGGAGTGAATGCTGCGCGATGATGTGTGCGGCGTGCATGTACCTAGTGTGGAAGTGCCACTTCTAGAAGTGGGCACTTCTGTGTGCAGTGTGTCTGTCGCGTGATTGGCTGGTCGTGTCATGTGACGGGCTAGGGATTCCCCGGAGTCAGGATGAGTCACCCAGTGGTGAATGGGGAGATCAGCAGCTAGATGGGTGGGAGGAGTACACCTGGGTCCTGAATAGGACAGGGTTTTCCACACACAATGCTGGCCCCGCCCCCTGTGGTGCGACTGACGACCCTAGCCCTGCCAGTGAATAGAGTGAGGGGCTGAGCACATCAAGGGTGCTCCCCAACCAGCTGCGACTGGTTTTCCCCCTCACCCTGAACCGAGAACAAAGGGTTTGACTGTATAAAAATGGGGCTGTGTCCCCACAGAAATTGTTCTCTTCCAGGATCCTGAGGGGGTCTGCTGCTGCTGGAGGCCAGGAGGAACCGCCACTTTGGACTGCCTTCCTGCCTGGAGGGCCCAGTGAGCTGGCCCCTGGCCCAGCCTTGCCCCCTGCCCACCTTCCTAAGGACTTTTGCTGGACTTATGTGTTTACTGGCACCCCTAAGCGCCTGGAAGCGCTTTTCTTTCCCCTAGAAGCGCCTGGAAGCGCTTTCCATTTACTTATAGCGCTAGGAGCGCTTTATTTGTGGCCTGCAGCGCGAAGCTGCATCGTGGGGGAGCCTTCCCCGCCGCCTGGCGGCTTATTAGAATCACGAGCGGGAGCCCACCCCGCGTTCTGCCGGTCCAGCGGGAGCCTACCCCGCTTTAGGGGAACCTCGAAAGCAAGCGGGTGCCCACCCCGCAGTGGTGTACCCTAAAACGGGAGCCTACCCCGTATCGCCGCCGCCGAATCCCTGAGGGCCGCCGCGCTGCCCGCGGCGACCCGGAAACCAAAGCCGGCAACCTCTGCTTAGGGGCGGGGCCGGAGGTGACGCGGAAGTTGTCGCCGGCTGGAGCGGGTCTCCCAGGAGGAAAAGGGAGAGCCCCGCGTAGCGCGTCTGAACCCAGTGAGCCAAGACCCAGGCGGGAGCCTACCCCACGCTGGGCCGGACCAGGAGAGAAGCGTCGCCCTCCTGAGTCCCCGAGCGGCACTCCACCCTAGCGCTGTCGGACCGAGACCGGCGCCTTCTCCCCGGTGAGTAGGGCTCTGGCCGGGAGGGTGTCCAAAGCAGCCTAGGGGGTTGCTGAGCGCGTGTGCGCTCCAACGAGGGCCCACCCGGTACGAGGAGCCGGCGAGGCTCCAACGCGCCCCCCCCCCAGCTATTTCAGAGCCTGCAAGGCTCGGGGGGGGCATCAGCATCCTTAACGATTCACCAGAGTCCAGAGGGACTCCGACGATAGGGACAGTGGTTCCGAGCCCCGAGGGGCTCTAACGAGGCAATTGTATAGAGGGCATAATTGTTTCAGAGCCCACGAGGCTCCAACGAAGGAGCGCATATTTGTTTGGAGCGCATTGCGTGCTCCAACCACGGGGGCAATACTTGCATAGAGCCCTGACAGGCTCTAGGGGGCATTTCTGATCGTTAAAGCCCAGAGAGGCGCCACGTGACTGCCTATTGGTGTTCAAAGGCACAGTGGTGCCCACCCTCATTTTTCCAGCTGCCCAGCACTTAGTGGGCAGCTGCAACGTTTAGGTTGTGGCCTTGGCGTCTGCCTTGGCTTGCGCAGTCTTGCCCTGCTGGACACAGGGCTTCCTTGCCCCTTCAAGGCCAGTTGGCCTAGGGACTGCCACAGGTGGTGGCTCATGTGAGTTCTTGCGCAATTGTGTTCCTAACCTGCACCTCTGAATGTATGTTTATGCGTCATGTGCTTTGCTTTACACCTCTGAATGTTATGCATCATGTGTTTATGTGCTTAGACCCCTACAGGTATTGTGATACTTAGGTGGTTGTTTTCTCCCTAGTACAGGTGGTGCTAGTGAGGTCCTGATTCCCTGCGCAATATTTTCCTAAGGTGGTTAGGGTTGCGTAGGTGGTACTTACCTGATACCAGTAATTACTGGTTGTGTGCTACATATGTTATTTTGTACTACAGTATTATTCCTATGTTCCAAAAGTGCTAATTCCTGACAGTGGTCCATGTGGCCCTGTCCCCTGTACATATAATCCCTTGTAAATTCTGCCCGTGCCTGTTGGCACATTGTAGAGTGTGTGTTTTTATCTAATGTGTTGTGTATAATACAAAGGCTATTTTTATAGAATACCTTGTGTGGAGTTTCCTTTGTGGTGGGCCTTGGGTGTTGTTGCTGGGTGCGCGCGCAAACGCTTTACACATCGCCTCAGAGATAAGCCTGACTGCTCGTGCCAAGCTACCAAGGGGGTGAGCAGGGGTTATCTTTGGCGTGTAACTTCCTTGCCCTGACTAGAGTGGTGGTTTCTGCCTGACTTTGGCGCAAGCCTCAGCCAACCAGAAATCGCCATTTCTAACAGGGCCCATTTGGCACATTGGTGCTTTACACGTCTCACCCCCTCCACACTTTCCATTTTCCTCCGGGCTGCACGCCAGTTTAATGTTTTTTTTATTCATTCTGTGCCATTACAGGGGCAAGCTGTTTCCCCACCTCTCGAACACCGGGCCATGCCAAATAACCAGGCCAGGCCACGTCTGGGCTCAGACAGTATGGGCGCCCGCACACATTATGGGGTGAGGGGAGGGGTGGTTGGTCATCATTTTAACTTTATCGATCCTCCGACACTTTTTGACAATGTCAAAGGTCAGCTGCATAGTCATTAATGGGCAAATAAAAAATCGGAGGAGTGGCGAAACCCCCCGCCACGCGGGCACCCATTTCAGCCAGCGATAGAGATCGAGGTGCACCTCACTGCCCCCTCCGCGGCTGAAACCGCTCTATGGTTCCTTCTGTTCCCATTGGAAGGGATGGGGGGCGTGGTCTGGCAGTTTGGACGCGACTGTTCCTATTTGGGCACGACCAAGTTTGATTTGCATAAGGCTGGGCACTGACTGCAGTGGAACAATGAGCAAAATAGATGCATTGGAATGCAGCCCAGGGTAATTAGAGTTGCTGAGGTTAATTCAGATACCCAAGTCCTAAGTATGCTTGAATCGGTTAATATTGCCACCGACTCGTTTCTGGACCCCCGCTTTATTCCCAAGATGGCTACCTTGTAGACCAACGAACGAAATCTTCAGCTTGTCGTCCGTTGTCGATTTCCACTCGATCTCCGCTCTCAAAGCACTAGATCGCTATGCTCTTTTGTTTTCATTTCGTGTCACACAAGGCCAGACTAGAATGCTCCCGGGGGAAGGGGGGAGGGAGAGCGAGAGGGCAGTCAGGGAGGAGCATCACCGCAACCTGTGCTGCTTTTGCCTTTAGTCTTTCACGTCTTTAGTCCCCGATTTCCCCAATAAGCCACTTTAAGAACTGTGTGTGTGTGGGGTAGGCTCTATGTGTGTGTGTGTGTGTGTGTGTGTGTGTGTGTGTGTGTGCCTCTGTGTGGGTGGCTTTTTTTGTAGGTGGCTCTATGCGTGGTGTTGGACAGGCCACACGAAGGGCTTGCTTCCCCCCCGCACGACAGGGCCCGAGCTCCGGCCCACCAGGCCTACCCCCGTGACAAGCCCCTGTACTCCGTCTCCCGACGGACCCTCTGCCCTCGGACCCCTACTCATCACGGGGCCCAGCCCCACCGGCTTCCCCGGCCGGGTCAAGCCGCCATCTTTGGCCCTGCACCACGCGGCCGCGTGGCCTCACCTCGACCCTAACCCCGGGCCTGGCCGGCCCGACATCCCGGCACCACCATCCACCCCGGAGGTGAGCGGACCACTTGGCAGGTCAATGGGAGAACGAAGCGTCAAGAGCTCTTCCCCCGCCAGGTGCCGATCGCCTCCAGCAGCCCCCAGGCGCTGGCTCCACCCCCTGCTGGGTGTCTGGACACCTTCATCCCGGACCCTCCGACCTCCAAGTGCGAGGGTCCGGACATCAAAGGGCACCAGCCCTATAACTAAGGCAGCTCCGGAGCAGGAAGGCAGTTGTATCCTGGAGTCGAGAGACACCGAGTGAACTCAACCCTGACGGTCTACTGGCGCTGCCGTAGCCCGCTCTTGTGAACCATCGTCCTGCCTGCTGGCGCTGCCGCGGCCTTCTGCAACCTTCATCTTCCTGGGACCTGCTGGCGCTGCCGCGGCCCGTTGTAACGACCATCTTCCTGGGACCTGCTGGCGCTGCCGCGGCCCGTTGTAACGACCATCTTCCTGGGACCTGCTGGCGCTGCCGCGGCCCGTTGTAACGACCATCTTCCTGGGACCTGCTGGCGCTGCCGCGGCCCGTTGTACCGACCATCTTCCTGGGACCTGCTGGCGCTGCCGCGGCCCGTTGTAACGACCATCTTCCTGGGACCTGCTGGCGCTGCCGCGGCCCGTTGTAACGACCATCTTCCTGGGACCTGCTGGCGCTGCCGCGGCCCGTTGTAACGACCATCTTCCGGGGACCTGCTGGCGCTGCCGCGGCCCGTTGTAACGACCATCTTCCGGGGACCTGCTGGCGCTGCCGCGGCCCGTTGTATCAACCATCCTTACCGGGACCTGCTGGCGCTGCCGCGGACCGTACTGCCTAAACACCAAGCTCGAGGATTGTGAGCTCGTCATCATCTCATCTGAACTACCTGATTGGTAAATAGACTGACCCGCTACCCCCTTCCCTACCTTACGAGACTCTAATCGAGGGGACCCCTGCGTCCAGACCTCCTTGTACCATTCTACCGTATCGTAACTAAGTACCTATAAAGAACACTGAACCTTATCCGTGTGTGATCTCTGTCTGTGGGGGGGGGGAAGTTACTTGTCTGTACGATCGCTGGAGACGGCTCTCCCCGGAGACCTCTCCCCCTGACCCGGCCGGCCCTCCCGGTCCGTCTACCTTTTCTAACATTGGTGGCCAGCGGCGCGATCCGAATCAACGCGTAATCGTACAGAGAGTAGCTCACCCCACGACAAAAACACGATGTCGACCAAAGAGAGCAGCTCCACCGAGAAATTCCAAATGGAGAAATTAGAAGAATACAACCACCGCGAACTGAGACAATTTTGCATGGAACTTGGCATTGCTACCACCGGCCTGAGTACCAAGGATGACCTAAAGCGCGCTCTGGAGTCATGGACAGAAACGGGGGTCACAGGACCCTCCGACCAAAGCAGCGTCACACCAGACCAAACCAGCATCACACCAGAGGGGAACGCCACGGCTCCCGAGGAGCGGGGAACGGGCCTCCCGCAAGAGGAGATCCGAGAAAGAGACAGAGTCAGATTACACGAGTTGGAGATGGCACGACTCAAGATGGATGGGGAACTCAAGTTGGCTGAACAGAAACTTAACCTCGAGCATATGCGGCTTCGAGAGGAACGAGAAGAAAAGCAGAGACAAAGAGAGCTGGAAGAGAAAAAAATAACGCTCGAGCACGAGCGCCGACTAGCGGAAATAGAACTGCGCAAACAGAATAAGGAACTGGGGGTGCCTGAGCGACCACACACCCCGGGGCCAAGTGAGAAAAAAGTTCACATCCCCGAGGATGTTGTCCGCGAATATGTCCGAGAAGACGACATACAACAGTGGTTTAAAGCCTATGAGATCGCAATGACCTCCCACCGAATCGACCGGAGTGATTGGGGAGCCGGACTTTGGGGGAGGTTTATCAACGAGGGTCGCGATGCCCTGCTGCAGCTCCCCGATCACCAGATGTCGTCCTACGACCACATGAAGGCTGCCCTCCTCACCCGCTACGGCCTCACGCCCGAGATGTACCGCCAGAGGTTCAGAGATTGCACCAGGATCCCAGGTACAACTTGGGTAGAATACGTGAACTATTTCAGCCGGGCATTCGAAGGGTGGATCAAGGGAAGTCAGGTCGCCACTTACGAACAACTCTTCAACCTTATGGTGTGGGAGCACCTGTCAAACAACTGTTTCGTCGAGCTCCGGCAGCACCTACTCGACAGTAAGCTGACCGACCCCCGGCAGCTCGCCGCCGAAGCTGACCGGTGGGAAAGCACCCGAGTGGGCCGGAGAGGGCCCCACGATCAGAACAGAGGCAACCAAGGCCAGCACCGTCCTCGGGGAGGAGGAGGGGGCCAGGGGCGAGGGAGAGACGCCTTACCAACAACACCCGTGGCCAGCACCCCGCCTCCGGCCGGCCGGGGCAACCCCCCGTTGCGGCCTGGGTACCGAGCCAACGTCACGTGCCACCGGTGCCAGCGACTAGGCCACTACGCCAATGACCCGAACTGCCCGCTAAATCAAACACCCAAGCCCCGCCAGGTAGCGGCCGCTGCCCTAGGGGAAGAGCAATCATCGGAGGGACCCGAAGAGTACGAGCCGGCCCAGCAAGGGTGGGAACCGGCCGCCATGGTCCTGGCATGCCTAGGGGGAAGAGACATGGTTCCGCGGGCTCCCCTACCCGCCAACACCCGAAAATACGGTCAGTGGGTGACCATTAATGGACAGAGAGCCGAGGCCTTGCGTGACACCGGCGCCAGCGTGACGGCCGTCCGCTGTCATCTGGTGAAGCCCGAGCAGATCCTGCCGAACATTCTCTGCCCCGTCCGCTCGGCAGATAACTCTGAGAGTATGTGTAAGATGGCCTGCGTCCCGTTTGAATGGGGAGGGGTCTCCGGCCTACTGAAGGTGACGGTCCGGGACGATGCCCCCGTGGACTGCCTCCTGGGGAATGACCTCGAGAGTTCCCCGTGGGCCACCGTCGAGAGAAGAGAGCACTTGGGGATGCTGGGCCTCCCGGACTGGGCCTGCATAACCACCCGATCCATGGCCGCCCGGGCCACCCCCCGATCAGAAGAAACCGAATGGCCAGCACCTCCGCCCCCGGTTGCCCCCGTCGAGGGCAACGGCGAGTCCGATCTCCCGGACCCGACTATCGAAGCAGACGCACAACACCAGGACCTTCCGGATCTGGCCCAGTGGCGTCAAGAGGGGGGGCCCACCCAAGAACAGTTCCGCCAGGAACGAAAGACCTGTCCCTCCCTCGAGGGACTCCGCCAACAAGCCGATACCCAAAACGCAGGGGACACCCCCGGAACCCACTGGGTCTACTGGGACAACGACCTGCTCTACAGCGAGCAAAGAATCGCCGAGCTGGGGGCCGGTCGAGTTCTGGTGGTACCGCTCCGCTTCCGAGACTTTCTGCTCAACCTGGCCCACGATGTCCCCCTGGCTGGACACCTGGGCCAGGACAAAACATACAGTCGCCTGGTGACCCACTTTTTCTGGCCGAAAATGAGGAATGACGTCCTGAACCACTGCCGATCTTGCCCCACGTGCCAAGCCAGCGGGAAGAGTGGTCGGAAGCTGAAGGCCCCTCTGCAACCCTTCCCTGTGGTCACCACCCCGTTCGAGAGGGTGGGGATAGACATTGTGGGGCCTCTGGACCCCCGCACGGCACAAGGACACAGGTTCATCTTGGTACTAGTGGACCATGCCACCCGCTACCCCGAGGCGGTGCCCCTACGGACAGTGACAGCTCCGGTGGTTGGCCGGGCCCTGATGGGGATCTTCTCCAGGGTAGGCTTCCCCCGAGAAGTCGTCAGCGACCGAGGCACGAATTTCATATCTAAATACATGAAGTCCCTCTGGCAACAATGCGGGGTCACCTACAGATTCACGACCCCCTATCACCCCCAAGGGAACGGACTAGTGGAGCGTTTTAACCGCACTCTCAAGGGGATGATTGGGGGATTGGAAGAGCCTCTCCGTCGCCAGTGGGATGTGCTGCTCCCGTGCCTCCTCTTCGCCTACCGAGAAGTCCCCCAGAAGTCCCTCGGCTTTAGCCCTTTCGAACTCCTGTACGGGCACCCTGTGCGAGGGCCCCTCAGCCTAGTCAAGGAAGGTTGGGAGATGGCCCCCTTAACGACCCCTCCCGACGTCTTCAAATACATCCTGGCCCTACGAAACCAGACCCGGCGCTTCAGAGAGATGGCCAAGGCGAACCTCGAGGCCAGTCAGGAGGACATGAAGAGGTGGTATGATCACAATGCCTCCTCCGTTGAATTCGAGCCTGGGCAGCAAGTATGGGTGATGTCCCCCACCGAACCATGTGCCCTGCAAGACAAGTGGACGGGGCCCTTCAAAGTGGTCGAGCGTAAAAGCCCCGTCACTTACCTCATCGACATGGGGACCACCCGGAACCCCCTGCGGGTCCTCCACACCAACCGGCTCAAACCACACTTTGTGCGCTCCGAACTAAGCCTCCTGATGGCGACCGACAGTGGTACAGAAGAAGACTCCGAGCCCCTCCCGGATCTCTTGAAGACTCAGGAGAAGGACGGCTCCGTGGATGGGGTCCGGCTCTCCGACGCCCTCACTTCGGAGCAACGCCAGGACTGCCGGGACCTCCTGCTGCAGTTCGCTGCCCTGTTCTCCCTCACCCCCGGGGTCACTCCTTGGTGTTTGCACGACGTAGACACCGGGGACAGTCCCCCGGTCCGGCACCGGGCCTACCGCGTACCAGATCGGGTACGGGCCTGCATACAGGAGGAAGTGGCCAAGATGCTCACGATCGGGGTCATCGAGCCCTCGGACAGTCCCTGGGCCAGTCCGGTTGTATTAGTTCCCAAGGCCGCTGCCCCCGGCACCGCCCCTGAACTGAGATTCTGCGTCGACTACCGGGGCTTGAACGCTGTCACCCGGACCGACGCTCATCCCATCCCCCGAGCAGACGAGCTGATCGACCGGCTGGGGGCCGCCCGCTACCTTAGTATCTTCGACCTAACGGCGGGCTACTGGCAGATCGGCCCCACACCCAGGGCTCAGGAACGGTCAGCCTTCTCCACCCCCGATGGCCACTATCAATTTAAGGTCATGCCCATTGGCATGAAGAATGCCCCCGCCACATTCCAACGTCTTGTGAACCAGGTCTTGGCAGGGCTCGAAGAATTCAGCGCTGCCTACCTGGACGATATCGCTGTATACAGCCGCCACTGGTCCGACCACCTCCGTCACCTCCAAGAGGTCCTCCAAGCCCTCCAGCGGGCCGGCCTCACCATTAAAGCTGGCAAGTGCCAAATTGGCCAAGGGTCGGTGACCTACCTTGGGCACCAAGTGGGAAGCAGGCTGGTGGCCCCACTACAACTTAAGATTGCTGCCATCCAGTCCTGGCAGCCCCCCGTCACCCAGACCGAGGTCCGAGCCTTCTTGGGGCTCACCGGATACTACCGGCGGTTCGTAAAGGACTACGGCAGCATCGTGGGGCCCCTCACGGGACTCACATCCAAGAATCAACCGAAGCGGGTCCACTGGACTCCTGATTGTCAAGCGGCCTTCGAGGAGCTGAAGGCCGCCCTGTGCACCGCCCCGGTGCTCCAGGCCCCCGATTACAGTCGGGAATTTGTGGTGCAGACCGACGCCTCCGACCACGGCATCGGGGCCGTCCTCTCTCAGCTGAACCCCGAAGGTCATGACCAGCCGGTGGCCTTCATCAGTCGACGTCTCCTGGCCCGAGAACAGCGTTGGAGCACAATCGAGAGGGAGGCATTTGCAGTAGTGTGGGCCCTCAAAAAGCTCCGACCCTATCTCTTCGGTACCCACTTCCGGGTACAAACCGACCATCGACCCCTGCAATGGCTGATGCAGATGCGGGGGGAGAACCCAAAACTCTTGCGCTGGTCCATTTCCCTGCAGGGAATGGACTTCACTGTGGAGCACCGGCCAGGCCAAGACCACGCCAACGCGGATGGCCTGTCCCGCTTTTTCCGCCTCGACGAAGAGAGTCCCCAAGGAGATGGGTGACTCTCCCCGCCTTCAGCTGGGGGGGACGCATGTTGGACAGGCCACACGAAGGGCTTGCTTCCCCCCCGCACGACAGGGCCCGAGCTCCGGCCCACCAGGCCTACCCCCGTGACAAGCCCCTGTACTCCGTCTCCCGACGGACCCTCTGCCCTCGGACCCCTACTCATCACGGGGCCCAGCCCCACCGGCTTCCCCGGCCGGGTCAAGCCGCCATCTTGGGCCCTGCACCACGCGGCCGCGTGGCCTCACCTCGACCCTAACCCCGGGCCTGGCCGGCCCGACATCCCGGCACCACCATCCACCCCGGAGGTGAGCGGACCACTTGGCAGGTCAATGGGAGAACGAAGCGTCAAGAGCTCTTCCCCCGCCAGGTGCCGATCGCCTCCAGCAGCCCCCAGGCGCTGGCTCCACCCCCTGCTGGGTGTCTGGACACCTTCATCCCGGACCCTCCGACCTCCAAGTGCGAGGGTCCGGACATCAAAGGGCACCAGCCCTATAACTAAGGCAGCTCCGGAGCAGGAAGGCAGTTGTATCCTGGAGTCGAGAGACACCGAGTGAACTCAACCCTGACGGTCTACTGGCGCTGCCGTAGCCCGCTCTTGTGAACCATCGTCCTGCCTGCTGGCGCTGCCGCGGCCTTCTGCAACCTTCATCTTCCTGGGACCTGCTGGCGCTGCCGCGGCCCGTTGTAACGACCATCTTCCTGGGACCTGCTGGCGCTGCCGCGGCCCTTTGTAACGACCATCTTCCTGGGACCTGCTGGCGCTGCCGCGGCCCGTTGTAACGACCATCTTCCTGGGACCTGCTGGCACTGCCGCGGCCCGTTGTACCGACCATCTTCCTGGGACCTGCTGGCGCTGCCGCGGCCCGTTGTAACGACCATCTTCCTGGGACCTGCTGGCGCTGCCGCGGCCCGTTGTAACGACCATCTTCCTGGGACCTGCTGGCGCTGCCGCGGCCCGTTGTAACGACCATCTTCCGGGGACCTGCTGGCGCTGCCGCGGCCCGTTGTATCAACCATCCTTACCGGGACCTGCTGGCGCTGCCGCGGACCGTACTGCCTAAACACCAAGCTCGAGGATTGTGAGCTCGTCATCATCTCATCTGAACTACCTGATTGGTAAATAGACTGACCCGCTACCCCCTTCCCTACCTTACGAGACTCTAATCGAGGGGACCCCTGCGTCCAGACCTCCTTGTACCATTCTACCGTATCGTAACTAAGTACCTATAAAGAACACTGAACCTTATCCGTGTGTGATCTCTGTCTGTGGGGGGGGGAAGTTACTTGTCTGTACGATCGCTGGAGACGGCTCTCCCCGGAGACCTCTCCCCCTGACCCGGCCGGCCCTCCCGGTCCGTCTACCTTTTCTAACACGTGGGTGGCTCTGTATGTGTGTGGGTAACTCTGTGTGTGTGTAGGTGGCTCTGTGTGGGTGGCTCTCTTTGTGTGCAGGTGGCTCTATGTGAATAGCTCTGTGTAGGTGGCTCTGTGTGGGTGGCTCTGTGTGTGTGGGTGGCTCTGTGTGTGTGGGTGGCTTTGTGTGTGTGGCTGGCTTTGCGTGTGTGGCTCTGTGTGTGGGTGCAAATGCAATAGGTCTCGCATTTGAGAGCGATTAAGCTATTGACATTGTAAATAACAACGCCGTTTCTTTAAATGTTTTAAAAACAAAAACATAAACAAAAATAATGTCATGAGCAATGCCAATAGCTCTAACTTTAAAATGCCGAGACCATTGCATTGTAAATGCTTGTTCTGCCCATGGGGCAGAAAAGGGGCGAATCCGCCGTTCCAAGTGTGGAAAAAGGAAGACAAAAGCACAGTTGGTTTTAGAAGCCCTGTGAGGGGCCAAGCAATGTATTTACCTTAATGTTTATTGCATTAAGGTAAGTACACTGTCACGGGCCCCGACAGTCTGTGCCTGTCTGCAGAGTCCTCCTGGCAGGCAGGCACTGAACCAGCCTTTGGTGCCAGGCTAGAAAACCTGCTTTGAAGGGTCTTTGCAGGGGCAGCCAGTGTGATGAACTTTATGTAATCAGCATGAAGACAGTTATATGGTGTAACACTGACAGTGCTGGACAGCACAAGGATTTTTTTTTATAGAGTTTTATATAGCGTGAACTAGACCCGAATCGGGTATCAGAGCGCTTTACATGAGCACCAGTTTCGTTACAGAAGGACACATTCATTTTTGTTAGGTGCGGGGAGATTAAGTGATTTGCCCAGAATCACAGGATGTTCAGCATCGTTGCGGAGACTCGAACCCGGTTCCCCAGCTTTGAGGTCGACTGCTCTAGCCGTAAGGCTACATGCTCTCTCTATTAAATGGATTATATGTTCTGTGCTTTCCTCAGTGCACGAAGGAGGAGTCCTTGCTATGCAGAGCATTTTGCCTGCATCTCTCCTTTTTAGGTTTCACCTGAGACATGGTACATACTCTGTTGTCAAAATATTTTGTAAACGTAAAAAAAAGCTTAAAACAGGCTTAACCCCTTCGATGCTGCGCAGATTCCGCCGCTGTGCTGGCGGAATCTTGCGCGGGCGGGGTCATGACGGAATGGTTCCGTCATGAGCACAGCTCAACCGTGGGTCATGACGGAACCATTCCGTCATGAGCACCGAAGGGGTTAAAGCTTGCCCATTATTTACCATTACTTACCATTAGCTGGCTTCAATGTCACTCTTATTTCCTTGCTTCTTATTGCTCAGCACCTTCTGCTCGCCTCTTGCTTCCTCCTGGGGCTTCAAGTGTTTGTCCCTGCCCTGCCACCCTTCCCCCGCAGTCCATTATTTTGCATGCTCCCTCCCATCTACTTCCCTCCTCTCACTGTCTGTGCTTCTGTCCCAACCTCTCTCCACCAACACTTCCTCGTATTACTTTCCCCTGTGCCCTCCTCCTGCTGTCTACTGTGTTGTTGCTCCCTCCCTTCTCCCGCTCCCTCATGTTATTTGTACTCCCGACCTCCTCCCACATTGCACTGTGTTGCTGCTCCCACCCTCTTCCCTGCACCTTCCAAGCATCGCTTGCCCTCCTCCTGCTGTTAGTTATGTTGTTGCTCCCTCCCTCCTCCAACTGCACCTTCCTCAGATTATTTGTCCCCACGACCTCCCCTACTATGCACTGTGTTGCTACTCCATCCCACTTCCCTACACCTCCCTCGCGTTGCTTGCCCTCCTCCTGCTGTCTGTTGTGTTGCTGCACCCGCCTCTCCCTGCCCCTGCCTCATGTTATTTGTCCCTCTAACCTCCTCCCACTGTCCGTTGTGTTGCTACTCTCTTCCTATTCCCTGCACCTCCCTCGTGTTGCTTGCCCTTCTCCTGCAGTATGTTGTTGCTCCCTCCTCCCCTTGCTCATTTCTCATATTATTTGCACTCCCGATCTCCTCCCACTGTCCATTATGTTGCTGCTCCCTCCCTCTTCCCTGCACCGCTTGTCCTCCTCCTGCTGTTGTTGTGTTGCTGCTCCCTCTCTCCTCCATCTGCACCACCCTCATGCTATTTGTCCCCCGATCTCCTCCAACCGTCTGTTGTGTTGCTGTTCC
Source organism: Triturus cristatus (assembly GCF_964204655.1). Lineage (NCBI taxonomy): Eukaryota > Metazoa > Chordata > Amphibia > Caudata > Salamandridae > Triturus > Triturus cristatus. The sequence goes on from NC_140589.1 coordinate 46,854,696, forward strand.
CTTCCTCTTCCCCGCACCTCCCTCGCGTTGATTGTCGTCCTCCTGCTGTCTGTTGTGTTGCTGCTCCCTCCCTCCTCCAACTGCACCTTCCTCATGTTATTTGTACTCCCAACCTCCTCCCACGGTACACTGTGTTGCTGCTCCCTCCCCTTTCCCTGCACCTCAGTTGCGTTGCCTGCCCTCCTCCTCCTGCTGTTGTATTGCTGCTCCCTCCTCTGCACCTCCCTCATGTTATTTGTAACCTGACCTTCTCCCACATTGCTCTGTGTTGCTGCTCCCGTTCTCTTCCCTGCACCGCCCTCGCGTTGCTTGTCCTTCTCCTGCTGCATGTTGTTGCTCCCTCCCCACCTGCACATTCCTCATGTTATTTGTCCCCTTGACCTGCTCCCAGTGTCAGTTATGTTGCTGCTCCCTCCCTTGCGCTGCTTGCCCTCCTCCTGCTGTCTGCTGTGTTGCTGCTCTCTCCCTTGCATTGATTGCCCTCCTCCTGCTGTCTGTTGTGTTTCTGCTCCCTCCGTCGCATTGCTTGCCCTCCTCCTGCTGTCTGTTGTGTTGCTGTTCCCTCCCTCTCTTTGCTTGCCCTCCTCCTGCTGTCTGTTGTGTTTCTGCTCCCTCTCGTTGCTTGCCCTCCTCATGCTGTCTGTTGTGTTGCTGCTCCCTCCCTCTTCCCTGCACCCTCCTCGCATCGCTTGCCCTCCTCCTGCTGCTAGTTGTGTTGTTGCTCCCTCCCTCCTCCAACTGCACCTTTATATTATTTGTTCCCATGACCTGCTCCCACTATCTGTTGTGTTTCTGCTCCCTTCCTCCACCACCTCCACCACCCTCATGTTATTTGTCCCCCCGACCTCCCCCACTATGCACTATGTGTTGCTACTCCATCCCACTTCCCTACAACTCTCTTGCGTTGCTTGCCTTCCTCCTGCTGTCTGTTGTGTTGCTGCTCCCTCCCTCCTCTCCCAGCACCTTCCTCCCGATATTTGTCCCCCTAACCTTCTCCCCCTGTCCGTTGTGTTGCTACTCTCTTCCTTTTCCCTGCACCTCCCTCGTGTTGCTTGCCCTTCTCCTGCTGTGTTGTGTTGCTGCTCCCTCTTCCCCTTGCTCATTTCTCTTGTTATTTGTATTCTCTATCTCCCCCCACTGTCCATTGTGTTGCTGCTCCTCCCTCTTCCCTGCACCTCCCTTGCGTTGCTTGCCCTCCTCCTCCTGTTGTATTGCTGCTCCCTCCCCTGCACCTTCCTCATGTTATTTGTAACCTGACCTTCTCCCACATCGCTGTGTTGCTGCTCCGTCATCTTCCTTGCACCGCCCTCGAGTTGCTTGTCCTCCTCCTGCTGCCTGTTGTGTTGTTGCTCCCCCACCTGCACATTCCTCATGTTATTTGTCCCCCTGACCTCCTCCCAGTGTCAGTTGTGTTGCTGCTTCCTCCCTGTTGGAAGGCGTTCTCCGGGAGGGCTTCGGAATACATTCCTGACCACCCGTTGACCCACCTCTCCCAGAGTTAGGCCGAGCAAGGGCGGGGAGGCCCTTCCTGGAAGGGTCTCGTACCTAGGTTCGCACACACTGAGCTTGCACTATCTGACAGAGGGACACCACACAGTAGTTCTTCGTAAGACCGTATACTTTATCGTAGACGTAAGGGATCTTTATGATCCGAAAATTCAGGTATTGAATCAGTGCCACAAGCGGCGGCGATCTCGGGATAGGGGTATGGGGGTAGCGGGACAGTCTTTGAGGTCGGTGTCTCTGCGGAGTATCCTGCGCACAGCTCTCAATCCTCGAGCTGGGGGACGTTGCTTCTCTCGGCAATCTCTGCCGATTCCCTTGGAGGAGAGGGCCGCGAGTCACTCAGCAGGCACAGGTGGTTTCGGAGTCGGGGAGCCACGACAGCGTCAGCAGGGCTCAGATGGTTCAGAGTTCGGGGAGCCGCGACAGCGTCAGCAGGGCTCAGGTGGTTCAGAGTTCGGGGAGCCGCGACAGCGTCAGCAGGGCTCAGGTGGTTCAGAGTTCGGGGAGCCACGACAGCGTCAGCAGGGCTCAGGTGGTTCAGAGTTCGGGGAGCCACGACAGCGTCAGCAGGGCTCAGGTGGTTCAGAGTTCGGGGAGCCGCGACAGCGTCAGCAGGGCTCAGATGGTTCAGGTCTTCTCTGCCGCTTGTCCCATCAGCACCCCTTGTTATACTCCCCCTCCTCTTTGAAGTCCGGAGTCCTCGCCGAAAGGGGTCTTGGTGCCTGGGGGCGGAGTGTCGGGACTTCCGGTCGTTCGGCCCTTTGATCTGTTCAGGTGGGTCTGGGAGGGACTCCAGACACCCAGCAGGCGAGGCGCCCGCTCACCGGGGGCCTGGTGGCTGATCGAAACCTTCCTTGGGGAGGAGACCAGAGGTGTGACCAGGACGGCGCCTCCCGGTCTGGCTTGGGGGGTTTCTCTCTCCCTCGGCCGGGCATGCGTGTTGGGGCCTTGGGGGGTTGCTGGGGCCTGGCCGGCCATCGGGATGTTGGGCCATGGTGGCCGGAAGTCTGACATCGGGGATCGGTACGTTTGCAGGGTGGCTTGCTGGTCGGGAGGGCCCACGCCACGAGGCCGGTCTCACCCGTGCCCCCCCCAGCTGTAAGGCGGGGAGAACTACCCATCCACAATCGGGACAGGCCATCCGCGTTGGCGTGGTCAGTCCCGGGGCGATGCTCCACTGTGAAATCCATCCCCTGGAGGGAAATTGACCATCGTAGCAGCTTGGGGTTTTCTCCTCGCATTTGCATCAACCACTGCAAGGGTCGGTGATCCGTTTGAACTCAGAAGTGGGTTCAGAACAAGTAGGGCCGTAGCTTTTTGAGGGCTGAGACTACTGCGAAGGCCTCTCTTTCAATGGTGCTCCACCGCTGTTCTCGAGGTAGCAACCTTCGGCTGATGAAGGCTATGGGCTGATCTATGCCTTTGTCGTTGAACTGTGAGAGGACTGCCCCGATCCTGAGAGTAGTCGGGGGCCTTGAGTACCGGAGCAGTAAATATAGCGGCTTTCAAGGCGTTGAACGCTTTTTGGCACGGGGGAGTCCATTGTATTTCCTTCGGGTGTTTTTTGGAGGTTAGCTCTGTGAGGGGGCCTGCGATGCTGCCATAGTTCCTAATAAACCTACGGTAGTAACCGGTGAGGCCCAGGAAGGCCCGGACTTCCGTTTGGGTCGTTGGGGGTTCCCAGGCCAGGATGGCGTCGATCTTCGGCTGGAGGGGGGCGACCTGCCCGCTTCCCACCTGGTGCCCCAGATAGATCACGGAGCCTTGTCCAATTTGACATTTGCTGGCTTTGATGGTTAGGCCGGCCTGGCGCAGGGCCAGCAGTACTTGTCGGAGGTGCTGGAGGTGCTCGGTCCATTGGGAGCTGAATACGGCTATATCGTCGAGGTACGCTGCGCTGAACCCCTCTAGTCCGGACAGGACCCTGTTCACCAGTCGCTGGAAGGTGGCCGGGGCATTTTTCATTCCAAACGGCATCACCCTAAAGCGGTAGTGCCCATCCGGGGTGGAGAAGGCGGAGCGCTCCTTGGCTCCCTCAGTGAGCGCAATCTGCCAGTATCCGAAGGTGCTGAGGTAGCGCGCCGGCCCCGAGGCGGTCGATGAGCTCGTCGGCGCGGGGGATAGGGTGAGCGTCCGTTCCGGTGACCGCATTGAGTCCTCGGTAGTCCACGCAGAATCTCAGCTCGGGGGCGACAACAGGGGCAGCCGCTTTCGGGACCAGGACCACCGGGCTGGCCCAGGGGCTGTCGGAGGGTTCAATCACCCCGAGGGCCAACATCTTAGCTACTTCGGTCTGGATGCAGGTTCGGACCCGATCAGGAACCTGGTAGGCTCGGTGTCTCACTGGCAGGCTGTCGCCGGTGTCTACGTCGTGGACCCACCAGTCGGTGACCCTAGGGGTTAGGGAGAAGAGGTCCGTGAATTGCCTTAGTAGCCGGCGACAGTCGTCGGACTGTTGGGGGGTGAGGGTGGTTGACAGTCTCACCCCCTCCACGGAGCCATCTGTCTCTTTAGCACTCAGGGGGTCTGGAAGGGGCTCTGTGTCTTCTTCAGTCCCATCGTCGGTGGCCAGGAGCAAACACAACTCCGTCCTCACAAAGTGGGGTTTGAGGCGGTTCACGTGGAGGACCCGGAGGGGGTTCTGCGGGGACTGCACATCAACTAGATAGGTGACTTGGCTCTTCCGCTTGACCATCTTGAAGGGACCAGTCCACTTGTCTTGGAGGGCGCAGGGTTTCACCGGGGCCATGACCCAGACCTGTTGGCCCGGCTGAAACTCGACCAGCGTGGCATTCTGGTCATACCAGCGCTTCATCTCTTCCTGGCTAGCCTCGAGGTTTGTCTCTGCGAGTTCTCGGAATTTCCGGGTCTGGTTGCGGAGCGCCAGGATATATCGGAACACATCAGGAGGAGTCCCCCGGAGAGTCGTTTCCCAACCCTCCTTGACCAGGCTCAGGGGTCCCCGGACGGGGTGTCCGTACAGAAGTTCGAACGGGCTGAACCCCAGAGATTTTTGGGGAACCTCTCGGTAGCCGAACAGGAGGCAGGGGAGGAGGACGTCCCATCTCCGGCGTAGGGGTTCTTCGAGGCCCATGATCATCCCTTTCAGGGTCCTGTTAAATCGCTCGACTAGGCCATTCCCTTGGGGGTGGTATGGGGTGGTGAACTTGTATGATACCCCGCACTGCTGCCATAGGGACCTCATGTATTTGGAGATAAAGTTCGTGCCACGATCACTCACGACTTCGCGAGGGAACCCCATGCGGGAGAAGATCTCCATCAAGGCCCGGCCTACCACGGGGGCCGTCACGGTGCGGAGGAGAATGGCCTCGGGGTAGCGGGTGGCATGGTCCACCAGGACGAGGATGAATCGTGGCCCTGGGCGGTCTTGGGATCCAGGGGTCCCACGATGTCGATTCCCACCCGCTCAAAACAACGGGGAAGGGTTGTAGCGGAGCCTTGCGTTTCCCCCCACTCTTTCCGCTGGCCTGGCACGTGAGGCAGGACTTGCAATGGGCCTCCACATTCGCTCGCATCTTGGGCCAATAGAAGTGGGTGACGAGTCGCTGGTAGGTCTTATCTTGGCCTAAGTGTCCTGCCAGGGGTACATCATGGGTCAGGCCCAGGAGAAGACTTCGGAAGCGCAGGGGTACCACCAGTACTCGGGCCGATCCCAGCTCAGCCGACTTCTGTTCGCTGTACAGGAGGCCGTTTTCCCAGTATATCCAATGGGTTCCGGACTGGTCGCCTGCTGCTTGGGCTTCGGCCTGTTGGGGTCCAGTGAGGGAAGGACAGGTGGCTTGTTCCTGGCAGAATTCTTCTCGGGAGGGACCTCCCTCGCAGTGCCACTGGGCCATTTCGGGCAGGTCCCCGAGCTCGGTCAGAGGCTCGGGGTCTGGATGCACTGACCCGTCATCGGGAATGGTTGCTTCTTCCGGAAGAGGGTCGTCGGGCTCGGGTAGTGCGTCCCGGACCTCGGGGACGGCGACTGTGTTCAGCGGTATGGCCTCACCTCCCTCGGAGGAAGGCAATCTGATAGTCATAGAGCGCATGGTGGCGCATACCCATTCGGGTAGGCCCATAATCTCTAGATGGGTTCTTCGTTCCACTTGTCCCCACGAGGAACTCTCAAGGTCGTTGCCCAGGAGGCAGTCTACGGGCTGGGAGGTTCGGACTGCCACCCTCAATTTACCGGTTACTCCCCCCATTCGAAGGGGACCAGGGCCATCCGGCATAGGCTCTCGGAATTGTCTGAAGATATGACTGGACAAAAGGCGTCGGGCAGGATCTGGTCTTCGGAGACCAGGTGGCAGTGGACCGCTGTGACACTCGCCCCGGTGTCGCGGAGGCCCTCGACGCAGTGACTGTTGACCGTCACCTGCTGTCGGTACTTCTTCGTGTTGGCGGGCGGGGGTGTTCCGGGGACCATCTCTCGGTCCCCTAGGGAGACCAGGGCCATGGCGGCTGGCTCCCATTCTTCGGAGTCTTCCATCTCTTCTCCTAGGGCTACGGAGGCCATTTGTCGAGCCGGAGGGGTTGTCGTTGCGGGTCGTTGGTACATGGGACACTGGGGGTCACTGGCATAGTGTCTGGTCTGTTGGCAGCGGAAACAGGTGATCTTGACTCGGGGTCCCGACCTCCCCGGTGGCCCGGTGCTGGCTGGAGGTGGGGCTGGAAAGTGAGGAGGTTGTCCTCTGGGGGGACTGTGCTGGGAGCCCCCTGGGAACTCTCTTGGTCGGCCTTGGTTCCCTCCGCCCCTCTGGCGGGGGGATCCCTGACTGTGGCGACCGTAGTCTCCCACGGGACCCCGGGAGGTCCGGGTGTTCACCCATCGGTCAGCCTCGACGGCCAGTTTTCGAGGGTCAGTGAGCTTGCTGTCCAGGAGGTGCTGGCGTAACTCCACAAAGCAATTGGCGGACAAGTGTTCTCACGCGATTAGGTCGAACAGCTCCTCAAAGGTGGAGACCTTGCTGCCCTTGACCCATCCGTCCAAGGCCCGGCTGTAAAAGTTCACGTACTCCACCCATGTGGTACCGGGTATCTTTTTGCAGTCTCGAAACCGTTGCCGGTACATTTCGGGGGTGAGCCCATATCTGGCTACTAGGGCCTCTTTCATGTGACTGTAGGAGTTCAGCACCGTGGAGGGCAGGTCTAGCAGGGTATCTCTCCCCTCGCTCAGGAACCGGCCCCACAACCCATCCCCCCAGTCTTTCTGCGGGACTCGGTGGGAGGTCATGGCATCTTCGTAGGCCTTGAACCATTGCTGGATGTTGTCGTTCTTGTAGTATTCTTTCACCACATCCTTGGGGATGTGGACCTTTGGTTCCACGACGGAGGAGAGGGGTTGATTTCCCGAGGGTCTGGCCTCCTCACTTTTAGCCTTGAGCTCGATCTCTTTCAGGCTGCGTTCGTGTTCTAGTTGGAGTTTTCTTTCTTCGTGTTCTCTTTGTTGTTTCTTTTTCTCGAGTTCTCCTTGTAGGCGTAATTGTTCTACTGCCAACTTTTTCTCGGCCAGTTTTAGCTCTCCCTCGATTTTCAGTTTTGCTAGCTCTAGTTCGTGGTTGCGGCCCCTTTCTCGGTCTGCTAGCTCCTCCGGGGATAGGCCCCCTTCTGGGGCGCTGCTCCTCCCCGGGATGCTTCGTGGTTCATTTGGCGGCTCTCCTTCTATTTGGGCCCGGGAAGCTCCTGCCTCGAGCCAGGTCTTCAATGCTCCCTGGAAATCCTCTTTCGTGCTTAATCCGGTGGTAGCGATTCCCAGGTCTTTGCAGAATTGTTTTAATTCTCGGTGCGTATAATATTCCAACTGGTCCTCTCGGAATGTCGTGCTTGTGTTGGTACCTGCGGCACCTAGGGAGGTTTCTCCTTCCATTTCTTTTCGGTAGTGCGTCAGTCGTTTACTGCACGATCTCTAGGTGTCGGCTCGGATCCCGTCGTCTGCCACCAAATGTTGGAAGGCGTTCTCCGGGGGGGCTTCGGAATACATTCCTGACCACCCGTTGACCCACCTCTCCCAGAGTTAGGCCGAGCAAGGGCGGGGAGGCCCTTCCTGGAAGGGTCTCGCACCTAGGATCGCACACGCTGCGCTTGCACTATCTGACAGAGGGACACCACACAGTAGTTCTTCGTAAGACCGTATACTTTATCGTAGACGTAGGGGATCTTTATGATCCGAAAATGCAGGTATTGAATCAGTGCCACAAGCGGCGGCGATCTCGGGATAGGGGTATGGGGGTAGCGGGACAGTCTTTGAGGTCGGTGTCTCTGCCGAGTATCCTGCGCATAGCTCTCAATCCTCGAGCTGGGGGACGTTGCTTCTCTCGGCAATCTCTGACGATTCCCTTGGAGGAGAGTGCCGCGAGTCACTCAGCAGGCACAGGTGGTTTCGGAGTCGGGGAGCGGCGACAGCGTCAGCAGGGCTCAGATGGTTCAGAGTTCGGGGAGCTGCGACAGCGTCAGCAGGGCTCAGGTGGTTCAGAGTTCGGGGAGCCGCGACAGCGTCAGCAGGGCTCAGCTGGTTCAGAGTTCGGGAAGCCGTGACAGCGTCAGCAGGGCTCAGGTGGTTCAGAGTTCGGGGAGCCGCGACAGCGTCAGCAGGGCTCAGATGGTTCAGGTCTTCTCTGCCGCTTGTCCCATCAGCACCCCTTGTTATACTCCCCCTCCTCTTTGAAGTCCGGAGTCCTCGCCGAGAGGGGTCTTGGTGCCTGGGGGCGGTGTGTCGGGACTTCCGGTTGTTCGGCCCTTTGATCTGTTCAGGTGGGTCTGGGAGGGACTCCAGACACCCAGCAGGCGAGGCGCCCGCTCACCGGGGGCCTGGTGGCCGATCAAAACCTTCCTTGGGGAGGAGACCAGAGGTGTGACCGGGACGGCGCCTCCCGGTCTGGCTTGGGGGGGTTTCTCTTTCCCTCGGCCGGGCATGCGTGTTGGGGCCTTGGGGGGTTGCTGGGGCCTGGCCGGCCATCGGGATTTTGGGCCATGGTGGCCGGAAGTCTGTGACATCGGGGATCGGTACGTTTGCAGGGTGGCTTGCTGGTCGGGAGGGCCCACGCCACGAGGCCGGTCTCACACTCCCTTGCGCTGCTTGCCCTCCTCCTGCTGTCTGTTGTGTTGCTGCAACCTCCATCGCATTGCTTGCCCTCCTCCTGCTGTCTGTTGTGTTGCTGCTTCCTCCGTCGCATTGCTTGTCCACCTCCTGCTGTCTGTTGTGTTGCTGCTTCGTCTCTCATGTTGCTTGCCCTCTTCTTGCTGTCTGTTGTGTTGCTGCTCCCTCTCTCCTCCCCCTGCACCTTCCTCATGATATATGTCCCCCGCTGTCCTCCACTGTCCTTTGTGTTGTTGCTTCCTCCCTCTTCCCTGCACCTCCCTCGCATTGCTTGCCCTCATCCTGCTGCCTGTTGCGTTGCTGATCCCTCTCTCCTCCACCTGCACCTTCCTCATGTCATTTGTACCCCTGACCTCCTCCCACTGTGCACAGTGATGAAGCTCCCTCCCTCTTCCCTGCACCTTCCTCATGTAATCGTCCCTCGACCTCCTCCCACTGTCCATTGTGTTGTTGCTCCCTCCCACTTCCCTGCACCTCCAGCGCGTTGCTTGCCCTCCTCCTGCAGTCTGGTGTGTTGTTGCTCCCTCCCTCTTCCCTGCAACTCCCTCGCATTGCTTGCCCTCCTCCTGCTGTCTGTTGTGTTGTTGCTTCCTTCCTCCTCCACCTGCACTACCCTCATGCTATTTGTCCCCCGACCTCCTCCAACTGTCTGTTGTGTTTCTGCTCCCTCCCTCTTCCCTGCACCTCCCTTGCGTTGCCTGCCCTCCTCCTCCTGTTGTTGTATTGCTGCTCCCTCCCCTGCACCTCCCTCATGTTATTTGTAACCTGACCTTCTCCCACATTGCTCTGTGTTGCTGCTCCTGTCCTCTTCCCTGCACCGCCCTCGCATTGCTTGCCCTCCTCCTGCTGCCTGTTGTGTTTTTTCTCCCTCCCCCTCCTGCACAATCCTCATGTTATTTGTCCCCCTGACCTCCTCCCATTGTCAGTTGTGTTGCTGCTCCCTCCCTTGCGCTGCTTGCCCTCGTCCTGCTGTCTGCTGTGTTGCTGAACCCTCCATCGCATTGCTTGCTCTCATCCTGCTGTCTGTTGTGTTGCTGCTCCCTCTCTCATGTTGCTTGCCCTCTTCTTGCTGTATGTTGTGTTGCTGCTCCCTCCGTTGCATTGCTTGCCCTCCTCCGGCTGTCTTGTGTTTCTGCTCCCTCGCGTTGCTTGCCCTCCTCCTGCTGTATGTTGTGTTGCTGCTCCCTCCGTTGCATTGCTTGCCCTCCTCCTGCTGTCTTGTGTTTCTGCTCCCTCGCGTTGCTTGCCCTCCTCCAGCTGTCTGTTGTGTTGCTGCTCCCTCCGTTGCATTGCTTGCCCTCCTCCTGCTGTCTTGTGTTTCTGCTCCCTCGCGTTGCTTGCCCTCCTCCTGCTGTATGTTGTGTTGCTGCTCCCTCCGTTGCATTGCTTGCCCTCCTCCTGCTGTCTTGTGTTTCTGCTCCCTCGCGTTGCTTGCCCTCCTCCTGCTGTCTGTTGTGTTGCTGCTCCCTCTCTCATGTTGCTTGCCCTCTTCTTGCTGTATGTTGTGTCGCTGCTCCCTCTCTCCTCCCCTGCACCTTCCTCATGTTATTTGTCCCCTGCCCTCCCCCACTGTCCTTTGTGTTGTTGCTTCCTCCCTCTTCCCTGCACCTCCCTCGCGTTGCTTGCCCTCATCCTGCTGCCTGTTGTGTTGTTGCTCGATCTCTCCTCCACCTGCACCTTCCTCATGTTATTTGTACCCCTGACTTCCTCCCACTGTGCACTGTGTTGCAGCTCCCTTCCTCTTCCCCGCACCTCCCTCATGTTGCTTGCCTTCCTCCTGCTGTCTGTTGTGTTGCTGTTCCCTCTCTCTTCCCCTGCACCTTCCTCATGTTATTGTCCCTCGACCTCCTCCCACTGTCCGTTGTGTTGTTGCTCCCTCCCTCTTTCCTGCACATCCCTTGTATTGCTTTCCCTCCTCCTGCTGTCTGTTGTGTTGCTGTTCCCTCTCTCTTGCCCCTCCCTCATGTTATTTGTCCCCGTGACCTCCTCCCACTGTCTGTTGTGTTGCTGCTCCCTCCCTCTTCCCTGTAACTCCCTCGCATTGCTTGCCCTCCTCCTGCTGTCTGTTGTGTTTCTGCTCCCTCCGTGCATTGCTTGCCCTCCTCCTGCTGTCTGTTGTGTTGCTGCTCCCTCCCTCTCTTTGCTTCCCCTCCTCCTACTGTCTGATGTGTTTCTGCTCCCTCGCGTTGCTTGCCCTCCTCCTGCTGTCTGTTGTGTTGCTGCTCCCTCCCTCCTCTCCCTGCATCACCCTCATGCTATTTGTACCCCGACCTCCTCCCACTGTGCACTGTGTTGCTGCTCCCTCCCTCTTCCCTGCACCTCCCACATGTTAATTGTCCTCCTCCTGCTGTCTATTGTGTTGCTTCCCTACACCACAGTTCCCCCTGTGCCTTCCAGCCCTCCCGTCCATCACAAAAAATATTTAAAAAGCCAAATAAACAGATATTGCACAGCAGACCTGGCTTTAAGAAACAATCATTGGTAAATGCAATAAGTTTTGCCTATGTGATTAACAATAAATTGTTTATTGTTGTAAGTTGTAGCTTTGTGAGCAGTTGTGCAATATTAGTTACTGAAACTCTGTTAAAGTGTTATGGCTTGTTTATTGAGAAAGGCAATATATTGTGCTGTTACTGTTGGTACTATAAAGAGGGGAGATTAAGTAAAGGGCGAAGGACAGATGGTACGAAGATCAGCTTCCAGAGGTATAATTAGCAAAATAGCACTATGAAGAAATCAGATGAAAGCAGGGCTGTAAACTATTTGCAAACTCTATGGGGAGGACATTGCTGCTTGTCACCTCCTCGCAGCATGATTTCAGTCGTTCTTAGTAACACCAACAAGAGCAAACCGTGTCGCTGCTCTTGTAGTAACTTTTCAACCGTTCCTGCTAGAAGCTATATTTTTATTAAAATCTGCAGATGATGCAGCAAATTATGTATTGTGTGACAAATGCTGATAATCGATAATTATGCAAAAATAGAACGGCCACATAATTGCATAATTCGATTGGTCCTGATATGAACAATTGTTGATAAGCTTTTCCCTTGAAGTGAAAATAAGCTGCGTATGGTGTGAGTAAGCATGGATTTTTTTTTTCTTCCAGATTTATGTAGCGCAAACTCGACCCAAAGGTATTGGAGCGCTTTACATGAGCACCGGTTACGTTACACAAGGACACATTCATTTTTAGATGTCGCCTGGCGATGCAGCGCCATGCACTGAACGCTAGGCGAGATCTATTGTTGTTGACTTGCTTTCGATGGGGGACAGGACATGTGCACGCGTACGGCACGGCCTGGAAAGGAGATGTGCACGCGTATGGTGCGAGCAGGAGTTGTAATAACGCCGCAAGCCGTACTCGTGCACATCAACTGTCTGTGCCGAAGCTTAACAGACAGGAGATTTGCACGTGTACGGCTCGCGGCGTTATCACAACACCTGCTCGCACCATATGCGTGCACATCTCCTGTCCAGGCGCTGCGCGCTTGCATGCATTATCAGCCGGTATTTAACCACCTGCAGGTTCCTGCTGAACCCCACTCACCGGCTCTTGTGGGGACTCTGCACTGCTCGATGGCAGGGGGGACTCGCCTCTTCACCCAGACACTGTTTGTGGCGCATCAACACGCGAGGCTCCGTCTTGCTCACAGGAGCCCGCCTGAAATCCTGCTCTGGCCGCACCATGTGGCATTCACAAAGGCGGGGTGGGCTCCCGCCGGACTTCCTCTACTGCTTGCCTTTGCGGGGTGGGCTCCCGCCTCGCTTCTCCGACACGCAGGCTGCAACACGCGGGGCTCCCTCAGCTCACGGGAGCCCCGGACACTTCCGGCCGCGCGCTACATGCCCCGCCCATGTCCCAGGCAAGGTTGCCTGACTTCCGGTTCGCGCTGAGAGCTGCCCGGAGAAGGCTTCCAGAACAGCTCTGGCTGCAGTGGTGAAACGCGGGGTGGGCTCCCGCCTCATCCTTTTACTTTGATGGTTACACAGTGACTCTTTTTTAGTCTCTAAGCACTATTTTATTTAAATAGTTTCTCCTACTGCAGGCACAACATGTTTTCCTGCAACGTCATGCACCCTTTCACTTTCTAAGCAGCCCGGGACAATAGCGGCTGCTTCTTTCAGTAGGTCTCCCATTTATAAGACTTTGAGCCATTGGCATTGTACATGACAATGCCTTTTATTTATGATTTAGTTATCAAAACATATAAATAAAAGACATTGTCATTTACAGTGCTAATAGCTTAAAGTTTCGCAAAGGCGAGACCTATTGCATTGCAAATGATTGTTTTTGGTAGGCACTGGGAGATTAAGTGATCTGCCCAGAATCACAGGATGTGGACGCGACCCCGATGCTCGAACCTTGGTTTCCCAGCTCCAATGTGGGAAGTCTAGCTGTCAGACCATGAACAACACAACTTTCATAAGCAGTCAAGGGTCCTGCCACACCCCTAATAACCCTTTAAGGCTCTGTCGCCAGCAGGAGAAAACGAAAGACCTGAAGCAGACATGAAGGCAGAGTAAACCATTCACACAATGGCGGGGAAATCTATGGGAGGAAATAAGACAGCACAGCAGGGAATAAAAGGCCATTTTTGACAGGCACGACCAAGAGTCGTTCCTGCTATCAATTCTTATAAAACGTCACTGATGGTGTCTAATTGGATTTCATTGAAGCGTGCCTTTAAACACTGAAAATAGGAAGTGTGATGCAAAGAGAGCTCTAATAGAGGCTAACCTATTATGTACCCGGTCCTTATTGTGAAGGAGAACAGAAAACTGCAAAGTCGTATAAAGATCCTCACTATCTGATATACATGTCTATAAAATGGCCATTTAAGACAATTATTTAAATAATTTTTTGGGGCTAAGTAGCTAACATTAAAAAAAATATTAAAGAAAACTGTAAAATTGCACAACTAACTGCTCAAACACCCTTTGCCAGCTTAGCGGGTGTTTCACTCCGAATAAATGTGATAGCATGATATGCTTATACTAATCGATTCTCACTGGCAAAACAAACGAGTGTCTTGCTACATTTGAATGCAATTAAAAACAAAACTGATGTACGAGTCCAGGGATTCAACGCTCTGCAGAGAAAACCAATTTAGAATAAATGAAGGGGTCAATGACGAAAATGACTAGGAAGGAGGCAATGGTGGCTCATACGCTCATAAGTTCTCATATAGATTTTCATACCACAGGTTTACCATTTCTATGCTCTTTGAATATCTGTTACCCATATTAATAATACTCGTGAGTGACCAAACTTACAGGATGAAAAACATACTTGGATTTAAATGGCATATTGGCCACTGTCCCACACAGAGCTCACAAGACCAAGAGTAACCTTTTCCACAATGTTGCCAGAGGTTGTGTACTGTCCTATATGTGGGCTCATAATTGTTGGAAGGCGTTCACCGGGGAGGCTGCGGAATGCGTTCCTGACCACCCGGGGACCCACCCCTCCTAGAGTTAGGCCGAGCAAGAGCGGGGAGGCCCTTCCTGGAAGGGTCTCGCACCTAGGATCGCACACGCTGCGCTTACACTCTTCTGATAGAGGGACACCACACAGTAGCTCTTCGTAAGACAGTATACTTTATCGTTAGTTGTAAGGGGATCTTTATGATCCAGAAGGCAGGTATGGAATTAGCGCCACAAGCGGCGGCGATCTCGTGATGGGGGTATGGGGGAAGCGGGACAGTCTTTGAGTCAGTGTCTCTGCGGAGTATCCTGCGCACAGCGCTCAATCCTCGAGCTGGGGGGATGTTGCTTCTCTCGGCAATCTCTGCCGATTCTCTTGGAGGAAGGTGCCGCGAGTCACTCAGCAGGCACAGGTGGTTCGTAGTTCGGGGAGCCGCGACAGCATCAGCAGGGCTCAGATGGTTCAGAGTTCGGGGAGCCGCGACAGCGTCAGCAGGGCTCAGATGGTTCAGAGTTCGAGGAGCCGCGACAGCGTCAGCAGGGCTCAGATGGTTCAGAGTTCGGGGAGCCGCGACGGCGTCAGCAGGGCTCAGATGGTTCAGAGTTCGGGGGGCCGCGACAGCGTCAGCAGGGCTCAGATGGTTCAGAGTTCGGGGATCCGCGACAGCGTCAGCAGGGCTCAGATGGTTCAGAGTTCGGGTAGCGTTCTTCGGTTCGGGGAGCGATCGAGCCGCGACCAGGTCAGCAGGCTCTCGTCAGTCCAGGTCTTCTCTGCCTCCCGTCCCTTCCGCACCCCTTGTTATACTTCCCCTCCTCTTTGAAGTCTGGAGTCCTCGCCGAGAGGGGTCTTGGTGCCTGGGGGCGGGGTGTCGGGGCTTCCTGTCGCTCGGCCCTTTGATCTGTTCAGGTGGGTCCGGGAGGGACTCCAGACACCCAGCAGGCGAGGCGGCTGCTCACCGGGGGCCTGGTGGCCGATCGAAACCTTCCTTGGGGAAGAGACTAGAGGTGTGACAGGGTCGGCGCCTCTCGGTCTGGCTTGGGGGGTTTCTCTCTCCCTCGGCCGGGCATGCGTGTTGGGGTCTGGCCGGCCATCGGGATGTTGGGCCATGGTGGCCGGAAGTCTGTGACATCGAGGATCGGTGCGGTTGCAGGGTGGCTTGCTGGTCGGGAGGGCCCACGCCACGAGGCCGGTCTCACACGTGCCCCCCCCAGCTGAAAGGCGGGGAGAACTACCCATCCACTTGGGGGTTCTCCTCGCTGAAGCGGAAGAATCGGGACAGGCCGTCCGCGTTGGCGTGGTCCGTCCCGGGGCGATGCTCCACAGTGAAATCCATCCCCTGGAGGGAGATGGACCAGCGTAGCAGCTTGGGGTTTTCTCCTCGCATCTGCATCAACAACCGCAAGGGTCGGTGATCTGTTTGAACTCGGAAGTGTGTTCCAAACAGGTAGGGCCGTAGCTTTTTGAGGGCCCAGACTACTGCGAAGGTCTCCCTTTCAATGGTGCTCCACCGCTGTTCTCGGGGCAGCAACCTTCGGCTGATGAAGGCTATGGGCTGATCTATGCCTTTGTCGTTGAACTGTGAGAGGACTGCCCCGATGCCGTGTTCCGAGGCGTCCGTCTGGACCACAAACTCCTGGGCGTAGTCGGGGGCTTTAAGTACCGGAGCAGTACATATAGCGGCTTTCAAGGCGTCGAACGCTTTCTGGCATGGGGGAGTCCATTGTATTTTCTTGGGGTGTTTTTTAGAGGTTAGCTCTGTGAGGGGGCCTGCGATGCTGCCATAGTTCTTAATAAACCTCCGGTAGTAACCGGTGAGGCCCAGGAAGGCCCGGACTTCTGTTTGGGTCGTTGGGGGTTCCCAGGACAAGATGGCGTCGATCTTTGGCTGGAGGGGGGCGACCTGCCCGCTTCCCACTTGGTGCCCCAGATAGATCACGGAGCCTTGTCCAATTTGACATTTGCTGGCTTTGATGGTGAGGCCGGCCTGGCGCAGAGCCAGCAGGACTTGTCGGAGGTGCTGGAGGTGCTGGGTCCACTGAGAGCTGAATACCGCTATATCTTCGAGGTACGCTGCGCTGAACCCCTCTAGTCCGGACAGGACCCTGTTCACCAGCCGCTGGAAGGTGGCCGGGGCATTCTTCATTCCAAACGGCATCACCCTAAAGCGGTAGTGCCCATCCGGGGTGGAGAAGGCGGAGCGCTCCTTGGCTCCCTCGGTGAGGGCAATCTGCCAGTATCCGCAAGTTAGGTCGAAGGTGCTGAGGTAGCGAGCGGCCCCGAGGCGGTCGATGAGCTCGTCGGCGTGGGGGATAGGGTGAGCGTCCGCTCGGGTGACCGCATTGAGTCCTCGGTCGTCCACACAAAACCTCAGCTCGGGGGCGACACCAGGGGCAGCCGCTTTCGGGACCAGGACTACCGGGCTGGCCCAGGGGCTGTCGGAGGGTTCAATCACCCCGAGGGCCAACATCTTCGCTACCTCGGTCTGGATGCAGGTTCGGACCCGATCAGGGACCCGGTAGGCCCGGTGTCTCACTGGCGGGCTGTCGCCGGTGTTCACGTCGTGGACACACCAGTCGGTGACCCCAGGGGTTAGTGAGAAGAGGTCCGTGAACTGCCTTAGTAGCTGGCGGCAGTCGTCGGACTGTTGGACTGTGAGGGCGGTTGACAGTCTCACCCCCTCCACGGAACCATCGGTCTCTTTAGCCCCCAGGGGGTCTGGAAGGGGCTCGGTGTCTTCTTCAGCCCCATCGTCGGTGGCCAGGAGTAAACTCAACTCCATCCTCACAAAGTGGGGTTTGAGGCGGTTCACGTGGAGGACCCGGAGGGGGTTCCGCGGGGACTGCACATCGACGAGATAGGTGACTTGGCTCTTCCGCTCGACCACCTTGAAGGGTCCAGTCCATTTGTCTTGGAGGGCGCAGGGTTTCACCGGGGCCATGACCCAGACGTGTTGGCCCGGCTGAAACTCGACCAGCGTGGCATTCTGGTCATACCAGCGCTTCATCTCTTCCTGGCTAGCCTCGAGGTTCGCCTCTGCAAGTTCTCGGAATTTCCGGGTCTGGTTGCGGAGCGCCAAGATGTATCGGAACACATCCAGAGGGGTCCCCCGGGGAGTCGTTTCCCAACCCTCCTTGACCAGGCTCAGGGGTCCCCGGACGGGGTGTCCGTATAGTAGTTCGAACGGGCTGAACCCCAGAGATTTTTGTGGAACCTCTCGGTAGGCGAACAGGAGGCAAGGGAGGAGGACGTCCCATCTCCGGCGTAGGAGTTCTTCGAGGCCCATGATCATTCCTTTCAGTGTCCTGTTAAATCGCTCGACTAGGCCAGTCCCTTGGGGGTGGTATGGGGTGGTGAATTTGTACGATACTCCGCACTGCTGCCATAGGGACCTCATGTATTTGGAGATAAAGTTCATGCCACGATCACTCACGACTTCGCGAGGGAACCCCACGCGGGAGAAGATCCCCATCAAGGCCCAGCCTACCACGGGGGCCATTACGGTGCGAAGGGGAATGGCTTCAGGGTAGCGGGTGGCATGGTCCACCAGGACGAGGATGAACCGGTGGCCCTGGGCGGTTTTGGGGTCCAGCGATCCCACGATGTCCATTCCCACCCGCTCAAAAGGGGTACTGACGACGGGGAAGGGTTGTAGTGGAGCCTTGCGCTTCCCCCCACTCTTTCCGCTGGCCTGGCACGTGAGGCAGGACTTGCAGTGGGCCTCCACATTTGCTCGCATCTTGGGCCAATAGAAGTGGGTGACGAGTCGCTGGTAGGTCTTATCTTGGCCTAAGTGTCCGGCCAGGGGTACATCATGGGCCAGGCCCAGGAGGAGATTTCGGAAGCGCAGGGGTACCACCAGTACTCGGGCCGATCCCAACTCGGCCGACTTCTGTTCGCTGTACAGGAGGCCGTTTTCCCAGTATACCCAGTGGGTTCCGGTCCGGTCGCCTGCTGCTTGGGCCTCGGCCTGCTGTTGGGGTCCAATGAGAGAAGGGCAGGTGGATTGTTCTTGGCAGAATTCTTCTCGGGAGGGACCTCCCTCGCAGTGCCACTGGGCCATCTCTGGCAGGTCCCCGAGCTCGGTCAGGGGTTCGGGATCTGGAGGCACCGACCAATCGTCGGGAATGGTCGCTTCTTCCGGAAGGGAGTCGTCGGGCTCGGGTAGTGCATCCCGGACCTCGGGGATGGTGACTGTGTTTAGCGGAATGGCCTCACCTCCCTCGGAGGAAGGCAATCTGAGAGTCATAGAGCGCGTGGTGGCGCATACCCACTCGGGTAGGCCCATCATCTCTAGATGGGCTCTTCGTTCCACTTGTCCCCACGGGGAATTCTCAAGGTCGTTGCCCAGGAGGCAGTCTACGGGCTGGGAGGTTCGGACTGCCACCCTCAACTTGCCGGTGACTCCCCCCCATTCCAAGGGGACCAGGGCCATCCGGCATAGGCTCTCGGAATTATCTGACGATATGACCGGACAAAAGGCGTCGGGCAGGATCTGGTCTTCGGAGACCAGGTGACAGTGGATCGCTGTGACACTCGCCCCCGTGTCCCGGAGGCCCTCGACGCGGTGACCGTTGACCGTCACCTGCTGTCGGTACTTCTTCGTGTTGGCGAGCAGGGACGTTCCGGGGACCATCTCTCGGTCCCCTAGGGAGACAAAGGCCATGGCGGCTGGTTCCCATTCTTCGGAGTCTTCCATCTCTTCCCCCAGGGCTACGGAGGCCATTTGTCGAGCCGGCGGGGTTGTCGTGGCGGGTCGTTGGTACATGGGACATTGAGGGTCACTGGCATAGTGTCCGGTCTGTTGGCAGCGAAAACAGGTGATCCTCACTCGGGGCCCCGACCTCCCCGGTGGCCCGGTGCTGGCCGGAGGTGGGGCTGGAAAGGGCAGAGGTTGTTCTCTGGGGGAACTGTGCTGGGATCCCCCCGGGAGTTCTCTTGGTCGGCCTTGATTTCCTCCGCCCCTCTGGCGGGGGGGTCCCTGATTGTGGCGACCGTAGTCTCCCACGGGACCCCGTGAGGCCCGGGTGTTCACCCATCGGTCAGCCTCGACGGCCAGTTTTCGAGGGTCCATGAGTTTGCTGTCCAGGAGGTGCTGGCGTAACTCCACAAAGCAATTGGCGGACAAGTGTTCCCATGCGATTAGGTCGAACAGCTCCTCAAAGGTGGAGACCTTGCTGCCCTTGATCCCCCCGTCCAAGGCCCGGCTGTAAAAGTTCACGTACTCCACCCATGTGGTACCGGGTATCTTCTTGCAATCTCTAAATCGTTGCCGGTACATTTCGGGGGTGAGCCCATATCTGGCTACTAGGGCCTCCTTCATGTGACTGTAGGAGTTCAGCACCGAGGAGGGTAGATCTAGTAGGGTATCTCTCCCCTCGCTCAGGAACCGGCCCCATAACCCAGCCCCCCAGTCTTTCTGCGGGACTCGGTGGGAGGTCATGGCGACTTCGTAGGCCTTGAACCATTGCTGGATGTCGTCGTTCTTATAGTATTCCTTTACCACATCCTTGGGAATGTGGACCTTTGGTTCCATGACGGAGGAGAGGGGTTGCGTTCCCGAGGGTCTGGCCTCCTCACTTTTAGCCTTGAGCTCGATCTCTTTCAGGCTGCGTTCGTGTTCTAGTTGGAGTTTTCTTTCTTCGTGCTCTCTCTGTCGTTTCATTTCCTCGAGTTCTCCTTGTAGGCGTAATTGTTCTACCGCCAGTTTCTTTTCGGCCAGTTTCAGCTCTCCCTGGATTTTTTATTTTGCCAGCTCTAGTTCGTGGTTGCGGCCCCTTTCTCGGTCCGCTAGCTCCTCTGGGGATAGGCCCCCCTCGGGGGCGCCATTCCTCCCCGGGGTGGTTCGTGGTTCGTTTGGCGGCTCTCCTTCTGTTTGTGCCCGGGAAGCTCCTGCCTCGACCCAGGTCTTTAATGCTCCCTGGAAGTCCTCTTTCGTGCTTAATACGGTGGTAGTGATTCCAAGGTCTTTGCAAAATTGATTCAGTTCTCAGTGCGTATAAGATTCCAACTGGTCCTCTCGGAATGTCGTGCTCGTGTTGGTACCTGCGGCACCTAGGGAGGTTTCTCCTTCCATTTCTTCTTGGTAGTGCGTCAGCCGTTTACTGCACGATCTCTAGGTGTTGGCTCGGATCCCGTCGTCTGCCACCAAATGTTGGAAGGCGTTCACCGGGGAGGCTGCAGAATGCGTTCCTGACCACCCGGGGACCCACCCCTCCTAGAGTTAGGCCGAGCAAGAGCGGGGAGGCCCTTCCTGGAAGGGTCTCGCACCTAGGATCGCACACGCTGCGCTTACACTCTTTTGATAGAGGGACACCACACAGTAGCTCTTCGTAAGGCAGTATACTTTATCGTTAGTTGTAAGGGGATCTTTATGATCCGGAAGGCATGTATGGAATTAGCGCCACAAGTGGCGGCGATCTCGTGATGGGGGTATGGGGGTAGCGGGACAGTCTTTGAGTCAGTGTCTCTGCGGAGTATCCTGCGCACAGTGCTCAATCCTCGAGCTGGGGGGATGTTGCTTCTCTCGGCAATCTCTGCCGATTCTCTTAGAGGAGGGTGCCGCGGGTCACTCAGCAGGCACAGGTGGTTCGTAGTTCGGGGAGCCGCGACAGCGTCAGCAGGGCTCAGATGGTTCGTAGTTCGGGGAGCCGCGACAGTGTCAGCAGGGCTCAGATGGTTCAGAGTTCGGGGAGCCGCGACAGCGTCAGCAGGGCTCAGATGGTTCAGAGTTCGGGGAGCCGCGACGGCGTCAGCAGGGCTCAGATGGTTCAGAGTTCGGGGGGCCGCGACAGCGTCAGCAGGGCTCAGATGGTTCAGAGTTCGGGGAGCAGCGACAGCGTCAGCAGGGCTCAGATGGTTCAGAGTTCGGGTAGCGTTCTTCGGTTCGGGGAGCGATCGAGCCGCGACCAGGTCAGCAGGCTCTCGTCAGTCCAGGTCTTCCCTGCCTCCCGTCCCTTCCGCACCCCTTGTTATACTTCCCCTCCTCTTTGAAGTCCGGAGTCCTCGCCGAGAGGGGTCTTGGTGCCTGGGGGCGGGGTGTCGGGGCTTCCTGTCGCTCGGCCCTTTGATCTGTTCAGGTGGGTCCGGGAGGGACTCCAGACACCCAGCAGGCGAGGCGGCCGCTCACCGGGGGCCTCGTGGCCGATCGAAACCTTCCTTGGGGAAGAGACCAGAGGTGTGACAGGGTCGACGCCTCTCGGTCTGGCTTGGGGGGTTTCTCTCTCCCTCGGCCGGGCATGCGTGTTGGGGTCTGGCCGGCCATCGGGATGTTGGGCCATGGTGGCCGGAAGTCTGTGACATCGAGGATCGGTGCGGTTGCAGGGTGGCTTGCTGGTCGGGAGGGCCCACGTCACGAGGCCGGTCTCACAATAATGGTTCAAAAATGGTACATCCAAGCCATGTCTAGTTATGACAAACAAAAATTGAGAAAAACAGATCGATTACAAGGGTGCGTAGACGATTGCCAAAATTCAACCAACTTGCAGCTGTCTTTTGAGGCATTTCATGCCAAAACACAATACAAACATAAGTTGTGTTTATTTAAGTTTGTTTTCTTTTGTACACGTTTAAATTGTATTTGGCTGAAATCAAAGTGTACTTATAGGATTTTCCAACATCACCAACACTATAAGAAACATAACTAAATAAAACAAGTCTGGCAATGCTAATCACAACAGATGGCAACACACCATGCTTCACAATGTTAAAATAAACATTTTGATCAAAGCCATGTACTAAATCACAGTACTCATGACTAAGGAAGATCTCGGGTACAGTAAAAGACCAAAAACCCAATAACGACATTGTTGGAAACGGGTAGCGTGGTGCAGAGCGGGTGGGCCAAACTCTGGAGGAAATGTGCAAAGCATCCACGCAGTACAAACAGACGACACACAAGGCACACTACCAAAAGAGACGCTACACCAGTTTGTGTAAGAATAACTTTTGTATTGTCAAAACACAAGGTATTATTAGCAATCTCTATTCTGCGCCAACCGGCGCCAAGGCAATATGTACAGGGGGGAATTATCTACGTAGCAAGGCCAATTGGGCCCCTACCAGAACCATTGCGACCAACAGATAAAATAAATGGACGTGAGGAATAAAGGTACAATCCATCGGCTTCAAACCGGCAACAAAATCATCAGGGCGTGACATTAGACAATAGGCCGGAACACCTGTACTAAAACATCATGACATCACCATAAGTGTAAGTGACATGAACACCCCTGAGGCAGGAAAGCTGTAAGGGGAACACATTGGGCATCCACCTGTGGACATAAACATAACAGGCATGAAGCCTTCTTCATTAGGGTAAAACGTCAGGTAACATCACATTAGGCATTAGCAGATGTAAAGACATTACTCTCGAGCCTGAACCTGTGGACATAAAAATTAGGCATGAAGCATTCTTCATTAGGGTAAAACGTCAGGTAACATCACATTAGGCATTAGCAGATGTAAAGACATTACTCTCGAGCCTGAACCTGTGGACATAAAAATTAGGCAGAGCTCACGAGGCAGAACACCAACAGTAACCGTGTAGCCGCCGGCAGTCGCTGGCGAGGCCATGCACTTAGCCTAACTCAGCATTAACAGTGGGAATAAACAACATTAGCAGTACACTTTACATAAATGCACCGGGGAATGGAGGCATCATTAGGTACCCCACCCTCAGTAGTCAGGGAATTACTCTCCGGTCGCCAGCACACTAGGCGCAAAACCACCCCGCACCATCTTGATGAGAAGGCACATTATGCCCTATGGGGGCCATAACCTAAACAGTGATGCAGTCATTGAGGGGAAACGGCCCACATTATGAGCGCCATCAGCCTTTGGCGTCACCAGGTCCTGGGAGTCTCTGTCCGGGGGCTCTGGGGTACCCCACCAACAATGTCCCCTGGGGCTGGTTAGTCCTAGACGCTACCGCGTCGAGGGAGTACCTCTCTGGGACTCTCAGATCCAAAATTAGGTGGCCCACAAAGCTCTGGCCAGATGGGGGTCCCCTCCCAGGACCCGAGGCTGAAAGAAAAATGCCTCACGTTGCAGCGACCCAGTAACCGCGGCATCGCTGTGTAGCCCCCGGGGCACCGTGGCCCGGTCTGCAGTGGAGCCCTCACTCCGGGGAGGGGCTTCAAAACAATTATGCTGGCTCGTTGCAGCTGCCCGCTGTCAAGTGGGACAGCTGGGAAACACCCAAGCCGTTACGGGCACTCCCGGGGTCTCTGGGGAGGGTCCGAAGGGGCGGGCACTGACACTGTGCCCCGCTGCCCCCCCTCCTGCTCCAACAGTCCCCCACTGAGGCCCTCACTCACCGTCGATCCATCGGGGCAGGCTCCGGGCAGCACGGCTCCACACGGGGCTTCCCTCGGCTCACGGGGAGCCCCGACATACGCCGCACCTCCTCCGGCTTCACCCGGGCCCCCTCCTGGGACCCGGGGCTTCGAGGCAGCCTCAGTAAGGCTGCAGACGTCCTCGGGGCGGCTGAACCAGCGCGGGGTAGGCTCCCGCCTGGCCTCTCTGATCACTCCTTCCCCCTCCGGGCCGCCGTCCAGCGTGGGGTAGGCTCCCGCCTGGATTCCTCTTCCGGTCGGCTTCCTGCTGCGGGGCGGGACTTCCCCCCGGGACACTCCTGTCAGCGCCAATCACAGCGCGGCTCCCTCGATGTCATGGGGAAGCCCGCGCGGCGCTGATTACCGGCTGGTGACAAATGCGGGGTAGGCACACGCTTTCAGATACACGTCACAGCAGCACAAATGCGGGTGGGCACCCGCTGAAGGCATACAAGGGCGGGGTGGGCTCCCGCAATGTTTAAATTTAGGCAAAAGGCGGCTGTTACGCGGGGTGGGTTCCCGCTCCGCTTTCCTTAAGTTCAAAGGTGCTCGAACCATGGGGTGGCCTCCAGCTGGGTTCTTTAAGCGCTCCGAGGTGGCACACACGCGGCGCTTCCCAATTAACCAGTTCTTCTCCCCACACAGCGCTACCAGGGCCGTAGATATAGCGCTTCCCAGGCGCT
This sequence comes from Triturus cristatus, assembly GCF_964204655.1. NCBI lineage: Eukaryota > Metazoa > Chordata > Amphibia > Caudata > Salamandridae > Triturus > Triturus cristatus. The sequence continues at coordinate 46,878,741 of NC_140589.1, forward strand.
AGGTAGCAGGCAGGACACAGTAACTCCAGCGTAGCGCCCACCAAGTATAGCGCTCACCTTGCACAGGGCATGCGGTCAGGGTCCCACGAGGCGCTGGCTGGGTCCTGCACTCTTGGTTGAGGGTTTCATGAGGGGGGGGAGTTGAGTTGGTGGCTGAAGGCGGACTAATTAGTCTCTGCAGGTCGTCCCTGGGTTCTCCTCCCGCCGGGCTAGATCAGGTTAGTCCAGGATCCCTCACTCAACTTAAAAGGCAGCGCCTAAGCCCTGTCACTTCCAGTGGCATAGGTCCCTGACTAGGCCCTACCGCCTAAAACTCCTGCGGAGGTTCCTCCAGGTCAGCATCGCCCCAACTATAGGTTTCCCTCGCCCTGTGGACAGTAGAGGGGTGTAGGTAAGCTCAGGGCCCAGCACACAGGCCCAGGAGGCGGTAACCCCTGGCAGCAGGTCCCCTCTCTCTCAGGTCCACCCTCTGACTGAGCACATGGCAGGCCAGCTCCGCCCTTTATACGCCCCTCACCCCACCTACCAGACAGTGCCAGAAGCTTCTAGAAGCGTCTGGGGAAACTGGTTCTAACTGGCCTAGGGGGAGGGGTAGAGCACCCTGGGTGCCAGGCTTCCCTCCAAAAGCTGGGGTTGCTGGGAAATAACCACTAGACTGTTAACCCAGCTCAGTCAGACGGCACAACCACACAGCAATGGCATCCATTTTAAAGGTTACATGTTTTAAAATGGGGGAACTCAGTCTGCGTACACCATCGCACAGCATTCAATACTTGCATTCATATATCATGTAGTTCCATGAAAGCGAAAAATTCAGGGGAAAGGGCCAAGTCCAACACAACCCCCTTCCAGCCAAAAGCCAGGGTAGACCGATAAATGCCTTGATGGGTTTCCCTGCTTGGGGCGAGAAAAGGTGGACGCAGGCCCGCAACTGCAGGAGCACCCGCAGGTTCTCCTCCACTCTGGAACCCGATGGATCCCTCTTTCAAACCTTCCTCGACCGACTAAGCCACCACCCGGGGGTTCCCTAGCTGGTTGTGGCCAGGACTGGCCCCTGGGCCATCCAGATGTCTCTGGCCCTTGCGGTCTCAAAGAGTGGGGGGCAGTAACCCCAGGCCCGTAGTACCCATTGACCACTCTCTTCCTCCTCCTTGCAGTTCCAAACTGCCACTGGTCCTCCCACCTGGGGTCCGCACCCTCAGGCTGACCAGCCCTCAGGGGCGAGGCTCTCCTCCCCCTACCTCTCCTTCTGGGGTTCCTCACCCTACTCCCCTGCAAGGCACCCTCAGACCACCACTCTCTCCCTAGTCCAGGGCCTTGACCCTGCAACTGGTTCCCCAACCTAGGGTCTAAACCCTTAGGCTGCACCGGTGCCAGGGGCGAGTCCTCCCTCCCCCTGCACCCCCTCCCAGAGTTCCGCACCCTCCCAACGGGAGTAGTACCCCTAGAAGACACATCTGGGGGGGCACTGCTAACAGATGCCCCACCCGCCATGTCAGGCAGTACCTGTCCCTGGCCTCCCAACCTAGGATCTAAACCCTGTGGCTAAGCCGTTGCCAGAGGCGAGACCTTCCTCCCTCTGCACCCCCTTCCAGAGTTCTGCACCCTCCCACCTGGAGAAGTACCCCTGGAAGTCAATTCTGGGGGGACACTGCTTACAGATGTCCCACCCTCCAGGTCAGGCAACCCCTCAACCTGGCATTCCAGCCCAGGATCTAAACCCTGCGACTGGGCCGACCCCAGAACCTCGGGAGTTCTGATTACAGACGCCCCTGGTTCTCCTGACACTAGGGGCTCCCCTTCACTGGACGGCACATCAGGACAGCCTAGGCTCCCAACCTGGGGCTCCCTTATGGAACTCTCCAGGCCCTGAGACTGCGGTTGGGGCACCTCGGGACACCTCCCCGTCTCACTCCTTCCTGTAGATAGGACGTGAGGCCCTACAACCCTCTCACTTCCCTGGGACCTAGCTGGGCTATTCGCCACCTCTCCCACCTCGCTGGGTTGGAAGATCCCTGCACCACCCCTTTCAGGGTCACTCCCCAATGCCTCCTCAGACACCCTGGCACTCACCCAGAGGTCTGCCTCCCGTGCAAGCTCCCTGGGGTCGGAGAACCCGCACTGTAACAGGTGGTGAAGCAACCTTGGGAAACAATTCCTGAGCATGTGCTCCTTGATGACTACCTGGCACAGCCCTTTCCAATCATTCACTGCACTCCTGACCACCCAATCCTCCAATGTAGTCCAACACACCTCTGCAAACTCCCCCCAGGACTGGTGGGACAGTTTCCCCCTGCCCCTGAACTCTACCCTGTCCCCCTCCTCCTGGGAATCAGGTACCGTCTCACGGGCTCTGGGAGTGGGACACCCTACATTGGATCCACTCTCGCTGCCACCACTGGATCCCACATTTACTGGTGAATCCAGACCACAGAAACCACTCTCAGGGGACAACCTACCCTCCCGAGCTAGTCTCTCCCTGGTAAAGGCCCTCTCTGCCTCAGCCATCCGTTCCTGCGCTAGGACCTTCTCAGTCTCTAGCCTCCTCTCCTCCACACTCAGCCGCGCTAGCTCCACTCTGAGCCTTTCCAGCGCCAGCTGATGCTCCCTTCCTTCCCTCCTATCCACCCACTCTTCTGAGGACAGGGAAAGGGATGGGGCAGTGCCCCCGGGACTGGACCCAGCGCGGGACTCCCTAACTCTGGTATCCTTACTCGCTACTGGCGTCTCCACCCGATCATTTTCTTCCTCCTCGTCAGTGTCACCACCCTCCGGGGTTATGGACTGGGCACCCTCACTCTCGGAGTCCTCCCCTCTCTGGAGGTCCTCCTCCGGGTCTCCACTAAATCCACCCTTTAAATATGTGGAGGGGTAATCTGACAGGTCCCCACCGATCTCTAGGGGTTCCCCCCTCTTGAGGGCCTCATAGAGAAATAGCTTCCGGCGTGTGTTGCCTACTGGGAGTATCCCTCTCTCCCTGCAGAAATACATCACCTCCTGCTCCATGTACTCCATAAGGCAAACCTCCTCGTAGGTCAACCTCATCCTGGCAAGGTACACTCGGGACACACCACCCACAGTGCAACAGGGGAACACAATTTAAAACACACTTCCAGGAGGAAAGCACAATCAAGAAAAACAATAATCCCCCAAACCCTGAGATTACTTCAAGGCTCAGTTTGCAGTGCAACCCGTTGTCGCTGTGGCACTGCGCAAACACAAGTCCTATCCCACCGCTGCCACCAATGTTGGAAACGGGTAGCCTGGTGCAGAGTGGGTGGGCCAAACTATGGAGGAAATGTGCAAAGCATCCACTCAGTACACACAGGTGACACACAAGGCACACTACCAAAAAAGACGCTGCACCAGTTTGTGTAAGAATAACTTTTGTATTGTCAAAACACAAGGTATTATTAGCAATCTCTATTCTGCGCCAACCAGTGCCAAGGCAATATGTACAGGGGGGAATTATCTACGTGGCAGGGCCAATCAGGCCCCTACCAGAACCATTGCGACCTACAGATAAAATAAATGGACGTGAGGAATAAAGGTACAATCCATCGGCTTCAAACCGGCAATAAAATCATCAGGGCGTGACATTAGACAATAGGCCGGAACACCTGTACTAAAACATCATGACATCACCATAAGTGTAAGTGACATGAACACCCCTGAGGCAGGAAAGCTGTAAGGGGAACACATTGGGCATCCACCTGTGGACATAAACATAACAGGCATGAAGCCTTCTTCATTAGGGTAAAACGTCAGGTAACATCACATTAGGCATTAGCAGATGTAAAGACATTACTCTCGAGCCTGAACCTGTGGACATAAAAATTAGGCATGAAGCATTCTTCATTAGGGTAAAACGTCAGGTAACATCACATTAGGCATTAGCAGATGTAAAGACATTACTCTCGAGCCTGAACCTGTGGACATAAAAATTAGGCATGATGCATTCTTCATTAGGGTAAAACGTCAGGTAACATCACATTAGGCATTAGCAGATGTAAAGACATTACTCTCGAGCCTGAACCTGTGGACATAAAAATTAGGCAGAGCTCACGAGGCAGAACACCAACAGTAACCGTGTAGCCGCCGGCAGTCGCTGGCAAGGCCATGCACTTAGCCTAATTCAGCATTAACAGTGGGCATAAACAACATTAGCAGTACACTTTACATAAATGCACCGGGGAATGGAGGCATCATTAGGTACCCCACCCTCAGTAGCCAGGGAATTACTCTCTGGCCGCCAGCACACTAGGCGCAAAACCACCCCGCACCATCTTGATGAGAAGGCACCTTATGCCCTATGGGGGGCATAACCTAAACAGTGATGCAGTCATTGAGGGGAAACAGCCCACATTATAAGCGTCATCAGCCTTTGGCGTCACCAGGTCCTGGGAGTCTCTGTCAGGGGGCTCTGGGGTACCCCACCAACAATGTCCCCTGGGGCTGGTTAGTCCTAGACGCTACCGCATCGAGGGAGTCCCTCTCTGGGACTCTCAGATCCAAAATTCAGGGGCCCACAAAGCTCTGGCCAGTTGGGGGTCCCCTCCCGGGACCCGAGGCTGAAAGAAAAATGCCTCACGTTGCAGCGACCCGCAACCGCGGCGTCACTGTGTAGCCCCCGGGGCATCGTGGCCCGGTCTGCGGTGGAGCCCTCACTCCGGGGAGGGGCTTCAAAACAATTATGCTGGCTCGTTGCAGCTGCCCGCTGTCAATCGGGGCAGCTGGGAAACACCCAAGCCGTTACGGGCACTCCCGGGGTCTCTGGGGAGGGTCCAACGGGGCGGGGACCGACACTGTGCCCCTCTGCCCCCCCTCCTGCTCCAACAATCCCCCACTGAGGCCCTCACTCACCGTCGATCCATCGGGGCTGGCTCTGGGCGGGGGAAATTGCAAAATGGTGCATTTTACAACACATTTTTCATTATATATTCAATTGTCTTAGTGTTTACAGCATAGTACATGATTTCCTTACAGGGTATGAGCATACAGCAATCTTTATCGGGGTTCTTCAATGATTCCCTGACTATCACCCTCCAACAGTGCCTCTCTTCTCTCCTCAGCCCCTCTCTCACATGTATTTCATTTGTTTTATAGCACCTTTCATGCCAGTGTAGGATGTCAGAGCACTTTACATCACACACACACATACAGAGACAATGAATAGAAAATGTTACATAAGACAAAGGGGACTACGAGGTGTAGGATTCATGTCGCTGATACTGGTAGGCATTTTTTAAGAGTCCTTGGTCTGCAGAAGCACAAACTCAGGATTCAATACGTAACACAGTGGTTAGGGTTGGCTTTACTAACAAGAATGTATTTCTACCCGCACAAACCCTTTGTAGCAACACTGAAAGACTGGAAAACTCATAACTTTCTAACCTGTACCATACAGTTTGCATAAAGCTCTTTCATGGCAGTTCATAGCTCAGTGTGCTATACAATGATTACAATTTATGAACTGCACAGTAACAAAAGGATCTCTGTGACAAATGCAGTAACCCACTGTGCTATCCACATAACATACAGTTCTCTGGTCTGCATGATACACGTTCTTTGCAGCAGGTATATTAACCCTCTGCACTATGTTGGATGAGTCGAACTGCCACTACACAAAACTCCATCAGGAAGATTAATCATCAGAGATATCTTGACACCATTATTGTTGCCTAAAAACTGCTGTATATACAAGGAACTTTGCAGCAGGTGCTTTTAAAACCATAACATATTTCAAAACACAGGGAGGCTTGAAATTAAAGTGGGTGCTGAGTGAATTATGCCGGCCGGCTGATTTTGTTACTTGGGGCTGATATTGTAGCACTGCAGTAACAAAACCGGCTGACAAGTAACAAGGCAAAAACAACTCACAGCCTTCCACCCTCCCGGGTAAACATCCGATAGCGGCTAACGCCAGTCCAGCCTTGTCTACTAGACATTACAGAGGAGCTCCGTAGGGGCAGCATTCACCATGATACATGGGATAGAGGTCGAGAGTTATCATCGCTTGGCACAACTTGCGGCACTGCATCAAACGGAAAGAGCAGGAATACGCCATAATTCATAACATATGGCGCACTCCTGCTTTTTCTCTCTCTCTCTCTCTGCACCGGTTCCACATCTGGCTTCCAAGCACCAACACAGGAACACTTGCCCCATGGTAAATGGGTGTCTGCATTACAGCCAAGAATGTTTTTGTGCACCTTCCTTCACATAAACAATCACCAGAGGCAATTCCCTCCTTCTATATGTGCCTCAGGATCAGGGCCGGACTGGGAACCCAAAGCAGCCCTGGCCATTTAGTTCTGCTAGCCCCCCCCCGGGGGGAGGTGCAAGGTTGATTCACTGCTGCTTTTTTTTTACTGGAGGCCGATATTGCAGCACCGCTGCAAAACCGACCCACAGTAACAAAACCGCCCACACTGCTGTAAACCGACCCCACCTTTCCAGCCTCCAGGGGAAACGGCCAATGCCCACTATGGCCAGTCCGGTCCTGGATCCTGATGTAGATACAAATGGCCCAGGCAATACCGAATGACCCTCTGGCTCTGGCGGGATTCCAGAGAACAGGCCAAACTGACTTCTTTCTATGATCCACCCCAAGGTCTGGATTCATTCGTATCCATTTCATCAGAAAAATACGATATCTCCCCATCCACGAAGCCCCCCTTCTGGAGCTGTGCTATCTCCCATTGGTGACAGCCCAGACTGCTGATGGCCTCATCTAACAGGTGACAATTTCTCCCCTGATCAGCTAGGTCAACTGAACTTGTCCAAACGTTTACAACTCATTCCCTTATACTGCTTAACTTAGAGAGTGCTATCACCATGGGTTCTGAGGCTGACTGAAAAGTGATATCTTTCCTTCTGTGACTGGCGGGACCCCCCCACACCTGCCTCCAGCTGACATCTCATGCTAGGTAGGGGTGGCTAGCTGGTGTGGGGGGCATTTGAGAGCAGCGGGACGCCCTTACTAGATGGCTGATGCGACCTCCAGGCCATGTATTGATAACACATAGATGCAAAATCTTCTGCTTTACCTATTTGTTCAACACACGCCCACATGAAGCTCACCAGTGCTTTCGACTCTCCTGGACAGATGTCTTTGTATTGTTGTTACTACTACCCTGGTTAGGGGTCACTCAATATCTAATGCTGTGGGTCCAAGACCCTCCATGTGCAAGCCACAGCAGAGCTGCTGTGATATTGCAGGCAGATGAGCAAAGGAATCGGAGAGGCACACCCCAATCCCGGCAGGTGCACTACCCATACACATGTAATGCACTCAGAGGATTACTCTTTGATACCACGGACATTAGGAGGATGCACACCATGAATACATGTTACAAAATCCACTCAGTCTTCAAGCATAGGGGGTGCAAATATCTTTGCTCCAGGAAACTCACATTACATCTGTAGAGAGCACTGAACACCAAAAGCGGTGGCGTGGCCAGAGTTTTACTACCAACTACTGTGCATATGCCAGGGAAGTCTTCATCTTGAATGAGGTACAGGCGGGAGCGCCATTTGCAGTGGGAACGGTCAAGAGGGAAGATTCTTCTTGGTAGAGAGTACATTATACAGAACTCTGTGGGGTCGGGAAGCATCTATTCCTTAAACACGGACTAGCACACATTGCTTGGCAGGCTATCAGAGCAGCTAGTGCGATGGGTCCATGTCCCATGGATCTTAGAGGGCAATTTTAAGTGCATCCTGGACACTATTCTAGGCGGGTCACACCCACCCCTTCCACAGACCCAGATAGTACAGAATTCAAAGTCACTGTAACACTGACAGAACCAATGGTGCATGGTAGTGTTGTGTAGTTCCTACTAATCTGCAGGATCTGTGCATTGTTTGGACAACATAAACTAGGGGCTTGGCCCCAGGACTGGTTCCGGACACCCCCACAGGATATGTTGGGTTACAGACCAGCTAGATCACAGTGCTACTATAAGCCCCCCTAACCTACCAGAGAGCGAATGGTTTCTGGCAACCACTGAACATGACAACTCTGACCCCTCAGGGATCGTGGGAACAGTACAGAACCTTTCGCTCAGTCACTCGTGCTCACTTATTCTCAGAGAAGCATAAAAAGAATACACTGTGGGACGTTTTCAATATGTTTATTTATATTGTATAAAATACTTGGGCTGCAATGATCAATAGACAGAAGCAGATAAAAGGGATTACGAGCACCAAAAGCCTAAATAGTAGATATAGTAGATATAGTTCTATCACGGTGCTAAAGCAGTGTATCTATGCAGGCATATAAACACGGCGGTAATCTGGCGTACTCCTACTACGCACGTGCACGCGTGTACACACACACATCGTTGCAGCCTCTGTGGAGCAAATAAGATACTTATTTCAGAGAGAGTTCCATTACAAAGAAAAGGCCAGAGCTCTCGTGCACTCACACGTTGCCTTATGCAATGCATTATGCAACATTTAAATTCATCCCTCTTGACATCCTACGCAGGGCCACATGCATCCTGCCCTCCTTTCTCTGCTGAGTCAGCCGATTCCCAGCACGTGCTATGGCCACGCCTCTCCCCGAGGACCTACTGATGCAGTTTAATGAGTGCCTTGACACTATGACTGGAATAACCATTAGCACTACTCCTGCTCACCCCTGACCAAGGGGCATTCTTCACATGTTCCATTCCCTTGGTTCCCATGTGGGCACCAGGCTGCAGTTATACCTCACACTTGCACTGTCTCGGTCCTCCTAGTTTCTGATCTGGCAAGCAATGTGCTAACAAGTGTGAACGAGAATCCAGGTCCAAGCTACAGTGCCTGAGGTACTTGTTGCAGAGTTCTCTGCGCTAGCTCTACTCCACAGCTAGCGCAGAGAAGCGAACATTCAAAAGTCATTATATCCGGAATTGGAACCTGTTGGAGTTCTAGCCAAACTGCCAATAAAGATATGGTTTAACAATATGGTTTTCCATGAGCCAATTATTTTTTTTATTTGAGGTTCCGGTGTAGTGCTGCTTTACCCATCAGGTGTTAGGGCGCTTTACACTAAAACCACTGTACCTGAGGAACCAGGTGTACAGTTCCACAGTTATAGTTAAAACAGCCATTTCATGTCTGAGCTCCCAGAAATTGTAGGTTCTCTTGTGAAAGAAGTTGGTAACCTGTTTTGGATTGAAACTTGGTTTGCACAAAGGAAGGGGGTGACTGTGTATATTGTGAAAACAAGAAGCTGCAAGAAGCTGCGGCGAGAGTGGGTTGTGATAACTCTGGTTTGTTAAAGGAGGTAGATGGGGAGGCCTAGGTCAGTCTGTGTCTAGATGTACATGTAGAGGATGGTCATGTCTACAATGGACTCAAGAAAGGCAAGTCACTAACTATTGCCAAACCCCTGTGCATAAGCTCAGGGGAAAGTTTAAGTGACTGTCCCCCGTTATCCAAACGTTCAAGGACAAGGCTGCGGAAAGAGCGGAATAAGGCCAGAAGGATAGTTGCCTTAGCAGCTACAGCAGCAAAGCCTAAGGACTATTATCCTATCTTTAAACCAGCTGTTAAGAAATGCTTACCTCAGGTCGATGTTGTAGCATGAGGGGACTCCTCTATAGTGTTACCGTTACCAATGAGGGATAATGATCAGGGATCTGCAAATGGTAGTAATATTGATACTCTTAAACCTAATGGCATAATAAAATCAGATTTGGTAGACATCAGTAAGGAAGTTGTGATTAGGTTGGATAATAAACCCCAGGGGCCAGGATTGTTGCCCAATGAACAAGCTGTTGATACACGGAATCGGTTAAGTACCGTGGAAATGCCGGAATCTACTAATGTCTAGAGTCCATCACCATTAAAAATATTTTCTAAATCTACTTTACCTACAAAAAGTAAGTCAGGTTTATTAAGCCCCATGAGTGGCAGACAGGATTTTAGTTGTGCAAATGGGGGCACCAAACTAGTAAGGCACCCCTTGTATGAATCCCGGGGATCTTATGATAGCCTCAACCGGGGTTTAATATTGCAAATCATTTCAACTATCCATGACTTAGCATTTATTAAATCCACTGATTTGGTGTCAGTACAATTTAAACAGGTACAGCCCAACACTCCTCGAGAGTCCACTATTACAACTTGGTCCTCGAGTGATTAAGGGGAATATCAGCAAGGCGAGGCGATAGAATTATCGCCACTTTTGCGGCCGTTTTCGGCCGAAAAGCGGCGATAATTTTATCGCCTAATTAGCAAGCTCACCCTAACGTGTGAAAACTTGCGTTAGCGTAGGAATTCCTAATGCCCAGCTTTGCATCTCTAATGAGATGCAAAGTGGGCGTTCCTGACCTGACATGACAGGAGAAATGTCGCTATGCGACATTTCTCCTATCATCAAGCCCCACGCTATGAAGCATAGCGGAAAGAAAAGTAGCGATAACCCCTGTTATCGCTACTTTCCTTACGCCTGCTTCAGCACTGACTTAGCCATGATATCCTATGGAAGGTGGATATCATGGCTGTTTGTGAGTCCCTATCATCAAGCCACACTACGTGAGAATATCACTGAGTTTCCAGCGATAATCTCACGTTAGGCAGTTAGCGTGAGGATTTTTATCGCTTTTAGATAAGCGTTGCTAATAGCACGCTATCTCAGAGATAAAAATCCACGCTAGCCGGTGATAATTATCCTAGTGCTAAGTGCGCTTAGCGATCATTATCGCCGGTTGTTGCTGATATGCCCCATAGTTACTAAGATTTTAGGATCAAGTTTGCACTTTATGGAATGTGGAATTAAGGTCGAGATCTGGGCCAGTGTACAATACCCCCAATCTTGGAGGTATTGGCCCTTAAGGTGGATAAAGGTTGCAAAATAGTTGAAAGTAACAAGCCAAATCCAGTACTTAGAGGAGCAGCGGGTCCATCAAATAACCAATCCTGCAGTTCTGGTCTATTGATTACCAATCCCCAGTCAGGGGGTAGGTTTTGCGACTGGCTACCCATAAATAATGTGCGAATGGAGGACTGGTCGTGGCAGCCAGCATCATTGGCAAAGGTGTCCCGTGGACATAGTAATTGAATAACAAGAGCTATGGATGTTAACGTGAAGGAAATAAGTCTATGCTCCGAGAATTTCCACCGATTGAATCATTTATTCTCTGACCCAGATACAATATTATTTTTAAATTAATTTGCATTTTTACTATTCCAAGAGACATGGTGCGAACAAATGACTCCTTTGTCTGGATTTAATGAATATAGTATTCCGGCAGTAAAACCAAATACATTTGGTCGTCAAAATGTGAATTGGCGTGTTACATTGCGGCAGACTTAAACCTAGTTGTGGAAGTGGTAGACTTTAATCTGGGTTGGCTACAATGCCTGGTGGTAAATACCACTGATTTAAGTTTAGTTATTCCTAATGTGTACTTGAGTGCCAATAAAAATAAGTCTGCACAGTTGTATATCCTGCGGGATGTACTGAGTTCCTTAATAATTCAATATCCAGATGCTGGCTTAATAGTTTCAAGTGATTTTAATTTGCAACTAATTCAGTTTTCAGAATTTAATTGTAAGTTGGGAGCTCTGGCAAAGGACTGCTGTGACATTATGTCTGAGGCTGGAGCCAGCCAGTTAAAAGAAAAATATAGATTTACTCCCACGTTTAAGAATTCTAAGCAATATTCAATCATTGAATATACATTTATTTCAGACAATTTGAGATCAAGTATGTCTGAATATAAGGTAATCGGCCAGCCGGAAAGTGATCACAACCCCCAGATTGTAAAATGTAATTTTTCTGTGAAATGTCATTCTAAATCCAATGATCTTCCCTACATGGCATATTCTGCATGTAACCTGAAGAGGCTGGTATGGCATTTAGCCAAAAAGGAGAAAATTATGCAAACAGCTGAGGTATTGATTAAGGAATGTGATCAGGGTGTTCAGGGCAATACGAATATGATTAATAAATGGTATTTTATTACAACGTCCCTTGTGGGGAAATTTGCAACTGGAAAGACTAGGAAAATTAATACCAATCTGAATATTCAAAACATATGGTTCCCCCCAAACTATTAAAGTTAAAGAAATTACTTAACAGAGCTGTTCGTGAGGCGTACGCCCGTAGATTTTGTCAGACCTATTTAGTGTATAAAGAAAATCTGAAGGAACTTAAGAAGACCTACAAATGAGAAGTATGGAAAGCCAAACTAAACATCAAACTGGGCTATGGAATAGTTTATTATCTGCTACTAAACAAAATAATGCGAAAAATATTTGGGCAGTTTTTAATAAGCTTGAAAGGGGAGGCTGTAGGGCTTTTTCGGTTAATGTATCAGAATCCAGTTGGGTTACGTTTATAGCCAATTTGTATGGTTTACCGGTTCCGATGGGAAATCAACCAGACATGTTGCTTGTATGTGAGGTAAATAATATATCAACAACGAATGTGGGGAATGGTGAGTGTCTGGATCTGAATTCCATAGATCATGTTATTGACTCTAGTCTAGATTCAAATTTAGACTTAGAAATTCCAAGTTGTAATCAAGTATTGACCTTGTTACGTGGACTTCGAGCAAATGGAGCCACTGGACCTAATGGACTATAATGCCCTGTTTCGTGCTAATAGTGACATGTGGGCCGGCATTCTGCATAATTTATTTAGGGACGTTTTGACACTGGGGTTTGTACCAGAATCATGGCAAGGCAGCATATGGCAAACTATTTATAAAAGTGTCCCAGTGGCAAATCCTGCTAATTATCGACTAATCTCATTGACTGATGTCGATGCAAAGATGTTTGCTTCTACTCTTCTGATAGAATTGGAGGATTGGGCTATGCAGGAGGGTATTATTCCATTTTATCAGACTGGTTTCCGGAAAGGACAAACTACTACTACAAATTGATTGGCTCAAACCTTACTTGCGGAGAGGGCTGACTTGAATAAACAAAATTTATATATTGCTTTTATTGACCTTAAGGGAGCCTTCGACTCTGTGCCACGAAACCTGTAATGGAAAAAAACTGTCAGATCGGGGCATATCAAAGAAATTGTTGAAAGCTAGTATTCTTATGTATACCGACACTTGGGTTCAAGTTAAGCTGGGGGAGGGCAATTCCTTATCAATGAAGATTAGAACATATTAAAGGCCTAAAGCAAGGTTGTGTCCTTGCCCCCTGCTTATTTAATTTATTCTTATCAGATCTTTCTCAGCATTTGGATATTGTTAATGGGCATGTTCCTAGGATGGGGGGTGCAAATTAGTTACCTCCAGTATGCCGATTACACAATTCTTGTGAGTCATACTCCTATCGACCTACAAAGACTTATTACCGCCTTTGATGACTATACACAACAGAATGGCCTTGAATTGAATGTTAAAAATAACCAAAGTGATGAAAATTGGTGTAGTTAAACAGAAGTGTAATCCCTGGAAGGCCAGAGCAGGTACAATTGATATTGTTCAAACGTATAGATACTTAGGGGCGATGTTTGACAATCGTGTTTCTTTTAAATTTCATTTTAAGGATTTAAGGGCCAAGGCTGTGACCTTGATCCATGCTTTTAAATCTTTGAAAAATCACTGAGCTGTCAATCATATGAGTTTATTCTTAAAGTAATCAAAGCCAAGTTACAACCTACCCTCTTTTATGGTTCCCCCATTACTAGAGGGAAAGATGTGAAGGCGCTTGACCTATTGATTGTCAAGGTCTTCAAAGCAACTTTTGGGATTGCAGGTCAGTGTGTCAAGCAGCAATAAGATTGGAATTTGGTCTCCAGAGACAGAGTCTGGTATCAAAGGGAGCTTTCTTGAAATGTATGGTCGCATTGTCAACGTCAGCCCCTGCATCTTTAGGGAATATTTGTTGGCAAGAAATAGACAAGTCTGTCTATGCGGCTAAATGGAGATCCTATATTTTAACTTCCCTACAAGATATCGGCCTGCAAAGTGCACTGCGAGAGTTGAAAATGCCCAATTATAAGTTAATTTTAAAAAAGCATATCAAAGCTGAATTGTTCAAATTGGATAAAAAATGCATTAGCTGAGAATAATTATGCATGGTATGTGATTAATTCATACCAATCCCTGCATGTTCAGCCGTATCTGAATGTTTTCTTTTCTACGAAGTTAAAAAAAAAAATTTTAACGTTACGTATGGGAATAAACCCAACAAATGTTATTCACGCTGGCTCCGGGCGAGGAGGGTTGCACCACCCTGGGATCTATGCAAGGGCCACGGGCTCGAAATCACGTCGACACCATTGTGGGGAGGCTGATCCATGGATTGTGGACACTACTGGTGCTTCACGGCTCATTCAGGGCTGAAGTGACGAACACTTACCTATCCCAGTGGGGAAAGACGCAGGCTGTGGGACACTACAAATCCCAGCAGGCATCGGGATTTCTTATCGAGAAGCCCATTGGAGGGTGAATATTTAAATAAAGTTTCAACAGCTGCGCAAAGTAACAGAGTGGAGCCTATGATTAAGGGATGTTCCCGAAACGCGTCAGGCGTACTCGTATGATAGAAGTGCTGGCTGTGGCTGTGGAAGATTGCGGCCCCCGAGTGCTTCCTCATGTGCTGAGCACCCGTTTATTGATGTTATTCACGCCGGCTCCGGGCATGGAGGGTTGCACCACCCTGGGATCTATGCAAGGGCCACGGGCTCGAAATCACATTGACGCCATTGTGGGGAGGCTGATCCATGGATTGCGGACAGTACTGGCGCTTCACGGCTCATTCAGGGCCGAAGTGACGAACACTTACGTATCCTATTGGGGCAAGAGGTAGTCTGTGGGACACTACAAATCCCAGCATGCATCGGGATATCTTATCGAGAAGCCCAATGGAGGGCGAATATTTAAATAAAGTTTCAACAGCTGCGCAAAGTAACTGAGTGGAGCCTGTGATTAAGGGATGTTCCCGAAACGCGTCAGGTGTACTCGTATGGTTGAAGTGTTCGCTGTGCCTGTGGAAGATTGCGGCCCCCGACTGCACCCACATGTGCTGAGCACCCGTTTATTGATGTTATTCACGCCGGCTCCAGGCGTGGGGGGTTGCACCACCCTGGGATCTATGCAAGGGCCACGGGCTCGAAATCACATCGACTCCATTGTGGGGAGGCTGATCCATGGATTGCGGACACTACTGGCGCTTCACGGCTCATTCAGGGCCGAAGTGACAAACATTTACCTATCCCATTGGGGCAAGAGGCAGGCTGTGGGACCCTACAAATCCCAGCAGGTATCGGGATTTCTTATCGAGAAGCCATGATTAAGGGATGTTCCCAAAACGCGTCAGGTGTACCCGTATGGTTGAAGTGCTGGCTGTGCCTGTGGAAGATTGCGGCCCGAGTGCACCCTCATGTGCTGAGCACCCGTTTATTGATATATATATATATATATCTTCGATATTTCCACGTCTGCCAGGAGCGCAAAACAAGGACCTGTTCACTAAGAGGCCTAGGAGTTTGCTGGCAATTAACTTTTTTGCATCAAGGGATTGATTCATCCCAGGACCGCCATGAGAATGGGCCTTGCCAGCAGCCGCTGCCAGGAGCAGCCTGCGACTGCGCGGGGAGGCAAGTTCATTATAGTTTGCGTCACGGCCCCGCTTGTTCAACTATTGTGGCTGGACGTTGGGGACTGGAGCGAATCCTGGACACTTTTATTAGGGTGAGCATCTGCCACTACATGGCCTCCCCTTTGCGAGGCAAACACAGCGCTCATCCGAGCACAATCCGACCCTGACCCTTTTGCAGTATACCATCCAGGTGCACGCTGGGAGCTGTAGTCTCCTAGTTGACTACAGACGTCCTGATAGGAGCATGGTCAGCTGTTCTCCCAGCAATGGGAGTGCAGTAGCAACATCAAAGGAGGGAGAAGGTGCAATCCAGCTGAGAGCGGCATCTGACGAAGGCTAGAAAGCCGAAATGCATTATGCCGTTTTTCACCTTGTGAATAAAGGATTCCTGAAATTTTCCCCGTTGTGTCCTTGGATTGCTTTCACCTAAGTGATCTTCTCTTCGATGTTTCCGCATCTGCCATGGGTGCGAAACAAGGACCCGTCTACTAAGAGGCCTGGGAGCTTGCTGGCAATAAACTTTTTTGCATCAAGGGATTGATTCATCCCAGGACCGCCATGAGAATGGGGCTTGCCAGCGGCCGCTGCCAGGAGCAGCCTGTGACTGCACGGGAGGCAAGTTCACTATAGCTTGCGTCACGGCTCGGCTTGTTCAACTATTGTGGCTGGACGTTGGGGACTGGAGGGAATCCTGGACACTTTTATTAGGGTGAGCATCCGCCACTACATGGCCCCCCCTTTGCGAGGCAAACACAGCGCTCATCCGAGCACCATCCGACCCTGACCTAGTTGCAGTATACCATCCAGGTGCACGCTGGGAGCTGTAGTCTCCTATTTGACTACAGACATCCTGATAGGAGCATGGTCAGCTGTTCTCCCACCAATGGGAGTGAAGTAGCAACATCAAAGGAGGGAGAAGGTGCAATCCCGCTGAGAGCGGCGTCTGACGAAGGCTAGGAAGCCGAAATGCCTTATGCCGCATTTCACCTTGTGAATAAAGGATTCCTGAAATTTTCCCCGCTGTGTCTTTGGATTGCTTTCAGCTAAGTGATCTTCTCTTCGATATATATATATTTTATTTTTTGTTCACTGAAAAAAAACAAAGGTTACAGGGTCGTTATAGTTAGGCTCAGATTTCACTCGTAAAATACCAGTGAAATTCAGCAGCTATAGTTAGCTGAGTGAACTATAACTTACGCACAAGAAAGGAACTGCTTATGACCTTGCATATTACATCACTCATGGCATGGTCAGTGACATCACTGATGGCATAACTATGACATCTCAAATTACATCACTGATAACATCAATGATTACATCATCCAGTGAGTGTGTGTGTTTTCGAAAAGTTTGAGTGTTAAACAAAGGGAGGGTCCTCCGCAATGGCAGAGGAGCATCGCCCCACTGGCTCAGAGCCAGCAGCTGAAAAATAAAACAATATTTTACTATCTTTTTAGTTTTCAGCTGCTGGCTAAGCCAGCATGTGCAGGGAGTGGTGGGGCTGGGCAATGGGAGGGGAGAGTGGTAGATGTGCACGGTTAAGTGCTCATGCCAGTTTGGTGGGCGTTCTTAGGACGGCCAAACTGACATGGCACTTAGGTTTCTCCAACCGAGCTTTATTGCACAACTGGGTTGGAGAAACGGCACAGACTCTCTGTGCCTGAGTGAGCGTTAATCCAACCCGCTCAGGCCAATCCCCATACTGCTCACATGCTTTAAAGCAGCACAGGGATTGGATGTGGAGACTATGATGCTGTCCCAGGGACTTCTGTTAGCTGGACCTGGCAGTAGATAAATGCGAGGCGCCAGGCAGCACCATGAAAGTGTTATTTTAAAGCATTATATTTTATTATTAACCCCCTGCTGTTTGCTCTCCATGCATTTCCTGCCGGCCTCATCTCCCCTCGTGCTCCCTCCACCTGCTCGCCGGTATTTATCTGTGTCAGCCGCCACTGGTTAAACATATTTACCAAGGTACTACAAAAATTAAAATAGTATACTTTTTGGAATACTAATGAGTGATACTATCTCTAACATATATTATGAGTGGCTGTGTGACTGTGTGTATCCGTGTGTGTGTGGGAGTCTGAGTGCCTGCATGGGTGTGTGAGTAGCTGTGTGGCTGAGTGAGTGGCTGTGTGAGTGACTATTGGTGAGTGAGTGGTTGTGTGAGGGGCTGTATGGGTGGTTGAGTGGGTATGTAAGACTGTATGGGTGAGTGAGTGGGTATCTGAATGGCTGTATGAGTGAGTGACTGGCTGTATAAGTGGCTGCAGGGATGAGTGTGTGGCTGCTTGAGTGGGTGTTTGGTTAAGTGAGTTTGTGAATGAGTGGCTGTATTGTATAGTAAGTGTCTGTGAATGGATGTGTAGGTGAGTGAGTGGATGTGTGAGTGCTTGTATGGATGTGTGAATGGGTATGTAAGTGGTTATGTGGGTGTGTGAATGAGTTTGTGAGTGCATGTATGGGTGGGTGAGTGGCTGTGTTAAGAGCCTGTATGGGTGCTTAGTGGGTGTGTTAGTGGCTGTATAGGTGAATAAGTGGGTGTGTGCCTAGCTGTATGGGTGAGTGTGTGGATGTGTGAGTGGCTGTATGGGTAAGTGACTGGTTTTATGAGTAGCTGTGTGAGTGAATGAGTGGTTGTGTGAGTGACTATGTGAATGAGTGAGTGGGTGTGTGAGTGGCTCTATAGATGAGTGAGTGGTTGTGCGAGTACTTGTATAAATCTGTGAATGGTATGTGAGTGGTTGTGTGGGTATGTGAGTGGATGTATGTGAGGTTCTATAGGGGTGTGATTGGGTGTGTGAGTGCTGCTGTGGATGATATCATCAGTGATGTCATTAGTGATGTCATTTGAAAGGTCATTAGTGATGTCATCAGTGATATTACTGACCATGTCATGAGTAATATGCGAGGTTATTAGCAGTGCATTGCGGGGCTGTAAGTTATAGTTAGCTGGGTTAACTATAAGTGCTGAATTTCACTGGTTTTGTGTGAGTGAAATCTGAGCCTAACTATAACGTCCCTGTAACCTTAGGTCTTTTAAGTGAGTTTCTAAGGTTTTTTGTATTTTATTTCCTAATTGTAACCACTAACCTTTGACAGTGAATGTGTGAGGGAGTGCATAAGTGTCTCAGTAGCTCTGTGAGTAGATGTGAGAGTGTCTAAGTGGGTCTGTTAGTGGATGTGCAAGTGTTTGAGTAGGTCTGTGAGTGCTATGAGTGGGTGTGTGAGTTTCTGACTGAGTGTGTGAGTTTCTGACTGAGTGTGTGAGTGGGTGCATGGGTGTCTAAGAGGGTCTGTGTGTGAGTGTGTGAATGTCTGAGTGGGTCTGTGAGAGCATGAGACTGAGTAGATCTGTGAGTGGGTGTGTGAGTGTCTAAGTGGGTCTGTGAGTGGATGCATGACTCTCTGTGGGTCTGTGAGTGAGTTTTTGAGTGGGTCTATGAGTGAGTGCATGAGTATGTGATTGGGTGTGTGAGCCTGGGTGGGTCTGTGAGTGAGTGTGTGGATCTCTGAGTGGGTCTGTGAATGGGTGTGTGTGTGTGTCTGAGTGGGTCTGTGAGTGGGTGCCTGTATCTCTGAGTGGGTTTAAAAGTGGGTGTGTGAGTGTTTGAGTGCTCTACATATTGCCCTCTTCTGCACTGCTTTGCCTTTTCGGCTTGTTTTTCTGCTGTCTGTTTTGCCTTTCCTGCCTGTCCCCCCTCAGTTTTGCCCTCTTCTTCTCTGTTTTGCCTTTCCTGCTAATTTTTCAACCCTCTGCTTTGCATTTCTTCTCATTGGTCTGCCCTCTGTTTTGCCTTTCCTGTTTGCTTTTCTGCCCTCTGTTTTGTTTTTCCTGCTCAATTTTCTGCCCTCTGTTTTCCCACTTAAAATCCCAGGGACCACTTTCTCCCTGGATCTTTACAGATATTAAGTAGGTGGGACGCAGAGACCCCTTTCGATTTAGCTCCGAGAGCCCCAGGGACTGCCACCTCCCCGGGGCTTTTTTTTAACCAAAATAGGGGGGCCGCAAAGACCCCTCCTCCTGGGGCTTTCATATGCCCCTGCAACCACACCTCCCCAGGGCTAACTTAAAACTTATGTGGGGGGTCATGTGGACACCTCAGGCCCCAGGGACTACCACATCCTTGGGGCTAAATACTTTCTTTAAAGTGGGCAAAGCCCCCCTCCCTGGCCACATACAGCCCTGGGGATGGCATCCCTGGGGCCCGGCCTGAACTCGTTAGGGGAGGGGAGCCACAAGGCCCCCCTCTCCGGGGCCGATTTCAGCCAAGGGGACCTCATCCCCCGGGGACTGACCATGTCTCCTTGATTCCACCGAGGGCACCAAGTGTGCCTCAAGGCCCACGCGGTCCTAGCCCACTTGCCACTTCCTGTGGGAGCCAGCATTGCTTTCACAGACAAGGAGCTGTTAAACTTGCAGCTCCCTGTCTGTGAGCAATCGTTTTATCTGTTTCCCTACCCACTTGACAGCGGGAAGGGAAACAGACAAAAACTCCACTCTCAGCAAGTAGGAGTGGTTTCACAGTTCTCAGTTGCTCAGAGTTTGTGTTTACTCTGACTTGACAGGAGCTGTCAAAGCTCCCCCCATGTCAGAGCTAACAGCTCTGTCTCAGGAGGTGGGCACCCCAGGACATAGCAGGAACTGGCCCTTTTGAGGGTGGCAGTCCCCAGGCCCATGTAAAGCTCCAGAAGGGAGGCTGTGTGGCCCCCTCCTTTCTTGTTGATGGGCCACACCGGGGAGGTGGTGATAACCGGGGTCCTATGAGACCTGGGAGTGGAGCCACACGGCACCTCTCCTATTCCTGAAAAACGAATTGGTCACCGGAGCCCTGGGGGTCCATGCAGCCCCCCTATCAATATTTCTTTAGCCCCAGGGAGGAAGTGGTCCATGGGGCTTAATGAGCCTTGGGTATGGGGCCATGTGCCCCCCTTCTTTTTTTAAAATAATGCCCCCAGGACTTGGCCCACCGTGCTTGCTTTTATTTTTTATTTTTGCTCAGTCAACACGACCAGCAAGAGTTTTAAAAGAAAAGCTATTTTGCCCTAACGGGGTCCCTCTGGTATGCCATGATCAGAACTAAGGGGTCAGGGTATTCCTAACCTGCCTTCATTTCTGTTTTTAAAAAAAAATAATTGTGGGACTGATGGCTGCCAACACTTCCTGGTTGGTGTTGGCAGCCAATCACATTTCAGCATTGGGGACTGTCGGCTCCTCAGAGGATCCACGTCCATATCTAAACATTTTTTATTAATAAGTTAAAAACTACTGAGTGGATTTACACCAAATAACAAAAAAGGTTCTTTATGGGCCAAGAGCTAACTCTCTGCCAAATTTGGTGTAATTCCGTCCAGCAGTACGGTCTGTAATTGTGTCTAAAATCTCCATGGAAGTAACATGGGAAAACACTTTTATTTACCCCCCCTTTTTTTGGCCCCCTTTGATGGATCACCCGGAAACTTTCAATGCGTAACAAGAATTGCCGGCACACTTTTTTGGGAAAATTCCTTGAAGATTCATCAAACGGCACCAAAGATATAGGCAAGTATATAATATGTATATCCAATATATATATATTACCTACTGGCGGTCGCCAGTATGTAGTTATAGTTAGGACTTTGTTTCCATAGGAAAAGCATTTTTTGATCTACCAATATCTTTGGCGCCGTTTGACGAATCTTCGCGAACTTTTCAAAACTAATGGGGCGGACCGGTCAGCTCCTCTCTTGAAAGTTTCAGGGTGATTTGTGAAGCGGGGGCCGAGAAAAAAGGGGGTCCCAAAACGCGTTTTTCCAATGTTCATTTCCATGAGAATTTTGAAACAGGTTACAGCCCCAATGGCTGAACGGAATTACACCAGATTTGGCAAAAAGGTAGGTCTTGGTCTAGAAAGCGTGCTTTTTTAAAAATGGTGTAAAACCGTTCAGTAGTTACTAAGAAATAAAAAATTAAAAAATATCGATATCTGGGCGGAGCCTAACCACACATTTCATCGTGTGATCTGATTGGCTGTCAGCACTCCAACCAGGAAGTGTTGGCAGCCATCTTGTGACTCGGTAACCGAGTCACAAGAAACTAGTGGAAAAAAGATAAAAAACAAGAAAAGGGCGCTGGTTAAAAACACCATGACCCCCTAGGCCTGCTCAAGGGGTCCCACAGAAGAGGCCATGCCATGGGGGTCTCCGGGGCCAAACGTGGACCAGGGAAGGGGGGCCACGCGGCCCCCTTCCCGTTTTTTCCCATTTTTTTTTTTTTAAATGGAGTCAGGCCATGGCGGATGGGGTCCCCAGGGCCCCAAAAATATTAAAAGAAGGGGGCCACACAGCCCCCCTTCTATTAAAAAAAAGCCAGCATCTCACCGGAGGCCACGCCCCCTCCCTGTACCACTCTGCAAACGAGCCTCCTGGCGTGTTCTGAGTTGGGGGATTAAGTCCCCTTGAATACTGAGGGTCCCTGGGGGCCAACTAGCCCACCAGGTACCGCCAATAAGTGCCACACAGCTGGATTGCAGAGAGGTGGTCTGAGGCCATGCCCCTTTTTACACCACTCTACAAACGCACCTTCATCCCCTGAGCAGCAGTGCCTCAGGAGGCACGTTTGCAGTGTGGTGTGAAAAGGGGGCATGGCTTCGGACCACCTCTTTGCCATCCAGCTGTGTGGCGCTTATTGGAGGTACCTGGTGGGCTAGTTGGCCCCCAGGGACCATTAGGAGGCAAGGGGACTTCATCCCCCAACCATGAGCACGCCAGGAAGCGCATTTGCTGAGTGGTGTAGAAAGGGGGCGTGGCCTGTGTCCACTCTCAGCAATCCCACTATCTGGG
Organism: Triturus cristatus; assembly: GCF_964204655.1. Lineage (NCBI taxonomy): Eukaryota > Metazoa > Chordata > Amphibia > Caudata > Salamandridae > Triturus > Triturus cristatus. Next base: position 46,901,127 of record NC_140589.1, read on the forward strand.
GCTTACTGGAGGTGTCAGGTAGGCTAGTCAGCCCCTAACGACCCCCAGAAGCGAAGGAGACTTCAATCCCCATCTAAGGGGGATATTCTCAAGAACGCGTGATAACCAATGTTCCCTCTAATTTTTTTCCTCTGTGTGCGGCAATGTAGGGTCTCTGTGCGCTGCAACCAAAGCTATGTGCACCGGGAACCAGACCACGCGTGTGCGCTGCAATTAACATGAATACTCCAGCCCTGCCAAGTAGCATGCATTAGGCGTGGTCTGCAACACCACTATAAAATTTATTACTCACGCATTTTTAGCACCTTGACAATGCGTGTGTAATAGGAGTCAGTGATCCTGAGTGTTGGGGCTGAATTTACAGCAGTGCAGCAAGTGTTGGGCATACGGTGCTATAGGTGGGACAATGGAGAATGGAACGAGGGGCTTCCTGCTTGCGTCATTGTTTCAAGTAAGCATTTAACGTTCTGTCCGATTACTCAGCTCCGATGTTGTGAGGCCGAGCGTGGGAAGCGCTGTTCTGCGCATATCTGCCTTGGAGAGGGTTCCTGGTAAACGCTGTATGCACTCACAGGTAAAAGCATGTGACTTGCGCACGAGCCCCCAGTAGCCCTGTCTGGCGTTAGGCACTGACAGGTGTGCGTTGGCGCATGCGCCCCACAGATCCCAAGTCCAATGTGAGAAGAGAGGAGGGCACGGCTCGCACCCACAGGCCGTGCACCGGCAGCAGCTCAGGTGTGAACAGGTAACCTCGGAAAGCAGGCTTACATCTGTGAGGGGCCAATGTAAGGGTTCCTGCATGCACAGGATCGATGAGGGAAATGCAGATTTGTAAAGAAAGGTTCAACTTTAACCCCTTGCCTGCTCATTACGGAACCACTCCGTCATGAGCCACGGGTGCCGTGTGCTCATGAGGGAGTGGTTCCGTCATGCTGCGGCCGTTGCGGCCGCTCCGCCCACGCGGCACTCATTCCCCGCCTGTGTGGGCGAACAATGCAAGTGGGCGGAGTCGTGACGGAACCACTCCGTCATGAGCACAGCGCGCCCGTGGCTCATGACGGAGTGGTTCCGTCACGAGCATGGCGGCGCCGCGCTCACCCCGAACCCCCCCAGCGCCGCGGCAAAATTCGTGCCGAGGCGAAGGGGTTAAATACAACAATATGTGCATCCACAGGAATGCTGAGGGGGATATGCAGATTTGTAAAGCGTTGTACTTTAAATACAACAATATGTGCATGCAGAGGAATGTCTGAATGTCGGGTTTCGTCTATGCACAGTATAATGTCACGTGCGCAGCTTGTTTGTTGCTGTGTGTCTTCTTTATGCTGAAGGCCCAGAGCTGCCCTGCTCAACTCAGCGATGCTGCATGTGACTTCTCACTATGGCCGAGGCCGTTAGCAACACCGGAGTGTGGCAGTGAGACAATAGGAATGTATAGTATTAAAGCAGAGAAGCTGAGTGTAGGAGAGTAGGGTCTGCTATCCTATGGTCACCCCAACTTTTTGCTTTTTGCTTCACTGGTTTTTGACATATTGAGGCTGTGGGCCTGCCAATCAGACCCCCAGCCTGCTGTTCTCCCTACTAAATTAAAACTATGCACCCTAGGTGCATAACCAATTGGAAGTGGATCACCCTGTCAGCCCCTGTACCAGTGTACACTAGGTACCCAGGGCATTGGTGTACCCAAGGCCTGCCAAGGGCTGAAGCATGTATTATGCCACCCCAGGCTTGGCCTAACAATTTGACACAACTGGCTGATCACTCAGCTGGGGTAAGTTGGTGTAATCACCTCTTACTTAGGTGTAGTATACCTATACCTAACCTTAAATGGGACACCTGGTAACCTATAAGTCACTCCTATGGCAGGCCTTAACAATCCTGAAGGCAGAGTGCTTGGTTCCATGTGAGATGGTGCTCTGGCATGAGCTGAGCCTGTCTGCAGTGGTCGGAACAACTTCCTTCTACTGTTTCCAGATATCGTCATACCATATACTCTTAAGTGCATTATGAACCTCGCGGTTAAATGCTATCTTTGGTTTGACTTTATCAAAACATGTCGAGTAAGGTGTCATACGAATTGGAATACTAACCCCTCGCCAATTCTGGCGACGGGGTTAGCATTCCACCCCTCTAGAGGGACACGACATGTACAGTACCTGAAACCCGGGTAAAATCAGACATAGCCTCAGCTCCACAAAATGGATGCTGCCACCACAGACACAAGTCTGCCCTCCTGCTGCTGGGAGTCCTTCCAGCTTGGGAGGTGTGGACAAAGGGTTTCCTGCCAGGGGAGGTGCGTGCACCACCCCAGACAGGATTTTGTGTATTGGTCAGGTAGGGCTTGAAAGAAACCAGACATGCCTGTGGCTCACAAGGAGCCTCGGTGCATATGCCAGTTCAAACCGGTCCTGGGGCACACCAGTCCCGGGCCTGGGGCGAGCTGGACAAAGGATTGGGGGTGTAACCACCCCCCTTCCTGGTCCCACCCATAGGGAGGGACCTAGCAGGTAGTCCGGCCCCTAGAATCCGCTTAAAGGTAGGAGCTGTGTCCTAAGACTTCAGACATCCTGAAATCAACTTAACACTAAGAAGAAGACGGGAACTTCGACGCTCTGCTGCACAGAGGACTGAAGCCAATCTCCCCTGTGGTCAGGGAGTGACCACCTTGCTAACGCAAGCACCATCCAGCGAATCAACGTCTGCTTTGCCGCCGCCTCCCGCCGGAGCCCGAGCCCAGAGACTGACAAGACCTGGACCTCCAGACCTCTCACCGCCCGATCCACAGTCCCTGAAAAGAGGAGACCCGTGGAGGCACCGAGACACGTGGAGCCAGCCATCTTGAAACGACCGCGACAAGCTGACAAGTGCAACAACCGAGGCTCCCTCCAAGTTGTGCTTTGGGATCTGAGAAGCCCAACATCCAAGCAGCATTTGCACCAAAGGTGAGCCCTCCAGCATCTCCACGATCTGCGTGGGGCCCTTCTGCATTTTGCCACTCGACGCGCCTAACCGGTTGCTGGCCCGCTGGCTAGTGGCCATCTTGGCGACGAACTTCACAAAATACACCGCTGGTCTGGTTGCTCCAGACTGGCCCTTGCTCCCCTCCAAAGGAGCAGTCCCTCTGACCTTGCTGGTCAGAACCATCAGCTTATTTCCTTTCCTACAACAATTGCTTTTGCCAAGGCTGGTTTGCTTCGATCAAGTCGCCGACACCGCCGACAGCGAGAGCCTGCGTGGGACAGCTCGTGACTCGACTCCTGGACGTCGTCGACCTTCAGGGACCACGTGGCTGCAGAGACAAGCTACACCTTTCTTCCTGTTTGCACCCGACATCGCCTGGTACCCACCTGGTGCCACGCCGGTCACTGGCTAGTGACTGAACACTGTCCCCTCTGCTTACAGGTCTTCAACATCTCCGATCCACTCTTGGATCCACCGCATCTCTTCCAGACCGACCGCCTGCAGCATCTTTATCTACAGGCTCCATTGAACAGATAGAAGAAACCCGACGCACTTCGACGCCTATGCACCCGCTTCCTGTGGGTGAGGTAAAGCTGGCACTCCGGTGCCCAAGTGTAGAGAATCATCTCTAGTGTCTGTGTTTCCAATCTTAAGTTCCTAGGTCATCCGGAAGATTCCTTTTGCAGTAACTTTGTACTTTTTACGCACCCATTGAAACCTATGGGAGCTCGCGTGTGACTATTTGCTCTGCACACGCAACCCGTGGACCTCCTGGTCACTAACTGAAGTTAGCTCCTTGTAGGCCCAGCGATTCTAGAGGCCCTAGGCCTTTTCCCTTTTCTGTTCGTGGTACTTATACCACTATTTTAGTATATGGTTCGAGTGGCCACCAGGGCCTATCCATATAAAGTGCAACTTCTGTGTATTCTACTGTAATCTTGTTTGACGATTTGTGCTCTTGTGCTCATAAAGAGACTAGGGGTTACTTTGAGAAATAAATACATATATATTTTGAATATATATCTGTGTGGTGTCCTTTCATTGGTATAAAAGGGGGTTGCATTTGGTAAAACAGCTGGCTTAACACGTTTCACGAGTTTAGCCTCAAAGACTGCTTAGCCTACGCTACCACTAGGGCAGCTAGTCCGAAAAGGTTGACTTACAACCACACCATAAGGGTTGCTTGGCATGGTACAAGGTGGTCACTTTAACTAGTGAACATCATATACCAGGCCAACTTCTCACATTGGTGAGCAGCGGTTGGATTTGAGCTTGCTGTGTTTTACCATTGTAATCTCTTGGTTACCAATTGAAAGATCACATAGGTACCTGTAGGTACATATAAAACAAGATTAGATATACATAAGTTCTACTGAACTTAGTTGTTGTAGAGCAAAGGGAGTAGCACACCCTGACTACAACTACTAGATAGGTTTAGTAGGAAAACCCAAGTGTAGGTAGATTGCAACACATCCACCCACACTTAAGAGCAATGGCTGGGGCAGAGGGGTCCAAGGTACCCATCTCTGTTGAGAGTGACCCCCCAGAGGGCACCATCCATCTTTGCTACCCTAAATCAGAATGAGCTCAGGCATTTGGCAACTCTTAGAGGCCTTAAACAGCCCAAGAACCCTACCTCTGCTGAGCTCAGAGAACTCTTACAGAATGATGAAAATCAGAGAGAACTCGAGAAAGCTTCCCAGTTAGCCACCTTAGGGACAGGAACAGGAGGCCCCCCTTCTGAAGATGCCACAGAGGTACCCCCTTCCAATAGTCACCCCTTAGACGGGATGCCTACCACAGAGGAAGAAAGTGATGGGGATACAGATGTGAGTGGGGATGAAGGGAGAACTAGCCCAGTGCCAAGTGTTATACTTGGCCCAGCTAAACTAAGGCTATTGGGGACTGACAGTGGGTTCACCCCATTGGATCTCCCCAGTGGACTTAACACAGGGCTTGGAAGGCAAAGGAATCGCTCAGGTGACTCCAATGCTTCCCATGGCTCTAGAGGCTCTCAAGGTCACTCCAGAAGGAGACTGACCACCCCTCAGAGGAGGGAGCATGAGGCCAGAATGCAGGAAGCCCAGCTGAGGATCAGGAAGCAGGAGCTAGAAGTAGCCCTGATGGAAGAAAAACTGAACAAGGCTAGGCAACCTAGAGAGAGTGGGTCTATACCCACTGGTGGCAGCATTGTCCCTAAGGACAAAGATAGGGTCTTTGATAATAGGAACCTGTCTAAGGTTGTGCCCCCCTACAAAAGTGGGGATGACATCCACAAATGGATAACTGCTCTTGAGAGAGCCTGCAAAGTACAGCAGGTTCCTGAAGACCAGTGGGCAGCAATCCTCTGGCTCTCCTTTGAAGGAAGAGGCAGAGACAGACTCCTCACTGTTAGAGAAGAGGATGTCAGAAACTACAGAGTCCTGAAGAGTGTTCTGGTGGGTTAGGCTTAACCACTGAACAGTACAGGTTAATGTTCAGAGACACCCAAAAGACACAGACTCAGGACTGGTCTGAATATGTTGAATGTGCCACTAAGGCTTTGGAGGGTTGGTTGCTGGGAAGTAAGGTATCTGATTTTACAGGATTGTATAATTTGATGATGAGAGAACAGATTTTAAATAACTGTCAAAACCAGCAACTGCATCAACACTTGGTTGACTCTGATCTGACCTCTCCCCAAGAATTGGGAAAGAAGGCAGACAAATGGGTCAGAACCAGGGTTAAGCAAAAGAACCAGAACCAGGGCCAAGGGGGTGATCAGAAGAAAACAGACCAAAAGGGTGGAGATCAGAAATCTAAAGACCAGAAGTCTTCAACAGGGCCCCAAACTACTGCTAAGGAGGGTGGGTCCCAACAACAGTCCAAAAAGAAGAAAGAAGGTCAAAAGAAACCCTGGTGCAATCATTGCAAAAATACAACTCACTGGACTAGTGATTGCAAAAAGGGTGGAGCCCCCAACACTGTTGCCCCTAAGGCACCTGCTCCCAGTACTACTGTTAGCAGTGTTGGTCCCCAGACAAAGGGTGTAGTGGGAATCACTATGGGAACTGAAGGAGATTCTGACTTAGACAGAACCCTGACACAGGCAGTCTTGATCTGTGATGGGGACATTGATTTGTCCCTGACTGTGAGCCCCAGTAACCTGGGCAAGTACAGACAGACTCCTTTAATACATGAAAAAGTGGCTCAAGCCTACAGGGACACTGGTGTCACTATGGTGACACCAGGCTTTGTGGACCCTGGACAGTACATACCAGGTGAGAACTACCTGGTGACCAATGCCAGCAATGCCACTACTTCACATAGTGTGGCAGTTGTTAACTTCTCATGGGGAGGGGTAACTGGCCTCAAAAGGGTTGTGGTTAGTGCAGACCTCCCAGTAGAATGTTTGTTGGGCAATGACCTAGAGAGTTCTCTATGGTCAGAAGTGGAGTACAGGACTCATGCAGAGATGTTAGGTATATCATCACATGTCCTTGCTGTGACCAGGTCACAGGCCAAAAAGTGCCTCACTGAACCTCAGGTCTTGGATCCTGGAACAATGGACCAAGCACCTACCAAGAAGAAGAACAGGAGGGTCAAGGCTGTGCCTTCCCCCCTGCCTCAGAGTGATGATCAGCCTTCCCAGGAAGCTGATCTAGAGGACCCTGAAGGAACTGTCCCTGAAGAGCTTGAACCGGATCAGGTTGAGTTTCTGGGGACAGGGGGACCTTCAAGGGCTGACTTGAGGCAGGCTCAGTTATCCTGTCCCTCTCTTGAACCCCTCAGACAGCTGGCTGCTGCTGAGGCTGCTGGGAATGCTCAAGGTACCCATAAAGTGTATTGGGATGAAGGGCTCCTTTATTCAGAGGCTAGAGACCCCAAGCCTGGTGCCACCAGGAGGTTGGTCATACCTCTGCAATTTAGGGGCTTCCTTCTTACCTTGGCCCATGATATTCCTTTAGCAGGACACTTAGGCCAGAACAAGACTTGGGACAGGCTTGTCCCTCACTTTCACTGGCCTCATATGAATGAAGATACAAAGGAGTTTTGTCGCTCCTGTGTGACCTGCCAAGCCAGTGGCAAATCAGGTGGCACAACAAAGGCCCCCCTAATACCACTACCTGTGGTGGGGGTCCCCTTTGAAAGAGTGGGAATAGACATAGTGGGTCCCATGGATCCTCCCACTGCATCTGGGCACAGATTTATACTGGTGGTAGTGGATCATGCCACCAGGTATCCAGAGGCAATTCCCCTTAGGACCACTACAGCTCCTGTTGTGGCCAGGGCCCTGCTGGGAGTATTCTCCAGAGTGGGGTTTCCTAAGGAGGTAGTATCTGACAGAGGTACCAACTTTATGTCAGGATACTTGACAGCTATGTGGAAGGAATGTGGTGTCAACTACAAGTTCACCACCCCTTATCACCCACAATGCAATGGGCTTGTTGAGAGATTCAACAAGACCCTAAAGGGTATGATCAAAGGATTACCTGAAAAGCTCAGGCGAAGATGGGACATCCTTCTACCCTGCCTTCTGTTTGCTTACAGAGAGGTCCCACAAAAAGGAGTTGGCTACAGCCCCTTTGAATTGTTGTTTGGGCACCCTGTGAGAGGCCCACTGTGTTTGGTGAAGGAAGGATGGGAGTTACCTCTCAAAAAGCCTAAGCTAGACATAGTGGACTATGTACTTGGTCTCCGCTCCAGGATGGCTGAGTATATGGAGAAGGCATCCAAAAACCTTGAGGCAAGCCAGGCCTTACAGAAAGCTTGGCATGACCAAAAGGCTGTCTTGGTTGAGTTTCAGCCAGGACAGAAGGTATGGGTGTTGGAGCCAGTGGCCCCAGCAGCACTCCAAGACAAATGGTCTGGACCCCATACAATCCTGGAAAAGAAGGGAGAGGTCACCTACTTGGTCGACCTAGGAACTCCCAGGAGTCCCCACAGGGTACTCCATGTTAACAGGCTTAAAGCATATGTTGACAGGGCAGACATGGGCTTGCTCATGGCTACAGATGAGGGACAGGAGGAAGAGAGTGACCCTCTCCCAGACCTGTTGTCTCAGAACCCTGAAGATGGCTCAGTTGAAGGAGTGACCCTTGGAGGCAACCTCACTGCCCATCAGCAAACTGAATGTAGACAGGTTCTACAATCATTTTCACATATGTTTTCCTTGATACCTAGTCAAACTGACTGGTGTACCCATGTGGTGGACACTGGTGACAGTCTGCCTGTAAAGAACAAGCTTTACAGACAACCTGACCACGTCAGGGACTGTATAAAGGCTGAGGTACATAAAATGCTGGAATTAGGTGTCATTGAACCCTCAGAGAGCCCCTGGGCTAGCCCAGTGGTTCTGGTCCCCAAACCTCACACCAAAGATGGCAAGAGAGAGATGAGGTTCTGTGTGGACTACAGGGGTCTCAATGCTGTCACCAGGACAGATGCACACCCTATTCCAAGGGCAGATGAGCTCATAGACAAACTAGCTTCTGCAAAGTTTTTGAGCACATTTGACTTAACAGCTGGCTATTGGCAAATCAGATTAGCTGAGGAGTCTAAGGCCAAAACAGCATTCTCAACCCCAGGTGGGCACTACCAGTTTGTGGTGATGCCCTTTGGTCTGAAGAATGCACCTGCCACCTTCCAAAGGCTGGTGAACCAAGTCCTTACTGGGTTGGATGACTTTTGCGCAGCATATCTTGATGACATTGCTGTCTTTAGCTCCACCTGGGAGGATCACCTGATCCACCTGAAGAAGGCTCTTGAGGCTCTGCAAAGGGCAGGCCTCACTATCAAGGCTACTAAGTGCCAGATAGGGCAGAGTAAGGTTGTATATTTGGGCCACCTTGTAGGTGGAGGCCAAGTTCAACCACTGGAGAGTAAGATACAATCCATCAAGGACTGGTCCCCTCCAACCACCCAGACTCAAGTTAGAGCTTTCTTGGGCTTGACTGGGTACTACAGGAAGTTTGTTAAGAACTATGGGTCCATTGTGACTCCTCTTAATGATCTGACATCCAAGAAGATGCCCAAAAAGGTTCAGTGGACAGTAAGCTGTCAAAAGGCATTTGATGACCTGAAGGAGGCCATGTGCTCTGCACCTATCCTGAAAAGTCCTGACTACTCCAAAGAGTTTATTGTCCAAACAGACGCTTCTGAGTTGGGTGTGGGAGCTGTGCTGTCACAACTTAATGTAGATGGTCAAGACCAACCCATTGCTTTTATTAGCAGAAGGTTGACCCCCAGAGAGAAGAATTGGTCAGCTATTGAGAGGGAGGCCTTTGCTGTGGTGTGGGCCCTGAAGAAGCTGAGGCCATACTTGTTTGGCACTCACTTCAAGATTCAGACCGACCATAAGCCCCTCTTGTGGCTAAATCAGATGAAGGGTGAAAACCCCAAACTGCTTAGGTGGTCCATTTCCCTACAGGGGATGGACTTTACAGTGGAGCACCGGCCAGGTACTGACAATGGGAATGCAGATGGTCTCTCCAGGTACTTCCACTTAGGACATGAAGACGAGACTGGTCAAGGCTAGTTTAATGTCCCAGCGTTTGGGGGGGGGTTGTGTAGGAGAGTAGGGTCTGCTATCCTATGGTCACCCCAACTTTTTGCTTTTTGCTTCACTGGTTTTTGACATATTGAGGCTGTGGGCCTGCCAATCAGACCCCCAGCCTGCTGTTCTCCCTACTAAATTAAAACTATGCACCCTAGGTGCATAACCAATTGGAAGTGGATCACCCTGTCAGCCCCTGTACCAGTGTACACTAGGTACCCAGGGCATTGGTGTACCCAAGGCCTGCCAAGGGCTGAAGCATGTATTATGCCACCCCAGGCTTGGCCTAACAATTTGACACAACTGGCTGATCACTCAGCTGGGGTAAGTTGGTGTAATCACCTCTTACTTAGGTGTAGTATACCTATACCTAACCTTAAATGGGACACCTGGTAACCTATAAGTCACTCCTATGGCAGGCCTTAACAATCCTGAAGGCAGAGTGCTTGGTTCCATGTGAGATGGTGCTCTGGCATGAGCTGAGCCTGTCTGCAGTGGTCGGAACAACTTCCTTCTACTGTTTCCAGATATCGTCATACCATATACTCTTAAGTGCATTATGAACCTCGCGGTTAAATGCTATCTTTGGTTTGACTTTATCAAAACATGTCGAGTAAGGTGTCATACGAATTGGAATACTAACCCCTCGCCAATTCTGGCGACGGGGTTAGCATTCCACCCCTCTAGAGGGACACGACATGTACAGTACCTGAAACCCGGGTAAAATCAGACATAGCCTCAGCTCCACAAAATGGATGCTGCCACCACAGACACAAGTCTGCCCTCCTGCTGCTGGGAGTCCTTCCAGCTTGGGAGGTGTGGACAAAGGGTTTCCTGCCAGGGGAGGTGCGTGCACCACCCCAGACAGGATTTTGTGTATTGGTCAGGTAGGGCTTGAAAGAAACCAGACATGCCTGTGGCTCACAAGGAGCTTCGGTGCATATGCCAGTTCAAACCGGTCCTGGGGCACACCAGTCCCGGGCCTGGGGCGAGCTGGACAAAGGATTGGGGGTGTAACCACCCCCCTTCCTGGTCCCACCCATAGGGAGAGACCTAGCAGGTAGTCCGGCCCCTAGAATCCGCTTAAAGGTAGGAGCTGTGTCCTAAGACTTCAGACATCCTGAAATCAACTTAACACTAAGAAGAAGACGGGAACTTCGACGCTCTGCTGCACAGAGGACTGAAGCCAATCTCCCCTGTGGTCAGGGAGTGACCACCTTGCTAACGCAAGCACCATCCAGCGAATCAACGTCTGCTTTGCCGCCGCCTCCCGCCGGAGCCCGAGCCCAGAGACTGACAAGACCTGGACCTCCAGACCTCTCACCGCCCGATCCACAGTCCCTGAAAAGAGGAGACCCGTGGAGGCACCGAGACACGTGGAGCCAGCCATCTTGAAACGACCGCGACAAGCTGACAAGTGCAACAACCGAGGCTCCCTCCAAGTTGTGCTTTGGGATCTGAGAAGCCCAACATCCGAGCAGCATTTGCACCAAAGGTGAGCCCTCCAGCATCTCCACGATCTGCGTGGGGCCCTTCTGCATTTTGCCACTCGACGCGCCTAACCGGTTGCTGGCCCGCTGGCTAGTGGCCATCTTGGCGACGAACTTCACGAAATACACCGCTGGTCTGGTTGCTCCAGACTGGCCCTTGCTCCCCTCCAAAGGAGCAGTCCCTCTGACCTTGCTGGTCAGAACCATCAGCTTATTTCCTTTCCTACAACAATTGCTTTTGCCAAGGCTGGTTTGCTTCGATCAAGTCGCCGACACCGCCGACAGCGAGAGCCTGCGTGGGACAGCTCGTGACTCGACTCCTGGACGTCGTCGACCTTCAGGGACCACGTGGCTGCAGAGACAAGCTACACCTTTCTTCCTGTTTGCACCCGACATCGCCTGGTACCCACCTGGTGCCACGCTGGTCACTGGCTAGTGACTGTGAACACTGTCCCCTCTGCTTACAGGTCTTCAACATCTCCGATCCACTCTTGGATCCACCGCATCTCTTCCAGACCGACCGCCTGCAGCATCTTTATCTACAGGCTCCATTGAACAGATAGAAGAAACCCGACGCACTTCGACGCCTATGCACCCGCTTCCTGTGGGTGAGGTAAAGCTGGCACTCCGGTGCCCAAGTGTAGAGAATCATCTCTAGTGTCTGTGTTTCCAATCTTAAGTTCCTAGGTCATCCGGAAGATTCCTTTTGCAGTAACTTTGTACTTTTTACGCACCCATTGAAACCTATGGGAGCTCGCGTGTGACTATTTGCTCTGCACACGCAACCCGTGGACCTCCTGGTCACTAACTGAAGTTAGCTCCTTGTAGGCCCAGCGATTCTAGAGGCCCTAGGCCTTTTCCCTTTTCTGTTCGTGGTACTTATACCACTATTTTAGTATATGGTTCGAGTGGCCACCAGGGCCTATCCATATAAAGTGCAACTTCTGTGTATTCTACTGTAATCTTGTTTGACGATTTGTGCTCCTGTGCTCATAAAGAGACTAGGGGTTACTTTGAGAAATAAATACATATATATTTTGAATATATATCTGTGTGGTGTCCTTTCATTGGTATAAAAGGGGGTTGCATTTGGTAAAACAGCTGGCTTAACACGTTTCACGAGTTTAGCCTCAAAGACTGCTTAGCCTACGCTACCACTAGGGCAGCTAGTCCGAAAAGGTTGACTTACAACCACACCATAAGGGTTGCTTGGCATGGTACAAGGTGGTCACTTTAACTAGTGAACATCATATACCAGGCCAACTTCTCACACTGAGGGGGAGGCCTGATGTCTCATGCTCCCACTCACAGATCCCAGAGAAGGCGCTTTCAGCCTGCCACTCCACTGCACTTGTGTTGTGTGTGTGTCTGCCAGTCTCAGTGCTGTGTGTCCTCCCCACCCACTTTTGGCCGGGCATTCTTCGGTGCCCTGTCTCGCCAGGGTGCACAGTCACAGGTGACGCCGAGATCTGCACGAGGAGGCGTGCCGGGGCCCCAATCTAAAGAGTAAAATAACACCCACAGCTGGCAATGAGTCCTTCCCAGCCCTGTGTGCTGGTGTCACCGCACCTGCTGCACCTCTGGTAGCTCCGCCCCCGACATAAATACAGTAAATGTTCCCATTTCCGGGACACCTAAGCACCGCCTGCACTTCGAGGAGCTATCCTTCTCTGGCAGATAAGACCAGCCTCTCTCTGATACCGCCCTGTCCAGAGTTGACAGGGACTCTGAGTTATCACAGAGTTGTTCTTCTCTGGTGAAGGAGGGGGCTGCACAGGACAAGCAGGGCACACACTGCACAAATATTCTCACAGGACCCGGGCGGGATCTGTGTGGATCCTCCCCTCCCCCCAAGCAGCTGTTAACACCACCTTTATTAAAACAGCTCCTCTGTAGTTTTCAGGTAGGCTCCCTTTGCCTTTCATTTGGAATTACTTTTAAAGACTAAAACAGCAAGAAGGTTTTGCGGTTTTCGATGTGAGAACAATGGTAACTACTTGTGTTTTGTGATGGTGAGAACATTTGGAGAAAATGTGGGTAAATGGTGCATTTTCAAGTAAATTTGAGAAAACAAGGTTAATAAAGCAAATGTGAAAGTGCAGTTGTTACATTAATGAAGAGATGTCATATAACATAGGTAGCTGCTTATTCAGTATAACCACAGAGCTTCATAACATTGGTGGAGTATTGGGGGGTAGGGTGGGGGGGGAGGTGGGGGTCAAAGCATAAAGAAGTGTGCTGGAGCAGAGTTTTCTGTTGAAAATCTATTGGGTTTTTAAAGCTCTGGTTTGTCTATTTGTCGATTAATAAAATATTAATTCATAATTATTAATTATTTGTTTTGTGTAAATGTTTTGACTAATCAATATAAACTAACAGGAGAAAAATTATACGTGGGGATGCTTTTGCGTTGCTATTTAATAAATGTGCATGTTTTATTAATAAATGTTGCTGAGTGCTGTTTATTTAAAGCACGGAAAACACTTTTTAAATGTCATGTACTAATGCTTTTCTTGTGTTGCAAAGGCTAGATAATTACATACACATAAGGGTATTAGTGGGGTTAACATTGTTTAATCACTATGCTGTGGTAACGTTGTTTTGTCTCTTTTAATTAAGATGGTACATTTTGGCCTGGTGGGAAAATGGCTACCGTTTAAAGCCTGTATTCGAGTGAATTTTGTGATGAGAAGGCCTTGCTGAACATGGTCGAGAGTCATCTGACCACAGTCTTCGTCTGGTAGAAAATCTTCCGTGAGGTCAGCAGTTCTGGGAGAATTGCCAGCTGCCTTTGGACAAGGATAAAATACAATGAACATTGTCCAGTCTGCGGTGACTTTGCTGAGATATTGAGGAAGAACATTTTAAAAGATACTTTTGCAAACTTGAGTTTATACTTCCGTCTTTTTATTTTTGTGATTTTTCCTGAGCGGAGATTTTCCAAATGTAGCGATGCTACATCCTTTCCTGCTCGCTTTGCTCAGCGGTTCAGCGGATATCGAAAACATTTTATGTTGCCTTCTATTGTTAAACACATTATAAATATTGTTAGCCTAGAGAGGGTTTTTGCCACTTTTGCCACTTCTTCCCAAACCTGCGTTGGTGAGGATCGATGCTGTGAGGACGGCGACTCGGGAGACTTCTACTGAGAGACCTGTCCTGACCCATTCTGACATTTAGCTAGAATAGGTAATTATGAGAATAATGATTTACTTTGATTGATTTTCCTTTGACTAATTTTAGATAAAGTACCATAATTTTAAATACAGTGTTGGTGGTTATTTCTTGTCAATTATTGAGTACTCTATTTTGATTATTGTTATATGGATTGTTTAGATCATGACTCAGGACAGTCACAATTAGGTCTTATCGATCTCAGTGTAGATGCAGGGTGTTTAGAAGGTTTCTTTCCACAGGTTCAGTGCTAATAGAGTAATCTGAGTGTATGTTAGTGAAATGGGCCCAAGCGTATGATGAGTGTATGTGCGTGTATCTGTGAATTTACTCTATCCGTGGAAGTAGGGAGAATTTGTACACCCCAATCTGCACCAATTTCCTGGTAGCAGAATTTGATGGTTATTGATGATTGTCTTGATCTGATTAGATTGCTTGTACATTGGTTTTGATTTATTGATTATTGATTGATGTTGGTATATGTACTAATACTATATGTTGAAGTCGTCATGTTGAGTTTTATGTAGTGCTTCTGGAATTTGGGAGCTGGTAGCAGTTCCGTAGTAGGGCAGAGGGAAGTATATGCTGCTCTCGGGAAAGACGGGATTGTTGGTCCTGTATGTATGCAGGAAAAGAAAACGTGTGACAATTGAAGTTGCGCGTCACATTGTCTGTGTTCGGAATTAGTGACATTGTTGTGTGTTACTATTAGAAATATTTCTGGTATAAAAGGAGTGTGTATGGTAGCGAAGGTTATTTGTGAAACTCTGGTCTTAAGTCCCAGGGATCCGTAAGGTTCACCGTTAAAGCTTATTGCGGGAGGAGTAATAGGTATTCTCTGAGTTTGTTTGAAGGACTGGGCAGGGGAAAACACTGCTTGGTTAACGTATGTTATAATTCTGTAGTGGGGCAGATTGTTCGCTGTTCTCGGGAAAAGCAGGATTCTGTGTGTATGTACTACATTTTCTTGTATGAATGTGCGTGAATGCTCATATATTTGGTTAATTGTAATACTCTTTGGAGCAGTCCTAGAGGAAACAGTTAATGAATGCATGTTACTGTGTCAATGGGATTCTTGTGAAATAGATTTTCTTTACTATTCTTTGGTTAGCGAAGCAGACAATGGAGATGTTTATATGTTGTAACTAATAGATTTTGTAGAATCTGACACGAAGTCTACTGAGAAGTTTTGTAAAGGAGGGGTTGACGACTGACAGGAGACAGGAGCAAGAGACTGCAGCGACTGCTGACGTCAAACAGACCGCGCTCTGATTGGATATTAGATCAGAACAGTGCTCGCGCTGAGATTGGTGCGTTGGTGTGAGCCGCGCAGGGATTGGAAAGAGTCACTCTGTATTCTAGTGACGTAGACGCTCCAGGATTGGTGCGTTAGTGTGAGTCGCGCTGTTATTGGATAAAACATCGTACTATTGAGTTGTATTACGGAAAGGATTAGAAAAGTTTGGTAAAAGCTAAAATGTATTACCAAGAAGAGAAAAAGAAAAAATCTTTGTTCAGAAAGATTAAAAATTGGTTCGACAAGGATAAAGATGTTAAAACGAGAGAGGGTGAATTGTTACCTCCATCGAAAACGCCTGCATCCTTCATGGCTGCGAGATATGGGTATCATACCTGTATATGGTTGGAGAATGGGGTTAGGTATACAAAGGAAGATGGTGTTCTAGCATTTCCAGAACATGGTTCATTTAATTTGGCCGTGTTGAAAAATTTGCGGGAAAAGATGTTACTTATGTCTTGACCCAAGACCAAGGCCGACACAGTTTGAGGCTTTAGTGGAATGGGAAGAGGAAGTACATGAGCGAGAGAAGCAGAGGTCTGGGGGAAACTACAGGTATATGTTTGGGAGGAGACATGGTCGTGAAACTCATCATGATCGAATGACGAGATGGCGAGATGCTAGTATGTCAGAGGGATTATACCCTATGAGAACAGTTGAAGAGAAGGGTACAGAAAGGGTTCCTGAGGCAGAAGTGAGAAGATATGGAGTTAATGAGTATGAGGATGAAGTCTTGAATGACATGATTTACAAAAGACCACCTCCATATAGACCAGAACCAGAAGAGAGCACACCAGTTGTTTCTCCGATAAGAGATACATTGCATATCATTGAGACAGAAAATGTGACACCTGAGTTAAGAAGTGGTAATCCTTTTAGGGAAAGAGAGAATAGAAGCGGTGGCGAAAATACGAGATAATTAGCCAGAACTACATCGGAGTTGACTGAAAAGATCAAAGAGCTGACAAAGAATCTAGACGCTGTTACGGTGCCCGTAACCATAGGTCCGATTATGCCTGTTTTTGATAAGCAGAGGACAGGTGAGAATGGTTTGGTGATTCCATATGTTGGGAATAGATTGACAAGTTTGGCTGGTCCTTCAGGAGATTCAGGAAAAAGGACAGAAAAATCCAGACATGAGACATGTAGTGAAGGATTAGAGATACAGTCTAATTCAGGATTGGATGCTGGTGAAGCTAGTTGTTCAGGGATGCCGATTTTAGAACCGCAGAAGAAAGTGGTCCCAGTGAGAAAATCTACTGAAATAACAGCTGAGGATTTGAATGAATGGATGAAAGTTCTTCAAAAGAGGGATAAAGATTCACAGGCAATTGATGTGGCTAGGTTACGTGTAGAATTAGAAGAGCTTGTTGCAGGGACAGTTCCTACAGAAATTCTAAAAAATCATCATGATGGTGAATTGTTATTTATGTGTAAAAACATCACCTGGAGAACTAAAAATACACATGACAGATTAAGAGCAATAGCAAATGACTATGGAGTTGACATTGATAAAGTGAAAGTTTTGCAGAAGTCTTACAGGATGGATTTCACAGACAAAGACATTGAAAATCTGAATGGTGCTGGTAGAACAGGACAGATTGCAGAGATGATCGCTTTATTGCGAAAATGGGGTGATGTTGAGAAGTTGAAGGATAGGTGGTACAAGAAGAGAGAAGAATCAGGGGATAGGACTTATTCAGCATTTCCTGTGAGAGAAAACGAGAAAGCATCCACTGTTGCTTATCCTATGAGAGAAATACCTGGAGGAGGATATGTACATGTTCCATGGACCAGACAGGATATTTTATCATTTACAAATGATTTCCCTCGACTGAGAGAAAAGCCCGTCGAGTGGTATAGGCAGGTAGACAGGTTTGTGAAATTGTCAAAAGTGCTGTGGATTGACCTGAATAGTCTGTTTGATATAATTGTTCCAGCAGACTTGTGGGCTGAGTGTAAAATAGTTGTAAGTTGGCCTACTGAGGAATATCCAAGAGATCAGAGAACAGGAGCACCAGATCCAGAAGTAATGAGAAAGTATGAGCAGGTGATCGTATACCTGAAAAATAAAGTACCTCCAAAAGAGACAGACTGGGTTAAAATAGATCGAACACATCAGGAAGCAAAAGAATCGGTTCATGCTTTTTATGAGAGGCTGATACTGGCTTTTAAACAATTCAGTGGGGATGAACACCTGGGTGACAAGGATTTGAGTCACTTTGTATACAGATTTGTATATGGCCTGAGACCTGAGATTAGTGAGAGAATTCGTGAGCATACTGTGGACTGGCAGAGTAAGAAAATAGATGAGATTCTGAGACATGCAAAATACTTCAGTGATGAAATTGAAGCAAAACAGAGAAAGCTGAAAGAGAAAGCAATGTGGGCACAAGTGAAAGTTGCGGAAAGACAGGAAGCACAATTAGTGGAACAGGCGAATAATGCAGGAAATAATCCAGGGAATAGACCTAGATATGCAGGGAAAGGAAAGGGGAATCTTGAGGAAGCCAAAAAAAAGTTCCCGTGTCACAACTGTGGCCAACTGGGACATTGGAGATCTGAGTGTACCAATCCACCATTAGCGAATAATGAAAATAAAAACTTAAATCAACAGGTGCAGAACGAAGGGAATAATCGACAGCAGCAACAATCTTCTGTTGTGAAACAGCAGAGTCAAGAGCCAAAACCGCCCTTGCCGCAGAATAGAGGATCACAAAAGTATAATCCGGATTCGGGATTCTACAATGATGAGCAGGTAAACAAACCAAGACGTTCTAACCAGGTACAGCAGTACTTGTTAAAGAATGAAGGGAGTGAGTCTGAAGGTGATTATTGACGGTGCCGAAGAGAGGAGGAGGAGTGCATACTTGGTGCAACTCTAGAAATAGACCAGGCAGGACCATTTGTGGATGGAAAAATAAATGAAGAAGGTGTTACTTTTTTAGTAGACACAGGTGCAACAAGATCAACTGTCAGGTCAACAGATATTAGAAATCTTCCTCTCTCGGATGAAGCAATCCAAGTAGTTGGTGTAGCCAATACACAAATCAAGACACGTCTTACTGAACCAGTAAGAGTACAAATAGGGAAATTTTCAGACATGCACAGATTTATTGTCTGTGACACTAGTCCAGTGAACCTGTTAGGTAGGGATCTACTTTGTAAGATGAATTGTACAATTTTTTGTACACCGGATGGAATAGCTTTTGAAACACCAGATGAGGATGTTTTGTACCGAATGACTCTAGAAAATAGAGAGAGTGAGTTAATTGGTGCATATGCTGTGTTTGATCCGGAGGATTTGCCTCAAGAGCTGAGAGATACAGTGAAAAGGACAGTTTGGGATTTTACTGGAGAAGATGTGGGATTGATGAATAATGTAGATCCTGTGAAAATTGCAGTGAAAGAGGGAATTACTTATCCTAACATTCCTCAGTACAAAATGACACCAGAAATAATTGAAGGAATAACTCCTATAATTGAGAAAATGATTCAGCAAGGAGTTTTGAGAGAACTATTGAGTAGCCCGTGTAACTCACCGATAATGGGGCTAAAGAAACCTAATGGAAAGTTCAGGATTGTACAGGATTTGAGAAAAGTTAATCAAATTGTGGTGGCATGTTGTCCTATTGTGCCAAATCCGTCAGTGATTTTGTATCAGATTCCACATGATGCTGAGTGGTACACAGTGATTGATTTGTGTCATGCTTTCTTTTCAATTCCATTGCATCATGACAGCCAACCGATTTTTGCATTTAGGTTTGGCCAGCGTATTTTAGCATGGTGTCGTATCCCACAGGGGTATACAGAGAGTCCTTCGATATTCAATCAGTTATTGAAAAAGTCATTAGAGAGTTTGATCATGCCTGAAAACTCAGTGCTAGTGCAATATATTGATGACCTACTAGTGGCATCAAAGACACGTGAAGCTTGTGAAGTAGATACCATAGCTTTACTGAATCATCTGGCAGATGGAGGGTTAAAGGTATCTCCAGCTAAATTGCAATTTTGCAAGAAAGAGGTGCATTATCTTGGACACAATATTGAAAAAGGTCTGAGAAAAGTGACTGATGACAGGATCAAAATTATCAGAGAAATGAAAGCCCCAAAGACCCAGAGAGAAGTGAGAATGTTCCTGGGAATGGTGGGTTATTGTCGTCAGTGGATAATTAATTTCTTGCTGATAGCAAAGCCACTGATTAAGCTGACAACAAGTGAGATGACAGATCCATTGGAACTAGATGGAGAACAAATGGCAGCATTTGAGGAGCTGAAGAGCAGAATGTGTGAAGCCCCTGCTTTGGGTATGCCAGACTATGAGAAAGAGTTTGAATTGTACTGCAGTGAGAGAAATGGATGTGCACTTTCAGTGTTAATTCAGAAGCATGGATTACTGAGAAGGCCTATTGCGTACTTCTCATCGACACTTGACCCTGTAGCTGTGGGTTTACCAGGTTGTCTGAAATCTGTGGCTGCAACATGCAGAAGTCTGGAACAGAGTGAGGGAATTATAATGGGATATCCTGTAAGGGTATTTGTACCTCATAATGTGGCAATTCTTTTGACAAGAAGCAGAACTCAGTACATGTCACATAGTCGGCTGACTAAATATGAGAAAGTCATTCTGGGAGCATCAAATGTGACTCTTGAGAGATGTGTGAATGTGAATCCAGCGACATTGTTGCCGGATATTGAAAATGTGGGTGTGAAGACAGAAGATGATCACAATTGTTTGGATGTGTTGGAGTACTGTACAAAACCGAGACCAGACATAAGGGATCTTCCCTTACTTCAGAGTGATCATGTGCTGTTTGTAGATGGATCATGCCTGAGGAATGATGATGGTGTGCTAAGTGCAGCATATGCAGTGTGCAAAGTTTCAGAAGTAATGGAAGCATCACCATTGAAAGGAGTGAAATCCGCACAAGTTGCTGAATTGGTGGCATTGACGAAAGCTTGTGAGATTGGGAAAAATCTGAGAGTAACTCTGATGACTGATAGTCAGTATGGATTTGGAGTTGTGCATGATTTTGGCCAACTTTGGCTACAGAGAGGTTTCTTGACGTCGAGTGGGACTCCAATAAAGAATGCTGAAGTGATTGGGAAATTGCTTGAGGCGATACAGCTGCCTAAAGAATTAGCAGTGGTGAAATGTGCTGCTCATGGACAAGGAGATGATTTTGTGACAGTTGGAAATAGATTTGCCAACGACATTGCACAATATTGTGCTAAGAACAATCACTCAATTAATAGGGAACGAGAAGGAGAAATGTCTTTTTGTTCTGTGATGTTTACTAATGTCCTAGAAACATGGGATGAAGTGAAACAGTTGCAGGATGAGGCAGGAAAGGAAGAAAAGAAAGACTGGATCAAGGCAGGTTGTGCCCCAAGAGAAACAGACCATGTTTGGGTCTATAGGGATGGCAGACCAGTCATGCCAAATTCCATGCTGTCGGCAATGGCAAGGATGTATCATGGCCAGGGACATTTGGGAAGGGATGCGATGATCAGGTCTTTTAAACAAACTTGGTACAATGCAAAGTTCAGGACAATTGCAGAAAGCATCTGTCAAAGGTGTTTGATTTGCCAGCAATTTAACACTGGGAAAAAGACAGTGGTGAGTCTGGGAACAATAGGTAGAGAAGGTGGTCCTTTCACGAGAATGCAGGTAGATTTCATTGAAATGCCCCAAGTGAACAGACTGAGGTATGTTCTAGTGGTAGTCTGTTTGTTCTCAAGATGGGTGGAGGCCTATCCGACTAGGAGAAATGATGGAATAACAGTGGCAAAGTTACTGTTAAGAGAGTTGATTCCTAGGTACGGGTTTCCAGTAACGATTGAGTCTGATAGAGGTGGACACTTCTATAATGAGCTCATGAGTTTGATTTGTGAAGCATTGGGCATACAGCAAAAGCTACATTGTGCATACAGGCCAGAGGCTTCTGGTGTGGTTGAGCAGATTAATGGCACAATAAAGAACAGGATTGGTAAGATGTGTTTAGCCACTGGAATGAAATGGCCTGATGTCTTGCCTCTAGTGCTAATGACTATTAGATCTACTCCAGATAGAACTACTGGTTTAAGTCTGCACGAAATCTTGATGGGACGCGCAATGCGACATGCATATGTGCCTGTCAATAAGTTGATGACAATAACTGATGACATGATTTTGGATTACTGTAAAGGCCTGGCTGACGCAGTTCATTCTGTGTTTCACCAGATTGGAGAAGAAGCTACCACACTTGAGAAGAAGCAAGCTCATGATCTGAGTCCAGGAGACTGGGTGAGGATTAAAGTACACAGAAGAAGAAACTGCTTGGTTCCAAGGTGGGGAAGACCAAGACAAGTTATTTTGACTACGACAACTGCAGTGAAGTGTGCTGGTGTGAAAAACTGGGTACATGCAAGTCATACTCTGAGAGTTCCAAACCCAAAGGATGGGACTGGTAAGGAGTATTTTGAAGAATCAGATTCCAGTGATGATGAAGACCCAGAACCAGTGAGAAAAAATCAAAGTTCAGGAAAAGAAGCAGAAAAGACTTCAAGAGAACCATTGAGGGTCTCAGAAGGGAGATCAGATTCTGTAAGAGAGCCTGAAGTTCCAAAAAGCAGTGGAGGAAAAAGAAAAGAAAAGAGCAGTTCCACAGAAATTACTCCTGAATCAGAAGAGGAGGAGATTGAAGAACCACTGGAGATTATACCTGAAAAAGTAGGGTCAGAAGAAGATAGAGAGGGACAGATTGCGGAAGACCCCCGAGGAGGTGTAGGGAACATTCCTGATAAGCTAGGTGAAGGGACAAGTAGACAGCAAGAAGATTGCGTGTCGGAGACTCGAGGAGGGAAAGAAGTAGGGAAGTCTCAAACAGTGGTGAAAAAGACTGTGGAGCGAAAGAAAACTGCTGAAGAAGAAGAGGCGTTTGAAACAGAATCGGATGAAAGTGAGAATGAAAAATCAGAAGGTCGAGTTCTGAGAAAGAGAACTTGGATTGGAGAAAGAAATAATACAGAAACGAGACCGAAAAAGGTCGTAAGAGGAGATTTTTGGCCTAACAACAGAGTAAAGAGGCTGAGATACAGACTGATAAGAGCAAATACATCGAAAGCTGAACAAGTGAATGAGGTGTCGAGTCAAAACGAAGTAAAAAGGAAGGAGCAAAAGGAGTCAAGAGAACCTGAGGAGATAAGGAGAATTAGAAAACCCAACCAAAAGTACAGATCACCGGAATGGTCTTATGTGGCACTGTCTGAAGGAGGAGAAGAAGAAGAAACAGTGAATCGAGACAATCCGGAGGGGATCTTGAGAAAAGTGGTTGAGGAAAAGGAGAAATCTGTTGGAATCTTAAAAGTTATCCTGACTGACATTGGAGAAGAGTCGGATGCACAGGATGTTGTTGATGATCTGATACAATTTGATGTTGCTGAAGAAGAAGGAGTGAAAAGTGATGAATATCCAAATTGAGTGAACTGAAGAAATCACTTGGAGAAAAGTGAAAAGGAGAAAGTCTGAAATCCAGCTGTTTGAAGTAATCCAGAAATAAAGAGTGATACAGTAGTGGAGTAGTAGAGGCTAAGTCAAAAGACAAGGTCAAAGTAGTAAAATGGCTAACATAGAGAATAATCAAAGTAGATGTGCCTTCTTGAAAAGATGGTGTAGAATGTGCTGTTGCTGTACTGCATTATTAATGCTATTATGGGGTGTTTTAGCTTTATTAGTTATATTTAGAGTTTCAATAGGTACATTTGAAATACATACTGAGAATGAGACTAATGTAGAGAAAAGTTCACAAAAAGTAGTTCCAACTAGAATTAGTAATACTTACATGCATAAAGATAGGTCAGTTAATGATTTTTCTAGTAATGTTTTTTCAAAATTGTTGTATGAATATGTGAAGACAATGGAAGTGAGGGATTGCTATGTTTGTATGCAATTACCTGCATCCGTTTCAGAGGGTGTTACTTATCACCATTTACCAGCTACGTATGGAATTTCTTGTAGTGTGTTGAGTAGTGTTTTTTATTTGCTAGGGAAAATAAATTATAAGATGTCTAACAAAGATAGTATTTTTGGGCAATTGCCTATGAATGAGAAGCTGAATCCAGCTAAAGAAGCTAACATTTTTGGTGAGATTTTTATTGAGAAAGAAGAATTAACATTAGATTACATTTTTAAGAATAATTTAACTTCCAGTTTGAAAGAAGAGGAGAAAGCTTTCCTAAACATGGTGGAGGAAAGGAGATTGAGCATGCATGAAAAGGCAGGGAAATACAAAATAAGTGAGACAATTTGGGACATTGAGATGGGAAAAGAATTGAGAAATGGAGTTAGTCCAACTTTAGCTTTAGATGCACCACAGAAGGGTAAGCTATGCATTACAAGAAGGAAATCCCAATATGATACATACTTTGTTGGGACTAGTGAGTGTCATGATACATACTTCATTGCAACAGGATGGGGTTTTAGAGGAGGAGAGGATCCAATTTTTCCAGGAGTGTATTATGTTTGTGGGAACAAGGCTTATTACAAGTTGCCTGACCATTGGTATGGCACGTGTTATGTGGGCCTGGTTTTTCCAAAGATTTTTCATGTAGATAGAATAGAAGATGTAGAACATATTAATTTACTAAAACGTTTTAAGAGAGAAACTTGGTCTGAAATAGTGGGAGACATTTTTGGAGCTTTAATTCCAGCAGTGGGAATTTCTTTGAATGCATATAAAATTCGGAAACTGTCAACAGTGGTGGATCGTTTATCGACAAATACCGCTGGAGGGTTTGTTTTGGTGAATACGGAATTGATTGCCGTACGTGCCATGTCTATGCAAAATCGACTTGCCCTTGATATTTTATTGGCTAAGGAGGGTGGAGTTTGTGGAATATTGAAAGTTCAACATTGTTGCACTTACATTCCAGACGAAAGCAAAGACCTGAAGGTCTATATCAAAAATATTACTGATTTGCATGAAGAATTAGTACCACTGAAAGCTGAGAGTATTTGGACTAAAATAGCTAATAAAGTAGTTGCTGTTAAGAATTTTATTGCAAAAATAGGTAGTAATATTATAGGTAAGATATTGTTTCCTTTGACTTGTATAATTGTTGCTTTATTGATACTAAGATTGGTGTGTTTGTGTTGTAAAAACAGGGGAGGGAAAAAGAAATTAATTAAAAGAAATATTGAAAGGAGAAATAAAAGGAAAAGAGATCCACAAGAAATAGAATTAGAAGAATTGAGGGAGAGTGTTTATTTGGAGACAAAGAGGGATGATGAAAGGGAGTCTGGTGTCTAGTGTTGTGTATAAGAAAAAGACATTTCCAGTTTCTCCAAAAAATTGGGACTAAAATTTTACTAATTTTTTTTTTTTTTGGGTGTTTATTTGGTGATAATATCACCAAAGGGGGGAATGCTGGAGCAGAGTTTTCTGTTGAAAATCTATTGGGTTTTTAAAGCTCTGGTTTGTCTATTTGTCGATTAATAAAATATTAATTCATAATTATTAATTATTTGTTTTGTGTAAATGTTTTGACTAATCAATATAAACTAACAGGAGAAAAATTATACGTGGGGATGCTTTTGCGTTGCTATTTAATAAATGTGCATGTTTTATTAATAAATGTTGCTGAGTGCTGTTTATTTAAAGCACGGAAAACGCTTTTTAAATGTCATGTACTAATGCTTTTCTTGTGTTGCAAAGGCTAGATAATTACATACACATAAGGGTATTAGTGGGGTTAACATTGTTTAATCACTATGCTGTGGTAATGTTGTTTTGTCTCTTTTAATTAAGATGGTATATTTTGGCCTGGTGGGAAAATGGCTACCGTTTAAAGCCTGTATTCGAGTGAATTTTGTGATGAGAAGGCCTTGCTGAACATGGTCGAGAGTCATCTGACCACAGTCTTCGTCTGGTAGAAAATCTTCCGTGAGGTCAGCAGTTCTGGGAGAATTGCCAGCTGCCTTTGGACAAGGATAAAATACAATGAACATTGTCCAGTCTGCGGTGACTTTGCTGAGATATTGAGGAAGAACATTTTAAAAGATACTTTTGCAAACTTGAGTTTATACTTCCGTCTTTTTATTTTTGTGATTTTTCCTGAGCGGAGATTTTCCAAATGTAGCGATGCTACATCCTTTCCTGCTCGCTTTGCTCAGCGGTTCAGCGGATATCGAAAACATTTTATGTTGCCTTCTATTGTTAAACACATTATAAATATTGTTAGCCTAGAGAGGGTTTTTGCCACTTTTGCCACTTCTTCCCAAACCTCGATGCTGTGAGGACGGCGACTCGGGAGACTTCTACTGAGAGACCTGTCCTGACCCATTCTGACATTTAGCTAGAATAGGTAATTATGAGAATAATGATTTACTTTGATTGATTTTCCTTTGACTAATTTTAGATAAAGTACCATAATTTTAAATACAGTGTTGGTGGTTATTTCTTGTCAATTATTGAGTACTCTATTTTGATTATTGTTATATGGATTGTTTAGATCATGACTCAGGACAGTCACAATTAGGTCTTATCGATCTCAGTGTAGATGCATAGTGTTTAGAAGGTTTCTTTCCACAGGTTCAGTGCTAATAGAGTAATCTGAGTGTATGTTAGTGAAATGGGCCCAAGCGTATGATGAGTGTATGTGCGTGTATCTGTGAATTTACTCTATCCGTGGAAGTAGGGAGAATTTGTACACCCCAATCTGCACCAAGTGCACCTGGCTAGCAGATTGTCGATTTTTGTCAATAATGTGTGTTATTACAAAGCAAAACAATACCACCCTTCTCATGTGACAGAAATTGTTATTGTGTCCCAGATTGGGATGTTGAGTGGACCCAGAAGCATCGTCACCAGACAGTTACCCTGCACCCCCGCCCTGGCTGGCACATGAAGGAGATACATAACGTGTTGATCTGATGGTGTCACAGAATGGGCAGTGGCTCAACATTAAACAGCGGAGGAAGGGGAGGGCGGACTTCCTGTCTGTGCCAGAAATACACCCCCCCCCAAACCTCTACCCTGGTTGGAACACCCTATCATGAAGGAGCAGAGCTCCCCGCCACCCCTCACATGGACACATGACTTGTTTGCACCTTGGAGGGTACGAGAGGAGTTGAGGAGTCAATGAGCTGACCGTAAATCACGTAATAGGACCATGAGTCCGAAATCCTCTCGCTGAAAAGAAGGGTTGAGTGTTTAAGTGTAATAAATTGTGTCATTGCCTTAGGTACAACAGCTGTAGCCTAGGGTCAAACATAGAAGCAGGGCACCCTCACCCCTGTTTACCCAACGGAGAATGAAGGTTTTCTTTCCCCATTGGGGCTTCTGAGACGTTGGGTTCATGTAGCGCACATTAGGGATCGATCTTTAAGGATTAGCTCGGCGCTACATAAACTTGGTAGAAAGAACAGAGTGCCACAAATCGCTCCCATGCCCCTCACACGTGCCCACCCAGAGGCTGAGGCCGATCTGGTGTCCACGGACACGAACCAGCTCTGTTGCCAGTCCTGTTCACAGAGTGCCAGGTGCTAGCCTGCCCCTTCACTGCGGCTAGGGAGCACCTCTTCCGGGAGGGGTGGGGGCCCAAGAGCAGCTGGGTGAGGTGCACTGGAGGGGGCTGATGGAGCGAGTGAAACGGGGGGTCATGTGCAAGGCATACATTTGAGGTGTAGTATATGAGCACAGCCCCTAAAATATGTCCCTATTAGTCTTCCACTGCGAGCCTCACTCGGAGGCTGAAGAAACAGGAGGGAGGAATATGAAGCGGGTTCGTGGGAGATGGACAGGGACGATGGTGTGGGGAAAGAGGCATGGGAGGCATGCATGGGAAGAAGGATAGTTAAGAGAGAGAGTGGAGCAAAGGAGAGGAGGGCTATAGAAGGGATGAGAGAAAGCAGGTATTCATTGCAGGCAGTAAGCACGCGCAGATTATTGGGACACTGAATAAAAATGTATCTTAAAAAGTGAGAGGAAATAGCACATCCTGGAAGAGGGGGAGAAAGGCACGTACATACTAGACATGCACACAGACATGCTCACACAAGCACACATATACGCACTCACATGCACCTGCACACACACCGGCAAACACAGACATACAGAGGCACACTCAGGTACGTACACAGGCACGCACATTTACACACTCTCACATGCACACTCACTTACGTAATATAAACCAAGGCCAATCCTTTTCCTGTTCTCGTGATAAATGCATTTCCCTATGTCTGAAACATGCCTCGAGCGCGCGTGGCCCCATCACATTCTAAAGCAGGACGTGTGCTTTCAGACTCTGAAAGCACATTTCCTGTTGGAGACTCTGCATTTCTTTTATTGATAGTGCACAGCTGCGGGGCTGATTGTGGGCCTTTGTGAAAGTATTTGTGTTAATCGCAGCGCCATCATGCGCTGCAATTAACATGAATGCTATTTCAAAGGCCCTCAATCAGCCCCGCAGCTACGGACTATTAAGAAAAGAAATGCAGTCTCCAACAGGACGTGTGCTTTCAGACTCTGAAAGCATATGTCCTGCTTTAGATTTGCTGCATTCCTTTTCTTAATAGTGCGTAGCTGCGGGGCTGATTGAGGGCCTTTGAAATAGTATTCATGTTAATTGCAGCGCATGACAGCGCTGCGATTAACACGAATACTTTCACAAAGGCCCAAAATCAGCCCCGCAGCTGAGCACTATCAATAAAAGAAATTGAGCAAGTGCCAATTCCACTTGCTGGTGAACGGTAGCCCTCCTGAACCCCATAGACACTTGCCGCTCCCGGGATGTGCTGTGGGCACGCAAAATATTTGACACTGCGCGCTCCGAGTGACTTCAGTGCGTGGGCGCACATGCGCGCACGTTAAAGGGAACAGTGGTGATAACCATCGCAAAAGTAACTTAACGCAAACTTCAACATCGCAGTCTATCGTGGGAAATTTACGCCTTGTTAACCAACTATTCACAACATGGTGGTACCATGCAATAGTCCCCAGATAACACGTTAACTGACCGCGTTAAAATCAGTGCCATGCGCAAAAATCCGAAACACAAACGCAAAAAAAGCTGCGATGAGGCCAATCGCCATACAAAAATCAGCGAAACCCAGCTACAGGTCTGCAATTTACACGCGTCAGGCGGGAACAATCACCATAAAAGTAGAAAAAAAATGACAAACAAATGCCAAACAACAGCGAAGCACAATGGACGTTGCCGGAGCAAGTACGGAGGAGAACCAGAACCCCACAAGACCCACGGAGGACCAGCCTGGGACCTCGGGGTCAGGGAAGGGCAAGGAGAAGAAGAGTCGGAAGAAAAGGTTCAGTCCGCAAGAAAACAGGGTCCTGATTACGGAGGTGATAGAACACCATCAACAACTGTTTGTCACCTCCACTGTGTCATTGGCAACAAAAAATGGACTATGGCAGTACATTGTGGACAAGGTGAATGCAGTCGGAGTGCTGAAGAGGACAATGGAAGAGGTCAAGAGGCGCTGGAATGATGTCAAGCGCAAAACCAAGCTGAAACTCGCCAACAACCGGAAGGCAGCAATGCAGACTGGAGGTGGGAGGCCAGCGCCACAGGAGGAGCTGGACGAGATGGAGGAAATGGTGTCCACAGTCATCAGTGGGGAGACGATGGCAGGAGTTGGGGGCCCGGACACTGCTCAACCGGACCGGACACAACAGCAGCAGGGTGAGTAACGACCAGGGACTCGGGGACGGGGGGAGATGGACACAATGGTACACATGCAAACTTAAGTTGAGCACATCTACGGACAAACCATGCCCCAGACCACCAACTCCCACCAAGAGACCAATGTACCCAAGTATGCAACATGTAGGCACTGTACAAGCACAGAAGTCAAAGGCACACTGCATGAAAGGGATAAGGGGCAGCAAAATCAGAGCTGCAGGGGCGACTCTCTCAAAATGCGGCACACACACATCACATGCAGAGCACATCAACATTGACAACGATGTGGCACAATCCACAAAACACCTACAACAGAACACAGGACACAACTGGTGCCGCTTGGGTGCCGACACTGGCCAATCACATTTGGCATTGCAGAGAAATGTGAGTTGATAATGTACAAGTACAAACACACACACGTCTGTTGTCGAAATATCCACTGTCCCCATCAAATAGGCGGCTCCTCCCAAGCAGCCAAAATGTACCCAGTCATGCTGTCTGTATAAAAACATGTACAATGCGACAACATCATGTGGACACTTTGTTAAACTGCATCTACCCTTCACATTGTAATGGGAGAATCAACACCTCCTGTAGAGCAGCCCGACCCTCTCTTCTCTGATGACGAAGAGGACCACCACAGCTTCAACTCTGATGCCCTCCAACTGCTCGTGGACAGCCTACGCAGCCCACTTCCAGGAGCTGGGCAGTCCAGCTGCTACAAGGAGACCCCACCCTCTGCACAGACCACACAGCACCCACCACCACGGCTGCCTCCCAGGACCTCCACGAACAACACATGGCCTTCCAACGCCGTGTGTTGGGGTGCCAGGAGAATCTGGCTGAACAGGTGCTGGTGGGCTTCGACTGCATGGCAGACAACGTAGATGCCAAACGTGGGTGTCTAAGTCCCATCAGGGACCACTCATGGTCCCTAACGCACACCCACAGTCCGCTCCATGCTCTCCAACGGACCATGGCTGACATCGCTGGAGCCCTGACTCAGAGAATAGAACAACTGTCCAGTCAGAGTGGCTCCAGCGATGTCACACGGGAGTTGGGGAACGAGCGGCTGCCACGACTGCACACCAGTGAGAGGTAGCTGGGTTGCTCAATGACCTCAGGACCATCCTCATGGCATTGCTGCCACAAGGCCTGGTGCTGATGCATGCTGCTGCTACCACTCCATCCACATCTCCGCCCCCTGAAGTGTCAGTGCCACACAGTGCGGCAGACTTTCCACCTCCGGCCACTGATGTGTCACTGCCACACAGTGCTAGAGACAGGACACTTCCACCCACACATGAGGCACATGCAGCAGCAGAGGACGAAGATGCGAATGATTCTGCCCTCGTGGTAAGAAGAACACAGTAGCATGCATCTCCGCCACAGTGCCAGCTTCAGCTTGGTTCTGCCCTCTGCATCATCACCTTACACTGTCCCCCGATGCACTCTGCTACACTCACCTTGGATCTCGACATGGACTGTCATATGCTGTTTGATCGCCAATGACACAGCAATCAGACTGCTGACTGAACTCTTCCTCTTCCTTTGGACTTGTCATTCCCTGAAGGACTCTGGCTGGCCCTCCACGGGCCAACATCGTCATGTGGGGTTTGCATGGCCCTGTACTGCTCCAGATGCAACACTCCACTGAATGTGCATTAAACATTCATATTCACACAGATGTGTCATGTCTATGGTCTTTCAAGTGTGGAAGTATGGATGAATGTAGGCTCACTGGACTCCTCTTACGTCCATGTGGCTCATGTTGTAGAACAGGGGTCACAGGGTGACACATTGCCGAATGTGGTCTGGGTGGCACTGACACAACAACAGGGACACATGCATGAGTTACTTCCTCCTCCAGCCCAGTACAGAACTACGCCCAGGGCCCCAGGGTCCTTTACAAACCCTTATGCTGGACTGGCATACGCCAGGCCAGCCCACTCCGCTTACGCTCACAGGGGGGGACGGCAACGCTACATGTCCCAGGTCTTCACTGTAGTGATGTGATGCTCACAGGTCTAGTTGTCACCATGCCACAGGCACTCCCTCACGGCTGGTTTATACCCACACCACACCCATCCAGCACACGGTCACAGGACATGTGACCCTGGCAATAAAAAGGGGCTGGCGCACGTGCTGTACACCATTCCCACTATCTATCTGGGTGCATCCGTGTGGTGTTAATGTAGGCATGAGGGCTGTTGGACTTGGCACTTTTTGCAGGGTCATCCCTGAAATTTTTGCCTTCCTCCTGTATTTTTTCTGACCTGTTGTTGGCTGTTTTATGACTCTGGGCACTTTACCACTGCTGATCAGTGCTAAAGTGCATATGCTCTCCCTATTGTAAATTGCTATATTGATTGGATTCCATGATTGGCTTATTTGGTTTACTGTCAGACCCTAGTACAGTGCACCAGGAGTGCCCAGGGCTTGTAAATACAAATGCTGCTAGTGGGCTTGCAGCACTGGTTATGCCACCCACAGAAGCAGCCTTGTAAAATGTGTCTAAGGTCTGCCATTGCAAAACCTGCGTGCAGGCTGGTACTGTCATGCTGACTGGGCAAGTGCACCCACTTGCCAGTCCCTAAACCTTCCCTTAACTTCATATTAGTCACCCCTATGGTAGGCCCAAGGGCAGGGTGCATTGTAAGCATAAGGTAGGACAAGCCCCGATGTGTGTGGCATGTTCTAATAGTGAATTATAGCCATTTCCGTTTTTTCACTATTGCAAGGCTACCTGTTCTCCATAGGCCAGAATGGGCTGTTAGAATTGTTACATTCTATGATCCTAACAGACCCAGGGAACATGGTAGAAATTCGAGTTTAGTATGCCTGAACTCAGAATAATAAAATACATCTTTTAGTAAAGTTTATTTTAATATTCTGTGTTTGCAAATACCGCTTTTAGAAAACTGGTATTTGCTTGCCTAACCATTTCAGCCCGCCTCTGCTATGATGTGTATCTGCTGTCTGGTTTCTGTGAGTGACAGGGCTGGGGGATTCCAGAGGGCAGGGCTAGGTAGCCTGGTGGTGAATAGAGAGATTTACATCCAGATGGGTGGGAGGAGTGCACCTGGACTCTGAATAGGGCTGTGCTCTGCCTTCTGTGGAGCGTCTGATGACTCTGCCCTGCACCCTGAATGGAAAGTCAGAGACATGTCAACAAAGTGCTCAGGAACTGGTTCTGGCTGGGCAAAGGCCCCTCTACCCCAGAGGAACAAAGGAATTAGGCGTATAAGTATTGGGACCCTGCTCCCAAGAAATTAGATCCTGCTTGACAAGAAAAAACCTCTGCCTGAGGAGAAGGAACTGGGAAAGCTGTAAGGAGGAGTACTGTCCCTGACCTGGGGGATTGGCCTGCAGTGGTTGCCTTGATGCTGAAGGAGAGGAGAAAGACTACAAAAAGACTTTGCTTCAACTTGTGCTTAAAGATCTCCAAGGGCTTGTGAGTGAGCTTGCCCCCTGAACGAAGTCCCAGGACCAGTGGACTTCATCCGCCTCGCAATCCGCTGCTAGAAACGCTGTTTTTAGCTTTGCCGAGGCCGGGAGCTGTGTGCGCCTCGTACCTCCAATATGTGTCCAGCAACACACCGTACCCTGCCTGTCTGCCTCAATCAACGCGTCCTACGATCCGTAGATCGCACCGTGACTGGCCGACTTCGCCGCATACAAACGCTTCGCTTCATCGAGTCATCTTAGTTGGTACGACTCACACCCTGCCGCTGAAGTTCAAGGCTGCCGCTCGCATCGAAAGGGGGAGTACGCACCGTACGTCCGCCTCGCACCGCAGCCAAAGACTGAAAGCCGCGGCTCCTACTGTACGGCTCGTACACCGCATCGTAAAGTGAACGCTCGCATCCAGGACCATCCGCCTCACTCCTCGCAGCCCCCGCTCTACGCCTCGCACCAACGACTGCACCGAGCCGGGGCTTGCACCGTAAAAGGGCCGACAGCGCTTCTGGAACACCTTCGTTTTACACCGCCTCGTCCGTGCCGGACTCATCGAATTAAGGTACTGTGTACAACTCGCCCTGCATTTGTGTGCGCATCGGACCGGAGCGTCCGCTGCGCCTGTTTGACTTTTTCTGGACATTTTCATCACCGTGAGAGCCGGACAAAGGGTACGAATCGCACAGAACTCTAAAACCAAGCATTTTAACAAGAACTCTTCATTGCTAACAGTATTATGGTCATTTTTGTCGTTGGTTGGTCTTGTGCTAAGTCTTTACATAAAAGATAACTATTTTTGATATAAATCTAGTGGGGTGTCCATTTGTGGTGTTGTCACTGAGTTACTGTATATGTTCACAAATGCTTAACCTATAACGCCTCTGAAATAAGTCTTGTCTGCTCGCGCCCAGCAGGGGTTATTTTAAGAGGGTGATCCCCTTATCCTGACTAGAGGAGAGGGTCCCTGCTTGTCACAAGCACCTACCTGTGCCAACCAGTGACCCCCAAATCTAACACGGGCCTTAGACCCTGTAACATCACATTCCCCAGGACCGGAGGTGACATGATGGCATCCGCAACACGATACCCAATCATACAGGGTCCATGACTTTGGGCCACAGACTTTGTGGCACTGGATACATTGTGGCCGGCACAGGCACACCACCATGGGACAATGACTTTGGGTGCACTGAGGTTGGGGCACCTTAGGTGCTGAGCGGGTGTGCAACCTGCGATGATGCCCAGTCCTGGTGGCCCGGACTGCTCAAGATTTGTGTGCCCTGCTGGACCGCAGTGTAGGCCAGAGCCAGTGGGCAGCGCAGGCCTATCGCCACGTGGCGACGCATCCCGGATCACATAGTTAATGGCACCTCAAGGGCTGAGCGGATGTGTAGCCTGTGATGATGTCGGGTGCACTGGTATGTCCTCTGCCATGGCGAAATCAAGACCCAGAATCAAATGTGAGACCTGGTGGCCTGCGGAGCGGGGCTGCATGATTTGAAGGGTGCCATGTCCGCAGGCCCCAGGCATATGGCTTGCAGCGGCATGTGGTAGGCCCTCATTGCTACACGCCAAGGGCGGAAGGTAAGCAGTGAAGCCTGGGTGCGCAGGGGCAGGCATGCACCGCTGGGCGGTGGGAGGGGTTGGGGTGAATCTGCCTGGGTGCGCAGGGGCGGGCATGCACTGCTGGGCGGCGGGAGCGGCTGGGGTGCATCTCCCTGGGTGCGCAGGGGCAGTCAGGCGATGATGTCTTGTGCAATTGTATGTACTTTGCCATTCATGTATCTGGACTCTGTTTCAGATGACGGATCTGTTTCAGATGTGTGACCTGGTGAACTGCACTACATACCGGCACGTGGTTGGAGACACACCGGTGGCAGCAGGTGAGCTGTGTGGCCTAGGTGCTCATTGTCAGCACTCTCTCTCCCTGTCCATCTCTTCTGTTTTCTGTGTCTCTCTCCCCCTCTCTGTCCATCTATCTCTCGCTCCCCCTCTCTGTCCGTCTTTCTCTCGCTCCCTGTCCTACTTTCTCTTGCTTCCCCTCTCTGTCCATCTTTCTCTCGCTCCCCCTCTCTGTCCGTCTTTCTCTCGCTCCCCTTCTCTGTCCGTCTTTCTCTCTCTCCCTCTCTCCTTCGCTCTCTCTCTGTCCTTTGATGTGCGCAAGACACAACTTCTCATCATGATTTTTGTCTTGCAGGCTGTGACCTACAGATTGTCCCGAGGGGAGCCGCCATGTGTCTTCATTTATGTTCTGTGTGTCTTTGAATACATTTTCATTTGTTACATCGAAGGTGAATGTGTGATGCTCATTTTTGTGACGACACATGCATGTCACCAAATGTGATTGTGCAATATCAGGCGGATTATTTAGTGCATATTCTGTGTAGTTGATTTGACATCTTTTTGGCCGGTGGGGGTGCCCGGGGAGGGGACGTCCTGGGGGTGGTGGCGGTGGGTGTTGTGGCCCTGTTGGGGCTCCGAGCTGCATGATCAGTGGCTCCATGGCATCTGTTGCCCTTTAGGTGGGTGTTGGACTTGGCCCTTCTGGCAGGTTCACCCCTAAACTTTTTGCAATTATCTTAGCTTTTTCCCTATGTTGTGTAAGTGGTTTTAGGCCTCTAGGCGCTTTTACACTGTGTCCCAGTGGAGAGTGCGTGTGCGCTGTGTATGTCTTTAGTGAGACTGACCTGCCCTCCCATAGAAATGCATGGGGAATGTGTGTGTCCATGATAGTTCCTGATGCGTGGGGAGCGCAGGGTCGAGTTTGGTATGTGCGAACTCGTGGGAGTGAATGCTGCGCGATGATGTGTGCGGCGTTGCTGTGTCTAGTATAGAAGTGCCACTTCTAGACGCTGGCCTGAATGTAAAGTGACTGTCTGGCTTGTGATTGGCTGGTGAGCCTGGCTCCAGGAGTCAGGATGGGTCTGCCCCAGTGGTGGATAGGGAGATTTACATCCAGATAGGTGGGAGGAGTACACCTGGGACCTGAATAGGGCTGGGCTTTCCCCACACAATGCTGCCTCCACCCCCTGTGTTGCGACTGATGTCCCTGGCCTGTTCTGTGAATAGGGAGAGGGGCTGAGCAAAACAAAGTGCTCAGGAACCAGTTACATCTGGTTTGCCCCTTCCCTGCACCTTGAGACAAAGGAAGCCTGTGTATATAAAGGGTCTGTGACCCCATGTAAAATGTTCTCTGCTGATCCTAACATGGGGGGGGGCCTGCTGCTGCTGCTGGGCGCCAGGAGAGACCGCCACTGGGGACTGCCTCCCTGCCTGGAGGGCCCTGTGAGCTGGCCCCTGGGCCCAGCCCTTGACCCCCTGCCTTCCTAAAGACTTTCCCTGGACTTTGCCTTGCTGAGGAGAGCTGTCCACTTTTTCCCTGGAACTGTGTACTGCAGCGCCTAGGGAGCGCTATATCTTTATTTACTGGAGAAAGCTTTATTCCTGTGCCAAGAGGAGAAGCGCTTCGGATCTGCCTGCAGCCCGAAGCTGCAAAGTGTGGGATTCCCCCCGCCATTGCTAATAACTGAGCGGGACCCCACCCCGCCGCCTGTCGGCTTATTTTAAATTTGGCGGGTGCCCACCTCACTTTATGCCTCAACGTAACGGGAGCCCACCCCGTATTGCCATCCTTCGCGGGTGCCCACCCCGTGTTTCTGCCTCAGAGCGGGTGCCCACCCCACTCCGTATGATTAAAGAAGAGGGAGCCTACCCCTCATTGCCGCCGTATTGGGATCACAGGCGCGGCCGGGTAAAATAGAAAGTCCGGCCCGCACCGCCTGACTGTGGGCGGGGCTTCGAGACGGAAGTCAAGGTCAGCGCCTCATTGTGTTGTTAATCTGTTGTGAAATGCTTAATAAAACTTCATAAATAAAAAAATAAATAAAAAAGGTCAGCGCCTGGAAGTGCAGCCGGAAATCGACCAGCGGGGCTCCCGTGTGGAAGGGAAGTCCCCGCATCATCCCAAGAGAAGCGATCACAGTACAGCGGAGCTCCCCTGCGTGAAGGAGAGCCCCGCGCTGCCGAGGGAAGAGTAACACCGGGCCTGAAGAGGACCGGAGCCTTGAGGGCTCCGAACTGGTGTCCCACCCGGTGCCCGGAGACCGGACACGGCGCCAGAGAATCCAGGTGAGGAGGACTCCACTGAAAGGCTGCATGTGAAAGGGACAGCGTGAGAGGAAACCGGAGGAGTCCCCGCAACAGCCCGGTGAGTGGGGCTGATTCCTGGACTGGGGGTGTGCTACCCGAGGCCCGTGGGGCCAGTACTTGTGTATTTTGGGGGCAGTATTTTTTCGAGTCCCAGAGCAGGACTCCAACGTTGTGGGCAACCGTTTATTTTTAGAGTCCCCGAGGGGGCTCACCAGGGCACAAGTGCCATTACCCTTCCCAGCTGCCCTGCGAGAGCGCAGGCAGCTGCTACGTGGTGACTTCGTTTATTGGAGTCCCAGAGAGGGGCTCAGAGGGTACGCTGGTGCCCAGATTCATTCTTCACAGCTGCCCAGCAATTAGTGGGCAGCTGCAACGTTTAGGTTGTGACCCTGTGCGCTGCTGGTTCTGCTGCGTGCGCAGCCCAGCCCTGACATTGTGGACAAAGGGCGTTTTGAGCCCCTGAGAGGCCAAGTTGGCCTGGGGACAGTTTTCCTGTGTTGTGCCCTCTCCTAGGGTACATAATTATTTTTACATGTGTACTTTTGCGCCATGGGTATTGCCTGTATGCTTATGTTCTATTCCTAACTTTGACCAGTCGTTACCGGTTGTGCGCTACATTTCTGATTTGTTCTACCTTTAGTGTGCATTGCCTTGATGCTATTTTTTTTTCTAACTGTGCCAATGCGTAGGAGACTGTTTCCCTAGTATAGATTATGCTAGTGTGTTCATGGTTCCCTGTGTGATATATGCCTAAGGTGTTTAGGATTGCGTAGGGTGTACTTACCTTTTACCAGTGGTTACTGGTTGTGCGCTACATTTATTATTTGTTCTACATTTACAATTGGTGATTTGTGCTAATTCTGACAGTGGTCCATGTGGCCCTGTCTTGTGTAAATAGTCCCCTGTAAATTCCGCCCAGTGCCAGTTGGCACAGTGTAAATTGTGTGAATATTATCTAATGTGTTTATTATAATACAAAGGCTATTTTTATATATATAACCTTGTGTGGAATTTCTTTTGTGGTGGGCCTTGGGTGTTGGTGCTGGGTGCGCGCGCAAACGCTTTACACATTGCCTCCGGGATAAGCCTGACTGCTCGTGCCAAGCAACCAAGGGGGTGAGCAGGGGTTATCTTTGGCGTGTAACTGCCTTGCCCTGACTAGAGTGGTGGTTTCTGCCTGGCTTTGGCGCAAGCCATAGCCTACCAGAAATCCCATTTCTAACAGTGGGGCTCTGGGCTGGGCTCCATTTTGTGGTGCAGGCTGTGGTCCGACTTTGCACCACAAATTTCCTGCAGCTAACGCACCTTATCACCTGTTTTGTGATCTTCTTGCCAATCTGGCTGGTCGTTGAGAATGTTGAGGTGTGGTGTTTTCGAGGCTTTTTGCATGGGAACGCCTACTCTGGATTTCATTAGCGATACTTGCGAGGGTCATCTGTGACGAAGGTTTTTGTGGCTGCTATCGCAGGTAAACTGGTGCTATGGGCTGTTAGCTTGTGAATGGGGCGATAAATGGATTGCGACTTTAGCTGTGATAAAGTGCCTTTAACTTGGCGATAGCTCCTTGAGAATATGCCGCTAAGAGCGCGCCAGGGAGCGCATTTGCAGACTGGTGGGCAAAGGGGGCGTGGCATTCTTTGAGAACTTACCATTGCTGCTGTATGATACTTACTGGAGGTAATAGGAGGGGTAGTTGGCCCCTAAGGTTGGCCTTGCGGGCCAACTACCCCTCCTATTACCTCCAGTAAGTCCCACACAGTGGTATTGCTAAGAGGTCTTCGGAGGCCACGGCCCCTTTCCCCAGCAGTCTGCAAATGCTCCTCCTGGCACACTATGGGTTGGGGTATGAAGTCCACTTTACTCCTGAGGGACTTTAGGGGCCAAGGAGCCCTCCTGGTACCTCCTGTAAGTCCTTCACAGCGGAATTCCTGTGCTCTGGTTGGAAGCCAAGCCCCCTTTCTCCACCACTCTGCAAACGCGACTAGTAGTTCAAGAAACATTTGCAATGTAATAGGTTTCGCATTTGCGAGAGATAGAGCTATTGGCGTCGTAAATGTAAAATATTTTTACTAATGTTTTTGGGAGTAGAGTGAATGTACGTTGTGTGTAGTGGAATTATGTGGTATGTTGTGCAGTGAAATTATGTGGATAAAAAGTATGTGGTATTTAGTGTATGGGAATTATGTAGAGTGGGATTATGTGTTAAAGTGAGTAATTAATGTGGTAGGGTAGTCTGTGTTGTGGAGTGGTAACCTCAGGTTTAGTCTTCATCATCTCTATAGAAGTTAAGCTATAAACTCAATGAGACAAAAAAAAGAAGGAACCACTGAGGAGCACTTCCGGACCTAGTCAGGGGTATGAGCAAGGCCACTGGAACTAGGCGACTGTTTGGCTGCACTGAGTTTCGCATAATTATCCATTTTCCGCATTTGCCACATAATCCATCATCTGCTGTATAATCTGCAGATTTGAACAAAAAACTCTTGTTTCTAGCTCAAAGAGCTCAAACGTTACACAAAATGAAGCAACAAGTGGTACAGGTTGGTGGAAGGTTCTTTGCAAAGCTGGAATGGTCAACTGTTACTTATTGCTAAATGTGGGTGTTAAATTAGTACTAATGGTGCGCAAATCACTCTTGCTTCTTTCTGCGCTTCTCTTGCCTCTTTCTGCACTTCTCTTGCCTCTGTCTGCACCTCACTTCCCTCTGTCTGTACCTCTCATGCCTCTTTCTGCACCTCATGTGTCTCTTTTTTTACCTCTCTTGCCTCTTTCTGCAACAAACTTGCTTCTTTCTGCACTTCATTTGCCTCTTTCTGCACTTCTCTTACCTCTTTCTGCCCTTCTCTTGCTTCTTTCTGCAATTCTCTTGGCTCTTTCTGTAGTTCTATTTCCTCTTTCTGCACTTCTATTGCCTCTTTCTGCACTTCTCTTACCTCTTTCTGCACTTCTCTTGCTTCTTTCTGTAATTCTCTTAGCTCTTTCTGTAGTTCTATTTCCTCTTTCTGCACTTCTATTGCCTCTTTCTGCACTTCTCTTCCTTCTTTCTGCACTTCTCTTGCCTCTTTCTGTACTACTGTTGCCATTTTCTGCACCTCACTTGCCTCTTTCTGCACTTTTTTTGCCTCTTTCTGCACTTCTCTTGGCTCTTTCTACACTTCTCTTGCTTCTTTCTGCACCTCTCTTTTGGTTCTTTCTGCACCTCATTTGCCTCTTTCTGTACCTCTCTTGCCTCTTTCTGCACCTCACTTGCCTCTTACTGTACTTCTCTTTCCTCTTTCTGCACTTCTCTTGCCTCTTTCTGCACTTCTCTTGCCTCTTTCTGCACTTCTCGTGCCTCTTTTGCACCTCTCTTGCCTCTTTCTGCATGTCGATTGCCTCTTTCTGTACCTGTCTTACCTCTTTCTGCACCTCACTTGCCTATTTCTGCACTTCTCTTCTTTCTGCACTTCTATTCCCTCTTTCTGCACTTCACTTGCTTATTTCTGCAATTCTCTTGCTTCTTTCTTCACTTCTCTTGGCTCTTTCTGCACTTCTATTTCCTCTTTCTGCACATCTGTTCCTTCTTTCGGTGCTTCTTTTGCCTTTTTGGGCGAATCTCTTGCCTATTTCTGCACTTCACTTGCCTCTTTCTGCAGTTCTCTTGCCTCTATATGCACCTCACTTCCCTCTGTCTGTACATCTCATGCCTCTTTCTGCACCTCATGTGTCTCTTTTTTACCTCTCTTGCCTCTTTCTGCAACAAACTTGCCTCTTTCTGCACTTCATTTGCCTCTTTCTGCACTTCTCTTACCTCTTTCTGCCCTTCTCTTGCTTTTTTCTGCAATTCTCTTGGCTCTTTCTGTAGTTCTATTTCCTCTTTCTGCACTTCTATTGCCTCTTCCTGCACTTCTCTTACCTCTTTCTGCACTTCTCTTGCTTCTTTCTGCAATTCTCTTTGCTCTTTCTGTAGTTCTATTTCCTCTTTCTGTACTTCTATTGCCTCTTTCTGCACTTCTCTTCCTTCTTTCTGCACTTCTCTTGCCTCTTTCTGTACTACTGTTGCCATTTTCTGCACCTCACTTGCCTCTTTCTGCACTTCTTTTGCCTCTTTCTGCACTTCTCTTGCCTCTTTCTGCACTTCTCTTCCCTCTTTCTGCACTTCACTTGCCTATCTGTGCACCTTACTTGCCCCTTTCTGTACCTCTCTTGCCTCTTTTGGCACCTCACTTGCCTCTTTCTGCACTTCTTTTGCCTCTTTCTGCACTTCTCTTGGCTCTTTCTACACTTCTCTTGCTTCTTTCTGCACCTCTCTTTTGGTTCTTTCTGCACCTCATTTGCCTCTTTCTGTACCTCTCTTGCCTCTTTCTACACCTCACTTGCCTCTTACTGTACTTCTCTTTCCTCTTTCTGCACTTCTCTTGCCTCTTTCTGCACTTCTCTTGCCTGTTTCTGCAGTTCTCGTGCCTCTTTTGCACCGCTCTTGTCTCTTTCTGCATGTCGATTGCCTCTTTCTCTACCTGTCTTACCTCTTTCTGCACCTCACTTGCCTATTTCTGCACTTCTCTTCTTTCTGCACTTCTCTTGCCTCTTTCTGCACTTCTATTCCCCCTTTCTGCACTTCACTTGCTTATTTCTGCAATTCTCTTGCTTCTTTCTTCACTTCTCTTGGCTCTTTCTGCACTTCTATTTCCTCTTTCTGCACATCTGTTCCTTCTTTCGGTGCTTCTTTTGCCTTTTTGGGCGCATCTCTCGCCTATTTCTGCACTTCACTTGCCTCTTTCTGCAGTTCTCTTGCCTCTATATGCACCTCACTCTTTTCTTTCTGCTCCTTTCTTGCCTCTTTCTGCATTTCTCTTTCTCTTATCTGCACTTATCATGCTTCTTTCTGCACCTCTCTTGCCTCTTTTTACACTTCTCTTGCCTCTTTCTGCACTTCTCTTCCTTCTTTCTGTGCTTCTTTTGCCTCTTTTTGGACTTCTCTTGCTTCTGTCTGCACCTCTCTTGCCTTTTTCTGCACCTTACTTGCCTTTTTTCTACCTCTCTTGCCTCTTTCTGAACCTCACCTGCCTCTCTCTGCACTTCTTTTGCCTCTTTCTGCACTTTTCTTGCTTCTTTCTGAACTTCTCTAGCCTCTTCCTGTAACTCTTTTGCCTCTTTCTGCACCTCACCTGCCTCTTTCTGCAGTTCTCTTGCCTCTAGCTACACCTCACTCTCTTCTTTCTGCACCTCTTTTGCCTCTTTCTGCACTTCTTTTTCTCTTTTCTGCACCTCGCCCTTTTCTTTCTACACCTCTCTTGCCTCTTTCTGAACTTCTCTTGCCTCTTTCTGCACTTCTCTTCCTTCTTTCTGCACATCTCTTGCCTCTGTTTGCACTTCTCTTGCTTCTTTCTGGCCCTCTCTTGCCTATTTCTGCACCTAACTTGCCTCTTTCTACACTTCTTTTACCTCTTTCTGCACTTCTCTTACCTCTTTCCGAACTTCTCTTACTTCTTTCTGCAATTCTCTTGGCTCTTTCTGTACTTCTATTTCCCCTTTCTGCACTTCCATTGCCTCTTGCTGCACTTTTCTACTCTTTCTGAACTTCTCTTGCTTCTTTCTGTAATTCTCTTGGCTCTTTCTGTAGTTCTGTTTCTTCTTTCTACACTTCCATTGCCTCTCTGCACGTCTCTTCCTTCTTTCTGCACTTCTCATGCCTCTTTCTGTACTACTGTTGCCACTTTCTGTACCTCTCTTGCCTCTTTCTGCACCTCACTTGCCTCTCTCTACACTTCTTTGCCTCTTTCTGCACTTCTTTTGCCTCTTTCTGCACTTCTCTTGCTTCTTTCTGCACGTCTCTTGGCTCTTTCTGTACTTCTATTTGCCTCTTTCTGCGCTTCTCTTCTCTTTTTCTGCACTTCTCTTTCCTTTTTCTGTACCTCACTTTCTTGCTTCTTTCTGAAAACTCTTGGCTCTTTCTGTACTTCTATTTCCTCTTTTTGCACTTCTGTTGCTTCTTTCTGCAACTCTCTTGCCTCTTTCTGCACCTTACTTGCCTCTTTCTGTACCTCTCTTGCCTCTTTCTGCAACAACCTTGCCTCTTTCTGCACTTAATGTGCCTCTTTCTGCACTTCTGTTACCTCTTTCTGAACTTCTCTTGCTTCTTTCTGCAATTCTCTTGGCTCTTTCTGTAGTTCTATTTCCTCTTTCTGCACTTCCATTGCCTCTTTCCGCACTTCTCGTCCTTCTTTCTGCACTTCTCTTGCCTCTTTCTGTACTACTGTTGCCACTTTCTGCACCTCACTTGCCTCTTTCTGCACTTCTCTTGCCTCTTTCTGCACTTCTCTTGCCTCTTTCTGTACCCCTCTTGCTTCTTTCTGCACCCTTCTTCCTTTTTCTGCACATCTCTTGCCTCTTTCTACACGTCTCTTGCCTCATTCTGCACATCTCTTAGTTCTTTCTGCATTGTTCTTGCCTCTTTCTGCACCCCTCTTGGCTCCTTGTGCACCTCTTTTGGTTCTTTCTGCACTTATCTCTCCTCTTTCTGTACCCCTCTTGCCTCTTTCTACACCTCTGTTGCTTCTTTCAACAATTCTATTGCCTCTTTCTGCACTTCTCTTGCTTGTTTATGTACCTCTCTTGTGTCTTTCTGCAGCTCTGTTGTCTCTTTCTGCACTATACTTGCTTCTTTCTGCAACTCTCTTGCCTCTTTCGGCACCTCTGTTGCTTTTTTCTTTACTTCTCTTGCCTCTTTCTGCACCCTTCACGCCTCTTTCAGCACCTTTGTTACTTCTTTCTGCACTTCTCTTCCTTCTTTCTGCCCTTTTCCTGCCTCTTTCTGTACTTCGCTTGTCTCTTTGTGCACCCCTCCTACCTTTTTCTGCACCCCTCTTGCCTCTTTTTGCACCTCTGTTGGTTCATTCTGCACTGCTCTTGCTTCTTTCTGTACCTCTCTTGCCTCTTTCTGCACCTCTGTTGCTTCTTTCTGCACTTCTCTTGCCTCTTTCTGCACCTCTGACTTAGAGGCAGTTTTAATCCCCCTGCCCTATTATGTACTAGGGCCTTAAGGGGAGTTCATGCCTATCACAGGGGTACCCCAACCCAAAGTGTACCCTAGTGTATGTAGGTGTTTTCACTGTATTCTAAGTGTCTTTCAGCATAGCACTGGCTCTGGGCCTGGTTAGTCAGAGTCAGTTACCACCAGTACCAGTCGGCAAAAAGTTGGGGCACAGGATGTCTTTGCAACAAGGCCTCTTTCTGCACCTCTGTTGGTTCTTTCTGCATATCTGTTTCTTCTTTCTGCAACTTTCTTCGTCTTTCTGGACTTCTGTTGCCTCTTTCTACATTTTTCTTGCTTCTTTCTGCGCTTTTCTTTCTCTTTCTACACATATCCTACCTCTGTAGGAATAGTTAGAAATTAGCATTTAAAAAGCTTTCGAAACTCACTGGAAAAAACACAGGTTTCAGGGACGTTATAGTTAGTTAGACATTTCATTCGTATAAAACAAGAGAAATTCAGCCGTTATAGTTAGTTGAGCTAACTATAACTTGTGCC
This sequence comes from Triturus cristatus, assembly GCF_964204655.1. Taxonomy (NCBI): domain Eukaryota; kingdom Metazoa; phylum Chordata; class Amphibia; order Caudata; family Salamandridae; genus Triturus; species Triturus cristatus. The sequence goes on from NC_140589.1 coordinate 46,945,382, forward strand.
CCTACAGTGCACTGCTGATGACGGCACATATTACATAATTCATGACATGGTCAGTGACATCACTGATGACATCTCAAATGAAATCACTGATCATCACTGATGACATCATCTACATGATAATCTGATGCACCTCCTCATACCCTAATGTAACATTTGATACACCCACTCTAAAATACAGACTACCATTTTCAAAACCATAGCCACACCAATACCAGTAACTACATACCCACTCACTGATTCCTAGGTATACACACACATCCACTCATACACCTATACAGACACTCATACACCGCCACTCATCAATAGAGTTACTCACACACCTAGTCAGTCATGCAAAGAATCAATCACACTCCCATTTACTCACCTATACAGTTATACACACACCACCTCACTTATTCATACATATACTAACACATACTTACACTCTTATACAATCACTAATACAAACACACACTTATCCATACAGCCACTCTTACAATCACTCACTCTCACATATAGTCATTTATATACTCCAACACTCACATATACTGCCTTTTACATATGTAGTTACTCACACATGTACCACTGAGACATCCATTCACTCACCAATGAACCCATACACTCACTCACCCACCCATACAGTCCATCACAGATACACTCTTGAAGCCATACACCCAGTGAATCACCCACTCACACATCTATGCACAGTCACACTCCCCCACCCACGCACACAGACACTCAGGCACCCATACAGATACTCAGACAACCAATCAATAACCCATATAGACACTCATTCAGCTACTCACCAACCCATGCAACCGCTCACACACCAATAGATACACTGATACAGACATTTACACAGTTTAGTCACTAACCCATGCATTCAGTAAAACACGTTTAATCACTCACGTATACAGTCAGTCACTCACCTACTAAATCATCCATCCAGACACTTATACATCCACTCATTCTTCAATACACCTTCGCATATATATATATAAAACATATTTAAACTTTACAGAAACACACAGTCACTGGATGATGTCATTATTGATGTCATTTGAGATGTCATCAGTGATGTCATCAGTGATGTCACTGACCATGTCATGAGTGATGTAATATGTGACATCATCAGCGAGTTATAGTTAGCTGAACTAACTATAATGGCCAAATTTATCTGGTTTTGTACGAGCAAAATGTCTAACTAACTATAACGTCCCGGAAACCTGTGGTTTTTTCAGTGAATTTCTAAGGTTGTTTAAATGCTAATTTTTAACTATAACGTCCCTGAAACCTATGGTTTTTTCAGAGAATATATATATATATCAGCTTCTGGCTACTTGAGCCTCACTTGAGCCATACGTTTTCCAGGCTCAGAAAAGGAGATGGCACAATCCGGTCCCCTACTAAAAAAAAAAAAAAGATTCCTGATAAACCAAAAGTGCATCGTGATGACAAACAAAGCCTATGCTTTTCACCCGAAGCCTTCAACTGGGCCACATATATATATATATATATATATATATATTATCTACTGGCGGTCGCCAGTAGATAGTTATAGTTAGGACCGTGTTTCCATAGGAAATCCGCAACATTCTATTTGGAATAACTTTGGCGCCGGTGGACGAATCCTCGCGAAATTTTCAAAACTAATGGGGCGCTCCGCTCCGCTCCTACCCTGAAAGTCTCGGGGGGATTTGTCAAGCGGGGGCTGAGAAAAAAGGGGGGTCCCAAAACGCGTTTTCCCCATGCATTTTTCCATAGGACCTTTAGACACAGCTACAGCCCGAACGGCTGAACAGAATTACTTGAAATTTGGCAGAGAGGTAGTCCTCAGGTCAAGGATGTGCCTTTTGTAGGTCTGGTGTAAATCTGTTCAGTAGGTCCTGAGAAAATAGCATTTAAATCAAGATATATATCTGTAAGCGCGCTCCGTGCGCTTACCGTAAGCTTACCGTACGCGTACGGTGCCGTGCGCGAGCTCAATTCTGATTGGTGGTTACATGACTGTAAACATTCGAATCGGTCGAAATCAGGAAGTGTCGGCCGCCATTTTCTGTCTCTCGCACTGAGAAACAAAGGTGGGGAACGTGAAACGGGGGCAACAAAGAGAGTTGCAGGCCCCCTAGTGTTTGTCAGGGGGTCCAAGAAGGACCCAAAAGTACGAAAAATAAATTCAAAATTTTTTTTTAAAAATCGCGGGGTACGCGTACGGTAAGCTTAAAATAAAAAATAAAAAAAGAAGTAACAATCACATTTATTAAATAAATTAAAGGACCCACAAGGGAGAAAAAAAAAAAGGCGAGGCGCGCACGGCATGGACTGCACAACGTGTGCGCTCGAGCGCCCACAGCGCGCGCACGGTGCGCGAAGCGCCCACAGCGCGCGCACGGTGTGCGCATAGTGAAAAACCAGAAAAAAAAAATAAATACATAACTTAGCATTTAAAAAACTGTACAAATTCACTGAAAAAACCATAGGTTTCACACACGTTATAGTTAGGAATTATCATTTACAAAACCTTGCAAATTCACTTAAAAAACCATAGGTTTCACACATGTTATAGTTAGCTGTACATTTCACTCGTAAAAAACCAATGAAATTCCACGTTATAGTTAGATCAGGTAACTATAACTTGCGCGACCGCAATCCACAATGTGTAATTTCAGATGTCATCATTGATGTCATGAGTGATGTCACTGACCATGTCATGGGTGATGTACTATGTGACGTCATCAACAGTTTATTGTGGGCGCGCAAGTTATAGTTACCTGATCTAACTATAACGTGGAATTTCATTGTTTTTTTACGAGTGAAATGTACAGCTAACTATAACATGTGTGAAACCTATGGTTTTTTAAGTGAATATATATATATATATATATATATATATATATATATATATATATTGTGTAGGTACATATATGTGGAGTAAGGTATAGAAAAACTATACTTACCTGTCAATATTTTGATATTTTGGATTCGATATTCTGTCCTTGATATTTTGTACCATCTATATCCTGGTTTTGATTTTCCGGTACACAACGTGTGATTCTATGTGAAGGAATATATGGATTTTTTTAGGGTACATATTAAAGCACACTCAATCGACTTTTCACACTCCTACTTTAAATCATATCAATTACAGTGTAAAATTGTAAAGTAGGTTGACTCGCAACTTTTTGTATTATCTATGCTGCTCAAGCTTTGTGCAATGTAAAGCTTATCAAGAACTGTTTAAATGTTTTTTTTAAAACTGACCTCGGCCCAGAGCCTTCCCTCCCTCCCCTCTTACCTCAGGTGGTGCATGTCTAGTCTCCACACTCAAAACTCTTTTGCTGAATTGTGTCCTACCAGGGACATTGTGCATAAGGAAATCATCCCACCTTTAAGGCCCGAAAGGATTAACCATACCTCACATGAATTTTGACACCTTCATCTGCTTCATAAAGTGTGGACTTTCCTAATTCCCGAACAACTTTGTAAGTGAAGTTTTAATTTAAATCACCGCTAATTTAAAATAACTTTACAGAAAGCTTGGAGCATATCGATAAAAAACATTTGGGGAAATTAGTAGCAAACAGTGTGTTTTAAACATTTTATGGCTGCAAGAATGGTGAAAACTAAATAGAATTTAAATGTCATTATCCAGGGGAAGTTGAGAAGGTCCCACAATGAATTTCACTACAAGGTTGTGACAAAAGATGGATAGTTCAATGACATTTCATCAAAAGCACCCATCAAAACTACATGGACTTGTAGCAGGCTCCAACATTACATACACCACTCATAGATACACGGATGTTGTGCGAAAGGTGTTATACATTAGACCTTGACCAGCAAGACAGCTAGGTATGGATACGTTTAGGTGATTGTGTGCGCCTGGGATGAGTCCATTTGAGGCCTTGAGGACACTAGTTGCCTTTCCAGTTATAGGGGCCGCAGATGGGAAGGCAGCAGCTGTGCCTTTATTGCTCTGAGTGGTGGATTTACGGTTTGCATCTAGGATCGTGCTCTGTGATGCTGCTTGTATGATACCTTCCTTTGAATGCAACAGAGTCCTCCCCTTCCGAAATTAGGGACATTCTCCTCTCTTTCACATGCAGTAGACTCCTTGCATAGAATCCTCAAGGTGGCACCCTCAATGTGGCTAACATTGCTTGGACAAGCCTATTCTTTTCTCAGTGGTAAGTGCAGAAAGCATGGAAGCCTGAAATGTGTACTAGAAATAGTAAGTAATTACTTGCGGAGGGATTATTTGGCATTACTACAGTGCAGATAAAAGTCAAGAACACTTAGGAGACTGCCATATTTAACTAGGAAGTCAAATCACCTCTTTAGTAGAACTTGGACTTCTCAGCAAGTAGGTTGTATTTTCCAACAACTACACCAACAGATGTAAACATGGCTAATATGCATTAAAAGAGAAGGCGTCAGCACTTCTCACCAAGAACATATATTAACAAATAACAAGGGGTTCCATTTTTAAGCAATTTGCAAAAAAGCAGTGTGGATCAAGTAACAATGGTTAGACCATATTAGGATTTAAAAGACCGCTATAGAAGGTTATTCTTGGACCTTTAGAAAATAGAGATCAGAATTGTGAAATCAAATTGGGCCAGGTAATTTGTCCAAAACATTATAAGCTATAAATTCCACTTAAAATATCCAATCACCATTTCTCTATGTGTACCTCACTCTCATTTTGCTCCTTTAGGCTCCCACTAACTTTCTCTCCCAGCCTCCCAATCTCTGCCCCCACTGCCTCTCTCAACCTTTTCCCCACTACCCCTTTCTGTTTGCTGCTTCATCTATCTTTCCATTCCTTTCTCTCCTGCTCTCTCATGTGCTTTTTCTTTTTACTCTCCTTTCTTTCTTTCTCTCAATCTTATCTCCTTATCTAGAACTTCTTTCCTCTCTCTTCTCTTCTATCTTCTTTGTACTATGTACAATTTTGTATTCTCTCTGTAGCCCTCTTCTCCATAAACTATGTATGGCAACTAAAACTTTCTCTTGGCTGTGCATGGCCATTAGCAGCACCTGCCACCTTTCTTTCACCACTGTGTTTTTTTCTGTTCCCCAGTCCGAGATGCCTACCTTCCAAGGAGCATCCTGGAATTAGAGAAGTCCCCTAGGATCATGAACAAGAAGTTAGTGCAATGTTGCCATCATATCTCTGATGCTTGTTGTCAATTCTTGTTAGACAGGACATTAGGCTGCATGGATTTGGTAGGTGTGGTCTGTGTTAGGGCAGATGATGACCTATTGACTTCCATCACACTCATAGTGTGGTGGACTTTAATGGGTCAACTACAGTATTGGAAAATACATTTTCCTGGTGTTTTTCACCAGAAACATTTTCTTTTTTCAAAATCAAAGTCGGCATGCACTGGAAAGGTTTCTCACAAGTCCCAAGTTTTATTTTTGGTTCCGCTGAATTGTGCAGCACGCTGTGCGCACTGACATTGCACAGCAAAGCAAAAGTGAAAGCAGATCGTGCTTATGGAATTTGTGAGATCCACAAATGTCTGACCACGCAGTGTTCCTATACTTATCCTGATAAAAAAATAGCACCCCACTAGTGTGACTGAGCTTTCGCCTGTGAAAGGAAAGGCTCACTAACACCTCTTAAACACAAGGAAAGATCAGGATTTTCACTTGCAAATTGACCAATTCTGGCAATGTGCATAGCTGCGGTATTTAGGCCAGAACTCTGTTGATTCCCAGGAAAACCTGCAAGGCCCAGATATTTCTAAAAACAAGGTACCTAGGGTAGTATGGGGTGGGCTATCTTGCGTATATCCCAAAACACAGTATGCCCTGAGAGCACTAAAATCACATATTTGTCTCATAGTTCTGTAAAGGTAAATTCCGGAAGGATCCATAAAATTCCTACTAGCCAGCGCTCCCATACTTCTCCCAATGAAAATGCTACCCCACATGTTCACCAAATATTATGCCTTTAGTATATTAATTACATACAACCTCATTACAGCACTTTATTTGATATGGCTATAAATTAGATAAAGCTAAAGCAGAACTTCAAAAGAGGTGATACATTTCAAAAAGCAGATCCATAATGCACAGTATATTTACAGAACAGAAAATGTTAATGTTCTGCGTAGATGTCTAGAGATACAAATGCTTTCACTCTGAGGCTGCCTGGTAATGATTTCCACAATATTTGGCTTCTGAGATGAATCCTCAATGTGTTGACCCTGGCAGGGTTATCTGGATATCAAACCATTTTTAAAAGAGAGATAGTCTGTTTTGGCTGCCCTTTGTGACATGGCAGGCTATATAGGGTCATTTCAGATTCACACCACTGCTAGTTAGGGTATTTGCAGACCTCTGCAGCAGACACATTAACATACGCAACTACCTGTCTCCTGCAAACAAAATAACAGACACATTCTCTCACCAGGATTTATTTCACAACAGGACAGTGTAGGCTGCAGCAATGTCAATCAAATTTAAGTCTTACCTGACTTGATACAACTCTTTCCTAGCACAATAGGTTAATCAAACCGCCACGCCATATTGGGATCTCGATGTTCTTAATTGGACATTGCTTCTGAATGACTTGTTGGTTTAGGTAGTGACAACACCGTAGACTTTTGGTGGTGGCTGGTCTGCTGTGACCTGATCTGCATTCCCTACCCCTTTTTACTTTATCCCCCTCACCCTCTATGCTCCATTAGTCTAGTTTTCTATGCTATTTAACATTCTAGTAACAGATGTAACTTGTAACTGATGTAACTGTGTTACAATATGTAACCTCATGTAAAGCGCTCTGATACCTTCGGGCCTAGCCAGTGCTATATAAAACTCTTCAAATAAATAAATATGTATCAAAAATAGGACAGTTGATGAAAGTTGCTGCTTAAGAAAACATGACTAAATGTCCTGTACAGTTGAGCAATCACTTGACAGAGCAAATTCTTGATTGACATTCCATATGTGATAGGTGAGAAGGGAGTTCTGCTAATACCCATTGCATTCTTGGCCTCTCATCTGTGATAGTGAACGAGTGGTGTTACCACCTTTCATATAAGATGCTCACACACAGCACTGTGGTATCCCTCGGGGGCCCATCATATCCCCTCCATTATTCAACATCTAACTAACCCTCTTACAAACCTGATTCAATCATTCAACCTCGCCTGTTACAGTTGTGTAGATTACAACCAAATCATTTGTAAACGGGATGGTCTGAAAGACTTCTACAATTTAAAATTTGAAGACTGCCTTGGACCATAAACACATGGATGATAACCATTCATCTAAAGCTGAATACTGCAAATACAGAGATTATGACCTGTGGACAAGGGCAAAATTACCAGCCTACCGCTATATACCCTAAGGAATATGAGGCCCCTCCCCTCATATCAAGAGAAGTCAGACACATAGGGGTAACCATAGATTTATTTTAGACCTATATTTGATACCACATCTTACCATCACAAAGAGTGCCTTTTACACAATGAAAACACTATGTCGCATCTTCCCATACCTTGTATACAAACAGAAACTGCAAGCCATCCTCACACTCGTAATCGCAAAGCTTGGGTATGTCAACAGCCTATACCTTGGCACACCCGGATTCATCAGACGCAAAATACAATTCTTCCAAAATGCTGTGGCAAAACTTCGCTGCCTTCACCCAAGACAGCACTGGACTCCAGTCTTGCAATCACCCCACTGGCTACATATAGCTAGAAGGGCAATGTTAAAGGCACTTTGCATTCTCCAGAGAGCCTCCAAGGAAAAGGACCGCTATACCTAGAAGGTAAATTCATCCAATACAACGAATTCAGGACACTGCACCAGGCTTGCACCCCTTATTACCATACTACCTTACTGTGGAGTTGTTTTCATTTTCTAGATGGAATGTGGAACCATCTGGATGGGTGGAATGTTATACTTTGAATGTGAAGGGAGGTTAGAGCTGTGAAGCTGAAGAGCAAGCTGGAAGTATTTTTCCTTGTCTTGTACTGAATAAAGATACTACTTGAATTATACTGCTACTGGAGTTCATCTTTACATTGGCGATGACTGGAACCCGGACTGCGCAGGGGGCAGTCTACTACTACCTCCACCCCTGGATTTCTACTTGCTTAATAAGTGCTCTCCTCAATTTTGAGTAACATTTCTTGAGAAGCCTACATGTTTACTGTTAGCATGAGCGTGTGAAGCTGCGCAGAACTACTACTTAATTTCAACTTCGGCGATATCTGTGCCAGCACTGAGCATGTGAGGCTACGCTGCACTGAACTACTACTGAATTTTAACTTCAGCGATATCTGTGCCAGCGCTGAGAGTGTGAGGCTGCGCTGAACTGATACTGATTTTCAACTTCGCCGATATCTGAGCCAGCAGAAGTGCTACTTCATAAAATCATTTTGGCAAATTGTTAGTCACGCTCACCATCTCACGGACTACTCGTGCCTGGTTCCATCTCCATTCTCCACAAGCTTTAGGCCTCGCGCACTGCCTCGTGGATTCCTTGCGCTTGACTTCATTCCTGTGTCAGCTGCCTCCAATTTCCTAAAGAAAGCGCACGTAAAGCCACGCATTGCAGCGGCCATCTTCAGAGGTTGGGCTGGATTTGCCTTCTATTTCCTCTAGAAAATCACAATGCGTCATTTGGTGGTGGTGATTTTAATGTGGGCTTTACTGCTGGAATCTCTTCACAACAATTTATATTCACATTTTACGAAGGAACTCCTCAATCCTCTCATCATCTTTATGAACTAGGGCACACTATCCATAATCGAAGCGGATTGCTACTGGTTTGTTATTTTATGTTGTTATTTTAATATTTTATATTAATTTATTATTTTGTTTAACCTACAATTTTTTTTGCAGGTAGCCTATTCATACTGTTGGATCTCATTGTATTGAATTCTATGTCAGGACCGGAGGCTCCGATTATGCTTCTCAATCTTCACTAGAAGCTCACGGCAGCCAATAAAAACAGAGATAAAAACCACCTGACAACCATAGAGTCTCGTCCATATAAGGTCCCTGTCAGCACATAGAGTCCTCTTTCTTTGCTGCTCCGCAGCCAGTTAAGTACCTTGTACTTATTCTCTCTTAAGTGTGGTATTACTATTGTTATTGATACGCTTGTATGCCCAAGGCTAATATTTCTGTTGTAAGGTGCGCGCTGACTTAGGTGCGCGATCGCTGTTAACGCGATTTGTGTGGTACGAGGTTTTCACCTCGCTGCTGTTATTTTCGCTGCTGTTGTCTTCCAACTTAGTGGGGCATTGACGCGCTGCGAGCGCTTACCTGTGTAGCCGTTTGCCTCGGTGGGTTCGTTCCCTCTTGTCGCTCGGTTTTAGTGGAAATCCACACATAAACAAATTTTCCCCCCTTCCTTAGGTGTAACTACAATGGGCGCAAACCAATCAGAGGCCTCAATGGGTTCTATTATTCCTTGCGCTAAGAGTTTTTTTAGCTCTTCATGGAGAGGTTCTCTCATAAGATGTGGCACACTCCTCACTATATGAACAACTGGCACAGCATTATTCTTCAAGATGATGTTGTGAGAAAAATCTTTAAGCTTTCCCAAATGATCAGAAAAAACCCTGGGATACTTTTCCATCACAGTCACCTCATAAGTATCAAAACTGTGCACAACCAAGTTCATAACCGGCTCAGTGGCATTGGGATTTAGAATGATATTGAGATCCTTTTGGTGAAGCCAGCCTAAAAGGTCTGACCCCTGTTTGGTCGAGTATACTCGGCCAAAAACTTTGTTACCATTAAAGGAGATCACCATCCATCTCATTCCCAAAATTTCAATAATTTTCCCACCATAGCCAGCCGCCTTAATGTCGGACTTGTTGCACATAAATTCTTCCCCTCTCCACATTTTTGAAAATGTTTCTCTAGAGAGTAGTGTATACAGACTCACTGAATCCACTAACATCTTAACGCCACACTTGTCCAAGTCTATAACACAATGAGGTTTCTCTAATTTGTTTGTGCTTTCTCTGGCAACATCGTCCATTGGCAGATGTGGATTGATACTAGATTGCATTGAAGCTTCACAAACTTCCACACTCAACTATAATTCACGCACACTTTCACAAGTATCGGGCACCTCCTGTAAATGAGCGAATTGAGCTTTGGCTCTACACACCTTAGCAAGGTGACCTTTGCTACCACAAGCTCAACATGTAGCATTCCTGGCCATACACATAGTACTGGAAGCAATATGACCAGGAGCACCGCAACGGTAGCATTTAACTACTCTAGTGTCAAGTCTTGGAGTTTTAGAAGCAGTTTGCTCAGATTCACTAGATTTGTTAGAAGAGTGAAAACTCGTAACAGGCTTCATTTTCTTAGTCTCATCGACAAATGCATGTATTTCTAGTACTTTAGGAACATGTTCTTTGGTTAATGTTGAACTATTGCATTTGTCCATCTCCTTAATCCACAAAATCCGTATGCTCCAATCCTTTAGCAATCTGAATCGCTTCATCTAGAGAGGGATCTTTAATCAATAGTTTTTCTTTTACTCTCTTGTTATTGGTGCATCTAACTATTTGATCTCATATAAGATAATCACCCAATTCTCCAAACTTGCATGTTAGCGAAAGCCCCCTTAACGCAGCAACATATGTTGCAATATCTTCATCTACTTTTTGGATACGACAGAAAAATGTATGTCTCTCTAAAACTTAATTTTTGTAATTAAACGAGTTTCCAGCATTTGCAATGTCATTTAGTAAACATTATTTGGCTGCCCATCACCCATTCCCAATTACATTTCCGGAAGATTTTTGCGTAAATGTCTCCCTTCAACCCCCAAGTGATGGAGTAAAATGGCTTGTCTACGCACCGGACCATACTTGTCAGCACCTGTTGCCAATACGTAAGTAAGAAATCATTTTTCCCACTCCTTCCATGGAATAGGAGGTTCACCAGGAGTGGCAAGAAAGGTAGGTGGCGCAGACAAACTATGATCAGCCATAATCACTGATAAATGCTCTTAAAACAGCAGTAAATAAAAACGTTTACGGTCACACGTAACTACCCTCAATTAGCATTTAAGAATTAAAAATTTGCGAACATTCGTGACAAGAATTTTCAATTCTATTAAGGACAACGGAGGCTCTGATTATGCTTCTCAATCTTTACTAGAAGCTCACAGCAGCCAATAAAAACAGAGATAAAAACCACGTGACAACCATAGAGTCTCGTCCATATAAGGTCCCTGTCAGCACATAGAGTCCTCTTTCTTTGCTGCTCCACAGCCAGTTAAGTACCTTGTATTTATTCTCTCTTAACTCTGCCTTCACTGCCTTTAAAGTAATTTCAACGAGACTCGTTCTAGTTCTTTCAGTCTCATCATTTCAGAACTGAAGCATTTTCAGCATTATATACAAGGATGTTGCTTATTCATCTTATGCAACTAATAGCCACTGGCAAAGCCAATAGTCCTGGCTTGTTGTCGGTATAATGTTACCTGTTGTAATATTTATCTGGAGGCAATGACAGATGCAGCAAAATACCAGTCAGACGGCACACTATGCTATGCACAGATTTATTGCTGACATGTTTTTAAGCCACGCCCTTAAATACATCAGCCATGCCCATTTGAAAGACCCCCCCAGTTTTTTCATCCCACTTAAACCCCTCCTGTCTGGTCAGTTTGTAGGCCGCTTTTTTTTGTGCTAGTTGTTGACCTGGTTTATCATCACGTGAGCCAGTTTTTACTGTTGATTTTTGTTGATATTAAAGTAAACAGTGCCTGCAGCAAAATCAAATCAGTGCAGTCTTCCATCTCTTACAAAACACTTATACCGCATGTCTTTACAAGTTGACAACTTCCCTAGTTTGCAAACATGGGGCACTTTTCTAGCTAACTAACTCACTAATTTTCATTTTGGTACATGGCCTATTTTCTGTCCCAGTCTGATGCTACATGTTAGGCAGGGTCACTGGAATTATGCGATTATGCGGTAGCATCAATTTCTGCATAATTATGCATTTCCCGTATTTGCCACATAATCCATCATCTGCTGCAGAATCTACAGATTTTAACAAAATTGCTTTCTATCTCAAACGATTCAAAAGTTACTAAAAATGCAGCGACACATCTTGCTACATGTGGAAAGGCCCTTTGAAAAGCAGGAATAGTCAACTTTTTGTTTCCGCTGCTAAATTTGGGTGTTAAATTGGTACTAATGGGTGCAACCAATCCCCAAACAGTGTTACCAAGTTTAAAAAAGGCAACAAAATGAAGTAATACTCTTTCAAAATGTGCCACATAATGCCGCATAATTTGCCTTTTCTTGTCTCATAATTTACTCACCCTGCCACATAATTCAACCATCTCCTACCGCACAATTCCACGTTCCTGCTGTTATTTTAATCCATGGCAGTGATTTTGTTCCTGTTTATATTTCCCATGCTTTACTTAATGTTGCATTTCCAAAGAGTGCTAACTATTTCCAGCATGCGTGTTTCTGTATTTCATTTCACAGCATATTACTCTTGGATGATGCACCCTTTGTACTGAGTCGCCTCCAGGTGTTTATCAGCTACAGTTGAGCACTTTGGAGTTGAGGCTGCGGGAAGTACAGATTTCACACTGTGCATGTCTGTGGGTCAAAAAAGTGTTCAGATTGCATGATCATTCAAAATATGGCCTCTCTGCAGAGCACAAAGAGCAATGGTCCTGCATTCTAGTTGTGATTCTCTTCAAATGTGTGTGAAGGAGCTACTTATTGGTTAAAACAACAATGTGAAAGTAAAATAATTTATTGCTGTTACTCATTTACCTTAAACAGCTAACAACCATTGACAAAACCAATACTCCGGGCTGTTTTTAGGTGAATGTCAGTTGTTGTGTTATATTTTTGGTTTCTTACTGATATCTTGCACATATTGATACCGAAACATGATTTCCCTCTGTGGCAATCAGGTCTCTGCCGAAGAGTATGTTGATATGTGCATGCTAGCTGTTGATTTCTGAATGAAGACAAATTAATCAAAACCTTATAGTGACAAATCAAGGGTTCTCATTTTTAAAGGCTCTCATACCATATGGTGTTCTCTTTGGTGGCTGGTGGAAGTATGTCAATCACTCACATGGGCAGAGTCAGCAAAAACATATTGGATTCATTTTCCAGCATTTTCTCTTGTTTTCAGAATCTAATAACCATTTTTCATCCACGTGCCTTTACTACATCCATAAGCAACAGAAAGTCATTCATTTTCTGCCCTCTCACTACCATTAGGCTGTTGTACAGTCAATTACCTTCTCACTACATTAAGCAAATGCCTTTTTTCTTGTGCTTCTTGCCTTCTTGAATTCAGTACCCTTCAAATCATTCAGAACCGTGCTAGGCTCCTCATCTGAGATGGCTGGATCGTTATGCCATTTCTTCTCACCTTTATGCTGTCTGCTGGGTTTTTCGTCCGAAACCCTCTATCTGCAAGGCACTATCCATTTGTTGTTGTGCACTGCATTAAAAAAGGATCTATCTTTCTGCAGCACTCCTTACGTTCAGTCCGGAACCCCATACTCCGTGCCAACCAAACTCCTGTGCCATCCTAAAATTTAGATGGCCCTGATTGGAGGCAGATCCTTCTCCTTTCTACTTGTGCAGGACCCTATCACCCTCTTGAGCTATGGTGTAACTCCAGTCTTTTGGAAGTACATTCAAAACTGTCTTTTCTCCACATTAGTAAAGTTTCACCTCTCTTTTGGACATCTCTTAGTGTCAGACTCAGAATGACCTGTTAGCATATCATTTTCATTCATCCCATTCAATAGAACAATAACCAAGTTTGAATCATTTAAACTACATTTAAACTTTATTTAATCTACTTAATAGCAATTTAATATCTATGTACGTATTTTATTAGGAATATTAAAGCTTTTTAACCATGTTACTGATGTCCAAACTAGGTAAGTAGCTTCTTGCAAAGCAGCTTAATCAATGCCATATAAATAATGGCCAATTGATATTACTTCCTATGATGTCAATTCCTGTGAGGTTAAATCTTATGCAAAATATAGGGGCCTCGCATGTTCCTATTCTGCCCGGGACCCCACTTATCCTAGGACCAGCCCGCTCCAATCATGTTACAGATGGTCGAGGCCTCTTTCGGCCACCTTAGCTGATGCTCAGTTCTACGACTGATATCAGTTTTTTAATGCTTCTTGCACGCTTCTCCTGTCAGCTAAGAATCATTTATGCTCATTTAATCAGATCGTAGCTGCTTAGGCAGAACCACGTCAGTTTCGAAAATGTATCAGGCCAATCTGAGGTAGACTAGGAGAAGTAAGCATGGCGGCTCCAGAGAAGCCCTGTACTTGGCGCTAGAGACAGACAGGCGCGAAAATGAATCCCCGAGCCAACCCATAGTAAGTAAGTATTTGTAAATCACGTAGCATATAACATGTACAAATATTACAAATAATTGTTAACGTTTATTAATACTGTTTGTGTTTCAGTTTAGAACATAAATTGGACAGCCTGATTTAATAATCTCAGGTCGAATTGAAGATACAATTTTCTTCCAGTATCAGCAATGCACCCTGAAATTGTTTTAGCACTGCGATGGGTGTTCATATCCGTCATACAGCAAATTTATAGCATTTTGACTTTGGGTGGGCGCTTAGCTAGAGATTTAAAGCATTCACCAGCCACGGCATTTTAAATGTGTTTACATCTAATATTTAGGGAAAGTGAGGTGGGTTTTCAATATTGTAACACAGCATCAGTTCACTAATAGTACTGCAAATAATATCTGTGACATATGAATATGTGAGGTTCTGCCTTGATCTGAAAGAGTGAAACATAAACGCATAATTTCTCTGCAAAATGTCTGTTTCAAATACAGTTTCTTTAATTTATTTTGAATAGGGGTGATGTGTGAGAGTCCATTACAATCTGTGTAAGAATTATTCAGGGTCACTACAGCACGACTCTGCAGAACCGAGCTGGCTCTCTCAAGGGGCCCCCTGAAAAGCTGGGGTCCTGGGCCAGAGCCCACTTTGCCTATGGGTTAAAACGACTCTGAGTAGATCTATAAAAAAGGAAAAGGATGTGAGATAATGCTCAATACTTTTTCACTGAGTATCGTGATAAATGTATACAAGAAGTCCATTTTATCTTTCCTTTCTCAGGTTTGCTGAGTGATATTGACATATACCACCTGCCGTTCTTGAATGCCTGACCAATAGCATGCTTTGCATTATGTGGCTTGTCAGCGATGTTCCAACATTTCAGTCATCAAGTGCAGACTGTGAACCAGGATTCAGTCACTTGAACACTATCAAGTCTAAATCAAGAACTAGACTGGAGGAGAATCACGTGGTTACGCTGATGATGACTAAGGCCTATCTCTTAAATAGCAAAGTTGACCTTGATATAATTTATCAGCACTGGAAGAATGGCATGGACCAAAGAAAGAAGCAAATGTGTCGCACATCTAGTGATGGCACATTGACTTGTCTGAGCCACCCTTTCCCAAAGCCTATGTTTGGCCTGGATGGGCACATTTCAAACACTTGCACTTAGCAAAGACATTAATCATTGTTGTACATCAAAAGGTAACTGTGTCATGTAATTGTCAACTTGCTAAATATATATTCTCTTGAATAGTCTTCCAGCAATTCCTCACCAAATGATCAGTGCTCCAATCAAGAATATTCATTAAAATCTTATTTGGGGCTCCCTTCTGAGTCTTGTCCTTTTCTTAGCCTGGGGTATAGGAGCAACTAGAATAAACAATTAATGTCACGATGATCTGTCTTTACAGTGCAAAACTGTCACAAGACCCTGTTAATTAGAGCTATATGTGTGAAATGCACTTGATCTCTATCTCATTGCAAACAAAAGTTTTGAGTGGTAATTGCCACGGATTTATATACTCGCAGGCTGCACTCGCATACTTGGCGCACACAGCCTTGGCTGCAGCGCACAGAGATCTTGCACTGCTGCACACAGAGTAAAAAAATTAGAGGGAACATTGCCGGCATCATGTTGGTTGTTGGAGTTTCCTCCAAATCTGCCACCTTTGCGGAACCTGTTTCTGGAACGTCGCGAGGGGTAAAAGTTGGAGGTATTGGCTGTGTTGTCCTGGTAACCTCCTCTTTGTTGGCCACGCTGGGCGCCTTGGTTATACCCCCGGCCGAACGAGCGCCCCCGAAAGCGTCCGGCCCTGCCAAAAACCGGGCGGAAAGCCCGCTTCGAAGAACCCTGGGCCTTGTCAAGCCCACTAAATGTGGCGACAAACTTTGTCAGTTCTTTTAGAAAAGGCTGACTAAACAGGAGACCTTGGGCTAGCGGACCCGATTCAGACGTAGATAACTCGGCCAGCCTAGGATCCAACTTTAAGAGGATGGACCTGCGCCGCTCCGTTGACAATGCACAATTAGCGTTGCCCAGTTGGCACACTGCCCGCTGGGCTCAGCCAATCAACTCATCAGGATTAATTGCAATGGAGGATTCTTTGGCCCTAAAGCCGAGCTCGAGAATCTTTGTCAGAGGGCCTATGACGTCCAGCAGTTTATCTTGGCAGGATCGCCAGGACCTGTCCAATCCTTTCTCAGGATCCTTCGAATACTTTTTCAAGTAAGTCAACATGGACGGATCCACCTCCGGGGTAGCCGCCAGCTCAGGCCGAGGGCACTCCGACCGCAGTCGTGCCCGCACGTCCGTGTCAAACGCCTGACGTAGATGGGTCTGGACATATTCCGCCACCTCTTGGGGCGGGAGCCAGGATGTGGAGTTAGGATGGATAATGTCCGCTGGCTCGAACGTGAGAACCTTAGGTGACGTAGACGTACCAGAATGTTTTTCCTTCCTTGCTTTCTTGGAAGGGCGAGGGGATTCTTCCTCGTCAGTGGTAGGGTCAGGGGTGGTGTCCTGACCATCATCCTCCTGGGAGATTTCTGTAATTGTAGCCTCTCTACTAGGAGTAGAACGCTCTTGCTCCGCCATTGATCTTGCGAGCTTAGCGAAATCCGCAGCGTGGGGATTCGCTCTTCCCTTACACCCAGATTTAGAACGGGAAGCTGACGATGGAAGCCAGCCTTGTTGTTTTGCGTAAGAGCAAAGATGGCGCTTCAAAGGCGCAATCGCTCTTACCAAAGCCGAATTGACTGATTGCTGAACACCTGCGTCCAATGCCTCCACGAGGTCATATTCCATAGACCCTGAGGGGTCTTCATCATAATAGTAATAATCCTCTTCATAGTACTCAGACATTTTTGCCACACAGTGAGCAATTAACGACCCTGGAGGATTGCTTGTGATTTCTGTCAAGCTCACAATTAATAGTCCCACAAAGGAGATCAGGGGGAGTGGTAACCCCAGGCAAGCCCCAACACAGTCACCAACGGTGACTCAAAATGCTTATTTTAGGATGTGGAGGGAGGGAGGACTTGCACAACAAAACCCCACTCTAGGCAAAGCCTATGCTGAATTATACAGCCCCACTGAATGCAGAAACAGAAGGGCGTCTGAGGAGCCAAAAAACGAGCCTTTCGCCGAAAAATCGGCACCAATGCGGGTCATAAGCAGCCAAACACGCTGCTCCGGTGTTCAATTCAAGCCCCAATGACTTTCGCGGGCAAAAATGGCAGCCGCGCATGCACGCTGGCCTAGGCTCACACAACAGTAAAAGAGGACTGCGCGTCAGGCAGACGCGCGTCCCCGCTCCTCTGAACCTCCCGCTCCACTAAAACCGAGCGACGAGAGGGAACGAACCCACCGAGGCAAACGGCTACACAGGTAAGCGCCCGCAGCGCGTCAATGCCCCACTAAGTTGGAAGACAACAGCAGCGAAAATAACAGCAGCGAGGTGAAAACCTCGTACCACACAAATCGCGTTAACAGCGATCACGCACCTAAGTCAGCGCGCACCTTACAACAGAAACATTAGCCTTGGGCATACAAGCGTATCAATAACAATAGTAATACCACACTTAAGAGAGAATAAATACAAGGTACTTAACTGGCTGTGGAGCAGCAAAGAAAGAGGACTCTATGTGCTGACAGGGACCTTATATGGACGAGACTCTATGGTTGTCACGTGGTTTTTATCTCTGTTTTTATTGGCTGCTGTGAGCTTCTAGTAAAGATTGAGAAGCATAATCAGAGCCTCCGTTGTCCTTAATAGAATTGAAAATTCTTGTCGCGAATGTTCGCAAATTTTTAATTCTTAAATGCTAATTGAGGGTAGTTACGTGTGACCGTAAAAGTTTTTATTTACTGCTGTTTTAAGAGCATTTATCAGTGATTATGGCTGATCATAGTTTGTCTGCGCCACCTACCTTTCTTGCCACTCCTGGTGAACCTCCTATTCCATGGAAGGAGTGGGAAAAATGATTTCTTACTTACGTATTGGCAACAGGTGCTGACAAGTATGGTCCGGTGCGTAGACAAGCCATTTTACTCCATCACTTGGGGGTTGAAGGGAGACATTTACGCAAAAATCTTCCGGAAATGTAATTGGGAATGGGTGATGGGCAGCCAAATAATGTTTACTAAATGACATTGCAAATGCTGGAAACTCGTTTAATTACAAAAATTAAGTTTTAGAGAGACATACATTTTTCTGTCGTATCCAAAAAGTAGATGAAGATATTGCAACATATGTTGCTGCGTTAAGGGGGCTTTCGCTAACATGCAAGTTTGGAGAATTGGGTGATTATCTTATATGAGATCAAATAGTTAGATGCACCAATAACAAGAGAGTAAAAGAAAAACTATTGATTAAAGATCCCTCTCTAGATGAAGCGATTCAGATTGCTAAAGGATTGGAGCATACGGATTTTGTGGATTAAGGAGATGGACAAATGCAATAGTTCAACATTAACCAAAGAACATGTTCCTAAAGTACTAGAAATACATGCATTTGTCGATGAGACTAAGAAAATGAAGCCTGTTACGAGTTTTCACTCTTCTAACAAATCTAGTGAATCTGAGCAAACTGCTTCTAAAACTCCAAGACTTGACACTAGAGTAGTTAAATGCTACCGTTGCGGTGCTCCTGGTCATATTGCTTCCAGTACTATGTGTATGGCCAGGAATGCTACATGTTGAGCTTGTGGTAGCAAAGGTCACCTTGCTAAGGTGTGTAGAGCCAAAGCTCAATTCGCTCATTTACAGGAGGTGCCCGATACTTGTGAAAGTGTGCGTGAATTATAGTTGAGTGTGGAAGTTTGTGAAGCTTCAATGCAATCTAGTATCAATCCACATCTGCCAATGGACGATGTTGCCAGAGAAAGCACAAACAAATTAGAGAAACCTCATTGTGTTATAGACTTGGACAAGTGTGGCGTTAAGATGTTAGTGGATTCAGTGAGTCTGTATACACTACTCTCTAGAGAAACATTTTCAAAAATGTGGAGAGGGGAAGAATTTATGTGCAACAAGTCCGACATTAAGGCGGCTGGCTATGGTGGGAAAATTATTGAAATTTTGGGAATGAGATGGATGGTGATCTCCTTTAATGGTAACAAAGTTTTTGGCCGAGTATACTCGACCAAACAGGGGTCAGACCTTTTAGGCTGGCTTCACCAAAAGGATCTCAATATCATTCTAAATCCCAATGCCACTGAGCCGGTTATGAACTTGGTTGTGCACAGTTTTGATACTTATGAGGTGACTGTGATGGAAAAGTATCCCAGGGTTTTTTCTGATCATTTGGGAAAGCTTAAAGATTTTTCTCACAACATCATCTTGAAGAATAATGCTGTGCCAGTTGTTCATATAGTGAGGAGTGTGCCACATCTTATGAGAGAACCTCTCCATGAAGAGCTAAAAAAACTCTTAGCGCAAGGAATAATAGAACCCATTGAGGCCTCTAATTGGTTTGCGCCCATTGTAGTTACACCTAAGGAAGGGGGGAAAATTTGTTTATGTGTGGATTTGCGCGATCTGAATAAAATTATTTGGGTCAACAGGCAGCGGTTACCTTATATCTCTGAGATGTTAACTGCTATGGGTGGAGGTGATGTATTTAGTGCAATCGATATGTCGGCTGCGTATCACCAAATTGATTTGCATATGGAGTCTAGTGATCTCACATCTTTTGTAACACCGATAAGGGCATTTCACAATTGTAGAATGCCTTTTGGATTGGCATCCGCCTCAGCGGTGTTCCAGAGAGTTATGCAACAATTTTTTGAAGGACTGAAAAATGTTCTCTGCTTTCAAGATGATGTGCTGATTGTGGGCTAGGATGGTATGCATCATGGTGAGGTGTTGGATGAGGTACTGAGGAGAATGGAGGACAAGGGTCTGACAATTAAAAAGGAGAAATGCCAACTAAAAAAAAATTGTGTGACATATTTGGGGCACAAAATATCTAAAATGGGGATCAAACCAAAGAAGAGTATTGTCTCTACTGTGAAGAATGCTCATACTTCCCTTACCAAGGATCAGTTAAAATCTTTTCTCGGTTTGGCAGAGTATTGTTCGAAGTTTGTGGAATGTTTCACTAAGATTGTAGAACCCTTAAGACTACTAATAAAGAAGGGGGTTCTATTTGTGTGTGATGAGGCTTGAAGTGAAGCATTTGATAAGGTGAAGAGTTGTATTGCCCATGCCCCAACTCTTGGTCATTTTCACGTAAATGCCAACACTTTTATTACCACTGATGCCAGTGCTGTTAGAATTGGGTCCGTGTTGACCCAGATTTATGATGGTCAAGAAAGAATCATTGGATTTGCATCTAGGAGACTTTGGGATGCAGACATTTCCTACTCAGTTATTGAGAAAGAGACCCTGCCGTGTTGTTGGGGCATAAATCATTTCAGATACTTTGTTTGGGGTCTACCTTTCAAGGTCCGTTGGTCACAAACCCCTTATTCATTTGTTTAAGAGGGGAAGGGGTTTAGACAGTAGTGTAACTCCCAGGATTTCCAGGTGGATGTTGTTGGTACTGGAGTACAATTTTGAAGTGGAATATGTGAAGGATTTGAAAAAACGCAGTTGAAGATTGTTTGTCCAGGATGCCAGTAGATGAAGTTGGATTCGTGGTGGATGAAGAGATTAGTGTAGTAGGGAGCGAAAAGGAGGAGTTGGCTCTTGACAAAGTGGAGTGGGCGTCTGCCACGTCAGAAGATGATGTTTTACAACATGTTATGAGGTTCGTGTCTGAAGGGTGGGGAAATCATGAGAATGGGGTCCGTTTTAAGGGTTATCGTCATGTACATGATGAGTTGAGTGTGTGTCATGGGAGGTTGTTAAGGAGGAGTCAGTTTGTGCCACCAGTGGGAATCAGGAGGAGGATTATTGACATTGCACATGAGGGTCACCTAGGGGGGAACATGACTAAGAGGAGGATTTGACAGTCCTTCTGGTGGCCGGGGATGGACAGTGACATTGAGGAGGTGGTGAACGAATGTTGTGCGTGTGCGAATAGTGATAAGACTAAGATTGTGAGGCAGCCTCCCCTGAGTTGCATAGCTTTCCCCAAGCATCCTTGGGAGAGAGTAGTGATTGATTTCTTGGGCCCATTTTCTAAACTTGGTACTCATAACAGATTTGTGATGGTTCTAAGTGGTTTGTTATTGAGACCACTGATTGCATTGACACAGACAGGGTTGTGGGATTTTTGGAGAGAGTGTTCATGAATGAGGGAATTCCGAAAACCCTGGTATCTGATAATGGTGTACAGTTGGTATCGAGGAAGATGGTAGATTTCTTGAGTAAACTGAGAAACTGAAGCTTTGTTCAGACCCCAGGCCAGTGGATTAGTTGAGAGAATAAATCGTTTGATAATGGATAATCTACAACTCTCGCTTTCAAATGGACTGGCCTGGTTGGAAGAATTGAAGAAATTAGTGTGGTCGTATAGGGTGACACCACATTTTGCAATAGGTGTGTCACAGTTCATTTCTCTCAAAGGGCGTGAGCCGGGTGTGAAGGAAGTTCCTGGGTGGTTGAAGGAGTGTGCGTGTGTCGATCGTGCTGCTGTTGAGAGCGATGTGTGTCATAAGCAATGGACTGCTATGAGACATTATAATGTCAGGAAAGCTGTTAAAGTGCCTGATATAAAGGAAGATGATTGGGTTGCTACAAGAAGGAGTGGGGTGGTAATCAAAGGTGAGAGCTAATTTTCTAAACCTGTCCAAGTAAAAGCTGTAAAGAAGAATATTATTTTTTTAGCTGATGGTTCTACTTGGAGCATGGGGAATGTTTGTAAATATAATGCTCCGTAACCAACTCTCTGTGATTGATGTATGGTTAGAGATGACTTGTTTCCAACCTGTCGAGATATATATTCTTTTCTGTGAATTTGTATACCGCAATGGACTTGTAATTGTTTTATTTTCTTTTGTATATAAGGGGGAAGATGTGTGGAGTTGTCTTCATGTTAAAGATGGAATGTGGAACCATCTGGATGGGTGGAATGTTATCCTTTGAATGTGAAGGGAGGTTAGAGCTGTGAAGCTGGAGAGCAAGCTGGAGGTACTTTTCCTTGTCTTGTACTGAATAAAGATACTACTTGAATTATACTGCTACTGGAGTTCATCTTTACACTTACCATAAGAAATCCGTAAGAAGAATTGCTTTCTCAATGCAAGTCGCCAATCTCTGGAGTACATCAGCCAGAATTCGAAGCATGCAAGAGCGTATACATTTCCAGGACAACTGCAACCTCACACATAGCAGGAAGAGAACCTGGAAAGGCAATCGCAGCCTCAGACTGAATCTTTAGCTTACAATCCATAGATTGGAAACAACCCAAAACACAAACAACTTTTGATAAGCAGGTAAGTTAAGGAGGGCTAACCTATGCTTCACCGAGGTACTATATAGTTATGTAAGTTAATGCATAACATTTCTTGCCCACACTAATACTAATACCATATCACTCAGCAGTCATCAGCCAACTTTAACTTACAGCTCTTACATTCAATTAAGGTCTATACACTGTGAGGGTTGTCCATCAGTACTGTGCAGCCAATAAACCAGCCATCACTAAATGAACAGGCATGGAATACCTTAAGAGATCTGTCACACAGTGTGTGCCATTCAGAGGACTTTAATCTAGTCCATGCCTGCAGGTCCAAAATATCTATACACTATGGCCGCTTCTTTACACCTCACAATGGCTTTCAGATATGAAATGATAGTAACAATACACTTCTTTCTCCACCCCCAACAATGCCAGCTCTGGCCCTGAACTATACACTAGGGGCAGATTTACTACAATTTTGCATTGGGGTTGGGAGTTGCATCACTTTGTAGTGCAGCCCCGAAGCAAAACACATTTTGGTATTTACTAGGCCATGCAAAGCCACTTAGTGTGGTTTAGTAAATACAAAGTAATTCAAAGCAGTGAGCAGGTGCTTTATAAATCATTTTATTAATATATCGCTGACTTGCGTTATCTTGCATCGGGAGAGCGTTCCATGGGTGGAGCATTGGGGTTCCCATGCATCCATCCATGGATATTGGTGCAGTCCCATATTTACTAAAGCTAGTTAACCTGGGAATATGTCAAAATGCTATACCTTCCCCAGTGAGGCTTAACAAGGACAAATATATTTATTCTCCTCGTTACTTCTTCATTCTACGTGTGCTGCATTCTGCAACACACATAGAACGAGGAATATGCCTCTAAGGTTTGTTTTCATGCACATAAACAATCCTGCTCATAACTATGCATGGGCAGAGAACTCCGCTCCGCTGGGGGAGCTTGCAGATTTTTGCATACTCTGAGTTCCGCAGGCCTTAACAATCCTGAAGGTAGAGTGCTTGGTTTTTATGTGAGAGGGTGCACCTCCATGAGCAGAGTTCCTCTGCAGCGTTCGAAGTACCTCCTCTGATGCTGTTGGTGGTGCAGCCTGACCATATACTCTTAAGTGCATTATAACCTCGCAGTAAATGCTAACTTTGGGATGGCTGCACGGAAACATGTTGTGATTGGTGTCAAATGCTTTGGAATACTACCCCCCCCCGCCAGTCGGTGGGGGTAGCATTCCACCCTTCTAGAGGGAGAGACATGCTCACACTGGTCTAACCCGGTAGGACTTTCTACAGCCCTGGCATCATAAAATGGATGCCTCTGCCACAGACACGGGTCTGGCCTCCTGCTGCTGACTCCGGCAGGGGAGGCCTGGACAATAGTTTTCCTGTCCCAGGGAGGTGTAACCACCGCCCCAGGCAGGCAGATGTGTATTGTATTGGGGCTGGGCGGGAGCACTCTCTGGTGCTTTGAAGTCCTGTACTGGGGGCACATTTGGTGTCCCTGTGCATAGTCCAGTTCAAACCGGTTGCAGGGGCTACCTGCCCCTGCTCTGTCATGACACTGGACAAAGGAAATGGGTGCAACCAACCCTCTTTCCAAACCCTCCCATAGGTGGGTCCCTAGAGAATTTACAACCCCCAAACTTAGTATAAGTATGGGAACCCAGTCCTTGAGACTTTAGATTACCCTGGACGAAACTCTGCAACATATATCCTGGACCTTCGACTTTCTATTTCGACTAGAAGACGGACGAAATCTCCCTTGGGATCAAGGAGTGACTCCCCTGCTTGGCAGGCACCAAAGAAGCAACTGACCGGTCTGCATCGCTGAAGCTCCCGCCGAATGCAGAAGTCTTTGCATCACCAGAGGGGGATTTCCAGACTTCTCCGAGGCTACCCTGAGTTCACAGCAAAGCTGAGGCCCGTGGCTATCATGGGTGACGTGGAACCGTGACCCCTGGACACCGTGAACCTTTGCAGCAACACTATCTTCTGGGACTTCCTTGAAGTTGTGCTTTGGGCTCCAAGTAGCCCCAGCCTTGAGCACCTCCTGCACCGAAGATTGCTGGCCTCCACTCCACGAGTGACCCGTGGGCCAGTTTCAAGTGCGACCGCTCATGTCTCCTTGGCGATCGCTAGCCCGTTGGCTAGTAGGTCCCCACAAAGGCAACTCCTCTTCTGTTTGGGCTTTCCTGGTTGCTCCATATGTGCCCTGACTTACCTTTGCTGGGTGAGTCCCGCTTCGTGAGTACTTTTACCTGGCCATTCCCTGCAGGCTGCTGAGTTGTTGCCCCAGGAGGGGTTCTGCCTGTGGTGTGTTGTTGCTGCGAGTGGCATCGTTGCTCTGGGGACAAGGCATCGCACGGGACTCCGGATCCCAGGAGCCCGTGCGTCGTACCACCTGTGCTCCTCCCCGTCCACCGGCCACAGAATCATTGATAAACCTCACGGAACCCGCTGGCGCGGGTCCCGCTTCGTGAGTACTTTTACCTGGCCATTCCCTGCAGGCTGCTGAGTTGTTGCCCCAGGAGGGGTTCTGCCTGTGGTGTGTTGTTGCTGCGAGTGGCATCGTTGCTCTGGGGACAAGGCATCGCACGGGGCTCCGGATCCCAGGAGCCCGTGCGTCGTACCACCTGTGCTCCTCCCCGCCCATCGGCCACAGAATCATTGATAAACCTCGCGGAACCCGCTGGCGCGGGTCCCGCTTCGTGAGTACTTTTACCTGGCCATTCCCTGCAGGCTGCTGAGTTGTTGCCCCAGGAGGGGTTCTGCCTGTGGTGTGTTGTTGCTGCGAGTGGCATCGTTGCTCTGGGGACAAGGCATCGCACGGGACTCCGGATCCCAGGAGCCCGTGCGTCGTACCACCTGTGCTCCTCCCCGCCCACCGGCCACAGATTTCTGATGCACTATAAAGTCGTGTCGGCATCCGCTACGCGGGACGCGAGCGGGACGCGCCGGACGAAGCCTGAGGAGCCTGGACTGGGCCAGAGACCCTGTCGCCGCACGAACATTACCCTTGAGACTGCCTGTGAGTCCATGTTTTGTTATCTATAGGGGTTACCTTTGTTGACTCTTTGTGGGTCTAGTGGTTGTGCCGTTATTTTGGACCCACAGTGTGCCTGAATTGTTCCAGTATCAGTGGCCTGTATACAAGCCGGCCCGATGACCAAAGGTAAAGACGACAAGTTATCGCACGGGATGGGCTCAATGGATAATTACCTTATTAAAAAGGTTAACCAGATTAATAATGACAGGAGGGCCTCTCTGGGCAGGGTGAGCCCCATCATGTTTCCTGAAGAAGTATCCCTTCCGTCGGCGGACACACACATGGCCAGTAATTCCACGTCTGGAGCAAATAAAGTTGTTGTGATCTCAGCCCAGGTGCACGATGAAAGGCATGTTGGTCCGCCAGCTAACTCCAGGGTTGTTTCAGAGCACGCCTCGTTAGCCGCTAAATCGACCAGAAAATACAAAAAAGTAAAACGCAGACATAGGGGGAAGCAAGACCAAAAAAGGCTAGTAACCTCTAATCATATAAGCGGCTCCCCAATGCAGTTATTCTCGGGAAGAAGCCCCAATCTGGGGCAATTGGGGACGGTGTCATTTTCTATGTTTAATTCAAATAATTTACAACCAGTCCCTATTATAACACATCATTCTGAACTTGAGGAAATTATAGGGGAAGCCCCGGTCAACCCTTGTGCAGCTGATTTCCCCTTAAATACGCCCGACAATGCTTGCGAGTCCTTATTGAGCTTTTGTGCTAGCAGCATTGATGAAGGGTCGCCAAATCTTCTTAGTTTTTCACTTGCTTTGCCCCTAATTTTAATCAATGAGGAATCTATAGGGGCTAACTGTAAGAAAAGTAAGGGAGGACTAACACTTAAATGGCTAACAGAGAACCTGCAGAAGATTATAACTCCTATCTTGAGGGATGCGATGGACCAATTGACTCCCCTTACGATGCCCTTAGAGACTACCCATCATTTTACTAGTGAGAGAGACATCTTGATTAAAATTGACCATGTGGTAAAATCTCTAATCCAGCCTCTCCTGGAAAACATTTTGACAACTAACATGCGTTTGGATTCTATTGAGAAAAAGTTTGCAGATAATACTCTTGCACTTTCTGGCCTGGTGACAGGCTTAAATAACATTAGCTCCAACAATTTACCTGCCAAAGCACCGATAAACACCATTCCTGGCCCACCAAGCCACCCCACTACCCTAACATCTATTCAGACTAGACAACCGCCATCTTGCCCGTCACCAGTTAAAGTGTTAACAACGCCTTTGCTAACGAATAATATTGCACTAAGCAAAGCAGCTGATAACACGGTCGATATTCTGACTTTAGATCTAAAATCAGCTCCACTACATAACATGGACAATCAGGCCACTAAGGATAGTGGGTTCAGAAATAACACCAATAAAAACTGGCAATCCCATAACATAGTGGACCTTCCTCCGGAAGCTGTCCCCTATGCAATTGTATTAGCTGGCGTCCCTGAGCTCCCTGCTGAGACCAGGGAAGACTATCAAGGCCTTCGGAATAAAGTTATTCATTGGTTGCGTAAGAATAGACCTTTGCCCGCCTACATAAACGGGGAAATACTGCATGTTAGGCGCTGTGAATGGGTAGGGTTGCGTCCCAAAGACAAAAAAGGGGACGTAATTATCGTAAATTTTAAAGATCATAGAGCAGTTAGACACATTGGGGATTGGTATGACCTTAGTAGCAAAGATACCATCTCCACACACTATCTCAATTATTTTTATCCATACGTACCAGCTCAACATCGTTCAAACCAAGAGGCAAGATGGCAGACTGTTAACAGGCCTGTCTTTAACCATTATGGCCACAGTCGGACTCCTTTCGCACAACCATATAGTTCATTTAACTGTCATCCTAGACAGTTCTAGTCTCCCACTAGAGGCCCGATTCGTGGAAATAATTTGTGGGAAAATAGAGGCACTGCTTTGCCTGCCTATAACCTACCAATCTACAATCGGTTTGACGTTTTCTCTGGTCTTGAATGTGTGGATTGACGCAAGAAAGTTGTTTGCAATAACCTACTCACTAGCTTAGGGGTACATTATGATAAAACCCAGGAGAACACTAACGAACAGGGGTCACTGTATTGCACCGAGGATACTATGCATGTACAAACTATCCATAATATGACCCACGCTAATAAGAGGATGGTCAGTCATAAGAATAGCCACAAGGCCTTATATACACCCGACCCAAATGATGGGGGTTCTAATGGAGGCCCCTGCCATAAGCAACCTGAGAAGGCAAGGGCCCGTGGCGCTCCAAGTAAGCGGGGTATTAATGTAACTAGGAAAACCTGCACATTCCTATTTTGGAATGTGGCAGGTTTAAGGGAGAAAATCAATAACCCATCCTGGGGCACCATTATTGACGGTCATGACATCCTGGCTCTTCAGGAAACCTGGGGGCAGATTTATGTTTCCTGGCGCATCCCTGCAAATCAGCATGGATGCGCCAGGGAAGAGGCGTCACGCAAGTTTGCCCTTGCGCCACCGCAGATGCGCCGCATTTACAATGCGGTGCATCGTGGCGCAAGGACAAGCAGATGCGTGACGTATCTGCCGGCGTAAGGTTGGCGCAGTGCTGAAGTTGTGTCGCAAGCGCGACGCAACTCCAGCACTGTTCCAACCTATCCTATCCCTAACATGAAACCTGACGCAGGTTTCACGTGGCGCAGGGCTTTACACCGTGACGCATCTCCATAGATGCGTCACGATGTAAATCGGGCGCAACGTGGCGCAGGGTTTACGCCGACGCTGCGTCACAAATGTGACGCAACGGCGGCGTAAAAGTGGCGCAAGTGCAACATAAATCTGCCCCCTGGTCCTTAGACCCAGTGAATATCAATGGGTACAGAAGTTTCTTTACCCCGGCTTTGGGGGGTACCCATGGAAGAGCTAAGGGTGGTCTATTAACCTTTGTTTCTAATCAGCTTAAACATTATAGGATTTGGTTTTCCCCAAAATCAAGTTTTTATCAATTAATTATTTTAAGAAACAAGAAGGGACTCAATGTCGTTGTTATTAATTTTTATAATAACATACCAAGGAAAGAAATCCCCAGCGTCCTAACAATGCTGAGGGAGGACATACATCACGAGATAGACAAAACCGATAGAGAAGTTATGTTTGTTTGGGGGGGGGATTTTAATTGTAAACTCTGTTTTAAAGGTAAACAGGGTTTATGTGGGTTAACAATAGAGCAGGAATCTAACTCAACTCATTTTGAACATTCTCTGATTGGGGATTTACTAAACGATATATTGTTTATGTATGACTTAGGATTTGTAAATGAAACCGCCCAAAAACCCACCATCTTCGTGCCTACATTTATCGGTAGAGGTGCTTTGTCTACCATCGACTTCATTATTGCCTCAAATAGCTGCAGCCATAAACTTATCAAGTCCAGTATTATGGACCTGCCAGTAAGCGACCATTTGCCTCAGACTATGGAGGTCGAAAATCTTTTTTCTGACCAGCAAGAGGCCCTGTCCTCTACATGCATAGTTCCGGATGTGGTCCTTGGCAGACAAAACGGGTACAATTTAAAATGGGACATGGTTGTCCCGGAAAGGTTCCCAGACAAGTTATTGAACGCTTGCCCTGGCAGTTTTGCCATCTGCTTAGATGATAAATCCAGCAATGACCTGATAATCGAACATTTTAACACAATAGCCTCCACTATTAAGAAAAATCTGTGGGTGGAGGCTAATAACAGGGTAAAGGGTAAGAGAAGTTGGTTCGATAACGATTGTACTAGATCCTTAACCATCTTGAAAAGAGCCATTCACAGAACACCACGTAACCCTATTGAAATAAGAGGCTGCAGGAAAAAATATAATGAAGCCCTAAAAAACAGGAAAATGGTTATAAAAAAGGAGGCCCTGGAAGTGGTATGTGAAGCATCACAACAGAAGGATGCATCCGCATTCTGGAGGGCCGTTAATACTCCCTTCCTTTACGATAATACTAAAGCGCGTATAGAGATTGCTATTACTGAGGAGGATTGGGTGGTGCACTTCTCAAGTCTTTACAGCTCGCAAGATAATCCCCATATTGCTAACCCTGTTATTGGGGATTATACAGGCGACGGGGTAGAAAAATTGGTAGTAACCCTGGAGGAAGTTAACATGGGTCTGAACGCAATGAAGGGCGGCAAGGCTGCAGGGCCTGATGGGATCCCTGTTGACTTGTACAAAGGAAACATTGAGCTTTGGGGTCCCATGCTGGTGCAACTTTTCAACGCAGCACTGGCTAGGGGCTTAAACCCGTCCTGGTTCACCTCGGTCATTGTACCCATCTACAAGAAGGGAGACAGACAATGTTGTGCCTGTTATAGACCAATTTCCCTATTGGACTCATCTGTTAAAATCCTTGGGAGAATTATCCTGGCAAGACTACAAAGCTGGGCAGTGGAGAATGAAATAATGAGTGACCTACAATATGGATTCCAAAAGGGTATCGGCACTGTTGAACAGTGCCTAAACCTAATGATTATACAATCAAAGTATTTGAGGATAAAGGGTGAGCGTTTATACCTCACGTTCGTCGACCTTTTGTCGGTATTTGATTGTGTATCTCATGTCAAACTATGGGCAATTTTAAAAGAGATAGGTGTGGAAGATCCTATTGTTTGTTTTTTGAAAGATCTTTACTCAGGGGCCACAGCTACGGTTCGCTATGGCAGTGGGGGCCAATGCACCAGGAGGTTCCAGGTGGGCCGGGGCGTGCGCCAGGGGTGCGTCCTGGCCCCTTTCTTATTTCTGGTGTATATTAACGGTCTTGAGCGTCACCTTCTGCGGGAGTGCGGGGACATGCCTAGGATTGGGGGGAGGTCTGTCCCCGCGCTCCTGTATGCGGATGACGCAGTTCTAATGACCCGCACTCCTGTGGCACTAAAAAAGTTTGATACAATCTTTTGAGATCTTAATGTCTAGCTTAGATCTAAAAGTTAATTGTACTAAAACCTTTTCAATGAACTGTGGTAAAAAACCTGGTAAGCATACAAAAAGAATGTTTTTGAATAATGTTCCCCTGGAATTTACCTCCACTTTCCCTTATCTCGGTGTTCTGTTCCACAAAACTGGGGTGTGGTCTCATGCGGTAAAGGCTCGAACTCTCTTGTTCCAAAAAACCATAATGGCTTTAAAGAATGTTATCAAAAAACTGGGTAAGAAACCAATTAAAGAAATTTTAACAATTTACAACGCCACGTGTACATCGGTTGCAATGTATGGCTCGGGTCTCTGGGGTTACTCCAACATTGATCTAATCCAGAAAGCTGAGAATAGGTTCTTGAGGTACGTCCTGACAGTCCCTCAAAGTGTGGCGACCTATATTTGCCACATTGAACTTGGCCTAACTTATATATCTGATTTAATCAGAATCCAACCTATTCTTTTGTGGCATAGGATATGGACAACCAACGAGTGTACTATGAATCGGGCCATCCTTCAGGATGTTTTAAAACTGGAAAACGTGGGTCGTTTAGATTGGCTAAATTACGTTAAATCATTTCTTGGTAAAATTGGTTGCCAACAATATTTTGAAGACCCACTTTCAATGGACGGTGTATCCAGTAACTTATTGTCTAGGCTATGCCTGGAATACCTTACGGAAAATAGAAGGCAAGAGGAATTGAAGAAAAAGTCTGTATCCTTGCATTTTCCTTTGCTATCTAGTAATAATGTGCAGCCATACCTAACATTGCCGATGTCAAATTATGATCGTTTTATCCTGACCCATTTTAGATTGAATATCGCTTTTAGACTTTTGTCTTTCCCAGTTATGAATTCATGGTTGCCAAATCTGTCTTTATGTCCGTGCGATGATTCCTCACCCCAGTCCGATATCCATATTTTATTTTTCTGTAAATTTTATACCATGTTGTAGACTTGTAAAATGTTGTAGACTTGTAAAGCGCACAGCTGCCCCAGCAACGGGGCGTCCCGGCGCTGTAGACCGTTGGGGAACCCGTCCTGGCTATCCCTGTGAGATGGTCCCTTTCTGGGTATCTCCAAGGTGAAACCAGGCATCCCCGGCGTCTGTGGGGGGCCGTTGTAGAGATGAGGCAAGCTTAATGCCCAGAGTTGCCAAGTGTGTTCCTGGTTAGAGTAGGTACCGAGGCGAGAATTATCGAGTTCATTTTGACCCTCGTCCACGACCCTGCCGCGTTGGGAATTGAACCCTGGTCCCTGGCCGATTCACTGCTTACGGGTCTGCCGCCTCTAACTAGTGAGCCACACCTCTACCACGTAGGTCATACATTACTCCACTCCTCAAAGAATGGAAAATCAATAAATGTCGTCCAGCTTTCGTAGAACTTCAGAGAATGGACACTGTTCTTACTGTTACTGTAGTTTTAAGCTTTTTTAATAATGTTTTTAAATTCAGGAAAACATTGGGCTTTGATGTATTTTAATTTAGACCCTTCTCCTTTTTATATTCTATGTGTGTAATTTGTTACTGTAACTTGATGCTGTAGCTTTCATGGTTTTTGTCTTTTAAACCGAATAAAGCATTCTTGACTTGACTTGAGTCCCTCAGACCTTGCTGGTCTGCACCGCAGTCCTTTCTCTGATTTCCAGTGACTTGCCGTTGCCAAGGCTTGTTGGGTCCAATCTGGTCGCTGACACCACATCACTCGACAGACTTTGTGGGACAGTTCGAATCCAGCTCTGGACTCTGGTTTTAATTTCTTTTACCTGCCACCACTTCGAGGAGCTGTTGGGACTTCTTGCACAGCGCTACTATTCCTGGAAGCCGTTACTGTTGCTGGGACTGCGAGGCCCAGGGTGCCCTGCTACGTAATTGCTCATCGCACCTGGTCCCTCTTCCCGGCCCCTCCTCTTGTCATCAAGCCTACATAACGCCTCGCGGCCCCCGCTTCGCGGGAGCCGCTCGCAGGCGTGGACTCTGGTTTTAATTTCTTTTACCTGCCACCACTTCGAGGAGCTGTTGGGACTTCTTGCACAGCGCTACTATTCCTGGAAGCCGTTACTGTTGCTGGGACTGCGAGGCCCAGGGTGCCCTGCTACGTAATTGCTCATCGCACCTGGTCCCTCTTCCCGGCCCCTCCTCTTGTCATCAAGCCTACATAACGCCTCGCGGCCCCCGCTTCGCGGAAGCCGCTCGCAGGCGTGGACTCTGGTTTTAATTTCTTTTACCTGCCACCACTTCGAGGAGCTGTTGGGACTTCTTGCACAGCGCTACTATTCCTGGAAGCCGTTACTGTTGCTGGGACTGCGAGGCCCAGGGTGCCCTGCTACGTAATTGCTCATCGCACCTGGTCCTTCTTCCCGGCCCCTCCTCTTGTCATCAAGCCTACATAACGCCTCGCGGCCCCCGCTTCGCGGGAGCCGCTCGCAGGCGTGGACTCTGGTTTTAATTTCTTTTACCTGCCACCACTTCGAGGAACTGTTGGGACTTCTTGCACAGCGCTACTATTCCTGGAAGCCGTTACTGTTGCTGGGACTGCGAGGCCCAGGGTGCCCTGCTACGTAATTGCTCATCGCACCTGGTCCCTCTTCCCGGCCCCTCCTCTTGTCATCAAGCCTACATAACGCCTCGCGGCCCCCGCTTCGCGGGAGCCGCTCGCAGGCGTGGACTCTGGTTTTAATTTTTTTTACCTGCCACCACTTCGAGGAGCTGTTGGGACTTCTTGCACAGCGCTACTATTCCTGGAAGCCGTTACTGTTGCTGGGACTGCGAGGCCCAGGGTGCCCTGCTACGTAATTGCTCATCGCACCTGGTCCCTCTTCCCGGCCCCTCCTCTTGTCATCAAGCCTACATAACGCCTCACAGCCCCCGCTTCGCGGGAGCCGCTCGCAGGCGTGGACTCTGGTTTTAATTTCTTTTACCTGCCACCACTTCGAGGAGCTGTTGGGACTTCTTGCACAGCGCTACTATTCCTGGAAGCCGTTACTGTTGCTGGGACTGCGAGGCCCAGGGTGCCCTGCTACGTAATTGATCATCGCACCTGGTCCCTCTTCCCGGCCCCTCCTCTTGTCATCAAGCCTACATAACGCCTCGCGGCCCCCGCTTCGCGGGAGCCGCTCGCAGGCGTGGACTCTGGTTTTAATTTCTTTTACCTGCCACCACTTTGAGGAGCTGTTGTGACTTCTTGCACAGCGCTACTATTCCTGGAAGCCGTTACTGTTGCTGGGACTGCGAGGCCCAGGGTGCCCTGCTACGTAATTGCTCATCGCACCTGGTCCCTCTTCCCGGCCCCTCCTCTTGTCATCAAGCCTACATAACGCCTGGCGGCCCCCGCTTCGCGGGAGCCGCTCGCACGCGTGGACTCTGGTTTTAATTTCTTTTACCTGCCACCAGTTCGAGGAGCTGTTGGGACTTCTTGCACAGCGCTACTATTCCTGGAAGCCGTTACTGTTGCTGGGACTGCGAGGCCCAGGGTGCCCTGCTACGTAATTGCTCATCGCACCTGGTCCCTCTTCCCGGCCCCTCCTCTTGTCATCAAGCCTACATAACGCCTCGCGGCCCCCGCTTCGCGGAAGCCGCTCGCAGGCGTGGACTCTGGTTTTAATTTCTTTTACCTACCACCACTTCGAGGAGCTGTTGGGACTTCTTGCACAGCGCTACTATTCCTGGAAGCCGTTACTGTTGCTGGGACTGAGAGGCCCAGGGTGCCCTGCTACGTAATTGCTCATCGCACCTGGTCCCTCTTCCCGGCCCCTCCTCTTGTCATCAAGCCTACATAACGCCTCGCGGCCCCCGCTTCGCGGGAGCCGCTCGCAGGCGTGGACTCTGGTTTTAATTTCTTTTACC
Organism: Triturus cristatus; assembly: GCF_964204655.1. Lineage (NCBI taxonomy): Eukaryota > Metazoa > Chordata > Amphibia > Caudata > Salamandridae > Triturus > Triturus cristatus. Next base: position 46,979,938 of record NC_140589.1, read on the forward strand.
TGCCACCACTTCGAGGAACTGTTGGGACTTCTTGCACAGCGCTACTATTCCTGGAAGCCGTTACTGTTGCTGGGACTGCGAGGCCCAGGGTGCCCTGCTACGTAATTGCTCATCGCACCTGGTCCCTCTTCCCGGCCCCTCCTCTTGTCATCAAGCCTACATAACGCCTCGCGGCCCCCGCTTCGCGGGAGCCGCTCGCAGGCGTGGACTCTGGTTTTAATTTTTTTTACCTGCCACCACTTCGAGGAACTGTTGGGACTTCTTGCACAGCGCTACTATTCCTGGAAGCCGTTACTGTTGCTGGGACTGCGAGGCCCAGGGTGCCCTGCTACGTAATTGCTCATCGCACCTGGTCCCTCTTCCCGGCCCCTCCTCTTGTCATCAAGCCTACATAACGCCTCGCGGCCCCCGCTTCGCGGGGGCCGCTCGCAGGCGTGGACTCTGGTTTTAATTTCTTTTACCTGCCACCCCTTCGAGGAGCTGTTGGGACTTCTTGCACAGCGCTACTATTCCTGGAAGCCGTTACTGTTGCTGGGACTGCGAGGCCCAGGGTGCCCTGCTACGTAATTGCTCATCGCACCTGGTCCCTCTTCCCGGCCCCTCCCCCTCTCTTTACTTAACTCACGCCTACTATCGCGTGAGCGGGACGCGAGCGGGGCGCAGACCGGGGCGAAGCCCGGGCAAAGGGCGGCCCCGTCTGAGTCCGTCCGAGTTCGACAGAGGACGGGACGGGGCACCAATCTTGGCTGTTTGGGTTTGTGAGTCCTTTTTTGGTGCATTTTGTTCTGTTTTCGAAGGTCTGTCCCATATTTGAGTACTTTCACTTACTGTGTGTAAGGCCGTTCGAATTTCTGCCCGTGTCTGTGTGCCCACAACATAGGACCTGTGGTTATGGCTACTGCAGGCTTGGGGAAGGGGAGGAAGTCTTTCACAGGGTCAGGAGTTGTTGGTACTTTGGATAATTGTATCACTAGGGCTTCCTCTGTTTTACAGAGTGAAATATAGTTAACGGAAAAAAGGCTCTCGCTAGACCAAGTTTTTACAAAACGGTCTTCATTGGGCAATATTGCTTTAGCGAAGTCACCTATAAATCACTGCAGTGCTAGTCAAGCCCTAGTTTCCAACTCCCAAGGCCGCCTACCCCCAGCTGTAAATTCCATTGCCAATAGTCCATCTGGGCATGATGACTCTAATGGCCAAGATCCCTCCACACCCGTCACCAATGTTGGAACAACTAGATCTGGCTTGCCAATCCGCATAGAGGAATCTAATGCTAAATTGACAGAGCGGGTTGTTAGACGCAAGCGCAAAGACACAGTCTCGCCCAATGAAAGATCGAAAACATTAAAACGGGCAAAACCGGGAGGTTCAGATTGTGCAGTTAACACAGATCCTGTCCACCTGGTGACACAAAGTACTGAGTGTGTATTGGGTTTGGATCTTGGAGGAGAATTCTGGACCAAAATGGAACAGCTACTTATTGCGACTTGCCTCCCTATGCGTAACAGACTTGATACAATTGAAAAAAAACTTTCTACTTTTGAATCATTGCTTGCTGCTCTACCGGGGGACAATGTGTTAAGTGAAGGGGAGGGTCCCAATACTAATACTAATTCAGTTTCATCCATCGAAGAACCAGTAGGGCCAAATGGCAACACACGGCTGGACTTGATAGTCCAATCCACCTTGCAGTGTGATAGATCAGGAACTACTGCCCAAATAGCACCACATGGCCCAACCCTTCGGGCCCCACTAGCGAACAGTAGGAGTAAGCAAAAACATGTCACTGCTAATCTCCCAGTTGATCCGAGGAAGTCTGACCCCCCCATAAACATTTCCAGATGCCCAAACCCAGAAACTCTAGCTACACCCAAGTTACCCTGTTTGGACCTGCCTCCTGAATCAGCTCCATATGTGGTAGTCCTAACGGGGGTTCCCATTCTAACTCAGGGTACAAGGGAGGACTTTAGTAAACTTAAAAATAAGTGTATACATTGGCTGAACTGCCATAAACCCCTTCCCAACAGTGCAGGAGTGAAATACTTTTTGCAAGACGGTTAGATTGGGTCGGACCTAGACCCAAGGACATACAGGGTGACTGCGTTGTTATTAATTTTAGAGATTCTAGAACAGTTAGATATATCTGTAACATGCAGTCACGTAGTTTGGGTAGTTCTGAAACAATCATAAAAGCCTTTACACTTACTTACTTTTATCTGGGTCCCTCTTTACCTGGGTGTGAAGCTCCCTGGGGGGGTCGGGTTGACGTCTTGGGAAAGCCACAGGTTGGTCTCCCTCCCCTCCCATTCACTGGAACCCAAATTTATAATCAATTTTGTCCACCCACTCTTGAAACATTCTACCACAGCAATAGATACAGTGTTCTGGATCAGGTGGATTGACGGTTGGGCTCAAGTGCTGTCACCATCTTGACCGGAGACCTGAAAGGGCCACATAACATCAAGGTTGGTCCTAAGGATAGGGGGAATAATCTTTTACAGCCCGTGTCACCTGATTTACTGCCTAGTCCGAACGCCAAAGAAGTTCTATCTCTTGAATACCATACTGTATCATTGGAAGATCCATCTGTATCGATAGTGCTGGGTGGGCCGGAGTATGAACATGTCCTGGGAAGTCTGGACGGGGAAAGTATTTCCTCTAGCGACCTGTCCATTAAAGGAAAGTTTAAGTCTGACATTAATTTCATTTCCTGGAATGTAGCGGGTTTAAAGAACAAATTGATTTGCGAAGAGTGGGGCAATTTCATAGACACCTTCGATATCTGTTTATTTCAAGAGACATGGGCTCTGGAAAATCACCAACGGGTGGGTTTCGTTACTTATGACATTCTTGCACTAACAAGTAGTAGGGGGAGACCTTCTGGAGGCCTTAGCACCTGGGTTGCAATTCACCTGGGTGCTATTGCAAGGCAGCTCCAAACGGGCTCAGATGATATCCAATGTGTTGTACTAGATCTGCCCGGAAACAAACATCTAGCTCTCCTGAATGTCTATTCTAGACCATCTCCAAGCGGACGGGAATCCAAGGTTATTTCACATCTGAATGATTTTATTATGACTTTGGATTCTGAATATTCTGTGATAGTGGGTGGCGATTTTAACTGCCAATATGAGCCGCTAAGGCTGCTGGACACAGATGACCTAGCGGCGGAAGACACGCAATGGAATATTCCTGGGCCTTTGATTCCTATGGTTAAAGCTTGGACCCCACTAGTGCTACAAATCCTCGCTCTTACTTTTTCTTTATCCTTGAGGGCCTGTAATGGGAGATTTGAATCTGACCGCCCTGGACAAACTACTTTCAACAGAGCGGGACAAATGTCGATTTTGGATTATATCCTTATTGAAACAAAATCTTGGGACAAGGTGCTTGATTTTAGGGTGATAGTCCGTGACGATAGCGACCACAATGCTCTCACTATGAAACTAAAATCTGGAAGCTGGGGATTTACAAGCTATGACACTGTGGCGCCTACACCTTCTCAACCCCTAATCCTGCATAATAACAGACGCAGAGTTAGGTGGCCTAGTATCCTCGCCTGCCCGAATAAACTGGCGGAAATTTATAGATTGGCACTGCCCTGTCTTAACGACATGGCCGAAGCGGTGCCAAACTGCACCTCTATCGAGAATACATCTAGACCCGTTAAAATTCATAGCCTGTTAGCAATCCAATTTTTGGATGTTTTCTCACGGGTTGTGACCTCGAGGGCCCATGTGGCCAATAAACAATTGTGTTATACTCCTGAGTGTAGGAAACTAAAGGGCGAGTTGATCCTGGCAATCAAAGATAAGGATAAAACCAGGACTAAACTACTGAGGGCTCAGTACAAGCTAATGACCCAAAGGGCAAGGAAGTCATGGGAAGATGACAAGTGGGAGGAGTTCTGCAGAACAAAGATTTTAAAACTTTTTGGGCTATTGTCAGCAATGGTAAGAAAGACCCTAATATTATCACTTGCTCCAACATAGCCCCTGCAGTTTGGGAAGATCACTTTGGGGGTTTATTTTCAGATACGAACTGTAATATTCCCTCTTTAACTGTTTCCCCTCTCAACATAGTTTGTCGAGCTGAGGATATCCCAATAATTACGATCAAAGAGGTTGAAAACGCTATACATTTGCTCATACCGAACAAAGCGCCAGGTCTGGACAAAATTCCAGGAGACCTTTTCAGGTCAGAACCTAAGGTATGGGCACCGTACTTGTGTGTCTTGTTCAATTCCATCTTGCTTGGCGCTGAACCACCAGAATCATGGCGAGGCACCGAGATTGTGCCAATTCACAAAAAAGGCTGCCCACTCCAGCCTTCGAACTACCGGCCGATTAGCCTAATCGACACGACCCAAAAATTATTCAGGCGCATAGTTTTGGATAGATTGCAGGCGTGGGAAGTAGAAAATAATATTCTAAGTACCTTACAGGCGGGCTTCAGGAAGGGTATTTCAACCCTTGATCAGATCTTTCGTCTCCAGGTCATATATTGGAAGACTGTGAGTGTGGAGGGTGGCAGCCTCTACCTCATTTTTGTCGACCTAAGATCTGCATTTGATCTGGTCCCGCGCGAGAACCTGTGGAGAGTTCTTCAAACACTCAATATTCCTACCTATCTTTTGGATGTTTTGAAGAGCCTCCACAAGGGTAATTTCGCACAGGTCAGATGCGGGAAATATGGTGAATTATCTGAACGTTTCCCTGTTAATAGAGGAGTCCGTCAAGGATGTGTACTAGTGCCCACGCTGTTTTGTTTATATATTAATGGGCTCATAAAACACCTAGTAGGCATAAAAGACACTGATGTCCCTAGATTAGCCACGGGTAAGGTACCAGCTTTAATGTTCGATGACGATACCTTGTTGTTGTCACGCACCCCTATGGGAATCCAGCGTATCCTAGATGGTTTTGTAGACTTCTGTGGGGAAAGGGGTCTTGAGATCAATCTAGCAAAAACGAAATTCATGATCCTTAATCCTCCCAAACACACTCGCCCCAACCCAGTATTGAATGGTATTCCCCTCGAACGGGTCAAGACATTTGGGTACTTGGGGATTACACTTCAAGAAGATCTGGGATGGGGGGTCAAGTTGCCAATTCCACTCTAAAGTTGACCCAAACTACAGGTGGCATGGCTAGATTGTTCAAAGGTTCGGTTTTTAAACCAGCTGCACCAGTGATAGAAATTTTTAAATCGCAGGCAAGAGCTGCTACTACCTACGGAGCGGAACTATGGGGCCATTCTAAAACTGACAGTTTATCAAGGGTTGAAAATTCCTTTATAAGGAATTTGTTGAGCTTACCATCTAGTTCCCCGTTGGTCCCTATCAGGTTTGACCTGGGTCTGCTCCCCATGGAAGAGGTGGTGGCCGTGCGGCCTGTCTACTACTGGAAGAGACTTTGGTCTAACCCGGACCTGGAATCCTACAAAAATGAATTTATGGGGGTCTGGCCTACAATTAAAAACAAGAACATCCCTTGGTTAATGTATGTTAGGGACACCTGTGCTAAGATTGGCTTTCCGGAATTATGGGGTACTCCAGAAAGTTCATGCCTGGCTGTTCCTAAAACCTACTTGGCTGAACAGTTTAGGTATTTTTATCTATTACGTTTGCACACAAACCCGAATGTTGGTAGGTTGACTGCCCTGTTTCTTCAGATCAAACTGAATTACAGGAGGGAGTTATTTTTAGATTTGATTTTCCCTCCTGTTGCTAGGAAGTTGTATCTTCAGTTGAGAATGGGCACTCTACCGCTTAGGTCTTTCACTTCAAGATGGGATTCTAACAAAAGCGTCTCATGTCCTGCATGTGGTTATAAATTGGAGGATGAAAATCATGTGTTCTTTTTTTGCCCAACGTATCATCTGCAAAGAAAACGCTGGGTAATACCTATCTGCAGAAACCTTGGCTTCAGAGAGTGTGAAAAAGCTCTGCGAGTTTTGAAATTTGACACCCATCCTCCAATTGTTTTTGCAGTTTCACGCTTTCTAAATACTATGTGGTTACAACGTAGGAAATTCTGCACTAACTTGTAATCAATCGATTAAGTTTAATTTCAGTTATTTATCCTTTATTTGATCTTGCTGGTCTTATATTTGTGATCTGACTTCGATGTGATCTTTTTCTTTACCAACACTGTATGCAAAATGTTGTTGCTTTTATGGCCCTAGTGGCCGAAATAAAGTTTATAATGAATGAATGAATGAATCCAGCTCCTAGTTGTCATCGGCGCCTCCTGGACCTCGTGGCTGAAGAGTCAAGACACCCATCAACTCACCTGAAGCACCTGACATCTGTGGCATTGGTCCATCCTGCCCTCCGTCACTGGCTAGTGACCCAGACTCTGGTTCCTTCCATCCTATATCCAGGCTTGGATCTCTTCGGACACTTCTCCTCTTCACGGCAGCAGCAGTTCTTCGACAGCTTCCATTGTAATCGACGACGCGACCCGACACTAAAAGACACCTATGCATCCTGCTTCCCTGGGTAAGGTAACTCGAGTACCCCGGTGCTCCCGTGGGTGCTAGCCCTAGATCTTCCTAAGTCCAAAAGGGTTTGCGCTTGACTCGATTCTAAGTGTCCCTAATCTTTAAGTTTCCAACTGCGACATTGCCCATAGAAGCTAACGGGAACCCGCGGTTGTGTTTACACACTGCACACGGCCCCTGTGGGTCCCCTGTCTCACAACCTTGGGTGGTTCCTTGGGGTCCCAGTGATTCTACAGGCTCCAGGCCCTGTGTTTAGTTCAATCGTGGTTCTTATACCACTTTTTTGGCATATGGTTTGGTACGCCCCTAGGGCCCAAATGTGTATTTGTGCTATTACTGTTGATTGCTAACTTGTAAATTAAGTACTTTGAACTCCAGTCTCATAAAGAGACTAGAGGGGTGTGTTTTATCCTAAATACATATATTTTGAATATATACCTGGTGTGGTTGTCCTTCCATTTGATCATTCAAGAGATTATAGACTGGTAAAACAAGCTGCTTTACATTCCTTCAAGACTTAGCTTGAAGGCTGCTCTCCATAGCTACCACTAGGATAGCTTTCAATAAAGGTTGTCTTTAACCAATTCAACATAAGGGGTTGTTTGGACTGATACAGGGTGCCCACTAGAACTAGTGGACAGCATATATCGGGTCACCTTCTCACAATGGTGTGCAGCGTGTGGGATTCCAGCTTGTTATTGTTTTACCAGATAATCTCAATTGAATTGATCAACTGAAAACCACTAAGGGTACTTAAGGTACATATAATATCAAGTTTAGCTACAGTAAGTTCTACTGAACTTAGAGTTGTGTGTTAAGGGATAGCACACCCTTTCTACAACTTAAGAGAGTTTAGTAGGCCACACTAGTGTAGGTAGTGCAATACACCACACCACATTAGTAATGTCTAGTCAGCCAGGAACCAGTGGGTCCCTGCCAGAAGCCAGTGGGCTTCTCCCCTATAAATATGAGGATCTCTCCGTTGCACAGCTTAGGGCCTTATGTTCCATTAGGAAGCTGAAGATAGGCAAAAGCCCAACCACCCACCATCTCATAAAGATACTTAAGCTGGATGATATCTCAGGGCCTAGTGGGTCTGATGGGGTAGGCAGAGTGGGTGGGGCAGCAGCTGAGGGTGGGCCTAGGGGTGGAATCTCACCTGACCCCACCTCTAATGCTGACCAGATTGATGACAATGATCAGAATCTGGTGAACACAGCTCTCTTGGATGAGGATGAGGAGGATGACAACAATGCTCCTCCCTTTATTCCTCCAGGAAGAGTTGGAAGTAGGGCTAGAAGGAATAGATCTCTGTCAAGGGGATCTGTCCAGTCTAACTCCTCTATATGGACCTCTGTCTCTTCTCACAGAGGGAGGGAAACCTCCCAGGAGAGGAGAGAGAGACTGCTGAAATATGAGTTCAACCTCAGAAAGCAGCAGATGCCCTTCGATAGGGAAGCCCTAGAGCTCTACAGAGCTAGTAAAAAGGAGGGACTAGAGTCCCTTGGTGGCAGCAATTTCCCTAGAGATAGAGAGAGGTCTTATGATCATAGAAACCTAAGTAAGATTGTCCCTCCCTACCAGAGTGGGGATGACATCCACAAATGGATAACTGCCTTGGAGAGGGCCTGTAAAGTACAGAAGGTCCCTCAAGGTCAGTGGGCAGCAATCTTATGGCTCTCCTTTGCAGACAAAGGTAGATATAAGCTCCTCACTGTAAGAGAAGAGGATGCTGATGGAAGGTTGGTTATTGGGCAGTAAAGTGTGTGACTTCATAGGATTGTACAATCTGATAATGAGGGAGCAAATTCTTAATAACTGTCAAAATCAGCTGTTGCACCAGTACCTGGTAGACTCTGATCTGACCTCTCCCCAAGAATTGGGAAAGAAGGCAGACAAATGGGTCAGAACCAGGGTGAGGCAGAAGGTACAGAACCAAGGTGGTGACCCAAAGAAGCAGGATTCTAAGAACTCTGACAAAGGTGGGGACAAGGGTAAAGACTAGAAGTCTTCTCAAGGGCCCCAAAAATGTCCTCTAATGGGGAGTCACAGTCAAGTAAGGGTAAAGGCCAAAAGAAACCTTCGTGCAAAATCTGTAAGCATAAACCTCACTGGACCAGTGACTGCACCAAGCCCAAGGAATCTACTCCAGCCACCCTTGCCCCTAAGGCAACTGTTCCCCCCAGTACAGCTACAATAGTGGAGTGGTGTGGCTCACTGGTTAGAGGCAGCAGACCCGGAAGCAGAGGACAGCCCGGGACCAGGGTTCAATTACCGATGCGGCAGGGTCGTGGACCAGGGCCAGTGGACTCAATAATTCTCGCCTCGGTGCCTCCTCTAACCAGGGATCACACTCGGCAACTCTGGGCATTAGCTTGCCTCATCTCCACAGCGGCCCCCCACATTCGCCGGGGATGCCTGGTTTCACCTTGGAGATACCCAGGAGGGACCATCTCACAGGGATAGCCAGGACGGGTTCCCCAGCGGTCTACAGCGCCACGACGCCTCAGGGCAGCAGTGCGCTTTACAAGACACATTACATTACATTAACATTTTTTACAATAAGTGGCGGCAATGTTCAGAATAAGGGTGTAGTAGGGTTGGCCCTGGGTTCTGAGATGGACTCTGGCCTAGTCAGAGTTCCAACTCAGGCTGTGCTTGTCTGTGATGGGGGCATGGATATGTCCCCTGTGTGAGTTCCAATAATCTGGGCAAATACAGACAACAACCTTTGATAAATGGAGTAGAAGCTTGGGCATTCAGGGACACAGGAGCAAGTGTCACAATGGTGACAAAAGATCTTGTGGATCCTGGGCAGATTATACTTGGTGAAATGTACCAAGTGACCAATGCTAGCAATGTCAGAACAGATCATTCTCTGGCAGTTGTTAACTTCTCCTGGGGAGGGGTAACTGGCCTTAAGAAGGTTGTGGTAAGTGCAGACCTACCTGTACAGTGCTTGCTTGGCAATGATCTAGAGATTTCAGCTTTGGCTGAAGTGGAGCTCAGGACACATGCAGAAATGTTAGGGATCCCTGCTCATGTCTTTGCTGTGACTAGGTCACAGGCCAAAATGTCTAAAGCTGGACAGGCCCTGGATTCTTGAATAATGGACCAGGTGCCTCACGAGAGGAGAAGGCAGAGCCTTCCCACCTGACTCAGAATGCTGATCAGTCTCCCCAGGGAGATGATCTTGAGCCTGAAAAAGGAACTGTCCCAGAGGAGCTTGAACCTGACCAGGTTGAGTTCTTGAGGACAGGGGGCCCTTCCAGGTCTGATCTGAGTCAGGAGCAGAAAACCTGCCCCTCTCTTGAACTCCTCAGAAAGCAAGCTGCTGATGAGGCTGCTGTGAATGCTAGTGGCTCCCATAAAGTTTATTGAGATTATGGACTCCTTTACTCAGAGAGTAGAGACCCCAAGCCTGGTGCATCCAGGAGGTTGGTCATACCTCTGAAGTTTAGGGGTTTCCTATTGACAATAGCCCATGATATTCCCCTAGCAGGACACCTAGGCCAGAACAAGACTTGGGACAGAATTGTTCCTCACTTTCACTGGCCCCACATGTCTGAAGACACTAAGGAGTTTTGTCGCTCCTGTGTAACCTGCCAAGCCAGTGGCAAAGCAGGTGGCACTACAAAGGCCTCCCTGATACCACTACCTGTGGTGGGGGTGCCCTTTGAAAGGGTAGGGATTGACATTGTTGGTCCCATGGATCCCCAAACATCATCTGGGCACAGATTTATACTGGTGGTGGTGGATCATGCCACCAGGTACCCAGAGGCAATTCACCTAAGAACCACTACAGCACCTGTAGTGGCAAGAGCTCTCTTGAGTGTGTTCTCAAGAGTAGGCTTTCCTAAGGAGGTAGTATCTGACAGGGGCGCAAACTTCATGTCTAGTTACTTGACTGCTATGTGGAAGGAGTGTGGAGTGAACTACAAGTTCACCACACCCTATCACCCACAATGCAATGTTTAGTTGAGAGATTCAACAACACCTTAAAGGGCATGATTAAAGGACTCCCAGAGAAGCTTAGGCGAAAATGGGACCTACTCTAGCCCTGCCTTTTATTTGCATACAGGGAGGTGCTTCAAAAGGGGGTTGGTTACAGCCCATTTGAACTTTTGTTTGGTCACCCTGTCAGGGGTCCATTGTGTTTGGTGAAGGAAGGATGGGAGTTACCCCTCAAGCCCCCAAAGCAAGTATACGAAAAAGGCAAACAAAAACCTTGAGGCTAGCCAGGAACTGCAAAAAGCCTAGCATGACCAAAAGTCTGGACTGACTGTTTACCAGCCAGGACAGAAAGTGTGGGTGTTGGAGCCTGTGTCCCCAGCAGCCCTCCAGGACAAATGGAGTGGCCCCCATAAAATTGTTGAACAGAAAGGGGAGGTTACCTACTTGGTAGCCCTTGGAACCCCTAGGGGTCCCCACAGGGTACTTCATGTCAACAGACTTGACCCATATGTTGACAGGGCAGACATGGGCTTGCTCATGGTTACCGATGAAGGACAGGAGGAAGAGAGTGACCCACTCCCTGACCTGCTTTCTCAGAACCCTGATGATGGGTCAGTTGGTGGTGTAGCCTTGGCAGGCAGCCTCACTGCCCAGCAGCAAACTGACTGCAGAAACCTTCTCAGCCAGTTTAGATATATGTTTTCTCTGACTCCAAGTCAGACCACCTTGTGCAATCATGAAGTGGACACTGGGGACAGTCTACCTGTGAAGAATAAGATCTACAGGCAACCTGACCATGTCAGGGACTGTATAAGGACAGAAGGCCAAAAGATGTTGGATTTGGGTGTGATCGAACCCTCAGTTAGCCCTTGGGCTAGTCCAGTAGTCCTGGTACCTAAAGCTCACACCAGTGGTGGGAAAAGAGAGATGAGGTTTTGTGTAGACTACAGGGGTCTCAATGCAGTCACTAGGACTGATGCCCATCCCATCCCCAGGGCAGATGAGCTAATAAATACTTTGGCCTCAGACAAGTTTCTAAGCACATTTGACCTGACAGCTGGCTACTGGCAGATCAGACTAGCTGATGATGCAAAGCCAAAGACAACATTTTCTACCCTAGTGGGCACTATCAGTTTGTGGTAATGCCCTTTGGTTTGAAGAATGCACCTGGCACTTTCCAAAGGTTGGTGAATCAAGTCCTTACAGGCCTTGAAGACTTTAGTGCAGCATATCTAGATATTGCTGTATTTAGCTCCACCTGGGAAGATCACCTGGTCCACCTGAGGAATGTTTTGGAGGCCCTGCAAAAAGCAGGCCTAACTATCAAGGCTACTAGGTGCCAGATAGGGCCGAGTCAGGTTGCATACCTGGGCCACTTTGTAGGTGGAGGCCAGGTTCAACCATTGCAGAGCACAATCCAGACGATAATGGAATGGATTGCTCCAACTACCCAGACTCAGGTGAGAGCCTTCTTAGGCCTGACTGGGTACTATAGGAGATTTGTCAAGGGGTATGGATCAATAGTGACACCCCTGAATGACTTAACTTCTAAAAAGATGCCCAAAAAGGTTCAGTGGCCAGCTAGCTGTCAAAAGGCATTTGATGTCCTGAAGCAGGCCATGTGCACTGTTCCCATTCTGCAGAGTCCTGACTACTCCAAGAAGGTCATTGTCCAAACAGATGCATCTGAATTGGGGGTGGGGGCTGTACTGTCACAATTGAATGATGTTCAGGATCAGCCAGTAGCTTTCATAAACAGAAGGCTGACCCCTAGAGAGAAACGTTGGTCAGTCATTGAGAGGGAGGCCTTTGCTGTGGTTTGGACTCTGAAGAAGTTGAGGCCATACTCGTTTGTTACTCACTTCCTTGTTCAGTCCGACCATAAGCCCCTCTTATGGCTAAAACAAATGAAGGGTGAAAACCCCAAACTGCTTAGGTGGTCCATTTCCCTACAGGGGATGGACTTTACAGTGGAACATAGACCTGGGAGTAACCATGCCAATGCAGATGGACTCTCTAAGGATTTCCACTTAGAACATGAAGACTCAACTGGTCAAGGTTAGTTTAATGTCCCTGCGTTTGGGGGGGGGTTGTGCAGGAGAGTAGGATCTGCTTCACATGGGTACCCCCACTTTTTGCTGGTGTTTCACTGTTTTTCGACCTTAGTCTGGCTGTGGCCCTGCTAATCAGGACAACAGCCTAGCTTCTTCCTCTCTAAAATGGTTTGCATGTACATTAGGTACATATCTAATTGGATTCTGGAGTGCCTTATAAGCCCCTAGTATATGGTATACTATGTACCTAGGGCATAGGAATCTCAGAGGCCTACCAGGGGCTGAAGCATGTATAATGCCACCCCTGGGAAGCACTCCAAAATGTCACCACAGGTCTGATACTGCAGCCTGGGTAAGGTTGTCCTTGCACCCCTTACAGTGGTATAGGCTACCTATATCACTACCATTGCACACACATATAAAACCTATAAGTCACTCCTATGGCAGGCCTTAACAATCCTGAAGGCAGAGTGCTTGATTTTTATGTGAGAGGGTGCCCCTGCATGAGCAGAGCCCCTCTGCAGCGTTCGGAGTACCTCTTCTGATGCTGTTTGTGGTACAGCCTGACCATATACTCTTAAGTGCATTATAACCTCGCAGTAAATGCTAACTTTGGGATGGCTGCACGGAAACATGTCGTGTTTGGTGTCAAACGCTTTGGAATACTACCCCCGCCAGTTCTGGTGGCCGGGGTAGCATTCCACCCTTCTAGAGGGAGAGACATGTTCACACTGGTCTAACCCGGTAGGACTTTCTACAGCTCTGGCATCACAAAATGGATGCCTCTGCCACGGACACGGGTCTGGCCTCCTGCTGCTGACCGAAACTCCGGCAGGGGAGGCCTGGACAATAGGTTTCCTGTCCCAGGGAGGTGTAACCACCTCTCCAGACAGGCAGATGTGTATTGGGGCTGGGCGGAAGCACTCTCTGGTGCTTTGAAGTCCTGCACTGGGGGCACATTTGGTGTACCTGTGCATAGTCCATTTCAAACTGGTTGCAGGGGCTACCTGTCCCTGCTCTGGCGCAAAACTGTACAAAGGAAATGGGTGTAACCACCCCTCTTACCAAACCCTCCCATAGGTGGGTCCCTAGAGTATGTCCAACCCCCAAACTTAGTATAAGTATGGTAACCCAGTCCTTGAGACTTTATATTACCCTGGACAAAACTCTGCAACATATATCCTGGACCTTCGACTTTCTATTTCGACTAGAAGACGGAAGAAATCTCCCTTGGGGTCAAGGAGTGGCTCCCCTGCTTGGCAGGCACCAAAGAAGCAACTGACCGGTCTGCATCGCTGAAGCTCCTGCCGGACGCTGAAGTTTTTGCATCACCAAATGTAGATTTCCAGACTTCCCTGAGGCTTCCCAGAGTCCATAGCAAAACTGAGGCCCGTGGCTATCGTGGGTGACGTGGGACCGTGACCACAGGACGCTGTGAACTTTTGCAACAACACTATCTTTTGGGACTTCCTCAAAGTTTTGCTTTGGGCTCCGAGTAGCTCCAGCCTTGAGCATCTCCTGCACCGAAGATTGCTGGCCTTCACTCCACGTGTGACCCGTGGGCCAGTTTCAAGTGCGACCACTCGAGGCTCCTTTGTGATTGCTAGCCCATTGGCTAGTAGGTCCCCACGAGGGCAACTCCCCTTCTTCTTGAGCTTTCCTGGTTGCTCCAGACGCGCCCTGATTTACCCTCACTGGGTGAGTCCCTCAGACCTTGCTGGTCTGCACCGCAGTCCTTTCTCTGATTTCCAGTGACTTGCCATTGACAAGGCTTGTTGGGTCCAATCTGGTCGCCGACACTGCAGCACTCAACAGACTCCATGGTCAAGCTCGAATCCAGCTCCTGGTTGTCATCGGCACCTCCTGAACCTCGTGGCTGAAGAGTCAAGACACCCATCAACTCACCTGAAGCACCCGACATCTGTGAGCATTGGTCCATCCTGCCCTCGGTCACTGGTAAGTGACCCAGACTCTGTCCCCTCTGCTTTCAGGTTCCTTCCATCCTAGATCCAGGCTTGGATCTCTTCGACACTTCTCCTCTTCACGGCAGCAGCAGTTCTTCGCCAGCTTCCATTGTAATCGTCGACGCGACCCAACACCAAAAGACACCTATGCTCCCGGCTTCCCTGGGTGAGGTAACTCGAGTACTCCGGTGCTCCCATGGGTGCTAGCCATAGAACTTTCTAAGTCCAAAAGGGTTTGGTCCTGACTCGATTTTAATTGTTCCTAATCTTTAAATTTCCAACTGCGACATTGCCCATAGAAGCTAACAGGAACCCGCGGTTGTGTTTACACATTGCACACGGCCCCTGACTCGCTGATTCCCTAATATACACCGGGATAGATGCCAAATGTTCTTGGTTAGAATCTGTTGATGAGTGAGTGTCTTTTTACCACCGGGAAGTATTTAGATGGGTGCATAGGCAATTCTTAATGTCACCGCCTCATTCCTCCAGATATACAGTTGGGTCTTTTGTCCTACATGTGTGACTATCTCTGCTGGTAATTGAAACCAGATAAACACCTATCTTTCACTATTCATGAGAGGTCGACCACAGAGACAGATACGTTAAGCTGAGCGATCGGATTGTGATTTTGACTTTATATACACGCTCGCAATGAATTTCTTTTAATCAAAAAGAGGCATTTTTGTTTGGTAGGATTGCCATAATTCTAGACACTTCTAGACATTTATGTATGACGTCTGGCAAGAAAAATGTACGTTTAAGTTTTTAATATAAAGACATAAGATCTAGCTCTTGAAATGTGTCTTATACCTGTTTGTCTCTATATAGAGCGGGCCTCATTTCTCTGAGCGGATGCCAGGTGAGGTGAGGAGAGCTCCCGTACATTGACGGGTAAGCATTTTTCTTTTCTTTTTCTTCCCCTTTTAAGATAGAAATAGGCATATTTATAAAACAAAAGATTATGCCTTGAGTTATAAGAAGACTCACTAAATACAGTTAGCAACGATAAAGCAGGTTTTGATGCACAGCAATTGGCATTGAATGTCTCTCTTTCTTTTTAGGATTTGGATGAATACTCCTGAGAAATTCACAGAGAGTTTTTGAAAAAATCCGCAATCAAAGTAGGTTGTATAATTTCCTTCACTGGTGTGTTTTTATTTTTTGGATCACACACGATTATATAGCAGTAGCTAGACAGATCGTGCTCTTGAGGCGGAAGCCGAGAGCGTTTTTACTGTGTTTTTTAGATACTTGTTTTAAATATATTGTATTGTACTGTGGTTCTGCGTGTACTCACTTCCTTGGTACCTCGCTGATCCTGCGCAGCTGTGCTAGCGCTGCTGCAGCCGTCCTCAGCCTCAAACTTTTCCCGCCGCCATCTCGGCGAGGACGGAGGCCATGCCCCTTTGTGAGGCCACGCCCCCCGACGTCACCTTAAAACCGCTGACTTTCAACCCCACCAGCCCTAGACAGATCGTGCTCTTGAGGCGGAAGCCGAGAGCGTTTTTACTGTGTTTTTTAGATACTTGTTTTAAATATATTGTATTGTACTGTGGTTCTGCGTGTACTCACTTCCTTGGTACCTCGCTGATCCTGCGCAGCTGTGCTAGCGCTGCTGCAGCCGTCCTCAGCCTCAAACTTTTCCCGCCGCCATCTCGGCGAGGACGGAGGCCACGCCCCTTTGTGAGGCCACGCCCCCCGACGTCACTTTCTTACGCTCTATAAATAATGTGCATATCTCGGCCGCGCAGCGGACGAGCGCAGCGGGCGCGCCGCCAGCGCGCCGAAGGCGCGCTAAAGGCAAGCCCGTCTGCGCCCGTCCGCGCCAGATCGGGCCATGGGGCATGCAACGCTGACTATCACCTCTCGTACTCCTCTCAATCTCTTAAAGACCTGCAACATCTTGCGTCCTCTCCTTCTCCTACGGCTATTCGCCGTATATGTACTGCTGGCCTCTTGCATCCCGAGCATCACCACCTAAGAGGTAACACACCATCAGTTACGCCGACCAGGAATGTCACGACCATCAGGGTGTTATACTTAAACACTCGCTCCTTGGTCAAGCACTCTGTGGATATCTTTATTTTGTTAGCTAACACCAATCCAGACATGCTCCTGCTCACAGAAACCTGGCTAACATCTGAGTCCCTTCCAGATATCTTGGCTGCCCTCCCCCCCGATTATTACATCCTTCATGCCGACCGTCATGGTGATCGGCCCGGGGGTGGGGTGGCAGCCATCATATCCAAGCGCCTTAACTCCGTTTCTTCTTATTCCCTCCCTCTCCCTAAGGTGGATAACCTACTTATCAGTGTGCAAACTGATACCGGCACTCTCACCCTTCTGCTTCTATACCGGCCTCCCAATCCCATGCCATCCTTTCCCACCATCCTGGGTGAACAGTTGTCTACCCTTCTAACGCTGTACTCTAGTTTCGCCCTTTTTGGCGATTTAAACTACTGGTTCAACGACACTAATGCTGGTCCCCATGCCACTGAGCTTTTCGAGACTCTTAATAGTCTGAACCTCACGCAACAGATCACCTATCCCACCCACAATAAGGGTCATATCTTGGACCAGATTTGGACTTGTAATCTGGGATCATCTCCACCTGATGTCTCCCCCTGTGTCTGGTCTGATCATTATCTAGTTGATACTATCATTACTATCACCGGTCAGATTCCCCCTCCTCTGATGGCTGGCGGTTTCTCACGGAAATGGAGTACTTATGACTCTCAAGGCTTTCTTACGGCCCTTGCCGATACCCGTCCAGCCTTCCTCCCCTCAAATGATATAGACAGCATCGAACTTGATCTTGGCTCTTGGCTAGAATCGGCCAGCAACCTCTTTGCCCCCCTGGTCAAATTTCCTAGTACTAGGCACCGCAGCTCCCATAGATGGTTCTCTGGTGATCTCAAGCTCCTGAAATTAAAAACACGTCAATCAGAACGCACCTGGAGACGCGACTACTCCGACTTAGCTCGACAGTCCTATCTAGCTGCGCGTAAAGAATATAAAACTGCCATCAGCCTAGCCAAAATGGAACATTTTTCCCATAGGATCTCGTCGGCAGCTGATAAATCTAAGGAGGTGTTCAGAGTTATGGATGAACTCACCACTGATGACAGAACCCTCCCAGCCCAGACCCCTACTCAAGAGGCCTGTGACACCCTCAATTCTTTCTTTCTAGATAAAATTTCGAAAATCAAAAAATCCATCCCTTCCTCTCCCCAGTCCCCTCCACCGGTTCTCTGTACCAACTATTCCTCGACTTTCTCTCTTTTCCCAGTCCTGGATTCCACTTCACTAGCGGAACTGGCAATCCGGGTGAAATCTGGTTCCCCGAATGATTGCTGCCCGCCATCTGTCCTACGAAGCATATGCCTGAACCTGCCTGACTGCATTCTACCTTTACTTAACGGGGCACTTAACAGCGGCATCGTTCCGACCTCTTTCAAGGAGGCCATTCTAGTGCCTCTTCTTAAAAAACCTGGCGCCGATCCCGCGGAGCCCTCGAACTACCGCCCCATCTCCCTCCTTCCGTACTTTTCAAAATTGATGGAGGCCCATGTCACCCGGTGTTTATCAAACTTTATTGAATCATCCAACCGCCTCGAGCCCAACCAAGCTGGTTTCAGACCTGCCCATTCTACTGAGCATGTTATTCTGGCAGTCCTGGATACACTCAGGAACAACGCGGACGCCGGGCTTCCCCAAGCCCTTGTCCTCCTGGATCTATCAGCCGCGTTCGACACGGTGGACCATAACATCCTTCTCCACCGTGTCGGGCATGCAGGCATCCAGGGTACCGCCCTCAGTTGGGTTAAGTCCTTCCTTACTGGAAGAACACAGGCGGTCCGCCTGGGGCCCTTTACTGCTACCAAAACCCCCACGTCCTGTGGAGTCCCTCAGGGCTCCTCTTTATCGCCGCTATTATTTAACCTATATCTCCAGCCCCTGATTCAATCTCTTCAAAAATGGGACATTGTCGTCTATAACTATGCCGACGACTTACAGATCATTCTTCCGCTTAATTCTCCTCATGCCATCAAAACTTTTCATGCAGTCATGATTCACATTCAAGGTTGGATGAACCAGAATCAATTGAAACTTAACCCCGGGAAAACTGAGCTTCTCCTCCCGGGACTCAGCCACACTCACTGGGGCCCGCAGTTTTGGCCCCCGGAGCTAGGCTCCCCCCCAATCCCGGTGAAAGCCGTAAAGAGTCTGGGAGTGATTATTGACTCTGAACTTTCTCTCAGAGCACAGGTGGGCTCGGTAATATCTTCCTGCATGTACCAACTGCGGAAGATCCGTAAAGTCCGCCACCTTCTTCCCTCTCTTGCACTCACCCAAGTTGTCATCTCACTGGTGCTCTCCCGTTTGGACTTCTCTAACTCCATCTATCATGGCCTTCCCTCATCTCTGACACATCGTCTCCAAGTTGTCCAGAACCAAGCGGCCCGTTTAATTTCTAACACCCCTAGATGGCAGTCAGCCAAACCTCTACTCCACAGTCTTCACTGGCTCCTGATCGACCAAAGGGCAGCTTTCAAGGTGGCTTGCCTCACATTCAAAACCCTTCATTGCCCTGGTCCCGCGTTTGTAAAATCTCTTGTTCGTTCCTACCATCCTCAGCGTGATCTCCGATCTGCCCACAGCCATCTGCTAGCCACCCCCAAAATCAGAACCAAGAAATTCGGTGGTTGCCGGTTTTCCCATCTTGCCCCTGGACTTTGGAATCCCCTCCCACTCTCCATTAAATCCTCCTCCTCTCTTATGAACTTCAGGAAACTTCTTAAGACTTATCTTTTCCCTCTTCTCAGTTAGAATCCCGTTTTCTCTTGCCTCCCCCTCATTCACTCTGTCTGTCAGCGCCAGGAAGCTTCGGCGATAGTGCGCTTTACAAATCTCACCTAAGATAAGATAAGATAAGTAGCATAAGTTCTAAGGTCCTGACGAAAGCCTGATTATCATTTAATCGTGAGGCTGAAACATGTTGACCCTTTCCTAGCTGGACTTGAGCAGTTATTTTTTCAAAACTGCTCCTGCACTGGTTTTAACTTCGTCACTCGAACAGAACCAATAAAGCATTATATCTGTTCCGGTAGATGATTTTATGATTTTCACCTTGTCACATTAAAATTTTTCTTTGCACTGCTTCCCTCACCACCATTCATACAAAAAACCGCATTATTAAGAACTATGGTAGATATTACATCTTAAACCGATAGAGAGGTTCTTGTTGCCCATTTGGTCTGTAGCCCTGATTTGTTAGCGGGCTCAGCAAGGGCTATTGAATCCCAAATGATGTTGGTTGCTACTTAGGTGGCTGATGGGATTTATTTTTACCTAGGGAGGTCTTCACTTGCTTTAGCTCTATTCTTCTGCTCTGACCCTAGGTTTCCTGTTTGTAGTTATAATACTTTGGAGGGGTGTGTTTATCCTAAATACATATATTTTGAATATATACCTGGTGTGGTTGTCCTTTCATTTGATCATTCAAGAGATTATAGACTGGTAAAACAAGCTGCTTTACATTCCTTCAAGACTTAGCCTGAAGGCTGCTCTCCATAGCTACCACTAGGATAGCTTTCAATAAAGGTTGTCTTTTACCAATTCACCATAAGGGGTTGTTTGGACTGATACAAGGTGCCCACTAGAACTAGTGGACAGCATATATCAGGCCACCTTCTCACATGAGACAACTCCCGTCCAACCACACACCGCCCTATATGGCGTAGCTTGCTGCCCATGTCAGTGAGCCCTTCAGTGTCACACATAGGGGTAATAATCGCTATACAAATGCGCAATACAGTACATTACAATACAATATTTGGCACATCTGCATCATCAAGATTTGTTTTCATCCTATTAAAATCTTTTTTCCACCACACCTCAGAATTCTAAAATAAAACATGCTTCATTTGTGCTATCTTAACTACTGGTATATCAAACAATATGCTGCATTAAGCAGCATAGTTTGTGTTTTCGTTCCACATAATTTAGTCAAAATTGCACCTAATTTAGGCCTTTCCTGCTGCATAATTCCAGTGGCACTGTCTGAACCACAGAGAGATCGTCACATAGTTAAATTTACAAAATCCTCTCACTTTGCAGTCAAAGAAAGAAAAGTAAACAACTTCTCCACTTAAAAAAATAAGCAGCAGTTTGTCAGAAGCCATAGCCTGCCTTTTAACTTGTCTTGGAACAGGCAGCAAATGTAATAAGACAAAAACTACATTTAAAGGCAATTATATTGTTCATTCACCTTCTGGACTGCCACACCTCTATACTGTGCCAGCTGCCTCCCTCATTTGACGAGTGCAAAAACTATTATGAGTTGACAGGGCCCTAAAATGCCGCCATGTGGCTAAGGGCCCCTGAGTATGGTGCAACAAAGAGGATGGCAAAGCTAAATAGAGAGAACTGGTCGGAGACAGAAGAGGGACAGACAAAGGCCATAGGTATCAGCTGGTGATGATTTAGTAATATGTAAATAAGGTTTGACAGTGTGGGGGCTCATGATAAAGACGGCTCCTTGTATTATACCAATGAACACTAGGCTGCAATCGACATGGCAGCGTGGGAAGGAGGTAGAACAAGTCATTGAAGTGGGCGGGATCTGAAGGGCATGACGTACCCATACAATTTTAATTTAAGAAAAAGCAGTTCCCTTGCTTTAGGCCGAAGCCTACCTCACATCGCAGCTCTCTGGTTTGCTAACAAGATCTTGGGGACATTCTGAAAAGTTACCCGGGAAAGCGTTCTGCCCATTGCTTACTGTTGGCTTTGTGGTTTGAAACTCACATTTTCTTTCTTTCTATTTCCTGGCTCTATTTGTTTTAGGATGTCCATAATGAGTTCATCCCTTCTGCGGCCCATACCTTATTTACTGTATTCTTCTGAATGCTCCCTTTGTGTAAACAGGCTTTAAATCTTGTTCTTATCTCGTCACATCTGCTCTGCATTCAAAGGCAAAGGTCAAATGTCAGTCTTTGTCTACTGAGGGAGCTTGGTGTTTACTTTTCTTTCTCTGACTTCAAAGTGAGAGGATTTATGAGACAATCATGCTGGTTATTGGAGGTAATTCTGACTTGTGGTGGAAACAAATATTTTAATATGATCAAAACAAATCAAAACACTAGGTGGTGACATTTCCAAACATTATTGTGTGTGCGCTGTATTGTTTTTTCAGTAAAAGTGTATGTCTATGTGCAAATGTAAAGTTATCTGAACGGAAGATGTGTTGTTTGTAATGGTAGTGCGAAACGACACTATGCATACTCCACACTACCACACTCCACTTTACTTTACACCACTCCACACCACTGCACTCTACTCTGCACCACTCCACACTACACCACTCCATTCTATGCCACTCTACAGTGCGTCTCTGCACTCTACTCTGCACCATTCCACTCTACGCCACTTCACTCTACAGCACTCTACACTGCATCACTGCACTCTACTCTGCACCTTTCCACTCTACGCCACTTCACTCTACGGTACTCTACACTGTGTCACTGCACTCTACTCTGCACCATTCCACTCGTTGGCACTCTACACTGCGTTTCTGTACTCTACTCTGCACCATTCCACTCTGCGCCACTTCAGTCTATGACTCTCTACTCTATGTCGATGCACTTTACCTTGCTCTACTCTACTATGCACCACTGCACTCTTTGCCACTGCACCACTCAAGTCTATGCTACTCCAGTCTACTCTGCACAACTCCGTGCCACTCTACTCTGCAATGCTGCACTCTATGCCACTGGACTCTATGCAAATACACTTTACTTTGTGCCACTCCACGCCACTCCAATCTGCGCCACTCCACTCTACTCTATGCCACTGCAATCTATGCTGCACCACTTCACTATACTCTGTACCACTCTACTCTACAACACTGCACTCTATGCCAATGCATTTTATACCACTTAACTCAAAACCAATGCACTCTACACAGCTGCATGCTAAGCCAATCTACTCTGCACCACTGCACTCTGCACCACTATATTCTACTCTGCAATGCTCTACACCATTGCACTCTATGCCACTGCACTCTACACCATTATACTCTATGACACTGCAATCTACACCACTCTGTTCTATTGTGCACCACTAGACTCTATGTCACTACTCCTTATGCCACTCTACTCTGCACCACCCTACACCAATACACTCTATGTCACTCTACTATAAAACACTGCACTCTACGAAGGTCCACTCTGCAACACTGCACTCTCTGCCACTCTACTCTATGTCACTGCACTCTACGCCACTGCAATCTACTCTACACCACTCTACTCTATGCGACACTATGTCAATTCACTCTACTCTATTATACACTCTATGCCACTCTTCTCCTCATCACCCCAGGCCACTGCTCTCTAATCTGCAACACTGCACTCTCTGCCACTGAACTTTACACCACTCTACTCAACTCTCTACCACTCTATGGCACTGTACATCACTACACACTGTGCCACTCTACTCTGCATCGCTCCACTCTACTCCACTGCACCCTATGCCAATCCACTTTAAGCAACTCTAATCTACTCTGCACTACTGCATTCTATGACACTGCACTCTATGCCACTTTACTGTACTCTGAAACAATCTACTCTATGCCACTGCACACTAGCCCACTTTATTCCACTCTGTGCTATTCCACTCTACACCACTCCATTTTAATCCACTGCAATCCACCCAAGCCACTCCACTCTACTCTCCACCACTCTACTCTACACCACTGCACTCTACACCATTGCCCTCTATGCCAATGCACCACTTTACTCAAAAACCAATACACTCTATACCACTGCACTGTGCACCAGTATACTTAACTCTGCAACACTACTCTGCAACACTGCAGTCTACGCCACTTCACTCTACATCACTGAACTCTATGCCACTCTGTTCTACACTGCACCACTGTACTCTACGCCACTGATCTCTACGCTACTATACTCTGCACCACTCTATGACACTGCAATCTATATCAATACACTCTACACCATTCCACTGTATGTCACAGAACTCTAAGCCAATCTTTTCTACTCTGCAACACTGCACTCTCTGCCACTGAACTCTATGCTACTCTACTCTGCTCAACTCTACTCTGCACCACTGCACTGTATGCCACTGCACCACTATACTCTACACCGCTCTATGCCAATGCACTCTATGCCACTACACTCTATGCCACTGCACGCTACGCCAGTCCACTGTACTCCACTATAATTTACTGTACACCACTGAGCTCTATGACACTGCACTTCATGCCACTTCACTCTACACCTCTCTACTCTACTCTGCATCACTCTACTCTATGGCACTGCACTCTACTTTACTACTGCACTCTGCACCACTCTAGTCTAGGACACTCCACTCTACTCTGCACTGCTCCACTCTACACCAGTGCACTCTGCCCCACTACTCTATACCACTTCACTCTACCCTGCACCACTCCACTCTAAGCCTCTTCACTCTTCTCTGAAACAATCTACTCTACCCTACTGCACTCTATGCCACTGCACTCTACGCCACTTTATGGCATTCCACTCTAAGCTGCGCCACTCTACGCCACTTTACTTTACACCACTCTACTCTATGCCACTGCAATCTATGCCATTCTACTCTGAGCCACTTCACTGTATGCTAACGTATTCTACGCCACTTTACTCAAAACCAATGAACTCTACGCCACTGCATTCTATGCCAACCTACTCTGCACCATTGCACTCTATGCCAGTGCCTAGTACTCCACACCACTCTACTCTATGCCACTCTACTGTATTCTACTCTGTGCCTCTTTACTCTGCACCACTGCAGTCTATGCCACTGCATCACTCTACTCTATGAAACTCTACACCAATGCACTCTATTCCAATGCACTCTATGCCACTACACTCTGCACCACTCTAATCTACTGTACACTACTGCACTATATGACACTTCACTCTATGCCACTTCACTCTTCACCTCTCTACTCTACTCTGCATCACTGTACTCTATGCCAATGCACTGTATTCTACTATGCACCACTGCACTCTTTGTCGCTGCACTCTACATCACTCCAGTCTAAGACACTCCTCTCTGCTTTGCACCACTCCGTGTATGCCAGTGAACCCTACACCATTAGTCTATACCAATCCACTTTACCCTGCACCACTCAACTCTATGCCTCTTCACTGTACTTGGAAACAATCTACTCTATACAACTGCACACTGTTCCACCACACTGTACGCCACTCTATGTCGCTCCACCTTATGAAGCGCTACTCTACCTCACTTTACTCTACTCTGTACCACTCAACTCTATGCTACTGCAATATAAGCCACTCTACTCTGAACCACTACACTCTACGCCAATGTACTCTGCACCAATATACTCAAAACCAATGCATTTTGTGAGATGTTGGCCTGATATATGCTGTCCACTAGTTATAGTGGGCACCTTGTATCAGTCTAAACAACCTCTTATTGGTTATAGGTTAAAGACAACCTTTATTGAAAGCTATCCTAGTGGTAGCTATGGAGAGCAGCCTTCAGGCTAAGTCTTGAAGGAATGTAAAGCAGCTTGTTTTACCAGTCTATAATTTCTTGAGTCACTAAATGAAAGATATCCACACCAGGTATATATATAAAATATATGTATTTATTACTAAACACACCCTCCTAGTCTCTTTATGAGACTAGAGGTCAAAACACATAAGTTACACTTCAATAATCACAGTAAAATAGCACAAATACACGTCAGGCCCTAGGGGCGAGCCAAACCATATACTAAAATAGTGGTATAAGAATCACAACTTAACTAGACACAAGGCCTAAGGCCTGTAGAATCGCTGAGACCCCAAGGAACCACCCAAGGTAGTGACACAGGGGACCCACGGGGGCCATGTGCAGTGTGTGAACACAGCCGCGAGCTCCCGTTAGCTTCTATGGGGAAAGTCGCGGTTAGATTTTTTAAGATTAGGGACACTTAGAAATCAATCAGGACCAAACCCTTTTGGACTTAGGAGGTTCTAGGGCTAGCACCCACGGGAGCACTGGAGTAATCGTGTTACTTCACCCAGGTAAGCCGGGTGCATAGGTGTCTTTTGGTGTCGGGTCGCGTCGTCGATTTCAATGGGAGCTGGCGAAGAAGTGCTGCTGCCGTGAAGATGCGAAGTGTGCAAAGAGATCCAAGCCTGGATCAAAGATGAGAAGAACCTGAAAGCAGAGGGGACAGAGTCTGGGTCACTAGTCAGTGACCAGGAAGGCAATGGACAGATGCCCACCGATGTCGGGTGATTTCAGGTGAAAGATGTGAAGCTTGACTCTTCAGCCACGAGGTCCGAGAGGCGTTGAGGACAACCAGGAGCTGGATTCGAGCTGTCCAATGAAGGATGTCGAGTGCTGCAGCATCGGTGCCTGGATTGGACACAACAAGCCTTGGCAACAGCAACCCATGCAGAAACGAGAAAGATGCTTTGGCGCAGACCAGCAAGGTCTGTGGGACTCACCACTTGGTACAGACTTGGGGCACGTCTGGAGCAACCAGGGAAGACCAAAGAAAATCAAAGTTATCCCACCAGTCAACGGACCAGGGATCGCGAAGGGACTTCAAGACTAAACACAAAATGGCGGCCCACCGGTCACTCGGAATGACCAGGCCGACAATCTTCAGTGCATTCAGTGCTCGAGGTGGGGGCTAAAAGTCAGCCCAAGCACGACTTCAAAAGACGTCGAGAAGTCAATGCACTTGCAGAAATGCATGGTGAACAGAAGTTCCGGTTCCACGCTACTCACGTGGGCTGCGGGTCTTAGCTTTGCTGGGGACTCGGGTCGGCCTCTGAGATGTCTGGAAATCCTCTTTCTGGGCTGCAAATAGTTCTGAGTCTGGCGGGAGCTTCAATGATGCAACCGGCAAATTGTTTCTTTGGTGCCTGCCAAGCAGGGGAGTCACTCCTTGAACCCAAGGGAGATTTCTTCAGTCCTCTGGTCTTGAGCAGAGCGTCGAAGGTCCAGGATTCAGCTTCAGAGTTTCGTCCAGGGTAATCTAAAGTTCTGGTTACAGAGGTTCCTTACTTATACCTAAGGAAGGGGTTGGGCTAGCTCTAGGGACCCACCTATGGGAGGGTTTGGAAAGAGGGGTGGCTACACCCATTTCCTTTGTCCAATTTCGCGCCAGAGCAGGGGCTGGAAGCCCCTGAACCAGTTTGAGCTGGACTATGCACAGGGACACCAAATGTGCCACCAGTGCAGGACTTCAAATCACTCAGAGGGTGCTCCCACCCAGCCCCAATACACATAAGCCTGTCTGGGAGGTGGTTACACCTCCCTGTGACAGGAAACCTATTGTCCAGGCCTCCCCTGCCAGAGTTTCAGTCAGCAGTAGGGGGCCAGACTTGTGTCTGTGGCTGCAGCATCCATTTTGTGATGCCAGGGCTCTATGGAGTTTCTACCGGGTATACCAGTGCTGTCAGGTCTCTCCCTCTAGAAGAGTGGATCATACTCCCACACCAGTTACTGGTGTGGGGGTATGATTCCAAGGTGTTTGACACCAAACACGACATGTTTCCGTGGAGCCAGTCCAAAGTTAGCATTTACCGTTTGGGTATAATGCACTTAGGAGTATATGGTCAGGCTGCACTACTGACAACCCCGGAGAAGAGATTCCAAAGGATGCAGAGGGGCTCAGCTCATGCCTGAGCACCCCCTCACATATAACCAAGCACCCTGCCTTCAGGATTGATAAGGCCTGCCATACGGGTGACTGATAGGTTTGTATGTGCAGTATATGGTGAGATATAGTGAACCTATATCTCAGTAAGGGGTGCATGCACCACCTTACTCAGGCTGCAGTAGCAGACATGTGGTGTCATTTTGGGTGGCTTTCCAGGGGTGGCATAATACATGCTTCAGCCCCTGGTAGGCCTCTGGGGTACCTATGCCCTGGGTGCATATTATTCCATATACTAGGGACTTATCAGGCACCTCAGATCCACTCTGAACTGTACCTTAAGTACATGGAATCATTTCAGAGAGGAAGCAGCTAGGCTGGGGCCCTGAATAGCAGGGTCCCAACCAGACTAAAGTCGAATAACAGTGAAACACCAGTAAAAAGTGGGGGTAAACATGTGAAGCAGATCCTACTCTCCTACACAACCCCCCCCCCCCCAAACGCAGGTACATTAAACTAACCTTGACCAGTTGAGTCTTCATGTTCTAAGTGGAAATATCTGGAGAGTCCATCTGCATTGGCATGGTTACTCCCAGGTCTATGTTCCACTGTATAGTCCATCCCCTGTAGGGAATCGGACCACCTGAGCAATTCGGGGTTATCACCCTTCATCTGTTTTAGCCATAAGAGGGATTATGGTCTGTCTGAACAATGAAGTGAGTACAAAATAAGTATGGCCTCAACTTCTTCAGAGCCCAAACCACAGCAAAGGCCTCCCTCTCAATGGCTGACCAACGTTTCTCTCTGGGGGTCAACCTTCTGCTTATGAAAGCTACTGGTTGATCCTGACCTTCATCATTCAACTGTGACAGTACAGCCCCTACTCCCTACTTCTTCTGACAAATGCGCATGCGCGGACGCCCGCACATGCGCATTTCTTGCGAGAAATGCGCATGCGCGGGCGTCCGTGCATGCGCATTTGTCAGAAGAAGTTGAAAATGGAAGAGGGAGCCCCGGAGACGCCGCGCTTCAGGTAAGTTTCTTTACTTATGTATTTATTGTAAATGCGGGGGTTTGATTTAAAAGGAGGGCGGGCGGGAGGCGGGTGGCGCGTAGTGGGGCTACGCGAAGCACGTAGTGTGCGTAGATTTGGGCACACTACGTGCTGCTTCACGTAGCCCCACTACGCCCACTACACCCACCCTTACTTTTTACAGGGGCTCCAAAACATTCCTCAGGTGGAGCAGGTGATCCTCCCAGGTGGAGCTAAAAGCAGCAATATCATCTAGATATGCTGCACTATAGTCTATCAGGCCTGTAAGGACTTGATCCACCAACCTTTGGAAAGTGGCAGGGGCATTCTTCAAACCAAAGGGCATTACCACAAATTGATAGTACCCACTAGCGGTAGAAAATGCTGTCTTTGGCTTTGCATCATCAACTAGTCTGATCTGCCAGTAGCCAGCTGTCAGGTCAAATGTGCTTAGAAACTTGGCTGAGGCCAAAGTATCTATTAGCTCATCTGCCCTGGGGATGGGATAGGCATCAGTCCTGGTGACTGCATTGAAACCCCTGTAGTCTACACAAAACCTCATTTCTCTCTTGCCATCTGTGGTGTGAGGTTTAGGTACCAGGACTACTGGACTAGCCCAAGGGCTAACTGAGGGTTCAATAACTCCCAAATCCAACATCTTTTGGACTTCTGTCCTTATACAGTCCCTGACATGGCCAGGTTGCCTGTAGATCTTATTCGTCATATGCAGACTGTCCCCAGTGTCCACTTCATGAGTGCACCAGGTGGTCTGACTTGGAGTCAGAGAAAACATATGTCTGAACTGGCTGAGAAGTTTTATGCAGTCAGTTTGCTGCTGGGCAGTGAGGCTGCCTGCCAAGGCTACACCATCAACTGACCCATCATCAGGGTTCTGAGAAAGCAGGTCTGGGAGTGGGTCACTCTCTTCCTCCTGTCCTTCATCGGTAACCATGAGCAAGCCCATGTCTGCCCTGTCAACATATGGTTTTAGTCTGTTGACATGAAGTACCCTGTGGGGACTCCTAGGGGTTCCAAGGTCTACCAAGTAGGTGACCTCCCCTTTCTGTTCAACAATTTTATGGGGACCACTCCATTTGTCCTGGAGGGCTGCTGGGGCCGCAGGCTCCAATACCCACACTTTCTGTCCTGGCTGGTAGACATTCAGTACAGCCTTTTGGTCATGCCAGGCTTTTTGTAATTCCTGGCTAGCCTCAAGGTTTTTGGTTGCCTTTTTCATATACTCCGCCATCCTGGAGCGGAGACCAAGTACATAGTCCACTATGTCCTGTTTGGGGGGCCTGAAAGGTAGCTCCCATCCTTCCTTAACCAGACACAATGGACCCCTGATAGGGTGACAAAACAAAAGTTCAAAAGGGCTGTAGCCAACCCCCTTTTGTGGCACCTCCCTGTATGTAAATAAAAGTCAGGGCAAGAGTATGTCCCATCTTAGCCTAAGCTTTTCTGGGAGTCCTTTAATCATGCCCTTTAAGGTTTTTTTTAACCTTTCAACTAAACCATTGCATTGCATTGTGGGTGATTGGGAGTGGTGAACTTATAGTTCACTCCACACTCCTTCCACATAGCAGTTAAGTAACTGGACATGAAGTTTGTACTCCTGTCAGATACTAACTCCTTTGGAAAGCCTACTGTTGAGAATACACCCAAGAGAGCTCTTGCCACCACAGGTGCTGTAGTGGTCCTTAGGGGAATTGCTTCTGGGTACCTGGTGGCATGGTCCACCACCACCAGTATAATCTTGTGCACAGAGGCTGTCTGAGGATCCATGGGACCAACAATGTCAATCCCAACCCTCTCAAAGGGAACCCCCACCACAGGGGGGCCTTTGTGGCCCCTTCTGCCTTGCCACTGGCTTGGCAGGTCACACAGGAGCGACAAAACTCCTTAGTGTCTTCAGACATGTGGGGCCAGTGAAAGAAAGTGAGGGACAAGTCTGTCCCAAGTCTTGTTCTGGCCCAGGTGTCCTGCTAGGGGAATATCATGGGCTGGTATCAATAGGAAGCCCCTACACTTCAGAGGTATAACCAACCTCCTGGATGCACCAGGCTTGGGGTCTCTACTCTCTAGTAAAGGAGTCCATCATCCCAATAAACGTTATGGGTGCCACTAGCATTCCCAGCAGCCTCATCAGCAGCTTGCTTTCTGAGGGGTTCAAAAGAGGGACAGGTTTTCTGCTCCTGGCTCAGATCAGACTTGGAAGAGCCTCCTGTCCCCAAGAACTCAACCTGGTCAGGTTCAAGCTCCTCTGGGACCGTTCCTTCTTCAGGCTCAAGATCATCTCCCTGAGGAGACTGATCTGCATTCTGAGTCAGGTGGGAAGGCACTGCCTTAACCCTACTGCTCCTCCTCTTGGGAGGCACCTGGTCCATTATTCCAGAATCCAGGGCCTGTTCAGTTTTAAACATTTTGGCCTGTAACCTAGTCACAGCAAAGACATGAGCAGGGATCCCTAACATTTCTGCATGTGTCCTGCGCTCCACTTCAGCCCAAGCTGAAGTCTCTAGATCATTGCCAAGCAAGCACTGTACTGGTAGGTCTGCACTTACCACAACCTTCTTAAGGCCAGTTACCCCTCCCCAGGAGAAGTTGACAACTGCCAGAGAATGGTCTGTTCTGACATTGCTAGTATTGGTCACTTGGTACATTTCACCAAGTATAATCTGCCCAGGATCCACAAGATCTTATGTCACCATTGTGACACTTGCTCCTGTGTCCCTGAATGCCAAAGCCTCTATTCCATTTATTAAAGGCTCTTGTCTGTATTTGCCCAGGTTACTGGGACTCACAAAGGGGGACATATCCATGCCCCCATCACAGACTAGAACGGCCTGTGTTGGAACTCTGACTAGGCCAGAGTCCATCTCAGAACCCAGGGTCAACCCTACTACACCCTTCTTCTGGACATTACCACCAATTGTAGCTGTCCTAGGGGGAACAGTTGCCTTAGGGGCAATGGTGGCTGGAGTAGATTCTTTGGACTTGGTGCAATCACTGGTCCAGTGAGTTTTCTGTTTACAAACTTTGCACCATGGTTTCTTTTGGCCTTTTCCCTTGTTAGACTGTGAATCCCCACCTGAAGAAGATGTTTGGGGCCATTGTGAAGACTTCTGGTCTTTACCTTTCTCCCCACCCTTGTCAGAGTTTTTAGGATCTTGCTTCTTGGGTTCACCACCTTGGTTCTGTACCTTCTGCCTCACCCTGGTTCTGACCCACTTGTCTGCCTTTTTCACAATTCTTGGGGAGAGGACAGATCTGAGTCTACCAGATACTGGTGTAACAGCTGATTCTGACAATTATTAAGGATCTGCTCCCTCATAATTAAATTGTACAATCCTTGATAGTCATGCACTTTATTGCCAAGTAACCAACCTTCCAGAGCCTTAGTAGCACAATCTACAAAGTCTACCCAGTCCTGAGTCTGTGCCTTTTGGGTATCCCTGAACTTTAACCTGTATTGCTCAGTGGTTAGGCCAAACCCATCAATTAAGGCACTCTTCAGACTGTTGTAATCATCTGACTCCTCCTCTCTAACAGTGAGGAGTTTATCTCTACCTTTGTCTGCAAAGGAGAGCCATAAGATTGCTGCCCACTGCTCCTGGGGGACCCTTTGTACTTTACAGGCCCTTTCCAGTGCAGTTATCCATTTGTGGATGTCATCCCCACTCTGGTAGGGAGGGACAAACTTATTCAGGTTTCTATGGTCATAAGACCTCTCCCTATCTCTAGGGATGTTGCTGCCACCATGGGACTCTAGTCCCACCTTTTTTCTAGCTCTGTAGAGCTCTAGGGCCTCCCTATCTAGGGCTACCTGCTTTCTTCTGATTTCAAACTGAGCTTCCTCATACTTAAGCAGTCTCTCTCTTCTCTCCTGAGAGGTTTCCCTCCTATGAGAGGAGATTGAGGTCCCTATAGATGAACCAGAATGGTTAGACTCCACTGAGGGAGATCTTGACCTTCTAGGCCCACCACCAACTCTCCCAGGAGGGACAAAGAGGGGTCAATTTTGGTACTCTCCATCACTTTCTAGGGGAATTGGATTTTCCAGGTTCAGATCATTGTCATCTACCTGGCCAGCGTCAGCGGTCAGGTCATGGGTAGTTACACCCCTGGGCCTTTCCTCAGGTGCTGTCCCACCCACTCTGCCTAACCCTTCAGATCCTAAAGATCTGCTAAGGTCATCCAGCCTGAGTACCTCTATGAGATGCTGGGTGGTTGGGCTTTTGCCTGTCTTCAGTTTCCTAGTTGTACACAATGCTCTCAATTCCATGAATGGGAGTTTATCATACTGGGAATCTTGAATCCCATTGGCTTCTGGCAAGAACCTACTGGTTCCTGGCCTTGAAGACATTACTAGTGTGGTGTGGTGTATTGCACTACCTACTCTAGTGTGGCCTACTAAACTCTCTTGAGTTGTAGAAAGGGTGTGCTATCCCTTAACACACAACTCTACATTCAGTAGAACTTGCTGTTATTCTAAAGCTTGTATTATATGTACCTAGGGTACCTTTAGTGGTTTTCAGTTAGTTACTCAATTGAGATTATCTGGTAAAACAATAGCAAGCTGGAATCCCACACGCTGCACACCAATGTGAGAAGTTGGCCTGATATATGCTGTCCACTAGTTATAGTGGGCACCTTGTATCAGTCCAAACAACCCCTTATTGGTTATAGGTTAAAAACAACCTTTGTTGAAAGCTATCCTAGTGGTAGCTATGGAGAGCAACCTTCAGGCTAAGTCTTGAAGGAATGTAAAGCAGCTTGTTTTACCAGTCTATAATCTCTTGAGTCACTAAATGAAAGATATCCACACCAGGTGTATATATAAAATATATGTATTTATTACTAAACACACCCTCCTAGTCTCTTTATGAGACTAGAGGTCAAAACACATAAGTTACACTTCAATAATCACAGTAAAATGGCACAAATACACGTCAGGCCCTAGGGGCGAGCCAAACCATATACTAAAATAGTGGTATAAGAACCACAACTTAGCTAGACACAAGGCCTAGAGCCTGTAGAATCGCTGAGACCCCAAGCAACCACCCAAGGTAGTGACACAGGGGACCCACGGGGGCCGTGTGCAATGTGTGAACACAGCCGTGAGCTCCCGTTAGCTTCTATGGGGAAAGTCGCTGTTAGATTTTTAAAGATTAGGGACACTTAGAAACGAGTCAGGACCAAATCCTTTTGGACTTAGGAAGTTCTAGGGCTAGCACCCACGGGAGCACCAGAGTACTCGTGTTACCTCACCCAGGGAAGCAGGCTGCATAGGTGTCTTTTGGTGTCTGGTCGCATCATCGATTTCAATGGGAGCTGGCGAAGAAGTGCTGCTGCCGTCAAGATGCGAAGTGTCCGAAGAGATCCAAGCCTGGATCGAAGATGAGAAGAACCTGAAAGCAGAGGGGACAGAGTCTGGGTCACTAGCCAGTGACCAGAAAGGCGATAGACAGATGTCCATCGATGTCAGGTGATTTCAGGTGAAATAGGTGAAGCTTGACTCTTCAGCCACGAGGTCCAGGAGGCGTCGAGGACAACCAGGAGCTGGATTCGAGCTGTCCCACAAAGGATGTCGAGTGCTGCAGTGTCGGTGCCCAGATTGGACACAACAAGCCTTCGCAACAGCAACCCATGCAGAAACGAGAAAGATGCTTCGATGCAGACCAGCAAGGTCTGTGGGACTCACCACTTGGTAGGGAGTTGGGGCACGTCTGGAGCAATCAGAGAAGCCCAAGGAAATTCAAAGTTATCCCCTCAGGGACCCACCAGTCAACGGACCAGGGATCGCAAAGGGACCTCAAGATGAAACACAAAATGGCCGTCCACGGGTCATGCGGAATGACCAGGCCGACAATCTTCAGTGGATTCAGTGCTCGAGATAGGGCTACAAGTCAGCCCAACTACGACTTCAAGAAATGTCGAGAAGTCAATGTACTTGCAGAAATGCACGGTGACCAGGAGTTCCAGTTCCACGCTACTCACGAGGGCTGCGGGTCTCAGCTTTGCTGGGGACTAGGGTCGGCCTCTCAGATGGCTGGAA
This sequence comes from Triturus cristatus, assembly GCF_964204655.1. Lineage (NCBI taxonomy): Eukaryota > Metazoa > Chordata > Amphibia > Caudata > Salamandridae > Triturus > Triturus cristatus. The sequence goes on from NC_140589.1 coordinate 47,014,181, forward strand.
ATCCTCTTCCTGGGCTCCAAATACTTTGGAGTCCAGCGGGAGCTTCAATGATGCAGACATGCTTCTTGCTTCTTTGGTGCCTGGCAAGCAGGGGAGTCACTCCTTGAACCCAAGGGAGATTTCTTCAGTCCTCTGGTCTTGAGCAGAGCGTCGAAGGTCCAGGATTCAGCTTCAGAGTTTCGTCCAGGGTAATATAAAGTTCTGGTTACAGAGGTTCCTTACTTATACCTAAGGAAGGGGTTGGACTAGCTCTAGGGACCCACCTATGGGAGGGTTTGGAAAGAGGGGTGGCTACACCCATTTCCTTTGTCCAATTTCGCGCCAGAGCAGGGGCTGGAAGCCCCTGAACCAGTTTGAGCTGGACTATGCACAGGGACACCAAATGTGCCCCCAGTGCAGGACTTCAAAGCACTCAGAGGGTGCTCCCACCCAGCCCCAATACACATAAGCCTGTCTGGGAGGTGGTTACACCTCCCTGTGACAGGAAACCTATTGTCCAGGCCTCCCCTGCCGGAGTTTCGGTCAGCAGTAGGGGACCAGACTTGTGTCTGTGGCTGCAGCATCCATTTTGTGATGCCAGGGCTCTATGGAGTTTCTACCGGGTATACCAGTGCTGTCAGGTCTCTCCCTCTAGAAGAGTGGGATCATACTCCCACACCAGTTACTGGTGTGGGGGTATGATTCCAAGGTGTTTGCCACCAAACACGACATGTTTCCGTGGAGCCAGTCCAAAGTTAGCATTTACCGTTTGGGTATAATGCACTTAGGAGTATATGGTCAGGCTGCACTACTGACAACCCCGGAGAAGAGATTCCGAAGGCTGCAGAGGGGTTCAGCTCATGCCTGGGCACCCCCTCACATATAACCAAGCACCCTGCCTTCAGGATTGATAAGGCCTGCCATGGGGGTGACTGATAGGTTTGTATGTGAAGTATATGGTGAGATATAGTGGCTCTCTAGGGGTGGCAAAATACATACTTCAACCCCTGGTAGGCCTCTGGGGTACCTATGCCCTGGGTACATAGTATACCATATACTAGGGACTTTTAAGGGCACCTCAGATCCAATCTGAACTGTACCTAAAGTACATGGAATCATTTTAGAGAGGAAGCAGCTAGGCTGGGGCCCTGAATAGCAGGGTCCCAGCCAGACTAAAGTCGAAAAACAGTGAAACACCAGCAAAAAGTGGGGGTAAACATGTGAAGCAGATCCTACTCTCCGACAACCATTACACCACTGCTCTCTACACCAACAACTCTGCACCACTGCACTCTATGCCACTATACTCTAATGTGCAACACTACTCCACTGCACTCTACGGCACTTTATTCCACTCTACTGTACGCTACTACTCTCTACAACACTCTGCTATACAACACTCTAATCTATGCCACTGCACTCTACATCAATGCACTCTACGCCAATGCACTCTACACAACTGCACTCTATGACACTCTACTCTGCAAGACTGCAGTCTCCGCCACTAAACTCTATCCTACTCTACTCTGCACCACTCAACTCTATGCCACTCAATTGCACTCTACCCTAATGCACTGTACGCCACTACACTGTATGCCACTCTACTCCACTCTGCGCCAGTCCACCCTATGCCACTCCACATCATTGGACTATACATCACTGCAATGTACGCGGCACCACTCTAGTCTACTCTACTCTGCACTAATCTAAGCTACGCCCCTCTACATCACAGCACTTGATGCCAATGCACTCTACACCACTTTATTTAAACCCAGTGCACTCTACGCCAATGCACTCTAAGCCAATCTACTCTGCCACACTGTGCTTCACACCACTTTAATCTAGGCCACTCTATGACACTGCATTCTATGATGCTCTACTCCTTTAAACCCGACTCCACTCTACTCCACTGTATGCCAATCCACTCTAAAGCCCTACTCCATCAATGCCACTCTACGGCACCACTACACTCCATGAAGCTCTACACAACTCCCTCCACATCACTCCATGCCACTTTATTCCACTCTAATCTACGACACACTACTACTCTCTACTAATCTCCACTACTCCAAGCAATACCACTGCACACCATGCCACTCCACTCTCTGACACTCCACGCAACCCCACAACATACCACTCCAATCTATGCCACTCCACTCTGTACACTCTATTCTGCTCCATGCCACTCCACTCTGACACCCTATGCCACTCCACGCTGCAACACTCTATGCAACTCCACACCATACCACTCCAATCTATGCCACTCCACTCTGTACACTCTACTCTGCTCCATGCCACTCCACTCTGACACCCTATGCCACTCCACGCTGCAACACTCTATGCAACTGCACACCATTCCACTCCAATCTATTTATAAGCATGGTAGCAAGAAGCACCCAAACAATTACCGGCTAATTGCATAACTAGACGTAGAGGCTGAATACTTTGCAGGCATAATCTTGGAAGAGTTAACAACATGGGCAGCTGAAAAATCTATTATCCTGATTACTCAAACAGGATTCTGCAGAGGCCAAGGTACCACAACTAACATCATGGCATTGTCCCTGTTGATGGGACAAGCCAAAGAGACCAAGTCACCCTTATATCTCACGTTCATCGACTACACAGCTGCTTTTGACCATATAGATCGCAACAAACATTGGCAGAAATTAAGCCATTGGGGAATACCGAAACATCTCTTAGACGTTCTAATATTACTTCATTCCAATACATGGATCAAATTTAGACTTGGCACAGGAACACACCTTTCGAAGCCTATCAAGACAACGAAAGGATTAAAACAAGGGTGTTTACTGGCCCCCTTCCTATTTAATCTCTTTCTAGCTGACCTACCGGGGAACTAGACAAATCTTCCAACCATGCGCCCAAACTGGGGTCAATCACCCTTTCCAACTTACTATATGCAGACGACTTAGTATTAATAAGTCGAACCCCAATGGGGCTTCAACATCTCCTGGACGTCGCATATATTTTTTCTGTAAGAAACGCCCTTCAAATAAACTTTAAAAAGACCAAGGCTATGGCTGTGAATTACAGGAAAAAAAGGGAAGTTTGTTGGTACCTGAACGGAGAGAAAATAGACCTGGTAAATACTTACAAATATCTGGGAGTAATCCTGGACCCAAAAAACACGTCTAAGCCACAACTTGAATCCCTACGAGGGAAGGCGACTATGATCCATCTAGCCATCAAATCATTAAAGGCCAAACTTCCGGACCTAACACTTCAACCTCTCCTTCAAATACTACGTGCAAAATTACAGCCGACCCTCACTTACGGAAGCGAATCCCTACATGGGAAGGACGCCACTCTATTATTCATAGTAACGGCCAAAGCATACAGGGCCATTTTCAATCTCCCCAAATACGTTTCTCCTGCTCAGATCCGGTTGGAATTTGGTATAATCAAACAGACAATAGGAAGGCGGAGTGCGTATGTAGAGACTTGGCACAAGATTCGCACTGCTGAGACTGCCACCTTAAGCTCCAATGTATGGGGGGAGCTATTTAGACATCAAAAATCTTTGGCCAGAGACTATCTACTCGAATCACTTCAAGTCTTGGGCTTGATTGACTTATGGGAAACTCCAACTGATCACCTTTCTTTTTAAAAAATCGCAAAGAAATCGGCACAAATCATTTCAGCAATTGAAGACAAGAATGATCTAGCGAAAAGAGCCCATGGCTGGACAACGCTGGGTGATTATGGGCCAGTACAACCACAAGCATACCTTACTACTGGCATGAAAATAAAAACTAAAGAAAAGTTTCTGAAACTACGTCTTGGAGTAATTCCTATACTCCCACACTTGCCACCCTGGGAGAGGAAGAACTCCTTAGAGCAGTGTCGACTGTGCAAAACTGGCAAGGAGGACATTGTCCACGTCATCTGCATCTGCACCAAACTAAATGATTTAAGGAGTCATCTACTACGTCCATTCTTCAACCAGCATGGCGTGCGGACTTGCAGACAAGCTGTAAAACTGTGTTTTAACCCGAAGCACATTAAACTGAATTGCCAGGTTATAAAGTTCTTTGATCTAATGGGAAAAAGACTCAAGAGACTTGATGATAACTAAAAAACCTTTCTAACTGATCTAAGATATTCTTTTAAAGTAATGTATTAATGACTTTTTAAACATTTTTTCTTTCTTTTGATGTTTTACAATATTTGTAAAGATTTTAATTAATCATGCACAAATAAACAATTATCTTATTTTATCACTCCAATCTATGCCACTCCACTCTTTGACACTCTACTCCACTCCGCTCCATGCCACTCCACTCTATGACACCCTATGCCACTCCACGCTGCAACTCTCTATGCAACTCCACACCATACCACTCCACTCTATGCCATCCACTCTATGACACCCTATGCCACTCCACGCTGCGACACTCTATGCAACTCCACACCATACCAGTCCAATCTATGCCACTCCATTCTGTGACACTCTACTCCACTCCGCTCCATGCCACTCCACTCTATGACACCCTATGCCACTCCATGCTGCAACACTCTATGCAACTCCACACCATACCACTCCACTCTATGCCACTCCACTCTATGACACCCTATGCCACTCCACGCTGCGACACTCTATGCAACTCCACACCATACCAGTCCAATCTATGCCACTGCATTCTGTGACACTCTACTCCGCTCCATGCCACTCCACTCTATGACACTCTATGCCACTCCACTCTGCGACACTCTACTGCACTCTATGCCACTCCACTCTACAACACTCTACTCTACTCTATGCCATTCCACTCTACTACACTGCTCCATCCTATGTACTGAATGCGGCAGCTCGACTTGTTCCGGACACTTCCAAATGTCCGTCAGCTGCTAAGGCCCTCAACGCTCTCCACTTGCTTCCGGTGGTGCGCCGCGTCCAGTTTAAGTCCCTATGCATCATCCGTAGGGCAATAAACAGTAGAGGTCCTCTGTTGCTACGATCACTAGCCTCTTTGTATGTGCCCAGCAGGCCTCTGAGATCAGCCTCTGCCCACCTACTCAGGGTTCCCAGGATTAGGAGATCGCACTGGGACGGTCGCTCCACATCTTTTCTGACGTTCAAGCTTTGGAACTACCACCCACTCAACTTCGCCTTTTGGAGCAAGAACTCCCCTTCCCCAACACTTTAAAGAACTTGCTATTCAGGGGGTAATCTCATCCCAGGGCTGTTCTATGGTGGCTGTGAAAGCGCTGGGAGGCCTACAGGTAGCCAAGCGCTTTACAAAAACTGCAAACCAGAATAGAATAGAATGCCACTACACTCTGCAACAATCTACTATGCTCTACGCCACTCTAGTCTACAACAGTCTACTCTACTCCATGCAACACCCTCTATGCCACTCCACTACACTCTACTCTCTGACACTATACTCCACTGTGACACTCTACTCCACTCTGCGCCACTTAACTCTATGACACTCTATGCCCTTACACTCTACGACACTCTACTTCCTCCACAGCACTCTACACCACTCCACTCTCTGCCACTAGATGACATTCCACTTCTCTCCACTCCACGCTACTCAACTTTACTCCACCTCCTTACTCTCTATGTCACTCCATCACACTCCACTCTACTCCACAACACTATACTTTACAACACTCTACTCGACTACACTCTCCTTTACACCACTATATTTAGCCATGCTGAAATGCAGCCATGCTGGTGTACAACATGGTTAAGATATATTGGAAAAGCCAATAGCTCTTGCATCGGTAAGACCTACTGGCTTTGCCAATGCTTGTTTTGTGAAAAGACAACGGCCCAGGGATGGGGAATTCCAAAAGTTGAGATGTGAGGCAGGGAGACTCCTGTGCTGCGAAACCGAGGGAGGAGCAGACAGCTAAACAAGCCTTCTTGCCGGGGTGCCTGCTGCCTGAAAGAAATGCAAATGTGCTTAGCTGGTCAATCTACAAATGAAAAGGGAGCTCGGAAGCCGGTATTGGTTTTAATTGAGTTTAATTGATAGAATCACTTCAAGCTTCGATATGACAGTGAAATATTGTTTTTGAGGGGTATTTGCATGGGAGTCACCAACTGAGCTGTGAAGTGTGTGCTTTTAAAGGACAGTTATATTAAAAAATGTACACTACGTGCAATCGTAGAATTACTAAAAATCTATATTTGAAAGAACTTTTTTTATCTTAAACATTTTTGGGCATTTTGTAAGCAGCTTATCCTATACTGTGCAAGTTTCAAATACTGAGTTACATATTCACAGTGGGTTCTGTCACAGACTGGGACCCCGAAGCACTAAAAATACCCACGTCACTATCCTTCACTGCACCAACCGGGATTCAGGTTTGTGGCTCTGTGGCCTCAGACACAGACCTCAGCAGGGCCTCAACTAATAGAGGATTCATAATGTGCGATAGTGCATTTCCCACTGATTAACTTAACTTGCATTTATTTTCCATTTCATGTGCATTATTTTATATGAAGTTACCTGAAGGTGAAAGACCAAAGAAAGTTGCAGGATATTATCTACTGGCGGTCGCCAGTAGATAGTTATAGTTAGGACCGTGTTTCTATAGGAAATCTCAAAATTCTATTTTGAATAACTTTGGCGCCGGTTGACGAATCTTCGCGAAATTTTTAAAACTAATGGGGCGCTCCGCTCAGCTCCTACCCTGAAAGTCTCAAAGGGATTCGTCAAGCGGGGGCCGAGAAAAAAGGGGGGTCCCAAAACGCGTTTTCCCCATGCATTTTCCCATAGGACCTTTAGTCGAAGGTACAGCCTGAACGGCTGAACAGAATTACTTGAAATTTGGCAGAGAGGTAGTCCTCAGGTCAGGGAAGTGCCTTTTGCATATATGGAGTCAATCTGTTCAGTATTTCCAGAGAAAATTGCATTTAAAAGCACATACATATCTATAGCCGGCACCGTGCGCGCACCGTGTGCGCACCCTAACGTGCGCGAGCGTAGTTCTGATTGGTTGTTACATGTCAGTCAACATTCGAATCGGTCGAAATCAGGAAGTGTCGGCCGCCATTTTGTTTGTTTTCAGTGCGAGAGTGGAAAAGGAAGGTGGCGAACGTGAAAAGGGGGCAGGGTAGAGAGTTCCTGACCCCCTAGCCTTGGTCAGGGGGTCCCTGAAGGACCCCAAAGGCAGAAAAAAACATTTTAATTTTTTTTTTTTTAAATCCCGGGGGTGCGCGCACCGTGCGCGCACGGTGAAAAACCATAAAAAAAATATATAATTTTTAATACATCGTTTATTGAAAAATAAATATATAAAAAAAATAAAAATACATACATAACTTAGCATTTAAAAAACCATACAAATTCACTGAAAAAACCATAGGTTTCACACATGTTATAGTTAGGAATTAGCATTTAAAAAACCTTGCAAATTCACTTAAAAAACCATAGGTTTCACACATGTTATAGTTAGGTGGATATTTCACTCGTAAAAAACCAATGAAATTCCCCCGTTATAGTTACTTCAGATAACTATAACTCGCGCGACCGCCACTCTATCACAAGGATGATGTCATCAGTGATGTCAAGAGTGATGCCACTGACCATGTCAAGAGTGATGTAATATGTGACGTCATGAGCAGATGATTGCGGGCGCGCGAGTTATAGTTATCTGAAGTAACTATAACGGGGGAATTTCATTGTTTTTTTACGAGTGAAATATCCACCTAACTATAACATGTGTGAAACCTATGGTTTTTTAAGTGAATATATATATATATATATATATATATATATATATATATATATATTTTTTTTTTTTTTTAGCTAGGCCTTTGACCCCGGCCCCCTGCTCACTCACCCCCCCCCCACCCCCCCCCACTGAGCATCAGCGTCACAGTTCTCATACTTTTTTATGTACTTAGACTGAAGGGTAGAAGAGATGAAATGTGGAAGAGAAACAAAAAGCAGATCTCAAGATGGAAAATTAAAAAAGCAAGAATGCCGCTGCCCGCGTCCCAAGCAGTGGGACATCAGCAGGGCAGCATTCTAGTGGCCGCCCGTCGGAGCCTTCCCCCCCTTGCTGCCTCGCGCGCGAGGCCTACGCCCACCTGGAAAAAACCACCTATCGCGTGGAGCTGGAGGCGGGCTGGGGGGGGGCGGGGGGTGCGGCTTACTCCCTACTTAGTGGGCTCCCTCGCCCAGTTCCTCCTCTGTCTCCTGCGCGCCGCACCAGCCTGGACACGCGTTCACGTCGGTACTCGGATCGGCCCCCCACCTCCTCGCGTCGTCGTGCCTTCCGGGAGATCTTTACGCCGGTAAGTCTTGCTAACCTCTCCCACCCCGGCCCTGTCCCTGGGCATGACCAGGTTGACGGGGCCCTGTGGCCCGGATGGCCATGGGTGTGGGGGGCGCAAGCAGTGGCCCGTGTCCCTGCGGGCAATACGGGGAAGAGTTGGGTGTCAGGGTGCGATTGCGGGGTGGCAGAGCGAGTGGGGGGTCACTCGGGGACCGGGCCATGCGGAATGTTGCGAGTGTTGCGCCGGGGCTGAACACGTGGCTCCGGTGCCGTCGCGTCGCCCGGCGATGGTGTGGGTGCCGCCTCTCCCCGCCCCGTGGCATGCGCGGGATATCGTGGCGGGAAACGCATGAGCGTACCTCTACGCGTTGAACGCTCACAGAACGCAGGCGAGCAAAGTTGGGATTTCGTGATTGAGGCCGCCGGGTGCCCCCCCCCTCGAATGGGTGGTTCGCGGTAGTGTGGACCACCGTGTTAGGTGGCCGCGCGGCACAAGTGCTGCCCGAGCAGACTCACTCACCTTGATACAACTGCGGCTGGGGGTTCGCTGAGCGCTGCCTCGCTCCTCTCTGGGCTATAAGTAGGTGCCGCTGCGGTGCATGCCATTTTTGGTTACTGGGCGCAAGCAGTCGGGGTTTTACGAACACCTGGGGAGAGGAGTTGGCCTAACGGCTAGGGCGGTCGCTCGAACCTGGGGGACCGGGTTCGAGCCTCGGCAATGGCGCTGAACATCCTGTGATTCTTGCCAAATCACTTAATCATCCCGTGCCAAACAAAAAGGAGGAATGCACCCTCATGTAACATTACTGGTGCGTTAATAGTGCCCTGATACCCCACACCGGGTCATGTTCGCGTTAAATGAAACTCCGTAATTTTGCCAAAGTGTAGTTCCCTCACGTTTAGAAGCATTGCGAGCAGAGCGAATGTGGGGAGCGGGCGGCGCATCGGCGTAGGTGCGGCGGAATTGGGGGTCAAGCGTCGCGGTGGGGTGTAGGATGAGAGCCTAGGGAGCGAGGACCAGCTGCTGCCTGCGAGGGTAAGAGGGTTCCTTGTGGGGCACGCGGGCACGGGTTCGATTCGGAAGCCCTCCTGTGCCGCTTTCTCGGCGTGGATAGCGTAACCTGACTGCAGCTGTATTTGGCTTTGGAGCTGGGGGGCAGGGCTCGAGGCGACCCCCGGCGCTGGCTGGGGAATCCATTTTGCAGGGCCGCAGTTTGCGGGCGAGAGCAGTGGGCCTAACGGCTGAGGCGGCCATGACGCTTAACATCCTGTGATCCTGGCCAATTCACGCAACCCCCCCCCCCCCAAGCATATCCGAGCGAGCGTGTCCTCACGTATATAACGCAACTAGTGCTGTGTAAAGCGCTGCGAGTATATAGCATGGTGCCTGGGCCGGGTAACGCGTCCAGCCACCCAGCAGCACCTCCTGGCAGCTGGGCAATTTTCATAAACCGGGTTGCCCTCGTGTCCCCTGTTTCATGCTTCCGGTGTAACGAGGTGCACGCGAGTGAAGGGCTGCCTCATCGCTTGGCCGGGTGGTCGTTCTTGAGGCGGGTTTCGTGTACCACGGGGTCCGGCAGGGAGGGCCGGGCTTGCACAGCGGGGGGGGCAGCGGGGGATGCACTAAGGATTACGAAATAGCGATGGCGCGGGGGCGCACGGGCGCACTTCCACGTTGAGTCCCAGGAACGGGATCTGCCCCCCCCCTCCCCCCCCCCCCCCCTTCGTTCTTGGGTGGTAGGGCCAAGGCGCTAGGCCCATCTCTGCCGCAATTGCTAGGGCTGCCCCCGCCAGGGCAAAGCCGGCGCACTGGGTGCTTGCGAAAGGGGTCCAGGCTTGACTACTTCTCCTCCTTCCAGGGCTGGTAGCTGCTACGTTGCTGTGTGTACGCTTGATGCTGGCCATTGTACTAATCACCGTTCCTTTTCCAATTACAGATCGGTGAAGGAACGCCCGCGCGTGTAGGGCTAGGAACGAGGCAAAGGCGCTAAAAGGACGCACGTAGCTGTACTGTCGGAGCATCGCCATGGAGAACATCGGGACACCGGGTCCACTGTTCTCCCAGGACACGTCGGTTGAGGAGACTCAGTCGAGCGCACCACAGGAAGGGGTTTGGGCGGACTTTATGGCGTTCGCCCGAGAGAAGGGCACGGCTTGGGCCCAAGGTTTTCTGGAGGGTCGCAGGGCGGAGGATTCGGGCGTTGTCGTAACTCCGAGGGCGCCCCAGCCCTATCCGGGTCTGAGCCTTGGAGATCCACCCGGGTGCGCAAGCCCACATCAAAGGACATGCCGGAGGCCCAGCCGGCCAGGAAACGGCAGGCGACCGCACCACGCTCCGGCCCCCCCGGTGGTCGCACCAACACCGCTACACGAGTCGGCCACAGGACTAACTGACTTGGCCCAGATGGGTAAAGCCATGGACCAGATGCTTGGCCTCATGGCTGTTTTTCAGAGCCGCCTCGACGCACTGGCCGCACCACCAGCACCGGCCCTCTCACCGGCGCAGGCGCCCGTACTACAAGTTTGGGCTGGCTAGAGCTCAACCACTGAACGGAGCATTGGTGAGCGGGGGGGAGCGCTGGGGTTGTTAACACCAGGGGAGGCCGGCCCTTCCGCAAACACGGCGGCAAGCACCCCCCCGGCGGGTGCTGCGGCACCCCCCCCCCCCGCCCGCACAGGCGGTTACCATACCACCCGCCCCCGCTGCCGCGGAGCCTGTGCCCGTTGCACCTACAGTTGTGGCGGCCTCCGGAGGGGAGGGTGCAACCCAAGTCCAGAAGCCCCTAGTTACACAGGCACCGCTGGCATCAGGCCGTTGCTCCCTGGCGTGGTTGGTGCCGCAGGCCGCAAAGGAAGGGATCTGGAGGAGGGAATATATAGACATCCTAACATTAATTATGCATGGGTCAGCTGGGGCAGACACGAGGAAGATGGGCCGCAAGGAGGAGGAGAGGGTCAGGTACCAGCGGTGGCCGGACAAGACCATCGAAAACTGGACATCTGCATTCAATATATTGGCAGCGGTTATAGTACAGAAATTCCCCGAGCAGAGCGAGGCCCTAATGCAGTACGCCAGCACCATACAAGAGGAGGCGAGGCTCTCTGGGGGGTTAGGGTGGTTCTACTATGACCAAGATTTCAGGAAAAGAATGGCCTTATGCCCAGACTTGGGGTGGGACCAGAAAGAAATTCAGCTTTGGGTAGAACACATGTGCCGCCCCACCAGGGAGAAGAAGGACCAGGGATATAAAGGGCAGGGTGAGGCAGCTGACAAAAGGAAAGACTACTCCCCCAAGCGCTCCTTTAGGCAGCCTTTTCGGGGTGGCAGGGGGCGGGGCCAGCGGCAGGGCAAGAGATTCAATTCTGGGACGTGCCGCCTTTACAATGGGGGCAATTGCACCTGGGGCAGGTCATGTAAGTTCACACACAGCTGCAGCAAGTGCGGCGCGCAGCACCCCGCTTCTTCCTGCTCCTCCAGCCAGAGCGCCCCACAGCCCACAGCAGCACCCAGGAATGACGCCCGCATCTGAGACCACACCCGGGCCCTCCCCCTTCCCGATAGCACCCCGCCCTCCCACACCAGTCATGCACCCCGCTTTCCAAGGCTCACCACAGAGCGACATGGCCCCTGTCAAAGGTCCTTCACCCGTCATCCTGGAAAATATCCTTCCACTCATTAGGAGGTATCCACTGCTCAGGGACAGACCGCTCCTGGCGGGGGGGTTTATCGATGGTTTCAGGATTCCCTACAAGGGGCCGATGGAGTCTAGGGATGCTAGGAACCTTAAATCAGCTAGGGATTTGCCCGGAGTGGTGGACCAAAAGGTGGGGAAGGAGTTGCTGGCGGGTAGGATAGCGGGTCCTTTCAGCAGCCCGCCCCTCGACAACTTTTTAGTGTCCCCCCTGGGGGTGGTGCCGAAAAAACAACCAGGCACATACCGTTTGATCCACCACTTGTCCTACCCTGAAGGAAATTCGGTGAACCACTGGCTGGACGAGGGTCTTTGTTCTGTAGTGTACTGCTCCCTGGACATGGCCATTGACATGGTCAGGAGAGTGGGGCAGGGGGCGTGGCTGGCGAAGGCGGACATTGAATCCGCATTCCGCTTGCTGCCGGTTCATCCAGCTAGTCAACATCTGCTAGGCTTCAAGTGGGCAGGGCAGTTCTTTTATGACCGCTGCATGCCGATGGGCTGTGCCGTATCCTGCGCCTACTTCGAAGCCTTTAGCTCGTTCCTTCAGTGGGCCTTGGGGGAACTACACGGGATCACGCAGGTGACCCACTATCTGGATGACTTCCTATTTTTTGGTGCGAGTGGGTCGGATGAGTGTGCAGTGGGTCTGAGTCGGTTTGAGGAGCTGGCAGATTTCCTGGGTGTTCCCCTTGCCCCAGGTAAGACCGAGGGCCCTGCGCAGGTACTGACCTTCCTCGGAGTGGAGCTGGATACGGTAAAGGGCGAATCGAGGCTCCCCGCTGAGAAGGTACTGGGCTTGTTACAGGACATCCAGGCGCTGCAGGGCAAGGACAAAGCGACCCTTGGGGCTGTCCAGAGCTTGATCGGCAAGTTGAATTTTGCAGCGAGAGTGATTCCAGCTGGCAGAGTGTTTTCAAGGAGACTGGCAGGGGCCACGGCTAAGGTGACCAGGAAGCACCACTTTGTAAGATTGACCGCAGGTGTGAAGGCTGATCTCGCCATGTGGGCGGAATTTCTTAGGGACTTTAACGGGACGGTGATCTGGAGGGCCCCTTGGATAGCCAGTCAGGAGCTCTGCTTGTTTTCAGATGCGTCTGGAAGGGAAGGTTTTGGTGTGATTCTGGGGGACGAATGGTGCGCGATGCGATGGCCCAATGCTTGGCGTAAGAAGAAGGTGACGCAGAATGTGGCAGTGTTGGAGCTCTTCCCAATTGTGGTAGCACTGCACCTCTGGCGGGCGGCGCTGAGCAATAGGAAGGTTGTCTTCTGGTCGGACAACATGGCGGTTGTCCACGCCATCAACGGCTCGACTGCCTCTTGCCCACTGGTCCTTAGCCTACTGAGGGAATTAGTCAGGGAGGGCCTGCGCAGCAATGTCGAGTGTAGGGCACGGCACATCGCGGGGGTGCGGAATGTGGCAGCTGATGCTCTTTCTCGCTTTCAGTGGCTCCGGTTCCGGGAGGCCTGGCCGCGGGCGAGGGCGGAGATGACACCATTCCCGGACCACCTCTGGCGCTTGCTTCAGTGGGAGAAAGACTGAGGAAGATGGGGGAGAGGTCCCTGGCGCCGGCGACACGGCGGAAATACGACGCGCAGCTAGCAACTTTCAGAGCTGTGAGAGAGGCGCTGGGTGCCTCAGCCTTAGGGGCGGAAGATCAGGTGGAGGCCTTTGTGGTATGGGCCAGGGAGACCGGCAGATCGCATTCTTGGGTCAGCGGTCACTTGGCGGCGGTGCGCCACGAAGCTAAGCTAGATGGTAGGGGCGACCCCGCGGGATCATCCAAGATCAGGGCGGCCTTGAAGGGCTGGGCCAGGGAGGAGGTCAGACAACCAGACACTAGGGCACCCATTGAATACAGCGACCTCCAACTCCTCTTAGATGTGTTGCCCCTGGTGACTTTCTCACCGTTTGAGGCCAGCTTGTTTTCCACAGCCTTTTGCTTGGCATTCTTTGGCGCTTTCAGGGTAAGCGAGCTGGTGGCCAAATCTAAGGAAGACCGGTCCAATTGCGCCCTGGGGATTGCGGATGTGACCCTCAACACAGCACTGGAGCTACGTATCCGCAGATCCAAAACAGACCAGTTGGGGAGGGGGAAGACAGTGGTGTTGCAGACCTTGGGGGATAACAGGTATTGCCCAGTTCACTGGGTCAGGGAATACCTTGCCTTGCGTCCAGAATCCCCGGGTCCCTTTCTGATTCACGCGGACGGGTCCCCCCTCACTAAATTTCAGTTTGAGCGTCTGCTGGGAGCTTCACTGGCAAGAGCCGGTCTAGCGGGGTGCGGGCGCAGGTTTTCCTCGCACTCCTTTAGGATTGGTGCTGCTACTTCCGCGGCCAAGGCCGGCTTGGGCCCTGCGGGAGTAAAAGGGGTAGGCCGCTGGGAATCGGACTGTTTCAAGAAGTATGTCCGTCCGTAATGCTGTGGCACAACCCGGAGCGTTGTTCCCGCTCAAAATTTTTGTTCTGTCCATTGTCATGAAGCATCGTTTTGTGTGTGCAATAAAGATAAGCTTACCTAAAGGCCGTTTCATCGCTTTATTGGCAGGTTCCCGGGTATGGTTGGTAGGCCATTCCTACATCTCGAGGATGGAACGCTGGGCAGCCCACAGGAACTGGTCGCAGAACTTTGCCAATACACAGCTTGTGTGGTTGGGTTCCCCGGGCATGAAATGGAGTGAAGCTCGTGGCATGATTGAGCAGCGCCTGGCAGTTGCAGGGGTCCAGCCCAATGTTATCATCTTGCACTTGGGGGGTAATGACCTGGTGGCCAGGGGGAGGAGGGCCCTGCTACTGTCGATGCAATCTGACTTACAGGCCATCAGCCAAGCCGTGGGGTCATGTGAGGTTTGGTGGTCTGAAATCGTCCCCCGCAGGGTTTGGAGAGGGGCCAGGTCCCCGGCTGCGGTAGAGCGGTCCCGTAGGAGGCTTAATAGGTCCATGCAGAAATTCTTGGAGCGCAGGGGCATGTGCTTCATCAGACATGCTTTGATCCAAGAAAGGGTTGAGGGGTATTATGAGGCTGACGGGGTGCACCTGTCTAGGGTAGGCATGGACATGTTCCTCCTGGACGTACTAGAGGCATTGGCTGGCAAGGGACATCATTAGCACTTGGTAGGAGAGGGGGGCTCTGGCAGCGACGGTAGCCTCCCCAGAGCTGTGGCGGAGTTACAGGGCGATCTGGATGCAGACTGGTACAGTAAGGGTACCTCTGCGACAGGCGGTACAGTAAGGGTACCCCTGTCCGGCACAGTAAGGGTGCCCGAGCCAAGGTCCAGGAGCCGAAGGGGGTTCTGGGAAGACCGCGACGGCGCCCCGTTAGTCCTTCGGGCGGTTGGGGGGCCTGACCAACCGGGGGTGGCCACAACACGCTCCGCCCCTGTCAGAAGGGGCGGGAGTAGGAGGCAGATCACGTGACCCAGTGGATGATCTGCAAATATTTATGTGCCACACTGCCGGGCATCGACCCACCGTGTGTGCTGGCTCACCAGGCGGGCGGGCAGCAAGGGGCTGCCTGCCCTGGATCGCCCGTAAGATAACCCAATTTTATTATCATACTGTGTTGTATGAAATAAACCTGCAGCAGTTCTTCACCCACAAATAAAGTGTCAGTGCAATCTTTGGGTGATGTCTGTGTATGCGTGTTGACTGAAGCGGATGACGGTGTGGTCACTATGCCGCTGCCCGCGTCCCAAGCAGTGGGACATCAGCAGGGCAGCATTCTAGTGGCCGCCCGTCGGAGCCTTCCCCCCCTTGCTGCCTCGCGCGCGAGGCCTACGCCCACCTGGAAAAAACCACCTATCGCGAGGAGCTGGAGGCGGGCTGGGGAGGGGCGGGGGGTGCGGCTTACTCCCTACTTAGTGGGCTCCCTCGCCCAGTTCCTCCTCTGTCTCCTGCGCGCCGCACCAGCCTGGACACGCGTTCACCCACCCTTTCCTCTTACCCCGCGTGTCAGGCTCAGCGCGTTATTGGAATGTTTAATTTTTCTTTTTTGCGTTGCAGGCGGAGTTACAGGGCGATCTGGATGCAGACTGGTACAGTAAGGGTACCTCTGCGACAGGCGGTACAGTAAGGGTACCCCTGTCCGGCACAGTAAGGGTGCCCGAGCCAAGGTCCAGGAGCCGAAGGGGGTTCTGGGAAGACCGCGACGGCGCCCCGTTAGTCCTTCGGGCGGTTGGGGGGCCTGACCAACCGGGGGTGGCCACAACACGCTCCGCCCCTGTCAGAAGGGGCGGGAGTAGGAGGCAGATCACGTGACCCAGTGGATGATCTGCAAATATTTATGTGCCACACTGCCGGGCATCGACCCACCGTGTGTGCTGGCTCACCAGGCGGGCGGGCAGCAAGGGGCTGCCTGCCCTGGATCGCCCGTAAGATAACCCAATTTTATTATCATACTGTGTTGTATGAAATAAACCTGCAGCAGTTCTTCACCCACAAATAAAGTGTCAGTGCAATCTTTGGGTGATGTCTGTGTATGCGTGTTGACTGAAGCGGATGACGGTGTGGTCACTAGGAAAAAGAACACGAAATAAAAGAGCAAGAACAAAATAGAAAAGAACGCGTGAAACGGAGCTGGAAAGAAAGTGAATTGAAGGAAGGCGTTGGGGCTGAGGTGGGGGCAGCGGGGCCGGCACTGGGGCTGAAGAGGGGCACAGAGCCAGGAAAGTAGCTTTGTGTACCCTGCCGGTGCGTGAAAGGAAGCTCTGTTCTGACAAATACACTTCTATTTCCCCTGAGAACCTGCTGTGCTCTGTGGTTCCGCTGCCCGAAGGCTGTCCTAAAAGAAACACATATAACAAAATGAAGGCGCGTGGCTGACGTCACAGGGCCTTCATTCACTCGGGGTAACTCCGCGTGGTGTATCAGTCAGTGCCTCTGCCGGAAGCGCTACATCTCTGGGAAGCAGCTCGCGGCGCTGTATGGAATGTAGGGTGGGGGGGGGGGGGGGGGGGGTAAGGAGACGGGGGTGTTCACACGAGGAGTCTCACGAGG
The DNA here is from genome assembly GCF_964204655.1 of Triturus cristatus. Classification (NCBI taxonomy): domain Eukaryota; kingdom Metazoa; phylum Chordata; class Amphibia; order Caudata; family Salamandridae; genus Triturus; species Triturus cristatus. The sequence continues at coordinate 47,031,110 of NC_140589.1, forward strand.
TCGCTCGAGGAGTCTCGGGAGAGATCACGCGAGGAATCGCGGGGGGTCAGTCGGGGAGTGTCAGAGGGGGTCAATCAGGTGTCACAGGGGTCACTTGAAGAGTTTCGTGAAGTCACTCAATTAGACTCAGGTCACTGAAGAAGTCTTCGGGGCTCATTCGGGGAATTTGGTGGGTCATTCGGGGGGTGGGGGGGGGGGTCACTCAAGGAGTTTCAGGTGTCACTCACGTAGTCTCCGTCACTTGAGGAGTCTCAGTGGGGTGGTCACTCAGGGAGTCTGGGGTTACTGGGGCAGTTCCGCGGGTGACTCGAGGAGTCTCAGGAGAGCCACTCGAGGAGTTTCCAGGGGTCGCTCAAGGAGTCTCAGGGGTCACTCGAGTAGTCGCAGGGGTCACTCAAGGAGTCTCGGGGGTCACTCAATGCGTCTCATGGGGTCACTTGAGACTCAGGAGAGCCACTGGAGGAGTGTCGAAGGGCATTGCTCATGGAGTCTCAGGGGGTCACTTGAGGAGTCTCGGGGAGTCTAAGGAGGTCAGGGAAGGAGTCTTGGGGAGGGGTCACTCGGGTGGTCTCGGGAGGAGGAGCCACCTAACAGCAGAGCTGCCGACCTTGGAAGTGGGAAAACCGGGACAGGACAGAAATAAAAGCAGGACTAAATCCTTTAGTCTTACTTCTATATCTGGTCTATCCCAGTTAACCCTGTAAATATGTGCCTTTTTATGGATATATATATATATATACACACACGGTTGGCTTGTAATTGTGTGCATATATATGTTTTATATATATTTATACACAGTAGTCTTGTAAATGTGTGCCTCTATATTTATATAGAGGCACACATTTACAAGGCTACATTTAATAAACATTAAGGGGCAGATTTACAAGCCCCTTGAGCCACTTTTGCGTCACTTTTCCCTTGTTAAAAATGATGCAAAAGTGGCGCAAGGGGCTTGTAAATCTGCCCCTATCTATGGAGGACCTGACCCTGAGCCCCCTGCCCTGTCTCCCCTCAGCTGGGAGCATACAACCGAACTCTTACTGTGCTCCTTGACAGAAACAGAATACATTATTTTTTTCAGTCCGCTGAGGCGCCCGTGAAAGGAGAGCACACTTTCAATTCTCCTTACAGTTACTTGACTTTTGTCACAAAAAACGGCAAATGTATTTGAAATGAAGAAATGTGTCGGGACACCGGGACAGTCCACAAAAAACGGGACTGTCCGGGGGAAACCGGGACGTCTGGTCACCCTAAGCCAAGCTCGACTCCTTGTACTGGACTAACGTCCTGTGATTCTGGCAAACCACCTAACAGCCCCTCCCCACCGACGCCCCCCCTCTCCACACACTCACACAAAAACGAACCTGACCCTGTGGTGTTCGCACAGAGCGCTCCAACGCCTTGAACCAAGAACGTCTACCTAAAACTGCCCAAAAACACAGTTATGCACGTTCATGTTGTCGTCCTGTGTTATTTTTAAGGAGTGTTTAACTTAAGGGGGAGAGGAGTTGGCCTAACGGCTAGGGCGTCGACCTTGAATCTGGGGAACCGGGTTCGAGTCTTGGCAATGACGCTGAACATCCTGTGATTCTGTGCAAATCACTTAATCTCCCCATGCCTAACAAAACAAGCATTGGCATTGCCAATAGGTCTCGCCTTTGGGACCTTATAAGTGCTTAGTCATGCAACAGGTAATGTTGTTGCACCAAGGATATTGTGCTGTATAACTAAACACTTATAAGGTCCCAAAGGCGAGACCTATTGGCTATGCCAATTGTTGTTCTCAAAAGGTGTGCACAAGTAGGATTGTTTCTGTCAAGTGCCGAACAGTCGTGTAGCAAGGAGGCCACGGAAAATGACCCCTGTGAGTGCTGTTGGAGTAGTAAAATACAGCAATTATCAGGATTCAATGGACCTTTCAGGGCTCTGGGCCCCAGTGGCACTGCACCTGCTGCACAAACGGTAGCTACGCCCCTGGTGCAGCAATGAAGGAACTACAGTATTTCACTTTGAGACTTATATGGGCTGTTGATAGTAAAATTGACTTTCTGTGCTTTCATGCAAGACAAAATAATTTCTTACTGAATAAGGTTTTCAATATTAACTAATAAATATTTATGATTTTTTAAGACACCTTTCGATTGTTTATAGTGAGGACACCTTTTGTATGAATGTTAATTAAAATGATACAGTGCTAAGCTATTCGTGTCATATAAGTTGGTTCACCATTGCCGAATAATGCTAATGGTCTAATGAAATCTTAATCGATCTTGCCCTGGTAGCATTTATCTAGTAGCGGCGCTTTTTCCTTGTATTGACGCGTAAAAGAGGGGGCCAAGTTTTGCCTGTCTGATTCGCTCTCAAAACATCATCACAACCCCTGCATTACTTTTGCAGAGGAATGCTGCATGCACACTGCCAGATATGGTCGGTACTTTTAACTCCATGACCAAGTGGAAGGGCCCCTTTCAAATCATGCCTGCGGCTTCGGTGACGTTGCAACAGACCGTCAGTCAACAAACAAGCGGGGTACAAAGTGGCGTGCGTGCTGCCAAGGGGCGGAAGATTGACACGTGTTACTGAACGACGGCGGGCTGAGAAAGTGAAACTCACCGTGGAAAGAATGGCATTATATTGCGTTAAGCTTCCTTTTAAACGGATGCTTTTTACATCGAACCTAATTTCCGCACTCTTGGAAATGTATTATAGCAGGGTCTAGGAGTAGCATTTCTACTCATTGTGGGAACAGTCAAGCTGTAATAAATAATGTATGTGTGGGGTTAGACGAACATTTTATTTCTCCCAAAACAAACGCCGTCAGTGTTCATGCTCTTCCTGCAGAGACCATGAAACATGTTATTTGGCGAGGCTCGTCAGCATGTAGATGGAGCATAACTGCTCGTATTTTTTAAACTGCGAGGCTATGCTAGTTGCAGAATGAGTGTACAACAAAACATTTGTGTTTGTGAGTGTATGTAACAAGCCCGCGCGCCTCACGCTGAAAGCAAAACAAACAAGCACTGAAACACAAGCGCGGCCCTGCAGCCGCGAAAGTTAATTAACGAGTACTTGTGCGCGCACAGTCTGCTCTTTTTCAAAGAACATACTCGTGCTTGTGGCGCGATGATGTGCACTACCGCAAGCTGTATGCCGCCACAAGCACTAGTATGTGCTTCGAAAAAGAGCTGAACGATGGCTAAAGGTCCTCCTAAGTAGCGCATGCGCGCTGCATAGGCGAGATCTAAAAAGGACTGTGTCCTCATGTAACGAAACTGGTGCTATGTAAAGCGCTCTGATACCCGATACCTTTGGGTCAAGTTCGCGCTATATAAAACTCCGTAAAATAAAATAACTAAATAAATAAATAAACTGTAAAATCTCGTTTTGGTATCTTTATATTATTCAAGAGGCTTCTAGAGCCTAGCTGCTGGCTGGTCATTCAAAACTCGAGACGCTAGCCGCGAGGCAACGCGTGATCCAGGCGCCCCTGCTCATGCAGCCTATAAACCCCTAAAATAGCATAAAACAAGACACATTGAACAGTTTTGAAGCAGCAGGGTGAACCAGCAGAGAATATCTGCTAGGCAGTGCCAGTGTGAAGCTGTGCCCTGTGGCATGGAGGAGGCACCCTTGGCGGAGGCCGAGACCAGCTGGATACTGGGCCCTGAGAAGGCAGGGAAGGGTTGAAGAGGGGCCACAGAGGGTGCGACAAAGACTGCATCCTGCATGACACATCCAGGGTTAAACCTGCCACAATTCAGCAAGGGGAAAGTACTTACTTGCACGTGTGTATTTTGGTGTGGTAAGTCCTAAAAAGCATAAGGTACTGCCTACAAACTTGGAATATTGTATAATTATTGCAGCTGATAAATTCCAAACGCCTCAGAGTTAGAATGTATTGCATCCGACAGGACCAGCTCAAAACCAGCTGAGGGAGTCACTCCGGGGAGGAGGGGTCACACTACTGTGGTCAGAAGGCACATATGGTCTGGTCAGCTGACATTACCTGAGAATCTACGTCAATGAGAAGGCTTTACAAGAAGCCCACACTCCTAAACAAGCATCAGAGGTCATGGACATGACCTCTGACCTGGCCTAGCTTGAAAACGGGTGGACATTGTAGATAAACAGTAGAGCTGGTTCTCAGCTGCATGAACATGCATGTGGCGTAGACTGTCACAAGGAGGATAAACAGCAGGGCTTGTTCTGAGCTGCCTGAACATGCATGTGGCCTAGACTGTCACACGGAGCATAAACAGTAGGGCTGGTTCTCACCTGCCTGAACATGCATGTGGCCTAGACTGTCACACAGAGGATAAACAGCAGGGCTGGTTCTCAGTTGCCTGAACATGCGTGTGGCCTAGACTGTCACATTGAGGATAAACTGCATGGCTGGTTCTCAGCTGCCTGAACATGCGTGTGGCGTAGACTGTCACACAAAGGATAAACAGCAGGGCTGGTGTTCAGCTGCCTGAACATGCGTGTGGCCTAGACTGTCACACGGAGGATTAACAGCAGGGCTGGTTCTCAGCTGCCTGAACATGCATGTGGCCTAGACTGTCACAATGAGGATAAACAGCATGGCTGGTGCTCAGCTGCCTGAACATGCGTGTGGCCTAGACAGTCACATTGAGGATAAACAGCAGGGCTGGTTCTCAGCTGCGCGAACATGCGTGAAGCGTAGACTGTGTCACATTGAGGATAAACAGCATGTCTGGTTCTCAGCTGCCTGAACATGCGTGTGGCCTAGACTGTCACATTGAGGATAAACAGCAGGATTAGTTCTCAGCTGCCTGAACATGCGTGTGGCCTAGACTGTCACACGGAGAAAAACTACAGAACTGGTTCTCAGCTGCCTTAACATGCATGAAGCGTAGACTGTCACATTGAGGATAAACAGCAGACCTGGTTCCCAGCTGCCTGAACATACATGAAGCGTAGACTGTCACACTGAGGAAAAACAGGAGGGTTGGTTCTCAGCTCCCTGAACATGTGTGTGGCCTAGACTGTCACATTGAGGATAAACTGCAGGGCTGGTTCTCAGCTGCTTGAACATGCGTGTGGCCTAGACTGTCACATTGAGGATAAACAGCAAGGCTGGTCCGCAGCTGCCTGAACATGCGTGTGGCCTAGACTGTCACATTGAAGATAAACAGCAGGCTGGTTCTCAGCTCCCTGAATATGCATGTGGCGTAGACTGTCACATTAAGGATAAACAACAAGGCTGGTTTTCAGCAGCTTGAACATGTGTGTGGCCTAGACTGTCACACTGAGGATAAACAGCAGGGCTGGTTCTCAGCTGCCTGAACATGCATGAAGCATAGACTGTCACATTGAGGATAAACCACAGGGTTAGTTCTCAGCTGCCTGAACATGCGTGTGGCCTAGACTGTCACATTGAGGATAAACAGCAGGGCTGGTTCTCAGCTGCTTGAACATGCGTGTGGCGTAGACTGTCACATTGAGGATAAACAGCAAGGCTGGTTCTCAGCTGCCTGAACATGCGTGTGGCGTAGACTGTCACATTGAGGATAAACAGCAAGGCTGGTCCTCAGCTGCCTGAACATGCGTGTGGCCTAGACTGTCACATTGAGGATAAACAGCAGAGCTGGTTCAAAGCTGCCTGAACATGCGTGTGGCCTAGACTGTCACATTGAAGATAAACAGCAGGCTGGTTTTCAGTTCCCTGAACATGCATGTGGTGTAGACTGTCACATTGAGGATAAACAGCAAGGCTGGTTTTCAGCAGCTTGAACATGTATGTGGCCTAGACTGTCACACTGAGGAAAAACAGCAGGGCTGGTTCTCAGCTGCCTGAACATGCATGAAGCGTAGACTGTCACATTGAGGATAAAAAGAAAGGCTGGTTCTCAGCCGCCTGAACATGCGTGTGGCGTAGACTGTCACATTGAGGATAAACAGCAGAGCTAATTCTCAGCTTCCTGAACATGCGTGGAACGTAGACTGTCACTTTGAGGATAAACAGCAGAGCTGGTTCTCAGATGCCTGAACATGCGTGTGGCGTAGACTGCCACATTGAGGATAAACAGCAGAGCTGGTTCTCAGCTGCCTGAACATGCATGAAGCGTTGACTGTCACATTGAGGATAAACAGCAGGACTGGTTCTCAGCTGCCTAAACACGTGTGTGGCGTAGACGGTCACATTGAGGATAAGCAGCAGAGCTGGTTCTCAGCTGTCTGAACATGTGTGTGGCGTAGAATGTCACATTAAGGAGAACAGCAGGGCTGGTTTTCAGCTGCCTGAACATGTGTGTGGCCTAGACTGTCACATTAAGGATGAACAGCAGGGATGGTGCTCAGTTACCTGAACATGTGTGTGGCGTAGACTGTCACATTCAGAATAAACAGCAGGGTTGGTTCTCAGCTGCCTGAACATATGTGTGGCGTAGACGATCACCTTGAGGATAAACAGGAGAGCTGGTTCTCAGCTGTCTGAACATGTGTGTGGCGTAGACTGTCACCTTGAGGATAAACAGCAGAGCAGGTTCTCTGCTCCCTGAGCATGTGAGTGGCCTAGACTGTCACATTGAGGCTAAACAGCAGGGCTGGTTCTCAGCTGCCTCAGCATACGTGTGGCCTTGACTGTCACATTGATGATAAACAACAGGGCTGGTTCTCAGCTGCCTGGAGCATGTTTGTGGCGCAGACTGTCACATTGAGGATAAACAGCAGGGCTGGTTCTCAGCTGCCTGAACATGCATGAAGCATAGACTGTCACATTGAGGATAAACCACAGGGTTAGTTCTCAGCTGCCTGAACATGCGTGTGGCCTAGACTGTCACATTGAGGATGAACAGAAGGGCTGGATCTCAGCTGCGTGGAACATGTGTGTGGCCTAGACTGTCACATTGAGGCTAAACAGCAGGGCTGGTTCTCAGCTGCCTCAGCATACGTGTGGCCTTGACTGTCACATTGATGATAAACAACAGGGCTGGTTCTCAGCTGCCTGGAGCATGTGTGTGGCCTTGACTGTCACATTGAGGATAAACAGAAGGGCTGGTTCTCAGCTGCCTGAACATGTGTGTGGCCTAGACTGTCACATTAAGGATAAACGGCAGAGCTGGTTCTCAGCTGCCTGATAATGTGTGTGGCGTAGACTGTCACACGAAGGATAAACAGCATAGCTGGTTCTCAGCTGCCTGAACATACATGTGCCGTAGACTGTGTCACAGTGGAGAAGTGTGGCTCACTGGTTAGAGAAGGCATACCCTGAAGCAGAGGTCAGACCCGGGACCAGGGTTCAATTGCCGACGCGGCAGGGTCTGAGCCCAAGTGTCCACGGACTCGATAATTCTCACTTCGGTGCCTACTCAAATCATGGGTTCACACTCTGCAACTCTGGGCAATAGCTTGCTTAATCTCCACTACGGCCCCCCCCCCCGCGGCGGGATGCCTGGCTGTCACCTTGGGGATGCCCAGTACGGGTTATCTCACAGGGAAAAAAGCCAGGACGGGTTCCCAATGCAAGCGCCGAGATGCCCAAGGGTAAGTCGAGCGCTATATAAGAACACACATACATACATACATTGAGGATAAACAGCAGGGCTGGTTCTCAGCTGCCTGGAACATGTGTGTGGCGTAGACTGTCACATTGAGGATGAACAGAAGGGCTGGATCTCAGCTGCCTGGAACATGTGTGTGGCGTAGACTGTCACATTGAGGATAAACAGCATAGCTGGTTCTCAGCTGCCTGAACATACATGTGCCGTAGACTGTGTCACATTGAGGATAAACAGAAGGGCTGGTTCTCAGCTGCCTGGAACATATGTGTGGCGTAGACTGTCACATTGAGGATGAACAGCAGGGCTGGATCTCAGCTGCCTGGAACATGTGTGTGGCGTAGACTGTCACATTGAGGATAAACAGCAGGGCTGGTTCTCAGCTGCCTGAACATGTGTGTAGCCTAGACTGTCACATTAAGTATAAACAGAAAGGTTGGTTCTCAGCTGCCTGAACATGCATGAAGCATAGAATGTCACATTGAGTATAAACAGCAAGACTGGATCTCAACTGCATGAACATAGATGTGGCCTAGACTGTCACATTGAGGATAAACAGCAGGGCTGGAACTCTGCTACCTGAACATACGTGTGGCCTAGACTGCCACGTTGAGGATACACAGCAGGGCTGGTTCTCAGCTGCCTGAGCATGCGTGTGGTCTAGACTGTCACATTGAGGATAAACAGCATGGCTTGATCTCTGCTACCTGAACATACATGTGGCCTAGTGTTGGAAATGGCCCTTTTTGCAGGGTTATCTCTAAACTTTTTGCTTTTTCCTCCTATTTTTTCCTGACCTGCGTGTGTTGGTTTTAGGACTCTGGGCACTTCACCACTGCTGATCAGTGCTAAAGTGCATATGCTCTCTGTGTAAACTGTGTTTTGATTGGTGTTTCCATGATTGGCTATTTGATTTATGTGTCAGTCCCTAGTAAATTGCACTGCGAGCGCCAGGGCCTATAAATCAAATGCTGTTGGTGGGCTGCAGCACTGGATTGTGCCACCCATGCAAACAGCCTGTGAAGTGTGTCTAAGGTCTGCCATTGCAGAGCCTGTGTGCAGCCTGGGGCTGCCATGTCGACTTGGCAAGTGCTCACACTTGCAAGTCCCTAAACCTTCCTTTTTCTACATGTTAGTCACCCCTAAGGTAGGCCCAAGGTACCCCTGTGGGCAGGGTGCATTGTATGTGAAAGGTAGAACATGCCCTGGTGTGTGTGTCACACACCAGGCATATCCTAATAGTGAATTACAGCCATTTTCGTTTTTCACTATTGCAAGGCTACCTGTTCTCTATAGGACAGAATGGGCAGTTTGATTATTACATCTTATAATCATAACTGACTCAGAGAACTTGGTAGAAATTCGAATTTAGTATGCCTGAACTCAGAATGATAAAATACATCTTTTAGTAAAGTTGGTTTTAACATTCTGTGTTTGAAAATACCACTTTTAGAAAGTAGGTATTTTCTTGTCTAACTATCCAAACCTGCCTCTGCTAGGTTGTGTATTCCCTGTCTGGAGTTTGAGTGACAGGGCTGGGGAATTCCAGAAGACAGGGTGAGTCCGCCCAGTGGTGAATAGAGAGATCTGCATCTAGATGGGAGGGAGGAGTTGCACCTGGGACCTGAATAGGACTGTGCCTACCCCCTACAGTGCTGGCTCCACCCCCTGTGGTGCGTTAGATGTCTCTGCCCTGCACTGTGAAAGGAGAGAAGGAATCATGTCAATAGAGTGCTCCAGGGCTGTGCCTTTCCTCCACAATGCTGGCCCCACCTCCTGTGGGACGTCCGATGTCTCTGCCCTGCTCTCTGAAAGGAAAGAAGGAGTCATGTAAACAAAGTGCTCCAGGACTGACCAGAACTGGTTTGGACTCGGCAAAGGCCCCTCTGCCCTCAGAGGTCAAAGGATTTTGGGGTATAAGTAGTGGGACCCTGATCCCAAGAATTTAGATTACTTCTGAACTAAGGAACCTGCCAGGAATAAGGACCGGGAAAGCTGGAGGAGGAGTACTGCCCCTATGCTGCGTGTTGTGGGGTTAGCCTGCAGTGGTTGCTTCTGTCTTGGATAGGGGAAAGGACTGGACTGTACTTTCATCATCCTGCTGTTAGAATTTTCTCCAAGGGCTCGAAGGGGAGCTTGCCTCCTGTTGGAAGTCTCAGGGATAGAAAAGACTTCATAGATCCCGCTGGAATCAAGGAACCTGCCAAGACGAAGAGCTAGAAGAGCTGCTAGGAGGAGTACTGCCCCTTTGCTGTGTTGTTGCTTTGTTGGGTTGGCCTGCAGCTGCTGCTTCTGCCTTGGGCAGTGAAAGGACTGGACTGAACTTTCTCTACTTGTGCTGAGTATCTCCAAGGGCCTGAACTGAGCTGGCCTCCTGTTAAGAAGTCTCAGGGACTGAAAAGACTTCACCAACCTCTGGGTACCGCTCCTGGAACCGCTGTTTCAGTTGCCACAGAGAAGAGGGAACCGCGACCAACTCCGTCACCGACTCCATCGCTGGCCTTGTGTCTTGAAGGCACCGCAGGCCGCACCGACTCGCCCTGCACCGCAAGCCTTGGTCTCACCGACTCCGTCACCGAGCCACTGCCTGCACCGCATCGAGAGACACCACAACCTGCATCGCCTCGTTTCACTTTGCTGGCCTGGGCTCATCGACACAGTCGCTGCTGGCTCGACACCCGTGACCGACTCGTCACGCACAGCTGTCTGGCTCGGCCAGCGTCAATTCCCGCCAACCTGCTCTGTCGCTTGCATCGCAACTTGCCAGCACTGCATCGAGCACCGTCTCACCCTGCACCGTAAGCCTTGGTCTCACCGGCACCGTCTACTTGATCGTCACCGAGCCGCTGCTCGCACCGCATCGAGGGACACCGCACCTTGCACCGCTTCCACCTTGCACCGTGACCGCGACGAACGCCACAACCGGCTCTATCACCTGCACCGCAACCTGCCAGCACCGCATCGAGCACCGACTCGCCCTGCACCGCAAGCCTTGGTCTCACCGACGCCGTCTGCACGATCGTCACAAAGCCGCTGCTCGCACCTCATCGAGGGACACCACACCGTGCACCGCTTTCACTTTGCATCGCAACCGCAACGGACGCAAAGACGGACTCACATCGCCGTGTGGGTCACACTAAGAAAGGTACTGTGAACGAATCTGTCTCGCTGTTGCTGGCCCGTACCGACACGGTCAGCGGGAACTGCGAGACTTTTATCGTATTTGGTCTTGTTTATATAAAAATATTGGATATTTTTCTAAAACTGGTGTGGTGTCCGTTTGTAGTGCTTACATTGTTTTACTGTTGGTTTTGTGCAAATGCTTTACACACTGCCTCTAAGATAAGCCTGACTGCTCGTGCCAAGCTACCACGGGGGTGAGCAGGGGTTAGTTTAGGAGTGTAACTCCCTTGTCCTGATTAGAGTGGTGGTTTCTGCCTGTCTTGGGTGCAAACCTTAGCCAACCAGAAATCCCATTTCTAACACCTAGACTGTCCCATTGAGGATAAACAGCAGGGATGGTTTTCAACTGCCTGAACATGTATGTGGCCTAGCCTGTGACACGGAGGATAAACAGCAGGGCTGGATCTCAGCTGCCTGAACATGTGTGTGGCCTAGAATGTCACATTGGGGATAAACAGCAGAGCTGGTTCTCATCTCCCTGAACATGTGTGTGGCCTAAACTGTTGCATTGAGAATAAACAGCAGGGCTGGTTCTCAGCTGCCTGAACATGCGTGTGGCCCAGACTGTCACATTGAAGATAAACAGCATAGCTGGTTCTCAGCTGCCTGAACATACATGTGCCGTAGACTGTGTCACATTGAGGATAAACAGCAGGGCTGGTTCTCAGCTGCCTGGAACATGTGTGTGGGGCAGACTGTCACATTGAGGATGAACAGCAGGGCTGGATCTCAGCTGCCTGGAACATGTGTGTAGCCTAGACTGTCACATTAAGGATAAACAGAAACGTTGGTTCTCAGCTGCCTGAACATGCATGTGGCGTAGACTGTCACATTGAGGATAAACAGCAAGGCTGGTTCTCAGCTGCCTGAACATACGTCTGGCCTAGACTGTCACATTGAGGATGAACAGAAAGGTTGGTTCTCATCTGTCTGAACATGCATGAAGCATAGACTGTCACACTGAGGATAAACAGTAAGGCTGGTTCTCAGCAGCCTGAATATAGATGTGGCCTAGACTGTCACATTGAGGATAAACAGCAGGGCTGTAACTCTGCTACCTGAACATACGTGTGACCTAGACTGTCACATTGAGGATAAATAGCAGGGCTGGTTTTCAGCTGCCTGAACATGTGTATGGCATAGACTGCCACACTGAGGATAAACAGCAGAGCTAGGTGTCATCTCCCTGAACATGCGAGTGGCCTAGACTGTCACATTGAGGATAAACGGCAAGGCTGGTTCCCAGCTGCCTGAACATGCATGAAGCATAGACTGTCACATTGAGGATAAACAGCCGGGCTGGTTCTCAGCTGCCTGAACATGCATGTGGCCTAGCCTGTCACATTGAGGATAAACATCAGGGCTGGTTCTCAGCTGCCTGAACATGCATGTGGCCTAGACTGCCACACGGAAGATAAACAGCAGGGCTGATTCTCTGCTGCCTGAACTTGTGAGTGGCGTAGACTGTCACATTGAGGATAAACAGCAGAGCTGATTCTCAGCTGCCTGAACATGCATGAAGCACTGACTGTTACATTGAAGATAAACAGCAGGGCTGGTTCTCAGCTGCCTGAACATGCGTGTGGCCTAGACTGTCACATTGAGGATAAACAGCAGGGCTTGTTCTCAGCTGCCTGAACATGTGTGTGGCCTAGACTGTCACATTGAGGTTAAAAGCAAGGCTGGTTCTCAGCTGCCTGAACATGCGTGTTGCCTAGCCTGTCACACTGAGGATAAACAGCAAGGCTGGTTCTCCGCTACCTGAACATGAGTGTGGCCTAGATTGTCACATTAAGGATGAACAGCAGGACTGGTACTCAGTTGCCTAAACATGTGTGTGGCCTAGACTGTCACATTGACGGTAAATAGCAAGGCTGGTTCTCAGCTGCCTGAACATGCGTGTGGCTTGACTGTCACATTGCGTTAAACAGCAAGGCTTGTTCTCAGCTGCCGGAACATGCGTGTGGCCTAGACTGTCACATTGAGGATGAACCTCAGGGCTAGTTCTCAGCTGCCTGAACATGCGTGTGGCCTAGACTGTCACATTGGGGATAAACAGCAGGGCTTGTTCTCAGCTGCCTGAACATGTGTGTGGCCTAGACTGTCACATTGAGGTTAAAAGCAAGGCTGGTTCTCAGCTGCCTGAACATGCGTGTTGCCTAGACTGTCACATTGAGGATAAACAGCAAGGCTGGCTTTCAGCTACCTGAACATGCATGTGGCCTAGACTGTCACATTGAGGATGAACAGCAGGGCTGGTTCTCAGCTGCCTGAACATGTGTGTGGCCTAGACCGTCACATTGAGGTTGAACAGCAAGGCTGGTTCTCAGGTGCCGGAACATAAGTGTGGCATAGACTGTCACATTGAGGATGAACAGCAGGGCTGGTACTCAGTTGCCTGAACACGTGTGTGGCGTAGACTGTCACATTGAGGATAAACAGCAGGGCTGATTCTCAGCTGCCTGAACATGCGTCTGGGTTAGACTGTCGCATTCAGGATAAACAGCAGGGCTGGTTTTAAGCTGCCTGAACATGCGTGAAGCGTAGACTGTCACACTGAGGATAAACAGCAGGGCTTGTTCTCGGCTGACTTAACATGTGTGTGGCGTAGACTGTCACATTGAGGATTAACAGCAGGGCTGGGCCTAAGCTGCCCGACCATGCATGTGGACTAGACTATCACAATATTGAGGACTGACAGCAGGGCTGGGTCTCATCTGCACGAACATGTGTGTGGCCTCGACCGTCACATTGAGGTTGAACAGCAAGGCTGGTTCTCAGCTGCCGGAACATTAGTGTGGCCTAGACTGTCACATTGAGGATGAACAGCAGGGCTGGTACTCAGTTGCCTGAACACGTGTGTGGCGTAGACTGTCACATTGAGGATAAACAGCAGGGCTAATTCTCAGCTGCCTGAACATGCGTGTGGCCTAGACTGCCACACTGAGGATAAACGGCAAGGCTGGTTCTCAGCTGCCTGAACATGCATGAAGCGTAGACTGTCACATTGAGGATAAACAGCAGGGCTGGTTCGCAGCTGCCTGAACATGCACAAAGCATAGACTGTCACATTGAGGATAAACAGAAGGGCTGGTTTGCAGCCCCCTGAACATGCATGTGGCGTAGACTGTGACATTGGGGATAAACATCAGAGCTGGTTCTCAGCTGCCTGAACATGTGTTTGGTATAGACTGTTTAGCCCGGTACCGCTCTGCTGCTCTGGCCAGGATGTGTGTTAAACATTCAACGATCCCAAAATAGCAAGTTTTCAAAATGTCTCAGAGAATATTTGCCTATTTCAGCAGCAAGAACTAATCTAATTGGAGTCGTTCCTGTTTTTTCCACAAGGCTTCATTCTGTTGTGCAATTGGTTGGTTCACGCTTCCTTGCTAACTAGGCCAACCAGGGCAATCATTCATTGCATGAACCAGAGACATGTGAGCTTGCAAGGGATATTTGCAAATGCACTTTGTTTTTGCTCTTGGATTCTTGGATACTTTATTGCTACCAAATAAGCACAGTAAGTCTGTGTTAAGTTGACCTTATCTTCTAGATTAAACTTTTTGAATTGCCTAGGGTTTATTAGTTGCAAATAAAACTGAATGTATTGGGAATCATGAAAGTGAATGATGATTGCTCCTTTGCTTCTTAGGTGGTGAAAAACACTGGCGGCCCTTTTCACCATTGGACGGCTGCTATCCACTGCTGAAGTACTTGTGCTCACTCCTTCAACCATGGTAAAATTGGCTTAAAGCCAATCTGCACATTTACATTAATTAAAAGTCCCTAGCAAAGTGGTGCTGCATGTACCCAGGGCCTGTTTAATAAATGCTACTAGAGGGCCTGGTGCACTTATTATTCTATCCACTTAATTAGCTCTTTAAACATACCTTAGGTCTGCCATTGCAGCCTGTATGCAATTCTAAACTGTCTACTCGACTTGGTAACATAAACCTTTTGCCTGGCCTAAACCTCCCATTTTAATATATACAACTCGCACTTAGGGTAGGCCCCAAGCAGGTTATAGGGCAAGGCACATTGTATTTTTAAGGTAGAACATATGTTTTTAAGTTTTACATGCCCTGGTAGTGAAAAATTACTAAATTTGTTTTTTACTACTGTAAGGCTTATTTCTCTCATAGAATGACATTTTACATTTAAGGCATGCTAACTTTTGTTTGGGAACAGATGGAAATGACATGTTTGGTCTCAAACAAATTGCAATTAAAAATCTTCTTTAATGGTAAAATCGGATTTTTAGTCACAATTCTGACAATACCACATTTAGAAAATTACATTTTCTTGTCCTTTGTTTTCAGGTGGCCATTACTTTCTACGATCTACAATGTAGCACTCGAGGCTACCAACCCGACCAGCACCTCTGCACCCAGACACGCCAGGGTAGGTAATCTAAAACTGCTGGTGGTTCTTTGGACCTTGGACTGCTACCACGTTAAGTTCCAAAGGGCACCCCGAACTTCGACAACACGTATATGTTTGCAGTATATGTCTTTCCTCCCAAAGGATAACATTACTGCGTTCGAGGCTCATACCTCAATGTGTATTTTACTGTTTTCTTGTAAAATCCATAACTCCGAAAGAACTTACCTGATTCCGATGATCGTGGTGTCTAATATTATATAAAAATCTGTGTTATTTTTATAAATTGCTGATAGATTTCTTCTTGAGTGTGCCTACCATTTATTGACTCTGGGTGTGCAACAGATGCTTAACACTCCCCTCTGATACGCCTAAGATGCTCGACCACGCTACCACAAATAGAGCACGTGGGATTATTTATTTATTTATTTATTATTTTTTTTTTTTTGTTGAAACCGTTTATTTCAATCTCAAGTATATACAAGTATGGGCCTACAACCTTCCGGCCGGCCGCTATAGTGTCAGGAGCACTTGACGAACTTACAAAAGGGCACTTGGCGTTACAAAGAAGCAAATCAGGAGACATCAACGATGTAAGCCACATGACTCTAAGCCCACAATACGGTTTCATTTTATACACACGCAACAACATAGAAAAACACACCCGCAAGGCAACCCGCAATCGAAGGTAACACACGTGCTCCTCGAATAAGGGACCCCGACCATCCACAGGAATCTGAAGAGGGGGAAGGGAAACAAGTCCAGGACTGGGGGAACTCTGTGCCCGGGGCTGGGGGAGGGGGTCAACTAGGGGGACGGAGCCGGTGAGGCAGCAGGGAGCAGTGGTGGCTCGCAAATCACTTGGGATTATTAAAGTAAGCCCTGTAAACCAAATAGGGTTCATCTAGACTTTTTAAATGGTGTGTCCATACATTGACACTGCTACATAAAAAGCCATCTTCCTACAATTGGCAGTTGTACTTTTGCGTATTCCTCCCAGACAGTGATACAAAGGGGGCTAGGTGTTGGCAGGATGCACTATCCTGCCAGATTGGGTGGGGAAGAGCTGTTCTGTGCCCCCTTACATTTCAAAGGGCTGTCTCCAGCACACTCACAAAGGAACTTGACACAAGCCTTTTGACAGCCTAGACCATTTGGAGCAGGGGAAGGAAGGAAGGGAATTTCCAGAACCAGGTGGGGACATAGCCAAGAAGCATTTCCCACATCTAAGCTGGCAACAGGTATAAGTTTCGGGCCCTCATATCAACTCTTCAGTTCACTCCTGAACCTACAGAGAACCCCCAGAAGGACTTCCTTGTACTTCAGTGGACTGCCTTGCTGCTTGAGGCCTGCTTAGTACCTCAGAGGGCTTCCCTGCTGCATCCAGAGGAATGCCTGCTGCTTGAACCCTCAGAGGACTGCCCTACTGCTTCAGGCCTGTCTTGCAGCTTGATCTCAGGTTTACCAGAGTGACTGCAAGGGCTAGCTGGCTGGCCTCCTGTGTAAGCTACAGGGACATTACAATTTCCAGAGACTTTGAACCCGCGACTAGCCTCTGCCTGGCTTTAGTCCTGAACACCCAAGTGGGGCCCAACCAATCTGGACCCTCAGAAGTGGTGCCAAAGGTGCTTCTCGAGCCAATATCTGTAACTTGAGAACATTTCCCACCAAAAAGAGGCCTGAGAACTGTCAGGAGACTGAGACCTACCTGCCCGCCGATCTGCCAGAATCCATCACCGATCAGCCTGACTTTGCAGTATCTCCCTCTGTGTTCTTCTCTGCAGCAGCAAATCCTATTCAGCATAATGTCTCGGAAGGGGTATCCGGCATCGTAGAGCTCTCTTTGGCTACAGCATGCAGCTTTGTCCCGCTGGATATTTTCACCCGGAAAAAAGTGACAAAAGGCCTGATTCAGATGTTAGCGAGACCGCGACTGAGTAGGCTAATCTGGCGGTCTTCCTGCCCACCTACCTGGTGGTCCGCCCGCCAGCCCGATTTAGATGCTGCATTGAAGTGGGTGAGAAGACCGCTATGGTCCTGCCGACTCTGCCAGGACTTCGCTCCCCACCCCTTTGGCATGATTGGCTGTAGCAGGCTGCGGCGGGACTCCTGCCAGGATTCCCGCCATCAGTATTTGGTTCTGGTTTGTTTCAGAAAGAATTCCAATGGGAATCCCTCCTAATTCAAGTCGGCAGAAAGTGACAAAAAGGGGTGTATACTCACCTTTTTCAGGGTTCAGGCTGTGGTTTCCTCCTCTTCTCCTTTGTCCAGGTCCCCCCTGTCCTGCTGCACATTGACTGCGACGGACTGTCACTTCTTTTTGAAGGACTGGAAGATAAGTAAGCGTTGGTGGTGTGTGTGGATATACATTGCATGGTGTTGGTATGTTAGTGGGGTGCAGTGCAGAATGTACACATAATGCTCACAGCACATATCCCACAGACACATACACAACATATATGTGATTTAGTTAAAAAAATAAAAGTCACTTACCTGTCTCCCCACCACCGTGGTCCCCTCCTCTCCGGACTCCGCCCCCAGGACACCGTCACCCCCATGGGAACATTCAAATCGGCTCGGCTGTACCCCACCGTCAAGACAGCGGGAGGCTCACCAGCACAGATAACGGCTGATGCGGTGGAGTTCTCTGTATTGCACATGCATCTAAATATGGCGGTCAGAAGACCGTCGACTCAACGGAGTACTGAGGACCATGGCGGCAGCGGTCCAAAGGCAAGAACGCCAAAATCTAAATCAGGCCCAAAGTCTGAATGTAGAAATCTTCACTGCACCTTCATCCAGTGGCTCCCGACAATGTAGCCTCCTCCTCGGAGACCACTGGTTGTCTTGCCCCACTGAACTATATCTTCTCAGGAATTTTTCTTTGCAATTTCTTCTAAGTCGGAAGGTAAGCCGAGACTGTGCCCAATTCACCTTGTGTATCCGAACCGTGCTCCATCATGGTTGGTCATTACTTTTGACTTTGCCCCGGTCTTGCATGACTATATGCCTGCGGTTGGCGCTTTGATCTTTTAGCCACTATGTTTCACCAACAACTTCATAACTTAAGCTCTACTGATTGGATTTAATTTGTTTTAGTGTCAAATTATTTATTATAGTTTACTCTATATTTCTAAATTGGTGTGGGATTTTTTTGTGTTTTCACTTTATTACTGTTTGTGTGGTGCACTTTTGTGCCAAGCTACCAGAGGATTAAGAACAGGTTAATTTAGTGACATTTTGTGGTTCATCTTGACAAGGATTGTGGTTGTTGCATGAGAAGGGTTTCCACCGCTCAATCAAAAACCAGAGTGGACACCCTGGTGCTATGATGGTGACAGTCCTCAGGCCATTCTGCCACTTCATCGTGAGCCTGAGGAAGGTCTGAGCAGGCATTAGCAGGGTGCTGAGAGGCACTTACACTGGAGAGTGGAGGTGCCCAGCAGAGGTAGGTACACTCATTCAAGAGAGGAGATGCACTTGACCATAGTAGACGCATCCCAATGCCTGAGCTCAATGAAATGGGGCTGCTGGGCCTATGTCATCAAGTACTCCAGAGTCCTTTTCTCTTTCTTTATTCCCACTGCATCCAGTCTCAGTAAGAGCGAAAGCTACGTTCAGCAACACCTACAAACTCCAGGAAGCCCTGAGTCCACATTGCAGACATTATGGCCCAGATTTACTAACACTTTGCACCAGGTTTGAGCTAAGTTTGTAAAACAAACTCTGCATTAAGCGTTGTGGTGGTCTTTGCCTTCCAACAAATGCAGGGTTCGCGTTGGAAAGTTCACCTAAGTAACTTAAACTACCACTGTGCTCTACTTAGCGCTACTCTGCACCAAGGGGGCCTTCCATAGGTGGTACTTAGGCCTTCCCATGTGTTTTGATGCCGATCCCTATCTACTAACATTGGCAGACCGGGATCTGCACCACAGACGTGCGCCTCCTCGAGGCAGACAAGGCTGGGGTGCCCACACTGCTCCCACTTTGCATGTGTGCTGTACTGAGCAGCACACACATAAGAGGGAAAAGTATTAAAGCAGAGTTTTTTACTGGAAAGGTGCTCTTACAGCCAAAACCTGTCCTTGACGGAATGCACACACCCTTGCACTATGGAGGAAGGGTGTTTGTGTTGGCGCACGGCACGTGAGAGTGCGCCAGCGCAGGGAGAGAGGAAAACAACCACACCCTATCTTAGCAGATACGGCACCACTCTTCTCTCTGCCTTTCACGCAGCCACTCGTGTTACATAAAACGTTTGTAAGTCTGCGGCCCTGATATTTATGAACACATTTCATTTATTGTTGTTTTTTTGGTAAAGAGAGGAGGCCAGGCGAGTGATTCTAAAGCACTTTCTGTGCGATTTAAGCAATTATAGGGGCATATTATCAAGCACAGCGTTAAAATTATCGCCGCTTTAGCGGCAGAAAACTGCTGCTAAAGCGGCGATAACGGGCTTGATGATAGGCCCTTGAGAATTCCAATAGAAGCCCAGGTTCTGGTGTGAACATGGGCTTCTATTGGAATTCTCTGCGGCATATTATCAAGCCCATTATCACCGCTTTAGCAGCAGTTTTCTGCCGCCAAAGCGTCGATAATTTTAACGCCGTGCTTGATAATATGCCCCAAAGTCCTTAGTTCTGAATGAACATTTGTGTACACATACGTACAGTCCTTTATATGTGTGATGTTTTACCTAAACCCTTTTCGCCTGAATGTTAGTGAGCGAGAGTGAGTAGCAGGGTAGCACTGGGATGTTGTTCATGTGGGGTGACCTAGAGGGGGTGTCACTTCAAACAGGGGTGCTCGAGCAGTAAATGGCTCTTCAGGTGAGCGACGGGTGCTGCCTTATTTCCACCAGGAGATTGTTGCATATCTTTGGAGAAAAACCTGAGAAGGAACGTGATGGACATGATGTCTACTTCTAGAAATGTGGAGCTTATTTGTGCTCATGAGAATTAAACTTTATTCTTGTGGAGCCGAACCTTTCGTCCTGCCGGCACTTGTTGGGTGGTTGTCACATGTTTGACCTAAGTTATTTTCTCCAAGGCTGACTGCTCAGCGGCGGTTCCTCCATGTGTTATGTTATGTTATGTTATGTTATTAAGTCATTTGTTAAGCGCGCTAACACTGATTAGTTTCTTGGCGCTAACTTGACAGTAACACAATCAAAGGCGGAAGAAATGGATTAAAAAGCTTGTCTAAAGAGCCATGTCTTCAGCGTTTTCCGGAAGAGTAAGAGATTTTGGCAGGACCGGATTTCCAGGGAAAAGGTGTTCCATAGGCAGGAGGCCAGTGTGGCAAATCTACGTCCACCAGAGCGTTTGAGTTTAAAGGGAGGGGTTTGAAGAAGGCCTAAATGGAGTGAGCGAAGATTACGGGAGGGAACATATCTGGAGATTAGTTGATTAATACATTTAGGGCTTTTACCATGTAGTGACTTAAAGATCATACAGCCTGCTTTGAAGAGACAGCGTTGCATGACCGGAAGCCAGTGCAGCTTAATGAGAAGAGGAGTAGCCGCCTGCCACCTAGGCTGCTTCAGGATCAGCCTAGCAGCATGGTTCTGCACCATCTGGAGACGCTTGAGTAAATAGTTTGGGAGACCCAAGTAGATGGCATTCGCGTAATCCAGATGGGACAGAACAGTGGCGATCACAACCTGGGTAATAGCTTCTTGCGTTAAAAATCGCCTGACCTTCCTAATTTTTTTTAACTGATAAAAGCACTTGGAGACCACTTGTCCTACTTGTGCTTTTAGTGAAAGGTCGCTGTCCACAATGACTCCAAGCGTTTTGGCCGATGGTGAGGGTTGCGGAGCTTGACCCAGATCTAAAGGCCAATAGTGAGGGCCCCAGTACTTAGCACTGTCCCCAGTCAGTACCAATTCGGTTTTACCTGGATTTAGTTTCAGCTGATTTTGATCCATCCAGGATTTAATAAACCTCATGGTTGACTGGAAATGACTTACGGATTCTTCAGAGTTGTCAATGGTAAAGAGTAGTTGCAGGTCGTCTGCGTAATTAAAGACTCTCACCTGTTTGCCCCTCAAGGTTTGTATGAGGGGGGGTATGTATATGTTAAAAAGATGGGGTGACAGGGAAGAACCCTGTGGCACTCCACATGAGATGGACTGTTTAACACCAGTCAAGTCCCCCAGACGCATGGCTTGGGAGCGATCCTCCAAAAAAGACCTCACCCAGCAGGCCGCCACGCCCTGTATGCCGGCCTGTCTGACACGCTCGACCAAAATATTATGGTCGACCGTGTCAAAGGCGGCCGACAAGTCCAAAAGCACCAGGGCCTGGGGAGAGTGTCTGTCTGCGCAGTCTCGAAGTGTGTCCAAAACTGCAGTGACCACTGCCTCCGTAGAGTGTGCAGGCCGGAATCCAGCCTGATGAGGGTCAAAGCAGGAGGACTCCTCAAAAAAATTAGAAAGAGTTTTTGCCATGTGTGCTTCCAGGATTTTTGCCAGGTAAGGCAATAGGGAGATGGGCCTGTAATTTGCCTTACAACCAGGATCCGCCCCGGGTTTTTTTAATAGTGGTATGACCGTGGCTTCTTTGAAAGCGGACGGGACTATGCCCGACACGATGGAATCATTTAGAAGGGCAAGGACAGGGGTTGGATAGGTGGAGAAGCATTCTTTCAGGATACGCGGGGGACAGATATCCAGTGGGGAGCCCGATTTGACTCTCATCATTAGTTCCAAAAGCTGGTCATGGGTAATGGGTTGAAAATTACTAAGGGTGGCAGAGCCAGTCTTTATTGCCATGCCAGTTGTTATTAAAGTCTTAGATTGGGGAATGCTCGTTTTTATGTCTGTGATTTTGTCACTAAAATAACAATTCAGTGAGTCGCACAGACACTGGGTGGGGATTACTTTAGGACGAACGTTCTCCAGGTTGGTCAGTTCATTAAAGACAGAGAAGATGTCTTTGGATTTGTTTGAGAAATCAAGGATGCGGGAAGAGAAATACTCCACCTTAGCTGCAGAGATGGCATTCATATATTCCTTCCTCGCCCTAGTATATTTAATTTTTCCCTCAGTGTCGTAATCACGGCGCCACAAGCGCTCAAGCTGACGTAAAGCCAGTTTCCTACTTTTCAGGTCTACGGAAAACCATCTATTAGCATCCGTGCGCCGTGCAAGTTTGATTCTTTTGTACGGGGCATGGAGATTGCTGGCCGCTTGTAGCCAGTCAGTTAAGGAGGAAACTGACAAGTTTATGTCATTGTCCAGGAAGGGGACATCATTAGCAAGTGACTGTAAAAAAGCAGTCTTATCCATAGCATTCCAATTCCTGGCTAATCTGCCAGCAATTGGCACAGTGGTCCTGGTGTGAGTGACACAAATTTTAAATTTAAGGATAAAATGATCTAACCATAGGCAAGGCAACGTTAGCGGAGAGGTCACGCAAGTGGTATTAGACCACACCTGATCTAGTATGTGTCCTTTATCGTGAGTGGGGGAAAGCACCAGTTGCTTAAAATTGAGGTTAGACAGGAGGTCGGTCAGTTCCGCCGATTGAGAGCCCTCTGATGGGTCTTTGTACCAGTAATTGAAATCACCAACTAACAAGACCCTGGCGTGATCCAAAGCTAAATTAGCAACTTGCTCACTAAAGGCCAAGGGAAACCATGCCATTGAGATGGGCAGTCTGTACAAAAGAACACATGCTATAGTCATGTGAGGAGTGGCAATTTTTAATACAAGATTATCTGTGTTGACTAGTGTCAAACAAGTAAGAGTAGTGACATCCAGACTGGAGCGAATGATCGCCGCAACTCCACCTCCTCCTTTCCCGCTAGCGCGGTCTGCCTGGATAATATAGTAGTCAGGTGGTAGAGCTGCTATAATATCGGGTGCTGAGGTGGGAGATAGCCACGTTTCTGCCAGCAAAAGGATGTCAGGTTTCTCTGTGTCAAGTAATAGAAAGATGTCCATCTGATGCTTGACAAGGGAACGAGTGTTGAGGTAGAGGATAATGAGCGAATTGAAGGGTGAGCTGGGAAGAGCCAGACGTGCTTCACGAGTGGAAAGGTGACAGCCTTGTCTCAATATACCATGCTTACAGAGCTGGAAGAGTGTGTCCTTCGGTAGCAGTAAATGATCACTATTTTTATGTGTGCATTGTATTGTATTGTATTACAGGGAGGGAGGGGGCACTGCGGGGGAAACTAGTTGAAATTGATGCCTTTGTCGTGATGTTTTTTAACTTTTAAACTTTATTGCTCATATTGCATATTTGCACCATCACCCCCTGATAGGAATTGTTTTTATCAGCATTTCCGGTCCATCGTGGCTTTCCAGTACCGATTGAACGGAGAAACGCCTCAGCTCACTCCTCCCTCCCTCCCACCCACTTAGACCACCCCCACCTCCGGCTGGCTGGCTGGTGGCGGGAACTCTGTAAAGTATTCAAACAAGATGCTCTCGTGTACGCTCAGCGGACGCACGCAGCGGGTGCGCTGCCGGCGTGCCAAAGGCAAGCCCATCTGCGCCCGTCCGTGCACCAACTGCGCACAGCGCCAGCCATGCTGCCGGTTTGGGGAAAAAGAGGTTGTGGAAAGGAGACTTACCTATACAAGTAAGGAACTGCGGGACCTGGGGGAATAGGAGGCCGGAATAGTATGCCCAGAAATGCAGAGACAGCCGGATTAAAGTCAAACGTGGATTGGAGGGATGCCCTTGCATGTGGTCTGCTTAATGTCAGATCTCTGCCCAAACACTGGCTACAGACCCAACTACTATTGGAAACACACGATCTAGATGTCTTATTTATGACCGAGACATGGACACACCCGGGATCAGACAGGAGCCGGGTTTAGCCTGTCCACCAGGATACAAAGTCTTTATCAACGTTTTTACTAACATGGCAATTACACATTCCAGATTATTTATCATGGGGGATTTCAATTTATGGTGTAACGGGAGTTTGGATTCAAATTACAATAGTCTTATCAATGCCTGTGAGAACATAAGCTTAATACAACAGGTCACTGAACCTACACACAAGGGAGGGCACTTATTAGACCTAATATTTGCAGAAGAACAAGCTGTTGGAGGGGTAGACACTTTGCTGATGGATTGGTCTGACCACCACCTGATAAAATTTCGGGTATATAACCCGAAAAAGAATAACCCCGACATCACTGGCGCAAGGAAGTGTCAAGTTAGGGACTGGAAGGGACTTTTGCAAAGAGCAAAGCTCTCCCCGGTATTTTCTATGGAGGGAACTTTTGACGGAGCTAGGCAGGTAGAGGAAAACTATGAAACCTTCTGCGAACATATAAACACCAGGTCAGACCTGGTTGCTCCTCTAAAGAATTATAAGAAAAAGGGCAGACCTTCCGCACCGTGGTACAACGAAATACCCAGATCCTTAAAGATGAGTTTGAAGTCAGCAGAGAGAAAATGAGAAAGGGATACCTAGAGGAGGACACAACCGTCTGGAAAGAGGCAATAGCTCACTATAAGAGAGAAACTGGCAGAATAAAAGCAGAGCACTTTGCAGATCTGATCTTAAGGTCCTCAAATTGTGCCAGAAGTATCTTTAAAATAGTGGGGGATATCGCCAATCCAGAGTGCACAAAAAATAAAATACAACCTTAAAGGGATCTCTGTAATAACCGTGCGATCTTTTTTGAGGAAAAGATCACCAATATTCTTGATGGTTTCGGGGCAAGTAGGTCATGCACCGAGGGAAATGTTGAGGTAGAGGCAAGAAAAGCACCTCAGGGAAAGGAAAGAGAAAGCATTGGGGGAAAAATCCCATCGCCTAGATCACTTTGAGCCGCCATTCATGGAGGAATTCAACAGAGTAGCACTAGGCATTTCCTCAGGCTCGCCGTTGGACCCATTACCGCATAGAATCTGGAAAGAGCTGAGCTTGGAGCTATTTCCGATTACTAGACAAATCTGTAATCAATCACTGTCCAGTGGGTCAGTGCCGGACCGCTGGAAACAAGCGGTGGTGACACCTTTGCTGAAGAAAGCAACAATGGACCCAGCATGCCCTAAGAATTACAGACCTATCTCCCTGTTGCCCTACCCAATAAAAATCATAGAGCGGGTGGTCAGTAAGGCACTCTCCCAGTTTCTAGAAACTAACGATATACTGGAAGATGTGCAATTTGTTGGACGATCTTCGAATGCGGACGGACAGGGGGCAGTCAGCAATACTGATTCTGCTTGACCTGTCCGCCGCTCTTGACATGGTTAACCATGAGATACTTCTAGCCAGGCTTAAGGGCATAGGGATAGTAGGCATAGCATGGAAATGGTTCCAATCGTACCTCTCCAATAGACGACAGGCAGTGGCTCTTTTACCATTTCAATCTGAGTTCACTAACAATCCACATGGTGTTCCTCAGCGGTCTGCTATCAGCCCTATATTATTCAATGTCTATTTGAGACCATTGTTGGCTGACATTAAAGCTCACAACGTTAGCCTTATTAATTACGCAGATGACACGCAGCTCATCCTGTCATTGGAGGGAGACCAATTTACTGCCCTGGAAGATTTCCACACCTGCATGAAAGATGCATCAAACTGGCTGAGAGAAAATTCTCTTCAATTTAACGCAGACAAGACAGAGATCCTGTGCTGCGCCGCAAGTAAAGTTCCTCGCCTACTGCCAAATGATTTCTGGCCTATACCGACTGATATTCCTTCAAGACCTTCAGAGACGGTGCATAATTTAGGAGTGGTGTTCGATGACAAACTGTGCATGGAAACCCAGATCAACAAAACTGCTGGATGCTGCTTTGGCCTCATCAGGGTGCTCCGAAAGATCCTCCCGAAGCTACCCTCACAGGCCAGAGCACTGGGAGTCAGAAGCGCTATCTTGAGTAGACTGGACTAATGTAACACACTGCTGTTAGAGTCTCCAAAGTACTTAATTGAGAGACTGCAGAGGGTCCAGACATTGGCGGCCAAGCTGTCTTTATCAAGACCAAGATACTCATCCTCCTCGCGAACGCTGGCAGAGCTACATTGGCTTCCAGTGTCAGAAAGGATTAAGTTTAAATCCCTCTGCCTGGTGTTCAAGGCTCTGCAGGGTACTGGACCCAAACCCACGCAGTACAAATTTTCATGGTATGTCCCCACCCGGAGTTTACGCTCATCCTCGGCCAATCTGGTTAAGGTGCCCAAATTCAGAAAGGTAAAATCAGGTGGCAGAGCTTTCAGCATTGCGGCAGCAAGGCTTTGGAACAGACTCCCTACTAATATCAGGCAGTCAGAAGATCTGATGCAGTTTAGGAAAGGAGTCAAAACCTGGCTCTTTCCCAGGGATTGAAGCATCCCATAATCAGCCTGCCTCTATCAATCTGCTCGCGATCGTATATCCATCTACGGCTGATTTGAGCACGTATGACAGCGCCAGGATACCCTTTGGGGACAGTGCGCTTTACAAGTGCTTAATACAATACAATACAATTTCGATGCTCACTGCTCTGTGTGCTTGTCAGCCTGTCTCCAATTCACATCTGGGTGCTGGGGGGACAGCTGCATCTGTGCATTCCTGATAGAAGGTAGAAACCTGGGGTTCAAGGGAAACTGTGAACCTCTCACCCTGAGGGGCCTCTCTGGGACAGTTACGTGGGGGTGGAATTGGCACCAGCATTACAGGGGGCAGGGTCTTGGCCCCACTAAAGATAGTGATCAAACCTGCCGGGGTAGGATGGCAGACATGATAAAATTTAGAGGGGGCCTGTGCATTCCAAAGGTGGCCTTTTGAACTGATCATATCTTCAAAGGCCATAGCGGGTATAGGTACTGGGGCTCTGGCCTCCGAAAGTAGAGACGCTTTTGGATTTGGAACCATACTACGCTGATTTGCCGCTGGGACATTAACAAGAGGAATCATAAGTGCAGAAAGCACTGCAACTGGATTATCCGCAGACTTGTGGTGGCCTGGAGCTTGTCATGCTCTAGGAAGGGGACTATCACTTGGTGGATTTTGCCTGGACGTTGCTGGCCTGCAGCTAAGTGTCAACTGTTATGGCCGGCGTCCATAAGTACTTTCCAAGGTCCGGTTGGCTGGCCTCCTGTCCACGAGATCCCATGGACACAAAGGATCTCTCCATTTCCATAAGATCATAAGGACCACGTAGGGTGCAGCGAACTGGTGGAAGTGATTGTCGGTTGGGTCAAGGACCGTCCTGACATACAACATCATCACACCGTGCAGAGGAATGTGCTCGTAAAGATCCGCAGCCCATCTGAGGTGCCAGGATGTGAGGAGTTCGAAGAGTACAGGGAAAGGTTGTAGAGTCCGAGGGGCCTGTGCTTGCAACCAGTGGACCTGTAATAGCTTGTGCTCCAGAGTGTGTGTTGCCCAAGTGGTGTTGGGGGACCTGAGCTGGGAGCTGAGAATGTCTTCAACATCCAGATTGGAAGAACGACAGTGTCTGACATGACGGCCTCCATCCGAGGTCACTGGCTTCCTCTTCATGGACCCACACCGCAAGGTACTTTGTTGTGGAGAACATCGTGACGGGGCCCAAGGGGTTTCGTGTGTGCCTTGTGGGCACCTACGGCTGGATGTCGGGAGCTACGGCAGCTCGCACATCCGTCTGAGGGGAAACACTTCTCCAGACTGCGTGCAGCTACCTGGGTCACAACCTTTTGTCTACGGGGTGGTTAGCGATCCAGCACTCGTGTAGGTACTGCTGGACACCTGGAGGTCTAATCCAGATGGACAAAACTACGTAACTGTTTCTTTCCATTTTAGGTGGTTCCGTCAATCTAATCTACCTGGCGCCAGAAGAGGCAACGTGTATTGTTGGCTGGTGTTGTTGACTGACTGTGGGGCTGGTTCAAGAGGTGTAGTCAAAGAACTCCGATTGCTTGATCATTGCAACTGCTGAAGGTATGCATATTTGGGGAATACCTCTGACAAGGGCATATATGTTCATGCCGTACTGCTGGTAATTGTAAAGTTTGATAATTGCATATAACTATAAAGAGTATATAGAATATAAATCTCATTTTGATATCAATGTGAGTGTAATACAAAGACCAGCGTTTTATAAATACAATGTGGAGTCCTTTTTGTGGTGTACGCAGTGTGTTGCGAGGGTGGTGTTGTGCCAGCACTTTACACTTGGGCCCTGAGGATAAGCCTGACTGTTCAGGTCCAAGCTACCTAAGGGTGAGAAATGCAAAAACAACAGTTGATGGACAGAATGCAGAACAATGTCAGACATTCACCCCAGTACAGAGATCTGGGCCTAAATCCATCGTTTTTTTGCTCATCATGCCATTCCAGTTTGAACCCAGCCATATGCAAATCAGTCTTGACCCTGTGCCTCATGGGAACAGTCCAGCCCGAAATGCCAATCCAGGTCCTCCCTGGACTGCAAACAAGCATCCTAGGACCGGGTTCGGGGTTTCACCCCTCTTCAGCCAGGATAGCTTGATTTCAGTGGCATGGAGAGCACGGGACCTACGTCTAGGCATACCCGTCCCACTCGGGGTGACAAATGCAAAAACAAGTTGATGGACAGAATGCAGAACAATGTCATACATTCACCCCAGTACAGAGATCTGGGCCTAAATCCATCATTTTTTTGCTCACCATGCCATTCCAGTTTGAACCCAGCCATATCCAAACCAGTCTTGACCCTGCGCCCAATGGGAACAGTCCAGCCCAAATTGCCAAGCCAGGTCCTCCCTCACTAAGGGTGAGCGCAGGTTATCAGACAAGTGTATCATACTCATTGTAGGAGAGTAGGGTCTGCTATCCTATGGTCACCCCAAATTTTTGCTTTTTGCTTCACTGGTTTTTGACATATTGAGGCTGTGGGCCTGCTAATCAGACCCCCAGCCTGCTGTTCTCTCTACTAAATTGACACTATGCACTTTAGGTGCAGAACCAATTGGAACTGGATCACCCTGTGAGCCCCTGTACCAGTGAACACTAGGTACCCAGGGCATTGGTGTATCTAAGGCCTACCAGGGGCTGAAGCATGTATTGTGCCACCCCTGGCCTGGCCTAACAATTTGACACAACTGGCTGATCACTCAGCTGGGGTAAGTTGGTGTAACCACCTCTTACTTAGGTGTAGTATACCTATACCTAACCTTAAATGGGACACATGTTAACCTATAAGTCACTCCTATGGCAGGCCTTAACAATCCTGAAGGCAGAGTGCTTGGTTCCATGTGAGATGGTGCTCTGGCATGAGCTGAGCCTGTCTGCAGTGGTCGGAACAACTTCCTTCTACCGTTTCCAGATATCGCCATACCATATACTCTTAAGTGCATTATGAACCTCGCGGTTAAATGCTATCTTTGGTTTGGCTTTATCAAAACATGTCGAGTAAGGTGTCATACGAATTGGAATACTAACCCCTCGCCAATTCTGGCGACGGGGTTAGCATTCCACCCTTCTAGAGGGACACGACATGTACAGATCCTGAAACCCGGGTAAAATCAGACATAGCCTCAGCTCCACAAAATGGACGCTGCCACCACAGACACAAGTCTGCCCTCCTGCTGCTGGGAGTCCTTCCAGCTTGGGAGACGTGGACAAAGGGTTTCCTGCCAGGGGAGGTGCGTGCACCACCCCAGACAGGATTTTGTGTATTGGTCAGGTAGGGCTTGAATAGAATCAGACATGCCTGAGGCTCACAAGGAGCCTCGGTGCATATGCCAGTTCAAACCGGTCCTGGGGCACACCAGCCCCGGACCTGGGGCGAGCTGGACAAAGGATTGGGGGTGTAACCACCCCCCTTCCTGGTCCCACCCTTAGGGAGGGACCTAGCAGGTAGTCCGGTCCCTAGAATCCGCTTAAAGGTAGGAGCTGTGTCCTAAGACTTCAGACATCCTGGAATCAACTTGAAACTAAGAAGAAGACGGGAACTTCGACGTTCTGCTGCACAGAAGACTGAAGGAAATCTCCCCTGTGGTCAGGGAGTGACCATCTTGCAAGCACCATCCAGCGAATCGACGTCTGCTTTGCCGCCACCTCCTGCCGGAGCCCGAGCCCAGAGACCGACAAGAACTGGACCTCCAGACCTCTCACAGCCCGATCCACAGTCCCTACAAAGAAGGAACCCGTGGAGGCACCGAGACACGTGGAGCCAGCCATCTTGGAAGACACTCGACAAGCTGCAAGCGCGACAACAGAGGCTCCCTCCGAGTTGTGCTTTCGGTCCTGAGAAGCCCAACACCCGAGCAGCATCTGCACCAAAGGTGAGCCCTCCAGCATCTCCACGATCTGCGTGGGGCCCCTCTGCACTTTGCAACTTGACGCGCCTGCCCGGTCCCTGGCCTGTTGGCTAGTGGCCATCTTGGCGAACTATCTTGAAAACTACAACACTGGTCTGGTTGCTCCAGACCAGAGGAGCAGCCCCTCTGACCTTGCTAGTCGGAACTACAAGCTTTCTTCAATTCCTGCGAGTCCGGCTTTTGCCAAGGCTTGTTTGCTTCTTTTGAGTCGCCAACACCGCCGACAGCGAGAGCCTGCGTGGGACAGCTCGTGAACCGACTCCTGGACGTCGTCGACCTTCAGGGACCACGTGGCTGCAGAGACAAGCTACACCTCTTCACCTGTTTGCACCCGACATCGCCTGGTACCTACCTGGTGTCACGCCGGTCACTGGCTAGTGACTGTGAACACTGTCCCCTCTGCTTACAGGTCTTCTACAACTCCGATCCACCCTTGGATCCACCGCATCTCTTCTGGACCAACCGCCTGCAGCATCTTTGTCGTCAGGCTCCATTGAACAGATAGACGAAACCCGACGCACTTCGAGCCCTATGCACCCGCTTCCTGTGGGTGAGGTAAAGCTGGCACTCCGGTGCCCAAGTGTAGAGTAACATCTCTAATGTCTAGGTTTGAAGTCTTGATTTCTTAGTCCAAGCAGAAGATCCTTCTAGCAGTAACTTTTGAACTTTTACGCACCCATTGAAAACCTATGGGAGCCCGCGTGTAACTTTCCTCACTGCACACGCGACCCGTGGGCCTCCTGGTCACTAACTAAAGTTAGCTCCTTGTAGGCCCAGCGATTCTAGAGGCCCCAGGCCTTTTCCCTTTCCTAGTCGTGGTACTTATACCACTATTTTAGTATATGGTTTGAGCGGCCACCAGGGCCTATCCATATAAAGTGGTGCAACTTCTGTATATTGTGATACTTTCTTGTTTAACGATTTGTGCTCCTGTGCTCATAAAGAGTCTAGGGGATACTTTGAGTAATAAATACATATATATTTTGAATATATATCTGTGTGGTGTCCTTTCATTGGTATAAAGGGGGGTTACATATGGTAAAACAGCTTGCTTCACATGCATAAACGAGTTTAGCCTGAAAGACTGCTTAGCCTACGCTACCACTAGGGCAGCTGGTCCGAAAAGCTTGACTTACAACCACACCATAAGGGTCGCTTGGCATGGCACAAGGTGGTCACTTTAACTAGTGAACATCATATACCAGGCCAACTTCTCACATTGGTGAGCAGCGGTTGGGATTTGAGCTTGCTGTTGTTTTACCTCTGTAATCTCTTTGTTACCAATTGAAAGATCATACAGGTACCTTTAGGTACATATAAAACAAGTTAGTTATATACTTAAGTTCTACTGAACTTAGTTGTTGTAGAGCAAAGGGAGTAGCACACCCTGACTACAACTACTAGATAGGTTTAGTAGGAAAACCCAAGTGTAGGTAGTTGCAACACATCCACCCACACTTAAGAGCAATGGCTGGGGCAGAGGGGTCCAACGTACCCATCTCTGTCGAGAGTGACCCCCAGAGGGCACCATCCATCTTTGCTACCCTAAACCAGAATGAGCTCAGGCAGTTGGCTAATATCAGGGGCCTTAAACAGCCCAGGAACCCTACCTCTGCTGAACTCAGAGAACTCTTACAAGCTGATGAAGATCAGAGAGCTCTCAAGAAAGCCTCCCAGTTAGGCCCCTTAGGGACTGGAACAGGAGGCCCTCCTTCTGAGGATGCCACTGAAGCACCCCTTCCTAACAGTCGCCCCTTAGTTGAGAATCAGACTACAGATGATGAGGATCAGCATAGGGACAAGGATGACAAAGGGGATGAGTCTGATAGTAGCAGTAATTCTGATGGGAGAAATAGCCCAGTGCCAGGTGCTATACTTGGCTCAGCTAACGTAAGACTATTTGGGACTGACAATGGGTTCCCCCCATTGAATCTCCCTAGTGGACTTAACCAGGGGTTTGGGAGACAGAGGAATCACTCAGGTGACTCTAATGCCTCTCATGCCTCTAAAGGCTCTCAGGGTCACTCCAGAAGAAGGATGACCAGCCCTCAGAGGAGGGAGCATGAGGCCAGAATGCAAGAAGCCCAGCTGAGGATCAGGAAACAGGAGCTAGAAGTGGCCCTGATGGAAGAGAAACTGAGCAAGGCTAGGCAACCTAGAGAGAGTGGGTCTATACCCACTGGTGGCAGCATTGTCCCGAGGGACAAAGATAGGGTCTTTGATAATAGGAACCTGTCCAAGGTTGTGCCCCCCTACAAAAGTGGGGATGATATCCACAAGTGGATGACTGCTCTTGAGAGAGCCTGCAAAGTGCAGCAGGTTCCTGAAGACCAGTGGGCAGCAATCGTATGGCTCTCCTTTGAAGGTAGAGGCAGAGATAGACTCCTCACTGTTAGAGAGGAGGATGTCAGAAACTACAGAGTCCTGAAGAGTGTCCTAGTTGATGGGTTAGGCTTAACCACTGAACAGTACAGGTTAATGTTCAGAGACACCCAGAAGACACAGACTCAGGACTGGTCTGAATACATTGAATGTGCCACTAAGGCTTTGGAGGGTTGGTTGCTGGGAAGTAAGGTTTCAGATTATACAGGATTGTACAATTTGATGATGAGAGAACAAATTTTAAATAATTGTCAAAACCAGCAACTGCATCAACACTTGGTTGACTCGGATCTGACCTCTCCCCAAGAATTGGGAAAGAAGGCAGACAAATGGGTCAGAACCAGGGTTAAGCAAAAGAACCAGAACCAGGGCCAAGGGGGTGATCAGAAGAAAACAGACCAAAAGGGTGATCAGAAATCCAAAGACCAGAAGTCTTCAACAGAGCCCCAAAGTAGTACTAATGAGGGTGGGTCCCAACAATCTAAAGGAAAAAAGAAAGAAGGTCCAAAGAAACCCTGGTGCAAATCTTGCAAGAATACAACTCACTGGACTAGTGATTGTAAGAAGGGTGGAGCCCCCAACACTGTTGCCCCTAAGGCACCTGCTCCCAGTAGTACTGTTAGCAGTGTTGGTCCCCAGACAAATGGTGTAGTGGGAATCACTATGGGAACTGAAGGAGATTCTGACTTGGACAGAACCCTTACACAGGCAGTCTTGATCTGTGATGGGGACATGGATTTGTCCCTGACTGTGAGCCCCAGTAACCTGGGCAAGTACAGACAGACTCCATTGATAAATACAAAAGTGGCTCAAGCCTACAGGGACACATGTGCCAGTGTCACTATGGTGACACCAGGCTTTCTGGATCCTGGACAGTACATACCAGTTGAGAATTACCTGGTGACCAATGCCAGCAATACCACTACTTCCCATAGTGTGGCTATTGTTAACTTCTCATGGGGAGGGGTAACTGGCCTCAAAAGGGTTGTGGTTAGTGCAGACCTCCCAGTAGAATGTTTGTTGGGCAATGACCTAGGGAGTTCCCTATGGTCAGAAGTGGAGTACAGGACACATGCAGAGATGTTAGGTATATCACCACATGTCCTTGCTGTGACCAGGTCACAGGCCAAAAAGTGCCTTACTGAACCTCAGGTCTTGGATCCTGGAACAATGGACCAAGCACCTACCAAGAAGAAGAACAGGAGGGTTAAGGCTGTGCCTTCCCCCCTGCCTCCAAGTGATGATCAGTCTTCCCAGGAGGAGGATCTTGAGAACCCTGAAGGAACTGTCCCTGAAGAGCTTGAACCTGACCAGGTTGAGTTTCTGGGGACAGGGGGACCTTCCAGGGCTGACTTGGGGCAGGCTCAGTTATCCTGTCCATCTCTTGAACCCCTCAGACAGCTGGCTGCTGCTGAGGCTGCTGGGAATGCTCAAGGTACCCATAAAGTGTATTGGGATGATGGGCTCCTTTATTCAGAGGCTAGAGACCCAAAACCTGGTGCAACCAGGAGGTTGGTTATACCTCTGCAATTTAGGGGCTTCCTTCTTACCTTGGCCCATGATATTCCTCTAGCAGGACACTTAGGCCAGAACAAGACCTGGGACAGGCTTGTCCCTCACTTTCACTGGCCTCACATGAATGAAGATACCAAGGAGTTTTGTCGCTCCTGTGTAACCTGCCAAGCCAGTGGCAAATCAGGTGGCACAACAAAGGCCCCCCTAATACCACTACCTGTGGTGGGGGTTCCCTTTCAAAGAGTGGGAATAGATATAGTGCGTCCCATGGATCCCCCCACTGCATCTGGGCACAGATTTATACTGGTGGTAGTGGATCATGCCACCAGGTATCCAGAGGCAACTCCCCTTAGGACCACAACAGCTCTTGTTGTGGCCAGGGCCCTACTGGGAGTATTATCCAGAGTGGGGTTTCCTAAGGAGGTGGTTTCTGACAGAGGAACCTACTTCATGTCAGGATACTTGACAGCTATGTGGAAGGAATGTGGTGTCAACTACAAGTTCACCACTCCTTATCACCCACAATGCAATGGGCTTGTTGAGAGATTCAACAAGACCCTAAAGGGTATGATCAAAGGATTACCTGAAAAGCTCAGGCGAAGATGGGACATCCTTCTACCCTGCCTTCTGTTTGCTTACAGAGAGGTCCCACAAAAAGGAGTTGGCTACAGCCCCTTTGAATTGTTGTTTGGGCACCCTGTAAGAGGCCCCCTATGTCTGGTGAGGGAAGGATGGGAGTTACCTCTCAAAAAGCCTAAACAAGACATAGTGGACTATGTACTTGGTCTCTGCTCCAGGATGGCTGAGTACATGGAGAAGGCATCCAAAAACCTTGAGGCAAGCCAGGCCTTACAGAAAGCTTGGCATGACCAAAAGGCTGTCTTGGTTGAGTTTCAGCCAGGACAGAAGGTATGGGTGTTGGAGCCAGTGGCCCCAGCAGCACTCCAAGACAAATGGTCTGGACCCAATACAATCCTGGAAAAGAAGGGAGAGGTTACCTACTTGGTGGACCTAGGCACTCCCAGGGGTCCCCACAGGGTACTCCATGTTAACAGGTTAAAAGCATATGTTGACAGGGCAGACATGGGCTTGCTCATGGCTACAGATGAGGGGCAGGAGGAAGAGAGTGACCCTCTCCCAGACCTGTTGTCTCAGAACCCTGAAGATGGTTCAGTTGAAGGAGTGACCCTTGGAGGCAACCTCACTGAGCATCAGCAGATTGAATGTAGACAAGTTCTACAATCATTTCAGCATATGTTCTCATTGATACCTAGTCAAACTGATTGGTGTACCCATGTGGTGGACACTGGTGACAGTCTTCCTGTGAAGAACAAACTTTACAGGCAACCTGACCATGTCAGGGACTATATAAAGGCTGAGGTACACAAAATGCTGGAACTGGGTGTCATTGAGCCCTCAGAGAGCCCCTGGGCTAGCCCAGTGGTTCTGGTCCCCAAACCTCACACCAAAGATGGCAAGAGAGAGATGAGGTTCTGTGTGGATTACAGAGGACTCAATGCTGTCACTAGGACAGATGCACATCCTATTCCAAGATGAGCTCATAGATAAACTGGCTTCTGCTAAGTTTTTGAGCACATTTGATTTGACAGCTGGCTATTGGCAAATCAGGTTAGCTGAGGAGTCTAAGGCCAAAACAGCATTTTCAACCCCAGGTGGGCACTACCAATTTTTGGTGATACCCTTTGGTCTGAAGAATGCACCTGCCACCTTCCAAAGGTTGGTGAATCAAGTCCTTACTGGGTTGGATGACTTTTGTGCAGCATATCTTGATGACATTGCTGTCTTTAGCTCCACCTGGGAGGATCACCTGATCCTCCTGAAGAAGGTACTTGAGGCACTGCAAAAGGCAGGCCTCACTATCAAGGCTACTAAGTGCCAGATAGGGCAGAGTAAGGTTGTGTACTTGGGCCACCTTGTAGGTGGAGGCCAAGTTCAACCACTGGAGAGTAAGATACAATCCATCAAGGACTGGTCTCCTCCAACCACCCAAACTCAAGTCCGAGCTTTCTTGGGCTTGACTGGGTACTACAGGAAGTTTGTTAAGAACTAGGGGTCCATTGTGACTCCTCTTAATGATCTGACATCCAAAAAGATGCCCAAAAAGGTTTAGTGGACAGTAAGCTGTCAAAAGGCATTTGATGACCTGAAGGAGGCCATGTGCTCTGCACCTATCCTGAAAAGTCCTGACTACTCCAAAGAGTTTATTGTCCAAACAGATGCTTCTGAGTTGGGTGTGGGAGCTGTGCTGTCACAACTTAATGTAGATGGTCAAGACCAACCCATTGCTTTCATTAGCAGAAGGTTGACCCCCAGAGAGAAGAATTGGTCAGCTATTGAGAGGGAGGCCTTTGCTGTGGTGTGGGCCCTGAAGAAGCTGAGGCCATACTTGTTTGGCACTCACTTCAAGATTCAGACCGACCATAAGCCCCTCTTGTGGCTAAATCAGATGAAGGGTGAAAACCCCAAACTGCTTAGGTGGTCCATTTCCCTACAGGGGATGGACTTTACAGTGGAGCACCGGCCAGGTACAGACCATGGGAATGCAGATGGTCTCTCCAGGTACTTCCACTTAGGACATGAAGACGAGACTGGTCAAGGCTAGTTTAATGTCCCTGCGTTTGGGGGGGGGGGTTGTGTAGGAGAGTAGGGTCTGCTATCCTCTGGTCACCCCAAATTTTTGCTTTTTGCTTCACTGGTTTTTGACATATTGAGGCTGTGGGCCTGCTAATCAGACCCCCAGCCTGCTGTTCTCTCTACTAAATTGACACTATGCACTTTAGGTGCATAACCAATTGGAACTGGATCACCCTGTGAGCCCCTGTACCAGTGTACACTAGGTACCCAGGGCATTGGTGTATCTAAGGCCTACCAGGGGCTGAAGCATGTATTGTGCCACCCCTGGCCTGGCCTAACAATTTGACACAACTGGCTGATCACTCAGCTGGGGTAAGTTGGTGTAACCACCTCTTACTTAGGTGTAGTATACCTATACCTAACCTTAAATGGGACACATGTTAACCTACAAGTCACTCCTATGGCAGGCCTTAACAATCCTGAAGGCAGAGTGCTTGGTTCCATGTGAGATGGTGCTCTGGCATGAGCTGAGCCTGTCTGCAGTGGTCGGAACAACTTCCTTCTACCGTTTCAAGATATCGCCATACCATATACTCTTAAGTGCATTATGAACCTCGCGGTTAAATGGTTTGGCTTTATCAAAACATGTCGAGTAAGGTGTCATACGAATTGGAATACTAACCCCTCGCCAATTCTGGCGACGGGGTTAGCATTCCACCCTTCTAGAGGGACACGACATGTACAGAACCTGAAACCCGGGTAAAATCAGACATAGCCTCAGCTCCACAAAATGGACGCTGCCACCACAGACACAAGTCTGCCCTCCTGCTGCTGGGAGTCCTTCCAGCTTGGGAGACGTGGACAAAGGGTTTCCTGCCAGGGGAGGTGCGTGCACCACCCCAGACAGGATTTTGTGTATTGGTCAGGTAGAGCTTGAATAGAATCAGACATGCCTGAGGCTCACAAGGAGCCTCGGTTCATATGCCAGTTCAAACCGGTCCTGGGGCACACCAGCCCCGGACCTGGGGCGAGCTGGACAAAGGATTGGGGGTGTAACCACCCCCCTTCCTGGTCCCACCCTTAGGGAGGGACCTAGCAGGTAGTCCGGCCCCTAGAATCCGCTTAAAGGTAGGAGCTGTGTCCTAAGACTTCAGACATCCTGGAATCAACTTGAAACTAAGAAGAAGACGGGAACTTCGACGTTCTGCTGCACAGAAGACTGAAGGAAATCTCCCCTGTGGTCAGGGAGTGACCATCTTGCTAACGCAAGCACCATCCAGCGAATCGACATCTGATTTGCCGCCGCCTCCTGCCGGAGCCCTAGCCCAGAGACCGACAAAAACTGGACCTCCAGACCTCTCACAGCCCGATCCACAGTCCCTACAAAGAAGGAACCCGTGGAGGCACCGAGACACGTGGAGCCAGCCATATTGGAAGACACTCGACAAGCTGCAAGCGCGACAACAGAGGCTCCCTCCAAATTGTGCTTTGGGTCCTGAGAAGCCCAACACCCGAGCAGCATCTGCACCAAAGGTGAGCCCTCCAGCATCTCCACGATCTGCGTGGGGCCCCTCTGCACTTTGCAACTCGACGCGCCTGCCCGGTCCCTGGCCCATTGGCTAGTGGCCATCTTGCCGAACTATCTTGAAAACTACGACGCTGGTCTGGTTGCTCCAGACTGGCCCCTGCTGCCCTCCAAAGGAGCAGCCCCTCTGACCTTGCTGGTCAGAACTACAAGCTTTCTTCAGTTCCTGCGACTCCGGCTTTTGCCAAGGCTTGTTTGCTTCTTTTGAGTCGCCAACACCGCCGACAGCGAGAGCCTGCGTGGGACAGCTCGTGAACCGACTCCTGGACGTCGTCAACCTTCAGGGACCACGTGGCTGCGGAGACAAGCTACACCTCTTCACCTGTTTGCACCCGACATCGCCTGGTACCTACCTGGTGCCACGCCGGTCACTGGCTAGTGACTGTGAACACTGTCCCCTCTGCTTACAGGTCTTCTACAACTCAGATCCACCCTTGGATCCACCGCATCTCTTCTGGACGGACCGCCTGCAGCATCTTTGTCGTCAGGCTCCATTAAACAGATAGACGAAACCCGACGCACTTCGAGCCCTATGCACCCGCTTCCTGTGGGTGAGGTAAAGCTGGCACTCCGGTGCACAAGTGTAGAGTAACATCTCTAATGTCTAGGTTTGAAGTCTTGATTTTGTAGTCCAACCAGAAGATCCTTCTAGCAGTAACTTTTGCACTTTTACGCACCCATTGAAAACCTACGGGAGCCCGCATGTAACTTTCCTCACTGCACACGGGACCCGTGGACCTCCTGGTCACTAACTAAAGTTAGCTCCTTGTAGGCCCAGCGATTCTAGAGGCCCCAGGCCTTTTCCCTTTCCTAGTCGTGGTACTTATACCACTATTTTAGTATATGGTTTGAGCGGCCACCAGGGCCTATTCATATAAAGTGCAACTTCTGTATATTGTGATACTTTCTTGTTTAACGATTTGTGCTCCTGTGCTCATAAAGAGTCTAGGGGATACTTTGAGTAATAAATACATATATATTTTGAATATATATCTGTGTGGTGTCCTTTCATTGGTATAAAGGGGGGTTACATATGGTAAAACAGCTTCCTTCACATGCCTGAAAGACTGCTTAGCCTACGCTACCACTAGGGCAGCTGGTCCGAAAAGCTTGACTTACAACCACACCATAAGGGTCGCTTGGCATGGTACAAGGTGGTCACTTTAACTCGTGAACATCATATACCAGGCCAACTTCTCACACTCATCCTATCTAGAACTGTGGATTCTGACTGCCTCAATGCGTCCAAGCCGGCTGGAAACCACTGGGTCTAACAACCTGACAAGTCAATTCCCTCTGACATGTCCATGAAGACAACTTGGGGCTGTTCACAGATGAGAAGTGGCCGGAATGCTTAGATGGCCCCACGGGAGGAAGCCATTGATGCGCACCCAGTCTGAAATATCCAGTTAAAATACGTACACAGAACATATCTCACTAGACAGAGACTGGTGGTTGGGGCGGATCTACCCTAATGAATATCTGCAATGTGGAGGCAGCCAGGGGGATTTTCTACACATTGTGTGGTTGTGCGGTAAGATTAGACCTTTCTGGGAAGGGGTAATTCACACCCTGTGGAAGGTATGGGATGGCAGATGGAAGGCCACTTAACTATTCTTTCTGAGTTAGAGACCCACAGAGATTGCCCGGCCCTTCTACACATTGTCGGTGCTCGTGCTAAGAGAGCTAGCCGCAGACAGTGGCGCAATAGACAACCACCAAAATTGGAAGGTTGGAGGTAGATGATGGATCCTTGCATGACCCTCAAGATTCTGAAACATAAGGCCAGGGTTGTCCCCAGAAATACTACCAAATATTGGGAGAATTGGGGGCAACGCAGGGGACTGGAAAACGCCAGGGACAAGGGAATGAGGAATTGTAATGTCGTCAAATTTAAATCATACGTTAATAAGATTAGACGAAGCGATGATATATTTCTAAAGGTCTGCATGATCTTTCGTGTAGTGACCAGGGCTTTAAGTGGGCCGGGTCTCACCGGTGCTGAGCACCGGCAGTTTTTTAAAGGGAGCCTCGAAACGGGTCTCTATGGGGCTCTGTATTGTGCCCTGGCACAGGCGGTCCGTTTTTTTCCAGACTGCAGTGACAGCAGGCACATGGATGTGCGCTGCTCACACTGCTCCCTTCTCACTAGTGGAGAAGGTACCACATGACGTCATGCCAGGTGAGCGTTGTAGGGGAAGGGAAATCCTTTAAGAGAGTCATTTTCTCTTCTTTTTGAAACTCGGAGGCAGCAACATCGTCGCGGTGTCACCGGGGCTTAAGTGGAAGCTTTTTCAATTTTTTATACAAACCATAGTTGCTACTTATTTATCTTATTCAACTAATAACCACTGACAAAGCCAATAGTCCTAACTTGTTGTAGGTATGATGTTACGTGTTGTATCATATCTGGATGCAATGACAAACAGCAAAATACAAGTCGGGCGGCACACTATGCTAAGCACAAATTTTTAGTTTAGGTGTTTTAATCCACGCCCGTAATTACATTGGCCACGCACCTTTATGAGACCCCCCCTTCCCAGTTTTTTCATAACATAACACGTATTTGTAAAGCGAACGTTCACCCGTAGGTATCTTGGTGCTGAATAACAGATGTTTATTGTTACCCAACTCAATGATACTCATTTTATCGACGTCAGATGGATGAAAGGCTGAGTGGACCTGCCCTGGTAGTGACCATGTGGGGTCAGCACAGGATGCGTAAGCTTTATCTCACAAATGCCAACAAAACTGTTTATTAAAAAAAATAAATAGAGGGTTGTTCCCATGTTTTTAAATTGTTACATTTTTCACAGAGACTTTCTAAAAATTGTGCAATATTTAAACAAAAATGCGAATTGTGCGATTTTTTTGCAAAATTGGATGAGGCGAAATCCCGGAGCTGCTTAGTTTCACTTGAACTTTATTAAACATGTGACTGACCTCTGAATACTTACATCTCTGCACCTCCCCCAACTCACACGAATCACTTTGCAGACAGAAAACGCACCGCACTGACCTTAGTGGAAATTGCATTAATTTAATGATACTGCCTGGGCCCTGGAAGTGCATGACCGGAAGTCCCCAGGGCGGGACCATGGGCGTTGTGCCTGTCTGTCACAGCGCCGTGTGGATCCTGCAGTGCACAGAGGCTCTCCTCCAGGGGAAGCTGTTTCAAGAGTACTGTCAGGGCACTCTCTAACTCAGTGGTCTTGGCATCTACATAGCCTTAGTGTCTGTTTGATCTTGCGCACTCTAAAGTGTGCATACACTAATCTAGCATTCTCTTTGGGGCCGTTTTGATCTCTCTACCCTTTATTTACTTTTTTCATTTATCCATCTTCACTTAAATGTTATACTGTCCCTAACTGTTTGCATTATTGCCTGATCTTAAAATGGCTGTCTCGTTCAGCCTTATTAGTGGCTGTCCCGTGGAGCCCTATTTTCCTTAATATGGGAAAGTCTAGTCTTGTTTTTGAGGTAACTTGAATGCCATACCTAGTATGGCCACTCCCAGTGGCTGCTTCGATCTGACTCCTGGGAGGAGCGGGTGTGGCGGAAGCCGTCACCCTTGGACGAGCGGATGCAGAGTTTCCCGCCTGCAGCATGTGGACCACGTGCCTCATAGGGACAGAGGGTCGCACTCTAGGCCTGCCGCTCCTTTTAGAGTGGCCATACACTCCCAGGCTGCTGGGGTCTGCTCGCTTCCACACTCTTCTGCGCTTTGCTTCTGACAATGTGAGCAACGGTGGGTAAAGCTCAAACGCGTAACCGTGTAGCTCAGCGCACTCCCCTTAATTGTCTCCGTAACTCAAAAGTAATCTGGTTGAGTACCCATGGGGTATCGCTCACTGATCCAGAGCGTCTTCAATTATGGCCACTGTTTCACTGTCCACACTCTTCTGCGCTTTGCTTCTGTCAATGATAGCAATGGTGAAAAGAGCTCAAACGCTACAGCAGTTGCTCTTCTGAGCAGCTGTTCTCTCCCCGCTCCCACGCTCTTATGTACTCTACTTTCATACCGCAAGCAGCAGCAGCGAGTGTAACTCAAAAGGTGCAGAGTACCGCCCTCCCAGACTATATCATACGAAGCTCGCCTCTGGTTATCTTCAGTGCACTGTCCATCCCAAGACTGCCTCTTACTGTCTGTTCCTGTCTACCATTCCTGTCCACCCCTGGTCACAGGAAGTGGTGTCCAGCGCCTCTGTATGCTTCAGGGTCCTAGTGTCCTTCTCACAACACCACACATGAGATCAGACCCAAGTCAAAGGCCATTTCCTTAACTCTTGTCATGACACTCAAGAACAGAACAGCAATGGCTAACATGACCCCCAATCCTGAAACTACGCAGCATGGCTTGCTGAATTGAGAAGGATGAGTGTAAGACCGGCCTCGTGGCGTGGGCCCTCTCAACCAGCAAGCTACCCTGCAACCGCACCGATCCTCGATGTCACAGACTTCCGGCCCCCATGGCCCAACATCCCGAGGGCCGGCCAGATCCACAACACGCATGCCTGGCCGAGGGAGAGCGAAACCCCCCAAACCAGACCGAGAGGAGCCGACCCTGTCAAACCTCTGGTCTCTTCCCCGAGGGAGGTTTCGATCGACCACCAGGCCCCCGGTGAGCGGCCGCCTCGCCTGCTGGATGTCTGGAGTCCCTCCCGGACCCACATGAACAGATCAAAGGGGCCGAGCGACAGGAAGCCCCGACACACCGCCCCAGGCACCCAGACCCCTCTCGGCGAGGACTTCGGACTTCAAAGAGGAGGGGAAGTATAACAGGGGGTGCGGAAGGGACGGGAGGCAGAGAAGACCTGGACTGACAAGAGCCCGCTGACCTGGTCGCGGCTCGATCGCTCCCCGAACCGAAGAACTCTGAACCATCTGAGCCCTGCTGACGCTGTCGCGGCTACCCGAACTCTGAACCATCTGAGCCCTGCTGACGCTGTCGTGGCTCCCCGAACTCTGAACCATCTGAGCCCTGCTGACGCTGTCGCGGCTCCCCGAACTCTGAACCATCTGAGCCCTGCTGACGCGGTCGCGGCTCCCCGAACTCTGAACCATCTGAGCCCTGCTGACGCCGTCGCGGCTCCTCGAACTACGAACCTCCGGTGCCTGCTGAGTGACTCGCGGCCCGCTCCTCCAAGAGAATCGGCAGAGATTGCCGAGAGAAGCAACATCCCCTCAGCTCGAGGATTGAGAGCTGCGCGCCGGATACTCCGCAGAGACACTGATTCAAAGACTGTCCCGCTACCCCTTACCCCTCATCACGAGATCGCTGCCGCTTGTGGCACTAATTCTGCTCCTGCCTTCCGGATCATAAAGATCCCCGACAACCAACGATAAAGTCTATTGTCTTGCCAAGAATTACTGTGTGGTGTCCCTCTATCTGAAGAGAGTAGTGCAGCGTGTGCGATCCTAGGTACGAGACCCTTCCAGGAAGGGCCTCCCCGCTCTTGCTCGGCCTAACTTCTGGGAAAGGTGGGCCTCCGGGTGGTCAGGAA
The DNA here is from genome assembly GCF_964204655.1 of Triturus cristatus. Classification (NCBI taxonomy): domain Eukaryota; kingdom Metazoa; phylum Chordata; class Amphibia; order Caudata; family Salamandridae; genus Triturus; species Triturus cristatus. The sequence goes on from NC_140589.1 coordinate 47,075,016, forward strand.
CGTATTCCGCAGCCTCCCCGGGGAACGCTTTCCAACATTTGGTGGCAGGCGACAGGATCCGAGCCAACACCTAGAGATCGTGCAGTAGACGGCTAACGCACTACCCAGAAGAAATGGAAGGAGAAACTTCCCTAGGTGCCGCAGGCACCAACCCGAGCACGACATTCCGAGAGGACCAGTTGGAATCTTATACGCACCGAGAACTGAAACAATTTTGCAAAGACCTTGGAATCGCTACCACCGGACTAAGCACGAAAGAGGACTTCCAGGGAGTATTAAAAACCTGGGTCGAGGCGGGAACTCCCCGGACACAAACAGAAGGAGAACCTCCTAACGAACCACGAAGCACCCCGGGGAGGAACGGCGCCCCTGAGGGGGGCCTATCCCCAGAGGAACTAGCGGACCGAGAAAGAGGTCGCAACCACGAACTAGAACTAGCAAAATTAAAAATCGAAGGAGAGCTAAAACTGGCCGAAAAGAAGCTGGCGGTAGAACAGTTACGCCTACAAGGAGAACTCGAGGAAAAGAAACGACAAAGAGAACACGAAGAAAGAAAACTCCAACTGGAGCACGAACGTAGCCTGAAAGAGATCGAGCTCAAGGCTAAGAATGCGGAGGCCAGACCCTCGGAAACCCAGCCCCTCTCCTCCACCGTGGAACCAAAGGTCCACATCCCCAAAGATGTGGTGAAAGAATACTATAAGAACAACGACATCCAGCAATGGTTCAAAGCCTACGAAGTCGCCATGACCTCCCACAGAGTCCCGCAGAAAGACTGGGGGGCTGGGCTGTGGGGCCGGTTCCTGAGCGAGGGGAAAGATACCCTGCTGGACCTGCCCTCCACGGTGATGAACTCCTACAGTCACATGAAAGAGGCCCTAGTAGCCATATATGGGCTCACCCCTGAAATGTACCGGCAACGGTTTAGAGACTGCAAGAAGATACCCGGTACCACCTGGGTGGAGTACGTGAACTTTTACAGCCGGGCCTTGGACGGGTGGATCAAGGGCAGCAAGGTCTCCACCTTTGAGGAGCTGTTCGACCTAATCGCATGGGAACACTTGTCCGCTAATTGCTTTGTAGAGCTGCGCCAGCACCTCCTGGACAGCAAACTCACAGACCCTCGAAAACGGGCCGTCGAGGCTGACCGGTGGGTAAACACCCGGGCCTCCCGGGGTCCCGTGGGAGACTACGGTCGCCACAGTCAGGGACCCCCCCGCCAGAGGGGCGGCGGGAATCAAGGCCGGCCAAGGGAACTTCCGGGGGGATCCCCGCTCAGCCCCCCCAGAGGACAACCTCTGCCCTTTCCAGCTCCACCTCCGGCCAGCACCGGGCCACCGGGGAGGCCGGGGCCCCGCGTGAGGATCACCTGTTTCCGCTGCCAACAGACCGGACACTATGCCAGTGACCCTCAATGCCCCATGTACCAGCGAACCGCCACAACAACCCCGCCGTTTTGAAAAATGGGCTCCGTAGCCCTGGGGGAAGAGATGGAAGACTCCGAAGAATGGGAACCAGCCGCCATGGCCTTGGTCTCCCTAGGGGACCGGGAGATGGTCCCCGGAACGTCCCTGCCCGCCAACATGAAGAAGTACCGGCAGCAGGTGACGGTCAACGGTCACCGCGTCGAGTGCCTTCGGGACACGGGGGCGAGTGTCACGGCGGTTCATTGTCACCTGGTCTCCGAAGATCAGATCCTGCCCGGCGCCTTTTGTCCCGTCATATCCTCAGATAATTCCGAGAGCCTCTGCCGGATGGCCCTAGTTCCCTTCGAATGGGGGGGAGTCACCGGCAAGTTAAAAGTGGCGGTCCGAACCTCTCAGCCCGTGGACTGCCTCCTGGGCAACGACCTTGAGAATTCCCCGTGGGGACAAGTGGAACGAAGAGCCCATCTCGAGATGATAGGCCTACCCGAATGGGTATGCGCCACCACGCGCTCGATGACTCTCAGAGTGCCTTCCTCCGAGGGGGGGGAGGCCAGGCCGCGGAGCACCGCCACCATCCCCGAGGTCCAGGATGCGCCACCCGAGGCCAACGACCCCCTTCCGGACGAAGCGACCGTTCCCGACGAGGGGTCCGTGCCTTCCGACCCCGAACCCCTGACCGAGCTCGGGGACCTGCCGGAAATGGCCCAGTGGCACTGCGAAGGAGGCCCCTCCCGGGAAGAATTCTGCCAAGAACAATCCACCTGCCCTTCCCTCATTGGACCCCGACAACAGGCCGAGGCCCAAGCAGCAGGCGACCAGACCGGCACCCACTGGGTATACTGGGAAAACGGCCTCCTGTACAGCGAACAGAAGTCAGCCGAGTTGGGATCGGCCCGAGTACTGGTGGTACCCCTGCGCTTCCGAAGTCTCCTCCTGGGCCTGGCCCATGATGTACCCCTGGCCGGACACGTAGGCCAAGATAAGACCTACCAGCGACTCGTCACCCACTTCTATTGGCCCAAGATGCGAGCGAATGTGGAGGCCCACTGCAAGTCCTGCCTCACGTGCCAGGCCAGCGGAAAGAGTGGGGGGAAGCGCAAGGCTCCGCTACAACCCTTCCCCGTCGTCAGTACCCCTTTTGAGCGGGTAGGAATCGACATCGTGGGACCGCTGGACCCCAAGACCGCCCAGCTACCTCAGCACCTTCGACCTAACTAGTGGATACTGGCAGATTGCCCTCACCGAGGGAGCCAAGGAGCGCTCCGCCTTCTCCACCCCGGATGGGCACTACCGCTTTAGGGTGATGCCGTTTGGAATGGAGAATGCCCCGGCCACCTTCCAGCGGCTGGTGAACAGGGTCCTGTCCGGACTAGAGAGGTTCAGCGCAGCATACCTCGACGATATAGCGGTTTTCAGCTCCCAATGGACCGAGCACCTCCAGCACCTCCGACAAGTCCTGCTGGCTCTGCGCCGGGCCGGCCTCACCATCAAGGCCAGCAAATGTCAAATTGGGCACGGCTCCGTAACCTATCTGGGGCACCAGGTGGGAAGCGGGCAGGTCGCCCCCCTCCAGCCAAAGATCGACGCCATCTTGTCCTGGGAACCCCCCACGACCCAATTGGAAGTCCGGGCCTTCCTGGGCCTCACCGGTTACTACCGGAGGTTTATTAAGAACTATGGCAGCCTCGCAGGCCCCCTCACAGAGCTAACCTCCAAAAAACACCCCAAGAAAGTACAATGGACTCCCCCCTGCCAGAAAGCGTTCGACGCCCTAAAAGCCGCTATGTGTACGGCCCCGGTGCTTAAAGCCCCCGACTACGCCCAGGAGTTTGTGGTCCATACGGACGCCTCGGAACACGGCATCGGGGCAGTCCTCTCCCAGTTCGACGACAAAGTCATAGATCGGCCCATAGCCTTCATCAGCCGAAGGTTGCTACCCCGAGAACAGCGGTGGAGCACAATTGAAAGAGAGACCTTCGCAGTAGACTGGGCCCTCAAAAAGCTACGGCCCTACCTGTTCGGAACACACTTCCGAGTACAAACAGATCACCGACCCTTGCGGTGGTTGCTGCAGATGCGAGGGGAAAACCCCAAGCTGCTACGCTGGTCCATCTCCCTCCAGGGGATGGATTTCACTGTGGAACATCGCCCCGGGATGGACCACGCCAACGCGGACGGCCTGTCCCGATTCTTCCACTTCAGCGAGGAGAACCCCCAAGTGGATGGGTAGCTCTCCCCGCCTTTCAGCTGGGGGGGAGACGTGTAAGACCGGCCTCGTGGCGTGGGCCCTCCCAACCAGCAAGCTACCCTGCAACCGCACCGATCCTCGATGTCACAGACTTCCGGCCCCCATGGCCCAACATACCGAGGGCCGGCCAGATCCCCAACACGCATGCCCGGCCGAGGGAGAGCGAAACCCCCCAAACCAGACCGAGAGGCGCCGACCCTGTCACACCTCTGGTCTCTTCCCCGAGGGAGGTTTCGATCGACCACCAGGCCCCCGGTGAGCGGCCGCCTCGCCTGCTGGGTGTCTGGAGTCCCTCCCGGACCCACATGAACAGATCAAAGGGGCCGAGCAACAGGAAGCCCCGACACACCGCCCCAGGCACCCAGACCCCTCTCGGCGAGGACTTCGGACTTCAAAGAGGAGGGGAAGTATAACAGGGGGTGCGGAAGGGACGGGAGGCAGAGAAGACCTGGACTGACGAGAGCCCGCTGACCTGGTCGCGGCTCGATCGCTCCCCGAACCGAAGAACTCTGAACCATCTGAGCCCTGCTGACGCTGTCGCGGCTCCCCGAACTCTGAACCATCTGAGCCCTGCTGACGCTGTCGCGGCTCCCCGAACTCTGAACCATCTGAGCCCTGCTGACGCTGTCGCGGCTCCCCGAACTCTGAACCATCTGAGCCCTGCTGACGCTGTCGCGGCTCCCCGAACTCTGAACCATCTGAGCCCTGCTGACGCGGTCGCGGCTCCCCAAACTCTGAACCATCTGAGCCCTGCTGACGCCGTCGCGGCTCCTCGAACTACGAACCTCCGGTGCCTGCTGAGTGACTCGCGGCCCGCTCCTCCAAGAGAATCGGCAGAGATTGCCGAGAGAAGCAACATCGCCTCAGCTCGAGGATTGAGAGCTGCGTGCCGGATACTCCGCAGAGACACTGATTCAAAGACTGTCCCGCTACCCCTTACCCCTCATCACGAGATCGCTGCCGCTTGTGGCACTAATTCTGCTCCTGCCTTCCGGATCATAAAGATCCCCGACAACCAACGATAAAGTCTATTGTCTTGCCAAGAATTACTGTGTGGTGTCCCTCTATCTGAAGAGAGTAGTGCAGCGTGTGCGATCCTAGGTACGAGACGCTTCCAGGAAGGGCCTCCCCGCTCTTGCTCGGCCTAACTTCTGGGAAAGGTGGGCCTCCGGGTGGTCAGGAACGTATTCCGCAGCCTCCCCGGGGAACGCTTTCCAACAATGAGGATGTGGTAAGAACCATGTCCCATCTGCGTGAAACACCCACGGACCCCTCGGCTGAGCTTCACGAAATACTCAAAGAGAAAGCAGAACAAATCACCCACAAAACTAGGTGGCTGAAAAACAATTTCACAATATTATTCAACTATTTCATAGATCTTGAAAGCTAGGCTTAGTCAGAAGGTTTAATCAGATATGTAAAGTTGTGGGCATAGCTCTAAATGTGATGAGGATGAGAAGATGAACTCTTGAATTGGGGGTCACTATAGCAGAGATATTTTCAATTTTACCATGCCCATTTAAGGTAATGCTAGCAGGAAACCATGCAGTCCCTCTCTTGCTGCTCTATGCTGACTTCCTTGAACTTAATGTCATTTTCCTACTACGGTACCACAGTTATCTAGAAAGCAGTTCCTGTTTGATCATTTTTTGAACTTAAAGTAAAATTCTCTGCAAGGCTTAAAAATAGGAAACAGTTATTATCTAATGCAACTGATATAAAGTTTACAGTCCAGAATGATAACACCGCAATCTCTGCTCATACACATAACGTCAACATGTTTTCAGCACGTTAACCATTTCACTGACTTCCACAGAGCACCATCAGCTGTTCATGTTGGTCCGGGAGTCTGTCCATGAGTACATTTCTTCAAGTCTCTAAAGCCATACTCACATGGCGGGATTGCTCCCTACTGAGTATTCTCTGATTCCTTTGTATGTCCTGTCTTGATTCCATTGTCTTTTGGATGGACTACAACAGATAAAAGCCGAAGAGCGGTCGGACTCAGATTATATCTCCTTTTTAATCCACCTCACATCGGTCTTCAAGTGTTTCGCGAGGACATCTGTATAAGGGTCTAGTCTTCTATCTTGTCAATGCAAAGCACATCCCTTTGGTGGACTCCGTGGTAGTGACAGATTCAGGGCCTCAACCCGTGGACCTCGATGAGGAAACAGGTCTGGCCCGATTCAGAGCTTGGCCGATCTGTCTTGCTGTAGAGCCACCACGCTCAAAGACTCCATGAACGAATCATCTGTGGATCATATCACTGCGCTTGCTCCGGCCTATTTTAGTATCTCGCAATTATCTACTGGAACCCACTCTGGTCAGATGGAACTTTTTACTTGCCTGATAGCATGGAGGGAAAATCACCGTTATCACAATTACAGTCTGCAATTTTCCGTAATCAAAGACTCGAGACTTAATCTCTTGGCTCTCTGGTTTTTATTATCAACATAAAGATTTGGAGATACAAAGTCCTCAACACGAGGCACAACAAGTACATAGGCACTAAAACAAATGCTACTCTACGAAGAATCCGCATCCGGCTAAAAATAACTAAAAGTACAATCTCTAAAAGCATGAGGTAGAACACTACCAAGCAAATGTCGATACTAGGGACACTGAACCATACCATCTCTGTCCCTACTCTGTACTAGGTGACATCCCTACATAGCAATCCCTTGAGACCCTCATCAGAATAAAAGGTGTCAGAGCGAAACTTCCTAAGAAGTCCTCACTTAGAGAGCTTGGTCTAAGTTGCCCCCTCTACCCTTCGCCTAGCCGTCCTCTGCTTTGGGCTGCCCCGCTCTGCTCTGCCTCCACCCTCGGGGCGCTGTCCCTAATACAGTACCCCAAGTCTCCGAACACGCCCTTTGCGCCTCCTCTCCTTCCGGGGTCGTCTTTCAGTACTTTTCCACAGAGCGCTGTCCAGTTCCATCGTCCATCGCTTGGCCTTGAGTCCCAGACGCCATCCGCACTAGGAGTTACGATTGGCACATTCCAATACACTCCCATGTCTGGCTTTCTCTACATAATTCAAATTATGAACAAAGAGCTTCTCTACTAACGAGCAACTGTCCTTGCACCTGGGGTGAGATCATGCAAAGCAGACATTCTTCACATCTTTTAAGTTGCAATTTACTACAGCCTAAAACCTCTACTGGAATAAATCCTTTTTGGCCTATTGCCCTTGGCTAACATAAGAAAATACCAGGCCTTTCGCCTCAACGATATATGCGAATTCTGGCCACTACTTCGGTTACACAAGCAGGTTTCAATCACAGTATTGACATTTACGTCTTTCTTTCATGTGTGGTCAACCTAAACAACCTACAGACACGAAGTCTGGGGTACACATTTCTAACACCACATTGCATTTCCCGTAGCTAAACACTATACATTTCTCTAATACGTTTACCATGTGCTTGTACATAGCTAGCACTTCTACTTAAAATCGATATAGGTTATACAGTTGTAATACATTGCACACGAAATCCCTGAGTACACATTTGGTTATATACGGGTGCCGACTAACAGTGAATATAACGCACCCCTACAATTCTCAAACTTTTAAACGCTACATCAGTTCCCCCCTTTGATGACATCCGTCATCACACCATTACATTTCCTTCTTCAGAACTGATTTAAACCGTGCTAGTCATAACATTTCCATGTCGGACTCCCTCCAGTTTCTTAAGACTCTCATATTGCTGCTCCTGGAGCTTTGCCAACCTCCTCTCGTTTGCCTTTAGAGCTCTTTCAACCTTGCCTCCTTGATACCACTTCCATGCCTTCACACATCCCCACAAACAGATCACACAAACCACGGCAATAATAATTGGTTTCAACACTGAACCTAGAAATCCCCTTCCCAGATTCGCAAACCAAGTTCCCACTCTTCCAAATCCTAATCCAATCTTCTCCCACACATTCACCTCCGTCAGATCCGTAATCTCCTTGTGAATAGTCGTTATGTTGTCTATGTACTTCCCTATCTCCTTCGAGTTGTCTGGAATATACGTGCAGCATTCCTGAACTTTCAATAATTTGCAGACTCCGCCTTCTTTTGCTAACAACACATCTAAAGCAAGGCGATTCTGCAAAACCATATTCCGGATCGACAACATCTCTCCAGCCACCAATATCAAAGATCTCGCCGTGTTCATAGACAACTCATCAACTACAGTCGCCAACCTTCGGATCTTCACATCATTCAACACCACACCCATACTAGGTATCATTGCTCCGTATATGTCCCCAATCACTGCACCGGCATTTGTAGCCCTACGTTTCCTGGGCGGTCGCTTCGTCTCTAACAACTCCAAGTCCCTTGTGTGATAAATCTTCGGGAATATGATAGCCAAATAGCATACTCCATACCAATTGTCGGGTAATCTGACATAAGCATTCGTCCCACAAACATAATACACTGTCGGGATTACTTCTACTGGACCTTGCATAAAATTCTTAGCATAAGCTTCCATTGTAAAAGTCTGAGAACAAATGCTATGTCCTACTGCGACCTTCTCCGTCTTGGATTGAGGCCGTGCAATACACAAATTCCCTCTCTGTGCCTCATCCAATGCTATTGGTCCATAACTTCCCTTAGATCTGTGAGCTCTCTCCTCGTCCGTCCAATCTACTGGGCTCTCTCCGGTGTGTCGTGTCTCGGTCAACTTTCTATACCTGTCCTCTACTTGGTCTATGAATTTCTTCTCTATCTCTGATAACGCACATGTCAGGTTATTCCTGTGAGCATGCGCCGTATCCAGTTTCACAGTCGGTCTAAAATATTTCAGGAGTCTGTCCTCTTTCTTATCCAGGTCATATCTATTCAAATGCTTGATTGCTGGCACCTCGGGAAGTACCGTGTCAAAATTTGAGAAGAAATACTCGAACTGTCTCCTGTCATAAAATAAACTGAGCCATATGCTACAAGAAATCCCATAAGTCAATGGGAGATGATGATACTTGATACCCTCATCCACTGAAGCAGGCAACTGCATGCACACATAGCAATCCTTCACATCCATCGCATCAACATACTCATACAGCAACCTTGCATACGCGTTAAGCTTAAAATCACCCTTTGACAAATCCATGTGAAGTCTGCGAACATCTCTCAACTCCGATGATTCCTGTTCGCTAATCCTAACACCACTCTGCCCTGGGGTAATAGGTGTGGGTGCTCCCTGAACCTTCCCCTCTTGCCTGTGAGCCACCATGTAGGAACTGATCACTACCGCAAATATGGTGACTACTACAACTCCAATCCATGTGCCTATTATCAGTTTAGCCCTACGATGTGGGTTTACAGGATCTGCCATCTTCGGAATATGCTCAATGTCCAATGCAGTCTCTGAAAGGATAAGTCTCCTTCTCATTAATGTCTCTTTCGTGAACTTAGGCAACCCTCCCTAACTTTCTTCGTTCTACAACGGAAAAATCCCTAATTTTGTTCTTCTTCCGCTCGGCTCTAGGTAATCTTCTTTTCAGCTGGCAACCTTTCTCAAATCAATCTAACATAAGCGCCGGTCCCAACAGCTCCAGGACTCCCTGCAATATTTCGAGCTTAAGGATAATCAGTTCTTGTGGATCTGGCAATGCTGTGAACGCCGGGAACTCTAAATTGTCCAAGATCATACCTCGAACGGTACTCAGGAAGGGCGGACTTGGGATATGAATCGTCAGAATCCCTTCGATCTCCAATCCCGGAACTTTCAGCAACACTTCCACCCTCTGGAGCGGGACACTGTTGACCAATGTCATCGACCTCAATCTTCCCGTGCTCGGTAACCCTGGCATCAGTCACTTGGTATGCCCACTCCGGGGAAGCGTACTTCCGACTTGGCACTCGAGTTCTCTTGGACCTTCTCACACCACCTTGAGGATTTTCCTCGTCTCCCGATTCTTCTTCTGGTTCTTCCGAAACTGGTGCAAGGTCGGTGTCTGGGGCCAACCTCAGGTTTACCCGGTTCTGCTTTGCGGGCCAAACCCTTTCCGCTTCGGTGGCTCCCCCAGTCTTCTCTCCGATACCCTGTGCACTGCCTTCCTCTTCTTCGGCAGAACTCGATTCTGTACTACCCACTGCACCTCTCACTCCTTCGCCGGTTTCTGGGTCAGTACTTTCTTCACGTCCTCCCCCAACTCGATTCAGTGCACCATCAGCCGCTTCAGCAACCCTTACAGCTTGACTGGCCCTCTCTGGCGATTCTGTCGGCTCACTGGGATCTTGGTTCTCGAGAGGGGCTGTATCTTCCAAGGGTGCTGGAACTCTGCGGGTATGAGAAGCATGCACCCAGTTCGGTAACCCTCCGCACTTGACAGCAGTGTTCGTAACAAGGATTACTTGGAAAGGGCCACGCCACCTAGCATCCAAACAACTCTTCCTCACGTGCTTTCGGACCAGGACCCAATCGCCTGGGTCCAAGTCGTGGCACCTGTCACTCGCAGCTGGAACCGTTGCTGTCTGCACCTGCTGAGACACAGAACGGACCACGTCAGCAAGGCCTTTACAATAGTCCAGGATCATATCATCAGTGATATTTATCAGAGCAGTAGCAGGTATTGCAGGCAAACGCATCGCTCTTCCCATGAGGATTTCATGGGGTGACAACCCAGTTCTTCTATCAGGCACACTTCGAAGGCTCATAAGGACCAAAGGTAATGCGTCAGGCCATTTCAGAGACGTAGACGAACACACTTTCGCCATCCGAGCCTTCAGAGTTCCATTCACCTGCTCCACTATCCCTGAAGCCTCTGGTCTATAGCTACAGTGTAACTTCTGATCTATATTCAAAGCAGCACAAAGCAATTTCATAACTTCGCTGTGAAAATGAGTTCCTCTGTCCGATTCAAAGGACGTCGGGAACCCGTACCTAGGAATGAGTTCTCTCAATAATAGTTTCGCTACTGTGAGTGTGTCGCATCTGCGTGTAGGGTACGCCTCCACCCACCTGGAAAAGACACATACTATCACTAATATGTACCTCAACCCATTACACTTCGGCATTTCGACAAAATCCAACTGCATCCTATTGAAAGGTCCCCCTGACCTCCCTATGTGGCTCAATGTCACAGCAGTTCTTTTCCCTACATTCATCTGTTGGCAAGTGACACATCTCTGGCACACAGTTTCAGCCACGGCACGAAACTTCGGATTGTACCAAGTCTGACGAAACACTCTCATCATGGCATCCCTACCCAGATGTACAGCACCATGTATCAACCTCGCCATGGGATTCAACAAACTTTCCGGCAACACTGCTCGTCCATCATTCGAAACCCATATATCCACATCTCCCTTCTCACATCCAGCTCGTATCCAGCTGTCCCGTTCCTGATCTGAGACCCCTTCCTGAAGCTGCTTCAGTTCCTCCCATGTGTCAGCCATTGCTAACATCTGACCGTACACCACCTCTTCCCCAGTTTCCTCAATGTGGATCTCAGTAAAGTTGCATCCCTGCTCTGCACAAAATCGAGCTACTTCGTCTGCATAGTTATTTCCCAACGAGACAAAGTCGCTTCCCTTCGTGTGGGCTGCACATTTAACAACAGCAATTTCATCAGGACCTTGCAATGCTTTTAACAGTTTCCGTACATGTTCACCATTTCTTATAGGAGAACCTGAAGACGTCATAAACCCTCTCTGGGACCATAGCTGTCCGAAGTCATGAACCACACCAAACCCGTACTGGCTGTCCGTGTAAATAGTTACACGGATCTTATCGGCTGCCAAACAGGCACGAGTCAGAGCAATGAGCTCAGCCACCTGCGCGGAGTGTACTCCTTCTAAACAAGCGGCTTCAACCACACCCGTAATGGTGCATACAGCAAACGCTGCTCTCAATCGACCGACACTGTCTCTTAAACATGAACCGTCCACGAAGAAAATCTCATCTGACCCCGGGAGCGGTTCGTCGACAATGTCGGGTCTCGGTTTGGTGCATAGTTCAGTCACATCGAGACAATCATGGTCCTCACAATCTTCATTATCATCTATAATTGGAATAGGTAACAATGTAGCAGGATTTAAAACAGCACACCTCTTCAATGTCACATTATCTGCTGCAAGAATAACTTGCTCATAACGAGTCAGCCTATTATTCGTGAGGTGCTGCGTTTTAGTCCTAGTCATCAACAATTCAACAGAATGTGGCACATGTACAGTAAGTGGATGACCCATCACAATGCTCTCACATCTCTCGATGCTGACACCTGTTGCCGCAACGGATCTGAGACATCCGGGCAACGCAGAAGCTACTGGATCTAGAGTAGCTGAGAAATACGCAACTGGTCTACGGACACCTCCATGATTCTGGGTTAACACTGCTAATGCGCAACCTTCTCTTTCGCAGCAGAACAATGCAAATGCCTTGTTATAATCCGGCATTCCCAACGCAGGAGCGCTACATAAGGCTTCTCTCAGCCTCAGAAATGATTTCAAACAATCGTCGTCCCATGGTACCGGATCACTTACATCCTTTCGCGTCAGCCGCTGCAAAGGCTTCGCTTCAAAGGAAAAGTTTGGGATCCACTGTCGGCAATAGCCCACCATTCCCAAAAACATTCTAACTTCCCTCTGCGTCGAGGGAACTGGCATTCTCAAAATCGCATCAATGCGATCTGGAGACACCTTCCTTTTACCCTTTTCAATTCTGTGCCCCAAATACTGTACCTCAGGTAAACAGTATTGCAGCTTGTTTGGAGACACCTTGTGACCGTTCTCTCCCAGGAAATTCAACAACGCAATGGTATCGATCCTGCAAGCGTCTTCTGTCTCTGACGCGACAAGCAGGTCGTCAATGTATTGCACCAAAACAGAGTTTTTCGGCAACACAAGACCTTCCAGATTCTTCTTTAACAGCTGATTGAAAATCGATGGGCTCTCCGTATACCCCTGTGGGATACGGCACCACGTTAATATACGATTTTCTAGCCTAAAGGCAAAAAGAAATCTACTCTCTTCATGTAGGGGAATCGAAAAGAATGCCTGACACAAGTCAATCACTGTGAACCATCCAGCTTCGCATGGGATCTGGAACAGTATCACAGACGGATTCGGTACCACTGGACAACATGGAACAACTATGTCGTTTATTTTCCGCAGGTCTTGCACTATCCTGAACTTCCCACTCGGTTTCTGCAGTCCCATAATGGGTGAATTACATGGACTACCCATGATCTCCACCAGTATTCCCTGCCTAATCATAGACTCAATCACAGGTTTGATCCCAGCAATCGTCTCAGGCGACAGTTTATACTGAGGGGTTCTCGGGAATTCCGCGTTTGGCTTAACCTGTATCTTCACTGGTTCCACTCCCCTGACTAAGCCGATCTCCTCTCCGCTTAGATCCCACACATCGGTCGCAACTGACTCCCTCAAGTCCTGTGGAAGCTCCTCCACTGTCAGAGCCGGGTACACTTCCACGCACCCCTGCTGATTTGCAACCTTAAAGGTCGCGTCGTCATCTCTGGTCTGTACCTCTACTCCCCTCGGGGTACAGTAAATTGTGCAATTGAGCTTACACAATAAATCTCTTCCCAACAGACAAACAGGACTAGAATCGCACACCACGAACTGATGTCGATCCCTAAAGTTTCCTATCCTGACGGGAATCGGTTCCGTCAAGGGGCTAACTAGTCTCTTGTTCGCCACTCCAACCACTTGTATACTTTCTCCCGAGAGGGCTACCCCCGGAACTACTGCTGATCTTATGGTTGACCTGGTAGCCCCCGTATCTACCAAGAAGGTAGTAGGGCGTCCATCGAGTTCGGCTTCCACAAAGGGTCCCTTCTGATCTACCTCTAGTATGGCCCTGAGCAGGCAATCATCGTCCTGACCCAAACTTAACTGCGCCAGCAAATCTGCATCCCTCTCCTCTTCCACTTCGAACATGGGCATCTGCAAATAAGTCCGAGCTCCCTGCTGTATGTTCTGCATCCTGGGTGGCTGGGGAACCTGCACCTGCGAGACGCCTGTCCCCCCTTGCATCGTTCTCGGTACAGTCACCGTCTGTACCTGTTCCGCCCCAGGGACCTGACCCATTCCTCCCTCCATCTGCGGCTGATTATAGGGGTTCAAGGGACACTCGCGCCTCCAGTGTCCCACCTGGTGACACTGGTGACAAGCAGTCGTCTTCTTCAAGATCGCTACATCTATTCCTGTCCTAGGGTCTACGGGTCTCGGCCTTCCCTGACCCTGCATATTCTGATTCCCTGTCTGATAATTTCCCTGTCTTCGCCCCACTGGACCCCCATTCGGCGGTCCCTGAGCCGCTTGCATCTGAATGAGCAATAAGTTATCCTTCATCTTCTTGTGCTTTGACTCAATCTCATCCGTGCAGTACCTGGCGTACCGCAAGATCTCGTCTACGGGCTTATTCTGCCAACAGATCAAATGCTGCTGTATCATAAGACTGACCTCGGGCTTCAAACCCAGCACGAACTTAGACACAAACTGTCCCATGTCCTTTGTTTCCAGCTCATCTAACCCACTGTACTGCTTAAAAGCTTTCAAAAGTCTCTCATAGAATTCATGTACTGTCTCCTTGGGCTCCTGCACTGTCCTGTCTATCTTCACCCAATCGATATCCTGGGGTGAAACCTTCGATTTCAACCAGGTAATTACCTTATCGTACAGCCTCATTACCACGGGCGACGGACCATTAGTAACTATGTTCCTATCAGGCTCATAGTCCGGCCAATCAACAGCAATTTTACACGCGTTCCACAGGTCTCCCGGAACTACGATATCGAATAAGGTGTTCAGATCTATCCACAACACCTTCGAAATCTTAACGAAACGCTCAACTTGCTTGTACCACTCTGCAGGCTTCTCCCTGAGCCTGGGAAAATCATTCGTAAATGAGGCCAAATCCCCCCTGCTCCATGGTACATGCACGTATCCTCCATTCGCCACCTCTCTCAAAGGAAGAATCTTTACCTCCTGCAAATCCCCTTCAGAGCTCCCTCCTTTCGCTCCCCTAGAATTCCTTTTCCTAGCCCATTTCTCTTGCCATTTGTCGAGCATCAGCCATATTCTCATAGCTACAATCAATTCCCTGGTATGTGACCTTAGACCAACAACCCTTTTCTCTTCCAATTCCCGCTCGGTACAATGCATCCTATGGCTCCCTTGCAATGCTCTAGTCTTGGATAGATCCACCCCATATTCTCTAGCCAAACCCGCCAGTTTCTCATGTGCCACTCGTGCTTTACGAGTCACATCCTTTGCCACAAAAAGCAATTCATCGGGAGTATAGGTCAATACTCTCTCCAGAGGTAGATTCCCATATATTATTTCATCCGCCTCTGCCTTAAGTCTTACTACATCTATCATTCCTGCCTTCAAGGCTCCTTTCAACACCTGACAACTTGCTCCACGTCCCTCATCATACTCGCATTCCGATTCCTGCTCTCTCCTTTCCTCCGGTAGTTCTATGGGAGCAGAATGGCTCTTAAAGGCAACTGGGGTTGTCCCCGCTCGGCCCATATTCCAGCTCATTTGCTTCTTTGGCGGTACCCATGATCCTAAATCTGGTCTCGACTCCATCAGAGTCCTCGGCCTCACCGGTCTCTCGTCCTCTTCGCCCCTAGATGTGTCCGACACCGCTGCTAATGGTGTACTCCACTGCACAGGGCTTGGAGGTCGGGCCGTTGCCCCTTCCAACTCACTTTCCCCACTTTCTCGCCTAGTTCTCTCTGCCTCTCGTTCGGACCTCTCTCTCGCCTCTGATTCCGGGCTGTATATAGACACAATCGGTCCAATGGTGACCGGTACCCTCAATGCATCCGGTAACCTCATCTCTCCTTCAATCCTTCGGCTGGTCCCCGACTGACCCTGTGAACTCGCTGTTTCAAACGAGACCAACCCTTCCACTCGGGTCTCGGGCTGGATCGTTACCCTTCTAGTTTCCTCTCTCTCGCTCCACCTATCATCTGCCTCATCCGGGTTATAAGGGGGTGGTCTCTCGTCTAGCAATCTTTGCAATATATCATCATCAGAATCACTATCCTCTTTCTGTGCTTTCCCATTCCTTATCCCCGTCTCCTCCATTATCGCGGGATACAGTTTCGCTTCCTCAATTGTCTGCACTCTCCATCTTTTCTCCGCTGCGTCCCATTTGGCATCCTGAAACGCCCTAATCGACTTCCTCATCCTCTCCTGACTTCTTCCCTTTTCCTTATCATGCGCTGCTCGGATCCACGCATGTAATGCTTCAAACTGTGCTGGTCTTGGCAAGGGTTTTAAGGACCCCATCACCGTCTTCAGTTGGTACAGCACCGCTAATCTAAATGAGCCGTACCTCGGGAAAGCTAATTCCCCTTCACCTTGTGTAACCTTGTGCCAATTCTCGATCCAAACGATAGTATGTAACCCCACATTCTGTGCCATGTAATGTGCCGGTGTATCCTCGGGAGGAGCTTCTTCTCCCCCGCGGACAACCACATGCCTATCACCTCTACACAACTCTCGCAAAGCCCTAAGACACTTCATAATGAGCAAATTCGATCTCGCGCTCTATTTACTTCTTATTCTCAAATCCTCCAATAACAGCGCGACTCACACCAACCGGCCTATCACAGCGCGACACCCTCTGACGTCACCTTCCTTCGTTCGCAGCAGTTCCCTTCTCCAAACTCGTTTCACGCTTACTCACGTCCCATTCATACACTGAAATAACCAATTAAGTTATTTCTCTGGCTGTCCGTCCACAGCCTCTGACTGTCCGTCCACAGTCTCTCGACCTTGTTGACCTCGATTGGCGCCCGTCTGCCCCCGTCCGGCCAGACAAAAACGCCTCTGATAGGTTACTAACACTCCGATCTGCTCACCACAACCCACGACCAGCGTTAAGTTGCCATACACACACGCATTCACTCCCCCTATCTCGGTCCAGGTGATCGATGGTACCTCACGATCTCCTTTGGGTGGTCAACAAAATCTATCTCAGGTGTCTTCTACACCACAATTCCCGGGCTGCGCGCGCTCACAGCCTGATCTCACAATCACACGACATACACAACAACTCCGCAAGACATCACACAACAAATCAACACCGCAATCTACAACATCTCATTTTCATACTCACTCCTGGAACTGCTGCTTTCCGCCGTGCTGCTACTCGCCGTCGATGCTCATCTGCTGCCGTCTGCCGCTCGCCATCTGATGATTCAGCATCACTTATCGTCTCTTGGGCCTCAAGGGTCACTTATCCTTATCTAATCTTCCCTCGCTATCAGTAAGAAACCATCCTCGTTTGCTACCAACTGCTCCGGCCTATTTTAGTATCTCGCAATTATCTACTGGAACCCACTCTGGTCAGATGGAACTTTTTACTTGCCTGATAGCATGGAGGGAAAATCACCGTTATCACAATTACAGTCTGCAATTTTCCGTAATCAAAGACTCGAGACTTAATCTCTTGGCTCTCTGGTTTTTATTATCAACATAAAGATTTGGAGATACAAAGTCCTCAACACGAGGCACAACAAGTACATAGGCACTAAAACAAATGCTACTCTACGAAGAATCCGCATCCGGCTAAAAATAACTAAAAGTACAATCTCTAAAAGCATGAGGTAGAACACTACCAAGCAAATGTCGATACTAGGGACACTGAACCATACCATCTCTGTCCCTACTCTGTACTAGGTGACATCCCTACATAGCAATCCCTTGAGACCCTCATCAGAATAAAAGGTGTCAGAGCGAAACTTCCTAAGAAGTCCTCACTTAGAGAGCTTGGTCTAAGTTGCCCCCTCTACCCTTCGCCTAGCCGTCCTCTGCTTTGGGCTGCCCCGCTCTGCTCTGCCTCCACCCTCGGGGCGCTGTCCCTAATACAGTACCCCAAGTCTCCGAACACGCCCTTTGCGCCTCCTCTCCTTCCGGGGTCGTCTTTCAGTACTTTTCCACAGAGCGCTGTCCAGTTCCATCGTCCATCGCTTGGCCTTGAGTCCCAGACGCCATCCGCACTAGGAGTTACGATTGGCACATTCCAATACACTCCCATGTCTGGCTTTCTCTACATAATTCAAATTATGAACAAAGAGCTTCTCTACTAACGAGCAACTGTCCTTGCACCTGGGGTGAGATCATGCAAAGCAGACATTCTTCACATCTTTTAAGTTGCAATTTACTACAGCCTAAAACCTCTACTGGAATAAATCCTTTTTGGCCTATTGCCCTTGGCTAACATAAGAAAATACCAGGCCTTTCGCCTCAACGATATATGCGAATTCTGGCCACTACTTCGGTTACACAAGCAGGTTTCAATCACAGTATTGACATTTACGTCTTTCTTTCATGTGTGGTCAACCTAAACAACCTACAGACACGAAGTCTGGGGTACACATTTCTAACACCACATTGCATTTCCCGTAGCTAAACACTATACATTTCTCTAATACGTTTACCATGTGCTTGTACATAGCTAGCACTTCTACTTAAAATCGATATAGGTTATACAGTTGTAATACATTGCACACGAAATCCCTGAGTACACATTTGGTTATATACGGGTGCCGACTAACAGTGAATATAACGCACCCCTACAATTCTCAAACTTTTAAACGCTACATCACGCTCACGGCTTGGTTGAATGGTCCATTGTCATCCAGCTAGTTTCACGCTACATAAATAACCAGACATACATAAATACATATGTCATTCATATGTGCCTGGTCAGGCTACGATAGAAACTGGTCGACTCATATCAAACAAGTCGAAGAGACCGATTTAGAATTTGACGATGGGTCAGTCCATCAAAAACATGGAGGATATCCCATCCGCCTTAATGAAGTACATTACATCATATGACACTTATGATAATGCAGAAGTGGTATCGGTGATGTTTGTAACAGAGTAACCGTCCACCAAACTTGAAGGCTCAATGTTTTCTACTCAGTCCTCCCTGGCATCAGATCAGGGCAAGCAGGAATGTACCACTCTGCTGCTGTCCCGGGGAAGGGAGGCGTTGCAAGCATCCAACTACTTCCCTCTGTCAAGGACAGATGTTCGGATTTGAGCACACACTGAGGACATGTCGCACACGATAACATTCTTTTAATCAGGGCCGGAGTGGCCGGAGTGGGCACTGGACGTTTCCCCGGTGGGCCAGAAGGGTGGGGGCCGGTTTTGGGCCAGTGGGCTTGTTACTGGGGAAAATCAGCCCCATGTAACAAAAGCGCAGCAGCAGTGTTCCCACCAGCCCCCCCCCCCCTCCCCTGAGGCCGGTCAGACATAATTGCCAGGGCTGGTTTGCGTTCCCAGTCCGACCCTGCTTTTAATATAGATCACCATCAGTTCTTAAAAACAAGTCTTGCCGTTGCCTCTCTAGAAGGACGTTCTGTTCACCAGCACCCCCCCCTGGAATGTCCCCTCTGTTTCTAGGTTTCTTTTGGCCCATATCTGTGGGCCTGGTAGCCCACCCTGAGGCCTCCATTTATCCAGGGTACATGTGGTCAGTGATCCTTTCCGCACAGTTGAGCATGTCGCTGGGAGCAGCCTTTTTTTAAGATTGTAAGATATGGCAGGGTAAGTGACCCTGCGAGTCCTTTTCTGAGTAAAGCAATTTCTCTGAAGTACAGGCAGTGAAAACAGAGGGCAAGCATGACGTGGTACCTGCCTCTGTGCCCCAGGGCCTGTGTGATTTGCAACCTCTCGGGAGCGCCTTCTGTGGTGGTGTCCTCGGGTGGGAGTGCCCTGATGAAAGCTTGAGTCACACACATGACTTGCACAGAGAACAGGGCTACACACACTGGGAAATCAGGGGTTGCAAGCAAACTATCATCATATCTGTGACGGCACATCCTTGCACCTGTGCTGGCTAGTGGCAAACAGTCTTTACCAGCAGACAAAACAAGCAGTGCCTTTACAACACAGTCTGAACAGCGACTGCGTCTTTACCACACAAGTCTTAACTATGACTTGCTTTAGGGAACGCTTTGTTCCCTACTGGTGCGCAGACTGGAGTTGGAATAGTAAATTATACTAATTGAAGTCAAGTGCTTTCCCTAAGGTAAGTTGTTGTAAAAACTTGTGTGGTAAAGGAATGCGTGGTAAAGATGCATTTGCTGTTTAGACCGCGCTGTAAAGGCTTGCGTTGTAAATGCATGCGTGGTTCCGACATGCAACTCTGGCTATTGTATGGTGATACACAGATGATACACCGAGTGACATTATTCCCTGTATGTAATGCAGACATCGGTCATGCAGGTACGGCTGGCCACGTGTGACCCAGGGGGTGCCCTGATGGCGGGGAGCTCCTTTCAGGACTGCAGGAGCGAAGATGGGGCACACCATTTTACCTTCAGGCACAAAAATAATTTGCTGCTACAGATCAAAAACAAGCACTGGCAAAGCCAATGGGTCCCACCTTGAGACCAATTGGGGTTATGCCAATGGATGTTTAGCCATGCTGCACAACATCTGCGATGTGGTGCGCCATGGCTAAGATAAAAAAACTTTTAAAAAAGGTGTATGAAATAACACAAGGGACACAGTGATAAATGGTCAGGAGGAGTTCATTGTGAAAATGAGTATGAGAGTGTGTGCGTTTGTGTGTGTGTGTGTGTGTGTGTGTGTGTGTGTGTGTGTGCGCACGTGTGATTGTGTGTGGGTGGGTGCAGGGCTTTAAATGGGATGGGTCCTGCCGGTGCTCAGTACTGGCCATTTTAAAAACCAAGGGGCATATTTATGAGCCCCTTGCACCAACAAAGCATCACATTTTGTGGCACTCCTGTGGCACAAATCACAAAATCATATTTATGAGGTCATGCAAAGCCATTTGCGCGCCAGCGCAATGAATGAGGACCGGAATGGGCAGGATCTCATAGATAAGGCGCATTCCTGCCTTTTTCTTTTGACGCACGGCAGCACAGCAAAGTGACTCACTGCTCTGCTCTACGTCAAAATCTTGTAAAAGAGGCCCTCACACTGGACTTGGTAGCCGTATCCCCCATTCCCAGGGTCTGATGTAAATTTGAAAAGACAGCTTTGTTATGTCTGCTGCACCAATCAGCAGCTCATTGGAATGTATGATTTATCACCTGATAGTGGTCTGAAAGCGCACACCACGGAATCCACAGGTGGCAAGAAGGGTGGGCGTGGTGAGTAGACCCCAAGTGATAATGCCGCTGCGTGGGCATCTACTGCCCAGTATGAGCAGCTCTAGATATTTTTCAAGCCTAAAAAAAATTGAAACGGACATATTATGCAAGGATTTAATTACCATTTTTAATGGAGAATTACCACATATAGTAGCCCTGTCCAGGAAGAGGGAGACTGAGCCAAATATTAGCACATTTTCAACTGATGAGACCAATGGAGAGGTCTTAAAATGAAGAGTAAGCATTCTTTGAAGCCCTTCCTTCTCCGCGGTACTGGGATATAGTGTTAACTCTACCTGACGAAAAGTTGTGCTAAGCGGTGGCATGTTTTATTTCTCGCTCAGTGCTCACTCACTGTGATAAACTCTTTGCTCTAAGGTGCTGCTTAATTGACTTTGGGCCTGGTTTAGCCGAAATATAAATCCCATAGGATATAATGGCATTTATATTGCAGCGGACGGGATATCTGTCACCATTTTGACGGAGTAACCCATCCGCCAAGATCTTACTCAGGCCCTTTGTCAGCACACTTATAAACATTCCTAGCCTCTCACACTCTGCTTTCTCTCTGATTGGACCCATCTCTTTTAATATGGGAAAAAGTGACGTACCGGCGGCGCAAGGGGCTTGTAAATAAGCCCCTGGGTACTGCTTGGCCCTCGTGGAATATTTTGCACTTCATTCTATATTGCTGTTTTCTGACTATCCCATGGCTGCCAAGACTTTCAGGATAAAATAAAAACGGCAGGACAGCTACGGGGAATCATATTTCTGCATAATATTTACATGGAAAGTGAACATTTCTGCTCCGTTCGCTGATAAAGAAAAGTAACCCAAACAATCTCCGTTAGGAGTTTAGTAACTATTCCAGAAAATGAGTCAGCTGTATAAAAATACCAGTATTTTTCCCAAAATTTTCCTTTTCAGACTTATCATTTCTAATGGCACAAAAAAATGTTTTTTTATCAACTTAAATGTATTGTTGCTTCCAGTTTTGATCTCACTTAATTTTAATTTTTATAAAGCGCATCATTTCACCAAGGCGCTGTTTTCACGACCGTCTGACATTGAACAGAGTCAATCAAACCTAATTCATTCTGGGGAAAGCTGTCTAGAAAGTGTAGAGTCAGGTCTTAAGTGCCTTTCTAAAAGGCAGACGTTCGAAAATCGCAGTCGGAGACTGAGGAAGCGAGTTCCACAGTCTGGTGGCAGCGACTGAGACGCTCTATCCCCCCATCTCTTCCTCCAGACCCTGGGTACCATGACCAGATTGCAGTTGACAGAGCGAAGGTTTCTACCTGGAATGTACGGATGTATGATGTTACAACGCATGCTTTTACAACAAATTTTTTACAACGCAAATGCTGTGACAACGCAAGTCTTTACAATGCAAATCTTTACATTGACTTGCAGTAGATGGCGTGCTAACATTAAAAAAGGGTAATTTACTATTCTAACTCCAGTCCACGTTGCAGTAGGGAAGGTGTTTGGATAGTAAACTACACTATTTTTAATGTTAGCACGCCATCTAGTGCAAGTCGATGTAAAGACTTGCGTTGTAATGGCATGCGTTGTCACAGCATTTGCGTTGTAACAGTTTCGTTGTAATGGCAGTGCGTTGTAAAAGTTGCGTTGTAATGGTTGTTCACCGGAATGTACAGATGCCACATATCATTAAACCCGGCAGGGCTCGGAAGGCGAAGCGCCTTATGAACAATACAGATGGATTTAATCACAATGCGCGTCCTGATGGGGAGCCAGGGCAGCTCGCCCAGGCCACAGCCGCGGATTGGCGCTAAGGAACGCCAAGAATGGCTCTGAGCGCATTCTGTGCCACCTGAAGTTTTGCCTGGGTACTGATGTTCGAATCCAGTTAAAAGGGGTTACAGTAATCTAATTTGGACACGACCCAGGGGAGTACAACCTGCTTTAGCGAGGGAAGGGGGATGAAAGGAAAGATCTTTTTTAACTTCCTTAAAGTCAGAAGCCGGTAGTGTCTGTGTAATTGAACTGTCCATTCAGAGAAAGTTCAGTGTCTAAGATTACTCCAAGATTTGTTGCCTTCTCAGCTGGAATCAGTAGGGTGCCAAGGGGGTCCGGCCACCAGTTACCATCCCAGATTGAGGTTAGGCATCTCAAAAAGCGACACCTCAGTTTTCTTCTAATTAAGTTTAAGGAAATCCATTTCCATCCAATCTGCGACCGTGGACATGCATTGGGGGAAATTATCTGTGGTGGCAGCGGAGTTCCTAGGATTGACACAATGATCTGGGTGCCATCACCGTACGATATTGCATACATCTCATAGGCACGAATGACGACAGCAAGTGGGGACATAAACAAGTTAAAAAGCGGAGGGCTCAAAGATGAGCCCAGCGGCACCCCACAGGCTGAGCAAAACTCTCTGAGAGCGATCATTGCGGAAGGAAGACAGTAGGGCCAATGCCTCCTCTGTCATACCCAAATCCTGGAGGTGTTCAATCAGCAACAAGGGGGAGATGGTATCAAAAGGACCAAAGCTACGCCTTACACCTTTTTGTTAATTGGGCCCTTTGACTATTTTATATACATGTGAAAATCAAACCGGAGGAAAGTGTTCCTTTTGACATGGTTACCCCTCACTTTTTGCCTGGTATCTGGTGTAAATTTGACTGAAATTGTGCTGGGTTCCTGCTAACCAGGTCCCCAGAGCCAGTGTTCTTCCCAAAGACTGTACCATTGTTCCACAATTGCCACATCTTTAGAATCCCTGTAAGTCCCCAGCAAGTGATACCCCTGGTCCTTAGGGCCTTGGACCCAAAGGGCTGCAGCACGAATAGTGCCACCCTAAAGGTCCCCCCAGCAACCTCACGCAAGCTGCCATAGCAGCCTGCGTGTCTTGGTGCAGAGAAAACCTAAGCGTCTGCATGGCACACACCCCTGTGTGCCATGCCAGCAAAACACTGCATGTGGTATAGGTAAGTCGCCCCTGCAGCAGGCCTCACAGCCCTAAGGCAGGGTGCACTATCCCCCGTGTGTGGCCATACCTGCCTGAGTAGATGTGTCCCTGTGGTACCTAAGCAGAGCCTTAGATATCACAAGTGCACAGGCAAGCCATAATGACTCCATGCCCAGGACACTCGTCATTACGAGCTCCCCAGCTACATGATGGCTTTACTGTTCCCCAAGGTGTTTGGTACCAAACATCTCGTGTGCCAGTGCTGGATTTATTAATAGATGCACCCTGAAGGCACCCGAGATTTGCCCCCTGAAAACCTAACGACTACTAGTGAGTTGACTGGCTGGTCTCGACCAGCCAGCCACCATAGACAGGTTTCTGACCTCCTGAGGAGAGAGCCTCTGCTCTCAGAGGCCAGGAACAAAGCCTGCTCTGGGTGGAGGAGTTTACACCTCCTCCATGCAGGATTTGCATTCCAGAGGGGGAAGCTTCAGAAGTCATGCTGCCTTTGCCATGCGATCCCGTACCTCCCCAGATAGTGGAGGTGCCTATCCCCCCAGTCCTGCTCCCGCTTTAGATTAGGAGATGTGTCCACATTCAGCCAGCACTACCCATAGGGCGGGCCAGCTGATGTGGACCCCACTTTTCAGATTCCCCCATCTTATTTTAGACAGAATTAGCAATCTAGGGTCAGCACTTCGAAAATCGCCTACAGTCTACCTTGGAGTAGAGGAGCCACTCCCCAGAATTCTGCAGGCTCCGACGAGCAGAGTATGGACCACCGCATTGCAGCTCCCCGGCCCGACTGATGCCGCAGATAACCAGGAGAAAATACTCATGCTCTGGAAGGTCAGATCTGTCTCCCCACCGAGTGTCTTCACACTCGGCGCCATGCAGTGCCAAACCCTGGGTTACCGGATGCTCTGCACCAAACACCGACCGTGAGAGTCCAGTCCGGATCCTCACGACACCAGGACCAAGCAGCTGTTGAGGGACATCAGCATCACTGAGCGGCACTTCATGAGCGGCCCAGTTGCCTTGATTTCTCCCCTGCCAGCTGTTTGCCCCTGACCGTGAGGTGCATCTTTGGGCACCTAGCCCCGCCGACCAAACCACTCTGCATCCAAGCAGCCCGGCCTGGGTACCGACGAGCCTGGGCGTTCTCGGACTTGCCTGCAAGTACCCCTGTGCAGCTTGTTTTCAGAAGGCCCCCTTCATTGTAGCGCTCCTGCTACCAGCCTCACCAGTACCCTGCTCCCTGTAGAACCCTGGCGGTTTTCGAAGAACTGCTGGTAGTACTTTGGGCCTTGGCTCACTACCACTCCGAACCCAGAAGGTGAACCCCTGAAACCGACTGTACCTACCTTTATGCTTCTGTGACTTTTTCTCCCTTAGGATTGCATTGTGCATAAAAGCGCACAGGTTTGAACATTTTACTTACCTGTGAAAGAAGTTCTTGGTTTTAAAACATATATATAAAGAAGTGTCATTTTTCTAATTTGGTCTCAGATTTAATCGTTGAGTGTGTTTCTCATTTATTGCTTCTGTGAGTACAACAAACGTTTAGCACAGTCCTCTGATAACCCTAACTGCTCGCCCACACTACCACAAAGAGAGCGTTAGTATTATCTACTTTAGTCTCTGTATTCCGATAGGGGACTCATTGGACTCCGCACAGTGTACTTCGTTTTAGTACACAAAATGGAGGCCCAGCTTCCTTCACAAATATTAATACTACACTGCACTAATGCAGTGACATTTACACCACCTTCTTTCCGAATCCAACTCTAGCTAGTCTGCTTTGTGCTAATATATGTGCAGGGCAGCTGGGGGATGCCACATCTAATAAAAATGAACCACGTTGCCTTTGTTGTCTTAATTCAACAGCACATGGGCATTTACATAACACAAAATGATGAGCAGTAAAATGATAACAGTTTTCCTTCAGGGTGCACTTGTGCATACTGAGTTCACAACATGACCAACAAGCACTGGCAAAGCCAACAGCTCTCCCCAACAAGAGGACTATTCTCTTCGTCAATGTTGTTTTGGCCATGTTGTACAGCAGTGAGACTGCTATGTAGCATGGCTGAAAGCACTACTTTCACACAATCTGCACTGTATGTGCGCTGCTGTATAACATGGCTAAAAACATTGGCAAATGCAACGGAGTAATTTAAGACTTCTAATTTTGCCGACCCCCCGCACCCATCAACACCCTGGCACCATGCAGTGTGGGAGCCTGGAGCCAGCCCTATAGACCTAATTTTCTTAGTCTGGAATGAGCTCAAGGCCTCAGGCAGATGACTCCCATAAGTCAGACAGTCAATACTCTTTATTCGGTTTATGTAACCATAACATTTGAATACAAATACATGAAATAAAATCAAAACAGGAACAAAAAAGACATTACATATTTAACACTACCTATGTACTAGCATATAAAACAATCTAAAAATCATTATAGACATTCAAAATGGGCAAATATTATCATAGCAGCATAGAATTATAGATCTCAATTGTACCAGGTGTAAATTCATGTAAATCAAATTAAAATTACATGGAATAGCAAATGAGGGCAGCATAAAGCAGTCCATAAATGCAGAGCAAATCACATTGAAAAGAATAAAAAATTAAAGATAAAGTGCCAATGTGCGACCTAAAAGTGCAATCTTTGGAACATCCTAACGAAACTTCATGCTGCCTAAAACTATTCATCTTACATTTGACCGATGTTATGCAAGCTTCATATAACTATTATGATAAAACACAATATGATATGATATATTATAAAACATAGGGGCATATCAACAAGGGCTTTATCTCTGCTTTAAAAGCCAAAAAAGCAGAGATAAAACTAGCACCCTATCAACAACAGGGTGCTAACATGCAAATTCGCATGTTAGCACCCTTTTACTCTACGCTTCCCCTTGCATCTCTAATGAGATGCAAAGGGGGCGTTCCAGAGTAAAATAATAGGAGAAATGTCGCTAAGCGACATTTCTCCTATTATCAAGAATGTCGCTAACCCTGTTAGAGACAAAAAAAGCAGCGCTAACCGCGGTTAACGCTGCTTTTTTACGTCTGGTATTTTTCTGACTTAGCCATGATATCCTATGGAAGGAGGATATCATGGCTAAGTTTGTCTGTCCCTATCAACAAGCTAACATGAGATTATCGCTGGGTTTCCAGCGATATCTCACGTTAGCCTGTTAGCGTGAGGATTTTTATCGCTATTGAGATAAGCGTTGCTAATAGCACGCTATCTCAGCGATAAAAATCAACGCTAGCCGGCGATAATTATCCTAGCGCTAAGTGCGCTTAGCGATAATTATCGCCGGTTGTTGTTGATATGCCCCATAATTTCCCTACTAGATTCCTTAATCGCACAGCAGTAGAAATGAATATAGATATCGTTAGACATACATAATCCGTTTTGAGAAGCTGTAGATAATACAAAGCCGGCCTGCATTTTCTAATATTCAGAACCCTTAATAATGGAATAATGAATTCTTTCCGAGGTTGAGTGTAACTGACAGAAAAAAAGAAAATGCAGCATATTCTGAGGTGTATTAGATTCACTTGGACAAGGATCAAGAAGGGGTCGCAATATACTTTACTGGGGTAGGAATCCAATAAATGAGCAATGCTGAACCTAAATCTGGTAAGATAATACCTTTTAGAATGACAGAATGGAAACAAAGGGTTTGGCTCTAAGCATTCAGTAGTGACCAGATGCAGGTATTCAACCGCTCTCTTCTTGCCCAATCCATACGTTCCACGCGCTCCCTTTACATAAGTAGGAGATATTCCTTTAACTGAGATGTTTAAACAGTTGCAAAGTTGCGGGTTGCAGAAACAGTCCACTCTCCCCATAAGTTCAAACTGCTTTTTGACATAACTAAGCCATGGGATTTTTTTACACATGATCAAGACTCAAACAGTCCTGTATAAGAGCTCAGCTCGGTTAAGTGCAGGTTCATATTTTGTCCAGATGGAACGCCATAGCATACTTGGGGCAATTTGGACACAATGCATTAAGGGGACCAAACCTAATTCCATATGGCATATGGCATGGTATCATGGGAAGGGTAGTGGGTACTGCCAGGAGTCTTCTAAGAAAGGATTTCTACTCTCTGCAGAAGTGAAGCATGACAAAAGCCCCAGTCTCCTGCCCATACATGATAATAGAGCAACGGCGGGCGACGTAGATGGTAATTAGTGGAGCAATTGGTCTGCATCCCAGTTTCCTTACAAATATAAATAGTGCCTCAAGAGTATTTTTTTTTTTTTAGCATTTTATATATCGCGAACTAGACCCGAGACATCGGCCATCAGAGGGCTTTACATGAGCACCAGTTTCTTTACAGATGGACACATTCATTTTTGGTAGGCCCGGGGAAATTTCGTGATTTCCCCAGAATCACAGGATGTTGAACGTCGTTGCCGAGACTCGAACCCAGTTCCCCAGCTTCGAGGTCGACCACTCCAGCCGTAAGGTTCCATCCTCCCGCCAGTTTGGTCAAAAATCCTTTTCCTAGCCTCTATAAGAAGGCACCAGAGGCCTCTTTGATCAAATGGGACACCAAAATAGGAAAAAGATGGTACATGGAGCAGCTTATCATTGTTAATAAAACAAGGCTTTGAAGGGGAACAAGTTTTCCCAACCACCATAACATGTGACTTAGCTATGTTTGCCTTTAAGCCCAAATCACTCATAAAATTGTTGAATCTATTTTAAAGTATTTCCAGGCCAACACCAGTTCTAGATATCAATAAACAGTCATCCGCATAAAGCAGAGCTGGGAGCTCTCTAGAGCCTACCCTTGGTAGATCAGCAGCCCCCTGATTAAGATAACTGTTGAGGTCGTTGATAGATAAGCAAAACAGGAAGGGGGCTAATTCGCACCCATGCCTTACGCCACACCACATTTTAATTGGTGGAGTATGTTCGCCATCTGCCTGATATCTGACTCTCCCAGTCACAACTTGATGCATCCGCGCTAGAAGGTGGACCACAGATATATCTATGCCCATTCCCAACATCTTCCGCCACAGTTTCCCTTTCTCCACCCAGTCAAAAGCTGATGTTAAATCCATAAGTCTTAAATGGAGAGCACCATTCTTTGCCAACGTGTACTTGGTTATGAACAGGTGGAGATTAAGACATTTCCTCAATGGTGCCCAAGCCTCTCCTTAAGCCATATTGTATGTCCAAAAATGTCCTTCTGTCTGCTACCCAGGCTTCAAGACAATCAAGTAAAACCCTGCCCGTTAGTGTGAAGCCAGTTTAATAAATCAGGCGATGGCATTTAGGGTTTGACCTGTCTCCTTTTTAGGTCTCTCCTACGCAGCGCGCAAGCACTGTGAGGGAGGAGACCTCTTGCTATCGCTCATGACTTTTGCTTAAACCGTGCATGTTTTGTATTGGTCTATACTGCAACCTGTGCACGTTTGGCGTTTCCCTTGCGGGAGCGAGCAGCAACGCCATCTGTTAGCAATTATCGCCCTGCCGCTGCTCGCTCCCGTAAGGTAAACGCCAAACGTGGATGAGTGGCAAAACAACCCAATGCAAAACATGCACGCGTTTAAGCAAAAGTAAACGCTGTGCATGTCTGGTCCCTGTTACCATGCAGAGACTGCTTGTTTCTTTTCTCTGTGAGCCACTCTCACTGCAGGCACAACGTGTTTTTTTTAATTAATGGAGCATTGCGCTTTAATGTGCTTTAAATTGTAGATGCAGTACTGGGCTGTACAGCGCCCTCATTGGTGTGCGTGCCCTACATGAACGGATATTTGTTTGTTGTGTAGTGTGCAGTACTGGGCTGTACAGAGCCCTCATTGCTGAACGTGCACTACATGAACGGATATAATAGTCTCTTGCTCTACAAGGTCTGCTGGCTGTTTGTTTAGCAAATTCATACAGCGCAAACTGAACTCAAGAGTAGTAGAGACCTTTACAAGACACCCTGTTACATTACATGAGCCACATTCACTGCAGGCACAACGTGTTTTTTTTAATTAATGGAGCATTGTGCTTTAATGCGCTTTGAATTTTAAATGCAGTACTGGGCTGTACAGAGCGATCATCGTGCGTGATTAATCAATTAATCTCCCCATGGTCCCCCTGTTTACTAAAAAAGGGGTGCTAAGGAACATTCACATGCGCTATAAGAAGGGACCACCCCGTTAAATCTGTTTCGTGTTCTATCTACTCGCCGTTTTTTATTTCTAATATTCGGCCTCTTTCTGCTCTCTCATGTGCCCCCTTCGAGATCCTCCTCTCTTTCCGCATTCTGCCAGCAACCTCCTACCCAATAGTCGTCCACCACCACGTCCACCATCACGTCCACCACCACCACCACCACGTCCATCACCACGTCCACCACCACGCCCACCACCACCACCACCATGTCCACCATGTCCACTACCACCACCGTGTCCACAACCACCACCACCACATCCACCACCACCACGTTCATCACCACCACCACGTCCACCATGTCCACCACCACCACATCCACCACGTCCACCACCACGTCCACAACCACCACACCCACCACCACCACGTCCACCACCACCACCACCACGTCCACCAACACAACATCCACCACCACCACATCCACCACCACCACATCCACATCCACCACCACCACGTCCACCACCACCACCACTGTCGAGGCCTTGGGTCTCTGAGCAGAAACACCAATATCCACAGGAGCGAAGAGAGTCTTTCCTCTCCCCTGAGATACAGTCACCCTCTGAAAATAGACTCAGAAGGGTAGAACAGTATCCCCAGGGAGCGAAGAAACGAGGATGGACCACCAAGGAACTTCCAGACCAATCCTAAGGGACAGAGTGGCCACTCAGTAGATAAAAAGAACCTGCAGCAATAGACAAAAATAAAGGACAGGTTAAGGGAAACACACTATCAAACCACTGGTTAAATTAACTCTGGCATGCCTGTGTACTTTCACATACTCATATGGGTAGTTATTAGGAGGGTGCTTGTAAGGAGAGCACCTATCAAATCCAAAAAAAAGAGATAGAAACCAGAGAATCCCTTTGACAGGGGGATGTTGTCATGCCACCAGTCTA
This sequence comes from Triturus cristatus, assembly GCF_964204655.1. Lineage (NCBI taxonomy): Eukaryota > Metazoa > Chordata > Amphibia > Caudata > Salamandridae > Triturus > Triturus cristatus. Next base: position 47,105,842 of record NC_140589.1, read on the forward strand.
TTCCCAAAGGCATATGTCAGTTACCATTCACGGCTCAAAATTAAGCCTGAGCAAAGCACTACGCTACGCTCGCGTAGTTTGCGAAGTTCGCGCTACTTCGCACTACGCGAATTGCACGTAGCACAGTGCGAACACGCGTAGCGTAGTGTTGCGTAGAGCTGCGTTCGTTTTTGCTTGCTCGCGGTCCTCAACGTCAAGTTGGCGACCGCGAGCAAGCAAAATGACATCCCGGCGAGACTTTTTCCTTGTTCGCGTTCAGCAACATCAAGTTGGCGATCGTGAGCATGGAAAATAAACCTCCCGGCGAGATTCCCAACGCGAGGAGGTCAGGTTTCTCATTGCGAGTGGTCGCGTATGCTCGCGACTGCTCGCGATGAGAAACTACCAGTTCGCGTTGAGAAAGCTGCCGCTCGAGTAAAAATCTACTCGAGCAGCAGAAAACTACAGCTCGCACTGTGCAAGATGCCATTTTCAATGATTGCACAGTGCCGGTTGCTTGTCCGCACTGTGCAATCATTGAAAACGACATCTGGCACAGTGCGAACAAGGTACTACGCAGTTCGCGAAGTGCTACGCGTAGCACGTGTAGTGCGAAGTGCACTTTGTGTAGCTTTGCGAAGTGCTACTTCGCGAACTACGCCCAGGGTTACTCAAAATGAAGTCGCATAAGCAGACACCACCTTGTTAATCCAACCATAGAAAGCGTTGAAAAGTCACTTGCTCTAGTACAGCATAGAGCGATACAGAATAGCGAATAATAAAAAAGATGAAGCAACAGCAGTTAAAGTGTCTTTGTTACTCACGTGGCTCGACATCCGCAGAGCCCAGGAATGCCAAAACTAGCTCAGCGCCAGTTCGTGCAATGTCAAATGTTTCCTTAGAGAATTCTAAGCAGGTGGCATATGAGAGCTACCTCGCTCTCTTCAGGGCAAGACAATATGCACAGCGCTTCCTCACGCTTGCGTGTGGAAAAGCAAAAGTTAATCTGAGACCAGCGCGTCCTCGCGCTTTGTTTATTATTTTCCGGGCGGATTTGTGGGCAGCGGAGTATGAGAGCTACTGCGCTCTCTGCAGGGTGAAAAGTACACACAGCGCTACCTCGCGCTTGCAGGCAAAAACAAAAGAAGAACAGAGGCTACCGGGTCCTCGCACGTTCGAGTTTAGAACACGGGAAACAGAACGTCTTTGCTCTAGAGTGTAACAAACAAAAATAGAGAACAGCGCTTCCAGCGCTTGTGGGAGAAGAGTCTCCGGATAAATCAGCGCATCCTCGCGCTCGATGAGGTTCAGAGCAATAGCACAATAACAGCGCTTCCTCGTGCTGTAAAAAGGGGGTTCCAGTAGCAAAATCAGGACATTGCTAGTAGAAGGGGGAAATCCAACAGGAAATGGGCGTGGTCCAAACAGGATGTAAAGCCAAGCACTAGGGACCAGGTGCTTACAGTTTATAAGCTGTGCTTGTCAGCTGACAGGACCCCTGTGCAATATGGGAAACCACACAAGCCACACACCAATATGATGCATTATGGGAGGGGTAGTTCTCAGACCTACAACAAAGACAGAGTACAGGAAATCAGGTGTGTAACAACCACCACCACGTCCACAACCACTACCACATCCACCACCACCACCACAACCACCACGTCCACCATCACCACCACATCCATCACCAACACCATGTCCACCACCACCACGTCCACCAACACTATCCCCACATCCACCACCACCACCACAACCACCACCACGTCCACAACCACCACCACGTCCACCACCACCACAACCACCACGTCCACCACCACGTCCACCATCACCACCACATCCACCACCAACACCATCACCATGTCCACCACCACCATGTCCACCACCAGCAAGCTCACCACCACCACGTCCACCAACACTACCCCCACATCCACCACCACGTCCACCACGTCCACCACCATGTCCACCACCATCACCACCTCCACCATCATGTCCACCACCACCACCACATCCACCACCACCACGTCCACCACCACCACATCCACCACCACCACATCCACCACCAGCATCACCATCACAACATCCACTACCACCACGTCCACCACCACCACGTCCACCACCACCACATCCACCACCACCATGTCCACCACCACCACCACGTCCGCCACCACGTCCACCACCACCACGTCAACCAGCACCATGTCCACCAGCACCACGTCCACCACCACATCCTCCACCACCACCACGTCCACCACCATCACATCCACCACCACCACCATGTCCACCACATCCACCACCACGTCCACCACCACCATGTCCACCACCACGTCCACCACCACCACATCCACCACCACCATGTCCACCTCCACCACCACATCCACCACCACGTCCACCACCACCACCACATCAACCAGCACCACGTCCACCAGCACCACGTCCACACCACGTCCTCCACCACCACCACGTCCACCACCATCACATCCACCACCACGTCCACCACATCCACCACCTCCACCACCATGTCCACCACCACGTGCACAGCCACCACCATGTCCCCCATCACCATGTCCACCACCACATCCACCACCACCACATCCACCACCACCACCATGTCCACCACCACCACATCCACCAAACCCCACCACGTCCACCACCACCACTACCACGTCCTCCACCACCATATCCACCACCACCACGTCCACCACCACCACCACATCCACCACCACGTCCATGTCCACCACATCCACCACCACCACATCCACCACCACCATGTCTGCCACCACCACCATGTCCACAACTACCACCACATCCACCACCACTACCACGTCCACCACCACATCCACCACCAAGTCCACCACGTCCACCACCACCATGTCCACCACAACCACCACCACGTCCACCACCACGTGCACAACCACCACCATGTCCACCACCACAAAGTCCACCACCACCACATCCACCACCCCACCACGTCCACCACCACCACCACATCCACCATGTCCACCACCACCACATCCACCACCCCACCACGTCCACCACCACCACCACATCCACCATGTCCACCACCACCACGTCCACCACCACCATGTCTGCCACCACCACCACATCCACCTCCACCACCACATCCACCACTATGGCCACCACCATCACATCCACCAACACCACGTCCACCACCATGTCCACCACCACCACCATGTCCACCACCACCACGTCCACCACCATCACCACCACCACCACCACGTACACCACCACGTCCACCACCATGTCCACCACCACCATGTCCACCACCACCACGTCCACCATGTCCACCACGTCCACCACCACCACCAAGTCCACCACCACCACATTCACCACCACCACATCCACCACCACCACATCCACCAACATGTCCACCACCACCACCACCATGTCCACCACCACCACCTCCACCACCATCACATTCACGATGTCCACCACGTTCACCACCACCACGTACACCACCACCAGCACGTCCACCACCACGTGCACCACCACCACCATGTCCATCACCACCACCACATCCACCACCACATCCACAACCACCACCACCACATCCACCACCACCACCACGTCCACCACATCCACCACCACGTCCACCACCACCACATCCACCACGTCCACCACTACCACGTCTACCACGACCACGTCCACCACCACCACCACCACATCCACCACCATCCGTGACAGGTAAAGTGTCACTGAAGGGCAGGGGTAATAGGAGTGTCAAACCCAGCTGTACATGGGACATTTAAGGATGCATTGGGTGCGAGAAGACAGGAATAGGGGTTAGAAGTATTAAACCAGACCCAACATACATTTTGAAGAGGTGCAATGTCACAGGGGCTCCTGTAAAAGCACTTGCAGCATATCTACCTCACAGTGGTATACCTGCACGAGCCACTCACTCAAAACAAGCATTGGCATAGCCAATTGGCCGGGCCATGCTGTCGGTTTGAGTGGGGAGGTGTTAGGAGGCAAGAGATATAGTAAATGTCAATTGTTGTCCCTGAAGAAGCCATGCCGCAAGGGCTGTAGGAAATGGGCTGTGCTCCAGGACATTACTTGGTTCTGCCCCGCCTGTAATTTCTGCCTCGGTCCACGGGGAGGTTCTTCTACTAGTCACCATGATTGTGGAGCTACTATTCAGGCTGCACTCATCAATGCTCGGTCTCTGGTGAAACATGCCCCTGATATATACGAACTTCTATTCATCACCGAGACATGGCTGAATGAGTAGCGTGCCCCTACGATCGAACTCTCTATTCCGCCTGGGTTCAAAATTGCCAGACTCGACAGATCTTCTGGGAGAGGAGGTGGTATTGCCTTAGTTCTCAGAGACATCTGGTCGTTTTCCTGTGAAGCCTCGGTGGGGTTTGTTGACGCTGAGGCCCTTGATTTTTCTATTGCTTTGTCCCCCCACTTTACCTTGGGCGGTACGTTGGTCTATCGGTCCCCGGGTTCCCCGGGTGGCTTTCTCAAGGCCCTGGATGATGTGATTATTCCGCGTGCCCTGCGTTTCCCAAGTTTTCTTCTCCTTGGGGACTTTAACATGCATCTTGATTGTCCGGATGCGCTGGGTTCCAGGGAGTTAAATGATCTGTGTGTCCTGGCTCACTTGACTCAATGGATTAAATCTCTGACCCAGCATGGGGGCATTTGATTGATTTGATCTGTTCCAATTTTGATATAACAACTCCTGACCCGCTCCCGGTCTCATGGTCTGACCACTATTTGCTCTATTTTTCATGGTCTATCGGTAAAATCCTGCCTAGTGCCCGCCCTGTTCATAACTTACAGTCTCGCAGGATTGACATTCCGGCTCTTGCAAAGACGTTGGCTCGGTCGGAACCTTCACCTACTAGCATCCTGGAGACTGAATGTCCCGACTTTACCTCATGGATCGCTCGTGGCGTGGAATCAGTGTCTAGTGCTCCCCGCGTCGGCAGACCTAGGGCCATTCTTCCCAAACCTTGTTTATCGTCCTCGCTTAGAGCTCTTAAACTGTCTTGCAAGGCATTGGAGAGCATTTGGCGCCGGGACTACTGTCCTTTCGCCAAGGCTACTTTGCGGAAGGCCCAACGCGACTACTGCACAGCTATTAGTGCAGCTAAGAGTAGTTTCTTTTTTTCCCGTATAGCCAAAGCCAAGAACAACAGCAAAGAGATCTTCTCGATTGTCAGAAGTTTCCTATCCCCTGCCGCGGAACAAACTCCCCTTCCAGCCTCCCTTGAGCGTTGTGAGCAACTGTCGGTTTTTTTTAATCGAAAAAATCCAAGTGATCCAGGACAGCCTTGGTCGGGATTCTTCCCCCCTGACTGATTCCTCTTCTCTGCCGACCTCCCAGGTCTGTTCCTGCTCTTTTTCCATGTTCTCGCACGTCGAAGAATGTGACACATTGGCTATATTACAATCTCTCAAATCAGGGTCCCCTTCTGACCCCGCTCCGGCCAGAGTGTTTGCTGGTATTGCTGAGGTGATCTCTCTGAAGGTCAACATAATTATAAATCTTTCCCTGCAGACCTCTACGGTTCCTTGTAGTTGGAAGCAGGCCAAACTCCTTCCTCTCCTGAAAAAACCCTCACTCGACCCTTCTATTCCGACTAGCTATCGTCCTATTTCTCTTCTCCCTGCCATGGCCAAAATTTGTGAGAAGGTTGTTTTTCGGCAACTGGAAGCCTTTGTGGAATCCTCCGGCCTACTACACCCTGCGCAGTCGGGTTTTAGGTCCGCCTACAGCACCGAAACTGCGCTTGTGGAGGTGGCCGAGGCAATTCGGGGGTGCCTTGATGCGGACCGCAGAGCAGCTTTGGTGCTACTCGATCTTTCTGCCGCCTTCGATACGGTTCCCCATCAGCTCCTCCTCTCTCGCCTGGCCAACATCGGTGTCGGTGACCATGTGTGGAACTGGCTAAAATCTTTCTTAGAGGGCCGGACCCAGCAGGTGTGGACGCCGCCTTTCTCCTCGACGGTGAGGAAGGTGGCTTCGGGCGTCCCGCAGGGATCCACCTTGAGCCCCCTGCTTTTCAATATTTATCTTACACCTTTGATTTTTTTGGCAGAGGAACTAGGTGCGAAAATAATGGCCTATGCGGATGATACACAACTTCTTTTTACTTGGAAGGATTCTGATTTGTCTACTGCGTCCGCCCAGAACTGCCTTTCGGCAGTTTTTAAGTGGCTGGCCGCTGCGCATCTAAAATGTAATGAGGACAAATCTGAAGTTCTCCTGTATGGACAATTTCCCTCTGATTTTAGATCATCTCTATGGCCTTCTAATCTCCCCCACCCGCACTCGGAGGGCTCTCCTGCAAAAAATCTTGGGATTTGGTTCACGGAGGACTTACGGTTTACTTATCAAATTAATAAACTGGTCGGTCAGTGTTTTGGCACTCTTTTTGGGATAACATTTTATTGATTTTATTCGTTGCACATACAGGGTTATATTTTAGCAGCAGCAACTTAAAACACTTTACTGAATAGTATACAATAAATTACATGACTTGGTCCAACATTTCCTTAAGTTCCTTCCGTCTCATTGCCAAATCCACAAGTGGGGACGTACATAGGGACCCTCTGTACCTATTCCACGCTTTCCACTTCCTGTCCCACTTCTTGGGGCACCCCCGAAGTTTTGGCACTCTTAAGGTATTGAGAAGATTTCTCCCGTTGCTGCCTCAGTCAGCCAAGGAAGCTGCGATTCGTGCCCTTATTCTTTCTTGGCTCGACTATGCCAACGCTCTGTATTTGGGTACTCCTAGATACCTAATCAACAAATTACAGACCATTCAGAATGCCGCTGCTAGACTCCTGTTCAACATCTCAGGACGGTCTAGCATCAAAAAACACCTCTGTGACTTACACTGGCTGCCAGTCCTCCAAAGAGTGCAATTCAAATCCCTAATTTTGGCCCACCGGGCTTTGCATAACACTGGTCCTATCTACATTCAAAAGCGGTTTGCCTTCTATACTCCTAATAGACTGCTGCGATCCGCCACCTCACGTCAGGTGACGGTATCACGCTTCCAGAGGGTCCGCCTGGGTGGCCAATCTTTTTCAGTGAAAACAGCCATGGCCTGGAATGCATTACCTTGGAAGCTTTGCGCTATTCAAGACCTTAGGCTTTTTAAAAAGCAACTGAAAACTTTTCTTTTTTCAGGAGCACTCTAATGTTTTCTCCTCAAGGTTCCGCATGCAGCATTCGCGCCAGGTCACTTTTTAAGTATTAGTGCGTGTTATAAGTATTATATAACAATAGGTCTCGCCTTTGGGACCTTATAAGTGTTTAGCCATGCAACACTTGATGTTGTTGCACCAAGGATATTGTGCTGGATAACTAAACACTTATAAGGTCCCAAAGGCGAGACCTATTTGCTATGCCAATGCTTGTTTAAAGAAGGGGACTATGGTCACACTTGTCAACATTCTGCTCCAGTCTGGCCACTGGATGGTATATTCTGGAAAGATGAAGGACTATGGCAGCTTCTCTACGCATAGCATTGCCGCAGCTCCTGACTGATTTTATCCCTCATGATTTACTACGTCAAGAAATATTTCTGAGATATTCTGAAAAACATCCATTGGGGCCAACTGGAACCTGATGATTTCAAAAGAAAATCAATTTCTGCCTTTTTTGGCATTTGGCACAAAGGGCATCAGTACGGTATCTGGTTTAATGTTTATTTGCTTTAGGTCGTCGAGGGAATAAACAAAACATTTACTCATAAAAGAAAAATGTGTATTAATAATATAGCCTTATAGCCCGCCGTAGCGGGCTATACCGGCTGTTAAAGGCCCGCTGCAGCGTTAAAGGCCCGAGCCTAAGGCGAGGGACTTTAAGAAAGCAGAGGGACTTTAAAAGCCGGTATAGCCCAGCTACGAAGGGCTATAAGGCGATTAGAACATTTTGCCACTAGAGGGCAGAATGTTCTAACAAAACAAAGCCTTCAGGGCGCGCGAGGGGATTCAAATCCCCTCAGGCTCCCTGAAGCCTTCGTTCACAGCCAGAGCTGTGAACAGACACATTGGAATGTTGGTGCTCCGGGCTTCTACCAGCCATTATAAGCCCGGAGCACTCCATGGTTTTCAATGGAGCTCCCAACATTCCAATGTTCTAAAACAATTTAAAATTTCAATTGCGATACATTTTATAATTACTTCAAAAAAGTTTAAAAGATGGTAACAATCAGGTGGGGGAGGGCATCACATACAACAGTGCCTCTGTAACTGTTGGGATCCTGTTGCTAATAAACACAGGATTTAAAAGCTTTCGAGGAACTTTTGTCAACAAGGTAAGACGAGACATGGTGACTGAGATCCTAACACCCTTCTTTACATAGAGGCGGCTGCGCTGCTCTAGGCTCAGGTGCGCCCACTAAGCTATGGTGGATGCGAGGGTTAAGCCTCGAATACTCAATACAAGCACGAACCTCTGTACCGCGTGGACTGACGGCATTCCTGTAGAATGAATATTTTAAATAGTTTGTTATGTTTTCACTCTGGGGCGCACCTAGACCTGAACTTCGTGGGGGGCTAACACTCCCAGCCAGTCTGGCCCTAGCGCTGGTGGCACCTGGTGCAACAGTCTTTTTTGTCGCCCCCTAACCTCCTTCTCCATTAATTTCCTCACTACCACTCTCCAACAGTGCCCCTCAATTCTTTACAACCTCTCTCTTACATTCATTTCATTTTTTTTATAGTGCTACTCATAGTTCATTCACACTCAGTTCTGTGATCTGAGTGGTACACATTCTTTGCAGCAGGCACTTTGACCCTCCGCGCTACTTTACGATGAGTTCAAACTGCCACAGCATTGTGCTCATGTGACCGCAGGGTGAGTGGAGGGAGAACGGCGTGAGTTCATGGAGAGTGGCATGAGTGCAGTGTGGTCACTGTGTCTGCAGGGTGAGTGGTGAGCTTCTGTGAGCACATGGTAAGAGGAGGATGAATGGTGTGAGTGCAGGGTAACAGCGTGACCGCATGATGAGCAGTGTGAGTGCAGTGTGATCACTGTGAGTGTAAGGTGAGCGGTGAAAGTGACAGATGAGTGTAGTGTCATGTGCGTGCAAGGTGAGCGGTGTGCTCGTGTGAGTGCAGGGTTGGAGGAGGGTGAATGTGTGAGTGCAGGGTAACAGCGTGACCGCATGATGAGCAGTGTGAGTGCAGTGTGCTCACTGTGACCGCAGGGTGAGTGGAGGGAGAACGGCATGAGTTCATGGAGAGTGGCATGAGTGCAGTGTGGTCACTGTGACTGCAGGGTGAGTGGTGAGCTTCTGTGAGCACAGGGTAAGAGGAGGATGAATCGTGTGAGTGCAGGATAACAGCGTGAGTGCATGGTGAGCAGTGTGAGTGCAGTGTGGTCACTGTGACTGCAGGGTGAGTGGTGAGCTTCTGTGAGCACATGAATAGTGTGAGTGCAGGGTAACAGCGTGACAGCATGATGAGCAGTGTGAGTGCAGTGTGATCACTGTGAGTGTAAGGTGAGCAGTGAAAGTGACAGATGAGTGTAGTGTCATGTGCGTGCAAGGTGAGCGGTGTGCTCGTGTGAGTGCAGGGTTGGAGGAGGGTGAATGTGTGAGTATATGGGGCAGATTTACAAGCCCCGTACGCCACATTTGCGCCACCATTGCATCACTTTTGTGACGCAGCGGCGGCGCAAAGCCAGCGCCATGCTGCGGGGTATTTACAACGTGACGCATCTAGGGAGATGCGTCACGTTGTAAAGCCCTGCGCCACATGTGGACGTTCCGGCGTGGGGGGGTGCGTTCCGGCGCAGGAACGCCTCCTAAAAGTGGCTGAGTGAAATCTACAAGATTTCACTCAGTCACTTTTACGGCCATGCTGCGTCAAAACCCTGTGCCGGCTTGAAGCAGGCGTAAGGATTGACGCAGCATGTTAGGCATAGGGGCACCCGAGCCTTGCTGGAGCTGAGTCGTGCTTGCGACGCGACTCCAGCAATGCGTCACCTTTACGGCAGCAGATGCGTCACGCATCTGTCTATTCTTGCCCCATGGTGCACCGCATTGTAAATGCGGCGCATGAGGTGTCTGCCGTGACGCAAAATAACTGGCGCATCCCTGCTGATATCCAGGGATGCGCCAGTTATTGTAAATCTGCCCCATGGTGAGCAGTGTGATTGCCGTGAGTGCAGGGTGAGCGTGAAAGTGAAGGGCGAGAATGAGGAGTGGGTTGTCTGAATGCAGGATGTATTCCCAGACACCGGAGTAACTCAACACGCAGCAATAGTTTAACATATCTGAGACCCTACGGCAGCCCTCAATAACATCCTATTATGGCATCAGTCAGGGATGGAGGGCGAAGGAAATAAATGGGCTGATCCTGCATCAGACTTTCAGTCTTGAGATTAGGGTTGCCAGCCAAGTGTTTTGATGACTCAGCCATTACAAAAATAAGCAAAATCACCTGCATTTATTTACAACCCTATTTAGTTCCAAGGCTAGGCCTTTGCAGACTCTTTAAACAACAAATAGCTGGTATTTTTCTTTTGCAAAGGTGGCATCCCCACTTGTGATATGCCTTTTCATGAAATGCATTCTCCCACTGTGGCAGTAAAACTAAAATACAAATGTAAGAAACAGGCAGAGTGGGGACCCAGGGAGGACTGGAACCAGTGAAAAAAAACACTAAGCCTTGTTAGCCAATTTACAAAGGCATGTACATATGTAAATGGTCTTCTAAAGAACTATGAAAGACTCGGTGTGGCTGACATAAGACTCCAGACACTGCCCAGCCGAGCCCCCAGCAGCCCGGGCTGAGACAAGCGACACAGGGGGCTAAAGGCCTTTCAGCCCTATGGGCGTTGTGCGCCTGTTTTCACTCATATCCTTACTTTATTTATTGTTTTTCAACATTTATGTTGGTTATATATCTTTCTAGAACAAATAAATAAATGGCCTTTTGGGGAACAAGGAATGATAAATATTAGGCTCACTACTGGCACAGTTGATCTCTGTGTATAGTGTTTACTGTGCTTCCATCTAGTGGCCATTTTATATATCACATGTTACTGAACTCTAAACATAGGTGCTTCACTTGCACTCTTTTTATACACTGAGGACCATATTCTCAAGCAGCTATCACTGAGTTAACGGCACTTTATCTCAGCCAAAGTTGCGATAAATTTATCTCCCCATTCAAAAGCTGGTGTTAACAGCCGATACCACCAGTTTTCCAGCGAAAGCATCTGCAAAAAACATCGCCACAGATGACCCCGGCAACTATTGCTAATGAGATGCAGAGTAGGCGTTCCCGAGCAAAAAGCCGCAACCACACCACTCCGCAACATTCTCAACGACCAGCCACATCGGCGATAAGATTACAAAGCATGCGATAAGGCGCGTTAGCACCAGGAAGCTAACACCTGCTCTGACCCAGTGCCAAGTCGGACTACAACCAGCACCACAAAAGGGAGCCCAGCCCAGAGCCACACCTGAAGAACAACAGATGCCATGGAGCCACTGAACATGCGTGCCGGACACCCAAGAGGACCATAACACCCACCGCCACCACCACCTCCCCCCGGGCCCCACCGCGGGCACCCCCCACCTCCCCCAGACCAAAACACTGCATATCAACGGCACGAAAACATGAACAAAAGCACCCGCCTTATGTCGCACAATTGCAACAATCAACATACATGTGAGCACTGAAACCCTGATTCATACATTCACCATTGAAAGACCAAACAAAATCTCACATCCTAATTTGTCACCAAGCAACTATTCTGAAGAGTCATGGCGGGGCATCCCTGGAAAATCTGTGACTCACAGCCTGCAAGACAATATCCAAGATAAGAAGGTGTGTCAGGCACTCATCAAAGGACAGGGAAAGAGAGAAAGAGAGAGAGAGAGAAAGAAAGAGACAGAAAGAGAGAGAATGAACAAGGAGCGCAAGGCCAATCGGGCCCTTGGCTCATGCAAACATGCCAACAGCTGCGTGTGTCTCGAAATCTGCGCACCCCAAATTACAGGCCTGGCATCAAAGTCAGCACGAAGTCCACATCACATTCAAGAAATGCAAGCAGAAGTCAGACTGATATCAGGAATCAAAGCCCCTTTGTCTCAACACACAAGGCTGAAGGCCAACCAAACCCCCCACCTTTGTCCTGAATGCGGCTGGCACACCCTGCGTGAGATACCATACCAGCCTCCGACGACTCCCACACCACGAACTGCGCTAATGAAACACCAACGTGCCCACACCCCACACACACTTGTCCCTGCATGACCTACACCTGCAAGGGATGCCCTTGACACATAAGTCAAAAACTACCCATACATACAAATGTCGCACACACATACGACTCATTGTCCAGAGCTGTGGCATATCGTCCACCGAACTTCTGATGGTCTAAGGGGTGCCGGTGCCACGAGCCTAACAAACGCAGGCATTCCCGGGCACATGCACAACCCCTGTCACGTGGAACTGTACCGTGCATGAATGCTGCATCTGTTGGGATCCCTGTCAATGGCAGTGTTGCGAATCAGTTACCGTCTGAGTTTCTGTCTTGCCTACATCACCTGCGTCCAGCCCTGGTTCCACAGTCGATCACGCACATTCAAGTGGCCCATGGAGGTCTGCCTATCCAATGCAACAGAAGCTGAATTGGATTGTGACCGGACAGAGCGCCCCCAGTTGGCCCACGATCAGGAGTGTCACCAGGATAGCCGTGCATGTAATGCACTGATCTTTGGCGTATGTGCTGGCAGTTGCACATGGGAGATTGCACAACTCCTCGTGTGCAGTGACCACATCGAGGCGTTCCCCTATTGGGCAGTATTTTGGATTGGGGAAACGGCGTGGACTGAGCACATCTGCCCGGACCAGTTAATGGATTGGCTCACCCTGGTGTTCCTTGAACCCGACAACGGCGTACTATTGGAACACATTGCACATGATGCTGCGCTGGCATTCATGGACGAGTAACTACGTTCCTGCAGCCACATCGGATTGTCACCCAGAGCAAAGGTCCCAACAACTTGTTGCATCGTGGGGAATGCTCACATATCCCACCACAACAGAGGACATGTCTGCCTTCGTCTGGACTCGGAATGCATGTGCGTGGAAAAATGCGTGTGTACACACACCTGTGCAAGGTGATGCTGTTCCATGGTTGGAGCAGCACAGCGTCGTTTGGCAACCTTACCAATTCGGACACACTGCTGAGGGGAGAGCACACATATTGCCATGTAGCATGACATCTGACCTTGTCGGACCCTTTCACCTGATGACTGTCAGCAGAGCAGACAGTTGACGCTGTCCGGTGGAAGAGCACTATGCAGACCCCATGGGCTGTAAGTCATGCCCCCTCACACAGGGCAATGGACAGACGCCAAACAACACATGACTCGTCCAGCAAGGCAAGGTGGGCTGAGACCACTGCCATCTGTAATGATTGGTGTTCAGCTCTGCCTCCCCATTTCCTGCACCTAGAAAGGTTCCCATGCTGCGTGCAAGTGTCTTAAGCATGTCCCTGCCTATTGTGGCCCTTGTCTTATCCGTACTGACACACACACACCAATAAATTCTGCGCAACTTCACTGGTGTCTAACTGTGATGAGTGTTGATTAGATTGACCACTCGTGTGCCACAATGAGCATCGTCCCTACACAGGGAGGGTCTGACTGACGCATGTACAATGGGGGTGGGTCCCTTTTGACAGCTCCACCTCTGTGAGCCAGACATTGTTTTGGGATAGTTGCTGGCAGACCAGTGCACTTACGTGTATTCAGCAATGTGAGTATGGTGTCAAACCACTGACCATGTGGAGCAGTCATGAATCAGAACAGATTGAGTCCACACAGATGTGTGTGAGTAGGTATGCGACTTGATGTTCTGTTGTCACATGTGATGTAGGACACCACTCCTGGCCTGCTACCGAGTTGGTCACTCCTACACACAGCCCTATTCAATACATGGATGTGTGCCTACGTTGGTGGGTTGTGAGATTGCTGTTAATGTGCAATGGGGACACAGCTAGTACTCACCTTCTCAGTCATCCAATTGGCCTTGTGTCTCAGGGATAAACATGCGCATTGATGTCATTCACCAGGGTGTACCTTCTTGTGCAATCATTGTCCCTACATCCAGCCATACTTCCATACATGAGTGAACATATTCATGACACATCTGTGTGATTTCGAATGTTTTATTCACATTCTGGTACATGGTCATCCATGCACACATCACATGGAAGTCCAGTGGTGGGGCAACCAGAGTCCTTTGGGGATTGAAAAGTGATAGGAAGAGGGAGAGTGCAGTCCGCAGCAGGATTGCTGTGTAATTGTCAAGCAGTGAAGATGTGGCAGTCCATGTCGGGGTTCAGGTGGATGTCGCAGAGTAATCCTGGGGAAAGTGGGAGGTGTTGTCCCAGGGCCTGATGCATAGGGCTGAACCAGGCAGGAACAGGCCATCTGGCGGGATGGATGCTACTACCTCCTTCCTCACACAGTAATTACCATCCGCATCTTACTCCTCTGATACTTCTTCTGTGTCCGGTGTGTGTGGCGGTGTAATGGCTGCATCACTGGGTGCCACTGACACATCAGTGTGAGAAGGTGATGGGGCTGCATCACTGTCTGCCACTGGCACATCAAGGGTCGGAGATGTGTGTGTCGAAGTTCCCGCTGCAGTTATCTGGGAGTGGCTCAGAGGCAGCAATGGCAAGGTGAAGAACTGCAGGGCATGGAAGATCCCAGATACATCTCGCTGGTGTTCAGCCGTGGCAGCCATACTTCCATCCTCCATCTGCTCCATGGTCTCCATTGTTCTCCGCATCTGTGCCAACTCTGTGCTGTCATCACTGGTGCCTGTCTGACTGGACAGTTCCTGTATCCGAGTAGTGGCCCCAGCGAGGTCAGCCAAGGATTGTCGGTGAGCATGGTGCGCACAGGGGGTGTCCGTAAGGGACTGTACGCGGTCCCTGATGGGACTCTGACACCCACGTATGGCCTTGAGTTTGGCTGCCTTGAGCTCGAAACCCACCCGCAGCTGATCCGCCAACTCCACCTGGCAACCAAACACACGGCATTGAAATTCCATGTATTGTTCATGGGGTCCTGGGAGACAGCCGTGGTTGTGTGTGTTTCCTGCTGTGTGGTATGTGCAGGTGGTGGGGTCACCTTGAGGCAGCTGGCTTGCCCTGCTCCTGGGGGAGGGGTGCGGAGGCTGTCCATTATCAGTTGGAGGGTGTCTTGACATATGTGCAGGTTGTCCTCTTCATCATCACTGATGGGATTTGTGGTCTGCTCTGCAGTAAGTGTTGATTGTCCCTCTGCAATGTTAAGGGGAGATGCAGGTTAACAGAGTTTCCCCTGCATGTTGACGCTTTGCAGATGTGACTGTTTTGGTGGATCTGGCTATTTGATGGCAGATAGTTGGATTTTCGACTACATGACGGATGTGTGTACCCGTACATTATCATCACACAGTGTTAGTCAATGCCAGATGTGAGTGGCCAGTTACTACACACAAGCGGAACCTGTTGTGTCCTCTGTCCTGTGGTGTAGATGTTGTACTTTAAACCACATTGCCGTCATTGCTGATGTTCTGTGATTGCTATGTGTGTGTGCTGCATTGTGGGGGAGTTGCCCCTGCAGCTCTGATTTCATGTATCAATATCCCTTTGAGGCGGCGTGCCTTTGAATTGTGTGCTTTTCGGGGGCTGAAATGTTTGCAACTTGGATCATATGTGCTCTTGGACAGATCTTGTGGCCTTGTGCATTGTTCGTCTGCTGCGTGTATTGGACGGCATGGGTTGGGGGTGCACGTGGATATATCAGACTGTGACCTGCTCCTTTACGGATGTGATCCGCAACAGGTCACCTCCATGTCGATTCGTGCACCATGTCATGTATTTTGGCTGATGCCATGCTATCGGTCATGCAGTGTCACTTGCATAGTCAGTGTGGCTCACACGGCAACTGCTTTGCTGCATTAAGCACATGTGCATGGGTAGGTTGTGAGATTGGTGATAGGGAGGGGGGCCCCTTTGTGCACATAGTGGACGGGGGCCTACTTGGTGTTCCTATGTGTGCTGCAGTGTGCAAGTGTGTCAGGGACATCTTCCACAATCATTGTGGGTGTACAGTGTGGTACACATAATTGTGCATGTGTGCCATTGTGCCCATCTCCCCCGTCCCCCAGTCCCTGGTGGTTACTCACCCTGTTGCTGTTGGGTCAGGTCATTTCGAGCTGTGTCCAGGCCCCCAGCTCCTGCCACCTTCTCCACACTGATGACTGTGGCCACCATTTGCTCCAGCTCATCCAGCTCCTCCTGTGGTGCAGGACGCCCACCTCAAGTCGCCCTTGCTGCCTTCCTATTGGCGGCGAGCTTCTCTTTGGTTTGGCTGTACACTTCATGCCAGCGCCTCTTCACCTCCTCCATTGACCTCCTCAACACTCCAACTGCATTGACGTTGGTGACGATGGACTGCCATATTTCCGTTTGGGTTGCCAGTGCCGCAGTGGAGGTGACGAACAGTTGTTGATGGTGTTCTATCACCTCTGTGACGATGATTCGGTCTTCCTGAGCACTGAACCCCGTCTTCCTCTTCCTCTTCATCTTCTCCTTGCCCTTCCCTAACACGGGGTTCCTGGCTGGTCCTCCGTGGGGCTTGTGGAGTTCGGCTTGTCCTCTGTGCTTGGTTCGGGTGCATCCATGGTGCTACGCAGTTTGAATAGGTTTTGGTGTTTTTTTGGTTGCTTTTATAGTGCATTTTCCCGCATGACGCGTGGGAATTGCAGGCCTGTCGCTGGTTTTTGCTGATTTTGGTATTGTGCTTTGTGGCATCGAAACTTTTTGGGTGTTCATGTTTCTCATTGTTTGTCGCATTGGTTTTTACGTAGTCATTTGGAGCGTTATCTTGTTGCTATTGCATGGTGCCGCCGGGTTGGGAATTGGACGTTAAGACGGTGTTATTTTCTCACGATGGACTGCGATATGCAAAGTTGCATTAAGCTAAATTTGCGATGGTTATCAACGTTCTTGAGAATATGCCCCAGAGATGGCAAAAAAGCAGGGGCAGGAGATATGCGTGGGAGAGATCTATGGAGCAAATTAATCCAAGAATTGCCCCATTTTATACACAGAAGGAAGCAAACATATATAGAGTTATAGACGGGTAACTATCAATAGCAGGATTATTTCCCTGCCAGGGGTTCAAAGAGTCACTAAGTCACCAAACCAGGACAGTGAAGCACGAGTTGTTTATGATGTCACTTGGGGCCCCAAGGTAGGAGACTCCCTTTTATTGATAACTGCCTATCTACCATTATATATTCTGTATGGACTCTGTTTCTCCTCCCAGCTCGTGGGTGACGTCGGGGTTGGCTTTCAGGCTTGTATCTCCGGGTTGTCCGCTGTCCTCGATGTACTCTTTCTCCACGTTGCTCTTCTCCTCGCCACGACGCTGTCCTCTTCGCTCCTCCGGTCCAAGACAACCCTGCTGTTCTTCCGGGATCCCTTCATACGCCTCTGGTCCCGCCTTCCTGACGTCCCATTGGCTCCTCTCTTCTTCTGGCGGGACTCCTTCCTGTATGCAGGAGGCAGTGGAAGAGATTAACTCCTTCTCTCCCTGTCTTCGAAGATCGTCGCTGCTCTGCCTCAGATAAGAAGGAAGGAGGGGCAAGGTGTCAATGGAGGGCACCTCCTCAAATTCCCCTGCCCTAACTTTCTTGCCAGCAAGAAAAGAATCAAGGGGATAACAAGACAAGAAGTCAGCATTGGATTGTTCCCTCCCTTTTCGGTGAAGAGTGGTGAACCGAAAAGGTTGTAGAGCTAAAAACCATCTCATAATCCTGTTGTTGTGTCCTTTGTTGCGAGAGAGCCACTCTAAGGGGGCATGGCCCGTATACAGCGTAAACTCTCTCCCCTCTAGATAGTAATGGAGGGTCTCTATGGCCCATTTTATTGCTAAGGCTTCTTTCTCAATCACCGCATATTTTGTTTCCCTGGGGAAAAGTTTCCTGCTGATGTATAGTATAGGTCTTTCCTGACCCTGGTCATCGGTCTGGGACAAAACAGCACCCAATCCTTGATCTGACGCATCGGTCTGTAAAATGAAGGGTTGGGTGTAATCCGGACTCAGCAAAACAGGTTTGGAAGTGATAGTCGTTTTCAAGGTTTGGAAAGCAGACAGATGACGGCTCGAGGGGTGGCGTAATACCTTTTCAGTGTTTAAGTTCTTTTGTAGGAGGTCTGTCAAGGGAGCTAATTTTTTTGACAAATCAGGGACAAAGTGCCTGTAATAACCTAGAATGCCCAGAAACGCTTGAAGATCCTTTTTAGTTTGGGGAAAGGGGATATTGGCGATGGCATTTACCTTCTCATTCTGGGGTTTTATGAGGCCCTCCCTGAGGAGATACCCTAGATATTTCACCGACCTAACTGCCAATTTGCTTTTGGCAGGGTTGATGGTCAGGCCGCTGTCTTTCAGGGTTTGAATAACAGTAGCGAGATGACGAAGATGTTGTTCCCATGACGTACTGTATATGACGATATCGTTGATATAGGTGGCAGCATAGTCAGCACAGGGCCTCAAAACAGTGTTCATTAGCCTTTGAAAGGTGGCTGGGGCCCGGTGTAACCCGAAAGGCAGGACGTTGAATTGATACAGACCCCCAGGGGTCGAGAACGCTGTCTTCTCCCTAACCTGTTTTCTTAGAGGCACTTGCCAATATCCATTGCTTAAATCCAACGTGCTAATGTAACGTGCTTTGCCAAGCTTCTCAATCATTTCACCGACCCGAGTTAATGGGTAGGAGTCAAATTGTGAGATCTTGTTCACTTCCCTGAAATCAATGCAGAAGCGGATGGACCCATCCGGCTTAGGCACGAATATGATGGGAGAATTCCAATCACTGGTTGATGGCTCTATCACTCCCATCTGGAGCATCTATTGAACCTCCTTCTCAACAGCCTGTCTGCAAGGTTCTGGTAGTCGATATGGGCACAATTTCACTCTCTTCCCTGGTATAGTGTTAATGGTGTGTTCAATCAAGGCGGTGTGTCCAGGAATAGTGGAGAACACCTCCTGTAAAAGCCATTACGTACTATGGAGAGCATCTGTCTGGGTTTCAGTTAGATCTGGGTCTAGGCTTATAGCATAAGAAGGGGGGGGGTTCTGGCCAGACTCACTGTGTGGGGTATTTCTCCCTCCCACTTCTTTAATAGGTTCATACAAAAGACCTGGGTATTGGTCTTTCTTGTGGGATCCATTTCGAGGCGATAGGTCACTGGAGTGACCGCCTCTATAACCTGAAAAGGGTCCTGCCACTGCCCTAGGAGTTTGTGGTCTGAGGAAGGCATCATGAGCAATGCATAATCGCCTACCTTCAGTGTCCTTTCTCTGGTGTTTTTATCGTAGTGGTGCTTCTGGGCTTCTTGAGTTTGTTCCATATGTGTTTTACAGATACTACGAATTTCCTGTAGGTGGGTTTTAAGGTTTAACACATACTCATGAAAGGGTTTAGTCCCTTCAGGCACCTCCTCCTATTCCTCTCTTGCCATATCTAGTAGGGTACGGGGAGGTCGGCCATATAATAGCTCAAACGGGAAATACCCTGTGCTTCTCTGTGGCTTGCACCATATCACAAAAAGGGCCAGAGGTAACATGTCCTCCCACCGGCGGGTCTCCAACTCTAGAAGTTTTTTTAGAGTGGTTTTGAGAGTAGCATTATATATTTCTACTAACCCGTTGGTTTGGGGATGATAGGCTGCCGTGTGGATTTGTTTTATATTCAGTCGTAGACAGACCTGCTTCATTAGCTTGGAGATAAAATGGGTCCCCTGGTCCATTATAATCTCCCGGGGAGATCTTAGCTTTTGCAATATGTAGGGCGTTTGGATGACGTAGGGCGACTGCTTCGGGAATTCAAGTGGCGTAATCTACCAGTACTAATACAAACCTACAACCACTCTTGGAGGGGAGTAGGGGTCCTATTATGTCCATTCCTACACGAAAGAAGGGTTCGCTAATGATGGGCAGGGGGCGTAAGGGGACTCTGAAGGCGGTGTGTCTACTATTCTTTTGGCAAATCGGGCATTCTTTACAATACCTACTGACTTGTTGGTAGATACCGGGCCAAAAGAACTGTTCTAATATCGCTTTCTCAATTTTTTCTTCCCCAAAGTGTCCCCCTAAAAGATGACTGTGGGCAAGGAACATTACTTTTTCTCTATAGGACAGTGGGACCATTACCTGTAGGGGTTGATTCTTTCCTCCCTTCCTGTATAACAACCCCCTTTTCACGATGAATTGAGGACCTACTTGATCGGGGTCTTCCTCATCTGTGGCCTTGTTCCAGTCCTCTCTCAGGGTTGGGTCCTCTCTCTGTGCAGCAAAGAAGCCCCGGTCATACTGCCACATGGCGTCCTCTTTTGTCTGAGTTAATGCGACTCGGTCCTGTCCCTTTTTTAGGTCTCTGTAGGCAGCGCAGCTGCTCTGGCGAGACATTTAGTTAGTGGATTTTCAAAGTGCTACCCAGGCTTTTGCTGGCCACAAGCTTGAGTGCACGTGCGCGTGCACGAACGCAGCCGCCATCTGCCTTTCCATGGATGTCATGGGTAATTAACCCCTTCGATGCTCATGACGGAGCGGTTCCGTCATGAGCATCGGTTGGGCTGTGCTTATGACGGAACCGCCCCTGGGGGAAGCGCTGGCGCTCCCCCCCTGGGGCATCGACCGTGACCCCACAGAGGGGGATGGCAACGAAAGAGTTTCCGCTGCCACCCCCGAGCCCCCCCACGCTTCCCCATGACGTCAGCGCGCACAGCGCGCGCCGACGTCATCAGGAAGCGTTGGACGAATTCATTTCTTCCAGCGCGTCCCCATACCAATGTTCAGACTTTTCTGCCCCCCCCTGGGGGCAGATCGGTCGTTTTTGTTGCCGTTTCTGCTCCCAGGGGGGGCAGAAAAGCCCACTAGACACCAGCGATGTATTTTGAAGTGTTAGGAAGCGACCCCTTGGGCAAGGGTCGCTTCCTGGGGGTGAAAAATTGAATTCAGACTTTTCTGCCCCCCCTGGGGGCAGATCGGTCGTTTTTGTTGCCGTTTCTGCTCCCAGGGGGGGGCAGAAAAGCCCACTAGACATCAGGGATGTATTGTTTAGGGTTAGGAAGCGACCCCTTGGGCAAGGGTCGCTTCCTGGGGGCGGAAAATTAAATTCAGACTTTTCTGCCCCCCCTGGGGGCAGATCGGTCACATAAGTCGACGTTTCTGCTCCCAGGGGGGGGCAGAAAAGCCCACTAGACACCAGGGATGTCTTTTCTAGTTGTAGGAAGTGACCCCTTGGGCAAGGGTCGCTTCCTGGGGGCCAAAACTTTTATTAAGACTTTTCTGCCCCCTCCCCCCTGGGGGCAGATCGGTCGCATCAGTCGCCGTTTCTGCTCCCAGGGGGGGCAGAAAAGCCCACTAGACACCAGGGAATTAGGTTAAATAAAAAATGGAAGTGACCCCTTGGGCAAGGTAGTTACATAGCATATTATAATGTTTATTGTTATATTTTTTGTGATTTGCAATTGTAATGTTTTTTTTTTCTACTTTTTTGTTCTAGGTGAAGGCTTTTGCTCTTTCCAGTTTGGGGTTTCGTTACTGGTGGTTCTGCTGTTTGTGTAGTTTGGTAAGAGAATTTTTTTTCTACAATGTAAATGTGTTTGATTTCTCTGCATGAATTTTTTTTTTGCAAATGGTGTAATAATAGCAGTATGTTTGGTTTTTTAGTGTCAAGGACTGTTTGCATTGGTGCTCGATGTGTATTTTGTTGTCTTGTGAGTAATTTGGTTTTTTTTCTTCTTTCTAGTTGGATATCGTTGGTTTTTGCTGTGTCACTGCAGAGTAGGTTCTGGTGAGTGCAGCTGTCTCTTGTAATTGAATTGTATAGTTTTTGAGTACATTGATCTTTGTGATAAAGGTACACATTTCTTTACTTACTTGGTTTGCACATTGTTGGTTGTTGTTGACTTGTTTGTGCAGTCTTCTATCTTAGTAAGTATAATGGCTAGCCGCAGGATTACTGCTCAGCAGGTTGTTGGTTTGCTGTTTGAGTCTTCCTCTGACCATGTTTTCAGAGACTGACTCTGCATCTGAGGGAGAGGAGGCAGGGGACGATTCTGGCAGTGAGTTTTCTCTCCATATGGAGTCATCGGATGATGAAGATACTCTTAGTGCGGATGAAGTGCCTGTGTTAGAGGAGGAGACTGATGTGCCGATAGTGCGGCAAGAGGCATCTGGGCTGCAGCCTGCGGCTGCAAGGCTTCCCGTTGGTGTAGTGCGGCAAGAGGCTTCTGGGCTTCAGCCTGCGGCTGCAAGGCTTCCCGTTGGTGTAGTGCGGCAAGAGGCATCTGGGCTGCAGGCTGGGGCTGCAAGGCTTCCCTTTGAAAGTGATGACCTCTGGGTTGCCCCTGGCATGGTGCAGCCGGCATTGCCAGACTTTACTGGTGTTCCAGGGTGTAGAGTGAATACTGATGTGTTTTTGGCAGAGATTGTTGAGCAGACTAACTTGTATGGCGAACAGTTTTTGAGGGCCAACAGTGCCAGCCTTAGGCCCCACTCTAGAGCTACCCGGTGGACTCCCACAAATCTTGAAGAGATGAAGAAGTTCTTGGGTTTAACTTTTTTGATGGGCTTGCTAAGGAAGCCATCAATGTCTTCATATTGGTCTAGCAGTCCCTTGATGGTAACGTCTATTTTTCCGGCAGTCATGAGTCGTGACAGGTATTTGCTTCTGCTTCGGATGATGCATTTTGTTGATAATGGTTTAGCGTTGCCACGAGATCACCCTGAGTGTGACCGTCTTTTTAAGATTAGGCCTGTCCTTGATCACTTTGTTGATCGATTTTCTGAGATCTATGCTCCTGGGAAAGAAATTGCAGTGGATGAGTCTTTGGTGTTGTTCAAGGGCCGCTTGGTTGTGAGGCAATACATTCCTAGTAAGAGGGCACGCTATGGAATTAAGCTGTATATGCTGTGTGACAGTAGGACTGGATATGTCTCTAATTTCAGGGTGTACACCGGTAAGGAATCCAGGATTAACCCCCCTGGTTGTCCGTCCACTTTTGGAGTGACTGAGAAAATTGTGTGGGAACTTGGTAGAGGAATTTTTAACAAAGGCCACCATTTATATGTAGATAACTTTTACACTGGTGAGCGGTTGTTCAGGGAATTGGCCAAAGTGGACACTGTTGCTTGTGGCACAATCCGCTCTAACCGTAAAGGTTTCCCAAAAGAACTGGTTTGTCAAAAGCTTGTGCGGGGACAGTGCAGTGCGTTGCGTTGCGTTGCGAGGAGCTTCTTACTGTGAAGTTTTCAGACAGGAGAGATGTCTACATGCTGACTACCATCCATGATGAAAGCACTGCACCTGTGACTGTTTGGGGTCAGGTCGCTGAAGCGCGCAAACCTGTGTGCATTTTAGACTATAATAGGCACATGGGTGGTGTTGACAGAGTAGATCAGAGGTTGGAACCTTACGCTGCTCTTCGTAAGGCTTACATTTGGTACAAGAAGTTGGCTATCCATCTTTTCCACTTGGCAATGTTTAATGCTTTTGTTGTGTTCCAGGATTCTTGCCCTGAGTCAAAGATGACTTTTGCTAAGTTTCAGGAGTCTGTAATAGGCAGCCTTGTTGTAGTGGAACAGGCAAGTGTTCCTAGAGTTGGAGTGGTGGAGGATGTTGCTAGATTTAGAGATCGCCACTTTCCTGATCTCATTCCTCCCACACCCTCAAAAGATTTTCCCAGTAGGAGATGTAGAGTCTGTTGGCGAAGAGGTACGCGGAAGGAGATTTGTATGTACTGCCCCGACTGTCCTTCTAAACCTGGGCTGTGTGTCCCGGCTTGTTTTAGAGCGTACCACACGCAAAATAATTTTTGGGAGCATTCATGAGCGGTAAAGTGAACTGCCTGGTCTGTATTCTTTTGAAAATTTGATTCTGTTTCAAGGTTGGCGTTAGTGCAATGTATTTAGTTGGTGATTTTGTGTTTGTAGATTTGTATCTATTTGCGATTTGTTTGTGTTTTTATTTTTGTCTAAAAAAATCCTAAATGTGATGGCAGTGTGTGTAGGCTGGCGCTTGGCTGTTGGTGTGTGTGGACTGGCACTTGCTCGGCGGTGTGCGTGGAAAGGTGCTTGGCTGGCGGTGTGCGTGGACTGGTACTTGGCTGGCGATGTGCGTGGACTGGCGGTGTGCATGGACTGGTGCTTGGCTGTTGGTGTGCGTGGACTGGAGCTTGGCTGGCGGTGTGCGTGGAATGGTGCTTGGCTGGTGGTGTGCGTGGACTGGTACTTGGCTGGCGGTGTGCGTGGACTGGTGGTGTGTGCGGACTGGTGCTTGGCTGGTGGTGTCCGTGGACTGGAGCTTGGCTGGTGGTGTGCGTGGATTGGCGATTGGCTGCCGGTGTGCCTGGACTGGCGATTGGCTGGCGGTGTGCCTGGACTGGCGCTTGGCTAGCGGTGTGCATGGACTGCTGTTTGGCTAGTGGTGTGCGTGGACTGGCGCTCTGCTAGCAGTATGTGTGGACTGGCGCTCGGCTGGCTGTGTGTGAGTAGTGACTTTCTGCTGGTCACTACACACACTGCTAGCTGAGTGCCACTCCATGCAATCCATCAGCCTGTATAGTTGCTGTGTCAGGATTGTGGGCGTGTGAAAGTGATGGGCCCTTGAATGGCGCTGTGTGCTGGTGTGAGTTTCGTTATGTGATGGGCCCGCGGCTGGCGGTGTGAATGGTTTTGAATGTCTCACACGTATGAAAGGTGTATGAATGGCCTGTAAAGAGGTTGGTGCCTTGTCGTGGCTTTACAGCTCACGAGCTGTGAGTCAATGGTTCAGTTTCTCGCCCTTTCAATTATTAACAGTGCATTTAATTTTTGTGAAATCACTTGCTAATACAATTGTATCTACTGAACCATCACTCACCCTCGTGCCAAATCCAACCAGTATGTGTGTGTGCTTGAGGATTAGATGTCTGTGCAGTAATATTTGTTTTTCTGAAGCAGGGTGTACCTTGTCCCTTTTTGTGAATTTTGTAATGTGTTGCTTTTG
Source organism: Triturus cristatus (assembly GCF_964204655.1). Taxonomy (NCBI): domain Eukaryota; kingdom Metazoa; phylum Chordata; class Amphibia; order Caudata; family Salamandridae; genus Triturus; species Triturus cristatus. Next base: position 47,130,895 of record NC_140589.1, read on the forward strand.
TACCTGGTGGTGTGAATGGTCTTGTTTGTATCACGTATGAAAGGTGTGTGAATGGCCTGTAAAGTGGTTGGTGCCTTGACGTGGCTTTACAGCTCACGAGCTGCGAGTCATTGGTTTGGTTTTTTGTGCATTTAATTATTGACAGTGCATTTCATTTTTGTGAAATCTCTTGTTAATAAAATTTAATACACTGAACCATGACTTGCCCTCGTGCCAAATCCAACCAGTATGTGTGTGTGTTTGAGGAATAGATGGTTGTGCAGGAATCTTTGTCTTTAGTTTCTCTGACAAGGTGTACTTTCCATGTAAGAATAACCTACCAACTGTAGATATTGTTGAAAACCCATGGGAGTTCATGGTGATGTCTCTCTTGTGAATTCAAAAAGTTTTTTTATCCCCAATGTCCTGCAAACCTCAAAATGTCTGCCACATTTTCATTGCAATATTGTTCCAAAATTCTCACGCTGTAGGAACAAAGCAATAGTTATGTCTAAACAATCTGGTTTTGCAAGGGGGGTCACTTGGGTCTTTGGCCCGGTGCTCGGCGGTCATCTAGGGAAACCTACCAAACCCATACATTTCTGAAAACTAGACACCCGGCGCCTTCCAGGGAGGTATGGCTTGCATGGATCCCCCAACGTTTCCTTACCCAGAATCCCCTGCAAACCTAAATTTTAGCTGAAAAAATCACTTTTTTCACACATTTTGGGGTGGGAAAGTTGTGGCATCACCGGGCTCACCCAAATTTACCACCACCCAGCGTTCCCCCAGGTCTCTCGGTCAAAATGGTGCCTCACTTGTGTGGGAGGGCCAAGTACCCGCGGCAGGCAAGGGCCCAAAACGTAGTGAGGCGACATCGAAATGGCCTATCGCAAAACCACATGGTTTTGCAACGGGAGTCACTTGAGTTTTTGGCCCGGTGTGAAGTACTGGGAATTTTAAGCCCAGCGGTGCAGGGGAACACACCCTATGACTTCGGGTTCTTCCTGTTTCAGACCTAGAGAAACACAGAGTCTTCTGGGTGAAGTCAAAGATCAATTTATTGGCTGCAGACCAATTACAGGTATCCTAGAAGTACAACAGCGTGTATGTTCTCAGGAGACTGCTAAAAAATCACAGAAACGGGCTTCTCCTTAAATACAAAATATCATGCTTCAGGCACACATTCCTTGGTTTACGATATGGCCATATACAGGTATACATTACAAACGAAAAAGCAGAGTCATGATGACCATCCCACATTCCAGTTAAGCCAGCCCACGATTATTTACCCAGCAAGGCTCAGATCCCACATCAGATATCGATAGGCCCCAATAAACATGAGCATCTCCTGTTTGGAAAACAAGCCATAAAGCAGGAACAGTCAGGTGTGAAAGAGATTAGCTGGAGGCTTGTGTAGGATGAAAAGGCTTTATGGTGTGTCAAGCCCTGATGCTTATCACAGGTGGCCAGAGGACGGGGAGCTCGTGGGACCGGACTGACCTGGGGCAGCGGAGCCAGGCTGCCCAGGTCACAGAGAAGTCAAAGGAAGGCACATGTGCTCTAAAACGCCCGTATTTGCTTCATGTTATGTAGCCTATGTGAGGGCAACCATAAGATGGCCACCGCTCTAAGATGGAACCCACGTAGTGATGTATAATAACGTATACACAGTGCATTCATAGCTAAAACGTTACACAAAGCACTTGTACATACCGCATTGACCATTCGCGGTTCGCTAATACCGGGATAGACAGGGGTAGGGCCCTGCCTCCTACGTGGTCCCGAATTCTAAAGTACGACAGACCCTCCTTTTGCCCTTACATAGGCAATAACTATACTCATTTCAATCCGAGTCTAGGTCAATATTCATGAAGTCATGGAGATGTTGCTGTAGCATCATCCTATTACTTAGCTCGTCCCTCGATACAGGTTTCCTTACACATAATGTAGCACAGAGGCCACATATCGCAGGAGCACACTGTATGCACAGACAGAACAGGAAAAGGATGGCTAAGATCATTCCAATGACCATCAGAACTTTCCAACCCCAGGCAGATATCAGTTCCCAGAACCACCCCACCAGTGACCAATCTCCTTTATCCACGTGTATGGACTCAGATATCTTATGCAGTTTGGAGATGGCTTGATAAACTGTTGGAGCGTTGTCTGGTATGAAAATGCAACAACTAGATTGGATAACCTTACATACCCCACCGCGGTCTGCAAGTATGACATCTAAAACCATGCGGTTCTGCAAAGTCATGAGGCGATCCGCTTGGAGCTCAGCTGTCAAATTACCAAGGGCACCAGCCGTAACATTAACAGTGGATTCAACCACACGAGTCAGTTGTCTCAGGTTCCTACTATTAACCATAGGTCACCAAAACGGCAGGAAACCCAAAAAGAAATCTCCCGCTTCCTGACCGCCAGTATCCTCCTTACTAATCACGCCTCTCACAACTCTGGTCTTGTGATAGTCAGAGGCGGCAGTAAATGTTGGCGGTAGCAGATTTGCAATATAACATGTGCCCGAGAAGTCAGGGGGCAACCATGTATATGCTCGGTCATTGCAGATAAAATATGTACCCTTGGCAGCCAAAAACGCAGGGGAAAACTGTGACGGAAAAGTGTAAGTTTCAGTACAGTCACTTCTCCCCAGTTGAGCTCTTGGATTCTGACCATTACCTTGCAAACAGAACCGACCTATGTGGGGTACGACCCAGATTGGGGATGAGATTTTTCGCTGTCTTTCACCCAGAATAATACTATACCCCGTCGCGTTCCACCCTACATAAGCTCTCAATTCCTCCTTGGGTATAGATGAGTATGCGTCGATATCTCTGCTCATATCGGCAACTCCTTTCATTAAAGCTTTATTATTTGTACTAGGTCTGATGGAACGCGATTGTCGCGGGGAGTACGCATCTAGAGCAAAGAGAAACATGGTCTGGAATGCCCATGACGATCCATTGTAACTAAACGGCAGCACTAGATAAGGAATACCCTTATTAATGGTATGTGGCATCAAACCACACACCCAGCAATTGGTTGTATTCATGACTAGTTGGTGCTGGTGCAGGAGCTGAATAAACGAGTTGTTTACAAATTCAAACCGTCTAGCTTGTTCATGTTCAGGCAGAGGGTGAAAAGAGTGTGAGGAGACAGTAGGAGGAGGTATAGGCTGTACAGTGGGTGCAATGGGCTCTTGAGAGGAGAAGAATACAAATCCTACAGTAAACACAATCATACTACATAATACAAACAGGCATAAAAATACAAAACGTTTGCTCTTCATTATTTTACATATTTTTGCTTTAAAGGTAATTTCCTCAGTGAGTCTCTCCATCTTGAAAAACTCCATCCTCTAATAATGCCGCTCGCGGCGGGTGAGTATCTTCTGCTAAGGAGTACGCCTGTCAGTCCAGGGAACGCCCTAGACCAACCAGAACCGTTGATCTAACGTCTTCGGCCTGTACCCCAAAGTCTTGGCACCGCGACCCTGCGGCTGAACCCGGATGGTGGTTCGAAAAACAAAAATCAAGAAAATCCTTCAGATGGGAGAGCTCTGGTTATCAAAAACAAAAAGGTAAGGAAAAAGAATATTTATTTGTCCATAGGCCTTGGTCTTAGATTATAGTGGAGACGGCCAGGTACTGTTTGATCTTGGAACAAGAGTTCAGGCTCTGTGGTGTCTAATCGAATTGACGGTGGCACAGCTTCTTGCAAAATATCATCACTCTGTTGTGCTGAAGTTGTGCCTTTTATGCGTGCATCACTGAACGGCACAAAACGAGGTACAGTGTCTGTTTCAGAGTCTGCGATACCCTCCTGGACCCACTGGTCATACGGCAGAGGCAAAGGGATCCTCTTAACATGGGCGCCGTGGATCCAGTTCTTCTTCCCCTTTACTCGAACAGCTGATCTTGTAGACAGAAGTACGAGATGAGGGCAGATCCAACAAGGCTCATCGTTGCTCTTGCGCTGGAAATTTTTCACCAGGACCCACGTGCCAGGGTCGATAGGGTGTCCTGGAGCCTCAGAGGCCTGGGGGAGAGTATCATGCACCTGTTGGTGTAAAACACGCAATTTAGCCGTCAATTCGTACAAATAATCAAGCAGTACTGGATGTTCGATTTCGCTGAATTTCGCCGGTCTTGGCACACCCCATACATTAGCCGGGCGGCCAAAAATGACCTCGTATGGGCTAAGTCCCACTCGTGAGTGTACGGTCATTCTGGTGGACAGGAGTGCTAGAGGCAGAGTGTCAGGCCATTTAAGACCTGAGCTCGCCTGGATTTTGGCCAGCTTGAGTTTTAGAGCGCCATTGTAACGCTCTACTAATCCAGCTGATTGGGGGTGATTTGCAGCGTGGAATTTCTGCTTAACCCCTAATCCCTCACACACATTCTTCATCACCTGACCCACAAATTCACTCCCATTATCACTCCACACCATTCTTGGCATTCCAAACCTAGCGAAGAATTCCTTCACAAGAGTTTTGGCTGTGGATAGAGCAGTGTTGTCCTTTAGGGGATAGGCTTCTATCCATTTTGAAAAAGCGCAAACAACCACCAATACATATTTCAGGTTGTTGCACCTTTCCATGTGGATAAAATCTAGCTGCAAAACTTCAAATGGATATGATGGAGGCGCAAAATGACCAGCTGGAGTTGGGGTTCCCCTACCAGGGTTGTATTTCAAGCATACCATACAATTCTTGACCACATTCTCTGCACACTTGGGAATTCCAGCATTCTGCCATACTGGAGCCAACAACTTACAAATTCCTTTCGTACTGATATGTGCCATTCCATGTGCCATAGTAACCACTGGAAGCACATATGCATCAGGTAACAACCATCGCCTATGTTCTGACAGATCAATCCAACAACCATTCTCATCCAACTTACCCGTACTTTCTCTCCACTTACTCAACTCTTTCTCTGTGGCTTCAGCTTGAAGGGACTTCACACTCTCTATTGTGTTTTCACACATTCCAACATCACCAACCCATCTGGCAGGGCCTGCAACATACATTCGAGTCTTCACATCTTTTGCTGTTTCTTTCGCGACTTCATCAGCAAACACATTACCACGACCAACATCATCAGTGATTTTCTTGTGCGCACTGCATTTCATAATTGCAACTTGCAACGGTAGGGTCAGTGACTCAAGGAGATCATTCACCAACTTGCCATTCTGAATCTTAGCTCCATGCGAAGTCAGGAACCCACGTTCTTTCCACAATCGCCCAAAACTATGAGCCACGCCAAAGGCGTACTGGCTATCCGTATATATGTTCACTTTCATTCCTTCAGACAACACGCATGCTCTCGTAAGGGCAATCAGTTCTGCTGCTTGAGCCGAATTCTGTGGCACACGTGCAGTTTCCACAATCGTGTGCAAAGTCGTGATAGCATATGCAGCAGTCGTATCACCATTTGGAAGCTTGAAACACGAACCATCCACCCATAAAATACCATCACACTCAGTCAGGGGAGTATCTTTAAGATCTACTCTTCCTTTCGTCTCTTCTTCTGTTCTGAACAGACAATCATGTTGCTCAATCTCATCTAGGTCTGCTGGAGTTGGTAATAGTGTAGCTGGATTCAACGTGTTGCATCTCTTTATGTGTATATGATTTGCTAACAGTGTCAGCTCATATCCGGATAATCGCGCACTAGTTAAGTGTTGTGTCTTGTTCCTGTTTAACAATGTGTCCACAGCATGTGGAACCATAACAATCAATGTATTATCCATCACTAGGCCAGCAGACTGTCGAATAGACATAGCTGCGGCGGCTGTGGCTCTCAGACAACTTGGCAATGCCCTCGCTACCGGGTCCAAGGTTGACGAAAAATATGCGCATGGACGCGGTCTATCGCCAAAAGGCTGTGTTAACACTGATAATGCGCAACCATCTTTCTCATGAACATACAATGTAAAAGGCTTGCTGTAGTCAGGGGTACCCAACACAGGAGCTGAACACAATGCATTACGCAATTCCACAAATCTTTTCTGACACTCTTCAGACCATGGAATAGGATTCGGTGTGTCTTTGCATGTTAATGCTAACAAAGGTTTTGCCAGCAAGGAAACATTAGGAATCCAATGCCTACAGTATGAAGTAATGCCCAAGAAAGCACGCACTTCTCTCTGTGTTCTAGGCACACTCAACTGTGCAATGGCTTGAATTCTTTCTGGGGTCAGTTTCCTTCCCTCCTTCGATAAGAGATGACCTAAGTAGGTCACTTCTTGTCGACAATATTGCAGCTTTGAGAGAGACACTTTGTGATGAAAGGCAGACAAATGACGCAACAATGACAAGGTAGCGTTTTTGCAAATCTTTTCAGTATCCGCGGCGATTAGTAAATCGTCAACATACTGAATAAGGATAGCGCCACTAGGTAAAACAAGTGCATCAAGCTGCGCTTTTAAAGCCTGACTGTATATTGATGGACTTTCACAGTAGCCCTGGGGAGCGTGTTTAAAGCGGAAGCTGCGACCTCCTAAACTGAAGCCAAAAATGTCTCTGCTCTCCTCTGCAATTGGGATGCTAAAGAAAGCATTCTTTAGATCGATCACTGAGAACCATGCAGCGGAGGCTGGAATCATAGTTAACAAGGCAGTTATATCAGGGACAACTGGAAACTGTGGCACAACAATCTTATTAACCTCTCTAAGATCAATCACAAATCTGTAAACAGGTGGCTGTGAAGGGTCCGTTCGTTTTAAGACAGGTAAAACAGGACTATTGCAAACGTTGCCCCTTGTCTCTTCAATTACATCCTTTTTAATCAAATCACTGACAATTGCTAACAATGCTTTCTGACCTTCATTGGAGATCTTGTACTGGGGAATACGTGGCAATCTGAGATTGGCTATTAAAGTGACCACATATGGCGGTATTTCCAGGAGACCCACATCATTGGGACCAGTGGCCCAAAGGACATCCGGAAGGGATGACAATTCAGGTGGCATTGCATTCTTAGACAAATACATTGGGGAAATCCCTTTCTTACCTAATGTAAGTTGCACTCCTGAGGGAGAACAATATAGTGTTGCATGCAATCTTTTTAGCAAATCTAATCCTAGCAAATTTTCACCACAACCTGTCGTTAGGATGAGGGGTGCTTTTAACTTACAAGGTCCAACAGAAAGTGACATAGGACTAGAAATCGGGTTCCTAACTGGGGCGCCAGAAAAACCTACTGAGACATTCATTTCGCCAGACAAAGGCGCGCCAGGGAGTTTTGAATGCATGATTGAACTCTTTGCAGCACCAGTATCCAGCAGAAAGGGCTCCGTTACATTTGCTGTAGTTACTTTAACATAAGGTCAGCTCTGATCCACTGGCACTGAAACAACTCCCTCTCTCTGTCTACGGCTGTCCTAGTAATCATTATCTTCTACATTGTCGTCTTCTGCATAATAATCATTATTGTAGTACTGAGCTGTATTACCAGTCACGTTGGCTTGCTGATCAAAGCTATTTATGGTATTTTGAGGCGGAAGAGGACGCGCGTTCTGGGGAACATTTCCACGCCCTCTGCCTCTAGGAGCTTGCTGACCACCTCTACCTCTTGCGCCATACGCATTACTGTTACGCTGCAGTAATTTAGGGCAAGTATATTTAAAATGACCTTCCTCTTTGCAATATGAACATTGGTTGGGACCTACAGGGATTCGTGGTTGATAATTCCCATTCATTTGCTGATTATTCTGAAATTGTTGGGGCTGCTGATAGATACCTTGTGTTTGCCTATAATTATTCTGTCCTCCACGTGGTGGATAAGCCTGCTGCAAGAGGACCTTTGTTTTTAGTTCTTTCGTTTTCTTATCTGTTCTATCCTTCTCATCTTTGTCTCTATTCTCATAATACTGTGCAGTAGCCAGTATTTGCGCTGAAGAGGAAACAGCCCAGGAACTTTCGGAGTCTTTTAATTTCTTACACAACTCGGGAAGTAGATTCTGCACAAATTTATCAACAAATAACCGTTGGCCACCTTCAGTGCTCATGTCTTGACCACTGTGGTCGATAAACGTTTCTTCAAACCTTGTAAAGAAATCGGACACTGTCTCATCTTTCTTCTGCTTACATGCGGATAGTTTATCCCAATTTACGCGCATCGCGGGCATTATAGTCTTCATGTATGTGATAATTCTACCAGGGAGTTCTGCTACTAAAGGGTCAGGTTTCGCACCACCAACTTGGCCAGCATCTGCAGCAATGATATTAGCCCATGTGTTACCCAATTCTGCAGCGTGATCTACATTACGAATGGATCCCCATAAAGGCTGTGGAACCACATTCCCAAACAGCATATCTATGTCAGCCAAATTCATTACACATGATTCTGCAGTTTGTGATAACTCCTTATAATAACCGGTAGGGTTTTTACGGGGGTCAGGCAATGTCTGCTTAAGTGCTAACACCTCAGAACGCTTCCATGGAACATGTACCCAAACACGCTGAAAATGAGCTGGGACAGCTGGATTAGCATTTAGATCAGCAGGTCTCCACACTGGAGGAACCTCACGCATCGGATATTGGCGCGCTTTTACCTTTTTCCCCACAGGGAGTTCCTGTTCGAACAATGATTGCTGACAATCCCCATTTCTGAGGGACAGTAAAGTCGCAACTGCTTTATCTACATTGGGACCCACAATCGTACCTTTTTCAAAATCAAATCGCACCCGACACAATTCCTGTGGGTTTGGGTTTGCACCATTATCCTCCAATTCCTCACAGAGGAATTCACACATCTTATCATAGACATACCTCTGTGTTGGGGCATCCCATTGGTGAAAAACGGTAACAACTGATTCCACATTATAGAGTAAAGGGAAACCAATCCACCTACGCGCCAGATGATCTAACACCTCTTTCTCGTCAGGACCAGGCAGCTGACTGCGCAATTGCTTACGCTGTAAGCCAGGAGTCGCACTCGATGACCCAAAGAGAGGCGACATTAAACTAGTAACTACATTAGCTAGTCGTTGTCGTGCTGAAGGAGAAGTTGAGGCAAAAACGGGGGGATAGACAGAGGGAAGAAAAACGGACTCAGATACAGGTACCTGGGTAGTGTAAGAAGGAGCGCCAGGGGAAGCCGCTGGCGTGCTAGGCAAAGTCGCAGGAAGCGCAGGGGTAACAGGTAACAAAACTGGCGGCCCTTGAGAGGGCTGCACTGCAGGGATAGGAGCCAGCTGAAGAGGAGCTGGCGGCTGTGGGAAGGCTTGCGGCATATTTACTGGAGGCTGCGCATTTACAAGCTGTGGAGGCGCGGTGGCATTTTGCGCATACGGGGGTGGCGAACTTAGCAAATGGGACATTAGGGAATCTTTCTCTTTCTCTTTTGTCTCATCTTGCACAAGGGGTGACAAAACAGGGTAACATTTCTCAATCCCTAGTTTGCGCTGTCTGTGCAATTGCTCATTCATTTGTTCCTCCTCATTATCTTTAAATTGCACAGCTGCTTGCATTACAGACATACCTCTTTCTCTCTTATTCCTTTTCGCTAGCTTAATTTCCTTCTGTTTGGCTTCCTTTCGCCATAGGCGGAAAGAATCAAACATCGCCGGCCGGGCTTTCTTTTTAAACAATTTAACTTCCAAATTATCTAAGATATCTGTATCGAAACCACCATTTTGGGGCCATTTTAAAACACCGTCCTTTCTGGTGTATCGGATCCATACTTCATTATATGCAATGGGGCCCACGCCATGTTTTACATAAAGCTCATAAGTTGGAGTACCAATTGGAGGAACCGGACATGAATCCTCCAACTGGAAATCCCTTCCACAACTCAAACGAAACAATCTTCCAAATACACTAGCACCAGGCATCTTTGCTCACTAGTCTAGTTCCAAACTTCAAAGGATTATCGATTACGATAGTCTCGTGAATACACGAGTCCTCTGGCTTTGGGGTTTGCAAACTCCAAATAAACCAAAATTATCCCGAAGGATACCAAACAAATTGGGAGACGCTCCACTTATACTTAACTGAATATCGATGATCAATGGCGTCACCAGAAGACCCTCTCGATTGTTTCGCTCTACCAAAATCGTCAAGGGACCAAAACAGGGCGATTAATCAGGGCAGCAGTCCTTCGTAGCCGTCGGGACGCGGAGAACCTCGCAGAAAAGACTTTCGGACCACGTCGACATGCAGGGGTCGATGAAGTGGCGGCCTTCCTCCAGAATTTCCACACAAAGCTCCTCACGAACCTCTGGCTTGGACCGGTACCGCTGAAATTGCGCCGAGTTGGGCGCCAACTGAAGTACTGGGAATTTTAAGCCCAGCGGTGCAGGGGAACACACCCTATGACTTCGGGTTCTTCCTGTTTCAGACCTACAGAAACACAGAGTCTTCTGGGTGAAGTCAAAGATCAATTTATTGGCTGCAGACCAATTACAGGTATCCTAGAAGTACAACAGCGTGTATGTTCTCACGGGACCGCTAAAAAATCACAGAAACGGGCTTCTCCTTAAATACAAACTATCATGCTTCAGGCACACATTCCTTGGTTTACGATATGGCCATATACAGGTATACATTACAAACGAAAAAGCAGAGTCATGATGACCATCCCACATTCCAGTTAAGCCAGCCCACGATTATTTACCCAGCAAGGCTCAGATCCCACATCAGATATCGATAGGCCCCAATAAACATGAGCATCTCCTGTTTGGAAAACAAGCCATAAAGCAGGAACAGTCAGGTGTGAAAGAGATTAGCTGGAGGCTTGTGTAGGATGAAAAGGCTTTATGGTGTGTCAAGCCCTGATGCTAATCACAGGTGGCCAGAGGACGGGGAGCTCGTGGGACCGGACTGACCTGGGGCAGTGGAGCCAGGCTGCCCAGGTCACAGAGAAGTCAAAGGAAGGCACATGTGCTCTAAAAGGCCCGTATTTGCTTCATGTTATGTAGCCTATGTGAGGGCAACCATAAGATGGCCACCGCATTAAGATGGAACCCACGTAGTGATGTATAATAACGTATACACAGTGCATTCATAGCTAAAACGTTACACAAAGCACTTGTACATACCGCATTGACCATTCGCGGTTCGCTAATACCGGGATAGACAGGGGTAGGGCCCTGCCTCCTACATGGTCCCGAATTCTAAAGTACGACAGGTGCTCGGCGGCCATCTAGGGAAACCGACCAAACCCATACATTTCTGAAAACTAGACACCCGGCGGCTTCTAGGGAGGTATGGCTTGCGTGGATCCCCCAACGTTTCCTTACCCAGAATCCCCTGCAAACCTCAATTTTAGCTGAAAAAATCACTTTTTTCACACATTTTGGGGCGGGAAAGTTGTGGCATCACCGGGCTCACACAAATTTACCACCACCCAGCGTTCCCCCAGGTCTCCCGGTAAAAATGGTGCCTCACTTGTGTGGGAGGGCCAAGTACCCGCGGCAGGCAAGGGCCCAAAACGTAGTGAGGTGACATCGAAATGGCCTATCGCAAAACCACATGGTTTTGCAACGGGGGTCACTTGAGTTTTTGGCCCGGTGCTCGGCGGCCATCTAGGGAAACCAACCAAACCCATACATTTCTGAAAACTAGACACCCGGCGGCTTCTAGGGAGGTATGGCTTGCATGGATCCCCCAACGTTTTCTCACCCAGAATCCCCTGCAAACATCAATCTTAGCTGAAAAAATCACTTTTTTCAAACATTTTGGGGTGGGAAAGTTGTGGCATCACCGGGCTCACACAAATTTACCACCACCCAGCGTTCCCCCAGGTCTCCCGGTAATAATGGTGCCTCACTTGTGTGGGAGGCCCAAGTACCCGCGAAAGGCAAGGGCCCAAAACGTAGTGAGGCGACATCAAAATGGACTATCGCAAAACCACATGGTTTTGCAACGGGGGTCACTTGAGTTTTTGGCCCGGTGCTCGGCGGCCATCTAGGGAAACCTACCAAACCCATACATTTCTGAAAACTAGACACCCGGCGGCTTCTAGGGAGGTATGGCTTGTGTGGATCCCCCAACGTTTCCTTACCCAGAACCCCCTCAAACCTCAATTTTAGCTGAAAAAAATCACTTTTTTCACACATTTTGGGGTGGGAAAGTTGTGGCATCACCGGGCTCACAAAAATTTACCACCACCCAGCGTTCCCCCAGGTCTCCTGGTAAAAATGGTGCCTCACTTGTGTGGGAGGCCCAAGTACCCGCGGCAGGCAAGGGCCCAAAACATAGTGAGGCGACATCAAAATGGCCTATCGCAAAACCACCTGATTTTGCAACGGGGGTCACTTGAGTTTTTGGCCTGGTGCTCAGCAGCCATGTAAGGAAACCTACCAAACCCATACATTTCTGAAAACTAGACACCCGGCGGCTTCTAGGGAGGTATGGCTTGCGTGGATCCCCCAATGTTTCCTTACCCAGAATCCCCTGCAAACCTCAATTTTATCTGAAAATTCACTTTTTTCACACATTTTGGGGTGGGAAAGATGTGGCATCACCGGGCTCACACAAATTTACCACCACCCAGCGTTCCCTCAGGTCTCCCGGTAAAAATGGTGCCTCACTTGTGTGGGAGGCACAAGTACCCGCGGCAGGCAAGGGCCCAAACATTTTTTGGATAGGCAATGTGGATTTCGCCTCACAACGTTTTGGGCCCTTGCCTGCCACGAGCACTTGGGGGATCCACGCAAGCCATACCTCCCTGGAAGCCGACGGGTGTCTAGTTTTCAGAAATGTATGGGTTTGGTAGGTTTCCCTTGATGGGCGCCGAGCACCGGGCCAAAAACTCAAGTGACCCCCGTTGCAAAACCTGGTGGTTTTGCGATAGGCCATTTTGATGTCGCCTCACTACGTTTTGGGCCCTTGCCTGCCGCGGGTACTTGGGCCTCCCACACAAGTGAGGCACCATTTTTACTGGGAGACCTGGGGGAACGCTGGGTGGTGGCAAATTTGTGTGAGCCCGGTGATGCCACAACTTTCCCACCCCAAAATGTGGGGAAAAAGTGATTTTTTAAGCTAAAATTGAGGTTTGCAGGGGATTCTGGGTAAGGAAACGTTGGGGGATCCACACAAGCCATACCTCACTGGAAGCCGCCGGGTGTCTAGTTTTCAGAAATGTTTGGGGTTGGTAGGTTTCCCTAGATGGCCGCTGAGCAACGGGCCAAAAACTCAAGTGACCCCCGTTGCAAAACCAGGTGGTTTTGCGATAGGCCATTTTGATGTCGCCTCACTACGTTTTGGGCCCTTGCCTGCCGCGGGTACTTGGGCCTCCCACACAAGTGAGGCACAATTTTTACCGGGAGACCTGGGGGAACGCTGGGTGGTGGTAAATTTGTGTGAGCCCGGTGATGCCACAACTTTCCCACCCCAAAATGTGGGGAAAAAGTGATTTTTTCAGCTAAAATTGAGGTTTGCAGGGGATTCTGGGTAAGGAAACGTTGGGGGATCCACGCAAGCCATACCTCCCTGAAAGCCGCCGGGTATCTAGTTTTCAGAAATGTATGGGTTTGGTAGGTTTCCTGTTGGAAGGCGGACCTCGGGGGGGTCGGAGAGACCACCCAGGGGGGCCCCCACACTGTACGAAGTAGCCGAGCGCTGCTGAGAAGCCTCCTAGGAGAGGTCCTTCTCCTATACCGTACTAGCACAGTAACACCACCACACAGGACTCGAGGTTGTTTATCAAGACGAGCAGTTCTTTATCTGCATTTAGGACGTTACGGTTATCGATATATACAAGGGGGTATCGAGGGATCCGCAAGAGTCTCAAAGTCTTTGGTAGGGACGGGGTAGCGGGACAGTCTTTAGTAGCAGCTGGGTACGAGGGTACCTTAGGCCCAGTTCTTGATCCTCAAGCTGGAGGGACTCCGGATCTCGGAGTGGTCGAGCCGCGACAGCGTCAGCAGGGCTCTAGCGATCAGTTCGTGGAGCTTGAGCCGCGACTAGGTCAGCAGGGCTCTTAAGGTGTTTCAGTTCAGCTCGAGCCGCGACGACATCAGCAGGGCTCCGGGGGAGGTTCCAGCAAAGTTGGGCCGCGACAGCGTCAGCAGGGCCCCGATGTTCCGTGAGGTTCCTTGTCTCAATAAGCTGGAGCCGCGACGCAGTCAGCAGGGCTCGTGGTATAGTGTCAAGCAAGAGTTCTTCTCCGTAGGGTCAGACGCGATTCCATCAGCAGGGCTCTTGACTCCGGGATACAACTACTGTCCCATTGCGGGGTTGCCCCAGATATAGGTCTGGAGCCCTTTGATGTCCGGACCCTTGCGCCTGGGGGGGCGGAGAGGCCGGGCTGGGAGAGGCCAGACGCCCAGCGGGAGAGGCGCCAGGCCCGGGGAGGCCGGAGGATGATCGCACCTAGGTGTTGAGGGACGGTCGGGGTCCCATCGAAACTCTCCTCCTCTGGGAGTGGTGAAGTGGCCATGCGGCGCCCCCTGGCCAGATCTTGGTGCCTCGATGTCGGGGCTTCGCTGGGGCCGAGGCCGGAGGGAGCCGGGCTGCGTGGGCTGGTGCGTGGAGCCAGCATGGGGGGGACCCCGAAGGGATGAGGGGTCCCTGTGCGGCCTGGAAAAGGGGGCCGCTGAGGCGGGTGTAGGAGAACGGGTACAATCCAAAGGGGGCCTCGAAGGGAGGAGGGGTCCCTGGCGGCCTGAAAGGGCGGCCCGTGTAGGCCGGTGCGGGGGACGAGCACAATCCAAGAGGGTTAAGACCATGCCACGAGGCCGGGTCCAACATTTCCCTAGATGGCCGCCGAGCACCGGGCCAAAAACTCAAGTGACCCCCATTGCAAAACAAGGTGGTTTTGCGATAGGCCATTTTGATGTCGCCTCACTACGTTTTGGGCCCTTGCCTGCCGCGGGTACTTGGGCCTCCCACACAAGTGAGGCACCATTTTTACCGGGAGACCTGGGGGAACGCTGGGTGGTGGTAAATTTGTGTGAGCCCGGTGATGCCACAACTTTCCCACCCCAAAATGTGGGGAAAAAGTGATTTTTTCAGCTAAAATTGAGGTTTGCAGGGGATTCTGGGGAAGGAAACATTGGGGGATCCATGCAAGCCATACCTCTCTGGAAGCCGCCGGGTGTGTAGTTTTCAGAAATGTATAGGTTTGGTAGGTTTCCCTAGATGGCCGCCGAGCACCGGGCCAAAAACTCAAGTGACCCACGTTGCAAAACCAGGTGGTTTTGCGATAGGCCATTTTGATGTTGCCTCACTACGTTTTGGGCCCTTGCCTGCCGCGGGTACTTGGGCCTCCCACACAAGTGAGGCACCATTTTTACCGGGGGACCTGGGGGAACGCTGGGTGGTGGTAAATTTGTGTGAGCCCGGTGATGCCAAAACTTTCCCACCCCAAAATGTGGGAAAAAGTGATTTTTTCAGCTGAAATTGAGGTTTGCAGGGGATTCTGGGTAAGGAAACGTTGGGGGATCCACGCAAGCCATACCTCCCTGGAAGCCGCCGCTTGTCTAGTTTTCAGAAATGTATGGGTTTGGTAGGTTTCCCTAGATGGCCGCCGAGCACCGGGCCAAAAACTCAAGTGACCCCCGTTGCAAAACCAGGTGGTTTTGCGATAGGCCATTTTAATGTCGCCTCACTACGTTTTGGGCCCTTGCCTGCCGCGGGTACTTGGGTGTCCCACACAAGTGAGGCACCATTTTTACCGGGGGACCTGGGGGAACGCTGGGTGGTGGTAAATTTGTGTGAGCCCAGTGATGCCACAACTTTCCCACCCCAAAATGTGGGGAAAAAGTGATTTTTTCAGCTAAAATTGAGGTTTGCAGGGGATTCTGGGTAAGGAAACGTTGGGGGATCCATGCAAGCCATACCTCCCTGGAAGCCCCCAGGTGTCTAGTTTTCAGAAATGTATGGGTTTGCTAGGTTTCCTTAGGTGCCGGCAGAGTTAGGGTTCCAAAACTACAGCTAGTCACTTTGCCAAAAAAAGGTCATTTTTCACTGCAAAATTGAGGTGTGACCACGTTGCGTTTTGCGCCGTTTCGTGTCGCGGGCACTAGGCCGACCCGCACAAGTGAGTTACCATTTTTCTCGTAGGACTTTGGGCAACGCGGGGTGGGTGGAAATTTGTGGATCCACGCAGATTCCAGAACTTTCCATCACAGAAATGTGGGGAAAATGTGTTTTTTTTGTCAATGTTTTACGTTTGCAAGGGATTCTGGGTAACAGACCATGGTGGGAGGCCCTCAAGTCACCCCATCCTGGATTCCCCTGGGTGTCTAGTTTTCAAAAATATATAGGTTTGCTAGGTTTCCCTAGGGGCCGGCAGGGCTAGGGTTAAAAAACTACAGCCAGTCACTTTGCCAAAAAAGGGTCATGTTTCACTGCAAAATTGAGGTGTGACCACGTTGCGTTTTGCGCCGTTTCCTGTCGCAGGCACTAGGCCGACCCGCACAAGTGAGGTACCATTTTTCTTGTAGGACTTTGGGGAACGCGGGGTGGGTGGAAATTTGTGGATCCACCCAGATTCCAGAACTTTCCATCACATAAATGTGGGGAAAATGTGTTTTTTTTGTCAATTTTTTACGTTTGCAAGGGAGTCTGGGTAACAGACCATGGTGGGAGGTAGTCAAGTCACCCCATCCTGGATTCCCCTGGGTGTCTAGTTTTCAAAAATATATAGGTTTGCTAGGTTTCCCTAGGTGCCGGCAGAGCTATGGTTCAAAAACTACAGCTAGTCACTTTGCCAAAAAAGGGTCAATTTTCACTGCAAAATTGAGGTGTGACCACGTTGCATTTTGCGGCGTTTCCTGTCGCGGGCACTAGGCCGACCCCCACAAGTGAAGTACCATTTTTCTCATAGGACTTTGGGGAACGCGGGGTGGGTGGAAATTTATGGATCCATGCAGATTCCAGAACTTTCCACCACAGAAATGTGGAGAAAAAGTGTTTTTTTTGTCAATTTTTAGGTTTGCAAGGGATTCTGGGTAACAGATCATGGTGGGAGGCAGTCAAGTCACCCCATCCTGGATTCCCCTGGGTGTCTAGTTTTCAAAAATATATAGGTTTGCTAGGTTTCCCTAGGGGCCGGCAGGGCTAGGGTTCAAAAACTACAGCTAGTCACTTTGCCAAAAAAGGGTCATTTTTCACAGCAAAATTGAGGTGTGACCACGTTGCGTTATGCGCCGTTTCCTGTCGCGGGCACTAGGCCGACCCGCACAGGTGAGGTACCATTTTTCTCGTAGGACTTTGGGGAACGCGGAGTGGGTGTAAATTTGTGGATCCACGCAGATTCCAGAACTTTCCATCACAGAAATGTGGGGAAAATGTGTTTTTTTGTCAATTTTTTACGTTTGCAAGGGATTCTGGGTAACAGACCATGGTGGGAGGCACTCAAGTCACCCCATCCTGGATTCCCCTGGGTGTCTAGTTTTCAGAAATGTATGGGTTTGCTAGGTTTCCCTAGGTGCCGGCAGAGCTATGGTTAAAAAACTACAGCTAGTCACTTTGCCAATAAAAGGTTCATTTTTCACTGCAAAATTGAGGTGTGACCATGTTGCGTTTTGCGCCGTTTCCTGTCGTGGGCACTAGGCCGACCCGCACAAGTGAGGTACCATTTTTCTCGTAGGACTTTGGGCAACGCGGGGTGGGTGGAAAATTGTGGATCCACGCAGATTCCAGAACTTTCCATCACAGAAATGTGGGGAAAATGTGTTTTTTTTGTCAATTCTTTACGTTTGCAAGGGATTCTGGGTAACAGACGATGGTGGGAGGCAGTCAAGTCACCCCATCCTGGATTCCCCTGGGTGTCTAGGTTTCAAAAATATAGAGGTTTGCTAGGTTTCCCTAGGGGCCGGCAGGGCTAGGGCTCAAAAACTACAGCTAGTCACTTTGCCAAAAAAGGGTCAATTTTCACTGCAAAATTGAGGTGTGACCACGTTGCATTTTGCGGCGTTTCCTGTCGCGGGCACTAGGCCGACCCCCACAAGTGAAGTACCATTTTTCTCATAGGACTTTGGGGAACGCGGGGTGGGTGGAAATTTATGGATCCATGCAGATTCCAGAACTTTCCACCACAGAAATGTGGGGAAAAAGTGTTTTTTTGTCAATTTTTAGGTTTGCAAGGGATTCTGGGTAACTGATCATGGTGGGAGGCAGTCAAGTCACCCCATCCTGGATTGCCCTGGGTGTCTAGTTTTCAAAAATATATAGGTTTGCTAGGTTTTCCTAGGTGCCGGCAGAGCTAGGGTTCAAAAACTATATCTAGACTCTTCACAAAACATGTGTACATTTTCAGTGTGAATTTGTGGTGTATTCACCTTAGGTTTTGAGCCACTTCCTGTCGTGGGCACTATGCCTACCCACACAAGTGAGGTACCATTTTTATCGGGAGACTTAGGGTAGTTCAGATTTGTAAAGCAACTGTTATTACCTATTGATTTTTGATGCATTTCTCCCTTCCAAATGAAAGACATGTGTAAAAAAAAAGTCATTTTGAAAAATCACCAATAATTGTCATGCAAGTATGAGTATTCCCAATTTCGAAAATGTGCAAATATGCACTGTTTCTAAACTCTGTAATTTGTTCCCATTTCAGAAATACATAGGTGTCTTTCATACCAATTTTTCCATGTATACATTTTCACACAATAATTGCTATATACCCGGAACAAAAAAAAAAAACATTACAAAATGCTGCTCAGTTTTTTACTCTGGGTTCGTTGGGCTCTTGGTGAACCTACAAGTCCCATATATCCCCACAACCAGGAAGGTCCAGCGGATGTAACGGTACATTGATTTCAACGAGATGTCATAGTTAGAAGAAGTTACAGTTGAAAACGTTGACACAAAAGGCTGCTTTTTTTCAACAAATCTTTAATTTTTCCTATATTTAACTGTTAGTTTCTCTAAAGAAACCTCAATGGATCTACACAAGTGACCCTTTGCTGAATTCAGAATTTTGTCTACTTTTCAAAAATGTATAGCTTTCCAGGATCCATTATTGCTTTTCTACCCATTTCTACCATTATCTGGAAAGAGGTTGAAAGCACAAAAAATAGCAAAAATAGGGTGTGTCCCAGTAAAATGTCAAAACTGTGTAAAAAATGTTGGATTTCTGACAAAAATCTGTCATTCCCTAAAAGCTGGAGAAATGGTGATTTCAGCCCCACAAACCCTTTTTTGATATCATTTACAGAGAAAAACCCAGACGCTTTCATTTGCAGCCACTGTTCCCCATTTTTCACAAAAAAAACAAAATTTTGCTGTATTTTGACTAATTTCTGGGAACCCTCTAGGAGAATCCACAAACCCTGGGTACCTTTAGAATCCTCATGATGTTGGAAGAAAAGGACGCAAATTTGGCGTGGATACCTAATGTGGTCAAAAAGTTACAGGGGCCTAAGCGCGCACTACCCCAAATAGCCCAAAAAAGGCTTAGCACAGGAGGGGAAAAGGCCTAGCAGGGAAGGGGTTAAGCGCCTCGGGCACCTTTTTTTATTGCAGTTCCATGACGTGCTCTCCGGCCACGCGGCCATTGTTTATTTTCTTTGGTGCAAGACTGACCTCCAGTGGCTGCCTTTGGTGACGCACATAGATTAAAAAAAGACTTATTACATTGAGGTTTCTATGGCATTTTCGGACTTTAAAATTAACTTCAAACATGTTATGTTATGTTATGTTATATAATTTTATATAGCGCACGGCTGCCGCAGCAAAGTGGCGTCCCGGCGCTTTGGAGAGTAGTAAACACAACACGACAGAAAAAATTAAAAAGATGGGCCTAAATTGTGGTGAAAAGGAAAGTTTTAAGAGCCTTTCTAAAAGGAAGCAACTCAGAGATGGAACGCAGAGGGGCAGGCAGAGAATTCCAAAGAGTAGCCGCCAACACTGAGAAAGAGCGTCCGCCCATCCTAGATTTTTGGAAACGTGGCACGATGGCCAGATTAGATCCAGCAGAGCGAAGAGCTCTGGCAGGAACATAGTGCTGGATAGTCTGTGCAAGGATGGGAGGGGAGGCTGCTTTGAGAATCTTAAAAGTTAAGCAAAGAGCTTTAAACTTAATTCTCTGCCCCACCGGCAACCAATGAAGATCCTGAATAGTCCGACGGGCCGAGACAAACTTCGGAAGGCCAACAAGCATCCTAGCTGCCGCATTCTGAACTCTCTGAAGACGAGATAACTCGGCCTGATTAAGACCCAGAAACAGGGAGCTAGCATAATCCAGCCTGGTGAGAACCAGGGCTTGGACAATAATCTGTCTGGTCTCCGCATCGAAGAACTTAAAAATAGGTCGGAGACACTGCAGGGTACCAAAACAGGTACCAGCCACACGTTTTGTGTGGGAAGTAAAAGAAAGCTTATGGTCGAACCACACCCCAAGGTTTCTAACCTCAGTTACAGGGGAGGGAACGGGGCCAAGATCGGAAGGCCACCACTGATCTCCCCATAATTCACTATCCCTACCAAAAATAATAACCTCGGTCTTAGAGGCATTCAGTTGGAGTCGATTGTTCGCCATCCAGCCAGCCACAGCTTTTAAAGCTGACTGAAAGGTGGGGGCATCCATGTTGTGGTCACCATTGAGAGCCACCGCCAGCTGCGTGTCATCGGCATATTACCATGACATTTTCATTCTTGTAATTTTGCCTAGTACATTATTTTTATTTTCGGTTAGGGAACTCCGTTTTTTTTTTTACTTTAGTGTTGGAAAGTGTCACATTTCTCTGGGAAAGTCGGCTGTTTGTATAGCAGTCAGGGGCACAGTTCAATTCTCATGGAACTGTATTGCGATCTAGCTAATGTCTTATAAAATGCGCAAGGTATCCCTCTGAAAAATTAGTTGATTTTTCTCACTAACTCTTTTCCCCAAGGACACACGCCAATAGGCTTCAGAGGGTCAGAACATAAAGCGAGCCAAGATCCCCATTGGTTTCCAAAAGGTGCACAAATACATTTTAAAGTTTCTAGTACCACGCACAAGGCGTTCTGAGATTCAGGCACATAACTTTTCACACGTTATGTACCAAACTGAAACCTGCAATCAGCAAAGGAAAATCACGCCTGCCAACGATTCTTCGGACGGATCCGTGGGGGTACAATGTCCTAGTCAGTAGATCTCAATGAACCTGAAAGACTCGGGGACCAAACTACATGACTCAGGAAAACAGAAAACTCAAAATAAATACACATTGCCTAATAATTATTATGTAATTTCAAGTAAGGGAGCATTGGCACGATAATGACTTATTAGAAACCATCCCTCAGTATGTCCTCTGGAGATGTGACTGCGCCAACCCTCATCTGCACCCTGCCTATAATCTGACGGCAGAACTCCACAGCTGAACAGGAACCTGCTCTGGCGAAACAAACCTCAGGTTATGAAGGATTGAATTTTTGCCTCAACATGTCGTAAGCGATACACCTTGGGCAGAAGGGGAGGGAAGGCCAGGAAATAGACTGCATATACAACCTGGGACCTTACTCAAATGGGAAGGATAAGAATAATTCTTGAGGCAACTAACTTCGGGTTTCAGATGCAGGGCCGGCTTTAGGGCGGTGCGACCGGTGCCACCGCACCGGGTGCTGGCTTCCTGGGGGCGCCGTGTTTGAAAGTTTATTATGCTTTTGAAGCACCTGCTGCAGCGTTTCTATCCGCCTGCAATTACCAAGCCTCACATAAATGTCAAGATAACTCGTGTGATTAATTATCTTCCTGGAGAGAGATCAGCATTTTGAATAGTTGAGATTATGACTTAGGTGAAGTTAGTGCAGAGGGTTAATATGCCTGCTGCAAAGAACGTGTACCAAGTAGAATACAGAGAGCGTATAATGTAAACAGATCAGCAGGTTACTGCTTTCAAAAGAGACATTCTTTTGTTACTTGCAATTTATAACGTAAAGTCCTAACATAGAATAGTGAGCTATTAACTTTCATCCTAGAACTGCATTCACACTGCAAAGTATACATTATTAGAACATTGATTAATGTTGCAAAAAGGGTTAATTTGCCTAGAAATCAATTCTTATTATTAAAGAAAACTCCCAACTATGCTGTTTCTTTTTCGACTCCGAGTTTGTGCTTCTCCACACCAAGCACTCTTAAACTATACTGCCTACCAGTATGGGTGACATGTGACTCCTACACTTTTAGTCCTTTGGCTTAAGTAACATTTCCTATACACTGATTTACACACGTATGATTGATTGTCTCTGTGTAATGTGTGTGTGATGTAAAGTGCTCGGAAACCCTACACTGGTATGAGTGGCGCTATATAACTAATTCAATGCATCTGAGAGAGTGTGGTTATGGAGACTTGGTCACTGTTAAAGGGTGCTAGTGAGATAATCCGTGGTGGAGGTGGTCATTGAGGGGGGGGGGGGGCGCCAACAAACATTGTTGCACAGGGCGCCACCAGCACTAAGGCCGGCTCTGTTCAGATGCATACACACACACGGATATATTACGTGAGATTTGCTGTAAGACTTATAAATAAAACTTGCAATACATATTTACAGCAATAATTCAGCCCTTCGAATGAGTGTAGCGACTTAACCGTGACTGACTTGGGTAATGCCATGTCCTTTGACCAACGGCTGACCTGTCCAAAGTAAATAAGAGTCCTAACTGTTGGCTTGTAATCTGAAGAGATGGTTTTTTTTTTTACCATAAGGCAAGCGTAGGGTCCTTCAATACTGCTTGCAAAATGCAGAAAAATAAAATGCAAAATCAAAATAGATTCGTGAAGCCAATAGGTTTGAGGGTTTTGTTTTATCGAAAGTGTGTTTAGCTGATGGACAAATTGCATTTACAAAGAGATTCGTATGCAGGGTGCCTCCATGCATTTGTGTGTATGCAGCAGCTACTTTGTGTGAGTGCGATGGAAGCCTGGTGTCATGTGGCGTATTCAGGCCACGTTTCAAGGTCCTGCATGAGGACCAGAGTTTTACATTTGCATTTGGCCAATATGGAAACTGCTTTGTGTGTGACAGACACTGCGGAATATTGTCTCATGACATGCGTGTACCTGCTGCTTTCAAGCAGTGAGCTGCAGTCCAGGCCAGCAGCGGCAACTATTCGATACATGTATGGGCAATATCTGAATTTTACACATGGAAACGATAACAATAGTTTTATGTACTTTACAAAAGATTTTGTCATTTAGTTCCGATTGTGCCCCTTTTGGAAAGCACTCGTAGTTTCCTTTGAGCTTTTATTCGCTTTCCTTCCGTTTTATGTTTTTAGGTTTTGCTGTTGTCCTAAAGATCAGATCCAATCAAATCAACAAAACACTTTTGGATCTGGAGTTTCAAGGAAAAGGTACAGAGAGAACTAAATCTGGAAGAAAAGAAAATAGACAATGTTTTGAGTGGCGGGATTTCAAAGGACAACTAATGCGTTATCTGCGTTATAGTTTTGGTTTGCTTCCATCCAACCCATTAAATATACCTGAGTATAATCATTTACAGGCCAAAAGCCCAGACCTTGAAACAGTGTCCGTGATGATATGGAGTGAGGCGACCATCCTAAAACAGGCACACAATATACATCTGCACCCTGCCAGATGACAGATACAAGCGCAGAAAACGCAAAATACTTACAGGCATCCATGCACACAACCCAGCAACAACTACACATGAGCACAACCTAGTAAACAGGCTCCCATGCGCACAGACCTGCTACATGCACCCAAACACAGGCTTAAAGACATGGGTTATGTTGGCTGCGGGTGTAGCACTCAACGCAGCCATCCTCAGTGTAAGATAAAACAGAGTAAAAAGGAGTAAACAAAACAAGACGGGAGCGAGAAAGGGGTGTTGCTCCACTACAATGTAGCAGTCATCTGGAAAGGAGGAAGCAGAAGAGTAACAAGCATTGGCATAGCCAATAGGTCTCGCCTTTGGGAACTTTAAGTATTTAGTTATGCAGCACAATATCATTGGTACAACAGCATCAACTGTTGCATGGCTAAACACTTATAAGGTCCCAAAGACGAGACCTATTGGCTATGCCAATGCTTGTTCTCTCTTCTTTTGTTTCCCGCTTTTCCTGGGCTTCTCTTGAGGAGGTGCTAGGCAGGTCACTGTAGAGGAAGGAGCACTTAGACACCATTCTTCCTTATCCGTGGGTGTCTCTGGTACAACTTTAGATAAATAGGGGTAGTCAGAACCTAGTACCAAGGGCTCGGATAGGCGCGGTATCAGTCCTACCTTCAGGGGAACAGGTGCATAGGCAGGACCGTGTTGGATCTGCACCCCAGTGGTGGGATACCGCTTGTTGTCCCCAGGTACACACTGTATGTTCACTGTTCCAGTGGTATGTGTAATTCCTCCCGGAACAGCTGAGGGTTGTATCACGCTCTGCAAACATCCAGTATCCATCAGGGCTTGTCGCTTTTCTTCATTAACCCTTATAGTGTGATAGTAGGGGGGTCTTTTCCCTGCCGGATTGCAACAGTAAGAGCGGGTGAGACCTATTTCCATGGGCTCTTCTATTTGGGGGCACACCCTGGCTATGTGACCAAAACCCCCGCAGGAAAAACATTGGGGTCCAGGTTGGGGTGAGGGCCGATGAGGAGTAGGCAAGCGACCAGGTAAGAGGGTAACAGTGTCCTGTCTTCGGGGAGCCACTGGTTTGGTTGTTTTGGAAGGTCCCCAAATAGGGTGTTTCCAGGAATGTTCATCTCTACCTCGTTGGAGGTCCTGTGCTCGGTTGTATGCCTCGGCGATCTCCACCGCCCTATCGAAAGTCAGGCCGGTATGTTGTCGCACCCACTTCTGTACAGGTGGGTGTAGGGAGGACAAAAACTGTTCCAGATATGTCTTCTCCATGATATCCTCCTTAGTGGCTGTTAGGGGTTTCAACCACCGGTCAGCAAGATCCCGAATCCAGTAGGAAAGGGTTCTGGGGTTCTCCTGGGTTCCTTCTCTCACTTGTCGGAGACGAATTCGGTAGGTCTCATCATCTATCCCTAGTCTTTCCAGCATTGTTTTCTTTACATCGTCATATGGGGTAAGACCTAGGGGATTGTCAGCCTGATAAGCGGCCTGCAGGTCACCTGTTAGCAATGGTCCCAGGTATTGACCCCACTTGTTGGCGGCCCAACCTGCTGCCCTGGCCATTCTCTCGAAATTAGCAAAGAAAAAGTCGAGGTCCTCTCTGCCAACATGCTTCTGGAGGACCACCGAAGGCAGAGCGGTGTGACTTCTTGGCTGGCCCAGCGTATCAGCTAGTCCGTTGAAGATGGCCTCTTGGGTTTGACTTTGCTCAGTCAGAAGGAAGGAGGGGCAAGGTGTCTATGGAGGCCCCCTCCTCACACCCCCCTGCGTGACCGCGCCTCCCTGCGCGACCCCCCACCCACACACCCGCGAGCCATGCCGGCCGCGACTGAGTAAGAGAAGGATGTATGCACTCGGTAGGCTGGAGAGCAAAACAATGCAACACAGCGGGTAATCTGAGGAGAAGGATGCATGCACACAGGAGGATGGAGAGCAAAAGAATACAGCACTGTGGAGAATCCGAGGAGAAGGATGCATGCACACGGCAACCGGAGAGCAAAGGAATGCAGCACCGTAGAGAGCCAGGGGAGAAGGATGCATGAACACGGGAGGCTAGGGAGCAAAGAAATGCAGAAGCAATGGAGAATCGGAGGAGAAGGATGCATGCATACGGGAGGCCTGAGAGCAACGGAATGCAGCACAGTGGAGAATCTGACAAGAAGGAAGCGTGCACACAGGACGCCGAAGAGCAAAGAAATACAGCACAGTGGAGAATCTGAAAAGAAGGAAGCGTGCACACTGGGGGCCGGAGAGCAAAGTAATACAGCACAGTGGCAAATCCGAGGAGAAGGAAGCGTGCACACGGGAGCCGGGGAGCAAAGAAATGCAGTAACAGTGGAGAACTTGAGGAGAAGGATGAATGGACCAGGGAGGGCGGAGAGCAAAGAAATACAGCAACAGTGGAAAATCCGAGGAGAAGGATGTATTCACACGGGAGGCCAGAGAGCAAAGAAATGCAGCATAGTGGAGAATCCGAGGAGAAGAATGCGTGCACACGGGAGGCCGGAGAGCAAAGAAATGCAGTAACAGTGGAGAACCTGAGGAGAAGGATGAATAGACCAGAGAGGGCGGAGAGCAAAGAAATACAGCAACAGTGGAAAATCCGAGGAGAAGGATGTATTCACACGGGAGGCCAGAGAGCAAAGAAATGCAGCATAGTGGAGAATCCGAGGAGAAGAATGCGTGCACACGGGAGGCCGGAGAGAAAAGAAATGCAGCACAGTGGAGAATCTGAGGAGAAGGATGCGTTCACACGGGAGGCCGGAGAGCAAACAAATGCAGCACAGTGGAGAATCCGAGGAAAGGATGCGTGCACGCAGGAGGCCGGAGAGCAAAGAAATGCAGCACAGTGGAGAATATGAGGAGACGGGAGCGTGCACACGGGAGGCCGGAGAGCAAAGAAATGCAGCACAGTGGAGAATCCGAGGAGAAGGATACGTGCGCACAGGAGGTCGGAGAGCAAAGAAATGCAGCACAGTGGAGAATCCGAGGAGAAGGGAGCATGCATACGGGAGGCCGGGGAGCAAAGAAATGCAGCAACCCGGAGAATCAGAGGAGAAGGATGCATGCACACGGGAGGCCGGAGAGCAAAGAAATGCAGCAACAGTGGAGAATCCGAGGGAAAGGATGAATGCACACAGGAGGCCAGAGAGCAAAGAAATGAAGCACCCTGGAGAATCAGAGGAGAAGGGAGCATGCACATGGGAAGCCGGAGAGCAAAGAATAGTGGAAAATCCGAGGAGAAGGGAGCATGCATACGGGAGGCCGGAGAGCAAAGAAATGCAGCACAGTGGAGAATCCGAGGAGAAGGAAGCGTGCACAGAGGAGGCTGGGGAGCAAAGAAATGCAGCACCATGGAGAATCCGAGGAGAAGGATGCGTGCACACAGGAGGCTCAAGAGCAAAGAATTGCAGTACAGTGGGAAATCTGAGAAGAAGGAAGCGTGCACACAGGAGGCTGGGGAGCAAAGAAATGCAGCACCATGGAGAATCCGAGGAGAAGGATGCGTGCACACAGGAGGCTCAAGAGCAAAGAAATGCAGCACAGTGGAGAATCTGAGGAGAAGGAAGCGTGCACACAGGAGGCCGGAGAGCAAAGAAATACAGCACAGTGGAAAATCGGAGGAGAAGGATGCGTGCACACGGGAGGCCGGAGAGCAAAGAAATGCAGCAACCCGGAGAATCAGAGGAGAAGGGAGCGTGCACACGGAAGGCTGGAGAGTAAAGAAATGCAGCACAGTGGAGAATCCGAGGAAAAGGATGCGTGAACACGGAAGGCTGGAGAGCAAAGAAATGCAGCAACTGTGGAGAATCCGAGGAGAAGGGAGCATGCATACGGAAGGCTGGAGAGTAAAGAAATGCAGCACCCTGGAGAATCCGAGGAGAAGGATGCGTGCACACAGGAGGCTGGAGAGCAAAGAAATGCAGCACCCTGGAGAATCCGAGGAGAAGGAGGCGTGCACACAGGAGGCTGGGGAGCAAAGAAATGCAGCACCCTGGAGAATCCGAGGAGAAGGATGCGTGCACACAGGAGGCTGGAGAGCAAAGAAATGCATCACCCTGGAGAATCCGAGGAGAAGGAGGCGTGCACACAGGAGGCTGGGGAGCAAAGAAATGCAGCACCCTGGAGAATCCGAGGAGAAGGATGCGTGCACACAGGAGGCCAGGGAGCAAAGAAATGCAGCACCCTGGAGAATCCGAGGAGAAGGATGCACGCACACGGGAGGCCGGAGAGCAAAGAAATGCAGCGCAGTGGAGAATCGGAGGAGAAGGATGCGTGCACACGAGAGGCCGGAGAGCAAAGAAATGCAGCAACCCGGAGAATCAGAGGAGAAGGGAGCGTGCACACGGAAGGCTGGAGAGTAAAGAAATGCAGCACAGTGGAGAATCCGAGGAAAAGGATGCGTGAACACGGAAGGCTGGAGAGCAAAGAAATGCAGCAACTGTGGAGAATCCGAGGAGAAGGATGAATGCACACAGGAGACCAGGGAGCAAAGAAATGCATCACAGTGGAGAATCTGAGGAGAAGGAAGCGTGCACACAGGAGGCTCGAGAGCAAAGAAATGCAGCACAGTGGAGAATCCGAGGAGAAGGGAGCATGCATACGGGAGGCCGGAGAGCAAAGAAATGCAGCACAGTGGAGAATCCGAGGAGAAGGGAGCGTGCACACAGGAGGCCGGAGAGCAAAGAAATGCAGCACAGTGGAGAAACCGAGGAGAAGGATGCGTGCACACAGGAGGCCGGAGAGCAAAGAAATGCAGCACAGTGGAGAAACCGAGGAGAAGGATGCGTGCACACTGGAGGCCGGAGAGCAAAGAAATACAGCACAGTGGAGAAACCGAGGAGAAGGATGCGTGCACACGGGAGGCCGGAGAGCAAAGAAATGCAGCACAGTGGACAATCCGAGGAGTTGGATGTGTGCACATGAGAGGCCGGAGAGCAAAGAAATGCAGCACCATGGAGAATCCAAGGAAAAGGAGGCGTGCCCACAGGATGCCAGGGAGCAAAGAAATGCAGCACAGTGGAGAATCCGAGGAGAAGGAAGCGTGCACACAGGAGGCCGGAGAGCAAAGAGGTGCAACACAGTGGAGAATCCGAGGAGAAGGATGCGTGCACACAGGAGGCCGGAGAGCAAAGAAAAGCAGCACAGGGGAAAATCCGAGGTGAAGGATGCATGCACACAGGAGGCCGGAGAGCAAAGAAATGCAACACAGTGGAGAATCCGAGGAGAAGGATGTGTGCACACAGGAGGCCGGAGAGCAAAGAAATACAGCAACAGTGGATAATCCAAGGAAAAGGAGGCGTGCCCACAGGAGGCCAGGGAGCAAAGAAATGCAGCACCATGGAGAATCCGAGGAGAAGGATGCGTGCACACAGGAGGCTCAAGAGCAAAGAAATGCAGCACAGTGGAGAATCCGAGGAGAAGGGAGCGTGCACACAGGAGGCCAGAGAGCAAAGAAATGCAGCACAGTGGAGAAACCGAGGAGAAGGATGCGTGCACACAGGAGGCCGGAGAGCAAAGAAATGCAGCACAGTGGAGAAACCGAGGAGAAGGATGCATGCACACTGGAGGCCGGAGAGCAAAGAAATGCAGCACAGTGGAGAATCTGAGGAGAAGGATGCATGCACACAGGAGGCTCAAGAGCAAAGAAATGCAGCACAGTGGAGAATCCGAGGAGAAGGGAGCGTGCACACAGGAGGCCGGGGAGCAAAGAAATGCAGCACAGTGGAGAAACCGAGGAGAAGGATGCGTGCACACAGGAGGCCGGAGAGCCAAGAAATGCAGCACAGTGGAGAAACCTGGGAGAAGGATGCATGCACACTGGAGGCCGGAGAGCAAACAAATGCAGCACAGTGGGGAATCCGAGGAGAAGGATGCATGCATATGAGAGGCTGGAGAGCAAAGAAATGCAGCACCATGGAGAATAAAAAATTAGCTAGCATTCACACCAAGAATTTTCAATTCTATTAAGGACACGGAGGCAAGGATTATGCTTCTCTTTCTTTTATTTGCTACTCACAGCAGCCAATGAAAATCATTTTGTATGCAAATAAAACTACATTTCCCATGATGCTCGTCTATACATCACATCCTGTATAGCCCTATAAGAGCCACCGCATCCTGTTTCTGCTCCTCTTTCTTTGCTCGAACTTTGACAGTCAATAACATTAACAACACCAGTCCAAAATAAGGAACACGAGTCCCAACAATCATCGTGGAAGAAACCATAATTAAACTGGAAAGTTTATATCCTCCAAACCAGAAGTACTTCTGCTTCATCTTCTTTACCAGAACCTGAAAGGAATGAGACAGGAAAAAACCCATAACTGCTGCTTATACAGAATATCAAGTACATGTGGGTGGGTAATTATTACCAATCATTGTAATAAAACCGGGTGGGATAATCCTCGCCTCTGTGTCCTTAATAGAATTGAAAATTCTTGGCGCGAATGCTAGCTAATTTTTTATTCTATTACAGGACCGGAGGCTTCGGATTATGTTAGTTTAATGATTATTCAAACATTACTACTACTTTATCACCCACCGGTGTACAATAAACTGTTTAAATGTAGACTGAGAAAAAAACAGTTAGCATGACTCAAGATGTCTGGAACAGTAGAAATCATCATACAATATTGAGATGCCATGGCACCACGAACAGAAGGTGCCCCTAACTTTGGGTATGAATACCGATTTTTGTCAACTGACTTTAACCTTCTGGCGATAAAGCCGCAGACAGATGTTTAAAACTTATGTAATGTGATTACCAATCAGGGTGAAAACCCTTCGTGAGCCTTAGGGCAATGAACCCCACATAATTTGCAGGAGCTGGAAAGCACAATTTGTAACAGTTCTTGACAAAATTATAATTCCGACAAGAATACTAAATGGAACTTGTTCTGGAGTAGGTACTGTACCTGCAAAATCCAGTGCTTCCTCGTCGTAGAAACACCGACAGGTAGATAGGTTCCGAAACATCGGTTGGACGATACTAGCTGTCAGCATATTAGTAGGTGGCCGTATATCAAATAAGTAAATAATTATAGAAACATGCCACAAAGGGAAAAATTGTGGTGTGGGAGGTTTTGTTACCCTAGTACCTTTAAATAACTAACAGAATACCGGCGCAAGACCACCGGTTAGCCCATCATCCGAGGATGACTTGCAGAGAAACGGCCGTCGCGAACCGAACGGTACGCCAAGTCCTATGGTGTTATTGCTGAAAAACTCCTTCACAATGTGGGGAGATTCAGCCCCCACAGAAACCACCGATGGATGCTTACCAACGAACCCAGCCTTCTCATGTTGAAGAGTATCCTGTGTGATTGGAAAGACCCAGGTTGTGAAATGAACGCCTGCAGCGCGTCCAACTCCCGGCCAGTTCCCTTGGTGCCAGAAAAAAACACTATGCCATAAAGAATAACTGCTCAATCGCCATTGGGCGATTGAGAGGTACAGAGCACTCCGAGCAAGTCGTAGCCCGTCTCAAGGAGTACTGGGAACCAAGAAGGGAATTTCTATAAGGGAGATGCTAAGATCGCCTCCGCTACTTGATGTGATATTCGTAGCGGCTCCCCGACAATTGGAATGAACTGATGGAAACATAGATCAGTCCCACCGACAAACGTGGGACAGGACCTACAACTGTTTTCCAATGGATCCGATTTCCAGGTGAAAACAGTTGAAAGTGATGAATTAATCTTGACGCTAAAAGGTCTATTGGACAAGGACCCTGAAACCAACAACCACTGAATTTCATTCGATCGAGGCTGCTAAGTACTGTAATGTCGGAGCTACCTGGGGTACCAGTGTGACATAGAGTGCTATTGTTGTGGAATGTATGCTGCAATGACCTAACTCTGGTGCCTTGAGTCAGAAGGCCCGAAGTCCTTCACTATCTCCACTAGGAAATGACCTCATACCTTCTAACTCGTTGATGGTTCTCATTGCTCAGATATTGAAATTTGGGAATTGAGCCTATGACCTTTGGGTTAGGAGTCTGCAACCTTATCCACTAGGCTACGGTGCTGCATCGTATGTTGGGTCGGAATTGTCAAAGACCTGTGAGATGCCAATGTCACCATTACTATGACAAGTTATAATCAAATCAGAAGTCCACCGAAGTTATAATCAAATCAGAAGTCCACCGTCCGAGACGGACAAAGGAATGAGATAATCCTGGAAAGTTCTAACCCAAAATACAAAGATACTGATTTTAAGTCGGGACCGGCCATTACACATGCCTACCCGAAGGGAAGGGAAGCTGGAGAGGAAATCTGACGTCAGGAAATTTGTGAGGCTAAGACCCATGTCTGTACCAAAATGAATATATATATAAATCCCGATAAACACAAACCGGAGGCTGCCCTATACCCCTAAGGGAGCAATCACCGAATGTAGTCAAATGGTGAAGCACTAGAGAATAGGTGAAAAATTGGAAAGGGAGTTTGTGGAGAACTGGCATCGTGAATAAAATCCTCTGGAAAGGATTTGCGTCTCTCGGGAGAGATGGCGCAGATGGCGTTGCTCATGGTGCTAAAGGTCCCATGCATAAGTGTTTGTCCTGGCAACCCTGCCTGGTCAAAAAACCTTTTTCTGTGATTCTCACAACTAAGAAGAAGGAGGGTGGTGTGTACATCAGGTGACTCCGCCACCGAAATTGGAATATCCGGCCGTAGCACCCTAATCATCGTCTAATGCACCCTTCAAGGCGAAGCCCCGTTGAACGCGCGTGTGCACCGATGTCCGTTGGGGAAAAAAGAAGGGGAAAAAATCCATGCCCAGGGGTTTGTATCAGTCAACATAATGAAGGCGGCAAACCAGGCTTGCTACACAGTGTTAGAGACTGTAATTTCGGAGGCCCTGGTGACCGACTCTAGGATGGGGATATCCTGTGCGTCAACAAAGTTCTTCTAGGGGCTTTTCTGCGCTCAGTATAAATCACATCCTCCTTGTATTTCACCCATGCCATGCTTAAGGGTGTCTACATGCAATATTGTAGTGCAAAGCACAGAATCACGGAGGAGTAGAGGGGGAGCCAACCCTATGCACACGAAAATGAAGAAGAATGTATCTAGCTCCTCAGCAAAGCTGTAGTCCAAGTTGTTTCAGCCCACAAGGGCGTAAGAGCCATATATAGATATCAGGAGCATGTGCGCACTCCGAGGGCCAGTCTATTGTTGCAGCCTGGAAGGCGTAACAGGAAAAAACTGCTCCGTGTAAGGTACGAGGCATTATGAGCCTCGGAGCGAACAGGGGACGAATGCGATGAGCGTAGCTCAAACGTTGTGAGACCGGCCTCGTGGCATGGGCCCTCCCGACCAGCAAGTTACCCTGCAACCACGCCGAACCTCGTTGGTACAGCCTTCCGGCCCCCGCGGGCCAACATCCCGAGGGCCGACCAGATCCCCAACACACATGCCCGGCCAAGGGAGAGCGAAACCCCCCCCCCCCAAACCAGACCGAGAGGCGCCGATCCTGTCACACCTCTGGTCTCTCCCCCGAGGGAGGTTTCGATCGACCACCAGGCCCCCGGTGAGCAGGCGCCTCGCCCGCTGGGTGTCTGGAGTCCCTCCCGGACCCACCTGAACAGATCAAAGGGCCGAGCGACAGGAAACCCCGACACACCGCCCCCCCAGGCACCAGACCCCTCTCCGCGAGGACTCCGGACTTCAAAGAGGAGGGGGAGTATAACAAGGGGTGCTGAAGGGACGAGAGCAGAGAAGACCTGGACTGACGAGAGCCTGCTGACCTGGTCGCGGCTCGATCGCTCCCCGAACCGAAGAACGCTACCCGAACTCTGAACCATCTGAGCCCTGCTGACGCTGTCGCGGCTCCCCGAACTCTGAACCATCTGAGCCCTGCTGACGCTGTCGCGGCTCCCCGAACTCTGAACCATCTGAGCCCTGCTGACGCTGTCGCGGCTCCCCGAGCTCTGAACCATCTGAGCCCTGCTGACGCTGACGCGGCTCCCCGAACTCTGAACCATCTGAGCCCTGCTGACGCTGTCGCGGTTCCCGAACTCTGAACCATCTGAGCCCTGCTGACGCCGTCGCGGCTCCCCGAACTACGAACCTCCGGTGCCTGCTGAGTGACTCGCGGCCCGCTCCTCCACGAGAAACGGCAGAGATTGCAGAGAGAAGCAACATCCCCTCAGCTCGAGGATTGAGAGCTGTGCGCCGGATACCTCGCAGAGACACTGATTCAAAGACTGTCCCGCTACCCCTTTCCCCTCATCACGAGATCGCTGCCGCTTGTGGCATCAATTCTGCACCTGCCTTCCGGGTCATAAAGATCCCTGACAACTACCGATAAAAATCTATTGCCTTACAACGAATTACTGTGTGGTGTCCCTCTATCCGAAGAGAGAGTAAGCGCAGCGTGTGCGGTCCTAGGTATGCGACCCTTCCAGGAAGGGCCGCCCCGCTCTTGCTCGGCCTAACTCTGGGAAAGGTGGGCCTCCGGGTGGTCAGGAACGCATTCCGTAGCCTCTCCGGGGAACGCCTTCCAACAAACGTCATATATATATATATATAAATATATATATATATATATCCCAATTGGGTTACGCACTTCGGAGCGTGATCGGCTCCATCCCGCACTCAGCAACTAGGGAAAGCCTG
Organism: Triturus cristatus; assembly: GCF_964204655.1. Taxonomy (NCBI): domain Eukaryota; kingdom Metazoa; phylum Chordata; class Amphibia; order Caudata; family Salamandridae; genus Triturus; species Triturus cristatus. The sequence continues at coordinate 47,164,981 of NC_140589.1, forward strand.
TGGCGGGTAGGCGCGAAACCGCGCAGTAGAAAGATAATATTTTCAGACACTTACCAGAGGTCTGAACTCATACCTTCAGAGAGTTAGGGACCTCAAACACTAGGCCACAATGAACACAATACATTGCCCAAATGCTTTACTCCAGAAAACAACATTATTGAAAACATCTGTGAAAGACCAAATTTTAATGCATAACCTTTGGAACCAGAGACAGACGTCTTAACCACTACCTCACGATGACTCATTAGCAACGCTGTCAGCAATTACACGCTATCTCCGCTCGTGAGAGAATCTTGAATCTGTGCCCAGCCGGGGAAAGTCTGTGTAATGGCATTTTGCATCTCCGCTCCCACTGGAGCATCTAGGATGCGCCTGGATTGAAGTACTTAGCGCTATTGCGCACACATAAACCACGGCAGTGGAGCCATGAAGTTAAACCCCAACAAAACGTAATGCCTGCAAGCATGACGCCTGAGTGGGCAACAACAATCATATCATGGTTTCGACTTCAATTAGTCCGGAGAAAACACCAGTAGTTATAATTAAGCGCCGTAGAATATGCAGCCCAAAGTCTACCAGAAAGTAGCCCAATTGGGCTACACGTCGGAACTTGGGAATAAGCAGGCTCTGGGCACGTCCGGCTAATCGAGGGAGCCTCAGTGCATATTATCATTAATGATCGCATGGAAAAAACAGCGAGATACCAGGGCTCCAAGCGGGAGCCTGAAGGAGATCGGCCGAGCGGCCGCGTGGTCCGTATCAAACCCGCCTTGAGCGGGAAAAAATAATTATTTAATAATTGCTGCCAAGCATAACCATCCCAACCTAAGCGGCAAAAAATAAGTATTTAATGATCGCTGCGAAATGCAGTGCGACAGCAGTGCTCCAAGCGGGAGCTTGCAGGAGATCGCCCGAGGGGGCCACGATGTCCATAAACCATCCCGACCTAGGCGGGAAAAATAATCATGTAGTGATACGTGCCTGTAATGTTGGGCCCTAGGCCCTCATGCTGGTGAAATGACTGACGCTGACACTCAGTTGGGGGTAGTGGGTAATAGCCACGAGCACGTGCGCTCGGCCCTTTTATTGACCGCGTCACCTGACCCAGTGACGTCGGTGGTGGGTGGGTGTATAGTGTAATACTCACATGTTGGAACACTAGAACGTGTCCATGCTCGGACACTACATCCCTCCCAATTTTTAATGACAAAAACCCAAAGTCAAAATTCAACCTGTGGGAGAAAGAAAGATATACCCATGTACAATACAGTGACCAAACTTCTGCAGAGTCTCTTACGCCTCAGCTGATTGGGGTCACAGACGACGTTCTCCCTGCCGTGGAGACCAACAGTTCTCTGTGGCACCAGCCATGGGTGCTCGATGGATCCTGTCTGTTGACGGCTCTGCCTTGAAGTTATCCTCACAGTCTTTTTCTCTACACCTTGCTTCCGTAGCGACAAACGCAGTCGGAGTTCTTGTGGTTCACCGCTAGATGTTGCCGTTCATCTTGCAGTCCTGTCCTTTTCTTTATCGTGGCGTGTATTCTGTTTTGGCAAAAGACGGATTGGTTGCAAGACACCCCTCTCACCATTGTGGTAAATATTCTTTTTTACCTAATACTGAATTTCATACGGAATCTTTAAAATAAAATAAAAATAGCTCAGAATAACAAGAGGCAGAATCCGTGGTATAAGAGGTTTTCTAAATGGGCTTTATTCCATCAAAAATGGCCGACTCGAGTCGCGGCCTTCAGGTTCCGTCACCACGAGGGTTCAGGAAGTGAAGTACAATACTTTATTGACAAGAAGTAACTTTTATAGGTCATACCCTTACAATGAAACAAATGCAAAAAAGGCGTAACGATTGATAAGATAAATTAACATAGTGATACGTAATTGAAACTAGGCGTAATAAGGAGCAAAAAGAAACATGATTGGCTCTGGTTATCTTACATAGGTGGATCTATACGATAATACTTAACATAGATGCGTGCGCAGCAGTATGACGTGTGATTGACGTGTAACTAGGGGGTGAAGGGGACTTGACATTTTAGCTCTACATGTGGAGACGAGAAGTCTGGGGGGTCAAGTCAACCTAATCCCAAATCATATCTAACATCCTATGTTTAGAGAACTATGTTATCCACAAGGAAGGACTCTCGGACAGAATCTATTCTATACTAACTGTGTGCGCGTGTACAAGCGTCTAAGTGTCTATATGAGATGCGAGGGGCAGAAAACTTTCCATGGCAACAGGGCTATGAATCACTTGCAGGAGGACGGAAAGGCTGAGTCCTTTGCTTGTGAGCTAAAGGAAATGTTTACCTAAATCACTAGACAGGAATGCATCGGCTGGAGAGCAAAATAGATAATTTGAAGGTGAAATACAGCTTCTTGGCAGGCAGGCGAAGACTGGCCGAGGCAGGCACCGTTAGCTGCACAGGGAGTAGGACAAAGTTCATGGATACAGATGCGAGCTCAAGCTGAAGCTGTCAGAGATAGAGAGCAGGGAAAGGCTTTGAGGACAGAATCGGGCCTACTTGCCTGAACTGTAAAAATGTAGTAATTTAGCCATATAAAGTCGGTGGCCTTTCATACTTAGGAATCGAATATCCAGCCCATCGATGGCGAATCTGACAGAGAACATGTCGACGGTAGACACACGTATGTTTGCGTCTTAGAAACTGGAACTGGAGGGAACATACATGTACTTGTAACATGCATATAGAACCGTTGGGGTCCAAGATAGGGGACATAACTGATTAGGAAAATCCACATTTCCACATTCCCTCCTTGTCCCCTACTTGCCCTTCAAGAGATATCAATCTTCATCATTCCATCGATTTGCTCATGGAGCATCATTTCTTCTTCCTTCTTCTTCCGGCATTTTGAACGAGAACTGTGATATGGAATGCATGATGTGGCACACAGACCACAAATCGCTGGTCCACATTGCAGGCATAAACAACAACTGAAGAGCATAAGAAGGCCAATACCTAGGAAGGATAGAACTCTCCATCCCCAGGCTGATACCACACTCCAAAACCACCCGGACCACGTCCAAGTGCCTGGATTTTCGTGTATCTGGCTTACAATCTTATGAAGGCGTGTTATAGCTTTATATACAGATGGCGAATTTTCTGGTATGAATATGCAGCAGCTGGATCCGATGACCCTGCAAGCTCCGCCCCTATCGGCCAGGATGACGTCAAGGACAAGACGATTCTGGAGAACAACAATTCTCATCACTGATTGTTCCTCTGTCAGATTGCCTAGGGCGGCTATAGTCTCGTTTACTACAGCTTCAAGAGTCTTGGTGAGTCTGCGTATCAGCTTACTATTTGATACGGTACCTATATAGGGAAAGATACCTTTATTGAAATCTACATACTTGTCCCATGCCGTCTCAGTATAATCGACAACTGGGAGATCTCTACGCTCTCTTTTGTGTACTAAATGAACATTTCGATAATAATCAGGGGGAGCTAGGAAAACAGGTGGCAGAAGGAATGCTATGTAACAGGTACCATCCCAATCTAGAGGCAGACGCATATATGCCGTCTGACCACATATAAAGTAAGAATGGCGAGAAGCTCTAAATGAGGATTTACCTTGATCACTATATTCTACTGTAGTAACGCATTGGCTATGGCCCATATGTATGGAACCAACTTTTCTCACACATAATTCACCCTTAACTGGAAATACAGACATAGTGGGCAGAATTAGTTCAACTTCGGATTTGACATTCAAAATCATAAGATTAGGCGTAAAATTACCTAATTTATACACTTCATTTTCTAAATCAGTTCCTGTTCTACTGGGGTGACCCTCCTTATTGGGGTGACAGACTTTGAATAAAACTAGATTCAGATTTCCCCATATCCAATGTTGTTGATAAACTGCTGTGTCTGGGTCTATGGAATTTAATAAACTAAACCATGCTCCACAGGAGCCATTGTGTGTGAACGGATGTGGAAAGAAAGGCAGAACTCCTTTGTTATTCTGATAGGGAGGGAGTCGGCCACACACCCAACAATTGGTGGCATTACTAGTCTGATGGGAATGATGTAACATACTAATGAATGTGTTATTGCGCAGCGCAAGTCTATAGGACAACTCATGTGGGGGTAGATCACTAAAAGAATGCTCATCAGTTATATTGAAAGCACGTTTAGAAACAGGATAATACATATGCAACAATATGCTTGCAGTAACTATTAAAAAACTCAAGGAAAACAAAATTAATAAAGTCACAATACAGTGGCTACGCAGTAATTTACAATAAGCATGTCGTTTCATTATGATTCTGGACTCTACATCATTCAGACCTAAGGGATACATGTCGGGACAGATTCAACCGCTTCACCTTGGAGAGGACTTAAACAATCAAATCGTCCGACAGTTTGGATCTGGACCTGAGTTTCTGCTTATAGATTTCGGTGCTACTGGCCTCAGCCAAGGGTAGCTTTGAGTCAATGGGGGAAGACACACGGGGAGTACTGTTTGTGTCAGGAGGAAGTCCATGAAATTTCTTGATATGGCTGGAATGCACCCAGCCTTTTCTTCCTTCGATCTTCACAGCTGTTCTGGTCGTCAGCAGGACCAACTTAGGAAGCCTCCACCTTGGCTCCAGTTGGGTTTTCCGATCGAAATTCCTGACGAGAACATAATCGCCGGGAATTACATCATGAGGTTTCACCTCGGTGTTGTCGGGAAAAGCTGCGACTACCTGTGAACGACAAGATTGTAGTGCAGACATCAAGGAAGCCAGGTAATCTGTCAGCATATTACAGTCAACATCAGTTATTTTACGGGGTATAGGCGTCCCCCACATATTCGGTGGTCTACCAAAGATCACTTCATAAGGGGATAGCCCTGCTCGAGAGTGTGCTACCATTCTCATGTAAAATAGTGCAACTGGTAAGGCTACTATCCAGTCAACACCTTTCTCCTTACATATTTTAGACAATCTGATTTTCAAAGTTTGATTATGTCGTTCCACGAGACCTGCTGCCTCGGGGTGTCGGACACAGTGGAATTTCCACTGATATCCCAACAAAAGTGAGACATGTTTCATTAATTCGGATGAGAAAGGCTGGCCGTTATCTGAATATACAACACGTGGTAGCCCGTACCGTGGGAAGAATTCTCGAACTAACTGTTTGGCAGTAGTCGGGGCCGTGTAATCTGATACGGGGTACGCCTCTGTCCAACGGGAGAGAGCGCAGACAACTACGAGAACATATTTGAATCCTCGACAACGTTCCATCTGAATATAATCCATCTGGAGGACTTCAAAAGGATGGTCAGGAGGCTGAAATCCACCCTGCTCTACGGGAACACCCTTTCCTGGATTGAACTGACAACATATCATACAGGTACGAACTTTTTGTTTAGCTGCTGCTCGTAAATGTTTGTTGAACCAAATGTGCTGAATGCTGTCTAGCATAGCCTTCTCTCCTAAATGTGCTGGACTGTGAACTGTAGCTATAATGGCTTGAACCATGGAATCAGGGAGAAACCATACAGATTTCTCCTTCGTCATCCATCCTTGATCTGTCTGGATCCCTCCTAGTTCAGTCCACTTCTTTATTTCTTCTGCTGTGGCATGTGTCTGTATGTCAATTACGTCAAGTGCGGGATCCTTAATTGTCATACATTGTGTTGGTGCCTGAACTATTGGCTTTGTCATGTCTAATGTGCGATTCTGAGCAGTCTGTTTAGCTGTTCTGTCAGCTAAATCATTGCCTTGAGAAATGATATCAGTAACCTTCGTGTGTGCTTTACATTTCATAATCGATATAGCAGTGGGTAGATGTATTGCGTCTAACAAGGCATGAATGAGGGGTCCGTGCTGAATGTGGGCACCATGGGAGGTTAAATAACCTCTCTCTCGCCACAGCACGCCGAAGTCGTGTACAACTCCGAATGCATAACGTGAGTCAGTGTATACATTAACTTTCTTATTTGTGGCTTGAATACAGGCTTGCGTTAGAGCAATAAGTTCTGCTGCTTGGGCTGACAAAGTATCTATACAATTTGTCTCAATAACTTCAGTGTCTGTTGTGACTGCATACGCGGCCACTAAATCTCCTGTACTTGTTCTCATGCACGATCCGTCTACATACAACGTCAGGTCTGGATCTAACAATGGAACGTCTGTCAAGTCTTGTCTAGGTTTCGTCTTTATTTCAATGATTTCAACACAATCATGAGCTAGTGGGTCTGTTCCAATTACAGGTAATAGTGTAGCAGGATTCAATGTATTACACCGTCGGATCTCTATGTGTGGTTGAAACAATGTCAGTTCATAACCGGTAAGTCTTGCTATGGTCAAGTGTTGTGTTTGTGTTCGGTTCACAAGAACCTCTACTGCATGTGGTACTTGTACTGTCAATGGATGTCCTAACACTATGGCATCGCTTTGTCTGATTGCTAAAGCTGTCGCTGCCACTGATTTCAGGCATGCAGGCAAAGCCTGAGCTACGGGATCTAATGTACTGGAAAAATAAGCACATGGCTTGCGTGATCCTGCTTGATCCTGAGTGAGTACTGACAAGGCAGTACCTTCGCGTTCTGTGACAAAGAGTGTAAAATGTTTGCTATAACATGGTGTTGCTAAAACAGGTGCTTGACATAAAGCTTCCTTTAGGCTTTCAAAAGCTTGTGTATGTTCCTGAGTCCAAGGGAGAACAGTCGATGTGGCTGCCTCCTGTGTGGTTAACTGAATGAGTGGTTTTGCTAGAAATGCGTACTGAGGGATCCACTGCCTACAATATGAAGTGAGGCCTATGAAAGCCCGCACCTCTTTTTGTGTCTGGGGTATTGACATGTTAGCAATTAACTGGATGCGATCTGGTGTAAGCTGCCTTCCCTCCTTGGACAGCGAGTGACCAAGATAAATAACTCGCTTGACACAGAATTGCAGCTTAGAAGGAGACACCTTGTGCCCCTTGTCGGCTAGAAAATGTAAAACTGTCAGAGAAGCCTTTTCACATTCAGGTCCGCTTCTCGCGGTGATCAGCAGATCATCGACATATTGAAGCAGTGCAGTATTGACTGGCATGTGGATACTGTCAAGTTCTCGTTTCAGTGCTTGGCTGTAAATGCTGGGGCTTTCTGTGAATCCTTGGGGAGCGCGTGAGAATTTAAAACTGCGCCCATTTAAACTGAATCCGAACAAATATTGGCTTTCCGGATCTATTGGGACGCTGAAGAAGGCATTCTTGAGATCAATTACAGTAAAGAATGTTGCTTCGGAATCAATTGCTGTCAACAATGATGATATATCAGGGACCACAGGGAATTGTGGTACAATACACTTGTTTAGTTCACGCAAATCAATAACCAATCGGTATACTGGTGGGGCAGTAGGATCAGTTCGTTTAAGAATCGGAATTATCGGTGAATTACATACATTGGAGTCTGTTTCTACAACTACTCCCTGGGCAATCAGCTCATCAATGATTTTCAGCAAAGCCACTACAGCATCATGCGGTAACTTGTATTGTCGCATTCGTGGTAGTACCACTCCTGCTTTCAGTGTGACTCGATAGGGTGTAATGTTCATGCAGCCAACATCCGTAGGGCCTTGTGCCCATAGATGTACTGGTAAGGTCTGTAGTCGGGGATCCATGTCCCTAGACACATAGTGACCTTTAAAATCACGTAAAAACAACCTTACTCCTTCCGGAGAACAACATATTATGGCTCCTAGTGCTTTCAGAGTCTTAATTCCTAACAGATTTTCTGGGCATGATTTAGTAAGCAGTAAATCTGTAGTTCGTGTCAAAGGTCCTATCGTAAGTGGTAGAGGCTGTGATACTTCATTAACAATAGGTTTTCCTGAAAAACCAAGGGAAACATTTTGAGAGCCTGAGAGGGGTGCCCCTGGAACTTCACTACGTTTTATAGTTGTTCGACTTGCCCCTGTATCGAGTAAGAATTTTCTATCTTGACCTAATAATTCACTATGTACATAAGGTCCTTCTTGATCTACAGGAATCTCGATAAGCGGTAAGTCAACTTCCCTCTCTAGGCTTGTTCATGCGTAACGCTGATACTCAGGATATTCATACTGTGCAGTCTGATACATTTGTCGTGTTGTGGTTTGTGTGGCAGTAGCAGGCAACGGTGGTGCAGCTGGCACAAACTGTATGGGTTGCTGTGAGGCTGGCATGGACTGTTGCTGAACTGGCATGGACTGTCCATGCTGCATAGCTCCTTGTTCATTCTGATCTGGTCTAACTAATCGTGGTCTCTCTTTTGCAATACCTGTAGCTATATTACGTTTCAGGACTGGACAATCGTGTACATAATGGCCTAGTTGTTTACAGTAATTGCAGGTTCCTTTTACAGGAACTGCAGAATCACCAGAATGTGTCACACCCTTTTTGTGACCATCTGCTGGTACTGTCTGAGAAACTAGCATTTTCATTTTTGTATCCTTCATGCGTCTATGCTCGTGTTCTTGTTCATCCCTAATTCTATTGTGATGATACTGTAACATTTGTAGCATTTGCGACGGAGTGTTACTTTGCCAGGTACTCTCGAATTTCAATATTCTATTCTTCACTGGGGGCAATGCATTTTCCACTAATTTTGTCACAAATAGATGTGGATATGAGTCACTACTTGCTTTTATACCACTATTTATACCAAAACATTTTTCAAATCGAGCATAATAATCGCTTGTGTCTTCATCTTGCTTTTGTTTGCAGGCTGTGATTGCACCCCAATCTTCCTTTTTTGTAGTTAATAAACGTGGCAGTACCTGTACTAGTAAACCTGGTAACAGTTTAACTTTATCCCCGAGCCCTGAACCTGCAGTTCGGGCCCTTTCTTCCTCTGCTAATGCTGTCCAGTCTATCTTTTGGTCTCCCACTTCCCACTCTTTTTCTTTCAGTTTTTCATAAATGCCAGCAGGCAAAAGCACCTTTAATATCGTCATAATATCAGGAAAGGTGTACTCTCCCATTAGTAACATGTCTTTAATTTCTCGGTGGAAACCCGCTGGGTCTTTATCATGACTAGGTACTACTTTCTTCATTTCTAATAATTCCATTTTTGATATGGGTGTGTAAACAAATACACGGTGAAACTCATTGTCTTCGCCTTTTATTGGGTGCACTTCTCGTAAGGGATTTTGTCTATCCATATAGTACGGCGCTCTTTCTCTGCGGGGCAGCGAGAGAGAATCCGGACTTACAAAAAGGACATACTGCTTACGTGACACTAATATCTCTTTAATTAGCTTGTTACTAGAACCTCTCCATCTGTTTGTGAGTAATTCCGTTAATATATCAGGTAAAGGACCAGGGTCAGCATGTTGGCTCTTATATAATATGAGGAGTTGCTGAATCATATAGATTCCAGCTAAACGTTGTTCATCTGTACTGAGATTAAAAAACGTGTGTGCTACGGTCTCATCACCGTATTTTTCAGGACTGTCAATCCAGTGAACAGCTGATCTGGCTAATTCTTGCTCATCCATGGAATCGAGGAGGTGGTAACCCCTTCGTTCTCGTAGTATTTTATCTGCGGCTTGAAACGAATGTTCAGGAGACTTCAGATTTATTACAGGCGTCGGATACGTTCTGCTATTATTTGGACATACAGAGTGTATGGGATCAGAAAAACATCTAGTATTTTCACAGGATCTTCCTCTGCCTACATAGGCTATGGTCTCTGACTGTCTTGCGGAATTCCCTGATTCGGACACTTCATCTTGCTCGAACTCGTCTGTTCCCAATCTCTCTTCATGAATACGCTCTATTTCTTTACGGATTTTTCGGCACATGGCTATTATACAATTTTGCTTATCGTGTCTCCCTTCTGATATATTCTGACTCCATCTTGTAAGAATAAGCATTGCATTCGGGTCTACCCCCGAACGGTCTTGATTTCTGATCACACAGTTTATGAGGAAACGTAACAGTTCCCCCTGTATCTCTACTTTCTGGAATTCCATAGCTCTGTTAATACATCCTGGATCTCGTCCTGTTTGAACAAAATGATATATGTTATCTAGATGCGTAATCATCCCTGGTAACCTCGCTAAATACTCTGCGGCTCGCCTGATACGTAATGATGCCAGGACCATTTCATCCTCTTTACCAACCACCGGGTCATATCTACAATTTACAAGGAGTTCTTTAAGCGTACGTTCACTTACGAATTTAGGTGTACGTGAATGCGCTGACTCTTGAAAAACAAGTTTATTTATTCTGGGTGGTGTAAAGGTACTGCTAGCACCTCCCGAGGCCCCATCTGGGGCGTCGGGTGTGAATGGGTTCGTCGAACGTGACACAGCAACTATGGGCGTCGACGCCCCTGTAGAATCGACTGCGGAGACAGATGCGGAAACAGATGTGCTTGCCGAAGCTTGCGTCGGGACTTGCTGTTGCACGGGTACAGATACCTGATCCTGACGTTGAACCCCTCCGCCAGACGGTCTATGTGGTGTGGCGCTAGCATACTCGGGAGCTGCATCGTCTAGATATGAGGAAAGAAAAACATCTTCTGCGGTTCTGGGATGCCCTTTTTGATGTACCTTAATTGGAAATAATGGGGGTGGCAAGTCTTTTGGCATCTCTGTAACAGCCTTAGGCAGTCCTTCGGCTAGAAGGGGATACATACCATTCATAAGAGCATTCCTTTGTCTATTTACTTGTTCTGATTTCACTCGGATACCTTCCTCAATTAATAGATTTTCTTGAACTTTATTTGAACTTTCTTTACTCCTCTCTTCTTGTCTACGTGCTTTTTCTGTACGTCTATGAGATTCTTTACGCCATAACTCAACAGCGTCTTTCTGTGACTGTCTGACCTTTCTTTTCCATAACTCTTCCTCCACTTTCATGATGCACTCTGCATCCCAGGTTCCCGCTGCGGGCCACCTTTGACTTTCCGGCAATCCCTTGGTATAATCTACCCATAGATCAAGAAACAATATGGCATCTAAGCCATGCTTATGGTACATAAAATGCCCTGGAGTGTCCCTAGGAGGAATAGGAACTGCTTCTTCAAGCACCCCTTTTCTGGTGGTAATCTGTCTTAACTTCGAGAAAAGCGGCATACTGATCTGATACTTACTCTTGAATTCACTTAATACGAAAAAACACAATAATGAACAGTGAACAATGAACAATCATTCATACCACAATATTTGAACACTTTAAACATTAAACATTAAACATTTTAACAACGACCGACAATGATGACAGTCTGCCTAACTAATCACCACGCTGAATTCTTGACAGTAACTGAATACTTCGGAATACTTGATATACTGCTAAACAGTACATATACACTGCTAAACAGTGCAGACCGGATTTGTGTACCCAAATCCGTCTTGACCGGCACAACCTATGTGCGCGTCAACACGCCTCCCCGGCGATGGTACTCACCGAGTAGCTCCTTGAAACGGAAGGCCTCAGAGAAAGGACAGGACTCGATGACTGCGGACAGCGGACCCTCTGGACATCGGGATTTCGAGAAACCTGGTGGGCCTCTGTATACCTCGGATCTTGCTCTCTCAGCTAGGCTCTGGTCGGGATACTTCGCACTTCTCACCGCCTCGTCTGGGTTGATCGCAGCCTCAGTCGCCCCCGCTTGACCGGAGGGAGCTTACAGGAAATCCTGCTGGTACGCGTTTATGGTCCGTCCAGTTGTGGCAGGAGACCGGGCCTGCAACGCACCGCCGGCGCGTGAGATGAGAAAGTGTCCCTGTTCGGGCGCCATTATGTGGTAAATATTCTTTTTTACCTAATACTGAATTTCATACGGAATCTTTAAAATAAAATAAAAATAGCTCAGAATAACAAGAGGCAGAATCCGTGGTATAAGAGGTTTTCTAAATGGGCTTTATTCCATCAAAAATGGCCGACTCGAGTCGCGGCCTTCAGGTTCCGTCACCACGAGGGTTCAGGAAGTGAAGTACAATACTTTATTGACAAGAAGTAACTTTTATAGGTCATACCCTTACAATGAAACAAATGCAAAAAAGGCGTAACGATTGATAAGATAAATTAACATAGTGATACGTAATTGAAACTAGGCGTAATAAGGAGCAAAAAGAAACATGATTGGCTCTGGTTATCTTACATAGGTGGATCTATACGATAATACTTAACATAGATGCGTGCGCAGCAGTATGACGTGTGATTGACGTGTAACTAGGGGGTGAAGGGGACTTGACATTTTAGCTCTACATGTGGAGACGAGAAGTCTGGGGGGTCAAGTCAACCTAATCCCAAATCATATCTAACATCCTATGTTTAGAGAACTATGTTATCCACAAGGAAGGACTCTCGGACAGAATCTATTCTATACTAACTGTGTGCGCGTGTACAAGCGTCTAAGTGTCTATATGAGATGCGAGGGGCAGAAAACTTTCCATGGCAACAGGGCTATGAATCACTTGCAGGAGGACGGAAAGGCTGAGTCCTTTGCTTGTGAGCTAAAGGAAATGTTTACCTAAATCACTAGACAGGAATGCATCGGCTGGAGAGCAAAATAGATAATTTGAAGGTGAAATACAGCTTCTTGGCAGGCAGGCGAAGACTGGCCGAGGCAGGCACCGTTAGCTGCACAGGGAGTAGGACAAAGTTCATGGATACAGATGCGAGCTCAAGCTGAAGCTGTCAGAGATAGAGAGCAGGGAAAGGCTTTGAGGACAGAATCGGGCCTACTTGCCTGAACTGTAAAAATGTAGTAATTTAGCCATATAAAGTCGGTGGCCTTTCATACTTAGGAATCGAATATCCAGCCCATCGATGGCGAATCTGACAGAGAACATGTCGACGGTAGACACACGTATGTTTGCGTCTTAGAAACTGGAACTGGAGGGAACATACATGTACTTGTAACATGCATATAGAACCGTTGGGGTCCAAGATAGGGGACATAACTGATTAGGAAAATCCACATTTCCACACCATGATGCCCCTCTCGCAGGTGTTCCCCTGCCACGGGATATCCCTGAGGCCCTCTTCATCAGATCTGTCCTGGGTTGAGTGTCCTGTATCGTGTTACTCCCATGCCGATAAGTGCGGGTGCGGAGGAGACGACAAGTCTCACCTCAGATTCCGCAGTCAGACCCGGAGGGTAGCTGTTTGCTCCTGTCTTCGCGCGCGATGTCTTCATCCTCCTGGGACCTTTGCTGGAGGGCGGCTGATGACCATCTCTCGTCGCGGGGATGCTCTCTCTCACTGGCATCCCTGAGGCCTCTGCCCCTGAGTCACCACGGCTGGCGTTGTCCAGTGTCCGTGTGACCCCAGAGGTGGATGTTCCGAACGGTCCGGCCTGCTCACCTCTGCAGATCCCAGGTGTGCTGAAAGCATCGTCAAGAAGATGGTCTTCTCTCCGTGCCACGGGTGTTCTCAGGACTTGCTCTCCATGTTCTGGCACTTGTCGCCTTCCTTATCTTCGAGGTGTGAGTAGTCTTGCCACACTCCTCTCTCTTTCCTCGGTTCTTATCTCCGTGAGGGTGTCGAGTCACTCTGACTTCTTCTTCTCCTTCTTCTCGCAGTGGCAACTGTGCCACTCAGATCTCTTCTTTCTTCTTTGGCTTGTAGTGGCAAACGTGCCACTCCGATCTCTTCTTTCTTCTTTGGCTTGTAGTGGCTAACGTGCCACTCAGATCTCATTCTTCCTCTTTTCTTGTAGTGGCGGACGTGCCACTCTGATATCTTCATTTCTTGTAGTGGCGGACATGCCACTTTGATATCTTCATCCCTTCGCTTCACGACCTACTCTGGACCGTTTCTGTTCTCCTTTTGGTCTGGCCAGGCTTCTCCATGCAGCACCCGCACTCTGCACATGTTCCCCCTGGTCTTGTCCTCGTCCGAGGACACTCTCTCCATCTTCCTCAGCATTCCGAGTTAGGGTCGTGACCTTCTCTTCGTCTTCTCCTTTTCACCACCTACTTTGGTTGTTGAAGTTCGTGGGGCCATACTCTTGGTCCTCTTCGTTCTTGAACTTCTCGGACCACTTGACGGTCCATTCTGCCGATCTCTGGCTGGATACCTTCGGTCTTTTCGTCAGACCACTTGTTCCGTAGTTTCACTTTCCAGGCTTCACCGGTCCGGGAGCTGGAGCTACAGCAGAAGCAGAACACTGGGAGCAGGACACGGGGCCAGACAGCAGGTAAGTCTTTTCCATTTATTTATTTGACGGCAGGAGGGGTCACAGGCATTTCCAGTAAGCTGCAGAGGTCAAGGTATTACTCTGTGTGTGTGCGAGTTGGAGGGGGGGGGAAATGCTCCTTCCTCCCGCTGGGTTTCCCCACACATTCAGGACTGCAGTGGTGCATAGTGGCAGCCAGTGCCGTCGCGCCCACAGTTTAAGTTTATTTCGGCGGCACTGGGCGCTTACCGGCATCTCTTTCATGCCGCCGGGGTCCTGTGAGGTGGGGACATACTCCTATGGCCAGCGGCGTCCATACATTACATTTACGATCGCCCTCCCTGCCCGCGGCAGCTTCCTGCAGTCCTCGCGTGGCAGGGAGGGGGGGGGTGCACTCGCTGAAGTCTTTGCCGCTTGTACGGGCGTTTATTTATTTATTTATTTACTTAGTGTTGTGAGCGGGGCTGGCCGCGTAGTTCCCTGGATATCTCCCTCCCTCCCGCGGCAGCCTCGCTCTCTTCTCCTGCTGCGCGGGCGGGGGGGGGGGAAAGAGAAAGAGTAGAGCCGGTGTGAAGCGCTGCGGGTGGGCTCCGCTTTATTCACCTTGGCAGTGGGGCTGTGTGCTACAGGCAGGTGCATCTGCTTCCAGCACCCTCCTTCATCGCGGCGGCGCTGGCTGTATACCGCCATACCTTCCGCCCCATTCCTGGCCACGGGCTGTGTGGCGCTGCGCTCCGGCGAGTGCTTCGCAACCAGGGCTCACCTCTGGCTTCCGGCGGGCCTCCTCCGTTCCGCGGGTGGGCACCGCGTGGTTCACACCTCTTGCGGGGGTCGCAGCCGATGCGGGTGGGCTCCGCTTGGCTTGCCTTCCTTCAGGGCACCTCCGGGCACAGCGGCAGGGTCGACGGGGTCGGGGTGGGCACCCGACCTCCTCCTGCAGTGTCACGGCGCCGCGGCCGATGCGGGTGGGCTCCGATCAGTCCGCTCTTCTCCTCCTTCACCGGGCACATCGCGGCCGATGCGGGTGGGCTCCGATCGGTCCGCTCTTTGTTCGGGGCGATCCCCAACCGGGGTCATGGCAGCAAACGCGACGTGGTCGGGGTGGGCACCTGACTTCCTCGCTTGTCCCTCCGGGGCAGCTTGCACGCCCGCAGGTCTTCGCGGCGGTGCGGGGTGGGCTCCCGGTCACCGCTCACGCCCGGGGCTCTTCACACTCCCGGCGGGCGATCAGGCGCTGTTCTCACCTGCTGGGGGTTTACGTGCAGGCAGCTCTCTCCCACTCTCCATCAGCTGGGCTGCTGTACGCTGGGGCACCGCATCCTCGTCGCCATTGTAATGTTGTGCCCTAGGCCCTCATGCTGGTGAAATGACTGACGCTGGCACTCAGTTGGGGGTAGTGGGTAATGGCCACGAGCACGTGCGCTCGGCCCTTTTATTGACCGCGTCACCTGACCCAGTGACGTCGGTGGTGGGTGGGTGTATAGTGTAATACACACATGTTGGAACACTAGAACGTGTCCATGCTCGGACACTACACGTGCCAAAAGCATAACTATCCTGACCTAGGCGGGAAATGTAATTATTTAATGATCGCTACCCAATGCAGCGCGACATCAGTGCTCCAAGCAGGAGCTTGCAGGAGGTTGGCCGAGCAGGCCGAGCTGTTCGTATCAATCAGGCGGAAAAAAGGCAAGATGCTATCTCGGAGGTTACATGCTGCCGAGCGCAGTGAAGATCCCCGGCTCCCAGCGGGAGTCTTGTCCTGAAAGCCCAAATGAGCTAAGGTCTGAATAGAATGCTCGGTCCCAACGGGAACCACCTCAGGCTACAGAGTCGCCGCAAAGCCACATGGAAAAGGCAATAATGTGAACAGACACAGCAATTTAAAACCAAAGCGCGAGTAGCGCATTTGAGTAATAAAAAGCGGCGCGCGCCAATTAGCATAGAAACAATGAATATAAAGAAAGTCAATACTAATGATCAAAGCACTTAACTTCCTGCGTGAGCAGCAAAGAAAGAGGAGCAGAAATAAAATGCGGTGGCTCTTATAGGGCTATACACCATGTGATGTATAGACGAGCATCATGGGAAATGTAGTTTTATTTGCATAAAAAATGATTTTCATTGGATGCTGTGAGTAGGAAATAAAAGAAAGAGAAGCATAATCCGAAGCCTCCGGTCCTGAAATAGAATCCGAGGAGAAGGAGGCGTACACACAGGAGGCCAGGGAGCAAAGAAATGCAGCACCATGGAGAATCCGAGGAGAAGGAGGCGTGCACACAGGAGGCCGGAGAGCAAAGAAATGCAGCACCCTGGAGAATCCGAGGAGAAGGAGGCGTGCACCCAGGAGGCTGGGGAGCAAAGAAATGCAGCACCCTGGAGAATCCGAGGAGAAGGAGGCGTGCACACAGGAGGCTGGGGAGCAAAGAAATGCAGCACCCTGGAGAATCCGAGGAGAAGGATGCGTGCACACAGGAGGCCAGGGAGCAAAGAAATGCAGCACCCTGGAGAATCCGAGGAGAAGGATGCACGCACACGGGAGGCCGGAGAGCAAAGAAATGCAGCACAGTGGAGAATCTGAGGAGAAGGATGCGTGCACACAGGAGGCCAGGGAGCAAAGAAATGCAGCACCATGGAGAATCCGAGGAGAAGGAGGCGTGCACACAGGAGGCTGGGGAGCAAAGAAATGCAGCACCCTGGAGAATCCGAGGAGAAGGATGCGTGCACACAGGAGGCTGGAGAGCAAAGAAATGCAGCACCCTGGAGAATCCGAGGAGAAGGAGGCGTGCACACAGGAGGCTGGGGAGCAAAGAAATCCAGCACCCTGGAGAATCCGAGGAGAAGGATGCGTGCACACGGGAGGCCGGGGAGCAAAGAAATGCAGCACCCTGGAGAATCCGAGGAGAAGGATGCACGCACACGGGAGGCCGGAGAGCAAAGAAATGCAGCACAGTGGAGAATCTGAGGAGAAGGATGCGTGCACACAGGAGGCCAGGGAGCAAAGAAATGCAGCACCCTGGAGAATCCGAGGAGAAGGATGCACGCACACGGGAGGCCGGAGAGCAAAGGAATGGGGCAGAGCAGAGAATCCGAGGAGAAGGATGCATGCACACGGGAGGCCGGAGAGCAAAGAAATGCATCACATTGTAGAACCTGAGGAGAAGGATGAATGCACACAGGAGGCCAGGGAGCAAAGAAATGCAGCACCATGGAGAATCCGAGGAGAAGGAGGCGTGCACACAGGAGGCCGGAGAGCAAAGAAATGCAGCACCCTGGAGAATCCGAGGAGAAGGAGGCGTGCACACAGGAGGCTGGGGAGCAAAGAAATGCAGCACCCTGGAGAATCCGAGGAGAAGGATGCGTGCACACAGGAGGCTGGAGAGCAAAGAAATGCAGCACCCTGGAGAATCCGAGGAGAAGGAGGCGTGCACACAGGAGGCTGGGGAGCAAAGAAATGCAGCACCCTGGAGAATCCGAGGAGAAGGATGCGTGCACACAGGAGGCCAGGGAGCAAAGAAATGCAGCACCCTGGAGAATCCGAGGAGAAGGATGCACGCACACGGGAGGCCGGAGAGCAAAGAAATGCAGCACAGTGGAGAATATGAGGAGAAGGATGCGTGCACACAGGAGGCCAGGGAGCAAAGAAATGCAGCACCATGGAGAATCCGAGGAGAAGGAGGCATGCACACAGGAGGCTGGGGAGCAAAGAAATGCAGCACCCTGGAGAATCCGAGGAGAAGGATGCGTGCACACAGGAGGCTGGAGAGCAAAGAAATGCAGCACCCTGGAGAATCCGAGGAGAAGGAGGCGTGCACACAGGAGGCTGGGGAGCAAAGAAATGCAGCACCCTGGAGAATCCGAGGAGAAGGATGCACGCACACGGGAGGCCGGAGAGCAAAGAAATGCAGCGCAGTGGAGAATCTGAGGAGAAGGATGCGTGCACACGGTGCACACAGGAGGCCGGAGAGCAAAGAAATGCAGCACAGTGGAGAATCCGAGGAGAAGGAGGCGTGCACACAGGAGGCAAGGGAGCAAAGAAATGCAGCACAGTGGAGAATCCGAGGAGAAGGAGGCGTGCACACAGGAGGCCAGGGAGCAAAGAAATGCAGCACCCTGGAGAATCTGAGGAGAAGGATGCACGCACACGGGAGGCCGGAGAGCAAAGGAATGGGGCAGAGCAGAGAATCCGAGGAGAAGGATGCATGCACACGGGAGGCCGGAGAGCAAAGAAATGCATCACATTGTAGAATCTGAGGAGAAGGATGAATGCACACAGGAGGCCAGGGAGCAAAGAAATGCAGCACCATGGAAAATCCGAGGAGAAGGAGGCGTGCACACAGGAGGCCGGAGAGCAAAGAAATGCAGCACCCTGGAGAATCCGAGGAGAAGGAGGCGTGCACACAGGAGGCTGGGGAGCAAAGAAATGCAGCACCCTGGAGAATCCGAGGAGAAGGAGGCGTGCACACAGGAGGCTGGGGAGCAAAGAAATGCAGCACCCTGGAGAATCCGAGGAGAAGGATGCGTGCACACAGGAGGCCAGGGAGCAAAGAAATGCAGCACCCTGGAGAATCCGAGGAGAAGGATGCACGCACACGGGAGGCCGGAGAGCAAAGAAATGCAGCACAGTGGAGAATCTGAGGAGAAGGATGCGTGCACACAGGAGGCCAGGGAGCAAAGAAATGCAGCACCATGGAGAATCCGAGGAGAAGGAGACGTGCACACAGGAGGCTGGGGAGCAAAGAAATGCAGCACCCTGGAGAATCCGAGGAGAAGGATGCGTGCACACAGGAGGCTGGAGAGCAAAGAAATGCAGCACCCTGGAGAATCCGAGGAGAAGGAGGCGTGCACACAGGAGGCTGGGGAGCAAAGAAATGCAGCACCCTGGAGAATCCGAGGAGAAGGATGCGTGCACACAGGAGGCCAGGGAGCAAAGAAATGCAGCACCCTGGAGAATCCGAGGAGAAGGATGCACGCACACGGGAGGCCGGAGAGCAAAGAAATGCAGCGCAGTGGAGAATCTGAGGAGAAGGATGCGTGCACACGGTGCACACAGGAGGCCGGAGAGCAAAGAAATGCAGCACAGTGGAGAATCCGAGGAGAAGGAGGCGTGCACACAGGAGGCAAGGGAGCAAAGAAATGCAGCACAGTGGAGAATCCGAGGAGAAGGAGGCGTGCACACAGGAGGCCAGGGAGCAAAGAAATGCAGCACCCTGGAGAATCCGAGGAGAAGGATGCGTGCACACAGGAGGCCAGGGAGCAAAGAAATGCAGCACCCTGGAGAATCCGAGGAGAAGGAGGCGTGCACACAGGAGGCTGGGGAGCAAAGAAATGCAGCACCCTGGAGAATCCGAGGAGAAGGATGCGTGCACACAGGAGGCCAGGGAGCAAAGAAATGCAGCACCCTGGAGAATCCGAGGAGAAGGATGCACGCACACGGGAGGCCGGAGAGCAAAGAAATGCAGCGCAGTGGAGAATCTGAGGAGAAGGATGCGTGCACACGGTGCACACAGGAGGCCGGAGAGCAAAGAAATGCAGCACAGTGGAGAATCCGAGGAGAAGGAGGCGTGCACACAGGAGGCTGGGGAGCAAAGAAATGCAGCACCCTGGAGAATCCGAGGAGAAGGATGCGTGCACACAGGAGGCCAGGGAGCAAAGAAATGCAGCACCCTGGAGAATCCGAGGAGAAGGATGCACGCACACGGGAGGCTGGGGAGCAAAGAAATGCAGCACCATGGAGAATCCGAGGAGAAGGAGGCGTGCACACAGGAGGCTGGAGAGCAAAGAAATGCAGCACCCTGGAGAATCCGAGGAGAAGGAGGCGTGCACACAGGAGGCTGGGGAGCAAAGAAATGCAGCACCCTGGAGAATCCGAGGAGAAGGATGCACGCACACGGGAGGCTGGGGAGCAAAGAAATGCAGCACCATGGAGAATCCGAGGAGAAGGAGGCGTGCACACAGGAGGCCGGAGAGCAAAGAAATGCAGCACCCTGGAGAATCCGAGGAGAAGGAGGCGTGCACACAGGAGGCCGGAGAGCAAAGAAATGCAGCACAGTGGAGAATCTGAGGAGAAGGAGGCGTGCACACAGGAGGCCAGGGAGCAAAGAAATGCAGCACAGTGGAGAAACCGAGGAGAAGGATGCGTGCACACAGGAGGCCGGAGAGCAAAGAAATGCAGCACCCTGGAGAATCTGAGGAGAAGGATGCACGCACACGGGAGGCCGGAGAGCAAAGGAATGGGGCAGAGCAGAGAATCCGAGGAGAAGGATGCTTGCACAGGGAGACCTAGCAGGGCATGGGCACGCGATGGAAATACAGAAGGCAAACGCTGCAAAGCTGGCATGGTTTGTATAGGGCAAACTTACCTAGGGCATTAGACCAAAGGCATTAGAGTGCTTCATCAAAAAACCAAGCAAGTTACACAGTTTCAGCCATGGTGAGATGAAGTGATTTGCACAGAATCACAGGATGCTAAGCCAAAGCCGGGATCTTACCGTGGTTCGACATCTCTAAAGTTGCTTGCTTCGGCCGCAGCTCCTCCCAGGCAGTAAAAGAAGTGGCGAAACAACCCTCATTCACAATATAAGGAAATAAAACATATGAATACAGGTCCATGACAGCTATAATGATTTCCAAATGCAGCCCTCTGTTTTAACATCGTCAGGGGTAGTAAGGGCTGCATAAACATAATTACAATTATGATGTCATCTGAAGTCAGAGATAAAAGGCATAGTTATGCAAAAAAAAAGGAACTCCTAATAATAAACACAGCACATGAAAGGCGGTAAGATAAACCAGGGCAAAGACATAAGGCGATAATGTAGAAATACAAAGATGAGACTGTCAGTGCATCCGCCACCAGACAGGAGTCTGCATCCCAGAGCAGTACAAGCAATCAGAGAAGTCCTGCACAGGAAAGTCATTCAATGAAGACATAGCACACAAATGCAGCAACAGGGGAAAACTGCATGGATTTAAGCACACCGGGGGCAGGGCAGGGGTCCGGGTCAAAGCAAGGTAGTATAGAAGCCGCGCGCTGGACACTTACTGAAAAAACATTTATTGGAGAAAAGCGGTGAGGAGTTACAGCCGAGTGAAATAAAGGCAACAACAGAGGCGATGCAGAGGCAGCGCAGAAAGAAAAAAGAACCGTCCCTGCATGTCAGCTGTGTAAGGATACACACCCAATACAAACAAGCACTGGTGTAAGAGCTGCGCTCCAAGGGCGGGACAAAAATACAATAGTGAGAAAAGCAGCGAATTGAAAGCAGAACATTGAAAACAAGCAACAAAGACAGCCAATAAAAGAGCCTGAGGTGGATGGAAAGATAAGGGATACAATGCAGCCTGCAGCAGACAGCCAAAGCTGTCTGTAGTGACCACAGAAAGTATGCAAACGGTTTTCACATAAACTGCTTCTGAAGTATCAGCTCCTAGGACTTCCAGAAGCCCAACTAGCATTCTGACCGGCCCTTCTCCACGAGCTGAGATCACAAATATCACATCTCTATTGTACAACCACTATTTAAAGTAGCAGCAAACGGTGTACGAAACTGAAACAGTTTTGCCATCTAGTGGTCAGTTCGTGCAGTGCAGCATTGATTACTATTCTCTTAAGAACCAAAAAATAAATGTACTGTGTTGTGCATTATCTTGTCTCTGGCGGAGCTTAGTCAATGAGATACAGGGAGCTGTGAATCTCAACATTTCTAACTAAAAAAGCACTGGGCTGCAGGGTGATTGGGTGCGATGACCAAGATTCAGGATGGACTTTTCCCATAAGGAGCAGGGTCAGTACTGATTATTGTATTTATTTACAGTGTTTTATAAAGCACACATATGACCACCATGGTATCAGAGCTCTGTACAAAGAGAGAGCTGATGGGGTTTGAGGTACAGTAAAAGCAGCCATCTCTTGATACGCTGCACATAGAAGTCGAAGAGCAAGTTACAAAACAATAGGATACACGATCTCTTATGACACGTTTTTCTAGTAGTAAGGCGTTAACTTCCTTCTTGGAAAGTCTGAGTGAGTTCATTGCTCTCGTTGAGGGTAGTAGGGAGTTCCATATTTTTGGAGCAGACCTGATGAAAGTGCGGCCGTGTGTTTTCCTTTTTTTGATTCTTGCTGGTTCTAGTATGAGGGATTTAGCAATTCTAGAGTCCCTTCTGCCTCCTGATAGTTTGAGCCTATTCACCGAGGGGCAGATTTATGTTGCACTTGCGCCACTTTTGCGCCGCCGTTGCGTCACTTTTGTGACGCAGCAGCGGCGCAAATCCTGCGCCATGGTGCGGGGTATTTACAACGTGACGCATCTGGGAGATGCGTCACGTTGTAAAGCCCTGCGCCACATGTAGGCGTTCCAGGGCAGGTGGGGGCGTTCCGGCGCAGGAACGCCTCCTAAAAGTGGCTGAGTGAAATCTACAAGATTTCACTCAGTCACTTTTAGGCCCATGCTGCGTCAAAACCCTGCGCCTGCTTGAAGCAGGCGTAAGGATTGACGCAGCATTGTACAGATAGGGCCCCCCAGAGCATTGCTGGAGCTGCGTCGCGCTTGAGATGCAACTCCAGCAATGCGTCACTTTTACGGCACAGATGCGTCACGCATCTGTGCCGTTTTTGCCCCATGGTGCGGCGCATCCATGGTGGCGCAGCTGTGGCGCATAATAACTGGCGCATCCCTGCTGATATGCAGGGATGCGCCAGTTATCATAAATCTGCCCCCATATATTTAGGACCAGACTTATGTAGAGATCCGTGTGTTAAGCATGCGACCTTCTAAAAGTCTTGCTGCTGCATTTATTGTAGCTTTCATTGGGGCTAGGCTGGATTTAGATAGACCTACGAGTGTGGCATTCCCATAGACTAGTCCTGAGAGCACCAGAGATTGAACCGCTGTTTAGAAATCTCCTAGTGGTATGAATGATTTCAGTTTTCTTAGAAGGTGCAGATGTAGGTTAGCGCTTCTGGTTGCCACTTGTATGTGAGTTCGCATGTTTAGACTTGAGTCTAGTGTGATGCCTAGTGAGTTGACATTGCAGATGGTAGGTGTGCAGTTTAGTGATTTGAGGTTAAAAGACCATCGTTGAAGTAGTTGGGATTTAAGAGGTGGGGAGAAAAGAATAATTTCAGTTTTCAGGGGATTTCGTTTTAGGTGGTTGTGTTCCAGCCAGTCCTGTGTCTTTCCCAGGGTCTCGTTCAGTCTCCAGATATCCTCCTGTGAGGAGAGCCTGATGTAGAGTTGAGTGTCATGCGCATACATGTGGTACAAGATTTTTGATTGCTTCACAGTTTCAGTGAGTGGTTCCATGTATAGAGTCCTTGCGGAATGCTTCTGTCGATGTCTGTTACCTCAGATAAGGGGTTGTCGATTTTGACTATTTATTGGTGGTTCTGCAGGAATGAGGTGAACCAGTTAAGGACAGTTCCTGATGTGCCCATTCTGAATTCAAGAGTTTCTCTGAGGCGATTGTCGTAGGACATGTCGAATGCCGCAGATAAATCCAGAAGTATTAGAAGACAGGATTTGTTTTGGTTTGTTGATGTTTGTATGTCATCTAGGATGTTTAGAATGGTGGCCTCAGTATTGTGTCTAGGCCTGAAACCAGATTGGTGTTTGTCTAATATTTTTAAATTCTTTATATGTTTGCATAGCTGCTTGTGAGTGCATTTTTGTACCAATTTAGCTAGGAAGGGCAGATTGGATACGGGTCGGAGTTGTTTAAGTCTTTCTGGTCAGATCCTGTTTTTTTATTAGGGGAGATACTCTGCCCATCTTCAGGCATTCTGGGGGATCCTTGTTGGACAGATGCATTCACAATTTGAGTTCATAGGGAAGTAATGGATTGGTGGATCTCTACGAGTAGGTGGGAGGGAATGAGATCGTCGAAGTGTGCGGTGGATTTCATTGACTGAATGGTTTCCTAGATTTCCTACTTAGATAGAGATCTGAGGCTGTTCCATGAGGCTCTGTTTTTTCTTGGGACAGTTGGAGTGTCTCGGTCAGTATTCTTGGTGTGTGCTGTGAGAGTGGGGTTGATGGATTCCCTAGGTTGGGCACTATCTGGGCAGGGAAAAGAGTTGCTAATGGTTGTAATTGTATCTTTCAAGAGAGTTGAGAAGGCATTGCAAGAGTCCATTGAGTTGTTAGCCATTATGGGTTTTGCATGTTTTCCAGTTTGTTGTTTTATTATTTCAAAGAGTTTTCTTAGCCTGGTCTTCACTGCGCCTAGTTATGCTCTGATTGCTGTTGTTTTGGCTTGCCTAATAGCCTTTTTGTATGAGATTTTGTGCATTCTCAGATGTTTGAGATGGGAAGTGTTTGGATCCTTGCTCCATAGTCGTTCCAGATGTCTCAGTTGTCTTCTTTCATTGTTTATGTTTTGGTTGAACCACTGACCTGAAGGTTTTATCTTTTGCCTCTTTTGACATGTTGGAGCAGCATTGTGAATTTTGTCAGTCATGCTGTTGTTGTAGAGACACAGCAGTTCTTGAACCAATGTTTGGTCAGTCCGAGGTGCTAAGGAGGTTTGGCACAGACCCATCAGTTTGGTTTTGTCCACGCAGCTGTAATCCCTCATCCAGGTTTTTTCCTTTATTGTGTGACCCTTGATTTTAGTGTCCTGGCAGATATTTGGAAAGTAATTTGATGGTGGTCTGAACAGTCTGTTAGGGTGATGTCTAGCATCTTTACTGATCCCCGTTTCATGATGATGAGGTCACGTGTAGCACCTTTGTTGTGAGTTGGTCGCTTGTGAGCTTGAATCATTTTGAGGTCCTGGAGCAGGTTAGTGAGTGCAGCCACTGTGGAGAAGAGTGGCTCAATGATGAGAGCAGCAGACCCTGATGCAGAGGTCTAGCCTGGGACCAGGGTTCAATTCCCCACCTCGGCGGGTCTTGGGCTCAAAAATTCCACGGACCTGATAATTCTTTCCTCGGTGCCTATTCCAATCATGGAGTCCCACTCTGCAACTCTCGGCAATAGCTTGCTTAATCTCCACAATGCTAAGGATTCCTGGCCTCCACCTTGGGGGTGCCCAGGAGTGGATGCCTAACAGGGAAAGTCAGGATGGGTTCCACAGCGGTATTCGTACAAGCGCCTTGAGACCCCTGCGGGTGAGTAGTGCGCTATACAAGTATCACATTTACATTTTACACTGTGGGGTCTTTGTCATTGTTCCAGGTAAGGTTGAAATCTCCTCATAATATTGTATTGGAGAGTGAAGAAGCATTGATTATGATTGTTTCCAGAAGTTGCTCCAGGAAGACTGTGTTGTCACTAGGTCAATGGTATAAAAAGAGGGTTTTCGCTAGCAATTTCTTTTCCAGTTTGATTTCAGCTCCCATGAATTCAAACAACAATGTATCTTCAAGTGAGAGTGGATTTAAGGTTAGGGAGTTCCTGTAAATTATAGAGAGACCTTCCCCTTGCTTCACGGTGCGGTCTGGACCTAAGATGGCAAAATACAAATGAGAAGGTCCAGTGTGGGAGCTGCAGTTGGGTTGAGCAGGTTTTTGTAAGGAGCAGAATGTCCAGATCTTGCGCTAAGATCACATCTGCTATATCAGTTGTGTTTTCAGCAGCTGATCTGCAATTGCACAGCATTTCAGATTTGTCACTGTTTTGTGAGTTACTGTGGTGGATATTGTGTTCATTTCAATCGGGATCAGGTTTTTGTGACTGATTTGTAGAGGGTTGTAGCTTAGGTTTTTGTAGTTGGATATCATGACGATCGAGATGTTGGATATTGTGTCACGGGAGATTTTCTGTGTGCCCTGATAGTATATTAGCAGTGTGTTTACCTCTTATTCTGAGAGGTGATTGTTCGCTCTTCTCGCCGGTGGAGCTTGTTGTTTCGGGGAGTTGTAAGTCTGCTGCTGTAAGTAAGTGTACTGCTATTTGGGGAGTTGGTGCACTTGGTTGTGGGCATGTTTATCTTCTCAAAGGTGAGAAGAAGTGTGATTACTTTCTTCTTGACCCATTCTATGTCTTTCCTGAGTACATGCAAGTTGTTGATTTGGTTTATGGGATGGTTATGTGTGGTACACTGGCAAATCACATTATCGTTCGGTGTGAGAGTTTGCAAGCCTTTGTGACCTGTCTGCATTTTTGCTTTAGTGTCATTCTTCCCTGTGTGGAGCTTGCAAGTCCTACTTTCCGCTTTTTTAGTTAAGGGTGACCTGGGATGTCTGCTCTGCATCTGCTGTATCACTGGTCTCAGGATGGGGTGGTTGTTGTTAGAGGGACTGTCATGTGTTTGGCTGTGTGTAGGGAAGATATTTTCCCAGGGTTTGGAGAAGCCTGCCTTCCACTTGGTGGTGCAGAGTGGGATTTTGTGTCACAGCTAGATTGGGTGTAACATTTGGTTGATCTTCTGTTTCCATTTCTGTAGGAACTGGGTTGCACAGGATTAACCATGTTGTGTTAGTGGTTGTGCTGTTAGAAAACCCTTTGGTGGGGTAAGAGTGTGTATCCTCGTATTTTTTGGTTGTTCTATGTTGGAGAGTGTTTTTTCCTTCTCACTAAGGGGTATATTTACAAGGAGATAGCGCCATCAGAACATCACTTGAGAAAAATCCTAATTTTAAGACTTTCGGTATTCACAGAAGGCATTTAGGAGTCCTAAAGTTAGGACTCCTAACTTCTGTGAATACCGAAATGAGTAAGTGCCTTCTGTGAATACCAAAATGAGTAAGTGCCTTCTGTGAATACCAAAATGGTAGTAAGTTTAGGATTTTGTCTTAAGTTAGTTCTGTGAATCGGGCCCAGTGAGTAGACACAAAATGATGGGTTGGAATGCTACCACAAGGGATTGCCAGTGGTTAGACTATGTGCAAGCATTCGTCCCATCACCTTTTAGATGTTCGATTGCCAGTAGTTTGCCTGAAAACCTGAGACTGATACAGCTTTCCAAGCCTACTACTGCCAATGTTTGTGAATTCTAAAAAGCATTAGGTTTGCATCCATTCAAGGAGCACTTCTCAGGGTGCAGACTTCCTACAGTCAATGCCCGCTCTACTCGAAACACTCTACAGCACCCTACTACTCTACTGCTGGTGGATTGTTCTTCTAAGGAACCTCATTTGCAATACTGTTGAGGTGACAATACTGGTGCCATGGAGGTCTTACCATCTTTGCCTACAACACGTCAAATCTAACGGTGAGCTGTGGCTCTCAAATGGGCATGACTGGCTAATGAGTGTATTGCAGTGGAAAGTAGCAGCTAGCAAAAGTGACTCTCAGACGAGTCTCCTTTCCAAGCAATACTGATTCTTAAAACAAAATCTGACTGACTGTGATGAGAAGGATTTTGTAAACAAACTTGGAAGTAGAGAAAGGAGGTTTCCAGGACTTACCTTTTTTTCTTCGCCAGCAGTGAAATTAGGGATTGTCCATCAACGAGTCCTGAGGGTTATTGAGAGCGGAGGCTGATTTTTACTGGCATCAGCTGCCTGGTTCTGTATGCGGAGAATGGCTACACGTAGGCATTGCCACCTCACCCATCTTCCTCATCCCAGTCCTTATACAATGAGGTCTAGTGTGTCCCACAGACAGACACTAGCCTATCCAAGTCCAATTAAAAAATAAAGTGGAACCTATCTGAGGTCCCTGGACTAGCTCCTTCCTCACAGGCTGTAACAGGTGACATCAAGCCCCATTTAACACCCTCTTTATATTCTGGTTTGTTTCTTTCCCATGTCTGAGGGTCAGATAGGAGTTTTGTTATTGTACTTATACGAATCAACTTCTTCCTTTAAATTGTCCCTTTGTCTGCACTATGGTCAGCACAGAGGTTTTAATCACTGTTTTAGGCAGCTGCGTCTTGCAGTAGACAAGCACTAGTGGTCTTTTACTGTGCATCTAGCTACCTGCTGCTGGGTGTCTTCCGGCTTCATCCTGGTGCTTCCTATGGAGACGCGGAGTTTCAGGGGAGCAGATCTCGGGTCTGATGCTTCAACGCCCCCCTAGAGAGTCTTTTTGAAGCTCTTGTGTCCGCTCTTCTGCTAAGCGGAGGAGAGGTGTGTGATCATTTTGACCCGTTTTCTACTGGTTCTTTTGGGTGGCTGCCGCCATCCCTTGTGTTTCTCACCATGACCGTCGTGTGAGTGCCAGAAGTGTATTGTTCTGATCTCTAGTCAGGTAGAGACCGACGTGGGGAAGCTCATTTGTTAGACCTGGCACCTTGGCGTGAGTCTCCCTTCCACTTTTTTGTTGCTGTGCCTCATGTGTTTTGCTGGTGTTAGCTGCTCAGAGCACTGTGCCACTGCCAACCAGTGCCACAGTGCAAGTGCTCCCTGTATAAAATGTATATGTTGATTGGATTCCATGATTGGCTTATTTGGTTTACTGTCAGGCCCCAGTAAAGTGCCCCAGGAGTGCCCAGGGCTTGTAAATCCAAATGCTGCTAGTGGGCTTGCAGCATTGGTTGTGCCACCCACAAAAGCAGCCTTGTAAAATGTGTCTAAGGTCTGCCATTGCAGAACCTGCGTGCAGTCTGGTACTGTCATGCTGACTGGGCAAGTGCACCCACTTGCCAGTCCCTAAAACCTTCCCTTTACTTCATGTGAGTCACCCCTATGGTAGGCCCAAGGGCAGGGTGCATTGTAAGCATAAGGTAGGACAAGCCCTGATGTGTGTGGCATGTCCTAATAGTAAATAACAGCCATTTTCGTTTTTCACTATTGCAAGGCTACCTGTTCCCATAGGCTGGAATGGGCTGTTAGAATTGTTAACTTCTATGATCCTAACAGACCCAGGGAACATGGTAGAAATTCGAGTTTAGTATGCCTGAACTCAGAATAATAAAATACATCTTTTAGTATTCTGTGTTTGTAAATACCACTTTTAGAAAGCTGGTATTTGCTTGCCTAACCATTTCAGCCCGCCTCTGCTATGATGTGTATCTGCTGTCTGGTTTCTGTGAGTGACAGGGCTGGGGAATTCCAGAGGGCAGGGCTAGGTAGCCTGGTGGTGAATAGAGAGATTTACATCCAGATGGGTGGGAGGAGTGCACCTGGACTCTGAATAGGGCTGTGCTCTGCCACCACAATGCTGGCTCCACCTCCTGTGGAGCGTCTGATGTCTCTGCCCTGCACCCTGAATGGAAAGTCAGAGACATGTCAACAAAGTGCTCAGGAACTGGTGCTGGCTGGGCAAAGGCCCCTCTACCCCAGAGGAACAAAGGAATTAGGGGTATAAGTATTGGGACCCTGCTCCCAAGAAATTAGATCCTGCTTGAAAAGAAGAAACCGCTGCCTGAGGAGAAGGAACTGGGAAAGCTGTAAGGAGGAGTACTGTCCCTGACCTAGGGGATTGGCCTGCAGTGGTTGCCTTGCTGCTGAAGGAGAGGAGAAAGACTACAACAAGATTTTGCTTCAACTTGTGCTTAAAAGATCTCCAAGGGCCTGAGTAGAGCTGGCCTCCTGTTAAGAAGTCCCAGGAACAAAAGGACTTCAACCCCAGCTTCCCCTTGAACTCTGATGTGTGAGTTCTGCCCTTCCTAGAGTGCTGGATCCAACTGTGGGGCCTCTGGAAGTTGTGCCTACTGTTGGGAAGCTGACCAAGAAGAAAGAAACCAAGGATCTCCACTTTTTCACGCACAGCCGGCTTAGCGAGAAAATTCCCGTCGCACCGCTCGTTAGCGTGCAGAATTTTATCGCTGCGAACATCGTCGCAGAGCCTGCTGCCACTGAGCCAGGTCATCGCTGGTGAAATCATCGTCCCGCTCGTTAGCGGGCCGAATTTGATCGCTGCGGACATCGTCAGAAAGCCAGCCAAGATCCACGCTCCGCTTGTTAGCGGGCAGAATTCTATCGCTGCGAACATCGTCGCAGAGCCTGCCGCCGCTGGGTGAAATCGTCGCAGAGCCTGCCAAGATCATCGCACCGCTCGTTAGCGTGCCGAATTTTATCGCTGTGAATATTGTCTCAGAGCCAACTAAGATCATCGCTAGTAAAATTGCCGCCCCACTCGTTAGCAGGCCGAATTTTGTCGCATCGTGCCTTAGCGAGTAAAATCCTACCAGAAAAGCTACGCCTTGAAATCTACACAAGTATCGCCTCATGTTCTATACAGACCAGATTCGTCGCCACACCTGCCGCATGCCGCAGAGTTGTCGCATCGCCTTCCCAGGGTCTCAGGACTGACGACGTTACTTGTTTTTCGACGCCTAGCGCCGCTATGAACTTTTATCGCATCACCAGGTACCGTTGGCTAAAATTGACGCTAAGGTGGATGATTTTGTCACTAAACTAAGAACTCTTTATGAAACCATATTCTTGAACTGTGTATGTCATTTTTGTCGTTATTTGGTCTTGGGCTAAGTCTTTACATAAAAGATCACTATTTTTTATATAAATCTAGTGTGGTGTCCATTTGTGGTGTTGTCACTTAGTTACTGTATATGTTCACAAATGCGTAACCTATAACGCCTCTGAAATAAGTCTTGTCTGCTCGCGCCAAGCTACCTAGAGGGTGAGCAGGTAATCCCCTTATCCTGACCAGAGGAGAGGGTCCCTGCTAGTAACAGGTAGCTACCTGTGCCAACCAGAGACTCCCACATCTAACATCATTCTTCTTACGCCATATTTTCTGAATACAAAACAATGGAATTGAAAGGCGCTGCAATGCGTGAGCATTGTGAAGAGGGGAAGTCGTCTACCGCCAAACATCAGACAGCTGCTCCCTCAGATCTTCTATCCTACCCAGTGCTGCAACAACTGATCGAACAGGCAGTTTCTGTAGCTCTGAAAGGCAAAGCTCCACTCCTGAGCAAGCAAGAGATGAACATGTGGGTCCTGACCGTAGATACATCCATGGTTTTAATGTGTCTGAGGTTTTGATACATGTAAAACATGTAAGACAAATTTGTATTTTCTAGATCCCAACCCTACTTCAGAGGAAGAGGAATTATTTCACCTCTGTTGATGTGTTTCCCTCGAATGACAAAGTGCTCTCACTCATAGCAGGACTCTCTTCTCAAGGTGCTATCTGACCAGAAGATGTCTCCCCTTCTGATCATGTGGAGAAGAGAGTGTACTCTATAGTAAAGGGAGCATACTAAGCCTCTAACTTCTCGATATGGGACAGTGCTTATGCTAAATATTCTGTCCAAACTCTGCTCAGAGATTTCCAGACTCCACGTGAGGAGATGCACTGGGAAGCAACTGTGTGTCTTGTCTTTCTGTCCTATATCTCCTTCAACTGCCCTACGCTGCAGCTTCATACGGAGGGTCCATGATTATAGAAATCTCCCAAAAAGACATCTTGCTTCACCTCCCTTCTACAGGAGTGAAACTCTTTGGGTCACTGTTGGAAGGGTTGGTTAAGTGTTCTCTGGAGGATCAATACAGGGATGGCTCTGGCTTACCCTCAAGGTAGGGGCTGGAAATTTGTTCATGTAGAACATTTAGGCTTTCTTCAACTGTGAGAGGCTCTATTGAGCCCTTTCAACGTAATGGTCATGGCCATGGAGCCCCTAGCTCTGACAAGTCCCAGTCTGTTCCTCTCAACCATTTCACTCCCCATAAAGTATGACTGTCATAGGCAGTACTCTGAGACGCTTGCAGAGAGGCTAAAACATTTCAAGGAGGTTTGGTAGGCTTCCATTAAAGACAAGTGAGTTTTGGGCGTAATCAAAACAGGCTACCAAATTCAGTTTTTGGAAGATCCAGAATCTTTCTTCATTACACCTCTACTCTCCACCGTCCTCTTTGAGATCAAGTCCTTCTGGGAATGCAGGAATTCTAACAGCAGGCTGCATTAGTTCCTGTACATTCAGGAAGCAGGAATTTTGCGCCTACCCGTTTCTTGTCAAAAATCCTTCAGTAGCTTTCGGGCCCATCATGGTCCTAAAAGAGGTGAAACAATTATTCCCTTACATAAGTTTCAAGATGGAACCAGTCGTCAACTGGGTCTTGTTCCCCATTTTTACTGACAAAAACCAGGGAGACACAGAAAAGGCGGCAAAGGTGTAAGTTGTATTAAAGTTCCACACAGGCTCCCCAAATAAATGGCCAGAGAGAAGGGTTACTCACAGTGTGGCCCAAGTCCAAAGGGCCTGTAACAACCCCTTTGAGCAGCCTTTGGCAATGGTACAGACGAAGGTGACGAGGTGGACTTTCGTGCTACCCCAAAGTGTGTAGCCAAGAGGATTAGCCCAGACACGGTCAGTCGCGGACAGGCGCAGACGAGCCTGCCCTTGTCCTGGGCATGCCCGTGCACGTCCCGTGCTGCGGGTGCCCGCAAAGATATTTAAAGCGCCTCCGGGGACAGGACAGTGATGGTGGTGGCGACGGCCGCAGAGGAGGCTGGGACTGGTGGTCCACATCCCCCTCCTCCTCCTTCCAGCAGCAGCAGCACGGCGACAATGTCAGGATGGGCTTCCCACACTGCGGGAGCCCGCGAAGATATTTAAAGCACTTCCGGGCGCGGGACAGTGACTGTGGTGGCGACAGCCACGTAGGACGATGGGACTAGCGGCCCATGTCCCCCTCCTCCACCTTCCAGCAGCGGCAGAAAGGCAGCAATGTCAGGACGGGCTTCCCACGCTGCGGGAGCCCGCGAAGATATTTAAAGCGCCTCTGGGCGCGGGATAGTGACGGTGTCGGTGACGGCCGCTTAGGAGGCTGGGACTGGTGGTTCACGCCCCCCTCCTCCTCCTTCCAGCAGCGGCAGCAAGGCAGCAATGTCAGGACAGACTTCCCACACTGTGGGAGCCCGCAAAGATATTAAAAGCACCTCCGGGCGCGGGACAGTGCCGATGGCGGCGGCGGCCGCATAGGAGGCTGGGACTGGTGGTCCACATCCCCCTCCTCCTCCTTCCAGCAGCGACAGCAAGGCAGCACTGTCAGATCGGCATTCTATTGTTTTTTTTTTCTTTACTCTTACCTTGTAAAACACATTTAGCACCTTTCATAAATAAAACTATTACTTTATGCTACATGTCTGTATAGACCAGGGGTGCCTCATATGCTATAAAAATAAATGAATTATTGAGTCACATTATTTACAAACCTGTAACATCCAACATGCATCAATTATTCAGTAAAACATGAAATCCTATTTTATTAACAAGAATACATACAATCCACACTTAGAATACACACACACACACACACACACCTATTAAACAGAGAAAAAAAACCTCAAACGCGAGACCTATTGGTTTTGTAAATACTTGGTTTAGGATACAAGGGATTAACGCAAGCAGCAGTGCATACGCTTTGCCTGCAAGCTTGACCTAAAAAGCAGTGAGGAGTGTAGAAACCAGCTAAGTTAAGGTCATAACAGAGGCTATGCAGGGGCAATGCAGGAAGAAAAAAAAATAGTCCCAGTATGTCAGCTGTGTAAGGATACGCATCCAATGTAAAAAAACACTGGTATTAGAGCTATGATCCAATGGTGGGACAAAAATACAATAGTGAGGAAAGCGGCAAATCAAAAGCAGAACATTAAAAACAAAGAACAAAGACAGCCAATGAAAGAGCCTGAGGTGGATGGAAAGGTTTGGGATATAATTCTGCCTGCAGCGAACAGCCAAACCTGTCTGCGGCCCTGCCAAGTATTACACATCAGGCGTTAGACTAGGGCATGTGGTGATCCGCATCATCGCACTGAAATGCAAAGTCATGCATTATAGTACCTCCTCGGCTGACAAGGAGAGGAACACTGATATAAAATACCATGCTGGCTGCGAAGGCTGAGGCAGCACATGGTGCACACTGCTCCCGGCAGGCTGAGGGGGCTGGCTCAGCTGCTTGCAGCTCTAGCTGCTACGATGTTACACGTAATGACACCCAACATCACGGCGCGGCATTACATCAGGAGTCGGTGCCCAATGAGACAGTGTCAGCCAGGTGAGGTTAGGACATCAGTTTGTGAGACACACTTTGATAGGCGGGTCCATCCTGCTGCCGGCGGCGTGAGCACTCATCAGGCGGCAGTTGAGATCTGATCATTGACAGTGTTGCCAGATTGGGCTATTTCCAGCATAAATGGGCGACATTTTTCCCATTTGTGCGGGGAAAACCCACACCTGCTGGGTGGCTACTTTTGGGCATATATTAGCACCTTGTGCTGGGGCGGCGCCGACACTCATCATGCACATGAAGATGATGCATTGTGTTGACAAGCTGCGCCTATCACTCTGTCAGTCAGTGGCACAGACACTAACTCCTGCTCCGCACATGAATAAAGGCCAGTGGCGAATGAGCGCAAAGCACGCTGCATGGGTGGGGCATGATGGGAGGATTGGGCACATGAGTCACAGTCAACTGCAAGCGCACCTGCTGCTGTTGTAATGTGTTGGCAGCCACCCTAGCGTAGTGGTGTAGTGGGTGTACAGTCTAGGGGGTCACAGGGCCGTCAATCTTATAGCGTGCGATAGCGCTACCAATGGCGGCCTGTCAATACATTTTGACCAGCCCCAGTGGCGCTCTTTACAATGAGCGGTCACACACGCTACGCAGAGTGGTGTTTAGCCAAAATATCGAGTTTTAAATTTCGACCTACAATAATATCGTGTTTTTAATATCTTAGGTACAGAATATCGAAGTCAAGAATATCGATGGACAGAATATCGATCCCAAGGTAAGTAATATCGAAGTTAATAATATCGAAGTAATTAATATCGATGTAAGTAATATCGTAAGTAAAAATTTCGATGTCAATAATATCGATATTTATTTAGTGTAATGTCATTTAATATGTATTTTATTTGTATGTTAAAGATTATTGTAATGTATTTTAATACATTTAAAAATAAATGTTTAGAGATTTATAATTATTTTACATTTAATTTAGCGTTTTAGTATCAGAGCGGGTTGTGGGTTTATAGGGGAATAGGGTGGGAAGTAATTTAATTATAATTAATGAATTAATATGTATTGTTTAATTGGTATTTATGATTAATTAATTGGTAATTAATTAATAATTGGTAATTAATTGATTAATTAATTGTTAATTAATTATTAATTGTACAATTATTTTATTAATTGGTTAATTATATACATTATAATTAGTTTATTATTAATATTTATTTATTGTTATTGTTAATTAATTAATTGTTAATTAGTAATTAATTGGTGATTTAATTTTATTAAGTGATTAATTGATAATTAAATTAATTATGTGAATTTTTATGTGTAGTGGGTTGTGGGTTTATAGGGGAATAGGGTGGGAAGTAATGTAATTATAATTAATGAATTAATATGTATTGTTTCATTGGTATTTATGATTAATTAATTGGTAATCAATTAATAATTGGTAATTAATTTGATTAATAGAATAATTAATTTTTAATTAATTATTAATTGTAAAATTACTTTATTATTTGGTTAATTATATAAATTATAATTAGTTTATTAATAATATTTCTTTATTGTTATAGTTAATTAATTAATTGTTAATTAGTAATTAATTGGTGATTTAATTTTATTAAGTGATTAATTGATAATTAAATTAATTATGTGAATTTTTATGTGTAGTGTGTTGTGTGTTAAAGGGGGAATAGTGTGGGATGTAATTTAAATTTATTTATTTAAATATTTATTTTACATAATTGGTATTTAATAATATTTTTTTTTTTTAAACATTGTTAACATGCAATTTTTTTATAAGAAATTATTGAATTGGTTATCATGTTAATAGAATCACTATGCTATCTAGTGGTTTCCCAACTGTTTTACTATCTGGAGTGGGAATAGTAATTTTTACCCCTACGCTATCCAGCGCTTTCCCTACTGTTGCACTCTCTGGAGTTGGAATAGTAATTTTTACCCCTACGCTATCCAGCGCTTTCCCTACTGTTGCACTCTTTGGAGTTGGAATAGTAATTTTTACCCCTACGCTATCCAACCTTTTCTCTACTATTGCACTGTCTGGAGTGGGAATAGTGCATTTTACCCTTACGCTATCCAACACTTTCCCTACTATTGCACTCTCTGGAGTTGGAATAGTAATTTTTACCCTTACGCTATCCAACACTTTCCCTACTATTGCATTCTCTGGAGTGGGAATAGTAAATTTTACCCTTACGCTATCCAACACTTTCCCTACTATTGCACTCTCTGGAGTTGGAATAGTAATTTTTACCCCTACGCTATCCAATGTTTTCCCTACTGTTGCACTCTTTGGAGTTGGAATAGTTATTTTTACCCCTACGCTATCCAACGTTTTCTATACTGTTGCACTCTCTGGAGTGGGAACAGTAAATTTTACCCTTACGCTATCCAACACTTTCCCTACTATTGCACTCTCTGGAGTGGGAATAGTAAATTTTATGCTTACGCTATCCAACACTTTCCCTACTATTGCACTCTCTGGAGTTGGAATAGTAATTTTTACCCCTACGCTATCCAACGTTTTCCCTACTGTTGCACTCTTTGGAGTTGGAATAGTTTTTTGTACCCCTACGCTATCCAACGTTTTCCCTACTGTTGCACTGTCTGGAGTGGGAATAGTAATTTTTACCCTTACGCTATCCAACACTTTCCCTACTATTGCACTCTCTGGAGTGGGAATAGTAATTTTTACCATTACGCTATCCAACACTTTCCCTACTATTGCACTCTCTGGAGTTGGAATAGTAATTTTTACCCCTACGCTATCCAACGCTTTCCCTACTGTTGCACTCTTTGGAGTTGGAATAGTAATTTGTACTCCTACGCTATCCAATGTTTTCCCTACTGTTGCACTCTCGGGAGTTGGAATAGATATTTTTACCCCTACGCTATCCAACATTTTCCTTACTGTTGTTTTTGTTGAAGTTGGACTAGTAGTTTTATTGTGTCTGATATTAAATATGTTTTGTAATATTTTAGCTATTGTAATATATAATTAATAATAAAAAAAATTCAAATTAAAATTAATGATTATTATTTGCTATATGTAATTATTTAATATTTATTAATGTTATTGTTTTATGTGTATAGATGTATTGGTAATTTAAATAAATATTTAATAATTTATATGTTACAGAAATTATTATTAAAAGTAATTATTAAGTAAGTGTATATATTATATATTATATATATGTTTAATTAAAGTTTCATTTAATTATATATATTTATTATACATTTTACATATTATACAATATATTTAATTATGTTTCTTTGATTTATAAGTATTATTTGGTTTATTTTACATATATTTTTAAACTAAAAAAAAACGATATTTTTGAATTACGATATTTTTGACATCGATATTAAATTATCGATATTTTTGTACTTACCATGTTGTAGATAGGATGTCGATATTCTTGACCACGATATTTTTGTTGCGATATTTTTGTAGGTCGAATTTTTGTCTTTCGAAATTATGTCATACAATCACGCAGAGTCTCGGCGCGGGCAGCACACTCAGCAGAGTGACGACTGGCGTCAGGATCGCGCAATCGTGTCACAGTCATACTGTCACTGTCTCGTCATGGAAAAGACGGAGACAAAGTGGGTGACTGAGTGTGACCACTACGGATGCTGCAATGGACTTCGAGAGTCTCAATCCTGTCCAGGCCGGCCTGTGACTTCACTCAGAATCGTACTCGTGATTGCAGCCACGAGCGGCCCGTTATGAATTGCCACGCCCGCCAGCTTTAAATTCCAGCAAATAGTAAGTGGAGTGAGGTATCCTCTGCTTATGTTTTGTAAATCATGTCACTGTTATGCGACCAGTAATTGTTGGTAGGGCAAGCTCCTTTCAGTGTTCTCATGACTCTACAGTCTGGCTGGCTCTGTCAGTCAGTGCACTGCGCTTGTATAACACCAGACAGGATCAGGCATTTTTTAGGTATCGCCTAGCGTTGCAGCGCAGATGCGCTGCACGCTCTGCAAGGGCTATTGTAATCGAGAAGATTTCAGAACGGGACTTGAAGCCCCGGCCATCATTTTCATTGGGTCGCGTCAGCGTTTATGCTAAACGCTGGCTTCCCATTGAAAAGGATGCTTCTTGGTTACCGCCCTATCTCCCTTTTGGACGGCCCATCCGGACTGGGTCGTTAGCTTCACGCTGTTGTGAAGCTATTTCTTATCTTTAGGAGGCGTGTACTAAGTTTAATGAGTTTTTCACACTGCAGGCAAACACAACGTGCATGGCGCGCTTTCACTTTCCTAGCAGACCGCCACTTGTTAACAGAGCATTTATTTGGTCGCATTTGTCAGAGGGAATCACTTAAATCCTCCGGTGAGAGGAGTTCATAAATGGAAGCAGGAATGTGAAACTCTGTCCAGGGGCGTTTCTGGTTGCAGGCAGTAGAGGGAAGCCAGCCGAGGGTGGGGGGTTGGGAGCCAGAGAGCTGAATCAGTGTTCCAGGTTCCTGTCGCCTTCTTGCTCATAGCGTGCTGTGAGCCTCCCCAACCGCTCATGTAAGCTTTACTCTATACGGAGGCCGTTCTGTGCTCTATGCCGATGTGTGTGGGCCAATCCTGCCTCTTGTAACAATCTCTTGAAGGGCTTGTCCTCCTGCCTGCACAATACTGGTGTGTGTGCACTGAACCCCCTGGGCACAAAGGAGAACAGCTGAGTTCACTGGCGCTCCGCTGTGTAGTTTGTGAACTTGGCTGAACGGGCTCACTCTCGGAATGCTAAACAGCAGCTGCAACCTGCACCTATGAATGAAGGTACATTGCCGGTAGAAATGGTTGCGATCTGCCTTTGTCCAAGAGGACAGTGAGAGGGTACATTAGTTTTGCCATTCCGGTCTCGGTGTGGCAGATTGGAGTCTCCCAGTCCTCGAAGGCAAAGACGGCCGTAGTGTGTCAAACAACAGTACCGTAATTCCATTAAAGGGAGTGCCCACCATTATCTGAACGATACCAAAGGGGATGATGGACGGAACGGTTGAGCAAATCAAACACTCACCCCAAGTCAACTGATCTGGGTTTAATCCATCATCATTCTTTAGCTCACTCCACCACTCCAGTTCAGACATGGCCATCTGCAAATCAGTCTGACCCTGTGCCTCATGGGAACAGTCCAGCCCGAACTGCCAAGCCATTTCTTCCCTGGACCGGGAACAAGCATCCTGGGACCGGTTTCGGGTTCATAACCCTCATCAGCCAGGATATCTTGAATCCAGTGGCAAAGTGAGCAAGGGACCCACGTCTGGGCATACCCATTATCTGAAGACTCCAACCGCATTGAGAGTCATTACCTATTTGCTTGGGACACCTCATGTTGGGGATAAAAACACTGCCTTATGCGCTAGCGCTGCTAGATTATATTCCCCCAAACCATTCCAAACATGCTTTTTGTTTGCCTTACTTTGAACCCGAGAGGTTCCAACAGTTCTGCATTCTGCACTGTCGCAGCTAGGGAGATATGCTTACTGGACAGCTCTGGAAATTGTGTTTAGGCTAAGAGTATATCACTTGTAGTAGGCACGCAGGGGGCTCCTGTGGCCTGCATTCTATGACAGTAACCAATCTTCCCTGCCAGGCTCACAAGAATTACCGTAACTCAACTAATAGGAGTGCAAGTGTTCTGTGTTTATTGTTTGTTACTGGTGTGCAGGGTGGGGGGATGGGAGCCAGAGAGCTGGATGGGCTAGCAGATCAGGATGTGGGGGATGGTCGCACGCACAAGAAAGAGGGGGAGGCGGGTGACTGAGGTTGCGAATGGAGCCGTGGGAAGAGGGGGCGCGCACACGTGCGTGAAGCCAAGGAGTCCAACGGGGTGGGAGCTTGAATACCTGCTTGTCTCATATTCTGAGCAGGAGCCTGAGAGGGTCTCTAGGGGCACAGAGAAGGGTGGGAGGTAAGCTTCTCAACATTAGCAATGTTCCAAAATGGAGTGAACTGTATTTATCTTGTAGATGCTTCTTTCACCTGCCCCACCTTCAGAGCACTATGTCTGGGGCGGTGACCTGCGACACCTGCCCCGTAGGTGTGTGGCATACAGGATGACAGCAGCGTCTTCGTACCACATTCTGGGATTGTGCAGGGGTATGTGGATGGGTGTGCGAAATTACAGAAACTCACATGTTCAATTCTTCAAAAAACTTCACAGTTTCATGAATTTTTCAAACTTTATGAACTGTGAGGGTAAAAATGAAAATAGCTTTGTAAAACTGTCACAGGGGTAATTGTTTAAAACAAATGCTGATGATGTATTTCGCATAAGAGCTGTAGTTTTGCGCAATCCTAGATTTTGATATTCCTTTTTATGACGGGCACATGCCGATGAGCTTGGCGGGGGTCAGCAGGGGGTAAAAGACATTGTCATTTACAACGCCATTTACAACGGCAATAGCTCTAAATTAGGCAAATGCGAGACCTATTGCATTTCCAAAGCTTGTTACAAGTCCTGCTGGGCCTTAGGAAGTCATTGCTGTGACCCTTTTAATAAACGAATCGACTTGTTTCCTGCCACGGTGAGGCTGTTTTTAAAAGACACACATAGCACACTGTGTAAACTTAAGTGCTACTGCTGCCAGCATTTGCCCTTTGTGCCCCAGTCGTGGTCTGGCAATTTTACACTGTCAATGCAATTTCTCTGTGGTTCTGAAAGCAGCAGTAGTGATCACAAGTGCAAAATCATGTAGGATTAGATTGTGGGTATACAATCGTTTGTCAGTAGGATCAGGTGATTTGAAGCACTTTCATTTTCCTTTCATAGCCTGCCCTTGCTTAAATGAGTGCCATTTCTTATGTTTATCTGTTTACATGAACTTAATTTCTTGATTTTGCTCACAAAAAAGCGTCACTCTTAGTGTCAAATATTTAATAGTTCAATGTCATTCATAAGCACTCTGAAACCTTGAAAATGTCACACATAAGCACTCTTAAAACGTGGCAACAATGCAGTCTGTGTTTTCATGTTGAATAGTGCCCTTCCATTTCTGGTGCTTTGCAATAGTTTCTCGTTGCTGAAATGGCTGTAATTTGTTTTATATATATATATATATATATATATATATATATATATATATATATATATATATATATATATATATATATATATATATATTCACTGAAAAAACCATAGGTTTCACACATGTTATAGTTAGCGGAAATTTTACTGATAAAAAACCAGTGAAATTGCCCCGTTATAGTTAGTGCAGGCAACTATAACTCACGCGACCGCAATCCTCTGCTGATGCTAATACTGTATTTAGACACTTATTTGCCCATGTCTTCTTCCATACATTTTTAGCTATACATATATTACAAATATTTTTTTTTCATAAAGACACATATGTCATCAGCAGAAGATTGCGGTCGCGTGAGTTATAGTTGCCAGCACTAACTATAACGGGGCAATTTCACTGGTTTTTTATCAGTAAAATTTCCGCTAACTATAACATGTGTGAAACCTATGGTTTTTTCAGTGAATTTGCAAGGTTTTTTAAATGCTAATTCCTAACTATAACGTGTGTGAAACCTATGGTTTTTTCAGTGAATTTGTACGGTTTTTTAAATGCTAAGTTACTTTACGCCATTCGAGGCGTGCGCGCCCACTTAACGCAGTTCGTTCCGTGCACGGTTTTTATCAACTTTAATAAGCCCTGTACATTTGGTGGCCTTCGGCCACCAAAAGCACAGGGGGTGGGGTCAATGTGGATAGTGTTTTTTTTATTTCGATTTTATAATTTCATGTTGCCAAAATTTAGTTTTTTTACCTATTAAAAAGCCCTGTACATTTGGTGGCCTACGGCCACCAAAAGCACAGGGGGTGGGGTAAGTGTGGATAGTGTTTTTTTTTTTTTGTTTTTTTTTACCGTACGCTTACGGTAAGCGTACGGTAAGCGTACTCGGCGAAATTGCCGAAAAAAAAATAAAACCGTTTTTGCGCTTGGGGGATGTTTGGGGACTCCCTCAACATGACTATGTGGGAGGGAGTTGTCAAAACAGCCCCGTAACATGTTTTTGGCCATCTTGTTTGATAAACAACACTCAGTGCGAGAGACAAAATGGCGGCCGCCGCTTCCTGGTTTCGGCCGATTCGAATGTTTACTAAGATCTAATAGCCAATCAGAATCGCGCTCGCGCACGCCACCGTACGCTTACGGTAAGCGTACGGTAAGCATACCGTAAGCGGGCTCAGATATATATATTGATTTAAAGGCTATTTTCTCAGAATCTACTGAACAGATTTACACCAAACCTACAAAAGGCACTTCCTTGACCTAGGGACTACCTCTCTGCCAAATTTCTAGTAATTCTGTTCAGCCGTTCGGGCTGTAGCTCGTTCTAAAGGTCCTATGGAAAAATGCATGGGAAAAACGCGTTTTGGGACCCCCCTTTTATCTCAGCCCCCGCTTGACGAATCCCCCCGAGACTTTCAGGGTAGGAGCGGAGCGTAGCGCCCCACCTATTTTGAGAAATTCGCGAGGATTCATCGACCGGCGCCAAAGTTATTCAAAATAGAATGTTGAGGTTTTCCTATGGAAAAGGGGTCCTAACTATAACTACCTACTGGCGACCGCCAGTAGGTAATATATATATATATATATATATATACATATATATATATATATATATATATATATATATATATATATATATATATATATATATATATATATATATATATCTCACCCAAAAATGCCCCTGCATTCAAGACGCACTCCTCCAGTTGGTAGGTGTCACCTTTAT
The DNA here is from genome assembly GCF_964204655.1 of Triturus cristatus. Taxonomy (NCBI): domain Eukaryota; kingdom Metazoa; phylum Chordata; class Amphibia; order Caudata; family Salamandridae; genus Triturus; species Triturus cristatus. Next base: position 47,207,698 of record NC_140589.1, read on the forward strand.
TTTTCTATATATATATATATATATATATATATATATATATATATATATATATATATATATATATATATATATATATATATATATATATATATATATATATATATATATATATATATATATATTATCTACTGGCGGTCGCCAGTAGATAGTTATAGTTAGGACCGTGTTTCCATAGGAAATCCACAACATTCTATTTGGAATAACTTTGGCGCCGGTTGACGAATCCTCGCGAAATTTTCAAAATAGGTGGGGCGCTCCGCTCCGCTCCTACCCTGAAAGTCTCTGGGGGATTCGTCAAGCGGGGGCTGAGAAAAAATGGGGGTCCCAAAACGCGTTTTCCCCATGCAATTTTCCATAGGGACCTTTAGTCCAAGGTACAGCCCGAACGGCTGAACAGAATTACTTGAAATTTGGCAGAGAGGTAGTCCTCAGGTCAGGGATGTGCCTTTTGCAGGTCTGGTGTCAATCTGTTCAGTAGTTCCTGAGAGAATCAAAAGTAAAATCATATATATATGTGGGCGGAGCCTAACCACACATCTCATCCTGAGATCTGATTGGCTGTCGGCACTTCATCCAAGAAGTGTTGGCAGCCATCTTGGGACCAATATACATGATAGCACCTCATTAAAAAGCATTGCAGTTAATAGAAGATTTTAAGACTTTAGTTACATTATAAATCATTTGTTGATGGTACCATACTCATTTTAGGAATTGTGGTATGTTCTAAGGTGATTTCACCATGTGAAAAAGCCTTCTGCTGGGATATCATGATTGAGAGAAAAATATTTTCTCATGCTTTTCCCACAGAGGTTTGGAAGGTGATCTATAAGCTAAACTGAGAGCTTATTTTCTGTAAATTCACATTATCTTTCTCAGTCATGTGAGAATGAAGTCTGACATTCTCAGTAAAACATGTACATCCAACAAGGGCAGAGACTGTCAGTTGATTCCTTTGTGTTCTACTGCAGCTTCCCAGAGTGTTCCAAAGAACAACTAGAGTGCTAACAGTCCCACTTATGATAAACGTATGGCACACCTGAAGCCATCTTGCTTGGATTAAAGTGGTAACTCTTAAAACATTTAATTTAAAAAGGAACAAAATGAGGGGGTTCATTTTTCCATAAAAAGTATGATTAGTGCTGCAGAAAGAAAAATTAGGGCACATTTTGAGTGGCTTCTCAAATCCTCTTCTATTTCATTAAAAAATTCTGACATGCAGACTGAAACATGCACTTTCAATACCAGTAGCAGTTTTCCCTGGTGAGCAGTAGCTTTACTACAGTGATCTAATGAGCAAAAAGAGTGCTAACATTCTGAATTTATGGCAAATGTGTGACACATCTGAATGCCTGCTTGATGGAATCAAAGTAAAAAACTGAAAGTATTTCCTACTGAGGAGACTGCAGTAAATGAGGAAATTAGGAAACTTCATAACAAATAAGTCTGCCAAGATGGCCACCAGAGACAAAAGAGCCCAAATGTAGCCCAAATATCACCCAGATGTAGCCCAAGTATAGCCCAATGACAGAATGTCCCAGAGTGTTCTTAAAAACAACTGGAGCGCTTACTGTCTTCATTATGACAAAAGTATGGCACACCTGAAGCCATCTTGATTGGAATAAACTGGTAACACTTAAAACATTTAATTTAAAAAGGAACACAATGAGGGGGTTCATTTTGCCATAGAAATTATGATTAATGCTGAAGAAAGAAAAGGAGGGCACATTTTGAGTGACTTCTCAAACCCTCTTCTATTTCATTAAAAAATTCTGACATGCAGACTGAAACATGCACTTTTAATACCAGGAGCAGACTTCCATGGTGAACAGTAGTTTTACTACAGTGATCTAATAAGCAACTAGAGTGCTAACATTCAGAATGTATGGCAAATGTGTGACATATCTGAATACCTTCATGATGGAATCAAAGTAAAAAACTGAAAGCATTTCCTACTGAGGAGACTGCAGTACATGAGGAAATTAGGAAACTTCATAACAAATAAATCTCCCAAGATGGCCACCGGAGACAAAAGAGCCCAAATGTAGCCCAAAATCACCCAGATGTAGCCCAAATATAGCCCAATGACAGAAGTGTTCAAAACACTTATTATTTTGTGTTTTTGCAGTGTTATATAGTGCAGACTTGTCAGGTATTGGAGTGCTTTACATGAGCATTGGTTACATCACACAAGAACAAATTCATTTTGGTTGTAGACATGGGGAGACTAAGGGCCTCATGTAGGAAGCAAAATACCGGTCGGTAACGGCCGATTTTCGGTAAATATACCGTTACCGACCGGTATTTGGATAGTTGAGATGTAGGGGGCATATGTCAGGATTCGGTATTTACCGAATCGGTAAAATTACCGAATCGGTAAAAATACCGAATGGTAACATTACCGATTCGGTAAAATTACCGAATCCTGAATGTAGGGAGCACTCTAGAGAGTGAAAATAACAATTTCAAATTCGGTATTTACCACCAATCATAGGTTGGTGTTAAATACCGAATACATTGCAAAAAGCAATATTTTGCTGACAATAGTGTGCAATGTGGCAGACGTACATGCCCTTAGGGCATGTATGTGCGCCACTTGTGCACACATGCAAGAATCAGGGGTGCAACAGGGTGTCAATGTGACACCCTGCCACCCTTGTATTTTCACCCCCCATTACCGAATCGGTATTTACTGAATCGGTAATGGTGACTGGCTTCCCATTGAATCCTATGGGCCTTCAAGCCCATAGGAATCAATGGGAGGTGTGCCCCATTACCGAATCGGTAAATACCGAATCGGTAATTACCGAATTTTACCGATTCGGTAATATTTTCCGAATCATTACCTACATACAATTTACCACTTCTTAAATACCGAATCGGTAACGTTCGGTATTTATGAAGTGGTAAATTGTCTGCTACCTACATGAGGCCCTAAGTGATTTGACCAGAATCACAGAATGTCGAGCTGAAGCAGAAACTCCAACCTGGTTCCCCAGTTGCAAAGTCTGCAGTTCTGGAAGTAACACCACATCCTCTCCCCTAAGTGCAACATTTAATCAAGTGGCCAACTGGATAAAAAAACATAAAGGTAACAAATAATTTAAAAGTGCTTTCTCGCTATTTGAAAACTCAGAAAATATGTCCTTATTTTATTCTTTTAGAGCACTAACAATAATTTTGATGCCAATAAGACCCTCTCATATATGTAATTTCTAAAGGAAATGCTCTAGGTATTACAGTTTTGATTACATCAAGATGACGTCAGGCGTTCCACACTTTTGTAATAAATATAGAATGTTAGCAATCTAGTTGTTCATTAGGATACTGTTGAGAGGCAGAGGCCAGGGGCACGGACTCTGAAAATTGAAGGCACGTAGGAGGGTGCAAAGGCAACAATTTAACCACACTGAGCAGGCAGGAAGGGCCGTGGCAGCACAACAGACTATGGAGGGCAGTGGAAAGGGGGGCAGGGGCAACAAACCAACAATACAGGACTTGCAAGAGAGGCTGTGGCAATGTAATAGACCATTGTGGGCAGAAGGAAGAGGCAATGGTAGTACAACCATACATGCCAACAGACCCGATTCAGCCAGGAAACGTCCAATGTTTTTAAGCTCAAGTGGGCTTTATTTTATCTGTCTCCTGTATACAATCTCCTCTTTTTCAATGTAACTCAAAGGGGAAAATCAATACCCCAGTTTTTTTTCAAAATCTCCCTCTTACCAAGTTCAAAATGTTCGCAAGTATGGTACATTGGATCATGGAAGGAAATGGGGTAGGGACATGGACTTGGGTAACAGAGGACAGGAGGGACATGGAGAGGTGCACCAAACTGACCCTGCAGGGCAGGCATCAGGGTTTGCAGCAGCACAATACACCACACAGGGCATGCGGGACGGGAGTGCAGCACAACAATCCATAGAAAGCAAGAGGGAGGGGACAGGACCATGCACATGGACAACAGAGAACAGAGGGGCAAGAGGCAGGACCATAATGGACAGACAGGAGAGAAAGCTGCAGCATAACAGACCATAAAGGGCAGGAGGGATGGATCAGGGGCATTACAATGGAACAGACAAGCCAGGAGGGAGGGAGTAGGGGTCTGCACATGTAAACAGAGGGCTGGGGGCAAGGGGGCAGGGCAGGAGCAGCAAGATAGCCATGGGGGTCAGGCAGGATGGGGACTAGAAGCAAGACACACCATGAAGAGCAACAGTGAGACTGTGATGGCAGACACACAGACCATGGAGGGAAGGTGGGAGGGGTTCAGGGGCAGCTAACTGACCACACAGGGAAGGTGGGAGGGGCCCTGGCAGCACAGAAGACCATGCATGGCAAGTGGGAGGGTTAGTGGTAGCACAATGGCTATGATGGGCAAGAAGGAGGGTGCAGGGGCATGCACAAAGGACGATGGAGGATAGAAGGGAGGGTCAGGACCTGTGCACAGACAAGAAAGTTCAGGGGAAGGGGCCTCACAACAGACCGCACGGGGCAGGCAGGAGGAGCAGTTGCAGCACAACAGACCAGGGAGGGCAGAAGGGTGTGGCAGTACAATGGACCATGTAGGACAGGAGGAAGAGGATAGGGGCATGGCATGTGGACAGGCAGGGTGGAGGTGGCAGGGACAGGTTACAGTCATCTGACAATGCTAGGCAGGTGGGAGGGGAGTGGCAGCTCAACAGAACACTCAGAGTAGATAGGAGTGGCAGGTCCATGGAACATGGTGGGCAAAAAGGATGGAGCAGGGGCATGCACAAAGACATCGGAGGGCAGGGGGAAGGAGAATAGGGGCAGCAAGCTAAGCACAGAGTTTAAGCAGGAGGTCAATGATGGGGCATAGAATTGGGCAATGGAGGGCAGGAGGAGTGGACTGGTACATCATACTAAATTGAGGGCAGTGGCAGCACATCAGACCATGCATGGCAGGAGGGAGGAGGCTAGTCCATGGATTCACACAACAGAGGATAGGGAGGAGGGGGATGGGGCAGCAAGCTAACTGTTCAGAGAAGGCGGGTATTAGGAACTTTATTGTTTTTAAAATGTGTGTCTGTGCGAACTACTGAAAATATGAACAAGTATGCAGCATAATCTCACTTTTATTCAGGAAGAAGAGGACGTTTGTGACTGTGACTCCGGGCTCACTTGGCAGAAACACCCCCTGACCCTCCACCCCCTATCGCAAAATGTAATGCCCGTGAAAAGGGTAGGTGAACACAGTGTTATATAGAACATAGTCCTGAGAGCACGATTGAAAATGAAAACTAGATATAGTGTGTGGTATAAACTATGCACCAAAAAGTGTGATATAAGATGAACCGGGCGTGAAATATAATATGCAATACATTGTGCGCAATGACAGATTCATTGGAGAGCGCGAGATAGCACAGGCACTAGCGCGTGCTATGCGATATGCGCCTTGGAGTGTAATATGCACAGGGCAGTGTTGTGTAACCTAACTAGTCTCTAAAGTTGTAATATAAAATATGTGCTGGGGAGTGTAACGTTGCATATGCACTGTGACAAAGATATGGGTCCCAGATTGTAATATGTATGGCATAGCACTGTGCGTAATAACATAGGCATCGAGGAAGGCACGTTAGATGGGGCAATATAACCCGTGCGAAGACAAGTGTGGCATGACATATTCACGGGGTGGTGTTACAGTGCACATGGGCTAGAGAGTGTCATAGCATATGCACTAGCTAGTGGAATACAACACAGAGGTGTGTGGCACTCAGCAGGCAATGGTGGGTGTAACACAGCATTGGGCTCTGCCAGGAGCGCGCTGTGACTCTCAAGTGATGTTCGTCCCCTTTCCAGAGAGTAAAATAAAAAGTATTACACATCCGGCAGTGGATGTGTGTTTTATTAACCGTGAGGGGGTTTCTTGCATAGTTTGGTCGAATTTTTGTCGAATCCCCTTTGAATGGCTTGGTGTGCATGTGTATTAAATGTGCCCGTCAATAGCTACCCATGTTTGTATAAATAAACGACAAGGGTGTCTACCGGGATTAGGCACGGTAGGGCATCAGACATGTCAGAGCTTCACTAGTGGTGTAAATACATTCCACGTGGATTCATTGTATGCATAGTCGCCTTTTAATGAATATCACGCAAATCGTCATGTGATAGGTACATACGGTTTGTCCAGCATGTCCTAGGTGTGTCTATAAATATATATTTTTTTAAAATAATAAAAAACAGTGGCCGGCCCTGAGGATTGGGGTCAAAAAAATATAATTAGGAGACAGGCCCTGGGGGATGGGGTCATCAGGGCCAATAAATTAGAATAAGAAGGGGAACCACACAGCCCCCCTTCTTAAAAAATTTAAATAAATAAAAGACTGGCATCGTGCCGGAGGCCACGCCCCCTCCTTGCAGCACTCTGCAAACGCGCCCCCTGGCGAGTTGTAAGTTGGGGAATTAATTCCTCTTCAATACTGAGGGTCCCTGAGGGCCAACTAGCCCAACAGGCATCTCCAGTATGCACCAGGGAGCTGCGCTGCAGACAGGTGTTCTGAGGCCAAGCCCCTTTTTACACCTCTCTGCAACGCAGCTCTGTGGAGCTTACTGGAGGTACCTAGTGGTCTAGTTTGACCCTAGGGACCCTTAGGATTCAAGGGGACTTAATCTCTCAACTTAGAACAGCCACAGGGCGCGTTTACACAGTAGTGAAGGGAGGGGACGGGGCCTGAGGTGACGTGTGCAAACACGCACTATGGCACGTTTTAAATTGGGGATATAATTTTCCTTCAATACTGAGGGCCCCTGGGGGCTAACTAGCCCACCAAGTGCTTCCAGTAAGCGCCACTGAGCTGCATTGCAGAGAGGTGGTCCAGGCTGTGCCACTTTTTACACCTCTCTGCAACGCAGCTCTGTGGCACTTACTGGAGGTACCTAGTGGGCTAGTTGGACCCTAGGGACCCTCAGGATTCAAATGAACTTAATCTCCCAACTAAAAACGGACACAGGGTGTGTTTACACAGTGGTGAAGGGAGGGGACGGGGCCTGAGTTAACGTGTGCAAAAACGCCCTGTGGCCTGTTTTAAGAGGTAGTTTTAATCCCCCTGCCCTATTATATACTAGGGGCTTACAGAGGAGGTCATGTTAATCACAGGGGGACCCCAACGCATAATGTTCCCTAGTGTATGTAGGTGTTTTCACTGTATTCTAAGTGTCTTTTAACATAACACTGGCTCTAGGACTGGTTAGTCAGACCCAGTTACCACCAGTATCCGTCTGAAAAAGTTGAGGGTACAGGATGATTTTGCAACAAGGCTTCTTTCTGCTCTTCTTTTTGTTCTTTCTGCACGTTATCCTTCTTCCTGCACTTTTCTTCATCTTTGAGGACTTCTGTTGCTTCTTTCTGCACTTCTTTTTTTTCTTTCTGTGCATTTTTTCTTCTTTCTTCACATGTCTTATCTCTGTGGCATAGTTAGAAATTAGCATTTAAAAAACCTTTGAAATTCACATAAAAAACCATAGGTTTCAGGCACGTTATTTTTAGGAATTAGCATTTAAAAAACCTCAGAAATTCACTGAAAAAACCATAGGTTTCAGGGGTGTTATAGTTAGCTGGACTTTTCACTTGTACAAAACCATTGAAATTCCCCCGTTATAGTTAGTTCAGCTAACTATAACTCGCGCGCCCGCAATGCACTGCTGATGACGTCACATATTACATCACTCATGACATGGTCAGTGACATCACTCATGACATCACTGATGACATCTCAAATTACATCACTGATGACATCATCCTTGTGATAGAGTGGCAGACCTCCTCTCACCCTAATATAACCTTTGATACACACATTCAAAAATAGAGACTAAACTTTTCAAAACAATGGACATACCAATACCAGTTACAACAACCTCTTCAGTAATTCTAAGATCCACATACACATCCACTCATTCACCAACAGTCCTATACAGTCACTCATACATGTATTCACTCATCATATGTACTCATACACCTATACATCCTGTTACACAATGCCACTCATCCATAGAGTTACTCACACACATAGTCACTCATGCTAATAAAGAATCAAACATACATTTATTTGCATATACAGTTATACACACACCACCACACTTACTTCTACGGAAACTTACACATACTTAGTCTTTTAAACAATCACTTATAGAAACACATACTTATTCATACAGGAACTCTTTCAATCTCTCACTCTCACATATACTCACATATATACACCAATAGTCACGTATACTAGTTTAAAAAATATGTAGTTACTCATAAAGACACTATTGAGACAGTCATTCACTCACTAACACACCCATACACACACTCATACACCCATACAGTCCTGCACACATGCTGTCTTCAACACATACAAAGAGTGAGTCACTCATTCATGCACCTATGCACTACGTAATACCCCCCACCGAACCATGCAGACACTCAGACTGATACTCAAAAAACCAACTAAAAACCTATATAGACACCCATGTAGCTACTCACCAACCCATGCAGCCACTTATACACAAAGTGAGAGACTGATACAGATATTTACATATTTAAACATTACTCACTAAGCCATGTATTCACTATGATACACTTAATCAGTCAGTTACACAATCAATTTTTCAAAAACAAATCATCCATTTAGACACTTATATACCCATTTATTCTTCCATCGACCTTGAGATATACATATATAAAACATATTTAATTTTCAGAAAAACACACATTCACTGGATGATGTCATCTGTGATGTCATTTGAGATGTCATCAGTGATGTCATGAGTGATGTCACTGACCATGTCATGAGTGATGTAATATGTGACGTCATCAGCAGTGCATTGCGGGCGCGCCAGTTATATTTAGCTGAGCTAACTATAACGGGGGAATTTCAATGGTTTTGTACAAGTGAAAAGTCCAGCTAACTATAACACCCCTGAAACCTATGGTTTTTTCAGTGAATTTCTGAGGTTTTTTAAATGCTAATTCCTAACTATAACGTGCCTGAAACCTATGTTTTTTTCTGTGAATATATATATATATATATATATATAGATATATATATATCTATATTTCCCTCATCTTCATTCCTTGATTTTTGCTCGCGAGAAAGTGGCACTCCTAGTCACTCATAATTACACTGAAATTATGAAAATGTCACAAATAAGCAATCTGAAACCTTGGCAGCTATGCACTGTGTCACTCTTCTCTTCAGACTGTCAGACCGGGCCTGGTGGTGTAGCCCTGTGCTGCTGTGGCCTTTGAGAACAACTCCATATATATTTTTGGTAAAATAACAAGTATCTCTGGCTTTAATTTTTTTTATTTTTTTTGTAAACCTTTTTTTAAGTTATATAGAGGCACACATACAGGAAAAAGACAATCTACAATATGTTCATAATATGTGAGAATCTCGTTACAAAATTACATTTCTCTCAGGTGTCAGAAAAAAAACCTATATAAGAGCCAATCCTTATAAACCGGTGGCAGGGTATTATGCATCAGAAAGGAGCAAACATGAAGCCTGTTTTAAGTGATCCACCCCTTCCATTTGTCCGTATGCCAGAGTGCACCAGCTTCTGCCTCCCCCAAAAGTGCTAATATGGGGGTACATTCAGTGCAAAAGGCATTAAATTTGAGTGGGTAAACAAGCCATCTCCCCGCAGCATAGTTCCCAAGAAATACTTGGCGAAAAAACTTGGAACAGACATGGAGCCCACATTAGTCCGTGATACAGCACAGCATCATACTTTAGAAAAGAGAAACACTTCGAAATTAGGCATACTTTTCCTCCCATTTTTCCAAATGGTGCACATCTTTTCCCTGCTCAACTTTTCCATTTTCGAACCCCAAATAAAAGAGAAAATCAATTTGGAGCATTTCTGCAATGTGCGGGCCTGTGGAGGGAGGAAAACCATAGACAGGTATAGCAGGATAGGAAGAAGAACAGCTTTTGTTACCATGATCTTACCCTCGATGGTGAGTTTGCGCAATTTCCAGAAGGTGATCTTTTTTTCATTTTTTCCTGCACTTCTTTCCAGTTTTTCTCTATAGGAGTATCCGTAGCGAAGTGCACCCCTAGTATTTTTGTGGGTTCTGTGGTAACTGCAACTGGGAGATTAGTTAGCCGGTCCCAGGGACCCATAGTGAGACACACACATTTGTACACATTTAAGCGGAGATCTGATGCTTCTTGGAAGAGTGAAGCCCGTAGTAGAGCTCTGCGCACAGATTGTGCATCCGTGCATAAGATTGTGACATCGTCCGTGTATGCAACCATTTTGGCAGGAGTACAACCCCCCAACCCCGGTACAAACACACCTTTGATAATTTTGTCACTTCGTAGCTTGCACAGGAAAGGCTCTAAAGCACAGACAAAGAGCGCTGGGGACAAGGGACATCCTTGTCGCACCCCAGCACGGATGGGAAACTCTCGTGTGTGGAAACCATTGATGCTCACTCTGCTGCGTGCTGTGTTATACGGAGTGTGTAGGATGCTTAGGATATTTTGCGGTACATTCAAGCGCTGAAGTGCAGCAAAAAGGTATGGGTGAGCCACCCGGTCGAAGGCATTCTGGAAATCCAGACTTAAAACTCCAAGTGATAGAGATCTTTCTTGAGCATACCACAGAACATCCCTAATGGTAACCAAACTGTCAACGATGGTGCGTCCTTGGACTGCACATGTCTGGTCAGGGTGGATACATAAATGAAGAACTTTCCTGAACCTACGCGCCAGGACTTACGATACCAATTTGTAATCCACATTTAGTAGTGAAATTAGTCTCCAGTTTTGGAGTGATGTTTCATCTCCTTTTTTATAAAGGAGGGTGATAACCCCTGCGGAAAAATCATGTGTAAAACAATCATTTTGAAAACCCTTTTCCAGGACCTGCAAGTAGTCAGAGCATAACAGTCCCCAGAACTTCTTGTAAAACTCTCTAGTTAGACCGTCCAAACCTGGGCTCGAGCCTTTGGGGGAGGATCTCAGTGCGCCCAGAAATTGCACGCCTCCAAAAGGTTGCCCAAGGAAGTTACTTTGATCTAATGTTAACCCTCCTGTGAGTAAAGAACAGTACTCTTCTAAATCTGAAGCTGAAGGTGTTTTGAAAGGAGCATCATACAAGGACTGATACAAGTCGAAAGCGATGGTCTGGCATGCATCTACCCCCTGTAATATGTCCCCTTTCGCATTTTGTAATTTAGTTAGCAGCTTGTGTGATGCGTGAGCGTTTTTTAAAGAAAAAAGAAGTACACTTTTCATCCTCTTGGAAATGCTTGACCCTTGAGTGGAAGATAGCATTTTTGTTCCGTCTGTTTAACGACCTCTGCATGTCTAGTTTCGTAGAGCGTCCCTTGTCTTTCACATCACCCCCAGCTTGTCCCATTTGGTGGAGGAGTATAAGTCTCCTGTGTAAACACTGGAAGTCCTGCCATTCCCTTTTTCGTCGGAGTTTCCCTTGCTCTTGGAAGAACAGCCGTGTTTTAGTTTTAACCCATTTCCACCATTGGTACACATTGGGGAAGTGAGCCTTCCTTTGGGCCCACTTCTGGTAGCTCATCACATATTTGTCACAAACCTGCTGGTCTGTAAGGAGGTCCTTATTAATTTTCCATGATCCAGGACCCCTTTGAGGTCAATCAGGAACTGACAAAGAGACTGTGATTATATGGTGATCTGAAAAGGGTACTGGTGTAACAGAGCTGCTATCGGCGCAAAGAGTTTTAGAAGCAAACACATAATCAATGCGTGATCGTGTGAGGCCGTTATTCGCCTCCCAAGTGTAGCCCTCACCTGGCGGATGATGCTTCCGGAAAGTATCATATAGGTGTAAATCCTGTATGAGAGTTAATAACAGTTTTAACGTAGCATCCAGTACATAATTTTGTTGGGACCCTTGCCTGTCCCTGCTGTGTGTGATGCAATTGAAATCCCCAGCTAATAAGAGAGGTATGGCACCTGTTAATAAAGGTTTGATTAGATTCAACAAGCCCTCTCTTTCGGTTTTGGAGGCTGGTGCATAAACAACACAAATATGTAATGGTATACCATCCATAAGTACTGACATCAAAAGAGCCCTTCCTGGGTATAAAACTTTTTCCTGCAAGATCTGCCAATGTTTGTTTTTAAGGAGGATGACCACCCCATCGTTCTTATTAGCTCCTCCTGACCAAGCCGATGGCCCATACGCCCATTGTTGTTTGAATGAGGTGTATCGCATCTGATGGGGGAGATAACACTCCTGAAGACATATAACATCAGCTTGTGTGTTTGCAAAATAATGTAATACAATTGCTCTGCTGACAGCAGTACCTATGGCCCTCACGTTGCAAGAGGCTACTGTTACTGCCATAATGAAAACCATAAGAGAACCAGCCATATTTACATCTTGGTAGAGGTAGTTGCTCTCATTGACTCTCCATCTGCAGTGATGCCCATCCGCTCGCAACTGGTGAGTACGGAGGTTGAGAACAGGGCCTCCAAATCTGGTGTGCTGTCTATATCTATTATAGGGCCATCACTGACTTCCAAGACCTGTGCAACATCTGATAAACCCTCCTCGGTATCCGAGAGGGAAAGTAGAGGGCCGTACCTGCTCCCTCAGGGAAAGCAGTCCAAGGAAGAAGGACGTTGCTTGGAGCGGGTGACAGCAGGCGAGTCCATTGGGCTTTTTGGAAATGTACGCAGTCCACCCGCTGTGCTCCATATCCTTCCCCCTCTCTGAGGTCACAGTCGAGGAATGCAAAGAAAGAGCAGTGTCCTGTGCAGCCTGCCTCAGACCCCTACTGCCTGCTCTATGGTGATGTTTTTAACAAGTACGTGCGCTGTGGGGGGGATCACTGAATCAAGGACCTCAGTGATCGGCCTCTCGTCCTCTGTGAGGGTAGGTGCAGCGCCAGACAAAGCGGAGGAAGTAGCGCCCTGTGATTTAAGATGCTCGCACCGCGCTCTTCTTTAGAAAGCTGCAGTTTTATTCCTCTTTGTTTCTATGCGCTCTACCTCATCCCCTGCCAGCTGGGACAGGAGAGGAACAGGGCTAGGAGGATCTTCCGTGTCTGGGGAGGCACTGCCGCCTCTGGCTCCCCCTCCTGCTCTGCTTGTGCGCTACTCCTTCTAATCTCTATACCATCAAAGCAACCCAGTATGTCAGAGTCAGTAATGTCTGGTTGTTCCTGCTGAGTCTGTAGCTCTGGTGAAGCTACTGGCTGAGTGGTGTGAGCGGCTGGAGAGTGTTGCGTGGAATGGGTGCTAGCTGCTGAGGCATAGGAGAATTTACCCCTGGGGCACATTTTAAAGAAGTGCTCCTCACTACCACAGAGTTTGCATTTCTTTGGAGCAACACAGTCTTGGGCCTTATGATCTGCACCCCCGCAGTTCCTGCAAATGAGCCGTGAGCATTGTTCCTTGGAGTGGCCAAATTGCAGGCAGAGTCTGCAAAAAAGGGGTTGCCCTGAGTAAACCAAAAACCCCTTATTGGCTCCCAGGGTTAATGTCTGTGGTGGATGTGCCAACCCACGTGCTCCTTCAGGGTCTTCCTTGAATGTTACCACATATTTCCTAATCTCATTCCAAATCCCACACAGGTTTGTAATCTTTTTCCCCCCTCTGACGGTGGCACAATATCGACTCAAAATCACCTCAATTAACCTGGGATCCATGTACGGGTTGTACATATGTACCACTAGCACAGTCTCCTTGGGCGCAAACATAGGGGTTACAGAGAGCCCATTGAAAGCATTACTGTGTTGTTTCCCTGTTGCATTGTGGAGAAACACTTGACAGATAGACTCATTAGAAAAGGTAACATCAAACACACCCCTGTTGGAGGAGTCCTGCACACATTCAATTGCCCTCTCAGATATATTATACTCCTTTAACACTTCTTCAATGAGAAATAAGACATTCTTCTCCTTCCTTTGAGCTTCATCAATTTCCACACACACCGTATTTGGCACGTAATCTGATGCGCGTATATTGCCAGCCATGCGTGCATATGAGGCCATGCTAATCGCCTCGATGGGGGCAGGGAAGTAAGCCCCCTGCAGGTATCTCAACTTAATGTCTATCGGCACCCGCCGAGCTCCTGTGCGATTGAGGGAGCAGGTGTGCCGGCTTTTACGCGCTATGTACTAGCAGAAACAGAAATGTTCATGGGAGTTTAGAAAATTGAAATAAACTATGGGAGCGGGCGGCCGCCACTGCTCCGGTATAACAGGCTGTCTCCCCTGTATGCAAAATGGGGATCCAAGGCCAAGGGGCATGATGGGATCGGGAATAAAATCTGCCCGTTGCCTCTGTAGAAATGGCACAAGCGTGCTCCTCCAAGAAAGGAAAAGCGGAGGTTTTAAAGCTTTTATTTCTGTCCAGTCTTACCTCCGAATGGAGACACTCATAACAGTAGCAGGTGTCAGGCAAAACCACGATGAGATGAGGCTTCTCCTGTTCCCCTCCCTTTCCCTCTGTCACGAGGGGGCCAGCGCGATCTGCGCGGCCAGGGGAGGGGTGGGGGTGTAAGCAGCTTCCCTGGGACACCACAGACAAAGTCGTCCGGTCCGCTGGCAGGTGGAGAGTGCAGGGCGAAATGGTGCAGACTGCTCCTCCGCACTAAGACTTGTCGTGGGGGTGTCAGCTAGATGTCCTTTCAGCTTTGGGGTGTGCAGCCTGGTCCCGGTCAAGCCAGGTGCCACAGGCCTGGCCCCGCAGTCTCAGGGAAAGCTAGTGACCCCTTCTGCAACATTGGTCTCCAAGAGATCTTCTTCTGGATCTTCTTCCTGCCCACCCTACCCAGAGACGTCAGCCTTGCCCCGGTCAAGCCAGGGAACGAAGGCCCAATCCCTGAAGGCAGGGAGGACAAGCGTTATCTGCCCTCCAAAAACCCTTCACCCCTAGTGACGCAGCCTGGCTCCGGTCACGCTAGAGTGACGCAGGCCCAGCCCTTCAGGGATCAGGTCTTCTTACACTAAAACACATATAGTCATTTTACAAAAGTGAAAGTGATAATTTAGCAAGCAGTGAGATAGGTGATGATTTTGGGATCCTCCCTAACCTAGGGGGAGAACCGAGCAGATGCCTTGAAAACAAAGTGCACATCTTGCTGAACGATTCAGAGATGGTCCCATCCTCTTAGGACCACCCCAAGCACAGTTATTATGGGCAAAATTACAGGCCCTGGCTGGGGTGATACGCAGGTCAGCGCGTCTCACAAATTTGAAAATCCTGCAGGGAAGAAAGGACACGCCTAGCTGTTTAACAAAGACTGCCAAGGCTGAGTTTGTACAATTTACCCCTCTGTCACCCTCTCTGTTTGAAGTGGAGATTGGGAAATGCCATAAACAGATCGCCCTTGCCTTCCAAATAAGCAGGCGTTTTATGGCCCTAATAAAAAATGTAGATTGAGCTATGGGTTCTTGAGGAGACGGGGGCTGGAAGGGGTGCTGCCAGGCCAGGCGAAAGGGTCGGAAATAACGACGGGTACTTTATGTACCTTAGCGACACCAGGGGAGAGGCTTCAGAAGCAGGCACCAAAGGGCAGTGTGGGCAGCGCAGGCCCCCCTGCAGGTGTGATTCGATGTGTGAGAGTAAACATGCTGACTGTAATCACTGCTCTGCCATTATGTGCTGGGTACTGCGAGTATCAGCGTTAAATCTATGCTGTCTCTATAAAAGAATGCGTAGATATTCGAGTTCCGTTGTGGAGTTCCTATGTGAAGTCCGTGATTGTGAGTCAGTGTGCACACATACATAGGGAGCACATGCCAGTGTGAAGCTAACAGGCGACCTTGTGTTGTGCATAACAAGGTGAGAGGCTTGTCAGGACACTCTACTAAATGCAACATACATCCCACATAATACCACTCAATACCACATAATTACATGCCATATATTACACTCTACTCAATACAACATAAATACAAACCACATAATATCAATCAGTGTCACATAATAACACGCCACAGTTACATTTTACGCAATACAATATAAATACACTCCACTCAAAACCACATAATCACACCACATAATGAAACACTACTAAATGCAACATACACTCCACATAATACCACTAACTACCACATAATTACATGCCACATACTTACACTCTACTCAATGCAACATAAATACACTCCACATAATACCAATCAGTGCCACATAATTACAATCCACCTAATTACAATATCCTCTATGCAACACAAAATACCATTCATTACCACATAATTATATTATACTAAATCCAACACACACCCCACATAATACCACTCAGTGCCACATAATTACATATCACATATTTACACTCTACTCAATACAGCATCAATACAATCCACATAAGGCGCGCCAAAGGCAAGCCCGTCTGCGCCCGTCCGCGTCTGGAGCGCGGCCAGCGCCGGTCAGGCTGCCAGTGAGGCTGGAGGTGAGAGTATATGCTGGTCGCGAGATGATTTATTGAGCCTCCAAGGCTCAATTTGTAATGGGTCACACCTGATTGATTTAGGTAAAAGTCCTCTACCGTATCAATGTAACTTATGTGGCCAGTCTTTAAAGCAAGCTAAGGAATCCTGTTCAACAACTAAAAATATTTTATCCGGGGTTTTATCAAACGAATGCACAGATAAAATTAAGGCATGCCTAGTAAATTGCAGATCATTGCCTAGGCATGCGGAAGAGGTTTGGGCAATTTTGATCGAATCAATATGGGACATCATGTTTTTAACGGAAACCTGGTTAAGTACGGATGCAATGACCACAGTTGCGTTAGCTACTCCGCCAGGTTTCAAAATATGTTTTGCTAACCGAGAAGAGGGGAAAAGAGGGGGTGGGGTGGCTATTATCTTTAGAGAGGCATGGGAATTGGTGTCCTCAGCCCCACTTCGTATGCAGGGCATTGAAGGCCTAAATTTCTGTCTACAAATTAAACCCTCATTCGCCCTTGCAGGCATTCTTATTTATAGACCACCCGACTGTATAACGTCTGCCTTGCAGACTTTGTGTAATTTTATTACTCAAAAAACAGTAGTTTATACTAATTTTATGGTCCTGGGAGACTTCAACCTTCACGTAAATGACCCAAATTGTTCTCAAGCAGCGCAACTGATCGCGTCCCTAGCAGGGGCTAATCTTTTGCAACAGGTACCCTCGGCTACACACATTGCGGGACATACCCTAGACTTGGTTTTTTCAAATATTAGGTGCACTACCGTGGAGACCCCGCTGCCGCTGGTCTGGTCAGACCATTTTCTGATTCCCTTTTTAATTACACTGCCCTATATTAAACACGTTAAGAATAATCGAACTATTTTAAAGAGAAACTGGAAGAACCACTCTGTGGCATCAGTTAGCCCTATTCTGCAGGACAATTACCCCTGTCTTTCGGCTGACCCCAATGCTGATGCAGAGGCTATACACCAATGGATTGCGGATGCGGTGGAGCAAATTGCACTGGTTAGGGTAGTGAAACCTTCTAGAGGCTCCCCCTCCGCTCCTTGGTTTTCCAATGACCTGAAAGAACATAAAAGTAGATGTAAAAAATTGGAACGCAAATGGAGACTGACCTATTGCGTTCTAGCAAAGGAATCCTATAAAAAGGTATTAAAAGAGTTCCATAAGGCTTTAAAAGCAGCCAGATGGGACTATTTGGTCTCATGGATTCAGAATGCAGACCACTCTTGCAGTGAAGTTTTTAAAGTACTTCAAACCTTGTTTAAACCCAAGGCAATAGAAACGGAAGTGATGCCATCCCTAGCCTTATGTGAAAAAATTGCCAACCACTTTCAAGATAAACTTTTAAAGGTTTATGATTCTTTTACAACTTCTATTGCAACTTTGAAAGCAGATATATCTCCTGGGGCAGGGCTGATTGCTCCTTTTATTAACTTCACACCGATCTCCCATCAGGAGGCGCTAGCTGAAATTCAAAAATGTCGCTCAGGCGCTCCAGATGACCCATGCCCGTCTAAATTATGGAAAATTTTAGCTCTACCCTTGGCAGATGGGCTTTGCCACCTATGGAACACCTCTCTGAATACAGGCATTTTTCCCGACAAATGGAAACATGCCACACTTCTCCCTTTGAGAAAGAAACCGAATGGGGACCCAGGTGACCTTGGCAATTTGAGACCCATCTCTCTGCTCCCCGCTCCAGGTAAAATGCTGGAGAAACTGGTTCAGCGCCAATTGACCACTTTTATCGATCAGAACAACGCCCTTCATGACACTCAATCAGGCTTTCGAGCAGGCCGTAGTACGGAGACCGCTCTCCTTGAGGTGGCAGAGTCTGTTAGATGGTCACTGGATGCAGGAGCATCAGCATTGCTGGTGCTCCTGGATTTATCCGCCGCTTTTGATACGGTGGACCATGCTATATTGGTCCAGCGACTCCAGTGTGCAGGCTTTGGCGGGAAGGTATTAAGGTGGCTATCTTCCTACCTGACTGGTCGCACACAGAGAGTTGCTCTTCAACCTTTTGAAGCTAAACCAAAACAGCTTAGCTGCGGCGTCCCCCAGGGATCTGCTTTAAGCCCCTTACTTTTTAATCTTTACCTCGCTCCACTGTTCTCCCTTATCTCCAACTGGGGGGTGAAAGCAATCTCCTATGCTGATGACACCCAGTTGGTTTTTCCATTTAAGGAACGTTCAGTGGATGCTTTTAAGAACTTTAAGGGCTGTCTGCGCGACATAGCTCTGTGGATGAATACAAATAAATTAAAACTTAATGCTGGGAAAACTGAAGTGCTGTTTTTTGGCAAGGGCCACATACCAGATCCAGAGTTGTGGTGGCCGCCTGAATTGGGCACACCACCCACTCCTTCCTGTCACATCCGTAATTTGGGAGTGAGATGGGAGGCGGACCTTTCCTTCTCAGCCCAGATACAGCAGGTGTCGTCCATCTGTTTTAGTAAATTAAAAAACCTTCGGAAAGTTTTACATTTTGTACCGGAGGAATGCCGCAAAACCATAGTACATGCCATAGTAACATCTAGGCTTGACTATATAGCCTCTATCTTGGCCTGCCTAAATATGCCATTGGTCGCCTTCAGATGGTACAGAATGCGGCTGCGAGATTGGTTCGGCGAATCCCTTTCCGCCACCATGTCTCTCCGCATCTACAGAAGCTTCACTGGCTCCCCGTGGAGAAAAGAATTAAATTTAAGACTCTGACACTGGCATTCCGGGCCATTAATGGAAAATGCCCTGGTTATTTGAAAGAAAGATTCTGTCCATACAAGCAAAATCGGGCGCTGCGTTCAAATTCGCAGAACTTGCTATGCACCCCTCGCTTTGTAAAGGCTCGGTTGGGCGGCAGAGCCTTCTCGGTTGGTGCGGCCTCAATGTGGAATGCCCTTCCAGGCTTCTTACGACAGATCAATACGGAGGCTGGTTTTAGAAAAGCCTTAAAAACATGGCTTTTCACGTCAGTTTGATATGGTTTAATCATGTCTACTGTCTTCTTTGGCCTTATTTCTGTCTGATGTGTTCAGCGCCGGGACACCCCTGTTTGGGGTAGCTGTCGCGCTTTATAAGCTTCCGTATATAATATCACTCAGTGCCACATATTAACACGCAACATAATTACACTCTACTCAATACAATATAAATACACTACACATAACAACACTCAAAACCACATAATTAAACCACATAATTACACTCTACTAAATGCAACATACACTCTACATAATACCACTTACTAACACATAATTACATGCAACATAATTACACTCTACTCAAAGCAACAGAAATACACTACACACAAAACAAATCAGTGCCCCATAATTACACTCCACATAATTACACTCGCCTCAATACAACACAAAATCACTCCGCATAATACAACTCAGTGCCACATAATTATATGCTCCATAATTATACTGCACTCAATGCAACATACACTCCAAATAATACCACTCACTGCCACATAATTACATACCACATAATTACACTCTACTAAATGCAACATACACCCCACATAATACCACTCAATAACACATGATTACATACCACATAATTACAGTCAACTCAATACAACATTAATACAATCCACATATTAACACTCAGTGCCACGTAATAACACACCACAAATTTATAACTACACTCAATGCAATATACATACACTACACATAACAACACTCAGTACCACATAATTACACACCACATAATTACACTATACTCAATGCAACATCAATACACTCCACATAATACCACTAAGTACTACATATAACACTTTTTATTAGAACTTTTCTACATAAAACACATCAGCCACAATACTCTACAACATAGCCAAAACTTCAAAATAAACACATAAGGTCCCAAAAGCGACACCTATTGGCTATGCCAATGCTTGTTTATCTTGTGTTCTTCAGATGCTCAGTATTAGCCAGTACCCTACCAGCAAACTTCATTCCTTTTGGCCACTCCATGATTTGAGGTCACATATATTGCGGAATAATATTTACAATACCACTTCACTGTGCTCGAAACTAAAACAAGGCCGCCATCTAGTGGTTAGTTTGTCAAATGCTTTGATTAGCTTTCTCCAATGAACCAAAAATAATTTCATATACTCTGGTACATTAAAATGTAGCATATAAACAGTGCATTCTACGCTTATATTTGCTTAATCAAGAGTTTTAGATGCCGACCGGTAACAAATGCACAAACTATACAAAATCATCTGCGAGAACATATGCCAAACTTTTATCTACAACACTACAGAACGAGTAGTTTTGTGAAACGAAACGATTGATGCTGCTATGCCTTTCCTAAGAAGGGCTCGCCTTAAAAGGCCCACGGGGGGGTGGGCGGGGGGTGGGGGGGAGTTGTGGGAGTCCCCGTTGAGTGCTCGCTGGCCCACAAGGTGCAGAGCACGTGGGAAGTGCCGTGTTTTAACAAAAGACGCGCGCGGCACACTTGGCTGATGGTCAGTCACTTCTTGAAGATTTGTGGGAGCTTGGCAAGATATCTTTTGAGGCCCCCTCTTTGGAACAACTTTGTATTTCTACTATATGGAATTCAGTGTCTGGCCGCTTATTACTACCATTGTAGGAAAGACATGCTAAGGGTCACTTGTTACATGTTTAATGGATAGTGCACAATATCAAAATAAGGAACATGCCATAGCCCGCGAAATTGCAGCTTTTGGTCGCTTAATATTTATAATCACAAATATAAACCCCGTCACCACTGTTGTTTTTTTTCTGCAGGAGAGAACATTAAAGAGCAGCTCTGAGGATTTTCACCATTCCATTGGTTAAAGTCAAATACCTTTCTTCTAATTTCTCTTCTCCTGCCTTGTCCCTTCTCTCCTGTTCTCTGGCTAGACAGCTAACTGTGACCCTGCGGAGTGAGAGACATGGGCATGTGCAGGAGGCAGGAAATGGACAGAGACATAAAGAACAGTATACCTAGAGACATAAAGAAGAACAGTATACCTAGAGACATGAAGCAGAGGGAGACGTGGGTAGAGCTAGAGATGACAGACAGATATATGTGAAGTAGGTTTATGCGAGGTAAACAAATAAAGGTGACGTATGCAGAAAGAATGATAAGGAAAGGCAGAAAGAGGACAATAGAGGTAGAGAAAGAGAGGTAGAGAAAAGGTAAGGTTTTAGATTGGGGTAGAGAGGTAGAAAGAGAGATATAGATAGGGAGAAGGAAATGTAGAAAGGCAAAGGAGTACACTTTTCCAAGAAGCGGGGTAGAGAGAGAGGTAACATAAAAAAAGAGGTGAATTAACCAGAACTAAATGAAACTAGAGGTAGATAGAGAGACTTGAAGAAAAACTAAGAGATGAAAAGTAGAGAAAGAGAAAAAAGAGTGGATGTACAGAAAACATGTGGGTAAGAAAGAAAGGTAGAGGGCAGGGGCGGCTCCTCCGCAATGGCGGAGGAGCGTTGCCCCAGTGGTCAGTCAGTCACAGAAAAATAAAATGATCATAAAACAATAATATCACTTTCTTTTTCTGTGACTGACTGAGCCGATGCCATTGTAGGGTGGGGCCAGGCCATGGCAGGGGGAGGAGTGATGGGCACTGTAAAGTGCGCATGTCAGTTTGGCTGGCCGTCTTTGGCCGGCCAAACCGACATGAGCACTTCTATTTCTCCAACCCAGATGAGTTGCACAGCCGGGTTGGAGAAACAGCACAGACTCGCATGCACTGTCTGAGCAGCAGACCATGCTGCTCAGACCAATCCTGGTGCTGCTCTCATGCTAGGTTTAGCATGAGAGCAGCTTCTTGATTGGCCAGGAAGCCTGTGCTTTTGCAGTAACCGCTGGGAGCAGTGTACCACACAGGCGTCCATCGATGTTGATAAAAGGTACGTTTTTTAAAACTTATTATTATTCACCGCCCCCATTTTACTTCTGAGGCGGCCGTCACTGGAAGAGGGAAGAGTTAAGGGTACAAGATAAATGTGGTGTAGAGCCAAAAGAGGAAGTTGAGAGACATACAGGAAACAGAGAAAGAGAGGGGAGGCTTATACAGAGGTAGAGAGTTGTGACAGGAAGAAATGGTGAGAAATAGTAGAGGCGGTAGGAGTGACTTGAAATGGAGAAAAAGGTTCAGAGAGAGATATTTGTTTGTGTATGAGAGAGACATAAGGAGAGGATCTAATGATAGGGGGAAAAGGGGTAGAGGCGCACCAAGCACACCCTCATAGTGACAGAGGGCTATCATCACTCCATCAGGTTTCATGCGTGGAGCGAGATGGTGGCAGCATTCCATGTTTGGGGAATTACAGTGACACTCTGTCTTATCTGTCAGAGATGAATGAGCGCTTACAGGCCCATTCATTTAAGCTCCGCTGCTCATGACCCTGAAATCCTGAACGCCAACATCTTGTGCATTGTACATGTTTATGTGTGCTAGGATTGATAACGTGCTGCGCAATGCACCAGTGACGCAGGCTTCTACTTTGGAAGCCCACAGCCTGGACCAGAGTACAATATGGAGAGGTTGCTTTCCACAGACAGCATATGTGTATTTCTGGCAAATCCTAGATTGGAGGCAGAACACCAAATGCTCTGGTGAGGAAAGAGGAGGCAGGCCAAGGTCCTTCCTAATACAGTGGGCTGTTAATTACTCTGACTGCAGTTGCCAGTAAGATGGCAGAGGGTGCAGAGGGAGGCTGGCACCATCTGTTGTTATGGAAAAGGAGTTCTTTGAAGGGGCACAGAATCCTGATCTCTGTGAGGAGGGATCATAAATAGCTGGGTGCAGCCTCCTCGCACCTCGCTGTACGTCTGTGATGGGCACTCCCTCTGGAGACTGTCTTGCTGGGCAGAGCTTGCTTGCAGATAAAGGCGAGGGCTGGAAGATGGCCTAGGTAGGACACCTAAAAGAGGAACTGACTGAAACCGGTTTCAAGGAAGCAGACCTGGCATACACATCCTCATCTGTAAAATCAGTACAAAGATGGGGGCTCAAGCCCCAGGGGTGTTCGTTGCTGTTGTGTCCTCTACTGAGGAGAGTGCACTCCGCACAGTACTCATGGACTACTCCACTGCCAACGGTTGATGTCACACTGACAGCCAACTCCTCAGAGGCGAGGGAACATCACCTGGAGTATCATCCGAAGCATGAATTACTGGGCTGTCCAAGGTGCCAAGACATCCTGCCAACCCTGCGGGAGTATTCATGAAAGGACCTGCTGCGATTGACTCTGGCAGAGGGTCACTTCAACAGAGACTCTACGCAAAGACACCAAAGGAATCGTGGTACTACTGGAGCAACCACTGCGATCTCTGTCTCTTATCGCCATTGTTGCTACCAAGGCACCTGGGGCCATGTGCCCAAGGAGTATGCCTGGGGGAAGCCGGGATAAGCATCTGCTGGGGGCCTATGTGCCCCACAATTGGACTGCAGGACTGGGGCACTGACCAAGTGAGCCACTGGTGTGGCCCAATGCCTCATGAAGAATTTAGGTCACTGCCTCGAGGTAATTGTGTGCCAAGGATAGCATATGGCATCTGCCACACTGAAGAATTATCATCTGCGGATGTGTGGCCATTGTGCTCAAGAAGAAGCACCAAGTACCCACCAGAGTGTCAGAGTGAGCGGTGCCGTGAGTCCAGTACACACCAGAGTGTCAGAGTGAGCGGTGCCGTGAGTCCAGTACACACCAGAGTGTCATAGTGAGCGGTGCCATGAGTCCAGTACCCACTGGCGTGTCAGAGTGAGCTGTGCCGTGAGTCCAGTACACACCAGAGTGTCAGAGTGAGAGATGCCGGGAGTCCAGAACCCACTGGCGTGTCAGAGTGAGCGGTGCCGTGAGTCCAGTACCCACTGGCGTGTCAGAGTGAGCGGTGCCGTGAGTCCAGTACACACCAGAGTGTCATAGTGAGCGGTGCGTGAGTCCAGTACCCACCAGAGTGTCATAGTGAGCGGTGCCGTGAGTCTAGTACCCACTGGCGTGTCAGAGTGAGCTGTGCCGTGAATCCAGTACACACCAGAGTGTCAGAGTGAGAGATGCCGGGAGTCCAGAACCCACTGGCGTGTCAGAGTGAGCGGTGCCGTGAGTCCAGTACCCACTGGCGTGTCAGAGTGAGCGGTGCCGTGAGTCCAGTACACACCAGAGTGTCATAGTGAGCAGTGCCGTGAGTCCAGTACACACCAGAGTGTCATAGTGAGCGGTGCCGTGAGTCCAGTACACACCAGAGTGTCAATAGTGAGCTGTGCCGTGAGTCCAGTACACACCAGAGTGTCAGAGTGAGAGATGCTGGGAGTCCAGAACCCACTGGCGTGTCAGAGTGAGCGGTGCCGTGAGTCCAGTACACACCAGAGTGTCATAGTGAGCGGTGCCGTGAGTCCAGTACACACCAGAGTGTCATAGTGAGCGGTGCTGTGAGTCCAGTACCCACTGGCGTGTCAGAGTGAGCGGTGCCGTGAGTCCAGTACACACCAGAGTGTCATAGTGAGCGGTGCCGTGAGTCCAGTACACACCAGAGTGTCATAGTGAGCGGTGCTGTGAGTCCAGTACCCACTGGCGTGTCAGAGTGAGCGGTGCCGTGAGTCCAGTACACACCAGAGTGCCATAGTGAGCGGTGCCGTGAGTCCAGTTCCCACTGGCGTGTCAGAGTGAGCTGTGCTGTGAGTCCAGTACCCACCAGAGTGTCATAGTGAGAGATGCCGGGAGTCCAGAACCCACTGGCGTTAGAGTGAGCTGTAACCCACAGAGAGGCACCCAGAAGAGGGCCACCAACAGAAGCCTCGGCTCCAGCAACGACTCTTCGAGGGACATGCTGTATGGCTGGCGGTAGTGCAGCTCTCTGGAAGACTGCAGTGTGCTGCCTGATTGTTCTCTGCAACCAATGAGATCCTGCTGCTGTGGGAGGGCTGACTATGGCCTGGCCCTTCCCTTATGAACTGGACGAGAGACTGAGTGGCCTAGGCTAAAGCGATGGACTACTAAGACTAATGGGGGAGCACAGCTGTACCTCTATACCTTACCTGAAACTCTGAACCTGAGAAGGGCACCCAGCGGAGGGGGATCCACAGAGGGTCAAGAGGAGGGGTAATTGGATTAGCCAGCAGAGCACACAGTCTCACGTGTGAATCGGGTGTTCGAGCATTACTGAATTTGTAGTGGGATTCTAAGTTTGCTGTGTAATAAAAGTACTTGTCTTTCCTACAAAGAAAAGCAGGAGCTTGGAGATGGATCTTATTTTGCTCCTGGGGGATGGTACTGATTCTTGACCCTGAGAACCTCCCACACTAATCTCCCAGGGAAGCGTGTGACTGATTGCCCTCACTACAGTGAGACTCAAGTGCGGAAAGGGTTGTGCTTGGCCCCTGTGCAGCATCATAATAAGACATGTCCCTGGTCAGCAGTGGCCCACGGTTGTGGCCCAGTAGCCCCCTGCCTGCCCCTTGACCTTCTGAATGGGGTCAGACGGGTATATTGGGTATACTGAGAGAGAGAGGTGAGGTAGACAAAGGTAAGGCAGAGAAAGAGGATGAAGGTACAGAATAAGAGATATAGAGATTAAAAGAGAGGGTTAAGGTAGAAGAATAGAGGTGAAGTAAAGAGAGAAGAGAGAAAATTATTATTTGTCAATGTAACTGCCACAACTACAGTCTACAGTCGCCTGGAGCGAAAATCTTTCTAGATTTTTCAGAGATAAAATTCATTCCATTCAGGCGGCTTTTTCCCCCTGTGATAGTGGTATTGGGGCTCTGGGGCCATTACCCACTGAACCTGCTCACTCTCTGCAAGCCTTTAGGTCTGTGGGCTTGAAGTCGGGCTTGCCCTCTGATCCGTGTCCGGCCAGACTGTTGGCAGCAGTTGCAGAGACCATTAATCCCGAAGTGAATGGCATTATCAATCTGTCCCTCCATAAAGCTTGCGTTCCAGAGGCCTGGAAGGAGGCCAAGATTTTGCCACTCTAAAAAAATGTGTCCCTCGATCCACTTATCCCAGTGAATTACCGCCCCATCTCTCTCCTGCCTGGCCTGGCCAAAGTGTGCGAGAAGGTGGTGAATAAACAGCTCACTGAGTTTGTGGAGAGGGAGGGCTTGCTGCACCCAGCCCAGTCAGGGTTTAGGGCCTCTCACAGCACCGAGTCGGCCCTGGTGGAGGTCTCAGAGGCAATACGGGAGTGTCTGGACACCGGTGGAGGGCTGCATTGATTCTGCTCGACTTGTCGGTGGCGTTTGATACGGTTCCGCACGCTCTCCTCCTCTCACGTCTGGCCAAGATTGGGGTATCGGGCACCGCCTGGAGTTGGCTCAGGTCCTTCCTGGAAGGACGGGTCCAGCAGATCTGGCTTCTGCCATCCTCTTCCGCTCCCCAGCATGTGACCAGCAGTGTTCCTCAGGGTCCTCCCTTAGCCCCCTTCTCTTTAACATTTATGTTACACCCCTCGTGTACCTGGCAGAGGGCCTTGGAGCTAAGGTTATGGCCTATGCTGATGACACTCAGCTTCTTTTCACTTGGGATAAGAATGGGGACTCTGTCTCTTCTGTTCAACACTGATTGTCTTCTATTTTTAAATGGCTAGCTGGTGCGCAACTGAAGTGTAACGAAGAGAAGTCAGAGATCCTCCTATTTGGGAAATTTCCTTCCAATTTTAAAGGAAACTCTCTGGTCGCCTGAGTTCCCCTTACCCACTTCTACAGGAAAGCCCACCAAGAACCTGGAGGTGTGGTTTGAGGAGAACCTGTCTTTCTCCACTCATATCAGGAAACTTGCGGACCTGCTTTGGCCTTTTGAAACCTTAAGGAAATTTCTCCCGGTCTTGCCCAGGGCGGCAAACTAAGCTATCATCTGCGCCCTCATTCTGTCTCGATTGGACTACGTCAATGTGGGCATTCCGGGCCATCTGCTAAAAAAGCTCCAGGTGGTCCAAAATGCAGCAGCCAGACTTCTTCTTGAGATTCCAGGAAGAGCGTGAGTCTTCACTTACGCTCTTTGCACTGGCTTCCGGTGGCCGTTCAGGTCAAATTTCAAGTTTTAGTTATGGCCCACCGCGCTCTTCATGGTCATGGCCCAACTTACCAACAAAAACGGCTTTCTTTTTATGCCTCCACGCGACATTGCACTCCACGTCTCAGTGTTTCACTCAGGTTCCGTGCTTCAAATGTAAGAGGCTTGGAAGCAGCTCTTTTGCCTGGAAGGCGGCGGTGGATTGGAATGCTCTTCCTCTCAGCCTGCGGAATACTCAGGACCCGCGGATTTTCAAGGAGAACCTGAAAACACATCTCTTCACTTAATACCAGACTATGGCCCCCCTTGGTTACGTGCTGGGACACTTTTGAGTATCTGCGTGCGGTATAAATTTAATAACATAACATAATATAACAACTGCCTTAAAGTGTGACGGTTAAGAGTGGGCGCATCAGGCATGCATTCTAAGGGGCAGATTTATTATTATTTAGTGCAGCGCAACAACAAACTTTGCTGCTCTGCATTGTGCAAGGGGGAGAAACCACCACAGAGCCATATTTGTTAATAATAACCTGCGGCGGCTCACTGCTCCTGCGATGACACACAAACAGGATGACTAGCGTCACGTCGTGCTTCATGGAGTAGGAATGTTTTGATACAAAGCCTGGTCTGGCTATCTTAATAGATCCGGCTTTGCATCGAAAGCTATGGGTGCTGGTGCTAATTTGCATCAGTTACACCCACGTAAAAACCTCCTTGACACAAAGTGGCACAAAACAGCGCAAAGCACTATCTGTGTTTTGAAAAGGGCACCTTTCCAGCACAAATACCTTTCAGGTGGGAAGTAAATACCTTAGAAGGATTTGCTGCTTCGCATCACTTTGAGTGGCTCTGTCTTGGCGCAAATCCTTAGTAAATCTGGCCATAGCTTTCTGTTAGGTATGCTCAGCTGTCAAACCAGGAAACAAAACTGGTTTTACGAGCAACATCATTGGTTTTTGATTTTATTTTAATTATTATTGTTACACAGTGGAGACAACAGACGTGAAGGCAGTAAGCAATGCATCGTAAGACGGTCACACAAAACACAGAATAGCAGCGATATTCAGCAATGCAATGCAGGGTTAACAATATAGCAGCCCTGCAGAGGCATAGCATACAACCGACAGATGTGATTTTATGTTATGTTGCATAGCATTTGTAGAGTGCTCATACACCAAACAGGTTTCATGGCGCTGAGTGACAGGAGGGGACCACAGAGTCTAGCCATAAGCTTGTTTGAGGAGCCAGGTCTTTAAAAATGTCCTGAAACTGGAATAGACAGCTGTACAAGTAGGATTACACATTATGAATATGATATATATGTCCGGAACATTTATCACAAGAATATAGCATATGAGGCTCTATGAGCGTGAGTTCATCTGCAGCGTAGTCGCCGCGGGGGTCTCGAACGCAAGTACGACATTAGTCAGAGCCGGACTGGGCGTAGTGGGAATCAGGCATTTTCCTAGGAGGCTGGAAGGGTTGGGGCCGATGTTGCAGGAGTGGGGACTATTTTTTTGTTACTAGGGGCCGGTTTTGTGGCGTTGCTGCAATATCGGCCCCCAGTAACAAAAGCAGCAGTGCTTCGTACTTGCACCCCTACCTAGTAGTCCCCTCGGGAGCTGGTCCTACAAACTCACCAGGGCTGCTTTAGGTTCTCAGTCCGGCCCTGCCCGTAGTGGATCCCAGAAGTCACGAAGCAGTACTGAGGTGGTTGTAGCTCAGCGTAGTGTTTTGCTCGTTCGTGGGAGAGAGTTGCGTCTCTCAACAAGGCTTTGGCCCTAGGTGGTGGGCCACGCATCCAGCAACGAGCCAGGCGCAAAAGAACTCCAGTCAACATTCTAGTCGGCTGTGGGTGGTTTTTAGGTCTCGGCTAGCGAAGGCTGCGCTTGCGCAGTCTCGCTCGCGAGACATAATGACTTGGAGAAGAGGGGCTTGAACCCGCCTCTCTTCTCCCCTGTTCTCCATTGGCTGGCCTCTTGAATGCTGGCCAGCCATTGGAGAAGAGGTCCGTCACTCCGAACAGGCCCCGTCCTTTTCGGATTCGGGGGTGTGTTTTTTGCAACTTTTCTCATTATCGCAGCCCGGCCCTTTTTTCGCTGGTGGGCGTGTTTTTTTTTGGTTTTTTTTCATCCGAAGATTCGGCCATTTCGTGCGCGGCGGGGACTGGGAACGGTGGAAAACCTGTAACTTCCGTACACTCCACCTATGGAGGTCACTGAACTACAGCCCTAGGCCAGATTTCGTGTGGACCGCTTTGGTGCGCCCCTCCCTCACCCCTTTCGGTGTCATTGGCCTGCACCCACACTCGGTGCCCAGTATTTCCATTTGCGAGTAAGTGCCCCTGCACGCCTTTCCCCTATACAGTCCGACCACGAATCCGCCATTAATGGGCTTGGCCGCATTTTAACAATGCTCTTCAGATCCAGCAGTACTCTCTGCTGCTCAGGCTGGCCCGTCCTCCCCTTCTGCAGACACCACGGAGTGGCAGCAGGCTATCTCCGCCCTCTTTTCTTCTCCAGCCCCGGCCCGCAGGACATCGCGGCAGGGAGACGGAGCCTGAAGTGTCAATCATCGCTGACAGCGAGGCGGGGCCAGTCCGGCCAGGTTCTGCTGGGGAGCGGCATCAGCAGAGATGAGTCGGCGCCACAGGCAGCGCGAGATGTGGAGCTGCTGCGGGGAGCTGGCGCCCAGCAGCAGCGCGGCTCTTGCATATTGATGAACAGAGCCTTTGCTAGGCAGCCGCCCCCTGCAGGAGAATTTAGTGTGAGATGTACATGTTGACTTTCGTCTTCTTATGTGGCCTCTAACCACAGAGTACTCTACTGGCGGTAATATATAGCTCAGGTATTCGCGCAACAATGAAAGAAGGTGCGGTCTGGCGTTATGAACTGACACGTCCCCACACTAAACACGAAGACCTCGTACAAAGGAGCACATTTACAGGTGCAAATGGCCTGCTTTTACTTCGCAATCAGAAGTTCTGGCCAATTGACTTCGTATCATTGTAGGTCTTTTATTTAATCTTAACGAATGAAGTCACTTTCTTTAAAAATCTCTGGAATAACTGTACTAAAATCTCATTGAAAACTTTTTGGCGCATGTCAGACAATGGTTATTGTTTACATAAGCCTTACCGTTTCATGTCTGTCTGGATGCAGGGGTCTCCAACCTTTTGTGTAGCGAGAGCTACTTCTGGTCAGTGAAAATCGTCGTGAGCTACTAACCGCCAAGCAACTTGCGCATTTTTCCGAGAGACCTCCCAGGCCCAGTTTCATTGACGTTAAGCCTAATTTTTACAGAGACCATACCGTGGTTTGAACACAATACTTGACTAGGCAGCAGTTTGTGTGCCAGTGCAGGGAAAGGAATGCATCATATAATGTTAAATACTGCGCATTCCTGCCCTTTACCTTAGAGCAGCAAGGTGGCTTGCTGCCCTATGTGAAAGTTTGCTAAATATGCCCCCTGAATAAGGTACTATAGCGCTAAACAGCATCATGAGAACTGTCACAGGACTCATGACGTATGCATGCAGGATCTCGCCATTCACTCTTTAGTGTTGTGTTTCCAGCCCACAATACACAAGCATCAGTCTCCTCCCACACATGCACAGCCAGCATAAACTGTCCACTCTCACCAGGACTGGACTGGACATAGCTCGTCTTAAAAAGAATCACCACATAGAATTCATTGCCTCTGCTTGACTCATTGGGATTTCCTGAGCTGTCGTCTTGCGCAGCCTTTTATATTTTTAAAAACAATTAAAATAATGTTCAGTTTTGGAAAACAAGATCTGCTGCTTAATATCGAGCAACTGACCATCTAGTTTTCTCCTCGAGTGTGACACTGTTGAGGATTGATTATCCGGCTTCGTGAGAAGTAAAAACAAAATATGCAGGTATATTAGTGGCATGGTAGGGCGGGAGCTGTTGAGGCTGGAATGTAACCCCAAAGTGATGGAATTGGGTCAAACTAGTAAAGAAAGCTGTACTGACTGTTTTAACATTTCATATATTTGCTCTTTAAAATGCCAGAAAAAGTGATTAGCTCAGAATCAAGTATTTATGATGAAATTACCCCAGGTTTAAATTCGCAAAGAGGTCAGCAATTCAGCCACTCCACATGTCACTTCCGCACATATAACACACTTGACTACAACTACACTACATCCACTCCTGCTGGGTAACTGCATAAAAACACGTATAAATAAAACAAAGGATTTTGTGGATATTTCTGTGCTGCACTTTGGTTTGTTCAAACACCCAGCAGAATATAAGACGGACATTTGTGGGTTACAACTGTTGATCTCAGCAAGGCACATAGAGCGTGTTCAAGTGGAGAAAAACACGTCCTTTTCTGTTTTTGTTACCAGCTACCAGCATGTTTCAGTACTTGCTTTTACCATTTATGTTTGCACCCACTTTACTGTCCTCAAAAGATGTCACGCCGAGTTGGCCCTACCAACCTTCAAACCAGTTTCTAAAAGACAAGCCCTTCCTGACAATTCTCGTCCTCTGATTTTCCCAATCGGTAGGTAGCCCATTTGCTGCAGGGAGAGCCAAGCTGACCCAGCGACCACCTCCCCGTCAGGTCCATGCCACTCCCAAGCCATGTTCCTCTCTATGAGCTCTCGAATCAAACACTTGACTTGACTGACCTCTGTGCTCTGCTCTAATGAATTCACTGCGCATCTGAGAGGAAAGGGCGGGCAACCTTTGTTAGTTAGAGTCCCTAAATAATAGTTCGTACTTCAGCGTTACCAAAGCTGATTGTGAGTTGTCACTCCTACCCCCTCCCCACACACGCTCCCTGACCCGATAATAACTTTTGTAATTCACTTCTTACTTACATTTGTTTTGGTGTTAATTGTAACCCGGCACTAAATTTTACTCCAAGCCGCTATATTTATTATTAGCTCTTTTATTCGAATTTAGCAACATCTTTCATTTCTCCTGGCCTAACATGTTCGTTTGAAAGCAATCACTTCACCAATATGCATTCTAAATCAGGCCTGCTCGAAAGGAAGGAGGGGTTGATGGCCGAGGTTGGAGGGGGGTCAGGGGGAGTTAAAGTGGAGGCAGTTCATGCAGAAGTGATTTAATTTACACATAAATTCAACTTTCGCTGTTAAAAGTGCATCACAGTTCGTTTTCTTTCATCCTGTTCCCAGTTTACAGCCAGGCTCAGGAAATAACAACACCGGAATAGAGGGCTAAATAACTGCTGTCCCCAGGGAGATAGAGGGGAGGGGAAGCCGGAGGAAGTAGCAGAATAAGAAGTGGAAAGCGCTGAGAATCGGGCCATCACAGATCATTAACAGCTTTTTGTGAAAAAATGGCCGCAGCTGCATATTCGAACGTATTGTGCTTTTTGCGTGCCATCCAGAGTAATTATTAAATTAAACTTGACTTCCGAATTGTTCTGGGTGTGCTCCCACCCCAGCTTACCTGCTGCTCTGGTGAAGGAAATGTGGCAGGCTGTGCAGCTGAAAGGGCAGATGGCGCGGGTCACGGCAGTTATGTACAGCTTGCACGACCGGCAAACAGCTGCTCTGCCCTGCCACACCTAATGCAGCTCCGCACTCGTGACTCATACAATGAGCGCGGTGCCCGTGAGGAAAGGCAGGGGGCAGATAGACACCTGGTCACGAGGTACAAGAAGACGCTGATCTGTGTTGGAAGGAGAGGCACGCCATCCTCTTCGGCCCGGCCTGCCCCGCCCCAGCTAAGCTCAAACGAGCAGCTTGTTTGGGTGAGGGCGGGCAACAGACCTGCAAACAGCCTAAAAAGCCCAAACAACACTAAAGGGCTACTAAATTCAGCCAGAAGCTTCACGAGCTACTCACAGGGTCTCGGCGAGCTACCGGTAGCTCGCGATCGACCGGTTGGAGACCCCACTCTGGACTGAACTATTGCCGGCCCTATTCCTGGATAGCATCTGAAAGGGAATTTGGGCTGGGGCTTTGTCTGTGAAATAGGCTTGGCAACAACTCGCTACTGTCCTAGGGGACATTTAGAGGCACTAAGTCGGGTCACGAATTTCAGTGTTTTTTTCCCTAAAAAAAGTCATCAGCTCAGGTCAAACATTTCTTGAGCAAATTGTTATAAAAATGCGTATCGAATGACAAGAGTCACTTGGATAGCAGCAGTCACAGTTGATAATGCTTGCATTAATCTGAACAGCTGGTAATTAGGGGGCATATTAACAAGCCAGGCGATAAAATTATCGCCGCTTTAGCGGCAGAAAACTGACGCTAAAACGGCGATAATGGGCTTGATAATATGCTCTATGGAATTCCAATTGAAGCCCATGTTAAATGTGAAGGACGTCTAACATGGGCTTCAATTGGAATTCCATAAAGCATATTATCAAGCCCATTATTGCCGTTTTAGCGGCAGTTTTCTGCCGCTATAGCGGCGATAATTTTATCGCCTGGCTTGTTAATATGCCCCTACATTCGAACCATTAAATGCTGTTTTTAGCTCTTCGGTCCCATTACAGACCATCATTCATGTACAGAACAGTCGCGATGGACCTCAAAAGGCAGAGGCCATGTCCAACTGCCTGGCCAAGTTCACTCAAGACTCTCTTTGCTTCCATTGAACTAATTAAACTGACTTTTAAGCGCAGAGGCCAGGCTGCAAGCAAGAGTGAAAGAGCTGTAGAGAAGTATGTAGGAATGTTGACTGGAAGAGAATAGGCAGCAGTCTACGTTGGGATTGTTCAGGGTTCTTTTTGGAGGGCTATTCTGTACAAGGTTTCTGTGATTTCTGTGCAAGGATTCTGTGATATTCACGTAAGAATGTATATCCAACAAATCAAATTGTAACACTTTTACAGAGTCAGTGGGTATTCTAAAAACCTGACATGGATCCAGACCTCCTCAACCTACTTTTGAGTCTGACTCTGGGAACATTACTCATTACTCATGAGGGAGCCATTGGGAATGAAGTCTGACTTTGGGGAGCCGTAGGTAATGGAACTGTAGCTGCAGGGCAGCTATAGTGCTGGCTGTGGGGGCGCAGTTGGAATAGTGCTTGAGAAGCAGCTGTGAAGGAATTGTAGTGAGTAGCATAGATAAGCTGTTTGCAGTGAAGCTCTCTGGGTCAGAGCTGGATATTTCATATTCTAATGCCATGCAGATTGCCTTTGCCCACCTCTTCTGCAGGAAACCATCCCAGATACCTCTGACTGTTAAGGAGCCCATTGGGAATACCATAGTGTACATGGATTGAGACTATCAAACAGGATGCTGCTGAAGTCACATTTCATGGCAATCAAATATTTTACCTTTTTCCACCAAGGAAATACATTCCAAATTTCTACAGTAACACAACTGCTGTGTTCTCTGTGGTAGACAATCAAGTTCTCCAAGTTATTTGGAGAGGTGGATATCAGACTCAGCACTTGCAAAAAAACATTTATTTCCTCTTGCTGTCTTTCGTGAAGGAATGGGACTGTGAATGCAGTCTGTGTTCAGACAATACCGAAAATATATTACGTTTTAAATTACTCTTTTTCTGTGCAATGTGCATTTTAAATGGGACCCCATCTATCTATACCCGCGTCCTTCATAGGAAGCTATGTTGGTGTCGTTTCTTTAAGTAAAGCAATCTTTTTGGATTTATCCGCATTGCTGGTGTCACAATGTCTACCAGTGCTCCTGTAGCAATACGAAAACATATTGCGTTGGTGCTTTGAACTTCACTCTGCAACTGCAGTAATAAAACCGGAGCAGTCCGCAATTAGCATTTCTAATTTTAAATTCAAATATGGTTAACTCTAGTTAACAAACCATGTTAAGAGCAGCATCTGGCCAGTTATTCTAATAAAAAAACAGGCTATATTTTGCTCTCAGATTTAGGATCTGGCTCCCTTCAAATTATACTTCACTTCCTGTTGTAAAAAAAATAATTACTCATGAAATCTTAATCTTCATAGAGCCTGTTGAGGGGTTTGTCAGTTGATCCAGCAAAAAGTAAATATGTGTTACATTTTGAGGTTACTGTGTGGCTCTGTGTGTGGGGGTGGCTCTCTGTGGGGGTGGCTCTGTGTGTGTGGGGGTGGCTCTGTGTGTGTGGGGGTGGCTCTGTGTGTGTGGGGGTGGCTCTGTGTTTGGGGGGTGGCTATGTGTGTGTGGGTGGCTCTGTGTGTGGGTGGCCCTGTGTGTGGGGGAGGGTCTGTGTGTGTGGGGGAGGGTCTGTGTGTGTAGGTGGCTCTGTGTGTGTGGCTCTGTGTGTGGGTGGCTTTTTTGTAGGTGGCTCTATGCGTGGTGGGTCTGTCTGTGTGTGGGTAACTGTGTGTGTGTGTAGGTGGCTCTGTGGGTGGCTCTATTTGTGTGTGGGTTGCTCTATGTGAGTGGCTCTGTGTGGGTGGCTCTGGGTGTGTGGCTCTGTGTGTGGGTGCAAATGCAATAGGTCTCGCATTTGAGAGTGATTAAGCTATTGACATTGTAAATAACAATGCAGTTTCTTTAAATGTTTTAAAAACAAAAACATAAACAAAAAGAATGTCATGAGCAATGCCAATAGCTCTAACTTTAACAATGCCGAGACCATTGCATTGTAAATGCTTGTTAGTAAATCCCAACAGTGCAATAAGGGGAGTCGGTTCAATCGGGGTCCCAACTATCTCGTCCATGATTTTGAAAACATCCCTCCAGTAGGTCATCCTGAGCAGCATTACTATGGAAGGAATTTTGAGTGTCCCACTTACTTTGCCAGGGGCCCCTTAGTAGGTGGGAGACCTGGGCAATTGCCCACTTTGCCTATGTCTTGAAAATGTCTCTGCTTATTGTGTCAGAGGAACACAATATAAAGAGGCCCTCAATGATTTTGTCATGGTTTAGGACCCGGAGCACTTGCTGGGGGGGTCGGGCTACCCGTATGGATGCCAGAGTGTTTGTTCCGTTTCCTTACGGATTGCCAGGGACTTAGGGATCCACAGGTTAGCGGTCCAGCTTCCTTGTACAGGAAGTAGACTGGGAGGCCAACATGGGAGACACTACCGGGTGAGGCCGCATTTGAACCCGCGGCGCTCAATCTGGCGTGTTTAGGATTTGGATTCCTTTCCTGGCTGGAGTCATTGTGATTCGGCAGAGTCCCGCTCTGCAAATACTTTGCGTATTGTCCGTTATCCAGCCTCTCAGGTAACTTGCCAGGGTACAAACGCAAGAGCGCTTGTGCACCTTTTTGTGTTGCGGCACGCACAGGAGCGCGTTGCCGCTTTCTTTCCTTGTACACGCGCAGGAGTGCTGGTGTACCTTTCTGTGTTGCGGGACGTGCAGGAGCGCATTCTTGCTTTCTTTCCTTGTACACGCGCAGGAGCGCTGGTGTCCCTTTCAGTGTTGCGGCACGCACAGGAGCACGTTGTCGCTTTCTTTCCTTGTACACGCACAGGAGTGCTGGTGTACCTTTCTGTGTTGCGGGACGTGCAGGAGCGCATTCTTGCTTTCTTTCCTTGTACACGCACAGGAGCGCTGGTGTACCTTGCTGTGTTGCGGCACATGCAGGAGTGCGTTGTCGCTTTCTTTCCTTTATGCACACGCAGGAGCACTTGTGCACCTTTCTGGGCTGCGGCACGAGCAGGAGCGCGTTGTTGCTTTGTTTCCTTTGTACACACACAAGAATGCTTGTGCACCTTTCTGTGCTGCGGCACATGCAGGAGAGCGTTGTCGCTTCTTTCCTTGTACACGCGCAGGAGAGCTTATTTGCTTTATCCCCGTGTTTGTGTTGGCACTAGAAGCGTCTATTTCCTTTCGGGGACCCATACTCGCTGGATGGCAGTTCCTTTCCTGTGAAGTAACAGGGACAGCAGATTGTCATCTCTCCTTTCTCCTATATGCAGGAGCACCTATGACCTCAATTCCGCTTCCTCCCTTCTGTGTGCGGATGAGTACAGTACCAGCCCGTACCACATCCCAGGTGAATACAACATATTTCCCACAACTTGTTTAGATGTCTGCATGGAAGCCTGTATGAATGTGATCCAAGGGTGCAACAATATCTAACCATATAGTTTGTCCCTACAGGCAGTATTCATAAAAGGGGACCCTTTCGCCTTCCGTGGGCGTACACACCAGTTCAACACACAGAAGTAAAACACTACACACCTTAGGATTCCTTCTCCTGACCCCCATATTTGCCCTGGTCAGTATATACTCTATCACGAGAGTAAGGTGGGAGACAGTGGAGGTTGTTCACGTCATCTCTGCGAGAGTCCTCCATAAGCAGTAGGTAAGACTTGTGGGGTCCTGATGTCGTACTTTAGAATTTGGGACCGCGTAGGAGGCAGGGCCCTACCCCTGTCTATCCCGGTGTTAGTGAACCGCGAATGGTCAAAGCGGTATGTACAAGTGCTTTGTATAACGTTTTAGCTATGAATGCACTGTGTATACGTTATTATACATCACTACGTGGGTTCCATTTTAGAGCGGTGGCCATCTTATGGTTGCCCTCACATAGGCTACATAGCATGAAGCAAATACGGGCCTTTTAGAGCACATGTGTCTTTCTTTGACTTTTCTGTGACCTGGGCAGCTTGGCTCCGCTGCCCCAGGTCAGTCCGGTCTCACGAGTTCCCCGTCCTCTGGCCACCTGTGATTAGCATCAGGGCTTGACACACCATAAAACCTTTACATTAAACACGAGCCTCCAGCTAATCTCTTTCGCACCTGACTGTTCCTGTTTTATGGCTTGTTTTCTAAACAGGAGATGCTCATGTTTATTGGGGCCTATCGATATCTGATGTGGGATCTGAGCCTTGCTGGGTAAATAATTGCGGGCTGGCTTAACTGGAATGTGGGATGGTCATCATGACTCTGCCTTTTCGTTTGAAATGTATACATCTAAATGACCATGCCATAAAACTAGGAATGTATGCCTGAAGCAGGATATTTTGTATTTAAGGAGAAGCCCGTTTCTGTGATTTTCAGCAGTCTCCTAAGAACATACACGCTGTTGTACTTCTTGGATACCTGTAATTGGTCTGCAGCCAATAAACTGATCTTTGACTTCACCCAGAAGACTCTGTGTTTCTGTAGGTCTGAAACAGGAAGAACCCGAAGTCATAGGGTGTGTTCCCCTGCACCGCTGGGCTTAAAATTCCCAGTACTTCAGTTGGCGCCCAACGTCGGGCGATTTCAGCGGTACCGGTCCAAGCCAGAGGTTCGTGAGGAGCTTCGTGTGGAAATTCTGGAGGAAGGCCGCCACTTCATCGACCCCTGCATGTCGACGTGGTCCGAAAGTCTTTTCTGCGAGGTTCTCCGCGTCCCGACGGCTACGAAGGACTGCTGCCCTGATTAATCGCCCTGTTTTGGACCCTTGACGATTTTGGTAGAGCGAAACAATCGAGAGAGTCTTCTGGTGACGCCATTGATCATCGATATTCAGTTAAGTATAAGTGGAGCGTCTCCCAATTTGTTTGGTATCCTTCGGGATAATTTTGGTTTATTTGGAGTTTGCAAACCCCAAAGACAGAGGACTCGTGTATTCACGAGACTATCGTAATCGATAATCCTTTGAAGTTTGGAACTAGACTAGTGAGCAAAGATGCCTGGTGCTGGTGTATTTGGAAGATTATTTTGTTTGAGTTGTGGAAGGGATTTCCAGTTAGAGGATTCATGTCCGGTTCCTCCAATTGGAACTCCAACTTATGAGCTTTATGAGCTTTATGGCGTGGGCCCCATTGCACATAATGAAGTATGGATCCGATACACCAGAAAGGACGGTGTTTTAAAATGGCCCCAAAATGGTAGTTTCGATACAGATATCTTAGATAATTTGGAAGTGAAATTGTTTAAAAAGAAAGCCCGGCCGGCGATGTTTGATTCTTTCCACCTATGGCGAAAGGAAGCCAAACAGAAGGAAATTAAGCTAGCAAAAAGAAATAAGAGAGAGAGAGGTATGTCAGTGATGCAAGCAGCTGTGCAATTTAAAGATAATGAGGAGGAACAAATGGAAGAACAATTGCACAGACAGCGCAAACTAGGGATTGATAAATGTTACCCTGTTTTGTCACCCCTTTTGCAAGATGAGACAAAAGAGAAAGAGAAAGATTCCCTAATGTCCCATTTGTTAAGTTCACCACCCCCATATGCGCAAAATGCCACCGCACCTCCACAGCTTGTAAATGCGCAGCCTCCAGTAAATATGCCGCAAGCCTTCCCGCAGCTGCCAGCTCCTCCTCAGTTGGCTCCTATCCCTGCAGTGCAGCCCTCTCAAGGGCCGCCAGTTTTGCTACCTGTTACCCCCGCGCTTCCTGCGACTTTGCCTAGCACGCCAGCGGCTTCCCCTGGCGCCCCTTCTTACACTACCCAGGTACCTGTATCTGAATCTGTTTTTCTTTCCTCTGTCTATCCCCCCGTTTTCGCCTCAACCTCTCCTTCAGCATGACAACGACTAGCTAATGTAGTTACTAGTTTAATGTCGCCTCTCTTTGGGTCATCGAGTGCGACTCCTGCCTTACAGCGTAAGCAATTGCGCAGTCAGCTGCCTGGTCCTGACGAGAAAGAGGTGTTAGATCATCTGGCGCGTAGGTGGATTGGTTTCCCTTCACTCTATGATGTGGAATCAGTTGTTACCGTTTTTCACCAATGGGATGCCCCAACACAGAGGTATGTCTTTGACAAAATGTGTGAATTCCTCTGTGAGGAATTGGAGGATAATGGTGCAAACCCAAACCCACAGGAATTGTGTCGAGTGCGATTTGATTTTGAAAAAGGTACAATTGTGGGTCCCAATGTAGATAAAGCAGTTGCGACTTTACTGTCCTTCAGAAATGGCGATTGTCAGCAATCATTGTTCGAACAGGAACTCCCTGTGGGGAAAAAGGTAAAAGCGCGCCAATATCCGATGCGTGAGGTTCCTCCAGTGTGGAGACCTGCTGATTTAAATGCTAATCCAGCTGTCCCAGCTCATTTTCAGCGTGTTTGGGTACATGTTCCATGGAAGCGATCTGAGGTGTTAGCACTTAAGCAGACATTGCCTGACCCCCGTAAGAACCCTAGAGGATATTATAAGGAGTTATCCCAAACTGCAGAATCGTGTGTGATGAATTTGGCTGACATAGATATGTTGTTTGGGAATGTTGTTCCACAGCCTTTATGAGGATCCATTCGTAATGTAGATCACGCTGCAGAATTGGGTAACACATGGGCTAATATCATTGCTGCAGATGCTGGCCAAGTTGGTGGCGCGAAACCTGATCCTTTAGTAGCAGAACTCCCTGGTCGAATTATTACCTACATGAAAACTATAATGCCTGCAATGCGCGTAAATTGGGATAAACTATCCGCATGTAAGCAGAAGAAAGAGGAGACAGTGTCCGATTTCTTCACCAGGTTTGAAGAAACGTTTATCGACCACAGTGGCAAGACATGAGCACTGAAGGTGGCCAACGGTTATTTGTTGATAAATTTGTGCAGAATCTACTTCCCGAGTTGTGTAAAAAATTAAAAGACTCAGAAGGTTCTTGGGCTGTTTCCTCTTCAGCGCAAACACTGGCTACTGCACAGTATTATGAAAATAGAGACAAAGATGAGAAGGATAGAACAGATAAGAAAACAAAAGAACTGAAAACAAAGGTCCTCTTGCAGCAGGCTTATCCACCACGTGGAGGACAGAATAATTATAGGCAAACACAAGGTATCTATCAGCAACCCCAACAATTTAAGAATAGTCAGCAAATGAACGGGTATTATCAACCACGAATCCCTGTAGGTCCCAACCAATGTTCATATTGCAAAGAGGAAGGTCATTTTAAATATAGTTGCCCTAAATTAATGCAGCGTAACAGTAATGCGTATGGCGCAAGAGGTAGAGGTGGTCAGCAAGCTCCTAGAGGCAGAGGGCGTGGAAATGTTCCCCAGAACGCGCGTCCTCTTCCGCCTCAAAATACCATAAATAGCTTTGATCAGCAAGCCAACGCGATTGGCAATACAGCTCAGTACTACAATAACGATTATTATGCAGAAGACGACAATGTAGAAGATAACGATTACTAGGACAGCCATAGACAGAGAGAGGGAGTTGTTTCAGTGCCAGTGGGTCAGAGTGGACCCTATGTTAAAGTAACTACAGCAAATGTAACATAGCCCTTTCTACTGGATACTGGTGCTGCAAAAAGTTCAATCATGCATTCAAAACTCCCTGGCGCGCCTTTGTCTGGCGAAATGAATGTCTCAGTAGGTTTTTCTGGCGCCCCAGTTAGGAACCCGATTTCTAGTCCTATGTCACTTTCTGTTGAACCTTGTGAGCTAAAAGCACCCCTCATTCTAACGACAGGTTGTGGTGAAAATTTGCTAGGCTTAGATTTGCTAAAAAGATTGCATGCCACACTATATTGTTCTCCCTCAGGAGTACAACTTACATTAGGCAAGAAAGTGATTTCCCCGATGTATTTGTCTAAAAATGCAATGCCACCTGAATTGTCATCCCTTCCGGATGTCCTTTGGGCTACTGGTCCCAATGATGTGGGTCTTTTGGAAATACTGCCATATGTGGTCACTTTAAAAGCCAATGTCAGATTGCCACGCATTCCCCAGTACAAGATCTCCAATGAAGGTCAGAAAGCATTGTTAGCAATTGTCAGTGATTTGATTAAAAAGGATGTAATTGAAGAGACAAGAGGCAACGTTTGCAATAGTCCTGTTTTACCTGTCTTAAAACGAACGGACCCTTCACAGCCACCTGTTTACAGATTTGTGATTGATCTTAGAGAGGTTAATAAGATTGTTGTGCCACAGTTTCCAGTTGTCCCTGATATAACTGCCTTGTTAACCATGATTCCAGCCTCCGCTGCATGGTTCTCAGTGATCGATCTGAAGAATGCCCTTTTCAGCATCCCAATTGCAGAGGAGAGCAGAGACATTTTTGGCTTTAGTTTAGGAGGTCACAGCTTCCGCTTTAAACGCGCTCCCCAGGGCTACTGTGAAAGTCCATCAATATACAGTCAGGCTTTAAAAGCGCAGCTTGATGCACTGGTTTTACCCAGTGGCGCTATCCTCATTCAGTACGTCGACGATTTACTAATCGCCGCGGATACTGAAAAGATTTGCAAAAATGCTACCTTGTCATTGTTGCGTCATTTGTCTGCCTTTCATCACAAAGTGTCTCTCTCAAAGCTCCAATATTGTCGACAAGAAGTGACATACTTAGGTCATCTCTTATCGAAGGAGGGAAGGAAACTGACCCCAGAACGAATTCAAGCCATTGCACAGTTGAGTGTGCCAAGAACACAGAGAGAAGTGCGTGCTTTCTTGGGCATTACTTCATACTGTAGGCATTGGATTCCTAATTTTTCCTTGTTGGCAAAACCTTTGTTAGCATTAACATGTAAAGACACACCGAATCCTATCCCATGGTCTGAAGAGTGTCAGAAAAGTTTTGGGGAATTGCGCAATGCATTATGTTCAGCTCCTGTGTTGGGTACCCCTGACTACAGCAAGCCTTTTACATTGTATGTTCATGAGAAAGATGGTTGCGCATTATCAGTCTTAACACAGCCTTTTGGCGACAGACCGCGTCCATGCGCATATTTTTCGTCAACCTTGGACCCGGTAGCGAGGGCATTGCCAAGTTGTCTGAGAGCCACAGCCTCCGCAGCTATGTCTATTCGACAGTCTGCTGGTCTAGTAATGGATAACACATTGATTGTTATGGTTCCACATGCTGTGGACACATTGTTAAACAGGACCAAGACACAACACTTAACTAGTGCGCGATTATCTGGATATGAGCTGACACTGTTAGCAAACCATATACACATAAAGAGATGCAACACGTTGAATCCAGCTACACTATTACTAATTCCAGCAGACCTAGATGAGATTGAGCAACATGATTGTCTGTTCAGAACAGAAGAAGAGACGAAAGGAAGAGTAGATCTTAAAGATACTCCCCTGACTGAGTGTGATGGTACTTTATGGGTGGATGGTTCGTGTTTTAAGCTTCCAAATGGTGATACGACTGCTGCATATGCTATCACGACTTTGCACACGATTGTGGAAACTGCACGTGTGCCACAAAATTCGGCTCAAGCAGCAGAATTGATTGCCCTTACGAGAGCATGCGTGTTGTCTGAAGGAATGAAAGTGAACATATATACGGATAGCCAGTACGCCTTTGGCGTGGCTCATAGTTTTGGGCGATTGTGGAAAGAACGTGGGTTCCTGACTTCGCATGGAGCTAAGATTCAGAATGGCAAGCTGGTGAATGATCTCCTTGAGTCGCTGACCCTACCGTTACAAGTTGCGATCATGAAATGCAGTGCGCACAAGAAAATCACTGATGATGTTGGTCGTGGTAATGCGTTTGCTGATGAAGTCGCGAAAGAAACAGCAAAAGATGTGAAGACTCGAATGTATGTTGCAGGCCCTGCTAGATGGGTTGGTGATGTTGGAATGTGTGAACACACAATAGAGAGTGTAAAGTCCCTTCAAGCTGAAGCCACAGAGAAAGAGTTGAGCAAGTGGAGAGAAAGTATGGGTAAGTTGGATGAGAATGGTTGTTGGATTGATTTGTCAGAACATAAGCGATGGTTGTTACCTGATGCATATGTGCTTCCAGTGGTTACTATGGCACATGGAATGGCACATATTAGTACGAAAGGAATCTGTAAGTTGTTGGCTCCAGTATGGCAGAATGCTGGAATTCCCAAGTGTGCAGAGAATGTGGTCAAGAATTGTATGGTATGCTTGAAGTACAACCCTGGTAGGGGAACCCCAACTCCAGCTGGTCATTTTGCGCCTCCATCATATCCATTTGAAGTTTTGCAGTTAGATTTTATCCACATGGAAAGATGCAACAACCTGAAATATGTATTGGTGGTTGTTTGCGCTTTCTGAAAATGGATAGAGGCCTATCCCCTAAAAGATAACACTGCTCTGTCCACAGCCAAAGCCCTTGTGAAGGAATTTTTCCCTAGGTTTGGAATGCCAAGAATGGTGTGGAGTGATAATGGGAGTGAGTTTGTGGGTCAAGTGATGAAGAATGTGTGTGAGGGAGTAGGGATAAAGCAGAAATTCCATGCTGCAAATCACCCCCAATCAGCTGGATTAGTAGAGCGCTACAATGGTGCTCTAAAACTCAAACTGGCCAAAATCCAAGCGAGCTCAGGTCTTAAATGGCCTGACGCTCTGCCTCTAGCACTCCTGTCCACCAGAATGACAGTGCATTCACGAGTGGGACTTAGTCCCTACGAGGTCGTTTTTGGCCGCCCGGCCAATGTATGGGGTGTGCCAAGACCGACGAAATTCAGTGAAATCGAACATCCAGTACTGCTTGATTACTTGTATGAATTGACGGCTAAATTACGTGTTTTACATCAACAGGTGCATGATACTCTCCCCCAGGCCTCTGAGGCTCCAGGACACCCTATCGACCCAGGCACGTGGGTCTTGGTGAAACATTTCCAGCGCAAGAGCAACGATGATCCTCATTGGATCGGCCCTCATCTCGTGCTCCTATCTACAAGATCAGCTGTTCGAGTAAAGGGGAAAAAGAACTGGATCCACGGCGCCCACGTGAAGAGGATACCTTTGCCTCTGCCGTATGACCAGTGGGTCCAGGAGGGTATC
This sequence comes from Triturus cristatus, assembly GCF_964204655.1. Taxonomy (NCBI): domain Eukaryota; kingdom Metazoa; phylum Chordata; class Amphibia; order Caudata; family Salamandridae; genus Triturus; species Triturus cristatus. Next base: position 47,252,676 of record NC_140589.1, read on the forward strand.
GCTGACTCTGAAACAGACACTGTACCTCGTTTTGTGCCATTCAGTGATGCACGCATAAAGGGCACAACTTCAGCACAACAGAGTGACGATATTTTGCAAGAAGCTGTGCCACCGTCAATTCAATTGGACACTACAGAGCCTGAACTCTTGTTTCAAGATCAGACAGTACCTGGCCGTTTTCATTATAATCTAAGACCAAGGCCTATGGACAAATAAATATTCTTTTTCTTTTACCTTTATATTTTTTGATAACCAGAGCTCTCCCATCTGAAGGACTTTCTTGATTTTTGTTTTTCGTACCACCATCCGGGTTCAGCCGCAGGGTCGCGGTGCCAAGACTTTGGGGTACAGGCCGAAGACGTTAGGTCAACGGTTCTGGTTGGTCTAGGGCGTTCCCTGGACTGACAGGCGTACCCCTTAGCAGAAGATACTCACCCGCCGCGAGCGGCACGATTAGAGGATGGAGTTTTTTAAGATGGAGAGACTCACTGAGGAAATGAACTTTCAAGCAACAATGTGTAAAATAATGAAGAGCAAACGTTTTGTATTTTTATGCCTGTTTGTATTATGTAGTATGGTAGTGTTTACTGTAGGATTTGTATTCTTCTCCTCTCAAGAGCCCATTGCACCCACTGTACAGCCTATACCTCCTCCTACTGTCTCCTCACACTCTTTTCACCCTCTGCCTGAACACGAACAAGCTAGACGGTCTGAATTTGTAAACAACTCGTTTATTCAGCTCCTGCACCAGCACCAACTAGTCATGAATACAACAAATTGCTGGGTGTGTGGTTTAATGCCACATACCATTAATAAGGGTATTCCTTATCTAGTGCTGCCGTTTAGTTACAATGGATCGTCATGGGCATTCCAGACCATGTTTCTCTTTGCATTAGATGCGTACTCCCCGCGACAACCGCGTTCCATCAGACCTAGCACCAATAATAAAGCTTTAATGAAAGGAGTTGCCGATATGAGCAGAGATATCGATGCATACTCATCTATTCCCAAGGATGAATTGCGAGCATATGTAGGGTGGAACGCGACGGGGTATAGTATTAGTCTGGGTGAAAGACAGCGAAAAATCTCATCCCCAATCTGGGTCGTACCCCACATAGGTCGGTTCTGTTTGCAAGGTAATGGTCAGAATCCTAGAGCTCAACTGGGAAGAAGTGACTGTACTGAAACGTACACTTTTCCGTCACAGTTTTCCCCTGCGTTTTTGGCTGCCAAGGGTACATATTTTATCTGCAATGACCGAGCATATACATGGTTGCCCCCTGATTTCTCGGGCACATGTTATATTTCAAATTTGCTACCGCCAACATTCAATGCTGCCTCCGACTATCACAAGACCAGAGTTGTGAGAGGCGTGATTAGTAAGGAGGATACTGCCGGTCAGGAAGCAGGAGACTTCTTTTTGGGTTTCCTGCCGTTTTGGGGACCTATGGTCAATAGTAGGAACCTGAGACAACTGACTTGTGTGGTTGAATCCACTGTTAATGTAACGGCTGGTGCCCTTGGTAATTTGACAGCTGAGCTCCAAGCGGATCGCCTCATGACTTTGCAGAACCGCATGGTTCTAGACGTTATACTTGCAGACCGCGGTGGGGTATGTAAGGTTATCCAATCTAGTTGTTGCATTTTCATACCAGACAACGCTCCAACAGTTTATCAAGCCATCTCCAAACTTCATAAAATATCTGAGTCCATACATGTGGATAAAGGAGATTGGTCACTGGTGGGGTGGTTCTGGGAACTGATATCTGCCTGGGGTTGGAAAGTTCTGATGGTCATTGGAATGATCTTAGCCATCCTTTTCCTGTTCTGTCTGTGCATACAGTGTGCTCCTGCGATATGTGGCCTCTGTGCTACATTATGTGTAAGGAAACCTGTATCGAGGGACGAGCTAAGTAATAGGATGATGCTACAGCAACATCTCCATGACTTCGTGAATATTGACCTAGACTCGGATTGAAATGAGTATAGTTATTGCCTATGTAAGGGCAAAAGGAGGGTCTGTCGTACTTTAGAATTTGGGACCGCGTAGGAGGCAGGGCCCTACCCCTGTCTATCCCGGTGTTAGTGAACCGCGAATGGTCAAAGCGGTATGTACAAGTGCTTTGTATAACGTTTTAGCTATGAATGCACTGTGTATACGTTATTATACATCACTACGTGGGTTCCATTTTAGAGCGGTGGCCATCTTATGGTTGCCCTCACATAGGCTACATAGCATGAAGCAAATACGGGCCTTTTAGAGCACATGTGTCTTTCTTTGACTTTTCTGTGACCTGGGCAGCTTGGCTCCGCTGCCCCAGGTCAGTCCGGTCTCACGAGTTCCCCGTACTCTCGCCACCTGTGATTAGCATCAGGGCTTGACACACCATAAAGCCTTTACATTAAACACGAGCCTCCAGCTAATCTCTTTCGCACCTGACGTTCCTGCTTTATGGCTTGTTTTCTAAACAGGAGATGCTCATGTTTATTGGGGCCTATCGATATCTGATGTGGGATCTGAGCCTTGCTGGGTAAATAATTGCGGGCTGGCTTAACTGGAATGTGGGATAGTCATCATGAGTCTGCCTTTTCGTTTGAAATGTATACATCTAAATGACCATGCCATAAAACTAGGAATGTATGCCTGAAGCAGGATATTTTGTATTTAAGGAGAAGCCCGTTTCTGTGATTTTCAGCAGTCTCCTAAGAACATACACGCTGTTGTACTTCTTGGATACCTGTAATTGGTCTGCAGCCAATACACTGATCTTTGACTTCACCCAGAAGACTCTGTGTTTCTGTAGGTCTGAAACAGGAAGAACCCGAAGTCATAGGGTGTGTTCCCCTGCACCGCTGGGCTTAAAATTCCCAGTACTTCACTGACAATTTTATTCTATTTGGGACCTCACTAGGACCAAACCAAACTCCACCTGAGGCGGGTTCTTGCTCCTCAACAGACATGTTCCCCTTTGTGTGAGGGGCACACCATTCCCACCAAGGTGTAGATTAAAGAAAAACAGATCAATGAATAAATATGCAATACAATGCACATATGAATGTCCACGTGAACACCATAATCATGTGACTTAATCATGAGAGGAGATCACATTATTTATACAAATGTTGAAAATGAGGTCTGAAGAAGTAGTTGGAAGTCTAACCTTTTGTTCCACAATAGTCCAATGTCGGTGAGGCTTCAGACCCAACATACCTGCGTAACTCTAGGGACAGCACCGTATCTATGCGAAGTCGCAGGTGGGTTCACCTACTACAGGTTTCATTTGTTCTGGCATTTTTCCAGATACCTTCTTGCAATGCAGGACATTCCCAGGTATTTCTTCAGCATTTTTTGTTGCAGATATCAGGGTCCTGTTCTGTGGGATAACAGGCCAGGATGAGGTTAGAACGGAGTTCTGAGTTTGCCATCTGGGAAAATATCATGGAGGAAACACACAATGCAGTCTCTGGACCAAGCACTTTGTTGGTCATCTGAGCATTTTCCCATGTGCAGTGGGGTTGCAGACATTTTCCCTCAAAAACATTTTGGAGGAAGTATTTGAAGCCAAAGTTCAAGACATATTTCACAGAGGAATCTATAGCTAGCCAGCTCAAACGAGTCTTCATAAAACATTCAACTTCCCCATTGGCCGGGAGTCACCTTGGTGTTATCTTCTGGTAACAACACAGCACGTCGGATATCGATCTGTGTCTCCAAATACACAACACAGGGATCGAGGAGATACATAATATGCATCTAATGTTGTTTAACAGTCATCCGCACCAAAATGCTTTTCAACTATTCATGATTAAGCCTTTTACTTTGCAGGGTGATTCAGCAAGTAAACTGAAATGCATCCATTATAAGGCTTTATACAATGCCCGAATGCATGGCGGCGAAGGAGACTCTTTATTAAGGAACTCACATGATTTGTTCAAGTTGGAAAATTCTGGAATAGAGGAGAAATCAGTAGAAAACACCATTCTACTGTGACTAAAACCCACAAACGTGCGGTGATAATAGACATTTTTTAATAAATGAACGATTCAGCAGTTCAGAATATGTTGACACTTTGTGGTATGTAAGAATACTCATATCATACATAATATGCGTGACAATGAAATGCGCTTACTATGATTATCACTATCTTTTCTCTCAAACTTCCTTTTCAGGTGGAACAATCCCTTTTTATCACCACACACAGGTACCACCTGTACTCTAAAATGTGGGGGACCTAGTGTGGGTACCATGAGTTGGGTAGGTAACTCACCCTTGCCTTTGATCCTGAAGAAGCGCCGCGGATCTTGTATAGGCCAAGAGGCACAAAACATGTCAACCCGCATCAACTTGACTAAGCCACTTGATTGGCCCTATTAGTGCCACTCACACTTGTTGTTTTTTAATCTGACATAGAAGTCTATAGCATAAAGTAGTATATGACATATCCTAGTCATTTGTAACCTGCTATCACCAAACTCTACTCTGCACTTCATATTGGACACCCTCGCACTCATCTGACAGCAACAAAATCAAAAGATCTCCACTTAAGTGACCCTTCGGGGGACCCATAGGGCATTGCGGCGCCGGCCCGACAAGGAGCACCTGCTCGATGATGAAGCATGACATCCCTCAGGAAATGTGAAGGCAACAAGCAACTATCTTGTTGACTTTGCCTATTGACAGTCCCACTCTTCTTCTTCTTTATTAGGAGTGAGGCAGGAACAGGGGACGAGCAGATATCAAAGACAGGACAATGGGAAGGATTTCTATCCAGACCCTCAACCTCAGTATCTGACAACCCAGAAGAACAAGTTACTTACCTTTGGTAACACTTTTTCTCGTGGATACAGTATCTACCAGTGGATTCCTCACCTTTTGAATTACCCCTTGCGACAGCATTCCACAGAAATCTTTTCCTAGCTCTCCCATGTCGACGAGGACGTCAAAATGGCACGGCTCCACTGGCGACTCTGTATGACGTCACCGGAGCCATAAGAAAACCTCGTCTGCATACTGACGTCAGTTCCACCAATTATTTCTGTGCCTTTGAGGTGAACGGGTGGACCAACAACATAATTGGTGTATACATAGTATACAATATATAGACAAATACACAAAGGATAAAGAGGAAAAGCTACAGAATCAAAGCATTTCATGATAACCAACAGTATGGCAAGCAAACGACATAGGAAAATAACCATGTCAAACAATGAAAACTTTTTCGGTATATGAAGGTGGACAACGGGGAGGAGGGTGTGTCAGGGAGGATTCCACAGGCAGATACTGTATGCACCAGGAAAAGCTTTGCCGAAGGTAAGAAACTTGTTCCTCGCTTTTTGAATTGAATCCCACAGCAGTCCCGCTCCCGGAGGAGGATGTCCACCTACTCATACGAAAAGTCCTGCAGCACAGACCGTGCAAAATGACCATGCCTTCTCACCTCAGAATCCAAGCAATAATGCTTCGTGAAAGTGTGGAGGGAAGTCCAAGTTGCACCGTTATACATGTCCACTACAGGGACACCTCTAGCCAAAGCAGATGTGGAAGACTTTGCTCTAGTAGAATGGGCTCTGATACCTTCAGGCGGCTCCTTCTTGGCCAAGGCGTAGCACATCTTGATACACAAGATGATCCACCTGGACAGCGTTCTCTTGTGGACAGCGTTGCCCTTCATCTTCCCCACATAGCCAACTGGTTCTGTCCAGATAGAAGCTGACCGCCCTCCGAGGATCCATGGGGTTAAATCTCTCGTCCTCCTTGGAAGGGTGAGGGGGAGGATAGAAGGTAGGCAATGTGAGAGGCTGTCCCAGGTGGAAAGGAGAACCCAGCTTAGGCAGGAAAGCATCCCTAGTCCTAAGAACCATCTTGTCTGAATGGATAGTAGTAAAAGGAGGCTTAGAACTAAGAGCCTGCAGCTGAATTACCCTCCTGGCGAGGTGATAGCCACCAGAAAAATAGTCTTAAAAGAAAGCAACATCAAAGGGCACCTATGAAGAGGCTCAAAGGGAGACCCCATCAGAAATATAAGAACTAAAATCAAATCCCACTGAGGCATGATGATGGGAGTGGGAGGAAACCTATTGGTGAGGCCCTTAATTAACCTCATAACAATGGGGGACTTAAATAAAGACGTCTGGTCAGGCAAACAAAGGAAGGCCACAAGGCCGACAAGTAGCCTTAACCGTCGCCACAGCACAACCTTGCTGGGCCAAGGAAAGTGAAAAACTAAGTACATCAGAGAAATGGGTCTTCAAAGGATCAATTGACCTCTCTCCACACCACTTCACAAACCTGGCCCATATATAGGAATAGACAGATTTGGTGGAATGTCTCCTGGACGATAAAATTCCATCCACCACATCCGGTGGGAGAGAGAAAGAGCTCAGGTTGTCCTGTTTAATCTCCAAGCATGAAGATGCAGGCTCTGGAGGTGGGGGTGTAGAACCTGCCCCATGCGAGGAGATCTGCCCTGAGAGGGAGACGGAGCGGATGGTGCTATGAGAGGTGAAGAAGATCTGTGAACCACAGCCTTCTTCCAATCCGGGGCGATCAGTACAACTTCCTCAGAACCTGAGGAATCAAGGGTATGGTAGGAAACACATAAAGAAGCCGAAAGCTCCAATCCAGTTGGAACGTGTCCCCCAATGCTCCTTGCATCGGATACTGAAGACTGCAGAACAACGGGCAGTGTGCGTTCTCATGAGTGGCAAATAGGTCCACATGAGGAGACCCCCATAACCTGAAGATGTGGCAAATCACCTCCGGGTGAAGCCTTCACTCGTGATCGGCTGAGTACTGCCGACTGAGACTGTACGCACGCATGTTCAACACTCCAGCCAGATGATTTGCAACAACACAAATCTGGTGCGCCTGAACCCAGGACCAGAGCTTTAGAGCCTCTCTGCAGAGACGATACGACCCTACCCCACCCTATTTGTTGATATACCACATCGCGGTAGTGTTGTCCGTCAGGACTTGAACTGACTGACCGCGAAGGGAGTGAAGAAAGGCCTTGAGAGCCAAACGTATTGCCCGCAATTCCAGAAGGTTGATGTGGAGCATCCTTTCCTCTGGAGACCAAAGACCCTTGACCTCCTGATCCCCCAGATGTGCTCCCACCCTAGAGTGGAGGCATCCATGATCACTGTGGCCACCGGTGGAGGAGGCTGAAATGGCTTCCCTTGAGACAGGTTGACCTAAACACTCCACCAAGACAACCCGGCTGCATTGTCTCCCCGAGATCTCCACTGTGCTGATACCACTGCCTGCGGAGACACCACTTGAGTGCCCTCATGCGCCAGCGTGCATGGTTGACCAACAGTATGCAGGAAGCGAACAGACCGAGCAGGTGTAGGACCTTCAGGACTGGAACAACCGCTCCATCGTGAAACAAAGGAACCATTTCCTGAATGTAGAGAATCCTCTGCGGAGGTGGGAAAGCTCAACACACAGTAGTGTCCAGTACTGCCCCTATGAGCAGGTTGCGCTGAGAAGGCACCAGGTGACATTTGGGTACATTTATTGAGAGACCCAAGTCGAACAACAGTTGTGCTGTTACTTGCAGATGATGCAGCACCATCTCTGGAGACTTTGCCTTGAGCAGCCAGTCATCCAGATAGGGGAAAACTGGAATCCCCGACCTTCTGAGATGGGCTGCTACCACCAACATCACCTTCGTGAAGACCCGTGGTGCGGGCATAAGACCAAACGGGAGGACCGCAAACTGGTAGTATTGAGACCCCACTGTAAAACGGAGATACTTCTGATGAGACTTCAGGATGGGGAGATGAAAATACGCATCCTGCAAATCGATCGACCCCATCCAGTCTTCCTTTTGCAGCGCCAGAAGAACCTGAGCTAGGGTCCACATCTGGAATTTTTCCTGCTTGAGATAAAAGTTCAAAATCCTGAGATCTAGGATCGACCTCAAACGACTGTTCTTCTTGGGGATCAGGAAATACCAGGAGTAGCAACCCTGACCCCGCTCTTGCTCTGGAACCATCTCTATCATGCCTTTCCGTAACAAAGACAAAACCTCCTGCTGCAGGAGATGGTCCTCTGAACACCAGCCCTGACGAGGAGGGTAAGGAGGTGGAAATATCAGGAAAGGAAGGGCGTACCCATTTTCTACAAGATTCAAACCCCAAAGATCTGATGTAATAGAATTACAATTTTGTAGAAAATGGGACACCCAGCCTCCTCCGGTACCAACATGCTCCAAGATTGGTGATCTATAGCTGCCTTCCTGTATTACCGGTGGAGGGGGCAGGAGAGGAGGAGGAGGAGGAAGACTGTTGCCGGGAGGCTCCCTGCAGGTGGCCTCTACCCTTTCCCCTGTATGACTTGTACAAAGGGTTCTGCTGCTGCTGCTGTTGACGGCCTTTAAAGTAAGCCGCCTTTCCAAAATCTCAGAGCCTCCTGAATCCCAAACCCCTAGGTTGAGACTGCAACCCCAATGTTCTCGCAGTAGCCCTACTGTCCTTGAAACGTTGTAGAGCTGAGTCCACTTTCGTTCCAAAAAGCCTGGACCCACCGAAAGGCAGATCAAGGAGAGTGGCCTGCACATCTGGAGAGAACCCTAAAGACCTGAGCCAGGCATGCTTCCTGGTAGCCACAGAGGAACCCATCACTCTGGCAACAGAATCAGCCGTATCTAGCCCAGACTAAATCACAGGCTGCTGCTTGCGTATCTGCCAACGTCTCCAAGAAATTACTATGGTCATCCTCTGGCAGTTTAGGAGCCACCTGTTTAGCAGAATCCATTAAGGCATGAATATACCTCCCCAGCAGGCACGTGACATTTGTAGACTTCAAGGCCATGCTAGCAGAGGAGAATACCTTCTAGGCAAATTGATCTAGCTTTTTTGAGTCCCTATCCCCAGGGGTGGTGGGGAAGGACCCAGCCTACTGCTTTGTTGAACCAGAAGCCTAAACCACCAATCTCTCCGGCGGAGGGTGGGAAGTTAGCAAGGCCAGATCACCGGGTGCAGCCTTATACTTTCTCGCCACTGTTCCTGAAACCACAGGGGCAGATAAGGGCTCCTACCACACTTCCAAAATTGGTTCAGTCAAAGCCTCATTGAAAGGACTCTACCACAGAAGATGGTAAATGCAACACCTTATTCAGTAAATTTGACTTGACCTCAGCCGTGGGCAATTGTAAGTCCAACAGATCAGCAGCCTTCCTGATAATAGAATGATATGGTGCAACATCCTGTGCAGGCAAAGCTTTCGGGGAAGAAAGTTCCCACTCCGGGGAAGTGTCCAAGCCACTGGCCTCTTGAAGGCCCTCAAAGTCGTCCACAGTGTTGATGATTTCCCCTTCTTCTGCCTGATCCTGCTGGTACTCTTCTTACTCCAACAGCCTTTGAGCCTCCCTCCTGGAGCGCATCCTCGGGATCAGCTGCGCCATGTGTGGCACTGGTGACATCAGTGCTGGTGTCGAAGGTGGCCCTTCAGAAACAGGCAACAGCCTCGTTCGAATCCGGGAAGGCACTGGCCCAAACCCAGACGGAGCCAGAGACTGAGGTATTGGCGTCAAAAACCTTGGCGCCAGGAACTGCCATGACGGAGCTGCTGGCATAAAGGGCGTGAAGGGTGCCTGGGCATATTGTTGGGGAACGCCCAAATAAAACGCAAGCAGACCCATGGGACCCGAAGGCGCGCCGTTAGGGTAAGCTACCTTGGCAAACACGCCAAACATCGCATTTAGGAAATGCGAGGGATCAGCTCCTGGACCCTAAAAGGGTGGATACGGATCCAAAACCACATGGTCTGGATCCGACCGAGGCCAACTGGCAGGCTAAGGCTGTGGAGCCGGGGACACTGGTGCCAGTACAGGCGACGCCACAGGAGCAGGAGAAGACTATCATGGAGCCGGTGAATCCCTGGTCGTGGGTGAATCCCTCGGCATCGGAGAGCGAGCTGGAGGCGCCTGCGGGGAATGAGATGGCGACGGCTAAATGACATCTTTAGTATGGCGCTGTTGAACTGGAGAAGCCGACCTCGAAGCCTTGCCTTTCGAAGACCGACCTCGAGACCCATGCCGCTGCTTCTTCTTATGTTTCTTCGACTTGGACGTGTGCAAGATCGACGACCTCGACTTGGATCTCTTTCGACCCCTCTTCTCCTTTTTAGCCCGTGCCTTGAAGAGCTTCGCCTCATGCTCCTTCAGCGCCTTTGGGTTCATCTTCCGACAAGACGAACACCCCTAGACATCGTGATCCAACGACAAGCACCAGAGACAATCGTCATGGGGGTCCATGATGGACATATGACCCCCACACTCAAGGCTTGAATCCCGACTTCTTCAATTTAGCCATAGCCTTGCGACACCAGGGGAAACAGCAGAAACAAAGCATAACAAAGAAAATGGAGAGTCCCAGAAAAAAACGTTACGCGTCGACGGAGCGGAAAAAAGGGAACTGACATCAGCACGCCGACGAGGTCTTCTAATGGCTCTGGTGACATCATACGGAGTCGCGAGCGGAGCCGTGCCATTGTGAAGTCCTCGTTGACGTGGGAGAGCTAAGAAAAGATTTCTGTGGAATGCTGGTGCAAGGGGTAATTCACACAGTGAGGAATCCACAGGCAGATGTATCCATCAGAAACATCATTACTGAAGACCACAACAGAATTAGAAAAAATTAGCCCAGACTCTATTCCGATTTTTTATTTATTATCTGTAAATATTGGTCAGGAAGAAAGTACATTGCTTAATAGGGTTCTATTGTTTGTGCCAAGTACCAACACAGATGTATTCAAGCTTAATCAGGATCAGGCACATGCATTAATGTTGGCTTTTGCGATTTCTTGAATGCGATTTCAAGGAATCGCAATTAAGAAATCGCAAAAGCCTATGCATGTAGAAATCGCTTTAAAAATAGCGATTTCTAAACATTCCTTAATTGCAACTCGCACACTGTGAGTCGCAATTAAGCAATACCTCCCCATTCATTCCTATGGTCCTAAAGGCCCATAGGAATGAATTGCACCCCTGAAATCTGCATATGAGTACATCTTGCACACACACATGCCCCGAGGGCATGTGTGTGTGTAAAATGGAACTTTCAAAAATGCACTTTAGTGCATTTTTCAAAGTTTTTGCAAATTACCATGAAGTTCAACTTCATGGTAATTTACGCCCCCTGTTAGGGAAATCGCTAATTTTTTTACTTTAATGCATTGCATTTAAGGAATCTCAATTTGCGATTCCTTAAATGCAATCGCAATTTAAGTAATTGCAATTTAGAGATTACTTAAATTGCGATTTTTGCATTTGGGATGATGCATCCCAAATGCAAAAATACCGGTCGCAAAGGGGCAGATTCTGAGAATCTGCCCGTTTGCGACCGTTTTTTCTTTTGATGCATGTGCCTGGAAGTGTTTTCATTCTTCAGAAAGATCAGATTTAAAACGTTTGTTATGCACAATGCCCCAGAGAATATAGAGATCAATCGCTCTGGTTGTAAACCCAAGTCTATCTTTACCCACACCCTTGATAGGGTGGGCCCAGAAGTATCTATTTTTATAAAAGCAGTTTTAAAAGATCTGAATAACATTATTAAACGTATCCCACCAGAACCAAAAACATCAAACAAAAGGTGAGATTATGGCATTACATAAGTAAGATCACACTTAAATCATGTGACAGCATGGTAGTACTGTGGTCATGGACACTGCACAATATATTACTAAAATACAAAGTATGTTAGAGATCCCAGAACATTACAAGCGAGCCCCGGTTGGTGCCCTTGAGAGATTGAAGGTCAGAATAGTACAGTTGACCTCTAGGGCACCACAAAATGAAGATATTTGCAAGAAGGAGTTAGACTTCCTTAATAAAGACAATCCTGTTGTCCCGGTCCTATATGGAGTTCCCAAAAGGCAGAAAAATATAGTAGATCCACCACTCTGCCCTATCATTTCTTCCATTAACTCCATTACAGAACCCCTATCAAAGGATGTTGATATCCTTTGCCCTTTGACCAAACTATACACCTCATATTTAGAGATACAGGAGACCTGATCTCAAAAATTGAGAACACACCATTCAGTCCCCTGCCAGAAATCTTAGTCACCCTAGATATAGAACAACTTACACCAATATTCCGCATTAGAAGCTGTACAAAAACGTATGGCACGAGTACCGGGTGACCGGATCAACCAATTCACCAGTGACTGTCTAGAAATGGTTCTGTTCAACCATCAAAGGGGCCAGCATGGGGGCATCTTGTGCACCCCAGTATAGCGAACACCTGCATGGGTGAGTATGAGAGAAAAATGTTTCAATGAGGCAGCCCTGTTCTATGAAAACGTGAGACGATGGTCACGCTTCATAGATCATATCTTTTTTGTTTGAATGTGAGAGGAGGACTTGCTTGAGGATTCCATCATATGGCTGAATTCTAGCAATAAGAACCTTACGTTTACAGCTAATACCAACAGGCACAGAGTAGAGTTTCTAGACATCTGGATTTCAGACCAACAAGGTTTCCCACATGTAAGCTTTTTATAGAAAAAACACTGCTCGGAACACTGTTTTACAACATGCTAGCTTCCACCCTAACAGCCAAAAGGATTCCATTCTATTTGGTGAGTTTCTCAAAATAAGACATAACTTTACCACCATAGAAGCATTTACCCAACATGAACACAAGCTTATGACCAGACTGTTGAACAGAGGTCACCTACAACATCTGGTAAAACAAGCATTTAAGAGAGCAAGATATTACAATCATGACGCTCTCTTACAAGAAATGACCAAGGAGAAGGAAGATAAGTTAATCTGTATCACTAATAATTAAAGCATCAACTTTAAGGTAAAAAGATTCTTTGAGTGGAATTGGAAAATTCTCAATATAAATGAAGAAGATCCACCTCAGGAGACCAATTTTTACATTCAGACGCAATGTCAACTTGAGGGACAAATTGATCCACTCAAGAATATGCACCAAACCAGAAGGTAAACAAAAGACCACTGGTGACACTCCATTGGTGAAAGAAAATCACAGGTGTTGCATTTCACGCTTGTGATCTGGCCCTAGTAACGGCACAATGGGAATAAAATGGATGACCAGGACATGACAAACTGCAGAAGTAAAAATATGGGCCAGATGTATGAATATAGCATTTTGCGATTCCCTTATTGCAAATCACAAGGATTCGCAATGAGAGAATCGCAAAAGGCAATGTATGAAGGTGTATAATACACCTTTTGTGATTCCTAGGGGGGTCACAAATGACCTACCTCATGAATATTAATGAGGTAGGTCACAATTTGCGACCTCCTTGGAATCATAAAAATCAAAGGGGATGGTGGCCTCCTGAGATCAGTAGTCCACCATGTCCGTGATTGCTTTTAAATAAAGCAATCTGTTTTTTTTTGTAAAGCAGCCCATTTTCCTTAAAGGAAAACGAGAGGACTTACAAAAAGAAAAATTAAAAGTTTTCTTTTCATTTATTAAGAGCAGGCAGTGGCCCGTGGGACCACTGCCTGCTCTTAAAAATGTTTTTACAAACATTCACAAAGGGGAAGGGGTCCCATGGGGACCCCTTCCCATTTGCGAATGGGTTACCACCTACTTGAAGTAGGTGGTAAAATGCAAATGTTTTGCGACCGCAATTGTGGTCACAAAACATTCATACCGATGCGACTCAGTATTAGGGAGGGACGCCCTAAACACGCCCCTTCCTAATACCGAATCGCAAACCAATTTTACGATTCGGCAATTGGTTACCGAATCGCAAAATTAGGTTTGCTACATCAGAAAAGCAATGTTTGTGTTTGCAAACGGGCAGATTCTGCGAATCTGTCCGTTTGCGAACGCAAAAAGGCTTGATACATCTGGCCCATAGTCTTCCTTTTCACATGCCCATGTGGTTTGGGCTATATTGGGGAAACGGGAAGGGAATTCCGGACCCTCAGTGGAAAACATAAATCTACGATCAGAACCAGAAAAAAATCAGGCCCCAGTAGTTCAACATTTTGTAGACCTATAACACTCAGAAAGCGATATCAAATGGTTGGTCTTAGAAAAGGCGAAACAGAAACAAGGACAAACTATGATGTAAGTGAGTAAAGAAAAAGAATCCTTTTGGATTTTTTTCCCTCAACACAGTTAAAGAGGGACTCAATGAAATAATTGTATGGAAAGTTACATAAGTCCTGTTCATGTCCACTATGTAATGGCATGTAAACATACTTTAAGCCCATCGGATTTTTCACCTATTTAAGCCAATTCATTCCATGCAATTTCAGTCTGTTCTTTTGATTTCTCACTATGGCATATATCGTTAAACAACATCTAATTTTTCCAATTTTATTAACAGTATCTTCCCTGTTGTCCATTAGTTCTTGGGCCTTTATTTCTTAGCCTTATATAATAAGTACTCTGGAGAAGTATGTCATCATTGTTTAATTTGAATTTTCTTTGCAAAACAATGAAGTAGTTAATATATTATTTAGATGGCATTAGGGCCCAGAGATAAAGATTTTGTAGCAGGTTAGCAATTATCTCATCTGATATGCTTTGATCTTCTTGTTGTAGGCTTTTCTATGTGGATTTTCTCCTTCATAGTACTCCGTCTGTTCATTACTGACGACCACGTTAAGATGACGCTCAATCTCCCGGTCCAGTTCCTTGACGTATGTTCCATGACGTATATCAGTCCTGGTAATATATGCAGGTAATTTCTCAGATATCAGCTAGCCGTGAGTGAAGAGTTAGAAGTTTATTCACATTTTTTAACATCATGGATCCTTTTGTAGAGTCTAGGGTCTGGGCCTAGTACAGAATTGAGACAGGGCACATGTGTGTACTTGACTAGTGGTTAGCCCTAGACTAAACCACGCCCAGCCTTCTGGGCTCTTTATTCATTCCATTACGTGCTGGCCGAGCCTACGCTGGGACAGCCTACTGTAATGATACGCGTGGGGTCTGCAACATAAACACCCCTGAGAACAGTGGCCGAGTGGGCCAGTCCATAACAGACAACATTACATTCCTCCTTTGCCCAAAATCAAAATATCAGGTCAATGTAAACAGTGGATAACAATTATTGGCATAGATCTGTAAAACGAGATACCAATGGAACAGTCTTACTTGGTCAGGATGGATTCAGATTCACCAGGCTTCGCTCCCCGGGAAATTCAACAGCAAGCCACAAAGTCCCGATACCTCTGAGACGACTTAAGGCAGGGCCTAAGATTGTACCTGCTCTGACTGTCCCTGGCAGAAGGAGTCAGCGACCCCTTGGCTCGGCTGTCAGTCTCTCCTGCTGGCTGACCACTTCGAGGGTTTGGGTCTTGGGTCATCTCGGGAGTGGAGGAGACCTGGTCATCTTCTTCGCTGACAGTTGTGGGGCGATCTTCGATTTCTTCTTCCCTGGGGGGACTGTCCATTCTCACAGTTCCAGGCCCGTCTGCCATGGGGAACTCCTCGGTGTCGTCGGTTGGAGTCTTCTTGAAGAACGAGACGTTGCGGGTTACCTTTTGGCTTCCTCGCGCCGCAGTCACCATCGTGCCTTTGACTTCTGTTACTGTCCATGGATCTATCTCGAAAGGCATCCTAAACTTCCCACCGTGGTGGCGGTCTCGCACGAGCACTCGGTCTCCAACTTTGATCGGGCTCTCAACTGCGCGCCTCCTCCGGGATGCATCCTGCTTGTTCTTTGTTCACCGCGTTAGTGACTGACTTGGGGGGACTGAGGGTTCAGCCCACACGGGATGGTGCGGGATGGTATCCGTCACCGTTCTGACAAAACACAGGCGGCTTGGGGCCACTCCGGTGGTACAGTGAGGAGTTAGGCGGTACTCCCGAAGAAATTGATACAGGGCTTGTTCCAGATCATGGATTGTTTTGTTCAGTGTTCGCATTAGTCGCTCAACCTCTCCGTTTGCTTGGGGCCATCTGGGAGTCACCCTGTGATGTTTGATCCAATGGGACGAGAGGTATTTGGCTAACTCTTCGCTCTGAAACGAGTACTTTACGTTTCCGAAAACTTTTAAAGACCTACCTGTTCCCTGCTTAATGCCGCTGTCTTGTGTTATGGTGCCTTTTTTTCTGGAAGAGCGCGGGGATGCCCAAGGGTAACCAGGCGCGATACAAAACTCAGTAATAATAATAATAATAATAACTCTGTGCTGGTGAAGGGTGGGCCATTGTCCGTCCTGATCTCTCCGATGAGACCGTGGGTCGCCATGATTTTCTTGAGTTTGGGAATGACATCGCTTGCACCAGTGGAGGAGACGATTTCAACTTCTGGATATCGGGAGAAGTCGTCAATGACAACCAGCATGTACCTTCCTCCAGGAAGACTGCCGAAGTCCGCACTAGCCCGTACCCATGGGGTATTGGGGCCCGCTTCCCTGACGACTGGTGCTGGCCTGCTGGGGAGGCTGGTTGCGAGGCACACCGGGCAGCACTGAATGATCGACTCGGCCTGGGAACCATACTTTGCTTCTGAGGCGGTTCTTCATTTTCACAATACCGTGGTGGGCTTCATGAGCTAGGAGAGCGGCCTGGTGGGTCAGGCGTCCTGGTAGGACATGGCAAGGACCTCTTAGCAGGCAGCCATCG
Organism: Triturus cristatus; assembly: GCF_964204655.1. Classification (NCBI taxonomy): domain Eukaryota; kingdom Metazoa; phylum Chordata; class Amphibia; order Caudata; family Salamandridae; genus Triturus; species Triturus cristatus. The sequence goes on from NC_140589.1 coordinate 47,269,254, forward strand.
GTGGACACTGACAGTTCGTGGTGAACTAGGTGTAGAGCTTTCAGGGTGGTCTGTGCTTCTCTGGTGCAAAATGGTGTCGGGCTTTGGAGCGGCTTCCAGTCTCCGGACAAAAGCGCCTGGATGGCGATCTGGAGGCAGTCATCCTCTTTGGTGGCCTGTATCACTTCCTCCAGCGAGATCGGGAGAGGCCTTGACCGCTCAATGATCATCCTCACATACTCTTCAGTGGCTATTGCCTCTGCCGCTTCCGGCTCTGTGACCGGTCTGGCATGTCTGGACAGGAAGTCAGCTGGGTTTCATGTGCCTGGTCGGTATTCCACGGTGAATTGAAACTCTTGGAGTTGGAGAATCCACTTCTCAATCCTCGGTGGAGGACGCGACGACGACCCCTGGAAGAGTGGAATGAGGGGCTTATGGTAAGTCACCACTGTGAATGGGTGTCCGTATAGGTACAAGTGGAAGTGGCGGCAACCCCACAAAATTGCAATGGCTTCCTTTTCGATTTGCGAATAACGTTGTTCGGTGGGCGTGAGGGTCCGGCTCGCGTAGGCGACAGGGGCCCACTCGCCGCAGGCTTGCACGGCCCCAAGCCCCGTGGGACTGGCATCCACCACCTGGGACTCATGCCGAGGGTCAATGTACACTAGAGTCGTGTCGGCGGACATGGCAGCTTTCGTTGTCTGAAACAACTCTTCTTGCTCCGGTCCCCATTCCCAGTGGTTGGCGCTCTTGATGAGGTCACATAGGGGGCCTGTCAGATCCGACAGGTTTTTGATAAAAAGTTCGCAATACGTGACCATGCCCAGGAAGCTGGCGACTCCGGACACAGACGTCGGGCTGGAGAATTCTGTATGTCCTTCACTTTATCAGGATCCGGGCAGATGCCTTTGTCAGAAAAGCGGTAGCTGAAGAAGCTGATGTTCTTCCTGAGGAATTCGCACTTTTCCCGGTGAAGGGTGAGTCTGCAGACTCGGATCCTGGTGAACACCGCTTTGAGGCGTTGGATGTGCTCCTCTGGAGTGCGCGCATGCACCAAGATGTCATCGCTGACATTTAGGACGCCGTCTAGCCCTTGGAGGACCGTCTTGATTATGTGTTGGAAAACCTCCAGAGCGCTGGAAATCCCAAAGTTGAGGCGAGTGTACCGCCAGAGCCCTGCGTGGGTGGAGAACGTCGTGATTGGGCGAGGATCTGGGTGGAGTGGGATCTGGTGGTATCCCGACCGGAGGTCCATTTTGGAGAACCATCTGGAGCCGGACAATTCCCCGATTATGTCGTCTACTGTCGCGGGCAGGTGGCGCTCGCGCTTGATGGCGAGATTCGGGACCCGCATGTCCACACAGATGCGGACCGCGTCTGGCTGCTTTGGTTTCTTTGCAACGACAGTGGGAGACACCCATGGGGTTGGGCCTCGCACCCATTCGATGATTCCGGCTTTCCCCAAAAGACGCAGCTCCACCTCCATTTTGGGCCGTAGGTGGAAGGCAACTCTCCGGTGGCGGAGGGCGATCGGGGCGACCGACTTGTCGATGTGTAGGCAGACGGCTGGGCCCTTCAGGCATCCGATCCCCTCAAACGGCGTCTCGAATCCGCGCAGCAGGTGGTCCAGGTCATTGGCGTGGACAGGGAATGCAAAGTGGATCAGGTTGAGGTCTTGTGCAGTCCGGCAGCCCAGCAGAAACCTGTAACCTTCTTGGGACACATACACTTTGACTCGCTGAGGGACGCGACGGCCTGTCTTTGTACTTTGACGGTGCACATGGGTGTGGCAGGTTGTTCGGCCGACAGGGTGTTCAGCATTCTGACTAAGTGGACCGTGGCGGCATCAGCTTCATCGTCGTCCATGTCGCTGCTGGCAGGGTCTTCAGTGGTGTGTTCGATCGCGCGGATTCCTCGAGGTGGGCCACTTTGCCTTCTTCTCGGTGTGGAGCGACACACTTTAGAGAAGTGATTGATTTTTCAGCAGGCACTGCAGGTCTTGCCATGAGCAGGGCAGGCACCCTCATGGGGCAAGGGGCCTCCACACCATCCACACGGACGATTGCCAGCGCTCTGGTGGGCTGCTGCGTTTTTCAGTCGAGTGGCCTTTGGTTTTGGATCGTGGGTATCGGTGCGAAGGGCGCACACAGGTTCTTCCTTGACAGATACGCTTGGTTTGGGGTCCATGTGCGCTGCCCTGACCTTCGATAGCTCCTTGGAGCGGCCGAGTGTTAACATGTACCGCATCGACATGTTGTGTTCCTGTAGGATTCGTTCGCGCAGTTTGGTTGATGCACAGCCCTGAATGAATTGGGCTCGGACTTCATCGTCCTCATCTGGGAGGGTGCATGTACTTGCTAGCTCCTTCAGCCTGGCGTAGAATACATCCACCGATTCCTCTGGAAGTTGGCGGGCTTGGCGGAGCAAGAACCGCTCGTAATCGGGGTTGGCGAAAGGCTCAAAGTACGCTGTGATGGCGTCCCGTAGCGAAGCGTAGTTCCTGGGGGGACCAGCTTCCCTAATTCTTTTGGATATTTTATGGATATCGGCGCGACCCAGGTGCATGAGCATGGGCCTCCTCCGCGGAGCTGGGATGTCAGCAACGTTGAAGAAATTCTCAAGGCGCTCCACCCACTCTTTCCAGCGTGCCGCTTGGGACGGTGGAGGGCCAGTCACGGTGAGCGGCTCAAGAGGGGGTATCGTCGACATGGTGGCGTGAAGTTACACACTGCCAGGAGAACTGGGCTGTGGCGGTAGCGTGGTGGAGGGCACAGCACGTGGATGGAGGTAGAGCCGGACGAAGGGCTGAGTAGCTGTGACCTTGAGGCAGGTCAGTGTGGTAAGGATGATGCCAGGTAGACAGAACTCCGATGCACAGCAGAGGGTGTTGTGGGTGATTAGACAGCACGGGCTTGCTGCCACGTGCTAACACTGGATGCAGGCGAGAGACCACGTGTGGTGAGATGGGACTTGAGGCAGTAGGCAGCAGTGCGCTCTGAATTGTGGGCACTTATGCTGGCATCAGACGGCACCGAGGAATGGCCCAGACGAGGCAGGAGGCAATCGGGGCTCTCTGCGCGTGTACGGGAGGGCCGGTGCATGAGATGGAGGCTGAAAGTAGCGCCGGATGCCGGATGGAATCGCGCATGCGCGAGAGGCGGCAGGACAGCCGCGTTGGTGCGATGTTGGCTTGCGGAGCGGGAAGGCGTAGGGGCGGCCGCTGGCAGCAGTGGCGGGCGGACGCCAAGTTCGCGGGCTCACCAGGTAGGCTACAGGCGGGTCCGGCGGGGCAGCAGCTGGTGCGGTGTCAAAGGAGGCTGACGCTAGGCGGGGGCCCGGCAGGAGGGTCCTCGCTGCAACGATGTCGGTAGCGGCCACAGCAGCTGGAGTGCAGATCGGCGGGGTGAGTCGACCACCTCGTCACCAGTGTACAGTCCTAGGGCCTGGGCCTAGTACAGAATTGAGACAGGGCACACATGTGTACTTGACTAGTGGTTAGCCCTAGACTAAACCACGCCCAGCCTTCTGGGCTCTTTATTCATTCCATTACGTGCTGGCCGAGCCTACGCTGGGCCAGCCTACTGTAATGATATGCGTGGGGTCTGCAACATAAACACCCGTGAGAACAGTGGTCGAGTGGGCCAGTCCATAACAAACAACATTACACCTTTGTCGCTCTAAATATATCTTACTCTACTTGTATGCCCCTTAGCCGGCAGCCTCTCTAAGATGGCGATACATTTTTTCCACGGCCTTTCAGCTCCTCTCACCGCGCGTTACCTTGACGTACCATTCTCAGGTGAATCCTGGCACTCTTAAAGACTTCCGCATGCGCACACCAGACTCTTCTCTCCAGTATAGATGCAGATCCCTGGGCAAAGAGAGCAGAGTTAAAAGATAGCCCATAGGAGGTAAGAGGAGATTGGCCGCATTATGGTTATTATTAGTTTTAGGCATTTCAGCATGGTCACTTTGAAAGCCTGTTTTTTGTCATTTCTTTTAATGGTCACTATGACAAATGATTAAGAGAGGCGACTTTCCACTGAACGACCATGTTCCGGGTTGGGTTAGCAGGGTATACTCTACTTATGCAATCCGTTGCTCGTACCCACAGTATGTTCAACTCTCTGGGTATACTTTACTTATGCAATCCGTTGCTCGTACCCACAGTATGTTCAACTCTGTCTGTGGGGAAATTAAGGAATTTTCACCTTTATGGATTATGGACCCTTGCTGCTTTAAATATATCTTTCTTTATTTATCTGTCTCATAGCCAGCAGCCACTCTAAGATGGCCATAAATTCTTTCCACTGCCTTTTAGCTCCTCCCACCGCAAATAATTTTGACGTGCCATTTTCAGATGCAGCGTAGCACTCTTAAGGACTTCCGCATGTGAGACATGCCAGACTCTTGTCTCCAAAGGGGATGATGGACGGAGCGTTAGAGCAAATCAAACACTCACCCCCAGTCAACTGATCTGGGTTTAATCCATCATCATTCTTTAGCTCACTCCACCACCCCAGTTCAGACATGGCCATATGCAAATCAGTCTGACCCTGTGCCTCATGGGAACAGTCCAGCCCGAACTGCCAAGCCATGATGGACGGAGCGTTAGAGCAAATCAAACACCCGAGTGGGACGGGTATGCTCAGACGTGAGTCCTGTGCTCTCCATGCCACTGGAATCAAGCTATCCTGGCTGAAAAGGGGTGAAACCCCGAAACCAGTCCTAGGATGCTTCTTTCCAGTCCAGGGAGGACCTGGCCTGGCATTTCGGGCTGGACTGTTACCATTGGGCACAGGGTCAAGACTGATTTGCATATGGCTGGGTCCAAACTGGAATCGCATGGTGAGCAAAAAAACAATGGATTTAGGCCCAGATCTCTGTACTGGGGTGAATGTATGACATTGTTCTGCATTCTGTCCATCAATAGTTATTTTTGCATTTGTCACCCCGAGTGGGACGGGTATGCTCAGACGTGAGTCCCGTGCTCTCCATGCCACTGGAATCAAGCTATCCTGGCTGAAGAGGGGTGAAACCCCGAAACCGGTCCTAGGATGCTTGTTTCCAGTCCAGGGAGGACCTGGCCTGGCAGTTCGGGCTGGACTGTTCCCATTGGGCACAGGGTCAAGACTGATTTGCATATGGCTGGGTCCAAACTGGAATCGCATGGTAAGCAAAAAAACAATGGATTTAGGCCCAGATCTCTGTACTGGGGTGAATGTATGACATTGTTCTGCATTCTGTCCATCAATAGTTCTTTTTAGTCTTGTCTCCAGCGTAAATGCAGGTCTTTGGGCAAAGAGAGCGGAATTAAAAGACAACCCCCAGGAGGAAATAAACGGTAGGCCAAATTTTGGCCAAGCTCCGTATGCAGCATACGGTTGGGCTTACGGGATAACGGCAACTTTGAAAGCTTGTTCTGTTTTATTTCCTCTACTAGTCACTATGACGAATAAAAGAGACGTGACTTTCCACCGAACTGCCACATTATGGGTTGGGGTCAGCTTGGTATACTGCTCATGCCTCGAAAAATCTAATCGCCCACTCGCAATTGCAAGTAACATTTTATCAGGTTGCGCTATTTTTAGCACCTACTAGTCCCATCAGGCGAGTAAACTCAGGTTGGAAAGGAATAGGTGTTCTGTTCATTCGGAAAGTGAATGAACAATAAAGATGCCATTAAATCTTGTTTTTATCTTGACACATTTGATGTCTGTTCAAGGAAAGAGGTCAAATGTCACTTTGGGCCATATGTAGGTAAATTACATTTACCGATTCTTAAATACCGAATTTTACCGATTCGGTATTTATGAATCGGTAAATGTAATGTAGGTAAAAAAATACCGATTCGGTAAGTGTCGGTATTTTAGAATCGGTATTTACCGATTCGGTAATGGTAACCTGTATCTTATTGATTCCTATGGGCCAGGAGGCCCATAGGAATCAATGGGAAGCCAGTTACCATTACCGAATCGGTAAATACCGATTCGGTAATGGGGGGAGCTCAATCAAGGGTGGCAGGGTGTCACATTGACATCCTGTTGCACCCCTGATTCCTGCATGTGTGCACATGTGGCACACATACATGCCCTGAGGGCATGTGTGTCTGCCACATTGCACACATCTAAGGGCCAAATAATGCCTTAACTAAGACATTCGTCATTTACCACCAACTTTCAGTTGGTGGTAAATAACGAATCCCCACACCCACCACACACTCCCCCTACATCTCATTTCTGTATTCGGTATTTACCGAATCGGTAAAATTACCGATTCAGTAATTTTACAGATTCGGTAAATTACCGAATACAGAAATGATCCCCCTTGTAGGAGAGTAGGGTCTGCTATCCTATGGTCACCCCAAATTTTTGCTTTTTGCTTCACTGGTTTTTGACATATTGAGGCTGTGGGCCTGCCAATCAGACCCCCAGCCTGCTGTTCTCTCTACTAAATTAAAACTATGCACCCTAGGTGCATAACCAATTGGAAGTGGATCACCCTGTCAGCCCCTGTACCAGTGTACACTAGGTACCCAGGGCATTGGTGTACCCAAGGCCTGCCAAGGGCTGAAGCATGTATTATGCCACCCCAGGCTTGGCCTAACAATTTGACACAACTGGCTGATCACTCAGCTGGGGTAAGTTGGTGTAATCACCTCTTACTTAGGTGTAGTATACCTATACCTAACCTTAAATGGGACACCTGGTAACCTATAAGTCACTCCTATGGCAGGCCTTAACAATCCTGAAGGCAGAGTGCTTGGTTCCATGTGAGATGGTGCTCTGGCATGAGCTGAGCCTGTCTGCAGTGGTCGGAACAACTTCCTTCTACTGTTTCCAGATATCGTCATACCATATACTCTTAAGTGCATTATGAACCTCGCGGTTAAATGCTATCTTTGGTTTGGCTTTATCAAAACATGTCGAGTAAGGTGTCATACGAATTGGAATACTAACCCCTCGCCAATTCTGGCGACGGGGTTAGCATTCCACCCTTCTAGAGGGACACGACATGTACAGTACCTGAAACCCGGGTAAAATCAGACATAGCCTCAGCTCCACAAAATGGATGCTGCCACCACAGACACAAGTCTGCCCTCCTGCTGCTGGGAGTCCTTCCAGCTTGGGAGGTGTGGACAAAGGGTTTCCTGCCAGGGGAGGTGCGTGCACCACCCCAGACAGGATTTTGTGTATTGGTCAGGTAGGGATTGAAAGAAACCAGACATGCCTGTGGCTCACAAGGAGCCTCGGTGCATATGCCAGTTCAAACCGGTCCTGGGGCACACCAGTCCCGGGCCTGGGGCGAGCTGGACAAAGGATTGGGGGTGTAACCACCCCCCTTCCTGGTCCCACCCATAGGGAGGGACCTAGCAGGTAGTCCGGCCCCTAGAATCCGCTTAAAGGTAGGAGCTGTGTCCTAAGACTTCAGACATCCTGGAATCAACTTAACACTAAGAAGAAGACGGGAACTTCGACGCTCTGCTGCACAGAGGACTGAAGCCAATCTCCCCTGTGGTCAGGGAGTGACCACCTTGCTAACGCAAGCACCATCCAGCGAATCAACGTCTGCTTTGCCGCCGCCTCCCGCCGGAGCCCGAGCCCAGAGACTGACAAGACCTGGACCTCCAGACCTCTCACCGCCCGATCCACAGTCCCTGAAAAGAGGAGACCCGTGGAGGCACCGAGACACGTGGAGCCAGCCATCTTGAAACGACCACGACAAGCTGACAAGTGCAACAACCGAGGCTCCTTCCAAGTTGTGCTTTGGGATCTGAGAAGCCCAACACCCGAGCAGCATCTGCACCAAAGGTGAGCCCTCCAGCATCTCCACGATCTGCGTGGGGCCCTTCTGCATTTTGCCACTCAACGCGCCTAACCGGTTGCTGGCCCGCTGGCTAGTAGCCATCTTGGCGACGAACTTCAAGAAATACACCACTGGTCTGATTGCTCCAGACTGGCCCTTGCTCCCCTCCAAAGGAGCAGTCCTTCTGACCTTGCTGGTCAGAACCATCAGCTTATTTCATCTCCTACAACAATTGCTTTTGCCAAGGCTTGTTTGCTTCAATCAAGTCGCCGACACCGCCGACAGCGAGAGCCTGCGAGGGACAGCTCGTGAACCGACTCCTGGACGTCGTCGACCTCCAGGGACCACGTGGCTGCAGAGACAAGCTACACCTTTCTTCCTGTTTGCACCCGACATCGCCTGGTACCCACCTGGTGCCACGCTGGTCACTGGCTAGTGACTGTGAACACTGTCCCCTCTGCTTACAGGTCTTCAACATCTCCGATCCACTCTTGGATTCACTGCATCTCTCCCGGACCGACCGCCTGCAGCATCTTTGTCTTCAAGCTCCACGGAACAGATAGAAGAAACCCGACGCACTTCGAGGCCTATGCACCCGCTTCCTGTGGGTGAGGTAAAGCTGGCACACCTGTGCCCACGTGTAGTAATACATCTCTAGTGCCTGTGTTCCAAATCTTGAGTTCCTAGTCCATCCGGAAGATCCTCTTTGCAGTAACTTTGTACTTTTTACGCACCCATTGAAACCTATGGGAGCACGCGTGTGACTATTTGCTCTGCACACGCCACCCGTGGACCTCCTGGTCACTAACTGAAGTTAGCTCCTTGTAGGCCCAGCGATTCTAGAGGCCCTAGGCCTTTTCCCTTTTCTGTTCGTGGTACTTATACCACTATTTTAGTATATGGTTCGAGTGGCCACCAGGGCCTATCCATATAAAGTGCAACTTCTGTGTATTCTACTGTAATCTTGTTTGACGATTTGTGCTCCTGTGCTCATAAAGAGACTAGGGGTTACTTTGAGAAATAAATACATATATATTTTGAATATATATCTGTGTGGTGTCCTTTCATTGGTATAAAAGGGGGTTGCATTTGGTAAAACAGCTGGCTTAACACGCATCACGAGTTTAGCCTCAAAGACTGCTTAGCCTACGCTACCACTAGGGCAGCTAGTCCGAAAAGGTTGACTTACAACCACACCATAAGGGTTGCTTGGCATGGTACAAGGTGATCACTTTAACTAGTGAGCATCATATACCAGGCCAACTTCTCACATTGGTGGCAGCGGTGGGATTTGAGCTTGCTGTGTTTTACCATTGTAATCTCTTGGTTACCAATTGAAAGATCACATAGGTACCTGTAGGTACATATAAAACAAGATTAGATATACATAAGTTCTACTGAACTTAGTTGTTGTAGAGCAAAGGGAGTAGCACACCCTGACTACAACTACTAGATAGGTTTAGTAGGTAAACACAAGTGTAGGTAGATTGCAACACATCCACCCACACTTAAGAGCAATGGCCGGGGCAGAGGGGTCCACTGTACCCATCTCTGTTGAGAGTGACCCCCAGAGGGCACCATCCAGCTTTGCTACCCTTAATCAGAATGAGCTCAGGCATTTGGCAACTCTTAGAGGCCTTAAACAGCCCAAGAACCCTACCTCTGCTGAGCTCAGAGAACTCTTGCAAAATGATGAGAATCAGAGAGAACTCAGGAAAGCTTCCCAGTTAGCCCCCTTAGGGTCAGGAACAGGAGGCCCCCCTTCTGAAGATGCTACAGAGGTACCCAGTTCCAATAGCCATCCCTTAGATGAGAATCATACTACAGGGGAGGAAAGTGGTGAGGATACAGAAAGTAGTGATGATGAAGGGAGAACTAGCCCACTGCCAAGTGTTATACTTGGCCCAGCTAAACTAAGGCTATTGGGGATTGACAGTGGGTTTACCCCATTGGATCTCCCCAGTGGACTTAACACAGGGCTTGGGAGGCAAAGGAATCGCTCAGGTGACTCCAATGCTTCCCATGGCTCTAGAGGCTCTCAAGGTCACTCCAGGAAAAGGATGACCACCCCTCAGAGGAGGGAACATGAGGCCAGAATGCAGGAAGCCCAGCTGAGGATCAGGAAGCAGGAGCTAGAAGTAGCCCTGATGGAAGAAAGAAGGTCAAAAGAAACCCTGGTGCAATCATTGCAAAAATACAACTCACTGGACTAGTGATTGCAAAAAGGGTGGAGCCCCCAACACTGTTGCCCCTAAGGCACCTGCTCCCAGTACTACTGTTAGCAGTGTTGGTCCCCAGACAAAGGGTGTAGTGGGAATCACTATGGGAACTGAAGGAGATTCTGACTTAGACAGAACCCTGACACAGGCAGTCTTGATCTGTGATGGGGACATTGATTTGTCCCTGACTGTGAGCCCCAGTAACCTGGGCAAGTACAGACTCCTTTAATTAATGAGAAAGTGGCTCAAGCCTACAGGGACACATGTGCCAGTGTCACTATGGTGACACCAGGCTTTGTGGACCCTGGACAGTACATACCAGGTGAGAACTACCTGGTGACCAATGCCAGCAATGCCACTACTTCACATAGTGTGGCAGCTGTTAACTTCTCATGGGGAGGGGTAACTGGCCTCAAAAGGGTTGTGGTTAGTGCAGACCTCCCAGTAAAATGTTTGTTGGGCAATGACCTAGAGAGTTCTCTATGGTCAGAAGTGGAGTACAGGACTCATGCAGAGATGTTAGGTATATCATCACATGTCCTTGCTGTGACCAGGTCACAGGCCAAAAAGTGCCTCACTGAACCTCAGGTCTTGGATCCTGGAACAATGGACCAAGCACCTACCAAGAAGAAGAACAGGAGGGTCAAGGCTGTGCCTTCCCCCTTGCCTCAGAGTGATGATCAGCCTTCCCAGGAAACTGATCTAGAGGACCCTGAAGGAACTGTCCCTGAAGAGCTTGAACCTGATCAGGTTGAGTTTCTGGGGACAGGGGGACCTTCAAGGGCTGACTTGAGGCAGGCTCAGTTATCCTGTCCCTCTCTTGAACCCCTCAGACAGCTGGCTGCTGCTGAGGCTGCTGGGAATGCTCAAGGTACCCATAAAGTGTATTGGGATGAAGGGCTCCTTTATTCAGAGGCTAGAGACCCCAAGCCTGGTGCTACCAGGAGGTTGGTTATACCTCTGCAATTTAGGGGCTTCCTTCTTACCTTGGCCCATGACATTCCTTTAGCAGGACACTTAGGCCAGAATAAGACTTGGGACAGGCTTGTCCCTCACTTTCACTGGCCTCACATGAATGAAGATACAAAGGAGTTTTGTCGCTCCTGTGTTACCTGCCAAGCCAGTGGCAAATCAGGTGGCACAACAAAGGCCCCCCTAATACCACTACCTGTGGTGGGGGTCCCCTTTGAGAGAGTGGGAATAGACATAGTGGGTCCCATGGATCCTCCCACTGCATCTGGGCACAGATTTATACTGGTGGTAGTGGATCATGCCACCAGGTATCCAGAGGCAATTCCCCTTAGGACCACTACAGCTCCTGTTGTGGCCAGGGCCCTGCTGGGAGTATTCTCCAGAGTGGGGTTTCCTAAGGAGGTAGTATCTGACAGAGGTACCAACTTTATGTCAGGATACTTGACAGCTATGTGGAAGGAATGTGGTGTCAACTACAAGTTCACCACCCCTTATCACCCACAATGCAATGGGCTTGTTGAGAGATTCAACAAGACCCTAAAGGGTATGATCAAAGGATTACCTGAAAAGCTCAGGCGAAGATGGGACATCCTTCTACCCTGCCTTCTGTTTGCTTACAGAGAGGTCCCACAAAAAGGAGTTGGGTACAGCCCCTTTGAATTGTTGTTTGGGCACCCTGTAAGAGGCCCACTGTGTTTGGTGAAGGAAGGATGGGAGTTACCTCTCAAAAAGCCTAAGCAAGACATAGTGGACTATGTACTTGGTCTCCGCTCCAGGATGGCTGAGTATATGGAGAAGGCATCCAAAAACCTTGAGGCAAGCCAGGCCTTACAGAAAGCTTGGCATGACCAAAAGGCTGTCTTGGTTGAGTTTCAGCCAGGACAGAAGGTATGGGTGTTGGAGCCAGTGGCCCCAGCAGCACTCCAAGACAAATGGTCTGGACCCCATACAATCCTGGAAAAGAAGGGAGAGGTCACCTACTTGGTCAACCTAGGAACTCCCAGGAGTCCCCACAGGGTACTCCATGTTAACAGGCTTAAAGCATATGTTGACAGGGCAGACATGGGCTTGCTCATGGCTATAGATGAGGGACAGGAGGAAGAGAGTGACCCTCTCCCAGACCTGTTGTCTCAGAACCCTCAAGATGGCTCAGTTGAAGGAGTGACCCTTGGAGGCAACCTCACTGCCCATCAGCAGACTGAATGTAGACAGGTTCTACAATCATTTTCACATATGTTTTCCTTGATACCTAGTCAAACTAACTGGTGTACCCATGTGGTGGACACTGGTGACAGTCTGCCTGTAAAGAACAAGCTTTACAGACAACCTGACCACGTCAGGGACTGTATAAAGGCTGAGGTACATAAAATGCTGGAATTAGGTGTCATTGAACCCTCAGAGAGCCCCTGGGCTAGCCCAGTGGTTCTGGTCCCCAAACCTCACACCAAAGATGGCAAGAGAGAGATGAGGTTCTGTGTGGATTACAGAGGACTCAATGCTGTCACCAGGACAGATGCACACCCTATTCCAAGGGCAGATGAGCTCATAGACAAACTAGCTTCCGCAAAGTTTTTGAGCACATTTGACTTAACAGCTGGCTATTGGCAAATCAGATTAGCTGAGGAGTCTAAGGCCAAAACAGCATTCTCAACCCCAGTTGGGCACTACCAGTTTGTGGTGATGCCCTTTGGTCTGAAGAATGCACCTGCCACCTTCCAAAGGCTGGTGAACCAAGTCCTTACTGGGTTGGATGACTTTTGCGCAGCATATCTTGATGACATTGCTGTCTTTAGCTCCACCTGGGAGGATCACCTGATCCACCTGAAGAAGGCTCTTGAGGCTCTGCAAAGGGCAGGCCTCACTATCAAGGCTACTAAGTGCCAGATAGGGCAGAGTAAGGTTGTATATTTGGGCCACCTTGTAGGTGGAGGCCAAGTTCAACCACTGGAGAGTAAGATACAATCCATCAAGGACTGGTCCCCTCCAACCACCCAGACTCAAGTTCGAGCTTTCTTGGGCTTGACTGGGTACTACAGGAAGTTTGTTAAGAACTATGGGTCCATTGTGACTCCTCTTAATGATCTGACATCCAAAAAGATGCCCAAAAAGGTTCAGTGGACAGTAAGCTGTCAAAAGGCATTTGATGACCTGAAGGAGGCCATGTGCTCTGCACCTATCCTGAAAAGTCCTGACTACTCCAAAGAGTTTATTGTCCAAACAGATGCTTCTGAGTTGGGTGTGGGAGCTGTGCTGTCACAACTTAATGTAGATGGTCAAGACCAACCCATTGCTTTTATTAGCAGAAGGTTGACCCCCAGAGAGAAGAATTGGTCAGCTATTGAGAGGGAGGCCTTTGCTGTGGTGTGGGCCCTGAAGAAGCTGAGGCCATACTTGTTTGGCACTCACTTCAAGATTCAGACCGACCATAAGCCCCTCTTGTGGCTAAATCAGATGAAGGGTGAAAACCCCAAACTGCTTAGGTGGTCCATTTCCCTACAGGGGATGGACTTTACAGTGGAGCACCGGCCAGGTACTGACCATGGGAATGCAGATGGTCTCTCCAGGTACTTCCACTTAGGACATGAAGACGAGACTGGTCAAGGCTAGTTTAATGTCCCAGCGTTTGGGGGGGGGTTGTGTAGGAGAGTAGGGTCTGCTATCCTATGGTCACCCCAAATTTTTGCTTTTTGCTTCACTGGTTTTTGACATATTGAGGCTGTGGGCCTGCCAATCAGACCCCAGCCTGCTGTTCTCTCTACTAAATTAAAACTATGCACCCTAGGTGCATAACCAATTGGAAGTGGATCACCCTGTCAGCCCCTGTACCAGTGTACCCTAGGTACCCAGGGCATTGGTGTACCCAAGGCCTGCCAAGGGCTGAAGCATGTATTATGCCACCCCAGGCTTGGCCTAACAATTTGACACAACTGGCTGATCACTCAGCTGGGGTAAGTTGGTGTAATCACCTCTTACTTAGGTGTAGTATACCTATACCTAACCTTAAATGGGACACCTGGTAACCTATAAGTCACTCCTATGGCAGGCCTTAACAATCCTGAAGGCAGAGTGCTTGGTGCCATGTGAGATGGTGCTCTGGCATGAGCTGAGCCTGTCTGCAGTGGTCGGAACAACTTCCTTCTACTGTTTCCAGATATCGTCATACCATATACTCTTAAGTGCATTATGAACCTCGCGGTTAAATGCTATCTATAGTTTGGCTTTATCAAAACATGTCGAGTAAGGTGTCATACGAATTGGAATACTAACCCCTCGCCAATTCTGGCGACGGGGTTAGCATTCCACCCTTCTAGAGGGACACGACATGTACAGTACCTGAAACCCGGGTAAAATCAGACATAGCCTCAGCTCCACAAAATGGATGCTGCCACCACAGACACAAGTCTGCCCTCCTGCTGCTGGGAGTCCTTCCAGCTTGGGAGGTGTGGACAAAGGGTTTCCTGCCAGGGGAGGTGCGTGCACCACCCCAGACAGGATTTTGTGTATTGGTCAGGTAGGGCTTGAAAGAAACCAGACATGCCTGTGGCTCACAAGGAGCTTCGGTGCATATGCCAGTTCAAACCGGTCCTGGGGCACACCAGTCCCGGGCCTGGGGCGAGCTGGACAAAGGATTGGGGGTGTAACCACCCCCCTTCCTGGTCCCACCCATAGGGAGGGACCTAGCAGGTAGTCCGGCCCCTAGAATCCGCTTAAAGGTAGGAGCTGTGTCCTAAGGCTTCAGACATCCTGGAATCAACTTAACACTAAGAAGAAGACGGGAACTTCGACGCTCTGCTGCACAGAGGACTGAAGCCAATCTCCCCTGTGGTCATGGAGTGACCACCTTGCTAACGCAAGCACCATCCAGCGAATCAACGTCTGCTTTGCCGCCGCCTCCCGCCGGAGCCCGAGCCCAGAGACTGACAAGACCTGGACCTCCAGACCTCTCACCGCCCGATCCACAGTCCCTGAAAAGAGGAGACCCGTGGAGGCACCGAGACACGTGGAGCCAGCCATCTTGAAACGACCACGACAAGCTGACAAGTGCAACAACCGAGGCTCCCTCCAAGTTGTGCTTTAGGATCTGAGAAGCCCAACACCCGAGCAGCATCTGCACCAAAGGTGAGCCCTCCAGCATCTCCACGATCTGCGTGGGGCCCTTCTGCATTTTGCCACTCGACGCGCCTAACCGGTTGCTGGCCCGCTGGCTAGTAGCCATCTTGGCGACGAACTTCAAGAAATACACCGCTGGTCTGGTTGCTCCAGACTGGCCCTTGCTCCCCTCCAAAGGAGCAGTCCTTCTGACCTTGCTGGTCAGAACCATCAGCTTATTTCATCTCCTACAACAATTGCTTTTGCCAAGGCTTGTTTGCTTCGATCAAGTCGCCGACACCGCCGACAGCGAGAGCCTGCGTGGGACAGCTCGTGAACCGACTCCTGGACGTCGTCGACCTCCAGGGACCACGTGGCTGCAGAGACAAGCTACACCTTTCTTCCTGTTTGCACCCGACATCGCCTGGTACCCACCTGGTGCCACGCTGGTCACTGGCTAGTGACTGTGAACACTGTCCCCTCTGCTTACAGGTCTTCAACATCTCCGATCCACTCTTGGATCCACTGCATCTCTCCCGGACCGACCGCCTGCAGCATCTTTGTCTTCAAGCTCCACGGAACAGATAGAAGAAACCCGACGCACTTCGAGGCCTATGCACCCGCTTCCTGTGGGTGAGGTAAAGCTGGCACACCTGTGCCCACGTGTAGTAATACATCTCTAGTGCCTGTGTTCCAAATCTTGAGTTCCTAGTATATCCGGAAGATCCTCTTTGCAGTAACTTTGTACTTTTTACGCACCCATTGAAACCTATGGGAGCACGCGTGTGACTATTTGCTCTGCACACGCCACCCGTGGACCTCCTGGTCACTAACTGAAGTTAGCTCCTTGTAGGACCAGCGATTCTAGAGGCCCTAGGCCTTTTCCCTTTTCTGTTCGTGGTACTTATACCACTATTTTAGTATATGGTTCGAGTGGCCACCAGGGCCTATCCATATAAAGTGCAACTTCTGTGTATTCTACTGTAATCTTGTTTGACGATTTGTGCTCCTGTGCTCATAAAGAGACTAGGGGTTACTTTGAGAAATAAATACATATATATTTTGAATATATATCTGTGTGGTGTCCTTTCATTGGTATAAAAGGGGGTTGCATTTGGTAAAACAGCTGGCTTAACACGCATCACGAGTTTAGCCTCAAAGACTGCTTAGCCTACGCTACCACTAGGGCAGCTAGTCCGAAAAGGTTGACTTACAACCACACCATAAGGGTTGCTTGGCATGGTACAAGGTGATCACTTTAACTAGTGAGCATCATATACCAGGCCAACTTCTCACACCCCTACATATCAAAAGCCTAAATACTGGTCGGTAACGGTATATTTACCGAAAATCGGCCGTTACCGACCGGTATTGGGCTACCTACATGAGGCCCTTTGTCTTTTAACTAACTGCTGCTTGGAAGATGAGGTTTATTTTTCTCTCTCTTACTAGAGTTAGAGGTTTTTGTCAAGTGAGCTGTCTGAAGAGGTCATTTATTTTTCTCTAACACATAACATTTAAATAAATAGCCTGTAAATTAATATTACAAACATTTCAGGAATTACAAAAGCAATTTTTTTGTAATTGAGAAGTGTGATCCAAACAGAGTTAAAAAGGAGCAAAACAAACCATAACACTTTACTTGCTGATGTGCAAGTGACCCATATTTGCAGAAACTCTATTTCCACACATTATGGTTTGTACACTTGATCACTTTATCAGTAAAGCTGCCTCACAGTGGGAGAGGTTGTGGCCATTTCAATGTAAAATCTGCTGATTACAAATGACAGTGTGCTACCACGTTATGCTTTAGGTATGTATTTATTTAAAGTGATAGTTTTAAAACATGATTTGTGAAACATTCCTGCCCCCACCCTGATGAAAATGCTTTTAATGTACTAAGAGGCAAGTCAGGGGTCATGTGTATCCTATACATGGCTAGATTTGTATTATATATGGAAAGAAAGTTTAGTCTATTAAATGAAACAAGAGTGTTTTGCACAGCAGATATGCTGAACGTGCACATTTGAAGGTGCTCTCATATGTGATAATGAAGAAACTGGCGGCTCAATTAATTCAATTATTTGCCTACGATCACATCATTTGAAACCAGATTATGGGTCAGGAGCATTACAAATTGGTCGAGTAGATTATTTAAGTCAATGGACCTGCAGGTTTACTAACATTGTTAGGATTTTTCAAGGCTTGCTTTACTTATGCAGTCCCTTACCTGGACCTACAATATGTGCAACTCAGTCTCTGGGGAATTTAAGAAATATTCACCTTTATACATGCCTGTTTAGAACACATAGGGAAGTTAATCCCCCCTCCACCCCCCTACAAAAATTTGGACCGTAGCGTGATACTAGGAACCATTAGGTAGGATGAGATTAAAATATGACAAGGACAGTAGTAGAATACCTTGTCCCTTATTTACATTATTGTCCGGACATGTAATTCTCTTTGAGTATTCTTTGAAAATGGCTCTTTAAGTAGTACCAGCTTATAAATGTATCTCAAATTTCATCTCCCCTCCTTGATTTTTCTCGTAAATTAGGACATCCAGAACCAGGAGCCTTCCTATTTAATTTGAACTCTGTGATTGGCGGCATTCTCACATATGCTACTTTGACCCAAGATAGAGTCTATATGAAGTAAAGGATCACTTGATCTGCTTGATAAATATGCTTACTGTATTAAGGAGATTGAGCATAGACAGTGAACTTTTCTTTTATATCCTTCTAATCGGAATAAGGTGTTTTACCCTGACAGGACACATTTGTGAGTGAATTTTGACCCAAGTAGGAGTGAGGAAATGCCTCAGATAATGGACATGACTTAGACGGATGGCCACTAATAAGTTGCTGTTAAAAAAAAAAATCAGTAAGTACTTCCATCACGTCAAATGTACCTGTGCACGAATATGAGGTGATATGGATAATGAGAAAGGAAAGCATGAGGAAATAATGTGTCTTTCTTTTTCTTATATATCTTTCTTCACATGTTTCTTGTTTGGTAAGTTCTTAGCTTTCTTCTTTCCTTTGTTTGGGGAGTTATTACATGCATAGTAAATAATGTAGTGAGCACATGCTGGACCATTTGGACAATTATTGGCCTCTACGGAGATGGACTACCTCCATCTACACATAATGATTTCCTTCTTCAACCCTGAATAATGGATGGTGACAGACATGTGAACCTAATATATATAAAAACAACTTTTTTCTATGATCCTGGATTTAGCAATTTGGTTCTGATTCCCTTTACTATTTGTTTCCAGTAGATTTCCCCTGTATACTCCCTTTGGAAGTTTCTGTATTGTTGTGTGGTCCTTAAGAAGGTGGCCGGTTGAATCGTATGCCCACACCGAAACGTGCGTTGACCGTTTTTGGAAAACTGATCCCAGCCCACAACACCTCAACGGAAAAAAACTTAACCTGTTTTTCCGTCGTCGTTTGTCTTATGTATGTGTTGTTTGCTGGGATGTGGTATGAATGTTGAGTATGGTAGTTTTTGAGTTTGAATGTATGTTAGAGTGTGTGAATTGGTTATGAGGGGAACCTTTTGTATAGGTGTTATTTTGTTTTTATAGAAATGATAAAAACATATCTATTTTTGACACAACAGTGATATCACAATACATGGAAAGAATCGCTAAAATGTATTTGTAGACGTTCTAAAGATATTTGTTGATTATAAGCTGCAAACATGAGATATTTTGAAAAAATATACTAAATTTGATTTCATAAAATACCTTGTATATGTAGTACTATTTTACATGGGGAACATAACCAATAGCACTCGGTAGGCATTGCAGAAGAACTACAGGTTTAGTGGGTGTCTTTTTCTCTTTAGTGTTTCTTTCCCCCGTTGCCCCTTCCTACAAGCAATAATATAAGGGGTTACCTTCTCTTACATGGATGTGGCGGTTGGACCAGAGCAACCAACTTTAGACCTCGGGAACCTGGTTCAAATTTCGGCATTAGCTCAACAACCTGTGACTGCGGGCAAATCACTTAGGGCCATATGTAGGTAAATTACATTTACCGATTCTTAAATACCGAATTTTACCGATTCGGTATTTATGAATCGGTAAATGTAATGTAGGTAAATAATTTCCGATTCGGTGTATGTCAGTATTTTAGAATCAGTATTTACCGATTCGGTAATGGCAACTGGCTTCCCATTCATTCCTATGGGCCTGGAGGCCCATAGGAATGAATGGGAAGCCAGTTGCCATTACCGATTCGGTAAATACCGAATCGGTAATGGGGGAGGCATCATCATGGGTGGCAGGGTGTCACATTGACACCCTGTTGCACCCCTGATTCGTCCATGTGTGCACATGTGGCGCACATACATGCCCAAAGGGCATGTATGTCTGCCACATTCCACACTTCAAATTGCAAAAAAATGCTTTTTTACAGGTATTCGTCATTTACCATCAACTTTTAGTTGGTGGTAAATAACGAATCCCCACACCAACGACACACTCCCCCTACATATCATTTCAGGATTCGGTATTTACCGAATCGGTAAAATTACCGATTCGGTAATTTTACCGATTCGGTAAATTACTGAATCCTGAAATATGCCCCCTACATACCAAGGGCCATATGTAGGAAGCCAAATACCGGTCGGTAACGGGATATTTACCGAAAATCGGCCGTTACCGACCGGTATTTGGCTTCCTACATATGGCCCTTAGTCTCCTGCGCCTAAAAAACACAAAACTGAATGTGTTTGTGTGTAATGTAACATGTGCACGTATAAAGCGCTCTGTTAGGAACACATGGACAGGAGAACAAGGAAGATTCTTCACTGAAGTTTATTCCATAGGATGAGGAGCCCACTGGAACTCGCCTTTCAACATGAGTTTTTCGAAGTAACTGCCACAGAGAGCCGCTGCCTGGAACACTTAATGCAGAAGGATTCAAGAGTGCAAATACAAAGAACGTTTAGAAAGAACATTTGAATCAGGTAAGGAACAGTGAATCACCACATAACAATGTATATATTTATCTACATGTATGTATCACACCTTCCCCCTTATAAAAAAAAACAACAAAAAAATAAATTAAAACAAAATGGGTATATAAGGTTAACAAAAAAATGCATAAAATAAACACCTAACTTTAGTATAAATGAAAATATCTAACTTTGTGGGTATAGACAATACAAACTGGTCTGGGATTGGCAGAGTTATTTAAATTCTCAAAGTCATTTGAAACACAGTATGCAGAGCACAATCAGAAATATCTGAATCTGTAGCGGAAGATCCAACAATTACTGTTGACCCTGGAAAAGAAAAAGCAGATGAAGCGTTTCAGACCGAATCAATGGAAGAAGCATTACTGACATATATATCACCATAATATAACCAAGTATCCTTCTTTGCAATCTCTTTTGCTTTAAGAATTTTCTTTACTTGTACCTCAGTTACTCTTACTAGACTTCTTTTACTCAACCAATCTTTTCTACAAAAGTAAAGCTGACCCTTTTGAGTGTTTCAAAATGTTTAACAAGAGACATGTACTTAAATTCCCCCGTTTTAACGCTATATGGATTTCTAACCAAAACACAATCACCTAGTTAAAATGCAATTTCTTTCATATTGTGTTTTTATCACAACCAGATTTGTCAATATGAGATTGCAATTCCTTCACCCAACCTGGACTTACCAAAGATCTTGGCTCTTATTTATGTATACGTTCAAAAGGGGCGTTTTATGTAATGTGATACGTCCACAGCTTGTGCTTCAAAAATAATTCCACACCAACCCCAAAAGCTAGAGCAGATTGAATCCCTTCTTTAAAAAATGTTTTAATTTTCTCTACCAAACAATTCGAAGTGGGAGAATATAGAGCCACCTGAAAATGTTTGATGTCATAAGAATTAATTAAATGTGTCATGCTTCTTGAGCTAAAATGTGTCCCATTGTCAGTAACCACATTTTTGGGAGCACCTTCAATTGAAAAAATGATTTCATTACAAGACCGGAGGCTACATTATGCAATAACATTTTATATCACCTGTTCACTGCATTCTAGAATTGTTTTCTTTGTAATGTAGTGTGGCTGCTTGTGATCTGCACTAAAAGATTAATGCATAATGATAGCCTCCGTGTCTTTAATGAAATCCAGTATCTCTGGTCATGTTAATAGGAGAATCGCAATTTCCTAAAATTTGATCACATATCAGTACTTGAAGATGGTACAAAATCCATATACACCCACCTCTAGAAACAAATCAACTAAACCAATCATGTATCTTTTCATAGATAGCAAGAGCCCCCTGGGATCTGCAAAGACTAGGGCAACTTTATCCAAAACATTCTAAGGCAAGGGAACGGTGTACAATGGGCTCTCGGAAAGTCTCCAATGTTTGCCTGAGTAAATTAGTAGTACAATCATTGAACCGTTTGACTATTTGTGAATACATCGATGGCCACCAGTTAAATTGTTTCAAACATTTGGCTGTGCTATTCACACCCAAATGGCCCTCATCATGAGCTATTTTGATAAGTGTTTCTATAAGAACAGTTTGTGGTACACCTGTCATTATGCATGAGTGCACCATTAAGAACCAAGAGTTCTTTTGTGACCAGAGCGAACGTTTTTAATGCAGAATCCAAGTTTCTTTCTTTGGGCCAACCTACTTCTATAAAATGTATGATTTTCTGCAGAATCTTGTCAGCACATAAAGCATTTAACCATTCCTGGTATGTGACAGTAGACTAACCATTCACTAAATCTTCAAACATTGCAGCTACACACTCAACCTCTTCTTGGACATCATCATAATCACTAGAAATGGCATTCTAGACAAACAATTAGCTCTCAAGCTTTTGTCCCCCAAAATGTACATGATGTCAAACACATATTCTTTAAGTTGTGATAGTAACCTCAAAAGACAGGCTGACGCCTTACCTGCACGATTACCATTGAAAAGGTATACACGGGGTTTGTGATCAGTGTAGATGGTGAAACTAGCCGCCATAAAAAGGTCTACATTTTTCCACAGCCCATGTGCAAGCTGATGCCTCCCTCTCAGTGGTACTGTAATTATTAGATTGAGGTACCTTCACACAATGAGATGCGAAAGCAATTGTTACTTCTTTGTTATCAACCCATTGTGACAATACAGCTCGCAAGCCAACCTGACTGGCATTCACAGTCAACATACACCTTCTTCCAGAAGCGAATGGGGTTAACAATGGAGCCGACACAATTCATTCTTTGATATTCTCAAATGCTTCCGTTGCTTCAGAACCCCAAGCAAATCTCACACCTTTCTTAAGTAAGGATCTAAGAGGTTGAACTGCAAAAGCATATCTATTGACAAATCTTGAATACTCACTCAGGCCAAGAAATGACCTGAAAGCATCCTTGTCTTTTAGAGGAGATACTTCTTTAATGGCTTGAATCGAACAATGTTTGGATTTGATTCCATCAGATGTGATTTCATGACCCAAGTAGTTCAATTATTTTGCCAAGAGTTTGCACTTGTCTGACCTTAGTGTGAGACCATGTTCCCTGAAAATGGTCAAAACATTCCTTAAAAAGCGTTTGTATTCATGTATGTTGTCTGTGGAAAATAAAACATCGCCTTGGAATCTGAGTTCCCCATTAATACCATTTAAAATGGTGTCCATGTGTTTTTGCAATACGCTGGCCGCTGAAGGCAGACCAAACAGCAGTCTCGAAAACTTAAAGGCTCCAAATGGTGTAATTAAGGCAGTTAACGCCTGTGAAACTGTCAAGCGGCATTTGATGATTTACTCATCTTAAGTCAAGGATACTAAAGAACTGACCTTGTCCTAAATTTGCCAACAGCTCATGAATTTTGGGTAGCGGGTGGCAGTCAACTATTATATTTTTATTCAGGGTGTGCAAATCTGCATAGCCTAATTTCACCTGATTTCTTCCCTATAATTACAATGGGAATAATCCATTCAGACAAGTTAGTTACCTTACTTATACATTCAAACAAACTTCTGTAGCAAAACTTTAAGGTCATCTTGTACACTTAAAGGTATAGGTATCACCTTGTGTGCAACTGGTTCCACACCAGGTTTGAGTCTGATGTTGTGTTTGAACTTTGTGATGTTATCAATGGTTTATTTAATACCTCAGTATAATCTTTAATAAACTGTTCTGTTCAGTTCCATTCTGTGAAGGATGTTCGAGCAAAGAAATATGCGTGGGTGCTCCCACAACTGGGGTATCTGATCCTGGTACCAACGTTAATCCTAATTTCACAAAATCAAACCAACTTACAAGATTCCTTCCTTTTAATGCTACGTAAACCGTTGTAGTAACTTTCCTTTCAAGACATGTTCAAATATCCACAAAATAGCCCAGCATATCAATGTCTTGTTCTCTAAAAGCTTTGGAAGTGACATCAGGAGGCTTCAATTTCTTATTAAGTTCCCATAAATTGAAAAACACAGTTTCGGATAAAATAGTAATAGTGGCCCCCAAGTCAGCCATCATTTTGAGTGAAATGTCACCAATTAACACATTGCAAAATGGACTCTTGACCTTGGATTATTGCTCAGTTTGTAGCTCTACAGTGAGATTTTTTTTTTACATCTTGCAAAGAATCGTCATCAAGATTTACACTGATCACTCTCGGTTGTTTTTTCAAGCTTTGCAAACTCCTTGAAAATGTCACATTTTTTTGCATTTGTTGCAATGTTTTCCAATGGCTGGACAGTTCTTATTCTTACCCAAATGAGCTCTTGAACCACAACGATAGCAAGTTAGTTGACACTTCGGGCCATATTATCAAGATCAGCGTTAAAATTATCGCCGCTTTAGCAGCAGGAAACTGCCGCTAAAGCAGCGATAATGGGCTTGATAATAGGCCCTTGTGAATTTCCATAGAATCCCATGTTCACACCAGAACATGGGCTTCTATGGGAATTCACAAGGGCATATTATCAAGCCCATTATCGCTGCTTTTAGCGGCAGTTTCCTGCTGCTAAAGCAGCGATAATTCTAACGCTGATCTTGATAATATGGCCCTTCTTTTGTAAAGAGCCTGATTTTGTATCCTTTACTGAGACAAAACCTAAGGTGTTAGAACCCGCCAGTCCCTTAACTCTTAAAACAGTTTACACTTGTGACATGTGTGTGCTGATAACTGATGAGCGTTTAATTCCTGTCACGATGTCAACAACTTCCAGTAAAGTGGGATCTCTACAGGTCAAAATCTCTGCTAGGAAAAACAACCATACACCAACTGGTCTCTTATATACTCATCCAATGTGGCCCCAAAGTTACATGTTGAAGCCAATAACCTCAGGGCAAGCACAACCTCCTAAAAACTCTCACCCGCCGTTTGCTTTCTCCTGAAGAAATTGAACCTTTCTAATAGAATATTGGGTTCTTCTGAAAATTTGTGGGATAACCTCCCCACCGCTTCTGTATACACATCCCAATGACCAAACTGATCAAGCGGAGCATCCAATTCAGGAAGACTATTGAATATCTGCTGTCCTTCCACACCTAAATGGTTAAAAAGTAAGGCCACTTTTCTCCTGGGTTCAAATTTGGCTGCATCCACTGCCACTAAATAGTTCTCAAAACAGCAAAACCAATTTTTCCATTTCATGGCCGGTTTCCCTGGGTTTTGTAAAAATGGTGTGATCTGTATCCATGAAGCCATACTAAGCAAAAACCTGCACCAGAGGAAAATAAGTGGAAGAGATAGTGTAGGATAATAATTCTGTTACTGGGTAAGCGGGAGTTACAGGCGCTAGTTATAACTCAGGTAAAAACACTAAAATAAAGTTTCTAAATAAATCACCTTGTGAAAGCTAAAATTTCAAATACAGTATCTTATATGCTCCACAAGTGTTGCTATCATCGAAAATGTAGGCAATGGTGTGCTTGTCACCGATGGTGCAAGCTACAGTATTTACTTCAAGCAAACTTGAATACAGGAGCAGAGTAGCTCAGGTGTGCCTGTCACCGGGGGTGCAGGCTCGCTGTAGCGCAACTCTATGCAGCGCGATGGATCACACTCTTAACCCCTTCAGTGCCCATGACGAGATAGTCTCGTCATGGAGCACGGTCGCGCTGTGCCCATGACGAGACTATCACGTCATGAACCCCGCCCGCTAATTCAAAGCCCGGCACAGGGCGGGGAAAGGGCGGGGCACTGAAGAGGTTAAATGCATAAAAAATGACAGTGTAAACGTCATAAACGTGATGACGCATTCCCCCTGGCCAGGCAAACTGTCCTTGCATGGAGAGTCACAAAATCACAGCACGGCACTTGCCTGACCTAAAGCGCCCACCACAATTGGCTCTGTGCACTGAAAACGTCACCAGGAAGATGACGCGCAGTCTCGCTCCTGAAAGCGCTCGAGCCGAGGGCACGATGTGGCTCCGTGACAGGAGGACACCCGAGAGGACCTCTCGCTGATAATCTAGCCAGTGGGAAAGTTCAATAGCGAGACTGGCACAACAACAAGAAGGCGGTGAAAGTAGGCAACTACGGGGCATATTAGCAAGGGCTGGCGATATAATTATCGCCGCTTTAGCGTCCGTTTTCGGGTGATAAGCAGCGATAATTATATCGCAATATTATCAAGGACACTCTAGCGCATTTCTTTGATGTAGAGCCCGTTTTTTTCACAGCCTTGTCTCGCATCGCTAATGAGATGCAAAGAAGGTGTGGCTGTGAAAACAACACATGAAAACATGAAAACAAGGCAGCTTCGCGATAACAACAAGGAGGTGCAGCGATTAAAAAAATCGCGCTACCGTTGCCTTAACGCTGGAATTTAACGTCTGTTAAATTCCAGACTAAGGCATACTAATAATGATAGGTGGATTATGCTGATACGACCACGGGGTCGTATCAGCAATGTTATCGTTGTTTTCCATGGAACATTGGTGCAGTTCGGATTACCAAATCTCCCCCTGCTTCGACGGACGGAATGATTTCTCAGTCACACGCACATACACACATCATACGCTGGTGGGGCCCATAACACCAACATTCATTCTCTCAAACTATCCGTGCCTACAGAGGGATATCAAATCCCAAACTACAGCTGTTCGCTTTGATAGAGGAAACCACTTCTACTGAATCACCCTAACCATTCCTCCATCAGGAGGTCAATCGGATCATTTAGTTATTATTTAGTTTAATGATGCTTTTAACTCTCAAATCAATCAATAAACATTTCAAAGAAATAATCACCCGACACAGTAATTCAAATAATGATTTTCTTTATCTAAGTTAAATGCAGGTTAAATCCTAATAATGCAATATTATCTTTTGTCATATTTACCTATTCTGGCTAAATGTCGTTCTCTAAGTCAGAACTGGTCCTCAGTAAATTCATCAGAGTTCTAAAGTCTCCGTCCTCTTCCGTCAGCATAAGGATCTCTGATCATCGATTCTCCGTCAATAGCTCGGCGCAAAGTGACGTCTAGCGAAGAGCAGCAGCCTTCCCTCTCTAGTCTACTAATATTTATACTAAAATTTACATATAACAGTTACATTTTCTCATTTCCCAAGCCAACGATTGGCTGAATTCAAATACATCTCAATACATTAGGAAACATTTTCAAATTTTCCCATGTGGAAGAAGTTTCACAGTGAATGTATGGGAAAGACTAATCCCAGGTACAAATTGTATCAGTTCGTTGGTAACCGGTTGAGTTCGATAGTTCATTTGCCATTAGCAACATTTGCTCCACGTTCAGGGACATTGGCACCTCGCCCAGGGTAGTCTTCATGGGCATGGTCTGACAGGTCACACAAGGGACACGAACGAAGTCAGTGCAGGCGCCTTTCTCCATTGTTCAAATGATGAAGTAATGTACTCTAGTTAGGTTTCAGTCGGCGGCCATCTTTTGGTAGGCCAGAATAGTCAACTTTAAGCAAAGAAACACAAAATCGTAATTAATACATAGAAATAATTAAAACAGTGTTATACCCTTGCTAATACCCTTATGTGTATGCATTTATCTAGCCATATGCAACATCCAAAGCCGTTAATGCTGGTTTATTTAAGCGCAAATCACAATAACACTACTCAAGCAACATTTACCGTTTTAATATGCATACAACCTTAGTTCATTCATTAATTTTAGCCATGCATATGCATTCCCACGTGTATTCTTTCTGTTAATAAGGTTGATTTAGTACCTTCACATCAAGCTATTCATTATTATAATTAATTATTAGTCATTTTAATATAAACCTATATAAATGGATTGGGTATATACAAAACATTTTACCCGCTCCATCAATCCCCCCTTTGGTGATTTTTATCACCACAAACAAAACCCACAAAATCAATTTATTTCCCCTTTTACGGAAATTCGAAATGTTTTCTTGCTCAATTAGAATTCTGTTTCTTTTTCATCTTCTCTTTTGGTTTTGTCATACATACTCTCCTTCCATTCATCCAATTCTATTTCATTAAAATCTCTTTCTTGTTTCTTTTCCTTCTTTTTGTAAATTTCTCGTTTAACCTTCTTTTTATTTCTTCTATGTCTACAACTCATACATCCTAATCTAAGTATTAATAATATGAAAATCACACACGTTAATGGAAATAATATTTTCCCTAATATAGTGCTACCTAATTTACCTGAGAAAGCTTTAATAGCAGCCATCTTATTACTAATTCTAGTCCAGATACTTTCAACCTCCAGTGGTTTTATTTCATCATGCAATTCTGTAATATTTTTAATATATACTTTTAGATCCTTGCTTTCATCAGGAATGTAAGTGCAACAATGTTGAACTTTCAGCATTCCACAGACTCCACCCTCTTTTGCCAATAAGATATCAAGGGAAAGTCGATTTTGCATAATCATAGCACGCATGGCAACCATTTCAGTGCTTACCAAAAGAAATCCTCCAGCGGTGCTTGTTGACAAGCGATCCACTATGGTTGACAATTTCCGAATATTATTTGCATTCAAAGATATTCCCACTGCTGGTATCAAGGCTCCAAAAATATCACCTACAATTTCTAACCAGGTTTCTCTTCTGCTACGCATTAGTAGGTTATTTGGTCCACTATTTTCTACTCTATCCATGTGAAAGATCTTTGGAAAGACCAGGCCAACATAACATGTGCCATACCAATGGTCGGGCAACCTATAATAAGCCTTGTTCCCACAAATATAGTACAGTCCAGGAAAAACTGGATCTTCTCCGCCTCTAAATCCCCATCCAGATGCAATAAAATATGTATCATAACACTCACTTGTCCCTATATAATAATAATCATATTGTGATCTTTCTCTCATAATGCATAATTTGCCTTTCTGTGGTGAATCTATAGCTATTGTTGGTCTAGCATCACCCTTTGTCTCCTTTTTCCCATCTATTTCCCAAATGTTTTCCCCTTCCTTATGTCCTTCTGCATTCTTGTGTATTTTCAATCTCCTCTCTTCGACCATATCCAAAAATGTTTTCTCTTCTGTCTTCAAACTGCAAGTTAAATTGTTCTTAAAAATATATTCTAAAGTTAGTTCTTTAGTTTCTATAAAAATCTCACCTAATACATTAGCAGCTTTAGCTGGATTCAATTCATTATTCATGGGCAATTGTCCAAGAATATTATCTATATTAGACAAATTATATTCTAATTTCCCTACTTGATAAAATATACTAGTTAAAACGCTACATGTTATTCCATAAGTTGCTGGGAGGTGATGATAAGTCACCCCTTCTGAAACAGAGGCAGGTAACTGCATGCATACATAGCAATCCCTTACGTCCATTGTTTTTACATATTCATACAATAATTTTGAAAAAACATTGCTAGAAAAATCAGTTATTGACCTATCCTTGTGCATATGCTCAGTGCTTGTTCTAAATGGAACTACCTTTTGTGAACTCTTCACTATGTTAGTCATATTCTCTGTATGTCCCTCTAGCGTATCTAAAGTTACTTTGAAAGAGATAAAAAGAGCGAGTACGCTCCAAAGAAGCATCAATAGTCCTGTACAACAACACCATGTCTTGCACCATCTTCTCATAAAGGTACATCTACTCTTGTTATCATCTATGTTAGCCATCTTGTTAAAATTAACCGTGTCTTTTGACTTAGCCTCTTCTACTCCGCCTCTTGTAGCTTTCCTACAAGAGCTAAGCCCTTATCAGGTGATCCAAATACTTCAATTTCTTATTCAATCCTTTATATTTCTACAAGGACCTGTTTGAAATTACTCAGCTTGGCCTCTCGTCGTTTTTCACTTCCTTCTCGTCATCCACATACAGAATTTCCTGATCTTCCGCTTCTTCTCCGATATCGGATAGGATAACTCTCAGGATTTCCGCTGTTTCTTCTTCTTTCACCACTCTCAGTAAAGTCTCCTCTGGATTTCCTTGACTATCTACCTCTTCTCCTTGTTCAGGCAGTGCCACATACGTCCATTCAGGTGACTTATACTTCTGGTTTGGTTTTCTCGATCGTTTGTTTGCTTCAGACACTTCTGTCTCTCCCTCTTTTTCTTTGTGCTGACTGGTTACTTCATTCACTTGTTCAGCTTCCGAGGGTTTGACTCGTGTCAATCGATATCTCAGTCTCTTAATTTTGTTTGGCCAAAGATCTCCTTTAGCATTCCTTCTTGTTTTGCCGTCTTTACTGTTTCTTTCCTCAATCCAAGTTCTCTTTCTTAGAACTCGCCCCTCTGGTATTTCAGTTTCACTGTCTTCAGATTCTGTCTCGTTTGGTTTTTCTTTTTCAACAGTCTCTTTTTCCACCTCTTGTGTTGGCCCTACTTCTGTCCCTCCTCGGGTCTCCGGCACGCAATTTTCCTGCTGACTACTTGTCCCTTCACCTAGCTGGGTGTTCCTACACCTCCTCGGGGGTCTTCCGCAATCTGTCCCTCTCTCTCTGTGACTGTCCCTTCTTCTCCTTCTAGTATTTTCTCAGGCGGAACTTCTTCTACTCTCTCATCTGGTGTAAATGTTACTTCTGACTGGACATTCTTTTCGTTTCTTCTTTCTGTGCTCAC
The DNA here is from genome assembly GCF_964204655.1 of Triturus cristatus. NCBI lineage: Eukaryota > Metazoa > Chordata > Amphibia > Caudata > Salamandridae > Triturus > Triturus cristatus. The sequence goes on from NC_140589.1 coordinate 47,299,321, forward strand.
CACTGGCGTTTTGTTCGTCTCCAGAATCTGAACCATCTGAAATCTGCAATCTCTTCCTCAGAATTTCTTCTCTTGGAGTCTGAACTAGTCTTGGCTCCTTTTCCCCTCTTTCAGGATTTTCCTTTGACTTTGCATTCGCATCGCCTGAATCATCACTTGATCCCGAATCATCGAAATATTCTTTCCCAATGCTATCGGCTGGATTTGGAACTCTCAATGTGTGACTTGCATGGATCCAATTTTCCAATCCAGCACACTTCACGGCAGTTGTTGTAGTCAAGATGACTTGCCTTGGCCTTCCCCACCTTGGAACCAAGCAATTCCTTCTTCTGTGGACTTTTATTCTCACCCAGTCCCCTAGGCTCAAATCATGGGCTAGTTTCTTTTCAAGTGTGGTGGCATCCGCTCCAACCTGGTGAAACACAGAATGGACTGCGTCAGCCAGGCCTTTACAGTAATCCAAAATCAAGTCATCAGTTATAGTCATCAGCTTGTTGACTGGTACAAACACGTGTCTCATAGCTCGTCCCATAATGATTTCGTGGGGACTCAAACCTGTAGTTCTGTCTGGAGTAGATCTGATTGTCATCAAAACTAGAGGCAAGACATCAGGCCATTTCATTCCTGTGGCTAAACACATTTTCCCTAATCTGTTTTTGATGGTACCATTCATTAGTTCGACCACACCAGAAGCCTCTGGTCGGCAGGCACAATGCAGTTTTTGTTGCACATTCAATGCTTCACAGATCAGTTTCATAATTTCATTATAAAAGTGCCCTCCTCTGTCTGATTCAATGGTCACTGGGAACCCGAACCTTGGGATGAATTCCCTCAACAAGAGCTTGGCCACTGTGATTCCATCATTTCTTCTGGTTGGGTATGCTTCCACCCACCTAGAGAACAGACAAACTACCACCAAAACATACCTCAGTTTGTTATAAGGGGGCATTTCAATGAAATCTATTTGCATTCTGGTGAAAGGTCCTCCCTCCCGGCCTATGGTGCCTAGACTCACCACGGTTTTCCTTCCAGGATTGTACTGCTGACATATCAGGCATCTTTGACAGAGACTCTCTGCTATCAACCTGAATTTTGCATTGTACCAGGTCTGCTTAAAAGCCCTTATCATGGCATCCCTTCCCAGATGTCCTTGGCCATGATACATCCGTGCCATGGTTGACATCATGCTATCAGGCATTACTGGTCTTCCATCCCGATAGACCCACACATGATCTTTCTCCCTTGGTGCACAACCTGCTTTTACCCACTGCTTCATTTCTTCATCTCCTGCTTCATCCTGCAACTGCCTCACCTCATCCCATGTTCCCACAACGTTAGTAAACATTAAGGAGCAAGAAGACATTTCCCTTTCCTTTGACCGATTAATAGAATACTGGTTTCGTGCACAATACTGAGCCATGTCATTTTAAAAGCGATTCCCTGTAGTGATGTAATCACTTCCTTGACCATGAGCAGCACATTTTACCACAGCCAGTTCTTTGGGCATTTGTATTGCCTCAAGCAATTTTCCAACCACTTCTGCATTCCTTATGGGAGTTCCACTTGAGGTCAGGAAACCTCTTTGTAGCCATAATTGGCCAAAGTCGTGGACAACTCCGAAGCCATACTGGCTATCAGTCATCACAGTCACTCTCACATTTCTCCCACTTTTGCATGCTTTTGTCAATGCCACTATTTCTGCTACTTGAGCGGATTTAACTCCTTTCAAGAGTGATGCTTCTATAACTGCTGAAACTGTGCATACTGCATATGCTGCACTCAACACTCCTTCATCTGTTCTCAGACAAGATCCATCCACAAAAAACACATAATCACTTTCTGGCAATGGCAGATTTCTTATGTCAGGTCGAGGTTTCGTGCAATAGTCAAGCACATCCAGACAATCATGATCAACATCATCTCTTACCTCCACTCTCTCTGCATCAGGCAAAAGTGTAGCTGGATTCACATTCACACATCTTTCCAGACTCACATTGGTTGCACCTAGAATGACCTTCTCATACTTAGTCAGCCGACTATGTGACAGGACATGTGTTCGACTCCTTGTTAAAAGGATCGCCACACTGTGAGGTACAAACACTCTTACTGGATACCCCATCACGATTCCTTCACTCTGCTCTAGGCTTCGGCATGTAGCAGCTACTGCTTTCAGACATCCTGGCAGACCTACCGCCACTGGATCTAACATTGACGAAAAATATGCCACTGGTCTCCTTTGCCTTCCATGTTTCTGTATTAACACTGAGAGTGCACATCCGTTTCTCTCACTGCAGTACAACTCAAACGCTTTCTCATAGTCTGGCATTCCCAGAGCTGGAGCTTCACAAAGACTGTTCTTTAGCTGTCTGAATGCTGCCAATTCTTCTTTGTTTAGTTCAAGGGGGTCTTTAACCTCACTTTTCGTCAATTTCACCAATGGTTTGGCAATCAAGGAAAAGTTACTTATCCACTGTCGACAGTAACCAACCATCCCTAGGAACATTCTCACCTCTCATTGGGTCATTGGAGCTCTCATTCCTCTAATGATTCTGATCCTGTCTATGGTTACTTTTCTCAGCCCTTTTTCAATGGTATGACCCAAATATTGTACTTCTTTTTTACAGTATTGCAATTTTGTTGGAGATACTTTTAGTCCTCCATCTGCCAAATGGTTCAGTAAAGCTATTGTGTCCGTTTCACAAGCTTCGCGTGTCTTTGACGCCACCAATAGGTCGTCAATATACTGAACCAAAACCGAATTTTCAGGCATGGTAAGACTTTCCAGAGATTTCTTTAGCAACTGATTGAAAATAGAGGGGCTCTCTGTGTACCCCTGTGGGATGCGGCACCATGCCAAAATACGCTTTCCAAACCGAAATGCAAAAATCGGCTGGCTGTCAAGATGCAACGGAATAGAAAAGAAAGCATGACACAAATCAATTACTGTGTACCATTCTGCATCATGGGGAATCTGATACAAAATCACTGATGGATTTGGAACAATGGGACAACATGACACAACAATCTTGTTAATCTTTCTCAAATCTTGCACAATCCTGAACTTCCCATTAGGCTTTTTCAGTCCCATTATAGGTGAGTTACATGGACTGCTCAATATTTCTCTGAACACTCCTTGCTGGATCATTTTCTCAATTAGAGGTGTTACTCCTGCAATTATTTCGGGTGTCAGTCTGTATTGTGGAATGTTTGGGAAAACTGCTCCTTCCTTTACAGAGATTTTCACTGGGTCTACATTTCTCATCAGGCCTACATCTTCTCAAGTGAAATCCCAGACTGCTGCCTTCACTGTCTGTTTCAATTCTGGGGGCAATTCATCTGTATTGAATATTGCATAGGTTCCAGCAACCTCACTCTCTCTGTTAGCTATGGTCATTTTATACAGAACATCCTCATCTGGTGTTTCAAAAGCTATTCCGTCTGGTGTACAGAATATGGTGCAATTCATTTTGCACAACAAATCCCTACCTAGCAAATTCACAGGACTGGTGTCACACACCACAAATCGGTGCATGTCTGAAAATTTCCCTATTCTGACCTTTACTGGTTCAGTAAGGTACGTTCTAATCTGGGTGTTTGATACACCAACTACTTGGATTGTTTAATCCGAAAGAGGAAGATTTTTCACGTCTGCTGATCTGACAGTAGATTGCGTAGCTCCAGTGTCTACTAGAAAAGTAATGCTTTCATCATTAACTTTCCCATCCACAAATGGTCCTGTCTGATCTATTTCTAGAGTTGCGCCAAGTACGCACCCTTCTTCCTCTTTTCGGCACCGTCAATAAGTCTCCTCTGACTCACTCTCGTCATTTCGCAGCCAGTATTGTGACACAGCACTCGCGCGTTGCGGTTTGTTTACCTGTTCTTCATTGTAGAATCCCGCTTCCTTGCTATATCTTTGGGTGTTCCTGCTTTGCGGTAGTGGCGGTTTTGGCACCTGATTCTGTGGATTAACAGCCTTCTGCTATTGCGGCGGTGGGCCACTCCCCTCACACTGCACCTGTGAATTCAATGATGGATTTTCATTATTAGTACTTGGTGGATATTTACACTCGGATTTCCAGTGCCCTAACCTTCCGCAATTGTGGCATGGAAATTTCTTTTTAGCTTCTTCTATATTACCTTTCCCTTTTCCTGGGCCAAATCTCGGTTTAATGCCTGGGTTATTGGCTTGTTCAACCAGCTGAGCTTCCTGTCTCTCTGCGACTTTCACTTGAGCCCACATTGCCTTTTCTTTTAGTTTTCGCTGCTTTGCCTCAATCTCATCACTAAAGTATTTAGCATGCCTTAGGATCTCATCTATTTTCTTGCTCTGCCAGTCCACGGTATGCTGCTTAATCATTTCCCCAATTTCTGGACGTAGACCATACACAAATCTGTACACAAAATGACTCAGGTCCTTCTCTCCCAGATTGTCATCCCCACTGAACTGTTTGAAAGCTAATATTAGCCTTGCATAGTATGCGTGAACTGACTCTTTCGCTTCGTGATGGGTTCGATCTATTTTAACCCAGTCTGTTTCTTTGGGAGGCACTTTGTTTTTCAAGAACACCATGACCTGTTCATATTTCTTCATTACCTCTGGGTCTGGTGCTCCTGTTTTGGGACCTCTCGGGTATTCTTTAGTTGGCCAATCTATGACTATCTTGCATTCTGCCCACAAGTCTGCTGGCACTATTATATCAAACAGACTATTCAGATCAATCCACAGCACTTTTGACAATTTAACAATCTGTCTACCTGTCTGTACCACTCGACCGGCTTTTCTCGCAATCGAGGGAAGTCATTGGTGTAGGAGAGTAGGGTCTGCTATCCTATGGTCACCCCAAATTTTTGCTTTTTGCTTCACTGGTTTTTGACATATTGAGGCTGTGGGCCTGCCAATCAGACCCCCAGCCTGCTGTTCTCTCTACTAAATTTACACTATGCACCCTAGGTGCATAACCAATTGGAAGTGGATCACCCTGTGAGCCCCTGTACCAGTGTACACTAGGTACCCAGGGCATTGGTGTATCTAAGGCCTGCCAGGGGCTCAAGCATGTATTATGCCACCCCAGGCGTGGCCTAACAAATTTGACACAACTGGCTGATCACTCAGCTGGGGTAAGTTGGTGTAACCACCTCTTACTTAGGTGTAGTATACCTATACCTAACCTTAAATGGGACACATGTTAACCTATAAGTCACTCCTATGGCAGGCCTTAACAATCCTGAAGGCAGAGTGCTTGGTTCCATGTGAGATGGTGCTCTGGCATGAGATGAGCCTGTCTGCAGTGGTCGGAACAACTTCCTTCTACTGTTTCCAGATATCGTCATACCATATACTCTTAAGTGCATTATGAACCTCGCGGTTAAATGCTAACTTGGGTTTGGCTTTATCAAAACATGTCGAGTAAGGTGTCATACGAATTGGAATACTAACCCCTCACCAATTCTGGCGACGGGGTTAGCATTCCACCCTTCTAGAGGGACACGACATGTACAGTACCTGAAACCCGGGTAAAATCAGACATAGCCTCAGCTCCACAAAATGGATGCTGCCACCACAGACACAAGTCTGCCCTTCTGCTGCTGGGAGTCCTTCCAGCTTGGGAGGTGTGGACAAAGGGTTTCCTGCCAGGGGAGGTGCGTGCACCACCCCAGACAGGATTTTGTGTATTGGTCAGGTAGGGCTTGAAAGAAACCAGACATGCCTGAGGCTCACAAGGAGCCTCGGTGCATATGCCAGTTCAATCCGGTCCTGGGGCACACCAGTCCCGGGCCTGGGGCGAGCTGGACAAAGGATTGGGGGTGTAACCACCCCCCTTCCTGGTCCCACCCTTAGGGAGGGACCTGGCAGGTAGTCCGGCCCCTAGAATCCGCTTAAAGGTAGGAGCTGTGTCCTAAGACTTCAGACATCCTGGAATCAACTTGAAACTAAGAAGAAGACGGGAACTTCGACGCTCTGCCGCACAGAGGACTGAAGCCAATCTCCCCTGTGGTCAGGGAGTGACCACCTTGCTAACGCAAGCACCATCCAGCGAATCAACGTCTGCTTTGCCGCCGCCTCCCGCCGGAGCCCGAGCCCAGAGACTGACAAGAACTGGACCTCCAGACCTCTCACCGCCCGATCCACAGTCCCTGAAAAGAGGAGACCCGTGGAGGCACCGAGACACGTGGAGCCAGCCATCTTGAAAAGACCACGACAAGCTGCGAGCGCAACAACCGAGGCTCCCTCCAAGTTGTGCTTTGGGATCTGAGAAGCCCAACACCCGAGCAGCATCTGCACCAAAGGTGAGCCCTCCAGCATCTCCACGATCTGCGTGGGGCCCTTCTGCATTTTGCCACTCGACGCGCCTACCCGGTTGCTGGCCCGCTGGCTAGTGGCCATCTTGGTGACGAACTTCAAGAAATACACCACTGGTCTAGTTGCTCCAGAATGGCCCCTTGCTCCCCTCCAAAGGAGCAGTCCCTCTGACCTTGCTGGTCAGAACCATCAGCTTATTTTGTTTTCCACAACAATTGCTTTTGCCAAGGCTTGTTTGCTTCGACCAAGTCGCCGACACCGCCGACAGCGAGAGCCTGCGTGGGACAGCTCGTGAACCGACTCCTGGACGTTGTCGACCTTCAGGGACCACGTGGCTGCAGAGACAAGCTACACCTTTCTTCCTGTTTGCACCCGACATCGCCTGGTACCCACCTGGTGCCACGCTGGTCACTGGCTAGTGACTGTGAACACTGTCCCCTCTGCTTACAGGTCTTCTACAACTCCGATCCACTCTTGGATCCACCGCATCTCTTCCGGACCGATCGCCTGCAGCATCTTTGTCCACAGGCTCCATTGAACAGATAGAAGAAACCCGACGCACTTCGACACCTACGCACCCGCTTCCTGTGGGTGAGGTAAAGCTGGCACTCCGGTGCCCAAGTGTAGAGTATCATCTCTAGTGTCTGTGTTTCGAATCTTAAGTTCATAGTCCATCCGTAAGATCCTTTTTGCAGTAACTTTGTACTTTTTACGCACCCATTGAAAACCTATGGGAGCACGCGTGTGACTAATTGCTCTGCACACGCAACCCGTGGACCTCCTGGTCACTAACTGAAGTTAGCTCCTTGTAGGCCCAGCGATTCTAGAGGCCCTAGGCCTTTTCCCTTTCCTGTTCGTGGTACTTATACCACTATTTTAGTATATGGTTTGAGCGGCCACCAAGGCCTATCCATATAAAGTGCAACTTCTGTGTATTCTACTGTAATCTTGTTTGACGATTTGTGCTCCTGTGCTCATAAAGAGACTAGGGGTTACTTTGAGAAATAAATACATATATATTTTGAATATATATCTGTGTGGTGTCCTTTCATTGGTACAAAAGGGGGTTGCATTTGGTAAAACAGCTTGCTTAACACGCTTCACGAGTTTAGCCTCAAAGACTGCTTAGCCTACGCTACCACTAGGGCAGCTAGTCCGAAAAGGTTGACTTACAACCACACCATAAGGGTTGCTTGGCATGGTACAAGGTGGTCACTTTAACTAGTGAACATCATATACCAGGCCAACTTCTCACATTGGTGAGCAGCGGTTGGATTTGAGCTTGCTGTGTTTTACCATTGTAATCTCTTGGTTACCAATTGAAAGATCACATAGGTACCTGTAGGTACATATAAAACAAGATTAAATATACTTAAGTTCTACTGAACTTAGTTGTTGTAGAGCAAAGGGAGTAGCACACCCTGACTACAACTACTAGATAGGTTTAGTAGGTAAACCCAAGTGTAGGTAGATTGCAACACATCCACCCACACTTAAGAGCAATGGCTGGGGCAGAGGGGTCCACTGTACCCATCTCTGTTGAGAGTGACCCCCAGAGGGCACCATCCATCTTTGCTACCCTAAATCAAAATGAGCTCAGGCAGTTGGCAAATATCAGGGGCCTTAAACAGCCCAAGAATCCTACTTCTGCTGAACTCAGGGAGCTTTTACAGGCTGATGAAGATCAGAAAGCTCTCAGGAAAGCCTCCCAGTTTGCCCCCTTAGGGACAGGAACAGGAGGCCCCCCTTCTGAAGATGCTACTGAAGTACCCCTTTCCAATAGCCATCCCTTAGATGAGAATCATACTACAGAGGAGGAAAGTGGTGGGGATACAGAGGGTAGTGAGGATGAAGGGAGAACTAGCCCAGTGCCAAGTGTTATACGTGGCCCAGCTAACTTAAGGCTATTGGGGACTGACAATGGGATCCCCCCATTGGATCTCCCCAGTGGACTTAACCAGGGGCTTGGGAGGCAAAGGAATCACTCAGGTGAATCCAATGCTTCTCATACCTCTAGAGGCTCTCAAGGTCACTCCAGGAGAAGGATGACCACCCCTCAGAGGAGGGAGCATGAGGCCAGAATGCAGGAAGCCCAGCTGAGGATCAGGAAACAGGAGCTAGAGGTAGCCCTGATGGAAGAGAAACTGAACAAAGCTAGGCAACCTAGAGAGAGTGGGTCTATACCCACTGGTGGCAGCATTGTCCCTAAGGACAAAGATAGGGTCTTTGATAATAGGAACCTGTCTAAGGTTGTGCCCCCCTACAAAAGTGGGGATGACATCCACAAATGGATGACTGCTCTTGAGAGAGCCTGCAAAGTGCAGCAGGTTCCTGAAGACCAGTGGGCAGCAATCCTCTGGCTCTCCTTTGAAGGAAGAGGCAGAGACAGACTCCTCACTACTAGAGAAGAGGATGTCAAAAATTACAGAGTCCTGAAGAGTGTCCTAGTTGATGGGTTAGGCTTAACCACTGAACAGTACAGGTTAATGTTCAGAGACACCCAAAAGACACAGACTCAGGACTGGTCTGAATACATTGAATGTGCCACTAAGGCTTTGGAGGGTTGGTTGCTAGGAAGTAAGGTATCTGATTATACAGGATTGTACAATTTGATGATGAGAGAACAGATTTTAAATAACTGTCAAAACCAGCAACTGCATCAACACTTGGTTGACTCTGATCTGACCTCTCCCCAAGAATTGGGAAAGAAGGCAGACAAATGGGTCAGAACCAGGGTTAAGCAAAAGAACCAGAACCAGGGCCAAGGGGGTGATCAGAAGAAAACAGACCAAAAGGGTGGAGATCAGAAATCTAAAGACCAGAAGTCTTCAACAGGGCCCCAAACTAATGCTAAAGAGGGTGGGTCCCAGCCTAAAGGGAAGAAGAAAGAAGGTCAAAAGAACCCCTGGTGCAATCATTGCAAGAATACAACTCACTGGACTAGTGATTGTAAGAAGGGTGGAGCCCCCAACACTGTTGCCCCTAAGGCACCTGCTCCCAGTACTACTGTTAGCAGTGTTGGTCCCCAGACAAAGGGTGTAGTGGGAATCACTATGGGAACTGAAGGAGATTCTGACTTAGACAGAACCCTGACACAGGCAGTCCTGATCTGTGATGGGGACATAGATTTGTCCCTGACTGTGAGCCCCAGTAACCTGGGCAAGTACAGACAGACCCCTTTAATTAATGAAAAAGTGGCTCAAGCCTACAGGGACACATGTGCCAGTGTCACTATGGTGACACCAGGCTTTGTGGACCCTGGACAGTACATACCAGGTGAGAATTACCTGGTGACCAATGCCAGCAATGCCACTACTTCACATAGTGTGGCAGTTGTTAACTTCTCATGGGGAGGGGTAACTGGCCTCAAAAGGGTTGTGGTTAGTGCAGATCTCCCAGTAGAATGTTTGTTGGGCAATGACCTAGAGAGTTCTCTATGGTCTGAAGTGGAGTACAGGACACATGCAGAGATGTTAGGTATATCACCACATGTCCTTGCTGTGACCAGGTCACAGGCCAAAAAGTGCCTTACTGAACCTCAGGTCTTGGATCCTGGAACAATGGACCAAGCACCTACCAAGAAGAAGAACAGGAGGGTCAAGGCTGTGCCTTCCCCCCTGCCTCAGAGTGATGATCAACCTTCCCAGGAAGCTGATCTAGAGAACCCTGAAGGAACTGTCCCTGAAGAGCTTGAACCTGATCAGGTTGAGTTTCTGGGGACTGGGGGACCTTCAAGGGCTGACTTGAGGCAGGCTCAGTTATCCTGTCCCTCTCTTGAACCCCTCAGACAGCTGGCTGCTGCTGAGGCTGCTGGGAATGCTCAAGGTACCCATAAAGTGTATTGGGATGATGGGCTCCTTTATTCAGAGGCTAGAGACCCCAAGCCTGGTGCAACCAGGAGGTTGGTTATACCTCTGCAATTTAGGGGCTTCCTTCTTACCTTGGCCCATGATATTCCTTTAGCAGGACACTTAGGCCAGAACAAGACTTGGGACAGGCTTGTCCCTCACTTTCACTGGCCTCATATGAATGAAGATACAAAGGAGTTTTGTCGCTCCTGTGTGACCTGCCAAGCCAGTGGCAAATCAGGTGGCACAACAAAGGCCCCCCTAATACCACTACCTGTGGTGGGGGTCCCCTTTGAAAGAGTGGGAATAGACATAGTGGGTCCCATGGATTTTCCCACTGCATCTGGGCACAGATTTATACTGGTGGTAGTGGATCATGCCACCAGGTATCCAGAGGCAATTCCCCTTAGGACCACTACAGCACCTGTTGTGGCCAGGGCCCTGCTGGGAGTATTCTCCAGAGTGGGGTTTCCTAAGGAGGTAGTTTCTGACAGAGGTACCAACTTCATGTCAGGATACTTGACAGATATGTGGAAGGAATGTGGTGTCAACTACAAGTTCACCACCCCTTATCACCCACAATGCAATGGGCTTGTTGAGAGATTCAACAAGACCCTAAAGGGTATGATCAAAGGATTACCTGAAAAGCTTAGGCGAAGATGGGACATCCTTCTACCCTGCCTTCTGTTTGCTTACAGAGAGGTCCCACAAAAGGGGGTTGGCTACAGCCCCTTTGAATTGTTGTTTGGGCACCCTGTAAGAGGCCCACTGTGTTTAGTGAAGGAAGGATGGGAGTTACCTCTCAAAAAGCCTAAACAAGACATAGTGGACTATGTACTTGGTCTCCGCTCCAGGATGGCTGAGTATATGGAGAAGGCATCAAAAAACCTTGAGGCAAGCCAGGCCTTACAAAAAGCTTGGCATGACCTAAATGCTGTCTTGGTTGAGTTTCAGCCAGGACAGAAGGTATGGGTGTTGGAGCCAGTGGCCCCAGCAGCACTCCAAGACAAATGGTCTGGACCCCATACAATCCTGGAAAAGAAGGGAGAGGTCACCTACTTGGTGGACCTAGGAACTCCCAGGAGTCCCCACAGGGTACTCCATGTTAACAGGTTAAAAGCATATGTTGACAGGGCAGACATGGGCTTGCTCATGGCTACAGATGAGGGACAGGAGGAAGAGAGTGACCCTCTCCCAGACCTGTTGTCTCAGAACCCTGAAGATGGCTCAGTTGAAGGAGTGACCCTTGGAGGCAACCTCACTGCCCATCAGCAGACTGAATGTAGACAAGTTCTACAAACATTTCAACACATGTTTTCCCTAATACCTAGCCAAACTGACTGGTGTACCCATGTGGTGGACACTGGTGACAGTCTGCCTGTAAAGAACAAGCTTTACAGACAACCTGACCACGTCAGGGACTGTATAAAGGCTGAGGTACATAAAATGCTGGAATTAGGTGTCATTGAACCCTCAGAGAGCCCCTGGGCTAGCCCAGTGGTTCTGGTCCCCATACCTCACACCAAAGATGGCAAGAGAGAGATGAGGTTCTGTGTGGACTACAGGGGTCTCAATGCTGTCACCAGGACAGATGCACACCCTATTCCAAGGGCAGATGAGCTCATAGACAAACTAGCTTCTGCTAAGTTTTTGAGCACATTTGACTTGACAGCTGGCTATTGGCAAATCAGATTAGCTGAGGAGTCTAAGGCCAAAACAGCATTCTCAACCCCAGGTGGGCATTATCAGTTTGTGGTGATGCCCTTTGGTCTGAAGAATGCACCTGCCACCTTCCAAAGGCTGGTGAACCAAGTCCTTACTGGGTTGGATGACTTTTGTGCAGCATATCTTGATGACATTGCTGTCTTTAGCTCCACCTGGGAGGATCACCTGATCCACCTGAAGAAGGCTCTTGAGGCTCTGCAAAGGGCAGGCCTCACTATCAAGGCTACTAAGTGCCAGATAGGGCAGAGTAAGGTTGTGTATTTGGGCCACCTTGTAGGTGGAGGCCAAGTTCAACCACTGGAGAGTAAGATACAATCCATCAAGGACTGGTCCCCTCCAACCACCCAGACTCAAGTTCGAGCTTTCTTGGGCTTGACTGGGTACTACAGGAAGTTTGTTAAGAACTATGGGTCCATTGTGACTCCTCTTAATGATCTGACATCCAAGAAGATGCCCAAAAAGGTTCAGTGGACAGTAAGCTGTCAAAAGGCATTTGATGACCTGAAGGAGGCCATGTGCTCTGCACCTATCCTGAAAAGTCCTGACTACTCCAAAGAGTTTATTGTCCAAACAGATGCTTCTGAGTTGGGTGTGGGAGCTGTGCTGTCACAACTTAATGTAGATGGTCAAGACCAACCCATTGCTTTTATTAGCAGAAGGTTGACCCCCAGAGAGAAGAATTGGTCAGCTATTGAGAGGGAGGCCTTTGCTGTGGTGTGGGCCCTGAAGAAGTTGAGGCCATACTTGTTTGGCACTCACTTCAAGATTCAGACCGACCATAAGCCCCTCTTGTGGCTAAATCAGATGAAGGGTGAAAACCCCAAACTGCTTAGGTGGTCCATTTCCCTACAGGGTATGGACTTTACAGTGGAGCACCGGCCAGGTACTGACCATGGGAATGCAGATGGTCTCTCCAGGTACTTCCACTTAGGACATGAAGACGAGACTGGTCAAGGCTAGTTTAATGTCCCTGCGTTTGGGGGGGGGGGTTGTGTAGGAGAGTAGGGTCTGCTATCCTATGGTCACCCCAAATTTTTGCTTTTTGCTTCACTGGTTTTTGACATATTGAGGCTGTGGGCCTGCCAATCAGACCCCCAGCCTGCTGTTCTCTCTACTAAATTTACACTATGCACCCTAGGTGCATAACTAATTGGAAGTGGATCACCCTGTGAGCCCCTGTACCAGTGTACACTAGATACCCAGGGCATTGGTGTATCTAAGGCCTGCCAGGGGCTGAAGCATGTATTATGCCACCCCAGGCTTGGCCTAACAAATTTGACACAACTGGCTGATCACTCAGCTGGGGTAAGTTGGTGTAACCACCTCTTACTTAGGTGTAGTATACCTATACCTAACCTTAAATGGGACACATGTTAACCTATAAGTCACTCCTATGGCAGGCCTTAACAATCCTGAAGGCAGAGTGCTTGGTTCCATGTGAGATGGTGCTCTGGCATGAGCTGAGCCTGTCTGCAGTGGTCGGAACAACTTCCTTCTACTGTTTCCAGATATCGTCATACCATATACTCTTAAGTGCATTATGAACCTCGCGGTTAAATGCTAACTTGGGTTTGGCTTTATCAAAACATGTCGAGTAAGGTGTCATACGAATTGGAATACTAACCCCTCGCCAATTCTGGCGACGGGGTTAGCATTCCACCCTTCTAGAGGGACACGACATGTACAGTACCTGAAACCCGGGTAAAATCAGACATAGCCTCAGCTCCACAAAATGGATGCTGCCACCACAGACACAAGTCTGCCCTCCTGCTGCTGGGAGTCCTTCCAGCTTGGGAGGTGTGGACAAAGGGTTTCCTGCCAGGGGAGGTGCGTGCACCACCCCAGACAGGATTTTGTGTATTGGTCAGGTAGGGCTTGAAAGAAACCAGATATGCCTGAGGCTCACAAGGAGCCTCGGTGCATATGCCAGTTCAATCCGGTCCTGGGGCACACCAGTCCCGGGCCTGGGGCGAGCTGGACAAAGGATTGGGGGTGTAACCACCCCCCTTCCTGGTCCCATCCTTAGGGAGGGACCTGGCAGGTAGTCCGGCCCCTAGAATCCGCTTAAAGGTAGGAGCTGTGTCCTAAGACTTCAGACATCCTGGAATCAACTTGAAACTAAGAAGAAGACGGGAACTTTGATGCTCTGCCGCACAGAGGACTGAAGCCAATCTCCCCTGTGGTCAGGGAGTGACCACCTTGCTAACGCAAGCACCATCCAGCGAATCAACGTCTGCTTTGCCGCCGCCTCCCGCCGGAGCCCGAGCCCAGAGACTGACAAGACCTGGACCTCCAGACCTCTCACCGCCCGATCCACAGTCCCTGAAAAGAGGAGACCCGTGGAGGCACCGAGACACGTGAAGCCAGCCATCTTGAAAAGACCACGACAAGCTGCAAGCGCAACAACCGAGGCTCCCTCCAAGTTGTGCTTTGGGATCTGAGAAGCCCAACACCCGAGCAGCATCTGCACCAAAGGTGAGCCCTCCAGCATCTCCACGATCTGCGTGGGGCCCTTCTGCATTTTGCCACTCGACGCGCCTACCCGGTTGCTGGCCCACTGGCTAGTGGCCATCTTGGCGACGAACTTCAAGAAATACACCGCTGGTCTGGTTGCTCCAGACTGGTCCTTGCTCCCCTCCAAAGGAGCAGTCCCTCTGACCTTGCTGGTCAGAACCATCAGCTTATTTTGTTTTCCACAACAATTGCTTTTGCCAAGGCATGTTTGCTTCGACCAAGTCGCCGACACCGCCGACAGTGAGAGCCTGCGTGGGACAGCTCGTGAACCGACTCCTGGACGTCGTCGACCTTCAGGGACCACGTGGCTGCAGAGACAAGCTACACCTTTCTTCCTGTTTGCACTCAACATCGCCTGGTACCCACCTGGTGCCACGCTGGTCACTGGCTAGTGACTGTGAACACTGTCCCCTCTGCTTACAGGTCTTCTACAACTCCGATCCACTCTTGGATCCACCGCATCTCTTCCGGACCGATTGCCTGCAGCATCTTTGTCCACAGGCTCCATTGAACAGATAGAAGAAACCCGACAAACTTCGACACCTACGCAACCGCTTCCTGTGGGTGAGGTAAAGCTGGCACTCCGGTGCCCAAGTGTAGAGTATCATCTCTAGTGTCTGTGTTTCGAATCTTAAGTTCATAGTCCATCCGGAAGATCCTTTTTGCAGTAACTTTGTACTTTTTACGCACCCATTGAAAACCTATGGGAGCACGCGTGTGACTAATTGCTCTGCAGACGCAACCCGTGGACCTCCTGGTCACTAACTGAAGTTAGCTCCTTGTAGGCCCAGCGATTCTAGAGGCCCTAGGCCTTTTCCCTTTCCTGTTCGTGGTACTTATACCACTATTTTAGTATATGGTTTGTGCGGCCACCAGGGCCTATCCATATAAAGTGCAACTTCTGTGTATTCTACTGTAATCTTGTTTGACGATTTGTGCTCCTGTGCTCATAAAGAGACTAGGGGTTACTTTGAGAAATAAATACATATATATTTTGAATATATATCTGTGTGGTGTCCTTTCATTGGTATAAAAGGGGGTTGCATTTGGTAAAACAGCTTGCTTAACACGCTTCACGAGTTTAGCCTCAAAGACTGCTTAGCCTACGCTACCACTAGGGCAGCTAGTCCGAAAAGGTTGACTTACAACCACACCATAAGGGTTGCTTGGCATGG
The DNA here is from genome assembly GCF_964204655.1 of Triturus cristatus. Lineage (NCBI taxonomy): Eukaryota > Metazoa > Chordata > Amphibia > Caudata > Salamandridae > Triturus > Triturus cristatus. The sequence goes on from NC_140589.1 coordinate 47,314,887, forward strand.
TACAAGGTGGTCTCTTTAACTAGTGAACATCATATACCAGGCCAACTTCTCACAATTGGTAAATGACAAAATATCCTGTCTTGTCCATGGGAGATGCACGTATCCCCCTCCTGGAATCTCTCTCATGGGGAACTCTGCCACTACCTTTTCCTTTTCTCTCACAGGAAATGCTGGAAAAGTTGTCTTAATGATTCTCAGAGTTTCCCTCACTGGTGTATCCACATTTGGTGTTTCTAATTCCTGCCTGTAGGGAGGTGGACTTTTGTAAAACATATCATCTAAGACATCGTCCTCTGTGTCATTTGCTCCGTACCTTCTGGTTTCTACATTGTTTTTCTTTTCTATGCATTTTCTTCCCTCACTTTCCCCTGCAGTTCTCACTGGAAACAATCCTTCAGTCATACTTGCGTCTCGCCACCTTCTCATTCGATCACAATGAGTTTCACAATCGTTCGGCCGTCCGAACATATATCGGTATCTACTGCCATTTCTCTGTTTTTCTCGCTCATGCATCTCGTCTCCCACTCTGTTAACGCCTCAAACTGCGTAGGCCTAGGTCACGGATCTAAGCTCATCATCCTCTCCCTCAAATTCCTTAATATTGCCAAATTAAAGGAACCATTTTCTGGAAACGCTAATACTCCGTCTTCCTTTGTATACTTTGCCCAATTGTCTAACCAGATGCAAGTATGGTACCCATATTTCGCAACCATGAAAGATGCGGGGGTTTTCGTCGGAGGAAGTAACTGCCCTTCCCTAGTCACAATCTCTTTGTCTTTCACGAACCAATTTCTTATTTTGCTAAACAAAGATTTTTTCTTTTTCTCGGGTGAATGATAATACATCTTCCTTTCTTTCGTGATCCCTTTAGTCTTTTCTGCAACTGTACGATCTTTAGTCCAATAGCAACGCGACTCTCACTCACGCACCAATCCTGGAGCGTCTACGTCACTGTCACAATCTCCAATCCCTGCGCGACTCACACTAACGCACCAATCCTGGAGCGTCTACGTCACCGTCACGATCTCCAATCCCTGCGCGACTCACACTAACGCACCAATCCTGGAGCGTCTACCCCTCTAACCAGCTGTCCAATCCCAGCGCGGTCTTCCTGACGTCAGCAGTCGCTGCAGCAGCTCCTGCTCCTGACTCCTGTCTCCAGTCTACCCCTCCTTTACAAAACTACTCGGTAGACTTTGTTTCAATTTTACAATATTTGTTAGTTACAACATACAAACATCTCCATTGTCTGCTCCACTAACCACAGAATAGCAAAAGACCTTTCCCACGAAAATCCTGTTTCTCCGAGAGCAGCGCTTACCTCTGCCCTACTACAGAATCATTACGTCCGTTGGCAAAGTAGCGCATCCCTCTACTTCACCCTTCTATCAAGCATCAATTAACTGTTTTCTCCGGAATTAAGACACATAGTTGGAAACGCAATGCTCCTGAGAAATAAATCCAGAGTTCCGCAATTAACCCGAATGCTATTTCATTCACGCACTTTCACGCAAGAAAATATAGTTCATTCACACAGAATCCTGTCTTTTCCGAGAACAGCGAACAGTCTGTCCTACTACAGAATTATAACATACGTTAACAAAGCAGCGCTTACCTCTACTTTATCCTTCTAACAAGCTCAGAGAACACCTGCTACCTTTTCAGTGATAAGCGTATCGGTATGCCAATTGGTTTCCTGGTACCTAAGACCAAAATTTCACAAGTAACCCTTCGCTATCATTCACACTTCTCTCACACAGAGAATTTCACTAATGGCAACACACGGCGATGTCACCAAATCGAACCCAGACAATGCGCCGTGCAACTTCAATTGTCACACGTTTCTCCCGTGTACCTACGGGCAACTACAATCCCGTCTTTCCCGAGAGCAGCCCTTAACTCTGCTCTACTACGGAACTGTCACCTATTCCCGACTTCCTACCTCCCAGAAGCCGTACAGACGACATAAAACTCAATACGACTTCCACATATAGTGTTAGTACATTTATCAATACCAATCAATAATCGATAAGCTATATACATGCCAAAATCATCAAACCAAAACAATAAAAACCATCTCTAGCTACCAGAAATACTGGTGCAGTTCGGATTACCAAATCTCCCCCTGCTTCCACGGACAGAATGATTTCTTTCACACGCACATACACACATCATACGCTGGTGGGGCCCATAACACCAACATTCATTCTCTCAAACTATCCGTGCCTACAGAGGGATATCAAATCCCAAACTACAGCTGTTCGCTTTGATAGAGGAAACCACTTCTACTGAATCACTCTAACCATTTCTCCATCAGGAGGTCAATCGGATCATTTAGTTGTTATTTAGTTTAATGATGCTTTTAACTCTCAAATCAATCAATAAACATTTCAAAGAAATAATCACTCGACACAGTAATTCAAATAATGATTTTCTTTATCTAAGTTAAATGCAGGTTAAATCCTAATAATGCAATATTATCTTTTGTCATATTTACCTATTCTGGCTAAATGTCGTTCTCTAAGTCAGAACTGGTCCTCAATAAATTCATCAGAGTTCTAAAGTCTCCGTCCTCTTCCGTCAGCATAAGGATCTCTGATCATCGATTCTCCGTCAATAGCTCGGCACAAAGTGACGTCTAGCGAAGAGCAGCAGCCTTCCCTCTCTAGTCTACTAATATTTATACTAAAATTTACATATAACAGTTACATTTTCTCATTTCCCAAGCCAACGATTGGCTGAATTCAAATACATCTCAATACATTAGGAAACATTTTCAAATTTTCCCATGTGGAAGAAGTTTCACAGTGAATGTATGGGAAAGACTAATCCAAGGTACAATTTGTATCAGTTCGTTGGTAACCGGTTGAGTTCGATAGTTCATTTGCCATTAGCAACATTTGCTCCACGTTCAGGGACATTGGCACCTCGCCCAGGGTAGTCTTCATAGGCATGGTCTGACAGGTCACACAAGGGACACGAACGAAGTCAGTGCAGGCGCCTTTCTCCATTGTTCAAATGATGAAGTAATGTACTCTAGTTAGGTTTCAGTCGGCGGCCATCTTTTGGTAGGCCAGAATAGTCAACTTTAAGCAAAGAAACACAAAATCGTAATTAATACATAGAAATAATTAAAACAGTGTTATACCCTTGCTAATACCCTTATGTGTATGCATTTATCTAGCCATATGCAACATCCAAAGCCGTTAATGCTGGTTTATTTAAGCGCAAATCACAATAACACTACTCAAGCAACATTAACCGTTTTAATATGCATACAAACGTAGTTCATTCATTAATTTTAGCCATGCATATGCATTCCCAAGTGTATTCTTTCTGTTATTAAGGTTGATTTAGTACCTTCACATCAAGCTATTAATTATTATAATTAATTATTAGTCATTTTAATATAAACCTATATAAATGGATTGGGTATATAAAAAACATTTTACCCGCTCCATTAACATCGCTGGAAAACCAGCGATGTTCCATGGTAAACACCGCTATCGCTGAAATGTTATCGCAATAGCGCTATGTATTGTTAATATAGCGTTATCATGGCGATAATTTTCAGCGATAGCGGCGATAATATTTCTACCGCTATGTGGGGCCCTTGTTAATATGCCCCAAAGTGCGCGTAGTGAGCTCCTCTGACCATACTCGTCGTCAAAATGTTAGGAAAACAACATGGACAGGAAGACGAAGAAGATTCTTCACTGAAGTGTATTCCACAAGATGAGGAGCCCGCTGGACGTGCCTTTTAGCATGAGCGTCCCGAAGCAACTGCCGCAGAGAGCTTTATGCAGAAGGAATCCAAAGTACAAATAAAAAGAACGTTTACAAAAAAACATTCGCAACAGTAAATCAGCACATAACAATATATATTTAAGTACATGTATGTAACACACTCTTTTATCTTTGAGTTATTAAAAAATAATCAAAAGAAACAACACATCACACTTTATCCTCGTCCCGTGCGCGCGTATGTTTTGAGAACTGCTTTCGTGACGTCACGGACGCGGCTGTGGAGGATTGGGTAGACGTTCTGCCAGTTATAGGATAGGCGGGGTTTGCGGATGTTCGCTGTAGCGTTTTGTTGACAGGCAGCCATGACGGATTGGGTAGAGGTGCATGGAGTTCTAAAGGATATTGCGGTGTTAGTCGGATGCTCAGGTTGTTGTTGTGCTGTTGCCAGGCAGTCATGACTGATTGGGTAGAGGTGCTTAGAGTTCTGAGGGATGTTGCGGTTTTAGGCGGAAGCTCGAGTTGTTGCTGTTTTGTTGACAGGCGGCCATGATGCATTGGGTAGAGTTGCCTAGAGTTATACAGAGCATGCGGCGTTAGGCGGAAGGTCACCTCGGCGCTGCTCTGTTGACAGGCTGCCAGTGCTGAGCTGGCGCAGCTGATGGAGCGGCGTTTGGCAGAGTTCAGAGCCGCACAGAGAAGGGCTAACCCCGGCGGAGACCGGGCTGCCGAGTCTTGCTCCTTGATGGGGTTCCCTCGAGGGGAGAACCGCGGCCCGGGCCCGCCTCTAGAGCCGGAGGAGAGGAAGGACCCGCTCAGACCAGAGGTGAGGACGGCAGACGGTCACAGCTCACCCGCCACAGCCCGCAGGAGGGACGAGTACAGGACCATGCAGAGTCCAACCCAGAGACTCATACAGAGTGGGCTGAGCAGAGACTGCGAGTGGAGTTCAACCCAGAGACCCATACAAACCCCAGCAGAGACCCATACAGAGGGGGCTGAGCAGGGACCCCCAGCAGAGTCCAACCCAGAGACCTCCTAAAGAGGGGGCTGAGCAGAGACCGACCAGCAGAGTCCAACCCAGAGACCCATACAGAGGGGGCTGAGGAGAGACTGAACAGCAGAGTCCAACCCAGAGATCCATACAGAGGGGGCTGAGTAGAGACCCCCAGCGGAGTCACCCAGAGACCCATACAGAGAGGGCTGAGCAGAGACCCCCAGCGGAGTCTAACCCAGAGACCCATACAGAGGGGGCTGAGTAGAGACCCCCAGCGGAGTCACCCAGAGACCCAAACAGAGGGGGCTGAGCAGAGACCGAACAGCGGAGTCCAACCCAGAGACCAATTCAGAGGGGGCTGAGCAGAGACCCCCAGCGGAGTCCAACCCAGACACCCCCTAAAGAGGGGGCTGAGCAGAGACCGAACAGCGGAGTCCAACCCAGAGACCCATACAAAGGGGGCTGAGAAGAGACTGAACAGCGGAGTCCAACCCAGAGACCCATACAGAGGGGGCTGAGCAGAGACCCCCAGTGGAGTCACCCAGAGACCCATACAGAGAGGGCTGAGCAAAGACCCCCAGTGGAGTCACCCAGAGACCCATACAGAGGGGGCTGAGCAGAGACTGAACAGCGGAGTCCAACCCAGAGAGCCATACAGAGGGGGCTGAGCAGAGTCCCCCAGCGGAGTCCAACCCAGACACCCCCTAAAGAGGGGGCTGAGCAGAGACCGAACAGCGGAGTCCAACCCAGAGACCCATACAGAGGGGGCTGAGCAGAGACCGAACAGCGGAGTCCAACCCAGAGACCCGTACAGGGGGGGCTGAGCAGAGACCCCCAGCGGAGTCCAACCCTGACGCCCCCTACAGAGGGGGCTGAGCAAAGAACGAACAGCGGAGTCCAACCCAGAGACCCATACAGAGGGGGCTGAGCAGAGACCCCCAGCAGAGTCCAACCCAGAGACCCTTACAGAGGGGGCTGAGCAGAGACCCCCATCGGAGTCCAACCCAGAGACCCATACAGAGGGGGCTGAGCAGAGACCCCCAGCGGAGTCCAACCTAGAGACCCATACAGAGGGGGCTAAGCAGAGACCCCCAGCTGAGTCCAACCCAGACACCCCCTAAAGAGGGGACTGAGCAGAGTCCGAACAGTGGAGTCCAACCCAGAGACCCATACAGAGGGGGCTGAGCAGAGACCTCCAGCGGAGTCCAACCCAGAGACCCATACAGAGGGGGCTGAACAGAGACCCCCAGCGGAGTCCAACCCAGAGACCCATACAGAGGGGGCTGAGCAGAGACCCCCAGCGAAGTCCAACCCAGAGACCCATATAGAGGGGGTTGAGCAGAGACCCCCAGTGGAGTAGAGACCCCCAGCGGAGTCCAACCCTGAGACTCGTACAGAGGGGGCTGAGCAGAGACCCCCAGTGGAGTAGAGACCCCCAGCGGCGTCCAACCCAGAGACCCATACAGAGGGGGGCTGAGCAGAGACCCCCTCCCCCAGCGGAGTCCTACCCAGAGACCCATACAGAGGGGCTGAGCAGAGACCCCCCCCCCCCCCCCCCCCCAGCGCCAAAGCAAAGATTCAGCCCTGATGCCACTGAACACGGGACAGCAGAAGTGGTCTGGACCAGTGGTTTATCCTGGTCCAGACACGAGCATTGCACACTGGGATTTGAAGTCCTGTTTATTGCATTATAAAACCTGGACCACAATTCCCAGAATGCAAAGCAAAGCTTTGGACGGGAAACGTGCGAGCTTAGCACACAAGAGAATACAGATTGGCTCACATGGACTACCCCTAACTGCACATTGAGGGGAGCGATTGGATGTTCAGGGCAACAGAACAAGCAGAATCCCTGCCCCACCCCTGTTGCACCCGTTCAATTTCTTCAGCTTTTCACTGGTCGACTAAAATAATTCCTGCTTAACTTCCTAGAGGAGGGCCAGCTTGTCCGAAACTTGTAGTTTCATACATACCTGTGATAAGTTGTCCTGCCTCCTTAGTGATGGCAAACTTGTGCTTGTGAGAAGCTAATCTTCCCCCAGCACAATTTGTGCCAGGAGGGAGCATCGTAAGCCACCAGGCACATCCTCTGCCAGTTGGGGCGACAGGTCTCGGAGGCGGAAATAGATGCTCTTCATTCGCTCTTGATCGGCCACTAGTCAAGTAGGGCACATTACCTTGTACTGGGAGCCATACTTAAGACTACCGCCCTCTTACGATGCTCACATTAGCTAGAGGATGCACAAACCCTTAGCCAGGAGAGCAATGTCTCTCTTCAGTTGCGCCAGAGGAGAGGAAGAGCATAGCCCACCGTCCACTCCCAGCTCAGGAGATTGAAAGATACAGCTGCACAGTAGGAAACATGATTCCTCTCTAGGGACCTGATCACGAGTAGGCTGAACTTGTCATTCAATTCCAAGGTGTCTGGTATTTATTAGATATTATAATTCTAAACACATATTGGCAGCGAGGGAACCTGTTACTGCACCACCTGTAGTAGTTACTGGGTACCTAACAAAATAAGGAACCTAGAAGGATCCTAAAAAAGCCTACCTGGACAAAGATAGGTGCTCCATAATTAATAGAGTCCTACACTAGAAAAAACCTTTTGTTTTTCTATAGTCCCCTCACTCACCTAGGGTTGCCCCAGGGTGACATGCTTCATCATAGGGGTCCTCCCAGGCATCTACTGCCTGGGGCGTGCTGCAACTTGGCGAAATACGCAGGAGCACTTATATTTTCAACTATGTGTGGTGATGTGTAGTGCTGTGCTATGTGGAGTGAAAAAAAGGGAAAATTATAATAAAAATTACCTGGATAGTGAACCCTAATTTTATTCTGCTCCTATCCGGTAAATGCAGATTAAAATGGGGCTAGTAATAGAGTACAGTAACGTTATGTGTGCCTGTCCCTAATTACTTGGTCGACATGTTTCGTGGTTACCCCAACCACTTCCTCAGGACCGCGCAAGGACCAGCCTTGCGTGTACCACTCCGAGTTGTTACAAACAAATCACTCAGTATGCGGTGTTCCTGGGAGTCACTAGGTTCAATAGCTGATGGTGCATTCTAGACAAATATCTAGAGCCTCCTTGCCCCAGCAAACACCATGGAGTAGAATTATCCCTCCTGAAAAAAAAAAAAAAAAAAAAAAAAAACTACGACCCAATACTTCGAAAGAAATCCTGGTATTATGGGTATCGTATTTGATTAACAAATAGTTTAATAACAATACAAATTAGTGATTTGTTTGTAACAACTCGGAGTGGTACACGCAAGGCTGGTCCTTGCGCGGTCCTGAGGAAGTGGTTGGGGTAACCACGAAACATGTCGACCAAGTAATTAGGGACAGGCACACATAACGTTACTGTACTCTATTACTAGCCCCATTTTAATCTACATTTACCGGATAGGAGCAGAATAAAATTAGGGTTCACTATCCAGGTAATTTTTATTATAATTTTCCCTTTTTTTCACTCCACATAGCACAGCACTACACATCACCACACATAGTTGAAAATATAAGTGCTCCTGCGTATTTCGCCAAGTTGCAGCACGCCCCAGGCAGTAGATGCCTGGGAGGACCCCTATGATGAAGCATGTCACCCTGGGGCAACCCTAGGTGAGTGAGGGGACTATAGAAAAACAAAAGGTTTTTTCTAGTGTAGGACTCTATTAATTATGGAGCACCTATCTTTGTCCAGGTAGGCTTTTTTAGGATCCTTCTAGGTTCCTTATTTTGTTAGGTACATTATAAAAGGAGGAAAAAGCCTGCCTCCCTATCCTCCTACTCCCCTTCCTTTAAAGTGGTAGTTACTGGGTACACAAACCGTTTTGCCCAACTCGGTAGGTCAACTACCAGATGGCCCAAAATTAGATCCATTTATTTACATTAGAGAGTCAACATGAAAAAGATTGTGCAAACACGTAACATAAAGCCAGAACATGAGGCAAAACAAGCAAATAATTTGTCTTTTATATCCCTTTATTCTTGTACTCATGCAGGGTAAGTAAAAGTGCAGCAAACATGCTTCACACTATCACGAGCTTCCTTAGGGCAAGTTCCAATAAAAATGTCGTCAGATGCTAAATAAGGATTTTGGTGCTTACATTTTTAGTGTATTAATGACATATGGCTAGGTATTGAAGTAAATTATGTTAAAAGAAAAACATGTATTACAGCTTACTCTACTCAGTTACTTGCTGTGGAAATTGTTCGGCCAAGGGTTATGATGGATTTCGGATTTATAGATATGTTTTAGTGGTCGTGTATTGATGATTTGTTCATTGTAAGATTTTAATTAATCATGCAATAAAGTTATTATTATACTTTACTCAATTGCTGAAAAACAAGTAGCAAGCTTAAATAGTTTGGTTACAGAATTACTGAGCATAGTAAGAGGTTCTGAGCCAAACTAGAAAAGTTGTTAAGAAAAAATAACCACTTTTATTTGGTCTACACAATACTTTAGTACTGCAAAGTCTGCAGAAAGCTTCTTGCAGAACTTTATTAAAAGCTTCCTCCATCTAAGTTCTCTTAATTGATGCCTGAGAAAATTGTAGGCTACTGGATAGTACCCATGGCCAGTACTGTAATTCACCAGTGGGTCACAGGCACCACCTTCTGGGTACAAGATATGATCCCAAACCCTATACAGCAATCAAATCAAAATCAAATCAGGGAAATTTTTTAAGCGCACATATCACTCGGAAGTCTCATGGCGCTTGCAGACAGCTCTGAGAGGTTGCTTGATTAGTTGTCAAATAGCATTCACCTACCAAAAGCAGCTCAATGTTATCCAGTGGGTAGAGTGCTCATTTTCTGCTTCATGTTAACTGCTGTGTTTTTTTTACTGTCGGGCAACGGGTGTGGCTAAGGAGCAAGATGTAGATAAGCAGTTATCCAGCTCCATACATATCTGCCCTGTTAATCCTGGATCAACGAGGGACTGCTCTTTAGTGCTTCACTCTGTGGTAACTTGGCAGAGCAGTTCGAGGCTACTCAAGGTGGTTATGTAGGTTGTAAGACACTTTAATGTCCTTTAACAAACGTTTGCCAGTTATTGATTTAAAAAAGAAAGATACTTTGACATACACAAGAACGACATTCTACAAACAAAGTAGTGGTTAGCATTGTCCCATGTCCCTGCAGCATTTGCTCCAGAATGGACGTTCTGTGACTACCGTAGTAACTAGAAAGCTGTCAATGTAACTTTCGAGGGAAAGGCGTTTCTTGTAAAGAGAGAAGCCAAAAGACAGCAGTGCATCTGGTGGATTTAATCACCACACTCTAAGCACTAGGGATGTCTGCGCACTGGAAGAAGCAGCACCTGGGCTGAAAGCGACAGGGCCTGTTTGATGAGCTGGAGTTAACAGATGCAAATAAAAAAGGTTGATCAACCCATGAAGCCTGACTGTTTAAAGTTGACACCACCAAGAGAGATCCAAGAACGTGCAACTGAGAAACCGACGCAGGCCTGCATTACAAGCTGCATAACAATGATGTCCATTTGAGAAACGACCCCCATGGATCTTGTGACTCAATATAGGATTGCCTACTCTCCAAAGTGATCTTTTATTAACAATTAGGCTTTGTCATAGACTATTGTAAGTTTGCTTACGAAATGATAGTTCAATTTTAGCACATTGAGGGCATACTTCCCTCTACCTTTTAGCACGTTTTCGCACTTTAGCACATTTATATATTAAGCCCCAGCCTTGTGGACTTGCAGGGCACGGTTGGATCAGACTTCACTAATATATAAGAGTACATTTTTGTACATGACCGAATACTTATTTTTTACACGTGTTACTGTTGTGGTTTAAAGCTGCAGCTAAGCAGGACTAAATCGTGTTTTCTGTAGCCATTCATTTTAGTGCTAAATGCAGGTGGTGTAAATATACCCTGCTGCCCTTGTGATTCCCTGGGGCATTTTCTACGGCTACTTTCCATGGCCTTACTAGAAAATTAGATTAATCTGTTGGGTGTAAAAATATTTACATTATGTTTGCAAAGAAATAGCATACACAGTATGACACTATATGTCAATCACAGCACACAGAGTGATAATACCAGCCAGAAACATTCAATAAATAAAAGAGAAAAATATATAGAGACCACACAGTAAGTGAATTACTACAATACAATGTGTAATGTACCACTCACCTGGGAAAGTTGAGGCCCGCCACTTATAAAGGACTGCGCAGATAGGGGGGGGGATTGGATGCTTCCAAAATAGATTTGTGGTAAAAAGTGAGCACTATATGTCGAAAAGTCAAATTTTTGAGGCTGTGAGAGTCTGATCGGTGAGGCAGAAACTTTTCAATTGTTCTTCCTTTGTGACCATTCCGATGCCAGCAACGACATCATCCCATAGATATTACTGATGGTATTGAATTTATTTACCCAGTTCCTCCTTCCAAGTCCACGTAGTACAACAATATGGTGCTGTTAGATGCAGGCATGAACATGACATTAGTGGCCTATGGGTTATGGTCTCGTAAAGGGATATTTACTCTTTCCAAGGTGTCTTATAGATGTCACATTCTTGATCCAGATAACACCTTTATTGTCATTTCCAGTGTGGGGTAGAAAACGATAACAAACCTCACGAGGCTGTTGAAAAGTGGAACATTGGTTAGCTTCATTAATACACATTGCAGTAAGGGCTTTTAACAATTTCATGCTGAGTCCCTCAGTTATCTTTCAGGTAAAATAAACACCCCATATGCCACATTCCCAGATTTGGGAATGAGAGACCATTCGTCCTGTGGCCCGCTTTGTATCCTTCTCTAAAGAGGCGATCAGCATTGGTGTGTTGCCTTCCTCTAAGAAATTGCATAATAGCAATGGGATAGGAAAGAATGTGGACTCCTAAGCTCCTCATCTCTTTCACGAGAGTAGGGACTGCTTTTAGAAACTTGACATGGTATGATCCTGCTCCTAGTGTGTTAGTGGGAACTGTGGGACAGCAGAGAGAGAAACTCCCTGATAATCCAACCACGTTTATCTTTTTGTGTCTAGTAGCCCAGCTGCTAGACATCTGAGATACATCGCAGTGGTGTATGAAGATACGGGTCCTAACGCAGAGAAGTGACCCAAAGCACTGCATGCTTCTTCCTCACTTGCAATCCTGCCATTCATGTATCGTCCTGGAAAAGTGTCCTGCAGTGCATCACGAGGCATACCAATTTACTTTATTCAAATGCACACTGCACATTGGAGCTTGGTGCATGGCTGTTGGCACTGAACGCGCTGTACGGGCTGCATGTACTGGAGAATTGGCTTCTATCCCATCTGCCTGCAGCGCCTGGTGACTCCTCAGCCATGCGCTGTCAGCCAGAATGGGAAGGAACTCTTTTACCCAGAATTGAGGTAAACCTTATTCAAGAATATGATCCGATCCAAGGTCTGCCGTTACTTGTGAGTGTGTACATTTACAATCTGCCTGAACACCAGTCCACTGTTTGGAACTGTGTGTAACAGTAGTGACTAATCGGGGTATGTCCAATGAAGCATATAATAAGTGACTTCTGCTGAAGAAGTATGGTAACACTACTTGAAGTGATGTCAATAAATTAGTACATTAGGGATTACATTTCTTGTTGATTTGACACTGAAACACTTGGGAATCATATCTCTTTGCTGTGTTATCTTCTTTTATTTTTTAGTTTCCCTTACTTCCTGGTTATTAAATAAAGTCATATTCTTTCTGAAAAGGAATAACACTGAGAGGCCATTGTTGTATATTGGTTGTGATTACTCTGCCATGCGGTACCTGCACCCCAACCCGAGTCACTCCGTGGCCTGCTCATGTAGAGTACCATTTGGAAGTCGAGCATACAGAGAGTCTTGTCTAGTGCAACAGTACTTTAGTCCTTGGGAGGCTAAGTAGGCAATACCTGGCCCAGTATTTGGAGAAAACGTCCTCGCAGCTCTGTTTGAATTGATCTTTCAGTTATGCATACTTTACCTCTGGGATTCGCGCTTGTGCACAGTATGTTCCTTTGGCCTCAGTCCTTCAGGAAGAATCAGCTGTAGGGGGCGAGATGGTCATTACTTGTCGTCCATCTTTTCAGCCCCTCCATCCTAAAGGTTTCAAGAAGTAATCCATATATATTGGTGATTTATGAATGTGACTGGCTTACCTTAGTAAGCTGACTAGTTGTCTGCTCATGTCGCTCTCCTTCAAATGACCCCCCTCCCCCGCCATTCGGTTTTCCCCATACTCCTATTCGCTTCTTTAACATTAGTGTCACTGAGAAGTTAATGCTTCCTGGTGTTTGCTCCTTCTGCTTTTACTGTCGAGCGTCTTTGCTGTGGCTAAAATACGTAAATGGTGAGCCTGTTAAAAAAAAAAATGGCAATATGATAATTTGTTGGGCCTTCTGCTCATGTTCCCTTTAAAAACTTTTGCCCTTGAATTTCTTTTTTAATTAATTAATTTAAATGATTCAAGTCATGGTAACCAAATGTGTTATTCCACTTAAATATACGTGGGTCAGTTTGTTTTCTGTGTACCCTGTTTCTCTTTGTTTGTTCCTACTTCTAAGATCTTATACAAACGATACACAGGTACAGTAACCGGATTATATGTAGACATTTCACAGCAATTTTGTTTCTTTGCTCTCAGTGTGTTTTCAAGAAGCTTTTTTCTGATTTCCTGTAATCTTTGCTAATTCGCTTTTCTTGTGTTTTAGATAGCACCTTTACTCCCGGCCAGTTCTTTCGAAGATGGTTCTGACCCTCAACAGTCCAAGCCAGCCGGCTCTCTGCTGACAAAGGCGCTTCTTCTAAAGTTTCTCCTCTGGTTGGTTCTTCTGGGCCTGTTTGTGGAACTTGAGTTTGGCCTGGTCTACTTTGTTCTATCCATGTTTTATTGGATATATGAAGGGATGCGTGGACCCGGAGAGAAGAAAGCCGGGGAGAAGAGTGCGTACTCTGTCTTTAATCCAGGCTGTGAGTCCATCCAAGGAACTCTGACGGCTGAACAGCTTGAAAGGGAACTGTATTACCAACCATTGATTGGATTTTAGGTCTGTATTTACCGAAAGAGTTGGCTGCGTAATAATCACACAGCATCACTTTGTGTGCCTTAATATACAGCGAGACCTAAGGACCAATGCCTTTTTGAAAGTCACGTCAGCTGTGATCTTTTACTTGCAAAGAATGGCATCCGAGTAGTTGCTTAATGGATTTTATGCATCCGTATACCCAACTGCACTCAGTGGATTCCATCTTATTGTTGATTCAGTCTACTTACTCAGGGCCAATACTACACCCGTTCAACTTACTTCTGCGAAAGGACCATCGATGTATACTGGTGCAGGTTTCTTTGCTGCTGGATGTCCCATTATTCCATAAACATTGGGTGGCCATCTGTGGTGTATGTCATTACCTGGCCATGCGGTTAGCTGGGAAGATTGATTGTATCTGAGTTCTATGTGGTGTATTTCTGTCTAACTAAAGAAGCTTTGCAAACAGTCATTAACTGTGTTCAGCTCAAGTACCACTACATCATAAATGTTTAAGTAAATGTCATTGACTGCATAATAACATTCACAATATTCCTTATTGTGAGAATTGCTGATTAATGATAATAAAAAGCCAGCCCGCCTTACCTAGATGGAGAGAGCGAACCATCTACATAAAGAAGGTAATTTAAACTTACACAACACCCACTTTTTTTTAGTAGTTCATGTGTGTCAGTCGAATTCTGTTTGCAGCCTTCATGCTTCTTTGTCCGGGTTTAATTAGTTGCAGTTCTGCTTTAGTTGCTAACATCCATTGCAGCACTGGTTGTACAGCAGTTTTAATTTGCTTTACTTTTAGACCTCTAATTATAGAGTGTCTGTTACTGTGAAATGTCATATCTGTTTTAAAAATAAGGGTTGATTCAGTGTTTTTACACAAAGAGAATAAGAACCCTGCAGAGTATTAGAATGTCCTTGCTGTGCAGAGCTTTCATACTCCAATCAAGAACAGAAAGTGACAAGGGGTTATTAAGTGGATGCACTGTTAATGTTTAAAAAGGTACCAAGTAGCCATGTTGTCAATACACATTTAAAAACACATAGTAATGGATTGTTTTGTTGTTCTGCGTGAAGGTTCTTGGCAAATATTGTCCTCGGTTATTTTATATATAGAATATTGTTGAAAGGGTTGCATAAATTTCACTGATTTTATTTTTCTAGAAATGGAGGAACATGCTAAGGCACTGCTGTTATTTTAGGTCTCGCTGAGCCCAGCGCATGCGCTGGCTTGGAGAGACATATTGTAGGTGACTTTTTTAAGTGCTGCTGGCTGGCCTAACGCTTGCGTGCACGTGAGCGTGCACGCGCGCAGCTGCCATGTGCTAGACCAGCCAGCAGCACTCAGGAACGCCTTTAGAGCTTCATCGCGATCACTTTCGCTTTTACAGCGATCATGATCGCATTGACTTTCGTGTTTTTTTGGAAACCATTGGCCGTGCGTGCACACAACTCCCACTTCTCCTGCCGCACGCGCGGCCAATGCTTGTTTTTTTTTGCAGTTCTCTATTGCGCGTACTTGACCCGAAGGTATCAGAGCGCTGTATATGACCACCTAGTTGCATTACAAACGGACACATTCTTTTCTAGGCATGAGGAGATTAAGTGATTTGCCCAGGATCACAGAATGTTCAAGTCTCCCGCCAGACTCGAACCTGGTTCCCCAGCTTTAAAGTGGCCTGCCTCTCAACTGGTAATAGATGGGGCTGTCTACACCCCGGTTGTTGCACGCCTTTCTAATTGCTGCTTTATGGTAACTCTTAGAGGATGCACTGGCTATAGGTGTTTCTTTATTTCATTGTGAAGTATTTTTTGGGTGTGACGCATAGTTGGACTATGGTGTGAGTTAGTTCTTTATGATAGGTTACGCTCCTGCCCCCTTTCCTAATACCTATGCTACGTTTGTGATCACTATGTAAATAGGTTCATTTCACTTTCCTTCTTTTGACCCTTTGAATGAATCCAAAACAGTTGACTGTGCCGGCGCTTACTTTTTAGGACCATGTCCAACAAATTAATGTTCGCAACTGTGGACCCACCGCAGCTGTATGCCTTAGTCTGATAAAGTGACCAGGTGCTGTTCTGAATGTGTGTGTGTGGGGTGGGGGGTTGTTTAGGCGTGCTATCGTGAGAGCGCAACAGCCCCCCACTGCCCCTGGCGTCGCCTGTTTGCTGTTTGTTTGTTTACTGAATTCTGTAGTGAAGCGTTCCAAAAGTTCGATGTAGTTCCTAGTGCGTTATTAACCTTAGAGGTTTTTGGACTTTTAAGTCAAACGATCAAGTAAAGCGTGCTATGCAAACATTTCGAAGCGCCCCTCGGCTGCTGCCCCCCGCCAGCACAACCCTGAACCCCCAATTGGAGCTGCCATAATGGAAGCTCTTCCTGTTCCTGCTGTCTAGGACAGTGCATCAGGAACCAATCGACACAGCGACCCCTGTCATGAGATGCAAGCAGAGCATCGTTGCCATGGCAACGGAAGTTTACTTTTCACGCTGTCATGTATGTAGCCCACATTGTTCCTGTTTGTATGTTTGCTATTTTGAACTACTGCTGACCCGCCTCCCCCCTCCCCCACCCCCCCCTCCAGGCTGTGAATATTGGTAATTGTTCGTAAGTAACCAGGGTATCAGATCAAACCCTGAAGCCGGTAATGTCAGCCAGTACCAAACTGTCCTACTCTGAAGTCACCGCTTGAGTAGCGCGCCGTGACTAATGTTCTGTGATGACATGTAGTAATGCTTTGACAAAGATGAAAACAGGATTACAAGTACCAGAGAGCAAAGTTTACAATCAGACCCGGTAAGCAGCAGTATGTGCCTGCGAGGGGAGGAGTGGGAAGAAGGTAAGTGGTAGACAGCTGCGCACAGTCCATAAAATAATTATTCTACTTTAGTGTATTACGAAACAAAAGCATGCAGAGTCCAATTTTCAAATTTAATATAGCCACAAAAGGTTGCCAAACTCTACTCCACGTCTCACAAAAATGGTGCAAAATCCCTGTTTTTTAGGTCTCGCCTGACCCAGTGCATGCGCTGGTCTAGCGAGACATTTTGTGAGGGCTCAAAAAAAGCTACCATGGCCAGCCTAGAGCTACAGTGCATGTGCGCGGGCGCGCGCTTAGGAGCAGAGACTGGCAAACCTCGTCATGCTCATTAAGCGCCCGCGATCACTTTCGCGACGCCCCTTTGATGTTCTTGTTCAAAGAACATCAAAGAACATGTTGTTGTGTTAATATTTTGCTGCGCCCGTTTGACTTACAATGTGCTTTCTCTTTCCACAAACTCGATGTTTGTGTTCCTTTATTTTGAGATGCTTTTAGTATTACTGTTTTGTGACTTAAAGAACGTTAAGGAAATGTTACTGTGAAACTGGACAACGTTCATAGTGTTTATTTCTGATCGCAGCGGCTGCTTCATGTCCGTTGCACCATTCAGGGAGTCCTTTCGTTGGCGCTTTCATGAGGACATGATGAGGAAGCTGGAAACTTTTGGCACATTCTCTTTAAAAGCACAGCATGTTGGCGACTGGTTAATCGATTAGACCTATGTAGCGCTTTAGATCTCAAAGCGCTATGGTGGGTGCAGCAGTTACAACTCATGAAATATGGGGTGCAACTCACAAGGAGGGGGCAGGTTTGAGTGCACATTGGCTGCAATCGAATTCTTAAGATGATGGGCTGGGTGTATCCATTATCAGCACTCAGTCTTCGCTAAGTGATCTTGTTTGTTTTGTTGTTGTGTTAATCCTTTGCTGCGCCCGTTTGACTTACAACGTGTTTTCTCTTTCCACAAACTCGATGTTTGTGTTCCTTTATTTTGAGATGCTTTTAGTATTACTGTCACACACACAACCACACACACGCACAACCACACACAACCACAACCACACACATACACACAACCACAGACACACACACACAACCACACACAACCACACACACACAACCACACACACACAACCACACCCACAACCACACACACACCACACACCCAACCACACACAACCACTCACAACCACACCCAACCACACACACAACCACACATACAACCACACATACACATACACAACCACACATACACAAAAACACACACACAACCACACACACAACCACACACACACACAACCACACACACACACAACCACACACACGCACAACCACACAACCACACCCACCCACAACCACCCACAACCACACACACACACAACCACACACACACCCACAACCACACACACAACCACACATACACACAACCAACACACACACAACCACACACAACCACATACAACCACACACACACAACCAGCGAGAAAAAAGGGGGCGTCCCAAAATGCAAAATCTCCTTGCATTTTCCATAGACTTCTTTAGACGAGGCTAGAGCAAAAACTGCTGAATGGAATTACACCAAATTCAGCCGGAAGCTAGAACTTGATCCCCAGATTATGCTTTTTGTGATTTGGTGTAAATTCGTTCAGTATATATTTAGATATTAAGGGGCAAAAATAATTATATAGCTGGATTGTTGGGTCCGGGAGAGGAGCACCAATTTAAAAATAGGCCATTCTCATTGGCCCAGGGAGCTTTATTTCACTTGGGTCATCTCTTCCCGTGGAAGTAACACTCCCAGGGAGCGAGCGCTCGGATTGGCTACAATCAACATGAGGAAAAATGTTGCAGGCAGCCATTACGGGACTCGGAGACTTAGTCCCCTGTCCTGAAGTTATAAAGAAAAAAAGAGTATAAGGGGCATAGTAGGGATAATCTTTCCTCAAAGGCCACTTGGGGGGTTGGGGGACCCAGAGAGACCCACCCTGGGGCCAAAATCAAAAACAAACTGGCAAAAAATGCCACAATCCCTCAAGACTCTGGCTGGATTGGAAAAGAAAGGTAGCCGGACCGCTTTTAGTAACCGTATGCCCTGGGAAGTCTACCCCCGGGGCTGTGTTCATAAAGTGGAGGGGGTTGCATGGCCCCCTCCATGAGCCTCCAGAGGCCCCGGTGAGCCAAACCGAGGTTCAAAATTACTTTATATGGGTAGGAGGGCTGCAAGGCCCCCTCCCCGAGACTCCAGAGGCGCACGCAGACCACCCCTAGGGCCGTGCTGCCCTTATTTTCAAGACTAAACGCCCCAGTGAGCCCACCCCCAGTGCTGAAACTGGACAAAATGGGGAGGGAGCAGCGTGGCCACCTTTCCCAAGCCTCAAAGGGGCCGGGAAGCCTACACCTGGGGCCGAAATTTAATAAAAGGAGAGAAGGGCCATGCGGCCCCCCTCCTCAAGAATCAATAGGCCCTGGGGAGCCCACCCCTGCGGGATGATTATTTTAAGGGAGGGGAGCAGTACAGCCCCCCCTCCCTAAGCAATGAATGGCCCGGGGCCTGCTATATGCTACGTCCCAGGAAGCCCACATCAGGGACATAGCGGTTTCACTGCCCACACTGGTGGGGGCAGGGAAACCTGTGTGTGTTCTTGCTTGTTGGGAGCATTTTTGAAGTTCAATCGGAAGCAAACACCAAGTCTGCTCCAGATGGGGCGAGAGCTTAAAAAATGCTATCACCCACTGGAAGCTGACTTTTACTCTCTTTCCCTGCCCGCACTGAAGAGGGCAGGGAAACATATCAAAAGAGTGCTCCCACCTAGAGGGAGCAGCATCAGGAGCTGCTCCCGCTGGGCGGGCTCCTGCTGTATGCGGAGAGGTGGTTGGGACCATGAGGGCATTTGGGCTCCCCTCACTGTCCCCACCGAGAGTGTGGTGGGTGCCTTGGGTCAGCGCCAAGGCACCCACCTTTAATTGTCCAGGGACCCGGTGGGGATGGGGTTTCTGGGGCTGAAATCAGCCCAGGGAGATGGGTTGCATGCCCCCCTCATCCTCAGAATCACATTAGGCCCCTGGAGATGGAGTCCCCAGGCAGAAATCGGGCCAGGTTTGGGGCCACGTGCCCCACCTCCCACTAAAAATAATGCTGGGCCATGGGGATGGGGTCCCCTGGGCAGAAAACAGCATGGGGAAGGCCAGGCCCTGCGGCCAACCCCTACTGTGCATGACCAAAGGCCCTGCACAGTGTGGTATTGGCTGCCTTTATGGGGTTTGGACTTGTGGCTCTTCCCCCAAAACCCTATAAATTTGCTGAAAAAGATTAAAGTAATTGTATAGTTAGGTATGGTATGGTAAAAAGATCTGTTATGTCTTAAAAAAAAAAAAAACCTTAGCAACTCACTTAAAAAACCAAATGTTAAAGTAACGTTATAGTTAGGTGAATTCATCAGTGACAACCTTAATGTTTTGAACACGAAAAACACAGAAATTTACCAGTTGTGTTTAGTAGAGCTAACTATAACTTGTGCCTCTGCCATGCCTCGCTCATGACCGTTTAAAGAGCAATGTGTACAAAAGAAGTATGGATGATATCAACAGTGATGCCATCAATGATGTCATTTGAGATGTCATCAGTGATGTTATAAATGATGTCATAGAACATGTCATGAGCGATGTCATCTATGAGGTCATAAGCAGTGCACAAGTTATAGTTCGCTCCACTAATTATTACTAGTGCATTTCTTTGCTGTTTTCAGTACAAAACATCAATGTTGTCACTGACAAATTCGCCTAACTATAACGTTACTTTAACCTTTGGTTTTTTCAGTGAAATCTATCTATCTATCTATCTATCTATCTATCTATCTATCTATCTATCTATCTATCTATCTATCTATCTATCTATCTATCTATCTAAAAAGCACAAATAAATACATATACTGTTCCACCACCTACAGGAATTAAGTGTACCCCTTTTAAGGTGGCTCTGCACACGTGATCAGGCAAAATGCTGTCACTCACAATGCAAGCCGCCAATAGGTGAAGTGCGCTGGCCCATTGTACTGTGCTGTATACCGTGGTGGGTGGAAGCAAAATGTGAATGACACGTGAACAGACCAATTACTGAAGAGAGATGTCCAAAAGCCCCAATATGTGTATATATATGTGATGGAGTGCGGATTTATGAACCTCAGTCTCTTGGTGAAACCATCAAATATATTTCCCCATTAGTCGTATGGACCTTTGTTACCCAACTTGAATTGTTGTAAGGGAGCAAACATCAGAATTACATTTCCAATTTGTGAAGCCAAATATGACTCCACAATGAAGACCAAGAACCAATTAATTCAATTATAAAGGTTTATTTGAGAACATTAATCCCCCAGTACATATGCAAAACAGGAATAAATGTAGAAGATCAAGTAATACGGTTTGAAGACCGTAATGTGGCAGTAAATTAGGTTGTAATAAAATGAGATACAAGATAGTAACAGCCTCAATGTAAAGAACACAGATTGTCGCTATCAGGTGGTCCATAAAGAAGCTTTCCTTTTCTAATTTAAACATAGATCAGGACCAAAGTTCTCTAAAGGGGAGCATAGAAGGTGTCAGCATAAAGGCGAGCTTCAGTAGAAGTTTGGGAACTAGGAAGATTGTTCAGCATGGAGCTTACACCCAGGAAAACCCGGCAGCGAGAGTTGTTCCCTCTCAGAGTCAAAATAAAAGTTTGTCGAACTAACCATGATAAACCAATTAAAAACACAGACAGTAGTTTCTAGAACATCCATACCTTGCTCCCACCACTGAAAGCCAAGCCAGTAGCCTCATTTAAGGGGAATCGACATACTCCCTAAGTTCCCATCGCCACGTAATGAGGTACGCAGCTGTTAACTCTGAATGTTGCATCTTCTTGGTGCACTGTGGACAGGAGGCCTTCTCCCTTACAATTCATTGCCAACTTTCTCCTCCCATACCACACGATCAACAGTCTAATCCAGAAAACAAGCCTTTCTCTAGCTAACAAGACTCATGATAACGCGCCTGCAGAAGAAAGAACGGCATACTGGCAGCGTTAAAACCAACCTGCTCAATCAAGGCCTAATGTCAAGCCAGGTTAGTTCGAGAGCCAAAATGGATGCGTGTTACAATATTGTAAATTAATAGAAAGAAAACAATCATTGATAAATGCAAATATGTCATGAATATGCATTAGATATGGTTGCATCAACCTTTTCATCAATGTGATGCGCTTAGAGAATAAACGCATAGTAAGCAAGTGATTGGATACTAATACGTTGTTTAAGTGTGTCACACAAGTTAATGAAGCTAGACCACACTTTGAATATAGAATTTGTATATAGGTACATAAATGTAATTACATGACGGATACAGGGTGGAGCCTAAATTACGCTGCTCCATTTGTAAATATATATATATATTTTTTTTTTACTTTTTAGAAAACATGAGGCTGGCGAGACAGCTATGGCTGTCTCTAGGTCAGACCTAAGAAGGGTATTTCATGTCTATGCAAGAACATTTTGGATGTTTTTATCTAGCCTGAAAATATGTATCTGCTGAAAAAGTTTCCAAGCAGTACAAACCTTCTATTTCAAATTAGACAGGAACTCATTTATTGAATAGTTGCTCGAGCTCTGTGTGCCATTTGTAGGTAAGGATATGGGTTTGACAGATGCTGCGCTGCAGTCTACTGGAAGTGCTCAGACGGGGTTCCAGTTAACTGGCAAGCCCATAGCTGCTGTTGATCACTCAAACTGATTGGTGAAGGCCAGCATGCACCACGGTACACAACCACGGGATGCTCCGCGGGCACCAATAGTCCCACAGATATCCATTTTCTGTCGCAGCAGTGGAACACACTATGGAGCGAATAACTCATGAGATGGCAGGAAACCATCTGCCATCTCACAGAGTTTGTTGGCCCCAGAGAAAGTGTCTATTTCTGTCTTTCCCTTTAATTTGAGCACACTTTCTTCATCTGTAGGTAAAGTGAGTGAAACATTAAATTGAGAACTCACAGGGCAGGCTTGTCTATCGTATGATGAATGTGCATGGGTAAATTTTCAGTTTAAATCCCTAGAATTTAGTCCTAAAATGCTTTTGGATTACAGCCGCTACGGGACTCGCTGGCCCAGCCTGCCGTCTGCCATCACTAACGAGGAGGGGTTGCCGCAGCTGATCGCATGTACCGCGCGACAATGAGTGCCTACCACCCCCTGCAGAGCGGTGCCTGTCAGACCCCGGAGGAGGCTGGGCTGGGCCCACCCCCTTGGCTCTAAGTCTGAGCACGGTTGTCTGGTTTCATCTTCCTCGCACTGTGGAAAGAAGCCTGTACATTGAATGTCTCCACGTCCTTAATATTGGGATCTGTTTGTGCCATCTGCATAGCTGCCACGTTTTCAGACTGCATATGTGTGACATTTCCATGGTTTCAGTGCACTTATGAGTGACATTCAACGACCAAATGTGAGACACTTGGGGACATATTTATAAGCCCTTATCGCCACAGAAACGTCACTTCTTGGGACGTTCCTGTGGTGAGAAATCCTTCACCTTATTTGCACGGTGACGTAAGGCCACTTAATGTGACCAAACACTGTTTTGTACATAACGTCCCCATTCACGCTACACTTAACGTGAAAGGGGCGTGCAATTGGTGTTGTGGTGTGCATTCCACCGCAACATTCATTGATTTTGATGCTGCCCCTTAGTTACAAGAGCGGCGTAAATATGGGGCAGTACCAAAATTAATGTCCGGGAACATCTGGTCTTACTCTGGTGAAACGAGGAGAAATGCTTTATTGCTCCTTGTTTTTGCTGTTTCTATGTGCACTGCATTATGCAGCACACATAGAAACGCAAATTGCCATGAACGACCGTTTAGGTGCAGGAAGGTGTCCCTTCCTGCACATGAACAATCATTTAAAAAATGACGATTTGCAACTTCTATGTGTGTTGCACAATGCCGCACACATAGAAGTTACAAATCGCCATTCTGGATTGTTTATGTGCAGGAAGGGAAACCTTCCTGCACATAAACAATCATTCCCTCAATGCAGAAACCCTTATACTATGGTGCCAGGGTGCCTGCCAGATAAATTTAGCACCAGCGCAAGTAGAAACACAGGGGTGTACCTTATTATTGTAATTACGGCGCATCCCTGCATTTCTAAAGTGACAGAGAGCAGCATTAGCAATTTTGGAGCTAACCCGCACTCCACCACTTTCTTATATATGCCCCCAGGTCTTAACATGGGGAAATGAGGAGAAATGCTTTATTTCTCCTTGTTTTTCTGTTTTCTAGAAACAGCAATTGCCATGAATGATTGTTTATGTGCAGGAAGGTGTACCTTCCAGCACATAAACAATCATTTAAAAAAAATGATGATTTGCAACTTCTGCACAATGCAGCACACATAGAAGTTACAAATCGCCATTCTAGATTGCTTATGTGCAGGAAGGAATACCTTCCTGCACATAAACAATCATTCCCTCAATGCATACAACCTTTCAATATGGTGCAAGGGTGCTTGTGTTGGCGCTAGGCAGATGATTTTAGCACCAGCGCAGGGAGAAACGCAGGGGTGCACCATAATATTGTAAATACGGCGCATCCCTGCATTTCTAAAGTGACAGAGCGTGGCATTAGCGATTTTGGAGCTCACCGACTCTCCGCCACATTCTTATATATATGCCCACTGGTCTTAACACTGCAAAAAGAGGAGAAATGCTTTATTTCGTGGTTTTTGCTGTTTCTTTGAGTGCTGCATTGTGCAGCACACATAGAAACAGCAAATTGCCAGGAATGATTGTTCCTGCACATAAACAATCATTTAACAAATTAAGATTTGCAACTTCTATGTGTGTTGCACAATGCAGCCCATGTATAAGTAACACATCGCCATTCTGGATTGTTTTATGTGCAGGTAGGGACACATTCATGTACATAAACAATCCTCCCCTGCACACACACACTCTTTGATTATGGTTCAAGTGTGCCTACGTTGGCGCTAGGCAGCTTAATTTAGCGTCATTGCAGGGAGAAAGGCAGGGTTGAACCATATTATTATAAATACAGTGCATTTCTGCGTTTCTAAAGTGACGGAGCGCGGCGTTAGTAATTTTGGACCTAACCCGCTCTCTGATACTTTTTTATACATATCCCTCTTAGAGTGATACTTCCTGGTGAGCAAAATCAAGCATAGCCAGTACTTTATTAAAATGTTGTGCACATATGCAAACACACACGCAGTTAGATCAAATAAATACTGCCACTTGCAATATCAAATAAGCACTGTACTATTAAAGCCCATACGTACATATAACCAGGAACGATTACAACACCGTCCCAAGTAGACAAAACTATCAATCTCAAACAACACAGTGACAGACATCACTTACTCACTCTCTCTCTCAGGACCAGCAGATGGCGCTCGGTGCAACAATCTTTTTTGGCGCCCCATGACCCCCACCTCCACAGCTTCCCTGACAACCACTGTCCAACAGTGGCCCTCATCTCTCCATAGTCCCTCTGTCACAAACATTTCATTTGTTTTACAGCGCTACACATACCAGCACAGGGTGTCAGAGCACTTTACATCACAGACACATTACACAGAGACAATGAATCAATCATATGTGTGAAAATCAATCTATCTAGGAAATGTTAGATAAAACAACGAGGATTACAACATGTCGGAGTCACATGTTACATATACTAGTAGGCTGTATATTTTAAGAGCATTTGGTCTGGAGAAGCACAAACTCAGGATTTAAAACGTACCACAGTGGTTGGGATTGGCTTCACCAATAAAATAGCATTTGTACCTAAGCTAACTCCTTTTAGCAACATTAGGTTCTGTGATATGCATGATACGCATTCTTTGCAGCAGGCACATTAACCCTCTGCGCTACTGGTGAGTCATTACTTGCACTAGACAAAACTGCGATCTCTCTCCAGCAGGAACATTAAAAACACGTCCTCTTTGACTTCCCAACAGAGTCACTGGACAGTGCTGCTGGGGTAATAGTACATCCTGCTGCTCGGCCTGGCCACTGTAGCTGTGGTCTGCGGAGACACTTTCACTGCAGACAGCTGCTCAGACAGCTGCCAGTGGAAGAGGGCAGTATGCTGGCACAGTGACCTCATGATTCCGGGGCTCCTCTCTGCAGATGTGCTTTGCATCTAATCTGCAGCTCAGCTGTAGATTGAAGTCACAGTGAAGAGGGTATCATGGCATAGGGCACGCTGTCTTCAGAGCTGTGCCCTGCGCCGTTAAACACTCACCGCAGCCCCAGGCGACCCCCCACAGACATGACAAGGCAGCACGTGTCGGGGAGGTCAAGGGTGACACTCATTGTCCTATCATTTAATGGCCCAGGGTGGCTGTGGCAGGAATTTGACATTAAAGATATGATTCCTGAGCTGCCCAGAGCCTTCTAGTCCCCGTCATTCCACAAATGAAGCAACCAGGGAACTTCGTTCATCGACGTCAGCAGCCCTAACACTGCACTTGCCGCATGGCAGTAAGCCTCGTTGTGGTGGGCAGCAGGCCTTGCGGCTGCACGCATGGGCATACTACTAATGCTGACCAGTTAGAGCGAGGGGAAGAGAGGCAGTTTGCCTGCACAGTGCTGCGTAACGCAACTAAACCATAGTCCAAGCAGGGTGAACCAGCGGTCCCATCAAAGCAGAACAACATCCATTGGCTGCTGCGCACTTCCTGCCTTCTGTGTCACTTTAGCCTCATGAAAAACAGCTGATTCTTCAATGAACAGAGGTAATACACTCGGGGGGGATATTCACAAGGAGCTATCGCCGAGTTAACGGCACTTTATCGCAGTCAAAGTTGTGATAAATCGATCGCCCCATTCACAAGCTGGTGTTAACTGCACACAGCACCAGTTTACCCGCGATAGCAGCCGCAAAAACATCGCCACAGAAGACCACCGCAACTATCGCTAATGAGATGCAGAGTAGGCGTTCCCGTGCCCAAAGCCGGGACAACACCACTCCACAACATTCACAACGACCAGACAGAACTGCGATAAGAACATAAAACAGACAATAAGGCACGTTGAGCAGGAAAATAACACCTTCTCTGACCTGGTGCAAAGTCGGACCACAGCCTGCACCACGAAAGGGAGCACAGCCCAGAGCCACACATGAAGAACCACAGATGCCCCCGAGCAACTGCCCAGGCTACACGGACACCCAATAGGGCCACAACACCCACCGACACCATACCCAGGCCCGCAACCCCCTCCCATCCTGGCCCCCACCACGCCCCCCCCCCCGGACAAATAAACTGCACACCAACACTAAGAATCCACCCCAAAAAATCTTTTGACTGATGTCGCACAAGCAGGAATACCAACACACATGCATGCCCAGAAAATGGAGAATCAGTCATACAGCAATGCAATCACCAACACAAAACACCATTCAAACCAAAACCCAAAAACCATTCGGATGAGTCGTAGCAGGTCCACACTGGACAATCTGTACGACACAGCCTGGAAGACAAAATCCAAGAGAAGAAGGAGTGCCATGCGCACAACAAAGGAAAGAGAGGGAGAGAGGGAGGGAGGGAGAGTGCGATACGGAGTGAGACTGCACAAGCAGCGCAAGGCCTCCCTGGCACCTGGCCCTACATGCCAACCTGTGTGTGTGTGTATCGCTATCGGGACACCATGAGCCCAAGACCTTGCCTCAATCTCAGTGCAAAAGCCACATCACATTCTGAAAATGCAAGTAGTAGTCAGACACACATTAGGTATGAAAGCTCCTTTGTACCAATGCAGAAGGCGGGAGGACACCTACACCTATGACCTTGGTCCTGAATGCGGCTGGAACACCCGGAGAGAGATGCCATGGCAGACGTGGATGACTCCCACACCACGAATTGCGCAAATGAACTATCTAACTTATACACACCCCACACACAGAAGGCCATGCCTGAGGTACACTCACATGGGATGCCCTTGACTCTCACAGAAACAGCAACCCATTCTACCCAACGTGGCACACACAATCTAATCATAGCCCAGAGCTGTGGCATATCCTCCACACAACTGCCGCAGTCCAGAAGAGTGCCGGTTCCACGAGACGCACCAACGCAATGTCAGGCCATCCCGGGCACATGTACAACCCCCGTCACGTGGAACAGTACCGTGCACGTATGCTGCATTCACTGGGCGCACTGCCACTGGCAGTGCTGTGGATCAGCTACCGGCTGAGCTTACGCCTGGCCTACGTCACCTGCGTCCAGCCCTGGTTTTACTGCCGAACATGCACATTCAAGTGTCCCATGGATGACTGCCTATCCAACACAATCGTAGATGAATTGTACTATGACGTGTGTCTGTGCCTCCTGTTGGATCACAAATAGGAGTGTAACCGAGACAGCCGTGCATGGGATGCCTTGACATACTGCGTATGTATTGGCAGTTGTGCATGGGACATTGTACAATTCCTTATATGCAGTGACCACATCGAGGGGCTCCCCTATTGGGCTGTGTTGCGGATTGGGGAAACGGCGTGGGCTGAGCACACCTGCCCGGACCAGTTAATGGATTGGCTCACCCTGGTGTTCCTCGAACACGACAACGACGTACTATTGGAACACATTGCACATGAAGCTGCGCTTGCATTTAAGGACGAGTAAGTACGTCTCTGCAGCCACATCGGATTGTCACCCATAGCACAGGTCCCAACAACTTGTTGCATCGTGAGGAATGCTCACATATCCCACCACAACAGAGGACATGTCTGCCATCGTCAGGACTCTGGATGCATGTGCGTGGAACTACGCATGTGTACACACAACTGTGCAAGGTGATGCCAGTCCATGCTCGGAGCAACACAGCGTCGTTTTGCAATGTTACCAATTCGAACACACTGCTGGGGTGAGTGAACACACATGGCAATGTAGGACGACATGTGAACCGGTCGGACCCTTCCAAATGATCACTGTCAGCAGAGCAGACAATCTGCGCACTCCGGTGGCAGAGCATTATGCTGATCACATGGGCAGTGAGTCGAGCCCCCTCACATGGGGCAATGGGCAGACGCCAGACAACACATGACTCGTCCAGAACGGCAAGGTATGCTGAGACCGTTGTCCATTTTTGCCACACCATTTCCTGAACCTCGACATGTGCCCATGCTGCCTGTAAGCGCCTTAAGCCTGTCCCTGTGTAGCTATGTTATGAATTGTAACAGGACATGGCCGCACAGATGTGTGCGCTTAGGTATGCGACGTGGGGTCCGGTTGTCACATGTGTTGTAGGACACCACCTCTGGCCTGCTACCGATTGGGCATTCCTACACACAGCCCTATTCAATACATGTATGTGTGCCTATGTTGGGGGGTTGTGAGACTGTAGTTAATGTGCAATGGGGACTATACTGATATTTGTAAAGCGCGAACAGCTACCTCACGAGGAGGTGTCCCGGCACTATAGACTGCTGGGGAACCCGTCCTGGCTATCCCTGTGAGAAGGTCCCTTTCTGGGTATCTCCAAGGTGAAACCAGGCATCCCCAGCATCTGTGGGGGGCCGTTGTAGAGATGAGGCAAGCTTAATGCCCAGAGTTGCCGAGTGTGTTCCTGGTTAGAGTAGGTACCGAGGCGAGAATTATCGAGTCCGTTTTGACCCTGGTCCACAACCCTGCCGCGTCGGGAATTGAACCCTGGTCCCTGGCCAATTCTCTGCTTACGGGTCTGCCGCCTCTATCCAGTGAGCCACACCTCTCTACCAGCTAGGGACACAGCTAGTACTCACCTCCACAGTCATCCAATTGGCCATGTGTCTCAGGGATATACATACGCATAGATGTCAGTTACCAAGGTGTACATACATGTGCATCATTGTCCCTACGTCCCGCCATACCTCTATATGTAAGTGAACATAGACATGACACATATGTGTGATTTAGAATGTTTTATTCACATTCAGGGGATTGACGGACCTGGAGCTGTACATGGCCATCCAAGCCCACATTACATGGAAGCCCAGCGGTGGGCCAAACAGAGTCCTTTGGGGAATGAAAAGTGATTTGGACGAGGGGGAGTGCAGTCCGCAGCAGGCTTGCTGTGTGATTGTCCAGCAGTGAGGATATGGCAGTCCGTGTTGGGGTCCGGGTGAATGTCGCAGAGTGTTCCGGGTGTCAGTGGGAGGTGTCCCAGGGCATGATGCACAGGTCAAAACCAGGCAGGGACAGACCATATGGCGGTGATGGATTCTACTGCCTCCTTCCTCACACAGTAATTTCCATCCCCATCTTACTCCCCTGATACAGGTTCTGTGTCCGGTGTGTCAGGATTGTGTGGCGGGGTAATGGCTGCATCACTGTGTGCCACTGACACATCAGACTGCGAAGGTGATGGGGCTGCATCACCGTGTGCCACTGACATATCAGGGGTAGGTGCTGTGTGTGTCGATGTTCCCGCTGCAGCCATCTGTGACAGGGTCAGTGGCATCAATGGCAAGATGATGTACTGCTTGGCGTTGAAGTTCCCGGCTACTGCTCGCTGGTGTCCAGACATGGCAGCAAGACGTGCAGCCTGCATCTGCTCCATGGTCTCCATTGCCCTCTGCAGCTGTGCCAACTCTGTGCTGTCATCGCTGGTGCCTGTCTGACCAGACAGTTCTTGTATCTGATTAATGACCCCAGCGAGGTCAGCCAAGGTCTGTGGTGAAGCATGGTACGTACAGGGGGTGTCCGATAGGGACTGTATGTTGTCCCTGATGGGACTCAGACACCCACGTATGGCATCGAGTTTGGCTGCCACAAGCTCGAAACCCACCCGCAGCTGATCAGCCAACTCCACCTGGCATGCCAACACACGCTGTTGTAATTCCATGTCTTGGTCGGAGGGGCCCTGGGAGACAGCCGTGGTGGTGTGTGTTTCCTGCTGTGTGGTCTGTGCAGGTGGTGGGGTCACCTCGAGGCAGCTGGCCTGCCCTGCTCCTGGGGATGGGGTGCGGAGGCTGTCCATTATCCATTGGAGGGTGTCCTAAAATATGTGTAGGTTGTCCTCTTCATCATCACTGATGGGAAGTGTGGTGTGCTCTGCACAAGGTGTTTTTTGTCCCTCTGAAGTGTAAAATGGTGATGCAGGTTAACAGTGATGTAAATGTATTTTGAAAGATTGCAGATGTTTACATTCAGACTGCATGCAATGTACATTGTGACTGTTTTGGTGGAGCTGGTTATTTGATGGGAGACAGTGTGTTTACCGACTACATGATGGATGTGTGGTAGTACCTGTACATTGTCATCACACAGTGTCAGGCAATGCCTGATGTGAGTGGACAGTTGATACGCACGAGCGAAACATGTTGTGAGCTCTGTACTCTGGTGTTGCGCATTGTACCACGTTGCCGTCATTTCTGATGTACTGTGATTGCTATGTGTGGGTGCTGCATTGTAGGGTAGTTGGCCCTACAGCTCTGATTCGGTGTACCCTTCACCCTTTGAGGAAGGCGGCCTTTGAATTGTGTGCTTTTCGGGGGGTGTATTGTTTTTGACTTGGGTCATATGTGCTCCCGGACAGATTTTGTGGCCTGGTGCATTGTTCGTCTGCTGCGTGTGTTGTGTGGCATGAGTTGTGGGTGCACGTGGATATGTCAGAGTGTGACCTGCTCCTTTACGGATGTGATCCGCACTGGGACACCTCCATGTCGATTCGTGGTCCATGGTATGTATTGTGACTGCAGCCATGCTATCTGTCATGCAGTGTCACTTGCATAGTCAGTGTGGCTCACAGAGCCGCTGCTTTCCTGGATTCAGCACATGTGCATGGGTAGGTTGTGATATTGGTGTTGGGGGTCCCCTTTGTGCACATAGTGGACGGGGGTCTACTTGGTGTTTCTCTGTGTGCTGCAGTGTGCCAAGGCTGTCAGGGACATGTTCCACGATCATTGTGGGTGTGCAGTGTGAGCCACATATTTGTGCATGTGTCCCATTGTGCCCATCTACCCCGTCCCCCCTGTCCCTGGTAGTTACTCACCCTGTTGCTGTTGGGTCAGGTCGTATCGAGCTGTGTCCATGCCCCCAACTCCTGCCACCGTCTCCACACTGCTGACTGTGGCCACCATTTCCTCCAGCTCATCCAGCTCCTCTTGTGTCGCAGGACTCCCCCCTCCAGTCGCTGTTGCTGCATTCCTGTTGGCGGCGAGTTTCTCCTTAGTTTGGCTGTGTACTTCATGTTAGCGCCTCCTGACCTCCTCCATTGACCTCCTCGACACTCCGATTGCATTGACTTTTGTGACAATGGACTGCCATGTTTCTGTTTGTTTTACCAGTGCTTCAGGGCAGGTGCCGAACAGTTGTTGATAGTTTTCTATCACCTCTGTGACGATGATCCGGTCTTCCTGTGGACTGAACCCCGTCTTCCTCTTCCTCTTCTCCTTGCCGTTCCCAGACCCCGGGGTTCCATGCTGGTCTTCTGTGGAGCTTGGGAAGTTCGGCATGTCCTCTGCACTCAGTCTGGGTGCATCCATGGTGCTACGCAGTTTGAATTGGTTTTGGTGGTTTTTTTTTGTGTCTTTTAAGGTGCATTTTCCCGCCAGTCACGTGGGATCTGCAGGCCTGTGGCTGGTTTTCGCGATTTTTTTTACCGCGATTGGCCTCATCACATGATTTTTTGCGTTCGCGTTTTGCATTTTTGCAGTGTGGCATTGGATTTTGCGCGGCCATTTGACTCGTTATCTGGTGACTATTGCATGCTACCGCCGCGTTGTGAATACTTGGTAGGCACGCAAAATTTTCCCGCAATGGGCTGCGATGTTGAAAGTTGCGTTCGGCTACTCTTGCAGTAGTTATCACACGTTCTTGTGAATATACCCCTCAGCTTTTTTAATAAGCCTATTTGCATGACAATCTTTTTACTTGCTTTTATGCGGTACAGGGCAGGTAGTGGTCCCTGGGACCACTGCATGCCCTTAAACAATATTTTTAGAGACAGTCACAAAGTGGAAGGGGTCCCCTGGGGACCCCTTCCAAATTGCAATTGCATTATAGCCCTCTTGAAGAGGGTGGTAATTTGCAAGTGTTTTGCGACCGCAATTTCAGTCACAAAACATTCGTACATTGATTTGCGGATGCAATTAGGAAGGGAACGCCCCTTTCCTAATTGCGACTCGCAATTCCTAAATAGCTAATCACAAATGAATTGCGACTCGCTATTTAGGAATTGTACATGGCCCAGACTGAAATTGCATGCGCATCCGGGTCCAAACCCGTTTGCGCATGCAATTCTAGGTCATACATCTGGCCCTTAGTGGTTAACATCTAGGCTCCATCCTGTGCAGGAGGAGGATGAAAAAGAGAAGGCAGGGAGATAAAATTAGATTTATGGAACTTAGGGGCATATTAGCAAGGGCTTCATCGCCGCTTTAGCGGCACTTTTTGCCGCTAAAGCGGCAATTAGTTTATCGCCCTATTAGCAAGCTGTCACTAACAGCAGTTAGCGACAGCTTTCAGGCGATAGCGACCGTTTTGGGGCCCGCTTTGCATGTCAGTGATATTCATCGCTAATGACATGCAAAGTGGGCGTACCCAAATTGTTTGCGACTGAAAGCAGTCGCTAACACAGCTATCGCTTATTTGCAACGCAGGCTGTGCGATAAAAAAAGTCACGCTAAGCGCGATTATCGCCAGAATCTAACACCTGATCAAAACATTACTAACCTGTGTAATCAATGGGAGGTGTATTGTCAGGTTAGGTCCCCATTGGCGTTAATGCGTGAATTTTGCTGGATTTCCAGCGATATTCACGCATTTAGTCGCTATCGCTGGATATTTTATCGCATCAGAGATAAACGTTGCTACTAGCGTGCTATCGCTGCGATAATATCTGGCAATAGGCGGCGATAAAAAAATACGCGCTAAGCGCGTTTTGCGGAAAATACCGCATGTCCTTGCTAATATGCCCCCTTGTCTCAACTTTAAGTAACAAGCATTGGTAAAGCCAATAGGTCCTGTTTTTTAACCGATTGGCTTGGCCAATTCTTGCAAAAAGCAAAATGTTTTTGGGAATGATATGTAGCATCAGCAAAAGAAAGAGCAAAAACATTATCATGTGTGCGCGTGCCTGGAAATAATGATGTGGAGGCCATTTGTTTTAATTTGGCGATCCAGGATCGGAGACACCATTTGGATTTGTAAAAAAAAACAAAGTGTAATTCCAGTTGAGCAGAAGTGTGCTGTACTCTGCAGAGGGGCGGCAGAAAATGCCAGCTTCAGAGGCCTCACATAATATAACAAAATGATAAAAATGTTATGTTGCACAACAAGTTTAGGGAACAATGGAGGAGTAGATGGAGTGAGTGAGTGATGGGGAAGCAACAGGGAGTGGTTGAGGGTGAGTGACCAATGGGGGGGAAGAAAAAGAATAATAGAAAAAAGGTAGGGAGGGGTAAGGAAAGCAATGGAGAGCTTGGGGGAGTTATAAGGTAACACCTTGAAACACACTGAGAGCAGTGAGCAGGTGTTTGAGGTGAAGCCGCAGATGGAGGAGAGAGGCAAAAAATACATGCATTCTGATGGGGAGTTGAAACAAATAAAAAAAGTAGTTCCCTTAATGTGAGCAGTGGAAGAACTCAAGTCATCTGTTAAGTTGAACATGCCAAGATCCAATGAGTTTTAGAAGGAAGTTAATTATTAGCGCAGCACGGTACCCGCATCTGTATGCCAGGTAGTTAAAAACTAATCTGCCCCCATACATTCTAGATTCAGAATCCCTCATGAAAGTACGCATGGCATACTAAAAAATAAACACTCTATAACAGCTAATAAATTGAAATGAAAGACATATAAATATAACACACATCTATCCCCATAAACAGACAATATAACAACTTAAGGGCGACACAACCCAAGCACATACACACAAAATCCAAGACAACAGCAAATTGACAAACACTACACATAATCTACTTATCACACAGGAGGTCTTCTCCAGAGATTTTTTTTCCCTTGACCCGTGATGCCACACATTCAGTATTATCACTGAGCATGTCTTGTTGTACCATCCACCGGTTACCATGTATTGTTCTTAAATTGGTAGCTAAACTCCCTCCCTGAAGTCCTCCATCACCCTTTCACATCGCCACTCTCCTGATGTTCCAAACCATGCTATCTTGAGTAACCACACTGTTTTTGTTGACCTTGGCCACTCTCCAAACGTTTGGAAAACGTACCTAGTTTGTGAACCCTAATCCAATCTCCTTCTTCAAACGTAGGTTCTTTTACCTTCCACTTAGAGCCATAAGCTTGCTTGACTTGTTCCTGCTTTGTTTCCACCTTCAGAGCCACTTCTTCCTTTACAATAACATCTTCCACCTGTGTTTGTCTTTTCTTAAACCACCACGGACACAACTTAGACACAGGATCCCTGTCCCTTAACAATCTAAGTGGTCTTACCTCAGCGGTTGTATGGGTAGTGATGTGATACAACCACATCTTCTCCCTCAACTTGTTTTTCCATTCACAGCCAAAACACTGCACCCACACTACCTTTTCCGTCAAAACACAATTAAACCTTTGCAATTGTCTATTCCCGTGAGGTTCAAATAACTCAGTAGTGACATGACTAATGTCACTTACTATACCTGAGAAAGCTTTCCATGTCACATGATTTTCACTGCATTCCATTGTCGGTGACCAAAACGTTTGGAAAGCCCTCCTGGGCAAAAATCTCTTTGAAAAACTCAATAACTGCATTAGTGGTGGCTTGTGCAACAAACTTGACCTCTGGCCACTTAGAATGTAATCCACCAAAACCACGGCAAAACCGCAATCCTAGGGTAAAGCATTAAAAGGCCCAAAAATATCAAATGCCACTTTCTTGCATGGAAATTCCGGCCATTCAACAGGCCATAAAGGAGCTGGAACCACCTTTAACATTTTTTTCAAGATTGGAACACACTCCCTCACCACTCTGTCCACCATCTTGTCTAAACCTGGCCATCAAAACATCATCCTATCAAGTGTTTTCATGGAAGACACACCCATATGTCCTTCATGGGCTGATTACAAAATGTGGTAACGCAATCCACAGAGTGGTATACACTTTACTTCTTTAAACAACATCTCTGCCTCCAACTTTCAAGAGATATTCCAGAAAGGAAGTAATTCAGCAGAAATTACTCTCTTCTTTGGCCAACCTTCCTTCACATATTCCATCGCACTCTTCAATAGCTGATCACTTTCCACACACTCTTTCTACATCTCTTTACTAATACTCTCAAAACCTCGAGAGACAGCATCTGAAATGGTGGCAATCATGTCCACTTCTCTCAGTTCATCTGAACTTTCTTCATGAACACATGGTAATCTTGACAAACAGTCCACCGTGCAATGCTTTTGCCAGGAACATACTCAACTCTAAAACTGTGCTCCTGAAGCTTGGACATCAACATGGCAAGGCGAGTTGTCTCATTCCTTTCCCCACCAGGAGAAAAAATATTAACAAGGGGTTTGTGATCAATTTTGAAAGGAAAGCAAGATCCCCAAATATAATGGCGGCAGTTTTCCGCCGCCCACACACCTGCCATCAATTCCCTCTCTGTGACAGCATTCCTCCTTTCATTGTCATTCAGGGTGCGACATTCCATTCTTACTTCCCACACTTCCTACACTATACAAACTTGCATCCACTATACTAATGCAATTCTACTCTTTATATTCACAATAATTTGTTCTCAGATCATCTTATCAGTAAAACCCCCAAAGTTGCAATTCATTGAAAGAAAATCATCAAATGACTCTCCCTCTCTTTGAGCTGATGTATAAAACTTAAATCTGTTCAGAGCTATGCTAGATGTCGACTTATACCTGTGCTCGATTCTTGATAAGGCTTCTTCAAAAACATTAAGATCCTCTTGTCCTCCTTGAGGAGCAACTTGAGGTAATGTTTTAACAACCACCTGTCCTTCTGAACCTTGGCAATGTAGTAAAATATTATTTTTTTCTTTAGGCAGCCATTCTTTCTTCATCAATGGCTTTCATATACGTTATAAATTACTCTTTCCATCCAATCCATGGAATAGGTGGGTCACCTTTACTCTGTAAAAATTAGCTGGTGGATCAAACTGCTCAGAAAAGGTGATATATGCCAAATCCAACAGGCAAAAATGTCACCTTAACTGACAATGTCATTCGAAATCCTCCTACGTTTTATAGTTTCTATTGCAAGGAATCATAAAGTCACTCTCAAATCCTCCAAATCATAGGAGTCTGTTGTTGGCTAGACCCCTCAATGTCAATCTCAATTATGGTGGTGTATCCGCACACTGCGTAGTGTAACATGAAATGTTCTTGCGCAGAGTACAATGGTATCACAATCCAAAATGGCTTTGGTGTTTAAATACATGATGACGTCAGATGCTGCACTGCACGCTCTCCACAATTCATCCATAAGACACAGCAGCGCAGGAGGAATTCGAACACTGGATCTTGTTTACGGCAGCGTAAGAATGCAAAATTCAAATGATGCTGAGCCTTGCAACGGTAAGCAAATGTAGTAACCTACAAGCAATATAATCCTAATAAATTGTGCTTGTACCGGTAGGATGTGGAGAATCAAAGCAATCACCATATATTTCCTCGTTGCTGTTGCCGCATGCAAAAGCAGGAAATAATCCAATCCACAAAGCTTATTAGCCGAAAATGATTCAGGTTCCAGAAGAGGACACAACTCCTGTGCTGCAATGGGTAGAAAGTGCCCTTTCCCCCTCGTCGCCAGTGTTAGTTAAGTTCAACACGCGGAGATCCTATGAGTTTCAGTAGGAAGTTTATTTGTGGCATCGCACAGTACCCACATCTGTGTGCCAGGCAGTTCCCTACCAGCTGCCCCCTTATATTCTAGATTCAGAATCCCTCATGCAAGAACGCATGGCATACACACTCTATCCAGGTAATAAGTTAAAGTGTTATAAATACAACATTATCCAATAAAAAAGATGGTGAAGAGGCTGTGCTTCAGGGGAGGGGAACCGCATGAAGAGAAACACCAACCATCTAATAAGAAGCCGATAAATGAGAATAGTAATAAAGCCAACAAATGGCATGCAGTGCATGGGCCCTAAGCCCATAGTAGGTTATTGGAATGGTTCACAAGATGCTTTCGCCTACAGACAGCTGACGGCTGTTTGGAAAGCAAGACTTAAAAACAAGGAGACGCTGGTGGCGCTTGAAGCTCTCCCTGTCGCCCTGCTGAAGTGATAGCCAATGAAAATGCAGTCTTAAATAAAAATATTTGAAAACAATATCCTTTAGGTAGCATAAGATGGGAATTGCATAAGTATCACAACACTTGAGTAGTAATTTCCCTATCACAGGTGATAGTAAATCTAATACGGTTGTGTGAACATTGTCTTTTGTCTGCAAAGTTTTGCGGATTTCTTGATTTTCACTCTCGTGTGGCCGTATCATGTAGAGCTGAGCTGTTTCAGCACAAAGCCGAGGGCCTTTTTTGCATTTGAGTTATCCAGTTAATACAAATTACTTGTAATTTCCCTGAATTAATGCATATAATGCAGACAGCACAAGTAAGAAACGTGTACCGACTACTGACATCACAGTAAATGACATTACATGCTCTAGGACAAGCCAGATCATAGGAAAGGATTAACTGGAGTCTGCCTCATAAGAAATAAATGTAACAGCACAAATGAGTCCGCGCTTCAATGTACTGACACTACTACATCTCTTCATCAGCAAACATGCCTGTGTGGTTGTAGGAAGGTGGATATCTGACTATGGTTACCCCCAAACTTTTGCCTAGTGTCTAGCTGGTTTTTCGACTTAGTTGGCCTGAGATCCTGCTATTCAGGGTCTCAGCCTGGCTGTTCTCTCTTTAAAATGGACTCCATGTACCCTAGGTACATACCCAATTGGTTGGATCACCCTGTCAGCCCCTGTACCAGTGTACACTAGGTACCCAGGGCATTGGTGTACCCAAGGCCTGCCAGGGGCTGAAGCATGTATTATGCCACCCCAGGCTTGGCCTAACAATTTGACACAACTGGCTGATCACTCAGCTGGGGTAAGTTGGTGTAATCACCTCTTACTTAGGTGTAGTATACCTATACCTAACCTTACATGGGACACCTGGTAACCTATAAGTCACTCCTATGGCAGGCCTTAACAATCCTGAAGGCAGAGTGCTTGGTTCCATGTGAGATGGTGCTCTGGCATGAGCTGAGCCTGTCTGCAGTGGTCGGAACAACTTCCTTCTACTGTTTCCAGATATCGTCATACCATATACTCTTAAGTGCATTATGAACCTCGCGGTTAAATGCTATCTTTGGTTTGGCTTTATCAAAACATGTCGAGTAAGGTGTCATACGAATTGGAATACTAACCCCTCGACAATTCTGGCGACGGGGTTAGCATTCCACCCTTCTAGAGGGACACGACATGTACAGTACCTGAAACCCGGGTAAAATCAGACATAGCCTCAGCTCCACAAAATGGATGCTGCCACCACAGACACAAGTCTGCCCTCCTGCTGCTGGGAGTCCTTCCAGCTTGGGAGGTGTGGACAAAGGGTTTCCTGCCAGGGGAGGTGCGTGCACCACCCCAGACAGGATTTTGTGTATTGGTCAGGTAGGGCTTGAAAGAAACCAGACATGCCTGTGGCTCACAAGGAGCCTCGGTGCATATGCCAGTTCAAACCGGTCCTGGGGCACACCAGTCCCGGGCCTGGGGCGAGCTGGACAAAGGATTGGGGGTGTAACCACCCCCCTTCCTGGTCCCACCCATAGGGAGGGACCTAGCAGGTAGTCCGGCCCCTAGAATCCGCTTAAAGGTAGGAGCTGTGTCCTAAGACTTCAGACATCCTGGAATCAACTTAACACTAAGAAGAAGACGGGAACTTCGACGCTCTGCTGCACAGAGGACTGAAGCCAATCTCCCCTGTGGTCAGGGAGTGACCACCTTGCTAACGCAAGCACCATCCAGCGAATCAACGTCTGCTTTGCCGCCGCCTCCCGCCGGAGCCCGAGCCCAGAGACTGACAAGACCTGGACCTCCAGACCTCTCACCGCCCGATCCACAGTCCCTGAAAAGAGGAGACCCGGGGAGGCACCGAGACACGTGGAGCCAGCCATCTTGGAACAACTACGACAAGCTGACAAGTGCAACAACCGAGGCTCCCTCCAAGTTTTGCTTTAGGATCTGAGAAGCCCAACACCCGAGCAACATCTGCACCAAAGGTGAGCCCTCCAGCATCTCCACGATCTGTGTGGGGCCCTTCTGCATTTTGCCACTCGACGCGCCTAACCGGTTGCTGGCCCGCTGGCTAGTGGCCATCTTGGCGATGAACTTCAAGACATACACCGCTGGTCTGGTTGCTCCAGACTGGCCCTTG
The DNA here is from genome assembly GCF_964204655.1 of Triturus cristatus. NCBI lineage: Eukaryota > Metazoa > Chordata > Amphibia > Caudata > Salamandridae > Triturus > Triturus cristatus. Next base: position 47,354,873 of record NC_140589.1, read on the forward strand.
CTCCCCTCCAAAGGAGCAGTCCTTCTGACCTTGCTGGTCAGAACCATCAGCTTATTTCATCTCCTACAACAATTGCTTTTGCCAAGGCTTGTTTGCTTCGATCAAGTCGCCGACACCGCTGACAGCGAGAGCCTGCGTGGGACAGCTCGTGAACCGACTCCTGGACGTAGTCGACCTCCAGGGACCACGTGGCTGCAGAGACAAGCTACACCTTTCTTCCTGTTTGCACCCGACATTGCCTGGTACCCACCTGGTGCCACGCCGGTCACTGGCTAGTGACTGTGAACACTGTCCCCTCTGCTTACAGGTCTTCAACAGCTCCGATCCACTCTTGGATCCACTGCATCTCTCCCGGACCGACCGCCTGCTGCATCTTTGTCTTCAGGCTCCACGGAACAGATAGAAGAAACCCGACGCACTTCGAGGCCTATGCACCCGCTTCCTGTGGGTGAGGTAAAGCTGGCACACCTGTGCCCAAGTGTAGTATTACATCTCTAGTGCCTGTGTTCCAAATCTTGAGTTCCTAGTCCATCCGGAAGATCCTCTTTGCAGTAACTTTGTACTTTTTACGCACCCATTGAAACCTATGGGAGCACGCGTGTGACTATTTGCTCTGCACACGCCACCCGTGGACCTCCTGGTCACTAACTGACGTTAGCTCCTTGTAGGCCCAGCGATTCTAGAGGCCCTAGGCCTTTTCCCTTTTCTGTTCGTGGTACTTATACCACTATTTTAGTATATGGTTCGAGTGGCCACCAGGGCCTATCCATATAAAGTGCAACTTCTGTGTATTCTACTGTAATCTTGTTTGACGATTTGTGCTCCTGTGCTCATAAAGAGACTAGGGGTTACTTTGAGAAATAAATACATATATATTTTGAATATATATCTGTGTGGTGTCCTTTCATTGGTATAAAAGGGGGTTGCATTTGGTAAAACAGCTGGCTTAACACGCTTCACGAGTTTAGCCTCAAAGACTGCTTAGCCTACGCTACCACTAGGGCAGCTAGTCCGAAAAGGTTGACTTACAACCACACCATAAGGGTTGCTTGGCATGGTACAAGGTGATCACTTTAACTAGTGAGCATCATATACCAGGCCAACTTCTCACATTGGTGAGCAGCGGTTGGATTTGAGCTTGCTGTGTTTTACCATTGTAATCTCTTGGTTACCAATTGAAAGATCACATAGGTACCTGTAGGTACATATAAAACAAGATTAGATATACATAAGTTCTACTGAACTTAGTTGTTGTAGAGCAAAGGGAGTAGCACACCCTGACTACAACTACTAGATAGGTTTAGTAGGTAAACCCAAGTGTAGGTAGATTGCAACACATCCACCCACACTTAAGAGCAATGGCCGGGGCAGAGGGGTCCACTGTACCCATCTCTGTTGAGAGTGACCCCCAGAGGGCACCATCCATCTTTGCTACCCTTAATCAGAATGAGCTCAGGCATTTGGCAACTCTTAGAGGCCTTAAACAGCCCAAGAACCCTACCTCTGCTGAGCTCAGAGAACTCTTGCAAAATGATGAGAATCAGAGAGAGCTCAAGAAAGCTTCCCAGTTAGCCCCCTTAGGGTCAGGAACAGGAGGCCCCCCCTTCTGAAGATGCTACAGAGGTACCCAGTTCCAATAGTCACCCCTTAGATGGCAATAATACCACAGAGGATGAGAGTGATAAAGGTGCTGATACAGAAAGTAGTGATGATGAAGGGAGAACTAGCCCAGTGCCAAGTGTTATACTTGGCCCAGCTAAACTAAGGCTATTGGGGACTGACAGTGGGTTTACCCCATTGGATCTCCCCAGTGGACTTAACACAGGGCTTGGGAGGCAAAGGAATCGCTCAGGTGACTCCAATGCTTCTCATGGCTCTAGAGGCTCTCAAGGTCACTCCAGGAAAAGGATGACCACCCCTCAGAGGAGGGAACATGAGGCCAGAATGCAGGAAGCCCAGCTGAGGATCAGGAAGCAGGAGCTAGAAGTAGCCCTGATGGAAGAAAAACTGAGGAAGGCTAGGCAACCTAGAGAGAGTGGGTCGATACCCACTGGTGGCAGCATTGTCCCTAAGGACAAAGATAGGGTCTTTGATAATAGGAACCTGTCTAAGGTTGTGCCCCCCTACAAAAGTGGGGATGATATCCACAAATGGATAACTGCTCTTGAGAGAGCCTGCAAAGTACAGCAGGTTCCTGAAGACCAGTGGGCAGCAATCCTCTGGCTCTCCTTTGAAGGAAGAGGCAGAGACAGACTCCTCACTGTTAGGGAGGAGGATGTCAGAAATTACAGAGCCCTGAAGAGTGTCCTAGTTGATGGGTTAGGCTTAACCACTGAACAGTACAGGTTAATGTTCAGAGACACCCAGAAGACACCGACTCAGGACTGGTCTGAATATGTTGAATGTGCCACTAAGGCTTTGGAGGGTTGGTTGCTGGGAAGTAAGGTATCTGATTATACAGGATTGTACAATTTGATGATGAGAGAACAGATTTTAAGTAACTGTCAAAACCAGCTCCTCCATCAACACCTGGTAGACTCAGATTTGACCTCTCCCCAAGAATTGGGAAAGAGGGCAGATAAATGGGTCAGGACCAGGATCAGGCCTAAGAATCAGGGTGGTGACCAAAAGAAAGATACCACCAAACCTCAAGAGAAGGGAGGGGATAAGGCAAAAGAGAAATCTTCCTCAGGGCCCCAAAACTCCACACAGGGTGGTGGGTCCCAAGCTCCCTCCGCTACCACAGGTAAAAAGCCTTACTGCCATGAGTGTAAAACTCCTGGGCATTGGAAAACTGACAACAGTTGCCCAAGGGCTACAAACAAAACTGTTCCTCCAATTACTCCTGTCACACCACCTATTACTGTCAGCAGTAATCCCCCAGGTGGTGGGAGTGCCCCCAAAAATTTGGGTGGGTTTACTTGGGGAACACAGGGGGACCCTGGCTTAGCCAATTCCCCTGCAGCAGATACTCTTGTCTGTGATGGTGGCATGGGGTTTGCCAACTTCACTGCCTGTCCCAACACTTTGGGTAGGTACAGACAGGAGCCCTACATCAATGGTACAAAAGCTGAGGCCTACAGAGACACTGGAGCTAGCATCACAATGGTGGCCCATTGGCTAGTTCCCTCTGAGCAGCTTTTGCCTGGTTTCTCCTACCAGGTGACCAACATTGATGGCAAACAGAACAGTCATCCCATGGCAGAGGTATGTCTCAGCTGGGGAGGTGTCACTGGCCCTAAAAGGGTGGCAGTGTCCCCAACCTTGCCTGTAGACTGCTTACTGGGGAATGACTTAGAACTCTCAGCTTGGGCTGGAGTTGAACAAGACACCCATTCTAAAATGGTAGGCCTGTCACAAAAGGGTAGTGGGGTTGTGCCATTCACAACCCCTGTCCAAATAGATTTCCTCCCTGGAAAGGTTGGAAGGGCAGTGGTAGCCACAGCCCAGGCACAGACAGACTTCCCTGTAGAGACTGGCAGAGCTGTGACAGTCACAGCTCAAACACAAACTGAGTGCCCCCCTGAAAAGGTTGGCAAGGCTGTAATGGTCTCAGCCTATACTCAGACTGACATAGGTGTAGTGAAGCCTGAAACTATGGATCACTCCACACAAACAGAGAGTAGTGGGGAGGAAGAAAAGTCTCCCTCTCCCCAGACATTAGGAAAAAGTCAGCCTCCTCAGGGAGCTGACCTCACCCCTTGTGAAGGAACTGCCCCAGTGGTAGCCAGGCCTGGCCTGGCAGAGCCTCTGATGTCAGTGGCCCCTTCCAAGGTGGGACCCAGTCTGGTGCAGGTAGCCTGCCTCTCTCTACCCTGCCTCAGTCAGCCCAGGGCTGCAGAGGTCAGGGAGGCCAGTGGACCCCAAGAGGGCCCCTGTCCACAAGAACCCCCCCATCAAAAGAATGAGGATTGCCTGGCTAGTAGCCCTAGTCAGGTGATGGGTAAAAACATTCCTGAGGGATCTCCTTTACAGGTAGTTAGGGACCTCCCCCAGAGGGATTCTGTTGGGTACAGGCAAACATGGGACCTTAGTGCCCCAGACCTGACCTGTCCCTCCAGTAAGCCCACAAAAGGGACCCAGCCTCCAGCTTTAGGTAGCCAGAGGCTGACCCTGAGAGCACAGTGCAACTCAGTTAAGGAAAGAAAGGCATCCATGGTGGAGGGGGATTGGAGGAAGGTGAGGCCTCACTTTGAGGACACTCACTTCAGTACTCCATCTCAACACCAGCCTTTTACTTTGCCAAGACACACCAAAGGTAGAGATTCCCTATGGTGGAGACCCTCTGATACCCTTAGGGTGAGGGATTGCTTAGTGGACCATGAGACAGGGGGTAACCATGCCAGTGCTGGTTCCTCCTTATATGGCCACTTGGGCAATATAGGCTTACCTGGTCAAGGTCAGCCTTATCTCCCTTCGTTTGGGGGGGGGTTGTGTAGGAAGGTGGATATCTGACTATGGTTACCCCCAAACTTTTGCCTAGTGTCTAGCTGGTTTTTCGACTTAGTTGGCCTGAGATCCTGCTATTCAGGGTCTCAGCCTGGCTGTTCTCTCTTTAAAATGGACTCCATGTACCCTAGGTACATACCCAATTGGTTGGATCACCCTGTCAGCCCCTGTACCAGTGTACACTAGGTACCCAGGGCATTGGTGTACCCAAGGCCTGCCAGGGGCTGAAGCATGTATTATGCCACCCCAGGCTTGGCCTAACAATTTGACACAACTGGCTGATCACTCAGCTGGGGTAAGTTGGTGTAATCACCTCTTACTTAGGTGTAGTATACCTATACCTAACCTTAAATGGGACACCTGGTAACCTATAAGTCACTCCTATGGCAGGCCTTAACAATCCTGAAGGCAGAGTGCTTGGTTCCATGTGAGATGGTGCTCTAGCATGAGCGGAGCCTGTCTGCAGTGGTCGGAACAACTTCCTTCTACTGTTTCCAGATATCGTCATACCATATACTCTTAAGTGCATTATGAACCTCGCGGTTAAATGCTATCTTTGGTTTGGCTTTATCAAAACATGTCGAGTAAGGTGTCATACGAATTGGAATACTAACCCCTCGCCAATTCTGGCGACGGGGTTAGCATTCCACCCTTCTAGAGGGACACGACATGTACAGTACCTGAAACCCGGGTAAAATCAGACATAGCCTCAGCTCCACAAAATGGATGCTGCCACCACAGACACAAGTCTGCCCTCCTGCTGCTGGGAGTCCTTCCAGCTTGGGAGGTGTGGACAAAGGGTTTCCTGCCAGGGGAGGTGCGTGCACCACCCCAGACAGGATTTTGTGTATTGGTCAGGTAGGGCTTGAAAGAAACCAGACATGCCTGTGGCTCACAAGGAGCCTCGGTGCATATGCCAGTTCAAACCGGTCCTGGGGCACACCAGTCCCGGGCCTGGGGCGAGCTGGACAAAGGATTGGGGGTGTAACCACCCCCCTTCCTGGTCCCACCCATAGGGAGGGACCTAGCAGGTAGTCCGGCCCCTAGAATCCGCTTAAAGGTAGGAGCTGTGTCCTAAGACTTCAGACATCCTGGAATCAACTTAACACTAAGAAGAAGACGGGAACTTCGACGCTCTGTTGCACAGAGGACTGAAGCCAATCTCCCCTGTGGTCAGGGAGTGACCACCTTGCTAACGCAAGCACCATCCAGCGAATCAACGTCTGCTTTGCCGCCGCCTCCCGCCGGAGCCCGAGCCCAGAGACTGACAAGACCTGGACCTCCAGACGTCTCACCGCCCGATCCACAGTCCCTGAAAAGAGGAGACCCGTGGAGGCACCGAGACACGTGGAGCCAGCCATCTTGGAACGACTACGACAAGCTGACAAGTGCAACAACCGAGGCTCCCTCCAAGTTGTGCTTTGGGATCTGAGAAGTCCAACACCCGAGCAGCATCTGCACCAAAGATGAGCCCTCCAGCATCTCCACGATCTGCGTGGGGCCCTTCTGCATTTTGCCACTCGACGCGCCTAACCGGTTGCTGGCCCGCTGGCTAGTGGCCATCTTGGCGACGAACTTCAAGACATACACTGCTGGTCTGGTTGCTCCAGACTGGCCCTTGCTCCCCTCCAAAGGAGCAGTCCTTCTGACCTTGCTGGTCAGAACCATCAGCTTATTTCATCTCCTACAACAATTGCTTTTGCCAAGGCTTGTTTGCTTCGATCAAGTCGCCGACACCGCCGACAGCGAGAGCCTGCGTGGGACAGCTCGTGAACCGACTCCTGGACGTCGTCGACCTCCAGGGACCACGTGGCTGCAGAGACAAGCTACACCTTTCTTCCTGTTTGCACCCGACATTGCCTGGTACCCACCTGGTGCCACGCCGGTCACTGGCTAGTGACTGTGAACACTGTCCCCTCTGCTTACAGGTCTTCAACAGCTCCGATCCACTCTTGGATCCACTGCATCTCTCCCGGACCGACCGCCTGCCGCATCTTTGTCTTCAGGCTCCACGGAACAGATAGAAGAAACCCGACGCACTTCGAGGCCTATGCACCCGCTTCCTGTGGGTGAGGTAAAGCTGGCACACCTGTGCCCAAGTGTAGTATTACATCTCTAGTGCCTGTGTTCCAAATCTTGAGTTCCTAGTCCATCCGGAAGATCCTCTTTGCAGTAACTTTGTACTTTTTACGCACCCATTGAAACCTATGGGAGCACGCGTGTGACTATTTGCTCTGCACACGCCACCCGTGGACCTCCTGGTCACTAACTGACGTTAGCTCCTTGTAGGCCCAGCGATTCTAGAGGCCCTAGGCCTTTTCCCTTTTCTGTTCGTGGTACTTATACCACTATTTTAGTATATGGTTCGAGTGGCCACCAGGGCCTATCCATATAAAGTGCAACTTCTGTGTATTCTACTGTAATCTTGTTTGACGATTTGTGCTCCTGTGCTCATAAAGAGACTAGGGGTTACTTTGAGAAATAAATACATATATATTTTGAATATATATCTGTGTGGTGTCCTTTCATTGGTATAAAAGGGGGTTGCATTTGGTAAAACAGCTGGCTTAACACGCTTCACGAGTTTAGCCTCAAAGACTGCTTAGCCTACGCTACCACTAGGGCAGCTAGTCCGAAAAGGTTGACTTACAACCACACCATAAGGGTTGCTTGGCATGGTACAAGGTGATCACTTTAACTAGTGAGCATCATATACCAGGCCAACTTCTCACAGTGGTGTAGTGATGTTTGTCAATAAATCTGGCCGTATGCGAGAACACTGCATGGGTTTCAGAGAGGTGTTGATCCTTCTCCTGATGCTCAGAGAGCTGGGTTGCACCTCTTAACAAATTCAGTCCACAGCTACTTCAGAAAGAAGCAGGTTACTCAAAGAACTCTTAAGTCTGTAGGGTTGCTGACAAGCTGTACACTACTTCATAAATAGTGCTTCCAGTTTTATGGTATTTATTTTTCTACATCTCCACCTGTATTTATCCATATTAAATTTTTGGCCATCTTATTAGTAGTTATTCATATTTATTCAGTGTTTTGAGAATTGCCCCAAGAGCAGAAAACTCCAGCAACCAGAGAGAAGAATCTAGACCAGCTAGGGCAGAGGATAGATCCCTTGACCGTGTCAAAGACTAAGACAGCTTTGGGCAATGGGAAAGCTGTACCAAGCAACTCAGCAACTGAAGACCCGATGCAACAGCGACCCCTTAGTAAGAGGGAAAAGAAAAGACTCAAAAACAGCACAATAAGGTCAACCACTCTACCCAAAAATCAACATTCGACCCCTTTCCAATCTTCAAAGGCGAAACAAGATCTTATTCAACTGGTAGTGAAAGTAGCACCTCACCGCTGCAAACAATATGGATGCCGTCCTTGAAGGTAGTAGCTGAACCGATAGGTCACAAGTCGCAGGGCTTAAAGTCACAGGAAGTACATTTCAAAAATGACCTAAGACCACCCCCTGTCCATACAGAGGGAGTCTTGGGGGTGAAACAACATAATCTGATTACAGCAGAGTCAATGAAAGAAGCCTTGATTCCACCACTCCTGACGTCATCCTCAGCGGGACGGAAGCAACAACAAAGGGAGCATGAGTACATTAAACCCGAGGCCCATCAGAAAAGTAGTCACAGAGCGACATAATCTTGACAAAGTACTTAGCAATGATTCAGCACTATGTCGCATTGACAGCATCTGGATAATGATCACAAAAGATCCGGTCGATCCGAAAGTGCATAAGGAAGAATCATCTAAAACGAATCATTGGCACCATGACCAACAAGAGGAGTAGAAGCAAGACCAACAACAGACCCAAGAAGGAAGGAACAGGTCCCTAAAGGGACCAGCGGCAACAATCCAGCCTTTGATCAGGAGTTGATCTCCACAAATCAAATAGCTAGGTTATTGTTCATTCCGGAGTACCCCTCTCAAGGATCCCATGACACCTTAAATAGGGGGACTATCCTTAGGCTGTTTAAATCTATCCCTGAACTGTGGTATAATTTCTACCCCCCCAAAGGCCAACAAACTACAGAGTCCACATTAGTCACACTAGCATCAGTAGCAATTACAGAGCAAATTCTACTTAGAATGAAGCAGTTCAAGAGGTGGGATATCAAAATAATCACCCAGAAAGACCCAGGTATTCCCACAGTACTAGAAAAGCCATTGGTTATTATAAATATCGACAGGAACAATCCATTTTCAATACTAAAAAAAGCTCAAGGTGGCACCGTCATGGAAAACAAGGTTCAAAAGGCAAAGTACTCAGACCACACGGGAGGCGACTGGGCCTGGCTGACACCAGCATTAACCAGAGAGAATCAGGACTGAATTATTCTCGAAGAGATGCTCAAGCTAATACATCCCGATTATCCATGTGCTCCTGGAACATTAGTGGTCTCATACGGAAATCCCAGTTCCCGGACGTGATTATGTTTTTAGAAACCCACGAAGTCAAACTTCTCCAGGAAACACGGGCCGAGACAAGCCAACCACTATAAGGCTACCAGGAAAATAGGGCCCCTGCCGCAAGAACCCATGAGTTTGGTAGACCAAGAGGTGGGCTATTCATTTACATCTCAGCCAAGTTAAAAGTAAAAACCGACCAGTTACCATTTGAGGAGGATTGGCTTACTGGTGGTGTAAGGATTAGAAGCTCGAAATGACAACAACAGCTGTTGCTGATAAATGTGTGCAGCAGTCCAAGTGCCAGGGAGAAAAGATCCAAGCTCGACCATCTAATTCAAATCATGTCTGCCCTGCTAAACGGTTACACCAACACAGCGTGCTTGATCACAGGGGACTATAACACAAACCTCTTCCGAGACCTTCCGGAAGATTATGAGGTAATGTTCCCAGGTAAACTCACACTACCATGGAGCAGACAAAACCTAGGGGTTGTAGGTACAGCGAGCTCGGCGAATACATGGTTCCACAACAGTATGGCTTGCACAATTTGGAATGGTTGATTTCTGAAGGACAAGCCATCTAATTGGGCAAGAACCAATGGGAAATCTTATTCTTACATCCATTACTCCATCTGCAATGGAGAAATGCTCCCCTTGATTGAGAATTACTGCATCGCTGCGCAGAGGGAGAGCGACCACCGTCCACAAATAATAACCTTGTCATCTAACCTACCACATCATGCCACTGCAAGACTGACAACCTGTGGAACTTATACGGAGAATCTCAAAAGGCTTAAATGGACAAGCTCCACCATAGACACCATCATGACCGTTTGCAGGGCATCCTTGAGTGAGAACAGTACAAACAACATATCGCCAATGATTGCATGGGTGAACTTTATAGAACAAATGTTTCTCAAATTTGTTCACTCCACCCGTAGATTTAATGGAGGCAACCAAATTGTTACCACAGCTGAGATTTAGAAACTCAACAACACAGCACAGCAGAGATGCCGCTTAACATCTACAAGCCCTCAGGCAAGCAGTCTCTGTTGAGTATTGTGAACTTTCAGAACTTTCAGAACAATTTTGGCTAAAACTTCTTCATGCCAGTAAGAACCCCAATTCAAAGGGTTTCTGGTCCTTTGTGAATCGGCAATTGAATGGTCAGAGGGGACAAGGCTTTGCCAACATCCCAGAAGAAGAGTAGGCATCGTTTTTAACCAGTCATTTTGAAGCCACAGATAAGGAAGTCACTCCTGCTGTCAACTTGGCACAAATGGTGCCTTCGGCCGAAATATGTTCTCTGCATCAATTACAACCCACCACAGGTACAACTGCTCTGGAGGAAGGTGACCGACACATCGACAGCAACACCAGGTCATTACATACAACAGACTATGAAGTTTACCCCCAACTACGGCACTCACAGTATCTGGGTAGTAATGCTCTGTAAGTCTTAGCATCTTGAATAGCACTCATCATAACAAATGACAATTGGATGGGGCACCCGGGCCAAACGGGCTACCGCAGGCTCTATACAAACAAAACATCTTGTTCTGGGCGGAACAGTTCATTGCTATTCGACTTTTGTCAGACCACATGATACCACCATCATGCTGTGGGGCTATAATTCATCCAATCCATGAAGGAGACACAATCTCAGAACCAAAAAGCTATAGGTTGATCGCCCTTCTTGACAACAATGCCAAATACTACCCAGCCTGTTGTTGGAAGATCTTACGCTGTGGACGGAACAAACACAGTTATTCCCCTTTCACCGGACAGGATTTGTGGCCAAATCAGGAACCCTTCCAATTTGCTTGCGATATCAGTCCTGACGAACAAAGCAGCAGTTGCAAAATGCCTAAAACACTACTGCTTTGTTGATTTTAAGGCAGCGTTTGATTGTGTACCAAGGGGGTTACTGTGGTCCGAGCCACCGAAATGGGGGATACCTTGCCCCCTATTGGAGGCCATCATCCAGCTTCACACCGGCACCTGGATCTGCATAAAAATGGGTGAAGGAGCACATATCTCAAGGAAAATACAAACATAACGTGGAGTGGAACAGGGGTGCGTGTTGGCCCCCCTGCGCTTTAATTTCTTCATTGCAGATCTATCACAATCCCTCAATCACATCACTAGTCAGTCCCCAAAAATTTGTGGCACCCGGGACAGTAAGCCCCTGTACGTAGATGATCTATCACTGTTCAGTTACACAAGGGTAGGCCTACAGCGGCTTCTTGACCAACTATGTACGTACACAACTGCGAATAATCTGGACGTAAACCTGACGAAAACCAAGGTAGTAACTTACAGGAGAAGAAAATATCAAGGACGAAGATGGTCCTATGGCGGCCAAAGCATTCAAACGGAACACCTCTACAAATATTCTGGGGTCCATATTGATGCGAGATGTACCTTCACAAAACAACGGCAAGAGGTTGGAGCAAAAGCCCTGATGTAACAAGTGGCATTCGCAAACTAGCTAAACATCTATTGGGCCCAAGTCTGTCTCCATTAATAACAGTCATGAAGTTAAAAATGTCCCCCTCCCTAACTTACGGCCAGCAAATTATGTTAGGAAAAGATTCAGCTAGTCGAATAAACTCATTGTAGGAATTTACAAGCAAGCACTTAGACTACTGAAATCCTCATCCCCCACTCAGGTCAGACTTGAATTTGAGCTTTTGGAGCTGGGGGCGGTAGGGGCAGGTGCTTACCTTAAATTGTGTAACAAGCTACAAAAGGCCAGAGCGGGCAGCTTGGAGGCAATGCTGTGGCTGGAAATAAGCCGTAGCCAACCAGGTCAAACACAACGACTACCTAGAACACTGCCTGCAGCTCCTAGAAGCAAAAGAACTTTGTGACACTGATCCAAATCAGCAATACGTCTCTGGTCATTTCACTCGGATAGAGCACAACTAGCAAAACGCCAACATGCCTGGTCAATCATAGCCGGGTACCAGCCAGCTACCATGGCACCCTATTTGCCCTGTACATACGCAGTTGATTGGAAAAAAAGATTTATGGTGAGGTGGTTGGGGGAGTGGCCTTTCCTTAACCATTTAGCCAGTTGGCCCAGTGACAGTATGACCTGCAGGGGATGCGGGGCCGGTAAGGAATCACTTGAACACGTTGTATGCCTTTGTCCAGCACTGCTTAAAGAACGCAGGTTCAACCTACGAGGAGACTGGACCAAGCTCAGTGTCTGCACCTGTCGGCAGGCTATCATCGCATCCTAGAATCCAGACAATACGGTGCTCAACATTTTGTTCACCAAGTTTATGACCGCTGCCAAAACGCTTAGCCATCTGGAGGACCAAGACGTTGACCTTTGCAACCTGGATGTGGGCACCTTTTAGTCAGCACTTCGAGAATTCACCTACCTGTACAAACAAAGCAGTTTCACAGTACTTCACACCTTATTATCACCCTATGCTGCCACACCCAAGTAAACCTTTTAGTTTGCATTCTTAACTGCTGACCAATTCCATAAACTATGGGCCCAATTCACAGAACTAACTTAAGACAAAATCCTAAACTTACTACCATTTTGGTATTCACAGAAGGCACTTACTCATTTTGGTATTCACAGAAGGCAATTACTCATTTCGGTATTCACAGAAGTTAGGACTCCTAAATGCCTTCTGTGAATACCGAAAGTCTTAAAATTAGGACTTTTCTCAATTTAGTAGTAGTAAAGTTAGGATTCCTAACTTTAGGACTCCTAAATGCCTTCTGTGAATACCTAAAGTCGTAAAGTTAGGATTTTTCTCAGTTTAGGAGTAGTAAAGTTAAGAGTCCTAACTTTACTACTCCTAAACTGAGAAAAATCCTAATTTTAAGACTTTCGGTATTCAGAGAAGGCATTTAGGAGTCCTAAAGTTAGGACTCCTAACTTCTGTGAATACCGAAATGAGTAAGTGCCGTCTGTGAATACCAAAATGAGTAAGTGCCTTCTGAGAATACCAAAATGGTAGTAAGTTTCGGATTTTGTCTTAAGTTAGTTCTGTGAATCGGGCCCTACATGTTTTTTTATTACCTAGCACTTTATTGACATTTCACGCTGCCTTGAAGAATTGACCAGTTGTAGAAATTAGTAGCCTCACAATCCTCTGCACTTTATTGCCATTCCATACTGCATAATCAAACACCCCCAGTATATAGCCAAAGATATTTATTTTTTAACTAGCTTTTTTAAGTGATGACTACCCTTATCACCTAATAAATGAAGCATGTAACAGCACCTGCTTTAGCCTTGAAATTTTACAAAGATCATTGTCAGTTGTCTATTGGAGACTACAAAACGTGAGTCGCTTTTTTTAAAACTCATTATCAAATATTCTAGATCAAAAAATATTTTTCAGTATTTACAGAAACATTTTTATCTTGTTATTTTTACCTACTGTTCGAACATTGTAAAGGTTGATTGCTAGACCTGGCACCATTGGCGTGGGCCTGCCTTCCATTTTTTGCTGTTGCCTCCTGTGTTTTTGCTATGTTTTTGCTGGTCTAGATGCTTTGGGCACTTTGCCACTGCTATTCAGTGCCAAAGTGCAAGTGCTCCCTATTGTTTTATTGGATTAGTGACTCCATGATTGGCTTATCTGATTTACTTGTCAGACCCTAGTACAGTGCACCATGTGGCCCAGGGCCTATAAATCAAATGCTGCTGGTGGGCTTGCAGCACTGATTGTGCCATCCACAGAAGCAGTTTGTAAAATATGGCTCAGCCTGCCATAGCAGAGCCTGTGTGCAGTCTGAGACTGCCATGACGACTTAGCAAGTGCACCCACTTGCCAGTCCTTAAGCCTTCCCTTTTCTACATATTAGTCACCCCTAAGGTAGGCCCAGGGTGCATTGTATGTAAAAGGTAGGACATGCCCTGATGTGTGTGGCATGTCCTGATAGTGAATTACAGCCAATTTTGTTTTTCACTATTGCAAGGCTACCTGCTCCCATAGGCCAGAATGGGCAGTTTGATCATAACATCTTATAATCCTAACTGACCCAGGGAACAAGGTAGAAATTTGAGTTTAGTATGCCTGAACTCAGAATATTAAAATACATCTTTTAGTGAGGGTGATTTTTACATTTCTGTGTTTGAAAATACCACTTTTAGAAAGTAGGTATTTTCTTGCCTAACCATCCAGCATGCCTCTGCTACGTTTGTGTATTCCATGTCTGGTTTGTGAGTGACAGGGGGCTAGAGAGGGCCTTGGCTCCAGCAGTCTGATGGGTCAGGGCTGGGCTGAATAGGACCTGCATTGAATGGAGAGTAGGGGGCAGATATTTCCTTTCACGGAGCTGAACCCTTCTTAGAATAGAGAGAAGGGGGAGGAGATTTCCTTTCAGCTACCTGGGCCATGTCTGCTCTCAAACAATGCTGTCTCCACCTCCTGCAAGGAAGCTGCACAGAACTGGTTTGGCTGGGCACAGGCACCCTCTGCCTTCAGAGGACAAAGGATTTACTAGTATAAATATTGGGGCCCAGACCCCAGAACTTTAGATCACTTCTGGGAATCAAGACGAACCCTTTGCCAAGGAGAAGAACCAAAGAAGCTGAAGGAGGAGACTGCCCCTGTGCTGTGCTATTTCTGGGGTTGGCCTGCAGTGGTTACTTATTAGCCAAGGAAAGGAGAAAAGGCACTTTGTGAACTTTCATCATCTTGAAGTAGAATCTCCAAGGGCTTGAAGTGTGCTTGCCTCCTGCTTGAAGTCTCAGGGAAACAAGACTTCACCATCAGCTCCCCTGAATTCCCTTGCTGGGAATTCTACCTGCAGTGAGGTGCCTGCTGTTGTTTTTGGGCCCTCTGAAGACTGCGTGTCACTGGGAGCTGGACGCGACGCATCGAGGAAGAAGTGTGTCGCCACCGCAGAAGTTGCCGTCGCATCGCTGAAGAAGCATGTCGCCACCGCAGCTGTTTGCCGTCGCACCACCGACGAAGCCCCTCTTATCCCCGGAGAAGTGTGTTGCCGCCGCAGAGGTCGCTGTCACCTCACCGGAGAAGCATGTCGCAGGGCCTGTCGCGGCTCAAGAGTTCACCGAGTCACCGCACGGCCATCGGGAGTGCACGCATCGCATCCACGTTGTCGCATCGCATCAGAGACGTCATTTTGTCGTCGCATCACACCGGATTGTCACATCGCATCGAGGCGCCATCTTGCCACATCATCACCGGGCCGCAGTAAGAAACGACGCATCAACTCCCCACACAGTAAGGAAGCGACGCATCACTTCCCCTCGGCTGCAGTAAAGAACCGACGCATCCACTCCCCTGAGTGTAAGGAACGGCACATCAACTTCCCTGTGAACCTTTTGTTTGTATTGCGTGACACATCCCAGGTACTTTGAGAGTAAAGTGTTGAATTTACCATATACATTGAACTAATCTATTTTCTACCATTTTAAAGACTTTATTACAGTATTGTGGATTTTTGTCGTTTGGTATTGTGTTAAGTCTAGTAAAGATTACTTATTTTTTTAACCCCTTGAACGCGCATGGAATTCCTCTGCGGTGCGGGCAAATTCCCAGTGGTCACGATTCAGACAGCCCCCGGCCGTCCGAAACACATGCCCACCGTGAAGTGGCAGTCCGACGCATGGAAAGGGCTAAACTGGTGTGGTGTCCATTTGTAGTGTTTTCACTGCGTTACTGTATGTGTTCACAAATGCTTAACACACTGCCTCTGAGATAAGCGTGTCTGCTTGTGCCAAGCTACCAAGGGGGTGAGCAGGGGTTATCCAGGAGTGTACCACCCTTTTCCCTGACCAGAAGCAAGGGCCCCTACTTGGTCAAAGGTACCTACCTCTGCCAACTAGAGACCCCCATTTCTAACATTGATGAACCCATAAACAATAAAAGATTACTAAGCCGACTTAGAACCGGAACAGAATGTAAATTGTAAATGTAAAAATGATAGTGTGTGTGTCTGGTATTACAAACTAATATTCCTCTTCAATGCAGAGTCTTGTGAATGATAACTTCTAATTTCTTAACACATTAAGACATTTGATACTTTGAAAGCTTGTGTGCTCTTGTGTGAGTGAAGACCTCACATCTCAGCCCTTGCACCTTCTTGTCTTTAGTGAGGGAGGAACTGTGGGGCTTATTTACAAGGCCCTTGCGCCGCTGGTGAGTCACGTTGCGTCACGCACCGGCGGCGGAACCTGCTGCGTGATATTTACAAACACACGTAAAGCCACCCTGCGTGTCTTTATGTGTGCTTGTAAATATACCCCCTTTTTACTCAACACTTTTCGTGTAAGGGGCATGTGGGTGTTCCCACGCAACACCCTTGTCCGCTGATGCATTTCCAGACTTACGAGCAATCATGGAAATGCATCAGAATGCTACACGTGGCGTAACGAGATGCAACGAGGAGAAATGTTTTAATTTCTACTCAGTTTTTTCCTCTTTCAGTGCGTGCTGCATTCTACAGCACGCATTGGAATTGGAAATCACCTCAATTTATTGTTTTTGTGCAGGTAGGTGCCCCTTCTTGCACAAAAACAATCTCCCCATGATGTAGACATCCTTGCACCACGGTGCAAGTGTGCCTGCACCGGTGTATGGCAGCAGTTTGTGCGCCAGCGCAGGGAAAAGCACAGAGATGAGACATATTGTTGTTAATATGTTGCATCCCTTTGCTTAGAAACTAACGCGCTGCAGCGCAGCAAAATGACTCACGGTACCGCGCTGCTCTATTTTCTCGTAAATAGGGCCCTGTATTTTTTCACTGGTTGTCCCTCAGTTACCTGCGGATTGGATAGGGGGCAGATTCTGTGCTCTTGAGTTTGTTTTTATCACACATGAGTTGTCATCACTTTACTTTCTACACACTCCAGAAATGACACAGATCCACACATTGTGAAAATCCATTTTAAAGTTTTATTCGTCAAACAACCGTTTTTGTTTTGCATGAAAAAAATAAATAGCAAATACTTATATCTATAGATGTATGTACAGAGATCTGATATGCATATGAGTTACATTCCACAGTCACCAGAGTGCATGCAAAGAATCAGCATTTTAAATAATTTTTATTTTTTGTACATTTATGAACGGTACGTTTTGTTTGCACCAGCAAGGGTACGCAATCCTTTACTCTATAACCAGAAACTTCTGCTGTAACTTGTTCTTTTCACACCAGTTCTCAAATACTTAAGAATAAATTATTACATTCCCCTTTGAGTGTACTGTGTTTTTACAGAAAAAGCTTAAAAAACGGAATACATGTTTGATGAGCTGTCTGTAGGGAATACATAATTGCTTTAAATGACACGTTATGCTGCAGCGAATACCTTATAACTCATCCTATTATGCAGTAAAGTATATTCATTGCATCTGATTCTAAGCTGTCTCCAACCCTCATCTATATGGGATTCCCCACACTACCCCAATCATCGTGTTATCCTAGCTTGAACCATAACCGTTACTCTAACCTTTTTTAAAACATCTACCCCATGTTCTAAAAATTGAGTAACTGCAAAAAATATATGGTCATTATTGTCACGTAAAAATTGATTTCATTTTGCTACTAATCTACATTTATATATTTTTTTAATTGAGGTCCATAATGGCACACTGAGGTATTATGTCTTGGATTGGAGCAATCCTGCAAGTACAATGGAGACGTATAAAGGGGACAACACGTCCGGGCTGGTGTATATTTGACTTGATAAGTTACGATGGCTTCTACTGAACACACCTGCACTTTACCTTTGTACATTAGAATTCGAGATTTAACCAGAAGGGAAGGGTGGACCCGTGCAGATATTCTAGCCCTTCTCCCTTCCTAATGAAAACTGTCCAGTCCTAACACCCTAACCAAGATGTTGAACTTTGTTGTAGTCACTGTAATTCCTAAAAAGTGTACTTTGGTGCATGTAGAACCAGAACAGTATAGTAACATAGTGGTAGGACAACATCAAGACAAAAATACCTCCATGGTGGTAAGTATTGCTGGTCTGGGTTGGAAAATTGCCAATTTCCTTGAATTGTCAATGCCATGTCATCAACGTCCATACAAATCACCCCCCTGCTTGGGCTCAACAATTTACCTTAACTGTGTTTGGCAGTTTTAGTTCATAAGCAGTAATATCTTTGGGTGCTCTGAGACAACTCACATACAGAGCATAGAGGTCAATGGCTCTGCAGTTCTAAGCTGTCTGAAGATGTTTTACAAACACTCTGCGCCCTCTGGTTCCAGACTAACATAAATCTTCAATTTACAACAAAAGCACTAACAATTTTCAAACAATCCATCAAGCAGAGATATGGAAATGTAAGCACAGTAATGTCCATAGTGCTGAAAGAAGCTGTCACTTGTTCCAATGTTTCAAAAATATATATATATTTCATAATCCGAAATATTAACAAAGAAAGCACAACAAGGATTTAAACATTACAAGTGGAATATTATGTAGATCCACTTTAAGTTAGCAGCACAAAATATTTAGCAAAGCAGACATTTCAATGCGTGGCATTTGTTTGGAGAAGACGCTTGCCAAATATCTATCGAAATAAGTGCATTCCTGGGAAAGTGCATTCGTCAATGGCAGGGGGAGTCGAGCAGCCGTGGAGTAAGTCCGGCCGCGTAGCAGCAAGCCAAGCGTCAAGAGAGACAATAGCCTCTTGGCATTCTCATTCGTAAATGTAGCATCTGAACCGGTGAAGTGCTTGTTGGACCAGTGAAGAGAGAAGACAATTCATATGTAGGTTTATGGGAATATGTGACAGGGGTGTTCTCTTACTATAGGATATAGAATTTGAGTTCATTATCATGATTCCTGAATGTAACGTAACATTTTTATACCAGATTGGCTATGGCTGCTCCTAACTCATTGACCATCGGAAGTCCATAGACAGCAATATCTAAGTCAAAAAGTGGAGTAATATTCCTTTACTCCAGAAATATTATTAATAATTTAACAGTACATTCTGATTCTGAAGGAAACCAATTTAAATCTCTGAAAATAAAATTAAATGAGACATACTCTTGAAACGTTATTGCATCCACTTCAGATGTCCGATGGTTTTGGGTGCCTGTGCATGATCTCCTGTTTAGATCAAACTCAGTTTATTAAAAATACCATCTATAAGACTGTTGGAATACTGAGCTGTAAAATCCAAATCATCCTCATTTTCATGTAATTCAGGTTTGTGGGTTACATTGAAGTATATCAATGTTTTTTGTATTAATGTTTAAATATTTCATCATTTACCGCTTTAAAGCAGATTGTATGTATATGCACAGCAGCAGTGAAGTTTATAAATAAATTCAAATCTTTACAAGGATTCAAGTCACCATTAGGACAGTGTTTATTTTTTTCTTGCAATGAACTATTACATGACTATTGTCTGCTATTTTTAAAATGTGTAGCTAACAAATGACAGTTTTTCTTCTATGTCAATGCTCACATAGAAGAACGTTTGCTTTTGTAGTTATTAGAGTTTTACAGCACATATATGCCAAAGAGACAAGGTTCATAGTGCATACATAAAAACAAAACTTAGCAGACAATACAATCATAAAATAACAGAATTCTAACATGAAACTAGCAGCAAACAATAGATTTCTGATCTAAAACAATGAAGGTCCCCAGAGCTAATCTCTTGATATATGCTTAAAGAAATTAAGCAGAATGGTATAATCGATCCTAGGGCTCTGAGCAGGACACATTTCCAAATAATAAAAACAAAACTCTAAGGTGGGAATGTCTCCTTAATAGGCAATCAGGCAGGCGATTTATCTGACACATGATGTAGTTTTCAGAGCACACCACCTACTCTAATTGCCCTATTTTGACTTGTAGCTTATTCTAAGTGAATTTAGTAGTGCTTAAATAAATAGCAAAATAATGCAGTCCTCAAATATTCAATTAATAAAAATAAGTTCGCGACTCTTTGATAGGATGAATAGGTGACAGTCTGCGGCTTTAGTCACAGCAGTGGTTTAATCACAACGGATAATGTTGCGTCAGAAAATCTGCTAGGGTCCTGACTGCCTAAGCAGGCTGTGCTAGGCCACTGATTTTAGGGGGCCAAAACTCTTATAGCTTGACAGTACAATTTGTATCTTGCTGGTTCAGTCATCTAGGGGCCGATTCACAGAACTAACTTAAGACAAAATCCTAAACTTACTACTTTTGGTATTCACAGAAGTTAGGATTTTGTCTTAAGTTTGTCTTAAGACAAACTTAAGACAGACTTAAAACAGTCTTAAGAAGGACTTAAGCCAGTCTTAAGACAGACTTAAGACAAACTTAAGACAGACTTAAGACAAAATCCTAACTTAAGTCTGTCTTAAGTCTGTCTTAAGTCTGTCTTAAGTTTGTCTTAAGTCTGTCTTAAGTCTGTCTTAAGACTGTCTTAAGTCTGTCTTAAGACTGTCTTAAGTCTGTCTTAAGTTTGTCTTAAGACAAACTTAAGACAAAATCCTAACTTCTGGGAATACCAAAAGTAGTAAGTTTAGGATTTTGTCTTAAGTTAGTTCTGTGAATCGGGCCTCTAATGTCTAATTTCTCTTAGCCATGACATGAGTGACAAACTACTGAAGAAATCAACAAGGAAGTCT
This sequence comes from Triturus cristatus, assembly GCF_964204655.1. Classification (NCBI taxonomy): domain Eukaryota; kingdom Metazoa; phylum Chordata; class Amphibia; order Caudata; family Salamandridae; genus Triturus; species Triturus cristatus. Next base: position 47,375,329 of record NC_140589.1, read on the forward strand.
ATTAAAATGTGCATATCATTTGCATACATTTGATACCTCGGGCCATGAGACATAATCTAATTTTTAAGAAGAATCATGTAAACATTAAACAGTAGGGAGGAGAGAGAGGAGCCTTGAGGAACACCATAGGTAAGGACCAGGAGGCCATCTGAATCACTCCGTCTGACCACATACTGAAGAACGGAGCCTCTTGAGGGCTACGCCTCTCACGCCCACAGCTCACTTCAGATGTTCGCACTGCAGCCCCTCGTCCACAGCATCAAATGCAAGGGATAAACCCAGCAGGTTTGGAACAGCTGAATGGCCTGGATCGCTCAGAGAAGAGACTAAGGGGCATATTTGTGAAAAAGTAGCGTAGTGCAGCACAGCGCAGTGCAGCAAGTCACCTTCCTGCACTGCGTCACTTGGAAAGGGCAGGAATGCACCGCATTTAAGGCATACAGCGCGTTCCTGACTTTTCCCCCTGCGCTGGTGCACAATGGGCAGCCTCGTGCCAATGCAGGCATCCTTGCACTATGATGCAAGAGTGCCTGTGCTCTATGCAATCCTGACAGGCATACATAGAAAGTAGAAGTAATGAAGAGGCGTATCTTTTTGACGCATTCCCAGGTTGGCACGGTCCTGTAAATCTGGGAATGCAGCAAAAACCATGGGGGTTGCGAGGGAACACCCATGCAATGCCCATGGGACGCCTAGCTAGGGCAGAGTAACACAACTGATCCTTTTTCGCAGCGTTGCGTTACTACCCCCGATTTTTAGAGCAATTCAAAGCCATGCAAAGTGGCTTTGCATGGGTTCAAAAATCTGACGTAAGGTATCCGTGGCTCTTGCACCACGTTGCGTGTTGGAAGAGTGACGGAAAGCGGGTAATAAATATGGCTCTACTTCTCTTGCATCCACCGCACCCGCTTCAGTCCTTCTCAATGAGTAAAAACCTCTGACTGGAACTCAGAGAAAATCAGATGAATTTGAAATAATCCTGCCAGTGCTAAACTATACCTGTGTCAGTGATCTTGGTCACGAAAAGAAGAGCTGTGATAGGCCTGTAATTCACTAATGTTTTAAACTCAAGGGTATTTTTTAACCATGGCGTCACTACAGCACCAATAGGTCTGACGTTTGAAAGAATTTAGCCAACCTGTGGCCATTGCTTGTCACTGATGCTGAAGAGCTTTGGCAAAACGAAAACAAGAGATTGTTGCCAGTGCCAAACAGTATTATAAAAAAAAGAAATGCCGGCCCCGCATGATGATGTCACAACACTGTGGAGCCATTTTTTTCTAGCATCCCGATATATACATGCACATTTGTCACTACGCATGCGCATGTATGAGCCAATCTCTGAGCATTAAATAAAAAAATAAAGTTCATGAGAGTGCATTACAGAGAAGGAGTGGCCTAGTAGCAAATTGCTACCATTGGGCCCTCTGGAATAGAAGGGCAGGTGCAACGGTGAGCAGGGAGGCGCAGTAGAGCAAAGAGTAGAGTTGGCTGGAGCAGAGCGGCATGGGACGGGGCGATGGAAGGTATCGATGAGCTAAGTGGAAGAGTACCACAGGGGGCGTGAAGAGCAAGGATGTGAGGGGGAAGCAGTACACAGGCGAGAGAGCACGAAAACATAGGGATGTCCAGGGAGTACTCTGAATTTAAGCAGTGGACGGAATCACCTCATCCAATTAGAAACACTGTAAAACAGCTAAACTCCATGGGAGGGGCTAAATCTAGACCAGCCATTGAAGAGAAGTCAAGAAAGTGAGATAGTGAGCTATGGTCGCGGCTGTCTAACCAGGCTGTGGGACGTCACCTCATTTAGGAGGCCAAAGCTCCGCGTCACTTTGCCTGAAGCCTGGCAGTAGAATGTATATCCTTCAGGCATTATAACAGAGCTGGGTCACAGTCATGAATTGTCTAATCGTTCTTTGATTCCATTGGTCAATGGCCATTGACAAGAAACTACTGAAGCTGTCTGTAGGCCACAAACATCATCTCTTGAAAGCAAAGACTTCTGTTTAGTTACAATAGCTTCAATGCACTCTAGAAAAATCAAACCGAATATCCTAAGCGCTTGTAATGCAGATGTAGTTGGCCTTCGCTTTTCTGAGTCTAAGTTTATAACTGCGCCCTTTTCTTCACGTAAAACCACTGATTGGACTCGACCAAGTGTGCCAACCTATAGGCCAGAAGGGAAAAAGTACTTGTGATCTGATAACTCCTAGGTGTAGAAATGCCATAGAGCAACATGCTGAATACTGCTGCTTCCAAATACAGGCCTTGCATCCGTGCTTGTTAACCCTAAGACACCTGAGCCACGCCTTTCTTTTCATATCTTTGTCACCGGTGGTGTTCCATCATAATCGTGGATTTCCATCACTCCATTTCCTCATTTCCCCTTTTCAATGGATCTGGTGACACATGTCGCCATGAATCCTCACTGAGAACCCAGATGGTGGAGATCACCATCCCCATGAGCACTGCAGCCTAGACCGCACCCCCATGCAGAGGTGGCAACCCTCACGCATGCGCCCGCCATACTGTGGATGGTAGTGCACCAGCCTGATGTGACTGCCTTCTGTATAAGGTCTAATGTCTTCACTCGCTTGCTTCAGGTGACAACGATAACTGGACAACATTGAGCCGAACCTTTCATTAACCAGCTAATTATATTTTACTTGGACATAAAGTGAATGTAAACTCCAAAAACATTCCTTCTATCTCCACAACTTACATCAGTGTCGCCTCCCTGGAAGAATCACAACTGACTAGCCTTACGGCGAGGAAACCTTTTTGAAAATTCACATGTATTGCTGCTAGACATAACCCTGTATCTTGAGTACAGACATAGATGCTGTTTTGTACATTAGGAACCAAAACATGCAATCACAATGTCCTCAGTGCAAAAATGTGCGAATGAAGAGGCTTCTTCCCGCTGGAGACAGGTGGAGTCATGCCGACGTCCGGCTGTAGGCGGGATGTTGGCAGGTTGACCATGCATCGTTGATATGTCGGAAGGTGCCTCATGAGTAAACTACCTCCTTGGATGGTAATGAGCATAACTGAAGATACTGCCTCTCGGTGACCAATGGCTTACACGCTGCTCCCGACAGTGCCGCCGCTGCTGATACTGTTGGTCTGGCACTTCAGCGGTCTCATGCTGCTGTCTCGCGGGCTGTAGACGTGTGACAGTCGCCAGCGCTTCCACTTCTTCTGGAACTCCGCCTGAACCTGTGTCAATCGAGAAAGAAGATACGCATGAGGCTAGCTGCTCCACTACCGGAAGAGACTCATCACCATCCAGTGGTTTGTCATGAAGACCTTTGATCAATAAGAGTTAGTAATGCCTACTTTCACAACGGGTTTCAGAATCCTGAGCATGCCATATAATGTGCATGCACATCCTATATATGGACTTTTAATGAATATCGAATCAACAATATCAATGGGATAGAGCATCGAGAACAGATCATCAAAAATAAAACATCGACAGGTAACTCTAGATTTTCTATACCTACCTCCACGTCTATGTACCCAAGTGCAGTGTAAATATTCAAGATACATAGGTGTGCAGTTAGGAATAGTAAATCTATGCTTCGCTGTCTGCAGTTACCTTTCAATTTTTTGTCCCTCGATATTCTGTCCTCGATATTAGTGCGCCACGTTACTGTTGGCGTCGATATTCAGTAGCACAAGCGCTAATTAGGCGTTTACAAGTGTAACCGCTGCTACCCCTGCCTTGCTCCTTGCTACGCCTTGCACCGTCCGTGCTATCCCTAGTCCCAGGGATTCCGAAGACAGCGACAGAAACCGAAAGTAAACAGAGCTCTGAGACTCCAGCTTATGCTCTGTGCTCTCGCCTCCTTGCCCTCCCGAAGCCTTGCTGAATCAAGTGGGTCTTTGCCTTGGGGCTTGATGAGGGTCAAGAGGTCAACAGGCAAAGGTTGCTATCCCTGGCATTTTGGTGAATCTACAGCAGTGAGTTTCTACAAGGTATACAAAATACAATGGAGGATACTAAGGCTGCAGAAGTTAGCGGCTTACATGTAGAATGGGTAGCAATTAAATGGACTGATATGAATAAGGTTGAGGGCACCCACCAAAGGCCCGGAACAGATTCATCTATGCCAAGTCAGAGTTTCAAAATAGCAACTATGTAAATTATTTATTTTTAGTGTAATTGTATGCAAATGTATCCCTTGGGGATAGAATGGAAATGTGGCATGATCCAGCCCTCGTGGACCAACACTGGACACCTCTGCTTTAGATCAGTGGATGTTGTAGGACTCTTGTTTTAAGGTTAGTACAGACAAGGTGAATGGCAGTGAGGCTAGTGGAGGGGTGGGGGGCCGTGCCAAACCAGAGCCGCCAGAGGTACAGTGCTGAAAGAGGACAAGAAAGCCATGTTGTTAGGTCTCGCCTGACCCAGCGCATGCGCTGGTCTGGCGAGACTTATTGAGAGGGCTCCAAAAAGTGCTACCAGGCCAGCCTAGAGCTACAGTGCATGTGCGCGGGCGCGCGCGCCGCGCTTTACCGCGATTACTTTCACTTTCGCGGCCGCACGGCATAGCCAATAGGTCTCGCTTTTGGGACCTTATAAGTATTTAGTTATGCAACTGTTGCATGGCTAAACACTTATAAGGTCCCAAAGGCGAGACCTATTGGCTATGCCAATGCTTGTTTTTCATTGCCTTTTAGTGCCATTAACTTTTTTCTAAGCCTTGCCTGTGAATTCTGGAGCAGCACAGATCCCACTCCTTTCAGTCACTGCTCTTGTCCTTGTGTGGTTCCACGGAGCCAACATATGGCTTTTTACAATCTCTGCTTTCCTTGATGAATCCTACCTTCATTTCATTTGATTTAATAAAAAAGACACAAGAATAGGATTTAAAAAGTAGTAATTTGGGCAATTACTCGCTGAACCATTCTGTCAATTAGCCTCGTTATTGATCCCTACTATGGTGTCAGTTTCAATCTCTTCTGTATGGCCACATTCGTAAAGGGATTTGCACACTCATGGGCTCAGAAGGCTTGATTTACAAGTGTGAATCCACGGTTGGTGGTGACAAGACTTTCTTCTACACTTGCAAAGTGTTTTTCGCAAACCGATGGGAGCTTGCAAGTTTGTGGGTATTCACTTACTTCTGCAAAGTGAACCAATCGCTCTATTTTCACAATGGAAATGTGGAAAGACAACCCCAAAGTGGCAAGACATTTTAATTTTTGACAGAATGCACCTTCTCTAGGTATGTAAACAGGCATTACTTCGCACCTACTACATTTACTCATTCGAGCTTGTTAGGGACGAGGGTACGCCTGGAAAGCGGAAACTGCTGCAACTTCTTACCACCACTCCCAGAATTATTTGAGAATTATAAAAATATAATGCATTTGTCTACATGAGTAAATCTGATATTTGGTCAGAATCTGGCCCTGGAACCTCCTGCCCTCTCATTGTACTCACATCCTCCATGTGCAGAAGTTATGCAGTACTTTTCTAAGAAACATATATATGCATTACATGCTTAAACATCCCCAGGAGAAAAAGCACAGCTGCAGGCCCCCCACGGACCGTGTGGTGGAGGTAGGACCACCCCCACAATGGCGCTGACGCGCCGCCTCAGGTTGGTCAGGCCCTTTGTTATGCTGCTGTACAGAGTGCTATGCCTAACCACCTTTTTCCACAACAGCCCATGGCATGGACTTCTCAGATGCTGGGACCACCACCACCACAACTGCACCAGTGCGGAACCTCTGCTTGGTCAGGCCCTTTGTTGTAGCTGCTTTGCGGAGGCCTATGCCCACCACCTGCCCGCCACCTTTTTCCACAACAGGCCATGTTGTGGACTTCTGAGATGCTGGAACCACCACCACCACAATGGCACCAGCGTGGCGCCGCTGCTTGGTCAGGCCCTCTGTTACCGCTGTTTAAGGAGGACTATAGCTAAGCATCCTTCTCCACAACAGACCATGGCGTGGACTTCTTGAATGCTGGGACCACCACCACCACAGTAGCACCAGTGCGAAGCCTCTGCTTGGTCAGGTCCTCTGTTACTGCTTCTTTACGGAGGTCTATGCCTAACCACCTCTATCCACAACAGACCATGGCGTGGACTTCTCAGATGCTGGGACCACCACACTAGCACTGGTGCGGGGCCTCTGCTTGGTCAGGTCCTCTGATCCTGCTTCTTTACTGAGGTCTATGCCTAACCACCTTTCTCCACAACAGACCATGGCGTGGACTTCTCAGATGCTGGGCCACCACCACAATGGCCCCAGCACAGCTCTCTGTTTGGTCATGCCCTGTGTTACCACTGCTTTACATAGGACTATGCCTTACCAGCCTTCTCCACAACAGACCATGGCATGGACCTCTTGGATGGTGGGACCACCACCACCACAATGGCACCAGCATAGTGCCTCTGCTTGGTCAGGCCCTTTGTTACTGCTTTTGATAGGACCACCACGACAATGGCCCCAGTGCAGTGGTCTATTTGGTCGGGCTGTTGTTACCGCTGCTTTACTGAGGTCTATGCCTAACCACCTTTCTCCACAACAGACCATGGCGTGGACTTCTTGAATGCTGGTACCACCACAGTAGCGCTGGTGCGGGGCCTCTGCTTGGTCAGGTCCTCTGTTACTGCTTCTTTACTGAGGTCTGTGCCTTACCAGCCTCCTCCGCAACAGACCATGGCGTGGACTTCTTGAATGCTGGGACCACCACCACCACAGTAGTACTGGTGCGGGGCCTCTGCTTGGTCAGGTCCTCTGTTCCTGCTTCTTTACTGAGGTCTGTGCCTTACCAGCCTTCTCCACAACAGACCATGGCGTGGACTTCTTAGATGCTCACACTAGAGTTTTCAATCAATAAGTGATGGAAGAAGACCGCGTCTATCCCCTCAGTGATAGCGCGCTGTGAGAACTCGATCGCAAAGATGTCAACAAGTGGCAGCGCTCAGCAAGCATTAAAAAACCCTCGCCTGGAGTCTGTTTTTTATTAAATTAAAATAGTGTAACAACATGATTTCAAAATCCATCGTGGTGGGTGTGAGATAACACCTGACATCAACAGTATACTGCCTGGAGCCTTGAATATAATGAAACAATAGTTGGATTATCAGGGTGAGAAGTAGGGGGGTGCAGGCTGAAGGCACTGCTGCAAGTGCGTGGCGCGAGAAGGCAGGGAAAGTGTAGAATCCGACATAACAATAAGTACAGACTCCGTCAGCTCGTGTAATGAAAGAGGGAATGTGTTACACGTGCCGCACGAGGACAGTCAGCCTCGCAGCCCCGTGTCCGCGGAGCACAAGTTCCACACAATCTTTTATTGTCTAAGACCACAAACAGACATTGCAGGACATGTCCAATCAAATCACAAGAATAAGAGAATTTATCAGAAATGATGGACCAAAAAGCGCCAAGCTTACAAGTACTGTAACAAGGGTGGGGGGGGGGGGGAGGGGTAGGCACCATGCCAATATTTCTGTGCAATAACGTTATTACACCAGCACAGAATGATTGGTGAAGCTGGTTGTTTTGATTATCAATAAAAAAGAATTAGGAAAAAAAAGAAATGATGCACCAAGGTATCACATGTCCATCACCAGACTAGGCAGGTTACACAGTTATTGAACACCAGGCCAATCCAGAGGCTGATACTGTGTGACGTGTGCACGGTGCAAGATGGCAGTGCTTCTGCTAGCCACGTGCCCCCTGATGGTGACAGTGGGGATTTCCCAAGCTGATACGATACTAGAAACGGCAACGGCTGCCCGTAATATTTGTCCAATCAGGAACACGTAAGCTTTGTCACTTCTATACATGCTGTGCACAGATGCCTGTCGCTAAGCTAGCCAGGGGCGTAACACAGGCCCCCCGCATCCCCCGCAGTGCGGGGGGGCCCGAGCTGCAGGGGGCCCCCTCAGCACTGTACTCACACCGGAGAGCTCCGGATTAAATCCGGAGCGGGGGGCTCTCTGTGTACCTTGCAGGGGGGCCCCTTCAACTTGGTTACACAACTGAAGCTTGCATCTTCTGCCGAGAGGCTGGGGTCCTCGAGCAAGCCTTGCGTTGCGATGCCGGCTGTTTACAGTGACAGTGGATCCGTCCATCCGGGGCCCTTTCTCAGCTGCACGCCTTCCGCGGGCCGATTGTGGTCACTGAGTAGCACAGAGTTTGTTAGGCTCTTGGCATTTAGGGAGCCAAAGGGGAGATGGCTTCCACGAAAGCAGGGCAAGGAAACCAAAGTGAGACACGAACAACATAACAGACAGGGCCTAATTCCAAGTTGTGGGGTTCAGGGGGCTCTAATGATCAGGCCCTGAAATACCAATTCTAATAGTTTATATGCTTCAGCTGAAGTGTCATTCAGTGAGTCTCCTGTGCTGTGAAACCGAAGCCGGGCAGACAGCTAAACAAGCCTTCCTGCCAGGGTGCCTGCTTACCTGAAAGAACAGCAAATGTGCGCAGCGAGTACATTCTGCAAATTTAAAGGGTAATATGCAAATGTACAGTATGCTTGTGAGCCGGTACTGGCTTTTATTAATCGATCACTCGGCGCTTTGTGATGACAAAGTTTTATGGTGGTAGTGCAAAGAGTTAACAACTGAGCTGTGTAGTGTATTACTTGTAATTGCATTTATTTGGCGCTTAATACAGTTGACGAGGTGTTGAATGGACAATTAGGTAAAACAATTGCATTAGGTACACTCTGGGGTATATTCACAAGAACGTGTGATAACTACCGCAAGAGTAGCCTAACGCACCTCTCAACATCGCAGCCCATCGCGGGAAGAGTACGCCGTGCCAACCAAGTATTCACAACGCGGCGGTAGCATGCAATAGTCACCAGATAACGCGTCAAATGTCAGCGTGAAAATCAACGCCACTCCGCAAAAATGCGAAACGCTAACACAAGAAATCAGGCGAGAAGGCCAATCGCGGTACAAAAATCAGCGAAAACCAGCCAGAGGCCTGCCAATACCACGCGTCTGCCAGGAAAATGCACTATAAAAGAAAGAAAAAAAAAATCAATTCAAACTGCGTAGCAACATGGATGCACCCGGATCGAGTGCAGAGGACAAGCCGAACTCCCCACGGAGGTCCAGCCAGGAACCCTGTGTCCGGGGAAGGGCAAGGAGAAGAGGAAGATGGGGTTCAGTCCGCAGGAAGACCGGATCATCGTCACGGAGGTGATAGAACACCATCAACAACTGTTCGGCACCTCCACTGCGACACTGGCAACCCAAACCGAAATATGGCAGGCCATCGTCACCAACGTCAATGCAGTCGGAGTGTCGAGGAGGTCAAGAGGCGCTGGCATGAAGTGCACAGCCAAACCAAGGAGAAGCTCGGCGCCAACAGGGAGGCAGCAAGGGCGACTGGAGGTTGGAGTCCTGTGACACAGGAGGAGCTGGATGAGCTGGAGGAAATGGTGGCCACAGTCAGCAGTGTGGAGACGGTGGCAGTATTTGGGGGCCTGGACACAGCCCGATACGACCTGACCCAACAGCAACAGGGTGAGTAATGGCCAGGGATGGGGAGGACGGGGAGAGATGGGCACAATGGCACACATGCACAATTATGTGTAGCACACTGCACACCCACAATGATCGTGGAACATGTTCCTGATAGCCTTGGCAGACTGCAGCACACATAGAAACACCAAGTAGACCCCTGTCCACAATGTGCACAAAGGTGCCCCCCTCAATATCACCAACATCACAACCGACCCATGCACATGTGCTGTATCCCGCAAAGCAGCAGCTCTGTGACCCACACTGACTATGCAAGTAACACTGCATGCCCGATAGCATGGCAGCAGTCAAAAAACCTGACATGGCCCACGAATCGACTTGGAGGTAGCCCAGTGCGGATCGCATCCGTAAAGGAGCAGGTCACACCCTGAAATGTCCACGTGCACCCACAACCCATGCCATATAATACACGCAGCAGACGAACAATGCACCAGGCCACAAAATCTGTCCGAGAGCACACATGACCCAAGTCAAAAACAACTCAGCCCCCGAAAAGCGCACAATTCAAAGGCACCCTGCCTCAAAGGGAGAAGGCTACATGAAATCAGAGCTGCAGGGGCAACTCCCCCACAATGCAGCACACACACATAGCAATCACAGAACATCAGCACTGACGGCAACGTGGTACAAAGTGCAACAACACCACCACAGGACAGGGCTCACAACTGGTTCGGCACGTGCGTAGTAACTGTCCATCTGGCATTGCCTGACACTGTGTGAGGATAATGCATGGGTACTACCATACATCCGTCATGTAGACGAAAAAAACACTGACTGCCATCAAATAGCCAGCTCCACCAAAACAGTCACAATGTACATAGACATGCAGTCTGAATGTAAACACCTACAAATCTTCAACATACATGTGTAACTCTGTTAACCTGCATCTCCCCTTTACATTGCGGAGGGACAAACAATACCTCCTGCAGGGCACACCACACTTCCCATCATTGATGATGAAGAGGACAACCTGCACATATGTCAAGACACCCTCCAACGGATAATGGACAGCCTCCGCACCCCATCCCCATGAGCAGGGCAGGCCAGCTGCCCCGAGATGAGCCCACCACCTGCACAGACCATACAGCAGGAAACACACCACCACGGCTGTCTCCCCGGACCCCCCGACCCTAACATGAAGTTCCAACAACATGTGTGGGGTTGCCAGATGAAGTTGGCTGAACAGCTGCGGGTGGGTTTCGAGCTCATGGCAGCCAAACTCGATGCCATTCATGGGTGTCTGAGTCTCATCAGGGAGCACGTACAGTCCCTATCGGACACCCCCTGTACGCACCATGCTCCACCACAGACCTTGGCTGACCTCGCTGGGGCCATTGATCGAATACAAGAACTGTCTGGTCAGACAGGCACCAGCGATGACAGCACAGAGTTGGCACAGATGCGGAGGTCAATGGAGACCATGGAGCAGATGCAGGCTGGAAGTATGGCTGCCACGACTGGACACCTTGCCATTGCTGCCACTGCGCCGGTCCCAGATGACTGCAGTGGGAACATCGACCCACACCGCTCCGACCTCTGATGTGTCAGTGGCACCCAGTGATGCTGCCCCATCACCTTTGCAGTCTGATGTGTCAGTGGCACACAGTGATGCAGCCATCAGCCCACCACACACACCGGACACAGAACCCGTATCAGGGGAGTAAGGGGATGGTAATTACTGTGTGAGGAAGGAGGCAGTAGCATCCATCACTGCCATATGGCCTGTCCCTGCCTGGTTCTGACCTATGCATCAGGCCCTGGGAAAATACCTCCCAATGACCACCGGAACACTCTGCGACTTCACCCGGACCCCGACACGGACTGCCATTTCTTCACTGCTGGACAATTACACAGCAATCCTGCTGCAGACTGCACTCCCCTTCTTCCAAATCACTTTTCAATCCCTAAAGGACTCTGGTTGGCCCACCACTGGGCTTCCATGTGATGTGGGCTTGGATGGCCATGTACAGCTCCAGCTCCGTCAATCACCTGAATGTGAATAAAACATTCTAAATCACACAGATGTGCCATTACTATGTTCACTCACGTATGGAAGTATGGCTGGATGTAGGGACAGTGATTGCACATGAAGGTACACCCTGGTAACTGACATCTATGCGCATGTATATCCCTGAGACACATGGCCACTTGGAGGACTGTGAAGGTGAGTACTAGCTGTGTCCCCACTGCACATCAACAACAATCTCACAACTCCCCAACATAGGCACACCTCCATCTGTTGAATAGGGCTGTGTGAAGGAATGAACAAATAAGTAGCAGGCCAGGAGTGGTGTCCTACATCACATGTGACAATAGAACTTCATGTCGCATACCTACTTACACACATCTGTTGGACACATTCTGTTATGATATATGACATTACTCCACATGGTCAGAGGTTTGACACCAAACTCACATTGCTGAAGTCACGTACGTGCACATGTCGGCCAGCACCTATCCCAAAACAATGTCTGGCTCACAGAGGTGGAGCTTGCAAAAGGGACAAACCTCCATTGCACATGCGTCAGTCAGTTCCTCCCTGTGTATGGACGACGCTCATCGTGGCACACGAGTGGACAAACTAATCAAGGCACCTCACAGTTAGACACCAGTGGAGTAGCATAGACTTTATTGGCATGTGCGTGTCAGTACGGACGAGGCAACGGCCACAACAGGCAGGGACATGCTTAAGACACTTACACGCAGCATGGGTACATGTCGAGCATCAGGAAATGTTGGGGCAAAAATGGAAAACAATCATCACGGATGGCAATGGTCTTAGCCCACCTTGCCTTGCTGGATGAGTCATGTGTTTGGCGTCTGCCCATTACCCTGTGTGAGGGGGCACGACTCACTGCCCATGGGATCTGCACAGTACTCTGCCACCGGAGTGCACCGATTGTCTGCTCTGCTGACAGTGACCAGGTGAATGGGTCCGACAGGTTCACATGTTGTGCTACATTGCCATGTGTGTGCTCACCCCCCAGCAGTGTGTCCGAATTGGCAACATTACCAAACGACGCTGTGTTGCTCCGACCATAGACCTGCCTCACCTAGCACAGGTGTGTGTACACACGCGTAGTTCCACGCACATGCATCCAGAGTCCTGACGAAGACAGACGTGTCCTCTGTTGTGGTGGGATATGTGTGCAATCCCCACGATGCAACAAGTTTTCGGGACCCGTGCTGTGGGTAACAATCGGATGAGGCTCCATAAACATAGTTTACCCGTCCATGAATGCCGTGCAGCTTCATGTGCAAAGTGTTCAAATAGTACGTCGTTGTCGTTTTCAAGGAACACCAGGATGACCCAATCCATTAACTGGTCCGGGCAGGTGTGCTCAGTCCACGCCACTTCACGAATCAATCAATCAATCAATCAATCAATCAATCAATCAGAACATTTGTAAAGCGCACTACTCACCCGTGAGGGTCTCAAGGTGCAGGGGGGGGATGATGCTACTGCTCGAATAGCCAGGTCTTGAGTAGTCTCCTGAAGGCTAGCAGGTCCTGGGTCTGCCGTAGGAGGATGGGGAGGGTGTTCCAGGTCTTGGCGGCGAGGTGGGAGAATGATCTGCCGCCGAAGGTCGTTCTACGGATGCGGGGGACGGTGGTGAGGGAGAGGTCGGCGGAGCAGAGCTGGCGGTTGGGGGTGTAGAAGGTGAGTCGTCTGTTGAGGTATGCTGGTCCGGTGTAGTGGAGAGCCTTGTGTGCGTGGGTGAGGAGCTTGAAGGTGATCCTCTTGTTGATGGGGAACCAGTGCAGGTCTCTCAGGTGGGGTGTGATGTGGCTGCGGCGAGGGATGTTGAGGATCCGATCTGCAGAGGCGTTCTGAATATGTTGTAGTCGTTTCAGGAGTTGATGATGATGATAGAAAATTTATATTGCGCCAGACAATAACCCGCAGGTATCAAGGCGCCTAACAAAACAAAGATGGAAATGTACATCCTTACACATAGGCTTGCAGGAAGAGGCGAGTTTTAAGGGCACTTCGGAATATCTGTAGGGAGGGTAGGGACCTGAGATCCAAAGGAAGATCATTCCACCATTTAGGAGCCAGAGTGGAGAAAGCCCTGCCACCCCACTTGGCTCTTCGTATGCGGGGGACTGTCAGGAGCAGTTTCCTGGAGGAACGCAAGTCCCTTCCAGGAGTATAGTGGGAGATGATAGAACCAACTCCCGTGTCGCTGTTCTTTGCAATGGCTCTATAGGTCATGCATAAGACTTTGAACCGTATTCGGTGCTCTACCGGTAGCCAATGCAGCGCTTTCCTGGCCAGCGTGGCCGAGGAGCGTCTGGGAACATCCAGAACAAATCTGGCTGCGGCATTCTGGACTACCTGCAAGCGCTGTAGAAGGCTCCTATTTAGCCCCGCATACAGCGCATTACAGTAGTCCAGTCGTGAGCCGATGAGAGCGACAGCTACTTGCTTTCTGGACTGCTTAGAGAGAGTTTGGCCGAGGTTCCTGCGTAGAGGGCGTTTCCGTAGTCCAACCTGCTGCTGACGAGGGCCTGGGTGACCGTTCTTTTTGTCTCGGTGGGGATCCACCTGTAGATCTTGCGGAGCATGCAGAGGGTGTTGAAGCAGGAAGACGAGACGGCGTTGACCTGCTTTGTCATGGAGAGAGCAGAGTCGAGGATGAACCCCAGGTTGCGTGCGTGGTCGGTGGGTGTTGGTGCTGTTCCCAGTGCGGTCAGCCACCAGGAGTCGTCCCAGGCTGAAGGGGTGGAGCCGAGGATGAGGACCTCTCTCTTGTCCGAGTTCAGCTTCAGACAGCTGTTCTTCATCCACTTGGCGATGGCTTTCATTCCTTCGTGGAGGTTGGTTTTGGCTGTGAGGGGGTCTTTGGTGAGGGATAGGATCAGCTGGGTGTCGTCGGCGTAGGAGATGATGTTGAGATCATGTAGTCGGGCGACGTGGGCGAGCGGTGCCATGTAGATGTTGAACAGCGTCGGGCTGAGGGATGAGCCCTGGGGTATGCCGCAGATGGTCTCAGTGGCTTTGGAGTGGAAAGGGGGAGCGTTGTCTCAGATCCCAGCGTCGTGAAGGCATGCGCGGAGGGTGTGGTGGCAGACAGTGTCGAAGGCGGCTGACCAGTCCAGGAGGATGAGGGCTGCGGTTTCGCCATTGTCCAGCAGGGCCCTGACGGTGGCGGCGATGAGGGCAGTTTCGGTGCTGTGGTTGGTGCGGAATCCGGACTGGGACGGGTCCAGGATGATGTTCTCCTCGAGCACCGGGCAAAAGCAGAGATCACGCAGTGATCGGCCCTCTGGGAGAGGAGACCAGGGCAGGCTCGAACCCTGCACAGGAGGGCTGGCTGGGCACGAGGTGGCGCAGAGCAACGCTGAGCTGCTGGGGAGCTGGTGAGGGGAGTGAGATCCTTGGACCAAGGTCTGAGGACCGCAACACAGCCCAATAGGGGAGCGCCTCGATGCGGTCACTGTACACGAGGAATTGTGCAATCTCCCATGCACAACTGCCAATACATACGCAGTATGTCAATGCATCCCATGCACGGCTGTCTCGGTTACTCTCCTGTTAGTTATCCAACAGGGGGCGCAGACACAAGTCAAAGTCCAATTAATCTTCGGTTGTGTTGGATAGCGGGACAGTTGTCGGTTGACGGTCTTCTCGATGACCTTCGCCGGGAATGGGAGCAGGAAGATGGGCCGGAAGTTCTTGAGGTCCTTGGGGTCAGCCTTGGGTTTTTTGAATAAGGTGTTGATCTCGGCGTGCTTCCAGCTCTCCGGGATGGTCGCTGTTTTGAAGGAGATGTTGATGGCTTTCCGGAGGTGGGGTGCGGTGGTGGTGCTCGCTTTGTTGAGGATGTAGTGTGGGCATGGGTCTGACGGAGATCTGGAGTGGATTGTGTTCATGATTTTGATGGTGTCGTCGTCGCTTATGTTGGTCCAGCAGAGCAGGGGATCTGTGCGGATGGTGGCCGTGGGGATGTAGGTCTCAGCAGTTGTCGGGGTGGCCGTGACGTTGAATCTGTCGTGGATGTCTGTGATCTTGCAATGGAAGAAGGTGGCAAGGGAGTCGCACAGGTCTTGCAAGGTGGGATGTCGTTGGTGTTGGAGCTGGGGTTGGGGAGTTCCTTCACAAAGTTGAAGAGCTCTTTGCTGTTGTGTGCATTGTCGTCTAGGCGGCCTTTGAAGGAGGCCCTTTTGGCGGATCTGATGAGGTGATGGTGTCTGCAGGTGGTGTTCTTGTGGGCTGCGTAGTTGTCCGGTGTCGGTTCACGGTGCCATTTCTTCTCTAGTTTTCTGCATGTTTTCTTGGAGGCCTGGAGGTCCTCGTTGAACCAGCTGGGTTTCTTGCTGGTGTGACTGTTGGAGGGTTTCTTGTTCGGGGCGAGGATGTCGGCGCAGTCGTCGATCCACTGTCTGAGGTTGCGGGCAGCGATGTCGGGGTCGGTGGGTGGGCTCTGGGCGAGTGTGGTGGTTAGTTGGTCCTCGGTGACTTTGCTCCAGCAACGGCGGGGGATCTGTTGGGTGCGGTGGTGTGTGGTGGGTTTCCGGAAGGTGAAGTGAATACAGCGATGGCCGGTCCAGTGGAGTTCGGTGGTGTGGCTGAAGGAGACGTGGGAGCTTGCAGAGAAGACGGGGTCAAGCTTGTGACCGGTGGAGTGGGTGGGTGTTGTATGTAACGAGCTACCTGAGTCCAAGGTTGTCGAGGTTGTCAATCAGGGTGGTGGAGTTGGTGTCGTTGTTGTTCTCGAGGTGGAAGTTCAGGTCCCTGAGGAGGATGTAGTCTGTGGAGGCGAGGGCGTGTGTGCTGACGAAGTCGGCGATGGAGTCGCTGAACTGTGGCTGGGGTCCGGGGGGTATGTAGAAGAGGGTACCTCTGAGGGTGGTGTTGGGATCAGTGTGGATCTGGAAGTGCAGGTGTTCGGCGGTGCTGAGGGTGTCGTCGGTGTTGGTCGAGGCTCTGAGAGTGTTCCTGTGGACAATAGCGATTCCTGTTCCGTTGGTGCAGTCCCTGCAGGTGATCTTGTAGTTGTCCGGGATGGCTATGGCGATGTCACTTGCCGAGGAGGGGTTCAGCCAGGTCTCCGTCAGGAAGGCGACGTCTTGGGAGGTTGAGTCGAGTAGGTACCAGAGTTTAACGGCGTGTTTGCGGGCGGAGCGGATGTTGAGAAGAATGCATCTGAGGTGGTTGCGTTCTTTCCCGGTGGGAGGGTTGGCGGGATGGATGCTGGTGAAGCTGCAGTTCCGGCAGGAGTAGGGTCCTTGGGTGTGCTTCGGGGCGGCCAGCAAACAGGTGTGTGATCGTCTGGTGTTGAGTGCGTGGAAAGTGCTGGCATCGTAGCGAAGACGGGCGTTGTGGCGTTCGCGGGAGCCAGGGGGTCTGGTGCTGGGCGCGGTCCAGGCGCAGACGGACTTGGATTATGCTCGCCTTCGGCGCGCCAGCGGTGCTGTCGCCATTTGAAGGGGGGGGTAGGGACGAGCAGCTGGGAGGCGGGAGCGGGCGGGAGGGGAGGGGTCAGGGATAGCGGCGAGAACAGTGGGAAAATACGAGGGAGAGCAGAAGGGAAGCAAGAAAAAGTACAGTAGCAGATAGGGAGTTAAAATAAAATAACCAGAACAGAAGCAGATAACAAAAGATAACAGAGGGCAGTACCAGGCAGGAGACCAGCAGAGAGCGAGGGCAGCACCGGGCAAAAGCAGAGATCACGCGGTGATCGGCCCTCTGGGAGAGGAGACCAGGGCAGGCTCGAACCCTGCACAGGAGGGCTGGCTGGGCGCGAGGTGGCGCAGAGCAACGCTGAGCTGCTGGGGAGCTGGTGAGGGAAGTGAGATCCTTGGACCAAGGTCTGAGGACCACAACACAGCCCAATAGGGGAGCGCCTCGATGCGGTCACTGTACACGAGGAATTGTGCAATCTCCCATGCACAACTGCCAATACATACGCAGTATGTCAAGGCATCCCATGCACGGCTGTCTCGGTTACTCTCCTGTTAGTTATCCAACAGGGGGCGCAGACACAAGTCATAGTCCAATTCATCTTCGGTTGTGTTGGATAGGCAGACATGCATGGGACACTCGAATGTGCATGTTCGGCAGTGGAACCAGGGCAGGACGCAGGTGACGTAGGCAATGTGGAAGCTCAGCCGGTAACTGATCCGCAGTGGCAGTGCGCCCAGTAAATGCAGCATACGTGCACGGTACTGTTCCACGTGACGGGGGTTGTGCATGTGCCCGGTATGGCCTCCCATTGCGTTGGTGCGTCTCGTGGAACCGGCACTCTTCTGTGCTGCGGCAGTTGTGTGGACGATATGCCACAGCTCTGAGCTATGATTCGAATGTGTGTGCAGAGTTGGGATAGCTTGATTCCAGTGGCACAGGGAGCCCAGGACCCAAGTCTGGGCATACCTGGCACACTTAGGGTGAGAAAGCAAAAGACACATAATTGATGGACGGAATGTAGAACAAATCAAAACATGCACCCCCAGTCAAGAGATTTGGGTTAAATCCATCATTCTTTTGCTCACCATGCCACCCCAGTTTAGACCTGGCCAAATGCAAATCAGTCTTGAACCTGTGCCTCATGGTAACAGACCAGCCCGAACTGTCAAGCCAGGTCATCCCTGGACCGGAAACAAGCCTCCTAGGACCGGTTTCGGGGTTTCACCCCTCTTCAGCCAGGATAGCTTGATTCTAGTGGCACAGTGAGCCCAGGACCCACATCTGGGCATACCTGGCACACTTAGGGCGAGAAAGCAAAAGACATACACTTGATGGACGCAATGCAGAACAAATCAAACATTCACCCCCAGTCCAGAGATCTGAGTTAAATCCATCATTCTTTTGCTCACCATGCCACCCCAGTTTAGACCTGGCAAAATGTAAATCAGTCTTGAACCTGTGCCTCATGGGAACAGCCCAGCCCGAACTGCCAAGCCAGGTCATCCCTGGACCGGAAACAAGCATCCTAGGACCGGTTTCTGGGTTTCACCACTCTTCAGCCAGGATAGCTTAATTCCAGTGGCACAGTGAGCCCAGGACCCACGTCTGGGTATACCTGGCACACTTAGGGCGAGAAAGCAAAAGACACACAATTAAGACAAACATTAAGTGGCCTAACGCTGCCTTGTAAATAAGGCAAAGCCCATATCACCACAGGAACGTCATTAAAAGTGACGTTCCTGTGGCTATAGGGGCTTGTAAATCTGCCCCCTAGAGTTATATGGGAACCTAGAGTTACAGGGGGGCCTAGTGTTACAGGGGGACCTAGAGTTACAGGGGACCTAGTGTTACAGGGGGACCTAGAGTTACAGGGGGGTGTAGAGTTACAGGGGACCTAGAGTTACAGGGAGGCCTAGGGTTAAAGGGGGGTCTTGAGTTACAGGGGGTCTCGAGTTACAGAGGGACCTAGAGTTACAGTGGACCTAGAGTTACAAGAGGGCCTAGAGTTACAAGGGGACCTAGATTTTCAGGGGTACCTAAACTTACAGGGGCACCTAGAATTACAGGGGAGCCCAGAGTTACAGGGGACCCTGGGGTTACAGTGGGCCTGGAGTTGCAGGGGGCCCTAGAGTTACAGGAGGGGGTAGACTTACAGGGGGGTCTAGAGTTACAGAGGGGCCAAGAGTTACAAGGTGGAGCTAGAGTTACAGGCGGCCTAAAGTTATGGAGGGGCCTAGAGTTACAGAGGGACCTAGAGTCACAATGGACCTAGAGTTACAAGGGGGCCTAGACTTACAAGGGGACCTAGATTTACAGGGGTACCTAAAGTTACCGGGGCACCTAGAATTACAGGGGAGCCCAGGGTTACAGGGGACCCTTGAGTTACAGTGGGCCTGGAGTTATAGGGGTTACTCTGTAACTTACAGGGGGGACCTAGAGTTACAGAGGGGCCAAGAGTTACAAGGTGAACCTAGAGTTACAGTGGGCCTAGAGTTATAGAGGGGCCTAGAGTTACAGGGGGGGCTAGAGTTCCAAGGGGGCCAAGAGTTACAGGGGACCTAGAGTTACAAGGTGGACCTAGAGTTACAGGGGGCCTAGAGTTATAGAGGGGCATAGAGTTACAGGGGGGCTAGAGTTACAAGGGGGCCTAGAGTTACAGGGGGACCTAGAGTTACAGGTGCACCTAGAGTTACAGGGGGCCTATAGTTATAGAGGGGCCTAGTGTTACGGGGGGGGCTAGAGTTCCAAGGGGGCCTAGAGTTACAGGGGGACCAAGAGTTACAGGTGGACCTAGAGTTACAGGGGGCCTAGATTTATAGAGGGGCCTAGAGTTACAGAGGGGGCTAGAGTTACAGGGGGACCTAGAGTTACAGGGGACCTAGAGTTACAGGAGAGCATAGTAGTTTGGATCCGGAGACACCTAGCCACTCAGGAAAGGTGGAATAATATCTCCCCTGCCGATAACTTGGAATCGGGCCTATGAGATTAAGTTGCCTAAAAACTATTTCATAATAATACTATGTGCCAGGGACAGTTCATGCCCTGATTCATTGAACTGGTTGAATGTTTGCATCTGATGGTGCTGGTGCGGCCACTCCATGAAGTGGGATCCTGTGACGCGCAAATACGGACCCTGTCCTGAGGCTGAGGGCAGCGTGTTTTTATTACATCTACGATTACACTAATCTAGAAAACAATGTGTTTTTTTCCAATAAATAATATAATTAAACTCTTGACTCAAATTAAAGGGCACTCACGTGTTGAACATCCAACTCATCCGCCTGCTTCCACACCCTAGGCATGCTGTGAAAGATGTTCAAGTGGCTCTCAGTCAATACCAGAAGGACCCTCAACCAGGCCCTCATCACCATCAGGCTGGACTACGCCAGGCTGTCGGTGTGCTTATGTGCGGTGCTTTACTTCAAGGGCCACTTCTCCTCGAGTAGAACAAAGCAGTGACGTCCGTTCAGTTAGATACATTTCAGATGCAGTCTGCTTTTGGGTTCTAGAAATCACCTCCTGATCACATTTGTGCAGAGACATATACGCTCCAAATATTGTCCTTGCTTTAGCTGTGTCGTCTGCTTCCAGACCTAGGGGCATATTTACAAAAGAAGTGATGAAGCGCAGCGTTAGCCTTGTTGTTTCAACGCCACGCTCCGCCCCTTCTGAAACGCAGGGCTGCATCGTATTTACAAGAAAACTTAGCAGCCTAGCACCAACGCAGGCCCTCTTGCACTATAGTGCAAGGAGGCCTACGTTGATGGGAGGCATTGATTATGTGCAGGAAGGTGTCCCTTCCTGCACATAAACAATCTGAAATGGCATTTTGTAATTTCTATGTGTGCTGCTTTGTGCAGCACACAGAAGTTGCAACTCATCATTTTTTTTTAAAAAGGTTGTTTATGTGTAGAAAGGGACACCTTCCTGCACATAAACAATCAATGGCATTTTGCTGTTTCTATGTGTGCACAACGCAGCACATATAGAAACAGCAAAAATGAGGAGAAATAAAGCATTTCTCCTTGTTTTGCCAGGGTAAGACCGGGTTTTCCCTAGTCTTAATTTTGGTGCTGCCCCATATTTACGCCACCATTATAAATATGGGGCAGCGTCAAAATCAATGGGTGTTGCGGTGAAACACCCACCACAACACCCACTGCCTGCCCCTTTCACGCTAAGTATAGCGTGAACGGGTGCCTTATTTACAAGGCAAAAGACACACAATTGATGGACGGAATGCAGAACAAATCAAAACATTCACCCCCAGTCAAGAAATCGGGGTTAAATCCATCATTATTTTGCTCACCATGCCACCCCAGTTTAGGCCTGGCCAAATGCAAATCAGTCTTGACCCTGTGCCTCATGGGAACAGTCCAGCCCGAACTGCCAAGCCAGGTCCTCCCTGGACTGGAAACAAGCTTCCTAGGACCGGTTTCGGGGTTTCACCCCTCTTCAGCCAGGATAGCTTGAATCCAGTGACACAGTGAGCCCAGGACCCACGTCTGGGCATACCTGGCACACTTAGGGCGAGAAAGAAAAAGACACACAATTAAGACAAACATTAAGTGGCCTAACGCTGCCTTGTAAATAAGGCAAAGCCCATATCACCACAGGAACGTCACTAAAAGTGACGTTCCTGTGCCTATAGGGGCTTGTCAATATGCCCCCTAGAGTTATATGGGAACCTAGAGTTACAGGGGGGCCTAGAGTTACATGGGAACCTAGAGTTACAGGGGGGCCTAGTGTTACAGGGGGACCTAGAGTTACAGGGGGGTGTAGAGTTACAGGGGGGCTAGAGTTACAGGGGGGTGTAGAGTTACAGGGGGCCTAGAGTTACAGGGAGGCCTAGGGTTAAAGGGGGGCCTTGAGTTACAGGGAGGACTAGGGTTAAAGGGGGACCTTGAGTTACAGGGGGGCCTCGAGTTACAGAGGGACCTAGAGTTACAATGGACCTAGAGTTACAGGGGGGGCTAGAGTTACAAGGGGACCTAGATTTACAAGGGTACCTAAACTTACAGGGGCACCTAGAATTACAGGGGAGCCCAGAGTTACAGGGGACCCTTGAGTTACAGTGGGCCTAGAGTTACAGGGGGCCCTAGAGTTACAGGAGGGGGGTTAGACTTACAGGGGGGCCTAGAGATACAGAGGGGCCAATAGTTACAAGGAGGACCTAGAATTACAGGGTGCCTAGAGTTATAGAGGGGCCTAGAGATACAGGGGGGGGCTAAAGTTACAAGGGGGCCTAGAGTTACAGGGGGACCTAGAGTTACAGGTGGACCTAGAGTTACAGGGGGCCTAGAGTTATGGAGGGGCCTAGAGGGTTAGAGGGACCTAGAGTTACAATGGACCTAGAATTACAAGGGGGCCTTGACTTACAAGGGGACCTAGATTTACAGGGGTACCTAAAGTTACCGGGGCACCTAGAATTACAGGGGAGCCCAGAGTTACAGGGGACCCTTGAGTTACAGTGGGCCTGGAGTTAGAGGGGGCCCTAAACTTACAGGGGGGCCTAGAGTTACAGAGGGACCAAGAGTTACAGGGGGGGCTAGAGTTACAAGGGGGCCTAGAGTTACAGGGGGACCTAGAGTTACAGGTGGACCTAGAGTTACAAGGGGGCCTAGAGTTATAGAGGGGCCTAGAGTTACAGGGGGGGGCTAGAGTTACAAGGGGGCCTAGCGTTACAGGGGGACCTAGAGTTACAGGTGGACCTAGAGTTACAGGGGGCCTAGATTTATAGAGGGGCCTAGAGTTACAGGGGGGACTAGAGTTACAGGGGCCTAGAGTTACAGGAGGACCTAGAGTTACAGGGGGATCTAGAGTTACAGGGGACGTAGAGTTACAGGAGAGCATAGTAGTTTGGATCTGGAGACACCTAGCCACTCAGGAAGGTGGAATAATATCTCCCCTGCCGATAACTTGGAATCGGGCCTATGGGATTAAGTTGCCTAAAAACTATTTTATAATAATACTATGTGCCAGGGACAGTTCATGCCCTGATTCATTCAACTGGTTGAATGTTTGCATCTGATGGTGCTGGTGCGGCCACTCCATGAAGTGGGATCCTGTGACGCGCAAATACGGACCCTGTCTGAGGCTGAGGGTAGCGTGTTTTTATTACATCTGCGATTACACTAATCTGGAAAACAATGTGTTTTTTTCCAATAAATAATATAATTAAACTCTTGACTCAAATTAAAGGGCACTCACGTGTTGAACATCCAACTCATCCGCCTGCTTCCACACCCTAGGCATGCTGTGAAAGATGTTCAAGTGGCTCTCAGTCAATACCAGAAGGACCCTCAACCAGGCCCTCATCACCATCAGACTGGACTACGCCAGGCTGTCGGTGTGCTTATGTGCGGTGCTTTACTTCAAGGGCCACTTCTCCTCGAGTAGAACAAAGCAGTGACGCCCATTCAGTTAGATACATTTCAGATGCAGTCTGCTTTTGGGTTCCAGAAATCACCTCCTGATCACATTTGTGCAGAGACAGGTACGTTCCAAATATTGTCCTTGCTTTAGGACCTACTGGGAAGCCTTTCTGGGGGCACAGACGTGATACAGTGCCACTGTGCCAGCCTCAGCTAAAGAGAGACATTCACCTCTGCCACCCCTCTTTGCTAACCTTTTCACCGTTTCTTCTGGCTTTGAACTATTGCGCACACTGAAATCAGTGAACGAGACCATCATCAACTATGCACATCACAGATGACGTTTGTCTCAGATACAGGCATCTGGCACTACCTGCATGGCATCATTCCAGACCACCAGTTAGGTTGTTGTGGACTGACGGCTCCATTCCCATTGACAACTGAGATCCATCCATATCATCTTCCTCCACCTGCATCTGGTGCCACTCAACAGAATCTACTCACAAATGTTTTTCAATTACATCTTCCGACAGCGGTTCGACATCTACTCGACCAAGAGACATCAGTTCTTTCAGCTGAAAGCCTTCAGATCAGCAGCATATCTGGAAGGGTTTCTCCACTACAGATGTTATTTAATGCGGATTTGTATATCGCATCTAATCACCTGTGAGGATATCCATGCCCTAGAGCAAGTGTGTAGGCTTAAGACTAAAGGTGTTGGGTGTTTCGCCAGCGGAGTTCATCCAAGAGCCAGATCTTTAGCTTCTTGTGGAATTCAAGAAGTGAGGAGGAGGCTCTGATGTGTAGTGGGACGTCATTTAAGGTCTACATTAAGCCTATGGTCTTCTAACCACCGGAAACATCAAGATCAGTAACTACTGAGAGGACACGCAGCTTTCACTGAATGCCAAGTCACCTGGAGTGATTCTAGACTCCAACTTAATCCTCAAAGAACATATTTCCAAAACACAAAGGCGATCTGGTACCAACGTTGTCTTCTAAAGAAAGTGAAATGGTTTCTTACATAAAGGGCCTTTACACCTGTTGTTCATATCCTTATACTTTTGCATCTGGGTGATAGTAATGCCATGCTCCATGACCTCCCAAACTCTGCAAGTCTAAATAGTGAGGGGGAGGGGGTGGTGGAGGCACTGAAAAGATCTAACTGGTATGCCACATAGTCTGAAGCTTGAGAGCAGAAATGATTGGTTGGTAATAGAAAACTGTCTAATCTCTTGAGGAAGTAATGAATCCAAAAAAGAATCCACTAGCGTAATGTGCTGCATCGCAGGTGGACTATGTTAGAGGAACTTCCAAGGGCTCACATTACCCTTTAGCATTTCACCATTTGGTGGATGGGTCACTCACCACAAACGTGATGGCTATCTCGTCCACAGTTTTGCAAGTAGATCATATGCTATGGCACTTTTAATAGGGCAGACAAGTTATCCGTCATGTTTGTGCTGGAGAATCCCATAAGCTAAAGTCTAAATCAGGCTCATAGTCTATACAGCAGGCTTCTCTAACGAGCAGGTCATGAGCCACTGGTAGACCTCCAGCTATCTGTAAGAAGACTCCTTGGTGTGTGCAGCCCGGCCAACTAAATTAGAAGCTTTTGTTTGGTTGAATTAATATATGTATACCAAAATTGAGTGTGTGAATACACAAATCTGTGTATTTTCAGAACTTGTATGCTGATATTTGGAGAAAAAACACAGACTTTCCAAAATACATCTAAAACTGATATTTGAGTCATAAATCATGTGGTGTTGGGGAGAATTATTACTAAAATTATTACCTTGGTGCCAGGGACAATGCTACTGTGGCTGTTATGTAATACCCATATAGACGCATTCGAAGTTGACAAAGCCTTTTTTATATTACTGCTGACAACCCCGCCTGATGCGCTGAGGGGATTGCTAGTAGCAATCTTGCATATGATGGCGGCTCATGTAATCTTATCTGATGTGGTTACTATTACAACATAGATAATATTAGCAGCTCTAATGATTTTCATTGGACAATAAATAGCTTTTATTACTGAAAAGGTTGGATACCCAGTCTCTAAAGGACATAGTACTGCACATCAGAGACGACATGCTTCCCAGGCGTCCTGAGCAGTGGTAAAGTGTATAAGTAATAACACCCACCTTGGAGGAGTGACGCCGATGCCTGCCACCTCCACACAGTCCTATAATATGACATGGTCACCCACGTCAATGGCAGCCGACAGGTCCGGCTGCATCAGTGCGGATATTTTGGTGTTGTTTGCATCCTTCCTCAAGTCGTTCATCACCAACAGCAGTATGGGGTCGGTGTTGAGGCCTGGCCGGAACTTCTCTTGCAGCAGGTCCAAGTAAGTGAAACTTTAAAGATATATAGGGGCTCATTTACAAGCCTATTGCGCTGCTGAAGCATCACTTTTTTTGATGCACCCGCAGTGCAATGGGCTTGCCCATTTTGACAAAGCTATGTAAAGTCACTCTGCATGACGTCTAATGGCCGTCTAAATATGGGCATCTTTCACACAATTCTCTGTGTGAAAGGGGTGTTGCAATGGGTGTTCCTATGCAACATCCATGGAACCTGACACACTCCCAGGTTTACAGTGTTTTGTAAAGCCTGGAATGCATCAGAATCCTACACCTCCCCAGGGGAGGCGTAGGAGTAACGCATCGAAGAGAAATACTTTTATTCTCCTTGACATAGAAAGAGGAAATTACCTTCAATTATTGTTTTTGTGCAGGAAGATGTCCCTGCCTGCAGAAAAATATCATCCCCGCAATGCTGACACCCGGGCAACATGAGGCAAGGGTGTCTACGTTGGCGCACGGCTGCTGTTTGTGTGCCAGCGCACAGGAGAAGGACAGGAATACGCCGCATTTTGCAGATACGGCGCATTCCTGCCTTTTTATTTTGACTCACAGCAATGCAGCAGGAAGGCTTGCTACGCTGCCATGCGTCATAATATAGTAAATGAGGCCCATAGTGTTTTTGGCGCATGGGTTTCTAGAATTTTGGCACTGTGAGAACAGAGTATTGCACTCAGACAAGCCTTTCTCTAGCAACACAAAGTGTAGGATGCGGGGAGGGCTGAACAGCCCATGTACTCTGTAGATGTGCAGTCTTGGCCTTGCATTTCAGTCAGTTCTTTATTCAGGTATTTATATGATCCACATCACAGGCTGACATGCTGGAACCGTCTCAGTTTAGGCCTAGTGAACAACAAAATGTCTCTATGTCTCCTTCATTTAAGATGGATGTTCAATCCAGTCAGCTGCATTTAGCTTTACAATACATTCCAGCGGGGTGAGAGAATCTAAAGAGCAGCAGAGAGGAGACACGCAGGCACTGATTATAACTAAACGCCATGGATCACCTCAAACCAAAAGGGCTACATATATCCAACAAGAGGCTCACACATGGGCTACAGATATCCAACAAGAGGATCACACATGGGCTACATATATCCAACAAGAGGATCACACATGGACTACATATATCCAACAAGAAGATCACACATGTGCCAAAGTACTCTCATGCACACTTCACATATAATCAGAGGCATAGAGGTGGCCTAATCATGACATACTTGTTAGACCTGGCATCCTTGGCGTGCTTTACCCCCTAACATTTTTACTTTCAACCCTCCTGGTGGCTGACCTCGTTTTTGTTGACTTTAGAACTCTGCATACTTTACCACTGCTAATCAGTGCTAAAGTGCTTGTGCGCTCTTATTAAAACATGGTAGAATTGGCTTATATCTGTTTGGAATCTTTAATTTACTTAGACGTTCCCAGAAAAGTGGCACCTGTGCCCAGGGCCTGTAAATTAAACGCTATTAGTGGATATGCAGCCCACTTAACTAGCACTTAAAACATATCTCAGGTCTGCCATTGCAGCCTGTGTGTGTGAAGTTTTAAAATGCCATTTCGACCTGGCAAAAGAAACCTGTGTATACTCTGTCAGGAAGAAGTACTGCTGTGCTGCTGAAAGGACTGCAACTATGCTGGACTGCCGTTCTAAATGAACCGCTGATCTGCTGTGCTGACCTGATGCCTGCTGCCCTCTTGCCTGGGTGAGAAGGACTAGACCTGCATCTTTTAGGACCAGAACCCAAAGTCACTCCAAGGTCTAGTTGGCTGCTCTCCTGATCTGAAGCCTCAGGGACATAACATTCTTCCAACAACCCTGCCAAGTGGCTCCACCCTAGTCCTGGACCCTTGGAAGTGTGCCATAGGTGCTCTGCCAGCCTTTGTGGATCCAGCAGAGCTGACACTTCTTCTCTGCTGTGCTGCGCAACCCCGAGCAGAACCGAAGCATCGCTGCTGTTGCATGGATTGGACCTTTCACAAAGACCCGCACCACATTTGCAGCCCACAGCCTCATTGGAACCGCCGCTGTGTGACGCATCCTTGGAATCAAACCATCCCCTCGACTATGCTGTGCATCCTCGACGACGGACTTTGCATCACAATCCCCCATCGATGGGAGCCTCAAAGATGATGCAGGAGCTCGCATTGCAGCCTCGTCGCATCTCAGAACCTACGCATCGCTCTGGCTGTGCAATGCATCTTCAACACGGATCCTCACAACGTCCCACAAACCACTATAAAAGGCACTCTGTTCAGCGAGCCTAACTCAGTACTGGTAACTGGCCCATGCTCCATCACGGTTAGCCTGAACTTGAGGCTTTGTCCTGGTCTGCCCTGACCAGATAACCACAGTTGGCTCTTTGTACTTTTTTGCACTATTTTGACTAAAATATTTTAAATTGCCTTTCTACGGTTCTACAAATTGGATTTTTGTCGTTCTAGTCATGTTTTTTAATTGAAATATTTCTGACTTGATGTGGTATTTTTCACTTTATTACTGTTTGAGGTGTTACTCAAATACTTTACACATTGCCTCTGAGTTAAGCCTGACTGCCCTGTGCAATGCTATAAGAGGGTTCGGAACAGGTTAATTTAGGGTTGGCTTGTGCCTCACCCTGACAAGGATTGTGGTTGGTGCTTGACCAGGGCTTATGTCCCAGTCAACCAACAACCCAATCTCTTACATTGGTGGCAGCGGTGTGGATTAAGACTTGTGTTTGTGCAGTGATTTGGTGTACACGACTATCCCATATCTATGACCAATTTGTGTTTTAATTCTCCTTGATTGGGTTCCATTTGTTTTTCCCAAATTCTTCCCCTGACTGGTGTGTTTGAAATCAAACCTGCAAGGATGGAATTCGAACTGGCCAACATGGATGTCTACACTGTGGCCCAGCTCAAGGAGTTCTGCAAGGAGACGGAACTTCCAGTGAAGAGCACCACCAGGAAGGTGAGACTCCAAAAGGCGCCGAGGGCCTGGGCGGAAGCTCACCAGTCATTGGTTGAAACCACAGAAGGGGGTGATGAGGTGGAAGGGCGAGGAGAGAACCTCCCTGAGGTGCAGCCCTCAGCTGAGGGGGATAACTTGATCCCCGAGTTGGAACTCGCTGCTGGAGCACAGAGCAGTGCCTCTTCCCAAGGGCTGTGCCCAGAGAAGATGGCAGATGGGAAGGCTGAAACGGAGTTCAAGCTGCAGATGGGCAGTTGAAAATAAAAGAGAAGAAACTGGCCTTTGAGGAAAGGAAACTGGCCATGGAGGAAAGAGTCACATTGGAGTAGTTGACTCATGAGAGGAGCTTTAAGGAGCTGGACATCAAGGCCAGACAGGCAGACTCTAGCAGTGATGGTGGTAGCACATCTACAGTGCCCTCTGGAGAGAGGAGGGTCCACATCCCCACATCCCCCCATGACTTTGGTGTGGGGTCCACATTGGCAAGTGGCTTGAAGCTTATGGGGTAGCTTTGCAAATGCAAAGGATACCTGAGGAAGATTATGGAGGCTAGCCTTAGGAAGCGCATCCCTAGCGAGGGGAGGGACCCATACTGGCTCTAGAGAAGGGGAACATGATGAGGTATCTCCCCATGAAGGAAACACTTATCAGGAAATATTGCCTTATCAGAAACTGTCCTAACAGTTCAGGGTGGATTGTGTAGACTCCTTTTGCAAGGCACTGGATGGTTGGGGGAAGGGCAGTGAAGTAAAGGATTACCACGGGCTGTACAATTTGATTGCAAGAGGGCACACGTTCAGTCTTTGTTTTGCAGATCTGTGCGAGCACCTTATTGACAGTAAACTCACTGACCACATGGAGCTTGCTGATAAAGCGGACCACTGGCTCAGCACCAACATCCATGAGAAGGTATATGGATTGAGGGGGAGGTCACTATAAGTATAGTCCGAGTTCCCACCAGAGGAAGGAGGGGGGAGACAAACATAAAAACAGGGAGTTCTCTAAAAGTACCCAAACTAACTCCAAGGGTCAGGACTCCCAATACCCACCTGAACAGCAGGAGAAGAAATGCTTCCCTGATATTAAGACAACAGGAAGCCCCCCCACACCTCAAGTGTTATGATTGTCAACAGGTTGGGTACTACAAGGAGGATGCTAAGTGTCCCAAGCGGGCACAGCCCCCCACTGGTGGGCAGTCACTAGAGTAATCTACATTATGCTCCCTGGCACCCACTCCGTTCCTCTGTCTCTGTGTGATGATCTGTACCATCACAGGTTTCTCCAGAAGCATCCAGTTTTGTTTTCTTCAACTCCAAAGTCTTTTATGTCACCAGCCTTGTAGCCAATCCCAGGCCTCCTCTATTGTTTCTCACAACAGCGTGCAATGCAGCAGGGGTGGGGTTATGAGTGTTCTATGGACCCTCTCTACAAAAAAGAGTATTGACAAGCATTTAGGTTGCATGATGTTTGTAATCCAGTTGTCTACTAACAGCTCCACACTCAAACTTTTATCTCTTTTAAGGACCCCAGCCTTTCAAATATTGTTCCACAGGGACTTTCCCTCAGAGTCTTCGAGCCATACTTGAATTATTTTGGTCTCTGACTGAAGTTTTACCACCGACAAAAGCAGGAATTGGACGACTGACATAAAACATGTGAGAGTCTGCCCCACTTTTATGAAGATCAGTCCTTTTCAAGGTTAGTTCTATATTCATAGCATTTATTTTAGATTCAAGAACTGTTGTTGGCACTTTCACAGCCACTTGCACCTCTTTCAGCCTGGGTTCTGATGGTGGGGTAAGAGATTGTTCCACCTTTTCACTCCGGGCAGGCAGACCTTCAGCTGAATATTGCTGCAGGAATTCATATTTCTCTCATTTGTGTTGTTCTGAAAGTTTTACAGTCTTGCTGTTCCCTATTGTCCATTCTCCATCTGCACAGGAAGTGATATCACTGGATTTCCGATCATCTGTCTGCACAGGAAGTGACTTTGCTGGTTTCCTCCTCAAAATTTCTTTAAAAGAAGAAGCCAGGCAAGAAGACTAATTTGCATCGTCTATCTGCAACAGAAGTGAAATCAATGGATTTCCTATCATCCAGTTGCACAGGAGGTGTCATATTGGATTTCCCATCATCCATCTTCGCAGGAAGTGACATCATGAGATTTTCCATCAGCGTTCTCCTGCACTTCCTACAAGTTTTCATTCACTTACCCACACATAATGCCCACTGCACCCTCGTCGACAGCACCCAACATACCTACTCTCTCACACTCACACAGTCCTGCAACCACCCACATAACACTCCGCATTCACGTGCATTTATTGATAAAATTGTATATAGCACGAACTTAATCCCGAGGGATATCAGAGCGCTTTATAATTTTAAGGAAAGGAAGGTAACAGTTCATTACAGGAGTCAAATGGGAATATAAACAGACAATGAATCAAATAGGGCTCACATAACAAGGCTGGTTACAAATCCTGGAGTCAGCAAAGAATGGGCTAGTAGCTGATACATAGCAACGTAGGAGGGGATCAAATGAGACAACAAGAGAGGAAGAAGACAAAAAATAAAAAAATTAATAATAAAAATAATATACAAGATTAACATCCAATTCTGGAGCATGTCCAATGCAATTAGAGCAGACAATTGCACATCTTATTAAGGTAAGAACTTACTCATGAGGAATCTTTTTACTTTCAATTTGAAATCAACCTTGGAGGAGATTCTACGAATTTCCGGTGGAAGAGAGTTCCAGATTTTTGGTGCAGAGCCAGAGAAGGCTCGTTGGCATGTTCTCTTTTTACGAAAGTTCTGAGGTTTCATGAGGAGAGTGTTAGCACTCCAAGACGGTCTACCCCCTCCGATTAGTTCTAGCTTTTGCGCTAGATAGTTGGGGGTTTTGGAGTGGAGGGCTTTGTGGGATGTGTGCATGCTTCTCAACACAAGCTCACTCACCAAACATGTCCCTGAGAACTGCGACCTACTGCACTTACAACGCCCCAGGCCTACTTTTCCTCACTGAAACCTGGCTGAACCCCACATCAGCACCTGACATCCCCACAGCCGTTCCCTGCCAGCTACAAGATGACCAGGCAAGACAGACTTCACAAGCCTGGAGGAAGAAACACCATAATCTATAAGAATGCTATCAGCTGCACCATTTCCATGGACACATAACCCTCCAACATGGAAAACCTGCAGTTCAAGCTACACATCCCAGTCAACTTCACCCTATGCGGCACTCTCATCTGGAGACTACCTGAACCGTGCACCAACTTCACCCACACCACCAGGCACTTCGTCGCACCACTCTCTCTCTCGATGCTAGCAATTACATCCTACTTGGAGACCTGAACTTCCACCTGGAAGACCATGCTGACCTCACCTCAAAAGCACTCAAAGTCCTTGGAAGCCTGGGCCTCACTGACAGTGTAAAGGGACCTACCCACACCGCTGTTCAGCCTTGGACCCTATTTTCACCACCGTTGACAAACATCAGAGTAAACATGCCCTCACTAGTCCCCTGGACAGACCAACCCCTCATCGAAGTTCAACATCCTTGTCCCGGTCCAATGCACATGCATTGCAGCCAGACCAATATGTCGAATTTGGAACAGAATCACTGACATGACTAGAACACCGCTCTCAACACCCACTGACCCGAACACATCAACAAGCTCCCCAAAGCCATCAAGAATTGCAGCAATTGGATCACGTCCTGGCTCAAACACAGTAATACAACAAGATCTAGACTCCAGGCAAGTTGGTACACAGAGGAACTCAGACTGATGAAGCACCACTGCAAACAACTGGAGTGGAAATAGAGAATGAGCCAGGACAATGTAGACAGCAGCACATTCGAATCTACCATGAGACACTGCCACAAAACGGTCCAGACCATCAAACACGCCACTCTTTGCCATTGTGAAGGATTTCATCTAACCAGCGCCGCCTTCAGCTCAATCATCCCCTCGCAGGACCTTTGCAACAGTCTCTCTCAATTTTTCAGTAACAAAATCAATGCCATTTACAGCAACTTCAACCCACTACTGGACTTGACATACGTCGCCAAACACCTCCCAATCTCATCCAAAGAACAAATGCTACCCACATACACAGTCATCACCCCAGACAAAACTGCCTCCACCATGAAGTACATCTAATAAGGGGCCCCATTGGACCCTTACCCCCACCACGCCTACTGGACTGCAACCCTCCAGCACCATACCCATACTCAATCTGAACACCTCTGCCTCTTCCGTGACATTGCCAGATGTTTGGAAACAAGCAACTATCCTCCCACTGCTGAAGAAACCCTCCACAAACTCTTCAACGCTTGCTACAGACGGATCTCCCTGATACCATTCCCAGCCAAGGTCTTAGAGAAAAATAATCAACATATGTCTCACCAAATACCTCAGGGACCACCTACTCTTCAACACCAATCAATCTGGTTTCAGACTCAACCACAGCATGGAAACTGCCCTCATCATTGCCATGAATGACATCCGCGTGACTCTGGAAGGAGGAGACAAAGCAGTGCTCAATCTCCTGGACCTCCTCGCAGCATTTGACGTGGTCTCCCACCTCATCCTCATCCAATGCCTAGATGACACTGAAATTCAAGGACACTCACTCCAACTGATCTGCTCCTTCCTGACTAGAAGGACCCAGCCACCATATGCCCTTGCAGCACCCGTGGGTTTACCCTTCTTTGTATTAGTCCAAGGGGGCCATAAACTTGCCTATCAATGTTCATTCACCTACCAAATAATGGCCAATAAAACATGAGTGAAATATGTTTGGGTGCTTAAATTTAAGATGCAGCCTAGAAAGCCAAACTACAGTCATCTCTTCTGTACTCAGGCCCAATTTGTCAATACATGTCAGCTTGTTTCCTGTATTAACTTTTAACCTGTTCTAAATTGTCCTTTTTCCTAAAAGTGATCTGCATACCCTGAATTGTTTTAGTAATAGCAGCTACATGGGAGTGTATTGGAAAACCAAAGGCAGTAATGTGGGATACAATTTGGAGGTACTAAAAAAATTTGAATAACCAGTGGATCAATGACAAGCTTTATTGTAGGTAATTTCCACAAGCCTAAAAGAAATATATTAAAGCACCAGAGCAGATGATAACACAGATTTTGTTTTGAATTCTTATTCACCCGCTTAGTATGGCCATCAGCCTGAGGGTGGTAACTTATGCATAATGCAGTTGTTATTGGTGAAGCTGAGCACCACTCCATGCTTCAGTACTTTACAAGGATCTCAAAACTTGATTAAAAGTCTTTTCATACCCTAGATGACAGGTGGCTAGACTGTCATGGCATCATTGAAACACAATGTTTTGTAAAGCTTTAGCAGGCAGAAATAACTTTGATTCTTGAATAAGTATACCTTAATGAATGCAATGATTCTGATCTTGACATGCACGAACGTTCCATTTTTATAACAATGAAAATATCGATGGACAGAATCCAAAAGTAAGTCAGATTCAATTGAACAAATCACTTGCTGAGAATCAATGATGAAAAAAAGGCACTTCCTTAAATTTGCTTTTGAGGCATCCTGTCATGTGAGAGCATCTACATTTTGATTATCTACCCCAGGGAAAAAGGTAATAATAAAGTCATATTACATGAGGTATAAAGTCTATCTCAAATGCCTTGGTGATAGCAAATGAGCATATCTCATGAGTTCAAAACTAAAACTTGATGGTCAGAATACCCAGTTACAGTATGTCTAGCACCCAGTTAGTAGTGTCTCCATTCTCTGAATTCATCTCTCTGAAAAGTCAACAATTCTTATCCTGCAATCATGTCATTTTGCTCTCCAGTATTCTACTTTCGTAACCAATATACCACTGGATGCATTTGACCAGCTTTCTTATTTCGCTGAGACAGATTTGTGTTTACGGCTACATTGGAAGTATTAGCTTCTACAATGAATGGTAACTCAGATTTTGGATGAGCCAGTACTGGTGCTGAAGTAAATGCCCTTTTCATGTACTCAAAAGCAACATGTGCTTCCAATAACCACAACAAGGGTACTTTTTTTGCATAACAGATGTGTGATGGGTACAACGATATGAGAAAACTGTTTTATGAATCTGCAGTAACTATTTACAAACAGCAGATAACATTGAATTGTTCTCACAAGTTTAGGAGTTGTTGATTGAGCTACGGGCAGTATATTTCCTTCTTCCGTATGAAAATCATTGATAGTCAGAATTATTTCAAATAATTTCACCTCACTTACTTAGGAATCACATTTACTAAACTTGCAATACAATGTTTTGTTAAAGCTGCTAACACCATTGACAAATGGTGGTCATGACTGGTCTCATTACTGGAAAGTATAAAAACATCATTGATGTATACTATGACAAATCTAATCAAACATTTCTGAAGACATCATTAATGAAATTCTGGAAAGCGGCTGTTGCATTACAAAGACCAAAGGACATTACAAAATTCTAAAAGACACTGTTACGTTTTCTATTCTTCACCTTTCCAGGTTCATACCAATTGTTATGCTCCTCTGAGATCTAATTTAGTGTATATCTTTCACTTGGTACATGATTGTGGGGATGAGTGGGAATGGATATATTTATTTTGCAATGTGGAGAGGTGTGGTGCAGTGGCCAGGGCAGCTGACTTCAGAGCACAGGGTTAACGGTTCGATCCCTGGCTCCGGCGGCAGCTCAGCTCAGCACCATGTGACTCTAGGCAATAGCTCACTTAATTTCCCCGACGGCCCCCAGCGCCTTGAGACCCGTAAGGGTGAGTAGTTTGCGCTTTACAAATACGGATATACATTTAAATTTTTTTATTTATTTTGGTCAGCGCACAGTAATCAATAAAGGAGCGCGGTTCTCTATTTGCCTTCGGTACCAAAAATGGCAGAGCTATAGGAAATTTAGATGGACTAATAAAACCATCTGAGGTGGCATGGTGGGCAAAAGAACAATGTACCCAAGGAATACCCCAAGGAACCCCAAGGAATTGCCAGTGGTTAGACTTATCGCAAGCATTCCTCCCACCACCATTTGTCTGTTTTGTGTAACGCCTTAAGTGGCCAAGGGAATGCCCAGACATGGGTTCCGTGCGCACTGTGCCCCTGCAACGAAGCTGCATCCTCGTCTTGTTTTAACCCCAGTCATACCAAGGGGAGTTGGTCATCACTTTTCCTCTCCACTGCCATTGTTTCTACAGATGAATGTTAAGGCACCTTCCTACTATACGCTGTGGCAGGGATTGGTCTTTTGTCACTCATAGATGGGCTCCATAACTTACTCCATTGGTAACTTGAGAATTGGACATGGACCCTGTCACTTCTTCATATACTCTATTTGAGACCTCCTTGGAGGCTTGACACTGCCTTCAGTGAGTGGGGCTCCTGCCGCTCCTGGGTGGACTCCATACAGTACACCCGTGGACCCCTAACAATGCCCCAGTAGGATTTGTACGATGTCAGCTTTTGGAAGCCTCCATCTAGTACTCCCTTGCTAGCTTAACAATAACTTCAGAGACTTCTATGACTCCTGTGTGGACTCCATATAATGTATACCACTGAGGACCCAAATGATGCAGATTAACAGCAGCTTTGCTCATAAAGATGATAGACACCTGCATGGCATCTGTGCCTAGTCTCAATCTGTGTACCACTCCAGGCTGATGCTCCACAACATTTCATATTATCCTGCTTATTCCACACCCTTAAACCTCATGCAACTTATGCATCAGTATGTTCCACCCAGGCCACACCACAACCATCACCCTTTCAAGCAAGCACTCAGGCATACAGGAAGGCAATGCAAACCGCAGCGCCTCACAGCTTCATCAGTGGGTACGAAGCGAAACACAAATTACAGAAAGAGAGTAGCTACTTAACCACTCTGAAAGGGACCCTACAAGGAGTTGGGAAGGGCTACACAAATACCAATGCAATAAAATACAGTGCTGCTAAGAACTACTGACTTTACATCCCAACGTGAAGTTGCTGTGAACCTTTGTACACACGGGATCTTACCTCATTGTTGATGAAACAGTAAAGAATGGCAACCATCAGTCCCTGGAATAAAAAAAAACAAATATTAATTCTTCTCCAGAGCTTTACTGTGAGCTGCAAGGAAAATAAAATGGAAATTGGTAAGAGGCATATATTGGAGCTTGAAGTTTGAGTTTAAAGTAAAACCACTGGTTACATGGATATCTCTTGGCACCCACATCTACCTCGGGGTACGTATTTATGTCTATCTCGGGGTGTTCCCACGTCTGCCTCAGGGCGTGCACCCAAGTTAACCTCAGGGTCTGCAGCCATGTCTACCTCAGGGTCGCCACCCATGTCAACCTCAGGGTCTGCACCCATGTTAGCCTCAGGGTCTGCACCCATGTCTACCTCAGGGTCGCAACCAATGTCAACCTCAGGGTCTCCACCCATGTCTACCTCAGGGTCTCCACCCATGTCTACCTCAGGGTCGCAACCAATGTCAACCTCAGGGTCGCAACCAATGTCAACCTCAGGGTCTGCACCCATGTCTGCCGCAGGGTCTGCACCCATGTCTGCCGCAGGGTCTGCACCCATGTCTGCCGCAGGGTCTGCACCCATGTCTGCCGCAGGGTCTGCACCCATGTCTGCCGCAGGGTCTGCACCCATGTCTGCCGCAGGGTCTGCACCCATGTCTGCCGCAGGGTCTGCACTCATGTCTGCCGCAGGGTCTCCACCCATGTCAACCTCAGGGTATCCACCCATGTCAACCTCAGGGTCTGCACCCAAGACTACCTCAGGTTCTGCACCCATGTCTACCTAGGGGTCTGCACCCATGTGTACCTCAGGATCTGAGTCTGCACCAATGTTTACCTCAGTGTCAGCACCCATGGCTACCTAAGGGTCTGCACCCATGTCTACCTCGGGGTCTGCACCCATGTCTGCCTAGGGGTCTGCATCCATGTCTACCTAGCGGTCTGCACACATGTCTACCTCAGGGTCTGAGTCCGCACCCATGTTTACCTCAGGGCCTGAGTCTACACCCATGTCTATCTCAGGACCTGAGTCTGCACCCATGTCTACCTAAGGGTCTGAGTCTGCACCCATGTTTTCTTCAGGGCCTGAGTCTGCACCCATGTTTACCTCAGGGCCTGAGTCTGCACCCATGTCTACCTCAGGGCCTGAGTCTGCACCCATGTCTACCTCAGGGCCTGAGTCTGCACCCATGTCCACTTCAGGGCCTGAGTCTGCACCCATGTCCACTTCAGGGCCTGAGTCTGCACCCATGTCCACTTCAGGGCCTGAGTCTGCACCCATGTTTACCTCAGTGTCTGCACCCATGTCTACCTCCAGGCCTTTGTGAGGGTCCTAAGTGGGAGGCAAGTATGTAAGAAAATGTTCTTTCTGATGTGAGGGAATCACCTGCTCACCCAGGGGTTAGCTTCATGGGGGCTATTTGGGGTGTTACACCCCCCTAATAAATGTATTCTGTAGTAAATAGTTGTGTACATGTGCTTTAAGTCTGGTATGGTGAGGTGTTTGTCGGATTTCACTTGGTATTTTTATATACACATGCAGATAAACACACACACTCATGTCTCTGTTTTAAAGTTCTTATTTGATCAAATATTGAGGTAAGTAGCCCTCATATTCCACACTCCTCTCCCTCCCTTCTGCTCCTCAAGGCCCCCTTCCTGCTTTGCTTCTCATATAATGTATCTGAAGCTCACCCCAGTCTCACCGACCAAGCTACGCCCCTGAGCTCACCCTCAACACTCCTTCCCTGTTTGGTGGTAAAAAAGCAGTCTTCACAATGGAAAAATCTCAACATAAAGAACATCTCAATAATCTTAAGTAAAAGGACAAAATCAGTCATTTTCCAAAGCAATGTGTTGGAAAGCATGAATCGTGGCTGCTATCGCAATATGGGGCATATAACAAGCCAGGCGATAAAATTATCGCCGCTTTAGCGGCAGAAAACTGCCGGTACAGCGGCGCTAATGGGCTTGATAATATGCTCTATGGAATTCCAATTGAAGCCCATGTTAAATGTGAAGGACGTCTAACATGGCCTTCAATTGGAATTCCATTGAGCATATTATCAAGCCCATTATCGCCGTTTTAGCGGCAGTTTTCTGCCGCTAAAGTGGCGATAATTTTATCGCCTGACTTGTTAATATGCCCCTATGGCCGCAGGCAACGCCAGCGGCGGCTATGATAGGGGCGCAACGGTGCCTAGCTGATAACGGCCCCGATTTTGCTGGGACAGTCCCGGCAAGTTAGAGACTGTCCTGGGTCATTCACTATGCCGGGGCAGTCCCGGCATGCCTATGTTGGCACATAATCGGCAATTCACTTAACTTTGCACGATCTACAGGGAGCTCACTTTAATACGCTAAAATAATGCGTGATATCTGTCCTATGTGTACCCAAAACCTCTGGAGGAGTATTTTCATCAGTCGTCCAGCAGATGGCACTCCTGTATTTGTTTTGAAATGTTATCCACATCTTGCTATATTTTTCTTAATCCTGTTATCACAAGAGCCAAAAGTGAATGTTAAATTATGCTAATTATGTGGCTTGGGTGGAGTGGGCGGAGCTTTGAGGCAGCGGGTGTGGTAAATTTTCAAGCAAGTAATTGATAGATGAACTGCAAACTGTCTCTGGATTATTTTTCAAATGTTGGCAACTATGGGCTTGGTGCTTGTTTCTTGTTGCGCCCCTCCCTCCCATTCCCCAGCCTTCGCACTGGTTACTTCAATGTTGCATGAGTTTCTTGCATTTTAATATTAATGTAGTGCAATGCGTTGCGTTTGTGTCCTTGGATTGTGCCGGACCAGGGCAGGGTCATGACCTGGAAGTGGGTAGGCCAGTTGGCAGAGGCAGAGTCTAGAGTGCAGCAGATATAGTGACTCTGCTGCTACTGCAAGGGAACAAAAGAGACTCACAACGTCTCATTATGGCCGAGCCTAGCAGCAGCGCGCAAGCGCTGCTGGCTCTGCGAGACTGCTGTAGTATAGTATGAGAGAGAAGCCGCGCCCACTCTACTCCCATATTTTTCATTGGCTTGTGTCATTGTCTTTCGTAAATGCTGCCTTGGGATTCGTTAATATGCGTGTTACTAGTCCCTCCTTAGTGAAGCCCTGTCTAAATTTGTATCCTCCCATGGCGACTGGCCCTTTTACTTCAGTTGTTACACGGGACCTGTTCTTTAGTCTGTAAGCACTATTTACTTTATTGAGTTTCTCTTACTGCAGGCCGGACATGCGCTGCTTCAGCTGAAACCGCTTGTGATTTTTTTAAGCAGCATGGCCGCCCTTGTGTTCTTTTTAAGCAGCACAGCCGCCCCCGTAACACGGGTGCCCTCTTTCAATCACTTTAATCCGGCATTATCTCGTGTCTGTTCCAACCCCTCCCCCCTTCATGAATTGGATTTAGAAATGAATAGCTAATGAAGTCATGTGAATTCCAGGTAGCACATAATCGTGTGCTAATGGGCTGAAGCTGACAACAGCACATCTGTGTTACATGTTATGTTGTTATAGAGACTTATGTTATCTGTCATCTGTACTAAAGCCACCTGACGGGTTGTTTTCAAAAGCCTGTTTTATTAACAACACCATCACCAATTCCACCAAGACCACCACCACCAATACCACTACACCACCAATACCACCACCACCAATACCAATACCACCACCAGCAATACCACCACCACCACCAATACCACTAACACCACCACCGCCAATACCACCACCAAAACTAT
This sequence comes from Triturus cristatus, assembly GCF_964204655.1. NCBI lineage: Eukaryota > Metazoa > Chordata > Amphibia > Caudata > Salamandridae > Triturus > Triturus cristatus. Next base: position 47,415,730 of record NC_140589.1, read on the forward strand.
CACCAATACCACCAATACCACCACCACCACCAATTCCAACATCACCACCACTACCAATACCACCAATACCATCCTTCACCTATATTCTCCCTACATTACACTTGTCACAGTTTACAGGAACTGACCTTTTACCTAGATACTACACTGCATTCAGAATGCGGGTTTTCCCTTGTTTGAAATCTCACCCATTATGCATGAGGATTCTTGAAAGCACTGCAGGACTACCATCTCCTGTATAAAATCTAAGTACCAAGTTAATGTCCAACGTCATCCTTAGGCCGACAAAGTAACACAGCAAGGTAGGACCTCTGAGGAGACCTCTGGGGATATATACATCACATCTTGCTAAGATAAGACAGTGGAGACCGAGACTTCCCGGCCGACACACTGATAAGAGACGCTGAGGTTCCTGCATGCAGACACTCCAGCTCGCAGTGGTCTAAAACATCCCATGCGGGGTGTCCAACTCGAGACCAGGACGGGGTCCCACAGTCTCTCACTTCAGGTAATGGGGTTGACTAAACCCTAGAGGGATTCTTGGCTTAACACTTACCTCCATGCTAGGTACACTTAGGTACATCTAGTTAGGGAAGCATTGTAGGAATATGCATCTTTTTATCATGTGTTTTATATACTCGGATGTATTCATGATTATTGTAAGATGGTATACCATCCATTTACCTTTATAGTACTGCTAATCATTTATTTTTATTGTTTACTTTTTTATTTTACAGAGTTTCATATAGCGCGAACTTGACCCGTATCGGGTATCAGAGCCCTTTACATAGCACCAGTTGCATTACATGAGGGCACATTCATTTTGGTGAGGCACGGGGAGATTAAGTGATTTGCCCAGAATCACAGGATGTTCAGCGTCATTGCCAAGACTCAAACCCAGTTCCCCAGATTTGAGGTCGACCTCCCTAGCCATTAGGCCAACTCCTCTCCACATTATTTTTATATTATATATTGCCTCAAGGTTGTTGCAGCTCATCTATTTTACACCAGAATAACAACTGTTCAATAAATTCTCATTGAAAATGCCCAGCCTGTTTATTCTGTGTATTTCTCTGAGACAGACTAAGTAAGCACGAGTGACTGAGCGAAAGGTAGTATATTGTTTTCATGGTCGTGAGGGATCAGGGTTGTCATGTTCGATGGTTGCCAGGAACTATTCTCTCCTTGGTAAGAGGAGATTCTCGTGGCACTGTGAGCTAGTTGGTACAAAAGGTCAACATACCCGGCGGGGGTGATCAGAGTTTGTCTGACACCAATCCTACAGTGTATGTTGTCTAAACAAGCAGATCCTGTATACTTTTTATAAGAACTACACAACACCACCACCACCACCACCAATACCACCAATACCAATACCACCACCACCAGAAATACCACCAATACCACCACCATCACCAATACCACCACCACCAATACCACCACTACCACCACCACCAATACCACCACCAATACCAATACCACCCCCAATACCACCACCACCAATACCACCACCAATACAACCAATACCAATACCACAACCACCACCAATACCACCACCAGCAATACCACCACCACCACCAGCAATACCACCACCAGCAATACCACCACCAATGCCACCAACACCAATACTGCCACCACCACCAATACCACCACCAGCAATACCACCACCAATGCCACCAACACCAATACTGCCACCACCACCAATACCACCACCAATACCAATACCACCACCAATACCAATTCCAATACCACTGCCACCAATACCACCACCACCACCACCAATACCACCACCAATACAACCACTAGCACCAATACCACCACAAATACCACCACCAATACCACCAATACCTCCACCACCACCAATACCAGCACCACCATCAATACCACCACCAATGCCACCAACACCAATACTGCCACCACCACCAATACCACCACCAATACCAATACCACCACCAATACCAATTCCAATACCACTGCCACCAATACCACCACCACCACCAATACCACCACCAATACAACCACTAGCACCAATACCACCACAAATACCACCACCAATACCACCACCACTAATAACTCCAATACCAGCAATACCACCATCACCAATACCAATACCACCACAAATACCACCACCAATACCACCACCACTAATAACTCCAATACCAGCAATACCACCACCACCAATACTAGTATCACAACCACCACCAATACCATTACCACCACCAATACCAAAACCACCATCAATACCACCACCAGCAATACCACCAATGTAACCACCAATAGCACCAAAACCAGCACCAGCAATACCAATACCAATACCACCACCACCAATACCATTACCAATACCACCAATACCACCACCTCCAATACCAATACCTCAACCACCAATACCAATACCACCATCTCAGTGCCTCTCGTTCACTAGTAGTAGCAGGGGCACTGTGCGAGGCTGGAGCTGCAGCCAAACCCATCCCTCCCTCCCTCCCTCCCTCCCTCCATGCCTGCCATAAAGCACAGCCCGACCTGCACCAGGAGGTGAAGCCAGGGCCCTACTATAGCTGGAGTGTTTTTATTAGGCCAAAGAAAGCAATGACATTACGCAATGCCACAATGAAAACTCAAATCACGGAGACTGCAGGAAATAGCCCCCCCCGCCGCTCTTCCTCCTGAGCCGTGACAGTGGACAGAGCAAAAGCTGTTGGAGAGCTTTGTTAGTGTTTATAGCCCGGATCATATGTAACTCTCACTGCACACTTTGTGTCTGTGTAATTTACAACACTTACACATCTTCTTCACTGCACTATTTATGATTACTCCTTTGAAGACGTTGCAGGCCGGTCTCATCCTCCGATATTTACAATCTAACAAGCGGTCGAGAAGGCCCTTTATTGCAATACAATAGGTCTCGCATTTGCGAGAGTTTAAGCTATTAGTATTGTAAATGGCAATGCCTTTTATTTATGTTTTAAATCCCAAAACATAAATAAAAGGCATTGTCATTTACAATGTCAGTATCTCAAACTTGACTGAATGCGAGACCTATTGCATTGCAAATGCTTGTGTATGATATAGATTGTGGTATAACATGCTCACGCCAGGTTAGACTGCGGTGCACGTGGAGTCTATCTTGAATGTCCGCAGAGCTGAGGGCCTTGGGAGGGGAGGAAGGGATGACAGCTGGGCGAGTGTGATAGGAGGGTAAAGGGAAATGTGTCTGTATCCCCAGGAGCTAGGGTCAGTGCTTAATTTGTAAAAAACAAATAAGTGCCTGGGCTCTCGTCAGGAGGCCACTATAGGTTGCACCACACATTGTCTCTGGCAGCGCTGCCAGTGATAGTAACCACACAACTACTATCCATCACACTAGTGTAAGTGTGACAATTCAGTCTATTCTAGGTACCCCAACTATAAGAATGGCTTGGATGGCAGGTAATAGTCATTTTAAATGTATATCGAATTAATAATCACCTGTTGTTGTGGCCACCTCTAAATTAGCTAGACAGCGCCACTGCAATTAAGTGCCCCTGTCGAGCACAGGAAACCACCGGCTCAAATTAAGGACTGGGCTAGGTGGTACAATCATGAAGAGGAGCGTATCACGTGCAGGAGCCAGCAGGGCTGGAGCAGATTCTTTCACTTTGCTTTCGCCAGCTGTATATTGTGCACATATACTGTAGCCTATGCAGGGGTGGAAGTGTAGGGACAGGGTGCTGGGACTGCTGAGTAGTGACCAAGGTGGGGACACCTGCAGCGGTATGGTGGTTAGTGACATGAGGAGCAGTGTATATGTTGCACAGGTGAGCAGTGAGGTGGGGCAGGTGGACTGTGACTGAGGTAGGGTTGTAGCTGTCAGGCTGGTGGGGACAGGAGGACGAGGGGCAGGGGTTCGAAATAGATTGGTAGTGAGATTTTGGCCTAGTGACTAATGTGTGCTTGGGGTTGTAGGGGGCAGGTGACTGGTGAATAAGGAGTGGAGAGAGGTGTGGGGCAAATGGGTAGTGTCTGGAGTGTAGGCAAGGGTGTGGCAGCTACACGGGTGGTAATGAGTGCGGTAGAGATGTATGCGGGGGCATGTAGGAATGTGAGACATGGCTAAGTTAAGGACAGGGGTGTAGGAAGCAGGCAAGTGGAGAATGAGGTGGGACAGAGGTGACGGTGGGTGGCAGTCATCTGAGGTGGGGCAGTGGCATGGGTCAGGCGGGTAGCTTCTGATGTGGGGTGTGGTGGGAAGTGACTTACTGGGTCGAGCGAGGACCTCTGGAATGAGGGCCTGGTGATGATCATTGGAGGGGTTGTGGCAGTCTCAGGACTGGCCTTCTGTCAGTGGAGGGAGCCCTCAGGGTTAACATATGGCAGAGGAGAGTGATGGCACTGGACCGCTTCCAAACCCTATCACTTCACCAGTCCCTGTCACTGCCCCCAACGCCAGCCACACTCCACATGCATCCCATGGGCACTTTACTGTCAATTTCCCTGCCACACCTGGTCCCTGCTACCCTTCTCATCCCTGTTGTCTTCTCATCTCTGTTACACTCTCGCTCCCTATCACACTACACATCCCATCACCACCTGTCACCAAACACAGTCACATTCCTGCCACCCTCCACTTCACTGTCAAGATACAAATCTATGACACTCTCCCTGTCAGTCGTACTCCCATTTCCTAGCAGCCTTCCCATCACTCCATCACTCCATCCTCCTCATCCCTTTCACTGTCCCCATCGCTGCCACACCTCCAGTCTCAGTCCTACTCCTACCTATCACCCGCCTCATCCCTGTCCCACTTCCAGTCCCTCTCACCGACCCCATCCCTGCCTTAGTTCCACTCGCTATCTCACCCGCTCAATCCCTGTCGCAGTTCCAGTACCTGTCACCGTCCAGCTCCCTGTCACCCGCCCATCCCTGTCACAGTTCCGCTCCCTGTCACCTTCCCATCCCTGTCACAGTTCCAGTTCCAGTTCCTGTCACAGTTCCACTCCATCTCACAATTCCAGTCCATGTCACCCTCTCCTTCTCTGTCACAGTTCCACTCCCTGGCACAGTTTCAGTCCATGTCACACTCCCCATGCCTGTCACAGTTCCAGCCCCTGTCACCAGTCCATCCCTGTCACAGTTCCTGTCCCTTGTTACCCTCCCCATCCCTGTCACAGGTCAAGTCCTTGTCTCCCGCCCATCCCTGTCACAGTTCCAGTCCCTGTCACCCTCCTCATCCCTGTCAGTTCTAGTCCCTGTCACCCGCCCCACCCCTGTCACAGTTCCAGCCCCTGTCAATCTTCCTGTCACAGTTCCAGTCCCAGTCAACCTCCCCATCCCTGTCAGTTCCAGTCCCAGTCACCCTCCCCATCCCTGTCACAGTTCCAGTCCCTGTCACCCTCCTCATCCCTGTCAGTTCTAGTCCCTGTCACCCTCCCCATCCCTGTCACATTCCAGTCCCTGTAACCCTCCTCATCCCTGTCAGTTCCAGTCCCTGTCACCCTCCCCATCCCTGTCACATTCCAGTCCCTGTAACCCTCCTCATCCCTGTCAGTTCTAGTCCCTGTCACCCGCCCCAACCCTGTCCCAGTTCCAGCCCCTGTCAATCTCCCTGTCACAGTTCCAGTCCCTGTCACCCTCCTCATCCCTGTCAGTTCTAGTCCCTGTCACCCTCCCCATCCCTGTCAGTTCCAGTCCCTGTCACCCGCCCCATCCTTGTCACATTCCAGTCCCTGTCACACCCCTGACTCCATCAGTGACCCCTATCATCTTCAACCAGGTGCTAGATATTTTGGGACATCTCTATCTTCGCGAGGTGCACCCCTGGCATACCCTGGCATATTCCTACTGTATTGTAGTCAGTTATAGTGACATTGCGCAGATAAATACACGGCTGTGCCACAGTTTTCAAAGTGTCCCTGGAGCGACTGAACCCCGCACACCCATGGAGAGGGTCGGGCCTGCTTGGCACACACTGAAGGCAGCAGTGGCTCCTCTGCTATGGTGGAAGAGAGTCGCGCCCCCCTGGCAGCAGCTGCGGCAGCTGCAAAACTTGAAAAATAAAATGATAATAAAGCAAGTTTTATATCGTTTCATTTTTCTTCATGCCATGGAGTCTGGGGGGTTGGAAGGGGGAGCATGGGATTGACAGGCACGAGGGGTGGGGGTAGGTGCACTGTTCTCAGTGCGCATGACGGTTTGGTCAGCCTTAAACGGCCAGCCAAACCTCACTGAAGCTCTCTCCAATACGAGCTCCGTTACTGGGTTGAAGAGAGCAGGCACAGGCTCCTAGTCTCCCGGGAGCACAAACTGAGGACGCTCAGGCCAATGATGAAGATGCTCTCATGCGGTGAGAGCAGGGACAGGATTGGCTGCAGGGTAATCTGGGAGTCTGTGCCTGCAGTGCAGCCAGAAGAGCGGTGATGCAGTGGGATTGAGGTAAAAAAAAAAAAAACTTTTTGTTTTGTCCCTGTTAGAATTGGGGTCTCTAGTTGGCAGAGGTAGGCACCTTTGACCAAATAGGGAGCCTTGCTTCTAAATCAGGGTAATTGGATTACCCCTGCTCACCCCCTTGGTAGCTTGGTACGAGCAGACAGGCTTATCTCAGAGGCAGTGTGTTAAGCATTTGTGAACACATACAGTAATACAGTGAAAACACTATAGATGGACACCACACTGGTTTTTATAAAAAATATGTATTCTTTATATAGACTTAACACAAGACCACAAACAACAAAAATCCACAATACTGTACTCAAAATAGACTTAAAGATGGTAGAAGTAACTTAGTTCAAGTTGATGATAATTACGACACGTTTCTCACAAAAGTACCTGGGTGCGTAACTCAAAACAAACAAAAGGTTCGCAGAGAGGGTGATGCGTTGGTTCCTTGCTTCAGGGGAGGCAATGCATCGCTCCTCAATGCTTGCGCAGAGTAGGGGATGCGTCTTGTTCCTTACCGGAGAGGAGGTGTTACGTTGATTCTCGTACTGCGTTCCGGTTATGATGCGGAAAGATGGCGCCTCGATGTGATACGACAATCCGGTGCGATGCGATAAGATGGCGCCCCTGATGCGATGACGTGAAGACAATGCGTGCACGCCAGGCGGCCATGCGGCGAACTCTGTAACTTTGTATCCATGACAGGCCCTGCAACACGCATTTCCGGTGATGCGACAGCGACCCTCGTGGCGGTGACACGCTTCTCTGGTGATGCGTCGGTAAACAGCTGCGACAAAGGCACACTACTCTGGTGATGCGGTTGCGACTTCTGCTGCATCGACACACTTCTCCGGCGATGCGACGGCAACAGCTGTGTCTGCGACACGCTTCTTCTCGTTGAGTCGCGCTTCCAGCTCCCAGCGTCACGCAGGCTTCTGCAGACAGAATTCCCAGTGAGGGAAGCTGGTGGTGAAGTCTGTTGTACCTGAGCCTTCAGGAGGAGGAAAGCACAAGTTCAAGCCCTTGGAGAAATATTCTGCAAGATGATGAAAGTTCTTTAAAAGTTCCTTCTCCTTTCCTTGGCAATGAAGACAGCACTGCAGGCCAACCCAGCAACACAGCACACTGGCAAGGGGCTGTCCAAACTCCTGCAGCTTCCTTGGTTCTTCTCCTTGGCAAAGGTTTGTCTTGTTGTTCCAGAAGTGATCTAAAGTCCTGGGGTCTGGGCCCCAATATTTATACTGCAGAATCCTTTGTCCTCTGAAGGCAGAGGGTCCTGTACCTAGTTCAAACCAGTTCTAGGTGCATTCTGCCAGTGTACACCTTCTCCCTTTGTCAGTGTGGGCCAGGGCCCTCAGACACACCACAGGAGGTGGAGCCAGCATTGTGGAAGGCAGGCACAGCCCTATTCAGACCCAGGTGCTACTCCTCCTACCACTCTACATGCAGATAGGTCTATTCAGCCCTGTGCTGACTCCCCCTGTCTCCTGGAGTCTCCCCAGACCCTATCACTCACAAACCAGACATACACAAGCTAGCAGAGGCAGGCTGGATGGTTAGGTAAGAAAATACCTACTTTCTAAAAGTGGTATTTTCAAACACAGAATGTTAAAACCAACTTCACTAAAAGATGTATTTTATCATTCTGAGTTCAGGCATACTAAACTCGAATTCCTACCATGTTGCTTGGGTCAGATAGGATTATAAGATGTTATAATCAAACTGCCCATTCTGGCCCATGGGAACAGGTAGCCGTACAATAGTGAAAAACGAAAATGGCTGTAATTCACTATCAGGACATACCACACACATCAGGGCATGCCCTACATTTTACATACAATGCACCCTGCCCTTGGGCCTACATTAGGGGTGTCTGATAAGTAGAAAAGGGAAGGTTTAGGGACTGGTAAGTGGGTGCACTTACCAAGTCAACATGGCAGTACTAGACTGCACACAGGCTCTGCAATGGCAGACCTGAGACACACTTTACAGACTGCTTCTATGCGTGGCACAATCAGTGTTGTAAGCCCACCAGCAGCATTTGATTTACAGGCCATGGGCACACATGGTGCACTATACTAAGGTCTGACAAGTAAATCAAATTAGCCAATCATGGAGTCACTACTCAATACATCAATTTAACATAGGGAGCACTTGCACTGTGGCACTGTATAGCAGTGGCACAGTGCCCAAAGCATCTAAACCAGCAAAACATATAAAAAACAGAGGAAGCAATCAGTAAAAAATGGAAGAGAGACACGCCAATGGTACCATGTCTAACAGTCCTCCTCCTCCCCCTGCCACTTTGCTCTGACACCGGCCGTGACTGACTGAAGGTATTGGACTGTCTCATGAGCCCTCCTTCAGAAACAACCAAACCAATCACCTGGTTTTGCTAACTCACATCACTGCCCCTGGGTATTACACCAGATGCAGCAGCACTGACTGTGGTATCTCTCACCTCCTCCACCCCAGGGGAAGGGGTGATGTTCACTCCTTTGTTTTGGCCGGCTGAGCATGGGTGGTCTACTGGCATCTGCAGGGACTTTTCCTTTGGCCCACCTGGATCACCTGGGCCACAGTAACCAGTGAGCACGTGCCCTATTGATGGAGAGAGTCCTGACTACATTACAACTAACTAGGGGACATATTAACAAAAAAATGTCAGAGCACAAATTTAGCAGTGCTGCGCTCTGACATTTTGAAAATGCAGGGCAGCTCCGTATTCACAAGAATATGGTGCACCTCTGTGTTTTCCCTGGTGCTGGCGCAAAAAAAGGTGACTAGTGACAGCGCAGGCACCCTGCCGCCATGTTGCAAGGTTGCCTTCACCGCGTGGACGATTGTTTATGTGCAGGATGGAACACATTCCCACACATAAACAATCAATAATGGCGTTTTGCTCTTTCTAGGTGTGCTGCAGAATGCAGCACACCTAGAGAGAGTGAAACGCCACTCCAAAGTGGAGTGCAATGGGTGGTGCTGTGGGCGTTCCACCGCAACACCTGTGAGAAGTTGGCCTGGTATATGCTGTCCACTAATTAAAGTGGGCACCTTGTACCAGTCCAATTGACCCTTATATTAATTAGGTCAAAGATAACCTTTATTGAAAGCTTTCCTAGTGGTAGCTGTGGAGAGCAGCCTTCAAGCTAAGTCTTGAAGAAATGTTAAGCACCTTGTTTTACCAGAATGCCACCTCATAGTATTGCTTAAATGAAAGGGAAACCACACAGTAGTTATAAATATATGCATTTATTATCTATAACACTCTCTAGTATCCTCTACACGAGGACAGAACACAAATCAATAATACAGTTGCAAAGAATCAAGCGTAAGTAGCACAATACACAGTGGGCTCCAGGGGGAGACCAAACCATATAATAAATAATAGGTATAAGAACCACGACTTGGGACTAGACTTAGTCTAGGAGGTGTAGAATTGATGGGACCCCAAGGAACCACCCAAGGTGAGTGAATAGGGACCCCAAGGAGGACGGGTGCAGAGTGCTCTGTACAATTAAATGGGAAAATCATGGTTGGAAAATCAGAAATTAAGGACCCTTCGAGGCAGATTACGAAGACAACCCTTGGAACTTAAGAGTTTGAAGAGCCCGTGGATACCTTTCTACCAGCGTTACCTATCCCAGAGAAGCTGGGTGCATAGGCACGAAGTGGCGTCGGAAACCTTCGTCGTATTCTATGGACCAAGTAATGCTGCTGCCGGAAGTATGAAAAGTGTCCGGTGGAATCCAAACATGGATCCTAGAGGAGAAGAACCTGAAAGCAGAGGGGACAGAGTCTGGGTCACGTTGGAGTGACCAGGGGCTCGGTAGACAAATGCCCACTGATGTCGGGTGCTTCAGGTGTGTTGACGGTGATTTTGACTCTTCAGCTGCGAGGACCTGGAGACGTCTAGAATGACCAGGAGCCGGAGGCGAGCGGACCCACGAAGGATGTCGAGTGCTGAGGGGCTAGTGTCCGGCGGGAGCACCAACAAGCCTTAGCAGCAGCAAAGAACGTAGATGGTCAAATCAGGTGTCGTACTGGCCCAGCAAAGACTAGGGGACTCACCACAGCAATGGGAGTCAGGGCAGGCCTGGAGCAACTAGAGGAGCCCAAAGAAAGCAAAGTTGACCCTCAAGTGGACCCACAGGCCGAAAGCACAGGAGTCTCAAGAGGACCTCTGGCAGTTTCCCAGGGTACCACCTAGCAGGGCACAGAGTGCAAGGATGCCGGAGTCCTTCTCAGAAAAGATGTGCTGGGGTCACGGCAATAAATGGCCCAATGCACGGAATTGTTGCACGACAACAAGCATGTGCAGCTGCAAATGTACTAGGTGCACAGGAGTAAGGGTATACGGTCCCCACAAGGGGTATCCGCTTCAAACTCAGTAAGAGGGCAGCTCAATCTAGGAGACCTTCAGTAACCCACCTCCTGTGTTGCTTGAGACTTCGGAGTCTGCAGGCGCTCTGGAGCAGCAAACTGGTCAGATCCATACGGTGACTGCATTTGCAGAGGAGTGACTTCTTCACCCCAAGGGAGATTCTCTTGTTGTCTTGGAGGTCCACAGGGTTCAGCGCGGACCCTGCATGGATCACGGACAGTGGCGAGACTGGAGACGGCAAGGGAAGATGAAGTCGAGACCAAGGGAGGTCTAGCAAAGTCCAGGGTGTCTAGACGGCCAAAGTGTAGTGGTATCTTCTTGCAGAATCTTGTCCACGTAAAATCTAATGTCCTGTAGCCAGGTAACCCATTTTATACCCACGGGAAAGGTTTGGACAGATTCTAGGGACCCTCCTAGGGGAGGGACAGGACAGAGGGTTGGCTACACCCATGTCCTTTGTCCAGTTTCACGCCAGAGCAGAAGCAAATGGCTCCCAGAACTGGTTTGAGCTGGACAATGCACAGGGACACCAAATGTGCCCCTCATGCAGACTTTCTGGCACGGAGATCGTGCACCCACCCAGTTCCAATACATTAAATGCTGTCTGGGAGGTGGTCACACCTCCCTGTGACAGGATACCTATTGTCCAACCTTCCTCTGCGTGAGCTTGGCTCAGCAGCAGGAGGGCAGACGTGTGTCTGTGGCTGGCAGCATCCATTTTGTGCTGTAAGGCTCGAGAAAGTTGGTACCGGTAGACTTAGGCACCCCCAAAACCTTGGTTCTGAGGGGAGGAATCATACCTCCCACATCGTGTGGAGGTATGATTCCAATGTGTTTGATACCAAACGCAACATACTTTGTTGCAGTCATTTTCGAGATAGCATTTACCGCGAGGTTATAATGTACCTCTACCTATATGTCTGGCAGTATCACATACAGCCCGGGAGAATGGTCTCCGAAGACTGCAGAGGGGCCCTGCTCATGCAGGAACACCCTCTCATGTAAAACCCAGCACCATGCCTTCAGGATTGTTAAGGCCTGCTAGAGGGGTGACTTATAAGGTTTTAAGTGTAGTGATATATATAGATATAGTGAACCTATATCTCTCGTAAGTGGTGCAAGCATCAGCGTACACAGGCTGCAGTAGCAGAACCGAGGTTCCATTTTGCATGGCCTCTCAGGGGTGGCATAATACATGCTTCAGCCCATGGGAGGCCTCTGGGGTACCTATGCCCTGGGTACATGTGTACCATATACTAGGGATTGATAAGGATACCCCAGTATCCAATCTGGAGTTGTACCAAGCTACATTCCTATCAATGTAAGGGAGAAAGCAGATAGGCGGGGGTCCTGAATAGCAGGATCCCAGCCAGACTAGTCAAAACAGTGGGAGCAAAAAGCAAAAAGTGGGGGTAACCATAAGAAGCAGATCCTACTTTCCTACAACAGCCATTTCTTTTTTACGCTCCCCCAGATTTACAAGGATGTGTAAATCTGCTTAAGTGCAAACAACTAACGCCATGCAAAAGCAGACGTTAGATTGGTGCAACGAGGAGAAATACTTTCTATGTGTGCTGCAGAAAGAGCATATCGCCTTTAAAGATTATTTATGTGCAGGAAGGTGTCCCTTCCTGCACATAAACAATAATTCCCTGCACCACAGACGGGTTCCCGTGTTTCAGGAATTCATCTCTGCATCCTTGAACTATGGCACAAGGGTGTCTGTGTTGGCACTAGGCAGCTATATTCAGAGCAAGGGAAAACACAGGCGCGCCGTATTCTTGTGAATACAGTGCATCCCCGTGTTCTTGAAATGATGCAGGGCTGTGCTGCAAAATTTGCTGCAGTGTTGCGCTGCACCGTTTCCTTTTGAAAATAACCCTGAGTGTGGCTTGGAAGATAACAGCCCCTTCCACAAGCCTCAATGACAGGAGACGTCCTGGGTATCACTGCACCCCCTGGAAGACCTGGGCCTGTGGCGTCTTTTGATCATATCTTTAAATATTAGACTGGATTTACAGAACTACAGACTAAAGTACAGGAAGCAATTCTTGATGGATACATAAGTCATACACATACCAGTACTCAAATAAATATGTAGTTTCCAGTGAAGAATGATATATTTACCCTTCTGTTTCATGAAAATTGAGACAGATGCACCTGTTTTTCGCATCAGAGAAAATGCTTCCCTTATTTAGAATCCCCACTCCCTCTCCCTCTCTCCCACACACCCCCGGCCTCTCGATACTCCATTAGTTTGAAGTGTTTGTCTTCCATTTCTTACTTGGTAACAAAGTTACTTCTGTCTTTGAAAACTGCTGGTGAATATCCAGAAGTGTGTAGCTGATGGGCCTTCACCAGGTTTCACCAGGAACCAACAAGGGACACTCACAAATATTGGAAATCACACTAGGATGGCAGATACCAATTGTGAGGGATAATTGAGGTCATCAAACAATGAGGAATTGGGAACTAAGGGGCAGATTTACAAGAAGCTGATGCATATGTAGAGATGCGTCAGTTGCCCTGCTCCTGCGTGGAAACCTTTGTGCCACCATAGATGCACCGTATTTACAATACGGCGCACCATGGCTCAAGGATTGACAGATACGTCCGAAATTCTGACGCATCTGTTGGCACAAAAGTCAAGCATTGCTGGAGTTGTGTCACAAGCCCGACGCAACTCCAGCAATTCATGGGCAGGTCTATACTTATTGTGCTGCGTCACTCCTTACGCCTGTTCCAAACAGACATGAGGTTTTGATACAGTGGCGTCCTAGAAGTGGCGCAGTGAAATCTTGTAGGTTTCACTGCGTCACTTCCGCAAGGCTTTCCTGCTTGGGAATGCCTACCCTGCATACATTATCCCTGACGCAGGTATAATGTGGGGTAGGGCTTTACAAGGTGAGGCATCTCCCTAGATGCATCACGTTGTAAATGGGACGCAATGTGGCGCATTGTTTACGCCGCCGCTGCGTCACAAAAAGTGATGCAACGGTGGCACAAAAGTGACGCAAGGGGCTTGTAAATATGCCCCTAAACATTTATAAGTTCAAAGGACTTCTAAACTGTGGTATTTATGTGGTAGGAGTGAAACAAAACCGATTGAGGCCATGTAGGCAAAGCAGCAAAAATATCACAAGAAAGTACAAAAAGTAGATAAATAGAGGTTCCATGGTAAGTGAATTTCTCACAGGAATTGTAATATCAAGTGAGCTTGGAAAGCCATTGCAAAGAGTTTTTGGCTAGTTTTGCAGCCGATGCAAACAGTAGCTACCCCCTGCTGCAGTGCATTGATGTCTGAGTACTGGATGGGAGACTGCGCTGCAGTGGCCCAGAGCACAGAGATGATGCTGTGCAGGTGCAGCGATGCCATCCAAACCACCCACAGAGCGCAGCGCAACGCAGCGCAACGCAGCGCAACGCAGAATGGCGCAAAAGAGGGTCTAGAATGGAGAGCAACACGGCACTTCATCTGTTTGCAGCTTCCAGGCTTGTTAGTTTTTCCAGCCTCTCATAGCACTGTCTCAATGTATGAACTACAGGCAAGTAGCATGTATGTTGTGGTTACCGCCGCCTCGATCGACACTGTTGTTCTTTGTATATAGGTCGCAAGAGCATGTGATGTGCCCACCTGTGGCCCACAACGTGATGTCAAATAAAATCTGCTCATATGCATGGACGTCAACTAGGGGTCGCAGCTGAGACCCCTGGCTTGTCCCTTGTGACCCCGGGACTGCCTTTGCGACCCCAGATCGTAGAGGTGACGAAATCAGTGCCAGGAACACAGTGGCAGTTCATCCTTATGGGCATCGGTTGGGGCTCCACTCTTTATGTTTTCTCTCATTTTTTATGACACTAAAAGTGATTAATGTGGAGTACAATTCAGTAGCGGCTGCTACCGGACGCGGGGGGGGGGGGGGGGGGGGGATGAGGGTATTTGAATGAAAAAAATGACTTACCTGGAGCGGCCGGTCTCCCCCTCTCCTCCGTCCTCTTCCATCTTCCTTATTCCTGTCTCCAGTCCCGGCTGGCAGCAGGAAGCACCTGGGCACACAGGCTGCCCAGAGCCAATCACAGCACTGCAATGTGTTTGGTCGGGGTGCCGTGATTCGGCACTCAGACGGGGACAGAGAGTCTGTGCATGTTCTTCACCAGGCTGTGTGATGCCGCCTAGTGGGAATCATGCAAAATGCGCAGGACTGTTTGGCCAGGCCAGGAGGGCTGACCAGGCAGTCATGCCCACTTAGTGAGTGCAAACCACTCCGCCCCCTGCTCTGCCAGCCCGCACCAACACTGACTGCAAGAGGAAAAATAAAATGCCGCCACTAGTACAATAAGCTAGAAAATGAGCTTCCCTAGCAAAACAAATATTTTTAAATTAATGTTGAGTGCGTGCTTGTGGACGAGTGTATGTTTACCTGAGAGTAAGTCTGAACGTGTGTATGTGTAAGCATGTGTAGCTGAGAGAAACTGAAGGTCAAAAGGCGTGTGATGTCACTTCCGCTACCCCAGGCATGATGGTGAATTGACGTTGATGCTCACACACGAATCGGAGTCTAAAACAATGAATCTATGAGAACACGGATTCAACCAGCCAGGGGGTCCCCCATCAACATTTAGGGGAGTAAGATCAAATATATACCCCACTGCCCAGGTGTTGAGTACTAATCGCATGTTTAATTCCTACAACGAACACAAACAGGTGCCGAGCCTGCGGTCATGAACGATGGATTAAACCCAGATCCCTGTGACTGGGGGTGAATGTTTGCATCGTCCAGCGTTCCGTCCGTCAATTGTTCCTTTTGCTTTTAGCCTGAGATCATGGCCACCAGAAGGATGGGCTTCACACAGCAGCAGAAGTCTGAAGAGTTTGGGCGGAGGAAGTTCATCTTCATGTTCATGTTGTGGGAGCAAGATGCACAAGTGGCTTCACTTCAGAGATGGGCACTTCCTGTTGACAGTGTTGACTTCAGCAAAACCACTGGATGGAGTAGGTAACAGTTACACTAACGTCAGATAAGACGGTTTAGGTTTTCACAGGTATCCCAGGGTGTGGAAATGTGCACTACCTTGCCACACTGTGCCTGGAATGGTCACTAGCCATGCCACAGTCTGGTAGTATGGCTTGTGGCTGTGCAGGACTGCTTCAGCATTGTAGTACATGCCTGAAAATAGTGTCCCTTTAACAACCCATTGCAGTGACATGGAGTTGTCATGGGTTTCCATTTCCAAGTGTGCTACAACTGCAGCACAAACCTTTACCCATAATCAGACTTTCGTGGGTGGGCACATGTGTGCACAAGTGCAGTTGTGCAATGGGAGTCCTCCTTATGTGCATTATGCAGGGCACCATCAAGATAAGGGTCACTCCCTAGGTATGGTACTATATGACCTATGTGTAACTGCAGTAAATCTCACTTATGCGCTGGGAGACTTAGCTCACCTCTGATAGTGAGGCCAGGGTCAAGCAGCCTGAAGTGGCTAATGGACCCTACTGGTGCGCCTCAACAAGGGGCTGCCATTGGAGAGCGCACAATCTTTGTGGGCGTCCCTTTCTCCTGGACAAGGTGCAGGTACAAAAGACAATGTAAAGGGAGTGCCAGTGAGTAATGCAATGTGCTTTGACGCGTGTGTGAGCATTGAATTAAAAGTAGCAAAACACGAGCAAACACAAGGAAGAGACAGCGAGTAAAAGGGAATCAAAAAGACTCAGTGGAACAAGTACACAGAACTTTATTGATTGTCTCTTTTTATACTGCATCGAATACCCCAAAGAGAGTTGCAGCAGCGGGCACTAGATACACTTCAAAAAGAAGGAAGCCGATTACTGTTAAAAAGCCAGGTCTGGGTCTGCTTACAAACGTAGGAGATATTCCTTGTCCCTGAAGAGAATAGGGCTTTGAACATGTATCATCTCCTGGCAGGAAGCTAGTGACGCGTCTCCCTTCTCTTGGCAGGAAGCGAGTGACGCGTCTTACAATGGCAGACACCGAGCAGGAGCAGAAGTCCACCAGGAGGATCCTGGACTATCCTGAGCCTTGAAAGACCCTGGTTTGGTGACCAGATGAAGAGTATTCTTCCAGCTGGTGCTTTGATATCTGGATGGCACCGTCTCAAATATCAGACGCAGTATAAGAAGCCCCTCCTGGACTTGATGTTTAGATGCAGAAAATCTCCCCCCCCTTACTCTAATACAATCCGCAATAAAAGAAAATGTTACAAAATATACATATTTGATAAAAATCAGTGAGACATTCAGCAAAACAAATATGTTTGGGCAGATTTTATAAAATCACTCCTTAATGGCTGAGAAATCTTTGTTTGTTAAAATGTTTAGTGGCTGCAGCAAAGTCTTTCACTAGCCTACACAGGGCCCAAGAAATATCGCAATTCAAACAGAAATGTATCGCTCGCCGGTTTGTACGAATTCCCCACTTTAAAAACAGGCATTGGCAATGCCAATACGTCTGTTGTTGGCCTCCAGAGTTTTGGCCATGCCAATGTTTGTTCTGTTTTTCACAGTTTTTTTAACAAAAACTTTATTGACGCTGCTGAGCCCTCATGAATCTAAAAAAACTTTGTCTAAAACAAAAATATGTTTTGGGTCTCAAAAAGCCTGCATTGCCAAAGTATGCTCTGGAACTACTTTTTGTGTGGAAGCACACCATGTGAAAGAACAGAATGCCATCAGCCACTGAAGTTAGCAGATGTCTCTGGAGGCCTGACCCACAGCCCACGCTGTGTGCTGTAGTGAAGAAAAATGGAAACGATGCAGCTCAATGAAAGAAGCGGGCTCACTGAAAGCCAGTATAAGTAAATATATAATACATATATATATTTTTAAATATGAAGGTTGTTGCGAACGCTAGACCTAAAACAAGGTTTTAACCGAGGCCGTTTTTCCTTCTCCAAGGGCTTACAGCTACAGAGAATATTCAAAGAGTCTCTTTTACAGTTAGCCATCATCTCTTTTCGAGTTTGTCCATCTGTGTGTGAAACTGTAGCTCTTAAACTATGTAATAGAAATTTGCAAAGAAAACAGGTGTTATTCCAAGTCCAGTTGACGGCTTATAGTTTCCTCCAGTTAATCTCTTAGCACCCCTGCCTCTTACACAGAGTACATGTCACACAGATCTGCTCTTTCCGAATTCAGTCCAATCCTATAGTCTCAACTTTATTAGCAACTGATTCATTCTTCTTTTCGGTTTTAGCCCAGACAGGTTTCACTTCCGCCTGTGACAGCATCTAAGTATCCAGGTCAAGGGTCAGACACATCACATCTGTTATGTGGTCTGTAGCATCTAAGTATCCAGGTCAAGGGTCAGACACATCACATCTGTTCTGTGGTCTGTAGCATCTAAGAATCCAGGTCAAGGGTTAGACACATCACATCTGTTCTGTGGTCGGTAGCATCTAAGTATCCAGGTCAAGGGTTAGAAACATCACATCTGTTCTGTGGTCTGTGGCATCTAAGTATCCAGGTCAAGGGTCAGACACATCACATCTGGTCTGTGGTCTGTAGCATCTAAGTGTCCAGGTCAAGGGTCAGACACATCACATCTGTTGTGTGGTCTGTAGCATCTAAGTATCCAGGTCAAGGGTCAGACACATCACATCTGTTCTGTGGTCTGTAGCATCTAAGTATCCAGGTCAAGGGTCAGACACATCACATCTGTTATGTGGTCTGTAGCTTCTAAGTATCCAGGTCAAGGGTCAGACACATCACATCTGTTATGTGGTCTGTAGCTTCTAAGTATCCAGGTCAAGGGTCAGACACATCACGTCTGTTATGTGGTCTGTAGCTTCTAAGTATCCAGGTCAAGGGTCAGACACATCACGTCTGTTCTGTGGTCTGTAGCATCTAACTATCCAGGTCAAGGGTCAGACACATCACGTCTGTTCTGTGGTCTGTAGCTTCTAAGTATCCTGGTCAAGGGTCAGACACATCACGTCTGTTGTGTGGTCTGTAGCATCTAAGTATCCAGGTCAAGGGTCAGACACATCACGTCTGTTATGTGGTCTGTAGCATCTAAGTATCCAGGTCAAGGGTCAAGTATCCAGGTCAAGGGTCAGACACATCACATCTGTTATGTGGTCTGTAGCTTCTAAGTATCCAGGTCAAGGGTCAGACACATCACATCTGTTATGTAGTCTACAGCTTCTAAGTATCCAGGTCAAGGGTTAGACACATCACATCTGTTCTGTGTCTGTAGTGGTCTGTAGCATCTAAGTATCCAGGTCAAGGGTCAGACACATCACATCTGTTATGTGGTCTGTAGCATCTAAGTATGCAGGTCAAGGGTCAGACACATCACATCTGTTCTGTGGTCTGTAGCATCTAAGTATCCAGGTCAAGGGTCAGACACATCACATCTGTTCTGTGGTCTGTAGCATCTAAGTATCCAGGTCAAGGGTCAGACACATCACATCTGTTCTGTGGTCTGTAGCATCTAAGTATCCAGGTCAAGGGTCAGACACATCACATCTGTTATGTGGTCTGTAGCATCTAAGTATCCAGGTCAAGGGTCAGACACATCACATCTGTTATGTGGTCTGTAGCATCTAAGTATGCAGGTCAAGGGTCAGGCACATCACATCTGTTCTGTGGTCTGTAGCATCTAAGTATTCAGGTCAAGGGTCAGACACATCACATCTGTTCTGTGGTCTGTAGCATCTAAGTATCCAGGTCAAGGGTCAGACACATCACATCTGTTCTGTGGTCTGTAGCATCTAAGTATCCAGGTCAAGGGTCAGACACATCACATCTGTTCTGTGGTCTGTAGCTTCTAAGTATTAAGGTCAAGGGTCAGACACATCACATCTGTTATGTGGTCTGTAGCATCTAAGTATCCAGGTCAAGGGTCAAGTATCCAGGTCAAGGGTCAGACACATCACATCTGTTATGTGGTCTGTAGCTTCTAAGTATCCAGGTCAAGGGTCAGACACATCACATCTGTTATGTGGTCTACAGCTTCTAAGTATCCAGGTCAAGGGTCAGACACATCACATCTGTGATGTGGTCTGTAGCTTCTACGTATCCAGGTCAAGGGTCAGACACATCACATCTGTTATGTGGTCTGTAGCATCTAAGTATCCAGGTCAAGGGTCAGACACATTTCTTCTGTTATGTGGTCTGTAGCATCTAAGTATCCAGATCAAGGGTCAGGGACATCACATCTGTTATGTGGTCTGTAGCATCTAAGTATCCAGGTCAAGGGTCAGACACATCACATCTGTTATGTGGTCTGTAGCATCTAAGTATCCAGGTCAAGGGTCAGACACATCACATCTGTTATGTGGTCTGTAGCATCTAAGTATCCAGGTCAAGGGTCAGACACATCACATCTGTTATGTGGTCTGTAGCATCTAAGTATCCAGGTCAAGGGTCAGACACATCACATCTGTTATGTGGTCTGTAGCATCTAAGTATCCAGGTCAAGGGTCAGACACATCACATCTGTTATGTGGTCTGTAGCATCTAAGTATGCAGGTCAAGGGTCAGGCACATCACATCTGTTCTGTGGTCTGTAGCATCTAAGTATCCAGGTCAAGGGTTAGACACATCACATCTGTTCTGTGGTCTGTAGCATTTATTTATCCAGGTCAAGGGTCAGACACATCAGATATGTTCTGTGGTCTGTAGCATCTAAGTATCCAGGTCAAGGGTTAGACACATCAGATGTGTTCTGTAGTCTGTAGCATCTAAGTATCCAGGTCAAGGGGTAGACACATCAGATCGGTTGTGTAGTCTGTAGCATCTAAGTATCCAGGTCAAGGGTCAGACACATCAGATCTGTTGTGTTGTCTGTAGCTCCAAGCAAGATGTTTAAGAGAGCCAGCAGCCCATTGAAGATGAAGCAACGTTGTCTAGAAGAAGCCATGGTCACCAAGACAATTCTCAAAAGACCAAAATCCAGCCTCGATTGGGATTGACTCGTGCACTGTGAAAGGTTAAAGATGGCTCAACCGAAATTACGCTTAGCTTTATCCAACCATGAATCAAGCTTTCCTGGAAACACCACCAGCCCGTCGGTGAAAGAAGGAAGGATCGTGCCTTTAAAGAACTGCATAATGAAAGAGGTAGACGACTCTCTATCTAAATTGCACTTTCAATCACCAATCAATCAGTTGATTTGTAGAGAGCTTCTGGTCACATGTGAGGGTATCCAGGCACTGACAGGGTCCAGTTGATTAGCCGAATAGCCAGGTCTTCACGGATTTTAGGAATTCTGGAAGAGATGAGGAGCTCTGGAGATGACTTTCCAATGCCCATAATTTTAATGATAATTATATGAGCATAAACTGCTAATCTTTAGTAGTCCCGCAACTCCAGAATTTTGCAAACTCTTCTTATCACGCAGCAAATATTTGTCAACAAATAATATGATCTTTTAACCCTTTGAAATTTGAATTCCTCTGTTATAAACTTTCTCAGACTTTCAGGAGGAGGGAGAGACAGCAATATTTCAGTCTGAACTGCTAAACACATCACAAGCAAAAAATAGCTATAGAAGGACCCAACTTTGCCTAACTTCGAGGACCACATCGCAGTGTATATGCACTTGCTTTTGTAACTAGTACGTTTGCAGCAGTCACGATTACTTAATTCACTGTACCCTACTACACCATGATTGTAGCTTCCATGGTCTACAATTGTTTCTGCCTGTCTGTGAATTGATGGTCTTGGTCTGTTGCTGTCACTTCGAAGGACTGTAATAAGTATGTGTAGAAATTGCAGTCAAAATAACAATTCAAAACTTGTAATGACCCCCATCTAAAGAACATTCCAGAGCTTGACAGGTCTATCTGTGGGCTGAGGCAAATTCATGACTGTGGGGGTGGGGACATGTAATTCACAAAGGAAACTCGATCAGGCATGAGGAGGACGTGGCGGAAATATGGGGGGGGGGGTAGGACAAAATAAACTGTGCGCGGGGAGGAAGATATATACCTAGGAGAGAAGCGGAACGGGCCTACCACAACTCTGAAGCCAAGGAAGAAAAACATGTGCAGAACAACAGACATGAAATATTCAGAAAACCTCCTTTCCATTATGGTATTTGTAATCTGATAAAATTCTCAGGCTGCCATTTAATCAGAAACATCTAGACCCAAATCCAAAGGCTAGGGCACGGCGTGGTGAGGCGTGTGTAAGAGGTCAAGTCCTCACCACTGGGTTTGTGCTAGTGCAGGGTGTGGTGAGGCATGTGTAAGAGGTCAGCTGCTCTGCTACGGTTTGTGTGTGAGGGGTGGGTGAGGTCTGTGTAGGTCAGCTGCTCACTGATGGTTTGTGCTAGAGCGGGGTGTGGTGAAGTGTGTGTAAGAGGTCAGCTGCTCACTGATGGTTTGTGCTAGAGCGGGGTGTGGTGAAGTGTGTGTAAGAGGTCAGCTGCTCACTGACTGTTTGTGCGTGGGGGGTGGGTGAGGTGTGTGTAAGAGGTCTGCTGCCCACTGACAGTTTGTGCTAGGGCGGGGTGTGTTGAGGCATGTGTAGGAGGTCAGCTGCCCACTGACAGTTTGTGCTAGGGCGGGGTGTGGTGAGGCGTGTGTAGAAGGTCTGCTGCCCACTGACAGTTTGTGCTAGGGCGGGTGTGTTGAGGCATGTGTAGGAGGTCAGCTGCCCACTGACAGTTTGTGCTAGGGCGGGGTGTGTTGAGGCATGTGTAGGAGGTCAGCTGCCCACTGACAGTTTGTGCTAGGGCGGGGTGTGTTGAGGCATGTGTAGGAGGTCAGCTGCCCACTGACAGTTTGTGCTAGGGCGGGTTGTGGTGAGGCGTGTGCAGGAGGTCTGCTGCTCAGCAGCGGTTTGTGCTAGTGCTGGGTGTGGTGAGGCTTGTGTAAGAGGTCAGGTGCTCACAGACAGTTTGTGCTAGGGCAGGGTGTGGGAGGTCAGCACTTCACAGACAGTTTGTGCTAGGGCAGAGTGTGGTGAGGCGTGTGTCGGAGGTCAGCTGTTCACTGGTGGTTTGTGCTAGGGCAGGGTGTGGTGAGGCATGTGTAGGAGGTCAGCTGCCCACTGACAGTTTGTGCTAGGGCGGGGTGTGTTGAGGCATGTGTAGGAGGTCAGCTGCCCACTGACAGTTTGTGCTAGGGCGGGGTGTGGTGAGGCGTGTGTAGAAGGTCTGCTGCCCACTGACAGTTTGTGCTAGGGCGGGGTGTGTTGAGGCATGTGTAGGAGGTCAGCTGCCCACTGACAGTTTGTGCTAGGGCGGGGTGTGTTGAGGCATGTGTAGGAGGTCAGCTGCCCACTGACAGTTTGTGCTAGGGCGGGGTGTGTTGAGGCATGTGTAGGAGGTCAGCTGCCCACTGACAGTTTGTGCTAGGGCGGGTTGTGGTGAGGCGTGTGCAGGAGGTCTGCTGCTCAGCAGCGGTTTGTGCTAGTGCTGGGTGTGGTGAGGCTTGTGTAAGAGGTCAGGTGCTCACAGACAGTTTGTGCTAGGGCAGGGTGTGGGAGGTCAGCACTTCACAGACAGTTTGTGCTAGGGCAGAGTGTGGTGAGGCGTGTGTCGGAGGTCAGCTGTTCACTGGTGGTTTGTGCTAGGGCAGGGTGTGGTGAGGCATGTGTAGGAGGTCAGCTGCCCACTGACAGTTTGTGCTAGTGCGGGTTGTGGTGAGTTGTGTGTGTAGGAGGTCAGCTGCCCACTGACAGTTTGTGCTAGTGTGGGTTGTGGTGAGATGTGTGTAGGAGGTCAGCTGCCCACTGACAGTTTGTTCTAGTGCGGGTTGTGGTGAGTTGTGTGTGTAGGAGGTCAGCTGCCCACTGACAGTTTGTGCTAGTGCGGGTTGTGGTGAGGTGTGTGTAGGAGGTCAGCTGCCCACTGACAGTTTGGGCTAGGATGGGGTGTGGTGAGACGTGTGTGGGAGGTCTGCTGCTCAGCAACGGTTTGTGCTAGTGCTGGGTGTGGTGAGGCTTGTGTAAGAGGTCAGGTGCTCACAGACAGTTTGTGCTAGGGCAGGGTGTGGTGAGAAGTGTGTAGGGGGTCAGCTGTTCACTGATGGTTTGTGCTAGGTCGAGGTGTGGTGAGGCGTGTGTAGGAGGTCTGCTGCTCACTGACAGTTTGCGCTAGGGTGTGGTGAGGCGTGTGTAGGAGGTCTGCTGCTCACTGACAGTTTGTACTAGGGTGGGCTGTGGTGAGGCCTGTGTAAGAGGTCTGCTGTTCACCGTCAGTTTGTGTTAGGGCAGGGTGTGGTGAGGCGTGTGTAGGAGGTCTGCTGTTCACCATCAGTTTGTGATAGTGCAGGCTGTAGTGAGTTTGTAGGAGATCAGAGGCCCACCAACGGTTTGTATTGTGTAAGTTCAATGACTCTATTGAGCATACTTACAAAGAAATGCGGCGTTAGCCTTCTTGGCTTAACGCAGCGCTCCACCACTTGTGAAGCACAGGGCTGCACTGTATTTACAACAATAAGGTGCAGACCTGGGTTTCCCCCTGTGCTGGCACCAATTACAGCTGCTTAGCGCCAATGCAGGCACCCTTGCACCATTGTGCAAGAGTGCCTGCGTTGAGGGAATGATTGAAGATTGTTTATGTGCAGGAAGAACACCTTCCTGCACGTAAACCATCTTAAATGGCGATTTGTAACTTCTATGTGTGCTGCTTTGTGCGCTTGATTTTTAAAATGATTGTTTATGTGCATGATTGTTTATGAGACACTCTCCTGAACATAAACAGTCATGCATGGCGTTTTGCTGTTTCTGTGTGTGCTGCACAATGCAGCACACATACAAACAGCAAAAACAAGAAGAAAGAAAGTTTTTCTCCTTGTTGCGCCATCTTAAGACCAGGCTTTTTTTTATCTTAATTTTGGCGCTGCCCGATATTTACTCTACCCTTGTAAATATCAGGCAGCGTCAATCAAAATCAATAGGTGTTGCAGCAGAACACCCACCGCAACACCCATTGCCAACCCTTTTCACGCTAAGTATAGTGTGCAAGGGTCTTACAAGGCAGAGGTAAGACACGTTAAGTGGCTTAACACTGCTTTGTAAATAATGCAAAGACCGTATCGCCACAGAAACATCTTTAAAAGTGACGTTTCTGTGGCAATAGGTGCTTGCAAATATGCCCCTATGCTGTTAATATTGTAAACTGAGGCAGTGAGCCACTGAACTCTGCAACAGGTTCAGCTGACCAATGGTTTCTACAAAGAAGGCACTGTGGATAAAACTAATACAAGCCATTACTGCGGACAGGTGGCTGCTGGGAGACCACCAAACCTAACCAAAAGGAAATCCTATTTTTTGAGTATTTAATTTTTTCTTCCCTGTTTTAGTGCTGAATAATTGGTTGTGCTGAATTGAAGTATATTGAAGTTGACACCTTGATTGGGCATTTGACAGATGCCGGGCTATGAGATGGTCTCATAAGGGGTGGGTTCTTTATCCGCAGCGTACGTATTCATGACCGGGTACTTAAGAGGGAAATATGCACAATGCCTGGATAGACCCCAGCTGTGGCTCCAATTTAATCAGTTTAAGACTAACGAGGCTTCATTGCCTTGCATTGTGACACCTATCCGCAGGGCTTACATCTATTTATAAGCGCTCCGAAGTAGTCTTGGGGCGGCATCCATAGGTGCCATGCAAATCCAACATTCATATATTCGTAAACATATCTATCGGGGCTCACACAACTCCCACAAATATGTCAAATGGCCTGACAGAAGGTGTGTTCTGGCCTCAAGCCTGTTTACATCAGATGAAACGTCTGTGAAACTCCATACGCACGTGACCCATTCATGTTGTAAACTCTGCATTGGTTAATTAAACACTCATACCAGCTGTGGAGGAATATTAATGCTTTAATTACTTAAAAATTAATGCAAACAAAAGTAACATTTTATATGCTTAGGTGATGCATATGCGTTTCAGCAGTTCCAGGTGGTCATCTGCCCAAAGCAGACATCTCCACTTAAATATCTTATTTTTTCAGAAAAGTGCAGGTGCAGTGACCTCAAAATTGCAGTTAGAAATGGGGGTCTCTAGTTGGCAGAGGTAGGTACCTTTGTCCAAATAGGGACCCTTGCTTTTAGTCAGGGTAAGGGGAATACACTTCTAAAATAACCCCTGCTCTCCCCCTTGGTAGCTTGGCACGAGCAAATGACAAAAATCCACAATACAGTACTAAAAATATGATTCTTAAAAAGTAGAAACAGTTCAGTTCCAAGAAAATATGAGATGCGACACGTTTATACAAAGTACCTTGGATGCGTCAAAAAATGCAAGCAAAAAGGGTCGCAGGGAAGGTGCTGCATCGGTTCCTTACACTCAGGGAAGGTGATGTGTCAGTTCCTTGCTCTGGGGAAGGTGATGCGTCGGTTCCTTACTGCTCCGCAGTGGAGGTGATGCGTCGGTTCCTTACCGGAGAGGATGTGATGTGTCGGTTCCTTACTGCGTGGGGAGGTGATGCGTCAGTTTCTTACTGCATCCCCTAACGATGCGACAGACTTGACTTTTCGATGCGTTGCGTGACGGTCCGGTGCGATGCGTCGGTTCTTCTCCAACCGGGCCTACTTCAGAATCGGTGCGGTGACCTCGGACGTCGGTAATTCGGTGCACAGGATTCGTCGCACCGCAGACATTTCAGCCGCGAGCAGGCGCTGTTTCGATTCTTCGGTGGCGCCGATGCATCGGAAATATTCTCTTGCACGCTGCGATGCGTTGTAAACAGGAGATGCATCAATTTTTTTAATTCTTGGAGTTTCCTATCCCAAAACAAGCTCCAGAGGACTAGAACATTGGCAGGCACCTCTCAGCAGGTCAGAACTCCCAGCAAAGGAGTTCAGGGGGCACTGGGGGTGAAATCTTTATGTCCCTGAGACTTCAGAACAGGAGGCAAGCTCTACTCAAGCCCTTGGACATCTTCCTCAAGCAGGGGACACAGCAAACAGCAAAGTCCTTCTCCTTTCCCTGGCAGAAAGTAGCCACTGCAGGCCAATCCCAGACAGCAAACAGTACAGGGACAGTATTCCTCCTCAGTTTCTCCAGCTCTTCTCCTTGGCAAGAGTTCCTCTTGATTTCCAGAAGTGATCTAAAGTTCTGGGGTCTGGGCCCCAATATTTATACAGCAAAATCTTTTGTTCTCTGGTGGCAGAGATGCCCTGTGCTCAGTAATAACCAGTTCTGTCCTCTCTGGTGCAGCTCCCTGGCAGGAGGTGGAGACCGCATTAGGGAAGGCAGACCAGGCCCATTCAGGTGAAAGAAAATCTCCTCCCCTTACTCTAAATGCAGCCCAGGTCTATTCAGCCCAGCCCTGACTAGACATCCCCAGCCCCTGTCACTCCAAAGCCAGACAGTCAATACACATCCTAGCAGAGGCACACTGCATGGCTAAGCAAGAAAATACCTACTTTCTAAAAGTGGTATTTTCAAACAAAGAATGTAAAAATCACCCTCACTAAAAGATGCATTTTAACATTCTGAGTTCAGGCATACTAAATTTCATTTTCCTACCTTGTTCCCAGGGGTAGCTAAGCTTATATGATGTTATAAGCAAACTCCTCATTCTATCCTATGGCAACAGATAGCCTTGCAATAGTGAAAAACGAAATTGGCAGTATTTCACTATTAGGGCATGCCACACACACCAGGGCATGTCCTACCTTTCACATACACTGCACCCCGCCCACAGGGGTACCTTGAGCCTACCTTAGGGGTGACTAACATGTAAGAAAAGGGAAGGTTAAGGGCCTGGCAAGTGGGTGCACTTGCCAAGTCGACATGGCAGTACTAGACTGCACACAGGCAATGTAATGGCAGACCTGAGTTACATTTACAGGCTGCTTATGTGGGTGGCACAACTAGTGCTGCAGGCCCACTAGCAGAATTTGATTTACAGGCCCTGGGCACACACAGTGCACTGTACTACGGACTGACTAGTAAATCAAATGAGCCAATTATGGAAACACCAATCCATAACAACAATTTACAATGGGAGCACTTGCACTTTGGCACCGAACAGCAGTGGCAAAGTGCCCAAAGCATGTAGCATCTAGACCAGCAAAACGAAGTCCAACACACATCAAAAACACAGGAGGCAAAGGCAAAAATACAGGGGAGTCTCAGATCTCAGGACTTTCAATTCACAGTTCAATATAGTTCCATCAGTATTGACTTTTTAGACATCTCCATCAAAGCTAGGAATGGGCACTTATACACCACACTGTTCATAAAAGATAGTGAACGTAATACCCTCTAGTCACCATCCTAGAAATCTTAGACGATTTACCATACTGAAAATTCTTAAGAATACGTAGAAACTGCTCAACACTGGTTGAATTCTGTCTTTATTTGTGATTTTCTCCACTGTCTTCCAATTATGCCTTCTAACGTAGATTTGGTACTCGATCTGATGACGCTGCGAAAGTCCCTAATATGGCATATTCATCAACAATGTAATCCATAGAGACCTTTTAGATTTGATGTGCATTTGATTCTCTGTATTCTGTATTCTTTATTGATAGAGTGTCATGAGTCCGCCATCTATTGCCATCTTTATCATCTATAATTTATTGTGTGCTTTAACATTGATGTTGATGTCCGTATTTCCAACTGTTTCCATATGTACTACGTCTGTACCATTGTTTTACAAATGTTATTTCATTATTGTTGCATATCTCAACCCATTGTGTTTGAGATACTTCTAGTTTGCTTGGGGTTATTTTAAATGTAAGCTGGCGATCTCTGACGGGAACCCAGATTGATTCAATGTCCGTCAGTCTTACTGCAACTTTCACGGTCACCATACACACGCGGACGTTGAGGCAGACAGCAGTCAGTGTGCACGCTTTACTTGTGTCTATTTCAGACACCGCTACCGGCCCACTCGCACAGATGCGAGACGCTCCGGTCACAACCATCTGTTCAAGGTAATTTCCCATGCCCCTTGGTCAGTCTTTCCTACCCTCAACCAATTGGGGTCATCCTCCTTAGCTGGGATGCTTTATCTTTCAGGATAACTAAAAGCCATTTAAATCGGGAATTCGGAATTGAAGTACCCAGTCAATAATTACCTCTTTCCGAGAACCATAGATATCGTATAGGTAAGTTACATACACTATTACCCTGGTTGAATGTTTGAATTGTCTTTATTAGGGACTTTTTTGAGTTTATTTTCCTAATACCAGATGTACAATTTATTTCTAGCACATCCCTAACCTGCACCCTGAGGAAGTCCCTCCTTCTCATTGGAGCTACTTAGCCCATTCCTACAATTGCCCCACATGTAACTCCGTGTGTCCGTGCCCTCTTTCAGATTGCTCCCATCCTGTCCTGAAGAAGACCCCACTGCAAGGTTCTATTGGCCCTCGCCCTCTTCAGGGTCAAAACGTCGACATTTTAACCCTTTTGACCGTGACTGAAAACTTCTCCACATTTAGATAAACATGGCATTCAGAAACTTTCACTAAGGACTTGTGACAAAATCGAATTAGAAAAACATTGTCAGCCGATCTCAATCTGAAACCATTGTTTACACTGTACATAATGTCACTTGCAATAGACACACTTGATATTCATGTCTTTGAGTGTTTTTGTAATTTTTGGCGTCGGGCACTGAGTTGTCCTTAGTTTGTTTGTATTTGTGTATGCAGTAATTTTATATAAGGTAACTTGAAACCTCTATTGATTATTTTCTCAGTATTAAATGTATGTATGCATGTGGTCGTGCTTTTATAGAGCAAACGTAGTCAAAGGGCAGCGGAGTGCTGTACAGGGTTAAAGACAAGCTTAAACGAATGATAAGAGAGGGAGCTGGTTTCTGGACTGTTAATGCATTGTGATGTAATGTTCTTAAAAGAGGTGCGTCTTCAAATCTTTCCTAAATTTGAGCGGCGGTGGGGTGGTTCTAATGGATATGGGGATATTGTTCCAGATCTGACGTGAATAGATAGAAAAGGCCTTCGGCCTAGTTTTTTACTTTTTTTCTGGTGGTCTCCCGCTTGTGGCTGTGCTGAGAACTCCCAGTGATAATGACCTTGTCTACAAGACAAGTGTAGATGCTGGTCAGGAAGGCTGTGTAAATTCTGACACTGTTTTTTAAAATGGTGTGAGCCGGCAATGGGAGACAATAAAGCTCCACCAGATGGATGGACGCTGAAGTCCTGTGCGGGTGCATTGTCCTCCTCAGCGTCCTTTTGGTGCTCGATGAAGCTAGACCCGCTGGTCGCAGCCTGACCTCAGTCCCAAACAAGCGACCCAAAGCTTGGTCCCAGCAATGGCACATGGATGCAACATACACTCCTCAGGTCAACTGCCCACACCACGGCGGCCCCTCCTGGCATGCTGGGCCACTGCTCAGGCGGTAGCCATCTTTAGAATGCAGGGGACGTGTCCGTCCCAACCATGACCAACACTGCTTAAGCGTTTGTGCCATATTTATTACATATGTGAATAAAAAGATTCAGTAGGGCTCGCCTGAGGTCCTAGATCATAAACACAGTGTGCATATCCTCGAAAACCCATTCCTATTACAGTGATCGTAAATATGGAGGGAGTATACAACAAGCACTTCAGGTAGCCCTGATTCTTAAATGAGAGTGACACACAATCATTTGTGGTCATTCCAGGGGAGGGATTTTAGGCTTGGGCACCCAGCTGCAGAAAAGGTGTTGGAGGCTGTTAACAGCACAAGACCTTTTAATGTATTTTCTGGGGAACTGCAATCATTAGAAGACTGCATCAGCATAGAGGGCGAAGCACTGACACATGTTATGCTTTATATACTAGACTGTTATGTTATGTTATGTTAAATTTATTTATGGAGCGCGCGTACACCCAGCGGTTTCATGGCGCTATGGTAATGACGTACTAGATCGGGAGGTTAGTGGTAGGCTTGAATGAATAAGAGAGTTTTGAGGAGGGATCTGAAGTGTGGCAAAGATGTTTCAAGTCTGAGTTCCAAGGGAAAGGAATTCCACATTTGAGGTGCCAAAAAGGAAAAACTGAGTCCGCCGTGTTTTTTCCGGTTAAAGCGAAAGGGGGTGAGGAAGTTGGCATGCGACGAACGAAGGGAGCGAGTAGGGGTGTAACGAGAGGTTAAAGAGGAGATGAAAACAGGCCCCCGGCCTGCTAGGGCTTTGAAAATAGCACAGCCCAATTTAAACAGGCAACGTTTAGCTACTGGAAGCCAATGAAGATGTTTCAGCAAGGAGAGGACGTGTTGAGTGCGTGGTTGATGAACAATGAGGCGTGCGGCCTGATTCTGGACCAGTTGAAGGCGATGGAGTTGATAGACAGGGATGCCAACATAAATGGAGTTGGCATAGTCTATCCGGGAAATGACTAAGGCCATGAGAACCACAGTGAGGGCCTCGATGGTGAAAAATCTTGCGATCTTACGAATTCTGCGGAGATGGAAAAAGCATGAGGCTAATATGTTAATCCGTTTTATAACATGTGGCTACATACGTATAATGAAGCTGCACTTTATATGATCAAAGTGTAAACAATAGTTTTGTAGTGTATTCACGTTTAATCAAATATATTTTCTTAACTTAGATGCGAGTTGGCCTCAAATGCCTTTTATGGTAAAATAAATTGTGGTTCTCAGAATGTTTTCTCCTTTGCTTTTCTCATTTCAGGTGCAAGATAAAATGTGTTAGTTAGAAGAGTAGCTCATTGTTTGCTTTGAGAAAATGTTAGAAAAGAAAGTATTAATTGTCAGTTGGCTGTGATTTATACCATGCGTGAGGATGAGAAGATCCTTCTGTACCAGGCCATTCAGACCGATGATACATCCAAGGTCGTGCAGCTCTATGTGTCTTTGTTCAATTTTGGGAATGAGAGATGTTTAGCAACACAAAAAGATGATGAACGAAATGCTGAACATTGCCAAACATTCACCCAGAGTCAGAGATCTGGGTTGAATCCATTGTTCTTTTGCTCACTATGCCATCCCAGTTTAGACCCAGCCATGTGCAAACCAGTCTTGACCCTGCTCCCCATGGGAACAGTCCAGCCTGAACTGCCAAGCCTGATCCTGCCTGGTCCGGAAACAAGCTTCATGAGACCAGTTTCGGGGTATCACCCCATATCAGCCAGGCTAGCTTGAATTCAATGGCACAGTGAGCATGGGAGCACACCCAGTGCACTTAGGGCAACTATAGCAACACAAAAGATGGTGGACGGAATGCTGAACATTGTTATATGTTCACCCGAGTCACAGATCTGGATTAAACCCATCATTTTTGGGGGTGAACGTTTGACAATATTCAGCATTCCGTGCATCATCTTTTTGGGTTGCAATTTTTGCCCTAAGTGGGATAGGTATGCCCAGACGTGGGTCCTGTGCTCGCTACCCCACCATATTCAAGCTAGCCTGCCTGATGAGGGGCGATACCCTGAAACTGGTCCAAAGATGCTTTTTTTCCAGTCCTGGGATGACCTGGCCTGGCAGTTCGGACTCAGGATCAAGACTGATTTGCATATGGCTGGGTCCAAACTGGAATGGTGTGGTGAACAAAAATACGATGGATTTAGGCCCAGATCTGTGAATGGGGTCAATGTTTGACAGTGTTCAGCATTCCGTCCATCAACTTTTTTAGTTGCAATGACAGTAGTTTACCTGCTCCAAGAAGGCAACGCATCTTGATTGGTCCTCACAGTTGGGGAACTGGTGGGAAGTAGTGTCGGGTGAAATTAAATGTTTTACTTGTGTGTTCTTAGAATAACCAGATCAGACCCTTTCCTGACTTCATTAAGTAAAGACCTTTTCTTTGACTCTGCTGCAGACACCTTTTATCTGAGGGCCTGATTCACAGAACTAACTTAAGATAAAATCCTAAACTTACTACTTTTGTATTCACAGAAGTTAGGATTTTGTCTTAAGTTTGTCCTAAGACAGACTTAAGACAGACTTAAGACAGACTTAAGTTAGGATTTTGTCTTAAGTCTGTCTTAAGTCAGACAAATTTAAGACAAAATCCTAACTTCTGTGAATACCAAAAGTAGTAAGTTTAGAATTTTGTCTTGTTAGTTCTGTGAATCAGCCCCTGAGACTTTATACTTGTTGTTTTTGAGCTAGACTCTTGAATGCATTTACCGTTCTTTGCTTTGAACCTTCACTTGGTTCAAACCGGAATCCTTTGCACTGACACCTTCTGTTTAGAATTTCCTCATGACACTTTATGCATCTCTAGTTTAACCTCAGGGAAGTTCCTTTAAGGAACTGGAACTGTCTTTGCTTGGCATTTTACATTATTTGTGTGACTTCTCTTACAAAAACTCAATTATAATTTGGTGGAACTGATTAACCTTACTGAATTGTTGATTTATTGATAAAAATTAACAGATTAGGAATTTTGTAATTTGATTCGGCCTCTAATAATCCTTCATGGTTTGGAAACCATACTCTCTGTGGTTCTTGTGGAGCCTCATGGGTTTCGCAGTCCTCTGGATTTATTTGAATTGATGTCAGCCCCCGTGTTACGCGTTTAGCAGAAATCTCTAGGTCCATTCGATCAGTGGTGTAATTAATTTGGTACTACACAAAAGGGTTTAGGAATATAAAATTGTGCTCCATCAAGGACAGGCATTCCCTGGGATCAGTATCAAGCGGTCAAGGCAGTGTTCATGAATAATCTACAAGGAAGGGGTTTTACATTGTGAGACAATTAGTTACCATCCAGTAGCGCCGCAGGCTTATATCAAACGTTGCGTCACTCTCAAAATGACATAGACAGCACTGTGATATTAAATGGGAGTGATGTCATATCAGGATAAACACAGCCGGCGCAGATATGAAGAAAGGAGGGGTGTGCGAAAATTGCATAAGTTGCTTTTGTGTAATTACGTGAAATTTCAGGAAAATTACAAAACAATTATTTGGCAAGAATCTAAATTATTTTACATAACATTTCAGCGGAAGGAGTACCAGACTATTTGAACAGCGACACAATGGTACCATCTGTTGCAGCTATTTTTGTGTGTGAGAACCCCACTTTTGTGCTTCATTGACAATCGTTAAATCCCCTTTACCTGTAACTCATCAACTTATAAAATGCAGAACATATCTTTCTTTAGAGATTCCTATATGTCTGATCCTTCAATCTTCCCAACACCAGCCTTTGCAGACTGATCAGTAATGATATGAGTGCTTTATAACCATTGAGAAAAGAGACTTTCAAGGGACCCTCAGACTATCCTCAGTGAGAAGCACATCATCACAGCTGTCCTCAGTTTCATTTCCCTCCTGAACCAAGTCAATGAACACAATTTTAATCTGCCAACCCATGTTGATGGCCATCTAGAAGGGCCAGGAGTTCCTGAGCTGAACTTTCCAGTGCAAATAGTTTGTTGTGGTTCCAAAGTACCATAGAAGTACAAGTAATTGAGGGAGGACGGGGGTAAGTCCTCCTACCCTTACCTGAAAGGACGTGAAGGACAGCTCAAAGAACAGCTTCACATATCGAAGCTTGCCCTTCGCGTGCTCATCCGTAATGAAGGCGAAGATGACTTCATGCGTGCCCAGGAGTGGGATGAGCGTCAGCGTGGACTTGGCCAATCTAGAAGAGAGAGGAGACAGCAACTTGAAAGGAGAGAAGGCACTGCAAACAGAGTAGCTCAAACAGTGTACCACCTACTCCAATGAATAAATATATAAATAAACAATCACTCCCAAAAGAATGCTTTAATCTTTTGCTACAAAAATTAAATCTCATTTGTCCAGAGGTAACTTTCCAGTGCTTTTCATGTCCTCTCACTTTGGTTCTAACTCATGGGACGCCCTAAGTTCAAAGGTTTCTGCACACCTCAGGTCAATGTAGGTTTCTTTGTTTTGTACCTATGCAGAACGTGCTTCCATGTCATACATGATGACCACGGAGGTGCGGTTTGCATGTTATGAGACACAGAGAGCTGAGTTGTCTGCAAAGATGACATTCTTTGCCACCTCACTGTGACTTAGCTGGGGCTCAGTAAGACTGGATGTGACATGCTGGTCCTTATGCCTTGTTTAACAGACCCCATACCTCAGGAACCCTATTTGGGAAAACTTGGGCTGGGAATATGCAGGAGGTTTATTCATAGGAACGGGCACTCGTTGAGATGGAGGCAGGTTTGTTCATCTGCACTTCAGGGTCTGGAAGGGAAATATGGTCAGTCATCTCAGATTTATGAGACAAGAGGAGGGAGGGGGGTCCATATGTTCTTCTTCATACCATCAGTGTTATATACGGGGGCTCAGGATGTCAGATCTCACTGATATCTTCAACCAGTAAGGCTAGCTTTCTTGTGGTTGGTTGATTTATTCTGAGGCTGATTATGACGTCATCCAGATCACCACTGAGGTCACCATGTTCAGTTGAAACAGGTCTTACATAACAGATGATGCTGTGCATTCCAGTACACATCTAGCACTCCTGTTTACCTTTGGCAAGCTGTCACTAAAGGGTTTACAATCAGAGCCAGACCCTACACCTGACTCCCAGACATGACCCTGGAGTGGTAGGAAGTAAGACTTGGAAACATATTCTCATGCCGGGACATGCTTTATCCCAGCCTGGTTGGACCACTAGCAGCGAAGCTGTTTCTTAAAGAATATGTGGAGGTTCTTAATGAAGTTATTAGGATGGCAAAAGGCTCCTCTTCAGTCACATACATGTCTGTGCTCCATGGTCATCGCTCACTCTTACCACACCAAAACACTACTGCTTTCAAAAGTAAAGCGGCCATTTTGTTCACTATATCTCAGTGAAAAGTGTATATCTCACACATGAGAGTCAACATAACCTGTTCATTTCACAATAATTAATTTCTAAGCACAGTTCTCTCAGTACAAGACACAAGTGGTTCTTAATAGGTGACTAAGATATCAAAATGTACTTTCAACCTTAGTATTGTGATACATTGTACTGTACGCGCCACTTCTATATAGCACTCAAGCAGTTAGCAGGCTACTACAAAGCACTAGTAATAAAATAACAAAATATATTCTGAAATCCCATGTGTCGGAAATCCGTCTTTTTTGCTTGGTTACATCTATGGATTCGGTTTGCATCACTAGCGTTTGACTTACAGACCATTGCCTCCCGTAACAACTCACAAGGGTATGTGCCATTACCTGCACATGGCATATAGCCGTCTCAGCTGTTATGGTCATACAGTGGACATAAGGTACATACAACTCAAATCCCAAATGTTTCCTTGCAGAGACCGCTTCACCTGATTTAGAGTTTGGTGGACAGAGGTACGTATGGCGGAGGACTTTACTCCCATATAACGAGTGCGATCTGCCTGCCAAATTTAATAATTATGGAAATCCTAACAGCGGTTCAAGGTGACAATACATACATCAAAGAACAAACTGTACATTAGACTGCAAAGACATGCGTCACTTTAACAAATCAATGAAGAGAGAGGGAAAAAGGAAAACATTTAGAGGAAACCTATGTAAATATAAATTTGTAGAAAATGTATTAACAAATTTCATAAATACTAAAACATATAGGACAGTGGCGCTCAACATGGTACACAAACAATAAAAATAATCAACAATACAATGTGTAATCGAACAAGTGGCTATGGGAAGGAATTATACATAGATAGGGAGTTCAGAACAAAACTGAAACACAAAACATAAAAATGCGTCCGTCATTAATTGTGGCCACATATATTCGTTGACGACGTTTCGACCGTTGTAGTTATTGACGGTCAGCATCAGGACAGAAAAATTACTATCAGAGTATCCAGGACAATTAGATAAGACATCTAAAAACAAGAAGATATACGTACATAAGCATCACAACAATACATGTATATTACAATTTACTTAAGTCCAAGTGAGAATCCGCTCCAGATAAATAATTAAGAAAAGAAAAGGAAGAAAGAAAGAAAAGAAAGAGCAAGATCAGAAGAGGAATTTAAAACAACAAATCTATTAAATCACCGCACAGAATGTATGAGAAAAATAATAATAAGAAGAATAAATAAATCCAGAATGTGGGATAGCAACCTTCACCACAAAGCAAGGTAAATTCAAATATTGCACCTATTCATATAGGACAGAAGATCCAACCAGAGTTTCAGCACTGAATTTGTAGCCATCCAGTGATTGGTTGAAAAAAACGGTTCTGTGGGAACAATAAAAGTAATTATAATTCCCAACCAACTCATATTGCAAGTCAAAAATTGGCTATGAGGATCTCAATTGCCATACTCACATTCCAAAGTAAAATAACGAAGGTAGCATTCCATCTAAAGACCTGTCTTATCTTGTGGGTCGGTACCAATTTCCAGGCCTTTCATCAGAAGTTTCAAGGCTCATTTTTCGAGTCCCGGGCGCCTAGTCAGGTGGGGTGCGAATGGAACGCAGTGAGGATCTCTTTGGATTAATTCCTTTTCAGGCAGCAAACTACTTGGTATCCCTTCATGTCAAGGGTCTTCCCTATCTCACCATCAATGTCAGTCGCTAGCGATTTCCTCCGGCCACCCTTCTATGGATTCCATTCCCAAGCAAGAAGTATCCTGTCTGGAGGCTACTGAGGAGAACAGAGCTCTCCTGTCCTCACCTAAGTTCCTTCATTTTGAACAGCCGCCCACCTCTCACTTGAAGTGATCCCTGTTAAACTGACCACATTTCTAAGTCTCTTTTCTATTAAAAGAATCGCAGACATATTCTAAGTCTCTCTGGGAGTACCAAGAGAGAGAGAGAAAATGTATTTTCACTCTGATGTGCCTGCTGTACAGACTGACCCATCATATGTGCTGCTAGTTGTCTCAGAGAGTGTAAGATGCAAAGAGGTTTTCAGTCATGCTTGACTTCTAAACTCCTGGTCTCTTTCAGGACACCATCTACCACCGATTGATAGCTTCCTTGGACCATTTCGAATGCCAGCCTTGACAAACCCAAGTTTGGTGGACACTCAACCTAGAATGACATGACATCGAAGGCCTCAGTTGTTGGTTGTTGGCTTTTGACATCCTAAAAATAGCCAACGGTACAAAGCCTCGACCCTCAACTACAAGAGTACGGATTTGCTTTGCAGAGAAGATCAAACTTTTATTCCCACACACCCAGAAACCCCTGGTAGCTGTAGTTTCCAACTTCTTTACCAGGAACGCTGACCTTTGGCCTGTCAGCTGGTATTTTGTCTCCCTATGGCAGCATTGTTGCCGCCATCTTTGAAATGGCATGACTGTGCCACGCTGGTTGTCTAGTTGTGCACACCAGTTTTCCTCCTGGTTTCCTAGGGCTTTCTTACTTTTCTGTTAGTCAGCGACCACCAGGAGAGCCCCTGTGCATGTGAGAGTCAAGCTGAGAGAGGTGGGATGATGTCGGCTGGAGCATGGTCTCAGGTGGATGTTAGGAACACATTACTTGGCTGTTGGTCTATCCTGCCTGGCCCATGTGTGATGGGCTTGGGCAGTGTCAAGTCTAGCCGGGGGCCTCCTCAGAGCTGGTCTGAGCATCATAGTTATTTTGTTGCACAGTTTGACTGCCTCCCTTTCCTAAGCCAAGGGCTAGGGTGTGGCTAAAGCCTTTGGGCTACCCTCTACCCAACGGCCACTGGGCAGACATGTGCATAGGTGCTGTGTGTGTTGTCTGCATCTACCTGGCCAAGCTATATGTGATAGTGGTACATAAATATGTCCCTGCCATATACAAGAGTCAGACCTATGTGATTTGCCAGTTCTTGTTTGTTAATGTTACCAAGAGTTGTCAAAAAAATCAAATCAAAAATAGCTTTATCCGATTTAAAAACTAAATCATAAAACCACAGTTTTAAACATTCATTAAAATACATTTCTAACAAAAAAAAAAAAGCTTTCTGGGAGAGAATTACATTGATAGTTACACAATAATCAATGTTCAGATACCCCATAGATTTTCTGTAATTAATAACATTTCTCAAATAGGAAACAACAGATAACATGGTCAGCTCATCATCTAAAATTTGTTACGCTAGAAACGCTGTGCGACATTGTCTCAAGCCCCTCTTTTTTAAATTGGTTTTAAAAATCTTTTTCTTGGGTACAAGTAGAACTTACAAAATAAAGTCATATGCAATGTAGATTGTTGCGATATAGTATCACACGGGCAAACACCCAAATCTTTGGACCAATCATTACTTGTCATTTTTACTCCACCTCTAGATCTGTATTCAAGATGTTTTGCAGTCAGTGCTACACTGCTCCTGATGTGCCTTTGCAATCTTCCACATATTATAAATCTATCCGCGCCTTATGTTTCTATGACAAGTCACCCCAGCAATAATATGATGCTAAAATATTGGCGGTCACAGCCCCAAGCTCTTTCCAGATTTACACTGACAGCTTTTAATGCCAGAAAGCAATAAAAGAAGGCTTCCTTGCGTTGCATCTGTGTTGACACACATATTTATTGTTCTTCAAAGTAAATTCAGTTCCTTAAAGGTTAATGCGACAAAAATGGTCTATTTTCCCCAGGGCACAGCACACAGTTCATCTCTCTATCTCACAGGAAGGGTGAGGGCCTTTTGTTTGTCAGTGATGGAGTTTATAGTACAGATGCAATCTCGGTTAGCAGTCCATTTCTGTGTGTTGTGGTCCATTCGTGTCCTGCTTTTGTAATGTGGTGGAAGCAGCTAGCCCAACTCCAACTGAAGTCCAGCCAGGGGAGGACTGTATCTTGGGGTAAAGGGGTGAGGGGAGTGAGAGC
This sequence comes from Triturus cristatus, assembly GCF_964204655.1. NCBI lineage: Eukaryota > Metazoa > Chordata > Amphibia > Caudata > Salamandridae > Triturus > Triturus cristatus. The sequence goes on from NC_140589.1 coordinate 47,455,159, forward strand.
CGCTGGAGGTCGGGACGGCCAGGTGGAACTTCACAACAGCTTGGGCTCAGGTCTGAGGAAGCCTGCTTTGGATTATAACAAAACAGAATCAAAGTCCAACATGCAAACTCCGCCCCTTTCCGCAAATACTGTCAAGGTTTCTGGGGCAAGCTTCCTGACGGGCCATGGTGTCGCGGCCATGACTAGTTCCCAGCAACCACAGCCAGCTGCAGTATTGAGGGAGAGGACTCAGACACTGGAGTATGGAGGGAGAGGACTCAAACACTGGAGTTTGAGGTAGAGGACTCAAACACTGGAGTATGATGGGATAGGACTCAAACACTGGAGTATGATGGGATAGGACTCAAACACTGGAATATGGAGGGAGAGGACTCAAACACTGGAGTATTGAGGGAGAGGACTCAGACACTGGAGTATGGAGGGAGAGGACTCAAACACAGGAGTATGGAGGGAGAGGACTCAAACGCTGGAGCGTTGAGGTAGAGGACTCAAACACGGGAGTATGGAGGGAGAGAACTCAGACACTGGAGTATTGAGGGAGAGGACTCAAACAAGGGAGTATTGCGGAAGAGGACTCAAACACTGGAGTATGATGGAAGAGGACTTAAACACTGGAGTATTAAGGGAGAGGACTCAAACACTGGAGTATTAAGGGAGAGGACTCAAACACTGGAGTATTGAGAGAGAGGACTCAAACACTGGAGTGTGGAGAGAGAGGACTCAAACACAGGAGTTTGAGGGAGAGGACTCATAGACTGGAGTATTGAGGGAGAGGACTCAAACACTGGAGTATTGAGGGAGAGGACTCAAACACTGGAGTGTGGAGGGAGAGGACTCAAACACAGGAGTATGGAGGAAGAGGACTCAAACACTGGAGTATGGAGGGAGAGGACTCAAACACAGGAGTATGATGGGATAGGACTCAAACACTGGAGTATTGAGGGAGAGGACTCAGACACTGGAGTATGGAGGGAGAGGACTCAAACACAGGAGTATGGAGGGAGAGGACTCAAACCCTGGAGCGTTGAGGGAGAGGACTCAAACACGGGAGTATGATGGGAGAGGACTCAAACACTGGAGTATGGAGGGAGAGAACTCAGCCACTGGAGTATTGAGGGAGAGGACTCAAACACGGGAGTTTTGCGGAAGAGGACTCAAACACTGGAGTATGATGGAAGAGGACTCAAACACTGGAGTGTGGAGAGAGAGGACTCAAACACAGGAGTTTGAGGGAGAGGACTCAGACTGGAGTATTGAGGGAGAGGACTCAAACACTGGAGTATTGAGGGAGAGGACTCAAACACTGGAGTGTGGAGGGAGAGGACTCAAACACTGGAGTATGATGGGATATGACTCAAACACTGGAGAATAGAGGGAGAGAACTCAAACACGGGAGTATTGCGGAAGAGGACTCAAACACTGGAGTATGATGGAAGAGGACTCAAACACTGGAGTATTAAGGGAGAGGACTCAAACACTGGAGTATTGAGAGAGAGGACTCAAACACTGGAGTGTGGAGGGAGAGGGCTCAAACACAGGAGTATTGAGGGAGAGGACTCAGACACTAGAGTATTGATGGAGAGGACTCAAGCACTGGAGTGTGGAGGGAGAGGGCTCAAACACGAGTATTGAGGAAGAGGACTCATACACTGGAGTATTGAGGGAGAGGACTCAAATGCTGGAGTGTTGAGGGAGAGGACTCAAACACTAGAGTATTGAGGGAGAGTATTCAAACACTGGAGTATTGAGGGAGAGGACTCAAATGCTGGAGTATTGAGGGAGAGGACTCAAACACTGGAGTGTGGAGGGAGAGGGCTCAAACACTGGAGTATTGAGGGAGAGGACTCAAACACTGGAGTATTGAGGGAGAGGACTCATACACTGGAGTATTGAGGGAGAAGACTCATACACTGGAGTATTAAGGGAGAGGACTCATACACTGGAGTATTGAGGGAGAGGACTCAAACACTGGAGTATTGAGGGAGAGGACTCAAACACTGGACCTCCAGCCTAATGTGACCTGAAGGAACAGGAAGAAAACGCACCTCCAAGAGAACACACCGAGGGGCGTATTACTAGGCCCTAATGCTACCTGAGCGTCACTTTTCCAACTTTCCAGTGGCATTGTCCATATTTACAAGGTGGCGTTAAGCCACTTACCATGGCTTAACGCCACCTTGTCAATATGCACCTTCCGCAGCAGTCTGTTGCAGCAAAGGGTGTTGCTGTAGGTTCCACCGCAACACACATTGCTTTTTTACGCTGCCCCATATTTGCAAGGTTGGGGCAGCGGCAAAAACTAAGACCAGGTAAAACTTGGTCCTAGGAAGGCAATACAAGGAGAAATGATCAATATTTCCTCGTATTTTGCTCTCTGTATGTGTGCTGCATGCTGCAGCACATATAGAAACAGAGAATCAGCTTATAAGATAGTTTTTGTGCAGGAAGGTGTGCCTTCCTGCACATAAACAATCGTCCCTGCAACGCAGGCACCCTTGCAACATGTCGCAAGTGTGCCTGCGCTGGTGCTAGGCTGGTGTTTTAGCACCAGCACTAGGGGAATTGCAGGGGTGCGCCTTATTTTTGTAAATACGGTCACATCCCCTCCACCCCGGTGGAACTCCATTGGCTCCCCTTGCCAACACTCACCCATTTCTAAGCCAGCTGCATCCTTTACAAAGTCCTCACAACCAGCACCCTTGTTTGTCTTGCATACAAGCTCATCATCTCTGGTGATACGCAGCACAACCGCAGCCAGGACACCATCAGACTGCAGACGAAGAAGTGTAAAAAATGAAAAAACAAGTCAGCAGGCCTTTGCCGTTTATGCACCCAGGATCTGGAGCAACATCTCTGTATACATCAGGTCCATCCCAGGTCCATCCCAGTGCAGCTCCAGTGTAGGAAAGAGGTGGAGACTCCTCTGCTTAAAGAGCCCAACATCACACCGCGTCAACCCTCCTCAACCCAGCTCCATCGCATCTTACTCGTTGACTTTATGTTTGTCTTTGATCCTGTACAGCACAACGCTGCATTTCCGCAAGGTTTGCACTACAGAAATACAATGTACATACATACATACATACATACATACGTACGGAGGAGGCAGAATGCTTTACGATGCCAAGGATTACAATAGGAGCAGGTAATTGCATTCATTGTTGCAGGAACAGATATCACATTGAACCATCAGGGGTCAAGCAGTAGAAGGTTTGGGTTTAGGCTTTGGTGTTCTTGGCCTCAAGTTGTCTCTAGTCATGAGCAGGTTTTGTTTCTTGCTGACCTCAGGGCTCCTGTTGCATGAAGTTAAGGGAGGTCAGCACAAGGGCTTGGATGGTTATGTCAGCCATTTTGAATTAAATGTAATTCTAGGATCCATAGAGAGCAGTATGGGCCTGTTGAGATTAGAAAGATGTGATCTGATGTCTTTACTCTGGAGGCTGAACCCGTCGCAGCAGGAAGGACAGCGGTGAGAAGAGGAAAACAGTAGCAACCTACAAGTGCTGCATTTCCGTTTCCTGCGCCCACATTTGGTCGCTCTAGCGCATGACCCCTGGGACGAAATACAGAGCAGGGATGGAAGGTTTCACTTTTCTCAGTTGGTGAAGCTGAAATAGGCAGTTTTTCTTAATCTATGGATGTGTTCAGACATATCACGATGTTGATAAATAATCAAACCAAGAAATCTGAAATACGGCCCTAGAACTGGAGAGACACCCAGAGAGACACAAGCCATTCTTGAATTGGGTGCGGCACTGAGGCAGAGAAGGAATCCAGCTTGAGTCCTATTCAGCTTCAAGAAGAATGTGCTCATTCAGTTTAGCAATAAATATTTTTCAGGCCATATAAGCAGACTTCGTTGAGAAGTATGTTAAGTAGAGAGCCAGAGTGAGGTGTAATAGGACTAGTAGGGAGGCTTATCTTTCAGACCACCATTTACCCGATAGACCACTGGACTCGGGTAAATGGTGGTACAAAAGAGATAGTCACAGTGGAAAATATTCACAATACATCAATGGACAAAACATGATCTATAATAGATGAATTATGACAACACCAGATAGCTCATTCAATAAATGATTGTGATTTAATAAATATCACATGGATTGTCAGTAGATCAAAAACTATAAAGATAGAATATATATCACATTTACCATTTAATAGAACCAGGTGCATACAATGTGAAGTGACGGGTGCGTAGTTGGGATAAGTGAAGGTGGTGTGCAAATGTGATATATATTCTGTCTTTATAGTTTTTGATCTACTGACAATCCATGTAATATGTATTAAATCACAATCATTTATTGAATGAGCTATCTGGTGTTGTCATAATTCATCTATTATAGATCATGTTTTGTCCATTGATGTATTGTGAATATTTTCCACTGTGACTATCTCTTTTGTACCATCATTTTGAGTGAGTCATCAGGTGTCTGAAGGGTTAGGATGTAAGTGCAAAATTTCAGAAGGATCCTTCCTGGTATGTAATGTAATGTAAATGTAATTTATAAAGCGCAAACTAATGCCTGGGGGCATCTTGGCGCTATTAAAATCCACGACGGGTCAAGCAGGTGCGCAAAGTGCCTTCTAATCCTGTGTGAAGAGTCAGGTTTTTAAGGCTTTTCTGAAGGTGAGTAAGGAGGGGGGGTGTTTTTAGAGTCAATGGCCGACTGCTCCAGAGCATCGCAGTGGTCCTGACAAAACTCTTTCCCCCCCAGGTGCCCTTCCTAAATGGGGGGACCATCAGGTTCCTGGCAGAGCCTGAGCGAAGCGTTCTTGCTGTTGCATACCATTTGAGTTTCTTCTTAAAATGGTCGAGCCCAAGTCTGTGCAAGGATTTAAACGCCAGACAGAGGGCCTTGAATTTACAGCGTTGCCTGACTGGCAACCAGTGTAACTTTCTGGTGGCCCCTCTGGCCCATTCATATTTGGGAATTTTGAAAAGGAAACGAGCATCAGCAATTTGCAGAGTCTGGAGTCTCTTCAAAAGACCTGATGCGAGAGTAAGGTAGAAACTATTGCAATAATCAATCCTTGTGAGAACTAATGCCATAGTTACTGTTTTCAGAAGTTCGAGAGGCAAGAATTTTTCGATCTTAAGGAGCAGAAAGAGGCAGAGGGAATTTTGTTAACTTGGTTCTTGAACTTCAGTTCGCTGTCTACCAAGAAGCCTAGATTTTTACTTTATTAGAGGGTGTAGGCAATGAGTCCAACTCTAGAGGCCACCAGTCCGGTGTCCAGAGAGAGGGGTTATGGTAGAAGATGATGACCTCAGTTTTTGTGGCATTCAATTTCAGGCAGTTGCAATCCATCCGGCTGCTCACCTTACTCATGCATGAGCTGAATGCCGCACCTGAAATGTTTTCAGGATTTGCTAATGGCACCACAATTTGGGTGTCGTCAGCGTAAGACGCTCGGGTAAAGCCAGAGTCTTTTATAATTGATGCAGGTGGCGTAACATATAGGTTAAATAAAGTTGGGCTCAGTGCAGAGCACTGCGGTACTCCGCAGGGCAGGGAAAAGGCCTAGAGACAAACTTGCCCATTGTCACATTATGTCGTCTATTTGCGATGAATGATTGCAGGAGATCCAACTTGGTGCCCTCTATCCCCAGGCCACGCATACGGTCAGCCAGGATCTCATGGCTGACCGTATCAAAGGCTGCGGCGAGATCCAACAAGATCAGTGTCACCGCCCTCCCCCACCCCCCCCTCCGCTAAGCACTTCTCGTATATCCTCAGTCGCTACCACCAGGGCAGACTCTGCGCTATGTTTTTTTCTGTACCCATGTTGTTTATCGTCCAGCAGAGAATTGTCCTCTAAATATTCTGAGAGCTGATGAGTTGGATAAACTGCCTTCAGAGATGCGGGCTGCAAGCTGACATGAAACTGATTTCCTAGTGACCTTGCTCTGGAATGGCAGCTTGGATACCAGCCTGCAAATCTGTAACCTCTTAGGGTCGAGCTTAGGTTTCTTGAGAAGGGAGTGATTTAGCCTGTCTGAAGAGATGAAGGGAATGTGCCTTCTTCCAGAGAGGTATTGATGGTTTTTAACATTAGTCAAGAGATCTACAGAGCCCACATTTTAATGAGGGTGTCTGGGATTGTATCTTTGACATGTTTCAAAAATAATAATGCACCAACTGGCAGCAGCCAGTGTGACTAGCAGCAGCAGCATTGTCTTCAGCAGATGTACATGCTTGTAGGCCTAGCAAAATGTTCTCAGTGCCTGCAGCAGGTGCCGCAGCACAGAGGTGGTAGAGCGACTCAAATAGCCAAAGTCAGTGATAGATTACTGAGGGATGCAAGCTGAGGATTACTGATGGGCAGGATTGGGTGATCCAATGCTCCAGGGAGAAGTCACATAACAGTCAGAGAAGTCAGATAGCACTGAAGAAGAGCAGAGCTGGCTACTAATGCTACTGAAAGAGTCACCACTCTCCCTTCTCACTCACACATCTGTCTGCAAGCAAGGGTGATGATGTTGACCCTGTTCCTGTCAGTGACTGGTGGATCCTGAGTGGGGAAAAAACGGCACAAATAAAACAAGATCTACCATAAAAATTCTTCAAAAATATGACATAACTTTATATTTTATTTTCAATTTATTTTGCTATTTATATAAAAAAAAAAAAATATTAGAGTTTGGAAAGCAATTTAGATGGATTGGCCAGAGTTGTTTCCTTGATAGAAGTCTGAGATGACTGGTGGCACAGTTCACCCAAAGATATACTATAAGTATAAGGGGCTATGTTCTCACACACGTCACTCCACTGTGAGACTGAGACCTCCCATAAAATCGGGGAGGTTGCTGTTTCCATAGCCCATGAAGTCGGTTGTCAAGGTCCATTTTAGGGGATTATTTGTCAGTAAAGTTTTTAAGGGCCCAGACATAGCTTTTGCACTCTCCTCTTATTCAGTAAAGACATTTGCACCATATGGCATCCAAGATCTCCCGGTTCCTCCTATTGGGTACGTTGGTGATGGTAATACTTTCCGAGTCGTTTTTCAGGGAACAACTCTTACTGTCTTTCAGCAGCGGCATCATGGTTTTGGGTCTCAGAGTGCCGCCATTCAGGCTTCTACCAGTTTATTTGGGTGCCATGGTTCCCCATGCGTCTTCCACCATTTGACTTCCTTTCACCTCCTGTTCAGCTGCATCTGTGGTTGGAGTTAAAGTGACATATGTGGCCTTTGTGGACTCATCCCCTGTGTGGATTTGAACTGGAGTGATCCCCCTCTGTGTAGATCGAAACTGGAGGGAGGAAGCCTTGTATGGCTTTGGGCCCATTAAGTGAATGCTGTGGGCGGCCATTAGCAGTGTGTTTTGCTCTGCTTTCACTAGATTCTATTTTAACTTTAAGGGAATGGAAGTTGACTTCTTGTAGAGCAGATGTTGACTTTGTTAACCTTGTCTGAGATGTCCTTGGCCCTACAGTTGTCCTCCTTGAAGTCAGTCACACTAATTGACGTTGTAGTTCTAGCTCTTCAAGCCTCTCATATGGTTTCTAATTTCTAGTTTTAGAGATTCAACTAGAGCCCGCAGTTCTCTACAAGATGGCAGCAGACACGGTGACTCTGGGGAGAGGCGGGGTTGTTATGTTGAGCTACCATTATAGAATGACTGTCAAATCACAGTCTTTTTTTCCACAGCCATGCCCAATATTCAATGTTGATTTTCGAAGAACGCTGTAGCCTATGTTGTCATTTAAATCACACAGATCTCTTAGGAGTATAGATTTTGACTGCTTTGTGATATCTTACTGTCCTGATTTTCCTTCATTGATGACTGATCCACCCCTGAGCAGGCCTCTTTTATGCCTATCTGCAGGGCTAGCGTTCTGAAAGTAGACATGTTTAATGGGATAGAGGATGGGTTTAGGATAAGCACCTGGGGGACTTTTTGTTTTGCTTGAGTTGCTTGTCTGTCCAGATGTGGGTCTCTTGCTCACTGTACCACTGGAACCAAGCTACACCTGACTCAAGAGGCCCCAGCAGTCCAAAGCTGCTCCTGGGTTGCTTTTGTTTCAGCTCGGAGAGGACATGGCTTGGCAGGTCGACTGGACTGTTCCTATGGGAGCAGGGTGAAGACTGATTTGCGCACAGCTGGGTATAATCTGAGGTGGTACGGTGGGCAACAGAACGAAGGGTTGGAATGTTACCCCGAACAATTGTCAGTGATTACACATATTGCATTCATTCCTCCCAACACCTTTTGTATGTTTGATGTTAGTTGCTAGTCCCTCTGGTCCTGGCATGTCACTCTCCTCTCTCTCGCCTCTCGACATACCCACAGACAGGACCCCATTAGACTGGAGAGGAAGAAGAACACAACAGAAAAAACATGACAATAGGCATTCTCAATGTATGCACCCATGATCTGGAACAATATCACTGTATACAGCAGGACTGCCATGTGCATAAGAAGAGCAGACACTTCTATTGGGAGGGATTGGTAACGTGTTTCAAGATAACCATCACGGCGTAAGTTCTACGTCGCTTATGTGGTCGCTGATATTTTTATAGATGAATTAGGGTGTTTTTTCTCTTCTTCTTCCAGCTTGACTGATAGAACTGCGGTCCAGTGCAGGATCTGACAGATTCGTCCGGTTGTCTTCTCCATATGAGGTGTTCCCCTGGGACCTTATTCTCTGGTTCCGTCAGGGAGACAACACTTTCACAAAATAGACAGTCGTTGGGGGCTTTTCCTTTTTTCTTGTAGAAGCCTTTTCTCTGTGGGTGCATTCAAGGAGAGGGCTCTTCTAGGGTTGTTTTGGCAATGTTTTCCTGATTTTTTTTTTTCCATCGAGAGGTGTGTGTATTGTTGCTATATAAAACTTGCATCTCGGCATCTGTGATATAATGTTTTCTTCTCATATTACCTTCTCTTGCTAATTTTTGGATGTTGGGCATCCAATGGCAGAGCCAGCAAGGGACACTGCCATTGGAAATAGGGGTGGTAGTACCTCATATAATTTTCTGCACTATAATTATTGAAAGTTTACAGCAAAATTATGCGCGATTACACAGAATTACATGAGGTGCGTCGCATTTACACAAAATACTCCCTTGAGTCCAAAATGGACTCGGGATGCATTTTGCACTAAGAAAATAGCACTAAATATGACAGAACACAAACAGCAGCATACAGCAGCCACTCACACCTGCTAAATTGGTTGCTCCTGTGCTCCCAAGGTAGGACTTTTGTGCCAAATCATTCATAATTATGCGAATGAGCATAATCACGTACTTTTTGGCAATTTTGTGTCATAAAATAAATGTCAAATTACCAAAATTACTAAGATTACTCCTGCATTATGAACATTTCCCACAGCCCTAGTTGGAAACATGACGGTCTGCCTGACTCTTAAAACAGCGAGCAGACCATTGATTGGAGGGCAGCGTACTCTACATCTTTTGTGGCATAGTACTGTATCTGTCAAACTCTAAATTAGGCCTTTAGTGTCTCCAATTGCATACTATACGATCCCTTCAACTGCTCTTTAAGCTATGAACAATATGTCTGTCACAAGAACTGAAATAAAACCTGGACAGTCTTTTCTCAATAAGGGGAAGCAAGTTGCATCTCTGCCTCCTTTTAAATCCAAAGCCATCAGGCCACAGGAATTATCGTTTGTAAAATGTTTGGAAGAAATTCATGTCAAATAAAAAAATACTGATGTCTTTTGTTCTGATATCAAACATATCTAAAGAGATCTAGTGGAGCTAACTATGAAATTATCAGATAATGAAATTAAAATAAGAGATAACAACAATGAATCATTTAACATTGATGGTCAGTCAGATTCCGCCTCTGAAAAATTATTGCCTGAATTAGAAAACAGATTTCGACAATATAATATGTGTATTTTTGATTTGCCAAAGAATGCAGAGGGTCAAAACTGTAGAACTTACTTGGAGAACGTGTTACCTTTGTTACTAACAATAAAATTACCTGTTAGATTTGAGCTTGATTTATATCATATCCCTTCACTAGTAAAAGTGATCAATCTAAGCCAAGGCGAGCTATATTTAAAGGTTTGAGACATCGTTCTCTTGTGCTCATTTAGAAAGTACTTAGAGAAATTTCATCCTTGATGGTAGAGGGCAATAAAGTCTGTATTCATCAAGACTTTAGTTAAAATGTATCATCCTACACATAAGAACCCTACCTTTTGGAGAGAAATGTTTTCAATCGTCAAATCGTTAAGATAGAAAATGTTCCACTTTTTGCTGGTAGTGATTTTAATATGATTTCTGGCAATAGACGTTCTACAGTTAAATTCCATCTACAAAGTCCTTTTCTTTGTTTAAGGCCTATGTTTGCGAATACCAACGCGGTGGCTCACTAGAAGACAACAAATCTAACTAGCAAAATATTTACTTTTTCAGAAATGCCCATTTTACGCATTTGCAAATTGATTATTTATTCACTCGTAGAAACATTTGTCAGATGATTCCTAACCACATTATTGAACCTATTGTAATATTAGATCATGCTTTAATCTGGTTTCCCTTTCTTTGTAAGAATTTGCATAGCACAGACCGGAGGAATGAACATTGACAACATACTAAAGGGTGGCAATTGTAACAAGCTACTATCTTCAAATTTTGATTATCTAAGTAATAATAACACAGAAGACACCTCTAAAATAATTCATTGGGATGCCTTCCGAGGGGACACTATTTCTATATTGGCGCATGAGAACATGGTTTTTAATAGCACATTATTCTTTTTAACAAAAAAGATTGCCAAAACTGATAGGCTTTTCATATCTTCGATTGAGGTTAAAGGTATATTTCAACTACAAAATCTAAGCCAGCATTGGCAAAGCCAATAGGTCTGGAGTTGGCCCCAGTCTTCTGACAATTCTTGTTTTGGTTTGTCAAGGTTTTTGCAAAACCTTATTGTTTGGAAATATGCTATGTCCTCATCAAGATAAAAATAAAATCATTTACTACAGGCAAAAGGTTTTTGGGGTTTCCACAAAAACCACACATGACCATAGTATTCTTTGGCACTGAAGGTAATACTGTGTGTATGGGTGTGTTTCTTGTGAAAGGACAGTATGCCGTAACTCATACTGAAGTCAGCCAATGGCTGAAGTGGGCTGATGCACTGTCCATTAATGCATGCTGGAGTGGATGGAATAAAAAACTTAATGACATCATCCACAGACTAATGGATTAAGTCTGGCTGAAACCTCTATAAGTAAAGAACTCCTCAAGAAACAAAGAGAGAAGGAAAGAGGAAAATAGAGAAGGAGAGAGAAGGAAAGATGGCAGGAACGAAATAAAGAGAAGGAAAGAGGAAACAGGGAAACAAAGAGAAGGAAAGAAGGAATTAAAGAAGGCAAGAATGTAAGAAGGCAAGCAAAAGAGAGAAAGAAGGAAAGAGACAAAGAATGAGAGAAGGAAAGAAAGAAAGAGGAAAGGAGGAAAGAGATGGAAAAACAAGAGAAGGAAAGAGAAGAAGGATAGAAAGATTAGGATTTTTCTCAATTAAGTAGTCCTAAATCTAAATTTAGGACTACTAAATTGAGAAAAATCCTAATTTTAAGACTTTCGGTATTCACAGAAGGCATTTAGGAGTCCTAAAGTTAGGAGTCCTAACTATACTACTACTAAACTGAGAAAAATCCTAATTTTAAGGCTTTCGGTATTCACAGAAGGCATTTAGAAGTCCTAAAGTTAGGAGTCCTAAAATTAGGACTACTAAATTGAGAAAAATCCTAATTTTAAGACTTTCGGTATTCACAGAAGGCATTTAGGAGTCCTAAAGTTAGGAGTCCTAACTATACTATTACTAAACTGAGAAAAATCCTAATTTTAAGACTTTCGGTATTCACAGAAGGCATTTAGGAGTCCTAAAGTTAGGACTCCTAACTTCTGTGAATACCAAAATGAGTAAGTGCCTTCTGTGAATACCAAAATGAGTAAGTGCCTTCTGTGAATACCAAAATGGTAGTAAGTTTAGGATTTTGTCTTAAGTTAGTTCTGTGAATCGGGCCCAATATCTGTGATTGTCTCTATCTGTGAGGTCAGATCCTAGACCCCTTTGCTCTCCCTATTCTTTGTCTTTGTGGACATTAATGGTGTCCTTATAGGAACAGTAACCCAATTTTTTGTTCTATACTACCACACAGAGCACGGGTACTGGACCTCTACTAGCTCCTAGTCCCCCCTCCTTTTTGATTTATAGACCCCTAAGGTAGGCCCAGGGTACGCCTGTGGGCAGGGTGCGATGTATGTGAAGGTAGGACATGCCCTGGTGTGTGTGGCATGTCCTGACAGTGCATTACTGTAAATTTCATTTTTCACTATTGCAAGGCTACCTGTTCCCATAGTACAGAAAGGGAAGTTTGCTTATAACATCTTCTAACCATAACTACCCCTGGGAACAAGGTAGGAAAATAAAGTTTAGTATGCCTGAACACAGAATGTTAAAATGCATCTTTAAGTGAGGGTGATTTTTACATTCTGTATTTGAAAATACCACTTTTAGAAAGTGATAATTTTCAAGCTTAGCCTTCCTGTGTGCCTCTGCTAGGTTTGCATATGCCTGGCTTTTGGATGACAGGGGCTGGAGAAGGACAGTGGCTCCAGAGAGCCTGATGAGTCAGGGCTGGGCTGGATAGACATGGGCTGCATTTAGAGTAGGTGGAGGAGATTTCCTTTCATCTAAATGGGCCTGGTCTGCCAAAGACAATGCTGTCTCTACCTCCTGCCAGGAAGCTGCACCAGAGAGGACAGAACCGGTTTTGACTGAGCACAAGGCTTCTCTGCCACCAGAGTACAAAGGATTTTGTGATATAAATATTGGGGTCCAGACCCCAGAACTTTAGATCATTTCTGGGAATCAAGAGGAACGTTTGCCAAGGAGAAGAGCCAGAGAAGCTGAGGAGGAATACTGCCTCTGTTCTGTTTGCTGTCTGGGTTTGGCCTACAGTGGCTACTTGCTGCCAAGGAAAGGCGAAAAGGACTGTGCTGTTTGCTGTGTCCCCTGCTTGAAGAAGATCTCTAAAGGCTTGAAATAGAGCTTGCCTCCTGTTCTGAAGTCTCAGGGACACAAAGACTTCATTTCTTCTGTCTTTCTGCATCTGGAACTGCTGTTTCAACTGCCATAGAAGGAAATTGCAACGCCGGCGAGCGACGGTGTAGCCTGCACCGAAGCCGTGGCCACCGCTCGTGAAGAGCATGACGCACCGCCCCGACTTGCACCGTAGGCCCGACGCCTGCTGATGCCAAGCCGCATCAACTCCAAAGCCGTCACCGAGGCCGCTGCCTGCATAGGAGCCGAGGACACCTCTTGTGACGTTGACGAGGCACCATCCCGACTCACAACGCAGCTCCGACTTCACCGACGCCAGTGCTTCATCAATGCGAAGCCGATACTTGACATAGGTGACTCCCGAATCCATCGACACCACACCGCCGTAAGGAACCGTCGCCTCTGTGATGTCACCTACCCGACACAGTAAGGAACTGACATCTCACCTCCCCTGCATGGCAGTAAGCAACCAGGCTTCAACTCCCCTGGGGTCGTAAGGAACCGACGCCGCTCGGCGCCACCGAAGCATCACCTCCCCGACGCCGTGTACTGTCTCTGCTTTCATCGTTTCCAAGGTACTGTTCTTTGGGGGTCTGCTTGACTCCGTGCCTGCGCCGCGCACCTCGCGGCGCCGTACTTTGAGACTTTTATCTCTCATGACTTCGTAATAACTACAGGTGGAGTTATTTGTTCTACAAACTTTCTTTGAGTGAATAACCTATTTCTTAAGGATACCTTGATACCTATATTGTGGATTTTTGTCGTTTGGTCTTGTTTTGGTTTAGATAAAATTATGTATTTTTCTAAACTGGTGTGGTGTCCATTTGTAGTGTTTTCACTGTATTACTATATGTGTTCACAAATGCTTTACACACTGCTTCTGAGATAAGCCTGTCTGCTTGTGCCAAGCTACCAAGGGGGTGAGCAGGAGTTATTTTGGGAGTGTATTCCCCTTACCCTGACTAGAAGCAAGGGTCCCAATTTGGACAAAGGTACCTACCTCTGCCAACTAGAGACCCCCATTTCTAACATATTGCATTTGTTATTAAAACTCCCAGTATCTATTCCTTCCAGTTTGTTCAATAATTTAAACAATTTAATTGTGAAATGTATTTGGAATAAACTCTTGTGCATTTACTGTTGATCCTTGCAAACTATTAAAAATGATGGGGGTGTAGGTATTCCAAATTTTAAAAAGTATCATTTGACCTTTTTTGCAGAGGCCGCCCCCAAAGAGGACCTTGATTGCTGGCGCCATAACAGCCGCTGAGCCACCAGAAAGATCCGGTTCTGGGTGCCCCAAAGCCCCCAGAAGCAGATGGGGGTAGCCCTTCGCACCCAAGGTGCACCTGAGAGGCACCATACCCCTGACCAATGAGGAGCCAGGTGAGTTACGAACCCCCTAATGGGGGAAAACCGCCTTTGGATGTGGGAAAAATGCGTGCGGGTTATAAGTCTTGACCTGCATTCACATTGGTGACTGAATTTTCGAAGCAGAGCTTTGCTGCCGGTCATCCACCCCCCCCCCCCTTGGGCGTCCACAACGAGAATCGACCGGGCCCCTCTGGACTTGCTCAAAAGGGCCGTTGGGGGGGCACCGAGGAACCTCTCAGCACTGGTGGGTGCCCAACTGCTGCTCAGCATTGTCCACTGGCCGCTGTCTTCGGCAAGTGGCAGCTGAGTGGGGGCACAGGAAGAGTCGGGCCGGTGGGGTCCCACGGCTGCTCGAGGAACCCCTGATTCCTAGGCGCTGCTCCTGACGAGCACCGGTCCGTGCCCCTGCTGCCTCCTGCTCCTGACGAGCACTGGTTCGTACCCTGGTTTCTCCTCTCACAGCTAAATCTTGTTTTGCGGACCGCTGAACTGCGAGGCCAGGGTTCGAGCCTTGGGGTCAACGAACGACACAGAGGAGTGGGCTACGGGTGGCTGGACGATACTGCCTTCCCCCGTCCTGTACAAACCGGCATCGCGTGCCGGATACTCCTCGCTGCCTTTCTTGCCCGATCATTGTAAAACTGCGTGGAGGAGCGGCTGCAGGGCAGAGCCAGAGAGGGTTGAGCTGGGCAGCGGCCTGACGTGTGTGGTTTCTCGTGGTACACACCGGGGTTTTCTGGGCAATTTGGCTGCATGCGGTGAGAGGGTACCGTCGGCAGAGCGCTGGTTGCACAGTGTGAACATCTGTTGATTCCCCTTCCTTAGAAGATCTTTGAGGCATCAGCGGTGCAGCGTTGGGCGCTGACTGCACCCTGTGAGAGCGTATGCCGGGGACACGCTTAGCAGTACAGCATTTAACGCTCCAGGTCAACAAGACAGACAGGAAAGGGGAGGGGCCAGGAGCTGGAGTTATGGCGGCCTGGTGACCAGGGCCCTGCCTAGCCCTGGTTCATGTGGACACTCGTGAGGCAGATCATTTAAAAAAAAGAAAAAGAGAAAAGAATAACGGAAGAAGCACCCATTGGAATTTGTTTTAAGGTATTTTGGTGCATAAGGAGGACGGCAGCACCCCGCCAAGAAGAAACTTTAAGGTGCTTTTTAAAATAGACAGTGCATTAGAGGGGCTGTTACCCGGTGGTGACAACACCCAGTTGGATTTAAAGTTTTGGTGCATAGGAAGGGCAGCAGCACCCCGCCTAGAAAAAAATCAAAAGAGGCGAGCAAAAGGCACGCGTGTTGGAGAACCAGGGCGGGAAGGAGGAACCAGGAGAGCTGGGGGATTTATTGAGGCTAATTTGGGCAGTATCGGAGGTCCATGGGACCAGCTGGCTGCAGTCACACGATGCCAGTGAAGGGGCAAGCAATCAGCCACCCGAAGACGCCAGTATGCCAGCACTCAGGAAGAGACAGAGGTCTGCATCAAGAACACCATGGAGGACGGTGGCCAAGAGAGGATGCCAGAGAGCCGACATGCTGGATGTAGCAATCCTGGTGATGGCAGGAGCTAGCAGTGACGCTAGCAACAAGGGGCGGGCATATTGGTACAATAGTACAGGCATGCTTAAAATCAATAGCACCATTGTTGCTTAATGGGTTAGGTACAGAGGGGCTAGGGACAGCAGCCCCCCAACCTCAGGGGGGTATCCAGGCTACCATGGCACTTGATAGACCCTGGCTGCGCGCGACAGGAGTGTTTGCAAGGGCAGGTCACACAGGAGACACGTGGGGGATTAGGGTCCTCCATGGCAGCATGGGGTAGCGTAAGCATGACAAGCGACCCAGATAGAAAGCCCTACCCCCGGACACATACAGAAGGCCTTTGCCAGGTCCAGCATCAATGACCACAAGGGCCATGGGGCTAGCGAGTCTTATCCCCTTAGCAGTAAAAGAGAGGATATGGATGAAGGAATTCATTGACATTTTCTCTCTGTTAGAGATTCAATTAGACAGGCTGGACATGACGGTGTGCGATAAAAAAGATGAGGACCGGAGGGAAAGGAGAAGGGAGCAGAAAAAAAGGAATTTTGCTAACTGGTTAGATGCATTTAGAATAGGCCAACATCCACGAGGCACATAGGCAATTCCCAGGCCTAGGATGTGGAATTCCTATAGCCCGTCGCCCAGGACATATTGTTTTGTGTCAAGGGCAACAAGTTTTCATGTGCATTGTCAAGTAGGTCTAAGCTCCTGCAGCACAAACCCGTTGGCTGCCAGTTTGCAGTACCACATTATGGATCATGGAAGGGCACTATCTGCGGCAAGGTAATATTTTTGTCCATTTGTTAATGCTGTTCAAACTTGTATTTATGGTTCATTAATTGAAAGCCTTTATTATTAGGGTTAGCGCTCGACGGAGGTACTGCTCCGGTGGAAATAGGTCCCATGGCTTCTGGGAGGAGATGTTAATGCTGTGTTGGATGTTTCGCTTGATCGCTCCTTTCCCCCCTCTGAATAGCACTAAGGCCACCTCCAATGCACAACTTTTACGAACCTGGATGGGCCATTGGGCACTCTCTGACGTATGGCGAGAACGTCACCCACATTCCTGAGTTTACTCTTTTTATTCCCTGGTTCACAACCTGCATGTGCGCATCGATCGCATATTAACATCCACTGCTCTACTCCCTCTGATACAGTCTACAGACTATCTGGGCTGGACACATTCATATCACAATCCACAAATAATGCATCTGGCCTGGGAGATGCGACCACCTCCAAGCCCGGCCTGGCGATTGCAGACAGCGGCCTTGGAGGACCCGGTATTTTGAGGCTTGCTGGAGACTGCAGTGGCCAGCTATTTTGAACTCAACACGGCTTCTACAGACTCAACTCTGACTGAGTGGGAAGCTTTTAAATTAGTGGTTAGAGGTCACTAACTGGGGCAGACCTGGAGTATTCGCAGGCAGCTAGACACATCGCTGTCAGCTATTGAGAGACAACTGCTCCAACTTGAATCGTGGACCGTCACTTGCCCAGACCAGCTAGAGCAACTGGACGATGCCTGTACCGAAAGGCGGGCGCTATTAGAGAGACTACAGTGCCATAATTACTTGGCGCACTTGGCCCATTCTCACTCTACGGCAGACAAGACCGGGAAGTTGCTGGCCTACTTGATACGGCAAGAACACCCCCAGCGCCCAATACAGATGCTAATAGATGACCTGGGACGCGAGCAAGGTACTCAGAAAGACATTCACGTAGTAATGAGAGAACACTACGCTAAGCTATATGGGACCCGGCAGGTAGGAAACGCCCAAAGTGTGGTGTCATTCCTAGACACAGTAGAGCTGCCCACTCTCACAATTGTTCCTTACTTTGGACTCCCATTGATAGCAGATGAAATAAGGGAGGCACTGCGATCCCTGGCCTCCGGCAAGATGCCGGGTCCTCACGTACTCCCGACAGAGTTCTTTAAGACATATGCGGAACGATTAGCACCACGTTTACACTCACTATACACCAAGGCAATCTCTGACAGGATTTTGCCTCCGTCCAACTTGGTCTCTCTGTTGAAGCCCAGAAAGGATCCCACATCCCCTGGTTCCTACCGACCGATTGCAATACTAAACACGGACTATAAAATTCTGGCAAAAATGTTGGCCAATAGGCTGGCTTCGCTTGTTCCTGACTTGGTACACTCCGACCAGAAAGGATTAGTTCCCCACTGCAATACTGCTCTGAATATACGACGCTACTTTTGGGTGGCAGAGTACGCCCCTATTGATTGGCCTCGCTTGGGTTGCATGATGTTGGACCTCGAGAAGGCCTTCGACTCGCTTGCTTGGAATTTCCTTTTTGCCATCCCGGCCCGCTTTGGATTGGGACCCTACTTTACTAGTATGGTACGACTGCTTTACCAGAGACTGACGGTCCAGGTTAGAATGGGGCCCTATATCTCAGATCCCATTCAAGTGTGACGGGGGACCCGGCAGGGATGCCCGCCGTCTCCTCTTTTGTTCGCGCTAGCAGTGGAGCCGCTGGCGGCGCATGTCCGCACTCATGTTGACATGGGTATTGGTTTAGGAGATGGCACACGCACTATTTCTTTATACGTGGACGACCTGTTGTTGTATGTTCGTGACCTTAACAACATTCTGCCCTCTCTTGCCCTAAGCCATTTCGCACAAGCCTCGGGACTGCGGGTTAACGCAGCAAAATCTATTCTTTCACCGTTCCTACAGGAGACTCCTAATCCTGGGTATGTCCTGGGGGGAACCCCAGTAACATGGTGCATAGATCCTTTCCGATACTTGAGGGTGCGTATATACCGTACCAGAGCTGACCTATTCAACGGAAACATTCTTAGAGCCACCACAGCAATTCAGTCACAAATGAGTTTCTGGAAAACCCTTCCGCTGGCAATCTCTGGTAGGATTGCTCTTATTAAAATGGTAGCCCTTCCCCGCCTCCTCTACTATTTTACTCCTCTACCTATTATTATCTCCCCTCCATTCTTCAGACAATGGGAAAAGGTTGTGAGGAACTTTGGGGCAGATTCACAGAACTAATTTAAGGCAAAATCCTAAACTTATTACTTATGGTATTCACAGAAGTTAGGATTTTGTCTTAAGTTTGTCTTAAGACAAACTTAAGACAGACTTAAGACAAACTTAAGACAGACTTAAGACAGTCTTTTGACAGTCTTAAGACAAACTTAAGACAAAATCCTAACTTCTGTGAATACCAAAAGTAGTAAGTTTAGGATTTTGTCTTAAGTTAGTTCTGTGAATCGGGCCCTTTATATGGGGGACATCACAGCATACGGTGTCCATGGGGAAACTATATTTGCACGCCGAACTGGGAAGACTGGCGGTACCTAATTTCGAGCATTATTACTTAGCCTCCCAGTTGCAATGAGTTGCTAGGTGGCTTTCAGTCCAACATTTAGTGGACGCAGCTTCATTACAACCCCAAATAGCGCACCATATCTTGCTATAGGTTTTTCATCCATGTACAAAGCCCAGACCTCCAGACACACTCCTACTCACCGTAGTCTATAAATGCTTTCGTAGGTGCCTCTTCCTCACCAGAGCCACCACCCCATATGCACCCGCTATCCCATTGCTAGGAACACCGCGAAGGGACATTCCTACCACAGCGGCCGAGCTACGACACTGGCCCTCGGAGGGCATCCAAGACATGGGAGATCTTTTCCAGGACGGCTCACTCATCCCATATCAGGAACTCATAGCGGAAGAGAATTTACGCCCTGGGCAGTTTTTTATTGCACCAAACACTTATAGCCTCGTTATCGTCTAAGTGGGGTACACTGGCTAAGGAATCGCCCACACACCACACATTGCAATACCTAAACATGATGGGAACCGGGAGGCACTTGACACAATGGTTTGCGTCATTCATTCGTCAGCACACAGAGGCCGATCTCACCCATCTGAGGCACCACTGGGAGGAGGCCCTGGGGAGGGCATTCACGGATAGAGAGTGGACCACTGTTTAGGCCAGCCCAACATACATCCTGCATAATCAGCGTTTTAAGCAAATCCAATTCTTTGTGTTACATCTGGCTTATCTCACCCCAGCTCAAATTAACAGGTACTTCCTCCGTACGGATGCGGCCTGCCCTCGTTGCCAGCAGTTAGATGCCGACATCCTCCATATGCTGTGGCATTGCTCGGTCCTGGACGAATATTGGAGCAATGTGACATCCACACTGGCCGCTTACTCATCTCACACTGTTCCCCCTCGCTGGGAGGTGCATATACTACACCTATTTAGCAGGAATAAAAAGCACAGGGCTGCCACCCATTTTCTGGATCTGGGTTTAACAGCAGCAAAAAGCTTGATTAGCAAGCGATGTAAATCCTCTCTGTCACCTCACACTTTAGCCTGGCGCCAATCTCTACTTAACTGGGCAAGGGCGGAGGGAGTGGAGCTGAGAATGGAAGACCTGCTTGGTATCCGTATGTTCCCCCTGGCGGCTCAGTGGGACACTATGGTGTCAAAGTTACAGGAAATGGTCACTAAAACTGGGGAACCCCGGGATGATATCCAAGACTGACACCCACAGCTCATCCCCCCTTGGTAGGGGTGTTGAGTAGCAGCGACTTTCAGAGAGATATGGCCCCTCTTTCAGAATCCCGTTGTAATTGGGCCCTGATAGAACTGGCTCCCCCGGTTATACAAGGCACGGCAGCAGGTCTCAAGCGACTCCCTTACCCCTCCTCGGATTAAGTTGTCCTCCTTTTGTTGTACCCTATGTCCACAGTTTGGCTTAAGATGCAACATGTCTGCAATGTCCACTGTTGGACTTGGCCCTTTTTCCCTGATTTTTTTCGTTTTTGTAGTGTTAAGGTGCAGGTGCTCCCTTCTCCCAAGATGGCTGCCACAGACCCCTGCTACTGCAGGGTGGTAGTTTTTCATAGTAGCACCCTAGCTGCCAGGAGCTGGCTGGGACCCACAACAATGTTGCGACACCAGCCCGCCTTTTTGTCCCATAGGTAGAGTGGGGAAGCTCCTGGAATATGCTGGAACCTTCTAGAAGGGAGGTGGGGTTTTACTTTTGCCGCCTTGGCTAGAGGTCACCTGACCTAGGGCTACTTAAGAGTGGGAGGGAAACTTTTGTGGTGAGTTGGCCATTGGGGTGAAGCAGAGCTGGAAGAATCCACCAGGAGTGTAGGCGGTAGGGCCTAGCCAGGGACTTATGCCTCTGAGAGTGACAGGATTTAGGTACTGCCTCTTAAGTGAGTGAGGTGCCCTGTGAATCCCACTGATCTTGCCCAGTAGTAGGAGGACCCAGAGACTCTCTGCCAACCTGACTAGGAAGGACCTGGTCGCCCTCTCCATCCCTACCCCTGTAACAGAACCCCTTAAGGGCGCCAGATACATCTGCGCCAAAAGACTGCATCTGTCAACTGAGAACTGAAACCTAACTTTAAGAACTGAGACTGCATGACAAGAGCGAGCTGTAAGCCTTGAATGCCAGAGCTGAGACTGTGTGTCCAAGCTACCCTATTGAACAAAATACTAAGCCGATTGCCAAGTCACCGGGGATCGACCAGGTACTAGCGCTGTGACCCCCGCGCTCCCTGCCCTGGTCTGGGACCCCCGGCAGCGTGCTCCGCTGAGCACTTTACCCCCATCCTTAATTTGAGCCCCCCCCCCCCCTGCGACGACGAAGCCAGCGCGCTCACCGCCGCGGCCTGGAGGCCTGGAGGAGTGCCCTGCTGTGTCGCGAGGCCCAGGTGAAGTCCGGGGCCCCGTCGCTGCCGTCGCAGCCGTGTGAGGAGGTGCGCAAGGTCGGGGCCGAGTTCCCCCAACGTCGTGAGGACGGACGCCTGCTGACGCCGAGACGGAGGTAAGCCCGGAGGCCGAGATCCCCCCTGGTGCGCCCCCTGCTGGTCTGGAAACCACACCGCACTTGGCCCGGGTTGTCCCCTCCGTGGGAGTCCCCTCCCCTGCCTGCGCGATGGAGAGACCCCGCCGAGGGATCCTGTCCGTGTCCCCCCTTCTGTAATACTGAGCGCGGTGCTCTGTGAACTGCACCGGAGCATAGGGACCCGCTCCTCAAGTCCGGTCACCCTCCCCACTGGAAGCCGCCCAAAGAACTGACTGACATTACCCTCGTGTGGCGCTTCACGCCACCGACCCTGCTTCCCCAGCCGGAGAGACCGGGACTGCGAGTAGCGCACTGTGTTATATGCTCTGCTCGAAAGTAAATTACATGCCAAGGAATGCGAGTAGCGCACTGTGTTATATGCTCTGCTCGAAAGTAACTTACATGCCAAGGAATGCGAGTAGCGCACTGTGTTATATGCTCTGCTCGAAAGTAAATTACATGCCAAGGAATGCGAGTAGCGCACTGTGTTATATGCCCTGCTCGAAAGTAATTACATGCCCAGGAACGCGAGTAGCGCACAGTGTTATATGCTCTGCTCGAAGGTAATGATATGCAGCTGATTACGAGTAACGTGTTGTGATAATTGTTCTACGCAAACGTTTCCACATGCAACTGATTGCGCGTAGCGCTGTGTTTTATATGCCTTGCTTCACAGTACTAGGGGCCAGTGGTCACGAGGAGTGCTCAGTTCGACAGGCGCCATGTTGATGAACCCAATGTTCCCCCTTACAAGTAGTACGCTGTGTTAGACGGCCTGTTCAGGGACAGACTTCACATAAGCGCGCACCGCGCTAGAATCTCCTGCATTTAACCAGCGGGCGTGGGTACATGAACGAGGTTAGGCACTGCATAGATATCACCCAGAGTGTCGCATGTACTGAACGATGGTATTATGATTCATGTATTACCTTGTTATTTCCTGAACTGCAACTGACCAGCTATACTTGGATAAACTTGAAGTATTTGCATAATTTAAACGGTGTGGCGTCCCTTATTGTGTGTGACTCTAGTCCATGAGAAGCGTGTGGTGTATGGTTGCTTAACACATAGCCCTCTGGTTGCCCGACCGGCTCGCGCCACGTTACCGCCCTTAGGGCCTGGTGACCCCAGGTTCCTACATCCACAAACCGTCCGGTGGTAGAATCCTTAGGCACCACTCCGCCTTATACAGGCGCTGTCATGAAACTCCTTTTACCATCTGTTGTACAACTCATCTGTCCCTTCTTTACAGATGGGCACTGGATAATGTAACATTTGCAAACAACTATCCATGGTGTATAGGCATTGTTCTGGTTGTATGCTTAAAATGTGAAAATGTTAATAAAAAGATTTAAACAAAAAAAAAACAAAAAAAAATTGGGTGAGCACTCGAAGTAAATGTTGCATACTCTCACTGCACTACTGACAGTGGTTCCAGTATAAAAATGTTTCCAAAGTTCAGCAATATGAGCTATGTATAATGCTCCCAGCATGCTCTCTGATTTGATGCAAATATTTGCAGAAGCTTGAAAGCAAGATAGATGTTCTTTGCTTTCAAAATAAAATGTTTATAAAAAAATGAAAGCAGGAAAATAATTCTGCTAAACTACTTTAAAATTTCAGGTACCATTTCTTTACAGCATCATTTAGTAACATGTGTTGATGTATGCTAGTATTTCGCAAAATTATTCATAATGGAAAATTAGTGTAACCAGTTTCAATAAAATTATAGGAAACAAAAATAAACCAGCATTGGCAAATCCAGTGTGTCTGGAATTGGTGGTCAGCTTTTTAGTTTTGTCAATATGGGGCGTGTTTTGGCATAGGTTTTGTAAAACCTTATTGGTGTGGGAACTGCCAGGTCCTCACCATTATAACAAACATTGGCAAAAGCAAAAAAAAAATTGGTCTCAAAAAGCACACACTGCTAAAGGTGTTACTGGCACCTAACAAAATTACTTTGTGTGCCGATATGCTCCTTGTGAAAGAGCAGAATGCTGTCACTCACAGTGAAGCCAGCCGATACAGAGAGAGAGAATTTTAACAAACGAAAAAGGTCATAGTCACTGCCAGACCAAATGAGGGGCCCAATTATTAAAGAAAGTCTCAAAAGTGCACCCATAGTATATGTCCTTGCATTAAGTGCAGCTATACAGCTTTTGTGAATTCCCAAGAATTTACAGAAGTAGGACAAAAAATAGTACTCCTAGAAAATATTTGTGAGGTGCATTTTAGCATGAGCAAATATGTAGATTTGCTCATGCGGCAATCTGAGTGTTTGCAAGTTCACCTTCCCTCCAACCACTTTTTTCCCAACTCTGGAAGAAGGTTTACGTCTGCCATTGTCAGGAGTAAGTTTCCAACATTTCTCAGTATGGGAAAAGATTAGAGAAGAGTTGTTGAAAACCCTTAAAATATGCAAGTTAGTAGGTTTGCACAGAAGTAAAAGGGCATTCTAACCATGGAACTATTGCTTACCACTACCTCCAGCCACAGTATGTAGATCTTCAGAAAAGTGGCTACATCCAGGGATTGCAGGTATTCAAACCCTACTATGGTATGAGCCCTTTCATAGTCAGAGAGGTTATATCAGAGCTCTTATATTATGAGACTGCTGCCATAATTTGTAACCACTTTACATGGCACAAAAGGGACGAGTGGATTATGTTACAGGACAAGATTAATTAAGCAACCTGCCCCATGGACAAGGAGATATTTTATTAAATTCCACACCCTGCCAGGGGATGCGTGGTTAGAATACATAAGGGTGTTAAATGAAAAATGCAGACACACCCAGAAATGGAATGGAATGAAGAGATTGTGTACGGTTTCATACATAAAATGATGGTGGTGAAAGAGGTTAAAACATGGGCAGGGAAAAGCGAGCAGCCCTTTTGGGATTCTTTCTACAAAGGGAAGGGCAAGTAATTTCATAGGCCCAAAACATTTAATACTTGGAAACCCCCACCCTCCAACGGGCCGGCAGCCATCTGCTGGAAATATGATTCCAACGAATGCACATTGGGGGCCTCTTGCAAATTCCAGCATATATGCTCTGCGTGTGGCTGAGGACATCCAGCGGCAGTGTGCAGACACAAGAAAGAGCAACGAGGGGACAAAAAAGAGAAAACATTAGAGCAGACAAGAGAGGGAGGGAAGACAAAATGGAGTACACAACTTCAGGTTAGCCAAGTCCCCCATCAACACACAGCAACTCCGACGGCTAGCCAACAAATATCACAACAAGAAAGACGCTGCCATTCTTGTGCAAGGTTTTGAGGAAAGTCTTGTTATACCGCTTGGGGGTCTGTTCTGCTTGGGTTTTCGGATCAGATAGAACCCGCTCAGCAGAGCCTCTCTAACCCAAACCAGAACGTTACCCCCTCCCTAGGGCCTATTCACACCTAAATACCCACATATATGTACCACCTAAGGACAGGGAATTCCTACTATATATACCAAGACCTACAAGTCACAGCCTCGCGGTCCCAAACGGACCCAGGACTTCCTGCCCAGACGGCAGCCACAGACTTCCTGCCCAGACGACAGTCACAGCCTCGCGGTCCCAAATGGACCCAGGACTTCCTGCCCAGACGGCAGCCACAGCCTCGCGGTCCCAAATGGACCCAGGACTTCCTGCCCAGACGGCAGCCACAGCCTCGCGGTCCCAAACGGACCCAGGACTTCCTGCCCAGACGGCAGCCACAGCCTCGCGGTCCCAAACGGACCCAGGACTTCCTGCCCAGACGGCAGCCTTAGACAAGTCACAGCCTCGCGGTCCCAAACGGACCCAGGACTTCCTGCCCAGACGGCAGCCACAGACTTCCTGCCCAGACGGCAGTCACAGCCTCGCGGTCCCAAACGGACCCAGGACTTCCTGCCCAGACGGCAGCCTTAACACAAGTTCATCCTATAATTACCACGACATACAACAAGGGAATCAGTGTTACTATATATCAGATCACACAAAGACAGCTAGTTGAGCACAACTTGTTCCCCAGTTCGAAGGGCTCCTTTCTCCCTTATTCAGTTACCACCTACCTGATCAGGATTAACATCTGTCCATGTCAAGTCACAGCTGACTAGAAGAATAGGTTACCCTCTTACACAAGAACACGTAGCACATATTGCTTTACTACTTTATTTAGTTATTACATACACACTCACGGAACATAATACATATCACATAACCTGCAAAGAAAAGTGAAAGATTGAGTTGTACACTCTAATAGTAAGGGGTTGACATCACCTTGGTCGTATGTAGCCTGCACTCAATGGTCATCTAGGTTCCCTTCTCGTCTGCGCCTCGGCTTCGCCTGGAAGTCACACCTCCGCAATCACGGGTTTACTCCCGTCTCCCTCTCCGAGTCACTGGGACCTCTTCCTCATCGGCTACTCTCTTCTCTTTGGAATATCTATTTCTCGGTTTTTCTCCACCTCCAAGTTTGTCATCTGTCTTCCCTGGAATAAGTAGCAGCTTTACTACTAACGGCCAGGTGCCGCCCATGGACTAGAAGCAAGTGTCAGTATCTGCCTCAAACTTTTACTAATATAGACGTGCATTTCCTCATGGAAAATTCCAGCCCGTAACCTGCCGCCCACCAAATTCTTGTACCTCCCCGTGCCAAGGACACGTTCCCAGCCGGCCGGCCTGATGTAGTGTCTTCGGCATGAAGAAAAATACAATCCTTCGATAAGGGCCGGCCTGAACCGGTTCTCTCCAAGCGAATAACACCTCCTAACTAAAACACTGCCTATGACCTAGAAACATCCCGAGCTGCCAGAGCAGGAGGAAAGA
This sequence comes from Triturus cristatus, assembly GCF_964204655.1. Lineage (NCBI taxonomy): Eukaryota > Metazoa > Chordata > Amphibia > Caudata > Salamandridae > Triturus > Triturus cristatus. The sequence goes on from NC_140589.1 coordinate 47,481,778, forward strand.
TGGAGTCTCTCCCGTTTAAGGCCTACCAGGCCTGAATTCAGCACGGTTCCATGAAATACCCTCACTACAGAACAGATTACCCCTAATACTAACGAATCTATCCCCTAGGATGTATATGCAAACCCTGATCTATGGGGAAGAACACAGGATCATGTCAAAGTGCCTAATTAATAGGCTCTATACACTACTCTAACCCTTAGACTTGAATGGGAAGAGACTGAAGTCACCTAAATCACCCTTCAACACAATAAGACCGGAAAAATCGAGCAGTACATTTCACCCTTGACTTCAGTCTATTATACATTCATTAAATGGAGCTAACATCTGTGGAAGAATAATATGAAACAAAGCTAACTGATCTATGTCTAGTACCAAGTATGCAGAATTGAAATAATGAAGGAATACACTGAATAAAGCAACAGATAGAAATCAAAACAGCAACAGCAATCAAAATACCACCTAATATTTGGCGTAGCACGTGTATATCAGGTAACCAATTAAAGAGCCAGTCAAACCAGCCCTGGTCAATGTGTTTTCTAACTTCTTCTGTTAAGTCACGCAACTTGTCGATGTGAGCACGAATGGATTGTGTATGGTCAGACAAGTTAAAACAACAGAGACCTTCGAAGTCCGAGCAATCATGTCCATGTTTAAGCAAAAGATAATCAATGGCTGCTCTATTTTGCAAAATGGCCCTACGTTCACCCTGGGCGTCTAATAGCATGTCAGACAAAATTGTAGAAGTATGATTAATAGATTTCACCATCCAGCAGGCCATTTTCCCAATAGATTTGGCATTATAAACCGCCAAAGCAGGAACACCAATAATTGAAACAGCTAAGCTAAGGTATTCAGACTTGGAATATAAATGCAAAGATGGGTCACAATCCTCCTGTAACATTACAGTATCTCGAAGCACACAAGAGTTGGCATTCGGATGCGATGCGAACATCAACAAACTGAGTCTCGTAATGGCACAAGGGCCTCCGGAAATGTTTGCAGGGACAAATGGCCAGGAAGTATTACCACATGAGAAAAGCCATCCGGCAGGTAGTAACATCGTGCGATAGTGACTGGGGGTAACTACCAAACTATTACAAGTCATATTGTTCTGAACTGAAACACATGTGGTCGGTGTCCTTTGAAAGCACAAAGTCCGTTCGTGAGTTGTAAACGAAGTGGCGCCTTTTAGTTTTAGGCGCAGACATTCAGAGATCGCACTAGGATTACACGTAAGAAAGAAGCACAAATCACCTTGTGTGATATTATAAGTAAGTATTTGGGACTGGATGGGGGGTTGCTCGTTCGGCAATTCAATACATAGGGGGCAATATACATGGGTAGCAAAATCACCCAGGAGAATATTGGGACGGGCCTTCGAGACATTAAAAATATGAGTTAAAGTTTCCAATGAGGCGGGGACTGTCAGGATCCCGGCGTAGCGGCGCCTACGCAGCCCGAACTACAATTCCCAGAAGCCCTGGGGCAGGGGCAGTACTTCAGACGCCGGCGTGAGGGTGTCGGCGTGCGTAATTCCGATTTCCTGTTTGTGTTGGGCCCCATGCGGCTGGGTGAGAGGTTCCCCCCAGCGTACTTGGGGGCATCGTTCAGCGTATCTGGAGGCTTCGTTCACGGCTGGGATGCCTAGCCACGGAGAGGAGTAGAGGAGCCTTCCCGACGCTGGACTCCGCAGAATCCCGGTAGGGAAGCGAGTAACTTGGAAACGTGACCCGTTCCCCTTGAGCGGAAGGCAGCGGCGTAATTGTGGGAGCTGCGCCTTCCCGTTTCCGGGGTTCGAGGTTAGCACTTAAGCCCAGCTCGTGACGGAACGAGCCGGAGAGGCAACGGAGCGAGTAGCGGAACGCGGGGGAAGTCCTCCGCTGGTTGCCGTCCGTGGAGTGCTTATAGGCCCTCTAACCGCCTACGTATCGTGGTGATTCTAACCACGCTTAGGCGTCCTAGACTACCCTCCTCAGGGAAGTACTATTCAACTGTTCGCGTGAGTGGGTGTGCTGGAACATCCTTCACTTTAAGATTCCGGCTGGGATCTTACCACCATTACATTGTTTGCTTTGGATCCGTTGTTTGTTGGGGATCCTTTCTTTATTCTTTGCACAAGGGAGGAGGGGGAAGGAAGCTTACGAGACTATGGGGATTGTTTCCTGGCTTCACATTTGAAAGCCGTGAAGGCTATTAGGACTAGGGTGGTGATCTTGCAGTACTCAAGCATTTGAGGGGGCTTGAGGATATCGCAGCCATCATTACAGGTACACGGTCACGTTAGTGAGAATTGATGAGAGTAGTCATTTGTGTAAGCTCCTTATTTATGCTGTGTTCCTTGTCATTTCAGAGCCTATCAAATCCCGCGCAGTTCCTTCCCTTTTTTCCCTTCCCTCGCCTGATCCCTCGAACACCCCGTGCCTTCTGGTATATTCCGGGGTGTTGGTGATATCAGGAGGTGGACCATTGCACAACGCATCTGGACCCTGCGAGGCTCGAACCTGACAGAATTACGCACCCACGAAATAGTGCCTCGCCCGGTCCGGTTGTCTTGAGCTATGGCCTCCATGGAGGAAGTCCTACAGGCCTTAGTGGTGGTTCAACAGGAACTGGCGGCCTCTAGGGCCGAAACAGCGGCCCTGAGAGACAAGGTGGATAGAATGTCCCGAAACCCCTTTGACGTCGCACCAGTGGCTTCACAAATACAGGTCACGGTGCCACCCCCCATCCCGCTGGCAAGCCCTGAAAGGTACGCAGGGGATCCGCAGAAAGTGCAGGTTTTCCTGACACAAATTATGTTGCATTTCTCCTGTAGACCCGCTTCATTCCCCAATCACCATTCCCGGGTTGCGTTCGCGATATCCTACATGATAGGGGACGCCGCGAGCTGGGCAGTTCCTCTAGTGAGGAATAACGACGCAGTGTTATCGGACTGGCCGGCCTTCAGGGCCGAGTTCGAGAAGGTGTTTGATCGTCGGGCCACTACGTTCAGCGCCGACAAGGAATTGTTGGAATTAAAACAGGGTAGAGCGGATTTAGTGACCTACCTGACTACGTTTAACAGGTTAGTGGCGGAAACCGCCTGGCCAGAAGAAAAAAGGATGTCCTTATACTATCAGGGACTAAGGGAGGAACTTAAGGACGTGGTGGCTCAGATAGACCCCCAACCTACGACCTGTGCCGACATGATCAACCTTACTCTGCGATTAGATGGCCGAATGTCGGAGAGAGGGGGAGAGAAGAGGAGAGGGGGTAGCGGCTTCCGTGTGGAGAAACCGCCTCGTAAGGGGACTTCGGAAACCGGAGTGGAACCCATGGAAATCGGGGCGGTGAGGACACCCTTAACTAGAGAGGAGAGAGAAACCCGTAGGATACAAGGCTTATGCATGTACTGCGGAAAGAAGGGTCACTATGTTAGAGAATGCCCTTCGAAACCTAAAGGACCCGGTAGTTGGGGGAGAAACAAACAAGTGGCCGTTTCCCATACGGGCCCGGTAGGGGAAGGAGGAAGGGTGGTGGAGACAGAGGCGGCTTGGAGAATACCCTCCCTAGCCACCACCGAGGCACGTGACACAGAGACTCACATCGTGCTCCCTATGAGCATTGACTGTGACCACCGCTGCCACTCGGTAGTGGTGATGATCGACTCCGGAGCGACCGGTAATTTTATAGACAGCGGGTTGGTGACCCGTCTGGCTCTGAAGCGGGTGCTGAGGGAAACACCCGAGGAAGTGGTAGCCGTAGACGGTAAACCACTTAAATCTGGCCTCATTACGGAACAAACGGAGGTGTTAGGCCTGTCAGTGAGGGTAACCCAAGGCTGGCATAGGGAGGAGCTACGGTTGAACATCATAGAAGCTCCCCAGTATGAAGTGATTTTGGGGATGCCATGGCTGAGTTACCATAACCCCTCCATTGACTGGAGAACCAAGACAATACGATTCCCAGCAGAGGAATGTGAGGAACATTTCGAGCGGGATGAACCCTCCCAAGCGGCCGCTCTGTCGTGCCCGTTTGCTGTAGCCACGGCAGCAGAAAAGGCAGTGGAATTGCCTGTAGAGTACCAGGAATACGAAGACGTGTTCAGTGAGGTTAAGGCGGAGCAGTTGCCCCCTCATCGGGAGTACGATTGTCGTATCGACTTGGTGGAGGGGGCCACTATACCGGCCTGCAGAGTCTATGCCTTGTCCACTTCGGAAACCGCACACTTGCGGGCCTATCTAGATCACTACCTGGCCATAGGATTCATTCGACCATCCCGGTCCCCGGCAGCCTCTCCCCTTTTTTTTATATCAAAGGCGAACGGGGACTTAAGGGCCTGTGTGGACTACCGCATGCTGAATAAGAACACAGTGCGAAACAGATACCCTCTACCCCTCATATCTGTGTTGCTAGACCAAGTGCGAGACGCCCAGATCTACACCAGGTTAGATCTGAGAGGGGCATACCACTTGGTGAGGGTCCGATCTGGGGATGAGTGGAAAACGGCCTTCAAGACTCGTTACGGGTTGTATGAGTATACTGTAATGCCGTTCGGGCTGTGCAACGCCCCGGCGGCATTTCAGTATTTCCTTAACGACGTCTTGAAGGACTTTGTGGATCTATATGTGGTAGTATATATAGATGACATTTTGATTTACTCAGACACCGTCACAACACACAGGATACATGTTTCCACTGTACTACAAAGGCTGCGTGAGCACCACCTGTTTTGTAAATTGAGTAAGTGCGAGTTTGGGGTGAGAGAGGTGGAGTTCCTGGGAGTCATGCTCAGCCCCACAGGTCTACAGATGTCCGAGCGAAAAGTGAAGGCAGTACAGGATTGGCCGATCCCAAACAACGTTAGGGAGGTACAGTGTTTCCTAGGCTTTGCGAATTACTATCGCAGGTTTATCCTTCGCTTTTCACAAGTGGCTGTTCCCCTGACCCGGCTGCTCAGAAAGGGAGTACCATTCGAATGGTCTCGTGAGGCCGACAGCTCCTTTTCCTATCTAAAGAGAGCGTTCACCACGGCCCCAGTACTCGCCCATCCAAAAACGGAGCACCCTTTTGTGGTGGAAGCCGACGCCTCAGATGAAGCGATTGGGGCGATCCTATCACAGAGGGATTCCTCCACTGGCCAGCTCCATCCGGTCGCCTTCCTGTCCAACAAATTAACTCCCGCAGAGAAGAACTACACCGTTGCGGAGAAAGAACTATTGGCGATAAAGAAGGCGTTCCAGGAATGGAGACATTACCTGTGGGGGGCAGGTCATCCGGTCACGGTCTATTCGGACCATAGGAACCTGCAATACATGAGGACCGCTCGGCACCTCTCTCAACGCCAAATGAGATGGATGCTCTTTTTTGCCGAGTATGACTTCGTTATCACCTTTCGTCCAGGGATCGACAATCGCAAGGCCGACTCCCTGTCCCGGCTGGGAGCGAGGGAGGTGGGGGACAAACAACAGGCCATGGGAGCCATTATCGAACCATCCAAGGTGATATGTGCCATCAGAGCGGAAGACTTCCTGGACCAAGTACGGCTATGCAGAACAGGAGTCACGTGGGAGGAATGGGCTAAGCAAGAGGACAGGAGAACCGTGAAACAGGGACTTCCGTTCTTTAATGATCGACTCTATTTACCCTCTAAAGCCCTACAGAAGAAGGCGTTCTCATGGTGCCATGTGTCTCCCCTAGCGGGTCACCCGGGAGTACAGAAAACCACCCATCTGATACGAAGGCATTTCTGGTGGCGCTCTCTGCTTGCCGATGTCAAAGAATGGGTGCTCAGGTGTGAAACCTGTGCCAGGGCAAAAAGTAGCACCTCACGAGCCAAAGGAAAACTCATGACCATGCCCACTCCGCAAAGACCCTGGAAGAGTATCAGCCTGGATTTCGTCACAGGGCTCCCGAGGGAAAACGGATACTCGGCTATACTGGTTGTGGTGGACAGCCTAACGAAAATGGGGCACTTCATCCCCTGCTCTACTCTCCCTACAGCTGGACAGACAGCCCAGTTGCTATTGAGCAATGTCATCCGCTTGCATGGAGTTCCGGAAATCATCATATCAGACAGGGGGCCCCAGTTTGTAGCGAGATTCTGGAAGACTTGGTGCCAGGCCCTGCACATCGAATCCTCGCTATCCACCAGCTTCCATCCCCAAACCGATGGCCAGACCGAAAGGCTGAACCAGTCTCTCAAGAAGTATCTCCGCTGCTATGCGAAAGAGGCTCAGGACTCCTGGGTATCCTTGTTGTGGATGGCTGAATTAGCGTATAACAACGCCTGGCACAGTTCAGTGGGTGTTACTCCGTTTAGGGCTACGTACGGGTATGATGCCCGCATCCTGCCCATCGACATCCCAGAGGAAGTGGCCTCTCAGCCCGCAGTGCTGGAACACGTCAGGTTGCTACGAGGAGTACACAGAAAGGTGCAGGAACAACTGAATAAGGCCAAACAGACCTACAAGAAGTGGGAGGATCGGCACAGAACGGACGGACCTACATATCAAGTAGGAGACAGAGTGTGGCTCTCCACCAAAAACATCAGGTTCAAGCTACGCAGTGTGTTTCACCCCCGGTACATAGGACCCTATACGGTGGTGAAGCAGATCAATCCGGTGGCATATAAACTACGGCTGCCGATCTCCCTTCGTATACATCCAGTTTTCCATTGCAGTCTGTTAAAGCCAGCCCTCACTGCGAGACGTCGTACACCTCCCCCGGTGTGGCACGACGGTAACCTGGAATATGAGGTGAAAAGCATCAAGGACTCCAAATGGAGGAGAGGCGTTCTATGGTATCTGGTCTCCTGGAAAGGGTATTCGGCGGAGGACGATTCGTGGGAACCAAAGCGGCACGTTCATGCACCTGCTGCTGTTCGGGCTTTCCATCAAAAACACCCCGCTAAGCCTGGCCCTAGGAGGCGCTAGGGGGGAGGACCTACTGTCAGGATCCCGGCGTAGCGGCGCCTACGCAGCCCGAACTACAATTCCCAGAAGCCCTGGGGCAGGGGCAGTACTTCAGACGCCGGCGTGAGGGTGTCGGCGTGCGTAATTCCGATTTCCTGTTTGTGTTGGGCCCCGTGCGGCTGGGTGAGAGGTTCCCCCCAGCGTACTTGGGGGCATCGTTCAGCGTATCTGGAGGCTTTGTTCACGGCTGGGATGCCTAGCCACGGAGAGGAGTAGAGGAGCCTTCCCGACGCTGGACTCCGCAGAATCCCGGTAGGGAAGCGAGTAACTTGGAAACGTGACCCGTTCCCCTTGAGCAGAAGGCAGCGGCGTAATTGTGGGAGCTGCGCCTTCCCGTTTCCGGGGTTCGAGGTTAGCACTTAAGCCCAGCTCGTGACGGAACGAGCCGGAGAGGCAACGGAGCGAGTAGCGGAACGCGGGGGAAGTCCTCCGCTGGTTGCCGTCCGTGGAGTGCTTATAGGCCCTCTAACCGCCTACGTATCGTGGTGATTCTAACCACGCTTAGGCGTCCTAGACTACCCTCCTCAGGGAAGTACTATTCAACTGTTCGCGTGAGTGGGTGTGCTGGAACATCCTTCACTTTAAGATTCCGGCTGGGATCTTACCACCATTACATTGTTTGCTTTGGATCCGTTGTTTGTTGGGGATCCTTTCTTTATTCTTTGCACAAGGGAGGAGGGGGAAGGAAGCTTACGAGACTATGGGGATTGTTTCCTGGCTTCACATTTGAAAGCCGTGAAGGCTATTAGGACTAGGGTGGTGATCTTGCAGTACTCAAGCATTTGAGGGGGCTTGAGGATATCGCAGCCATCATTACAGGTACACGGTCACGTTAGTGAGAATTGATGAGAGTAGTCATTTGTGTAAGCTCCTTATTTATGCTGTGTTCCTTGTCATTTCAGAGCCTATCAAATCCCGCGCAGTTCCTTCCCTTTTTTCCCTTCCCTCGCCTGATCCCTCGAACACCCCGTGCCTTCTGGTATATTCCGGGGTGTTGGTGATATCAGGAGGTGGACCATTGCACAACGCATCTGGACCCTGCGAGGCTCGAACCTGACAGGGACAGCAACCAGGCAGGTCGCCAGAATATCATGTACAGATCTCATCGGTGTCAAACAGAAGTGAGGGGCGTCAGTCACCCTCTTAGCAAGTGCGGTCCAAAAGTTCGATGATGAATCCCATGCAGCGAAGGAACGCAACACTCGGGTTCCCAGTTCATCCCGGGTTGATAGGATCCCTCCTTTCTCGTCGTACCAGTCCGAAAACAGTCCGGCTCCGACACATCCTGCAGCAACAATCCAAAGAACGATCTGCTAGTGGCCTTCTCTCCAAAATGTCCTGCCTTCTGGTGTGCCCATTTCGCCAATCCCGCAATATCAGAATCTTGCCTGTCCACCACTCCCTCAGCAATTTTAGACTTCTCATGTGCAATGTTATGAAAAAATTTGTCCAGAGAATCTATCGGGGTGTGAGCGTCCACATGGAAGATTGTAACAGTACTCTGTGGGAGCATCTCCCAAATTTCTTGCCATAACTCTTTTCCCCATAATTCTTTGGAATGTAACTTCCAATTATGGGAATGCCAAGTTGGCAACCAAACAGCCAGTCCATTGGCAGTAGACCAAGAATCAGTGAAAATATGACATGTACCAGGTAACTCTTGTTTCAAAACTTGGTAAACAGCGTAAAGCTCGGCAAATTGGCTGCTTTTACCTTCACCAGTTGTGCTCAACAATTTCTGTGTGATCGGATTATAGGACACCGCCTTCCAGTGCCGTGTCATCCCTATAAACCTCGCTGAACCATCAGTGAACCAAACATGGTTTCTTTCCGCTGCGGACAAATCATCAAAAGGCTTACCCCACTTGACAGGAGACTCCTGTGCTAAAGGTACGGAACATTCACTCTCAGTCTCAGTCGATGGCACTCGCGCCACCTGCTCATGTAAAGAAGCAACTCCTTTCGGGCCCACACGTGCCCTGTCTTGTATGTACCATTTCCATTTAATCACACTCGCCTCTTGAGCGTGTCCAATTCGGTGAGTTTTCGGCGAACTCAGAACCCACTGCATGATAGGAATTTCCGGACGCAGAACTATATCATGTTCCAAAGTCAATTGCTCGGTATCCACCAGAGCCCAATAACAAGCAAGTAACTGTTTCTCAAAGGGTGTGTAACGTTCACCAGCATCAGGTAACTTTTTGGTCCAAAAACCTAACGGTACTTTACTCCTGCCTTGTTTCTGCCACAAACTCCAATTTGCATAAAGGCCCTGTACAGACACATTCAAATCCACGTCACCATCACGTACAGGCCATAAATCCAGAGCATGTTGAATTGCCTCTTTTGCCAGACTAAACGCATCTTGCTGTGGTTTATCCCATTCAAATGCATTCTTTTTACGCGTGACCCGGTACAAGGGGGCCAATATTTGACTCAAATGAGGAATATGCTGGCGCCAAAAGCCAAACAGACCAATGAAGCTCTGGGCTTCTTTCCTATTTCTAGGAACTGCAAAATCAAGAATCTTCTGTTTAACCTGAGGGATCACTTCACGGTGCCCTTCATGCCAATTAATACCCAAAAATTTTACAGCCTGGGACGGACCTTGCAATTTATCTGGGTTGATTTCCCAACCTTTCTCACGCAGGCACTCAATGACTCTGTCTAATTGGGTCTGAACTTCCTCTTGTGTTTCGCCTTGGATCAAAACATCATCAATATAATGACATATCTGAATTTGGGGATGAACCGGTACCTCAGCCAAATGCTCTGCCACCAGCCGGTGACATATCGTAGGACTATGCACATAGCCCTGGGGAAGACTTCTAAACGTCATCTGACGCCCGTTCCACGTAAAACTGAATTGTTCCTGACACTCTGGGGCAATTGGAATTGAAAAGAAAGCATTAGCAATATCAATGAACGCGTACCATGTACCTGGATGCTTTTGGATTCTCTCAATAAGTGTAATAACATCCGGTACTGCAACAGTCAAAGAGGGTGTGTGCTTGTTCAATTCTCGATAATCAACGGTCATGCGCCAAGAGTTATCACTCTTACGCACCGGCCAAACAGGATTATTCCAAGCAGAAGTAACTGGGGTTATGACTCCTGCATCCACTAACTCCTGAATAGTGGTACTAATCTCCTCATGACCACCTGGAATACGATACTGCTTCTGACAAACCACTTTTGTCGCATGGGGAACTTGTATGGGGGGCATTCTTAAACGACCAACCCGTATAGGTCTGGACGATATATAATGCGTTGTTCCAAATTGGTAACATCCGTCATCTTGATGCAAAGTCATTCCTCTCAAAATATCAATCCCAATTATGAATTCTAGAAGTGGCACTACTAGTACAGAATACTCTTTTCTGGGAATTCTACCTATTCTCATTTCAAGCAAAGTTTGAACTGCAGGGATTTCTTTTCCACCTAATCCGGTAATAGTAAAAGGCTGACCTGTAAACTTCTTTGATTTTCCATGAATAAGAGTGGCCTCCGCTCCTGTATCTACCAATGCTCGGGCCCTTTGGATATTACGATGTCTCCAATAAATATCAATATCTACATAGGGTCTATTATCTCTGTGAGCCCATCTGTGTACCGGAGCTTGACCTATTTCCTAGTCATTCTTACTGCATTCTGTGTACCAGGATAAATCAGGATAAAGACTCTCACGTTTCTTAGGTATCGGTACCTCCTGTTCATATCCATTCCCAGTACGGAACGGATTTGTATCTTCTGCATTGTACTGCGGGTTACGATCGACCAAACTGTGACGATCCTCTCTCCTCCTCACCTCAGGAGATTGATCCCTATCATCTCTACGTCTGCTGTAAACATAGTCAGTTCTCCCCCTTTCTCTTTCCCCCTCTCTCTCCCTGTCTCTCTCTCGACGGGGGGACACATCACGTGCAGAACGTCGATCATCACGACGAACAGAGCGCCCACGGCGGTCGTCATCACCGCTACCGTCAGAACCACCACGATCACACTCAGTGGTCCGAACACGCCGGGCACCCTCCTTTCGATCCAAGCCACGTTTGCGAAACAACTCCCACAAACGAGCGGTAGTCTCACCATCAATGTCCTCCCTCCGCACACCATCAGCCAGAAGACCAGAAAAAATATCACGTCTAGTAAGTTTATTTTCACCAGGAGTACGAGTGTCAGGCCGGGACTGACGTTCAGGTTTAAACCACTCACCCAACTCACCGAGTTGGCGCACCGATTCCAAAACCGTAGATAATACGTTACCAGTCTGATTAATCAATAAAGTCATCATGACCTGCTTATAGGCAACAGGGGAAGATCGAATGATACGGTTCCGCACAGAAGATGTCAATGAACCATCAAGCAACCTGTCAGCAGTACCCAGAAAAATTGCCGTTTTCATCACCTCCTCTTTGAGACGTTGAGCAGCATCACGCAAAGTATACCACGGCTTGTCATTCACAGGCCAGTCAGATTCAGTAGGATATTTTAGATTACAACCCTCAGTCGCCAATTGGAGTAAAGAAATCTGACCAACACCATTATAGTTACGAAAATGATCCTGCACAGTAGAATCCAAACTCAAGGAACAGAACTTTAAACAATCGCCAGTATCCAACATAATACCAGCAGCGCCCAGTTCATAAAGGCGCACCATCCATGTGAGCAAGGACTCACCAGCTCGCTGCCGAAATCGCTGCAAAATATCACTAATTTCCTGCTGAGTAAAGTCTTCTAAACAGTCCAAAGAAATACCCTGCGGAGCATTGGGAGACTGCTGCAACTTCCGACGGAAAACTGGATGCGCAGAAACCGCGGGACGAGCATCACAAGGAGCCTGATCAGTACTCGTAGAGGGACAATCAGTGTAAGAAGCATTGATCCCACTCGAAGAACGAGCGTAATCACGGGGTGCACCATCAAAGGTGCGAGAAGCAGACTTACAATCATGGCGGGAGCGAGAAGACTCGCGCTTGGCAGACTCCTCACCCGAGGAACAAGAATCAGTCGAGTTCCAGATATTACCATCCCATTCATCAGGATTCCAATCCAGCCCGGCTGTCGCCACGACTAGACGCACCTTTCGCGTCGAAACCCGACCGCGCCTGTTCTTGTATTTATAACGAGCAATTCGCACAGCCGCCCGTTCGGCAATAGTTTGGTAAGTCTCAAGTTTATCAGCAAGCAACTTATTTTGACACCGCAACAAAGTATGAGAATTCTGAATCTCAACAAAGTGCGCTTCCACATCTTTAAGAGATATCTGTAGCTTCAACAGTCTCTCATGCAGAATCCTGTATGCAGACAAAAGAATCCAACCTCTGCGCCCCAAAATGGGAATCTCCTCACCCTTCGATACGGGTGCCTTCTGCAAACAAGCAATCACATCAGCCGGCTCTGCCAGCTCCAAAGAAGAATTCCAATTCTCACTCAAACCAGTAGAATCAGCCCACTCACGGGCCAAGGCTTCATAAGGCGTTGAATCCCATCCGGGAATATCAACGGGCAACTTAAAAGTAGATTTAGACCTTCTAGAAAACATCGTGAAAAAGGAAAAAGAAGAAAAGAAGAGAAAGAAAAGAAGGAAGAAAAATAAAAACTATACACACAAATATACAAAAATAAAATGCAAACAAAACCACGCACGCGCCGAAAGCAAACACAAGACAACCACAACGCACACAGGTTTCGTAAACGGTTCGTGACGCCAAATGTTCTGCTTGGGTTTTCGGATCAGATAGAACCCGCTCAGCAGAGCCTCTCTAACCCAAACCAGAACGTTACCCCCTCCCTAGGGCCTATTCACACCTAAATACCCACATATATGTACCACCTAAGGACAGGGAATTCCTACTATATATACCAAGACCTACAAGTCACAGCCTCGCGGTCCCAAACGGACCCAGGACTTCCTGCCCAGACGGCAGCCACAGACTTCCTGCCCAGACGACAGTCACAGCCTCGCGGTCCCAAATGGACCCAGGACTTCCTGCCCAGACGGCAGCCACAGCCTCGCGGTCCCAAATGGACCCAGGACTTCCTGCCCAGACGGCAGCCACAGCCTCGCGGTCCCAAACGGACCCAGGACTTCCTGCCCAGACGGCAGCCACAGCCTCGCGGTCCCAAACGGACCCAGGACTTCCTGCCCAGACGGCAGCCACAGCCTCGCGGTCCCAAACGGACCCAGGACTTCCTGCCCAGACGGCAGCCTTAGACAAGTCACAGCCTCACGGTCCCAAACGGACCCAGGACTTCCTGCCCAGACGGCAGCCACAGACTTCCTGCCCAGACGGCAGTCACAGCCTCGCGGTCCCAAACGGACCCAGGACTTCCTGCCCAGACGGCAGCCTTAACACGAGTTCATCCTATAATTACCACGACATACAACAAGGGAATCAGTGTTACTATATATCAGATCACACAAAGACAGCTAGTTGAGCACAACTTGTTCCCCAGTTCGAAGGGCTCCTTTCTCCCTTATTCAGTTACCACCTACCTGATCAGGATTAACATCTGTCCATGTCAAGTCACAGCTGACTAGAAGAATAGGTTACCCTCTTACACAAGAACACGTAGCACATATTGCTTTACTACTTTATTTAGTTATTACATACACACTCACGGAACATAATACATATCACATAACCTGCAAAGAAAAGTGAAAGATTGAGTTGTACACTCTAATAGTAAGGGGTTGACATCACCTTGGTCGTATGTAGCCTGCACTCAATGGTCATCTAGGTTCCCTTCTCGTCTGCGCCTCGGCTTCGCCTGGAAGTCACACCTCCGCAATCACGGGTTTACTCCCGTCTCCCTCTCCGAGTCACTGGGACCTCTTCCTCATCGGCTACTCTCTTCTCTTTGGAATATCTATTTCTCGGTTTTTCTCCACCTCCAAGTTTGTCATCTGTCTTCCCTGGCATAAGTAGCAGCTTTACTACTAACGGCCAGGTGCCGCCCATGGACTAGAAGCAAGTGTCAGTATCTGCCTCAAACTTTTACTAATATAGACGTGCATTTCCTCATGGAAAATTCCAGCCCGTAACCTGCCGCCCACCAAATTCTTGTACCTCCCCGTGCCAAGGACACGTTCCCAGCCGGCCGGCCTGATGTAGTGTCTTCGGCATGAAGAAAAATACAATCCTTCGATAAGGGCCGGCCTGAACCGGTTCTCTCCAAGCGAATAACACCTCCTAACTTAAACACTGCCTATGACCTAGAAACATCCCGAGCTGCCAGAGCAGGAGGAAAGATGGAGTCTCTCCCGTTTAAGGCCTACCAGGCCTGAATTCAGCACGGTTCCATGAAATACCCTCACTACAGAACAGATTACCCCTAATACTAACGAATCTATCCCCTAGGATGTATATGCAAACCCTGATCTATGGGGAAGAACACAGGATCATGTCAAAGTGCCTAATAAATAGGCTCTATACACTACTCTAACCCTTAGACTTGAATGGGAAGAGACTGAAGTCACCTAAATCACCCTTCAACAAAATAAGACCGGAAAAATCGAGCAGTACAGGGTCCTCTACCGTTGGGTGGCGCAAATAACTTAAAGTCAGCACTACAACACCCTGAGGTGATTCGCAAAAAGCTAGAGAGAGAAATCTCTGGGGAGGATAGAGGGTCCCCTTCCTCTTCTGATAACAAAGGGATTGGTAGTCTCTCCCCTGGGGGTAGTTCCCAAGAAGGAACCGGGTCAGTTCAGACTCATCCACCACCTCTCCTTCCCTGAAGGGACGTCAGTAAATGACAGTTACATTACAGAGGCATGCTCAGTGGGTTACGCTACAGTCGATGATGCCATCGACTTAGTAAGGGCCTCAGGCCAAGGAGCCCTCATGGCAAAAGCAGACATTGAGTCCGCCTTCCGCCTCATTCTGGTGCATCCCGCAAGTTTCCACCTGTTGGGTTTCCATTGGGAAGGAGTAGTATATATTGACAAAGCAATGCCTGCGCATACTTTGACCAATTTAGCACCTTTCTGGAATGGGACCTGCATGACAGGCATTCCACGGGGGTAAACTACACTACCTTGATGACTTTCTGTTCACAGGCCCCGCAAGGTCAACAGTGTGCGGTGACACCTGGGCGGCATTCCAAGACTTAGCCGGGGAGTTGGGAATTCCGCTGGCAGCAGAGAAAACAGTAGGCCCCGCAACCAAAATCATATTCCTGAGGATAGAGCTAGACTCAGTTGCGGGAACATCCAGACTGCCTGAAGAGAAAGTGAGAGATTTTAGGGATGAGATAAGGGGCGTACGCAGCCGGGAACCCTCCGCGAGCTCCAGCGGTTGATTGGCAAGCTCAATTTCGCAGCCAGGGTCATTCCAGTGGATGGGTTTTTGCCAGGCACCTCACACAGCTAACAGCAGGGCTCATTCTCAAGCACCACCATGTCAGGCTGGGGACAGGGTCAAGCAGTACCTGCTCATGTGGGATACATTTCCAGCAGAATGTAATGGTGTCCTGATATGGCGAGAGGTCTGGGTGACAGCCAAGCAGATAGCCTTGTTCATAGATGCAGCAGGTAGCACAGGTTTCGGGGCAATTCTGGGCGACAGGTGGTGTGCGGGTGATTGGCCGAACAGGTTGCATAAACAGGGCATCACCAACAATATTACATTTTTGGAGCCCTTCCCCATTGTAGTGGCCCTAACAGTCTGGAGGCAGGAATTGAGGAACATGAAGCTGACGCTTTGGTCTGACAACAAGGGGGTAGTACAAGCAATCAACAGAGGCTCAGCCAGGTGCCCAGATACGCTGGGCCCGATTCACAAAAGTAAACTGAGACAAAATCCTAACTTTATGTCTTTTGGTGTTCACAAAAGGCATTTAGGAGTAGTAAAGCTAGGATTCCTAACTTTACTACTCCTAAATGCCTTCTGTGAATACCGAAAGTTGTAAAGTTAGGATTTTATCTCAGTTTACTTTTGTGACTCAGGCCCAACGAGACTAATGTGTCAATTGGTTAAACTGCAGTTGGAAGGAAACATAGATCTGAAGGCACGTCATGTACCAGGGGTGGAGAACGCGGTGGCGGATGCCATTTCACGAGCACAGATGAGCAGATTCAGGGAATTGGCTCTAGAAGCGGAACAGGTTATAACCCCCTTTCCAGACCAGCTATAGGGCCTGGAGGGATAGACTTGTCGGTACTAGTGAACCAAGCCCACACCCCGGAAGCGGCCAAGCACTACAAGAAATACACAGGAACCGTGATGCAAATAGGAGGAATCCAGATACTGGGAGACATGGCCGAGATATGGAGGGCGGTCGAGCAGTTCATCCAGTGGGCATTCACCAGCAAAAGGTTGAGATCCTGGGTGCAGGCCCCATCTGTCAGCTATTGCTCACTTCACTAAGATAAGCACTGGTCAGGACCCCACGGCTTCTCACTACATCAAAGCAGCTATGAAAGGGTGGAAACGGTCAGAGGGGGTAAAGAGAGACAACAGGCAACACATAGACCTCACGAGATTGGGCCGGCTCATGGACACACTGGGGTCAATAGCAAGGGACAAATTTGAGCTAAACCTTTTTTTAGAGCCGCCTTCGCAACCGCGTTCTCTGGGGATTTTCGTCTCAGCTGGTGGCCCCCAGAAAGTCTGGGCCAGCAGGGTGTTGCTTGCAAGCAGCCGACGTCATACCCTTCTTGGTGGAAGTTGAGCTACTACTGAGGCGGTCAAAGATGGACCTGGCCGCCAAAGGGGCAGTGGTACGGTTGAAGTGCATCAAGGACCACAGATACTGTGCAGTCTGCTGCCTCCTAACTTACATGGCTGTGTAACCAACAGGGGAATAAACTCTTGGCAAAAGAAAAGGGGGCTGCGAGGAGGGGAGGCGCAGCCTCCAGTGCAAGAGGCCAGCTGACCTTTGTGCTTATTGCTTCAGCAGGACGGTGACCCCGCCTGGTATGGGTGGTGGGGCACTCTTTTGTATACAGGATGCAGTCTTGGTGGCAGCGGGGTGGGGGCCACAAGCGGATGGGAAGGCCGGTCAACACATGCATCCGATGGCTGGGTCGTCCGGGGATGAGATGGGACCAGTTTCTGGAGGCCCTAAGGGATTTGTAGGCGGACACGGCGAGGCATCCGGACATCTTGATAACCCACCTCGGGGAGGGGGGGGGGGTCGGGGGATGACCTAGCCCAACTGGGGAGGAAGGTGCTCCTCCAGGCCATCCAGACGGACTTAAAAGAGGCGGCGAGGTGTTTTGGTAATACGTCCATCATATGGTCGGAGCTGATCAGTAGAATGGCTTGGCGGGGGACCAAGTCGCACAAGGCGGTCGAAAACTCGAGGAGAAAGCTGAACATTGCAGTTAACAAGTTCTACAAAACCAGTGGCTTGGAAAGCATCAGGCATGGCCTCATCCACCCAGGCAGCCCAGAGCTCTGTGGGCGGGATGGGGTTCACCTATCAGAGGAAGGGATGCATGTGTTCTGGGATAAACTGTGAGGTGCAATGGCTCTGGCAGGCAAAAAAAAGTGGCCGCAAAAGGGGAGCCGCAGGAAGACGTTAGCCTCCCTGACAGCATGGCTTATAAGTAAGGATACAATGGTTGGTTTATGGAGACACACCAACAGGGCGGTGTGGAGGAGTACAGCCACTTACTTTGGGATGGCTTATGGCAGGGTGAGTAGGCCTGACAAAAAGGGGGTAGCAAACGGAGACGGCAATCATAGCCCAGACCCCGCTGGATGACAGGGTACAAATGAGACTAACAAGGTAGCGAGTTGGGGCCTAACTATGGGGAGAAGCTACCCCCCACACGCAAGGAGCGTGAAAACCAACAGAACAATTTTATGACCTAGAAGTAGCAAGAAATGAGATACGCCTACAAAAGATATGACCAATGACCTGTCGGGGTGATTTACGAATGTATGATTTACAAATGATTTACAACAAGCAATGTGTTATGACAAGCAAAGTATATGATTTATGACAAACAAGATATGACAGTTCGCAATGGTGATTTATGGCCGGGGTCATAAAATTATGACCAGAGTGTATGCATGTAATCTTAATAAAACTGCGGCCAACAATGACCACTATAACCACAACGCATGTTGGCTGTTTATTATGAGAAATACAGGTGATAGAAGATTGCATGCTATAATAGAGTGGGCGCGGTGCGGGGGGTATTGCAGAGGCCGCCACCAAAGGGGGCCTCGAGGGCCAGCACCATAACAGCCACTGAGCCACTGGAAGGATCCGGTTCTGGGTGCCCCAAAGTGCCCAGAAGCAGATGGGGGTAGCCCTTCGTGCCCAAGGTGCGCCTGAGAGGTGCCATACCCCCCACCCGACCAATGGGAGGCCAGGGGAGTTACGAACCCCCCAATGGGGTGAATCCGCCGTCGGAGGCAGGAAAACTGCAGGGGGGGTTATAAGTCGCCGCTCCCCCTGTACAGCTCGCTATCATCGTGGAGCGGGGGAGCGGCGCAGAAAGAAGTTTTGACCCACCCACCCACACCTAGGGAACAGCAGTGTTGCAGTGCTGGACAACAGGCAAGCGGATAGTGGATAAGTAAGGGTACAATTGTTGTGTATGGAGACACACTGACAGGGCGGTGTGTAGGAGTAGGGCCACACACTTTGGCTGGGTGAGTAGGCCTGACAAAAAGGGGGTAGCAAACGGAGACGGCACTCGCCCACACCCCGCCGGACGGCAGGGCACAAATGAGACTAACAAGGTCGCGAGTTGGGACCTAACTTCGGGTAGAAGCTACCTCCCATATGCAAGGAGCGTGGAAACCAACAGAACATTTTATGACCCAGAAGTGGCAAGAAATGAGATAAGCCTGAAAAAGATAAGACCAATGAACTGTTGGGCAATTTACTAATGTATGATGTACAAATGATTTAAGCAATGCGTTATGACAAGCAAAGTATATGATTTATGACAAACAAGATATGACAGTTCCCAATGGTGATTTATGGCCAGGGGTCATATAATTATGACCAGAGTGTATGCATGTAATCGCAATAAAACTGCAGCCAACAATGACAACTATAACCACAACGCGTGTTGGCTGTTTATTAGGAGAAATACAGGTCATAGGAGATTGCATGCTTTAATGGAGTGGGCACAGTGCGGGGATTATGGTTGCACAAGTTGCCCTATGGTTTCAAACTCTTGACTCAACTTTATTGCCTAAATAGTTTTCAATTGCGCTAAGTCTACGCAAACCCATTCTTTTACCTGTGAGTTTAACTATTGCTAATAGAAAGTTTAGAGAAGAAGTTTCCTGTAATTGCAGCTACAAAAAAAAGCTTTACTTGAATATGATACTAAATTACACACCAGCGTAAAAACTTCAAAACCATCCTCACGGCGCAGTTCCTTATTAAAACTGAATAAAGCGCTAGCATTTTTGAAAGTTCAAATTAATACAGATATTTTCTATATTCAAGACTTTTGTCATGGCAATATGTTTGTCTTGTTTTGGTTTTACAAACTACATTTCGGATTCCCTCTTCTGAGTATCAGAAATATGAATTATTATTTAGTTATATTCTTGATATATTAATTCTGCTACACATTTCTGATATAGAGCGGTGTCTTAGTATTTATAAAATGGCCCTCTTGCCTCTACGGTCGGTTATACAAAATCATTTCCCCCAATTCAATAAATGTACCCAAATGCAACAGGTTTTTAAATACTACCCTTAATATGTATACACAAACAAGGGGGGAGTTAGAGGATATTTGAGCTGGGGCCACCCTCCAAAGCCAGAATTATGTAAACAAAACAAAGGGACCCAGCCTTTTGTTGCGTAGAGTTTTTGTTCCTTCACTTGGGAAAAACAAAGTTTTCCGTGAAACCCTCACCCATCGGGGTTACCCCTTGGTGGCATACTTCAATCAATCATGGAGTTTATAAAGCGTGAGCTACTCACCCGAAACGGGTCTCAAGGTGCTAAGGGAGGAGGGGGGCAAAGGAGGTGGTTCCTCAGATTCCTGTGGGTTAACTGAGTTCCATTGACGAGCCAGGTCTTGAGGTCCTTTAGGAACTTGGGGAACAGAGCAGTCTGTCGGAGGTGCAGAGGGAGGAAGTTCCATGCCTGTGCCGCGAGGAGGGAGAAGGAGCACCCTCCTGTTCTGCTTTTCTTGATCCGAGGTACAGTTGCGAGGTAGAGCTGGGGCGAGCGGAGAGAGCGCTGGGGAGCGTGGAACACGAGGCAGTGGTTCAAGTTTGAGGGTCCGGCATTCTGGAGGGTCTTGTGTGCATACATGAGAAGCTTGAAAGTGATTCTCTTCTCCATGGGGAGCCAATGTAGGGTCGGTAGGAGTTGGCTGATGTGGCAGTGGCATGGAAGGTTGAGGACTAGTCTGGCACCCGCGTTCTGGATGTTCTGGAGTTTGAGGGTGAGGTTCTTGTTGATACCAGCGTAGAGTGCATTGCCGTATTCCAGTCTACTACTGATGAGGGCGTGAGACCGTTTTCCTGTGTTCGGGGAGGATCCACTTGAAGGTAATGCGGAGGAGGCGGAGGTTGTGGAAGCAGGAGGAGGTGATGGCGTTGATCTGGCGGTCCAGCTTGAGTTCAGAGTCCAGGATGATCCCGAGGTTGTGTGCGTGGTCCGTGGGGGTGGGGGGTACGTGGGCACGGTGGGGCAGTGGGGTCCCCGATGGCGGGTGGCCACCAAGTGTCGTTCCAGGCGTTGGGTGAGGGCCTATGATGAGTATCTCTGTTTTGTCCGTGTTGAGTTGAAGGCAGCTGCTCTTCATCCATCTGGCGACGGCTTCCATTCTGTCTTGGAAGTTGCGTTTCGTGATGTTGGGTTATTGGGATAGGGAGAGGGTGAGTTGGGTGTCGTCTGCGTAAGATGCGATGTTGAGGCCATGTGCTCTGACGATGACTGCGAGCGGGGCCATTTAGATGTTGAACAGAGGATCCTTGTGGAACTCCGCAAGTGGTTGGGGTTGGTTTTGAACGGAATGGAGGAAGTCTGACTTGTTGTGTTCTGTCAGAGAGGAAAGAGAGGATCCAGTCGAGCCCCTTGTCCCAGATTCCCGCATTGTGTAGTCTGCAGGCTAGGGTGCGGTGGGAGACAGTGTCGAAGGCTGCAGAGAGGTCAAGGAGGATGAGGGCTGCAGTCTCCCCTCTGTCAAGGAGGGCGCGGATGTCGTCAGTTGCTGCAAGGAGTGTAGTTTCGGTGCTGTGGTTCTTCCTGAAGCCTGATTGGGATGGGTCGAGTATGTTGTTTTCTTCGATGAAGGTGACGAGTTGGCTGTTGACGGCTTTTTTCATGACTTTGGCCGGATAAGGGAGTAGGGAGATCGGTCTCTAATTCTTGAGGTCAGTGGGGTCCGCTGAAGATTTTTTCAGGAGAGGGTTGATCTCGGCGTGTTTCCAGTCGTCAGGGAAGGAGGCAGTCTCAAAGGAGCGATTGATGATACGTTGCAGTTCAGGGGCGATGATGTCAGTGACTCTGCGGTAGATGTGGTGGGGGCAGGGGTCCGTGGGGGCCCCAGAGAGGGTGGTCCTCATGATTCTCAGAGTATCTTCGATGCTGAGGGCGGTCCAGCTGTTGAGTGTTGGTTGCTTGCTTCTGGGATGGTGGGAGGGAGTTCCTCGTGGGGGTTGTTGACGTCGAAGTTGTCATAGATGGTCTTGATTTTTTTATGGAAGAAAGTGCTGAGTCGCAGAGGACCTGGGAGGGGGTGATGTCTGTGGACTCGCTGTTGGGTTGGGCAAACTCTTTGATGATGACGAAGAGTTTCTTGTTGTTGTGAGCATTGGTGGAGATTCTGTCCTGGAGTCGTTCTTACTTGGAGAGTCTGATGAGCGTGTTGTGGGCAGTGGTAGCTGTTTTGAAGTTGTCGAGGTCTGTCTGGGTTTAGGAGCTCCTCCAGAGTTTTTTTGAGTCGTCTGCAGATGCGTTTGGAGGTTCGGAGTTCGGTGGAAAACCAGCTGGCTTTCTTGCCGTGGGTCTTGGAGCCTTTCTTGAGGGGGGCAATGGTGTTGGCGCAGTCGGTAATCCTGTTGTGTAGAGTGTGGGCGGCGGTGGTGGGGTCATCATCTGTGGTGGTGGGAGCGGAGCTGCTGAGGGCGGTGGTGAGCTGGTCGTCGGAGATCTTGCTCCAATTCCTGCATTGGAGCTGGTGTGGGCATCTGTGGTGGGTGTTGGCTTCGAAGGTGAAGTGAATACAGTGGTGGTCCATCCATAGGAGATCGGAGGTGTGGCTGAAGGTGACGGAGTTACCAGCTGTGAAGACGGGATCGAGGATGTGCCCAGCTGAGTGCGTACGTTCAGGTTACGATCTGCCTGAGTCCGATGGTGTGGTGGTTGTCCAGGAGGGCGTCAGAGCTGGGGTCGGAGCAGTTGTCGAGGTGGAAGTTGAGGTCTCCTAGTAGCGTGTAATCGTTGGAGGTGATGGCATGCAGCGAGATGGTGTCAGTGATGGAGTCAGAGAAAGGAGCGCAGGATCCGGGGGGGTCTGTAGATGAGGGTGACTCGGAGGGTGGAGGACGGGTTGGTCTGGATCTTGAAATGGAGATATTCCATCAGGTCTGTGGGCCCGCCTGGATAGGTGCTCAGCCGGAGCTTGGTCTTGTGAGCGATGGCGATGCCTCCTCCTGGGCGGTTGGTGCGATCCTTCCAGGTGAACTTGTATCTTTCAGGGATGGCGATTGCGATGTCTGGGTTGGAGGCGGCGTTTGTCAAGTTTTAGTGAGGAAGGCGATGTCCAGGGTGGGGCTGATGAGGAGGTCTCAGATTTCCGTGGCATGTTTGTGTAGGGAGCGGACGTTGAAGAGGATGCATCTCAGGGTTTGGGGTGCGGTGGAGTTGTTGCTGGAAGAAGGTGGAGGGTCCAGGGTCTCGGCGGAGGTGAAGGAATGGAGGCAGTGACAGCAAGTGAAGGGTCTGTGGGTGTCGAGAGGTGAAGAGAGCTTGCAGTTGGGGTTCTTGCCTGCATTGAGTTCGTGGAGAGCCAAGGAGGTGTAGCGCTGGCGGGCCGGAGGACCAGGGGTCCTGGTCATGGTCGGGTCGCAGACGGGCATGCCTCTGGCACGCCAGTGGCACGCACGCTGCGTGCGGCTGCGCAGCGGCCGCGCAGTGACTGCCAATAGATAGGGGAGGTGGGAGGGGGACGGAGCGGGAACCAGCAGGGGGAGGGGCCGCAGGGGCAGCATTGGCGGGAGAGAGACGGGCGGTGGGAACGGGCAAAGACAGGTGAAGAGAGGAATGAGAGATTAAAATACAGCTGTAGTACAACTAAATCACAAGAGCAAAACCAGGAAATCAGACCACAATACAGAAGGAATACAAGTATGAGCGCAAGAGAAGACCGGAACAGAATACAGAAGGAATAAAAAGAGTGCAAGAGATGATCAGAAAGTCAAAACAGATACAGAGAGACTACAAATGGAAACTACAAGAAATACCAGGAAATCAGGGCAGAGGCAGGCAGGGAGGGCAGCAGCCTCGAACCGGGGGAGGCGCGAAGTGGGAGACGGTGGCACTCAGGTGGAGCTGTGTGTCTGGGAGAGCAAGACGATGACTAAGGTCAGGGGATTTGCTTGCCCAAGTATGCAGCGGCCGCCATTAAATAGGGGAGGAGGGAGGGCGACGGATCCAGGAGGCGGGAGCGAAAACCGGCAGGGGCCATGGGGGCAGCAGTGGCGGGGAGAGAGCGGGAGAGAGATGGGCAGTGGGAATGGGCAAAGACAGGCGAAGAGAGGGATGAGAGATTAAAAATACAGCAGTAGTACAACTAAAGCACAAGAGGAAAACCAGGAAATCAGACCAGAACACAGAAGGAATACAAGTATGAGCGCAAGACATGACCAGAAGAGAAAACAGAAGGAATAAAAAAGAGCGCAAGAGATGATCAGAAAGTCAAAACAGATACAGAGGGAATACAAATAGAAACTACAAGAGATACCAGGAAATCAGGGCAGAGGCAGGCAGGGAGGGCGTCAGCCTTGAACCAGGGGTGGCGTGAAGCGGGAGACGGAAGCACTCAGGTGAAGCTGCGTGTCTGGGAGAGCAATACCCTGGCTAAGGTCAGAGGATTTTCTCATCATAGGGTCCTTCCTGTTCCGCTACGGAACGGGGTGTGCTGCAATCTCACAAACTAGGCAGGAGCACTGAATGTTATGCTGGCTAGTGGGTGGTGCTACTTTATTCTGACCCCTGGTCGGTATGGTTAAAAAGAGGGGAAAAAATTAGGAGGGGTTAGTGTTCCCAAATCCAATTGGTCGTCATGTTTCTAGCCTACCCCTTCTGGCTATTTTTCAGGCTCTAGTGTATAATATATGTGATACCTAGTTCCACTCCTGAAGTTGATCTACTAATCACAACTTTTATACAGTGCATCAATCGCACATGTCTACACAGGTGCAGTAAGAATTAATACCACCTGGTACTGCTATTGTTAATTATCTGAAAGAAAAAGCGAAATAACAACAATTAAGCTTTTCCCACATCTGATTATCCGTTCTGCATGGGCATGCTCAATTAGCCCTAAATCAAAAGTGTGCACCTCTTAGGTGAAAAAGACAAACCAATGGTAACTTGTCTTAATGCGCAACTGTGAATACCCGTGGCACATCTAGTAAAGTGGTCACAATCAAATAGTGACATTGTCATATGCTTGAAAACCCTGCACTCGTGAAACACATTACGCATTCACTGTTGTCGTTGACGGTGTCTCATATCATGGCTGTTGACACTCACAAACCATGAAATAAAGGACATACAACCCCATAAAACAAGCACACCTGTTGTGATAACAAGTTGCTCTTGTCACTTTATAAAAAAAATAAAAATTGCCGTGCAAAGTGCTGTGTGTACGAATCGTACTTGCTGGTCCGTAAAACGCTGCCTGACTCCGTGCGAATGTCGCGTACGCGGTGTCCCGGATCGGAATTGTGGGTATATTTTAGCTGGTCAGTGTTTTTTACGATTCGTACGGAAATGGTGTTTCCGTACGAATCGTACTTGCATGTTTGTAAGGTATTTTTCCTGGGTACGAGTCGGATGGAGAAAACGCTCCGTCCGACGATTCATACCCGGTTTTTCCAGGATCGGAATCGGCCCCTTAATGTAAGACATAACTGTTTGAAGAAGACTGTCTTCACTAAGTGCAGACAACCATGACTCTTTAGAAAATGAAGACTTCTCCGGTATAGAATTAGATGATGAGGGGTGGCAGACAGCTGTCTCATCCCCTAAAACAGTTGCAATATCAGCAAGGCTCCGCCTAGTGCAACTTAAAATATTACACAGAATATATCTAACAGGGCCGCAACTGGTGCACATGGGGAAACAAACTGATGGGTCCTGCAGACGGGGATGCACCCAACCGGGTATATTTATACACATCATATGGCACTGTGGGATAATTCAGGAGTATTGGCAGAAGATACATTCGATTCTTAGTGAAGTCCTGGAGGTTGAACTCCGGCCAGAGGCTCCCAGGTGTCTACTTAATATCTGGGAACCCACGGACCTCAACGCCTATGCCATACAATGGGTCACACTTGCCTGTATGATAGCTAAAAGAAATATTGCACAGCACTGGGGAGCCCCACAAGGACCCAAAGTCACGGAATGGAAAAAGGACCTTGATTGGTGCATGCAACGAGAAAAATCTGTTTACATAGCAAGGGGATGCCCCCAGAAGTGGTCTAAGATTTGGACCCCTTGGAACTTGTACCGAGGTGAAATATGTGCCCCCCCCAGACTGAGCGATTCAGATGTCTCCCCTTCCCCGTAACTCCAACGGCAAAAGTATATTGTGTACTGATGAAACCTTGTATATGCCATTACCTATGTTGTGCCTCTGTGAACCTATGCCTTGTTGTTGAAGTTTTTACAATAAAAAGAGTTTAAAAAAAAAAAAAAAGAAAATGAAGACTTCTCAAAAATGTCACTAATGTGAGCTACAACGCACTCTACCTCATCAGGTACAGGTGAAGATGTATCATGGATGGGCATTCTTGAAAGGCAATCTGCGCATCCATTCTAGCCTCCAGGTAAGTACTTAATTGAAAAATTATACTCATGTAACTTTGAAAGGATGCGCACCAACCTGGCTGAAGCTTTACCTGTACCATTACCGTTAAGCATGAAAATAAGAGGCTCATGGTCAGTGAAAATGACAAAGTGTGTTCCCCAAAGAAAGGTCTTAAATTTCTCAACTGCCCAGGTGAACAGTTACAGCAAGTTAGACGAGAACGCCAGAATGCAAAGGGAACATTAAATCAATACATCGCCCGAGACAGGCGCATGAGAATAACAAGTTGCTCTACGGGGGGGTGGGGGTACGCACCGTACATACGGGGGTGGGTGTACGCACCGTACATATGGGGGGTACGTTCCGTACATACGGGGGTGGGGGTATGCACTGTACATACGGGGGTGGGGGTACGCACCATACATACGGGGGTACGCTCCGTACATACGGGGGTGGGGGTATGCACCGTACATACAGGGGTGGGGGTACGCACCGTACATACGGGGGGTGGGGGTACGCACCGTACATACGGGCGTGGGGGTACGCACCGTATATACGGGGGTGGTGGTATGCACCGTACATACGAGGGGTGGGGGTACGCACCGTACATACGGGGGTGGGGGTATGGCGCGTACATGGGGGGGCTGGGGGTATGGCGCATACTTGGGGGGGTGGGCTGGGGGGTGTTCGGCACGTATGCGGGCACATGTTTGGACGTCTCCATGGTTGCTATGGGAGATCGCTCCGTACGGTGTTTTTTCCATACGGTTGTGCATTCGGACGGACGGGATGGATCGTACTTGCGCGCTCGGACTTCAGTTTCCCGATTCGTACGTAAAACTGTCCGGGGACGTGTCGGACACTTTTTCCGACCCGAGGACGTGTCGGGGAATTTTCCCAATGCGATTCGTATGGATTTTTTAACATACGAATCGTACTTGCCAGTTTGTACGGGACTTGTACGATTCGTACGTAAAAAAATCCGGATACGATTCGTACGGGGAATATTTTTAACGGATCGGAATAGGCCCCTAAGTTTGGTTGGCCTCATGAAAGGAACATTTCTTCTAATATCAAACACTTTGCACAGGTCTCTGATGAATTATCAATTGTTAATGGATGTTTACTTCGTCATGATTCATTAGTTCCTCCTACTAATCTTAGATTTTTATTATTCAAAAAGAGTCATGAGGGTCATATGGGTGTGTCAGCCACCATTCGAAATTTAAAACAATTTTACTGGTGGCCAGGTCTTGATTCTCAAGTAAAAATGTGGATTTCTAACTGCAGCACTTGTTTAATCTCAGACAAGCATTGGAGAACTTTTGAACCAAATATTCACATGGTTCCCTTACCTGATTCCCCTTGGGACAAAGTCGCCTTAGACTTTGCGGGTCCCTTTGATCTTCTTCCCGCAAGCAAAATACATCTTTTAGTTTTAATTGATTATTTCTCCTAGTGGGTATACATTGATTTTGTACCATCTCCTGACACCAATGCCGTCATCAAATTTTTGAAAGGTATTTTTGATATTGAAGGTCCGCCCAGACAAATTGTTACAGATACTGGCACACAATTTAGATCACATCAGATGATGAAATTTGTTCAAGACCTTGACATCAAACATCTTACTGTTGCACTCTACTCCCCTTCGTCAAACGGTCTGGTTGAACGCATTACCAGATTTTTGAAAGAGGGAATTCAGACTCCTTTTTCTGGGGGTTTTCAAGTGGAGGAATTTTTGAAACAAAAATTGTGGACTTACCATATCACTCCTCATAGTACCACTGGCATTTCTCCTTTCAAATGACTGCGTAACAGAGTTGTCAGTTCACATTTATGCCCTCATTGGGTTAAAGACATGATCAACATCTCTGTAAGTTTCCAAGATGATTTGCAGAAAATTAAAGATGCTGTCAAATGCAAACATACTGCAATTTCTCTGTACCATCAAAATTCTAAGAACACTAAAGATATTGCATTTTTTGTTGGTGACTGGGTTTTAATCAAAAAACCCACAGGATTAAGAAAGGGGAATCCAGATTTACTTTACCTGTCAGAGTCATTCAAGTGGCTAAAAGTGCAATCTTGCTAAACGGAAGGGGGTGGTGGAACAGAAGGAATCTTGTAAAGATTACTCATGATCAAGCCATAAAAATAATTTCTGCAAAAAATAGAGGTTCTTATGTTTCAGAATTGGATGGAGAGAATTCTGGTATGGACTTCTTTTGTGATAATTCATCTTCTGCTTCATTAGTTAGAGACTCTCCCTCACATGAGGATTCTGTCTCCAATGATTGTCCCAGTGTTATGTCTCCAGCCACCATTCCCAGTCAAAGTCCTTCAGCTACTTTGCGACCATCACATAACATTTGTTCTTCACCTGTTTCCTCTCGTAGATCACATTGCAATATTTCTGTTTCCCCAAAATTTAAAGTTTTTATTTAATGTAATTTTGTAGTTATGTATACTGCTTTCTACTATGTTTATTCATTGTTACTTCTTTTCTCGTGTTACATTTTACACTTCTGATTAATTGTAATTCAATTTTATCTTTTTCTTTTTTGTCAAAATAAAGGGGCTGATGTTGTGATAACAAGTTGCTCTTGTCACTTTAAGAGCAACTTGTTATTCTCGTGCGCCTGTCTCGGGTGATGCATTGATTTAATGTTCCCTTTGCATTCTGGTGTTCTCGTCTAACTTGCTGTAACTGTTCACCTGGGCAGTTACGACGAGAGCGCCAGAGTGACCGGTTGTGGGCTGCTTGTTCCTTTACGCTTAATGCCAGAATAAACACTTTAATCAAGTGCAGCGCTTCCTGTGCCTTCTTGCTACTTCCACAACACCACATATTAAATGTGCGTTTCATTGCTGAAGCCTAAACTTCATGGTTCTGCCGGCGGGAAGTTCTGCTTATAGTCAGACACAAGAGAAACGTAATCTGGAAGAAATTCAATAAGGCAGAAATTCAGTGGGTAAGAGATATTTAGGCTATCCTTAGTTGCTGCCGCGGCACCGGCGTGCCTTGCACTCACCTTGTCAAAGACAGAACTCCGCTTATCTACCTACTTCTGATCCGCTCGGGAACTGCATCTTGTTTAGTCCCGCTGCGGTAACCGACTAAAAAGCTACTGCGAGCATGTTTGTGTGCTCACGTGTTGTATCAGAAAAAGACTAGCGCGCTGGGCAGCAAAGATGGCTGACACAATATGGGCAATAGCCTGTGATCCCGGAAATGAGGAGAAAAAGGAAAGGAACTTGATTGTGTCATTGCCATTTTATGCTCCCAAGGGCATGCCTCAAGAGGACGGCTTCAAGATATGACCTGGAAACTTTGTTGAACGTCTTTTCCTTGTCCAGGGCTACAGCCACTGCTGGTAGAAAAAGTGTGTTGGACGCCTTCTTGATAATGTGAGAAGAAAGGCGGATATTCTCACTAGCGAGTCGACCTTTGATAAAGCCAGTTTAAGTACAGTGACTTAGACGGGGAATCGGGGAGGGGTAATCAAAATGCTAGAATGTTTGCATAGATTTTTGCATCCATGTTAATAAGTGATATAGGCCTGTAATTCTTGGGATCTGAATGTTCTTTGCCATCTTTGGGAATAACCAAAATAGTGGCCTCAGAATTAGTCCCTGGAACTGCCCCAGAGGTAGCAAAATGGTAAAGGCTTGATTTTAATGGGGGCATAATTGCACTGAGAAAGGTTGTGCAAAATTCAATGGGAAGGCCATCTGGTCCCGGTGCTTTACCGGTGAGGATAGATTTGATGGTCTATACAATCTCCTCTACGTAGATTAGGCAGGCTAGTCGGTCGGTATGCGAAATTTGCTTAATGGGCAAAGACTCCAAAAAGTTCAAGCAGGCTGTAGGGCGAATGAACTGAGGGATTGTACAGCTTTGAATAAAAGCGCTGGAAAGTTTTAAGGACCACGTCAGTCAAGGAGTCAAATGTTTTGTTCATCGTTGATTTTTGGGATGATGGTAGAATTGCGCTTACACTTTAGATGTGCTGCCAGGGCTTTAAAAAGCTTTATTAAGATAGAGCAGCTTTTTGCCTTTTTGAGCATGAACCCAAAGGTGGGCATGATTGTTGAGGATAACGTTGAGATCATACTTGAGGCATTTTAATATTGTCAGTGGCTGGGTCATTATTCCGACTGTAGCATAGCTCTGCCGCCTTGGTTTCTGTGGTTAGTTAGTCAACAGATGCCTGAATGAGTTTATTTGTATGTGCACGTGGCTGATAACAAGCCCCTACAGTAGCATTTCATGGAATCCCGTAGAGTAACTGGGAGGGGACAGAGGTTCTGTTTAATTCAATGAAATACAGTATTTTTGTCATATGTTTCTCTAAGTGCATGCAGATCCCCTAGGATTTCCAGGTTCATGCGCCAGACTTTTTGTGGTGGGAGTTGTAGGGAGAAGCAGAATCTGTAGGGAGACAGCCGCATGATCCGAGATAGTTGTGGGAACAATAGAGGAAGTGCTAGAGAGGGGGAGGAGAGTAGGGTCATGCCGCCAAAGGTGATGACAATCAATTCTAGAGTATGTGTTGTGGGGTGGTGAGAAAAAGGTGAAGTGGGATTGCGGAGTCACCAGGCATCGCTTAGTCTGTGAGCTGAGCATAGGGCGTGCAGTGGTCTATGGGATTCAGGGATTCTATATCTAAAGGCTGATTGTCTGTCTAACAGTGGGTCCATTGAAAAATTGAAATTTCCCTGAGAATAATGCGTGTGTTTTGGGGAAGAAGGGCAAGTTTTGCAGAAAGATCATTCCAAAATGTAGGATCGTCACTGTTTGGGGCTGTTCTTTACCATATTTTTCATTGGCTGACTTGCATCTGTTCTCTGCTCACCTTTAGGGAACTACTTTTTTCTTTTCGGTTAAGATCTCCTTGAAAGCGCTTCTTTGTGCCTGCTCTCTCCCTCATGTCCTCCTTCTCCTCCAAATTCT
This sequence comes from Triturus cristatus, assembly GCF_964204655.1. Taxonomy (NCBI): domain Eukaryota; kingdom Metazoa; phylum Chordata; class Amphibia; order Caudata; family Salamandridae; genus Triturus; species Triturus cristatus. The sequence goes on from NC_140589.1 coordinate 47,512,670, forward strand.
CGCTGCACACTCCGTGTTGCTCTCTCCCGGGTGTGTCTCTCCCTCCCCGTATTGTTTTCTTTTTCGCGTATGCTGTTTCCCCCTCCTTTTCCTTTCTCCGCCCCCGCTTTATTTTTATTCTATCTCTATCCCCTCACACACTCCCCGCAACCCGCTCCTCAGTTCTCTGTGGCCTCAGTCACCTCTCTCTTGCACTCAGTAGCAAACATGGAAGAGTTCAGTGTCACACCAGAACAAATGTCACAAGCCCTCCGGGGAGCAGTCGAGCTGGAGAAACGGAACCCATGTGGTCATTAATCAGAGAAATGCTGTGCGCAGTGAATCCAAGGGACGGGTGGAATCTGACGACAAGATTACAGCCAGGAGCCCCTCAGGTCAGGCACAAACAACGGCCATATGTTTGTGTGCTCGGTTTGAATCCTTCTGGTGGCTGCTGCCCTGGAGCAGACTCACTGCCTCCCAGTCCAGTGCAAACGCAGTCAGAGAAAGCAGTGAATATGTAAAGTCAAAGGTTCAGTTACATGTGAAGGACTGTAGCATGGAAACGAAGCGCATACTGGCTTTTGGGCGCTACCAATGCAGCAGCTCATTCCTTGAGCCAGGCAGGTCTCAAGTTACCCAGCTCCATGAGTGAGCAGCTCCTATTCTTCCCCCCTCACAGTATGCCCCCCCCTCTTCACTTCAGCCTTACCTCTAGCTAACACGCTCCTCGTCCATTCTGCACTTTACCGGCACTCCATTCTCATCTCCTCCCCCCTATCCCTACTGTTCACCCCCCTCCTTAGACCACCTCTCCTCCAGCCTTCTCCCCTAGTTAACTTTCCTTACGTTCCCCTTATTCCCTCCTCCTCTCTGCTTTTCCTCCCCGTCCTCCCCTCACTATGTACCCCGATTTCCCAACAAATACATTCCATCTCTCTCCTTCCCCACACTCCTCCAGCAATGCTGTGCTATCCCCTTTCCCCCCCTGGTAACCCTTTCCCTCCCTCGGACCGATCAGAACCACTTCCTTTCTTCAACTTCCCTATCTCCCAATCCCCCCCACTCTGCCTGATACCCGCTCCCTCACAGCCACCTCACTTAGCTGCCAGGACCTCTCCAACCCCCTCTCTTCCTCCCAAACCTCCTTCATCCCTATGACCCCACACACTCCTCCCCTCTCCTTCCGCCCCACCGCCTCACTCCTCTCCTATCGCCCCCTAATTTTGTCCTTAACTCGTATCCTTCTTGCAATGCCAACAACGACAACTCTCCTCCCACCCCTGTTGCACCAACTCCTGCTCTCATCCAAAACCTTTCCCCACCTCTGAACCCTATTCCCCTACTTCCCTCCCATTCCACCACCTCTCCCTGCCTTCCACCGCCAAGTGCACCCCCTCCCGTTTCCATCGAGCCACCCAACATGCCGTGCTCTGCCTTACTCTCTGGAAAATAAGCTAGGTTCTCTAATCACCTCCATCTCCCAACTTGAAGCTACCATTTCACTTTTAAGCTCCAAGATCTCGACATTTCCATACACCTCAATTCCTTTGGAAAACACTCACCCTCCCACGAGATGCACCTCGCCCCCACACCCCATAATAGCTAAGCATAGCCTGTCGTCTGCAAATTCACACAAGCATTCGAACGCCAACCTTCTTCCACTTTCACCTCCAAGTAACCCTGCTATCTACACTATTCCGACCATCTCCTCTGTCAGAACCACTCATCCACCTAAACCCTCCCGAGCGCCCTCATATAAGTACAATATCCCCATCACCCCTCATAGCCCAAGTGCCCCGTCACCAAAACAGACAGAGCTGCGCTGTATGCTCCACAACTGCAGATCTGCAATAAAACACAAACTTGAAATCTCCGATACCATCAACTTGCACAATATTGACATGCTCTTCCTCACAGAGACCTGGTTCAACGATACCTCTCACTCTATGTTTGATCTCCTTGTACCCACAGGCTATTCTATACTTAGAAATGACAGAATTGACAAAGTTGGGGGAGGTGTTGCAGTCATCTTTACAAACTCCCTTCAACTTAAGGCTCTTCCTAACAGCTCCTTCCACACTTTTGAATGCCTATCTCTTGAGCTTCAATTGCACCACCGCTCACCTATCAGATCCCATGTTATCTACCAACCGCCTGGTAGCAGCCCTTCGTTTATGGAGGAATTCACGGACTGCATCACTGACCAATACTCGCAAAGTGACAATCAGATCTTCGTGGGTGACTTCAATGTCCACTGGGGCTCGCCTCAAGACACCTATGCGAATTTGCTGGCCACCTTCCTCTCTGCAAACGATCTTATCCAACACTGCACTGAAACAACACACTCTAAGGGCTCAACACTGGACCTTGTTATTTCTAAAGCAGGCTTGCTGACCATCGCTACCCCATTTCATGTAGACTGGTCTGACCACCTCCTCATCCCATTCTCTCTTCACCTATCACACTCTATAACTCTTGGCCAGCCTAAGAGGGCTACTTCCTGGTTCCGTGACACTAAAAATATTGACCTCAGTACCCTCTCTGATTCTGCCTTGCTATCACTTCCGAGGCTAGAACCGGACCTAGATGTTAACGAACTCACCTCTCAATGCCTTACAGTCCTTGCAGTCGAAATCAATAATGTCGCTCCTCTCCAAAGCAAAAAGAAAAGGCTCACTCCCTCAGCCCCTTGGTTCAACAAATCCCTCTATGAAGGAAGGAAGTACCTAAGAGTCCTTGAGAAACAATGGAGACAAGCGCCCTCCACCGAAAATTTGGCCACGCTTCGTTCAGCAAGATCCAAGTACCACAAGCACATCTTCCTTGGAAAAGTGTCGCACTTCAAATCCCTCCCTGCCAAAAATAGACCCAAAAAAACTATTCGACCTCCTCAAGAACCCAAATAGCTCTCCCCCAACCTCCAAATTGGAGGATTCCACAAAGAAAGCAGCGGAATTTGCTATATTATTTGACGAAAAGGTGAAATCACTTGTAGATCAGGTCATTCATCCTACCCCTACAGAGGAGCGCAAATCCTTAACCATTTGGCAAAACTTTGACCCCCATCTCTGATGATGCCCTCCTTAACTGCATCCTCGATACAAAGCCCTCTAACCATTCTCTTGAACCCATCCCTAGTGCCATTGCCATTGACTTCTATACCCACTCTCTTTCCTATTGGACCACTCTGGTCAACCTCTCCCTCAGTCAAGGTCCCTTCCTGTTTCCTTCAAAACTGGGCAGGTCAACCCTCTGCTTAAAAAAACCACCGCTGATGCGAACGACCTCAACAACTACCGTCCCATCACTAACCTACCCTTTCTTGCAAAAATCACAGAAAAATGTGTAGCGAAACAACTCTCTCGCCATATCAAGGACAATGATCTTCTTGACAATTTCCAGTCCGGCTTCATTCAAAACTGCAGCACTGAAACAACCCTGCTGCTAGTGATTGATGACGCGCTGCGGATACTCAATTCAGGGGAGTCTTGTCTTCTAATTCTTCTTGACCTTTCTGCAGCCTCACAACACTCTCCTTAACACTCTTCAACAGAGAATGGGCATGGAGGGCACTGTGCTCAAATGGTTTGCCTCCTTCCTCTCTGATAGATCCCAAATGATCAAAATAGCGAACAGTCTTTCATCTCCTTTAGCGGTCAGTCAAGGTGTCCCTCAAGGCTCTATACTTGCACCCACACTGTTCAATCTCTATTTAGAACCGTTGGGAAATCTCCTGAGTAAATCCGGGATCCACTATCATCTATATGCGGACGACACTCAAATCTACCTTAAGGTGACCTCCACTCACGATCTCTCCTTCCTAAGCTCTACTCTCGACTCCATTCAAAACTGGATGTTAACTCATCAACTGATCCTGAATCCCTCCAAAACTGAATTCCTCCTCCTCACTTTCTCCTCCCCCAGTGCAATCATGGATGGATCAGATTAATCTACTGAACAATAAACCCATCATTGTCGAGAGCGCAAAATCCCTTGGTGTCATACTCGACAAAAAACTCAATCTACTCTCCCACATCGATTCCATTGCAAAGTCTGCTCGATACCAACTGCGCCTTCTTTGGGGGATTCGTCGCTTCTTCCCGGAGCACGACCTTAAAACCCTGGTACAATCGCTGGTTCTCTCCAGATTGGACTACTGCAATTCTCTTCTTACTGGCCTCCCCAAAACCCACCTGTCCCCCCTGAAGTCTGTTCTCCATTCAGCAGCTCGTTTCATTTATGGGGCCAAAAGAAGCGACCACATCACACCCATTTTATCCACCCTCCGTTGGCTTCCCATAGAGGCAAGATCTATCTACAAGACTGCCTGTATCACCCACAAAGCCTTGCACGCCTCCTCCCCTCGCTACCTGGCGAATAAACTGAAACTCTCTGGAGGCTCCAGACCATCACGTAATGCAGAAAATGTATTGCTTGAACCTCCCACTTTCAGGAAGGAAAGATCGATGGCCCAATCCTTTTCAGGCAACGCGGTGAGAATCTGGAACTCACTTCCGCCTCAGCTCCGGACCACCACCTCTTCCCAGGTCTTCAAAACTGACCTCAAAGCTCTCCTCCTTCAAAGACACTTCCAAATTTAATTTACGCCCTCTATTTTCTGAAGGAAGTCCTTCCATTATAGGAAATTCTGTTCTCCATGCCTATAGAAGTGCCTTCCCAGTGTGTTTTTGTGTTTTGAGTGTCTTCCATTTAGTGCAGTATTATACCTCTACTTGTACTTTGTACTCTTTTGTAACATGCACACGTCACCTTTCCTTTTGTAACGTATCGTTTGCTACCTCTTGTATTTTGTTTGCTTTTGATACATGCACAACGGCCACCACTGCCTCATGTAACGTAACTTTTGTTTTAGTGTTTTGAGTGTCTGCCATTTATTGCAATTTTTTACCTCTGTGTACTTTGTATGCTCTTGTAACCTGCACACGTCACTTTTTCCTTTTGTAACATATCGTTTGCTACCTCTTGTATTTTGTTAGCTCCTGATACTTGCACAAATGTCACTATTGCCTCATGTAACGTAACGTTTGATTTTGTAACATGCTCACTTGTAATTTTTCTCCTTATGTATCATTACTGCTCCTATTGTGAAGCGCTCTGACCCCTTCGGGTAAAGTCCGCGCTATATAAAAACGCATTAAATAAAATAAAATAAAATAAATACATTTCAGCTTTTGGTGCATTGCATGCTGGGATCTGTAGTTCTGTACTGGGGGACAACTCCCACATGATGGAACTGAGAAACCTGAGAACTCTCTGATGAGTGTTGAAAACGGGAAAAATGGCCCCGCCCACCCCAGAACACGGGTACTCCTCCTTCTTTACAAGTTCAGTTTGGGGTGGTCGTGAGTGTGCCTTTTCTGGGTGTCACACAGTGATCCGGATAGCTCCCCATGCATTTGAAGCGCCCTACCCATGGCGCTAGGGCCTCGGAGTAGCAAGTGATCCATACTGCAGGCGCAAGCGACCAACCACTAATCATGAACCCAAGGAGCTGGCTTACCTTCTTGGCGCTATAAACACACTCTTCAAGACCTCGCCCCTTAAGTTGCAGGTTACTGAGGACCTTGGCAATCATTTGCCATTTGTTTTCCTCTGTTATTTTTTTGTTTCCACAGTTTGCAAACATTTGGATCGTAAACTGTATCGTTACCGGCTCCTGTAACAATGTAACCGTTTCAGCGGAGGAAGCGCCCTGATCCAATGCTTGAGAACCAAGTTTGACCGCATAAATGTTCCAGAACTATTAACTAGATGGTTTTGGTGTTATGCATGTTGACACAGGATTCCCCCTGAAATGTGTGGCTGACTATTAATCAGTGTTATTAAAGTCTGCATTCCCATAGACCCTTATTTTTTACTGCTGTACGGTTTTACCACTGTTAATTATGCATAGAACACTCCTTATTCATTGTGCAGTTTCTGTCATTTGATTCACCATTTGTAATGTAATATATTGATATATGCATAGCTTTGAATTATGTTGTAATGTCATGTTCAGAGGATTTGTAGAGCACTGCTTATCACCGTGAGGGTATCCAGGCGCTAGGAGGGTTTTTTCTGAGGACGATGGAGAGACGAGCATACTAGTCAAAGAGACAGGTCTTCAGCGTCTTTCGGAATTCTAACAGCGGCATGGTGGTCCCGATGTGGAGGGGGAGGCCATTCCAGGTCTTCGCTGCAAGGTAGGAGAAGGATCGGCCTTCGGCTCTGCTTCTGCGTAGGTGGGGTGCATGGGCGAGGGAGAGAGAGTCAAAGCGATGGTGCATGGAGGGTTGGTGGAAGTGGAGGCTGTGGTTGAGATAGGAGGGTCTGACATTGTGCAGCGCAAAGAGCCCGTGCAGCTGCCTGAGGTGGGGGTGATGTGGATACGACGAGGGCGGTCAAGAATGAGTCAGGCGGCGGCGTTCTGGATGGTCGGGAGTCTCTGGAGGAGGTGGGCTGGTATTCCTACAGAGTGCGCCGCCATACTCCAGTCTGCTTGTGAAGAGGGCCTGGGTGACGGTGCTCTTGGAGTCCAGTGGCGCCACTTGAAGGTCTTGCTTAGCATGTGCAGGATGAAGAAGCAGGAGGGTGTGACAGCATTGATTTGTGATGCCATGGAGAGTTTGTTGTTCATTCTGAGGTTTCTGGAGTGCCCATGAGGAGACTGTGGAAATTTAGCGTGCAAACTGAACATTATCTGCGCCATCTTGCCTCTCCCCAGCGCCACGCACAACGAATGCGCGGCCGCCATTTTAGGCACCCCGCTCTCTCCCCGCTCACTCTCGACCGCCAGCGCTTTCCCCTGGCGCTGCAAGCATCCCCCGCGCGCCGGCCACCCCCGCTCTCTCATACAGGCCATAAACCCTCTCCTTCTGCGCGACCCTGCTACGGAACCACTTCCAACCGACAACCCATACATGGTCATGCCTCTCCTTTGATAACCCCCTTCCTCTGCGCCCCATTGTCTGAACTGGTCCCAGGCCATCACCTAGCCCTGCGGATGCAGTTTACTGCCCCTACTGTAAGGGAAACACCCCACATCAAAGGGATTACAGTAGATCAAAGCCCCTACCCCCTGAGACCCGGCCAGTTGCACACACCCCCGGGAATTAGCGGAATTCCCTACTGCGCGATAGCCATCTCCCACTGCGGGTAGGGTGGGAACTTCTACTGTATCTATGTGTGGGATCGGATCTGAGCCGGGGCTTCAGGGGATGTTCTTTCAGGCATCAAGGGAATCTCAAGAATGTACTATATGTAATAAAGCAATAAACCAGTGTATAAGAGACCAGGTCTCAGAGATGCAGTTAGAGCACCTCGTGACGATACCTTGCTGTCTGATCTGATGTGTTCTGCTCCGACGGAATAAAACTTTGTTTCCTGCCTTCCAGTCTCCGGCGCCTGCCTCTTTTATTGGTAAATTATCGAGTGGTATGAGAGGCGATTACCGCCGGGCAAATACTTGAAAGATTATCAACTGAAACTGCCGCTACCATTTAACAATTGGCGTCCCAAACGTGGGGCCCATCAGCGACACGTGGATCCAGTGGGAGAGGTCCCGACGACAGAGTGAACGACTGCAACGATCGGGAGAGCTCCTGCCCAATAGACCCTCGTCTGGCAGCCGATCATCCGAACTTCACTGGTTCCGAGCAGACCTCTCTCGAGTGATCTACGGTCCTGACTGGGAACCATCAGGAGTGCCGCGGCAAATACGGAGAATAGAGGACGATCGGGCGCTGGAGGCGGAAGACGAGAAACTGTCCACGCGGTCCGGGTAAGGTCGTGAAATACGACAAAAGTGCGAAATAATTGATTGATTGTTTGAATACTAGTATTGCTCATTGATTGTTCTTTTTGAGATATTCGCTGTCTACAAACGGGGAGGAGTAGAAATACTCTCTCTCTCTCCCTTTGCAGATAGTGAAGGGTAGGTAACGCAGACTTTTGTCCCCGTTGAAACCCGTCGTGCCTATCTTTATCTCCCCATTGATTGATTGTCCGAACATTGATTGTTTTGAAGAATAGTACTTTTTGAGATATTCTCTGTTTGCAAATAACGTAGAATAGGAATATTCTGTCTAGTCTTTGCAAATAGTGAAGGGTAGGTAACGCAGACTTTTGTCCCCGTTGAAACCCGTCGTGCCTATCTTTATCTCCCCATTGATTGATTGATTGATTGTCCGAACACTAGTTGTTCGATATTGGTTCTTTGGAGGTATTCTCTGCTTACAAATAACGAGGAATAGAGATATTCTGTCTAGTCTTTGCAAGCAGTGAAAAGATAGGTAGTGCTGACTTTTGTCCCCGTTGAAACCCGTCATGCCTATCTTCTCCCCACTGATTGGTAGTTGGTTCTGCCCGGACCGCTTATTAGAGGTGAACCACCCGGCTCCACTGGAAGGCACCCCTAATAAGGACATGTTCACTAAATATGGACTAGTCGCCGTAGCTTATAGCAAGCTGTGGCATAAATATACCAAGAAGGACCCCGAAAGTCAGTGGCCACTGATGGGATCCTTCGACGACCGCAAGATAGAAGCGCTAGAAGTAGCTCTGCGTAGCAATAAGACGACGCCTACTATGCTTGACAGTATTGGCATGTGGCGCAAAGAAGCGACGCAACGGAAAAAGAGGGAAGAAGTAAAAGCAGAAAAGGAATTACGAAAGGCAGCTCACCTAGCCGCTAAAAAGTTAGAAGAAGACATAAAGGAGAGAAGGGAAACTAAACTAAGACAGGAGCCCGAAACCTCAGGCCAGTACGCTGTTAGGACCCCTTCTTTGCTCTACCCTGTATTGTCCTCCAAGCAGCAAACGAATGACGAATTACTGTTAGGTCCCCCGACCATTTACATGCCCCCTCCGTATGCACCCTCCCAATCGGTAGTGCAACACCCACAACCCCCGAACACGAACGAAAGCAGTACAGGGGCCTCGGCCCTCACGGCCTCCGCGCCGGCTGAGCCTCTTGTACTGAACCTAACGTCGACTACAACGCTAGACGACCATGAGATAGGAAAGAAAGAGTCCACCAGAATGAATCGGTTAACTAAAGATGAACGAGCAGGAATTGACAAGATAGTAGGGACGCTGGTGGAGCGAAAAGAAAGTGAGGAGTATATAACGGACGTGTATAAATCGTATGCCGACAGCCGCAGACGACACTTCGTCGTACGGCTCTGTTATCACACCCTGAATACATATGAGGATAGGTACCACGATAAAGGTCCCGAAGGCCTAGCGGCCCTATATAGGAAGGTAGACATTGGGGAAGAAAGAGAGGGCGATGTAACGAACCTCTTCACTCGTACACTCGAGGTCTACCGACACCTTAAAGAACATGGACAGACAACCAAAACAGAAACCCCCATAGCAACTAAGCCCCAGGGAGGAAGGGCCGATGCCATGATGCCCATTAAAGAAGCTGCCCCCTATTGGGTCCCCCCACGGGGTCAGGGAACGCACGACGACATCAACCACCAAGATGCGAAGGGAAGGGTTGTATATAACTGGGTCTACCAGCCGTGGGACCGGCAAGATATTTTGACCTTTAGAAAGACCCTACCCGACTTGAGAAAGAACCCGACTGCCTTCTACACTGAATTAGGCACAGCCTTAGGCTCAACGGTAATGACGTTAGCAGATATCGACTTGTTCTTTGGGCTATGTCTGCCGGCTGATGTGTGGAAACAAATCCGGAAAGTTGACCACGCTGAGCCGTTCGGATATACCTGGGTACAACTCGATACCATAGATAAACAGCGAGAACCTGGACAGAAACCCCCGAAAGCCATCTTAGAGCTCCCAGACAAGATTGTACAAAAGCTGAAGACTCTAATCCCAGAAAGAAAGGTAGACTGGTCGATAGTGACGGCTTGCCGCCAGAAACCCCAGGAGGATGTGTCTGAATACTTCTCCCGATTCGAGACTGTGTTTTCCGATTACAGTGGCCAAGACATGACCACCGCAACCGGACACCACCTCTTTGTCCAGAATTATGTAAAGGGTCTGTCTCAAGAAGTCTCCCAGAAGCTACAGACCAGCGAGAGTAGTTGGGCAGCCTCCAAACCCGCAGCAATTCTCCAGATGGCCCAATACTACGAAAATCAGAAGAACGAGAACGATAGGGCGTCAGAGAAGAAGAAAAAGGAATTAAAGGAGAGGGTGATGATAGCACAGTTGCAAGGGGTGACCATAGGAAGGGAACCCCCAAAAGAGAATTACCAACCAACCGCCCCTAGAAAGCTACCCCCTAGAGACCATACACCTACACCCTACAACGGACGGAGAGACTTAGATGGAAATCAATGTGCGTTCTGTAGAGGGTTCGGACACTGGAAATCCCAGTGCCCGGTCCTTCTGGAAATAAACAAGAATAGGGACCCCAGAGACGCAGCATACGACCACAGAAATAGAGGACAGGGACGAGGGCACACGAACAACACCATCAACGACAGGCCAGGCAGACCAAACACCTTTGATCGCCCCCGCCAAAACCAGTGTCAGCAGTCCGACTATGAGAGCATTCATGACTTCGCATAGGACCGCCAGGGGCAAGGGAGGGATCCAGTCGAACTCCGTGTTGACCAGCAAGGTCCTTACGTCACCGCTAAGGTCTTGGGCACAAAATCTCCATTCCTGGTAGATACTGGGGCGACACGTAGTGCGTTATCTAAACGACTGATTCCTAGGGCACCCTTGTCTGGCTCACACGTAACCTCAATAGGCTTTGACGGAACGCCCTCCACTAACCCCTTATCAGCACCAATCTCCTTTGACTTAGAAGATAACACCACTGACACGACCTTTCTGCTCTCCTCCAACACCCCCGATGCTATTATGGGACTTGATTTGCTAAAACATTTTCGAGCCACTATCAGATGCTCCCCAGACGGAGTTCGAGTCATCCTACACGATAACCCAGATCTGTCCAGACCCTGTCACACTCGGCGTATGCTCTCTATAACCGATGCTGATATGTCCCTACTCGACACATTACCTTCACATCTATGGGCTAAAACCGACTCAGATGTAGGGCGCATGGTGATCGACCCGGTACACATAACCGTCCGACCGGACGCAGTGCTCCCAAAGCTTCCACAGTATCGGATATCACCCGAAGGCGAGAGGGCATTGGTGGAAATCATCGAGTCCCTGGTCGAGGCAGGAGTGGTAGAAGAAGTAGTGAGTAATGTTTGCAACAGCCCTATCCTACCCATTGTAAAGAAGCAAGGCGAGGGGGATGAGAAAGCCTACCGTTTCATTGTTGACTTGCGAGAGGTTAACAAAGTAGCCATACCCCAGTACCCCGTAGTCTCAGACATCACCACCATCCTCACCCTGATTCCATCCACCGCCACCATCTTTACTGTTATTGACCTCAAGAACGCATTCTTTTCCATCCCCATCCACCCAGACAGCCGCTACCTGTTCGGCTTCACTTTAAAAGCCCGTTCGTACAGATTCTGCAGGGCACCCCAGGGCTACACTGAGAGTCCCAGTATTTACAGCCAAGCCCTCAAGAGGCAACTGGATGCAGTCCAACTGCCCGATGGAGTGGTATTGATACAGTACGTCGATGACATTCTTTTGGCGGCCGACACCACTCCTCTTGCCGTCACAGCCACCATTCACCTCCTCCGCTTCCTTGCGGAGAACGGTCACAAGGTCTCCAGAAAGAAATTGCAATTCTGCCATCCCCAGGTAACTTATCTAGGCCACCTACTATCCAAAGACGGGAGGAAACTTACCCCTGACCGAATTCAAACCATCCTAGAAACCCCTGTTCCCAAAACTCAGAAGCAAGTACGATCCCTAGTGGGCCTCACTTCCTTTTGTCGACAGTGGTTGCCAAACTTCAGTCTCACCATAAAGCCTCTGCTTTCCCTGCTGGCTAAGGATGTCCCCTTCCCCCTCCCCTGGACACCCGAATGCCAATCCTCCTTCAAAGAATTACGAGACGCCCTCTGCTCGGCCCCAGTCCTAGGAACCCCAGACTACACTAAACCTTTCTCCCTCTACACCCACGAAAGGGAGGGATGTGCGTTGTCTGTCCTAACCCAGTCCATAGGCCCTAAGCAACGCCCTTGTGCCTACTTCTCTGCCACTCTCGACCCCGTAGCCAGAGCCTTGCCCGCCTGCCTTCGAGCAGTAGCCGCCGCTGCTGTCTCTATCCGACAAAGTGAGGGGATCGTGCTCTCGAACCCCCTCACAGTATTGGTACCCCATGCTGTTGATACCCTCCTGAACCAAACCAAGACTCAACACCTGACTAGCGCACGACTGATTGGGTATGAACTGACTCTGCTTGCACCCCATATCACATTGAAACGATGCACCACTCTGAATCCAGCTACTCTACTACCTCTCCCTGACGCTGACCCCAATGCATCCCCTATACATGACTGCGTGACCCTCACCGACGAACAAACCAAGAGTAGGGTTGACCTCCGGGATACTGCCTTCCCGGACCCTGACGGAGAACTGTGGGTGGATGGCTCATGCATCAAGCTCCCTGATGGCACCACCTCAGCTGCCTATGCAGTCACCACAGCTCGAACAGTTGTTGAGACAGCCCGCATCACACAGCGATCCGCACAGGCGGCTGAACTAATTGCCCTCACACGAGCCTGCATCCTGGCAGCAGGGACAACCGCAAACATTTACACAGACAGTCAGTATGCCTTTGGGGTAGTTCACCACTTCGGGCTCTTATGGAAAGAGAGGGGATTCTTGACTTCTCATGGCACACCCATCCTGCATGGAGACCTAGTCTCTGCCCTGACCGAAGCAGTCCTCCTCCCCACACGGTTAGCTGTGATCAAATGCCAGGCACACAAGAAGGTGACAGACATTATAGGTCAGGGAAATGCACTAGCTGACATTACTGCCCGAACCACAGCCGAGAATAGGTCCACGACCCGTATGTACGTGACCAGGTCACAAACTGAGAAATGGAAGGATGCTAGGGAAACGATTAGGGATATCCAACTAGCCAGCACACCACACGAATTAACTGAATGGGCCCGGGTAGGATTGAAGGACGATGACGGTTGTTGGCGAACTAAAGACTCGAACAAATGGCTGCTACCCGACTCATACTTGATCCCCATGCTGACCATGGCACACTCCCCCGCACACATAGGGTCTGCCCCCATGATCGAACTCATCTCCAAAGTCTGGCACAACGACAGAATACCAGACTCAGCCAAACGTCTGGTCCAACAATGCCTAGTATGCCTCCAACACAACCCTGGGAAAGGAACTGCTGTACCCCGGGGAGGGTTTGGGGTCCCCAATCACCCCTTTGAAGTCCTACAAATGGACTACGTCCAGCTAGAAAGGTGCCAAGGTTTAAAGTATGTGCTTGTCGTTGTATGTGCCTTCAGCAAGTGGGTGGAAGCCTACCCGACCCATGATAACACCGCTATGACTACCGCAAAAGTACTACTGAAGGAATTCTTCCCCCGATACGGCCTTTGTCGAATTTTGTGGAGCGACAATGGCCCCCACTTCGTAGCCGAAGTTATCCACCTCATCTTAAAAGGGTTGGGTGTAAAACAGAAGTTCCATGCGGTCTTCCATCCCCAATCTGCAGGCCTGGTTGAGCGACACAATGCCACATTGAAGCTTAAGATAGCAAAAATAGTCGCCACCACAGGACTAAGATGGCCAGACGCTCTCCCACTAGCATTGCTATCAATGCGTTCCACCCCCACCAAACACCACTTAACCCCCTACGAGGTCGTCTTTGGGCGGCCCATGAACCTTTGGACTGCACCAAAACCATCATCCATCCACGACGTCCCGGACGTCCTCATGTCTGACTATTTGTATAACCTAACTAAGACGTTGTCTGTTATCCACCAGCAGGTGCTGCACGCCATTCCCGATGTTTCCAGGGGCCCGGGACACGACATCCAACCCGGTGACTTCGTCTTAGTGCGTAACTTCCAGCGCACCAAGAGTCTGGAGCCCCGGTGGACGGGCCCCCTGCAAGTCCTGATCACCACCCGAACAGCTCTTCGAGTGGAGGGGAAACGCAATTGGCTGCATGCACACCACTGCAAGAAGGTATCACCGACCCTGACAACCACGGACAACATCACCACCCAAGAGGAACTACTGGACAAAGACCGACCATCCCTGAACCGCTGCCCGGATACAGAGACACTTGAGTTGATTGAATATCCCGATCCCACTGTGCCATCCAAAGAAGGGTATAACTTGCGACGAAAGGAGAGAACTTCGGCTAAGCAGACCACAGGCTAAGTGGAAATCTCAGAACGGTAGCCTAGTCACCTAAAAGGCCACCAGGAGAGAAACTAAAACAAAGTCTGTGGTTCTGCCCGCTACCGAGTCTCTTGAAGGTGATGGAAGCGCCCGACATGAAGATGATGGAAGCAACCGGACGTCCGAAGATCCACTACAGAAACCCAAAGACTGACCGAATGCACAGCTTAAAGACTATTGCACTTTTCATTACCCTTCTCTTTTGCCTTCTCCTCGTGGTCACCTTCTGGATCATGGAGGAGAGCACACCCGCTCATAAGACATTACTGACCACCGTTCAACCTACCACCACGAAAGAACATCATCTGATCTCGCTTTCACCCCAACTCCGAGAAAGGCGTAAGGAGTTCTGGAATAACTCTTTTGTGCAGTTGCTCCACCAACACAATCTTGCTACCAACGCCACTAATTGCTGGATCTGTGGACTGCTACCACATGCCACTGGACACTCTATCCCTTTCATCCCTTCACCTTTTTCTGTCCATGGTTCCTGCCTCGCCTGGCTAATCCTCCTGCAAGAAAGCTACAAGGACAATGCCACTTCCGGCAGAACCATGTCACACTTTTACCATGGGTTCTGGCTGAACAAAACTGGAAGAACTTCTGCCCTCTTCTGCCCTCTGAGATCGAACACTTCCTTTCACATGGACATCCCTGCCAAAGAACGAGTTGAAATGCAAGTGTTCAACAATCCAGCCAGACCCACCTTCTCTTACCTCCGGAAACGGACGGCCGCCACCCTAACAGTGGCCCTGTCCGTCATCAACATCACTGGGTCTGTATGCCTCGAAGGCCTGGGGGCACAGCTGGTGGGCCACAGCTCCTGCCTCATCACCCGAACATTGGACTCAGTTGACCCACCCTCCTTTGTTGCCTCCCCGAATATGTACTTCGTCTGTGGTACTAAGGCCTACACCTGGCTTCCGAAAGGTTGGGGAGGCACCTGCTACATCGCCTTTGTCCTTCCTCCGACGTATGTGGCTCCAGCAAACCATCACCGACAGAAACGGGCCAAAGACATTGTGCAGACCGACTCCACCGGAGCACAGTTCATGGACGCAGTCAAAGGCCTTGTTCCACTCTGGGGTCCGATGGCAAACAGCCGTGCCATCCGCCACTTAACCCAGGCAGTCGAAACGGCAATGAACATTACAGCTGGCGCCCTCGCCAACAACACCGCTGAGCTCAGGCCGTCCGCCTGGTGGCTCTCCAGAACCGCCTTGTTCTAGACGTGGTTCTGGCAGATCGTGGAGGAGCATGCCGCATCATTGGGTCCAGCTGTTGTACCTACGTACCGGATAACTCACCCTCAGTCTACAAAGCAATTGAACATCTCCACAGACTGTCCGCAGAGGTTCATCAAGAACAAGAAGAATGGTCACTGGGGAGTTGGTTTTGGGACACTATTAAAGGTTGGGGATGGAGGCTGTTTTCATTTATCCTGATACCGATTGTGTTACTATGTGGATGTTGCTTGGGGATTCAGTGTCTGCCACCTTTATGTTCGCTTTTTATGAACTGCATCTGCCCTAAGACTTTGGACTTTGAAACTGAGCGGATGAAAGCTCTGAACGAGGTGGAGGTACGGGGTATTATGGGGATAGATCCAAACTAGGCAAGCTGGCGAGACATGTTAAAAGGGAGGACTGTGGAAATTTAGCGTGCAAACTGAACATTATCTGCGCCATCTTGCCTCTCCCCAGCGCCACGCACAACGAATGCACGGCCGCCATTTTAGGCACCCCGCTCTCTCCCCGCTCACTCTCGACCGCCAGCGCTTTCCCCTGGCGCTGCAAGCATCCCCCGCGCGCCGGCCACCCCCGCTCTCTCATACAGGCCATAAACCCTCTCCTTCTGCGCGACCCTGCTACGGAACCACTTCCAACCGACAACCCATACATGGTCATGCCTCTCCTTTGATAACCCCCTTCCTCTGCGCCCCATTGTCTGAACTGGTCCCAGGCCATCACCTAGCCCTGCGGATGCAGTTTACTGCCCCTACTGTAAGGGAAACACCCCACATCAAAGGGATTACAGTAGATCAAAGCCCCTACCCCCTGAGACCCGGCCAGTTGCACACACCCCCGGGAATTAGCGGAATTCCCTACTGCGCGATAGCCATCTCCCACTGCGGGTAGGGTGGGAACTTCTACTGTATCTATGTGTGGGATCGGATCTGAGCCGGGGCTTCAGGGGATGTTCTTTCAGGCATCAAGGGAATCTCAAGAATGTACTATATGTAATAAAGCAATAAACCAGTGTATAAGAGACCAGGTCTCAGAGATGCAGTTAGAGCACCTCGTGACGATACCTTGCTGTCTGATCTGATGTGTTCTGCTCCGACGGAATAAAACTTTGTTTCCTGCCTTCCAGTCTCCGGCGCCTGCCTCTTTTATTGGTAAATTATCGAGTGGTATGAGAGGCGATTACCGCCGGGCAAATACTTGAAAGATTATCAACTGAAACTGCCGCTACCATTTAACAGAGTCCAGTGGGAAGTTCTTGCTTCTGAAGATCAAGACCTCTGTCTTGTCGTGTTGTGCCCTAGGCAGTTCTCCTTCGTCCAGTCTGCGATGCTGGCATTGCACTCGTGGAAGCTGCTCCTGGTGTTGGTGGGGTCTTCAGAGAGGGAGGGGATGAGTTGCGTGTTGTCAGCATAGGAGCTGATGTTAAGTCCGTGGGATCTGACCATGGTGGCTAGTGGGGTCATTTGGGTGTTGAATTGGTTGGGTTTGAGAGACCGTCTCTGTGGTACTCTGAAGACGATTTCCTTGGGTTCAGTTTGAAGTGTGCAAGTCGGTTTGACCGGCTAACCTGCTATGGTCAAATTGACATGCGTAGTTCAAACTCTCCAACCCAGCTGGCTTAGAGAACTAGGTTGGAAAGCAGGTGCAGGCCTTCAGTGCTTTTCGGAGTCCTGAGACAGCCGGCTCTAGCCACTCCAGACGCTTTACTCATGCTGCTTAAGAGCTTGAGAGCTTCATCTGGATTGGATGCATCTTGCACTCCAAGTAGTCTGGAGCCAGGAACATCGAGGACATGCTGCAGGCAGTGTGGTAACTTAAACTTTTATTTACCTCTCACCTGCACTCTAACTGCGCTGGGCACTATAGCAGCATGCTGCAGTCCTAACACAGGCATTTGTACCATAATCCCTGAGAGCGAACAGCGCATTTACGTGAAGGGAAAATGTTCGGAGAGGGTGGTGCGCTGAGCTTAAGGATGGAAACACTTCAAAACCTTGAGAGATG
This sequence comes from Triturus cristatus, assembly GCF_964204655.1. Taxonomy (NCBI): domain Eukaryota; kingdom Metazoa; phylum Chordata; class Amphibia; order Caudata; family Salamandridae; genus Triturus; species Triturus cristatus. Next base: position 47,530,198 of record NC_140589.1, read on the forward strand.
CCTATCCATTGTACAAAGAGCCCCATAATTACTCAGTTATCAAATGAAAGTGACCTCCCAGTGAGAGGTGTGTGGCTGTGTCCATCAATGGGTCAAGATGTGTGTTGGACAACATAAGTCAAAAAAATTTTGAGCAGACACATCCATTTCTCTCCTTGTAATACATTAGTTTAGCTTTTTTGCCTCTGTTGGACTTGGCCCTTTTTGGCAGGTTTACCCCTGAACTTTTTGCCTTAAACTCTGACATAGTGGAAGTGGTTTTAGGCCCCTTGGCACTTTAGCACTGTGGCCCAGTGTAAAGTGTGGGTGCTCTCTGAGTGTGTGTGGTGAGATTGGCCTGCCCTCCCAGCAGGAATGCATGGGGGATATGTGTGTCCATGGTAATTCCTGGTATGAGAGGAGTGCAGGGGCGAGTTTAGTATGTATGAACTTGTGAGGATAAATGCTGCGCAATGGTGTGCGCAGATTTATGGTGACTGGTGGAGAAATGCCACTTTTAGAAGTTGGCATTTCTGTGTACTGTGTGTCTGCCTGCCTAAAGTGAATTACATGTCTGGCTTGTGATTGACAGGAGCTGAGAGGTGTGGATGGCTCCAGGAGACAGGGTGAGTCAGCCCAGGGATGAATAAAGAGATCTGCATCTAGATGGGAGGGAGGAGTTGCGCCTGGGACCTGAATAGGGCTGTGCCTTCCCTCCACAATGCTGGCTCCGCCCCCTGTGATGTGTCTGATCACTGCGCCCCCACCTGACAAAGGGGAGAGGAGCTGGGCAAAACAAAGTGCTCCAAATACCCTCTAAACCAGTTTTGACTGGTATCCCCCAAGCCCTGTGCTGAGACACAAAGGGATTGTCTGATATAAATATAGGGGCTGTGACCCCATGAAAATGTTCAGTGTGCTGTAGTTGGTGCTGTTTCTGCTGGGGCGGCTGTTGCTGGGGCCCGGGGGAGGGGGGCTGCCAGGAGGGCTTGCCTCCCTGGGCCTTGCATTGCCCTTAAATCACTACAGGACCTTCTGCTTCTAGTGCCCTGGGAGCGCTATATTTTTAATTTGACCCAGAGGAGCGCTGGAGCTCCGCAGCGCCGAGCTGCACAGGATCCCTGAGGGAATACCCAGCATAGGGATTACCCTGTCATGCTGCTCTTGGAGCGGGTGCCCACCTCGCAATGACGTGCTGTTGAGCGGGAGCCCACCCCGCTTTATTATTTACTTTCCGGGTGCCCACCCCGTTTATGCCTTCTTTTATCTAGATGGCGGGTACCCACCCCGCATGTGGCTTCAGTTAAGAAGGGAGCCTACCCCGTATTGCAGAGAGAAGAGGAAATGGCCGCTGCGATCTTGCGGCGACCAGGAAGTCAGGCAACCTTGCATGCCGAATGGCGGGACTTCCGCGTCAGTGGAGGGAAGCCCGGCCAGAAGCTGGAGGTCGGGAGCCTCGCGGGCTCCATATCGAAGTGCTTGCGGGGCTCCCGGGAGTGGAAAGAGCCCCGCAAGCGCAGCAGCATATTGGTGTACCAGTGGAGGGGGCCTGAGGAACATTGTTGGTGTCTGCCCCTGCCGCATCCAAGAGAACTCCTGGGTCCCAGGAGGGGGCCCGGGCGGAAAGCAGCAACGCGGCTCCAGCGCGAGGGAGACAGAGAGCTGGTGAGTAACTGCTCTTTGTGTTACTGCCTGTTGGAGGACAGATGCAGGCACAAGGTGCCGAGTTGCTGAGCGGGCCCGCAGTTGCGGGCCGCTCCAATGGTGGGGCATCTTTTGTTTACAGAGCCCGTGCCATACCCACGTGAGAGCACCGTAGTGCCGGGCCCCTAGTTTAATTTGCCGCTGCCACGCTTTGGGGGCATGTGTTGTTTAAAGAGCCAGTGCGCTGCAACGTTTGGGGGGCAAGTTCTTTTTGATGCATAAGAGAGCCACAGAGGGCCCAGTGACGTGGGGGCCATACCGAGGCACATTGTCGGTGCCTTGGTGGTCCCGCCAGAGAGCGGGCTGCCCCAACGATGGGGGCATATGTTTTAGTGCCACTTGCGTTTTCAGAGGGCACAGAGGTGCCGGGCCCCTCCTTTATGCAAAGTGCCACGAACTGGGCACAAAAGAGAGAGAGTCCCTGAGAGGGACCAGAGGCACAGAGGTGCCAGTGAGTTTCCCAGTTGCCCAGCAAGTAGTGGGCAGCTGCTACGTTTAGGCTTGCACAATGGCGCAAGTGGATTCAGCTGTTAGGCAGCAGATCTGACTTTGGGACATAGGGCGTTTGAGCCCCCTTGAGAAGGCCAGTTGGCCAGAGGGACTGGGAGGTTTGTAGGGCTCCAGGCCCTAATGTGATTTATGCCTCTACTATGGTCTTTCTTAGGAGACTATGTGCTAAATGTGATTTATGTGGTGCTAGGAGATGTGATTCATGTACTTTGATTTACGCACCCTGTTTTATGCATAATGCATTTATGTGTGAGGTTATTGTCTAATGCGTTTAGACTTATGAGGTTATTGCATAAAGTGGTTATGCTTATGAGGTTGGCGCTGAAGGTATTTCACGCCTAATGTGATGCTGCTAGCATAATATGATTTACGTTGCAGGAGATGATGCTAAGCACAGTATTTACCAGTAATTACTGGTTGTGTTCTATATTTATTATTAGTTCTACATGTACTATTTGTCCTTCTGATGGTTCTGACAGTGGCCCAGGGCCGGACTGGGAACTGAAATCAGCCCTGGCAAATTTTGTCAGAACAGCCCCCTTCCGGCGCATAGCGAGCAAGCGCAGCAAGCAAGCCCGGCCACTACTTGGGAGGTTTGGTGGGGGGGGGGGGGGGGGGGGGGGTACCCCCTCCAAGAAAAGTTTGGAAAAAGACAGACCAAAATGGTGAATTTTACAGCACATTTTTCATTACATATTCAATTGTATCAACTTTCAAAGCACAGTAAATAGTAGATGATGACCTTAAAGAGCAGCAGGTTACCCACCCAGTCATATGTACCCATAGACATTCTTTCAAAGAGCACCAAAAATAGACATGAGTAGTGAATCAGAGGGAACAAAGTAAAATTCAGACCAGCCCCCACATGGGGTGTAGCGAGCAAGCGCAGTGAGCAAGCACTACTAGGGGGAGTTTGGGGGGTTGTCCCCCCAAGAACATTTTGGAGACAGAAAGGCCAAAACAAAGCATTCTTCAACACATTTTTCATTACATATTAGATTGTATTAACTTTTAAAGCATAGTAAATGATTACCTTATGGAGCAAGTGTCCGTGCTCTTAACCTCTTCCATGCTCATGACGGCTCCCGGCCGTCATGAGTCACTGTGGGCGTGTGCTCATGACGGCGGGCAGCCGTCGTGACCACGCCCGCCATTGGAATGTCTAGCGCTGCGGCGGAATAACCGCCGCAGTGAAGAGGTTAAATGCGGATATATATGAACTTGGCTTTATGGCATTCTCTGTTTTATATCCTTTGTCTGTTATGCGTATCGATTATCCTGTGATGATTTTCAATGTTTTTAATTAATCGAGCAAATAAATGAAGTACCTTGCACCTCAAAGAAAATAGCTCTGCCCCCGCATTTGCAACACGCTACAACAGAAAACAATCAGAACTCCTCATGGGCAAATTTCATACCTACTTCATATATTGTTGCTTTTATTATATTCACTTTCAAAATTACATCAAAACATAAACGTTTGATAAAATATTGCTGGAACAAATATGTTTACCGTTTGTGTCTGCAAACACATGAACTGATTAACAGTTTTTCAATCAGTAATTGCCAATGATTTTCTCAGAAAAAGTCTATAAAACAATACATAACAGAAGAAATCGATATTTATAAGAAGACTAAAACCAGGTACAGTACTCATTAAAGCACTTCTTTATAACGTTAATAATAATTTTACGATTTAAAATGCAATAAATTCCTAAATAATAATTGTATCCAAACGTAAAGAAGCTATTTTGCATCTATGTAGTATAAAAGGTAATACAAAGATAACATTTCTGCTCCAGTTACAACATATTAATTGTTATCTAGAAAAAAACACGTGTTTGCTCTCCTAGTACAATGCATAATTCACGACAGATACATGCATGTTTCTAACACATGGCTGTCTAATACCGTGACTGGGTCTGTCTGTCTCTGACATGACGTGTGTAGGTAGGTGTCAACGACAGGGCGAGCAGGACTGATTTAATTACGTGGAACAGGTGTGGAGATCATCGTGAGAGGACAGTTGAAAGAGACTTTTGAAATGCTTTTGTGCCTCCGCTCTGCATTTTCTGTAACATTAAACCTTGCACTAAAGACGGTCTTGCCTCAAATTCAGTCATGAAGAAGCATGCATAAGTGATGGCATGAAAAATCCAAAATGGCGTCCAGTGGGCCTCCACTGCCACACATTGGAACCAAGACAATATATCACGGTTACTAGAGTTACGGCTACAGTACAAACACTAAAGTAACAGACTGACGGTTTTATATTTAACGTCGGTACTATGGAGAGCATTTTCCATCAACCTCAGAAGAAGGAAAGACAGCATTCACACTGCTGGGAATTGAGCCTGCCAACTGTATAGCGCACAGGACAGAGCTGTAACCACGTGACTCAATGGACTGTTCTTGCTAGTCGGAAAAGTGAAATAAAAGGAATTTGGGTGTAAAGTGGAAATATTTCAGCATTGCATACCTCTTTGCTCTATGGAGCTGCTGTATTTGCCAGCACCAGTACTAAGATTTTGCCACCCCCTCCATGGTGTTGAAGTTTTTCAGAGCTTTCCAGCCACTGGAAACTGGAATGTGTATCCAATGCTTTTGACCGCTATGGAAAAGAGAAGGACAGGAAACAAAACAGTCTGAACTAAAACAGGTCTAATCCCAATACGCAGTACCGTGCTGATAGCTTTATTTCGTAATTTCCAGGCCGGTTCAAATGTGTGCCTAGAAGGCACATTACCAGCACTGAATTTACAAGTTCATAATTGTTGTCAGATTTAGATCCAAAACAAGATCATATCCTCGGAAAGGCGTTAACTTCCCTGTTTACTCCTACTAAGCCCGCCCCAAAATGGCCTTCCCCTTTGGTATCTTAATAACGTTTTTATTGTGTCCTGGACCTTTTTTAAAATGACTAATTAAATATTGTTGTTTTCCCTTTGGTTTCTTCTGGGCGGTTACAGTTGGCTTTCACTACACTTTACATAAACGCATATGACTAAAGTTTAAGTGAGTAACATACAATGCTCTGCCTTGACATACCCAAAAGACACCACCCTTGCAAAATCTTTTAGTTTTGATGACAAAACCTTTGTGGAGTCATGCGATCATTTGCGCTGTTTGCCACTTGTTTCAAAGTATCGGATTTCTTCCTTTCCCAAGGGATTTACTTATTCTCCTCTCCACAGATGTTAGGCTGATTGCTGTATAGTTATTGGTTTATCGGTGGCCAGAGATAACATCTATTCAGATGTTTAAGGCAACATTAATCACGGGGGCGGCATCTTGAGGCCTTTCAGGGTATCCCACGAACAACGCCGAGGCGCCAACACCCCGCCTAGCAGATGGCAGACTCTATGATGGGAACGACGAAAGCTGAAGCTCCATTTAAATGTGTTGTGCGCATTATATACACACAGCCTGTTACCACCCCGCTCCGCCCTAAGCCTGGCCAGCAAGCTCGAGTGGTTGTTCTATAAGTGATAAATTGGTCTGTGTGTATAATGATAATTACATGTCAGTGACCCAGGGTCTCATAAGGAGGGCCTAACCGTTTTGTCACTGTGCCACAGATGGCCCTCGACATGTTCACTCCTCCCTCTGTGCTCCTACCATGATTGCCCCCTACATTTGTTCCCAGGGTTTGTAGCCCTTATCCATTTCCAGGTACCACCCGATGCTTTGCCCTAAGATATTATAATTTGTTTAATACAAGTTATTTATTTTCTTTTTTTTAAAGGCGCAGTAACTCGGAATGTGTAGAGACATACAGAAAGATTCTAGGACGAGTATTGGAGGCATTCGGGGGCTCTTGCAGTCAGCACGGTGAGAGGTTGCCTGTTGACACTTGGAGATGGCAGTTTTAAGTGGGGGCATCTGGAGCGGACAGTGAAGACAGAACTATTTGCAATAAAAGGACACCCGGGGGCTTGGGCAGACACTAGGAGCATGGGGGTGCAGAGTGAGGGCACAGCGTGGTAGTGGCATTGGGCACTCGGGTGGCTGAGAGAGCCAGTTGAAGGGGCAATGAGAGAAGGAAGAGCATGTAATTGACTAGGGCCAGGGAAGGTCATCGGGTGCAAAAGTGGGTGTCTAGGCGGAGTAACGGATGGAAATTGGCAATGGGGCGTGGAGAGGGGGAACCTGCAGCCCACGAGGTGCCTAGGGAAACTGGAGAAAGTGGTGGAGCATCTAGGCTGGGCCTAATGGCTTTTTGCTTTTAATTGCGGCCCGGTCACGAGTCTCGCGACGCCCCCAGAGCCTGGCCATGAATTCAATGCAAACGACTGGTGGAGACTCATCTAGGGGACAGACGGGCGCCGCGGTCGGGTCAGTCACCTGTGGCTGCGGGCGCCGGGCGGCAGGTTAGAGTAGAGAAGAAATAATTAAATTATGGGGTGCCCCAGGCTCCGCTCCAGGCCAGCCTCTCTTTCAGTCGTCTCTGCCTCCTAGTCACGCTTGTGCGGACACCAGACCCCACCCCAGGGGTGAATGATTGTACTGCGGCACACAGACTCACTGAGATAGACGTCACTGAGCGCCGCGCATCACCGTGCAGCCATCCAACACAGGTCAGAGGTCACAGGTGGATTTAATAAATAAAATAAAATTGGGTGACGTAACGGACACTGTCCCGGACGGTGTGTGCAGCACCAGCAGCTGCATTTTATGCAGATTGTGCTTGTTGTTTTCTCGCTCAGGGACAGGGTTCAAATCGGCCCAGCAACTAAACCGGCCCCCTGTCACCAAAACGGCCCCCACCCCGTCCCGCCTATCGGGGGATTGCCCGGTGTCCGGAATTGCCAGTCCGGCCCTGCAGTGGCCCAATTGGCCCTGTCAGGTGTATATAATCCCTTGTAAATATGACCTAGTGCCAGGTGGTACCATGTATATTCCGTGTTTACTATTCTAATGTGTTATGAGAATACAAAGGCTATTTTTGATATAGCCTTGTGTGGAGTTCTTTTTGTAGTGTGCCTGGGATGTTGTTGCTGTGTGCGTGCGCAAATGCTTTACACATGGCCTCCGGGATAAGCCTGACTGCTCGTGCCAAGCTACCAAGTGGGTGAGCAGGGGTTATCTTTGGCGTGTAACTCCCTTGCCCTGACTAGAGTGGTGGTCTCTGCTGGCTTTGACGCAAGCCTTAGCCAACCAGAGATCCCATTTCTAACAGCCTCAAATACCATTTTCCAGTTAAAGCTGTATTCAAAACGTATGTGTAAAGAACACAGCATAGGACGGACACACGACAGAGAATAAACCGCTGTGTTTGCACAGCTTAGTGAGGAGGTAGGCGGCGACTTACCGAAATATTGCTACAGAGGGTGCATAGGTGATAACCAGGGAACGGGTGGGCACAGTGGTATGAGAAGCTCCCAACCGGGAACAGTGTGCACATAGTGTGTGTATAGAATTGGTGACAGACGGGGCTGGGGTGGGGCTTGGGCGGCGGGGTGCCTTCCGGTTTGGTATCTTTGTGTACCTCCACTGTTTGCTACCAGAACTTTGAGACAGGATTGAAGACCCCCCTATCCCCTCCCCCGCTAATACCATTCCCACCCCAAAATAGAAGGCCTACTTGAAAATGACATTACAGGATAACTTAGCAGGTACATTTCTAAATGGTAGGTCACAGACTGAAATGTACCTGTTCTTGTTAGAGTGGTTTCATAATTTTTTTTAATGCATTGTTCACCTGTCCATTCCTTGTTGCAGGGATTCTGCTTTTGCACAGAACTATGCGCAGGAGACCAGGACCTCAGAGAATTGTGGTGTACCAGAAAACTCCCCTCAGAACCCAGAACCCTTTATCCGACTAGCTTAGTATCTCATTCGTTAACCTAGATCTAGCTAGGTGGTCCCAATGTATAGACAAACCAGAACAAGCGACTTAGATATTTCTCAGGAGTGGTGGGAATCTGAAATACCTGTTCGTATTTATTTATTAGTCCACAACGGAATAATACAGACACGGTAAAGAGTCTATTTTATAAACCTCGCGTCCTAAGATGCAGTACTTTGGCTAACACTAGCAGACTAACAATACAGATCAGAATCATGAGCATTATTACAATACCATATAGAATGAAAGGAGCAATCATACTATTAATGACAGTGGTATACGGCCACGCTCCTTTCACTATAATCTAATACATTATTATTATTAGACTATTAGAAGGTCTCTTAGGCTAACAGGGGGGACCCCATACCGTATAGATCAGCTTAGTAGAATCACATCAAAGGATCAGCTCTCACAGCATACATCAGCTCTTCTTGTTCGAATGAATGTAAAACCAAACTGTTCTGCAATATTAAAGACGCTCGTCCTTCAAACATTGGCAGCTGTATGCATGATATGTCTAACAAGTGTCTACGATCAATCTAAACACAACACTCTGTACCTTCTAGTGACCCAGACGCGTTCTTTGCATGATGTACAGACCAAGGGCACATTTCACGGTTAAGAATGTATAACAACCGTTTGTTATTCTGTAGGGCAAAGACGAGTCAGCATTTTACAAAATGAATAACACATAACAACAGTGTCGTGTGCAGCGCAGCAGAAACAACAAGCTTGCTTGTTAACTATGATCTCGGTTATGCTAACTTAGTGTTGTAAATAGGGCGTGGCTTAGTCCATCTCACACCCCCCCATGATCGGAGCACTAACCAATAGGGATACATTTATCAAGAACGCAGAGTTCAAGTGACTTAGAACGGACTCAAGGACATACAAGATAAGTGTAAAGTCCGATAATAAAAAATGTTCGTTTAAAAAATGAAAAAATGATGTGACAAAAGGTAAGCCAAATTTTCGTAGAAATTTAACAATTCTGGATGCAAGCTGCATTGACAATGGCAATCAGTCAATCCATGAAGGTATATGCACCGTAAGTTGCGACTGCTTCCAAGAGGAAATCATTGGAGCGTCCCGCAAAAGTATCAGCCATCCAGTTGAGCAAATGAAAGGAACATACATGTTCGTCAATTATCGGAGCATCCAGCACCATGATAGGACAACTGTCAGTCTCCTCAATATAACTCCTTTCAAGGAAATCAATAGCTGCCTCTCCGATATCCCAATTTCCACGGACTCCGTGTGCCGCACCTATAGCCATAAACGCGACACCAGAACAGTCGAATTCATGAGCCACTAAGGGACACATTAGTTCATCAAAATCCGGGTCAGGCGACGCCAAGTTTGACAGGCACAAGTCCAGAGCCCATTGGAAGGGACAATCTAGGCAATGAAAAACAGGTTGCACACACGTAAAATAGGGAAACCGGAAAGACAATCCATACTCGACGCTTAATACCGCCAGTGGTAAGGTGCCGTTGAAATCAAGCATCCGGCTACGAAGATGGAGCAAGCGCAGCATTCTGTCTTGCAGCTCCCTGTGTGCAGCCATAGCGAAGAGCGCAAATCAACAAAAGGATCCCAGCCACCAAAGCGAGGAGCAAGGGGAACCCTCCGAAGACACTCGAAAAAATAGAATGTAAAAATGCGGGGATCACACCAAAAACAGTCTGGAAAGATGTCACGAGGCCGGAGCCCACAATTTTAAAAAAATGAACAAGGCCAGTCGTAGACGAAGCATTAAAGATAGTTTGAATCAAAGTTCCAAAATGGAGGGGGAGGTCAGTATTTAAAAGAGCTTGTACCTCAGTGCGTGTGTTTGCAACATTAAGAAGAAATGTTTCACGCGATGAAGTTAACGCAACCTCCTTTTTAGACAAAAGAGCCCTTATTCTGCTCATCCTATTGAACTCCGCGTTCAAGGTTGGAATCACAGGCCAGATGGATATATCGAGTCGGCCTTGCGGGGGTGGGAAAAGGACGTTATTACAGCAAACTACTTTTTGTGTAACAGTCACTATGTAAGGAATACCCACTAGCATCCCACAGCAAGCTTCACTATTTAAAAGCAAATAACTACCGTTGGCAAGCAGCTTAAAAGAAGACGTTATAACTGGCATTGGAATTCCCTTTAAGACACAAGCTAAATTAGGAGCGTGTATATTGCAAGCGCCATGTAATTGTATATGTCTGCAAACAACAGAGTGATCAGGAGCGGAACTGCATTCTTCACCTTTTAAGTAAACTTCCTTGCCATCCCTCACGCATCTGTAAGTGAACGGAAGTGACCAAACTTTATGCAGAAACGCATCACCAAGTTGTTCGTATCTGCCGATGGCATAATGTTTCATGCACGAACTAATCTTGAACAAACTGAACGGTAAAGTTACTAATCCGTGTACTAACCACACGGCTGAATTTAACTCAGCTACAGAAAAAGGTAAAGGTTCTAATTTTTCAATGTGCAGCAATGCATAAGTAGCATCTTTCATGGACATGAACTGCTGTTTGTCAGTCAAATTAAACGGAAGGAACAACGATGAAATATTCATGTAATCCCAAGGGACTTTCCCTGCCTTTAACGTTTGCAATGTCCATGCAAACTGCATAATTGAACGCAATTGATTTTGACCATGATACAACACAGATACATCATCTTGCACAATGTCTACAACAGAAGAAACGATATTATCTAATGTATAAATTCTTGAAGACAATGTATTAATACTATTATCTATCACAGCCAATACTTTTTCCATATTGGCCTGGTCAATAGCACATAGTCTAGAAGCAGCCTCAATTTGCGACAACTTCCAAACTTCATTGTAAATAGCATAAGCCCATCGTTTAGATCTACCATTAACAGGACCCTTATTGAAATCATTCAAATCAATTTTTTCATTTAAACGTGACAAATGAAGTTTAACTGAAGTTAAGGTGGAATGTTGCAGCCATGACTGACATAACTTACCTACAGAGTAGGTAGTCACCGTGTGTGAAGATATGAAACGAGGGTCAACCCTAAGTTGTGTATACCCCGGGGTCAAATCTAGAAACCGACGTTGACAGGAATCTGAGCTTGTTTGCCATACCAGCCAACCCTCAGGATTCAATGTTGAAATATTGAAGGTGCCATTGGAAACAAGCGACTGCAACCCAGTAAGGGACAGATCTGAGTGATTTTCCCAACCAGGATAAGCACCCAGATCAGGGATCGAGGGGGAAATTAATTTTTTAGATATAGCCAATCCAAAACAGGTTGTCTGAAAAATAGATGAATTTAAAAATAAAATATGGTTAGGGATAAGACAGGCACGATGCAAAGCTTCTGTTCCTTGTACCTGCCACGGTTTAGTTCCCCAAACCGATTTAAGATCGATAGTAGCTTTCCATACGTCATAACCTCCAATAGCCAATTCCTCCATAAAGGCATTGGAATATAATAATTTGGTGTGTGTCAGTCTGACTTTAGAAGAGGGTTCTTCCGCTACCTTAAAATAAAAAGACTCAGGGTTTGACACACTAAAATCCGAAAAGTATGTGAATTTTTTCAATAAAGTGGCAGAGCTGCCAGGCATAGGGACAGGACAATGTTCCCATTGTGTGAAATTAACAAAATTTCTGAAAGTATTTGCTCTGTGTAGGAAATGTGTGCCATAATGTTGAAAACAAAACTGCTCCTCATAGTTTGCAGTATTTAAATACAGATCTTCAGCATCAAATGCAGCATAATATTTTAAACAGAAAACAGTGCTTCTATCGCTTGTACATCCCAATCATCTGAGCGGATTTTGTTTTTTAACTACATCACCCATAGAAACACGAAAAACAGTTGGCACATTAATAACTTCGGTGGGACCATGAATTTGAAAGTTCACCGCATCCCAAGCAATCCCATCACGTACAGGCCAGGCGGTGATGTTCACAAATTAATTGAATTGTAGAACGTTCATTCAGGTAGTGTCCATTGATAAGTCTAAAAAACACTACCACAAAGCCAATTGTCATGAATAAAAAAATACAAATAAGCACCATCCAGATGTAAGTCCAAGGTGCAACCAAAAAATGTCTCCTGAACCAGGCAAAAAATATAGAGATTTTGGAAGGGACAGTGGAAGTCAATGATTCAGTTTCAAAGGAAGAACGTGACTGGGTAACTGTTGTTGTATTTAAAAGGGGCAAAGCGACTTCCGTAGGATAAGCATACTCAGGATCAGCGGGCAAACCACCAGCAGTAGGTGGCCGATCAATAACTGTGATCATCTCAACGGAAACCTCAGGCACAACGATAGAGGGTGGCACCACAACATAGTTTCTCAGCATTGAAGGGCAGGAAACCGAAGGTGTCATACTATGGAGAATCGGCCACCCTGTGTAGCTTGACATTTTCAATTGAAATGTACCTTTTTTCTTTGCGACCAGGAAGTGGTGGTAAAACAACTGTACGTGTACCCAATACACCAAGCACCGGGACTGGTGCACGATAAGAGGGGCCAAACTCCTTCTTGTTCTCCACCTTCTCACGGACCAGATCACCAACTCGAGGTAGCCAGCCGACCACCGGAATCAGGAGCGCTTCTTCTGATGCAGAGGGCACGTGTTTTTTTGCCAGAGTGTCTCTTGCTTCTTGTAGATTCTGCAATACAGCACAGTGGTCATCCAGGTCAAAAGGGGCGGCAGCCGCCGCCATGTCTAGACCGTCAAGGTCCGGAACAAACATTCTCACCCCAAAGAGCATCATGTAAGTGGTCCTCCCACCCAGAGACCTTCTAGGGAAATTATTAAGTGCACGTTGGACGTCATACAAGTGGGCAAGCCAGTTCCGGCCTGTACCTAACACCTTGGCTGTCAATGATTGCTTTAGGTCACGGTTCATCCGTTCCACAACACTATTGCCCTCAGGCCGGTATGGAGACGAAAATTTGACTTGGACCCCCAAACTTCTCATAGCCTCTTTGTAAGCCTTAGAGGCGAACGCCGGGCCCTGATCAGAGTGAAGGGTACCACATGCAAAACTCCCTATAAAGACACGCAATGCTTTGATGACAGTCCTGGCATCAGCACTCCTTTGTGGCCACACCCACAGAAAACGTGTGCACGAATCCACTGCAACCAAGATGTACTTGTACGCAGTATCAGAGGTAAAAGGACCGCAGTGATCTAAATAAACACACGCTAGTGGTTGATTAGATATATGCAGCTGTGTTGGAGGTGGACGCGCAACAGAAGAAGGTTTGATCTGCTGGCAAATGTCACAATTAAGTACATAAGCCCGCGCTTGTTTATACAAACCGTACCACAAATGGCGTTGCTGCAAAAGAGAGACAGTTGCTGACACTCCAGCATGCGCAGACGCAACACCTTCGTGGGCAGCTGTTATCAGATTTGGTCTGCAGTCCGCATTGGGAATCAATCTATCACCAACATCGTTAATCCTCACTAACGGGACATTATCAGGACTTAAGTGATAATGGTATCGAGAAGGGAAACCTCTAGGGAAGTTTTTCCCTGTCTCTGATGCCGCAATAGCTGCTAAGATGTCTGCATCTATCTTTGATTTTGATCTTGTACCTGCTGCTACTAAATATGTTGCCACTGCTGTTTTAGCTGCCTCATCAGCCAAACTGTTACCGACAGCATGGACACCAACTCGTTGGTGACCAAGAGTGTGAATTACATCCACAAGTGGCAAACTCCCTTTGAGTTCTGACACTCGAGCCCAAATTGTCTTATGCTTTACTGACCAGATCACCAACTCGAGGTAGCCAGCCGACCACCGGAATCAGGAGCGCTTCTTCTGATGCAGAGGGCACGTGTTCTTTTGCCAGAGTGTCTCTTGCTTCTTGTAGATTCTGCAATACAGCACAGTGGTCATCCAGGTCAAAAGGGGCGGCAGCCGCCGCCATGTCTAGACCGTCAAGGTCCGGAACAAACATTCTCACCCCAAAGAGCATCATGTAAGGGGTCCTCCCACCCAGAGACCTTCTAGGGAGATTATTAAGTGCACGTTGGACGTCATACAAGTGGGCAAGCCAGTTCTGGTCTGTACCTAACACCTTGGCTGTCAATGATTGCTTTAGGTCGCTTTAGTAGTGCTGATTTTAGTCCACAACAACCCTCACTCTCGTTTCCGGAAAACTTGAGTGACGGTTTAACCTACCTAGGTTTAGACTGAAGGTTCTATCAAGCTTGAAAATTAAAAAGGTTGTAATTTTTTAGCCCAAGTGCTACTGAGTAAAATCGTTGTTATTCTTTAAGGAGTCCTTATGGCGGTTAATATTCCCGCTCATAGTAGGGTTCCTCTGCGCGCTCATCTGAGGGCGTATGGGGTACCTGATGACAGGATGTCCGTAGTTTTTGTGGTCAGTGCTGATACCACCTACCCGTATGAGTTGTTTTACTCATGGGTGACCTTTGCGGAGGTGGATGCAGACGATAATTTGTTCCACGAATATACAGCCTTGGCTGTACCTGCGGCTTATGCCCCATATCGGACTCTGGAAATTCCTATTACTGCCTGGCAGCATACAATTTGGTTTAATGGTGCCCTCCCCCATGAGGTCGTACTGGCGAGAATGGGCCCGTTATCAATTGCGGGAGCTACATGGCCGGTACTGGCCGGATATACTCCACACCCACGGTACCTGACGGTGGGAGTGGGTGATTTACGAACACTACACACTGCCCTGATTACGGTCCATAGGGCTTTAGTGCAGTATGTGTCACGCACAGTTCAGGTGGGAACACCTGCGGTTGCTGGACACGGGGCGGATCACCATCACGCGGTGGTGATAAGCGCTGTTATGGTTAACGCGGTTGTCGGCAAGCGCCCCCTCAGTAAGGATGAATTTCCTTACTGGCTTGCAGAAAAATTTGATCAATTAGAAGCCGTGTTTCCAAACACTACACCTGTGGATAAACACAGGATACTCACCATTACTTTGCCCAAAGACCTGGTCCCTGAGCTTGTTGATTGTGACAATTGGGGCAAGATCTTTGCGGCGACATATTTGAAGTGCTACGGCACTCCGTCTATGGCTGTACTACCATCCGTTATCAAGAAAGTCATGGTGCGGAGGCAGCTATTGAGTTGGGAATGAGGCTTGTCGACAGTTTCGATGTTGTTTGTTCCATGGTAATGGGCAACCTCAAAGGAGATGCCATGCAGTTCCAAGTTGGCAATATGCTGGAGCTTCTGGCTGATGAAGACAAGCCTCGGCAATTCGCAAAAATTATTGCGAAAGCCTACAGGATGGTTGGACGTAGTGCCTTAGGTGTAAAACGCACCATCAAAATTCCAGATGTAGTATAACAAACTAAGGTGAGTTTGTCTACAAAAGACGAAAAGCCCAACTTTCCTAAACAAAGTTGGCGAGCCAAAAAACAAGAGAAGCAGCAACAGAAACAGGTTTCTCGTCCTGCCTCACCAGTTCAGTCGTATAGTGAACGCACTTATGATTTGCGCGATCGTACTCGTATTAAGTCACCTGATAGGTTTCAGGTTTCTGAACAACGCTCTTCTCGTTCTTCACAGGAAATATCGACTTCGCACTCTGGTGGTGGAGAGCGTGGAAGAGGACGGGGCACTCAGGGTCGTGACCAGCCCCGCCAGACTGACGGTAAAGGCAAGCAGGAAGACGCTGCCAGACCACGTCCACCGTTTCTGAAAAAGAAAGTTGCTGCTATCTCAGCGAGATATGCCTCAGATGGTCAGGACACAGCTTCGGAACCTGACATGGGCACTAACGCTGCTAGACAGCGCGGCGGAAGTTACAGTAGTGCGGGAAGCATTGCGTCCATTTCTGGAGGCGACAGCAACTGACATTTATGTGACAGTCGAAACTGCTGATACTCGCGTAGCCCCCCCAGAAAGATTATTTGAAATAATCCTTAATATTGAGGGTGACATACAACGCAAAATTAAAGCGTTTTTTTGGGATAATCTTACCACCACATATGATATTCTTTTGGCGGAGAAAGATTGGCCTCCGGCTTTCATTTTAGACGCCCCTAGGGGAGAGGAAGTTATACTTCCTTCCTTTGGACACACAGTGCCCACGGAGGAGTCTACTAGGTTGGCCGGGGAGTGGGCGCAGGTGCTTGTGCCTGCGTTATATCGTAATCAGGTTGGCTGGGACAAATGTTCTCCCAATCATGAGATTCCATTGCGATCCGATCCCCAGCCTCAGCCCCAATATCCCATGCGTCGCGAGGCTAGACCTCACGTCGTGTCAATCCTTGAGCAATTAGAATATCAAGGAGTAATTGAGACATGTGTGTCACCCATGAATAATCCTTTATTCACTGTAACGAAGCCTGACGGATCGTACCGCCTAGTTTTGGATTACCGGCATTTAAACTCACATTGCCGGACGTGTGCGGTACAGAATACTCATAGTTCGGCTCTCGTAGATAGTCTTGTGAGAAAACGTTTCAAAACTACGCTCGACTTATCTAATGGCTTTTATTGCCATAATCTGGCCCGTCTTAGTTATGAGTGGACAGCATTTACCTCGGGTGGTGAACAAAAATTGTTCAAGAGGCTCCCGATGGGCTATAAGAACAGCCCTGGAGTTTTTGCCGCTCGCGTGGTCTCTCTCTTAGAGATGGTAGACCCGGAAGCGTACTCGTATGTCGACGACATCTATCTGACGGACGACGAGTTGCTTCCACACCTTGCTCGTGTGGATAACATAGTGACTATGTTTGCAGACTTCGGTTACAAGTTTAACTTTAAGAAGTCGCACATTGCTGAATTTACAGTGTTGTTCTTGGGGTACGAACTCAATAATGAAGGTCGAGGCTTGGCACCGCAGTTCCTTGAGAAATGCGCAAACCTTCGTATCCCTACGACACTGAAAAAACTTCAATCCTTGCTGGGTTTTCTGAATTTCGGTCGATCCTACATTCCTGATTATGCCCAGCGTATCAAGACACTTTATGCCTTGATACAACCAACTTATACCAGATCTTGCTGGCTGCCAGAGCACTCGTTGGCATTATATACTTTGCAAACTGATCTTCTTACAGCTAAATATCTAAAAACTCATGACAACCACACCAACCTGGTCATTAGAATTGTTCCAGGCGCGGAAGGTTTCACGTACTTAACGTTCAATGAGGGTGACACAGTCCCCATTGCTTACAAATCTCATCTGTACACTTCGGCTGAGCTGCGATTTTCCACTGTCGAAAAAGTCTTGACAGCAGTTCAGATGGCGATCCTGAAAGAACGAACGCTATCACAAGGAAAACGCATGCTGGTGGTAACACCGTTTCCTGCTCTTGAAGCAGTCACTAAGGCTAGTGTACCAAATTCTAAGGCTTTGCATCCAAGGTGGATACAATGGGCGACCTCCTTAGCTTCGCCTGACGTTGAATACATCTTTGATGCAGCGTTGCAGACTCAAGAGAGTTTGGAGTATGAATTAGTTCATCCAGCTCCACAGTCATTGCGCCCTATCGAGGAATACCATTGTGTCATATACACTGACGGGTCGGCGCAACCCGCAACTGGATCAAGGCACGCTTATTCAGCGGCTTGCGCAATTGTAGTCGGTACTTTCGTGAATGGAGAGTTCAAATCTGATGCAGTGCATACGCAGTCATTGGGTGATTGTACCGCGCAACTGGCGGAGCTACGTGCTCTGGTGCTTGCACTTGAGTTTGCTGATCACAGAGTCACTACTCTTATAGTGAGTGACTCTTACTACTGTGTTCAATCTTACAACGACAATATACTTTTTTGGATTATGAATGGTTTTCGTGACTCCAAAGGTTGCTCAGTAAAGCATAAGACAATTTGGGCTCGAGTGTCAGAACTCAAAGGGAGTTTGCCACTTGTGGATGTAATTCACACTCTTGGTCACCAACGAGTTGGTGTCCATGCTGTCGGTAACAGTTTGGCTGATGAGGCAGCTAAAACAGCAGTGGCAACATATTTAGTAGCAGCAGGTACAAGATCAAAATCAAAGATAGATGCAGACATCTTAGCAGCTATTGCGGCATCAGAGACAGGGAAAAACTTCCCTAGAGGTTTCCCTTCTCGATACCATTATCACTTAAGTCCTGATAATGTCCCGTTAGTGAGGATTAACGATGTTGGTGATAGATTGATTCCCAATGCGGACTGCAGACCAAATCTGATAACAGCTGCCCACGAAGGTGTTGCGTCTGCGCATGCTGGAGTGTCAGCAACTGTCTCTCTTTTGCAGCAACGCCATTTGTGGTACGGTTTGTATAAACAAGCGCGGGCTTATGTACTTAATTGTGACATTTGCCAGCAGATCAAACCTTCTTCTGTTGCGCGTCCACCTCCAACACAGCTGCATATATCTAATCAACCACTAGCGTGTGTTTATTTAGATCACTGCGGTCCTTTTACCTCTGATACTGCGTACAAGTACATCTTGGTTGCAGTGGATTCGTGCACACGTTTTCTGTGGGTGTGGCCACAAAGGAGTGCTGATGCCAGGACTGTCATCAAAGCATTGCGTGTCTTTATAGGGAGTTTTGCATGTGGTACCCTTCACTCTGATCAGGGCCCGGCGTTCGCCTCTAAGGCTTACAAAGAGGCTATGAGAAGTTTGGGGGTCCAAGTCAAATTTTCGTCTCCATACCGGCCTGAGGGCAATAGTGTTGTGGAACGGATGAACCGTGACCTAAAGCAATCATTGACAGCCAAGGTGTTAGGTACAGGCCGGAACTGGCTTGCCCACTTGTATGACGTCCAACGTGCACTTAATAATTTCCCTAGAAGGTCTCTGGGTGGGAGGACCACTTACATGATGCTCTTTGGGGTGAGAATGTTTGTTCCGGACCTTGACGGTCTAGACATGGCGGCGGCTGCCGCCCCTTTTGACCTGGATGACCACTGTGCTGTATTGCAGAATCTACAAGAAGCAAGAGACACTCTGGCAAAAAAACACGTGCCCTCTGCATCAGAAGAAGCGCTCCTGATTCCGGTGGTCGGCTGGCTACCTCGAGTTGGTGATCTGGTCCGTGAGAAGGTGGAGAACAAGAAGGAGTTTGGCCCCTCTTATCGTGCACCAGTCCCGGTGCTTGGTGTATTGGGTACACGTACAGTTGTTTTACCACCACTTCCTGGTCGCAAAGAAAAAAGGTACATTTCAATTGAAAATGTCAAGCTACACAGGGTGGCCGATTCTCCATAGTATGACACCTTCGGTTTCCTGCCCTTCAATGCTGAGAAACTATGTTGTGGTGCCACCCTCTATCGTTGTGCCTGAGGTTTCCGTTGAGATGATCACAGTTATTGATCGGCCACCTACTGCTGGTGGTTTGCCCGCTGATCCTGAGTATGCTTATCCTACGGAAGTCGCTTTGCCCCTTTTAAATACAACAACAGTTACCCAGTCACGTTCTTCCTTTGAAACTGAATCATTGACTTCCACTGTCCCTTCCAAAATCTCTATATTTTTTGCCTGGTTCAAGAGACATTTTTTGGTTGCACCTTGGACTTACATCTGGATGGTGCTGATTTGTATTTTTTATTCATGACAATTGGCTTTGTGGTAGTGTTTTGTAGACTTATCAATGGACACTACCTGAATGAACGTTCTACAATTGAATTAATTGATGGAACTTTGGCCCCCCATTCCTCATCACACATCATGAAAAGAGACCAGACGTTTGTGAACATCACCGCCTGGCCTGTACGTGATGGGATTGCTTGGGATGCGGTGAACTTTCAAATTCATGGTCCCACCGAAGTTATTAATGTGCCAACTGTTTTTCGTGTTTCTATGGGTGATGTAGTTAAAAAACAAAATCCGCTCAGATGATTGGGATGTACAAGCGATAGAAGCACTGTTTTCTGATTTAAAATATTATGCTGCATTTGATGCTGAAGATCTGTATTTAAATACTGCAAACTATGAGGAGCAGTTTTGTTTTCAACATTATGGCACACATTTCCTACACAGAGCAAATACTTTCAGAAATTTTGTTAATTTCACACAATGGGAACATTGTCCTGTCCCTATGCCTGGCAGCTTTGCCACTTTATTGAAAAAATTGACATACTTTTCGGATTTTAGTGTGTCAAACCCTGAGTCTTTTTATTTTAAGGTAGCGGAAGAACCCTCTTCTAAAGTCAGACTGACACACACCAAATTATTATATTCCAAAGCCTTTATGGAGGAATTGGCTATTGGACGTTATGACGTATGGAAAGCTACTATCGATCTTATATCGGTTTGGGGAACTAAACAGTGGCAGGTACAAGGAACAGAAGCTTTGCATCGTGCCTGTCTTATCCCTAACGATATTTTATTTTTAAATTCATCTATTTTACAGACAACCTGTTTTGGATTGGCTATATCTAAAAAATTAATTTCCCCCTCGATCCCTGATCTGGGTGCTTATCCTGGTTGGGAAAATCACTCAGATCTGTCCCTTACTGGGTTGCAGTCGCTTGTTTCCAATAGCACCTTCAATATTTCAACATTGAATCCTGAGGGTTGGCTGGTATGGCAAACAAGCTCAGATTCCTGTCAACGTCGGTTTCTAGATTTGACCCCGGGGTATACACAACTTAGGGTTGACCCTCGTTTCACATCTTCACACACGGTGACTACCTACTCTGTAGGTAAGTTATGTCAGTCATGGCTGCAACATTCCACCTTAACTTCAGTTAAACTTCATTTGTCACGTTTAAATGAAAAAATAGATTTGAATGATTTCATTAAGGGTCCTGTTAATGGTAGATCTAAACGATGGGCTTATGCTATTTACAATGAAGTTTGGAAGTTGTCGCAAATTGAGCCTGCTTCTAGACTACGTGCTATTGACCAGGCCAATATGGAAAAAGTATTGGCTGTGATAGATAATAGTATTAATACGTTGTCTTCAAGAATTTATACATTAGATAATATCGTTTCTTCTGTTGTAGACATTGTGCAAGATGATGTATCTGTGTTGTATCATGGTCAAAATCAATTGCGTTCAATTATGCAGTTTGCATGGACATTGCAAACGTTAAAGGCAGGGAAAGTCCCTTGGGATTACATGAATATTTCATCGTTGTTCCTTCCGTTTAATTTGACTGACAAACAGCAGTTCATGTCCATGAAAGATGCTACTTATGCATTGCTGCACATTGAAAAATTAGAACCTTTACCTTTTTCTGTAGCTGAGTTAAATTCAGCCGTGTGGTTAGTACACGTATTAGTAACTTTACCGTTCAGTTTGTTCAAGTTTAGTTCGTGCATGAAACATTATGCTATCGGCAGATACGAACAACTTGGTGATGCGTTTCTGCATGAAGTTTGGTCACTTCCGTTCACTTACAGATGCGTGAGGGATGGCAAGGAAGTTGACTTAAAAGGTGAAGAATGCAGTTCCGCTCCTGATCACTGTGTTGTTTGCAGACATATACAATTACATGGCGCTTGCAATATACACGCTCCTAATTTAGCTTGTGTCTTAAAGGGGATTCCAATGCCAGTTATAACGTCTTCTTTTAAGCTGCTTGCCAACGGTAGTTATTTGCTTTTAAATAGTGAAGCTTGCTGTGGGATGCTAGTGGGTATTCCTTACATAGTGACTGTTACACAAAAAGTAGTTTGCTGTAATAACGTCCTTTTCCCACCCCCGCAAGGCCGACTCGATATATCAATCTGGCCAGCGATTCCAACCTTGAACGCGGAGTTCAATAGGATGAGCAGAATAAGGGCTCTTTTGTCTAAAAAGGAGGTTGCGTTAACTTCATTGCGTGAAACATTTCTTCTTAATGTTGCAAACACACGCACTGAGGTACAAGCTCTTTTAAATACTGACCTCCCCCTCCATTTTGGAACTTTGATTCAAACTATCTTTAATGCTTCGTCTACGACTGGCCTTGTTCATTTTTTTAAAATTGTGGGCTCCGGCCTCGTGACATCTTTCCAGACTGTTTTTGGTGTGATCCCCGCATTTTTACATTCTATTTTTTCGAGTGTCTTCGGAGGGTTCCCCTTGCTCCTCGCTTTGGTGGCTGGGATCCTTTTGTTGATTTGCGCTCTTCGCTATGGCTGCACACAGGGAGCTGCAAGACAGAATGCTGCGCTTGCTCCATCTTCGTAGCCGGATGCTTGATTTCTACGGCACCTTACCACTGGCGGTATTAAGCGTCGAGTATGGATTGTCTTTCCGGTTTCCCTATTTTACGTGTGTGCAACCTGTTTTTCATTGCCTAGATTGTCCCTTCCAATGGGCTCTGGACTTGTGCCTGTCAAACTTGGCGTCGCCTGACCCGGATTTTGATGAACTAATGTGTCCCTTAGTGGCTCATGAATTCGACTGTTCTGGTGTCGCGTTTATGGCTATAGGTGCGGCACACGGAGTCCGTGGAAATTGGGATATCGGAGAGGCAGCTATTGATTTCCTTGAAAGGAGTTATATTGAGGAGACTGACAGTTGTCCTATCATGGTGCTGGATGCTCCGATAATTGACGAACATGTATGTTCCTTTCATTTGCTCAACTGGATGGCTGATACTTTTGCGGGACGCTCCAATGATTTCCTCTTGGAAGCAGTCGCAACTTACGGTGCATATACCTTCATGGATTGACTGATTGCCATTGTCAATGCAGCTTGCATCCAGAATTGTTAAATTTCTACGAAAATTTGGCTTACCTTTTGTCACATCATTTTTTCATTTTTTAAACGAACATTTTTTTATTATCGGACTTTACACTTATCTTGTATGTCCTTGAGTCCGTTCTAAGTCACTTGAACTCTGCGTTCTTGATAAATGTATCCCTATTGGTTAGTGCTCCGATCATGGGGGGTGTGAGATGAACTAAGCAACGCCCTATTTACAACAATAAGTTAGCATAACCGAGATCATAGTTAACAAGCAAGCTTGTTGTTTCTGCTGCGCTGCACACGACACTGTTGTTATGTGTTATTCATTTTGTAAAATGCTGACTCGTCTTTGCCCTACAGAATAACAAACGGTTGTTATACATTCTTAACCGTGAAATGTGCCCTTGGTCTGTACATCATGCAAAGAACGCGTCTGGGTCACTAGAACCCCACATGGCCCCAAATGCGACACTCTTCTGGGGCCAGACAGTGATCAGGAAATGTCTGTGTGTGGTGGGGGAGGGGGAGAGTGTGCCATTGTGCCACTATGCAAGGTGCCAGAAGCGGCCTGCACCAGTGTAAGGAAACAGCCCCTTAACTCCGACAGTAATGAGGAGAGCTGGGGGTCAGACCGCACAAGACAGCAGGAGGAGAAAGCAACAGTCTCAGAGAAGCAAGGCCAATTTGACTGAAAAGAGAATTGGGAAAATAGAGTCCGCTGGGCATCTGAGAACGCCAGGCAAGCCACTGAGGCAAGTTATACTCGTTATGACCAATGGAAAAATATAAACTCAGAGGGGGTGGGTGCGTTTGTTAAAGAGCTGTTATAAATATGTAAAGTCTGTTTCTAAAAACACTGTTTAGATTTGCACAGATTTTCATGATCTTGCTATATGTATTGGTTTTCTGTTTTTTAAGATGCTTTTATGCCAGGCATCCTGTCCAGAGACTGGCCCAAAAAGATATGGTGTAATGGCCAGAGCTGCGGATTTTGGAGTTGAGGAACCAGGCTCAAGTTCCGGCATCGACGCAACATCCTGTGATTCTGGGCAAATCACTTAATCTCCCGTTGCACCAAAAAATTAATGTGTCCTTGTGTAACATAACTGGTGCCCATGTAAAGTGCTCCGATACCCTCAGGTCGAGTTCGCTCTATGTAAAACTGCAAATATATTGGCCAAAATAAGCAATAAATGAGGGGCCGATAAACAAGAGGAAACATTAATAGAAGAACCTTGCTTCTAAGGCTTTGCTAAAGAAGGGTAGTAAACATTAGCCACGTTCAGCCATGGCTCAAGAGATATTTAGATGTGCATATCAGTTGGCAGATGGTCCATGTCCCCTCTTTACTAGTGTGCAACATGAGTATTAATGGGCCCTGCTATTCTCAATTTGTTAAATAGATTTTCCTGCTCTTCACCAATTCCATATGTCAGAAACCGCCACTGTGATCCAGGATTTCGGTGGGATGGAGTCGGGTTCTGAGCATCGAATGCTGCTGAGAGGTAGAGGATGATAAGTGCAGCTACCTCGCCTAGGTCGTATAAGGCGCAGATGTTGTCTACGGCTGCGATGACAGCCGCTTCGGTGCTGTGATTGCTGCAAAAATTGGTTTGTTAGCTGTCCAGGAGTAGGTGGTGTTCCAGGTGCTTGGCGAGTTGCTGGTTAATTGCTTTCTCCATGACTTTGGCTGGGAAAGGGAGTAGTGAGAGGGGTTGTTTTTGAGGTTGCTGGGGTCGGCCTATGGTTTCTTTAGGAGGGTGTTGACCTCTGCGTGTTTCCAGTTTTCTGAGACTGCGGTGCCGGACATTGAGGTGTTGATGATGTTCGTAAGTTCAAGGCTGATCTTGGGTCCACCGAGGTAGAAGATGTGGTGAAGGCAGGGGTCGGTGGAAGCCCCTGAGAGAACTCTCTTAATGATGGCGGATGTGTCTTGGTGGGTGAGTTGGCTCGTTTCGGCCAGCTGGGGGTCTGTCATGCCAGTGGTGTGGTGGGGTGGTTAATGAAGTTGGGCGGCATGGGTTGAAGTTTGATATTTCCGTAGAGCTTGGCTATCTTGTTGTGGAAGAAATCAGTGAGGTTTGTAGCAGAAATCTTGCAAAGGGGTGGTATTGTTTGCTGCGGATAAGGGTTTGGAGAATTCCTTCACAATCGTGAAGAGTTCCTCGCTCTTGTTGGGGTTGGTTTCCATTTTTGCTGCAAGGGTTTTTTTCCTTGTTTCCCATAGTTGGTGGTGATAGTGGTTGAGTGCCGTTTTGTATGTGGTCCTATTGTTGGTGTTTTTCCTCGTTCTCCATCTCCTGTCTAGTTGTTTGCAGTGACATTTGGAGTTCCTGCGATATTTGGTCTTGCGAGGTGGGTAGAAAAGTCGTGAAGATGTGCAGGAGAACAGGTAAGGAGAGGGGGGATGTGGGAGGAGATAGCGGGTAAAAGGAGGTGGGAGCAGTAAAAAGGGATGAGGAAATCAAAAAGGCAAAATATGCAAAAAGGGGTGAAAGAAGTAAAAAAGCTGCACGAGTGAAAAGTCAAAAGAGAGGCCCTTGGAGACAGACAGATGTGAAAGCTTAGAAGCGCAAGAGTGAGGGTAATGAAAATACAAGTGAATGGGAAAACAAGCATTTGCAATGCAATCGGTCTTGCCTTTGGGAAACTATATGTATTTAGCTATGCAGCACATTAGCCTGGGTGCTGAACATCTACTGTTCTTTAAAATGGAGGGAGAGTAAGCACCAAAATGCGTGACACGCCTGGTATGGGAACACATGCAGAGAAATATTGCCTTTCAGCTGGAAATGGTATAGTCCAAAGCTCTGTTTTTAATATAAAATCAGGGCCTTCGGTGGGCATATCAATCAAAATCCAAGATTTGAAAAAACATTTTTTGTCTACGGGTGCTCGTGGAAGACAATTTCCATGGACTGGAATCTAGAGCATGCTAAAGTGATTCTGGTATTTTACTGACCTCTGCTGGTCGTTTTCTATCAAGACAAATAGAGGCAGTTGAACAGAAAAAAAAGTCCTTAAGCAGAAGCAGACAAGTCCTAGGGCTGATCTCCAGAGCCCACATAGTACATACACATATAAGTATATACTAAAGTATATACAAGAGGTCTCGAATGCTCGACCTAAACACACAAAGGGGAGTGAAGGAGGAAGAGAAAGACTTAAGTACCGTCACAAAGAACCAGCAAGAGGAATAAACGAGCCAAGGGTGTCAGGTACTGGATTAAAGAGGCCTGGGGTGGTTTCAATTCTAGAGAGCCCTGGTATTCGGCCCGCCGACATTTATTTAATAGGGCTTCGAGCAGAGCTTTGGGCACGGGTACTCATTATTTGACAAATTAAGCACTGACACATCTGAAAAATACTTTTCCTTTGACGATGCACACAGCACTCATCCCACTGTGGTACAGCGCTTTCCTATTCACATTTCACTCGCAGGCTCCCGCACCCCGCATGCGGAAGTGCTTGGGAAAAAAGTGGCACAGAGAGACAAAGAGAGGCATAAGCTGGAATGAGCAAAGAAAATATGAGTAGAACGGCAAAGAGGGGCAGAGAGAGGAACAGTTGAAAAAAGAGATAGAGTGAAAGGGTGAGAGAGAGAGAGAGAGAGAGAGAGAGAGAGAGAGAGAGACAGACAGACAGAGTACAGATCGAGAGAAAGAGTTCAGCAGCGTGAATGCGAGCTGTGTATGGGAGGACTAGTCAAGGTAAGTGTGGAGCTGGGGCTGGGCAGCTGCTCAATAGGGACACGCTGCAGCCGCAATTAAGTAAATCCTGTGGGGTGGATGGAGCGCGGAGGATATGGGCGGGGCTTGGGATGTGGGAAGAAGAGGCAGGAAGACACGCAGGAGAACAGGTAAGGAGCGGCGGGAGGAGGAGCGGGTGAAAGGTGGTGGATGCAGCATAAAGGGGTGAGGAAAAGCAAAAAGGCAAAAGAGGCAAAAAAGGGTGAAAGGAGTAAAAACTGAGAGAAAAAAGCACGAGTGAAAAGGCAAAAGAGAGGCTAAAAGATACAGAGAGAGGCTGAAGCTGAGAAGTGCAAGAGTGAGCGCAGTGGAAACATGAGTGAATGGGAGAAAAGAGGCCTTAAGAGACAAAGAGAGGCAAAAACTGGAAAGAGGAAGAGTGAAAGCAAAGAAAACAGCAAAAAGGGGCACAGAGAGAGGCACAGCTTAAAAAGAGCAAGAGTGAAAGGGTGAGAGAGTACAGAGAGAGAGTGAGAGGTCAGCGGCGGGGACACAGAGCTGGGTCTGTGCTCCAGCTGAAAGGGCCTTGACTGGTCCAGGTGAGCGAGGAGCTGGACCTGGGTGTTTTATGACCACAGCTCTGGCTGGACATTGAGCTCTTTACTGCATCTTTATTGTACTGTAGCTGGACTTGCCTTAAGCCTGTTCTCGTGGCCTGAGCCTGGCCTCCTGTCCTAGGGCCATCAGGAGACTCACTGAGGCTTCTTTCCATCACAGACACAGGACCAGGGTCACTATGGATGTGCACATTCATCCCTTTCCAGAGCTGTGTGCTCTCTGTAGCTGCTGGCCTAAAGAAAAGGCCTGATGCATTCAGTAAAAGAATAAGAAAACAACTTTGCTTATTACCCTGGCTGATTTATGGGTTGGGTCTGATTGTTTTTCTTATCATGTACTTGTTGTTCTTTCTCTTTGCCGGAGTGTTTTTTTTTTAATCTATTTTGTTCTTTTTCTGACTGCATGCTGCTTTTGTGAAGCACCCCAGTGCCTCTGAACTGGTCAGAGGTAAACAGATCTGCTAAATCAAATCAAATAAATGCACTTGTACTATTACAGCAAAGGAAGAAACGTTTGGGTGATGTGCACAGATTTGCAGATGCCCGCTAGCGTCGCTCTTGTCCAGGAAGACCTTTGAGAGACTGACAGCTCTGCCAGTTTTAGGGGGAGATCATGACAATCATAAAGATACATGACCACTTACTGCATCAACATCAATCCATCTCTCTCACTTCCATCCACCAAGGCTCTGGCTGGGCGCAGGAAAAGGAGGCGTGGACCAGGAAGGAGTGCTCTTTTCATGGCCTTGTAAATATGTGCCCTTGCATGCGGAACAATGCATGGAAGGGGCGTTCCCTGGGCGTTGCTGGGGGTGTTCCCACGCAACACCCATGGAATCTGAAGCGTTCCCAGATTACCGAGGAATCGCAAACCTGGGACAGCGTCAGAATCCTATGCTTTCCCAGAAGAGGGGTAGGAGTGGTGCAATGAGAAGAAATATTTTAATTTTTATCCTCGTTTTTTCCTCTTTCTATCTTTCTATGCGTGCTGCATTCTGCAGCACACATAGAAAGAGAAACATGCTATTAATGATTGTTTTTTGTGGAGTAAGGTGTCCCTTCCTGCACAATAACAATCATCCCCGCAACGCAGGCATCCTTGCAACATGACGCGAGAGTGTCTGCATTGGCGCATGGCTGCTGTGCGCTGGTGCCGGGGAGTAGGACAGGAATGCGCTGTATCTTGTAGATATGGCGCATTCCTGCCCTTTTCTTTTGACGCACTGCAGCACAGCGGGAAGGCCTGCGGGGCTGTCATGCGGCAAAAGTTTGTAAATGAGGCCTCCTGTGCTGACCCAAGAAGACACTTATAATATGTGTACTCTACCGCTGAAGGCACTCTATACAAGCCATACCCAGACAACAGTACATCAGTCTCTGTTACTGCACTACAGTAGTCATGACCAGTGTGGCCAGGGGTGGGACAGCTGCTGTGCGGTGTGTGGTACATGCGCAGAAGGGTCCGCAGCAAACATGCTTTGGCATGGTGTTTTTAAGGGCACCTGGTCAGTCCCTACGGCCAAAACTTTGTAGGATTCAACACGATGTAAAAGAGGGTAGTTCTCTTCCAAGGATGTGTTTGGTAACCAAGGGCTGCACTGATAGGCATATTGGACTTATAGCATTGGTCACTACTGAGAAATATGTAACTCCTATATTACAGGGATGCTAAAAAAGACAATTGCCAGCAGCTTGCTGCCACTGATGCAGTGAGCTAAGCATTCCTTTTGGTACCCACCAGAGCCAGGTCGAGGCGCCAGTAGGAACATTCCGGTGTAAGTTGGACACTCCTCATATTCAGTGTGTGTTGGCGCATTGCACATGCATTTTCCAAAGACAGACCTCAGAATGTCTCGCTCCATGTCTATTGCAAGAGGCAGGCCAACCATCTGCCCCTCCACCCCCTCAAGAACTGCACACAGTGGTATTTCCCTCCCACACCACTTCCTCCTCCAGCTGCACTACTTCTATCTCCTCACTCATCCCACTCCACAAACACAACAGTTGGCTCTCACCGGTCAGCCATCTCTACAACGTCATCCCTCGGGCCTAGTGATCAGTGCGTGGCCTGGCAAGCTACCCATCAGGCTCTGCACCTGGGCCCCGTCCTGGTCGACCAGCCCCAGATTCCGGCCCTTAGCGGTCCCGGTGCTACTTCCTGTGGCGAAGCCCTCCTCCTCTCAAGACCTTCAACCGAGCCCTCAAAAACAACCTCCTCACAGCAGAGGAGCCGTGACAGCTGAGAACCGTCAGTGAGTCAGTCCCCCCAAAGCAGCAGCCCAGGCAACCGTGCGTGTAGCTGGGGGAGGGGCGGTAACCTTTTTACCCCATGATTGTTGCACAATGAGCCCCTTCTGGACCACTATGCTTCCATGTCAGGGTGTGCTGGAATGCCAGGTGGAAACACCCTCCTAATTAAATACAGATATATATACACATTTGAATTTTCCCAGTGCTTTCCTCTCTGTTTAATTTGCGCCATGTGGTACCCTGAAATAATGTTGTGGGGTGGAAACTCCGTTGCTGGGGAAGCCATGCTCTTTATAGGTCTTTTTAACATAACATAACATAATATATAACATAACAACTGTGCCTTTAGATTGTGCAGAACAATGAGTTTGCTGGTAAAACTTTGCATAAGACCATTAGATGCACAGACCATGCACTTATTTAAAAAAAGTTGGAAACACCAGTGTCGCAGTCCGTGTGCAGAAATGGTGCTGGGTCGATTTGTTCTTCCCTTTGATTTCTCATATTTTATTAATACAATATCCTGCTGTGATTCATCATTTCTGCTCCTCTGCGGTGGTGACAGGTCATCCAGTAATTGCTGGATCTCGCCTTCCACCTCTCACGATAATCCATTTACCGCCACGTGGGCAGAAGCGTGGGCCGTAAGACACATGGACAAATGTCTTGACACATTTTTGTCTTAAAATAAAGGATAAAAGTGTATTTTTAAACCCAGAAGTGAACTTTCCATAGGATCAGTTATGGGTTCGATGCGGTGCCTAATCTGTGAAAGAATAAGTGCGGGTACCCACAGTTTTGGTCAGAAATCTGCCAGAGCAGATCAGAGGTCTAGGTATCGAATACCAAGGCTGTGTAGTCTTGATTCCACCTCATGCCTCTTTCATCCCCCACCAGACACTCCCTACCCTGATCCATACTGAATTCTGACTGTAAAATCTTAGAAAGATTCTTGTAGACTGCATCCAGCAGATGCTCCCCCACCGTATGCATTGGGATCAGAATGGCTTTATCCCGGGATGAAATACTTCCTAGAATGTAAGATGTTATTACATGGTTATGGAGGCTGCCCTTCAACAATGGCCTAGAGTGGCTGGCGCCACACCGGGCCTGGAAAAAACCTTCGACACCCTAAGATGGGGCTACCAGTTCTGGGTGCTAACTGCTTTCAGACATGTATCCCGAGCCAATAAACTCACAAAACGTCTTTATACCACCCACTTAACCAGAATCTAACTTGAGTTACTTATCTCTGTCTCTTTTCCAATGTACTGGGGGACTCAAAAGAACTGTCCCTTTCCTCGTCTTATTCACACTGGCCATAAAACCCCTATGAGTGTGGAGGGAAAGACCTGGAGTACCCTGAGACACAACCCTTGCCATCTCCCTCTATAGTGATAATGTCTTAATATATTTGTGAAATCTCAATAGCAACTATTCCAGTATAGGCATACTTCTGAGTTCAAGACACAATCAGTCCTCCGCGTCACCTGGCTAAAATCTTGCCTCTTCCCATTAACCCCCTCCTCTGTTCCATAGGTGGACTCAGACTTAAGGTGTGGCCTTGTCTGCTGGTAAGGTGTCTCCTTCTGCTACTTGGGAATCCAGCTTTAGCACACCGACAGGAATATCCTTGAATGTAACCTGACTAAAGCGGTTAAAGCCCTTAGGGTGCAGGTGAGTTTTTGGAACTCTCAGATGGTAATGCTCCCATGCCCCCTGTATTATGTTATTATCTTCCCGCTGTCTCTCGCATTGAAGATGTTTTGGTGTCTTCATTATTCTCTCGGGGATCTCATTTGGAATACAGGACGCTGTAGGGTCGTGTTAGTTCAGCTTCGACTTCCAATTGACCAGGGTGTGCCGGGGGACCCAATTTCCACCATTACTGTTTAGCAGCACAACTACATTAGTTGCCGAGCTGGTTCTCTGGGTGAGAGCTTGAGAACTGTCTGGCTGAGGCATGACTTGAAGTTGGCAGGGTTTTTCCAAGCTAGTACTTTTCGGTGGCCCAAAAACGTTCAACCACTTCCCCCGAAGACTCACCACATCTCCTCAAGGTGGCCCTACAGTGTTTATTATTAAAAAACCTCCACATCACCAACCATTTAGCCCCCATGTAATATACCGCCTGGCCTAGGTACCACTGGATTGGAACACATTGAAAATTGAAGTCAGCGAGGCTACGGCCACATGCACCAGACATAGGCCATGCACACCTGTGACTCACGTACACCTGCACACACGTGCTCCTTCTCTCGCACAGGGATGGGCGAAGGATCTGTTGTTTTTGTTACTGGCAAAGAATTGAACATGGTGAGATGTGCCAGTAGGTCCTCTTCCCTAGCTGGACATGCAGAGCTAACTCTCATGTGTGCACTTTCGTTTAATCTCCATTTACAAAATGATAATTATTTTTATATATAATATTGTAAAGCACGCAGCTACCCAAAAAGTGATTCCCGGCACTGAGCAAAGGAGGAGATGACAGATTAACAGCTTAAAACAGCCAGGTCTTTCGGCCTTCACCGAAATCAAGTAAAAAAGTACAATTTCTCAGGGACTCTGGAAGGGAGTTCCACAGTTTCGGACCCTAGACACAGAAGGAGTGCCCTCCCATGCGAACCCTCTGAGATCTCAGCGGGTATGTGGGCTGATAAGTACCACCAGAGGCTTTGGCACCTGCGGTGCTCCTGGTGAAAGAAGTGCCTGTTCCAAGCCTCGCTCTGCGTGGCACCAGGTGTGGCTCGCACCCTCAGAAGGAACCCTGGCTGAGAGAAGCTGAGGAAGGGTACTGCTGCTCCAACTGAGGGCCAACAGTGGTTCTCGTATTCTTCAGGCATGGAAGCGGCTCTCACAATCTGCATCTCATGGTAACAGTGGGTGCACGGTCACATCAAACCGCCTCTCACTCACCTACATTTTGTGTCCGTCTTGCACATGAGGTTCGCTTGCAGCTTGGAGACGATGATGCACAGCACTCTGATGAAGATCAGAAAATTTAGCTAAGGGAAGACAAAGAAGTCCAGATTATCCTGTGTTGGGCAACGTTTACTGCAATATAAGCAGGCAAGCAATGCACATCTGTAACTAAAACATCTGGTCCGAAAAATAGGAGCTAAGCACGTATACAAGTTTAGTCTGTTGTACAGTTACAGGACTTTACATTACTTCAACTATTTCTCAACAGACATTTCATTTACAAATCAATATTATCATCTACCCAGTTCATTAAAAATTATACTACAGTATTTAAATTATTTACATCTAAAAAATAAATTATTTTGAAACACCAAATAGTAAATAAATACACCTATCTTAATGATCGCAAGCACTGGTTACACCCTTCAAATATTTCAAACTTCTCTCTCACAATACTGAAAATCGAATCCCCTGCAGGGTAATATGGGTGGCCAAAGTGTCATTTACAAACACAAAGAATACTTTGTTGTGTGGCAAGTTCTTATAAGATTCCGCAATAATAGGGGCAGGGAACTTATCAAACCTACATTTCAGATCCATTTTCCGGTCCTCTATTCTAGACAAATCGGTTAAATAGCAGATGATCCTCCTTCCAGTCCAAACACTAATCTGTCAACAAGATGTCCGCTACGGCCTCTGCGCATGCTCAGTCCTACAGGGGCCTCAATCAAGATCTGCTCACAGGGTTATGGGAGGGCCTGGAACACAGAGTGAGACGCAGGCTCTGGGGTGCCCACGTGAGTAACCTAGACAGTGGGAGAAGGATAAGAACAGAGATGGGTGAGGATCACGTGAGCTGGGCCGCCACGCCGCGTGTTCCGAAGGTGGCGCTCTGCCCCTTCAACGAACCGCTGGTCAGGTAACAAGCCAGATGGGAAAATAAATGTCTTTATCTCACACCACGTACGAGCTTGAACTCGTCTCTTACCCATGAATGCCTCTTTCCTCACTCACTGCACTTGTCAATTCTACAACATTCAATGTAAGCAAATCAGGAGACAATGTAGTTGCTCGAAGTCCACAGCTCACGCTGAACTAGGAACCCGTATATCTCTGATAGACTGAAGACGGCCCCTATATTGCTCTGGCACATGATCGGGCCCCGAGAAGAAATGGGACTGAACAAATTAATGAGTGATGCAATGGAATTAGACCACGTGTTGCAAATTCCTTGGCTGGGATATGTCAAATCTACATGCGAGGGGATCGGCTACCAAAACCTTTTACGAATCCTGAAACCTGTAAAACACGAGACAAGGATCGGCTGAAACAACGCGCCCAGAACCATTGCATGGGAAAGAGAAGGGTGGGCGAGCATGCACAATTGTCCGTAATCAGCCTAGCCGCACAGGGGGGCTTGAAACTCTATCTGACCCTGAAATGCAACGACCAACAAAGGTTTATTCTGACCCGATTCAGGGCACACATGCTCCCGTTGATGGGAGGGCTCCCAAACAACTGTCACTCCCTGTCAGAGTTAGCCCTGCGCCCGGGCGACACCGGGACACCCATTACTAATTTGCACGTAGTATTGTTTTGTAAATGTTATGAAATTCCTAGGAAGAGATACATCTTACCTGCAAACAAAACACTTAAGGCAGTGCAGAGCAGCACTTTTATTTTTAGAACGTTTACATGTGTGCTGTGTTGTGTCCTCTTACTTATGGCAGGTATTGAAAATAAGGAAAAGTCTGCAGGGGGTCCTTCCATAAGTAATGCGCACTACAGGTCAACCGTTGTACTTAAAATGAGTTCTGTGAATGGATGAAACTGGTGCTTCGTTTAATTGGTCACTTTCCCGATCGTTTTTAACTAAATTCTTTACTTGAAGAGTTTTTAAAAAATATTTTAATGCTTTTTAGGTCTCGGCTAGCGATGGCTGCGCTTGCGCAGTCTCGCTCGCGAGAGATAATGACTTGGGAGAAGAGGGGCTTGAACCCGCCCCTCTTCTTCCCTGTTCTCCATTGGCTGGCCTAGTAAATGCTGGCCAGCCATTGGAGAAGAGGTCCCGTCACTCCAATCATGCCCCGTCCTTTTCGGATCGGGGGGCGTGTTTTTTGCGAAAAGTCTCAGGGAGGAGACAACATCAAAACACGCCCCCGAATCCGAAAAGGACGCTCCCTTTCTCCGAGGCATTTCTGCTGTGCCTCGGAGAAAGGCGGTGGTGTCTTCCGGTGCTGTTGCTGGGGTTTTCTGCCAGGTTCCAGAGCAATTGTTCGCGCTTGTTTGTCCAAAATGCGCCATCTTTTGATATTTATTTATACATGCTTTAGCGTGCTATATTTGCTGTGGGACTTGTCTTTATATTTAGTGTAATAATAATAAAATAGATATAGCTCTTCTTGAGGCGCTTCTCCCGCTTCTGAGCCCAAATATAACAGGTAGTAAATGCTCCCAACCAAAGAAATTTGTGGTGTGACACGTGAGCAGTTTTAACTGTGACAAAATCGTGTCTGTTCCTGTATTTGTCCGACTGGCTGAGGCTCGAAATACGAACCTTGCTGTTGGTTGTAGTGCTGCAAGACTGCGCAACAAACACGGGTGGTGGAAGGGAACAACGCGACCCCGGCACGCTCTTCCTCCACCCTCACTCGTCCAAAGGTGACGGTGTATGCCCTGGCGGCACCAATAGCCTTTGGCCTGCTTCCTACAGAACCATGCGCACCCCGATGGCACAGCACGCAGTGAATATATACATCCTTTGTTCAAGCGATGACAACAAATACCCCTTGCACAATATAATGCACTGCGCTCTTTGTGCGCCGTCGCATTGAGCTGACTGGAGTGCGAGCTAGTTTGTTTGGCTATTGAAAAGCCACAATGAGCACCCACCAGTGCAGTTTTGCGGATAACATTCCTATCACATTCTATACCACTCTGCAGCATTTTTGAAGAGAGCGGATCTAAGCAACGGAGGCGAATTTATTTTTCGAAGATGTGCAAAGTATATCTCTGTTTTTGAAAAACATGTTCACAACCTCCTTAAATCAGCCGCAATTTCAACTACTGTTGCTTTGTGTCTGAAACAAGATGCTCTTGAATTGTTACTTTCTGCCTATTAAACTATTGGGCATATTATCAAGGTCCGGAGTTAAAATTATCGCCGCTTTATCGGCAGAAAACTGCCGCTAAAGCGGCGATAATGGGCTTGATAATATGCCGATGTGAATTCCCATAGAAGCCCATGTTGACACCAGAACATGGGCTTCTATGGGAATTCACATCGGCATATTATCAAGCCCATTATCGCCGCTTTAGCGGCAGTTTTAAAATTTTAACGCCGGACCTTGATAATATGCCCCCAAATTCTTTTAGATTCAAAATGGCATCTAGAAAATGCGACAGCACTAATGAAATATGCGTGCCCGACTGATGAATTCTAAGCCATTTCACTCAAAATCCCACTGAGTTAGAGACCCATGCATGTCGTTTTACACCCAACATGGCTGCACCTATACATTGTTTCACATTCGAGTACCACCATTGCATTAAAGCAAACAACTCAAATTGCAAATGGTAATAGTACGTACACCTTAAAAAAACCTGCACTTTAAGTACATTAAAAATTACAAACTCGAAAAATAATCAAAACATTACATAGGCCATGGTAATACCCGACAGTGGCATAACTGATCCCGAAATACATTCTCTGTTTTTGGCCCGGTTCCTGTATTCTGTACTACTGTTCCCTAGGACTCCGTCCGCAAGACACTAGGAGCACTCACGCAGCCAGGGCCGAGGAACCGGAAGCATGTTCTGCTGGATGTCGTCTGTGGGGGACAGCCCGGCCCTTAGAGCACACTTTGAAAAAGATGTCCGCTCCAGATCGGATGGTCAGGGCAGTATCTGTCTTGTTAGCTGCCTCCGCATCTGCATTTCCTAATGTTTGGAGCTCCTCCTCGCCTCGAGTAAGGGAGTCTAGGGCACAGAGGTAAGTACAAGTTACTGCCGTGCAAAGCCCCTTGTTTTCTGGATCTAAAGTGCCTTTCTCTCCAGTGACCTACCTGCTGCCCCCACTCCCTTTATGGCTATGTCACTGGTGGAGCAGAGAAAACTGACTCCAAGGGGCTCTGGAGGGCCTGTCGGAGGGGAGAGGACAGGTGCACGGGGACCCCCAGGTGCCCCTGAACATCCCAATGTGTAGTTCATGGTATCTTCGGGAAACATTCCCAGTTCTCCGCTCTTCCTTCCCCAAAATCATGAGGGGATCCCATGAATGCGTAGGAAGTGGGGAGGTACGATAAACTGGAGTCCAAGAAGTCATTTGTACTATTTTCATATGTAATTGTGTGTTTGAATGTAATGTTGTGGCGCCTATTGTAACGTGTGAGATGTTCTGCGCATGTTTGTAGTGTTAAATGTGCCCTAGTATGCTTCTTCTTGTGTTTTTGTGTACAGACTACACTGATCAGGAATGTGATCACAAACAGGGGCTCATTGCCTGCTTTCACAATCCCCCTGCTAACTGCGCACCCCCTCCCGATGAAATGTCACCTGTCCCTCCCCCACCTCTTGTCTGCCTTCACAGCCGGGAGCGCAGCCTCGTAACAGGGCGCTCGGCAGCTGCCTGCCCTGCGTGGGTCAGGAGAGGCGTCTGCGCACTTAACCCCCTCCCTGTCTCCTATTCTTTCTCTCTCTGTTACTTTCATCGCTTCCTATCGTTCTCCTTTTCTCTCTCCCTTCCTCTCACTTTCTGTCCCTCTCCTCTTCTCATCTTTGTTACTCTCACCTCTTTCTTTACCTCCCCCATCATGCTGTCTCCCTCCACTCTCCTTCCTCGTCTCTTTCTCACGTGTTCTCTTCATTTCTCGCAAGTCCTCTTCTTTCTAACTCTTTCTGTCAGTCTCTCCTTCTTTTGGGGGTCCTTTTTCACCCTCTCTGTCCCTCACTTCTATGACACTCTGTCTGTCATCTTTCCTCTCCATCCTCTTCCCTCTTTTTTTCTCCATTGCATATTGCGTCATTTCTTTCGCAGTCTATCTGTACTTTCCAACACTCATTGTCTTACCTTGCACTTTCTTTCTTCTTTATTTGTTTTGCTGTGTGCCTATGTGTCCCTTGGTCTGTGTTGCTCCTCCGCCTCCCTCTCTTTCTTTTGCTCTCCATTCTATTCCCGCTCTCCCCCCCCCCCTCTCTTTGCTGTTCTGCTGCCCGTCTACCCTTTTCTCTCGATCCCCACTTATCATTCCATTCTCCTCGGTCCATCTTGCTGCTGTCTTTCTTTCCCATCTCTTCCCCCCCTCTCTCTGTCTCCCCTTCTCTTTCTCCACATTCTTTGATTTCTCTTTGCTCTTCTATCTGCGATCACTTCCCACGCCCCTGTTTCCTCATTCTTCGCGGTCTCTACGCCCCGCTCTTGCTACTGTCTTTCTCTCTCTTTCCTCTGCCTGTCTTTGTGTCAGTGGGAATCCTGTGATTTGGGAGACTAGCTCGCCTGCAAAGTTTTTACAGAGCCTAAGTTGGAAGGAAGAAAGTAGTGTCAGAAAAAGAGTCCATCCCGCCACATACACCTTCCTTCTCTTCCCTCGGGTGTGTCACCCTGTTCGCGCGTGTGTGCATGTCTGCGCGCGCACGGCGCATATCGCAATCAGTGTGGTAACGTATAGTGCCTCTCACCGTATCTCTAAATCTGCATGTGCCTGTCACCGTCTATCTAAACAAGCATTTACAATGCAATGGTCTCAGCATTGGTAAAGTTAGAGCTATTGGCATTGCTCATGACATTATTTTTGTTTATGTTTTTGTTTTTAAAACATGTAAAGAAACGGCATTGTTATTTACAATGTCAATAGCTTAATCAGTGTGTGTGTAGGTGGCTCTGTGTGTGGGTGCAAATGCAATAGGTCTCGCTTTTGAGGGTGATTAAGCTATTGACATTGTAAATAACAATGCCGTTTCTTTAAATGTTTTAAAAACAAAAACATAAACAAGAATAATGTCATGAGCAATGCCAATAGCTCTAACTTTACCAATGCCGAGACCATTGCATTGTAAATGCTTGTTTAATTGTGTTTGTATTGCACTTTTATGATACTGAAAAGTACCGAATAAAGTTACGATGATGATGAGGAGGAGACAATGCGCAAATCTGACCACAAAGATCCCCGCACTCCAGAGAAGAGGCCAACGACTGCTCGCTTACAAACACCCTGTGTAGAGGAGACTGACCCATCTCAAAGGAAGGGCAGCGGTCAGAGTGGTCTGACTGACACAACCAAACTACAATTACTGCTGCACTGCTTATATCCTAATCAGACTACACTCTTCTGATGAGTTCTCTTACAAGGGGAAGGAGTTAGTTGCTTTCTTGCTGTTTCAGGGGGGGATTGGGTTGTATTTTAATAATTTACAAAGTGAAGCTATTTTACTGATAAATATAATTTGTCAGTTTCAATGGAGTGCATTTGATTTCTTCACTTAAATATTGAATGAAAAATGAAGAACAAAGGGATTTTGATGGATAACATGTAAGACCTGGGGTGACTCGACCAGTGGCGTGCCGCAAAATGATGGTGAGGGGCTGCAAAATGTGATGAGCCGACTGAGTCTCCCATATCTCACAAATATTCATTCACTGCATTACTGGGGGTGTCTTGAAGGGTTGGGGGTCCCCCATGGTACCAGGGCTGCATGGGCCTGCCTTATGCCCCTGCACTCGATGGCTTCTATATTATATGTGACATATGTCTTTCTAGCTCCTAAGTGTTTGCTTGCGTTATAATAACTATGTTTTTGGGA
Source organism: Triturus cristatus (assembly GCF_964204655.1). Classification (NCBI taxonomy): domain Eukaryota; kingdom Metazoa; phylum Chordata; class Amphibia; order Caudata; family Salamandridae; genus Triturus; species Triturus cristatus. The sequence goes on from NC_140589.1 coordinate 47,569,119, forward strand.
GGGGAAGGTAGGCTGTAACTCTATGGAATAGAATGACAGATCATGTCCAGGCCTCTTTATTGGGAAAAGTATATTTTCAACGAGCTCATCAGAGAGCAGCTGTTTTGGAGGTGAACCGCAAAGAGTATTGTGGCTGATGTAAAGAACAAACATCTTGCCTTCTCTGTAGAGTTTGTCTTTCCAGAAATCGAGACAGTGATGTCTATTCATGCAGATGGAAATTGTCCTTATGTATATAACTCGGCTACCAACAGCAATAAACAAAATACTACACAATTCCTTTTTTTTCCACAACAAGAACATTGCATTGGATGTACAAGTTATAGTTTGCACGTCAAATGTGCAAGCTATGGTTTGCATATATACCTTTGACTTGCACATTTTAGTGTTTTTTGTTTTTATAAATCCACAACCAGTGCTCTATTTTTACTGTGGTTTTAAATAAAATTCTGAGGATTTGTGGAAGGTGTTAAAATCAATCCATACAATAGCTTCATTTTAACATTGTTTATTTCTGTGAAAACACATATACTATACGTATATATTAAACAGTAGCAGCAATAGGTACCTCAGAGTTTCCATAGGAACAGCCTTGGTATTTTGCCAATAACTTTCAAACCATTTGATGAATGGTATTGAATTGAATGAATCGTCACAAACCTTCCAACTAAAAAGTACATCCACCTCAGCTCCTTCCTGAGAAGCTTCAGGGTGATCTGTCAGCAGGGGCCAAGAAAAAAGGAGGGTCCTAAAACTATTCCCCATGGTAATTACAATAGGAAAATATTGGAAGCAATACAGAAAAAACTGCTCAATGAAATTACACCAAATTTGGCAGAAAATTAGAACTTTACTTAGAAAGTCTGCTTTTCATTAGTTGGTGTAAATCCATTCAGCCGGTCATGAATGAGTTAAAAATGTAAATATATCAGGACAGCGAATAACACAAACATTGATTGAGAAATATCCTGTGACGTGAATATTGTGTCAAATATATTGTCACTACAAAAATACTGTGGATCAGAATATCAAAGGTAAGAATATCTTTTTTGTCAAAATTGTGTTTATTAGCAACAGAAAGAAAGTACAAACCATGACATCTGTAACACAACGGAATGGACTTGCAAGTAATGATTGGGAGAGAAAAAAGTACAAACCAGACCCGGACGTGGAAGAGGCGAGCTTTACCATAACAACATACGCTAATGTAGGGATACAGTAGTGCGAAAGAGGAGGCGAAGCACGCCCTAAGACCATGCCCTGGAGACCCCCAATGGGCAATACCTAGAGTCTGGTAGTCCGGTATCCGCAGTCTATGTGGAGAGGAAGTGTCAATTCAAGCCGCAGCCTCCACGTCATGGAACATCAAACTCGTTTTATAGGAAACCCAACACCCCAAAAAAAACAACCCACCCCCTCCCACCCCTCGTACCCAGTAAAAGAAAAGAGAGAGAAAACAGAAAGAAAAGCGAGAGCGATAGAGAGAGAGAAAGAGGAGAGACCCGGGGAGGGAACCCGGAGGCCCAGGACTGGAGACGGACCCAGCAAGGGCGGGGTCAGGGCAACGCCTCATCTAGGCGGCATAGTGACTGTGAAATGAACTACCAGGGGGACCCACCAGTAGTGGCTTCAGCGGGCTACAATTGGAACAGCCGCAACCCTCTAACATGCGGCGGGCAAACAGCCACCGGTAGACCCTGAAGAATATCTTTTTTGTATATAATATTGTTTGAAGTATATTGTTGTATTTGATATTGCTTGCTTTTATATAGTTGAAAAATGCGGTGTTACCCCGAAACCGGTCCCGGTCCCAGGATGCTTGTTTCCGGTCCAGTGAAGACCTGGCTTGGCAGTTTGGGCTGGACTGTTCCCATGATGCACAGGGTCAAGACTGATTTGCATATAGCTGGGTCTGAACTGGGGTGGCGAAGTGAGCTAAAGAATGATGATGGATTCAACCCAGATCTGTGACTGGGGGTGAGTGTCTGAAAAGTTACAGCGCTCCGTCCATCATCTCTTTGTGTTTGCTATAATATCACATATTACAATTTCGACTGTCAGACTGTCGACCGCCAAAGCAGCGGTACGATGAAGACCACTTCGGCAGCGGTCTCCCGTCCGAGGTATTATGATGTTCGTGATGGGCCAGAGGCGGTCTTTCTGACAGCAGTGATGTTTTTTTTCTTTATTTGTCGATCCATTTGTGTATATTTTGACTGCACAAGTATCGCATATATACATATGCATGACGCTTGTGAAAAAATACCTACTACCCTTTGATGGAGTTTGGATGATATGGGCCAAGTAGAGTTACCTGGAATTAGATGCCTAAATGGTTGTTTCCTTTGGGGTCAAGATATTGCTGTGAAGGGGTGACCTGGAGAAAGGGAACCACATTAGAGAAAGAAGAGAAGAAGAGGAAATGTGTGAGTATGTGCCACAACACCTTAGATTTCGCCAACTCGAAGCAGGCGGTCCCACCGCCACAGTCAGCTCGTTGGAAAGCCAACTTGTAATTCAGACAGCTGTGAAACTTCTCAGTGCTGCCCTATGACAGATGTTTTCCCCCCACTGCCATCGAGGTTGATCATGCTAGTAGTTCCAAATGAGTATAAGCCAGTGAGTCCTCTCTGCAGCACTTGGTCACAAAATGTGCAGATCACCTTATGTCAGAGGTCTTCAAACTTTTTGATGCTGAGACCCCCCTGTCAAACGTTTTTAGGTGTAAGGACCCCCTTCTGATGAAAATTTGTAGAACCTAGTACTCCTCATCATAGACAACTATTGACAACCATAAACACCCCCAATTTCCACAGCAAATCATTTTTACTGTGGGGAAATAATATTAAAGTATTTAGCAAACCAAAGGTTAGTGAGCGTGGGGGTGTATTCAAAGGTGTAGCTAAAAACAAAAGGCCTCATTTATGAGGCATTGGCATAAGACAGCGCCGCAAGTCTTCTTGCTGCGTTGCCCTCTGCTGATGTGAAAGGGTAGGAATGCACAGTATTTATGAAATACGGTACATTCCTGTCCTTTTCCTTTGCCTTGGTGCATAAGTTGCTGCCTAGCACCAACATAGACAGGATTGTTTTTGTACAGGAAGAGGCACCTTTCTTCAAGACAACAATCCCGAAAGGTGTTTTCCTCTGTCGATGTGAGATGCAGAATGCAGCACACATGGAATAAGGAAAAAACGAGTAAAAATGAAAACATTTCTCCCCACTACACCTCCACTGGAGAGGCGTCAGTTTTTGGAGCTGCCCCAGGTTTACCTGATTTTGTAAATATGGGGCAGCATCAAAATACGTGGATGTTGTGTGGGAACCTCTCACAAAGCCCATAGAACACCTCCTTGACGCAGAGTAAGACAACACAGTGGCTTGTGCTGCTATGTCTTACTCCATATCTATGAGGCCATGCCAAGCCATGCAGGGTGACTTTGCACAGTTTCATGGGTATAGTTGAGATGCTTGTGCCGCCGGAGCATTACAAAAATTATGCTCTGGTGATGAAAGCCTCTCATAAATAAGCACCAAAATATTCTGTATGTTTTTTAGGTTTTTCATTAACAGGTATCTACATATAAAATAATGTGTAGAGTAAATGAAAAATAAATTTAAAAAAATGTTACTCAGTGGGAAATGCACTGTAGGACATCACAGTGTAAGATAGAGTGCTGCAAAACATGCAAATAGTTTTTCAATAAAATGGTGCTTCCAAAATGTAGATTTTAGTAATACCAGAGCGTATGTAATGCAATTTTCTCGTTTTACACAACTGTCCCTTCAACACACCTTTGGGGGTACTAAGAGCTCTGTATACGCAGTTAAAATTAAAAGCACACACTTCACAGCTCAGTTATTAACTCTTTGCACTACCACTAAAAAAACAAATCTTTGTCATCACAAAGCTTGGAGTGATTTGATCCAATAAAGCGAGAATCAGCCCAAGGGCACCCTTTACACTTGCAGATTAACTTATAGGCACATTTGCATTTCACTCAGCCAAGCCCACACCCTGCACAAAAACTTTACACAGCGCAAGAGACTCTTGATGGAACTTCAACTGATAAAGATCTAAATTAGCCTTCCCAGGACTGCTGTCTTCATTTAAAATGAAAGTAAATCTTTTGGATTGCAGGCACAAGTGAGGTTGGGGAACGTGCGACCCTCTTCCCTGGCCTCTGCGGCCCTCCTGGGGGTCGCGCCCCACAGATTGAAGACCTCTGCCTTATGTGCTTTCACTTCTTGGGTGCCTGATGAATTTTCAGGTAAGAGACTGTCTGGGTTTCCTGAGGCTTTAGAAGCTGAAGCTTTTTTAACAACATGTTTTCCTTCTTTTTGCCAATTGTGGAGGTTGTGTGCTTCAGCTTACTCCCGTTTCAAATAAGGTGCTGACTTTTCTGGACATAATCCTTCTTGTAGAAAAGGAGGTGGATGAGCTGATAATGGTGTGTTCTGCACAAAGTGAAACTCCAACTGGTTATTAAGAAAGGAGGGCTCCTTTTTCCAGAAGCAATGGACTGGTTTTCCTAAAGTGTGGAGTATGTAACCTACCACATGCCTCCTTTCATTTTCTTTTGTTCTTTAAGGATTCACGGACACTTCCCGCCTCCTACATTAGGCACACTACTATGATACAGAGAACCCCTTTATAGGTCCATGACTCTCCTGCGATCGCAGAGGCAGGTTTACCCTTCCGGGAACCACAAATCCAATAACTGCCTCGGAGACCCCTGTACATTTTTTAATCAATGTCGTCAGTAGGAAAACTAATTTTAATATATTGTTTAAGGCTAGCGAATAGTTAAGTGCAAGTAAAACACCACAGCTTTAGTGGTATATTTCAAAGTTTTCATGTTTTAAGCTCTATACGATTCTTGGCACACTGGACCCAACCATGCCTATTTCTTAGGATCCGTGGAACCATACGGACTATTACAGAGGTTTGATTGGTCATGAGGCGTGGATCCTTATGGGCTATTACAGAGGTTTGATTGGTCATGAGGCGTGGATCCTTATGGGCTATTATAGAGGCTTGAATGGTTCATGAGACTGCATTGCTCCACTTTCAAATAGTTCTTGACTTTCTTGCCTGGACCATTATACTCCCCGACACAGAGCTCTGTAGCAAAGGAGACAGTATATTTCTTTTGCCATAGCTTTTTGTTTTGGGGAAGCAAAGTTTTTTCAACTTTTCTGATGGCTTGTGGACAGTAGGAGAGGAGCTATTGAGGGGATGATGATGAAGAAGGAAATGAAGGACAAGAAGATTTGCAAACTAGGGATCCAGGCTCCCATCTGAATCCATCATCTGAAAAACGTTCACCACTGGACCAGGTGAAAAACAAATGTGGTGTGACGTGCATTGTGTGCTTTCAAAGGCTCAGCAGGGTTAGCCAAGGAGGTGCAGCTTCAGAATCAGTGATGCAGAACCATCCTAATGCAGGTCTTGAAGGGCAGTCCACTGCCAGCTTTCAGGTGCTATATTTTGGCAGAAAAATCCATTTGAGATGTCAAGTGTGGCTTTGTATTTTTTCTGCACTATGTTTTTCATTAACTGCACTGTGTGCATTTTGGACAGCAAATGTCTTTGTGCAAGTGTTTAAATGTCTGTAATCCAAAACTAGACAATGTGTATTGTCAGGTTTAATGACAGGAAACAAAGGATTGTTCATTGGTGAGGTGCACGTTTCAATGACCCCTGATATTCAAGTTGATCTAAGATCTCCCTGACCTGTTTTTTAGATTATTGCTTTATTGGGTATTGCCTCTGTGCATTTGGTGAAACTTTTAACGGGATCACTTGGTCGGTTGAATCCTCATCCCATCAGACATGATTTTTGTACAATGCTGGAGTGAGGGCAACCGCCCACTCCTGTGCATATGCATGTTCAAGATGTATGGGAACGAGGTCAGAGAATGCTGGAAAAATTACAGTTTCTCCCTTAGGGCACTCCATAACGAATACTGGCGGCCAATCTTGTTTGGCTAATAGAATGTCATAACCAGATGATAGGTTTTTCCAAAAGAGACCTTTAACTTTCCTGGGCTTGTCTCCCTCCAATTGGAGTGTTATCTCATGTAACTTATGTGGGACGCTCACCCCCGTATCTGGTGTTTCCACCGTGATGTAATCATTCAAGTCCGCTGTCACCAGAAATTCCATTAGGTTCTGGCAAGCAATTGTTACTTCTGCTGTACGGTCTAGCATCGTCAGAGCCCTTCCCCGTTCAGAAGCTGCACCCTCAGAATTCTGGGCATGTCTCTGGACTTTGTACGCTCCTCTTTGTGTTCTGACCGTCCTTCTCTCTCTGAGTTTTTCGTCGAGCCCTGAAAGGAACGAGAGGAACGTGTATCAGTGTCCTGATACCTGTCAGGTTTCCTAATATTATCCCTATTCCTAAGGTTATACCTCTTTTCAGAGGGCTCCTGTGGAGGAGATCTATCCCGGGATTGAGATCTCTTTTCTCTGTTATTTTGTTGTTTTTTATTATCCCATTTCTTTTTAGAAGAAGCAGGTGTCTGCTTAGAAGTGTCCTTTTCAGGACTGCCCATCAGTTGTGGTTTTAAAGCTTTCCCATCCAAACTTGGTTTCTCTCAGAGATACACAGAATAAACAGTCTGGGCGTTTCAATAAGGATTTATTGAACAGTTGTTATTCTTGTGTAGAATATATGAGCAGCAACAACCATTAGACAGTAGCAGAGATATATGATGAGCATTATAGTGAATATAAAAGGATAGTGCAGTTCTACCATCTTGCGATAAGCATGAATAAATACATGAATATAAAATGCAGGATGAAGTGCACATACTCCTACGATGCCTATCTAGAGGTACCTAAGTGTACCTGGCATGTGAGTTGGTGTGAAGCCAAGAATCCCGCTAGGTTTTAGTCGAACCCCATTACCTGAAGTGTGAGAATGTAGGAGCCCTTCTTGGTCTTGAGTTGGACACCCAGCGAGGGATGTTTAGACCACTGTCAGATGGAGCATCTGCATGCAGGAGCCTCAGCGTCTCTGGTCAGTGTGTCGGCCTGGAAGTCTCGGTTCCCTCTTCCTAACAGTAGCAAGATGTGCTGTATTTATGCAGAAAGTATCTAGGGCTCCTTTGTCCCTTGTCTCAAGTATTAGCCATTGTTGGATTTGAGGATGATGTATGGGATGAACCTTGTAGGTAGATATAATGGGGTAGGTGGTTTAGCCCCTGCCTGGTTTCCAAGAACCCTCATGAATATTCATTCATACTGTAGGAGTCCATTGATGAAGTTAGAAGACTCTATTGTTTAGGAGAAACCCTCCTTCTGCACTCAGGGCTGGAACTAGGTAAAGGTTCAATCCTAAAGGCTTGTTACTGTGTAGTGTAAGGGGGATAATGTAGGTGATAGTGTATGAAATTACCAGGGCCTATGTTAGGGTACCTATATGAAACATAACAAGAGGAGTTCTTTAAAACTTGAAAGTGGTATATATTTAGTATGCAGGACATAGTAGTACAAACGTATTAGCTGGAATATGATATGAATACTTTGGTATAATAATGTTTGTGAAAAAGAATTAATGTGCAGAGTACTTGTTAATAACTATCATACTGCAGTTTTTGTTAGCAGGAGAATTATATGCTTCACTAATAACAATGTGGTAATAGCAGTGAAACACAGACAACATAAAAGTATTTCCTTGCATTTTTAACAAAGCCTCTGTGCCTACGTATCTTTCACACAAGACTGTATGTGAGGAACATACACAAATGACCCTTTGGTGCACCTTTTAAAGAGCATATGTGCAAGCAAGTATGCACTTTCTGAAAATAATAAAAGAAACTCTAACATGACAGCAAAGTAAAAAAATAATAATACAGAAGGGTGATTAGTGAGTAACACTGATCAGGCTGAGGCATTCATGCAGCTCCCACTTTCTAAACAAAACTGCAATAAATCAGTATTTACAATGTTCATGTGCCAGAAAGTAGGTATATCAAAAGACCGACACTGGGCTTCAATTACAAGCTGAATGTCATGTTGCATCTACAGTCTAACAATTGTACTACTTGATGCTCCATCACCAAAACCCAATGAGAACACACATGGCACAACCTAACCAGCCCTGGAATGTCATGGCCTTGATGGACAGCCCATCCAAGCATTGCAAACCATGAAAAACACATGAAATGTTTTTGGGGAAAAAATGATTTCATGAGGCTCCACACAGCAAAAGTTGGTTTCAGCCAGAGCTAAGCCACGTGTTTCTGTGCTTTGAAATTGGAGGAGCCATTGGCAGAAAAATTAGGCTTTTTTTCTGCAGATTCAATTGGCCTCCTCTGTGGGTGCACCTGGGTCGCATTAATGATGATAACAGCAGAGTGAATCATTGCTCTTAACTTGTGAGTGTTTAATTGTGTGTACGTCCGCCATGACTCACCCCAATGGCTGCTAGAATCGGGATTCGGATGATCAGCCAGTAATTCATGTTGTGATTACGGGTCCAGCAGCTGAGAGAGGGAGAGACAAGAGTAAAAACATGTTACTACCTCAGGGACGTGCGTCACATCCTTCTGCTCTTCTTCAGGCAGACAAGAGCTCTCTCCTAGATTGGTGTGGGTGAAAACAAGGGCTTCATGACTCCAAAGGGACAGCTGAGAGCCTTTGTCCTCAGGGGGACATAGGCACAGACCCCAGCATCATTTGCTGCTTGCACACTGCTTCCACTCTAACTTGCAGAGTAGCCTTTGAGTAGTAAATATGAGTCTTACATCACCCTCCAGGTACGTTCACTGTACCAGTACCGTGCCTTCATGAGGCACAGGCATTGCCAATGGACGACCAGGTACCACCTGGGAGGTGTATGGGTTGGAGGTGTGTGGCATGCTCAGAAAATGTCCTAGTGGTATATATTCAGAAAATCAAGGAAGTATACTTTTCTATGGAAGAAATATTTTATATTGAAGGAATATATCCCATATATCTATATGAAATACAGGCATATATTGTATTGCATTAGTTTCAACAACCTGAACGATGCTCGTTCATCTGCACTAAAAAAGAAAGTCACCTGAACCACTTTACTCATCAATGAAACATTAATCATTGAGTTTTAATCCAACTCACAAACAACCTTCCAAAAACATTCCTACAGAAGACCTTCAGGCAAAAAAAACCAAATTGTGGCAGTGGATTCGCAAGAATAGCACTCACTCAAAAATGGACACACAACAATTAGTCCCCTTGGTCTGTCTTTCTGTCAGCAGAAAGCCTTTGGTTTGTTGATGGGGATCAAAAGATTCACAAACTCACCTTCAGTAGCACTATTTCTGATGGATACTCTATCAAACCACAGATTCCTCGCCTTTAGAATGGGCAAAAGACTAGATCAGGAGAAGTTTAACAGCAGTGCTCGCGCACTCCAGCAATGGGCTCCAAGCAGCACTAGAAGTGACAGAGCCGAGCCGCATATAAACAGTACCCCTACATTCTTGCATTTTCTTGTCTCTCCCTTTTCACACCTTCAAACACAGAGAGTAGAACAATTGTTGGTGACAGTGTGGAGATCTCTAACTTGGGTCACGTTAAAGAGGCCACTCCACAGAACAGGAAGGGCAGTGAGGGACGTGTGGTATCCACTAGAAAGAGCATTATCGAAGATGGGTAACATGTTCTTTCAAAAGATACTACTAACCGCAGATTCCTTACCTTTAGAATAGATATCAAAGCAGTACCTTCCAAAGGCAAGGGTCTGGGAGTGGATACAGACAAAATATTCCTGATTGGCCAAGCAAGCAAAGTAAACTTTTCATCTGGCCTGGCTGTCAAGGCAGTAGTGCTTTGTGAACATGTGTACTAGGGGAAGGAGCCCACCCGCCCACAAGTCTCGCCGGAGGGGTGGAGAGGTGCGGTCGCACAGGCACCGGCGGGCGCAGCCGTCTCCCCCGGAAGGGAGAGGTGGGGTGAGGCGCAGCCTGAACGAGACGCAGGGGTGCCAAAGCCTGGTGGTGGTGGCACCCCTCGGAACGGTTGTTCCAAGCTGCTGGAGAAATGCGCTGGGCGGAGAGGGGTGACGGCGTGGCGCATGGGGCCTACGGACCTGCTGGGCGGCAGTGTCCGAGGGCCTGGCGGCACCCGACCCCTTCCGCTCGGGTCGGACCACTGGGAGGCACGAGCTGCTGGAGCAGCTCGGCCTTCACTCTGCTGGGTAGGGTGAATGACCTCCCGCCAGGCGGCAGGCCCTCGAGTCGGACAGTCTATAGCCGAGGCTGGCCAAACAGTCCATCCCTAAATGGACTGAGAGTACCCAATCGATCAGAGTATGGCCGGGGCCTCCCCTGGCAGGCAACCCTGCACCAGGGATGCTGGCTTCGTGTCCCTGCCTGATCCCAGGGTGACGGATCGCAGCCGGATTACCGAAACTCTGCGCGCCGTATTAATATTCTGCCACACTTGGCCACTTGGGAAAGGACCAAACTCTACCCAGCCGCCAACTCTTTAACGCCCTGAGGAAGCCCCAGGCCAGATGGCCGACGTAAGGGGGCGAAACAAGTGTTGGCTATAAATGTTCTTCCTATCCTATGAAGCACCACAAAAATAAATTGGAATTGGCTCCAAAGGAAAAAGTGATTCTGCTTACTCGCTCATACCCATCGATAAGTTCTGCTCCCGGGGCGAGCAGGCTCGGACCAAAGGCCAATCTGGAAGTGGCAGAGAGGCAGACGTGGACCCGGGCTCCTGGAGGCCCCGGCGGGTGGGCCCGGGTCCTTTTTTTTTTCTGTGTCGGAATCGCCGGACCTTCCAGAGGTCGGATTGACCCTCTCCCTAGTAATCCGGAGGAAAAATACGAGTGTGCCAGACCTCCTGGAGCCCTCGCTGGGATCAGGAAAGGCAAATGAGCCCTCATCAGAACTTCCAGGGAAGCCCTGCCATCTGGTCGCCCCATTGGAAAGCATTGCGGGCGACCAGATGGCCAAGGGGATAGGTGCGACCAGATGGCCGAGGGGAAAGGCGCAACCAGTCGGCCAGGCTCTAAGGACGGCCATCTGGTCGCTCTGTGCCCTAACGAAAGGGTGAGCGGGAGCCGAGGCATGGGGGAACTGAGGGCCAGGGCCCCAGCTGGGCCTCAGCCATGGGGCTGCAAGGGGGGAGTCGACGGGCCCTCTGACCCAGGGCCAGCGGACAGCTTGACAAGCAGGCAAAGCGGGGGAGATCTGCATGGGACTGACGGAACCCGTCCCAGGCCCTTGGTGAAGCGGCAGGCCGGAGAACGGGGTCCAATGCTGGAGTGCCCGACCTGGGGCCCAGCAGGGCCCCTGGACCCCATCGTGGCTTCCGGGCACAGGGGAAGCCACCCCGGGCCAACGGGACCCCGTCCTGGGCACCCTGCCACATGGTAGGCCATGGACAGAGCCCTGGTTGGGGAAGCTGCCCTCCCCGGGGCCTCAGGGGCCCCGGACTGAGCTCCTGAACCCAGCCAAGCCAGGGGGGGCACCCTGGGCATGACGGAACCCCGTCTCGGGTCTTTGGCATAGTGGCAGGCCGGGGGATGGGGCCCAAGGCTGGAGCACCCGACCCGGCACCCAGCAGGGCCCCTGCACCCAGCCAGGGCTCCCGGGCCTCAATGGCACAGGGGAAGCCTCCACGGGCCCTCGGGACCCCGTCGCGGGCACCCTGCCATGGGGCAGGCCCGAGGATGGAGCCCGGGTTGGGGAGGCCCCCTCCCTGGGGCCCACGGGGGCCCCAACAGGAGCTCCTGAACCCAGCCATGCGAGGGGGGCTCCCTGGACACGACGGAACCCCGTCTCGGGCCTTTGGCATAGCGGCAGGTTGGGGGGTGGGGCCAAGGGCTGGAGCACACGACCCGGGCCCGGTGTGGCCCCTGGACCCAGCTGCGGCTCTTGGGCCCAGAGGCGTTGGGGAAGCCTCCCCGGGCCCGCGGGACCCCGTGCAGGGTACCCTGCCATGTGGAAGGCCTGAGGACGGAGCCCAGAGTGAGGAGGCCACCCTCCCTAGGGCCCTCAGGGGCCCCGGCTGGAGCTCCTGAACTCAGCGAAGCATGGGGAGGCTCCCTGAGCATGATGGAACCCTGTCTCGGGCCTTTGGCAGAGCCGCAGGCCGGGGGATGGGGCCCAGGGCTGGAGCACTCGACCTGGGGCCCAGCTGGCCCCTTGACCCAGTCGGGGCTCTCAGGTCCAGCTGCGCAGGGGAAGCCTTCCCGGGCCCGCAGGACCCCGTCTCAGGGACCCTGCCACGCGGCAGGCCCGAGGACGGAGCCTGGGGTGGGGAGGCCGCCCTTCCCAGGGCCCTCAGGTGCCCCAGCTGAAGCTCCTGAACCCAGCCAAACAGAGAGAGCCTTCCCGGGCACGACTGAATCCTGTCCCGGGCCCCTGGCGGAGGGGCAGACCGGGAGACGGAGCCGAGGCCAGGAGCGCCCTCCCCGGGACCTCCCCGGGACCCGGCAGGGCCCCTGGACCCCGTCAGTGCTCCCTGCTTCCTGGGGGCTCATCAGAGCCCTTAGCTGGGTTCCCTGACTGAACTTTGACCTGGGGCTCGCAGGCACCTTGGCACGCAGGCGAAGCGGGGGAGGCCTGCCCTGGCCCGTTACGGGCACCCAGACCCTCGGCTGGCCACAGGAAGTGGGCTCCGGCACCCCAGGACCTGCCAAAGCCTAGGTCCCAGACCGGTCCCTGCTTCTGAACTCAGCCAGGCCGGGGATGGAGGAGCATCCCCGGGCACCAGGGACCCCCATCCCGGGCAGACAGACCCTTGGCAGGCTGCAGGACAGGGGAACCCACACCCCAGGCCCTGCCCGGGGGATCTGGGAGCCTGCCCGGGCACGAGGAAGCCCCGGACCCTTGTCTGGCTACTGGACGTGGGCTCCTGTTCCACAGACTTTTTTCATAACTCCGTGGAACTCCGCGTAGTGGCACTATGCCAACTCCGCCCAGGGTTAGTCAGATCTTGGCTTTAATCACAAAAACGTATGATGTGTGGACACTAAAACAGGTTTAGAAGTAATGTGTCCAGCTAATGTGTGCTGCTCAGGCGCTTTGGTGGGTGTAAAACCAAGAGTTGTGCACACTTCACTAAGAGCGAACGTTATCACTGCCCTGCAAAAGTGGCAGGATCAATTTTTGGGCTACATTGCAGACAACGTCTTCAATCGCCCTATAGTGAGCAAGCGTGGGGATGGGAGGAGGTTCTCTGGTAACCACACTACAGGCTCTTGATCTGTAGCAGAAAGTTGACCCACAACGTCTTTTTAAGTCTCTACATAAAGATAAATATATTTAGAGAGTTGATGGAAGGACATAGAATTTACACAAATGTATCACAGCACAATACTCAATGAATGCATTGATAAAGCCACATATCAATGGCAGGTAGTGCCCCTGGCTTCAAACTGAGTATAAGGTTCACAAAGCCATGGTGCTTGAAAAGTTCTAATGTTAAAAAAAACTCAGAACACACCTGTAACAGAAAAGGACAGAACCAGTGCAATGCAGTAGAGAACCAGTAGTAAATGACTAATGTTTCCAAACAAGATTGGAAACACACAGGATTCTCTAACAAAGAAGAAAAACACATTTCCGGTCTAAATAATTACTTTGTAGCAAGTTAGTAACATTTTACGGTTTGTGAACCGAGATACTGTCAAATGAGTAAAAGCAGCACCAGTCAAGTTACTATGTAAGTGGTTCTTGTGAAGGAAGACAGTGCCTTGAAGTAGGTGTGTGCTTTTGCATAAATGTTGTACAAAGCGGACTGACAAAGCCTGGCCCATTCCCACAGGCCCTCAGAGCTCACCACAGACTGTGGCGTTCACAGTCTGCCTCCAGACTCTGGTAAAGGGCAGAGCAGGCTTCAGTGTGAAGTGCCGGGGCACCTTTTCCGGACCCTGCTGAAGGGCAGAGCAGGCTTCAGTGTGCAGTGCTGGGGCACCTTCTTTGGGCCCTGGTAAAGGGCAGAGCAGGCTTCAGTGTGAAGTGCCGGGGCACCTTTTCCGGACCCTGCTGAAGGGCAGAGCAGGCTTCAGTGTGAAGTGCTGGGGCACCTTCTCCGGACCCTGCTGAAGGGCAGAGCAGGCTTCAGTGTGAAGTGCTGGGGCACCTTCTCCGGTCTCCGGTGAAGGGCAGAGCAGGCTTCCGTGTGAAGTGCTGGGGCACCTTCTCCGGACCCTGCTGAAGGGCAGAGCAGGCTTCAGTGTGAAGTGCTGGGGCACCTTCTCCGGTCTCCGGTGAAGGGCAGAGCAGGCTTCAGTGTGATGTGCTGGGGCACCTTCTTTGGGCCCTCGTAACGGGCAGAGCAGGCTTCAGTGTGAAGTGCCGGGGCACCTTCTTTGGGCCCTGGTAAAGGGCAGAGCAGGCTTCAGTGTGATGTGCTGGGGCACCTTCTTTGGGCCCTGGTAAAGGGCAGAGCAGGCTTCAGTGTGATGTGCTGGGTCACCTTCTCCGGTCTCCGGTGAAGGGCAGAGCAGGCTTCAGTGTGATGTGCTGGGGCACCTTCTCCGGACCCTGCTGAAGGACAGAGCAGGCTTCAATGTGAAGTGCCGGGGCACCTTCTTTGGGGCCTGGTAAAGGGCAGAGCAGGCTTCAGTGTGAAGTGCTGGGGCACCTTCTTTGGGCCCTGGTAAAGGGCAGAGCAGGCTTCAGTGTGATGTGCTGGGTCACCTTCTTTGGGCCCTGGTAAAGGGAAGAGCAGGCTTCAGTGTGAAGTGCCGGGGCACCTTCTTTGGGGCCTGGTAAAGGGCAGAGCAGGCTTCAGTGTGAAGTGCTGGGGCACCATCTTTGGGCCCTGGTAATGGGCAGAGCAGGCTTCAGTGTGACGTGCCGGGGCACCTTCTCCGGTCTCCGGTGAAGGGCAGAGCAGGCATCAGTGTGAAGTGCTGGGGCACCTTCTCCGGACCCTGCTGAAGGACAGAGCAGGCTTCAGTGTGAAGTGCTGGGGCACCTTCTTTGGGCCCTGGGAAAGGGCAGAGCAGGCTTCAATGTGAAGTGCCGGGGCACCTTCTTTGGGGCCTGGTAAAGGGCAGAGCAGGCTTCAGTGTGAAGTGCTGGGGCACCCTCTTTGGGCCCTGGTAAAGGGCAGAGCAGGCTTCAGTGTGAAGTGCCGGGGCACCTTCTTTGGGGCCTGGTAAAGGGCAGAGGAGGCTTCAGTGTGAAGTGCTGGGGCACCTTCTTTGGGGCCTGGTAAAGGGCAGAGCAGGCTTCAGTGTGAAGTGCTGGGGCACCTTCTTTGAGGCCTGGTAAAGGGCAGAGCAGGCTTCAGTGTGATGTGCTGGGTTACCTTCTCCGGTCTCCGGTGAAGGGCAGAGCAGGCTTCAGTGTGATGTGCTGGGTCACCTTCTCCGGTCTCCGGTGAAGGGCAGAGCAGGCTTCAGTGTGATGTGCTGGGGCACCTTTTCCGGACCCTGCTGAAGGGCAGAGCAGGCTTCAGTGTGAAGTGCTGGGGCACCTTCTCCGGACCCTGCTGAAGGGCAGAGCAGGCTTCAGTGTGAAGTGCTGGGGCACCTTCTCCGGACCCTGGTGAAGGGCAGAGCAGGCTTCAGTGTGAAGTGCCGGGGCACCTTCTTTGGGCCCTGGTAAAGGGCAGAGCAGGCTTCAGTGTGATGTGCTGGGTCACCTTCTCCGGTCTCCGGTGAAGGGCAGAGCAGGCTTCAGTGTTATGTGCTGGGGCACCTTCTCCGGACCCTGCTGAAGGACAGAGCAGGCTTCAGTGTGATGTGCTGGGGCACCTTCTTTGGGCCCTGGTAAAGGGGAGAGCAGGCTTCAGTGTGATGTGCTGGGTCACCTTCTCCGGTCTCCGGTGAAGGGCAGAGCAGGATTCAGTGTGAAGTGCTGGGGCACCTTCTCTGGACCCTGCTGAAGGACAGAGCAGGCTCAGTGTGATGTGCCGGGGCACCTTCTTTGGGGCCTGGTAAAGGGCAGAGCAGGCTTCAGTGTGATGTGCTGGGTCACCTTCTCCGGTCTCCGGTGAAGGGCAGAGCAGGCTTCAGTGCGATGTGCTGGGGCACCTTCTCCGGACCCTGCTGAAGGGCAGAGCAGGCTTCAGTGTGAAGTGCTGGGGCACCTACTTTGGGCCCTGGTAAAGGGCAGAGCAGGCTTCAATGTGAAGTGCCGGGGCACCTTCTTTGGGGCCTGGTAAAGGGCAGAGCAGGCTTCAATGTGAAGTGCCGGGGCAACTTCTTTGGGGCCTGGTAAAGGGCAGAGCAGGCTTCAGTGTGAAGTGCCGGGGCACCTTCTTTGGGGCCTGGTAAAGGGCAGAGCAGGCTTCAGTGTGAAGTGCTGGGGCACCTTCTTTGAGGCCTGGTAAAGGGCAGAGCAGGCTTCAGTGTGATGTGCTGGGTCACCTTCTCCGGTCTCCGGTGAAGGGCAGAGCAGGCTTCAGTGTGATGTGCTGGGGCACCTTCTCCGGACCCTGCTGAAGGGAAGAGCAGGCTTCAGTGTGAAGTGCTGGGGCACCTTCTCCGGACCCTGCTGAAGGGCAGAGCAGGCTTCAGTGTGATGTGCTGGGTCACCTTCTCCGGTCTCCGGTGAAGGGCAGAGCAGGCTTCAGTGTGATGTGCTGGGGCACCTTCTCCGGACCCTGCTGAAGGGCAGAGCAGGCTTCAGTGTGAAGTGCTGGGGCACCTTCTTTGGGCCCTGGTAAAGGGCAGAGCAGGCTTCAGTGTGATGTGCTGGGTCACCTTCTCCGGTCTTCGGTGAAGGGCAGAGCAGGCTTCAGTGTGAAGTGCTGGGGCACCTTCTTTGGGCCCTGGTAAAGGGCAGAGCAGGCTTCAATGTGAAGTGCCGGGGGACCATCTTTGGGGCCTGGTAAAGGGCAGAGCAGGCTTCAGTGTGAAGTGCTGGAGCACCTTCTTTGGGCCCTGGTAAAGGGCAGAGCAGGCTTCAGTGTGCAGTGCTGGGGCACCTTCTTTGGGCCCTGGTAAAGGGCAGAGCAGGCTTCAGTGTGAAGTGTTGGGGCACCTTCTTTGGGCCCTGGTAAAGGGCAGAGCAGGCTTCAGTGTGAAGGTCCGGGGCACCTTCTTTGGGGCCCTGGTAAATGGCAAAGCAGGCTTCAGTGTGAAGTGCCGGGGCACCTTCTTTGGGGCCTGTTAAAGGGCAGAGCAGGCTTCAGTGTGAAGTGCCGGGGCACCTTCTTTGGGCCCTGGTAAAGGGCAGAGCAGGCTTCAGTGTGAAGTGACGGGGCACCTTCTTTGGGCCCTGGTAAAGGGCAGAGCAGGCTTCAGTGTGAAGTGCCGGGGCACCTTCTTTGGGCCCTGGTAAAGGGCAGAGCAGGCATCAGTGTGAAGTGCTGGGGCACCTTCTCCGGACCCTGCTGAAGGGCAGAGCAGGCTTCAGTGTGAAGTGCTGGGGCACCTTCTTTGGGCCCTGGTAAAGGGCAGAGCAGGCTTCAATGTGAAGTGCCGGGGCACCTTCTTTGGGGCCTGGTAAAGGGCAGAGCAGGCTTCAGTGTGAAGTGCTGGGGCACCTTCTTTGGGGCCCTGGTAAATGGCAAAGCAGGCTTCAGTGTGAAGTGCCGGGGCACCTTCTTTGGGGCCTGTTAAAGGGCAGAGCAGGCTTCAGTGTGAAGTGCCGGGGCACCTTCTTTGGGCCCTGGTAAAGGGCAGAGCAGGCTTCAGTGTGAAGTGACGGGGCACCTTCTTTGGGCCCTGGTAAAGGGCAGAGCAGGCTTCAGTGTGAAGTGCCGGGGCACCTTCTTTGGGCCCTGGTAAAGGGCAGAGCAGGCATCAGTGTGAAGTGCTGGGGCACCTTCTCCGGACCCTGCTGAAGGGCAGAGCAGGCTTCAGTGTGAAGTGCTGGGGCACCTTCTTTGGGCCCTGGTAAAGGGCAGAGCAGGCTTCAATGTGAAGTGCCGGGGCACCTTCTTTGGGGCCTGGTAAAGGGCAGAGCAGGCTTCAGTGTGAAGTGCTGGGGCACCTTCTTTGGGCCCGGGTAAAGGGCAGAGCAGGCTTCGGTGTGCAGTGCTGGGGCACCTTCTTTGGGCCCTGGTAAAGGGCAGAGCAGGCTTCAGTGTGAAGTGTTGGGGCACCTTCTTTGGGCCCTGGTAAAGGGCAGAGCAGGCTTCAGTGTGAAGTGCTGGGGCACCTTCTTTGGGGCCTGGTAAAGGGCAGAGCAGGCTTCAGTGTGAAGTGCCGGGGCACCTTCTTTGGGCCCTAGTAAAGGGCAGAGCAGGCTTCAGTGTGAAGTGCCGGGGCACCTTCTTTGGGCCCTGGTAAAGGGCAGAGCAGGCTTCAGTGTGAAGTGCCGGGGCACCTTCTTTGGCCCCTGCTGAAGGGCAGAACATGCTTCAGTGTGATGTGCTGAGCCAGCTGCTCCGGTCTCCTTGGGGTGACTTGCTATCTCCATGCAGATAAGGGCGGCAGCAGCAAGGCAGTTCAGTAGATCATCAGCTGCCCAAGAAGTCAACCTTACAGCGCTATACAAAGTGTCAAGGCAGGGTGACTGTCCAAAAGATGCTCAGTGAGGAGAAGGCACCTGTAGCTTATTTTCTAAAAGCAGGACAGGCTGCCAACTAACCAGTGCCAATTTCAGGAGGGACGAATTATAAGTTCAGAGGTTCAGCCAAAAAGACTGATGTACAAATTCCGTTTTCCAAAAAGAGGCTGGAAATGTTCTCTCCCAGAATGCAATGCAACATGGAGATTCCCCGGATGCATCTTCCCAGGGGCCTCTTGGACAGGAAGCTACGTGGCTTACCTTCAGAAAGGCCCTAATGTACAGCAGAGCAGAACAAGAAGAGTGTTGGCGGTGGAGGGTGTCCGCTGAGGACAACACTCACCATCCGTCTTGTAAACACCAGCTTTATACTAAAGTATATATATTTACAATAGGCTAAACCTCACTGGAAGCATTTACCATACGCATTCCTGGTACAGGGTTAAGAATCCGCAGTTGTAAATAATGTTTTCTAGCATTACATTTAATAGGAAAGAAAACAACTGGCCTGTACTTGCCCCAACCCGTGGACTATATTAGCTTGGGAAGGCGTCCTAGCAACTCATCCAGTGCAACCACACACACTAAAAGCAAGATTAAGATGTCCCAGCAGGAACTTGAGAGGGCGAGGTTAACGGGGCTACCTCCTAGAAAGTACAAGAGGGGGGCATAGATGGACTTCCCGTTCTCAGACTACACCTGAGGCGTCCCTGGGAAGTAACAGATGTGCAGTTTGTGGGGTCCATATGCATTAAAACCCTCAATCTCAGTTGTACTCTAAAATCCAGGTGAACATGTGTGAATGAAAATGTATGGGATGTCCCAGGTGTGGGATGGTTCTGGAAGAGAAGGGACCCTGGCCACGACCATCCTCGTGCCTTCCCACTGAAAGGACAGCTGAGTTCCCTTTTTAAGAGCCAGATAGCGGAACCCCCAATATATCTTCATGAGAGGCAAGAACCATACAAGCATGTCTGCTATGTGTAGCTGAAGCCCCTCCCCCACTCTAGAATGCTGCTCACAGGGTTTGCGTGACTCTCATTTCTGCCTTCAGGGGTTCAGCCCCTGGTTGGACTGTGTATGTCCATGAGAGGCCTCCCAATGAGTGGTTTAGATTTTGAAACTTCCTGCAGAAGTTGGAGCCTGACCTGGTACATGTCCAACAAAAAGAGCTTGCAGTGTCTCAAGCAGAACTTCTCTCCTTTCTCCTTGGGCATGCCCAGATGCCAAGGAGTTTATGCTCCATTCTGAGTTCCTGCGAGAGCCTCTTTTAATGACAGCATGATGCCCCAGCAGGGCAAACAGCTAATAGGGTTGTCGTGCAGGGGTCACATTTCTGGTAACATGGCTCCTTTGTGCAAAAGTCGGGGCACATTTGAACCCCAAGCACTCTTTTGTGAGGAGTTAGAGTTGTACTCAGCAGCATGTCACCCACCCACTCCTGTTCCCCACCCAGGGCTCCCTGGAGATGGGAGTGTGTCCTTGTCTCTGGGCCCAGGAGTCCTTGTTTTGAAGGTGCTGTACAGACGCAGTGTAACAAACCTGTCACTGCAGAGTAGCCCCACAGGCTTTATAGAATCCTCAGTGCCTGGCACTAGATTATTACTGCGGCCAAGGAGATTTACGGCCTGGTGGAAGCCACAGCAGGACTCCCAACAGAGGAGGCCTAATGCAGAATCCAAGGCTCACAATGGAGCAGCTCTGGGCATCACAAGATGCAGGCACACATTTATGATGCTCCTTAAATATTAATGCAAGACTCACTGCCCTGCAGCCCAGAGATCTGCAGAAGGATGGCACAGCTCTGGACGCACAGATGTTGTGACACTAGAGTTGCGAAGCACAGAACACCACTAAGAGACACACTGACCAATACAGGTTCGGGTGACTTTGACTAGAGGTCTGCAGTCTGTCTAGAATTGCAAGATTTTGATCTTGGGCATTTGGGGGCAAATTTATGACAGGTTTTCATAATCCTTGAACCAGGCAACGTGGTACATGTGTGATGCGAATCTCTAAGTCAGATTTATGAAGCCACGTAAAGCCACTTTGTGTGGCTTTGATGGCCTAAAAACTCTGGAGTAATACAACGCAGCGCAAATTGCTGCGTTGCATGAATCTGCACAAGGAAGGCATTCCATGGGCGTTTCCGGTGGGTGTTCCCACACAACCCCCCCCCCCCGGTTTTTGACATATTCTCAGATTTATAAGGACTTGTAAACCGGGTAATGTGCAGAAAAAAAGATGTGTCTCCCCTGGAGAGGGGTAACGAGCAGAAATATGTTTATTTCTCCTTGTTTTTCCTGTTTCTATGTGTTTTGCATTCTGCAGCACACATAGAAGGAGGAATATGCCCCTAAGGATTGTTTTTGTGCAGGAAGGTGTTTCTTCCTGCACAAAAACAATCCTGCCAACAACACAGGCACCCTTGCACTATAGAGCAAGGGTGCCTGCGTTGGCATTAGGCAGCCAAAACGGCGCCAGCACTGGCAGAAAGGACAGGCATGCACTGTATTGGATAAATATGGCACATTCCTGCCAGTTCCCTGTGGTGCAGGGCAGCGCAGCAAGTCTGAGCCACAAATGTCATAACCACGGCCCTTGGTGCATAGTAAGGAAACAGATAGTACCATCTCTCACCAGGACCCCAATATTTGGCCTTCCCATGGTTAGCGGAGTTTTGCGCTTTCCCCGCAAGCTGGCCACGTGCCCTGATGAGCTCCTGCGGTGCTGAAAATGGATGCTCCTATTCTCCCAAGAGAGGGACGTTCCATCTTCACAGCCCCAGCCAGCGGGCAGTGCACACATTAATGCACATGCTGCTGTGCCTCGTGTGCAGCATTTTAGATATTTTATCAGCAGCATTAATTAGCCTCTAACCCTGAGGCACACCACAACGCCTCACTTTAATAGATGTGCTCAGTGGCACGTGCAGTATAGTGCTTGGCCAGTGGCAGTGCACTGTGGGTACTACTCTTATAAGCCAATCTCTGTTTTTTTGTAAGACTCATGCATAAACTTCCCCGGCTAGGGTCGGGGCTGGACACTGCGGGCATCACTCAAATACACCAATCATATCCTGGAGTAAAATGCTGTACCCCATGATCCATGCAGACGAGAGGCCACTATTGCGGGGCAGTTCTCAGTCCGAGGGGCGTGGGGTACTACAACACGATAACAAAGAAGGAGCTAGAATTGTAATGAGGATCATCCGGGCTGAGGGGAGCAGGGGGCAAGGCAGGACTGGCCGTAGGGGGCACCGGGCGTTTCCCCGGTGGGCCGCCAGGGTGGGGGCTGGTTTTGGGCCCCCGTGGGGCCATTTTTCTCCTGGCAGGGGGCACTGGAGTAGAGGAAGGAGGCAACAAAGGACATTGACAAGATGGATGAAACCAACCAAGGACCTGACAGGAGGCAGTGGGCACCAAGACCTGACACCATAGCAGGCCAGCTGTGACCAGACGTGAGGCAAATGGCCTGACACCATAGCAGGCCAGATGTGACCTGATGTTAGTCACGCTGGGCCTGACAGCATAACAGGACACCTGGGACCTGACAGCATAACCAACCAGCTGTGATCTGACTCAGAGCACACAGGACCTGATACCATAACAAGACAGCTGTGACCTTATACAGGGAAACAGGACCTGACGCCATTCTGCAATAACTGTGACTTGATGTGGGGCACACAGGAATCTAACACCATAACAGGACAGCTGTGACCTGACATGAGGCACATGGGACCTGACAGCATAACAGAACAGCTGTTGATTGATTGGTGGCAAACAGGAATCTGACACCATAGGAGGACAGGTGTGACCTGACGCTCAGCACACAGGACCTGACATCATAACAAGCCAGCTGTGACCTGACGCAGAGCACACAGAACCTGAAATCATAACAAGCCAGCTGTGACCTGACGCGGAGCACACAGGACCTGAAATCATAACAAGCCAGCTGTGACCTGACGCGGAGTACACAGGACCTGACATCATAACAAGCCAGCTGTGATCTGACTCAGAGCACACAGGGCCTGATACCATAACAAGACAGCTGTGACCTTATACAGGGAATCAGGACCTGACGCCTTTCTGCAATAGCTGTGACTTGATGTGGGGCACACAGGAATCTAACACCATAACAGGACAGCTGTGACCTGACATGAGGCACATTGGACCTGACAGCATAACAGAACAGCTGTTGATTGATTGGTGGCAAACAGGAATCTGACACCATAGGAGGACAGGTGTGACCTGACGCGGAGCACACAGGACCTGACATCATAAGAAGCCAGCTGTGACCTGACGCGGAGCACACAGGACCTGACATCATAAGAAGCCAGCTGTGACCTGACGCTCAGCACACAGGACCTGACATCATAACAAGCCAGCTGTGACCTGACGCGGAATACACAGGACCTGACATCATAACAAGCCAGCTGTGACCTGACGCTCAGCACACAGGACCTGACAACATAACAAGCCAGCTGTGACCTGACGCTCAGCACACAGGACCTGACATCATAACAAGCCAGCTGTGACCTGACGATCAGCACACAGGACCTGACATCATAACAAGCCAGCTGTGACCTGACGCTCAGCACACAGGACCTGACATCATAACAAGCCAGCTGTGACCTGACGCGGAATACACAGGACCTGACATCATAACAAGCCAGCTGTGACCTGACGCTCAGCACACAGGACCTGACAACATAACAAGCCAGCTGTGACCTGACGCTCAGCACACAGGACCTGACATCATAACAAGCCAGCTGTGACCTGACGATCAGCACACAGGACCTGACATCATAACAAGCCAGCTGTGACCTGACGCTAAGCACACAGGACCTGACATCATAACAAGCCAGCTGTGACCTGACGCTCAGCACACAGAACCTGAAATCAGAACAAGCCAGCTGTGACCTGACACGGAGCACACAGAACCTGAAATCAGAACAAGCCAGCTGTGACCTGATGTGGGGCACCAGGGCCTGATCTGGAGAATATCACGGATGTTTTGTCTCCACGGACGATGCACAGATTATCTTCAAGACCAGAGGTTCTCTTTTAGATGTTCAATCCTGCTTGCTTACTCTAACCACCTGGACGAGAATCATTCCTTCTCTCTTGAAAATCACCCCTCTCCTTCCTCTGGCCTCCAGGAGGCCTCTGGCCCAATCATGAGTCCTGAGCAGCTTGGATTATAAGATACTTTGGTCTTCTTGAGTCCCCGGTGCATCCACTTCAACCCTTATAAAATGCAACACCCCTAAATATTCAAGAGCCACCCCACTCTTCTCGCCCTACATCGGCTACCTGTGTCCACGTGTATCATCTTTGAAGCAGCGTGCATTCGTTATAAGGCACTGTCCCCCACTCCTTCCATAACCCGCATGCCACTCTGTTCGCTTCCGATAAACCAGCCTCGTTCTCAGGTCTTCGCATCCCTTTCACCTCGGCCATCCCTCACTTTAAAAACATTCTAGCGGGAGGGCGAGCTTTTTCGGCCATCACGGCGTTTCTCTGGACTCGTGTCCCACTAAAACCGCACTCTCAGCCTCATTTGTTGTCATTCAGTTATTCCTAAAGACTCGTGTCTTCTCTCAGTCACTTCCTCTCCTTCCCAGTCTGCCACTTCTCTTCTAGCGCCAGGACGGCCCAGGGTATTTGGACGCTTTATAAACCAATCAACAAGGTGCAGCTGCGCTCGGGCCTTTTCTTTACTTGCCCCAGTCTGTTGTTTGTGCTGCTTGGGGAGCCTGGCCCCGCCCCTGATGATTTGTTATTGTGCTTCCTTATTTCTTGTATCTGTGTCTCGTTTCCTAGTAGCCGATGTACTCTGAACGGAGGATGCAGGGCTCGGCTTTGATTCTTGTGTTCCCTGATCAGGGGTGAGCAGTCAAGGAGTCATCACTAAGGAGTTTCGGTCCTGAGGTAGAGAAGACTGAGGGTGCTTCTGACAACCCGTGCCTGGACGGCCAGCTGATCCATGCAGGGCCTGCATCCTTGGGCAGCCAGCCTCCATCCGGATTGGCAATGCACTGGAGTCCCACAGGCCCCTTCTTCACCTGCACATGACCCACCAGAAGCTGGCACAGGATCCCTAATCCATCGAGTTCTGATGAGGCTTGAGGCTAATATTTCTGCCTGTGGCTCAAGCTATCAACCTTCATTCCCATCTTCAGGGCCTTTGTCTAAGGCCAGAGTCTCAGTATGCAAGGCACACCTGGTAAGCACTTCTGTGCTTGACTTTCAGACTGTCGCAAATGAGACCGCAGTGGCCATTCAGGCTTCAGCTTTTCAGACTCCATACTAGCTAACGCCATGGCTCCACCCATGCTCCTTGTGCGCTTCATTATACTTGTGAGTTCGTTGTAGCTTGGTTCCAGTGGCACAGTGAGCACGGGACGCACATCTGGGCATTCTCTTGCCACTTAGGGTGGTACACGAAACACACAAAAGGTGATGGGAGGAATGCTTGGAATAAATCTAACCACTGACAATCATTCCAAATCTTCGCTCTTGCCTGCCATGCCACCTCAGTTGGGACCCACCCATATTTAAATCAGTCTTGACAATGCTCTAATAGGAACAGTTCAGCCCTAACTAAATGGAAGGAAAAAGTCCTTTATGAACACTATATAAAACAAGGACTTATTACTGTTTAATCTGAAATTCTCTCTTACATCATGATCTCAATAAAGAATGATCAAATGTCCAATAAATCCTTACCATTCAAAAATGGATTCCTGACATTACAAAGTTATATTTCCTTTTTTAAAGCTTGCCCATTAATGCCATTAAACAAATCTAAAATCTTGAGGGCTTAAGATTTAGGGATGCCCCCCCACCGCTCTTGCTCAAGTGGCTGCTCGCTCCGGGAACATTTCTGGTGGGAGTTGCAAGTGAGCAATGGAGTGGTGGCTCGATTTCAGTCCTGGAGGACCAATGGCGGAATCATACACATCCCATGGCATCCAGGGGATGGGCAATGGGCTGGTGGACTCTTGAGGCAGGATGTAGCCCTCTTCCCAGGTTTTGTGTTTATCATGATAGACATTTGCCACATTGTGTGAGTGTTTCGGGGCTACCCGTAGACCACTTTGCCTGCTTCCTCTGTTGTGCTCATGCTTTTCAAAACTGATGGCTTGGTGGGTGCTCGCTCTCCTATGCCTTCGTCTGTGTCTTTCCATGGTCAATGGGATTCAATTCTTAATTCCTGGAAATGTGGGTGAATAAACTGTGGATGGATTTCAGGCCCATACAGAGTCTGTCTCTGTCTTGCCAATTCAGTTTCTCTTTCTATATTGGTGGCATTTTGTATTCTATTCTGGTCGTCTTTTTGTTTCTTTTGGGATGAGGCGTAACCTTTTGGACTGGGATGTGGAGGTAGATGAAGAAGTAAGTTTTGATTTAAATTGGTAACCCATTTTCAGGGCTTTCTCTACAAATGTGGCCTTCCTTGACCAGTCATGACTAGAAGCCATATTGTGGAAAGTTTGGTGAAAGTTGGTTAAAAGGGTCTGGCAAAGCTCTGAAATGTGATCTTACATTCATATATGTGGTAGCATCTCACTTGATAAGGAGCAGTTTTAGATGCCCGTGTATAGCCTCACAAGTCCAGGTGATGCATCGAATGCTCATACACACACGTCCATGCATGTGCGAAAACACACACAAATATCAAAGAAATGCATACACATACACACAGGCACAACACAAACACTCACTTGTTAGTTCACTCATTATTGGGTATGTGCTCAAAAGGGTGAGGATCACCTCTCACTCACCTTTCACCTCACTCACTTACTTTATATGTGTGTGTGAGAGTAAATGTCCCAGTGAGTGTCAATGAATATGTGTAATTGAGCATCATGTGATTGAATACATGCATACATTTGTGTGAGAAACTGAGTGTGTAGTTTGTGTGAACTACTGGAAGATGACAACAAGCACATATGGTAGGCAGGGCATGCACTTCTCATGGTGCTCCCCTCTGCTACCCATCAATTTCCCCTGAATGTTCCAGATGTGTGATGCATCCTCATGGAGGTGGAGGGGGGCACTGGACACATGTGTGTGGTGCAGGAGGGGAGCGGCGAGAGCTGGGTGAGTGTTGGACAGTTACGCACAGAGACCACAGTGAGCGGGATATTTCGTACATGAAAAGGTGGCACCAGGTGAACTTTCCATTAAAAGGTATTGGACTGGACGACATTATTCAGTACAGATTAGGTTTATTTTTAATTCCATACAAAATATGGCCTGGAATTTAGGTTTTCTAAACCTCTGGCAAAAGTGTAGGCTCAACGCCAACTGAGCAGTTAGAGCCAGGAAACCTGGCGGACTGTAGCCCATGAACCATCTGAGCATTAGAAGAGAACGGTGCGTTCTGTCCCCTCCTAGACTTTAAAGGATTATGTGTTATTAGTCAGTTCTGAATCTCTTTTCACCATCAATACACATTCAAACAGGCATAATAAGGATAGGTTTCATGATTTTATTAACAACAACATCCTATCCTTGTGCATACAAGTGTATAGTTATAACTACAAACATGAACGAAACAGGGGTAATGCAAATGATTAATAAACAGTGTATTAAAAACAACTGCAATTTGCAAAATCGTAATGGTGGTTTAGAATTCAGAATCCTCTTGCATGAAAAGATGGAGTTTATCGCTATTCTGCAATCTCTTCCTTCTTGCCTCCAGCTGAGCTGTCTTTGAGTTTCTAAGGTGGCCTCTCAACCACACACCTCAGTTGAATGACAGCTATCGGTCTGTGTCAAGAAGATCTTGTCCAGCTCTTCGCGACAGCTAAGGCATCACAGGAAGCCAGTAAGGCCAAGTTGGCTGCGAGATACCAGCCTGTGGTGTTCACAGCTTCTGCTCACTCAGTCTGGTGTCCTAGGAAGTCAGAGGCTTCCCCTCTGCCTTCTGCTTGTTGGTAACCAATGCACATTTCACATTATTTATACAGGGCAGGCCTCACATTAAATGATGTCAAAGGCCAGAATTAACATGTGAGTCTTGCTGCACCTTCACATAAGTAGCTAATGCATTATACATCATCTGAATACATCTATGTATTGTGGCAGAACTATGAACTATTTTAATGCAAATGTTATTATATAGTTTACATATGCTAACAATATTAAATGAATGTCTGCAATGTGCATTTATAAATGAAAAATATGTATTTAAATAAATGAATATACAGAATATGGAATACAATGGGGAGTACATAAGCACAGAATGTAGAGATTGCACCAGGGACCCAGTGGTAGAAACCTGCTATGGGCCTAAGATGAGCGCAGGAGAGTGCGCCCGGTGGGAGTCAACAACCAGGTGCTGGGGATCAAGGACCATCCAATGAAGGGAAGGTACACGGGAACTTAGAGAAGGGGAGACAAAGGAGGCCAGCAGACACCAACAGGGGAGCAGGGAACCCAAGAGTGGAGTGCAAGAATGGAGTTCAGAGTTCGACACGCCAATCAATGAACCGGGGTATCTAGGAATCAGGAACCATGATGCAAAATGGAGTACCACCACCAAAAAGAGACTGGGGCAAGGTTTGGCTACAGGAAAAACTACATGCTCCACAATGTACCAGGTTGGTAAAAGGAAAACCAGGACTAGGAAGCAATGTGTAGCAAGATGCACTGTGTTTTGAAGAGTGTACTGGCATGATCAGATCCAAAGGCAGGGAGGCACACAGCCTGCATCAGTGACTGTATGATGGAACCCTAACAGGCAGAGAGAGAAAAGGAGCGTGAAAGAGAATTAGAGCTAGAGAGTCACAGAAGCAAAGAGAGAGAAAAGACTTGCTCCTTGAGAGATGCCTGGGTAAGAGAGTAGACTTCACGGCCAATGGTAGGTCTGTAACCAAGAAGAATATTCTGAATAAAGCGTGAAACACTACTGATGGCAGAGCCTACATATGCATCGCTAACGGGTACGAACTGGGCTATTCCCGCACGTAAACACGCAGGAAAACAAAAAATCAGAACTCTGAACCAACCCTTCATCTTCATAGAGGTACTTCACGATGCCCCAGGGCACGACAAACAGCACCGGCACACCTAATGGAGAAAGAGACAATGAAGATGTGTTGGCAGAGAATTTATCCATGAAAAAGACACAGCAAAACGTAGAAGAGTAACATCTAGACTTTCATAGCGTTGAACTGGGTCTCCTTAGCAGTACAATGACAGACATTATTAACAAAATATAAATGACTTATTTTTGTACATTTTGAAAATACTGAGAATGTAGGACCTCGTCTGAAAGCTGGAGGGCTACTAGCCAGCCCACCAGGTTGTAAGAGATATCCATGGCCTCCACCCCAATGGTGGAGGACTATCCACCAGGTTTCAAGATTCTCTCCTAATTGGAAAGGATCTTGTGTCTTCAGTCGAGCCGCTGCTGCTGAGGCTCCATTGAAGACACTGGTGATTTTCTGAGCAGGCACAATATTGGTTGCACCAGCCCAGGCTATCATTTTGTTGTTCAATAACAAACTCCAAAACCAGGAGACTGTTTTTGCAGATTAAAATAATTCTGGCCCTGAGGCAAAAGGAAATTGCGCATGTGCGTCACAGCGTCACAGCATTTGTACAATTTCCCCACCCAGGACCAGAGACAGGAATAAGCTGCAGCAGAACAATGGCCCTGCCGTAGTGCTCGGACATTAAGACCCAGCCTCCTCCGGTGGATGGACCATCGCGCTAAGGGTGTCTCGGTAGAGCCGGCTGAGGCTCCACCATTGAAAACCCAGTGGTTCCCCCTAGCTCTGAGTGGATCGGGGGACAGTGTTTGAGACAATGGTGTAGCACCTGTTTTAGGGTGGATGTACTGTTCTGCCAAACTCCAACTGACTTTGCTAGTCCAGCCTGCCAGGCATTGAACTGGCTCCTGCAGATATTGAAAGCAAGTGAAATCTGCCTTGACCAACTAAAGGAGTGAGCTTTAGACTTCCATTTATGCAGCAACAAACAGAAACATTCATGAGTAAACAGATCCAGGATATAGTCCGGAAGTGGGAACAAAAATGCAGATACTTGTGATCTTATTGATGAATCCAAATGCTGTCCTGTTGAATAAAACAATAATATGTGTGGATGGAGCAATATTAATGGCATTTAAAATGCATAATCATGTTTTCATAAAAACTAGTCAATGATTTAGAACCTTTCCTTACAGACTAAGAGGGTCAGTTCAGTGGGTGGCCCATCGGGGCAGCAGAGGACTAGCCACCGCCGTTAGCCCTGATGAGTTCCCAGCCTGGTGGAGCCTCTTCAGCCAAATATGTGCCTTGAATGTGGACAGGACCCTGTGACGCAGCAAGCCACCAGCAGTGGGCGTGGCTCCTTGTATCCAACAACAGTGATACTGCGGGAGTACTTGTCACACCCATGATCCTATGCTGTGTGCCCTTTAGAAGGTTAGAGCTAGGCGGAAACACCAGCAAAGGAGGGGAAACATCATTTTGGCAAATCATGTAGCTCTTGATTGATGATTCAAACCATGTTGGTGAAATCAGCAAAGCTCTGACCTCTCCCTGAGATCAGGAAAGGAAACAGAAGCAAGCAAGAGACAGGTTCAAAGCAGAAGATCCAAAAGGAAACTGCTTGAGGGAAAATGACAAGAATAGACGCGCATTCAGCACAAAACTGCCCAACTCACCTTCCAGGGGCTTGTCTGCTTGCCGTGAGGGGAACGGCCAACGACCCAGCACAGCGAACGCTGCCACAGCCTTGAGGGGAACGGCCTCTCCCAGAATCGCACAACTACAGTTCCTAGCATCCCCCGCAGTGGGCGCTTGCGACGACATCATCAGGCAGCGCCGCGGGGGATACATAAGACCAGCTGTTGCCCCGCAGCGCGGGACGCACGCGGGCAGCGCCCGGGCGAAGCCTGGGCCAAGGGCGGGCCCGTCCTTGCCCGTCATCGCCCGTAGGAGGCCGGGCAGGGCCAGAACCTTTGGTCCTCTGGACAGACTCATTCGCCCCACCGGCATTAAGGTACTGTGAGCCTATTGAGACGTATATGCGTTCTCTAGTGCATTATTGATACATCTATTGGCAGTTTTTTTATACATACTCTGAGTACTGCTTTGTCATCGATACAGAGGAACAGAGTAGTGTTTAGTTACTTCCTTGCCCTACAAAAAGGCTTACTCCCTTTCTGGTTTTGTACCCTTTCTTCCCCCATTGTATAGGAATATGGGGAAAAGGAAAACGATGGAAGGAAATAGTGGCGTAGGAGGGGGGAACAGCATCAGAGAATCCAAGGGAAAAAGGGTCAAGAAGTCCACGGAACATAAGGTAGCAGTTAATAATCGTACCTTGGACAGAATTGACCTATTGATTAACGATTGTGAGGACATACTAGCCAATGACATATGTGATCAGCCTATAGCAGATGTCTTGAGAATAGATAAGCCACATCTTTCTAACCTTACCACAGGACATCAGATATTAATTCCGGCAATGTTCCACAAAACCCATAAGGGGGACTCTGCAGTGCAACAAAACGAGAGCCCCAGTGCGAAGGCCCAGTCCCCCGGTGGGAGTAGGAACGACAAAGGGGATAGTTTGGTTGCTTGCACTAATAGGTTCGCTCCTCTTCTAGATCTGCCGGAACAAGAAATGGGGGAATCCAGCTTAAATAATTCTCTGTTGTCTCCATGTAGCTCTCCACCTGCACCCTTTCCAGGTAATGCTAAAGATACCCAGGGTTTGTTCTCCCTTCTCATTGAACTAAAATCTGAGGTAGCATTAATACGCTCTCAGCTAGTGGAATTGACCGCGAAAGTTGACGCAAAGGCCCACCCACACTATAGATGGTCCTACACGCAGTGTCGCGCAGCCTGAGCAAGCAAGGGCTTTGTCTAAACTGGAAACTCGTCCAGATATTCCACCAACGAGTGTATGGGGTAAAGTCACCAGTGCGCACCAGCAGACTGCGGGGGAAGAGAATAGATCTTTAGTGGAACGGGGTGGCCCTTCCTATGCTACTGTATTAAAATCACAACCCTTAGAACTGAAGTCTAGAAATTGTTCTAATCTAGACACAGGATATAATCGAATTAATAGCACCCAACATAGTCTCATGTCTGCAGGAGCTTACTTGGATCAAGCGCCAAAAATCTTTATGGTCAATGTCCCCAAAACTAATACTGGGCCTAATAGAGAAAGTGCAGATTCTCTCACAAATAAAGCAATCCACTGGATCCGCCACGTCAGGGGTTGCCGATCTATTATTAGGGACGACATCATTAGAGCTTGTAGACTTTCTTCCAGGACCAGTTCTTGGGATTCTATTGAGGTAATATTAAGAGATCACGCCTTAGTTGAGAACTTGTTGGCCCTGGAGTTTCGTTCATCCTCCCCAGATCATTCCTTAATTTAATTTAGACGAGTTCCATTTGTTCCTGGTCAGAAGCGCCCTGGTGTGCCTGTTGATAATGCCTCTAATAGTTCGTCAAATTTGGACTCTAATGATTGACAAATAAATGTGACACTGCCGATTACTCATTCTGAAAGGGTCCTTTTTGGCAGTACACTTCCTGTCATTGAGAATGTGTGTTTCCGGGTGCGCCCCTCCCCTAGTTCCGAATTGCTTACTTCTAGAGGAGTCAGTAAGACAAATAATCAAAATTGCTTTTTCATTTATAACTTCCCCCTCTTCTGCTCCCAACCCATTATTGCAAAGAGCAGTTGAGCCCTCAATCTCCTATGATATTCCATCGATTGAGGGGAGATTATGCCCATCCAAAAACTTACCATCTAAGTTAACAGTGATGTCATGGAACATAGCTAGTTTAGGTTCAAAGATAATCTCTCCCGAGTGGCACTCGTTCATTGACCAACATGACGTTTGCCTATTCCAGGAATCCTGGGCGTTAGATGCAGTTCATTGCGAAGGATACCTGAATTACTATGTTCCTGCTATAAATGGAGGGAAGGGGAGACCCTCAGGAGGTCTGGTAATCTGGATACGACAAGAGATTGGCTTTAAAATTCAGGTCCTTGAACCCCACAACAAGGATATACTAGCGATTAGGTTGCAATGGGGAACGGCTGAAAAACTAGATATCTACAACGTTTACGCAAGAGGGACAAAGGGTAGGAAATCTGAGGTCCTGGTAGCCCTGGATATTCTCTTGGGGCAACACTCTATGGGCACTAATACAATAATAGCAGGCGATTATAACATGACCTTTGAACCACTTATAAAGGGTAACTCCAATTTTTGTAATCCCAAGGATGCCCTGTGGAGAATTCCAGATCTAGATCTAAATCCGATTAAGAGATGGACGGATGTGGTGGTGCAAATGAACTCCCTTTGCATGGAAAAAGGATTCAGGGCATTAAACGGTAGAACCCAGTCCGATGGAGCTGGAGCTTCAACTTTTAACAATGGCTTCAGTCAGAGTCGTATAGACTATATTTTAATCAATTACCAGTTCTGGAATAAGCTTAAGGACATGAAGGTTGTCCAACGCGCTGAGAGCGACCACAATCCATTGTCTGCAGCTTTTGAGGGAGTGATCGAAAAAGGGGTTTCTCACCCCCAAAGGGAGCTGATAACCTTGGACCTAGCTCCCACAAACGATATGAGGCGTCTAAAATGGGCAAATCTAGTAGCAAAACCAGAAACCATAACCAGGATCTCATTAGATGTAGGCAAGGCGGTGCTAGACATGGAAGAACTTTCATGTAATTTGGCACCCCCCGAGATGCTTACTGGATTACATGTTGATTTTTTTACCAAACTTTGTTCCTACTTTTCCAAAGCATGTAAAAATAAAGGCACTAAAAAAATGAAGGGGAGCAAGTGGTTTAATGGGGACTGTAGAGAGGCCCGTAGTCTATTGGGTCTAGCTATCAGGGAAGGTGAAATCCAAAAGATCCGATTAGCCAGGTCAAGATATAGGAAAGTTTTGGTTTGGGCAAAAAAATGCTAGGATGAAAACAGGTGGCAGGACCTAAAAAGTGCTTGTGAAAACAACAACCAAAAAGTATTTTGGGAGGTCCTAAAATGGGGTAGGGAGAGTAGCCCAGCAGAATTGGTAAATTATGTAAGTCAAGATGATTGGGTATCACATTTTCAACTACAATATGCTGGTGGCCCTGAAGAGAGGGAGATAATTTAGCTCACACACATTTACTATGTTGATTCGGCATTTACTGAAGAAGATATTAACACTGCATTGGGTTCTCTGATGGGAGGTAAAGCGCCAGGTCCCGACGGGATTCCAGCTGATCTATTTTTCTCCAACAAAAGTTTATGGATCCGTTATTTTCTGACATTAATGAATGAAATAGCCAAAGGTTTGCCAATACCAGAGTCATGGAAGGGAGCTGAGATAATTCCTAAATATAAAAAGGGTGATAAATCAGTACCCGGGAACTATAGACCCATTAGTTTAATCGATTCATCTCAGAAGATCATGGGTCGGCTGGTCCTAAATAAAATCCAGGATTGGATCAGTTCTTATGATATTCTGTCTCCCTTCCAGGCTGTTTTTCGGGCAAGTACCAGTACAATCGATCAAACCTTTCGCTTTACATTATTATATTGGAAGACGGTGGTCCTGGAAAAAGGCAGCCTGTATGCTGCCTTCGTTGACTTAAGATCAGCTTTCGACCTTGTCTCTCGTAATAAGTTATGGAAAGTTCTGCAAGATCTAGGGATGCCCCATGCTCTATTATCACTCATTGCTAGACTCCATCAGGACACATTTGCAAAAATTAGATGGGGTGCACAGGGCCAGGTTACCCCATCTTTTGCTGTGGAAAGAGGAGTGAGACAAGGCTGTGTGATGGCCCCAACCTTGTTTTCCATCTTCATAAATGGGGTAGTTAAGGTTATGGAAACCACTCCAACGGATGCACCAAAATTGGCGGGCGTAAGAATTCCGATTCTTATGTTCGCCGATGATACACTGCTGCTAGCAAAAACCCCGAGTGGCCTACAGCGTGCCTTGTCTCTTTTTGAGGAATTTTGCCATCTTCGGGGCCTTGAAATCAATGTCTCCAAAACTAAATTTATGACATTCAATGCTCACAGATCGTTTACTGGAACCATGTTGCTTAGTAAACGCCCGCTGGAACAGGTAAAAGAATATACCTATCTTGGGGTGGTCATACAGAGGGACATGAAATGGGGCAAACAATTGGATATGGCTACACTTAAACATAAACAGCTAGCAGGTACTTTATTGGCTGAGCATAGGGCATCCTTTACGAAACCAATTTCCCCTGTTCTGACGGTCTATAATATGAAAATCATTAGCGCTGTCCTTTACGGAGCAGAGCTCTGGGGCAACAAAAACCTGTCCAAATTGATCGTTGCAGAAAACTGCTTTGTACGAAAACTTGTAAACCTTCCACAAAGTACTCCCGTTTTGCCTCTATTTAGCGACCTAGGATTGAAGGCACTGGCTGACCTCGCCAGATTGCGTCCTCTAATGTATTGGCGAAGAATTTGGACAACCCCGGAATTGTCCTCGTACGCTGAGGGTTTTAAAGACCTAATTAGAGTTGACCAATTTAAAAAAATTCAATGGTTATCGAACCTTAGGTTGTTGCTTGTAAATATTGGCATGATTGATCTTTGGGAGAACCCAGAACAAAAGCAGTTTCCTTCAAAAATGCAGTTGAAGGAAAGGTACTGGGCTTGGGTGGAAGCTAGTATCTTTAGGAATAGTGATCCATCGTCGCTGACAGGCCAATTCCTTATGGCCAAACCAAGTCGAAGGCTTGAAGCATATTGGGACACTATCACAAAGCCACTTGATAGAAAGCTTTTGTTTCAATTAAGAACTGGCACACTTCCCGTTAAGTCCTTTACAGCAAGTTGGGGGAATGCAGCTGATATATCTTGCCCCCTTTGCCATGCACCTAGAGAGTGTTTGCCCCACCTCTTGTTTGTGTGCCCTGCATATACTATTCCTCGACGCATTTGGTTGGCCCCCATCTGTCGTCTTCTAGGCACTCAAAAATCCGAGGTTGCTCTTTAATACGCACTGAAACCTGGCTTCCTCTTCTTACAGCTGTAGCAAAATTTCTTGGATGGGCATGGATAATACGATTGAAAGTGGTGACGCCTCTCTAATCCATACATGACATTTTGGCCCACGGATATACAAAGAGTTTTTGCTTCCACTTGTAACCTGTTTCTATTGCTATAATCCATATGAATGTAAACTCCCTTGCTACTATTTGCACATTGTATTATTGTCTGGTAATGAGTTTATCAATTTTATTATTCTCATTTTTAATCTGATTTTTTTGTCTTTTTAACGAATGTATATTTATTGCCTATTAATTCTTCCTTATTGTTTTTTTTTTCTTTTTAATGTGTATCTGTTTGTGCTTTTATGACATTTTCTTGTCGAATAAAGCTTTATGATGATGATGATGACAAGAATAGCAAAATATACTAAGGTAGATAATACATGAAAGAGGATAGCTCCAAAGTAAGAATCCAATCTGCTGAGAAAAATAAGGGACAAAGTGCATAGCGGGTGGAGGAGGTTGGCGGGTAGTGAAGAGCATGATGAAAAAGATCATGCAAGAGATGCCTGTTAAATGCCTAAAGTGTCACTGACTCTTCGGAAGAGACTCCGCCACACCTTGGATTGAGAAGCTCCAATACCTCCCAATGGAAGGGCCACCATGCTAGGTCAGAGACTTCATATGGTCAGACTCTGCTTCCTGGACTTTGCTCGGACGAAGGAGACCAGGCTTGACATTGCACCCACAATGCAGATTCTGGAGGCCACCTGCTCTCCGTGCCATCCGCTGCTACTCACACGCGGACCCTTCAGATCCCAATGACGACGGAGAGGACAGAGTGACTAACTATCTGATGGGCCCACTCTCAACATGGTGCAGGATGCAGCAATGTGCTGAGCAGTTGAGCACAGCAGACTTCCCCCCCTTCCAAAATTGCATGAAGGCGAATAAACGCTGATCTTTCTCTTAGCTCTGGGCATGAACATGTCATGATCTGTACTAAGGGCTTCAAGGCACCTCTCTGCACTCTTTGGATGAGTGAGCATCATACGTTAAACACATATGTTACATTTGTACCAGGGAATGAGAGGTTTGCAGTGCACTCAAAATGCTGGCATCGCTTAGCAAAGGATGAATCAGAAACAAAATTTCTCATGAGGCCAAAGAACTCTCAGCATGTTTGGAAATGTCAGTGGCCAGTTTGAAGAAATCAATCTAAGTGCAGCCTGGTCCACAGTATCCTTGCCAAGCAAACGAGACATGCTGTTACCACACCCTGGACCTTGTGATGTCATGGAAGACTGTTTTTAACTTTGAAGCCATGAGAAAGAGTCTGAAGCACACTACAGAGAAGTATCCTAAGAAATTACATCATATTTTGAAAACAAACTAGTGTAAAATACTTTTCTGAAGGACCCTTGACCAATTGAAAATTATTCTTCATTCCTGTTTTCCTTAATGGATTTTAAGCAATTTGACGAATGGAAAAGAGCCTCAATATATTTAGAGACTGTTGATAATTCAAGGTTTATACATTTGTGTCCAAGGTAGATGTATGAGCTTTTTTTTGGGGGGGTGGGAGGATATTTCTTTATTAGCTTTTTTAGATACAATAGGTATGATTTATGTAGCAATAACATGCAATAGTATGACACATCAGCACAACAAACTGTTCCAAGTTTCATCACTATGGAATACAAGTACCTTGATAATAAAGTATAAATTATCTCATCGCTCATTTGTCGGCGCTCGTGGACGGGAGTAGGAGTTACATCCGCTGTCCTATTCACCAAGAAAAAATAATGTATAGCACTGGAAGAATCTCTACCTTCTACATAATATGCAGTATGTTTCTAGTGGGTTACCATAGTCTAATGCCACGCCGTTGCTAGGAGTTCGTGTGGGACAGGATCACGGGTCCCTAGAGAAGCTACAACAGTGTCCAAATGGGGAAATGCAGAATAGTCATGAGGGGGACAGTAAGTGGGATGGGTGGCTTGTTCCCAATCATGTCCCCCAGGGATAGAGGTCACGACCCAATGTTTCTGGAGCGGCGGCCCATCATATTATCAGGAGTTGCAGATGGATTGTCCACCAGCTTGGTCTCGATGGCGGTGGGATATCCGTTCAATTAGGAGGATTAGGTATGCTCGGTGGCCTGGCACAGTCCATTGAGAGATCTCTAGTTCAGCTATAAGGGCTTTGTGTATATCTTCAAACAATAATTGTATGGGGGGAGCCAAGCGTGACTTCCAACTCATGGCCAGTCTGTGCTTAGCGACCACCAGGGCCAAATTCAGAAATGTATTCAGTGTCTTACGTTTTGATGAGGTTTGGTTGGCACCCATCAGTATGTTAGCATTTCTGTCCAGTATGTGACTATTCTCAGGCAGGACCACACCATATGCATAAATGTGGCCTTGGGGGTATCACACCAAGGACAAGTATCTGAGGAGACAGGGTACATCTTGGCAATCCTATGTGACATAAGATAAGTATGGTGGAAATAACTGAACTGGGTGTATTTAAGCCTGGCGTTCATTGAAATGATTTTTGTGATTCCCAGACATTGCTCCCATTGTTTGTCGGAAAAAGTGGTTGAGAGTTATTCATCCGAGTAGGTCCGGAGAGTCGCTGATGGGGGCGCCCTATCCTGAAGTAGGGAGTTGTAAAGCATTGTAATGGCACATCGGGCAGGACCAGGCGTGAGGAGCGTTTGGAGGAGTTGAGATGTCTCGGGCTCTGCACTGTTTGTTGGTGCATCAGGGAGGCATATAAAAGGAAGGATCCTGTAGGAATCCCATAGTCATCCTGTAGAGTGTTAAATGTGTGAAAAGAGAGTCGATGAACATGTCCCCCCAGGAGGTGACTCAGCATTGGGCCAGTCTGCCGCTTCAGGTCTGAGGCCATGCGCTAAGGTAGTTGTATGAGCTTAAAAGAGTGTTTCATTAGTGATAGAATGAACTATACAATCCTAGTTAATGTTTGATAATATTACAGTTGACAAAGCAATCTGAGTTTAGATAAGAAAGTTTAGAGACTATGAACAAGAACATAAGGAAGTTGTGTTTCCTAGAGAGGAAGAGAATAAGATTGTGAAACACATGTTATGTAAATCTCATAGAATGTGTTTACATTTCAGTTCAAGGAATAACTAGGGGTTTCACCAATACTGCAGAGAGCCAGAGATTCAAGATATTCTGAATGATATAATTTATCATAGAGAGTATTGCCAATGAGTACTCATTTCGGACATGATATTGAAGATGTAATTTTGTTTTCTGATAATCCATTGTTGTAGATGATAACAACCAGAGGAGTGCAGAGTCAGAGGAGTGACATACAGTATCAGTTTTCTCTTATATCCCATTTATGTTTCCTTGGGTATACTGCTAACGCTCATATTTCTATTATGAAGAATTGATTATAGATTTGGTGAAGTGCGGATCTGTTCATCACTCCAGTTGGATCAGGAACACAGGCTCATCATACAGAATCCTTAGGCCCTCTTAGGAGAGGTTGTGTATTGTATATTTGCAAATTGTACTTTTGTAGTACATATTTGTAATTTTGTGCACAGTGTGCCAGGCTCTTGTGGTCAACAATAGTCATAGAAAAATACATATAATACATATAAATACATATCGGGGCTTAGATGAAGCTATTTATTTTTTGATTTAATTTTACCTCTCCCGTCGTCTGTCGACTCCTCCACCCGCCGGGACCCCGTCCCGCCCCACCGCTCTTACCTGTGCCGGCCACGCCTGCATAATAATCATGACCACCCAAGCAAGTTTTACAACACAGAGGGTACAATCCTGGATGGACACACTAAACATCCTTAACAGCAAACCCACCATTGTTGACAGAGCCAAATCCCTAGGAGTCATCCTAGGTAAAAGGCGCAACTTACAATTGCAAATCAGCAACATGGCAAGAAATGTGCAATGTAAACTGCATCTTTGCAGGGGAATCTACTGTTGCATTGCAGAGCAAGATCTGAAATCTCTTATTCAATCACGGATGTTCTCCAGAATCGACTATCTCTCGACTAGTCTTCCAAAAACCCATCTCACCCCTCTGAAATCAGTCCTATATTCAGCAGCATGTTTCGTCTATGGGGCCAAAAAGGAATTACCACATCTCACCTATGCATGTCACTCTGCTCTGGCTGCCCGTTGAAGCCAGGGCCATAAACAAGATGGCATGTATCACCCGTACAGCCCTACACACGTCCACTCCTTATTACCTCCTAGACATACTTTAGCTAAGTGGAGGTACCAGACCATCACAAAATGCCAAAGCAGTTATACTTGAACCTCCGACCTTTAGAAACGAAAGACCATAGTATGAAACTCATTACCTCCAAATCCACGCACCACCAACTCATTGGGGATCTTCGAAAGAGGTTAAAACCCTTCTCCTCCAAAGACATTTTATTTAATGACATCTTAGTTATCCTCTCCAATGCGAACGTGCTCTTTCAAATCTATGCCTTAGCCACTAACAATTGTTCTGAGATTAATTGTACTACATATTGTACTAAATAATTAATATTGAGCTATCAAACTATATTCTTGGCAATCAATTTTTGGACCCCAGTCAGTTTGGGTTTAGAGCGAATCACAGTACAGAGACTGGACTGATAAAACCCACTGAAGAGATAAGAATGGCATTGGGTGGCGGAGGGTCTGCAGCTCTTACCCTGCTTGACCTCTCTGCAGCTTTTGACACAGTGGACCATAGATTATTGGTCCGCCGTTTGAATGCCATAGGGGTTAAAAAAGAAATAAAGCGCTCACTTTACAAACCTCCTTTCTGTCAGAGAGGTCTCAAATTTTTAATCTTGGTCAGATTAAATCATCACCTTGTACTCTGCCTTGGGGAGTCCCCCAGGGCTCTGCATTGAGTCCAACGCTCTTTAATATCTATGTCTCTGAACTTGCTCCTCTTATTAAAAGTTTTAACTTAATTCCAACATCCTATGCGAACGACATCCAATTAGTCATGTCTGCTGTGGATAATGATGTTAACTATCCTCTAAGATTACACGATTGCATGATCACCCTAAGCAACTGCATGAGTAGACACTGCTTAAAATTGAACTCGAGTAAAACAGAGGTTATTCTGTTTGGAAATCTCTCTCCAATATGATCTCCGGCTTAGTGGCTAGACAGTTTGGGCTATCCTCCAACCCCGGTGGCTAAAGCTAAAAATCTTGGATTTATAATGGATGACAAGCTCAGATATGATGCACAGGTGTCGAAAGTTGTATCTTCTTTTAATGCAATAAAAACCTTAGAGAAAATATTTCCTTTCATTCCTAGAGATACTAGAAAGACTGTTGTCTCTTCATTGATTTTATCTAAACTGGATTATTGTAATGGCCTGTACATGAATCTCCAGGTTAAATTACTTGATAAACTCCAAGCGGTTCACAATGCAGCAGCCAGACTGGCCTTGAACATCCCCAAATTCCAGGTGCTTTCTGCGGCCTTCGGAGCTGCATTGGCTCCCGGTGCGACAGCGGATTAAGTTTAAGGCTCTCTGTCTGGCCCATAAAGCCTTGTACGGAGAAGGACCGGAGTTCCTGGGGAAGGCTTTCAATTGGCACTCAACAAGTAGACTTTTACAGTCAACTAATGCCAGACTGATTACACAAGAATCAGGAAAGTGGAATGGGGAGGAAGGAGTTTCCTCAATAGCACTGCTAACCTATGGAACTCCCTCCCATTGTATCTCAGGTCTATACCCACTCTTCTTGCTTTTCGAAGGGAGCTGAAAACTTGGCTGTTTAGGAATCAGTAATGCACTAGCTCAGAAACTCATTATCCGCAAGCGCCAAGACACCTTTGGGTAGACGCGCGCTATAGAAATTTATTTAACATAATATAACATACTTCCATTTCATTAGACTTTACCAATTGACAACATATTCATTGCCACAACGTATATTACCTACGTCCTCGAACAATTGTAATTTTGTGCCTCGTGTAATGATCTATTTTATAATTTTGAACCTTATGTAACAACCTATGTTTTGTTGTATAGTGTTCTGGCACCTTTGAGTAATGTCTGTGCTACGTAAAAATGCATAAACAAGTGAATTTTGGAATGGCATTGTCTAAAATGTAATTTTTTTTTACTGTCCCAATTTGGCTTACACATTGCTTCTAAATGTGGCAGCCATGTTGTAACTATAAAAGCATGAAACATTATGCACAATGCCATTCCGTGCGGACCAGCTGCTATGTTATATTTTTTACTTATTCTTTATTGCAAGCATATGTTTGCCTTGTTTAGAGGTGTAATTCTTTTAATATATCTTTCATAGGACTGTGAGTATGTGGGTGGATGGTTTTTATTGTGGATGGATGAGCCAGAAGGTGGATAAATGGGTGCATGATTGCATGGATGAATGATATAATGCAGGTATAGAGTTATTGAATGCCTGAACTAATGCGACTAAAGATACTTCACAAAGTTTTGTGATCGTTTTTGAGCGCCCTCCTTGCATCTTTATCTGTGCTGAAGCCAAGATGGCGGCCTCCATCAAACCTCTTGTAAGACTTGTCCATCTTGTGTCTCACAAGAACAAATATTTTCGTTACCAAAATGCTCTGTCAGGCTGTTTGCGGTTGCCTATCCCTCTGAGCCAAACACATTCTGTGATTACTACTCATTAAAGTAAATCTAAGTTAATGCATAACATTTTTAACTGCCTTCCGAATTCAATTATTCTGATTACCACCCCCTACGACCCATAGCAATGGTCGTGACAGCATGGCCCACTGCCTTTAGCCCGGCCCTTCCACCCAACCCACTGCAGTTGACCTTGTATGGCATAGAAGTTAACAGAGAGAAACTCTTTTATTGAATTGTGTGGGTGGTCCTTAAAAGAACTGGCCTTTTTGGTTTTTGTGTTTTTTGGGTAAGAAGCTTTTTTCGTGTTTGTGTTTTAGCTAAAAGTATATGCAACTGCTGTGGCAAATAGCTACTTATAAACAAAGTTTTTTTTTTTTATCGTGGTATTTTGTAGTGATCTTCCATCACCTGGTTCATCATCTGCTCCCCAATATTGGGTTCATTCTCTGGACCATGCCTGGTGTTGCATCCCATGCAGCACAAAGAGAATATTTTCAGGGGGTGGGGGGGTTGTTCTCCTGTTCTGCTTGTTTTAGCAGCTCTTCATGAACATTGTGTGGTGTTTCTAAGTTGTGTGCAGTTGGGGCTTGGGTTTTTTCTTTTGTTGTTTCACTGAAAAATCTAATAATCCTTTGACATGAGGTATCTGTTCAGCATCATACAGCAGCTCACTAAGCCACTCTCCGAAGCCACGGATGTCACACCCTCCCAGCAACTCTGTGACAAGCTCAGCACATACTTCCACCATAAGATCAAGGACCTCTACGACAACTTCAGCGAACCAACGCAGGACAGCACCCCCCCCCCATCGTGGCTGACCAGCCTACTATCTCGACCTGGAAGCCCGCTACCATCAAACTCATCACTGCAACCATGCACAAAACCCACTCAGGAGCTCCCACAGACCCCTTCCCACAGCACATATTCCACAGGGCCGCCGCTGCCGTCGCACCTGAACTGGAATGGACCATCAACGCCACCTT
Source organism: Triturus cristatus (assembly GCF_964204655.1). Classification (NCBI taxonomy): domain Eukaryota; kingdom Metazoa; phylum Chordata; class Amphibia; order Caudata; family Salamandridae; genus Triturus; species Triturus cristatus. The sequence goes on from NC_140589.1 coordinate 47,612,197, forward strand.
CATGTCCGGCACCTTCCCAGACGACTGGAAGCGGGCGGAGGTTAAACCCCTCCTCAAGAAGCCCACGGCCGACCCTAGGGACTTGAAGAACTACCGGTCCATCTCCCGCCTCCCTTTCACAGCCAAAGTCACTGAGAGTCTTGTGAACACCCAGCTGACCACCTTCATCGAAGTTAGCTCCATCCTAGATGCCTGTCAGTCCGGTTTCTGCAGCAACCACGGCACTGAGACCACTCTCATTGCCACCACAGATGACATCCACCTGCTGCTCGACCAGGGACACACCGTCGCCCTCATCCTGCTAGACCTCTCAGCAGCTTTCGACACCGTCTCCCATCACACCCTTGCAGCCAGACTTCACGACGCCGGGATACAAGGAGCTGCCCTTGACTGGAACCGATCTTTTCTCTCCGGCAGAACCCAGAGGGTCAGACTCCCACCCTTTCTCTCTGAACCCACCGACATCAACTGCGGGGTACCCCAGGGCTCATCACTCAGCCCCACGCTCTTCAACATCTACATGGCCCCCCTTGCCGCCATCGTCAGACAGCATGGGCTCAGCATCGTATCCTACGCAGACGACACCCAACTCATCCTCTCACTCACGAAGAACCCTGTTGACACCAGACTCCGCTTCCAGGAGAGTATGAAGAACGTGGCAAACTGGATGAATGACAGCTGCCTCAAGCTCAACAGAGGTTCTTGTCTTTGGACCCTGCAACTCCGCCTGGGACAGTTCCCGTTGACCCTCCGCCTTAGGGAACCCACCGACCCCCACAGATCACATGTGCAACCTTGGCATCATCCTCGACTCTCCCCTCGCCATGAACCGCCAGGTCAACGCCGTCGCCTCCACCAGCTTCAACTGCCTGCGCATCCACCGCAAGACCTTCAAATGGACCCCCGCCGACTGTAGAAGGACAGTCACCCACGCACTCGTAACCAGCAGACTGGACTACGGCAACGCCCTATACGCCGGAATCAACAGATCTCTCCTCCACAGACTCCAGACCACCCAAAATGCCGCCGCCAGGCTCGTCCTCGGGACCCCACACCACGAGCACATGACCCAACACCTTCGAGACCTCCACTGGCTCCCAGTTGAGAAGAGGGTCACCTTCAAGCTCCTCACCCACGCCTACAAAGCCCTCAACAACATCAGACCCAAATACCTCAACGATAGACTCTCGTTCCACGTACCCAAGAAGAACATCCACTCCGCCGACCTCACCCTGGCAGAGGTTCCCCGCATCCACAGGAGCAGAACAGGTGGCAGAGCCTTCTCCTACATCGCAGCCAAGACCTGGAACGAGCTCCCCGTCAACATCAGATGCTCGCAAACCCTGCACACCTTAAGGAAGGACCTCAAGACCTGGCTCTTCAACTGATCCGGAGCTCTCCCCCCCAAGCGCCTTGATAGCCTCACGGGTGGGTAGCGCACTTTACTAACCCCTGATTGATTTGATTTGATTGATTGTCAAACTTCCCAAAAAAGTACAGCTCTCCATATCTTTCACTCAATTTCTGGCCTCAGAGCCTACATGTTAAACTTCTGGCACTGATTTTTTTTTCAGGGGAATATGAAAATAACTCCCACACAATGGAGCCCATGTGTTTTATTCCACTCTCTACATTCTGTATAGTGCACGTGACGTCTTCCTTTTTGAGGTGCAGCCAATGGTCCAGGAAGATTCCAATCAGCTGTGTCAGCCATGGTTCAGCTGTGGGATGCAGCAGACGTGGTGGAGGCATTTCACAGGTCTCCCGTTCGTCACAAAATGGTGGCTTTGGCCTGAGGTGTTTTAAGGCATAGGCAAAGTGAGCAATTGCCTCGGGCGCCCATCTTCAATAGTTGCCCTGAGGAGATCAACGTTACAACAAACAAATGATGGACGGAATGCTGACAATGCATACATTCTCCCCCAGTCAAGAGATCTGGGTTAAATCCATCGTTCTTTTGCCCACTACACCACCCCAGTTTAGACATGGCCATATGCAAATCAGTCTTGACCCTGTGCCTCATGGGAACAGTCCAGCCCGAACTGCCAAGCCATGTCTTCCCTGGACCGGAATCAAGCATCCTAGGACCGGTTTCTGGCTATCAGCCATCATCAGCCAGGATAGCTTGACTCCAGTGGCGTAGTGAGCACGGGTTCAAAAATAGGGACCCCCTGCAGGGACTAGCAGTACTCCTAGGGCAGTCGAATATCTTCCTTTCAATCCTGACCAAGAGACCCTTGTGACTCTAGATGTAGAGTCATTATATAGTAACATCCCTCAAAAGGAAGCCATTGCAGCTGTCTCTTGGTTCATTGACAAACACGAAATACCCTGCCCAAAAATCTTCGTCCTGGAATGTCTTAGTATTGTACTAACTGAAAATACGTTTGAATTTAATAACACCTGGTTCAAACAAATTCGCGGCGTAAGTATGGGAGCAACTGTAGCTCCTTCAGTAGCGAATATTTACATGTCCAAATTCGAATCCCACTTCATCTACAATGAAATTGCTCCTTTTTTTGAATCAGTGTATCGCTGGGCACGATACATTGATGACATTTTTTTCATATGGAGAGACACTGAAGAACAACTCAAGGAATTCCTCCTATGGATTAATGTCACTGACACCAACCTCAAATTCACAGCACATACCAACAAACAGAAAATCGAATTTTTGGACATCCTGATTACACACAACTCTGGACATCTGGAAGTGGACCTTTTCACTAAACCAACAGCCAGAAATACTCTACTACACTTCAACAGCTACCATCCTAGAGCACAGAAACAAAGCATCCCTTTCAGCCAATTCTTGCGACTGCGTCGGAATTGTACGAACATCTACGATTTTGATTCACAAGCCATAACCATGAAAAACAAATTCCTCGCCAGAGGGTATCCACATCGGCTAATTCGAGAATCCCTCAAACGAGCGAGATTTTATGACAGGGATGCTTTGTTACGAGCCAAAGACCCCAAAACTAATGACAAATTGGTATGTATTACAAAACATTCCACCATGAATGAACAAGTACGTCGCATCATCAATGCCAACTGGCATATTCTCAATTCAGATCAAGATCCCTCTACACACTTAAAGAAACCCCTGTATGCGCATCGTCGCAACAAAAATTTGAAAGACTTCATTGTCAGATCACGTTTCAGTACCCATGTCCCGTTCATTCAGAAAAGCATTGATGGCAACCTCCCCATCAAAGGAACATACAAATGTCTACGCTCCAGCTGTAAAGCATGTGATGGAGCCATAGAAGGTAGCACTGTTACTCTTAATGGATATACCACTCATTCTACATCCATGACCAACTGCAGAACGACCAACGTCGTCTATTTGATCATCTGCCCATGCAACTCTGGCTACGTTGGAGAAACCTCCAGACCCATTGCCACTCGCCTTAATGAACATCGTTCCGCTATCCGTACCAACAAACTAGCGGCCCCTATGGTCAAACATTACAAGGAGCTGCAACACCCAGCTGAAGAAATCAAATGGCATATACTTGAAAAAAATCCATCTGGAAAGCGAAACACAGAGCGATGAAATCCGTAAAAAACGAGAAGTTTTTTGGATTTTCACCCTTAACACGTTCCACAAGGGATTGAACAGTGATCTACCCTGGGAAAATGCAATTCTTTTCAACAGATTCTAATGTCCTGATGTCCTTAGGATTTCCCTGCACTGTATATTTTTTCATGGCATTCTTTGTTCATATTATTCACATGTTATAATTTCATTTATGCCCGATTTTCATCTTTTAATTGGGTATACTGATTTTACTGTCCCTCACAATGAAGGTTATTTATTGGTTTCCATTACACACATTTCACGTTTCATTCATTTTTACCATTTCTTATATATTTCTTATCCGTTCAGTCTGTTTATCTTTAGCGCCCCCTTCTTTGTCCCCTTCCCATCATGTCCACTTTCCTAGCATCCCTGCTCACCATAATACAGCAGTTCAGTCACTCTTTTGCTGTCCCCTTTCGATCTTGCTTACGCCCGACGGCAACGCCTTGCTCTATCACATGACCTCACGTATTTCGTTTAAATCGGGCGTCTCTGTTGACCAGCTCACCCTTGACGGTGGTCCATCGACGCGGAGTTTTTTGATGCGTGACTTTATTAAGTAAGTCGACCTACGGCTCCCTTTCTAAGCCACATCTATTTGCATGTATTTTCAAGCATTTTAAAAGACACTATTGTTTTTTTTTCCATTTTCTCTCTATACTTGTTTTTTTCCCCTAGTGGTCACCTGTAAACCATACGTATTTATCCTTGACCCATTTCGGAAGCTGCCAGCTTCATTTAACTACTATCGTTTAAAAAGAGAACCTCCGCTAATCTCTGGAAGGTTATCCTGATTATACACATCAACCGGATCTGCATGGCAGGTACATTCTGGCATCCCCTTTCTTTTTTTTTTTTGAAAAAAGTTTTATTGTGCAGAGAAAAGGTTACAAGCACGGGCCTACAACCGCCAGGGCCGGCCGCTAGTAGTTAAAGTGGTCAAGCAGATCAAAAAACAATGACTGGCCCACAGGGGCTCCGCTATATTACAGTAGATCAGACTGCACATAAGGGAAGTCAGGATACACACTTTTAATATAAATAACAACAAAAATAAAGAAAAACGAAAAGCAAGGCGAAACGACTTGAAATGGGCGTCGAACCACAGCCGGGGGAGTCCACACCCGACCACCCGAGGGCGGTCAATAAAAGGAGGCCTGAGAGGGAGGGGGGGGCCACGGGAGAACCAAATCTGTGGCATCCCCTTTCTTAGCGATGTTTCACGTCCATGCTATTGTCCTTAGTTATATTTTTTGTGTCTCATTCATTATTTTTTCATTTTCCATAGTACCCTTCGGTAGTTTAGAACCTGTAATTGGACGGCTGTGAACTCTCTTCCTTCGCGGATTTTCACTATTTTGGCTCATCCTTCGCCACAAGCGACGCCTGTAATTGGACGGCTCTGAACTCTCTTCCTTCGCGGACTTTCACTATTTTGGCTCATCCTTCGCCACAAGCGACGCCTTTAATTATTAGGTATGTTGTGTAGTTTCTGTATCAGGTAATATCGCACTGCCCCACACCTCAGGTTTTAATTTACTGGTCGAGTACTGTATATGTATTTTGAGGCTTTGTCTGCTTTTATCTCAAATAGGTAGTACTCTTCACGCCCGTGATTTTCAGTTGGACCTCATGTGTTTACTTACCGTCTTGCCCATTTATCGATACAGTAAGATCCTTCCCTTTTCCTCTCTTCCTTTTTCTTTCTCTTCTTTACTATCACTTCATGACTACTTTTGACATCTTCTGCCGTATTACTCTCCACATATCACTTCGATGTTTCTACATTAACCCTGCAACATTGTTCCCATCTATTCCTACTTCTTTCTCTTATTCACACATCGACAGCTGTGTTCATTCCCTTTTCTCATCTGGTATTCTCTTTACGGATTGGTGTGTGACAGCACTTTTATGTTATTGGTATTACACTCATGTGAAGGAGCACCACGTTTTCAAGAAAAAAGTGTTTAGAAAACTAACAAAAAACGATAATCATTTGACTAATAACTGTTTGACTTTTTATAAAATATATATATTGTGCATTGTGCTTTACATTGTATATTTTGTATGTCCATAGGATTTAAAGATACTGTGGCTCTCCTGATGAAGACGCTGTGTTAGCGTCGAAACGCGCGTTGAGAACATCTCGGTCTTCGCCACTCCTATTTTTATTTTTCTGTATTCATATTCTGTTATTTGATCGACTACAGATGCGATTTGTTGCATATTGTTTAATGAAGTGTCCATTTCATTCAACCTCTGTTTGAATCACATCTTCTAATCATATAGTCCTGCATCATCAATTTATCTCTATTATTGCTATATTTAAATATAATAAATTTCATATATTTTTTATAATATATCGTATGTTGTGTCTCCTTCTATAACATTCATGTTCTTCTATTGAATATTATATTGTTTAATGTCTTTTTATTGAACATTATATTGCTTTGTGCTTAGACTGCCTAGGTGTTTATTTTTACAATGTAGTGAGCACGGGTCCCACGTCTGGGAATACCCATCCCACTTAGGGCGAAAAGCATTACAACAAACAAATGATGGACGGAATGCTGACAATGCATACATTCTCCCCCAGTCAAGAGATCTGGGTTAAATCCATCGTTCTTTTGCCCACTACACCACCCCAGTTTAGACATGGCCATATGCAAATCAGTCTTGACCCTGTGCCTCATGGGAACAGTCCAGCCCGAACTGCCAAGCCATGTCTTCCCTGGACCGGAATCAAGCATCCTAGGACCGGTTTCTGGCTATCAGCCGTCATCAGCCAGGATAGCTTGACTCCAGTGGCGTAGTGAGCACGGGTCCCACGTCTGGGAATACCCATCCCACTTAGGGCGAAAAGCGTTACAACAAACAAATGATGGACGGAATGCTGACAATGCATACATTCTCCCCCAGTCAAGAGATCTGGGTTAAATCCATCGTTCTGGCTGATGACGGCTGATAGCCAGAAACCGGTCCTAGGATGCTTGATTCCGGTCCAGGGAAGACATGGCTTGGCAGTTCGGGCTGGACTGTTCCCATGAGGCACAGGGTCAAGACTGATTTGCATATGGCCATGTCTAAACTGGGGTGGCGTAGTGGGCAAAAGAACGATGGATTTAACCCAGATCTCTTGACTGGGGGAGAATGTCTGCATTGTCAGCATTCCGTCCATCATTTGTTTGTTGTAACGCTGAGGAGATCAACGTTCTCATTATTTGACCTCTGTCTAGTATTCTATTTCTCTGTATAAACCTCTCTTCCTGTCCGCAAGCAGGGACAGTCGAAAACGCAATACTCAAGGAGAACCAAAGTGGGCCCAGGAGGGAAATCACTGCACTTATTTTACCTTAAATCTTTCTCCACAATATCAGTTGACGGATTTTTGGGTTCCCACACATGATATACATCAACTTCCTTTGAAGTTTCTAAACATTCAACATATTATTCAGTATTTTTTGGTACCATTTGGACCCGAGTTAGAAAGAAATGGGTAATACAATTCAAAGATGTTCTGAACAGGGGTCCCTAAAATAGGTCTTGCCCAGGGCTCCCAAAATCCTTAAGGTGACACTGGCTGTGGTGCCTATCGCTAAGAAGAACTTTTCCTTTTTGTGCAATATACACATTTTACCAAATAAAAACTTCAGAAAGCCTTTAAACTTGTCAAAAAGTCTGGAGACTCGACCATATGGTGGAATTTAGAAGATGTCCTGTCTTGATTTATGTAGGGTTCAAATCTGTGAACACCACGCTTTTTGGAAAAGATGTTTTCGTTCACTAAGAGCACACTCCACAAAACAGAATCTTACCTGAGCCCACTCATAAACAAATAACCAAATAATGCATTCCTTATATTTTAAACAGTGTCCAAATAAGTCTTGAAATTCACTGACTTTAAAAAGAGCCCACAGACTCACCCAGTTGGCAAGTGTAGCCCTCGAACTCAGCTCATAGTTCACAAACTGTACTACGGGACCTCAGATGGATCAATGACTCTTATAGTTCACGGGGCGTGGCTGACAGCCTGAGGTGACGAGTGCAACCTAGAAAAGCTCCTGACCCAGGATTGATCCTTCCTATCCTGCGCCCCCTCGGGGACACTTCTTCGACACCCGATCCAGACCAGAAACCCAGGGGGCCCTTCTGCAACAGCGGAGCTCTCCGTGTGACCAGCCGCAGTCCCCCGGGCAGCCCAGACAAAGCTTCACCTCATTCAAGAAAAAGAAAACCTACAACCGATCCTTCTCTGGAATGGCCCTAATATTTGGAACTCTCTCCCTTCTGAGATCAGATGCAACCCATCCACATCCCTCTTCAGGGAAGAAGTAAAACATTTTCTCACTGAGGACTCGGCCACGCCCCTGTTCCCGGTCTTGACCCGACCTCTTTTTGCCCACTGCCTCTTGTCACTCCGTAACATACCTGAGTCTTGGTTCTATGTTACACTACACCCCTCACGTAAATCTATGCAGCGCTAGCTTGGGGAAAACTGTGCATCTACTCTCCCCCCGCGGACTATCTATCATATTCTTGTTTGATTTATTGTCACTATCCATTTTTATTTACACTGTATGTAACTCAGGTACTTGCTGCTATTCTGTTTACATATACCACTGTATTTCGTTTACTCTTTTTTTATCGTTACTATATATTTGTATCTACTCTCTATGTACCTCATGCAATTGCTGATGTGCTTAGTCTGTATAGGACTACGTTGTCATGAATGTAAGCGCTAAGATGACATGTTTGCTCTCTACCTCAGTGGATAACTATGCATCTACTCTCCCTCCCTCACATCTCCCTACCTCAGAACTGTTGCATTCACATGTCATACTGTTTATTGGATTATTCTCTTTTATAATGTTGCTATGTATTTCTGTTGACGCATTAGGGCCTAGCTTAGAACACTCCTGAGCTGTATGGCATTATCGAGGATGATGCATTAAGCTGTTATAACTGGATTAAAAAGGTTACTGAAGAGCTGGTTCCCACCATCCAGTGTAGAGAAGAGAGAGGCACCACCTCTAAACCCTGGTTTTTAGGTACCCTGAAATTAGAAAAACAATGTTGCAAGATATTAGAACACAAATGGAGGAGAGAATATCATTTAGGGGACCACGAGGTCTTAAAAAAGCACAAAAGAACAATTATGCAGCCATTCTAAGAGCTAAACATCTGTATTACGAGGAGCACATTGTGAGCTCTGGAAATAACTCAAAAGAGATTTTTACGATAGTCCAGAGTTTTTTTACTCCAGTGGCCTGTGCTCACTCCAAGGAGATTTCCAAGGAGTGATATGAAGAATTAGTGGGCTTTTTTCTGCCAATTTATTCAGGCAAGCCTAGGTGCTGGTAGAAGGCCGGCTACTGAGGATGAAACCTCTAATATAAGGAGTTTGGCAAATTACCCAAAACTGAACTCCTTCGAAGCCATCTCTCTAAGAACTCTCTCACCTCTTTCAAAAGGCTAAAACCAGGCTCACTGACCGACCCTTCCCCCCCAAATTGTTAGCTGCAGGGGCGGGGGTCATTAATCTACTGGTTAAAAGTTGCTTAATTTATCTCTAACAACAGCTATGGTGCCTAGAAGCTGGAAACAGGCTTTGATTCTTTCCCTTCTTAAAAAACTACAGCAGATCCAACCACCCCTGCTAATTATAGGCCCATTTCCTTACTGCCAGCTTTTTCTAAAATTCTTGAGAAGCAGGTGAACAGACAGCTATCGAAATACGTGGAGTTCAATGGGCACCTTCATTCGAGTCAATCAGGTTTCAGGTCCTTGCATTGCACATAAACCGCTCAAGTAGAGGAAGCAGAAGCTATTAGGGGTACCCTGGACACACAGGCTAGTGTGGCACTCGTATTATTGGATTTACCTGTGCTGGAGTGGGTAGTACAAAATTTTGTATACCCCATTCTGCATGTTTATATTAATCCGAATAATCAATTAATTGTAATATTATTAATCTGTTTGGAATGATAACTCACCAACTATATTAACAAGAGAAGTATACGTGGGAATTGCACTTTGCATGGCTTTATTAATTGTGAATTAACTTGTGTACGCATATTAATAGTAGAAAAATAGAATATATATGTTATATGTTTCTTTAAGTGATGCATTTGTGATTTGTGCTTTATTCAGTGAGTATTAACCGGTCTGAGTGTTGCTTCTGCTAGATAAATACACACACAGATGGGTATTAGTAAGGAGATAACATTTTATTAGTCATTTCCATCTCTTAATTACGTTTTTGTGTTTCTTTTGCTTAAGTTGGCCATTTCGGCCTATACAAGATGGCTGAACGGGAGAGTAAACGTGACTGCCTTGACAAAACGAGGTTCTGGGTGAAGTGCGCATGCGTCACCGCCAGCAACAGTGGCCTGGACCTGACCCCGGGTGAACATGTACCCTCCAAGGTCATTCCGGGAACTCATCCAAGACTAAGAGACAATGCCCAATTTAAAAGCCGGAACAAGCAAGTTCGATGACTTCAGCTACGACACCCTGAGAACCGCTCATCGCCAGTCGAAATTGACCAATCAGAACTCTCTAAATACAATCTTGATATATATTTGTTAGTATTTTCATTATAAAAGTAGGTAGGGAATTAGGGTAGTAACGCTACGCTACGACCGGCTCACTCTTCTTTGACGAACTCGATTTCCTGACGTTATGCTGACGGAGAGGACGGTGACACTGCTGGACAGCTGTTATCCTGAATCTATGAGAGACTGAATTGTGGCCTAAACTTTGAATAAATTCTTCTTTGACTGATTGACTTAGAGGACGACTTTAGCAAAAATAGGTAAATATAATGCTCTGAAATGCTGATGATGATGATTACTAAATTTCCTTGCAAAATAATTTAGATAAAGAGTATTTGATTAATTGACAAATGTGTTGTGTCAGTTATTTGAATAAAAGAAATGTGGTAAGGAAGTAATGTATAGATAGACGAGCATTATTCATTAAAACCAATTAAAACAACTAAATGATTAATCTCCTTATGGGAGGGATATCTTGGGTTTATTTAGGGTAGGGCGAAGGTATTCCTCTCATGTCAGCGTTGTGAAACGTATTTTCCCTCAGAAAACAGGTCAACCGAGTGTAAGTATATTGGTGTTATGGGCCCCACCAATGAATGTATGTGAGTGAATTGAATGACGAGGTAGCTGGTCTGTGCCGAAGGGGGAATTTGACGTTCTGCGCTGCATCAGTTTTTCTGGTAGCAAGACGATGGTTTTATTGTCTTGGTTTGGTGATTATTGCTTGTAAATAGCTTATTGATTATTGGCTACTGGTTATGGACTAACACTCTCTGTTGAGTTGCGTCGAGTTTTATGTCGTTAGCACGACTTCTGGGATGTAGGAAGTCGGAAGTTTGTAACGGTTCCGTAGTAGAGCAGAGGTAAGCGTTGTTCTCGGGAAAGGCGGAATTGTTGTTATCCTGTAGGAACACAGGAGAAAACGTGTGACGATTGAAGTTGCACGACGCATTGTCTGGGTTCGATTCGGTAACATCGCCGTGTGTTGCCATTAGAGACATTTTCTGTATGAGAGAAGTGTGTATGATGGCGAAGGTTATCTGTGAAATTCTGGTCTTAGGTACCAGGGATCGAACTGGCATTCCGATAACGCTTATCACTGGAAAGGTAATAGGTACTCTCTGAGCTTGTTAGAAGGACAAAGGAGAGGTAAGCGCTGCTTTGTTAACGTATGTCATAATTCTGTAGTAGGACAGACTGTTCGCTGTTCTCGGGAAAGACAGGATTCTGTGTGAATGTACTACTTTTTCACGTGTGAAAGTGCGTGAATGTAAAGGCATTCGGGTTAATTGAGAAACTCTGGTTTTATTTCTCAGGAGCATTAGGTCTCCAACTATGTGTCTTAAATACTAGAGAAACAGTTAGCTAATGCTTGTTAGAAGGGTGAAGTAGAGGGATGTGCTACTTTATCAACGGAAATAACGATTCCGTAGTAGGTCAGAGGTAAGCGCTGCTCTCGGGAAAGACGGAATTCTCGTGAGAAAGGTCTATTGCTATTCTTTGGTTAGCGAAGCGGACAATGGAGACGTTTTCATGTTGTTACTAACAGAATTGTAAAAATTGAAACAAAAACTTACTGAGCAGATTTGTAAAGGTGGGGTAGACAGGAGCAGGAGCTGCCACAGCGGCTGCTGACGTCAGAACGACCGCGCTGGGATTGGACAGTTGGTCAGAAACGTAAAACGCTCTGAATTGGTGTGTTAGTGTGCGCCACGCTAGGAGTGGAGAAATACAGGGTGACGTAGACGCTCCGGATTGGTGCGTTAGTGTGTGTCGCGCTGGGATTGGAGGATTGTGACAGTGACATAGACGTTCCGGATTGGTGCGTTAGTGTGAGCCGCGCTGTGATTGGATAGAGTAGCGGTACAATTGCAAGTTGAAACTAGTGAGATACGAAAAGAAGGGAAAATGTATTACGATCCACCAGAAAAAGAGAAAAAATCATGGTTCGGGAAAATTAAGAAGTGGTTTAAGAAAGACAAACAGGTCAAAACTAGGGAAGGACAGTTACTTCCTCCACCGAAAACCCCTGCATTTTTAATGATTGCGAAATATGGATATCACACCTGTATTTGGTTAGACAACTGGGTCAAGTATACAAAAGAGGACGGAGTGTTAGCTTTTCCAGAACATGGTTCATTTAATTTGGCCGTTTTGAGAAATTTGAGAAAGAAAATGATGAATTTAGAACCGAGACCTAGACCGACTCAATTTGAAGCTTTGACGGAATGGGAAGACGAAATGCATGACCGAGAAAGACAGAGAAATGGTAGAGGATATAGGTATTTGTTTGGCAGATCGTACGGACATGAGACACATGAGGATCGAATGAGAAGGTGACGGAATGCAAGTATGACTGAGGGTTTGTTTCGCGTAAGAACTGCAGGAGAGCATGAAGGACGAAAGTGTGTAGAAAAGAGGCATAATGTGGACTCGAGAGGGTATGGAGTGAATGAATCTGAGGATGATGTTCTTGATGATAGGTTCTATAAGAATCCACCACCATATCGACCAGAACCAGAAATATTAACTCCAAGTGCCCCAATGAAAGAAACAGTACGAATCATAAAATCGGAACCAGAGTTCTAAGATTTGGAAAGAAATAATCCTAATAGAGAGGTAGAAAAGAAGTCTGGAGGAAAATTGGATGGAGAAAATTCAGCAGAATTAGCCAAAACAACCCTAGAACTAATGGAGAAAATAAGAGAATTAACTAAGAATCTGGAAGCAGTAACCGTACCAGTAACGATAGGTCCAGTAATGCCTATTTTTGACAAGCAAAAGGACAGTGAGCATTGTTTGGGAGTCCCTTATAAGAGCAATAAACCAGTTGAGCAACCAAGAGTGAGTCAGGGTGAGAATCCATGGAGACAGACTATGAGTATGATTGAACCAAATTTTTCAAACAACCCGTTTGTAGGTCAGAACTGTGCAGAGAAGCGTATGACAATGATAAAGACCATGTCAGAAACACAAAAAGATTTTGGACAAGGAAATGTAGAGAAGCCAGTAGGACCATCTACAGAGGAGTTGAGTGAATGGTTGAGAAGCTTGCAAAAGAAAGACAAGGAATCTCAGTCGATAGATGTAGCTAAATTACGAATGGTACTGGAAGAATTAATAGTAGGTACTATCCCGACAGAGAAGTTAAAAACGTACCAAGATGAGGAATTGTTATTTCTATGCAAAAGCGTAACATGGAGAGCGAAAAATCTTCGTGAAAGATTAGAAGAAGTTGCAAATGAAATGGGCATTGATATTGAAAAGGTAAAAGCTTTACAGAAACCCTATCGAGTAGATTTCACTGAAAAAGACATTGAAAACATGAATACTACAGGATGAATAGGTCAGATTAAGGATATAATTATTTTGTTGAGAAAATGGGGAGACGTGGACAAATGGAAGAGCAGATGGTATCGTAAGTGAGACGAAGTTTCAGACAAAACATTTTCAGCCTATCCGATGAGAGAAAAAGAGAAGGTTGTGACAGAATGCCGTATGAGAGAGATTTCAGGAGGAGGATATGTTCATGTAACATGGACTAGACAGGATATTTGAGTGACAAGGATTTGAGTAATTTCGTATACAGGTTTGTATATGGTCTTCGTCCAGAAATTAGTGAAATGATAAAACAGCATACGGTAGATTGGCAAAACAAGAAAATAGATGAAGTATTGAGACATGCAAAATATTTCAGTGATGAAATTGAAGCAAAACAGCGAAAACTAAAAGAGAAGGCAATGTGGGCACAGGTAAAAGTAGCAGAGAGACAAGAAGCACAATTAGTGGAACAAGCAGGGTCAAAACTGAGATTTAATCCTGGGAAAAATAAAGGGAATATTGAGGAAGCTAAAAAGAAATTTCCGTGTCATATTTGCGGTTGGATAGGGCATTGGAAATCCGAGTGTAAATTTCCTCCAAGTACTAACGATGAAAATGCCTCATTGAATCCACAGGTGCAGAATGAGGTGAGTGGTCAGCAGCAACGACAGCAGCAAGGTGTAACACAACAGAATCAGGTACCAAAACCACTTTTTCCGCAGAACAAAAATTGCCAGAAGTTTAGTAAGGAGAATGGATTCTACAACAAAGAACAGGTAAATAAGCCACAACGCGCTAGCGCTGCTTCGCAGTATTGGCTGCAACGCAATGAAAGCAATTCAGAAGAGGGTTACTGGCGGTGCCGAAGGGAGGAAGAAGAGTGCGTACTTGGCGCAACTCTAGAAGTAGACCAGACAGGCCCATTTGTAGATGGAAAGGTTAATAATGAAAATATGACTTTCTTAGTTGATACTGGTGCTACTCGATCAACTGTTAGATCAGCTGATGTTAAGAATCTTCCCCTCTCGGATGAAACGATCCAAGTAGTCGGGGTCTCCAACAGACAGATTAAAACGTACCTTACAGAACCAGTAAAAGTTGGTATAGGGAAGTTTTCCGAAATGCACAGATTCGTAGTGTGTGACACTAGTCCTGTTAACTTGTTAGGTAGGGATTTATTGTGCAAGATGAATTGCACTATATTTTGTACTCCAGAGGGAATAGCTTTTGAAACACCCGATGATGATGTGTTGTATAAAATTACACTGGCAAACAGAGAGAAAGACGTTACAGGAACATATGCTGTATTCAACCCTGACAAACTACCAAAAGAATTGAAACAATCAGTAAAATCAGAAGTTTGGGACTTCACAGGAGAAGATGTAGGATTAATGAGGAATATAGATCCAGTAAAGATAACTGTAAAAGAAGGAGTAAGTTATCCAAATGTTCCACAATATAAATTGACTCCTGAAATAATTGAAGGAGTTACTCCTGTGATTGAGAAAATGATAAGGCAAGGAATATTGAGAGAAATAATGAGTAGCCCATTCACTGATAATGGGACTGAAAAAGCCTAGTGGGAAGTTCAGAATAGTGCAAGATTTGAGAAAGACAAACAAAATTGTTGTACCATGTTTTCCCATTGTACCGAATCCATCTGTGATTTTATATCAGATTCCTCATGACGCAGAATGGTACACAGTGATTTATTAAAACCAAGTAAAACAACTAAATGATTCATCTCCTTATGGGAGGGATATCTTGGGTTTAATGTCAGTGTATTTAGGGTAGGGCGAAGGTATTCCTCTCATGTCAGCGTTGTGAAACGTATTTTCCCTCAGAAAATAGGTCAACCGAGTGTAAGTATATTGGTGTTATGGGCCCCACCAATGAATGTATGTGAGTGAATTGAATGACAAGGTAGTTGGTCTGTGCCGAAGGTGGAATTTGACGGTCTGCGCTGCATCACCTGCGGCGTTCAACACGGTTCCGCATACCCTCCTATTAGATTGTCTGCAGGAGATAGGAGTGACAGTTCAGCATAGAGCTGGCTTAACTCCTTCCTGGAAGACAGAAGCCAACAAAAACTCCCCCCCCCCACTCAGCAGGTCCATAAACATTAGACACTGGGGTCCCTCCAGGCTCAGCGTTGAGCTCTACTGTTTAATATTTATCTTACCCCTTTAATCCAGTTAGCAGACAAATTTAGAACACAAGTGATCTTCTCCTGGAATAAGGGGAAAGAGGTAAATAGCTCTCATGTAAAAATCTGTCTCACCTCAGTCTTACACTGGTTAGCAAAAGCGCAACTAAAATGCAACGAAGAGAAAACGGAAATTCTCCTCTTCTGGGATTGCCCCCCGCCGTTCTGGCTCTCTTTTTGGCCAGATGATGCACCCCCGCCGGATCCCCAAGGAGGGCCAGTAAAAACTTTGGGGATTTGGTTTGATGACAGGCTGTCATTTGGGCCCCAAATCAAAAGCTGGTTGGAACCTGTTTCGGGGTCATGAGATCGCTGAAGAAATTTCTGCTGCTCCTTCCTTACCATGCTAAGAAAACGGTCATTCAAGCATTAATCACGTCCCGCATCAACTATGGCAATGCGTTGTATGCAGGACTTCCAGGATATCTCCTAGACAAACTTCAGGTGATCCAGAATGCGGCTGCTCGGCTTCTGCACAACCTGCCAAGGAGGGTGAGCACTATGCCTCATCTTCGGGGTCTCCACTGGCTCCCTATTAGGGAAAGAGTGAAGTTCAAGTCTCTAGTGCTGGTTCGTGCCGCCCTGTACGGCAAAGGTCCTACCTACTTGAGCTCCAGATTCAGCTTCTACAACTCATTGAGGCAACTGCAAACCTCGAATAAATTGCTGGTCTGTACCCCCAAGATTCGTAGACAGAGAGCGGGCAGCAGATCACTTACACTGTTGGGGGCTGTAGCTTGGAATCAGCTCCCACTGGAATTACGCGCTGTAAGTGATCCATGGTTATTTAAAATGAAGCTGAAAACCTGTTTTTTTTTAACTAAACTGTGTGTGCTTCCTTCCTAACCGTCCAGCTGGTACTGTGCCGGGACACTCCTTGGAGTAGCTCTGCGCAATAAAAGTGCTGAATCATATCATATCATGTCATTATGTAACTCGGGTACTCGTTACTATTCTGTTTACATATCCCATTGTATACCACTTACTTCTTTTACTGTTACTATATAGTTTTTTTTATCTACTCTCTAGGTACCTCTTGCTATTATTCTTGTGCTTACTCTGTAAAGCACTCTGATACCTTTGGGTCATGTTCGCGCCATACAAAGTTTATAAATAAATAAATAAATGCCCGCTTGGCTCACAATGATGCAACCTCGCAGCCACCACCCCCCAGTGGTCGTGGCTCAGAATGGACTCCCCTCGCTTCCTTTGCTGGGAGAATCGTTTGAAGTGAACTCGGCCGCCAGGGGAGAGAGACACTGGGTACTGTTGCCTGTAGACTGCCGCACTCCAGCAGTGAAGACAGTACAGCACAAGGAGGGGAGGGCCCACCATGCCCGAAAAGTACCTCAACCCTCACCTGCAGGGCCCTAGAGGATGATGGCCTGGTTGAAGGGGGAAGAGAGAAGCGCAGGGCCTCGCCCACAGCGTGGCACCGAGGGAGTGATCGTCCCTTGGGTGCCTGGATACACAAGCTAAACCTAAGGACTGTGCAAGCGCTGCAAGGATATGATACCATTCACCTGCCCTATCACCCTGACAGCTGATGCCATTGGACCTGAGCCATTGAGGGGGCGGCTTGCCCCACCTTTCGCTGCTGAACTACCCTCTGTCTGCAAAATGTAATTTTCCTTCTGTGCTGGGCTCGAGCTTCACAAAACAAAGCAGCGTCACATCGCACCGCACACGAGGAAATAATGGCACTTGAGGGCTTATCCAGGGACTCTGATGACTCCTCTTAACCCACCTGGTCCACTGAGTCTACCCTCAAAAAGCTAGATATCAATCTCTCAAAAATATGTGAGCCCTTAGTCCCCCTGCAACTCAAATTAAACGCACTGGCCAGGGCCTTGGCATGCTTAGAGAAGAAAAGTGGAAACTGTGAGAGAAGGTCAAGCAACATACATCCACCCTACAGGACATCATCCCTAAAAACGGACTCCACGCCTCCTGCCTAACTGAGTTGGCAGACCACATACAACTCCTTGAACACTAAGCCGAGGATACAGAGAGCAGAGTCCGCCAAAACAATTTGTGAGTAGCGGCTTGCAGGAAGGCAAGGAGAGTGACAAATCCACTACCTTACAGGAATCCTGGGTGTGGGAACTGGTCAACCCGGACGGGCTGTCAACAATGTATGCGGCCCCTCGACCAATAGTGGCCAGATAAATGAACTTCCGGGACTGCAACTTTATTCTCCAAAGGCCATGTCCCAATAACTGTTGCCTCCTCCAGAGTCACGTTCTTTCCTGACTTCTCCTTAGCTGTCCAGAGGCACAGTGCCTAATTTTTTTATTCAAAAAAGAGCTCCAACACCTAGGCTTCAAATACGCCCTGCTCTTTCCCTCATTAATATGAGTGGTGGCAGATGACTGAACCAACATTTTTGAGCCTCCTACCGAAGTGTGGACCTTGCTGGAACTACAGTATGGCCGGATGGGCCCATTGCGCGGACAGGCCGCCGACCCGCATGGGTAGGGGCCAACATGGCCAACCTGCGGCAGGTGGTTGCAGCCCTCACAATAGACCAGGCCTCCGAAAAGCCAAAAGAAGACCTTGCGTCGGCAGCGTCCATCTGATTCGCCTTGACCTCCTCACGCAGCAGGGATCTCCCAGACACGTTATTGAACAAAAGGATTTACAAAGTCGATGCAGGAGAGGCCACAAGTCACCCTGCAAATGGTGGAAGAACTAATATTAACAACTGCAGACACTTGGTCGCTTTCAGTTTGCTAAATCATATGACCACGGGGCCTGGCCAACTTTCACCCGCCAGTTTTCACCTAAGCCCTCCTACGGAGGACAAGACTGCTGTTGATGTCCCTCCCATCCCATTGGGATGGCGAACCACAAGCTTCAATAACAAGAAACTCTGATGGTGGAGATCTCTCTCCCACTACCAATTGCCATCATGTGTTTTGCTTTGGATTGGTTCATGGTTGTATTTGGACGGATGGTCCATTGGCCCCTCTCCTTTCAGTTGAAGTGTTCTGTGTTTTCTATCTATGAGACACCCAACGGCTTTCACTTCCAGTTAATCTACTGGTGCCAAAGGGTATTCTAACGCACCACTCCACTGGGGGACGAGTAGGCTTGGGCGGAGCTCGCAGAGTTTCACTTTGTGGAATTACACTGACTTACCAAAAAACTCTGGCAAATTCCACAGAGTTTCACAAGCAGATGGAGTATTGTTTGGCCAGAACCACCCCTACTCAGGACTCACACTCCACATCCTTTTCGTGTCTCCCAAACACAAGAGTCTGGAGTAGCCACCGTGAACTGCAGAAGATCGGCAGAGCTCGGTGCCCAAGGAAAGCCAGCCAGTGATCCATGGCTGCAGAGGAGCACCAGTGCCGGGGCTGTCTGTCTCGCTGTGGAAGGGGAGATTTGCGCAGTGGGCTCGCACTGCATGCGCAGCTGACAGCAGCTGAGGCATGCTACCCGCTCCATGTAACTCTGGCATCGCCTGTCTGCCTCTCTCCACTCCTGGCTTTGGAGCCCAGTAAGCAAATCCAATCCTCCCTGGGTCTACCTTTCAATGCCAAGAACATTAAGACACAACTTAGAGTATATTTAATAATAAAAAAAAGTTCCATAAAGGCGCTTTTGGCACAATTGAGCTGAGATTGTGGAGGGCTTTCTTTTAGCAAACACCTTCACTGCCATAAAAAACTTGTTTACCTCCCTTGATATCGAAAAGCCCACCAAACACAAATGCCTGACTTTAACCTCGTTCAAAACTCAAAAGGTTGAGGAGTATACTATTGGCTTAGCGTCGGATGAGCTTTTTGAATGCGCTGCAGTGTCAGGAGTCCATGAACTCAAAGTATTTTACAAAATAAGGGGCATATCAGCAAGCTAGCGATAAAAAATTATCGCTGCTTTAGCGTCCGTTTTCGGACGAAAAGCGGCGATAATTTTATCGCTTAATCAGCAAGGTCACGCTAACGCGTGATTCCTTGCTTTAGCTCCCTTACCCATAACGCCCACCTTTGCATCTCTAATGAGATGCAAAGTGGGCGTTCCGTCACAAAATAACTGGAGAAATGTCGCTAACCAACATTTCTCCAATTATCAAGGGAATCGCTAACAGGCATAGCGATAAGGAAAGTAGCGCTAACCACAGTTAACGCTACTTTCCTTACGCCTGCTTTCACTCTGACTTAGCCATTATATCCAATGTAAGGTGGATATACTGGCTAAGTATGCCCTGCCTTTTCAGCAAGCTAACGCCAAAATGTGTGAGATTATCGCTGGATTTCCAGCGATAATCTCACTTTTGGTTGTGAGCGCGAGGAAATTTATCGGTTTTGAGATAAGCGTTGCTGATAGCACGCTATCTCAGCGATAAAATTCCATGATAGCCGGCGATAACTATCCTAGCGCTAAGTGTGCTTAGCGATAATTATCGACGGCCCTTGCTGATATGCACCTAAGATACGCTAACCCGAGAATCAAAAGGGGATTTCACACAGGTAACTTACCTTGCCTTCCATCTCCCAAGGGAGTGCCTTAAAAATTCAATTTCTTCTCAATCTTCTGCCTTGCTCTAGATACTAAAACGTGCTCCAAAAACTGAAAGTAGCGAGAGCCAATAAGCACTCTAGGTTATACTGAATGACAAGTTCAAAGGATACTTAGGAAATTGATATTTTGACTTTGCCATCCCACACAAGGTACCACTGGTTACAAAGGAGCAATAACAGGAAGAGATCACTACCGGGTTGACCACCGGAAGTGATAGCCAATCTAGTGGCATATATGCAGCTCCCTTTTCCAAGGTCTGTAGTTAGCGTTTGGTGAGACCTAAACTTTGCACATAGCATGAATCGTTCATAAGCATTCAAACACGACTACAATTCCGGCTTTATCTTCACGAGGCAGATCAGTGAATTAAATGCACTTTGTTTTTGATGGCTGCGGTGCATTGTGGGTTTAGGGGCAGCAGCCTTGCTGGTTATTATTATCAGTTGCCCGCGCGTGCACAGCAGCAGTTTCGCTTCTTTTGAGGCAGTGTTCTTCTTTCAAATGAATCACAGACGGCTCAGTTGGCCGCGTGTCTTTTGTAATGACCATAAAATGGTGCTGGGAGAAAAGCTGCGCTTCGGCTCCTGATATGAAAGCCTGTCTCTTAATAAAAGAAAACAGCTTTTGAAATAATTTCATAACACCCTCTCAAAGCCAGCGTGTATGTTTCCTGTTTTTTCCCGCCGGCAACTACTTGAAGGTGAGGAAACTGAAGACAGGGTGCTGCAAAATCATGGCATTTTAATTTGTATTATAGACATGAAACTTCATTCAAAACTAGAGAACTATGACTAAAACTAATTTGACGCCTGGCTGAAAAATGGAAACGTACTGCATTGAGTTGCTAATCAAAAAAATAAGACCGCAGAGCCTCGGATCTGTTAATTGGTTAAATGACACGTGTCTGTGATCCGCAGAGGTTGCATATTAGCCGTATTTACTTCCCCCATTAATCATTTATTTCAAAGGAATTAATCGAGCTAACTGCCATGGGAATGTGGCTGAGCAGTATGTAAACAAAGACACAGCTACTTCCTTCCACGCTACATATCCCCTGTGTTTACCTCATTCGATTTCAACAAGTGGACCTTTGCAGAGCTATGGGTTAAAATTAAGGGTGAGCAGCACTCCATGCTCCACGCAGAGCGCGGAGTGCTAAAACTCCGCAAACTTCACCGGCAGAGCAGAGTTTCCTGCACACCGGTAGGTATGAGTTGATTTATAAACATTGCTATGCCTCAAGCACGGATCGAGACCTACAAGTTTCTAACCTGGAACGTCAGGGACATGACATCAGCCTGCAAGCATTATAAACTGTACTCCCAGCTTGGGTACTTGGGTCTAAATCTTTTCGACCAGAGAGAGGGTGACCGGTTGTGCTGCCGCTGAAGAGGTCAGCTCTGACACACCTCTGTGGCAATTTAGATCCACCCTGGTGTATCCTTCTGTGGTAAATAATTTAATTACCGGGACTTAATTTGATACAGAATCTTAATAAAATAGCTCAGTAAAATAAGAGGCAGAATCCGTGGTATAAGAGGTTCAGAATGGGCTTTATTCCAATGAACGATTCGAATCGTGGCCTCCAAGTTCCATCACCACGGAGGTTCAGGAAGTGAAGTACATACATTATTGATAATTAATCACTTTTATACAATAGGCATTACAGTGAAGCAAATGCAAGAGGCGTAACAATTGATAGTGTAGCAAAAGTAGGTGTAACTGGGTGTGACTAAAGAACGTCATCAGGTGTGATGTCATAATAGGGTGGTTCCATGAAAGAATTTCGCAATGTCAGCAGAAATACTTGGCAGAAATGCGCGCACAGCAGCATGACGTGTGATTGACGTGCAGCTAGGGGGTGAAGGGGATTTGACATTTAACTCTACATGTGGCGACAGATGTCTGGAGGGTCAAGTCAACCTAATCCCAAATCATATCTAACATCCTATGTTTAAAGAACTATGTTATCCAAAAGAGAGGCCTTCTTGGAGTAGAATCTTATTCTATACTGACTATACTGACTGTTAGTGCGTGTACAAGCGTCTAAGTGTCTACACTAGATGCGAGGGCAGGAATCTTCCATAGTAACAGGGCTATGAATTACTTGCATAAAGACAGAGAAGCCGGGCCTTTGCTCGGTAGCTGGGAGAATGTTTACTTAAACTACTAGACAGGAATGCATTGGGCAGGGAGCGGAGCAGATAATTTCGAAGGTGAAATACAGTTTCTTGGCAGGCAACAGGCTGATGTCAGGCATCGTGAGCCGCGCAGGGAATGAGACAAAGTTCATGGTCACAGATGCAGGCTCAGACTGGAGCTTCAGAGACAGAAAGCAAGAAAAGCTTGATGACAGAATCAGGGCCTACTTGCCTGGACTGTAAAATGGCATAAGTGAACTGTATAAAGCCGGTGGCCTTTCATACTTAGGAATGGAATATCCAGCTTATTCATGGCGGATCTGAAAGAGGACATGTTAACGGTGGACGCACATGAGTTTGCGTCTTTATAACTGGAACTGGAGGGAACATACATGTACTTGTGATTCATACATGAAACCGTTGGGGTCCAAGATAGGGGACATAACTGATCGGAAAAATCCATATTTCCACATTCCCTCCTTGTCCCCTACTTGCCCGTCAAGAGATATCAATCTTCATCAATCCATTGATCTGTTCAGATAGCATCATTTGTTCTTTTTTTTTCTTCTGGGACGAATGAAATCTTGGACATGGAATACACGATGTGGCACACAGACCACAAATCGCTGGTCCACATTGTAGGCATAGACAGCAACTGAAGAGTATGAGAAAGCCAATACCTAGGAAGGATAGGACCTTCCATCCAAAGGTAGATAATACACTCCAAAACCAACCGGACCAAGTCCAGGTGCCTGGATTCTGGTGTATCTGGCTTACAATCTTATGAAGGCGGGTTATGGCTTTATATACAGATGGCGAATTTTCTGGTATGAAAATGCAACAGCTTGATCCGATGACCCTACAAGCTCCGCCCCTATCGGCCAGGATGACGTCAAGGACAAGACGATTCTGAAGCACAACAATCCGCATAGCAGACTGTTCTTCTGTTAAATTGCCTAAGGCGGAAATAGTTTCGTTCACTACTGCTTCAAGGGTTCTAGTTAATCTACGTATCAGCTTACTATTAGTAACGGTACCTATATAGGGAAAGAGACCTTTATTGAAATCTGTGTATTTTTCCCATGCTGTTTCAGTGTAATCGACTATTGGGAGATCTCTCCTTTCTCTATTGTGTACTAAATGAGTATTTCTGTGATAATCGGGAGGAGCTAGGAAAACAGGTGGCAAAAGGAATCCAATGTAGCAGGTACCATCCCAATCTAGAGGCAAACGTACATATGCCGTCTGACCACATATAAAATAGGAATGGCGGGAAGCTCTAAATGTCGACTTGCCTTGATCACTGAATTCTATTACAGTGGTGCATCTACTATGGCCCATATGTATGGAACCATTCTTTCTTACACATAATTCACCTTTTACTGGAAATACTGACATGGCGGGCAAAATTGGAGTAGCTTCGGATTCGATATTTAGGATCATAAGATTAGGCGTAAAATTACCTAATCCATAAACTTCATTTTCCAGATCAGTTCCTGTTCTCTTGGGAAGTACCTCCTTGTTAGGGTAGCAGACTTTAAGTAAAACTAAGTTTAAATTTCCCCATACCCAGTTGTCTTGATAAACTGCAGAATTTGAATCTAAGGAATTAATTAAACTAAACCATGCTCCACAGAAGCCGTTGTGTGTGAACGGGTATGGAAAAAGAGGTAGAATTCCTTTATAATTCTGATAGGGAGGGAGTCGGCCACATATCCAACAATTTGTAGCATTGCTAACCTGATGGGAATGATGTAACATACTAATAAACGTATTATTGCGCAGCGCAAATCTATAAGACAACTCATGCGGAGGTAATTCACTAAAAGAATGTTCAGCAGTAACATTATAAATATGTCTAGAAATAGGATAATATATGTGCAACAATATACTTGCAATAATTATTAAAAGACTTAAGAAAAACAAAATTAATAACGTCACTGTGCAATGACTACGCAGTGATTTACAGTATGCATGTCGTTTCAACATTTTTCGGGTTTTTTCTCTATTCAGGTCTAAGGGATACATGTCAGAGACAAATTCAACCGCTTCACCTTGGAGAGGACTTAAACAATCAAATTGCCCGACTGGTTAGATCTGAGTTTTAGTTTATATTGTTCGTGACTACTTGATTCAACCAAAGGAAGTTTTGAGTCAATGGGTGAAGACACACGAGGTGTGATTTTTACATCCGATGGTAGTCCATAAAATTTCTTGATATGACTTGAATGTACCCAGCCTTTCCTGCCTTCGATCTTCACGGCTGTCCTTGTGGTGAGCAAGACCAGTTGCGGCGACCTCCACCTAGGATCCAGCTGAGTCTTTCGATCAAAGTTCCTCACCAAGACCAGGTCCCCCGGAACTACGTCATGGGGTTTCACCTCAGTGTTGTCAGGAAAAGCTGCAGCTACCTGTGAACGACAAGATTGTAGTGCAGACATCAAGGAAGCCAAATAATCTGTCAGCATATTACAGTCAATATCAGTTATTTTACGTGGTATAGGCGTTCCCCACATATTTGGTGGTCTGCCAAAGATCACCTCATACGGGGATAGCCCTGTTCGAGAGTGTGCTACCATTCTCATGTAAAAGAGTGCAACTGGTAATGCTACTACCCAGTCGACACCTTTCTCCCTGCATATTTTGGACAATCTAATTTTCAGGGTCTGATTATGTCTTTCCACGAGACCTGCTGCCTCGGGGTGTCGGACACAGTGGAATTTCCACTGATAGCCTAACAAAAGTGAAACGTGTTTCATTAGTTCGGATGAGAACGGCTGGCCGTTATCTGAGTAGACAACACGTGGTAAACCGTATCGTGGGAAGAATTCTCGAACTAACTGTTTGGCAGTAGTCGGGGCAGTGTAATCTGAAACCGGGTATGCCTCTGTCCAACGGGAAAGAGGTACTGTAACATTTGTAACATTTGTGATGGGGTATTACCTTGCCAAGTACTCTCGAATTTTAGTACTCTATTCTTCACTTGGGGCAAGGAATTTTCGACTAATTTTGTCACAAACAGATGTGGGTATGACTCGCTACTTGCTTTTATACCACTATTTATACCAAAACATTTTTCGAATCGGGCATAGAAATCACTAGTGTCCTCATCTTGCTTTTGTTTACAGGCTGAGATTGCACCCCAGTCTTCCTTTTTCGTGGTTAATAAACGTGGCAGTACCTGTACTAGTAAACCTGGTAGTGCTTTAGTTTTGTCCCCAAGCCCCGAACCTGGACCTCGGGCCTTTTCTTCATTTTCTAATGCTGTCCAATCTATCTTTTGGTCTCCTACCTCCCACTCTTTTTCCTTGAGTTTTTCATAAATGCCAGCAGGCATTAATACCTTTAATATTGTCATAATGTCGGGATAGGTATACTCTCCCATGAGTAACATGTCTTTAATTTCTCGGTGGAAACCCGCTGGGTCTTTGTCATGACTGGGTACCACTTTCTTCATTTCTAACAATTCTATTTTTGATATGGGCGTATATACAAATACACGTTTAAACTGATTGTCCTCGCCCTTTATTGGGTGTACTTCTCGTAAGGGATTCTGTCTGTCCATGTAATACATCGGTCTTTCCTTGATGGGCAGTGAAACATGTTCTGGACATACAAAAAGAATGTACTGCTTTCTGGATTCTAGTATTTCCTTAATTAACTTAGTACCTGAACCTCTCCATCTATTCGTGAGTAATTCAGTCAATATATCAGGTAAGGGACCAGGATCTGAATGTTGGCTTTTATATAGTATAAGAAGTTGTTGAATCATATAAATCCCAGCTAAACTCTGTTCATCTGGGGTGAGGTTCAAAAATGTGTGTGCTACTGTATCATCACCATATTTTTCGGGACTGTCAACCCAATGAACGGCTGACCTGGCTAATTCTTGTTCATCCATAGAATCGAGTAAATGATAACCCCTTCGTTCTCGCAGTAATTTGTCAGCGGCTTGGAACGAATGCTCGGGGGACCTTATATTTATTATAGGTGTTTGGAAATTCCTGTTATTATCTGGACATATCGGACGTATCGGGTCAGTAAAACATCTAGTACTATTACAAGATCTTCCTCTACCTACATAGGCTATGGTTTCTGACTGTCCTGTGGACAGTCCTGATCCTTCCTCCTCCTCATTTTGTTCAAACTGGTCTACCGCTAATCTCTCTTCGTGTAGGCGTTCTATTTCTTTACGGATCTTTCTGCACATGGCTATTATACATTTTTGCCTATCATGTCTCCCTTCTGATATATTCTGGCTCCATCTGGTAAGAGTTTCCATTGTTTCCGGGTCTACCCCCGGTCGGTCTTGATTTCTGATCACACAATTTATGAGGAAACGTAACAGTTCCCCCTGTATCTCCACTTTCTGGTATTCCATAGCTCTGTTAATACTTTCAGAATCTCGCCCTGTTTGGACAAAATGATATATATTATCTAGATGCACAGTCATTCCTGGTAACTTCCCTAAATACACCGCGGCTCGTCTGATACGTAATGATGCCATGATCATTTCGTCCTCTTTGCCGGGCACAGGGTCATATCTACAATCTATAAGAAGTTCCTTAAGCGTGCGGGAATTTATGAGTTTAGGGGTACGTGGATGTGCCGACTCTTGAAAGGTAAGTTTATTTACTCTGGGTGGCGTAGAAAAAATGTTGGTAGCACCTCCAGTAGCCCCGTCTGGAGTATCGGGCGTGAAAGGATTCGTAGAACGTGATACAGCAACTATAGGTGTGGACACAGCTGTAGA
Source organism: Triturus cristatus (assembly GCF_964204655.1). Classification (NCBI taxonomy): domain Eukaryota; kingdom Metazoa; phylum Chordata; class Amphibia; order Caudata; family Salamandridae; genus Triturus; species Triturus cristatus. Next base: position 47,639,285 of record NC_140589.1, read on the forward strand.
AGCAGCTGTAGGAACAGCTGTGGAAACAGATGTGCTTGCCGGAACTTGTGTCAGGATTTGATGCTGTAAGGATACAGATACAGGATCTTGGCGTTGAACCTCCCCGGCCGACGGTCTATGTGGGGCGGGGTTAGCATACTCGGGAGCTGCGTCATCTAAATATGAGGAAAGAAAAACATCTTCTGCGGTTCTAGGATGTCCCTTAGGATGTACTTTTATTGGAAATAATGGGGGTGGCAAGTCTTTTGGTATCCCCGGAGTAGCCTTAGGTAATCCCTCGGCCAGAAGGGGATACATACCCTTCATAAGGGCATTTCTTTGTCTGTCTACTTGTTCTGATTTCACTCGTGTACCTTCTTCAATTAATAGATTTTCTCGGACTTTATTTGAATTCTCTTTACTCTTCTCTTCCTGTCTACGTGCTTTTTCTGTACGTCTATACGATTCTTTACGCCATAACTCAACGGCGTCCTTCTGTGACTGTCTGGCTTTCCTTTTCCATAACTCTTCCTCTACTTTCACGATGCAATCTGCATCCCAGGTCCCAGCTGCGGGCCACCTCTGACTTTCTGGTAATTCCTTAGTGTAGTCTACCCATAGGTCAAGAAATAATATAGCGTCTAAGCCGTGTTTATGATACATGAAGTACCCTGGAGTGTCCCTCGGAGGAATGGGAACAGCTTCTTCGAGTACCCCTTTTCTAGTTGTGATCTGTCTTAGTTTCGAAAAGAGCGGCATATTGAGAACTGGTCTGATACTTGATCTTGAACAAACTTAATACAATAAACCACGATAATGAACAGTCATTCACACCACAATATGCAGGACGTATTAATACATTTAACATTTAACATTTAAACGAGCAACAATGATGATGACGATTCTAAGGAAACTTAATCACTAAACATAATACTCGGCATTAACTGAATTATTCTGAATTTATATACTTGATATACTAGATATACTGCTAAACAGTACAGATACACTGCTAAAACAGTGCAGACCGGATTTGTGTACCCAAACCCGTCTTGACCGGCACAACCTATGTGCACGTCAGAACGCCTCCCCAGTAATGGTACTCACCGGGTAGCTCGGAACGGAAGGCCTCGGAACGGAACTGAACTGAACTGGACCGGACTGGACTCGACTCGAAAACTTCGGACACTTCAGGACATCGGAAACCTGGTGGGCCTCTGTATACCTCGGATCTTGCTCTCTCAGCTAGGCTCTGGTCGGGATACTTCGCACTTCTCACCGCCTCGTCTGGGTGTTGATCGCAGCCTCAGTCGCCCCCGCTTGACCGGAGGGAGATACAGGAAATCCTGCTGGTACGCGTTGTTGTCCGTCCAGCTGTGGCAGGAGACCGGGCCTGCAACGCACCGCCGGCGCGTGAGATGAGAAAGTGTCCCTGTTCGGGCGCCATTCATGTGGTAAATAATTTAATTACCGGGACTTAATTTGATACAGAATCTTAATAAAATAGCTCAGTAAAATAAGAGGCAGAATCCGTGGTATAAGAGGTTCAGAATGGGCTTTATTCCAATGAACGATTCGAATCGTGGCCTCCAAGTTCCATCACCACGGAGGTTCAGGAAGTGAAGTACATACATTATTGATAATTAATCACTTTTATACAATAGGCATTACAGTGAAGCAAATGCAAGAGGCGTAACAATTGATAGTGTAGCAAAAGTAGGTGTAACTGGGTGTGACTAAAGAACGTCATCAGGTGTGATGTCATAATAGGGTGGTTCCATGAAAGAATTTCGCAATGTCAGCAGAAATACTTGGCAGAAATGCGCGCACAGCAGCATGACGTGTGATTGACGTGCAGCTAGGGGGTGAAGGGGATTTGACATTTAACTCTACATGTGGCGACAGATGTCTGGAGGGTCAAGTCAACCTAATCCCAAATCATATCTAACATCCTATGTTTAAAGAACTATGTTATCCAAAAGAGAGGCCTTCTTGGAGTAGAATCTTATTCTATACTGACTATACTGACTGTTAGTGCGTGTACAAGCGTCTAAGTGTCTACACTAGATGCGAGGGCAGGAATCTTCCATAGTAACAGGGCTATGAATTACTTGCATAAAGACAGAGAAGCCGGGCCTTTGCTCGGTAGCTGGGAGAATGTTTACTTAAACTACTAGACAGGAATGCATTGGGCAGGGAGCGGAGCAGATAATTTCGAAGGTGAAATACAGTTTCTTGGCAGGCAACAGGCTGATGTCAGGCATCGTGAGCCGCGCAGGGAATGAGACAAAGTTCATGGTCACAGATGCAGGCTCAGACTGGAGCTTCAGAGACAGAAAGCAAGAAAAGCTTGATGACAGAATCAGGGCCTACTTGCCTGGACTGTAAAATGGCATAAGTGAACTGTATAAAGCCGGTGGCCTTTCATACTTAGGAATGGAATATCCAGCTTATTCATGGCGGATCTGAAAGAGGACATGTTAACGGTGGACGCACATGAGTTTGCGTCTTTATAACTGGAACTGGAGGGAACATACATGTACTTGTGATTCATACATGAAACCGTTGGGGTCCAAGATAGGGGACATAACTGATCGGAAAAATCCATATTTCCACACTTCCATGCCGAAGAATTCTTAATAGACAAATATGGTTGGTATGTTCTGCTGTGGGGAAGCCTAGACAGTCAGCCTATATTACTGGGTAGCCTCTAAGCCCCCAATTTTGATCAGCCTCAGTTCCTAAGCTTCCTTTCCACACACCTAGCCCACTGGGATGAACTTCGGTGGCTTCTGGGAGGTAACTACAAATGTGTGCTTGATCCCTCCTTAGACAGGTCCCACCCTTCCGTACTTTCCAGCTCAGTGGCGTGTTACAACACAGCCCTGGTTGAGGAGCTGCAACACTGGTCCCTGACTGACATGTGGCATGCCCAACAACCTCCTTCTTCTCCCCACCCCATGAGTTTCATGCTTGCTTTGTGGACCTAATAGCACAGACCTAGACCTTGTGCACGTCCTACCTAGGTAAAACTTTCTCTGACCTTAACCTGCTATATGTGGACATGCACTGGGGGAGAGTGACTTCTTTAATCCCGACACGCAGATTGCAACCCCTGTGAATAAAAGGCACTGCATTCAAGTTCAACATCCGAGAAGCAATCACTTTCAACGCAACTCCTCCCTGCTAGTGGAGTGGAAGGCTTTCAAAGCGGTCTTGCGAGGGACATGTATCTGCACTGTCATGGGATCCTGCTGAGCTATAGTCAACAAACTCCGAGAAGTTAAGGAATACCAGGGAACTCAAGAGACAGAGGCAGTGATGAACCCCATACGGGGAAACAACTTATCGAGGGAGATAGAGAAAACCACCCTACTCTGACAGAGCACCTCTGCTGCCTGGACTGGACATGTGTAGGAAGCTGGCTCTGTATATACTCTACCAAAATGAGGTATAGTGTGCACAGAGTCCAGGGGAACCCCAAAGGTAGGCAGAGGTAAAAGTAGATCGCACCTTACTCTCTATTTGTGGTAGTGTGTTCGAGCAGTAAGGCGTTATAAGAGGACAGTGTTAAGCATTTGTTGTACTCACTCAGGCAGCAAATGAATTCACACGCTCAAAGACCAATTGTTTGTATCAAAAATATTATTTTGTTATATTTATTTTCTAGAACCAAGCAAGCCTGGTACAGGTAAGCGTAAATGGTACTTTTCAAAACAGGTTCAACAATACAAGCAAGCTGAATGAACATGTCTTTGTTACAGGTTTGTAAATCTTTTCAATACAGTTGAAATTACTGTTAGATTACTTTTGATTACTTTACAGATTACTTAATGGTTACTTTTTCTACTTATTGTGATATGCTTAGATATAACACTGGGACATTTCCTAGAGAAAAGGTAAGTAAAGCAGTTTTTAGGTAAGTACTTGGTTGTGGGGGTTGTTATTCTGAGGTTAGAACGAGGGTTTCCCCAGGGTCAAGGATGCACCCTCAAAGCACCCTCATCGGCACTAGGACGGCACTAGGGCGGCCGGGTGCCGTGTGCTGCAGCCTAATGTTATCCAACAGGGGTTAGGGGGCCTCCAGTTTGTGGCTGCTCAAGAGCAGGCCACAGGGTTGTGGGAGTAAAGCTCCTGGTGTTAGGCTCAGGGCAAAGAGGGTACGGGTACTTGGATGAACTTAGGCTAAAGCAAGCCTGGGAGGAGGAATGTGAGTGTTATTTTATATATTTTTCAGCGAACACAGAGCGTGGTCATGGTTGGATACGCGGACTTATAGCATTTGGGACGGTTTGACTTATGGACTGGTCAATTCTAAGAATATATGATGATGTGTTGGACTTCACCAGAATGCATCATAGAAACAGTATGAAAGGTAGAGGTCATGGATAATTTCGTTATACTAATACAGTAATGTTGAGTAGGATATATGCTACTTACCACCCAGCCCTGACAGGTATTGGTTAGCACGCACAGAGCGTGATATTGGTTGGGTACACAGACTTCTAGTTTTTGGGACAGTTTTATGAACGAACTGGTCGATTCTATGAGTACATGGTAATGCGTTGCATATTTACCAGAATGCGTCATATTAACTGTGTGAAAGGTTGATGTCACAGATAATTTAGTTATACCATTACAGCAATACTTGAATAGGGTATATGCCACGTACCATCCAGCCCTTAAATCCCATATGAAACGACGTTGGTATGCTTGCAGCTGATGATAGCTTATTAACCACTCACCCCTTAGTCCCTACATGATACGACTTTGGTATCATTTTCAGGATGCAAGAATTTCGAAATCTGGGACGCAATTGAATCCCTTGGCCCTTTTCTCAGCAGAGTGAGACGTCACGATTTACAGAAACCCCCTTTGTGGGTTGGAAGTATCACCACAAAATAAGTAGGCGCTTCCAATAACATACTAGAGCCTTACGACTGGTGCTGCGGTTGTATCAGAGAATAGACTTACTTTTCTATTCCCTGTCATTTTTCGCAGATTGTACTTCAAGAAAGACATAGGTATTTATCGTAATTCTCCTTTATTTTTCACTATTTTTAATACAACTTGGGCCGTGTGGGAGGTGTTGGTCCGGATTTCCCTCACAAATTTCTGCGACACTCTTTCTGATCTGACCCTTTCTTTTCCTTTTTCCGGTTTTGTCCGGTAGATCACTTATTCACTGGTAACTGAGAGTGTCTTTTCCATCATTTGGGTACAGTGGATACTTTGATATCCCAACGATTTGGAACGTTTCTAGTAATTGTTATTGCTTTTCGCCGTGTGCATGTGTGCACAACCTACTCCAAGAGCACTCAATAATATCGCATGTGGATGTTAAGACTTAATGTACACCGATTATTCTGTATGGTGGTACATTGTCTGTTCTTGTTTGTTTTGTACAGTCTTGATAAAGTCGTGGGAGTATTGCCCCGTTTGCGACGAAACACGTGTCGGCTGTCCGAAGAACCAGAAAATAAAAGAAAGAAAATCACAAGACTCTACTTACCTGTGTTTAATTATTGCTCACAACGTGCATTCTGAGAAGTCTAATTACTCTTTACGTGTGCTGAGGACAGTTTACTTTTAAAGGGGGATTCAAGTTAGCACCCAAAGTACACCCGCAGAAGGGCAGAGGCGGCTGCGTGCAGCAGGGACTTCTTAAGAGTTTTGGGGGCCCCAGGCCAAACATAATTTGGAGGCCCCTGCTCGAATAAACTCTGAATTTATTCGACATTTTCAGCTCATTCACACACTCTGCAGCTATGATCTGATCATTCACAACCCTCCTCGCTGGCCCCGAATCCTTTAAGGGGACTCCAGTCATTCAGGGGGACTCCTTTCAGTGCAAAGCCTTTGAAAATGTATGAAATATTGGATACCGGGGAGCCCCTTTTCATATTGTGCAGGATGCCCCATGTTTTTCATGCTTTGCCACTGTCTGGAACTGTCCTGAAAGCTTAATAATGGGTCCCTATAAAGGTGGGGGCCCTGAGCCAGAGCCCACTTTGCCCATGCCTTAAAACGTCTCTGGTGTGCAGAGTGCTGTTTTGGCGTCGGGTGCCCTGTTGATTTCAATGGGGATTCTCCGGTTGCAATGAAGACTGCAGGCTCGGGGACAAACACCTTTTGGACGTGACCACCAGTTGGAGAGGTAAGTTGGGATGCCTTGGGATGCTGGGACACCGTCGGTTGGGCCTCCAGAGGCCGTGGGACGTCGGGTGCAGAGGTGTCTTTAGGAGTTGGGTTTCTCTTTACCAGCTCCGGTCACGGTCGGGGGTATCCTACAGAAAGAGGCTGCAGGCTTTGCTAGGAGATTTGAGGCAGGTCAGAGATCACCAGATCTCACGTCAGGAACACTGGGGAGACTTCCTCATGGTCTTGAGCCACTCAAACTGCGGCTGTAGGCGTCGGGTGCAGAGTGGTGCAGACTTGCGATTTGGCCGGAAACAGAGTCTGTGGGTGAGCAAATCCGATGCTCAAGGGAGACAAAGTCTTTCTTGTAAAAGGCAGGGCAGGTCCTCTGGGTTCTTGAGACTGCTGGCTGCAGGACACACCAGGATTCCGCTGGAGCAGGTTCGAGGTGGGGACATGCGGGTAGGGCTGAGGCCAAGTCAGTGGGCGTCCTCCTGTTCTTAGTTTCAGCACGGCTCTTTGGTCCTTCTTCTTAGTCGGTTCTTGTCTAAGGAGGCAAGGTTCAGGGTTGACTCTAAATACTAGATTTAGGGGTGTTACAGGTAGGTAAAGGTAGGGACCAATGGGTCCCTCCCTGGGGTGGGTACACCCCTTATTATGCCACCCTACAGTGGGAAGGGGGCATTTACCTCACTCGGGTTGGCTGGTTCTCCCCATCTGTAAGATGGCGGGGACTCAGAGTTGTGCTTGAGGGGTGGGGTTGGCAAAGGTGGGCACACCTCCCTTCCTCGCTTGGTTTTCCCGCTGATTCATCCGCCCAAAGTGGGGGTTAGAACCGGTGGGGACCCGTTGCTGGAAGCAGCAAAGGCCTGGGGTAGCTCACAAAAGGGGCAAGCATTTGAAGCTTCCCTTTCGTGGACCCTGCCCATCCTGGGGGAGGAGGCTTGGTACCACGTCCCAGGATGTGAATTGGTTCAGACCCCCGAAAGCAGCAGGCTCTCAACACAGGGGTCCAGAAACATATCTGGTGGTGGCAGATGTCGAACAGCCACTCAGCCTGGACACTGGTGTTAGGTCTTTTTTCAGGGGGCATCACTAAGATGCCCTCTGAGTGCATTTTTCTTTAAAACCCACACTGGCATCAGTGTGGGTTTAATGTGTTGAGAAGTTTGATACCAAACTTCCCACTTTTCAGTAAAGACATTATGATGCTGTGGAGTTCGTAATGATAAACTCCCAGCACTGTATACTCTAAATGGCATTACTTTACTTACAATGTCTAAGAATTGGCTTAGAAACTGTAGGGGTACAGGGCTCATGCGCCTGTACCCTCACTACTGGTATAGTGCACCCAGCTAGAGGGGTGGCTGACCTATGCCAGTATGCTAGTATTATGCCAGGGAAGTTGGTTGTAGGCATGGCACACAGGGATGTGTGCCATGTCGACTTCACTTTGTTCTGCACCAAAAACGCAGCCTGCAAAGGCAGTGTGCGAGTGTGAAGGTACAGATACTCTAAGGGTGGCACAATAAGTGCTGCAGCCCTTAGAGGCCTTCTCTGGTCACAGTGCCCTTGGTACCTGTGGTACCATTTCCTATGGACTGATCTGTGGCCAAAGAGTGCCAATTGGGTTTTGTTTTTAATGCAGTTTAGGGAAAGAACATACGCCCTGGGTACCTGGTTGGCAAAAACCCAGGGCACACTCAGTCAAAGTACATCAGCAGTTTAGCAAAAAGTGGGGGCACTTTCTTACAACATGCACCCATGCTGAGGCCAATAGGCAGTTGGCTTTTAGTTGCATGCAGGAGTTTAGAAGTCTGAAGCTCTGACACTGTGTGCACCTTCAAACAAATACTAGATCGCACTACCCGGATCGACACAGAATCGCTTATCTCACATTCAGTGGATCTTGGGCAGCATCGTGGGCTCTGCAAAATTTCACTTAACATGTGGTTAACACACAGGCACAGGTTCTCTTGTTCTCCAAGTAAGGACTATGGCCGAAACGTGTCAACTTTATAATAAGAGGAGTCTAACAAAATATATTGTGTTTTAATCAGTACAGGTATAAGGAAAAAGCAAGGGGTCAGGCACTCCAATACTCCATTGAATCAGTGACTACCTCCGAGTGGATTGAAAGCTGGACTCGTTATGCAACTACCTTTTTTCTTTAATAATAAGGAAGCAAGAAGGAACAGACGGACATTAGGCTTTCCCGTTTTTCTCTGGCATTTGTAATATATGTAACAGTTAAGTCTAATTTTATAATGTTGTACTTAGTTTTTGTCCTAATTTTCACATCAGAAATCTAGAAATATTTAAAAATTATGGAATGTAGACAGATGCACAGATAGGCTCATGTAATGAATTGAAAAAGGAATCTATGTTTGATTAAGCCAAATTCCGGGTGGAAATTAATTATTTAACTGTGGCATGAGTGCTTGCCTATGAATTTATCCGGTTGGTATACCCCCTCTTCTGTTTTGAGAATTTTCTAACCAGGCTAAGTGAGGTTAGAAGGCAAAACCCCTTTTTCCTTTCATGAGTGCATCAGGCCAGGCAGACTCCTAGCCAGGCTGGCCACACCCCACACCCAAGGAACATCCATCCACACTATAAGAGACTATAAGAGTGCTACACAACACACAAAGCAGCATTATTGCAACATTACGCTCATACTACTCCAAGCTGTACTGAGGGTGGCCCCAGGACACGCAAGACATAGTACCTGTCCCTAGCAGACATACAACTACCCCCAGGTACCAGAGACCATCAGCCCACTCTAGAGGGCTCAATTACGGAACAAGATGTAAATAAAATGAACAAAACCCTCCCAAGAGGCCAATCATTGGGCCCGACAGAATACCCCTCAAATTCTATGTGACCTATGCATCTCCTACAACTGTTCCAAACAACTAGAGAGCTCACCCTCTCTGTGAGAAGGTGGCCTGATATATGCTGTCCACTAGTTCTATTGGGCACCTTGTATCAGTCCAAACAACCCCTTATGGTGATAGGTTAAAGACAACCTTTATTGAAAGCTATCCTAGTGGTAGCTATGGAGAGCAGCCTTCAGGCTAAGTCTTGAAGGAATGTAAAGCAGCTTGTTTTACCAGTCTATAATCTCTTGAATGATCAAGTGAAAAGACAATCACACCAGATATATATTCAAAATATATGTATTTAAGATAAAACACACCCCTCTAGTCTGTTTATCAAACCATATACCAAAAAAGTGGTATAAGAACCATGACTGGAATAGACACTACGCCTATAGCCTGTAGAATCACTGGGACCCCAAGGAACCACCCACGGTAGTGACATAGGGGACCCCCAGGGACTGTATGCAGTATGTAAACACAACCGCGGGTTCCCGCTATCTTCTATGGGCAATGTCGTGGTTGGAAATTTAAAGATTAGGGACACTTCTAATCGAGTCAGGACCAAACCCTTTTGGACTTGAGAAGTTCTAGGGCTAGCACCCACGATAGCACCGGAGTACTCGAGTTACCTCACCCAGGGAAGCCGGGTGCATGGGTGTCTTTTGGTGTTGTGTCGCGTCATCGATTTCAATAGGAGCCTGAAAAGAACTGCTGCTGCCGTGAAGAGGAGAAGTGTCCGAAGAGATCCAAGCCTGGATCTAGGATGTAAGGAACCTGAAAGCAGAGGGGACAGAGTCTGGGTCCCTAGCCAGTGACCGAGGGCAGGATGGACCAATGGCCACAGATGTTGGGTGCTTCAGTTGAGTTGATGGGTGTCTTGACTCTTCAGCCACAAGGTCCAGGAGGCGTCGACGAAGTCCACGAGCCGGATTCAAGCTGACCACGAAGTCTGTCGAGTGCTGCGGTGTCGGCGACCAGAATGGACCCAACAAGCCTTGGCAACGGCAAGTCACTGGAATTTAGAGAAAGGAATGTGGTGCAGACCAGCAAGGTCTGAGGGACTCACCCAGTGAGGGTAAGCCAGGGCACGTCTGGAGCAACCAGGAAAGCCCAAGCAGAAAAGGAGTTGCCTTCGTGGGGACCTGCTAGCTAAAGGGCTAGTGATCGTGAAGGAGCCTCAAGCGGTCGCACATGAAGCTGGCCCACGGGTCACTCGTGGAGTGGAGGCCAACTATCTTTGGTACAGAAGGTGCTCAAGGCTGGGGCTACTCAGAGCCCAAACAACAACTTCGAGGAGGACCAGGAAGATAGTGTTGCTGCAAAAGATCACGGTGTCCAGGGGTCATGGTTACACGTCACCCACGATATCCACGGGCCTCAGCTTTGCTGTGGACTCAGGGTAGCCTCGGGGAAGTCTAGAAATCTACCTCTGGTGATGCAAAGACTTCGGCGTCTGGCGGGAGCTTCAGAGATGCAGACCGATCAGTTGCTTCTTTGGTGTCTGCCAAGCAGAGGAGTCACTCCTTGACCCCAAGCGAGATTTCTTTAGTCTTCAAGTTAAAGTAGAATGTCGAAGGTCCAGGATATATGTTGCAGAGTTTCGTCCAGGGCAATCTAAAGTCCTAGGGACTGGATTCCTATACTTAAAGTAAGTTTAGGGGATGGACTAACTCTAAGGCCCCACCTATGCGTGGGCCTGGAAAGAGGGGTGGTTACACCCTTTTCCTTTGTCCTGTTTCGAGCCAGAGCAGGGGTAGGTAGCCCCTGCAACCAGTTTGAACTGGGCTATGCACAGGGACAGAAAACGTGCTCCCAGTGCAGGACTTCAAAGCACCAGAGAATGCTCCCACCCAGCCCCAATACACATCTGCCTGTCTGGGGAGGTTGTCATATCTCCCTTCGACAGGAAACCTATTGTCCAGGCCTCCCCTGCCGGAGTTTCGGTCAGCAGCAGGAGGCCAGACCCGTGTCTGTGGCAGAGGCATCCATTTTGTGATGCCAGGGCTCAAGAAAGTCCTACCGGGTTTAGCCAGTGTGAACATGTCTATCCCTCTAGAAGGGTGGAATGCTACCCCCGCTGCCAGAACTCAGCTCATGCTTGGGCACCCTTTCACATAAAACCAAGCACTCTGCCTTCAGGATTGTCAAGGCCTGCCATAGGAGTGGCTTATAGGTTTATATGTGTCTGTATATATATGTGGATATAGGTAGCCTATACCACTGTAAGGGTGCAAGCACACCCTTACCCAGGCTGCAGTAGCAGACTTGTGGTGCCATTTTGGAGTGCTTCCCAGGGGTGGCATAATATATGCTGCAGCCCCTGGTAGGCCTCTGAGGTACCTATGCCCAAGGTACATAGTATACCATATACTAGGGGCTTATACGGCACCCCAGAATCAAATTAGATATGTACCTAATGTACACTGAAACCATTTTAGAGAGGAAGCAGCTAGGCTGTGATCCTGTTTAGTAGGGTCACAGCCAGACTAAGGTCGAAAAACAGTGAAACACCAGCAAAAAGTGGGGGTACCCATGTGAAGCAGATCCTACTCTCTTACACAACCCCCCCCCCCCCCAAACACAGGGACATTAAACTAACCTTGACCAGTTGAGCCTTCATGGTCTAAGTGGAAATATCTAGAGAGTCCATCTGCATTGGCATGGTTACTCCCAGGTCTATGTTCCACTGTAAAGTCCATCACCTGTAGGGAAATGGACCACCTAAGCAGTTTGGGGTTTTCACCCTTCATTTGTTTTAGCCATAAGAGGGGCTTATGGTCTGTCTGAACAAGGAAGTGAGTACCAAACAAGTATGGCCTCAACTTCTTCAGAGCCCAGACCACAGCAAAGGCCTCCCTCTCAGTGGCTGACCAACGTTTCTCTCTAGGGGTCAGCCTTCTGCTTATGAAAGCTACTGGCTGATCCTGACCTTCTTCATTCAATTGTGACAGTACAGCCTCTACCCCCAATTCAGATGCATCTCTTGGAGTAGTCAGGACTCTGCAGAATGGGAGCAGTGCACATGGCCTGCTTCAGGTCATCAAACGCCTTTTGACAGCTAGCTGTTCACTGAACCTTTTTGGGCATCTCTTTAGAAGTTAAGTCATTCAAGGGTGTCACTATTGATCCATACCCTTTGACAAATCTCCCATGGTACCCAGTCAGGCCTAAGAAGGCTCTCACCTGAGTCTAGGTAGTTGGAGCAACCCAGTCCATTATGGTCTAGATTTTGCTCTGCAGTGGTTGAACCTGGCCCCCACCTACAAGGTGGCCCAGGTACACAACCTGACTCTGCCCTTTCTGGCACTTAGTAGCCTTGATAGTTAGGCCTGCTTTTTGCAGGGCCTCCAAAACATTCCTTAGGTGGACCAGGTGATCCTCCCAGGTGGAGCTAAAGACAGCAATATCATCTAGATGTGCTGCACTAAAGGCTTCCAGACCTGTGAGAACTGTATTCACCAACCTTTGGAAAGTGGCAGGTGCATTTTTCAGACCAAAAGGCATTACCACAAATTGATAGTGCCCACTAGGGGTTGAAAATGCTGTCTATGGCTTTGCATCATCAGCTAGTCTGATCTGCCAGTAGCCAGCTGCAAAGTCAAATGTGCTAATGTACTTGGCTGAGGCCAAAGTATCTATAAGCTCATCTGCCCTTGGTATTGGATGGGCATCAGTCCTAGTGACTGCATTGAGACCTCTGTAATCCACACAAAACCTCATCTCTCTTTTTCCACCACTGGTGTGAGGTTTTGGCACAATGACCACTGGACTAGCCCAGGGGCTATCTGAGGGTTCAATAACACCCACATCCAACATTTTCTGGACTTCTGTCCTGAAACAGTCCCTGACATGGTCAGGTTGCCCATAAATCTTATTTTTAATAGGCAGACTGTCCCCAGTGTTCACTTCATGAGTGCACCAGGTAGTCTGACTTGGAGTCAGAGAGAACATGTGTCTGAACTGATTGAGCACCTGTCTGCAATCAGCTTGTTGCTGGGCAGTGAGGCTGCCTGCCAAGGCTGCACCATCAACTGACCCATCATCAGGGTTCTGTGAGAGGAGGTCAGGGAGTGGGTCACTCTCTTCCTCCTGTCCCTCATCAGTAGCCATGAGCAAGCCCATGTCAGCCCTGTCCACATATGGCTTTAGCCTGTTGACATGGAACCCTGTGGGGTCTCCTGGGAGTTCCTAGGTCTACCAAATAAGTAACCTCTCCCTTCTGTTCAACAATAGTGTGGGGTCCACTCCACTTGTCCTGGAGAGCTGCTGGGGCCACAGGCTCCAACACCCACACTGTCTGTCCTGGCTGATAAACAGTCAGTACAGCCTTTTGGTCATGCCAGGCTTTTTGCAGTTCCTGGCTAGCCTCAAGGCTTTAGTTTGCCTTTTTCATGTTCTCAGCTATCCTTGAACGAAGACCAAGTACATAGTCCACTATGTCTTGCTTTGGGGGCTTGAGAGGTAACTCCCATCCTTCCTTCACCAAACACAATGGACCCCTGACAGGGTGTCCAAACAAAAGTTCAAATGGGCTGTAGCCAACCCCCTTTTGAGGCACCTTCCTGTATGCAACTAAAAGGCAGGGCAAGAGCAGGTCCCATTTTCGCCTTAGCTTCTTTGGGAGTCCTTTGATCATGCCCTTTAAGGTTTTGTTGAATCTCTCAACTAAACCATTGCATTGTGGGTGATAGGATGTGGTGAACTTGTAGTTCACTCCACACTCCTTCCACATAGCAGTCAAGTAACTAGACATGAAGTTTGCACCCCTGTCAGATACTACCTCCTTAGGAAAGCCTACTCTCGAGAACACACTCAAGAGAGCTCTTGCCACTACAGGTGCTGTAGTGGTCCTTAGGGGAATTGCTTCTGGATACCTGGCGGCAGGATCCACTACCACCAGTATAGATCTGTGTCCAGATGCTGTTTGGGGATCCATGGGACCAACAATGTCAATCCCTACCCTTTCAAAGGGCACCCCCACCACAGGTAGTGGTATCAGGGGGGCCATTGTAGTGCCACCTGCTTTGCCACTGGCTTGGCAGGTTACACAGGAGCGACAAAACTCCTTTGTGTCTTCAGACATGTGAGGCCAGTGAAAGTGAGGAACAATTCTGTCCCAAGTCTTGTTCTGGCCTAGGTGTCCTGCTAGGGGAATGTCATGGGCTAGTGTCAAAAGGAAACCCCTAAACTTCAAAGGTATATCCAACCTCCTGGATGCACCAGGCTTTGAGTCTCTACTCTCTGAGTAAAGGAGTCCATCATCCCAATAAACATTATGGGTGCCAATAGCATTCCCAGCAGCCTCATCAGCAGCTTGCTGTCTGAGGGTTTCAAGAGAGGGGCAGGTTTTCTGCTCCTGGCTCAGATCAGACCTGGAAGGGCCCCCTGTCCCCAAGAACTCAACCTGGTCAGGTTCAAGCTCCTCTGGGACAGTTCCTTCTTCAGGCTCAAGATCATCTCCCTGAGGAGACTGATCAGCATTCTGAGTCAGGTGGGAAGGCTCTGCCTTAACTCTACTGCTCCTCCTCTTGTGAGGCACCTGGTCCATTATTCCAGAATCCAGGGCGTGTCCAGTTTTAGACATTTTAGCCTGTGACCTGGTCACAACAAAGACATGTGCAGGGATCCCTAACATTTCTGCATGTGTCCTGAGCTCCACTTCAGCCCAACCTGAGGTTTCTAGATCATTGCCAAGCAAGTACTGCACTGGTAGGTCTGCACTTACCACAACCTTCTTAAGGTTAGTTACCCCTCCCCAGGAGAAGTTAACAACTGCCAGAGAATGGTCTGTTCTGACATTGCTAGCATTGGTCACTTGGTACATTTCATCAAGTATAATCTGCCCAGGATCCACAAGAACTTTTGTCACCATTGTGACACTTGCTCCTGTGCCCCTGAATGCCCAATCTTCTACTCCATTAATTAAAGGCTGCTGTCTGTATTTTCCCAAATTACTGGGACTCACAAAGGGGGACATATCCATGCCCCCATCACTGACAAGCACAGCCTGGGTTGGCTCTTTGACTAGGCCAGAGTCTATCTCAGAACCCAGGGTCAACCCTACTACACCCTTATTCTGTGTATTCCAACCACCAATTGTAACTGCACTAGGGGGAGCAGGTGCCTTAGGGGCATTGGTGGGGGCTGGAGTATTTTCTTTGGCCTTGGTGCAGTCACTAGTCCAGTGAGTTTTCTGTTTACAGATTTTGCACCAAGGTTTCTTTTGGCCTTTGCCCTTTCCTGACTGTGAATCCCCACCTGAAGAAGATTTTTGGAGCCCTTGAGAAGACTTCCGGTCTTTACCCTTGTCCCCACCCTTGTCAGAGTTTTTGGAATCTTGCTTCTTTGGGTCACCACCTTGGTTCTGTACCTTCTGCCTCACCCTGGTTCTGACCAATTTGTCTGCCTTCTTTCCCAATTCTTGGGGAGAGGTCAGATAAGAGTCTACCAGGTACTGGTGCAACAGCTGATTTTGACAGTTATTAAGAATCTGCTCCCTCATTATCAGATTGTACAATCCTTTGAAGTCACACACTTTACTGCCCAATAACCAACCTTCCAGAGCCTTAGCAGCACAGTCAACAAAGTCAAGCCAGTCCTGATTTTGTGCTTTTTGGGTGTCTCTGAACTTTAACCTGTATTGTTCAGTGGTTAGGCCAAACACATCTCTCAGTGCACTTTTCAAGACTTTGTAATCATCAGCATCCTCTTCTCTTACAGTGGGGAGCTTATCTACCTTTGTCTGCAAAGGAGAGCCATAAGATTGCTGCCCACTGACCTTGAGGGACTTTCTGTACTTTACAGGCCCCCTCCAAGGCAGTTATCCATTTGTGGATGTCATCCCCACTCTAGTAGGGAGGGACAATCTTACTTAGGTTTCTATGGTCATAAGATGTTTCCCTATCTCTAGGGAAACTGCTGCCACCAAGGGACTCTAGTCCCTCCTTTTTACTAGCTCTGTAGAGCTCTAGGGCTTCCCTATCCAAGGCCATCTGCTGCTTTCTGAGGTTGAACTTGTCTTGCTCATACTTCAGCAGTCTCTCTCTCCTCTCCTGGGAGGTTTCCCTCCCTCTGTGAGAAGAAACAGAGGTTCCTATAGAGGAGTTAGACTGGATAGATCCCCCTGACAGAGATCTATCCCTTCTAGCCCTGTTGTCAGGCCTACCAGGAGGAATAAAGGAAGTGGCATTATTGTCATCCTCCTCATCCTCATCCTGGAGGTCTGTTCGTTGTCACCAGTCTGGTCAGCATTAGAGTTAGGGTCAGGGGAGTTTCCACCCCTAGACCCACCCTCAGGTGCTGCCCCACCCACACTGTCTACATCCTCAGGCCCACTAGGCCCTGTGATATCATCCAGTTTCAGTATCTTTATGAGATGCTGGGTGGATGGACTTTTGCCTGTCTTCAGCTTCTTAATGGAACATAAGGCCCTTAGGTGAGCAAAGGAGAGATCCTCATATTTATAGGGAAGGAGCTCACTGGTTCATGGTAGGGACCCGCTGGTTCTTGGCTAGTTAGACATGACTAATGTGGTGTGGTGTATTGCACTACCTACACTAGTGTGGCCTACTAAACTCTCTTGAGTTGTAGAAAGGGTGTGCTATCCCTTAACACACAACCCTAAGTTCAGTAGAACTTACTGTAGCTAAACTTGATATTATATGTACCTCAGGTACCTTTAGTGGTTTTCAGTTGATCAATTCAATTGAGATTATCTGGTAAAACAATAGCAAGCTGGAATCCCAGACGCTGCACACCAATGTGAGAAGGTGGCCTGGTATATGCTGTCCACTAGTTCTAGTGGACACCTTGTATCAGTCCAAGCAACCCCTTATGGTGATGGGTTAAAGACAACATTTAGTGAAAGCTATCCTAGTGGTAGCTATGGAGAGCAGCCGTCAGGCTAAGTCTTGAAGGAATGTAAAGCAGCTTGTTTTACCAGTCTATAATCTCTTGAATGATCAAATGAAAAGACAACCACACCAGGTATATATTCAAAATATATGTATTTAAGATAAAACACACCCCTCTAGTCTCTTTATGAGACTGGAGTTCGTAGTACTTAGTTTACAAGATAGCAATCATCAGTAATAGCACAAATACACGATTGGACCCTAAGGGCGTACCAAACCATATGCCAAAAAAGTGGTATAAGAACCACGACTGGAATAGACACTAGGCCTATAGCCTGTAGAATCGCTGGGACCCCAAGGAACCACCCAAGGTAGTGATACAGGGGACTCCCGGGGACTGTATGCAGTGTGTAAACACAACTGTGGGTTCCTATTATCTTCTATGGGCATTGTCGTGGTTGGAAATTTAAAGATTAGGGACACTTCTAAACGAGTCAGGACCAAACCCCTTTGGACTTAAGAAGTTCTAGGGCTAGCACCCACGAGAGCACCGGAGTATTCGAGTTACCTCACCCAGGGAAGCCGGGTGCATAGGTGTCGTTTGGTGTCGGGTCGCGTCGTCGATTTCAATGGGAGTCTGCAAAGAACTGCTGCTGCCTGAAGAGGAGAAGTGTCCGAAGAGATCCAAGCCTGGATCTAGGATGTAAGAACCTGAAACCTAGAGTCTGGGTCACTAGCCAGTGACCGAGGGCAGGATGGACCAATGGCCACAGATGCTGGGTGCTTCAGGTGAGTTGATGGGTGTCTTGACTCTTCAGCCACGAGGTCCAGGAGGCGTCGATGAAGTCCACAAGCCGGATTCGATCTGTCCCACGAAGACTGTCGAGTGCTGCAGTGTCGGTGACCAGAATGGACCCAACAAGCCTTGGCAACGGCAAGTCACTGGAATTTAGAGAAAGAACTGCGGTGCAGACCAGCAAGGTCTGAGGGACTCACCCAGTGAGGGTAAGTCAGGGCACGTATGGAGCAAGCAGGAAAGCCCAAGCAGAAAAGGAGTTGCCTTCGTGGGGACCTGCTAGCCAACGGGCTAGTGATCGCTAAGGAGTCTCGAGTGGTCGCACTTGAGGCTGGCCCACGGGTCACTCGTGGAGTGGAGGCCAACTATCTTCAGTGCAGGAGGTGCTCAAGGCTGGGGCTACTCTGAGCCCAAAGCACAACTTCGAGGAGGACCAGGAAGATAGTGTTGCTGCAAAAGATCACGGTGTCCAGGGGTCACGGTTCCACGTCACCTACGATAGCCATGGGCCTCAGCTTTGCTGTGGACTCAGGGTAGCCTCAGGAAATTCTGGAAATCCACGTCTGGTGATGCAAAGACTTCGGCGTCTGGCGGGAGCTTCAGCGATGCAGACCAGTCAGTTGCTTCTTTGGTGCCTGCCAAGCAGGGGAGTCACTCCTTGACCCCAAGGGAGATTTCTTCAGTCTTCTAGTTAAAGTAGAACGTCGAAGGTCCAGGATATATGTTGCAGAGTTTCGTCCAGGGTAATCTAAAGTCCTCGGGACTGGATTCCTATACTTATAGTAAGTTTAGGGGATGGACTAACTCTAAGGCCCCACCTATGGGTGGGCCTGGAAAGAAGGGTGGTTACACCCATTTCCTTTGTCCAGTTTTGCGCCAGAGCAGGGCAGGTAGCCCCTGCAACCGGTTTGAACTGCGCTATGCACAGGGACAGAAAACGTGCTCCCAGTGCAGGACTTCAAAGCACCAGAGAGTGCTCCCGCCCAGCCCCAATAAACATCTGCCTGTCTGGGGAGGTGGTCACACCTCCCTTCGACAGGAAACCTATTGTCCAGGCCTCCCCTGCTGGAGTTTCGGTCAGCAGCAGGAGGCCAGACCCGTGTCTGTGGCAGAGGCATCCATTTTGTGATGCCAGGGCTCAAGAAAGTCCTACCGGGTTTAGCCAGTGTGAACATGTCTATCCCTCTAGAAGGGTGGAATGCTACCCCCGCCGCCAGAACTGGCGGGGTGTAGTATTCCAAAGCGTTTGAAACCAAACACGACATGTTTTGACGCAGCCATTCCAAAGTTAGCATTTACCGCGAGGTTATAATGCACTTAAAAGTATATGGTATGGCTGTATCACAGAACAGCCATAAGGCAGTTTTTCCGAAAGCTGCAGAGGGGCTCAGCTCATGCTTGGGCACCCTCTTACATAAAACCAAGCACTCTGCCTTCAGGGTTGTCAAGGCCTGCCATAGGAGTGGCTTATAGGTTTATATGTGTCTGTAGATATATATGTGGATATAGGTAGCCTATACCACTGTAAGGGGTGCAAGCACACCCTTACCCAGGCTGCAGTAGCAGACCTGTGGTGCCATTTTGGATAGCTTCCCAGGGGTGGCATAATACATGCTGCAGCCCCTGGTAGGCCTCTGAGGTACCTATGCCCAAGGTACATAGTATACCATATACTAGGGGCTTATAAGGCACTCCAGAATCCAATTAGATATGTACCTAATGTACATGGAAACCATTTTAGAGAGGAAGCAGCTAGGCTGTGGTCCTGTTTAGCAGGGCCACAGCCAGACTAAGGTCGACAAACAGTGAACCACCAGCAAAAAGTGGGGGTACCCATGTGAAGCAGATCCTACTCTCCTACACTCTCTGCAGAAAGCCCAGGTAGTGTCGATCCCAAAAGTTGGCTGCCGTTCCTCTCGTCCATCCTCTACAGACTGTTATCCCTCCTCTAGTCAAACTATAAAATCCTCAGCAAAATATTTGTCCACATAGTCCCTAATCAGCCAGAAGTGAGTGATCCATAATAATCAGAATGGCTTTATTACTCGGTGTAATACCTCATTAAATATATGCCATTTGTATGCGGATATGGAACAGGCTCCCCAATTTTGGTCCAACTCAATCTGCCTTTTCCTTGACCTGTAACAGGCATTTGACTTGCTAAACAGGAATTACTTGTTCTGGGCCCTTCGGTAATATGGTTTTGGCCCTCAAATCCTAGGATGGATATAGCTCATCTATCCCAACCCAATCACCAGGGCCAGGGTGGGCCACCATATATCAGAAACCTATCCCATATTTAAGGGCACCCGGCAAGGCAGCCCCCTGTCTCTGTTATTATTTGTACAGGCACTAGAACCCCAAACTAGGGGCTGGAGATGGGACATACCTCCGAGATCCCAGGCGCATATCATCTCACTCTATGCAGACGACATGATATCTACCTCTGCAACGTTTACAATGATATAACCCCGACTTACTTCAATTCTGAACAACTTTGGCTAGATCTCAGGCCTCAAAGTCAACTATACGCTTGTCTTCTCGATTACTGAGCACCGGCCCGCATGGAGAGTCCAGCTGGGAAATGAGACCCTAAGCTAGTCCCCAAAGATATTTAAGTATCTGGGGATTCAAATATATCATAAAGAGGCAGATCTCCTGAAGGAAAACCTAGGCAAACCAGTATGGTCCTAAAGGTCACAAATCTGCTTCGGGACAACTTTCTCATTGTCAGCAGAGGTTTGTGTGTCTCTGTTGAAAATGGTGATGCTGCTCCAACTCCTCTACCATTTTACAAATCTCCCTGTTGCGGTCCTTGGATACACCCTCCACCACTTGGATTCTTTATTACTCGATCTGATCTGGGACACAGGCAGGAAGAGAGTTGCACTATGTACACTGCACCTCCCTCCCTCCAGTGGCAGCATGGGTGCTCTGAATTTCACATGCTACTACCTACCGGGCCAACTCCAAAAAGTGGTCCTCCAGCTGGCGGACCACCACACTGACAAGACAAGGTTTCCCTAGGCTAGAATCTTCGAGGGCCACATACTAACCTTGCTACTCGAGAGCCATTGGACGAGGGGTCCTCACCCACTTCTTTTACGCAGAGCCTGAGCATGCCTACGGCTGGGAATCATTCTGTGCTACTCCCCTCTGCTACCGCTCTGCAGACTCCCTTTTGGATGTGGGCCATGCTCTTAGTAGGTGTCAGCTGGAGGTGTGGGAGGAAGCCGGCGACACAAACACGTGGCAACCTGTTTGCAGACGGTACACTAAAGACTCTCCAAGATCTCCAGGACCTCCATGGGTTGCACGGGGAGCTTCCCTGACCTATGAGTAACTCATTGAGGCTCTGCAACAATACTGGGATGTCCACGGCCTAGAACATGCCCAGAACTTGCTATTCCACGCATTACACTCTATATGACACAGTAGACGCCATGTGACCCGACTATGTCGAGCATTCTCGCTGGACCCCTTTATGACACTGACGTGCCAGTGGTCTGGATGGGAGGACTCCCTGGGGCAACAGTTCCACGACCTGCAGTGGTTAAAGACTCTGGAGTACCCCAGCAAGATTGCCCATAGCACCAGTTTCAAGTGCATACAATTCTACATCCTACACAGGGCCTACGTGACCTTATGACGCCTACACCATATATACCCCACGGTCGCAGGCGAGTGCCCCTCCTGCAAGTCATACTAGGCAGATATCATCAACATTTTCTGGGCCGTCATGCCTGCTGGATTGCGATTCTGTTGCAAATTACCGGCACCTGCTTGGACAGTATCCCCCTCCCAAAACAGGGAAAGCCAAAACTCGCTTTACAAACCTAGCACTACTCCTGGCCAAATGGGCAGTGGCAATGAAATGGAAATCTGCCACGCCCCCCTCAATGCGAACGGAGGTCGCACAAAAGAAAAGAACACTAGGTGTACGTGGGGCCAATACTTAGGTCAGATGGAGTAGGAAGCAGATCAGGGAAGAAGAGGCGATCTTCCTTGATGTGACATAAAGCTGAAAAGGAGAAGATAAATCAAGTAAAACATTTATACATTTAAGTACAATATCCTTAATATTTCAATATATTTCCTGCTTTATTGGACACTTATGTCCGAGGCATGCCTTGCATTGAAGAGCCCCAATAATCACGTGATCATGCGCGCCCTATCACAGGGTCTGATTGAGTTATTCGGCATTGATATGCAAATTCGCTCAGTTTGTGCTGCTTACATTTCTATGTAGTGCTTGGGCGAAAACATTTTAATTAATTAATAAAAACTGGCAGAGCCATTAGCTCGGTCACAGTTACTATGTAACACTGCTCACTGTTGCACTGCCAACCCTAGCAATTGGACCTTCAGTTCACACTGACTGCACCCCTGGCACTGTCTGTGACTCAGTCCCACACTGACCACCCTTATACAACGTTACGCCCCAGGCCAAGAGTTAGAATGTTAGGTGTGAACGTCAAGTTTACCCACGAGCCAAGGGTCAGAAAGTCAGGCGCGAGCCAAGGGTGGGAACATTAGGTCTTTGCCAAGAGCTAACTCAGCCAAGGGTCAGAACGTCAGGTCTGCGCCGCGAGCCAAGGGTCAGTGCGTCAGGCGCGAGCCAGTGGTCGAAGTGGGGGGAAAAAAGTAGGGGAACTGTGGGCGGAGAATCAGAGGGCGGGAATAACCCAAGGATTGGATAAGTGGGCAGAGCCAGAGGTGTGGCCAGAATGAGCAAACATCCCAATTTTTAGCATTTGTTTGCCATTTCTCTGCCCAGTTTAATCAACCAATGGATACTGTGGTTCCGTGAATTCTGAACCCGTTCAATGAAGGTTGTCATATCGTGACCATTTTGGTATCAGCGAACCGCGAATGACAAGTGCGGTATGCATGAGTGTTTTCGTCATGCTACAACGATGGATTCACTGTGTATTTGACGATCTAGTCTGAACTCTTGGGTTTCATTTTGTGCATAACCGCCATTTTGTGGTTGCCCTCACAGAGGCTAATGACTACAGGATGACTGTGGCCAAGCAAGCCTCTAGGGACGCATACACCTTAGCTTGAATTCGTGTTGACTCCTGTTTGACCGGAGTCAACTGACCCTGTTGCCCGAGGCTAAACTTGTTGAGCCAGTTCCTTGTTAAGCAGCTGGTCAGATAGAGATCAAAGAGCAAGACATTATTGGTTCTATGACACGCGCACACACCCCTCTATCTTGCTTCTCATCTGTTTCTGCTCCTTCCTTTATGGCCTTATGGCATAATTATTGACTTGGGTTGAGGTCTTTTATGATGGGCCCGTCCGGCCTGTTCGAGCAAGAATGCCGGATTTTTGCCTTGTCATTTGCGATGGGCTGGATAACTGAAAGTGGGTTTGTCGTTATGTGATGCCGCTGTAAATGTCATCCTCTGATTGGTCAAATTTGTAAGTAATTGATGCTAGCCAGGAACGTGGTTTTGGCATAAAAGACGATGCTCCGCTCTATGATTTCGAGCAGTCTCCTGAGAACATACACCGTGTTGTACTTCTAGGACCTCTGTTACTGGCTGCAGCTAATAAATTTGATCTTTGACATCACCAAGAAGAATCCCGTGTCTCTGTACTCTAAGACAGGTGGACCGAAGACTTTGGGCGTGCCCCCTGCGCCGCTGGGTTCAAATCCCGGTTCTTCAGTTGGCGCCCAACTCTGGGGCGACTTCAGCGGTACCGGTCCAAGCCTGAAGATCGTGAGGAGCTTCGTATGAAAATTCTGGAGAGAGGCCTACCACTTCATCGACCCCTGTATGTCGTTGTGGTCCGAAAGTCTTTGCTGCGAAGTTCCCCGCATTCCGACGGCTACGAAGGACTGCTGCCCTGACTGTCGCCCTGTCTTGGAGCCCTTTGATGACTTGTAAAGCGAGACGATAGACGGGTCTTCTGGCGACGTCATCGATATTTCAGTTAAGTATGAGTGGAGCGTCTCCCAGTCCTTAGTTTGTTTTGGTATCCTTCGGGATCGCTTTGATTTGGTACCTGCAGGCCCCAAAGCCGAGGGACTCGTGTATTCACGAGGCTATCGTTTTGGTATTCCCTTGAAGCTTGAAGCTAGACTAGTGAGCGAAGATGCCTGGTCTTAGCAGACTTGGAAAGATATTTTGTTGTGGTTGTAATAGGGATTCCCGATTGGAGGACTCGTGTCCGGTGCCTCCGATTGGAACTCCGACCTATGAGCTCTATTTAAAACACCGCGTGGGCCCCATCACGTATAATGATGTATGGATTAGGTATACTAAGAAGGATGGTGTCCTAAAATGGCCCCAATATGGTATTTATGACACGGAGATTTTAGATAATTTAGAAGTTAGACTCTTCACAAAGAAAGCCCGGCCGGCAATGTTTGACTCTTTCCGCCTTTGGCAAAAGGAAGCCAAACAAAAGTAAATTAAGTTAGCGAAACGAAATAAGCGTGCACAAGGTATGTCGATGGTGCAAGCTGCTATACAGTTTAGGGATAATGAGGAAGAACAAGAAAGCGAACAGATGTTTAGGCAACGTCAATTAGCGGTAGACAAATGTTATCCAGTTTTGCCGCCTCAACAGCAAGAAGAAAAGAAAGACCTTGCGAAAGATCCTTTAATGTCGCATCTATTAAGTTCGCCACCCCCTTATGCCCAGAGTGCTACCGCACCTCCGCCACTTGTAGTTGCGCAACCTCCGGTTGTTTTACCTCCAGTGGTTCCTCAACAGCCAGCTCTCCCTCTGCTGGCTACTACTGTTTCGGCGCAGCCTTCTCAAGGGCCGCTGTCTTTGCTACCTCCTTCGTCTGCTACTCCTATACCTGGGTTGTCTGTTCCTTCTGCTACTGTTCTGACTTCGGTTCCTTCTCATTCTGCTTTGTCTCCTGTTCTTTTGTCACCTTCTCCTTCTGCTCGACGGAGAATGACTGATGTGGTTGCTAGTCTTTTTTCTCCTCTGATGGGTTCATTGGGTATGTCTCCTGTTGTAGAGCGTAAGCAATTGCGTAGTCAATTGCCTGGTCCTGATGAACGGACAGTGCTGGATCACTTGGCGCGTAAATGGGTTACTTATCCTTCGCACTATGATCTTGAGGGTGTTATGGATGTTTTCCATCAATGGGAAGCACCGAAACAGAGATACGTATTTGATATGATGTGTTCTTTCCTTCGTGAACAGTGGGAAGATAGTGAGGTAGGGCAGACTCCGCCTGAGTTGTTCCGTGCGCAGTCCGAGTTTGCGAAAGGAACTATAGTGGGTCTTGATGTTGAAAGAGCAGTCGCGACATTGTTGTCATTTAGGAGTGAGTCTCCTTCTAGGTCATTGTTTGAGCCTGATTCTTCAGTTAGGAGAAAGGCGCGTCAATATCCGATGCGTGAGGTTCCTCCCGTTTGGAGACCTGGTGATGCGCAAGCTAATCCTCCTGTTCTGCCACATTTCCAGCGCGTTTGGGTACATGTTCCATGGAAGCGTGCCGAAGTCCTAGCTCTAAAGCCGACTCTGCCTGATCCACGTAAAAATCCTGCGGGGTTTTATTAGGAGCTATCTCAAACTGCGGGTTCATGTATTATGAATTTGGCTGATATAGATATGTTATTTGGGAATGTTGTTCCACAGCCTATATGGAGTAAGATTCGTCATACGGATCATGCGCAGGAATTAGGTGATACATGGAATAATCTTAGAACTGCAGATGAAAGACAAATAGGTGGTGCTAAACCCGAGAATGTGATTGCTGATCTCCCTGGTAGAATTATTGATTATATGAAGACTTTGATGCCTGCTATGCGTGTCAATTGGGACAAGTTGTCTGCATGCAAGCAGAAGAAAGACGAAACTGTGTCCGACTTTTTCACTCGATTTGAAGAGACATTCGTAGACCACAGTGGTCAAGACATGAGTACAGAAGGTGGTCAAAGGTTGTTCATTGACAAGTTTGTGCATAATTTGCTTCCCGAGTTGTGCAATAGGTTGAAGGATTCTGAAAGTGCTTGGGCTGTTTCTTCGTCGGCACAGATATTGGCTACTGCCCAGTACTATGAGAATAGAAATAAGGATGAGATAGAGAAAGCGGATAAAAAAGACTAAAGAATTGAAGACTAAGGTTCTTTTGCAGCAAGCATACCCGCCTCGCAATACCCAGCGTGATTATCAGCAACCCCAACAATATCAGAGAAACTCGCAAAGGTTCGAGTCTTCTCAACAGCGTTTTCCTGTAGGCCCTAATCAGTGTGCGTATTGCAAAGAAGAGGGTCACTTCAAGAATAGTTGCCCGATTTTATTACAGCGCACGAATGGTGTTTCTGGTATGAGAGGTCGAGGTGTTCAACAAGCTCCGCGAGGTCGAGGACGTGGTATGTCTCAGATTGCGCGCTCCTTGCCTCCGCAGAATTCGATGAATTGTTTTGATCAACAGAATGGCGCGTCTGGTAGGACGGCTCAGTATTATGCGGACGATTATTACGTTGAAGGTGAGAACATGGAAGGTACTGATTGCTAGGACAGCCACAGACAAAGAGAGGGAGTTGTCTCAGTTCCAGTAGATCAGAGTGGACCTTACGTTGAAGTGATTGCATCAGGTGTGTCAGAGCCTTTTCTGTTGGATACTGGTGCTGCGAAAAGTTCTATCATGCACTCTAAACTCCCTGGCGCACCTTTGTCTGGCTTAACGAATGTTTCAGTAGGTTTTTCTGGCGCCCCGGTTAGTAATCCTATTTCTAGTCCTTTGTCTCTTTCTGTTGGACCTTGTGAATTCGAAGCACCCCTCATTCTGACGACAGGTTGTGGTGAGAACTTGTTGGGATTGGACTTGTTGAATAGATTGTATGCGACGCTTTATTGTTCTCCTTCAGGAGTGCAGCTTACATTGGGAAAGAGAGTGATCTCTCCGATGTATTTGGCTAAAGACCAACTTCCAGCTGAATTGTCTTCTCTTCCTGATTCTCTTTGGGCTACTGGTCCTAATGATGTGGGTCTTTTGGAGATTCCGCCATATGTTGTGACATTGAAGGCGAATGCTAGATTGCCACGCATTCCACAGTATCGTATCTCAAGTAATGGTGAAAGAGCACTCTTGGCGATCATCTCTGATCTGATTGAGAAAGGTGTGATTGAGGAAACGAGAGGTAATGTGTGCAATAGTCCGGTTTTGCCTGTTCTGAAAAGAACCGATTCTTCACAACCTCCTGTATATAGGTTTGTGATCGATCTTCGCGAGGTGAATAAGATCGTTGTTCCACAATTCCCTGTCGTGGCTGATATCACCGCTTTACTGACTTTGATTCCGGCTACAGCCACGTGGTTTTCGGTGATTGATTTGAAGAATGCTTTCTTCAGCATCCCAATTGCCGTGGAGAGTAGAGATATCTTTGGCTTCTCTTTAGGAGGCCGAAGTTTCCGGTTTAAACGCACCCCTCAAGGCTATTGTGAGAGTCCATCGATCTATAGTCAAGCTTTGAAGACGCAACTTGATTTGTTGGTTTTACCTGATGGTGCTGCCCTTATTCAGTATGTTGACGATCTTTTAGTTGCTGCTGACAATGAACAGACTTGTAGAGAGGCTACTCTGTCGTTGTTACGTCACTTGTTTGATTTCCATCATAAGGTTTCTCTTTCGAAGTTGCAGTATTGCCGACAAGACGTTACCTACTTAGGTCACCTCTTATCAAAGGAGGGAAGAAGATTGACCCCAGAAAGAATTCAAGCAATTGCGAAAATGAGTGTGCCCACGACACAGAGAGAAGTGCGTGCTTTTCTGGGTATTACATCGTACTGTAGACAGTGGATTCCTAATTTTTCGTTGCTTGCAAAACCTTTGATAGCTCTTACTGTTAAGGATACTCCGAATCCTATTCCTTGGACTGACGAATGTCAGAAGAGATTTTCAGAATTGCATGATGCGCTGTGTTCGGCTCCTGTGTTGGGTACTCCCGATTACAGTAAACCTTTCACATTGTATGTCCACGAGAGAGAGGGATGTGCATTGTCAGTTTTGACTCAACAGTTTGGCGACAAGCAACGTCCATGTGCTTATTTTTCGTCGACTTTGGATCCGGTAGCTAGAGCATTGCCGAGTTGTTTGAGAGCTACAGCGGCAGCGGCTGTTTCAATCCGACAGTCTGCTGGTTTGGTGATGGACAATACACTGACAGTGATGGTTCCACATGCAGTGGATAACTTGTTGAACCGTACCAAGACACAGCACTTAACTAGTGCTCGGTTGTCAGGTTACGAATTGACCTTGTTAGCAAGTCATGTACATATAAAGAGATACAACACGTTGAATCCAGCCACGTTGTTGCCGATCTCAACTGAGACAGATGATACCGAACAGCATGATTGTTTTCTTAGGACTGAGGAAGAAACAAAAGGGAGGATAGACCTTAGGGACACTCCTCTTGCAGAATGTGATGGTACTTTATGGGTTGATGGTTCGTGCTTCAAACTTCCGAATGGTGATACGACTGCGGCATATGCGGTTACGACTTTGCATACGATTGTTGAAGCTGCTCGTATCCCACATAATTCAGCACAAGCGGCAGAGTTGATTGCATTGACAAGAGCGTGTGTGTTGTCGAAAGGGAAAAGAGTGACTGTGTACACGGACAGCCAGTATGCGTTCAGTGTTGCTCTTAGCTTTGGACGATTGTGGAGAGAACGTGGGTTTCTGACTTCGCATGGGACCAAGATCCAACATGGTCAATTGGTGAATGAACTTCTTGAATCTCTTACTTTGCCGTTGCAAGATGCGATCGTGAAATGCAGTGCGCATATGAAAGTCACGGATGATGTTGGCCGTGGTAATGCGTTTGCAGATGAAGTCGCGAAAGAGACTGCGAGAGATGTGATGAGTCGAATGTATGTTGCGGGCCCGGCGAGATGGATTCCAGATAGAAGTATGTGTGAAGATACGATCGAAAGTGTGAAATCCATCCGAGCTGAAGCTACAGAGAAAGAGTTGAATGAATGGCTAGAAAGCAAGGGTAAATTGGACTCGAACGGTTGTTGGGTTGAGTTGTCAGAGCATCAGCGATGGTTGCTGCCTGATGCGTATGTACTTCCAGTGGTTACGATGGCACATGGAATGGCCCATATCAGTGTGAAAGGGATTTGTAAGTTGTTGGCCCCAGTATGGCAAAATGCTGGAATTCCTAAGTGTGCAGAGAATTTGGTCAAGAACTGTATGGTTTGTTTGATGTACAATCCTGGTAAGGGAACTCCAACTCCAGCTGGTCATTTTGCTCCTCCCACGTATCCATTTGAGGCCTTGCAGCTAGATTTCATCCACATGGAGAGGTGCAACAACCTGAAGTATGTCTTAGTGGTCGTTTGCTCTTTTTCTAGATGGGTGGAAGCCTCCCCTTTGAGGGACAACACTGCCTTGTCCACAGCTAAAGCCCTTATTAAGGAATTTTTCCCTAGGTATGGGTTGCCGAGAATGGTCTGGAGTGACAATGGGAGTGAATTTGTGGGTCAAGTGATGAAGAGAGTGTGTGATGGGTTAGGAATCCGGCAGAAGTTCCACGCTGCCAATCATCCCTAGTCAGCTGGTCTAGTTGAGTGCTACAATGGCACGTTAAAATTGAAATTGGCCAAAATTCAAGCGAGCTCTGGTCTACAATGGCCTGACGCTTTGCCGTTAGCCCTTCTGTCCACAAGAATGACTTTGCATTCGCGAATGGGTCTGAGTCCTTATGAGGTTGTGTTTGGTCGCCCGGCAAATATTTGGGGAGTGCCGCGGCCGACAAAATTTAGTGAGATAGAACACCCTGTATTGCTTGACTACCTGTACGAATTGACGGCTAAATTGCGTGTTCTGCATCAACAGGTTCATGATACTTTGCCACAGGTTTCTGAAGATCCAGGGCACGCCATTGAACCTGGCGCGTGGGTGCTCGTGAAGAATTTTCAGCGAACCAAGAACGAGCAGCCCCGCTGGACAGGACCTTACCTGGTGTTGTTATCTACCCGTTCTGCGGTACGAGTGCACGCTAAAAAGAACTGGATTCACGGCGTACATTGTAAGAGGGCCCCTTTGCCTCTGCCGTACGACCGGTGGATCCAAAAAGGACTTTCTGAGACTGAGACCGTGCCTCGTTTCTGCCTTTCAGCGATGCCCTTTTGATTGGAACAAACACGGAGCCAGAAAGCGACGATCTTCTTCAAGAAGCTGTGCCTCCATCGAACCGTTTGAACACTGTTGAACCTGAGCTACTTTTCCGAGAACAGACATTGCCTGGCAAAGAGCGTTATAATTTGCGACCAAGAGTCACGGGACAAATAACAAATTAAGTTCCTTCTTTGCTATTTTTAAGGTTAGCTCCCCTCCGAGAAACTATTTTTGATTTTTGTTTTTCGAACCACCATCCGGGTTCAGCTGTAGGGTCGCGGTGCCAAGACCTTGGAGTGCAAGCCGAAGACGTTAGGTCGACGGTTCTGGTTGGTCTAAGGGCGTTCCCTGGACCGACAGGCGCATTCCTTAGCACGGAACACCCATCCGCCGCGAGCAGCACGATTAGAGGATGGAGTTTTTCGGGATGGAGAGACCTACTAAAAGAATGAGCTTCAAGAGCAAAATGTGTATAATAATGAGTAGAAAACGTTTTTTAATATTCTGTTTGTTTATACTGTTTAGTTTAATGATGTTTTTAATTGGATATGTGACATTCTCTATTCAAGTGACATTCATGCCCACTACACAACCCATGCCTCCTCCTACTGTTTCTTCGCATTCTTTTCACCCTCTGCCCGAACATGAGTCCATTAGGAGAATGGAATTCGCTAATAATTCCTTTGTTCAGCTTCTGCACCAACACCAGCTAGTAGTGAACACAACTAATTGTTGGGTGTGTGGCCTTATGCCCCATACTACCGATAAAGGTATTCCTTACCTGGTCCTGCCATTTAGCTACAATGGTTCTGTTTGGGCATACAGAACAATGTTCATTTATGCCCGTGAAGTTAACCCCCTACGTTCTGTGAAGGATAATCCGAGGAATAGTGCTCTGGTCAAGGGAATAGTCGACATGATTAGAGGAATAGGTTCTTATGAGACTATCCCGAGAGATGAGACGCTAGCGTATATTGGGTGGAACGTTACTGGATATGGAGCTAGTCTGAGTGGGAACCAGCGAGCGAAGAGATCCTCTCCGATTTGGATAGTACCCCATCAGGGACATTACTGTCTGCAAGCTAATGGCAAGAATCATAGAGCTCAGTTAGGGAGGAGTGTTTGCACTGAGACATATGTTTTTGCATCCCAGACTTCCCCGCCGTTTCTAGCAGCTAAGGGTACCTACTTCATTTGCCATGACAGAGCGTATACATGGTTGCCCCCTGATTTCTCGGGCGCATGTTTTGTCTCGTTCTTGTTACCTCCTACATTTACAGCTGCGGCAGATTACCACAAAATGAGAGTCGTTAGAGGTGTCTTCAGTAAGGAAGATACCGCAGGACAAGAATTGGGAGATTTCTTGAAGGGTTTTCTGCCGTTTTGGGGACCTATGATTAACAGCAGGAACATACGGCAATTGACGAGAGTGGTTGAGTCCACCATAATTGAGACTGCCGGTGCCCTTAGTAACTTGACTGCTGAGCTCCAGTCGGATCGCCTTATGACTCTTCAGAACAGAGTTGCGTTAGATGTCATACTTGCAGATAGAGGAGGGGTCTGTAAATTGATCCAATCGAGCTGTTGTGTTTTCATTCCAGACAATGCTCCGACAGTTTTCCAAGCCATCTCCAAGCTACATAAGATCTCCGAGTCCGTACATAAAGAAGGAGATTGATCGTTAATGGGATGGTTCTGGGGATTGTTATCCACCTGGGGATGGAAGATTCTGATGGTCATTGGGATGGCATTAGCTATCCTTTTCCTGTTCTGTCTCTGTGTACAGTGTGCTCCTGCTATATGTGGCCTTTTTGCTACCTCGTGTTCGAGGAGGCCTGTCCAGAGAGAGTTACTAAGTACCAGGATGATGCTACAGCAACATCTTAATGATCTGATGAATATAGACCTGGATTCAGATTGACGTGAGTTTAGGTTATTGCCTATGTAAGGGCAAAAGGAGGGTCTGTGGTTCCGTGAATTCTGAACCCGTTCAATGAAGGTTGTCGTATCGTGACGATTTTGGTATCAGCGAACCGCGAATGACAAGTGCGGTATGCATGAGTGTTTTCGTCATGCTACACCGATGGATTGACTGTGTATTTGGCGATCTAGTCTGAACTCTTGGGTTTCATTTTGTGCATAACCGCCATTTTGTGGTTGCCCTCACATAGGCTAATGAATACAGGATGACTGTGGCCAAGCAAGCCTCTAGGGACGCATACACCTTAGCTTGAATTCGTGTTGACTCCTGTTTGACCTGAGTCAACTGACCCTGTTGCCTGAGGCTAAACTTGTTGAGCCAGTTCCTTGTTAAGCAGCTGGTCAGATAGAGATCAAAGAGCAGGACATTATTGGTTCTATGACACGCGCACACACCCCTCTATCTTGCTTCTCATCTGTTTCTGCTCCTTCCTTTATGGCCTTATGGCTTAATTATTGACTTGGGTTGAGGTCTTTTATGATGGGCCCGTCCGGCCTGTTCGAGCAAGAATGCCGGATTTTTGCCTTGTCATTTGCGATGGGCTGGATAACTGAAAGTGGGTTTGTCGTTATGTGATGCCGCTGTAAATGTCATCCTCTGATTGGTCAAATTTGTAAGTAATTGATGCTAGCCAGGAACGTGGTTTTGGCATAAAAGACGATGCTCCGTTCTATGATTTCGAGCAGTCTCCTGAGAACATACACCGTGTTGTACTTCTAGGACCTCTGTTACTGGCTGCAGCTAATAAATTTGATCTTTGACGTCACCAAGAAGCATCCCGTGTCTCTGTACTCTAAGACAGGTGGACCCGAAGACTTTGGGCGTGCCCCCTGCGCCGCTGGGTTCAAATCCCGGTTCTTCAATACACATGATTATTTAAGGTTATACTAGTTATTGACATTAAAATACATTCACAAAGTGGGACATGCTTCTAATCACAATGTACCAAATACGATAAAATGTGGAAGCACAAGCCATTTGTCATCGGGCCATGGAGTTTGTGATGAGCACTTCTCCCGTTTTCCAAAACAGCAGTTCAAACATGAATGGCAAAATATCCTAGTTTGCAAAATGTTTTCTATATAATTATGGCTCTGCGATATTTGCCTCCTAATGGAAGATCTGCTGCATGATCTGACCATTTAAACTAATAAATTGTTTATAGCTCAAACGTTTCTAAAGTCAATAAAAAATGTGACTTGTTTTGCTGCGGAGTGGATGGCTTATTGCAAAGGTTGACTGATCACCTTTCTCACTGTTGCATTTGTATGTTACACTGGTACTAATAAGGCAAAATCTTTCCAAAGACTGTTAGCATGTGTACACATGTCAAAATAATAAAATATCAGAAAATATACTGCATTACGATGCAGCCTTTTTTTAATGCATAATTTAGTCAACACTGCGGCATAATTGTGTCCTTCTTTGCTGCATATTTAATTCCAGTGGCCCCACAGCAAGCAGCACATGTTAAAAGTGCCTGTGAACGAAGCAGAGAGACTGTGAAGTTTTCGAACTTAGTTTGGTGTGCGTGCAAATTCTGCATTGCCAATCCCTGGTGAGTTGCAGCTACTACTTCTGAAACAAGGCCAATGGAGCTACCTATGGGTGAGGCAGACTGGCCTCAAGGGCAGGGCCGGCCTTAGCACTGGTGGTGCCCTGTGCATTAATGTTTGTTATTGCCCCCCACTGACCACCTCTGCCATGGATTCCCTCACTACCACCCTTTAACAGTGCCCCTCAAGTCTCCATAACCACACTCTCTCTCAGATGCATTTAATTTGATTTACAGCGCCGCTCATAACAGTGTAGGGTGTCACAGCACTTTACATCGCACACATTACTCAGGGACAATCAATATCTGTGTAAATCACTGTACAGAAAATGTTACATAAGAGTAAGGACTACAAGGTGTAGGAGTCACATGATATAACAAAAAGTGTAGATAACCTGCACACCTAAACTTTCCTAAATTAAAGACAAATGTAATCAGCTTTTGCTTCAGTTATCCAAAATTTTAAAGTGGTGCTGCCCTTGACATAGCCTGACTGGCCCCGTCAGGTAATGAAATATATCCCAAAATCAAACAGAACCTGTTTGAGCACAAGGACGCACTTTTCACTTGCCCAATATGGTGCTCTGTAATTTTCACAAGATTTTTTCAAAATGGTTGCTAAAGAAAAATAATAGTAATAATTATACATGCATTCTCTAGTTGTCAACACTGTTTCACAGTATTCTCTGTAATCAATATGAACAGTTTCCTCAAGCAACAGTTAGTAACCCAAGATCTCTTGGGACGAGGTATAAAAAGAAATCATAATCACAAAAGGCAAAACAAAACTGGTAACAGTTCAACAAACTTTATTCTTCTTTATTTTCGGGTTCAAATTTTTCATATCTTGGTTGATCAAAACAGCATCAAACACTTCCCAATGCATTTTGGGGTGGACACCTTCATCAGGGGTACACTGCAAAAATATATATACAATCCATATGTTTCACACGAACGTACAGGTAAACAATATCAATTCAATACAGTTTTGAATGAAGTACAAAAAGTGTCAGGCCAAATCACCATTCCTCTGAACATAAAAAACAATAAGTGCATTTGCAAACAAAATGTTTGTCGTGCGGAGCGCCAAATCATTAAAATCACACAGAATGAGGAGAATAAAAGCACCCTATGTGTGCATCTAATGGAAACCAAAGTCATAATCAAGTGTAGAGATGTAAACGCCACCCAAACACTGAAGACAACTGAAAAAACATGCTCAATTGTCTCCCCTGCCTAACGCAGGAGAACTCACCTACGTAGATGCCATGAACGGAACTGTACAACTACCGCGGTGTGTAGGCTAAAAACGTACTCGCTGCAAAAGGTAATGAAAAAAGAATATAAAGACAACAGTGCAAACCAAGTACTGTAAACAAAAAACACAAAAAACCTGTGAAACATGCACCTGCTTCCAACTTCTATTTTGTCGTCTCCCTTTCCTCCTATGGTAATAAAGGTGTAGCAGTGTTCTTGACGAACTACAAGAAAAAAGACTATGTCACCAGTGCCGCGTAGCTTCACCGAGACCCTGAAACAAACGCTCCCTCATGCTTACCTCTAGAGTATATTCATTGTGTGGAAATGGTTCCTCTCTCCTCCATGTACGCTATGCCCCGGGGTGCTCTATCTTCTCAACTTTAACTATTGTTTGTATGTGACGGCAACAGCCGCTAGACATAGACAACAGACTTACCGATACAAACTCAATGCACACGAAGCGGTAACTTTGCGGTAAAGGAAACTGTTCATATTGATTACAGAGAATACTGTGAAACAGTGTTGACAACTAGAGAATGCATGTATAATTATTACTATTATTTTTCTTTAGCAACCATTTTGAAAAAATCTTGTGAAAATTTCAGAGCACCATATTGGGCATGTGAAAAGTATGTCCTTGTGCTCAAACAGGTTCTGTTTGATTTTGGGAGTCACATGAGAACCATACTAGTAGTCCGTATAGTTTAATAGTGATTGGTCTGGAGAAACATAAACTCAGAATTAAAAAAGTAATACCATGATTGGGGGTACTCTTTAATAATCAGAATTGATTTCTGAACAAAAGAACACTTTTTGCAACATTAGGATAATCAAAGACTGGGGTAAAAAACATAACGCTCTAATTTATACCTTGCAGTTTGTATGCAGCTCTTAGATGAAAGTTAATAGCTCACTGTTCTATGTTAGGATTTTAACTTATAAACTGCAAGTAACAAAAGGATCTCTCTGATAAAAGCAGTAGCCCACTGACCTATTTACATTATGTGCACTTTGTGATCTGCATGGTACATGTTCTTTGCAGCAGGCACATTAACCCTCTGAGCTACCTTTCCTTGAATCAAAACTGCCCCTAGACAAAATTATCTCTCTCTAGGAAGAACATTAAACACCAGAGTCATCATGACATTTTTATTGTTGCCGAAAATAGCTGGAGGCCAGGAAGGAGGCAGCAAGCGCTTTTAAAACCTTAATATACTTGCAAACATAATGCCTCCACCCAAAGTCAGCACCCAGTGCGGTCACACCGGTTGCACTGCTCTAGAGCTGGCCCTTCTCAAGGTTCCTGTGACCACATTCACAGAGTCACTGTTGTTCTAGGCTGTGCTGCTTCATAGGCCTGCCCGCAAGACTGGAGGTGAACTTCAGTATGGATTGTGGTGGACAAACCTTGAAGGTTAACCCACACTTGCCACTGCTAGGGTCCACCTGCTGGTGCCAAGACACCAGGGCTTCTAAGGTCTTGCTCAGCCTTCTAGCATGTGATTGTGCTCTCTCAGGAGAGTGGTCTGGTGGACTGGTTATTAAGGCTGAACCTGGTTCCCCCGTTCCAAATTCAGTAGCTCTGGCCATAGTGCCACATCCTCTCCCCCACTGAACACCATACTGCCCCACTGAGAAAAACTCACACTGGCTTCAACTACAACCCAATTGCTGCCAGCTATAAACACCTGGAAGCGGCTCAATTTAAATTACGTACTAGACAAGAGCAATATGCGGCCTACAAAAAAAAGTAACAACATCCTGGAAAAAGCAAACACTCATAGGGAATGCAAAATGTAGCAAACCATGTGAAATGTAAGTAGGAACAACATGGTACCTTAACGCTTTTACACTCACCATTCAGAAATCAGTGAGTGCTTTTGCCTGAAAAGTTAAGGACAGGACTACAGGGCCCGGAAGGGACCCGTTTCAATGTCCATTGCTTATATCCTTACAAAACGTAAGCAGTATGGTAAAAAGACCACATCCCTGAACACATTTTGTTTTCCAATCCACACTTTGCAGTACCTCCAGGATTGGTGCACTAGTTGCAAGCCCAGGGAAAACAAAGACAAGAAAACAAAAATAGCGCTTCACTGGCAAACTCTGTAAAAGTGGCGCTAATGTGTTTGGGTGTGAATAAAATCAATTTGGCCAGTTTGCTACCACTCTGTCTTACTTTATTTAGTTATTTTTCATATTTTTAACCTTTTATTCCAGATGCTGCACTTTGGAATTAAAATACGACATTTCCAGAAAAATGTTTTTCTTTTTTGGATCCATTTCACAGGGGAGCAAATAATGTTGAAGTCACGGTTTTCAGTAAGAGAAGAACTGCTAGACAGAAAGAGAGGGAAGAAGGAAAGAGTGGGGGGGCAGCTGAAGCGGCAGAGCAGAAGTGGACACTGTATTTTTTCTTCTCTGGGCAAGAAGGAAAAGACAGAGTCCTGTTACTTCTCTGCCACTCGTCCTCGAACGCCAGGATTGCCAAGCTTTATTTATAGGTGATGGTGATTTCTTGCACCTTGGGACTCATTTTCAAAATAAAAAAGTACAGGAACGGAAGTCGGAGTCAAGGGTCGGAACATTAGGTCTTTGACAAGAGTTAACTCAGCCAAGGGTCAGAACATCAGGTCTGCGCCGCGAGCCAAGGGTCAGTATGTCAGACGGGAGCCAAGGGTCAGAACATCAGGCGGGTGACAAAGGTCAGAACGTCAGGAGGGAGCCAAGGGTTAGAACGTCAGGTCTTAGACAGGAGCCATGGGTCAGAATATTAGGTCTGCGCCAGGATTGGATTGGGATTAAAAATCGGCTCAGGCACGCAAAAAAAACGTGGCCCACATTTGCATATTGCCTTTCCGCAAAACACTGCTTCGGCAAAATGTTATCAAAAAAAGAAGGGAGGAGGGGGGGTTTCAAAAAATGCACGGATTAGTTGAAACACACATGAAAACAACTGAGGCCACTTTTGCTCAGGCCCCCTGCCCACGCTCAATATGCATATATTAATGGGCCGTCCCAGGGAGAGAAAGGGAGTGACACCTCTGCCGTTGATTAAAGGGGGATAATGGACGCCAATCTACCTCCAGAAAGCCCACTCAGGCATCCACTGGGCCGCTGGCAGCATCGAGCAAAGCAGAAACTGCTAAATCGGCCCCAGGCTGCTCAAAAAAGCAGACCACAGCTACAATTCGGATACCGGCCCCTCGGGCATTGCCCGAATGCCCGCGTTACCAATCCCACGCTGTGCACCATGAGCCAACAGTCAGAATGAATGCCTTGCACTGTGGCTCAAAGTTCGGACGTGCTCCTCCTTTGCCAACTTATGTGAGGACGTCTGCCGGGGCAAGGAGTGAAATAAGCACAGTGCTTCATGTCATACCCCCGTTACCGCTTGTGCTGCTGTAACTGCGATGCTGTAGCATACTGGTTGGTGAAAGGCTGCGGAAGCTGAAGCACGCCTGCCAAACCTACCGACATGTTCATTTGAAGCCTGCATTACAAATTAAAGACAGCAGTTCACATCCTAACCAATGCTAACTCGTGCAAAAAACCACAGACAAATACCCGTCGTGCACACCGTTCACCACGGCTATTGTTGCAGCTTTGAGACCGCTGAAAAAGGAGGATGTCCTGCACTTCAGAGACAGCCCCTCCTACAGCTGGGATCACTTCTCATGAGAGGTTCCATAGCAGCTCTTTCACAAAAGAGACATGCACCGATGGAACGGGCAAGACCAGGGTGGTAATGTTAGTCTGCAGGAGAATCTGCAGCAGAATATCTTCTAAAGTGTTATCTCAATGTTAATGAAAATTCCACCTCCAAATTATCCTTTGGATTTATATTTTTCCAAATCAGATGATTCTGTTACAATCCAACTCTAAGCCTGGCCTTGGTCGGGTTTCCTCTATTTACTGCAGTGTGAATCAGTGATTCACGCGGCAACAATAAAATGCATCAAGCCTTCAGTGGGAAAGAAATGTTCTCCTAGTGAATGAAGCATTCTCTGCTGGATGCCAGAGCCAGGGAGCTAAGGCTGGAGCCATGACGGGTAAAAGCCCAAGTGGTTCCTATAGATATAAAGTATGGTCAGCCCATTCATAGCAAAAGCAGCTGTCGGTGGGAGTCGAACCAAGATGACCGCAGAGCTAATCGTGATTTTGCTTTCCATCGAGGCAATTGTGGCAGGAATACCTCCTACTTTGAGTTGGCTGTATCATAGGAAATGAGGTAAGAACTTACCTTTTTTACTGTTTTCCACCTCCGTTTCAGTCTTGAACCCCATTGTCCAGGTCCCTTCTTTGCAGCTCTGCCCCCATTGTCCCCAGGTTCGAAGGTGAGCAACTTTTACAAATGTCTTACTATGAATTGTGTGTTGACAATTGCTGTAGCCTTGTGTATTTTTGCAGTGCTCTCACGTGCAATTTGTCCTTATGTGTAATACAGTAGTGTTCATTTTCCAACTTGTCAAGGTAAAATAAACACAC
Source organism: Triturus cristatus (assembly GCF_964204655.1). NCBI lineage: Eukaryota > Metazoa > Chordata > Amphibia > Caudata > Salamandridae > Triturus > Triturus cristatus. The sequence goes on from NC_140589.1 coordinate 47,678,320, forward strand.
CTGTATTGACAGTTAAAATATTTTTGTTGTTTTTGTGGTAGTTGTGAGTGTTGTGCTTGTGGTGTCTGTGGGTGTGCATTCAGTAGCGTGTTTATGTTGTTTGTGTGGCATGCAATATGTAACAAAAAGGGGCATAACAAATTACCTACATATGTTTTTGGGGCAAAAAAAACATATATGTATATTGACACGAAAATAAGTAGTACCTACCGATCTGCACTCCAGCAGGGTTAGGACGATGCCAGCACAACAGGGTCATTTAAATAGATTTGGTGGAATACCGCCGGCTTGACAGAACCAGCAGAGCCAGCACACATCAAAATATGGGGGCAGGACTCCGTCAACTCAATGGAGTACTTGAAACCGCCACCACGGAGGGACAGCGGGAGTACCACCAAGTTCTAAATCAGGCCCGTTCTTTGTGACCTTTGTAGTGTCTAAGTTCAGGGACATGCTGCTCTATGTTCAGGTTTTTGGCAATTGAACATAACGTGTATTTTTAAAGCGCAAGTTCACCCAAGGGTATCTTGGCGAATGTATGACGTTACAACGCAAACATTTACAACGCATGCCTTTACAACACAGTTTTGCCATCACAACGCATTTTTGGAAACTACATTTACAACGTATTCCATTACAACACATACCATGACAACGCATACCATTACAACACATATTATTTTTAGGGCAACAGTAGGGTGAGTGTTGGATAGTGTAAGGGGTTACAATTACTATTCACACTCCAGTGAGTGCAACAGTAGGCTAAGTGTTGGATAGTGTAGGGGTAAAAATTACTATTTGCACTCCAGTGAGTCCAACAGTAGGGTAAGTGTTGGATAGTGTTGGTTAAAAATTACTATTCCCCATTACTTTCCTTATAATGCGTTGTAATGGCATGCGTTGTAGTGACGTGTTGTGATGGCATGCGATGTAAAGGATGTTGCGTTGTAATGACTGTGTTGTAAAGGTATTGCGTTGTAATGACTTCGTTGTAAAGGTTGTTTCCCATCTTGGTGCTGAGTAACAGATGTTAATTGTTACCCAATGCAATGGTACTAATTTTATCAACTTCAGAAGGATGAAAGGCTGAGTGAACCCGCTGGGATTTGAATCTTTGATCATGAGGTCGAATTCAGGCCCCTAAAGTGGATGCATTAGCCAGACCCAAGGATAGAAGTATTCCTCCACTGTTTTTGTCCTGGAGTCTCTGGGTAAGTTCAAGAAAATATTTAGAGAGAGGTGATGAAGTCTGGGATTTCTTCAACGCAGTTCTTCATGGGTCCAGGAGATCTGTAGATAAGATGGAATGAGCCAGTCTGAGATGGGAGGAGGGAGACGTCTTTACAGAGCCATGACTGGTTGGCAACAAGCTCTGTCACTAAAGAGGCGCGCTGCGCAACATAAGACAAGGTTCTAAAGTCTGCAACCTGTGATTGGCCAATTTCAAAGCAACGTGGATGGTGAGATTCTTTTGTATGTCTGGAATTGGCTGGTCAACAGGATGGCACAATCTGTGCCTCCCTAGGAAGAGCTGTGTGGAGCTAAGGCCAGACTCTGTGCTCAAAGCCATTGGAACAGTGTAGTGGGAGCTCGAAGAAGGGGTGATGGGCCCAGGGCCATGTTGAAGTTCAGCACCTAAGCACACTGGAACAGCCAAAGGCTCTACCCAGTGGCATGCACCCATAGCTTTCTGGTCACTTCTGAAGGCCCTACCCAGTGAATTTATGAGGTGGGATGACTTATGTGCAATGTATGCCATGCACCTAGGATGCACCAGGCCTGTTAAAAGACCATGGCCAGTGGACTCTGAAAGTAGGGTTACTAACTGCAAGACATACATTCTGGGCCTCCTCCATCTACAACAGTCTAGCCATGAACTGTGTCCAGTGGGCTCTTGAGATGCAGGTGTTGATTATAGGGTCTTGTGAAAGGTCAGGGCCTGCCCAATGTCCACAGGCAACATCCAAAGTGGGCTCTGGGCATAGCTCCTTTTACCCAGCACCCACATTCACGAGGGCCAACTCTTGCACTCAAAACCTGCTGGACACAGGCAAAGGTTGAGTCCAGTGAATGCTTTAAAGCAATATATGTGAGTGACCTCATTGATGCCATTAGTGACGTCAAAGATGAGAGATGTGATATCATCAGTCATGCCATTGCTAGCATAATTTATGAAGTCTCCTGTGACATAAAGTATGAGGTGACAATCAGCACATTGCAGGGACTTATGGCTGCTTAGGCTATGGGCACTGCCTTCCACAAGCCACAAGTCCGGACATGTCTATATCAACACCCGCCTGGCATTCCACCAACTGGTCAGAGAGCTCTGATCCTTTTACCCTAGCCTTGGCCCACATCTGTCATAGCGGTTGTGGGGTTGTTCTTTCTCCTACCTCACCACCAAGTCCTGGAATGACCTACCCCTCCACCTGCGCACCTCCCCATCTCTGAAGGGTTTCAGGAGGCAACTCAAGACTCGGCTCTTCGACCACCATCGGTTTCCGACTGAGGCTCGAACTACCCCCCAGCAACTGGAGACCCCCTGGGTGACAAGCCGAGCTCTACAAGACACACTGGTTGAGTGATTGATTGACTGTGTGAACAAAACAGATCTATTAACGGCATTCACTTTAATAAATAACCCTGCCATATTGTATATGTTTTAGATGAGGCAGGCTCTTGTGAATTCACTAAAATCTTAACGAATATGTTCTATGACACAAAATTCTCCTAGGTTCTGACTATGGCCCCAGAGTCTCATCTTCATCTGGGCTACAAAAAGGAGACAAGATCACGTGCTAACATAACATAAAATAAATAATGAATGGTAAAAAAAATCTGAATTAAAAAAAATCCACATTTAATTACCAATTAATAAATTATATAAAAATATCAATTATTATACAAAAATATTCTTTTATTTTCTTCCCAACCAACTTATCCCAAAAAATGAAAACCCAACATTTAAAATTACACATGTAAACCACATATAAATAATAAAATCCATAGAAAAATAAATTAAACAGAACAACAATTAGACATTTATTACATTTTTAAAATTATTATTTGAAGGCCGTGACCAAGACCGCTAAGTTGAAATGCTTCGCTTTTATTATACTTTGTTTGAAACACGCCCCAGAGTGCGAGCCCTTCTTGTGTTTGGTATGGGAACACTTTGGACTTTTGAAATATATATCACCACTAGGTAGTTATAGTTAGGACCAAAGTTTCCACAGGAAAAGGGGTTTTTGTTTTGCCAATAACTTTGGCCCCGCTTGACAAATCTTTATGAAATTTTCGAAAAACGTCCCCTTTTTAGTTCAGCTGCCATGTTGAAAGTTTCGGGGTGATCCGCCAAGCAGGGGGTGTGAAAAAAGGGGGATCCACAAATGTGTTTTCCCCACGTTATGTATATGGGGATTTTTAATTTTTTGAACAGGAACACGACTACAGCCTGAACCGCTGAACGGAATTACACCATATTGGGCAGAAAGTTGGATGTTGGTCCAGAAAGCGTGCTTTTTGTGATTTAGTGTACATCTGTTCACTAGTTTCAGAGATATTTAAGTAGAAAAAGATATAGATATCTGGGAATGCGAGTCTTTGCAGTGAACTTGCGTACCCTACTAATATTTGATTGGCTACCAAAACTTCAATCAGGAAGTGTTGGCAGCCATTCTTGGATTCGGCTTGAAGCAGAGGCCCATGAAAAAAGTATAAAATAAAGAAAAGGGGGCAGGGTAGGAATACCCTGACCCCCAGATATGGTGGAGGGTCCCACAGGGAAACCGCAGGAGGTTAAAAGTATTTTTTTAAATTTAATTTTGCAGTGAATTAATCGATGGACCCGCGGATCTGCAGCAAAATTTAAAAAAAGACACACGGGCTCCTGTGCTTCTTTGCTATGAAGTCTCCAGGTGTACCAAATCCCGGGGCAGTGGTTATTAATTATGCAAGGGGTACCCAACTGTGTAAATAAACATACAAATTCATGTCGACATTCGGAAATATATCTAGTTCACCAGATGTTTCATACCCGGTATCAAAATCACAAATCATGCTGTTGGCACGAGTGGCAGAAAACTTTACACATTGTCTCTGTCATAGACGGAATCTGCATAAAACTGTGCTGGTATGCGCATACAGCGGAGCATAGGTGCGCTGGTGTGCTGGCGACGACCTCACTCACCTCTTACAGTGTGTGTGTATGTGCGTGTTTTTCTGTGATTTTTCAGGTCATGAGTGTGTGAACATGGAGTAGTGGCATGAAGCCCAAGTGGGCGTATGTCTAAGGGTTTACTTCCAAGGCACTCCGGCATCAATGAATGCACCTTACACGTGAAGTGCTCAGACTGGGGAAGGTATTTGGATAAGTAGGAACCTATTAAAACTGTTGATTTCATGGGAATGCACAGGGATATATATATATTCCGTTACCATGTTACAATAATGAGCCTGAAAGACTGGACTGAGTTGAGTCCTTTTTAGGTCTCGCCTGACCCAGCGCATGCGCTGGTCTGGCGAGACTTATTGAGAGGGCTCCAAAAAGTGCTACCAGGCCAGCCTAGAGCTACAGTGCATGTGCGCAGGCGCGCGCGCCGCGCTTTACCGCGATTACTTTCACTTTCGCGGCCCCACGGCCGCTTTAATGATTGATCGTGATCGCGATCACTTTCACAGCCGCAGGGCCGCTTTGCATAGCCAATAGGTCTCGCTTTTGGGACCTTATTAGTATTTAGTTATGCAACTGTTGCATGGCTAAACACTTATAAGGTCCCAAAGGCGAGACCTATTGGCTATGCCAATGCTTGTTTTATTTTCCCATTCTGACACTGTAAATATCTAGCAATTGTGTTTGCAAAATCATGATCGTGAACAAGACCTAGTGTGGTCGAAACGCATCGAGCGTTTCTCTTGTCTTTTTAGATTTTTAGATTTGAGGTTCACATCCATATGCACACATGCACGCATGCACTTATACATACACACATTTATATTCACAAACCTCAAGTCTTTACTAGAGGTCTCTCTCGAATCAGATGCAAAATCGTCCACATTTTGTCACAGAGCAACAGTTCTTCAAGAGAGGTCCCTCCAGAGTCAGATGGAAAAACATTCAGGGCAAGATTTACTAGCAAGTGGCACACCGCAGCGCAGCAAGCAAAGGTGCTGCACTGCACTGCGTCACCGGGAGAAAGCAAAACTGCATCTTATCTAAGAAATGAGCTGGCACACTTGGTGCCAAACTGTTGGCATTGGCGCATTTTGAGCTGCCTAGCACCAACACAGGCACCCTTGCACCATAGTGTAAGGGTGTTTGCGTTGTGGTCAGGGTAGAATTTGTGCAGGAAGTGGTACTCCAGTAATGCCCTTCAGCCAGGTTTGCACAATAAAAAAACTATAAAAATAATATAAATAAATGCAAGCCACGCAACCAGTCAAACAGCAAACCAGCCAGGAGGAGAAAAAATGAAGACACGAATCATAGTTTCGACAGCCCTGTTATGAAACTTAAATGTGACTTCGCTCCAAATGTAGCTTCAAATGTGCTGTATAAATGTAAATTCTGCCTCCACCTCTGCTCCCCTGGCCCTCCATGTATCCTGTGTAGTCAGATGCTGGTGTTGCTGTGCACGGGTGGTCGCGCGCTCGCAGGGCTCCCTTCACCGATGGCTGTCCTGTATCCATGCTGCGCGCCATCATCTGTCCTGCACGCGCGCAGCTTGCGTTGTGAGTGATGCGGCCGCCGCGCAGTGATTTCTCATTTGCAGCTGGCTCTCATCCGCCATGTGCTGCGTGTCAGATAGTTCTCTGGCAGAGGGGTATTCATTACCACAGTTAGCGGTTCTCCTTTGTTGGTGTCTCGATGCTTTCACAGCTTCCATCATCGTTGTCTTCCACTGAGACCGTTCTGTTCTTGTGCCTGCCGGCTCTCACAGAGTCACAATATTTGCTACAGATTTTTAGGGATTGCAGAATATTTGAATAACGTGTGCCAAGGCTTTCCTTCTTGTTTACGCAGCATGTTCACTATTTAATTCCATGTGTGAAGTTTCATCAGCGACGCAACTCTGAATTATTATTCTGTCAAAACAGTATTGGAACAAAATCCCACAGTAGCCATTTAGTGAATTTTCTGGGTAAAGGTCTCAAAAACGCACACAAGAAAGTGTTGCTTTAAAGCAACAAATGATTTCATATAACATATTAGAAGGGAGCAAGGGTTCGTGCCCTAGAATCAGACGGCAGTTGGTTGACGCAGAGGGAATGCAGCGCCATGGCGCAGGAAGTTATGCAGTGTCTGAGGGCTGTGCTCTGGGTGTTGCACCCCTTCGAGTAGTACAGCGATATATTGACAGTAACAATTGTTAGCAAGTAAAAGAAATAGGGGGCATATCAACAACAACCGGCGATAATTATCGCAAAGCGCACTTAGCGCGAGGATAATTATCGCCGGCTAGCGTTGATTTTTATCGCTGAGATAGCGTGCTATTAGCAACGCTTATCTCAATAGCGATAAAAATCCTCACGCTAAGTGGCTAACGTGAGATTATCGCTGGAAACCCAGCAAAAATCTCACGTTAGCTTGTTGATAGGGACAGACAAACTTAGCCATGCTATCCTCCTTCCATAGGATATCATGGCTAAGTCAGAAAAATACCAGACGTAAAAAAGCAGCGTTAACTACGGTTAGCGCTGCTTTTTTTGTCTCTAACAGGGTTAGCGATATTCTTGATAATAGAAATGTCGCTTAGCGACATTTCTCCTATTATTTTACTCTGGAACGCCCCCTTTGCATCTCATTAGAGATGCAAGGGGAAGCGTAGAGTAAATGGGTGCTAACATGCAAATTTACATGTTAGCACCCTGTTGTTGATAGGGCGCTAGTTTTATCTCTGCTTTTTTGGCTTTTAAAGCCAAAAAAGCAGAGATAAAGCCCTTGTTGATATGCCCCTAAATGCTTAAACACTGTTATGAAAACATAATCATGTATTCCTATTGCTTTAACATTAATGCCCCCTGCATTTCTGTATGTCACATCTACAATATGCGCTGCTGTGTTTTATAACAACATATGGATGTCGTGTTCAAGTACTCTGGTGTCCTTAGAAGTGTTGTGTGAGTTAGGAATGACAGAACTCTTGTGGCTCCTGATGGACTCCAGAGAACTGTGACATAAGTGTTAGAGCATACTGAAGTGAATGCATGGTTAGAATGCCGAGCACACGGTTACACATAGAAGAATAAAGACGTGTTATACTATGCTCCGTGTGTGGCATAGTCATTGGCAGGTACCCAGGCTGTGGCGGACGCTACAACTGGCAACGAGATAGGGGATTAGTAACCCAAAGACTGACAGTGCTCTCCCAGAGAGTTTGCTGTGGTCTAGAGAACTCGTTGAAACAACCAGGGTTTGGACTCATAATCAGCGAGGCAGAGCCCCAATAAACAACAGAATGCCAGTACTGATCTCTCCTTCTACCTTATTTCTAAACACGTCACAAACAAACAAAACAAAGTGACCACTAGACTTTTTTCTTCTCAGTTAACCCCTTCCATGCTGCGCAAATTCCGCCGCTGTGCTGACGGTTTCTTGCGCGGGCGTGGTCATGACGGAACGGTTCCGTCATGAGCACAGCTCAACCGTGGCTCATGACGGAACCGTTCCGTCATGAGCACCGAAGGGGTTAATGAATCTATCAACATTTATTTGAACCACAAAATCAATTAATGGACTGTTCAAAATCATTGTAATCATTTGCATGTCAAATAGCTCCCATACTTCACTAATGAACAACTCTCTCATACTGCCAATCATACATTAAACACATTTCCTAATTAAATTCCCACTCAATGTTCAAACTTTCTCTCATTCATTCCAGCAGCTAAACAACCAATCATTCATACACACCCTCAACACATACTAAAAAAACATTTTTTATACACCACATTAGTTTAAAGAAAACAATATTTAAAGCAAACAAGACCTAAGGTGAATACATTTCACAATGACTATCAAAAATCGCAAATGATTCCAACATATAAAAACACTCAATAGGTCCAAAATCCAACAGCTCGACGCGTTTCAAACACCCAAATCAAATTGTTAGTGTTCTCCTCAGGACCAACAAAGCTACACCAAAACAAAGAACAATTCACGATCACTCTATGCGCTCAAAAAAACCTCTTACCTCCCTCTCTCAATTCTACCAAGAGTCTCAAACTTACCTTGTTTTTTTATTTTTTTATTAATAGATCAGCCGATCTATTCATCTGCAGGACAAATAGCGCACTCCCTGCAACAACACATCAAATGACAACCAGTGAGAGGACCATTTCACATTAATATCAAAGCCCACCATGCGGTAAAAACGGTGTATAAACAACACCAAAGACACTTACTCGTGGCAAAGCAACGCGCATTATCTTTAGAAGCCAGAGACAAGGGACGGAAACAGCTTGCTCACACAGTGTAGCAACCAGGGAAAAACTACCTATGAAGAAAAATTATATATAGGCCACTTAGTCGATTGTATATAAAAGATACAGCCCTTCATCCTCATATCGCAGGATATTTAAACTTACTTTTCACAATCCTTTTTTCAGAGTTCTTTTGGCACTCCCTTCGACGGTAGACCACTCATTAATTGCACATCTACTCTAAAATAAAACAGGGGGAGAAAAAGAGACGCCATAAGTCTCCTAATTAGCCCAATAGCTTCAACACCCAGATACTTCTTCCTCATTGTATTCTCCATACCTGATTTTTGCAAGGCTCTTCACGATTCCGTATATTCAAACGCCAGCAGGACGCCGCGGATGTTCACTTCTGGGGTAATGCCGAGTAAACACAGTTTTATTCGTCTATCGGCGTCACGTGATCGTCATATTCTTCCAGGGACGCGCAGCGGCGCTTGTGCTCATGGGAAATGTAGTTGTAAGTTTTTCGGTGATCAAAACCAAAGACTGAATATGCATGTCCATTCTCCGTGAAATAAAAACACTCATAATGAAAACCATAGCCATGAGATCGTATCTACACTTCACTTTGAAGACCCGTTTTTAGCACAATGTTTCACATTTAAAACCCATTTTATAAAATTGTCTCCCAAGCAACATGCCTCAATTAATGACATGAAGAGTGTTTATTTGGCCAATATTTGCATTTGTCAAAGCCGCTCGCGATCGTATTAGTGCTAGAATTTTAATCAACCAATTATGGTAATGCATCATATCATGAATGTGGTCGGTTGTGAGATATATGAAGCATCCTATCCCAATTTATAAATCTCAGATAGTTCATTTAATCCGTTAACTGCTGAATTATATTTAGCAATCAACATTGCTTCCCTGCGAGTCAGTTTCAGTTCTAAATCGCCGCCTCTAGTATCTAGTTCCACTTTTGAGATGACAGTCCATTTAAGGTCCTTTTCGACATGGTTGTTTGACCCCCCGTGGTTTACCAGAGGTGCTGTTTGGACATTTTTCCGAATTCTCTTTTTATGTTGTGAGGTTCTAAATCTCACTTCCTGGTTAGTTTTACCAATGTATAGTTTCCTGCACGGGCAAATAATTCCATAAACTACATTTTTTGATTTACAATTCGTAAAAGATTCATGTTTCCAATAAATGGAGTTATGTGAAAACACTACTCCTTCTTGGGTAGATTCACAGCAAGAACAAGTGTCGCATTTACGATGTCCAATTACCGGGGCCAGGCCTACATAATCTCGTACCGTCTTTGGTTTTGGTTGGGAGATTGCTGCTCTTACAATTTGGTTTGAAATGCTCCTGTCTTTTTTAAAAACAAAAAGTGGTTTTAAAGCCAAGGACTTATCCACATCTTTAATTAAATGCCAATTCTGATGGATGACTTTTTTTAAATGATTCGAGTTGGGGCAGAGAGTTGACACACAAACAATTCTGTCCATCGGTGTTTTCTCTCTTCTTTCTAACAGTACCTCTCGCGGCGTACACCATGCTCTTTTCATTGCTCTTTTCAATAATTTTTTAGGGTATCCTCGATTCATCAAGTCGCCTAATACATTAGTAGCATGAAAGGTGTATTCATCTTTATAGGTACAGTTCCTTTTTATGCATAAAAAATTGTCCATATGGCAAGTTATCTTTTAGACTTTTAGGATGATTGCTTGAAAAATGTAGGGCTTTATTCCTATCTGTAGCCTTCTTGAACAATGTTGTAACTAGTCTGCCTTCTTCTGCATATACCTCCACATCAAGGAAAGGCATTTTTATGTTGGAATAGTTCAGACTAAGCTTGATATCCGCAGACCTATTGTTCAACCATTCATGGAATTTAATAAGATCTTCAGCAGAAACTGTCCATACCATAAAAATATCATCAATGAACCGTACCCAACTCCCAAATAAATTGGGAGAAGGGATTGTTGTTATATACGAATAGTTCTTCATATTTCGCAATGTAAAGAACAGCTAGCTCTGGGGCGAATGGACATCCCATAGCTACTTCTTTCACTTGGAGATAGAAGTCATCGTTGAAGTTGAAATAGTTTTTTTTAAGTGCAAAACTGGCCAGTTGTATTATAACATCTGTTGGTACTTGTGTCGGTTTGTCCTGCTAATCCTTCATCCTGGGGGATTTGAGTGTACAAAGAAACCACATCTAGTGTGGCCAAGAGATGGGTTCCTTGAACAAATTGTATTGAATCCAGCCTGTTGATAAAATCAGTCATATCTTGTAAGAAAGAAGGAACTTCAGACATAAATGGTTTTAGATAAAAATCAACAAACTTAGACATTGGCTCCATCAATGATTCACAACCCGAAACAATCGGCCTAAGTATTTACGTGACTCGACTCTTGAATAAAAATCTGTCTGAAGATACGGATAAACTTTTTCCAAGCTGAAGTTTTTTTTATCCTCTTCAAATTTGTTACTCTTTTGGTTCACTGTATAGACTTTGAATTCCCCAATTTCTTTATCGATTTGTCCAACAATGCTTTGGAGTCCACTATAGTTTGATTGCCTTTAATCTCAAGAATCTCAATTTCTTCCAGTTGTTATTTGGAGATTCTAAGTGCTGTTTCCACAGTTAGGACCATAAGGTCTCTGCTACATTGGGTCTCAATGTAGCTATAGCCTTTTTTATACAACGGATCCTCCGTAAAGATTACAGGCACATTACGAATTTGTAATCCACCCGGGATTGTTCCAGATTTCAAATGCTGAACTAGAAAATGACCATGCAAATCAGTTCCAATTTGTTTTTTCTTTAGTCTTAGGAGTTTATCTGACTCATTCTGATTTTTAACTTAGGCACTCAAGGAGGCTGAGGCAAAGAGAGGAGGAGTCTCAAGCAATTTTTGGATATGTTCCTCTAAGCGCAACTCCAGCCTGTGTAAAGCAGTTGAAGATAACAAACGTTTCACTGAGAAGTCTATACAATGTTGGCCAAGAACCTGCTGGTAAGCCCGTAAAAAGAGGTACCATGCTACTAAGCAACTTACAGCTATACATCATACGAAGTGATAACATTAAAGGCGGATACAACCAGGTTTTGAAAGAGCAGCAAATCACGATAGCAAACTGCAAGATAATGAACGTTCTGATCAAAAGCTCAACGAGGCAGAGTGCAATCAGGTGTCAGACAGTACAGGGTTGTGCTTACAGAGCTATCCATACAGAAAGTGGCACACTACCAAAGCTGCCAGGTGGAGGCTCAGAACAGCTTCAGAGGTCTCCATAAAAGTGAAGGGCTCCCATGGAGACCAAGAGGGAGGTCAAGGTTCCATGGACTGTCCAAGATGACCCAGAGGCCAGTACAGCACAGGGCCTTAGAGATGGTATGGCTAAAGCTGGTCCTAGCAACCAGCAGACAGTTTCGGAGAGGACTCCATAATCATGGTCAGCCAATCTCATGAATGGTTATAACGCCGCCGTCTTTCTGAAACCATCACCGCCATTCGATACCACTAAAATAGCAAAATATTGGCAACAGACGGACTTCTTGGACAGAGACATTTGATGATTTCATTGGTGCAATAGAAGAAGCAGATAACAAGAGGATTATCAAATACCTTGAGAATCTTGCTAGTAAAGGTGTAAAAGAAGTCATAAAGAAAATGCTGCAAGCCTTCAAACTTATATACTGTCAAATGAAAACCGCCTTGAATCTCAAGTTCAATGCAATGCAAAATATAGATTATGAAAGATAAATTTTCAGTCAAGAATGACTGAAAGCTGGTGAAACCATCGACAAATTTGTTGAGAGACAAACACTGTGAGTTCAATCAATTTAAAGAAGCATACGTCTCAGAGTTATTGACAGAAGCCTGTCAGATTTATTCAGAGGATGAATACTGAGAGAAACTCGTAGTCTTGGGCATGTTCTCATAGATGCCAGAGCTGAAGAGTGTGCTGATCGACAAGCTGCTGACATGGAGGCCAGATGTGCCCAGAATGAGTCAGTCATAAACATGAAAAGTAAGCCAAAGCACAAGGCAGATGGACACAGAGTGAAGTCTCCATAGAAAAAGAAGTGTTTCAGGTGTGGATATTAGTTTTCACATGAAGGTAAATGCCCCTCTAGTTGACAGATTTGCAAAGGCAGTGGGAAGGCGATCCATTTTGTAGCAGTTTGCTAGGGAAGGAAAAAGTAAGTGCGTCACGGAGTGAAGACAAAATGGCTGCCCGAACGTTCCAGAAGAGATGTAAAACGCACTCCCACAAGGTAAAGCAATCACACCAGTTGAGGCAAGTCGACACCAAATGAAGTTGACCGTCATCTAAATCATCGTCAAACAGTTCTTCAGGGTCCATGTCATGTGAAAGTAAAGACGATGGTGGTGCAATGTTGTTATTAACCTCAGGAAAATATGCACATGTTGGACTGGCTGCATGTGAAGAGTAATTCAGGTCAAAGAAAGTTCGACATGAAAAAGCACCAAAGTCATTCAAATGTTGTCCAAAGATTACACCAAAGGTAAATAACTGCTCAATACCTTTTCTTAATGACAGTGGTACTTCGATAAATATAATCCCTGAGGTGAAATGCAATGAACTATCTCCATTGCCACCACTTATGCCATCGAAAACTAAAGTGTATACATCGGCTGAATCGATGACATTAAAACGTCAGGGTTCATTTTGAGCAACGATGAAACACAAAAAAACAAAAGTACAAGCACACATACATGTACTGCAAGGTACGGCTTCAAGTGCCTGTCTACTCAGCCTTAGCACAGCTGCTGATATGGGACTGATATCAGTGAACTATAATATTAATGCTCATCGCGAAATAGTGAGTCAATTTCCTTCATTGTTTCATCGGTTAGGAAAACTCAAAATTATGAACCACAATTACACATTATTGAAGACATCCATCCTATTGCTCACAGACATAGGCTTCTGCTTTTCATTTACAGGAAGCCGTTGACAAAAGAACTGGAATCCTTACTCAAACATGATATCATTGAACGTCCCACTGGTCCAAAGCAATGATTTTCTAAAAAGGACAGTGAAGGATCTGTACGCATCTGCATTGATATGCGTCAAGCGAACAAAGCAATTGAATGAGAACGACATCCAGGTCCGCACATTGCAGACATGATAACTCAATTGCGTGGTGCGAAGGTCTTCTCTCGCCTTGATTTAAAGAAAGGATATCATCAGTTGGAACTTTAGGAGAAGGGGTCTGTTCCGATACCTGTGTCATCAGATGCAGAGCTATTTCAAGAAGTCTTTCGATGTATCACACAGGCTATCATGAATGCATTAAATTGTAGTGATGGCATATTGGTTTTCGGAGGTACACGGAAAGAGCATGATAAAGCTAGCACTCAAGTGTATCGTTTACTTGCAGATACAGGTTTGACTTTGAATGCCGATAAATGTGAATTCCATAAGACAAAGATAAAATTCTTTGGTCATATCTTTTCTGATTGGGGTATGAAACCCTATCGAGCTAAAGTGCAAGCGTTGTCAACGGTAAACATTGTGTACAAGGCATGCGATACATCGCATGCCATTACATTGCAAACTATTACAACGCAAGTCGTTACAACAACTTGCTGTAGGGGGCAGAATGTGTTGGATTTAAAATCCAACACCTTCCCTACTGTTGCACAGACTGGAGTTTGAATAGTACATTATACTATTCCAAAATTCAGCGTGCCTCCCTACAGCATGTCATTGTAACGACTTGTGTTGTAATGGTATGCGATGAAGCAACGTTGTCGTCGTAATGACCGCATTATAATGGCATGCGATGTATCGCATGCGTTGTAACGTGGCCTATTCGTTGTCAACTTCCAGTCCCCCCACAAGATGTTTCCTTGTTATGTTCATTCCATGGCATGTCCAGCTACTGTTCTAGATAAAATATTTAATTTCATTGGTCACATGAATGTGAGCAAAGTTTCAAGAGAATCAAACAAGCTATTGAGAGTGCTACTGATTGGCACACTTTGATCCAAAGCTTCATACAGAGGTTGTTGTTGACACTAGCCCGATCGGGTTAGGTACAATCCTTGCACAGCAGACACCCAAATGCTTAAAGATATATTGTGGCATATATGCAAGTAGAAGTTTGCCCCAAACTGAATGTGCTTATTCACAACCTGAGAAAGAAAGCTTAGCAGTGGTGTGAGCTTATGAACATGTCCATGTATTCTTATATGGAAAGCCGTTCACGCTTGTGACAGATAATCAAGTATTGTTGACCATCTTTGGTAATCCTCCTCGCATTGAACGTTAGGGTCCACAATTACAAGAATACAACTACACAACTGTGCACTGGCCTGGGAAAGATCAAAATCCTGCTGACTACTTCTCACGAGCGCCTCTGCAATGCCAAGATACCCCTTCCAAGACAGCTGAAGCCGATATAGATTTCAATGTGAAATCAAGCACACCAGCTCCCATTTCGTTGGAACTAATTGTCACTGCCACGAGTCAAGATAGTGACATGCTAAAACTAAAAGACATTATCATACATCAGTCTTGGAACCAGCACACCCGACCTCTTACCAGTGACATTGAATACCAGACGTTTTTAAAATGTCAAATATGTACTGTCCATTACTCAAGAAAGCTTCATCCTGAGAAGTTCGAGAATTGTTATTCTGGAAAGTCTGCGACAACAGATAATTGACGTGGCACATGAAGGACATTGTGCCACAAAATGAGCTTTTTGAGACCGAGTCTGGTTTCCTTATCTCGATGAAAGAGTTGCAAGAGAATTGAAGGCCTGTCATCAATGCTACTGCCTTTCATCGAATACCACTCAACACACCCTCAACAAGTATCCAAAGCGTGTACGGGAAATAATTGATATTGACTTCTTTGGTCTTCTTGACAATGGACCTGATGACGATTGTTGATGAATACTTCCATTATCCCTGGACAGAAGATCTTTCATCTATCACTCAAGAAAGAGTTAGTGAGAGATTAAATGGCATCTTTGCGCCATGGGGTGTTCCTGTGATCTTAAAAGCCCACCTCTCAACAGTTGAGAATTCATAGAGTTTCTCAGTCATCTTAAGGTGTAGCATCAGAAGAGCACACTTCTTTGGCATCAGGCCAATGGCCTTGTTGAATGTTTCATGAGTACGCTCAAGAAAGCTGTTCAGCGTGCTGTATTGGAAAAGCTCAACCTTAAAACTGTTCTTGAACTCCACTCTTCGAGCTTACAGTACAACCCCTCACTCAACCACAATTGAAAACCCTACAACTTCGATGATTGGGAGAGCCATGACAACCAAGTTACCTCAATGGACCAACATAAGATCAAGTAATGAGGAGAAAAACCTGTATGAGACTTGGATCGTAAAAAAAATAAAAGAAGGCCTGTGCAGACAAGCGCAGACATGCAAAAGACATTACATTCACTAGAGAAGATCGAGTGCTTGTCCATCATCCTAGAAAATGGAAATCTGATGCTCTTATGCGTTGCAGAGCCATTTTATGTTGTTAGTGTTACCAGCAAAGGACACATGGTGACTGCCCAAGTCCTGGGAAGTCCATTATGCCAAATACCTCGCATTTTCATCATGTGGCTCATCGCTTGTCAGGCACTGATGTCAATGTAGAGACCGGGTCTGAAAGGACAATTGAAGACCCCCTGGTTGCTGTTGTTCCTACTTTATATCAATACAGATCATGGACACTTTGACTGCCTGTCCCCAGTTTCTGAAGACACGGTCGGGGCGTGAGGTCAGAGTGCCACGAAGACTCATGTAAGAGCTATGATTGTATATATTTGTAAAAAATAGATAAACATTTATTTAACAGAGGGGGAGATGTAGTGTTGTGTGACTTAGCAATGATGGAATCCTTGTGGTTCCTGATGGATTCCGTAGCACTGCGACGTCAGGGTTAGAGCGTGGTGAAGTGACTTCAGGCTTAGAATGCTGAGTTTGCGGTTACACACAAAAGAATAAAGACATGTTATACTAAGCGCCGTGTGTGCTATAGTCATTAGCGGGTACTCAGGGTGGGGAGGACGCTACATCCTTAAGCCTCAATATGTTTTTTAAGTTTCATGATTCTAGTAGACCTAGGAGCCGTTTTATTTGAGTACACTCTCACTTTTCATGCATCTCATAGTGTAGCCTAACCTTGTTTTCAATTTTAGAAGTGTGATTTTAGGAAATTCACGAATTCAGCAGTGTGTTCACATACTTCTATCTGAGTCTTAAAGACGCCTCGCACTTTCTGGGAGAGAAGATCCTGCAATCGTCTCATTTGCTGAAGTAACACGTTTCTGTGATGTTTTATTGCTCTGTCGATTTGAGTGGAGGGAAAGGTGCATAAAAACTGTCGACAATTCCATATATTTGAGCATTTCAGGCTCCAACTGACCTTTGTGAGCGAGAGCTCTGGTTGGTTGAAATGACAATTGTCTACTGATTATTCACTGTGCTGCTTCTTATTTTTGCTTTAATCACATGTGTGAATTTTGCACTTCCCAAAAATAATGCATCATAATCACCAGATTTATGTTTAGCCCAGAAAAATATTTCAAAAGTGTAGTGCTGTCTTTCATTTTAGGTGTCCGCCAGCTGGCTGCAGACAGACCTTTTGTTTTCAATACCCAATATATACTGAGAACGGGCTTTGAGTCAACCGCTCATTAATGATTGGATGGTTGTGTTTTCTATCACAGTTGGCTACTCCTGATTTGATGGTTTCTTCTTGATTCTTGTGATGGCCCTCTCTGGAGCATTTTGGACTCCAAGTCTTCTGATTGGCTGAGTTGTGTCCGTCTACTGCATAGTTCAGAGAATTCTTTGAAAAATGGTCCCTCTTTGCAGTTGCTTTCTGCAGACATGCTCCTCATAAAAACACATGTAGTGGGCACTAAGCGCCAGCTGGTCTGCGCTCTGCCACTGTGGGTGGTCTGGTGAGCAAAGAGAAGTTTAGCAATCGGAGACAGCCATGCTGCCGATGTCAGCAGTTATATCGAACAACGGGGGGGCCTTCGGAGTATGGGGTTTTTCCTATTGAAGAAATAAAACCCCCAAACTACGATGGCCACTGTTAAAATCCGGGGTATCTGGTTGGCGCAGGTATGCACTTGCGACAAGCAGGGACCCTTTCCTCTAAGTCAGGGCGAAGGATTACTCTTAGAAAATAACCCCTGCTCACCCTCTAGGTAACGTGGCGCGAGCAGTCAGGCTAGATTCCAGAGGGCATTAGGTTAAGCATTCAAGGCGTCCCACAATAACCACTAACCCACCACACAGAGACACCAGACTGTATTCTGTAAAAATATAACGTTCTTTATATAAAACTCTTCAGGTAGGCTTCAAATACAGTCTTTCACTTTAAAATGAGGTTCCAGTTACTTGTTATCACTTTTCAGGAGGCCACAGTTCTTTAAATGGTCACTTTTGGTGCAATCTGCACTCTTTGGGGGTCTGTGCGCTTCGTAGGGCCCTCCGTACGCTTCGTACCAGTGTTAAAACGCTTCGTGCCATTTCTCACGCTTCCCGCGTGAGCACGCGTACTGGGACTCAAGCCGTACGGGCCGTACCTTTGTAGGTACGCGTCGTACGAGTCCGGTACGCCTCTTGCCACTCCTCACGCTTCCCACGTGAGCAGCGTCCAGTTTTTTAAAGCGGTACGGGCCGTACAGGTGCAGGGACGCGCCGTACGGGCTTGGAGCGAACCGCACAAAGACTCACGCTTCCCGCGTGAGTAGCGTAGCGGGACGACAGCGCCGTACGGACTGTACACAGCAAAGTACGTGTCGTACAGGGGCGCTTGGGGCTCACAGTACCTTCTTCTTGGGGGCAAAGTTTGTGGCGGCCTTGGCAGGGGCGTCCCGCGTCGCGTTGCAGTCCAGCTGGTCAGTGAACGGCGATGCTTCGTGGGGCGCCTCAGGACGTCTCAGCACACCTCGATGTTGGAAGCAGGAGGAGCAGCTCGGGGGTGATTTTTCAGCGCTGCGCGCTGTCGGCTTCGTCCAGAATCGGCGAACCAGTGCGCCGATGGTCCTCACAGTGGTCTCTACGGCCATGGGTCGCAGAGGCTCGGCGCTGGGACACAGGCAGTCTCTCCTTACGTTGCGAGCTCCGGCTCGAGGGGGCAGTTGTTCACTTTGCTCAGGCCAGGCAGGGCAGGCCTTCACTGTGCTCACAGCAGCACAGTCGATTCAGGAGTCGCGTTGCTCAGCGAGATGGGGGCACACAGGTTCTCTGGGGTCAGCGTCAGCAATCCACCCACAGCAGCTTCTTCTTCTTCCAGGGAGGGGTAGTGCCCACTGTTCCTGGGGTGCAGTTCAGGGGGCAAGTTCACAAGCAATCCCTTGGAGATTGTTTTTAAAGCACAAGTTGAATTCAAAGTCTTTCTCAGTCTTTTCTTCCTCTCCTTCCAGCAGCAAGGCACCCACCACAGGCCAGTCTCTCAGGCTTAGAGACAGTACTCCTCCATGCAGCTTTCCCAGGTTCTTCTCTTCGGGCAGAGGTTCTTCTTGGCATAAACAGGATCTGATTTCTTAGGAGCAGGGCTCCTTCTTTTAAACACAGTTTCTTTTGTTCTTTGTCGCCAGGGGGCCTGTGCTTGGCTCAGTCTGGTTTTGGAGCACTTTGTTGTGGTGACTCTGCTCTTTCCTTTCAGTGCACAGGGCAGAGACATCAGCCGCTCCACACGGGGCAGAGCCAGCATTGTGGTGGCAGAGCACAGGTCTATTCAGAGTCAAGGTGTACTCCTCCCACCCATCCTGGTGTAATCTCTCTACCCACCACCTGGCAGCCAGCCTGTCTCCTGGAATTCCCCAGCCCTGCCCCTTACTGAAACTAGGCAGCAAACACACACACACAAAGCAGAGGAGGACTGAAATGGCTAAGCAAGTAAATACTAACTTTCTAAAAGTAGTATTTACAAACACAGGATATTAAAATAGACTTTAGTAAAATAAGTATTTTATTATTCTGAGTTCAGGCATACTAAACTTGACTTTCTACCATGCTCTCTGAGTCCGCTGGGATTATAGAGTGTAATAATTCCAGCAGCCCATTCTGGCCTATGGAGAGCAGGTAGCCTTTCGCTAGTGAAAAACGAAAATGGCTGTAATTCACTATTAGGACATGCCACACACATCAGGGCATGTCCTACCTTATGCCTATAATGCACCCTGCCCTTGGGCTTACCATAAGGGTGACTAATATGTAATTAAGGGAAGGTTTAGGGACTGGCAAGTAGGTGCACTTGCGCAGTCAGCATGACAGTACCAGACTGCACGCAGGTTCTGCAATGGCAGGCCTTAGACACATTTTACCAGGCCGCTTCTGTGGGTGGCACAACCAGTGCTGCGAGCCCACCAGCAGCATTTGTATTTAGAAGCCCTGGCACTCCTGGTGCACTTTACTAGGGGCTGATAGTAAACCAAATAAGCCAAACATGGACACCAATCAATGTATACACATTTCAAAAGGGAGCACTAGCACTGTGGCACTGATTAGCAGTGGCACAGTGCCCTGAGCAGCTAACACCAACAAAACACATGAGGCACATCAGCAAAAAGTGGAAGGGAAACTCACGCCAAGGTGCCAGGTCTAACAGCCACCATTCACCGGGATATCAGTTAGCATGCTTGATATGCTACTGCCCTAAGACACAATCCTCCTTGGAGCCAGTGATCAAGGGGAAACCACATACACTTGCGCCCCCATACAGACCTCACAGGACGATGGCAGTATTGGGTGTACCCCAGAGCCATGTCCGTCCAGGCTGTGCCACGTCATGCTGTGTGTCACTCCTTTGTAGCTTGAAGGAGACAGTGATGTGCTGCTGTTGCGCAAATAGGAGGGTGGAAATCCGCAGGCTGCTGGTATAGATTAATGCCCCACACCTCTGGGAGCAGATTGGTAGCGTGGTGCAGCCTGCCCATGCACCTACCCCATGGTCCACTACAAGGCTTCCAAGCGTGATTTCACTCTGTACTTCAGCTGCACCTTTTTCGCCGGTGAAAAGTTCAGAGTAGGTGGCAATCTGATGCAGCCGACTGCTCTATGTCAGTGGTCTTCAAACGTTTTAATGCTGCGTCCCCCCCAGCAATCCCCCCAGTGGGAAAAAAAATCATTCGGGCCCTTCAAAGGTTTTCACAATCATTCTATTAAACTGGCAATGTTAAAATATGTCTAGACTTATTTAAACATTGCAGTTATGTTATGTTCCGTTATTAATGTGCAAACATAGTATTCTGGTCTGGCCGGCCTTATCAAAGTGTAAAAGTATCCACAGTGTGATTATTAGTAATGGGGGTGGGGGGTCTGAGGAATATTTGGGGTCCCTCCTCTTTTGACACCTTCTCCCAGCCAGGATACAAATGACAAAAGATGTCAGTGATGGCCCATTGCAGAGCGGCTTAGTGCTGAATACAGAGGACAGTTATCAGCATAATGCTTATTTTGGCTAAAGCTGGTTCCCCCTGGGATCACTTGAAGCCCCCCAGGAGGGCCTGACCCCTAGTTTGAAGACCCCTGCCCCATGTACATGTGTGAGGTTGTTGGTGTCGTCACACAGGGGTTCTGCGTCAGCCCCGGCGCCCCTAGTTTGAAGACCCCTGCACCATGTACATGTGTGAGGTTGTTGGTGTCGTCACACAGGGGTTCTGCGTCAGCCCCGGCGCCCCTAGTTTGAAGACCCCTGCACCATGTATATGTGTGAGGTTGTTGGTGTCGTCACACAGGGGTTCTGCGTCAGCCCCGGTGCCCCTAGTTTGAAGACCCCTGCCCCATGTACATGTGTGAGGTTGTTGGTGTCTTCACACAGGGGTTCTGCGTCAGCCCCGGCGCCCCTAGTTTGAAGACCCCTGCACCATGTACATGTGTGAGGTTGTTGGTGTCGTCACACAGGGGTTCTGCGTCAGCCCCGGCGCCCCTAGTTTGAAGACCCCTGCACCATGTACATGTGTGAGGTTGTTGGTGTCTTCGCACAGGGGTTCTGCGTCAGCCCCGGCGCCCCTAGTTTGAAGACCCCTGCACCATGTACATGTGTGAGGTTGTTGGTGTCTTCGCACAGGGGTTCTGCGGCAGCCCTGGCGCCCCTAGTTTGAAGACTCCTGCACCATGTACATGTGTGAGGTTGTTGGTGTCGTCACACAGGGGTTCTGCGTCAGCCCCGGTGCCCCTAGTTTGAAGACCCCTGCCCCATGTACATGTGTGAGGTGGTTGACTGTCTTCACACAGGGGTTCTGCGTCAGCCCCGGCGCCCCTAGTGTGTTGACTTGAATGGTGCCCTCTGCTTATTGCAAGGGGTGTTGTGGTAGCTCCTCCTACTCTAGGGGCCCTGCATGAATATTGTTCTTCAGGATTGGATTATTTCCCTGAAGTTAGACACATGTTGCCCTTTCTTTAAACATGAATTGAATCTTTGCGGCGCTGCAAGATCTCTTGGCGCTAATTACAATGGCATGGCTGGTGAGGAGCAATTAGAAACAGGAAGGCGAGATGTGCACAGCAGATTAGATTCAATAATCCGGAACTGGCATCCAACACTGCTCCCCAGAGGTGGTCTCTTTTTAATGGGGACCTTTAGCAGTAAGGATCCTTCCCTGCTGTTACTTTCATTGTCTCTATTTGTTTACAGTGCCAACATTCTCTCTGTAGACACAAGAGGGCCATTGTACTGAGACGAGGGCCGCAGCTCCCTCTGCATTTGTTATACTGCTCTCCACACGCAGCTCTACTAGTGCACACCATCCTGGTCCACGTGACCCTGCTCCTACTGGCATAGCTCAGCTAATGCACCCCGATCCTCATCTGCACCCCTACTTCATCACACTGGCGCAACACTGCACCCCAACTCTGACCTGCCCTTCACCAACAACCTCTCATACTCTGCTCTGTTCGAGTCTCTTCTGCACTTCCTGTTCCAACACACATCTCTGCAGCTCCACCCAGGTCAGAACTTGTTGCACACAGCTCCACCAATGTACTGTATTCCAGACTTTCATTCTGCTGCTCTTACAGACAGCCCTACCTTTGCACCTCTGCCCTGTCCTGAACACCACAGCTCCACACAGCTTTACCAGTACATACTAGCCTTGACCTACATACTCCAACATGCAGCTCTACTCAAGACCTGCATTTCTCAGATCTGACACACAACCCCAATAATGCACCTCTACCATGATCTATCTAGTCTTCCCCTACATGCAGCTCTACTAATAAACCTGAACCTGGGTCTGCATTATTAGGTCGAGCATTCAAGACCTCTTGTATATACTTTAGTATATACGCATATGTGTATGTACTTTGTGGGCTCTGGAGATCAGCCCTAGGACTTGTCTGCTTCCGCTTAGGGACTTTTTTTTCTGTTCAACTGCTTCTATAGAAAACGCCAAGTAGAGGTCAGTAAAATACCAGAATTGCCTTCTTGTTCAACTGTCTCTATTTAACTGTAGTGATATAAAACGACCAGTAGAGGGCAGTAAAATACCAAAATTTCTTTCTGCTTAGGGACTTTCTTTTTTACATTTTCTGGCAACTGCATCTATTTAACTTTCTTGATAGAAAACGACCAGCAGGGGTCAGTAAAATACCAGAATCACTTTAGCATTCTCTAGATTCCAGTCCATAGAAATTGGCTTCTGCGAGCACCCGTAGACAATAATATTTTTTTCATATCTTAGATTTTCAGTGATATGACCACTGAAGGCCCTTATTTTATATTGAAAACATAGCATTGGACTATATCATTTCCCGCTGAAAGGCAATATTTCTCTCCATGTGTTCCCATACCTGGTTTATTTTACAGTCATCTCCGTTTAATTAAGTCAACCTCCATCGTGCATTTGAAATACTTTTCTGTTAAATGTAGCTTTTTGTGGTACAGATGACGTAGTTTAGTTTGTGATATTAACACTGTTTATCTTTTATATTACTACTATTCCAAAATAATATATAATGTGCTTAAGTTAAGGGTATTTTTTAATATGTTGGGGGGTAGGTCTTTGTGTCAAAAGTAGTCCACATTTTTTTATGAATTACTCGAGTTGTAGCTTGGTGAGATACTTAAGATATGCTGAAACTAGTATTTTATTAAGTTAAGATAGAACCGAAGTAGTATATGTCTTGGAACTGTATTTTGCTTACAGCCCTGGTACCTTACATTTTACAAATTAAGCATTGTACGCTTTCATTTGGGACTTATATAGCTGCAGAGTATTGAAGCGTGGAACTTGCAGCTTGTCTGATTTTGCTTAAGAAGGTCTGGTTTGGGGGTTTTCTCTTCAGCTCAATTTACACTTATTGTGTCCGTGTCACTACAAAGGTGAGTTTTTATTTTTTATTTAATTACAAATAGTTTGGAGATAATTCATTCAAGAGAAGGAGTATTTAGAGTATCGTTTTTTAATGTGTTTTTACGTGTTTTTGGGCATTTTGAAAAGTTTGCTTTTAGGCCTGGCACTTCATGTTTTAAAATTAAGCACTTGGTGTAGGCCTTTATTTGGTGCTTATGTGGCTGCAGAGTGCTAGAAATTTAAACGTGGTAGTTGCTGCTTGTTTGATGTTTGATAGGCAAGTTTGTTTATTTAA
Organism: Triturus cristatus; assembly: GCF_964204655.1. NCBI lineage: Eukaryota > Metazoa > Chordata > Amphibia > Caudata > Salamandridae > Triturus > Triturus cristatus. The sequence goes on from NC_140589.1 coordinate 47,702,347, forward strand.
TAGTTTGCAGACAATTTATTTGAGGGAAGGAGTATTTACAGTGTAGTTTCTCATGCTTTTGGGCATTTTTTCAAAGTTTTACTTTTAGCCCCAGCACTTCGGGCCATATGTAGGAAGCCCAATACCGGTCGGTAACGGCCGATTTTCGGTAAAAATCCCGTTACCGACCGGTATTCAGGCTTTTGGTATGTAGGGGGCACATTTCAGGATTCGGTAATTTACCGAATCGGTAAAATTACCGAATCGGTAATTTTACCGATTCGGTAAATACCGAATCCTGAAATGATATGTAGGGGGAGTGTGTGGGTGTCGTGGGGATTCGTTATTTACCACCAACTAAAAGTTGGTGGTAAATGATGAATGGCTGTGAAAAAGCATTTTTTTGCACTTAGAAGTGTGCAATGTGGCAGACATACATGCCCTTAGGGCATGTATGTGTGCCACATGTGCACACATGCAGGAATCAGGGGTGCAACAGGGTGTCACTGTGACACCCTGCCACCCTTGATTGTGCTCCCCCCATTACCAAATCGGTATTTACCGATTCGGTAATGGTAACTGGCTTCCCATTGATTCCTATGGGCCTCCTGGCCCATAGGAATCAATGGGAAGCCAGTTACCATTACCGAATCGGTAAATACCGATTCTAAATTACCGACCCATTCCGAATCGGTAAATATTACCGATGGATTACCTACATAGCATTTACCACTTCATAAATACCGAATCGGTAAAATTCGGTATTTATGAAGTGGTAAATGTTAGGCCACCTACATATGGCCCTTCATGTTTTACAAATTAAGCAACGCATGTAAGCCTTTATTTGGGACTTATGTGGCTGCCGAGTGCTGCAGTGTAGAATGTGGCAGTTTCTGCTTTGCTTTTAGCCCGGCACTTCATGTTTTACAAATTAAGCAACGCATGTAGGCCTTTTATTTGGGATTTATGTGGCTGCAGAGTGCTGCAGTGTAGAACGTGGCAGTTTCTGCTTTGCTTTTAGCCCTGGCACTTCATGTTTTACAAATTAAGCAGTGGGTGTAGGCTTTGATTTAGGACTTATGGCTGCAGAGTGCTAGAGCTTGGAACTTGCTGCTAGTTTGTTCTTTATTAGGCAAGTCCGGTTTGGTGCTTTTCTCTTAATCTGCATTTACACTTACTGTGTTTGAATCAAACATTGCATGCTTTTCGGGAAGCATCTAGGCCAGTGGTTCCCAAACTGGGGTCCAGGGACCCCCAGGGGTCCGTGACACATTCCCAGGGGGTCCGCAGGCAGCAGTTTTAAAAGCAATGCAAAGTTCCTTGTATAAACAGCTGTTTTTGGGCACCAATAAAAGTGTCAAGATAACTCCGATGATTAATGTACCTGCTGGAGAGAGATTGGGGGTTCGTCCAGTGGCAGCTTTGAGTCATCTTAGGAAGCCCAGATGGTTAATATGCCTGCTGCAAAAAATGTCTACCATGCATTTAAAAAATAAGTATTTTGTTTTGTGCATAGCTCAGTCAGTTCCTGCTTTTGCCAGAGACTCTTTTGTTATTATGCAGTTCACAAGTTCCAATTGCATTTAGCACAGTGAGCTATGAACTGACATTAAAGAGCTGCCAGCAAACTGCATGGTACAAGTTAGTAAGTTATGCTTTTTCCCCAGTCTTTCATTATCCCGATGCTGCTAAAAAGGTTTGTTTGGGTAGAAATAATTCCTTATTATTAAAGTCAATGCTAACCCCTGTGTTATGTTCTGAATCCTGAGTTTGTGCTCTCCAGACCAAGCACTCTTAAAACATGCCTACCAGTATGGATGACTTATGAATACTACACCTTGTAGTCCCCTTTGCCTTATGTAACATTTTCTAGTCACTGATTTACAGATGTATGATTCATTGTCTCTGTATGTTTGTGATGTAAAGTGCTCTGACACCCTACAGTGGTATGAGAGGTGCTATAAAACAAATTAAATACATGTGACAGTGGGGCTATGGAGAGATGAGCGGCACTGTTGGAGGGTAGTAGTGAGGGAATCAATGAAGATTGACAAAAGATTGTTGTATGCTGGTGCATAGTAAGGTCATTATTTCAATTCAATATATGACAAATGTGTTGTAAAATGCACCATTTTCCCCCAAATTTTCTTGGGGGAGAGGCCCCCAATGCCCCCTTTGTAGTGGTCAGACTCACTCGCTGCACTTGGTGTGCAATGTATGGGGACTAGTCTGACAACATTTGTCAGAGCAGCTTTAAGTTTCCAGTCTAGCCTTGGTAGGAGCAGGAGCCCCGGGCTGTGAAATAAAACCAAACAATGAAAAGTTAGTCGTGAGATGCAGCACCAACCTTCCCATTAGGATTTTTCTATTTTTGCAAATATTTTAATATAAAAATACAAAAATCTTTAGTAATTTAAGTCTAGTCTTTTTTTGATGTGCATACGTGTGTGTTTTATTTTCTTCGAATTACAGTTTTACTGTTTGACATTTAAATCATACAAAATTGCCTGGGGGTCCCCGGCTGCCAGTAGTGACTCAATGGGGGTCCTTAGGAGTGAAAAGTTTGGGAACCACTGATCTAGGCAGATAGAGCTGAAGAAAGTCTAATGTGACCAAATAGGCAGGTTTTGTGGTTGTTGCTATAGGACTGAATAATTTTTAATTTAATTGCAAATAGTTTGAAGACAATTCATTCAAGGAAATGAGTATTTAGACTCTACTTTGACATCGCGTTTTTGACATGATTTTGGGCATTTTTTTACATTTTGCATTTAGACCTGGCACTTTATGTTTTACAAAGTAAGCACTGGTTGTGTAGGCCTTTATTTGGGAACTGAGTGACTGCAGAGTGCTGAAGAGTAAAACGTGGCAGTTGCTGTTTGTTTGATTTTTCATAAGCAAGTCTGCTTATTTAATTACAAATAGTTTGCAGACAATTAATTTAAAGGAAGGATTATTTTGAGCCTAGTTTCTTATTGCGTTTTTTAACGTGTTTTTGGGCACTTTTAGAGTTTTGATTTTATCCCCTGCACTTCAGGTTTTACAAATTAAGCACTGGGTGTAGGACTTTATTTAGGACTTATGTTGCTGCAGAGTGCAGGAGAGTAGACCATAGCAGCTGCTGCTAGTACTGCAGCGTAGACCTTGGTGCTTGTTTGATTTTGGATAGGCAGGTGCGGTTTAGGAGTTTTCTTTTCAGCTGATTTTACATTTATTGGGTTTGTTTCGCTATAGAAGTGTTATGGCATTTTTGACGTGTTTTTGTGGATTTTTAAAGTTTTGCTTTTAGCCCCAGTACTTTATGTTTTTACAAACTAAGCACTGGAGGTAGGCCTTTATTTGGGAATTCTGTGGCTGCAGAGTGCTGTAGAGTAGAACTTGGCAGTTTCTGCCTTGCTTTTAGCCCCGGCACTTCATGTTTTACAAATTAAGCACAGGGTGTAGGCCTTTATGTGGTACCTATGTGCTGGAGAGTAGAACGTGGCATTTGCTGCTTGTCTGATTTTTAATATGCAAGTCTGGTTATTTAATTGCAAATAGTTTGAAGACAATTAATTCAAGGGAAAAAGTATTTTGAATCTACTTTGTCATCGCATTTCTGAGGTGTTTTTGGTCATTTTTAAAGTTTTGCTTTTAGCCCAAGCACTTTGGGCCATATGTAGGAAGCCAAATACCGGTCGGTAACAGCCGATTTTCGGTAATTATCCCGTTACCGACCGGTATTTTGGCATTTGCTATGTAGGGGGCATATTTCAGTATTCGGTAATTTACCGAATCGGTAAAATTACCGAATCGGTAATTTTACCGATTCGGTAAATACCGAATCCTGAAATGAGATGTAGGTAACACTCTAATGAGTGTTGTGAGGGAACTGAAATTCGGTATTTAACACCAAATATAGGTTGGTGTTAAATACCGAATACATTGCAAAAAGCAATATTTTGCTGAAAAAAGAGTGCCATGTGGCAGACATACATGCCCTTAGGGCATGTATGTCCGCCATATGTGCACACATGCAGGAATCAGGGGTGCAACAGGGTGTCTATGTGACACCCTGCCACCCTTGAATGTGCTCCCCCCATTACCGATTCGGTATTTACCGATTCGGTAATGAGGCATACCTTCCCATTGATTCCTATGGGCCTCCAGGCCCATAGGAATCAATGGGAAGGTATGCCTCATTACCGAATCGGTAAATACCGATTCGGTAATTACCGAATTTCTCCGATTCGGTAATATTTACCGAATGATTACCTACATACAAGTTACCACTTCTTAAATACCGAATAGGTAAAGTTCGGTATTTAAGAAGTGGTAAATTGTATGCTACCTACATATGGCCCTTTAAGTTTTACAAATTAAGCAGTGGGCGTAGGCTTTTATTTGGGACCTATGTGGCTGCAGAGTGCTAGAGCTTGGAACTTGCTGTTTGTTTGTTCTTTGATAGGCAAGTCCGGTTTAGTGCTTTTCTCCTATTCTGCAATTTCACTTATTGTGTTTGTATCAAAGGTTACATACTTTTTGGGGAGCAGCTAGACAGAAAGAGCTGGAGTAAGACTAATGTGACCAAATAGGCAGGTTAGCATATCAAAAACTACAACACTAAACTCATGGCATTTCCAAAGCTTGTTTCTTTCTACGCACAGCATACAATGATGATTTGCAGCAGTTTCGGCACTGGGTTTCGTCGGCTCTGACAATGCATCTCTGACCGAACCAACACTCTCCCTTCCATTCAAGCACCTGAACATTCACATAGCTCTAATTGGCTCTCACAGCTCTGATGGTGCATTTCTGCCCTGACCAAATGCCTCCCTTGCCATTCAAGCACCTGAACATTCACATAGCTTTGATTGGCTCTCACAGCTCTGATGGTGTATCTGTGCTCTGACCAACAGCCTTCCTTGACATTCAGGCACCTGAACATGCACACAGCTCTGAGTGGACATCATAGCTCTGATGGTGCATCTCTGCCCTGATCAACAGCCTCCCATGCCATTTAAGCACGTGGCCATGCACACAGCTCTAACTGGCCAACATAGCTCTGATGGTGCATCTCTGCCCTGACCAGCAGCCTCCTTTGGCATTCATGCATGTGGCCATGCACACAGCTCTGATTGGGGCTCATAGCTCTGATGGTGCATCTCTGCCCCGAACAACCGACTCCTTTGCCATTCAAGAAGGTGGTCATGCATACAGCTCTGACTGGCTCTCACAGCTCTGATAGTGCATATCTACCCGGACCAACAGCCTCCCTTGCCAATTAAGTATGTGGTCATGCACACAGCTCTGATTGGCGCTCATAGCTCTGATGGTGCATCTCTGCCCCAACCAACCGACTCCTTTGCCATTCAAGCACGTGGCCATGCACACAGCTCTGATTGGCACTCACAGCTCCGATGGTGCATCTCTGCCCTGACCGATAGCCTCGTTTACCGTTCAAGCATGTGGCCTTGCACACAGCTCTGATTATACACCTGGCTCCTGCCTGTCAGCCTGCCTGCTTTTCAAGATGTGGGTCTACATACTGATCACCTGGTGCACCTCAACCGTCACCTAAATCACTGTTGCCCTGCACACGCCATCACTGCTCTTGTACCAGACATGGCTCGAGGGGAGCCATTTGCATGACAGGCTGAGATGAGGTAAGAGCCGCCTGCAGAGATGCGTTGTGCGCTGCATTTTTCAGGAGATAGCAATGACATGACAACTTTGATGGTAAATGCACTGGACGGAGAGAGATGTGATTTGTCTCGTCTCCATTTTGACTCTTGATAAGGCAAAACAGAAGGAAAGTGTTCCCGCTGCAACGCACAGCGTATAACATGAATACCATAGATTTGGATGTGATGTAGACTGCTCAGGGGGTCACTGGTTTTTGAAGAGACTCTTTTGTTACTTGGAGGTCATAAGATGCAGTCCTGTTCCAGCACATACGGCTGTCAATGGGCATCAAGGCGCTGCATGCAAACTGCAAGCACAGGTTTAGAACCATATTGGTTTTATCTCAATCTTTTGTTATTTTACAATTGCTTAAAAGGATCCTTCTGATTAGTAATACAATGCTGTTATTATGTCACCCCCATTCAGGCAGTTAAGATTCAAATCCTGAGTTTGTGGGGTGGATTTACCAACACGTTGCGTCTGGTTTATTTCACAAACGTGACACAAACTTGGTGAAAACTGTTATTTTAGGGTTTTCTTTCAAGTGCGAATCCCTAATTGCATTGGAAAGAAGTCCTAAAGTAACACAAATTCGCACTGTGCACTACTTTGCGTCAAGGAGGCAGGCCATGGGTGGTAAATGGAGGTTCCTGTGCACCTACATATGAATTTGACACTAACCGCAATCTACTAACTTTGGTAGAAAGAGATTTGCCTAAAGAATTGACATCTCCTCAAAGCCCCATAGTATCTGGCATCAATTCACTTTTGGAACCTCTCAGCCAATTCAGTGATTTCTTTTTACGCCCTCTGGTTCAATCAACACCGGCGTACCTCAAAGACACCCGCGATGTTCTCAATCTCATCCAATTGATCAACGAAGAGAACACAGAGGACATCAACTTATTGATCACCCTCGATGTCGAGGCATTATACACCAACATCCCCCAGGATGCTACCATCGAGGTCACCAATAACCTTCTGAGAGAATCGGAGCTCCCCACCAACACGCCGGCGGAGTTCATTACAGCTCTCATCTCGATGGCCCTTACCAACAATTTTTTCAGGTACAAGTCCTCCATATACCATCAGGTCCAAGGTACCAGTATGGAGAGTACCTTCGCTCCCAGTCTGACAGGCCTGTACATGGCACATTTTGAGGCTACCTACATCTTCACTGACACAAACCCCTTCAATGAGAATCTTGTCACATGGAAACGCTACATCAATGACATTCTGATCCTTTGGAGGGGCCCTGGTACCCTAGCGAAGACCTTCCATGAATGGATTATTAACCAGGACCCTCACCTACGCTTCACCATGACGGCGAGTACGAAGGAGATCCCTTTCTTGGACCTCATGATCAGCATTGAGAATGGAGTGCTGCACACCACCACCAACAAGAAAGACACAGATTGCAATAGCCTTCTTAGCTACAAGAGTTTCCCTCCGAAAGCTTTGAGAGAAAATTTACCCTACGGCCAATTCTTGAGGATTAGATGCAATTGCAGCAGGATTCATGAATTTGAATCCCAAGCTAATCATTTGACCAAGAACCTTATGGAGAGACATTACCCAGGTGAGGTCATCAGCAAAGCCAGAAAACGGGCCAGGAACAATACAAGAGAAGGTCTTCTGGATACAAGGACGTCTAAAACAAATGATCTCATAACCTGTGTAACAACCTTTACCCCTTTCTCCATCCAAATCAAGAAGATCATCAACCGGAACTGGAGAATTCTCAACAGCAACACCCTGGCCATCGAACCACCCCGGTTTGCTTTCAAAAGAACCACCAACCTCCGTGATCAATTGGTACACACACGCCCCCTTACACCACAAGTAACCAGGGAAACTACCCTGTGGAACATTCCGGCCATAACAGGACACTATCCCTGCGGGAACTGCGGCGCATGCTCCTCCACACAGCACACTAAGTCACTCCAACTAGGGAACTTCCGATGGGAACAACGCAGACACACAAACTGCAACACCACGAATTGTGTGTATCTCATCACATGCCCCTGCACCTTGTATTACATCGGCATGACCACCAGAGCAGTAAAAACTAGGATCAGCGAGCATAAAAGCACAGTGCGACGAGCACGCTCAGCCACCAAACTTACTAATCATTTTTTGGAAAAAAAACACCCGTGTGAGGCTATCCAGTGGACTATCCTAGAGTCCAATCCTGGTTGGAACAGTAACTCCCTATTCAGACGTGAACAACGGTGGGTCCACCCCCTCCAGACCAATACCCAGGGCCTCAACGACGAAATCCCCTGGACAGAGTTATAATTCACCCAAAAATTAACACCAGAGCAGTGTCCCTCTGGAAGAACTCGTTTACCTCTTTGCGAACTCCTTCACCCAGTATCTGACTCCCACACTGTGACCCCACCTCTCCCTACCTTTGGTAGGCTGAATGTTGCATTTAGAACCTGTGTGTACTTTGATATACACTATATTCCACACTTCCACTAGTTAGTGGTTTTTCTCATAATTGCCACCTCGGGCCGTGGGTATGCTCTTGCTTCACAATATGAGGTTATCTCACCTCCGGTGCCCAACCTCCTCTTTAGTATTGGGCTCATTTACCTACATGACAGAACATTGGGTCACTAACACACGCTACTCTTTCTTGCTCAAAGAAACACAGCGCCATCAATTCTCTATTAACACAATTTTAACAGGCCTCCATGGTGCGCGTGCTCGCAGCAACACAGCGCCATCAATTTTCTATTAATACAAGTCAAACAGACCTCCTTGGTGCACGTGCGCACCACCGCACTTCAGTGGCACATGACTTGCACATGCGCTGTCTAAACCTCCAACTGATTGGGCACCACGTGATCGACCCGGAAGTGGGCGGCTCCCATGTCACCGCAGCAAAGTTAAAAGAAACAGCACAGCCCTCTAGCCCTCTACCTACGAGCAGGCGTCCAAACAGGGTAGGCTATCTACGCCGACACCCGAGTAAAACCGTGAGTAACTAACAACTGTGCTGCCTCGAGTCACTTTGCAGTTTACCTTTGCACGATAATGCTACGTTTAGAATGAGACGACGCAACGCACGTCTCCTGCTGTCTCCTTTCTCCTCCCTGACACGGCGTCTTTTTTGACAACCACAGCCCAAGAATGTGCGGGCATCCTACGTCATTAGCTCATGGAGACACATTATCTCCGTATTTAGGTTAGCCAATCACTACCTGATTAGCTCTGTGCTCAGCAACTTTTTTCTTTGTCATAGAAATATGTTTAGAGACCTGACCAAGTATCCGCCATGCCTCTCATACCACACCACGATATTGGGAACAAACCAAGTGTGGCTACGAGGCATTGCATACCACCAGGCGTGTCTCTACCAGTGCTTCACCTAAGGTGTTTTTACCTGCTGCCGCGACCTGGTCCGGGGCGATACACGTGCTGTGGGGGGATTTCATCCCTTGAGCCCGGGCACTACCCCTGTGCTAGGGGTAATGGGTTTGAATTTCCTCCCCCTCCACTCCGCCCCGCTATGGTTGATGACGCAGCTCCCCTTGGGTGATTAGACTGCTTTTTAGACCATTTATACATAGTGTCTCTCACTACTGCTTTTGAATGCTTCCCCTGGACCATTGTTGTCAGGGCTAACATACCACAGGACAGAGAACAAACTATCCTGACCCCTATGTGTTGTATCTCTCCCTTTCTCCTCTTGTTTCCACAGGTCATTCTCTTAGGGGGCACTGATCTACTTAGGATCGATTAAAGCCATTGACTAGTAGCTTAAGGCTTCCTCCTCTCCCCCCTATTAAGTTCTAAGTGGGCTAATGTTACCCCACTCATAACATACACGTTCGTGCACTCACCACGCTCCACTCACACTTTTGGTCCTGAAGAAACGCCAAGGATTGTTCAGACTGTTTCAGGCGTGAAACATGTCGACCTTAACATAGTTATCCGGGCACATTGCGCCCATGCTGGTAACATCTAACCTACGGGTTTTTTTACTTTGCCAAGGGTACATCTTCATTAAAAACTCTTTGACAACCCTTAGGCATTTTTAATTCGCACGCACTGTCGCTCACGCCCAACCTGTTACCCACACACCCGCATGCATCCATCGGCAGCTCTCTAAAAGATCTCCGTCAAAGAGACCCTTCGGGGGACCCGTAGGGCATTGCACCGCCGGCCCGACGAGGAGCAACTGCCCGATGATGAAGCATGACATCCCTTGGGATGTGTGAGGGCAACAAGAGACAATTTGTGTCTCTCCCCATCCCTTGACTCGGCATCTCTCTTTCCTTCTTTTCCCTATTTCTCTCTCTTTTTTGTCCTCCCATTTTTGGGGACTACGTGTTGACTTTTTGCATACACCAATCCTGGAACAGTGCCCCTTGTTTGATTTACATATCTCCTCAAAGCAGGCATAACGTTTTCAGAAAATATGTATTTTCTCCAAATCTTCCCAAATGTGCATGTTACTGCACCATACAGCACACAAAGACAGTGGTAAAGTGTTAAACTTTCTCAAAGCATACAATTGTGTGCTGGAAGGGTAACCTTCTATTATAGCACCAATGTTTGACATCTTGCACACACCCTTGTGCTATAGTGCCAAGGTCTGTGCACAGGCACAAGGCAGCTTAAGGTGCACCAGCACTGGAGGAGTGAGTAATAGCACCATATTTTAGTAGATATGGGGCTGTTGTACTCTCTTCTTTTCATGCAACGCAGCGCAGCAACTGTAGTTACTGCGCTGCATGAAAACATAGTAAATCTGCCACTTTGTTTCTCCAGAAAAAGCACTCTTTGTCTTGTTTGTGATTTGGGAAGGTGACACACAGGGCGCCAATGACTTTGTGATTGCATTGAATACAAATAAATTAAATTTGCAATTCACAGCGAGCATAAGTGCAACAAAGTAAGCTTTTTAGATACAATGATCTATGTGGACAATAACAAAATTTAATCTAAATTTTTCTGCAAAAAAAACGCGGGAAACTCGACGTTGCACGCGAGCAGTTCCCATGCCAGACACTTAATAAATAGCATCCCCGATGGGGAGATGCTTTGTCTGAGGCGGATTAACAGCAATGAGAAGGACCTTACGGAGGCACAGGCTAACAGTAAAATCAGGTTCCTAGAGAGAGGATATTCAAGAAAGACAATTGACAGTGCCATTTTAAAATCTAAGCGCTATGATAGATATCAGTTATTAACATCAAAACAACTAAACTCAGGAACTGAGATGGTGCAGCGCACAAATAGTGAGGGAGTAAACGAACAGACAGAACAATTCAGATTCATTATTCAATATAGCCAGATGACATTTGAGATGTCATCAGTGATGTCATCAGTGATGTCACTGACCATGTCATGAGTGATGTAATATGTGGCGTCATCACCAGTGCATTGCGGGCGCGCGAGTTATAGTTAGCTCAACTAACTATAACGGGCAAATTTCTCTGGTTTTATATGAATCAAATGTCCAACTAACTATAACGTCCCTGAAACCTATGGTTTTTTCAGTGAATTTCTAAGGTTTTTTAAATGCTAATTCCTAATTATAACATCTGTAAAACCTATGGTTTTTTCAGTGAATTTCAAAGGTTTTTTAAATGCTAATTCCTAACTATAACGTCTGTAAAAGCTATGGTTATTGTCAGTGAATTTTGAAACTTTTTAAAATGTTAATTTCATATTTTAATATTTATAAAACTTATATTTTTTCTATTTTTTTGTGTGTAATATTTTGGAATTCTATTATCCTTTTTTTAAATTAATTAAAAAAAATATGTACTGTTTTATATCTTCCCCAAAAAGTATCTATACCTTTTTTTTTTTTTTTGAGAAAACTGAAGTCCCGTACCGGTAGTGTACCAAGCTCCATCAGCACGCAAATCCTATCCGCCATATTGCTAAACTCGTAAAGGATGCGCATTTCGTAGCCGACGGGTTCGTGGCACCGCGTCCCGCGTAACATCATATACGAATGTGGTCGAATCAGCTGCTACTTTCGTATGCGACGGGTACGCAGTACCAAGCCGCCCTTACATCATGTACGTAGGGGGTCGCTCCCGCTGCGCGTTGCATATGCGACAAGTGCATGCTGCCAGGCCCTGTGTTACGTCATAGACGTATGGTGTCGCACCGGGAATGTCATTCCCTCATTTTTTTTGTCTCAAAACTATATCGAAATAAGTTTAAAGTGTATATGTGAACAAGCGATAATCTAAAATATTTTAAACATTTATATATTTCTAACTGTAATAAACTTATATTAGGGTAAATATATTTTCTCAAAATCGCGTCGGGTGCGGCCTCCTTGCGCGCTCGGTGCGCGATTACCATGTGACCTTAAAGAAAAGCATTTGATTGGTTCAAAACATTTCCCATTGTAACAGTTGGAGGACCCCATCTATTTTTGTCATTCTCTCTACAGCGTTTGATGAGAGACTCCTCTTCTGCTTACAGAGCTTTTTTGAAAACATTTTGCTATGTACACATATCTGACACTACACACAACATGCAACCATCATCTTCATCAATATTCATGCTCTGTAAAGTAGCCTTCCATCTGTGATAGCCATGCATCTAAAAGCTACATAACAGAGGTTTTCCCCACTGCCAGAGGTAACATGGTTGCATACGCTGTCCACAGCACAATGTAACGTGGTACGGCCCAGGGGCAGTATCATGCATAGATAATGAACACCTGGACACAGATAGATAGTGGAAGTGGCTACAGGCACGTGCGCTCGACTCCTTTTTATTACCAGGGTCACATATCCAGTGACGTCTGTGCTGAATGCGTGTGGGGTGAGTGTAAACCAGCCCTCAGGGAATGGATGCTGCTAGCATCAACTACAACAGTAATAATTGGATCACACACAGAGGTTCAATAATAATAGGGTCAATAGTTTGTGCTGCAGTCAGGTAGGGACACTAGATGTGAAATAATATAAAAAAGATTCTATCGTAAAAGAACCATAACTTGTGGTATACTGAGATACAGGCAGTAGATCTGAAATAATACACATAAAGATTGTATCATAAAGGGTCCATCAGGTCTAGTGCACTCAGATAGCCACATCAAAAGCATTCAGCATGTGCACAGCCAGCGATGATGCGTGCTGAGGGCGGGCCGTACTAGGAACAATGTCTGTTGCCTACAGGACTGCCTCATCTGCAATAGCGACTCGATCTGAATTGTAAACACTGCTGTCTGTAGTGTAGGCCAGAGAGCGGTCAGCAAGGGCCCACAGCCACGTGGCGTTGACTTGAGCTGTCCTGTTTGTCATACGCGAAGCAACAAAAACCGTGTGCGGACCCTGTGATGATGCGTATGCGAGGTGCGAACAGAGCGCACTGGAGCAATGTCTTTTGCCTACAGGACTGCGTCATCTACAATAGCGACTCGATCTGAATTGTGAACACTGCTGTCTGCAGTGTAAATTGAAGGCAATAGTGAGCACAGTCTTCCATGAATACTTTTTCTCACTTCCTATTCACAAAATACAACAACATAAATTACAAAAAACTTTGCAATAAATAAATCAAAACAATTCGAATTGCGATCTCTGCTGTCCACAGTGTAGACTGTTATTCAGTGTTCTTTACCACTACCAAGAAGAATTTGGTCATTGTACTAGACCTATCAGTCATCTAAAAAAAGTTCTTCAAGCATGTATACTAAAAGGCTATTGTGTATATTTCAATAGACGTTGTAGTTAGTTGCCTACTGGATTCTGTAGTTAAACAATCACCACTCGATCTAAATTGTGGGCCCTGCTGATTGCAGTGTAGGCCAGAGGCAGTGGTCATTAACGCCTCACAGCCACGTGCCGTTGGATTCGAAAGCAAGGAGTTGGTTGCACCTGATTGGAGGGGGTTGTGAGAAGTTGGCCTGATATGTAGTGCTCACTATTCTAGTGATCACTGTGTATCATTCCAAACAACCCTTATTGATGATTGGTTGTAAGTCAACCTTATAGACCAGCTATCCTAGTAGCGTGGATACGAGCAGTCTTAGGCTAAACTCTAGAGGGCGTGTTAAGCCAGCTGTTTACCATCACATATACCCCTTGAACACCAAGTGAAAGGGCACCACACAAGTTGTTATGAAAATAAAGGATATTTATTTATAACAAGACTACCCTGGCTCTTTATGAGTCAGGGAGCTAAGCACAATACAAAACTCTTAGGAAAATACTTCTGGTTGCACAATTTACACAAATGCCCGAGGGCACGAAACCATTACACTGCAAGTGGAAGGGGAGAAGTTAGAAAGTTTAAAGTTACTGATTCCGGAGTGATCCGATCAGTGGGACTAAACGAAAAAGGAACTGGACACTTGTAAAGCGAACCTGCGATGGAGCACCGAAATGCTCGAGTTACCTAGCCCAGAGGCTGCGACTGTGGAAGGTTCGGCAAGATGTCGGAAGTTCTCGTTGTAGTCTCAGGAGCCTGAAAGAAGAGTTGCTGGCAGGCGACCAGTGTCGATGTTCAGCGAGATCCAAGCCTGGATCGGTGATGAAGGAAACCTGAAAGCAGAGGGGACTCAGTTCTCAACCGCTAGCCAGCGATCGGGTGGGCACCAGGAGGGTACCGGCTGAAGTCACCTCGACCAGGTGAGTGGTTGACGTCGGACTCGGCTGTTCCTCGGACCAGGAGGCGCGTCGGCGACCAGGATGGAGGGCGAGCTGTCGCACGCAGGTGTCTGCTGTCGATGAGGCTGGGCCCAGGAATGGGGCAGCGGATCTTGGCAGTGGCAACCCACGCGGTGGAGTCAAAATGGCATCTGGAGTGGACCAGGAGGCTCCGAGGTACTCCTCTGTTGAAGGGGAGCAAGGGCCAGTCTGGAGCAACCAGACCAGTGATGAAACAAACGTGGTGCGTCGTGAGGAGGGCCACAAGCCGGTCGGCGAGTGGTCGGACAACGCGGTGAACAGCAAGGAGCAGAAGGGCCCCCACGCAGATCTCGTGGATGCTGGGGAGGCGGACTTCGGTGCTGGAGCTGCTCAGGGTTAGGGCTTCTCAAACCCTAGGTGCACTCACTCGAGGATCCCTCGGTGGGCGTGCTAGATAAGCGTCGTGCAGGTTCTGAAGATGGCCGGTCCCGCCGGTCTCGTCACACCTACGGCTCTCAGCTGGGCTGATGAGGTAGGTAAAAGGTCAGAGATGGCAGGGAACTCGGGTCTCGTCGAGCTGGGCAGTCTTGATCCGTAGGAGAGACTTACAGCAAACCGCAAGCGCTTAGGTGGTGCCTGCTGGTGCAGGGTGGCTACTCCTTAGCCACAAGGGAGAGTCTTCAGAAATAGTCAAGAGTTCCTTTCGTGGAAAGTAGTTCAAGATTCAGAATTATCCAATTTGGGAAGGGGACTCGCTCCTACCTTTATTATAAGAAAAGGGGCTGGCCCGTGACTAGGTTCTACCTATGGGTGGAGCCAGGAGGGGGGTGGTTACACCCCTCTCCTTTGTCCAGCTTCGCCCCAGCTCAGGGGCTGGTGTGCCCCCGAAACTGGTTTGAGCCGGGCTATGCACAGTGAGCACCGGGGTGCCACTGGCAATCACCTTCCTTTCAGCCCTGCCTACCTGGGATACACAAACCCTGTCTGGGATGGTGCCAACACCGCCCTCGACAGGAAACCCTTTGTCCAAGCTCCCCTCGCTGGAAGGTCTCCCAGCAGCAGGAGGTCAGACTTGTGTCTGGTGGCAGCATCCATTTTGTGATGCTGAGGCTTGAGTCAACTTTAACCGGGGTTCAAGGTTACTTCCATGTCGTGCCCCTCTAAAAGGGGGGAATGCTAACCCCGTCGCCAGAACTGGTGAGGGGTTCGTATTCCAATTCGTATGACACCTTACTCGACATGTGTAGGTGATGCGATGCCAAAGTTAGCAAATAACCGCGAGGATTATAATGCATTTAAAAGTAGTTGGCCCGCGTCACCATGGAACGGCTATTAGGACTTGGTTCCGCAAGCCGTCGACGGGCTCAGCTCGCGCCAGAGCACCGTCCCACATGATTCCCTGCACTCTGCCTTCAGGATTGATAAGGCCTGCCATAGGAGTGACTGATAGGAATCCATGTGTCCATTTTAGGGTTAGGTGTAGGAATACTACACCTACAGCAACGGGTGACTACACCACGTTGCCCCAGCTGTCGTGCAGCCAGTTGTGTCAGATTTGGGCGGCCATTCCAGGGGTGGCATAATACATGCTGCAGCCCCTGGTAGGCCCTGGGTACACCGATGCCATGGATACCTGTGGTATGCTGAGACAGGGACTGACAAGGCGGCCCAGTTCCAATTGGTGGATGCACCTAATGTACATGTGTTTAATTTCGAGAGAGAACAGCTAGGCCGTGGGTCTGATTGGCAGGCCCACAGCCGGGGAAAGTCATAAACCAATGAAGCAAAAGCAAAAAATCTGGGTGATCATAGGATTGCAGACCCTACTCTCCTACATGACCCCCCCCCCAAACTTTGGGACAATAAGCTAACCTTGACCAGGTGAGTCTTCTTGCTCTAAGTGGAAATTACCTGGAGAGCCCATCTGCATTGCCATGATCAGTGCCAGGTCTATGCTCCACTGTGAAGTCCATCCCCTGTAGGGAAATGGACCACCTAAGTAGTTTGGGGTTTTCACCCTTCATTTGATTTAGCCACAAGAGGGGCTTATGGTCGGTCTGAATCTTGAAGTGAGTGCCAAACAAGTATGGCCTCAACTTCTTCAGGGCCCAAACCACAGCAAAGGCCTCCCTCTCAATAGCTGATCAATTCTTCTCTCTGGGGGTCAGCCTCCTGCTAATAAAAGCTATGGGCTGGTCATGACCATCAAAATTCAGTTGAGATAGAACAGCTCCCACACCCAGCTCCGAAGCGTCTGTTTGGACAATGAATGGTCTGGAGTAGTCTGGACTCTTTAGGATAGGTGCTGTGCACATGGCCTGCTTTAGGTCATCGAATGCCTTCTGACAGCTTGCTGTCCACTGAACTTTTTTTGGCATCTTTTTACTTGTCAGGTCGTTTAGCGGGGTCACAATGGATCCATAACTTCTGACAAACTTCCGGTAATAACCAGTCATGCCCAAGAAAGCTCGAACCTGAGTCTGGGTGGTTGGAGGAGCCCAGTCCTGGATGGCCTGTATTTTGCTCTCCAATGGTTGAACCTGGCCTCCACCTACAAGGTGGCCCAGGTATACAACCTGTGTCTGCCCTATCTGGCACTTAGTGGCCTTGATAGTGAGGCCTGCCTTTTGCAGGGCCTCTAACACTTTCCTCAGGTGGACCAGGTGATCCTCCCAGGTGGAGCTAAAGACAGCGATATCGTCCAGATACGCCGCGCAGAAGTCGTCCAACCCAGTGAGAACTCGATTCACCAGCCTTTGGAAGGTGGCAGGTGCATTTTTCAAACCAAAGGGCATTACCACGAACTGATAATGCCCACCCGGGGTGGAAAATGCTGTTTTGGGCTTGGCCTCCTCAGCTAACCTGATTTGCCAATACCCAGCTGTCAGGTCAAACGTACTTAAGTAGCTGGCCGAAGCCAACCGGTCGATAAGTTCGTCTGCTCTTGGTATTGGGTGGGCGTCAGTCTTAGTGACTGCATTGAGACCTCTGTAGTCCACGCAAAACCTCATCTCTTTCTTACCGCCCTGGGTGTGAGGTTTCGGCACGAGAACTACGGGACTAGCCCAGGGGCTGTCCGAGGGTTCAATGACTCCCAGCTCCAACATTTTCTGCACCTCCGTCTTGATGCAGTCTCTGACATGATCAGGTTGCCGATAGATTTTACTCTTTACGGGCAGACTGTCCCCAGTGTCGACCTCATGGGTACACCAATTGGTCTGACTGGGCGTCAGAGAGAACATATGTCGAAAGGATTGAAGAACCTGTTTACAATCCTTTTGTTGATGTCCAGAGAGGCTGCCACAAAAGACAACACCATCTACTGACCCATCGTCAGGGTTCTGAGAGAGCAGGTCTGGGAGAGGGTCACTCTCCTCCTCCTGTCCCTCGTCTGTGGCCATGAGCAAGCCCATGCCCTCCCTGTCGACATATGCCTTGAGCCTGTTTACATGGAGCACCCTGTGGGGGCTCCGGGGAGTTCCCAGGTCTACCAAGTAGGTGACCTCTCCCTTTTGCTCAATGATCGTGTGGGGCCCAGACCATTTGTCTTTGAGTGCTGCTGGGGCCACCGGCTCCAGCACCCACACCTTCGGTCCAGGCTGGTACACAGTCAGGACAGCCTTTTGGTCGTGCCAAGCTTTCTGTAATTCTTGGCTCGCCTCAAGGTTTTTAGACGCCTTTTCCATGTACTCCGCCATCCGCGAGCGGAGACCGAGTACATAGTCCACAATGTTCGATGCCGGCTTTCTGAGAGGTCTCTCCCATCCTTCCCTTACCAAACAAAGGGGTCCCCTTACAGGATGTCCGAACAGAAGCTCAAAAGGGCTGTAGCCAACCCCCTTCTGCGGGACCTCTCTGTAGGCGAACAAGAGGCAGGGTATCAGGACATCCCATCTCCGCCAAAGCTTTTCAGGTAGTCCGTGAATCATCCCTTTTAGGGTCCTGTTGAATCTCTCAACAAGCCCATTGCATTGTGGGTGATAGGGTGTGGTGAACTTGTAGTTGACACCACACTCCTTCCACATTGCAGTCAGATATCCCGACATGAAGTTTGCACCTCTGTCTGAGACGACCTCCTTAGGGAAGCCCACTCTGGAGAACACTCCAAGTAGGGCCCGTGCCACCACAGGTGCTGTAGTGGTCCTAAGTGGAATAGCTTCAGGATACCTAGTGGCGTGGTCCACCACCACCAGTATAAACTTGTGCCCTGATGCTGTCTGGGGTTCCATTGGTCCGACAATGTCGATCCCCACTCGTTCAAAGGGTACCCCCACCACCGGTAGTGGTATGAGGGGGGCCTTTGTCGTGCCACCTGACTTACCGCTGGCTTGGCAAGTGACACAGGAGCGGCAAAACTCCTTCGTATCTTCGGACATGTGGGGCCAGTGAAAGTGTGGAACAATTCTGTCCCAAGTCTTATTCTGGCCTAAGTGACCTGCAAGGGGAATCTCGTGGGCCAAGGTAAGAAGGAAACCTCTCAGAGACAAGGGGATGACCAGCCTCCTGGTCGCACCAGGTATGGGGTCTCTTGCCTCGGAGTACAGGAGTCCATCGTCCCAGTACACCTTGTGGGTACCTGTGGCGTTCCCTGCAGCCTCAGCAGCAGCCTGCTGTCTGAGGGGTTCAAGGGAGGGGCAGTCTAACTGTGCCTTCCCCAGGTCTTCCCTGGAGGGTCCCCCTGAGCCCAGAAACTCAACCTGACCAGGTTCAAGCTCTTTCGGCTCAGTTTCCCTCAGTTCTTTAAGGTCAGCCTCCTCAGAGACTTGATCCACGACCTGGGGCAAGGGGGAAGGCGAAGCCTTACCCTTACTGCTCCTCTTCTTGGAAGGTGTCTGGTCCGTTCTTCCAGGATCCAGCACCTGTTCAGTGGGGCACCTTTTGGCCTGTGACCTGGTCACAGCAAGGACATGTGCTGGCAAGCCTAACATTTCCATGTGAGTCCTCTGCTCCACTTCTGACCATTGTGACGTTTCCAAATCATTGCCCAACAGACATTCTACGGGGAGGTCTGTACTAACCACAACCTTTTTCGGGCCACTTACCCCTCCCCAGGAGAAATCAACAACCGCCATACTGTGATTGGTAGTGTCGTTGCTGGCATTGGTCACTAGGTAACTGGTACCTAGCATGATCTGTCCAGGGTCCACAAAGTTAGGCGTCACCATGGTGACACTGGCACAAGTGTCCCTGTAGGCCTGAGCCACTTTTCCATTAATCAAAGGTGTCTGTCTGTATTTGCCCAAAGTATTGGGACTGGCATCAGGGGACATATCCATATCCCCTGTACAGACAAGGACGGCCTGAGTGAGTGTGCCGACTAAGTCGTCACTCCCCTCGGTTCCCAAGGTTAACCCAACTAATGCCTTGGGAGGCGCACTACCACTGCTGACTGTACTAGGGGGTGCAGGTGCCTTAGGGGCTGCAGTGGTAGGAGTTTGCCCTCCTTTCTTGGTGCACTCACTAAACCAGTGAGTCTTACTTTTACAGTATTGGCACCACCTTTTTGACTGGCCTTCTTGATTCTTCTTCTTCTGTGAAGCCTGACCCCCACCCTCTTTGGTTTGTTGGGGACCTGTCGAAGACTTCTGGTCATTTTGTTCATTCTTGTTACTACCCTTCTGGTCTGCTTTCTTCTGACCACCCTGGTTCTGGTTCTGGTTCTGGTTCTGCTTGACCCTTGTTCTGACCCATCTGTCTGCCTTCTTTCCCAATTCTTGGGGAGAGGTCAGATCCGAGTCGACAAGGTGCTGATGCAACAATTGGTTCTGACAGTTGTTTAAAATCTGTTCTCGCATGATAAGATTGTACAATCCTGTGTAATCAGTAACCTTGCTACCCAGCAACCAGCCTTCCAAAGCCTTAGTGGCACAATCGACAAAGTCAGTCCAATCCTGAGACTGAATTTTCTGGGTGTCCCGGAACAGCACCCGGTACTGTTCCGTGGTTAAGCCGAACCCATCAATCAGTGTGTTCTTCAGGACTTGGTAGTTGTTAGCATCCTCAGCTCTAGTAGTGAGGAGCTTGTCCCTTCCTTTACCTTCAAAGGAAAGCCACAGTATAGCTGCCCACTGACTTGGGGGGACGCACTGGACAGTGCAGGCCCTCTCCAAGGCAGTTATCCACTTGTGGATGTCGTCCCCTTGTTTAAAGGGGGGCACTATTTTACTCAGGTGTCTAGTGTCTATACCCCTGTCTTTCTCTCTATTGAGAATGCTGCCACCAGTGGGATCTAACCCACTCAATTTCTGCTCTCGGGCCAGGGCAAGTCTTTCTTTGGCGAGGGCAAGTTCTTCCCGCTCGATCCTCAGATTGACTTCCCTCATCTTCGCTTCATGCTCCCTTCTCTGAGGGGACGTCATTCCTCTCTGAGAAGATGCCTGAGAGACATGTGTGTGAACCGATCTGCCAGAGCCTCTGGAGAGAGACCTAGCTCGTCCGTTCCCAAGGTTAGGCCTGCTTGAGCGTGGGCCCGGGGCTCCCCCAGTTCCATTCTCATGCCTGCTTAAGTTGGTCCTTGTAAGCCTGCCGACTACCACTGGACCTTTGTCTGCCTCGTCTCCTGATAACTCCTCCTCGTCCTCCTCCTCTGCGTGAAGGTCGAGGTCTGGGTCACCGAGGGTTCCCTCTAAGGGCGGCATGTTCCCATCAGCATCGGGGGGACCTGTGTTAGAGGACCTCCTAGCATCGTACGCCTCTAAGAGACCTATCAGAATTGCGATGGTAGGGTTAGAACCCTGGTTTAGCTTCCTGGACGCACACAGTTGTCGCATCTCCTTGAAGCTAAGAGCTGCATATCGTGACACGACCTGTGGAGGGTCACTGACCACTAAGGGAGTCTGCGAAGACTCTCCGTGGACCGACATGCTTTTCTAGTGAGGTGTAAGTGATGCACCTACCTACACTATGTGTTTACCTACTGATCCCTTGCTAAGAGTTGTAGTCAGGGTGTGCTAAGCCCTGTTACACTACAACAGCCGGTTCAGTAGAACTCGGAGTATTCTAAGTTAAGTTATATGTACCTGGGTACTTATGTGATCTTTCACTGCGATATTCTTAGGATACGTGTGTGGTAAAACAACAGCAAGCTCAAATCCCAACCGCTGCTCACCAATGTGAGAAGTTGGCCTGATATGTAGTGCTCACTATTCTAGTGATCACTGTGTATCATTCCAAACAACCCTTATTGATGATTGGTTGTAAGTCAACCTTATAGACCAGCTATCCTAGTAGCGTGGATACGAGCAGTCTTAGGCTAAACTCTAGAGGGCGTGTTAAGCCAGCTGTTTACCATCACATATACCCCTTGAACACCAAGTGAAAGGGCACCACACAAGTTGTTATGAAAATAAAGGATATTTATTTATAACAAGACTACCCTGGCTCTTTATGAGTCAGGGAGCTAAGCACAATACAAAACTCTTAGGAAAATACTTCTGGTTGCACAATTTACACAAATGCCCGAGGGCACGAAACCATTACACTGCAAGTGGAAGGGGAGAAGTTAGAAAGTCTAAAGTTACTGATTCCGGAGTGATCCGATCAGTGGGACTAAACGAAAAAGGAACTGGACACTTGTAAAGCGAACCTGCGATGGAGCACCGAAATGCTCGAGTTACCTAGCCCAGAGGCTGCGACTGTGGAAGGTTCGGCAAGATGTCGGAAGTTCTCGTTGTAGTCTCAGGAGCCTGAAAGAAGAGTTGCTGGCAGGCGACCAGTGTCGATGTTCAGCGAGATCCAAGCCTGGATCGGTGATGAAGGAAACCTGAAAGCAGAGGGGACTCAGTTCTCAACCGCTAGCCAGCGATCGGGTGGGCACCAGGAGGGTACCGGCTGAAGTCACCTCGACCAGGTGAGTGGTTGACGTCGGACTCGGCTGTTCCTCGGACCAGGAGGCGCGGCGGCGACCAGGATGGAGGGTGAGCTGTCCCACGCAGGTGTCTGCTGTCGATGAGGCTGGGCCCAGGAATGGGGCAGCGGATCTTGGCAGTGGCAACCCACGCGGTGGAGTCAAGATGGCGTCTGGAGTGGACCAGGAGGGTCCGAGGTACTCCTCTGTTGAAGGGGAGCAAGGGCCAGTCTGGAGCAACCAGACCAGTGATGAAACAAACGTGGTGCGTCGTGAGGAGGGCCACAAGCCGGTCGGCGAGTGGTCGGACAACGCGTTGAACAGCAAGGAGCAGAAGGGCCCCCATGCAGATCTCCTGGATGCTGGGGAGGCTGCCCACTGACTTGGGGGGACGCACTGGACAGTGCAGGCCCTCTCCAAGGCAGTTATCCACTTGTGGATGTCGTCCCCTTGTTTAAAGGGGGGCACTATTTTACTCAGGTGTCTAGTGTCTATACCCCTGTCTTTCTCTCTATTGAGAATGCTGCCACCAGTGGGATCTAACCCACTCAATTTCTGCTCTCGGGCCAGGGCAAGTCTTTCTTTGGCAAGGGCAAGTTCTTCCCGCTCGATCCTCAGATTGACTTCCCTCATCTTCGCTTCATGCTCCCTTCTCTGAGGGGACGTCATTCCTCTCTGAGAAGATGCCTGAGAGACATGTGTGTGAACCGATCTGCCAGAGCCTCTGGAGAGAGACCTAGCTCGTCCGTTCCCAAGGTTAGGCCTGCTTGAGCGTGGGCCCGGGGCTCCCCCAGTTCCATTCTCATGCCTGCTTAAGTTGGTCCTTGTAAGCCTGCCGACTACCACTGGACCTTTGTCTGCCTCGTCTCCTGATAACTCCTCCTCGTCCTCCTCCTCTGCGTGAAGGTCGAGGTCTGGGTCACCGAGGGTTCCCTCTAAGGGCGGCATGTTCCCATCAGCATCGGGGGGACCTGTGTTAGAGGACCTCCTAGCATCGTACGCCTCTAAGAGACCTATCAGAATTGCGATGGTAGGGTTAGAACCCTGGTTTAGCTTCCTGGACGCACACAGTTGTCGCATCTCCTTGAAGCTAAGAGCTGCATATCGTGACACGACCTGTGGAGGGTCACTGACCACTAAGGGAGTCTGCGAAGACTCTCCGTGGACCGACATGCTTTTCTAGTGAGGTGTAAGTGATGCACCTACCTACACTATGTGTTTACCTACTGATCCCTTGCTAAGAGTTGTAGTCAGGGTGTGCTAAGCCCTGTTACACTACAACAGCCGGTTCAGTAGAACTCGGAGTATTCTAAGTTAAGTTATATGTACCTGGGTACTTATGTGATCTTTCACTGCGATATTCTTAGGATACGTGTGTGGTAAAACAACAGCAAGCTCAAATCCCAACCGCTGCTCACCAATGTGAGAAGTTGGCCTGATATGTAGTGCTCACTATTCTAGTGATCACTGTGTATCATTCCAAACAACCCTTATTGATGATTGGTTGTAAGTCAACCTTATAGACCAGCTATCCTAGTAGCGTGGATACGAGCAGTCTTAGGCTAAACTCTAGAGGGCGTGTTAAGCCAGCTGTTTACCATCACATATACCCCTTGAACACCAAGTGAAAGGGCACCACACAAGTTGTTATGAAAATAAAGGATATTTATTTATAACAAGACTACCCTGGCTCTTTATGAGTCAGGGAGCTAAGCACAATACAAAACTCTTAGGAAAATACTTCTGGTTGCACAATTTACACAAATGCCCGAGGGCACGAAACCATTACACTGCAAGTGGAAGGGGAGAAGTTAGAAAGTCTAAAGTTACTGATTCCGGAGTGATCCGATCAGTGGGACTAAACGAAAAAGGAACTGGACACTTGTAAAGCGAACCTGCGATGGAGCACCGAAATGCTCGAGTTACCTAGCCCAGAGGCTGCGACTGTGGAAGGTTCGGCAAGATGTCGGAAGTTCTCGTTGTAGTCTCAGGAGCCTGAAAGAAGAGTTGCTGGCAGGCGACCAGTGTCGATGTTCAGCGAGATCCAAGCCTGGATCGGTGATGAAGGAAACCTGAAAGCAGAGGGGACTCAGTTCTCAACCGCTAGCCAGCGATCGGGTGGGCACCAGGAGGGTACCGGCTGAAGTCACCTCGACCAGGTGAGTGGTTGACGTCAGACTCGGCTGTTCCTCGGACCAGGAGGCGCGGCGGCGACCAGGATGGAGGGCGAGCTGTCCCACGCAGGTGTCTGCTGTCGATGAGGCTGGGCCCAGGAATGGGGCAGCGGATCTTGGCAGTGGCAACCCACGCGGTGGAGTCAAGATGGCGTCTGGAGTGGACCAGGAGGGTCCGAGGTACTCCTCTGTTGAAGGGGAGCAAGGGCCAGTCTGGAGCAACCAGACCAGTGATGAAACAAACGTGGTGCGTCGTGAGGAGGGCCACAAGCCGGTCGGCGAGTGGTCGGACAACGCGGTGAACAGCAAGGAGCAGAAGGGCCCCCACGCAGATCTCGTGGATGCTGGGGAGGCTGCCCACTGACTTGGGGGGACGCACTGGACAGTGCAGGCCCTCTCCAAGGCAGTTATCCACTTGTGGATGTCGTCCCCTTGTTTAAAGGGGGGCACTATTTTACTCAGGTGTCTAGTGTCTATACCCCTGTCTTTCTCTCTATTGAGAATGCTGCCACCAGTGGGATCTAACCCACTCAATTTCTGCTCTCGGGCCAGGGCAAGTCTTTCTTTGGCGAGGGCAAGTTCTTCCCGCTCGATCCTCAGATTGACTTCCCTCATCTTCGCTTCATGCTCCCTTCTCTGAGGGGACGTCATTCCTCTCTGAGAAGATGCCTGAGAGACATGTGTGTGAACCGATCTGCCAGAGCCTCTGGAGAGAGACCTAGCTCGTCCGTTCCCAAGGTTAGGCCTGCTTGAGCGTGGGCCCGGGGCTCCCCCAGTTCCATTCTCATGCCTGCTTAAGTTGGTCCTTGTAAGCCTGCCGACTACCACTGGACCTTTGTCTGCCTCGTCTCCTGATAACTCCTCCTCGTCCTCCTCCTCTGCGTGAAGGTCGAGGTCTGGGTCACCGAGGGTTCCCTCTAAGGGCGGCATGTTCCCATCAGCATCGGGGGGACCTGTGTTAGAGGACCTCCTAGCATCGTACGCCTCTAAGAGAACTATCAGAATTGCGATGGTAGGGTTAGAATCCTGGTTTAGCTTCCTGGACGCACACAGTTGTCGCATCTCCTTGAAGCTAAGAGCTGCATATCGTGACACGACCTGTGGAGGGTCACTGACCACTAAGGGAGTCTGCGAAGACTCTCCGTGGACCGACATGCTTTTCTAGTGAGGTGTAAGTGATGCACCTACCTACACTATGTGTTTACCTACTGATCCCTTGCTAAGAGTTGTAGTCAGGGTGTGCTAAGCCCTGTTACACTACAACAGCCGGTTCAGTAGAACTCGGAGTATTCTAAGTTAAGTTATATGTACCTGGGTACTTATGTGATCTTTCACTGCGATATTCTTAGGATACGTGTGTGGTAAAACAACAGCAAGCTCAAATCCCAACCGCTGCTCACCAATGTGAGAAGTTGGCCTGATATGTAGTGCTCACTATTCTAGTGATCACTGTGTATCATTCCAAACAACCCTTATTGATGATTGGTTGTAAGTCAACCTTATAGACCAGCTATCCTAGTAGCGTGGATACGAGCAGTCTTAGGCTAAACTCTAGAGGGCGTGTTAAGCCAGCTGTTTACCATCACATATACCCCTTGAACACCAAGTGAAAGGGCACCACACAAGTTGTTATGAAAATAAAGGATATTTATTTATAACAAGACTACCCTGGCTCTTTATGAGTCAGGGAGCTAAGCACAATACAAAACTCTTAGGAAAATACTTCTGGTTGCACAATTTACACAAATGCCCGAGGGCACGAAACCATTACACTGCAAGTGGAAGGGGAGAAGTTAGAAAGTCTAAAGTTACTGATTCCGGAGTGATCCGATCAGTGGGACTAAACGAAAAAGGAACTGGACACTTGTAAAGCGAACCTGCGATGGAGCACCGAAATGCTCGAGTTACCTAGCCCAGAGGCTGCGACTGTGGAAGGTTCGGCAAGATGTCGGAAGTTCTCGTTGTAGTCTCAGGAGCCTGAAAGAAGAGTTGCTGGCAGGCGACCAGTGTCGATGTTCAGCGAGATCCAAGCCTGGATCGGTGATGAAGGAAACCTGAAAGCAGAGGGGACTCAGTTCTCAACCGCTAGCCAGCGATCGGGTGGGCACCAGGAGGGTACCGGCTGAAGTCACCTCGACCAGGTGAGTGGTTGACGTCGGACTCGGCTGTTCCTCGGACCAGGAGGCGCGGCGGCGACCAGGATGGAGGGCGAGCTGTCCCACGCAGGTGTCTGCTGTCGATGAGGCTGGGCCCAGGAATGGGGCAGCGGATCTTGGCAGTGGCAACCCACGCGGTGGAGTCAAGATGGCGTCTGGAGTGGACCAGGAGGGTCCGAGGTACTCCTCTGTTGAAGGGGAGCAAGGGCCAGTCTGGAGCAACCAGACCAGTGATGAAACAAACGTGGTGCGTCGTGAGGAGGGCCACAAGCCGGTCGGCGAGTGGTCGGACAACGCGGTGAACAGCAAGGAGCAGAAGGGCCCCCACGCAGATCTCGTGGATGCTGGGGAGGCGGACTTCGGTGCTGGAGCTGCTCAGGGTTAGGGCTTCTCAAACCCTAGGTGCACTCACTCGAGGATCCCTCGGTGGGCGTGCTAGATAAGCGTCGTGCAGGTTCTGAAGATGGCCGGTCCCGCCGGTCTCGTCACACCTACGGCTCTCAGCTGGGCTGATGAGGTAGGTAAAAGGTCAGAGATGGCAGGGACTCGGGTCTCATCGAGCTGGGCAGTCTTGATCCGTAGGAGAGACTTACAGCAAACCGCAAGCGCTTAGGTGGTGCCTGCTGGTGCAGGGTGGCTACTCCTTAGCCACAAGGGAGAGTCTTCAGAAATAGTCAAGAGTTCCTTTCGTGGAAAGTAGTTCAAGATTCAGAATTATCCAATTTGGGAAGGGGACTCGCTCCTACCTTTATTCTAAGAAAAGGGGCTGGCCCGTGACTAGGTTCTACCTATGGGTGGAGCCAGGAGGGGGGTGGTTACACCCCTCTCCTTTGTCCGGCTTCGCCCCAGCTCAGGGGCTGGTGTGCCCCCGAAACTGGTTTGAGCCGGGCTATGCACAGTGAGCACCGGGGTGCCACTGGCAATCACCTTCCTTTCAGCCCTGCCTACCTGGGATACACAAACCCTGTCTGGGATGGTGCCAACACCGCCCTCGACAGGAAACCCTTTGTCCAAGCTCCCCTCGCTGGAAGGTCTCCCAGCAGCAGGAGGTCAGACTTGTGTCTGGTGGCAGCATCCATTTTGAGATGCTGAGGCTTGAGTCAACTTTAACCGGGGTTCAAGGTTACTTCCATGTCGTGCCCCTCTAAAAGGGGGGAATGCTAACCCCGTCGCCAGAACTGGCGAGGGGTTCGTATTCCAATTCGTATGACACCTTACTCGACATGTGTAGGTGATGCGATGCCAAAGTTAGCAAATAACCGCGAGGATTATAATGCATTTAAAAGTAGTTGGCCCGCGTCACCATGGAACGGCTATTAGGACTTGGTTCCGCAAGCCGTCGACGGGCTCAGCTCGCGCCAGAGCACCGTCCCACATGATTCCCTGCACTCTGCCTTCAGGATTGATAAGGCCTGCCATAGGAGTGACTGATAGGAATCCATGTGTCCATTTTAGGGTTAGGTGTAGGAATACTACACCTACAGCAACGGGTGACTACACCACGTTGCCCCAGCTGTCGTGCAGCCAGTTGTGTCAGATTTGGGCGGCCATTCCAGGGGTGGCATAATACATGCTGCAGCCCCTGGTAGGCCCTGGGTACACCGATGCCCTGGATACCTGTGGTATGCTGAGACAGGGACTGACAAGGCGGCCCAGTTCCAATTGGTGGATGCACCTAATGTACATGTGCTTAATTTCGAGAGAGAACAGCTAGGCTGTGGGTCTGATTGGCAGGCCCACAGCCGGGGAAAGTCATAAACCAATGAAGCAAAAGCAAAAAATCTGGGTGATCATAGGATTGCAGACCCTACTCTCCTACAGGGGTACACACAAATCATCACAGACTTTAACTTCTGACATTCTCAATCACAGAATCAAGACCCCGTTTCACTGTTCTGACCTGCTGTATCACGGTGTACTCCACCGACTGCAGTCACCAAGCCCAATAATCATGTGCAGCAGTTAGCTATGGAAGCACAGAGTGTGATGCACCTCAACGGAGGGAGTTCTGTGAAAATCAAGCAGCAGGTAATATCGGACATCGTCCATTATGGGATCAAGACACCGTTCCACTGTTGGGACCTAGAGTTGGTTGCACCTGGTCGAAGGGAGTACCTTCATCTCCACTCTCAGATGCAATTCTAACATCGTACAGTGTGGGATCAAGACCCCGTTTCACTGTTCGGACCTGCTGTACCATGCTGTACTCCAGCAACTGCACTCAGCCAAGCCCAATAATCATTTGCAGCAATTAGCTACGGAAGCACAGAGTCTGATGCACCTCAACGGAGGGAGTTCTGTGAAAACCAACAAGCAGCAGGTAATATCGTATATCGTCCATTGTGTGATCAAGACAACGTTCCACTGTTGGGACCTGTTGGACTACTGTGTTAGTAATATACAGAGCACTCCACGGTGCTGGGCCTCAGGCTGGGCGCTGTCTGCTTGTGTCGTGGTAGCCAGCGTTGATCTCAGGAGCCTTCCCAGCTCGCAGACCTCGGCCCAAAAGCTTCCGCCAGCACGTGGTGGGCCCTCTTTCACATACGGCAGGGTCGAACGGTGAACTGTGGGGCATATGTGCGTTGCAGCGGCCATGACGGTTTCTGGGTACCAGCAGGCTGAGAGCATTATTCCCGCAGCCACCTTCGCTCATGGCGTCAGCCTCGTGGCGGTGTAAGCTGCGCAGACCTGACAGACATGTTCACCATTCCGGAAGAGAACCACACCCAGAGAAACGTGCATTTTATTCATACCCCTACGCTAGCCTTGTGTACGCCGAGCCAGCCCACTATGCTAAAGATTTTGGGGGTGAATGTGGCAAGTATGCGCTTTGTTTTAGTAATCTTCCCTACTGACTGTACTATCATGGTTGCGTCCACTGTCCACTTCACTCAATAGACCATCAGTGTATGTTGACATGTACATGTCTGTGCTCTGCATACTCAAGTCTGTCCGGCACATCCCCTCAACACTTTGCATTGTATACTTTTATAATCGAGAATCACTTGCCACCTTCGCACATACTTTGCTCCCATCTCTCCACGCATTCTGCATTGTGTGGCAGAGGTGCTATGTTTGGTTTGTGTGCATGGCTAGCCACGGTTCCCACAGTTCGTAGTGTTGTTGTGTCTGCTAGGTGTACATGTTGTTTGTCATGTTGTATGTAATTATATAAGGTAGCGCGTTTATTTACGAGCAGTGGTTTCTCCCATTTACATATCGCTGTGTTAAAGAGGATACAGATCTTTCTCACAGGTGAAAAGTAGGACCACAATGGCAGTCATTCATTACTATGCAAGAATGTCCAACTGCACGACGCTTCTAACCTTACAGCCCCCAATCTTGCGAGCTTTCTTAAAAGCACGCCAACTCCCACAATCACACCAACATTCACACAGCTTTCTAACGGCAGTTATCTGCTTCTTAATAACATGGACTGCTACGCAATGTGAGCTGGCATACCGTATGTCCTTACTGTTTCAAACCGGATAACTTCCTGTGGCAATCTCTATTCCCACCCACACAAAGTAACTCCCAAAGTTCAACTTGGCCTCCAATACCTACTTTGAAAACAGATTTTATTAAACGGAGCAAACTGAAAGCGCTTTTGTTTCAAACAGAAGTGTCCCTCACTTCTCCAAAAGTAATTTATCGACTGCAGATAGCACAAACTTCAAGTAAAATACACTCCCTTTTAAATACGAACCTCCCATTACACTTTGTGAATTGTTACACAATTTTCAACACATCTGACATTTAAGTTCTGGCACACTTTTCTAACACGGTCTCCTCTGGCCTTGTCACAGGCTTTCAAACTGTTTTTGGTATAATACCAGACTTTATTCATTTGATCATCTCTGGAATAACAGGAACAGTGCCCATAATTCTCGCTCTGTTTGCGGCCATCCTACTACTATTTTAGCATGTAAAAAATGGCTGCGCTCCCTGTGGTAACAAGCATGTCCGACAGAATACGCCTCTACGCAAAGCTACATCAATACCGTGAAAAAATGGAACAACTTTTCGGCTGCCTGCCTCTATCTATTATCAGAGCCAGCTACAACATGCCATTTATTTACACATATACAATCTGC
The DNA here is from genome assembly GCF_964204655.1 of Triturus cristatus. Taxonomy (NCBI): domain Eukaryota; kingdom Metazoa; phylum Chordata; class Amphibia; order Caudata; family Salamandridae; genus Triturus; species Triturus cristatus. The sequence goes on from NC_140589.1 coordinate 47,732,875, forward strand.
GTGCAACCATCTTTTTATTGCAAAACTTGCCCATTTGACTGGCGAATGGATCTATGCCTTGCCAACATCCCAGCAAACGCTCCCGATATCCAGTAGGTATCCTGAAAACCATGAATTTGATTGTTCGGGCAGTGGAGCAATGTCGGATAAATTGCAAAAAGGAATCCTGGCGGAATGGGATTTCTGCGCAGCCGTGAAAGATCTCCTGCAATGTGCGACCTTTGACAACATCGCAGATTGCCTGCCAATTCAAATTGCCGCTCCAACATTCGAGGAACATTACTGTCCCTTCGAGGATATGGAATTGGATCGCCTCACTTTTCTCACACGATGGCAACAATCGCCTCTTGGAACATTACACATCTGAAGCCGCTGAAGAACTTCTGGACTGCAATCTCCAAGTCTTGTAAGAAATTCACTTTATTTTTGGATTGTTTTTTTCCAACTTTTTTGACTTTTTCCTTGAATTTTTTTTAATACACTTCAATTGAAATATTTTCATATAATAACTTTCTAAGTATGCTTAGGCATTTGAACTCTGTTTTCATTATTGCCCCTTACGTCTCCAGACTAACCAGTGATGGGTGATGTATGGCCTATGCAAATATGCTATTTACTTGCTAAATTAGCCTAAACCTGACATCCATTTTGAAACCATGTCTTATCTTTGTACACACGTCTCTCTGCCTGCCTGTTATCCACGAAGCCCTTTCACACAAGTTAGCTCATCCTTAGCCCCTGCTCATGAGCTGGCGATCATGATAAAAAAAAACGGCATTGTTTAGGAACTGGTTGGCACAGTGTGGTAATCGTATCCTACCTTTATTTTCATTCTACAATTTACAGTCATTCATGTCTAATAGGTATTGTTTATGTCACATAGAACTGTAACATGTAATGTGGAATTGACTGATGCAGGAGCTTAGGTTTGAATACAGCAGAAGCGGTTGGAGTTTGCCTCAGCTGGATGCCTTAGCTCATGCACCAGTGGGTCCATTTATGGCACTTAAATAAATACACTTTTTATATAACTTGCAGACTCCATCGCTTTATACCACACAGCCACTTTCTTAAACACACCTGATTTCACCATTTGTCTTCTGAATCGGATCCGGAGATATCGGTTTCATCCTATTTACTTTGTATTTCTACACCATAATGATGACATTGGTGTACATTAATCTGTTTCAGAATTTGAAATAAACATACTAATCTGAATTTTGTTGTCGACCTGAGTTCTTATAGACTAGTTTGGATACTTTGAAATTTTGATATTGTGAAAGAAGATTTCTCATTACCTCTCATGCTGCATAACAAGAACCGTCTTCAGCCAGGCTTGCTTGAATCGGCTGAAATGCCAGAAACCGGTCCTAGGAAGCTTGTTTCCGGTCCAGGGAAGATATGGCTTGGCAGTTCGGGCTGGACTGTTCCCATGAGGCACAGGGTCAGACTGATTTGCATATGGCCATGTCTGAACTGGGGTGGCAGAGTGGGCTAAAGAACGGTGATGGATTAAACCCAGATCAGTTGACTGGGGGTGAGTGCTTGCAATGTTCAACACTCCGTCCATCATTTCCTTTGGTTTTTGCTTTGTTCGCCATAAGTTGGCAGGGTATGCTCAGACGTGAGTCCCTTGCTCACTTTGCCACTGGATTTAAGCAAGCCTGGCTGAAGACGGCTGAAATGCCAGAAACCGGTCCTAGGAAGCTTGTTTCCGGTCCAGGGAAGACATGGCTTGGCAGTTCGGGCTGGACTGTTCCCATGAGGCACAGGGCAGACTGATTTGCATATGGCCATGTCTGAACTGGGGTGGCAGAGTGGGCTAAAGTACAGTAATGGATTAAACCCAGATCAGTTGACTGGGGGTGAGTGCTTGCAATGTTCAACACTCCGTCCATCATTTCCTTTGGTTTTTGCTTTGTTCGCCATAAGTTGGCAGGGTATGCTCAGACGTGAGTCCCTTGCTCACTTTGCCACTGGATTTAAGCAAGCCTGGCTGAAGACGGCTGAAATGCCAGAAACCGGTCCTAGGAAGCTTGTTTCCGGTCCAGGGAAGACATGGCTTGGCAGTTCGGGCTGGACTGTTCCCATGAGGCACAGGGCAGACTGATTTGCATATGGCCATGTCTGAACTGGGGTGGCAGAGTGGGCTAAAGTACGGTAATGGATTAAACCCAGATCAGTTGACTGGGGGTGAGTGCTTGCAATGTTCAACACTCCGTCCATCATTTCCTTTGGTTTTTGCTTTGTTCGCCATAAGTTTGCAGGGTATGCTCAGACGTGAGTCCCTTGCTCACTTTGCCACTGGATTCAAGCAAGCCTGGCTGAAGACAGCTGAAATGCCAGAAACTGGTCCTAGGAAGCCTGTTTCCGGTCCAGGGAAGGCATGGCTTGGCAGTTCGGGCTGGACTGTTCCCATGAGGCACAGGGTCAGACTGATTTGCATATGGCCATGTCTGAACTGGGGTGGCAGAGTGGGCTAAAGAACGGTGATGGATTAAACCCAGATCAGTTGACTGAGGGTGAGTGCTTGCAATGTTCAACACTCCGTCCATCATTTCCTTTGGTTTTTGCTTTGTTCGCCATAAGTTGGCAGGGTATGCTCAGACGTGAGTCCCTTGCTCACTTTGCCACGGGATTCAAGCAAGCCTGGCTGAAGATGGCTGAAATGCCAGAAACCGGTCCTAGGAAGCTTGTTTCCGGTCCAGGGAAAACATAGCTTGGCAGTTCGGGCTGGACTGTTCCCATGAGGCACAGGGTCAGACTGATTTGCATATGGCCATGTCTCAACTGGGGTGGCAGAGTGGGCTAAAGAACGGTGATGGATTAAACCCAGATCAGTTGACTCGGGGTGAGTGCTTGCAATGTTCAACACTCCGTCCATCATTTCCTTTGGTTTTTGCCTAGTATAAATTACCCAATACCAAACCTAGCAGGACCCAGACACCGTGGCTGTCTGGGACATTACGCATATGAAAGAGTACACCCATGTAAAGGCATAGGTTAGCTGCACAAATGCACAAAACAAACAAAGCATATGTTGTCTCTCTCTCTCTGTCTGTCTCTGTCTCTGCCTCTCGCTCTCTCTCTCTTTCTCTCCCTAAGGCTTCACGTTTAGTTAGGGTTCTACTTTGGGGATAGGGTTAGCTGTTTTTAATATGGTAAACTCTGGATTTTACTTCAGCCAGCATCATACAGATGATGCTTGTGACTTGTGTTGGTCTGGATGGAGGTAGACACCCTGACAAGTGGGTTAAGGCAGTGTATGATATCTCATGATAACATTTATTGCAAAGCAGGTGACTTTTGTTTGCGGATATGCCTTGCTTTGGGTTTTGCAGTCTATTTACTGTTCCGCATTGACCTTCCCACATGGACTTTCCTCCTCTACTTGTCTACTCGTTGGCTTCATGGACACCCATTCAATAAAATGTTAAGGGTAGCGGAAGTGAAAGGAGGGTGGAGGGCTGGGTAGACAAAGGGTAGGGGGCAGGGCATGTATGAGATAATGGGTGGTTGAAGGAGACAAGTTTTTGGGGTGAAGGTAAGCTGTTGAGGGACTTTTGATAGGGGGGCCGGGGGTGAGAGAGTTGGGGTAGATGAGGCAGGAAGTGAAAATATCGGGTTGAAGTGATTTGACAAGTGGTTTAACTGGAGTAGGGACAGAAGGGGTTGTGAGCAGAGTTGGTGGGGTATTGTCCAGAGAAGGATGGTCGTGAGTCAGAGGAGTAGGAAAGAGATAGTCAACCTTGATGAAGATTGTGTTATCTGCTTCGAACATAATTTTCCAATTGTTAAAGATGCATAGCAAAAGGTTAGTACTTAAGCTATAGGGTAGTACATATGTTAGGTTATCTCCAAAGGGAATATATGTCGATGAGGAGATGAGCAGATTCTTCTGTAAAGAACTGGACTATAATTCTGTGTTGTGCGTGAAGAAGAGGAGTTTGGTTTTGTGTGTTTCTTTGCAATTTTTGGGACTTCTTTCAGGATCTTTTGTTTAAAGCTTTCATCAAGTATTTTGAGAGACTTGGGTGATGGTTGATGCTGAATATACTGATTCCGGATTTGGAGTTGCGATTTGTGAGCAAGGTGAGATCACAATGGGTCATCGTCATAGTAAAGGGGCGGGAGTCCAAGTACTAAGAGACACCTAAGAAAGCATGGAGAAATGAGAGATCCAGGCATGGTGCCCTATATGTCTCCTTTTTTATCTCCCAGCCCCACACTCCTTTTTCATATCAAAGAGATCTTTTCTCCTTGCTTCTGTTCTGCTCACCTCTGGTGGCACTGTCAGAGTAGCGTTTCGGGAGGGAAGGCACCCGCTTAAGAGGCAGTGATTTCCCAAAGCACCTATCTTGTTTCTCTGTTCAGACTCCTGGGTGGGTTCCCTCTCAAAAGGGCACTGAGCGTCAGCCAGCCTGGGTGACCACCCTGAAATTGTCCTCCTCAGGTTCTTGTGTATGTCCTCGGGGGAGCTTCAGTGTGGTCCTTAGCATCAGCACTTGCTTCTGATCTTTTGTGGGTCACTGTACACGCTCTGAGCGGTTAGGCCCAGAGTGGCACAATGAAGCTACCGCAGCCACGCCATCTTGGCCATCAACCATAAAAAAAAAATGCAGAACTCAGAGAAGTATTATAGAAATGATCATGCAGAAATATTATCAAGAGTCTTTTATCTATCATGGACCATAACCCTGTAGAAAGGAAGTGCCCACAATAAAGAGGTCCACTGCTATTTGTGAATTGCAGTCCTCTTTCTAGGGCATGGCCAGATTCCAGATTCTTGGGCTCTGGCACTATTATTTGTTTCTGCTTTGTTTCCCTTCTGAATGTGTTTGGTGGCTGCAGATTTAAATTATCTCGTGAATATAAGGCGCGGGCGGTGACACGGCCTGGGTGGCTCCTTGGGGCGGGGCTGCAGCTCCTTCACTCCTTTCCTGCACAGCACACATCGAGCTGTCCAGCACGGCTGACATTTTCTTCCTCGATGTGAATACTATTTTTGGCTTGCACCGCAGGCCGCAGCAGTTTCTTCTTGAGGGCAAGGGAGCATCACCCCACTGGCTCTGTGAGCTGTGGTAAATGTGAACAATAAAACGGCAATGAAGAGATTTCATTGCCATTTCATTTTTCATGAGGTGCGCTGCAACCGTCAGTAAGCCTGCCTCTGAGCATGGAGGACTAGAGGAAGGCTCGCCAGACACTGCAAAGTCCGCATGTCAGAATGGCCGGCTGTCTTGACACAGACAGCCTGACATGCGCACTTTGCAGGTCTCCACCCAGCTGTCATTGACAGCTGGGTGGAGACCAAGCACAGGCCTCCAGGACTTGATGTAGTGTCTAGCCAGTGCGATCCATCCAATCCTGGTGCTGGTTTCATAAGTAGCGTCAGGGTTGCTTAGGAAAGTTTGCAGTTTTAAGTGTGCTCAGGGCCAAACACGGAGGACGCAGCCCAGGTAAGAACATTTATTTTATTTTTTATTTTATTGTAATGCATGCCAGTGTGTTTTTTTTTGCATGTTTGTTTTATCGTCTGCTTTGGGAAGAGGTGGGGCACTTCACTTGCCCCACCACTTTCATATGTTACGAGCCACCTCTGTCCACAGGTGGTAACAAAACAGGACTCAGGTTTACACCAAGCACTGCCAGCACTAGGAAATTAGTGTAGGGAACTGCACAGCAGATATCCTGTTGACAGCACCTGCTTGTGTCGGGTATCAGCAGACACCATAGCTGTAGTTGGGTCAACCACTGATACGACATGGTGTGTGCAGCTGACAAAATTAGCTGTAGCAGCCCAAACATAGTAAACAACTACGATTTGTCCATAACTCAGCACAGGCCTTCTGAAAGTAAAACACCCATCTATCTACAAGTATGAGGCGCATGAAGATCCGGTAGCTTGGAATTTCCTGTCACAATAATGCACAGGCGCCGTTATAGTGTGCGACATGCAGTCGTCAGGACCCGCCGCCGTAGCGCAGGGCAGCACAGCGCTGCATACCCTGCCAACTTATGGCGAGCCTTCTGTGTGTTTCACAACAAATATCCAGGGGAATCATTTAACATACATGCACCTACATTTCAACCCATGTGCTATTGGCACAGATGTTAGACAGATCCTGATTTTGGCGCTAGCAAATAGAGAAATATGTTCCTGTAGCTCTCTGCCTGTCTGTGCCTGTCTGCAATACCTGGGATTGGAGATGCATTGGGTAAAACAACGAATGCTAAAGGAGCCTCCCCTTTGGATGCAATATGTGAATATTTCCATTCCACACACTTTGTCATGGCTAGCACTAGAATGGTTTCAGGCTGTAAACATACCTTCAGAATTGGCACACCACATGGACAACCTGAGCCCAAGCTTAACAAGCATTTCAATGCAATCAGTCTAACATTTGTGAAATTAGAGCTCTTGGCTTTGAAAATGACAATGTTTTTTACTTTTGTTTTTTTCATTTGTAGTGGAGTGATCATATTTCCATAGCGCTGTTGCCATTCGTATGATCTTGTGGCGCCAGAGAACCAGAAAACAAGAAATAGGTTATGCGGGAGCGGAGAGGAGTAATATCTTGCCTGAAAAACCATACGTAACAACATCCTGGAAAAAGCAAACACTGACACGGAATGCCAGGTTAAGTAAAGCAGGTGAAATGTCAGCAGGAACAACATGGTTGCATTGACGTTTTTACACTTATTATCTAGAAATCAATGAGTGTTTTTACCTGAAAAGTTATGAACATGACTACAGGGTGCTGAAGGGACCTGTTTCAATGTCCATTGCTGATATCCTTACAGAACGTAAGCAGTCTGGTTTGAAAAGACCACATCCCTGGACAGAGCCGTGGGATACATTTTTATAAATTAAAATAAGGAAAAGAGCTGATCAGGATCACATTAAACATTTTCCACTGTAGGCATCAACCAGATATTGCAGTCAGGGCCGTTTCTAGGTGTTTTGCAGCCCTAGGCGAGAATTGAAAAATGCCGCCCCCAACCTTTTACTACTTCTGTTTCATTTTACTTTTAATTTGCTCCATTGTTTCGCTCTTTGATTTCAAATTAAAAAAAATCCCCCTTTTGCCGCCCTAGGCGGCCGCCTAGTCTTGCCTAATAGCAGAAACAGTCCTGATTGCAGTACCTGCAGGAATGGGGCACTTCTCCAACCGGTGAAAACAATGCTGTTTGAAGAAGGACGAGAATACGAAAGTATCTCTTCACTGGCAAAGTCTGTAAAGTGGCGCTAATGTGTGTGGGTGTGAATAAACCAATCTGGCTACTTTGCGACCACTCTGTCTTGCTTTTTTTTTCCAACGTACTTTGAACGTATTTTTCTCTCCATCCTGAGGCTGCACTTTGAAATAGAAAAATGTCTGGAAGACAGTGCATTTGAGGCAAAAGTGTTTCTTTATAAAAAAAAAAAATCATTTTACAGGGTAACAAATAAAGGAAAAGAGAGGAAAGAGAGGGTAAGAGCCATTCGGCAAGTGAGGAGGAGCGAGACAGAAAGAGTCACTTGAGACAGCAGGTTCATGAATTTTACCTCCACTCTTCGATTTCTCCCAAGTCCCCAGGGTCATAAAATGTGGACACTTGCTTGCCTGCACAATATGATAGGAGCCTTTTCGATGGTAACACAATTTCCAAAATCTCCACGGGGCATATTATCAAGGAAATGCAATAATTATCGCATTTCCTGCTTCGCGCGACTTTGCACAACGCCGGCTATCGCTGAATTCATTCGCCGAGATATCGTGTTATTATCAACGCATATCTCCATGGCGATCAAAAATCCGGCGATAGCGGTGAAATACGAGTTTATCGCTGGGAATCCAGCGATACACCGGCAGCGTAAGGGGAGTCCTTGTTAATAGGGAGATGTGGATTGAGCCGTACAATCCACCTCCCATGCAACATATAGGCAAGTCAGGATTTTCTTAGACATTAATTCCTGGCGATAACCCCGGTTAGCGCGGCTTTTTGTAACGCTACGTGTGTCCTGGGCCGTCTTGTAAATACGGCGAAGGACAGTTAGCGATATTTTCCTATTAGTTTTGGCAGGGAACGCCTACTTTGCATCTCATTAGAGCTGCAATGCGAGGCGCTTGGAATACGGCTGCTAACATGCGCTAATGCATGTTAGCGCCGCATTGGGAATAGGGCGATATTATTATCTCCGCTTTTTTGGCATTTAAAGCCAAAAAAGCGGAGATACGGCCCTTGTTAATATGCCCCCAAGTAAGCTAGAAATAATCGAACTGGAAGCCATATTTGATTGGATGAGGTTTTCCAAGTAGTTTATAATCCAATCTGATGGGCACTAGGAAGCTGAGTGTGAAACTGACGTGATGCAGATTCAAGAACCAGAGGTGACACATGGCATGGCTCGCCAGCTTGGTGAAAAGTAGCTCGTGACACAAAAATGATCTGTTTGTGACTGTGAAAGCACTCTCAGGCTGAGCGCTGTTCTCTGTTTTCCAATGCACAGTGACACCTTTCCTCTGAGAAATACGTGTGCAGATGTACAGCGGGGCCAAGCTACCGACCCTCTGCCAGTCTCCCTGAACTGCAGAAGGAATAAATAAAAGCAAAGGGCAACAAAGGAGTGGGCCAGGTTTAAAAAAAAAAACCTTAACACTCTCCCTGCGAGTGATGCTCGTCACATAAGCGACTGGATCTCAGAGTAGGAGGCGGAGGCCTCTGCACCCGGCTCACTGGGGCCCACGATTGGGTGCACACACACACACACACACACACCTACACACACACACACACGCGCGCGCACACACACACGCACACACACACACACCTACACACGCGCGCACACACACACACACCTACACACACACGCGCACACACACACGCGCACACACACGCGCACACACACACCTACATACACACACACAATGGGGCTAGGAATGAAAATTCACCTTCAGCCATGTTAGCAGCTGGGCTGCCAACTCGGAGGCAGTGCTGTGCAATACCCGCTGCGGAGGCCTCTGCGCCCAGCTCACTGTGACCCACAATTGGGTAGACACACACACACAAAGGGGGAAGAATGAAAAAGCACCTTCGGCCACGTTGGCAGCCGGGCTGGCTGCTCTAAGTAATGCTGTGCACGACCTGCTGCTAGCCAAGTGGGGAAAGAGCAACTAAAGCAACAATTAGAAAAAATGTTCTCCCAAACAAAGGACAAAGACTGAAAGCGGAAGGAAACTGTACTTGGCCGTTGCTCCTCAGCCTTGAATGAAGTGAGGTATCGGCTGCCGTAGAGAGTTAGGGGGCAGCTAAAAGGGTGACACTGGAGTGAACCTATAGTTAACAGTAGGAGGAATCAAAATCATTAATTTAATACAACAGGTCTGGTAGACAGTTTACGCACGCTGCCTAGGCTCGACCTAAAAACATGAGGTTGGAGTCCTACAACATTTGTGAAATAAAGTTCCAGCTTCTCTAGAAATTCCCTGCTAAGTAGAAAGTACCAGACAAAATGTGTATAGTATTTACGAACTAACATAGCCTGATAGCTCATCGACTAAGTATAAAAAATGTAATTTCAGATGACGCTGACATATATTAGAAATGATAGAGAGAACTGATGCTGATGTGTGTTCTATGTCATTGTCTGACGGCACCCACCTGCAGGGGGAGGTCTGGGGGCCGAGGGTGTCCATGGGACTCCATTTCTTTCCTCCAGAGGGCTTCCTTCAGGAGGTGCACTCACAGTGTGCCACCTTTTTGTGGTGCACTCTTAATGTGCTTCCTTGGGGCCTACTTGTGTCAGTGCTCATGTCTATAATACAGGGCAGGTGTGGAGGCAAAGAGAGTCCCTCATTTGGAAACACAATGAAAACATCCATTCTGCACCACATCGCTCAAGCACTGGAAATGATGGCACGCATGAGCGGACATAACAGCGAGCCTAAGATATTAGACAACTATTGGATTACTAAGGGTTGGTCGGAGTATTAAGTCAGAAAAATTCCATATTGCCATTAAACACATATTGCCTGTGCCTTTCTCCTTTCCAGTGACTTCTATGACTCCAAGTCTCTTGTTGATGTATGTATGTTCGACCCCACATGGATCTGGAACACTGGTATGGCCTGGTGCCACACTTGGACCACCTCAGGATGGTTTTAATTCTTGACCATCTGCTGGCAGCATTTGATACAACTGCCCATGATCTTCTTGTGAATGGGCAGCTGTACAAATTCCTCTTTCATCTCTCGCTTGGCGCTCTTCACAGGCTACCCATAGCCAAATGCTGATTCTCTCTACTCTGTGCCATCAACATCAGATATTCTGTCTTAAATCCTCTAAATTCCATCAGGCACTGGCCAACACGGGCCCTCCGATCCACCAAGGAAATCTGTGGTTATGCAGCCCCTCTTGGGCGACTGCATATTCTAAGTATTGATCACCAAAGGCTGGAGAGCCCTTCTCCCACTTTTCTGATTTAAAAATATCTTTATTGAAAAATTTTATGCAAAAACAGAACAGGAGCTGGAACATATGACGGTGCTTCACCTGATCAGCAGACAAATGCCATCATTAGACGAACCCCTTGACAATGAAGTCGCCCCTTAGTCCCCAACTCCCGAGGAAAGAGAGGAAGAGAGAATAAAGGGAAGAAAGCGAAAGGAGAGACAGAAAGGGGGGAGAGAAAAGAGAAGAGAGAGTTATCCAGCGCCTCAAGCCTCTTAAGAATATAACATATTACAGCAACAAATATCTGACCATGTCAGTGACCGTGGATGTGACGACCACATGGGAATTTTCTTCCAGAAAGTGAAATCATGGCGGCTTATGAGAAGCAAAGTAATCGTCCAGGGTAGACCATATGTTCCTCGTGGAGGATTTCCAAGGTGAATGTTGTAAAACAATATTGTCTGCTCCCCTGAGGTGTATGACCCAGTTCATCCAACACTTGTAAGAGACCTTACTAGTATCCTTCCAATTGGTGAGTATCATTTTAACTGCAGAAATCAACAGTAGATCAAGGAGGGCACGACCCCCCTCCGACTGCAAGTCCACCTGTAAAAAAGCAGTTACCACGGACAGTAGGGACCTAGGAAGAATACAGTTAAATAAATTAGACAAAAACAAATAGACCTTATCCCAGAAGGGTTTCACAACAGGGCAGTGTAGAATAAGGTGAGCCAAATCCCCTTTGTCTTGCTTACAATTCCAGCACACATCATCTTCCCGGATCCCCATGGAGAACAGCCTAGCCGGTGTCCAAAAGGCTTTGTGTAATAGCCAAAATTTCGTTTGGGAGAGGACTGGGGAAATCTTATTACGTGTAACTGATCTCCATAGCTGGGGCCAAGAATCTTCGGTTAGCCGATTATCAGAAAGCCCCTTCCAGTAATCTACCACCTTAGAGTTAAGCTTGGAGGATTTTGGGCGCTGAAGTTGATAAATTTGGGAGACTTGATGACCAAGCCTATTAAGTTTTGCCACAAACTTGGGTAGCGATGGGGAGCTAGGAGACAATCTGGATTTCGTAATGGCAGTCCTCACTTTCAGGAAATTATAGAATTCGATATCAGCCAAGTGGAAACGAGATTGAAGTTCACTGAACGTCAAAGGGTATGCATCATTAACCAATTGGTGGGGAAAAAAGATACCTCTTTTACACCAAGAGTCAAGGAGTAAAGGCTTACCATTATAAAGGAACTTGGAGTTTAGCCAAAGTGATTCCATATTGGAGCCCCTCATACCAACATCCATGGACCTATCTATTTTTAAGAGAGCCAGTTTAGTATTCTTAAAGATGGATCTGGAGTGGGTGGCGACAAGGCGGTTAGCCGTGAGAACTGACAGAGGACGTATGTTCTGGAGGAGAGCCCCTTCCACCTCCAGCCACACTGGTATATAGTCATCAGGAGGAGAGACCCAAAGCAGGCCCTGCCTCGCCAGAAAGGCGTATTGGTAGAGACGAAAGTCAGCCAGGTTAACGCCGCCCATTGTCTTATCGAGCCTCAATTTTCGGATGCTGATTCTGGCTTTTTTACCGCGCCAAAGAAAGGATGTTAAAAGGGTATCCAATTTATGGTGAAAGGAGTCAGTCAGTAGCAATGGCAGCATACTTATGAGATAATTAACTAAAGGAGTAACCATCATCTTGATAGTCTCAATTCTCCCCCACCACGTGATGAATTTAGGGGACCAGGCATCCAAGAGTGTCTTAATTTTCTGTAGGAGTACCTTTTCATTTTGATACAGGGTGTCCATAATATTATTACCAAATTCAATCCCCGAGTATTTAATAAAACTCGATTGCCATGTTAACCCAGAGTCCCCCAATATTTCGCTAGTACAAAACACGTTTAGTGGTTTAATTTCCGATTTATCTCTGTTGAGTTTGTACCCAGAGTGCAGAGAATACTCTGCAATCGTCTCCATTAGGGCAGTAATGGAGGAATCTGGACGCTCAGTAACTATCAAAATGTCATCCGCATACGCTGCCAATTTGACACGTACACCATTGATATCCACACCCGCAATATCCACGTTGAGTTTGATAGCCTGAAGGAGGGGTTCCAGCGCCAGGAGGAAAAGTGATGGAGATAGAGGGCATCCCTGTCTGGTACCCTGATAAAGGGGGAAGGATTCCGAAAGAGCCCCATTGACAGCTATACGTCCAGTCGGTTTTAGGTAAAGTGACATAACCATTTTAATAAAGTCCTTACCCAGGCTAAAGGAATGCAGGCAACGCTCCAAGAACGACCAAGAGACTCTGTCGAAGGCCTTCTCGGCATCTAATGTAATGGCAATCGAGGGTACAGCTTTGGTTGCAGCGTTTTCTAAAACATGGCATAACAGTCGTGTGTTATCATTAGATAACCGGTTACGGAGGAACCCCACCTGGGAATTGCTTATTAATTTATGAAGGACCAAATTGAGTCTGACCGCGAGAATTTTGGCGTATATTTTGCAGTCAACATTTATAAGCGAGATGGGCCTATAATTTTTTGGGAGAACAGGGTCCTTCCCCTCCTTGGGGATAACTACAATGTTAGCTTCAGTCATGGAATCAGGTGTGTGTCCAGTGTCAGCAATATGGTTAAAAACCTGTTTCATAGCAGGGCCTAATTGGGTTAAGAAAGACTTATAGAAGGATGCCGTAAAGCCGTCCGGCCCTGGGGCTTTGTTTTCTTTCAAGGACCTGACCGTCTTATCTATTTCCGAGCTGTTGATTTCCATACCTAGCATGGCAGAGTCGTCTTCTGAGAGTTGTGGCAAATGAAGATCACGGAGGAAAGCAGAGCACTTCTCAGTGTCAAAAATCTGATTATTTGAGTATAGGTCCTGATAGAATTGTTTAAAAGTATTGAGAATGGCCTTGTGTGTTGTGTGGGTTAGGTTACTAGCGTCCTTGATTGAAGAGATAACGTGTTGATTTTGTCTATGTTTAAGATATGAAGCTAAAAGTTTCCCTGCCTTGTTGGCCTCACAAAGATTCAACGCTTTAAATTTATTAATCCACACCCCCGCTCGTTCACTCAATATCTTATTGTATTCATACTTCTTCTGTGTCAGAGTCAATAGTAGAGTAGAATCATTTAAGGAGGCAATATGGGCGGTCTCTAAGTCTCTAATTTCCCGTTCTAATTGGAGTAGTCCCTGGTTCAAACGTTTATTTCTTTTTGTTTTTATCGCAATGATTAGCCCCCGTATAGTGGCCTTCAATGCGTCCCAGTGTGTGTTTATATTAGTATCAGACACCTTGTTGTGGCCAAGGTATTCTGAAATGGCCTCCGCAATCTTCTTTTTATCTTCAGGGTCCGATAAGACATCATTGTTAAACCGCCACCGTTTGGGAGTTTGTTCCCTGTGGCTTCCGGTTAAGGTAAGAGAGATGCAAGAGTGATCAGAGATCAATCTTGGAGCAATATCAGAGGACTCAATGAGGCTGGTGTATGCCCCCGAGACAAGGATATAATCAATCCTAGTGTATGAATTGTGAGGGGCCGAATAAAAAGTGTAATCCCTTGAGTCTGGGTGTTGGAGTCTCCAGGGATCTTTGAGGTTAAATTTAGAACAAATAGTGGCGAGCTCAGCGTGTGAGCTCGTAGGTTGGTAGTGGCAATTGGACTGTCTGTCAATTATCGGATCCAGAGGAAGATTGAAGTCCCCTGCCATTATTATTAAATCCTCCCGAGGAATACTATCTAGCTTGTCAGAGACGCTAGACCAAAAGGTGGGGTCATCCGTGTTGGGCCCATAAATATTGATCACGTGTATTACGTCTTCGCCTCTCCTCAAGTGAGTGAGCAAAAAGCGACCTTCATCATCGTGTTGAGAGGATTCTAGTGTGATATTAGCAGATCTCGAGATCAAGGTTATGACCCCTCGTTTCTTCTTATCTGCCTGTGAGCATGCCAATTGCGAAATCCAGTTACCTTTAACAAGATTATTGTCTACTTCGGAAAGTTTAGTCTCCTGTAGCAGCACTATGTCACTTTTGGTTTTGGCTAAGTATTCTAAGACCTTACGTCTTTTCACAGGGTGGTTAAGGCCTTTGACATTTAGAGAGACTATCTTCAAGTCGCTCGAAAGGACACCTTGTTTGTCAATGATCATGGGGAATGTTTCTAGATGGTGAACTCAACAAATATGGGTCGTGACATAGGGACAAATGCGAAGATGTTAAAGACCACAGAGCAGGCCCAATGTGGACGTCAGTAAAAACATACATCCGCAACTGTATTATACACCTGGAAGCCGGACAATCCCATCCCGAACATAGCATACGGTGCATAGGCCACTTGACATGTCCAGAGAGTAGGAGACGCCAGATAGAGAGAAGAGACAAGCAGATGGAGAGGAGGAAAGAAAAGAGAAGGCAGAAAAGTAGAAGGAGAGCAAATGAGGAAGCAACTGTGAGAACCATAAAAATGGTTATAAAAACGTGGGCGCTCTCAACCCAATACCCCCCCACACCCTCCCACCCCACCCCTACCTCAAAACTTAGCACGTGGGAGGTGCGACGACAGAAGCGTCCACCCGCACCCCAGGGGAAACAACATGGTCAGAACATATACCCAAACATACCTTCCCAGTACCCAACTCTCAAAGAACCTTCGGTA
Organism: Triturus cristatus; assembly: GCF_964204655.1. Taxonomy (NCBI): domain Eukaryota; kingdom Metazoa; phylum Chordata; class Amphibia; order Caudata; family Salamandridae; genus Triturus; species Triturus cristatus. Next base: position 47,747,979 of record NC_140589.1, read on the forward strand.
GAAAATGCAAGTCGAAAGACAAGTAACTGCCGGCATATCCGAGTGGCAACTCAAACAAATAAAGATCTGTACAATCCACAGGACACAAATACCAAATGAGCCAATACGACGCACCGGAACCATTGAACAGGACAATGATAAGAGGAGCATAGGAATCAGTACATGCGCTACACCGGGCCTTATGAGGATTTTCTCTTGCTGGCCAAAAGTTGTGATGAGTCCATGTCCTGAGTAGGGGGGCCTTCTAGATAGGACGCAAGGGCTCCGGGGTCGTTGAAAAAGAGGTGTTTCCCCCCCTCGGTGATCTTGAACCTAGCAGGACCGACAAAGGAGAACAGGATACCCCTGGACCTCATTTTGTCTCTTAGACTTAGGCATCCCCTACGAGTATCCACAGTAGGCTTCGAAAAGTCTTGGGTAAAGATGATTTTGTTACCCTTCCAGATGAGATGGTGGTTTTTCCTGGCGTAGCCAAGTATTGCTTCTACTTGACGGAAACGCAGAGGTTTACAAATGATTGGGCGGACCCCCTGCCTAGATGAGGATTTGAATGAAGGGATTCTGTGTGCTCTGTCCAGTTCAAAAGGCTGATCGAACGTTATGCCAGTGAACTTAGGAATCCAGTCTTCCAGGAAGGCTAAACAGGAGCCTAGAGGATCCTCTGAACCCTCCGGAACACCAAGAATTCGGATGTTGCCCCTACGATTGCGGTCTTCCAACTCGGCCGTCTGTCTTAAGAGCATAGAGGACATATTCGACAGGGCTTTTGTCTCCTTACTTGACTTGGAAACGATGTCCTCAAGATCACTGATCCTCTGTTCAGCAACGGAAAGTCTGTTATTCACAGCATTCATGTCTGCTCTGATGGCCGTTATCTCCAGTTGTATAGTATCAGTGGTTTGTTTGGTCGACTTGGCCAACTCATGGACATCAGCCAGCTTTTTCAGAATTAGCTCCAAAGTACTATTGATATCTGGTTTCATTTTGATAGGTGAGTCTGACTGTGAAGAATCACCTTTGTTTCTCTTGTGCACCAGCTTAGATTCGCGATCAGCCATTTCGGAGGTCGTGGTAATAATTGGATAATTAGCTGTTTTTTACCCTCGGCGCGCAATATTGACTATTGACTCCCAATAGCGCCGTGCTTGGAAAGAGAGGATGGTTGCATGGACTTTATGAAGAGTACATGGCTTGCGAAGATCCAGCAGACCAAATGGCCATAACTTTTGCAGCCTGCCGTCCAATCACCGAGGTGTGGGAGGATTAGCCGTCAAAAGGCCGTGTGGCAAAGTCATAGTGGCATCAAGAGTTATAACAAGGCGGGCAAATACACGCAGCTAAAGGACCAAAGCCGCTCCCAGCTTAGTGGCCCAAACTTACCCTCCGCAGAATCACCCACGGAGCGCACAGGGCTTAGCGTGGCCGAGTTTGATGCACGACTCCTTCCCTCCGTGAATCCCCACCTCTAGATTGCATCAGAGCCTCATGGGACCAGGACAGTGGCCAATGGAGATCAAACTCAGATGAATGTACCCTGCTGTCCGGGAGAGACTAGCCAGATTCAGACCGGACCATGACTTGAACTGGGCTTGAACCAGGGTCGCGCTGGCAGCTTGTAGATAACCAACTCCTTGGTAGGCTTAGCGTGAATAGCGCTGGTTAAACTAGTGAAGCTAATTACACGTGGGAACTCTCCGCATCGCTGTCACCGCCGCCATCTTGAGGTCAGGCATGTCGATGCAGTGTCAGCCAGCTCGCAGAAGCAGTAGAAGGCGCTGAGTAAACAATGTCAGCGAGGCGCCAACAGTGACAATAAGCAGGCAATAGATAATGGGTACTTGCAGGGTACTTGCAGTGAGACCACGGATCTGTCGATCGGGGACATCCCGTTCGGACTATCGGGAAGGCGCCATCTTGTTTTTCCCCGCTTCGCGCCGCGAAGCAAGTTCGTCCTGGAAGTCGCCTGTGCAGGGACCACCGGTGGTTTCAGGGGGCTCCTCTTGTGCCCGGCTTCTCACATGGTGGGTCACGCACAGCCTGAGGCGCGAACACTCAGCCACAGGGCACGGGAAGGGCAGCGTTTTCCCCCGGGCCGACGGAGCGACGGAATCAGGTGGCCATCTTGACTGCCGTCCAAGCCACGCCCCCCCTTCTCCCACTTTTCTTAACCGAAATATGGCTCTTCGCCTCCACCATCTAGTCCCCAGCTCCCCTGGGCTTATACTTCATAGTTTCAGTAAGGAGCACCAGGCCAGTCGGCTCAAGGATAACAGCGCACTTTACAAATATTTTTCATTTATTCACTCTAGTTATCCAGCAAACAGAGCGACTGAAAGAAGGACACCTCTAAATATCAAGGAGGGTAGTGACACTTGTTTACCCTTTGAGGTGGATACCCCCTCGGTGTGTGAAAGAGGGACACCTAGAGGTCCAGGAGGGAAGTGGCATATGCGTACGCCCGCCCTACGTGGCTGGCCACCTGAGTCTGTTGAAGAAGGCACCTAGCAGTCCAGAAGGGAAGTGACACCTTGATACCCGCTGAGGTGGGTGCCCCCCCCTCAGTGTGTGAATGAGGGACACCTAGAGGTCCAGGAGGGAGACAACTGCGTGCCCTCTGAGGTGGGTGCCCCCCTCAGTGTGTGAAAAAAGAACACCTCTACAGATTAAGGAGGGTAGTGACACCTGCATACCCTCTGAGGTGGATACCCCCCTCGGTGTGTGAAAGAGGGACAACTAGAGGTCCAGGAGGGAAGTGGCACATGCGTACACCCGCCCTAGGTAGATGGCCACCTGAGTCTATTAAAGAAGAGAGCTAGCAGTCCAGGAGGGAAATGGCACATGCACCCGCCGGGATCACTAAGCAATTCACTGGAAGAATACAGACCTCCAGAACTCAGCAGCCAGAATCATCCTCAGCCTCCCACACAGAACTCAAGTTACACCAGACCTCAGGGAACCACACTGGATTCCAATGCACACACGTGCTCAATTCAAGCTCCTGACATCCACTTTCAAGGCACTACAGAACTTAGGCTCCACCTACCTGAACAGTCGCAGCTCCTTCCACCAGCCACTCAGTCACCTCCGCTCTGCAGGACTCCTACTCGCACACATGCCACGCATACACAGAACCAGACCAGGCGGACGGGCATTCTCCTACATTGCTCCTAAAGCATGGAACGGCCTCCCACAACACATCAGAGAGTCCTCCTCTCTTCTTGAATTCCGCAAGAAACTGAAGGCCTGGCTTTTCGATTTTTTTTCTTCAGTTTTATATAGTGTAAACTCGACCCGAAGGCGTTGGAGAGCTTTACGTGAGCACCAGTCCCATTACAGACGGACACATTCCTTTTTTGTAGGCACGGGGAGATTAAGTGATATGCACAGAATCACAGGATGTTGAGCCGTCACAGAGACTCGAACCCGGTGCCCCAGCTACAAAGTCTGCAGCTCTGGCCATTTCGCCAATTTACCATAGGTTGGCCAAGGCGCACACACCTGCTCAGCACCATGTTGGTAAAACTAAGCACCGCCCTGAGCAGAGCAAGCTGCTGAGACCGTGAGAAAATGGAACTTTTGAAAAAGGGATTTTGGAGATCTGCTTTCAGACAGAAGTTATTTTGCAGTTTTTCCTATTTGCTTTGTAGTTATAAAAAGACACATGATTTGGTCATGAGCTCCATCTAAAATGTACTAAGGGTGAGCGAATATGTTTTACTTTCATTAGTGTTCAATTAGATGTGTGTAACATTTTTCACTTTACACTCCTGCATGAATATTGTGACTTTTGAGTCCATGTTTGTTGCCAAAGGCTTGTTTTCCGTTAATCAAGTGGTTCTGCATAAGAAATACTCCCAAGTAAACAATTCGTGCCTTCCTGCCTCTATCAATGGTAAACATAGAGGCGAAACCCCAGCACACATCGATTAGGGTGAAAATGATCCCGCTGTGGATGAAAATTATTTCATAATGCAGATTTTTTCTGGCTCAGGCGAAGTCAAGCGGAGACACATCAGCAGCTCTGCAAAGGGAGAATTGTGAGACCTTTTTGCAGCGGGGAAGATTGGTGGGAAAGAAAAGCCAATGATAATGGACATGGGTAAAAGGGCGCTGAAAATCTGTAAGGGTAATGTACAAGTAAAGGTTCCATTTTACTGACAAAAGAGCTTACCGTGGTGGGGGAAGGGGTAGTAGGGCCAGAATTTGAATTCCAGGGCCCATTCTGAGGCACTAAAGGGCCTCAGATGGCACTCACAGGTCCTGATAGGCAGGGCCTTGCGTCAGGGAGCAGGGAAGGGGAACTCACAAGCACAGACCCCAGCCTGGGAAAGTGCAGCAGTCCGTGGGACAGGAAACCGAGCAGGGCTCCGCGTGCTTCCGGTATAGACTGCCAGCAAGGAGCGGGAAGTCTAAACACTCCCAAGACTGGGAGGGAGCAGGTGCTGAAGACAGGCCCACCTGGGGGATGGATGTCAGCAGTGGTAGATGGATTGAGGAAAGAGCAGCAGCCAAGGAGATGTGGGGTACCGGGTCTGTCTCTGACTGCGAGGACCTCAGTTTGTGGTCTTTGAGTATTGAGGAGTCAAGTATCTGATGCTGAAGGCCTAATTTCAAAACATTTCGCACACTGAGGGTTCACTTATTTGCAGAAAAGTCTGGTTCACGAGGTAAAATAAAAGGTCATGATCCTTACAACCAGCAACTGCATATATTTAGGACATTTATGGCCTCCTGTTCGCTCACATCCCCTGCATCCGCACCTTCTGGTACCTACCGTGCACTCAAGGCCAGAAGCGATCACCCCTAAACATCGAAGCCTCCTCAGTCCTTGAATTCCGCAAGAAACTGAAGCCCTGGCCCTCACTTGGCCAGCTCACTCCTTGTCTAGCGCCTGGTTACTCTCCCATGTGAGGTGTGCGCTCTACAAATAGTCATAACATGACCATATATGGAACTTACAACTACCACTAGAGAGCAGATTGTCTGTAGTTAGAAGTGTAGGGTTGAGTGGGATCAAGCAGTGCTTAATTTGTAGCAAATGAAGTGCCAGGGCCCAAGGTATTACTCACTGGCCCACTGCAGCTGGCACAACCCGTGTCACTTCAAACTGCAGGCTTAAGTTCAAGTTGTATAATTTTTTTAGAGATTTATTAAATAGTTTAATGCTTCACTGATGATTTTTTGCTTAAAAATACACTCACAGTGCCACCTCGTGGTTGTTTTCCATAAATATATGTTGGTGTTGCTAAAAAGTGCCTGAGGCGAGCAACGGAGAACACGGTACAAATTAAGCCCAGGAACCAAGGGTGCTGACTGTTTGTTCGGCCCCTGGAGCCGACCAAACAGCCAGTACCCACAACAATGGGTAAGCCACTCACCCCTGCCCTCAAGCACGACCACCCACCCTCCCATCCCCAACCAGGCACTTCTGCTTTCTCGCAGTGCGAGAAGCAGAAACATAAAATGGAAGTGTTTACCATTTTATGTTTCTGCCTTCTCGCACGGAGAGAAAGCAGTGGGGCGACGCCCAAACGCCCCTATGGAGGAGCCGCCACTGGGGTAAGCCACGCCCCCCCTGCCCTTCAGCGCGACTGCCCACTCTCCCTTGTTCTCTTGTGGTAAATATTTAAATTACCTGTACTATTTTTTATGCGGTAAAGTCTAGTAAGAATAACTCAGTCAAAATAAGAGGCAGAATCCGTGGTATTAGAGGTTCTGAAAAGGGCTTTATTCCTTACAAAGGAATTATGGTTCGAACCAGGCAATCTTATTCCATCACCACGAAGGTTCAGGAAGGGATAGGCAATATCTTATTGACAAGTAAATATATATATATGAAAAGCATTGCATTAAGACAGATGCAGGAGGCGTAACAGCTGATAATACAGATAAGAATACACATACGTAATGAAAATAGGCGTAATGATAGGCGTATACTAGAAACGTCATTTAAAATGATGTCACAAGTGGGTGGATCCATAAGAGAATCCTGCAGTGTCAGCAGAAATATTTGGCAGAGATGCGCGCGCAGCCGCATGACGTGTGATTGACGTGCAACTAGAGGGTGAAGGGGAATTGACATTTAGCTCTACATGTGGAGACAGAAGTCTGGGGGGTCAGGTCAACCTAATCCCAAATCGTATCTAATATCTTTGTTTAAGGAACTGTTTTATCCAAAAGGAAAGGTCTCTCGGACGGAATCTATTCTATACTGACTTTTAGTGCATGTACAAGCGTCTATGTGTCTACATGGGATGCGAGGGGGCAGGAATCTTCCATGGTAACAGGGGCTATGAATTACTTGCATAAAGACAGCGAGGCCGAGCCCTTTGCTCGGTAGCTGGAAGGATGTTTACCTAAACTACTAGACAGGAATGCATTGGATGAGGAGCGGAGCAGATAACTTGAAGGCTGAATACAGTTTTTGGCAGGCAACAGGCCACGTCAGGCACCGTTAGCCGCGCAGGGAGTAGGACAAAGTTCATGGATACCGATGCAGGTCCAGGCTGGAGCATTTCAGAGGCAGAAGCAGGAAAAGGCTTGATGGCAGAATTCAGGGCCTACTCGCCTGAACTGTAAAACTAGAAAAGTGAACCATATAAAGTCGGTGGCCAATCATACTTAGGAATGGAATATTCGACCCATTCATGGTGGATCTGAAAGAGGACATGTTGACGTTGGACGCACATGTATTTGCGTCTTCATAGCTGGAACTGGAGGGAACATACATGTACTTGTAGCATGTACATGGAGCCGTTGGGGTCTAAGATAGGGGACATAACTGATCATAAAATTCATATTTCCTCATTCCCTCCTTGTCCCCTACGGACCCTTATGAAATATCCATCTTCATCAATCCATCAATCTGTTCATATAGCATCATTTGTTCTTCTTTCTTCTTCCGGGATCTTGAATGAAAATTTGAAGGTGGGATACACGATGTGGCACACAGACCACAAATCGCTGGCCCACATTGTAGACACAAGCAGCAACTGAATAGAATGAGAAAGCCAATACCTAGGAAGGATAGGATCCTCCATCCCCAGGCTGACAACACGCTCCAGAACCAACCGGACCAAGTCCAGGTGCCTGGATTCTGGTGTATCTGGCTTACGATCTTATGAAGTCGAGTTATGGCTTTATATACTGACGGCGCGTTTTCTGGTATGAAAACACAGCAACTTGATCCGATGACCCTACAAGCTCCGCCCCTATCGGCCAGGATGACGTCAAGGACAAGACGATTTTGGAGAACAATAATCCGCATCGCAGACTGCTCCTCTGTTAAGTTGCCTAAGGCGGAAGTAGTTTCATTCACTACTGCTTCAAGGGTTCTAGTTAATCTACGTATCAGCTTACTATTAGTGACTGTACCTATGTAGGGAAAGAAACCTTTATTGAAATCTGTGTATTGCTCCCATGCTGTTTCGGTGTAGTCGACAATCGGGAGATCTCTCTGCTGTCTATTGTGTACTAAATGGGTATTCCTATGGTAATCAGGCGGGGCTAGGAAAACAGGTGGCAAAAGGAATGCAATGTAACAGGTACCATCCCAATCTAGGGGTAGGCGCATGTATGCGGTGTGACCACAGATGAAGTAGGAGTGACGAGAAGCTCTTAATGTAGACTTGCCTTTATCACTGAATTCTATTACAGTGGTACATTTACTATGGCCCATGTGTATTGAACCATTCTTTCTTACACATAATTCGCCTCTAACTGGAAATACTGACATAGCGGGCAAGATTGGTGTAGCTTCGGATTCAACATTCAGGATCATGAGATTAAGTGTAAAGTTACCTAATCCATATACTTCATTTTCTAGATCAGTTCCTGTTCTTTTGGGAAGTCCCTCCTTGTTAGGGTAGCAGACTTTAAGTAAAACTAGGTTCAGGTTTCCCCAAACCCAGTTGTCTTGATAAACTACTGAATTTGAATCTAGGGAATTAATCAAACTAAACCATGCTCCACAGGAGCCATTGTGTGTGAATGGATACGGAAAGAGAGGCAGAACTCCCTTGTATTTCTGATAGGGAGGGAGTCGGCCACATATCCAACAATTTGTAGCATTGCTGGTCTGATGAGAATGATGTAACATACTAATGAATGTGTTGTTGCGCAGCGCAAATCTATAGGACAACTCATGCGGGGGTAATTCGCTAAAAGAATGTTCGGCAGTGGCATTGAAAGCACGCTTGGAAATAGGGTAATACATGTGTAATAATATACTGACAATAATAATCAGAAGACTTAGGAAAAACATAATTAACAATGTCACTATGCAGTGACTACGAAGTGATTTACAGTACGCATGTTTCTTGAGCTGTTTCTGTCTATTTCTCTCTCTATTTCGGTCTAGAGGATACATGTCAGAGACAAATTCAACCGATTCACCTTGGAGAGGACTTAAACAATCAAATTGTCTGACTTGCTAGACCTTAGTTTCAGTTTATAGTTTTCTTTTTCTGGCTCATCAACCAGGGGGAGTTTTGAGTCAGTCTGTGAGGGAATGCGGGGCTGATAATTCAAGTCGGATGATAGTCCATGAAATCTTTTGATATGGCTCGAGTGCAACCACCCTTTACGTCCCTCAATCTTCACAGCTGTCCTTGTGGTCAATAAGACGAGTTTAGGCGACTGCCAGCGAGGCTCCAGCGGGTTCCTTCTGTCGAAGTTCCTTACAAGTACAAGGTCTCCCGGAACCACGTCATGGGGCTTCACCTCAGTGTTATCGGGAAAAGCTGCAGCTACCTGTGAACGACAAGATTGTAGTGCAGACATCAAGGAAGCCAGGTAATCTGTCAGCATATTACAATCAACATCAGTTATTTTACGGGGTATAGGCGTCCCCCACATATTTGGTGGTCTACCGAAGATCACCTCATACGGGGATAGCCCCGTTCGAGAGTGTGCTACCATTCTCATGTAAAAGAGCGCAACTGGTAAAGCTACTATCCAGTCGACACCTTTTTCTCTACATACTTTGGACAGTCTAATTTTCAAAGTTTGATTATGCCGCTCCACGAGACCTGCTGCCTCGGGATGTCAGACACAGTGGAATTTCCATTGATAGCCTAACAGAAGTGAAACATGTTTCATTAGCTCGGATGAGAATGGCTGGCCATTATCTGAGTACACGACACGGGGCAAACCATACCGTGGGAAGAATTCTCGAACTAACTGTTTGGCAGTAGTCGGGGCAGTGTAATCTGAGACGGGATACGCCTCTGTCCACCGGGAAAGAGCGCATACAACTACGAGGACATATTTGAATCCTCGACATCGTTCCATCTGGATATAATCCATCTGGAGGACTTCAAAAGGGTGATCGGGGGGTTGAAATCCACCCTGTTCTACAGGTACGCCTTTTCCTGGATTGAACTGACAACAAATCATGCAGGTACGTACTTTCTGTTTAGCTGCTGCTCGCAAGTGTTTATTGAACCAAATGTGTTGAATACTGTCTAGCATAGCTTTCTCTCCTAGGTGCGCTGGACTATGTATTGTGTTAATGATGACTTGAACCATGGAGTCAGGAAGAAACCATATAGATTTTCCCTTCGTCATCCATCCTTGATCCGTTTGGATCCCTCCTAATTCAGTCCATCTCTTTATTTCTTCTGGTGTAGCATGTGTCTGTATGTCAATTACATCAAGGGCGGGATCCTTAACTGTCATGCAGTGTGTTGGTGTCGGAACTATTGTCTTTGTCGTGTCAGTTGTATGAGTCTGATTCTGAGCAGTTTGTTTAGCTGTTCTGTCAGCTAGGTCGTTACCCTGAGAAATAATGTCAGTCACTTTCGTATGGGCCTTGCACTTCATAATCGATATTGCAGTAGGCAGATGTATTGCATCTAACAGAGCTTGAATAAGGGGACCGTGCTGGATGTGGGCACCGTGAGAAGTTAAATAGCCTCTCTCTCGCCAAAGCACGCCGAAGTCATGGACGACTCCGAATGCATAACGTGAATCTGTGTATATGTTGACTTTCTTATTTTTGGCTTGAATACAGGCTTGTGTCAGAGCGATGAGCTCTGCTGCTTGAGCTGACAAGGTATCGATACAATTTGTTTCAATAACTTCAGTGTCTGTTGTGACTGCATAAGCGGCCACTAACTCTCCTGTATTTGTTCTCATGCATGAACCATCTACATACAATGTCAGGTCTGGATCTGATAATGGAATATCTGTCAAGTCTTGTCTGGGTTTCGTCGTAATAGTAATGACTTCAATACAATCATGTGCCAATGGGTCTGTTCCACTTAATGGCAAAAGTGTGGCAGGGTTTAATGTACTACAACGTCTGATTTCTATGTGTGGCTGGAACAATGTCAATTCATAACCCGTCAGTCTTGCTATAGTCAAGTGTTGTGTTTGGGTCCGGTTCAAGAGAACCTCTACTGCGTGTGGTACTTGTACTGTCAATTGATGTCCTAACACTATGGCATCGCTTTGTCTGATTGCTAAAGCTGTTGCTGCGACTGATTTCAGGCACGCAGGAAGAGCCTGAGCTACGGGATCTAATGTACTGGAAAAATAAGCACATGGCTTGTGTGATCCTGCTTGTTCCTGCGTGAGTACTGACAAAGCAGTACCTTCACGTTCTGTAACAAAAAGTGTAAAACGTTTGCTGTAACATGGTGTTGCTAAAACAGGTGCTTGGCATAAAGCTTTCTTTAAGCTTTCAAAAGCTTGTGTATGTTCCTGAGTCCAAGGGAGGACAGTCGATGTCGCTGCCTCCTGTGTTGTCAACTGAATGAGTGGTTTTGCTAGAAATGCATATTGAGGGATCCACTGCCTACAGTATGAAGTGAGGCCTATGAATGCCCGTACCTCCTTTTGTGTCTTGGGTGGCGGCATGTTAACAATTAACTGGATACGGTCGGGTGTAAGCTGTCTTCCCCCCTTGGACAGCAAGTGCCCAAGGTACACAACTTGCTGGACACAGAATTGCAGCTTTGAAGGGGACACTTTGTGCCCCTTGTCGGCTAAGAAATGTAAAACCGTCAGTGATGCTTTTTCACATTCAGGTTCGCTTCGGGCGGTGATCAGCAGATCATCGACGTATTGAAGCAGGGCAGTGTTAGCTGGCATGTGGATACTGTCAAGTTCTCTTTTCAGTGCTTGGCTATAGATGCTGGGGCTTTCTGTGAATCCTTGAGGTGCGCGTGCGAATTTAAAACTTCGTCCATTTAAACTGAATCCGAACAAATATTGGCTTTCCGGATCGATTGGGACGCTAAAGAAAGCGTTCTTGAGGTCAATTACAGTAAAGAACGTTGCTTCTGAATCTATGGCTGTTAGCAATGAAGAGATATCTGGGACCACGGGGTATTGTGGTACAATGCATTTATTTAATTCTCGCAGATCAATAACTAATCGATATACTGGTGGTGCTTTTGGATCAGTTCGTTTAAGAATCGGAATTATCGGGGAATTACATACATTGGAGTCCGTTTCTACAACCACTCCTTGTGCAATGAGCTCGTCAATGATTTGCAGTAAAGCCACGACAGCATCTGGTGGTAACTTGTATTGTCGTATTCGTGGTAATACTACTCCTGGTTTGAGTGTGACTCGATATGGTGTGATGTGCATACAACCTACATCAGTGGGGCCTTGTGCCCATAAATGTGCAGGTAGATTCTGTAACCGGTGGTCCATGTCTCTAGACACGTAGTGACCTTTAAAGTCACGCAAAAATAGTCGTACTCCTTCCGGAGAACAACATATTACAGCTCCTAGAGCCTTCAATGTTTTTATACCTAACAAGTTTTCTGGGCATGATTTTGTGAGCAATAGATCTGTAGTCCGTGTTAATGGACCGACTGTGAATGCAAGTGGTTGCGATACTTCGTTAATAGTGGGCTTTCCTGAAAAACCAAGGGAAATATTTTGTGAGCCTGAGAGGGGTGCCCCTGGGACTTCGCTGTGACTGATAGTTGTTCTGCTTGCCCCTGTATCGAGTAGAAACTTTCTGTCTTTCCCTAATACTTGACTCTGTACGTAAGGACCCTCTTGATCTACGGGAACCTCAATAAGGGGTAAGCCAACTTCCCTCTCTAGGCTATTTCATGTGTAGCGCTGATACTCTGGATAATCATTTTGTGCATACTGGTACATCTGTTGTGTCGTGTTTTGTGTTGCAGCAATAGGCTGTGGCTGTTGTTGTGGTTGTGGTGCGGTCTGTTGTGGAACTGGCATAGGTTGCGCATGCTGAGGTACTTGTTGTTGGATCTGATCCTGTCTAGGCGGACGTGGTCTCTCCTTCGTTATACCCGTAGAGATATTATGTTTCAGAACTGCGCAATCGTGTATATAATGACCTGGCTGTTTACAATAGTTGCATGTCCCTCTAACAGGACCCGCTGAATCATTGGACTGCGTCGTACCCTTTTTATGACCGTCAGCTGGAACTGACTGAGCAACGAGCATTTTCATTTTCGTGTCTTTCATACGTCTTTGTTCATGTTCTTGTTCTTCTCTAATTCTATTGTGATGATATTGTAACATTTGTAACATCTGTGACGGTGTGTTACCTTGCCAAGTACTCTCGAATTTCAGTACTCTATTCTTAACTTGGGGCAGGGAATTCTCAACTAATTTTGTCACAAACAGATGTGGATACGACTCACTACTTGCTTTTATGCCACTATTAATACCAAAACATTTTTCAAATCGGGAATAGAAATCACTAGTGTCTTCATCTTGTTTTTGTTTACAGGCTGAAATTGCACCCCAGTCTTCCTTTTTCGTAATCAATAGACGTGGTAGTACCTGCACTAATAATCCTGGTAATGCTGTAGTCTTTTCCCCAAGCCCTGAACCTGCAGCTCGGGCTTTTTCTTCGGTTTCTAGTGCTGTCCAATCTATCTTTTGGTCTCCCACCTCCCATTCCTTTTCTTTGAGTTTCTCGTAAATACCGGCAGGTAATAGAACTTTCAATATTTTCATAATGTCAGGATAAGTATACTCTCCCATGAGTAACATGTCTTTTATTTCACGGTGGAAACCTGCTGGGTCTTTGTCATGGCTAGGTACTACTTTCTTCATTTCTAATAATTCAATTTTAGTTATGGGCGTGTACACAAACACGCGTTTAAAAGTATTGTCCTCACCTCTGATTGGGTGCACTTCGCGTAAGGGATTCTGTCTGTCTATGTGATACGTTTTTCTTTCCTTGGGGGGAACTGAAACATGTTCTGGGCATACGAAGACAATGTACTGGTGTCGATATTCTAGAATTTCTTTAATTAAATCAGTACCTGAACCTCTCCATTTATTCGTGAGTAATTCTATCAGTATATCAGGTAGGGGACCAGGATCGGAATGTTGGCTTCTATACAATATAACGAGGTGTTGTATCATGTATATACCAGCTAAACGCTGTTCGTCTGGGGTAAGATTCAAAAACGTGTGTGCTAGCGCATCATCACTGTATTTTTCAGAACTGTCAGCCCATTGTACTGCTGACCTGGCTAATTCTTGTTCATCCATAGAATCGAGCATATGATACCCCCTTCGGTCTCGGAGTAATTTATCAGCAGCCTGGAATAAGTGTTCAGGGGACTTCGTATTTAGCATAGGGGCTTGAAAATGTCTGTTACATTCTGGACGTATCGGACGTATCGGATCCTTAAAGTATCTGGTATTGTTACAAGGTCTTCCCCTACCTACATAGGCTATCGTTTCTAATTGTCCTGTGGGCATTTCTGATTCTTCCTCCTCCTCTCCCTCGGATTCAGTTTTGTCTGCCTCCAATCTGGCTTTATGTATTCGTTCTACTTCTTTGCGGATCTTCCGGCACATAGCTACTATACACGTCTGTTTATCATGTTTTCCTTCAGATATATTCTGACCCCATCTGGTAAGTACTTGCATTTCATCCTGGTCTACCTCGGACCTATCTCGGTCTCTGATCAAGCAGTTTATGAAGAAACGTAACAGTAGTCTCTGTATATCCACTTTCTGGTATTCCATGGCTTCGTCAATACTTTCAGGGCCTTGCCCTGTTTGGACAAAGCGATATATATTGTCTAAATGTTTAATCATTCCTGGTAGCGTCGTTAAATACATTGAAGCTCGTCGTATACGTAGTGATGATAGCAGCATTCTGTCATTTTTACCGGGCACTGGATCATATCTACAATCTACAAGATGTTCCTTAAACATGTCGGACGTTGCTATTTGGGGTGTACGTTGGTTTGCTAAATCTCTAAGAGACGATTTACTTCGTGATGGTGGCGTGGCAAAAATTGCTGCTGCACCCCCTGTCGCACCTTCTGAGGTGCTAGGCACGAAAGGATTTGTGGGATGTAAGGTAGAAACTGTGGATGCAGGAAAAGTGGTGGAAACAAATGGACCTGTTGGATTGTGCGGAGGCGTTTGTGGTTGCGGAGTTGGGGGCGGATGATCTCGGGGTTGAGCACCATCGACAGGTGGCGTGTGTGGTGGAACATTAACATATTCGGGAGCTACATCGTCTAAATAGGAAGAAAGGAAAATATCTTTTGCGGTCTTGGGATGTGCTTTAATCGGGAGTAATGGGGGTGGCAAATCTTTCGATATTTCCGGGGTGGCCTTAGGTAAACCTTCGGCCAAAAGAGGATACATACCATTCATAAGAGTGTTTCGTTGTCTGTCTACTTGTTCTGTTTTTACTCGGATACCTTCCTCAACTAATACGTTTTCTCGGGCTTTATTTGAGTTCTCCCTACTTTTCTCTTCCAGTCTGAGCGCTTTCTCTGCGCGCCTATGCGATTCTTTACGCCATAATTCAATGGCATCTTTCTGTGACTGTCTGGCTTTCTTTTTCCATAATTCTTCTTCTACTCTCATGATGCAATCTGCATCCCATGTCCCAGCTGCGGGCCACCTCTGACTTTCTGCTAGATCCTTGGTGTAGTCCATCCATAAGTCAAGATATAGTACGGCATCTAGGCCATGTTTATGATACATAAAGTACCCTGGAGTGTCCCTAGGTGGAATGGGAACAGCTTCTTCGAGTACTCCTTTTCTAGTTTTGATCTGTCTTAATTTTGAAAAGAACGGCATCTTTAAACCTTGCTACTTGATTCTTACTCAAACTGGACTTGAACACAATTAATACGATAAACACTATAATGAACACTCATTCATACCACAATTTTTAAACACATTAAAACATTTAACATTTAAAATTTAACGAACAATGATAATTAAGAGAAAACTAACTACTGACATAATACTAATACTAGATAATACTGAATTATATACATATGAACATACTGGATATACTGCTAAACAGTACAGATACACTGCTAAAACAGTGCAGACCGGATCTGTGTACCCAAACCCGTCACGACCGGCACAAATTAATGTGCACGTCTAAATGCCTCCCCAGCAACGGTACTCACCGGGTAGCACGGAACGGAAGGCCTCGGAACTGAACTGAACTGGACCGGACTGGACTCGACTGGACTGGACTCGACTCGGAACTTCGGAACCTGGTGGGCCTCTGTATACCTCGGATCTTGCTCTCTCAGCTAGGCTCTGGTCGGGATACTTCGCACTTCTCACCGCCTCGTCTGGGTGTTGATCGCAGCCTCAGTCACCCCCGCTTGGCCGGAGGGAGCTACAGGAAATCCTGCGGGTACGCGTTTTTGTCCGTTCAGCTGTGGCAGGGGACCGGGCCTGCAACGCACCTCCGGCGCGTGAGATGAGAAAGTGTCCCTGTTCGGGCGCCAATTTATGTGGTAAATATTTAAATTACCTGTACTATTTTTTATGCGGTAAAGTCTAGTAAGAATAACTCAGTCAAAATAAGAGGCAGAATCCGTGGTATTAGAGGTTCTGAAAAGGGCTTTATTCCTTACAAAGGAATTATGGTTCGAACCAGGCAATCTTATTCCATCACCACGAAGGTTCAGGAAGGGATAGGCAATATCTTATTGACAAGTAAATATATATATATGAAAAGCATTGCATTAAGACAGATGCAGGAGGCGTAACAGCTGATAATACAGATAAGAATACACATACGTAATGAAAATAGGCGTAATGATAGGCGTATACTAGAAACGTCATTTAAAATGATGTCACAGGTGGGTGGATCCATAAGAGAATCCTGCAGTGTCAGCAGAAATATTTGGCAGAGATGCGCGCGCAGCCGCATGACGTGTGATTGACGTGCAACTAGAGGGTGAAGGGGAATTGACATTTAGCTCTACATGTGGAGACAGAAGTCTGGGGGGTCAGGTCAACCTAATCCCAAATCGTATCTAATATCTTTGTTTAAGGAACTGTTTTATCCAAAAGGAAAGGTCTCTCGGACGGAATCTATTCTATACTGACTGTTAGTGCATGTACAAGCGTCTATGTGTCTACATGGGATGCGAGGGGGCAGGAATCTTCCATGGTAACAGGGGCTATGAATTACTTGCATAAAGACAGCGAGGCCGAGCCCTTTGCTCGGTAGCTGGAAGGATGTTTACCTAAACTACTAGACAGGAATGCATTGGATGAGGAGCGGAGCAGATAACTTGAAGGCTGAATACAGTTTTTGGCAGGCAACAGGCCACGTCAGGCACCGTTAGCCGCGCAGGGAGTAGGACAAAGTTCATGGATACCGATGCAGGTCCAGGCTGGAGCATTTCAGAGGCAGAAGCAGGAAAAGGCTTGATGGCAGAATTCAGGGCCTACTCGCCTGAACTGTAAAACTAGAAAAGTGAACCATATAAAGTCGGTGGCCAATCATACTTAGGAATGGAATATTCGACCCATTCATGGTGGATCTGAAAGAGGACATGTTGACGTTGGACGCACATGTATTTGCGTCTTCATAGCTGGAACTGGAGGGAACATACATGTACTTGTAGCATGTACATGGAGCCGTTGGGGTCTAAGATAGGGGACATAACTGATCATAAAATTCATATTTCCTCACTCTATGCAGGAGTAAATGGCGCGGCTGGGGCGCTCTCCCCTGCGCCTCACCAGCGTTGTGATTGGCGGAGGCAGAGGGAGGGAGGCTTCCTTTCCTGATGACGAGGTCACGAGGAGAGCTGCAGGAATTGGCGTAGGACGGCGGGAGTCGGAGTCGGGCCCATCCATAAGCTGAGTAAGTACTTTTTTATTTGATATTTTTATGTAATTAAACCCTCCACTGTTCCCACCATTCCCCCGCGACAACCCCATTTCCAGCCCCCCACCTGCCCGTAATTCCGGCCGCGACTGGGTGTGCGCAGTCTATTTACAACAATTCGCATATGTATCGTAGAATGCGTGTTATGGAATACATATCACATGGAGGACGTTTGTAGGGGCACAGGCTCAGCAGGCGGTGCACCTATTGCTTTGTACATTTCATTTAACATGCGGTTCTTGGGATGCGTATGTCAAGGCCTGCGCCTGGAAACATTACGTATTATTTCCAGAATCATCCAGCAGCATAGGTTTGAAGTTTTATACATATGGAGTCTTTGAAGAACGCACCCCTAAGTGCGTTCTTCAAAGACTCCATATTTGATGGACTTCCCACAAACGCATTTCTTGTCAGGTGCGTATTTTTGACTCAGGCTCGTTTCTCGCGGCCTGAGCATGGTTTGTAAGTTAAGAATTGCAGTGGCTGCTGGGCGAGTGTAGAAATTATACTTCATGTCACCATGCGCAGGCCATGATAAACGTCAGAAAACAACAAAAAAAGTTTTTTGGTGGTTTTCTGACGTTTTGTGCATTCTTGTTGCTTTAAGTCTATGGCTGCTTAAGCAGTGTGTCCTTGTGTGCCTAAAAAGCCTCTGTGTATCTTCACTCTTAAACGTTAGCCCGCAGGCTTGACTTATGTGAGGTAATGTTTGACTTCTAACAGAAAAAACTTTCAGTTCCACTGCAACAAAGGTTGGGTCTCAATGGTAGGTGCAGCGCTTCTTGCTCCGAGAGTCTTTGCCGCGTGTATGTTTTGTAGATTGCCATGCTTTCCAAGCCTCTGCCATCTATATCCATATTTACTGCCTAAATGCAATTCCGCCCGTGGCCGAATCTGGCGCTCACTCGCTCTACACCTTCTGGCCTTTCGCCAGTCGATTAGTACATCTCCGGATTTCGCTATAGTCACTGGAGACAATCGATTTTGTGCCAGCTCCATATTCCACATAATTATGGATGTTATCTACCATATGGTGCATAATTTGCAGATTTCCAAAAAATGATTGAAGCTCAAACGACTGAAGTTAGTAAAAAGATCGCACAGGTGGTGGTGCGCAGAGACGTGCATCTTTTGCAAAAATTAAGTGGTCACCTTTGAGTTGCTGATGGCTGTATTTATGTTTAGCTGGTAGAAATGAGGTGAGATATTTGGCCATATAGTATTAATGCGCATTGAAATGTCGCAATAGTGAAGTAATACTTATATAGTATGTGCAGCAGTGTGCTACATAATTTACATTTTGTTTTTGCAAAGTTTAGTCAACCCCATCGTTAAATTTGGTCTTCCTTTGCTGCATAATTCCAGTGGCCGTGCATATAAGCCATTGCATTTGTTAAATTCGGTCTTCCTTTGTTGCATAATTCCAGTGGCCTTGTATATAAGCCATTCCATTCCTATTCATTTTAAGTATGCCTAAGCCCCTGGAAAGTTCTAAACATGCATGCATACTTCTGTTTTTTGAGTGCTAACACCATGCCCGCAGGAAGGTCGCCAGCTGCGCACGCGGAGCCGGGAACATTCAAATGATAAACTGGGCCGACTTTCCAGGTTATCTCTCCTCTTCGAACAGTGTGAGAAACACAGCAAGTCGCTCGCTGGTCTGCTCTCCCTTGAACTGGACTGCAACTCTAAACTCACGACTGCGAAGCGGACCTTTGTGGTGAGCTGACCTGCGCATGCAAATGAATTCTAACCGCAAACATGACATTTAATTGCAAGTGTTTTTTTTTATTTGTGTTTTGTGAGAGCAGAGGCAGCTGCACTATGTCAGCAGGGCATTGTCCGAATAGGGTGGGGGGCAGGGAGAGGCGCTGTGATGGTTGCGGTCAGGGGTTGGCTTGTTTTTACGCTTTTGTGAAGACCTTGGTGTCTTTTGGGCCTCGGTTATGATTATGCTTGAGTTTTCCAGCCCCTGCAAAAACACATTTATGAGCTGGGGTGGAGTTTACCACACCCTGTATGTGGCCAACTTCTTACCTATGGCGGTCTGGACTCTGCCAGTCACCGCTGTCTATGCTCGCTCACTGCCGTGCAGTATGACAATAATTTTACGCCTCACCACTTTCAAATGTCACCAGCCGCCACTGGGTGCTACCACAGGAGTAGGAGGGGTTAGCTTTGAGAAAAAGTGTGTGGGTATTGACAAATATTTCCAATATATTTTCCCATCACGTTTCACAACTGAAACTATTCCAAAAATGTTAGGAACAGTGTGTTAGTAATGTTTTAGACAAATATTGAAACAACCCAATATCCTCTTGAGGAGCAGATGGACACTCAACCACGAAAAAACTGACCTCCAAATAAAAATAAAGGTATGGTGTATTTGCGCCTTAAAAATGTAAACAAAGGGGTTTTCTGCCTAAAAAAACACCTCCGGATTAAGATATAGTGAGCAGACAAAAATGCTTAGGGCCCGATTCACAGAACTAACAAGACAAAATCCTAAACTTACTACCATTTTGGTATTCACAGAAGGCACTTACTCATTTTGGTATTCACAGAAGGCACATACTCATTTAGGTATTCACAGAAGTTAGTAGTCCTAACTTTAGGACTCCTAAATGCCTTCTGTGAATACCGAAAGTCTTAAAGTTAGGATTTTTCTCAGTTTAGGAGTAGTAAAGTTAGGACTCCTAACTTTACTATTCCTAAACTGAGAAAAATCCTAACTTTAAGACTTTCGGTATTCACAGAAGCCATTTAGGAGTCCTACATGGTAGTAAGTTTAGGATTTTGTCTTAAGTTAGTTATGTGAACCGGGCCCTACGTGATTTTTGTGAACTCAACTGTCGTAAATCTATAAAATTATAGAACCAATCCTACAAGAATCAGAATACGATTTTTAAAAATCTCTTTCCTGAGAGGAATGATTACTTTAACTGAACCATACTCGTGACGGAGTGAAAGAGAAAATATGCAATTTATTTTCAAATGACATTCACGCGGTTCAGTAGAAAACATGCTTCTTCTTGCCAGTAGCCTTGGCAGGCACCTCCACACCTTTTAAATTGCCTTTCTGGACCCTGCACTGAATTGATGTAAACCAGCAGGGCGAGCCACGCTCCCTGAACCAGGCGCTTTTCACACAAGATATTTATCATTTATTTTTTAAGGACACCACAAGACATATTTCTATTTGAAGGCTCAGGATGGTTGAGCACCTGAACCACACCCGTTATTCCTTAAAACGATGAGTTTATGCTGAACTTTGACCCCATGTAATGCTAAAATAAAGAACCACAGCAGAGTTTAGTTTTATCAAGTCATCCGGAAATGTTGGTTTATTTAAGGACAGATAAAAAGTGATGTGAATTCTTACTTCAGCTTAATCTTTTCGTCTTATATTTATAGTTGGCTCCATTGGTTCAAGCCAGGCCTGAAACACTGCATTGGGAACCTTCCAAAGTCACTAAGGGCCCGATTACGTGTACAGCGGGCTTTGACTGCCGTACTGGCCGTGGCGCAGTGGTGGCACTCCTGCGTCCGCCCTATTCTAAGGCGGTTTCTTGGATCAACCACCGCTGCGTCGGCTGCGCTGGCGGCAATAGGGTACCGCCATTCCCTGGCGGTGGCCAGTGCACAGGCCTATATATTAGGCAAGGCTGGACCGCCACCGCCCCCCAAACATATTATGAGTTTGTTATCTGCTAGCCCCTTCATGGCAGGCTCACCGCCATGAAAAGGCTGGCCGAGGGGAAACAACCACCTTGGGGATGCATTTAGGGGGACACAACATATGCCCCTCTGTTAGCATGCACCCCAAGTACCAGCAAGGCATGGACTTCGCAGTCCGTGCCGTGCTGGAATTTTTTTCTGTTCTCATTGCGGTGGCAGTTTTCAGGGCACCGTTATGGGAACGGCAAACAAAAAGACAGGAAAAGCCCGCCAGACACAAGTTCAACTCATAATCAGGCAAATGCTGAGCCGGCGCAGAGCCAGCGTAGCACCGCCAAAGTCGTAATCGGCCCTTATACCCTCCAGTGGTGCAGGCTATGAGGCAATTATGTTCCAGACCAGGTTATGGCCTCTTTGCTTTGGACTGCACCGGCCTGATCGGGCATTGGGTGTTTCCACAGGAATCTGGAAGGGTGGGGGCCAGTTTTACAACGTTCGGGGGTGGTTTTGTTACTGCGAGCTAGTTTTGGACCTGTGCGGCAGTACCGGGCCCCAGTAACAAAAGCAGGAAGCAAGCGTTTCCAGCCTCCAGGGGCCAGGCAGTGCTTCCCCGGGGCTGGCCCGAGGAAATTGCCGGGGCTGCTTTGGGTTCCTAGTCCATTCCTGTCTTTGCTATATTAATAGCAAGCAGCAGGTTTACTGTGCACATAGTAAACAAATTGCTGCTAAGATTTCTGACTGCTTATATGTGGCATTTCCTTGTATCCAATGTGTTTATGTGAGGCATTTCCACTCCATACACTCTGCTGTGAGTAGAAGAAGCAGCTATGCCCATGAAGTGAGAATGATTTCAGAAATTAGACCCAATTAGAAACAGCGCCTCTAACTGCTGCAGTGCTTCTATGAACCATGGCCCTCATCTCTATGTGTGAGTAGCACGTCCAGTGAACGTTTTTTTATCTTTGCATCCTGGGTGTCGAGGAGACTCACCTCCAGAAGCAGGCTTGTCTGACAGGACAGCAGTCGTAAGTACTGCCCTGAGCCAGGTTCCACATGAATATAGGGCGCCAAGTTATGAACAGCTGCTCAGATCAATATACAGCACACACCGCATGGCACTTCACAGACACACCACCACCAGCTGCCAGATTCATAACAGAACACACACCTCCATCCAGAATAGAAGCTGTCCAGTCTGCAGTCTCTCTAGCCCTGGGCTGCACATAAACACACATACTAGGTGCCACTCTAACAACAGGACTACACATCCCAGAATGCAAAGATAAACTTTGACTGGATGAGATACTCAGGGCACACAACATACTAATTGCAGGTTATAGTAATGTGGGATTTTTGTAAATGTAGATCTGTAACATGTAAACACCCTGCTCAGCTGCTTCCAGAAGTGGGCAGCACACTCCTGCAGTGCCACCCCTCCACCTAATGAATGATGTTCTGCCATCCCAAGCTGCGAACAACACTGGACAGTGTCCTGGCGCCACTGACAAGTTTTCAAAAGGAAAGAGAGGCACATTCTTAATATCCTCTCTCATATGGTGAATTGTATTGCAGCATGTATATAGTGCCTACTACCCCTATGGGCATGAACAACAGGGGTATACCCAAATCACCCTTTAATGCCTGGGTATGGGAATGTAATTTTATACAAGAAAAAAAGGTATCAAGGAATTAATACTAATCAATTTTGTGAGTAGAGCACATTTAAATACCCTCTCAAAGTGTTTGAAGGAGGAGTCACTGGACTGATAGTGATTCTTATAAATATGTTGTGTCACACTAGAGTTAGGCCAACTAGTATATAAGCCTTTTAGTGTGTCTTGGTTCTCCTGGAAGTACAAGGGGGACACTAGTGTGAATAATATCCTTAGGGTTATTGTTATTTGTTCTATGTTTGTTTTTATTGATATGTATGAGATTTTGTGAAATATGTCATTTGTTTCTCCTTGAATAAGCGTCATTGCCCGTGTGTGTTATAAATTGATTTTGATATACTCATTATGAATATGAACTGTTTTTGAGAGGGTAATTAAATGTGCTCTATATTGTAATATAACAAGGGTACCCCCAAATTAAGTTTCCTATCTCAGGGTTTTGAAGCAAATATTTTTGAACAAAAGTATATAGGAAACAATTTAACAAAGATAATGCACAAACAATCAAACACTTAAGATTTAAATCCCCATTGGTTGAATATGACTACTAATAGACATAATTTTCATTAAATCATTTTATTTCTTGTTACTTATATCTTTGTTTGTCTTTTAATCTTTTGTATTATAGTAGAGGGTCATTCCTTTCTTACTCTTATTTTGTATACATAACCCTTCCTTGTACATATTTTTTATCAAAATCATTATATCATTTCATATTCATATAGACAATTGTATTTATACTACACATAGAAATACCAAAGGGAAAAACAAAAAAGAAAAGTACGAGAAGTAATCATCAGTTATGGCTAATGCTTGATTCTACGCGCGTTTCGGCTTTCAGCCTTCCTCAGGTGGCCATAATTTTGATAACTCCTACAATAAGAGAAACATAAACTATAATTGCTTGTACATATCAATACATGTTCAAGTGCACATTTATAATTTTAAAAATGCTTTCTATATCTACAGCTATCTACAAACATATTGATCCCAATCTTTATACACATTCCTGTACATATTATTTACAAAAAATCAAAAAATCAATGTCATTCATTTTCAATTCACTTTTCAGGTCAGCAGTATTCTACATGGCATCATAACAGGTCCTGTGCTAAAAAGTCTTAAAACTATCCATATATCTAAGACGATATAGTCAACCCATCTATTGTTATTCCGGTTACCTTTACACTTTTTTTTAATTATTATTAAACTTTATTATTTATATTTATGTATCCCGTAACCTGATTTAGGATCTATTAAGGCAATCCATCAGCGAAAGATAAAATTCATTTGGTTATCCCAAAAGGCTGGTCCGTGACTCTTTTAAAAGAGCGCGCTATTTCGATCGTCAATGCCTGTTGAGAAAGAAACCATCCAAAGAACAAAATCGTTTGGTAATGGTTATGAGGCACTCGACCATGAATGAGTCTGTGCGTCAGATCGTCAACTCAAACTGGCATATATTGAATGCCACAAGAAATTATTTGAATCCACTGCCAAAACCAATGTTTGCATACCGGAAAAATAAAAACTTGAAGGATTTAATAACAAGGTCCCGTATGCAAAAGTCAACAACCACCTCCATACAAACCACCATTGGAGGATTGCCAGTCATCAAAGGAAACTATAGATGTATGTCATGCCTTGCCTGAAAGTCCGCCCTAGAGGTAAAACAATACTCCATTAATGGAGTTCAAATAGAGCTACAGAGTTTAACGAATTGCAAAACTACTAATATAATATATGCAATTCTATGTCCCTGTAACAAAACCTATGTGGGTGAAACATCGAGATCAATGGCGACCCGTCTAACGGAACATAGGTCAGCTATTAAAACGAAAAAACTACAGGCACCATTGGTACAGCACTTCATTGACTTTAACCACACCACAGAGAATATTCGATGGCTAATTTTGGAGAAAATCAATACCAGTGGAACTCAAGGCATGGAGATACGAAAAAGAAGAGAGGTCTATTGGATATTTTCGCTGGACACATACAGAAGGGGTTTAAATAATGAGATCCCATGGAGCCAAGCGATTCGCTACAATAACTAGCTTTCTCCAATTGACCTGCATTTAAAGATAGTAACTTGACAGGTTGCTACATAGCGCACGTGATGACAAGATACCAGCGCCAATATATTGAGCATTTTTAGATCCTTAAGCTAGGGTCTATCTATTGGGTCACAAAATGTAGACACTAGGCATTATTACTATTTTTCAGATACTGACACAATCTGCTTTATCGAAGTAATAATAAATATATGGGTTTAGCCAATTCCCCTATCCATTAATAAGATAGTTCTAATTTGTTCTAATTGGGAAGAGAACACATTGATGTGCCCTTACCGCTGTAAACTTACGTATGAATACTAACTTTAGAAAGCGGGTGAATGCTCAAGCCAGACCACAATTGATCAACGGTGGTAATGCCTGTCCTTCCTTGTTCTTTTGATGATAATGTCACTGTTTGTTTTCACAAGGACTGTGATTTTACGTAACGGCGTGTGTGTACGCCTTTAACATGTAAATGAACACTAGCTTTGTAAAGTGCACGATAGGTCAAATTAGATTAAAACTGACCAATAGAAAGAAAGCTTGTGAAATATAGCAAGCTCTCCAGTCACTGGCGGCGTCTTTTTGCCGATACGATTCCCCGAACCCGGATGAGTAGAGAAGGATGATGACCCGGTAAGTGTGGATCGACCCCTCGCAAAAATGGCAAGCATAGAAGTGTTTCTCTTTTGAGCTCGGGGCATTCCAGGTAGTCACCAAAATATATATACTTTCTTTTAGATGACGCTACTGCACTGTCTTTAGAAAAAACGAGTGGTCTACGTACGCGCCGTGATTTGGGCGGGGCAGCCCCAGCGCCGAAAGTTTGTGTTTGGCTAGTAAGTATCTAATAATCATCACAAGCTTGTAGAAATAGTAACTAGTATCCCTATGATGAGACGTTAGATTCAGGGAACATTTGTAGTGCGCTCTCTTTCAGATTGAAGGGCAATACTACCTGATCAGTGAGCTTCTTCCAACACGCGTTGTTGCGTCCTCAAAACACGAGTGGTTCACATACGCGCCGTGATTTGGGCGGGACAGCCCCAGCGCCGAAAGTTTGTGTTTGGCTAGTAAGTATCTAATAATCATCACAAGTTTGTAGAAATAGTAACTAGCATCCCCATGACGAGACGTTCGATTCAGGGAATATTTACATTGCGCTTTCTTCCAGATTGAAGGGCAATACTACCTGATCAATGAGTTTTTTCCAGCACGCGTTGTTGCATCTTTAAAACACGAGTGGCATCCCACAGACTGTCAATCCATCGCAAGTTTGTGACACACCACCATGTTCTAGTAAGTAATGTACTGAAATTACAGGTTCTGTGTAGTAGTAAGTAACATCTACAAAAAAAGGTAGCAATGCAAAGAAATATTGACATGGCGCTTTTTTCCAGATGACGCGAGAATTTAATTCGAAAAGTGATCATTTGCGGATACACCTTAATCTGGCAGGAACATTTATCCGATGCACATTTGAAGCACGTGAAGATTTGAGAGTAATTTAGCTAGAGCTATATATACAGACTCGAATCATAGAGATTGTGTTAATTACAATAACTAAAAAATACAAAAATATCCACATTATCCCTGTTATGTTATGTTCTGTTGTAGAACCAGTGGCTCTAAACACGTCCCTTCACTCTCTAGAAGTCATAAGACATCTTATTACAAGGCGAAAACAACCTTCTAACTTTCTTTCCAGTGGAAATCAGTTAACGGCATGGAATATATATAATAAAAAAATAAGGTAATACAGATAACGTTCTAATGTATAGCGAGAAAATAGAAACCAAATGAATTTTATCTTTCGCTGATGGATTGCCTTAATAGATCCTAAATCAGGTTACGGGATACATAAATATAAATAATAATATAAAAAAAGTTTAATAATAATTAAAAAAAAGTGTAAAGGTAACCGGAATAACAATAGATGGGTTGACTATATCGTCTTAGATATATGGATAGTTTTAAGACTTTTTAGCACAGGACCTGTTATGATGCCATGTAGAATACTGCTGACCTGAAAAGTGAATTGAAAATGAATGACATTGATTTTTTGATTTTTTGTAAATAATATGTACAGGAATGTGTATAAAGATTGGGATCAATATGTTTGTAGATAGCTGTAGATATAGAAAGCATTTTTAAAATTATAAATGTGCACTTGAACATGTATTGATATGTACAAGCAATTATAGTTTATGTTTCTCTTATTGTAGGAGTTATCAAAATTATGGCCACCTGAGGAAGGCTGAAAGCCGAAACGCGCGTAGAATCAAGCATTAGCCATAACTGATGATTACTTCTCGTACTTTTCTTTTTTGTTTTTCCCTTTGGTATTTCTATGTGTAGTATAAATACATTTGTCTATATGAATATGAAATGATATAATGATTTTGATAAAAAATATGTACAAGGAAGGGTTATGTATACAAAATAAGAGTAAGAAAGGAATGACCCTCTACTATAATACAAAAGATTAAAAGACAAACAAAGATATAAGTAACAAGAAATAAAATGATTTAATGAAAATTATGTCTATTAGTAGTCATATTCAACCAATGGGGATTTAAATCTTAAGTGTTTGATTGTTTGTGCATTATCTTTGTTAAATTGTTTCCTATATACTTTTGTTCAAAAAAAAATTAAATGTGCTCTACTCACAAAATTGATTAGTATTGATTCCTTGATAGCTTTCTTTTCTTGTATAAAATTACTACCCCTATGGGGGCGCTGAAGCACTTGCTTACATGGGTAGCACGCTACACTGTGAAGGGTGTGTGGCTGGAAGTGTGTTGTCTTAGTTTTGAATATATGTGGGAGTGTTTCCATGTTGTGTGTGATGACCACCCACGTGCGGTTATCATGTTATTGGATGCAGTGCGTATCAGTGTGGTGGATGATGAGGTGTGAGAGACAGACACACCGTTTTATGATTTTCTGTTTGCTTGTAGCTTTGAACAGCTCCTCAGCTCCCTTTATAGTATTTCTTAAGATCATAGTCTGCTTAGCTAGTTACTGCACCAGGATGGCCAATCTGAAATGTTGTGTGTAGTTGTGGCCATGAACTGGCATGGTTGGAGACAGGAAGAAGTGGCGAGATGTGTTGTGATGGGTGTAGGAAGGTGGAATCTGACTGCATGGTTACCCCCACTTATTCCTGGTGTTTTGCTGGTTTTCGACTTAGACTGGGGTCCTGATTGGCAGGATCCCAGGCAGACTATCTGCTTTCTCCCTAAATTGGTATTGCATGTACTTTAGGTACACTCCAGATTGGATTCTGGGGTACCCGTATAAGTCCCTAGTATATGGTATACTATGTACCCAGGGCATAGGTACCCCAGAGGCCTCTCAGGGGCTGCAGCAAGTATTATGCCACCCCTGGGAGACCATTCAAAATGACACAACAGGTCTGCTACAGCAGCCTGTGTAAGGTGGTGCATGCACCCCCTACTTAGATATAGGTTCACTATATCTACTCCATATCACTGCACATATAAACCTATCTGACACCCCTATGGCAGGCCTTATCAATCCTGATGGCAAGGTGCTGGGTTTTATGTGACAGGGTGCACCTGCATGAGCAAAGCCCCTCTGCAGCCTTTAAATTCTTATGTGTGTGGGAATTCTTGTGACACATATCACATATCAGAAGTACACGTATTGCAATAAAAGTAATATCACTTGGATACAATTCGGCAGGTCAAACCTGACAATATTTATTGGGGAAAAACTGCCCAGGACATGACAAAGTTGGTGTGAGAGGCACCAAATTCAAATGTTGTTCCCCATTAATGTGGAAAAACTCATACTTAAGTAGTATTTATTGCACCCAGCAGAATCTGATTTTATCAGGCGCAATAATTATCCCACCAGTTACTGAAGTGCCAAGTTAGAATGTGAGCCTAAGCATGGTCAGATTCTAATGGCTATTATACACTTGGGATTGGAGTTTGGGAAAGGAATACTAAGTTGGTTTACCTTTTCCCCAGTACCTCAAATGGACACTAGCAACATAATTACTACTTAAATGGCACAGGGGGTGGCCATTATGGACTTGGAACTAACCTTGCATAATCCTGTAGATGGTCAGAGATGGGCATCTGAGTAAATTTGCTTCACCACTTGAAGTGGTTGACATGTCAAGAGAAACACAGCTGAGGGACAGACACTATTTCTATTACATGGGAGCACCCAACTTCTTACAATTTACTATTTTCTGTGTATCACAATTGCAACAACATAGGTTTAGGGATATAAGGATTCTTGTTGGAGGTATGATGGAGCAGGTAAAGCAAAATTTTGTATACCTTCTCTATTTTGCATGAAAATACTAATTACGTAATCGATTTATATTTTAATTTGAATTAACCATGTGCTGTGTTATACTAACCAACAACTTGTATTTTTGGTAAACACAAATCACACGCGGGACTCATTGCTATATGCATGGCAGAATAACTCTAATAACTAATTGTGATACGCCTATTAACAATAATATGTGTAATATTGCATGATTTATGTTGCTTTGGTGACGTTTGCGTTCCTGTTGATGCCAAATGGTGAGTATTATTGCTTTAAATGTCGCTATAAGGTAGGAAAATACTAATATCTAAAGGGATTAGTGTGGGTTTAACATTAGAATCTTCATTTCCATATATTAATTATTCTTTTGTGTTTGTTTTGCTTAAGTTGGCATTCGGGCCTACCAAGCCACGACATCCAAAATGGAGTTCGGAAGTGGCCACTGTCTTGTGAGCGCGATGTCTTCTGCGCAGACTCGGATGGCTCTGAAAATCTCCAGGCGTCCTCAATTCAGAGCACAGTGTTCCTGGTCAAGGATAGGAACATGGAGAACTGCCAAACTTGAGTCAGTGAGGAAACAATAGTCACACACAACCAGAAATCAACAATGTTGCATGAGTATGACATAGACCGAGGAAGTGACCCAGCAAAATATCTGAGAACCCAAATCGATGGGAAAACAGGACCATATTACAAATTTCACCAAATGGACCAATCATGTTCATCATAGCCCAAGAAATGTTTCATGTTACCCAGAATTTTATTATAAAAAGGGTAGTAGAATAGGGAGGAGTTACGCCGCTACCTTCTACCCCAGACCATTACTTACAGACGATGACAGACGAGTTACAGACTGACATGCTTGCACGATCTTTGGTCTTTTTGAGATCTTTGGGACTGTGTCGTGCTGAGCAAAGAACTTTCCCAGACTTTTGAGTCTTGGCCTGCTTTCTATTGGGACAATTGAGCAAAGAATTTGGTTTATGCAGAGCCAATTGACTTAGAAAAGACCCTGATAGCAAGACTAGGTAAACATAAAATGTCATGCGATTTGTATTGATTGACTAAATTCAAATTTGATTGATCGAAATGCTAATTATATGATTGCAAACAAAATTTTAGATAAACAAAATATTGATTAACAGAAATAATGAGTTTGTGGTTCTTCCAGTAGGTTATTAGAGGATTCTGAAGCTTTAAAATGTGTTTTAGCTGGTTCTAACTCACCATCAACCAGTCCAACTAATTGGTCCATCGACCAAGTGGTGGAGTACCTTGATGTTGAGGTTAGGATCCTAAAGGGGTTGATGTAAATATGTATATTTTGTAATAAAGTTTCTTTCCCTATAGGTAATAAGTTCCCCCCACGTGTCCAGCGGATACATCGTCCTCCTGTGCGCAGACTCGTGAGAGAAATGTATGAGTGTTGGTGTTATGGGCCACACCAATGAATGAGTGTGTGAATGAGTTAGCGTGACGACGGGTCTGCGACGCAGGGAGGTTATGTACATTTTACCCCAGTAGTTTCGCGCTGGATCAATTTTTCTGGTAGCAGAGTTATGGTTTTATTGCATTGGTTTGGTGATTATTGATTATTGGTTTATATGATTGAATGATTGATTGATTATTGATTTATGTTCTAACATTCTATGTTGAGTAGCGTCATGTTTTATGTTGTTTCTGGAGACTTCTGGGATGTAGGAAGTTGGATGCCCTGTAGGTACACGGGGAAAAAAGTGTAGCATGTGAAGTCACATGGTGTATTGTTTGTTGCCCTGTAGGTACACGGGGAAAACGTGTGACGATTGGAGTCACACAATGCATTGTCTGGGTTCGAATTGGTAACATCGTTGTGTGTTATCGGTAGGGACATTTCTGTATGAAAGAGGTGTATGAGTAGCGAAGGCCACCTGTGAAATTTCGGTCTTAAGTAACAGGAGTCAATTGTGAGCTCTGATTACGCTTATCACTGGAAAGGTAATAGGTCTCCCCTAAGCTTGATAGAAGGGTAAAGTAGAGGGAAGTGCTCCTTTATCAACAAATGAAATAATTTGGTGGAAGGGCAGAGGTAAGCGCTGCTCTCGAGAAATACAGAATTCTTGTGTAAATGAACTACATTTTCCGTTTGAATGTGTGCAAGTGAAATAGCATTCGGCTTAATTGTGAAACTCTGGCCTTAATTCTCAGGAGCAGTGTAGTCTTCACATGTGTTTTATCTCCAGAGAAACGGTTAGCTAACGCTTGTTAGAAGGGTAAGGTAGAGTGAAGTGCTACTTTATCGGCAAATGGAATAATTCCATGGAAGGGCAGAGGTAAGCGCTGCTCTCGAGAAATACGGAATGCTTGTGTAAAAGGTCAAAACTATTTCTTTGATTTAGCTAAGCGGACAATGGTGGTTACTAACAGATTTTGAGTAAAAGAGAGCGCAAGAGAAAGTTGCCGATAAATTTTGTAAAGGAGGGGTCAGCAGAAGCAGGAGTTGCGAGAAAGCTGACATAAGAAAGACCGCGCTAGGATTGGCCAGCTGTGAAGTGACATAGACGCACAGGATTGCTGCATTAGTGTACACCACGCTAGGAGTGGAGAAGTGACAGGGTGACGAAGATGCTCCGGATTGGTGCGTTAGTGTGAGTCGCGCTGGGATTGGAGAATTGCAAAAGTGACATAGATGCTCCGGATTGGTGCGTTAGTGTGAGTCGCGCTACGATCGGATAAGATCACAGAATAGTCGTAGAGGAAATCTAGCGATACTGAAACAAGAAAAATGATGTATTATGATCCACCAGAAAAAGAGAAAAAGTCATGGTTTGGAAAGATTAAGAATTTATTCAAAAAGTATAAACCGATTGTGACTATAGAGGGACAGTTGCTTCCTCCACCAAAATCGCCCGCATCCTTCATGGTTGCGAAATATGGGTATCATACATGTATTTGGCTAGATAATTGGGCAAAGTATACAAAAGATGATGGAGTTTTAGCTTTTCCAGAACATGGTTCATTTAATTTAGCGGTACTAAGGAACTTAAGAGAAAGGATGATGAGACTAGAACCGAGACCTAGACCTACTCAGTTTGAAGCATTGACAGAATGGGAAGATGAGATGTATGAAAGAGCGACAGCGGAGTGGCGGAAGGTATGAATACATGTTTGGTAGACCGTGTAGACAGGAAAATCATGATGACAGAATGAGAAGATGGTGGAGTGCAAATATGGCTGATGGGATGTTCCCTATGAGAAAGGCTGAAGAGACTAGTAGTAGAAAATGTACAGAGAAGAGAAACAATACAGGGTCAGAAGGCTACAAGTATGGTGTGAATGAGTCAGAGGCTGATATACTCGAGGACATGTTTTATAAAAATCCTCCCCTGAAAAGAACAAGTCCGGCTCGCCCCTGGATACTTGCCCTTTGAAGATCATCAAGCAGTGTAGGGAGATCCTTCTACCTCCACTGCTAGAAATAATGAATCTTGCCATCACTGATGGCATCTTTCCTCTGGAGTGGAAGAAGGCAGCGGTGAAACCTCTGCTAAAGAAGGCCTCTCTCGATCCGGAAGTCTTAAAAAATTTCCGTCCAATCTCACTGCTCCCGGCTCCAGCAAAGATGCTTGAGGCACATCTTAACAAGCATCTCGCTGCCTTTGTGGAGAGTTCGGGCTGCCTCGACCCCTCCCAACATGGATTCAGGAGGGAAAATAGTACCGAGTCAGCCCTTACCATCGTGCTTGACAAGATCCGCACGACAGTTGATGGGGGCCAGACCGCCCTCCTGGTCCTACTTGATCTAACGGCGGCCTTCGATACCCTCTCCCCCTCAGTTCTTACATCACGCCTGAGGGATGTGGGGGTGAAGGACGCAGCTCTGGATCTATTGACTTCTTTCCTTGTTGGGAGGGAACAAAGAGTCAAGCTGGGGGAGTTTCTATCTCCATCCCGTCCTGTGCTATGTGGGGTCCCCCAAGGGTCGGCGCTTAGTCCGACCCTATTTAACATCTATGTAACCCCTCTAGCCAGACTCATAAGAACGTTCGGGATGGAGGTAGTCTCTTATGCAGATGACACCCAAATACTCGTCTCTCTCCCCCTTTCAGATGTGCAAACCGCCTCCAAGTTTAGATCTTGTATGGAGGCGGTCGGTCATTGGATGATCCAGAACTCCCTTAAACTGAATGGGGAGAAGACTGAGGTGATGGTGTTTGGAGGGAAAGAAAACATCTGGTCAGCCAATTGGTGGCCTGACTCGCTGGGAATCTGTCCTTCCCCCACTACATCTGCTAAGAATCTCGGGGTGCTGATAGACCCTGCTCTTGATTTGAACAAACAGGTGAGTAGGACCATCTCCACCTGTTGGGGTCTGATCCACACTCTTCGCAGGATCAGGAAATACCTTTCCTTGCAGGCCAGAAAGCAAATTGCTGTCGCACTTATTGGTTCATGTTTGGACTACTGTAATGCGTTGTATGCGGGGCTAAATAGG
This sequence comes from Triturus cristatus, assembly GCF_964204655.1. NCBI lineage: Eukaryota > Metazoa > Chordata > Amphibia > Caudata > Salamandridae > Triturus > Triturus cristatus. The sequence continues at coordinate 47,781,294 of NC_140589.1, forward strand.
AGCCTCCTACAACGCTTACAGGTAGTTCAAAATGCCACAGCCAGATTTGTTCTGGATATCCCCAGACGCTCTTCGGCCATGGAGGCTAGGAAAACGCTGCACTGGCTACCGGTGGAACTTCGTATACGGTTTAAGATCCTATGTATGACATACAGAGCATTTGCCAAGAATAACGATTCAGGAGTCGGATCTATCATCTCCCATTACATTCCTGGAAGGAACTTGCGTTCCGCCGGGAAATTGCTTCTGATAGCTCCCCGTATTCGAAGAGCTAAATGGGGTGGCAGGGCCTTTTCCACTCTGGCCCCCAAATGGTGGAATGATCTTCCTCTTGACCTCAGATCTTTGCCCTCCCTGCAGAAATTCCGTAGCGCGCTTAAAACTTACCTCTTTCGGCAGGCCTATATGTAAGGATGTTTGTTTCAATTACTGATCGTATTCTTAGGCGCCTTGATACCTTTGGGTCATTGTTTTGCGCGATATAAATTGCTATCATATCATATCATATCATACCAACCAAATTCTACGTTGTTGACACCAAATGCGCCAGTGAAAGAGGCACCACAAAATATAAAATTTGAGCCAACGCCACCTGAGGTAGGGTAAAATAATCCCTTGAGAGAATCAGGAAATACACAACCTGGTAGAATGACAAATGAATACTCAGCTGAATTAGCCAGAACTACTTTAGAGTTAACTGAAAAGATTAGGAAATTGACCAAAAACATGGAAGCTGTAACTGTTCCTGTAACAATAGTGATGCCTATTTTTGATAAACAAAAAGATAGTGAACATTGTGTAACGATCCCTTATAACAGTAATAAGCAAGCCGAAAGGAAAAAAAGAGATTCAGGAGAAAACCCATGGGGAAAAGTGGTAGGAACTTCTGGATTAAGTTCTCCTAAAAATTTGACAGTGAATCAGAGCCTAACGAATAAAACACTAATGACGACAGAATCAGTATCAGGATCACCAAAGAGTGAAATAATTCCTGTAGGTCCCACTTCTGATGAACTAAGTGAATGGTTAAGAAGTTTACAGCAAAAAGATGCTGAACCCCGACCGTTAGATGTGGCAAAATTAAAAATAACTTTGGAAGAATTGATAGTAGGGACTATTCCCACTGAAAAGCTAAAAACATATCAGGATGAAGAACTAATGTTTCTATTTAAAAGTATAACAAGGAAAGCGAGAAACTTGTATGAAAAACTGGAAGAAGAGGCGAGTGAAATGGGTATCGATTTTGAGAAAATAAAGTCATTACAGAAACCATACAGAGTAGATTTTTCTGAAAAAGACATTGAGAATTTGAATACTGCAGGAAGAATGACGCAAATTAAAGACCTAATTGATTACTAAGAAAATGGGGCTATGTAGATAAATGTAAGAGCAGATGGTTTCGGAAACGAGATGATGTAACAGACAAAACATTTGCAGCTTTCCCAGTAAGAGAAAAAGAGAAAGTGAAATTACAATAGATTTGGCCTACTCAGGAATACCCTAGAGATCCTAAAACAGGTGCCCCTGATCCAGAAGTAATCAGAAAATACGAACAGGTGGTTACCTTCTTGAAAAATAAAGTACCTCCAAAAGAAACTGATTGGGTAAAAAGTGATAGAACTCATCAAGAAGTAAAAGAATCTGTACATGCCTATTATGAGAGATTGTTATTGGCTTTTAAACAATACAGCGGTGATGAAAATTTGAGTGAGAAAGATTTAAGTCATTTTGTATATTGATTTGTGTACGGGTTGCGACCTGAAGTAAGTGAAATGATTAAACAGCATACCGTAGATTGGCAAAATAAAAAGATAGATGAAGTATTAAGTCATGCTAAATATTTTAGCGATGAGATTGAAGCCAAGCAACGTAAGTTAAAAGTAAAAGCCATGTGAGCTCAAGTAAAAGTGGCAGAAAGACAAGAAGCCCAACTGATTGAACAGGCAAATGGCATGACCAATATGAAACAAAAACCCAATATTGGGAAAGGAAAAGGACAGATTAGTATAGAAGAAGCCAAAAAGAAGTGGCCATGTCATAACTGCGGAAAGATAGGGCATTGGAAATCCGAGTGTAAATTACTCCCAAGTGCTAATGGCGATAATGCATCATTAAATCCACAGGTGCAGAATGAGGTGAGTTGTTAACCACAGTGACAGTGTAACGCCCTGAACGTCTCAGGATCGTTTAACAGACACGACAATGAGGACGCAACCACTTGTGAAGGGTTAGTTCTTTTAATGAAGGCAAATAAAATACAAAGAACAAACAAAAGTTATAGTCACTGGAATCCTCCAGGCTAAGTACGTTACCAGCCCACAGCACGGATGGTCCTAACCGTCCTCTGCATATACGCCGATCCCGGCGTATGCCAACAGAGGGCAGAAATGAAATGGCCGACAATGCCAATCGGTAGGCTGTGAGGGGCACGAAGAGTGTTGGGGAGAATCGAGGAGTCAGGGAAACACCCAGCCGGGGTCTCTACCTGAAGGGAGCAGCCGCTCAACCTCTTCCTCAGACTGCACCGGGACGCGGAGTCACCTCCTGGTGATGCGTCACCGATACCCCAATCACAAGCAAGAAGACTGAACCGAGAGCAGCCGCTCGATCGATCCTGTGGACTTCCGAGTCTGTAACGCGGCAAACACCTCCTGGTGTGCGTTACAGCTGGCAGTCCCTGTGTCTCTGGTCGGGCTGGGAGTTACGACTCCAACCAGCAAAAGCGCCACTGCGCTTGGACTCAGCCGAGTCAAAAAGCGAAGCTCAATGGTTGACCGGTAGAGCTTCCGGGTCCTTCACAGGTGACGATGGGGCAAGACACGGCCCAGGGAGTAACGACTCGACCTACCTCCGTTCTTGCCTTACTGGAGCACCACTCCGGAACACTGCTCTTCACGAAGCAGGTACGTCGGTGTAAACACAATATCCGACAGCCTTGTACCTCCCGGTTCCTCCCTTTATAGGGCGTGTTTTCCTTGAGTTATGTAACAGCTCTCCTGTTTACATAAGGGCGTGTTTCCCTTGAGTTATGTAACAGCTCTCCTGTTTACATAAGGGCGTGTTTCCCTTGAGTTATGTAACAGCTCTCCTGTTTACATAAGGGCGTGTTTCCCTTGTATGACAGGAATTCTTGACAGTACATCCTCCCTCTCAGCGGCTCCCCACGGGTCCAGCGCTGGCAGGAAAACGCCGATGGAACAAGGAGACCAAGCGCGGAGCATGAACCCCTTCAGCCGGTTCCCATGAATGCTCCTCCGGGCCATAGCCTTTCCACGCAACCAGGTACCACAGCTTCCCCCTGCGCCATTTGGACGCCCGTATGCCCGACACTTCATACTCCACCTCCGACTCCACGCATACCGGCCTAGGTGTCCCAGACGGCTTGGAGGGTGCTGGTTTGAGCAATGATACATGAAAGACAGGGTGTATCCGCAATGACTGGGGCAAGCACACCTTCACGTTCACGGGACCCATACACTTGGTAATTCGATAGGGGCCCATGTACTTGGGATGGAACACACTGTTCTTTCGAAACCTCATGTTTCTTGTGGATATCCAGACGTAGTCTCCAGTGCGGTACAGTGGCCCGGGCCTTCTCTTCCTATCTGCCGCAGCCTTGTATCTTCTCTTGGCCTCTATTAGGACAGCCCTTGAGCGCATCAACGTGTCTTTTATGTGTGCCACCCTGTCCGCTGTGGCGGGAATCCTGTCCTCTCTGAACGGATGTAGAAATGGCAAGAACCTGGGATGTTGGCCATAGTTGCTATAGAACGGAGATGACTGTGTGGAGCTGTGAGTGGCGTTGTTATAGGCTATCTCTGCAACCCATAGCAAGTCGACCCATTCTTCCCTGCCCTGGTCCACAAAACATCGCAGATACTGTTTGAGCGTTTGGTTCAGGCGCTCGGTTTGGCCGTCCGTTTGAGGGTGGTAGCTGGTGGACAGGGCGGTCTTAACATGCAGCGCAGTGCACCAAGTCTTCCAGAATTGCGCAGTAAACTGCGACCCCCGGTCCGACACGATCACCCCAGGTAATCCATGCAGTCGTACCACATTCTTTAGGAGTAGTGACGCCAATTCCCCGGCCGTAGGGACTCTCTTGCAGGGGATGAAGTGCCCCATTTTCGTCAAGTAATCCACCACCACCAGTATTGCCGTCATCCCCTGGTCTACCGGTAGGCCCACCACGAAGTCCAGTGATATGCTATCCCATGGTCTATCCGGGGTCGGAAGTGGATGTAAGAGCCCTTGGGTTCGGCCATGGTCGGCCTTCATGGTAGCACACGTAGGACACTCCTGTCCCCACCTCCTGACATCCACTCTCATGGTTGGCCACCAGAAATGCCGTCCCATGCTAGCCACCGTTTTTTCAAAGCCCAAATGACCTGCGCATGGAGAGTCATGGCACCAGATGAATGCTTGTTTCCTTAGCCTAGGCGTGGGTATCAATAGGCACCTGCCCTTCAGGGGTATCCCGTCCTTCAGCTGCCATTCTCTGTGACTGAGGAGCCACCTCCGCCATGCGAATGACCTGATCCCTCTCTTTATTCCCCTCAGGAAAGTATCCGGTTGGATAACCCCCAATACCATCCTCGGGGAAATGATGGAACGCTCGGTTGCAGGCAATGGTTCCTTAACTGCAGATTGACGGGACAGGGCGTCCGCCTTCCGGTTTTCCGTCCCCGGCCGATATGTGATGCGGAAGTTGAACCCCGCAAAGAAGATCATCCACCGCAGCTGCCTGGGAGAAAGGTGTCTAGTGGCCGTCATGAACTGTAGGTTCCGATGGTCTGTGTACACCGATACCACATGTCTTGCCCCCATCAACCAATGCCTCCATTCGGTGAAGGCGTCCTTGATTGCGAGAAGCTCCTTCTCCGCAATATGGTAGTTGCGTTCGGCGTCGTTGAGTTTGCGGGACATGTACGCAACGGGATGAAGCACCCCTGTGTCGTGGTTGCGTTGGGACAAGATAGCCCCCAGCGCCACATCCGACGCGTCCGCTTCCACCACGTAGGGGAGATCCGGATCGGGGTGAGCCAACACCGGCGCCTTACCAAAGGCGCTTTTCAGGGCCTCAAAGGCTTTGTTCGCTTCAGGGGACCAGACAAACTCCTTGGACTTCCTCAGTAGCTGTGTGATTGGGGCCACCACTCCTGAAAATCCATCTATAAACCGCCTGTAAAAGTTGGCGAAGCCAATGAAACTTTGGACGTCCTTCACGCTTTGGGGCACCGGCCATTCTTTCACCGCCTTGATCTTTCGTTCTGCCATCTCCTGTCCCTCTGGACTCAGCATCACTCCGAGGAATTCCACGGATGTGACGTGGAAGTCACACTTGCTGAGTTTACAAAACAGCATGTTTTCCCTCAGCTTTTGGAGCACAGCTTTGACGTGGTGTACGTGCTCCTCCACACTGGACGAATAGATGAGGATGTCGTCGATATATACGACCACGTAGATATCCAACTCCTCTCTGAATACCTCATTCAAAAAGTACTGAAAGGCTGCCGGGGCGTTGCACAGACCGAACGGCATGACGAGGTACTCAAAAAGGCCGAACCTGGTCTTAAAGGCGGTCTTCCACTCGTCTCCGTCCCTCATGCGCACCAGATGGTATGCCCCTTTCAAATCCAACTTGGTGTAGATACGAGCTTTCTTGACCTGTTCCAGAAGTACACTGATGAGAGGCAAGGGGTACCGATTTTTTATGGTTATCGCATTCAATGCCCTAAAGTCCACACAGGCTCTCAGCTCCCCATTAGCCTTCGGGATGAAGAAGAGTGGCGAGGCGGCCGGAGACTTGGACGGGCGGATGAATCCTAGCTTGAGGAGTTTATCCAGGTACCCCCGGAGATGCACGTTTTCAGGCTCCGTCAGGGCATACAGCCTGCCGCTGGGAACGCTGGCCCCTGGCACCAGGTCGATCTGGCAATCAAACTGTCTATGTGGTGGTAGCACTTCCGCCTTCACCTCATCAAATACATCCTCAAAACTGTGATAAGCCTGGGGGAGAGCCACATCTTTTTCTGCCGCTGTAGCCACCGTCTGACTCCCGCTCTCATCTGCGTCAAGGGATTCCGTTCTTATTCCACAATGCAGGATGCAATACGGTGACGTCATTTCGATGCGATGTGTTGGCCAATCCACAAAGGGGTTGTGTTTCTGTAGCCACGGCAATCCCAATATGACGCCATATTGGGGCGCTCGGATGATGTTAAAATCGATTTGTTCCAAATGGTTCCTCCCATGTCTCATCGGAAGGACCCCCGTGTGCTGTCCGATGGGCCCCGTCACCAATCGCCTTCCGTCTACCGCATAGACGTCTTCGGGTACTGCTTTGGGAAGAAGCACTAGCCCTAGCCTGCATGCCTCGTTGTGGTCCATAAACATGCCAGTGGCCCCTGAATCCACCATGGCCACAACGGGTATCCACTGGTCATGCACTCCCACGTGCACCGTGATAAACAGGTGTCGTTGTCCCTTAGTGACCGAGTTGGAAAGTGAAGGGATGGATGAGTGACTCCGAGATGCCCCTTCTCTGGTCTTGGAGTCCTCTAGTTTTCCGCCGGTATGTCCACCATGGCTGTTACCGACCGGTTGGCCTGATAACGTGACGTCTTCGGTTTGGCAGGGCATTCACGTACGTAGTGGCCTTTTTTGCCACAATATAGGCACAATCCTTGTTTACGGCGTGACTCTTTCTCCGTGGCTGTGAGGCTCGCTCGTATTGCGCTGATGTCCATGGGTTCTCCCTTGGATGCGGTGGAAGTTTCAGGACTTCCCACCGTCACATAGGATGGAAGGGATTTTCCTTTTCTCCCATGATCCCCCTTTCTTACACTTAGCCTATGTTCCAGCCGTAATACCAGGTTGATAAGGCCCTCACATGTCTTGGGTTGAGGGTCAATATGAGCCACGGCGTCCTTGAGCTCATCGCACAGCCCTTGATGGAAGAGCGCCGTCTGTTTAGCAACAGGCCACTTGGTTTCCGCAACCAGCCTTCGGAACGCGTTGAGATACTGCACCAGGTCGTTGGATCCCTGTCTCAACTCAAGCATTTCACGGTCCGCCGTGTACGAGTCAGCCCTTCTGTCGAATACCTTCAGGAATTCCTCGCGAAAAGCACCCCAATCACATAAGAGGGGGTCGTCCCTGCTCACCAGAGGTACGGCCCATTGTGCCGCGTTTCCAGCCAAATAGGATATAAGGAAAGCCACACGAGCCTGACTCGTGGGGAACGCCTTTGGTTTGCACGATAAATGTAGCGCCACTTGTGTGAGGAATACCTGCACTGTGTTAGGATCCCCACTGTACCTCTCAGGTGTTGCCAAGGGGATGGCTACCGGCATTTCCACTACTACCGCAGGGGTCTGGTTCGTGAGGGAGGTGCTGGGCGTGAGCGGGTCCAATTGGATAGCATCCAGTCTGGCTTTTACATCGGCTGTTTCTTGCCTAGAGGCAGCCACTTCAACTTGCATGGCCGCTAAAGCAGCCAGCACATCATCAAGTGTTGCCATGTCTGTTATCGACCGGGAGACAGTTAGTGTTATTAAGGTCGGATATTTTGTAACGCCCTGAACGTCTCAGGATCGTTTAACAGACACGACAATGAGGACGCAACCACTTGTGAAGGGTTAGTTCTTTTAATGAAGGCAAATAAAATACAAAGAACAAACAAAAGTTATAGTCACTGGAATCCTCCAGGCTAAGTACGTTACCAGCCCACAGCACGGATGGTCCTAACCGTCCTCTGCATATACGCCGATCCCGGCGTATGCCAACAGAGGGCAGAAATGAAATGGCCGACAATGCCAATCGGTAGGCTGTGAGGGGCACGAAGAGTGTTGGGGAGAATCGAGGAGTCAGGGAAACACCCAGCCGGGGTCTCTACCTGAAGGGAGCAGCCGCTCAACCTCTTCCTCAGACTGCACCGGGACGCGGAGTCACCTCCTGGTGATGCGTCACCGATACCCCAATCACAAGCAAGAAGACTGAACCGAGAGCAGCCGCTCGATCGATCCTGTGGACTTCCGAGTCTGTAACGCGGCAAACACCTCCTGGTGTGCGTTACAGCTGGCAGTCCCTGTGTCTCTGGTCGGGCTGGGAGTTACGACTCCAACCAGCAAAAGCGCCACTGCGCTTGGACTCAGCCGAGTCAAAAAGCGAAGCTCAATGGTTGACCGGTAGAGCTTCCGGGTCCTTCACAGGTGACGATGGGGCAAGACACGGCCCAGGGAGTAACGACTCGACCTACCTCCGTTCTTGCCTTACTGGAGCACCACTCCGGAACACTGCTCTTCACGAAGCAGGTACGTCGGTGTAAACACAATATCCGACAGCCTTGTACCTCCCGGTTCCTCCCTTTATAGGGCGTGTTTTCCTTGAGTTATGTAACAGCTCTCCTGTTTACATAAGGGCGTGTTTCCCTTGAGTTATGTAACAGCTCTCCTGTTTACATAAGGGCGTGTTTCCCTTGAGTTATGTAACAGCTCTCCTGTTTACATAAGGGCGTGTTTCCCTTGTATGACAGGAATTCTTGACAGACAGCAGCAGGTTGTTGCCCAACAGTGTCAGGTGCCAAAACCGCCTTTTCCACAGAGTGTAAACACTCAGAGATACAGTAATGAGACAGGATTCTACACCGAAGAACAGGTAACTAAGCTGCCGCGCGCTAGTGCTGTTTCACAGTATTGGCTGCAACGCGATGAGAGTGAGTCAGAAGAGAGTTATTGACGGTGCCGAGGAGAGGAAGAAGAGTGCGTACTTGGCGCAACTCTGGAAGTAGACCAGACAGGCCCTTTTGTGGATGGAAAGGTAAATGACGAAAACATTACTTTCCTAGTAGATACTGGTGCTACTTGTTCAACTGTTAGATCAGCTGATGTTAAAAATCTTCCTCTCTCGGATGAGACAATCCAAGTAGTTGGAGTTTCAAACAGACAGATAAAAACGTATCTTACTGAACCAGTTAAGGTTAAAATAGGGAAATTTTCCGAGATGCACCGTTTTGTCGTGTGCGATACCAGCCCTGTAAATTTGTTAGGATGGGACTTGTTGTGCAAGATGAACTGCACAATTTTCTGTACTCCTGATGGCATGGCCTTTGAGACTCCTGATGAGGATGTACTGTACAAAATTACTATAGCTAACATGGAACCTGAGGTTACTGAGGCATTTGCTGTATTTGACCCAGAGGAATTGCCTCAGGAATTGAAGAACACAGTGAAAATGGAGGTATGGGATTTCACGGGAGAAGATGTGGGATTAATGAGAAATATAGATCCTGTAAAAATTACTGTAAAGGAAGGAGTAAGTTACCCAAATATTCCACAGTATAAATTGACACCCGAGATAATTGCAGGAGTTACTCCTATAATAGACAGAATGATTAAACAAGGTAATTTGAGAGAAATATTGAGTAGTCCATGCAATTCGCTAATTATGGGTCTGAAAGAGCCTAACGGAACTTTCAGGATAGTACAAGACGTGAGAAAAGTGAATAAAATTGTTGTATCATGTTATCCCATCGTACCAAATCCTTCTGTGATATTATATCAGATTCCTCATGATGCAGAATGGTACACAGTCATTGACTTGTGTCATGCTTTCTTTTCTATTCCATTGCACCCTGATAGCCAACAGATTTTTGTGTTCCGGTTTGGCGAAAGTACTTTAGCATGGTGCCGAATCCCACAGGGGTATACAGAAAGACCATCGATATTTAATCAGATTCTGAAGAAGTCCCTAGAAGATTTAAAAATACCCAAAAGTTTGGTACTAGTCCAGTATATCGATGACCTAATGGTGGCATCGAGAACTCGAGAAGCCTGCGCAGTGGATACTGTTGCATTGCTGAATCATTTAGCAGATGGAGGACTGAAAGTATCCCCATCAAAGTTGCAATTTTGTCAAAAAGAAGTACAGTATTTAGGCCATAAAATTGAAAAAGGACTGAGAAAAGTGACTGCAGATAGAATCAGGATAATCAAAGGAATGAGAGCCCCAATGACTCAAAGAGAGGTGAGAATGTTTCTTGGAATGGTTGGATACTGCCGTCAGTGGATCAGTAATTTCTCACTGATTGCAAAACCTCTGGTACGTTTGACAAACAGTGATGTAAAAGACCCCATTGAATTGAATAAGGAGGAGTTGAAGGCTTTTAAACAATTGAGAGATGGTACTAGTACAGAAACATGGAAAATTGAGAAGACCAATTGCATATTTTTCCGCTATATTAGATCCTGTAGCTGTGGCATTGCCTGGTTGTTTGAAAGCTGTAGCAGCTACTTGTAAGAGCCTGGAACAGAGTGAAGGAATTGTGATGGGATATCCTGTGAGATTGTTTGTGCCTCATGACGTGGCGATCCTTTTAACTAGGAGCCGCACTCAGTTTATGACGCATAGTCGTCTAACTAAGTATGAGAGTCATTTTAGGTGCAACGAGTGTGAGCCTTGTGAGGTGTCTTAATGTGAACCCTTCAACATTGTTACCTGATGCTGAGAATGTGGAAGTCAGGGATGATGTGGATCATGACTGTTTGGAAGTGCTTGATTTTGGTACTAAGCCACGCCCTGATATAAAAGATATACCTTTGAAAGAAAGTGACTATGTGATGTTTGTGGATGGGTCATGCTTGAGAACAGATGAAGGGATTTTGAGTGCAGCGTATGCAGTGTGTACCGTAGCAGCTGTATTGGAAGCATCTTGTTTGAAAGGAGTGAAATCAGCCCAGGTTGCCGAACTATTTGCATTAACAAGAGCGTGCAAGTTGGGAAAGAATTTGAAAGTCACTGTGATTACCGATAGCCAGTATGGCTTTGGTGTGGTGCATGACTTTGGGCAAATTTGTTCCCAAAGAGGATTTTTGACATCGAGTGGAACTCCTATAAGGAATGCTGACGTGGTTGGAAAATTGCTTGAGGCGATACAGCTTCCTAAGCAATTAGCAGTAGTAAAATGTGCTGCACACACCAAAACCACTGACTATATATCAGCGGGAAACGAGTTTGCTAATGACATGGCACAATATTGTGCACGAAACCAGAATTCATGTCCCTTGCTTTTTACTAACACTGTGAATACATGGGAGAAGGTAAGGCAATTACAAGAAGAAGCAGGAGATGAGGAAAGGAAACAGTGGATAAAAGCAGGATGTGCACCCCCCGAGGGACAGATCACGTTTGGGTTTATCGGGATGGAAGGCCAGTCATGCCTGATAACATGGTCTCTACCATGGCACGGATGTATCATAGACAAGCACATGTATGAAGGGATGCTATGATCAGACTTTTCAAACAGACATGGTATAATGCCAAGTTTAGACTTGTAGCTGAAAGCCTATGTCAGCAATATAATCCTGGAAGAAAAACAGTGGTGAGCATAGGAACAATAGGACGAGAAGGAGGGCCTTTCACCAGAATGCAGATTGATTTCATTGAAATGACCCCCCTGCAACAGACTGAGGTATGTTCTAGTGGTAGTTTGCCTATTTTCACGTTGGGTGGAAGCATACCCGACTAGAAGAAGTGATGGAATTACTGTAGCAAAACTACTATTGAGAGAGTTCATTCCCAGATTTGGTTTTCCACGATTGAATCAGATAGAGGAAAACATTTTCATAATGAAATCATGAAACTTATTTGTGAAGCATTGAATGTATAACAGAAACTGGATTGTGCTTATCACCCAGAGGCTTCTGGTGTGGTGGAAAAAGTGAATGGCACCATTAAAAATAGATTGGGGAAAATGTGTTTGGCCACAGGTTTGAAATGGCCTGATGTCTTGCCTCTAGTGTTCATGACTATTAGAACTATCCCTGATAGGAACACTGGATTGAGTCCCAATGAAATAGTAATGGGGAGGGCAATGAGATATGTTTTCATTCCTGTCAAAAAAACTACTGCCTATATATGATGACTTGGTGTTGGATTTTTGCAAGGGGTTGGATGATTCCGTTCATTCTGTGTTTCATCAGGTTGGATCGGATGCAACCACTCTTGAAAAGAAGCCAGCTCATGATCTAAGCCCAGGTGACTGGGTGAGAGTTAAAGTGCATAGAAGAAGAAATTGTCTGGTCCCACGGTGGGGTAAACCACGTCAGGTAATCTTGACTACGACGACGGCTGTGAAATGTGCAGGAGTGAAGAATTGGATTCATGCTAGTCATACCTTACGAATTCCAAATCCAGTGGATAACAGTGAAGAGGAGTATTTTGAAGAATCTGATACCAGTTCTGAGTCGGATTCAGAAGAAACAAGAACAAGACCAGCTCCTGAAAGGGCGGAGCTGGAAACAAGTCCAGTAAAAGCACCAGAAAATCTACCATTGGGAAGGAGATTGCAGATTTCTGACACTAGCTCAGAGTCAGATACTGAACCCGTACAAGTACATGAAAGAGTAAACGGAAACAGTGAAGAGACTGTCAAAGAAATTCTTGATAAAGAAGCTCCACATGAAAAAACTAGAGAAATTCCACCTAAATCACAGAAGTAGATGGTGAGGTACCAGATACAGAAAGAGAGGGAAAGATTGTTGCGGAAGACCCCCGAGGAGGTGTAGGGAAACCATACATCCAGGTAGATGAAGGGACAGTTAGTCAGCAGGAGGATTGTGTGGAAGAAACACGAGGAGGGTCACAATTAGATAAGAAAAAGGAAGTTGTAGAAAGAAAGACTACTGAAAGTAAGAGTCAAGGTGGAACTGAGTCTGAGGACAGTGACTAAGAAGTACCGGAAGGTCGAGTTCTGAGAAAAAGAGCATGGAGAACTGAGAGAAGTGAAAAAGGAAATAAGTTAAAAAGGCCAGCAAAGGAGGAAGTTTTTGCCAAACAAGATAAAGAGATTAAGATACCGATTGACACGAGTAAAATCATCTAGAGCTGAACAAGTGAATGAGGTGTCTAGCCAAGAGAAATCAAAATATATTGAACAGACACCGTCAGAGAGAGGAAAAAGGACTAAGAAACCCAACCAGAAGTATAAGTCACCAGAATGGTCATATGTGGCACTTCCTGAAGTACAAGAGGAAGCAGACAGCCAAGGTGATCTAGGGGTGATTATCCCAGAAGTGGTTGAGGAAGACGAAGAATCGGAAATCCTGAGAGTTATCTTGTCCGACATCGGGGAAGAGACGGATGTTCAGGAAATTCTGAATCAAGACTGTGAGGGTAAAGTGAAAGACGATCAAATGCCAAATTGAGGAAACCAAGGTGTTCCCAAAGGAGAAATTTGAAAAATTACCGAAATAAGAGACATAACCGAAAATAACCAAGTAGGCGCCTAGAGCCTTGGGTTTAGACAAAACTAGTTGTGTGTAGACGAGGCTAAGTCAAAAGACACTGATCATTTTCCGAAATGGCAAACACAGAAAGTAGAAAATCTGCATGTGTGTGTCTTCGAAGATGGTGCAAGGTGTGTTGCTGTTGTACAGGATTACTAATGCTTCTGTGGAGTGTGCGTTAGCTTTAATAGTTTCATTTAAAGTAACATTTGAAATGATAGAAGGTCGTAGTGAGAATAAGTCTGATGTAGAAAAGATTCATGATATTCATCTGACTAAAGAAATAGATAGAACTTACTTACATAAAGATAGGTCCATAACTGATTTTTCTAACAATGTTTTCACAAAGTTGTTGTATGAATATGTAAAAACCATGGATGTGAGAGACTGCTATGTCTGCATGCAGTTACCTGCATCAGTGTCTGAGGGAGTCACTTACCATCACCTTCCAGTAACATATGGAATAACATGTAGTATATTAGCAAGTTTGTTTTATAAAACAGGGAAACTAGAATATTATTTTTCTGATGTAGATAACATATTTTCACAAGTACCTGTAGTTCCTGAACTGAATAGAGTAAAACCTGGTAAAGTTTTAGGTGAATTTTTCTTAGAAACTAGAGAATTAATTTTAGAATAAGTATTTAGAAATGATCTCACTTGTAGTTTGAAGAAAGAAGAAAATACTTTTCTAGATATGGTAGAAGAAAGAAGAATAAGAATGCAAAAGAAGATACCTGAGGGAAAGGGAGAAAAGACAGTTTGGGACGTTGAAAGAGAAAAACATTTGAAAGGAGAAACGAGTCCAGCTATGGCTTTAGATTGGCCTCAGAAAGGGAAATTGTGTATTAGAAGAAATCAAACTGTGTATGATAACTATTTTATAGGTGCGAGTGATTGCCATGATACTTATAGAATCATGGGTGGATGGGGATTTAAAGGAGGAAATGATCCGATATTCCCTGGATTATATTTTATCTGTGGGAACTAAGCTTATTATCGATTACCGGACAATTGGTATGGCACATGTTATCTAGGCCTGGTCTTCTCAAAGATATTTCATGTGGGAAGGGGAAAAGATGGTGCACGTGAGATAGGTAGACAACTAACACGTAGAAGGAGGGAGACTTGGTCAGAAATTGTTGAGGATATTTTTGGAGCATTGATACCAGCCGTTGGAATATCTCTGAATGCACACAAAATTAGAAACTTGTCTACAGTAGTGGATCGCTTATCGACAAGTACTGCTGGAGGATTTTTGTTAGTAAATACAGAAATGGTTGCCATGCGAGCCATGGTGATGCAAAATCGACTTGCCCTTGATATTAATTTGGCCAAAGAGGGTGGAGTCTGTGGAATGCTGAAGGTACAACATTGTGGTACTTATATACCTGATGAAAGTCAAGATTTAAAAACATACATTAAGAATATATCTGATTTGCATGAGGAGATTGTTCCATTGGAGGTTGAAAGTGTTTGGGAAAAGATTGGAAAAGGGTTTTCTACTATCAAATACTTTTTACTAAGATTAGGTAGTATCTTTATTGGTAAGATTCTAATTCCAGTAACATGTGTGATATTTTTAGTATTCATTTTAAGACTAGGATGTTTCTGTTGCGAAAGCAGAAAATTACAAAATCATATAAAAGGAGAAACTACTAAGAGAAGAGACAAAGAAAGAAAGGAAAGAGAAATGGAAGATATAGAATTAGAAGAATGGAAAAAGAATGTGTATAAAAAGACAAGAGAGGATGAAACAGGGGAAACAATCATGTGACCTAACAAAACCTAAGAGAACTGAATTCATTTCTATTATAAATTTTATCAAGATTTATGGGAATTTATGGTGATATTAAAAATCACCAAAGGGGGGATTGATGGAGCAGGTAAAGCAAAATTTTGTATACCTTCTCTATTTTGCATAAAAATACTAATTACGTAATCGATTTATATTTTAATTTGAGTTAACTATGTGCTGTTATACTAACCAACAACACTGTTCCCAATAAGGAGCGCGCGTGAGCTCGCGCGCACCTCTATTACCTGTAGCGTGCAGTGCTGTGTGTGGAGCGCGCACACACACAGCACATCCAACGAGAGCGTTCACGCCGCTCCTTTTAACAAGCGAGCGGTGTGATAAACGGGTGTTTCCTGGCAGAGGGAGCGGCAGGAAAGTCTTGGGCACTTGGTATCTTCTTTTAATTTATAGCGCCCGGCTGCGGTGCCTACTGTGTGCTTTTGTTAAGTATTCATGTTAATTGCAGGGCCGTCAGGAGCTGCGATTAACATGAATACTTTAACAAAAGCACACAATCAGCCCACAGCCATGCTTATGTAACAAAAGAAATTCAGCAAGTTTACAAACACGGCATCTAAAGTTCACGCCGTTTATGTAGACTTGCTGAATTTCTCTTCTTAACAGAGCTGGGCTTCGGGGGGGTTGTCTGACTTTGTTAAAGTTTTCAGGTTAATTGCAGCTCCAGACGGGCGCTGTGATTAACCTGAAATCTTTAACAAAGTCCCACAATACCCCCTCATCTGCGCTCTTTTAAGAAAAGAAATGCAGCAACTCTACAAACATGGTGTGTAAAACACACGTCGTGTTTGTAGACTTGCTGAATTTCTCTTCTTCATAGAGCGCAGCTGAGGGGTGATTTACACTTTTCTGTTCTTGGCACAGTGTGTATTTTCCTGTTTCTGTCATTGCATCCAGATATATGATACAACAAGTAACATCATACACAGAGCTTTAAGTGGGATGAAGAAACTGTGTGGGGGGGTGTCGTAAAGGGGGTGGCCAGTGTAATCAAGGTCTTAGCTTTAAGACACATAAGATACAAATCTGTACTTTTAGCATAGTGCACCGCCCGACTTGTATTTTGCTGTTTCTGTCATTGCATCCAGATATATGATACAAGTAGTAACATTATACTACAAGTCAGGACTATTAGCTTTGTCAATGGTTGTTAGTTGCATAAGATAAGTAAGCAGCAACTATGGCTTGTATATAATATTGAAAAAGCTTGAACTTAAAGCCCTGGTGACACCACGACAATGTTGCTGTGCCTGAGTTTCAAAAAAAGAAGGGAAATCCAGAGAGAAAATGACTCTCTTTAAAGGATTACCCTTCCCCTACAAGGCTCACCTGGCATGACGTCATGCCCTAACTTCTCTACTAGTGAGAAGTGAGCAGTATGAGCAGCGCACATCGATGTGCCTACTCTCCCTGCAGTCTGAAAAAAATGGACCACCTGTGCCAGGGCACAAAACGGAGCCCGCTAGAGACCTGGCTTGAGGCCCCCTTTAAAAAATTGCTTATGCTCAGCACTGGTGAGACCCGACCCACTTAAAGCCCTGATCATACCTACTATTGACTTTCCAAATCCTCTGACTGCCTTTCTCTTTCTTTCCCTCTCTTACCAATTTCTCCATTATGTAGGAAGGTGAATATCTGACTATGGTTACTCCCAACTTTTTGCCTAGTGTCTAGCTGGTTTTTCGACTTAGTTGGCCTGAGATCCTGCCATTCAGGGTCTCAGGTTGTCTGCTCTCTCTTTAAAATGGACTCCATGTACCCTAGGTACATTCCCAATTGGTAAGGATCACCTTAATGGACCCTGTACAGTGTACCCTAGGTACCCAGGGCATAGGTGTACCCTAGGCCTCCCAGGGGCTGCAGCATGTATTATGCCACCCCTGGTCTGGCCTTCCAATCAGACACAACTGGCTGATCACTCAGCTGGGGCAAGGTTGTGTAATCACCCCTTGCTTAGATATAGTATGCCTATATCTACCCTTATATATAGACACATGTGTACCTATCAGTCACTCCTATGGCAGGCCTTAACAATCCTGGAGGCAGAGTGCTTGGTAACATGTGAGATGGTGCTCTAGCATGAGCTGAGCCTGTCTGCAGCTTTCGGAACCATGTCCTTATAGCTGTTCTATGATATAGCCTACCATATACTCTTAAAGTGCCTTATAATCTTAAACGGTTATGGTAACTATGGTTTGGCTTTATCAAAACATGTCGTGTAAGGTGTCTAACACTTTGGAATAATACCCCCATACCATTTCTGGTGATGAGGATATTATTCCCTCCTTCTAGAGGGAGAGACATGTTAAAATCCTACTTTGCTGTTTAACTCTAACCAAAGCCTCAGCATCACAAAATGGATGCTGCTGCCACAGACGCAAGTCTGACCTCCTGCTGCTGGGAGTGATCCCGGCAAGGGAGGCTTGGACAATAGGTTTCCTGCTTGGGGAGGTGCTAGCACCTCCCCAGACAGACTTTAGTGTATTGGAGCAGGGAGGGCTGAAAGGAATGAGACATGCCTGGGGCACACAAGGTGTCCCATGCATAGTCCAGTTCAAACCGGTGCTGGGGCACACCAGCCCCAGTCCTGGCGCGAAACTGGACAAAGGGAAGGGGGTGTAACCACCCCCCTCCCAGGTCCCACCCATAAGGCGTGACCTAGCAGGTAACCCAGCCCCCCAGATTAGTATAAGAGTGGTAGCTGGGCCCCAGGAGATTAGATTATCCTGAACCTGCAACTTGAACAGAAACTCTGGACCTTCGACATTCGACGAAAGAAGAAGACTGAAGAATCTCCCTTGTGGCCAAGGAGTGGCTACCCTGTGCAAACAGGCACCATCAAGAGACTACCCTTTGCTTTGCTGAAGTTCTACGAGGGACCGACTGCAGAGCCCGACCAGAGCCTTGACTTCCAGACTTCTCCGACCCTGATCCACATCCACAGCCGAGCTGAGATCCGTGGAGGCGACGAGAGACGTGGGACCGGCTACCTGGGAAAAGTGGCTAGTATCTTCCAGCGCAGCTTCTGAGGCACCCTCGAAGTTGTGCACCGGGGATTGAGAAACCCCAAGCACCATCTGCACCAAAGATCAGCACCCCACACTCCACGAGTCCTGCGTGGGGCCCTTCTGCATTTTCCTGCTTGCCGCGTCTGTCCGGTTGCTTGCCCGTTGGCTAGTGGCCTTCGTGACGACGCATCCAGAAATCTTCACTGCTGGTTTGGCTCCTCCAGGCCGGCTCCCGCTTCCTTGCAAAAGAGAAGCACCCCAGACCTTCCTGGTCTGCACCAGAAGCAAGTCCTCCGTTCTTTGTGGGTTCCGCTTGCCAAGGCTTGGGGAGTACTAGTTCAACTTCGACACCGCCGACAGCAAGAGCCTTCGTGGGACAGCTCGCCTCCTGGTCCTGGTCGTCCTCGACATTTCCTGGTCCCCGTGGCTGCAGCGACAAGCTTCACCTGCAATCTTCACGACATCGCCTGGTTCCTTCCTGGTTCCACGTGGTCACTGGCTAGTGACCTTGACTCTGTCCCTTCTGCTTGCAGGTCTCCTCTCTTCTTGATCCCAGCCTTGGGATCCACCGGACACTCTTCACTGACTGCCTGTCAGCATCTTTCCTTCAGGCATCCATAGAAGTCCACGACGAAACCCGACGCAAGTTCACACCTATGCACCCGCAGCCTGTGGGCTAGGTAACTTGGGTACTTCGGTGCTCACAAGGGTAGTGACTATCCTAGGGTCTAGTTTCCGAGTCTCGACTCTCTAGCTGCTTCAGAAGTGTCCTTAAACTGTTAATTTCTAACTGCTAGTAATTCTATCGACTTTTACGCATTACGCGTGAGTGTTTCCACTCTGCACCTGAATCCCGTGGGCCTCGCACTTCCTAACTGTTGCTAGTGTAGTGTAGCCCCAGCGATTCCCTAGGCCTAGGCCTATCCTATTTCCGTGACAGTGGTCCTTATACCACTTCTTTAGTATATGGTTTGCGTGGCCCCTAGGGCCTAACTGTATTACTTACCTGTGTGACTTAATGTATGCTTAAATAAGACTGTGTTGTACTTACCTCTAATCTCATAAAGAGTGCTGAGGGTTTGACTAGAATAAATACACTTTATTTTATATATATATCTGTTGTGGTGTCCTTTCATTTGGTATTCAAGGGAATATATATGGTATCACAGCTGGCTTCACATGCCATTCAGAGTTTAGCCTAAGACTGCTCTTGTCCATGCTACCACTAGTATAGCTGGTCTATAAGGTTGACTTTACAACCAATCACCATAAGGGTTGTTTGGACTGATATAAGGTGTACACTAGAACTAGTGACATCATACATCAGGCCAACTTCTCACACATTACTCCATTATTGTCATGGCGTGTGTATCCAAATTGCAAATCTGCCTTAAGCCCCCTAACATGGGTTGTATGTGTGGAAATGCACCGTCTTTTCAGTTTTGTAACCAAAGTTTGGAGTGATATTTGGCACTGCGCACAAGCGTGGTCTGGTTCCTGGCACACATAGCCATGTCTGCAGCGCACAGAGACCCTACACTGTCGCACACAGAGGAAAAAAATTAGAGGGAACATTGCCCAACAATTTGCATTTTTGGTGAACACAAATCACACGCGGGACTCATTGCTATATGCATGGCAGAATAACTCTAATAACTAATTGTGATACGCCTATTAACAATAATATGTGTAATATAGCATGATTTATGTTGCTTTGGTGACGTTTGCGTTCCTGTTGATGCCAAATGGTGTGTATTATTGCTTTAAATGTCGCTATAAGCTAGGAAAATACTAATACCTAAAGGGATTAGTGTGGGTTTAACATTAGAATCTTCATTTCCATATATTAATTATTCTTTTGTGTTTGTTTTGCTTAAGTTGGCATTCGTGCCTACCAAGCCATGACATCCAAAATGGAGTTCGGAAGTGACCACCGTCTTGTGAGCGTGATGTCTTCGGCGCAGACTCGGATGGCTCCGAAAATCTCCAGGCATCCTCAATTCAGAGCACAGTTTTCCTGGTCAAGTATAGGAACATGGAGAACTGCCAAACTTGAGTCAGTGAGGAAACAATAGTCACACACAACCAGAAATCAACAATGTTGCATGAGTATGACATAGACTGAGGAAGTGACCCAGCAAAATATCTGAGAACCCAAATCGATGGGAAAACAGGGCCATATTACAAATTTCACCAAATGGACCAATCATGTTCATCATAGCCCAAGAAATGTTTCATGTTACCCAGAATTTTATTATAAAAATTGTAGTAGAATAGGGAGGAGTTACGCCGCTACCTTCTACCCCAGACCATTACTTACAGACAGAGGTGCAACTAGAGCCAAATTTTGGGGGGGGGGCTAAGAAAAAATTTCGGGGGGGGGGGCTGAATCTTTAATCAATAGGCAGAGTGGAGCTGCAGGGGCTCTTAGAAGGGGTGAAACAACAGCAAGGCCTCATTAACATGCAAATGGTCTTTTAAAGACCTGTGAAGTGCTCGGGTGCGGCTGTGTACATGCAAATGTGCTTTTAAAGACCTGTGAAGTGCTCGGGTGCTGCTGTGTGTGCCCGGGAAGCTGTCTCATCCCGGGCTGCCACACACGACGGGGGGGCTAAAGCCCTTTGCGTCCAATGGGTGTTGCCCGCCTGCTTACAGACGACGACAGACGAGTTACAGACTGACATGCTTGCACGATCTTTGGTCTTTTGGAGATCTTTGGGACTGTGTTGTGCTGAGCAAAGAACTTTCCCGAACGTTTGAGTCTTGGCCTGCTTTCAATTGGGACAATTGAGCAAAGAATTTGGTTTATGCAGAGCCAATTGACTTAGAAAAGACCCTGATAGCAAGACTAGGTAAATATTAAATGTCATGCGATTTGTATTGATTGACAAAAATTCAAATTTGATTATCAGAAATAATGAGTTTGTGGTTCTTCCAGTAGGTTATTAGAGGATTCTGAAGCTTTAAAATATGTTTTAGCTGGTTCTAAATCACCATCAACCAGTCCAACGAATTGGTCCATCGACCAAGTGGTGGAGTGCCTTGATGTTAAGGTTAGGATCCTAAAGGGGTTGATGTAAATATGTATATTTTGTAATACATTTTCTTTCCCTATAGGTAATAAGGTACCCCACCACATGTCCAGCTGATACAACGTCCTCCTGTGCGCAGACTCGTGAGAAAAACGTATGAGTATTGGTGTTATGGGCCCCACCAATGAATGAGTGTGTGAATGAGTTAGCATGACGACGGGTCTGCGACGCAGGGAGGTTATGTAAATTTTACCCCAGTAGTTTTGCGCTGGATCAGGTATTTCAGTTCACTCTCTGCTGTGTGGGGGCGAGGGGGTTCTGGTGTGCTGCAGAAGGCATAGAAATATATGCTGGTGTCTCGATGCCTGAGAACTCAAAGATAGAAAACTGGGAGACAAGTTGGAAGGATACTTCAGAGCACTATTTGATTGGTTCAGTTGGAAGTATTGATATGGGAGGCATGCAAATTAGTTTTTTGGTGCAATGCAATGACGGAGAAAATAAGGGAGAGGCTGAAAAAGGTGGCGGATCATGTGAAGGAACATATGAACTAGATAAGGCACACCTAGATATGAAAGACCCAATAGTTCTCCATAGGTTGCAAGTTAAGATGTAGGAACATGGGTCTCGCTTAAATCATGATGCACATGCCCACCACACTGCTGTTCACAAGTGACTATACAAGATTGGGAGCAAAGCAAAGAAATTAACAGCATGGCTCAGTAAGTACGGAAAAAGTAATTTGCAGGTGGGTGTAGTAACAGATGCAGCAAGAACACTGATGATAGGGAATGTTTAGATTGCTCCAACATTTGTCAGATATTTTGAGAAACCCTATGCAACCAAAACAGATGTTGAGACAATGGACCTGTTGGGCTTCATCCATGATTTACAGATGCCAGAGATTCACTTTGAAGATCTGATGGCATTAGCAGAACTCACAGTACAGGAGACCCTGGTGGTTCTTGCCGTTACAGAGCTGCAGAATCCTGTTCCCTAGGTTCCTCTCAGAATTCTTTAAAAGAGTGTCCTAGGGGTGTGGTCTCACAGCGCATGGAGTGAGACGTGTGCCTGGGGAGCTCCGGGCCCATAGGGGCACTGGAGGGTTCCTCCAGACGACATGCAGGACCCCGGAAGGGTCCGAGAGCAGCCTGCCCGCGTTCTTTGAGTTGGCGGGCCCGAGAGCTGCGGCCGTGTTCGACAGGCCCACGGCCCGGGAATGCGGCTGCCATCTTCGATTGCCTGAATCCCCAAGGGCTGCAGGCTGAGTGTGTGCCCGCCTCCGCCAGGAGATCTGCGGCCTTGAGTGAGTCACACACCGACCAGGGTGGCGCTCGGGGTGACTTCCAAGGTGGAAGAGAGGAGACTCAGGACCAGGGCCTGGAGGCGCAAAGGTAAGGCGCACTGCGGGGGAAGGCCCGAAACTGACATCTTGGGGACTGGCAGAGCTGAAAAGACGGTGCACTGCACCCCTCCCAGGGCTCTCAACACGGCACTCGGGCATTGGAGGAGCCACCCTGTTGCTGCTGAAGCTATCGGAGGGGCAGGAGAACTAACCGGAGGCATTTGTGGGGTTGGCAAACTCCGGGGCCATTGGTGTCACAGCGGGGCCTGGGGTCTACACGCACAGCCACCACTCCCGATTTCCCGATCCACTGGGAGCTGTAGGACCTCGAATGAGTCTGCCCTTGGCCTGTGCGATCCTGAAGGCTGAGGAGAGGGGGTCAGGGATCGTCCCCTGAAGGTGTGGAAGCGCGGCACCTCCCTGGGGGAAAGGCCGTGACTGCCATCTTGGGGCCTGCTGGGCTGAAGACCCTGCCATGTTTGAGGCGATACACGTATTGGGCGCTTCAGGACAGTCCCTCGAGAGGTATAGTGAGGAGCCGGACTGTGCTCTGGCTCACCCTTCCAGGCAGAAGCTAGGCTGATCGTGGCACTTGAGGTGGAGGAGACATTCCACAGCAAGCATAGACCCAATCAGCAGAGAGGGGTCGATCGATGGAGGGGGGAGATCATGGAGGCCCTGTCCACCACTAGGCCGCACGCCATCTGGGGACCCAGGCGATATTGTGGCTGATTCGGACGGTCCCACGGCCCTGCCATTTATGGAGCGGGAGGACGGAGCACACCAGCGGTTGGTTTACTCAACTATGTGAGTACTTGGGGGCACCTTGCTAGCCCGTGGGTCTG
The DNA here is from genome assembly GCF_964204655.1 of Triturus cristatus. NCBI lineage: Eukaryota > Metazoa > Chordata > Amphibia > Caudata > Salamandridae > Triturus > Triturus cristatus. The sequence continues at coordinate 47,804,623 of NC_140589.1, forward strand.
ACATTCCAGCATGGTTCTTTGGAGGGTCGTTAACTACCTCATGCTACACTGTGTGATCCTTGTCATCACCTCGCTTCAATATCATTAGCAGGGGTCAGTAAAGAAACGAGAAAATACTACGACAGACGAAGCCTAGGGAGGAGGTGAAATCCCCCAGTGTGGCTGCTATATAGATCACACCTCTCTTCTCATGGTCCACAGCAAAGAGGCCAACCGGGCCACCGACACGGGGCAATAGTGTCACTGATCTAAACTATCTCACAGAGACACTTTTTACACAAAGACACTCGACTCCTGTCCAAATTGAGCTGCCTGCTCTACTGCAAACAATCCCACATTGGGCCGTGGACCCCTCATGTTCTGTCTTCCTGACCCTGGTACATATTGGGAGCACTACTGACCAAAGGACATGCCACGCACCAAGACAGGGAAAGACACCGCAGCAAATCTGAAAGATAATCCTGTAGTATCCCAGTGGAACCAAACTTGTCCTTCGGCTACCGTGTCCATTGTGCCCTCATCGGAAGGATTGGCAGACACTCTCACCCAAGCATTTATGACCAACTTTTTGCACAAGATCAAATCAGAAATTAGTTCTTTTAAAAATGAATTTAAATCCTGCATTAAGGAACCCAACAAAGACATAACAGAAATTGGAGAGAGGGTGGACGATCTTGAAAAAACAATGGACACTCTTGCGGAAGACCTGGAACTTCAAATAAAGCAGGAGGATTTGGAGAACAGAAGTAGGTGCAACAACCTCTGCCTTAGAGGCGTACCCAAAGGGGCAAAGGGTTCGGATATAATGACATTTATAGAGGAGCTCCTTCATGAGATCAGAGGAGACAAGGATGCCTCCCCACCAGCACACCGAGTGGCTGCGTCCCCTGGATGCATTGAACTAGTCCCTGATATACTAACTAGGGTCTATTTCTTTACGGAGAAAGAGGCAATATTAAAAGCGGCCCGGAAGAAAACTGAATTGGCATGCAAAGGATTTACAGTTCAGGTCTTTCAGGATATCGCACCAACTACGCTCTAGTGTCGCAGAGACTTTAAACCAGTCAATGATAAGCTTCGCGAATGGGCATCCAATACCAATGGGGACATTCTTGGGCTTGATTTTCACATGGGAGGTAAAACGACGGGTATTGCGCTCTCGTCAGGAGGCCAAACAACTGCTACAACTCTCGGTACCTTCCACCTTGGGCAGCTCCTCTCTTTCAACACCACCAGACAGAGAAACCTGCACAGCCGCAGTGGACCAAAGCACTCAGACAGCGACGACAGACTAGAAACAGGGGACAAATCTCTTGCCAGGCCAAGCAAGATATTATCCAACATCTCCACTCCATGGACAGTGAGAAGTCACCCACTCCTTCGAAAGCGCTAACAGAATCATAGACATGTCGTGCTGGGATACGTGCCTGTATCCTGCTACAGCCTCTCGAGATGGCATTGAGCTTATTTACGCAGACATAATATGCCCTTTTACATTGGTGGAAGCCAGGCAGCGGAGCCGGTGGACTCCACCTGGTGAAATATTTGTTCCACAAGACTCACCCCCGACCCTATTCCTAAGAGAATGACATCTCTGGAATGGCCTGTGCCCTGGCGCCTTGACTCGGACTGGAATAGAACTTGTTGGCCCTGTTGGCTCTTAATAGTTTTTGAACTTTTTCTTGTTTTTGCTTTTCCCCTTTTTTATTCCTTTCCCTCTGGAGGGAGAGAGGGCTCCTATGTCATGGCTGCACTGGCTTCCAGACCTTGGATATTGGGATGCGAGACTGCTCCTAGCCACTATCTGCTGAGGGACGGGGCATTGTCCTTTGTCATCATTCCTAAAGGGTGGTTTACTGGGGCTGAGTGGGAGGCCGGGGCCCACTCCCCACAACTCAATGCTTCCATGCAGACACCTACACTAGATACTCGCGATGAATACCGTTCCCCGCCTGAAGATCCTCTCACTTAATTTGAAGGGCCTTAAAGCACCCAATAAATGCCGTCAGATTTGGTACTATCTGTTACAACAGGACCCGGACATTATCTTTTTACAGGAGACACACCTCTTGAGGGAAGACACCCACCTATGACTCATCCTAAATATCCACTCCAATGTTGGGCAACTGCGCCTAGAAAAATGGCTGGGGTAGCGATACTCTGTAGAGCAGGAATCACTCAAGGTGCTGCACGAGCAGTGAAGAGTAGAGAGGGTAGATATCTTAAACTTGTTGTACACATTGGGGCACAAACTTTTACCCTTCTTAACATCTATGTACCTAACCAAGCACAAGACCCCTTCATCAGGGACCTCTTAGAAGAGCAGATATCACAAGACGAACACCAATTTATCTTAGGGGCGACTTCAATTTAGCATGGGATGTGACGCTCGATCGCAGTGCCAGCACCTTTCAAGGGACTGGGGCCATGTCCGCCTCTTTGAAAAGAGCGTTTAGCGACTTGGGGTTAATAGATGCTTGGCGCTATCACGCCCCCGATACACGAGATTACTCGCATGTACACCAATCTTACTCTCATATAAATTATCTGTTCATCTCCCACTCCCTAGCGCGAAATGTACTTTCGGCATCTATGTCTGATATTTCAATCTCAGACCATGCACATCTGGAACTGCTGTTGCAAAATCACACACATTCCACACCTCGCTGGCGCTTTCCCCCCACATATTCTGCGCGATCCAGTAGATGTAGCCGAAATTAGAGAAGCAATTACGACATACTTTGCAACTAATGACCTCTCAGAAACCCTATTCCCAGTCGTATGGGGTGCTTCTAAAGCCACCATCAGTGGTCTAATAACATCAATAGCGATAGCGCGCACTCGAGAAGCTCGTCTGGTTGAAGACAAACTAACGATGGACATTAAGACCCTTGAGAAACTAGATCAAGAGACACCCCTAGCCATTAATAAACAATGCTTGGCAAAGCTTCGGGGCCAGTTAAGAGCCCAAAGAACCAACAAGGTAGAACGAGCATTAATGGCATTGAAGCAGAAGTATTATGATGGGGGGGACAAGCTGGGAACAATATTAGCGCGCCGACTATGGAAGAGGACAGCAAAGGCACATATTGCAAACGTTAAAATGGTGGACGACAAGTGGAACCAGCTAAACTAGCAGTCTTCCATGATTATTACTCTACTCTCTACCCACAGGAGAACCCTCACCCACACCAGATAAAGTCAGTGCTGGATGACTGCAAGTGGACTCCAATAGACGGGCAACATGCACAGCTCCTCGAGGAGCCCTTCTCACTGGACGAACTTAAACATGCACTGAAAGATCTACCACTAGGCAAAACCCTGGGCCCTGATGGCCTACCGGTTTATTTTTACCGCACTTTTATCTACCAAATAGAAGACAACTTGCTTCGCCTTTTCAATTCATTCACGGGTACTACCGGTCCAACAGCGTCTATGACCATGGCCAAAATAGCATTCCTTCCCAAGCCAGGTAAAGACGTTACATTATACTGCTCATATTGTCCTATTGAACTTCTTAATACAGATTTAAAGATATACACTAAAATCCAAGCTAAATGTTTGGAGCCACATATGCCAGGGCTCATCGAGCCAGACCAAGGGCTCTGACAATGTGTGACAGATAGCGCACCTGGTAGTAAAGGTGCATCACTAAGACATCCCCGCCTGCCTGCTGTCACTAGATGCGGAAAAGGCGTTCGATCGAGTGGACTGGAAATTCTTAAAGGCAGTATTACAGAAAATAGGGTTGGGACCAATAATGATCTCTATAATACCTCTCCCCAAACACAAGTTAGAGTCAACGGCCAACTCACGAACCCCATACACATACATAGAGGTACAAGGCAGGGGTGCCCACTGTACCCCTTGCTTTTTACACTCGTGGTGGAGCCTCTTGACATAGCAATACGCCAGGCGGATGCTCGCAGAGGCATCCCGCTTGTCGTAGTGGAGCACAAAATAGCGCTATTTACTGATGATGTTCTCCTTACCCTATCGAAACCACACACCTCACTGCCGGTCCTCCACACTCTACTACGAACCTTTGAAGTAGCAGCGGGCCTTAAAATGAATCATACTAAATCTTTGACCCTAAACCTTACAATTCCTACAACAGAGATCCCGGCACTTCAATCCCTGGTCGCGTATCAATGGGCTAAACACTCAATCAGATACTTTGGGCTCAACCCAACTTCCACAGTGCGCACATGGGCACAGGCAAATTGGCAAGACTACAAAAAAGCTGTCATGGAAGATTTGAGAACATGGAAGTCCTTGCCAATATCATGGTTGGGACGCGGTTAAGATGTCGGTGCTGCAGAAAATACTATATTTATTTCAAACACTACCCACAGCAATACCACAAGGCCAAAATTATGCATTTACAATGTAAACTCACCATCTTTATTTGGGGAGGGAGAAGACCACGCTTCTCCAATAAATTACTTATGCTTCCACGTGATAGGGGAGGGTTGGCTTGTCCCAATCTGCGAGAATATTATTGGGCATCACACCTACTCTACATCTCAGAATGGGTGGTGCGAGAAAGTGAGAAAATCTGGTTCCACATGAACAGAGCTGTGGCAAGCAGACCCCTGTGGGATCTTGCGTGGCTTCCAAGAGGGGCCCGGCCATGCAGCGCATATATAGCTACACCTACAAAAATGGTATTGGAAATTTGGGATACAATTGCTCTTTCTAAAGGTCTCACCTTTTTGCCTTCTCCTAAAACTCCTATTGCACGTAATCCAAACTTCCCTCCAGCACTGCAGCCCCATTCCTTTCCAGCATGGGCAGAGGGTGAGTGCCGGATAATTAAAGATCTATTTGAGGGAGAATCCTTTAAGACTTTTGAGCAGTGCAGACAGGAATTCCGCCTCCCGGAAGTCGCTAGATGGCAATATCTTCAACTCAAACACTGGCTACAGACACCATCTACTATCCAAGGGGCAACTCGACCCTTCACACCATTTGAGTTGTTAGTCCGCTCTTATGACGGACCTAGAGGATTGATATCCCGCATATAGCAAGTTCTCCAATCCCCTCCCAGGTCACACCCCATACCTACCAGTTGCATTGGCAATCCACTAGTACAGAAGAAATCAACCCTAAGCAATGGCAACAGCTTTGGCAGGACATACTGAAAGGCTTTAAAAGCATGTCCCAGATGGAGACTGCTTATAAGGTCATGACACAATGGTATTACACTCCTCAATAGCTGCACAAAATGTTTCCTAACACCACGCCCAGTTGCTGGCGTTGCAAGAGTGCCATTGGGGATTTCCTCCACATTTGGTGGTTTTGTCCGTTGTTGACCACCTATTGGAAGGAGATCCTTAGCCATATTAAAAAAGTGATTAACTAACCTATACCTGAGAACCCAGTGGTAATCATTTTGGGTCTTAAACCTAAAACTCTCCTTGCCATGACACAAGTAGAATGGCGTATAACATCACACATGCTCGGTGCAGCCAAACAGATAATAGCGGTGCATTGGAAGAGGGCAGACATTCCCCAGTTTGTGGCACACCATGGCAATGGATCTTCTCACAGCACGGATAGCCCTCCGTAAGAACAAGTGTGCAAGCACATGGCAGCCATTGATAGATTATTTTTCTAAATTAGACTATGCCTGCTTCCAGCCGCCAAAGCGTCAGGCCTTGCACCTCTTTGAGGATGCTCTCCTTCCCTCATGTGCGGAAGAACTTTGGGGCTTGAACAGAGGACACTCATAACCGGCTTGGTATATAGCTCCCAACACTCCCATCGAAGCGAGTTCCCATCCCTTCCTCCTTCCTCTCCCCTGCTCTAGGGGCTTTTTTGTCTTTCTAGACCAGTATATAGCTTCTGTATTAAACCTATCAATTTAGCCATATGGTTTAAAGGTTTTAGACCACATACAGTGTGCTTATTACTTACCAACAGGGTGGAATGTGGCATTGTCAAATTGACCAGACACAGAACAAATGTAAATTTTGGATAAAAATGCTGTGATCGATTGGACTTTTTTGATTTGCCTTCTCTCTCTCCCCCCTCTTTTTAATGTTTTTTACTGTTTTTTATAATACAATTTCAATAAAAAGATTTGAAAGAAAAAAGAGTGTCCTGGAAATTCTCAGAACATATATTGCCTAGGTTAGAAAACGTGATGGATAGCGTGTACGCCACATTACAAGTGCATTATATACTATGTGCTTGTTATGAGGTGGAAGGGATATTTGTGATGTTTGTGATGGAGTACCCATCCACCAAACTCCAAAGAATGTATTTGCCCAAAATGCACTGGGGCAGCATCAACATTAGTCATTTCTAGGAAATGTATTTGGTTTGGGTCTTCAATGGAAAACGTGGCAAAAACTGAGTAAATTGCATACTCGCTGAGCCACACATAAAAAATAAAGATACTTTCTGCAAAAACTATATCCTGAAGTATGAATGAATGCCTAAAACGAAGCGTTGATCAAGCTTCTTTCCTTGTGGTGCACAGCTGGACATTCTGGATTCCCCAGTCCTTGATGTCATGAGCTACACAAGGGCCTTAAGGTGCAGGTGCTGCAGAATTTGAACACAATAATATACTGATGTGGTAACTGTTTTCATGTTCATTTGAGGGCCCACAGCAATCTCTGCTTCTCCTGTAGTCTGCAATGCATCACTGCCATAAGACCATGTGTGTGATCATGTTTCAGACTTTTCTGGCAAGCCAAATAAATTGAGATCATGTACCATGATGGCCTGGTACATAAAAGCAGCCCTGGAAAGTGTGGTCTTACCAGCCTCATATTACGTGGAATGCGTTTGGTAAGCAGTGAATGTAGTGAGCATGTCTGTCTGTCCCTGTGGGATTTGTTGGAGGTGAAGAAATGATATGTGCCAACCAAAAGATGCATGTGATCCCTTAGCACTGCTTGCTGGATAGGTTTTGATCCTTCTGTCCAGGCACTCCTTAAGCAGCCCCCTTGTCATCAGTCTCTTAGGTGTCTTCCCAGAGTCCCACAAGGGGACACTATCCATTCTCATAAAATTGAAGTTTCTGTACCCAAGCAGAAGAATGCACAGCCGCATTCGCAGAGAGATGGGACAAAGCGTGCAACACTCATATTGCCACCCTCTGGCCCTGAGAGGGCAGGAGCCTGGACAGCGCTACGGAAAGTCTGATGAGGAAAGACATGGTTTGATTTTAGAACTAAATAGTAAAAAAATGTAAAACAAGATAAACTATGTGCCTGAAAATAAGAGAACAATATAAGGTGAAATTCATGGATTTCATCAATGGTGCAAGTGAGAATGAATTTAAAGGGAGGACAGTGAGGGGGCCACTGAAGCAGGGGCAGAACTAGAAGAAAATAAGGGCCTGGTTTAGAGGTCAGTGGATGGGTTACTACAGCACAAACATGACAGATATATCCCGTCTGCCGTATTACAACCTCATTTTTATCCAACGACACTTAAAATACAGAAGACGGGATAGCCATCACTTTTGTGATGAAGTAACTCATCCGCCGAACTCTCAATTAGGCTCTTAGGTCCTTCTAAGTTAAGTTTTAGAAAAGCAGTGAGACAGTTCCTCAGCTGATGTATATCAGGAAGATGCATATACTGAAAAGAAGATAAGTCTAACCGCCCAATATAAATATCTTAAGAAATATACATGATATACATGATGGAAAGTCCACTTAATATCAGAAACCACCAAAACGGAGGAACTGTCAGATAAAATGCCAGCGGGGTTGTGGTGGTAGCAGGTGAATAAGTAGACCTTAATCGTTCAGTGCCTCTCCTATCCACCAGATGGACTCCTAGAAATCCAATTACTTCACCAAAAACTGAAGTAGTTTTGGTGGCAAAGATGCAGAAGGCTTCTTCATCAGTCAATGAAAGACCCATCCTTATGCAACTTGCAGAACGTTTCGCAGGGTGTTTGTTGCTGCTTTGTTCCACATTTCATTGTGTAAAGGAGCAACAATGGTGAATGCATTTATAGAGAAAATTTAATTGGATTTTAACATGAAAAGCTTTTCTCATTTCTTTTACAGGGAGAAGGCAATATGTTCTGAGAGAACCTTTCACTACATTTGTTAGTGGAAAAATTTGTGCAAGAAAATGCAGTACAGAGTCAAATATTGATTGTTGTGTCTCTTCACACAGCTTTTAGGAAGTTGCTTGCAAGATACTATGGCCCCCATTAGGATTGCGGACGGACCAGGGTGGCGGTCGCATCCCGCATCTTTGACATTGCGGCAGGCATTGCTGTAAGCGGCACCCGCCGCAATGCCAAAGAGGCATGTTGTGCATTGCCATGCACAACTTGACAGGCACCTTGTGCATGGCAATGAAGGGGGGTACCATAGGTACCCCCCAGTGCAGCCACCCACCCCCACACTCTCCTGGGGGCCCCCAATGGGTCCCCAAAGTCATTTTTCACATGCCTTTCCATGTTGGAGTCTCTGCCATGGAAAGGCATTCCCACCACAGTCATCATAATATGGATGGCGGTGCCTGCAAGGCACCGCCACCATATTGTGGGCTTTTTCTGCTCGGCAGGCAATTGTGACGATTGCCGACTGGCGGAAAAGTGGCGGATGGACTTTCTGTCCGCTACGGTATCCCCCGCCGTAGTAATAGGGCGGGGGTAAATTGTGATGTGATGGCAGGCGGATCGCCACCGCCGGCTGGGCGGTGGCAATCCGCCCGCCATCATAATGGCCCCCTAAGTTTTTTTCAAGTGATTCTTGTAGCATTCCTACTGAATTTTCATGTGGCTCTTACATGAAGATTTTAAATCCTTCAGTCAACAATGAAAAAGGTTTGTTTTCAATAGAAGAGATTTACAGGACCCTTCATGGGAATGGAGCATGGCCTCCGGGTAATAACCACAAAGCACTTGAACATCACTGGAGTACCTTCATTTAGGATAACACAGAAATACCTGCTGGCTTCCTTATAGGATAAGAGGAAGCTCTGATTGAGAACCTTTATGCTTTTTACTCCTACCGACCCATATATGGTCCCAGTAAATTATTAGGGTTTGCTTGAAGAGAAGGAACTACTTAGATCACGTGTAGGATGGAATATGGTAATGTGACCTAATCAGACAGCAATGAGACACTAGAACAACATGGCAACCTCAACAACATCTGAAGTCAAACAGCAAGAGCAATCTAAGATTCTAGAGGATGTGGCATGGAGTTCAGAGTTCCTAACTTCAGTTCCTTGCATCATTGGGCATTACTGTTACTAGGCTACAGCTAGAAAAATGCTCCAAGCAACACTGTATTTCCACAGTTTTGAGGAGTGCCAAGGGACCAGTGAGAAAAGATAAGGTACATACTAATCTGAGAATTGTATGCAAAAGATCGAGAGGAAGACAATTAGTAAATGTCATTGAGAGTAGAACAGGTCAGGCTAGTCTTTGGAGTTTGGCTGCTACAATCTTACATCAACCAGAGCAACAATCAGACTATTTTATCAATGTATGAACCACTGAGATCTCATGAAATAACCAAGTCAACATTGAAATTGTCTGTCCTGGAATATAGAGAGTGTATAGCATTTGGAGAATACACCTGTGGTATGGATCATGTTCATGGGACTTGACTCCTAACTTTACAACTCGTTCCAGGGTTCCAGGAATTCATGGTCAAGGCTAAACAGTCTCTGGGGGCTTATCTGTGTTTGTTTTTTCTTCTTATCAGCAAGGAAGTTTACATTATTTCAGAGCATTGATGGCATGCAAGCAGTAATAATTTAAAAGGTATCCAGTAATGCACATATTTTATCCATTTTGATATTTACCCTTTATATTGCATGCAAGCAGTAATAATTAGTAATAATTTAGTGTGTGCACCTCTGCGCTGTGCTAAGGTGTTTAAACACATGACTGTTTTTGGTTATTTTTGTGCATGTATACAAACTTTTTTTATCCTTATTTATCCTTGCTTAGTTCCTCTGGTTCTCATACCTGTGGGAGTAGCAGCTATGTATAGGTTCCCTATGGGTTCTCAGAGTACACCAGCAACAAGTTTGGTGCAGTGTCTTTTGGAAATTTGGAAAGCAACTGCAAGTGAAATGCCAGTTTAAGCTAAATGTCTCTTGGTCTGTACCTGTCTTTTGGGCTGTACGGATAGTATCAAATCTAAAAAAAAAATTAACATTTACACATCCTAAGGTCTTTTCCACTTGCTTCCAGAACTTTCTCACACTGATGTGGCCTTCTTCAGATTTCTAGCAACTGTCTTCTAAATCATGGTAATTCCCTCCATTTCCCCATGCGCACGGACCCTGCAAGGCATGACATCTGACATTGTTGCTCTGGGTCTCCTCAGGATTTTGGTACCAGATATCTATGTGTTTTCTATTGGTTCAGGGTACTCACAGGTGATGGGTTCAATCCATTCAGGAACTCTAGAAAGCATGTAAAAGCAAAATGTCATTTTGGGCTACCTGTATTTTGGTTGGGCTATATGCAAACCTAATACCATGACATATTTGCATACCCCTAATTGGTTGGTCACAACAGTGCGTGAAACAAGATGGCTGTAAGATTGTCATCATTTTATTCCCCAAATTATGGTAGTTTCCATTAGTCTTTCTCAGACAGTCACCTGTCTATGCAAAGGCCAGACCCTGTGTTCCCATGGGTTCTCCATGTCTGAGATTATCAGACATGCGTGGGTTTCCAAACGCTAGATACTAGGGAAGGACTTTGATGGGGGCCGATTCCTTAGAGACCATACATTTCTGAAAACTAGAGACACAGGGGAATCAAAAGTAATGTGGCTTGCATGAAATCCAACACATTCTAATACCCATAATCTGCTAGGAAAAATAAACATATGGGGCCTGATTTACAAAAGTAAACTTACACCAAAAGTCTAAGTTTAGACCTGAAGTCTAAGTTTAGAGCTAAGGTCTAACTTTACTACTACTAAAGTTAGACTTTTGGTCTAAGTTTAGACCAAACGTCTAACTTAGACCAAATGTCTAACTTTACTAGTAGTAAAGTTAGACTTTAGGTCTAAACTTAGACTTCAGGTCTAAACTTGGACTTTTGGTCTAAGTTTACATTGGTGAATCAGGCCCAAAGGTTTTTAAAACATCACAAGTTCTTCAGTGCCTGTGACAGAAAATTCTGGAACTTCAGGCAAATGGCAAAAGTTCTACCAGCCAATGGTCCCACAATTACGCCACGTGTGATCCAGGAATAGGACAATATTCTGAACATGTTTAAACCACATTAACAATACATTGACTTCACACTGTTATAAACTTGGCCTGTTCCTGCCACTTAGGGGTTGATTACGAGAGTTGCGGGGGCGCGTGGCAGTGGCGGTCTCCCCACCACACTGTAAAGAGTTGGGGGGTGGGACTACCACAGCCCGCAACAGCCTCCAGGGAATCACCATTCCCTGGCGATGTTGGGGTGGACAATATGCGTGGCTGGACCGCCGAAGTCCAGCCAATCATACAAGGAGTTTCCTCTCCGTCAAGAGTTTTCATGGCAGTTCCTCCTCCATGAACACCCTGGCAGAGAGGAAACAAAGGAGGCCCTACAGGGCCCCCTGTGCCTCTGCACCCTGTGGATGCACACAGGGGGGCACAAAATCTGCCCCCCTGTGTGACTGCACACCAGTTTCTGTACGGCCTTCCATGCTGGGCTGGTACTGTTTTGGAGTTCCTATTGCAGTGCCCGATTTTATAGGCATCGCCGTGGGAATGCCACAAAACATGCCAGCCAGACAGGAGGAAACTCCTAATCTGGCAGGAGCCTCACCATGAGTTTGGTGGTGCGGGGGCGGAAAGGGCCCGGCGCCTCACCACCAAACTCGTAGTCGGGCTCTAAGAGTAAGCACGTGAACTACTGCTTTATTGGTAGAAGTTTTGGAAGACTAGGTGATAGATGTCTTGTCACAAATTGAAGACAAGTTTGTAGCAGAAATATGAGGATTTGTTTTTTATCTACCCCATGAGCTTCTAGGCGAGGTTTAAAGCTCAATGCAAATGGGAAGAATGAAAGAGACCTTTCAACTATTACTCACTAGATTGTGGGAAAGGAAGCAATTCCTTTTGTTAATATAACCCTCACACACTCTAGTAGTGTCATGCTTCATCATCGGGTTCACCCTGACTACTAAAGGTCAGGGTGGGCTCGACCCTATATCAGGGAGCACTTAGGAAGAAATGGCCAGTGGGTATAAAGATTAAAAATCCTCCTGCAGATCCCGGTATCCCTTTAGTGTTGGAGCCGCAGGGGAAATTAAAAATACAAAAAATTATGTGGGTCATAAGGAGTGTTATGGTCCTATGACCCTAATGCCAACATGTTTCAGTCCGAACAAGGGCCCAAAAAGACTTTCTTCAGGGCAAAATTGCATTCCGGCCCATTGATTAAACTTAATTTGGCCCGAGCCGGAGATTATGCCCCGGGTGCGGAGAGTACGGCTTGAGCCGGAGATTCTGGTCTGACTGCAGACATAAAGAGATGACTCGTAAATGTCCTCTGCGAATACCAAAAGTAGTAAGTTAGACTTTTGTCTCAGATTGCCTTTGTGAATCGGGCCCAAAGTTACTAAAATTAACTTTTTGGCTGTTTGTAGAGATAAATATCTTGCAATAGAAAGTAATAGGAACATTTTAAAAAGTTAAATAAAACCTAAAAAATTAATACACATGAATGTAATTAAAAAATATATATTAACACACCGCTAACTCCTCTTCACGTACGACTGTCACACTAACAAAACACAACAAACCAAGTCATAGATTTAACATACTAATTAATTATAATTTAAGTGAAAGTTATATATATAGATTATTTTTTAATAGAATATTTTTATTGCAATTCTAATTTCCACCTGTCGCATCAATTATATTGTATCTATTACAAACTCAGTTGCAAGTTATGGTTTATGTTGATATTTTTTTACATTTTTTTTTTAAATTTGCCTTTTAAATTAAAATGTAGTTTAATAGTTTTCATAATTTAAAATACACTGACATATTTAATTTAAAAAGCATTATAACATGAAACATATTAAACAATAAACGTAGTATACTTTTTAATTTACTTTTATCTATTAAAAATGTATTCCTATATGTTGTTAGCGTTAGTGTTATTTCCTGCCTCCATTGTTGTATATGGACTGTGATTCAGTATCAGTGCCTGGTTACGTGTGGGGCTTGACTTACTCCAAGACTCAGTGGACTACCTTTAAGCTAGCTTTGTTAGTAAATCTAGGTGTGTATAACTGTCTTACTCATTTGTGGGTGTGTTTTTGTTTTTGAATACTCCTTTGTAACGCCCCCTTTTACTTTCCCGAAACACCATTCATTTCCCCATTTTCCACCACTCCTTCTTGTCCATCCCACATTTACTACTAAAACCTATACCTCCATGTGCGGAAATTTACAGCCATGGAGTGGATATCTCCACACAGAAAGGATCTCTCTCTGGTTAGAAGATTCTAAATCACAATTTGGAATATGTAAAGTAGTAAAACTTAGATGCACTTTACATACTCCAAAATAGATTTGGTAAATAGGGTTCAATATATTTTTGAAAGTGCGAACATGTTTTCCAAACATTTAGCACTTCCTCATGGAAAGGCAGTTCAGGAAGGAAGAAATGGGAAGAGGTCCATCTGAACATAGGGCATGTCCAATAAAAAACTTTGGGGTTGATTAACAGAAGCCTTTATGATTGATGGAATTAGTTCTACAGAAGTATTCTTTTACATACCTTTGTAAATAGGCCCCAGAAAGTCTAACTGGTTATTAGTAAAAGTACAAAGAGGGCAAAATCCTTACTTTTTATTTTATTTGTGTATGAATATTCCCTGAATATTCACGTTACTCCCATTTCAGATTTCTTGGGTCTAATTCTCAAAGACATGTAATTGTACATTAAAGTGTATTACATGAGTAATATTTTACTTACTCAAAATACCTTTGTGAAGAAACTCAATTTTTTTCACGGTGAGTAGCGGGTGTCTTTAATACGAGTTTACTGTGTGGACCCTGGATTGAGCCAGTGTATGCATTCTGAGATACTTCACAGGTAAAACAGTGTTTTGATGCGGAGAAATTCAGGCTCAGAACAGAAAAAGGGAAAAATAAGATGCTGCAGGTAGCACATAAATAAATGTCTGTTTCTCTGCATGATTAATGGATTTAGTAAAGTGTTGTCATCATTTGTGAAACTCGGTTCCAATTACTTATATTTTGCAATCCAGACTTAGATTATGATGTACAGAAACATTACCAACGTTTAATTCTGTTCCTTAAAGTTGTGGTCCTTGACTCAGCAATTTAGTCAAATTAGTATAAAAACAGAGAAACATGTATTAAAAGATACCTTAAACCTGCTCCTTCGAGGTCATCTTCTGTCGATGAGAGGTTGAAGCACAACCAGAAATGTTCCAGCAAAAAAGAAAACCCTACAAGTCTGGCTGAACCTTTTTGGCTAAAACATTTCCAGCTGGGCTCCACTCATTTCTGTAAAAGAAGTCCTTTGAGTCTTTCTGTGTTTACACACCCATTGCACAGCCTGGCACATTATCCCTTCATAACATATTACCTGCTCCTTCTCTAAGACTGAGCTCTGCTCATGATCAGTCAGTGCTTGTGCATCCTCTTTAAACCAGCAGAAGTTTGAGGTCATCCATCTAACGGTACCGTTGTTTTGTATGCCCAATGGAGAATGGCAGGATTACTAAGAATTCATTTTATGTTTTCTCACAGTAAAGACCTTAATAACCAAAATCACTCTAGTTTTTAGCTGTAAAAGTGAGTGGTTCTTAGGCCTTCATCATAGATCAATACAAACCCCAGAATCCATAATCAGGTTAGAGTATCTGAGATACACTTAACTTTATAACAAAAGTGGCCACTATATCAACACCATAGTTTATATGGACTAATACAATATTTATTTCAACCTTAATCAAACCAACATGCACCCCCAATGTGTAGGTGCAGCAATCCATCACAAGCACATAGGTGTTCACAAACATTAAACCAACATTTTGGAGATACCCTTATACAGTGACTTCAGAAGAAAATATGTCAATGAGTGGTAAGAAAGGCGCTTAGTTTCAGCCATTCAAAACAAAGGTGGCCTTCTTCATTACATCAATAAATTTGTAGTGCATTTAGATGAGTAAGTCCCATTTTCTCAAATGTATCTAAATAAGAAGAAGAATTTTAGAAATGTCCAAGCTCAGCACTACTATCTCTGGTAGTAAGAGATAATATTAACAATTTTAATTATAACTAAATTTAGTTTATCTTATGTTGCCAAATTAAAAAACTGACGGAATCAAAAGGCTATTGGCATGCTGGATGAGATGTGGTCTTTCCTTTCAAATGAGGAATATCTGGTCCCAAGGTGAAACACCAGGTTCCTCCTAACAAAATACAGGGCAATTGCAGAACACATTTTTGAAATCCCGATCTTGAAACAAAATAATATAGTTTGACAGTCATATTAGTAACTCTAGCACAACATTTAGGAAACGTCGACTATTATCCTAAGTCCTTCTAATTGAATATCTATGAAAAAATGACAAAAGCTATTTTCGAGTATGATGTAAAGTAATAAAACTTTACCTATTTCAAAATGGGAATCACAAACCTCTGACTCTGTATGGAGATCTCCGCCCCAGTAGCAGAGATTTTCATGCATATAAGTACAGGATTCAGCAGTAAATGTGGGAGGTTGTAAAATGGTGGAAACATTACTACAAATTGGTGGGATTAAGAGAATTTTAAGGAGGGATTTCAGAATATACTCAATAACATTTTAATAAAATATATTGTAAATGATAATCTATTTTTTAATTACATCACAAATAGCACAATATGTAGCTTGCATCCAAGTCTGAGACACATTCAACACAAGTGATACTATAAGGGCAAGGGAGAAAAAATTTACATTTAATATAGATTTGAATAATAATTTAAATATAATTGAAAATAACTATTTATGTAAAAATGAAATATTATGTTAAGTTTTACTGCAGGTTTCCTATTGCTTGTGACTGTCATAGTCCTAGGTGAATAGGAGTTAGGGAAAGGTGTTTTAATATTTTTTAATTAAAAAATAAATAAACATTTTTGTCAAATGTAAACATTATTTTTGTTACCATTACATATTACTTTCCCAGTGGCAGAAATCTCCACCATGTAGGGAAAGATTCCCACAGACAGAAAATAACTAATAGTAAATTCAGTCATTATTTGGAGGGGTGGACTCGTAAGTCCACTTCTAGCTGCAAATATATTTACGTTATTTTTATTCATGTGCAGATCTACTTCAACACTTAGGGGTTGATTAGGATAAGGCTCGAAAAGGCTCCAAATAGGATTCAGATTCGGCGAATCCGATTCGGAACGTATGTTTGACGGAATCAGATACATGTCCGAACAACCGTTTACGATGCAAGGAAACTGTTCAGGCTGTCCGAATTAGTTCTGATCAGCATTCGGACAGACCGAGTTGTTTGGAGTCGAATTGTACAGCTCTACGGACAATGTCTCCGACTGAGCAATTACGATGTCCGAATCTGACAACCATTCCGAATCGGTTTGTCCGAAACAAAACAGCTGTCGGAATCTGACCTTGGTGGCCTGTAGCAGGCCCCCCTTCACCCATAGGCCTCCGGATGGGGCCCGTTGGGGTACCCATGGGACCATCTCTGCAACCATGCATAGTGTGGCAGGCACCATGGGCCTGATTATGAGTTTGGGGGTGTGGTGCCAGGTCTGCATCGCTAACGCACCACCAAACCAGTGGGTGGGTCGCCCCCCAGATTACGAGAAATTTCTTGCGTCTGGCAGGCTTCTTTTATGTTCCCACGGCAGTGTCCTGAAAATGGACACCGCATGTTACAACTACTGCCTCCAGATAGTGAACGCTAACATGTGTTCTGGGCCCTTAATCATTACAGTTCCTACATGGAACCTTTATCTCGGTATCAACATTTTAGTCCTTTACCTATTTTTAAAGGCTAAGTACAAACACATACAAAGAGGACTTTGTCTCTCTCAAGGAGGTATAGAAAATATTTCAGGACACCTATCTATTGACAAAGCAAGCATGGCTCATTGTTCGAAAAACATCATTTGTTAATTATCATCTTTTGGTTTCATAATTCTACCACAGTTGTACAGGAAAAACTCTCCCTCATATGTACAAGTTTTACACATCTGCTGAAAACATCCACTTCACAAAATACAAATTTATTTTCTTCAATCAAGCCCTAATGGACATTATAGTGTTTCATATAGTGTCGAGGCTTCACTCCTTGAACAATTTTGTTATTCAATCGTGCCCTAGTGGGCAATTTTAAGTATTTTTCATTGATCAGTCTTGATGTTGTATACCAGCTGTCGGTCTCCAAATTCTACTGACAATACATCTTCAGACTTCTCCATTAATTAATTACTTCATCATCATCAAAATTCTTCATTCAGTTAAAATGACTCAACCATAAAATACATACATTGAAAAAGTGGAGGGTTCAAACACAGAGTTGTTACTGGAGGAATGATTCTTGATGCAGGTTGTCTCTAATCATATATCCAAGTCCTTCTCTAGTGAGTGGGCAGATGGAGTTCTGCCCAAACCGATTGCCCCAGCTGCCCTTCCAACACCACAGGGCCCCCGTTTTTTAAAGTGCAGAGAGCAATACTGTCTGCTGAAGAGGGTACCACAAGATGGGCTGTATGCGATCCAAAACAGCAAAGTCTTTCTCTTTCCAGACTACACAGCTATGGTACAACAATAGAACGGATTCCGAGAAGTTAAAACAATACTGCATGCCCTTAAACTGAAATTCATGCGATATTTCCAGTAAAACTCAACATAGTAGACGGAGAGAAACCTCACTTCTTCATGGATCCAATGGAAGCAAAAGAATAGATGGCGAGATGGGTTGCCTAACATTATCTTTCTGTTCCAAGTCTAAAGGGGCACAGATCTGGGAGAAGGGACCGAAATGCAAGACCCAGCATGGCAAATAAACCTACTGCTAAACAGGCAAGAGTAGAAGGCAGACATCAAGGACTTGGCATGGGGGCAGAACTCTATGCAGGGCTATGTAGAGTCACTGAACTCAGACATCGGGCAGCGGTGGCTGAAACGACGAAGATTCAAACCAATACCAATGACAGAGGATGATTTACTCGATAATGAAGAAGCAATGGGTTTCTTTGTGTAATGTTTCATTGTAGTGGTACCATGAGACCAGCTACTGTTAATGTTATGTGATACTTATAGGCTTTTGTGAGAATTGGCGTTAGGCAGCTGAGCAAACATGAGGTAACATCCCACACACACCCCTCAAACATACTTCCACCCCACGAGAGCTGTATAGTTCCGACAGGGGTGGATATAACTACAACACTGTGGGTTGGACTTGGACAGCCCTGGATTGGAATTTAATGTTTACATTTAATTGGAGACTAGCAAATGGCAAAAGGTGGCGCGATAACTTAACTAATGCAATCACTAGGATGATGGTGAAAGTTAGGGGTGCCATGGATGCACAGTAAGTTCTGGCTTTTACATCATATCATTGCATTTTTATGCACTAATGATGCAGGCTAGATACAGAATGGTGACCTGGAAATAGGTAAAATGGAGAACATAGTTCAAAGACAAAAAATATACTCCTATATGAGAAGAGATAAGGTAGATATTGCATGCCTGCAGGAAATACACCTGGCATAATCTGAAGGGTCTGTAAAAGATGGAGAGGACAGATGTTCTCCACAATGTACTCTGTATACTCAAGAGGTACACTGACCTTGATTGAGCCATAAGTACCTCTTGTGTTGCTCGCTAACAAGATATAGCCAGAAGGCAGATATATAAAGCAGAACCGTGCATTGATGGTAGACCCCTCATAATAGCGAGTTTGTATGCCCTCAAAACAGCATAAACAGAGTTCTTGGATGAGCTGATGCCACAATTATTGAAGGAGATGCTATCCCTGTCCATATAGAGTGGGAGCTAATAGAGTGGGATCTATAAATGTGTACAAGACCCAATGTAAGATAGATCCTGATCCCACTGCCCAATGCATTGGTGCCTAAAACCATAATGGGATTTCAGAGCTGGTTCAATAATTGGAGGCTGGTAGATAGACTGATAGACATATAGAGGGAGATAAACTAAAACACAGGAATACACACATCACTCTCCCCTGCACAGCTTGCACTTCAGACTGGACATGATAGATCCCTCTGAATTAGTAGTGGCTGCTGTACGTTACACGTTGAGCACCTTGGGAGGACCTAGTCTGGTCATATCCCAGTGCTGGCACACCAAACCTGGACTAAATATGTACCATGCATTCCTACCTGGTGATTGCAACCACAAGTCTTACTAGACACCTAATATCATGCGTGCGTCAAAGTACACATAGACCAGTGCTTCAAAGATAACAGAGGAACAACTACTGACATTAGAATAAAATGGGATGCATTTAATGCTTTCTGAGAGGAATATGTATTCAGACTGTGTATTAGGGGACGATAACTCTCGGTAGAGACACTATGCGATTAGAGCAGGAAATACACCACCTAGTAACTGCTGTAAGTAAATATGATCAGATGAGGCAGTAACTCATTCAAACAAGGAAGACATACTATGATACAATTGAACCCCTGTGCCTACCCGCTATAGAGACTATACAGTGCAGCAACACAGCGAGGCAGACAAAACAGGCAAACTGTTTGCATGGCTGGTCAAAAATGAACCTCCCCCCATCAACCAATAATGTCTTTACAAGCCATGAATGGGGAGAAAGTCAATAAACACATGCAAATAAATGATTTCATGTGAACGTACTAGAATGATTTATATTCATCACACCCCCTATAGCACCTACTGATACAGACTACCCACCTGAGGTTGACACCAGCGCAGGTCACAAGACTTCAAGAACCACTTCATTTACAAGAAAAACCAAGAGCCATAAATAACTGGAATCAAGCATAACACTGGGAAGTAATGGCTTCCCCCCTACATTTTATGTCACATACATTGGTATGTGTTGTAAACAGGGAGAGACCCCTTGTTCAAACCAAGGGAATAAGGTACTCTAACTCATACATTGGTATCCCAGCACCTAAGTCCTTAAACATGTACCTAAAGTTTTAAAACTAAGGGTCAACCTCCCACATGTAACAATGTTCTGCTTACTCTCCTGCTTAAGTAACATCTACCCCACTTAGAGGTAGCCCCATTCTGACCCCTGTCACTACTGAACACTAGCAGTAAGATTTTGGGTAAAAAATTGCTCTTATACAAGTATTAGTACATCTGGACCAGTCGGGATTCATACCACAATGAAATATCACTTAAACATTTGACAGATCTTTCATGTGATGACTTCCAGCCCTACCGCACAGGGTATTCCAGCAATAGTTGCAATAGACATGGCCAAGGCCTTTGTCTCCTAGGACTGAGGATACTTGTTTGTCAGAAGTTGGATGTTGTCCCCAACATACTCAAATGCATCAAACTACTCTACGCAGATCCAACAGCTACAATCAACACGGAAGTTGATTTCTAAAGAGATACAGGTAAAGAGGGCCACGTGTCAAGGCAGGCCCTCTCCTGTATCCTTTTTCCGTTAGCAGTGGAACTGCTAGCAACTGCGTTTCATGACATGAGGCCTGGGGTGGCATTTATACAGGCGGGGAAACACACACTATAACCCGATAGGCAGATGACGTGTTATACCCAGGGACACGGAGACGGGTCTTGGGGAGCACTGATGGCCTTGGAGAGTTTTTAGTAAAGCCTCAGTACTGTGCATGAACAAGAGGATGCAGAGGAAGTCCTGTTTATTTCCCATAAAATTAAAAGAAGAGTTAAGAATCTTACAAATGCCTAAGCTGCTGATGGCTGTAGTACAGTGAAAGGTCACATTCTATTGGAAGTGGTCAACTAGCGCTGGTGCAGAGTACTAAAGAAGACAGCAACCACTAGAGTATTATGGTATATCCCTGAACTTATGTAATTGGCTGCACACAAAGACACATGGGATGGTTGGAGAAAAGTATCTTTATATAGGAGACATCTATAACATAACATGTGCATTTGTAAACCACACGTTCACCCCCAAAGGGGCATCTTGGTGCTGAATAACAGATGTTCATTGTTACCTAACTCAATGGTACTCATTTTATCGATCTCAGAAAGGATGAGAGGTTGAGTGGTCCCGCCAGGAATTGAACCTGTGACCATTCGGTCGAACAAAGGCCCCTGCAGTAGATGCATTAGTCCACTAAGCCAACAAACCAGGTTGTCTATAACGGCAGCTGACTCAATGCCTTCCAAATCCTGAAACAAGAGTTTCAAATTCCAGCAGGTCAACTTCTGATGTTCAATGCTGTAGAATGCACTATATAAGAGATCTAGCCACACATCACTGAACCTGTAAAAAACACACAACGTTCTAGATCGGAAACAGCCTTTGTAGCTATGCCTTTGTTATGCAATGCCTTTACCATACAAGCCTTTACAACAAAGGTACATATGTGTGCCTTTACCATGTATTGGTAATGTCTGTATGTTATCCAGTGGCTGTCTCCACTGGGTAGTTATAGTTAGGTCTGCATTTCCATAGGTAGAGCGTTGTTTGGTTTGCTTATAATTTTGTCGCCGTTTGCCGAATCTTCACGTTCAGTTTTCTCATCAACAATGTCATTGCAAATGTTGCAGATATATTATCAATGATGTCATAGAAGATGACATGAGTAATATGTGGGGTAGTTAGCAGTGCATGGCGAGGGAGTGAGTTATAACTACCCTAGGCCATAAGGGCACACTACTGGGGCCAAAACTTACACGCCCCACCTCACTGAGTCTCTTTATACCCGGGGACCCTATCCCCTTGCCTTTTTTATTAAAGAGGAGGGAAGGTGCACAGGTATGGTTTAGTCTGGGCTGTAGGGGGGATGTGAGAGAAAAGTGTGGTGTGTGTATTTGCTGGCACACTCACCATTCCAATACCTTTGGCTCTGACTCAGTGCTGGGGAAGAGCCGCAGCAGCACCATTTTAATAAATCGTGATGTGCGTCATAATTTTAAAGCGGGCTGCAAGTGCTATGCACAGTAAATGCTTTTGATCAGCTGGCAGACATTATGCTGATGTGACTGCTGCAGAGCTGTTCTGCTGACACGTAGGATGGACGGGAGACAGATGTCCAGTGTTTAATTTGAGCTGGTGGTTTCTGGTGCTGGCACCGGCACTTAATTGTCACCACCGGCTCTAGTGACAGTCCACCACATGATGGCGCTGTCTTTCCAATTCTGAGATGAGCACCACAGTGTTTAATTAGTTAATATACTATAAAAAAGAACCCTAACTGCCGCTCACATCATTATTACAGCTTTGGTGGACCTGAAATAGTCTGAATTTTCATACTTGCAGGATTGCGATGCTTAGAAGTTGTGTTGATCCTGTCATTGGAAGTGCTAACAGGGGCAGGCTGCAATAGCCTCCCAAAAAGGGCCCTGGCACTTATTTTTTATAAATTAAGCACCGAGTGTGTCCCTAGTCCACAGTCACACAGCAGCTGCGTACTGCGCTCTACCCTGCTGCTATTGTCGGACAGTTACAGACTGCCTCCAATGGGTGAAAGAGCTAAAGTAGTCAATATATCATTAGATTATCAAGCTCCTCTGGGGGTGTCTAACCTTTTTGTATGTTACCTACGACGTGTGGTAGGAGAATGTCAGTGTCAGATCATTGCCTGACATAAATATTGTGTCCTAAATATCACTTACAAAAGTATCGCCACATTGGAGTTAATAATAGAAACTTTACATACACAATGTGACAAAATGAAATGACTGAATTGAAATAGAGTTAAAGCAAAGGATAAAATACAATTATTTAAAGAGAGAAACATGCAAAGCATCAACTGTGTGGTCAACTGCCACATAAACACTTCCAGTGTTGAGTCACATGGCAGTGGTGGCATCACAGATCGTACCACCTGTTCCACAGAAGAGGGAATCGCTCCTGAACTGGAGAACAGCTCCACCTAGAGATAATAGGCCCTGGAAAGCCAGCTATAAGGCAGTTGCTATAATCAGAATTAATGGCCTGATTATGAGTTAGGCGGTCTTACTGTCATACCGCCAGAGTGAAGAAGACCGCTGCAGCAGCAGTCTCCCGCTTGCCATATTACGCTGTCACCTCTGGCCCCGCTGCAGTGTTTCTGATGGCGGGGAATATTTTTTCATATATGTTGATGAGGGTGGGTATATTTTGACTGTAGTGTACACATCTGCATGACACATGTGAAAGAATTCCTACTACGACTACTTTCCCATTGCTGGAGTCTGGACCATATGTACCCAGTCTGTTTAATGGGTAAATAGTCCAAAACTGACTTACCTGGATTTCAGCGCCAAAAGGGTCGTTTTCTTTGGAGTCAAGATGTGGCTGTGAAGGGGGCCCTGGAGGGAGGGATCCACGTGGGAGAATGAAGGGGAGAAAAGGAAATGGGTGAGTATGCACCCCAATTCCTTAGATTCCGATGACTCTAAGCAGGCAGTCTTCCCACCACAGTCGGCTCGTCGCAAAGCCAACTCGTAATTCGGATGGCTGTGAACCTTCTTTGACAGCTACTTTCCCCCACCAGTCTGCGAATGGCTGTCGGTATCGGCAGTGTTCCAGAGGTCTTTCGAACAGCAAACCGACAACATCGTAATACAGCAGATAGACCGCCTAATTGGCGGCTGTGAATCTGACGCATCAGCAGAGGTGGGACCACTAAACTCGCAATCAGAACCTTAGTTTTCATCTAGAATTGTGGCAGGTTAACTTGGATGGCTTTTCATAGTGTAAAGCGTTGGTGTGCGCGTTACATAAGAACAGTTTCCCCTGCTTGCAAGCAGTTTACAAGAGGACAATTATGGGCTATAAGGACTCATTCATGGACAACCTCTTGTAAAATGGAGTGGGTTATACTCTGCTTCCTTCACTCGGACAGGACATTTATTCTCAAATACCTTAAATCCTTGAACGGCCAACTACACATTGTGCAAATGATAAGGTCAAAATAGCGCCCCAGAGGGAGAAGAAAGCAGGGTAGGAAATGAAATTAGACTTCCTTCCATGTGTTTCAAATTGTTGACCTTTTTGTTTCAAATATCTTAAAAATACCAAAAGGGCACTACAGTTTGGGGCTTTAACATTCACAATACTGGTGAGTGGTTATAGAATTATTTCACCAGGCCATTAAGCATCAGTGTTACTAAAAGAAGGTTGCCATATAGGTGAATTGACAATTGACAATGTTTTAGGTGTGCTTTGAGCAGGGTCTGATGTCTTAGGGGACTAATGCGTCCACTGAAGGGGCCTGTGTTCAACCTCATGCCCACAGGTTCAAATCCCAGCGGGTCCACTCAGCCTTTCATCCTTCCGAGTTCGATAAAAGGAGTCCCATTTAGTTGGGTGACAATAAATATCTCGATTCAGCAGCAACATAGCCTTGAGTGAATGTGCGCTTTACAAATACTTATGGTATGTTTTTAAGGTACATATTATACTTTGACATCTTTATAGCTATACTTTCAAGAGACACAATAAATGATTTTGTTTCTATTGTCAGAAAAATACATTAGCAGAACATCAGGTCCTAAATGTGATGACGTAAGTGCGCTTGTGAGCTGTATAAATGACCACAGATAAGGCAATGTTTAGCACTGACGCTTTACTTAAATTACAAAGTCAACACATTCCTGAATATGGGTGACTTTAATCTTTGGGTAAGTCAGCAGGCTCAAAACACACCACAAACGAGTTGAAGAATGCAGGCACTAGGCTTGCACCAAGAGTCCGGCAGCTCTAGGCTCAGCACCGGTCACATCTTAGATCTTATATTCACCCATAACTTTGAAACATCTAAGATCTACGCTGAACAGTGCTCTCCATGAACACCTACACCTGCCTGTCGGAGCATGCTCCTTAAATGCACTGGGGACAGTGGGGCATATTATCAACTGGGAGCGATAAATATCGCTAAGTGCACTTAGCGCGAATATAACTATCGCCTGCTATCGCTGGAATTGATCGCTGAGATAGCGCTTTATTATCAACGGCTATCTCCAATGCGATAAAAATTACAGCGAAAGCAGCGAAATGCTGGATCATCGCTGGTAATCCAGGGATAATATTTTTGCGATAGGGAATAGCTTGGTAATAAGCCATGGTGGGTTTAGCCAGACGATCCACCTCCCATAGGGTAATGCTGCAAAGTCAGATATGTTTCTGACGTTAGATTCCTGCGTAAATGAGGATTTAGCACAAATTCTATTCTCGCTAGGCGGGTATGGGGCATCGTTGGTAATAGCGCGAAGCTGCATTATCGATGTTTCCTCAGGCTGTGAATGTGAGGCACGCCTACCTTGCATCTCATTGAGGAAATATGAATTTTGTGACCAGTTATGTCCCCTATCGTAGACCCCAACGGCTCCATGTGCATGCTATAAGTACATGTATGTTCCCTCCAGTTCCAGTTTTGAAGACGCAAATACATGTGCGTCCACCGTCAACATGTCCTCTTTCAGATCCGCCATGAATGGGTCAGATACTCCATTCCTAAGTATGAAAGGCCACCGACTTTATGTGGTTCACTTTCCACATTTTACAGATTCAGGCGAGTAGGCCCTGAGTTCCGTCATCAAGCCTTTTCCTGCCTTCTGCCTCTGAAAGCTCCAGTCTGAGCCTGCATCTGTATCCATGAACTTTGTCCTACTCCCTGCGCGGCTAACGGTGCCTGATCCAGCCAGTTGCCTGCCAAAAACTGTATTTCACCTTCAAGATTATCTGCTTCGCTCCTCATCTGATGCATTCCTGTCTAGTAGTTTAGGTAAACATTCCTCTAGCTACCATGCAAAGGGCCAGGCCTCACTGTCCTCGTGCAAGTAATTCATAGCCCCGTTACCATGGAAGATTCCTGCCCCCTCGCATCTCATGTAGACACTTAGACGCCCGTACACGCACTAACAGTCAGTATAGAATAGATTCCGTCCGAAGAGACCTTTCCTTTTGGATAACACAGTTCTTTAAACATAGGATATTAGATATGATTTGGGATTAGGTTGACATAACCCCCAGACTTCTGTCTCCACATGTAGAGCTAAATGTCAAGTCCCCTTCACCCTCTAGTTGCACGTCAATCACACGTCATGCGGCTGCGCACGCATCTCTGCCAAATATTTCTGCTGACATTGCAGGATTCTCTTATGGATCCACCCATTTGTGACATCATGTTTAATGACGTATTTTAGTTACACCCATGTTTACGCCTTTTTTGGTTACGTATGCATATTTTATCTCTCTTATCAGCTGTTACGCCTCCTGCATCTGTTACACTATAATGTAATTCTTATAAAAATGATTACCTGTCAATAATGTATGCCCTTCCTTCCTGAACTTTCGTGGTGATGGAATAGAAGCCTGTAATTCGAATTACATTCCTTTGTATAGGAATAAAGCCTTTTTAAACCTCTAATACCACGGATTCTGCCTCTTATATTTACTGAGTTATTCCTCATAGACTTTACCGCATAAAAAATAGTACCGGTAATGAAATATTTACCACATAAATTGGCGCCCGAATAGGGACACTTTCTCATCTCACGCGCCGGCGGTGCGTTGCAGGCCCGGTCTCCTGCCACAGCTGAACGGACAAAAACGCGTATCTGCAGGATTTCCTGTATCTCCCTCCGGCCAAGCGGGGGCAACTGAGGCTGCGATCAACACCCAGACGAGGCGGTGAGAAGTGCGAAGTATCCCGACCAGAGCCTAGCTGAGAGAGCAAGATCCGAGGTATACAGAGACCCACCAGGTTCCGAAGTTCCGAGTCCGGTAGAGTCGAGTCCAGTCCGGTCCAGTTTCAGTTCCGTTCCGAGGCCTTCCGTTCCGAGCTACCCGGTGAGTACCATTACCGGGGAGGCATTTTACGTGCACATAGTCTGTGCCGGTCAAGACGGGTTTGGGTACACAAATCCGGTCTGCACTGTTTCAGCAGTGTATCTGTACTGTTTAGCAGTATATATAGTATGTCTTGCATATAAATAAGTATTACCTAGTGTCAGTATTATGTCAGTAACTAGTTTTCTATTAGGTATCATCGTTCGTTAAAAATGTTAAATGTTAAAATGTTTTAATACGTTCTATACATTGTGGTGTGAATGACTGTTCATTATTGTGTTTACTGTATTAAGTGTGTTCTAATAATAAGATCTAAAAATGCCGCTCTTTTCGAAACTAAGACAGATCAAAACTAGAAAAGGGGTACTCGAAGAAGCTGTTCCCATTCCACCTAGGGACACTCCAGGGTATTTTATGTATCATAAGCATGGCCTAGATGCCGTATTATTTCTTGATTTATGGGTGGACTACACCAAGGATTTGCCAGAAAATCAGAGATGGCCCGCAGCGGGGACCTGGGATGCAGATTGCATCATGAGAGTAGAAGAAGAATTATGGAAAAAGAAAGCCAGACAGTCGCAGAAAGATGCCATTGAATTATGGCGTAAAGAATCATATAGACGTACAGAAAAAGCGCTCAGACAGGAAGAGAAAGGTAGAGAGAATTCAAATAAAACCCGAGAAAATCTATTACTTGAGGAAGGTAACCGAGTAAACTCAGAACAAATAGATAGACAAAGAAACACTCTTATGAATGGTATGTATCCTCTTCTGGCCGAAGGGTTAACTAAGGCTATCCCGGAAATACCAAAAGACTTAACTCCTCCATTACTCCCGATAAAAGCACATCCCAAAATACATCCCAAAACAGCAAAGGACGTTTTCCTTTCTTCCTATTTAGACGACGTAGCTCCCGAGTATGCTAATGCTATGCCACCCACACCGCTTGCCGATGGTGTTCAACACCAAGAGCATCCGTCTGTATCCCCGCAACTACAAACTCCTACACAAGTTCCCACGGGTCCGTCCGTTTCTACAGTCTTTCCCGCATCCACAATCTCTATCCTACGTCCAACGAATCCTTTCGTGACCAGCGCTTCAGAAGGTGCTACAGGAGGTACGACAGACATGTTTGCCACCCCGCCGCGAAATAAACAGACCCTTAGAGATTTAGCACTCCAACATACACCCCAATTAGCGACCTCCGACATGTTTAAAGAACAACTTGTGGATTGTAGATACGATCCAGTGCCAGGTAGACAGGACAAATTGCTCATATCATCACTACGTATACGACGAGCTACATTATATTTAATGACGATACCAGGAATGGTTGAACACCTAGACAATATATATCGCTTTGTCCAAACAGGGCGAGGTTCAGAAAGTCTCAACGAAGCTATGGAATATCAGAAAGTGGACGTACAAAGACAACTACTACGTTTTTTCATAAATTGTGTAATTAGGAATCAAGACAGGCCCGGGGCAGATCACGATACCATGCAAAGACTTGTCAAATGGGGTCAGAACATATCAGAAGAGAAACATGATAGACAGGCGTGTATAATCGCCATGTGTCGAAAGATCCGCAAAGAAGTAGAACGAATACATAAAGAAAGACGAGAAACAGACAGAGTAGAATCAGAAGAGGAGGAGGAGCAAGAATCAGTACAAATAGAAACGATAGCTTATGTAGGTAGAGGAAGACCCCATAATAATACTAGAGGTTTTAATGATCAGATACGTCCAATACGTCCAGAATATAATAGACATTTTCCAAATCCTATGTTAAATACCAAATCCCCTGAACACCTATTCCAAGCCGTTGATAAATTACTCCGAGATCGAAGGGGGTACCATATGCTCGATTCCATGGACGAACAAGAATTAGCTAGGTCAGCAGTACAATGGGCTGACAGTCCCAGCGACTACAATGATGATGTACTTGCACACACGTTTCTGAATCTTGACCCATACGAACAGCGTTTAGCTAGTATATACATGATTCAACACCTCCTTATATTATATAAAAGCCAACACTCCGATCCCGGACCCTTACCTGACATATTGACAGAACTACTCACGAATATATGGAGAGGGTCAGGTACTGATTTGATTAGGGAAATTTTAGAATTCCGAAATCAATATTTAAATTTCGTATGTCCAGAACACGTTCCAGTTCCCATTATGGGAAGAAAAATGTATCACATAGATAGACAGAACCCGTTACGCGAAGTACACCCAATCAGAGGTGACGGTAATAACTTTACACGCGTGTTTGTGTACACGCCTATAACTAAACTAGAATTATTAGAAATGAAGAAAGTAGTACCCAGCCATGACAAGGATCCAGCAGGTTTCCACCGTGAAATAAAAGACATGTTACTCATGGGAGAGTATACCTATCCCGACATTATGAAGATATTAAAAGTCCTATTACCCACCGGTGTTTATGAGAAACTTAAAGAAAAGGAATGGGAGGTGGGAGACCAAAAGATAGATTGGACAGCATTAGAAAACGAAGAAAGAGCCCGAGCTGCAGGAGCAGGACTTGGGGAAAAGACTACAGCACTAGCAGGACTACTAGTGCAGGTACTGCCACGTTTATTAACTACGAAAAAGGAAGACTGGGGTGCAATCTCAGCCTGTAAACAAAAACCAGATGAAGACACTAGTGATTTCTATTCCCGATTTGAAAAATGTTTTGGTATAAATAGTGGCATAAAAGCCAGTAGTGAGTCATATCCACATCTGTTTGTGACAAAATTAGTTGAAAATTCTCTGCTGCAAGTTAAGAATAGAGTATTGAAATTTGAAAGTACCTGGCAAGGTAATACCCCGTCACAGATGTTACAGATGTTACAATATCACCACAATAGAATTAAAGAAGAACAAGAACACGAACAAAGACGTATGAAAGATACAAAAATGAAAATGCTTGTTGCTCAGTCAGTCCCAGCTAATGGTCATCAAAAGGGTGATTCCGCAGGTCCTACGAAAGGGACATGCAACTATTGTAAACAACAAGGTCATTATATACACGATTGCCCAGTCCTGAAACATAATATTGCTACAGGTAGAACCCAGGAGAGACCACGTCCACCTAGACAGGATCAGAATAAACAACCGATCCCTCAGCATGCACAACCTAGGTTAGCTCCGCAACAACTAGCTCCGCAACAAGGAGCTGCACCACAGAACGTAGCACCACCACAAGCGCAGCCTATTGCTGCAACACAAGCAACAACACAACAAATGTATCAGTATGCACAAGCAGATTATCCCGATTATCAGCGATACACATGAAATAGCCTAGAGAGGGAAGTTGGCTTACCCCTTATTGAGGTTCCTGTAGACCAAGAGGGACCTTATGTACATAGTGAACTATTAGGGGAAGACAGAAAGTTCTTACTTGACACAGGGGCAAGCAGAACAACTATAAGACGCAGTGAAGTTCCAGGGGCACCCCTCTCAGGCTCACAAAATATTTCCCTTGGATTCTCAGGAAAACCTATAATTAATGAAGTTACACAGCCTCTTCCACTTACGATTGGTCCATTGACACGTACTACAGATTTATTGCTTACTAAATCATGTCCAGAAAACTTGTTAGGTATAAAAACATTGAAAGCTCTAGGAGCTATAATATGTTGTTCTCCGGAAGGAGTACGACTATTTCTACGCGACGTCAAAGGTCACTACGTGTCCAGAGACATGGATCACCGACTGCAAAATTTACCTACACATTTATGGGCACAAGGCCCCACTGATGTTGGTTGCATGAATATTACACCATATCGTGTCACATTAAAAACAGGAGTAATACTACCACGAATACGACAATACAAGTTACCACCCGATGCTGTTGTGGCTTTGCTGCAAATCGTTGACGAGCTCATTGCACAAGGAGTGGTTGTCGAAACCGACTCCAATGTATGTAATTCCCCGATAATTCCGATTCTTAAAAGAACGGATCCAAAAGCACCACCAGTATATCGATTAGTTATTGATCTGCGCGAATTAAATAAATGTATTGTACCACAATACCCTGTGGTCCCAGATATCTCTTCATTACTAACAGCTATTGACTCAGAAGCAACGTTCTTCACTGTAATTGATCTCAAGAATGCTTTCTTTAGCGTCCCAATAGATCCGGAAAGTCAATATCTGTTCGGATTCAGTTTAAATGGACGAAGTTTTAAATTCACACGCGCACCTCAAGGATTTACAGAAAGCCCCAGCATCTATAGCCAAGCACTGAAACGAGAACTTGACAGTATCCACATGCCAGTTAACACTGCCTTGCTTCAATATGTCGATGATCTGCTGATCACCGCTCGAAGCGAACATGAATGTGAAAATGCGTCACTGACGGTTTTGAAATTTCTGGCCGACAAGGGGCACAAGGTGTCCCCTTCTAAGCTGCAATTCTGTGTCCAGCGAGTTGTTTACCTTGGGCACTCGCTGTCCAAGGAGGGAAGGCAGCTTACACCCGACCGCATCCAGTTAATCGCTAACATGCCACCACCCAAGACACAAAAGGAGGTGCGGGCTTTTATAGGTCTCACTTCATACTGTAGGCAGTGGATCCCTCAATATGCATTTCTAGCAAAACCACTCATCCAGTTGACAACACAGGAGGCAGCCACATCGACTGTCCTCCCTTGGACTCCAGAACATACACATGCCTTTGAAAGCTTAAAGAAAGCTTTATGCCAAGCACCTGTTTTAGCAACACCAAAGTTACAGTAAACAGTTTACACTCTTTGTTACAGAACGCGAAGGTACTGCCCTGTCAGTACTCACTCAGGAACAAGCAGGATCACACAAACCATGTGCTTATTTCTCTAGTACATTAGATCCAGTAGCTCAGGCTCTTCCTGCGTGCCTGAAATCGGTGGCAGCAACAGCTTTAGCAATCAGACAAAGCGATGCCATAGTGTTAGGACATCAATTGACAGTACAAGTACCACACGCAGTAGAGGTTCTCTTGAACCGCACACCAACACAACACTTGACTATAGCGAGACTTACCGGTTACGAATTGACATTATTTCAGCCACATATAGAAATCAGACGTTGTAATACGTTAAATCCTGCCACACTGTTACCAGTGGGCGGAACAGATCCATTGGCACATGATTGTGCCGAAGTCATTACTATCACGACGAAACCCAGACAAGACTTGACAGATATCCCTTTGTCAGATCCAGACTTGACATTGTATGTAGATGGGTCATGTATGAGAACAAGTACAGGAGAGTTAGTGGCCGCTTACGCAGTCACAACAGACACTGAAGTCATTGAAACAAACTGTATTAACATTTTGTCAGCTCAAGCAGCAGAGCTCATCGCTCTGACACAAGCCTGTATTCAAGCCAAAAATAAGAAAGTCAACATATACACAGATTCACGTTATGCATTCGGAGTCGTCCATGACTTCGGCGTACTGTGGCGAGAGAGAGGTTATTTAACTTCTCACGGTGCCCACATCCAACACGGACCCCTCATTCAAACCCTATTAGACGCGATTCATCTACCTACTGCAATATCGATTATGAAATGCAAAGCCCATACAAAAGTTACCGATATCATTTCTCAGGGTAATGACCTAGCTGACAGAACAGCTAAACAGACTGCTCAGAATCAGACTCACACAACTGACATGACAAAGACAATAGTTCCGACACCAACACATTGCATGACAGTTAAGGATCCCGCCCTTGATGTAATTGACATACAGACACATGCTACACCAGAAGAAATAAAGAAATGGACTGAATTAGGAGGGATCCAAACGGATCAAGGATGGATGACGAAGGAAAAATCTATATGGTTTCTTCCCGACTCTATGGTTCAAGTCATCATTAACACAATACATAGTCCAGCGCACCTAGGAGAAAAAGCTATGCTAGACAGCATTCAACACATTTGGTTCAACAAACACTTGCGAGCAGCAGCTAAACAAAAAGTTCGTACCTGTATGATATGTTGTCAGTTTAATCCAGGTAAAAGCATCCCCGTAGAGCAGGGTGGATTTCAACCTCCCGATCATGCTTTTGAAGTCCTCCAGATGGATTATATCCAGATGGAACGATGTCGAGGATTCAAATATGTTCTCGTAGTTGTCTGTGCTCTTTCCCGTTGGACAGAAGCATACCCGGTTTCAGATTACACTGCTCCGACTACTGCCAAACAGTTAGTTCGAGAATTCTTCCCACGGTACGGTTTACCACGTGTTGTCTACTCAGATAACGGCCAGCCGTTCTCATCCGAACTGTGGAAATATGGATTTTTATGGTCAGTTATGTCCCCTATCTTGGACCCCAACGGTCTCATGTATAAACCATAAGTACATGTATGTTCCCTCCAGTTCCAGTTATGAAGACGCAAACACATGTGCGTCCACCGTCAACATGTCCTCTTTCAGATCCGCCATGAATGGGCCGGATATTCTATTCCTAAGTATGAAAGGCCACCGGCTTTATATGGTTCACTTATCCCATTTTACAGTTCAGACGAGTAGGCCCTGATTCTGCCATCAAGTCTTTTCTGCCTTCTGCCTCTGAAAGCTCCAGTCTGAGCTCGCATTTGTACCCATGAACTTTGTCCTACTCCCTGCGCGGCTAACGGTGCCTGACTCCAGCCTGTTGCCTGCCAAAAACTGTATTTCACCTTCAAGATTATCTGCTTTGCTCCGCTCCCTATCCAATACATTCCTGTCTAGTAGTTTAAGTAAACATTCTCCCAGCTACCGAGCAAAGGGCCCGGCTTCTCTGTCTTCATGCAAGTAATTCATAGCCCTATTACTATGGAAGATTTCTGCCCTCGCATCTAGGGTAGACACTTAGACGCTTGTACACGCACTAACGGACAGTATAGTCAGTATAGAATAAGATTCTATCCTAAGAGACCTTTCTTTCTGGATAACACAGTTCTTTAAACATAGGATATTAGATATGATTTGGGATTAGGTTGACATAACCCCAGACTTCTGTCTCCACATGTAGAGCTAAATGTCAAGTCCCCTTCATCCCCTAGTTACACGTCAATCACACGTCATGCTGCTGTGCGCGCATCTCTGCCAAGTATTTCTGCTGACATTGCGAAATTCTTTCATGGAACCACCCATTTATGACATCATACCTGATGACGTTCTTTAGTTACACCCACTTTAGTTACGCATGTATGTTCTTATCTTTGTTATCAACTGTTACGCCTCCGGCATCTGTTTCACTGTAATGCCTATTGTATATAAATGATTACTTGTCAATAAAGAGGGTCCTTCACTTCCTGAACCTTCGTGGTGATGGAATATGGAGTCCTCAATTCGAATTGATTTTGGAATAAAGCCCGTTCCGAACCTCTAATACCACGGATTCTGCCTCTTATTTTACTGAGCTATTATTATAGATTTTCCGCATCAAATTAAGTCCCGGTAATTAAATTATTTACCACTTATATGGCGCCCGAACAGGGACACTTTCTCATCTCACGCGCCGGAGGTGCGTTGCAGGCCCGGTCTCCTGTCACAGCTGGACGGACAACAACGCGTACCCACAGGATTTCCTGTATCTCCCTCCTGCCGAGCGGGGGTAACTGAGGCTGCGATCAACACCCAGACGAGGCGGTGAGAAGTGCGAAGTATCCCGACCAGAGCCTAGCTGAGAGAGCAAGATCCGAGGTATACAGAGGCCCACCAGTTCCGAAGTTCCGAAGTTCCGAAGTATCGAGTCGAGTCCAGTCCGGTCCGAGTCCAGTTCAGTTCAGTTCCGAGGCCTTCCGTTCCGAGCTACCCGGTGAGTACCATTGTCGGGGAGGCGTTCTGACGTGCACATAGGTTGTGCCGGTCAAGACGGGTTTGGGTACACAAATCCGGTCTGCACTGTTTCAGCAGTGTATCTGTACTGTTTAGCAGTATATCAAGTATGTCTAGTATATGAAGTCAGAATTATCTAGTTAGTATCGAGTATTATGCTTAGTGAACGGCCATCATTGTTGTTCATTAAATGTTAAATGTTAAATATTTTAAATACGTTCTGCATATTGTGGTGTGAATGACTGTTCATTATTGTGTTTCGTTGTATTAAACGTGTTCAAAATTAGGTATCAGATCAGATCAGTTCTCAAAATGCTGCTTTTTTCGAAATTAAGACAGATCATAACTAGAAAAGGGGTACTCGAAGAAGCTGTTCCCATTCCTCCTAGGGACACTCCAGGGTACTTTATGTATCATAAACATGGCCTAGACGCCATATTATTTCTTGATTTATGGGTAGACTACACCAAGGAATTACCAGAAAGTCAGAGGTGGCCCGCAGCTGGGACCTGGGATGCAGATTGCATCGTGAAAGTAGAGGAAGAATTATGGAAAAAGAAAGCTAGACAATCACAGAAAGACGCCATTGAATTATGGCGTAAAGAATCGTATAGACGTACAGAAAAAGCACGTAGACAGGAAGAGAAGAGTAAGGAGAATTTAAATAAAGTTCGAGAAAATATATTAATTGAAGAAGGTACTCGAGTAAAATCAGAACAAGTAGACAGACAACGAAATGCCCTTATGAATGGTATGTATCCTCTCCTGGCTGAAGGATTACCTAAGGCTACTCCGGAGATACCAAAAGACTTGCCACCCCCATTGTTTCCGATAAAAGTACATCCCAAAGGGCATCCCAGAACCGCAGAAGATGTTTTTCTTTCCTCTTATTTAGACGACGCAGCTCCCGAGTATGCTAATGCTGCGCCACATAGACCGCCTGCAGAGGGGGTTCAACGCCAAGACCCTCTTCCGTCTGTACCTCCGCAACAGCAAACTCCGACACAAGTTCAGGCAAGCACATCTGCTTCGACATCTGTATCCACACCTATAGTTGCTATATCACGTTCGACGAATCCTTTCACATCCAGCACCCCAGGTGGGGCTACCGGAGGTACATCAAACATTTTTTCCACGCCACCCAGAGTAAATAAACTTTCCTTTCAAGAATTAGCCCACCAACGTACGCCCAAACTAGTAACTCCCAACACGCTCAAGGAACTTCTAATAGATTGTAGATATGACCCTGTGCCCGGAAAAGGGGACGAAATGATGCTAGCATCATTACGTATCCGACGAGCTGCTATATATTTAGGGAAGCTACCAGGAATGACTACACACTTAGAAAATATATATCACTTTGTCCAGTCAGGGCGAGATTCTGAGAGTATTAACAGAGCCATGGAGTACCAAAAAGTGGAAATACAGGGGGAACTGTTACGTTTCCTCATAAATTGTGTGATCAGAAATCAAGACCAACCAGGGGTAAATCCGAAAGAAATGCAAATTCTTACCACATGGAGTCAGAATATATCAGAGGGGAGACATGATAAACGATCATGTATAGTAGCTATGTGCCGAAAGATCCGCAAAGAAATAGAACGAATACACGAAGAAAGATTAGCAGTAGACGAACCTGAACAAACCGAAGACGAGGAAGAATTAGAACTGCCCACAGGACAGTTAGAAACCATGGCCTATGTAGGTAGAGGAAGATCTTGCAATAATACTAGATGCTTCACTGATCCGATACGTCCGGTACGTCCAGATAATAGCAGAAATTTCCAAACTCCTATAATAAATATAAGGTCCCCCGAACATTCGTTCCAAGCCGCTGACAACCTACTCCGAGAACGAAGGGGTTATCATATACTCGATTCTATGGACGAACAAGAATTAGCCAGGTCAGCCGTTCATTGGGTTGATAGTCCCGGAAAATATAGAGATGATACATTAGCACACACGTTTTTGAACCTCGCCCCAGATGAACAGCGTTTAGCTGGTATCTATATGATTCAACAACTCCTTATATTATATAAAAGCCAACACTCCGACCCTGGTCCCTTACCTGATATATTGACTAAATTACTCACGAATAAATGGAGAGGTTCAGGTACTGAGCTAATTAGAGAAATACTAGAATCCAGAAAGCAGTACATTCTTTTTGTATGTCCCGAACATGTTTCACTGCCCATCAAGGAAAGAACGACGTACTATATGGATAGACAGAATCCCTTACGCGAAGTCCACCCGATAAAAGGTGAGGACAATCAGTTTAAACGTGTGTTTGTATACACACCCATATCTAAAATAGAACTATTGGAAATGAAGAAGGTGGTACCCAGTCATGACAAAGACCCAGCGGGTTTCCACCGAGAAATTAAAGACATGTTACTCATGAGAGAATATACCTACCCCGACATTATGACAATATTGAAGGTATTAATGCCTGCGGGCATTTATGAAAAACTCAAGGAAAAGGATTGGGAGGTGGGAGACCAAAAGATAGATTGGACAGCATTAGAAAACGAAGAAAAAGCTCGAGGTCCAGGTGCAGGGCTTGGGGAGAAGACCAAAACACTACCAGGTTTACTAGTACAGGTACTGCCACGTTTATTAACTACGAAAAAGGAAGACTGGGGTGCAATCTCAGCCTGTAAACAAAAACCAGACGAGGGCACTAGTGATTTCTACGCCCGATTCGAAAAATGTTTTGGTATAAATAGTGGAATAAAAGCAAGTAGCGAGTCGTATCCACATCTGTTTGTGACAAAGTTAGTTGAAAATTCTTTGCCCCAAGTTAAGAATAGAGTATTGAAATTCGAGAGTACCTGGCAAGGTAACACTCCGTCACAAATGTTACAAATGCTACAGTACCATCACAATAGAATTAGAGAGGAACAAGAACATGAACAAAGATGCATGAAAGACACGAAAATGAAAATGCTAGTTTCCCAGACAGTTCCAGCTGACGGTCATAAAAAGGGTATGACACAGTCCAGTGTTTCAACAGGTCCTGTAAAAGGGACATGCCACTATTGTAAACAGCCAGGTCATTATGTACACGATTGTCCAGTTTTAAAACATAATATCGCCATAGGTAATACAAAAGAAAGACCACGGCCACCTAGACAGGATCAGAACCAACAAGGAGCCCCGCAGCATGCACAGTCCATGCCAGCTCCCCAACAGTCTCTGCCAGCTCCACCATCGCAGCCTATTGCTGCCACACAAACAACAACACGACAGATGTACCAGACCGCACAGTATGACTATCCTGATTATCAACGATACTCATGAAACAGCCTAGAGAGGGAAGTTGGCTTACCCCTTATTGAGGTCCCTGTAGATCAAGAAGGACCTTATGTACACAGTGAACTATTAGGCCAAGATAGAAAATTTTTACTTGATACAGGGGCAAGCCGAACAACAATAAAACGTAGTGAAGTTCCAGGGGCACCCCTCTCAGGCTCACAGAATATTTCCCTTGGCTTTTCAGGAAAACCTATCGTTAACGAAGTATCACAGCCTCTTCCCCTTACGATTGGTCCTTTGACACGAACTACAGATTTATTGCTTACTAAATCATGCCCAGAAAACTTGTTAGGTATAAAAACTTTGAAAGCTCTAGGAGCTATAATATGTTGTTCTCCGGAAGGAGTAAGATTGTTTTTACGTGATTTCAAAGGGCACTATGTGTCCCGAGACATGGATCACCGACTGCAGACTTTACCCACACATTTATGGGCACAAGGCCCTACAGATGTTGGTTGCATGAACATTACACCATATCGAGTCACACTAAAGGCAGGAGTGGTACTACCACGAATGCGACAATACAAGTTACCACCAGATGCTGTAGTGGCTTTACTGCAAATCATTGACGAACTTATTACCCAAGGAGTGGTTGTGGAAACAGACTCCAATGTATGTAATTCACCGATAATTCCGATTCTTAAACGAACTGATCCAAAGGCCCCGCCAGTATATCGATTGGTCATTGATCTGCGCGAATTAAATAAATGTATTGTACCACAATACCCCGTAGTTCCAGACATTTCTTCATTACTGACAGCTATCGATTCCGAAGCAACATTCTTTACTGTAATTGATCTCAAGAATGCCTTTTTCAGCGTCCCAATAGATCCGGAAAGCCAATACTTGTTCGGATTTAGTTTAAATGGACGAAGCTTTAAATTCACACGCGCACCCCAAGGATTCACAGAAAGCCCCAGCATCTATAGCCAAGCACTGAAACGAGAACTTGACAGTATACACATGCCAGTCAACACTGCCCTGCTTCAATATGTCGATGATCTGCTGATCACCGCTAGAAGCGAACCTGAATGTGAAAAAGCCTCACTGACGGTTTTACATTTTTTGGCCAAAAAGGGGCACAAGGTGTCCCCTTCTAAGCTGCAATTTTGTGTCCAGCGAGTTGTTTACCTTGGTCACTCGCTGTCCAAGGAGGGAAGGCAGCTTACACCAGATCGCATCCAGTTAATTGCTAACATGCCAATACCCAAGACACAAAAGGAGGTGCGGGCTTTTATAGGCCTCACTTCATATTGTAGGCAGTGGATCCCTCAGTATGCATTTCTAGCAAAACCACTCATTCAGTTGACAACACAGGAGGCAGCCACATCGACTGTCCTCCCTTGGACACGGGAACATACACAAGCTTTTGAAAGCCTAAAGAAAGCTTTATGTCAAGCACCCGTTTTAGCAACACCATGTTACTATAAACATTTTACACTCTTTGTTACAGAACGCGAAGGTACTGCTTTGTCAGTACTCACTCAGGAACAAGCAGGATCACACAAACCGTGTGCTTATTTTTCTAGTACATTAGATCCCGTAGCTCAGGCTCTGCCTGCGTGCCTGAAATCAGTGGCAGCAACAGCTTTAGCAATTAGACAAAGCGATGCCATAGTGTTAGGACATCAACTGATAGTACAAGTACCACACGCAGTAGAGGTTCTCTTGAACCGGACACAAACACAACACTTGACTATAGCACGACTCACTGGTTACGAATTAACATTGTTTCAGCCACATATAGAAATCAGACGTTGTAGTACATTGAATCCTGCCACACTGTTACCAGTAAACGGAACAGACCCACTTGCACATGATTGTATTGAAGTTATCACTATCACGACGAAACCTAGACAAGACTTGACAGACGTCCCATTGTCAGATCCAGACCTGACGTTGTATGTAGATGGGTCATGTATGAGAACAAGTACAGGAGAGTTAGTGGCCGCGTATGCAGTCACAACAGATACTGAAGTTATTGAAACAAATCGCATAAATACCTTGTCCGCTCAAGTAGCAGAGCTTGTCGCTCTGACACAAGCCTGTATTCAAGCTACGAATAAAAAAGTCAACATATATACTGATTCACGTTATGCATTCGGAGTTGTACATGACTTCGGCGTGCTGTGGCGAGAGAGAGGTTATTTAACTTCTCACGGTACCCACATTCAGCACGGACCCCTTATTCATGCCTTACTAGATGCAATACATCTACCCACTGCAATATCAATTATGAAATATAAAGCTCATACGAAAGTTACTGATATCATTTCCCAAGGCAATGATTTAGCTGACAGAACAGCTAAACAGACTGTTCAAACCCACACGTCTGACATGACAAAGACAATAGTTCCGACACCAACACATTGCATGACGGTTAAGGATCCCGCTCTTGACGTAATTGACATACAGACACATGCTACACCAGATGAAATAAAGAAATGGACTGAATTAGGAGGGACCCAAACGGATCAAGGATGGATGACGAAGGAAAAATCTGTGTGGTTCCTTCCTGATTCAATGGTCCAAGTTATCATTAACACTGTACATAGTCCGGCGCACCTAGGAGAAAAAGCTATGCTAGACAGCATTCAACACATTTGGTTCAACAAACATTTACGAGCAGCAGCTAAACAAAAAGTCCGTACCTGTATGATCTGTTGTCAGTTTAACCCAGGTAAAAGCATTCCCGTAGAACAGGGTGGATTTCAGCCTCCTGATCACTCTTTTGAAGTCCTCCAGATGGATTATATCCAGATGGAACGATGTCGAGGATTCAAATATGTTCTCGTAGTTGTCTGTGCTCTTTCCCGTTGGACAGAGGCATACCCGGTTTCAGATTACACTGCCCCGACTACTGCCAAACAGTTGGTTCGAGAATTCTTCCCACGATACGGTTTACCACGTGTTGTCTACTCAGATAACGGCCAGCCGTTCTCCTCCGAACTAATGAAACACGTTTCACTTTTGTTAGGCTATCAGTGGAGATTTCACTGTGTCCGACACCCCGAGGCAGCAGGTCTCGTGGAACGACATAATCAAACTCTGAAAATTAGATTGTCCAAAATATGTAGAGAGAAAGGTGTCGACTGGGTAGTAGCCTTACCAGTTGGACTCTTTTACATGAGAATGGTAGCGCACTCTCGAACAGGGCTATCCCCTTATGAGGTGGTCTTTGGTAGACCACCAAATATGTGGGGGACGCCTATACCACGAAAAATAACTGATGTTGACTGTAACATGCTGACAGATTACTTGGCTTCCTTGATGTCTGCACTACAATCTTGTCGTTCACAGGTAGCTGCAGCCTTTCCCGACAAC
The DNA here is from genome assembly GCF_964204655.1 of Triturus cristatus. Lineage (NCBI taxonomy): Eukaryota > Metazoa > Chordata > Amphibia > Caudata > Salamandridae > Triturus > Triturus cristatus. The sequence goes on from NC_140589.1 coordinate 47,846,044, forward strand.
ACCGAGGTGAAACCCCATGACGTAATTCCAGGGGACCTGGTGTTAGTGAGGAACTTTGACCGGAAATCTCAGCTGGATCCTAGGTGGAGATCGCCTCAACTCGTACTGTTAACAACGAGGACAGCCGTGAAGATCGAAGGTCGAAAAGGCTGGATACATTCAAGTCATATCAAGAAATTTCATGGACTACCTTCCGATGTAAATGACACACCTTGCGTGTCTTCACCGATTGACTCAAAGCTTCCTTTGGTTGAACTAAATGACAAAGAACAATACAGACTAAAATTAAGGTCTACCAAGTCAGACAATTTGATTGTTTAAGTCCTCTCCAAGGTGAATCGGTCGAATTTGTCCCTGACATGAATCCCCTAGACCTGAATAGAGAAAGACACCGAAGGAAGCGAATGAAACAACATGCGTACTATAAATCACTGCGTAGTCATTGCACAGTGACGTTATTAATTTTGTTTTTCTTATGTCTTTTAATAATAGCTGCAAGTATATTGTTGCACATATATTATCCTATTTCTAAACATGTTCATAATGTTACTGCTGAACATTCTTTTAGTGAACTTCCCCCGCATGAGTTGTCATATAGATTTGCGCTGCGCAACAACACTTTTATTAGTATGTTACATCATTCCCATCAGGTTAGCCATGCTACAAATTGTTGGATATGTGGCCGACTCCCTCCCTATCAGAACTATAAAGGAATTCTGCCTCTCTTTCCATATCCGTTCACACACAATGGCTCCTGTGGAGCATGGTTTAGTCTAATTAATTCCCAAGATTCGAATTCCGCAGTTTATCAAGACAAATGGGTATGGGGAAACGTGCACTTAGGTCTACTCAAAGTCTGCTACCCTGACAAGAAGGGACTTCCCAAAAGAACAGGAACTGATCTAGAAAATGAAGTATATGGATTAGGTAATTTCACGCTTAATCTCATGATCCTGAATGTCGAATCCGAACCTGCACCAATTTTGCCCGCTATGTCAGTATTTCCAGTTAAAGGTGAATTATGTATAAGAAAGAATGGCTCTATACACATGGGCCACAGTAAATGCACCACTGTAATAGAATTCAGTGATCAAGGCAAGTCTACATTTAGAGCTTCTCGCCATTCCTACTTTGTATGTGGTCAGACTGCATATATACGTTTGCCTCTAGATTGGGATGGTACCTGCTACATTGGATTCCTTTTGCCACCTGTTTTCCTAGCTCCTCCTGATTATCATAGAAATACTCATTTAGTACACAATAGAGAACGGAGAGATCTCCCAATAGTCGATTACACTGAGACAGCATGGGAAAAATACACAGATTTCAATAAAGGTCTCTTTCCCTATATAGGTACAGTTACCAATAGTAAGCTGATACGTAGATTAACCAGAACCCTTGAAGCAGTAGTGAACGAAACTATTTCCGCCTTAGGCAATTTAACAGAAGAGCAGTCTGCTATGCGGATTGTTGTGCTTCAAAATCGTCTTGTCCTTGACGTCATCCTGGCCGATAGGGGCGGAGCTTGTAGGGTCATCGGATCAAGCTGTTGCATTTTCATACCAGAAAATTCGCCATCTGTATATAAAGCCATAACTCGCCTTCATAAGATTGTAAGCCAGATACACCAGAATCCAGGCACCTGGACTTGGTCCAGTTGGTTTTGGAGTGTATTATCTACCTTTGGATGGAGGGTCCTATCCTTCCTAGGTATTGGCTTTCTCATACTATTCAGTTGCTGTTTATGCCTACAATGTAGACCAGCGATTTGTGGTCTGTGTGCCACCTCGTGTATCCCACATCCAGGTTTTCATTCAAGACTCCGGAAGAAGAAAGAAGAACAAATGATGCTATATGAACAGATCAATGGATTGATGAAGATTGATATCTCTTAAGGGCAAGTAGGGGACAAGGAGGGAATGTGGAAATATGGATTTTTATGGTCAGTTATGTCCCCTATCTTGGACCCCAACGGTCTCATGTATAAACCATAAGTACATGTATGTTCCCTCCAGTTCCAGTTATGAAGACGCAAACACATGTGCGTCCACCGTCAACATGTCCTCTTTCAGATCCGCCATGAATGGGCCGGATATTCTATTCCTAAGTATGAAAGGCCACCGGCTTTATATGGTTCACTTATCCCATTTTACAGTTCAGACGAGTAGGCCCTGATTCTGCCATCAAGTCTTTTCTGCCTTCTGCCTCTGAAAGCTCCAGTCTGAGCTCGCATTTGTACCCATGAACCTTGTCCTACTCCCTGCGCGGCTAACGGTGCCTGACTCCAGCCTGTTGCCTGCCAAAAACTGTATTTCACCTTCAAGATTATCTGCTTTGCTCCGCTCCCTATCCAATACATTCCTGTCTAGTAGTTTAAGTAAACATTCTCCCAGCTACCGAGCAAAGGGCCCGGCTTCTCTGTCTTCATGCAAGTAATTCATAGCCCTATTACTATGGAAGATTTCTGCCCTCGCATCTAGGGTAGACACTTAGACGCTTGTACACGCACTAACGGACAGTATAGTCAGTATAGAATAAGATTCTATCCTAAGAGACCTTTCTTTCTGGATAACACAGTTCTTTAAACATAGGATATTAGATATGATTTGGGATTAGGTTGACATAACCCCAGACTTCTGTCTCCACATGTAGAGCTAAATGTCAAGTCCCCTTCATCCCCTAGTTACACGTCAATCACACGTCATGCTGCTGTGCGCGCATCTCTGCCAAGTATTTCTGCTGACATTGCGAAATTCTTTCATGGAACCACCCATTTATGACATCATACCTGATGACGTTCTTTAGTTACACCCACTTTAGTTACGCATGTATGTTCTTATCTTTGTTATCAACTGTTACGCCTCCGGCATCTGTTTCACTGTAATGCCTATTGTATATAAATGATTACTTGTCAATAAAGAGGGTCCTTCACTTCCTGAACCTTCGTGGTGATGGAATATGGAGTCCTCAATTCGAATTGATTTTGGAATAAAGCCCGTTCCGAACCTCTAATACCACGGATTCTGCCTCTTATTTTACTGAGCTATTATTATAGATTTTCCGCATCAAATTAAGTCCCGGTAATTAAATTATTTACCACAGAACTAATGAAACACGTTTCCCTTTTGTTAGGCTACCAATGGAAATTCCACTGTGTCCGACATCCCGAGGCAGCAGGTCTCGTGGAACGTCATAATCAAACCCTGAAAATTAGATTGTCCAAAATATGTAGAGAAAAGGGTGTCGATTGGATAGTAGCCTTACCAGTTGCGCTCTTTTACATGAGAATGGTAGCACATTCTCGAACAGGGCTATCCCCGTATGAAGTGATCTTCGGTAGACCACCAAATATGTGGGGGACGCCTATACCTCGCAAAATAACTGATGTTGACTGTAATATGCTGACAGATTACCTGGCTTCCTTGATGTCTGCACTACAATCTTGTCGTTCACAGGTAGCCGCAGCTTTTCCCGATAATACTGAGGTGAAGCCCCATGACGTGGTTCCTGGTGACCTGGTTTTGGTCAGGAATTTCGACCGGAAGACCCAACTGGATCCTAGGTGGAAGTCGCCTAAGTTGGTTCTACTGACTACAAGGACTGCCGTGAAGATTGAGGGTCGCAAAGGGTGGTTGCACTCGAGTCATATCAAGAAATTTTATGGACTACCATCCAGCGTGAATACTCAACCTTGTATTCCCTCACAGACAGACTCAAAGCTCCCCTTGGTTGAGAAATCAAAACCAGAACTGTACAAACTGAAATTGAGGTCTAGCAAGTCCGACAATTTGATTGTTTAAGTCCTCTCCAAGGTGAATCGGTTGAATTTGTCTCTGACATGTATCCTCTAGACCGGAATAGAGAAAGAAATCAGCAGATGCGGCTTAAAAAGCATGCGTATTGTAAATCACTTCGTAGTCACTGCACAGTAACATTATTAATTTTGTTTTTTCTAAGTCTTCTGATCATTATTTTCAGCATACTATTGCATATGTATTATCCTATTCTAAAACGTGCTTACAATGTAACCGCAGAACATTCTTTTAGTGAATTACCTCCGCATGAGTTGTCCTATAGATTTGCGCTGCGCAACAACACATTCATTAGTATGTTACATCATTCCCATCAGACCAGCAATGCCACAAATTGTTGGATATGTGGCCGACTCCCTCCCTATCAAAACTATAAGGGAGTTTTGCCCCTCTTTCCATATCCGTTCACACACAATGGCTCCTGTGGAGCATGGTTTAGTTTGATTAATTCCTTAGATTCAAATTCCGCAGTATACCAAGACAGCTGGGTGTGGGGAAACCTGAACCTAGTTTTGCTTAAAGTCTGCTACCCTAACAAGGAGGGACTTCCCAAAAGAACAGGAACTGATCTAGAAAATGAAGTATATGGATTAGGTAATTTTACACTTAACCTCATGATCCTGAACGTTGAATCTGAAGCTACACCAATCTTGCCCGCCATGTCAGTATTCCCAGTAAAAGGGGAATTATGTATAAGAAAGAATGGTTCCATACATATGGGCCATAGTAAATGCACCACTGTAATAAAATTCAGTGATCAAGGCAAGTCTACATTTAGAGCTTCCCATCATTCCTACTTCATATGTGGCCAGACCGCATATATATGTCTACCTCTAGATTGGGATGGTACCTGTTACATAGCATTCCTTCTGCCACCTGTTTTCCTAGCCCCGCCTGATTATCACAGAAATACCCATTTAGTACACAATAGACAACAGAGAGATCTTCCAATTGTCGATTACACTGAAACAACATGGGAAAAATACACAGATTTCAATAAAGGATTCTTTCCCTATATAGGTACCGTCACTAATAGTAAGCTGATACGTAGATTAACCAGAACCCTTGAAGCAGTAGTGAACGAAACTATTTCCGCCTTAGGCAATTTAACAGAAGAGCAGTCTGCTATGCGGATTGTTGTGCTTCAAAATCGTCTTGTCCTTGACGTCATCCTGGCCGATAGGGGCGGAGCTTGTAGGGTCATCGGATCAAGTTGCTGCATTTTCATACCAGAAAATTCGCCGTCAGTATATAAAGCCATAACCCGCCTTCATAAGATTATAAGCCAGATACACCAGAGTCCAGGTACCTGGACTTGGTCCGGTTGGTTCTGGGGCGTGTTGTCAGCCTGGGGATGGAGAATCCTATCCTTCCTAGGTATTGGCTTTCTCATACTATTCAGTTGCTGCTTATGTCTACAATGTGGGCCAGCGATTTGTGGTCTGTGTGCCACATCGTGTATCCCACATCCACGTTTTCGTTCAAGATCCCGGAAGAAGAAAGAAGAACAAATGATGCTATATGAACAGATCGATGGATTGATGAAGATCGATATCTCCTGAGGGTCCGTAGGGGACAAGGAGGGAATGAGGAAATATGAATTTTGTGACCAGTTATGTCCCCTATCGTAGACCCCAACGGCTCCATGTGCATGCTATAAGTACATGTATGTTCCCTCCAGTTCCAATTTTGAAGACGCAAATACATGTGCGTCCACCGTCAACATGTCCTCTTTCAGATCCGCCATGAATGGGTCAGATACTCCATTCCTAAGTATGAAAGGCCACCGACTTTATGTGGTTCACTTTCCACATTTTACAGATTCAGGCGAGTAGGCCCTGAGTTCCGTCATCAAGCCTTTTCCTGCCTTCTGCCTCTGAAAGCTCCAGTCTGAGCCTGCATCTGTATCCATGAACTTTGTCCTACTCCCTGCGCGGCTAACGGTGCCTGATCCAGCCAGTTGCCTGCCAAAAACTGTATTTCACCTTCAAGATTATCTGCTTCGCTCCTCATCTGATGCATTCCTGTCTAGTAGTTTAGGTAAACATTCCTCTAGCTACCATGCAAAGGGCCAGGCCTCACTGTCCTCGTGCAAGTAATTCATAGCCCCGTTACCATGGAAGATTCCTGCCCCCTCGCATCTCATGTAGACACTTAGACGCCCGTACACGCACTAACAGTCAGTATAGAATAGATTCCGTCCGAAGAGACCTTTCCTTTTGGATAACACAGTTCTTTAAACATAGGATATTAGATATGATTTGGGATTAGGTTGACATAACCCCCAGACTTCTGTCTCCACATGTAGAGCTAAATGTCAAGTCCCCTTCACCCTCTAGTTGCACGTCAATCACACGTCATGCGGCTGCGCACGCATCTCTGCCAAATATTTCTGCTGACATTGCAGGATTCTCTTATGGATCCACCCATTTGTGACATCATGTTTAATGACGTATTTTAGTTACACCCATGTTTACGCCTTTTTTGGTTACGTATGCATATTTTATCTCTCTTATCAGCTGTTACGCCTCCTGCATCTGTTACACTATAATGTAATTCTTATAAAAATGATTACCTGTCAATAATGTATGCCCTTCCTTCCTGAACTTTCGTGGTGATGGAATAGAAGCCTGTAATTCGAATTACATTCCTTTGTATAGGAATAAAGCCTTTTTAAACCTCTAATACCACGGATTCTGCCTCTTATATTTACTGAGTTATTCCTCATAGACTTTACCGCATAAAAAATAGTACCGGTAATGAAATATTTACCACATCATTAGCGATGAGATGCAAGGTGTTGGTGAAACGGGTGCTAGAACAAGGGACACATACAGAAGCCTGTTAGCGTGCCCTTGTTGATACTGCGATAGAAGCAGTGATAATTCTCTTGATAATATGCCCCAGTGTGTCTTAACACCCCTTACCCTCTGAACCTAACACTCTTCTTCGCAGGTCCAAGCCAACACCGACCAGTCGCATCTAAGGTGGGGTTCTATATTTGTCCTGGCTCCACGTTCTGCCCCATCACCACAGCTGCTGTGCGTTCCAGCAGGAGGCACAGAAAAAAGATACCTTACCTTACCGCACACATTAGTGTGTCCTACCACCTTTCACTGCAAAGCGGTGTTTGCTTAAAATGTTTAAAGCTGACTTTGAATGTATAGGTTAATTTATCTGTATCTAAATGTACCTACATAGAGATAAAGACACATACATACTAAGTAAAATTAAATATTTGAAACAAATATCTATATATGTGCTTGTGTGCCGTCTTCCTAAATTGCGCGTGTTATAGTGAACTGTGACGTGGTTATCCAGCTGGGAAGAAGTTGGGAGTTTGTATCCTGTATCATATATATATATATATATATATATTTATATATTACCTACTGGCGGTCGCCAGTAGGTAGTTATAGTTAGGACCACGTTTCCATAGGAAATCCGCAACATTCTATTTGGAATAACTTTTGCGCCGGTCAACGAATCCTCGCAAAATTTTCAAAATAGGTGGGGCGCTACGCTCCGCTCCTTCCCTGAAAGTCTCGGGGGGATTCGTCAAGCGGGGGCTGAGAAAAAAGGGGGGTCCCAAAATGCGTTTTTCCCATGCATTTTTCCATAGGACCTTTAGACACAGCTACAGCCCGAACGGCTGAACAGAGTTACTTGAAATTTGGCAGAGAGGTAGTCCTCAGGTCAAGGAAGTGCCTTTTGTAGGTCTGGTGTAAATCTGTTCAGTAGTTCCTGAGAAAATAGCATTTAAATCAATATATATATCTGAGCCAGCTTACGGTGCGCTTACCGTGCGCTTACCGTACGCGTACGGTGCCGTGCGCGAGCGCGATTCTGATTGGCTGTTAGATCTCAGTAAACATTGGAATCGTTCGAAACCAGGAAGCGGCGGCCGCCATTTTCTCTCTCGAACTCTGAGGGGGGGAGTAAAAACAAAGGGAAAAAACATGTAAAAAGAGCGGTTAGACAAGTCATAACCACCTAGCCTTTGTGAATGTGTCCCCCAAGAACCCCCAAGGCCAAAAATTCATTTTTAAATTTTTCCGAAAAATCGCGATTACGCTTACCGTACGCGTACGGTAAAAATTATATTAAAAAAAAAAATTATCCACAATCTCCCCACCCCGTGTGCAAATGGTGCCTGTAGGGCATCATTTGTGCATGGCATATTAGCATATTAGCATTACAAAAAATAAAATGTCAAAGCTCACCTTTCACCACGAAGCGCATAATATGTCCTCCATGTGCGCACGGTGCGCGAAGCGCATCGTGCGTACATGGCCCATCCAGCGTAACGTGGGCATGCGGTGCGCGTAGCGCACCGCGTGCCCACCGTGCGTGCACGCCACTAACTGCGTAAAGTGGGCGCGCGGTGCGCGAAGCACACCGTGCGCGCACGGAATGAACTGCGTTAAGTGGGCGCGCACGCCACGAATGGCGTAAAGTAACTTAGCTTTTAAAAAACCGTACAAATTCACTGAAAAAACCATAGGTTTCACACACGTTATAGTTAGGAATTAGCATTTAAAAAACCTTGCAAATTCAGTGAAAAAACCATAGGTTTCACACATGTTATAGTTAGCTGGACATTTTACTGATAAAAAACCAATGAAATTCCCCCGTTATAGTTAGTGCAGGCAACTATAACTCACGCGACCGCAATCCTCTGCTGATGACATATGTGTCTTTATGAAAAAAAAATATTTGTAATATATGTATAGCTAAAATTTAATGGAAGAAGACATGGGCAAATAAGTGTCTAAATACAGTATTAGCATCAGCAGAGGATTGCGGTCGCGTGAGTTATAGTTGCCTGCACTAACTATAACGGGGAATTTCATTGGTTTTTTATCAGTAAAATGTCCAGCTAACTATAACATGTGTGAAACCTATGTTTTTTTCACTGAATTTGCAAGGTTTTTTAAATGCTAATTCCTAACTATAACGTGTGTGAAACCTATGGTTTTTTCAGTGAATATATATATACACACACATATATATATACTTATATATATATACACACACACACATAAACACATGTGTGTATATATATATATATATATATATATATATATATATATATATATATATATATATATATATATATTACCTACTGGCGGTCGCCAGTAGGTAGTTATAGTTAGGACCACGTTTCCATAGGAAAACCTCAACATTCTATTTTGAATAACTTTGGCGCCGGTTGACGAATCCTCGCGAATTTCTCAAAATAGGTGGGGCGCTACGCTCCGCTCCTACCCTGAAAGTCTCGGGGGGATCCGTCAAGCGGGGGCTGAGATAAAAGGGGGGGTCCCAAAACGTGTTTTTCCCATGCATTTTTCCATAGGACCTTTAGAACGAGCTACAGCCCGAACGGCTGAACAGAATTACTCAAAATTTGGCAGAGAGGTAGTCCCTAGGTCAAGGAAGTGCCTTTTGTAGGTTTGGTGTAAATCTGTTCAGTAGATTCTGAGAAAATAGCCTTTAAATCAATATATATATCTGAGCCCGCTTACGGTACGCTTACCGTACGCTTACGGTAAGCGTACGGTGGCGTGCGCGAGCGCGATTCTGATTGGCTCTTAGATCTTAGTAAACATTCGAATCGGTCGAAACCAGGAAGCGGCGGCCGCCATTTTGTGTATTTCACTCTGAAAAAAAAGAGTGAAAACAAGGAAAGGGGGCAATGAGGAGAGTTACAGACCCCCAAACATTTGTAAGGGGGTCAAAGAAGGACAGAAAAGTACAAAAAAAACATTTATTGATTTTAAAAAAAATCACGGGGTACGCGTACGGTAAGCTTACGGTAAGCGTACGGTAAAAAAAAAATAAAAAAAATAAATGAAAAGCAGATTTAAGAGTTTAGATATTAGGGAGCTCTAAAAAGAGCTGTTGTATTTATGAAGTCATTTTTTAAGTGGTACCTACAAGTAAGTACCGATGCAGAGTCTAAGGTTCAAGAGGAAGACTCTGTTCCCTTCATCATTGAAGTGCACACCATCTCCTCTATAAATGTCTTGCATGTCATAACGCAAGTTGTTGTGGAAAATGGCACCCATACCATAGTCACGGAGGAAAGCAGAAACAGATTTGTTGACGTGCTTTCTTGCTTTGTCAATCTGTGGACAGAAATGATTGGACCAGTTCCATTTTTGCCTTTGGCATATGTTGGAAAACACAAAGGCAGTTTTAGGGAAAAGTGTAAACAGTTGTGCAAAGGTGTCCTTCATAAGCATTTCCAGACCTACCCCAGTCAAAGTGCCTAGGTCATTGCCACCACAGTGCACTATTATGAGGTCAGGGTGTTGGATTTGAATGAAGGATTTCACCAATGGCATCAATTGGTGCCACTTTAACCCTCTCTGACCAATCCATTTAATGTCTACATTTGGCAAAGCAAGGTCTCTCACCATACCTGTTTTCTCTGCAAACTTTTCACTCCAGAAGACATAGCTGTGCCCTACAATCCACACTGTGAACATCTTCAAAGGAGAACTGGATGCACTCAGGAGGTGTCTTTCAGTAGAATGGCAATATGAAAAGAAAGACAGTTTGGAAATGGAGGCATACATATTTTTTTCAAAACAAAAAGAACTGATTGGCTGTTTCATACCATTCTAGAATAAAAACTAGGCTGTATGTGTAAATTAATAGAAGCATGTTTTGTATTGGTAAAAAAAAATGTGTAACCAAAGAACAGTACTATGGATTTGCTGTTAGGTTTGAAAAGTCAAGCACTCTTGCTCTGTGGAATTGAAACATTGTTTGGCGAACTTCTGACCTAACTCAACACAGCAGTGTTCCATGAGCTGTTGCTATGGTAGCAGGCAGAAGTCAAGTTGGGGGAAGGGTACTAGGCAGAAGTCAAGTTGGGGGAAGGGTACTTTTGGAAAAGGGTTGGTTTTCAACCAATAGAAATGTGTGATTTCATTTGAACAAAAGGGGGAAGCACTGAGATTTGAAACTTACAAGTATATGTGTGGAAAAATAGAGGGAAAGTTTGCCATTATCTGGTTCTGCTGAGAGGAGAGAGGTGAACACAACAGAGATCCTGGCTCTGATAATCTGCTGTTTGAGTGTCACATTTCTTTCACAACTAACTAATTTTAAAGGTGAGTTTACAGTTTGAGAGGGGATGTATGTGGTAACTTAAGAAAAGAATAATAGAAATGGAAATTGTTTTTGTTGTAGTTACACATGGTGGTTTCATAATGTGTCAGTCTGTAAAAGTGATTTTCACTTGCCCCGAAAAAAAAAAGAGCAGTAAGTGTGCTTTCAAATTGGCAAAGAAATTTCGTTTTGGGACTAATGTGAAAACATGACTCTGTGTGCAGAGAGGAATTATAGGCAGAGATTTATTGCGTATTGCTCTGGTGATTTCACAGTTACATTAGATGGAAAGGGGGAGCGAATTTTTGGGGGAAGAAGCAGAGTCTTAGCACACACCCATGTGCTTGCCATGTATAGTCATGCACAGTATTTACAAGCGAGTGGGGTTTTCAGGTTTCAGTCTGTAATGCAAATACATTCAGCATCACTAAGGCTGGTTGCCCTTGCTGGAGTGTAGGCAGTCACCGAGAATACACATGGTGGTGGTCTGAAAAAACAGTTTGGACATGTGCATTTAAAAAAATGAAAAAAAGTGGTTTCATAATGTGTCAGTCTGTAAAAGTGATTTTCACTTGTAAAAAGTGATTTTCACTTGCCCCGAAAAAAAAAAGAGCAGTAAGTGTGCTTTCAAATTGGCAAAGAAATTTAGTTTTGGGACTAATGTGAAAACATGACTCTGTGTGCAGAGAGGAATTATAGGCAGAGATTTAAAGCGTATTGCTCTGGTGATTTCACAGTTGCATTAGATGGAAAGGGGGAGCGAATTTTTGGGGGAAGAAGTAGAGTCTTAGCACACACCCATGTGCTTGCCATGTATAGTCATGCACAGTATTTACAAGCGAGTGGGGTTTTCAGGTTTCAGTCTGTAATGCAAATACATTCAGCATCACTAAGGCTGGTTGCCCTTGCTGGAGTGTAGGCAGTCACCGAGAATACACATGGTGGTGGTCTGAAAAAACAGTTTGGACATGTGCATTTAAAAAAATCAAAAAAAGTGGTTTCATAATGTGTCAGTCTGTAAAAGTGATTTTCACTTGTAAAAAGTGATTTTCACTTGCGCTGAAAAAAAAAAGAGCAGTAAGTGTGCTTTCAAATTGGCAAAGAAATTTCGTTTTGGGACTAATCTGAAAACATGACTCTGTGTGCAGAGAGGAATTATAGGCAGAGATTTATTGCGTATTGCTCTGGTGATTTCACAGTTGCATTAGATGGAAAGGGGGAGCGAATTTTTGGGGGAAGAAGCAGAGTCTTAGCACACACCCATGTGCTTGCCATGTATAGTCATGCACAGTATTTACAAGCGAGTGGGGTTTTCAGGTTTCAGTCTGTAATGCAAATACATTCAGCATCACTAAGGCTGGTTGCCCTTGCTGGAGTGTAGGCAGTCACCGAGAATACACATGGTGGTGGTCTGAAAAAACAGTTTGGACATGTGCATTTAAATAAATCAAAAAAAGTGGTTTCATAATGTGTCAGTCTGTAAAAGTGATTTTCACTTGTAAAAAGTGAGTTTCACTTGCCCCGAAAAAAAAAAGAGCAGTAAGTGTACTTTCAAATTGGCAAAGAAATTTCGTTTTGGGACTAATGTGAAAACATGACTCTGTGTGCAGAGAGGAATTATAGGCAGAGATTTATTGCGTCTTGCTCTGGTGATTTCACAGTTGCATTAGATGGAAAGGGGGAGCGAATTTTTGGGGGAAGAAGCAGAGTCTTAGCACACACCCATGTGCTTGCCATGTATAGTCATGCACAGTATTTACAAGCGAGTGGGGTTTTCAGGTTTCAGTCTGTAATGCAAATACATTCAGCATCACTAAGGCTGGTTGCCCTTGCTGGAGTGTAGGCAGTCACCGAGAATACACATGGTGGTGGTCTGAAAAAACAGTTTGGACATGTGCATTTAAATAAATCAAAAAAAGTGGTTTCATAATGTGTCAGTCTGTAAAAGTGATTTTCACTTGTAAAAAGTGAGTTTCACTTGCGCCGAAAAAAAAAAGAGCAGTAAGTGTACTTTCAAATTGGCAAAGAAATTTCGTTTTGGGACTAATGTGAAAACATGACTCTGTGTGCAGAGAGGAATTATAGGCAGAGATTTATTGCGTATTGCTCTGGTGATTTCACAGTTGCATTAGATGGAAAGGGGGAGCCATTTTTTGGTGCAGAAGCAGACTCTTAGCACACACCCAGCTGCTTACCATGTGGAATCATGCACAGTATTCACAAGCGAGTGGGGTTTGTGGTTTCAGTCAGTAATGCAAATACATTCAGCATCACTAAGGCTGGTTGCCCTTGCTGGAGTGTAGGCAGTCACCCAGGTTACAAATGGTGCTGGTCTGAAAAAGCAGTTTGGACATGTGCTTTTTAAAAAATCTGAAAAGTGGATTTATAATGTGTCAGTCTGTATTATAAATTGTTTTAAAAATATTAATACTTTTTTCTTTTTTTTCAGATTGATATAGAAAATTTTCGAAAACTAGAACCATTTTTAAAACTATTTTTTAAAAAAACAAATGAATAAATATTTTTTTGAGTGAGTATGGTAAGTCAATAATAATAATTGTAGTCTCTCAAGGACCTTGTAATGTGATAATTGATTTTTAGTGTTTTTTTTAAAAAATAAAAAAAAAAGTACGCGCACTGTACGCGTACGGTAAAAAAAAAAAAAAAAGTTTTTAAAAACATATGTAAAAAAAAGATGAAAGATAAGGTTGGCTCTTAAAAGAACCGTTGTGTTCATGCAGGGACAGAGGAAAGAAAGCATGGAAAAATTAGTCTCTGTGACAAGTGTGCTGATCTATTTTGTTGTTCACTAGGGAAACACTGGTCTCCCTATGACAAATTAGATCATGACAAGAGGCACATCGAATATCAACCCTCAGAAAACGAGGGTTAATTTCCAGAGGGCCAGCAGAAGGAGATGCTCCCCCCACAGATGAAGGGCTCACCTGACCTGCAGAAGAAGGAGTCAGCTCTGCAGATGATGGTCCAGGCTGAGCTGCTGTGGATGTACTTGCTTGTCTTTCTGAAGAGTTACCTCCAAAAAGATGACCATGTGTCCTTCTGTGTACATCCTGGAGGTGTCTCTTCATGGTGTGATTCCCAAAGGAATACTTCCTGTTAGGATTACCTCTAGAAAGTACACGCTTACACAGCTTACAAGTCACTAAGGGTGCATTTACCTTTTGCTGGCCTTCTGGAAAAGTAAAATAATCCCATACATAAGAGGGCTTTTGTTTCCTCGATCTCTGCCTCAAGACAGTGCTGCTAGTGCTAGCCTCACTCTCAGAAGAGCTCTGCTGTTCTGCCATCGTATCCCAAAGACAAACCAGCTCCTTCTCCCAAGGGATCACAAGCAGAAATGAGGGGAATGGGTGTGGTGTAGGAGAGTTCTAGAACTGAAAGTAGTTTCAACCAATCAAAAGTTGTGTTTCATGATCACATGACCTACCGTACGCTTACGGTACGCTTACGGTACGCTTACGGCAAAAGTGCGCATGCGCGTAAAAAAGACACGCGCTTGCGCGCATGCGCATAACAGTCACTCCCGGCACTTCCGCGTAACGTGCGCGTGTAGCGTACACGCGTACGCGTCCCACGCGGAGTACGCGCGGCTACGCAAATTGCGTAACTATACGCAAGCAGCGTAGGAAAATTACGGACGTTGCGTAAACCGTACGCTTACCGTGAGCTTACGGTACGCGTACTAAAAAAAATAAAAAAAATAAATAAAAAAAAAATTAGCATTTAAAAAACCTTGCAAATTCACTGAAAAAACCATGGGTTTCACACACGTTATAGTTAGGAATTAGCATTTAAAAAACCTTAGAAATTCAGTGAAAAAACCATAGGTTTCACACATGTTATAGTTAGCTGGACATTTTACTCGTAAAAAACCAATGAAATTGCCCCGTTATAGTTAGTTCAGCTAACTATAACTCGCGCGCCCGCAATGCACTGCTCATGACGTCACATATTACATCACTCATGACATGGTCAGTGACATCACTCATGACATCACTGATGACATCTCAAATGACATCACTGATGACATCACTGATGACATCATCCTTGTGATAGAGTGGTAGACCTCCTCTCACCCTAATATAACCTTTGACACACACATTCAAAAATAGAGACTAAAATTTTCAAAACAATGGACATATCAATACCAGTTACAACAACCTCTTCAGTAATTCTAAGATCCACATACACATCCACTCATTCACCAACAGTCCAATACAGTCACTCATACATGTACTCACTCATCATATGTACTCATACACCTATACATCCTGTTACACAATGCCACTCATGCATAGAGTTACTCACACACATAGTCACTCGTGCTAATAAAGAATCAAACATACATTTACTTGCATATACAGTTATACACACACCACCATACTTACTTCTACGGAAACTTACACATACTTAGTCTTTTAAACAATCACTTATAGAAACACATACTTATTCATACAGGAACTCTTCCAATCTCTCACCCTTGCATATACTCACATATATACACCAATAGTCACATATACTAGTTTTAAACATATGTAGTTACTCATAAAGACACTATTGAGACAGTCATTCACTCACTAACACACCCATACACACACTCATCCACCCATGCAGTCCTGCACACATGCTGTCTTCAACACACACAAACAGTGAGTCACTCATTCATGCACCTATGCACTACGTAATACCCCCCACCGAACCATGCAGACACTCAGACTGATACTCAAAAAACCAACTAATAACCTATATAGTCACCCATGTAGCTACTCACCAAACCATGCAGCCACTTATACACAAAGTGAGAGACTGATACAGATATATACATATTTAAACATTACTCACTAAGCCATGTATTCACTAAGATACACTTAATCAGTCAGTTAAACAATCAATTTTTCAAAAACAAATCATCCATTTAGACACTTATATACCCATTTATTCTTCCATCGACCTTGAGATATACATATATAAAACATATTTAATTTTCAGAAAAACACACATTCACTGGATGATGTCATCAGTGATGTCATCAGTGATGTCATTTGAGATGTCATCAGTGATGTCATGAGTGATGTCACTGACCATGTCATGAGTGATGTAATATGTGACGTCATGAGCAGTGCATTGCGGGCGCGCGAGTTATAGTTAGCTGAACTAACTATAACGGGGCAATTTCATTGGTTTTTTACGAGTAAAATGTCCAGCTAACTATAACATGTGTGAAACCTATGGTTTTTTCACTGAATTTCTAAGGTTTTTTAAATGCTAATTCCTAACTATAACGTGTGTGAAACCCATGGTTTTTCAGTGAATATATATATATATAGATATTTAAAAATAAATGTGTCTGTGTGTGTATATATGTTTGCATGTATATATATATTGTTACTCTAGCCTTGGGCATGTGGACCATTCTGGCACAAACCAATGTCTATAACTCCTTGGGCAGGAGCACTCATGAACCACCACCCATGGAATGCCTCCCTAATGTACAGTAATGCATTCCGCTGCATTACTTTTTTTTATATAAAGCAATACAAATCGATATTTCCGTTGCTTTGTAAATACCAAAATGGTTTTTGCAACGAATCTGCTTCAAAAAAGAGTACAACAGGGACAAAGGGTCTGCAGTGGCGCCATAGCGACGATTGCATAAAATGTTTGATAATGGTTTTGTGACACAAACCCTGTGTACATCTGGACTGACATTTAGTAATTGAACATCCGGAAGCTTCCAAAACAAAACTGTACTTTTAAGCTAGAAAGCTTGTTTAGCTGTGGGAGGTGAGAAAGGACTTTGAAGTTTTACTATTCCACAAGTGCAGTAATTAGAAATTAATTTAAATAGATAAGAAAAAGTATTAAAGATGACATCGATAACAGTTTCCCTACAGAACGCGCAGTTTACAAGTAGAATGTAAATATTGGACCGCGCTCAAGCATTTTAATTACGAGCGGTGTCACTAGCATGAGATAATTACCAAGATTATTTGATGAAATAAGAATGATCTTTTATTTATGTCACACATATTGTGGGGAATAATTAATATAATATAATTATATGAAGCTGCGGAATGCAGAGCATGTTTTTTTCACAATTCGGGGCGCGTTCCTGCCAATGAGTACATATGCCTTGTGTATATGCAAGGGTAGGCTTTAAGGGGAGGCCCTGGCTAATTGATTTAGGCTGAAAGAGAATTTTCCAAATTTAATTCAGCCAAAATTAAAATGCACGAGTTATGGCCCAAAACTGCAAGTTAACCCATCTCCCACAAAAAAGGATCATATTAAAATGGCAATCCCAGCTAGATTTTAAAAAGTAAACAAACTGGTTCGCTACAAGCATGAAGCACAAGTGTATCTTCAATCCCGTCCAAGGTCAGCAGCGGGTACCACTATATTTTACAAAACAGTTCATTTTAAGTTCATTGCCAATCTGCCAGGTTCGGCCAGAGGTTTGGGAAATATTCTTTTTCAGGTGTGTCTTCTGGAAAATTGATGTAGAGTGGGAGATGGGAAGTCCTTCTTCCTAGGACCAGACAGGCCATTAATTCCACTGGGAATTTCCCCAGTGGGCTGGAGCCCCTGGAGCAGGTTTCTATGGCAGGGACCGCTCCTGGTGCCTCTGTCAGGAGGCACAGGAAGGCTTCAAGGGGGCCAGAAAGAAAGGGAGGGCGGCTTCAAGGGAGCCAGAAAGAAAGGGAGGGCGGTGGAAGGGAGAGCGAAAGAGATCAGAGCGAGAGCAAGCGAGGGAGAGAGCGAGAGAATGGATGGATGGAAAGAGAGAGGGGCTGGTTTGAGCATTTTTGCCAGGGCTTCTTGGGTGCCTCAGTTACTCCCGCTTCT
Organism: Triturus cristatus; assembly: GCF_964204655.1. Classification (NCBI taxonomy): domain Eukaryota; kingdom Metazoa; phylum Chordata; class Amphibia; order Caudata; family Salamandridae; genus Triturus; species Triturus cristatus. The sequence continues at coordinate 47,863,842 of NC_140589.1, forward strand.
TCCTACAAGCGCTAAAGGTCTGGCAAGTGCTAAGGGCTTCACCCGTCTCTGCATCCTCCTCAACGTCTCTATGAATCCCTATGTGGGGGCTCAACTTTGAAGGTTATGCCAATGAACTATAGCTGCACTGGGAGTCTTGGAGCACCTGTCAAGAAACCAACACCACTTTTGTTCAATGGCATCAGAAAATGAAAAGTGCAAGAGGGCTGTGTTAATGTAGAGTTGTAATTGTGAGGTCCAGATATTCCTTTGTCCGCTCCTCCATCAGTGTCCCTTCAGTATAAAAATATCTGTGAGTCATGTGCAGCTTAAACCTGGGATGTCTCGAAGGCAACCCTGCGTGTCCTCCTCCATGTGTCAATACACGGGTCTTACGTGGCCATGTGGTCGAAATCCTTTTTCACTGCAGTCCACGTCCATGTTCTGTCCAGCCTTCATGACTAGAATAGCATGTCAGAAGCCTTGCATGACTTCTGAACTTATAGGATGTTTTTTTTATAAGGTTCCAGTTTCATGGCCAAGTCCCTGAAAAAAATTGATATGTCCTTTCAGAAGAACATTTTCGCTTCTGATTTCTGAAGGGGAAATGCTTAAAATGTGTTATTGTGTGTTATTGTTGTCTAATTGTGTTAGCAATCTGGTTACAGTCCGGTTTCTTATCTGAAGAAGCATAATGTCAGTCAACCCCACCAGGAACATTGGGTCTGCCTCTCTTCTCCTGATCCTACAATGAAGCTACAATGGGAAGAAACGGCGGCCTTTCCCGTACTGTACTAGCCCCAAAAGTGTGGAACACCCTGGATCCCCAGTTTAGAGGTGTGCCAAACTCCCTCGATACAGGAAACGTCTTAAAGCTGAACTTTGAGGAATCATTTCAGGGATCTCAATGAAAGATTGAGGGCTGGTGGGTTTCACCTAATCCCGCTGGACTCCAATGACGCACAGCTTACCTATTCAGTATTTTGTTTTGCTTTGTCTTTTGTACAGCTCACACTATGACCTTATCGTAGGATGAGAACCAGTCGTTAACTATTCATATACAATAAACGTACATTTGATCAAGTGTTCATACAAAATCAGAGAAGAGAATAATGAGGATCTTCTCAAGCTTGGGGTACCTGGTGAAGGCCAGACTCAGTACTCACCCCATCCCACACAGAGATACAGCCTAAATATTCTTTGCTCTGAGAAGACGGAGAGAACCAGGAGTGTGTGTAGGTAGGCGCCTTCCACCAGTAACCAGTAGTAATTGGCCGCCACACAGTACTGCATCATCATGAAGACCAGCCTGCAGCTCAGGGACTCCTGGAGGGGGAGAGAGATGAGACTAGAGTAGGGGCTGAGATGCTCTGTGACTTGCACCCTCTCCAGGCAGGCATTCTAAGAGATATTACATGGCATAACTAGCACATGACATTCTTAAAGTTAGAAAATCAAATTCACGCTGCCTCGCACAAATAAATGCATCGAAACATTATTACACATTGGTCTTCATTGAAATACAAAGGTAGATAGGCAGTGAACATATTACATTTAAAACAAAAAAAAATGTAAAACATATGAACTATACCTTTGAAACTAAATTGCACCGTTTGTTTTTAAGAAGCAAAAAGGTTACTGTGGATACTTTTTGAAGATAAAAGTCTCCGTGTTCAAAGCCCTATATGGCAGGTTCTGGAGGGTGGGAGTGATATAGCCTGGTGTCAGGTTGAGTATAGATGGGCGATGGAGTGATAAAACCGTATACCTGGTTCTGTAGGGAGGAGTGTGAAAAACCTATGCCTGGTTGTGTACAGGAGAAGTGATAAAGGCCTATACCTGGTTGTGTACAGGAGGAGAGCTAAAAACGATGGGGATTATTTACTAGCCCCTTGCGCCGCCGGTGCGTCACTTTTAATATGTGAAAAAGTGATGCATCAGCGGCGCAAGGGACTTGTAAATAAGTCCCTCTGCCTGGATGCATATGGGAGGAGTGATAAAAACCTATGCCTGCTTGTGTACGACAGGAGTGATAAAGACCTATACCTGGTTCTGAATGGGAGGAATGTGAAAAACCTATGCCTGGTTGTTAACAGGAGGAGTGATAAAAACCTATGGCTGGTTGTGTATGGGAGAAGAGCTAAAAACTATGCCTGGATGCGTATGGGAGGAGTGATAAAAACCTATGCCTGGTTGTGTATGGCAGGAGTGATAAAGACCTATACCTGGTTCTGTATGGGAGGATTGCGAAAAACCTATGCCTGTTTGTGTACAGGAGGAGTGATAAAAACCTATGCCTGGTTGTGTACAGGAGGAGTGATAAAAACCTATGGCTGGTTGTGTATGGGAGAAGAGCTATAAACTATGCCTGGATGCGTATGGGAGGAGTGATAAAAACCTATGCCTGGTTGTGTACAGGAGGAGTGATACAAACCTATGCCTGGTTGTGTACAGGAGGAGTGATAAAAATCCTGTGCCTGGTTTTGTACGATAGGAGTAATAAAGGCCTATACCTGGTTTAGTATGGGATGAGTGTGAAAAACCTATGACTGGTTGTGTACAGGAGGAGTGATAAAAACCTATGGCTGGTTGTGTATGGGAGAAGAGCTAAAAACTATGCCTGGATGCGTATGGGAGGAGTGATAAAAACCTATGCCTGGTTGTGTACGACAGGAGTGATAAAGACCTATACCTGTTTCTGAATGGGAGGAATGTGAAAAACCTATGCCTGGTTGTTAACAGGAGGAGTGATAAAAACCTATGGCCTGTTGTGTATGACTGAATGAATGAATTTTGGGACTTCTATAGCGCATGGCTGCCCGGAAGCGTCCCAGCGCTGAGATTGCAGACAAACACCTGAGGGTAGAAGCAGACGGGGAGAGGGGAGAGGTTATTGCGGAAAGAGGTGGGTTTTGAGAAGTTTTCGGAATCTCATGTGATTAGGCTCAGACCGGAGTTGGATTGGGAGAGAATTCCAGAGGGTTGCGGCGATCACCGAAAAACGGCGTCCACCGGTTCGAGCTCTTTTAATTCGTTGAACCTTTGCCAAGTTGCCCTGCGCTGATCGTAAGGGTCTGTTAGGTAAGTATGGGCAGATCATAGATTTCAACATTGGGGGTCCTTGATTTTGCATGGCTCTGGAGGAGTGATAAAATCCTATGCCTGGTTGTGTATGGCAGGAGCGATAAAGACCTATACCTGGTTCTGTATGGGAGGATTGCGAAAAACCTATGCCTGTTTGTGTACAGGAGGAGTGATAAAAACCTATGCCTCGTTGTGTACAGGAGGAGTGATAAAAACCTATGCCTGGTTGTGTACGAGAGAAGTGATAAAAACCTCGGCCTGGTTGTGTATGGGAGGAGTGATAAAAACATGTATGGGAGGAGTGGTAAAAACCTATGCCTGGATGTGTACACGAGGAGAGATAAAAACCTATGTCTGGTTGTGTACAGGAGGAGTGATAAAAACCTATGCCTGGTTGTGTACAGGAGGAGTGATAAAAACCTAGGCCTGGTTGTGTATGGGAGGATTGGTAAATACCTATGCCTGATTGTGTACAAGAGGAGTCATAAAAGCAAAACCTGCGCTTGGTTGTGTATGAGAGGAGTGATAAAAACATGTATGGGAGGAGTGGAAAAACCTATGTCTGGTTGTGTAAAGGAGGAGTGGTAAAAACCTGGGCCTGGCTGTGTGCAACAGGAATGGTAAAATGCTATGACTGTTTGTGTATGGGAGGAGTAATAAAAAGCTATGCCTGGTTGTCCTGCACTGTGGATTTCACACTCTGCAGGCAATCAGTCTTAGAGACATTGCATGTTACAACTCACACATGATATTATTCAATTTAGATCATTCAATTCACACTGCCTTCAGTATCCTGTGATATATTGCCCCTTACTAATTCGCACAAATAGATTGCAAAATGATTACACATTGGTTTTCATTGACAATAATACAAGGTTACCTGTTATGTGTCCTCTTCCGCCCCCTATGTGTGTATATCTATGTATGTGTAAATATATATATAGCCCTTGAATATATGCAAATTTAATAATACAAAATCTTGGAGGAAAATACCTGTGTTGCTGTGTCGAATTCCAGTGCTGAGTGAAGACGTGCTGGTTTTTGCTTTGAGATATATATATATATCTATATATACATATATATATATATATATGAAAAATCACAGGTTTCAGGGACGTTATAGTTAGTTGGACATTTCACTCTTACAAAACCAGAGAAATTGGGCCGTTCTAGTTAGTTGAGCTAACTTTAACTCGCCTCCCCCGGCAATGCATTGCTGATGACGTCACATATTACATCACACATGACATGGTCAGTGACATCACGGATGACATCACTGATGAGAGAGATGAAAGGCTCACAATTCAGAAAGCAGCCATGTACCCCCAGGCCCAGCTCCGTGGCTATTGAAATGATACAGATATGGGAAGGAGAGAAGGGAAGGAGACAAGAAAAGGAGTGGGAAAGGACTGGTGACATACCTGGTATGAAATGAGTCCATCCCACTGGCGGTGGTGAGTGGCTGTGCTGTACATCCATTTCAAGACAGAATCCTTGATGAAGACTGACAGTGCTCGTAGGATGAAGGAGGTGAAAAGATTCAGATGGATGTAGTTTCTGGTGCAGTGCAAATGTCTACAAAAAAGATACAGAGAAACAGCAGCTGATACATTTGAGGTTTAGTATTAGGAAATAATCTTCGTTTTGTCAAACTGAGTTTGATGAAACAATCGACTGCAAGAAAAAGTTTCATAAAAAATAAAATATGGAAAATATTATTGGTGTTTCTTCTCAAATGTGTTCTGAACACGAAGGCGTAAATTACCTACCAGTAATTCCATTACTCTGAGTCTTCTCTTTCTCATTTTAGTTGTGAGATGTGTTCTCCTCCACAGACAGTCAGTGCCTCTAAATTGAAACACAAAACTAGAAATCTAAACATTTGTCCTTCCTACTCCCACCAGGTATAATAATGCTGCCTACCCCAGCACATCTTGAATATAATTAAGCTGACTAAAAACCTCATTTCTCCTGCCAAGAGCTAAGAAGCAAGTGATGATTGAAAAGAGGAAGAATTACGTTAGAGTAATGCATTTATAAGTAAGTAATTTAAGCATTACTTCTTCTTTTACTTCTTCATTTTAGTCATGACCGGACAAAGAATACCCAAGCATAAACACAAAGACGAAACCATACTAAAAGTAGAAACTGCTGCAAGAAGAAACCACACTAACAGTGAAAACTGCTGCAAGAAGAAACCACACTAACAATGGAAACAGCGGGGGAGGAGCCTAGCGCGCAACCAAGATGGCCGCGTAGGTGCGAGGCTCCCGAGGACCTCCGCAACCTCCTACGTTTATCCTGTCTTCATCCGGCATCGGTTGAGGGGACTGTGTCGGTGAGCTTGAGCCGAGGTGGTACCCGTTTCCCGTTTTCGAATCGGACCTCGGGTGCCGGAGTGAGCACCGATTGAAGTTTGCGGCCTGCTTCTCTCCTGACCCCGGACTCGCGTTTGGGGGCGACCCGGTGGCAAAGTGAACAACAACGGCGGGCTGGGCCTGGTGAGTCGCGTACCCCGCACTTTCACTTTCACTTTCGCGCCCCCTTGCCGTCTTTGCAGGCGGGATCGCGGCGCTCTTAGTGTTGGGGTGGCCTCGCTGGGAGACCCTGCCTGCCTGCCTGCTGTGGCCCGCTCCGCCGTCCTGGGGTGACCCCCCGGAGCCCGTGGCCTTGATTGCTGGCCTTTTACTGCGTGGCTGGTGAGGGCGTGAGACCCGCGACGATGGCCACGAAACAAGATGGCGATCGGTCGAAGGCCAAGTCGACCCGGCGTGGCGCCGCACATCAGGCCAACGTCATGGACCGCTACACCCTCCCAAAGGGATCTCCCGGTGGATCGCACAAGTCCTCTGAGTGCCCCCCGGATGCCCCGGCTTTGCCCACAGATCTGACCCTGCGGGACGTCATGGGCGCCATTGCTGAGATGAAGGCCTCGGTGGGCCAGCGGTTTGACACCTTAGCCCATAAAATCGACGCGGTCCTCGTTGATGTCAACCTGGTGAGAGCGGATCTCTCGAAGACTAACGACCGGGTCGATTCTTTGGCCCACACCGCGTCGGGCCTCACGACTGAGGTGGCGGCCCTTCAGACGGAGGTGCACCGGCTTCGTCAGGCGAGTGCGCTCATGGATCGGCGCCTGGAGGATTCCGAAAGCCGGGCCCGGAGGAATAATATCCGCATCATCGGAGTACCTGAGGGACGGGAGGAGTCGGCGGCGGATCTTTTTGTGGAGGACCTGATCACTACCCATCTCCAGCCTCGGGGATTGAGTAAATTCTTTGCCGTGGAGAGGGCTCATAGGGTTCCCGGGGGAAGGCCGAAGATCGGAGCCCCTCCACGGCCTCTTATTGCCCGTATTTTCAATTTTCGGGACAGGGACGCTATTCTGCAAGCCTCCAGGCTGCAAGGGCCGCTTAAGCTGGAGAACATGGAGGTGAACTTTTATCCGGACTTCACCCAAGCGGTCCAGAAGCAGAGATTGAGCTTCCTGGGCGTCAAGCGGCGGCTTCGGGACATGAACTTAAAGTACGCCATGCTCTTCCTGGCCAGGCTGCGGGTGGAGGTAGATGGTCGCACTCACTTTTTTGACCGTCCTGAAACGGCCGGGGACTGGCTGGACACTTTGGCTGGGGGTCGGGATCGGGATGGCGGGGGGGGGGGGCTGCGGGAGGAGAGGGCCCACTGGACCGGGACTGAGGTGCTGATACTGGGACTCACTCTGGGCGAAGATGCGGCCACTTTCGGCCAAGCTTAGGGTCTCGTGTTGTTTGTACTTGTTCTCCCTCCTTTGTAGGTGGTGCGGGGTCTCGAAGGGGTACTCTTTCCTCCTCTAGGGGGTTTACCTAGTTTCCGTTATATAGGGGCGACAGGCACACTGCAAGTTGGGGGGGCTGTCTGGGCTCATGCAGGGGTGCAGGGAGGGGGGAGTTTTGTTGGGGCGGTTGGGTTGGGGTGGGGTGTTGTTTAGTTGTACTACAAGGCAAAAGTATTGTTGTGCTATTCCTAAAGTGCTCTCGGGGGGACGAATGATTGCTTTCGTTTATGATGGGGGGTAGGGGACTGAGTCTTTTGTCCTGGAACGTTAATGGACTGGGGGACAGGATAAAACGAGGTGTGGTCCTGCAGTTCTTGAAACGAATTTCACCAGACATAGTTTTTCTGCAGGAGACGCACCTCATTGGCAACTCCTTTCGTGCTATGAACCGACGGGGCTACCGCCTTCTGGCCCATTCGGGCTTCACGTCCGGTTCAAGGGGTGTGGGCATCATGGCCAAGACCTCGCTCCCGCTGGAAGTTGATGAGGTGATCCATGATGACAGGGGACGTTACACGGTTCTGGTGGGTAGAATGGAGGGCAGAGTGATTGTCTTTGTTTCTGTTTATGTCCCGCCAGGGTTGCAGGCGACCACCTTTGCGGATCTGGGGCGCCTCCTCCTTGGCCTTCCGGAGGGGATTCTAGTGGTTGGGGGGGATTTTAACGCTGTGGTTTCCGGAACTGTGGACCGTCACCCCCCTAGGGATCTCCCCCGTGCCCAGGCGTGGTTGTCTGGCCTCTTGGACACCTTGGGGCTAGTGGATTGTTGGCGTTTGAAACATCCTACGCAGATACATTACACCTTTCATTCCGGGGCCCATGGTAGTCTCTCAAGGCTAGATTATGTCCTGGTGCCGGCGGCGCATGCGGGGAGGGTCGGGGAGGTGCGCCATTTAGCGCGGGGTATTTCAGACCACTCCCCGCTCTTGTTGCACTTCGATATTCTTCCGAGGGGAGAGGGTAGGGTGGTCCCGATTAATCCCTGGTACCTGCGTGACCCCACCATTCGCGCAGAGTTGGTTAAGTCCCTTAAGCGATATTTTGACGACAACGTGGGGTCTGTGTCATCGGCGATATCGCTGTGGGAGGCATTTAAGACGGTGATTCGGGGGGATGCCCTGTCCCTTATTTCCTATTCCCGGAGGCGCGAGCGGGAGGAGGTGACCCGTGTTGAAACTGAAATCACTGAGTTGGAGGGTGACCTCGAATGTGGGGTGACGGATGACAAACTGCATGTTCTCCGACTCAAGCAGGCGGCCTATAAGGCCCTCGTCGCGGAGGCGGCCAGGGGCCTTAGTAGAGAGCAACAGGGGAGACTGTATGATGTGGGTGCAGGGACATCTTAAGGATTTTGGGGGCCCTGGGCCAAACATATTTTGGGGGCCCCTGTTCGGAACAGCTTTGAATTTATGATCCAATTTGAGCCCCTGTTTCCCACGCAGTTTCTGCTTCCTCAGCTGCGTTAGCGATCCAGTTTGCATCATAGGCATTAGCCTATATATTCCTGATGTAAACGGACGCGCGCAGCTGACAGCGGTAGGATTTAGTGTTTCCTGCCCTGCTATATTAATACTTTTTAAATTGTATATGTGTGGCTGAATTACTCTGTGCTTTTTAACAATTTCTTCTTCCTACGCACACTTGCACTTTTATTGATTCTGCTTGCCTACACATCCTTAGCTGCTTTGATTCACATCTTGCTTTTCCTCCAGTCCTGGTCCGCTTCGGCTGATACTCCGATTGTGCGAAAGGCTGGGGCTACTATCGGGCTCCTCACTTCTGGCAACGCAGTTTCCACTTCCTCAGCTGCGTTAGCGATCCAGTTTGCATCATATGCATTAGCCTAAATATTCCAGATGCAAACGAACAAACGCAGCGAGCGCGCCAAAGGTGAGTTTCTTCCACTATATTATAATAGAAAAAAACTGCTTAGCCTTAGGCGGCTACCATTATGTCAGTGTACAGCGGCTGATCCGAGCTTGGAGGTAGACTTTCGATGCAATAAGTGCAACTGTCTCTCTTCCAGCCCAGGAATCTCGCACCCAAGATCCTCCCACGCAACAATAAGTGTAAAAACAATAAGAAAATAGAGGACTTAAAGGCCACCCTTTAAAATTGTCACTCTATGCAAAAGAATGAACCACACATTTATGGCCTACTTTTAGACGAACAGCCTAATTTTTTATTTCTCACTGAGAGCTGGCTGTCTTAAGCCTCCAACCCTACTATCACATCGGCCATCCCTACGGGTTATAAAATCCTTAGGAGAGATTGGGATGGGGAAGGTGTCGCCATAATTTACAATCAGAAACTAGACTGCTCTCCCATCCTGATGGAAAACATCGAGAGCGCAGAGTCCTTAGGCTTCCGCCGTACCTTATCCCCCCATCATAGCACAGCTGGTTTTCTGAGTTACAGACCTCCCAGTGAAATTGGAAATTTTATTACTACGCTTAATACAGCCACCACCTCCCTGGCCTTAAAATACAACAACTGGCTTATTCTGGGAGATTTCAATATACATATGGACAATGGAAAAGACCCTCAAACAATTTCCTTGTTGGACACGCTGCAGGCCTGCAACACTTTTCCATCTATTTCTTCGGCCACCCATGAGAAGGGCCATACTCTAGACCAAATCTTTCACAACTTTGACATATCAATAAGCTTACCTCTTCCCATTATCTGGTCTGACCACCTCCTATTAAAATTTGTAATTCCCAACTCTGCCACAGCCCTCGGGCTAACGCAGGGCAGAGGAACCTTAATTACAGGACGTTCCATAAAATATCTATCCCAATTTTAGCAGATGACCTCGGTCATTTCTCACCGGAGCTGTCTGGCTTCCCCGACTCGGACACCCTCTCAATAGATTCCTGGCTCCGAAACAACATTGATGCAGTGGTACCAGTCGTTTCCTGCTCCTCAAAGAGTTCGGCCCCACCAGCTACATGGTTTAATGATTCCCTCAGATCTAGCAAAAGAAATTGTAGAAAAATGGAATGGAAATGGCGTAAATCCTATCCACCTGAGGACAGGAAGGTGTATAAAGACAACTTAAAAGCTCATTACATTCTCGTGAAGGCAGCCAAGAAAAACATCTTTCAAACCAAGACAGAAATTGCCCAAAATAAGTGTAAGGAAATCTTTAGTATAGTTAAATTCTTTACTGCCCCGAAAGCCGGCACAAAGGAAGAGCCGTGCACGGAAGAATGGTCTAAGCAAATAGCTCAATTCGTCCACAAAAAGATCTCCGTTATTCAACATGCCTTCACTAACAGCTCAAAGGAAGAACTGGCCTTCTACCTTCGTTCTAATAGCATATTTCACCTCTTGGATCCCCCATCTTCACTATCTTTCCCTGAGTTTCAGCTTGAAGAGTCACTGACCCTTCTCCAAAGCATTAAGTCTGGCTCTCCTACCGACCCATGTCCAGCGAATATCCTGAACCTATTAGCTCCCACCATAAACCCCACTGTAAACCAGCTCATTAATGCTTCCCTCACCTCAGGCAACATTCCGAAATTATGGAAGAATGCTAAGATTCTTCCACTGATAAAAAAGGCTAAGGCCAAACCGACGGACCCTACCAACTACAGGGCAATCTCCCTTCTTCCGGCCCTCTCCAAAGTATTAGAGCTGCATGTTAACCAGGCTCTCCAAAAATACATTGAAGATGGGAAGCTCCTTCATGAGTCCCAATCCGGTATTAGGGCTAACTACAGTACGGAGACCGCGCTGCTGGAAGTGACTGAATTTCTCAAGGGTAAGCTGGACCAGGAAGACAAGGCTGTTCTGATACTGCTCGATCTGTCGGTGGCCTTCGATACGGTCCCAGATGAGAGGCTCCTGGAGAGACTTGCTAACATCGGCCTGGGGGGACCACTTTAACATGGATGTCATCCTTCTTGGCAAATAGATCTCAGGACATCTGGCTCCCCCCTTTCTCATCCCCGGTTCAGGCCATGAATGTATGTGTCCCTCAGAGCTCCATTCTCAGTCCTACCCTTTTTAATATATATCTATCCCCCCCTTGCATTTCTGATAGAGGAAGAGGGCGCCAAAATTGTTTCCTATGCTGATGACACTCAGCTGATTTTTACGTGTGAGAAAGGAACCGACTTTGACGGGACAATGATTAGGTCTTGCCTCACAAAGTTATTTTCTTTGGTAATCCAGAAACACCTGACTGGAGCTCTTGGTGGCCATAAGATCTGCCGCCCCTGCCCGCGGAAAAGGAGAAAATAAAAAACTTAGGAAATGTCATAGACAAGACACTCTCCATGTGCTTTCAAATCTAAAATCTAACTGGCGTTTGCTTTGGCATACTCCAAATTCCTGCCACTGTTACCGCTTGAGAGCAGAAAGATCGTGCTGCAGGCTCTGGTGACATCAAAGCTTGACTATGTCAACAGCTTGTACCTCAGTCTTCCCAAATTCCTTATCCAGCGCCTACAAGTGGTACAAAACGCGGCGGCCAGAGCCTTCCTGAGACCTAAACCCAGATCTAGTATGACCCCTATTCTTAAGTCTCTACACTGGCTCCGCATAAAAAAACGGATCGACTTCAAAGCGATGACCATCTTCTTTAAAGCTTTCCCTGGCTCAGGAGCCGGCTACCTAAATAAGCACGTTAATCGCTACACAACGTCTGGCAATCGTGCCTAAAATATGCCGTGTCCGCACTGGAGGCAGATCCCTCTGCTTTCTAGGCGCAAAATTGTGGAATAGCCTCCCTGAGTCTCTGAGACTAACCACAGACCTACTCTCTTTCAGGAAAAACCTGGCTTTTTAATAACTGATGGGTCTTTTACGCACATTTTCCTCCCGCTGTCAAGTGCCAGGACACTCTAGTCTGAGTAGCTGCACGATTTATTAAATACACTATTTCATTTCATTAGGGCCCTGACAGTGCAAAGGAACACTTGTTCAAATTCTAAGGGCCTTATTTATGAGGCCTTGCTTCACTTTTATGCTGTGGGTGCGTCACTTTTGCGACGTACCGGCAGCCTAAAAAATGTGCCATGTTGCCCCCTATTTACAAAGTGACACATCTAGGCAGATGCGTCACTTTGTAAAGCCCTGCACCACATTATACCTGCGCCAGGTATAATGTATGCAGGGTGGGTGTTGCCCCGCAAAAAGCTTTGTAGAAGTGACGCATTGAAATCTATGAGAACTCAGTGCGCCACAATATCTTGCACCAGCCTCACAGCAGGTGTAATACTGATGCAGGCAAGCCCCATGTGAAAGGACACATTGCTGGAGTTGCGTCTATTTTCAGACACACCCCAGCAATGCATCACTTTTGCGCCTACAGATATGTCAGAAATACTGACGTATCTGTAACTCCTTGCAACATGATGCATCATACAGTAAATTTGACGCATCCATCATGCGATGCATCACTTCTCATAAATAAGGCCCTAAATGTGTTTACATCTAATATTCAGGGATAGTTATGTGTGTTTTAAATATTGTAACACAGCAGCAGCTCACCAAAATAACTGCAAATAATTTCTGTGATGCCCTCCCATTTCTTATATGTTAGGCCTTGTGTTGATCTAAAAGACACTTTTTTTGTATGTATATTGCATGAAACAAGCCCAACATTTCTCTGCAAAATGCCTGTACTAGACTTTCACACATCAAGTACATGAAAATAAATTAAAGGAAAACAGTATTCAAAACAATCTGTTTAAGCAATATTCAAGGTCATTAGGGCAAAACTCTGAGAACAGAGCTGACTTTGTCAGGGGGCCCCCTGAAAGGCTGGGGCCCTGGGCCAGAGCCCACTTTGCCCATGCATTAAAACGTCTCTGTGTGGGTGATAAGGCTGGGAAATTGATTGCAGGGCTGGATAAAAAGGAGTGAGCGAGTCGAGTTGTCCCGTCGATTGAGAGGCCGGATGGTGTGTGTGTCACTGAACCTGAAGACATTGTAGATTGCTTCGCAGACTATTTCCGTAGGGTGTATTCCCCGGTGTCCTCCCGCTCGGAAGAGGATTCCCATGTTCTGCTTAGAGATATCGCGCTGCCTTCCCTTTCGGAGGAGGACAGGGTGTCGTTGGACGCCGCCCCGACCTCTGAGGAAATTGCCCTCGCCATACGTTCGGTCGCCTCCGGCAAGGCAATGGGTCCTAATGGTCTTCCCATCGAATTGTACAAGCTGCGACCGGACACGCTGGCGCCGCATCTCCGTGCTATGTTCCTTGCGGCCCGCTCCGCGGGTTCCCTCCCGCTGGACCAGCGCCTGGCTACTATCGTGGTTATTCATAAGGAGGGGAGGCCAAGGGACCGGGTCACATCCTACCGGCCTATTTCGCTGTTGAATGCAGAGCCCAAAATTCTCGCCAAGGTGTTGGCTAATCGGCTGGTTGGCGTGGTGTGCGATTTGATTCACCAGGATCAGTCCGGCTTTATCCCTCACCGCAACACGGCGCTTAACCTGCGGCGCTTGCATGGGGTGCTCGCGCGTGTCCCGTTCATACGGGAGCCGGCCATTTTGGCGTCCCTGGACGCCACTATGGCGTTTGACACACTTGAGTGGCCATATATTTGGGCGACGCTCGCGAAGTTCGGGTTTGGCCCGGGATTCATCGGTTGGGTGAAACTGTTGTACTCTGGACCGCTGGCGCAGGTGGTTGTGAACGGGAGAGTGTCGGCTCCGTTTGAGCTGGGCAGGGGCACGCGGCAGGGCTGCCCGTTATCGCCGCTCCTTTTCGCGCTTGCTTTGGAGCCCCTGGCGGAGTGGCTGCGGTGGCATCCTTCTATCCGTGGTCTCCGATGGACCCCCGAGTATGAGGACCGCGTATCTCTATACGCTGATGATATTCTCCTGTACTTGACTTCCCCACGTGAATCGCTGATAGTACTGGTGGATGTATTGCACTCATTTGGCCTCAACTCCAGCCTGGTCATCAACTGGGCTAAATCATGTGTGTATGTTCTCACGGGGGAGGATCCTATCCTTCCGCGGGGTTGTCCTATCCAGATCGCCCCGCGGGGATTTAAGTACCTGGGTGTCTTCATTACCCTGGACGCGGAGGCCCGATACAAACAGAACTTGCTTCCCCCCCTCCAGCGCCTGAAGGAGGACGTCACGCGCTGGGGGCGCTTGCCGCTCTCGCCGCTCGGCCGGGCGGCATTGTTTAAGATGATGTCGCTGCCACGCTTCCTGTATGCTTTACAGAACACAATGGACGTTGTCCCGGCGCGCTACTTTCGTGAGGTGGAGAGTTTGCAGCGCCGACTGTTCTGGGAGGGCAGGCCGCGTATCGCCCTGGCGAAGCTGACGCTCCCGTGGTACGACGGGGGGGTCGCCCTCCCTGATATCAAGCGATATTACTGGGCCTCCCAGCTGGCTGCGATCAATCACGGCCTTTACGGGCCAGCTCTCAAACCGGCCTTTGAGATGGATGAAATGTTATTGCCGGGTGGTGACTATAATCGGGCGCTTTATTCGAGCTCGCTCGACGCACGTCTGACGGGCCCCACGCGGGTCATGGTACGAGTGTGGCACGCGGCTAACGTGGCGATGGGGTGGAAGGATCGCTTCACCCGGGCGACGCCACTATACGCATCCGAGAGGCTGGGCTCCTTGTGGACCTCGAAGGGCTTTGAGAAGTGGGACATGATAGGCATCAGCAGGGTGGGCGATCTCTGGACGAGGGGGGGATTCAAAACGTTCGACGTGCTGCAGACAAAATTCCAGCTGCAGGACAGGGAGTATTTTCGATATCTGCAGATCTGTCATGCGTTGTGCTCCGTATTTCCGGACGTTGCATCCATCCCGGAGTACTCCCCTCTGGAGGATAGAGTGCTAGATGGGCATGTCCCGGACGGCACGATTTCATTAATTTACAAAAAGCTCATTAATGACCGTTCGGGACTGCTGACTGGCCTTCGCGAGGCGTGGGGGGCTGATGGATTGGAGCTGGATGACGAGGACTGGGTGTCTGCGGTGGCCTCCCCGAAAGAGGTGGCCATACCGGCCCGCCTTCGCTTCGTCCAGCTCAAGATACTCCATAGGGTCTATGTTACGGGACCGAGGCTGATGCGTATGGGCTATGCTGTGGACGGGTTGTGCAAGCGTGGGTGTGGTTCTTTGGGGACCTTTCTCCATATTTTGTGGGAATGCCCGGAGGTGGTGCGATTCTGGCGTGGTGTGCATGAGGTTTTGCAGGTAGTTACGCATGTGCAGCTGCTGCCTGAGGCGAGGAGATGCCTTTTGAACGTGTGGGAGCCAACCGACTATTCAGTGCCGCAGACGTGGTGGGCGACTCTGGGATATATGGTAGCCAAACGTGACATTGCGCAATTGTGGGGCTCCCAGAGGTCGCCGACCGTCTCGGCGTGGAAGGACAACATGGACTGGTGTATGTTTCGGGAAAAGGTCGTGTATGTTGCGAGAGGTAAGCCTGGGAAATGGATGAAAGTGTGGGGCCCCTGGAACGCCTACCGTGGGGGAATCTGTACCCCGCCGCTATTGCCTGATTCGTCACCGGCCCCGTCTCCTTAGCCTGTTTGTCTTCCCGGTGCTGGGCTGTGAGTCTACTTAGTCCCCGTCCTGACCTTCCCCCCTTCGATATCCCTATGGGTCAGCGGGGTCCCCCCCCCCTAGGGGAGCACATGCTGTTATTTCTGACTGTGGGTTGCCTTGTGGACTTATTTTTTGTTGGTTATTTATATAAAAATGAAGCCGTTGTGTGGGGTCCGGATGGTGTGGCTATCAACGCCTCTTTTAACTACTGTGAATTTCCTTCTGCCGCAGCGTGCGTTCTACTGTCTGTATTATATGCTCCTTCTGTCTGCTAGCGGCCGGCCTGGAGGTTGTAGGCCCATCTTTGTATATTTTTTGGATTATGTAATAAACGGCTTCAAAAAAAAAAAAAAAAAACAATGGAAACAGCTGCATGAAGAAACCACACTAACAGTGGAAACTGCTGTAAGAACCACCCTAACAGTGGAAACTGCTGCAAGAAGAAACCAAATTAACAGTGGGAACTGCTGCAAGAAGAAACCACTCTAACAGTGAAACTGATGCAAGAAGAACCCACACTAACAGTGGAAACTGCTACTAGAAGAAACCACACTAAAAGTGGAAACTGCTGCAAGGAGAAACCACAATAACAGCTGAAACTGCTGCAAGAAGAAACCAAATTAACAGTGGAAACAGCTGCAAGAAGAAACCACGCTAACAGTGGAAACTGCTACTAGAAGAAACCACTCTAACAGTGGAAACTGCCTTAGGAAGAAATTGCTCTAACTGTAGAAACTGCTACAAGAAGAAACCACACTGACAGTGGAAACTGCTGCAAGAAGAAACCACACTAACAATGGAAATTGCTGCAAGAAGAAACCACACGAACAGTGGAAACTGCTGCAAGAAGAAACCACACTAACAGTAAAAACTGTAGCTAGAAGAAACCACACGAACAGTGGGAACTGCTGCAAGAAGAAACCCCACTAACAGTGGATACCGCTGCTAGAAGGAACCACACTAATAGTAGAACCCGCTTCAAGAAGCAACCAAATTAACAGTGGAAACCGCTGCAAGAAGATACCACACTCATAGTCGAAACTGCTGCAAGAAGAAACCACACGAACAGTGGAAACTGCTACTAGAAGAAACCACTCTAACAGTGGAAACTGCCTTAGGAAGAAATTGCTCTAACTGTAGAAACTGATACAAGAAGAAACCACACTGACAGTGGAAACTGCTACAAGAAGAAACCACACTAACAATGGAAATTGCTGCAAGAAGAAACCACACGAACAGTGGAAACTGCTGCAAGAAGAAACCACACTAACAGTAAAAACTGCAGCTAGAAGAAACCACACGAACAGTGGAAACTGCTGCAAGAAGAAACCCCACTAAGAGTGGATACCGCTGCTAGAAGGAACCACACTAATAGTAGAACCCGCTTCAAGAAGCAACCAAATTAACAGCTGAAACTGCTGCAAGAAGAAACCAAATTAACAGTGGAAACAGCTGCAAGAAGAAACCACGCTAACAGTGGAAACTGCTACTAGAAGAAACCACTCTAACAGTGGAAACTGCCTTAGGAAGAAATTGCTCTAACTGTAGAAACTGCTACAAGAAGAAACCACACTAACAGCGGAATTTTCTACAAGAAGAAACCACACACACAGTGGAAACTACTTCAAGAAGAAATCGCTCTAACAGTAGAAACTGCTGCAAGAAGAAACCACACTAACAGTGGAAACCGCTGCAAGAAGAAACCACATTAACAGTGGAAACTGCTGCAAGAAGAAACCACACTAACAGTCGAAACCGCTACTAGAAGAAACCACACTAACAGTGAAAACTGCTACAAGAAGAAACCACACTAACAGTGGAAACTGCTGCAAGACAAGAAGAAACCACACTAACAGTGGAAACAGCTGCATGAAGAAACCACACTAACAGTGGAAACCGCTACTAGAAGAAACCACACTAACAGTGAAAACTGCTACAAGAAGAAACCACACTAACAGTGGAAACTGCTGCAAGACAAGAAGAAACCACACTAACAGTGGAAACAGCTGCATGAAGAAACCACACTAACAGTGGAAACTGCTGAAAGAAGAAACCACACTAACAGTGGAAACTGCTGAAAGAAGAAACCACACTAACAGTGGAAACTGCTGCAAGAAGAAACCACACTAACAGTGGAAACTGCTACTAGAAGAAACCACTATAACAGTGGAAACTGCTGCAAGAAGAAACCACACTAACAGTGGAAACTGCTGCAAGACAAGAAGAAACCACACTAACAATGGAAACAGCTGCATGAAGAAACCACACTAACAGTGGAAACTGCTGCATAAAGAAACCACACTCACAGTGGAAACTGCTGAAAGAAGAAACCACACTAACAGTGGAAACCGCTGCAAGAAGAAACCACACTAACAGTGGAAAGTGCTACTAGAAGAAACCACACTAACAGTAGAAACTGCTGCAAGACAAGAAGAAACCACACTAACAATGGAAACAGCTGCATGAAGAAACCACACTAACAGTAGAAACTGCTGCATAAAGAAACCACACTAACAGTGGAAACTGCTGAAAAAAGAAACCACACTAACAGTGGAAACTGCTGAAAGAAGAAACCACACTAACAGTGAAAACAGCTGCACGAAGAAACCACACTAACAGTGGAAACTGCTGAAAGAAGAAACCACACTAACAGTGGAAACTGCTGCAAGAAGAAACCACACTAACAGTGGAAACTGCTACTAGAAGAAACTACTATAACAGTGGAAACTGCTGCAAGAAGAAACCACACTAACAGTGGAAACTGCTGCAAGACAAGAAGAAACCACACTAACAGTGGAAACTGCTGCAAGACAAGAAGAAGGAGTAGTTTCTTTTCTGTAACTCCAGTTCTGTAGTAGGGGTATCTCTGTTATAGTCATAATCTAGAGAATAGTCCCGCCCATGGGCGTGGACCCCGGAGCAATAAAAATAATCTCTTAAATTGTCAAGCCATGCAGACCTGCATCTACACTTAAGAGAGAATTTCAAAGACAGATAATGCAGCCTATATCCACAGGCTACACTGTCCAGTACTTCAACTAGAAAAATTCCACCAACAACCACCAACAGCACTGCCTGCCCAGCTTTTTCCACAGAGAAAAACCTGCCTCTTCCAGCAAAAGCCTCTGGAATGATAGAGAGGAAGGAATGGACAGACCAGCCCCATAGGCTGGCATTATGTGGCTCAGAACAGGATACTGTGCCTTTAAGAAAACTTTCCAGAACTTTTCCAGTATCCCAAAATGCGCAGCAGGTCCCTTTTACTTTCAGTTCTTTTTGAAGGCGTAGCACGCCAGACCTGTAGCATTGCTTATATTAACCTTTATCTCTCCACCGGGGAGGCGGGCGGGCGGGCGCTTATGACTATAACAGAGATACCCCTACTACAGAACTGGAGTTACAGAAAATAAACTACTCCTTCTGTAGTAGGGGATCTCTGTGTATAGTCATAATCTAGAGAATAGAATGGCAACCCCAT
Source organism: Triturus cristatus (assembly GCF_964204655.1). Classification (NCBI taxonomy): domain Eukaryota; kingdom Metazoa; phylum Chordata; class Amphibia; order Caudata; family Salamandridae; genus Triturus; species Triturus cristatus. The sequence continues at coordinate 47,882,738 of NC_140589.1, forward strand.
CCCCACACCAAAACTGTGGTGGAGAAGATTACAAAATAATACCACTACTGTGCGAACAAATTTCGCAGCGAAGCCTGCCCAACCTGAGCATCTGCCCTGGAATCCGTGTCCAGACAGTAATGCGCAGAAAAGGTATGGACCGACTTCCAAGTGGCCGCCTTGCAGATTTCTGCAATCGGAACATTACGCAGCAAAGCAGTCGTGGCAGCTTTGCCCCTGGTGGAATGAGCCTTAGGTTTACCCCCTAAGGTCTTGTTAGCCTTTTGGTAACACAATTGTATACAGGACACAATCCACCGAGAGATGGACTGTTTGGAGGTAGCAAGACCGGTCCTGACTGATCCATAATTGATAAACAATTGGTCTGACCTACGAATATCTTTGGTCTTATCAAGATAAAACTTCAACACCCTCCTAACATCCAGGGAATGTAGAGACCTTTCCGCTGGAGAAGAAGGATTCTGAAAAAACGTAGTAAAGTTATGGTCTGGTTGACATGAAAATCAGATATAACCTTAGGAAGACATTTAGGGTGAGTACGCATAACAACCTTAGCAGCATGAAATACCATATAAGGTTCTTCGCAACACAACACCTGAAGTTCACTCACCCTGCGGGCCGATGTAATGGCCACTAGGAACGCCGCCTTCCAGGACAGGTGCTGCAACGAAGCCTTGTGAATAGGTTCAAAAGGCTCCTTCATCAATCTGGACAGCACCACATTCAACTCCCATGAAGGCGAGGGAAGTCTGACAGGAGGGAACACTTTCTTCAAGCCTTCCAAAAAATCCTTGATCACAGGGATCTGAAAGAAAGAAGTCTGTGAAGGACATTTCCTGTAAGCAGTCAAAGCAGCGAGATGGACCTTAATGGAATGGAAATTAAGGCCAGACTGCGCCAAATGCAAAAGGTACGGAAGGATGACATCTTCCTTACATGTCGTCGGGTCAAACTGTTTGGACTGGCACCAGATGCAGAACCTCTTCCACTTGTAAGCATAGGACGCTCTAGTGGAAGGTCGCTTAGCCTCCTTCAATATATCCATACAATCTGCAGGCAGATTCAAATGGCCATATTGCACTATCTCAGGAGCCATGCCGCCAAACTCAAAGACGAGAGGTTGGGGTGCACCAACTGCCCCCCGAACTTTGTGAGAAGGTCCGGCCTGCACGGCAGCCGTATGTGAGGAAGGAGAGACCGGTGAAGCAGGTCCGTGAACCACCCCTGTCTGGGCCATTCCGGGGCAATCAGGATCATCCGCGCCCCGGACTGGGACAGCTTGATGAGCACTGCCGGAATCAGGGGAATGGGTGGAAAAGCGTACAGAAAGCTGTTCGACCAGTCGATCCATAGCGCATTCCCCAGCGTCCCCCGCTGGTAGTACCTGGATGCGAAGTCTCGGCATTTGCTGTTTTCGGCGGTGGCGAACAGATCTACGTCTGGAGTCCTCCACCTTGCGAAGACGTCTCCTAGGACGTCGTCGTTTATGACCCATTCGTGGTTTTCCTGAATCAGTCTGCTCAGTGCGTCCGCCTGAGCATTCTGCACACCTGGCAGATGCGTGGCCGTAATCGTCAGTCCTCGGGCCAGAAGCCAGCGCCAGATCGACTGCGCCTCCTGCGACAGCGTGCGTGATCTCGACCCCCCCTGCTTGTTGAGGTAATACATCATGGTCGTATTGTCCATCTGCACAAGCAGCGAGTTGGTCTGGAAGGACGGATGTAAGGCCTTCAATGCCAAGTGAACGGCTCTGAGTTCCAAGAATTTGATGTGGTACGTCGACTCTAACGGGGACCACCTCCCTTGTATCTGTAAGTGTCCGGAATGCGCTCCCCAGCCGTGGAGAGACGCATCCGTCACGATACTCTGCGTGGGAATGTCCTTGTGGAGATTGCCCGTCGAACACCACCACTTCAGCGACTGAAGAGCATGCAGAGACAGCCGTATCTTGTCGTCCCAAGAACCTGTCCTCTGATCCCACTGATCCTCCAAGCACTCCTGCAGTGGTCTCATGTGCAGCCGTGCGTGAGGTGTGAGGAAGATACATGAGGCCATCGTTCCCAGCAGCGAAGACACCTTCCTCACTGTCGTCGATGGGGCGGCCATAAGATCCTGAGCCTTCCGAAGGAGTGATAACCGTCTCTCCTCTGAAGGAGACACGCTTGCTGACAGCGTATTGATGGAGGCCCCCAAGTACTGTATGCACTGGACCGGAGTCGGGACAGACTTGGACATATTGACGTGCAACCCCAGCTTGTTCAAGAGAACGCACGTCTTCTGGAAGTGCGCTTGTGCTTCCGAGAAGGAGGCGGCCTTGATCAACCAATCGTCCAGGTACGGGTAGACAAATACCCTGTTCTTCCTCCAGTGTGCGGCTACCACCGCCATGCACTTCGAGAAGGTCCTGGGCGCAGACTTCAGCCCGAATGGCAGTACTGTGTATTGATAATGATTGGCGCCGACTTGGAACCGCAGGAACTTCCTGTGTTTCCGTGCAATGGGCACATGGAAGTACGCATCCTGTAGGTCTATGGCACAGAGCCAGTCTCCCCGTTGCAGCGGAGGGTAAATCGGATGCAACGATAACATGCGGAATTTCTCTCTGCAAATCCATTTGTTTGCTTGCCGCAAATCCAGAATGGGCCTGAACTCGTTCTTGTCCTTCTTGCGAACCAGGAGGAACCGAGAGTACAGACCTCTTCCCCTTTGAGACAGAGGTACGTCTTCCACCGCCTTCTTCCTCAACAGGGTGTCTGCCTCTGCCTGGAGCTCTCGCAGTTGATACTGTGAGCTTACCGGCGGAATCGCTGGAGGCGGACTAATGAACCGAAGACCGTATCCATTGCAAACAATATTCAGCACCCACTTGTCCCGAGTAATTTTTCTCCACTCTGCCAGAAAAAATTGAACACTTCCCCCCACTGGAGTGGGTAACGGTTGCAGGGGAAGTAACCGCTCAGGGCCGAGACCCAGCCGGGCCCTTGGACGCTGTAGCGGACTGCTGGCCTCCTCTACCCTTCTGGCGCTTCTGGAAGGGTTTGCGGAACTGCTGCTGCTGTTGTTGCTGCTGCTGTCCCGAGGGCTGCCCACGCCCTCTTCCCGCCGCCCCGAACCGTCTCTGGAACGGGCGCTTTTTCCTTTCGGGCTTCTCCAACTCGACAGCCGTCAGGGTCTCCGCCTCCATCTTCATGCGGGCCATTTCGTCGTCCGCATGCTTGCCGAACAGGGTCTCCCCCGAGAAAGGTAGGTTGGCCACTCTTTGCTGTGCCTCCGGTTTGAGTGAGGTAAGGCGAAGCCAAGCGTGACGCCGTTGGTGGATGCCATGGCAATAGCCATGTGCCGCTAACAGAGACACATCGGCGCCGCGCTGATGATCTGATTCGAGACCAGCATCCCCTCACGCAAAGTCTCCAGAAAGTCCTCCTTCTTGTCGCGAGGCAGCAGCTCCGCATACTGCTGGAGAGACTCCCACAGGGCACGGCCGTAGCGCCCCAACAGAGCCCCGGCACTTGCCGCCTTCATGGTGGTAGAAGCCGTCCCACAGACCTTCCTGCCCGCCGAATCTAGCCAACGACTGTCCTTATCAGGCGGCACTGTCGAGGAAGGTGTGGTGGCATGCTGCTTCCTTGCCGCCGTCACAATGACCGAGTCCGGTTTCGGGTCCATCCTCAGAAAGGTCGGGTCCGAATTCGGCGCCCGATACTTCTTCAGGAGCCTAGAGGGGGCAGATTTCGTTACCGCCGGAGTGAGGAACAACTCCGTAGCGGGCTCCACCAATCCCGGCACTAGTGGTAGCAGGGGGCGAGACAGGTGCTTCTGGTGCAGTGTCTCAAAGATCACAGACGTCGCAGGTGTTGGAACCGTCACCGTGATCCCTAGTTTGGCAGCACTTCGCAGTAGTACCTCCTGGAAGGAGACGATATCGTCGACAGGTGACACTCCTGTCCTCGGTGAGTCCGACAGCGTCGGAGAGTAGTCCCTGACAGACGACTGGGCGCGGGATCTGGCGCTGCGCCTCCTGCGGCGTCGTCCAGATGTCGACGATGCCCGTCCACGGCTCCGTGACCTTCCTCTCCGTCCGGAGCGGGAGCGCGATCTGCGCGGCTGCGGCCGCTTCGGAGTCCTCTTCGGCGGCATCGGATACCGAGGCAACGACACCGACCGAGGCGGGGCCAAGGGTGGGCCCGACGGTGTGCGAGGCAGAATGTTATGCGGTGGAGGAGGAGAAGGTGGAGGGGACGGAGGAGGAGGAGGGGGAGGAGGAGGCGGCGGTGGTAGCGGTGGTGGTGGCGGAGGAGGCGTCGAGGGCTCCCTTGGCAAAGGTGGAAAGGGTGGCGACCTCGGCTTAGGAGGGGTATACACCACTGAGTACCCCGAGCCCGGTGACTCCGTTCTCTCCCCTTGTGACCCCGAGGAACTCCCGGCGCCAGGACTCCTCCCGCGCTGCCTCGACGGCGAACGCCTCTTCGACGGCGAACGCCTCTTCGACGGCGAACACCTCTTCGACGGCGAACGCCTCCTCGACGGCGAACGCCTCCTCGACGGCGAACGCCTCTTCGACGGCGAACGCCTCCTCGATGGCGAACGCCTCCTCGACGGCGAACGCCTGGGACAGATCCTCGACGTCGGGGATCCCCTCAACGGCGACCGTCTCCTCTTCGCCGACGGCTAACGGCGACCTCGCCTCGACGGCGAGCGCTGACGCCGGAGATGTTCTTGACGCCGAGGACTCGACGGAGAAGATGCTGATGTCGTCGACGGCGGGCTGCTCAGCTCCCTCGACGGCGAGCGTCGACGCCGTTTCTCCCCAGAGCCCTGGGGAGACGGCGAGCAGACTGCAGCCATCCCCCTCGATGCCGTAGTCGACGTTGACGGAGAATGGGGGCGTTTGCTGGGCTTCCTACCCCTGGGGAGCCCCCCAGGGGCCTCAGCATGGGCAGAATCAGCCCCTCCTGACCCACCTTGTGCCCTCAGCCTTCTGTCCTCCAGGCGAAGGAACCTGATCTTCATCCTTTCCTTCAGGGTCCTGGCTGAGAAGGATCGGCAAATGTCACACTCCTCTGGGATATGGGACTGGGGAAGGCAGACGATGCACACCCTGTGTGGGTCCGACTTGGCCTTCTTCCTCTCACACTCTGGGAACCTGTCAAACAAGCCAGGCATGTTGACCCACAAGAAGGAAGGCAGCAAGGTACGAAATCTATCACTTGAAAAGTGAACAAATCCAAAGAAACCCTTGAAAAGGGAGAGCTCAATGCTCCAGGGTCCTGCTAGCAGGAGCCGGAAAAAAGAACTGAAAGTAAAAGGGACCTGCTGCGCATTTTGGGATACTGGAAAAGTTCTGGAAAGTTTTCTTAAAGGCACAGTATCCTGTTCTGAGCCACATAATGGCAGCCTATGGGGCTGGTCTGTCCATTCCTTCCTCTCTATCATTCCAGAGGCTTTTGCTGGAAGAGGCAGGTTTTTCTCTGTGGAAAAAGCTGGGCAGGCAGTGCTGTTGGTGGTTGTTGGTGGAATTTTTCTAGTTGAAGTACTGGACAGTGTAGCCTGTGAATATAGGCTGCATTATCTGTCTTTGAAATTCTCTCTTAAGTGTAGATGCATGTCTGCATGGCTTGACAATTTAAGAGATTATTTTTATTGCTCCGGGGTCCACGCACATGGGCGGGACTATTCTCTAGATTATGACTATACACAGAGATCCCCTACTACAGAAACCACACTAACAATGGAAACAGCTGCATAAAGAAACCACACTGACAGTGGAAACAGCTGCATAAAGAAACCACACTGACAGTGGAAACTGCTGAAAGAAGAAACCACACTAACAGTGGAAAGTGCTACTAGAAGAAACCACACTAACAGTGGAAACTGCTGCAAGACAAGAAGAAACCACACTAACAATGGAAACAGCTGCATAAAGAAACCACACTGACAGTAGAAACTGCTGAAAGAAGAAACCACACTAACAGTAGAAGCTGCTTCAGGAAGAAATCAGTCGAACAGTAGAAACTGCTGCAAGAAGAAACCACACTAACAATGGGAACAGCTGCATGAAGAAACCACACTAACAGTGGAAACTGCTGTTAGACAAACATTTAATGAGAGTTCCTACATATTGCTCCATAGCAGAGAGCACTCTAGCACTGAAACTGCAGCACAGTCACCAGACAAAAGTCTGTAATGTTAGATGAAAGTAGAAGATGACGCATATGTAGCTACTGAGATTATCCAACTGAAAATCTCACAGCTTCACCATAAAGTGGCCTGGTGCTGAAAGAAGAGAGCAACTGGGGAACAACTGACAAGCCAAAAGAAGAAGAAAAACAAAGAGTTTTCTTTATTTGTGGAAGAGAAGATGGTTAAACGTGAGGTGGAGTGACAGAGGAAGTAAAATCCTGCTTCTTGACACAAGAAATGAAAGAGCACCACCACTTACATGTTTCTTCTGTATTTTGGGAATCTGAAGAAGGAGCCTGGAAGAAGAGCCAAGAGAACAAGAAAGTGCATAAGAGATCAATTTACTCTGCAAGGAGGCTGGACCCTGCGCATAGAAGGCCCTATCACAAAAGCAGAGACTTAAACAGGTCTCACTTCTCAATAGGAAGTCAGTGTGGCTGGCAGAGACCATCTGGTATAAGTAAATCATGGGGGAGCCTTAGAAGACACCTGGGAGCTGAATTCTGAAGCAACTGAAAATGAAGAATCATGCATTTTGGAAGACTAAGATAAACAGAATTAGCATAGTTAAGCCTAGAAAGTAAAATAGCTTGAATGATAGTTGTATTTATGGTAGTGGTTAGGAAGAATTATTGATCATTCTCAGGCAGAAAAAAGCTGGAACATACTTTGTAATTCTGACCAGAAAAGATAGCTGGTCGTCAAAAAGGACTCCCAGGTTTTTTGCAGAGAAAGTGGGTACAGACAGACAGCCTAACTCAGCCCCACGACAGCTCAGTGTCCACTGGTCGGGAGGATTGTTACTGATCAAATTTGAATTTTTTGTGCATTTAGCGTAAGGTAATTTTTATTCATCAACGAAGCCACCTTAGGAAGACAAAGGTACAAGGTATATTTCATAAGATGAGGAGATTGGCAAAGTCCTAGAAAAATTGTGCTATCTTATGCTATTTATTTATAGAGTGACAACATACGACAAAGCTTCTTGGTGCTAAACATGATAACTGGATTCAACTACTACTAACCTAAAATGGATTACAGGTTGAAAAGCAATTTCTTTTCCTGACACCAAACGAAAACAAGATTTTCTTTTGACCGACGGGCCAGAGTAGGTCTATTCCACTCTCTGGTGCTGCTATGGAGAAACTGCAGTCGCCAAAGAACATGCTCTCGGGACATCAAGAGGGAAGGGATTGGCAGATGTGAGCTTGTGAGATGGACTTTGTAAGGTGATTTTATTAGCTAAGAAAGCAGGTGCATTGGCCAGAGAGCCTTAAGTACAAGCATCATAGATCTAAAGATGATCGTAGAATTTATATGGAGCCAATGCGTATATCTCAACAGTGGAGTCAAATGGGCACATCTAGCTGGTTCGGTTGCCAAACGTGCTGCTTATTCTCAATAAGCTGAAATCGATGGAGAACGTTTTCAGGGGCAGCAAGACAGCATGCATTGGCATCGCTCGGCACAGCCTATATTGAACTGCAGCATTTACTACAGGAATATCGATATTAAATGATATCTAGGGCTAAATCATTTTTAAAGTTCTACCTGGAGGAAAACAATTTTGGGAAACTGTTGAAACATTAGCATCTAAATAAAGAAATAATCTAAAGAAAAAGATCCCTAGTAGTGCATTCATAAAGTGTATTTTGGCAGTTTATGCAATATCACTCACGCTTGATAATCTTCACCCAAATATGCTTCTGTTGCTCTCAGGGCAGGGTCTTTTCCCAAACATCTCGCAAAACATCTCTTCTTAGGCACTCCTATTGCTGAGACCAATTGGCTATGCCAATGCTTGTGTTTATAAGCAGAGGCTACTTTTAGATACGTAATTCGAAGGTTGAGATCCTAATTTTTTCCGCCGCTGTCTTTCTGCTATTTAAACATTAAGTTTGAGTTTTTGAGCTCTGAAGAGATTCATAGATTAATATTCTTTTTATGGACAAACTCTTTAGGATTCGGTAAGGCTGGAACGTGATGTGCACAGTAGTAAGCAAAGTGTGTAGATCTGAAGGTAGCACATTGTGGTTACAAGTTGTGTATTGAGGCAATCTCACTGGATAGGCTAACACAGCTGTTAGGTCATCAAGCGTGCACTTCAGTCAAGTATCAGAACCTGTAAACATCCTTCTTAAAATTGGAGATTATCAAGGATCTGTATAGTGAAAGATTCCGCCAGATTGCAGGTCCATGGAAGAGACACAGGAGAGATCTGGTCCATGGAAGAGACAGAGAAGAAATCTGGTCCGTGGAAGAGACATAGTAAAGATCTGGTTCATGGAAGAGACATAGGAGAGATCTGGTCAATGGAAGAGATATAGGGGAGATCTGGTCCATGGAAGAGATATGAGAGAGATATGGTCCATGGTAGAGACATGGGAGAAATTTGATCCATGGAAGAGACATAAGAGAGATCTGGTCCATGGAAGAGACATAGGCGAGATCTGGTCCATGGAAGAGGTATAGGAGAGATATGGTCCATGGAAGAGATATATGAGAGATCTAGTCCATGGAACATACATAGGAGAGATCTGGTCTATGGAAGAGACTTGGAGAGAACTGGTCTATGGACGATACATAGAAGAAATCTGGTCCATGGAAGAGACATAGGAGAGATCTGGTCCATGGAAAAGACATAGGAGAGATCTGGGCCATGTAAGAGACATAGAAGACATCTGGTCCATGGAAGAGACATAGGAGAGATCTGGTCCATGGAAAAGACATAGGAGAGATCTGGGCCATGGAAGAGACATAGAAGACATCTGGTCCATGGAAGAGATATAGGAGAGATCTGGTCCATGGAAGAGATATAGGAGAGATCTGGTCCATGGAAGAGATATAGGAGAGATCTGGTCCATGGAAGAGATATAGGGGAGATCTGGTCCATGGAAGAGATATAGGAGGGATCATTAAAAGAATGAGGCGGAGTCAGCTGGAGAACCGACCCATAAATTAAAGTTGAGTAAAAGATTAAAGTTTTCTTTCTGAAGGGTGAACACTGCAATTTTCTTTGCCAAAGTGGAGAGACGGATAGCGGCGAAGTGAGGTGGTCTATTGACTGAGATAAAAAAATAACTATTTCATAACAACTTTTATGCCTACTGCTAATAACTCGCAGCCCCAGCTAGGGCCAGTGCGGCTTCACTCAATTAAAAGCTCAATACGCAATCATCACAATTCCTACACCTTTCCTATCTGGTCTAGCCCGTTGAAAATTAACACTCCTGTAGCATTAAGTCATCCATAAAAGGAGTGATATCCTGAGCTAACCAAGTCTCCGTATGAAACAGTGATTCAATGCAGTAAAGTGAGGAAAGGCAGCAATCTCAGAAAGGTGTTTGGAAGCTGAGCGCCCATTACAGGGTACAGCTTTGAGCATGTGGGCTTGAGAGCAACCACTAAGCAAAATCAAAGAGACTTCACAAAGAAGCATTGGCAAATACATTCTTTCTGCCTTTCACAATTACTTGGTATCAGACAAAAGAGCAAACTTTTATGTGAAAAAAATATTAAAAACAAACATTGTAATGATTAAAATGTCACAGTGTTGAGGTAACAAGGTGTATTCATCAAGACAGTTAAACAACCGTGGATGATTTTAAAGCCACATGCCGCCTTATGAAATAACATATTAAACAGTGTTGTAAATCTCCCAGTTTGGGGGGAACAGGTCTGGTTAGATCTCCTACTCGCGAGAGAATAATGCGCGCGGCGCAACCGACGGGAAACATGAGGAGAAAATGAGGAATACAGACAGGTGTCTGTCACTATTCTCTATGACGAGTTAGGCTCAAACAGACTCAGAGCGTTATGAGTCAGACACCCCTGCCAGAGACACTCATCCCTGCAGAGGGAGCTACACACACAGTATATGCGCAGACCCTGGCCCTGGAAACAGTAAACACACACCGCTGTTGGTATTCTACTGTATACGATTATTTATTATGTACGATCAGCCACAGATCTTATGTTTCAGAAAGATGGTAATTACAATGGCAATCTCAGCAGTTATTAAATAAAATAGGAAAACCCAAAACATTTACCATCACATATTCTTACTTCCGCTGATGGAGGAGTCTAATCCATACCTGCATCCCTCAGAAAGCCGTCAGGCCCACCGTCACACAATGGCGACCTGGCATGTCCCCTCTCGTGATGAGTCTCCGTATCTACTCTGTGTCTACCCCTCTCAAGTTCCTCGGTCTCTTTATAGCTACCTTCCCAATGATTCTCTATGGAGAGGGGAGGCGGGACTTCTGCGCAGTCTCTTGTGTCATGAACATGAACAGTGTTTCTAATACAGCTGCATCTGTATATAAAACCCAGGCTCCTCCCTCTTTTAAAGCTCCTTGCTTGCAAGGCCGGATGCCCTGCAGTGCTCATCACTGCATCCAGTGCTCCGGACTGCACAACGGAAGATGGCTTTATGCTGTTACTGTTATTTTTGTTTCTGTGACTAAAGGCAACCTGCAGCTACATGAATGGGGCGATCTTGCACACGCTACCATTTAGAATATCATTCCTCCAGGCCCGAGTCTCATGCAGATACACCCTAAAAAGCTGGTGCCCTTCATGCTGGCATACAATGAGGTCTTGTTCTTTTTGTTTCACAATTCTTCATTGGAAGTTTAAAACAAAACAATGTATAGGGGAAGGAGGATCAGGGAACATAAGGAAGCATCTGTGAAACAGTAATACTGTACTGAGCAACACAATGCGAGGTGAAACAGAGGGCTAGGTACATAGCATGTGGTGTTCACACGAGACAGGAGCCCTTAAACGTCACGGAAGGGCCATTTCAAGGGGGATACGCAGGTACCTAAAGGGTCAGCGGGATGAAGGGGGGCCAAGAGATGTCACACGGCAAAAAAGAAACAAATAGAGGGAAAGCAAACATGGAATCCATACTCACATCCTCTGGCCGGGGAAGGGAGGGAGGGGAGAAAGGGAGAGAGTGGGAAGAGACGGGTGAAGAGAGGAAAAGGATGCGAGGCAACGATCAAATGAAATGTAGAAAATCAGGAGTGGGCGAGGAAAGTGGGGAAAGTCGGCACACCCCCTCAAGGATCATGACCAGGTGGGACATCCAGGGCAGTGTCAGTGTGATATAATATCCGGTCACACTTTTGTGGACTGGGGCACTCTCAATGAAGGGCTAGTGGGCTTCATCCAAAATAAAAGGTACCCAGGTGAAGAGGAAGGTCTCTGCCTTATCCTGTAGTTTAAAGATGACCCACTCATAGGAGGCAGTCTGAGCCAGTTGTTAATATTGATATCGATATACACAACAATACGTGAATGTTCAAAATTGAGATTGAATCATGTTGTCAAAAATCTCACAAGACGACCTCTTCATCAACCCCGTGTGAGAAATACGTTCTCAGGCAGGCTCTGTGACCAGGTCTGAGGCTACTAATTGACAGATCACAGGTGGTGTAGCACGTAACCAGTTGGACAAATTCACAAAAAGGAAAACCCAGATTAGTCCCACAGGAAGGCAGCATCACCGCAATGGTCCCAGGAGATTGGCCCTGTTGGACCTGGCCCTTTTGGCCGGATGGTCCCTAAACTTTTTGCCTTCCACCTGTACTTTTTCTGACCTGTTGTTGGCTATTCTATGACTCTGGGCACTTTACCACTGCTGTTCAGTGCTAAAGTGCATATGCTCTCCCTATGTAAAATGTATATGTTGGTTGGATTCCATGATTGGCTTATTTGGTTTACTATCAGACCCCAGTAAAGTGCACCAGGAGTGCCCAGGGCTTGTAAATACAAATGCTGCGGGTGGGCTTGCAGCACTGGTTGTGCCACCCACAGAAGCGGCCTGGTAAATTGTATCTAAGGTCTGCCATTGCAGAACCTGCGTGCAGTCTGGTGCTGTCATGCTGACTGCGCAAGTGCACCCACTTCCCAGTCCCTAAACCTTCCCTTAACTTCATATTAGTCACCCCTATGGTAGGCCCAAGGGCAGGGTGCATTGTAAGCATAAGGTAGGACAAGCCCTGATGGGTGTGGCATGTCCTAATAGTGAATTACAGCCATTTTCGTTTTTCACTATTGTAAGGCTACCCTGTTCTCATAGGCCAGAATCGGCTGTTAAGATTGTTACATCCTATGATCCTAACATGCCCATGGAACATGGTAGAAAATCGAGTTTAGTATGCCTGAACTCAGAATAATAAGGTATATCGTTCAGTAAGGTTTATTTTACTATTCTGTGTTTGCAAATACCACTTTTAGAAAGTTGGTATTTGCTTGCCTAACCATTTCAGCCCGCCTCTGCTATGATGTGTATCTGCCTGTCTGGTTTGTGTGAGTGACAGGGCTGGGGAATCCCAGAGGGCAGGGCTAGGTGGCCTGGTGGTGAATAGAGAGATTGACATCCAGATGGGTGGGAGGAGTGCACCTGAATTCTGAATAGGGATGTGCTCTGCCACCACAATGCTGGCTCCACCTCCTGTGGAGCTGCTGATGTCTCTGCCCTGCACCCTGAATAGAAAGGCAGAGTCATGTCAACAAAGTGCTCAAGAACTGGTTTGGACTGGGCAAAGGCCCCTCTACCCCAGAGGAACAAAGGAAATAGGGATATAAGTATTGGGACCCTGCTCCCAAGAAATTAGATCCTGCTTGACAAGAAGAACCTCTGCCTGAGGAGAAGGAACTGGGAAAGCTGTAAGGAGGAGTACTGTCCCTGACCTGGGGGATTGGCCTGCAGTGGTTGCCTTGCTGCTGAAAGGAGAGGAGAAAAGACTACAAAGACTTTATTTCAACTTGTACTTAAAAGATCTCCAAGGGCTTGTGCTGAGCTTGCCCCCTGAACGAAGTCCCAGGACCAGTGGACTTCACCCCCAGCTCCCCAGAGTCTTTTGGAAGTGCCTGCTGCTGTTGTTGGGCCTTCTGAGGGACTGCGTGTCGCAAGGAGCTGGAAGCGCGACTCGAGAAGGAGAAGCGTGCCGCTGTCGGAGCTGTTGTCGTCGCATCTCGCAAAGGGTGTCGCCGCTGCAGCATCGCATCGAGCGGAAGCGTCTCGCATCATTCCGGAAGTGTCTCGCAACGCCGAAGAAGCGTGTCGCCATCGCAGCCATCGTAGCTGACGCATTGCACCGCATCAAGAGAAGAGTCTCGCATCGAGGAAGAAGCGTGTCGCCATCGCAGCCATCGTAGTTGTCGCATTGCACTGCATCAAGAAAAGCGCCTCGCATCCACAGAGAAGCGTGCCGCCATCGGAGCTGCTGTCGTCGCATCGCGTAAAGGGGTGACGCCGCTGCAGCATCGCATCGAGCGGAAGCGTCTCGCAAACGTCGGAGAAGAGTGCCGCTGCCAAGGCCGCTGTTGTCGCATCGCGTAAAGGGGTGACGCCGCTGTAGCTGACGCATCGAGTCGAGTCTTCTCGCAACATCAGAGAAGCGTAACGCATCTGGAAGATCTTCACGTCTTTATTTCTTTGCACCAAAAACTTCATCGCATCAGCATCGTTGCAACACTTTCGTTGCCCTGCGTGTCGTATCTAAGGTACATTGACTTAAAGTGTCGCATTTAAGAACTTAAGAGAACTAAGCAAACTTCTACCATCTAAAGTAACAGTATTGTGTATTTTTGTCGTTTAATGGTCTTGTGGTAACTCTATATAAAGAATCCTTTTTTTTAATATAACGACCTGTGTGGTGACATTTGGAGTGTTGTCACTTGGTTACTGTATGCGTTCACAAATGCTTAACCTATAACGCTCTGAGATAAGCCTTGTCTGCTCGCGCCAAGCTACCTAGAGGGTGAGCGGGGGTTATTTTAGGAGTGTAACCCCTTACCCTGACTAGAGGAAAGGTTCCCTGCTGGTCACAAGTACCTACCTGTGCCAACCAGAGAACCCGGATTCTAACAGGCCCCAATAAACACATATGGCCACAGTGGTGCGCGTAGTTTCCCGTAACACCAGAAAGTGAGATGGCACATGCAGTTAGGAACACTAAGCCAATCAGAACACAGCACACATAGTATACGCAGTGATCATGCGCTCCTCATGCCGAACATCTGGCCACTTCACCTACTGTCCCTCATTGTGTCCATGCAAGGTCGAGACCTAAATGCATTCACTGCCAGGTGGCCTGATTTATGGCTCCATGACTAGGCCCACATTCCTTTTTCTACACTAAGATCTAAATTGCTTTATAGTGCTCCAAAGACTGTATATTATGACACTCAGAATGAATGGATGTTGAAACAGTCCTCAGACTCGTTTCTGTAACTGTTTCCTGCCTGCAGTGTTTCATTTAACCAACTGCTCCTGTTTTTCCAAACACCTCTTGTCTTTTGGTTTTTCAAACTTAATTCACATTCCAGAAACATTTTGGTGAGCCAGCCACGAGAGATTGGTTCTTCTAGCCTCTCTGCACCCGAAGGAAAGGACCCCACCCTAACAGATTCACATCTGCACAGCAAGGAAGGTGAGCAGATGTTGCAAATGATTGAAAGTTCTGCTGAATCCCAGGGTGGTGGTCGGCCCTGAAGCCGCCGTCATTGGGTAAGAGACTACATCTGATCCTTAGTCCCAGCATTTGGCGTATGGTAAACTAGGAAGAGCAAAAATGTAAACTGAGTGCCCTGCCACTAACAGAAATGTGACACATTGGCTATTTTATGTGTTGGAACTGAGTAGTTGCAAGGTGGCCTCAGAGGCAATTCCAAGGAAGGCACCTTTTTACGATAGTCAGCACGCTAGGAAAGGTGAAGGTTGTTTAGTTGTTTGGACCTCTGGTTGTGATACAGAAGGTACGCTTGTCCCTGGGTGTGATACAGGGTTGAGGCCTCACTGCTTGGACCACTGGGCGTCAGACAGAAGGTATGCGTAGTCCCTGGGTGTGATATGGGCCAACACCTCAATCTTATTTTTTAGTTTAAAAGGGTTTTCTCAGTGACACGCATTCGGATCAAATATTTAGGGCAGAAGAAGGAGAGAAGAGAGGCACTGCTAGAACTGTAGGCCATCATTGGGGTGACCCAGACCGACAATCCTGTCTCAGAACACGCAAGCAAGGCATCTGCACCTTCCCCCACCATATACAGCAGCTCCTGCAATAGGATACACTAATCTGCTGGTTGTGGAAGCCAGAGGACCCCCACTGGGCAGGGAGCTGCTAGATCTAGGACTGAGAGGCTATCAGAATGGCAAGCCCAGGTGATTCCAGACTCAGCCGAGCTCAGTGCTAGGGTTCCCCGAAGATCGACCCCCCCCATCCATCGCATTTGACCCATCAAGCCCCAGTGGCACAGTGAACCTGCATGCCAAACTATCCAGTAGAACACTCTCAGGTGACTGGGAGGTTCATAGCGGTTCTGGACAATTGCAGCACTAGTTGCGGCGAGGAAAAATGTCTCACTCAGCCAGTGTATGACCTCGAGGGGGTAGCCACAGGGTATACTCCCCAGGGTATGCTCAGCCTGCTGGAGAGATGACAGAAAGTGAGTCTGAGCCCAAACTCCTACCAAGGAGTCTCTAGACTCTCTAGAAAAAGGGCATGTCCAAGACACCTGGTGTCACTAGGGAGAAACACACTGCACGCCGCGTGCCGGAGCTAGAGGGGCAAACATGTGACCTCAGAGCATGAGCGATCGTTAACAAACACCCAGTTACGACACCCCCCCACTTCTACATCGCCCCATGCACACATAGGTCAAAAGACACCGCCCGCATTGATAAATTATCCCCACATACATTAGAGAAGGTGGGAGACTAGAAGACCGACGAAGCCCATAAAACAGCAGCTAAGTAGACGAGATCACCCGCATACTAAAACTTCCTTTCCAAGCCTTGGTGAAGAGGGAGAGACAATGACCCATGAGTAAAGACCCAGGTGACCCATGAATAACCACTCGACACTGTTTTTTTTTAAATAGCTGCCCCAGTTGGGGCCACCTTCAGGTACCCCACTAAAATTATGTGAATGAAAAAGAGCAAACTCCAAAAAGGAATAGCACAGATCCCCCAAGGTTGATTTATAAAGACATATAAGGATGCACGTTTTTCTAAGCTAACCCACAAATGATAGCTCTTATCCAACAGGTCTGTAGTCAAGTCACAAATGCACCACCTTTACAGCGGCCCACCACCTCTTCAGCGACTACTTTCAGAACCTCAACAAGGCCCAAGTGTGCAAGTCAACGCCCACAGACTGGGTTTTTTTTATGGGCATTTGCAAATGAACTCTTTCGCCAGAAGCCTGCTGATGTCTTCTCTGGAAATCATCCAAAGACCTGCAATGTTTCAAAAGCTATTTACTATTGTACCATTGTATACCCTCTGTTTAGTATGGGAGTGGCTGTATCCATCCGTAGCCAGAAATCTGCCTAGTCAAATGGAGCCTCTCCCGACATTTCTACAGCAATTGCGCTGGGGCCTCTCCCACACCACCTACAATTACACTGAGCCCAACGCTTGTATCCCACATGCACTACACAGCACACTCTTACACAACACATGTTATCAGCACATGACTCCGTGCTCACCCAGACATCAGCCAGGGCATGTTTTGTATGTTCACTGATACAAGACGCATTAGGCACAGACAGGCTTCATTTATCTCAAGAGGTAGCGCCCGAGAGAACAAAATGTCTCCCCCACCTGTACCTATGTAGGATTAGGGCAAAGAGTAGAACCCCACAGAGTAGAACTCCACAGAGTAGTAGTAAACATAATTTGATGTGAGATCAATCCCACAGCACTGTACCTTTTCATCAAGCCTAGCGAGATTCAAACAGAGCTAGATAGGATGCGCAGGCGGGGCACCATAGTGTTTCACCCCAAGACTTTCCAAAAGTGAGATTCTTGGCGGTAGCAAAACCACAGCACCAGTGCGTATACACGTCTGCCACCGCTTCCGTCTGGGGTCCCAGGGTTGCACTTAGCGATTCTGGTGCAGTCGTCTTCAATAACAAACGGACGCCCGGCATGGAGTTCCAGTGTAGGACCATCCACCTCGATGATACAAAAGGAAATGAGAGACAATGGGCATTGCAGGCCATAAACAACAGTCTAGTGGCAGCTCAGCAGTGGGTGAGGGATCTCAGCTGTTCCCAGAGCTGCACGGGCAGACGACTGATGCCCAGTTAGCGGTAAATGCAGAATGAGTAGTACCGCAAATGTGACAAGAAAGTTCCATCAGCCGTCAGAACACCTGCACTTGATTGTGCTTCAGGCCCTCCAAAATTGCTTCTCTGTGGTGCTCACAGAATGATCTTGTGCCCCTGAAGACAGAAAGGCAATCAGAAAACCAAATGAAACTCAGGAATCGAGGTAACAGTACCATTCAGAGACATTAAATAGCCCCTCACCCCCTGACACGACAGAGACCGCAGGTTTATTCCAGGAGATTGCAGGGGGGGTGTGATCGTTGCACCATTTGTCACACCCACTAGTGGACCGCCATCTTGAAGTTTGATATTACTTCTCTAGCATTCTACAGTTTGCGTAGAGAACATGGAAAGGTTGGAGTTATTTTTCCAATTATGTTGTTATTAGTATCACAAATAAATATTACAAAATGTTAGGGTATTGTTAACTTTATTTTGTGCAGACTGACAGAAAGTTTTGTGTGTGCACAACGGCCACATCTTCTGTTCTGCGCTGCTGGAGCCGAAGGGGAGTGTATAATTTTCCAGGAGAATGTTAGCAGAGCAGCAGCAAAGCTGTTCTAAACAATAACCTTGTAGTAGGTTCTGAGCTCAGTGCTGAGGTTCAAGGTTCAAAAGTAAGAAAACCTACTGCAGTTCTGTGGACTTCAAATGAAAGCATTCTTATCTGAATATTGAAAACATGGGGGTTCCCAGTGAGTAACCCCTCCCCCCCCCCCAGTTGGTCCTCTGAAATACTTAGGAGAAAAAGGTATATAAACTCTCCTCGATTAGTGAGCAGCAGACAGGGAGGCCACCTGATGACAGCAGTGCTTTAAATGGGCAGGTGCTAACCGGTACTGAGTACCTGCACTTTTTAGGTCTCGCCTGGCTATCGCGTAAGCGATCGCTCAGCGAGACTTATGTAGGGGCTTCAGAAAATGCTCCCAAAGGCTTCCCAAGCGGATCGCGTGGCGGTTACGTGCACAACCACGCGCATTCCATTTGCCACCAGCTACTTCCTGCGCGTGCGCCGCCTCACGTATTCAGAGAGATTTAGTAAGGGGCACAAGACCTTAGGAATGCGGTTTATGGCCAGTGCATATAAGGTATTCAAGCGCGAAGCTTGCATCTGGCATCGGACTTGAAAGCAGCAGACTGCTTTCGCCAGCGCGCGCTCGGCCTCACTTCCTGCATCCCCTCTTACAACAATTAACTTTCGTTATAACTCACACCCCATATGCTCGTTCCCTCCCACCCTTCCTTTTATGTCCGCTTTTTTTGTTGTTTACAAACCACGCCACACAACACACACTGCTGCACGCCACACACTGCTGCACGCGGCACACTGCTGCACGCCGCACACTACCGCATGCCACACACTGCTGCGCACACTGCTTCATTACACACTGCTGCACGCCGCACACTGCTGCACGCCTCACACTGCTACACGAAACACTGCTGCACGCCTCACACTGCTGCATGCCACACACTGCTGCACGCCACACACTGCTGCACGCCACACACTGCTGCACGCCACACACTGCTGCACGCCTCACACTGCTGCACGCCTCACACTGCTGCACGCCGCACACTGCTGCACGCCTCACACTGCTGCACGCCGCACACTGCTGCACGCCTCACACTGCTGCACGCCGCACACTGCTGCACGCCGCACACTGCTGCATGCCGCTGCACGCCACACAGTGCTGCATGCCTCACACTACTACACGAAACACTGCTGCATGCCACACACTGCTGCCCGCATGCCGCACACTGCTACACGAAACACTGCTGCACGCCACACACAACTGTACGCCACACACTGCTGCACGCCACACACTGCCGCACGCCGCACAATGCTACACGAAACACTGCTGCACGCCACACACTGCTGCACGCCACACACTGCTGCACAATGCTGCATTACTCACTGCTGCATGCTGCACGACACTGTTGCACGCAGCACACTGCTGCACGCCGCTGCGAGCCACACAGTGCTGCATGCCTCACACTGCTACACGAAACACTGCTGCACGCCACACACTGCTGCACGCCACACACTGCTGCACGCCGCACACTGCTGCATGCCGCACACTGCTGCACGCTTCACACTGCTACACGCCTCACACTGCTGCACGCCGCACACTGCTGCACGCCGCACACTGCTGCACGCCACACACTGCTGCACTTCACACACTGCTTTTATGCGAGTTTATGCTACTGACATTGTAAATGACAATGCCTTTTATTTGTTTTAAAACCAAAACATAAATAAAAGGCATTGTAATTTTACAATGCCAATAGCTCAAACTCCTATAAATGCGAGACCTATTGCATTGCAAATGCTTGTTACATTTGAAAGCGAGACTACATTCACTTCTCATCAAGACAGCGACACTTTTAATGGGAGAGTACCAGCACTTCTGAGGAGTAAGCAGGTGCTCTTTAATAGTGAGTACCTGCTCTACTAAATTCTTATTTCAGACACTGAGATGGTACATGCCGGGTGAGACATGCTGGGTGAGACATGCTGGGTGAGACATGCTGAATGAGACATGCTGAGTGAGACATACTAGGTGAGACATGCTGGGTGAGACATGCTGGGTGAGACATGCTGGGTGAGACATGCTGAATGAGATATGCTGGGTGAGACATGCTGGGTGAGACATGCTGGGTGAGACATGCTGGGTGAGACATGCTGGGTGAGACATGCTGGGTGAGACATGCTGGGTGAGACATGCTGGGTGAGACATGCTGGGTAAGACGTGCTGGGTGAGACATGCTGGGTGAGACATGCTGGGTGAGACATGCTGGGTGAGACATGCTGTATGAGACATGCTGGGTCAGGCATGTTGAATGAGACATGCTGGGTGAGACATGCTGGGTGAGACATGCTGTCTGCTCAGACTCCTCACTGAGGACCCTCTGGTCTACAGGTGTGCATGGCTATATTACAAGACTCAGTATAAAACTGTGTATGTATTATTGCATGTATATGGTATTTATACTGCGCCAACCCAGCCAAACGACAGCAGAGCGCTGTAATAATATGATGCTGTCACTCAAATTACTGATTAACTGGTTACATAAGCTTCGAAGAATAAAGGAGGTGGTCTATATTTTAGTCACTCTAAGAATAACAATTATCACTGAGTTATTCATTGATATAATTATAAAAGTTCGTAATTCAGATTTTAAAATAAGATTATAGCACAAAAAATTCGAATTATTACAGAATACCAAGGTTTGTGTCTACACTGATTTTACAAGTTCAGGGAGGGGTCTCTCATCTTTGTCCTGTAAGAGTAAGAGACATTCTGACGGCTCTGCTGGATTCCTAGCACCCTGTACGCCTATAAGTAAAACTAACTCTTTTTTTTGGATTTCTCCTGTAGGACTCTGTTGGCCTACATAGCTTTGTTCTTTTAGACATTGGACTCCTGAGCTGCATGCCTATTGTCCACCAATGCCTCTTCCCACCATTGGGTTCTTCCTCTAGCCAGGGATCTTCAAAATGGTGCTAAATGACCAACAGGGCAGCCAGCGGTTGACATGGAGGCATGCCAGATGTTCACCAAAGGCAAGCCCATCTGTGCCTGAAATGCAACCAGTGCTAGAACCCCTGCTCATTTAAGCTTACATATGACATATTTGCAAAAGGCATCTCTCATTCTTAATCCCTCTTGGCTGATAGCTGCCCCTTTCCCTGTTTCCAAGGTGATACCGTGCATGTCCTCTGCCAAGGTCCAGAGCGGATCCACTGATGATGTTGGTCCCTTGAAGGGACTAAGAGCCACTAAGGCATCTCCAGCTCTCAGGCTGATATCTCTTCATATGACATATGCTTTCCTCTCGAAGACCAATCCAGTAATGTCTGAGTTCTGATAGAGAGTCAAGTACAGAGAGAAGACACCGGGCAGTGAGGATCATCGGTCCAGATATTGAGATATCCCAGTCCTGTGAAAGTGGAAGACCCAACGACGAAGGGTGAAGAAAAGTCTCTGACAAAAGAGCCACCATCTGCTGAAGATCCTGGCGGTCAATAAACAAGTGCTCCCGTCTAGTAGCGGGGATGTCAGTTTAAAAAACAAAAGTAGTATTTCTACAGAGGCAACAGAAATTGTGAATGTTTTATATATCTCCCTAAAGTCTTGATAGATCAGAACAAGGTCCCCACCTGCTTTAAAGGACCAGTTTTGTCAAAGTATCTTATAATGAGAGAGAAATGAAATGCTAAAATCAGGTCCGGAGGCGTCTTTGAGCCATGTTTCAGACCTAAGCACAGTATCAATATTCTCATTGGTGAGAATATCTGCTATTTCAGATCTGTGTTTGACTTACAATGCTCTGATGTCAGCTATAGGGGTTGTGTGAGAGCCGGAGCGTACCGAGCCTGTCATATTCCCGGTTTTCATTGCCATGTAATGTTGGACCATTGTATGGGTAACCGTGCAGTAACACTACTATATAGCAGGTTGTTTGAACCTCACATCCAAATCTCCATGTTTTGAGGGGTAAGTCTCTTGGCCAGAATCTTGTGGATGGATAATGGTCCCACATGCTGGAGCAGGTATTGGGTGTTTCTAGGAACTCACATCTGAAATATTCCAAGTTCAATTATGTGCATCAGACATATCTGACCCCTTTGCAATGCCATTACATCTTACCGGGTATAATTCCAAAATGTTCCCAGTACCCCTGCCTATAGGTCTAGTTTGTACGTCGAGCGTAAGTGTACAACTTCTTGTATACAGTAGCAAACACATATCTCTGTGGGCCAAATGCCATTCCTTGCTTCTCATTTGTTTGTTTTAATGTCCTTTAAAAATCCTTGCTTACTAATGGCCAGTTCTGCCTCTTGTCCCTCCTTTTTTCTCCAAGGAGCAGGGACTTAGTACTATATCATTATGCTTTGTTCTGTTGATCTGATTGTGGGGGAACTATTTTATTATGTTTTCAACCTCGTGTTACACTGTGGGTGCTCAGACGTAGTTGCTTACATTTTATTGCAGCATTCACCCTCCCAGTTCCTTCCATTTGGCCGGCATTCTTTTGTATTCTTCCCAAAGGCAGCTCCCAGGCTGGCTTGGAATACAAGCAATTAAATATTCTGGTTTTAAGTTTACCTCCTTTAATTTCCTCCAGAAACAGGCACAAAAACACTACGACAGCAGCTCTGGACCCCACGTGGCTATAAAGGGCATTGATTGCCTCTAACTGGTCCCTTGGAAACCGCCCTGGCTCTCCTGTCTTATCCTTCATGTGCGAAGC
The DNA here is from genome assembly GCF_964204655.1 of Triturus cristatus. Taxonomy (NCBI): domain Eukaryota; kingdom Metazoa; phylum Chordata; class Amphibia; order Caudata; family Salamandridae; genus Triturus; species Triturus cristatus. Next base: position 47,905,301 of record NC_140589.1, read on the forward strand.
CAACAGCAGCCAGCCATGCCTTATAGCTACTGCAGCTCTAAATCATGTAAAAAGATATCCACTACTTAAACACAGTGCATTGTTCCAGTTCCATTAAATCAACGCTTCAAATGATACTTTAATATTCATTCTGCTTGTGTTCTTTCCTCCCCTCCAGGACCTGTGTTTGGCTGCTGGCTGAGGAGTTCAAAGTATTTCCTGGTTGGTTTAGCGCTGAGGCCAAAAGGTTTCCTTCTGCAAAAATGTCCCCTGTAAAATGTGCATTTGAATGTACTACATTAAATAAATGCAGAACAAGAACGCAGGGCCAGCACAAGGGCGGTGCAATGGCACTGGATACTGACATCAGAGGATCAATGTTTCAGTGCGATCGCACTGGATACTGACTTCAGAGGGACTTTGTTTCTGAGTTTATTTTGCTTTTTAAAGCACTGGCTGACATGTTGCTGGCCTCCAGGAAATTCCAGACAGTAAAAATGTCATGATAACTCAGGTGATTAATGTTCTTGCTAGAGAGATTGGAGTTGTCTAGTGGAAGAAGTTTTAACTCGCCGCAAGGTAGTGCAGAGGGTTAATATGCCGGCTGCAAAGAAAGTGTACCATGCAGATCACAATGTGTATAACACGTAAATAGGTCAGTGGGTTCCTGCTTTTCTGTTACTTGCAGAATATAAGTTAAAATCCTAACACACAACACTGAATTTATAAATGTCATCAAAGAACTGCATGCAATGCAAAGTATAGATTAGAGCAAATATTAATGTTGTGGAAAGGGCTCATCTGGGTATAAATTGAATCTTATTATTTAAGAGAACGCCCAACTATGGTGTTCTGTTTTCAATTCTGAGTTGGTGCTTCTGGGGCCCAAGCACTCTTTAGCAATTATGCCAACCGATATGCATGACTTGTGACTCCTACACCCTGTAGTCCTCTGTCTTATGTAACATTTACTTTACGCTAATTTATACACATATGATTAATTGTCTCTGTGTAATTAGTGTGTGATGCAAAGTGCTTTGACACCCTACACTGGTATGAGTGGCACTTTATAACTAGTTAAATGGATCTTAACGTTAGTGGTTATGGATCCTTAAGGCACACTGTTAAAAGGTGGTGGTGGTGAGGGAATCAGCATCACTCAGCCTCACCTCAACATCACCTCAGCACCACCTCCTCATCCGCACAGCACCACCTCCTCATCAGCACAGCACCACCTCCTCATCAGTGCAGCACCACCTCCTCATCAGTGCACCACCAACTCAGCATCAGTGCGGCACCAGCTCAGCACCAGCGCAGCACCACCTTCACATCAGCACTGCACAGCACTATCTCAGCATCAGTGCACTACCACCAACGCAGCTCCACCTCAGCAGCAACTCTGCACCAACACAGCACCACTTCAGCATCAGCGCACAACCCATCTCAACACAGCACCAACTCAACATCACTCAGCAGCAACTGAGCAGCAGCTCAGTACCACCTCAGAACCAGTGCAGCACCACTACCTCAGCATCACTCAGCATCATTCAGCACCGCCTTCTCATCAGTTCCCACCAACTCAACATCAGCGTAGCACCACCTCAGCACCAGTGCAGCGCAGCACAACCTAAATATCAGCACAGCACCATTTCCGCATCAATGCACCACCGTTGCCGCCCCAACTCAGCAGCAACTCAGCACCCATGAGGCACCACATCATCAGCATCAGCAGAGCATCACCTCAACACAGCACCAGCGTAGCACCACCACCTCATCATGACTTAGCGTCACTCAGCACCACCTCAGCATCACTCAACACCACCTCAGTAACATTAATAATCACCTCCACACCAGCACACCACTACCTCAGCATCACTCAGCACCACCTGAGTATCATTCAGCATCACCTGAGCATCACATCTGCACCAGCACACCACCACCTCAGAACCACTTCAGCATTACTTAGCACCACCTCAGTCTGCCCTCGGAATCTGGCATCTGTTGATTCTCTCCTAGTGTCTGTCTGCTGCTTGTGTTGTAATTCAGGTACTATTTCTCAATCTCCACCCTCCTATTGTTTATGTCCCTCCATTCATAACAAAAAAGGATATAACAAACGAGCATTTCAACAGGCAGGAAGATGTTGCCAGCATTGCAAGGACAAAAAAAACTATAAAACATTTTTTGTTAATTCGTTTTTTTTAGAGTCATTCAATTTTACATAATGTCTTCTTTAAACTCCCCTACATAATACTCCACAACACAAAATACCATTCCACATACTTACACTCCATTACACACAGTGCCACTCCACATAATTCCAATACACTCAAAAACAAATAATTATGTTATGTTATGTTATTATTTTCTTATATAGCGCACAGATGCCGCAGCCAAGAGGCGTCCCGGCGCTCAAGGAGAAGGAACACACAACACAACAATGAAAACCAGAACACTAACTATACAGAGGAGAATAAATGGGTTTTTAATTGTTTCCTAAACTGAAACAAATCGTGGATGGAACGAAGTGAGGCAGGCAAAGAGTTCCATAATGTAGCCGCCATCACCGAAAAGGAACGTCCACCCATTCTCGTCTTTTTAAAACGAGGAACAATGGCCAGATTGGACCCTGCAGATCGAAGAGCTCTTGAGGGGACATAATGGAGAATGGTCTGGGAGAGAATAGGGGGGAGGCCAAATTGAGAATTTTGAAAGTAAGGCACATAGCCTTGAACTTAATTCTATGGCCTACTGGGAGCCAATGGAGGTCATGGATAGTGCTGCGAGCAGAAACAAATTTAGGGAGGCCAACCAGCATCCTGGCCGCCGCATTTTGTACCCGCTGAAGGCGGGCAAGCTCAGCTTGATTAACACCCAGAAACAAGGAACTGGCATAGTCCAATCTGGTCCACACCAGAGCTTGGACTATGATTTGCCTGGTGTCTGCGTCAAAAAATTTGAAAATAGGCCGTAGGCATTGTAGAGCACCAAAACAAGTTCCCGCAACACGCTTGATGTGGGGAATAAAAGACAGTTGATCGTCAAGCCATACGCCCAAGTTTCTGACTTCGGCGACTGGAGTAGGGATAGGACCCAATTCTGGAGGCCACCATTGGTCTCCCCAGAGCTCACTGTCTCTACCAAAAAGAATAACCTCCGTCTTGGTGGCGTTGAGTTGTAGGCGATTGTTCGCCATCCAACCGGCGACAGCTTTAAGGGCTGCCTGAAAGGTGGGGGCGTTCATATTAGAATCGCCATTAAGTGATACCGCCAGCTGTGTATCATCGGCGTATGACACTATTGTGAGACCAAAGCTAGCAGCTACCTGCGCCAGTGGTGCAACATACAAATTAAAAAGGGTGGGGCTGAGGGCCGAACCCTGTGGAACTCCCTGCAGAATGGGGCGTGGGGCAGAGATGTAAGCAGGAGTAGAAACTTTAAAGGTTCGACCCGTAAGAAATGATCGAAACCAGTCGAGTGCTTGTTCTCCAACTCCTGCCTCCACGAGGCGGTGTAAAAGGATGCGGTGGGAGACCGTGTCGAAAGCGGCACTTAGATCCAATAGGATCAGTGCCGCCGTCTGACCTTGGTCTAGTATTTTCCTAATATGTTCCACCACCGCCAAGAGAGCGGTCTCTGTACTGTGACCGGCTCGAAACCCATTCTGGGAGTTATCTAGTATGTTTGCTTCTTGCAGGTGAAGGGATAATATCCTATTGGCATGAGCTTCGGCTAATTTAGCCGTCCAAGGAAGGAGGGAGATAGGTCGGTAGTGCTCTGATTTGGAAGGATCAAGAGAAGGTTTTTTTAGAATTGGTATGATAGTGGCCTGCTTCCAGGCGGTGGGAACACTACCAGTACTAAAAGAAAGATCAATTAAACTCTGCATCGCCGGGTAACAACAGTCGGCGAAGTCACGAAATTGCGTGGGTCTCATAGGGTCATCTGGAGAACCTGATTTAACTTTGATCGTCAAATTTAGGAACTCCTCTTGGGTAGGACCTGGAATGGCTAATAAGGATTTAGAAGTCAGAGGGACACTGTTAATTTCACTGACAAAAGGCATAACGAACGACCTGTATATGGCCTCCACTTTTTCAACGAAAAACGAGGCCAGTTCTTCGCAATGTGTCATAGAGGCAATGAACGTAGAGGGGGCTCTTTTGTTGGTGAGGTCCTTGCACACCCTAAAAATGGTCTTAGCAGGGTTGGTACTGTTTTTTATTTCCTGTGAGTAAAAAGCAGCCCTGGCTGAACATATGGCCCTATGATACCTCCTGATGCAAGATCTATAGGCTGCTTTAAGATCAGTATCATAGATTTTGCGCCAAGCGCGTTCTGCTTTTTTACAGGATACTTTCAGTACCCTAAGAGATTCGTCATACCAGGGACTGGGGGAGCCGGATTTAGCCTTGCTCAACCTAGCTGGTATAAGGGTATCCAGAGACTGGACAAGCCACTTACAAAAATCGTCATAACCACGAGAAACTTCCTGAAAAGGTTGAGGTTGGTGCTGCAGCAACAGGTGGTGAAAGTGCTTTAGATTTAAGTTTCTCCAAGGACGCTTAAGAGTCTTAGATAAGTTGTTATTGGCTAGAGGGATGTTAGTAGCAATATGCGTTTCGATCAGATAGTGATCAGTCCAGGCCATAGGCTTGGGCTGGAGCACTTCAATATTAGAGGTGATGTTTGTCAGAAAAGGATCCAACAGGTGTCCACCGATATGAGTCGGGAATTTGACCAGTTGGACTAATTGAAATGCCTCAAGATCCGAAAGCAAGCTTTGGACTGGGTTGGAAAGTGGTGCTTCCATATGGAGGTTCAGATCACCAACAACCGTAAAATTATTGGTTTTCAGAACTAAAGAAGAAACCACATCCGGAAGGCTAACTCGAAAAGCTCCATCAGGACCGGGAGGCCTGTAGATTAAAAGTCCCGCGAAGGTGAAGTGGGGACTTACAGTAATGTTAAAGTGCGCGCTCTCACATCCAGCTATAGTGATGGGTGACCAGAGACACGAATAGCAAGTTTTTACCGCGACTGCGATGCCGCCACCTCTGCCATTACGATGGGATGAGTGCATGGTATAGCCTACTGGGAGGGCTAAGTTAATCACAGCCGTAGAATTATCGTGAAGCCACGTTTCGGTGAAAAAGAAAATATCTGGACTTTCATCGATAATTAGTGAAAAAATTTCTTGCGAGTGGCAGGCCAATGACCTTACATTCAAAAGAAATATTTTAAGAGGCAAACAGATATCAGAGGCTGGTACGGGACCAGTAGTGCGAACTCGAGGGGATTTAGATTGAAAGAACAGGATGGGTTGTGGTGCCGGGAGAGTGAATGAACAAATAGGGCACTGATAAGGACCACAAAGTGGATCCAAGGTGCCATGGCGGCATCCACTTACCCCGCGGCGCAACGCGCGTAGATCCTCAGAAGATAGCATCCCGAGATGGCAAAGAGCCCTGCCAGGCCCTGCCTAGCGCGGACGAGCGCAGACGGGCAGGACTCTGGCTGGACTCAGGCGCGATGAAGGCGCTCCGCTGCGCGTCACCGCTGCGCGGCCGATAGAAGGCTCTATTAGGCTCAGCAGGCCTAAATCTCGCGAGAATGTGCGAGTGCCCGAGCCCTATCCAAAATGGCGCTCAAATTAGTCCCCGGTACCCCGTGATCCCGGACCCGCCAAAGGCAGTGGTGGTAGTCCCCAAAGGGGGTTTTAGAATGCAGAATTACTATCCACATACTACAACTGCACATCATACCACAGAATTCCACTACACAAATCCACCCCACACAGTTTCACACCACACAATACTACTAACAAGTCCAATTAAACCCACATAATTGGTACACACCACATACATCCACTCCAATCCATAACAAATAGGTAAGAGACATTTACAATGCCACTAGCTTCAACTGTTTCCTTTTTTTTCAACACATACAGGCACATGCATCAAACCTTTTTGCGATCGCAAATGGTGCGAATCGCAAAAATTTGCCGTTTGCGATCGCAAAATACCGTGTAGAAATGCATCGACTGTATATTTGCGGAAATCCAACTTTTCACAAAAATAAGGAATCGCAAAAAAATCTGCGATAAAAATTGCGATTCGGTAGTAGCGTCTTCCAAATTACGATTCGCAAACAAAGAATCGCAAAATGTATGCATAAAAAATCGCAAATTGCGATTTCCTTGAAAATCGCAATTTTGCGAGAGCTAAATAAGAAGGATCCCAACCAGGTGGTAATCATGAGTGCTAATCAGAGACAGCTGAAAACCAAATAAAACCCATTTAAACACAGCCAGAATGAGCTAACACTTTTCACAATGGCAGGGATTTACCTGATGGCGAGGAGGATGAAGGCTGCCGGACAGAGACGGAGGCGAATAAATGAGCGCATTTTCAGAGTCCGCATAACTTTGCTAGGACAGCAAGAGGATGAGATATACGATAAGTATAGGCTCAATGCAGCAATGATCCATGATCTAATCAATGAATTGGACCCCATTCTGCAACGACAGACACGTAGGACCAATGCTATCCCAACGCATGTGCAGGTCCTATGTTGCCTACACCTACTGGCATCAGGCAGTTTTCAGGGGGTCATTGCTGTAGCGGGAGGTGTGTCACAAAGCGCACTTTCAAGAATATTCAAAGCATTCCTTGATGCCATGATGGCCTTGATCGGGTCTCACATCAAGTTCCCTACCACCGCGCTTGACCTTGCAAAAACAAAACAGGAGTTCTACCAGATAGCTCGCTTCCCACATGTTTTGGGTTGTATTGATTGCACCCACGTGGCAATATGTCCCCCTGCAGCACAGGAATATTTATATAGAAATAGGAAATGTTACCATTCCCTCAATATTCAGGTTGTTTGCAATGCCAAAAACATCATCACTGACATAGTTGCGCAATTTCCCGGGAGTGCACATGATTCTTATATTTTCAGGCAAAGTGGCATACACACCCGTCTTGTCAGGGGAGAATTTGGAGAGGGACATCTGCTTGGTAAATATGTGTAATTGTTTCTCACAGTCATTGTATGTATGTCAATGTCAAACTGCCACTGACCCTTTCCTTCCTTACATGTAGGTGACAGCGCATACGCCTTGCGTAATTACCTCATGACGCCTTACCTCAATCCCACAACTGCCAATCAACAGAGGTACAATGCAGCACATATTTCAACAAGGAACATCATAGAGCGCACATTTGGCCTGCTGAAGAGCCGATTCAGATGTCTACATAAGACCGGTGGAGCACTGCAGTACAACCCTGAACAATGCTGCATGATAGTAGCCGCATGTGCCATGCTGCACAATATTGCGACAAAGGGAGGAATGGAAATCGAGGTGTCTGACAGCGATTCGGAGGATGGGAACCAGCAAGTGCCACACCACCATGCAGCACAAGGGGCAAACGCAGCAGAAGGGCGTAGGAGAAGATTGGACATCACACAAAATTATTTCTGAGGTAAGTAATGATGACACAGAAACGTTATATTGCAATCAAAGTAATCTTTAATTAAATAAAAATGTCATGAGTGTTGAAGCACACTTTTAATCTGACCAGTGTAATGGACATAAGTGGTTTGCAAAACAAAATGTACTTGCAAGTCAGTAAAAAGTCAGATCCCAACAATGATTACGTCACCATAGTGGAATGTACGTGTACATGCCAGTCTAGCGCTTTCTACCACGAACACCCAGACGCCTGTCAGAGCCAGCATGGTCATCCCTAATGTTGGATGCGGAGGGGGTACTGCTGCGTGTATTGCGTCTTCCTGCAGTGCCGACTGGAATTGCCAAACTACTTAGGCTTGAGGCACCCTCACTACCCTCTTCCGGCGTGGAAATGTTTGCGGCAATTGTGGAAGCATTAAGCAATTCTACTGCATTGGTCACCTGGTCCAGTGCTTTAGCCACATCCCCGCTCCAATGGCACATTTCAGTTTGCATGGTCACAGACCTACGTGCCAGCAGTGCAGTTGTCGTGGCCAGCCTATTGTTTGATTTAGCATACATTTTGAGGTGCTGCATTAGTTCACGATGCTGTCTCTTCTGGGATACATTTCCCTCCTGCATCACCTTGCTCAGTTGCTGCACACTTTCAGATAGTACTGCTATGTTGCTTGCCATCTTGCCTATTTGGAATTGCACTGCACGTGTGTTTTTTGTATGCAGGCGCTGCATACGGAGCATCTGTCCCTCAAGACCACCCCAGACATCAATTGGTTGCTCCTCCTGCTGTGTCCTGAGTGCTCTTCCTCTTCTACGCCGGACTCTGATATTGGTTCTGGGGACCTGTGGTTGTGGTTGTTGGATGGAAGTGGGCTGTCCATGGCTGCCACCTGGTGTTGCATCAGGCTCATCATCACACTCCATGGTGACTAGGGATGGGACAGTTGCCCTGCGTGAGTTTGTGGCACGTGATGGATTTATTTGCACCACGGGTGTGTCCATATGTTCACCTGCGCTGGTGTCCTGATTGTCTGGGGAATCGCTATCCACAGCTTCTACACGTTGAGCATCTGTGAGGGGAAACAGTGCAAAACTGCATTATTTAATGTCTGTGATCAAAATGTCACAGTAATACATTTTTGACTTTGTTAATGAATTTATAATCTATTGAACTATTTTGGGTTGTTCCTCTGAAATTTGTCATTGTAACTGCTTGACCTGACTACATCTCCCATAATGCACCTCCCCTAATGAATACATTGTGTACTGGATGTTCAAAGTGTGCACTTGGGCTGTACTGTGGTCATGTTCTACCTTTCAATTTTGGGATAATGGTAACATGCATTCATCTTACCTTCAGATGTGTTTGCTGCTCCGGACGTGTCAAGCTGGGTCACACCTACAACAGCTTCTGGCTGGATGGTGGATTCCACCAAGTCCTCCATGGGAGTGTTCCCAGTGTCTGTTGGTGTTCCCCCTCCTGTCTTTTTTGCCTCCTTGAGCCGGTCAGCAATGCGCACCTTAGCCCGACTGCGCAAGTCGTACCATCGTTTTTTGAGCTCTTCAATGGTGCGGTGTGTCACCCCAATGGCATTGACCCTGTTTTGGATCCGGAGCCAGATTTTCCTTTTCTCCTGCTCTGCCACTTTTAATGATGCCTTTCCAAACAGCTTATCATGGCTGTGGACTACTCCCTCAATGAGGGTGTCAATTTCTTTTTCTGCAAACTTTATTTTGCACTTCCTGCCTGTTTGGCTCTCCTCTGCTGTTTGTGAGGCTTCCATTTGGTTGAGGAAGTTTTTCTAATGTCTCTGTCCCACTCCTGTTCAGCTCCCAGAGCCAGCTCCCTCCTCTCCCTGAGACTGTACACTGGAAATGAGGCTGGAGCTGCTCACTTCCTGGTTGTGATGTCATCAGGATGCATCAAAATGCGACTTCGGTAAATGCGATTTCGCAAATAGCGAAATCGCTATTAGCGAGTTCGCAATTGCCGGAATCGCTATTTTATTTGCGATTTTTTGCGATTCTTTATTTTCTCGCAATTTTTTTGGTGCATCGCGTTTTGCGAGTCCTTATTTGCGATTCCTTAAAAATCGCAATTTGGGACTCGCAATCTTTCTATTTGATGCATGTGCCTGATAGAGCTGACGCTTAGCTCCTACCTATTTGTTCTTTTCTGTCACCAAACCGCAAAGCTATACACACAGTTCCATGCCACAAAATTCAGCTCCACACATTTCCAATCCACACCACATAATTTAACACCAAACCACATTATACAACTCAACAACACAATTACACAACACACCACATACATCCAATACACACCACACAAATCCACATTGTGCCGCAAAATTCAACAGCACAACACATAATTGAACTGTACCACTTACCACTCCACAACACACAATCCCACTCAACATAATGCCACTACACTGAATGCCACATAATTGCTAACCATACATTTCCACAGCACACCTTGCCACATAATGCCACTACACAAATCCACTCCACATCACACAATTACATGCCACGCAATTACACAACTAACTAATCCAATCCAACCCACATAGTTCCACTACACACCACATACATACACTCCATAACACATAGGTAAAATACATTGCAATTTATAATGCCGATAGCTCCAACTCAAACAAATGCGAGACCAATTGCATTTACAATGCTTGTTTCATATGGTGTGGGCCTGCCCAGAGACTGAACGCTAGAGAGAGGCCATCCAGATCTTGTCTGACATCCTGGGCCGTCCCTTACAGTTCGATCCCCTACATTGCCTCCTGGCTTTGACCGCTCATACATGTAGGAGCAAATACGTTGCTAAGCTTGTCAACTTGGCGTTTGCTCTACTGAAGTGCTGCATAGCCATGGCCTGGCAGTCTGCAGTTTCGCCTTCTCTGTTACTCTGGTTGAGGGACCTTCTTAAATGGACCTCTGCTGAAATGACAGTGTGGCGTTCGCTCCCTCTGCAACGTGGGGCGTTGCGTTCGGTGGATGCTTGGGATACATACCTTGACAGGTTGTTGGTTCGGACGGATGAGTGACCCCCCCCCCCCCCCCCCTTAGACTCATTGTTTCCTGTCTGGCGCTCCATGCCAGGCTGGGGGTCCCCTGGCGGAGGTTCTCTTTCTACAGCTGCTCACTCATCTTTTGATGTTGGGGTTGTTTCCCTGCCCCTGCTGCTTGTTACCCGCACTCACTGTTGGGATACCTAGACTTTTTTTTTCTTTTCCTTTTGCCTCGGACCTCCTTCGGAGTACTGGTTGTTGGTTACCCTTCTCCTCCACCTCCAATGGCTGGGACACACAAAGTCATGGTGTAGTCTTGCGAGGCGCCAATGGGCGATCCTCAATCCACAGACATTATCGTTTTTCCCTACGTTTGTGACTTGTTGCCATATTTTTACTCCTATTTCTGTGCAGTCAACTTCCGATAGGGGTCTTACACAGTTATTACATGTGGAAGCTTCACCCTCTTACTGGTCTGTCTCTGGTCTGTGGCTTATCTCACTGGGGACCTTTTATGTATGTGGGACATGAGTCTTTTTTTATGTTTTTTTGTTTTAGGGGGTTGATACCCTGTGGTCCCAGACCATGTTATTTGCACTTATTGTTTATTCCTGCTGCCCTTGAATGTCCATACTGTGCTCATTATGTTCATGACTTTAGTAAAGACCTGTTTCGAAGAAAAAAAACAAGATCCCCATTTCCTTAAATATTCAAGCTTGGAGGTGTGGTCAAGATGGCAGATGGATAGGACATGTTTTATTGTCTCTCTGTGCCCACCGCCGGGAGGCATGGCCTCTAGTCCACATTGTTGACAGCATTCAGCCCCAAAGTACCTCATCTAGCTGTGGGATCTTTTGAGCCTCCAGGTATGGTTGAAGATTCGAGTGGCAACCCCCGAGGCTGGTGTGCACGAGACCTGCCCAAGCTGTGGCTGGCCCATTGCTTCTACGATGGCAGCGGCCACGAGACACCAGGAACAGTCTGCCGAACAACAGCTTCCGCTCGCTGCCAGAGACCGTCCTCTGACCACAGGACTTCCTCAACACCCGGAGAAACGTTGCAGCCGCAAAGTGAGTCCCCTGGGGTCGGCAGCTGAAGGATCAGCCCGAACCGTGGTTTCCCCCCACAACACTCAAAACGGCGGAGGCCATGCAGTGGAAGAGGTTGCCCGTTGGTGTAGAGAACCGGACGCCCGCTATCTCAGCCCTCGGCCTTGGTCACCTGCGGAGTTTGGGGCCTAGCCTGGGAGACTCGCTGGGGGATGCTTCCAGTTCATGCCGCCAAAGGAAGCTGCCATCCATGGTGAGTTTGGGGCAGCTTACCGGAAGGATTTCCGGTCCCAGGTGGTGTCTTCCGCAGGAGTTGAGCACCCTCCCAGATGGTGATCGGCTGCATCGCATGCCCTCAGAGTGCATGGACCTGGAGGGGCGGCCCCAATGACCAGCCCTGCATTGCGGCCACTGGAGCAGAAAAAGGAGGTGAGCGCTGGTGTGATGTTTCTGAGGGCCTCTCAGAGAACCACACTTGACTGAAGAACCTTCAAGATCGAAGGCTGGGCTGTGAGTACTGTCCTCACCCTGTGCTTCCCAAAGACTTCATGCGCCGCGCCATCCCTCGGGAGGAACCCCACCCTCCAACGAAAGCGACATTACTGCTTCGGGCCAGTGGAAGTCTGCTGGGCAGAGATTGCTGCCTTGGCCCTCCTTGCTCACTCACAGCCTTGCAACACCCATATGAGGTGGTTGGCTGTGGGGTCCTTATTTTCTGGAAGAAGTTGGTTTCACCCCTCTGGTGGCTGGCAATGGGGCCTCTGGACTTGAGCCGTGGGGACATGCCACTGACATCAACCCCCCCTTGATTAACCCCCCAAGACTGTTTAGTGAGTGCCTTGCACTCCTGACAGTGGCCCTCAGTGACTGCGGATACCTCCCTTCTTGGAAGCAGTAGTCTCCCAGCTCTTTCAATGCTGAGGAGCTGGAAAGGGCCTCACTGGGCGAATCTTGGGACCGCAGAGAGTTGTCTGGCAAGGTGGCACTGGTCGGAGGATCGGCACACCGCCAAGGAGTGGGGTGCCTGAAGCAGCCTCACAAAGTCACTGCAGCACACCATCAAGAGCTGCTGGGCCCACATCTCCAAGGTCTCCTAATGGGGGGAGATAGAGGTGTCTGTTGTGTCGTTTATGTCCAAGTAGCTCATGATTGCTTGGGTAATCTGTTTGACCACTTCCGGAGTAGGCCCCCCGAACTCTGTGGCGGATAATACTATACTCCGTGATAAGCGGAAGCAGCTGAGCCAGCAGGTACACGAGCCAGCAGGTACACGAGCTAGAGCATATACACAAACACACTGGCGCTCCACTGGTCTGGCAACAGCTAGAGATGGCATGAGCACAGCTGGCAGGGCTAGACTTGGACACGGTCGAATATGCAATGCTTAGATTTCGAAACTCCTTTTATGTAGGGGGTAGTAAGTGAGGATGACTGTTAGCCAACCATCTTTGGGCACAGCAACACACTGCTGGGGTGGAGTTCCCATAGGCACAGAATGGAGAGAAGATCGTGGGGGATGGCCCCATCACATCTACCTTTTGTGATTTCTATGAAGAACTGTAGTTGAAGCAAACCCTCCCAGGGGATGGGCCAGACCTCTACCTTTGTAGAGGTGTGGCCAGAGTGTCTGACTATAGAGCACGGGGCTCACGGTTCAATCCCCGTAACAATGTCGTAGTAGCACTACACAATACTGCGGAAGCTCTTCCAACCTTCGATGATGACATGGATGCCTTTAGCAGAGCTGCGGGATTTTGAGTGAATATCCAGAAATCACAGGCCCGTAACCTCTCAGTTCCCCCGGAGAGCTCTCCTTGCTTGGCGATATCCAGTTCAATGGCAGCCCACTTCCATTCCCTACTTGGGAATCCAGTTAGTCTTGACTATTAGAGTGACTGGGGCCCTTAACTACCAAACCCCCCTCAGGCAAATCAAGAGGGATCTGGTACAATGGAGCCTATATCCTCTCTCTTGGCCAGAAAGCCGCATTAAAAGATGACCGCTCTCCTGTGGATTCTCTTCCTTTTTTAGACACTTTTGATTGAACTTCCTGCTAGTATGATGAAGTCCCTGCAAAGGGAGTTGCATAACTTTGTTTTGGCAGGGGAAAACCTCGCATGAGCTGGGATCAGAGCTACTGGCCACCAATAGAAGGGGGACTGAGGATCCCTAAATTTATGCACTATTACCAGGCAGCGCAACTTCGCTACATGGTGGTAGAGGAATCCGAAAAACATTGGCTGTTTATGGATCGCACATTTGCAGGGACTCCTCTATGGAAAGTTCCATTTCTGTCTCGTCTTCAGAGAGCATGGGGCCTTTATTCCTCCCCGGTTACCAAACATGTCTTGAGTATATGGGACCGAGAAGCAAAACGCAAAGGCCTATCATCTTTCTCCTCTCCGCTGACACCGACTATAGGCAATACTGATTTTGCGCCGGAACTTGACCAGGGTGCATTTCACTTCTGGCAACACGGCGGCTGCCGTTCGTTTGGCCACTTCATCGATGTGTTTGAGCAATTACAAGCTAAATATGCTCTCCCGGAGTCAGAGCGGCTGTGGTATTTGCTGGTCTGGCATTGGATCACGCATCCCACACAGGGCTGGACTGGCCATAGCGGGTACCGGGCAGTTCCCCGGTAGGCCGCTAGGGTGGGGGCCGGTTTTGGGCCCCTGGTGGCCGTTTTTGTTACCGGGGTCGGCAATATCGGGCCCCGGTAACAAAATCAGCCGAAACCGGCCTTCAAAACTGCTTGGCTGCACTCCCCCTCACCCCAGGGGGGGGGGAGGCTGAGCAGTTTGCCAGGGCCGGTTTCTGTTCCCAGTCCGGCCCTGATACCACAGTCTGCCCTGGAACACAACGATCCCTTACCGTATTCAAGAAATGGCTGATAACAAAAACCACTGAGAAGCGCCTTATTACCGAATTACATGGCATACTGCAACAGGCTTTCCTAGTCCCTAACACCCCAGGGCAGAAACGTTGGGAATGGGAATGAGGGAGGCAACTGACGTCCAAAGAGGGGGAGGAAATGTACAATAGAGCACAACACATGGCATGTAACACAGCCAGCAGGGAGACGGCCATGAAAATGGTCACATATTGGTTTCTTACACCGGTCTGTCTTCATGAGGGAAACCCCACACGGAGTGCTGACCGTTGGAGACACTGTGGATCACCAACATGATGATGAAGACAACCCCCAGTCCATAGACTCAGTCGCCACCAAAGTTCAACCAGAAAGTGTCCATGGATGCCGGGGAACAGACTTAGTGACACCGGAGCTGAATGGGTATGCAGTCTGCGGTGAGGCCAGTACAATGATATAAAAACTGCCATAAATAAATCAAGGCTGAGTTCCTAATGTGTGACCTACTCAACCGCGGTGTAGGCCCGAGGCAGTGGTCAGCAGGGGCCCACAGCCACGTGTCGTTGGCTTGCGATGCACAGAGTTAGTGACACCAGAGCAGTGTTGGCAGTGTTTGATCACCTATGTAACGATGATCCTTTTTTCATACGGACTGAACCACATCTTCCTCTTACTCCTCTCCTTGAGTGCAATGATATGCACTCTGCCATACACAAATCAAGACTCAGTTCCAAGTGTGTGACCTATTCGGACTCAGTGTAGGCCGAAGCCAGTAGTCAGATACGGCCCACAGACAGGTGTCGTTCTGATGCTTTGCACAGACTTGGTGTCACCACATCGAAGGGAGTATAGTGATTTAAACTCTGCATTGATATGTGTACTTGGCCAATGTATAATCAAGACTCAGTTCCGAATGTGTGACCTACTTGACCGTAGTGTATGCAGGAGGCAGCGGTAAAGTACGTCAACGAGAAAGGAGTAAAGCGGGCCTGTGTCGCAGAAGCCGTGATGGTCTGAGGAGGCTGCCAGGGTCGTGGGCCTCGGGCTTTGAGCTTGCGCCAGCACGTAGTGGGCCCTCTTTGACACACGCCGGTGTCGGCAGGTGAGCAGTGAGGCATGGCTGCGCAGGGGCGGGCATGAGGGGTTTGGGGACCAGCAGCCCAGGGTGCAGCAGGTGCACAGGATAGCAGGCCACACCGCTCACGGCAACGGCATCAGCCTCTTGGCGAGGTGGGAGGCGCCACACTGGCAGACACGTTGGGCATTCTGGAAGAGAACCACAGCCAGAGCTACGTGCTTTTTATTCACACCCCTAAGCTGGCCTGGCGTACGCCGGGACAGCCCACTCCGCACACACTTACAAGGGGGAAAGTCACAAGCTGCATTTCCGCGATCTTCCCCACTGGCTGGGGTGACATGGTTGCGTCCACTGTCCACCACACTCCAAACACCAGCAGTGCATGTAGAGAGGGATATGTCTGTGGTCTGCATACTGCAGTCTGCCCAGCACATCTCTGCCGCACTTAGCATTGTGTACATTCTCATTCATGGGTCTCTTGCCTCCTTCGCACATGCCTGGTTCCCACCTCTCCCCACATTCCGCTATTGTGTGGCTGAGGTGCCATGCCGTTGATGGCTCATGTACATGGCTAACCAAGGTTACCACAGTAAGTTGTGCTGTCGTGTCTGGTGGGTGGGCATGTTGTATGTGATTTTGGGATGTGTGCATTGCCAGAGTTGTGAGTTGCATGATTGTGGAGTTGAGGTGTGTGGTGTGCTCATTTGGTACTTGCCAACGTGCAGTGCATTCTCATATGAGCCATGCTGGAGGTGCTGGTTGCCGTTGGACTGTCGGAAGATGAAGGTATCATGCACACCGCCTGGGTAGTTGGCGACGACATTGGTGAAGAGTCCCCGGTGGTCCACTATTGCCCGCACATTGATGGAATGCGTATGCTTTCTGTCGCGGTAATTGTGTGCAGTGTCAGCAGGGGGCACAAATAGGACATTTGTGCAGTCAATTGCCCCCAAATCATACGGGAATCCAGCTATGGCGTAGAAGCCTTGCTTGGTCTCCAGGTGTTCCTGCGCAGTGTGGGGGAAGTATAGGTACTGGGGTACCAAGCTGATGATGGCATCCAGGACAGGTGTGAGGAACTTGGATAGGGCTGGCTGTGAGACTCCTCCGACTCTGGCGGTTGTTGGTTGGAATGTCCCAGAGGCCAACAGGTGCAGCACAGCCAGCAGCTTTGTCTGAGGTGGAATGTTGGTTGTCCGCTGTGTTGGTACCGTCAGCCTGTGGGCAATGATGTTCAGGATGCGGAGGATGGTTGTCCTTTTGAGTCTGTAATGGGCAATGACATTCTCTGGTGTTAAGTCTGTGAGGCTGGTGCGTTTCCTGAAGGTCCGCTGTCTTTGTCTGCCTCTGTGGTGGTCCGGGGGGGTGGCGAGGTCCGGGGGGGTGGCGGGCCTGGGGGTGGTGGTGGTGGGTGTTGTGGCCCTGTTGGGGCTCCGAGCTGCATGATGAGTAGCTCCATGGCATCTGTTATTCTTCAGGTGTGGCTGTGGGCTGGGCTCCGTTTTCTGGTGCAGGTTGTCGTCCGACTTTGCACCAGGTGTTAATTTCCTGCTGCGAACGCGCCTTAGCGCATGTTTTGGTATCTTATAGCCGATCGGGATGGTCGTTGAGAATGTCGCAGAGTGGTGTTGTCGCGGCTTTTTGCTCGGGAACGCCTACTCTGCATCTCATTAGCTATAGTTGCCAGGGTCATCTGTGGCTATTTTTTTTACGGATGCTATCGCAGGTAAACTGGTGATATCGGCTGTTTACACCAGCTTGTGAATTGGGGCAATACATTTATCACGAATTTCGCTGCGATGAAGTGCCGATAACTCGGCGATAGATCCTTGAGAATATGCCCCATACTTTGGGTCCGGCCTCCAGACATACCGGATCACTGACAGAATATCGGAAACAGAAATATCTAGTGGACATAATATCATTTTAAAATATCAAGGATCATAATATCGAGAAGATCAGTGCAAATAGGTGAGTATAGATTTACTATTCTTAACTCCACATCTACGTACCTTGAAGATATATATATCGGCACGGTACATATATGCAGGAGCGACTCCTACTGGACAGGGGTGGTGGAGCGGGCGAGGAGGGAATGAAAAAGAAAAAAAAATACTTACCTGGCTAACGTCGGCCGCCACCGCTCTTCCACCCTCTTCTTCTCTTCTTCCTGTCTGGAGTCCAGCAACAGGAAGCACCCAGTCTCCCAGGCTTCTCTAAGCCAATCACAATGCCGCAGTGTAGCGTTGTGATTGGTCTGAGCGCTGTGGTTCAGCGCTCAGATGGAGACTGGGAACCTGGGCATGTTCTCCATCCAGATTGTTATGCAGCCTGGGTGGAGAACATGCAAAGTGCACATGAATGGGACGTCGGGCCAAACATTCATGAGCACTTTGAGTGGGCAAACCACTCCTCCCCATGGCCCCTGCTCTGTCAGTAGATAGCTGCGCCCGCATCAGGAAACAGAAAACTAAAATGATAATAACGTTAGTTATTATCATTTCAGTTTTCCTTTAACTCGTGCTCGCAGGACAGTGGGGAGGCGCTCCTCCACCTTAGCGGAGGAGCCGCCACTGCATATATATGTGGAGCTATATTTACTAAAACATCATTGTATTTGGAAGTGACATCAATGGTTTCCCATCAGAACCAAAATTAAAAGAAGCCAGCTGGAGAACTACATTTCCCATCACCCATCAGCACAGGAAGTGACACCACTGCACTTCCCTTCATCCACTAGAACAAGAAGTGATATCACTGGTTTCCAGCCAAAACCATCTTTAAAAGAAAAAGCCAAGCAAGACGATGTAATTTCCCATCATCCATTTGCATAGGAAGTGACACCACTAGATTTCTTATCATCTATCTGCACAGGAAGCGACATTACTGGTTTCCTGCCGAAACCATCTTTAGAAGAAGAGGCTAAGCAAGAAGACTGCATTTCCCATCATTTATCTACACAGGAAGTGGCACCTCTGCATGCCCCATCATCCATCTACATGGGAAGTGATATCAATGGTTTGCCACCAAAACTGTCATTAAATGGAAATACTAAGCAAGAGGACATCATCTTCCATCATCCTTTGGCACAGGAAGTGACATCATTGCCTTTCATTACACATCTACACAAGAAGTGACAACACTTTCTGCCTTCTCCCTACTTCCATCAACTTTTCGGGGCCTCCCATTGTCCTGGCATTCCCAGCAAAGGTCAGACACAGACAATTGTATCATTTGTTTGGGCCTATTGGAACCAGAAAGGGCCTTGGGTCAGAACCCCTGTCCTACTAAGATATACAAGGTAAGATGAAATCATGTGCCTCACCCAGCACCAGATACTGCTAATCCATACAATCAAAACCAGATTCAGACGACCCACCAGACCAGACATTGCAGAGCTTTTAACCTAGAGCACGCTTGATGCCCTCTTCATCACGAAAAACATGTTTCACACCCACATCTTTGCACATTCTAGACGTCCTTCCCCCAGGCTATAGCATCCTTTGTGTGGACCACGCACATAAGAATGGAGAATGCCTCTCTGTCATTAATAAGTCTTCCTGATCCTGCACCTTAGGCAAGCAAGTAACACTCAACTCCATGGAACTACTGACATGCCATTTCTGACTTTCTGCAATTCAGATCATCAACGTCCATATCATCTACAAGCCTATCAGTCATAACAAGGAGTTAATTGATGAATTCTCAGATCTCCTCACCACCCCATCCATCCAGCAGGCCGACAGCACCCTCTTGGGTGACTTCAAATTCACAGAAAACACAAGCTCAACAAAAAACATGAGACACCCTCTTCAACCTCATCACTGCACTCAACATAGTACAGCATATCACACAACCAACACACTCTGAAGGTAACATCCTCAACATTTTCTCAACATCACCAACAATCCATTGCAAACCACCCATACCTCTGTACTGGACAGAAGCCTTTGCCATTCTTAGCTCCAAGCTTAGCATTCAATCCACAAAGTAAGGTTAACACAAAAGAGAAATTCAAACCTTCAGATCCTTCAAAGACCTCTCCAAAGACAACCTAATGCTTGAACTCATCTTTCACCCTCCACATCTAACACCTTCCAAACAACTTCAAGAAAAGTCAAAGCCATTAGCATCCTCGTAATCTAAAACCTTGCTGACAATAAACAATCCATTTGCAGATAGGAAAGAAAATGGAAGGAAAACAGAACTCCGTAGGATCTCTTGATACTGAAGTCCCTCCACTCAGCACACAGACAGCTCACCACATCAGTCAAAGCAAATTACTATGCCAATACCATCAATGAAGACACCTACAGAAGCAGAAACCTGTTCAAAAACAATCAAGCACTGCATCAACCCTCTGCCAGACCCACATATACCTCACTCTGAGAAAAGTGCAATACCATCCACCTCTCCTGCTGGGATAAAATACAGAAAATCCAACAGAACAACAACAACACCAAGCCTGCTGCATCTCTTACACCCAACCATTCCTACAGAATCCGGCAATGGTCAGACTTCAAAATCCTATCGCTCCCAGATCTCACTGACATACTCAACTCCCTCAAAGCCACTTCTTATGAAGATGACGTCTTTGCATCATCCTTCTACTTACCATCGTAAATGCCTCCCTCACTGAGAAGCTCTCAAGATCGGCCAGATATTCCCACTTCTAAAGAAACCTACACTAGATCCTGATGACCTTTCCAATTAATGGCCCATCACTCTCCTACCATTCATCAGCAAGATCATTGAAACGGCAGTCTGTGTTCAACTCCAAGACCACAGCAATGCTAACCACCTTCTGCACGACAACCAGTCGGGCTCAGATCCCACTGCAGCAATGAGACTGCTGCCTTATGCATTGTTAGTTATGCCTTCTTGTCCCTAGTGATGAAGATGACCTGTGCCTCCTGACATTGCTGGACCTCTCACACGATCAAATATCCCACTCTCTTACGCACACTCTGGAGACTTGAATGGGATTCACTGGCAGCATCCTTCACTGGTTCTCCTTCTATCTTTCCAACCAACAACAGTTTGTTTGCATGGGCACCTCCAGGTCACGAAAGATTGCTATCACCTGTGCAGTCTGCTAGGGCTCCATAAGTCTCCTGTCATCGCCAAGAACAATACACAAGATGTAGTACGGTACTAGCTCAATGACATGAGCCTTGACAGCTTCGAAACTCAGCTGTCACTGAATTCCAAGTCCCTTGAATTCAGCCTGGACACCAACCTCGCCCTCACTGTCTCTTTCTCTGTCTCCAAGGACTGCCGTTTTGCTCAGGACAAGATACTAAAGCTGAGCCAATTCTGTACTCTGTCACCTCTTTACCTCTGTTGACTGGACTGCTAGGCATGTCATGACCTAGAAAAAGTTCAGTTTCAATAAAGGGGTTGGCAGACAAGTCATGATATTCAAGAGTGATTCCGAAGGAGCAATAGAAGATGTTTGTTATTCTCCTTTCTTTGTGTGTAACTCTGGGGATGTTCATTCCATAAATGTTCACAAGTTCTGAACAGCTGAGTAGGTGAGTATAGCCACATATATTGCACATATTTTATACAAATGCACATGAGTAACTGCAATGGCCGCATTCCAGGTGATAAGTGTCCCAGTCTAGTATCCAAAGACCATACATGCCAGCTTCAAACATGCCTCACTGGTACCTGAACGCCAGCAGGATCACCGTTGCTATGATCAGCGCCGAGAAGGAGAGGGCATACCCGATGGTGTAGATGACAGAGAGGGAAAGCAGCAGCTCTTCAGGAGGCTTCTGAAACAACCCAAGAAAAGACACATGGTTATTCAGGGCCCTCCATTCTTGAACCTCCAATACTGACCAGCTGTGTTCATCGCTACAAAGGAACTTCGAGGCAGCAGGCTAAATAAGGCTGTTGTGACAAAATGACCGGACAACCCCAGGCAGCTAGGCCACCCAAGGCACTTCTAGCTTTTATCTCATGGCTCAACTGCATGTTTGCTTGTGGGAAACATTTGTGGAGCCCCTGATCTCTAGGGATCCCTCCAATTGTAGATCTGGTGTGCCTGGAGAAGGAGATATAGCCTTTGATTTCCCCACTCTGGAGTCTCAAAGGTGCAGTCTCCCTTGGACCCCTCTTTACATGCCCTGGATGGTGGTAGCTTTTTTGTGTTTTGCTGTCTAGTAACTGCATACAGGCAAATTCCATCCCTCTCACCACATACATTAAGCCATATGTTAGGGACATGTGGGGGCCCCCTTGTGTTTATTAAACGTTTTGTGCTTGGATTATCACAACCTAAACTCATAGTAATTCCCTACCATTTTTTTTTTAGACTATTAGGCAAACAATAGGAGAATGTATGCTGTCTACAGAGGACACTGCATCCCCAACGTGTTCCTCCTTTGCTCTTCTTTGCTTACAGAGATGTTGCAATGGAGTACCCATCAAAGGTGTCTCACTAGAGCAGCCCCCAGAACGTTGGAGCTGGAGATCTGCCTGTAGGCCATGACCACTGCAATGTATTCAGAGGAGTGGACCTTCCATGTTTGTGCCCAAGCTTCATTGACTCTTTATTTCAACCCTGAGGTTTCCCAGTCTTTGACTGACAGCTGAATGCACCCCAACTGCCTGAAGCAACTATATAGGATGGAGCTGTCCTCTAGTCCGTGAGTACCTTTGGAGCTAGTCCTGATTTGACCCTGCTGCTGTTGGCGCTTCGGGAGCAAAAAAGACAAGTGCTGCCTGTTTCCTAATACTAGGAACTAACCATACATCCATGTTGATGCTCTGCTGGCGTAGACTGGCCTGTTTCTCCTACTTTGTCTGTTTGGAAGGCCACAGCCAGCCCAAGGGAGTGAGGCAATGACACAGCTCCTTGATGTCTTCTTTGACCATGCCCAGAGACTGGAGGAGGGCATATAAGACATCTATCGCGGGGATGAGCTAAGTTGTGGCCCTGCCTGGCAAGCACACTCCCCTTTGCACCAACATTGATTGTTTTGCTACTTCATTAACCACACTGCTATTGCGATGGTCGAGTACGAGGATGATTCGCTAAGATGCCGGATCAGGCAAGGCTTGCTTAGCCCAGGCAAAGCTTCTTGTGCCTGTCAGCTTGCATCCATTTATGTGCCCCTTTCATCACCAAAGTTGGACCGTCATGATTGGAGAAATGTCAAATCAGAGCTTATAGTGCCCATAGGTAGAGTGACATCTCCATTTTGGAGACATGCACCACTAATCCTAAACTGAACTTTAGCTTTCGTGCAGAACGTTCAAGGCTCTGGTAAGGTGCCTATGAAGATGTGTAAATGTAAGCAAAGTTATTTCATACAAAATTATCCGTACAAGCACGCAAGCAAAAAAGTGTGTCAAGTGTCGACGTTCAAACAAAGATGTCAAGATTAAATGTGAACATGCAAAATGGTGGTGTTCCTGCCCAGGCCTGATTGTGACCACATGACACCGCCTTCCTTCCTGTGGCCAATAACTACTTTTCACACTGGACACACTTCCTTTGCATGTAACCCAATATGCACATGTCATTAGCTTGTGACTTTTTATTTGTCTTCATTGCTCTAGGTGTATACGAACACTTGGGCCGTCACAAACACTAAACTTGTCCCATTGTACTTCCTTGTTTCTTAGTGGACACTCAGAGTCCAGCCCATAAAGGGACAGAGTGTCCTGGTCCCTGCTACCTGGCACCGTCCATCCTGGTAGTGTTGACATTCTGCAGCTCATGTGGCGTCCTCCTAAGCAGAACTATTTTTTTTACAAATTACGTAGCAACACATATATATGTTTACATAATACCATAGGGTCTCTGAACCTCTTAGCTGAAGTCTAAGGACCTGTTACCACTGCTGATCCCAGCTACCATTTCAATTTTTTCTCCCTCCTGCTCTACGGATTAAGTCCCTCTGTACCTTCTGCCGCTTCCCTGCCGGGTTTTGGTCTTTCAGTGTTCGCTGTCCCTGCTCTACCACTTCAAGCGTTCTTTTTTATGCTGCCCGTACTCTGTCCAAGCTGACTTCCCTTCAGACACCGACTTTGCACTGCGGTTAACATACAGCGTTCAAGCACACAGAAATGCACACACACGTGCGAAGCATGCGCGCACACACCTATGCTTGAAGAATACCTCTTCTGCTGTGTGTGATGAAGCTTGCAGAGTTGCTTTCTCTGTTTTACTATAGTGTATGTGAAGTGCCCTCGCACTGCTGCGGCCATCTGCCCTGTGTCTCTCTCTCTGTCTTAGAGAAGCTTGCACCTCTGCTGCCCACACTTCTGCTGTGTGTGATGAAGCTTGCAGGGCTGCTATCTCTGTTTTACTTATTCTATGTGTGAGGGACCCTCACACTGATGCTTCCACCTGCCCTGTGTCTCTCTCTGTCTTAGAGAATCTTGCACCTCTGCTGCCCACGCTGCACCTCTTCTGCTGTGTGTGATGAAGCTTGCAGAGCTTCATTCCCTGTTTTAATTATTCTATGTGTGAAGTGGCCTCGCACTGCTGGTGCCACCTGCGCTGTGTCTCTATCTTAGAGAAGCTTGCACCTCTGCTGCCCATGCTGTACCTCTTATGCTGTGTGTGATGAAGCTTGCAGAGCTGCTTTCACTGTTTTACTTATTCTATGTGTGAGGTGGCCTCACACTGCTGGTGCCACCTGCTCTGTGTGTCTCTCTCTATCTTAGAAAAGGTTGCACCTCTGCTGTCCATGCTGTACCTCTTCTGCTGTGTGTGATGAAGCTTGCAGAGTTGCTTTCTCTATTTTACTTATTATATGTTTGAGGTGGCCTCGCACTGCTGCTGCCACCTACCCTGTGTCTCTCTCTGTCTTAGAGAATCTTGCACCTCTGCTGCTCACGCTGCACCTCTTCTGGTGTTTGTGATGAAGCTTGCAGAGCTGCTTTCTCTGTTTTACTTATTCTATGTGTGAGGTGGCCTCGCACTGCTGCTACCACCTGCCCTGTGTCTCTCTCTGTCTTAGAGAATCTTGCACCTCTGCTGCCCACGCTGCACCTCTTCTGCTGTGTGTGATGAAGCTTTCAGAGCTGCTATCTCTGTTTTACTTATTCTATGTGTGAGGGACCCTCACACTGATGCTTCCACCTGCCCTGGGTCACTTTCTCTCTGTCTTAGAGAAGCTTGCACCTCTGCTGCCCATGCTGCACCTCTTCTGCTGTGTGTGATGAAGCTTGCAGAGCTGCTTTCTCTGTTTTACTTATTCTATGTGTGAGGTGGCCTCGCACTGCTGGTGCCACCTGCGCTGTGTCTCTCTCTATCTTAGAGAAGCTTGCACCTCTGCTGCTCACGCTGTCCCTCTTCTACTGTGTGTGATGAAGCTTGAAGAGTTGCTTTCTCTATTTACCTTTTCTATGTGTAAGGTGGCCTCACACTGCTGCTGCCACCTGCCCTGTGTCTCTCTCTGTCTTAGAGAAGCTTGCAACTCTGCTGCCCACGCTGCACCTCTTCTGCTCTGTGTGATGAAGCTTGCAGAGCTGCTATCTCTGGTTTACTTATTCTATGTGTGAGGGACCCTCACACTGATGCTTCCACCTCCCCTGGGTCTCTCTCTCTGTCTTAGAGAAGCCTGCACCTCTGCTGCCCATGCCGCACCTCTTCTGCTGTGTGTGATGAAGCTTGCAGAGCTGCTTTCTCTGTTTTACTTATTCTATGTGTGAGGTGGCCTCACACTGCTGGTGCCACCTGCGCTGTGTCTCTCTCTATCTTAGAGAAGCTTGCACCTTTGCTGCCCATGCTGTCCCTCTTCTGCTGTGTGTGATGAAGCTTGCAGAGTTGCTTTCTCTATTTACCTTTTCTATGTGTAAGGTGGCATCGCACTGCTGCTGCCACCTGCCCTGTGTCTCTCTCTGTCTTAGAGAAGCTTGCACCTCTGCTGCCCACACTGCACCTCTTCTGCTGTGTGTGATGAAGCTTGCAGAGCTGCTAACTCTGTTTTACTTATTTGATGTGTGAGGGAGCCTCACACTGATGCTTCCACCTGCCCTGGGTCTGTCTCTCTCTGTCTTAGAGACGCTTGCTCCTCTGCTGCCCATGCTGCACCTCTTCTGCTGTGTGTGATGAAGCTTGCAGAGCTGCTTTCTCTGTTTTACTTATTCTATGTGTGAGGTGGCCTCGCACTGCTGGTGCCACCTGCGCTGTGTCTCTCTCTATCTTAGAGAAGCTTGCACCTCTGCTGCTCACGCTGTCCCTCTTCTACTGTGTGTGATGAAGCTTGAAGAGTTGCTTTCTCTATTTACCTTTTCTATGTGTAAGGTGGCCTCACACTGCTGCTGCCACCTGCCCTGTGTCTCTCTCTGTCTTAGAGAAGCTTGCAACTCTGCTGCCCACGCTGCACCTCTTCTGCTCTGTGTGATGAAGCTTGCAGAGCTGCTATCTCTGGTTTACTTATTCTATGTGTGAGGGACCCTCACACTGATGCTTCCACCTCCCCTGGGTCTCTCTCTCTGTCTTAGAGAAGCCTGCACCTCTGCTGCCCATGCCGCACCTCTTCTGCTGTGTGTGATGAAGCTTGCAGAGCTGCTTTCTCTGTTTTACTTATTCTATGTGTGAGGTGGCCTCACACTGCTGGTGCCACCTGCGCTGTGTCTCTCTCTATCTTAGAGAAGCTTGCACCTTTGCTGCCCACGCTGCCCCTCTTCTGCTGTGTGTGATGAAGCTTGCAGAGTTGCTTTCTCTATTTACCTTGACTATGTGTAAGGTGGCATCGCACTGCTGCTGCCACATGCCCTGTGTCTCTCTCTGTCTTAGAGAAGCTTGCACCTTTGCTGCCCACGCTGCACCTCTTCTGCTGTGTGTGATGAAGCTTGCAGAGCTGCTATCTCTGTTTTACTTATTCTATGTGTGAGGGAGCCTCACACTGATGCTTCCACCTGCCCTGGGTCTGTCTCTCTCTGTCTTCGAGACGTTAGCACCTCTGCTGCCCACGCTGCACCTCTTCTGCTGTGTGTGATGAAGCTTGCAGAGCTGCTATCGCTGTTTTACTTATTCTATGTGTGAGGGACCCTCACACTGATGCTTCCACCTGCCCTGGGTCTCTCTCTCTCTGTCCTAGAGAAGCCTGCACTTCTGCTGCCCATGCTGCACCTCTTCTGCTGTGTGTGATGAAGCTTGCAGAGCTGATTTCACTGTTTTACTTATTCTATGTGTGAGGTGGCCTCACACTGCTGGTGCCACCTGCTCTGTGTGTCTCTCTCTGTCTTAGAGAATCTTGCACCTCTGCTGTCCATGCTGTACCTCTTCTGCTGTGTGTGATGAAGCTTGCAGAGTTGCTTTCTCTATTTTACTTATTATATGTTTGAGGTGGCCTCGCACTGCTGCTACCACCTGCCCTGTGTCTCTCTCTGTCTTAGAGAATCTTGCACCTCTGCTGCCCACGCTGCACCTCTTCTGCTGTGTGTGATGAAGCTTGCAGAGCTGCTTTCTCTGTTTTACTATAGTGTATGTGAAGTGCCCTCGCACTGCTGCGGCCATCCGCCCTGGGTCTCTCTCTGTCTTAGAGAAGCTTGCACCTCTACTGCCCACGCTGCACCTCTTCTGCTGTGTGTGATGAAGCTTTCAGAGCTGCTATCTCTGTTTTACTTATTCTATGTGTGAGGGACCCTCACACTGATGCTTCCACCTGCCCTGGGTCACTTTCTCTCTGTCTTAGAGAAGCTTGCACCTCTGCTGCCCACGCTGCACCTCTTCTGCTGTGTGTGATGAAGCTTGCAGAGCTGCTTTCTCTGTTTTACTATAGTGTATGTGAGGTGCCCTCGCACTGCTGCGGCCACCTGCCCTGGGTCTCTCTCTGTCTTAGAGAAGCTTGCACCTCTACTGCCCATGCTGTATTGTATTGTATTGTATATCGATTTGTATAGCGCGATTGCTGCCCCACGGGCGTCCAAGCGCTAGGTATGTAGACAGGGCTGGGCGGTGCAACAGAAGTTTAGGACTCGTTGGACCTGGCAAACAGAAGGGGTCTTCAATTGTTTGCGAAAGGAGAGCAAGTTAGGGTTGGACCGGAGTTGTAGAGGAAGTGAGTTCCACAGTTTTGAGGCGTTCAGGGTGAACATCCTGCCTCCAGTTCTAGCTCTCTTAACTTTCGGCACCACGGCCAAGAAAGCCTCCGTGGAGCGAAGATTTCTGCTTCGGTGGTACGGGTGACTAGGTTGTCATTTATTGCTGGACCTGTTTTCCAGAAGGCTCGATGTGAAATACACAATGCCTTAAAAGCCACTCTCTGCTTCACCGGCAGCCAGTGTAGACTTTTTAGTCCAGGTCTGGCTGACTGCGTACGTGGGATCTTAAGCAGGGTACGGGCTGCGCAGTTCTGTACCACCTGTAGCTTCCGTAGGGTCATCTCAGGCGCTCCCACGTAGAGAGCGTTATTAAAATCCAGCCGGGACTGTATCAGGCCTTGTACTGCCACCTGTTTGGCCTCCATTGGTAAAAGGGGCAAAACTTTCCTGAGTGTTCTGAGCAGGCCGAAGCATGTGGCAGATAGCTTAGTGGCCTGGGGGGTAAATTTAAGACTTTTGTCCAACCAAATTCCCAGGCTCTTTACACTTTCTTTGGGGGTAGGGGGAGTGCCCAGGCAGGAAGGCCATAAGGAGATAAATGGCACTGGCGACACTGGGCCCAGGAGCATAAGCTCAGTTTTATCCCCGTTGAGCTTTAAGGAGGAAGCTGTCATCCACCCTTTAACCTCCTCTAGACATTTCATCAGGCCTTGCGGGGTTTGCCTGTTGCCCTCCTGCGTCAGTGAAACCACTAGCTGGGTATCGTCCGCGTATGATATGATCTTAATACCGTGCGGTTCGACGACCCCAGCCAGTGGTCTCATGTATGTGTTGAACAACGCAGGGCTCAAGGAGGAGCCCTGCGGAACCCCACAACTCAGTGATTTGCTGACTGACACTGTGTCCCCGTCAAAGATCTGGAAAGATCTGTTAGTCAGGAAAGAATCAAGCCACCTCAGTGCATTGCCTGTTACCCCGATGTTGAGGAGACGGTTCAGTAAGGTGGTATAACTGACCGTGTCGAAGGCTGCACTTAGGTCAAGGAGGATCACTGCCACTGATCCTCCTTGATCCAGTATCCTGCGTGACTCTTCGGTGACTGCCAACAGCGCAGTTTCAGTTCCGTGCTTGGGTCTAAAGCCTGTCTGGGTCGTGTCTAATAGCAGGTTGTTCTCAAGGAACTGAATTAGCTGGGTATTTATGTGTTTTTCCAAGATCTTACTTGCCCAAGGGAGCAATGAGATTGGGCGATAACTGGCGTGATCTTCTGGGTCAAGATTCGGTTTTTTTAATAGTGCCCTACCATGGCTCTTTTCCATACAGTGGGCACTATGCAAGATGAGATGGAAGAATTTAATAGATCCAAGATTACGGGCAGAGTGATTTGACTTGCCCGCAACATGATCTCCGGTGGAGCTGGGTCAAGTGGAGAGCCAGATTTGACTTGCCAAGCCAGTTTATTCAAGGTGTCGAGGTCTAGAGGTGGGAAATGTTCAAGAGTTGGCTGGTCTGGGAGAGTGGAGTGACTCGAGAGTGTTTGCTCAGCTCCTCCAGAATTTGAGGCTACTGTCGGAAAAGAAGAATAAATCTGGGAAACTTTATTATGGAAGAATTTCGCTAGCTCGTTGCACTGATCTTGCGTTTTTGGCAGGGGTATGGCTGTGTTTAATCTAGTGCATTTTTTTACCAAGTGAAAGATTTCCTTGGGTTTGGATTTAGCTTCCATAATTTTATCTGCGAAGTAGGCAGCCTGGGCCGTCCTTACCCTATCTCTATAGGCCTTGATTGCCTCTCTATATTGAAGCTTTTTTTCGGGTAGGAAATCTAGGCGCCACGCTCTCTCTCGTTTCCTACAGAGGCGTTTTTTCTCCCTTAAGGTGTCTGAGAACCAGGGAGCTGATTTATGCAGCCTCTTTAATGTAAATCTCCGACAAGGGAGAATAGTCTCCAATGAGTTAGTGATCCAACCCTCATAATCCTTATTCGCCAAGTTGGGGTCTGTGCAGAGGGATGGGCGGGTGGAATCTAAGTTGCTGCACCACACCTCCATGGGAAGTTTAGGCCAGTTCCTCTTAGCTTTCACTTGGGGGGCGGGCGGGGGGGATTTACGAGTGAACCAGGTCAGCGGGACTAAGAAGTGATCGGACCAGGGAAGGGGAGTGGGTTGGCCCACCATCAGCTCAGTACAGTTGCTAAAGATCGGGTCAAGTAAATTGCCCTTTTCATGGGTATGGGCTGTGACATGCTGGATTAACTGTAAGGCTGCCAGATCGGTCTGTGGGAGTATTGAAATGGAAATTAAGATCTCCTAGCACTGTATAGTTAGCTAAAGACATGGCTCGTTTAGCTATGATATCTGGAAGAGATCTGTGGAACATTTTGGCCGGCTCTGGGGGACGGTATATTAGAGTGCCAGAGAAAGAGCTATTAGCAGTGAAGTCAATACTAAATGCTAAGCTCTCGCATTCGGGGATGGGTTCAGTTGTAGTGCGGCATTGGTACTGGTCTTTCAGTATAATAGCCAAACCTCCTCCTCTCCCCTCTGTCCGGTCCAGTCTGTGGATTTGAAAGCCAGAGGGTAAGGCTGAGATTATGTGTGGCTCTGATTGGGGGGTGAGCCATGTTTCCGTCAAAAAGACGGCGTCCGGCTTGCGCTCCTCTAGCAATAGGGCGATTTGTGTGCTATGTCTCGGGAGTGACCTGCAGTTTAGCAAATACATGTGGTACTCCTGCGTCGTGGCTAATACTGTGGTGTTATAGAAAGAGTGTTTACATCCAAGGCAATGGGGGGGAAGTTCAGCTGGTGAATAGATGTGAGCGCAGTGAACAGCCACCATAGCCCCTATGTTATGGATGTCTGCTGAGCTATACGTCCTGACCTGCGGTAAGAGGGGGCCAGGGATTGTGGTCCCTGGTCCCGGTTGGTCGCGGACGGGCGCAGACGGGCTTGCCTTTGGTGCGCCTTCGGCGCACCGCCGGCGCGCCCGCTGCGCCCGTCCGCTGCGCTTCCGGAAACAGCACATCCTTATATATAGCAGATAGGGGGGCGTGGCCTAGGTGAGAGGGCGGTGCCCGGGGGTCACGGCGCTTCTCCTTCCACCCACTGCAGCGCCTGACTCGGCTGCGTGGTGAGGGGAATTACAAGGGAGCAATGAGGTGAGGTTCCTTCTAAAAATACACAGGAAATCACGATGCAATACAATACAATTTTAAAAATATATCTAAAATCTATCTCGCTCCCGGCATCCACCTCAGAGCTCTGTCTAATGAAAACGCTGGCCGAAATGCGTGCCTAAAATAGTCAAGGGGGCGTGGCCTAGGTGAGTGGGCGGTGCCCGGGGGTCACGGCGCTTCTCCTTCCACCCACTGCAGCGCCTGACTCGGCTGCGTGGTGAGGGGAATTACAAGGGAGCAATGAGGTGAGGTTCCTTCTAAAAATACACAGGAAATCACGATGCAATACAATACAATTTTAAAAATATATCTAAAATCTATCTCGCTCCCGGCATCCGCCTCAGAGCTCTGTCTAATGAAAACGCTGGCCGAAATGGCGCCTAAAATAGTCAAGGGGGCGTGGCCTAGGTGAGTGGGCGGTGCCCGGGGTCACGGCGCTTCTCCTTCCACCCACTGCAGCGCCTGACTCGGCTGCGTGGTGAGGGGAATTACAAGGGAGCAATGAGGTGAGGTTCCTTCTAAAAATACACAGGAAATCACGATGCAATACAATACAATTTTAAAAATATATCTAAAATCTATCTCGCTCTCGGCATCCGCCTCAGAGCTCTGTCTAATGACAGAGATAGCTGCTCTGCAAGCCTCATCACACACAGCAGAAGAGGTGCAGCGTGAGCAGCAGAGGTGCAAGCTTCTCTAAGACAGAGAGAGACACAGGGCAGGTGGCAGCAGCAGTGTGAGGGTCTCACACACATAATAAGTAAAGTTCTGTAAGCTGCTGCCACCTGCCCTGTGTCTCTCTCTGTCTTAGAGAAGCTTGCACGTCTGCTGCCCACGCTGCACCTCTTCTGCTGTGTGTGATGAAGCTTGGAGAGCTGCTATCTCTGTACTACCTATTCTGAGTATGATTGACTCTCATGCTGCTGCTGCTTGCCCTGTACTCCTTATTGTCTTAAATACGCTTGCACTGCTTCTGCCCAGCTGTACCTCTTCTGCTCTGTGTGTGAGAGAGAATGCAGGGCTGCTCTCTGTGTTTTAGCTATTCCTTGTGTAAGGGACTCTCACATTGCAGCTGCTGCCTACCCTGTAGCGCTTATTGTCTAAGAGAAGCTTGGGGTATTGCTGCCTATGTGGTACCTCTTCTGCTGTGTGTGTGTGTGTGATGAAGCTTACAGAACTTTACTTATTATGTGTGTGAGACCCTCACACTGCTGCTGCCACCTGCCCTGTGTCTCTCTCTGTCTTAGAGAAGCTTGCACCTCTGCTGCTCATGCTGCACCTCTTCTGCTGTGTGTGATGAGGCTTGCAGAGCAGCTATCTCTGTTTTACTTATTCTGTGTGTGTGGGACCCTCACACTGAGGCTTCCACCTGCCGTGTCTCTCTCTGTCTTAGAAAAGCTTGCACCTCTGCTGCACATGCTGGACCTATTTTGCTGTGTGTGATGAAGCTTGCGGAGCTGCTATCTCTGTTTAACTATAGTGTGTGTGAGGTGCCTTTGCTCTGTTGCTGCCACCTGCCCTGTGTCTCTCTCTGTCTTAGAGAAGCTTGCACCTCTGCTGCCCACGTTGCACCTCTTTTGCTGTGTGATGAAGGTTGTAGAGCTGCTTTCTCTGTTTTACTGTAGTGTTTATGAGGTGCCCTTCCACTGCTCCTACCACCTGCCCTGCACCACTCATTGTCTTAGAGAAGCTTGCACTGTGGCTGCCCACACTGTACCTTTGTTGTATGAGGTGCTTGGCAAAACCTTCTTGAAAAAAAAATTCAGAAGGATATAAAGCTGATTATTGGTAGAGATATCTTTTATATTAAGTGTTTTGCATCTATATCAACATTAACATGTAACAAATAAATGTATTGTGCATTATTCACATTTAGACTTATCATAGCTAATGCAGGTCTGTATTTTAAAATGACTATCATCAGGTTGCCATCATCATATAAAGTAGGGGCCACTCGGCCCCCACGCCCACATGGCAGTGCGGCGCCCCCCCTCCCCCGGCCTTTCGGTGTTGGGGGTGTGTCGCGGGGCGATGACGCACGCGGCGCGCCCCCAACACCGATTGGTCGATGACTTTGACTGACCCGGAAGCCGACATTCGGCTTCCGGGGCAGGGGGGGGCGCGACAATCGGGGTGCGGGCCCCCAGTGCGTCGGCTGCCTCCTTTATAAGGCACTGGGAGCGGGGGGGCGCCCTCTTGCTCCTGGCTCGCTCCCCGCGTCTGCCGTGTGCCCCACGCTCGGGCGGATTAATTAGATAGCCGCTGTTTTGCCCTGGTTGTAGTTGGGGGGGTATTGCCATCCTCTCAGGATCATTCAGCCGAAGCATTGAAACTGGTTGAGATGATTAAGTTGGCCAGGGCGGGGGAAGGGGCACCATTGGCACCACTTACTCCCCTAACAGGTTCTACCAGCGGGCAAACGGCGAAGAAGGATGGGGCGACGTCGCAAGGTATTGACAATGGTAAGGAGGTGGCTTTGCCATTTATTAAAGATGGTGCTATACTGTCAAGGAAGGAGAATTTGGGGCAACATGTGTCTCAGGCTGTGAAAGAGATGATCTGGGCGGGCAAATATGTCAACATTTTCTCCTTGCTGCTCGATAATAGGGAACTGGAATACGCAAAGTCACAAAAGGAATGGATGTTGCCCAGTGAATGGAGAACAGAGTTGGTTAAGTTCAGGGTTGAGGAGACATTTGTTAACTGGATGAGGGCCTTTTCCGTGTTTAGTGCCATTACAGCTGAAAGGTCGCCCAATTTACAAGCTGAAATGGCCTGCTACCAGAGCAGGATTGCCATGTGGAGCGAGACACAAGTGGGGAATGGGTGGAAAGAGTATGACATTTCATTCAGGAAAGCTAAGGAATTCAATCCTTCTCTAGCGTGGGATGTGGTGGATTCCTTGTCATGGTACAACCAGATATCTAGGGGGGCAGCTGCGATGGGGGCAACCACTTCTCAGAAAATATACCCGGCCAAGCCGCAACAGCCCTTTCGGCATGCGCAGGGAGGTGAGGTTCCCGGAAAGGGCAAGGGTTGGGGTGAGAAAAAGGGCGTATGTTGGGATTTCAACAAACGGTCCTGCACTAGGGCAGCGGGCACATGTAAGTTCAAGCACGCCTGTTTATTGTGCGGGCACCCCTCACACCCAGAGACTTCCTGCAGATTTAAGGGTGGCAACCAGGGCTCCAGGGGGAGAAGGAAACATGAATAGGCTAGAGGAGGGTTTAGTATCGCACACTCCTATTGACGTCATGGGAATGAATCCCTGGCTGAACAGATACCCAGATCACGCGGCGGCTAAATTACTTCAGGAGGGATTTTCTTGGGGTTTCAGGATACCGGCGGGAGGGTACACAGGTAAGACTGAATGCAGGAACCAACTGTCTGTAAAACATAACCCAGGGGTAGTGGCTTCAAAAATTGAAAAAGAATTACGCCTGGGTAGGCTAGCAGGTCCTTTTGACGTGGTGCCATCGCCCAACTTTGTTTGTTACCCACTGGGTGTGGTCCCTAAGAAAGAGAAAGGCGAATATAGACTCATTCATAATCTCTCAGCCCCAAGGGGGGCATCCTTGAATGATGCCATAGATGAGAATGTCTGCAGCGTAAAATATGCCTCTTTTGATCACGCGGTAGTCTTGCTTAGGGGCCTGGGTCCAGGGGCATTGATGGCCAAGTCTGACATAGAGTCTGCATTTCGTCTTCTCCCTGTGCATCAGGAGGATCACCACCTTTTGGGGTTCAAGTTTGATGGGAAGTATTACATGGACAAATGCATGCCCATGGGTTGTTCGATCTCATGTGCCTATTTTGAGACGTTCAGTTCCTTCTTGGAATGGGTAATGAGGCAGGTAACCAGGCATCAGCAGGTCATGCACTACCTGGATGACTTTCTCTTCCTGGGTGCGGCTGGGTCTCAGAAGTGTGCACGGGCATTGGAGGAATTTTGCGTGCTCATGCGGGCTTTTGGGGTCCCGCTGGCGCCGGGGAAGACAGTGGGGCCAGCTACTTGCTTAGAATTTCTGGGCATTGAAATAGACTCTGTGGAGGGTTGTTTCAGGCTCCCAAAGGAGAAGGTATGTAAATTCAAGGCGGCATTACGCGCATGCCTGGCCAAAGAGAAGGTCTCGTTACAACAGCTTCAGGAGACAGTGGGCCAGTTGAATTTCGCGTGGAGGGTGATACCAATGGCTCGCCCCTTTTTTCGCTCAATTGCGCAGGCTATGAGGGGCCTGCGCGAGAAACACCACCGCACTAGACTATCGCTTGAGGTACGCCAGGACATGCGGATATGGATGGCATTCCTGGAGGACTTCAACGGCAGGGTTGTGTGGTCCGGCCCCCCCATTACTTCAGCAGAGTTAGGTTTATGGACTGACGCTGCTGGGAGTGTTGGGTTTGGTGCCATCCTTGGGAACAAGTGGGTCACCCACAGGTGGCCGGACGAATGGGTGTGCAGTGAGTTGACAACCAACATTGGTTTTCTGGAGCTGTTCCCCATTTGGGTTGCATTAATGGTCTGGCCTGACCTCTTGCGTAACAAATCGGTAATATTCTGGTCAGACAACATGACGGTGGTGGAGTGCATCAATCAGCAAGCCGCACGCTGAAAGTTCATACTCCGCCTCTTGAAGGAGATTGTGTTGAGATGCTTGCTATTGAATGTTATATTTAGGGCAAAACATGTACCAGGTGTCCTCAATAATGCAGCTGATGCACTCTCTCGCCAAAAAATGCAGGTATTCAGGGAACATCTTCCAACAGCAGAGCCTACACCGACTCACTTCCCGTCCGCACTCTGGCAGATTAGTGCCCCAAATTACCGGACCTCGTGGCTGCTAGCTTAGCTCCCAAGACACGGACAGCTTATGAAGCTGGTTCATATTGCATTTTCTTGGGGCGCGACTGGGAATCCAAATGGGCTCTGGAAAATAGCTTTACGGATTATCTGGGTAGTTTGCATCACGAGGGTTGCTCAGTGGCCACAGCTAACAGACATAGGGCAGCTGTCTCCTTTTACGCACAGGCGAAGGGGGTGAAAGATCCGACTAACAACTTTGCGGTGCGGAAGGGTCTGAGGGGTTGGCACCGCTTACAGGGCAGCACGACTGACACTAGGAAACCAATAGGTTTGGAGAGGATGACGGCATTACTGCCTGCATTGCATGACGTCTGTAGCTCGGGCTGGGAGATACAATTGTTTAAGGCAGCGTTTACATTAGCCTTTTATGGGGCGTTGAGGCTGAGCGAGTTGGTGGCAACCTCTAAGGCAGATAGGCAGGGGGGTATCCAATTCCTGAACACAACAATTCAGGGAGACACATTGTGGGTGACGATTAGGAGATCGAAAACTGATCAGGAGTCCCGGGGGGAGACTGTGGTACTGCACAGGGCAAGGGCCAATCCTTGCTGCCCGGTACACCACGTGGAGACTTTCATCAAGCAGTGAGGTGCACTGTTGGGTGGGCCACTTCTATTACACGCGGACGGCACCCCTCTAACCAAATATCAGTTCAGAAGAGTCATGGAGATGACTATTGCCAGGGTGGGCCTTGACCCGAAGGAATTTGGCACACACTCCTTTAGGATAGGTGCAGCCACGGAGGCAATCGCAAGGGGTTTACATGTTAACAGTGTTAGAAGAATTGGGAGATGGTCACCCAATTCCAACTGCTACAAACGATATGTGCGGGTACACATGTTGTAAAGTACCTAGGGTATTACTGACATCAGGTTTTTCTTTTCTGGTTTTGCAGTTCCTTCGCTCTGTGACGCAGGCGGAGAGCTCGCTTCGAGTCATCATCAGGATTCATCGGCGACTCATCGAGGTGTGAACAGTCAGGAACACAGGACGCGGTCAGGCAGGGTTTGGATTGTTGGTCATTCTTATGTCAATCGTGCTAAAACTGTCTTTTTTGCAGGCAAGGGTAGAAGGGAGCTAGAGCACGAAGGTTGGTCCATCTCTTTCTTTGGGAGGGGGGGTCTCTGCCTCAGTCAGTTTAGGGGATTCTTTGCTGAGTTGGTCGCCCAACATACAGCCCCACCGGCGGTGGTGATTCTTCATTTGGGGGGGAATGACCTCGCTAGACTGGGTAGGAGGGTCCTCCTGGAAGAGATCATTTCAGCAGCGGGTTGGGTAAGGAGGGTGTGCCCTGATTGCACGGTAGTCTGGTCTCAGCTGATACCGCGGCTGCAGTGGCGTGGGGGTGAGTCTGTCAGGGCATTGAATCACTCGGTAAAGAGGATCAATACCAAGTTAGAAAAACTTTTCCGAAACTCTCACTTACAGACCATCCCACATGGGGCTATTTGGGGGGAGGATTTGTACTTACAGGATGGGGTCCATTTGACGGAGGCTGGGAATAGAATATGGTGTGATAATATCCTAGCTTGGTTGAAGGGCTCTCTGAGGTAAGGATGACCTTTAGGCAGGAGTTGTGGGGGGGCCAGATCGTCGGGAAACAATGCTGGCCTGTGGCGGTAAGGTCATGATCGGTGAGCAGCAATTTAAGGTCCTAAGGGGGGCGTCTCCATCCACGGAGGGGGCGGCCCAGGGGGAGGGGCCACTGGTCCCTCCTAGAACTTCAGGGGCAGGAATATCCGCTAGCTGCAAAAAATGCGGGGGAGGGAGTCACGCTTTCCTTAGGCTGGTAGCCACCCCGCACATACACCATGACGTCAGCATACGACGCAAAGTGTAAGGGCCCTCCTTGTTGGTTAAATGGAGTTCACGATGCAGACGGGGTAGGCGGTCCCCTGTCGCGCATGCGCACCTCTAGGTAAGGGCGTGGTTAGTAGGACTTGACACCGGTTAGCGACCTTGCCGTCCGGCCAGATATGTTAGAATGCAAAATTCAGGCAGGATGTTAGATTCGGTTAGGAAACACGCTGTATTAGACGTTTGTTAAGGTTAGCTTTGTAAATCTAATGTCATGAATTTTGCTTATTCTTGCATAACTGATGTAATGTTGATATTCATCTTTTTATTGTTTTATATAATAAATACGGCCGGGGGGTCCCTGACCCCCCGCCTTCCAAAGATAATTTGCTTATGTAATTCGTCAAGGTGGAGTGGAAAGCTGGGAGGGGAGGGTAGCCAGTCACGGACCATGTGCACCGGCTTTATTCCAGGAGAAACTGCATCTGTGATTGCAACGCAATGTGCCCTTGTTCACGTTCTCTTGAGAAATGCTTTCTGTTAGATGATGCTTATAGAATGTACTAATGCGCTGTTTCAAGGCACCTGCAAAGTGCAGCTTGGTCCAATGTGTCTCATTATGTTACAGATAAATGTAAGTTTGAAGTTCGCTTTGAGTGGCTTTATAATGGAGCAGCTTGAAAAAAGAATAACCTTATGCTGTGGCCGTTAACCTGATGTGCCTTAAATTAGAACCATGTGCAGGTCTATTAAATGGTAGAATTGTGCGATTTCAGCCAATGTTCAGTGGGCGCGAGCTCAGGTCCCTTGGCAGACCCCCTCTCTCCTGGCACACTAGCAGGACCTTTCCCTGACTCAGCAGAGTTGGGGGCTCTCTTTATGGTAGAACCCATTTTACAACATTTTCCCTTTGAAACAACTTTATAATAGTTTGTCTTTACATTTATGACTTTGAATTGCTTTGAACTATACTTTAACTAATACATTCACGTATTGATTATTGACATATCTAATTTGATGATTTGAATTTGCAACTTTGCTAATCCTTCAATAAACCTTTATGGTTTGACCCTTGACCTCTCTCTGTCTTCCCTGTGGTGCCTGATGTGCTTCAGGTCATTGAAATGTATTGGATGTGGTGACCAGCCTCAGGTGGACATTAGGGTTCCTCTGGCCCTATGGGCCCCGAATGTGCACAAAGAAAAGCACTTCAACATCACCAGGGAGTTCAGTTTCTTGGTATCACAAGTATTCAGATAAAATGGCTGTTTCAAAACACAGCATTATCATTTAGTGAAAGGACAATCTCTCTCAAACCCAAACTGGTAACAATTCTATTTACTAATTATGGAAATGTATACTCAGGTGTGCCTCAGAACATGATTTCTTTTATGAAAGTAGATGCAGTAGCAGTTTGAAACTACTGCAAATGTGTTTGTGTTGTTTGGTGCCAGTGCCTCATTTATACTGGCCCATTAGTTCACCCACGTAATAATGTCTACAGACAAGTCAAATTTAATATTTTTGATCTAAACTGGGTCTATGCCAGTTTGCCCATCTTCCTTGCGACAGACAGGAGACAGGCAGCCACTCTTGGCTAGATAACTGTAGTGAGTGTCCTATTTTGAATTTGTTTTTTATTTTTATTTGAAGAATCTGACCCAGTGATATATTTGGTCACAAAACCTTGAAAAACTAAATTAGTGGAACTGAATAATTCACTGTTTTCTTCTTTTCTTTTTAATAAATAGAGGTTATTGTATTGATCAAACTGGAACGTGTGCCTTTACACTGGGCCTCGTGCATTCACAGGGTAATGCCTCATATGTTATGTCTTGTTATGCCATGTTTTGATGAAATTTATAACGACATAATGTACGCGCCAAACAACTTCATTAGCGAATAGAAGTCAAATGGCCTATGTTATGTTAATATGTTATGTTAACAGGAGCTTATAGAGCGCACGGTCACCGAAAGGTTTCATGGCCTAGGTTTGAGTTTGGCAGATGAAACCTTTTTCACTGTTGTTGCAAATGTTCCTCTGCCTCAAAGGCGGTGGATAAAGATCTGCCACACGCAGAGTAGACCACCAAGGTGGTGGAGCTTCTCTGAAGAGGTGGCTGTATACTACATCAGTTAAGCCATTTTGATGGAGAAGCATTTTGGCCCAGTTGAAAATCCCCTAAACTCTGTTACTATTGGCAGAGTTTTCATCAGCAAAGGCGGCATAGGAAATGTAACTCGCGAAGATATGTGCCAACATAGTAGTCTACATAACATGATGGAAGGGCTTCTACGCAAGTTAGCAAGACATTACTTACCTTTTCCTTAATGTCTGCCACATTTTCCACAGCAGTATTTCATGGAGCAGACTTCACCGGAGAAGGTGGCCGAACAAGTCTACCTCGAGTGGGAAGCGCATCCGCCAACTTGTCTGGAGGAGGTCACGGCGGACCTTGAAGCAGCCGATGAAAGAGACAGCGGAGTCTCTGGCGCCAGCAAGTCTACTGAGTGGAGTACACTGTACAGGACCGTTGCACTGCCAGCGGCACCAATACCAAATCTGTGGCCGCTGATAAAGACATTTTGCAGTCACAAAGCCTGAGATTTACAAAGTCTGCAACCACAAAATGTTTTTTTGTTATGTACTGAACCCATCTTCCGATATGGTAACAAAGTCCCAAAATGGGATTAGAAGCCCATTCCGAATCACTATTTGCAAGAGGCATGTTTAGGGAATCCCGTACAAATAGTGATATGTTAAAGGATGTGATAGACCTGTCAGACTTAGGGTGGTCTTCCCCCAAACTTGTGGCCTTCACCCCTCCCATTTCTTCTGATCTCGTTTTGGTTGGCCCTGGGTTTCTGTGTACTTTACCATTTCTGAATAGTGCTAAAGTAGTTGTGCTGTCTCCCCTAAACATGGTAGAGTTGTCTTATACCCGATTGGCATATTTAATTTACTTGTAAGTTCCTAGTAAAGTGGTACTACATGTACCCAGGGCCTGTAAATTAAACATTACTAGTGGACCTGCAGCACTGATTGTGCCATCCGCTCAATTAGCCCTTTAAACATGTCTCATGCCTGCCATTGCAGCCTGTGTGTGCAGTTTAAAACTGCCATTTTGACCTGGCAAAATAAAACGTAATACATATAAATCACCCCTAGTGTAGGCCCTACACACCCCAGTGGGCAGTATGCAGTGTATTTTAAAAAACTGGACTTATATATTTTTAAGTTTGACATGTCCTTGCAGTGAAAAACTCCTGAATTCGTTATTCACTACTGTGAGACATACCTCTTCAATAGAATAACAGTGGGTTAATTTATTACATTTATTAAGTGGTAACTTCCAATTGGGAGCAGGTAGACAGGTCATGTTAGGTGCCTAACAAATTGTAATTAAAAGCACCCTTTAATTGGAAAGTCAGATTTTGTTTTAAACAATTCTGAAAATGCCAGTTTTAGAAAGTTGACATTCTCTTGTCCCAACTACTTGGTGTCTGCTGCCTGTATCCTGGGTGACATGACTAGATGAAGTTGACAGTTGGTCTTTGTGTATTACTCCTAGACAGTGGGACAAAGGGAAGTTAGGTGTTGGCAGGATCCGCTCTGAGTTAATGAGGGAGAGGAGCTGGCACCTACCACATGTACACATCACAAAGGCCCTGCCTGAGCACTCTCACAAAGGGGTTTGACATTAGTCTATTGTGACCCCAGACAAGCTGGGTCCAGAGCAGGGAGGCAGGATATTCCAAGCACCTCTGGGGAGTGGAAACCTCTGGAATCTTCTCCTACTTCAAAGTGGGCACAAAGTATAAATATTGAACCTAACCTCAGACTTCAACTCTTCAGTACACATCTGGACCTGTGGAAGACTGAGAAGAAGGATTGCTGTGCCTCTCTGCAAGAAGGAGTGCCACACTTCTGCCCTGCTGCCCTGCTGCCTGAGTAAAGGGCTGGACCTGCTTCTTGAACCCAGGACTACCAGAGTGACTCCAAGGGCCAGTTGGCTGGCCTCCTGATCATAAGCCTCAGGGAAAGAACAGGCTTGCTCAATCCTCTATCCAGCACCTGGACCTGGCAGCTGTGAGTCCTACCCTTCCAAGCGGTACCTCCTCAGTGCTTGTCCCTTGGAAGTGGCTTGGAGGTGCTCTACCAGCCCCA
Organism: Triturus cristatus; assembly: GCF_964204655.1. NCBI lineage: Eukaryota > Metazoa > Chordata > Amphibia > Caudata > Salamandridae > Triturus > Triturus cristatus. The sequence continues at coordinate 47,946,794 of NC_140589.1, forward strand.
ACCGTGGTCCCAGCAGAAACGACACATTGGAGCTGCAGCAGTAAGCATCACTGACCAGAAAATCCGCATCGGAGCCGCTGCGCGATGTACTGCCTTATAAAATTCCACACTGGGACCACTGTGTGGTTTGTCTCTGGCACAGGACTTCATATCGCTGCCCGCAGTCTTTCATAAACCGCGATTACCACTTAAAACGTTGAAATTACATACCTCCGGTTCTACTGATTAGATTTTTGCCATTTTGGACTTCAATTATTTATTACATTTTATTGTATGTTCCTAAATTGGTATGGGATTTTTCTTATGTTGTGTTTCACTTTATTACTGTTAGAAGGGCTGCATAAATACTTTATACATTGCCTCTAAGTTAAGCCTGACTGCTTTTGTGCCAAGCTATTAGAGGGATACGCACAGGTTAATTTGGGGTTGCTTTGTGACTTCACCCTGACAAGTATTGTGGCTGCTGCTTGAGAAGGTTTTTGCCTCCCTCAACAAGTAACCCAATTTCATACAGGATGCATCAATGTTTTGCAACCTATGGGCTTGATATACGAAATTTCCATTTGCCAAAAGTGGTTGCAAATTGCACACTGATTTTTGGCAAATTGAATAGGATTTTGTGAACCAACCTTTGTAGAAATAGATCAGTTCACAAAATACTGAATCATGATGGGTCTCAAAACGACCTTCCTCATCAATATTCATGAGGCAGGTTGTGAATTGCAACTTTTTACGATTGATTGACATCACAGGAATGGTGGTCTGCTGGGGTCAAGGACCACCAGGTCTGTGATCACATTTTAATAAAGACAACTTTTTTTTAATGCAGCCCCTTTTACATAAAGGAAACTAGACTGCTTTTCAAAACAGAAACACTTATTATTTTTATACTGTTTGTATGAGAGTTGGTAGTGGTCCCGTGGAGCACTTCCTGCTCCCTAACAACCCTCTTTTTTCACATTCACAAAGGGGAAGGGAGTCCCAGGAGGACCCCATTATCTTTGGGAATGTGTTACCACCTGTTAGGGTCATAAAAAAGACGTGACACAGTAAGTGTAGAACAACTCAGGGGGAGATTTACAAAATCTCCACTCAATGCAGCACAGCCACCCACGAGGCTGCGTTGCGCGACAGGGAGGGAGCAGAAGAGCGTCATATTTTTAAAGATATGGCTCTCTCCTCCCCTTTCCCTTGCGCTGAGTTCAGCTGCCGTGTGCCATGCACACACCTTAGCGCCGCAGCGCTAGGGTGTGTGCATGAGTCCAGCATAGGTTTTGTACATGAAGGCTACCCTTCCTGTAAAAAATACTATGCTAGGCACACGCAAAGCTTTTCCCAATTTGCATACGTGCTGCACAGTGCAGCACACATGCAAAGATGGAAAAGGAAGGAGAAATTAAAGCACTTCTTCCTTGTGCCTAGTTGAAAAGCGAGCAGTTTTCTCACGCTAAACTCAATCTACTGTTTTTAGTAAATTGGGTTTAGCGTGAGAAACCTTGGGTGGTTGCATGGGAACGCCCATGCACCACCTTCGGTACGCCCCCCATGGCGCAAAGTAATGCAAAGCAGCGCAATGCGCAGCTTCGCATTACTTTTACGTTATTTCCAGCGCTAAACAAGTTTAGCTCTGGAAAGTTAATTGGGAAAAAAAGATTTCGTGCTTTTTTGCGTCACTTTTGTGACAAAAACACGGCACAGAATCTAAGTAAATCTCCCCCTTAGTTTATTAACTACAGTTAAGACCCGAACCAGAAATCACCTCCTCTCATCTGTCCGCTTGCTAAGCTTCTCGCATAGAATGCCTCACATCATTCTAAACATACATTCCATGCGAAACACAACCATGAGCCAGACAGACACGAGCACGCGATTATCACAACACACTTGGATACGACACCTCCACTACCAGAAAATAAACCAAAGCAAACAGTGTTTGAGTAGCATCAATTGTTTAAGTCCCACCAACCTTTGTTCTTCAAAGTACTGAATTCTCCCCCACACTTATGACAAGGAAGAGTTTCTGAAAAGTGGATACCCCTTTAGGTACAAATGTCGTTTTCTGCATTAGTACGCAATCACCCACCTGAAAATGTTTCTCTTTCACATTAAATGCCTTGTCATAGCACACCTTTCACTTTGAATGAGATTTCTCAATGGTTTTCTTAACCTTAGAAATATCCTCATCCACACTTTTTCGTGAATCCATCCATGGGGGAAATGTTTTAGAAAAACCAGCTCTCTTGAGTAGCAACTCAAAATATGTTGCTACAGTCGCAGAGTGAGGTGCATTATTATAGCTGTTAATTTTACACCTCAAATACTCATTTACATTTAAACTGGAAGAGTTAGAGGTTTTAACACCTTCTTTGATTAACCTATTCACCCTTTCCACCAAACCATTAGAATGTGGAGAATATAGAGCTACTCTGTAATGATTGATGCCATTCTCGTTAAGAAAAGACACATTTTTGTCGGAAACCAATTGTGTGTCACTGTCAGACACCAACATTTTAGGAACACCCTCCAAAGAAAGCACATGTTTCAAAAATTCAATTTTTGAATCAGTTGTGATTTGTGCAACAGCCTTCAAATGAATCCACTTGGAAAAGTAATCAATTAGGACTATGAAATACCGCCAACCGTCTTACATAGAGTGCCTCACACCATTCAAGACATGCATTTTTATGCAAGACACAACCACAAGCCAGACAGACGCGAGCACACGATCATCACAACACACTTGAATACAACTTCACCCCATCTTGGGAGTCAGTATCTTTTCAATGTTTTGTGAATGGATTATGGTTGCATTGAGATGACAATAGAACAAGCAAATTACATGATCTGTGGGTTCAACTCTAGCTAAGTGCTAGGAATCCCAGGTAGTGGAAATTAGTTTTCCCGAACCTATAAGAGGGTTGAGACAATCTAATCTCTAGAGACAAAGATTTCTGAGGGGTGGGGGTTTTGTGGGTGCCAAAGGTAACCTCAGTGGTCACCTTGACTATACAGACTTTCAGGATATCTACTCGAAGTAGGTCCTGCCTTCTGGACCCCTAGAAAGGCCTGTGGCCTTTAGCTTCCCCGCTAAATATTTGGGATGGTCAAGGACATCTGCTTTAAGGAAAGGTGATATATTTCAAGAATGGGGTGGTAAAGTCAAATCTGTGGGATCCCCTGACCAATCAACTGGCTTATTTATGGACAGATTTGAGAGAAAGGAGCGAGCAGGGAAGCATAAAAGGAGTGCATTTTTGTTACTCAATCCGGAGAAGATAAATGAATAACCCACAGAAAACAAGTCAGAGCCTGGCACGAAGGGTGACCTCACTTTAATGATGTGAGCCCTAAATGAAAGGGCACAGTCCAGCATGAAGCCCAGGGGTTTCATCCATGCAGAGATGGTAGCTGAGATATTTAGAGTACGGAGGGGAGTGAGCTAAGAGTTGATGTGGGAAGTACATTAACAGTCAGAAACTCAGACTTGGGTGGATCGCGTTTGAGTAAGTGATGACTCATCCAGCCATGGGCAGCACAGAGACACCCTAGCTGGTCATGATCCTCGAGATAAGGTTGGATGTCATCAATATACTTATAATCCTGGCCTCAAGTGGTGCTCACAGCCGTTCCACATAGATGTTGACAAAGTGGGCTCTAGCGTCGACACATGCAGACCCCAAAACATCATCAGAAACAGGTCAAACCTGCTGGGATACAGGGTATGGCTGGAAGGGAATCAGCTGAACCCCAAATTATGCTGTTCAGACATGTCCTGCCATGGTATGTTACATTCACTGACATTCACCCACCTTCCTTGTGTGGCAGCGTGTTGTAGAATCCAGTTGGAATCATCAGGCATGTACTGCGCTCTGCTGCCTTTTGACTAGGTTTACGCTATAAATACCATATACATACATACATGTACCTTTAGCTATGACACTACGTATAGAATGTGGCGTTCATTTTCTTTGCCGTGCACGGTTCTCTAGGCATGTTCAGTACTCACCTAAAGGGAGAACCCTGGACACTAAGGTGCAAAATGGGACAGGGGAGTCCAGTGCCAAGAGCTGAGCAGCACAAGAGGCGAAAGATAAAGGTAATAAAATGAGCAGATTATGGTGACACACTGTATTTGCTGCTTTAATTTATGGGCACAATTCCCAGACACTGAGTTTTATGGAAATGTGAAATGTGCCAATTAGCAGATTGTGTCATTATCCAGCTGTCTCCTTGGCTTCCCATCCTCGGGTGACATGTCTATTTATTTCATGACTCAGTCTATCGCATCCTTCCGAGTCTGTGACGGGTCTTGAGCAAATAATGCCCAATATTTCAAAGAGGAAGGAAAACCTGGACAGACGTGAAGCAGCAAGAGGTGAATTCATCCTCAGAATGCTTAATCTTGTCACCAGCCAGTCCCTGTTCAGGGTCAGTCTTGCCACGGACTTGGTTATCTATAGGTGTGTAAACCTATACATCCACATATATGCTGACCACAGACAAGAATGAGTAGCAAATGTTAAAACCAGCACGTAAAGGAGGGTGACTGCGAACCGAGGCAGCAGGTGAAGAGACATGGTCGATTCTAGCCACAGGCTCACACACCTTTTCTCTCGCAGGCACTCACATGTAAGTTTGTGAGCATTATTTACGAGGCCCCTAGCGGCACTTTTGTGCCGCCGGAGGGTTACTTTTTCAATGCTCCAGTGGCACAATGTGCTGCAGCATATTTACAAAGCCACTTTAAGTGGCCTTTCATGGCCTTGTAAATATGTTTATCACAAACCGAAGGGGTGGAAAGGCAAATACACACTACTCCAGCCTCCCCAATCATGACTGTAACACACAAAGAGGAGTAGTGGGTGAAGTTTTGAGAGGTGGCACGTGCTCAGTGAAACAATACTGCCCTCACTCACAAGATTGTGACATGCTTCATCATTGGGCTTGCTTCAATGCACCCCCATGCAGACAAATGCCTGGGGTGGAGCAAAGGTGATTTGGCAGTAAGGAGGGGTGAAGGAACTCCTAACACTTTTCTGTCACCACCATCCTTCATGTTTTTAAACCCAGTAGGTGGGTCTAGGAATAAGGTTTTGCACAAAGACACCACTGAACTAGTTTTAACCTTCACTGCACTTCTTCTTTCAGTGATCCCAGTTTTACATCTATATATTCTTTCCATGTTTGTATTGTCTTCCCCTCCCTTTTGCTCCATCACAGGCGTTGGTCTGCGCGGGAGTGTACGGAAGCAAGCCCAACGATGAAGCTTGTAAATATGTTCCCCTTTCACGAAGAGCACTGTGTGAAAGGGGCATTCCATGGGTGTTGATGGGGGAGTTCCACAGACCGGAGAATTAGTCAGATTGTAACGCCTCCCAAGGGGTGGCGTTAGGGAGGCCTACTGAGGAGAAATATCCTTATTTCTCCTCGTTTTTTCCTGTTTCAAGAGGAAAACACCTCTTGTGATTGTTTTTGTACAGGAAGGTATCCCTTCCTGCACATAAACACCATGGCACCATAGCAGCCCATTGTGCGCCAGCGCAGGGGAAAAGGACAGTAATGCGCCGTATCTCATAGATACCACACACTCCTGCCCTTTTCTCTTGACGCAGGGCAGGGCAAGGCAGCAATATTCCTTCCATCACTGCTCTGTGCAAAATCCTTGTAAATGAGGCCCTCAGTTTTAAGTTCATTTGACATTTTCGACGACATGAGCCTTTCAGTTAGTACAAATCTTTAAACGCATATAACTTACTATGAAACTTTAAGGTTTTAGAAAAAGAAGTGACAGTCACTGTGGACTCCTTTTTGTGCTCATGGGCGTAACACAGGCCCCTTCAGCCCCAGCGATGCAGATGGGGCCCCACATCTTCAGGGGCCCCTCCACCCTCCAGGGAAGCCCAATGCAGCCCAAGACTAATGAATATCTGTGAGATATAGGAGAATTTAAGGTGGTAATTGGAGAATTCAAAATCAATTATTAAGGCTAATGATGAGAAATGAATCTATTTTTAAATGATTATTTTATGTGGCTACATATCACATTGGTTTGTGGTCTATTTTAATTACAGTCATGAAATATTTCAATCCTCACAAATATCGTGGCTCGATTGGTAACTCAAAGCAACCTACTCTGGGGTATTTTCTCCCTTCCACTTTCTACATCTCAAGCACAGTTACGAGCACAGTTACGACTGGAATTCTGCTCGCTTAGGAAGAAATTCTTGCAAGATTCACGCATAATCATCTTTTGGCACAAATGCAAAACCACTAAATCAAATTCATTAAAGTAATTTTTATGGCTCCATCTTGAAAATGTGGATCGAACAAGCAGTTTCAAGCATTTTGCCAAACCCCATATAGAGCTAAATAGTTAAAATTTGCAAGAAGTGGCAGCGGTTTAAATGAATTTGAAAGAATCAATGCTTGCTTTTTCCATCAAAACAGACTCAAACTCCTGCCATTTGTTGAAACATTATGGTGTATTTATATTTCCTTATACTAAAAACACGTATGGCCAGATTTATCAAACGATTATGTTGCCCTTGCGTCACACAGGGTGTCCCAAGGGCAGCACAGTCCTTGAGTCAGATTTACCGAATCACGCAAGGGGACGCACAGGCAATGCAAAACCTAAATTGAGCGTACCAAGCCGCGCAAGGGGACGCAAGGGCGATGCAAAACCTAAATGAAACGTACCAAGCCGCGCAAGGGGAAGCAAGGGCGATGCAAAACCTAAATGAAACTTAGCAAGCAACGTGAGGGGACGCAAGGGCGATGCAAAACCTAAATGAAACGTACCAAGCCTCGCAAGGGGACGCAAGGGCGATGCAAAACCCAAATGAAATTTACCAAGCCGCGCAAGGGGACGCAAGGGCGATGCAAAACCTAAATGAAATGTACCAAGCCACGCAAGGGGACGCAAGGGCGATACAAAACCTAAATGAAACGTACCAAGCCACGCATGGGCAGAGCACATCCGTCCATGTATTCTGGCACATTCCCAGGTTTACCACTCTTGGTAAACCTGGGAATGTGCCAGAATACATGGACAGAATTGTACGCCTTTGTGATAGAGGTGGAATGAGGAGAAATATCTTTATTTTTACCACCAGCATGAGATTATTTAACAAGATTTGACTGTCAGTTTCATAATTTTATTTTTATTGCTCAATTTCATTTATATTGGAATGATTTTAATTAACTGCACAATACCATTATTTTTATTATTATTATTGTTACTATGTCCAACCAAAGGCGCCACAGCAGCTCCACTCCCCACTAGACCTGGGAGAGGGAGTGCAGTGAAGCCCGGGGATTCAAGCCAAGAGCCGCTGGCTCTCCCCGCAGATTTCTCTTCAGAGCTGATCCGACCTCTTATTTCCAAACATCATTCAAGTCCTCTGTCATCTACTCAGTGCTTTCCTCCTGCACAGGAGGTTTTCAAGGGTGGAAGCGGTCGTGGCCATTGGTGGTGCTGTTCATGTGGATATTGATGCGTTTATCTATAAAAATGAACTAGCGTCCTTATTAATAGAATCGGCCACTCTGAACTCCTCATCTTCCTCGACATGCAAGTATGTAGTCAGGCTGGCCCTGCGACCTAGGCCCGGGATTATTGATTGATGGGTCACAAGTGGGAGGGTGCAAAGTTGGCAGGCAAACACACGGGCAGGAAACTCTTGATCAATCCCAGAGATAGCGACATTACATAGGTAAGGGGAGATTGTCCGAGTCAGACAAAAGTCATACTCATTCAGCCTTCATGTGGCTAGGTGACAACCATCTGAAGCTCAACACAAAGAAAACAGAATTTTTCTTGATCTCCCCGCCTAAAAACGCAACCAGGACTAAGGAATGGACCAAGATGATCACTGCGCTTAACGGCTCACCAATTCTAGTAGACTCTACCAAATCTCTTGGAATCACTCTGGATAAAGAACTAAACATGCAAACCCACATCAACACTATGGCCAAATCTGCTTGTTTCCATCTGAGCTACCTCAAAAAATTGAAGGCGATCATTGAATCAGATGATCTCAAAATGGCAGTCCAGGCACTGGTCATATCAAGAATTGAGTATGGATGCGCGACCCTCTCAGGGCTCCCTAAGATCTCTACAGCCCCCCTAAAATCATGTCTCAATACAGTAGCCAGACTTATAACGGGATCAAAAAAATTTGACCACACATCTCCACACCTGACAGCGCTCAATTGGCTACCGTACGAGGCAAGAATACAATTCAAGATTGCATGTATCACTCAAAAGGCAATACACCACAAAACTCCATGTTACCTGGCCCAGAAAATCACGTTATTGGGAGGCAGTAGACCCTCCAGAGGGTCTAAAGATTTTTTGCTAAAACCAGCATTCTTCCGTAAGAAGAGATCATACAACAGAGCGTTCAGGAGAGCTGCAACAAGGACCTGGAATTCGCTACCACCGAATAGTAGGAGAATCACGTATGGTCCACATTCAAAAAGGACTCCAAGGCCTTTCTGATGGGTAAATTTCTCCCATAATAAATTCTAGGCTACAATAAGGCTATTCTGAACAATATACCTGGAACAATGTATTTGTTTTATAGTAGCAATATTATAATCATTGTAGACAGTTAGGATATCAGGAATGGACCTATTTTTGTTCAGAAGAATGTGTATAACATGTTTTACTTTCACCAAATGATTTCCTTATTCTTCAATACGTAGCAGATTGGACATTAGTTAACATCTGACATACTATTGAACACGTTTTCACGCTTATATGTAAAGAAATGAATATCCTCTGATTGTAAAGGGGTGTTGATGTAGAGCGCTCTCACACTCAATTTCTTGGGTCTTGTTCGCAAACACTGAATAAATAAAAAACAAAAAAAATATATATATGTGTGTTACATGTGTCACCTGTAAACCATTTACTTTAGACACTTAAGGTCATGTGTGTTACATGTTATCTGTAAGCCCTTTAGATGCTTAATATTAGACGAACATCCTTGGTGTGGTATTCACCCAAACCTTTTGCCTTCAACACTCCTGCTTTGCTGCATTTGTTTTTGTTGGCTTTAGTACTCTGTGCACTTTACCACTGCTAACCAGTGCTAAAGTGCTCTCTCCCTAAGACATACATCGTAAAATTGGCCTACACCTCATTGGCACATTTAAATTACCTACAAGTCCCTAGTATATGGTACTATGTGTACCCAGGGCCCTAAAATTAAATGCTACTAGTGGGCCAGCAGCACCCATTGTGCCACTCATCAAAGTAGCACTTTAAAGCATTTCTCAGGCTCGCCATTGTAGTGCAGTTTTAGACTAGTGTGTCAACTTGGCAAAATAAATCTTTTGCCAGGCCTAAACCTTCCTTTGTAGTACATGTAAGTCACCCCTAAGGTAGGCCCTGAAGAACCACAGAGATGGGTGCATGGTATTTAAAAATTAGGACATGTGGGTTTAGGTTTTACAAGTCCTGATGATGAGTAGCTCTTAAAATAGTTTTTCACAACTGTGAGGACTAATCACTCCCATTGACTAACACTGGGTTACCTTATTACATTTAATTAGTGCTAACATTGGATTGGGAGAAGGTAGACATGTCATGTTTGACTCAAATGAATTGTAAATTGAAGTTCAATGTAATGGTAAAGTCTGATTTAAAGTCACAATTCTGAAAATGCCACTTTTAGAAAGTTGGAATTTTCGTGTCATAACCATTTGTGCCTTCTGCTATGACATCACTGTGAATGGCTCTGCTGTTCGGCTTTGTGTATTTCTCCCAGACATTGACACAAAAGGGGATTAAGTGTGAGCAGGATTGGCCATCCTGCCAGGGTGGCTGGGGGAGAGCTGTTACCTGCCCCACTTACACTCCATAGGTATTGTCTCCAGCACAGACAAAGAACCCTGGCAATAACCTTTTCTCACCCCAGACCTCTTAGAGCCTTGGCAGAGAAAGTGTAGCCTTGGCAGGACCTTCTAGAACCAGATGTGGGAGTAGAATAGGGTGTACCCACACACAAAGGTTGGCACTAGGTATAATATGGGACCCCCAGAAAAACTATTCAGTACACTCCTAGACCTGCGGAAGACTTCGGAAAGACAACCCTTTGTTACAGGAGGAATGCCCTGCTTCTACTAAACGACTGCCCTGGTGCTTGAAGGACTGCCTTTCTGCTTGAAAGAGAACTGGACCATCTTCTTGAACCCAGGACCACCAAATGTGACTACAAGCACTAGATAGCTGGCCTCCTGTGTGAGCTACAGGGACGTCACAAGCTCCTGAGACCTTGAACTCTGCATTTAGCCTCTGCTGGATTGAGCGCAAACCCCCCAAGTGGAGCCCCCTATGTCCTGGTCCCTTGGAGCAGTGTTAGAAGTGCTGCTCCTGCCTAACCCTTAAACCTGGGACTTAAGACAATTTTCACAAAAACTTCCTGGGGAACTGACAGAAGATCAAGATCTACTTGATAGCCATTCCAACCAAGATGCATCTCTGGTAAGCCTGACTTCGCGGCAGCTCCTGCTACGTTCTTCTCGGCAGCAGCAAATTGTGTCCAGCGGCACCTTTTGACGATAGTATCCAGCCTCGTTGAGCCCTCTTTGGCTACAGCCTTAAGCTTTGTCCCACTGGATGTTTTTGACTTCCAAAAAGTTGTGTAAGTTTGAAGGTAAAAATCTTCACCGGGTTACAGGACTCGGTTGGGAAATTTCCGCTTGGAGGTTTTTCCCACCATCATCGACTGCTTCACCAAGACTTTGCCCAGCAGCTTCCTGGCGATGACCACTTTTCCTCTAACACAGCCTGCTGCCTTGCCCTGCTGAGCTCTATCTTCTCCTGGACTTTTTCTTCAAAATTCTTCTTAGTCCGAAGGTAAGCAGAGAGCAGGCCTAGTCCAACCCTTGTATCCTACTCTATTGTGGTCACCCTTAACTTTTGACTTTGCTCCGGTCTCGAGCGACCAGATACCTGTGGCTGTTTTCGCTTTATTACTGTTTGTGTGCTGCATGGATTCTTTACACAGTGCCTCTATGTTAAGCCTGGCTGCTTTTGTGCAAAGCTACAAGAGCATTCAGCACAGGTTCATTTAGTGACTTTTGTGCTTCAACCTGGCAGGGATTGTGGTTGTTGCCTGAGTAGGGTTTTCTCCCCCCTCAGCCAATAACCCAATTTCTTACATTAATGGGCAGCAAACGTTTTTCAAAAAGCTAGGCACTGTAGGTTGATCCTCAAAATCCAAATTCAACAGAGCACCACAGCTTGTGAGACTCTATTGGGGAATCTCAAAGTAGAGCAAAGGTAGAAGCAGATGTTCAAAAGCACAAAGACAGAGTAAGCTGATCACAGAATGGTAGAACACCTGGTCAGTAATGTATCTTTTATAGCAAGGAGACATAGGACAAGTTGCCCCCTCCACGAAATATGTCATATAATGACGTCCAATGAACTAAGCTATAGCTTCTAATATGTAACATGCTTATTTCATATAATTATTTTTCTATGAATGCAGCAGCTGGATAGATCCAGCCTTCAGACAGAGCTGCAGTTCTGCATCTGTGTCCCACCCTCCTATGGATGGTGCTCACAGGGTCAGGGAGGGATAGGGCTGCGCACATGCTGTGCGGCTAGATGCCATAGATTTAACTCTGCACAAACAATAGTTGGATGACTATGTTTTCGGAAAACATTTCTTGACCAGATAATTATGCTTAGTAAGTCAGAGCAGTATTTCCTGTAGGTTGTCTGTGTCATATCCTCCTGCAGCAGATGCTTGCACCTGTATTCAGAAGCACCTTCTGCCCTTGAGCTAGAGCAGGGATGTCCATCATAGGCCCAGGAGGGTCAGGTCTAGGCCAGTTGTAAGATTATGCACATGAGATACATTGACACGTGATGGATGTACATGGAACTCACATATATGGTCAGGGGTTATCTGATATGGGTCAGGCTCTCCTAGATCTGCCCCACTGCACTAGCACAAACTATTTATATTTCCTTAAAAAACTTGAAAATATGACTGTATTCAGCACAGTGGTCTTGGACCCCTGCTGTCTGCTTTGGTGGTTTTGTGGTTGGTAAGAAGATTTTCAGGTATAGCAGTGCAATAAATAAACAAAAAGCAGCAGCGACCATTTCAAAGGTTTGTAATGTCTATGTTTAAAATAAGAACAAGGGCGTAGCCCAGGGTCTAACCATCATTGCATGTCATGTCATGTGTGTGTGACCTCCCCTCATGTATGTCTGCAAGACTTGTCTGACCCCTGCTGGTTTCACACGGAAAGATCTGAAATACAGACATGCAGGAGACATAATTCTATCAGTTTGCATGTATATAAATACAGTTTCACTTTATTTGTTCATTCTCTCCTTTGTTGTGGTGCTATCTAATATGAACGCATTTCTGTAAATCCATTGGAGTCTCTGTGAGAAATCCGGTTGTGGGGTACCTCTGAAGTTACTGGGCCCCCAGTGTATCAAGGGGGCATCTTGCCTCTGGCCACGAATCCTCAAACTGAAGACAAAATGTCCATTTTAGCATTTGGCTCTCATGACGTCGAGGCAGAGCAGTCCAATGCTGACCCAGGGAGGGGGTGTGAGCTTGAAACTCAGATCTACGCCTTGCACAACAATAGCCCTCAATGTATCAACGTGCAGCCAGTGATTATATTTGAAAAAATGAAAAAAAACGACTTTAATGCACACATAACTAAATACTGCACTCAAAATGATAAACAATGAGGCAGGCCCGATGTATGTATGTGGTGACAAGGGTCAGACAAACGCATGAGTCTATAGCCCGGAATCTTCAGCCGCTCTACAGATGGAGCTCTCCGAATGGAATAATCTCCCACTCTAGGAATGGTGCCATAATGAATCCCTGTTTCAGCAAGCATTGGCAAAGTCAATAGGTCTTGACCCTGGGACCTATTGTTTTGTCAATGTATTTTGCTGATGCTGTACCACATTGGCAAGATGCTGTGCAGCATGGCCAAAAGAAAAAAAGCACAATGATGCTGCTCTCCTCATTTAGTAGGCGCATTTGTTTGTGCATGAATCATTAAGCATGTACGCCTGCAAAACAAAACAAGCAGTCACAGTTTGTTTTATTTACCTATCAAAGATAAATTAGTAAATAAAAAAAGAAATATGTCGCGTGATAGCATTTTTTTTTTTTAAAACGAGAAGCTGACCGCAATTTCCAATTCCAATTCCAAAAATTCTTTATTTCGGTCATATAGACCATAAAAGATGCAATGAAAACATTACAAACATTAAAACATTATTAAAATACATTTGAATAAAAACGACTCTCCCAGCGAGGAATAGTTTAAAATTACATTTAAAATGTTCTTTGAAAAGTTCAAGGGGCTTCAGACGATTTTTTCTTTCTAATCAGCCATATGGCCATAAGAAATTTGGAAACAGCGAACACAATGTGGCCCAGGGTACTGGTTTTCAAAATCCTGTATGCTTGTGCATACTCTCTGAACCCCAGGTTCTTACAGAGTGGTGCTATCCAATATTTTCTGGGCCTTTGGTATGCAGGGCACACAAACAAGATGTGGAGGTCGTCTTCCACATGGTTGTTACAGCAGGGACATGTTTTATTGCCCCTATTTGTCCACTTCGAGGTCTATGAATTGATAGGTAGTGTGCTATGCCTCCATTGAACATACAGTTTCCTTGCCAGGATGGGAAAGATAAAATCCATAAAAGGTTCAAAAACATAAGAATTCTTGGATTCTAAAAATCGCAAGGTTAGGGTGCCGCTATTTTGACCGTCCATCAAATGTGCAAGGGACCTGGCTTTGTAGATTTGTGCCAGAGCTTTGCGCGAGATTGTACGGCAGCCTCGTGCAGGGTCCTCCCACAGGACACGGAGATTAATGGCAGACAATTCGTTTTCCACAAAGTTGAGCCAGGGGATTTTGCCACTGGAGTTTAAACTCATGACATGGGTGAGATCCTCCCTATAATGATAGAGTTCGTCCGTAGACCAGAGCCTGTGCCAAAACTTCACTGGCTTAGACACAAGCTCCTCTGCAATAGGGGGGAGACCCATGTCCATTCTTAGAGGCTGAAGTGGGGTGGCACTTGGAAGGGCTAGAAGGCGCCTTAAAAAGCTATTTTCCACTATTGAAAGGCCCTTCACCGTTTTATGTCCCCATAGCTCACTGCCATACATGGCCGCAGCCTTGGCCTGGGTCTTGTAAGTTTCAAGGGCCGGACTTATGGGCTTGAAGGAAGAAGTATTAGCCACTTTCAGGATTGCACCCGACAGTTGGGATAATTTGGCCTTGGATCGTACTATCTGTCGATCCCATGCCAAGTTCTCCTGCAGTGTAACCCCCAGATATATAAAGGTGGACACCCTCTCAAGGCTAGTGGTCCCCAGGATAGGATTGGGCCTAGTTTTAGTTGGTGGGTTGAAGATCATGAACTTGGTCTTCTCTGTATTCACCTCGAGCCCATGCTGATGACAGAAAAGACCAAATCCATCCAGGATCCTCTGGATCCCCATAGGGGATTTTGAAAGGAGGAGGGTATCATCGGCAAACATGATTGCCGGTACCCTCCTACCTGCCAAACAGGGGGCGTCGTTGTCCTTGACGTTTTCCAGGTGTGATATGACATTATTGATAAATAAACAAAACAGGGTCGGTGCCAGGACACAACCCTGCCTCACACCTCGACGCACAGGAAACCTGGATGAAAGTCTACCATCTTTCCCACACCTAACTTGCGCATAGTTGTTCTCATGCAGCCTGGCCAAGATGTTAAGTAGCTGGGGGGGGATTCCTAACTTTTCCAGCACCTCCCAAAGTTTCCTGCGCGGGACTAGGTCAAAGGCTGACCTCAGATCCACGAAGACCTTGTACAATCTCCCGCCCTCGATCCTCACCGTCTTCCAGTAGAGGAGAACTAGGCGGAAGATCTGGTCCATGGTCGACGTGTTTCTCCTGAAGCCAGCCTGCAGGGGACTCAAGATGTCATTTTCCTCCACCCAGTCTAATAGATGGTTCAGAATAAGACGCGCAAAAAGCTTTTGGGGAACATCTATCAGGCTAATAGGCCTATAATTTACAGGACTCAAGGGGGACCCTTTCTTATAAATCGGGACTATTTCAGCCCCTAACCAAGAGGAAGGAATCGCCATACCTCCCAGAATAGCATTGAAGAGGACAAGAAAGTACGGGGCCCAAATGTCAGGGTGGTATCTGAACAGATCACCGGGTAGCTTGTCCAGCCCCGGTGCCTTCCCCAGTGCTAAGCCCTCCAGTGCCAGCTTCACCTCCCCCAGGGAAAATTCCAAGGCCACAACTGGCAGACAGGGGGGCTCCACCACCATCCCTTCCGGCCAGAGAGTGGTTTCTTGATATAGTGACCCAAAATGAGCCTCCCAAATAGAGGGGGCAATATTGGGTTCTACTGCGGATAACAGATCCCCTGTTCCATTGTTTACCAAAGCCCAAAATTTTCTAAAATCTTTAGATTTAAGGGCTTCAGACAGGTCATGCCAGTGACTCCAATCCCACTCTGCCCTTGCGTTGGCCAGTACTAACTTGTACCCCCTCCTAAGGGCAGCAATCTTCACCTTGTCACTACCCTCTTTAATTGCGGAAAGAAGCTCGGTCTTAGTTTTCCTGCAAGTGGAGGTGTACCAAGTCGGAGCACGAGTTTTTTTCCTTCTAATAGGCAGGGCCGGATTGAAGACATCTGCAAGGTCTCTTACTAAGGCCTGGTGAATGCCAAATAGTCTATCGTTGTAATCTGGGGGTCTAGATTGGTTAATGAGGGCATCCACCTCCTGGAACCTAGGGAGTGCTATACCATAGAGGTTTTTTAAAGCTTCTTCTTTGTCAACTAGCTTCCCCCATTTCACTCGGCGCCTACTTGTAGTGAGTAATATGTCTCCCTGGTCGATTACAGAATCGGTAGTTAGCATCCCTATGGCAGGGGCTGGGTGCTGGATCTCCAAGAGAAGGGAATTGTGGTCACTATCTGTCCTCGGGATCACTCTAAAATCTAAAACTTTGGGCCACAGGGAAATATCTATAAAGATGTAGTCCAACCTTGACTCATGGCCCCTTTTGTTGAAGGTGCACACCGAAGGAGTGTCAGAAGGTGTGCGCCCATTACACGCCCTCAGTGCAAAATTCAGGGTGAGAGAGGTAAGTTGTACTGCCAACGGAGACCAAGCTTTGGGGTGAGGTGATGAAGAAGGGGGGACTCCCCAATGGTCATCCTCGGCAGTAAAGGCACCCTCCATTAGGCCCTCCAGGGGTTCGAAGTGGCAGTTAAAATCTCCTCCCATCACTATTTTCGGGTTACCTGTCAATTGCCCTAAAAAAGATGAGAGATCAGCTAAGGTGGGGGATTCTTTACCCACAGCGACTGGTCGAGAGTAGACATTAACAATAGCCCATATACTTTTGTCAGGCCATCTGAGGAGGACACACTGAATGTCCGGTGAAAGTGTGTCCATTCCATCCACCTGACACCCAATGTGGCTCGCCACCCAGATTGCCAAACCTCCCGAAGGTCTCCCTCTCCCATTCGACTTTGCCGGGATTTCAAATATGTCATATCCCCTCCTGAGCTGTGGTACCCTAGCCCATGTCTCTTGGAAGAGGAGTATGTCACTTTTGCTGACCAAAATTTCCCACTCCGGGGTATCCACCTTACTTGAGATGCCAGCTACATTCCAGGACAGGATGGTCAAGCCTGGACCTTGGAATTGGAGACCTTCTTCACTTTGTGCAGACGGGATTGCATGTGCAGAATTGCCCAAGACACCCAAGCCAGTGGTTATGGGCGACCGGGTGGGTAATTCAACAACCTCCACCAATTGCGTTACAGCAACAGTTAAAGTGTTTGGTGGATCCTCATCTAAAGATTGTGTGCTTCCAAGTCTGGTCCCCCCGTCATTTGCATGGGCCAGGGACCTTTTTTTATTTGCGGGAACAGATGTACCTTCCCCCCTGAATGTAGACCCATAGGCAGAATTTATTGGGTGTTGTGGGATGTCCCCCCTTATTGGTCAATCTACTAGGTCCAGACAGGAGAATCTATTCTGTAGGACAAAATTACCATGGGCGGGCAATGAGTTGTACTTGGGTCTGTACCGTGAGCCATCTACGGCGAAGCCCACTCTGGTCCAACTCTGTTCCCTCCCCACTACTAAATTAGAAACATTTGGGTAAAAATGTGAGAGGGACACTACGTCTATGTTGGATTTGTCCGGCCTAACCAGCCAGTTGCAGATGTAAGGGGCAACCAGTGGGCTTTTAAAACTAATTATGATACAGTCCCCTGCCCTGTTTTTGGGGGTAATTCCAATCCATGGGATCCTTCTGACCATTAGCACATCACCTTTGATGTTAGGAGGGAGGGGCCTGTTAATATTAAGCCAACTGATTACCTTATTACGAAGTGAGTCCTGTGGCTCTTTGGTGTCACCAGTGAGCTCAGGAACTCCCACCATAATCGCTGTGTAAGGCACAGCCTCAGGGGGCAAATTAACCGCCCTTCGCCTAGTGTTAGGACTAATGGGGCTACCAGTATATTCATTATTAGCTCGCCCCCCACTCATTGGGTGGGGTAGTGTTGGTTGCTTAGATCTTCTGGGTGCCGGGACAGGGGGCCTAGACATATGTAAAGAGGGCAGTGGGGGAGCATGACTACCTGTAACACTATCTTCTGCCCCAGCCGGGACCTGTAAACTTGTTCCAGCAGTAGATGGACTAATCGCTGCAGAATCCCGGGGAGCCATCTGTGCACTTGAACCCAACCCCCTGCTAGGACTATTCCTGTTATGTGCATCTTCTATAGCCTTGAGTCTAGTAACTATGAAATCCAATTTTACAGACAGGGGCTCCAACAGGCTCCTAAGGATATCCCTAAAAGAGCCAATCAGAGCCTCTGTCGCATTTAGAGGATCTCCACCGAATACAAACGGGCCAGAGCACCCGGGTACCACTTTGGCTAATGGTGAGTCCGATTGATCAGACCCAGTTCCCAGGGAGGAAACCACGGGAGAAGCCGGGATGTCTAAGCTAACATCTAATGTTGGGTTGGTTTTATCCACTTTGGCCCTTTTTGCCCCTCTGAGTTTCCTTAACCTTTTCCTTTTCGGAGGATGGTCGACTCTACTGCCTACGGGATCTGTTGACACTGCAACTTGCCCTTTATCCTGCACCTTAGACATTTCCGTACAGTTGATATACGGGGTGGTCTCCACCGCCCCCGAGGGACACACAGACTCACTATCCCTCACTAGATTAGACGGAGTCCTAAGTTGTTGAAGGACTGTCTCGATTGTCTGATCGATACTATCCATGAGAGATAGATGGGTGGCGTCAAAGGGTATTGGAGTACTAACATCAATGGATGAGGAGTCTGAGGGGACCATTGAGACTGAGACATTTTCTAAGTTTGCCTCAAAGAGAGTGTCTGATGCTGTGCGACCTTTACTAGCCGCAGCACTAGTTTTCGGAAAGAATTTGTCCAGTGTACTAGAGCACTGTTGGGCAGCCTTACTCCTGGATACTCTAGTAGCCATGGCGAGAGGAACAATCAAAGCCGCAGGCTAGTGGGATAAAGAGAAGAGCCTTGAGACAGGGACACGTTCGAGGGGGGGCCCGGTCCGGTCTCTGCCGGCCTCTAACGGCCTAAAACGGCCCGCTCTTTGCCCGGTCTTCGCCCGCGCGCGTCCCGCGTACGCGTTCAGGGCGGAGTTAAAGTAGAGGAGGAAAGAAGGGGGCGGGAAGAGGAACCAGGTGCGCGCGGTGGACGGCGCAAGCACTTCTGGACCTCGCAGTCCCGCTCCCTATGCAGGTGACGTCTAAGGCACTCCCCCAGCCGAGATGACCGAGCCGCAATGCTCCCAGGCCACGCAGAGGGTCTTGATAAGAGTTCCGCTGCTGCTAGTTGCCCCTCAAAAGACAAGAACACTGTCCACACTTCCTCCGCTGCACGAGCGGCACCCGCGCCAGCGGGGGCCGCAAGGAGTTAAATACACAACCAGGAGGGTCCAGGGAGGGTCCAGGGAGGTCCACGGGAGAAGGGGGCGGGAAGAGGAACCAGGTGCGCGCGGTGGACGGCGCAAGCACTTCTGGACCTCGCAGTCCCGCTCCCTATGCAAGTGACGTCTAAGGCACTCCCCCAGCCGAGATGACCGAGCCGCAATGCTCCCAGGCCACGCAGAGGGTCTTGATAAGAGCACCGCGGGTCCCTGCTCAGACAATCGAGCGACGACACTGACTAGCTCTGCTCCCGCAACACACCGCAATTTGCTGCCTGGCCCTCCTTCAAAAATAAAAAAATATAAAAATTCAAAAAACGGTGGCTGGTGGGAACGATGGGAAGCAACAGGGAGTGGGCAGGGGAGGTGAAAAGTAGCATAGGAGGGGGATCAACACAGGCGTGGGGGAAGCATACTGGCAAGAAAGCAACACAGAGCGCAGGGGAGGAAGTTTGACGGGGAGAAGGACATGAGAGATAACTTTGAGGGAGACGGCAACAAAGAAGGTGGAGGTGGACATTTGGGGAGATGAAACGCACAAAAGGGAGAAAGCTGGAAAACACAGGCACTCTCGTGAAGGAAAATGAAGCTCTTCAAAAGTGAGTAGTGAAGTACAAAAGCCAGTCAATCAGGGAGATTGTAAAGAGGCCATTCTACCGGGAAAGGACAAACCCAAGATGGAGAAGCGGGGACTGGGGAAGCCATCAAAAAAGAAGCAGGAAAATGAGGGAGTCAATAAAGTCAACCAATGATCAGCAGTGGGCAGACTGTGAGTCCCTCTAAGTTCTTGGTAAGACCACGGTAGGACTTTGGTAACCAGGCAGCTTGTGCTGCATGGTAGGCTTAACCTAAAGCGGCACTATAAATGAGCCCGCATACTACCATTTTAATAATTAATGCACCAGGCTCAATAAATTCTTTCTAAATCAGTTTTGGAAAGGCTTAATGACTGGTCTAATGATAAATGCCTGATCCCTCTGGAGCGGAGCAAGCCTGATTCCAACCTGTTCAATCTACAACTGAGCAGATTTTTCCATCGATCACTGTCAATTACACTCCAAGTTAGAGACCTGGAGGATCCCTCCTGCACTCATGTCACTCATCCGCTTTCACTCAGATAATTGGGCTAGAGGGGAAGTTTTTTAAACGGAAGACCATTTTGAAATGGTCTACAACAGGGCTGTCTATTGGCCTTTTCATTGTTTTTTAATGCTATGTGGCGAGTGGCGACACCGCTGTGCCGGCAAAATTCTTCTCATTTTCCTCCTAAAAGTGAAAATCTTGGTATTGATTTGCTCTTGTTTGTTAGTGATTTTTATATAGTGGGTCACATTCTAATAGGACTCCAGAGAAAAACTGATGCTTTAGACGTCTCCTGTGACATCAATGAACCGAGAATCAGCAGCCACACAACAATCATGATGTCCGTCTGTCAAAATAAGATCTCGAGCTCATGGTGGCCGGTGGGAGCCAGGACGGAGATTGTGAAGGTATATTTGGGGCTGACTTTCACCTCAGGCTGAAGGAGTTCACCCTGCAGGAAAACAAAGCTAAAGGCCTCTACCTCCCTGGTGGCCCTATCTCGTTTCGATGAGTTGATTGGGCGGTTTTCTTCGTAAGCAATTGCAGGGTAAATGGCTCCAATGGTGTTGTCTGGCTGTTGTTTTGAATGCTGGATTTATTTATTTATAAAGTTTTATATAGTGCAAACAGGATCCCGAAGGGTATCAGAGCGCTTTACAATTGGATGGAGGAAAGGTAATAAATGCAATAAGGGCATCAGATAAGAATACCAAACAGAACAATTACAAGACAAAAGGGTCAAAGGGTAATAATACAATAACTGGTACATAGCGAGCTAAGAGGGGAGCAAACAATATGTTAAAGAAGAGTAGCATCCAATGAAGGTCTTAAGGTTGTAGGATGAGTGACATAGAGCAGATGATCCTAACACATTTAAGGTAAGAACTTGTTCATAAGGAATCTTTTGGCTTCCAGTTTGAAAGCAACCGTGGGGGAGGTTCTGCGTACTTCAGGTGGAAGAGAGTTCCAGATCTTCGGGGCAGCGCCGGAGAAGGCTCTGTGGCAAGTTCTCTTTTTGCAAAAGATCTATGGTTTCAAGAGCAAAGTGTTAGCACTTCTTGAGGGTCTACCACCTCCGGATAATTCAGGCGTATGCGCTAGGTAACTGGGGGTTTTGAAATGGAGGGCTTTCTGCGACAGACAGGCAATCTTTAGCTGAATTTGTGCTTCGTATGGTAACCACTTAAGGGATTTAAGGACTGGGGATGTCTGCGCATTTCTTTTGGTACCCGTAACCAATTTGGATGGGTGGTTAAAATATGGTTAAAAGGGCTGTTTGTGTTCAGGGACAGTCCCTGTTCATCCAGGTACTGACCAAAAGGGATCCCCTGCTGCCTCATTTAATACACCACCATCAGCAAGGGCGCCGAGTTTCTCTTAACCCACGCCCAGGGCGCTATCTTAGCAAAGGTTGGCTATGGGTATGAATGAATATTCATTTTCTGAAGCGCTAACTTAGCCCAAGGGCATCAAGGCGCTGCAGCGGGGAATGTTATGCAGTACTACAATAGCATGCTCAAACTGATGTCTGTGTAAAGAGCCAGGTCTTCAAGGCCTTACGGAAGAGGGAGTGTGACACTAGTCCAGAGAGATCATTGGGGAGGGAATTCCACAGCCTAGCAGCGGCAATGGAAAAAGTCATGCCTCCCCATCCAGCCTTCTTAAACCTCGAGACTATTAGCAGGTTTTTGCTTGCCAACATAAGCTGCCTAGTCGGAACAGAGCGCTGGAACATTGCTTTAATGGCCTCAGGGCCTAGGCCATAGTAAGCATTATGGGTCAAGCATAGGGTTTTGAACAGAATTCTTCGACCCAGAGGGAGCCAGTGCAACGTGAGGAGGGATGCCGAGACTGAGTGGTATTTTGGAAGCTTCATCACCAGCCTAGCTGCAGCATTCGGCACCAGCTGCAAACGTCGCACCAGGCCTTTGTTAATGCCCAAATAAAGGGCATTATAATAGTTGAGTCTGGACATTACTAAGGCAATACCTGCCTGCTTTCGTGAGGCAAACGAAAGGAACTGGGAAATGTTTGTGAGGATCCTAATTATTCCAGAACAGGTGGACACTGTTCTGCTGATCTGCAAGCTCAGGGAGAGAGAATAGCCCACTATAACCCCTAGATTTTTCCCATGGAATACCGGGCAGGGACAGTCACCAAGGGTATCTGGCCACCAGTCGTTAGACCAGATGTCATGTTGGTTACCAAAGATCAAAACCTCGGTTCTTCCCCCATCAAGTTTTAGATAGTTTTCAACCATCCAGGAGGAGACTGCCTGCATACAGTTTTTGAAATTCAAGGTTGATTCCCTGATGCTATGGGTAATGGGCACCATAATTTGTGTGTCATCAGCATAGGACAACACTTCCAGTCCAAAGGATCTTACGACCCTAGCCAGCGGGGCAACATAGATGGGTCAGGCTCAAGGATGAGCCCTGCGGAACTCCACATAACACGGAGTTAGGAGCCGAATGGAAGTGGCCCATTTTCACTAACAGTGCCTGATCACTAAGGAAGGAAGCAAGGAGCCGGAGGGCCGCGCCCCCGACCCCTATCTCCCTGAGCCGTTCCATCAGCCTCAAAGGAGACAGGGTATCAAAAGCTGCGGTAAGGTCAAGAAGGACCAACAGCGTTGTATGTCATGCATCAACCTGAGCACAGATGTGATTGAATACCGCAGTTAACGCTGTCTCCGTGCTGTGATGGCTTTGAAAGCCATGCTGTGAGCCATCAAGCAGCTGGTGATCCTTTAGATAGGCACTAAGGTGAGAGTTTAAGTGTTTTTCCAGAATCTTGGCTGGAACTGGTAGCAGGGAAATCGGGCGGTAATTTTTTAATTCCGGTGGACCCAAGGAAGACTTTTTTAAAAAGCGGTTTAACCACTGCAGTGTTCCAGGGGGTAGGATACTGCCCCTCAGAAATAGCTGCATTAAGTACTGAGGTGAGTTGGGGAACAATGACTTCTCTTCCTATTTTTAACACCTTCAGAGGGCATGAGTCTAATGGGGGCCCAGATGTAACTCCTTCTAGCAGGAGGTCCGTGGTTTCAGGAGACGTGCGAGGGAAGGTAAGTAGCCTAGGTACCTCCTCCGTGGTTCCCAAGTCATTATGGTGAAGGTGGGACACATTAGGAGGGTACCATTCAAGAAGAGTGTATACGTCTCTGTGGCACAATTCCAAAGCAAAACACATACACAAAACAAAAATCAATCATCCAGTTCATCAACAAAGCAAAGAGATTTACTCTAATGTAATAGGCATCACTGCTAGGAGGCCATGTCAACGGCTGATGGACACTACACACGGAGCGCTATTTCTGACCCCAAAATTATCCGTTCCGCACATTGATAGTGTAAGGATGTGGGAAAACCCAAAGGTTCTCATGAGAAATGGGGAATTACAACACAAATCAGAGGGATTGTAGACGATTTTGCGATAATTCCCAATTTGTCTGCCTACCTTCTGCCAGGAGGCTTACGAGCTCTTAGCGGGTGAACTGTCCGGTGGGAAGAGGGCACCGGGGATATGGCACTGAGGCATAACGCCATTCCCTATTCGGCATGTAACACACTATTTATTGATTGCATGTCACCCTAGAATACAGTCTCCACACAAAGTGTGTGTTGAGACCAAATTCACAATGTGCTCAGTGTTCATTGGTAAACAGGCTGCATACGGTGGTGACGTTTCTCTCCACCCATTGTAGCAGGCTGGGCCAGAGAGGCCTTCTATTCCATTGGGTATTTCCCCAGTGGTCTGGAGCCCTTGGCAGCCCTTTTTTAAAGTCCAGCTCCACTCCTGCCCCAGCTGCCCAAAGTTAATTAAAGCGGGATCGGAAGGCTTCAGTAGAGAGAGAGAGGGAATGGGAAGATAGAGAGAAAGTGATCAGGATGGGAGGAGAAAAGAGAGGGATGATGGATGGACAGAGGGACGGGAGGTGTGGCAGACGGACGGGCAGGCGTATGGAAGGATGGGTTGGGGCTGGATGGGTTGGGTGGATGGATGGAAGGATGTATGGATGGATGGATGGATGTGTTGGGGCTGGGTTGGTTGGATGGATGATGGATGGATGAATGTGTTGGGGCTGGGTGGGTTGGATAGATGGATGGATGGATTGATGGGTGGGTTGGGGCTGGGTGGGTTGGATAGATGGATGGGTGGATGGATAGTTGGGTTGGGTCTAGGTGGGTTGGATAGATGGATGGATGGACTGATGATGGATGGGTTGGGGCTGGGTGGGTTGGGTGGATGAATGGATTGAAGGATGTATGTATGGCCGGATGGACGGGCGGATGTGTTGGGGCTGGGTGGGTTGGACAGATGGATGGATGGATGGATGAGTTGGGGCTGGGTGGGTTGGGTGGATGGATGGATGATGGAAGGATGTATGGATGGATGGCCCGATGGACGGACGGATGGATGGATGGATGGACGGATGGATGGGTTGGGGCTGGGGGGATGGATGGATGGGATGGGATGAGGCTGGGTGGATGGATGGATGGGATGGGGCTGGTTGGATGGATTGATGGATGGATGGATGAATGGATGGATGGATGGATGAGTTGGGGCTGGGCGGGTTGGGTGGATGGATGGATGATGGAAGGATGTATGGATGGATGGCCCGATGGACGGACGGATGGATGGATGTATTGGGACTGGGTGGGTTGGATGGATGGATGGATGGATGGACGGATGGCTTGGGGCTGCGTGGATGGATGGATGGGATGGGGCTGGGTGGGTTGGATGGATGGATGGACGGACGGATGGATGGATGGATGGGTTTGGGCTGGATGAGGTTTGGTGGGGTGAATGGATGGATGGATGGGAGCGGGTCTGTTTTGAGCATTTTTGCCAGGGGTGCTTTTGGTAGCCCAGTCCATCTCTGATAACAGGCAAGTAAACCAAATGCATTTTTCATATTTCCTATTCCTAATATCCCTCCCTGGGAATCTGAAATATCTTTTTTGTGGCTTTTGGCTGTGATGGTCATCAACAGCAGATTTCTGAATAATCTCTGTCAGAAGGTTGTAAAGCAGAATGGATTTGTTGGCCCACCCCTAGGGGCTAATTTAAATTCACATTTCTCCTCTTTATATGTTTTATTTATGTGTCTGGAACGTCATTTTCTATCCTCTCCTTCTCAATTACCAGATGGTCCTGGCATAAACATTTACAGACAGCTTGAAAAGACAGAAATGTTCTTAGAAAAAGGAAAACAGAAGGATTTCCCCTCAGATATTTCTGTTTCATTGGCACAGTTTTGTCTAGAGGTTATTTACAAACCCAGGCCCATATTTAGGAAGCATTTGTGTTGTCCTTGCGTCATGCATCCGCGACGCATTGACAACACAAAGGCTTCAATAATACTAACAAAGCCACGCAAGGCCAGATTTGCATGGCATGCTTGGCTCTGTGAAGAAATGTAACACAAGGTAGCTGCGTGCTCTGTGTTACGTTCCTTCCTGAACAAAAAACACCCTGCCTGTAATGCGAGCACACTTGCGTGCTATGGTGCAAAGGTGACTGCGTTGGTGCTAGGCTGCACACGGTGCACCAGTGCATGGAGAGAGCACAAATGCTGCATATCTTTGTAAATATGGAGCATTTGTGCCCTTACACGCAATGCAGCGCAGCACCTTTGCTTGCTGCCCGGCGATACATGAAAGTTTAGTAAATCTGCCCTGGCCCTCCCCCGATCTGACTATGTAGTGGTAGGCAGGGGATGCCATCACTTGACCCACTTAGGGTGCACTGCACACAATATTATTTTGTGTGCAGCACAACAAAAAGGAGTTCACAGGAAAGCTGGTGAATTGTCTAGTTTCTCCAAGACCTGAAGGATCAAACGCTGATTTTACGGGTTTGTCCAGTTGTGTTTAGTATTTTTATAGAACAGGCCCCCTTCTTCCTAAACTCCCATCATAAATAGTGGTGTTTTTTGTTAGTCTTCCTGCCAAGGTCCCCATGTTACTGTATGTTCCCTATCAACACACCCAACACACAGTGGCGTAACGAAACATGAGGGGGCCCCCCTGCAAAGCACATGCTGGGGGCCCCCCCAGCGGCCCGGCCCACCACCAACGACTTTGCCCCACCACCCAAAAATCTGGTATATTTTGATTTGAAACCTCCAACATTTAATGAAATGCCTCTATATTGTCTTGCTCAAAGTTCTAATGTGAAAGTGGGAAAAACTCTTAACATATAATCTACGCCATTTGTAACAATACTGTCAAAAGCAGATTATTTAACTGAGGCAGCAATCAAAACAATGCCAAGAAGCGATCCTATTGTCTCAGGAACTGCCTCTGGCTGAAGAACAAAGAACTATGAAGGGTCTGAATTAGAATTGACATTAATGGACAATAACTTGAAACTTTGAAAGACAAACCCAAACCTGCAGTTCCATAGACTCGACTGACAATATACATGAGAAGAACACAAGATATCACTCCGTATTCTGTGAAATTCAAGAGAAATAGACTGGTGAATTATCTGCATGCCACGCACTAGCGACTGCCAAGTGTCACAGAAAGTGTCACAGACACACCAGTCCAAATTCTAAATGTGTTTCCATATAATATTCAGGGATAGTGATGTGCGTTTTCAATATTGTAACACAGCAGCTGCTCGCTAATATTACTGCAAATAATCTCTGTGACACACTCCCATTTCTCATGTGTGAGATCCTGATTTGATCCAAAAGAAACTATTTTATAGATGTTGCATGAAACAACATTCCTCTACAAAATGTGTGTAATAGACACACATATCACCAATACTGAAAAAAAGCAAAGGTAAGTGGTATTTAAAACAATTTGTTCAAGAATCATTTAATGCCATTAGGGCAAGACTCTGCAAAACAGAGCTATATTATCAGGGGCCCCCTAAAGGTCTGGGGCCTCATGGGAACAGTCCACACTGAATTGCCAAGCCAAGTCCTCCCTGGACTGGAAACAAGCATCCTGAGATTGGTTTTGGTGTATGTCACCCTTCATCAGCCAGGCTAGCTTGAATCCAGTGGCACAGTGAGCAAGGGACCCACGTCTGGGCATATCCATCCCACTTAGGGCGAAAAGTGTTACAGCAAAAAAATGATGGACAGAATCCTGAATGATTCAAACATTCTCCCCCAGTCAAGAGATCTGGGTTAAATCCATCGTTCTTTTTCCCACTACGCCACCCCAGTTTGGACCCAGCCATATGCAAATCAGTCTTGACCCTGTGCCTCATGGGAACAGTCCAGACCGAATTGCCAAGCCAGGTCCTCCCTGGACTGGAAACAAGCATCCTGGGATCAGTTTCCAGGTGTGTCACCCTTCATCAGCCAGGCTAGCTTGAACCCAGTGGCACAGTGAGCAAGGGACCCACGTCTGGGCATACCCGTCTGGGCAGGAGACTTCTTCTCTGGTTCCCGCGATAACAGCTGTGGGGTCAAGGCGTAGGGTGGGCCAATGTGAAGAGCTTCCCACCAGGGTAGAATGCAAGTTCAGAGTGGACAATGCAACCTGCTTCTTGATACTAGAACCAGCTTGAGGGTTAAAACTGAAGGAGGGGGAAGGCTCTTGAGACAATAGTCAGAGGAACAAACTGCTGTGCCGTGTGAAAGCCTTACACAGTGTGTGAAGTCATAGAAATCAACATGTAAAACATACATTGAAAAACAAACTGTGCTATTTCTACACGTAGGAAACAAAGGGAGATAGCAGGAATAGTGGAGTATAAAATAGATGGGATTCAGTACACTAAACTGGCAACTTCCCAGTTGCTCTGTGGCAATCTCTTTCAAAATATGCAGTAGCCAAGCCAATGTTCACAATGACTGTACTTTTCAAGTTCTCATAATCGGAAATGAGTGCCTAATTAACATTGAGTAGCATAGTCAACGACTGCCAAAATCCTGCGCTTCACTGGCTCATGGTCATGTACCTAGATTACATCATATCACAAAATAAAATTATGGACGGAGTATTGAAACGTTTCAAACACTCATCCCCAAAATCCATCCTTATTTTGCTCTCCACGTCACCCCAGTTTAGACCCACCCATATGCAAATCAGTCTTGACCCTGCTCCCCATAGGGACAATCCAGCCCGAGCTGCCAGGCCCGGTCCTTCCTGGACCGGAAACAAGCATGCTGGGACCGGTGTCACCCCTCAACTGACAACACTAAGGTCTGAGCGAAAAGATTTGAAGAAATGAGGTTTCATTGTTGAACCTCACTTCAGTTCTTCATATTGAGGAACATTTACTGCTTTTAAAAAGAAGGAGGACTCAATTGCTTTAGTTAGTGGGTATAAAGAATATTAAAAACGCAAACAAAAAACAAATTGAAATACTTTTTACTTTAGCAAGACAAAAGATTTAAAGTAATAGGAAATGAACGCTATTTACTTCAGGGCTCCTTCTTTGGAGAGCTGCAGCTGGTCAGCCAGCTGAGAGAGAGCTAAAAATGGGATTGTTGATAATCTGGGAGCCTTTTTTCTTTCAATATACACATCACTGAGGCAAGATTCACAGGTGTCTCGTTCACTACTACTGTCCCCTGCTCTCTTGTTGACTGTATCCGTCAGCTAAATGGGATTGCCCAATCTACCCACAGAGTTTGGGTCATTCACAAAAGACAAACAAATGACGCAAAAGCAAATAAAATGCCTACAAATATTTGATTATTTACTTGTAGTATATTTATTGGTATCCCTGTATACAGATGTGCTCTCCCCTGTCCCTGGTTCCTTACATATAGTAGCAGAACCAAGTAATCCAAACAAAAACAAGGTCCCCAAGGGTACCTGAGAGAGTGAGCTGAACTGATGACGTGGAGATGTAGAGTTCAGTTAGAGGCGATCATTGATAACTTTGGTGCCATTAATACGCCCCTTCCTATCATCAGTTGTCTCCTACCTCTGGCGCAAGCATGTTGTCCCAGTCACAGGGTTACAAGGCTTCTTATATTGTTTGCGTATGATTGCATAGCTTGAGGCGTCGAGGTCCTTATGAATCAGCTGACCCGGTTCCTTTAGTCAGTCCTCCAGCATGGAGGCGTTCGGTTCTCAGTTTTATTTTATCCTTGTTATGGTTCATGATATTGGGCCTCTCACGGATGAAAGTCACAGAATAGGAGTTACCTAGAAACTAGTAGGCATAGATTCAAGGGTTAAAAAAAAAACATTAAAGTCCACCAACAGCAATGTCTTATTTTTAATAATTACCATTTCTTTGATTACCATGAGCTCTGCTCTCCATAAAAGATTTCTGAATTGGAATGCCACAGGCTTCACTCAAGCAATTAATGAAGTAAAAAAAATCTAGACCCTGGTATCTTAGCAGGGTTAGAAGAGTGAAATCTCGCTTGCAGTCTGAGTTGGGGCTTTTGTTACATTCCAGTTTTTAGTACTGGCTACACCTGTACAGATCTTGTCTAATCCAATTGCAAAACTCTTACACGTGGCAGCTAAACTCTTGCATGTATGTTTCTGTAGCACGGCTCCATGCATGGCATGTGCATTACAGGTCTTCGGATGGCAGCGTATCAGCATGACCATCTGTGCCCAAAGTAGGCACAGGGGGCATATCAATGCCAGCATTACAGGAACTATGGAAATTATTTCAATTCAGATCAATTGTAGGTGCATTTGTCATGTGTAAACATCTGAGGTTGGTTATGTGTTGTAACTTCAAGACAATTGTAGCCTCATTTATGGAGGTAGTAAAATAAAGAAGTTTTTGGGAGGGGGTGCACTATATGGCGAAGGCAAGGTTCTGGGGCACAGGGCCGCCACCAGGAGTTTTTTAAATCGTCCATCGGTCTACTCTACACAAACAAGGGTGACGTACATCTGGTCCTATAAAGGCCAAGTCTGATGTACTCGAGGGCCCCGCAAGGCTTTAGTCTTTCTTCTATGCTAATGAGGCAGGACAAGTCTGGGAACCCTTTTCAGGAGTCTACGTGCTGGGTGACAAATCTTGCGCCGCCACTAAGATTAAATGTAGTGTACACAGAGATCACTCGTGATGAGGCTGTCTTTCTGTGCGTGTAGCAAGGAGGCCGACGGAAAGGCCCTTTTGTAATATTCCCATAAACAGAACACCCACCTCACCACGGGTGTGCATGCACTAAAAGGACGAACGTAAGCAACACAGGCCCGGTTCTAGCGGGTGGGCCGGGTGAGCCAGGCCCACCCAAACATGAGCCTGGCCCACCCAAACAGGAGCCTTGGCCCTCGCAGTGAGGGCTTGAAGGCAGGGGCGCAACGCCATTTGGCTCAAAGGGCTGTCTGTGTGTGTGTGTGAGCCCGGGCTGAGAGCTGCCCGGGAGCACGCACACACACACACACATTCAGTTTTTGAGATTATCGCAGCCGCACCCAAGTACTTCACAGGTCTTTAAAAGACCATTTACATGTTAAGGAGGCTTTGTTTATTTTGTCACCCCTTCATCTCCACCAGGGGCATGGCGAAAGACGACAAATCCGTTCTTTGGCACTGGTGGCACTGGTAACCTTTGCCTACTGTCCTCTGTGCTGCGTGGATATTTCTTTTACTATGCAGCGCAGGAGAAAAGAAGTTTGTTTATTCCTATCACCTTTCCTGACCCCTGCAGCTGCGTATCACATCAGGATGTGAGGCAAAGTTTGACTCATGGAGTAGGTAAGAGAATGTGTTATTTGTTTTTCTTTTTTAAATCTGCACAGGCCCAGCAGGACATGTACTTCGTGTGTGCTTCATTTAAACAGTTTTTATCATTATTATGGCCGATGCAGGACAACAATAAGACAATAAAAGATGCCCCAATAACGCTGGTGATTAATGATCCTGCTGGAGAACAATCATGTGTCTGTTAGTAGTTTTTAAATGTAGATGAACTGTGTTTTATGTGGATAGCTCAGTGGGTTACTGCCTTTCTCACAGAGATCCTTGTCTTACTTGCAGTTCAGAAGTTACAATCCTAACACAGGACAGTGACCAATGAACTGTCACCAAAGAGCTGCATACAAACATGAATGGTATAGTTAGAACTTCGCTTTTTTTGTTTTGTGATATAGTTAGAACTTCCTCAGTCTTTCATCATTCTAATGAGGCTAAAATGAGTATGTTTGGGCAGATATACATTTTTATCATTAAAGCTGACCCCCATGGAATACTCTTTAAATCCTAAGGTTGTGTTTCCCCAGACCAAACCCTCTTAAAATATACTGCCCACCAGTATGGATGACATGTGATTCACACACCTTGTAATCCTCATTGGCTTATGTGACATTCTCTGCAGATTGATGTACATACTTCTATGATTCATTGTCTCTGTATAATGTGTGCGTGGTGTAATGTACTGACACACACTACACTGATATGAGTAGCACTGTACAACAAATTAAATGCATATGAGAGAGAGGCTACGTAAAGATGAGGGGCACTGTTGGAGGGTGGCAGTGAGGGAATATGAGGAGGAGGTCAATAGGGGGGTGGCATGGAGGGATGAGGGGCACTGTTGGAAGGTGATAGTAAAGGTATTTACAGAGAAAGAGGTTATTGGTGTGGCACCAAAAAAAACTTTCGCGTCAGCGCTAAAGCCGGCCCTGTCATGGCCTTTCTGTTTTTGTTTATTTAATTAGCAGTCGGGTCATAAGGGCTACTGTGGAACATACTCTAAAGTGCGTGCTAATTATATTTGCTGATATATTCAATGTTTTAAGTTTGAAGGTGATTTTACTAATGGGAAAAATGAAAGTGGAGCCCAATGGTACCTGATATGGGGCTGGGGCCCAAGGTCAGCTATGAGATAAGGTGCATTGGAGAGGAGCAGTGGATAATCAAGCCTGGAAGGGAGTGCGTTGCAGAGTCCGGGGTCAGGTGGAGGTGGAAGGCTCGCACAGAGGGAGCCCGAGAAGTGTCAATTGCCCGATACTCCCACCTCAGAAACCTCATCTTCCCATCAAAGGAACATTACATGGGAAAAACACTTTTTCAGAGTGATAATATTTAGAAAGAGATTTAGAAAAGAGTGTGTTTTACTGGGCCTTGTAAGACTAAGAAGAGATAAAGGAGGGCCCTGAAGCAGGCCTGCCCAGACATATATGTGACAAATCGAGCCCGCAGTGGCCCACCCAAATGCACTCTTGGCCCACCCAAATAAAAATTCCTGGAGCCGGGCCTGAATACACATACAGCAACCCAGCACTACACGCCGTTGTACGACACAATAAACCAAAATCCGCTAGATGTTCACTTTTGTGTGTAAACCTGGGTCCATCATTGAATATGGAACACAAACTCTGTCGTGCCCACTGCCCACATGTACATTCAGCTTCCTTCCACTGCAAATGGCAGCAACAGAGAGTAAGGAACAGAAACCAGCAATGTGGGCAGCTCAATTAAGTTCAAGTGACGAGGACCAAGGTGGCTCAGGGAGTTGAACGATCAAAATTGATAAATGCGATGGTCTGAAGGACGAGGTCTTTCTCGGCAAGTAGACCCGGCCATATTCCGATGTTTTACAGCACTTAGAAACGACAATAGCGCTTTATTACATGCTATAAACGTTTATTATTTAGAATAAAGTCGCGTGGACATATACATCAAACACAAACAAGGGCAGAACGAAATAATCAATTCAATATGCTTCCAGGCAAGGTGTGCGCCCTGCCCTTAAATTATTCCTTTCAGCCGAGGCCCTGTCCCTCATGACAGATTGTTCAACTTCACAATATCGATAGCTCGACAAACCAAGGTAGTGAGGGTTCAAAACAGCCACAAAGGGAAGCCAAAAGGAACCGCGTGCTGCTCGTTAGGCACCGATTGGATTACAGCTGCTGTCTTGTCCCACCCGACCCTCTGAGACTCCTCTGACAGACTCACCTGAGGCCAGGCCTTAACCCCTTGTATGCCCATGACGAGCTGGACTCGTCATGGAGCACAGTCGCGCTGTGCCCATGACGAGTCCAGCTCGTCATGAGGCATACCCTAGGAAATCCCTCTGGTGCGGGCACCAGAGGGATTCCCTTTCTGCACAAATAGCCTCGTGAGCTGGGGAAGAGCTTCCCCAGCACCCGAGGCCCCCCCCCCTTTCACTGTAATGACGATCGGCGCGCACGTCGCGCCGATGTCATTACAGTGAAAGTGAAACTGAAACTGAAATGAGCCAAGAGGCTCATTTCAGCTAAATTTGAGGTTTGCAGGGCATTCTGGGTAAGGAAACGTTGGGGGATCCACGCAAGCCATACCTCCCTGGAATCCCCCGGGTGTCTAGTTTTCAGAAATGTGTGGGTTTGGTAGGTTCCCCTAGGTGGCCGCTGAGCACCGGACCAAAAACCCAGGTGACCCCCCTTGCAAAACCAGGTCATTTTGAGGTAGGCAATTTTCATGTTGCCTCAATACGTTTTGGGCCCTTGCCTGTCGCGGGTACTTGGGCCTCCCACACGAGTGAGGCACCGTTTTTATCGGGAGACCCGGGGGAACGCTGGGTGGTAGGAAATTTGTGTCAGCCCGGTGATGCCTCAACTTTCCCACACAAAAATGTGTGAAAAAGGTGATTTTTTCAGCTAAATTTGAGGTTTGCAGGGCATTCTGGGTAAGGAAACGTTGGGGGATCCACGCAAGCCATGCCTCCCTGGAATCCCCCGGGTGTCTAGTTTTCAGAAATGTGTGGGTTTGGTAGGTTCCCCTAGGTGGCTGCCGAGCACCGGGCCAAAAACCCAGGTGACCCCCCTTGCAAAACCAGGTCGTTTTGAGGTAGGCAATTTTCATGTCGCCTCAATACGTTTTGGGGCCTTGCCTGTCGCAGGTACTTGGGCCTCCCACACGAGTGAGGCACCGTTTTTATCGGGAGACCCGGGGGAACGCTGGGTGGTAGGAAATTTGTGTCAGCCCGGTGATGCCTCAACTTTCCCACACAAAAATGTGTGAAAAAGGTGATATTTTCAGCTAAATTTGAGGTTTGCAGGGCATTCTGGATAAGGAAACGTTGGGGGATCCACGCAAGCCATACCTCCCTGGAATCCCCCGGGTGTCTAGTTTTCAGAAATGTGTGGGTTTGGTAGGTTCCCCTAGGTGGCCGCTGAGCACCGGGCCAAAAACCCAGGTGACTCCCCTTGCAAAACCAGGTCGTTTTGAGGTAGGCAATTTTCATGTCGCCTCAATACGTTTTGGGGCCTTGCCTGTCGCGGGTACTTGGGCCTCCCACACGAGTGAGGCACCGCTTTTATCGGGAGACCCGGGGGAACGCTGGGTGGTAGGAAATTTGTGTCAGCCCGGTGATGCCTCAACTTTCCCACACAAAAATGTGTGAAAAAGTTGATGTTTTCAGCTAAATTTGAGGTTTGCAGGGCATTCTGGGTAAGGAAACGTTGGGGGATCCACGCAAGCCATACCTCCCTGGAATACCCCGGGTGTCTAGTTTTCAGAAATGTGTGGGTTTGGTAGGTTCCCCTAGGTGGCCGCCGAGCACCGGGCCAAAAACCCAGGTGACCCCCCTTGCAAAACCAGGTCGTTTTGAGGTAGGCAATTTTCATGTCGCCTCAATACGTTTTGGGGCCTTGCCTGTCGCGGGTGCTTGGGCCTCCTACACGAGTGAGGCACCGTTTTTATCGGGAGACCCGGGGGAACGCTGGGTGGTAGGAAATTTGTGTCAGCCCGGTGATGCCTCAACTTTCCCACACAAAAATGTGTGAAAAAGGTGATGTTTTCAGCAAAATTTGAGGTTTGCAGGGCATTCTGGGTAAGGAAACGTTGGGGGATCCACGCAAGCCATACCTCCCTGGAATCCCCCGGGTGTCTAGATTTCAGAAATGTGTGGGTTTGGTAGGTTCCCCTAGGTGGCCGCTGAGCACCGGGCCAAAAACCCAGGTGAACCCCTTGCAAAACCAGATCGTTTTGAGGTAGGCAATTTTCATGTCGCCTCAATACGTTTTGGGCCCTTGCCTGTCGCGGGCACTTGGGCCTCCCACACGAGAGAGGCACCGTTTTTATCGGGAGACCCGGGGGAACGCTGGGTGGTAGGAAATTTGTGTCAGCCCGCCGATGCCTCAACTTTCCCACACAAAAATGTGTGAAAAAGGTGATTTTTTCAGCTAAATTTTAGGTTTGCAGGACATTCTGGGTAAGGAAACGTTGGGGGATCCACGCAAGCCATACCTCCCTGGAATCCCCCGGGTGTCTAGTTTTCAGAAATGTGTGGGTTTGGTAGGTTCCCCTAGGTGGCCGCTGAGCACCGGGCCAAAAACCCAGGTGACCCCCCTTGCAAAACCAGGTCGTTTTCAGGTAGGCAATTTTCATGTTGCCTCAATACGTTTTGGGGCCTTGCCTGTCACGGGTACTTGGGCCTCCCACACGAGTGAGGCACCGTTTTTATCGGGAGACCCGGGGGAACGCTGGGTGGTAGGAAATTTGTGTCAGCCCGGTGATGCCTCAACTTTCCCACACAAAAATGTGTGAAAAAGGTGATTTTTTCAGCTAAATTTGAGGTTTGCAGGGCATTCTGGGTAAGGAAACGTTGGGGGATCCACGCAATCCATACCTCCCTGGAATCCCCCGGGTGTCTAGTTTTCAGAAATGTGTGGGTTTGGTAGGTTCCCCTAGGTGGCCGCCGAGCACCGGGCCAAAAACCCAGGTGAACCCCCTTGCAAAACCAGGTCGTTTTGAGGTAGGCAATTTTCATGTCGCCTCAATACGTTTTGGGGCCTTGCCTGTCACGGGTACTTGGGCCTCCCACACGAGTGAGGCACCGCTTTTATCGGGAGACCCGGGGGAATGCTGGGTGGTAGGAAATTTGTGTCAGCCCGGTGATGCCTCAACTTTCCCACACAAAAATGTGTGAAAAAGTTGATGTTTTCAGCTAAATTTGAGGTTTGCAGGGCATTCTGGGTAAGGAAACGTTGGGGGATCCACGCAAGCCATACCTCCCTGGAATCCCCCGGGTGTCTAGTTTTCAGAAATGTGTGGGTTTGGTAGGTTCCCCTAGGTGGCCGCTGAGCACCAGGCCAAAAACCCAGGTGACCCCCCTTGCAGAACCAGATCGTTTTGAGGTAGGCAATTTTCATGTCGCCTCAATACGTTTTGGGCCCTTGCCTGTCGCGGGTACTTGGGCCTCCCACACGAGTGAGGCACCGTTTTTATTGGGAGACCCGGGGGAACGCTGGGTGGTAGAAAATTTGTGTCAGCCCGGTGATGCCTCAACTTTCCCACACAAAAATGTGTGAAAAAGGTGATTTTTTCAGCTAAATTTGAGGTTTGCAGGGCATTCTGGGTAAGGAAACGTTGGGGGATACACGCAAGCCATACCTCCCTGGAATCCCCCGGGTGTCTAGTTTTCAGAAATGTGTGGGTTTGGTAGGTTCCCCTAGGTGGCCACCGAGCACCGGGCCAAAAACCCAGGTGACCCCCATTGCAAAACCAGGTCGTTTTGAGGTAGGTAATTTTCATGTCGCCTCAATACGTTTTGGGGCCTTGCCTGTCGCGGGTACTTGGGCCTCCCACACGAGTGAGGCACCGTTTTTATCGGGAGACCCGGGGGACCGCTGGGTGGTAGGAAATTTGTGTCAGACCGGTGATGCCTCAACTTTCCCACACAAAAATGTGTGAGAAAGGTGATTTTTTCAGCTAAATTTGAGGTTTGCAGGGCATTCTGGGTAAGGAAACGTTGGGGGATCCACGCAAGCCATACCTCCCTGGAATCCCGCGGGTGTCTAGTTTTTTAGAAATGTGTGCGTTTGGTTGGTTCCCCTAGTTGGCCGCCGAGCACCGGGCCAAAAACCCAGGTGACCCCCCTTGCAACACCAGGTCGTTTTGAGGTAGGCAATTTTCATGTTGCCTCAATACGTTTTGGGGCCTTGCCTGTCGCGGGTACTTGGGCCTCTTACACGAGTGAGGCACTGCTTTTATCGGGAGACCCGGGGGAACGCTGGGTGGTAGGAAATTTGTGTCAGCCCGGTGATGCCTCAACTTTCCCACACAAAAATGTGTGAAAAAGGTGATGTTTTCAGCTAAATTTGAGGTTTGCAGGGCATTCTGGGTAAGGAAACGTTGGGGGATCCACGCAAGCCATACCTCCCTGGAATCCCCCGGGTGTCTAGTTTTCAGAAATGTGTGGGTTTGGTAGGTTCCCCTAGGTGGCCGCTGAGCACCGGGCAAAAAACCCAGGTGACCCCCCTTGCAAAACCAGGTCGTTTTGAGGTAGGCAATTTTCATGTTGCCTCAATACGTTTTGGGGCCTTGCCTGTCACGGGTACTTGGGCCTCCCACACGAGTGAGGCACCGTTTTTATCGGGAGACCCGGGGGAATGCTGGGTGGTAGGAAATTTGTGTCAGACCGGTGATGCCTCAACTTTCCCACACAAAAATGTGTGAGAAAGGTGATTTTTTCAGCTAAATTTGAGGTTTGCAGGGCATTCTGGGTAAGGAAACGTTGGGGGATCCACGCAAGCCATACCTCCCTGGAATCCCGCGGGTGTCTAGTTTTTTAGAAATGTGTGCGTTTGGTTGGTTCCCCTAGTTGGCCGCCGAGCACCGGGCCAAAAACCCAGGTGACCCCCCTTGCAACACCAGGTCGTTTTGAGGTAGGCAATTTTCATGTTGCCTCAATACGTTTTGGGGCCTTGCCTGTCGCGGGTACTTGGGCCTCTTACACGAGTGAGGCACTGCTTTTATCGGGAGACCCGGGGGAACGCTGGGTGGTAGGAAATTTGTGTCAGCCCGGTGATGCCTCAACTTTCCCACACAAAAATGTGTGAAAAAGGTGATGTTTTCAGCTAAATTTGAGGTTTGCAGGGCATTCTGGGTAAGGAAACGTTGGGGCATACAAGTAAGCCATACCTCCCTGGAATCCCCCGGGTGTCTAGTTTTCAGAAATGTGTGGGTTTGGTAGGTTCCCCTAGGTGGCCGCCGAGCACCGGGCCAAAAACCCAGGTGACCCCCCTTGCAAAACCAGGTCGTTTTGAGGTAGGCAATTTTCATGTCGCCTCAATACGTTTTGGGGCCTTGCCTGTCGCGGGTACTTGGGCCTCCCACACGAGTGAGGCACTGTTTTTATCGGGAGACCCGGGGGAACGCTGGGTGGTAGGAAAATTGTGTCAGCCCGGTGATGCCACAACTTTCCCACACAAAAATGTGTGAAAAAGGTGATTTTTTCAGCTAACTTTGAGGTTTGCAGGGCATTCTGGGTAAGGAAACCTTGGGGACTCCACGCAAGCCATACCTCCCTGGAATCCCCCGGGTGTCTAGTTTTCAGAAATGTGTGGGTTTGGTAGGTTCCCCTAGGTGGCCGCCGAGCACCGGGCCAAAAACCCAGGTGACCCCCCTTGCAAAACCAGGTCGTTTTGAGGTAGGCAATTTTCATGTCGCCTCAATACGTTTTGGGGCCTTGCCTGTCGCGGGTACTTGGGCCTCCCACACGAGTGAGGCACCGCTTTTATCGGGAGACCCGGGGGAACGCTGGGTGGTAGGAAATTTGTGTCAGCCCGGTGATGCCTCAACTTTCCCACACAAAAATGTGTGAAAAATGTGATTTTTTCAGCTAAAATTGAGGTTTGCAGGGGATGCTGGGTAAGGAAACGTTGGGGGATCCACGCAAGCCATGCCTCCCTGGAAGCACACGGGTGTCTAGTTTTAAAAAATGTATAGGTTTGCTAGGTTTCTCAAGGTGCCCGCAGAGCTAGGGTTCAAAAACTACAGCTAGACATTTTGCCAAAAAAGGGTCATTTTTCACTGCGAAATTGAGGTGTGACCACGTTGCGTTTTGCGCCGTTTCCTGTCGCGGGCACTAGGCCGACCCACACAAGTGAGGTACCGTTTTTCTCGTAAGACTTTGGGGAACGTAAGGTGGGTGGAAATTTGTGGATCCACGCAGATTCCGGAACTTTCCACCACAGAAATGTGTGGAAAATGTGGTTTTTTTGACAATTTTTTAGGTTTGCAAGGGATTCTGGGTAACAGACCCTGGTGGGAGGCAGTCAAATCACCCCATCCTGGATTCCCCTGGGTGTCTAGTTTTCAAAAATGTATAGGTTTGCTAGGTTTCCCAAGGTACCCGCAGAGCTAGGGTTGAAAAACTAGAGCTAGGCACTTTGCCAAAAAAGGGTAAATTTCCACTGCTTTATTGAGTTGTGACCACGTTGCGTTATGCGCCGTTTCCTGTCGTGGGCACTAGGCCGACCCACACAAGTGAGGTACCGTTTTTCTCGTAAGACTTTGGGGAACGCAAGGTGGGTGGAAATTTGTGGATCCACGCAGATTCCAGAACTTTCCACCACAGAAATGTGTGGAAAATGTGTTTTTTTTAAAACATTTTTTAGGTTTGCAAGGGATTCTGGGTAACAGACCCTGGTGGGAGGCAGTCAAGTCACCCCATCCTGGATTCCCCTGGGTGTCTAGATTTCAAAAATGCATAGGTTTGCTAGGTTTCCCAAGGTGCCCGCAGAGCTAGGGTTCAAAAACTAGAGCTAGGCACTTTGCCAAAAAAGGGTAAATTTTCACTGCGATATTGAGTTGTGACCACGTTGCGTTTTGCGCCGTTTCCTGTCGCGGGCACTATGCCTACCCACACAAGTGAGGTACCATTTTTATCGGGAGACTTAGGGTAATTCAGTTTTGTAAAGGAACTGTTATTATCTATTGACTTTCGATGCATTTCTGCCTTCCAAATGAAAGATATTGTGTAAAAAAGAAGTCATTCTAAAAAATGACTGATAATTCTCATGCTAGTATGAGTATTCCCAATTTCAGAAATGTGCAAATATCTACTGTTTCTAAACTCTATATTTTGTTCCCATTTCAGAAATACATAGGTGTCTTTCATACCAATTTTTCCATGTACACATTTTTACAGAATAATTACTATATACCCGGTACATTATAAAAAACCATTGCAAGTTGCTGCTCAGTTTTTGGCTCTGGGTTCGTCGGGTTCTTGGTGAACCTACAAGTCCTATATATCCCCACAACCAGTAATGTCCAGCGGATGTAATAGTATATTGCTTTCAAAGAGCTGTCATAATTAGACGAAGTTACAGGTGAAAACGTTGACACGAAAGGCTTTTTTTTTCAACTAATTTACAGTTTATCCTATATTTAACTGTTAGTTTCTATAAAAAAACCTTGATGGATCTACACAAATGACCCCTTGCTGAATTCAGAATTTTATCTTCTTCTCGAAAATGTATAGCTTTCCAGGATCCATTATTGCTTTTGTACCCATTTCTGCCATTAACTGGAAGGAGGTCAAAAGCACAAAAAATAGCAAAATTAGGCTATGTCCCAGAAAAATGCCAAAACTGTGTAAAAACTTTTGGGTTTCTGACAAAAGTCTGGTATACCCGAAAAGCTGGGAAAATGGTGATTTCAACCCCACAAACCTTTTTTTGATAACATTTGCAGGGAAAAACCCAGATGCTTTCATTAGCAGCCTGTTTTTCCAATTTTTCCGAAAAAAAACAAAATATTGCTGTATTTTGGCTCGTTTCTGTGACCCCTCTAGGAGAATCCACAAACCCTGAGTACCTTTAGAATCCCCATGATGTTGGAAGAAAAGGATGCAAATTTGGCGTGGATCAAAAAGTTACAGGGGCCTCAGCGCGCACTACCCCAAATAGCAAAAAAAAGGGCGTGGCACAGGAGGGGAAAAGGCCTGGCAGCGAAGGGGTTAAGTGGCAGGCTCGAGTTGGCGGCAGAAGCCTTGGCAGGGTTAGCAACCAATAATTAAATTATGGGCGCACGGTCTCCCTGAGCCATCGCACCTCGCGCGCACTTTTAATTGCGCAAAGCGGCATGCGCATGACAATGACCAGCGCCACCCTAATGGTGAGGAGCGCGCAGACGCGACCGCGCATCATTTCATTAACGATGCCCAGCGTAACGTAAGTTATGTAACTCACATCCCAGACGGATGTGTGTACTAAAGTGGTGGGCGACCGTGGAAGGGGCCCCTGTAGCGCGCCCCCCGCCCCCACAACGCAGATGCTGCGGGGGCCTGTGTTACGC
The DNA here is from genome assembly GCF_964204655.1 of Triturus cristatus. Taxonomy (NCBI): domain Eukaryota; kingdom Metazoa; phylum Chordata; class Amphibia; order Caudata; family Salamandridae; genus Triturus; species Triturus cristatus. Next base: position 47,987,863 of record NC_140589.1, read on the forward strand.
CCCTGCCAACACAGCCTTACAGGTTGGAGACGACGGCTTAAGACCTCGCCATCGATGAACATCCACACCCAGCTTGCACACTGTAGGACTGTTGGCCTGTTTTTATGTTTGACATCAAATGGCACATGGATCTTTGATGGCGAACATATTGTAGGGGACTTTGTTTAAGTCTCCTAAATACGTCATTGACTTCTTTTGCTCTGGAACCTTCACCCATTGGCTTGCAATATAGTCAACCATGTCTTGGATCGTCCCATCAGAGTATTTTAGTCCCACCATTTTGTTAATGGATGTTTGGGTGTGCCCTTCTGCCTCCATTTGAATCCACGAGGGACTATGTTGCATGGGAAACCGGCCAGAGAGCGGCCCGGTAGCACTAGGGACCGATTGATGACACAAGTGTCAGAAATATGGATTCTATGTAAAAAAGGTTACTTTGTTTTCTGTAGCATCCATTTACAGATTTCTTTTTGCACTCAATCCTCGGTGCTACCAACCAAACAAGCATTGGCAAAGCCAATAGGTTTGACATTTGTATGATGTGGACACCTAATCAGCTCTTATGTGACTAGATGATGGGAGCGTAAATGAAGGTGGCCTATTTTCAGGGATTTAATTTTATTTATTTCCAGCATGCCTTGTAACGTCCTATATTTTAGAGTTAGAATGATGTAATTATGGACTTTTTTTTAAATGGAGTAGATAGTGTGTTCCATAGAAACAAACGCCCTAGTTCTAACTAGAATATCATGTTTACATATGACTGATTCCATAGTGTCTAATCTGCATAATGTAGACCTGACAGTTTTACCAACCCCTCCTTGTCTTGCTTCAAATGGGACCTCAAATCTTTACTGCTCAACACCTACTTAAACACGCCCACGAGCTGAACTACGTTTCCCAAAGATCCAACCCCCAGAGACACGATCCTTCAATGCAGGCACCTGACTCGTGCCATCAATAATCTGTCGCTAACGCCACTACCTTAATGCTGTATTGTTCCATATTCTTTGGCCGTCTCCTGCGACCCACATGTATCCTCACATGTTCTTTGAGTAATTTTCTTCGCATGACATGTAGTGCTCTGATACCTTCAGGTCTAGCTAGCACTATATACAAACACAAATAAACAAATAAAATAAAAAATACCAGCTACACCCTTCATTTACTTGGCATGGGAGTGATTTCCAAAATGTACGCAAGAAGTGGAACTGTATTCTGGGACAAGTCTGTAATGCTGTTAGGTACAAATACAATAAACAACTCCGCACATGAGCATGACTTTACACATTATCTAGTATTTCTCTTCTGTATTTTTATTTTTAATTGGATGAGTGTAAATCTATTATGATTGAAACACATTACTGAGTAAGTCAATTATTTTTTTATAAATTAAATAATATAAGTTAACAAAAGGCATATCAGAACAAAACTGATCGTGCACATTTTCAGTTCCATGTGTTTGAAATTCAACCACACTGAAAATAATATTGTATAAACTGTGAGTACCCATGTAATTAGCAGGGGTGGGCAAACAATTCCACTTCTTTGGCGGAGTTCGCGGAGCTTTGTCGACTCTGCGTTCCGCTTGGAGCACAGAGTTCCGGCAAAACCCTGCCAACTGCCAAGTGGCAGAGTTTTTTCTCGTGCGTGGCTCACAAACGTTAAGTTGGCAAGCACAAGTGAGAATTTGCTTCCCCTTACGTGATTTTCTGGCACTAGAACACCTCTCGTCACGATTTCTCAACGCGTGCCGTTGCTTTGAGAAAGCTGCCATTCCAGGAGAAAATCATCTTGAGCGGTAGAAAGAAGCAGCGCCCTCTGGTGCACTGCGTGGTGCTGTTCGCACTGATTTTACAGCGCGGAACAAGCTGCCGGCTATAAAAGTAGGCTCTACCAGAACAATGTGCCAAATTCTGCCTGATCGCAGAACTCAGCGGAATCTCGCAGAGTTTTTATGTAACTCAATAGAATTCCGCAGAGTGAAACTTGGCGTGTTCCACCCACCCCTAGTAATTAGCATTAACATACTTTTGATTTATATAACATGTATTTTGCAAAGCATTAGTACAGCAATGGTAAGATTTCTGAAACGACTTTCTCCGCACTTGTTTAGTCAACCAACAATAGCTGGTCCTTGTAGGAAAGTCATCTATCCTGTCTCACCAGCCCCCATATTTTTTACCTGACTGCAGCCTCAGACTAAGGCCTTTGAATTTTTGCTTAGTATCAGGGTCGGCTTTAGGGCAGTGCGACCAGTGCAGCTGGTGTTGAGCTGGGGGCACTGTGTCTAGGAATATCCTATGGGTTTAAAAGCACCTGCTGCTCAGCTCCTTGTGTGTTAAGCAGTTTTCAGGCAATAATAAAAATGTCAAGATAACTTTGGTGATTGATGTTCCTGCTGGAGAGAGATCAGAGATTTGTCTAGTGGTAGTTTTGACTCGACATAAAGTAGCACAGAAGGTAATATGCCTGCTGTAAAGAACGTGTACCATGCAGACCACAGAACTGTATTTTACAGCTCAGTGCTTTTTGTTACTGCTGTGTCACAGAGATACTTGTATTACTTGTAGTTCTAAGTTACAATCCTAATATAGCACAATGTCCTATGAACTCTCTTTAAAGAGCTGCACACAAACTGCATGGAATAGGTTGGCATGTTATGTTTTTCCTCTCCAGTCTTTCCTTTTCCTAACATTGCAAAAGAGGGTTTGTTTGGGTAGAAATGCATTCCTATTAGTAAAGCCAACCCCAACCACTGTGGTATGTTTTAAATCCTTAGTTTGTTCTTCTCCAGACCAAACACTCTTAAAATATACTGCCTACTTACTGGTATGGAGGACATGTGGTTCCTACATGTAATCCTCATTGTTTAAAGTAACATTTCCTATAGACTGATTTACACACGTATGATTCATTCTCTGTGTAATGTGTCTGTGATGTAAAGTGTTCTGGTACCCTACACGGGTGTGAGTAACAAATGAACTGTATGTGAGAGAGGGGCTATGGAGAGATGCTCACCACAGGCGTGCATTCCCATCTATCCTCCCTACATGTTTGTGTGTCTTCTCCCCGATTTAAAATTGTACCTTAGCGTTAATGTGGCGGTTGCTTCTATTTTCTGCTCATTGCGAATCAATGCCTTAAAGTTGTGCCTATCTGAAAAGTAAAGCCTTCTTTCTATGTACCTACTTCACAAAGGGAAACTTAGACTTCTGTGTAACTTTACTATTTTTTTAGTATTCACAAACTGCGAGTTTAATTTTACTAATAATAATTTCACATCTGTGGAGCCTCAGTCCATAAGAAGATAGGCCTCAACTACTTTTTATGTAGTATTGAAATTGCTGTTACTAAAAGTAAACTTGCAGTTTGTGAATAGCAAAAACTATTGTAAGTTTACCTTTGTGAATCAGGCCCAACGTTTGCTACTTTAAGTGTGAAATTTCTGAATAGAGTGCTCATGACAGAAACTTTACATCTCTGCATCTGACTGAAGGTCTTCTGAAAATTTGCCAATGACTTCAGACCCTGCACCTCTGTAATACTTTTGTTTTCAGTTTCATTATATGATCTCCATTGGTGGCCTACGAAAGCATATAAATGTGTCTTGTCTCTGCGTAGCTAGCTATATTGTCATTGGGGTGCTGGGGATCCCCCTGTCGCCTGGTTCTGTGACACAAAGATTAATTTTTATTTTGTTAATAAAAATTGCAGTCTTTCAATTGGCGTGTAGGCAGGTCTTTTTTTAACAGACTTGGCAAGGTTGGTTGTGAAATGCCTGTGATTGACCAGAGGCGGGAATGGCACTGGATTTGCATTCACAGGACAACCCTAAGGGCCAAAGGTAATCCAGACCATTTTCTGTGGGGGAATGTTGGGGATGACCCGGCATTCAACTCACTGGTCAGGTCAGACAGCTCTAGCTTACTTTGGAAAAAAACACATTTATGAAATGTGAAGTCAAATTGTGTTTATTGAGTGTAAGGGTTTGAAGAGAATTTTGGAAGATGTTGGCTTGGTTGGTCACATAAGGATACACCTGTTTGGATTAGTAAAGGGGGAATCCCTGGATGCTAGGAGTAAGAAGTGTGTGTGAAATCCATGGTATAGAGAGACGAGGCTCTGGAAAGGGTGCAGGAGGCAGTAGAGGCAATAAAGGGTCAATGCCTAGCACAACTCCTAATGAGGATTTTTTAAAGCAAATGGGTCAGGGAACAAGGGTGAAGGAACTCTCTTACCTCCCTCTATGAGAATAGATAGAATAGAGCTGTTGGTTCCACTTTTACCCTTCCGCCCCACTCCCTCTATGGGATGAGTTGCAGTACAAGGTGGGCCACAACCTTACAGTCTTTCTGGTGGTGAATGAGGGCACAGTCAGGGAAATGGGGGCAGAAATGTCAAAACAAAAATGGCTAAAGGGACTCTCATCCATGCAGTGTACCATCAGATTGCGTCATGTGTGTTAGGATAGTCCCATCTATGTATACCCCATCTTTACATACATTGTCCCATCCGCATGACAATAACGATTCTAAACAGGTGACCTTTTCCCTAGTAGCTTGCTCCTGTCTCCTCGACACCAGCCTCTAAGTATTCTATCATAATCCCTGTACCTGACATACATAAACAATTCCACAGGCACGGCAGCTTTATTCTGTGTAAGGGTCACCACTTTTTTCATCCTTGGCCAACAGCCAGCTGTGCATGATCACACTTGTTTAGAAAAGCATTGGTGATTGTTATCAAAACATTCATGATTGTTTTAAAAACATATCGATTCTAGAAAAAACCCTGGACTGACCACTTTAGTATAAAAGACCCTCATTCCCCGCTACAAGATAGAGGATAATTCTTTCCAAGCTGAGACGGGGGTCCTGCATGCCGAATCTCCAACACGCAGCCGTCTGACATCCCTGCAGCATGCATAGAAAGAGGAAGAAATTAGGAGAAACAAAAGTATTTCTCCTCGTTGCGCCGCTCCTGCGTCTCCCTTGGGAAGGTGTAGGATTCTGATACATTCCCAGCTTCAAAAAACGTTGTAAATCTGGGAATGTGTCAGGTTCCATGGATGTTGCATGGCAATACCCAGAGCAATACCCATGGAGCTCCCCTTTCACACAGAGAAATGCGTGAATGGGGCCCATAATGACATGGCCATGAAAGGTCACGCAGTGTGGCCTTGTAAATATGGGCAAGCCCATTGCGCTGCTGATGCGTTAAAAAAAGTGACGCACCAGCGGCCCAATGGGCTTGTAAATGAGGCCCTCACACCTTAAATCACATTTGTTGTCTGGAACTGGGCTATAAGAAAGGTAGTTTGAGAGCCCAAAAATTGTCATCTGCCGAGCAGCCAGATGGGTAGTGTGAGGAGGGGAAGCTCTGCAAGACTTCTGCCTGTGGCCAGGACTTGGGACCAAGGCTTGCTAGTCTCCCTGCTGGGAGAGGTGACATTACCCAGGGAAACCAGGATCACCTGCCTTGGAGGCTGGAGCACCAGCGCCTGCCTGCTTGGCAAGCCAAGAGTGCCTTGTGAGGAAGAGGAGAGGAAGGACGGTCCAGTGGAAAGCCCTGTTCAGGGGACTCCCTCTGTGAGGTGTGGAGAAACAGCTGCTGCACGTGTTCCAGTGCTTAATTTATAAAAGAAATAGGTGCCAGGGCCCTTATCAGGAGGCCACTGCAGCTTGTATCACACGTTGCCCCTGCCAGTGCTGCGGATGGCAGTACCAACACAACTACTAACCATCACACTCCTGTAAATGTGATAATTCAGTCTATTCCAGCCCCCACAGCTATGAGAATGGCTTAAGCAGCAGGTATTAGTCATTTTCAACCGATATTGAATTAATAAACTGTTTTGGTGTTCATCTCTAAATTAGACAGACAGCGCCACCATGTGGCAGACTATCACAAGCACCAGTGTTGGCAATTACTTGCTGGTGTCCAGCACTGGAAACCACCAGCTCAAATTAAACACTGCTGCGTGCAGGACTGAGTCGGTGACCCCTGTATGCCAGCAGGAAAGGGCCCCCATGAATATAGTCGTGGAAAAGACTAATGGGCTGTAAAGGCTGAAGCTTTGCACTATAGCTTTGCAGCAACCCTGTATGCCAGTAGGGGCCGCCATGGATAACTTTGCTGTGTCAACCGGGCCTGGGCCCATAGGCAGCGAGCAGTGGTTACCTTGTATATCCGAGGAGTTTACCAGACGCACCTAGTTCGACCAGGTTGGATAAGTGAGGGCTCCATGAAAGCACCATCACCCGAGTGTGGGACCAAGAACAGGGTCCTCATAAACATCCCCCATCAGGAGCGTGTGAACCAGGAGAAGTTGAAGAAAACATACGATTTCTGCAAAAGCATGACTGCGAGGGATAGTGCCCCCCCAGTATTGACTTGAAATCAGAGTTGTAGTGGACTCTTGAGACTCAGACTACCAGTGAGGCATACCCTGGATGTTACAATAGTCAATGGGGAATAACCATGATTGCTAATGTGAGGCCTGAGTGGACCAGGGAATCACCAGAGAGATTCTAGAGCCCCATCTCATGGGAGGACTGTGCAGTTGTTTGTGAAACTCGTATTCTTCCTTTGTGCGGTAAGTGAAAGAAAGAAAATACTTATTAAATGATGTAATTTCATTAGCATGAGCATTTGGCTGGACAATTATTTATTGATGCCGCTGCGTGTATTTTGAGTTGTGAGGCCATGTTTACTAATCTGTAGCCACACCTCACACCCAAGGGAGCCTTGGTCTGCTCGATGACGTTTACCACTGAGAGTCAAGTGCAGAAAGGGTACTTGGCCGAGCTGCTGAGCATCCATAGTAGGCTGTGCCCCAGGCCATAAGGAGTAAAAGGCCCCAGCCACCACAGTTGGGCCCAATAGCCCCTGCGTGCCCCGTGGCCCTCTTAACAGGGCTCTGACAGTCTCGCCTGCACTTTAGTCTTTCCCTGATTACTGCTGCAAGAGGGCTGATGACAGTCAGGTGCAACAACCTGACACCTCTGTGTGCCGCTACTGTATGTGCGTTGGGTTGGACACAATCCCATTGCTGCCTGCTGTGAGAATAGTCTCTTTTTGCAGAGTAGGCTGCAAAAGACATCTGAAAATGTGAGTGCTCTGCAGAGCGCTCGAAGGTGTCCTAGGGCTGGTGTCTTCCAGAGGTGAGGGGACATCACCTGAAGTCTGCACTTTGTGCTGGAGGAGCTGAGCTGCCTGTAACCTAGAAATGGGTCAGCCTGCTGAGAGATGGAAGGAGTCTGCCTGGCCCTGCATGAGGAGAGACTCTCTAGGAGGAGAAGGCCCGCCTGTGCCCGGCAGGATGCCCACCTGGGAAAGAGAAGCTCGGTGTGACTCGGGCTGTGAGCGGGCCTCCTAGTCTCTCGCTGTGGATTCTGCTGGGAGCTGCAGCCAAAAGACAGCAGAAGTCCACCCACCATCATGCCCACGCACCATCATGCCCACCCACCATCATGCCCACTCACCATCATGCCCACTCACCATCATGCCCACCCACCATCATGCCCACCCACCATCATGCCCACCCACCATCATAGTCTTCAGTTACCATGAGTTCTGCTGGCTTAAAGGGAGGGTCTTCTCAGCCACGGTCATGGGTTCGCAGGCAATCTCTGGTGATTATTTTTATGTATTTGTTATTTTGAAGAGCACATTCAGGATGGCATTTTCTGCAGCAACAAATAGCGGGTTCTGTTTCCAGCTTGTAAAAAATGGCACTTGGATGACAGAATGAACGGGAGGCGCTATAGAGTGATGCTGTTCCTGGAGCTCTGCTCACCGGCTGAGGCACTGGGCTTCCGAGAGAGAGACGGTGAGTTTAACATTCAACTACGGTTATTTATTTTTCCTTTTTGAATGTACTTGTTCTCTTACGCATTCCATCGGCATGCAAACCGTGGGTTCTGACTCCAGGCTGTGGAACAGTAACACAGAGAACTGAAGGCAGAATGAATACCTTCGACGTTTATTTGTTTGTGAACACCAGCCCTGGCATTCATTACACTCAGGGCCGGACTGGACTTGTATTCCTCCGGGCATTTCCCCAGTGGACTGGAGCCCCCAGAGGGCGGTTTTGAAAGCTCAGGACCCCTCCTCGAGCCTTCGTCTCTTTCTACATGTACCCGAGGTTAATTGCACCAATCACAGGAGGGCTTCGAGAAAGAGAGGAAGGACCTAGAGAAGGGGCGGGGAGCAAGGGAATGCATTGGATGGAAGAGCAAAGAGCAGAAGGGCGCAGGGTAAGTTTGAGCATTTTTGCCCGGCTCTGAGTACATTAATTTTCAGGTACATTTGGTCACACACAGTTAAGGCAGCCAATGGCTGAAGTAGCCTGACCCAATGCCCAAAGCTCTATGCAGTGAAGGGCGGGAGTAAAGTATGAAAGACACAAAGCGAGAACAGTGGGTGAAGTCAGCTGAGCCATTGCCTCCTACTGTGGTGGGGCGAACCAAAACATGAAAGATGCTGTAGTATTATGCATTGTATTCATGATGCACTACTGTTTCTTTAAATCATAATATTCTAGTTTAGAACGAAGGAATGTCATACATGGGTATTCTACTTGTAGTCAGTTATCTGTTGCTTAGGACGAGTTTCAGTCGCTCTTATTATAACTCGAGCTATCATTACATAGCTCTTTGGATATTTAATTATTAAATCATCCTTCAATTAAATCTGCGCCTGTTGGAGTTCTTACAATCATCTATACTACTACAATTGGTATCAGGAATGGGGTGGTCGTCGCAAAGTTAATCTTTATGCCAATTTATGCATGAGGAACCTTCATCGGACCACTTCGTGGAAACTGGTATGTCCGCGGCTTTCTGTTACTTCAAGAAAGTTTGAGAATTCACATAAGAGATGATTTAGAGGGAAAAAAAAAACCCGGACTGTTTTCAGTAGATCTGTGGTGCTACGTTTGTTTAACTTCGACGTGCCGAGACTTCGATCACGGAAGCCAAGTGAAACAGGTCAGAATTTGCCACAGATTTGTGTTTTCTTGCTTTAATAGAAGAGTTTTGGAAATGTGGGACGCTGTTGCTAACTGGCATTATTTAAACAAGACGGACGACATTCCTAGCCTCGAGGCTGCATTCTAAGCGCACTCGAGACACGAGTTTGTCCCCGGCGTCTCCAGCATTCCAGCGCTTTGGCTCCGTGCGCTCCATGTTCCTCTGATCTTGTTGCATTGTACTCTGGGAAGCGTCGTGACGTACCATTGCGCAGACACGTCGGCGGCCATTTTTAATTGGGAAAGAAGCTTAACTTTATACTGACAGTCGAGATTTAAGAAAACAAAATAAATAAACGGTTATAACTTCTATAAAAGGCTCAAAGAAACGACGCGATCGAGAGAGGAATCAATTACACGATCTCAGTCTTCATAAAGTGAGTGTGCAATGTTCTTGTTTGTGTGACACACGGTGATTCACACACCTTTATCCTGTTTTGACTTTTACAAAGGAGCTTAATGAGACCTTGATGCACAAAATATATCATTTCTTCAACTTTTAGGAAAAGAAAAAAAAAGAAAATGTTGACAAATTTTAATTGTAACTTACTCAAGGAGAAATAAGCTAATCTATTACTTTAAGCAGCAAATAGCAAAGTTTTGGTTTACTTTAAATGGAAACCGGGTAAACCTGATCTCAAATGGGCAGAATGGCTCAGAGACTTTGAGAACTACCTGACAGCAATGGATGCAAATGACTATTCGCCAGAAAGGAAGTTGGCTTTATTAGTGAACCATCTGGGTACAGCAGGTAGAAGAGTTTTTGATAACTTACCAAGACATCCTGCTCCTTCTTCAGAGGTCTCAGATTGGAACGTTTATATTGAAGGAAAATTGCGTATGAGCAAACAGTATTCTGATACCTCAAGTGTATTACTAGAAAGGTTTAATTTTGCAATGTGTAAGCAGTCCTGTGAGGAATCAGTAGGAGATTACATAGCAACATTGAGAGTGTTAGCTGAAAAATGTGAATTTGGTCCCGATATTGATACTTATATTAGAGATCAATTTGTATTTTATTGTTTCTCCAAGAAAATTCAAGAGCGTTTACTTACCTCACGCAATCCGAGTTTGGCTGAAACAATTGACATAGCAAAAAGTATTGAGAGGTCGATTGTTACGTCCAAAGTTTTGTCTAATCAGTCTAACCAAATGTTGGATTCACATTCAAGCTTGGTTTGATTCAAGTTGTTTCCATCGCCCTCAAACTGGCATATAGAAAACAAACGACAACCTCTTTGACATGCATACAACTCTCCTGCCTGTAGAGAAGTGTGTAGTGGGTAGGTCAGCTGGCAGGTACCGTGGCAGGAGAAAGAGTCACCCAACACGGAGTTGAAGTCATCCGAGGAAGAGGGCGAGTCTGCCCTAATCGTTGAACAACAGCCTAGAAAAAAAAAAGTGCTAGAGGAACACATACAGCAGCCATCTTATCCGTCTCTGTGTTTGTTGTCAAAGGATGAAGAGGGTTGACCGAAAGGCCCTGTGTGCACGACGCAATTACCTGTTTTTTATTTTTATTGTAGAAAACTGTTAATAAACATGTAATAAGCAACCAAACAGTATTGGACAGGCCTGCTATTTCCATTTTTGTTTTTTGTATGGGATATCATAACTTTGCATCAAGAGGCCTCCTGGAAAATTAAATGAATTAATTCAAGCCCACTTCAGAGCCTAGTCAGAGAGTATGGCCCCAATTACGAGTCTGGCGATGAAAACCGTGGCGGAGAGGAAACAGCGCTCCCTGTGCCTCACACCTGTGGATGCACATGGGGGCACAACATGTAGCCCCATGTGTGCATGCACACCTGTTTCTGCACAACATGGACTTTACAGTCCATGCTGTGCAGGAACTGTTTTTGGTGTTCCCATTGCGGTGCTCATTTTTAAGGCACCGCAGAGGGAACGTCAAAAACAAAGCCCGCCAGACAGAAGGAAACTCCGAATCCGCAGGTGGTCTGACCACGGCTTTTGTGGTGCGGTGGCAGGGCACCGCCAAAGTTGTAATCAGGACCAATGTGTGAAGAGCAGGAGTTGAAGTACTGTCCCATTTACATGGTAGATTTGCTCATCAGCACACCTTATGAAAAAGACGTACAGAATATTGGACTCTAGTTGAAATCCCTCACAAATGTGAGATGGCCAAACCACAACCTGTGCTAATAACGGCATCAAGGTTTTAGGAAATTAATGTCTATTAGCCGGTTAGTGAAAAAAGAACAGAATGCTGAACAATGTCAAACATTCACCCTCAGTACAGAGATCTGGGTCTAAATCCATCATTTTTTTGCTCACCATACCTTTCTAGTTTGAACCCAGCCATATGCAAATCAGTCTTGACCCTGTGCCTCATGGGAACAGTCCAGCCCGAACTACCAAGCCAGGTCCTCCCTGGACTGGACACAAGCATCCTAGGACCGGTTTCGGGGTTTCACCCCCCTTCAGCCAGGATAGCTTGATTCCAGTGGCATGGAGAGCACAGGACCCACGTCTGGGCATACTCGTCCCACTCGGGGTGACAAATGCAAAAAGAACTATTGATGGACGGAATGCAGAACAATGACTTACATTCACTCCAGTACAGAGATCTGGGATCAGCCAGTTAGTGGCTGAGGAAGGTGTGGCTGCATTCTGATCATGAGAAGACCTTCAATGAACGTCCTCAGTAACCAACCTTCTACAACCCATTGGGTTGAAACTTCTGAGGTGATCTAGATCTGACAGGCGTTCTCTGCCGAGAACAGATTCACCGGACAGTGACAGCACTACAGTGGGTTGGCTTCCCTCTGGCTCTACCTGTTGTGTCTAATGCCACATAAGTTAGATCAGGAAAGAAATGGTGCGTGGCATAAAGGTTGGTGAACTCCCATGAAAGATCTTGTACCACAGTGTGGAAAGAGGTGGCTGGTTGTCCAACTTGCAAACAACCTGATTGGATTGCTCATGAAATAAAATACCTGCTGGAAGTAAATATTCTGCTGATAAATCCTAATTGGGATGAACTGCTTCCTTCCTTGAGGTGCTTCAAGCACCGCAGAGTTGATGAGAGCTGGCTTGCCTGCCTAGGTCCCACCTGGACTGAAGATTACTTCCAGGACTGGTTATCTAGTCCCCTAATGCCGGCCCAGGAGCATCGGTTCATTTCTGTCTAGTATTGTAGATTATCCAGATTAATAGAACCCAGGAGAAGCAGAATCTGGGAGCAGTAGCACTAGGTCCTCTGGTATGGTCTGTGACGGCACCGTCAGGTGGTGGTCACCTAAAGCTTATAACCGATGTATCAAATTCGTATTCTCAGGACAGATATGGAATTGACACTGGGCAAATCAGTCAGAGACAATTCTAAGTTTTGAGAGGGAGACACGGGCCTATTTATGGGGAAGTCACACAAGTCATCTTGCTGCGCTGCACTGCGTGCCAGGGAAAGGGCAGGACTGCTCCGTATTTAAGGGAATACAGCACATTCCATTCCTTTCCCTTGCGCCATTTTGGCTACCTAGCGACAACGCAGGCACCCCTGCACCACCAACAGCCTCATAAACAGGCCCCTAAGTACTTACAACTGTGTGAAAGAAAATTCATTGAAACTCTGAATTTTAGGAGGAATACTCTTTAGAAACCTAAGATTGGGATTTAATCTGCGTAGACGCGAGTTGGAGACAGCACTTGTGTGTCCAATGAAGTTTCACCCATCTTGGCTTTTGAAAGGGCCTCCTTCATCTCTGTAAACAGCAGCTATTGTCTGCTGCCCCAAACAGACCTAGCGATGTCAAACACAGTGCCGAGAAGAACTTCTAAAGTGTAAAATAACGTTTTCCGTTGGTATACACTTCACATTTGACTGACTTCATCAACTTGCATCTCTGCATGTCCACAAATCTCAGCTAGTTATTCCACAATGTGTTTATCCTTTCACAGGCTTACCTGGTGCTCCAGAGGAACAGCCTCATTGTACATGCATTTCTATTGAACAAGCAGCTTCCAGGCATTTTCATGAAATGAGACGAAAAATAAAGGATTCTCTCAATTCTGCCGCCACCCAAAGGGGCTTCCTTTGAGCTTTGGGCCCCTGCAAACACAGAACTCCTTTTGTGCAGTAACAGATCAGTGCATTGTTGACTGTGCAGTGTGAGAGACTCCAGAGCTGCGTCTGAAGGTGCAGAGACCAGCCTCTCCAGCCTCTCCAGTACATCAGGCCTGTGAGATGTCCGATGCCTCGCTGGAAGCAGGGCATTAATAAAAGATTGTTATTAACACTCGTGTATTTTATCTGCCTTATGCAGGTGAGAACACTGCACGCTGTTCCTTCAGCTCTAGCCCCCAGCACACTGGAAAACTAGACCCAGATTTCCTAAGCCCTTGCATCACGAAAGTCAACGCAAGGGCGTAAGTGATATTTACTAAGCCGTGGAGAGCCTCCTCCCACCGCTCTCCGTGGCTTAGTACATCCAGAGCACCGCAAGGCTGCGCAAATTGCTGCGCTGCATTACTCTGCATTGAGGAGGCGTTCCATGGGTGGAGCATGAGCGTTCCCTCGTATCCACCCGTGGATTGTGGCACAATGACATGCTTACTAAGGGTAGTAACCCTGGGAATCCGTTGAAATGCGACGCCAGCCCAACAGAGGAGTAATGTCCTATTACTTACCGGTAATCTTCATTACTCCGGGTCCCGTAGTCCTCGACACCGTCATGGACAAGTGAGATGTAACTATCTCACTGACAGAAAAAAGAACGAAGGAATGCTGGACCTACCTTTCCCCTCCCACTGGGAGTACTTAAGGAGTACCGTCCCAGCATTCCTCCTGAAATACCAAGCACCAATGAAGGCCGGCAGACAGGGAGGGAGGGAGGGAAGTCATGACGGTGTCGAGGACTACGGGACCCGGAGTAATGAAGATTACCGGTAAGTAATAGGACATTACCCCCAGGTCCCTCCGTCCTCGACACCGTCATGGACAAGTGAGAAATACCAAAGCAAACACCGGCATTCATACCAGAAAACACAACAAACCACCAGGATAGCAAACAAACCCAGAGATTTATTGGAAATAAAGTAGAAAAAAACATTAGGAGCGAACAGAGCTCAACACCCCCAATGCAAAACCCCCATCATCTCCCAACAGATTGAGGAGGCGATAATGCCTGATGAAAGTATTGGAAGAAGCCCACGTGGCAGCCCTACAAATCTCAGAGAGAGGAACACCCTGAACCTCCGCCCAAGAAGCAGCCACCCCTCTCGTAGAACGACCCTGAACCCCCAAAGGAGGAGGAGAACCAGACAGAGAGTAGGCCAAGGAAATGACTTGCTTCAGCCAACGGCCGATGGACACAGAAGAAGCCTTACTCCCAAGCGAAGCCGCACCAAAGGACACAAAAAGGGAGTCCGACTTGCGAAAAACCGCCGTACGGTCCAGATAAATGCGCAAAGCCCTGCACACATCCAACAAAGACCACTGGGGACCACCAGGAGAATCCAAAACAGAGCCCAGGGCAGGTAAAACCAACTCCTGACACCTGTGAAATTGCGAAGAAACCTTCGGCACAAAAGAAGAATCCAGTCGGAGCACCACACCCTCCTCCGTGAAGGAAAGAAAAGGAGGCCGCGCCATCAAGGCTCCCAACTCCCCAAGACGACGAGCAGAGGTGACAGCCACCAGGAAAACCACCTTGAGAGTGAGAAATTTTAAATCCACCACATCCAAAGGCTCAAAAGGAGGACCGATCAAAACCCGCAGGACCAAAGGCAAATCCCACAGGGGAAAAGAAGGACGAGGAACAGGCCGAGAAACAGTAAAACTGCGTAGAAGACGAGAAACCAAGTCTTCAATATCCGAAAGATTCCCCCACGGGGAACGAAAAGCCCGAACAGCGGCCCACTGGGCCCGCAGAGTAGACACAGCCAAACCCTTCTCGAAACCTTCCCACAAAAATTGAAGGACAACCTGCAAGGAACAGAACAAAGGGGAGACCCCCAACGCCGAACACCAACGATCAAAATTACCCCAATGCCTATCATAAGCCTTAAGGGTAGAAGGCCGCCGGGAACGCTGAAGAGCCACCGCTAAATGCTCCGGGAAACCGCGCCGTCTCCAACCCTGCCTCTCAACTTCCACACCGACAACCGCAACCGGAGAAGTGACAGGCACGGGGAAGACCGAAGTGGAGACGGAGACAGGGGAAGAAACCAGGGACCCTGCACCGCCAAAAGACGCACCGTTGGAAACCAAGACCTCCGAGGCCAAAACGGCAGGACCGCCACCACCTCCCGATCCTCCTGACACAAACGGGCCAGAAACCTTGGGAACCAGAGCCAGGGGGGGGAAGGCATAGAGGAGACGCGGCGGCCACGGGAGAGACAGAGCGTCCACCCCCCAGCAACCCTCCTGCAGAAACCGGGAGCAAAACCGAGGGAGCTGAGCATTGTGCCGGGAGGCAAAGAGGTCCAGAAAGGGACGCCCAAACCTCCCGCACACAAGCCGAAACGCAACCGGGGTGAGAGACAACTCCAGAGAATCCGGAAAGCACCGACTCAGGGCATCCGCCACAAAGTTGTCCACTCCCCGAAGATGAACCGCCGTCAGAGACAGCAGATGGCTCTCCGCCCAACAAAACAGGGGCACCACTATCGCATTCAAAGAAGCCGAACGAATCCCCCCTTGATGATTCAGATAAGCCACCGTCACCATATTGTCGGACCGCACCAACACGTTCCGACCGAGCCACAGATCCCGAAAACCCATCACAGCTCGGGACACCGCCGTGAGCTCTCTCCAGTTGGACGACCGGCGGCTCTCCAGGAGGGACCAACGACCTTAAAGGGAACGAGACCCCAAGGTCGCCCCCCAACCCAAGGCGCTGGCATCCGACGTCAAGACCAGAGAAGGAGAAGACTGTAGGGGCAGACCCAAAGACAGATGATCCCTCACAGACCACCAAAGAAGAACCGGGAGGACCACCGGAGACACAGGAATAAGAACATCCAAGTCGCGGGACAGGGGATCCCAGAGAGACAGGAGGTACACCCAAAGGGGGCGCAGATGAAAACGCGCCCAGGCCACCGTAAAAACTGTTGCCGCCATCAGACCCATAAGACGCAACCAAAGGCGCACCGGAAAGGCACCCCCCACCCGGAAACGACGCGCAAGGGTCACCAACGTCACAACCCGAGGCTCGGGGAGGAACACACGGTTCAGATCCGAACGGAAGCGGGCCCCAATGAAAACCATGTCCTGTGACGGCGTTATTTGACATTTGGGCAAGTTGATCAGGAAACCATGGGCCCGCAACGCCGAGCACACCACCTCCCTGGCCTCCAGCAACAGGACCCGAGATGGAGCATGGATCAACCAGTCGTCTAAATAGGGGTACACCATCACCCCCTGGAGATGAAGCCACGCGACCAAAGGCGCCACCACCTTCGTAAACACCCTTGGCGCCGACCGGAGACCGAATGGCAACACCATGAACTGGTAATGACGCCCCTGAACACAAAACCGCAGAAACCTGCGGGATCGAGGATGGACCGAGACATGGTAATACGCATCCTGAAGATCGAGGGTACACATGAAGTGACCCGGCAGCACCAATGGAATCACCCTCTGCAAGGTCTCCATGCGGAAAGGAATCTTGGCCACCCATTTGTTCATAACCCGCAGATCCAAAATCAAGCGGAAACCCCCCGTGTTCTTTGGAACCAGAAAGACCAGGGAATAGAAACCCAACCCCGTCTCCAACGGAGGAACCTCCTGAATGGCACCCTTCCGAAGAAGGTCCAGAATCCCGAGAGAAAGATGAGACCTCTTCACACGACTCGAAGGCCAAGGAGTCGGCCGAACACCCGAGTCTGGAGGAGGAGCCGTAAACTCCAGAACATAACCCTGGCGAATGATGTCCAACACCCAGACGTCGGAACAAGACTGAACCCAGGCATCCAGGAAGAAGCGCAGCCGCCCTCCAACCAACAACCCGGGAACCACCGCCAAAGAGTCAGGAACGTGGCTTGGCAGGAGGAGGGGACTTAGCCTTACGGTCCCGACCACGGCCAGAAGGAAACCTACCCTGGCCTCTCACAAACTGCCTACGAGAAGCAGGGCGAAAGAAAGACTTGGGATTAGAAGGGACAGGAGCAGTAGCAGAGACTTTAAAAGAAGAAGAATGCTTCTTTTCCTTAAACAATTTGTGCAATTTCGCCTCCAACTCCCCCCCAAACAACATTGTACCCTGAAAGGGCAACCTCAAAGCGCATGCTTTCTGCGCAGAGTCAGTTTTCCAGTCCTTAAGGACAAGACTGCGACGTGCAGCCACACAAGCCCCCCCGGACAGAGCAGAAGCATGCACAACGTCAAAGGAGACATCAGACAGCAGCTCCACCTGACGCTCAATCTGCTCAAGTAAACCAGAACAGTCCGTGGCATTATCCATAGACTGATAGAGAGACTTCAGGTCAGACAACAGGGACTGCGACACATAAGTCCCGTAGATGCCCGCCCTCAAGGCCAGGTGGGAACCAGAATACACCTTACGGAGTGCCACATCCGCCTTCTTGTCAACCGGATCCTTCAGCACAGCATCTTCAGCAAGGGAAGTACGCCCCACCAAACTAGCCACAAACGAGTCAATAGGAATTGAATCAGGCAGTTCAGTAGCCATATCCTGCAGAGGATAGAGTTTAGTCATGAATCGCGGAATCAGAATGCGATCAGGATCAGCCCACTCGCGCTTCAAAACATCCTTGATGAAGGGATGGACTGGTACATCGACAGTGGCAGCACTCTGAAATTGTCGCAACAAAGGGCCCCTAGAGGTACTAGGCGTGTCCCCGTCAGGGAACCCATGTTCTCTTTAACATGCTGCACAATAATGGTCATAGCATCCTTGTTCCCATATTTGCCCTTCAACTCTTCATCCCCCAAACCAGCAGACTCATCGCCACTAGAGGCCGAAGAAACAGGAGCGGGACACCTGCGACGGGATCCAACATCACCCATCTCAGTCAAAGTTTCCCTGATCAAGCGCTTAATATGCGCATCAGCACCAGCATCACGGCGCCTGGACCTGGCAGGTGAGGGGGACCTGGAAGCACTAGAAGAAGAGGAAGACCTCTCCCGGTGATGTCTTTTCCTGGAATGCTTTCCCATCGTAAAGAACACACCAACAACAGCAAAATCGCCAGAGATAATAACCGCTATGCGGTACTCACCCCAAACGCTCGTATATAACGAGTTTCCCAAAGCCGGTAACCTCGAGGCGCCTGACTTCCGTCCATACGATCAAAAACCGGAAGTCAGGCATGACGACTTCCGGCCGGGGAAGGAGCTCCAACCAATCCAGAGGAGCAGCTCGGCCGCGCCCCCCAGCAAGCCCGGCAGGCCAGGAGAGGCGGCCATCGGGCCAAGATGCAACCAACGCGGTATTACACCGCCGCGAGGCTGACGAAAATGGAGAGGCCCGCGCCACTCCCCCCAAGCCCAGCAGGGAGGGAGAGGCCAACAACGAAGGGCCGCCGGCACCAGGTAAGAACCAGCAGCCACAACGCAGGATCCAGAAAGAAGGCAGGAGCGCCCCCGCTCCTGCCGCGTCCTCACACTGTCAGGATGACAGGAAAAAGAACAGGAGGAATGCTGGGACGGTACTCCTTATGTACTCCCAGTGGGAGGGGAAAGGGTAGGTCCAGCATTCCTTCGTTCTTTTTTCTGTCAGTGAGATAGTTACATCTCACTTGTCCATGACGGTGTCGAGGGCGGAGGGACCTGGGGGTAATAAGGATAAACATGTCATTCCTTTTTTCCTCCTTCTACGAGTGCTGCGTTCTGCATCACACATAGATAAGAAAAATGCCTTGGGGGATTGCTTTTGTGCAGGAAGGTGCGTCTTACTGCACAATAAACAATCCTGCCAGTAACGCAGGCACCCTCGCACCATGGCACATGGGTGCCTGCCTTGGCACTCACTGAGCTCAGTGTGCCAGTGCTGGCATATTCGTAAACATGGCGCATTCCTGCTCTCTCTGACGCAGCGCAGCACGCTATCTTGCTGCGTTGAGTTGAATGTTAGTAAATGTTAGTAAATCTGTCCCATAAAGTCACTCATGGACAGCGCCCCCACATGTTAACATGAGTCTCTGCAAGCTCAGCATATCTGCTGCAACAGAAAGAACCTCGAGACCTGGAGCCTGCTGCTGAAGGACCTGTGGAGAGTTGGATTGAGTCTCCAGTGTATCCCAAGTCACGATAGTCGTGACGGTCTTCAGCTTAAACGGCTTCCGAGCCACATCCCCCCTGGCTTTGGACCCCGCACTCCCACGTGTCATTGTGAGTGTGTCCCTCATGGCCTCACAGAGAGCCCATGACTAAAGAAACACAACTATCTGAATTCACCACAGTAAGTGGCAGAATGAGTGATTGGAGAATGGGGATTCCCCTTTCTGCGGCATTCCTCATTCGAATCTGATGCCTTGGATTCTAGTATTGTACCCCCTGGGATAGCTGAGCTCTGGTAACCAGGCTCCCACGCAGGGGGTCTTTGGTCACTCGTTGTGTAAACAGTATCTCCAGTTTTATTCTAGGATAGAAGAGTGACGTGAGTATTTTCCCGCCTGTGGCTACCGACGTGCCATCCTTAAAAGCCACTGCAGCAGGCTGTAAAGACCGGCGTTTAAATGGATTACATGGATAGAAACACCCTACTCCACCCTCTTAGGAGCACACTGCTGTCCTCAGACCGGGGGCAGACAGGCAGCGCAGTGTGACAGAGCCTGCAGAATCCTGTGCTCTTCATCATCCATCTTTGAGTGATTCAGGATAGCTCCTCGAAGTCCTGGTGTGCGCGCACATCCATGGAAAGGCAAAATGGAACAGAACCTGCCACCTATTATCGACAGGGTCCATCGCATCAAACCTGAAACAAGATGTGCAGGGATGGACAGCGGCGGTGACCGGTGGATGCCTAGACCCTAAAGTGGATGTGTAAATAAATGAATGAAGGGATCCGATGAGGACGCAGGTGTCCCCCTTGATGCTCTAATAGGCGAAGACTTGAAATAGACAGTTTCAGGCGGTCTGATAAACAATTGTTTGTTTGATGGTAATGCCACTCAAAGAAAACACTACTAGTGTAAATCTAAGACTCAGCTGTACCTGTATTTTGGTTTTGAATATCAAAATAGTAAATAGCTATTAAAATAGCTTGCCTGGCCTTTAATCCTTGTGTTGAGCAAAAAGTCATGTACATCCATTACAGACCTTCTGCTGGTCACACTTCAGTTTTGCATTTCACACCTAATCCCCCATCAGCTGTTTGGCCTCAAAGGCAAAGCCACACTTTGACCTAAGAAAATGGAGGGGGACTGCCCGCATCCTTCCAGGCCAGACATCCCATGTGGGTGGTGATACCAGGGACCGGATTTACTAAGGGCTTGTGTTGGCCTTGAATCAGGCAAGAAGGTGACCCAAGAGCAACGCAAGCCCTTCAGTGGGACTTCTTATACCGCGCAGAGCCACACATCTGCCCATGGTTTCTGGCACATTCCCTGTTTAACTAACAGTAAACCTGGGAATGTGTCAATATGCCAGGCCTTTCCAGGCAGGCAGAACAAGAAGAAGTATGTTTACACCGCCTGGTTTTTATCTCTTTCTACGTGTGCTGCATTCTGAGGAAATAGACTCTGAGGATTTTTTTGGGCATGAAGGTGTCCCTTCCTGCACAAAACAACCCTGCCTGCAACAGAGACACGCGTGCTCCATGGTTCAATGGTGGCTGCGTTGGTGCTAGGGAGCCACTGGTGCACCAGTGCAGAGGCAGAGCAGGAATGTGCCATGTCTTCGTAGATGTGGCGCTATCCTGCCCTCTCCATTTGACGCAGCGCAGCAAGTTGTCTTTCTGCGTTGCACTATGTCAAATGTTAGTAAATCTGCCCCCAGGTTTCTTAGGAGAACGTCCTTCCTCATATTAGCAGAGCAATGGGAGCAAACCACAGCATGGGAGCAAACCACAGCATGGGAGCAAACTACAGCATGGGAGCAAACCACAGCATGGGAGCAAACCACAGCATGAGAGCAAACTACAGCATGGGAGCAAACCACAGCATGGGAGCAAACCACCGCATGGGAGTAAACCACAGCATGGGAGCAAACCACAGCATGGGAGCAAACTACAGCATGGGAGCAAACCACAGCATGGGAGCAAACCACAGCATTGGAACAAACCACAGCATTCGAGAAAACCACAGCATGAGTGCAAACTACAGCATTGGAGCAAACCACAGCATGGGAGCAAACTACAACATGGGAGCAAACCACAGCATGGGAGCAAACTACAGCATAGGAGCAAACCACAGCATGGGAGCAAACCACAGCATGGGAGCAAACCACAGCATAGGAGCAAACCACAGCATGGGAGCAAACCACAGCATTGGAGCAAACCTCAGCATGGGAGCAAACCACCGCATGGGAGGAAACCACAGCATGGGAGCAAACCACCACATGGGAGCAAACCACCGCATGGGAGCAAACCTCAGCATGGGAGCAAACCACAGCATGGGAGCAAACCACCGCATGGGAGCAAACCACCGCATGGGGGCAAACCACCGCATGGGAGCAAACCACCGCATGGGAGCAAACCACCGCATGGGAGCAAACCACCGCATGGGAGCATGGTCAGATAGCAGTTGGGAGGTGGCGTTTCAGAACCAGATTCTAGAGGGATTCACCTAAAAACACTTGTAATTAGGGACTTAGTCCACTTTATAAAGCATCTTTCAAAATGTCAGCATGGGTGCCTAATACAGCCACAAGCATTGGAATTGTCACATGCATATGCCACAAACTAAAAAAGGCTGTATTCCAGCAATAAAATATTTACATTTAACAAAAATCATAACTATCTCATATGACATTTAGAAAAGATAAAGAATGCAAAGAAAATAAAACAATGGTAAAGTGAAGTTTTGGACTTCCAGCCATGACACTGTCATTGAAATGTACTTCATTTATATGTGGATGTCACTCACAGTGCAAGACAGCCTGAAGTGGGTGGATGCATTCCCTCAAGCTGTATGAGGCGGTGGGCACTAGCAAAATGTGGTTGACATTGCATGGAACAATGAATGTAGAGGGCTGACTCAAAGCCCTTCTGTGTACATATGCATGCAAGTATTGTTCAAGGCCAGACTTAAAAGAAGAATTGGTTTCAGTATGCAATATACGTATGAGATAAGAAATTGAATCTGACAAAAAAGAGTGGTATTTGACATAGTTTGGATATAAAAGCATTGGAATGCAAGCACTGCATAGGAGGCGGCGGAAGGACACACCCAAACAGCAAGTCTGTGAGACAGTAAAGTTTCACTGAGCTGACTTGTTACTGACAATGTCAAATTTCTGAAAAAAAGTTGATTTATATAAGCTAATGGTTGAAGAAGGCTGTCTGTGTATTGTAAACATTATGGCCCTAATTACGATGGCGGTTGGTCGGACCGCCGTCCGCCTTCGCGTCAGGCAGTAGACCATCGGACAATGAGTCGGAGGTCCCACCCGTCCTATTACAATGAGACCACCTGCACAGCGGTCAGAACGTGTTTTTTTCTACTGCAGCTAGTGGTGCAGCCCAGGAAAAGGCTGCAGCTCCCGCCTCAGTATAAAAAAACACTTTTGCACATCCAGGCACACGGTACAAGAATGTGTTGGGGAGCCCTGCTTGGGGCCCCAAAAGTCCGTTTCCATCTGCCTTTTCATAGCAGTGGGGCCGCCATGAAAAGGCAGTCAGAAAGGGACATCCTAATCCCTACGGAGGTGCCAGCACGGGAATCACCTCCACAGTAGGGATAGGATTCAGACTGCTGCCCCGACAGGATCTTGGGTCCTGTCGGAGGCGGCGGTGTTTTCCCCAGACCTCTGCAGTCCAACCGCATGCATCAAAATGCAGTGGTTGGACCAATGGCAGTTCTGTCGGGGGGACCGCTACTGACAGCCTGTCGGTGGCGGTTTGCCCGACATCATAACATGGCCCTATGTCTTGCCTACACATAAAACCTCAGCCAGGCCAGAACGTGTATAAAAAGCAATTATGAACATAAATCCACATTTGGGATCTGAAAAACAGTCATAAAAAGATTAATTTACATCTACTTTTACTTGTATGTGTATGTGTGTGTGTATTTGCGTGTTTGTGTCTGTAAATCTTCCCCCAGTAGGAAGTGGGCGTTGAAGCGTGGGAATACCCTGGAAAGTTTTAAAAGAACCACTTTAAAAACGTTACATGCGAAGCAGAAAAAACTATCCTTACCTTTAGAGGCCTGTCCTCACATTCGGAATGGTTCCTCCAGGGTTTAGTAGAATTTTCCTTCAGCATCCATGTTCCCTCCACAGTACAGAAGCGGTAGACGCGTCCGCGGAGCACTGCGGACACAACAGAAAAGACATAGGATGACCAACTTAACATGTAAAACCAAGAAAATCAACACTAGATGCGCCAAGGCTCAGTGGTCATAACCCCTTTTTATATTCCTTCTCTGAAGAGATTGAGATCATTCCTACTGAAAATGTGAAATATTTAAAATACAAAATAGCTTCCAGGAGCACTTGGAAGACAATCTGTTCATTATTAAATTTGCTATACCTTTGTGTAAGAACTGCTCATATTTAGACCCTCATTCTGAATTGATGGGGAATCTCATTTGATCAGCACCAGACATTACTAGTCAAATCAGTATTACTGTGTTTGGTATTATTGCTCTCCATTTTCTAAGGGTGCATATTGTGTCAGGCCAGATCTCCTAGATTGTGTTACATTTTTACCACAAGGATGCAGAGACCACTGAGAATGCCATAATGGAGTTTTAGGTTTGAGGATCTGTCCCACTTTTTCTCATAAACAATCTAAGAGGGAAAAGGTGTTTAGAAATGTTTATTTATTCAAGGAAGCCTTTTACTTACCTTTTGGAGTCCTCCACTGTGCCTTCTCTCTCCCATATTTTTGCAGGAAGAGGCGAAACTAAACTATATCAATATTCCCAAACCAAGATGGTAGTTGCAGTGGATTCTTATGGCTGCTCACTAATCCAAGATGGCCCCTGTACTTCCTATGATGTCACTTTCTGTACCTTTAGTATAAAATACTGTTCAATTTAGGGGAAGGTGTGCTGCAACACAGCCAACAGTACTTTTCATCAAAGTCTTCACCTACTGATTTAGATTTTTTTTCTTTTTTCCCCTCAAGATTTCTCTTTGCTTCAAGAATATTCTTACCCCTCCTTCAATTCAGCCTTTGAGTAGCTGTGTCCTGATACTCGTCTTCAAACATTTACTGCTCCATCTGCCTCTGGAGAATGTTTGCCTTTGGAGTATGTCCTCTCTTGCAAAGTTTCCTGAGGGCCCCTGCTTGCCACACCTTGATTGCTCAGTGTAGGTGGCACTGTGGCTAGAGGCGTGGGCCGTGCTACATCAGGCAGCGCCACAGGCAAGATACAAAACTGGCAGCTGCTGGAAAATGACGTGAAATTTGGGAATTGTTATTAGAAATCTGTGTAATAAATTGAATTCCGTAGAAATTCCCCATTCCATGAGTAGTATTAGCAGGATACGTTTACACTCTGGAATTACCTATACCTTTGGTATTGGTAATTCTGGATGCAAAATGACTGCATCAGAATTCCTCACAGCTTTATAGATGCATTTTCTATGTAATAAATTATCAATTTATATATAATGTTTGTTAAATTTTAAAACAATGCATTTTCTCCTTTTCACCAGGCAATGTACATTGGCAGGATTTTAATTTATTTTAATCACCTAAAATGTCATTATTATTAAGAACATTCCACAGTTGAGCCCAAATACATATTCTTTATTTTCCAGCAATAACTTGCCAATGCCTTGTTCTGTTTTCATATCCCACAATTTCCCTTATTAGTTCCTGCTTTTCAACCCCTCCCCAAATCTGTTAGTGATCTCAGATGTTGTCGACACGCTACATGCCAGACACCTTCCTAAGATCTAACATGTGTTCTAGTGACACCACAAGTTGATAAAGATGGCAATTAACTTACTTTTTTGACTACTGAAGCCTCCCTGGATTTTAAGAAATTGAAAGTGTGAGGGCTACAACTGGCCATGGGTACTGATGGGAGCACTTTCTTTCAGACATCACAGGTGGTTATGTAGCTGTGACTCCCCCCTTTGGAACCGATCACTACATTTGAATATTTACTGTAAGGTTAGTTTCCTGACCTTGTTCTATGGTTGAGCTGGGCTGGGTGTGTAATTGTTGCAGTGACTGAAATCTCTTCATTAATAGAGACATTATACGTGGTAATGATGGGTGGTAGCTAGACATCTGAGTAACAGCTTTATTGTGTTTCGCGACACTCCATAAATCATTGTTTCCTCAGGGCAAAGAATGTATTTTTCTTCAAATGTTTTCTCAGATACACCTACCTGCACTACAGGTTCTGGGGGATTCAGAGCTTTCTTCAATAACACAAAAGAATGCAGACAAGAAAAAGGGGACAACATAAAGGAAAATAATGTTTCGTTCAATCCATATTTAATCTAAATATGTTTTGCTGAGAGACTGAAAAATCAGTGTAAATTATAGTTTCAAGTCAGATTCACTGATTTATTACATGTTAGTATATTGGGAAATAAGAGGCAATCTTGAGAACGTGATTATCTAGGTAAACAACAGTAGTTATTCCACCAAGAAGTAAGTATTTATTTTGTTTTGTAATCTTATAAAGCGCACTGTCACTTTTGAAGAGGTCTCCTGCCACCAACCGGGAAAAGATTTTCATATCCTTTGGGATTGCTCAATAGTGTGAGGCAGGGTCTATTTTTATCATATAGTACCCCAGGCCTGTTCTGCCCAAACCTGAAGTATGAAACCCTTGCATAGGCCCTGCATGCCTGATTTGTAGGCCTTTGTTAAATTGACAAGAGTTCTGCACCCAATTTTCTGTACAGCAGGCTCTAAGCCTGGCTGACTAATATTCCCAGCCAGCTTCTCTCTGTGAGGCATACTACTCCAGACTGGATAGCCCCCACCCTTCCCGTGTGCGCAAAGTTCACTGTCTCAAAGCTCACTGTCTCTCTCTCTACCCTGTCTACATATAGCACACCACATCCTGGGTACGTCTGACCATGAGAACAGGGAAGTTAGTTCCCACCACAAGGAAATCAGTCCAGGGTGATAGGTGTAGCAACCAAGACATTGCTTTATTTTTTATTCCTTACATTAAATGTTTTCCGCTTGCCCTATGCAACTTAAGACGAGTGCTTGGCCTGAGAACATATGTTCCGCATTTGGTAGAATAAGCGTGACATTTCTGATAAATGTGTGACCCGTGGTGTAATTGACGTAGGTAGGACTGGCGTGAGATGATGCTGCTGTAGGCACTTCTCACTGTATTAAAGGGTATAAAAGGACACCTCACAGACTTCTTGTCGGACCACCTTCCTGTCTGTATGTAGGTGACAGACTCTGTAGGTTTTCCCCACGAGCTCTTGTTTTTTGTTTTTTAGATACAAGTTAACTTGCCAATATATTTGCTATATATGCTATTTTGTCTCTAAATTGGTGTTTTCTTATTCAGAATTTAATACTTGCATTATAATTGCAAGGCTGCTTTCTTTCATCTTTGAACGTGTGTATTTTCAGCATTTTAAACCGAATGTGTTTTGAATTCTGAGAACATTTCCCTTGATTTAAGTTATGTTTTTCATATTGCATTTATAAACGTGTCTTTGAGGTTTTAATCTGCACACCTTATGTTGCATTTTCTGAAGTGTCCCTCTTCTAACGATTTCAATGCCTTCTGAGTCCTATTGAAAGTCATATAAAAGTACCTTCTGATAAGTGTGGCTCGCTGTGAATGCGAGGTCACTATGTTTTGTATTTTAAAGCCTTTTTCTTGATAAATAAATGTGTTAAACCTTTTGGCTTAGTTTCCATGGCTCACACATTTCTTTCCCTCATCTTTAGTAGGAGCGTTCCCGCGCACCACACCTCAAGTTAAGCTGCCCCTAAAAACATTAAAAACACTCCCTCGAACAAGTGCAATCATACTGGAGCAAGGTCACAAAACAGATGAAGAAAGCCGGTGGTAATACACTGAAGGCTTCCCCCCAACTATGTCTCCTAAATATTTGGAAAGCCACTGACCTAACGCAAACATGGCCTCGCTGGGGTGGGCCATTGCAAAACACAATATCGCCCAGAAATAGGGGGTGGGGGCAGTCCCCACCCTACGCAACTGGGCAGTTGTCATGGACAGGGCAATGATTGCCGAGAAAGACGTCTTTAAACACAGGGGCTGCCCTAAGAAATGGAACCATAAATGGTGGAGGTGGAATAGGTACAGAGGCAACATCTGCTCGTCCCCTACAGTGGAATTGCAACGTGAATGGCATAAACTGCTGGATAGTTCTGGTATTGATGATGTGCTCTTGCCTGGTACTGAATAAGGTGATCGCTTGCATATCAAACATTGAATAGCGTATGTATTTGTTTCATAAATTTGAACTACTATGCGTGAATTACTTGATGGACTTGCCTGATAATATCGTTATGACTAAATGGAAGGGTTTGCACTGTGTTTCCCGGATTCCAATTGTATCGAAAAATGTACTTATATGCTGCGGACTCAACTACCGTACCGTTGCTGCTTTATGTTTTTGTTTTCCTTTCACCAATAAAAAATATATTTAAAAAAAAAGAGGTCTCCTGATGCTGGATAGAAATTAGTTATTGAAAAAATAAATGAGTTTTTCTGTTTTTTAGGAAAGAGTAAATAGGAATTAATGAAATGTAAGTCTACAGGGAGCGGGGCTAGCACAGAAACGCCTCCATTCAATCTAAACCCTGTGGTTTTTAGGGGACCAGGGATAAGTAAGAATTGGGTGGGCGAAGCTGGCAGCATTTGCCCTGCACCCCGTCTTGCGATGCGGGGGGAGCGCAGGCGCGTGGGCACAATGGTCTTAGTAGAGCTGCAGCTGCATTTGTAAAAGAAGCTCTTGATCTTGCTTCCCAAAACAAAAGAACGATTTTATGGGAATATGGTACATTCGATACATGAAACAATACAAAAATGTTGCTTGAGTGTGGCACTTGAAGGGGTTGTATGTCTGATATTAAACTTTTCCCAGGACTCCCCAGTGAGCTCCACTTTCAATGGCTTAGCCATGCCCCTTTCAAGTCAAGAGCTTTAAAAGCCTGTGAGGCCATATTATTCCTCTGATGTTTGTAATCAATAATTGTAAATTTGTTAAACAACGTTTTAATAACAATTATAAAACAACAACAAAAAACCCATATTAACATAAGTTGTATAAACTCTCTTAACAGCATGGCTGCTTATCTGTATGGAGTCCTCGATTTAAATATGTTTAATAAGTTGGTCCTTAGAATTAAGATTTGAGTCTGGTGGACTGAGGAGCTTATAAAGCCTTTTCAACCAGGGCTCCGTTGGAATCCCTCCAGTTGATTCACCGTGTGTTCAACGTATGATTCCTCTCATTCTGGATCATCACTGGTTTGTGTGAAAAGGTTTTCTAAAGTCTGATGCAACTTGTTTGAATAACAACTAAACATGAGGACCATAGGATTATGACAAGTGCAATGTTGGCTCTAAGCAAGTAGAGGCACCAGCCCCCGTGCATGCTGGTGACAACCTCATCCGCTGCCAGCTCAACCATCCTTCTGCCAAGGAGCAGAATACCTTTTGCAGCTGTGTGCAGAGTGAGCTGTGATGTCAGTGACACACACAAAACCTGGCAAAATGAACCTCCTTAAACACCTGCATGTGAGGGAGAGGTGGGCTCCCGGAAGATGACCCCAACATTGCCGCCCACAGTGTGACCCAGAGGTACTTGGCCCGCTCCTTCTTGGCACTGCCAGAAAAGCTCTTGGTGCCACCTTCAGAAGACACGTCTCTTCCCTTGGATGCCAGTCCCTTCCCTGTGTGGGACTTATCCACAATGTAAATGACACTTGCAGCAAGCAAATAGCTTAAAGGGACCAGGCCACAGCCCATCTGGCTGTATTCATGTGTTTACACTGAATGGGTACTGGCAGCCAAAACTGGCTTTTATACCAGACCCGAAAAGAAAAATCAACATTATGGCCAAGATAGCAGAATGAGAGCGCCTGTCTACACTCCCTCATCCTCTGTTGTACCGTCATCCCTCTCTGCACCTCTGCCTCCCACACCACTGCAGGTAGCTTCCCAAATCCATCTCTCTGTGCCTGGGTAATGCATAGCCTGCAGTTCACAGTAAGCAAGTCCCTTAACATCCTTTAAGGTGTAGCGCTCTGGTGTCATGTCATTGTGTTTTGGGAGCCCACCAGGGGCAGCAAGAACATAAAATGCTGGCTCCCGCCCGCACCCACAATGGGTGACGTCTGGAGAGCCGGCAAGGGCTGTGGGGGGCTAGTGGCTACCCCTACCCAGTTCCCTAAATTTTAAAAATAGAGTGCCTGCCCGGGTGGGCAGCTGGGCATAATGAATAATAAATGACCGTCAGGAGCAGCTCAGTAATTATTCACTGCTCCAGTGAGGAGCACCCTAGAATGCCCTGGGGCATTTATAAATCACAGACTTTCTTGCTGACAGTGCCCTTAGAAGGGGCAGGGGCATCAACAAATATCTTTGTTGTGAGGGAATGATGGGAGTGCAGCAGCCCCTTAACAACATTTAAAAAACAGACACACAGTAGGTCCTGGGTCATTGAATCCATGACCCCTGGAGAGCTTACCATATATTTTGTAAGGCACTCCATGCTGGAGTTCTTCAGCTAGAGTGCAGGGACCCTAGTGTCTGGGTTTATGAATGCACTTTCTGGCCTGAAAAATGTGAAAAAAAACCTCAAACACATGTTAATATTTTCTTACAAAGTCTTTATTGAAATATTGTATTTCCATTAATAAACATTGTAATGTTTAAATTACTGAAATATACATTTTGTTATGGTTATTAGTGACATTTTCACAAAGCCAACCCTTGATAATGCCAATAGGGCCTGACACAATTGTTTTGGTATTTAGAGACTTTGACAAAGCCATTAGGTCTGCCTTACTTAAAATGTCACCTTTTATATTGTTACATGGCATAGCCAGCCATGCCCAGTGGCTGGGGGGTGATGGGGATGGGTGCAGGACATGGCCACCGGCTAGGCTCTGCGTCCAACCCAATGTCGTGCATAGCCTGTGGGGGTGAGGGGATATGGGCATCCATGGGGGTTGAGCGCAGGGCAATACTAGTTTAAACATTTAAAAAGTTTGAACAGACCACTCATGTACCAGAGTCTTTGATGTAAAGGAGAAGCTGTCATTCATTGTGGGAAATTACTATGTTGGTGTTTCAGTGAAAAACATTGTATTTGATTGGAATGGAGAGAGGCATACTTCTGCTGCCTATCGTTTGCATGAGAGTGTTGCTTGAATATGAATTTACCTTGAAAAACAAACACAAGAGGCGTTTGGCAATACAAAAACAGTTGGTTTATTTAAACACATCGGCCGAGAGCACAGTTACCGAAGCAGGTCTAAGGACTATCTCAAAGTATAATTGATCTCAGCACCATTATATATAGTTCTTAGAGCATCATAAAACAATTCAGAGATCATTTTTAGGAAAAGGAATGCAGGCCTAGTCTTGGAGTTATAAATTACTCCCACCTGATAACAAATGCAGGTGGTTCTCGCCCCTGGGTGGAGATGATGTCGGCCAGTGGGTAACGTGTCCAGATATCCGGCATGGGAAGCGCATGATCACCAAATGTGCTGTGTTCTGATTCCTATCTTATGTGGCATCTAACTTTATAGGGTCTTAGGAATGGGCACCTCCTCTAGCCATGTGTGCTTTATAGGGGTCAATCTCTCTGCACCATTGTGGTGCCAATCTGTGGGATCGATTTGGGGTTTTCCTGTTTGGCATTTGTCTACCAGCTACATGCCACCCCACCTGTGATCTGTCAATCAGTTGCCTGATGCATAGGTCACAGAGCTTGCCTGACCACGTATTTCTGACTCGGGGTTGAAGGAGGGTGAATTTGTCAGCAGTGATCCAATTTCGTTTGTAAATACACATGTATCATTGC
This sequence comes from Triturus cristatus, assembly GCF_964204655.1. Taxonomy (NCBI): domain Eukaryota; kingdom Metazoa; phylum Chordata; class Amphibia; order Caudata; family Salamandridae; genus Triturus; species Triturus cristatus. Next base: position 48,018,987 of record NC_140589.1, read on the forward strand.
ATACATCAACATCGCTTTCTTCAATATTAACATTCTCTCCTCTAGTTGAATTTTCAACTACATCATTTACCCCACACTTCATGACAGTCACATTATTAAGGGCTTGTCATGTTTCAGTTTTGACTATTGATACTTCCCTGGTTACTTGCATTCTACTCAATTTGAGAACTGCATTTTTACAGCACAAACCCCCCACTTGTAGGAAATCACACAAACACAATATAAAAATGAGAAGAGACACTAATGATGTACACAGACCAGTCAATTACTGGGGAGCCAGGAAAACCAATTGGTGTACTGTTCCTGCTCAGTGGCACCTGCCGCCTTACTCATGTCTCTTTGTAAACGGTGCAGTGCTTGGATTGCAAGAGTCCCATTGTCCATATCATGGCCTGGGATAAACGTACATCAGGACGCACCAATCTTGGCACACACCTCTCACCCCATGGCAGTCATCAAGTCCAACACATATCGATGTTGCATCACCATGAGGTGGATGGCTCTTACTGCTTCTTTGATCACAATAAGGCTGAGCTCTGTACTGTTCATCCTCTTCATCATTTCCCATCTGGTTATTTGCAACCAGCGGGCATTCCCTTTCGTCTGCACGGTAAAGAGGGGTATGGACCCTCCCGCATTTACTTGTGTGTCTGAATTCTTCCAGAATGTGCTTGTACTGAGCCCAGCCAAAATAATCAGCAGTTTTTTCTCTAGCCTTATGCAACAGAGTTGTCTTCTTCTGTAGCGGATTTGGAACAACTCTTACAGATCTTCTCCAAATATGACATGGGTCAGGGTGTGTATGGTGACAATGGAGAAGAGGCCATGCCATCTGGGGATGAGCTGAGTGTAGGCAAACTCGCTGCACTGCCAGCAGGTATCCATCAGTGTGGAGGTGCCCTATTGCATGTCCGGTATGTGTAGTATTGCCCCATAGGTCTCGTTTGTGCCAAGTGGAATTGTTCCTTTACCTCTGAAACACAAGGAATACAGTGCAGGTTTTCGTACAATTAGGGGTTGCCTATTCCCTTCGAACCACTTGTACCTATCTATCCCAGATTTCCTGACATGGTGTATCTATGCTGGTGTTCCTTCCTCCCCTATTATTTCTCTTTGCATCATCAAGGTGGATGGCCCTACAACGGAACTCCATGTCTGGGGTGCATTTGTTATTAGAGGTGACTGCCCTGATAGGCCCCGAAAGCCCTACTCTGGTCTTGGAGAAATATATTTATACCGGGATTTTGCTGGCTATAACTTATTTACTACAAGATCAATGTTATATACAGATTCATTAGAATAAACATTTCACAAACACAAATAACAATGTATATGAAGTGTCACAACCTGAATGCAAGTGGAAGGGTTGGTTCGAACGCTGTAAGTTTAGCAGCAAAAATAGCAGATATGGGATAACGATTGTGAGAAGTAGCAACGTCTTCATACACACATCAATTCATCAACAAAACATAATAATTAACATAAAATACAGTTGCAATAATTTAACAGTACCACAACATCAAGAATGCATCAATTTAAAACCACAATGAAGAGAAAGAGAAAAAAGAAAAACAGAAAAAAATGATGACTTTGTAAAAAGAAATAATTTAGCCCGCTCCTAGCGCATGCTACCCCATGAGGAGGGGAGTTTCTGCGCTGTACACAGGACAAAGTGAGCCCGGTAGCCTGTCAATATTGGCTCTGGGACAAAGATAACAACAATCCTCATGGAGAAGAAGGAACAACTCGACAACCACAGGCCCTCCTTCGCCAAGCACAAGCTACAACTAATCTCCAAGGTCCACATTTTTCCCTAACAACCGAATTGCACCCTGTTTCACACCCAGGGTCTTAGCGTACCATCTTTGTCATGCCCAGCGGTCCAAGCGAACAACACCTCTCACTTCTTTCAGATACCAACAATGTTTTAAGAAATCGATAGTACTGAGAAAACCCTTTTAGGCAAAAAAATAAGATTGAGTGCTGGCCCTATATCAGACCCAGGGCCTATGCGTACCTTCTGTGTCACGCCCAGTGGTCTATGCGGTGAGGCATCACCCCTGTATCACACCCAGGGACGAGTGTACCATCTGTGTCATGCCCAGTGGTCCAAGGGACTAACAACCTTTACCTTTCCTAGCATGCGACTATCGAAAAAAGGTGACCTCTGCAGCAACGCCTGAGGCCGCCTTGCGACTACTCAGTTCGGACACATTAAATAGGCAACATATCAGATTTCTGTCAGTGGCAGGGCGCTCAGAATACATTTTTGCGCTTCTTCCTAGTTTGCCATACGCGAACTTCTGGGACTAAGGATTAGATATAGTCTCTTACCCAGTGACAGCGGATTCAGACAGACCTCCGCCCCATGGATTCAGCAAAACTTTCAATCAGTTGTGGCGTCTACTCACCTTCCTTGCCGTGCAGATGTGAATCTGTCTGGGCAGGGTCCTTGTTTTTCGGCTGCTGTCAGTTTCAAAACACCAATCTCTCTTATCTGGCTCGCCAAAACGTTGTTCAAATATGAATTTACCTCAAAAAAACAAAAGACAAGAGGCGTGTTAGACCAGGCACCTTGGCGTGGGTCTCCCTTCCATTTTATTTTCTGGTGCCTTATGTGTTTTTGCTTGTTATAGATGCTTTGGGCACTGTGCCACTGCTGTCCAGTGCAAAACACACAAGATGATGGACGGAATGTTGCACATTGGCAAAACATTCACCCCCAGTCACAGATCTGGGTTTAATCCATCGTTATTTTGCTCACCACGCCACCCCAGTTCAAACATGGCCATATGCAAATCAGTCTTGACCCTGTGCCTCATGGGAACAGTCCAGCCCGAACTGCAAAGCCATGTCTTCCCTGGACCGGAATCAAGCATCCTAGGACCGGTTTCGGGGTTTCACCCCTCTTCAGCCAGGATAGCTTGACTCCAGTGACTCCTGATGTCCCTGGTCTACACTGTGAAAGTAAAGAAGGAGTCTTGTCAACAAAGTGCTCCTGATCTGACCAGAACTGATTTGGACCAGGCAAAGGCCTCTCTGCCTTCAGAGAACAAATAGAAACTGTGTATAAAAAGGGGGACCCAGACCCCAGAACTTTAGATCACTTTTGGTAAATAAGAAGAAACCTTTGCTGAGGAGAGGAACCAGAGAGACTGAGGAGAGATTATCCCTAATGGTGAGGGACTGGCCTGCAGTGGTTGCCTGACTGCCAAAGAGAGGAGAAAGGACTTTTGTGCTACTTTCATTCAACTTGTGAAGGATCTCCAAGGGCTTGAGATAGAGCTTGCCTCCTGCTGGAGTCTCAGGGACAACAGACTTCACTAACCAGCTCCCCAAGAGTTCTTTGGAAGGGCCTGCTGTTGTATTGAGCTTTCTGAGGGACTGCGTGTCGCAAGGAGCTGGAAGAGCGACTCACGAAGAAGAAGCGTGTCGCAGCCGCTGTCGTAGCATTGCCGGAGAAGAGGATTGACGTCGCATCAGACGCCGCTGCATCAATGGAGAAGCGTGTCGCTGCCGCAGTCGCATCGCCGAAGCACCTCACATCGCCGGAGAAAAAGGATCGACGTCACATCAGATGCCGCCGCATCACCGGGAAGCGTGTCGCAGGGCCTGTCGCGGCTCAGAAGTATCGTTGAGTTGCCGCACGGCCATCTGGCATGCACGCATTGTGTCGCATCAAGAAGAAGACGCCATCTTACTTTCATCGCACCGGATCTTCATCGCATCACGGCGTTGCGGGTCACATCGCCACGGAAGCGCAGTGAGAAACTAACGCATCACCTCCCCTCGCAGAGAAGAACTGTCGCATCCCCTACGCATCAGTAGGGACCCGACGCATCACTGTTTTTGCGTGTAAGGAACCGACGCATCACCTTCCCTGCAACACTTTCGTTGTATAGCGTTACGCATCCTAAGGTACATTGAACTCAAAGTGTCGCATTTTACATCTTAAGAGAACAGCTATTTCTACCGTTTTTAAAGTACAGTATTTTGGATTTTTGTCGTTTATGGTCTTGTGATAAGTATAAAAAATACTTATTTTTATACTACAACTTGTGTGGTGTCCATCTGTAGTGTTGTCACTGGGTTACTGTATGTGTTCACAAATGTTTTACACACTGCCTCTGAGATAAGCATGTCTGCTCGTGCCAAGCTACCAAGGGGGTGAGTAGGGGTTATTTTAGGAGTGTACCCCCTAGACGCAAGGGTCCCTCTTTGGTTGAAGGTACCTACCTCTGCCAACTAGAGACCTGCAAATCTAACAAGGCGTTTGGCAAAAGAGTAACAGTTGGACTACTCAAGAACAACCAAGGACACCTTGCTGTGAGGCAGACCAGCTGACCAGTTCTAACTGGTCGAGCGCTAGTTTTGGTGAAGATTTGGTCTTGGAACTAAAAAATGAGAGGCAAAGCTAACTTACAACTATTGTGAGCTGATATCCAGAAAGGGAACTCACCAGAGGAAAGCACATACTTAGAAGCCAACACAAAGTACAGGGTTGGGAGCAGAGAAGGAGATGATATGGGTACTGTGACTGGCTTATGCGGACTCAGAAAGATGATAACTAGACACACCTCTAGAGGAATTCTGTGAGGTTTGGAAGTTGTGAACTCTTCAGCACTGCACAAGACTGACTCTCATCCAGCCCCTCTGGCCTGAAAGGGCGTCAAAGCAGATCCTATCCAGCGAGATTCTTACCTGGTAAAGGTAACACCAGGGTGAAGTGTAGCAGATAGACGGCAGTGCTACAGCTGAACCCAAGGTAGTATTGATTAGACAAGGGTAACCTGGGAATCACTAGGGAACTAGGGTGACTTCATAATAAAATTGTCCCTAAAAACACATACTCAAATTTCACATGACCAAATGGAATTTTAATCAGCAAGCAAAATGAAAACTGCACTTAAGAACAACGATGCTGTGGGTACTTGTGCAGAAACTTGCTGAGGGGCATATCAGCAAGGGCCGGCGATAATTATCGCTAAGCGCACTTAGCGCTTGGATAATTATCGCCGGCTATCGTGGAATTTTATCGCTGAGATAGCGTGCTATCAGCAACGCTTATCTCAAAAGCGATAAAATTCCTCGTGCTAACAGCCAAAAGTGAGATTATCGCTGGAAATCCAGCGGTAATCTCACACAATTTGGCGTTAGCTTGCTGATAAGGCAGGGCATACTTAGCCATTATATAGCCACCTTACATTGGATATAATGGCTAAGTCAGGGTGAAAGCAGGCGTAAGGAAAGAAGCGTTAACTGTGGTTAGCGCTACTTTCCTTATCGCTATGCCTGGTAGCAATTCCCTTGATGATTGGAGAAATGTCGGTTAGCGACATTTCTCCAGTTATTTTGGGACTGAATGTCCACTTTGCATATCATTAGAGATGCAAAGGTGGGCGTTATGGGAAAGGGAGCTAAAGCAAGGAATCACACGTTAGCGTGACCTTGCTGATTAAGCGATAAAATTATTGCCGCTTTTCGTCCGAAAACAGACCCTAAAGCGGCAATAATTTTTCATCGCCAGCTTGCTGATATGCCCCTTAGTGCTCCCATGTATGTGATACACCCAAGTGATAAAGCATGGTCAGTATGTGTATCAAAACAACAAGAACAGCACAGCCCATCAAAATAATATACAATATGTGGAGGGGCGGTGTTACGATCGATGGTGGTTAGATCCCTGCATAGATACCAGGCTCATCATCTGGACACAAAACAATAAGGGTGCCCGAGAGAGAGCTACAACAAAGAAGAAAATGACAACAAAAAAGCCATGGGAAAATACGACTTAGAAACACGTGGCAGAATGCATCACATATGTCAAATTGTTGCTCTCTGACTTACTGCAACACATATATTGGGCACACTGGAAAGAAAGAAAGAAAAAGAAAGAAAGAAAGAAAGAAAGAAAGAAAGAAAGAAAGAAAGAAAGAAAGAAAGAAAGAAAGAAAGAAAGAAAAAGAAAGAAAGAAAGAATGAAAAAGAAAGAAAGAAAGAAAGAAAGAAAGAAAGAGAGGGAAGCCTGCGTGTGCCATGAGCAAGCAATGTCTGGGTGCAGCACCAGCTCGTTTATGCAGATGATCTGTGGGACGACTCCATTACAAGATTCATTGTGGATCTGATGACTGTTAACGGGCTAAAACAATGTTTCCTATACTCATGAGGGACTGTTGCACAGAAGACAAGGTGTGTGAGATTGATGGTGCAACCACACATCTGATGAGACCATTATGAATAAATTAAAGGGTTGAAACATCCACAATGTTAGGAGATTGGTGTGCGTGATATGACAGAAGAGTACACTGGATCGCATAACTGGACTGGAACTTTTGATAAGCATTGTACATCCATGAATGTGTATATATAATGTGTTTATCATGTTGTATGGCTTTTCACTTCACTGGACACATACACCTGCTCCTCCTAGCTATCCTAGGCCTGATCTCCTTGGTCCCAGTGGTCCTTGTTCTTGCTCTCTCATGGTCATCATCATAAACCTTTTCATCTGGCCTTTCTTGATTCCCCCAGTCTTGGACTCACATGGAACGGCTCTTTTCTGATCCTCTTGGCCCTGGTCACATTGCCCGAGTTCTCCTCAGCCTGTACCTCGTAGTCCTGGTACCGCAGATCCTGGTCATTCTGGCCTCTTTGGTCCATCTGGCCTCTCATGTGCTGCCTCTTCTAGTTTTTGTTCTCCTAGTCCTCCTGGTACTGCACCCACTATTCCTGGCACACTAGATCCTGGTTATTCTTGTTTGTGTCCTCCTGAGTCTGGTAAATTTGATTCTGTTCCTCCTGGCCTACTTTGTCTATCTCTGGGTGCATGTGCATGAGATCGAGCCATTCAGTCCCCGTTATAAGGGTCCCTATCTGAGAATAATGAGCTGGAACATCGCTGGCATTCATGCCAAGATAAACCTCCCAACCTGGCAAGCATTCGTGAAAAATTTTGATATTCCCTTATTCCAGGAAACATGGGCGCTCAGTACTATTGCTTTTGATGGGATTCAGTGTACAAGTGTGCCTGCTTCCCCATCCTGTTTGGGTCGCCATCCTGGGGGGTTGAGTGTCTGAATTAAGCTGTCGTTGGGTGGCAAAGCGGAGGCAATAGATACTTCCAGCTCTGATTTCCGAATGGTTGATTTTAAAGAGGCTCTGACTATACATTTCAAGATTTTTTATAACAATGATTTGGTAAATAATCCTAACTTGAGTTCTTCTGTTATTTTCGACTTTATTGACTTTATGGTGGAGGAAGCATCAAGTGAGGGCCGACAACTGCTGTTGTGTCTGGCAGGAGATTTTAATGCAAAACTTGTAACTCTGGACCAAGCCAAGGGGTCAAGAGCTGATGAAGGGCCTGATCAGAGAGGGAGTGAGCTGGGGGCTTTCATGTCACTTCTGAATTGTACAATGTGCGGACGTGGCTGGCACAGGTGATCTGAGGCTACCAACATTTCGAGGAGGGTTTAGTGCATCCATTATTGATTTTATCTATATTTCCCACAATTTAAGGGACGTATTGGTTTATAGAACCATTATTAACTCTGAATTTAGTGATCACAACCCCCTAACTGCCGCCTTGGCCCTGCCACCGGCCGAGAATCGTCCAGTTGATAATAGACTTCATAATGTGAAGGTATCCACCAACGGCCTCAGATTGGTCTGGAGGTTCTCAGTCCCATTTTTAGCACTGGGAGGAGTTGTGGCTAGGAATATGACTTTTGTCCTGAATTGTTTGGCTGATGATGTAGACAATCTGGATTTTGTTCCCTCGTTTGAGGCTTTTTGTCAGGGGATTAAGCAGTCCCTTTTCATACCGTGCAAGGCAGGACATGTTGAGAGATGTTGGTCGAACCACAGATGCTCGGCAGCAAACCGAGCATTAGGCAAGATCCTCAATACAACACAGAGGGACCCGGTATCAATAACAACCCTCCAGAAACGCTATAAACTAGTGACCGGTAGGCGTTGGAAGGCAGTAATTATCAACCAATGGGACATATTAGCCGACACAGCTAGTACCAACAATAGTAGATTTTTGGGGGGACAAAGTGGTAAAAGTGAGGTCCATCAGCCGACACGTGTCCCAAACTAGCTGCCACATTGATGGTGCGACTTGGGTGCACATTTTTCCCAGATTTACGACGGTGCAGGTGTTGACACCACGTGTTTGGCCATCCAGGTAACCTTACAGGAAGTTGCAGTTGCTATACGCAGAGTGCTAGGGGTAAATCCCATGTTCCGGATGGGATCCCGATTGAGTTAATTGAATACAGTTCTGATCTCCGGGCCCCACTGCTGACAAACGTTTTTTATAACCTGACGCATGTCAACATGCCAATCCCGTGGGCTTCTTCAACTATTGTCCCGATATCCAAGAAAGGGGATCGGTCCATGCCAGGGTGCTATCGGCCAGTATCCCTAATCGATATCCCTACAAAGATTTTGGGCAGGGTTATACATAATAAAGTGCTGGAATGGGCAGAAGATAACAAAATCCTAAATCATTGTCAATATGGTTTTAGAATACAGATTGGCACCATTGAGCCGTGTTTAAGTCTAAATTTGATTCCGGGAAATTATACAGCGCTCTATCTGGCTTTCATGGATTTCTCCGTGGCATTCGATTGTGTAAACCGGTCCAGGCTATGGCAAGTCCTACTGGCTATGAGCTTGGGCACAACATTGGTGCATTTGGTGGCAACTTGGCGCGCTAAACCTGAAGCAAGGGTACGATTCGGGCACGATAGGGAACTCTCCAGTGAAATAAGCATTAAACGGTGAGTTCATTAGGGGTGTGTTCTGGCACCCCTGGTATTTATTCTGTATCTAAACATTCTCACATCTGCATCGGCTGCTTGCACCCAGGATGTGCTCATGATAAAAAGTGCCCCTTTACCAGTACTACCGTATGCGGATGGCATAGTGTTAATTTCTCGCACACCGAAAGCCCTCCGCCTTTTAGTGCATTTATTTGTAGATTTCATAGGTAGTCTTGAACCTTTAACAGGTTTTAGTAAGCCATATATAATGGCGTGCGGTCCATAGTGCTCCTGCCTATCTGGTATCTCAGTGGGCACTAATCGCCTCCTAAGCACTCACACATTTTCATACCTACAAGTTGTTTTAGTGCAGCAGGCTCTTGTTCCCCAAATATAGCACCGCGTAGGGTGAAGGTATCGCGAGTGGTTGGATCATTACCCAGTCTCCCTTTGCCTTTGGCCTCATTAATTAAAATATGTACCTCCCAGTGTGTCCCAGTAGCTTCTTAGGGGGTGGAAATTTGGAGTATATGTAATTGTGCAGAAGATATTACGCGTCCCTCCCCCAACCCCACATTTTATTTGCCATGATGAACTGGGCCTAGGATACATGACTGAAAGACTTAGGGGCAGATTTACAATGAAACTGACTCAGTGCATTCCGCCAGCCATTTGGCTGCACTGAACTTTCAAAGCACAGCGATGCAACATATTTACAACAATATGTCACATCTCTGTGCTTCCCCCTGCGCCGGCGCACAAACTGCAGCCACCATGGTGCAAGGATGCCTGCGTCGTGGGGAGATTGTTTTTGTGCAGGAAGGTGCCCCTTCCTGCATAAAAACAATCACTGCAGGCATTTTCCTCTTTCAATGCGTGCTGTAGAATGCAGCACGCATTGAAAGAGGAAAAAACGAGGAGAAATGAAAACATTTCTCCTCGTTGCGCTTCCCTGGGGAGGCGTAGCACTCACACGCATCTCCAGATTTACGATTCCTCGTAAATCTGGAAATGTGTCTTGTTCCATGGGTGTTGCGTGGGAACACCCACAACAACACCCATGGAACGTCCCTTTCACGCAAAGTGCTGCGTAGAAAGGGGCCATATTTACAAGGACAGGAAAAGCCTCCCAATGTGGCTTTTCCTGTCATTGTAAATATGGAGCTGTAAGATACTCCACCAGTACGTCACAAAAAGTGACGTACTAGTGGCGCAGGGGGCTTGTAAATCTGCCCCTTAGTACCGTCCAGCCCGGCTTTGGTTGTCTGTATGGAAAAAGGAGAAAGCTGCCCTCACAAGGGACTTAGACAGTGACTGCCTCGCATGGGACAAAGGCCTGACCTCACCATGGCCGCCCGGTGTAAAGAATTGATGGAATCGGCCTTAGCCATGCCTTTTTTAACACTGCGCTGCACACTTGGTGAATCCTTTTGTCAACCCGATCCTCAATGCCTCCTTGAGGGAGGGGAGTGTCCCTCGCACCTGGAAAAGGGCGATGGTGATCCCCCTTCTGAAAAAGCCTGGTCTTGATGCCGAGGTTTTGGCCAATTACAGGCCAATTTCACTGCTCCCGGCCTTGGCTAAGATCACCGAGAAGCATGTGCATGGTGTATTGTCGAGCTTCTTGGAAACTAATAATCTGCTCCATCCTTCCCAATCCGGGTTCCGTCCTAATTTTAGTACGGAAACGGCGTTGGTGGAGGTCTCTGAGATCATCAGGGAGACCTTGGATGTGGGTGGCAAGGCCATGCTAGTCATGCTGGACCTGTCGGCGGCCTTTGACACCGTCCCCCATGAGGCGCTCCTTGCCAGGCTTCATGACATCGGCCTTAGGGGGACGGTGTTCAGATGGTTTTCATCTTTTCTAGAGGGCCGCCGCCAGACGGTCTGGGTGTCCCAGAGCTCCGCCGAGATGCCGTCATTGGGAGTGGGGGTTCCCCAGGGGTCTGTATTGAGCCCGACATTGTTTAACATCTTTATGTCCCCCTTGGCGGCTGCGGTGGAGGCTTACGGAGCCCAGATCGTGTCCTACGCTGACGACACGCAACTCCTTTTCACATGTGCTAAAGATCAGCCATTTGATGGGAAGAGAATACGGGACTGTCTGGATATGGTCTTTGGCTGGTTCCAATGGAACAGCCTAAAGGCCAACTCCAGCAAGTCGGAGGTGCTATTCTTCGGCTGTGTCATCGATCCTGAGTGGCGGCAGTGGTGGCCGGCCGCCATGTGTCCCCCGGCGCAGTCTTCCTTGGTGGCCAAAAATCTCGGCGTTAAGCTTGACAACCAGCTTTCTCTTAGATCCCATGTTCTTGGCCTGGCTGGCACCTGTTTCGGGGTTCTGAAAATGCTCCGCAGGTTTCTTCCACTACTTTCTGCGGAGCATAGACGGATCACGGTGCAGGCGCTTATCGGATCCAGGCTAGATTATGCTAATGCCCTTTTTTTGGGTCTTCCTGACTATTTGGTCCAGCGTCTGCAGGTGACACAGAACTCTGCGGCGCGCGCAATTTTTGGCTTACATAGACGCGCACGGGCTTCTGGTCTCCTGCAGACGCTGCACTGGCTCCCGATCCGAAAGCGGATTATGTTCAAATCCCTGACGCTGGTACATAAAGCTCTGTTCGGCTCAGGTGCTGGCTATCTCCAGAAGAGATTGGCCTTTTATCGTCCTGCCCGCTCACTGCGCTCGGAATCCCTCTTCATGGTTGTGGTTCCACACGTGAGGAAGGCACGGATTGGGGGGCGCTCTTTCAGCCACAAGGCCACCCAGCCCGGAGAAGCCCCCACTAGCTACATGTGGGAGATGGTGGAACTTGAAGATGGGACAGAGCTCTGTCATTTCGGGTTAGTGCGACACCGTGAAATACGGGCTGTCCTTCCCTCGAGCCTCGACCGTGCCCTTGTAAGGATCACTCTGGTCAATCTCTGCTGCATTTTATATTATTTTGCGGTTATTACATCAGATTTACTAAACAATATCTGGTTTCCCCCCTTATAGCAAGAAATCCCAGACAGTGCAGGTTAACATATGAATGTGCAATGGAGCGACCGGATGTTGAAACCTGTTTTTGTGTTAGTCCATTCTCGAGGGCTGCGGTTCGCTCGAGGGGCACCAGGCATCCTGACTAATAAGGCTTTTTTATGATGTTTTATGGCATTTTATGTCGGCTGGAGATGTGTCTTTAGTTTGATGCTCTTGTTGGCATCCTGATTTTATGATGAGATTGATAAGTACTGATCACTTTTTTTGATAAGATATTTGATTGTGTGTTTGTACTTTTATGTTCACGCTGGTGGCCGAATGAAGTTTATGAATGAGTGAGTGCTGGGCGTGAGGGGGCGCGCTCCCTCCCTCCTGCTTCGTATCTGGACGCATGCCTGCCCCGTTTGCATTTGCTTAAGAGTGACATTTGCAGGTGTTCAGTGTTCTAGTGGGTGACGTTTAAGGCATTATGTGTGACACTGAGACAATTTGTTGCAAGCAGCCGTGTTCATTCGATGAGACAAATGTGCACAATGCCCTCTTTTGTGCATTTTAATGGCTAGAAATGACCTTAACGTCACAACAGTGCCCCTGAAGTGTCTACGCAGTTCACTACCCTACTTCCTCGTATGCAAAGTGCTCGTGCCTAAAATGCTAAGTGTCCGGGTCACCGAATACCAACGCTGTCAGATCATGATTCCCCTGCCTGATCTTTCATGCATCAACATACACTCCCTGTGCGGGGTCCTTTTCCTCCCCGCTTGCTTCTTTTTTTCACTGTTTCCCCGTCTTTCTCTTTCTTACACCCGTTTCTGCCTCTCTCGATCTAGATGTGGTTCAGCCTGGTGATGAACAAGTGGCTCTGGTGCCCAAACATGAGTGCCAGTGTGCCCCACTGACACCAACTGGCACAAATTAAGTATTGGTGTCAGTTACATAAGACATGACCACCGGGCAGTGATAGCGAGTTTTTTGTATATATAATCGTATTAACACAATTTGATTAACATATGGTGAAATCCAGATATTCTGTTGAGAAAATCTGCTTGTCCTACTGTTAGCTAATGTAGGCCTCAGTTCGAAAATGGCTGGTGCTGTCTGCAACCATCTTTGCAGCTCAGCATGTAATTGTTTCTTGTTTCCATTTCACTCTGCATACATACGATTCTTGCACCAGCAGCCTTGTAACGTGGCTTCAAGATGTGATGTCTCTTTGCCAGGTACAGAATGATGTTTCTTTCCTTTAGGACTCTGTATCACAATGTTCCACTGAGAGAGAATTGTTTCAAGCAGTGCTTAATTTGAGCCAGTGGTTTCTGGTGCTCAGCACTGGCACATAATTGTCAACACCAGCGCTTATGACAGTTGGTCACAGGGTGGCACAATCTGCCTAATGTACAGATTAGCATAGCAACAGTTGTATATTAATTCAATATACATTAGAAATTACTGAGATCTACTGTCCAAGCCATTCTCATCGCTTTGGGAGCCTCAAACAGTCTGAATTGCTTCATTTGTAGGCCTGTGGCGGTTGGTAGTTGTGCGGGTGCTGTCATTGGCAGCGTGGCAGGGGCAATGGGTGGTGCAGGCTGCCGTGGGCTCCTGACGAGGGCCCAGTCTAAGCACTGGTTTCAAAGCCTCACCAATTGGTACCGCGGTGTGACTCTCATGAGAACTTGTCCTTGTATAATATGTAGCGGTGTTTGTACTATTGAGGGGCCTGAAGAGCACCGGGGAGGGGACCCCATCATGTGGCTCTGTGGGATAGTGCTTAATAATCTTATTTAGAAACTGCATCCATCTTCCTTTAGCATGATTGGTCTAATCCCTGTGATTTAAATATGATTGCATTCATACGGGGTGTTCATTGCATTCTGCATTATAAAGGAAGTCCCCGCCTGAGGGCTGTGGGCTCACTCTTCCCTGCCACGGTCTGACCTCTGATTTAAGACTTGTTTCAATTGAGCTGAACTGCATTCTTCTCTTCTGTTTTTTTATTTCCATTTTATTCTGAACAACAAGCAATCTTTTGATTCACAATGAGTAAGTGCCTGATACAAGCTGTTAATGTTTGCCTTCTGTAATGATTTCAACATTTAATAAAGATTGATGGTCTTATATTATTACTTGTCTCATTTTCATTGCACAACCTAATGTGCTTTGCTGTGTACATTGGAATACACATGTTATGTTATGTTAATCAGCATTGAAATCAGCTGGGCAGGTCCAGTTAAGGAGCAGCGGCATTCCTAGGGGACTAGCACCGCCCCAGTCCATCCCAGGCACTTTACATGGGACATTAGCGCTGAAAAGGGCCACCAGCATCTATGTCATGTACTTGCCACTTCCCCAGGATGATTTAATGGGTGTTATATTTGCAATGAAGAATGAACACAGATTGAATAATGTTTCCCATCCTTGGAGACAGAAATATCAAATGTTGCATGTAGTTTTAACTGGCCTTCATCAGAGTTTAAAGCCATTAGTGAAGACGAAACTGACTAACTGTGGGCTAGTACCCTGGGCCGAACTGACAGAGCTGTGTGTGAGACAAGTGCAGGCAATGGAAGGCTCCCAGCAGGGCATGATTTATATAGCTGTGTGCGTATATTCTAGAAATGCAATAGTACCGGTGCTAGGAGGCATGATTGAGTGCCATTGGACGTGATGTGTAAGTGTGCCCATGTCATGGAATATCAGGGGTGGTGCAGTGCCTGACTGACATGCATTAGCATAGCTGCGCAAGCGTGTCCCAATAATAGAATATCAGGGGTGGTGCAGTGCGTGGCTGAGGTGCATAAGCTTAGCTGCACGCATGTGTCCCAGTAATAGAATATCAGGGGTGGTGCAGTGCGTGGCTGAGGTGCATTAGCATAGCTGCACGCGTGTGTCCCTGTAATGGAATATCAGGGGTGGTGCAGTGCGTGGCTGAGGTGCATTAGCATAGCTGCGCGCATGTGTCCCAGTAACAGAGAAGCAGGGATGCTGCGCATGGCCCAGGTGCATTAGCATAGCTGCACACGCATGTCCAAGTAATCGAAAAGTAGGGGTGGTGCAGTGCATGTCTCAGGTTCATTAGCATAGTTGCACACGCACGTCCCAGTAATGGAAAAGCAGGGGTGCAGCGCATGGCCCAGGTGCAGTAGCACGGCTGCGCGCGCGTGTCCCAGTAATGGAATATCAGGGGTGTTGCAGTGAATGTCCCAGTGCATTAGCATAGCTGTGCGCGCCGGTCCCAGTAACAGAATATCAGGGGTACAGTGCATGTCCCTGGTGCATTAGCATAGCTGCGTGTCCTAGTAACGGAATATCAAGGGCGGTGCAGTGCGTGGCTGAGGTGCATTAGCATAGCTGGGCGCACGTGTCCCAGTAACGGAATATCAGGGGTGGTGCAGTTCCTGGCCCAGGTGCATTAGCATAGCTGCGCGAGCGTTTCCCAGTAATGGAATAGCAGGGGTGGTGCAGTGCGTGGCCGAGGTGCATTAGCATAGCTGAACTTGTGTGTCCCAGTAATGGAAAAGCAGGGGTGGTGCAGCGCATGGCCCAGTTGCAATAGCATAGCTGCACGCATGTGTCCCTGCAACGGAGTAGCAGGGGTGGTGCTGAGGTGCATTAGCATAGCTGCATGTGTGTCCCAGTAATGGAATAGCAGGTGTGGTGCAGCGCATGTCCTACGTGCATTAGCATAGCTGCACTCGCGTGTCCCAGTTACAGAAAGGCAGGGGTGCAGCGCATGGCCCAGGTGCATTAGCATAGCTGCACGCGCATGTCCCTGTAACGGAAAAGCAGGGGTGCCGTGCATGTCCTAGATACATTAGCATAGTTGCACGCGCGTGTCCCAGTAATGGAAAGGCAGGGGAGCAGTGCATGGCCCAGGTGCATTAGCATAGCTGCACACGCATGTCCCAGTAAAGGAAAAGCAGGGGTGCAGCGCATGGTCCAGATGCATTTATTAGCATAGCTGCGCTTGCATGTCCCAGTAATGGAAAAGCAGGGGTGGTGCAGTGCATGTCCCAGGTGCATTAGCATAGCTGCACACGCGTGTCCCAGTAATGGAAAAGCAGGGGTGCAGCGCATGGCCCAGGTGCATTAGCATAGCTGCACGCTCATGTCCCAGTAACGGAAAAGCAGGGGTGCAGCGCATGTTATGTTATGTTATAAATGTATACAGCGCACGAATACCAACGGTGCCTTGGCGTTAGCAAAACCGAGAAGCAAGCAGAAGCATTAATCAAGACATTAATCAAAGAACAGCCATGTCTTGATGGCTTTCCTGAATAATGTCAGGGAGAGAAGATTTTTGATGTTAAATGGGAGGGAGTTCCAGAGCTTTATGGCTCCCACCAAGAATCTTCTGCCACCCCAGTTTGATTTGAAAAATCTCAGAGAAAGTATACCTTTTGCCTCTTGTGATCTCAGGCATCCATATGGAGAGTACCAATGCAGTGCACGTTTCAGAAACTGAGGGCCGGTCCCATGTAGTGCCTTGTATGTAATACACAGGGTTTTTAACTTGATCCGACTTTTAATTGGAAGCCAATGCAGACTCTGGAGATGGCTTCCCACCGACTGGAATTTGGGAATCCCTAAAAGGAGTCTTGCGGCCGCATTTTGGGTCATCTGGAGCCTGCGTAATTGCTTTATGGGTATGCCGAGATATAGCCCATTACAGTAATCTAGACTGGAAAGGACAAGGGAAGTGACTACGTTTTCCTGCTTTCTGTTGGGATCAGAGGTAGGATTTTCTTGATTGTTTTAAGAATAAAGAAAATTGATGAAGAGACTGACTTAACTTTGGCTTCAAACTCCAGTTTCTGGTCTATCGTCACACCTGGGTTTTTTACTTTGGAGACTGGGATAAGTGCTATTCCCAGGTCATCTGGCCACCAAATCTGGGACCAGGAAGGGGAAAAATTACCAAACAAATCACCTCGGTTTTCCCGCAATTTAGCTTGAGGCAGTGCGAACTCATCCATGAGCTGACTGCTGTCATACAGTCCCTAAATCTGTTTACTGGTGGTAATGTATTTTTCCTTATGGTTACCACGATTTGGGTGTCATCCGCGTACGATGTTAGTGCCATTCCAATGAATCTAATAAGTGCTGCCAGTTCCGAAACATATACATTGAAAAGCGTAGGGCTTAAGGAAGATCCTTGTGGGACTCCACATGGAAGTGTGATGGACGGAGAAGTGAAGTTACCCAAAGCGACCGATTGTGTCCTATCAGCTAGAAAGGAGGAGACCAAAGCCAATGCCTTTCCCGCGATACCAAAAGAGTTTAGAGTTTAGAGCAGGGTTTTGTGGTCTACCATGTCGAATGCCGCCGACAGGCCAAGCAGGACAAAAGCCGCAGCGCCCCCTGCGTCCATTATTGGTCTTATTTCATCTGTGGCCTTTATTAGTGCTGTTTCGGTGCTATGCTCTGCCCTGAATCCAAATTGCACCTCGTCCAGCAGGTTATGTTCCTGTAAGTAGGATGTGAGCTGAATGTTCATGACTTTTTCAGCTCGCTTGGCTGGAAGTGGAAGGGGTGAGATAGGCCTATAGTTGCCTGGGTCCAGTGCATCCGGGTTGGGTTTTTTCAAAACGGGTAAAATCGAGGCTCTCTTCCACAAAGAGGGAAAGACACCTTCTGTAAACATAGAATTGAAAATGGAGGCTACGCTAATTCCAACAATCTCAGGCGCTTGTTTGA
Organism: Triturus cristatus; assembly: GCF_964204655.1. Lineage (NCBI taxonomy): Eukaryota > Metazoa > Chordata > Amphibia > Caudata > Salamandridae > Triturus > Triturus cristatus. The sequence goes on from NC_140589.1 coordinate 48,036,435, forward strand.
ATATCATAAGAGGAGTGGATCTGAAGGGGGTACCTGATCTTATTTTGGAAATAAGAGTGGTTGTCTGGTTAACAGTTACTGCTCTGAAATCTGCAAGGATGGGGGCATTTGGGTGTAATACCCTTGAGGTGTTGTGATTATCCGAGTTTGCCCCATTGCCAAAGGGGGTGAAGATTTGCTCCACTTTATTTTGGAAGTGCTCGGCGAGTGCATTGCAAAATTCCTGAGAGTGGTCGCACCCCTTTCTTATGGGAGGTGTAGACAGTTTGGTTACCACTCTAAAGAGTTCTTTGGGGGAGTTTTATGCCTCCTTAATTTGCTTCGTAAAATAGGAAGCCTTTTCTGACAGGATCATTTTTTGTAGTCGGCTAGTAGTATTTTGTATTTTACCAGTTCCTGTTCGTTGTAGTCGATTCTCCAACTTCTCTCCTGTCTTCTGCACTGGTTTTTAAGTCTAAGAGTGTCAGAGAACCAAGGAGCAGATGGAATAGTCCTATTGCTTGAAAATCTTTTGAGGAGGGCTATCAAATTGGCGGTTTCTGTAAGCCATTGATTAAAATGGATAGCGGCCTGTTCTGATTCTAATGTTGCTTTTATGGATAAATGTGTGAGCTGGAGATTAAGCTGGTTGTGGTCTATCTGTTTCCAGTTACGATATGATCCGGCTAATTGGTTGGATTGGCTTGATTGGACCTTGAGCGAATTATCGAGCTCAAAAATAATAGCACTGTGATCGGTCCAACTCAGGGGTAGGATTTGCTTGATCTTAAGTGCCTCATGGTTAGTAAAAATACCGTCCAGAGTGTGGCCGGCCAGATGTGTAGGGCCCTTGACCCTTTGATTTAGCCCAGCAAGTGTCATGGTGTCAAGTAATGAGGTTGTGTTTAAGTCCCTATCCATGTCTAGATGAAAATTAAAATAACCTAGAAATTGTTCTCCAGCGCACACGTTTCGAGTAGTGTGTTGAGGAAGGCCAGGAACGTATTTTTCTTTCCCCCTGGTGGGCGATATAACAATACTACTTTACATGCGAGAGAGTTGGCTATTTTTGAAACTGAAGGATAGGGCCTCACAGGCTGTGGAAGGGATGGTCTCGAAGGAAGCTAAGAAGGTGTCTTGATATAGAATAGCAAGGCCACCCCCTTTTTAGGTCTCGCCTGACCCAGCGCATGCGCTGGTCTGGCGAGACTTATTGAGAGGGCTCCAAAAAGTGCTACCAGGCCAGCCTAGAGCTACAGTGCATGTGCGCGGGTGCGCGCGCCACTTTTACCGCGATTACTTTCACTTTTGGCCGCTTTGTTGTTTGATCGCGATCACTTTCACGGCCGCTTTGCATAGCCAATAGCAATGCAACAGTTGCATGGCTAAACACTTATAAGGTCCCAAATGCGAGACCTAATGGCTATGCCAATGCTTGTCTTTTAAGCCTGCTGTCGGTGCCGTTTTTATGCTAAGGTTAGAGAAAACTGAGGCTGCCTTGCCTTGATTGCACCTCATGCTATTTTCTTACAACACACTACACTTCTTGTCTGTTATCCTCACTCTTCCATGTGCTTTTTCATCCCTGCTTTCGGCCTTTAAACTATTTTACTCTTTCACCGCCTCCTTCTTTTCTACATTTGCCTTTCTTGCTCTGGTTGAAAGTAAGCTGATAAACAATAAATTGCGACCCCCAAAAATAAGTGCTGGTGCCCACGACCAGCAACCACCAGCACAAATGAAGGACAGCTCGAAAGTCATTAGTATATCCCTAGTTAGTGCTGATGACTAGGGCGTCACTATGTTGGTTACACCTACAGAAGCACTGCTCACCGAACCTGGTTTAGGGAGCAGGAAGCGATGCGTTAAATCCTCAGTGCATGACATCTGTTAGCTTTGGGCTGCCGACTGGCTCGAATATTTGTTGTATTCTATTTTCTTACTACTCACCCCTTAGGTTTTTGGTTGGCATATTTGCTTCATTGTTTTCCTGGGGTGCCCGACTTGAGCTTATGGTTTGGATATTTGTTTCATTCAGTTGTCCCAAGACTCATCCATTGAGAGGCGCGCACCAATGGGCTGCATCTTGTGAACCAGGCAGATGCTGGGTATACATCAACAGTTATTAATGCTTGCTTGATCCCAAAATTTGGTGACCGTTGTACACATAACACAATCACCATCTGCCTGTTTTTTGTCTATTTTAAAACACAAATTGTATCGGATTTTTGCAAACAGTATCACTCAGTCGGGCCAAGTACAAACATCTTATGCTGCATGATGAAATGTGTGGAGCCGCTTGCAGCTGTGTGCAGAGTTCGTGACTTTGACCTTAACACCCTGTTCGTTAGCCTACAGAAGTGGTGGAGTGGAGCTTTGGTCATTTTACCGTGGCCGAGGAGAGTGTGAGGCGCTTTCAACAGGGGCCGGGACTGCGAGACCCAGGGTTCCGCGCAGGATCAACGCAGCGCACCTGGAGTCTCTTCCCGCCCCCTGCTCCTCCTATAAAATCGTGCCCCTGACGCATAGCGGGACGCGTGTGCGGGACGCCGGACGAAGCCCGGACAAAGGGCGGACAGTCTTAGACAGTCCGAGACAGGCTGAGACTGGACTGGACACGCTACTCAGCCCTTACTGTCTTCGTTTTGCGTGGTTTGCAGTAAGACTATTCATACTTGTTTCTACTTCTTGGATATACCGTCATCTATTATAACACTGTTGTCATTTGGTTATTATTACTAGTTCAAGAAGAATGCCTAAAAAGAATTTAGCGGCGGGAGGTAACTCAATAGAAAACTATATGATACAAGTAGTCTCTAAGATTAACAACGAGAGGCGCGAATCCTTAGGTCTTAGCCTGTCCCCTAACTTATCTCCCCTAAGCCCTTCACCTGATTCACCCTGGATTGATAAACCTTCTCAGGTCGAGGGAAGTGCAGTTTTAGACTCTGATACCTTAGAACATGGCATTTCAAACCTGAGTACTCGTACAACACAGGGTCAAGACATAGCTCGGGCTAATGACTCGGAATGTCAGGTAGTTGACACTGATCAAGACCAAGATCAAATTGTGCAGGAGAGTGAGCAGCCAAATAATGAAGCTGATCCCCCAGTTCTAGATCATGCGCCACGTGCCATCAGAAAATGTAGAAAAACTCAATTATACCGTGGTGGAGTTCTTTTAGGGAAGAAGAGGGTTGCGTCACCCGTGAGAAGTAGGGACAAAAGCAGGGGGAAAGTAGAAGAACCCGAGAAGTATAATGTGGATGAGGAGTTATTATCAAGATTAGCTGATTTAATTGACACTAAACTTAAAATCTTAATTAAACCAGTAGTGACCAAATTGGACAAGCTAACTGCTGATATAAAGAAACTAGGTGCAGATCAAAAAAAGTTAGTAGAAGCTGTGTCTAATATATCAGACACAGTTACCAGCCTAGCTCTACCCGTAAAAGAGGCTCTTTTTCCTTCATCTGAGGGAGGCACTACCTCAAACACTATACACGCAAATCTACAGGAACAGTCCTCAACTACAGCGACACATCATTTACTGCCAGGAGATACATTACCCCCAATTCCGCCTGTAATACCTGCACCTACTACAGAAGAAGTTATGGTACAGTTTCTGGAACATGCGGCTCCATTAGTACTGGTATTGGCTAACGTCCCCCCACTAGCCCCAGACCAATCAGAATCCCCCCCGGCAGTAACAAGTAAGGCCCTGCACTGGTTATCAGGCAATATGCAGCTGGCCCCGTGGGGGAAACAACAGCTAGTTGGTGACATTAAGTCAGCCAGAAGGGTCCCATGGATAGGTCAAAACCCTAAAAAATTCAAGGGTGACTGCATTATTATAAATTTTGCCAATTCTGCAGTTTTACCAAACATCCTGCCAAATATTTTGCCGCCGCAGCGCAGAAGAGGTACCATCATTCCTCTCACCCTAGAATTTTTCGGCAAAAAACAGCGGAGCATGTCCTATCCTAAGCCTACCCATAATTTCACCAGGCCTATATGGCCAGCGACATCTAATGGCTGGGGTTTTGAGGTACCAACTAATAACTGGGGGTATAGTCAGGATAGAAGGGAACGTCCAATACGACCACCCCCTCCAGATCAATATTACTCTACTCATTTTAATAATCACTTTAACATCCCCATCTCCAATAGGTATGGCATCTTCTCAGATGAGGGGGGACTGGATGGGGTGGAATGACTACCTGACACATCTTCTAACCTCCTCCCCACCGACCGATTGCCAGAAGTTACAGACTTTGGAGATATTCTACAAGGGTTAGAACCGCAAGGCAGTAAGGATGGGGGTTTGGTTGGCTGGAATCAAATAGATATACCAGGTTTACCCACTGATATAAACCCAGCCTGTCCTCAAGCTTGTTCTTCGGCTAATCCCGGGACAGATGGGGTACGCTGCTGTACAGGCTTAACACCTATCACTCAAATTGTATGTGGAAATGTGGCTATAATACAACATGAACCAATTAAATATAAGGAGGGGCTATTATCCTGGAATATAGCTGGACTGCAGGATAAATTGTTTAATATAGATTGGTTATCCTTTGTTAAAAATTACCCCGTTATATGCCTCCAAGAAACCTGGGCAGTGGGGAAAAATATACACATTGACGGTTATGAGAGTTTTATAACTTCGGCAGTTCCTTCACCTAGTGGTAGAGCTAAAGGGGGTTTGGCAATCTTTGTTAACTTATCACTAATATGCCTTAAAACTGTTCATCACTCTGGCAATAATAATATTCAGGTTGTCGAATTTAAGAGGGGCAGTACAAGTTTTGCTCTGATCAACTTTTATAACGCAGTGAGTCAGTCTGGCGATTGCAATATGGAGTCATTGCGTGAATTCCTAAGGGCCAAAGATGATTCCCTTCCCCGCCTTAAGATAATAGCGGGTGATTTCAACACTCATTTATGTGGGAATCCTAGCCTGAGTCCTGTTGGTCATTTGGGTTGTAACAATCTGGAAGGAATACACTTTGATCACTCGCGAAGGGGTTCATGTTTAAATGACTTAATGAATGAATATAACCTTTTCACTGCTATGTCAATAGTTGAGGAACAAACTGTATTTTCAACCCCTACTTTTAAAGGTCACGCAACAGGGTCATATATAGACCATATTCTATTATCGGCAGAATTTGTTAATTTTGTTGGGGATTTTTCGATTATTTCAAGCATTTTTAGCGATCACAATCCTTTATGTATTACTTTGGGTGTGAATTTACTCGAAAAACATAACCCTCGAGAGGACTGTGGTACCACTAAATGTATTAATGGCAAGCGACGCTTAAAGTGGTCAATGGTGGACTGTAAGCAATTTTATTTTTCTATCAACAATGTATGCCATCATGATCTGATAACATGTACATCTACTGCTTCAGCACCATTACAAATTCTGACGTCTTTTAATGAGATTGCTAAAAAGGTGGAGTCACTTTTAACGTTACCTGCTAAGAGGATAGCTAACTCATCCAATAATCCAAAATGGTTTGACAGCAACTGTTCGAAGGCCAGTCGCGAGCTCAAGAAAGCATTAAAAACAAACCAGAGAGATCCTTCAACCATCAGGGTGTTGCGGGCTGAGTACAAAAAGTCTCTTGCCATTCGCAAACGTGCTATTAAGAAAAGCGTTTGGGAGTCCTTGTTAGATCCAGAGATACTAAAAAATAGCTCTAAGTTCTGGGAGATCATTAACAAGCCCTTATTTGATCATCCCAGTATTTCAAGTACAGGCACCAAAATCCCAGAAGAAGTTTGGATTAACCACTTCAGTTCCATTTTTAAAGGTAATGGTTCCCAGGTACAATGCAGTCTAAAAGAAATTAGTGAAAAATCCCTGTTCTTCACAACTGATGAGGTAATAAAGGGCATAGAAGGCCTATCAAACAACAAGGCCCCTGGACCTGACGGTCTCCCTCCTGATCTTTTTAAATCTTGTATAACGCTCTGGGCACCGGTCCTTACAGCTGTACTTAATGCTGCTGTGCTTTGTGGATGCCCAAAATCATGGGGGGTATCCACTATTGTGCCTATTTTTAAAAAAGGAGACCGCAGTAGCCCTGCCTGCTATCGACCAATATCTTTAATAAACTCCGTGGCTAAAGTTGTGGGAGGAGTAATTTTGAACAGATTGGTCAGATGGTCAGAAGAAAATAATATAATATCTTCAATCCAGTATGGATTCAGGCCTGGTCATTCTACGATTTCACAATGTTTAAACTTATACCTCATCATCGCGAAGTATACTAAGGCTCGAAGAGGAACGATCCATATGGCGTTCATGGATCTTTCCTCGGCTTTCGATTGTGTGAGCCGGGGGAAGCTCTGGGACGCCATGCTAAAAATGGGTGTGGATCCAAACTTAGTTGATTTGTTAGATGATATGCACTCGGACACCAATGCAAATGTCAGATTCACCCAAGACCTGAATGTGACCAAAGACTTTGGGGTGCATCGTGGTGTCCGACAAGGCTGCATCCTGGCCCCATTCCTTTTTAACTTATACATAAATGATCTGGAAGAGCATCTTTTAAGCACCAATACGGATTATCCGTACATAGGCCGTAGGGGGCTGCCAGTCCTTTTATATGCGGATGACGCAGTTCTCCTATCAAGAACAGCAAACGGACTACAAATCTTACTAGACTCCTTCCATTCTTTCATGACCTCAAGAGAGTTAAGCATTAATAACTCTAAATCATACATAATGAAGGTCGGACAGGGAAATAAAAAAGTAAACTGCCTAAATGTAAATGGTGTACGTATTCCTACTACACATACATTTTCCTATCTCGGGGTCCTCTTTGACAGTCATTTAAATTGGGGACCCGTGATTGAAAAAAAGAAGGGAGAAGTCACTAGGGTAAACGCGGCAATAATGGACTTTTCTAAGAAAGTGGGCAATAGTCCAGTTGCCGCCTTGCTCCAACTTTACCAAGCAAAAAGTGTCTCCACAGCGTGCTATGGAAGTGAAATTTGGGGTTATGTTCCTCCGGATCCCTTACAGACTGTTGAAAATAACTTCTTGAAATTAGTATTAAGGGTTCCCAGGGGCACGGCCAACTTCTCCGTGCACGAGGAACTGGGGGTTTCCTTCGTAAGTGACAAGATCGCTGTTAATCCCATGTTATGCTGGATGAATTGTTGGTTAAATGATAACATTCCACTAACCCAGCTTATTTTAAGAGAGTCACTCACATGGGACAACAGGATGAAGGTTCCCTGGTTAAAGTATCTTTTTAAGTGCTTTGCTGATCTAGGTCGCCCTGAACTCTTTTTATCCCCTGAATCGATCACTAAACAGGATGTTATAACGGTCAAGAAAGCTTTTATTGATCTTAGAATCCAAGATAGGGAATCACGTGAGCTAAAAAAAGAAAGTGTTCGTAATCATGTATTAGTAAAAAGCACCTTGCTCATGGAACCCTATTTATCCTGGCAATTGTCCAGTTATGACCGTTTCTTACTGATCAGGTTCAGGTTTAATCTGTTTCATTTTCTGCTGGCTGTACCTAGGGGATCTCATCGTGGACAAGTGTTGCCGGCTTGCGGTTGCGACGATATGTCTCCGCAAGACCTGGCACACTTTCTTTTCTTTTGTCCCTTTTATACTGTACCGAGGAATCTATATTTAAAACCCTGTCTGAAAAAACTAAATTTTATACAATATCGTCCTGCACTGCACTTTCTACAGCTATTAAGTTGTGAATATACCTTGTATCTATGTAGTTTTTTAAAATTGGCAGTAAAATTTAGAAATAGTATGGAAGGATAAAAATAATATATGAATTGCTATTACCTCTTTTTTATAATGGACTCCACAAAATACTCTGAATGCTTGTTGTATATTTGTCTTTACCTGCTTATCTTACAACTGTATTTTATCTTTATGTATTAATGTGTTCTTTTTAAATGTAGTGTAAATGCTTTTATGGTTGTCAATTCGCACAACCGAATAAAGTTTATTGACTTGTGTATCTTTATCCCCAACAAGCAGACCAAAAAATACATGAACATGTGCGTAGTGAACTTCTAGTACCCCCCCCCCCCCCACCACCCCAATGCAGCTTCCAAAGTCTCATACAGTTGTGGTCTAATGAGTCTGTGCAACCCCCTGAACATCCTGACCATATTGTCTTATTTCGGCATCCAATTGTTTTTTTGTCTATTTTGATTTGTCACCCCGACCACTGAATATATTTCTTCTATAGCCTGTTTCATGTTCGTCTAAAAGGGGAATTCGAGAGTATCAAGGGAATTGTGTACCTAACTAGTACAATTGAATGAGAGGATTGTGTACTTAACTAAAACGATCAATTTGTGGATTTTATTTTTTTCACTGACTAAAAATATGATTCTGTATACGAAATAGAAAAATTGTTAGAGCTGCCAAAACTCTGCCATTGTGATTTCATAGTTGGTTGGGTGCATCTTGGGCTGGTGCATCAGTTCAGCAGTTGAAAGGTGTGTGAGTTTTCATTGCTTAGGCCCATGATGGAATTGACCTTAGAATAGGGTGTCTCCATCGTGACACATGTTTTTTCCCCAGAGCATGTGCTCTTGCATCTTCTCAAGGATGCTCATAACTCTTCCTGTCAGATATTCACTTATTCTTCCCAAAGTAAACCATTTTTCATCACCCTTGGTGCTCCAAGACATTGACGTAAAACAAAGCTATCCATATATCTGAAGCCCACGCTTATGTCTGTCCTTTCCAACAGTGGCTGGCAGCACGATTGTCCTTCTCTATGTACATGGTGTGAGGCACCACAATGTGCTACCCATCCTAAACAGATCGCACGACTGACTGTGTATGCGGGTGCTCTTCAAGTTCTAGCTCTGTGAAAACCCACATGAAAGTGGTTATTAGGACTAGCTTCTGTAAGCCTAGAGCACAGTTTCCCTTTCTCGCACGGACGCATAGAGTCCAGGCCGCTATCACACTTGTTCTGCCCCATTTGAACTATACTCCAAGTGGCTGATAAACTGACTTTAATAAGCCAAGAATGCTGCAGCCAAATTGCTGCCATCAATAACATTTTATGTTATGTTAGAGATTTATAAAGCGCCTGGTTACTCCAATTCGGAGTGTCCCCGTGCTGGATTCCAACTGAAATCCTGGTGAGAGAGCCAACTAGAAGCTCACTAGTGACCTAATGATTGTCCGAAAAAAACAAGTTTTCAGATTTTACCTGAATAGAACTTCAGAGGGTTCTAGTCTGAGATTTAGAGGGAGCAAATTTGAGAGTTTGGCTTCCAAAAAATGAAAAGACCTGCCACCTAGACATACTCTACCAATTTTAGAGATCACTGTCCAAATATAAAGCGTAACATGTGTATGAAAGCACACTTATATACCTTGTAGCATCTTGGTGCAGTATAACAGGTCTTAACCAACTCAATGGCACCCCTTTTGTTGTCCTTAGAAGGATGAAAGACTGAGTAGACATGCCGGATTTCGACCTCTGACCATAAGGTCATACATAGATCTACCTCTCTACCTCTACCTCTACCTCTCTACCTCTACCTCTCTACCTCTACCTCTACCTCTCTACCTCTACCTCTCTTCCTCTCTACCTCTACCTCTACCTCTCTACCTCTACCTCTACCTCTCCCTACCTCTCCCTCTCTACCTCTCCCTCTCTACCTCTCCCTCTATACCTCTCCCTCTCTACATCTCCCTCTCTACCTCTCTACCTCTCTCTCTACCTCTCTCTCTACCTCTCTCAACACCTCTTTACCTCTCTACACCTCTCTCTCTACACCCCTCTCTCTACACACCTCTCTCCCTACACACCTCTCTCTCTACACACCTCTCTCTCTACACACCTCTCTCTCTACACACCTCTCTCTCTCTCTCTCTACACACCTCTCTCTCTCTACCTCTAAGTGGCAGCCGAAGCCTGATAGCACTGCTTGTCCTTTTAAGAAAAAAAATCAAGCATTGGCATAGCCAATTGGTCTCGCCTTTGGGGCCTTATAAGTGTTTAACCATGCAACAGTTAATGTTGTTGCACCAAGGATATTGTGCTGCATAACTAAATACTTTTAAGGTCCCAAAAGCGAGACCTATTGGCTATGCCAATGCTTGTTTGTGCTTCCTGTCCTGTCTGAAAACTGTGTATCCCGGAGGCACTGCAGTACAGAAGTCCGGGTCTGAGGCCTGGTCGGCCCATGTTTGGGTAATGAAGAGCAAATCTAGGCCCTGGGCCTCAAGCAGCTTGGCAATTTCTAATGTATGCTTGGGCAGAGATCTAGCATTTATAAGTGCGCCTCGAGGTACTGGTTTAGGTCTGGAGTTATAATTCCTGCGTGGCCAATTATTGACAAACTGTTTATGTGTATTTAGGCTATGTTTTAGACAAAAACTGCAGTAAGTGCATTTTAACGGCTTGTTTGTAGTTCACCTTTCCAGGGAAAAGTGTGTGCAATTTCCAGTGTTGGAGTTAGGCAAGGTAGGTAGGTGATTTAACATCCACAAGTCAGTGCGTGAATAAATAAGAGGGTCGGTTTTTTGGCTAAGGCAACGACCAGCATCTCTGGTGCCGGACGCGATCCCGTTGTGGATGGGCGCAGACGGGCTTGCCTTGGCGTGCATCCGGCATAGCATCCTGGTTAAGTAGGGAGCACTGACCACTAGAGTGTCACCCTCCCAACCAGAAGAGAGTTCAGCTTGTGGGGAAGGAGTTGTGTCCCTCCGCTCAAACGGCACGAATTGCCGCTGCGGACCGAGGACCAACCCGGGAGTTAGCTGAGCAAGAGGCAAATCAAGTAAAGTCTAAAAGGTATGACGTTAAAAATGGTGCAATTAAAGTATTTAGTTAAAAATACTGGTGTGAGTGAAATACTGGTGTGAGTGAGGTAAAGCAGAAGGTGGGCGAGAGACCCTCACTGCGCTAGTACGAGCTCCTGGTATGCTAGCCGTCCGTCACAGCATCCCGGTTAAGTAGGGAGTGCTGACCACTAGAGCGCCACCCTCCCAACCGAAAGTGAGTGCAGCTTGTAGGGGAGGAGTTAGTTGTGTCCCTCCGCTCAAATGGCACGAATTGCCGCGGCGGACCGAGGATCAACCCGGGAGTAAGCTGAGCAAGAGGCAAATCAAGTAAAGTCTAAAAGGTACGACGTTAAAAATGGTGCAAACAAAGTATTTAGATAAATATACTGGTGTGAGTAAAAACCTATTAAGATTGAAAAATATCAGCGAGGTAAAGCAGAAGGTGGACGAGACACCCTCACCGCACTAGTACAAGCTCCTGCTATGCTGTGCGTCCGGCATAGCATCCCGGTTAAGTAGGTAGCAATGACCACTAGAGCATCACCCTCCCAACCGTAAGTGAGTGCAGCTTGTCGGGGAGGAGTTGTGTCCCTCCGCACGAATTGCCGTGGCGGAACGAGGACCAATCCCCACCAACACCTGCCCACCTCACATCTACCACAGAGCCGCGGCCGCCATTGCACCCGAACTACAACGCACCATCAACATTACCTTCAAAACAGGCACCTTCCCAGACAACTGGAAACGTGCAGAAGTCAGACCCCCGCTCAAGAAGCCCACAGCTGACCCCACCGCCCTCAAGAACTATCGGCCCATCTCGCTCCTCCCCTTCGCAGCCAAAGTTGCAGAGAAAACAGTCAACAGGAAACTGACATGATTAATTGAAGAGAACGCCGTCCTCGACCTGTCCCAATCTGGATTCCGAAGCAACAACAGCACAGAGACCGCCCTACATGCCGCCACAGACAACATCCACACCCTCCTGGACCAAGGCCACTCCACAGCCTTCATCCTGCTCGACCTATCAGCGGCCTTCGACACCGTCTCCCACGCACACTAGTCGCCAGACTACACGACGCAGGCATACAAGGAACAGCCCTGGACTGATCTGATCATTCCTCACCGGAAGAAAGTCCAACAGGGTTCATCACCGAGCCCCACCCTCTTCAACATCTACATGGCCCCCCTCGCAGCCATCGTCCGACAACAAGGCCTCAGCATCGTATTCTACGCCGACGACACCCAGCTCATCCTCTCCCTCACCAAAGACCCCACCACTGCCAAACTCAACTTCCAGAAAGGAATGCAAGACGTCGCAGTCTGGATGACCAACTGCTGCCTAAAGGTCAACGCCGAAAAGACAGAAGTCCTCGACCTCGGTACCACCCCTTCTGCATGGAACAGCACCTGGTGGCCGACCCCCTTTTGAAGCCCACCTACCCACTCAGACATCGTCAAGAACCTCGGCATCATTCTCGAGTCATCACTCACCATGAACCGACAGGTCAATGCCGTCACCTCCAGCTGCGTCAACACCCTCCGCATCCTCTGCAAGACCTTAAAGTGGATCCCCCCTGAGTCAAGGAAGACAGTCACCCACGCACTCATCACCAGCACACTGGACTATGGAAATGCACTCTACCCCGGCATCAACAATTCCCTACACTGCAAACTCCAGACAATACGGAACACCGCCGTCACACTCGTCCTCGGCATCTCTCGACACAAACACATCAGCCAACACGTGCGGAGACTCCACTGACTCCCCGTGGAGAAAAGAGTCACTTACAAACTCCTCACTCACGCCTACAAATGCCTACACAACAACGGACCCAAATACCTCAACGACAGAATCAACATCCACGTACCCAAAAGAAACCTCCGATCTTCAAACCTCACAGTGGCTGAAACCGCGCGCATCCACAGAGCCAAAGCAGGCGGAAGATCCTTCTCTCACATTGCAGCCAAGACCTGGAATGAGCTACCTGCAGACATCAGATGCACCCCCTCCCTGAACACCTTCAGGAAGACCCTCAAGAGCTGGCTCTTCGGCTAAACAGATCTTCGTACCCCCCCTCCCCCCCCCCCCGCACTCCCTCAGCGCCTTGAGACCCTCACGGATGAATAGCGTGCATACAATTCCCTGATTGATTGATTGAATCCGGGAGTAAGCTGAGCAAGAGGCAAATCAAGTAAAGTCTAAAAGGTACGACTTTAAAAATGGTGCAATTAAAATATTTAGTTAAAAATACTGGTGTGAGTAAAATCCTATTAAGACTTAAAAATATCAGCGAGGTAAAGCAGAAGGCGGTCGAGAGACCCTCACTGGCTCTTGGCATGTCACAGGTGCATTAGCATAGCTGCGCCGCATGTCCCAGTGACAGAACAGAAGGGGTGCAGTGCCTGGCCCAGGTGCATTAGCATAGCTGCGTGCATGTGTCCCTGTAACGGAATATCAGGGGTGGTGGAGTGCCAGGCCCAGGTGCATTAGCATAGCTTTGCGCGTGTGTCCCCAGTAACGGAATATTAGGGGTGGTGCAGTGCGTGGCTGAGGAGCATTAGCGTAGCTGCGCATGAGTGTCCCAGTAACGGAATATCAGGGGTGCTGCAGTGCATGGCTGAGGTGCATTAGTGTGAGAAGTTGGCCTGATATATGCTGTCCACTAGTTATAGTGGGCACCTTGTATCAGTCCAAACAACCCCTTATGGTGATAGGTTGAAGACAACCTTTATTCAAAGCTATCCTAGTGGTAGCTATGGAGAGCAGCCTTCAGGCTGTCTTGAAGGAATGTAAAGCAGCTTGTTATACCAGTGTATAATCTCTTGAATGACCAAATGAAAGGACAACCACACCAGGTATATATTTAAAATAGATTTATTTAAGATAAAACACACCCCTCTGGGCACGTCTGGAGCAACCAGGAAAGCCCAATCAGAAGAGGAGTTGCCTTCGTGGGGACCTACTAGCCAACGGGCTAGCGATCGCAAAAGAGCCTCGAGTGGTCGCACTGGAAACTGGCCCACGGGTCACTCGTGGAGTGGAGGCCAGAAATCTTCGGTGCAGGAGGTTGTTGGACTTGGCCCTTCTGGCAGGTTCACCCCTGAACTTTTTTGCTTTTTATTGGTGACTTGGTGTGGTAATTGTTTGGTCTCTGCGCACTTTCCCTGTGTCCCAGGGTAAAGTGCGTGCGTGCTCTGAGTGCATGTGGTGAGATAGGCCTGCCCTCCCATAGTAATGCATGGGGAATGTATGTGTCCCTAGTAGTTCCTGATGCGTGGGGTGTGCAGGCCCGAGTTTGGTATGTGCGGACTCGTGGGAGTGAATGCTGCGCGATGATGTGTGCGGCGTGCATGTACCTAGTGTGGAAGTGCCACTTCTAGAAGTGGGCACTTCTGTGTGCAGTGTGTCTGTCGCGTGATTGGCTGGTCATGTCATGTGACGGGCTAGGGATTCCCCAGAGTCAGGATGAGTCACCCAGTGGTGAATGGGGAGATCAGCAGCTAGATGGGTGGGAGGAGTACACCTGGGTCCTGAATAGGACAGGGTTTTCCACACACAATGCTGGCCCCGCCCCCTGCGGTGCGACTGACGACCCTAGCCCTGCCAATGAATAGAGTGAGGGGCTGAGCACATCAAGGGTGCTCCCCAACCAGCTGCGACTGGTTTTCCCCCTCACCCTGAACCCAGAACAAAGGGGTTTGCTGTATAAAAATGGGGCTGTGTCCCCACAGAAACTGTTCTCTGCCAGGATCTTACCTGAGGGGGGCTGCTGCTGCTGCTGGACCAGAGGACCGCCACTTGGGCTACCTCCCTGCCTGGAGGCCCAGTGAGCTGGCTCTGGGTCCAGCCTTGCCCCCCACCCCTGCCCTGCTGCATGCAGGGAAGAACTTTGCTGGACTTGTGTGTTTACTGGCACCCCTAAGCGCCTGGAAGCGCTTTCCCTTTACTTATAGCGCTAGGAGCGCTTTATGTGTGGCCAGCAGCGCGGAGCTGCCATTACTAGCGAGGGAACCCCGACGTAGGGATTCCCTGCTATTTTGCCGCGCTTGCGGGTGCCCACCCCGCTGATTTAATTATTTAATTGGCGGGTGCCCACCCCGCATTGTGGTGTGCTTGCGGGTGCCCACCCCGCTTATTTGTGTTGTTTTCACGGCGGGTGCCCACCCCGCCAAATATCCCTGGTTACGAGGGAGCCTACCCCTCTTATCGCCGATATTTGGGAAATCACCGCCGCGGCCGGGCTCGAAGGTAGTCAGGCAGGCCGGGGGCGGGACTACCGGAAGTAGACAGGCGGGAGCCTACCCCGCCTTCGCCGGTGCAGAGGAAGTGCGCGTCGAAAGACCCCGGCGGGAGCTCACCCCGCACAGGGACGTGCTGCAGCAGAGGCCGGGAGCCTACCCCACCTGCCTGTGGCCCGGACGAGGAGGAGAGGAAAAAGTGCTACGCGCGCAGGGCTCCGTGTGGTCCGAGAGCCCTGCATACTGAGGAGACCGGCAGCGAGGAAGACGCCGCGGGAGTCCCAGGTAAGCGGGACTCCGTGTGAGAGTTGCCTCCGCTCCCTGTCCCCCACCACGGCGACGCAGTTGCGGGCTGCTCCGACAGGGGGGGGCGGGGGGGAACACTGAAGAGAGCACTCGTCCGCCCCGAGCTAGTAGCGCTCCACCAGAGAGGGGCAGTTGTCTTGCTAAGCAGAGCGGCCCCGGAAGGCAGCGGGCCGCTCCAACGTGGGCCCCCACTCTTGGTTTCAGAGCCTGAAGGCTCCACGAAGGCACATTGCTTGAGCCCACGAGGCTCCCACGACGGGGCAATTCACTGGCTTAGAGTCCCCCGACCAGGACTCCATCGTTGGGGGCAGATTTGTTTTCGAGCGCTCGTGCGCTCCATCGGGGGCATAATTTGTCTAGGGTCCAGAGGGACTCCCACGGGGCCATATTTGTTCTAGAGCCTAGAAGGCTCCCACGAAAGGCACATTATTCATTTTAGAGCCCAGGAGAGGCTCCACGTAAGTGCTGCAGATTTGTGTTTAACAAGGCACAGTGGTGCCACAGCATCTCTCCAGTTGCCCAGCACTTAGTGGGCAACTGCAACGTTTAGGTTGTGGCCTCGGTGTTCTGGCTTGCGCAGCCTGCGCCGGCGCGCCCTGACTTTTCTGGACGCAGGGCGTCCTTGCCCCTACTAGGCCAGTTGGCCCAGGGACTGCCACAGATAGTGGCTAATGTGAGTTTTTGCGCTATTGTACCTTTCCTGCACCTCTGAATGTGGTTATGCGTCATGTGCTTTGCTTTACACCTCTGAATGTTATGCATCATGTGTTTATGTGCTTAGACCCCTACAGGTATTGTGATACTTAGGTGGTTGTTTTCTCCCTAGTACAGGTGGTGCTAGTGAGGTCCTGATTCCCTGCGCAATATTTTCCTAAGGTGGTTAGGGTTGCTTAGGTGGTACTTACCTTATATCAGTAGTCACTGGTTGTGTGCTACATATGTTATTTTGTACTATAGTATTATTCCTAGGTTCTAAAAGTGCTAATTCCTGACAGTGGTCCAGGTGGCCCGGTCCCCTGTATATATAATCCCTTGTAAATTCTGCCCGTGCCTGTAGGCACATTGTAGAGTGTGTGTTTTTATCTAATGTGTTGTGTATAATACAAAGGCTATTTTTATAGAATACCTTGTGTGGAGTTTCCTTTGTGGTGGGCCTTGGGTGTTGTTGCTGGGTGCGCGCGCAAACGCTTTACACATCGCCTCAGGGATAAGCCTGACTGCTCGTGCCAAGCTACCAAGGGGGTGAGCAGGGGTTATCTTTGGCGTGTAACTTCCTTGCCCTGACTAGAGTGGTGGTTTCTGCCTGACTTTGGCGCAAGCCTTAGCCAACCAGAAATCCCATTTCTAACATTGGTGGCAGCGGTGGGATCAGGGGTGGTAGAAACTGCCTTACCAGTCCGAGGGGAGGGTTGTGTGTGTGGATGGATGGTGTGTGGCACTAGGCAAGTGAGTGTGAGTTCTCTGGGTTAGAGAGCTTGCTGAATCTTTTTGTGAATTGTGTGCTCCTGTTAGGCTCAGACCCCTAGGTTCCCTGTAGAATCTTTTTACCATAACGTCCGCCAGAATGGAGCCTGCTTGTGATCCCTATGAGCTAGCTTGGCGCCAGAGGCAGGAGTTAGAAAGGTCCTGTACAGGGGGAGAGTCCGACACCCTGTACGAACTTCAGGACCACCTGGTCCTATGGCAAAAGGGTCCATGGGATCTTGAGCACAGTATGGAAAGGGCCCGGGCCTCACACCTGGAGGGTGGTGGGTCTGTGGGGAGCCCTGAAGATTCAGAAGAGGAGGAAGAGGATGACAATACCTGGACGCCAGTAGAGAGTGAGGACCCCATAGGTAGGGAGTCCCTTGCTGGGTCCAGAGTAGGAGGCAGCGCCTCATCCCTTTCCCTGTCCCCAGAGGAGTGGGAAGATAGGAGGAAAGAAAGGGAGCACCAGCTGACGTTAGAAAAGCTCAGGTTGCAGCATGCCCAGGCTATGGCGCAGCTGGAGGTCAAAAGACAGATGGCGGAGGCTGAGAGGGCCTTTGCCAGAGAGAAGCTAGCTCTGGAGGGTAGGTTATCCCCTGAGCGCAGTTGTGGTTTTCTGGACTCCCCAGGGAGGGTTGAGTCCAGTGGTAGCAGCCAGATAGATTCCAGTGTAGGAAATCCCAGTCCCAGTTCCCCCAGTCTGGTACCTGTTCCCCAGGAGGAGGAGTTAAGGTTGAAATTCAGGGACAGTAGGAAACTGTCTCACCAGTCTTGGGAGGAGTTTGTGGATGAATGTGAGGATGCACTGTTTGATTGGATAAGAGTTCCCGCAGAATCTGATTATGATAAACTGTGTGATCTGATTCTCAGAGAACACCTGCTCAATTGTTGTGCACCGGGGTTGCGCCAACACCTGTTGGGGTGTGGAGTGTCTGCCCCATTTGAGCTTGGAGATGAAGCAGAGCGCTGGGAAAGGGCTAGAGGTTCTCTAGAGTCACTAGGGAGTAACTCCAAAAGTAGTGGGTCAGGTATCTTCCAGCCCAGCGTGGTGGAAGAGGCTCAGTGTAGCCCAGCTAGGTCCCAGGATAGCGAGGAGGGTGTAGGGGCTCACTGCCTGGCTCAGTGGAGCAGGAGTGAGAGGGTGACCGAGGGTCCCCAGACGCACGAAACCCTGCCTCAGGACTTGGATGGTTTCTTGAGGGAACACCAAGTTGGGGACCTAGGCTGTCCTGTTACTCCACTTGAGGAAGATCTCTTAGTGAGTAGAGGACCTGGAGCACCTGTAACCAGGACTCCTGTGGTTCTAGAGGCTGGCAGTACAGCTCCGGTAGGGAGGGTACAGGAGTCCAGTGTGAGGAGTGATTGGGGGATGAGTTCCCCAGTGGAAGAGCCTGTGGGTCAGGGACTACCCAGTTGGGCTAGGATCCCGTGTAGTGACCAGGGTGGCACCACTTCTGTTCTGGGGGATCTCCGCGCACTGTCAGGTGGACAGGGGACGGGAGATCAGCGCCAGACAGACAGTCGCTCGACATATGTGTCATTTGATAGCCTCAGGGGGATGGAGTGGAAATCCCCAGAAGTCCTGGAGTGCCAGGCAATTATTCCACCAAAGGTTCTAGGCCTGAGGTTGGGAGGCCAGGTTCAGGATCAGCCTGACCTGAAGGGTGGGACGTCTGTAACCAGCGTCCCGACCAGTTCTTCTTCCAGAGGTACCGCCCCAGTTGGTAGGGAGCAGGGCTCTGGAAGGTGGTGCAGAGGGTGGGAGAGCCCACCTCTGCCCCCGGTACAACCTGAGGGGTTAAACCCTGGGTTGGAATGGCGTTCTAGGTGTACCCCTCGCCAGAGGAGGAGGAACCCTAGGAGAAGAGGTAGGGGGAGGAGAGCCTTCCCTGAGACTCCTGGTCCGCCTGTGGGTGTAGACCCTAGGCTGGAGAACCAGTGGCAGTCTAGTCCTGTCTTGCAGAGAGGAAGAGTGGAGAATGGCAGCTATGTGCCAGGGGTTACTACCCCCCACTCTATGGTTAGGCAAAGACCGGTGGCACCTGGGTGGCCTAGGGCCTGGTCTTGGCCGCGGACAGCTTGGGAGTACCAGTGGGGTAGCCCAGTTGGTCCAGACAGTGGTGTTAGAAAGAATTCCATGGGTTCACCGTGGCGTAGAACCGGAGGGTGTCCCTGCAGTTGCGGGCCCGCGTCCGTGTTCTATCGCCCCAAGCAGGGAAGTCCATCACGGTGGTGATTGGTCTGCCCTGCGTTTTGGCTGGAAGGGGGTTGTGTTGGACTTGGCCCTTCTGGCAGGTTCACCCCTGAACTTTTTTGCTTTTTATTGGTGACTTGGTGTGGTAATTGTTTGGTCTCTGCGCACTTTCCCTGTGTCCCAGGGTAAAGTGCGTGCGTGCTCTGAGTGCATGTGGTGAGATAGGCCTGCCCTCCCATAGGAATGCATGGGGAATGTATGTGTCCCTAGTAGTTCCTGATGCGTGGGGTGTGCAGGCCCGAGTTTGGTATGTGCGGACTCGTGGGAGTGAATGCTGCGCGATGATGTGTGCGGCGTGCATGTACCTAGTGTGGAAGTGCCACTTCTAGAAGTGGGCACTTCTGTGTGCAGTGTGTCTGTTGCGTGATTGGCTGGTCATGTCATGTGACGGGCTAGGGATTCCCCAGAGTCAGGATGAGTCACCCAGTGGTGAATGGGGAGATCAGCAGCTAGATGGGTGGGAGGAGTACACCTGGGTCCTGAATAGGACAGGGTTTTCCACACACAATGCTGGCCCCGCCCCCTGTGGTGCGACTGACGACCCTAGCCCTGCCAATGAATAGAGTGAGGGGCTGAGCACATCAAGGGTGCTCCCCAACCAGCTGCGACTGGTTTTCCCCCTCACCCTGAACCCAGAACAAAGGGGTTTGCTGTATAAAAATGGGGCTGTGTCCCCACAGAAACTGTTCTCTGCCAGGATCTTACCTGAGGGGGGCTGCTGCTGCTGCTGGACCAGAGGACCGCCACTTGGACTACCTCCCTGCCTGGAGGCCCAGTGAGCTGGCTTTGGGTCCAGCCTTGCCCCCCACCCCTGCCCTGCTGCATGCAGGGAAGAACTTTGCTGGACTTGTGTGTTTACTGGCACCCCTAAGCGCCTGGAAGCGCTTTCCCTTTACTTATAGCGCTAGGAGCGCTTTATGTGTGGCCAGCAGCGCGGAGCTGCCATTACTAGCGAGGGAACCCCGACGTAGGGATTCCCTGCTATTTTGCCGTGCTTGCGGGTGCCCACCCCGCTGATTTAATTATTTAATTGGCGGGTGCCCACCCCGCATTGTGGTGTGCTTGCGGGTGCCCACCCCGCTTATTTGTGTTGTTTTTACGGCGGGTGCCCACCCCGCCAAATATCCCTGGTTACGAGGAAGCCTACCCCTCTTATCGCCGAGATTTGGGAAATCACCGCCGCGGCCGGGCTCGAAGGAAGTCAGGCAGGCCGGGGGCGGGACTACCGGAAGTAGACAGGCGGGAGCCTACCCCGCCTTCGCCGGTGCAGAGGAAGTGCGCGTCGAAAGACCCCGGCGGGAGCTCACCCCGCACAGGGACGTGCTGCAGCAGAGGCCGGGAGCCTACCCCGCCTGCCTGTGGCCCGGACGAGGAGGAGAGGAAAAAGTGCTACGCGCGCAGGGCTCCGTGTGGTCCGAGAGCCCTGCGTACTGAGGAGACCGGCAGCGAGGAAGACGCCGCGGGAGTCCCAGGTAAGCGGGACTCCGTGTGAGAGTTGCCTCCACTCCCTGTCCCCCACCACGGCGCCGCAGTTGCGGGCTGCTCCGACAGGGGGGGCGGGGGGGGGAACACTGAAGAGAGCACTCGTCCGCCCCGAGCTAGTAGCGCTCCACCAGAGAGGGGCAGTTGTCTTGCTAAGCAGAGCGGCCCCGGAAGGCAGCGGGCCGCTCCAACGTGGGCCCCCACTCTTGGTTTCAGAGCCTGAAGGCTCCACGAAGGCACATTGCTTGAGCCCACGAGGCTCCCACGACGGGGCAATTCACTGGCTTAGAGTCCCCCGACCAGGACTCCATCGTTGGGGGCAGATTTGTTTTCGAGCGCTCGTGCGCTCCATCGGGGGCATAATTTGTCTAGGGTCCAGAGGGACTCCCACGGGGCCATATTTGTTCTAGAGCCTAGAAGGCTCCCACGAAAGGCACATTATTCATTTTAGAGCCCAGGAGAGGCTCCACGTAAGTGCTGCAGATTTGTGTTTAACAAGGCACAGTGGTGCCACAGCATCTCTCCAGTTGCCCAGCACTTAGTGGGCAACTGCAACGTTTAGGTTGTGGCCTCGGTGTTCTGGCTTGCGCAGCCTGCGCCGGCGCGCCCTGACTTTTCTGGACGCAGGGCGTCCTTGCCCCTACTAGGCCAGTTGGCCCAGGGACTGCCACAGATAGTGGCTAATGTGAGTTTTTGCGCTATTGTACCTTTCCTGCACCTCTGAATGTGGTTATGCGTCATGTGCTTTGCTTTACACCTCTGAATGTTATGCATCATGTGTTTATGTGCTTAGACCCCTACAGGTATTGTGATACTTAGGTGGTTGTTTTCTCCCTAGTACAGGTGGTGCTAGTGAGGTCCTGATTCCCTGCGCAATATTTTCCTAAGGTGGTTAGGGTTGCGTAGGTGGTACTTACCTGATACCAGTAGTTACTGGTTGTGTGCTACATATGTTATTTTGTACTACAGTATTATTCCTAGGTTCTAAAAGTGCTAATTCCTGACAGTGGTCCAGGTGGCCCGGTCCCCTGTATATATAATCCCTTGTAAATTCTGCTCGTGCCTGTTGGCACATTGTAGAGTGTGTGTTTTTATCTAATGTGTTGTGTATAATACAAAGGCTATTTTTATAGAATACCTTGTGTGGAGTTTCCTTTGTGGTGGGCCTTGGGTGTTGTTGCTGGGTGCGCGCGCAAACGCTTTACACATCGCCTCAGGGATAAGCCTGACTGCTCGTGCCAAGCTACCAAGGGGGTGAGCAGGGGTTATCTTTGGCGTGTAACTTCCTTGCCCTGACTAGAGTGGTGGTTTATGCCTGACTTTGGCGCAAGCCTTAGCCAACCAGAAATCCCATTTCTAACAGAGGTGCTCAAGGCTGGGGCTATTCGGAGCCCAAAGCACAACTTCGAGGAAGACCAGGAAGATGATGGATCAGCAAAAGATCACGGTGTCCAGGGGTCCCGGTATCACGTCACCCACAATAGCCACGGGCCGCACCTTTGCTGTGGACTCAGGGTAGCCTCGGGGAAGTCTGGAAATCCACCTATGGGGATGCAGAGACTTCGGCGTCCGGCGGGAGCTTCAGAATTGCAGACCAGACAGTTGCTTCTTTGGTGCCTGCCAAGCAGGGGAGTCACTCCCTGACCCCAAGGGAGATTTCTTTAGTCTTCTAGTTAAAGTAGAAGGTCGAAGGTCCAGGATATATGTTACATAGTTTCGTCCAGGGTAATCTATAGTTTCAAGGACTGGGTTCCCATACTTATACAAAGTTTGGGGGTTGGACATACTCTAGGGACCCACCTATGGGAGGGTTTGGAAAGAGGGGTGGTTCATACACCCATTTCCTTTGTACAGTTTCACACCAGAGCGGGGGCAGGTAGCCCCTGCAACCGGTTTGAACTGGACTATGCACAGGGACACCAAGTGTGCCCCCAGTGCAGGACTTCAAAGCACCAGAGAGTGCTCCCGCCAAGCCCCAATACACATCTGCCTGTCTGGGTAGGTGGTTACACCTCCCTGGGACAGGAAACCCATTGTCCAAGCCTCCCCTGCCGGAGTGTCGGTCAGCAGCAGGAGGCCAGACCCGTGTCTGTGGCTGTGGCATCCATTTTGTGATGCCAGGGCTGTAGAAAGTCTTTACCGGGTAACATGTCTCTCCCTCTAGAAGGGTGGAATGCTACCCCCGCCACCAGAACTGGCGGGGGGTAGTATTCCAAAGCGTTTGACACTTTTCCGTGCAGCCAGTCCAAAGTTAGCATTTACCGCGATGTGATAATGCACTTAAGAGTATATGGTCAGGCTGCACCACAAACAGCATCAGAGGAGGTACTCTGAACGCTGCAGAGGGGCTCTGCTCATGCAGGGGCACCCTCTCACATAAAAACCAAGCACTCTGCCTTCAGGATTGTTAAGGCCTGCCATAGGAGTGACTTATAGGTTTTATATGTTTGTGCAATGGTAGTGATATAGGTAGCCTATACCAAAGTAAGGGGTGCAAGAACCACCTTACCCAGGCTGCAGTAGCAGACCTGTGGTGTCATTTTGGAGTGCTTCCCAGGGGTGGCATAATACATGCTTCAGCCCCTGGTAGGCCTCTGAGGTACCTGTGCCCTGGATACACAGTATACCATATACTAGGGGCTTATAAGGCACTCCAGAATCCAATTAGAAATGTACCTAATGTACATGGAATCCATTTTAGAGAGGAAGCAGCTAGGCTGGGGTCCTGATTAGAAGGGCCACAGCCAGACTAAGGTCGAAAAATAGTGAAACACCAGCAAAAAGTGGGGGTACCCATGTGAAGCAGATCCTACTCTCCTACAATTAGCATAGATGCGCAAGCTTGTCCCAGTAACGTAATATCAGCGGTGGTGGAGTGCGTGGCTGAGGTGCATTGGCATAGCTGCGCTCGCGTGTCCCAATAACGGAATATAAGGGGTGGTGCACTGCGTGGCTGAGATGCATTAGCATAGCTTTGCACATGTGTTCCCAGTAACAGAATATTAGGAGTGGGTCAGTGCATGGCTGAGGTGTATTAGCATAGCTGCGCACGAGTGTCCCAGTAATGGAAAAGCAGGGGTGCTGCAGTGTGTGGCTGAGGTGCATTGGCATAGCTGCTCGCGCATGTCCCAGTAATGGAATATCAGGGGTGGTGCAGTGCGTGGCTGAGGTGCGTTTGCATAGCTGCGCACATGTGTCCCAGTAATGGAATAGATGGGGTTCTGCAGTGCGTGGCTGAGGTGCATTTGCATAGCTGCTTGTCTGTCCCAGTAATGGAATAGCAGGGGTGCTGCAGTGCGTGGCTGGGGTGCATTAGCATAGCTTTGAGCGCATGTCCCAGTAATGGAATAGCAGGGGTGCTGCAGTGTGCGGCTGAAGTGCATTAGCATAGCTGCACATGAGTGTCCCAGTAGCATAATATAAGGGGTGGTGCAGTGCTTGGCTGAGGTGCATTAGCATAGCTGCACACGCGTGTCCCAGTAATGGAATAGCAGGGGTGCTGCAGTGCGTGGCTGAGGTGCATTAGCAAAGCTGCCCGTGCGTGTCCCAGTAATGGAATATCAGGGGTGGTGCTGAGGTGCATTAGCATAGCTGCGTGTGTGTCCCAGTAATGGAATAGCAGGGGTGCTGCAGTGCGTGGCTGAGGTGTATTAGCATATCTGTACGAGCGTATCCCAGTAACGGAATATCAGGGGTGGTGCAGTGCCTGGCCAAGGTGCATTAGCATAGCTGCGTGCATGTGTCCCAGGAATGGAATAGCAGGGGTGCTGCAGTGCGTGGCTGAGATTCATTAGCATAGCTGCATACGCGTGTCCCCAGTAATGGAAAAGAAGGGTTGCTGCAGTGCGTGGCTGAGGTGCATTAGCATAGCTGTGCGAGCGTGTTCCAGTAACGGAATATTAGGTGTGGTGTAGTGCGTGGCTGAGGTGCATTAGCATAGCTGCGTGCGCATGTCCCAGTAACGGAAAAGCAGGGTTGAGTGCATGGCCCAGGTGCATTGACATAGCTGTGCGTGCGTGTCCCAGTAACGGAATATCAGGGGTGGTGCAGGGTGTGACCAAGGTGCATTAGCATAGCTGCGCCTTTGTCCCAGTAATGGAATAGCAGGGGTGGTGCAGTGTCTGCCTAACGTGCATTAGCAAAGCTGCGCGTGTCCCAGTAACAGAATATCAGGGGTGGTGCAGTGCCTGACCCAGGTGCATTAGCATAGCTGCGCGAGCGTGTCCCAGTAACGGAATATCAGGGGTGCTGCAGTGCGTGGCCCAGGTGCATTAGCATAACTGCGCGTGCGTGTCCCAGTAATGGAATCTATGGGGTGGTACAGCACATGGCCCAGGTGCATTAGTAGAGCTCCGTACGTGTGTCCCAGTAACTAGATATTAGGGGTGATGCAGTGTCTGGCCCAGGTGCATTAGCATAGGTGCACGAGCGTGTACCAGTAACAGAATATATGGGGTGGTGCAGCACATGGGCCAGGTGCATTAGCATAGCTGCACGTGTGTGTCCCAGTAATGGAATAGCAGGGGTGCTGCAGTGCATGGCTGAGATGCATTAACATAGCTGCACGCGCATGTCCCAGGAACGGAATAGCAGGGGTGCTGCAGTGCATGGCTGAGGTGCCTTAGCATAGCTGGGCGAGCGTGTCCCAGTAACGGAATATCAGGGGTGGGGCAGTGCGTGGCTAAGGTTCATTAGCATAGCTGCGCTCGCGTGTCCCTGTAACAGAATATAAGGGGTGATGCAGTGCGTGGCTGAGGTGCATTAGCATAGCTTCGCACGTGTGTCCCCAGTAATGGAATATTAGCAGTGGTGCAGGGCGTGGCTGAGGTGCATTAGCATAGCTGTGCACACGTGTCCCAGTAATGGAAAAGCAGGGATGCTGCAGTGCGTGGCTGAGGTGTATTGGCATAGCTGCGCACGCATGTCCCAGTAATGAAATACCAGGGGTAGTGCAGTGCGTTGGTGAGGTGCATTAGCATAGCTGCGCATGCGTGTCCCAGTAGCGGTATATAAGGGGTGGTGCAGTGCATTACTGAGGTGCATTAGCATAGCTTTGCGCATGTGTCCATAGTAACGGAATATCAGGGGTGGTGCAGTGCCTAGCCCAGGTGCATTAGCATAGCTGCGTGTGTGTCCCAGTAATGGAATAGCAGGGGTGCAGCAGTGCGTCGCTGAGGTGTATTAGCATAGCTGTGCGAGCGTGTCCCAGTAACGGAATATCAAGGGTGCTGCAGTGCGTGGCCCAGGTGCATTAGCATAGCTGTGCGCGTGTGTCCCAGTAATGGAATAGCAGGGGTGCTGCAGTGCGTGGCTGAGATGCATTAGCATAGCTGCACATGCGTGTCCCCAGTAATGGAATAGCAGGGTTGCTGCAGTGCGTGGCTGAGGTGCATTAGCATTGCTGTGCGAGCGTGTCCCAGTAACGGAAAAGCAGGGTTGAGTGCATGGCCCAGGTGCATTAGCATAGCTGCGCGTGCGTGTCCCAGTAACGGAATATCAGGGGTGGTGCAGGGCATGAGCAAGGTGCATTTGCATAGCTGCACGCGTGTGTCCCAGTAATGGAATAGCAGGGGTGGTGCAGTGCCTGTCCAACATGCATTAGCATATCTGCGCGTGTTAGGGAGAAGAGGTCCGTGAACTGCCTTAGTAGCCGGCGGCAGTCGTCGGACTGTTGGGAGGTGAGGGTGGTTGACAGTCTCACCCCCTCCACGGAGCCATCGGTCTCTTTAGCACCCAGGGGGTCTGGAAGGGGTTCGATGTCTTCTTCAGTCCCATCGTCGGTGGCCAGGAGCAAGCTCAACTCCGTCCTCACAAAGTGGGGTTTGAGGCGGTTCACGTGGAGGACCCGGAGGGGGTTCCGCGGGGATTGCTCATCGACTAGATAGGTGACTTGGCTCTTCCACTCGACCACCTTGAAGGGACCAGTCCATTTGTCTTGGAGGGCGCAGGGTTTCACCGGGGCCATGACCCAGACTTGTTGGCCCGGCTGAAACTCGACCAGCGTGGCATTCTGGTCATACCAGCGCTTCATCTCTTCCTGGCTAGCCTCGAGGTTTGTCTCTGCGAGTTCTCGGAATTTCCGGGTCTGGTTGCGGAGCGCCAGGATGTATCGGAACACATCAGGAGGGATCCCCCCGATGTCGATTCCCACCTGCTCAAAAGGGGTACTAACAACGGGGAAGGGTTGTAGCGGAGCCTTGCGCTTCCCCCCACTCTTTCCGCTGGCCTGGCACGTGAGGCATGACTTGCAGTGGGCCTCCACATTCGCTCGCATCTTGGGCCAATAGAAGTGGGTAACGAGTCGCTGGTAGGTCTTGTCTTGGCCTAATTGTCCGGCCAGGGGTACATCATGGGCCAGGCCCAGGAGGAGACTTCGGAAGCGCAGGGGTACCACCAGTACTCGGGCCGATCCCAACTCGGCCGACTTCTGTTCGCTGTACAGGAGGCCGTTTTCCCAGTATACCCAGTGGGTTCCGGACTGGTCGCCCGCTGCTTGGGCTTCGGCCTGCTGTCGGGGTCCAATGAGGGAAGGGCAGGTGGCTTGTTCCTGGCAGAATTCTTCTCGGGAGGGACCTCCTTCGCAGTGCCACTGGGCCATCTCGGTCAGGTCCCCGAGCTCGGTCAGTGGTTCGGGATCTGGATGCACCGACCCGTCATCGGGGATGGTTGCTTCTTCCGGAAGAGGGTCATCGGGCTCGGGTAGTGCGTCCCGGACCTCGGGGACGGCGACTGTGTTCAGCGGGGTGGCCTCACCTCCCTCGGAGGAAGGCAATCTGAGAGTCATAGAGCGCGTGGTGGTGCATACCCATTCGGGTAGGCCCATAATTTCTAGATGGGCTCTTCGTTCCACTTGTCCCCACGGGGAACTCTCAAGGTCGTTGCCCAGGAGGCAGTCTACAGGCTGGGAGGTTCGGACTGCCACCCTCAACTTGCCGGTGACTCCCCCCCATTCGAAGGGGACCAGGGCCATCCGGCATAGGCTCTCGGAATTGTCCGACGATATGACTGGACAAAAGGCGTCGGGCAGGATCTGGTCATCGGAGAC
Source organism: Triturus cristatus (assembly GCF_964204655.1). Taxonomy (NCBI): domain Eukaryota; kingdom Metazoa; phylum Chordata; class Amphibia; order Caudata; family Salamandridae; genus Triturus; species Triturus cristatus. The sequence continues at coordinate 48,064,014 of NC_140589.1, forward strand.
CAGGTGGCAGTGGACCGCTGTGACACTCGCCCCAGTGTCGCGGAGGCCCTCGACGCGGTGACCGTTGACCGTCACCTGCTGTCGGTACTTCTTCGTGTTGGCGGGCAGGGGTGTTCCGGGGACCATCTCTTGGTCCCCTAGGGAGACCAGGGCCATGGCGGCTGGCTCCCATTCTTCGGAGTCTTCCATCTCTTCTCCCAGGGCTACGGAGGCCATTTGTCGAGCCGGAGGGGTTGTCGTGGCGGGTCGTTGGTACATGGGACACTGAGGGTCACTGGCATAGTGTCTGGTCTGTTGGCAGCGGAAACAGGTGATCCTCACTCGGGGTCCCGACCTCCCCGGTGGCCCGGTGCTGGCCGGAGGTGGGGCTGGAAAGTGCGGAGGTTGTCCTCTGGGGGACTGTGCTGGGAGCCCCCCGGGAATTCTCTTGGTCGGCCTTGATTCCCTCCGCCCCTCTGGCGGGGTGGTCCCTGACTGTGGCGACCGTAGTCTCCCACGGGACCCCGTGAGGCCCGGGTGTTCACCCATCGGTCAGCCTCGACGGCCAGTTTTCGAGGGTCAGTGAGATTGCTGTCCAGGAGGTGCTGGCGTAACTCCACAAAGCAATTGGCGGACAAGTGTTCCCACGCGATTAGGTCGAACAGCTCCTCAAAGGTGGAGACCTTGCTGCCCTTGATCCACCCGTCCAAGGCCCGGCTGTAAAAGTTCACGTACTCCACCCATGTGGTACCGGGTATCTTTTTGCAGTCTCAAAACCGTTGCCGGTACATTTCGGGGGTGAGCCCATACCTGGCTACTAGGGCCTCTTTCATGTGACTGTAGGAGTTCAGCACTGTTGGAAGGCGTTCCACGGGGAGGCTGCGGAATACGTTCCTGACCACCCGGAGGCCCACCCTTCCCAGAGTTAGCCCGAGCAAGAGCGGAGAGGCCCTTCCTGGAAGGGTCTCGTACCTAGGATCGCACACACTGCGCTTACTCTCTTCGGATAGAGGGACACCACACAGTAATTCTTTGCAAGACAATAGACTTTATCGTTAGTTGTCAGGGATCTTTATGATCCGGAAGGCAGGAGCAGAATTAGTGCCACAAGCGACAGCGATCTCGTGATGAGGGGTAAGGGGTAGCGGGACAGTCTTTGAATCAGTGTCTCTGCGGAGTATCCGGCGCACAGCTCTCAATCCTCGAGCTGAGGGGATGTTGCTTCTCTCGGCAATCTCTGCCGATTCTCTTGGAGGAGCGGGCCGCGAGTCACTCAGCAGGCACCGGAGGTTCGTAGTTCGGGGAGCCGCGACGGCATCAGCAGGGCTCAGATGGTTCAGAGTTCGGGGAGCCGGGACAGCGTCAGCAGGGCTCAGATGGTTCAGAGTTTGAGGAGCCGCAACAGCGTCAGCAGGGCTCAGATGGTTCAGAGTTCGGGGAGCCGCGACAGCGTCAGCAGGGCTCAGATGGTTCAGAGTTCGGGGAGCCGCGACAGCGTCAGCAGGGCTCAGATGGTTCAGAGTTCGGGGAGCGTTCTTCGGTTCGGGGAGCGAACGAGCCGCGACCGGGTCAGCAGGCTCTCGTCAGTCCAGGTCTTCTCTGCCTCCCGTCCCTTCCACACCCCTTGTTATACTTCCCCTCCTCTTTGAAGTCCGGAGTCCTCGCCGAGAGGCGTCTTGGTGCCTGGGGGGCGGTGTCGGGGCTTCCTGTCGCTCGGCCCTTTGATCTGTTCAGCTGGGTCCGAGAGGGACTCCAGACACCCAGCAGGCGAGGCGGCCGCTCACCGGGGGCCTGGTGGTCGATCGAAACCTCCCTGGGGGAAGAGACCAGAGGTGTGACAGGGTCGGCGCCTCTCGGTCTGGCTTGGGGGGTTCCACTCTCCCTCGGCCGGGCATGCGTGTTGGGGGTCTGGCCGGCCATCGGGGTGCTGGGCCGTGGTGGCCGGAAGTCTGTGACATTGCTGATCGGTGCGGTTGCAGGGTGGCTTGCTGGTCGGGAGGGCCCACGCCACGAGGCCGGTCTCACACCATCTATAAAAGAAGTTTTTTAGGGGGATTAAGACCCCCTCCCCTATTGAAGCTACCCCCCTGCTCCAAATGCTTCCCAAAATTAGAGGCTGTCACTGGGTGACCTGTCTGCTCAAGATGCATCCGACTCTAGAGCAGCAGTGTTGGACAGGCCACACGAAGGGCTTGCTCCCTCCCCGCACGACAGGGCCCGAGCCCCGGCCCACCAGGCATAACCCACGAAAAGCACCCGTACCCCGTCTCCCGACGGATCTTCTGCCCTCGGACCTCTACTCATCACGGGGCCCAGCCCCACCGGCTCCCCCGGCCGGTTCAAGCCGCCATCTTGGGCCCTGCACCACGAGGCCACGTGGCCTCGCCCCGACCCTAACCCCGGGCCTGACCGGCCCCGACATCCCGGCACCACCATCCACCCGGGAGGTGAGCGGACCACTTGGCAGGTCAATGGGAGGACGAAGTGTCAAGAGCTCTTCCCCCGCCAGGTGCCGATCGCCTCCAACTCCCCCAGGCGCTGGCTCCACCCCCTGCTGGGTGTCTGGACACCTTCATCCCGGGCCCTCCGACCTCCAAGTGCGAGGGTCCGGACATCAAAGAGCGCCTGCCCTATAACTGGGGCAACTCCGGAGCAGGAAGGCAGTTGTATCCTGGAGTCGAGAGACACCGAGAGAACTCAGCCTTGACGGACTACTGGCGCTGCCGTAGCCCGCTCTTGTGAACCATCGTCCTGCCTGCTGGCGCTGCCGCGGCCTTCTACAACATCCATCCTCGTCGGGACCTGCTGGCGGTGCCGCGGCCCGTTGTAGCGACCATCCTCACCGGGACCTGCTGGCGCTGCCGCGGACCGTACATCGACCATCTTTCCGGGACCTGCTGGCGCTGCCGCGGCCCGTTGTAAAGACCATCCTCACCGGGACCTGCTGGCGCTGCCGCGGACCGTCCATCGACCATCTTTCCGGGACCTGCTGGCGCTGCCGCGGCCCGCACCAACTAAGCTCGAGGATTGTGAGCTAATCATCATCTCATCCAAACTACCTGACTGGTAGACAGACTGTCCCGCTACCCCTTACCCTACTTTGAGAGACTTGAATCGAGGGGACCCCTGAGTCCAGACCTCCTTGTACCATTCAACCGTACCTTAAGAAGTGCTTATAAAGAACACTGAACCTTATCCGTGTGTGGTATCTGTCTGTGGGGGGGAAGTTACTTGTCTGTACGATCGCTGGAGACGGCTCTCCCCGGAGACCTCTCCTCCTGACCCCGGCCGACCCTCCCGGTCCGTCTATCCTTTCTAACATTGGTGGCCAGCGGCGCGATCCGAATCAACGCGTAATCGTACAGAGAGTAGCTCACCCCACGACAACAACACGATGTCAGCCAAAGATAGCAACTCCACCGAGAAATTCCAAATGGATAAATTAGAAGAATACAACCACCGCGAACTGAGACAATTCTGCATAGAACTTGGCATTGCTACCACCGGCCTGAGTACCAAAGATGATCTAAAGCACGCCCTAGAGTCGTGGACAGAAACTGGGGTCGCCGGACCCTCCGACCAAAGCAGCATCACACCAGAGGGGAACGCCACGGCTCCCGAGGAGCGGGGAACGGGCCTCTCGCAGGAGGAGATCCGAGAAAGAGAAAGAACCAGATTGCACGAGTTGGAAATGGCACGACTCAAGATGGATGGGGAACTCAAGTTAGCTGAACAGAAACTCAACCTCGAGCACATGCGGCTCCGAGATGAACGAGAAGAGAAGCAGAGACAGAGAGAGCTGGAGGAGAAAAAAATAACGCTCGAGCACGAGCGCAAACTGGCCGAAATAGAACTTCGGAAACAGAATAAAGAACTGGGGGTGCCTGAGCGACCACACACCCCGGGGCCAATCGAGAAAAAAGTCCACATCCCCAAGGATGTTGTCCGCGAGTATGTCCGAGAAGACGACATACAACAGTGGTTTAAAGCCTACGAGATCGCCATGACCTCCCACCGGATCGACCGGAGTGATTGGGGAGCCGGACTCTGGGGGAGGTTTATCAACGAGGGGCGCGATGCCCTACTGCAGCTCCCAGATCACCAAATGTCGTCCTACGACCACATGTAGGCTGCCCTCCTCACCCGCTACGGCCTCACACCCGAGATGTACCGCCAGAGGTTCAGAGATTGCACCCGGATCCCAGGTACAACTTGGGTAGAATACGTGAACTATTTCAGCCGTGCCTTCGAGGGTTGGATAAAGGGGAGCCAGGTCACCACCTACGAACAACTCTTTAACCTGATGGTATGGGAGCACCTGTCGAACAACTGCTTCGTCGAGCTCAGGCAGCACCTCCTCGACAGTAAGCTGACTGACCCCCGGCAGCTCGCCACCGAAGCTGACCGATGGGAAAGCACCCGAGTGGGCCGGAGGGGGCCACACGAACAGAACAGAAACAACCAAGGCCAGCACCGTCCTCGGGGAGGAGGAGGGGGCCAGGGGCGAGGGAGAGATGCCTTGCCCGCAACACCCGTGGCCAGCACCCCGGCTCCGGCCGGTCGGGGCAACCCCCCGTGGCGTCCTGGGGTCCGAGCCAACGTCACGTGCCACCGATGCCAGCGAGTCGGCCACTACGCCAATGACCCGAGCTGCCCGCAGAACCAAACACCAAAGCTCCGCCAGGTAGCTGCCGCCGCCCTGGGGGAAGAGCGATCATTGGAGGAACCAGAGGAGTATGAGCCGGCCCAGCAAGAGTGGGAACCGGCCGCCATGGTCCTGGCGTGCTTAGGGGGAAGAGACATGGTCCCGCGGGCTCCCCTACCCGCTAACACCAGGAAATACGGTCAGTGGGTGACCATTAATGGACAGCGAGCCGAGGCCTTGCGTGACACAGGCGCCAGTGTGACGGCCGTCCGCTGTCACCTGGTGAAGCCCGAGCAGATCCTGCCGAACATTCTATGCCCCGTCCGCTCGGCAGACAACTCTGAAAGTATGTGTCAAATGGCCTGCGTTCCATTCGAATGGGGAGGGGTCTCCGGCCTGTTGAAGGTGACGGTCCGGGACGATGCCCCCGTGGACTGCCTCCTGGGGAATGACCTCGAGAGTTCCCCGTGGGCCACCGTTGAGAGAAGAGAGCACCTGGGGATGCTGGGCCTCCCGGACTGGGCCTGCGTAACCACCCGGTCCATGGCCGCCCGTGCCGTCCCTCGAGCAGAAGAACCAGAATGGCCAGCACCTCCGCCCCCAGTCGCCCCAGTAGAAGACAACGACGAGGCCAGCCTCCCAGACCCGACGGCCGAAGGGGACGCGCAACCCCAGGACCTTCCTGACCTGGCTCAGTGGCGTCAAGAGGGGGGGCCCACCCAAGCACAGTTCCGCCAGGGACAAAAGACCTGTCCCTCCCTCGAGGGACTCCGCCAACAAGCCAGCGCCCAGAACGCAGGGGACTCCACCGGAACTCACTGGGTCTACTGGGATAACGACCTGCTATACAGCGAGCAAAGAATCGCCGAGCTGGGGGCCGGTCGAGTACTGGTGGTACCTCTCCGCTTCAGAGACTTTCTGCTCAACCTGGCCCACGATGTCCCCCTGGCTGGACACCTGGGCCAAGATAAAACGTACAGCCGCCTAGTGACCCACTTTTTCTGGCCGAAGATGAGGAACGACGTCCTGAACCACTGCCGATCTTGCCCCACATGCCAAGCCAGCGGGAAGAGTGGTCGGAAGCTGAAAGCCCCTCTGCAACCCTTCCCTGTGGTCACCACCCCGTTCGAGAGGGTGGGGATAGACATCGTGGGGCCTCTGGACCCCCGCACGGCACAAGGACACAGGTTCATCTTAGTACTGGTGGACCATGCCACCCGCTACCCCGAGGCGGTGCCCCTACGGACCGTGACAGCTCCGGTGGTTGGCCGGGCCCTAATGGGGATCTTCTCCCGGGTAGGCTTCCCCGAGAAGTCGTCAGCGACCGAGGCACGAACTTTATATCCAAATACATGAAGTCCCTCTGGCAACAATGCGGGGTCACCTACAGATTCACGACCCCCTATCACCCCCAAGGGAACGGACTAGTGGAGCGTTTTAACCGCACCCTCAAGGGGATGATTGGGGGATTGGAAGAGCCCCTCCGTCGCCAGTGGGATGTACTACTCCCGTGCCTCCTCTTCGCCTACCGCGAAGTTCCCCAGAAGTCCCTCGGTTTTAGCCCTTTCGAACTCCTGTACGGGCACCCTGTGCGAGGGCCCCTCAGCCTAGTAAAAGAAGGTTGGGAGATGGCCCCCCTAAAGACCCCTCCAGACGTCTTCAAATACCTCCTGGCCCTACGCAATCAGACCCGGCGCTTCAGAGAGATGGCCAAGGCGAACCTCGAGGCCAGCCAGGAGGACATGAAGAAGTGGTATGATCACAATGCCTCCTCCGTTGAGTTCGAGCCTGGACAACAAGTATGGGTGATGTCCCCCACCGAACCATGTGCCTTGCAAGATAAGTGGACGGGGCCCTTCAAAGTGGTCGAGCGCAAAAGCCCCGTCACTTACCTCATCGACCTGGGGACCTCCCGGAACCCCCTTCGGGTCCTCCACACCAACCGACTCAAACCACACTTTGTGCGCTCAGAACTCAGCCTGCTGATGGCTACGGACAGTGGGGCAGAGGAAGACTCCGAACCCCTCCCGGATCTTCTGAAGACTCAGGAGAATGACGGCTCCGTGGACGGGGTCCGGCTCTCTGACGCCCTCACTTCGGAGCAACGCCAGGGCTGCCGGAACCTCCTGCTGCAGTTCGCTACCCTGTTCTCCCTCACCCCCGGGGTCACCCCTTGGTGTTTGCACGACGTGGACACCGGGGACAGTCCCCCTGTCCGACACCGGGCCTACCGCGTACCAGATCGGGTACGGGCCTGCATACAGGAGGAGGTGGCCAAGATGCTCACAATCGGGGTCATCGAGCCCTCGGACAGTCCCTGGGCCAGTCCGGTTGTATTGGTCCCCAAAGCCGCTGCCCCCGGCACCGCACCTGAACTGAGATTCTGCGTCGACTACCGGGGCTTGAACGCTGTCACCCGGACCGACGCTCATCCGATCCCCCGAGCAGACGAGCTGATCGACCGGCTGGGGGCCGCCCGCTACCTCAGTATCTTCGACCTAACAGCGGGCTACTGGCAGATCGGCCTCACACCCAGGGCTCAGGAACGGTCAGCCTTCTCTACCCCCGATGGCCACTACCAATTCAAGGTCATGCCCTTCGGCATGAAGAATGCCCCCGCCACGTTTCAACGCCTCGTGAACCAGGTCTTGGCGGGGCTCGAAGAGTTCAGCGCTGCCTACCTGGACGATATCGCTGTATACAGCCACCACTGGCCCGACCACCTCCGTCACCTCCAAGAGGTCCTACAGGCCCTCCAGCGGGCCGGCCTCACAATTAAGGCCGGCAAGTGCCAAATTGGCCAAGGGTCTGTGACCTACCTTGGGCACCAAGTGGGAAGCGGGCTGGTGGCCCCGCTACAACTTAAGATTGCTGCCATCCAGTCCTGGCAGCCCCCCGTCACCCAGACCGAGGTCCGAGCCTTCTTGGGGATGACCGGCTACTACCGGCGGTTCGTGAAGGACTACGGCAGCATCGTGGGGCCCCTCACGGGTCTCACGTCCAAGAACCAGCCGAAGCGGATTAACTGGACCCCCGATTGTCAAGCGGCCTTCGAGAAGCTGAAGGCCGCTCTATGCACCGCCCCTGTGCTCCAGGCCCCCGATTACAGTCGGGAATTCATGGTACAGACCGACGCCTCCGACCACGGCATCGGAGCCGTCCTTTCTCAGTTAAACCCCGAAGGTCATGACCAGCCGGTGGCCTTCATCAGTCGACGTCTCCTGGCCCGAGAACAGCGCTGGAGCACCATCGAGAGGGAGGCCTTCGCAGTGGTGTGGGCCCTCAAAAAGCTCCGGCCCTATCTCTTCGGTACCCACTTCCGGGTACAAACCGACCATCGACCCCTGCAGTGGCTGATGCAGATGCGGGGGGAGAACCCAAAACTCTTGCGCTGGTCCATATCCCTGCAGGGAATGGACTTCACTGTGGAGCACCGACCAGGCCAAGACCACGCCAACGCGGATGGCCTGTCCCGCTTTTTCCGCCTCGACGAAGAGAGTCCCCAAGGAGATGGGTGACTCTCCCCGCCTTCAGCTGGGGGGGACGCATGTTGGACAGGCCACACGAAGGGCTTGCTCCCTCCCCGCACGACAGGGCCCGAGCCCCGGCCCACCAGGCATAACCCACGAAAAGAACCCGTACCCCGTCTCCCGACGGATCTTCTGCCCTCGGACCTCTACTCATCACGGGGCCCAGCCCCACCGGCTCCCCCGGCCGGTTCAAGCCGCCATCTTGGGCCCTGCACCACGAGGCCGCGTGGCCTCGCCCCGACCCTAACCCCGGGCCTGACCGGCCCCGACATCCCGGCACCACCATCCACCCGGGAGGTGAGCGGACCACTTGGCAGGTCAATGGGAGGACGAAGTGTCAAGAGCTCTTCCCCCGCCAGGTGCCGATCGCCCCCTGCTGGGTGTCTGGACACCTTCATCCCGGGCCCTCCGACCTCCAAGTGCGAGGGTCCGGACACCAAAGAGCGCCTGCCCTATAACTGGGGCAACTCCGGAGCAGGAAGGCAGTTGTATCCTGGAGTCGAGAGACACCGAGAGAACTCAGCCTTGACGGACTACTGGCGCTGCCGTAGCCCGCTCTTGTGAACCATCGTCCTGCCTGCTGGCGCTGCCGCGGCCTTCTACAACATCCATCCTCGTCGGGACCTGCTGGCGCTGCCGCGGCCCGTTGTAACGACCATCCTCACCGGGACCTGCTGGCGCTGCCGCGGACCGTACATCGACCATCTTTCCGGGACCTGCTGGCGCTGCGCCGGCCCGTTGTAACGACCATCCTCACCGGGACCTGCTGGCGCTGCCGCGGACCGTCCATCGACCATCTTTCCGGGACCTGCTGGCGCTGCCGCGGCCCGCACCAACTAAGCTCGAGGATTGTGAGCTAATCATCATCTCATCCAAACTACCTGACTGGTAGACAGACTGTCCCGCTACCCCTTACCCTACTTTGAGAGACTTGAATCGAGGGGACCCCTGAGTCCAGACCTCCTTGTACCATTCAACCGTACCTTAAGAAGTGCTTATAAAGAACACTGAACCTTATCCGTGTGTGGTATCTGTCTGTGGGGGGGAAGTTACTTGTCTGTACGATCGCTGGAGACGGCTCTCCCCGGAGACCTCTCCTCCTGACCCCGGCCGACCCTCCCGGTCCGTCTATCCTTTCTAACAAGCAGGGTACTCAGTGGTAGGGAACAGTGTGTGGCTGACTGATTGTGAAGCTCTCTGGTCTGGGGCCATCGCCTACTGGCTTGCAGGCCAGGAAGGATCCTGTTCATGTTCGGATCTGGTAACAGAAACAACCCCACATGCTCGATCAGAAGACTAGGGCCCGGAACAGTGTCCCTGAGTAACCATCTAATGAACCATGCCACTGGCAGAAGAGGACAGGCTGGGCAGCGAGGCTGCCCGGCCTGAACGGAGACCTGCACATAGCAACCCACCGCTCCTGGGCCCGGCTCGCACCCTGGCTCCTGAACAACAGCCTTTACCTTTAGACATACAATTGTATATGCACTTACTTTCAAATGCATCACACACTTGCCTGCACCCCAATACAAGATGGCCACCACCCTGTTATTGCCTGGGAACTTTTTTTTCATGTCCAGCTCAATAAAGACCTCTTTCACAGCATTTATTGGGATGCTGGTCAAATAGTACATGATTTCTACAATTTAGTCTGCTGCCGGATAACAGTGAAGCTTCAGATGTTGATTTGGCTGCCTGCTAAATATCAGAGATTATGTACTATTTTGCTGCCCGCTGTGTAAACAGCAGAGATTATCTACAATTTTGCTGCCCGCTGTGTAAATATCAGAGATTATGTACCATTTTGCTGGCAGCTGTGTAAATATCAGAGATTATGTACTATTTTGCTGCCCGCTGTGTAAAAAGCAGAGATTATGTACTATTTTGCTGCCCGCTGTGTAAATAGCAGAGATTATGTACTATTTTGCTGCCCTCTGTGTAAATTGCAGAGATTATGTACTACTTTGCTGCCCGCTGTGCAAAAAGCAGAGATTATGTACTATTTTGCTGCCCTCTGTGTAAACAGCAGAGATGATGTACTATTTTGCTGCCCACTGTGTAAAAAGCAGAGATGATGTACTATTTTGCTGCCCGCTGTGTAAATAGCAGAGATTATGTACTATTTTGCTGCCCTCTGTGTAAACAGCAGGGATTATGTACTATTTTACTTTCCGCTGTGCAAAAAGCAGAGATTATGTACTATTTTGCTGCACGCTGTGTAAATAGCAGAGATTATGTTTTGCTGCCCGCTGTGTAAATAGCAGAGATTATGTACTATTTTGCTGTCCGATGTGTAAATAGCAGAGATTATGTACTATTTTGCTGCCCGCTGTGTAAATTGCAGAGATTTTGTACTATTTTGCTGCCCGCTGTGCAAATAGCAGAGATTATGTACTATTTTGCTGCCCGCTGTGTAAATAGCAGAGATTATTTACTATTTTGCTGTCCGCTGTGTAAATAGCAGAGTTTATGTACTACTTTGCTGTCCGCTGTGTAAATATCAGAGATTTTGTACTATTTTGTTGTCCGCTGTGTATATAGCAGAGATTATGTACTATTTTGCTGTCTGCTGTGTAAATAGCAGAGATTATGTACTATTTTGCTGCCCGCTGTGTAAATTGCAGAGATTATGTACTACTTTGCTGCCCGCTGTGTAAAATAGCAGAGACTATGTACTATTTTGCTGCCCGCTGTGTAAATAGCAGAGATTATTTACTATTTTGCTGTCCGCTGTGTAAATAGCAGAGTTTATGTACTACTTTGCTGTCCGCTGTGTAAATATCAGAGATGTTGTACTATTTTGTTGTCCGCTGTGTAAATAGCAGAGATTATGTATTATTTTGCTGCCCGCTGTGTAAATAGCAGAGATTATTTACTATTTTGCTGCCCGCTGTGTAAATAGCAGAGATTATGTACTATTTTGCTGCCCTCTGTGTAAACAGCAGGGATTATGTACTATTTTGCTTTCCGCTGTGCAAAAAGCAGAGATTATGTACTATTTTGCTGCACGCTGTGTAAATAGCAGAGATTATGTACTATTTTGCTGTCCGCTGTGTAAATAGCAGAGATTTTGTACTATTTTGCTGCCCGCTGTGTAAATTGCAGAGATTATGTACTATTTTGCTGCCCGCTGTGCAAATAGCAGAGATTATGTACTATTTTGCTGCCCGCTGTGTAAATAGCAGAGATTATGTACTATTTTGCTGTCCGCTGTGTAAATAGCAGAGATTATGTACTATTTTGCTGCCCGCTGTGTAAATTGCAGAGATTATGTACTATTTTGCTGCCCGCTGTGCAAATAGCAGAGATTATGTACTATTTTGCTGCCCGCTGTGTAGATAGCAGAGATTATTTACTATTTTGCTGTCCGCTGTGTAAATAGCAGAGTTTATGTACTACTTTGCTGTCCGCTGTGTAAATATCAGAGATTTTGTACTATTTTGTTGTCCGCTGTGTATATTGCAGAGATTATGTACTATTTTGCTGTCTGCTGTGTAAATAGCAGAGATTATGTACTATTTTGCTGTCCGCTGTGTAAATAGCAGAGATTATGTACTATTTTGCTGCCCGCTGTGTAAATTGCAGAGATTATGTACTATTTTGCTGCCCGCTGTGTAAATTGCAGAGATTATGTACTATTTTTCTGCCCGCTGTGTAAATAGCAGAGATTATGTACTATTTTGCTGTCCGCTGTGTAAATAGCAGAGATTATGTACTATTTTGCTGCCCGCTGTGTAAATTGCAGAGATTATGTACTATTTTGCTGCCCGCTGTGCAAATAGCAGAGATTATGTACTATTTTGCTGCCCGCTGTGTAAATAGCAGAGATTATTTACTATTTTGCTGTCCGCTGTGTAAATAGCAGAGTTTATGTACTACTTTGTTGTCCGCTGTGTAAATATCAGAGATTTTGTACTATTTTGTTGTCCGCTGTGTATATAGCAGAGATTATGTACTATTTTGCTGTCTGCTGTGTAAATAGCAGAGATTATGTACTATTTTGCTGCCCGCTGTGTAAATTGCAGAGATTATGTACTACTTTGCTGCTCGCTGTGTAAATAGCAGAGACTATGTACTATTTTGCTGCCCGCTGTGTAAATAGCAGAGATTATTTACTATTTTGCTGTCCGCTGTGTAAATAGCAGAGTTTATGTACTACTTTGCTGTCCGCTGTGTAAATATCAGAGATGTTGTACTATTTTGTTGTCCGCTGTGTAAATAGCAGAGATTATGTATTATTTTGCTGCCCGCTGTGTAAATAGCAGAGATTATTTACTATTTTGCTGTCCGCTGTGTAAATTGCAGAGATTATGTACTATTTTTCTGCCCGCTGTGTAAATAGCAGAGATTATGTACTATTTTGCTGTCCGCTGTGTAAATAGCAGAGATTATGTACTATTTTGCTGCCCGCTGTGTAAATTGCAGAGATTATGTACTATTTTGCTGCCCGCTGTGCAAATAGCAGAGATTATGTACTATTTTGCTGCCCGCTGTGTAAATAGCAGAGATTATTTACTATTTTGCTGTCCGCTGTGTAAATAGCAGAGTTTATGTACTACTTTGTTGTCCGCTGTGTAAATATCAGAGATTTTGTACTATTTTGTTGTCCGCTGTGTATATAGCAGAGATTATGTACTATTTTGCTGTCTGCTGTGTAAATAGCAGAGATTATGTACTATTTTGCTGCCCGCTGTGTAAATTGCAGAGATTATGTACTACTTTGCTGCTCGCTGTGTAAATAGCAGAGACTATGTACTATTTTGCTGCCCGCTGTGTAAATAGCAGAGATTATTTACTATTTTGCTGTCCGCTGTGTAAATAGCAGAGTTTATGTACTACTTTGCTGTCCGCTGTGTAAATATCAGAGATGTTGTACTATTTTGTTGTCCGCTGTGTAAATAGCAGAGATTATGTATTATTTTGCTGCCCGCTGTGTAAATAGCAGAGATTATTTACTATTTTGCTGTCCGCTGTGTAAATAGCAGAGATTATGTACTACTTTGCTGCCCGCTGTGGAATGGCAGATAGTATAAGTATTTGGCCGACAGCCGGATACATAGGAACTTCCTTTACCTATGCGTGCTGCAGCAGGATGTGCGGCAAGAGGCAGTACTTCTCCGGTACAGCTGCAGCAGCAGTGCAGGCCTCCCTGGAGCTGGTAAGGCACTGCTGTCGTGCAGTGTAAGGCCAGTGCACTTGCCGTCTGGGAGCATGTACCGAAAGACAAAAGAGAACTGTGGGGTGATGGCGCATGAAACCTGGAGAGTAGAAACACCAAGATGAAGCCCCCAGTGTGAGGTACAGATGCCGGGAGACTGGAGGAGAGCGAGAGAGGAAGGGACAGAAATGCACGAAGGGCACCAACATTACAAGAGTGGAAAAATCCAGGGAGACTCCAATATATGCAATCGTTGTGTTATATTTATGTTGCATGAGTTCCACCTTTGGATACATTTGCATATTTATGGGTCAACCTTTTATTTGAGAATATATTTTTGGTTCAGCGCCCAGAGAGGTTAAGAAAGCCCCGATCTCAGTTCCTGTCCTGCCTTAAATACTCTTCACAATATATGCCATAAATATACTCTAGGCAGGTACAGTATCCCCCCCCCCCCCCCCCCCCCCAGTTTCCCGGATGTCTTGTTGTATAATTTATTATTTCGCTTCATTATTTCAAGGATGAGAAAAGACATTTTATTTTCCTGGGTGATTATTCTCACGTTTACGGTTCGCACCACATTTGTCAATTTGTCTTGGAATCTCGTCTGTCTGTCCACAGCAGGGGTGGGCTGCATACATTCACTCTCGCTCCCCCCTTAATCAGATTTCATGAGTTACTATTGCCATCGGGTATTACTGCTTCTTACCCCTGACCCCGCCAGAGATTTGCATAATTGGGAGCAGGCCTGCAGCATGTGCACTGTGATTGGTGGAGCCGAATGCATCTAGTTCAAAGGACCAATGCCATGAATAATTGGGTGCATATTGGAAGGAAGGATTAATGCGGGGGAGGGGGGCGTGGCTTTAGGCAATCACATCTTCCCGGAAGGTGTGAAACCGTGTGTGTGTAAAGAAGATTTCAATCATTGCTGATTATAAAAACTCTTCGGTTGTTTTTGTGGAATCTGTAATTCATATCTGCTTACAGATGCCATCTGTCAACTAAAAATATTTGCAGAAATAGTCTTATGTTTGTCTGTATTATTTCTACATCGTGAGCCTAGCCAAAAGAGAAAAAATCACATGCAATTCAGAAAAACAGATTTCAGGAGAAAAAACTCCCATATTTGTGCGGATTTATACATAGAAGGGGATTGGACTTTCTTATGGCAATAGGTTTAAAAGTCTGGCCTTTTATCTTTCAGGCTTGGGCTCTCTTCAGTGCTTGTTTTTAGCAGTATTTTCCCAATTCTCAAAGCTTTGGGGTATAATGTGTAAAATGCACACAGCCGAGGTGCCCTAAAGGGTCTTACTATGAGTGCCCTAGTTACCTGCGATATGTCCGGTAACTGCTGTTAATGCACTGTCGCAACTAGGAGCTGTGAGACAAGCGTGCGCCGGTCAACTCTCCCAGTATTTATTGGAGGGAAAGGCCTGGTATTTACTGGCACGTGCAGATTTCGGTAAATACGCATGCTGTCCCTAAAACCGAACTGGGCGGTGTGTATCACACCCGACACATTCTGACGGCCATCACAATTGGCAGGTTAACTGGTTATACTTGACGCTGGGCCGTGGTTGACCCTATATTAGTTACTAAACAAGTAGACCTGCCTGAGCGATTCGGCCGCGGCAGATAGTGTCCTTATCCTGACCTCTGTTCAAGCCAGAACACGCGCTGTAAGGGAGGCCTTACTAATTCAAAAACCCAAAAAAGAGGACACTCAGGGATGGTGTGATCCAAAATGTACACGTGCATCCTCCGAGTTAAAAAATGTCCTGCACAATACTCCCCGAAATCCAGAGGTAGTGAGGCAGGCAAGAGGGGGTGCAGACTAGCGACTAAGGAAAGGAAAGTTGCACAGAGGAACGAGGCGAGGGAATCCCTGCAAAAGGCCTCGAGAGCGGGAGACAGCGCAGCTTTCTGGAAAACTGTTAAAATGCCCGTTTTGATTGCCAGAGATGGCCCTAGACTGGAAATAGCGAGAAGTGAGGACCAATGGATTGAGCACTTTTCAAGGGTTTTTAATGGTGTGGGTGGAACTGAGAACAGCCAGGAGGGGTCTGCCCAAAAACCTTCAATTCACACTGGATGAAGTGAATCGGGCAATCTCTGTAAGTAAGGGTGGTAGGCGTCTGGGCCGGACGGGGTCCCTGTAGACTTGTTTAAATCCAATTTGAGTTTATGGGGCCCAATCCTAACCCGGGTGATTAATGATAGCTCCGTTGCCTCCTTTCCGCCAACATGGGTTGAGTCAATAATTGTGCCAGTCTTCAAAAAGGGGAATCGCCAGGATCCTGGATGTTACAGGCCTATTTCATTATTGGATGCCATAACTAAGGTAGCAGGGCGTATAATTTTGGAACGTCTGCATCTGTGGGCAGAGGATAATAAAGTCCTCTCTGATTTTCAATATGGATTTCGTGCGGGGCTAGGGACCATCGAGCAGAGTCTGAATTTGCTCATCCTAGTAGGAAAATATACAAGAGCAAACCAGGGGAGATTATTTCTAGCCTTTGTCGACCTCACCGCAGCCTTCGATTCCGTAAGACATGCGAAGCTGTGGGAGATCCTCGGAACTCTGGGGGTGGATGAACAAATTATTTATTTTCTTTGTTTCTATGATAACGCACAGGTGCGAGTTCGATTCGGCCTGGCGGGTAGCTGTACTGCACCCATCCCTCAAAGGAAGGGGGTTAAACAAGGATGTGCGCTGGCCCCCTTTCTTTTTAACCTTTATATTAATGGTCTGGGAAATGCGCTGCTTAAAGATAATAAAGATTTCCCTCAGATAGCGGGGCACCCCATTCCCGCTCTCCTCTACACAGATGATGCGGTTTTAATGTCACGAACGCAAGTAGGATTACAAAGGGTCCTAGATAGTTTTTATAACTTTATGGGTACCCTCGGACTGAAGGTGAATACCTCAAAGACTTTCACAATGAGGTGTGGTCGTGGCAGTCGGGATGCAGGGATATGTTTGTGGACGGTCAGAAAATAGCCCCATCTAAGAGATTCTCTTACCTTGGAATACTTTTGAACAAAATGATTCATGGACGCAAGCTGTGTTAGCCAAGAAACTAGTTTTCTTTAGAACTAATACTGCACTTGTTCATTTTTGTAGAAAACTAGGCAAGAAACCCCCAGTCGAGCTCCTGCAGACCTATAAAGCAAAAAGCTATATGGTTTTACTGATACGCACTCCTACAAGTGGAGGAAAACACTTTCTTGAAATATATATTGTCCGTTCCAAGTAGTACATAGATGTGAGAAGTTGGCCTGATATGTAGTGCTCACTATTCTAGTGATCACTGTGTATCATTCCAAACGACCCTTATTGATGATTGGTTGTAAGTCAACCTTATAGACCAGCTATCCCAGTAGCGTGGACAAGAGCAGTCTTCAGGCTAAACTCTAGAGGGCGTGTTAAGCCAGCTGTTTACCATCACATATACCCCTTGAACGCCAAGTGAAAGGACACCACACAAGTTGTTATGAAAATAAAGGATATTTATTTATAACAAGACTACCCTGGCTCTTTATGAGTCAGGGAGCTAAGCACAATACAAAACTCTTAGGAAAATACTTCTGGTTGCACAATTTACACAAATGCCCGAAGGGCACGAAACCATTTACACTGCAAGTGGAATGGGAGAGGTTAGAAAGTTTAAAGTTACTGATTCCGGAGGAATCCGATCAGTGGGACTAAACGAAAAAGGAACTGGACACTTGTAGAGTGAACCTACGATGGAGCACCGAGATGCTCGAGTTACCTAGCCCAGAGGCTGCGGCTGCGTGGGGTTCAGCAAGATGTCGGGAGTCCTCGTTGTAGTCTCAGGAGCCTGAAAGAAGAAGTTGCTGGCAGGCGACCAGTGTCGATGTTCAGCGAGATCCAAGCCTGGATCAGTGATGAAGGAAACCTGAAAGCAGAGGGGACTCAGTTCTCAACCGCTAGCCAGCGATCGTGTGGGTACCAGGAAGGTACCGGATGAAGTCACCTCGACATGGTGAGTGGATGACGTCGGACTCGGCTGTTCCTCGGACCAGGAGGCGCGGCGGAGACCAGGATGGAGGGCGAGCTGTCCCACGAAGGTGTCTGCTGTCGATGATGCTGGGCCCAGGAGTTGGGCAGCAGGTCTTGGCAGTGGCAAACCCACGCGGTGGAGTCAAGATGGCGTCTGGAGTGGACCAGGAGGGTCCGAGGTACTCCTCTGTTGAAGGGGAGCAAGAGCCAGTCTGGAGCAACCAGACCAGTGATGAAAGACTGTCGTGGTGCGTCGTGAAGAGGGTCACAAGCCGGTCGGCGAGTGGTCGGACAACGCGGTGAGCAGCAAGGAGCAGAAGGGCCCCCACGCAGATCTCGTGGATGCTGGGGAGGCAGACTTCGGTGCTGGAGCCGCTCAGGGTTAGGGCTTCTCAAACCCTAGGTGCACTCACTCGAGGGTCCCTCGGTGGCTGTGCTAGATAAGCGTCGTGCAGGTTCTGAAGATGGCCGGTCCCGCAGGTCTCGTCACACCTACGAATCTCAGCTGGGCTGACGATGTAGGAAGAGGTCAGAGATGGCAGGGAACCCGGGTCTCGTCGAGCTGGGCAGTCTTGATCCGTGGGAGAGACGTACAGCAAACCGCAAGCGCTTAGGTGGTGCCTGCTGGTGCAGGGTGGCTACTCCTTAGCCACAAGGGAGAGTCTTCAGAAATAGTCAAGAGTTCCTTTCATGGAAAGTAGTTCAAGATTCAGAATTATCCAATTTGGGAAGGGGACTCGCTCCTACCTTTATTCTAGGAAAAGGGCTGACCCGTGACTAGGTCCTACCTATGGGTGGGGCCAGGAGGGGGGTGGTTACACCCCTATCCTTTGTCCGGCTTCGCCCCAGCTCAGGGGCAGGGTTGCC
The DNA here is from genome assembly GCF_964204655.1 of Triturus cristatus. NCBI lineage: Eukaryota > Metazoa > Chordata > Amphibia > Caudata > Salamandridae > Triturus > Triturus cristatus. The sequence goes on from NC_140589.1 coordinate 48,082,220, forward strand.
CCCGAAACTGGTTTGAGCCGGGCTATGCACAGTGAGCACCGGGGTGCCACTTGCAATCACCTTCCTTTCAGCCCTGCCTACCTGGGATACACAAACCCTGTCTGGGATGGTGCTAACACCGCCCTCGACAGGAAACCCTTTGTCCAAGCTCCCCTCGCTGGAAGGTCTCCCAGCAGCAGGAGGTCAGACTTGTGTCTGGTGGCAGCATCCATTTTGTGATGCTGAGGCTTGAGTCAACTTTAACCGGGGTTCAAGGTTACTTCCATGTCGTGCCCCTCTAAAAGGGGGGAATGCTAACCCCGTCGCCAGAATTGGCGAGGGGTTCGTATTCCAATTCGTATGACACCTTACTCGACATGTGTGGGTGATGCGATGCCAGAGTTAGCAAATAACCGCGAGGATTATAATGCATTTTAAGGTAGTTGGCCCGCGTCACCATGGAACGGCTATTAGGTCTTGGTTCCGCAAGCCGTCGACGGGCTCAGCTCGCGCCAGAGCACCATCCCACATGATTCCCCGCACTCTGCCTTCAGGATTGATAAGGCCTGCCATAGGAGTGACTGATAGGAATCCATGTGTCCATTCTAGGGTTAGGTATAGGAATACTACACCTACAGCAACGGGTGATTACACCACCTTGCCCCAGCTGTCGTGCAGCCAGTTGTGTCAGATTTGGGCGGCCATCCAGGGATGGCATAATACATGCTGCAGCCCCTGGTAGGCCCTGGGTACACCGATGCCCTGGATACCTGTGGTATGCTGATACAGGGACTGATAAGGCGGCCCAGTTCCAATTAGTGGATGCACCTAATGTACATGTGTGTTAATTTCGAGAGAGAACAGCTAGGCTGTGGGTCTGATTGGCAGGCCCACAGCCAGGGAAAGTCGTAAACCAATGAAGCAAAAAGCAAAAAATCTGGGTGATCATAGGATTGCAGACCCTACTCTCCTACATGAGCCCCCCCAAACTTTGGGACAATAAGCTAACCTTGACCAGGTGAGTCTTCTTGCTCTAAGTGGAAATACCTGGAGAGCCCATCTGCAGTGCCATGATCAGTGCCAGGTCTATGCTCCACTGTGAAGTCCATCCCCTGTAGGGAAATGGACCACCTAAGTAGTTTGGGGTTTTCACCCTTCATTTGATTTAGCCACAAGAGGGGCTTATGGTCGGTCTGAATCTTGAAGTGAGTGCCAAACAAGTATGGCCTCAACTTCTTCAGGGCCCACACCACAGCAAAGGCCTCCATCTCAATAGCTGACCAATTCTTCTCTCTGGGGGTCAGCCTCCTGCTAATAAAAGCTATGGGCTGGTCATGACCATCAAAATTCAGCTGAGATAGAACAGCTCCCACACCCAACTCCGAAGCGTCTGTTTGGACAATGAATGTTTTGGAGTAGTCTGGACTCTTTAGGATAGGCGCTGTGCACATGGCCTGCTTTAGGTCATCGAATGCCTTTTGACAGCTTGCTGTCCACTGAACTTTTTTTGGCATCTTTTTACTTGTCAGATCGTTTAGCGGGGTCACAATGGATCCATAATTTCTGACAAATTTCCGGTAATAACCAGTCAGGCCCAAGAAAGCTCGAACCTGAGTCTGGGTGGTTGGAGGAGCCCAGTCCTGGATGGCCTGTATTTTGCTCTCCAATGGCTGAACCTGGCCTCCACCTACAAGGTGGCCCAGGTATACAACCTGTGTCTGCCCTATCTGGCACTTAGTGGCCTTGATAGTTAGGCCTGCCTTTTGCAGGGCCTCTAACACTTTCCTCAGGTGGACCAGGTGATCCTCCCAGGTGGAGCTAAAGACAGCGATATCGTCCAGATACGCCGCACAGAAGTCGTCCAACCCAGTGAGAACTCAATTCACCAGCCTTTGGAAGGTGGCAGGTGCATTTTTCAAACCAAAGGGCATTACCACGAACTGATAATGCCCACCCGGGGTAGAAAATGCTGTTTTGGGCTTGGCCTCCTCAGCTAACCTGATTTGCCAATACCCAGCTGTCAGGTCAAATGTACTTAAGTAGTTGGCTGAAGCCAACTGGTCTATAAGTTCATCTGCTCTTGGTATCGGGTGGGCGTCAGTCTTAGTGACTGCATTGAGGCCTCTGTAGTCCACGCAAAACCTCATCTCTTTCTTACCGCCCTGGGTGTGAGGTTTTGGCACGAGAACTACTGGACTAGCCCAGGGGCTGTCCGAGGGCTCAATGACTCCCAGCTCCAACATTTTCTGCACCTCTGTCTTGATGCAGTCTCTGACAGGATCAGGCTGTCGATAGATTTTACTCTTTACGGGCAGACTGTCCCCAGTGTCGACCTCAGGGGTACACCAATTGGTCTGACTGGGTGTCAGAGAGAACATATGTCGAAAGGATTGAAGAACCTGTTTACAATCCTGTTGTTGATGTCCAGAGAGGCTGCCACAAAAGACAACACCATCTACTGACCCATCGTCAGGGTTCTGAGAGAGCAGGTCCGGGAGAGGGTCACTCTCCTCCTCCTGTCCCTCATCTGTGGCCATGAGCAAGCCCATGCCCTCCCTGTCGACATATGCCTTGAGCCTGTTTACATGGAGCACCCGGTGGGGGCTCCGGGGAGTTCCCAGGTCTACCAAGTAGGTGACCTCTCCCTTTTGCTCAATGATTGTGTGGGGCCCAGACCATTTGTCTTTGAGTGCTGCTGGGGCCACTGGCTCCAGCACCCACACCTTCTGTCCAGGCTGATACACATTCAGGACTGCCTTTTGGTCGTGCCAAGCTTTTTGTAATTCTTGGCTCGCCTCAAGGTTTTTAGATGCCCTTTCCATGTACTCAGCCATCCGCGAGCGGAGACCGAGCACATAGTCCACAATGTTTGATGCCGGCTTTTTGAGAGGTCTCTCCCATCCTTCCTTTACCAAACAAAGGGGTCCCCTTACAGGATGTCCGAACAGAAGTTCAAAAGGGCTGTAGCCAACCCCCTTCTGCGGGACCTCTCTGTAGGCGAACAAGAGGCAGGGTATCAGGACATCCCATCTCCGCCGAAGCTTTTCAGGTAGTCCATGAATCATCCCTTTTAGGGTCCTGTTGAATCTCTCAACAAGCCCATTGCATTGTGGGTGATAGGGTGTGGTGAATTTGTAGTTGACACCACACTCCTTCCACATAGCAGTCAGATATCCCGACATGAAGTTTGCACCTCTGTCAGAGACAACCTCCTTAGGGAAGCCCACTCTGGAGAACACTCCAACTAGGGCTCGTGTCACAACAGGTGCTGTAGTGGTCCTAAGGGGAATAGCTTCAGGATACCTGGTGGCGTGGTCCACCACCACCAGTATAAACCTGTGCCCTGATGCTGTCTGGGGTTCCATTGGTCCGACAATGTCAATCCCCACCCGTTCAAAGGGTACCCCCACCACCGGCAGTGGTATGAGGGGGGCCTTTGTCGTGCCACCTGACTTACCACTGGCTTGGCAAGTGACACAGGAGCGACAAAACTCCTTCATATCTTCGGACATGTGGGGCCAGTGAAAGTGTGGAACAATTCTGTCCCAAGTCTTATTCTGGCCTAAGTGACCTGCAAGGGGAATCTCGTGGGCCAAGGTAAGAAGGAAACCTCTCAGAGACAAGGGGACGACCAGCCTCCTGGTCGCGCCAGGCTTGGGGTCTCTTGCCTCGGAGTACAGGAGTCCATCGTCCCAGTACACTTTGTGGGTACCTGTGGCGTTCCCTGCAGCCTCAGCAGCAGCCTGCTGTCTGAGGGGTTCAAGTGAGGGGCAGTCTAACTGTGCCTTTCCCAGGTCTTCCCTAGAGGGTCCCCCTGAGCCCAGAAACTCAACCTGACCAGGTTCAAGCTCTTTTGGCTCAGCTTCCCTTAGTTCTTTAAGGTCAGCCTCCTCAGAGACTTGATCCACGACCTGGGGCAAGGGGAAAGGCGAGGCCTTACCCTTACTGCTCCTTTTCTTGGATGGTGTCTGGTCCGTTCTTCCAGGATCCAGCACATGTTCAGTGGGGCATCTTTTGGCCTGTGACCTGGTCACAGCAAGGACATGTGCTGGCAAGCCTAACATTTCCATGTGAGTCCTCTGCTCCACTTCTGACCATTGTGACGTTTCCAAATCATTGCCCAACAGACATTCTACGGGGAGGTCTGAACTAACCACAACTTTCTTCGGGCCACTTACCCCTCCCCAGGAGAAATCAACAACTGCCATACTGTGATTGGTAGTGACATTGCTGGCATTGGTCACTAGGTAATCGGTACCTAGCATGATCTGTCCAGGGTCCACAAAGTTAGGCGTCACCATGGTGACACTGGCACAAGTGTCCCTGTAGGCCTGAGCCACTTTTCCATTGATCAAAGGCGTCTGCCTGTATTTGCCCAAAGTATTGGGACTGGCATCAGGGGACATATCCATATCCCCTGTACAGACAAGGACGGCCTGAGTGAGCGTGCCAACTAAGTCGTCACTCCCCTCAGTTCCCAAGGTTAACCCAACTAATGCCTTGGGAGGCGCACTACCACTGCTGACTGTACTAGGGGGTGCAGGTGCCTTAGGGGCTGCAGTGGCAGGAGTTTGCCCTCCTTTCTTGGTGCACTCACTAAACCAGTGAGTCTTACTTTTACAGTATTGGCACCACCTTTTTGACTGGCCTTCTGGAGTCTTCTTTTTCTGCTGTGAAGCCTGACCCCCACCCTCTTTGGTTTGTTGGGGGCCTGTCGATGACTTCTGGTCATTTTGTTCGTTCTTGTTACTACCCTTTTGGTCTGCTTTCTTCTGACCACCCTGGTTCTGAGTCTGGTTCTGCTTGACCCTTGTTCTGACCCATCTGTCTGCCTTCTTTCCCAATTCTTGGGGAGAGGTCAGCTCCGAGTCGACAAGGTGCTGATGCAACAATTGGTTCTGACAGTTGTTTAAAATCTGTTCTCTCATGATAAGATTGTACAATCCTGTGTAATCAGTAACCTTGCTACCCAGCAACCAACCTTCTAAAGCCTTAGTGGCACAATCGACAAAGTCAGTCCAATCCTGAGACTGAATTTCCTGGGTGTCCCTGAACAGCACCCGGTACTGCTCGGTGGTTAAGCCGAACCCATCAATCAGTGTATTCTTCAGGACTTGGTAGTTGTTGGCATCCTCAGCTCTCGTAGTGAGGAGCTTGTCTCGTCCTTTACCTTCAAAGGAGAGCCACAGTATAGCTGCCCACTGACTTGGGGGGACGCACTGGACAGTGCAAGCCCTCTCCAAACCAGTTATCCACTTGTGGATGTCGTCCCCTTGTTTAAAGGGGGGCACTATTTTACTCAGGTGTCTAGTATCTATACCCCTGTCTTTCTCTCTAATGAGAATGCTGCCACCAGTGGGATCTAACCCACTCAATTTCTGCTCTCGGGCCAAGGCAAGTCTTTCTTTGGCGAGGGAAAGTTCTTCCCGCTCGATCCTCAGATTGACTTCCCTCATCTTCGCTTCGTGCTCCCTTCTCTGAGGGGACGTCATTCCTCTCTGAGAAGATGCCTGAGAAACATGTGTTCGAACAGATCTGTTAGAGCCTCTCGAGAGAGACCTAGCTCGTCCGTTCCCAAGGTTAAGCCTGCTTGAGCGTGGGCCCGGGGCTTCCCCAGTTCCATTCTCATGCCTGCTTAAGTTGGTCCTTGTGAGCCTACTGACTACTACGGGACCTCCGTCTGCCTCGTCTCCTGCTAACTCTTCTTCCTCTTCCTCCTCACCATGGAGGTCGAGGTCAGGGTCACCAAGGGTTCCCTCTAAGGGAGGCATGTTCCCATCAGCATTAGGGGGGCCTGTGTTAGAGGACCTCCTAGCATCGTAAGTCTCTAAGAGACCTATCAGAAATGTGATGGTAGGGTTTGAACCCTGGTTTAGCTTCCTGGAGGCACACAGCTGTCTCATCTCCGTGAAGCTAAGAGCTGCATATCGTGACATGACCTGTGGAGGGTCAATGACCACTAAGGGAGTCTCTGCAGACTCTCCGTGGACCGACATGCTTTCTAGTGAGGTGTAAGTGATGCACCTACCTACACTATGTGTTTACCTACTGATCCCTTGCTAAGAGTTGTAGTCAGGGTGTGCTAAGCCCTGTTACACTACAACAGCTGGTTCAGTAGAACTCAGAGTATTCTAAGTTAAGTTATATGTACCTGGGTACTTATGTGATCTTTCAACTTGATGTTCTTAGGATACGTGTGTGGTAAAACAACAGCAAGCTCAAATCCCACCCGCTGCTCACCAATGTGAGAAGTTGGCCTGATATGTAGTGCTCACTATTCTAGTGATCACTGTGTATCATTCCAAACGACCCTTATTGATGATTGGTTGTAAATCAACCTTATAGACCAGCTATCCTAGTAGCGTGGACAAGAGCAGTCTTCAGGCTAAACTCTAGAGGGCGTGTTAAGCCAGCTGTTTACCATCACATATACCCCTTGAAAGCCAAGTGAAAGGACACCACACAAGTTGTTATGAAAATAAAGGATATTTATTTATAATAAGACTACCCTGGCTCTTTATGAGTCAGGGAGCTAAGCACAATATAAAACTCTTAGGAAAATACTTCTAGTTGCACAATTTACACAAATGCCCGAAGGGCACAAAACCATTTACACTGCAAGTGGAATGGGAGAGGTTAGAAAGTTTAAAGTTACTGATTCCGGAGGAATCCGATCAGTGGGACTAAACGAAAAAGGAACTGGACACTTGTAGAGTGAACCTACGATGGAGCACCGAGATGCTCGAGTTACCTAGCCCAGAGGCTGCGGCTGCGTGGGGTTCAGCAAGATGTCGGGAGTCCTCGTTGTAGTCTCAGGAGCCTGAAAGAAGAAGTTGCTGGCAGGCGACCAGTGTCGATGTTCAGCGAGATCCAAGCCTGGATCGGTGATGAAGGAAACCTGAAAGCAGAGGGGACTCAGTTCTCAACCGCTAGCCAGCGATCGTGTGGGTACCAGGAAGGTACCGGATGAAGTCACCTCGACCAGGTGAGTGGATGACGTCGGACTCGGCTGTTCCTCGGACCAGGAGGCGCGGCGGCGACCAGGATGGAGGGCGAGCTGTCCCACGAAGGTGTCTGCTGTCGATGATGCTGGGCCCAGGAGTGGGGCAGCAGGTCTTGGCAGTGGCAAACCCACGCGGTGGAGTCAAGATGGCGTCTGGAGTGGACCAGGAGGGTCCGAGGTACTCCTCTGTTGAAGGGGAGCAAGAGCCAGTCTGGAGCAACCAGACCAGTGATGAAAGACTGTCGTGGTGCATCGTGAAGAGGGCCACAAGCCGGTCAGCGAGTGGTCGGACAACACGGTGAGCAGCAAGGAGCAGAAGGGCCCCCACGCAGATCTCGTGGATGCTGGGGAGGCAGACTTCAGTGCTGGAGCCGCTCAGGGTTAGGGCTTCTCAAACCCTAGGTGCACTCACTCGAGGGTCCCTCGGTGGCCGTGCTAGATAAGCGCCATGCAGGTTCTGAAGATGGCCGGTCCCGCAGGTCTCGTCACACCTACGAATCTCAGCTGGGCTGACGATGTAGGTAGAGGTCAGAGATGGCAGGGAACCCGGGTCTCGTCGAGCTGGGCAGTCTTGATCCGTGGGAGAGACGTACAGCAAACCGCAAGCACTTAGGTGGTGCCTGCTGGTGCAGGGTGGCTACTCCTTAGCCACAAGGGAGAGTCTTCAGAAATAGTCAAGAGTTCCTTTCATGGAAAGTAGTTCAAGATTCAGAATTATCCAATTTGGGAAGGGGACTCGCTCCTACCTTTATTCTAGGAAAAGGGGCTGGCCCGTGACTAGGTCCTACCTATGGGTGGGGCCAGGAGGGGGGTGGTTACACCCCTATCCTTTGTCCGGCTTCGCCCCAGCTCAGGGGCAGGGTTGCCCCCGAAACTGGTTTGAGCCGGGCTATGCACAGTGAGCACCGGGGTGCCACTTGCAATCACCTTCCTTTCAGCCCTGCCTACCTGGGATACACAAACCCTGTCTGGGATGGTGCTAACACCGCCCTCGACAGGAAACCCTTTGTCCAAGCTCCCCTCGCTGGAAGGTCTCCCAGCAGCAGGAGGTCAGACTTGTGTCTGGTGGCAGCATCCATTTTGTGATGCTGAGGCTTGAGTCAACTTTAACCGGGGTTCAAGGTTACTTCCATGTCGTGCCCCTCTAAAAGGGGGGAATGCTAACCCCGTCGCCAGAATTGGCGAGGGGTTCGTATTCCAATTCGTATGACACCTTACTCGACATGTGTGGGTGATGCGATGCCAGAGTTAGCAAATAACCGCGAGGATTATAATGCATTTTAAGGTAGTTGGCCCGCGTCACCATGGAACGGCTATTAGGTCTTGGTTCCGCAAGCCGTCGACGGGCTCAGCTCGCGCCAGAGCACCATCCCACATGATTCCCCGCACTCTGCCTTCAGGATTGATAAGGCCTGCCATAGGAGTGACTGATAGGAATCCATGTGTCCATTCTAGGGTTAGGTATAGGAATACTACACCTACAGCAACGGGTGATTACACCACCTTGCCCCAGCTGTCGTGCAGCCATTTGTGTCAGATTTGGGCGGCCATCCAGGGGTGGCATAATACATGCTGCAGCCCCTGGTAGGCCCTGGGTACACCGATGCCCTGGATACCTGTGGTATGCTGATACAGGGACTGATAAGGCGGCCCAGTTCCAATTAGTGGATGCACCTAATGTACATGTGTGTTAATTTCGAGAGAGAACAGCTAGGCTGTGGGTCTGATTGGCAGGCCCACAGCCAGGGAAAGTCGTAAACCAATGAAGCAAAAAGCAAAAAATCTGGGTGATCATAGGATTGCAGACCCTACTCTCCTACAATAGACATATGCCTGCCACGCTGAATTGGGATTAACACACCTTTCCGATCTTATAAAGATGGAGCCCATCCTCTTATGGCACCGAATTTGAACAAAAATGGAGCCTCATTTAAATAGGGACATCCTAACAGATGGCCTAAAGTTGATGGAGCTTTAAAAAACCCGTGGCTAAGATAGGTCCGTGATTTTATGCAAGATTTGGGACGGATTTAAAAAAGAGGGCCTTTTACTGCTGGACACCTTAAGATTCTCAGCTGAGGTTTTAAAGCCCAGTGTCCAGGAAAACCAGATGATTTTAATAACTTTTAGGATTGAACCGTATTTAATGGTCGTTCCTGGTGTTTATGATAGGTTCCTCCTGACAAGATTTAGGTTCGGGATATTCCATAGAATTGTAAGTTTCCCAAAAATGTATGCTTGGGCTCGATACTGCAATCGTGTCCATGTGACACTCGCTCGCATCAAACAACTATTCATGTATTTTTATTTTGTAAATTTTATAGCGAATTAAGAAAAACCTGGGTTGTTCCGATTTTAAAATCCATGGGGATCAGGCAGTGCCTCCCGGCGTTTATCGCCCTACAATTCCTGGACAATGTACACCCAGTGTGGAGAATATCAATGTTTTTAAAGCAAGTGGTTTATTTTAGGCAAAGTATTGATATATAGGTTTAATCGATTAAGTAGTTGTAAAACGGCAGTATCAATTATAAACGCCCAGTTTTTGAATATCATGTTTGTCAACAAGCTGCGAAACTATAAATATGATTTTTGATACGCATTTTATGAGTGTATGAACAAACAGCTGGTTAATAATTTGCTTTTAACTATCACTTTTTGTAATAATTTGTATGTTTTTAAAATGCTTTTTTGATTGTATCAGACAGCGATCGAATAAAGCAGTGTTGACTTGACTTGACCGCGGGGTCAGATGTACGTGTGGGAGATACCCAGTCTCCTCCATCTTGTAATGAGGGCCTGTTTGTCTGTTTACAGGCATTCCCTTGGAATCTGTGTGTACAAGATGTTGTCCTAACATGTATGTGCATAGATTTGAACTACAATAGTGACGTAGGGTAATATTTATAACCCTACAATTGTAGGTATTTTGCAGTAAGCACACTATGCCTGCGTCATTAAGGAAGAGCGTGGAATTAATTTTCCTTGTCTGATATTCTGATAAGCTGAAGTAATGTGGGCTGGGCTTGGTTCCGGGTGACTCTAGATTGTGCCTGGTGTAACTGTCTGAATCGACCCTCTTGTAATTACCTAGGTCCTCTTTTCGAGTTGGCTGATAATTTATATGTGCGGAAACGCCTCTTGACACACATATAGGAATTATGACTTTTGTGTTTTTATCACACCCGAAGCATACAAGATGCGATAAAAACGGCATCACCGGATATAGTTGGGCAAGGTGAAAACTACCAATATTTATCAGGTAAAAAATGCCCAGTAAATACCAGATGCATACTGATTGTGATTTGGCGCCAACATCTGCATGTTATTCCCCATTCAAGGGTGGAAACTCATAATAAGTGCAATTTACTGCCCCAGCCAAATAATATTATTAATATTGCACCTAATACGGGCCAAGTCCTAAAGAGAACCTACATTTATTTGATATACTTCCATATTTATTGCACTTGCCGACGGGTGCTAAGCTACTGTGCAAAATGTCAGGTATATGTACAGCAATAAATATCAATTAATAACAAAAAAATACAATCTCAAATAAAATTCAAAAAATAAAAACGAGAAAAGAATCCAAACAATGTATGGATAGACAACTCAGCAGGTTTTTTGCACCAATTTTTAGGATATACACATTTTATTTATTGGTGTTGATGTTGCATCACTTCCTAGTGCAGGGGATAGTGGGGGGGGGGGGCGCAGATATGGAAGAGGGGAGGGTAGAAGTGTCTGGATGCAGATATCTGGGGCTTCCCAGGGTCTAGACGTTCATGCAGTGAGGCTGAAGAGAGAGGTTTCCACATTTCGTTTGAAGCACCCGGAGTCATCTTCAGCCCACAGCGGTGGGGGGAGCGGGGGGGGGGGGGGCAGAGAAAGGTTGTTAACCTCGGGTACCGAAGGGATTTTTAGAAAACCTGGAAACACCTGGGAGCAGGGAGTAGGGAGCTCTGAGGACCCTGGTTGGAATGTTTCTGTTGATGCATGGAGTGATGTGGGAGGGGCTCACAGAATCTGATGCGCCTTGAGGCTGGGAGTCAGGGTGGATGTTGGTATAACATGCTGATAGACGATATGTGGAAAGAAAAAGGTCATACATGTCTAACATAAAGTGACTGAGACACTCTGAAGCCCCCCCCTTCCTAGGGCCTCAGTGATGTAATTCATAGTCTCACAATTACAATATCGAACGGTTCTCAATATTTGCAAAAAAATAATTGACAAAGCCAACAGTCCGGGCTGGTTTTAACAGAATGTTAGTTGTGTCATATATCTGGATCGGATAATGAAAAGCGCAGAGGCACCATAACATTCCCATGGTTAAGCCACGCCCTTATTTACATAGGCCACGCCCCCTTTAAGCTCATCGCACTTAAAGCCCTGGGCAAAACGTTACTTTTCCCACCTAATAAGAAACAGGTTATTCACTACTAAGTAGTATAAGGACCCAGCCTCTGTGACAAATGAAACGCACATAGGATGGTGCTTGTCTGTCCAGCAGCAGCCTGCGACAGGGGAAGTCAGCTGGAAGGAAGGGAAGGTAGCCTTACAGGGGGATTCTACTAGTGTTGGAAGAGTCTTTGGTTCCGAGCTCTGCACTTCCTTAAAGGTGCCGCTGAGGTGTGGCACAATAAAGAGTTATGCATAATGACAGCCAATCAGGTCAGCGGAGCATCCCCGCTGCTAGGCAACGAGGCGCAGGAAGGCCCAGCCTGAGAGAGCTGAGGCCGGCTTGGACCAGCTACGAGACACAGACCTAAATAAACCATCGTATGGTAACTAACGCAGACCGCTGGCTTTGATCATATCACTTAATCAGCTCTGATTTCATTTGCCATGAAAAGCCCTCGCGGGGCCATGTTTAATCCATAATGAGGTTTCACTGCGCATCACGTGCGGATAATGGCGGCGCTTCCAGGCGCGCGGCGCGCTCTTCATGCACAGCCTGGGCTGTTGAGGATAATTTACTCAGCATGTCGAAGATTAGGATTGTAAAAAACAGAAGCACCAAAGCAGCATGTGAAAACAATCAGCGTGTTTTTTAACAATAAAGAAAACAGAAGCGACCATGAAAAGTCGACGCCTGCGTGATTGAACCCTGGAAGAAGCAACCACTGGAGCCGCCGCCGGGCAGGTGACTACCCCGTCTCCTGTCAGCCTCCCAGCTCAAAGAGGAGCTCTCTTTTAAAATAGTGTGTCTATTTCTCACATCTCCTGTATGTCTTGGTTTTCACATTCACTGTTTGTTTGCAGCACGAAATGGGAAACGTACGACCTCACCTTGACTGTCACAGGAAGAGTTAAACTGTCTGCCGTCAGTGGCTGCTCCCAGATCTCACCTTGACTGTCACAGGAAGAGTTAAACTGTCTGCCGTCAGTGGCTGCTCCCAGACCTCACCTTGACTGTCACAGGAAGAGTTAAACTGTCTGCCGTCAGTGGCTGCTCCCAGACCTCACCTTGACTGTCACAGGAAGAGTTAAACTGTCTGCCATCGGTGGCTGCTCCCAGATCTCACCTTGACTGTCACAGGAAGAGTTAAACTGTCTGCCGTCAGTGGCTGCTCCCAGACCTCACCTTGACTGTCACAGGAAGAGTTAAACTGTCTGCCGTCAGTGGCTGCTCCCAGACCTCACCTTGACTGTCACAGGAAGAGTTAAACTGTCTGCCGTCAGTGGCTGCTCCCAGACCTCACCTTGACTGTCACAGGAAGAGTTAAACTGTCTGCCATCGGTGGCTGCTCCCAGACCTCACCTTGACTGTCACAGGAAGAGTTAAACTGTCTGCCGTCAGTGGCTGCTCCCAGATCTCACCTTGACTCTCACAGGAAGAGTTAAACTGTCTGCCGTCAGTGGCTGCTCCCAGACCTCACCTTGACTGTCACAGGAAGAGTTAAACTGTCTGCCGTCAGTGGCTGCTCCCAGACCTCACCTTGACTGTCACAGGAAGAGTTAAACTGTCTGCCGTCAGTGGCTGCTCCCAGACCTCACCTTGACTGTCACAGGAAGAGTTCAACTGTCTGCCGTCGGTGGCTGCTCCCAGACCTCACCTTGACTGTCACAGGAAGAGTTAAACTGTCTGCCGTCAGTGGCTGCTCCCAGACCTCACTTTGACTGTCACAGGAAGAGTTAAACTGTCTGCCATCAGTGGCTGCTCCCAGACCTCACTTTGACTGTCACAGGAAGAGTTGAACTGTCTGCCATCAGTGGCTGCTCCCAGACCTCACCTTGACTGTCACAGGAAGAGTTAAACTGTCTGCCATCAGTGGCTGCTCCCAGACCTCACCTTGACTGTCACAGGAAGAGTTAAACTGTCTGCCGTCAGTGGCTGCTCCCAGACCTCACCTTGACTGTCACAGGAAGAGTTAAACTGTCTGCCATCGGTGGCTGCTCCCAGACCTCACCTTGACTGTCACAGGAAGAGTTAAACTGTCTGCCATCAGTGGCTGCTCCCAGACCTCACCTTGACTGTCACAGGAAGAGTTAAACTGTCTGCCGTCAGTGGCTGCTCCCAGACCTCACCTTGACTGTCACAGGAAGAGTTAAACTGTCTGCCATCGGTGGCTGCTCCCAGACCTCACCTTGACTGTCACAGGAAGAGTTAAACTGTCTGCCATCAGTGGCTGCTCCCAGACCTCACCTTGACTGCCACGGGAAGAGTTAAACTGTCTGCCATCAGTGGCTGCTCCCAGACCTCACCTTGACTGTCACGGGAAGAGTTAAACTGTCTGCCATCAGTGGCTGCTCCCAGACCTCACCTTGACTGTCACAGGAAGAGTTAAACTGTCTGCCATAAGTGGCTGCTCCCAGACCTCACCTTGACTGTCACAGGAAGAGTTAAACTGTCTGCCATCAGTGGCTGCTCCCAGACCTCACCTTGACTGTCACAGGAAGAGTTGAACTGTCTGCCATCAGTGGCTGCTCCCAGACCTCACCTTGACTGTCACAGGAAGAGTTAAACTGTCTGCCGTCAGTGGCTGCTCCCAGACCTCACCTTGACTGTCACAGGAAGAGTTAAACTGTCTGCCGTCAGTGGCTGCTCCCAGACCTCACCTTGACTGTCACAGGAAGAGTTAAACTGTCTGCCGTCAGTGGCTGCTCCCAGACCTCACCTTGACTGTCACAGGAAGAGTTAAACTGTCTGCCATCGGTGGCTGCTCCCAAATTCACATTCGGGATTCAGGTAACTGGCGCTCAGCCCCTCCACGTCTTCCAGGTACATACCTGCCAACTCCCACGCTGCTACAGTGTGACACAAGATATCGGCTCCCATCACACGGTCACACGGTGAGGAGCCGATATCACACGGTGGCAGGGAAAACGAGATGAAAACCAGTGTAAATAGTGTTTTTCCAGCTCCTTTTCGAGGCTTTAAACTGCCGACGTCCATTAAGGGGTATGAAAATACCCCAGGACATAGGCACCAGACTGAGTAAGTAATTTTTTTTTTCGGGAGGAGGGGGTTTGGGGGCGGGGTGGGGTTCAAAAGTCCAGCCTAGGTACTTCTCGGCACGAGGCCCCATCCCCTCCTCACTGTGAGATTGTTCTTCAAGTTGGCAGGTATGCAGTATGTGAACGCACCTGTGGTCTATTTCCTGTAGTTGGATAGTAGTTAACTAGCGTGCAGTGATGTGCGTGTAGGGGACATTGGCCCCGGACCAAGCTGCCGGAGTCCTTGAAGTAAGCAGCGTTTGGGTGTGAATTCAGAAACACTGCAAACTTACAAGGCTCCACTGTCTGCCATTGTGACAGTGCCCACCTTCAAACCCACCTGCAGAACCCGGAAGTAGACGCTAGACTAGAGGAAGAACCCTGTGCAGCTGAAAACGACCTCCTATTGAATCAAGGAGACCAGGCTACTAAGAGAATCTGACGGCAGGCACATACCCTTCCATATGATATACAAGGGTTACGAACTCCCAAGTGTTGACGAGGCAACTCACCAAGCTAGAAAAGAGGAGACTGATTAGAACCTGTTTGAGGCTATGGTGCAGGCTATCTTGCAGATTCTCAATTCTAACCTGAGACCTTTCTCTCTACTTTTGAGTGGATACAGAGTCCATATGTTCATGTGCAGCTTGCACCCAGTTTGCCCTCAGGTTCAAGTACAAGTTCTGTTGCCCTTTAACCAATATTGGCTAAATCTTCACCCCTACAACACACGTACGATTAACTAGAAAAAAATCTGACCTCCTGGCCAGGGACCTGCTCTCTCCCTCTGCAGCTCTGCTGCTGTGCCGCTGCCACTGCCCTGTGCAGAGCTGGCGCAGGTAGGTGTTCGCGCCACTGCCCGGATTGTCTTGTGCCTGTTTTCTGCCCCACTGTAGTTCTGCCCTATTTTTAGGTCTCGCCTAGCGTTTCAGTGCTAATGCGGTGCTATCACTTTGCGAGGCATGCAGTATACACTATAGGGGGAAAGATTGGTTTAAGCTCTGCCCACTCTCCGCCCATCTTTTGGATTGGCTTAGATCATAAATGCTGCCTTCTGATTGTTTCTGGCTTTTTAGTTCCTCCTCCTGACGGCCATGTTCTGATTTCTATCCTTCCATGGCTATCAGCCCCTTTACTTTAAAAACTATTTTGTTCCCCTGCCTCCCCCTGTTCCCTCACACAGTCGGTGACTACTCGGGCCACCACCCTCCCCCCACTTCGGTTTGTGCCTTCTTGGATGCCCGCAGTTCAGTTTGGAATTTAATAGGTAATATAAATTATAATTTGTTTAACGCAAATGCAAGTTTACTTTCAGTAGTGGTATGAGAACATATGCAATATATCTGGAGTGGTTAATGTTATTATACTTAGAATCAACCCTTGTTTCCAATGTCCCATGTTTTTGTATTTTTCCACTTCTCTTCTACTTGTGGAACGTTCACAGTGTTAGTTTTCATTTTATGTGCTCGTGTTTTGTTTGTACAACACTACATACAAATACGGGTGTGACGTGAAACCCTACAACTACAACATCCTCAACCATAGAGCTGCAAAGTCCAGAGAACGATTTGGGCATATTTGTGAGGTAAGTTAAGATGTCGGAATAGTGGGTGAACATTATATTCACATATATAGCACAGAAACAGCCATTCTGCACATAGTAGATGACGCCCTTCAAGCTCTTGACTGCAACAAAACCTGCCTGTTAGTTCTACTCGAACTCTCATCAGCCTTCGATACGGTCAATCACGACAAATTACTAAGAAGACTAGAAAATAGGATGGGTTTATCGGGTAAAGTCCTTCAATGGTTCAAATCCTTCTTGGAAAACAGAACGCAATCGTACATGATCAACAACAATCTCTCCGTTTCCTCCCCTAACTTTCTGGGAGTTCCTCAGGGCTCCACACTATCTCCCATGTTATTCAACCTATACGTCGAACCACTCACCGAGCTACTACAGCAGGAGAACATCTCCTTCCACATGTACGCGGATGACACCCAACTGTACATCAAGATCTCCTCTATCGAAGAGATAAGGACAATGAACATAGCTCTCAAAAAGACAGTCTAATGGCTATTGACCAACTTCCTCAAACTTAACTCTAAAAAATACAGAGTTTCTCCTTATCTCACCCCCTAAGAACTCCACTGAGACAAAGGAATGGATCAAAATTATCACTGCGTTGAATTGCACGCGAACTGTAGTAGACTCCTCCTTATTACTAGGTATCACTCTGGATAAGAACCTCAACATGCAACATCACATCAACTTATTGACTAAAAATGCCCGCTTCCACCTCAGCTATCTCTGAAAAATGAAACCTTTTCTCGAGAATTCCGACCTCAAATCTGCAGTCCAGTCCATAGTTATTTCAAGGCTTGAATACGGATGTACCACCCTCGCTGGACTTCCCAAAAACTCAACCGCCCCTCTAAAAGCCTGTCTCAATGCCGCAGCAAGACTCGTAACAGGGTCTAGGAAATTTGACCACATATCGCCACATCTGAAAGCACTCAACTGGCTACCCTACGAAGCCCGAATCCACCTAAAAATGGCTTGCATCATACCAAGGCGTTACACCACAACACCCCCCAGTACCTAGCCCAAAAACTCACCTTATCTGGAGGAAACAGACCTTCAAGGAGCTCAAACAATCTTCTTCTGAAACCCTCACGTTTCAAAAAGTCTAAAACTTCCAACAGAGCATTCTCCGGGGCAGCGCCAAGGATATGGAACTCTCTTCCACCATCCATCAGAAAAATCTCCTCTATGCCTCTCTTCAAAAAGGAAGCAAAATTATACCTGATGAGCAAATTCCTACCTTAAATCCGCACAACCACGACCCCTGAACTACAACCCCTAACTGCCTCTACCCTTGGGTTACCTGACTGTGAATTGAAGACCTACACAAACTTGAACTGTCTTGCAATGCTCAGAACATTTCTTCCCAATGCTGCCACGTGAAGTGAAAACCTACACAAACTTTGAATGGTTTTACTGCTCAGAACAAGTCCTCTCAAAGCTGTTACTTTCAGAGTATGTCTCTTTGTATGCAATGTTCCCCTTTTGAATGTGTTCACCGTATGCCTTCTGTAAAGCACTCTGATACCCTAGCTTGGGTCTTGTTCGCGCGCTATTATACTTTAAAAATTAATAAATAAATATATTCGAGGAGTGTCAATGCATTTACGAGGAGGGTGGACAGAAAAGGTCCCCTGCATGGCTCGGAAGAGGGCGCTCCCCTGGAGGGGCACAGCAGTGCCTTCTCCTTTTCTGAGCGTGAATACCGTCAGTTCACTGGATGGTGGTGGTAAGAACAGATGATAGTGGCAGGGCACGCCTTTTTACAGTTGTTTTCGGTGTTTTTAAATTGTTCTGTCATTTTTCTATAACCGGGTCCTTTGCTCCCTCCACGTGGGGCATGGGTGATGCTTGTGTGCGTAACTTATGTATATGTAGTAGGATGTGCATGGAGTTTGTGTGTCAGAATGGCTGTAGCAGCACAGGAATCCATTTTAAGTTTTTGCACTGGTGTGGTCTTCTAGTCCCTCCCTCGTTGCTCCCCTCTCCCTCCAGGCTTCTCGTACTTCCATGCTGGTCTCTTCTCCCTCCAGGCCTCTCGTCCTTCCTCTGCTGCTCTCCTCTCCCTCCAGGCCTCTCTTTCTTCCCATCTCCCTCAAGGCTTCTCATCCCTCTCTTGTTGCTCCACTCTCCCTCTGCTTAATTTGAGCCAGTGGTTGCAGCACCCAGGATAATGTGCTGCATGGATAAATACTTATAAGGTCCCAAAGGCGAGACCGATTGCATTGCAAATGCTTGTTTTATAATTTTTTTATGGTGCCATTCTCTGTGTTTTGATTGTCGTGGCATTCTCTGTATTCTGGGTGTTGTGCCTTCTCTGCTTTTTGACCCTCTCTGTCCGTTTCCGTTTTCCTTCCTGCCGCTGCTGCCCCCGCTGCCCCTTCCCACTGAAGATTCCCGCTCCCGCCTCCCAGCTGCGCCTCCCTCCCCCATCCCTATTTAATGGCGGCCGCTGCGAGAGAGTGCAAGCAGGACCTCTGACCTCCTGGCCAGGGACCTGTCCCTCCCTCTGCAGCTCTGCTGCTGTGCCGCTGCTGCTTCCCTGTGCAGTGCTCGGCAATAGCAGGTGTTTGTGCCACTGCCCGGATTGTCTTGTGCACGTTTTCTGCCCCACTGTAGTGTGCCTTGGATTTTTTTTTAAATTATTGTGCCATTCTCTGTGTTTTGATTGTTGTGCCATTCTTTGCATTCTGGTTGGTGTGCCCTCTCTGCTTTTTGCTCTTTTCTGCCCGTTCCAGTTTCCCTTTCTGCCGCTGCTGCCCCTGCAGCCCCTCCTCCCTGCTAATTCCCGCTCCCAGCTGCGCCTTCCACCCCCTGCCCTATTTCATGGCTGCCACACCGCTGACGCGCCAAAGGCACACCAAAGACAAACCCGTCTGCACCCGTCCGGGACTCAACCGTGACCACGCTGGATCTCCAACCACCCCACTACGACTCAGATGCCCTCTTAGCACTCAACCCCGGAAGGAACAACAACTGCCAGCTATCCACGCTGAGCACCACCCACGGCCAGTTCTTCTGCCGTTACTGCCTCCAGACTTTCACCACCGTCCGCACCCCCACGACCACCGCCCACAAGCCGAACGCCAACACCTTCAAAGCCCTGAGGTGCATCCTCCTCAACGTGCGCTCCCTGCACAGACACAAGGTAGAGGTCTAGGACCTCCTCGACACCCTCTCGCCAGATGTTACATTCTTCACAGAGACTTGGACTAACTCCACCTCCGCCCCGACATCGCCACCGCCATCCAGGAGAGATATAAGATGCAGAGGAAGGGCCACCCCAACCATCCAGGAGGAGGACTTGCCATCGCACACAAGAGCTTCCTCCAACTCACTACCTCCAGCTCGAGTGACAGCCCGCCCACCACGAACACCTCCATTTCCAGATCCAGACCTCCCCAGAACGACCCTAAGAGGCCTAGAGACCCCCCGGAACCTCGGACTGCGTTCACCACCATCATCGCCTACCTCGTCTCAACCCACGCCATCGACTCCATGGATCACATACTCATCAGAAACCTCAACTTTCACCTCAACAACCTCTGCGACCCCAACTCCGCCACCCTCCTGGACAACCTTGCCAACCTTGGAATGAAACAACTCGTCACCACCCCCACCCACAAGGCAGGACACACCCTCGACCCCATCTTCGCAGGAGGTAAAAACATCCACTTCAGCCACACCCCGCAACCCCCATGGACGGACCACCACTGCGTACACTTCTACATCAACAAACCCTCGGGTTCAAACCTGCAGCCCGCCCTCCACGAAGAAACTGGAGCAAGATCACAGAGGAGCAGCTCAACTCCACCCTCAATTGCGATGCCCCGCCACCTCGACCAACGCCAACCTCACAGCCAAAGATCTCCAACTGCGCAGATGAGCTTGCACCCCTACACAACCCCAACAAACAGTGCCCCAGAAAGGCCACCTGGTTAACCGCCGACCTCCAAGAATCCAGGCGCACCTGCAGACATCTCGAGGAGAAATGGAGAAACACCAAATCCTCAGAAGATTGTACCACCTACAAGAACGCCATGACAGAATACCACCAATGCATCAGATCCACCAAAAAGACCTTCATCCAGAATAAGATCCTCAGCCCACTCCAGCAACTCCCAAGGAACTCTTCAGCATCATCAACGAATCCACCAAACCCCCCAATGAAACCACGGACATCACCCCCTCCCAGGACCTCTGCAACAAGCTCAGCTCCTACTTCCATTTGAAGATCAAGGGCCTCTACGACAACTTCAACAAACAGACACCTGACTCTAAAACCACTCCATTCTCCAGCAATGCCAACCAGCCCACCATCTCCTCCTAGACCCCAGTCACCACCTAAGACACCGCATCAACCATGAAAGGCATCCACTCAGGAGCCGCCATGGACCCCTGCCCGCATATCTTCCACAGAGCCGCCGCCACCATCACTTCAGAACTACCACGCACCATCAACGCCACCTTCGAAACCTGCATCTTCCCCGACAACTGGAAGTGCGCAGAAGTCAGACCCCTACTCAAGATCCCACAGACCTCAAGAACTACCGACCCATCTCCCTCCTCCCCCTCATGGCAAAAGTCACAGAGAAGACCGTCAACGTCCAACTAATGAAATTTATCGAACAAAACTCCATCCTCGACCCCTCCCAATCCGGATTCCACAGCAACCAGAGCACTGAGACTGCTCTACTCTCCACCACAGACAACATACACACCCTCCTCAACCAAGGACACACCGCAGCTCTGATCCTGCTCGACCTCTCTGCAGCCTTCGAAACCATCTCCAACCGCACACTCACTGCCAGACTCTGCGAAGCCGGCATACGGGAACCACTCTCGACTGGCTCTGCTCCTTCCTCGCCGGCAGAAGCCAAAGAATCAGACTCCCACCCTTTCTCTCCGAACCCACAGAAATAGACTGCAGAGTACCCCAAGAATCAGCACTCAGCCCCACGCTCTTCAACATCTGCATGGCTGCCATCACGGACTCAGCATAATATCCTATGCTGACGAAACCCAGCTCATCATCTACCTCACCAAGGACCCTATCACCACCAGACTCAACTTTCAAGAGGAACCTCCGATCCGCCAACCTCGCCTTGCCCCCACACATCCGCAGAGCAAGAACTGGCAGAAGAACCTACTCCTTCATCGTGGCCAAGACCTGGAATGGGCTGCTGATCAACATCAGGCGTGCCCCTGGCCCCACCCTGCCCATCTTCAGGAAGACCCTCAATGCCTGGCTCTTCGACTGACCGTAGCTGCATCCCTCCCTCCCCCGCCTTGAGACCCTCACGGGTGAGTACTGTGCTTAACAGTTCCCTGATTGATTGATTGGAGACTGGGATTGTATTCATATTTTTTCCTGCTGTTGTGTCCGTTCCTAAGACCTAAGGATCTGCACTGGAGTGCTAATAATCCAAATAGCACTAATGTTTTAGTAAAAGACTCTCACCCACTCTATTAGTGACATGCTTCATCATCAGGTCTCATCTCGGTACACTAGATACCCAGATGGGCTCACACTTGTATATTTCGTGTTGTGTTGGGGAATGTACAGAATAAAAGTACCTAGGAATTACTCTGATTTCCCTTTATTTAGGGAGCCTCTGGAAAGATTAAAAGAAAGATAATGCCACATGATATAATTATCCAAGCATCTTTTGTGTCGTAATGTTTCAGCCGCAATTGAGAGACCTCTCAGGCTTCAATCAATCAATCAGGGAATTGTAAGCGCTCTACTCACCTGTGAGGGTCTCAAGGCACTGAAGGGGTGGGGGGGCAGATCTGTTTAGCCGAAGAGCCAGGTCTTGAGGGTCTTCCTGAAGGTGTTCAGGGAGGGGGCGCGTCTGATGTCTGCCGGTAGCTCGTTCCAGGCCTTGGCTGCAATGTGAGAGAAGCTTTCACACAGACTACTTAATGACCCCTAACTAAACCATGGGTACTTAGATAACTCTCAAATGGCAAGAAGCAGTGAAACATCTGGAGGCCTGACCTGGGCTCCAGGTGTAGCAGGTTCATAATGTTGGAAAGCTTGAATGAGTCCTTCAGGTTACAAAGATCAATGCACATGCAACTGTCAAGAATTCACCTGATGCTTGACCAGCTTTTGTGCAAGAGTCGACAGTGAATGCGGCTGTATTACGGACTGCGGTCTCTTGCATTTCTGCATGACACTTGAATGAATGAATAGTACTTATAGAGCGCAGGGCTACCAAAGGCCTCCCAGCGCTAGAGGCAAGCCACCAGACAATCAAGCAATCAGACAGTTCCGGAGAACAGCAGGGTCTTCAGTTGTTTGCGAAAGATGAGGTGATTGGTCTCCAATCGGATATGATCCGGGAGCTTCTCCTACAGACACTTCCACACCTGGACGCTTCCCAACCCTGCTCATCAAAAACATTCCTTTTGCTCTTGCTTGCCTGAGAATTGGCGGTCACCTGCCCTCCCGGCCCTACAGAGTATAGGATTGCGGACGTTAATTTGTGATACACACAGATGGTGGTTGCCTTTCAGAGGTTTCAGTAAAAAACATGGTGGAGATGAGCTACTCACGAATGGTCCTGGGAAACCTGAGAGATCTGCTGCAGCCACCCATGATAACAGGAGTGCCACTATGAGTGTATCCCTAGTGGCAACACTCTGCTGCAGAACAATGTCGGAAACTTGCAGAACACACATGAGGGCTAGTGGCATATGTCCCCTGCAGAGAAAAACATCCCGTTTGGTCCGAATGATAAAATGAGGAGCAGGATTGCACATGCTTATTGATACAATGATTCTCATGACAATGCCCACGTGTCCTTCATGTGCCGATGCCAACAATTTGTATCACAAACTTAAGAGGTGAATCAACTTTTTCTCCCCTCAAAAGCAAACCCTTCTCCACTGAGAACTCTTGCGTAAACAATTTCCATGTCCAAATTAAATCTTTCTAGATATAACTAACTCCAGAAGCTTGGTCAAGAATGCATCCTTTTCTATCCTCAACCTCCTATCATCCCCTTCAGTCGCTCCAAGTGTTACCTTAGAAAAACAAATGCCTTCTTCCTCTAACTGATCTTCAAAGAGTAGTAGTAGTAGTAAACACAATGTATCGTGATGGGTCTTGTTCAAAGGGGGTGACATAGGTGCGAGTCGAGAGGTAGATGCTGTAAGAAGTCATTCTTATCGCAGTGACTGGATACTCAGGTGTACGCGATTCCATTTTGTGGATCCGCTATCACTACGTGAGAGTTCGATTGAGGAAGAGGACTATGGATGGAGACAATCGTCTGATCTATTCTTGACGCTTGTAACATACTCCACACTGAAACTGAAACTTTGCAATAATATTATCCAACTTCTCATCCTAGTGGAAACCACATCTAACCTTTAAAAAAATATATAAACCTCCTTTAACCGTTTTTGGCCTTTGCATTCTTTACCAGACCAGATACCTACATTTGTTCAGAGGCCAGTAGGTGCCCCATGCTTCTCTCTCTACTGCAGAGTAATTGTTCTCAGCACCTCGGACCACTTGCATTCATTTTTTCCACACCCTGGCGCATATTAACAAGAAAATGCTATAAATAACGCAATGCACGCTCCGCGTGATTTTAATTATCGACGTTTTTTATCGCCCGGTTAGCGCATTATTAACAACGCTCATCACCCAGGCGATAAAAATCCAGCGAAATGCGGGAATATCGCTGGAAAACCAGTGATATTCCTGCAGCGATAGGGAATTCCTAGTTGATAGCCCATGGTGGTCGTAGCTTGACAATCCACCCCCCTTTACACATATAGCTAAGTCTGGAATTTATCAGACGTTAGCTTACAGCGATAACCGGGGTTAGCGCGGGTTTCAATATCACTATAGGTGTCAGGGCATTCATGTTAATACCGTGATGTGCGGTTTGCGAGTTTTTCTCTGTTGTGTTGCCCGGGAACGCCCTCTTTGCATCTCATTAGGGATGCGTGGCACGGCGTAACTGGAACGGGTGCTAGCATGTCCTTGTGAATACTGCGATGGAATTATCGCAGCTTTTCGGCCGAAAACGGCGCAAAAGCGGCGGAAATGGGCTTGATAATATGCCCCCCTGTCTCTTTTGTAGAAGCACAGCTCCTATCTCCTTCACACTGCCATCTGTCACTGTAGTTGTTTCTTCACCAGGCACAAGTGCTTGTAGACACGTGCACATAAGAAATCCTTTTGTAACTTTTCAAAATCGTCCTGACGCGCATCATCCCATTGGAACTCCTCTTTCTTACCTAGCAACTTCCTTACATTAACAGTTATCAGCATCATTTTTTATAAAGGTCCCTTAAACCTCCACCATGCCTACGGATGGAATAGCTTCTTCTTTGGTACTCAGTTATTCCATCTTTATGATTGTGTCTATCAACTCCCTTTTTGGACAGACCTCTGAGCCTGATGTGAGATTTGCAAAAAGTGATTGCCCTCACATGCACCAAATTGACATTTTTGGAATTTCAGCGCTGGCCCAGCCACCATCCACCTATTCAATATTTTGTACTCACATGCCATGTTGTTGCATACTTTCTCCATATTTCAACAAATTGACCTGATAGCACTGAACACCAACAATACCTCCTTACACCGTCACCATCAATCTCTGGAATATCAAAGGTGGTCTAACATGTCCAAATGGTATACTCTTTAATGCATACGTCCCCATTTGAATTCGGATTTAGAGTAACACCCAACAATTTTTGGGGTACCCATCTGTAAGACCTGGGGTCACCAAGCCCTAAGGGGGTAACGTGACTCGAGCAGCTGGGCACCCCAAGGCTTCTGTGTAAAGCGACCATACAACACACACATCCTCTGAAGCAAGGAACGCACACAATAAGGGACGCCACACTGTAGCATGTATGCAAATAACTCAAATTTATCCGAGCAGTTAAGTGTAAATGCAGTTCCTTATATATATAGATGCAGGTCATGAGATATAAATACAGTTCATGAGATAACAATGCAGTTCATGAGATACCAATGCAGTTCATGAGATAACAATGCAGTTCATGAGATAATAATGCAGTTCATGAGATAACAATGGCATGGCTCACATGGAGTAGCATTGAATTCACCAGCATCATATTCACCAGCACTTTCCCCCGAGGCCCTAAGCCACCTTGGTATATCCTAACCTTGGTTGTAAGGACTGGGGATTGTAGCGCCACCCCTGGGGGCAAGCAGGGACTCGGGGCAGACTTCCCGGGCTTACCGCTACCCCTGGTACCCTTCGCGCCTCAGTGGGCGATTTCCGCACTATACGCGTCAATCTGGCCTGGTACACCTGTGGACAAAGCCTACGATCACAGCACTACTCGTAATAACTAAGCAGTGGACACTTCTGAGGAAAGCCTACGATCCTAACGCTACTCGTAATAACTAAGCATTGGACACTTCTGGGTAGAGCCTACGATCATAGCGTTACTCGTAACATCTATGCATTGAACACTTCGGAGCAGAGCCTGCAAACATAGCGCTACTCGTAACATCTAAGCATTGAACACTTTAGAGCTGAGCCTGCGAACATAGCGTTACTCGTAACATCTAAGCATTGAACACTTCAGAGCTGAGCCTGTGAACATAGCGCGACTCGTAATTTATCAGACTGAAGCACTTGTGAGCAGAGCCTACAACCACAGCGCCGCTCGTAATATACCAGAATGAAGCACTTCTGAGCAGAGCCTACAACCACAGCGCCACTCGTAAGGTGCAAGCATCCGGCACTTCAGGGCAGTTCACGGAGCACAACGGTACTCGACAGTCTCGTAGGACGGGGCAATCCCTCGGAGGGGTGTCACAGTCCTGGGTGAACAGGGTAACTCCCACGGAGGGGAACCAGGGTCTCAGGGTGCGGTGCTGCTCCCGGTCGGTAGGGGGTGCACCGGGGTCCTTCCCAAGCCTCCCAGCTTACCTTGATCTTGACGTCTTGAGGCGTCCAACCCCAGCTCCGGACTCCGTAGTCGATTCTTCCACGACGGGGGCAGGCCACGGCCTCACGCACCTCCTCCAGCAGCTGCGACGGCAGCGACGGGGCCCCGGGCTTCTCCGCGGGCCTCGACACGATGAGGGGGCACACTTCAGGCTTCCGGGCCGCGGCGGTGAGCGCGCTCTAGCCCCCGCGCCAGGGGGGGGGGGGGGGGTCAAATTAAGCGGAGAGTTCCGCGCTCGACGGGGCTTGCTGCAGGGGATCCCAGGCCAGGTCAGGGAGCGCAGGGGTCACAGCGCTAATACCTGGTCGATCCCCAGCAATTCCACAATCAGCTTGGCATATGGTTTCCGTGTTCAGATTTTGACACAAAGTCTCAGCATTCAGTTTCAGCATGCGGTCGTGTCATGAGGGTTCAGCAATCAGTTTCTGCAATCAGTTGCTATATGAAGTCTTGATGGCGCAGATGTCTCTGGCGCCCTTGGGGGGTTCTGTTCCTGGGGGGTAGGGATTGAGTTGGCGACAAGGTCCTTCCTAGTCAGGCTGGGCAGAGGTTCCCTGGGTCCTCCTACTGCTGGGCAAGATCAGTGGGCTTTACAGGATCCCTCACTCACTTAAGAGCCAGCACCTAAATCCTGTCACTCTCAGAGGCATAAGTCCCTGGCTAGGCCCTACCGCCTATAACTCCTGCGTGGATTCTCCAGCTCTGCTTTACCCCACTGGCCAACTGACTAGAAAATGTTCCCTCCCTCACTTAAGTATGCCTAGGTCAGGTGACCTCTATCCAAGGCGGCAAAAGTAAAAACCACACCTCCCTTCTAGAAGGTTCCAGCACATTCCAGGAGCTTCCCCATTCTACCTATGGGACAAAAAAGGCGGGCTGGTGTCGCAACATTGTTGTGGGGTCCCAGCCAGCTCCTGGCAGCTAGGGTGCTACTAATGAAGACCACTCTGCAGTAGCAGGGGCCTGTGGCAGCCATCTTGGGAGAAGTAAAAACGAAAAAATTCAGGGAAAAGGGCCAAGTCCAACACCATCCAATTAAATCATTACTCTTAACTGAAACATAAACTTTTGATATCTATCTTGTAATTCTAGACATGCCTCAAAATATCCCAACATTTTTATAGGAATCCTCCCATAACCCCCGGTTTCACATCTATTTTATGTACTTTCACATTGTTCTCAAATGTTTTCTTAAACATGTTTTTAAAACAATCAACAAATGTGAACACTAATCACATTTCATCAATTATTGCCATGTTACTAGAATGCAATGGACTTCTTCCATAATTTTTTCCATTGCAAGGGAGGCGTCGGACTGAGGGCTCGATGCCCCGACATGTCCTTGACCCGTGTGTCTGATGTTTGCTTTGATTCAGAGTTTTCTGGTTCGGGACCGGAGTGAGGGGCTCTGGTTGTTACGGTGGCTCCAGCATGGCCCGCTCTGTCTTGTTTCCTCTGTTGATGGAGATGAATGTGGGTCTGGAGTGGTGGTTTCCATTGGTTCCGTCAACCCTGAGATTTCCGAGTCTACAGTTGCCGTCGCTGGCGAGGTTGTAGTTGATGGCTGGCCGGTTGAGCGGGGAGGCTTGTGTTGCAGGGTCTGTCTGCTTCTGTCTCCTTTTTTGTGCAGGCATCTAGGTGATTGTCGACCAGGTCTTCTTATGCTTGGCTTTGAAGGACGTTTCAGGCTTGGTGTGACTGGAGGCAGGTAGCTCCACTTTCTCTGCCTCAGGTGCTGGAGTTTCTTCAGGATAGTTTTCAGTTGGTCCTCAGTCCTGCCACTCTTAAGTTGCAATGGGTGACGATTAAGGCTTTCCGGTCCCCTTGCTGGGTTTGGTGGACGATTAGGGTCTGGTCTCTTGAATCTTCTAGAGGTTTGCCAATCTCCGTCCCGTCCCATCCCTGCAGGCTCTTCAGTATTC
Source organism: Triturus cristatus (assembly GCF_964204655.1). NCBI lineage: Eukaryota > Metazoa > Chordata > Amphibia > Caudata > Salamandridae > Triturus > Triturus cristatus. Next base: position 48,110,103 of record NC_140589.1, read on the forward strand.
TTCTTTTGAGCCTCTGACATCTATAGGGCTATGACTTTTGACCTGGAAAGTGTTTTTTTCTGGTGGCGGTAACCTCTGCTCACCAGTTGGGTAAGCTAGGCTCCTTGTATTGTCTGTCTCCTTTCTTTCATGTGTTTGATGACAGGATTGTTCTTTGGTTGGGCCCTGGCTTTGTGCCCAAAGTGAATTCTCTGTTTCATCGTCAGCAGGAGGTGATACTTCCAATGACTGATTCTTAGTCTCCTGAGGAAGTGGCCCTTCACTTGCTGGATATGCGTAGGGCGGTTCTGATTTACCTGGAATGTGTGAAGGAGTTCTGGGTTTCCTCCTTTTTATTAGTGAACTTTGGTCCCTCCCAGAAGGGGGAAAAGCCTTCTACTCAGACCTTGAGCAGGTAGATCCACTTTTGCTCGCTTATAAGCAGTGTGGTTTGTCCTCTTCTATGGGAATCCAGGTTAGGTCTACTGGGGGCATGCCCACTGCTGTTGCGAAACTCCAGGGTGCTTCTTTACAAGAGATCTGTTGGGCTCCACTTGGGCAGTGCTTTCTACCTTTGTGTCCCATTATTGGGTTCTTCAGGGTCCCAAAGTGCCGTACTTTTTGGGTTCCAAAGTGCTGGCTTCTGTACTGTAAATTGTGTTCCTTTTCCAGTGGATTAAACTTATGTTTGCATTTGCTGTGCAGTTGTCCTAGTCTTTTTTGTGGCTTTGGTACATCTCAATGTGAGATTCATCATGGCGAGACGGGAAAAGGAGGTAATGCTGCGATTACTTACAGGTAATAGCCTTATTCTGAGTCCTTCTCTCTCCGTGATGAGTCAGGCTCTCCCTCCTGCTCTACCGACCAGTCCAACTGGGTGGTGTTTGGGCTTGGTACGGAACAGGTAGTGAGGAGGGTGTTTCATACTTTGGGAAGGGTTGTGAATGGAGGCACAGGGCCCTCAATGTCTGATTCGTCACAGCAAGAGAAGGACTCAGTAATGCTATTACAGGTTAGTAATCACAGCAGTCCTATTTCTCTTGACCTAGACCAGAAAAGGCCTCAAACACCTTCTGTCCTTCTGCACATAAGCAGTGCAACAACAAAGACTATTTCCATCCTGCACTGAAGTTTGTCCCACAAACCCAGGAATGATTTCCAAAAACATTGCTCCACCATAGCAGTGGCACCGCGTGTGCAGGCAAAAATGGAGGCGGTGTCACATTCTGCATGTTTCAACCCCTAATGTATGAATTTTCCTCAAATAAAGTATAAATCCTTTACAGCTCTTCCTTACACCCCACACATTTTATCCAAGTTTATAAATGACCCAAAAGGGCTCTCTGCGCTTCAACTCACCATACGCAGTTTGAGTCTTGGCTGCCAGAACTCCCTTCATGTCTGTTTGTCACAGGTTTTCATCTCGATAAACTTGCTTTATGCCTCTTTGTCAATTTCATCAACACTAGCATATTGTATGTTGAAGTGTTTTTCTTCCTCTCAGTAATCATCACCAAATTGTGAAGTCAATGTGTCAACAGTGTGTTGTTGTGGGTGGCTCTACTTTGGAACGCATAATTGGAATGCGTTTCAATGGCATTCTACAAAAGAATTACTTTTTTTAGTAAGAAACAGGAGCGGCTGGTAACATATAAAAGCGGCGAGGCGAGCAAAGAGCCACACTGCATCCCAAAACACATGTAAATAAAAAACACGAAGGCAAAATAAAAGCACTTGCACACACTACCATTATAATAAAAATAAAAAAATGCACTAACCTGGGCTGGGTCCTCTGTGTCCTTGCAGTCCGTGGCTCCGACAGGGACCAGTGGAAGAGGAAACTTCCCTGACCAATCCAGGCGCTGCTCTCATGCTGCACGAGAACAGCGCCTGGATTGGGTGAATGTACACAACAATAGGGCAACCCACTAAACCCCAAGGGATTGGGTATACTAACTAGACACAAGAATAAACCTTGAGGATTTATTTAACTTATTTTTATCAATTGGATCGTCACCGAAGTGAACATTATTTAAAGGAACTCAGACAAGACCACAATTCATTCTTTTTGTGTTCTTTTTATATCAAAAATAAATCTTTTTTTAGAGTGTTTCAACACTTTTCATTAATCAAGTATAGAAACTTCATTCAATTTCACCATTGGCAACCAAAACCACTGTCTTGTTTCACAATTTAGGCAGTAGTCATTGACACTTTTACACAGATATGCACCTAACACAGTTGGTCATATGACATTAAACCAATTTACACATTTGTAATGTATGCAACACAACACATGAAAATTATTTTTGTTGAAGAAGTGTCACAGCGTCGACGTTTCGGTCTCTTAAACTTCAATTTCTGAGACCATCATCAGGACTCAAGTTGCACTTCGTATCTATCATAGAAATATACATAAATTACTAACGTTTTAAATCATCTGAGCTTATCAATTATTATTGTCACTACACTGAAGGAAAACAGATGTCTCCCATTGAGACCACCCAATAAAAATATAATATACGTGTCAGTCCACCTAGTGACCCAAAACACCAACCAAGTAACACCAAACATGTGCCGTGAAGTAAACAATGAAGTGTATAGTTTCAACCACAAATAATGTCTACCAAAAAGATGTCAAATAACAACTACGTCTCCCTCTATCAAAAACAGATACACTTACTTAAACTTTCATGTGAAGCCTTAGGCTCACGTAATCCAATTCTCTATGAGAGTGCTCAATCTACAACAGAATCGAAAACAGAATGGAAGTCCTAAGTCTCTTCACAGGACCTATTTCAGAAAGAAAATCAGTAAACATGCTATCTGGCAGTACTTACATACAGCGACAACCTTCGTCTGCGCTTATGTACTCTGAAATAAAATAAACCGGGTCAAACCAAGATCATCACCTACTCTTCTATGGAGGTTGTAGAGCCCTCCCAAGAAAGGCGCTTACTTCGTCTCCACCAAGTCAGCTCTCTTCGTACCGCTCGCCCAACAAATCCGAGAAGCCACGACCCCCACGTGTGGGAATCATTTAAGCGTAAGCACCCTCGCAAACCGCCTTGGCTCAATGTTAAATGTGGCGGCCATCTTTGAACGGAGTCATCTACTCCGATATAGCAAGGTAAATTCAATATTTCCTCGACTAGCATCATAAACTTCTCTATTTTGAATTTAATGAACAACACAAGTGTATACAAAATTAATAACAGTCACATACTATACCTTTCGCACGAAATGTTAAACATCACCATTTTAAGGTTAAGAGTAATTGTAACGAGGATTTGGGCACCCGGATATCAAATAAGGCGCCATTCTATGGAGAAATCCTACTCGTATGTGATATGACCTAGACTCAGAAAACGTCATAGAGATCAGTCAAATCCGAAGTGAATAACATCGGCCATCAATCAATAAAGCCAGTCAGGCACAACCATGTCCTCGGACCCACGAAGTGTCCTAAATTTCACAAAACAATGTTCTAGATGACACAATTAGGAACATATCTCGTTAGAGACTATTAACACGATGGAACTAATTATTAAACTCAATCCTGAGTAGTGAGAATATCAGCCATGGTCATATTTGTATATAGACTGGCGAACTCTATCCTGGCCTAGTAATTGACTTGTTGCCACACCATAAACCGCATAGTAGTCAGGGTTCGAACTAATGACTCCAGATACAGCTACACTCATTCGTTATCTAACAAAAGAGCCTGAGCACAGAAGTATTGATGTATATCGGAAATACAAAACAGAGGAAACTCCATAATTTACAGAGTGGCTAGAGTTTGCCATTCAATATAAGAGTTCAATCCCTGCTCAACAGTTTTAGCTGACCAGATCCACCTGTTTTCCTTCATTGTAAGGAGACGATCAACATTTTGTCTGCGTTTAGTGTTTTTTACATTTTCTAACACAAACCACTTCATATCAAGAGGGGTGTGCCCCTTTTCCATGTAATGTTCCACCATGGGTGCTGTTACAATCTTGCACCTAATACGCGATTGATGTTGAATAATACGTTTTTTCACTTCCTGTGTAGTTTTGCCAATATAATAAAGGGCACAGGGGCATTCTATACAGTAGATCACATTCCTAGTAAGACAGTTTGTATGCTGTCGTAATGCCCATTCTTTTCCATTCAAGACACAGGATTTTACCACTGATGTTGTGGGGCAAGCTGCGCAATGTCCACAGGAATGGTGGCCCATTATGGGCGGAAGTCCCCATAAATTAGTCAAAGTGGTGGGAGCTGGTTCTTTATATGCCTTGACAAGGGAATCTTTTAGATTCCTTGCCCTTTTGAATGCAAAACGAGGTGTTGTCAACTGGGGTTCTACCTTTTGAATCAGATGCCAATTTTTGGTTACTATCTTCTTGATCGAATTGGATTCAGTTCCAAAAGTTGTGACACAGGTAATAACCTCTTGTGTGGATACCAATTTGTTCTTTGTTTCCAATAGTGCTTGTCGATCATAGTACCAAGCTCTTTTGAGAGAACGTTTGACCAGTCTATATGGGTAGCCTCTCATCCCCAATTTGTACTGTAAGATTTTGGCTTCTCTGAAATAATCCTCCCGTTTGGTACAGTTCCGTTTGATGCGAAGGAACTGTCCAAACGGGAGGTTATCTCGTAGGTTACGTGGGTGATGACTGGAATACTTAAGCAATGTATTCCTTGCTGTCGGTTTAGTAAATAAACTAGTAGACAAGTTGCCGTCATCATTCCAGATTCGCAAATCCAGGAAATTGACTGCCTGTACATCATAGTCCATAGTAAATTTTAGGTGGTTATTCTGTTGGTTGATCCAGGACAGGAATTCGTGTAATCTGTCAACGGAACCCTCCCATATTAAGAATACGTCATCAATATAACGGAGATATTTTTTTATCTCTTTCTCAAAAGGGTTGTTATTATAGATCACCTTCTCTTCAAATGCGGCTACATATAGATTCGCTATATCCGGAGCAAAAATTGCGCCCATAGCGACTCCCTTCACTTGGGCATAGAAATCGCCATTGAAAATGAAGTAGTTCTGTTCAAGTGCAATTCTTGCACATTTAACGATGAAATCTGACGGTACCTGGTGTGGGCGGGCTCTCTGTTCTAATACAGTATTAATCACCTCTAAGGCCTCACATTGGGGTATATTAGTGTACAAGCTTTCTATATCCATCGTCACGAGGATATTATGATGTTTATCGAAAGCTTGTCCCTCCACGTCCACAATCACTTGTGTACTGTCTCTTGTGTAAGATTTTGTCAACACTACAAACGGTTTGATGAAGAAATCTGTATATTCGGCCAGAGGTTGTAAAATAGATTGACAGCCAGCCACAATAGGTCTTCCCGGGGTTTTTTTGTCATCTTTATGTATTTTAGGCAGCGTATAAAACGCTGGTATGGAAAAGTCATTTTTATTCAGGTAATCAAATTCCTTGGGACTCAACCAAAGGTTGTCACGTCCACTCTTTGTCAGATCCAGGATCTCTTTTCTGATCCTGTCAGTGGGGTCTTTTGCTAATTTCACGTAATGGGTGATGTTATTTAGTTGACTCAAAATTTCAGCATCATAATCAATTTTATCCTGTATAATGATACTGCCGCCCTTGTCAGCAGGTTTGATAATAATATCATCCCTGCCTGCAAGGGTTTTCAATGTAAGATGTTCGTCTTTTGTAAAATTATATTTTACATATTGTCTGTCTTTGAACATTTGGTCAATTTCCATCAATACTATGTTTTCAAAAGTGACTAATTCTTTGGGAATCAAATTAGTTGGTGGATAGAAAGTTGAGGGACAACGTAGACCTGTAACACTATTCTGTGTAACAAAAGGAGTTTTACTGAACATGTACTTCAGACGAATAGTTCTGAAAAACTTGTGTAATTCAATTTGTGTTACAAACATATCATTTCTATTAGTAGGAACATACGATAGCCCATGACTAAGCAACTCGATCTCTTTACTGCCGAGTTCATGTTTCGATAGATTAAATATGGGAACTACCTCTAAGTTCTGATGATTATGCCTACTCATTGTAGTTGAACTATCAGTAACCCTTGGCTCTACCATTCGTAATATGTGTTCCTGGTCTGTCGAAATCCCGGAGTGTACTGGTTCCTGAACCACCCTCTCCTGGTATTGCGTGTTCTGCCTCTTTGTGGGTGTGTGCCCCTTCCTAAAAAAGACGACGATGAAGTGGTCTGGTTTTGTCCTCTGCCGTATCTATAATTAGGAGTACCTCCACGGCTGTTATTCTCATCTGAACTGGAAGAACCAGTATCAGAGAACGTTGTGTGTTTGGGTACCCAATTAGATTGGTTAGGATTCTGTTGGAAAAAATCTTTTTTCAAAAATGGATAGGTCCGTTCTCTAGAGTAGTTCTTTATATCTTTTTGCAATTTTTCTGTCTTTTTGAGTATATTATTTTTCTGAAAATCAGAAATAATAGTCTCTAGCTTTTGCAAAAATTCTCGAGCATCCGTTACTGTAGTATCCTCTAGAATCTGTTTTTCCAAATCTGCTATCTCTGCTTTCAGCTTATCTATATGTTTTAAAGCTGTTTCTATGCTAAGAACCATCCAGCTTCGTGAGCATTTGTTTGAAACAAAGCTGAACCCTACTTTGAAGTCCTCATCATCCACAAAAATGACTGGAATTTTCCGTACTTGTAACCCCACCGGGATTATATTGTTATTCAAACAGTCTGTAAGGAATTTGGCATGTAATTCTGTTCTTATAAGTTTCTTATGTAGCCTTTCTAAATTATTCCTTAATGAGGTCTGTTGGATATTCTGAGTATTCCCACCGCTAGAGGGACCTAGGAGAGATGGTCCTCCTGCGATCTTTGCTATATATTCATCTGAGTATGTAAGTGTTTCTTGTTCTGACATCGGGGAGCAGTATTAGTGGTTAATCGCTGACTAATGCTTTCTGTCAAAACAATTTTAAAAAACAACAAAAGATTTCGTTACAAACAATTTATGAAATAACCTTCAATGTGACAACAATATAAGTAATCAAAAACAACCACTTTTTCAAAAGGGCCCTTGCAGAAAGTTCTGCTCTTACAAATGTACACAACAATAGGGCAACCCACTAAACCCCAAGGGATTGGGTATACTAACTAGACACAAGAATAAACCTTGAGGATTTATTTAACTTATTTTTATCAATTGGATCGTCACCGAAGTGAACATTATTTAAAGGAACTCAGACAAGACCACAATTCATTCTTTTTGTGTTCTTTTTATATCAAAAATAAATCTTTTTTTAGAGTGTTTCAACACTTTTCATTAATCAAGTATAGAAACTTCATTCAATTTCACCATTGGCAACCAAAACCACTGTCTTGTTTCACAATTTAGGCAGTAGTCATTGACACTTTTACACAGATATGCACCTAACACAGTTGGTCATATGACATTAAACCAATTTACACATTTGTAATGTATGCAACACAACACATGAAAATTATTTTTGTTGAAGAAGTGTCACAGCGTCGACGTTTCGGTCTCTTAAACTTCAATTTCTGAGACCATCATCAGGACTCAAGTTGCACTTCGTATCTATCATAGAAATATACATAAATTACTAACGTTTTAAATCATCTGAGCTTATCAATTATTATTGTCACTACACTGAAGGAAAACAGATGTCTCCCATTGAGACCACCCAATAAAAATATAATAAACGTGTCAGTCCACCTAGTGACCCAAAACACCAACCAAGTAACACCAAACATGTGCCGTGAAGTAAACAATGAAGTGTATAGTTTCAACCACAAATAATGTCTACCAAAAAGATGTCAAATAACAACTATGTCTCCCTCTATCAAAAACAGATACACTTACTTAAACTTTCATGTGAAGCCTTAGGCTCACGTAATCCAATTCTCTATGAGAGTGCTCAATCTACAACAGAATCGAAAACAGAATGGAAGTCCTAAGTCTCTTCACAGGACCTATTTCAGAAAGAAAATCAGTAAACATGCTATCTGGCAGTACTTACATACAGCGACAACCTTCGTCTGCGCTTATGTACTCTGAAATAAAATAAACCGGGTCAAACCAAGATCATCACCTACTCTTCTATGGAGGTTGTTGAGCCCTCCCAAGAAAGGCGCTTACTTCGTCTCCACCAAGTCAGCTCTCTTCGTACCGCTCGCCCAACAAATCCGAGAAGCCACGACCCCCACGTGTGGGAATCATTTAAGCGTAAGCACCCTCGCAAACCGCCTTGGCTCAATGTTAAATGTGGCGGCCATCTTTGAACGGAGTCATCTACTCCGATATAGCAAGGTAAATTCAATATTTCCTCGACTAGCATCATAAACTTCTCTATTTTGAATTTAATGAACAACACAAGTGTATACAAAATTAATAACAGTCACATACTATACCTTTCGCACGAAATGTTAAACATCACCATTTTAAGGTTAAGAGTAATCCTCGTTACAATTACTCTTAACCTTAAAATGGTGATGTTTAACATGGCCCGCCCTACAGAATGGGAATGTTTGTGTCTCTTCAAATGGAAGTCGCATCAAAAATAATGTGCAGCCTCCTATTTTTACAATTGTACCACATTCATTAGGAGGCACAGTGAAAGCTCGGGTGTTTTATTTGTTTACTTATATATTTTGCACTTTTGTGTGGCACGAACCAGACCCAGTAGAGGAGCAGACTGACTTACATAGGAAGAAATGAGCCAAGATATTACTTGTTTTATCCAGCCACATTGCAGCTGAATATAGGGGAGCCGTCTAGGCAAAGCGACACCCCAGTACTTCATCTGAAAACTTATTCCAAGCCACCAAGGAACAGGAATAAAAGGATCAGCTTCTCTCCACTGATTCATGGAATTTAGGATTCAAAATATCTATTTGACTTTGGACAGGTTCTCACTCAGAGTTCATGTGTGGAATTAGCCTTAAGAAAGTCAAATGCATGTGCTTTTTGAAGACACCATGGAAGGTGTTTACCCTGGACACTAGGAGCAATTGAGATCTTGGACTCGGTCCTCTCTGCTGCTTCACCTCCAAACGTTTTGCCTTCACCCCTCCTGTTTTCTGAACCCGCTTTTGAAGGCTTTTAGGACTCTGTGCACTTCACCACTTCTAAACTGTGCTAAAGTGTGTAGTCTAAAGAATTGTATTTTAAGACCCTCTTTAATGGTAAAGTTTGATTTAAGTCACAATTCTGAAAATGCTACCTTGGGAAAGTTGCTATTTTCTTGTCCCAACCACTTGGGGCCTGTACCCTGGGTCGCATGAACAGGTGTAAATGTCAGTTGGCCTTTGTGCGTTCCTTCCAGACAGTGCCACAAAGAGGGACTGGGTGTTGGCAGGACGGGCCTGGATAGGTGGGGTGGAGCTGTCACCTACTACACTTGCACTTTAACAGGGGCTGCCTCCTTCACTCACAAATAACTTTACCCCAGATATCCTAGGACCAGGGAAGGGAGTAAAGAAATTCCAGAACTATCTGTGAGGGGAAATCTCCAGAATTGTCTCCACTTCAAAGCTTGCACCAAGGCGCAAAAGGACCATCAGATCCACTCCTCAGTACCCTCTTGGACCCGTGGATACTACAGAAGAAGGACTGCCCAGCTGCCAGAGGACTGCCCTGCTGCTTAAAGCCTGCTCTGCCCTCTGAGAAAGAAGACTGGACATGCTTCATTCATACCCGTCAGAGTGACTCCGAGGGTCAGATGGATGACCTCCTGTTCTCTTCCCTCCAGGGACACATGAAGCTCCAGAGGCCCCCCTGCAACTGCCTGCTCACCAGCAGGTCAGGGCACTGGGCCTGCCTGGATCTGCACTGGACCTCCCTGAGCCCTGCTGGCTTCTGCTGGAGTGAGTCAGTTACTGATCCCCAAGTCATGCCTCCCCAGGTCCAGGACCCTTGATTTGCATCAGAGAGAACTCTGCATGGCCTAACTGAAGGTTCCATCAAAACAGGCGTGAAGCGACGTGAAGCCCTGCAAACTATTGCTACACAGCTTCATCGGAACTGACACCGAGCGATGCAAGCACTGCAAAGCCTCTCCACACAGCTGCAAGCTTCATCTGATGCAAGACCATGCAAAGCCTCAGCTCACAGCTTCATCGGAACCAAAGCCGGCAGCCACGGCCCGTATAGGGCGTGTTAGCGGGGCGGTGATGTGGGGCGGGGGAGGGACAGGGTGGGGGGTTGTAAAATGCGGCATACGGCCGATTTCAGGTCAGTTCCGAAAAAATAAAATAAAACGAATTTCGTTGCGCGCGCTGCATCGCCAAATGCCACATTTTACAACCCCCCACCCTGCCCCTCCCCGCCCCCCTAACACGCCCTATACGGGCCGTGGCTGAAAGCCGGGCAATGCTGTTCAAACCTCAGTGGTCCAACCTTGGTCCTGTGCCCAGACTGTGCTCCACCGCTGTTGTCCTGAACGTGTGACTTTGTACTGGTCCAGTGTGACCAGATATTCTCAGTTCAGTGTGACCAGATATTCTCAGTTGGCGCTTCCCGCCTGTGAGAAGTTGGCCTGATATATGCTGTCCATTAGTTATAGTGGGCACCTTGTATCAGTCCAAACAAGCCCTTATGGTGAATAGGTTAAAGACAACCTTTATTTAAAGCTATCCTAGTGGTAGCTATGGAGAGCAGCCTTCAGGCTAAGTCTTGAAGGAATGTAAAGCAGCTTGTTATACCAGTCTATAATCTCTTGAATGACCAAATGAAAGGACAACCACACCAGGTATATATTTAAAATATATGTATTTAAGATATAACACACCCCTCTAGTCTCTTTATGAGACTGGAGTTCGAAGTACTTAATTTACAAGTTAGCAATCAACAGTAATAGCACAAATACACGTTTGGGCCCTAGGGGCGTACCAAACCATATACCAATAAAGTGGTATAAAAACCACGACTGAACTAGACACAAGGCCTAGAGCCTATAGAATCGCTGTGACCCCAAGGAACCACCCAAGGTAGTGACACAGGGGACCCACGGGGGCCATGTGCAGTGTGTGAACACAGCCGCGGGTTCCCGTTAGCTTCATTGGGCAATGTTGCGGTTGGAAATTTAAAGATTAGGGACACTTAGGAATGAGTCAGGACCAAACCCTTTTGGACTTAGGAAGTTCTAGGGATAGCACCCACAGGAGCACCGGAGTACTCGTGTTACCTCACCCAGGGAAGCCGGGTGCATAGGTGTCTTTTGGTGTCGGGTCGCGTCGTCGATTTCAATGGAAGCTGGCGAAGAAGTGCTGCTGCCGTGAAGAGAAGTGTCCGAAGCAATCCAAGCCTGGATCTAGGATGGAAGGAACCTGAAAGCATAGGGGACAGAGTCTGGGTCACTTGCCAGTGACCAAGGGCACGACAGACCAATGCCCACAGATGTCGGGTGCTTCAGGTGAGTTGACCGGTGTCTTGACTCTTCAGCCACGAGGTCCAGGAGGTGCCGATGACAACCAGGAGCTGGATTCAAGCTGTGTCACAAAGTTTGTCGAGTGCTGCGGTGTCGGCGACCAGATTGGACCCAACACGCCTTGGCAACGGCAAGTCACTTGGAATCGGAGAAAGGACGTCGGTTCAGACCAGCAAGGTCTTGGGGACTCACCCAGTGAGGGTAAATCAGGGCACGTCTGGAACAACTAGTAAAGCCCAATCAGAAGAGAAGTTGTCTTCGTGGGGACCCACTAGCCAACGGGCTAGCGATCGCGAAGGAGCCTAGAGCGGTCGCACTGGAAACTGGCCCACGGTCACTCATGGAGTGGAGGCCAGAAATTTTTGGTGCAGGAGATGCTCAAGGCTGGGGCTACTCAGAGCCCAAAGCACAACTTCGAGGAATACCAGGAAGATGATGGTGTTGCAAAAGTTCATGGTGTCCAGGGGTCATGGTTCCACGTCACCCACGATAGCCACGGGCCTCAGCTTTGCTGTGGACTCAGGGTAGCCTCGGGGAAGTCTGGAAATCCACCTCTGATGATGCAAAGACTTCGGCGTCCGGCGGGAGCTTCAGCGATGCAGACCGTTCAGTTGCTTCTTTGGTGCCTGCCAAGCAGGGGAGTCACTCCTTGACCCCAAGGGAGATTTCTTCAGTCTTCTAAGCAAAGTAGAACATCGAAGGTCCAGGATATATATTGCAAAGTTTCGTCCAGGGTAATCTAAAGTCGTAAGGACTGGGTTCCTATACTTATACAAAGTTTGGGGATTGGACATACTCTAGGGACCCACCTATGGGAGGGTTCGGAAAGAGGGGTGGTTACACCCATTTGCTTTGTCCAGTTTCGCGCCAGAGCAGGGGCAGGTAGCCCCTGCAACCGGTTTGAACTGGACTATGCACAGGGACACCAAGTGTGCCCCCAGTGCAGGACTTCAAAGCACCAGAGAGTGCTCCCGCCCAGCCCCAATACACATTTGCCTGTCTGGGGAGGTGGGTACACCTCCCTGGGACAGGCAACCTATTGTCCAGGCCTCCCCTGCTGGAGTTTCGGTCAGCAGCAGGAGGCCAGACCCGTGTCTGTGGCAGAGGCATCCATTTTGTGATGCCAGGGCTATAGAAAGTCCTACCGGGTTAGACCAGTGTGAACATGTCTCTCCCTCTAGAAGGGTGGAATGCTACCCCCGCCGCCAAAACTGGCGGGGGGGGGGGGAGGTAGTATTCCAAAGCATTTGACACCAAACACGACATGTTTCCGTGCAGCCATCCCAAAGTTAGCATTTACCGCAAGGTTATAATGCACTTAAGAGTATATGGTCTGGCTGCACCAGAAACAGCATCAGAGGAGGTACTCTGAACACTGCAGAGGGGCTCTGCTCATGCAGGGACACCCTCTCACATAAAAACCAAGCACTCTGCCTTCAGGATTCTTAAGGCCTGCCATAGGAGTGACTTATAGGTTTTATATGTGTGTGCAATGGTAGTGATATAGGTAGCCTATACCACTGTAAGGGGTGCAAGCACCTCCTTACCCAGGCTGCAGTAGCAGACCTGTGGTGCCATTTTGGAGTGCTTCCCAGGGGTGGCATAATACATGCTTCAGCCCCTGGTAGGCCTCTGAGGTACCTATGACCTAGGTACTTAGTATACCATATACTAGGGGCTTATAAGGTGCTCCCGAATCCAATTAGAAATGTACCTAATGTACATGGAAACCATTTTAGAGAGGAAGCAGGTAGGCTGGGGTCCTGATTAGCAGGGCCACAGCCAGACTAAGGTCGAAAAACAGTGAAACACCAGCAAAAAGTGGGGGTACCCATGTGAAGCAGATCCTACTCTCCTACACCGCCTTTTGGCGCTACTTTTATTGAAATCTTCAAAATTACATAGCTCTAGTGCTACTGATTGGATTTTTGTTGTTTTGGTCTCAAATTCTTTTATCAAATGACAATCTATTTTTCTAAGTTGGTTTGGGGTTTTTTGTGCTGGGTTTTCACTTTATTACTGCTTTTGTACTGTAAAAATACTTCAAACATTGCCTTGAAGTTAATCCTGACTGCTTTTGTACCAAGCTACCAGATCGTTAAGCACAGGGTAATTTAGTGACTTTTTGTGGCTCAACCTTACAATTATTGTGGCTGTTGCTTGAGTGGGGTTTCACCCCCCACCCCAAACAATAATCCAGTTTCTCACATGAGTTCCTTGCGAAACCTTGTCATAAAGGTTTGGATTTTCTGAAGAATTGAGTTTCAAGTCGAACCCTGTCGAAACTCCTAGCTTCTTGGACACGCACCATATTTCCCATGGGCAGTTCAACACTAACCTATAACTCACCCTAATAATCTCATCCTCTCAAGAGCTTTAAATTGAAGCATCAAATTCCCTTTCGATACCCTGATGGAAAATAATAGTTTTATAAGCTGTGCTCTGGCCAAGTGGAAAACTGAAAATGTCAAATAGATAAATTTCCTTGAACAGCAATTTGAGCTTCCACTGGACTTTCATCTGTAAACGGACAGTAAAAGTATATAAAAACTTTGCATTTCAAAAACCAGCAATGGCAAAGACAATCAATCTGGCCTTTTTCTATTTGAGGGTGTTTGGCATACTGAGACATAGTTAGTCATAGAGATGCATACACTGACCCTCATACTTAGAGAATGGCCACCAAACGCTGACTGCCAATGCAGTGTTTGTGGAGACTACAAACTAAGAATGTACCAAAGGGTGCTATGATGACCCTGCTCTCAGGGTCTAGTCTCACCATGAAAGCCATGGGCTTCTGGGCACACGTAGTCAGGTAAACGGTGTTTGATACTGAAAGGAAGCTGCAGGGCAGGTTTGTAAGGGTGGACGCATGATTTAGATGCGGCAACTGGCTCGATCAGTGGTGTTAGGAAAAAGAGAGCCGTGGGCCGCAATCCTTTGCCAGACCCCTGTTTTCTGCTTGTGGGGTCCCTGGAATGGAGCACTGCTCTGTATTGCAAGTCTCATATTGAAGGCACTGGGCCTTTTAGAACTGGCAGAGGGACATTCTAGGTTTGGAGAGAAGGGAAGCCGTGACCGACTCCTTAGAACTGTGCTAAATGTCCTGTAAGTAGTCTGAACGATAAAGTGATGGGTCTGATTTGAGTGCTGAATTTGAGCAAATTTACTACTTTTCAGTATTCACAAACTGCACTTTTGTAGCAAGTCCAGCACTTCACATGGACAACCACCCGCACTTCAACACCCTCCCAAAGAAAATAATGGAGGTGGGGACTGCTGCCCACGCCCATCCCATGACAGATCGAAGGATCTCAGACACAGACCTGATAAATACTGCATTTTAAAATGAATAAGCACTGCTCTGTGCTTAATCTGAAAAGACAGAATGACAACAACACACACACAGAACCTCTAAGCACAAGCATTTGCAATGCAATAGGTCTCGCATTTGCGAGAGTTTAAGCTATTGGCATTGCAAATGACAATGCCTTTTATCTATCTGTTTTGATAATTAACCTGGAGAGGAAAGTTGGCCGGTCTGCTGAATTAGTTGATGACAGATGTGATGTCAGATAGAGCCAAATAAATGTACTGCTGCAACCTGCTGTATTTTGGAAATGTGGCGGTGAAGCTCGGCCAAGGTGGTATCTTTCTGTAACACATTTTGCAGAATGATCCCTTTTTTACAGGATGCAGCTTCATTTTACGGGCTCTGCGTTCAGTTCCGGCTTCTTAGAGGCATATTCAGACGGATACATCTTGTCGCCATGGTCCTCCAATATTCTGCCTTGACCGATGGCTGGGGATAAATCAGATTGTACTGCAAACCTAGCAGGAAAGACATGAGTGGAGGCTATTGATATATATCAAAAAGCGATTAAAGATGATGAAAAGAAGGAGCAAAGAGCTGTGTCAAACGCTGGTCTTCAGTGATAGAAACGAAGGACATCTGGGGCGATACCGAACCCTGCTGCTTGTCTTGTGTTCGGAAAACAGACTCATTTGTTTCTTTCTGTGCTAAAGTTATGGTTTTTCCCACTAATCCATTATCCTAATGTTGCTAAAAAGGATTTGTTTGTGTAGGAAATAAATTCTTAATAGTAAAGCCAACCATAAATACAATGATGCATTTTGAATGCTGAGTTTGTGCTTCTCTAGACCCAGCTGTCTTAAAAATGCCTCCTAGGATTGATAACGTAAATCCCACACCTTGTCGTCCCCTTTGTGTTATGTAGCATTTTCTATACACTGAAGCCCCAGGCACTTAACTCTCTGTGTGGCCCACTCAAGTGGGAATGGATGTTAAAGTTGAGCCTGATCATTCCTAGCAACAGTAAGGTTAAGGGCCTGGGTTTTCTGGAGATTCATTTTGAAACTGGAGACTTTCCCGAATTCTTCCATTTCAAGCATGAACGGGGACAGAGGAGTAAATGGCTGTGTCACTGCAAGCATAACATCATCAACGTAGAGTGCCAATTTATGTTATCTGCCCCCCACTGGTATGCCCACTATGGAAGGTTTTTTTTGCACTCTTTTGCCGAAGGGTTCCATATAGTGGGCGAATAGAAATGGGGACAATGGACAACCCTGATGGGTGCCCCTTGCCACCCCGAATGATTGAGACAATATCCCATTGACCTTAACTCTATCCTCAAGGTCTGGATAGCCTCAAGGTCTGGATAGTTACACTCTATCCAGCGTCAGAACCGTAGACCCAAACTGAATTTGGCAAGCACATGTTGGAGATATGGCCAGTGCACTCAGTCGAATGCCTTCTCTGCATCGACTGATATAAGAAGTGCCGGTGTATGAGAGCTTTGTCTTATCAAGGAGATGACATATGCGTTTGGTGTTGTCACTACAGCCTCTCTCAAATATGAACGGATCGATATGGTTCAATAAGGCCTTGCACGTAGGGAGCCAAGCAGGATGCTTGAATGCGGGTGAAAATTTTCACATCTACAGTTAGCAAAGAGATGGGTCGATATGAGGTGCAGTACGCTGGGTCCTTATCAGGCTTAGGGAGGACTGCGATGGTGGCCATCCTCATGGAATCTGAGAGAGCACAAGTGTCACTTAAAGAGGCGTAGAGGCACACTAAAAGAGGGGCAAGGGTGGCCGTGAACACTTTATAAAAGAAAATGGAGTATGCGTCCTCTCAGGGTGCTTTGCCCGAGGGCAACCTTTGTATGGTGTGAGAACTTCATCATGGTGGATATCTTTATGCAGCTTGTAAACCTCACCTTCAGGAAGTCAGGTCACGGGAGCTTTGGCTAGGTGCGCTGCAGCTGCCCCTGTGTCGAGTGCCTCTGCTGTGTAGAGGGTGAAATAGAATCAGTTAAATGCCTGTGCTACCAGTTCGACCCGGTAAACTCGATTCCCCTGCGGCCATGCGATCTCGGACCCCCTATGCTGTATGGCTTGGGTACAAAGCCACTGTGCAAGGAGACGGCCCGCCTTGTTACCCCCTGTATGATATATCTGTCTTGTGCACGATAGCGCATGCTCTGCTTTATCTATATCCAGGGCCTTAAGTTGCTTGCAGGCGACAATAAGTTGGCGTCTCACTTTGAGGGAGCCGGTACGTAAATCGACCTCTTCCAATTCTTTTACTTCTCCTTCTAGATGCATGCATCTGTCCCTACTGAGTCTAGCCAATATAGCAATGAAGTTGTCTCTAACAACTGCCTTCAAGGTGTCCGGGACTAAAGCTATGGGGTGTCTCCTGTGTATCATTGGTGTCCAGGAAGTCATAGATTATATCAGTGATTTCAGAGATGTTACATTCATATGTAAGCAGTCTATGATTTAAGCGCCAGGTACGTTGGCAAGGTGTCCTTTCGGGCAGTTGTAATATGAGAGTGATAGACGAATGGTTGGAGGGGGGCGCCACACAACTATCCACTGAAGCAATGGCAAGGGTAAAGCGTGCAGAGGTTAAAAATATTCTATTCGTGCATAAGTCTGGTGTACAGCAGAAAAGAATGTATATTCTTTCGTCTTTGGATTGCATTGTCACCACACCTCTGCTAACCCCATGCCTAGCTCCCATTTCTGGCTCATCCCTGATAGAGCTCCTGACTACCCTGCTCTTTGAGTTGACCTGTCCAGTAAAGCATCGCCAAATATATTAAAATCACCCCCTGAGTATGTCCACGTCTGTTGTGTCCACACCCACCTAATTGCGACTTTAAGAAAGGTCTCCTGATGGTCATTCTGGGCATATACTGAGGGGACCGTGAAGTTATAACCCCTGACCTCCAGTCACAGGGAGATGAACCTACCAGACAGCTCTGACTGTGTTTCTAGTACCGAACCTGAAAAATGTGAGACTATCAATATGGCTACTCCCGCCCTCTTCCCGAGCCCAGAGGAAAATAACTGATGGTCAAACAAGAGCAAACATAAACGTTTCCTGTAGCAAGTAAATGCCACACTTGAAACCCCTAAGGAAGGAGAGTAGTGCTATCAGCTTTGCCGATGCTTTGAGACCCCGTAAAATTAAAGCTCAGTATCTTAACCATGTGTCAGTTTGAAGTGGCATTCTAAGCCGTTAGAGGCTAGGAGAGAAATTTGGTGAAGCCCTCTGCATGTTTGGACAGGTAGAAATGGGTATGGCATACCTTTCAATAAAAGAGGGCTGTCAAGCAGGGAGGGAAGGGAAGAACACAGAAAAACAATACTGGAAAGTTCCCCTCCTGGGAACATAACGATCAAAAAACAGAGGGCCATACTATCTAGAACGGCTATAACATTATCGCCGTTTTAGCGGCAGGAAACTGCCGCTAAAGCGGCGATAAGGGGCTTGAAAATATGCCCTAGAGAATTCCAATAGAAGCCCAGGTTCTGGTGTGAAGGATATCAACCAGCAATGTGTCTTTGTGTAAAGTTACTTTACACAAAGACACATTCGATTTTTGGTAGGCACAGGGTGATTACGTGATTTGCCCACAATCACAGGATGTTGAGCCGACTCCAAGACTCGAACCTGGTTCCCCAGCTCCAAAGTCAGCAGCTCTGGCCGCTACTCCACATCCTTTCCATGGCAACCAGCCATGTCCACTGTTTGAGCTCAGCACCACATGCCTTGTGGCCATATTGGACTATAAACCTTGTCTGCTCAGCACCATTTCTATAGACAGCAGTACCATGTCATTTATTTGGACAGCAGTATCATGTAGGGGCACCGAATGCCTCTCTTCCTCTGCAGCTCGGGACTTGACAGCAGACATGTCAAGCTCCAACAAAAACTCACTGTGTGTGAGGAGGGGACCAAGAGGGGGCAGAGCCGGGGAATGGGGTGGGATTGCGAGGCCGTTAACTCCCACGCCAGGAAAGTGCTTCGTGGTATTGAGAGGGGGCAGGGCTTTGAGCATGTTACTGCCCTGGAGCCACTCTAGCCCTGTGAAAAAAACAAATCAAGGCTACAAAGGCTGCTGCCCATCTCCTGGGAGGTTGCCAACCCTTGCTGGACATCAGATGTGCTCAAACTCCACACAATGTGAGGTGGAAACACTCTCTTCATGGGTTTCCAACTTATATGGCTTGCCTCCGTGTGATATCGAATGTGCCTATCACCCAATATATGGTGCTCGACTTAGCCAGCCTGCTAGGACCTGAACTTGTGACCTGTCAACAGGGTCGGATAGGTAAGGTGGGCACTCGGGCAATGGGCCAGTATCTGAGTTGCAGCTGTGGGCCGCTTTTTGGGGCAGCGGTGGTCAATTGGGCTGTGTCTATGCTGTTCAGATGCTGCCAGCGGGCCAGTGGAGGCCTGAGTGGCTTTAATGGAGGCGTTACCTTCCTTTTATTAATGGGGCGGTGGTGTCATCCTAGTTTCTCACTGGACCAGCCCATTAATGTATTCAGATTGAGCAGGGGCGGCCCTGAGCAGAAATGGCATCACTTATTTTCATATGTGGTTCACTAGTGTGAACTAATTTGTGCACAAAGAGTTCTGACAACATTTGCACTTATTTAATCCCAGTGAAGTTAAGAAAACATGCCTCTCTTAGACAATCCCTCCCCCCACCTCCTTATTTTCATAATACTCAAAACACTTTAGCAGTGTTTTGCGAAAAAGCGCAATCCGCAAATGTGGGCCACTTTTTATAGGGTGCACAGGCCTATTTTTGATACAATCCAACTCTGCCTGTCAATTACCATTTTGTCCAGTGATGAGCATTAAACTAATTAAACTTTCTGTCCAGCAGGTAACAGATTCACAGCAGGGAGAAGAGTGCAGTTGACACAGCCCAGATATAACGAGCATTGAAAATGCAATAGGTCTCGCCTTTGATTAAGTTAAAGCCATTTGCTTTGCTAATGGTATTGTATAGCAAAGAAAACGGCTTTAACTTAATGAAAGGCGAGACCTATTGCATTTTCAATGCTTGTTTAGCTTAGGTGCTTTTAAGCCACGCCCTTAACTGCATCGGCCACGCCCTTTGAGGCCCCTCCCTCCCTGATGAGGGGAAGGGGGGGGGTGCGGGAGAGGCGCCCCTGAACTATCACTGCTCCGTTGGTAAATCTTACAGGCACTTGTTTAATTGTGGAACAGTTCTCGCATTCATTAGTAATGTGTTCATCGGTGCAATGTTACACTAGTGCTTAAAGGTGAAGTAGAAAGGGGGGGAGCTAGTGAAAAAGCACTGCTAGCACCAGCAGTGGCAATTAAGATCATCTACTCTAGTCCAGGCGGTGTTACTACCCTCTGCTGGTGAACTGTGCACAGTCACCAGCGTGGGCCGTGCATATGGGGCTGGTGTGTAACGCCATGACCCCAAGCGGCCTTTCACTCTCTACTTAGTGACTTTCCTTGTAGAAGAGGCACGTTTTATCCATTTATCCCACAGCTCGGGGACCCCTTTACACCCCCCTGAAGGCACTGTATGGTTAGAACTCAGACTATCAGCTTTCGGTCGAAGGTTCTTTAAAAGACAAGGCAGAGGCTGCGGGTTGTCAACAGCGCTCAGACTCGAGTCACCCCAACTGCACACGTGATTATATCCATGCGGAGGTTCAAGAGTCTTTAAAGGCCTCAAAAGAAATGAAACTGCATGATTAACGACGCGTGATGAACAGACACCTCAAATGATGACAAGTCCGAGCCTATTATTCCCGATTAAAGATCTGATTCACATAGAAAGATGAAAATATATAACATAAGAAATAAGTCAAATCCTCTTATTGAATTCCATTTTTGGGGCTTCTAAAAAAATAATTACACACGAAAGCGAAATACCCTGCAAACGAATTCAGTACTGCGAATTATGAAAAATAATGATGCTTTGAACCCACTGGCTAACATTCAATAAGAAGGCTTACCGCATGTAATAAATATATCTGTACACTCACACGATAAACAGGTAAGCTTGTATTATTGTCCAGCTATATTTTCAGGGGACAAAGGGCCATAATGCTGAAGGTGGCTTGAAAATGTCACCAGAGCTTAAGAGTCCCCCCGCCTCCCCCCCAAAAGAACATCTTTTTTAAAGGATTAGTTAAGCGGTAAAAAAGTTATTCATTTGGTGGGTTTTAGTGAAGACATGTTTTGCTGAGCTAATAAACACATCTTTACACTGGTTTAACCCCTTGTACTATGGTTCTGTATACATACTTTATTTATGCCTTCCACACATGAAAAAATATAAACCGTAAATGCAGTACGGCTGACTGCAAAGAAGGGAATTCTGACCTACTAGACGCCATGCCCCAGCCACGGCCCTCTCCATTCCTCCTGTAAACGTGGGCAATAAAGAGCAGGCTGCACATTGCGCATCCTACAACACAGCACGGGCTTCGCTTCACTGCCACTTCATGCCCTACAATTAGCACAATGGGCAGGAGTGCTTGCACGGGCCGTGTTTGTTCAGGAAGGGAGGAACTCACATGGTTTACGGTGACATAACAAGATCTGCAGCGCCTCACACTGACGGCTGAACCACAGGAGGAGCAAAGGGTCAACACAAGATGTTTAATCATCCTGACACCAACCCATGCACGTACCAAACAAGTGTTCATGTGACAATTGACAAAAGCGGAGAGTCCACAGGCCTAAAACAATGGATATACATAGCGGCCCTTCCACGACTACCTGACTTTACGGCGCACTTACAACAGAGGAAAGGGTCTGCTCGGGGAGAGAGTCAGAGGGAAGGGGAAACAAATAATGCTCTCCCAATAATTAAACCCCATAGTCTAACGCCGCCAGTAAAAGATCAAATCCCGGTGGGCAGGGCCAAAAGGGGACAGGGCGGCAACAAGGAGGGACTAAGAAGCCTCCTTTACAATGAGAAGCCTGAGTTTAGCCTAAGCTATGACGGGAGCCAACGGGAAGAGGGGGCGGGCTTCAAGTCCCTCACCAGCGACCCGGACGCCGCCAGAGCCAGCCTACACGAAGGGATGAAAGACATCACCGAATGGATGAAGAACAGCCGCCTGAAACTGAACTCAGACAAGACGGAGGTCCTCATCCTGGGATCATCACCCTCCGCCTGGGACGACTCCTGGTGGCCCCCCGCCCTGGGAGCCACCTCCAAGCCAACGGAACACGCACGCAACCTAGGCTTCATCCTGGACTCCTCCCTCTCGATGACCAGACAAGTCAACGCCGTCTCGTCTTCATGCTTCAACACCCTGTGCATGCTTCGAAAGATCTTCCGGTGGATCCCTACTGAGACCAGGAAGACGGTCACCCAGGCCCTCGTCACCAGTCGGCTGGACTATCGACAGCCGAGACCTAAAAAGAACACCACTTTGCTAAATAGCCCATTATATCGGAAACCCGCTCTGAAACATTTCCAGCATATGTCTTTGAAATCATGACGTTTCATAAACACTTATTTTCACTCTGCCCTTCGCATCTGAAATGAGCCCTTAATCACTACAATACATTCACAGAATGGGAAAGTCGTCCTTGAAAACTTTATGATGAAAACGTGCAAGAGTGAAGCCTTGCAAAAACGTGCAAGAGTGAAGGCTGTACTTCTAATTACTTTTCAAAAAGACACAGTCAGCCACAGCCAGGCAAACCATGTATTTATTTTAGAAACTACAACTCTCAGAATGCACTGAGATTGTAAGGTGCCACTGCCACAGCCATTTAAAGCCGAGGCCTGTTGTCTTTGCCAGTGCTTGTTAAATCGCAGTCTGGTGTTTGAAGCTGTGGAGACGGGGTTTGGGTGCATGTCCTGCGCTGCCCTTCGGGGTGAATGGCATGGGGACGCTTTACAGCGTCGGGGCTGGTGCTTGGGGGCACCTCGAGTTTTACAAGTGTTTAAAAGACCCCCTGCTGTGCTGCTGCATCACCCCCAGGGGCGAAGCGGCATCTCAGGAGACCCTCGGCTGGGGCCCAAGATCCCTCCCTCAGCGCCAACACAGCATGGCGATAAGGAGAGGGGTTGTGTAATGGAAACACCTGTTGCAATGTTTGTTTGAAATATGAGCAAAGCTGGCACAACTTTAATGTTAGGTCATTTTTCAAAAAGAGGCCGGTATGTTTTCTTCTTACTCCTATATGGTAAGGAAAGCAAACACTTTAACTGTGGATCCCAGGTATTTATAGGCCGCCTTCCCCTCTCTCTGGGAGACACTTGTATATTCTTATGACCCTGTGGTTTTATAATTTGCTTGCTTCACTTTCAGTTTTGTTTTTACCTTTATAAACACAAAACTGCAAGTCCCAGAATGCAAAGAAAGTGTGGGGGGGTGTTGGGGATTATATCCCCCCCCCAGATTCTGGAGTGGGGGACACAGGGGGCAAGTGTGTGAGGGGAACAAAAGAATTTCCCCTCTCACTTCTGTGATTCCCAGGGCCATTAGCGCGGGAGAGCGCTATCTATAATGGCACTGCACTTGCCCTGTGACCTGCCTCCAGTCACAGATGCCACCCGCCCTCTGCCCTTTGTTATGCTGCCCCCCTCCACAGAAACAGCCAATGCCTATAGATAAGGCTCGGCCGCTCTGGGACAGACAGAGAAGGAAAGAAGACTCGGTCTCGTTTCTTTCCTGCCCAGAGAAAGCAAGGACAGTGTCCACGTCCCCTTCTCTGCTGCAGCCCTCCTCCCCTCTCTCTCTCTTCATCCCTCCCTCTCTTTCTGTCTCTGTCTCGCTCTCTCTCACTTGCATAATTTCAAGAGACGGCTCTTACTGTCCCTTGCCTTTCCTCTCCTTTCCTTCATCTGTTCCCCTGTGAAAAGGATCCAAAAAAGAACGAAACACTTTGGCTGGAAATGTTGTCATTTTCTGACCTTTTTCTATTCCAAAGTACAACCTTGGGACCGAGAGAAACAAGCATTTTACAATGCCAATAGCTCAAACTCTTGCAAATGTGAGACCTATTGCATTGCAAATTCTTATTTTTTTTTCAACCTGGGAGCTGGGGATAGCATCACCTGCCACCCAAGGCATTTTTTTCTTTTCAGTGCAATGGTGATCGCACGCATGGCACGCTGACCTCATTACATTGAAAGTGAAAGTGAAATGAGCCGATCAACTCATTTAACTTTCCCTACTTCGATGCTCACCGTGCTATCTCAGCTTCGAAACACCCAGGAGATGTGTCATTAGGAAAGGGAGAATCTTCCCTTTTCAATGGTACACTTCCCTGGTGGACCCCTACTTGGGGATTGCAGCAGGAGGGCGATCCCCAAGCAGGGATCAACCACTTGACACCAGGGAGGGGGGAGCGTCCCCTGGGCAAGGGCCTTTGCTCCCCCTCATTTTTTAATGCATATAATGAGTTTTACTGCCCCCCCGGGGGGCAGATGGGGCAATAGCTCCCACTCTCCCCTTCAGGGGCAGAATGAGTACTAAAGACCAGGGATTAGTTTTTTTTAAACTTAGAGGTAGGGCTGCCCCCAATGGGCTTGCCAATGCCCCCCCCCAAAAATAAAATAAACAGTCTTTCTGCCCCCCCGGGGGGCAGATGTGGGTTATTACCCCTAATCTGCCTCCCAGCAGGGCAGAAAGCCCACTAGACACAAGGGATTTGTTTTTTTAATATAAAAGAGGAGTGGGGCTACCTCCAATGGGCAAGACCATGCCCCCAGCCAAAATAAATTAAAATGAAGCCCTTTATGCCCCCTGGGTACCAGGGATTTTTTTAAATATGTTGGAGTGTGCATGCCAATGCCCCCACCTTCCCCAAACACAAATGGGACAGTCTTTCTGCCCCTCAGGGGCATATGGGGCAATAGCCCCCAATCTGTCCACTAAGCACCAGGATTTATTTTTTCTTAGTGTAGTGATGGATGCTGCCAAGAATGGGCATACCCCCGTGGCCCCAAAAATGATGGGCACAGTATTTCTGCCCCCAATTTGTTCCCACTAGGCACCAGGGACATTTTTTCTCTTTGTGCAGTGGTCGGGCTGCCCTGAAAGGGCATGCCAATGGCCCCCTTACCCCCCCCCCCAAAATGCTCAGTCTTTTGGCCCCCCACGGGGCTGATAGGCGCAACAGGGGTGGGGGATGTTCAGATTGGGCATACCGATGCCCCCGACCACCCAAAAAAGGGTACACTGACTACACCTGATCTGCCCCCCGGGTGGTCCCATAGTCAAGGGTCATTTCCCTTTTTTTAATGACACATTTTAGCCATTTCTGACCCCCTTGGGAGCAGATCAGTGATATTTATAGGCTCATCTACACCCAAGGGAATCAGAAAACCACTAGATACCAGGGAGTGAGTGAGTGAGTGAGTGAGTGAGTGAGTGAGTGAGTGAGTGAGTGAGTGTGTGTGTGTGTGTGAGAGAGAGGGAGAGAGAGAGAACTCAAGTTTGACTGATGGTCTGCATGTACTGGCATTTGGCTCGGTGTGTGTATTTGCAATTAACTGGCAGTGTGTGTGGACTAGAGCTTCATGGCAGAGTGTGTGTTTGGTGCTTGCCTGGCAGTGTGCGTTCACTGGTGCTTGGCTGGCAGTGTACATGGACTGGCACATGACTGACAGTGTGCATGGATGGCGTTTGGCTGGCGGTGTATGTTCGATGGAGTTTGGCTGGTGGTGTTCGTGGATGTTGCTTGGCTGGCGGTGTGCGTGGATCGCTCTTGGCTAGCGATAAGCGTGGACTAGCACTTGGCTGAAAGGGTGTATGGACTGACGCTTGGCTGGCGGTGTCGCTTGCATAGATCCCCCAGTGTTTTCTGACCCAGAATTTTCTTCAAACCTCAAATGTAGCTTAAAAGTCACATTTTCACAACATTTCTGTGTGGGAAAGCTGTGGGATCACCAGGATGGCACAAGATATCCTATCACCCAGCATTCCCCAAACCTCCATATAAAAAAGCTACCTCACTTTTGTGGGTGGGCCAAGTGCCCCAGACAGGGAAGGGCCCAAAATGTATTGTGGAGGGATCAAAATTATCAATCAGAAAACAACCTGAGTTTGCAAAATGGTAATGTACGTTTTTGGTCCTGGGCTAGGCGGCCGTCTAAGGAAACCTGCCATATCCAGAAAGTCAATGGAGGTGTAGTTTGCATGGATCCCCCAACGTTTTCTTCCCCAAAAATCCCTGCAAACCTCAAATTTAGCTTAAAAATCACATCACAAAAACGCAGGTTACTCCATTGCAAAAACAGGTCATTTTGTGATCGATAATTCTGATGGCTTAACAGTACGTTTTGGGCCATTTTCTGTTGCGAGCACTAGACCTACTCACACAAGTGAGGTACCATTTTTTTTCTGGAGACTTTGGGGAATGTGGGGTGGGTGGAATTTTGTGGATCCACGCAGATTCCAGAACTTTCCATCACAGAAATATGAGGAAAATGTGTTGGTTTTGTTTTGCAAAGTTTGAGGCTTGCAAGGGATTCAGGGTAACAGAACCTTATGAGAGCCACACAAGTCACCCCATCCTCGATTCCCCTGGGTGTCTTGTTTCTGAAAATGTACAGGTTTGCTAGGTCTCTCTAGATGCCAGCTGAGGTAGGGCCTAAAATCCACAGCTAGGCACATTTAAAAAAAGGGTCAGATTTGAGTAGAGAAATTTAATTTGTGCACATTGCATTTTGGGCCATTTCCTGTTGCGGATCTATGCCTACCCACACAAGTGAGGCACCATTTATCGGGAGACTTTGTGGAATGCTGGTTAGGCAGAAGCTTCTGGCTCCCCTTAGATTCCATAACTTTCCATCACAGAAATGTGAGGAAAATGTGTATTTTTTTGGCAAAGTTTGAGGTTTGCAAGAGATTCTGGGTAACAGAACCTGCTGAAAGCCAAACAAGTCACTGCATCCTGGATTCCCCTAGGATTTCTTGTCTTCAAAAATGTACAGGTTTGCTAGGTTTCTGTAGTTGCTGGCTGAGCTGGGGCCCAAAATCCATGGCTAGGCACATTTCAGTGATGTGGTGTGTCCACATTGCGTTTTGGGCCGTTTCGTGTCACGAGCATTAAGCCTACCCACACAAGTGAGGTACCATTTTATCGGGAGACTTGGGGGAAGGCAGAATAATAGAACAAGTGTCATTTCTGCCTTCCAAATGTAAGACATTGTGTGAAAAAGAAGTCATTTTGAAAAATGCCCTCTAATTCACATGCTAGTATGGGTACCCACAAATTCAGAGATGTGTAAATAACTACTGCTTCTAAACTCGATAATCTATTCCCAATTCAGAAACACTTAGGTTTTCTTGATTACTATTTTTCACTCTTTATATGTTACCAAATAAATTGCTGTATACCAGGTACACAATGAAAAACTACTGCATGGCCAACTCAGTTATTGGCTCAGGGTACCTCGGGTTCTTGGTGAATCTACAAGCCATATGTATCTCTGTAACCAGAAGGGTTCAGCTGACGTAACGGTATATTGCTTTAAAAAATCTGTCATAGTTAGAAGAAGTTACAGGTGAAAACAAAGGCACAAATGTCTGGTTTTTTCAACTCAATTTCATTTTTTTTATTTCAACCATTATTTTCTACATGAAAGCCTTGAAGGAGCTACACAAATGACCTCTTGCTGAATTCAATGTTTTGTCTACTTTTCAGAAATGAATAGCTTTCCAGGATTCATTATTGATTTCATACCCATTTCTACAGCTAATTGGAAGGAAGATGGAAGCACAAACAATAGGCTGTGTCCCAGTAAAATGCCAAAACTTTGTAGAAAAATATGGTTTTCATACAAATGGCTGCTGTACCAGAAAGGTGGGAAGATGGTGATTTTAGCACCAAAACCCTTTGTTGATACCATTTGCATGGAAAAAAACAGACTGTTTCTTCTGCAGAACCTTTTTCCCATTTTTCTCAAAAAACGAAAATGTACTTGTAATTTGGCTAATTTCTCAGTACCCTCCAGGGGAATCCACAAACCCTGGGTACCTTTAGAATCCTCAGTATATTGGACAAAAGCAAGCAAATTTGGCATGGATACCTAATATCGACAAACTGTTACAGGGGCCTAAGCGCAAACTACCTCATATAGCCAAAAACAGGCTTAGCGGGGATGAGGTGCGTGAGGGGAGAAGGCTTAGCAGTGAAGGGGTTAATTGGATTTCTGTTGTAATTTTAATGAATAAATGTTTCTCTATTTTTTATGGTATTTTCAGGGTCTTGTGATTTTCTACCTGGTTTGATTCTACTAATTACCTTGCACATTTCTCTAAGAGAAGCCTTTCTGTTCAGTTCCATAGCTACAAGCAAGTTGAGTCCAGGTTAAAAAAAACTGTGTTCTACTTTAACACGTTCATGGCCTTATTCCTTGTGGTAGACTCTCATCCTCCCAAATTAATAATCCATTATTCTTACACACTTCATTTGGTTCTGCCCCCTTTCTTTTCTTTTTTAGGTCTCGCTGACACAGCGCACATGCGCTGCTTAGGAGGGCCTTTAGCCGTCGCTCTGCTCATTTTAAAGCACCCACTCGTGCTTGTGGCGGCATCCACCTTGCGGGAGCGAGCAGCGGTGCGCCACAAGCACGAGTGAAGTATTTGAAAATTAGCAGACTGCGTGCGAATGCACGCACGCACCACTCAAAGGGCTCGCCTCCTGCTCCCCCTCTCTCTCACGCGCGCACCACTCGCAAGCTGTGTATTTTCAGCAAGCGCTTCCCAGGACCGAAACTTTCGTTTCTCATGCCGGTTTCACTTAACATACTCTACATACAGTCTTCTCTTCCCTCTGTTGATACTGCGGTTCATCTCCTGATCTGTGTCCTGTGTTATGCGTTGTACTCTCTATGCCCCTTTTCTTGTAAAGCGCTCTTCTGCCCATGTAGCTGGGTCTGTACTATCTAAATACATTCAAAAAGTAAATAAAGAAATACAATGAACGCCAGCAAGTGTCTGGACTTTGTACACACTAAAAATAGCCTTTCAATATCACCACATGCATGCTTTGCAATGAGTTCTTATCTCACGCTCAGTTCCCTGATTTAACCTCTTTTGGCAAAAATGTGCTGGCTCGCGACATTCTTCAGCAGCACAGTCTCTGCCTTCTGTGTGTACGTTTTTTTTTTTATTAATCGTGTAACTGACTCGCTTTCACTCTTAATTTTCGTTTGACACCCCTAGAAAAAGATAGCAATTTCCACCCAGAATTAACTATTAAAACGCAAAGTCAGTGACGTGATGGGCACGCGATAGAGGGCTCACTTTTTTTATGAAGACGGGGAAGGAAGCACTCTGACGCAGAGCACGAGGAAAAATGTACTGTGAGAAAGCGCCTTTTCATGTTATCTGCCGTTCATAGTACATAAATACCTCAAGCGAGGACATTTTAATTTTATTAATTTATTCACACACCTATTTCTGTGCGTGAGGCTACTCGCGGACATCACGCCCCGTCCTCCACACCTGTATGAACCTGCCTGAGTCCGCCGGAGTACAGGACGATGTGGCAACTACGCTTTAATGGCATACTTCCATGTCGACCTTTATAGGTACCACTGCAATGCATATATATAATATGTTTGGTGTGTATTCGTCTAAACACCGTACCACTTCAATCTGAGTAATGCTGCCTTTGACCTGCTCTCTATACATAAAGAGCTACCCAGAATTGCCAAAAGTGGGGTTACACCACTCTCAGGATGCTGGCTTTACTTGCCAGTAGCCGCCCCAAATCCATTAGGAGATTGCACTTTATTACAGGAAATGTGCACTCCGACTCCACTCGATTCTCTAAGAACGCGTCCCTGGATCGCTTTCAACAGCCTTTAGATGCATTGCTAATTTACGATCTATTGTGAAGTTCTAAAAGCGCAAAGTTCCTTTACTATGTTTCTTGCAGTTCTGACCGCGAATGGAGGGGCAGGGAAGGTTAGTTGATAGAATTAATGCATAAATACATTGTTGCGTGCATGTCCCTGCCCCTGTCTGCTCCTGTCTTTATTTGTGTTCTTACTTTAAAACTGACCCGCACACCTCACACCGTGATATTATTGCTGGCAGCTGCTAAGCATTGCCCCATATTCCTTCAATCAATCAATATTACTTTATTGCGGCTATTCCAGCCATAAAAGTACAGATTTTTTTTTTACAGCATTAAAAAAAACATACTCCGATCAAGTAAAAAAGGGATAGTATCAACAGGGTTGTATATACATAGTTATAGATGCCAGGGCTTCAGGAGGGCAGAATAAAAGATACTTTATCGTTGTTACTAATAGTTACAAATAGGAATTTAATACTATAAATTAATATAAAAACTTTAAAATATCATTAAGCCATTCCTCGTTGGAAGTATCTTCGATTGCCAATGTGGCCAGTGGGAAGAGCTTGATCTATTTCACGTGTAATAGTTACAACAGAAGCATTGCGCTCTATAATTGCGGCAAAATAAAATATCGATGTTAACTATTTTGTACTTTTAACAGATACTTTCTTTTAATCCACATGGCCAAAAGGAATTTCGAAATTGCAACAACAAAAAGTGGATTCATATCAGATTTGAGAATTCTATAAAATTGGCGAAATTCCCTTATTCCCAAATTTTTGCAGAGTAGTAGGATCCATTTAGACCTAGACTGTTTATATGCCGGACAAAAGAATAATACATGAATCTCTGATTCCTCCTCCCTGCGACCTCCAGGACAAAGGCTAGGCAGGTTCCCTACCCACTTATTTGTTTTCAACAGAAGTGGAAGGGTTCCATACCTAAATTGGAGGAACAACTTCTTGGCTAGCACTGGCTGTATTATGTCTATCACCTGATCAAACTGGTAATCTAGCTTCAAATCCAGGAAGGCATAGGTTAGACTATTTGCTCTGGTGGCCCCAATTAGTTTATTCAGCTGGTACTTTTTCAATGATCTTGCCAAACAGTGTTTGGAAGTAGTTAGACACGATTCTTCCCGTGCATTCCATAGATGCCCCCTTCCCATGTCGCGCAAAGAGTCCCTCACAAAAGACAACCAGG
Source organism: Triturus cristatus (assembly GCF_964204655.1). Taxonomy (NCBI): domain Eukaryota; kingdom Metazoa; phylum Chordata; class Amphibia; order Caudata; family Salamandridae; genus Triturus; species Triturus cristatus. The sequence continues at coordinate 48,140,879 of NC_140589.1, forward strand.
GTATACCTCTAACTGCGCCCGGTATAAGCATTACCACTTTGAGTTCCTCCCTGTAGTGTCTCGGCTCAGGCGTGCTCCATAGTCGACGCCAGTAAAGCAATGGGCGACTCGAAATCAGATCCACCAGTGGGCGGATACCCAAGTCCATTCTCAAAGGAACTAGCGGGGTACTTACTGGAAGCGCCATGATTTGCCTAATGAACTTATTTTCAGTTAGGGTCAATGCATGCTTTGGGCAATGTCCCCAGAGATCTGCCCCGTATATTGAAGCCAACCGCGCTTGCACTCTATATATTTCAAGCGGTGGACTTATGATCTTTTGGGTACAACTATTCTGAACTTTCAATATACCACCTATTGCTTGGGTTAGTTTCAGGTTTGCCCTGTCGATTTGGGTACCCCAACTCATTTTGTCGTTTAGGGAGACACCCAGGTATTCAAAGGTCTGGACCCGCTCTAGCGGTATATTATTAAAATTGGGAACAGGGAAGTTAGTATGTGCTGAATTAAAAGCCATATATTTAGTTTTATTTATATTAACCACAAGATTCCTTTTTTTGCAGAACTCACTAAATTCATTTAATAATCGTTGCATCCCCATCGGGGACTTCGAGAGGAGCAGGGTATCGTCCGCAAACATTAGTGCAGGAAACTTGCGGGACGACAATTTGGGCGAATCCAGATCCTTTGCGGCCAAGAGGTCATTAACTAGGCCGTTTAGGAAGAGGGAGAAAAGAGTAGGAGCAAGAACGCAGCCTTGCCTCACTCCCTTACCAACAGGGAAGGGCGCTGTCAGTTGACCATTCTTGCCAAATCTGACTCTGGCATATGTGCCCTCGTGGAGGCATTTGAATTGGAGACATAAGTAGGGTGGAACTCCCATGTCCAGCAGGATCTTCCACAGCTGGTCACGGTCAACCAGGTCAAACACAGATTTTAAGTCCACGAAGGTAAGGTATAAACTCCCTTTTTCCAAGACCACATGTTTCCAGTATATTAGCTGCAGTCTAAATAACTGGTCAATTGTTGAGATCTTGGCTCTAAAGCCTGCTTGCAGCGGGGTCAGGACATCCGAATCTTCAATCCAATCCTGCAATCTCGCCAGCAAAACCCTCCCAAAGATTTTTTGGGACACATCTATAAGGCTAATAGGCCTATAGTTCGCTGGTTCGATCGGCGATCCCTTTTTAAAAATTGGAACGATCTCAGCTCCAGCCCATGTTGCTGGTGCAGGTAGGCCATACAAAATTGCATTAAATAGTGCTAATAAGTATGGGGCCCAAACTACTTGTTCACTTTTATATAAATCCCCGGGTATTCTATCCAGTCCGGGGGCTTTATTTGGCTGGAGTTTCACGAGGGCAGAGGTAACCTCGCTCATAGTGCATAGGGGAATATCACAGACGGACTCAGGAGTGGAGGGGCAGGGCAACAGCTTCACCGCACTTACATCATTAAGGGGACTGGAGTAAAGTTCCTTAAAGTGCTGGTGCCATATATCCTCATCGATGTTAGGATCAATGACAGTCCTACCTTCGGCTTGGCCATGGTGGACCAAATTCCAAAAACTTCTACTGTCTTTTAGCTCCCAAGCCATCTTAATGTTTGACCATCTCTCGGTTTCCCACTCTGCCTTTGCACTTGCTGTAATTTTTTTAAAAAGAAACCTGGCATCCCGAATATTCTTGCTATCGGCCTCTTTTAGAGAGTTCAACAAAAGTTGTTTTGCCTCTCTACAACTCTTATTAAACCATGATTTTCTATCCCTTAGAAGTTTAGGTTTATTATTAATAAAAACATTACTAGAAAAAGAACCAGAGAGAGCCTGTGCCATCTCTTGATAGATTCTCCCGGCATTGCTGGCACTATTTGGAATAGGAAAGTGTTGCGCTTCAAGGCTGGCCTAATCTAGAAGGGGTATAATAGTTGCGTACAATTTGGGCAGTGCATCCCTCGAGTGGATAATTTTTGTCCATCTGATTCGCCTCCCTCCATTGACCACCGCAAATTTATTTGAGTTAGACATTTCGGGATTTTGATCATGGAACCCCATCTGAAATTTTAATGTTAGAACAAGGGGGTCATGGTCACTCTCATTGCGAATTTCAATACCAAAATTCAGCACACTATGCCAGAGTTCTACGCTGATCAAGATATAATCAATCACTATTACCCAATCTGGCCTCTTGAAAGTTGATCGGCCGGGATTATCTCCCGGAAACCGTCCATTACAGGCCCTTAATGAAAAAGTCAGGGTTAGAGAAGTCAACTGGAGAGCCAGAGGGGTCCAACGCTTTGTCGAATATATGCTAGGACCAGGTGTCGTCTTCCTCGCTAGTTATAGATTGGATATTGTCCTCGAGAGGTTCAAAATGGCAGTTAAAATCTCCACCAATTAAAAAGTTTGTGGTTCCTGCTAATGAATTCAAAAGATTAGAGAGGAGGTCTAGGGTACGTGAAGTTCCACCGTAATTCACAGGGCGGGAGTAGACATTTATAATCGTTAAATGGGGTAATTTGCAATGTGTCAGGATTATGCATGTTATATCGGGAGAGTATGTATCCACACGTTTGATCTGATAGCCTAGATGGGAAGCTACCCATATACATAGTGCCCCCGATGGTCTCCCTTTTGGTCCCTTTGCGGCCGCCTCACAATACGCCACAAACCCTACCCTATATTGGGGATTTATGGCCCATGTCTCCTGGAATAAACAGATTTCGTGTAAATCAATATAATCCCCCCAATCTGGTTCATCTAGTTTAGACACGAGGCCTGCAATATTCCAGGATAGAAGTTTTGGACCACCTGGGACTGGTTGGATGCTCCGACTAGCATTTCCCTCACCCACAGCTACAGTTAGAGTTTCAGTCGTTGGTGGAACAGATTCTGTCACTCGCCCTACTGCAGGACAGTCTATTAAGGGTGTTATTGATGCAACTGCATTCCTTTTTAATTCCTCCACAAATTTAACTAGGGGGAGCTTTGGCCCATTATCACTCTCTAGTTCCCCTCTTAGGCCAAGAGACTGGTGGAGTCCCCCTCCTGCTGTTTGACATAGCTTGGTTTGTTCTACAGGGGTTTCGTCCTGATCAGGATGACTGGGAGGTAGTCAGTCTACCAGGTCCAGAACACTGAACCTATTACCAAGTTGGAGTCCTTGTGAGGGGTCGTTACTTTCCCCTGTTGTCCACTAGGTAGACCGGATCGGCTTACCAGGGACTCCCCCTATACTGTTTGTGGTACCCATAGTTAGGCATATGATCAGGCAGGTTATAGAAATAACTCAAGTCCCGGGCTTTTATAGCGGATCTTTGAAAGGTCTGAGGGCCTGTACAAACGTACTCCACTACCTTCGGGTTTCGTAAATTGATGACCAGACAACACATATTCCTATCACAAACGTAGCTTTTTCTCTTATCCTTATTTGCTTTCTCTAACCTTTCTCTTTGTTTGCTTCCTTTCTAGAACCCCACGCTCCTACCCTTTCTTAGTTTAACTGCCCTCTTCCGCCCTGCTTTGTTTCACTGTTGCTGCGCGCGTTTCCCTGTTTGCTATCTTCTTCTCCTGTGTTTTGTTTCTCTCATTGTCCTTACTTTAAAACACAACCGCACACCTCAAACCATAATATCATTGCTGGCAGCCGCTGTTATCATCGTGTTAACTGTATAGCTCATATTGAATACAACTTTTACGCAATGGGCACTTAGGGTTACAGCTGGGGTATTTCAAAGGATAAAATCGCATTACAGACCTAGTGTCACCCTAACATATGGTGATTTTGGGTAATTTATGCTGCTTAAGACCCATTCACTACCCAGACTTCAGGGGACTGTCACAAGATAAGATCTCTTCCCAGGGAAAAGGCAGCCAGCGGGTAACACTAGTTCGGTAATGCTTCCATTTTATTACTTTCTTTGTAAAGCAAAAAAGTTGCTGTATAGACTGGCTTCTGGAGCCCATTGCATCTGACGTCACACAAGCCTTCCCAGTGTTTGTTATCATAATGCCGTCCAGAAAGAGGCGCGGGGCACAGGCAAGCATGTATTCCCGAATCAGACTGCATGACTCAGTGTATAGAAATCGTATAGCTCTTCAATCCATGGCGGCACAGCACCCAGTATAATGTGCTACATGGTTAAACACTTGTAAGGTCCCAAAGGCGAGACCTATTGGCTATGCCAATGCTTGTCTGTTATGTCTTATTCTCTATTTCTGTCCTACTTGTTTTGATTTTGTCATTCCTAGGTCTTGCCTACAGTTGTAGAAAGACTTATTGGGGACAATATCCATACTTACAGTGGGCTTTGTAAAAGCCGATTGCTTAAAATTGTTTGTCTTTCTTATCAGTGTCTTTTAGTTGCTGCTTGTTTAATGGTTTTCCTCTGTTAGTGTTAGTCCGTCTTTTGGAGCATTCCTTCTGTTACAACGTTTTGACTGGATACCCTGTATCATTTCACCGTTCACTGCTCACATTCAGTCTTTGCTTTTTAGGTCCCGCCTACGTAGCGCACATGCGCTGCATAGGAGGACCTTTAGCCATCGTTCAGCTCTTTTTGGAAGCACACACTCGTGCTTGTGGCGGCATCCACCTTGCGGGAGCGCGCAGAGGCGCACCACAAGCATGAGTATGTGCTTCCAAAAAGAGCAAACAGCTGCTGCTTCGCCCGCACGTTCGGAAGCATTCCCAGGGCATCTCTTCTATTCTGTGCAATCCCCCCACTTGTTGTCCATATGTTTCGGGGCAGGAACACTCGCGCTGCTTCTTAGCGCGCTGCTTTTACTGCCGCGCGGCCAATGCTTGTTGTGTTTAGCCAGGCCATGGGTCTGACCTCAGTGATTCTATGCAGGTTTAGAGGCTCCTGTAGGTTTACTGCACGTCCACCAACACATGCCTGTACATTCTACCACATGCCCACTCCTAGGAGTGGCCCAGAACTGATGCTCTGTCTTCATCCTCAACCGAGAGGCCACAGACTGAATGTGCACGGTGTCTGCACCCCTCCCCTCCTACAGGTTTGATGTGACTCGAGGCCAGTGATGGAAGCTCATCGGTCTGCCCTGGTGGACTTCAGGCTCCTCTGCTCTCATCTTACCATCCTCCCACCAGCGCTAAATCCAGACTGAATCTGTGCGGCCAGAAGCGATTCCAACAGCAGCGGGCGCTGCCCATGAAGACCCTCTCCTATTGGCTGTCTCCGGTTCCAGCTGTTTTGGAGAGCCCGTCCGTTGGGCTCGCCCAGTTACTTGTGCAATCCAGCTGTTGATGAAAGAGGCCAGAGGTGGAAGCGGGGTGAGCCAGGCGGGCGAGCTTTGACTGTGGGACATCAGGTCACCGGCCAAACTGCACTCAGCTCACCTCGGTCCTGACTGCCTTTGTTGGCGCTGTAAGTCACCTGACTGTGATATCGCTCATATTCTGTGCACTGCCCTAATATTGACATTTTCTGGCTTCAGATTGAAGTTTACTTGAAGACACACTCTTTTTTTAAAATCAAGTTTTCCTTACAGAATGTTTATCACTTCATAATACATCTGAAATATCGCATATATCCATTCATACCTTCAAGTGGCTCTCTACTGCTATCACCCTTTGCAAAGTTAATATTTTTCGGTTTGGGGGTCCAATGTTATTCCAACGCTTCAATCTTGGGTTGAAGATCTGTTTTCTGGGGCTCACTTTGAAAAAACGATGAAGTGGATTCACAATTTACATCATTTTAATCATATAAGGGATTCTTTTATAGATTCAAGATGTTTCTGACTATATAATGCACATTTCCTATCGATGGGCTCACACGATTCTTATGTATTGTATATATGATACTCTTTATTTCATGTAACAATACATTTTCACCCTGTTTCTAACGTATGTGTGTAATCAAAGTACCTGTAATATTGGTTTGCTTTTGTTTTCTGTGTGTTTTTTTCTTTCCCTTTTGTTATTTCTTTTTTTAGGTCGAGCCTGGGCAGTGCATGTGCTGCTCTGCGGCATGCTGTATTGGAGTATGGAATAGAAGCCCCGCCCACTCTCCTCCCATATTTATCATTGACTTGTTTCATTGTCCTTTGTAAATGCTGCCTTCTTATTTGTTAATAGGCTTGTTAGTCCCTCCTTAGTACCGCCTTATCTGCATTTGTAACCTCCCATGAGGACCTGCCCTTTTACTTCTGTTGTTACACGGTACGTCTTTTTAGTCTACAAGCACTATTTTCTTTAATGAGTTTCTCCTGCTGCAGGAACGACATGCTTTCCTGCAACATTCAGCGTGCCATGCGCGCTTTCACTTTCGGAGCAGCCGGGACAATGGTGGCCGCTTCTTTAAATAGGTCTCGCATTTACAAGAGTTTGAGCTATTGGCATTGTAAATGACAATGCCTTTTATTTATGTGTTAATTAGCAAAACAGATAAATAAAAGGCATTATCATTTACAATGCAGTTAGCTTAAACTCTCGCAAAAGCGAGACCTATTGCATTGCAAATGCTTGTTGAATTAGCACTCCAAGCGAGTGCATGTGTTTCTTACTCTCTGTCCTCTCTCTTGTGTGCTTCTTCCCCTTCCCAGCCCAGGCACCCTTCACACACGTTCCATGCTGCTTTCCCGCTCCCCAGCTTGTCTGCTGCATCTCCCACACCTCCGCTTCCTGCCCCACTTGGTCTTTTTTTATAACCCCAATCTCCTTTGCTCCACTGCTCCTCCTGCTCATCCCTGCCACTTATTCAGAGTTTACTGGTTCCCTTCTAGTGAGAACTCCTACTTTTCTGCCCCTCTCGTGCCAATCTGGATTTTAGTTTTATTTTATTTTATTTATTTTTTAGCATTTGTGGGGTAGGGGGCAGCAGCTGTAATTTGGTACTGTGCCGCACCTTTTAGTAGCACACGTTTTATTTCATTTCATATTTAAGTTGCCGTCTTGGAATGATAAACTAAAAAAACATCAAAGGCATTCTTGTTAAGAAATCTGCAATCACATTATTTTTACCAGGAACATAAATTACTTTTTATAAAAAGTTCTGCATCCTCATGGAAATCCTAGCTAACCTTGCTGAAGATGTGATTGCACCTTCAGTAGTTTGAATTTTTACTAATGGCTTGTGGTCGCAACGAAGGATGCATGGTTTTCCCCAAATAAAGGATTTGAAGTGTTCTAATGCCCATGCACAGGCTAGTGCTTCCCTCTCTATAATTGAGTACTTCTCCTCACATGGAGACAAAGACCTGGATGCGTAAGCTATAATATTTTCTTTGCCTTGACCGTTAACTTGTGACAACACCGCACCAAGGCCTTTGTTGCTAGCATCCGTGGTAATTACACTATTTAGTAAGGGATCAAAACTGTGAAGAGCTGTTGCTTTTGCAATAGCTTCCTTGATGACTTTAAAGTCCATGTCACAAGCCTGTGACCACACAAATGTACAATTTTTTTTAAGAAGTTGACGAATATTGTAAGTTTTGGTGGCAAAATTTGGTACGAATTTCGAACAAAATTCCGCCATGCCCAAAAAGGATCTAACATCATCCTTACTAGAAGGTATAGGAGCCTCAGAAATAGCAGAAACCAAAGAAGGTTTCTGTTTCACACCCTGTTCATCAATAACGTGACCTAAATAGGTTACACTTACTTATGCAAATTTGCATTTAGAATGCTCTACAGTAAGGCCTTTACTTTCCAAGATACTTAGAACTTTTTAAAGTCTAGAACTATGTTCTTTCTCATCACAGCCAAAAACAAGAATGTCGTCTTGAAACAACATGACGCCTTGCTCTTCTTTGAAAAGATGGAACATCAAATGCTGAAAAACAGCAGCGGCTGAAGCCAAGCCGAAGGGCATGCGTTTATACTGAAAACACCCAATGGGAGTGATAAAGGATGTATTTCATTGATTCAGGGGACAAGGAGATCTGATGATACGCAGACGACAGATCTATAGTGGAAAACCATTTAGCATTGTTTAAATTTGAGACCATCTCATTGATTTTTGGTAGCGGAAATTTATCAACAACAATATTGTTGTTCAGATATCTCAAATCTACACAGAGCCGAATTTTGCCGTTACTGCGTTTTGCTACGACGATCGGGGAAACCCAATCCGAAGCATCAATAGGTTCAATAATGTTATTAGACACCAATTTATCCAACTCCTTACTAACCTCATCCCTTACCAAAATAGGAAAATTCCTGCATTTGTGTATTTTGGGAGATGCATCTTGTTTAAGAACGATTTTGTGTTCAAACCCTTTAAGGTTACTGTAGCTGGGCGAAGCCTAACGAGAACACAACCAGCAGGTCATCCAAGGTGATCGACACGCTGTCCCCTCTTTTTTCCCATCAGCAGACTGAGTGGATCCCCTTAGGAGCGCAGTCCCCCTTCGTGCAGGAAGAAACGGGACACCGTTCCTTTAACTGGAAAGGGTTCGCGTACAGCCCCGCCCATAGCAGTGACGAAGAAGAAGGAGGGGTTGATATACCAGGAAGTGCACTACCGCCAGTGTGCGTGGACAACCAGGAAGGAGAGGAGGACGACGGAACGAAGAGTGAGCAAGAGATTCTGGACAGAGGAGCAGAGAAAGAGGAGGGAGCCTCGGACAGCAGAGCGGAGAGCGAGGACGTGGTGCTGGACGTCGGCCGGAGGAGGGAAGTTCGGAGGACGAGCCCATGAGAGGAAGATGTCTACGGGTTACGAGAGCCAGGAGGCCAATGACACCGTGAGCCGCCCAGCCACGTTCCCGGAGGAGCGTGGCTCTCGCAGGTACGCGAGCGCTTCACGGGCTGGGTGGGGAGAAAGGGTGGGCGTCCATTATGCGGGGGAATAAGGGGACGTCTGGGCACTTACAGTTGCTGTGCTGGTGAAGATCCCGATCACAACCCTCCCTGAGCACCCAGTTACACGCTTCTTGACCCCTTGTGCACAGAGTGTTCCCTCACCCCCTTCCCTATCACTATCAAAGGACAGACAGAGTGCTCACCTCAGGTTCTTTTTGTGTTTTCCGAGATCCTGGGCGATAAGCTACCCTCAGACAACCAAGCCGGCCCGTATTGGACCAGAACCCGGGAGAGGAAGGATCACAGCGGGAAGGAAGGAACCCCGAGAACGAGCCACAGAGACTCCCCTACCTTATTACCGACCCACCCCCATAAGAAAACGTGTGCATAAAGCAATAAAGACTCTAAAACCTCCAATACGCTCTCCCCTGTTATCTTCCCCTTCACAACTGGTGGAGAATGCGGGCACACTAGCCATCTGTACCCCAACGATGGACTCGCTTATTCAGCACTTGGTGAAGGGCCAGGACCAACTGAGCTGGGTCGTGGAACAGCAATTGACATCCGCCCAAGCTGATAGAGAGACATTCAAAACAGCGGTGACTGCCCAATTGGAGGGATTACACGAAACATTACGGACACAGGGGGCCCCGACACCACAGGAGTCACGCATGCCTACCCCGGGACCTTCCGGGATCTCCCTACAGAAATATACGGCCGGGGAGGACCCAGATGCGTTTCTCCTCAATTTCGAGCGTGTTGCCCAGGCTTGCAGTTGGCCACGGGAGAAGTGGCCATTCTTTTTGGCTCCTTTGCTTACAGGGAAGCCCAAGCGGCTTATCAGGTGGCCAATCCGGGAGGAGTGACTCCCTACGCCGAGATCAAGAAGGTGATCCTCGACCACCTAGGACTAGACGCCGATGGCATATAGGGTAAGGTTTCAGAAAGAACGAGGCACACCGGGGGAGAACCCTAAAACGCTGTTGTTCAGACTGAAAATGGCCGCCGATAAATGGCTGACACCAGCCACTAGTACCAAAGAAGACATAATGGACTGGATATATCTAGAACAGTTTTTGGAAGCCTTACCCTATAATACCCAAAAATGGTTGCGCCAACACCCTCGTCTCACCACCGGACAAGCCATAGAAATGGCTGCAACCTATGCTCGGGCCCAGCCTAAACAATCGGCATGGGAACCCGAGAAGTCAAACCGCCCCGCCGGAACCCGATACGATCGGAAAAACCGCCCAGAACCCTCCAAGATTCCCTCTCCGCGGCCAGCAGTGCCAACGTTTAGAGGACCCCAGTGCTTCGAGTGCGGGGCCTGGGGCCACATCGCCCGACTATGCCCACAACGGAAAACGGCGGAGGAGCCCATGGAGGTCGGCTACGTCCCCAGATCGATCCTCTATACCGCCGAGTTGGGGAGTGCATTCCATGTAAGTGTACGGGTGAATGGGTAGACCTTAAAAGCCCTACTAGACTCAGGTTGTCGACAGTCCGTTGTACAGGGAGAATTTGTACGATCCCACCAGATCCTCTCTGACATGCAGGTACACGTCAGATGTGTGCATGGAGACATTAAACCCTACCCAGTCGCCATCATACCCATTGGCTTGCCCAACGGCCTGCTTTGCTCTGCCAGGGTGGGTGTGCTAGAATCCCTACCGGAAGACCTTATCCTGGGAACAGACAACCCCAAGTTTCTGGACTTATTCACTAGAACCTTGCAACAACAGGCTGCATCACGGGGCACGAGGTCGGTCCCTAGTTTCCCCCTCTCTACTCTGACCACCCCCGAGCCCTGGGTATTGGACAGGAGTTTTAAGTTTGCACAGGGGAACGATGCCTCACTAGGCAATGCATGGGAGCAGGCTCACCGAGATCAGGATAACCCCGATCCATCATTCCCTCGTTTTCTCATAAAGGAGGGTCTACTATACAGGCAAGGAAACAGGGAAGACCCCCACCAGCTAATTGTCCCGACGACCTTTCGAGAACAGATCATGTTCTTCTCCCACTCCCACTTAACGGCAGGGCACATAGGAAGCGAAAAAAGCACACAGAATGTGCTGCGCCACTTCTACTGGCCTGGGGTATACAGGGATAGCAAGACCCACTGCCAGGCTTGTGAAATATGTCAAAAGAAAAACACCCATCGCCCCCCAGCGGCGCCTCTTCAGCCACTTCCGATCATAGGAACCCCGTTTGAACGAGTGGGGATGGACCTCATAGGACCCTTGCCAAAAACCCGCAGGGGAAACCAGTATGCGCTCGTCATAGTCGACTATGCTACCAGGTTCCCCGAAGCGTTCCCCTTAAAATCCCCTACATCCCATCTCATTCCAGAGCGCTTCTTGGAACTCTTTTCCAGAGTAGGGTTCTCCAAAGAAATCCTAACGGATCAAGGGACTCCGTTCATATCCCGCTTGATGAAAGAGGTGTGTGGGCTTCTTCAGCTAAGGCAGATCCGTATGGCAGTCTACCATCCTCAAACCGACGGCCTGGTCGAGAGGTATAACGGGACGCTGAAAGCCACATTAAAGAAAATGCGGACGGTGAATGGAAAAGAATGGGATCAACTACTCCCCTTGGCCCTATACGTCATACGGGGACAAAGACAGAGCAGTCTTGGATGCTCCTCATTCGAGATGCTGTACGGACGACAACCACGGACGCTCCTGGACATGACCAAAGAGGCCTGGGAGAAGGAAGAAGGCGAACAGGAAAAGGGGATGCTCGAATATACGAAAGCCCTAAAGTCCAAAATAGGAAAACTGAGGGATTTAGCCTACTCCAATTTGGAGAAAAGCCAGAAGACCCAGAAAACCTATTATGACAAAGGCAAGAAGTGGAGACGATTAGACATCAGTGATTGGGCCCTGGTCCTCCTTCCCTAATCCACCAAGAAGTTCCAATCGGAATGGAAGGGGCCATATAAAGTGGTGAGGACTATAGGGAAAACCAGCTATCAGCTCCAAGTTAACGCCAGGAAGCAACAAACCTATCACATCAACTTGTTGAAAAAATGGATAGGACCCCCACCAAAGCCGGCCAACCTGACCCTACCGATGCTTGCCGCTTCCCTCTCCACTCTGACTGACCTAGTGGTGAATGACGACCTTACGGATCCGGAGAAAGAGGACCTCCGAAATGCCTTATTGCCCTTCGCCGCCCTCTTTTCGGATCAGCCGGGCAAAACCTCCTTGACCAAACACCGCATTGAAACCACACCAGGCCGGGTCATTCAACAGCGCCCCTACCGCATACCAGCGGCCAGGAGATCAGCCATACAAAAAGAAGTGGAGACCATGCTGAAACTGGGGGTGATAAGGCCCTCGAGGAGTGAGTGGTCTTCCCCCATCGTCATGGTACCAAAACCAGACGGGAGTACGAGATTTTGTATCGATTTCAGAGCCCTGAATGAAATCTCCTTGTTCGACGCCTACCCCATCCCACGTATTGATGAGCTGATCGAGAAGTTGGGAGACGCCAAGTTCATCACGACCTTAGACCTAACCAAAGGGTACTGGCAGGTACCCTTGCGCAAAGAAGACCGAAAGAAAACCGCCTTCGCCACCCCGGACGGACTATACGAGTTTACGGTATTGCCCTTCGGCTTACACGGAGCCCCCGCAACATTTCAGCGCCTTATGAATACTGTGATCGGTGACTACCGGTCGTTTTCATCTGCCTACCTCGATGAGATCGTGATTTTTAGCACCAACTGGGAACTACATTTACACCATCTCCGAACCATTTTAGAGGCCCTACAACAGGCGGAATTACACGCTAACGCAAAAAAATCCAGGGTGGGATACCACAAGGTGAGATACCTAGGGACACGGCATGATAGAGCCCCAGATAGAAAAGGTCAGGGCAATAGCAGAAACCCCCTTTCCCAGAACAAAGAAAGAAATGAGAGGATTTTTAGGATTGATAGGGTATTACCGTCGCTTCATTCCCCAGTTTTCAGAAATAGCCACCCCCCTCACGGACACACTCAAACAAGACGTGAGTTCCCAGACCCTCCAAACGCCCTCCCCCGCTATGTGGAAAACATTTAATGCCTTGAAGCGAGTGATCACCACCAGTCCCGTATTGTCCTCACCTGACTTTTCCCGCCCGTTGGTCTTTCACACCGATGCCTCTGACTATGGCATTGGGGCTGTCCTCTCCCAACAAAACCCGGAAGGTACCGACCATCCCATCTTATACATCAGCAGAAAATTGATCCCACGAGAGTTGAAATACCCCACGGTTGAAAAAGAGTGCTTAGCCATAAAATGGGCTGTCGACAAGCTGAGGTATTATCTTGAGGGCCGTCCCTTCACCCTTTTCACCGATCACGCTCCCTTGCAGTGGATGAGCCGCAACATCTCCCTGAACCCAAAAGTGATGCGTTGGTTTCTCTCCCTCCAGCCATTCTCATTTACAGTACGGCATAGGAAAGGCTCGGAGAACAAAAGTGCAGATTACCTCTCTCGCAATCCTCTCCCCAATCGGGAGATTCCTAGGGGGGAGGTGTGTAGCTGGGCGAAGCCGAACGAGAACACAACCGGCAGGTCATCCAAGGTGATCGACACGCTGTCCCCTCTTTTTTCCCATCAGCAGACTGAGTGGATCCCCTCAGGAGCGCAGTCCCCCTTCGTGCAGGAAGAAATGGGACACCGTTCCTTTAACTGGAAAGGGTTCGCGTACAGCCCCGCCCATAGCAGTGACGAAGAAGAAGGAGGGGTTGATATACCAGGAAGTGCACTACCGCCAGTGAGCGTGGACACCCGGGAAGGAGAGGAGGACGACGGAACGAAGAGTGAGCAAGAGATTCTGGACAGAGGAGCAGAGAAAGCACTTACAGTTGCTGTGCTGGTGAAGATCCCAATCACAACCCTCCCTGAGCACCCAGTCACACGCTTCTTGACCCCTTGTGCACAGAGTGTTCCCTCAGCCCCTTCCCTATCACTATCAAAGGACAGACAGAGTGCTCACCTCAGGTTCTTTTTGTGTTTTCCGAGATCCTGGGCAATAAGCTACCCTCAGCCGACCAAGCCGGCCCGTATTGGACCAGAACCCGGGAGAGGAAGGATCACGGTGGGAAGGAAGGAACCCCGAGAACGAGCCACAGAGACTCCCCTACCTTATTACCGACCCACCCTCATAAGAAAACGTGTGCACAAAGCAATAAAGACTCTAAAACCTCCAATACGCTCTCCCGTGTTATCTTCCCCTTCACAGTTACCTCGAACATTACTGAAAACATTTGGAAATTCCTTTAAAATTTCTATACTAACTGCATTACTGTCGTCAGCAACCAACACTTGTTCTATATTTTTGGGGTCTAAAATAATATGTAACTGTTTTTGGTCGAACCAGCCAAGAACTGGTGGTCCTTTCTTTGCAATATATAATTTCCCTCTGCATTCTCTTCCTTTGAACTTAAAAACAAACCAACGATAACCAAGAAGATCGATGGTTTCCCCACCATAGCCTTCAGGGTGAATGTCAGGTTCTAATAACTGTTCACCTACTTTTTGTATAAAGGAAGATTTCCACATTTCTTCATTGATGATTGTGTAAGGTGAGCCTGAATCTGCATAAATTCTGACGTCTACACCGCCAATATCCGTTGAACAAATTGTTTTGTTAACCATAGTTCCCTCATCAATATTTAGTACCAATTTATCATGTAAGTTTATATCTAAAACACCATCATCTCCCATATCATCAGTTTCATTTGCACAATGAATATTTTCATCCATGTTATTAACAAATCTAACGCTATTTTTACGCCTTCTACAAGCTTTGGCAAAATGACCTTTGAGTCCACAATTGGTACATTTGAATTTAAGTGCAGGGCAACTTTTGTTATCAGCCAAATGTTCCAAACTGTTGCATCTGTAACATTTTGGTTTAGATCCTGAAGAGGGCGAGTATCTGGTAAAAGAGGGTTTAACATTCAGATTATCCTTAGAGTTCATAGTGACTTTTTTTCTTTCATTCACATTCACCTTACTCACAACATCAGTAGTACTGTTATCTTGTTTAAGAACATTAGCACATCTGCCAGAAATTTCTGCTTTACGCACAATAGCGAGGATGTCATCCAGAGGTGCGTCACCATTTATCCATAGTCTATCCTGTATAGTGGGATTAAAAGCGTGCATAACTATTTGGTCTCTTATTAAATCATCTTGTAAAACACCAAATTTACAGTCTAAAACCAACTTCCTAAGATCTGCCAGGTAATGGTCAATACTTTCGTCCTTATTTATTTTCTGGAAAATAATTTATATCTTGTAACACCAATACAGACTTTAGGCGTGAAATATGTGTCTAAATGAAGCAAAGTCAAAGCATACACGTTTAAGTCACCTGGGGGCATATGTATCAAAGGATTTTGTATTCGCAAACGCTGCGAATCGCAAAAAAAACAGCGTTTGCGAATACAAAATCGCAAAAGGAGATGTATGAGGCATTTCAGCCTCGCAATCTTATGGAATCGCTAAATTAGCGATTTCTTAAGTTTGCGTAAGCATTTAAGAAATCGCAAATTGCGATTTCTTAAATGCAATGTAACACGCACCCAAGTTGTGCGATTTCTCCTTAAGAAATCGCAAATTAGCACCAACTTCAAGTTGGTGGTAAGTTGCGATTTCTTTGAAATATGCACTTTTATGCATATTTCAAAGTACCATGTGGTGCACATACATGCCCTCAGGGCATGTATGTGCGCCATATGTTCACACATGCTAATTTAAGGGTCGCATCAGGGTGTCATCATGACACCCTTGCACCTTTGAAAATATTCTCAATTTGCGATTAGCAAATAGCGATTCGCTAATTGAGAAGGACTTCCCATTCATTGCTATGGGCCTCCTGGCCCATAGGAATGAATGGGAAGGTATTCCTTAATTGCGATTTCGCAATTTGCTAATCGCAATTAAGGAATTTTAAGAAATCGCTAAATTTGTGCGATTTTTTAAATACATCCCGTTTTGCAATTCTCAAATAGCGATTCTCAAAAAATCGCTATTTGAGAATCGCAAATGGAGATGATGATACATATGCCCCCTGGAAAACAAAGTTTGGTCATGCCCTCATACACTTTTAACCCAACAGGACCCAAGGCATGTAACAGTAATCTTTTCTTTTGTGCATGAGACATTTTTCCATCTTCGTCCAACGCATCAATATAGTTACAAAAATAAGGTTTCCATTCCAACCATTTCAAGGGAGGTTCAGTTCCAGTAATCCAAAAGGCTTGTGGAGGAGTAATATTGTAATTAGGTTGGCTCATAATGTAAATTAAGTTATTCCAGAATTGACTGCAAATGCTCAAGTAAAAATGGTCAATATAATTTGTGATTGGTTAAAATGAATAAGGATGTGGATTAACTAGATAAAAGTATTTTCCTGTAAAATAAACAAGATAATCAAGGCAAAAGTACATACACTGTTTGTGCTGGATGTAAAAAACAAAATAAACACGTGCTTGTTGAGGACTCTTTAGCACTTCCGACGCGCCGTGGAACCGGTAAATATAGTAGCGTTGACAGCGCTGTGGAGCTGAATGATATAGTAGTGTAGACACTAAAAGAAATTAACTAAATCCCAAACAAATATGGCGCTTCGTTGGTTACGCAACGTGACTTGCCTCAATACGTGCGCGTAACATTCTTGTTATTTCTGATGACGAATAGTATCCAAGAAACGTGTACGCAAGGTCACGTGTGCGTACGTTGCAATTCGCGCTCGAGGAAGCAGCAGGAAGCGCAAGGGAATGGAGGATGCTGATCGCGCTCGAGGCACAGTGGGAAGCGCGAGGAAATGAAGGTAGGATTCCTTCAATAAATCTTTCTTCCAAAACAAAAGACTTCCAGTACTCACAAGGGATTTAAGCTCCCGTGTCGGATCCGGTGCGTTCACCTGACACTTCAAGGTGGTATTTGTAGACAATCACCATTCAGATCACGGGTTCAAAGCGAATCCTCATTAATTTAAATTCCAAAGTTGGTGTCGGTTCATCCGCTCTTCGACATCCCGTCGCCAGTGTAATGAAGGATGCAGGATCACGAATAATAGTGGTATCCTTTATTGAAGTCGAAGAGCTGAACCAGCGTGCAAACAGCTCTAATCACCAAAGTAACTGACACACATCCAAAAGATACATTTTATAATGACCTAAACACGTTCTAACTTGAAACTCCTAACTTACATCATATGGAATTATGAACGAGCGAAAGCACTAAGAATGAAAACATAACACCCTCTTAGGCATTGGGGAGTGATCCCTTCTGAAGCCAGCCTCTTGTACTCCATTTTCACTTTCAGTTCTGTATGTAACTTATGGGCTGTTGATCCTTTTCCATCTGCTCACCACTCCCTGACATGGTGAGCTCCAGCTGACAGAAACCGTTGTTTGTCACTAACGAAAGCTGTACCCGGAGGTTTGCTGAACGTAATGGTGGGCCAGCCCGGTATTATCTGCCTTCCCGAACGTCGGAGAACGCCGAGCTGCATTCCCGGGCTTCATTACATCTGAGGCGCGGTGCACGTCCTGGAGCCGTTGCTCGGCGCGGAGGAAGCTTCCTGCAGGACTCACCATGCCATTTTGACCGGTAAACACTTACGCTGTAGCGCGACCCAAGAGCCACCTGAAAGGCTTGGATCGGGACCTGTTTAACTATTCCGAAGTATTTTGTACTTTTCTCGTGCAAGCGCTGGTGCGCGTTCCAAGAGCCGCCCGAAAGGCTCGGATTTATACACGTTTTTGGGGTGAGATATTACATGCGCAGGAGCGCGTTTCAGAGCCGGCCTGAGTTCCTTTTATTTTTACTTACGAGCAGAAGTGCTCTGGGAGTCTTCCTGAAAGGCAGCCAGCATCTCTTGCCTGGCTTCAACTGGATTATTCTTGTGGGGTTGAGCATCTGGACTACCCTGCAGAGGAGGGTGCTTCTTCTGCCCTGAGCTAAGTAAATCCTATCATACTGTATTTCAGACAATAGTGTTAGGGGAATAGACTCTGACTCAGAACACTTTCAAGGAAGGCCTGCTTATTTCTTTTATGCTTTATTTTTGCTTTTTTGTGACTTTTCATAGTAGCTCATGCGGCATGATGAAAATGTAAGTGCTTACCTTACCTTCTGACACCGCTAGACCACCAGGGACGGGACGCAAACGCTGTTGGTTCCCCTCGCTGCCACTCGTGAACGCTGGCCGCAGTGGGGGGGAACTACAGCTCCCGGCAGACCTAGCACCGGCCAGGACTTCTTTCCGGCTTGTTCCGCGCCCGGAGGCGCTACAAATACAGAGGCTCCCTCGATGGAGTGGGGGACTTACCTTACCTTCTGACACCGCTAGACCACCAGGGACGGGCCGCAGTGGGGGGGAACTACAGCTCCCGGCAGACCTAGCACCGGCCAGGACTTCCTTCCGGCTTGTTCCGCGCCCGGAGGCGCTACAAATACAGAGGCTCCCTCCGCGTTGCGGGACGCGCGCGGGCGACGCCGGGCAGAGCCCGGGCAGAGGGCGGGCCGTCTGTGGCCGTCAGGGGCCAAAGGAGGTCGGGCTGGGCCACCCCTCTAAAGCAAGTGATCATTGCAAGTTTGGATATATCCCATCGCATACCACTTGCTGCACTTCAGTGACCTATGTATGTAATTTCGTGACTTGCACGAACTAGAAGGCTGGCTCACGAGTACGTTAGAAGGCCTTCCCCCCCAATATTGGACAAACACTAAACTGTGACTAATTGGTTGCTGGCTTGTTTCGTGCTCTTACTATCCCTTGCTGTCTGAAGCTCCTGATCCGCTTTGAATCACTGGCAGCAAATAGAATTAGATAGAGCTCCCAGTTACCACTTCGACTCAAGAAACATAATTTATAACTAAAATAAGAGGATAGCCGTCGTTCCCTTTCTTGTGTGTAACTCAACTTATAATTTATAACTTATTGTGTTGCAAATGTGTTGCTCGAAACATTTCAAGTAATATATCCCTAAGATCAGGGCAATTAGGGTGATCACAGATAGCTAGTAATCGGGTTTTTGAACCAAACTGTGCCCCATATTGTTAACCCATGGTAAAAAACAATTCCACTATGGACAACTACCTTGTGAAAGTAGTAAGTCAAATTAATAAAGACAGAAGGAAATCACTGGGCCGCGAAAATACTACTACTACTGACTTAGGCTCTCCGAGTAATGCTGTTAATACTAATATAAATACTGCGGCACCTAATGCCTTAGCCGCTGAATGTTTGTTAACAGAGTTTATGGCGCTACCTGAGTCTCCTGTAGTTTCAGAATGTCCTCTACTTACGTCTGCAGACTCCAACGCTACACCTTCGAATCTGTCGGACGAACCTAGAATTGATCATCATTTAGTATGCTCCCCAAAAAAAAGGGCTGTGAGGGAATGTAGAAAAACGATACCAAAGCGGGGTGGGGCTCTGCACAAATCGAATTGTGAAGCTACTCCCAAAAATTCCTACTGCCAAAAGGGAACTATGACCAAAAACTGTAGCACTGATATATTTTCGACCACAAATAGTATGTCTTGTATTATTAAGGCTTTTGAGGACAAACTAGAGGCTGTGGTTAAACCACTAGTTGAGAAAATAGACATACTATCAGCAGAAGTGCTTAGACTAGGTGGCTCTCTTTCCACATTAATCGATACTCAGAACAAATTACAAGGAGGGATAATGGAGCAAGAGGGAAGAAATGTACAAGCCCCGATTAAGGAGAATACCCGTCCACCTAATCCCATACCAAACAACCAGACGATGGATAAAACTAATGCCCCAAATGCAGAACCACTTTCTACAGGTTGGACAACGGTTCAAGCCAAGAAAACTCGCTCTATTAATTTACCCCCACAATGCGAACCATATGTTATAGTACTTACAAATGTGCCACCCCTAGATAATATGCAGTCTAATGTACAAAAAGAATCACACGATTCCTTTAAGCGAAAAACAGTCTCCTGGCTAAACCACAATTGTGGGTTCCCCGTCAATTATTCAGATCAGATACTATCAACTAGACGGGTCCCCTGGATCGGGAGCGCCAGGAAAACTTGCAAAGGTGATTGCATAATTGTTCATTTTAAACACCCCCAACACGTGGCGACTGTACTACTTAGAGCAGCATCATTGGCACTGAGAGAGAATAGTGTGGGTGTACATCCTTTAGGCTACTTTTACCAGCATTTAGCTAGGGATAAACAGATTAATATTACAAGTATACCCCAAAACAATATCCAAGGTCTACCTTTCCAGATCAATACAAACAATAGGTATTTGGCACTAAGCACCCTGGATCTGAATGACTGACTAACCCCAGCCAATGTGACAGATGTGGAGATTAAGTTAGCAACTCATGGTGGAGACAGGATTCCGACCACAGTGGAACCTAATGCTGAAACTGTTCAAATAAGGTTGGAGACCCCCGCAATTGTACACGATACTCAGACACCCTATCCTAGGACAACTACGGAGACCTATATAAATTCAAGGTCAACTATTGCTATCTTGGGTGAGAATGGACAATGTGGTACCAAGCACATTGCGAATGGGGGGCTAACTACTGCAAATCCACCTTCGCATGAAAATACTGTCTCACATACTATTGCGGATGGTGTAGCTGAATTCCCATCTATTAGATTAATAACATGGAATATAGCAGGGGTAACTAGGAACATGCAGGACGAGGTTTGGTGCTCTTACATTGAGAATTTTGATATCATTCTCCTGCAGGAGACCTGGGCTATAGATATACCTCATAGACTGGGTTACAGAACATTCAGTCGTGGCGCAGTGCCGTCAGCGAGAGGAAGAGCATCTGGGGGTTTGGTGATCTGGATAAGGGTTACTGTGGAGGTAGATATCACATTACTGTCGATTGATTCCCCGGATATAATGGGATTAAAAATAGTAACTAGGGGAAAAGAAATTATATATTTATTAAATGTATATAACAGACCGCATCCTCATAGCAAAGATTCACAGGTGATAGTCCTCCTTGATTCTTTTTTAAATACTTTAAGTCCAAGTAAGCAGGTAATTGTTGGAGGAGATTTTAACTGCCAATATGAGCCAATATTGGGCTTGGATACTTTATTTGAAGAACAGGACATAGCTAATAACGTCCTTCCCTTAGAGTCCAATAATATGGTAAAAAATTCAAGAGCAGCTATGCAGATTTTACAAACATCAGTAAATCACGATTTAAGGGCGTGTAATGGCCGCTTTCAGTCTGATAGACCAGCGGCTCCAACTTTTGGTAGGGGAAATTACAGGTCCCACATAGACTTTCTAATGGTCTCCATGAGTCTATGATATCTTATAATAGATTTTAAAATAGACCATAGAACAGAGAGTGACCACTTCCCCCTCCAACTATGGTTACATTCAGAACCTTTCGCACCTAAAACAAACACGATAGCCATGCCAAATAGCCCTGTAGGAGAACATCAGGTCTCAAATAACAGGCGTGTTATTAAGTGGCCCTATATTCTGGCCAAGGATGAAACGATGACAAAAATATATAATTCCTTTGCCGATATACTGGAGGGAAGCCAAATGCCTGCTCTAGGTACTCAGGATGTCCTAGATTTACATTACAAACTAGTAGACGCACTGACTCCCCATTTAAGTAAAATCTATAAAACGGATTCGAGCCAGAAAAGTAACCATTTAGCGACAACAAACCAATGGTACAACAAAGATTGTCGCAATGCTAAAACTGACCTGATTCAGGCTGTAAAATTAAAGGACTTCCAGGGAATCAAAGATAGTAGATTAGCATATAAAAAGACATTGGCCCAAGCAAAAAAAGCCTGGGACGATGCTCTCTGGGATGACCTTTTAAATGCAGCCCACCAGAAAGACCAGGCCACATTCTGGAATCTAATCTCCAAGGGAAGCAAAAAAGGCAGATCATCCAGGGACATATACCTTGATGAAAAAACCTGGTGCAATCACTTCTCTAAATTATATTGTAACACCAATGAGGAGTTGGCCACGGAGGACCAAGAGATTAATAGATTGTTTGATATTAATACCCGTCTACATTTTAGTTTAGAAGAAACTGTTGAGACACTACAGGCTATTAAAACGGGCAAAGCACCAGGCCCCGACAAAATTCCCGGTGACTTGCTAAAGCATGATGTAGGAATTTGGGGACCCTACATTAACTTTTTATGTAATTCTATAGTGGCTGGGACACCAATTCCTGAATCATGGAAAGGGGCTGAAATCGTTACAATTTTTAAGAAAGGGGATCGTTATGATCCAGCAAACTACCGCCCTATAAGTTTAATTGACCTTTTACAAAAAACTTTCGCCAGACATATTTTAAATAGACTCTTAACGTGGATAAAAGGGGAACAGATTTTATCTAAATACCAAGCAGGATTTAGGTTAAAAACCAGCACGGTGGATCAAGTATTTAGATTCATGTGTATTTGCTGGAAATATATTAACATAAGAAAGGGAAGCTTGTATGTAGCATTCATTGATCTAAGGGCTGCATTTGACCTTGTACCTCGTAAATTACTATGGTCCACCCTTAATGATATGGCAGTTCCCAGTGAGTTACTCAAGGAAATAATTAGACTCCACACAGGAAATTATGCTATAGTTAGATGGGGCAAGGGAGGAGAAACTTCGAAGGATATCCCTGTGGATCGGGGCGTCCGCCAAGGGTGTGTGCTGGCGCCCACACTCTTCCCTTTATATGTCAACAATATACCTAACTATCTAAAAGATTGTAAACATGACTCCCCGAAACTAGGAGATGAGGTGGTCACCGCATTGCTTTTTGCTGATGACACAATCCTCATCTCGCAAACCCCGCAAGGCTTACAAAACCTAGTAAACACTTTTAACAATTACTGTGTGGAAAAGGGGCTAGACATTAACTCATCTAAAACAAAATACATGTCCATAAACCCTCAGAAATCCTTTAGAAAGAATTTGACCTTAAATAATCAGAAATTGGAGTATGTGGAGAGTTTTAATTACCTGGGTATTATGCTGGATAGTATGCCCTATTGGAAAGGGCAATTGGAAAAAAGTAAATTAATTTTGAAACAAAATCTAATGCCCATCCTAAAGGTGCACGGCAGTAGTCAATCTAAAGCAATTACGCCGGCACTAGAATTATTTAAAGCAAAGGCCCAATCGGCAGCACTTTATGGCGCTGAGGTCTGGGGTTACTCCTGCAATAACACTTTTAGGAAGGAAGAGAATATCTTCATACGCAGGCTACTTAAAATACCAGTAAGAACACCGATAACTCCAGTCTTCCTGGATATCAATCTTAAAAGAACTGACCACCAAGCCACATTAAGGCCACTACTCTATTGGATTAGACTATGGACAACCCCTGAGCTGAGTGACTACAAGAATGGACTGTTAGAAATAATTAGGATTGACGAATATAAAAGTATTCCCTGGTTAAAACATATTTCCCAGTGGTTTAGAAAGCTTGGGTTTGCCCATTTTTGGGAAAACCCCCAGAACATGTTACCAATCTCAAAAAAACTTTTCAAATCTGCTTTTTGGGTATACGTAAAGAATGAAGTATCCTCTAGCTCCACACTAGGTATACTGACGCAGAAATTCTTGTCCATTAAGGATACTCCTGTATTCGAACAATTCATGGACGAGATAAGACCACCACTAGCTAAAACACTGTACTTACAATTTAGGTATGGGGTCCTGCAGATTGCTGCAAATACTAGTAGTTGGAGGGGCAATGAATATGATAGTGGATTGTGTACCCTTTGCTCACAAAAAGCAAAAGAAAATGATGCCCACGTACTGTTTTTTTGCCCAGTTTATAAAAAGCCAAGAGTTCGATGGATTAAACCCTTGTGTATAAACATGGGGTTCAGATTTTTCAAAGAGGCAGAACGTACACTCAAAGCCAATACTTCACAACCAATAGTTTTTAGCTTAAGTAGATTCCTATTCAATGTATACCTTATAAGAAATCAGAAAGGATGTAAGCTATAATATTTAAAGGCTGGTTAGATAACCTTCTTGCTTGGTCAGACACTATGAATTTTACTCCTTCCCCTTTCAAAATGTATTATAATAACCTTTTAAACATTATCTGGCTTTTAACTAACTTATATGTTCTTAGCATAGCCGTGATAGAATTTATTGTGATTGATCTCCATTTTTATTGCCTGGAATCTGGACTGTGTATTATATATGTTTTTTAATATCTATGTATGTTGCTTTTATGACAAACAAGTAGAAATAAAGCTGAAATTGAATTGAATTGATTGAGTCTTCCATTCTGGAAAGCCTCTCCGGCATAAAACTTTGTTGCTTTGCTGGTATGTTTATGATATGCAAGCATCCTTCGTGTGTGAATACATACATACAAATATGTCTACGCAGTAATAGAAACATTGACTAGTATAGGCTTTCATTGTTGATTAAAACACACACACACCACCCCTCTCACACATACAAATTCTCTCTTTCTATTTCTTTGGGATTCTACGCCCATAGAATTATCCGGTCGGTCACTGCAGCACCGCAATGAAACAAGTGCACAATTAGCTGAAATTCTTTCTTTGATAGATATCGCACATACTGTAGCCTTCTTTCAATTTCCATTAAAAGTAAAGGCTAGGAGTAACACGGAGTGGTAGTGCAGAGAAAGAGTGAAATATTAAGATAACTCAGTACAGAGACGCAACTAGAGCCAAATTTTGGGTGGGGCTGATAAAAAGTTTTGTGGGGGGCTAATTCTTCCAGTCATAGGCAGAGTGGAGATGCAGTGGCTCAAAGAAGGGGTGAAAAAAAGACAACAAAGCCTCGTTAACAAGTGAATGGTCTTTTAAAGACCTGTGAAGTACTCAAGTGCAGCTGGCAGCTCAAAAACTGTCTGTGTGCGTGCGCCCGGGAAGCTGTCTCAGCCCGGGCTGACACACACGACGGTGGGGGCTGAAGCCTGGTAATAAAAGAGACTCAAAGACCAGGAAACAATCAGTGCAGATTCATATGGCCTCTGAAATGCTGCAGAAAGTTGGAAGGACGGGGAGAGAAGTTCACCGAAGTGTGTTATTGTCACAGAAGTCGGTGCCAGCTGAACACAGCACAGTTTGCACATGGGTTTCTTAACCTTTGAGAACCAACTACTGTGTGCCAAAGGAAAGTATGAATGCCACGTCACAGGTACAATGCCTACTATGGCGACGTTATGATGTTATAATTATGCATCTTCTTGTTTCTTATTCCTGCTAGAAATAATCTTGCTCTGACAAACTCTTACAATAAGACTAACAACAGAAGCTACTGACTTCACCCAGCCTTTAACACAGCCTGGGCTCAGTTTACTGTATCTGCATTCGTGACGTACGGCTGGGAAGAAACAAAGTTAGGAAAAGAGCTAAACTTTGGACGCGACAGTAATTATTTGCTTCAAAGTATTTACAGACACTGCTCCTAAAAACAAAGAAAGCCCGTGTCTCTGTTGTAAAGCTGGCAAGAAACAAGGCGATACGACTTTTTTTAGGTCTCACCTGGCTATCGCGTAAGCGATCGCACAGCGAGACTCTAGTAAAGGGGCTCCCAAAAGTGCTCCCAAAAGCGGATTGCATGGCGAGCACGCGCACAATCACGTGCATCGTGCCGCCATGCAACCCGTTTGGCATCGTACTTCAAAGGGTCCGCTCCCCCGCCTGGAATGTGCTCCCCCGCCCCCGCCAAGCGTGCGCGCCACGCTCCGCTGGGCTTGTCTTGTTGTTTTTGTCAGTAAGCACTTTCAAATCCAACCTATATCACACAGTGATATATAAAATATAGTACAATACATGACTCATATCCCAGCGGATTTTCTTAATTTCTCTTGGCAACTAGAGAATCTAGCAGAGTGAAAATTGAATTTATAACTCCCTCCAATCCTGCATGCAGCTGAAGAGATTACACTCATACCACCACACGCATCTGTATATGGTGAGGTCTCTGTGTATTGTTAATGCAGCGGGAAGTGTGAGACACAGCCGGCCATTAGCAGTGGAAAGAGCAGAATCATAAAAATTACAGAAAGTGAAAAGATTCACAC
This sequence comes from Triturus cristatus, assembly GCF_964204655.1. Taxonomy (NCBI): domain Eukaryota; kingdom Metazoa; phylum Chordata; class Amphibia; order Caudata; family Salamandridae; genus Triturus; species Triturus cristatus. Next base: position 48,166,736 of record NC_140589.1, read on the forward strand.
TTTCTATTGGATTTGTCCATTTACTCCAATCGCTGGAGATGTTTAACCCATTTTACGAGCTCTGATCCTGGACATAAAATGCGTGCCTTCATCTAGAGGGGCGCAAAGAGGGCCATTAAGCATAGTGCCACCCATGAAGTCATACCCAGCACCATCATTACCAAGCCGGAGCAGCCCCACCTGGCGAGTTATGGGCTGCCACGGCAAAGCTTGTGACACTTAATATCGCACCCGCAAGGGCAATGACCATATTTATCTTTTGCTGATGACCATCAAAGGAAAATCGTTTTACCTGAGGAGGGAAGCAGTATCCAGCCAAACCAAAAGTATAATAAAAATGAAACATTGTGCCAATGTCAACTTTCATAGTTTATGGGGATTTATTTTATAATAGTGACAGGGAAAATGAGCCCCTATGATTAGTGTCAGTATAAGATTAGGCTGATTTAGAAATATTCTTTTTCAGATGTGAATTCTTTAAAAGTAATGGAGAAGTACATTTGCTGGCCTTTCAGTGGTAAAATGCCTTTGTCCTTTTTCACACTTCTTTCTGCTTAAGTTTCCTCAGCTCAGGATCCGAGGCTGTAGCAGTGAACAGTTTAAGGATTTTATTTCATGATAAATCACCGGGTTTCCAAATCAATGCAGGTGCAGCATGGGGATCGGAGCGTAAGAGAAACATGGCCATGCAAATTTACCCCGACAGGAGTTAAAGACTGCAATCCCCTGTCTGCTCATTTCCTGAATGGGTGCAATGCCACAGACTGGTCAATCTCTTTCGATGGATCTCCTCCAGAGCCGAACTGGGAACCAAACGCAGCCATGGCAAGAATGTTCAAAACTCATTCCCTCACTCTCTCGCACTCTCTATCTGTCTCTCTTCTCTCTCTCTCTCTTCTCTTCTCTCCTCTCTCTCCTTCGCTTATCTTTATCTCTCTCTTCTCCAGCTCTCTCTTCTCTTTCTCTCTCTCTCTCTCCTCTCCCTATCTTCTTTCTCTGTCCCTCTCTTCTCTCTCTCTCTCTTCTTTCTCTCTCTCTGTCTCCCTCTCTCTCACACTCTCTCTTCTCTCTATCTGTCACTCTTATCTCTCTTTTCTCTACCTCGTCTTTCTTCTCTCTTTCTTTCTCTCTTCTCTATCTCCTTCTCTGTCTTCTCTCTCTCTCCCTCTCTCTCTTCTCTTCCTTCTCTTCTCTCTCTTTTCTCTCTGTCTCTCTCTTAGCTCTCTTCTCTCCCTTTCTCTTCTCTCTGTCTCTCTCTCTCTCTCCTCCCTCTCTCTTTCTCTCACTCTCTCTTTCTCTCTCTCTTCTCTCTCACTCTCTCTCTCACTCTTCTCCCTCTATCTGTCTCTCATCACTCTCTTTTCTTTCTCTCTCTCTTCCCTTTCTCTCTCTCCTCTCTCTGTCTTCTCTCTCGCTCTTCACCCTCTTCTTTCGTGTCTCTTTCTATCTCTCTCTGTGTCTCCGTCTCTATCTCTTCTCTCTGTCTCTCTTCTCTCTCTTCTCTCTCGCTTTCTCTCTTCCTCTCTCTCTCTCTCTCTCTCTCTCTCTCGCTGTGTGGGGAAGTGCACCATTCCTAGTTGATGGTTGGAATGGAAAATGTTTAATCTGATCGTTTTCAACTGTTTTAACTATTTTAGCTTATAAAATGTGTACGGCGGCTCTGTGTTCAAGGATGTGGTCTTTTTAAACCAAACTCCTTATGTTTTATAAGGATATAAGCAATGGACATTGAAACAGGTCCCTTCTGGGGCTCGTAGTCATGTCCTGAACTTTTGAGGCAAAAGCACTCACTAATTTCTGAATAATGAGTGTAAACGTGTTAAGGTAACCATGTTGTTCCTGCTTAGATTTCACATGCTTTGCTTATCCTTGCATTCCCTATGAGTGTTTGCTTTTTCCAGGATGTTATTACTTTTTTTTCCAGGCAGGATATTACTCTTGTGTAGTGCATAATTTGAATTGAGTTGCAGCACAATTGGGTTGTAGCTGAAGGCAGTGCGAGTTTCTCTCAGTGGGGCTGTATGGTGTTCAGTGGGGAGAGTATGTGACACTCTGACCAGAGCTGCCGAATTTGGAACTGGAAAGCCAGGTTCAGCCTTCATGGCCAGTCAAATAGACCACTCTCGTGACGGAACACATTTCCATGCTGTGCCTTAGAAGGCCCCCGATAGTCCTTAGCAGCCCTGGTGTCTTAGCACTAGCAGGTGGACCCTAGCGGTGGCAAGTGTGGGTTAACCCTGAAGGCCTGTCCACCACAATTCATAGAGATGTTCACCTCCAGTCTTGCAGGCATACGAAGCAGCACACCCTAGAGCGACAGTGACTCTCACTGAGGTCACAAAAACCTTGAGGCCAGTCCACCTCACCCATTGGTACCTCCACTGAACTTTTTCAGCAGTATTAGCTGCAACTCACTAGGGATCGGCAATTCAGGATTTGCATGCACACCAAACTAAGTTTGCAAACTTCATAGTCTCTCTGCTTCATGCACAAGCACTTTTAACATGTGATGCCTGCTTTCGGGCCACTGGAATTATGCAGCAATGGAGGATAAAATTATGTTGCAGTTTTGACTAAAATATGCAGTAAAAAAAGGCTGCAGCGTAATGTGGTACATTTTATGATACTTTATTATTTTGACATTTTTTATACATACTAGCAGCCCCTGCAAAGATTTAGCCTCATTGGTACCTGTGCAATATACAAATGCAGCAGTGAGAAAGGTGACCAGTCAACCTTTGCAGAGGGCCCTCCACTTTGCAGCAACATAAGTCACATTTCTTTAAGTAATTCGTGATCTATTTGAGCTACAAACTATTTTTTTTGTTGAAATCGTTATATTATGCAGCAGATGATATATTATGTGGGAAATATGGTACAGCCATAATTAAGTGGAAAACATTTGCAAACTAGGATATTTTGCGATTTATGTTTGAGCTGCTCTTGTGGAAAAGGGGAGGAGAAGTGCTGATGATAGAAACTGCATGGCTCAGAGACAAATGGCTCGTGCTTCCACTTTTAAGCGTATTTGGCATATTCTGTAATTGGAAGCATACCCCAGTTTGTGAATGTATTTTAATGTCAATAACTCATATTAAACCTTAAATAAACATGTGTATCTATTGGTTGAATTAAATAACGTAATACGTTGTAACTGGTCAGTGAAATGCCAAACAAATACAAAAAATAGGGAAGTTTTGCTCTTTCCGGCTGCACCTCTGACTCCAACCACAGACCCAAATCTCAGGTTATTCTCACCCTCTGATTCTCCGCCCACAGTTCTCCTACTTTTTTTCTCCCCCACTTCGACCACTGCTTCCTGTTTATTGTGTTTTGAATGTCAAGGCCTCATGAACTGAGGTATTATTGGAGCCTGACTGTGGGGTTAATCACAGCAGTTGCAGATCACAGTTGGCTCAGGTGGGAGCTGGGACTTGAAATTAGGAATCACGGACTGCATAGGGCACCTTCCCTGTGCCTTCCCACTTCACTAATGAAGCCTCGTAAAGGTACCTGATGACACCGTATCAGGAAAAACACTATTTGGCAGTCCCTGACTTTCCTTCAGCGCAATAATCCATTCTGGGATATGTAGTGGACTAATGCACGTGATAGCAATGTCAGGAAAAGGGAAAGCCCATGAAGTGACCGATGTGTCTCTGATGAAAGTATGGAGTCCTCTGGCAACATTAAAGGTAAGCCACGCTTGGGAGACTGTTTTTGGTAGAAAGGGGCAGGGACTCTGAGATGAGGTTGGCCTTGTGACCCTCATTTTTGGTCATAAGTAATGTTTCTATGCTACGCCATGGAGTAGGGAGAAGGCTGGGTCCTTGTGTCTTGCAGAAAGGAGAGAAAATTGTGTATCTGCTCTTTAGGCAGGAGATAAAATGCAGAAAGGGCCAGACTAGCCACTCTGGCGTTTCCTTTGTGGGCTGCAAGCTAATGAGGCACATTTTAAGCTGGTGGATGCAGGTAGGGCCCAACTGCATTCTTTTATAGAGACTGGTACATTTTTTAAACCATCAGACTGTAAAACAGAACAAGAGGCATCAAGGGGGTGTGAGCAGAAGGAGGAAGGGAAATATGGAAAACAGTGAAAAGGGAGAAAGCAAAGATGGGAAAGAACCTGAAAGAGTGACATAATGTGAATGGAGAATATGTTGGTGGGTGAAACAGCCAGGATCTGGATTTGAGTAGAGAGCCTTGGTATTCAACAACCCAGCTCCGCCATGGATTCCCTCATTACTACCCTTTAACAGTGCCCCTAAAGTCTATATAACCGCTCTATCAGTTGCATTTATTTAGTTATATAGCTCCACTCATACCAGCGTAGAGTGTCAGAGCACTTTACATCACACACATCACATAGAGGCAATCAATCATAGGTGTGTAAATCAGTGAATGGGAAATGTTACATAAGATCGAGGACTACAAGGTGTAGGAGTCACATGTCATCCACACTTTAGGCAGTAAAGTTTGAGTGCTTGGTCTGCAGAGGCACACACTCAGGATTTAAAGCGTAACACCATGGTCGGGGGTTCTCTTTAATAATCAGAATTGATTTCTACCCAAATGAACCCATTTTCCCACATCAGGATTTCATGCAGCTCTTTGATGAAGGTTAATAGCTCATTGTTCTATGTTAGGATTTTAACTTATAAACTGCAAGTAACAAAACAATCTCTCAGACAAAAGTAGTAACTCACTGACCTATTTACGTTATATGCACTGTGTGAGCTGCATGGTACACGTTCTTTGCAGCAGGCATATTAATCCACTGTGTCTACCTTACCATGCGTCAAAACTTCCACAAGACAAACCTCCGATCTCTCTCAATGAAGAACATTAATCACCAAAGTTATCTAGACATTTTTATTGTTGCCTGAAAATTGCTAGACACCAGGAATGCAGCGGCAGGTACTTTTCAAACCATAATGCACTTGCAAACACGACGCCCACACCCAAAGTTGGCGACCTTTGTTTGCTTGGTGCATGAAGATGCAAGATTCATATACTTTTTTTCGCCACATTTGGTTTATTTACTATATGAATGTAAATAACAATAAATCATACTTGCAAACTGTGACTACAAGCCTGCGTTTCTCAATATTTCACTTAAAAACTGCAATTGTATTCATTTAACGGGTTTATGGTCTCACACAACGGGCGATTTGTATAGGGTCACTGGAAAGTCCACAAGGTTGTCCCTGTCCCCCCCAGAATTTCAGTGTATCCTACAGGCCAGAGACCTAGCTACTCATGGGGCCAGGTGCGACCTCTGTAATGTCTTCTAGTGGCCGGCAGAGCTCTCTGAAGTGGAGGAAAGGGGGGCACTGTGTCTAAAATCTGAGCTCATCTTTCCAACTTATAATGTGTCCTATCGGTTTGTGGGATTCCCCAGGGCTGTCCTGCTCTGGGGATAAATGAAGTTGTAGTTAGGGTGACCCGGTGACCCGGATGTAATGGTATTGTCCTGTTTTTCACTTCTACCTGCAAATCTCCGTGACGCAGCCTTCTCGGAAAGCAATTCGATGACACAGATCATGACTGCATTGTGTGCAATGATCAGCGCTGCATGTAGAACAGGTTATACACAGGCACAGCAGCGCCAGGATACCCGTGAACCAGAGTCGCAACTAGAGCCAAATTTCGGGCGGGCTAAGAAAAATTTCGGGGGGGCTAATTCTTCCAGCAATAGGCTGAGTGGAGATGCAGGGGCTCTAAGAGGGGCTCTAAGAGGGGGTGAAAAAACAACAAAGCCTCGTTAACAAGTAAATGGTCTTTTAACCCCTTCCATGCTCAGGACGGCTCCCGGCCGTCATGAGTCACGGTAGTCGTGTGCTCATGATGGCCGTGAGCCGTCTGACCGTTGCCGCTCCGCCCACACGCGGCAAATTCCCCGCCTGTGCGGGCGAATCAATTAGTGGGCGGAGTTCGGACGGCTCCCGGCCGTCATGAGCACACGCCCACCGTGATTTATGACGGCCGGGAGCCGTCCTGAGCACCCGAGCGCCACGCCCAGCCCCCTCGTCCTGAGCACCGTGGCGGAATTTGCCCCGCATGGAAAGGGTTAAAGACCTCTGAAGTACTCGGGTGCAGCTGCGATAAGATGGACACCAGACCAGACAGCCTACAGCAGCTCAAAAACTGTCTGTGTGTGTGCCCAGGAAGCTCTCTCAGCCTGGGCACACACACGATGGGGGTGCTGAATCCCTTTGAGCCCTTTGGACATTGTGCGCCTGACCTAAATGACCACGCGCACACATGTCTCTTGCTGAATGCATGCCTTGTGTTCCGATGGGGGCTCGCAGGTGCTTTTCACAATTTGAAACTGGTCCCAGAGCTCAGAGAACACATGGCTTGTTCTGTTGAGCTGAGAGGTGGGGGGCTCGTGTGCACTCCCTGCATGAGAGGAAGCACCGAGAGATCTGATAATTGTGCCAGGAAGTCTCAGGTGAAAGGGAGAAGCCCTTAAATGGAGGGGGTGGGAGTGGGGGACCACATACAACCATGAAGAGGGCATGCAGGGTAGAAACAGTTGCTCGCTAATGTCAGGAGGGCCTTAATGTGATGAGGGCCTGCACAACCATTCCAAACAACAACAGGGGTGTGAGTAGAAAGAGGACTGAAGCCGCGAGGGCATGCCATAAGCAGAGTTTCCCACTGTTGGACTTGGCCCTTTTTCCCTGAATTTTTTCGTTTTTGTAGTGTTAAGGTGCAGGTGCTCCCTTCACCCAAGATGGCTGCCACAGGCCCCTGCTACTGCAGAGTGGCCTGTTCTAGTAGCACCCTAGCTGCCAGGAGCTGGCTGGAACCCCACAACAATGTTCCGACACCAGCCCGCCTTTTTGTCCCATAGGTAGAGTGGGGAAGCTCCTGGAATGTGCTGGAACCTTCTAGAAGGGATGTGGTTTTTCTTTTGCCGCCTTGGCTAGAGGTCACCTGACCTAGGGCTACTTAAGTGAGGGAGGGAACTTTTTGTGGTGAGTTGGCCAGTGGGGTGAAGCAGAGCTGGAAGAATCCACCAGGAGTGTAGGCGGTAGGGCCTAGCCAGGGACTTATGCATCTGAGAGTGACAGGATTTAGGTGCTGCCTCTTAAGTGAGTGAGGGACCCTGTGAAACCCACTGATCTTGCCCAGCAGTAGGAGGACCCAGAGACTCTCTGCCCAGCCTGACTAGGAAGGATCTAGTCGCCCTCTCCATCCCTACCCCCTGTAACAGAACCCTTTAAGGGCACCAGATACATCTGCGCCAACAATACTTTATCTAACATCTGAGAACAGAGACTTATATGCCAAGCACTGAGACTGCGTGTCCAGATTGAACTCTCAAACTTATATGCCAAGCACTGAGACTGCGTGTCCAGATTGAACTCTAAACCTTATATGCCAAGCACTGAGACTGCGTGTCCAGACTGACCCCTGAAGCCGTATGCAAAGCAGATTGAAGAGCCACCGGGAATCGACAAGGTATTAGCGCTGTGACCCCTGCGCTCCCTGACCTGGCCTGGGACCCCCGGCAGCGTGCTCCGCTGAGCGCGGAACCCCCATCCTTAACTTGAGCCCCCTCTGTGACGTGGAAGCCAGCGCGCTCACCGCCGCGGCCCGGAGGCCGGAAGAAGTGCCCTGCAGAGTCGCGAGGCCCGTGAGGAGCCCGGGGCCCCGCCGCTGCTGTCGCAGCTGTGTGAGAAGGTGCGCGAGGCCTGGGGCCGAGTTTCCCCCATCGTCGCTGGAGCGGACGCCGTCGGACGCCGAGAACGAGGTAAGCCCGGAGGCTGGGATTGTCCCCGGTGCGCCCCCTACTGGTCGGGAGCCACACCGCACCCTCAGCCCGGGTTCCCTCTCCGTGGGAGTTCCCCCTATCAACGCGACGGAGAGACCCCGCCGAGGGATCCTCTCCTTGTGCCCCCGTGACTGCTCTGAAGCGAGGTGCCCTACGAACTGCACCGGAGCCGAGAGACTCGCTCCTCCCGTCCCGGGCGCTTCCCGCTAAAAGCTTCGTGAGGCGCATTGACTGTCCTACCCCACATTGAAGTACCCAGCGCCAATAATTACAAGTAGCGCTCTGTTAGTCCTTTGCCGGATTGAAGTGCTCAATGTCCGTAATTACAAGTAGCGCTCTGATATTCCTGTGCCGGATTGAAGTGCTCAATGTCAGTCATTACGAGTAGCGCTCTGTTATTAATGTGCCGTATTGAAGTGCTACATGCTAGTGATTATGAGTAGCGCTCTGTTATTCATGTGCCATTTTGAAGTGCTATATGTTGGTGATTATGAGTAGCGCTCTGTTATTCATGTGCCATATTGAAGTGCTACGTGTTGGTGATTACGAGTAGTGCTCTGTTATTCATGTGCCATATTGAAGTGCTACGTGTTGGTGATTACGAGTAGCGCTCTGTTATTCATGTGCCATATTGAAGTGCTACGTGTTAGTGATTACGAGTAGCGCTTTGTTATTCATGTTCCATATTGAAGTACCACGTGCTATTGATTACGAGTAGCGCGCTGTTATTCACGCCCATGTTGAAGTGCTACGTGCTATTGATTACGAGTAGCGCGCTGTTATTCATGTTCATAATGAAATACTAAATGACATCTGTTACGAGTAGCTCTCTGTGCTAGATGCCCGTTCTGAGGTCGTCACCAGTTAGCGCGCCTAGCGCCATCATCACCCCCCTAAGGCGCTACAGGAAAGTGAAGCGCACGTGTACCTCTAGGTGAAGGGTAGTTGTACCTCAGGCAGTACTGATTTGTTATGAATGTCATTTGTGGTATTACCAGCTTATGAAATGTACTGCTACCTCATGAACTGCATCTAACGTGATCTGCTTGGATAAACTTGAGTATTTACTTAACTCCTACCGTGTGGCATCACTTATTGTGTGTGTTCCTTGTCCCATGTGAGGTGCGTGTTGTATGGTTGCTTTACACACAGACCTTTGGTGGCCCGACCGCTCGTGTCACGTTACCGCCCCATAGGGCCTGGAGACCCCAGGTCTTACATTGGTGGCAGCGGTGGGATCCTTAGGACCTGTGACCATACAGCACCCTTCCGTGAGGCGGAGGGCGCCACAATTAAACGCCTATTTGTTCCAGAGCTCGAAAACCATTGATTGCTGCATTGTTATTTCCACTGTCCAGGTTGAGAGTGCAAGGAGCCTGGTTAGCTGATAACTGTTGCCTATACCCTAGGAATTTTTCTCCTTAGTGTCTAGGTCCCCTCCTGCCAGAATGGAATTCCGGTTAGCTGACCTCGAGGGGTACACTGTGAAGCAACTAAGGGAGTTCGGGCAGGGGATGGGGGTGCCTGGGGTACGGAGGGCCAAAGGACCGGAACTCCGCACCGCCATTAGGGCATGGGTAGAGGCCCACCCAGAAGGGAGAGGGGATGAGGGACAGGAGGCGCCAGATGCACCTCAGGAGGAGAGCGCCCAAGAATTGATCGACACCTTACACGAAGATGGGTCTGAAAATGTGCCCCCAGGGAGACGGTCTGGGGCCAGTAGTAGGACAGGGTCGAGGAGGAGCGCGTCTCCAGAGGAGTACGAGGACAGGAGGAAGGAGAGGCGGTTAAAATGGGAGCTGGCCAAGTTGGAACGAGAAAGAAAATGGGAACTGGCCAAATTGGAGCATGAAAGAGAAAGGGAAAGAGAAGACAAGAAATGGGCAATGGAGGAAATGAGGATGGCGCACGAGCTTCAGCTGAAGGAGTTGGAGCTGCGCGCCCTCCAGATGAATGTGTCCAGTGAGGACACTGGTGGCAGCATACCGAAAGCTCCACAGGAGCTAGAATTTTATTTACCCCAGGATGACATCACCAGGGTGTCTGAGGAGGCATTGGTGGGTGACCCTGAAGGGGGTGGTGCAGGGCTCTTCCAACCCAGCGAGGTGGGTGAGGTGGCAGATAGCCCAGCTAGGTCCCAGGGAGAGAGGGTTGTAGGGCCTCACGACCTATCCATAGGAAGGAGTGAGACGGGGAGGTGTCCCGAGGTGCCCCAACCGCAGTCTCAGGGCCTGGAGAGTTCTGCAAGGGAGCACCAAGTTGGGAGCCTAGGCTGTCCCGATGTGCCGCCCGAGGAAAGGGAGCCCCTAGTGTCAGGAGGACACAGGGCGACTGTAACCAGCGAGCCTGAGGTTCTGGGGTTGGCCCAGCTGCAGGATTTAGATCCTGGGCTGGGGTGCCAGGCTCAGGGGTTGCCTGACCTGGCGGGTGGGGCCTCTGTTAACAGGGTCCCCCCGAAATTGACTTCCAGGGGTACTTTTCCCGTTAGGAGGGTGCTGAAATCTGGAAGGGGGTGCAGAGGGAGGAAGGTCTCGCCTCGGGCACCGGCTCAGCCGAAGGGTTTAGGCCCTAGGTTGGGGAAGCAGTTGAAGGGTCAAGGCCCTGTACTGAGGAGACAGTGGTGGTCTGAGGGTGCCTCGCAGGGTAGGGTGAGGAACCCCAGAAGGAGAGTTAGGGGGAGGAGAGCCTCGCCCCTGAAGGCTGGTCAGCCTAAGGGTGTGGACCCCAGGTGGAAGGACCAGAGGCAGTTTAGGACTGCAAGGAAGAGTAGGAGAGTGGTCATCGGGCACTACAGGCCTGGGGCTACTGCCCCCCACTCTGCGAGACCACGAGGGCCAGAGACATCTGGATGGCCCAGGGGCCGGTCCTGGCCACAACTAGCTAGGGAACCCCAGTGGGGTGGTTTCGTTGGTCCAGGAAGGATTGAGAGGGAACCATCGGGTTCCAGAGTGGAAGAGAATCTGCAGTTGCGGGCCTGCGTCCACCTTTTCTCGCGCCAAGCAGGGAAGACCATCAAGGCATTGATCGGTCTACCCTGGCTTTTGGCTGGAAGGGGGTTATGTTGGACTTGGCCCTTTTTCCCTGAATTTTTTCGTTTTTGTAGTGTTAAGGTGCAGGTGCTCCCTTCACCCAAGATGGCTGCCACAGGCCCCTGCTACTGCAGAGTGGCTTGTTCTAGTAGCACCCTAGCTGCCAGGAGCTGGCTGGAACCCCACAACAATGTTGCGACACCAGCCCGCCTTTTTGTCCCATAGGTAGAGTGGGGAAGCTCCTGGAATGTGCTGGAACCTTCTAGAAGGGAGGTGTGGTTTTTCTTTTGCCGCCTTGGCTAGAGGTCACCTGACCTAGGGCTACTTAAGTGAGGGAGGGAACTTTTTGTGGTGAGTTGGCCAGTGGGGTGAAGCAGAGCTGGAAGAATCCACCAGGAGTGTAGGCGGTAGGGCCTAGCCAGGGACTTATGCCTCTGAGAGTGACAGGATTTAGGTGCTGCCTCTTAAGTGAGTGAGGGACCCTGTGAAACCCACTGATCTTGCCCAGCAGTAGGAGGACCCAGAGACTCTCTGCCCAGCCTGACTAGGAAGGATCTAGTCGCCCTCTCCATCCCTACCCCCCTGTAACAGAACCCTTTAAGGGCGCCAGATACATCTGCGCCAACAAGACTTTATCTAACATCTGAGAACAGAGACTTATATGCCAAGCACTGAGACTGCGTGTCCAGATTGAACTCTCAAACTTATATGCCAAGCACTGAGACTGCGTGTCCAGATTGAACTCTAAACCTTATATGCCAAGCACTGAGACGGCGTGTCCAGACTGACCCCTGAAGCCGTATGCAAAGCAGATTGAAGAGCCACCGGGGATCGACCAGGTATTAGCGCTGTGACCCCTGCGCTCCCTGACCTGGCCTGGGACCCCCGGCAGCGTGCTCCGCTGAGCGCGGAACCCCCATCCTTAACTTGAGCCCCCCCTGTGACGTGGAAGTCAGCGCGCTCACCGCCGCGGCCCGGAGGCCGGAAGAAGTGCCCTGCAGAGTCGCGAGGCCCGTGAGGAGCCCGGGGCCCCGCCGCTGCCGTCGCAGCTGTGTGAGAAGGTGCGCGAGGCCTGGGGCCGAGTTTCCCCCATCGTCGCTGGAGCGGACGCCGTCGGACGCCGAGAACGAGGTAAGCCTGGAGGCTGGGATTGTCCCCGGTGCGCCCTCTACTGGTCGGGAGCCACACCGCACCCTCAGCCCGGGTTCCCTCTCCGTGGGAGTTCCCCCTATCAACGCGACGGAGAGACCCCGCCGAGGGATCCTCTCCTTGTGCCCCCGTGACTGCTCTGTAGCGAGGTGCCCTACGAACTGCACCGGAGCCGAGAGACTCGCTCCTCCCGTCCCGGGCGCTTCCCGCTAAAAGCTTCGTGAGGCGCATTGACTGTCCTACCCCACATTGAAGTACCCAGCGCCAATAATTACAAGTAGCGCTCTGTTAGTCCTGTGCCGGATTGAAGTGCTCAATGTCCGTAATTACAAGTAGCGCTCTGATATTCCTGTGACGGATTGAAGTGCTCAATGTCAGTCATTACGAGTAGCGCTCTGTTATTAATGTGCCGTATTGAAGTGCTACATGCTAGTGATTATGAGTAGCGCTCTGTTATTCATGTGCCATATTGACGTGCTATATGTTGGTGATTACGAGTAGCGCTCTGTTATTCATGTGCCATATTGAAGTGCTACGTGTTGGTGATTACGATTAGCGCTCTGTTATTCATGTGCCATATTGAAGTGCTACGTGTTGGTGATTACGAGTAGCGCTCTGTTATTCATGTGCCATACTGAAGTGCTACGTGTTAGTGATTACGAGTAGCGCTTTGTTATTCATGTTCCATATTGAAGTACCACGTGCTATTGATTACGAGTAGCGCGCTGTTATTCACGCTCATGTTGAAGTGCTACGTGCTATTGATTACGAGTAGCGCGCTGTTATTCATGTTCATAATGAAATACTAAATGACATCTGTTACGAGTAGCTCTCTGTGCTAGATGCCCCGGTTTGAGGTAGTCACCAGTTAGCGCGCCTAGCGCCATCATCACCCCCCTAAGGCGCTACAGGAAAGTGAAGCGCGCGTGTACCTCTAGGTGAAGGGTAGTTGTACCTCAGGCAGTACTGATTTGTTATGAATGTCATTTGTGGTATTACCAGCTTATGAAATGTACTGCTACCTCATGAACTGCATCTAACGTGAACTGCTTGGATAAACTTGAGTATTTACTTAACTCCTACCATGTGGCGTCACTTATTGTGTGTGTTCCTTGTCCCATGTGAGGTGCGTGTTGTATGGTTGCTTTACACACAGACCTTTGGTGGCCCGACCGCTCGTGTCACGTTACCGCCCCATAGGGCCTGGAGACCCCAGGTCTTACACCCACACTGTGGGTCGCAAGCCAATTTTGAGTTGGCTGTCAAAGTCCAATCAATAAATTAAGATGCCTTTAAATTCTGTATTTATCTTGTCACATTTGCTGCGCTTCAAAGATAGAGGCCAAATATTAGACTGTGCCTTCCTGCAAATTGTAGCCTATATTTTAACATGGAGATTGTTGATTACAAACCCCTCTCACTTCACAGTCAGAGAAAGTAAGGCACATTATGGGTCAGATTCACAAAGGGCCTCCCCACTTGTGGCGGATGCCCGCAGCCACAGCGGCCCCCCACCCCCGCACTCATGGTTGGATGCTGTGAGTGTGTAAGGGAAGGCTGTATAGGATGTCATTTGTTTTAGTAACAAAGCAAAGTGAACTGTACACATTCAGCAGTTAGGAAAGCAAAAATTAACCCTTTTTTTTTTTAGAAATTCTGAATTGTGTTGGAAGAAGGATTTTAATAGGAGCAAACCAGATCAAGACACTACTTGGTGATGCACAAGTTATAAATATTCACTGAAGTCTGATTTCCATCCATTAGCATTTGTGTGCACTATAGTTTTATCAGTAGAACTGTATGTTTGTGCATATTTAGTGCCCATTTTAATGGAATATAAGCTGTCTGGAAATGACAGTTCGCTACCACACAAGGCTTTAGTTCTAGTTAAAAATCGCCTGTCGCATGTTCATTAAAACTAGGTGGGTCGCAAAAGTTTTTCATTCTAAAAATTAGGTCATGGTTCTAAAAAGTCTGAAAAGCACTGCCATAGATAGACCTCGTAGTGGTACAATGTGTAGACAAACTCCCCTAAAGTCAAGGAAGGTGTCCCAAAAAAGCAAAACATGCCCCAAACTGGTGCTATCGGGCAGTACCAAGATATACTGCTTTTTTTTGAAGATTTTGCTCAGTGCAAGAGAAGAGCTTTCGTCCCACCCTGCTCCAGCCATATTGGTACATCCCACACCCCCAGTCTCTTCACATAAAAAGTAACCAGAAGTGATATGTTGTCGTTTCCCACAAAGATAAATTGTATATTTCTTGTTAAGGGTGATTGGAAGGACCGCCTTCCACAAATGTGTTTATCCCGATGCAGCAAAAATGCAGACAGAAGATTTAATTTGTTAGAAAATGTATTAAATGTTGCTATTAGCAGAAGAATAAGTTTCACTGCAGCTAATAAAGTATTTGTAGAGCAATTGGCTGGCGATAACAGGTCTTGCGCTCTGGACATCGCCTTCGTTATGTGTCCCATTGCGCGATTTTACGGTTTGATGAATGCGTCATTAACGTCGTCTCTATCTATTGACCTCACTGCGCGGAAGCCTCGTCTGCGTAGGGAGACTGCGCGCGCCTACTGGGAACGCCATATCTCTACAAAGCAATACTAACCAGGGGTAATTGGAAAGGACTTATCCACTAATAGGCTAATTCAAAACATTCTTTCAGGCAAAAATGGCTTTGAGAAGCAATTATTTCAGCACAAATTTCTCCACGCTTGCCACACAAACTTTAATTGAATGCGACAAAAGAACTCTTTATACTGCGAGCGGTCAAGATCTGAAATATTCCTGTCAGGGACAATGGTGGACTCTGGTGGGATCAATGATGGCGCCTCGTCAACCCATCACCTATGGAAGGATGCCCTGTAGGGCTGTTTGCGCTACGTCAGCCTATTTGCAAGCGCATTGATAACACAGCTGAAAGGAATGCCAGAGCAAAGCGTTTCAATTGTATGATGTTGCAAGAGGGTTTGAATAAAGTTCCAGTTTCTGGAAGGAAGGATGCTTGCTGTGGGATCACACTGTGCGCGGGATCATTTTCAGGTAGAACCTTTTTATGCTGTGGCTTAGATGGAAGCCACCTCATTCGGTGCATTAGACTCCAGGTTACACCCTCACTGGTCCGGCGGGCTCCATAATCAGTCTTTGTGAGCTGAAGACAGTATCCTCCTGAAGAAGACTTGGGCTGCCGTGGGGCCTGTCATCCCTCAGTGCCTGTAGTGCCAGCATGCCTTGATTTCACCCAAGGTTGAAAGATTCACAGTATGATACAGACATCAGCCCAGGTCAGAGTTGATGCCTCGGGAACTTGTTTCAGAAGAGCCAGCTCCTCCTCATCTGCCCTTGATTTCTTGCTTAATGCCAGAGGCAGGAGAGCTAGGGTTAGATGGAACCCACATTTTTCTGTCTGCACATTTCAGATGTGGGTCGTCAGAAGGAACCCCGATGTTCGAAACCCACATTAGAGCTAAAACTTACAGCATCACTCCGTGACTTAAAGCATCCTGGGAGTATGGAAATCATGCTTCCATCTCGGTAGAGTGGCAAAACCGGCCTTACTTGATGTTCTACTAGACCTCTTGGCCACTTTCAAATCCTCTGGCAGTCAAGGGTTTCCCTGATCTCCTGGTCTGCTAGACCTCTCGGCCTCCTTTGATACCTCCGGCAGACGAGGGTAACCATGCTCCCTTGATTCTGCTAGACCTATCGGCCTTTGGCAGTCGAGGGTGACCCTGATCTCCTGGTTCTGCCCAACCTCTTGGCCACTTTCAATTCCTCTGGCAGACGAGGTTCACCCTGTTCTCCTGATTCTGCTAGACCTCTCGGCCACTTTTGATACCTTTGTAGAGAAGGGTGACCCTGCTCTCCTGATTCTGCTAGACCTCTCGACCACATTCGATACTTCTGGCAGTCGAGGGTTTCCCTGATCTCCTGGATCTGCTAGACCTCTCGGCCTCCTTTGATACCTCCGGCAGACGAGGGTGACCATGCTCTCTTGATTCTGCTAGACCTATCGGCCTTTGGCAGTCGAGGGTGACCCTGATCTCCTGGTTCTGCCCAACCTCTTGGCCACTTTCAATTCCTCTGGCAGATGAGGTTGACCCTGTTCTCCTGATTCTGCTAGACCTCTCGGCCACTTTTGATACCTTTGTAGAGAAGGGTGACCCTACTCTCCTGATTCTGCTAGACCTCTCGACCACATTCTATACTTCTGGCAGTCAAAGGTGACCATGATCTCCTGGATCTGCTAGACCTCTCGGCCACTTCTGATACCTCTGGCAGATGAGGGTGACCCTGCTCTCCTGATTCTGCTAGACCTCTCGACCTTTGGCAGTCAAGGGTGACCCTACTCTCCTGATTCTTCTAGACCTCTTGGCCACTTATGATACCTCTGGCAGAAGAGGGTGATCCTGCTCTCCTGATTCTGCTAGACCTCTCAACCACATTCGATACTTCTGGCAGTCGAAGGTGACCCTGCTCTCCTGGTTCTGCTAGACCTCTCGGCCACTTATGATACCTCTGGCAGTCGAGGGTGATCCTGTTCTCCTTATTCTACTAGACCTCTCGGCCACTTCTGATACCTCTGGCAGTCGAAGGTGACCGTGATCTCCTGGTTCTGCTAGACCTTTTGGCCACTTTTGATACCTCTGGCAGTCGAAGGTGACCGTGATCTCCTGGTTCTGCTAGACCTCTCGGCCATTTCTGATACCTCTGGCAGATGAGGGTGAGCCTGCTCTCCTGATTCTGCTAGACCTCTCGACCTTTGGCAGTCGAGGGTGACCAAGTTCTCCTGATTCTGCTAGACCTCTCTGCCACTTTCAATACCATGGGTCTCTAACTCAATTTGCACAGTCGTAAGAGAGTGGCCAGGGTGCTGAACTGGCCAGAAGATGGTACAGTCATTGGTGAGTGATCAGCATGATAGGAATAAGTGGGCAAATATTTGTCCCTACAGGACAAGCTCTTTATGGAATGCCTGGAGTCTTCTTTAATGTATACACCAAGCCCTTCTAAAACTACTACAGTCACTGTACAGACGTGTCACAAACGTGCTGATGACCAGAAAGATACGTTTCTGTATAACGAGGAACCTGAGAAAGATTTGGGACCAGCAAACAAGACATTTCAAAAGGATCCAAGCGTGGGAGGATGTAATGAGGAGGAAAAAGCACAGAAGGTGCCCCTAAAGTTGAAGTGAAATCCCCAGGAGCCTGTTTTGACTCCCAGATGGCAGTGTGTAGATAGGTAAATGCAATGGTGTCGTGCAAACTCCCCTCAACCGGTTGAGATGAACCTGTCTACCACTTAATGGGCATTCTAGAGGCATCATCTGTGCCAAACGTGATGATAGCATCCCTTTGCCAGCGAGGGGTCTCACTCAAGATGCCATCTGCAAACTTCAGGTCTTGCAACAGTCTGTTGCTTGGGGGCCACCACCCAGTCATGGGTACCTTGCACCACACCTGCTCTGCCAGGTGTGCCCGGGGTACCACGGCACACTATTGTTCTTTTCATGGTCCGGAAGCATTTTCATAAACCACTGCATTTTATCACAACACAGTACCAACATCCGGTCACCAGTCTTGGATGATGCGAAGAGCTTGCTACACCTGTAAGAAGGAGGCCAGCCGTGGTGCAAGCACAGTTCCCGCAGGCAAGCATCCTCCGGCGTATGATGCTGAAAGAACAACTCTTGCAGCTTCCATTTATCAGAAAGATGAAAAATGCTGTTTCCTATACCTGGAAAGGGCCCTGCAGCTCTTGCGTTTTTTACATCATTAGGTTGCCTACTCAGGTAAAAGCATAGTGAATAAATGATAAGCAAGTAATAGGTGCCATAAATTACAGGTGAAGGCTGCTGCAGGACACCGACCACACCAGGGATCGTAGATTCTCACTGTCTTCCTCTTCCCTTGTGGAAAAACCCATCTTTCACCGCCTCAAAGCAGCCAGGAAGCATCACTGAGTCCAGGCATCGGATTGGCGGTCTGGCAGCCAATTACACGGTCAACAATCCTAATTTGTTCAATTATGGCCAATTTGTTTGTCTCACGCTTTCCCATTGGATCCCTTTCATTCAATAATAGTAAGTCGCTGAGTGTTTACATTTCTAATTCGCGGCTGAGTGTTACATTTCTAATTGGCCGCAAAGGGGCTGAGGAAGGTTGTATGACGGAACCCGCATGCATTTACCACGCATGCCTTTACAACGCAGTCTCTACTCCGACTGCCACGTTACGATACGTTCCTTTACCACGCAAGTCGTTGCAATGACTTACCTTAGGGGGTGCTAGACTTTGGAATAGTATAATTTACTATTCCAACTCCAGTCTACGAAACAGTAGGGAAGGTGTTAGAATAAAAATCCAACACCAGTCCAACAATGCGCCACCTAAATAGGGTGACCAGACGTCCCGGTTTTCCCCGGACGGTCCCCGTTTTTGGAGAAGTGTCCCGGTGTCCCGACACTTTTCTCCAATTTAATGAAATGTCCGGGTTTTTAAACTGTGTCCGGCTTAAACATAGAAATGTCCCGGTTTTTTATTGGTGTTTCGGTTTGCACTGCTCAAGGGTGACGTCACCTAGGTGAGCGTTGTAGCAGGAAGGGAAATCCTTTGAAGAGAGACACTTTCTCTCAGGATTTCCCTTCTCTTTCTACAATGCAGCGTCACCTACGTCATCGTGCCAGCCATCGGCTCTGGTGTTCTGATTCTTCAGTTACTGCCAGCGCTTATCTCAGAGGTCTTCAAACATGCCCGCCCCCCTGGGGGTCCGTGGAGGCATTCCCAGCGGGCGCAAATGCTTCACTAATTACTTGTAAACAATGATGGCCTGCAAACGTGACTTTCTTTGTTTCCCTTGTTTCTAGGCCGTCTGTAGTAACATGAAGCAGGTGAGGATAGCAGCGCCACCTTTCACAGTGAAAAGTGCCTGCCATCTGTTCACATGTTAGGATTTATTAATATTTGCATCGACATTAACTTACAGGTCATGCCCGCAACTGTGTTCCCGAGTCCTGTGGTTGCGATGTAAAAAACATGTCAAAACACAACTAAATATTCTATAAGTATTTTTTTATTTTTTCACAATCACGGCAACTGCATATAAATACTGCATAAGCTCTTAAAAGACATCTTAAATAAAAAAAATGAATGAAAATGAAATTAATTGTTGGGAAATGCACTTTTTCAGTTATGAAACACTAATTGGTTAATGCACTCACTGCAGATGTCTTTTTGTGAGACCAGAGTGACAGAACCGAATTCAACTTGGCACAGTGCAGAATACTGACACGTATTTATAGTGGTCTGAGGTCCCAACAAGTAACAGAAAGCACTGAAAATATTGATGTCATTATTTTAAAATTGTAAAAATATAAGATAGGATGCCTATAATGGTCATAATGATGGAAACAAGTACTTTCCAAGAATACATATTCATAATAACTAACCTAGTGTAGACATTTTTTTAAGTCCATTAAAGGACACTTTTTAAAACTCAGCATCCTTATTTTATCTTTCAAAAATGTTATAAATGTTTGTCTTCAGGAAACTTCAAGTGACTACCTAAATTAAAGACCTTTAGAGCCCTCTCCCCTGACCTCCCACCTTTGGCACCCTCCAAATACTCCAGGTTCCCATTAACAATTCAGTGATTGTTGTTTTTAACACACTAGATGGGAACTGTTTTGTAAAATTAAGAACACCTTGGTCCCCATACACGTAGCCAATTTCAACCTCTGTTTTCATGCAGATGTCCTCTCAGGTAAGTAGAGGGGGTTGTAGGAAAGAGACCAATAGGGTCATATTCCGATCCCTGATCGTCCTGACCACTTGGGCCTCAGGAAAAAGGGAACCAAGCAAAATCCAAGGATAGATTCAAAGAGATGACCATGAAAAGAGGACGTTATGTGGGGGTCTAATTTTTGTATTCACAAATGGACAGAGACAGCTACCCGACTTCCTGAATGAGATGCTATGAAGAAGGTTTCAAGAAATGCGGATTCATTTATTTTTTATTTTGAGTGCCATCACTACCATTAATGCAGCAGGTGCATTGGCACTGGGACAATGGTGTGAGGAATCACTACACCCCAATTATGGAAATGTCACTAGCAAAAAAGACAGAGTGGGGAGCCATTTTCCTGGTTGGTATTTGGGCCCAAGCCCCCCTTGCTACACAGCGCTGGTCCCAAGCAACTGAGGGGCAAAGTGTAGGACCTTTCCTTATTTTTTTTTTGTTTTTTTACAGAGAGCAGCAGACAGCCTCCTTTAGGCCTCGGCCTTGCAGTATTGGCCCAGTAGTGTGGGCAGAGTAGTAGGTATAATTCTGTTGCAGGTGCAGTGTCACCAGGTCCAAGGGGCGTGACATACCAACTTAACCCCTATTATGGCTGTTTTACCATCATCCCTTGGTTGCCAGTGTTGTTTTGAGCATTGAACTAATGGCACCTGAGAGGAGAACATTGATGCAGAGGAGACACCTTAGTTAAGGCCTCAAAGAGATAGCAGAAAGGAGGATGGGGGGAGGAGGGTAACAAGGGGCAGCGGAGATGTCATGCTTCACAGGTCATTAGCTCATATTAGTGAGGCAGGTGCAATGGTGCCCTACACAGGAGTGTGAAGGGCCCCCTCCATCACAATTATGACAGGCTTACTTTAGAATAGAGGCATCCTGGATAGCATTAGGGCTGAGAGCACCATTGCTGCAAAGAAGTGGGAAACACATGGGAGCTCATGTTTTCTGAAAGGGACAGAACCTGTTTTAAAATTGGGGTGATAGCCAGGCTTGGAGGAGAATGTGTGAAAGAGGCAGAGGGGTTACCCTGCTACTCAGGGCTGCAGCTATAATTAGTGCCGCAGGTGCAGTTGCATTGGGGCTTCAATAAAGAATGTCTTTAAATGTGAAAGATTTTTTTTAAATAAATCAAACATTATTTATATTTCAGTCAACTGTGCTGATTGTAGGGGGAGTGCTTTACGGGGAGGAGTGTTCTACAAACAGCAGTATCTGATTTTGACGACTACTATATATATATATATATATATATATATCAAACTTGATAGCGGTTTAGTCGTTCACTTCCTGGCGGAGAAAACAAGAGAGCACAAACTCCTCTTCAATTGTGCAATTTTCTTTATTGTTCACAGTTAACGGTCATATATATATATATACTTACTTGATAAGAAAACATACTTGGAATTTACCAACTATAGCAAATGTTGAGGTAAAGTCTGTTTAAATGGAATTAATGTTTACTGCCAATAAGAGACCTCTGATTTGTCATCTGTAATGCTTCATCTTGGTCAGTGGAGGGAGCTGTCAATGTAGTCCTTTTTCTATGTCTATGACAGCTGTCAAATAGTCCTACTTTTATGTCGATGGTTACTGCAAACCGTAGTCCTACTTCTATGTCTATGACCTGTCCCCGTTTTTTGTTTTGAGAATCTGGTCACCCTACACCTAAAGCCAGTCGTCGTAACAACTTGCGTGGTGGAGGAACGTGTGGTAAGGTCGCAGGTGGGGTAGTGACTGCGTTGTAAGGCAGATTGTGGTAGTGATGCCCATGGATGGTGGGTGCAGTGAATTCCAGAAAAGCTGCGAATACTGAACCTCCGGCGGGATGATGGAGGTGCCGAATGCCACCGTATCTGCATCCCTGGCAAATAATCAACTCATCTCCCAAGAAAACTCCCTCTCCGGGCACACTGGCAAATGTGGCAGATATTATTCGAGCTGGAATGGGTAAAGGGCCCGGCAGAGCTCTCTGCTCCACCCATGTCCTTTCTCCAAACACCCGAGACTTGAACGTTCACGTTCATAACTGCAGTGATGTGAGGGTCAAAAGTTCAAACCCCAGAAAGGCTGGCTCAGTCCTCCAGTTGGTAAATTAAGTACCTTAAATGGGGTAATTGGAGACTTTGTAATTACCAGTGCTCAGAAACGACATGACGTGCTAATTATTAATATTGAACCCCACACCCTAGGAAACTGGAACTCACATTGCCGTGTTTTAGCGATGGGAAGCTGTAAAATGACGTCACAGTCCACCATTGTAGTGTTTTATTGATGGGAAGCTGAAAATGACGTCACAGTCCACCATTGTAGTGTTTTAATGATGGGAAGCTGAAAATGACGTCACAGTCCACCATTGCAGTGTTTTAGTGATGGGAAGCTGTAAAATGACGTCACAGTCCACCATTGCAGTGTTTTAGTGATGGGAAGCTGTAAATGAGATTACAGGCCACCATTGTAGTGTTTTAATGATGGGAAGCTGTAAAATGACGTCACAGTCCACCATTGCAGTGTTTTAGTGATGGGAAGCTGTAAATGACGTCACAGTCCACCATTGCAGTGTTTTAATGATGGGAAGCTGAAAATGACGTCACAGTCCACCATTGCAGTGTTTTAGTGATGGGAAGCTGTAAAATGACGTCACAGTCCACCATTGCAGTGTTTTAGTGATGGGAAGCTGTAAATGACGTCACAGTCCACCATTGTAGTGTTTTAATGATGGGAAGCTGTAAAATGACGTCACAGTCCACCATTGCAGTGTTTTAGTGATGGGAAGCTGTAAATGAGATTACAGGCCACCATTGTAGTGTTTTAGTGATGGGAAGCTGTAAAATGACGTCACAGTCCACCATTGCAGTGTTTTAGTGATGGGAAGCTGTAAATGACGTCACAGTCCACCATTGCAGTGTTTTAATGATGGGAAGCTGAAAATGACGTCACAGTCCACCATTGCAGTGTTTTAGTGATGGGAAGCTGTAAAATGACGTCACAGTCCACCATTGCAGTGTTTTAGTGATGGGAAGCTGTAAATGAGATTACAGGCCACCATTGTAGTGTTTTAGTGATGGGAAGCTGTAAAATGACGTCACAGTCCACCATTGCAGTGTTTTAGTGATGGGAAGCTGTAAATGAGATTACAGTCCACCAATGTAGTGTTTTAATGATGGGAAGCTGTAAAATGACGTCACAGTCCACCATTGCAGTGTTTTAGTGATGGGAAGCTGTAAATGACGTCACAGTCCACCATTGTAGTGTTTTAGTGATGGGAAGCTGTAAATGACGTCACAGTCCACCATTGTAGTGTTTTAATGATGGGAAGCTGAAAATGACGTCACAGTCCACCATTGCAGTGTTTTAAGTGATGGGAAGCTGAAAATGACGTCACAGTCCACCATTGTAGTGTTTTAATGATGGGAAGCTGAAAATGACGTTACAGTCCACCATTGTAGTATTTTAGTGATGGGAAGCTGTAAATGACGTCACAGTCCACCATTGCGGTGTTTTAGTGATGGGAAGCTGCATGTGATGTCACAGTCGACCATTGCAGTATTTTAGTGATGGGAGGCTTTAATGGCGTCACAGTCCACCATTGCAGTGTTTTAGTGATGGGAAGCTGTAAATGACGTCACAGTTCACCATTGCAGTGTTTTAGTGATGGGAAGCTGTAAATGACGTCACAGTTCACCATTGCAGTGTTTTAATGATGGGAAGCTTTAAATGACGTCACAGTCCACCATTATAGTGTTTTAATGATGGGAAGCTGTAAATGGCGTGACAGTCCACCTTTGCAGTGTTTTAATGATGGGAAGCTCTTAATGACGTCACAGTCCACCATTGCAGTGTTTTAGTGATGGGAAGCTGTAAATGACGTCGCAGTCCACCATTGCAGTGTTTTAATGATGGGAAGCTGAAAATGACGTCACAGTCCACCATTGCAGTGTTTTAGTGATGGGAAGCTGTAAATGAGATTACAGTCCACCATTGTAGTGTTTTAATGATGGGAAGCTGTAAAATGACGTCACAGTCCACCATTGTAGTGTTTTAGTGATTGGAAGCTGCATGTGACGTCACAGTCGACCATTGCAGTGTTTAAGTGATGGGAAGCTGTAAATGATGTCACAGCCCGCCATTGCAGTGTTTTAGTGATTGGAAGCTGCATGTGACGTCACAGTCGACCATTGCAGTGTTTAAGTGATGGGAAGCTGTAAATGACGTCACAGCCCGCCATTGCAGTGTTTTAGTGATTGGAAGCTGCATGTGACGTCACAGTCCACCATTCCAGTGTTTTAGTGATTGGAAGCTGCATGTGACGTCACAGTCCACCATTGCAGTGTTTTAGTGATGGGAAACTGTAAATGATGTCACAGTCCACCATTGCAGTGTTTTAGTGATTGGAAGCTGCATGTGACGTCACAGTCCACCATTGCAGTGTTTTAGTGATGGGAAGCTGTAAATGACATCACAGCCCGCCATTGCAGTGTTTTAGTGATGGGAAGCTGTAAATGACGTCACAGCCCACCATTGCAGTGTTTTCAACTGGGCTCAGCTCCTCTCCTCTCTGTTTCGACTATCAGCATAGGCGTGGATGCTACAGCGATCTGGACCTCTTGTGAAAACCTGGTGTGAAGGTCTCTGAACTCAGTGTTCGATTCAATGGGTTTACATAGGGTCGACCGCTGACTCAGCCACCATTGGGGGACTTCTAAATAACCTAAGACATGACCGGTCTAGTCCAGCATGGTGAAAATACGTGAACTCGGACCATATGTTTATTCTACATTCTACTCTAAAATCTTAGAAAGCAGACATTGCGTGGGTTGTGGCAGACTTATGCCACCTAACGTGAAAGCAAAGTCACTGTTTAGATGAACTGAAACTTTCACAAGTTCTGTGAAGGACACTGACCTGCAGAATGCGGACCAAAGGCAGAAAGGCTCACTTCATGTGCTCTAAATGGAGCCTGGCCTTGGGATTTTACAACAGTGAAGTGAGATGTTAATACTCTTCAGGGTGGAACCAAGACTGCTCTATGTATATTTTAAAGAATTGGTAACAATAGGGCAGAAGACTGCAGCGCTGTCAAGCCAGACCTAAATACCTTTGGTAAAAGAAAAATAAAGACTGTAGAGATGCAAAACTAAGGCTTTGAATAGAGTAGAAGTCAGTCTGTGGGATCGGGAAAGAAGCCCTCAATGAATCTATAGGAACTATACAGAGAACTAAAGAAACATGATATTAATTTTGAATGCAATGAGACAAAGGATACTGAGGAAGCAAAGAACAGGCCAAACCTTTTTGCTGAGGGGACCCACTGCACTAGACTGTACAGGACAGATATATGAAGGCGGCAAATTATAGGAAACTGAGACTGCGTACTAGTTAAACACCAGAATTCAGCCCCCAGCGGAGCACTGCACCTAACACTGGCAGGGCAAAGGGGCATGGGCTGGTGCTTGAAAACAGACGAGCCAACGTATGGGTCCAGGGATGCCCAAATAGAAGCAAATATGGGGCCTTGGGAGGAACATTTATCAGCTGGGTATAAAACAAGTGACGGCTGGCTTGTTGTAGGGCCTTGAAAGACACTGCCAGATACCTGGAAGACTATGGTTACACCATACTTGAGACCTGCGTATGGATGGCATCTGATGCCAGGACGCCCTCTGCTGCAGGGCACGCACTCTCATTCACCGCCCTGGCCTGCAATGTGAACATGTCTAAAATATTCTTGTTTTCTCTCACTTCTTCAAGCTGTCTTTTCTTCTCACGCGGTTTCAGTGCCCCTCGCCCCCCTCCTCCTCTTCCATTTCCTTCCCTAGACAAATAAAGCATCCTTTTCGTGTCATTCATTCAGGCTTAGTCAGAACAAGTAGACAGGAGGAAAGCTTCAGGATAATGCATCTTTTGGGGTTCTTGTGTGGCCTGGCCACTTGATGTACATTATCTGCCATTCCGCTTTAAAAGCTTTACAATGTATGTGAGAGAAATGCACAAAGCTGAAAATGTAGGTACCTCCTAGACTAGGCCACTAAATAAACAATTAAAGCAGTCTGGAGTGGTGCAAATAAAACCTGATGAAAAAAGCCTGGACTGTGGCAGCTGTCTTGGCCCTTCTCCGGCCCCCAAGACACAGATTAAAAGTTTGGGTGTATGGTTTGACTGCAATCTGAATTTTGCAGTACAGGCACGCAAAGTGGCGGCCAGTTGTTATGGCCTCCTTAGGATGTTGAGCAAGATTCTTCCCCTTCTCCCGTTTGAGGCTAGGCGGTTGCTGGTCCAAGCTCTGGTTCTCTCACGGCTGGACTACGCGAATGCAGTTTATTTAGGAGCGCCTTTAGGAACCACAAAGATTCTTCAGACTGTTCAGAATTGTGCAGCCCATCTCTTAATGAACATCCCGAGACGCAGCTCGGCTAGGTCAGCCATTAGACAGCTGCATTGGCTTCCAGTTCTGGAGAGAATTAGGTTTAAAGCTATGTGTATTATTCACAAGCCGCTTGGGGGTACTGGCCCTCCTATAATTCAGCCCATGGTGCAGTTACACTGGACTAACAGAACTCTTAGATCCGGTAACAAACGACTCCTTGTGGTTCCTTTGATTAAAGGATCAAGGACGGGAGGGCATCGGTTCCCTTACAATGCGGCAATGTTATTGTATTGTATTGTATTGTATTTATATATGTAGAGCGCAAATTGCTGCCCTGAGGCGTCCAAGCGCTGATGATAGCCAGAACCAGCCGGAAAACACAGGGGGGGGGGGGGGAACGAAGTTAGAGGGGTGAATTAAAAAGGAAGGTTTTAAGCTGTTTACTGAATGAGGTAAGGTTAGAATCAGCTCTGAGGTGAAGTGGAAGGGCATTCCATGTCCTGGAGGCATTGTGGGCAAAGGTCCTGCCGCCACACCTGGATCGTTTTATTCTAGGGGTCACAGCTAGAAAGGTCTGGCTGGAGCGGAGACTTCTATTGGGCGTGTAGTGAGTGACTAGGTTACGAGTAATAATTGGACCAGTGTCCCAGAAGGCTTGATGGGCAATGCACATTGCCTTAAAAAGAACTCTTTGGCGAACTGGTAGCCAGTGAAGGCTAGCCAGTCCGGCCCTTACAGAGTGTCTACGAGGAATCTCCAGCAATAAACGGGCTGCGCAATTCTGCACTGTCTGCAGCCTGCGCAAAACGTAGTCTGGGGCGCCGAGATAGAGCACATTATTAAAATCAAGACGTGATTGTATAAGCCCTTGTATAGCCACCTGTTTGGCTTCCATGGGGAGGAGGGGGAAGATTTTCTTTAACATCCTCATGATGCCAAAACAGGTAGCTGACAGCTTCGTGGCCTGTGTATTAAATGATAGGGATCTGTCCAGCCAAACTCCGAGGCTCTTGATGTTTTCTTTGGGAGATGGTAGAGGACCCAGACACGGGGGCCATAGGGCATCGGGGAGACGAAGATCCGGGGGACCTAGGAGCATCAGCTCCGACTTGTCCCCGTTCAACTTGAGGGATGAGGAGGACATCCAAGTCTTCACCTCTTCAAGGCACTCTTTGAGCCCGCCTGACGCAGGAAGGTTATCATCCTGCGTCAGTGAGACCACCAGCTGCGTGTCGTCCGCATACGAGATGATCTTAATCCCGAAAGGGCGGACGACCTCAGCCAGTGGCCTCATGTATAGATTGAAAAGTGCGGGGCTCAGAGAGGAACCCTGGGGGACTCCACACTTCAGAGGTCTACTAGAAGACATGGACTCACCCTCGAAGACTCTAAAGGATCTGTCCTCTAGAAAGGACTTAAACCATGACCAGGCTTTGTCCTTAATCCCAGCACAGGACATACGGTACAGCAGAGTGTCATGGCTGACCGTATCGAACGCTGCGCTTAGGTCAAGGAGGATCACTGCCACTGATCCTCCTTGATCCAGGATTGTTCTTGCTTCCTCGGTGACCATGAGGAGAGCGGTCTCAGTCCCATGTTTTGGTCTGAAGCCCGTCTGTGTGGGGTCTAGCAGGTGAAAACTCTCCAAAAAATTTACTAGGTGATGGTTTACATGAGTCTCTAAGATTTTACTCACCCAGGGTAATAGGGAGATGGGACGATAATTGGCCAGGTCAGAAGGGTCTAAAGTGTTTTTTTTTAGTAGAGCTCTGACCATGGCCTGCTTCCAGACGGCCGGGACCATGCCAGAGATGATTGAAGCATTTAGTACCTCCCTAATAATAGGTAGGGTCACCTGGGAGGCGGCCAACATTATATCAGGGGGGGCTGGGTCATCCGGGGACCCGGATTTGACTCTCTTTGCTAAGGATTCAAGAGTTGTGAGGTCCAGTAGGGGGAAGTGAGTCAAAGTGGATTGGGGAAGTGGGGGGGGGTAAGATGCTATGGCTTTATCGGGATAGGTCGGAAAGGTACTGTTTTTGATAGGGGGGGGAAAGGCTGAGTAGATGGTATTTACTTTTTGGTAAAAAAATTCAGCAATGTTGTTGCAGTGGGTGGTGGACTTATCGACCTGCACGGCGGGGGGAGGCTTCGTTAGTTGTTTTATAATGTGAAAAATCTCCTTTGGTTTCGATTTGGCCATCACTATACTATTGGAGAAATATGTGGCTTGGGCTGTTTTTACTTGCATTTTGTATTCACTGAGGGATTTGCGGTAGTGGGATTTATTGTCCGCCGCATAGTCCAAGCGCCAACGTCTTTCCAGTCTTCTACATAGACGTTTCTTGTCCCTAAGAGAGTTCGTATACCAAGGGGCCGTTTTTTGTGAACGTTTCAGTGTGGTCTTCCTTATAGGGAGTGTGGTATCTAGGGTTTGCGTGATCCAGTTGACATAGGCCTGGTTGGCTAGGCCAGGATCCTCGTGATCACAGGGTAGGGTACTAGCAAGTTCGGTAGCCCAGTTATCCACTGCAAGGCGGGACCAAGCTCGCATGACCTTGATAGTGGGTATGGTCAATGGAGGTTTGACCGTGGTCCAGCTAAATGGAACCAGGAAGTGGTCAGTCCATGGCAAAGGGATGGATGGGCCGGCTTGGAGATCAGAGCAGTTGCTGAAGATGGGGTCCAGCAGGTGACCCTTTACGTGGGTGGGGGTGGTAACACGCTGAGTAAGTTGCAGGGCTGCTAGATCATCTGCTAAGGTAGCGGCTATGTGGTTCAGTGAAGAGTCAAAATGCAAATTGAGATCTCCAAGCAAAGTGAGGTTGGACGTGGTGTTGATTCGTTCGGCCATATTTAATGGTAGATTAGCGTGGAACTGCTTTGAGGGGCCTGGGGGGCGGTAGACAAGGGTGCCTGAGAAACAACTGTTGGATGAAAGTTCGATGTTAAAAGCAAGACTCTCACAGTCCGGGATATTTTCCGGCATAACTCTACAGTGATATTGTTCTTTGTAGATAATTGCCAGACCTCCTCCTCTCCCTTTGGGTCGGTCTAGCCGACTGAGTTGGAAGCCTGGCGGGAGAGCATCTACAACCGCAGGGTCGGACTCAGAAGTCAGCCAAGTTTCCGTCAAAAACAGAATATCTGGATTGTGTTCCTCTATTAACAGTGCCATTTCGGCGCTGTGTTTCGGCCGGGAACGGCAGTTCAGAAGGAACATGCGGTAGTCATGGGTAAGTTTCCGGCTAAGTTTAATGTTAAGGGGGATTTGGCATGTAGGACATACCAGTGGCAGGGCGTCGGTGTGATAGATATGCCGAGGACAGATATTGGCAACGGGCCTAAGGCTGTAGAGGAATTCGGCACTATAATGTGAGAAGTTGGCCTGGTATATGATGCTCACTAGTTAAAGTGATCACCTTGTACCATGCCAAGCAACCCTTATGGTGGGGTTGTAAGTCAACCTTTTCGGACTAGCTGCCCTAGTGGTAGCGTAGGCTAAGCAGTCTTTGAGGCTAACCTCGTGAAGCGTGTTAAGCCAGCTGTTTTACCAAATGCAACCCCCTTTTATACCAATGAAAGGACACCACACAGATATATATTCAAAATATATATGTATTTATTTCTCAAAGTAACCCTTAGTCTCTTTATGAGCACAGGAGCACAAATCGTCAAACAAGATTACAGTAGAATACACAGAAGTTGCACTTTATATGGATAGGCCCTGGTGGCCGCTCAAACCATATACTAAAATAGTGGTATAAGTACCACGAACAGAAAAGGGAAAAGGCCTAGGGCCTCTAGAATCACTGGGCCTACAAGGAGCTAACTTCAGTTAGTGACCAGGCGGTCCACGGGTGGCGTGTGCAGAGCAAATAGTCACACGCGTGCTCCCATAGGTTTCAATGGGTGCGTAAAAAGTACAAAGTTACTGCAAGGAGGATCTTCCGGATGGACTGGGAACTCAAGATTTGGAACACAGGCACTAGAGATGTAATACTACACTTGGGCACAGGTGTGCCAGCTTTACCTCACCCACAGGAAGCGGGTGCATAGGCCTCGAAGTGCGTCGGGTTTCTTCTATCTGTTCCGTGGAGCCTGAAGACAAAGATGCTGCAGGCGGTCGGTCCGGGAGGGATGCAGTGGATCCAAGTGTGGATCGGAGATGTTGACGACCTGTAAGCAGAGGGGACAGTGTTCACAGTCACTAGCCAGTGACCAGCGTGGCACCAGGTGGGTACCAGGCAATGTTGGGTGCAAACAGGAAGAAAGGTGTAGCTTGTCTCTGCAGCCACGTGGTCCCTGGAGGTCGACGACGTCCAGGAGTCGGTTCACGAGCTGTCCCACGCAGGTTCTCGCTGTCGGCGGTGTCGGCGCCTTGATCGAAGCAAACAAGCCTTGGCAAAAGCAATTGTTATAGGAGATGAAATAAGCTGATGGTTCTGACCAGCAAGGTCAGAAGGACTGCTCCTTTGGAGGGGAGCAAGGGCCAGTCTGGAGCAACCAGACCAGCGGTGTATTTTGTAGAGTTCGTCGCCAAGATGGCTACTAGCCAGCGGGCCAGCAACCGGTTAGGCGCGTCGAGTGGCAAAATGCAGAAGGGCCCCACGCAGATCGTGGAGATGCTGGAGGGCTCACCTTTGGTGCAGATGCTGCTCGGGTGTTGGGCTTCTCAGATCCCAAAGCACAACTTGGAGGGAGCCTCGGTTGTTGCACTTGTCAGCTTGTCGTGGTCGTTTCAAGATGGCTGGCTCCACGTGTCTCGGTGCCTCCACGGGTCTCCTCTTTTCAGGGACTGTGGATCGGGCGGTGAGAGGTCTGGAGGTCCAGGTCTTGTCAGTCTCTGGGCTCGGGCGGGAGGCGGCGGCAAAGCAGACGTTGATTCGCTGGATGGTGCTTGCGTTAGCAAGGTGGTCACTCCCTGACCACAGGGGAGATTTGCTTCAGTCCTCTGTGCGGCAGAGCGTCGAAGTTCCCGTCTTCTTCTTAGTGTTAAGTTGATTCCAGGATGTCTGAAGTCTTAGGACACAGCTCCTACCTTTAAGCGGATTCTAGGGGCCGGACTACCTGCTAGGTCCCTCCCTATGGGTGGGACCAGGAAGGGGGGTGGTTACACCCCCACTCCTTTGTCCAGCTCGCCCCAGGCCCGGGACTGGTGTGCCCCAGGACCGGTTTGAACTGGCATATGCACCGAGGCTCCTTGTGAGCCACAGGCATGTCTGGTTTCTTTCAAGCCCTACCTGACCAATACACAAAATCCTGTCTGGGGTGGTGCACGCACCTCCCCTGGCAGGAAACCCTTTGTCCACACCTCCCAAGCTGGAAGGACTCCCAGCAGCAGGAGGGCAGACTTGTGTCTGTGGTGGCAGCATCCATTTTGTGGAGCTGAGGCTATGTCTGATTTTACCCGGGTTTCAGGTACTGTACATGTCGTGTCCCTCTAGAAGGCTGGAATGCTAACCCCGTCGCCAGAATTGGCGAGGGGTTAGTATTCCAATTCGTATGACACCTTACTCGACATGTTTTGATAAAGCCAAACCAAAGATAGCATTTAACCGCGAGGTTCATAATGCACTTAAGAGTATATGGTATGACGATATCTGGAAACAGTAGAAGGAAGTTGTTCCGACCACTGCAGACAGGCTCAGCTCATGCCAGAGCACCATCTCACATGGAACCAAGCACTCTGCCTTCAGGATTGTTAAGGCCTGCCATAGGAGTGACTTATAGGTTACCAGGTGTCCCATTTAAGGTTAGGTATAGGTATACTACACCTACGTAAGAGGTGATTACACCAACTTACCCCAGCTGAGTGATCAGCCAGTTGTGTCAAATTGTTAGGCCAAGCCTGGGGTGGCATAATACATGCTGCAGCCCCTGGCAGGCCTTGGGTACACCAATGCCCTGGGTACCTAGTGTACACTGGTACAGGGGCTGACAGGGTGATCCACTTCCAATTGGTTATGCACCTAGGGTGCATAGTTTTAATTTAGTAGAGAGAACAGAAGGCTGGGGGTCTGATTGGCAGGCCCACAGCCTCAATATGTCAAAAACCAGTGAAGCAAAAAGCAAAAATTTGGGGTGACCATACGATAGCAGACCCTACCCTCCTACACAACCCCCCCCCCAAACGCTGGGACATTAAACTAGCCTTGACCAGTCTCGTCTTCATGTCCTAAGTGGAAGTACCTGGAGAGACCATCTGCATTCCCATGGTCAGTACCAGGCCGGTGCTCCACTGTAAAGTCCATCCCCTGTAGGGAAATGGACCACCTAAGCAGTTTGGGGTTTTCACCCTTCATCTGATTTAGCCACAAGAGGGGCTTATGGTCGGTCTGAATCTTGAAGTGAGTGCCAAACAAGTATGGCCTCAGCTTCTTCAGGGCCCACACCACAGCAAAGGCCTCCCTCTCAATAGCTGACCAATTCTTCTCTCTGGGGGTCAACCTTCTGCTAATAAAAGCAATGGTTTGGTCTTGACCATCTACATTAAGTTGTGACAGCACAGCTCCCACACCCAACTCAGAAGCATCTGTTTGGACAATAAACTCTTTGGAGTAGTCAGGACTTTTCAGGATAGGTGCAGAGCACATGGCCTCCTTCAGGTCATCAAATGCCTTTTGACAGCTTACTGTCCACTGAACCTTTTTGGGCATCTTCTTGGATGTCAGATCATTAAGAGGAGTCACAATGGACCCATAGTTCTTAACAAACTTCCTGTAGTACCCAGTCATGCCCAAGAAAGCTCGAACTTGAGTCTGGGTGGTTGGAGGGGACCAGTCCTTGATGGATTGTATCTTACTCTCCAGTGGTTGAACTTGGCCTCCACCTACAAGGTGGCCCAAATACACAACCTTACTCTGCCCTATCTGGCACTTAGTAGCCTTGATAGTGAGGCCTGCCCTTTGCAGAGCCTCAAGAGCCTTCTTCAGGTGGATCAGGTGATCCTCCCAGGTGGAGCTAAAGACAGCAATGTCATCAAGATATGCTGCGCAAAAGTCATCCAACCCAGTAAGGACTTGGTTCACCAGCCTTTGGAAGGTGGCAGGTGCATTCTTCAGACCAAAGGGCATCACCACAAACTGGTAGTGCCCACCTGGGGTTGAGAATGCTGTTTTGGCCTTAGACTCCTCAGCTAATCTGATTTGCCAATAGCCAGCTGTTAAGTCAAATGTGCTCAAAAACTTTGCAGAAGCTAGTTTGTCTATGAGCTCATCTGCCCTTGGAATAGGGTGTGCATCTGTCCTGGTGACAGCATTGAGTCCTCTGTAATCCACACAGAACCTCATCTCTCTCTTGCCATCTTTGGTGTGAGGTTTGGGGACCAGAACCACTGGGCTAGCCCAGGGGCTCTCTGAGGGTTCAATGACACCTAATTCCAGCATTTTATGTACCTCAGCCTTTATACAGTCCCTAACGTGGTCAGGTTGTCTGTAAAGCTTGTTCTTTACAGGCAGACTGTCACCATTGTCCACCACATGGGTACACCAGTCAGTTTGACTAGGTATCAAGGAAAACATATGTGAAAATGATTGTAGAACCTGTCTACATTCAGTCTGCTGATGGGCAGTGAGGTTGCCTCCAAGGGTCACTCCTTCAACTGAGCCATCTTCAGGGTTCTGAGACAACAGGTCTGGGAGAGGGTCACTCTCTTCCTCCTGTCCCTCATCTGTAGCCATGAGCAAGCCCATGTCTGCCCTGTCAACATATGCTTTAAGCCTGTTAACATGGAGTACCCTGTGGGGACTCCTGGGAGTTCCTAGGTCGACCAAGTAGGTGACCTCTCCCTTCTTTTCCAGGATTGTATGGGGTCCAGACCATTTGTCTTGGAGTGCTGCTGGGGCCACTGGCTCCAACACCCATACCTTCTGTCCTGGCTGAAACTCAACCAAGACAGCCTTTTGGTCATGCCAAGCTTTCTGTAAGGCCTGGCTTGCCTCAAGGTTTTTGGATGCCTTCTCCATATACTCAGCCATCCTGGAGCGGAGACCAAGTACATAGTCCACTATGTCTAGCTTAGGCTTTTTGAGAGGTAACTCCCATCCTTCCTTCACCAAACACAGTGGGCCTCTCACAGGGTGCCCAAACAACAATTCAAAGGGGCTGTAGCCAACTCCTTTTTGTGGGACCTCTCTGTAAGCAAACAGAAGGCAGGGTAGAAGGATGTCCCATCTTCGCCTGAGCTTTTCAGGTAATCCTTTGATCATACCCTTTAGGGTCTTGTTGAATCTCTCAACAAGCCCATTGCATTGTGGGTGATAAGGGGTGGTGAACTTGTAGTTGACACCACATTCCTTCCACATAGCTGTCAAGTATCCTGACATAAAGTTGGTACCTCTGTCAGATACTACCTCCTTAGGAAACCCCACTCTGGCGAATACTCCCAGCAGGGCCCTGGCCACAACAGGAGCTGTAGTGGTCCTAAGGGGAATTGCCTCTGGATACCTGGTGGCATGATCCACTACCACCAGTATAAATCTGTGCCCAGATGCAGTGGGAGGATCCATGGGACCCACTATGTCTATTCCCACTCTTTCAAAGGGGACCCCCACCACAGGTAGTGGTATTAGGGGGGCCTTTGTTGTGCCACCTGATTTGCCACTGGCTTGGCAGGTCACACAGGAGCGACAAAACTCCTTTGTATCTTCATTCATATGAGGCCAGTGAAAGTGAGGGACAAGCCTGTCCCAAGTCTTGTTCTGGCCTAAGTGTCCTGCTAAAGGAATATCATGGGCCAAGGTGAGAAGGAAGCCCCTAAATTGCAGAGGTATAACCAACCTCCTGGTAGCACCAGGCTTGGGGTCTCTAGCCTCTGAATAAAGGAGCCCTTCATCCCAATACACTTTATGGGTACCTTGAGCATTCCCAGCAGCCTCAGCAGCAGCCAGCTGTCTGAGGGGTTCAAGAGAGGGACAGGATAACTGAGCCTGCCTCAAGTCAGCCCTTGAAGGTCCCCCTGTCCCCAGAAACTCAACCTGATCAGGTTCAAGCTCTTCAGGGACAGTTCCTTCAGGGTCCTCTAGATCAGCTTCCTGGGAAGGCTGATCATCACTCTGAGGCAGGGGGGAAGGCACAGCCTTGACCCTCCTGTTCTTCTTCTTGGTAGGTGCTTGGTCCATTGTTCCAGGATCCAAGACCTGAGGTTCAGTGAGGCACTTTTTGGCCTGTGACCTGGTCACAGCAAGGACATGTGATGATATACCTAACATCTCTGCATGAGTCCTGTACTCCACTTCTGACCATAGAGAACTCTCTGGGTCATTGCCCAACAAACATTCTACTGGGAGGTCTGCACTAACCACAACCCTTTTGAGGCCAGTTACCCCTCCCCATGAGAAGTTAACAACTGCCACACTATGTGAAGTAGTGGCATTGCTGGCATTGGTCACCAGGTAATTCTCACCTGGTATGTACTGTCCAGGGTCCACAAAGCCTGGTGTCACCATAGTGACACTGGCACATGTGTCCCTGTAGGCTTGAGCCACTTTTTCATTTATTAAAGGAGTCTGTCTGTACTTGCCCAGGTTACTGGGGCTCACAGTAAGGGACAAATCAATGTCCCCATCACAGATCAAGACTGCCTGTGTCAGGGTTCTGTCTAAGTCAGAATCTCCTTCAGTTCCCATAGTGATTCCCACTACACCCTTTGTCTGGGGACCAACACTGCTAACAGTAGTACTGGGAGCAGGTGCCTTAGGGGCAACAGTGTTGGGGGCTCCACCCTTTTTGCAATCACTAGTCCAGTGAGTTGTATTTTTGCAATGATTGCACCAGGGTTTTTTTTGACCTTCTTTCTTCTTTTTGGACTGTTGGGACCCACCCTCCTTAGCAGTAGTTTGGGGCCCTGTTGAAGACTTCTGGTCTTTAGGTTTCTGATCTCCACCCTTGGTCTGTTTTCTTCTGATCACCCCCTTGGCCCTGGTTCTGGTTCTTTTGCTTAACCCTGGTTCTGACCCATTTGTCTGCCTTCTTTCCCAATTCTTGGGGAGAGGTCAGATCAGAGTCAACCAAGTGTTGATGCAGTTGCTGGTTTTGACAGTTATTTAAAATCTGTTCTCTCATCATCAAATTATACAATCCTGTAAAATCAGATACCTTACTTCCCAGCAACCAACCCTCCAAAGCCTTAGTGGCACATTCAACATATTCAGACCAGTCCTGAGTCTGTGTCTTTTGGGTGTCTCTGAACATTAACCTGTACTGTTCAGTGGTTAAGCCTAACCCATCTACCAGAACACTCTTCAGGACTCTGTAATTTCTGACATCCTCTTCTCTAACAGTGAGGAGTCTGTCTCTGCCTCTTCCTTCAAAGGAGAGCCAGAGGATTGCTGCCCACTGGTCTTCAGGAACCTGCTGTACTTTGCAGGCTCTCTCAAGAGCAGTTATCCATTTGTGGATGTCATCCCCACTTTTGTAGGGGGGCACAACCTTAGACAGGTTCCTATTATCAAAGACCCTATCGTTGTCCTTAGGGACAATGCTGCCACCAGTGGGTATAGACCCACTCTCTCTAGGTTGCCTAGCCTTGTTCAGTTTTTCTTCCATCAGGGCTACTTCTAGCTCCTGCTTCCTGATCCTCAGCTGGGCTTCCTGCATTCTGGCCTCATGTTCCCTCCTGAGGGGTGGTCATCCTTTTCCTGGAGTGACTTTGAGAGCCTCTAGAGCCATGGGAAGCATTGGAGTCACCTGAGCGATTCCTTTGCCTCCCAAGCCCTGTGTTAAGTCCACTGGGGAGATCCAATGGGGTAAACCCACTGTCAATCCCCAATAGCCTTAGTTTAGCAGGGCCAAGTATAACACTTGGCACTGGGCTAGTTCTCCCTTCATCATCACTACTTTCTGTATCCTCACCACTTTCCTCCCCTGTAGTATGATTCTCATCTAAGGGATGGCTATTGGAACTGGGTACCTCTGTAGCATCTTCAGAAGGGGGGCCTCCTGTTCCTGACCCTAAGGGGGCTAACTGGGAAGCTTTCCTGAGTTCTCTCTGATTCTCATCATTTTGTAAGAGTTCTCTGAGCTCAGCAGAGGTAGGGTTCTTGGGCTGTTTAAGGCCTCTAAGAGTTGCCAAATGCCTGAGCTCATTCTGGTTAAGGGTAGCAAAGCTGGATGGTGCCCTCTGGGGGTCACTCTCAACAGAGATGGGTACAGTGGACCCCTCTGCCCCGGCCATTGCTCTTAAGTGTGGGTGGATGTGTTGCAATCTACCTACACTTGGGTTTACCTACTAAACCTATCTAGTAGTTGTAGTCAGGGTGTGCTACTCCCTTTGCTCTACAACAACTAAGTTCAGTAGAACTTATGTATATCTAATCTTGTTTTATATGTACCTACAGGTACCTATGTGATCTTTCAATTGGTAACCAAGAGATTACAATGGTAAAACACAGCAAGCTCAAATCCAACCGCTGCTCACCAATGTGAGAAGTTGGCCTGGTATATGATGCTCACTAGTTAAAGTGATCACCTTGTACCATGCCAAGCAACCCTTATGGTGTGGTTGTAAGTCAACCTTTTCGGACTAGCTGCCCTAGTGGTAGCGTAGGCTAAGCAGTCTTTGAGGCTAACCTCGTGAAGCGTGTTAAGCCAGCTGTTTTACCAAATGCAACCCCCTTTTATACCAATGAAAGGACACCACACAGATATATATTCAAAATATATATGTATTTATTTCTCAAAGTAACCCCTAGTCTCTTTATGAGCACAGGAGCACAAATCGTCAAACAAGATTACAGTAGAATACACAGAAGTTGCACTTTATATGGATAGGCCCTGGTGGCCGCTCAAACCATATACTAAAATAGTGGTATAAGTACCACGAACAGAAAAGGGAAAAGGCCTAGGGCCTCTAGAATCGCTGGGCCTACAAGGAGCTAACTTCAGTTAGTGACCAGGCGGTCCACGGGTGGCGTGTGCAGAGCAAATAGTCACACGCGTGCTCCCATAGGTTTCAATGGGTGCGTAAAAAGTACAAAGTTACTGCAAGGAGGATCTTCCGGATGGACTGGGAACTCAAGATTTGGAACACAGGCACTAGAGATGTAATACTACACTTGGGCACAGGTGTGCCAGCTTTACCTCACCCACAGGAAGCGGGTGCATAGGCCTCGAAGTGCGTCGGGTTTCTTCTATCTGTTCCGTGGAGCCTGAAGACAAAGATGCTGCAGGCGGTCGGTCCGGGAGAGATGCAGTGGATCCAAGAGTGGATCGGAGATGTTGACGACCTGTAAGCAGAGGGGACAGTGTTCACAGTCACTAGCCAGTGACCAGCGTGGCACCAGGTGGGTACCAGGCAATGTTGGGTGCAAACAGGAAGAAAGGTGTAGCTTGTCTCTGCAGCCACGTGGTCCCTGGAGGTCGACGACGTCCAGGAGTCGGTTCACGAGCTGTCCCACGCAGGCTCTCGCTGTCGGCGGTGTCGGCGCCTTGATCGAAGCAAACAAGCCTTTGCAAAAGCAATTGTTATAGGAGATGAAATAAGCTGATGGTTCTGACCAGCAAGGTCAGAAGGACTGCTCCTTTGGAGGGGAGCAAGGGCCAGTCTGGAGCAACCAGACCAGTGGTGTATTTTGTAGAGTTCGTCGCCAAGATGGCTACTAGCCAGCGGGCCAGCAACCGGTTAGGCGCGTCGAGTGGCAAAATGCAGAAGGGCCCCACGCAGATCGTGGAGATGCTGGAGGGCTCACCTTTGGTGCAGATGCTGCTCGGGTGTTGGGCTTCTCAGATCCCAAAGCACAACTTGGAGGGAGCCTCGGTTGTTGCACTTGTCAGCTTGTCGTGGTCGTTTCAAGATGGCTGGCTCCATGTGTCTCGGTGCCTCCACGGGTCTCCTCTTTTCAGGGACTGTGGATCGGGCGGTGAGAGGTCTGGAGGTCCAGGTCTTGTCAGTCTCTGGGCTCGGGCTCCGGCGGGAGGCGGCGGCAAAGCAGATGTTGATTCGCTGGATGGTGCTTGCGTTAGCAAGGTGGTCACTCCCGGACCACAGGGGAGATTTGCTTCAGTCCTCTGTGCGGCAGAGCGTCGAAGTTCCCGTCTTCTTCTTAGTGTTAAGTTGATTCCAGGATGTCTGAAGTCTTAGGACACAGCTCCTACCTTTAAGCGGATTCTAGGGGCCGGACTACCTGCTAGGTCCCTCCCTAAGGGTGGGACCAGGAAGGGGGGTGGTTACACCCCCACTCCTTTGTCCAGCTCGCCCCAGGCCCGGGACTGGTGTGCCCCAGGACCGGTTTGAACTGGCATATGCACCGAGGCTCCTTGTGAGCCACAGGCATGTCTGGTTTCTTTCAAGCCCTACCTGACCAATACACAAAATCCTGTCTGGGGTGGTGCACGCACCTCCCCTGGCAGGAAACCCTTTGTCCACACCTCCCAAGCTGGAAGGACTCCCAGCAGCAGGAGGGCAGACTTGTGTCTGTGGTGGCAGCATCCATTTTGTGGAGCTGAGGCTATGTCTGATTTTACCCGGGTTTCAGGTACTGTACATGTCGTGTCCCTCTAGAAGGGTGGAATTCTAACCCCGTTGCCAGAATTGGCGAGGGGTTAGTATTCCAATTCGTATGACACCTTACTCGACATGTTTTGATAAAGCCAAACCAAAGATAGCATTTAACCGCGAGGTTCATTATGCACTTAAGAGTATATGGTATGACGATATCTGGAAACAGTAGAAGGAAGTTGTTCCGACCACTGCAGACAGGCTCAGCTCATGCCAGAGCACCATCTCACATGGAACCAAGCACTCTGCCTTCAGGATTGTTAAGGCCTGCCATAGGAGTGACTTATAGGTTACCAGGTGTCCCATTTAAGGTTAGGTATAGGTATACTACACCTAAGTAAGAGGTGATTACACCAACTTACCCCAGCTGAGTGATCAGCCAGTTGTGTCAAATTGTTAGGCCAAGCCTGGGGTGGCATAATACATGCTGCAGCCCCTGGCAGGCCTTGGGTACACCAATGCCCTGGGTACCTAGTGTACACTGGTACAGGGGCTGACAGGGTGATCCACTTCCAATTGGTTATGCACCTAGGGTGCATAGTTTTAATTTAGTAGAGAGAACAGCAGGCTGGGGGTCTGATTGGCAGGCCCACAGCCTCAATATGTCAAAAACCAGTGAAGCAAAAAGCAAAACTTTGGGGTGACCATAGGATAGCAGACCCTACTCTCCTACATATAATATCTGTGCTCTGACGCTTGCAGTGTAGGGGGGGAGGCCCTGGGCCCGAACTCGGTGCGGACGAGCGCAGACGAGCTTGCCTTATGCGCGCCTTTGGCGCGCAATCGTCACGCCCTCTGCGCTCGTCCGCTGCGCTTCCTAAACATGCACATCTTTATAGATAGGGAGTGCAGGGGGGGCGTGGGCTCGTAGTGGGCGTGTCCTACTCCGTGTGAGGAGAATGGCGTTTGTCAACAGCGGCGATTTTCGCCCTTCCCAACGCTCGTTTCAGCGTGAGAACAAGTGCCTGCACACAGCAGTCGTGTGACAGGTAAGGGGTGAGTGAGTATTAAAATTAGCAGAAATACAGGTTTAAAACAATCAGCAGTTACTTAGACAACACTCCCGGCTGTGCCTCAGGAGGAGATAGCTTCATCAGCGCCCTCGCGATTCAGCGCGCTTTAAATAGAGTTTGTACAGGGGGGGCGTGGCCTCGTAGTGGGCGTGTCCTACTCCGTGTGAGGAGAATGTCGTTTGTCAACAGCGGCGATTTTCGCCCTTCCCAACGCTCGTTTCAGCGTGAGAACAAGTGCCTGCACACAGCAGTCGTGTGACAGGTAAGGGGTGAGTGAGTATTAAAATTAGCAGAAATACAGGTTTAAAACAATCAGCAGTTACTTAGACAACACTCCCGGCTGTGCCTCAGGAGGAGATAGCTTCATCAGCGCCCTCGCGATTCAGCGCGCTTTAAATAGAGTTTGTACAGGGGGGGGCGTGGCCTCGTAGTGGGCGTGTCCTACTTCGTGTGAGGAGAATGGCGTTTGTCAACCAGGCTTCCACACCATATTCGTCTTGAGCAGGATTATCTTAGATTTAGGAAGCAGTTGAAGACTTTTCTCTTCCCGTAAGTAGTGGTGAGTAATAAGATGTCATAGTAAGCGCTGGGATGCCCTCGGGTAGCCATGCGCTATATAAGTCTGTATTCATTCATTCATTCACATGCGGGACATCCGACCTGGATACACATAGCTAATGATCCTCAGTGGGCATAATTTACATAGTGAGTGATTGTCCTGAAATCCTGGCACTGATCTGGCCTTCATTCACTGATAGTGGCCCAAACATAGCAAAGTCTATTGGCCTGTCTCCCATGGGTCAGTGTTGGTCCGCCCTGTATCCAGGTAGACTTAAGACAGGATTCAATCTAGATGCTCTTTCCCTGCCTTTTATGCCCAGATTTTAATGAGAGCATATGCCCAGCTTTAACTATGCGCTAATGCAAATAAACGCAAATGCCATTGCATGAGCTGTCCACTGGCGCCAGGGTCTGAATATCCTTGTTAGGCTCTTTGAATTACCTGCAGTCAGGAGCACCCGCATATTTACATTTTCTGTTACTTCAGAATGCACAAAAAGTACCCACGTTTTTACAAGATAAAATATTCGTACATTAAACATTCAATAGTTAAAATGTACAAATGAAAGGAGGCCTCATTATTCTCCAGCCGGAATACCCAATAAATGCATGTGGTATAAGAAGTAGGAATGAAGAACCATTTGTAAGACTTTAGCATCCGCTCCAGACAGGCGCGCCAGCTCCATCTCAGGGTACCAGTCAGCAGTGGGTTGAGAAACAAACATTGATTTAGGCACTGGCAATAAGAGAGCTAATAAAAACTACAGAACCAGAAGGATATGCATTTGATTATACTATAAAAATAATGTGCTTAATCCAAAGTGCAATTGAAGAAAAAATTGAGAAAAAGAAAACAATGCAGGTGCACAATCTTACGGAACACCAAGTGCATGAAGTGGAAGCAAGCATTCAGACACAGAGGGAGACTGTGCCTACGATTAATTGACAAAAGCAAAAGGAACAAATTATGGACAGAGTGCTGAACAATGCATTCACCCCCAGTCACAGATCTGGATTTAATCCATCATCGTTCTTTTGCTCACCACGCCACCTAAATTCAGACCCAGATATATGCAAATCAGTCTTGACCCTGTACTCATGGGCACAGTCCAGCCCGAACTGCCAAGTCAGGTCCTCCC
Source organism: Triturus cristatus (assembly GCF_964204655.1). Lineage (NCBI taxonomy): Eukaryota > Metazoa > Chordata > Amphibia > Caudata > Salamandridae > Triturus > Triturus cristatus. The sequence goes on from NC_140589.1 coordinate 48,209,074, forward strand.
TGGACCAGAAACAAGCATTCTGGGACTGGTTTCGGGGCAATAAATTGACAGCACAAATTAGCATCAGGGTTTGACACACCATAAAGCCTCTTCATGAACACAAGCCTCCGGCTAATCTCTTTCACACCTGACTCTTCCTGCTTTATGGCTTGTTTTACAAACAGGAGATGCCCGTGTTTATTGGGGCCTGTTGATATCTGATGTGGGATCTGAGCCTCGCTGGGTAAATAATTGTGGGCTGGCTTAACTGGAATGTGGGATGGTCATCATGACTCTGCCTTTTCGTTTGTAATGTATACATGTGAATGACCATATCGTAAAACGAGGAATGTGTGCCTGAAGCATGATATTTTGTATTTAAGGAGAAGCCCGTTTCTGTAATTTTAAGCAGTCTCCTGAGAACATACATTGTGTTGTACTTCTCGGACACCTGTGGTTGGTCTGCAGCCAATAAATCGATCTTTGACTTCACCTAGAAGACTCTGTGTTTCTGTGGGTCTGAAACAGGAAGAACTCGAAGTCTTAGGGTGTGTTCCCCTGCACCGCTGGGTTCTAAAACCCAGTACTTCAGTTGGCGCCCAACTCGGCGCGATTTCAGCGGTACCGGTCCAAGCCAGAGGTTCGTGAGGAGCTTCGTGTGGAAATTCTGGAGGAAGGCCGCCACTTCATCGACCCCTGCATGTCGACGTGGTCCGAAAGTCTTTTCTGCGAGGTTCTCCGCGTCCCGACGGCTACGAAGGACTGCTGCCCTGATTAATCGCCCTGTTTTGGACCCTTGACGATTTTCGTAGAGCGAAACAATCGAGAGAGTCTTCTGGTGACGCCATCGATCATCAATATTCAGTTAAGTATAAGTGGAGCGTCTCCCAGTTTGTTTGGTATCCTTCGGGAATTTGGTATCCTTCGGGATCGCTTTGATTTTGGAACTTGCAAGTGCCAAAGCCAGAGGACTCGTGTATTCACGAGACTATCGTATTCGATAATCCTTTGAAGTTTGGAACGAGACTAGTGAGCGAAGATGCCTGGTTCTAGTGTATTTGGAAGATTGTTTTGTTTGGGTTGTGGAAGGGATTTCCAATTGGAGGATTCATGTCCGGTTCCTCCAATTGGAACTCCAACTTATGAGCTTTATGTCAAACATACATATATATAATGAAGTATGGATCCGATACACCAGAAAGGACGGTGTTTTAAAATGGCCCCAAAATGGTAGTTTCGATACAGATATCTTAGATAATTTGGAAGTTAAATTGTTTAAAAAGAAAGCCCGGCCGGCGATGTTTGATTCTTTCCGCCTATGGCGAAAGGAAGCCAAACAAAAGGAAATTAAGCTAGCAAAAAGGAATAAGAGAGAAAAAGGTATGTCAATGATGCAAGCAGCTGTGCAATTTAAAGATAATGAGGAGGAACAAATGAATGAACAGTTACATAGACAGCGCAAACTAGGGATCGAAAAATGTTACCCAGTTTTGTCACCCCTACCACAAGATGAGACAAACGAGAAAGAAAAGGATTCCCTAATGTCCCATTTGCTAAGTTCGCCACCCCCGTATGCGCAAAATGCCATGGCGCCTCCACAGCTCGTGAATGTGCAGCCTCCAGTTAATGTGCCGCAAGCCTTCCCACAGCCGCCAGCTCCTCCTCAGCTGGCTCCTATCCCTACAGTGCAGCCCTCTCAAGGGCCGCCAGTATTGTTACCTGTTGCCCCCGCGCTTCCTGCGACTTTGCCTAGCACATCAGCTGCCTCCCCTGGCGCTCTTTCTTACACTACCCAGGTACCTGTATCTGCACCCGCTTTTCTTCCCTCTGTCTTTCCCCCCGTTTTCGCCTCAACTTCTCCTTCAGCACGACAACGACTGGCTAATGTAGTTACTAGTTTAATGTCGCCTCTCTTTGGGTCATCTAGCGTGACCCCTGGTTTACAACGTGAGCAATTGCGCAGTCAGCTGCCTAATCCTGAAGAGAAAGAGGTATTGGATCATATAGCTTTGATCATATAATAATGATTATTATGCAGAAGACGACAATATGGAAGGTAATGATTACTAGGACAGCCATAGACCGAGAGAGGGAGTTGTTTCAGTGCCAGTGGATCAGAGTGGACCGTATGTTAAGGTGACTACAGCGGGTGTAACAGAGCCCTTTCTGCTGGACACTGGTGCTGCAAAGAGTTCAATTATGCATTCAAAACTCCCTGGCGCGCCTTTGTCTGGCGAAATGAATGTTTCAGTAGGTTTTTCTGGCGCCCCAGTTAGGAACCCGATTTCTAGTCCTATGCCACTTTCTGTTGGACCTTGTGAGTTAAAAGCACCCCTCATCCTAACGACAGGTTGTGGTGAGAATCTGTTAGGATTAGATTTGTTAAAAAGATTGCATGCAACGCTATATTGTTCCCCTTCAGGGGTACAACTTAGATTGGGTAAGGAAGTGATTTCCCCAATCTATTTGTCAAAGAATGCATTGCCGCCTGAATTGTCATCCCTTCCGGATGTCCTTTGGGCTACTGGTCCCAATGATGTGGGTCTCTTGGAAATACCGCCATATGTGGTCACTTTAAAGGCCAATGTCAGATTGCCACGCATTCTCCAGTACAAGATCTCCAATGAAGGTCAGAAAGCATTGTTAGCAATTGTCAGTGATTTGATTAAAAAGGGTGTAATTGAAGAGACAAGAGGCAACATTTGCAATAGTCCGGTTTTACCTGTCTTAAAACGAACGGACCCTTCACAACCACCTGTTTACAGATTTGTGATTGATCTTAGAGAGGTAAATAAGATTGTTTTGCCACAGTTTCCAGTTGTCCCTGATATAACTGCCTTGTTAACTATGATTCCAGCTTCCGCTGCATGGTTCTCAGTGATCGATTTAAAGCATGCTTTCTTTAGCATCCCAATTGCAGAGGAGAGTAGGGACATTTTTGGCTTCAGTTTAGGAGGTCGAAGCTTCCGCTTTAAGCGCGCTCCACAGGGCTACTGTGAAAGTCCATCAATATACAGTCAGGCTTTAAAAGCGCAGCTTGATGCACTTGTTTTACCTAGTGGCGCTATCCTTATTCAGTATGTTGACGATTTACTAATCGCCGCGGATACTGAAAAGATTTGCAAAGAAGCTACATTGTCATTGTTGCGTCATTTGTCTGCCTTTCATCACAAAGTGTCTCTCTCAAAAATGCAATATTGTCGACAAGAAGTGACCTACTTAGGTCATCTCTTATCGAAGGAGGGAAGGAAACTGACCCCAGAAAGAGTTCAAGCCATTGCACAATTAAGTGTGCCAAGAACACAGAGAGAAGTGCGTGCTTTCTTGGGCATTACTTCATACTGTAGGCATTGGATACCGAATTTCTCTTTGCTGGCAAAACCTTTGTTAGCATTAACATGTAAAGACACACCGAATCCTGTCCCATGGTCTGAGGAGTGTCAGAAAAGTTTTTTGGAATTACGTGACGCATTATGTTCAGCTCCTGTGTTGGGTACCCCCGACTACAGTAAGCCTTTTACATTGTATGTTCATGAAAAAGATGGTTGCGCATTATCAGTGTTAACACAGCCTTTTGGCGACAGACCGCGTCCATGCGCAATTTCTGGTCAACCTTGGACCCGGTAGCGAGGGCATTGCCAAGTTGTCTGAGAGCTACAGCCGCAGCAGCTATGTCTATTCGACAGTCTGCTGGACTAGTGATGAATAATACATTGATTGTAATGGTTCCACATGCTGTGGACACATTGTTAAACAGGACCAAGACACAGCACTTAACTAGTGCTCGATTGTCAGGGTATGAATTGACACTGTTGGCAAACCATATACACATAAAGAGATGTAACACGTTGAATCCAGCTACATTATTGCCAATTCCAGCAGACATAGGTGAGATTGAGCAACATGATTGTCTGTTTAGAACAGAAGAAGAGACGAAGGGAGAATAGATCTTAAAGATACTCCCCTGACTGAGTGTGATGGTACCTTATGGGTGGATGGTTCGTGCTTCAAGCTTCCGAATGGTGATACGACTGCTGCATATGCTATCACGACTTTGCACACGATTGTTGAAACTGCACGTGTGCCACATAATTCGGCTCAAGCAGCAGAATTGATTGCCCTTACAAGAGCATGCGTGTTGTCTGAAGGAATGAAAGTGAACATATATACTGACAGCCAGTACCCCTTTGGTGTGGCCCATAGTTTTGGGCGATTGTGGAAAGAACGTGGGTTCCTGACTTCGCATGGAGCTAAAATTCAGAATGGCAAGTTGGTGAATGATCTCCTTGAGTCACTGGCCTTACCATTACAAGTTGCGATTATGAAATGCAGTGCGCACAAGAAAGTCACTGATGATGTTGGTCGTGGTAATGCATTTGCTGATGAAATCGCGAAAGAAACAGCAAAAGATGTGGAGACTCGAATGTATGTTGCAGGCCCTGCGAGATGGGTTGGTGATGTTGGAATGTGTGAAGACACGATAGAGAGTGTGAAGTCCCTTCAAGCTGAAGCCACAGAGAAAGAGTTGAGCAAGTGGAGAGAAAGTACGGGTAAATTGGATGAGAATGGTTGTTGGGTTGATTTATCAGAACATCGGCGATGGTTGCTACCTGATGCATATGTGCTCCCAGTGGTTACTATGGCACATGGAACGGCACATATTAGTGTGAAAGGAATCTGTAAGTTGTTGGCCCCAGTATGGCAGAACGCTGGAATCCCCAAGTGTGCAGAGAATGTGGTAAAGAATTGTATGGTATGTTTAAAATACAACCCTGGTAGGGGAACCCCAACTCCAGCTGGTCATTTTGCACCTCCATCATATCCATTTGAGGTTTTGCAGCTAGATGTTATCCACATGGAAAGGTGCAACAACTTAAAATATGTACTGGTTGTTGTTTGCGCTTTCTCAAAATGGATAGAAGCGTATCCCCTAAAAGACAACACTGCTCTATCCACAGCCAAAGCCCTTGTGAAAGAATTTTTCCCTAGGTTTGAAATGCCAAGAATGGTATGGAGTGATAATGGGAGGGAATTTGTGGGTCGAGTGATGAAGAATGTGTGCGAGGGATTAGGTATAAAGCAAAAATTTCACGCTGCAAATCACCCCCAATCAGCTGGATTAGTAGAGTGCTACAATGGCACTCTGAAACTTAAATTGGCCAAAATCCAGGCGAGCTCCGGTCTTAAATGGCCTGACGCTCTGCCTTTAGCACTCCTATCCACGAGAATGACTGTGCATTCACGAGTGGGACTTAGTCCATACGAGGTCATTTTTGGCCGCCCGGCCAATGTATGGGGTGAGCCAAGACCGACAAAATTCAGCGAAATCGAACATCCAGTACTGCTTGACTATCTGTACGAATTGACGGCTAAATTGCGTGTTTTACACCAACAGGTGCACGAAACTCTCCCCCAGGCCTCTGAACAGAGATTGGACACCCTATTGACCCTGGCACGTGGGTTCTCGTGAAGAACTTCCAGCGAAAGAGCAACGATGAGCCCCGTTGGATCGGCCCTCACCTCGTACTTCTGTCAACAAGATCAGCGGTTCGAGTGAAAGGGCAGAAGAATTGGATCCACGGCACCCACTGCAAACGGATCCCTTTGCCCCTACCATATGACCGGTGGGTCCAGGAGGGTATCGCTGACTCTGAAACTGACACTGTACCTCGTTTTGTACCATTTAGTGATGCACGCGTAAGAGGCACAACTTCAGACCAGGAGAGTGATGATATTTTGCAAGAAGCTGTGCCACCGTCAATTCGATTGGACACCACCGAGCCTGAACTCTTGTTTCAAGACCAGACAGTACCTGGCAGACACCGCTATAATTTGAGGCCAAGACCAAGGCCTATGGACAAATAAAAATTTCTTTCCCTTACTATTTTTTTTTATTATAGCTCTCCCATCTGAAGAACTTTTTGATTTTTGTTTTTCGAACCACCATCCGGGTTCAGCCGCACGGTCGCGGTGCTAAGACTTTGGGGTACAGGCCGAAGACGTTAGGTCAACGGTTCTGGTTGGTCTAGGGCGTTCCCTGGACTTACAGGCGTACTCTTTAGCAGAAGATACTCACCCGCCGCGAGCGGCACGATTAGAGGATGGAATTTTTCAAGATGGAGAGACTCGCTGAGGAAATGAACTTTAAAACGAAAATATGTAGAATAATGAAGAGCAAACGTTTTATATTATTATGTTTGTTTATACTATGTAGTATGATGGTGTTTACTGTAGGTTATGTATTCTTCTCCTCTCAAGTATCATTTGCACCCACTGAACAGCCTATACCTCCTTCTACTGCCTCCTTACACTCTTTCCACCCTCTGCCTGAACATGAACAAGCTAGACGTTCTGAGTTTGTCAACAACTCATTCATTCAGCTCCTGCACCAGCACCAACTGGTCATGAATACAACCAATTGCTGGGTGTGTGGTTTAATGCCACATACTATTAACAAGGGTATTCCTTATCTAGTGCTGCCGTTTAGCTACAATGGATCGTCATGGGCATTCCAGACCATGTTTCTTTTTGCGTTAGATGCCTACTCCCCACGACAACCGCGTTCCATCAGAACTAGCACAAATAATAAGGCCTTAATGAAAGGAGTTGCCGATATGAGCAGAGATATTGACGCATACTCATCTATTCCCAAGGATGAATTGCGAGCTTATGTAGGGTGGAACGCGACGGGGTATAGCATTAGTCTGGGTGAAAGACAGCGGAAAATCTCGTCCCCAATCTGGGTTGTACCCCACATAGGTCGGTTCTGTTTACAAGGTAATGGTCAGAATCCAAGAGCTCAACTGGGGAAAAGTGACTGTACTGAAACGTACACTTTTCCATCACAGTTTTCCCCTGTGTTTTTGGCTGCCAAGGGTACATATTTTGTCTGCAATGACCGAGCATATACATGGTTGCCCCCTGATTTCTCGGACACATGTTATATTGCAAACTTGCTACCGCCAACATTCACTGCTGCCTCTGATTACCACAAGACCAGAGTTGTAAGAGGCGTGATTAGTAAGGAGGATACTGCCGGTCAGGAAGCGGGAGACTTCTTTTTGGGTTTCCTGCCGTTTTGGGGACCGATGGTCAATAGTAGGAACCTGAGACAACTGACTCGTGTGGTTGAATCCACTGTTAATGTTACGGCTGGTGTCCTTGGTAATTTGACAGCTGAGCTCCAAGCGGATCGCCTCATGACTTTGCAGAACCGTATGGTTCTAGACATCATACTTGCAGACCGCGGTGGGGTATGTAAGGTCATCCAATCTAGCTGTTGCATTTTCATACCAGATAACGCTCCAACAGTATATCAAGCCATCTCCAAACTGCATAAAATATCTGAATCTATTCACGTGGATAAAGGAGATTGGTCACTGGTGGGGTGGTTCTGGGAACTGATATCTGCCTGGGGTTGGAAGATTCTGATGGTCATTGGAATGATCTTAGCCATCCTTTTCCTGTTCTGTCTATGTATACAGTGTGCTCCTGCGATATGTGGCCTCTGAGCTACATTATGTGTGAGGAAACCTGTATCGAGGGACGAGCTAAGTAATAGGATGATGCTACAGCAACATCTCCATGACTTCATGAATATAGACCTGGACTCGGATTGAAATGAGCCTAGTTATTGCCTATGTAAGGGCAAAAGGAGGGTCTGTGGTACTTTAGAATTTGTGACCGTGTAGGAGGCAGTGCCCTACCCCGTCTATTCCGGTACTAGCGAACCGCGAATGGCCAATGCGGTATGTACAAGTGCTTTGTATAACGTTATATCGATATATGCACTGTGTATACGATATTATACATTGACTTCGTGGGTTCCATCTTGGAGCGGTGGCCATCTTATGGTTGCCCTCACATAGGCTACACATTACGAACAAGTACGGGCCTTTAGAACACATGTGCCTTCTGTTTGACTTCTCTGTGACCTTTGCAGCTTGGCTCCGCTGTCCCGGGTCAGTCCGGTCTCACGAGCTCCCCTTCCTACGGCCACCTGTGATTAGCATCAGGGTTTGACACACCATAAAGCCTCTTCATGAACACAAGCCTCCGGCTAATCTTTCACACCTGACTCTTCCTGCTTTATGGCTTGTTTTACAAACAGGAGATGCCCGTGTTTATTGGGGCCTGTTGATATCTGATGTGGGATCTGAGCCTCGCTGGGTAAATAATTGTGGGCTGGCTTAACTGGAATGTGGGATGGTCATCATGACTCTGCCTTTTCGTTTGTAATGTATACATGTGAATGACCATATCGTAAAACGAGGAATGTGTGCCTGAAGCATGATACTTTGTATTTAAGGAGAAGCCCGTTTCTGTAATTTTAAGCAGTCTCCTGAGAACATACATTGTGTTGTACTTCTCGGACACCTGTGGTTGGTCTGCAGCCAATAAATCGATCTTTGACTTCACCTAGAAGACTGTGTTTCTGTGGGTCTGAAACAGGAAGAACTCGAAGTCTTAGGGTGTGTTCCCCTGCACCGCTGGGTTCTAAAAACCCAGTACTTCAGACCAGTCTTGGATATGGCATATATTTCTCCGTTCTCCCTGAGGTTGGGCATGGGGCATTAGCAGTACGTTGGGTAGCCTTATTGTCCAACAACTGCGAAGTGGTGACTCCGCTACTGCACCGTGTACAAGGCAGTCAATGCCACCACTCAATTATACCTGCGAACCAAGGTCTTGACTTCCGGTGGGATCCTCACAACACAAAGCAGTGACATCACCTGACTGTGAACGAGGCAGTTCAAGAAGGAAAATGTGGTGCCCTGTTTTTCTGTGCATGAAGAGTCCAGAGGTCCTTGGCAGACTCCTTACAAGTCTTATGTAACCTGAGGGGTGTGGTTAATAAAATTTGTGGTGCAGTGCGTTCAGTTAACAGTTGGATGCTGAATAATAAAGACGTACAAACCAGAGCTCAATGTGTGGCGTGGTCTGTTATATGCTCAGAGGCTGGGGAGGATGCTTAATTTGTGCCTTCCTAGCTACTGATGTATTTTGAAATATGTACACAGGTCATTTACAGGTATTTAAATGTGTGTTAGAAGAAAGCTGACCCTCATCACCTCTTTTCACACTCCCTGTACCCCGCCCGTCAGGTTCGTCCTACAGATCCCTAATCCCAATCCTGAAATTTCGCCGTCGGAGAAAGCAAAGTGAACACCGATCTACAAGTTAAAAGAATAAGCAGCAATTTGTCAGCAGACGTAGCCTGACATTTCACCTCGGTCTTTGAATGCACACCAAATGTGGCAATATAAAAACAAAATCGAAAGCTACTTTTATTGCTCATTTACCTTCTGAACTCCAGCATCTATATTTTGAGGGTGCTGCAGCCCCCGCACTCCTTTTTTCAGCACCTATGGAAAGAACTGAGCAGAGATCCACCTATTCATCCCTAAAGCCTGCCAAGAATATACCAATCACTCAAGGAGGTAAACAGAGCTGAACAAGCTTTCAGAGTTCCCTTACTCAGGAGAGCTCTTCAGAAGAAGCACAGGCGCACGGCTGCACCAGTTGGGAGACAGCCATCCGCCCACCTGATGGGCAAATTCCCTGACAAACCTCTGACAATGGAGAGTGAGCTTTGAATGGTCCCACCTAAGACCAGAGTGAGGGTGCCCACCGGTAGCCAGGAGAGCCAGTCAAAGCCTGACCCATGCCAGCAAAGAAAACGTATTCTAATAGGGGGGGGGCAACAACTGGCCATCACTACTATGGGAAGGGAGCAACCAGATACAACTGAGAGAATCCTACAAGACAGAGGTACCCAAAACCTTGGGATCCGCGGCCGGAGATGATGTAATGGATACTGCACCGACTGAACATCCTATACAGAAATTCCATCGGCGGAAGCAGACGCTGCTGTCCCGGAACCGTAACGTAAATTCAATGAATACTGTTGCGCCTGGTGGGGCCACTTGTAAAGGAAGTGCTGTCTCGAAAGAAACAATGAGGCAAGCCACTGGCGGGCAGAGTTCCTGCACACAACATGGCATGGTTCACAGAAGCCCAGCAGAAGCCTTCAAACATTCAGGAAACACACAGAAATGGACTCACCACGGCAGAGTGATATCACTGTTGAAAACAGAGGCTGGCTCCTACAGGCCAGCCCATGATACCACTGACCGATGACTAACACAGACCACCACATGATGTCACTGACTGAAGACTCACACAGACAGCCCATGATGTCACTGACTGATGACTCACACTGACCAGCCCATGATGTCACTGACTGACTTAAACAGACGAGCCCATGATGTCACAGACTGATGACTCACACTGACCAGCCCATGATGTCACTGACTAATGACAAACAGACGAGCCCATGATGTCACAGACTGATGACTCACACTGACCAGCCCATGATGTCACTGACTAAAGACTCACACAGACAGCCCATGATGTCACTAACTGATGACTCACACAGACCAGCCCATAATGTCACAGACTGATGACTCACACAGACCAGCCCATGATGTCACTGACTAAAGACTCACACAGACAGCCCATGATGTCACTAACTGATGACTCACACAGACCAGCCCGTAATGTCACAGACTGATGACTCACACAGACCAGCCCATGATGTCAGTGACTGAAGACTCACACAGACAGCCCATGATGTCACTGACTGATGACTCACACTGACCAGCCCATGATGTCACTGACTGATGACTAACACAGAACATCCCATGATGTCACTGACTGATGACTCACACTGACCAGCCCATGATGTCACTGACTGAAGACTCACACAGACAGCCCATGATGTCACTGACTGATGACTAACACAGACCATCCCATGATGTCACTGACTGATGACTCACACTGACCAGCCCATGATGTCACTGACTAAAGACTCACACAGACAGCCCATGATGTAACAGATTGAAAACAGAGGCTGCACACAGACCAGCCCATGATGTCACTAACTGATGACTCACACAGACCAGCCCATGATGTCACAGACTGATGTCTCATTTAGACCAGCCCATGATGTCACTGACTGATGACTCACACAGACGAGTCGATGATGTCAGACTGAAAGACCAGCCCATGATGTAACCGATTGAAAACAGAGGCTGCACACAGACCAGACGTTAATGTCACTAACTGATGACTCACACAGACCAGCCCATGATGTCACGGACTGATGACTCACACAGAACAGCCCATGATGTCACTGACTGATGACTTACACAGACCAGCCGATGATGTCACAGACTGATGGCTCACACAGACCAGCCCATGATGTCACATATTGAGAGACCAGCCCATGATGTCACGGATTGAAAACACAGGTGGATAATACCAAGAAATTGCAATAATTATCGCAAAGAGCGCCTAACGCTGTTTTTTTATCGCCTGTTATCGCTGGATTTCTTTGCGGAGATAACACGTTATTATCAACGCTTATCTCCAAGGCGATAGAAAATCCAGCGATAGCGGCGAAACCCAGCAATAGCGCGAGAAATCCAGCGATAAATCCAAAGCGCTAATGAAAATGCTTGCTAATAGGCAGGTGAGGACTTAACCTTACAATCCACCTCGTTTTGACTAGAATGGTTAAGTCAGGTTTTTAGCAGATGTTAGATTCCAGCGATATTTGCAGTTAGCGCGAATTTTTTTATCGCTTCGCGGGCATTGCTAACAGGGGGAAGCTGGGTTTGCGATTGTTTTCAGTTGCTTTAAGTTGGGAACGCCTACTTTGCATCACATTAGCGATATATATCACTGACATGCAAAGCGGCACCAAAACGGTCGCTTTCGCCATAAAGCTGTCACTAACAGCTGTTAGCGACAGCTTGCTAATAGGGCGATAGAAATATCGCCGCTTTAGCGGCAAAAAGTGCCGTTAAAGCGTCGATAATGCCCTTGCTAATATCCACCACAGTTTGGCTCACACAGCGGAGCCGATCACGTCACCGATTGAAAACAGAGGCCGTCTCACACATAATAGGCCAGAGTCTCAGAGGTCTCAGTCTGCCAACCGAACTGTCGGGGAGAAGAGACAGAGAGACACTCTCCCCCTCTCTGAGCAGCATGCAAAGCCATTTGAAACCCTTTACTCACTCACACTGAGATTGCTTGAAAGAGACTTACTCATACTAAACTCACTTGTCATACCACGACCATGTGTTACACTAAATTGCTTAATGAGCCATTATATTTACAAATTAGAAGGCACACACGCTAATCATCGCCATTCCATGAGCCTGAAATGTAAATGTACACACACGGTTCCACCTGTGAGCAGTTGTGAAATATTAATGCTTTGCCATTTATCCTCCTCACGATGGGATTCAAGGATTTATTCCAATCATGCCTGGCATTATTAAATGTTCTCAGGCTTCAGGTGAAATATGAATGCTGCCAGACCACACAATGCTGCCATTCCCATTAGGTGGGAGTGACATGTCTCAACCAGAGACAACATTCTCACTCCATAGAGTTGATCCCTGGTGTGAGGGGAGCTGCCAGGGCTAAGATGGTATGTGCTGTGCTCCCTTTCTTGAGGTGTCAATCAGAGCAGGGTCTGGATGTTGTAGGCGGGGCATCTATGGTTTTAAGCATTGACTCAGGGGGTCCTCTTGTTAAGGGCTTAGGGTGAAAGCTGCTTGAAGACTGACAGACACAGTAGAGGAGTGACCGTCCTTGTGGTTCAATATTCCCCGTAAGTGGCATCAGACGCAGGAGTGCATTACACAACGCATTGTCGTGGTCCAGTCCAAAATACTGGGGGCCTCATGTAACAAAATGACCCAGTGCGGTGCCGCATGCCATTTTGCTGCACTGAACAGCATCCTTTTAAAAGCACAGGGATGCGTCATATTTACAAAAATATGACGCATCCCTGTGCTTTCCCCTGCACTGGCACACAATTGGCAGCCATGCACCAACGCAGGCAAGGGTGCCTTCACTGTGGGGATGATTGTTGTTGTGCAGGAAGGGACACCTCCCTGAACAAAATAGTTGATGGTGTTTTCCTCTTTCTAAGGAAACAGGAAAAAACAAGGAGAAATAAAAGTATTTCTATTTGCTGCGCCTCTTTATGTCTCCCCTGGGAAGGAGTATGGGATTCACCCCTCTTCAGCCAGGATAGCTTGATTCCAATGGCACAAGGAGCCCAGGATCCACGTCTGCACAGGTCGCCCGCAGAAGCTGGAGCAAGATCACAGCCGACCAGCTCGCCGCTTCCCTGAGCCAGCACCCTCCCGCCAGCTCAGCGAACCCCAGCCAGGCCGCCGACAACCTCACGAAGTGGATCAGCAACTGCGCGGACGAACTCGCCCCACTGAGGACCCCGCCCAGCAGACCTGGCAGCAAGAAGGCCCCATGGTTCACCGACGAACTCAAGAGCTCCAAGAAGAACTGCCGAGCCCTCGAGAAAGCCTGGAGAAGGGAGCCAACTCCGGACAACATGACCACCCTCAAGCTTGCCACCCGGAAGCACCACCAACTGATCCGCGACACCAAGATAACTGCATTCAAGGACCGGTTGGATAACAACGCACACAACAGCAAGGAACTCTTCAACATCGTGAAAGAGCTCTCCAACCCCAACGCCGGAAACAACGACATCACCCCATCGCAAGAACTCTGCAACTCCCTCGCCTCCTACTTCCACAACAAGATCGCGGACATACACAACAGCTTCAACACCCTACCGACGAACGCCACGTCCAACCCGACCGAACCACCGCCCCCTACCTCCACCCTCCGCGCCTGGACCCCGATCTGCACCGAAGAAACCGTCCGCATGATGAACTCCATCCACTCCGGATCTCCGACCGACCCCTGCCCTCACCACGTCTTCAACAAAGCCGACGCCGTCATCGCACCCCACCTGCGGGACATCATCAACACCTCCTTCACCACCGCCACCTTCCCTGAGAGCTGGAAGCATGCCGAACTCAGCGCTCTACTCAAGAAACCAACAGCGGACCCCACCGAACTCAAGAATTACCGCCCCATCTCGCTGCTCCCGTTCCCAGCCAAAGTCATCGAGAAGACCGTCAACAAGCAACTGGCCGCCTTCCTCGAGACGAACGGATCCCTCGACCCCTCACAGTCTGGCTTCCGAGCCAACCACAGCACCGAGACCGCCCTCATCGCTGCCACCGATGACATCCGAACCCTGATGGACAACGGAGAAACAGCGGCCCTCATCCTACTAGACCTCTCCGCGGCCTTCGACACCGTCTGCCACCGCACCCTAGTGCAGCGCCTCAGCAACGTCGGAATCCAGGAGAAGGCACTGGAATGGATCATCTCCTTCCTCGACGGAAGAACACAGAGAGTCCGTCTACCGCCGTACAAGTCAGAGGCCACCAAAGTCATCTGCGGCGTCCCTCAAGGATCCTCGCTGAGCCCAACCCTCTTCAACGTCTACATGAGCCCCCTCGCGGCCATCGCACGCCAACACAACCTCAACATCATCTCCTACGCCGTCGATACCCAGCTGATCCTCTCCCTGACCAACGACCCCGCCGCCGCCAGAGCCAACCTTCACGAAGGAATGAAAGAGGTAGCCGAGTGGATGTCGACCAGCCGCCTGAAGCTGAACTCGGACAAGACGGAAGTCCTCATCCTGGGATCCTCGCCCTCCGCCTGGGACGACTCCTGGTGGCCCCCCGCCCTGGGCACCGCACCCAAACCGACAGACCACGCACGCAACCTGGGCTTCATCCTGGACTCCTCCCTCTCTATGACCAAGCAAGTCAACGCCGTCTCCTCGTCATGCTTCAACACCCTGCGCATGCTACGGAAGATCTTCCGGTGGATCCCTACCGAGACCAGGAAGAATGTCACCCAGGCACTCGTCACCAGCCGACTGGACTACGGCAACGCCCTCTACGCCGGAACCACCGCCAAGCTCCAGAAGAGACTCCAACGGATCCAGAACGCCTCAGCCAGACTCATCCTCGACATCCCACGACACAGCCACATCTCCGGACACCTAAGAGACCTGCACTGGCTCCCGGTCAACAAGAGAATCACCTTCCGTCTCCTCACCCATGCACACAAAGCTCTTCACGACCAAGGCCCGAGCTACCTCAACAACCGCATCAACTTCTACGCTCCCAAACGACACCTCCGATCAGCCAGTCACGCCCTCGCCGCCGTCCCCCGCATCCGAAGAACGACAACAGGAGGAAGGTCCTTCTCCTACCAGGCCGCCAAGACCTGGAACTCCCTTCCGACCGACCTGCGCCTGACCCAAGACCACCTCGCCTTCAGGAAGAAGCTCAAGACCTGGCTGTTCGGGTAGGAGCAGCACCCCCCCCCCCCCCCAGCGCCTTGAGACCCTCCGGGTAAGTAGAGCGCTCTATAAATGCCTATGATTGATTGATTGGTCTGGGCATACCTGGCGTACTTAGGGTGAGAAAGCAAAAGCCACACAATTGATGGACGGAATGCAGAACAAATCAAAACATTCACCCCCAGCCAAGAGATCTGGGTTAAATTCCTCATTCTTTTGCTCACCATGCCAACCCAGTATAGACCTGGCCATTTGCAAATCAGTCTTGACCCTGTGCCTCATGGGAACAGTCCAGCCCGAACTGCCAAGCCAGGTCCTCCCTGAACCAGAAACAAGCATCCTAGGACCTGTTTCGTGGTTTCACCCCTCTTCAGCCAGGATAGCTTGATTGCTATAGCACAAGGAGCCCAGGACCCACGTCTGGGCATACCTGGCATACTTAGGGCGAGAAAGCAAAAGACACACAATTGATGGACGGAATGCAGAACAAATCAAAACATTCACCCCCAGTCAAGAGATATGGTTTAAATCCATCATTCTTTTGCTCACCATGCCACCCCAGTTTAGACCTGGCCATATGCAAATCAGTCTTGACCCTGTGCCTCATGTTAACAGTACAGCCCGAATCGCCAAGCCAGGTCCTCCCTGAACCGGAAACAAGCATCCTAGGACCGGTTTTGGGGTTTCACCCCTCTCCAGCCAGGATAGCTTGATTCCAGTGGCACAGTGAGCTCAGGACCCACGTCTGGGCATACCTAGCGCACTTAGGGCGTGAAAGCAAAAGACACACAATTGATGGATGGAATGCAGAACAAATCAAAACATTCACCCCCAGTCAAGAGATCTGGGTTAAATCCATCATTCTTTTCCTCACAATGCCACCCTAGTTTAGATCTGGCCATATACAAATCAGTCTTGATCCTGTGTCTCATGGGAACAGTCCAGCCCGAATCGCCAAGCCAGGTCCTCCCTGGACCGGAAACAAGCATACTAGGACTGGTTTCGGAGTTTCACCCCTCTTCAGCCAGGAGAGCTTGATTCCAGTGGCACAGTGAGCCCAGGACCCACTGTGACATACCAGCGGCACAAGGAACTTATAAATAAGCCCCTGGTTGCGTTGACTGAATTGGCCAAGTGTAAAACTTCAGCCATGTAATCGCTGCCAAACGCCTTCAAAAACCTAAATATCCGGTGCATTTAGCTTGCTGGAAAGCGGTTGCCAATCAGTCTCCATAAAGCAACCATATCAGAGAATTCCCATCATGCTTCATTCAATCCTTGGCAGTAAGGAGAACAAAGACAGAGGGCTGGGATGGATGTTGTACCATAAAGTGGCCGTAGCCCTTGGTGTGCATGCTGAAAGGCGCTCTGCTGCTCTGGATATGGGTCTCTGTGAATATATATGTAGAAGGCTGCAAGAGACGTGGTCTGTGAATTCTCTTTGTGTCCCTTCCTGTCTTGGACATATCTTTGCAGGATTTGTTATCACTGGGTAGTAGGTGAGACATGGATGTGGGTGTGTTGTTGCCTCTTGCAGCTTTCAACCTACTGGACTATGTGGGCTTTGACACAGCTTGGACATTGTTGGTGCACACGTGATGGTATTGAGGGAAAGAAAACCTTTGTGTAGTGTTTCACAAAGTGAGGGTCTTGAAAGTATGAGCTATATATAAAGATGTCTTTAACTTTTTTGTGTATTTGGTGTGTGGAGTTCCAATGTCAGGCTATGTCTTCTGACAAAATACTGCTTATTCTTTTAACATGGGGATTGGTGTTAACTTTTCTTTCTCTGACTACAAAGTATAAGGAGTTTTTAAAGTGAACGATGTGACCACCGTAGAGGGAGTATGAAAGGAAAGGCCGCTGGATGTTGTTTTCTTTAACAGACATCATCATTTAAATTCCTGTAAATTAACTGCATTCAGCAGTTAGAAAAGCACATATGAAGCACATTTTTTATTAAATGAAATTCTGAAGTGTGCTGGAAACAGATGTTAATAAGATCAAAAGAAATCAAGACACTTTACTTGGTGATCCACAAATTATAAATATTCACAGAAATCCGATTTGGACACTTTATCATTTGTGTGTTATATAGTTGTATTAGTAAAACTGTATGTCTGTGCAAGTGTAGTGGCCATTTCAAAGGAAGATGTGCTGTCTGTTAATGGCAATGAGCTACCACACAAGGCTTTAGTTACATTCAAAAATCGCCCGCCTCATGTCCATTAAAGGTAAGAGGGTCGCAAAATGTTAATGTTTTAAAAATTGGGTTGTGGTTCTAAAAAGTTTGGGAAGCACTGCATCAGAGAGCGATACCACTTCACACCCCTGATGGAGAAATTCACAATTGGTAGGGAAGCACAGATTAGTTCTACTGTTCTGTAAAAATGCACTTTTTGGGGGGAGGGAAGAGTTTTATTGAGCACAAACTCAACCCAAAAGTATCAGATCGCTTTACATGAGACGTTAATCAATCAATCAATCATGAAATTTGTAAAGCGCACTACTTACCCGTGAGGGTCTCAAGGCGCTGGGAGGGGGGTGCTGTTACTGCTCGAATAGACAGGTCTTGAGTAGTCTCCTGAAGGTAAGTAGGTCTTGGGTCTGCCGTAGGAGGATGGGGAGGGTGTTCCAGGTTTTGGCGGCGAGGTAGGAGAACGATCTGCTGCCCGTGGTCGCTCTTCGGATGCGGGGGACGTTAGCGAGGTTGCGGTTGGTGGAGCGGAGCTGGCGGTTCAGGGTGTAGAAGGTGAGTCGTCTGTTGAGGTATGCTGGTCCGGTGTCGTGGAGTGCCTTGTGTGTGTGGGTGAGGAGTTTGAAGGTGCTCCTCTTGTTGACGGGCAGCCAGTGCAGGCCTCTCAGGTGGGGTGTGATGTGGCTGTGTCAAGGGATGTCGAGGATCAGGCGGGCAGAGGCGTTCTGTATGCGTTGCAGTCATTTCAGCAGTTTGGCCGGGGCTCCCGCGTTTTCGTAGTCCAGCCTGCTGCTGACGAGGGCCTGGGTGACCGTTCTACTTGTGTCGGTTGGGATCCACCTGTAGATTTTCTGGAACATGCGGAGGGTGTTGAAGCAAGAAGATGAGACGGCGTTGACTTGCTTGGTCGTGGAGAGTGTTGAGTCGAGGATGAACCTCAGGTTGCGTGCGTGGTCGGTGGGTGTCGGCCACCAGGAGTCATCCCAGGCAGAGGAGGTGGAGCCGAGGATGAGGACCTCCGTCTTGTCCAAGTTCAACTTCAGACGGCTGTTCTTCATCCATTCGGCGACGGCTTTCATTCCTTCGTGGAGGTTGGTTTAGGGTCCTTGGTGAGGGAGAGGATCAGCTGTGTGTCGTCGGCGTAGGAGACGATGTTGAGGTTGTGCAGTCTGGCGACGTGGGCAAGCGGGGCCATGTAGAAGTTGAACAATGTCAGGCTGAGGGATGATCCTTGGGGTACGCCGCAGATGATCTTGGAGGCCTCGGACCAGAAAGGGGGGAGGCGGATGCTCTGGGTTCTGCCGGAGAGGAAGGAGGTGGTCCATTCCAGAGCCTTGTCTCGGATCCCTGCGTTGTGAAGGCGTTTGCGTAGGTTGCGGTAGCAGACAGTGTCGAAGGCAGCTGATAGGTCCAGGAGGATGAGGGCCGCGGTTTCGCCTTTGTCCAGCAGGGCCCTGATGTCGTTGGTGGTGGCGATGAGGGCAGTTTTGGTGCTGTGGTTGCTGTGGAATCCGGACTGGGACGGGTCTAGGATGTTGTTCTCCTTGAGGTAGCAGGTCAGCTGTTTGTTGACGGCTTTCTCGATGACCTTCGCCAGGAAAGGGAGCAGAGAAATGGGCCGGAAGTTCTTGAGGTCTCTCGGGTCCGCCTTGGGTGTCTTGAGCAGGGCGTTGATCTCGGCGTGCTTCCAGCTCTCCGGGAAGATCACTGTCTCGAAGGAGATGTTGATGGCCTTGTGGAGATGGGGTGCGATGGTGACGCTGGCTTTGTTGAAGATGTGGTGTGGGCATGGGTCTGACGGGGAGCCGGAGTGGATGGTGTTCATGATCTTGATGGTATTGTCGTTGTTGATGTGGGTCCAGGTGAGTAGGGGGTTGCTGTGGGTGGTGGCTGTGGGGTCTGAGGTGTCGTTGATTGTTGGGGTGGTCAGGTTGTCGAAGCTGTTGTGGATGTCGACGATCTTTCGGTGGAATTAGGTGGCAAGGGAGTTGCACAGGTCTTGTGATGGTGAGATGTCGTTGGTGTTGGAGCTGGGGTTGGAGAGTTTCTTCACGATGTTGAAGAGCTCTTTGCTGTTGTGTGCGTTGTTGTCGAGGTGCTCCTTGAAGGCGGTCCTTTTGGCGGTTCTGATGAGGTGATGGTGTTGGCGCATGGCTGTCTTGTGGGCTTCTAGCTTCTGTCTGTTCGTGGTGCCATTTCTTCTCTAATTTCCGGCAGGTTTGTTTGGAGGTCTGGAGTTCTGTGGAGAACCAGCTGGCATTCTTGGTTATGTGTCTGTTGGAGGGTTTCTTGAGTGTTGGCACAGTCGTCGATCCAACTCCTGAGGTTGCTGGTGGCGGTGTCGGGGTTGGTGGCGTCAGCGGGTGGGCGTCGGGCGAGGGCGGTGTTTAGCTGGTCTTCGGTGATTTTGCTCCAGCTGCGGCGGGGGGCCTGCTGGGTGTGGTGGTGCGTGGTGGGTTTCTGGAAGGTGAAGTGGATGCAGCGATGGTCGGTCCAGTGGAGTTCGGTGGTGTGGCTGAAGGCGATGTGGAGGCTTGTGGAGAAGATGGGGTCAAGCGTGTGTCCGGCGGAGTGGGTGGGCGCAGTGACGAGCTGTCTGAGTCCGAGGTTGGCGAGGTTGGCGGCCAGGGTGGTGGAGTTAGTGTTGTTGTTGTTCTCGAGGTGGAAGTTCATGTCTCCGAGGAGGATGTAGTCCATGGAGGCGAGGGCGTCTGTGCTGACAAAGTCAGCGATGGAGTTGCTGAACTGAGGCCTGGGTCCCGGGGGTCTGTAGATCAGAGTTCCTCTGAGGGTGGTGTTGGGATCAGTGTGGATCTGGAAGTGCAGGTGTTTGGCGGTGCTGAGGGTGTCGTCGGAGTTGGTCGAGACCATGAGGGTGGTCTTGTGGATGATGGCGAGTCCACCTCCTACTCCGTTGGTGCAGTCTCTGCGGGTGATCTTGTAGCCGTCCGGGATGGCTATGGCGATGTCGGGTGCCGAGGAGTCGTTCATCCAGGTCTCTGTCAGGAAGGCTCCGTCCGGGGAGGATGTGTCGAGTAGGTCCCAGAGTTCGACGGCATGTTTGCGTGCGGAGCGGGTGTTCAGTAGTATGCATCTGAGGTAGTTGCGTCCTGTCACGGTGGGCGGTTTGGCGGCATGGAGTTAGGTGAAGCTGCAGATCCGACATGAGAAGGGTCCTTTGGTGTGCTTCGGGGCGGCCATAAAGCAGACATTACAGATGGACATATTCATTTTTGCTAGGCATGGGGAGATTAAGTGATTTTCCCAGAATCACAGGATGTTGAGCATCCCTGCCGAGACTCAAACCTGGTTCCCCAGCTTTGAGGTCGACTGATCTAGCTGTTAGGCCACATCCTCTGCTCTTGATATTTTATGTTAACATATAAGAATAACAGGAATAACACTGAACTTTTGTTATCTTTTTGTGAAAGGAACTTATGTAATGAAGACTCAGTGTTTAACTCCTTGAGTGCGCATGACAGAACCACGCCGTCATGAGCCACGGGCGGCGTGTGCTCATGACGGCGTGGTTCCGTCATGCTGTGGCCGCTCCGCCCACGCATCACTGATTCCCCGCCTGTGCGGGCGAAATAACGAGTGGGCGGAGTCGTGACGGAACCACGCAGTCATGAGCACAGCTCGCCCGTGACTCATGATGGCGTGGTTCCGTCACGAGCATGGCGGCGCAGCGCTCACCCCGCACCCCCCCCCCCCAGCGCCGCGGCAAAAAGGGGTTAACTAAAGAAAATTATTGCTGCTAACACAAACATGTGTATACACAATATTAAATAGGCATTTCCGTATAGGAAATCTTGCCAAGCCACTCCTTCTTGTAGAATTTGAAAACAAGAAGACATTGTTTATATCGTAGATATGTAGCGGCTGGGGCAGTAGTGCTGCCTACTGTCCGCAGGCTACGACTGGCGCTGTCTCCTCCTCCTCGAGGATGACTAGCCAACAGAAGGCCGCCGCTATGGTCGCCATGTTTTTTGGAGGTGTGGCCGAGCCGCTGTCTCCCACCGGTGACAGTAAGATGATTGCTCTGTAGCCAGGCCTCCAGCGCGGACAGCTGGATGCAAGCACGTGCTGGTCAAACCAGACCCACTGTTGAGTCAGTTCTCTAAGGCCAGAGGAATTGTTTGTGCTTCTGTGTACTTGGGTTTTTCTTTTATGCACATAATTCACATACTACTGTTTGTAATGCATTAATTAATCCACATGCATAATTAAAAATGATTTTTACTAAAATGGGTGAAAATTGGCAATTAAATGAATTTATAGGGACACTTAATGTGTGTTTAAAAAGAATGGCTAAAACGCAAAAGTATATGGTCATGGAAAGTAATAGTAAATTTATTTTTTGATACACTGTTTGACTATATATATATTATGCTACATTGACTGAGCTAACCTCGTGGGTGTCATGACTTTTGTTCAACTTTTGGCACATATGTGGTATAACAATAACAATTCCAGTGGCCCTGCTCTTTCCCTACTCCAGAGTCCTACTCCTGTCCCATATCTCACTTGTAACTCATACCACACTCTCCTCCTTAATTCAGTGCAGTTGCCACAATTGTCACAGTCAGAAGGACTAGTACGTCTCCTCAAAATGTGGAATAACTGACGAGGATGAAAATGAATAAGCAATTCATGCCAAGAATTTATAAGGCCCTAAAAGTAATAACCTTGGACAAGGGAAGTTTCTCGGACATCACAAGTGTGGCAAGTGATCACCCCCCAGACAAGGATGAACTCTATTTTTAAGATTAAAAAAAGAAACAAAAGCACAACAGAAATGTCTGCTGTGTGAAAAAGACAACAACAACAAAAAAAAAAGAATATTTTCAGATTTGGTGTGTGGCTAATGGGAATAAACTTAAATGGACATGTGTGAGCTGCGCAGATAAACAATCTCAGAGGACACAGCCCTTTGACCAGGAGGCCGAGTGGTGACAAATAAAAAGAATTCAACCTTGGAGTCGACCGTAGGCTTTGTAGTGGCCAATCAGTGATAGCTAAGTCAGCAATGGATGCTTATATATCATTTCCCGAAGATGTCCCCCTCTGATGCCGAACCCTGCATCCCATGCTGTGCTACAAGTGAAGATGCAAGGGACTGCACTGCACTTCTTCAGTGTGTCGCATCCTTGGGCTTATAAGAGAAGCCTGGATAGGTAGTCACTGCCCTTGAAAGAGGGGACTCATGACAAATGTTGAATCATTTGATGGGCGTGATGGGCTTGGCTTAGCTAAACTTGGTATGTCATGTGTGGGTGATCCTTTTATTCAGTGTGAACGCTGCACGTGTTACTTGATTAGCATTTTGGTCATTTGCAAACCACGCCAGCATCTCTTGATTCTTATGGAGTAGCGGCCCGTCCCCTGCCATAATGGAGGGGGGGGGGCAGAAGAGGGAGGTTGGGGGGTTTTGGGGAGCAAAAAAATAAAAATAAAATAAACTTACCTTGCTACCACTGTCTCCCGTGCATTGCCTCATCCTTCTGGCCCTGGGCACAGGCTCCCAGCCTGCCCAGCGGCCAATCCTGAAGCTGCTCTCGCATGACAGCAGCTTCAGGATTGGCCGGAGCACCTCCTAGGCAGGCTGGGAGCCTGTGCCTGCTCTCTCCTGCCCCAGAAACGCAGCTGAGACTGGAGAGAGCTCCACTTCGCATGATGTATTTGGCCGGCCTGAGACAGCTGGCCAAACATCTCATGCGCAGTGAAGGGAGTGCCCACCACTCCCCCCACCAGCAGAATCATGCCCTGAACCCGCACCCATGACTTGGGGGGCGGATCCAGGGGATTAATACAACGATAAAAAAACGGGTTTAAAAAACATTTTATTATAGTTTTATTTTATGCTGGGGGCGTTGGGGGGTGGGGGGGTTGGCGCTCCTCCAATCTAACGGAGCGGCAGCCCCTGTTCTTAAGAAACTTCGCTGTTTACTAGACTAAGACTAAAATTATTTTTAATTACTTTTTCAACAGGTCTTTCTCCTTTTTGGAAGACGAAATGCAATCTGCAAGTCTCAACAACATTATGAGGAAGAAGGAAAAAAAGGCCATCTACTTCTAGGAGAAACAAGCAAACTAGAAAAGGCCAACCCCATAGACTGGAAACAGAAAGGGGTGAGTTGTTCTCTATGGCAATGCAGATTAGCAGTGCATTCAAAGTGATTGTTGTCTTGTGATGGACATGAATCATGATGATGGGCTCAGCTAAACGTTGGTATTGCTTGTGTGTTAAATAATTTAATTACCGGGACTTAATTTGATACAGAAACATAATAAAAATAGCTTAGTAAATAAGAGGCAGAATCCGTGGTATTAGAGGTTCGGAATGGGCTTTATTCCAATGGACGATTCGAATCGGTTGCTCCAAGTTCCATCACCACGAAGGTTCAGGAAGTGAAGTACATACTTTATTGATAATTAATTACTTTTATACAATAGGCATTACAGTGAAGCAAATGCAAGAGGCGTAACAATTGATAGTGTAGATAATACATTCATGCGTAGCAGAAGTAGGCGTAACTGGGTGTGACTAAAGAACGTCATCAGGTGTGATGTCATAATAGGGTGGTTTCATGAAAGAATTTCGCAATGTCAGCAGAAATACTTGGCAGAAATGCGCGCGCAGCAGCATGACGTGTGATTGACGTGCAACTAGGGGGTGAAGGGGACTTGACATTTAGCTCTACATGTGGCGACAGAAGTCTGGAGGGTCAAGTCAACCTAATCCCAAATCATATCTAACATCCTATGTTTAAAGAACTATGTTATCCAAAAGAAAGGTCTTTTTAGAGTAGAATCTTATTCTATACTGACTATACTGACTGTTAGTGCGTGTACAAGCGTCTAAGTGTCTACACTAGATGCGTGGGCAGAAGTCTTCCATAATAATAGGGCTATGAGTTACTTGCATAAAGACAGAGAAGCCGGGCCTTTGCTCGATAGCTGGAAGAATGTTTACTTAAACTACTAGACAGGAATGCATTGGGCAGGGAGCGGAGCAGATAATTTCGAAGGTGAAATACAGTTTTTGGCAGGCAACAGGCTGATGTCAGGCTTCGTGAGCCGCGCAGGGAATGAGACAAAGTTCATGGTCACAGATGCAGGCTCAGACTGGAGCTTTCAGAGGCAGAAGGCAAGAGAAGCTTGATGACAGAATCAGGGCCTACTTGCCTGGACTGTAAAATGGCATAAGTGAACCATATAAAGCCGGTGGCCTTTCATACTTAGGAATGGAATATCCGGCCTATTCATGGCGGATCTGAAAGAGGACATGTTGACGGTGGACGCACATGTGTTTGCGTCTTCATAACTGGAACTGGAGGGAACATACATGTACTTGTGATTCATACATGAAACCGTTGGGGTCCAAGATAGGGGACATAACTGATCAGGAAAATCCATATTTCCACATTCCCTCCTTGTCCCCTACTTGCCCGTTAAGAGATATCAATCTTCATCAATCCGTTGATCTGTTCATATAGCATCATTTGTTCTTCTTTTTTCTTCCGGGATGAATGAAATCTTGGTGGTGGAATACACGATGTGGCACACAGACCACAGATCGCTGGTCCACATTGTAGACATAGACAGCAACTGAATAGTATGAGGAGGCCAATACCTAGGAAGGATAGGACCTTCCATCCAAAGGTAGATAATACACTCCAAAACCAACCGGACCAAGTCCAGGTGCCTGGATTCTGGTGTATCTGGTTTACAATCTTATGAAGGCGAGTTATGGCTTTATATACAGATGGCGAATTTTCTGGTATGAAAATGCAACAACTTGATCCGATGACCCTACAAGCTCCGCCCCCATCGGCCAGGATGACGTCAAGGACAAGACGATTTTGAAGCACAACAATCCGCATAGCAGACTGCTCTTCTGTTAAATTGCCTAAGGCGGAAATAGTTTCGTTCACTACTGCTTCAAGGGTTCTAGTTAATCTACGTATCAGCTTACTATTAGTAACGGTACCTATATAAGGAAAGAGACCTTTATTGAAATCTGTGTATTTTTCCCATGCTGTTTCAGTGTAATCGACTATTGGGAGATCTCTCCTTTCTCTATTGTGTACTAAATGAGTATTTCTGTGATAATCAGGAGGAGCTAGGAAAACAGGTGGTAAAAGGAATCCAATGTAGCAAGTACCATCCCAATCTAGAGGCAAACGTACATATGCCGTCTGACCACATATGAAATAGGAATGGCGGGAAGCTCTAAATGTAGACTTGCCTTGATCACTAAATTCTACTACAATGGTGCATCTACTATGGCCCATATGTATGGAACCATTCTTTCTTACACATAATTCACCTTTTACTGGAAATATCGGCATAGCGGGCAAATTTGGAGTAGCTTCGGATTCGACATTTAGGATCATAAGATTAAGCGTAAAATTACCTAATCCATACACTTCATTTTCTAGATCAGTTCCTGTTCTCTTGGGAAGTCCCTCCTTGTTAGGATAGCAGACTTTAAGTAAAACTAAGTTCAAATTTCCCCATACCCAGTTATCTTGATAAACTGCAGAATTCGAATCTAGGAAATTAATTAAACTAAACCATGCTCCACAGGAGCCGTTGTGTGTGAACGGGTATGGAAAGAGAGGTAGAATTCCTTTATAATTCTGATAGGGAGGGAGTCGGCCACATATCCAACAATTTGTAGCATTGCTAACCTGATGGGAATGATGTAACATACTAATAAACGTGTTATTGCGCAGCGCAAATCTATAAGACAACTCAAGCGGAGGTAATTCACTAAAAGAATGTTCAGCAGTAACATTATAAACATGTCTAGAAATAGGATAATATATGTGCAACAATATACTTGCAGTAATTATTAAAAGACTTAAGAAAAACAAAATTAATAACGTCACTGTGCAATGACTACGCAGTGATTTACAGTACGCATGTCGTTTCAACATTTTTCGGGTTTGTTCTCTATTCAGGTCTAAGGGATACATGTCAGTGGCAAATTCAACCGCTTCACCTTGGAGAGGACTTAAACAATCAAATTGCCTGACTGATTAGATCTGAGTTTTAGTTTATATTGTTCGTGATTACTCGTTTCAACCAAAGGAAGTTTTGAGTCAATGGGTGAAGACACACGAGGTGTGGTATTTACATCCGATGGTAGTCCATGAAATTTCTTGATATGACTTGAATGAACCCAGCCTTTCCTGCCCTCGATCTTCACGGCTGTCCTTGTGGTGAGCAAGACCAGTTGCGGCGACCTCCACCTAGGATCCAGCTGAGTCTTTCGATCAAAGTTCCTCACTAAGACCAGGTCTCCCGGAACTACGTCATGGGGTTTCACCTCAGTGTTGTCGGGAAAGGCTGCAGCTACCTGTGAACGACAAGATTGTAGTGCAGACATCAAGGAAGCCAAGTAATCTGTCAGCATATTACAGTCAATATCAGTTATTTTGCGTGGTATAGGCGTCCCCCACATATTTGGTGGTCTGCCAAAGATCACTTCATACGGGGATAGCCCTGTTCGAGAGTGTGCTACCATTCTCATGTAAAAGAGTGCAACTGGTAATGCTACTACCCAGTCGACACCTTTCTCTCTGCATATTTTGGACAATCTGATTTTCAGGATCTGGTTATGTCTTTCTACGAGACCTGCTGCCTCGGGGTGTCGGACACAGTGGAATTTCCACTGATAGCCTAACAAAAGTGAAACGTGTTTCATTAATTCGGATGAGAACGGCTGGCCGTTATCTGAGTAGACAACACGTGGTAAACCGTATCGTGGGAAGAATTCTCGAACCAACTGTTTGGCAGTAGTCGGGGCAGTGTAATCTGAAACCGGGTATGCCTCTGTCCAACGGGAAAGAGCACAGACAACTACAAGAACATATTTGAATCCTCGACATCGTTCCATCTGGATATAATCCATCTGGAGGACTTCAAAAGGGTGATCAGGAGGCTGAAATCCACCCTGTTCTACGGGAACGCTTTTTCCTGGGTTGAACTGACAACAGATCATACAGGTACAAACTTTTTGTTTAGCTGCTGCTCGTAAATGTTTATTGAACCAAATGTGTTGAATGCTATCTAGCATAGCTTTTTCTCCTAGGTGCGCTGGACTATGTATAGTGTTAATAATGACTTGGACCATTGAATCAGGAAGGAACCACACAGATTTTTCCTTCGTCATCCATCCTTGATCCGTTTGAATCCCTCCTAATTCAGTCCATTTCTTTATTTCGTCTGGTGTAGCATGTGTCTGTATGTCAATTACGTCAAGAGTAGGATCTTTAATCGTCATACAATGTGTTGGCGTCGGGACTATTGTCTTTGTCATGTCGGATGTTTGAGTTTGAGCAGTCTGTTTAGCTGTTCTGTCAGCTAGATCATTGCCTTGAGAAATGATATCAGTAACTTTCGTATGAGCTTTACATTTCATAATTGATATTGCAGTGGGTAGATGTATTGCCTCTAATAAGGCATGAATGAGGGGTCCGTGCTGAATGTGGGCACCGTGAGAAGTTAAATAACCTCTCTCTCGCCACAGCACGCCGAAGTCATGTACAACTCCGAATGCATAACGTGAATCAGTATATATGTTGACTTTTTTATTAGTGGCTTGAATACAGGCTTGTGTCAGAGCGATGAGCTCTGCGGCTTGAGCTGACAAGGTATTTATGCAATTTGTTTCGATGACTTCAGTGTCTGTTGTGACTGCGTAAGCGGCCACTAACTCTCCTGTACTAGTTCTCATACATGAACCATCTACATACAACGTCAGGTCTGGGTCTGACAATGGGACATCTGTCAAGTCTTGTCTGGGTTTCTTCGTGATTGTAATAACTTCAATACAGTCATGAGCTAGTGGGTCTGTTCCGATTACAGGTAAAAGTGTGGCAGGATTCAATGTGTTACAACGTCTGATTTCTATATGTGGCTGAAACAATGTTAATTCATACCCTGTAAGTCGCGCTATAGTCAAGTGTTGTGTTTGCGTTCGATTCACGAGAACCTCTACTGCATGTGGTACTTGAACTGTCAATGGATGTCCTAACACTATGGCATCGCTTTGTCTGATTGCTAAAGCTGTTGCTGCCACTGATTTTAGGCATGCAGGCAAAGCCTGAGCTACGGGATCTAATGTACTAGAAAAATAAGCACATGGTTTGTGTGATCCTGCTTGTTCCTGTGTGAGTACTGACAAGGCAGTACCTTCGCGCTCTGTAACAAAGAGTGTAAACTGTTTATTGTAACATGGTGTTGCTAAAACAGGTGCTTGGCATAAAGCTTTCTTTAGGCTTTCAAAAGCTTGTGTATGTTCCTGAGTCCAAGGGAGAACAGTCGATGTGGCTGCCTCCTGTGTTGTCAATTGAATGAGTGGTTTTGCTAGAAATGCATACTGAGGGATCCACTGCCTACAATATGAAGTGAGGCCTATGAAAGCCCGCACCTCCTTTTGTGTCTTGGGTATTGGCATGTTAGCTATTAACTGAATGCGGTCGGGTGTAAGCTGCCTTCCCTCCTTGGACAGCGAGTGTCCAAGATAAACAACTCGCTGGACACAGAATTGCAGCTTAGAAGGGGACACCTTGTGCCCCTTTTCGGCCAAAAATTGTAAAACCGTCAGTGAGGCTTTTTCACATTCAGGTTCGCTTCTAGCGGTGATCAGCAGATCATCGACATATTGAAGCAAGGCAGTGTTAACTGGCATGTGGATACTGTCTAGTTCTCGTTTCAGTGCTTGGCTATAGATGCTGGGGCTTTCTGTAAATCCTTGAGGTGCGCGTGTGAATTTAAAGCTTCGTCCATTTAAACTAAATCCGAACAAGTATTGGCTTTCCGGATCTATTGGGACGCTGAAAAAGGTATTCTTGAGATCAATTACAGTAAAGAATGTTGCTTCGGAGTCAATAGCTGTCAGTAATGACGAGATATCTGGGACCACAGGGAATTGTGGCACAATGCACTTGTTTAATTCGCGCAGATCAATAACCAATCGATATACTGGCGGGGCCTTCGGATCTGTTCGTTTAAGAATCGGAATTATCGGGGAATTACATACATTGGAGTCTGTTTCCACAACCACTCCTTGGGCAATGAGCTCGTCAATGATTTGCAGTAAAGCCACTACCGCATCTGGTGGTAACTTGTATTGTCGCATCCGTGGTAGTACCACTCCTGCCTTTAGTGTAACTCGATATGGTGTAACATTCATGCAACCAACATCAGTAGGGCCTTGTGCCCATAGATGTGTAGGTAAAGTCTGCAATCGGGGATCCATGTCTCTAGACACATAGTGACCTTTAAAATCACGTAAAAACAATCTTACTCCTTCCGGAGAACAACATATTATAGCTCCTAGAGCTTTCAGTGTTTTTATACCTAACAAGTTTTCTGGACATGATTTAGTAAGCAATAAATCTGTAGTTCGGGTCAAAGGTCCTATCGTAAGTGGAAGAGGCTGTGATACTTCATTAACAATAGGCTTTCCTGAAAAACCAAGGGAAATATTCTGTGAGCCTGAGAGGGGTGCCCCTGGAACTTCACTACGTTTTATGGTTGTTCGACTTGCCCCTGTATCAAGTAAAAATTTTCTATCTTGGCCTAATAATTCACTATGTACATAAGGTCCTTCTTGGTCTACTGGGACCTCGATAAGGGGTAAGTCAACTTCCCTCTCTAGGCTGGTTCATGCGTATCGTTGATAATCAGGATAGTCATACTGTGCGGTCTGGTACAGCTGTCGTGTCGTGGTTTGTGTGGCAGCAACAGGCAGCGCTGGTGCAGCTGGCACAAACTGTATAGACTGTGGTGGAGCTGGCATGGACTGTGCATGCTGCGGTGCTCCTTGTTCATTCTGATCCTGTCTAGGTGGCCGTGGTCTTTCTTTTGTAATACCTGTGGCGATATTACGCTTCAGAACTGGGCAATCGTGTATATAATGACCTGGCTGTTTACAATAGTTGCATGTCCCTTTTACAGGTCCTGCTGAATCACCGGAATGTGTCGTACCCTTTTTATGTCCGTCAGCTGGAACTGTCTGGGAGACTAGCATTTTCATTTTCGTGTCTTTCATGCGTCTTTGTTCATGTTCTTGTTCCTCTCTAATTCTATTGTGATGATACTGTAACATTTGTAACATTTGTGATGGGGTGTTACCTTGCCAGGTACTCTCGAATTTTAATACTCTATTCTTCACTTGGGGTAAGGAGTTTTCAACTAATTTTGTCACAAACAGATGTGGGTATGATTCGCTACTTGCTTTTATGCCACTATTTATACCAAAACATTTTTCAAATCGGGCATAGAAATCACTAGTGTCTTCATCTTGCTTTTGTTTACAGGCTGAAATTGTACCCCAGTCTTCCTTTTTCGTAGTTAATAAACGTGGCAGTACCTGTACTAGTAAACCTGGTAGTGCTTTAGTTTTATCCCCAAGCCCTGCTCCTGCAGTTCGGGCCTTTTCTTCTGCTTCTAATGCTGACCAGTCTATCTTTTGGTCTCCCACCACCCACTCTTTTTCCTTGAGTTTTTCATAAATGCCAGCAGGCATCAATACCTTTGATATTGTCATAATGTCGGGATAGGTATACTCTCCCATGAGTAACATGTCTTTAATTTCTCGGTGGAAACCCGCTGGGTCTTTGTCATGACTGGGTACCACTTTCTTCATTTGTAACAATTCTATTTTTGATATGGGCGTATATACAAATACACGTTTAAACTCATTGTCCTCGCCTTTTATTGGGTGCACTTCTCGTAAGGGATTCTGTCTGTCCATGTAATACGTGGTTCTTTCCTTGATGGGCAATGAGACATGTTCCGGGCATACAAAAAGAATGTACTGCTTTCTTGATTCTAGTATTTCTCTAATTAACTTAGTACCTGAACCTCTCCATCTATTCGTGAGTAGTTCAGTTAGTATTTCAGGTAAGGGACCAGGATCTGAATGTTGGCTTTTATATAATATAAGGAGTTGTTGAATCATATAAATCCCAGCTAAACGCTGTTCATCTGGGGTGAGATTCAAAAATGTGTGTGCTACTGTATCATCACCATATTTTCCGGGACTGTCAACCCAATGAACGGCTGACCTGGCTAATTCTTGTTCATCCATAGAATCGAGAAAATGATAACCCCTTCGTTCTTGGAGTAATTTGTCAGCGGCTTGGAACGAATGCTCGGGGGACCTTATATTTATTATAGGTGTTTGGAAATTCCTGTTATTATCTGGACATATCGGACGTATCGGGTCAATAAAACATCTAGTACTATTACAAGATCTTCCTCTACCTACATAGGCTATGGTGTCTGACTGTCCTGTGGGCAGTCCTGATCCTTCCTCCTCGCTTTGTTCGAACTGGTCTACCGCTAATCTCTCTTCGTGTAGGCGTTCTATTTCTTTACGGATCTTTCGACACATGGCTATTATACAATTTTGCTTATCATGTCTCCCTTCTGATATATTCTGGCTCCATCTGGTAAGAGTTTGCATTGCTTCCGGGTCTACCCCCGGTCGGTCTTGATTTCTGATCACACAATTTATGAGGAAACGTAACAGTTCCCCCTGTATCTCCACTTTCTGGTATTCCATAGCTCTGTTAATACATTCAGAATCTCGCCCTGTTTGGACAAAATGATATATATTATCTAGATGCACAGTCATTCCTGGTATCTTCCCTAAATACACCGCGGCTCGTCTGATACGTAATGATGCCATGATCATTTCGTCCTCTTTGCCGGGCACAGGGTCATATCTACAATCTATAAGAAGTTCCTTAAGCGTGCGGGCATTTATGAGTTTGGAAGTACGTGGATGTGCTGACTCTTGAAAGGTAAGTTTATTTACTCTGGGTGGCGTAGAAAAAATATTGGTAGCACCTCCGGTAGCCCCATCTGGGGTATCGGGCGTGAAAGGATTCGTTGAACGCGATACAGCAACTATAGGTGTGGACACAGCTATAGAAGTAGCTGTAGGAACCGATGTGGAAACAGATGTGCTTGCCGGAACTTGTGTCAGGATTTGTTGCTGTAGAGATACAGGATCTTGGCGTTGAACCTCCCTGGCAGGCGGTCTATGTGGGGCGGGGTTAGCATACTCGGGAGCTGCGTCATCTAAGTATGAGGAAAGAAAAACATCTTCTGCTGTTCTAGGATGCCCCTTAGGATGCATTTTTATTGGAAACAATGGGGGTGGCAAGTCTTTTGGTATCTCCGGAGTGGCCTTAGGTAATCCCTCGGCCAGAAGGGGATACATACCATTCATAAGGGCATTTCTTTGTCTGTCTACTTGTTCTGATTTCACTCGTGCACCTTCTTCAATTAATAGATTTTCTCGGACTTTATTTGAATTCTCTTTATTTTTCTCTTCCTGTCGGAGTGCTTTTTCTGTACGTCTATGAGATTCTTTACGCCATAACTCAACGGCGTCTTTCTGTGACTGTCTGACTTTCCTTTTCCATAACTCTTCTTCTACTTTCATGATGCACTCTGCATCCCAGGTCCCCGCTGCGGGCCACCTCTGACTTTCTGGTAATTCCTTGGTGTAGTCTACCCATAAATCAAGAAATAATATAGCGTCTAAGCCATGTTTATGATACATGAAGTACCCTGGAGTGTCCCTAGGAGGAATAGGAACGGCTTCTTCGAGTACCCCTTTTCTAGTTGTGATCTGTCTTAATTTCGAAAAGAGCGGCATATTGAGAACTGGTCTGATACTTGATCTTGAACAAACTTAATACAAATAAACACAATAATGAACAGTCATTCATACCACAATATGCAGAACGTATTTAAAACATTTAACATTTAACATTTAACTGAGCAACGATGATGATGACGATCTAAGGAAAATTTAATCATTAAACATAATACTCGACATTAACTGAATTATTCTGAATTTATATACTTGATATACTAGATATACTGCTAAACAGTACAGATACACTGCTGAAACAGTGCAGACCGGATTTGTGTACCCAAACCCGTCTTGACCGGCACAACCTATGTGCACGTCAGAACGCCTCCCCAGTAATGGTACTCACCGGGTAGCTCGGAACGGAAGGCCTCGGAACGGAACTGAACTGGACCGGACTGGACTCGACTCGAAAACTTCGGACACTTCGGACACCTGGTGGGCCTCTGTATACCTCGGATCTTGCTCTCTCAGCTAGGCTCTGGTCGGGATACTTCGCACTTCTCACCGCCTCGTCTGGGTGTTGATCGCAGCCTCAGTCGCCCCCGCTTGACCGGAGGGAGATACAGGAAATCCTGCTGGTACGCGTTGTTGTCCGTCCAGCTGTGGCAGGAGACCGGGCCTGCAACGCACCGCCGGCGCGTGAGATGAGAAAGTGTCCCTGTTCGGGCGCCATTCATGTGGTAAATAATTTAATTACCGGGACTTAATTTGATACAGAAACATAATAAAAATAGCTCAGTAAATAAGAGGCAGAATCCGTGGTATTAGAGGTTCGGAATGGGCTTTATTCCAATGGACGATTCGAATCGGTTGCTCCAAGTTCCATCACCACGAAGGTTCAGGAAGTGAAGGACATACTTTATTGATAATTAATTACTTTTATACAATAGGCATTACAGTGAAGCAAATGCAAGAGGCGTAACAATTGATAGTGTAGATAATACATTCATGCGTAGCAGAAGTAGGCGTAACTGGGTGTGACTAAAGAACGTCATCAGGTGTGATGTCATAATAGGGTGGGTTCATGAAAGAATTTCGCAATGTCAGCAGAAATACTTGGCAGAAATGCGCGCGCAGCAGCATGACGTGTGATTGACGTGCAACTAGGGGGTGAAGGGGACTTGACATTTAGCTCTACATGTGGCGACAGAAGTCTGGAGGGTCAAGTCAACCTAATCCCAAATCATATCTAACATCCTATGTTTAAAGAACTATGTTATCCAAAAGAAAGGTCTTTTTAGAGTAGAATCTTATTCTATGCTGACTATACTGACTGTTAGTGCGTGTACAAGCGTCTAAGTGTCTACACTAGATGCGTGGGCAGAAGTCTTCCATAATAATAGGGCTATGAGTTACTTGCATAAAGACAGAGAAGCCGGGCCTTTGCTCGATAGCTGGAAGAATGTTTACTTAAACTACTAGACAGGAATGCATTGGGCAGGGAGCGGAGCAGATAATTTCGAAGGTGAAATACAGTTTTTGGCAGGCAACAGGCTGATGTCAGGCTTCGTAGCCGCGCAGGGAATGAGACAAAGTTCATGGTCACAGATGCAGGCTCAGACTGGAGCTTTCAGAGGCAGAAGGCAAGAGAAGCTTGATGACAGAATCAGGGCCTACTTGCCTGGACTGTAAAATGGCATAAGTGAACCATATAAAGCCGGTGGCCTTTCATACTTAGGAATGGAATATCCGGCCTATTCATGGCGGATCTGAAAGAGGACATGTTGACGGTGGACGCACATGTGTTTGCGTCTTCATAACTGGAACTGGAGGGAACATACATGTACTTGTGATTCATACATGAAACCGTTGGGGTCCAAGATAGGGGACATAACTGATCAGGAAAATCCATATTTCCACACTTGGGTGATTAATCATTCAGGGGACTTGAAGCTAGTTGGCTGGGATCATTAGATTGGTCCTTAGTTAATTGTATTCAAATTTATAGATAGCCCTCTCCTCCTCAATCACCTCCCTTGACTCTCAAATATTGTCATTTTCTCTTCTCGGTTTACAGACCTTCTCATCTCCGAACGAGTGGAGCCTGCATTGTGCTTCTCCTCTGCAGTTACCCCGGCTCCCGAGGTAGACAATGCCAGAAGAATGCGGTTGCATCATTTGTATACAGTGTCAGTTTTCTTACCTTTTATTGTAAATATTTTTGAATAGTGTGTATTGTTGCCACTTTGGACTTCTGCCTAGATAGCTGTAACTAACTTGAAAGTCTGTTGGCTGCTAAAGACTGAGGGGGCCTTTGTACAAGCCCCTATCGCCACCACAACGTCACCTATATTGTAGTTGTGGTGGAGAAAGGGGCAGCACCTTATGTGCAAGGCAGCGTTAAGCCACTTAACGTGGCTTAACGCTGCCTTGTACATAAGGCCCCCTTTCACGCTATGCTCAGCGTGAAAGGGGTGGGCAGTGGGTGTTGCGGTGGGCGTTCCACCGCAACACCCATTCATTTTGACGCTGCCCCCTATGTACAAAGGCGGCGTACATAGGAGGCAGCACCACAATTAAGACCAGGTAAAAATAGGTCTTAAGATGGCAAAACGAGGAGAAATGCATTATTTCTCCTCGTTTTTTCTTTTTCTATGTGTGCTGCCTTGTGCAACACACATGAAAAAAGCAAAATGCCACTGTTTGTTTATGTGTAGGAAGGTGTTCCTTCCTGCACATAAACACATTTTTTTAAAAATTTCATTTTGTCACTTTCATGTGTGCTGTATGAAGCAGGACGCATGAAAGTGACAGAATGGCATTTTAAGATTGTTTATGTGCAGGAAGGTACACCTTCCTACACATAAACAATCCTCCCCTGCACGCAGACACCCTTTCACTATGGTGCAAGGGTGCTTGCGTTGGCGCTAAGTTGCTAAACAGCGCAGTCGCAGGGGGAAACGCAAGGCTGCACCACGTTCTTGTAAATATGGCGCAGCTTTTCGTTTCAGAAGTGGCGGAGAGAGGCGTTAAGCCAGGAAGGCTAACGCCTCTCGCCTCCACTTCCTTGTACATATCCCCCTGAGTGAGTTAACTTTACTATCACCTTCCTTCCATGACAGATGTGTGGCGCTCATGGACTTCGTAGAATGCTGTCCTTGTCTGTCTAAAGTGTTACCTAATTCCCCCAACCCATCCATTCATCGATACCCTAACCCTCTTCCTCCAAGTTGTGAGATCGATTGTGCTACTTAAAGCCTGATGTATTATTCCCTCTTCTTTACAGGTAACACTCTTGCAGCAGCTATTACATATGCCACAGTCTCCCTCTTGTAATCCCACCAATCATGGAACAGTTTCATGTCGAAATATCATTGACAGA
The DNA here is from genome assembly GCF_964204655.1 of Triturus cristatus. Taxonomy (NCBI): domain Eukaryota; kingdom Metazoa; phylum Chordata; class Amphibia; order Caudata; family Salamandridae; genus Triturus; species Triturus cristatus. Next base: position 48,245,537 of record NC_140589.1, read on the forward strand.
AATATTGTCAGACATAATTACTGTAGTATAAATCTAATATACAAATATATTGTACCATTGGGAGTAAATGTTCTATTATTATCTCCAGCGGGGCAATATTTGTGTGAATAAAATTTAAGATATGAAATTCCAGCACCATGCCTGAAAAACAACCTTGCGTGTTGTTGCAGCTGTCAGTCTCCTGCCTGCACCCCCTGCTTCATGAAGCAGCTTCCTTATCCAAAACCTGTACCCCAGCACATCTCCTTTCCTTCTTTACTCCTCCTTCCTGCAGCCGCTATTCCCTTGTAAACTCATGAATCCACCTGCATGCCCCATTCGTTCGGCACCACACTGCCCGCTTTCTAAAGCAGGACTTGCTTGTCTTTATCCCTCCTCCAAACTCCTTTCCTATAGTGTCCCCCTTCCTCCTCCTCCTGTGCTATGAATCCATCATGTCTCAGCAGCTCTGCTCCCCCGTTGGCCTCGCTCCTTCATCCCACGTGTATTTCACCTCCATCAAGCATCACTCACATTGGTAGACGATCCTACCTCTCTACGCTAGCCACCACTTACACAGCCTGTTGCACACTCCTTCCTTCATCACCTTCTCTCCTGCAGGCTTCTTCCTCAGGAGCACCGAGCTCCCTTCTGCTGCTGATTCATCCAATCAGTAGAACCAGAAATATGCAATTTTAAGTATTTAAGTGGAAATAGCACCAACAAGCCCAAAGTGCCACTCTTGGCTACCTGGTCAAGCGAGACCGGTAGAAAGTCACAACTTTGGGCTGTCTGCTTTTGAGCGTGGGTCATACACAGGGACCAGGTTAGTCCTGCTGTAAAGGTACCTTCTCAGTCCAATGTAAAGAGTCCTGTTCGTGGTGGTGGGGACCAAGAGGAGCAGGGAAGATTAAAAGACAACCGTCAACGAGCAGGGCTGGCATCAGGGACGGTCTTGGCTGTAGCGCAAAGATCCTGTTGTCGTCGCAAATGATCGGGCCGGAGCTTTGCAGTGGCACTCCTCATGAGCGTTTGATACCGCAGCGCGAAGGGTTGATTTGACGGAACTTTGCGCTGGCGGGCAGTGCGAGTGACAAGGTTTTGGCATCAACTTACCCGTTCATGGTCTTGCAGTGCCCAGAAAAATGTATTCAGGTCCACTGAGGCCACATCACGGTTCCAGGACCTGAGGGGCACCACCTGGTGGTTGGTGACTTACTCAGATGGATGTGGATGCTGGGTCAGGTGGTTGGGGGCCTGCTATGTCCTTGTGGCTCTGAACAGGAGGCCAGCACACTTGCCCTTGGAGTCCCTCTGGGAGTCCTGGGTTCAGCTCCAGGTCCATTTCCTCTGTCTTGGGCAGGAGGGCAGCAGAGCAGCCACCCAGCAAGGCAGGAGTCCACAAAAGGAGTTGTCTAGAAAGGGGGCAGTCAAACAGAGTGACAGTCCTTTCAGCAGCACTGCAATCCTTCCTGACAGAGTTTCCACAGGTCAAGAAGTGTACTGAAAAGTTTGTGTCTGAGGTCTAGTATTTATACCAGGTGCCTCCTTTGAAGTGGGCGAAGCTTCTAGAGGCTTCCGTTTGAAGTGCACAGGTTTCCTGACTCCCCTGCCCTGGCTCCAAACTCACTACATGGGGTATGCTGCCCTTTGTGTGGAGGCAAGATACAGCCACACACATTTAGGTAGGGCTGTGCTCAGCTCTGCCCTCCCATCATGCCTTTGATGACCAATCCAGGATCACCAATGATCTCTAATGTGTGTGGCTGTCTAGAAGGAATACACAAAGCCCAACTGTCAGCTACACCCAGACTTAATACTGCACACAAAGGTTGCAATGGCAGGCCCTAGACATGTTTGATCGAGCTACTTAAGTGGGTGGCAATATCAGTGCAGCAGAAGAGAGAGCAGAAGCGCTTTAGCACTGGTTAGCAGTGGTATAGTGCACAGAGTCCTAAGGTCAACAAAAACAAATTCAGCAATGATAAGAGAAGAGAAGAAAAAACATTTGGGGATAACCCTGCAGTAAGTGTCAAGTCAACAGTAGTTGCTTGCTCTATACCATTCCTAATATGTGTATTGTATTCTTAATGAAATGGAATTTGGTTTTGCCTTTTTTACCCATACGTATTGGCACGCATTTTCATATTTTTTTAATTGCTAAGATTTGCCCAGAATGTGGAGGTTTCCTGCCTGGAACGCAAAGTGGCACTGAGGACCTCATTGTTGCCTACAGAAGAAACTCATCAATAAAGATTTTTGGGTTGCCTTCGTAGGACATTGTGGGTTCTGGGAAGAGGGACAAGAAACGTCTCCTGCAGCTGGAGAGTTTTGGAGAAGAAGGAGGCAGTAAAATTCCGCCTTAACTTCTCACCATGCCGGGTGTAAGGGGAAACACTTTCCCCACCATTGCCAAAGCAAAGGCCCACCACCCACCCTGGTACATGGGACATGTTAGGTGCAGTCAGGTCAGGTGGGAAGCGTTCAAGTAATAATTGCCACTTGGGGGCAAGCAATTTGATGGGGCAAAGACAGAGTGACAGAGAGTGGTGCTGGAACAATTTTTGCAGTGGGGTGCTGCCATCAATGTGAGATCATTAAAGTCATAGGGAGTATGAAAAATCCAAGGATTGCACAATGTAGAGCAAATAAGCCACGCCCATTGAGCAGGAGAGTGTTACGGGTGTAGTATGTAGCTGGGGGTGCATATTGTTGCAAAACTATTACTTTTATAGTCAACACATTTCCCACTCAAATGATCGCAGAATTTGCCCTGAAATGCAGTTTTTATAACTACATAAACTGCATATGTCAATGAAATATTTATTATTTGCACATCACCAAGTAAAAAGTCATGATTTGTATTGACTCATTAAATTATTGTTTTCATCACACTTCAGAGTTACAAAAAATAGACTTCATATGTGCTTTCCTAACTGCTGATATAGTTTTAAATATTTGTATAGTTCGTTTATATGTCTTTAAATTTTGTTGTGTGTTAAAAATAAAACTGGCATCTACAGCCTTTCCTTTCATACTCCCTGTACTCCAACAAGATTGCTGGTTAGTTCAGCTTACAACATGCTTTAAGTTTACAGTAAGGAGAAAAAGTAAACACCAATCTCCATGTTAAAAGAATAAGCAGAAATTTGTCATAAGACAGACTGACATTTGACCTCTGTGTTGGAACACAGCACAAGTGTATCAAGATACAAACTAAATGTTGTTATGTCAAGGTCGTTTATAGTCGCATAGGGACGGAATCGTTTTCCCAGGATCCCTCGGCCTGTGTAAAAGGAGCATGGTGAGCTAGAGGAGTCCACGCAGGTCAGGAGTCTCCAGACATGTCCAGCGGTCATGAGATATTTGGACTTATACAACACTGATAACATCACTAATTATCCTTTTAGATCAAGCACTGTTAGATGCCTGTTATGCTTTCCCCTGGGCTATGCAGCATCTTGATTCCAAATCTGGCCCATGTGACGAGGTTTCTAAACAGACTATGCTTCATTCTATCTTTTTCTGTAAATTCCAAGTCTATTCTAAAGAAGGACTGTTATGGCCTAAATCAATGTAGACCCGCTCTTAGATTCTTATTACTTTTACATAATGATGAAGTGTCTTTTAATGTGCATGCCTTTTTAAAGGCTGCCACGTGGGCACGAGAGCTTTGATGCACTGATGAGATATGCTGCTGCAATTTGGCACTGTATGAGATATTTTATCTTTCTAGCTGAGGCATTTTATATATTGGCAAAATCTTCATTCAAATTGTGATGATGTAAAACTTTTTTATCAATTTCTGTTCGTAAATAACTTTTATAGGTGCCACAATGCTGCTGAATAAAGTTTTGAATTCAATTGAAAAGCAAAATATAAAGGCATATTTGTGTTTCTTCACCTCTTGAACTCCAGAATAGTTATTATGGGGGTGCTACAGCACCCCACACCTTGCTTTCACTGTCTATGGAGACAGAGAGGCCAAAGAAAGGCGGGAACAGAGGAAGAAAGGGTAGAGAGAGAAAGAAAGAGGAATAAATGAGAAGGGCCTGGTCCAAGGGCAGACAGGTGACACAATCAACTAAATGGATGTGCAGAAAGGAGAACACAAGAAAACCTTAAGCCATAACATTGGGAGTTGTCATCATTGTTTTGGGGGACCAATGGGGATGGGGGCAACTGTTGGGAAGGGAGATGTTTAAGGAAGAGGGAGGGATTAGCATCATACTGCTAGAACATTGTTTAGGACATATTAGCAGAAGGAGGTAAGGTTGGCCAGCTTCCACCCAACAAAAGCGGTCTTCTGTACACATGGAAATGATTTCCTCCCAGAGAACTGTGATGCTTGGAAGTGAGATGTACAAGACAGTAGAGAGGAATCAGGAAGTGACAGCAGGGAAGCCTATAAAAGGAGCACAGCTGCTTTCTTGGAGAAGATGTCAGACTAAAGTGAACAACATTTTATAGCACAAGATCACAGAATTGATGAACAAAAATCTCCAATTCCCCTTTTCTAAACAGAGATCTGTCTTAGTAAATCTGCTTCATATTATCACTGAAATAATACAATTTTGGATGTTTTTGAGACAGCCTGCGTCTTAAAGACTATCATCCAGTCAAGAATTAACCTGCTTTCCAGAGCAGAACAGAAGCCACGCTTGTTGGGTCATCCACCCACTCCAAGACACAGCTTCAATCTATGACATGTAATTCAATATCCAGTGAAGGGCGGTGCCCTGCCTTCTGAACATCCAGTGAAGGGCAGTGCCCTGCCTTCTGAACATCCTGCAAGGGCCGGTGCCCTGCCTTCTGAACATCTAGTCAGAGCGGTGCCCTGTCTTCTGAACATCCAGGGCCCGATTCACAGAACAAACTTAAGACTAAATCCTAAACTTAGTACCATTCTGGTATTCACAGAATGCACCTAGTACTTCTGGTATTCACAGAATGAACTTACTACTTTTGCTATTCACAGAATGAACTTAGTACTTTTGCTATTCACAGAATGGATTTACGACTCCTAAACTTACGTCCGCACTCGGGCCGGAAATTCCGGCCCGGGAGCGGAGCTTCCGGCCCGGAGGCGGAGCTTCCGGCCCGGAGGTGGAGATTTCGGCCATAGCTAAATCGTCCGGAATCCCCGCCTCCGGCCCGGAAGCTCCGCCTCCGGGCCGGAAGCTCCGCCTCCGGCCCGGAATTTCCGGCCCGAGTGCGGACGTAAGTTTAGTAGTCGTAAATCCATTCTGTGAATAGCAAAAGTACTAAGTTCATTCTGTGAATAGCAAAAGTAGTAAGTTCATTCTGTGAATAGCAGAAGTACTAGGTGCATTCTGTGAATACCAGAATGGTACTAAGTTTAGGATTTAGTCTTAAGTTTGTTCTGTGAATCGGGCCCCCAGTGAGGGCAGTGCCCTGCCTTCTGAACATCCAGTAAGGACCGGTGCCCTGCCTTCTGAACATCTAGTCAGAGCGTTGTCCCGCCTTCTGAACATCCAGTGAGGGCGGAGCCCTACCTTCTGAACATCCAGTAAAGGGTGTTCCCCTGCCTTCGGAACATTCAGTTAGAGCAGTGCCTTGCCTTCTGAACATCCAGTGATGGTGGTGCACTGCCTTCTGAACATCCAGTGAGGATGGTGCCCTGCCTTCTGAACATCTAGTGAGGGCGGTGCCCTGCCTTCTGAACATCCAGTGAGGGCGGTGCCCTGCCTTCTGAACATCCAGTGAGGGCGGTGCCCTGCCTTCTGAACATCCAGTGAGGGGCGGTGCCCTGCCTTCTGAACATCCAGTGAGGGCGGTGCCCTGCCTTCTGAACATCCAGTGAGGGGCGGTGCCCTGCCTTCTGAACATCCAGTGAGGGGCGGTGCCCTGCCTTCTGAACATCCAGTGAGGGTGGTGCCCTGCCTTCTGAACATCTTGTCAGAGTGGTGCCCTACATTCTGGACATCGAGTGAGGGTGGTGCCCTGCCTTCTGAACATCCAGTGTGGGGCGGTGCTTTGCCTCCTGAACATCCAGTGAGAGGCGGAGCTATGACTTCTGAACATCTAGTTAGAGCGGTGCCCTGCCTTCTGAACATCCAGTGAGGGGTAGTGCTATGCCTTCTGGACATCCAGTGCCCTACCTTCTGAACATGCAGTGAGGGCAGTGCCCTGCCTTCTGAACATCTAGTCTGAGTGGTGCCCTGCCTTCTGAACATTCAGTAATGGCCGGTGCCCTGCCTTCTGAACATCTGGTCAGAGCATTGCCCTGCCCTCTGAACATTTAGTGAGGGCAGTGCCATGCCTTCTGATCATCCAGCGAGGGCGGTGTCCTCCCTTCTGAACATCAAGTGAAGGCCGGTGCTCCGCCTTCTGAACATCTAGTCAGATTGGTGCCCTACATTCTGGACATACAGTAAGGGTGGTGTCCTGCCTTCTGAACATCCAGTGAGGGGCGGTGCTTTGCCCCCTGAACATCCAGTGAGGGGAGGTGCCTGCCTTCTGAACATCCAGTGAGGGCAGTACACTGCCTTCTGAACATCTAGTCAGAGCGGTGCCCTGCCTTCTGAACATCCAGTGATGGCGGTGCCCTGCCTTTTGGACATCCAGTGAGAGGCAGTGCCCTGCCTTCTGAATATCCAGTGAGGGGCAGTGATATGCCTTCTTGACATCCAGTGAGGAGTGGGGCCCTGCCCTGCCTTCTGAACAACCAGTGAGGGGTAGTGCCATGGCTTCTGGACATCCAGTGAGGGGTGGTGCCTGTCTTCTGAACATCCAGTGAGGGCAGTGCCCGGCCTTCTGAACATCCAGTGAAGGCGGTGCCTTGCCTTCTGAAAATCCTGTGAGGGCGGTGCCCTGCCTTCTGAACATCCAGTGAGGGGCGGTGCTTTTCATCCTGAACATCCAGTGAGGGTCGATGTCTGCCTTCTGAACATCCAGTGAGGGTGGTGCCCTGCCTTCTGAACATCTAGTCAGAGCGGTGCCCTGCCTTCTGAACATCCAGTGAGGGGTGATTCCGTGCCTTCTGAACATCCAGTGAGGGCGGTGCCCTGCCTCCTGAACATCCAGTGAGGGGTGGTGCCTTCTAGACATCCAGTGACAGCCGGTGCCTGCCTGCAGAATCAATCAATCAATCAATCAATCATGGAACTTATATCGCGCACTACTCACCCGTAAGGGTCTCAAGGCGCTTGGGGAAGGGGGTCTGCTACTGCTCGAACAGCCAGGTCTTGAGCTGTTTCCTGAAGGCCAGGTGGTCCTGGGTCATCCGCAGGTGGACGGGTAGGGAGTTCCAAGTCTTAGCTGCCAGGTAGGAGAATGACCTTCCTCCAGCGGTGGCTCTCTGGATGCGAGGGACGACGGCGAGGGCGAGGTTAGCGGAACGTAGCCGGCGGGTGGGCGTGTAGAAGGTGAGGCGGCTGTTGAGGTACCCTGGGCCTAGGTCGTGGAGGGACTTGTGTGCGTGGGTGAGGAGTCTGAACGTGATCCTCTTGTTGACAGGGAGCCAGTGCAGGTCTCTCAGGTGGCACGAGATGTGGCTGCGTCGGGGGACGTCCAGGATGAGTCGGGCGGAGGCGTTCTGGATACGCTGAAGTCTTTTCTGAAGCTTGGCTGTAGTACCGGCGTAGAGGGTGTTTCCGTAGTTCAGAACATCCAGTGAGGGCAGTGCCCTGCCTTCTGCACATTCAGTGAGGGGTGATGACCTGCCTTCTGAACATCCTGTGAGCGCTCTGCTCAGCCTTCTGAACATCCAGTGAGGGCAGTGACGTGCCTTCTGGACATCCAGTGAGGACGGTGCTGTGCCTTCTGAACATCCAGTGAGGGCAGTGCCCTGCCTTCTGAACATTCAGTGAGGGGCGGTGCCCTGCCTTCTGAACATCCAGTGAGGGGCGGTGCCCTGCCTTCTGAACATCCAGTGATGGCGGTGTTGTGCCTTCTGAACATCCAGAAAGGGGTAGTGCCCTACCTTCTGAACATCCAGTGAGGGCGGTGCCCTGCCTTCTGAACATCCAGTGAGGGCGGTGCCATGCCTTCTGAACATCCAGTGAAGGCCGTGCCTTGCTTTCTGGACATCCAGTGAGGGGTGGTCACCTGCCTTCTGAACATCCACTGAGGGAAGTGCCATGCCTTCTGAACATGCAGATAGGGGCGGTGCCCAGCCTTCTAAACATCTAGTGAGGGCGGTGCCATGCCTTCTGACCATCCAGTGAGGGGTGGTCCCCTGCCTTCAGAACATGCTGTGAGGGCGGTGCCCTGCCTTCTGAACATCCAGTGAGGGCGGTGCCATGCCTTCTGAATAACCAGTGAGAGGTGGTGCCATGTCTTCTGAACATCGAGTGAGGGGTGGTCCCCTGCCTTCTGAACATCCTTTGAGGGCAGTGCCCTGCCTTCAGAACATCCAGTGAGGGGCGGTGCCCAGCCTTCTAAATATCCAGTGAGGACGGTACCATGCCTTTTGAACATCCAGTGAGGGGTGGTCCCCTGCCTTCTGAACATCCAGTGAGGGCGGTGCCATGCCTTCTGAACAGCCAGTGAGGGGCGCTGCCATGCCTTCTGAACATCGACTGAGGGGTGGTCCCCTGCCTTCTGAACATCCAGTGAGGGCTCTGTGAACCCTTCTGAATGTCCAGTGAGGGCAGTGACATGCCTTCTGGACATCCAGTGAGGGGTGGTGCCCTGCCTTCTGAACATTCAGTAAGGGCCGGTGCCCTGCCTTCTGAAAATCTAGTCAGAGCATTGCCCTGCCTTCTGAACATTCAGTGAGGGCAGTGCCATGCCTTCTGATCATCCAGTGAGGGCGGCGTCCTCCCTTCTGAACATCAAGTGAGGGCCGGTGCTCCGCCTTCTGAACATCTAGTCAGATTGGTGCCCTACATTCTGGACATACAGCGAGGGTGGTGTCCTGCCTTCTGAACATCCAGTGAGGGGCGGTCCTTTGCCCCCTGAACATCCAGTGAGGGCAGGGGCCTGTCTTCCGAACATCCAGTGAGGGCAGTACACTGCCTTCTGAACATCTAGTCAGAGCAGTGCCCTGCCTTCTGAACATCCAGTGATGGCGGTGCCCTGCCTTTTGGACATCCAGTGAGAGGCAGTGCCCTGCCTTCTGAATATCCAGTGAGGGGCAGTGATATGCCTTCTGGACATCCAGTGAGGAGTGGGGCCCTGCCCTGCCTTCTGAACAACCAGTGAGGGGTAGTGCCATGGCTTCTGGACATCCAGTGAGGGGCAGTGATATGCCTTCTGAACATCCAGTGAGGGCAGTGCCCTGCCTTCTGAACATCCAGTGAAGGCGGTGCCTTGCCTTCTGAACATCCTGTGAGGGCGGTGCCCTGCCTTCTCAACATCCAGTGAGGGGCAGTGCTTTTCATCCTGAACATCCAGTGAGGGTCGATGTCTGCCTTCTGAACATCCAGTGAGGGTGGTGCCCTGCCTTCTGAACATCTAGTCAGAGCAGTGCCCTGCCTTCTGAACATCCAGTGAGGGGTGATTCCGTGCCTTCTGAACATCCAGTGAGGGCGGTGCCCTGCCTCCTGAACATCCAGTGAGGGGTGGTGCCTTCTAGACATCCAGTGAGAGCCGGTGCCTGCCTGCAGAACATCCAGTGAGGGCAGTGCCCTGCCTTCTGCACATTCAGTGAGGGGTGATGACCTGCCTTCTGAACATCCTGTGAGCGCTCTGCTCAGCCTTCTGAACATCCAGTGAGTGCAGTGACGTGCCTTCTGGACATCCAGTGAGGACGGTGCTGTGCCTTCTGAACATCCAGTGAGGGCAGTGCCCTGCCTTCTGAACATTCAGTGAGGGGCGGTGCCCTGCCTTCTGAACATTCAGTGAGGGGCGGTGCCCTGCCTTCTGAACATCCAGTGAGGGGCGGTGCCCTGCCTTCTGAACATCCAGTGAGGGGCGGTGCCCTGCCTTCTGAACATCCAGTGATGGCGGTGTTGTGCCTTCTGAACATCCAGAAAGGGGTAGTGCCCTACCTTCTGAACATCCAGTGAGGGCGGTGCCCTGCCTTCTGAACATCCAGTGAGGGGTGGTCCCCTGCGTTCTGAACATCCAGTGAGGGTGGTGTCATGCCTTCTAAGCATCCAGTGAGGGCGGTGCCATTCCTTCTGAACATCCAGTGGGAGCGGTGCCCTGCCTTCTGAACATCCAGTGAGGGTGGTGCCATGCCTTCTAAGCATCCAGTGAGGGCAGTGCCATGCCTTCTGAACATCCAGTGAGAGTGGTGCCATGCCTTCTGAACATCCAGTGAGGGCAGTGACCTGCCTTCTGATCATCCTGTGAGGGCGGTGCCATGCATTCTGAACATCCAGTGAGGGCGGTGCCCTGCCTTCTGAACATCCTGTGATGGCGGTGCCCTGCCTTCTGAACATCCAGTGAGGGGCTCTGCCCTGCCTTCTGTGCTGATGCAGAGATTTCTTCCTTATAAGCTCACTACAAATACCAGGTAGATGCTAAGATTGCTTGTGAGGCCGTCTTCACCACAAAGTGTTCTTGACAACATATGAAAGGACATGTAATCCCTTTGCACAGTACAGAGAAGAAGTGAAACAGCGACTGAAACAAATGCATTCTTTAACTTCACGGAAATTCTTATCAAAGTTATGTTGCTATATACGATTCAGATGTTTAATGTCAGAATAGGGTCAATAATAACAGGGGGCATAAAATATTTTTTCCAACCTTTGGAAAGGTGCATAAAACTTCAGAAACCTTGCATAGTAGGCGAAGATATTCACCAAGGGACACCAGCAAGAAAATGGTTACCTTTGCAACAATTCATGCATAAAATATGGCTCAGAAGAAAGTACCCTTGACAGAGAACAGTCACAAGGCCATTTGGGGGTATGAGTGCTGTAGATCCAAGCGCCAACAGCATTTATGCCAGTTTAGGCACTCACTGAAGTGCAGATTTCACTCCCTCCTATATTTCCACAAGTCTTACCACCAGCACCTTCCAAAATAGTGATACCAAAGGGGATGATGGACGGAGCGCTTGAGCAAATCAAACACTCACCCCCAGTCAACTGATCTGGGTTTAATCCATCATCATTCTTTAGCTCACTCCACCACCCCAGTTCAAAAATGGCCATATGCAAATCAGTCTGACCCTGTGCCTCATGGGAACAGTCCAGCCTGAACTGCCAGGCCATGTCTTCCCTGGACCGGAAACAAGCATCCTAGGACCGGTTTCGGGTTCGTAACCCTCATCAGCCAGGCTACCTTGAATCCAGTGGCAAAGTGAGCAAGGGACCCACGTCTGGGCATACCCTGCCAATTTACGGCATTCAAAGCGATACCAAAGGGGATGATGGACGGAGCGCTTGAGCAAATCAAACACTCACCCCCAGTCAACTGATCTGGGTTTAATCCATCATCATTCTTTAGCTCACTCCACCCCCAGTTCACACATGGCCATATGAAAATCAGTCTGACCCAGTGCCTCATGGGAACAGGCCAGTCCGAACTGCCAGGCCATGTCTTCCTTGGACCGGAAACAAGCATCCTAGGACCGGATTCGGGTTCATAACCCTCATCAGCCAGGCAATCTAGAATCCAGTGGTAAAGTGAGCAAGGGACCCACGTCTGGGCATACCTTGCCAACTTACGGCAAACAAAGCAATACCAAAAGGGATGATGGACGGAGCGCTTGAGCAAATCAAACACTCACCCCCAGTCAACTGATCTGGGTTTAATCGATCATCATTCTTTAGCTCACTCCACCACCCCAATTCACACATGGCCATATGCAAATCAGTCTGACCCTGTGCCTCATGGGAACAGTCCAGCTCGAACTGCCAGGCCATGTCTTCCCTGGACTGGAAACAAGCATCCTAGGACCGGTTTCGGGTTCATAACCCTCATCAACCAGGCTATCTTGAATCCAGTGGCAAAGTGAGCAAGGGACCCACGTCTGGGCATACCCTGCCAACTTACGGCAAACAAAGCGATACCAATGGGGATGATGGAGGGAGCGCTTGAGCAAATCAAACACTCACCCCCAGTCAACTGATCTGGGTTTAATCCATCATCATTCCTTAGCTCACTCCACCACCCCAGTTCACACATGGCCATATGCAAATCAGTCTGACCCTGTGCCTCATGGGAACAGTCCAGCCCGAACTGCCAGGCCAGGTCTTCCCTGGACCGGAAACAAGCATCCTAGGACCGGTTTCGGGTTCATAACCCTCATTAGCCAGGCTATCTTGAATCCAGTGGCAAAGTGAGCAAGGGACCCACGTCTGTGCATACCCTGCCAACTTATGGCAAACAAAGCGATACCAAAGGGGATGATGAACGGAACGCTTCAGCAAATCAAACACTCAACCCCAGTGACTGATCTGGGTTTAATCCATCATCATTCTTTAGCTCAATCCACCACCCCAGTTCAAGCATTGCCATATGCAAATCAGTCTGACCCTGTGCCTCATGGGAACAGTCCAGCCCGAACTGCCAGGCCATGTCTTCCCTGGACCGAAAACAAGCATCCTAGGACCGGTTTTGGGTTCATAACCCTTATTAGCCAGGCTATCTTGAATCCAGTGGCAAAGTGAGCAAGGGACCCACGTCTGGGCATACCCTGCCAACTTACGGCAAACAAAGCGATACCAAAGGGGATGATGAACGGAACGCTTGAGCAAATTAAACACTCACCCCCAGTCAACTGATCTGGGTTTAATCCATCATCATTCTTTAGCTCACTCCACCACCCCAGTTCAAGCATTGCCATATTGTTGGACAGGTCTCACAGACGGCTTGCTCCCTCCCCGCTCGACAGGGCCCGAACTCCGGCCCACCTGGCCTATCCCCGCGGCAAGCACCTGTACCCCGTCTCCCGACGGACCCTCTGCCCTCGGACCCCTACTCATCACGGGGTCCAGCCCCACCGGCTTCCCCGGCCGGGTCAAGCCACCATCTTGGGCCCTGCACCACGCGGCCGCATGGCCTCCCCTCGACCCTAACCCCGGGCCTGGCCGGCCCCGACATCCCGGCACCACCATCCACCCAGGAGGTGAGCGGACCACTTGGCAGGTCAATGGGAGAACGAAGTGTCAAGGGCTCTTCCCCCTGCCAGGTGCCGATCGCCTCCAGCTCCCCCAGGCGCTGGCTCCACCCCCTGCTGGGTGTTTGGACACCTTCATCCCGGACCCTCCGACCTCCAAGTGCGAGGGCCCGGACATCAAAGGGCACCAGCCCTATAACTGAGGCAGCTCCAGAGCAGGAAGGCAGTTGTATCCTGGAGTCGAGAGACACCGAGTGAACTCAACCCTGACGGTCTACTGGCGCTGCCGTAGCCCGCTCTTGTGAACCATCGTCCTGCCTGCTGGCGCTGCCGCGGCCTTCTGCAATCTTTATCTTCCTGGGACCTGCTGGCGCTGCCGCGGCCCGTTGTAACGACCATCCTCACCGGGACCTGCTGGCGCTGCCGCGGACCGTTCATCTTCCTGGGACCTGCTGGCGCTGCCGCGGCCCGTTGTAACGACCATCCTCACCGGGACCTGCTGGCGCTGCCGCGGACCGTACATCTTCCTGGGACCTGCTGGCGCTGCCGCGGCCCGTTGTAACGACCATCCTCACCGGGACCTGCTGGCGTTGCCGCGGACCGTACATCTTCCTGGGACCTGCTGGCGCTGCCGCGGCCCGTTGTACCGACCATCCTCACCGGGACCTGCTGGCGCTGCCGCGGACCGTACCACCTAACCACCAAGCTCGAGGATTGTGAGCTCATCATCATCTCATCCGAACTACCTGATTGGTAAATAGACTGACCCGCTACCCCCTTCCCTACCTTACGAGACTCTAATCGAGGGGACCCCTGAGTCCAGACCTCCTTGTACCATTCTACCGTATCGTAAATAAGCACCTATAAAGAACACTGAACCTTATCCGTGTGTGATATCTGTCTGTGGGGGGGAAGTTACTTGTCTGTACGATCGCTGGAGACGGCTCTCCCTGGAGACCTCTCCCCCTGACCCCGGCCGGCCCTCCCGGTCCGTCTACCTTTTCTAACATTGGTGGCCAGCGGCGCGATCCGAATCAACGCGTAATCGTACAGAAAGTAGCTCACCCCACGACATAAGCACGATGTCGACCAAAGATAGCAGCTCCACCGAGAAATTCCAAATGGAGAAGTTAGAAGAATACAACCACCGCGAACTGAGACAATTTTGCATAGAACTTGGCATTGCTACCACCGGCCTGAGTACCAAGGATGATCTAAAGCGCGCTCTGGAGTCATGGACAGAAACGGGGGTCACAGGACCCTCCGACCAAACCAGCGTCACACCAGAGGAGAACGCCACGGCTCCCGAGGAGCGAGGAACGGGCCTCCCGCAAGAGGAGATCCGAGAAAGAGACAGAGTCAGATTACACGAGTTGGAGATGGCACGACTCAAGATGGATGGGGAACTCAAGTTAGCTGAACAGAAACTCAACCTTGAGCATATGCGGCTTCGAGAGGAACGAGAAGAAAAGCAGAGACAGAGAGAGCTGGAAGAGAAAAAAATAACGCTCGAGCACGAGCGCCGACTAGCGGAAATAGAACTGCGCAAACAGAATAAGGAACTGGGGGTGCCTGAGCGACCACACACCCCGGGGCCAAGTGAGAAAAAGGTCCACATCCCCAAGGATGTTGTCCGCGAATATGTCCGAGAAGACGACATACAACAGTGGTTTAAAGCCTATGAGATCGCAATGACCTCCCACCGGATCGACCGGAGTGATTGGGGAGCCGGACTTTGGGGGAGATTTATCAACGAGGGTCGCGATGCCCTGCTGCAGCTCCCCGATCACCAAATGTCGTCCTACGACCACATGAAGGCTGCCCTCCTCACCCGCTACGGCCTCACGCCCGAGATGTACCGCCAGAGGTTCAGAGATTGCACCAGGATCCCAGGTACAACTTGGGTAGAATACGTGAACTATTTCAGCCGGGCATTCGAAGGTTGGATCAAGGGAAGTCAGGTCACCACCTACGAACAACTCTTCAACCTTATGGTATGGGAGCACCTGTCAAACAACTGTTTCGTCGAGCTCAGGCAGCACCTACTCGACAGTAAGCTGACTGACCCCCGGCAGCTCGCCGCCGAAGCTGACCCGTGGGAAAGCACCCGAGTGGGCCGGAGAGGGCCCCACGACCAGAACAGAGGCAACCAAGGCCAGCACCGTCCTCGGGGAGGAGGAGGGGGCCAGGGGCGAGGGAGAGACGCCTTACCAGCAACACCCGTGGCCAGCACCCCGCCTCCGGCCGGCCGGGGCAACCCCCCGTTGCGGCCTGGGTACCGAGCCAACGTCACGTGCCACCGGTGCCAGCGACTAGGCCACTACGCCAACGACCCGACCTGCCCGCTAAACCAAACACCCAAGCCCCGCCAGGTAGCGGCCGCTGCCCTAGGGGAAGAGCAATCATCGGAGGGACCCGAAGAGTACGAGCCGGCCCAGCAAGGGTGGGAACCGGCCGCCATGGTCCTGGCATGCCTAGGGGGAAGAGACATGGTTCCGCGGGCCCCCCTACCCGCCAACACCAGAAAATACGGTCAGTGGGTGACCATTAATGGACAGAGAGCCGAGGCCTTGCGTGACACCGGCGCCAGCGTGACGGCCGTCCGCTGTCATCTGGTGGAGCCCGAACAGATCCTGCCGAACATTCTCTGCCCCGTCCGCTCGGCAGATAACTCTGAGAGTATGTGTAAGATGGCCTGCGTCCCGTTTGAATGGGGAGGGGTCTCCGGCCTACTGAAGGTGACGGTCCGGGACGATGCCCCCGTGGACTGCCTCCTGGGGAACGACCTCGAGAGTTCCCCGTGGGCCGCCGTCGAGAGAAGAGAGCACCTGGGGATGCTGGGCCTCCCGGACTGGGCCTGCATAACCACCCGATCCATGGCCGCCCGTGCCGCCCCCCGATCAGAAGAAACCGAATGGCCAGCACCTCCGCCCCCGGTTGCCCCCGTAGAGGACAACGGCGAGTCCGACCTCCCGGACCCGACTATCGAAGAAGACACGCAGCACCAGGACCTCCCGGATCTGGCTCAGTGGCGTCAAGAGGGGGGGCCCACCCAAGAACAGTTCCGCCAGGAACAAAAGACCTGTCCCTCCCTCGAGGGACTCCGCCAACAAGCCAATACCCAAAACGCCGGGGACACCACCGGCACCCCCTGGGTCTACTGGGACAACGACCTGCTCTACAGCGAGCAAAGAATAGCCGAGCTGGGGGCCGGTCGAGTTCTGGTGGTACCGCTCCGCTTCCGAGACTTTCTGCTCAACTTGGCCCACGATGTCCCCCTGGCTGGACACCTGGGCCAGGACAAAACATACAGTCGCCTGGTGACCCACTTTTTCTGGCCGAAAATGAGGAATGACGTCCTGAACCACTGCCGATCTTGCCCCACGTGCCAAGCCAGCGGGAAGAGTGGTCGGAAGCTGAAGGCCCCTCTGCAACCCTTCCCTGTGGTCACCACCCCGTTCGAGAGGGTGGGGATAGACATTGTGGGGCCTCTGGACCCCCGCACGGCACAAGGACACAGGTTCATCTTGGTACTAGTGGACCATGCCACCCGCTACCCCGAGGCGGTGCCCCTACGGACAGTGACAGCTCCGGTGGTTGGCCGGGCCCTGATGGGGATCTTCTCCCGGGTAGGCTTCCCCCGAGAAGTCGTCAGCGACCGAGGTACGAATTTCATATCTAAATACATGAAGTCCCTCTGGCAACAATGCGGGGTCACCTACAGATTCACGACCCCCTATCACCCCCAAGGGAACGGACTAGTGGAGCGTTTTAACCGCACTCTCAAGGGGATGATTGGGGGATTGGAAGAGCCTCTCCGTCGCCAGTGGGATGTCCTACTCCCGTGCCTCCTCTTCGCCTACCGAGAAGTCCCCCAGAAGTCCCTCGGCTTTAGCCCTTTCGAACTCCTGTACGGGCACCCTGTGCGAGGGCCCCTCAGCCTAGTCAAGGAAGGTTGGGAGATGGCCCCCTTAACGACCCCTCCAGACGTCTTCAAGTACATCCTGGCCCTACGAAACCAGACCCGGCGCTTCAGGGAGATGGCCAAGGCGAACCTCGAGGCCAGCCAGGAGGACATGAAGAGGTGGTATGATCACAATGCCTCCTCCGTTGAATTCGAGCCTGGGCAGCAAGTATGGGTGATGTCCCCCACCGAACCATGTGCCCTGCAAGACAAGTGGACGGGGCCCTTCAAAGTGGTCGAACGTAAAAGCCCCGTCACTTACCTCATCGACATGGGGTCCCCCCGGAACCCCCTGCGGGTCCTCCACACCAACCGGCTCAAGCCACACTTTGTGCGCTCCGAACTTAGCCTCTTGATGGCTACAGACAGTGGTACAGAAGAAGACTCCGAGCCCCTCCCGGATCTCCTAAAGACTCAGGAGAAGGACGGCTCCGTGGATGGGGTCCGGCTCTCTGACGCCCTCACTTCGGAGCAACGCCAGGACTGCCGGGACCTCCTGCTGCAGTTCGCTGCCCTGTTCTCCCTCACCCCCGGGGTCACCCCTTGGTGTTTGCACGACGTAGACACCGGGGACAGTCCCCCTGTCCGGCACCGGGCCTACCGCGTACCAGATCGGGTACGGGCCTGCATACAGGAGGAAGTGGCCAAGATGCTCACGATCGGGGTCATCGAGCCCTCGGACAGTCCCTGGGCCAGTCCGGTTGTATTAGTTCCCAAGGCCGCTGCCCCCGGCACCGCCCCTGAACTGAGATTCTGCGTCGACTACCGGGGCTTGAACGCTGTCACCCGGACCGACGCTCATCCCATCCCCCGAGCAGACGAGCTGATCGACCGGCTGGGGGCCGCCCGCTACCTTAGTATCTTCGACCTAACGGCGGGCTACTGGCAGATCGGCCTCACACCCAGGGCTCAGGAACGGTCCGCCTTCTCCACCCCCGATGGCCACTATCAATTTAAGGTCATGCCCTTTGGCATGAAGAATGCCCCCGCCACGTTCCAACGTCTTGTGAACCAGGTCTTGGCGGGGCTCGAAGAATTCAGCGCTGCCTACCTGGACGATATCGCTGTATACAGCCACCACTGGTCCGACCACCTCCGTCACCTCCAAGAGGTCCTCCAAGCCCTCCAGCGGGCCGGCCTCACCATTAAGGCCGGCAAGTGCCAAATTGGCCAAGGGTCTGTGACCTACCTTGGGCACCAAGTGGGAAGCGGGCTGGTGGCCCCACTACAACTTAAGATTGCTGCCATCCAGTCCTGGCAGCCCCCCGTCACCCAGACCGAGGTCCGAGCCTTCTTGGGGCTCACCGGCTACTACCGGCGGTTCGTGAAGGACTACGGCAGCATCGTGGGGCCCCTCACGGGTCTCACATCCAAGAATCAACCGAAGCGGGTCAACTGGACTCCTGATTGTCAAGCGGCCTTCGAGGAGCTGAAGGCCGCCCTGTGCACCGCCCCGGTGCTCCAGGCCCCCGATTACAGTCGGGAATTTGTGGTGCAGACCGACGCCTCCGACCACGGCATCGGAGCCGTCCTCTCTCAGTTGAACCCCGAAGGTCATGACCAGCCGGTGGCCTTCATCAGTCGACGTCTCCTGGCCCGAGAACAGCGTTGGAGCACCATCGAGAGAGAGGCATTCGCAGTAGTGTGGGCCCTCAAAAAGCTCCGACCCTATCTCTTCGGTACCCACTTCCGGGTACAAACCGACCATCGACCCCTGCAATGGCTGATGCAGATGCGGGGGGAGAACCCAAAACTCTTGCGCTGGTCCATTTCCCTGCAGGGAATGGACTTCACTGTGGAGCACCGACCAGGCCAAGACCACGCCAACGCGGATGGCCTGTCCCGCTTTTTCCGCCTCGACGAAGAGAGTCCCCAAGGAGATGGGTGACTCTCCCCGCCTTCAGCTGGGGGGGACGCATGTTGGACAGGCCTCACAGACGGCTTGCTCCCTCCCCGCTCGACAGGGCCCGAACTCCGGCCCACCTGGCCTATCCCCGCGGCAAGCACCTGTACCCCGTCTCCCGACGGACCCTCTGCCCTCGGACCCCTACTCATCACGGGGTCCAGCCCCACCGGCTTCCCCGGCCGGGTCAAGCCACCATCTTGGGCCCTGCACCACGCGGCCGCATGGCCTCCCCTCGACCCTAACCCCGGGCCTGGCCGGCCCCGACATCCCGGCACCACCATCCACCCAGGAGGTGAGCGGACCACTTGGCAGGTCAATGGGAGAACGAAGTGTCAAGGGCTCTTCCCCCTGCCAGGTGCCGATCGCCTCCAGCTCCCCCAGGCGCTGGCTCCACCCCCTGCTGGGTGTCTGGACACCTTCATCCCGGACCCTCCGACCTCCAAGTGCGAGGGCCCGGACATCAAAGGGCACCAGCCCTATAACTGAGGCAGCTCCAGAGCAGGAAGGCAGTTGTATCCTGGAGTCGAGAGACACCGAGTGAACTCAACCCTGACGGTCTACTGGCGCTGCCGTAGCCCGCTCTTGTGAACCATCGTCCTGCCTGCTGGCGCTGCCGCGGCCTTCTGCAATCTTTATCTTCCTGGGACCTGCTGGCGCTGCCGCGGCCCGTTGTAACGACCATCCTCACCGGGACCTGCTGGCGCTGCCGCGGACCGTTCATCTTCCTGGGACCTGCTGGCGCTGCCGCGGCCCGTTGTAACGACCATCCTCACCGGGACCTGCTGGCGCTGCCGCGGACCGTACATCTTCCTGGGACCTGCTGGCGCTGCCGCGGCCCGTTGTAACGACCATCCTCACCGGGACCTGCTGGCGCTGCCGCGGACCGTACATCTTCCTGGGACCTGCTGGCGCTGCCGCGGCCCGTTGTACCGACCATCCTCACCGGGACCTGCTGGCGCTGCCGCGGACCGTACCACCTAACCACCAAGCTCGAGGATTGTGAGCTCATCATCATCTCATCCGAACTACCTGATTGGTAAATAGACTGACCCGCTACCCCCTTCCCTACCTTACGAGACTCTAATCGAGGGGACCCCTGAGTCCAGACCTCCTTGTACCATTCTACCGTATCGTAAATAAGCACCTATAAAGAACACTGAACCTTATCCGTGTGTGATATCTGTCTGTGGGGGAGAAGTTACTTGTCTGTACGATCGCTGGAGACGGCTCTCCCTGGAGACCTCTCCCCCTGACCCCGGCCGGCCCTCCCGGTCCGTCTACCTTTTCTAACACATATGCAAATCAGTCTGACCCTGTGCCTCATGGGAACAGTCCAACCCGAACTGCCAGGCCATGTCTTCCCTGGACCGGAAACAAGCATCCTAGGACCGGTTTCGGGTTCATAACCCTCATCAGCCAGGCTATCTTGAATCCAGTGGCAAAGTGAGCAAGGGACCCACGTCTGGGCATACCCTGTCAACTTACGGCAAACAAAGCGATACAAAAGGGGATGATGGACGGAGCGCTTGAGCAAATCAAACACTCACCACGAGTCAACTGATCTGGGTTTAATCCATCATCATTCGTTAGCTCACTCCACCACCCCATTTCACACATGGCCATATGCAAATCAGTGTGACCCTGTGCCTTATGGGAACAGTCCAGCCCGAACTGCCAGGCCATGTCTTCCCTGGACCGGAAACAAGCATCCTAGGACCGGTTTCGGGTTCATAACCCTCATCAGTCAGGCTATCTTGAATCCAGTGGCAAAGTGAGCAAGGGACCCACGCCTGGGCATACCCTGCCAACTTACGGCAAACAAAGAGATACCAAACGGGATGATGGACGGAGCGCTTGAGCAAATCAAACACTCACCCCCAGTCAACTGATCTGGGTTTAATCCATCATCATTCTTTAGCTCACTCCACCACCCCAGTTCACACATGGCCATATGCAAATCATTCTGACCCTGTGCCTCAAGGGAACAGTCCAACCCGAACTACCAGGCCATGTCTTCCCTGGACCTGAAACAAGCATCCTAGGACTGGTTTCGGGTTCATAACCCTCATCAGCCAGGCTATCTTGAATCCAGTGGCAAAGTGAGCAAGGGACCCACATCTGGGCATACCCTGCCAACTTACAGCAAACAAAGCGATACCAAAGGGTATGACGGACGGAGCGCTTAATCAAATTAAACACTCACCCCGAGTCAACTGATCTGGGTTTAATACATCATCATTCTTTAGCTCACTCCACCAATCCAGTTCACACATGGCCATATGCAAATCAGTCTGACCCTGTGCCTCATGGGAACAGTCTAGCCCGAACTGCCAGGCCATGTCTTCCCTGGACCGGAAACAAGCATCCTAGGACCGGTGTAACCCTCATCAGCCAGGCTATCTTGAATCCAGTGGCAAAGTGAGCAAGGGACCCACGTCTGGGCATACCCTGTCAACTTACGGCAAACAAAGCGATACCAAAGGGGATGATGGACGGAGCGCTTGAGCAAATCAACCACTCACCCCGAGTCAATTGATCTGGGTTTAATCCATCATCATTCTTTAGCTCACTCCACCACCCCAGTTCACACATGGCCATATGCATATCAGTCTGACCCTGTGCCTCATAGGAACAGTCCAGCCCGAACTGCCAGGCCATGTCTTCCCTGGACCGGAAACAAGCATCCTAGGACCGGTTTCGGGTTCATAACCCTCATCAGCCAGGCTATCTTGAATCCAGTGGCAAAGTGAGCAAGGGACCCACGTCTGGGCATACCCTGCCAACTTATGGCGAACAAAGCAAAAACCAAAGGAAATGATGGACGGAGCGTTTGAGCAAATCAAACACTCACCCCCAGTCAACTGATCTGGGTTTAATCCATCATCATTCTTTAGCTCACTCCACCACCCCAGTTCACACATGGCCATATGCAAATCAGTCTGACCCTGTGCCTCATGGGAACAGTCCAGCCCGAACTGCCAGGCCATGTCTTCCCTGGACCGGAAACAAGCATCCTAGGATTTAAACTCAGGATTTAAATTGTAGCGCAGTGTGTTGTTGTCTGTACTAATAAAAATGTATTACTACCCAAAGGAACACTTATGAGCAATCTTAGAGTAACCAAATATTGAGAAACAAACAATAAAGCTCGAAACGCATGCCTTGCAGTTGCATGAAGTGCTTTGATGTCAGTTCATAGCTCACTGTCCTCTATTATTTATTTATTTATTTTTAAAGTTTTGTATAGTGCGAACATGACCCAAGCGGGTATCAGAGCGCTTTACATACGGTTTGCGGGAGAGAAAGGACGATGCTGTAGGCGAAAAGAACGAAAGAGAAACAATGTACAACAGGAACAATAAAAGCAAAATACAGCAGGATCAAAATGACAAAGTGGCGGAGACAAATGTCAGTGAGTAGCTAGAACAGCTAAACAGGATCTGAGGCAGTAGGAGAAAAGCTTCTAGTTCAGCGCATTGATCATTAGGAGGGCCTTAACTTCCCTTTTGAAGGTACATGTTGATGGAATCAGTCTTGTTTCCATTGGTGAGGAGTTCCAGATTCTCCGGGCAATGCCACAGAATGTGTGATTGTATGTTTTCAGTTTTTTAAATTTATTCGGCTCAAGGAGCAGTGTGTTGGAACTCCTTGAAGGCCGGTTGCAGTCACAGAGTTCAAGCTTGTATTTCAGGTAGAGTGGAGTATTGAAGTGTAGGGCTCTGTGGGTCATACAAGCAATTTTTAAGTGAATCCTTGCCTCAAAAGGGAGCTAGCTGAGCGATTTAAGGTCTGGAGAGATGTGGTTGGTTTTCTTGGAACCAGTGATTAGTCTGGTTGCCGCATTAAGTGAAGCTTTGAGGGGGTCTAAGCTGAGTTTTGGCAGTCCGCATAGAGTAGCGCTGCCGTATTCTAGTCTGGAGATGACTAGTGCTTGAACCACTTATTTGAAGTCATCTTGGGGAAGGTTGGGTTTGAGTTTTCTTAGGATGCTCAGTTGGAAGTTCGCTCCTTTGGTCGATGTTCTGATGTGATCTTGCATGTTAAGGTTCTTATCTAACACCACTACTAGTGATTTCGTGGAGTCAATTATGAGTGGTGTGCAGTTGAGAGCGGTGAGGTTACTTAGATATTTCACCAGAGTGGGGCTTTGCTTGGTGGGTGAGATGAGGAGGAATTCCGTTTTGAGGGCGTTTAGTTTGAGGTGGTTGGAGGTTAGCCAATTTAGGGATTTTTGCCGGGTTCCATTGAGAGATTTGAGGTCTTCGGGGGAGGATATTTTCATGTAAAGTTGGGTGTCATCCGCATACATGTGATATTGAATGTTAGATGCTTTGAAGATTACAGTCAAAGGTTCAATGAAAAGGTTAAAGAGCGTGGGGGAGAGAGAGGATCCTTGGGGGACACCCAAAGTGCAAGGACTGGCGCTGGATAGAGCTTGATTGGATTTGACTCTTTCCGTTCTGTTGTTGAGAAAGGAGACAAACCATTTAAGGACCGTGCCTGAGAGCCCCATCCTGCATTCCAAGAGGTTAAGTAGATTGTCATGTTTGACAGTGTCAAAAGCAGATGAGAGATCAAGTAGTATAAGTAGGCAGGTTTAATTCTGGTTGAGAAGAGTGAGAGAATCGTCCACTATATATGTGATGGCCGTTTGAGTGCTGTGGCCCGAGCGGAAGCCTGTTTGGAATTGGTCGAGAAGTTGGAATTGTTCAATGTGTTTGCACAGTTGTTCGTGTACACATTTCTCCAGGAGTTTAGCAAGGGTAGGGATGCTAATGATAGGGCGGTAGTTATTCAGATCTTCAGGGTCCGCCGTGGGTTTTTTGAGAATGGGGAGCACAAGGCAAGCCTTCAGGCAGTCCGAGATCTCATCTTGAAGAAGAGAGGCGTTGAAGATCTTTGACCAGAGCGGGACTTTTAGAAGGATTGTAACCTATGAACTGCAATTATCAAACAGATGTCAGTGACAAAAGAAGTAACTCACTGAGCTATCTACAAAAAAGTTACATCTGTGATCTGCATGTTACATGTTGTGCTTTGCAGCAGGCACATTCACCATATATGCTATGCTATGATGAGTCAAAACTGTGACTGGACAAAACTAAGATCTCTCCTGTAAGTACATTAATCACCAGAGCTATCATATCATATTGTTATCCAGTGGTAGCTGGCATGTGAGGCAGGTGGCACTAAACAAAAAAAGAGATACACTTACCTTCCTGGGTGACGTCCTCCTCCATCAGTCTTCTCTCTTCGAGGCAGGCTCCGATGCGCGATCCAGCCAACTCCTCTAACTAATCCTGGCGATGCTCTCACCAGGATGAGAGATGCGCCAGGATTGGTGGGAGCCGGCTCTCTCAGTGCTCTTAAGAGCACTGGAGGCTTGCTCTTACTCTAACCCAGCTGTCCTAGACAGCGG
The DNA here is from genome assembly GCF_964204655.1 of Triturus cristatus. NCBI lineage: Eukaryota > Metazoa > Chordata > Amphibia > Caudata > Salamandridae > Triturus > Triturus cristatus. The sequence goes on from NC_140589.1 coordinate 48,269,787, forward strand.
AGTTACAGAGGTTTGAAATGCGCATGTCTAGCTGGCTTTTGCATTTTAAACTTAAGTGCACAGCCCCCTGCTGCCACTAAGCAGCCGCCTTACCCCGTCCTGACACGCAGTTCGGGAAGGGCCGATTGCTGAAAATAAAATCGTAATAAATAAGCTTTATTACCATTTTATTTTCCAGCTCTGGCCGGGGCTTTTCTTTGTGGGGCAACGCTTCTTCGCTCAAATGGAGGAGCCGCCCTTGTAAAGTTTTATCCCCTAAAGATTGCTGGGAACACAAAGTTTTATGCAGACTGCTCTTGTCTACCGTGTCACGCATGACAGGTCTGCTCTGTCCTCCCCTCCTGGGCCAGCCTCCACCCCACCGCAGTCATACCACACTCTAATTTACCTTCACACTGTATGTGGTCTGCCCTGTCTGTCCATGCTGCACTACCCCCTTCAGGCAAGGGCCTCACTTCATGAGTATGCCTAACGGCATTTCAGAGGCACCGGAAGTGACATCACCCGCCTTTTGATGCACATTGGCATCACAGGGTGACCTCTGCCCCACCCTCAACCCTGCAGCATCCTCTAGTTTGGTCCAGGCTGAAGGTACGAAGTGGAATCTACTGGAAGTGTGTCACTTAAACCATCCTTACTTCATGTTTTTGTCGCTGCTTTCACGACATGTGACAACACTATTTAATGTAAAAAAAAGGCAACCCTAAATGAAAACAATAATAATTAAAATAATTTAATGGTAAATACTAGATTTAAACAATATATTGAAATTAAATATATTTTTCTTTCTTAATATTTAACTCTTTTCCGAATTTTTAGGGTAATGCTTAGCACTCTGCCTTTCAAAATTGCATTGAAAGATCCGGGTGTGAAAACCTGTTGTCAGACATGTATCGGTGCACCCCAGGCAGGCCAACCATGTTCTAGTACACCCCAGGCATGCCAACCATGTACTTGTGCACCCCACACGTGTCAACCATGTATTGGTGCACCCCAGGCATATCAACAATGTACCTGTGCACCCCAGGCATGCCAACCATGTACTTGTGCACCCCAGGCATGTCAACCATGTACCGGTGCACCCCAAGCATGGCAACCATGTACCGGTGCACCCCAGGCATGCCATCCATGTACCGGTGCACCCCAGGCATGTCAACCATGTACCGGTGTACCGGTGCACCCCAGGCATGCCAACCATGTACCGGTGCACCCCAGGCATGTCAACCATGTACCGTGCACCCCAGGCATGTCAACCATGAACAGGTGCACCCCAGGCATGTCAACTAGGTACCGGTGCACCCTATATTTCAACCATGTACCGGTACACCCCAGGCATGCCAACCATGTACCGGTGCACCACAGGCATGTCAACCATGTACTTGGGCACCTCAGGCATGCCAAACATGTACTTGTGCACCCCAGGCATGTCAACCATGAACCGGTGCACCCCAGGTATGTCAACTATGTACCGGTGCACCCCAGGCATGTCAACCATGTACCGGCGCACCCCAGGCATGTCACCCATGTACCGGTGCACCCCAGGCATATCAACCAGGTACGGGGGAATCCCAGACATGTCAATCATGTACCAGTGCACCCCAGGCATGTCAACCATCCACAGGTGCACCCCAGGCATGTCAACCATGTACCGGTGCACCCCCGAGCATGTCAACCATGTACCTGTGCACCCCAGGCAAACCAACCATGTACATGTGCACCCCAGGCATGTCAACCATGTACCGATGCACCCCAGGCATGTCAACTATGTACTTGGGCACCCCAGGCATGCCAACCATGTACTGTTGCACCCCAGGCATGGCAACCATGTACCTGTGCACCCCAGGCATGTCAACCATGTACTTATGCACCCCCAGCATGTCAGCCATGTACCGGTGCACCCTAGGCATGTCAACCATGTACCTATGCACCCCAGGCATGCCAACCATGTGCTTGTGCACCTCAGGTATGTCAATCATGTACTGTTGCACCCCAGGCATGTCAATCATATTCCAGTGCACCCCAGGCATGCCAACCAGGTACCGGGGAACCCCAGACATGTCAATCATGTACCAGTGCACCCCAGGCATGTCAACCATGTACAGGTGCACCCCAGGCAACATGTACAGGTGCACCCCAGGCATGTCAACCATGTACCGGTGCACCCCCGGGCATGTCAACCATGTACCGGTGCACCCCAGGCATCTCAACCATGTACAGGTGCACCCCAGGCATGTCAACCATGTACTGGTGCACCCCAGGCATGTCAAGCATGTACAAGTGCTTCCCAGGCATGTCAACCAGGTACCGGGGAACCCCAGACATGTCAACCATGTACTAGTGCACCCCAAGCAACATGTACAGGTGCACCTCAGGCATGTCCAACATGTATCGGTGCACCCCCGGGCATGTCAACCATGTACAGGTGCACCCCAGGCATGTCAACTATATACTTGTGCACCCCAGACATGTCAACCATCTACCGGTGCACCCCAGGCATTCCAACCACATACTTGTGCACCCCAGGCATGTCAACCATGTACCGGTGCACCCCAGGCATGTCAGCCATGTACCAGTGCACCCCAGGCATGTCAACCATGTACCGGAGCACCCCAGGCATGACAACCATGTACTGGTTCACCCCAGGTATGCAAACCATGTACCGGTGCACCCCAGGCATTTCAACCATGTACCGGTGCACCCTAGGCATGCCAACCATGTACTTGTGCACCCCAGGCATTTCAACCATGTACCGGTGCACCCCAGGCATGTCAACCATGTACCGGTGCACCCCAGGCATGTCAACCATGTACCAGTGCACCCCAGGCATGTCAACCATAGACCAGTGCACCCCAGGCATGTCAACCATGTACCAGTGCACCCCAGGCATGCCAATCCATGTATTTGTGCACCCCAGGCATTTCAACCATGTACCGGTGCACCCCAGGCATGTCAACCATGTACCGGTGCACCCCAGGCATGTCAACCATGTACCAGTGCACCCCAGGGATGTCAACCATAGACCAGTGCACCCCAGGCATGTCAACCATGTACCGGTGCACCCCAGGCATGTCAACCATGTACCAGTGCACCCCAGGGATGTCAACCATGTACCGGTGCACCCCAGGCATGCCAATCCATGTACTTGTGCACTCCAGGAATGTCAACCATGTACCGGTGCACCCCAGGCATGTCAACCATTGCATGTCAACCATGTACCGGTGCACCCCAGGCATGTCAACCATTGCATGTCAACCATGTACAGGTGCACCCCAGGCATGTCAACCAGGTAACGGTGCACCCCAGGTATGTGAACCATGTACTGGTGCACCCTAGGCATGTCAACCACGTACCGGTGCACCCCAGGGATGTCAACCATGTACCGGTGCACCCCAGACATGTCAACCATGTACCAGTGCACCCCAGGCATGTCAACCATGTACCTGTGCACACCAGGCATGTCAACCATGTACTAGTTCACCCCAGGCATGTCAACCATGTACCAGAGCACCCCAGGCATGTCAATAAGGTACCGGTGTACCCCAGGCATGTCAACCAGGTACCGGGAACCCCAGACATGCTCCACTAAACTCATGTTTGAAGGTTCAAATCAAAAAGCTGGGACAGAAGGTCACTTGCGAGCCAAATCTCAGGGCCACTGTGGCTTTCATTCTTCAGATGTTGATACCATTTGCTATTTTGCTAGCAAGTTTGGTAGGAAGTTTGGTAGTAAGCAGAGCATGAACAGGTTACTGCCAGCCTCAGTTCTGCCATAACAGCAGACACATCAAACGAAAACAGCTTCACCAGGCAACCAACCACAAGCTTCACAATATTATCAGAATTATTTCAATAAGTTTACACTTCCTGATTTTCAAAAAAGAAAACAGCGCTCTACTCTTTTCCTGAGCTAAAGCTAAGAAGGAGCTATCTTTAAGTTGCCAGACCCGGTTAAGTCTTCCTGTGACATCGGACTTCTGAGCTGCAACAGAAAGGTTTGGGCATTATGTAGTTTACTGATACCAGAATTTCAGATCTACCTGCATAAATATGTTTTATTCCCTTAAGTAAACTTTTAATTCTCGCTTAACAGCAGACATGCACAGTTGCTGCGAGGGGTATTGGATACAGGAAAGGGCTTGGACTGGAGCCCGCCCATCACTTACCATTGGTTAGTTCCATCTTCACTATTCTTTGCTGCCATTTAATTGGGCCACACAGGATATGCGTCAGTTACGTTCCTTCAAGTGGAACATGGATGAAGCACAGATTAAATCAATTTATTCAATTTAATTAGAGCCCGTTCGCTGCTCACGCTGTGACTCAAACACCCCTTGGTTCACTGTCGCCACCTGGTTTCTTATTTGCCTTTTGTTGCTTGCCCGTTGTTGATTGCCTCCCGTTCCCCCACCCACGTTGTTGCTGCTGCTACTACTTCCGGCGTCGTTGCCCGTTTTCCAGTGGACTGGCATCACTGAATGCTTCGCCGGTGATGTTTTGTCCCCGACTGACCCCTTTAAGAGAGGTATTGTAGCCCTTCATTTGTTAGATGACACTTCAGCAGGTCAGATTGAAAGCTGACAATATTATGTTCATAATTGTTCACATTTTCAGAAGCTTTCATGAGTGTTTACAACACTTGACAGCGGCATCTAAGAGCGCTTTCTGGAGTGGAACACCACCCGGCAGCTTTTGTCAGTGCTTTCCTTTTGTGACGTAGGGGACTGGAGACAGCAGCCGGCGGAGTGAAAGCGCTCCATGTGTATTGCTCATTTTAATCTCTGGGAGTTTCAGGGTTTACGAACTTAAAAAACATAGGGGCATATCAACAAGGCGGCGATAATTTTATCGCCTTATCAACAAGGAGACGCTAACCCCTGTTAGCGTTACTTTTTTGGCGATAGCGACCGGATTTTTATCGCCGTTCAAACCAGCGATAATTATCGCTAATGACATGCAAGGTAGGCGTTCCTGACTGAAATCTCACGAAAAAAGTCGCTAACACAGCTGCTCCCTATTAACAAGGTTATCTCCAAAACGCTTAGCTACAAAAAAATGCACGCTAACTCCCGCTAACTCCAGTTTTTAACACCTGATAAAAACCTGACTTTTAAACTGGAGATAAGTGGGTGTATATAAGGGAGAGTTGGCCCGAGCCTTCCCAGAACAGCCACAGAAGCCATGAAGATAGTAATCATGCAGCTTGGAGTCCCACCAATGCAGCAACAACAACAACCACTGCCAATGCAACCACCACCAGGACCACCACCACCCATGCAGCGACGAAGAAGACAGCGCTCACTGCGCAGACGTGTCTACCTCATAGACTTAAGGCCAGAGGATGTCGTAGCCCACTACAGGCTCAAAAGGACATCCATCCAGCACATCCTGACCCTCATTGCCCACAGGCTGACGCCACCAACACAGCGGACAACCAATATCCCTCCGCAGACAAAACTGCTCGCTGTGCTGCACTTCCTGGCCTCTGGGACATTCCAACCAACAACAGCCAGAGTCGGTGGCGTATCACAGGCATCCTTCTCAACCTTCCTCCCCACGGTCTTGGATGCCATACTCAGCCTGATTCCTTAGCACCTATACTTCCCCAACACTGTGCAGGAGCAGATTGCCATCAAACAAGGATTCCATGCCATTGCTGGCATACCACAGGTGATCGGTGCAATTGACTGCACACATGTACCATTTGTGCCCCCTGTGGACAGCGAACACATCTACTGCAACAGGAAGCACACCCATTCAATGAATGTGCAGGCAATAGTGGACCACCGCGGACTGTTCACAAATGTCGTTGCCAAATTTCCAGGGAGTGTGCATGATGCATTCATCTTCCGACAATGCATCATAAACCAGCGCTTCCAGGATGGCATATACGGAAATGCATTGCTTGTCGGTAAGTACCAACTGAACACACCACATGCACAAAAAACACAATCATGTTGACCCATCTAGAGGGAGGATGTAAATACATTGCCTAGGTACTGATTGGGGGGGTGCACAAAATTCATGGGCACATGTTGATGTATTGTGTACGAGGATGAGGTATACAGGCTCCACTGTGTAGAGCACGGCTACTCATAGTATGGCCCACGTGCTGCCAGCGGCCTGGCAAGACTTTCTTGTTGGGCCGGGGACCTTGCAGACATTGTACCTGTGTGCCATGTCTGCAGATTTCATAAGAGTGCCACTAAACACTGCCGCAACAGCGCGGACTCCGAGAGACTCTGCACCATGGGGGATGTGCGAGTCCAGCGATAGTCAGAGTGGAGATGCATGTGCACCATGTGCACCAAGAGGTGAAATATAACAAAAACTAGTTAAGAAGTAAATGGTCCATGAAAGACCTGTGAAGTACTGGGGAGTGGCTGTGTGTGTGTGCCCAGGAAGCTGTCCCAGTCCAGGCTGCCAGGGGGGGAGGTGACAGAGGGTGACAGAGGGAGAGAGAGGCAAAGAGACACAGGGAGGGAGATAGAGGGATGGAGACAGAGGGATGAGGGCGACAGAGGGAGGGAGACCGAGGGCGACCGAGGGAGGGAGACAGAGGGAGGGAGAGATAGAGCAAGGGAGGGAGAGACAGAGCGGGGGAGGGAGACAGAGAGAGGGAGGCAGAGAGAGAGAAAGAGAGGGAGAGAGAGAGAAAGAGAGCGAGAGATGTGTGTATACCAGGTCTGGTGGCTCAGTGACCGAGGGTGTCCGCACCAGGGGCCTGTGTCCAACCACATGGTCAGTTCCCTTACTCACTAGCCCTGCCCCCTTCCCCACTGACCCCACCCCCACCCGTGTGGCACAGTGACACAAACCACACAGCAAATTTGGGACCAGAGAGAAAGTATGTGAGTACCCATGGTGTAGAGTAACCCCCAGTACCTGGCTATCCATTTACCTTATTAAAGTCATCCGGACTGGTATCCCAGTCCGGTGTGTGGTCGCATGGTTGATGAAGATGCTCATGTTGCAGTTCTTGTTGCCGGTGACCTATTAGGGTGAGCCAACGTTTCACAAGTACTCACACATGTACAATCAGTGTGTCAAGTCTGCGGTCTGTCGTGACCAAGGTTGTGACAATGCACTTTGATTGTAGGAAGTGCAGAGTGTGGCAAATGTGCATGCATAGGCCGTAAAATGTGTCATGAAACCACCATACAGCGCCATTGGTGTTGACTACAGTGTTGTTGGTGCTGCTGTTGATGGTGTCTAGTAGCATCTCCACTCTCACTCTGCCACACATATTTCTCAATCTCACCCCTGTGATATGGTGTGTCATGTGGTTGGCCGATGAGTAAGTGGATGTCTATTCAGCCAATGTGTTGAAATAGATAGGTCAAATGCTAAACAATGACAAATGCTAAGAAGTGTGCAAAGCTGAGCCATGCCATGTGTATCAGCATGGGGAAGTGTGTGGACAGTCTGATCTTGTCGAATAAACCACATAGTGAAAATGATTGTGAGAAGTTGTGTCATGTGAGTCTAATGCTCTGCTAGTGACAGATGACGCAGGCCATGAAGTTTACGTTGTGTCACAAGTTATTGTTGATGGTGTGTGCCAACCTTCACTGTCCCCAGTGGGCCCTGCAGGTGAGGTGGCTGTGGTCTGTTCCTCCGTTTTAGCTCTGGACATACAATTGCGTGGCTTGTGTGGTGTCACAGGTCTGCCATCAGCAGGAGATGCATGTCTGAATGTCAGCTGTGCCATGTGTGGTCTATGTCATTTGAACATTCACATGGCGGTGACTGCAACGAGTGTGGATCAGTGCCGCCATGGCTAGATGTTAGGAGAGCCAGAATGCCTGTTGGTGTCTGTGGTTTTTGTGCAGGTATCATTCCCATTTTGGACACTTGTAGTGACACTTATGCAACCGTGCAGCAAACACCAGCAAAAAGGATGGTTGGAGGATCAACACTGAGGCAATGTACTCAGCATTGATGCCGCAAAATAGCCAGAAGCAACACATGTCTAACCTAAGTCAAAAAATAGCAAAAAGACCAATCGCAAAATATGTCAACACTGCCAACATAGTATGCCTAATGAATCATGTACACATCTCCCTATTACATCTCATAGGTGATCAAGGATATGCTCTCTGCCCGTGGATGATGACACCAATACGAAACCCCACCACCCAGGCACAGAGGCAGTACAATGCTGCACATCGACGCACATGTGGGATCGTGGAGCGTACATTTGGCGTGCTCAAGTCACATTTCCGTTGCCTGGGCATTACAGGTGGCAAACTGCTGTACAGCCCAGAAATGGTCAACAAAATAATACTAGCATGTTGTGTATTGCACAACATTTGTGTCCGCACAAATGCTCCCTGGATGGAAGTGCCTGCAGCACCGGCCGATGACCAAGATGATGACGAAGATCAACGAGGTGGCCCACACACCACTGCCAATGCTGCTGGAATTGTCCGAAGGGACAGGATAATGAACAATTATTTCACTTGAGCACATCACATTGTGACTGACAAAAACAAAGACATGTATATGTAAACTTACCTCAAGAACTGTTTGTGACAATAAACAAACTCAACACGCATACCCTGTCTGCAAGTTACTTTCCTGCCTCAGTATATCACTATGAAATGTTACCAATGTACAATAATTGCAAGTAAGAGTCCAAAAAGAAAATCCTGGTGTGTATGTTTCATCATCACAGAGAGTTAATAGGGTGTCAATCGTGCACAACTTGACTTTACAAGGAGTAAAATCTGGCACTCAATTCATCAAAGGTTGTGTCAAATAGCATGCAAATCACGATTCACGGGGTGTACTTATCATTAAAAATTGAAATGTATGGGTTTGTAAGTGCCAAATAATGAATTTCATGGTTAATTTGGTGTTACATTTTCAGGACAAATGAGAAAATTGGGCGTGGAATGTTGCTCAAATCTGAGAAGTGGGTGTAGAATGTGGCTCAATTCGGAAATATGGGTCCTAAATTGGGTGCAAATGTGAAAAGTGGGTGTGAAATGGTGCCAATCCTGAAAATATATCTCTGCACGCATCCAAGACATTGAATGAGCCACCAGCAGAGCTCACATGCACACCATCTCTGGACACCTTCATGAAGACCGTCAAGACCGGTCTCTACTGTGAACAAATCAGCTCATTGGCAGTATGACCCAACAGACAAGACGAACTATCTGTCCATCTCCCTGCACCCCGTGGTGGACAATGTCACTGAGAGACACATAAACGCCCAGCTGACTGGCTACATTGAAGAGAACTCCATCATGGACCACTCCCAGTCTTGTTTGGGTATCAAGCACAGCACCAAGAACGTACACCATGCTGACAATGCTTAAATATGCATCCACTTGACCTGTGTCACATTGTGGACAACACATCTTACTACACCTCTATGCAGCCACAAACACCCTCTCACACACCACACACCACTTGCCAGACACCACCACTAGGGGATACGAGGAAAAACCCTCTCCTGGAGTACAACATGGAGCGTCACTAAGACACACGTTTTGCTATATGCACATGTCCCCACTCACTGCCATTGCTAGACAGCACGGGGTAAGCATATCATCACACACAGCTCCCCCTCCCCCTCACGAACAACGCAGAAGACACAAAAGCCAGCTCCCAGGAATGAACGTCAGAACTAGCAGATTGGATGACACACCTCGGCATAAAGATCAACTGTGAGAAGACTGACCTCCTCATCTCCGCTCCATCCACATCTGCATGGGACAACCTCTGGTGGTTGTCTGCCCTTGTGAGCCCGCCCTCACTGACAGAGCATGCACGCAAGTTTGGCATCATCCCAAATCCACCATCATCCTGCCCAGCCAGATCTACTCCATTGCATGCTGCAGCTGTCTACAGACCGAACCTAATCCATCACAACGGATAACCCCAGGATGCATTAAAATTGGCACAAAAGCACTCATCCCGAGCAGACTGGACTACTGCAACAAAATCTACGCAGGGAGATACAAAACACCACTACACAAGTTATAACACAGCCTGAAAGCTGCAGACACACCGGTCTTCAGAAACCCACATCCCAAACACAAGAGGCAACACATACAGAACATCCAATGTAGCACCAAAAAGGAGAAAGTAAGCCACTAACTACTCACACACACATTCAATTCACTACACATCATCAGCCACAAAGACATCCACGAGAGAGTCAACCTCAACATCCCCAAGAGGAACTGCTGCTCTGACAACCTTGCCCTTGCAGACTCGACCGGGATCGGAAAATCACAAGGCAGAGGGAGAGCTGCCACCTATGCCTCAAGCAAAGCCATGGACGAGATGAAAGTCAACTTCCAACAATCTCACACCCAGCATGCTTACATGCGGAACGACAAGACATGGCTATTTGGCTGAGGTGGAGCTGCACTCCCACTCCCCCACAGCGCTTTGTTAGTCGCACGTGTGAGTAGGGCACATCATGCCCACCCTTACTGTCGGATTGATATGCACACATACTCATCACCTACAGACCACCCCAGGTGAGTAGTACCCTTACAATTCACATCTCTTTTTTGAATGAATGTCTGTGAAATTACACAAAGATGTGGGGATGAGTAATGTCACATGCCATTTTAGGTGTCGACTGTCTTGGATCATAAAAGGTAGTCAGTGTATACCCCTGAGGAAGTGTTGGCTATGGAACAACAATTCCCATTCTGTTGGGTGCAGGGAGATACACAGTACCTGGGCCTACAACGTGCTCCGACTCTTGCCTGAACAGCAAAGCTCAATTATCCAACACTGTTGGATGAGACGGATGAGGCGCTGGATGCCTGCTCAAAACTGAGCCTCACATGGTTTCGAGGCATTGCGGGAGTGAAAATGTAGAGTCTTCCACGCATTTCCGAAGTATGTCAATTTGGACACATGGTGTCCCACCCCCGTGCACTCACACAATTGCAAGCCATTATAACTAAGTCTGTCAGGGAGGGCAAGCGGACTTGCCTCCCACATGTGCAGCTTACACGGCTGAAAATTCAAGGTTGCCTGGGATTGCCCCTCATTGGTGGCTACTAACAAGCCACATGCCTCTGATATATAGTTGAATGGAATGGAATAGGCTGCTATGGGAGAAGCAATGGAACTTCATGAACCAGTCTGTGGCGGGCAAAAACATCTGGATCTAACTGTGGCTAGCCCATAAGCACTGGCCCAGGGGCTTGTTCTCTTTGCCGGTTAAGGCGCCCACCCACAAGGTCTTGGACAGGGTGGCAGTATGGAAGGGGTGGGTCTTTATCCCCTCACCGACAGACTACAGCGTGGATAACCCGGACTTGCCCCCGGATCAGGAATCAGCGATATTCCATCGCTGTCAAAAACAGGGCTGCAAAAGCATAGGGCCCGATTCACAGAACTAAGTTAAGACAAAATCCTAAACTTACTACCATTTTGGTATTCACAGAAGGCACTTACTCATTTTGGTATTCACAGAAGGCACTTACTCATTTTGGTATTCACAGAAGGCACTTACTCATTTCGGTATTCACAGAAGTTAGGAGTCCTAACTTTAGGACTCCTAAATGCCTTCTGTGAATACCGAAAGTCTTAAAATTAGGATTTTTCTCAGTTTAGTAGTAGTATAGTTAGGACTCCTAACTTTAGGACTCCTAAATGCCTACTGTGAATACCGAAAGTCTTAAAATTAGGATTTTTCTCAATTTAGTAGTCCTAAATTTAGGACTCCTAACTTCTGTGAATACCGAAGTGAGTAAGTATCTTCTGTGAATACCAAAATGAGTAAGTGCCTTCTGTGAAAACCAAAATGGTAGTAAGTTTAGGATTTTGTCTTAAGTTAGTTCTGTGAATCGGGCCCTGTGGGTCTATCTTTGATCTAGAAGGGCATGTGCCATATCTGTGGCCCATACAGGATTATGAATTTCCCGCTGCTGTTGTGTATTCATAATGTCAAATAAACACTGGGTCACTGGACTCTACGTTGGTTACGTCATATGCAAAGTGGTTAGCGCGTATGGAGGACAAACATTCCCTCCTATCTGAGCTGTACGAAATGCTTCTCACCAGTCTGAGTGGTCAGTGCACTAAAGTGCAGGTTTTGTTGGAAATGTAGCTGTGGAGGCCAATTTAAACCAAGGAATGGGAACGTATCCTGTATTGCGCACACCACACTGCGCACAGTGTAGCGGGGGCTGGAACCCCCTACAAGGTTGGCTCTCATTGTTGTTTCACCCCTGTGCAACTACATGTCTGGTATAAAAGCCAGCCAGATCGATGCTGTCGGGGATGCTGGATGACTGGTACCCTCGTGCACTTACTCTGGCATTGTCCACAATTGTAGAGATAGTGGTGTGAGTCCTTAGATAACATAGATACAGTGTGCAACATTGCAATGCCCAGCGCACCGGAGTACACTCTCCTTGGCCTCTCACATCCGAAGGCCTTCTCAATAACATCCCTCAGGGGTAGGCAAATAGTCCCAGCGTTGCTGGCGGACAGGCCGGTTATCCTAGCACAGTGGGGTACAGTGGCAGTTCCAGGGCTCCTGTCCTGGTTACGTCTAAGGAACCTATTAGCTCGGGAGCGCCTGTCTCGGGCTGCAGAGGGAAGGGTGAGAGATTTTGCCACTCCGTGTTGCCCCTTTGTGATTTCATTGTCGAGAGATATGAGGGAATTCACATGCCCAAAGTACTTGCAGGTCTGACGCATTCCACCGATGGAGCAATCATCTTCCGCTGTTCACCCAGTGGAGTGACGAGGGGGCTCCCTTCCACACATATTGTGTATGCTTACTATCATCTAGGTAGGCTGCAACTAGTGCGGAAGGTGGGGTTGTGGGAGGGTTATTGGGTGAGGGGTGTCTTTTCTCCCTTGTTCATGATTGTTTCACTTCTCTGTTTTACATGCTTATTCTTTTGAAAATGGTATATGCTCTTAGTGGCTTGTTTGCTCTTCCGGTATGCGTCCGGTCTCCGGGTGGTGGCTTAAACGCTGTGTAAATGCCCACAATGCTTGCACGTCCGACATCCGGATGTAGCCAGCAAGCTGGGTTGGCCACATTAGCCTGCCTTCCTATAAAAATAGGTAACCCACAAATGGAGTCGGCCTTCATTGTGCAAACCTATCTTCACATTGTATTATTGTGCAGTGACCAGAGTTTTGGCCTGAATGTCCATCATTGCTATATAAATTCCGGGCCTTGAGATTCTCATCGCAAACAAGATGATATATCCCCCGCGCATTTAAAAGGACATGGCTGGACACACTCTCCAATACGGTATCAGCATCAGGCCAGTAGCAGCCTCTTAGCTTGAAGAAACCCATTGAAAACAACAAAACATGCCGCATACACATGACAGTAAGCATATGGACATTAGCGGGCCCTTAGCGTGCAGATTCTGTTCGCATGTATTCTGCATGATTACATTAGCTGCCCCTTAGCGTGCAGATTCTGATCGTATTTCATTAAACTGTACGCATACACATTACAGTAAGCATATGGACATTAGTGGGCCCTTAGCGTGCAGATTCTGTTTGCATGTATGCTGCATGATTACATTAGCTGCCTCTTAGCATGCAGATTCTGATCGCATTTCATTAAACTGTAAGCATACACATTACAGTAAGCATATGGACATTAGCGGGCCCTTAGCGTGCAGATTCTGGTCGCATGTGTGCTGCATGATTACATTAGCTGCTCCTTAGCGTGCAGATTCTGATCGCATTTCATTAAACTGTACGCATACACATTACAGTAAGCATAATTGACATTAGCGGGCCCTTAGCGTGCAGATTCTGATCGCATGTATTCAGCCTCATGACATCAGCGGCCCCTTAGCGTTCAGATTATGATCGCTTTTTATGAAAACGGGTCGCATACACATTACAGTATCAGCCAGAGTACATTAGCGGCCCCTTAGCGTGCAGCTTCTTGTCGCTTTGTACAAAAAATGCCTCTAACACACAGGAAGTGATGTATGCCTGCTTCCTGTCTCCATGTGTGTGGCATTCACTTTCACTTTCTCTTTTGAGCACATTGTGTTGGATTTGGCTGAGTGAGGAGGTGTTTTTGGGATTGTGCTGGTGGAGAGTGTAGTTTGGAGTGTTGCTGTGTTGCTGTGTCCTGTCTAACGTGTTTTTTTTATTATTTCACATTTTAATTACTTTCTACTGTCATCAGTCTTGTTGTGTTTGTTGTGTTTTTTTTTTCCTATTGTCATTCTTGTTTTTTTTTTGTATTCTGGGGTTGAGAACTGGGGTGTGTGGAGATGCCGGCGGTGGGCAGGTCAGGGCGCATGTCGGAGGGGGCATTGGGAGGCTTCCTGTGGCTGGTGCGGTGCTACCTGCCTCTGATGCTGGAGAGGGGAGGACGTATCCTCCAGGGGTATGGTGTGGCGGTGCACAAGTTGCGGTGGGAGCGTGTGTGGGCGCAGATGCTCCGCTGCTTTAAGGTGAACCGGACCGTGCGCCAGTGGAAGCACCGCTGGCAGGACATGCTGGCGCGGGAGGCGGACCAGCTAGATTACACCGGAGTCATGCCTGGTGTTGGACAGGCCCCACAGACGGCTTGCTCCCTCCCCGCTCGACAGGGCCCGAACTCCGGCCCACCTGGCATATCCCCGCAACAAGCACCTGTACTCCGTCTTCCGACGGACCCTCTGCCCTCGGACCCCTACTCATCACGGGGTCCAGCCCCACCGGCTTTCCCGGCCAGGTCAAGCCGCCATCTTGGGCCCTGCACCACGCGGCCGCATGGCCTCCCCTCGACCCTAACCCCGGGCCTGGCCGGCCCCGACATCCCGGCACCACCATCCACCCAGGAGGTGAGCGGACCACTTGGCAGGTCAATGGGAGAACGAAGTGTCAAGGGCTCTCCCCCGCCAGGTGCCGATCGCCCCCAGCTCCCCCAGGCACTGGCTCCACCCCCTGCTGGGTGTCTGGACACCTTCATCCCGGACCCTCCGACCTCCAAGTGCGAGGGTCCGGACATCAAAGGGCACCAGCCCTATAACTGAGGCAGCTCCGGAGCAGGAAGGCAGTTGTATCCTGGAGTCGAGAGACACCGAGTGAACTCAACCCTGACGGTCTACTGGCGCTGCCGTAGCCCGCTCTTGTGAACCATCGTCCTGCCTGCTGGCGCTGCCGCGGCCTTCTGCAACCTTCATCTTCCTGGGACCTGCTGGCGCTGCCGCGGCCCGTTGTAACGACCATCCTCACCGGGACCTGCTGGCGCTGCCGCGGACCGTAGATCTTCCGGGGACCTGCTGGCGCTGCCGCGGCCCGTTGTAACGACCATCCTCACCGGGACCTGCTGGCGCTGCCGCGGACCGTATATCTTCCGGGGACCTGCTGGCGCTGCCGCGGCCCGTTGTATCGACCATCCACACCGGGACCTGCTGGCGCGGCCGCGGCCCATACCACCTAACCACCAAGCTCGAGGATTGTGAGCTCATCATCATCTCATCCGAACTACCTGATTGGTAAATAGACTGTCCCGCTACCCCCTTCCCTACCTTGCGAGACTCTAATCGAGGGGACCCCTGAGTCCAGACCTCCTTGTACCATTTAACCGTACCTTAAATAAGTGCTTATAAAGAACACTGAACCTTATCCGTGTGTGATATCTGTCTGTGGGGGGGAAGTTACTTATCTGTACGATCGCTGGAGACGGCTCTCCCCGGAGACCTCTCCTCCTGACCCCGGCCGACCCTCCCGGTCCATCTACCTTTTCTAACATTGGTGGCCAGCGGCGCGATCCGAATCAACGCGTAATCGTACAGAGAGTAGCTCACCCCACGACAAAGCACGATGTCGACCAAAGATAGCAGCTCCACCGAAAAATTCCAAATGGAGAAATTAGAAGAATACAACCACCGCGAACTGAGACAATTTTGCATAGAACTTGGCATTGCTACCACCGGCCTGAGTACCAAGGATGACCTAAAGCGCGCTCTTGAGTCATGGACAGAAACTGGGGTCGCAGGACCCTCCGACCAAAGCAGCGTCACTCCAGACCAAAACAGCATCACACCAGAGGGGAACGCCACGGCTCCCGAGGAGCGGGGAACGGGCCTCTCGCAAGAGGAGATCCGAGAAAGAGACAGAGTCAGATTACACGAATAAGAGATGGCACGACTCAAGATGGATGGGGAACTTAAGTTAGCTGAACAGAAAATCAACCTCGAGCATATGCGGCTTCGAGAGGAACGAGAAGAAAAGCAGAGACAAAGAGAGCTGGAAGAGAAAAAAATAACGCTCGAGCACGAGCGCCGACTGGCGGAAATAGAACTGCGCAAACAGAATAAGGAACTGGGGGTGCCTGACCGACCACACACCCCGGGGCCTATTGAGAAAAAAGTTCACATCCCCAAGGATGTGGTCCGCGAGTATGTCCGAGAAGACGACATACAACAGTGGTTTAAAGCCTATGAGATCGCAATGACCTCCCACCGGATCGACCGGAGTGATTGGGGAGCCGGACTGTGGGGGAGATTCATCAACGAGGGTCGTGATGCCCTGCTGCAGCTCCCCGATCACCAAATGTCGTCCTACGACCACATGAAGGCTGCCCTCCTCACCCGCTACGGCCTCACGCCCGAGATGTACCGCCAGAGGTTCAGAGATTGCACCCGGATCCCAGGTACAACTTGGGTGGAATACGTGAACTATTTCAGCCGGGCCTTCGAGGGTTGGATCAAGGGAAATCAGGTCACCACCTACGAACAACTCTTCAACCTTATGGTGTGGGAGCACCTGTCAAACAACTGTTTCGTCGAGCTCAGGCAGCACCTACTCGACAGTAAGCTGACTGACCCCCGGCAGCTCGCCGCCGAAGCTGACCGGTGGGAAAGCACCCGAGTGGGCCGGAAAGGGCCACCCGACCAGAACAGAAGCAACCAAGGCCAGCACCGTCCTCGGGGAGGAGGAGGGGGCCAGGGGCGAGGGAGAGACGCCTTACCAGCAACACCCGTGGCCAGCACCCCACCTCCGGCCGGCCGGGGC
This sequence comes from Triturus cristatus, assembly GCF_964204655.1. Lineage (NCBI taxonomy): Eukaryota > Metazoa > Chordata > Amphibia > Caudata > Salamandridae > Triturus > Triturus cristatus. The sequence continues at coordinate 48,286,761 of NC_140589.1, forward strand.
AACCCCCCGCTGCGGCCTGGGTACCGAGCCAACGTCACGTGCCACCGATGCCAGCGACTAGGCCACTACGCCAACGATCCGAACTGCCCGCTAAACCAACCACCCAAGCCCCGCCAGGTAGCTGCCGCTGCCCTGGGGGAAGAGCAATCATCGGAGGGACCCGAGGAGTATGAGCCGGACCAGCAAGGGTGGGAACCGGCCGCTATGGTCCTGGCATGCTTAGGGGGAAGGGACATGGTTCCGCGGGCTCCCCTACCCGCCAACACCAGAAAATACGGTCAGTGGGTGACCATTAATGGACAGAGAGCCGAGGCCTTGCGTGACACCGGCGCCAGCGTGACGGCCGTCCGCTGTCACCTGGTGAAGCCCGAGCAGATCCTGCCGAACATTCTCTGCCCCGTCCGCTCGGCAGATAACTCTGAGAGCATGTGTAAGATGGCCTGCGTCCCGTTTGAATGGGGAGGGGTCTCCGGCCTACTGAAGGTGACGGTCCGGGACGATGCCCCCGTGGACTGCCTCCTGGGGAATGACCTCGAGAGTTCCCCGTGGGCCACCGTCGAGAGAAGAGAACACTTGGGGATGCTGGGCCTCCCGGACTGGGCCTGCATAACCACCCGATCCATGGCCGCCCGTGCCGCCCCCCGATCAGAAGAAACCGAATGGCCAGCACCTCCGCCCCCGGTTGCCCCTGTAGAGGACAGCGGCGACTCCGACCTCCCGGACCCGACTGCCGAAGAAGACGCGCAACACCAGGACCTTCCGGATCTGGCTCAGTGGCGACAAGAAGGGGGGCCCACCCAAGAACAGTTCCGCCAGGAACAAAAGACCTGTCCCTCCCTCGAGGGACTCCGCCAACAAGCCAACACCCAAACCACCGGGGACACCACCGGAACCCACTGGGTCTACTGGGATAACGACCTGCTCTACAGCGAGCAAAGAATCGCCGAGCTGGGGGCCGGTCGAGTTCTGGTGGTACCGCTCCGCTTCCGAGACTTTCTGCTCAACCTAGCCCACGATGTCCCCCTGGCTGGACACCTGGGCCAGGACAAAACGTACAGTCGCCTGGTGACCCACTTTTTTTGGCCGAAAATGAGGAATGACGTCCTGAACCACTGCCGATCGTGCCCCACATGCCAAGCCAGCGGGAAGAGTGGCCGGAAGCTGAAGGCCCCTCTACAACCCTTCCCGGTGGTCACCACCCCGTTCGAGAGGGTGGGGATAGACATTGTGGGACCTCTGGACCCCCGCACGGCACAAGGACACAGGTTCATCTTGGTACTAGTGGACCATGCCACCCGCTACCCCGAGGCGGTGCCCCTACGGACAGTGACCGCTCCAGTGGTTGGCCGGGCCCTGATGGGGATCTTCTCCCGGGTAGGCTTCCCCCGAGAAGTCGTCAGCGACCGAGGCACGAATTTCATATCAAAATACATGAAGTCCCTCTGGCAACAATGCGGGGTCACCTACAGATTCACGACCCCCTATCACCCCCAAGGGAACGGACTAGTGGAGCGTTTTAACCGCACTCTCAAAGGGATGATTGGGGGATTGGAAGAACCTCTCCGTCGCCAGTGGGATGTACTGCTCCCGTGCCTCCTCTTCGCCTACCGGGAAGTTCCCCAGAAGTCCCTCGGTTTTAGCCCCTTTGAACTCCTGTACGGGCACCCTGTGCGAGGGCCCCTCAGCCTAGTCAAGGAAGGTTGGGAGATGGCCCCCCTAACGACCCCTCCAGACGTCTTCAAATACATCCTGGCCCTACGAAACCAGACCCGGCGCTTCAGGGAGATGGCCAAGGCGAACCTCGAGGCCAGCCAGGAGGACATGAAGAGGTGGTATGACCACAATGCCTCCTCCGTTGAATTCGAGCCTGGGCAGCAAGTATGGGTAATGTCCCCCACCGAACCATGTGCCCTGCAAGATAAGTGGACGGGGCCCTTCAAAGTGGTCGAGCGCAAAAGCCCCGTCACTTACCTCATCGACATGGGGTCCTCCCGGAACCCCCTTCGGGTCCTCCACACCAACCGGCTCAAACCGCACTTTGTGCGCTCCGAACTAAGCCTCTTGATGGCTACAGACAGTGGCACAGAAGAAGACTCCGAGCCCCTCCCGGATCTCCTGAAGACTCAGGAGAAGGACGGCTCCGTGGACGGGGTCCGGCTCTCTGACGCCCTCACTTCGGAGCAACGCCAGGACTGCCGGAACCTCCTGCTGCAGTTCGCTGCCCTGTTCTCCCTCACCCCCGGGGTCACCCCCTGGTGTCTGCACGACGTAGACACCGGGGACAGTCCCCCTGTCCGGCACCGGGCCTACCGCGTACCAGATCGGGTACGGGCCTGCATACAGGAGGAAGTGGCCAAGATGCTCACGATCGGGGTCATCGAGCCCTCGGACAGTCCCTGGGCCAGTCCGGTCGTATTAGTTCCCAAGGCCGCTGCCCCCGGCTCCGCCCCGGAACTGAGATTCTGCGTCGACTACCGGGGCTTGAACGCTGTCACCCGGACCGACGCTCATCCCATCCCCCGAGCAGACGAGCTGATCGACCGGCTGGGGGCCGCCCGCTACCTTAGTATCTTCGACCTAACGGCGGGCTACTGGCAGATCGGCCTCACACCCAGGGCTCAGGAACGGTCAGCCTTCTCTACCCCCGATGGCCACTATCAATTTAAGGTCATGCCCTTTGGCATGAAGAATGCCCCCGCCACGTTCCAACGCCTTGTGAACCAGGTCTTGGCAGGGCTTGAAGAATTCAGCGCTGCCTACCTGGACAATATCGCTGTATACAGCCGCCACTGGTCCGACCACCTCCGTCACCTCCAAGAGGTCCTACAAGCCCTCCAGCGGGCCGGCCTCACAATTAAGGCCGGCAAGTGCCAGATTGGCCAAGGGTCTGTGACCTACCTTGGGCACCAAGTGGGGAGCGGGCTGGTGGCCCCACTACAACTTAAGATTGCTGCCATCCAGTCCTGGCAACCCCCCGTCACCCAGACCGAGGTCCGAGCCTTCTTGGGGCTCACCGGCTACTACCGGCGGTTCGTGAAGGACTACGGCAGCATCGTGGGGCCCCTCACGGGTCTCACATCCAAGAACCAGCCGAAGCGGGTCAACTGGACTCCTGATTGTCAAGCGGCCTTCGAGGAGCTGAAGGCCGCCCTGTGCACCGCCCCGGTGCTCCAGGCCCCCGATTACAGTCGGGAATTTGTGGTGCAGACCGACGCCTCCGACCACGGCATCGGAGCCGTCCTCTCTCAGTTGAACGCCGAAGGTCATGACCAGCCGGTGGCCTTCATCAGTCGACGTCTCCTGGCCCGAGAACAGCGTTGGAGCACCATCGAGAGGGAGGCATTTGCAGTAGTGTGGGCCCTCAAAAAGCTCCGACCCTATCTCTTCGGTACCCACTTCCGGGTACAAACCGACCATCGACCCCTGCAATGGCTGATGCAGATGCGGGGGGAGAACCCAAAACTCTTGCGCTGGTCCATTTCCCTGCAGGGAATGGACTTCACCGTGGAGCACCGACCAGGCCAAGACCACGCCAACGCAGATGGCCTGTCCCGCTTTTTCCGCCTCGACGAAGAGAGTCCCCAAGGAGATGGGTGACTCTCCCCGCCTTCAGCTGGGGGGGACGCATGTTGGACAGGCCCCACAGACGGCTTGCTCCCTCCCCGCTCGACAGGGCCCGAACTCCGGCCCACCTGGCATATCCCCGCAACAAGCACCTGTACTCCGTCTTCCGACGGACCCTCTGCCCTCGGACCCCTACTCATCACGGGGTCCAGCCCCACCGGCTTTCCCGGCCAGGTCAAGCCGCCATCTTGGGCCCTGCACCACGCGGCCGCATGGCCTCCCCTCGACCCTAACCCCGGGCCTGGCCGGCCCCGACATCCCGGCACCACCATCCACCCAGGAGGTGAGCGGACCACTTGGCAGGTCAATGGGAGAACGAAGTGTCAAGGGCTCTCCCCCGCCAGGTGCCGATCGCCCCCAGCTCCCCCAGGCACTGGCTCCACCCCCTGCTGGGTGTCTGGACACCTTCATCCCGGACCCTCCGACCTCCAAGTGCGAGGGTCCGGACATCAAAGGGCACCAGCCCTATAACTGAGGCAGCTCCGGAGCAGGAAGGCAGTTGTATCCTGGAGTCGAGAGACACCGAGTGAACTCAACCCTGACGGTCTACTGGCGCTGCCGTAGCCCGCTCTTGTGAACCATCGTCCTGCCTGCTGGCGCTGCCGCGGCCTTCTGCAACCTTCATCTTCCTGGGACCTGCTGGCGCTGCCGCGGCCCGTTGTAACGACCATCCTCACCGGGACCTGCTGGCGCTGCCGCGGACCGTAGATCTTCCGGGGACCTGCTGGCGCTGCCGCGGCCCGTTGTAACGACCATCCTCACCGGGACCTGCTGGCGCTGCCGCGGACCGTATATCTTCCGGGGACCTGCTGGCGCTGCCGCGGCCCGTTGTATCGACCATCCACACCGGGACCTGCTGGCGCTGCCGCGACCCATACCACCTAACCACCAAGCTCGAGGATTGTGAGCTCATCATCATCTCATCCGAACTACCTGATTGGTAAATAGACTGTCCCGCTACCCCCTTCCCTACCTTGCGAGACTCTAATCGAGGGGACCCCTGAGTCCAGACCTCCTTGTACCATTTAACCGTACCTTAAATAAGTGCTTATAAAGAACACTGAACCTTATCCGTGTGTGATATCTGTCTGTGGGGGGGAAGTTACTTGTCTGTACGATCGCTGGAGACGGCTCTCCCCGGAGACCTCTCCTCCTGACCCCGGCCGACCCTCCCGGTCCATCTACCTTTTCTAACACCTGGCATCCAGGGTGGTAAGTACCAATTCCCTTGTTGTCCACAACTAATGTTACATACATATATGAGTGACGTGTGTGAGAATAAGATAAGATGTTTTAATGCTGTCCCAAGACCGTGCCACTGTAACAACGTGGATGATGCAATGCGACTTGCGAAAAATATTTGCGCATGATGGCCTTGACCTTGGATTTGCATGACACACTCTTCCCACTACAGTATGTGCAACAGTATGGAAGGTGTTGGGATAGTCAATCAAAATACACATCATTGATGTGTGCCATGCAGTGCAAGGTGGATTGATGATTGGCGTTGCAATGACCGCGTAGATTAAGTTTGCCACTGGAAATCCCACATAGGAATGTGAGCAAATACTCAGCAGGAAGGGTTGCAGGGGCATGGCGGTGTTTGCATGTTGAAGTATATCAAGGAGTGTGTCTGCCGAAGAGCAATGTTCAGAGTTAGTTCTTGGAGATGGGGAGCAACGTTGCCTGTTTGAGGTGTAGCGGAAGTGTGCCACAGGCCATATCTGCAAGGTAGGAAAAGGAGCAGACTCACAATCAGGTCCCTCTGGGGCGGGGGAACACGGCATAGGCCAGCTGGTTGGATCGCCGGGTCCTTTGATGTGCCATGGAAATACAGTTGGATGTTAAGGTATGTTTGCCCAGTGTTGTGCATTTCTGTGTGAGCCTGGGTGCACATCTTGAATGTGACTCTAGCTTTGATGTGGAGACAGTGGAGTGTGCGCAGGTGGTGGGAGGTGTGACAGGGTCCTGGCTGTGTGAGGATCAGTCCTGTGGTTGCATTTGAGATGTCCGGCAGCTTGCGGATGTGGTACATGTAAAATCTGTCATGGACTGTGGTGCCGTAGTAGGGTGAGCTACTGCACAGGGCATGAGTGAGTGTCTATGTGTGTTTGAGTAGGAGTCATTTGAGTGTCTGACATAGGAGGCAGAGTGTGTGGAAGCGCGATGATGAGACTGGATAGATCTTGCAATTATCTTGGACATCGGAGTCCATGATGGATTACATGTCGCGTGCTTTGGCCGTGTTGGCGTGTGGGTCCCCCATGCCGTGTGAGGAGCCTGTGTAATTACATGCGTGGAGGTTTTTGCGCATGATGGGTACTTCTCTTTTGTTTTTGCTCACTTGTATGCAGCTCTTTGACATTCATCCTGCAAGCTCTGCCATGGATTCGCAATACTTGTGTTTGCTGGAGTTGTGTGGGCTGGATGTGTCGAGGAGGAGTTGCCAGTCGTATGTCTATGATACGATGTTGAGTCCATAGCTAATCACGATTGTGGCGTGCGGAGACATGTATATGTGAAAGATTGTAGGTCTGAATGAGGATCTCTGGGGGACTCCATGGCTGGTTGCTGGAGGCTCCAAGACAACAGAGGGGTGTCTGACCCACACCTATGTACGTTGAGGAAGGAGCAGATCCAGTTGAGGGCCTTGTCTTGGATCCCTTTGTTGTGGAGTCTGCATATTGGTGGGCTTTGTGAGACAGTGCTGAATGCCGCTGCGATTGGTCAAGGATGTTGAGTAAAAAGGTTTTTTTTGCGCTCCGTGTGGATGAGGTGCCTTGATATTGCGTGAAACAACTCAGATGTGCAGCTCGGCCAGCAGGGATGTTTTGGCTGTGCAGCCTCTGCTTCCACATGTTTGTGTGTGGATGCCATTCAAAGTAGGCCCAGTCATGTCGCCAACATGAAGTCAACACCACAGGGATGTAGCATTGTTTGTCACTGTAACAATTCACATTGTGAATATGCCACGTTTGCTGGGGTTTCCTAACAACACCTATTTGTGTTTGTTCTCTCACAGATGGATGCCATCCGATCACCCAGGGGGACATTGACCGTTTCCGGGACCCACACGCCACTGGTGTGTAGTGACAAGAAATATTGGCATGTTGCGTGGTCATGAGTGTCTGTGCCAAATGCAGCACGTTGTTGATTAGCAGTATGGGTGTGTATCGCATGTCAATTGCCTATGATGTGCAGAGCTATTCATCCTTTCCGTACTGTGTCTAATATGGTAGTGTAAAGGGGTACAATGCATCTCATTCAGAGTTGTGAGTTTGTCCATCAACAGTCATTGATACACGTGTCAATGTATGTGCCTATTTCCGAGCAAATAATGCTGCCAACTAGGCATTTACACTGCAGTTGTGATGGCAATAGGCCACTAGCATTTACTCCCATGTTCATTTGCGCAGCCTAGTCAAGATGTCACACTTACATGCGGTACACTTGTAAATAAAGGGACCCCCTCTAAAGGCGTATGAGGTCTGGGAGCAAGAGGGGAAAACTGAACAACCAATTGAGAAACAACTCCCCTTAGACCTATATTTCTTTACTTGAGATTATATCTGAGCATGAGTTAATAACTACATGTAATCAATACATAATTTACACACATAAATATACAAATACATTATTTTTCTTTTTTTATAAGATATATTTTTTTTTTATTTGTTAATTTCCAATTAATGTTATTATATAACTGTTATAAATCAGTCTTCCTTATTATATAAAACAGTACGAATCATTTCATATTGTGAGAACAACCTTCATCCAAAAATAATATGTTATGTACAAGAAGAATTTTTTCTAAGCAAATATATCTAATATATACAAATAGCAACCCCCTACTCATGAAGACAAACAGTACTCATACACACTCATCACTCTGACTCATTCTCAATCACACAAAACACATACTCAATGGGTTCAAGGAGCATATAGATATAAAGACATCTCCAATGATTGGTTCAGATGGCAACAACCTAAATAGGTCTGGGCGCACGTGGTCTACGCGCGTATTGGTGGAATGACACAACTGTGGACCACCTTCATCAGGACCTCGCCCAACAAGGGTATAGTGTCTTCAAAATTATACAAAGAAGGGGTACTATTTGAAATTGGATAAAATATTCATAATCCAAGTCGATCCTAATAGGACGATTTAAGAGCACTAGTTCTTTTTCATCTAGGGCAGTTGCAAATTCTATTGACAAGGAATGATCAATTTCATTTCTATGAAGTGAGTAAAAGTGATGGACAATTCCTGTGCACCAATTCAATAAATGTTTATGTATACTCTGAAGTTTAAAAAAACTTTTTTGTTCCCCCACGGACTCGAATGCTAAGCCATGTATTTAATTGTGTGGATGGCAAGTAACTTATATTGGGCCCGATTCACAGAACTAACTTAAGACAAAATCCTAAACTTACTACCATTTTGGTATTCACAGAAGGCACTTACTCATTTTGGTATTCACAGAAGGCACTTACTCATTTCGGTATTCACAGAAGTTAGGAGTCCTAACTTTAGGACTCCTAAATGCCTTCTGTGAATACCGAAAGTCTTAAAATTAGGATTTTTCTCAGTTTAGTAGTAGTATAGTTAGGACTCCTAACTTTAGGACTCCTAAATGCCTTCTGTGAATACCGAAAGTCTTAAAATTAGGATTTTTCTCAATTTAGTAGTCCTAAGTTTAGGACTCCTAACTTTAGGACTCCTAAATGCCTTCTGTGAATACCGAAAGTCTTAAAATTAGGTTTTTTCTCTGAGAAAAATCCTAATTTTAAGGCTTTCGGTATTCACAGAAGGCATTTAGGAGTCCTAAAGTTAGGAGTCCTAAACTTAGGACTACTAAATTGAGAAAAATCCTAATTTTAAGACTTTCGGTATTCACAGAAGGCATTTAGGAGTCCTAAAGTTAGGAGTCCTAACTATACTACTACTAAACTGAGAAAAATCCTAATTTTAAGACTTTCGGTATTCACAGAAGGCATTTAGGAGTCCTAAACTTAGGACTCCTAACTTCTGTGAATACCGAAATGAGTAAGTGCCTTCTGTGAATACCAAAATGAGTAAGTGCCTTCTGTGAATACCAAAATGGTAGTAAGTTTAGGATTTTGTCTTAAGTTCGTTCTGTGAATCGGGCCCATAGACTTTTCAAGGGCTTTCTGGGCCAAAGACTCCATGTTCTGACCTCCTCTCTCGGTAGTCACATTTCTCTCGAATGCAACAGCGTCCCGTAAATAGAAATACATGCGGTAGACATCGTCCAAGGGGTGTGCAGTGGGTGTAGCATTGTGCACAATGAGGCAGTGATATTATGTCCGTACAAGGTCAGACATCTTGGCACAGTGTAACCTAAGGTATGCTGCATAGCACAGAAGCAGAAGTGGCAGGGTGTAGCTCAGATCCAATATTGTCAATGGTGTGTTACACAAACACATTCCATAGATGTGTACGTCAATTGAGAATTGATGTTTGTGCACTGCAATAGTGTTGACAGGCTATGTCCGTGTAGACATACTCTAACGTACCGCAAACTGTTACAATGGATTACACATTGTAATGGCACCCTGGGGTCATGAGGATTGTGTAATTGTTATGGCTAATGTGTACACACAGATCTTGTTGCCGCAGTCCTGATTAGCTAATCTATGTGACATCAAATGATGCAGAGCTAATGCATGGCCATGAAATGTGTTTTAAGTGATGTCACCAATTGTGTCAGATGAGTTGGTACACATGATCCTGATTCCAGCACGTCCACACGGTATTCCAGCACGTCCACACATACCGTGTGGACGTGCTGGAATCAGGATCATGTGTACCATGACATGACATGCAATGTGCTACATCACAACAATCTTTGACCAACACGTCCTGTGTTTGGCGATATGCCAGGAGATTATGCTTTGCTATCATTCTTGGCGACACTACTTGTGTCCTGCAACAGACTTGTACATGTTGTCACACATGCATATTGGTAGAAAGTGGCTAGGTATATACTGTTCCCAAATAGGTAAGGTGTGCACAGAGTCCACAGTCACCAGAGTTTGGGCAGAGGTTAAAGTTAGATATAACCTTACTCTATGAAGTGTTAGTTTGGTCAAGCAGTAAGGCCGTATCAGAGGACAGTGTAAAGCATTTGTTGTACACACTCAGTCAGCAGATGGTCTCACACACTCAATAACTGAACTCTAGGCCAATGTTTTTGATATAAAAATATATGTTTGTTTTATTTTATAACCAACAATAGGTATCAAAATATACTTCCTCAGATTGCAAGGGTTTAGCTACATACTTTGGCAATATGCAATTGACTTTGGTAGGTAATAGTTACAAGTTGTTGCAATAGGCAACACAATTTCAAACACAATAATACATTGAGCTCAATGTGAGTTTGAAGTGATTTGCAATAGCTTACTTTCAGGATTACTTTTCTAAGTCATGGACTGGATCCTATATTCAGTCCTGTGCAAGGTCTTGGAAACATGTGAGTATATCCGTTGTAGTTGCTGTTGTGATTTTCAGGCAATATTTTGCTATTTCCAAACTTGACACTAAGAAGAAATTTTACAGAGAAACTGGCAATGATTTCCTATGGTAGAAAATTGTGTTATTGGTAAGTACGGTTGTGAGTGCTTTTCAGGGTCAGTGCTGGGCACCAAGATCCAGCATTGGGATCTCTCCTAAAAGCAGTTGAGTTTTTCCATTTTTGTTAGTTGGTTGATTTTAGGTTTAAATCTTTTTATTAAAGTTTTCAACAGAGGGAGAAATGGTAGCAAACAGGTACGCTTCCCCCCGCCCCAACGGGGAGCGGGATAGACCGGGCTCGTCTCCGTCACAGCGAAACTCTCGGAGTGTCCATATCGTTCCCGCAAGGCCCAGAACCCGCCGCCCCAGAGCCCCTCCGCCCCCAACCTGAACCCCCAAGGAACCACCCTCCCCTCGGCCCTCCCCCCCCCCTTCCCCGTGAAAAGTGAAACAGAAGAGTGAAGTAGGAAAAAAGAAGAGTGAAATGAAGAACCGAGCCCGGGGTCAAAGGGACCGGTAGGCCGAGCACAAGAGGCCGCCCCTGGGCAATAGCCCACTCATGGGTGCTGAGCAGTATCCTCCTCCTCCGGGGCCGTGCTAAGCCGCAAGAGGCGTAGGTACCGGGGACAAGTCAGTTCCCTAAAGTCCTGGGCCAGAAGGGCCCGGAACGGCTGCCACAAGTCCGCAAAGGAGTCCCCCTTCCCAGCCAGCGTTAAAGAGATACGCTCCATCCCCAGGATGTGCCAAAGGCGGTGCAGCCACTCCAAGTGCGTAGGAACCCGGGGCGTGCTCCAGCAAGCTAGTAAACATTGCGGGGCCGCCCCCAGTGCTAAGGCTATCTGCTTCCCCCTACGGGACCTCAAAGGATAGGTAATGGCATTGGGGACCCCCAAAATGATGTAAGCAGGTAGTCTGGGCAGCTCCGTGTCGAAGTGTCTATCCACCTCATCCAGAATTTGTCACCAATACAGGGATATCAGGGGGCAGTCCCAAAGAATATGCGTCAGGGTGCCAGATTGACCGCACCCCCTCCAGCACACCGCGGCGCGGGAGCCGTCCATACGGTGCAAGCGCTCCAGCGTATAATACCAATAGGTCACCAATTTAGTGAACGTTTCCGTAAGCCCAGTATGTGTAGCCGTGTGCCGGGCCCTGTAGCAGCAACCCTCCCATTCCTTTGCGAGCAGATCTCTCCCTAGGTCCCTCTCCCAGCGCGCCCTTCCCGCGTGGTACGAGTGAGTTTGCGAGGAAAGGAGCATCTTGTAGAGGTCTGAGGTCAACTTTCGGTCCGAGGACCGTGTGATGAGCCAGCATTCAAACGCCGTGAGCAGACGTTGCGCCGCGCTTTTCTCCCGCGGCTGCGAGGCCCAGTGTTTGAGCTGAAGGTAACCAATCAGGTCCCTGGCCGGGACACCATAATAGGTGGCCAGCTGGGCCAGGGGAGCGACCCCACCCGCCCCGTACAAAACCCCCAGTGCTCTGCAGCCAGTGTAACGCCAACCCGGGAAAGAGGACTCCGGCTGCCCCGGCGGGAAATCAGAGTTCCCGAACAGAGGGGTCAGCGGCGAGGGAAAGGTCGTCAGCTCCTGCCGTTCTCCGGTCTGATCCCAGATCCGCACCACCGCCTGGGTCACCCACGAGGCATAAAGATTGGGGGGCCGCTGTTCCCGGCATAGAAACGGGATCGCAGCCAGGGAAGTCCCCGCCACCGCCCGGTCCTGGAACAGCCAGTGCTTTGCGGATTTGGGCCTCACCCATTCCACCAGGTAGCGGAGTTGGGTGGCTTGGAAGTAGAGCGCGAGATCGGGAACGCCGACACCACCCTGTTCCGGCGGGAGAGAGCTAAGCTGGCGCTTGAGGCACGGCTTCCTGCCCTGCCAAATGAACTGGGCTAAATCAGATTGGACCTTTCGGATCCAGCCCTTCGGTGGGTATATGGGGAGCGTGTGGAACACATACAGTATTTTGGGCAATATCGTCATTTTGATGGCCGCCACTCGCCCGAGCCATGAAAGCGGCAAACGGCGCCAGCGAAGGAGATCCTCTTTGACGGTGGCCCGGAGACGATCGTAATTCAGGGTCCGGATGCCCGGAATCGTAGGGGTCAGCTGCACCCCAAGATAGGGGACCGGTCCCGACGACCAAGGGACCGGATATTTCGCTCGCAGGTCTGCGACCACTCCCGGCGATAGAGAGAGGGACAGCGCCATTGATTTGGCAACGTTGACTTTGAAGCCGGATACCTCCCCGAACGCAGTAAGTTCCTCCAGGATCGCTCCCAGGGACGTCAGTGGCTCTCGGAAGGTCAGGAGGACATCGTCGGCGTAAAGGCAGATCGTATGGACATCCCCTCCAAACCGAATCCCAGAGATCCGGCCGTTGGATCGGATGTGCTGAGCAAGGGGCTCCATGTACATTGCGAAGAGCAACGGAGAGAGGGGACAACCCTGCCTGGTGCCCCGGTAGATCCGAAATGGCTCCAATGTGTGGTCATTAACTCGGACCGTGGCGTGTGGGCATCGGTAGCAATTGAGTATGCGCGCTCTCATCTTATCCCGTAGCCCGAACCGCTGCAGAACCGCTTCCAGGTAGGGCCAGTGCACACGGTCGAACGCCTTCTCGGCATCCACCGCCAGGAGGGCGTAGTCGGCCGGGAAGCGCGAGGCCTTCTCAATAAGATGCAGGACCCGTTTCGTGTGGTCGCTCGTTTGGCGGCCCGGAATGAAGCCCGCCTGATCCGGGTCTATAAGGTCGGGTAAATGCGGCGCGAGACGGGCCGCCAAGATCCCCATGTACAACTTAAGGTCCACGTTGAGAAGGGAGATCGGTCGGTAGGAGCCGCACTTTGTGCCCTCCTTCCCGGGCTTAGGGATCACCACTATCGCCGCTTCCAGCAGCGGGGAGGGCAGGTCTCCGAATTTGTCGAAGGAATTGAAGAGACGTGTAAGAATGGGGGCGACCAAAGGGCAGAACTGCTTATAGAACGTAGGTGTAAAGCCATCCGGGCCTGGGGACTTGCCTACCTGAGTCACGAAATGGCTGAGATCACCTCCTCCGGGCGAATGAGCGATTCAAGCAGCTCCGCCTGGGACGCCGAGAGGCCCGGTATTCGCGCGTGGTCCAGGTACGCGTCCAGCCCGCTGTCGTCGAGTATCTGCGCGTCGTAAAGCCGGGCATAGAAGTCCCAAAACATCGCGGCAATCTCGCCGTCGTCCGTGCGCAGGACCCCGCCTGAGTCCTCTATCGCCTTGACCCCTAATCTCACACGGCGCTCCCGCAGGCAACGGGCCAGAAGGCTACCGCATTTATCCCCACCCACGTAGTAGCTGTGCCGGAGGCGCAGTGCCGCATATTCCGCCCTGTCTCGATCCAACGCCTCCAGCTGTGCCCTCTGTGCCTTCAGCAGCCGCCAGACCCTCGGGGCCCCCGTGCGACTATGCATGCGCTCTAGTTCCCTGACCTTCTGCGCTAGCTCCGCGCGCTTCGCCTGGCGTTCTCTGTTCTCGGCCGCGGAGTGGGCGATAATGGCTCCACGGACCACCGCCTTCAGAGCAAGCCAGCATGTGGCCACGGCCGTATCCCCGTTATTGTTGAAGCGGAGGTACTCCTCGATGACCCCTCTGAGCTTCTTAACCACCAAGGGGCGAAGCAGGAGTGTGTCCCGCAGGCGCCACTGGCGGCGCCTCCCACCCAGGGGGGGAAGCCGCAGCGTCGTGACCACCGCTGCGTGATCCGACAGAGACGCCGCCAATATCTCCACCCCGGAGGTCTCCTGACAGAGAGCTCGGGTAGCCAGAAAGTAGTCCAGCCGCGCATAGGTGCCGTGCGCGCATGATGTATGCGTGTACTCCCGGGCTGAGGGATTGTACACCCGCCAGAGATCCACCATGTCCAATTCTTGGAGCGCCTCGCGGCCCTTCTGCGACAGAGCGCCCACCTGCCCCGAGCGCTGTGCCGACTGGTCCATCTCGTTATCGAAGACCAAATTCAGATCTCCCTCAAGCAGCAACCTCCGGTCCGGGGATGCCGACAGCTCTGTCAACGCCGCTTGGAGGAAACGCTCCGGGCCGTCATTAGGCGCATAAATTGAGCCCACCGTGAGTGAGTAGTCCCCCAAGTGGAATTGATACACAAGCAATCTACCTCTGACCTCCGCCACCCTGCGCATCGAAAGCCCCCTGAACCGTGGCGCGAGAAGGATCGCCACCCCCGCCCGCTTAGAAATGTCACAAGAAAAGAACTGTATGGGAAATGATCGGGACTGCAGCCGGTGCGTGTCCTGCAAGAGAAGGTGCGTTTCCTGGAGCAGGCAAAGCTCAGCCCCTGACTGCTCAAGAAGGGAGAGGATAGACCTACGTTTGATAGGATTGTTCAAGCCCCGGACATTAAGCGTGAGAACCTTAAGCGTTGTAGGAGGCATATCCACCCCTCAGAGAGTACCCGCTGTAGATGCGCGACCCTGTAGTGACCAAGATGCACCCCAGGCCATCCAACCACCCCCCCTCAAGCCCGGTACAGAAAAGAGAAGAAAAGGGAAGAAAAGACCGAGAAAAGAGAAAAAGCCCCACTAACCCCACGAACCCTCCCTCCCCCACCCCAACCATGGTGAACAAACCAGTAGTCCATCTTCCAAGGAAGAGCAGAAAGTCAAAAGTCAGTGGGGGCAACGTGGCTCACCAGGGCATCCCCTCCCCCCCACCCACCCGGCTGTGTACCCGCCAACGCCGCCCTAACTGGCCTAGCGGCCGCGTGAACAACAGAGAAAGAAAGCAATATAGGCACTTTCCGCAGGGAGCCCCCCTCAAGGGGCCGCGTCCTTCGGGGCCAGCGCCCCCGCCACCGAGGATATGGCGTCCTGACGACCCTGAGCGATCTCCTCTGGGGGCGGCCCCCGGCGCCTGGCCCCCCTGCGCCTTTGCTTCAACTGGGACCATCCAGGGCCCGGACCGCTGACTCTCTGGGAGCTCGGCGCAGGACCCTCCTCATCATCATTCGGGCAGTCAATGTCCAACAGCTTGCATGCCTCCGTCAGGGAGCGCAACTGGTACAACCGGTCGTTATGCCGGAAGATGAGACGGAATGGATGTCCCCAGGAGTACTTAATGTCCCGTTGACGGAGGGCCTCTGTGACAGGGCGGAAGGTCCGGCGTTTCTGGAGAGTCAGGGCCGCAAGGTCTTGGTAAAGCACCGGGAGGGTACCCTGAAAAGTGATGGGGTGTTGCGATCTCGCCCTCCTGAGGATCTCCTCCTTAGTGCCATAGTCCTGAAGACAGACCAGGATGTCGGCCGGCAGGGCGTTGTTCGGGCACGGGGGGCCCACCCGGTGGGCGCGATCCAGAGTGAGAGCCATCCCAGCCGGGCGCCCCAGGATCTGGTTGAAGAGCTCTCGCGTGAAGGCGAAGATATCCCCCGCCTCCGCGTTGTGTTTCACCCCGCGGATGCGGATATTGTTCCGCCTCGACCTGTTCTCCAAGTCTTCCAGGTGGGATTGAATGTCCACCTGCTGGTCGTGGAGCCTTATGAGATCCTGGTGTACCAGAGAGAGCACCGTGTCCTGAGCATCCACCCTGTCCTCCACTGCTTGTACTCTCTCTCCCACACCGTCCAGGTCCCTCCGCACCTCCCTGAGCTCTGCCGAGAGTTCCTGCTTCATGCTCTTAAGTTCCTCCCGCTGATCCGCGAACAGCGACAGTAGGAAGGCCCTGGTGACCGGTTCCGATCCTTCGTCCCCTCCTCGCGCCGACCGCAGCTCCTCCGTCGCAGCCTGGGCTGCGGGCCCCACCGCCGCCGCCCCTCCTTGGGGCTTGGCAAACAGTTCCTGCAGCGACTTACTCTGTGCCTTGTCCTTGCCCTTACCCCGCCATTGTGCTACGGGGCGCACCCCCGCGTCGACTCTCCAGGCCAGGCACCGGGGATCAGGTCGCTAAGTAGTCGGTTAGTCCCCCGGGGTCCAGTCACCGCAGCGGCACTCCCTCCAAAGGCCCAGGCCACCTCCGACAAGGTGCAACTGGCTGCCGCCCGTTCCGGGGGGGGGCTCAGCGGCCGGGGATCACCCTCGGTTCCCAGCAGCACCCCGGCGCCACGCCTCCACTCCTCCGGGTGCCCGCAGCTCTCCTCGGGTCTTCCGCGCCCCCAAGGGGCCTCCCCACCACCAGTCCTCTCCCCGTCTGGCCACGCTGCTCCTGTACTCATGGGTGGCGGCCCACCAAGGAGACCCCTGACTCCAGGGGGCGATTACTTGCGGCCAATGCTGCGCGACTCTTCACTGGGCCGCGGCCTGTCGTCTGCCGCCCCTGCTGCCAACGGGATCCTACTGCCCGGGGGGGCCCACACGAGGCCCGACAGGCCTGCCCCCGTCACCAGCGTCCCTGGTATCGCTCCTGCGCAGGCCCCCGCAGCCGTCCCCAGCCTCGATGAGGGTATCAGGTCTCCTTCCGCGCTCTCGCGCCTGTCCGGGCTGGCGTCCCACCTCACCTCTGTAGGCCTCTAGCGACCACGCGAGGTCACCGCCCCTGGCTTCTCCAGCTCCGGCCGCAGTCGCCGGTCCCCAACCGCAGCGGCCGCAGGGGCACAGCTCCGCCGTCACCCCGCTCCGTCCAGCCAGCCGATCTCCCACACACCACCCGGGCCGCCGCCGGGGCCGCAACACCTCTCCGCGAGGCCGGGGCTGCACCTCGCATCTCCAGGCCGCGGCCGACCGGAAGCTTCCCCCGCCGTTACGGGGGCCCCACTGCTCACGGGGCTCCCCCGGGGTCTCCACTCGCTCGCTGCTGTCACCCGCGCCGCCGGCGGTGCTGTGTGCCGAAAGCGGGGGTCAGAAACAGTCCCGCTTCAGCGCTAATTCTGGGCGGGCGAGGGAGAGACTGAAAGGCACGTCTCACCTCGCCGCCATCTTGGCCACGCCCCCCTAGTTGGTTGATTTTAAGCAAATATTTTAACTTTTAGAATCTCCACACTTAGAAGAAATTTCTAATGAAATCAATCAATGTTACCCTATGGAATACAATTGGGTTATCGGCTTTTTGGTAAGTACTCGACTGGCAGAGTTAAGGTTCTGGCCACAGACTCAGGGTTCCCCCAGGCTCAGGTTTGTACAGTTGTTACACTCTCTGTGGGACTGTGGCGGACGGGGTCAGAATGAGTTTGGCACGATGTTATCCTATGGGAGGCAGGGGGGCCTTGGTTGCTGGCTGCTGACTAGCAGGCCACACGGCTGTGGGAGCTGGGCTACTGGTCACTTGCTCAAGGCAAATGGGGAAGTAGGTAGGAGTAGAAGTTACACTGCCAGGGCCACTCGGGCAGGTGGGTGCAGGGTGCCTTTGACCCTTCGTGCGCTCAATGGATTGCAATGGGAAAGCTTCTGGGCAAACAAAGGCTGCAAGCTCGGGGTCGCAGTTTCTTCAAGTGCCCCCACCACTTTGGGAGTTAAATTGGGTAGTTGGAGGGTGGGTATGTCCCCAGGAGTCAGGCACAGGGGGCCGCAGTGCGCCGGGAGCTGGGGTGACTTTTGGTGTTGGTAAATCTTGCCCTCTGTTGATTGTGGTCGGGGGGGTCCCTGGATCTGAGGCGTCGAGGTGAGACCAGATTCGGGGTCACAGTCGCCGGGGGGGGGGGGGGGACGTCATCGGGGTATTTGTCCACTCCGACACAGACCAGGCTTGTCCAGTGCAGAGTGTGCAGGTTTTGCGGTTCCGGGATGATGCCAGGGGTTAGAAACTTGCTTTGAGCAGAGCTACTGCTCATGGGCCTCCCAGATGATCAGAGTCACAAGGTAGCCAGGTCCGCAGGGGTTTGTGAGGTTGCTGGCCACAAGTGGGTCTGGGCTGTGGCAGGAACAGGTTCAAGGGTCGACAGGCTGGTAGGGCTGGGGCCAAAGCACTTGGTGTCTTCCTCTTCTTAGCAGCTGCACGGCAGTTTCTTTCTTCTTGCTCTTCCTTGCTTTTTGGAAATCTGGCAAAGGAAGGTTCAGGGTGCCTCTAAATACTAGGTTTAGTTGCGTTACAGGTAGGTACAGGGCAGGGACCAATGGGTCCCTGCCCTGGGGTGGATACACACACTATCCTGCCACTCACCTGTGGGAGTGGGCCTGTAGCCTAGTCCTGATTGTGCAGGGCTTCACATCTTCAAGATGGAGAGCGCCCAGAGACGGGCTTCACCTCGCCTCCCCCACCTGAGGGTTGGTGTGGGCAGGCTGGAACATACCCTGTCCTTATTTTGTGTTTCCGGACAGTCTTCCCGCCAGAGTGGGTGTCAGAACAGGGTTTTGGGGGCAGTTTTCTGGGGACAGCAAGCGGCCTGCAGCAGCTCACAGAGTATGCATGCCTTTGAAGCTTCCCCCTGGCCATCCTGGGGGAGGAGACCTAGCACCTCGCCCAGCATGTGCATTGTTGCAGGCCCAGGAGAGCGGGGGCTCTACACCCTGGGGTCCAGCAACATGTCTGATGTGTGGCAGCCTAGGCACCCTCCCAACCAGACGTGGATTGTAGGTTAGTTGTCCAGGGTTTGCCAATTTTGAATGTTAGTGTTTTGGGAAGGAACATATGCCCTGGGCAACTGATTGGCAGGAGTCCAGGGCACACTCACTCAAAGTCCATTCAGAAGTTCCTCAAAAAGTGGGGGAATACCATGGATGAAAGATGGTACTTTCTCACACATATGTCATACATGTCGTGGGCTCAGAATTGGGATATTGCTAGACTGTGCTATCTGATTAATGTTGTCAGTGCAATTTGGCCCGTGTAATCTCGTGGGCCCCCTGTGCCCCTTCTTCACTACCTGACTCCGGTTGTCTCATCTGGGCCGTCATTGCAAGTGTTATTTAGTTTGCAACACTGTGCCCCCTTCTGATGGGTTTAGTTGTATTGCTCATTTACATTTCTTACCCTGTATTCAGACACGTGTTTTTCAAACCGCCTCCGCTCTCCCTGCCCGCCACAGTATCCCCTGGTGAGCCGCACAGCAACATGCACATTCGTACCACCCACATGCCAGGCTGATCCGCCCACCTCCCTTTCCACTTGCGTACATCCACGCCGGGTTTGCACAAAGTGCAGGAACATACTGGATCCGCGAACGCAACTACACACGTTGCCACTATGATGCTAGCACACTCAACGCTCTCAACATAGGACGGTCACACACCTGCTTCCTGCCCGGAACAGAACGCACACAAGGACACCTCTCCAGCCGGAACTGCATTGTCACCAGCATCGAATCTGCAAATCTACCCACTGTGTTGGAAGCCAACTACCTCAGATGCATTGTCCCCAACACCTGCCACAGATGCCAACACACAAGTGAACTCTGGGACCTACTCAACTCAACCTCCCCAGACATGGTCTCCATGACAGTGACCTAGGCTAATTGTACCCCTCCTCAGAACACTACCTCGCCATAGCCATCCTGTGCAGCTACAAGATCAATCACAGGGACTGCACCAACGGAGTAGGACTAGGAATTGTCATCCTCAACAGGAACACTCGCAGAGTCTCAACCAACAACGACAACATCCTCATCAACGCCAAACACATGCACGTCCAGATCCACCACCATCCCAAAACCACCCTCAGAGTAACCAGCGTCTACATAGCCTCCAGACCCCTAACACAGTTCTGCAACTCCATCACCAACTTTGTCAGTACACACGCCCTCACATCCACAGACTACATCCTTCACGTAGAGCTGAACTTCCACCTCGTGTACATTAACGGCACCGTATCCACCACCCTGACCGACACCTTGGCCAACCTCGGCCTCATACAACTTGTCACAACACCCACTCACCACAACAGCCACACGCTTGACCACATATTATCTGCAAGCTCCCACGTCTACTTTAACCACCCACCCAACCTCCACTGGAACAACCATCAACGCATCAACTTCGCATTCCATGAGGACAACACGCGCCATCACACCCAACAGATCCACTGGCACTGCTGGAGCAAAGTTACAGAAGTACAGCTAACCAGCAACCTTGCCTGGAGCACAACCACCGACACTGACTCCACCGCCCAGAACCTCAGACAAGGGATCGACAACTGCGCAAACACACTTGCCCAGATTAAGACACACTCCAACAGACACACCAGCAAGTAAGCCAGCTGGTTCAATGCAGAACACCAGGCCTCATTGCCAACCTGCCATGAGCTAGTGAAGAAATTGCTGCGTGAACAGACACTGGACAGCTACGCAACCCACAAAACGCCACACGCAGACACCATCACCTCATCAGATACGCAATTGGGCCTCCTTCAAAGACCGCATTGCCAACAACGCACACACCAGCTAAGTGCTCTTCAACCTAGTGAAAGAACTCTCCAAGACCAGCTCCAACACCAACACCATCCCACCTTTGCAAGACCTGTGTAACTCCTTTGTTACTTTCGTCCATCGCAAGGGTGCAGCCATCCACGACAGCTACAACGCCACGACTGCCACGAATAGCACTGAGACCTCCATCACCACGGATCCCATACGCACCAACCCCCTGCTCTCCTGGACCAACGTAAACACAAACACAATGCACATCTGGTACAACATCCACTCCGGATCAACGTCAGGCACATGCCCACACCACATCTGCTCCAAAGCCAGCCCCACCATTGCACCCCATTTCCAGATGAGCATCAACATCTCCCTCGTAAATTCAACATTGACGTAGAGGAAGCACGCGGATATCAACCCCTTACTCCACAAACATGAGACTGACCCCAAGGACCACCTGAACTTACGTCCCATCTCCCTGCTACCATTCATGTGAGGTGTGATTGCGAAGACCATCAACAGACAACTGACCCACTAACTCTATGGGAACAGCATCCAGGATCCTTCCCATTTGCGCTTCAGCTGCAACTCCTGCAGCAAACTGGACACATCTCCGCCACCAATGACATAATGCCACGGATGGACAAAAGTGAAAGAGCAGCACTCATTGACCAGTACCTGTAATTTGCCTTCAACACTGTCTTGCACTGCACACTATGCACACGCATACACGACAACGAGATCTGAGACAAGGCTCGTGACTGGACAAACTCCTTCCTCAACAGCAAAACCCAGTCCGCCCTCCTCCACCCTTCCTGCTCACAATCCACAGTAATCTTCTGCTGATTACCCCAGGGCTCATCCCTCACACAACATTGTTCTACATGTACATGTGACCACTCGCACACATTACCCGACTGCACAACCTCAACATCATCTCCTACGAGAACAGCAGCCAGCTGATCTTCTCCCTCACCATGGCCACCCTCACTTACACAACCATACACCATGTAGGACTGTAAGATGTTGCTGAGTGGACGAAGAACTGCCAACAGGAGATGAACATCAGGTAAGACAGAAATGCTCATCCTCGAATCCACCCCCTACGCATGAGACACCTTCTGGTGTGCGGCCGCCCTGGGAACAGATCCAGTACCAACCTACCACGCATGCAACATGGGGTTCAATATCAACTCTACTCTCTCCATGCCAAAGCAGGTAAACGCCGTCTCGTCCTCCTGCTTCATCACCCTCCAGATGCTTGTCAAGTTCAACAGGTGGCTTACCACCAAAACATGGGGAACAGTCACACAGGCACTCAGCAGCAGCAAGTTGGAATACGGTAACATCCTCTATGCAGGAGCCTCGGCCAAACTCTCATAACAACTTAGACGCATTAAAAACGCCTCTGCACGCCTGGTCCACAACATCCCTCGCTGACAGCACATAACACCCCACCTGTAAGACCTGCACTGGCTCACCGCCAACAAGTGTATCACCTCCATGCGCAGGAACCACGCACACAAGCCACTCCACAACTCCAGACATGCATACCTCAACAGACTACTCAGCTTCTGCACCCCAATCCATCAGGTGCGCTACGCTGACATTGCAATCGCCACAGTCCCCCGCATCTGGAAAGCTAACTCCTGCAGAAGATCATTATGCCACCTCAACGCAAAGAACTGGAACACTCTCCCCACCCTCCTGCGGCAGGCACAGCACATGCTGACATTAATGTGACTTCTCAAGAACGGGATTTCCAAGCAGTGGCAGGCTCCCCCCGCTCCTTGAGACACTCACGGGTTAGTGGTGCGCTTTAAAGATGTTGTCATAGGAAAATTATCTAGATTGCTTTTGCACATACACGGCCATCTCACTGCCTATCCGTGTCAGGTGACACATGTACATTGATTGGATTAGCCTTGCTGGACCTTCTTGTGAATTCACAGCCCCTTACTTATTGCCTTAGTTAAATACTTAATTGTTCATGGAAACACGCACCTGTGTGATTTAAGGGAATTTATTTACAAGACAAGGTTTTGTATGTACCAGAAGTGGCCCATAGGATATGGGATTGGCTGGATGCCCGTTGGAGTAGCAGTCCATTGTGAGTGACAGAGCCAGGGGAAGAGGCGGATTTTGCTGTGCCATTGTCAATGAACAAGAGGAGATTTGCTGTGGGTCAATGTGTGGGTCCACGCTGGGTGTTGATGGACGTCGGCAGACAGTGGAAGAGGAAGGGCAGTGAAATGATGTTATGTACAAACCGACAGGCCTTTGTACATCACTGCTAGCTGAACTTGCGTATCACCATGGTGGCAGTTTCATCCTCAGATTCGTCCGATGATGTGTCGTGTGTCTCACATGTGGGTGGTGGTATGGTGGGAGCAGCACTGTGAGGCACAGACATCAGGGTGCGGAGCTGAGGATGGGGATGCGCAAGCAGCAGATGTCGCAAGACCGTGGGGAGGTAAAGATGTCATGTGGAGAAGCATGGCCTGCCATGTCTGTTCCAGATTACTCTGGTGTTGAGCCGTGGCAGCCAGCTGTTGGAGCTTCCTCCGCTCCCTGGACTCCATTACCGTCAGGATAATGCAGCAAAGACACTGCTGGCGCTATCCTGCCGGGACAGTGTGTCCGTTCTCCGGATCAGGACCCCAGCAATGTCATCCAGTGAGCGTTGGATGTTATTGAGGGATGTGTGGATGTCTGTCATCCTCGCCATGTTGCTATTGAGGCGATTCAGACACCCACTGAGCTCCTCAAACTTGGCTGCCAGGCTCTCCAAGCCCACCCGCACAAAGTCCCGTGTCTCGCGTTGGACCTCCAGCACCATGGTGTGAAAGGCCGCATATGTGTTGGCTGGGTCCTGGGAGGCAGCTGTGGTGGGAGGTGCTTGCTGCTGGGTGGTTTGTGCAGGGGGTGGGCTGGACGCAATGCTGGTGGGTAGCCCTGCTACTGGAGTTGGTGTTGCGAAGGAGACGCTGAAACACGTCCACATTGATGGTTGGTGTTTGGGACAAGTCATCGTGGTGGAGTGAGTCATCCAGCTGTCCAGGAGGGGTTGTCGCTCCCTCTGAAATGTTCATGGGAGATACAGTTTAACAGTGGTATCCATGTATGGGCATGCATTATTTGACTTAACAATCAGACTGAGGGAGACTGTACATTATAGATATTTTGAACAATATGCATGCTAGTTTCTGGATGGTGATTATTTCAGAGACATCACGAATGTGTGGGTGTACTTGTACGTTGTAATCTCACAAGTTGCCTAGGTGAGAAATGTGTCTTGACAGTGTTTACACACAAATGCTACCTGTTGTCTCCTGGTTTGTGTTATGTGACTGATGCGGTCCGCAACACCTATTAGGCAATGTTGATGTACTCCGATTAGTATGTGTGTACACTGCATTGTGTGATAGTGGCACCTGCTGCCTTTGTTTAGCTGCCCCTTGTCCCTTTCATGAAATGGGCCTTTGACTTATGTGTATGGACAATGCAGACATGTGGAAATCTGTGTGGATTGTGTGTCCTTGTCAGAGTTGTGACACTTGTGCATAGTAGGTCATCAAGTGTCTTGTTCACATCAGGGGTTGTGTGTACATAAGTTTGTGCCAGGGTGTGACATGCTCCCTTGAGGATGAGTTCCACACTCTGCAACATCAGTGAGGTGTCCTGCACCATGTGAATCTCTTTGTCCTGCAGGCATGCTATCCATCATGCCCTATCACATGCATTATCATTGTGGCTAAAGGAGTTGCAGCTTTGCAGGGGCTTGCACATGTGCATGTGCTTAGTGTGCTATTAGTGATGTGTGATGAGTGCCCACTTTTGGCAAATTGGCAATGGGAGCCTACTTGGGGGCATGTTATCATGGACATCCATGGTGTTATCGGCGCTTTAACAGCAGGAGACTTCCGCTACAAGCGGCAAAGATGTTCTTTGAAATATGCCGCCTAGATTTCCAGGATAATCACATGTTCTGGTGTGAACATGGGCTTTGATTTGAATTCTCAGCTGCATGTTATCAGGCACATTATCACCACTTTGGTGGCAGTTTCATGCCGCTGAAGTGGCGATAATTTTAAGAACGTCCTTGATTATATACGCCGTGTTTTTTCTACAAAGCTGCACTGTGTAGGACACATGTGCCTCGAAGTCGCTTTGGCTCCTTGCGATTTGTGTTGTGTGCATTGCGTCTGTCATGTTTAATCTTGCTTCCTGCACTTCTTTTGGATTACCCTTTGTATGGCAAATGTTGTTGCTGTCTGAGCAAACAGTGTCCACACCCATTACCCACAGATTTGGTCCCACATGTGGAGTGTGTGTGACAGTGGTGGGCCGTTTTGTGCATCATACCAAGCGCTGACCTTCTAAACTCTGCTTGTGCGCTTTGATTTTAGAAGGGGGGCTACATACTCCATGCAGCGATCACAGCGGATATTTGTGCACATTGTAAAGGGGACCAAGCAGGACCTGAGCTTTCTTTAGGGTGCCAATACATATTGACAGCATCTGTGAAGTTTAAGGCAGTCACATGCCTGTACATGCGCATGGGTCTTGTGGAGCTGCCCCCTTTGGACATTCTTAATTGAAATGGTAGGTAGATGTAGGGAGAGAGATACCGGAAAGGGCTTGTGCTGAGATTGTAGAGTAAGCATGGAGGTGCAGCAGGCACCCCCGCATCCAAAGGCTTATTTTTAATGTTTTACATCGCCTTACCTCACACCGGCAAAAAGTCAATGCATGTTTATACACTGACTCATAGGCATGCACAAGGGTTCAGGGAGAGGGGGCAAACTTCCCTCACATGATTTGGGTGTGACCACTTTAGGCTACTTATTTGACTGTAGTGATAACACTATTGAAGGTGTTGACAGACAGGGAGGTAGATCTGTTGTAGGGCGCTTGTATCCTACATTGCTTCCCACACACGGCTCAAAGTGGGCTTGCCGCAAGTTTATGGATAGGGGATTATTAGTGGCCATGAGGGGATATTACGATGCACTGGAAGGCAAGTGGGGACACGAGTTTAGATCAATGGGAGTGCAAGTTCACCAAATGGGCAGAGTGTGATGGGATAGTTAGGCTACTACTGGTCAAGGATACAGTGAGCAAGGGATCACTTGAGACGGCTAGGGCATGGGACCATTCTTTGGACCATTGGTGGACGAAGACAGCGAGAGCGATGTCAACACTGAGCCAGGTGAGCTGGTACCAGGCTGGGGCCTTTATAGCCCGTAGATATGACCATTCGACACCATTGTGGACATGCATGATGAGCGAATCTAAAGCGGCAGCCTGTATATTGTGTTTTTAGTGTTTCCCTTCTGGATACCACAGATTACGCACTGCTAAGGCTATCAAGGAGTACAGAGCAACATGGGTAGTGACATGCCTTGAGGGATTGTGAAATGGACTTTCGTATGGATTTGTGCTGGTGATGTTTGTTTATATGGCCTGTGTTGTAAATTGGTTGTTATACCCCTTTTTACATGGTTCTTAATATTAAAGGTAGTAAAGGAGACATGTCATAGTAACAAGCCAAGGATCCTATGCTCAGAAAATTGAACACCATAGTGAGGGTAGAGGGACTATGGAACATATTCTCAGGGTCAGCGTTAAAATGATCGCGGCTTTAGCGGCAGGTAACTGCCACTAGAGCGTCTGTGTTGGGCTTGATGATAGGCCCTGGTGAATTCCAATAGAAGTACATGTTCTGGTGGGAACATGGGCTTCTATGGGAATTCACAGGGGCATATTATCAAGCCCATTGCCGCCACTTTAGTGGCAATTTCCTGCCGCTAAGGCAGCGATAATTTCAACGCTGATCTTGGTAATATGTCCCTAGGTTGGCGCAATTGTTAGATTTGAAGATCTAGCTTTCGCAGACATGAGAGTTTTTAAATTTGCAAGAGAAAATAGTACATGCCATGCGTTGACGTGGGGCGGGAGTGGGTGGTGGGTATTATGGACAGGGATATGTATGAATGCAGGTAAGTTGCCTTTGGATGACTGAATGGATTTCATGGAGCGCCCTAAATCGCATTTTGCAATGGAGGGCACACGACTAAGGGGCAAATTATCAGGGACGGCATTACAAATGATCGGCACTTGAGCGGCAGAGAACTGCCGCTTAAGCAGCGATAATGGTCTTGACAATATGCCCTGGGGAATTCCAATAGAAGTCCATGTTCTGGTGTGAACATGGGCTTCTATTGGAATTCTCCAGGGCATATTATCAAGACCATTATCGCCGCTTTAGTGGCAGTTTTCTGCCGCTCAAGAGGCTATTATTTTAACGCCGTCCTTGGTAATATGCCCCATAATCCGTATTTTTGGTGTGACATTGCATGTGTTGTCGGTATGCAGAGTCACTCATTACTTTCTCATCTTGCTGTACACAGTGCTGCATAGCATGTACAGGCAAGGGGGCATTTTTGTAGTACAGGCATGAGGTTGTCACAATGTCCCCCTTGCCTCATCACCACACTTATCCAGCTCTTCTTCAGAAGTCCGCAACTCCCATGTGCCAAAATGAGTATGCAGTGTGAATGTGACTGGTCACGTGCATGAGTAAGCATGCCAGCGACAGGCTCAGCACACCTGCAACATTGCACATGTGACTGGCTCGTGTGCAAGGTTGTGTGTGGCCCTCCAAGTCACACTTGTTGGCCACGCACATCCTTGCACACAAGTCAGCCACATATGTTATTTTGCAGGTGTGCTGATCTTGCTGTTGGCATGCTTACACGTGCACGTGATCAGTCACATTCACACTGCATACTCATTTTGGCACATGTGAGTTGCGGCCTTGAGGAGATGATTTGGATATGGGTTGTGATGGTGCAAGGGGTGCATTTTGGCAGCATGCTGAGTCTCTACGTGATGTGGCATTTTGGTATGTGATGTGGCACTTATTTTGTGGTCTGATGATGTAGCTAGACTGTGTTTTTCTGACGTTTCAGTGCACATTTCAATGTCAGTGTGTCCATCAAAGTATGTCTAGCAATGTTTATGTGTGTCCATGCCACCATGCACAGGGCTCTCTGGGACCTGAACCACAGTAATTGTGGCTATGCAATGCTATTTATTGTACATGTGTGCCATTGTGGCCATCCACCCCCGTCCACCCACTCCATAGTTTGTACTCACCCTGTGGTTGTGTCTGTTGACCTGCACGGTGTCCCGACCCGGTACTCCAACCAACGTCTCCTCAGTGATGACTTGCGCCACCATTTCCTCCTGCTCATCCAGCTCCAGCTGCAGCACGGGGCTACAACCTCTGGTGGCCATGGCTGCCCTCCGGTTGGCGGCCATCTTCTCCTTGGTGTTCTTCTTGCTGTCGTTGCAGCGCTTTTTTACCTCCTCCACGGTCCTCCTCTTCCTCTCTCCCACAGCATTGACCTGATCTGTGATCTCCTCCCAGGTGTGTTTCTTTCGGGACAATGGCACTGTCCTCCGTATAAACAGGTCCTGCTGGTGTTCAGCCACCAGGCTATACGGGACCTTATTATCCTGGTGGCTAAACAGCTCCTGCTGGTGTTCAGCCACCAGGCTATACAGGACCTTATTATCCTGGTGGCTGAACCTGGGGTTCCTCCTCCTCTTTTCCTTCCCCTGGCTCTCTCCCTGCTCCTCCTGGCTGGCTGTGGGGTTCGCTGTAGTCTCTGTGCTTGGCCCCGCTTCCTCCATGTCTCTGGTCTGTGGAATCCATTTTTTTGTATTTTTTTTTGCCTGCTTTGGGGCCTTTTATAGTGCATTTTCCTGCTTGCTGCGTGCAAAATGCAGGCCTGTTGTCAATTGTCAGGCTGATTTTGGAGATAATTTGCTTATTTCTACTTTTCGCGGCTTAGCGTGCGTTTTTTTATGGCCGGCGCTAAGATTTATCGCCATCCATAGGCGCCGGAACTGATTGTTATCGCTGGCTAGCGGCGCCTTGTTAATACGTCGCTACGGCGGCGATAAAAAAAAAGACTTTGCCGGTGATAAGATTTTTAGCGCTAAAAGTGCTTAGCGATAATTATCGCTATTTGTTGTTGATATGCCCCATAGACCGCTGTTACTGTGGTAATTTTTTGTGAACTGTTCCTTATTTCCGGTTAATACAGATTTGTAGCGCTTCTCTGCTCTTTTAAAGACTTTTTGTTAAAATGCTCTCTTCTACCCCCACCCCAACTTTTTTAATGATATTGCACAGCAGTGCACCTTTAAAACAAGCATTGGCGAAGCCAATAGTTCTTGCCTGTACAAGAACTATTGGCTTTGGCCATGTGTTTTTGCCATGTTGTACATCAATGTGGCTGCTGTTCAACATTGCTAAAAGTTAGTGGTATGGAGTGCCCTAGAGTGGAGTGCGGGGGACATAGCGTGTCATAGACTGTATTTGTTGGAGTAGAGTGTTGTAGAGTTGAGTGGGGACATAGAGTGCCATAGAGTTGAGAAGAGTTCAGTGGCAGAGAGTGTTGTAGAGTGTAGTGTGATAGAATGTAGTGGCTAGAGTGGAGTGGTGTGGAGAGGGGTGGAATTGGATGGAGTTGGATGGAATGGATTGGGGTGTTATGTTGGATAGGATTGAGTGGAGTGGGGTGGATTGGAGAGGGCGGACTGGATGGATTGGAGTGGGGTGGATTGAAATTTGGTGAGGTGGATTGAGGTGGACTGGAGTGGGGTGGATTAGATTGGTTTGTGTGGGGTGGATTGGATTGGGGTGGGGTGGGTTACAGTAGAGCGGTTTGGAGTGGGAGGAATTAAAGTGGAGTGGATGGGCTGGATTGGACTGGGCTGTAGGTGGCTGAATTAGATTGAGTGTGGTGGACTGCATTGGAGTGGGGTGGACTGGAGTGGGGTGGATTGGACTGGAGCGAGGTGGGTTGTATTGGAGTTTGATGGGCTGGATTTATTGGACAGAGTGGTGTAGACGTACCTGGGATGAGGTGGATTGGCTTGAGGTAGAGTGAGGTGGACTGGGATAGAGTGAGGTGGATTGGGGTAGAGAGGGCTGTATTGGACTGCAGTGGAGTTTGGTCTACTTTAGTGGGTGGACTGGATAGGGTGGATATAATTGTAGTGGGGTGGATTTGGGTGGAGTGCATTGGATTGGGGTGGTGTGGACGGTATTGGAGTGAGGTGGATTGGATCAAGCGGGGTAGATTGGTTTGGGGTGGACTGGATTGAGGTGGGTGGACTGGATTGGGGTGGGGTGGGTTGGAGGGGGTGTAGGGATTTAACTGGAGTAGATTGGATTTGGCTGGATTGGGGCAGATTGGATTGGTGTAGCGTGGATTGGATTGGAGTGAGGAGAACTGGATTAGAGTGGGGTGGATTGGATTGAATTGGGGTGAGGTGGATTGGTTTGGGGTGGACTGGATTGAGGTGGATTGGGGTGGGTGGACTGGATTGGGGTGGGGTGGGTTGGAGGGGCTGTAGGGATTTAACTGGAGTAGATTGGATTTGGCTGGATTGGGGCAGATTGGATTGGTGTAGCGTGGATTGGATTGGAGTGAGGAGAACTGGATTAGAGTGGGGTGGATTGGATTGAATTGGGGTGAGGTGGATTTGATGGGGTGAGTGGATTGGATAGGAGCGGGGTGGATTGGTTTGGAGTGGGGCGGACTGTTTTGAATGGAGTGGGGTGGATTGTTTTGGACTGAAGTGGGCAGATTGTTTCGGATTGGAGTGGGGCAGATTGTTTTGGATTGGAGTGGGTTAGATTGTTTTCGATTAAAGTGGGTCAGATTGGAGGGGGCGGATTTTTGTTTGAGACTGTAGTGCAGCAGATTGTTTTGGATTGGAGTGGGACAAGATTGTTTTAGACTGGAGTGGGGCAGATTGTTTTGGATTGGAATGGGTCTGACTGGAGCGGGGCACATAGATTTGGATTGGAGTGGGACAGATTGTTTTGGATTGGAGTGGGACAGATTGTTTTAGACTGGAGTGGGGCAGATTGTTTTGGATTGGAATGGGTCTGACTGGAGTGGGGCGCATAGATTTGGATTGGAGTGGGGCTGATTGTTTTGGATTGGAGTGGGACAGATTGTTTTGGATTGGAGTGGGTTAGATTGTTTTCGATTACAGTGGGGCAGATTGGAGGGGGCGGATTTTTGTTTGAGACTGTAGTGCAGCAGATTGTTTTGGATTGGAGTGGGACAGATTGTTTGGGATTGGAGTGGGGCAGATTGTTTTGGATTGGAATGGGGCTGACTGGAGTGGGGCACATAGATTTGGATTGGAGTGGGGCAGAGTGTTTTGCATTGGAGTGGGACAGATGGTTTTGGATTGGAGTGGGTTAGATTGTTTTCGATAAAAGTGTGGCAGATTGGAGGGGGGCAGATTTTTGTTTGGGACTGTAGTGCAGCAGATTGTTTTGTATTGGAGAGGGTTAGATTGTTTTGGATTAAAGTGGGGCAGATTGGAGGGGGGCAGATCTTTGTTTGGGACTGTAGTTTGGCAGATTGCTTTGGATGGGAGTCGGGCAGATTGTTTGGATTGAGTGGGACAAATTTTTATTTTTTATTGAGATACAAAAATTGCAATAAAATACATCAATTCATAATAGTCGTACACCAAAATTCACATGTAAGAGACATTTCATCACAAAGTTAATCCAGGAGCAAACAAAAGCAGAAAAGAAACAATGAAACCCTCCACATGTCATAAATACACCAGTCAATTCTAGGCAGCTTCCTTTCTGATTTAGCCTACAAAAAGTGCATCAAATGTTAGATGTACAAAGAAGCAATACGGTGCTATCCAGATTTTTTAGCCTACCCCTAGGCTTTGTCCGTAAATCACCCCCAAAGTTTGTTACATTTCTTAATCCCAACATTACGCATTGCACATAGCTGCTGCTTATGTCTAACATTTTTCATTTTTTGCATCCATTCTCCTTTTGAGGGGGTCAGCTGTGTCCCCCATTTTTGAAGTAATAAAGATCTGACCACTGCTGATGCCACATATAATAATTTCACAAATTTACTGGTTATACCGGAGGCTGGATCGTACCCCAGAATTTTCCACCAGATAGTGGAAGCTAGTTTCACCTGCCAGTCGTTCTCCAAATACTGGAATATTCCATTCCAGAATTCCTGAATAAGGGGGCTCAGACTTATTACATGTACCCAATTTGCTACAGCCCTCGAGATATATCGTAAACTAGAGGCAGATTGTTTTGAATTGGAGTAGGGCAGACTGTATTGGATTGGAGTGGGACAAGTTGGAGTGGGGCCGATTAGAGCGAGGCAAATTGTTTTAGATTGGAGTGGGGCAGGTTGCTTTGTATTAGAGTGGAGCGAAATGGAGAGGGGCAGATTGTTTTAGAGTGGGGTTGGATGTTTTGGATTGGAGTGGGGCAGATTGATTTGGATTGGAGTGGGGCATATTGGAGTGGGGCAGATTTTTTTGGATTGGAGTGGGGCACATTGAAGTGGTGCAGATTATTTTGGATTGGAGTGGATGGGTTGGGTAGAAGGATTGGAGCGTGGTGGATTGGAGAGGAATGGATTCGGGTGAGTTGTTTGGAATGGTCTGGGGTGGATTGGATTGAGTGGAGCAGATTGGTGAGGTGGGGTGGATTGACGTGGATTGGAGGGGGGAAGATTTGAGTGGGGTGGGGCAGTGTACTGCACGATTATGTGTTAAAACATATTTTCAAAAATTACACTTAAGAAAGAAACAATGTTGCTTTGCAATAAGATAACACTCATCTTTTTAGAACAGCGCCCACGAGCAAAAACAAAAGAAAACATGAATGCAAAGTGAGAAAAGAAGACAAATAAAAGAAAGTTAACTATAGAAAATAAACATTTGCTGTTTTGTTTGTCCTGCTTGACATATTTTTCCCAGTCACACATCTTTTGTTTACAGGGCACTAAAAGTTAAAAAGAACAAAATAGTACCTCAATCATATCGGCAGCAGCGGATAGGCACTGATTAAGTTGAATCAATCAGTGCTTGGCCCCTGCTCCACAGACAGGAACAGAAATGATGTTAGGCCTGCCTTAACAAATTACGAGGCTGTAAAGAAGAGTGTCATGCAAGGCAACAAATGGAAATCAACGGGCGGGCTCCAAGCCCTTTTTTGTATACAACAGTGTCCCGCAAGCGAGAGGCATGCTCTCGCAGACTCGACCCTAAAAAGTAGATCCTAAATTTGAATAGTTGAAGTATACAAGTCCGCCAATCAAAAGGATGGTAAAGAGGATATGCTCCGATGGGAGACACAATCAAACAGGAGGAAGTTAAGCCATTGCATAAGAGGGAGGAAAATATGAGCGACCATAAATTCAACCAATGGTAAGCGATGGGCTGACTATGTTTTTGTTGAGGTCAATACAAGGCTTTCGCCTACAGAATGCTAAATGCTCTCCGGTAGGCGAGACCTACAAATGACCCTCATTCATAGTATGTGAAACAAGGGCTCTCTATCCTACAACTTTTATTCCTGCCAGATTCAAGGAGCCTTGAGTTGGTCTAGAAATATCTAGAAGGCGTGGAAAAATATAGATCCTTTGCTTGTTTCAATAATTTGCTGATCAATAGCTTGGAAAAGCAGTTCAGATGCCCATCGATGTTTGTCTTGTGATCATTGGTTTGCTGTATATATTTTTGTCACAAATAACGTTTGGTATTATGTATGTGTTGTATATATTGTCTCACAAAAGAAATGGTTCTAAATCACGCATACAAATGTGTTGCAATTGTGTGATTTACTAATGTGGTGTTTCCTTTTAAAAGACAGGTCCAATTGATTTATGAAGGCCTTTTTGACTTATCAAAACTAAGCAGAATAAATGCTCAAATACCTCAGAATTAGTGGTCTCAGGTTTATCAGGAGTATTGAAAATAAACCTCCCTTGACATCTTTCTGTGATTTCACCAGAGTTTACAGGCAGCAAGATCGCGCAAGAGATGTGTATCATTCCGTAGCATAACCAGTGTCTCACGGGACCTTGCGCAAAGAAGGAAATCGGCCCTCTGGCTGCTGTTTAAGCTGTGAAACACAGCAATAATCGTGGTTCAGAGGGACACTTGGGCCTCTGAGCATGGGTGCCACTGCACCTGCTGCACCAATGGAAGCTACACCCCTGGTACTTTTCAGGGTAGAGGCATTAAATACTGGCTGCTCTCCGAAAAATCACAGTAAATTGCAGGATTTTCACCAGTGCCTTGGAGTTGTGTATTATCTACTTTGCCTCAAAAATCATTGCTTGAGGATTTATTATCAGCTGTGAGAGGCCCCAAATGTAAAACGTGTAGCCAGAAACCACAATACTTTTACCCTGTTAGACTGGGTGAGACCTACGGACAGACACTCGTGTTCCCTGGCTGGTACGAAGCCCACATTCATAAAAGGGGGAACATAATTGACACCTTTCTTCTGAAAACGTATAATAGTTTTGTTTTGCGATTACCAAAAAGCACAAAATGTACACAGGATTTACAAAGCAGGACTAGATGCAAAAAGGAATTGACACTTACTGGGCATTACACAACGTCTGTGCTCTATCCGTCTTCTCTCCGGGAACAGCACTAAACGGAGAAGAATAAACACTACAAGTACCAGAATGCTTTGGGGCCCAGCAACTGTGGATAGCATAGGAAACAGGCAATATGTTAAGTGCTGTGCTCTCAGCACAATAAGAATTTCGGGGCATATTATCAAGAAACGTCTTTAAGAATTCCCATAGAAGCCCATGTTCTGGTGTGAACATGGGCTTCTATTGGAATTCTCTGCGGCATATTATCAAGCCCATTATCGCCGCTTTAGCGGCAGTTTTCTGCCTCTAAAGCTGTGATAATTTTAACGCCGTGCTTGATAATATGCCCCTTCATTCGGATGGAGGTGAGCAGACGGTTCATAGTGGTGATGATATCCAGGGGACCCCAGGCGAGTATTCACACAATCTCCGAGCTAGGCTGGTGCTGTGCACACCTAAGGATGAGGTTTGAAGTGGTTGGTAGGGCCCCACCCTGGCATCCATTGGAAGTCTTTGGTCCTCTCGCCTCTCCCTTACTCTCCATGCAAGTGCAAACTTAATGTTAGATCCCTAAATGTTGAATGTAAGTGGATACACCCAGCTCCTGGTCAAGGATTTAAATCCACGGGCAAAGTGACATGTTGCCGTTTGGGCGTGCCTATTAACCTAGAAAGGGGATTTCTTGTTCCATTTAACACCCTCTTAGGATCATTTGAGGCGCTGCTGAGCTAGAAGCTGCCAGCTTGTCTTCAATACAATACTAGTCCCGGATGCGACAAAAAGAAGAACAAGCATTTGCAATGCAATAGGTCTCGCATTTACGCGAGTTTGAGCTATTGATATTGCTAATAACAATGCCTTTTATTTTTGTTAACGTTTTCAAAACATAAATAAGTCATTGTCATTTACAATATCAATAGCATAAAGTCGTGCAAATACGAGACCTATTTGCATTGCAAATGTTTGTTTAAGATTCTTGGCAGAGAATAAGGTACTTTCAAGGTTAGGAAAAGGGTCTCTGTACACTGGTGTTTTACAAAGCTTTTGGTATTAAAGTTTATTGGACCTGAGACATCTTCCATGTGGTTATTTGGTTTGTCTCTATTAGTAAAGATGTAGGCAAGGAAAATGGACTCCCGAGTAGTGCCTGAATTACTTGCATGTAATCTTCATTACTCATATTCTTTCTCAACACAGTCCCTGCATTTCAACTGCCCTCCCCTTGCGTACTCCAAGGATTCGGACCCCAAGTCTTGGGGATCTTCAGGTAGTAAAGAATATATTCTAGTCTACTATGCAGCCTACACAATGCAGTAGACACAGCACGTTTCTTTCAGTAGTGGTACCAAACAGGTTTCCTTCACAGAAGATCACCTTCGTCATTGAAGCCTCTGTGGAGGAAGAGTAGGACTAATAAATAATCAAGGTAGGAGTTGAGCACCTGCAGACACTTCTAAATATCATTGTAAGCATCCAAGAACGTGCATGCCTACAAACGTTTGACTCTCTACGAACTAAACTCTAAAGTGATCTAAATACCTAATGGTGAGACCCTTATTTAATTGAATTAATATTCATGATGCTGCAAAGAGAAATATTTTTCAGACATTGAAGAATTTACCTAAAAAGTATTTGTTCTTTCTGGAATCAACATAAGATGTATAAGGAACTTGAGGAGGTCTAGGACAGAAGTACAACATGTTTTTGTGGCTACAAACCCTGCAATTCACAAAATCACAGATAACAACAACAAAATGAAATTTCGGAATATACTAAACCCCTTTTGCAGCTCAGGAAACTCGAACCAAAATGCAAAAGGAGTTTACTGACATTTTGGTATACCATTATGAAGGGGCATGAAATGGGCCTCCTTTCTCGTATGAACTTCAATGAGATGCATAAATGTTTTGGGACAGAAATCGAATTTTGCAAACCAGTGATTAGTTAAAAACTCCTCAAAGGAAGTGATAACCCAGTGGACCTTACTGTCTACCTCCAACCCCCCACGCCACCAGTGTGTTCCAGATGGGTTAAAGCAGCACAACCCCTGTGTTGGAAGCCAATAGTGGGCGAAGGGGTCAAAACTAGTTTCCTGGGTATTTATCATTCGTTAAGCAAGGTATTCTGCGACTCCCTGCGACAGGATATTTTGCAGCAGAACGTATTAGTACATTAGTTGCGCCGTAAACTTACAGGCAAATACCAAGAGTTGGTGTGCAAATTTAAGTTGGGCCACTAGTTTTTAAGCCTAATTATGCATTGGCCATCAGAATGTTATTGTTGAAGCGGTGTCTGTTTGGTATTTGGGTCTGGTAGTTGATCACGTGTTAAAAATAATTAGTTCGCTTCTGAAAGTTTACAGCAAAACCTCAGCTTAATACATTGTATCTTCTACACCCCTCTCCGTACCCATGCAAGCATTTGCTATGTACAACATAAAATATATGAATATTACCTCTTGATTTTTTGAAGTGCGGTATTATTGTTAATTATTTTGGGTTTCATTATTTTTATTCCAAAGTGGGACGCATGTCGCTCAGGATCGTCATTTATAAATGTCTGGAAATTACACCATTTAATTGCTAATAAGTATTATTGAAATATCAAAGTGCATGTCTATCTGCTGTTATTTTATAACATGTCAGTCCTTCAAATCTCATCAGGGATGTAGGGCCATTACAGAATCCATTTCTAATCCACAGGTGAGCACTGGTCCCACCATATATGGAGGAATACAAGAAGGCACCCAGCGTACTTTGCACTCCCATTTCTGCAACATAAGTTCAACGGTTATTTTTGACCCGGGATAGTTTTTTCTTGTCTTGCTGATATTACACTTTAAAAGTAAAAACATATTTGCTTGGGATTTAGCAAAAAAATCACATGCAGCTGCACTTAAAGAAATGAAATGTATATGTTTTACATCAAGGAGAATGCAAGGTGCGAGAAGATGAAGTAAATATTAAACCGCACAAATATCTTTTTGAAAAGTAAGGAATGAACATACTAAGTGGTTTAATCAATATTGTTACTATCAGCAGAAAAAGGGGTACGCACCATGCCTTAGCTTCAGCAGCAGTCAAAAAGATGGTTTTGTGATTGCACCAGTGTTCATTTTCTCTGATATAGCGCCAGTTCCCCCTTTTACAAAAAGCTCGCTAAAGCGCTGTCTCAGACGAGACCTAAAAATGTGCCAAGAAAGTAACTATTCTCACAGCTGGCAGCTTTCATACTCGCGCTATTCTTTATGCTCATAGCTGGCAGCTTTTAGTCACGCCCTGCTTACTGTAAATGTTTCTATTTCATGAATTGTCTTAGCGCGTTTGTTTCTCCTTTTACAGGCTTTAAAGCGCCTCTAAGCGCGCTGCTGCTACCAGAAACCAGTGCGCTATATAAATCACTCAAATTAAGCAAGAAATGCCTAATGACTATAGGCAACCAAATAACAGCTGATCGAACGCAATGACTGACTGTTACCCAGATTAAGAAAGCGTTACAGCGCCATATGAATGGTAAACGCGCTCTACAAATGCAGACACCTAACAGTCTAGGCGCTTTCCAGGCAATCAGTATAGTTTACGGCAGGGACAGCCAGCTGCTAGGGCCTGGATTAAAGATATTTGGTGAATTAGGTGTTAGGTGAGCAGCTGCAAATCCTGCACGCCCCCAGAGCATGCAAACCCAGCGTCGGAGAGGTAACGCGGGCACTGAGGGGCCAGTGTCCGAGTTCCAGCTGTGGGCTGCTTTTTAGGTCTCGCCTGACCCAGCGCATGCGCTGGTCTGGCGAGACTTTTAGTGAGGGCTCAAAAAATGCTACCATAGCCAGCCTAGAGCTACAGTGCATGAGCGCGGGCGCGCGCTTAGGAGCAGAGGCACCATATGGCAAACCTCATCCTGCTCATTAAGCGCCTGCGATCACTTTCACTTTTGCCCACGATCACTTTCACGGCGCCCCTTTGATGTTCTCGTTCAAAGAACATCAAACATCAAAGAACATGTTGTTGTGTTAATGCTTTGCTGCACCCGTTTGATTTACAATGTGCTTTCTCTTTCCACAAACTCAATGTTTGTGTTCCTTTATTTTGATATGTGTTGGACAGGCCACATGAAGGGCTTGCTCCCTCCCCGCATGACAGGGCCCGAGCCCCGGCCCCCCAGGTGTTACCCACAGAAACAACCCGCACCCCGTGTCATACGGGACTCCTGCCCCCGGACATCTCTGTATCATGGGGCCGAACCACTACCGGCTTCCTCGCCCGGCCCGGCCGCCATCTTTGACACTGCACCACGAGGCCGCGTGGCCTCAGCTCGACCCTAACCCTGGGCCTGGCCAGGCCCCGACGTCCCGGCACCACCATCCACCCAGGAGGTGAACGGACCACTTGGCAGGTCGATGGGAGAAAGAAGTGTCGATGGCTCTCCCCCGCCAGGTGCCGATCGCCCCCCCAGCTCCCCCGGGCGCTGGCTCCACCCCCCTGCTGGGTGTCTGGACTCCCTCACCCCGGACCTCCCGGCCTCCAAGTGCGAGGGGCCGAACATCAAAGGGCGCCAGACCTATAACTGGGGCAGCTCCAGAGCAGGAAGGCAGTTGTATCCTGGAGTCGAGAGACACCGAGAAGAACTCATCCTTGACGGACTACCGGCGCTGCCGTAGCCCTGCCCTGTGAACTATCACTCTGCCTGCTGGCGCTGCCGCGGCCTTCTGCATCCTCCATCCTCGTTGGGACCTGCTGGCGCTGCCGCGGACCGTTGTAACTACCACCTTCGTTGGGACCTGCTGGCGCTGCCGCGGCCCGTTGTAACCTCCACCTTCATCGGGACCTGCTGGCGCTGCCGCGGACCGTGTAACAACCACCTTCACCGGGACCTGCTGGCGCTGCCGCGGCCCGTCCAACTAGAACACCGAGCTCGAGGATTGTGAGCTATCCATCATTTCATCGCATCTACCAGATTGGTAACAAGACTGTCCCGCTACCCCCTTTCCCACCCAAGAGACTAGAATCTAGGGGACCCCTGAGTCCTGACCTCCTTGTACCATTCTATCGTACCTAAAAGATTGCTTATAAATAACGTTAAAACCTCGTCTGTACGATCGCTGGAGACGGCTCTCCCCGGAGACCTCTCCCCTTGTCCTCGGCCGACCCTCCCGGTCCGTCTAACAATATGCTTTTAGTATTACTGTCACACATACAACCACACACACAACCACACACACAACCACACACACACACAACCACACAAAACCACAACTACACACACAACCACACATACAACCACACACACACAACCACACAAAACCACAACTACACACACAACCACACATACAACCACACACACACAATCACACACAACCACACACATACACACAACCACACTCACAACCACACACACACAACCACACACAACCACACACACAACCCCACACACAACCCCACACACAACCCCACACACAACCACACACACAACCCCACACACAACCACACACAACCACAACCATACACACAACCACACACACACAACCACACCCAACCACACACACAAACACACACAATCACACACACACAACGACACACAACCACACACACAACCACACACACAACCACACCCACAACCACCACCCACAACCACACCCACAACCACACCCACACAACCAAAACCACACCCAATCACACCCACAACCACACCCACACAACCAAAACCACACCCAACCACACCCACCACACACACACACAACCACAACTACACACACACAACCACACACACAACCACACACACAACCACACACACAAAACACACAACCACACACACAACCACACACACAACCACACATGCACAAGTCCACACACAACCACACACAGCCACAAACACAACCACACACACAACCACACACACACAACCACACACACCCACACACACACCCACACACACAACCACCCACACAACCACACACACACCACACACACACAACCAAACACACACATCCATACACACACACAACCACACAACCACACACACAACCACACCCAACCACACATGCACACACACCTGCAACTGCACCCACACCCACAACCACACACACACAACCACACACACACAACCACACACACACACAACCACACACAAAACCAGACACACAACCACACCAAGCATTGGCATAGCCAATAGGTCTCGCTTTGGGACTTTATAAGTGTTTAGCCACGCAACAGTTGATGTAAGTGCACCAAGGATATTGTGCTGCATATCTAAATACTTAGAAGGTCCCAAAAGCGAGACCTATTGGCTATGCCAATGCTTGTTTGAGCAGTCTGGGGGGCAGATTTGGGCGGTGTCGCTGTTGTTTGAATACAACCAGCGGCCCAGTGGGTGTCTGAGTTGCCTTCCTGGAGGCAGATAGGCCCTCATTATCTCCCGTTTAGCAACAGGCAGGGGTGTCACTCCCTTTCTCTTCTGGGCCGGCTCATTAATGTCTACATATTGAGCGGAGGCAGGGGGCCTAAGTGGCCTCGCTTGTTTTCAGGTGCGTTTCACCAGTGTAAACTAATGTGTGCATTTTTTTACCCCTCCC
Source organism: Triturus cristatus (assembly GCF_964204655.1). Taxonomy (NCBI): domain Eukaryota; kingdom Metazoa; phylum Chordata; class Amphibia; order Caudata; family Salamandridae; genus Triturus; species Triturus cristatus. The sequence goes on from NC_140589.1 coordinate 48,327,238, forward strand.
CCCTTTTTTTAAAATAAAATTACGCTGAAGCAGGGATTTGAGGAAAGGCATTATGCAAATGTTGGCCGATTATTTTTTTTGCGTGCCCGGACCGATATTTAATCCCAATCCAACCAAACCGTAACAGCAGGGGCAGGGTTTAAACATTTAAGTGAATAACTGCACAGAAAAGGACAACAATCAAAATAAATGTTTACAATCCAAACCAAGCCCTTCAAATGCTCCTTAAGCAATGGCGTTGGAAGACACGTGACTGATCCGGCCCCAGCCCTACCTGCCTTTCTGAAGCAAGGGTCTGCAATAAAGTGTGCTGGACCCCTTCAATCCTAATCTGCCTGCGAAGCAGTGACCGAAGTGCCATGGGGTGAAGTGCAGACATACAGCTGCTCTGCCTTCGCATGTGATTGCAGCTTGGGGGTTCATGGGAGAAGGCACCCAGTTGGGGGAGGTAGTGTTCTCAACCTTGGAAGGATAACACAGCAGGGACTTTCTCGTGTTTTCTTGTTTTTTCATTTGATTTGATCAGATTAAGATATTTGTTTCCACCACACATCAGATTTATAAAACAAAATGTGCTTAATTTGTTCTTCTAAAACTGCTGGTGTATGTTGAAATATTTGCAGTTCATTTACAGGTTTTATATTTTTTTGAAATAGAAACAGACAGTATTTATTTTCACACTCCTTGTATGCAAGGCCACTGAAATTATGCAATTCTCTGGCATCTGCATTTTCCACATAGATATGAATTTGCCTCATTTGCCACATAATCCATCATCTCCTGCATAATCTGCAGATTTGAACAATAAACACATTTTGTTTCTAGCTCAAATAGATCAAAAGTTACTTAAAATGCTGCAGCTCATGCTGCTGTGCAGAGGAAGGTCCTCCGCAAAGGTTGACTGGTCACCTTCCAGTCACTTACAGCTGTATCTGAATGTGGAACTGGTACTAATGAAGTGTAATGTTTGCCCATACAGTGCAAACGTGTAAAAATGCCCCAAAAAGTGGAGTGACACTATCACAGAATGTGCCACAGGAACACGCAGAATTTGGGGTTTCTTGCCACATAATTTAGTCAACATTGCTGCATAATTTGGGCCTCCTGCCACATAATTCCAGTTGTCCTGTCTGTACCTCAGGAAGACGATCACATAGTTCACTTTATAAAATCCTCTCACTTTGCAGTCAAAGAACGAAAAGTAAACAACATCTCCACATTAGAAGAATAAAGAGCAATTTGTCAGGAGACACAGCCTCACTTTTAAACTGTCTAGGAACAGGACGCAAATCTAACAAGATAAAAAAGAATGAAAGGCATTTTTATTGCCCGTTCACTTTCTGTATTCCTGAACCTCTACACTGTGCTAGGTGCCTCGGTCGTCTGGGGGGGGGCACAGATTATTATAGCCAAAGGGACGTTTACTTCCGGAGGACACACATGGTTGTTCAGTTCACTGTGAAGGGACATAGAAAAGGTGGGCCCGGCATCGGCACCGCCGATAATATGGCAGTCCTGCCGGCCCCCGACGACCAAAGGAGGCGGGCCTGTCACGCACAGCAGTGACGCGACAGGCGCACCACCTCTCCCATTGGCGGGCCAGGTCGTGACCCGGAAGTGAAAGGAATCACTTCCGGGTCACGCAAGTTTCCAGCCCCCACCCCTCTGAGGGGCGAGTACTTGCCAATAAAAGGCTGGGGAGCAGAGGAATCTTCCTCTTTGCTCCCTGCTCCCCAGCCTTGTCGTGCGACCTCGCTTGGAGGTCGTAATTTTAAAATGTCAATTATATGATTATCTGCGTAAATTTGGTTAAAAAAATTTAATATTCATTGTTTGATTAATTTTGTTAATAAATACGTCCGGGGGTTATCTACGACCCCCTTTTCCAACTAAACTCTTGCTCTTGATATTCTGTGGGTCTGGACAAGGGAGGAGGAGGTATAGGTAGTACCAGGCCATATAGGGTTAGCCAGAGTAACAGACAGGGTAGGCTCTTCCCAGCCATGCAAAGGACTCTTCCCATTAATTCCGTTAAACGTTGTCAGATCTTGGGAGTGCAAAGCAAGAATCACACTCCTTTACTCCCTCAATCTCACCCTCAAAAGATGACTGTTCTGGAAATATTTAAAAAGTTTCTATTGGTTTCCCCAATACATTCTTTGTTAATACCACAAGTAGCACAACATCGCCATGAAGGTGGAAGAATCGCTTCATTGCCGGACTATGGGACACAGGAAGAGGCCTGTTGAAAGACAGAATGTACATTATTTACATGCAGAAAATATAAGAGGCGCTGAGACTCAGTGGCAGGGCATGTATATGCCTTCACTTGTTGACTCAGTTGTACTAGCTGTTTGAAATCATCCTTCACAATGTGTTAAAAACGTATGCAGTATTTTACAAGGAAATAATTAATAGGCACAAGCATGGAACAGGAAATATGTCAACAGATCTATGAAGGTAATGCACAGAGGCTGCCTTTTAAGAATCACATATTTGGAAATCGCAGTACAATGCTCTATCTTTGATGTCCCCGACACTGCTTTTTATGGTTTAAATCATTTTATTGAATTTTATCGTGAAAGAAAACAATACGCCCACCTACAACCACAGGCCGGCGGGGAACTTGTCGAGGCATCACGGTTTATTGAGTCGAGCATTGAGATGAACAAAGGGAAGAGACAGGGAGGAAGATGAGGAAGGACAGAAAAGTGTAAGGAATGGAAAGAGATCAGTTGAAGAGTAAGGAGATGGGGAACCACACTCTGCTCAAAGTAGAGCCTGGTAGGAAGTCAAGGCTGGCATCCCTTCAGGGAGGAGGGTGGGGCCGCATGGGAGGACATGGGGAACCACAGAACCCTGAGATATCGTGGGCATGTGAGCTCAACAAACTCGGAGGAGAGGTACATCACGGTAGAGCCCCAGGTTTTGTCAAACTTTGGGAGAGTGTGGTGAAGCCCAGCAGTGATCCGTTCCATCCCGAGCACCTCCCACAGTATGCGTAGCCAGGCTAGCTTGGTTGGGATGACGTCCGTGCCCCACTTCGCCAGGAGGACTTGTTTGGCCGCTCCTTGTGCTAAGGTGATCGCCCTAGCTCTGCAGGAGCGGAGCGGGTACGTAATGGGGTTAGGAAGTCCCAACAGAATGTAGCTGTGGAATCTAGGGAGTTCTGTTCGGTATATATGGTCTACTAAGAGCAGGATGGATTCCCAGAATGACTATCTTGGGGCAATGCCAAAGGATATGACCGCAATTGCGCCAAGAAAGACCGCTATAGTGGGGCCTCCATTTAGCAACCTGCGCCGGGGTGTAATACCAGTAATGCACAATTTTTAGGAGCATCTCTTTCCCTGCAGTGCTGCAAGATGATGCTCGAGCTCTGTGTATAATGTCTGACCATTCTTTCGGGGGGAATTCCCTATCCAGCTCCACTTCTCACCTACGCTGCGCTGGGGACTTAGAGGGGTTCTTAGCCTTGTTGAGAAAATTATAAATGTCCGACAGGAGTCATTTATTTGAAGTGTGCGTAATAAACCAGATCTCAAATTTCGTGAGGAGACGGCTTGCATGCGGACGCACCTGAGGCTGCGTGACCCAATGGCGCAGCGCTAAGTACTGTCAATACGCTTCCTTGGGGATCCCGTAGTGAGATACGAGTTGGGGGAAGTCCATAATGCCGTGTAAGTCAAAGAGGTCACCGATACGTTTACAATTGGCCTAGTGCCATTTCAAGTAGGTGTTCCCGGTAAGTGCTGGGGGAAGTCCAGGTTCCCAATAAAGGAGGTCGAGGGTGAAATCATCGTAGAGAGCTGACATCTTTCTTGTACTTTGTCCCATACCGTCATGGTAGCGCGCAAGACCAGAGAGAGGTATACACCCGGTGGGCGGTGTCGCCTTGGGAGCCAAGGAACTTTCCATATATGAATCCCGCTACGCCCCGGTCGATAAAGCACCAGTGCTTTTCGGACACTGGATGGTACCATTCCACCATCCAGCGCAGCTGTGCCACTTCATAGTACCGACTCAGGTGGGGTACCCCAAGACCTCCAACCTCCTGTCGCAAATACGTGAGGTGTCTGGCCATGCGCGGCTTCTTCCCTCCCCAGATGAAGCCGTTAATTAGTTGTTGTATTTGGGCCAATATTGTGGGTGGTGGACACAGGGGAAGCGTCTGCATTATTTACAACAGGCGCGGTAAGATTGTCATATTAACCGCGGCTATCTTACCCAACGATTAGAGAGCATGCTTCTTCCAGGTATTTAGGTTGTTACGGGTCCTAACCAACGCGTCCGAATCGTTCACCTGGACTTTCCTTGCGGTGGTCGCAAAAACCCGGAGACCCAAATACGTAATATCACTGGTCGACCAGGAGAATGGGAACAGTTGGGACAGCTGGAGGCGGTCCACCGCCGGGATCATGAGACGCAATGCCTGTGACTTCTGCACGTTAATTTTGAACCCTGACACGGCGCTAAAAGCATCCACCTCCGCCAGCAGAGGTGGAAGCGATGACAGTGGGTTGGAGAGGAAAAGGAGGACGTCGTCCATGTATAACGAGGTCCTATGCTCCCTGCTCCTCATCCGGATCCCGGTGACGGCAGGAAGGTGGCGGACTCGTTCAGCAAACAGCTCCATATAGAGCGCAAGCAAGAGAGGGGAGAGCGGACATCCCTGTCGCGTGCCTCGCCTGATCGTGAAAGGCTGAGAAACCATTCCATTGACCCTAATCCGAGCTTATGCTCCTTCATACACACAGTTCACCCATTGCTGGAACCATTCACCGAGACCGAATCGGCAGAGGACCTGACGCAAAAATGGTCAGTGGACCCGATCAAATGCCTTCTCGGCATCCACTGACAGAAGTATCGCAAGCGTCTGAGTGCGCTGCGTCTTATTCAAGAGGTGGTCCCATAATATGTCCACCTCAACCATGCCCACATCATTCAGTTCCAAGTATGTTTTGATAGTGTCTCTCAGTTCAGTGACATTAGCCTCATATAAGTATGGTGCGATCAAGACGCCAGCACCGTCGCCCCGGGGGGCCGCCCGGGAGAGTCAGTGTCAAGACAACCGGAGAGTGATCCAAAAGGGCCGCTAGCCCAATAGAGACATCTTCGATGGACGCCGTGACCCTGGGCGAAGTCAAGAAGAGGTCTATGTGGGCATACGTCTGGTGCGCCGCGGAGTAGAATGTGTACTCCCGTGCGGAGGGGAAGTGGTGGCGCCAAGCGTCCGTAAGGCCAGCTTCGTGCAGCCTCTGAAGGGTCGTGGGTGAGATTGAGTCCGTGTGCCCCACCCGAAGCGTCGACCTGTCTAGATCCGCGGCCGTAACTATGCTGAAGTCCCCCACGATCACTAAATCCTCATCAGGGGATTCCATGAATAAATTAAGCATGTCACGCAAGAAGACCTGATGCTCGTTAGGACTATAGACAGAGGCTCTTGTGTGCACCCGCTCTCCCACCAACACCCGCAAAGCAAGAAGTCATCCAGCGACTTCCGCGTTTTTCCCTACTACCGCCCCCTGGAAATGCATAGCCAGAAGGATCGCCACCCCAGCTTTTTTCCCCGGTCCTGATTAGAAGTATTGCCGATCGAACCACTTAGATCGAAGTCGCCGCCAATCCGCCCGCACAAGGTGGGTCTCCTGTAGCAGGCAGAGATCGCACTGCTTCCCTCAACAAGGTAAGAAGCGCTCGTCGCTTTGCCGGTGAGTTGAGACCCCACACATTGAAGCTCAGGATAACTACTTTAAGATGGGCCATGGGCCTATACAGGAACATGCTTCGTCACCTCCGATTCCTCCAGTACCATCTGAGCGTCCCCAATTATAGACTTTGCCTCCTGCATGGACCGCACCCCGTGTGTCTCATTTTCCTATACGAAGATCAGGCAGAAGGGATGTCCCCACCGGTAACTAACCCCCTGTTTATGGAGGAAGGAGGTTACTGGGCGCAGCTCCCTGCGCCTCTGGAGGGTGATTAGGGAGAGATCCTGGAATACACCTACTTGGAGGCCCTCGAACTCCACCGCCGAATGGTCTTGTGTGGCAGCCATGATAATTTCCTTCTGTCTGAAAGAGTGCAGGCAGGTTAGGATGCCCTGTGGTTGGCCAGGGCCTGAGGCGGGCCACCCAGCATGATGCGTACTGTCCCCCATCCGGATCCCGGTGACCGTAGGAAGGTGGCGGACTCGTTCAGCAAACGGCTCCATATAGAGCGCAAACAAGAGAGGGGAGAACTACACCCCTGTCGCGTGCCTCGCCTGATTGGGAAAGGCTGAGAAACCATTCCATTGACCCTAATCCGGGCTTGTGGTCCTTCATACACACAGTTCACCCATTGCCAGAACCATTCACCGAGACCGAATCGGCAGAGGACCTCACGCAAAAATGGCCAGTGGACCCGATCAAATGCCTTCTCGGCGTCCACTGACAGAAGTATCACAAGCGTCTGAGTGCGCTGCGTCTTATCCAAGAGGTGGCACAGTCGCCGAGTCCCATCCCCACAGGTTAGGATGTCCTGTTGGACAGGGTCTGAGGCGGCCAACCCAGCCTGATGCGTATGGTCCAGGATGACCTCCTTGTCTCGCAGCTCTGGGGCCATGTGTCGAAAGAGGCGCAGGACCCATTTCTCTAGTTAGCCACCATCCGCCAAGAGCGGTACGTCCTTGATGCGAATATTAGAGCACCTCGAGCGATTTTCCAGATCCTCCAGCTTGAGGTACAGCTTGTTGTTCCTTTCCCGGAGATCGATGAGTTCCCAGATCTGAAGCGTAAGCTCCTCCTCTCTCCTGTCGCCATTGCGTTTCAGGGTAGCCACTCTGCCCAATTTCGCCAAGCTCCGTCCGAAGTTGCTTGACGTCGGAGGCCAGTTCTTGGTGGAGGCTAGCAAAGTCATCCCGGAGAGAGCTAAAAAGCTGTGCCATGAACTCTTTGGTGATGAGTTCCGCAGCAGGGTCGGCCTCCGAGTCCCTGCCTGGTTCGCGGGACTTTTTCCCTCCCGATTTCTGGAGCAGGTCCTTAATGGAGGGGTCTTATTCATGGTGTCCCTCCTGACTCGTGAGGTGGCCATAGCCACTGCCGGTTGGGCCCCGGCGTCACACCTCACAGCACAGGGGTAAGGTTTCCGCTGTCCGACGTTCACTCAGAGATCCGGTGTCATGGGCGCCAGGCGGGACCAGTGCTCAGCCGCTCCCCGCCTGCAAAGTGTCTGCGCAGTCTCCCGGGGCCCCCAGAGGATGGGGCGCTCCCAACTGCTGCCTTGAGAGTGTTCCTTCGCAATCAAGGGCACCTGAGGTCGGAGCCAGGTCCCCGCCGGGCTCTGTCAAGCCCCAGTTTGCGGCAGGGATCCACAGCTCTCGTGAGGGACAATGGCAGTGAGGACCATGGCCCACCCCTGGAGCCAGGCTGTATCCGCAGGTCTACCCCCTAGATTCACCGGGCGCAGCGGGGCCAGGGGTCAGGTCTTGGCTGCGTCGCATAGGGCCTCTGCCTCTCACCGTAGAAAGGGGCCCCGGGGATGCCGCAGCTCCGCCCCTCCCTCTACTCCCGCTCTGACGCAGGGCCAGGGGTGCCACGTGTGTAGTAGGCCATGCACCAACCCAGTGCAGGCCGTGCTGTATGGCCCTGTCCCTCAAGCTAGATCCGCCCTCATTCACTGCCGATGGTCCCGGCAAGACAAGCCCCATCTCGTAGCTCTGTCTGTTTTAGCCCGGGGAGTGTTTCAGTGGCGGGCCGCGCCGATGTCTCCCAGTTTCAGCAGCAGGCGTCTCCCGAGATGGCCGCCACTCGGACTCCGGCTGCAGGCCCCGGGCAAGGTCTCCTCCGTCAGTGAAGAGCCGCGGGGTCCCCGGGGTCTCCGCTACCTCCATCGTATCCCCCACCAGAGGCAGGGTGTCCACAGCTCCTGAAATGGCAAAATCCGCTGCCGTCCGGGCAGCCTCCGTAAGCGTCTGCTCCCCTGGGGCACACCTCAGTCTCCACAGGTCTCATGGCCGGGCGCCGTGTCATAGAAGCTGCGGCTGAGATTTGCCACAGAGAGGAGCCGCCCACCATCCAGCCGCGTTCTCCAGCAAAAGCACAGCACGGGGCAGTTGTCGGGCCCCTCCTGGGTCACGGTACCACCGGTGGATGCCTCAAGTCGGCATCGGCGAGCGGAGCCCCAAAGCAACGGTGCTACTCCGCTGCCATCTTGGCCATGCCCCCCGACACTGCTTTTTAAAGGAATTAGACTCCATGCCAAAGTCATTACCAACCACACAGTCATTTAGTCATATATATATTATTTACTCATATGAATGTATGTATGAATGGATGTATATAGTATTTCTATATTGCAAACCTAGCCGTAACGCAGTGAAGCATGGTACATGGTCAAAAGCAAGCTTAAAGTCTGCAAGAAATATGAGCGGAGCCGAGTTGTGGATGGTTAATGCTCTTTAAAGGGTGAGTCTTCAACTCTACCCTAAAGTGGAGCAGTGTTGGGGCAGTCCTGATGGATATGGGGATGTCGATCCTGATCCTGGGTCAGTTGGATAAGGCCAGCCATCTTGTTTTTTTCTTTTATACACTGCTGAGTCTGCAGTGTGTGCTGAGAACCCCCAAAGATCAAGAGCGGGTCTGCAGTGTAAGATGGGGTGCTGGTTGTGATGGATTTTCAAATGATGCAGCTGGTTTTGAAGATTGTGCAGGCTGGCAAAGTGAGCCAATGGATCTCCTTCAGGGTAAGGGTGGTGTGATCACATTTCAGTGCACAAACGCGGGACAGCATCACAACTGATGAACTCCTAACATTTTAAGAGGTCAAATTAACTAGTCTCAATATATATCAAAGTGGAAGGGATTCAGCACCCAGGTAAATCAGTGCGACCCTTGCATCACGTCTATATTTTAGCAAGATCCTCACCCATTAGTACCACCCCCACACACGTGACCCCCTTCTCCACCAATAGGTGACCTTGAGAGTACTTCACCAGTTTCTTCCCTTTAGTAACCAAGGGAAATTTGGAAGCGCACTACATTTCCCAGCACTCCCGCATGCCAGCACCAACCACTCCTCCTTTTGGGACCATGTGACTCTGGTCACATGACTTCCTCCCTCGACATAAAAGACTGCCTAATTCAGGGCTGGCCATCGTCAGAGGAGTGCGGGGACCTGAATAGGTGCAAGGGAGGACGATCTCCCTTGGAGTAATAAGTTCTGGGGGAAACAGGATAATTGTGTCTTCTCTTTGGGAAATACAGGGTTGTCTTTAGGAAATAAAGGGTAAACACTATGTTTTCTATTCTCTTAAAGAGTGTGACTACAGGGATCACCCCACCCCCACTACCTCATGAAGCCTGAATTTTTAGGAGTCATGTAGGTGTCATAGACATGACAATTTTTTTTAACTACTCTATCGCAAGCATGCTTAACACTATTGGCTATTATAATTTTATTTAACTTTATGTGTGTGTTTTTATGTGTGTGTGTGTATATATATATATATATTCACTTAAAAAACCATAGGTTTCACACATGTTATAGTTAGGTGGATATTTCACTCATAAAAAACCAATGAAATTCCCCCGTTATAGTTAGTTCAGATAACTATAACTCGCGCGCCCGCAATCCACTGCTCATGACGTCACATATTACATCACTCATGACATGGTCAGTGGCATCACTCATGACATCACTGATGACATCATCCTTGTGATAGAGTGGCGGTCGCGCGAGTTATAGTTATCTGAACTAACTATAACGGGGGAATTTCATTGGTTTTTTACGAGTGAAATATCCACCTAACTATAACATGTGTGAAACCTATGGTTTTTTAAGTGAATTTGCAAGGTTTTTTAAATGCTAATTCCTAACTATAACGTGTGTGAAACCTATGATTTTTTCAGTGAATTTGTACGTTTTTTTAAATACTAATTTATTTATGTATTATTATTTTTTTTATATATTTATTTTACAATAAACTACGTATTAAAAATATATATATATATTTTTTGGGGTTTTCACCGTGCGCGCACGGTGCGCGCACACCCGCGCCTGACCCCCTGACAAAGGCTAGGGGGTCAGGAACTCTCTACCCTGCCCCCTTTTCACGTTCGCCACCTTCCTTTTTCACTCTCGCACTGAAAACAAACAAAATGGCGGGCAACACTTCCTGATTTCGACCGATTCGAACGTTGACTAACATGTAACCACCAATCAGAATTACGCTCGCGCACGTTAGGGTGCTCGCACGGTGCGCGCACGGTGCGCGCACCCTGCGCGCGTATAGATATTGATATGCTTTTAAATGCTATTTTCTCAGGAAATACTGAACAGATTTAAACCAGACCTGCGAAAGGCACTTCCTTGACCTTATGGCTACCTCTCTGCCAAATTTCAAGTAATTCTGTTCAGCCGTTCAGGCTGTAGCTGTGTCTAAAGATCCTATGGAAAAATACATGGGGAAAACGCGTTTTGGGACCCCCCCTTTTTCTCGGCCCCCGCTTGACGAATCACCCCGAGACTTTCAGGGTGGGAGCTGAACGGAGCGCCCCATTAGTTTTGAAAATTTCGCGAGGATTCGTCAACCGACGCCAAAGTTATTCAAAATAGAATTTTGAGATTTCCTATGGAAACACGATCCTAACTATAACTATCTACTGGCGACCGCCAGTAGATAATATATATATATTCACTTAAAAAACCATAGGTTTCACACATGTTAGTTAGCTGGACATTTCCCTCGTAAAAAACCAATGAAATTCCCCCGTTATAGTTAGTGCAGGCAACTATAACTCACGCGACCGCAATCCTCTGCTGATGACGTCAGATATTACATCACTGTATTTAGACACCTATTTACCCATGTCTTCTTCCATTAATCTTTAGCTATACATATATTACAAATATTTATTTTTCAGAAAGACACATATGTAATCAGTGATGTAATATCTGACGTCATCAGCAGAGGATTGCGGTCGCGTGAGTTATAGTTGCCTGCACTAACTATAACAGGGGAATTTCATTGGTTTTTTACGAGGGAAATGTCCAGCTAACTATAACATGTGTGAAACCTATGGTTTTTTAAGTGAATTTGCAAGGTTTTTTACATGCTAATTCCTAACTATAACGTGTGTGAAACCTATGGTTTTTTAAGTGAATTTGTACGGTTTTTTAAATGCTAAGTTATGTATTTATTAATATTTTTCTTTCTTTCAGATTTTTCACCGTGCGCGCACCGTGCGCTTCGCGCACCGTGCGCGCGCTATGGGCACTCGGTGCGCTTCGCGCACCGAGCGCACACGAAGCATTGTGCGTGCCGTGCCCGCACCGTGCACGCACCGTGCGCGCACCCCGCGCTTTTTCATCAAAAAAATAAATGTTTTTTTCACCCTTGGGGGTCCTTCAGTGACCCCCTGACAAAGGCTAGGGGGTCAGGAACTGTCCACCCTGCCCCCTTTTCGCGTTCTCCACCTTTGTTTTTCACTGCCTCAGACTGCGAGAGACAAAATGGCGGCCGCCACTTCCTGATTTCGACCGATTTGAATGTTTACTGACATCTAACAACCAATCAGAATTGCGCTCGCGCACGGCAGGGTGCGCGCACAGTGCGCGCACAGTGCGCGCGTATAGATATTGATATGGTTTTAAATGCTATTTTCTCAGGAAATACAGAACAGATTTACACGAGACCTTCAAAAGGCACTTCCTTAACCTTATGGCTACCTCTCTGCCAAATTTCACGTAATTCTGTTCAGCCGTTCGGGCTGTACCTTCGACTTAAGGTCCTATGGAAAAATGCATGGGGAAAACGCGTTTTGGGACCCCCCTTTTTTCTCGGCCCCCGCTTGACTAATCACCCCGTGACTTTCAGGGTAGGAGCAGAGCGGAGCGCCCCACCTATTTTGAAAAATTCGCGAGGATTCGTCAACCGGCGCCAAAGTTATTCAAAATAGAATTTTCAGATTTCCTATGGGAACACGGTCCTAACTATAACTATCTACTGGCGACCGCCAGTAGATAATATATATATTTATATATATATCTTGTCTGTCATCTGTGAGCAAATTCACGTGTTTGCATGCCCTGATTGCCGCACGATAAACTAAGTGTGCACAAGCATGAGACAATTACATGATCAGGGGTGTCATTCACCCCTTAAAAAAATGCTTTTGTGTTTTCTATTTTCAGAGACCACTAGAGGGAAAAGGTCCTATATGGTCTGTATGAATGCATGCTTCCTGTTTAGCATACTGTGTAACCAAGCATTAGGAGTTGGTGTTTAACACAATCTGTAAAAAATCTATGGATTTAGCCGGTCCTGAAGAAAGACTGCTGACCCTGAATGGCACTTGTAACAGGCTGAAACATGTCGACCTTACTGAGCTAAAGATGTTAGGGCTCATTGCACTCGTAGAACATCACACTGTTTTTATGCTAGCTAAAATTACCTTATTAATAAACAAGAATTAGGATCCTGAAGGTTTTTTTAACTTGCACTTAGGATTTAGTAAGACCTCCGCTTATCAACTGTGTTGAACCCACCCACTCACACTAGGTGCAGTGGGTGACAATCCGATGATGAAGCATGCCACTGGTGGTACTAGTGGGTGAGAATCCTATTGTGGAGGGATCGTACATTGAGGAGTATGCACTTGAGAGGCTTGGATGCGGTGAGGGTCGGTAGGTTGGGTGAGGGAGCTGGGGTATGGAGGTGGGTGAAGGTTGAGGCAGCAGTGAAGGCAGGAGAGCGGGCTGTGGGTTGGCGTTGAGAGCTGGCAGTTGTTGTTGCATCTGGGGTTGAGATCGTGGAGGAGGCTGGCATCATAGTGGTGGCAGGTCAGAGAACCAGGGTCCATGGCGCTGGGCACGGTCGGGTCACGGACGGGCACAGACGGGCACAGACGGGCACAGACGGGCACAGACGGGCACAGACAGGCACAGATGGGCACAGACGGGCACAGACGGGCACAGACGGGCACAGACGGGCACAGACAAGCACAGACGGGCACAGACGGGCACAGATGGGCACAGACAGGCACAGATGGGCACAGACAGGCACAGATGGGCACAGACGGGCACAGACGGGCACAGATGGGCATAGACGGGCATAGACGGGCATAGACGGGCACAGATGGGCACAGACGGGCACAGACGGGCACAGATGGACATAGACGGGCATAGACGGGCATAGACGGGCATAGACGGGCATAGACGGGCTTGCCTTTGGAGCACCAGGAGTGCGGCCTCCATTAAGTAGTGTGAGGGAGAGGGCTGGTCAGCTGGAGGGCGGGAAGCAGAGACCGGGAAAAAATGGCGTGCTGGGAGGGGGGAGAGTCGGGTGGTCAGCAGCGACGGGAAAACGAAAAAGAGGCAACAGGTGTAAAGAGGCAAAAGAACAAAAACAGAGAAAAAGAACAGAAGAGAAAAAGGGCACAAAGAGAAGAAGGAAAGTAAAAGAGAGAGCAAAGAAAAGCCATAAGCATCAGAGGGACAGAGGGCGGAACAGCAGAATGCTCACCCATTGGAACACCAGGGATGTGGCGCAGACAGGAGCCTGCGTGTGGAGGAGGGCCTCGAACACCAGACTCAGAAGCGTCAGAGTGCACTCAGGGGGCAGCTACTTAGTGGTGGAGCTGTGGAAGGGAGAGCAGTGACACTGGCCAGGTCAGTGGGCTTGCTCTCATAGCCGCGCGCCGGATGAAATTAAGTAGTGTGAGGGAGGTGGGCTGGTCAGCTGGGAGGTGGGAAAAAGGGAGCGGGAAAACCCGGTATGCTGTAAGGGGGAGCGGAGAAGGGCCGCGGGGTTCAGCAGTGGTGGGAAAACGGGAAGAAAAAGAGGCAACAAGAGTAAAGAGGCAAAAGGAAAAAAAACTGAAAAAAGGCAAGAAGAGAATAAAGGCACAAAGAGTAGGAGGAAAGAAAAAGAGAGAGCAAAGAAAAGACAGTAGCAGCAGAGGGCAGAACCGCAGAAGAGCAGAATGCGCTCCCATTGGACCACCAGGGATGCCAGGCAGAGGCAGAAGGGTCAGAGAGCACTCAGGGGGCAGCTGCGCGGGGGACAGCCGTGGCACTGACCAGGTGCATCAAATGTAAAGAATGGTACAAGCGCCTTTCAGCTTGAAATATAAAATGCACTGCCAGGGAACCCAAATCTTTAAACAAATTATTAGTAAAGGGATCTCTATGACAGCGGGGGATCGAGCTTCCCAGAATTCGCGATAGGGGGCAATAATAGGAATATCAGCCCCATCGGGATTTGTAGAAATCCTGCAGACCTGTCAGGCTTCCCTTGCAGATTTGGGCTCCTAAAGTGGCTGAAATGCCCAAGAGGAACAGCGGGAAAGGACGAGGAATTAACATTGTAATCAGACCCGGAATTACTGATTCCCCCGGTAATCCCTCATTAATTAGTGCATCTTCAAGGGTGAATTCAAACTCCCCGTTATGTAGCCAGCTGTGGAGTCAACAGAACCCGTAGTGTCATTAATTTGGGGGACACAGTGTTAACTTCCCCTACATTAGCGCTTCGAGGCCCTTGCGGTTGGAGACGAGGAGCTGGTCCCACAGACCTTGCTCTCCTCCTCACCCCCTGCCGGTTATATGAGTTCAGTATTGTTTCTGGCAGCAGTGGGTGCCATATTTCATGCACTAGTTTGTGTTCAGTACACAATATTAACAGGCCTAGTTGGGATTGTTATTTTCCATTGTTCCTAAGAAGTTGCCTCTAGATATATTGGATAATAAAATACATAATAAACCTCCTTGATTTTAATGTTTATGAGATGCTCTGAAGACTAATCGCCAACATTTGACCAGGAAAATGCAAAAAAACGCCATATATTTATCCCTATGTGATAAAGTGTTTTGCTTCTGTATTGTTTGTGTCTATATATCTTACAGGACTACAGTTGAGAGGCAGGATCTCTGCATTTATGTAATAATGCAATGAGTTGTCTGCATATAAAGCAAGTTGGGGACATAACGAGGGCACGGCTTCATTTAATTCCTACGCCGTGAGACTGCGTATTAAGATGTGCGCTATAGGGGAGGTCTAGGTCACTGTACAATAAAAGTGAATTAAAAGCAGGCGCTTCCTCGCATACAAAGTGTGATGCTACACTTTTGAAAAAAAAAAAAAGGAAAGTCAGAACTTTGCAAGGCAGGAAGATAGGTCATGAAAACTTTATAGAAAGTAATACCATCTGGGCTGAAAGACACTGCAGGGCTGTCACACTGGAGGGAGCAGCCAGAGCTGTTTGTCCCGGCCCCCTTATTTCAAGGGCCCGCAAAAAAAATAATATTGAAATGCAAAGCTGGGAGTGGATAGGACGCTGAAGGCGATTCCTCCACAAGAGTGTCCTATGAGGGGGATCTTCTGTGACATGACCTACGAGAGGGATCTTCTGTGGCCTACGAGAGGGATCTTCTGTGACATATGAGAGGGATCTACTGTGGCCTACAAGAGGGATGTTCAGTGGCCTACAAGAGGGATCTTCAGTCTCCTACGAGAGGGATCTTCTCTGGCCAATGAGAGGGATCTTCTGTGACATATGAGGGGGGTCTTCTGTGACCTACAAGAGGGATCTTCTGTGGCCTACGAGAGGGATCTTCTGTGGCCTACGAGAGGGATCGTCTGTGACATATGCAAGGGATCTTCTGTGGCCTACAAGAGGGATCTTCTGTGACCTACAAGAGGGATCTTCTGTGGCATACAAGAGGGATCTTCTGTGACCTACGAGATGGATCTTCAGTGGCCTATGAGAGGGATCTTCAGTGGCCTATGAGAGGGATATTCAGTGGCCTACAAGATGGAGCTTCAGTGGCCTACGAGAGGGATCTTCATTGGCCTAAGAGATGGATCTTCTGTGGCCTACAAGAGGGATCTTCTGTGGCCTACAAGAGAGATCTTTTGTATCCTTGAAGAGGGATCTTTAATGCCCTACGAGAGGGATCTTCTGTTGCCTACTAGAGGGATCTTCTGTGGCATGCGAGAGGGATCTTTTGTGACCTACAAGAGGGATGTTCTGTGACCTACAAAAGGGATCTTCAGTGGCCTATGAGAGGTTTCTTCTGTGGCATACGAGAGGGATCTTCTGTGGCTTACAAGAGGGATCTTCTGTGGCCTACAATAGGGATCTTCTGTGGCATACAAGAGGGATCTTCTGTGGCCTACAAGAGGGGTCTTCTGTGACCTTGAAGAGGGATCTTCAGTGGCTTACAAGAGGGATCTTCTGTGGCCTACAAGAGGGATCTTCTGTGGAGTACGAGAGGTATCTTCTGTGACCTACAGGAAGGATATTCTATGACCTACAAGAGGGATCTTCAGTGACCTATGAGAGGAATCTTCTGTGGCATACGAGAGGGATCTTCTGTGGCCTACAAGAGGGATATTCTGTGGTCTACAAGAGGGATCTTCTGTGGCATACGAGAGGGATGTTCTGTGGCCTACAACAGGTATCTTCTGTGGACTACAAGAGGGATCTTCTGTGACCTTGAAGAGGGATCTTCAGTGGTCTCAGAGAGGGATCTTCTGTGGCCTACAAGAGGAATCTTCTGCAGTGTACAAGAGGGATCTTCTATGACCTACAAGAGGGATATTCTGTGACCTACAAGAGGGATCTTCAGTGGCCTACGAGATTAATCTTCTGTGGCATACGAGGGGTATCTCTGTTGGCCTACAAGAGGGATCTTTAGTGGACTACGAGAGGGGCTTCTGTGGCATACAAGAGGGATCTTCTGTGGCCTACAAGAGGGATCTTCTGTGACCTTGAAGAGGGATCTTCAGTGACCTCAGAGAGGGATCTTCTGTGGCCTACAAGAGAGATCTTCTGTGGTGTAGAAGACGGATCTTCTGTGACCTACAAGAGGGATCTTCAGTAGCCTAAGAGATGGATCTTTTGTGGCATACAAGAGGATCTCTGTTGGCCTACAAGAGGGATCTTCAGTGGACTACGAGAGGGATCTTCTGTGGCATACAAGAGGGATCTTCTGTGGCATACAAGAGGGATCTTCTGTGGCCTACGAGAGGGATCTTATGTGACCTATAAGAGGGATCTTCTGTGGCCTACGAGAGGGATCTTCTGTGACCTACAGGAGGGATCTTCAGTGACCTACGAGATGGCTCTTCTGTGGCCTACGAAATGGATCTTCAGTGGCCTACGAGAGGGATCTTCAGTGGCCCACGAGAGGGATCTTCAGTGGCCCACGAGAGGGATCTTCTGTGGCCTACAAGAGGGATGGTCAGTGGACTATTAGAGGGATCTTCTGTGGCCTTTGCTACAAGGGCTCGCTCATGAGTGGACGAGTGTCCTTCTCATTTGTCTGATCTTTATTGCATGGCTTTCCACCCTATTCTTGTGCTTGTCGTGCCCCTGGAGCATTTCGTCTTTTTTTGTCGCCTTTTCTTCTCCTTCAGCACTCCATGGAGTGTGTGTTTTGTCCAGTCCTCTCTGCTCTCTCTGCATAGAGCATGCTCAAGCTGCTCTTTCCCTGCGCATTCTTTTCTTTCTTACAGTTTTTGAGCACTTGTTCTTACGCTTTCCCTGTTACTCGACCCCTTCCTTTTGCTGTTTCTCCACCCTCCAGTCTTGCTTTTTTCCATCGTCTCTGACGCCGAGCACTGCTGCAGCTCAGTTTCTGGTCCTCTGTCCTTTTCTCAGCTTCTCTCCCCTCTTCCACGTCCCTTCTGATCTGGCTTTAAAGGATGTTCTAAGGTAAAGTGAAGCATTGGAAGCAAACAGCTGTATAATAATATTGGTGTACATTAAAGGAGCAGGTGATATTTGCACTGTCAAGTCAGGCCTAAAAAGCCTTGGAGGTTAATGACTGCCCTCGTCTCATCTGTGCTGCTGCATGAGTAAAGAAAATCTAGTTATCCAAGAATCTTTCATTGCAGTCCAATGTCATTTGTGGGCCCTTGAAAGTTCAAGTTTAGGTGGATGGATACATAAACAAAATGATCACAGCTGCACAGAGGCCAAGCACTTTTTTTGTGGAAGCAAAAAACTTCTGCCCAATGAAAATATGTACTCCTGACTTCCAACCTGAGGGCGGAGCCATAGCACCTCTCCAGTGATGCTTACATAATTGTCTGGCGACAACTGTGCTGTCAAGCCAGCCTGTAAAAATAATTCTGATTAGATGTAGGTAAACTGGTGACAAAATATAAATTAAGTTTAATAATCTGTACAACGCAACACGGAAAAGTCACAGGATACCGTAAACAACAACAAAAAATGTCACTAATGCGCTGGGACAGGATGAAGAGGGATTTGTGAGACAATAGTTAGTCACATCTTTAACAGTCCTTGCCTTTGGCCCATCAATAAAAGCCAATAGCGTTGACCCCAAAGCATTGGCAAAGCGAGACCGATCGGCATGGCTAGAACTTGTGCATGGATCCTGTGGTCCTGGCACCTGCAGCTGGAGCGTAGGAAGCAGCACCACTCAGCTGTGCCTACCTCACTGGGCCACAGGGTCTCAAACATGGGCCCGTCAGCCCCTCCCTGCCATCTGCTCTGGAGCCTCAGCCCAGAGTGACGGGGATGAATGTTTCATTGTTGAGCATTCTGTACATCTTTTGGTCCTTTTCCTTTTGTCACCCGAAGTGGGAAGGGTATGCCCAGACGCGAGTCCCGTGCTCCGAAATCGGTCCCAGGATGCTTGTTTCTGGACCAGGGAAGAACTGGCTTGGCAGCTCGGGCTGGACTGTTCCCATGAGGAGCAGGGTCCAGACTGATTTGCATGTGGCTGGTTTCAAACTGGGGTGGTGTGGTGAGCAAAAGAACGATAGATTAAACCCAGATCTCTGTGACTGGGGGTGAGTGTTTGCATTGTTCAGCGTTCTGTCCATCAACTGTTTCTTTTGCTTCAGCCAAGAGTCAGCAGCACAGCTGGTGACTGCATGTGGGGAAAAAGGGGAAAGTGGGGCAGAGTAAAGAGCAATAGAGACAGTCAGGCAGGGGAGTTTGTATGTCTATATTTGCCATCTGTATGACGTGCATTGTTGTGAGTTAGTGAAAGGATAGCTGTGGGCAAGGCAGTGCCAGGCAGGGATGTGTTGTGAACTAGTCCATGGCTCTGTGGCCCTTAGTACTTCATAGAGGGAGACACTGAAGGATTTGAACCTCAGCCCAGGACACATTGCACAAGGTCAAAGCAGCAGAGCGGGAAGCAGGGTCTTTTCCACATATAAATCAGTGTATATTGAGTTAACACTAGGCCTAGAATGGGACCCACTTTTGCAAATATTGAGTTTTCTGCTTTCCTTCGAAATATCCTGTGCTTGGTCTTACCAAGTGGCATTTATGTCTGTGCATTTTTATCTTTACTGAATGATGTATCTAGGTGGAAAAGCGGGGCAAACTGAGCCCTGGGGGGATAGTGGCCAGCACAAGATGGCACAGTATGTTCCAGTGTGGAAACCCCACATTTTATTTCACAGCCTCGCGTGATATGAAAACCAGTTGTAAAAAATGTGAACTGTAAATTGCTGGTGGAGCTGACACAGGAGCATGTGCTGCAGGCCTTGAGGGTGTTTCTGACCAAGGTTGTGTCTTTCTCATGTGTCTTTGGTTGTGGGGAGGGCTTTTATAGTCACTTGCACATGCCGGGTGTCTACTTGCATCAACACAATCAGCCAGTGGTAAGCATGCTGACCCAATCCTCCCACCAACAGCAAGTGTGTGTGTGGGGGGGGCACGTACAGTGCATCTAACCCAGACACCTAGATTGGCACCATGACAGAGTGGTCTCTGAAGACCTGCTCTAAGGGCTGACTAAGCCCCCTGCCTCAAGCCATTATCAGATATTTCTAAGACTGAAACATATATTGGAACTTGTGTAGAATGGGTGTAATCATGGAAAGAAAGTCATCACCATATAGTGGGCCAAATGAACTGTGCTAAAGGATGCTCAGAGCCCCTGGACCACAGGCATGAGTGTTCCTTCCAAGCTGATGCCTAAAGGCCTCCAGAGGGATGGGCACCTGGATAGGGGGGTACAGCAACCTTTACTCCCCACTTAGGTTTGTTGTTTCGACAGCGCAAGGTGAATAACGCAGTGTATGTGCCACCAAGTCAGTACTGTCCCCTTAGTCAGTAATGGGGATCTATACATTGTTGGGGACAAAAAAAACCCAGATGAAGAAGACAAGAATGCCAAGAAGCACAGGCAGTGAAATGACATTTTACAGGAATTTTCAGGGCACATGAAAATGTACTTTCACTCTCACTACCCATGGAGCAATCTTCACAACCTTATTATTTTTGCCTTGGTGTAAACATTTCATGTGGGACACTGCCTCACACGTGACCCAGTAAAAATGAAAGGTGTGATTTTATTCCCACTCGCAGTGGACCCCAAGATAGATCCGGGAACCCCCATTCCCTGGAGGGTGACAGCAGGGATGTTGTGCTGCAAAAATGCAAAACAGGACACCTATAGCACTGGTTTACTGGTACATAGTCAGTGAATCACTAAATAAAAGTCCATCGAGGACCATCTTTCTCCCTATAAGCGAGAAAAACACTAGACTCCACTGCAAGCTCTAGTGCAAAACACATAAGACCGTCTAGAATTGAGGAGGAAAGTCAAAAACCAGCTACTCCTGCAAGAAAATCACCAGTAAGTGGATTCTCTGATGCCCACATTAAATTAAATCACTATAAAGCAGTGTACCCAAGAGTCATCAACGTCCCTGGAACGCTAACCAGGGACCATATTATGGAAAGTGTCACAGGGTGCTTTGGGATTACAGAAAATGCCACAGACGCATGTGCAGCCCTTTCTGTAACACAGATACCACTGGCGCACATATGGTGCTATCTCCAGAGAGCACGCTCTCATTTGCATGGGGGTCGCAGTGGCAGTGTGCCTCCTGATGACAGCTCTCTGGAGGGGACCCTATGGACCCCCAAGACATTCCTTGCAGGTGTGTGCACTCACTCACTGCACCCACCTGCAGGTGTGTGCACTCACTCACTGCACCCACCTGCAGGTGTGTGCACTCACTCACTGCACCCACCTGCAAGGGGATCTCTCACCCCTCTTAAAAGTGCAGCTGGGCTGCCACCTGTACAGTGAAACACAGAGTGGCTTTGAAGCAGCCGCTCTGAATATGCTGACCCCAGGGCAGCAACACTTCCCAGCTGCCCTGGGGGCAGCGCATTCAATCTAATACGGCAAGTGTGCCCTATATGTAATAGGGCTCCTGATCAGTCATGATCCATACATTACACACTGTCCAAGAGTCACCACAGGTCCTGGATACTACACCAGGATCCTCTTCTGGCCCAGAGGTTTCAACAGCCAAGTGCACTCAGTACAGGGTACATAAAGCCTAAATGCCCTGGTGGCTCTGGCGAAACACCCGGAGCGGAATGCCCTGCGTTTGGACATGCGGTATTCTCATCCCACCTTAATCCGCCGCTCGGTGCCTAAACGGGCAGGCAGTTACTGGATGAAGACATCTATCACACATGCTGGTACCCTTCAGTGACTCTGATGGAGTCGATCTGTGCAGGTCCTGGCCACCGTGCTGCCCTTCACCAACTCTAGACGTATGGTAGTTATGATCCCACAGTGGATGGCCTTAAGGTGCATCTCCGCATATCGCGCTGCTTCGCTTTCCTCCCCATTGTTCGCAAAACTCACACGAGTCATCGGCCATACAGTTGCGGTTAACATAGAAAGTGGATTAAAACAATTATGTGGAAAAACAAAAAGATAACAAACTTGCAGAGGAAATTATAACTGGTAGCTCGTTACAATCATGCTTTGCGTGTCTCTCTCTCAAATTTCCTTGTCCGTCTCACCGGTAAGCGCTGTATCCATTCCTAACGAGATACGAGCACCTCTCTGGTCACTCATGCAAAACAGCAAAATATTTTCCAAATAAGTTCACAACAAATACAACACACTTCCACCCACACACTCACAGTGTATCGTTTTACCTGCCTGGTAATGCACCTCGGCAGCCTGCAATGGCGTGTGAGGCGCTACATAACTATAATAATGCAACACAATACAACACTCTGTCTAAAACCTAAACTTGTCTTTTGCTGCCTGTGCCATGGCTGGCTTGGGCAGCTGCATGTGGTAAGCCAGGGGAGAGGAGTTGGCCTAACGGCTAGGGCGCTCGACCTCGGAACTGGTGCACAGACTGGAGTTGGAACAGTAAATGATACTATTGAAAGTCCAGCGCTTACCCTAAGGCAAGTCGTTATAACGACTTGTGTGGTAAAGGAATGCGTTGTAAAGACGCATTCACTGTTTAGACTGCGTTGTAAAAGCATGCGTTGTAAATGCATGCGTGGTTCCATCATACAACCACCCACCCGCCCTCTGTTGTTTCACGTCTCTTCCTGGAGGGGGCGCTCCCGGCTCCATCCGTCTCACATATCTCGCGCCACGCGTGTGCTGAGGGGGGGGGCATCGCTTGGGCAAAAGGAGGGAGGAGGTGTTCTTCCTCCACTGTTGGCTCCTAGACGAGGCAGAAGCAGGGACAGTGACAGCCAAAGATTGCTATGGCATGGCGGGCAGGTGCCCCCTCGAGAGACTCCCTCGGGCAGGCAGAGTCAACCCTGGGCTCCAGTCCACCGTGGAGATGCCCGGTGGAGTGACAGGCCTGCCCAGCAGCCATCACTGTTCCAGGCTCAGATCTGCAGACAGCAAAGCCCACCTCTCTATTAGGAAGACACAGCACCGTGCACACACGCGCCTCTTTGTTAAGCTGTCAGCCACAAAAATAGAAATTAAGGAATAATGGCTCTAATTATCGTTGGAGACTGTAGTGATTATCGCGCTAATGCGTCTCATTACGTTCCTTGTCGGCCCCCAAACATGCACCGCCTGACATCAATCAGGGAGTTGTCTGCAGGCCTAACCTGTATTTTTCCTCCCACTCACGTGGGCTTCTCTTCCGGTTCTGTGATGTTTAACAAATTGGGCACCATCACCTGTGTCTTCTCTTTTCTAGCACATGAGGTAAGCTGTTATTACTGTCACAAAAAGAATGAGTCCTTCTGTTACAAAGCATGGCGAATCTGCAGAACTCACCCAGAGAAACACAGGACCTGGAATAGACACGAGGCGCTATGGTTCTAAGATTCCAATAGGCAAGAAAAACAGCATTTATGAGTATTAAAAAATGCAAATTCTTCAAATGTGCAATACAGCCACATCTATCAAACACACAAAAGGTGATGGGAGGAATACTTGCAATAAGTCTAACAACTGGCAATCTCTTAGGGTAGCATTCCAATCCATCGTTCTTTTGCTCATCATGCCACCCAGCCATTTGTAAATTAGCCTTGGCCCAGCTCCAAAAGGACCAGTCCAGCCTGAACTGCCAGGCCAGGTCCTCTCTGAACCAGACCGCAAGCAACCCATGACCGGTTCCTCCTGCCTGGGGCTCCTCATTCGGGTGTAGCTTGCTTCCAGTGGCACAGCGTGCAAGGGATCCATCTATGTCAGCAAGAACATCCAGTGCCCACAATACCTCCTGCGCTTTGTTGGCCTCTATCCCTGCCTCCATCTTGCCTTCATTGTGAAATATTTTGTATCTAACTCTTCAGAATTTACCTGCTAAACGTGTCTTTCTCATCAATTTAGTTGAGTATTCTGCTATAAAAGGCACCATTTGTTCTAATTTGTTTTGAAAACTTTCTCCTAAACTTCCCTGGCAGATGTTAGTCTCTCCTACCCGACATGACTGCCTGGTGCAATGCTGTTTATGCACCACCACTCTTCACAGGTATTCCGACTCCAGTGTGAAGGGGAAAGTTGGTTGTCAGAGGGTCAGACCCTACTCCTCCTCCCATACTATCAATCTAAGGCCACCCTTCTTACATATCACCTTACACAATGCCCGGCTATCCTTCCGCTATTCCATCTGCTGAAAATAGGTCCCACCATATCATACTGTGGGGATAGCAGTTCTGAACTTTAGAACATGAGCCAGAAACATGGAAGAACAGCATGTGGTTCCGGGGTTATCGTCACATGGAAGAGCAGCATGTGGTTCCGGGGTTATCTCCACATAGAAGAACAGCATGCGCTTCCAGGGTCAGCTCCACGTGGAAGAGCAGAATGTGTTTATCTCCACATGGAAGAGCAGCATGTGCTTCCGGGTTATCTCCACGTGGAAGAGCAGATGTGCTTCCAGGGTAATCTTCAAATGAAAGAGCAGCATGTGCTTCCAGGGTTTTCTCCACATGGAAGAGCAGCATGTGCTTCCGCGTTATCTCCACGTGGAAGAGCAGATGTGCTTCCAGGGTAATCTTCAAATGAAAGAGCAGCATGTGTTTATCTCCATAGAGAAGAGCAGCATGTGCTTCCACGGTTATCTCCACTTGGAAGAGCAGCATGTGCTTCCTGGGTTATCTCCACATGGAAGAGCAGCAGGTGTTCCAGGGTTATCTACACATGGAAGAGCAGCATGTGTTTATCTCCACATGGAAGAGCAGCATGTGTTTCCGGGGTTATCTCCACATGGTAGAGCAGCATGTGCTTCCAGGGTAATCTCCACGTGGAAGAGCAGCATATGTTTATCTCCACATGGAAGAGCAGCATGTGCTTCCGGGGTTATCTCTACATGGAAGAGCACCATGTGTTTATCGCCACATGGAAGAGCAGCATGTGCTTCCAGGGTTATCTCCACATAGAAGAGCAGCATGTGCTTCCAGGGTTATCTCCACATGGAAGAGCAGCATGTGCTGTGCTTCCAGGGTTATCTGCACATGGAAGATCAGCATGTGCTTCCGGGGTTCTCTCCACATGGAAGATCAGCATGTGCTTCCTGGGTTCTCTCCATGTGGAAAAGTAGCATGTGCTTCTGGGGTTCTCTCCACATGGAAGAGCAGCATGTGCCTCCGGGTTTATCTCCATGTGGAAGAGCAGCATGTGCTTCCGGGGTTATCTCCACGTGGAAGAGCAGCATGTGCTTCCAGGGTTATCTCCATGTGGAGGAGCAGCATGTGCTTCCGGGGTTATCTCCACGTGGAAGAGCAGCATGTGCTTCCGGGGTTGTCTCCACATGGAAGAGCACCATGTGTTTCCGGGGTTACCTCCACATGGAAGAGCAGCATGTGCTTCCGGTGTTATCTCTGCGTGGAAGAGCAGCATGTGCTTCCGGGGTTATCTCCACATGGGAGAAAAACATGTGTTTATCTCCACATGGAAGAGCAGCATGTGCTTTCAGGGTTATCTCCCCTTGGAAAAGCAGCATGTGCTTCCAGGGTTATCTCCACTTGGAAGAGCTGCATGTGCTTCCAGGGTTATCTCTACATGGAAGAGCACCATGTGTTTCCGGGGTTACCTCCACATGGAAGAGCAGCATGTGCTTCCGGTGTTATCTCTGCGTGGAAGAGCAGCATGTGCTTCCGGGGTTATCTCCACATGGGAGAAAAACATGTGTTTATCTCCACATGGAAGAGCAGCATGTGCTTTCAGGGTTATCTCCCCTTGGAAAAGCAGCATGTGCTTCCAGGGTTATCTCCACTTGGAAGAGCTGCATGTGCTACCAGGGTTATCTCTACATGGAAGAGCAGCATGTGCTTCCAGGGTTAACTCCACATGGAAGAGAAGCATGTGTTTATTCCACATGAAAGAGCAGCATGTGCTTCCGGGGTTATCTCCACATGGTAGAGCAGCATGTGCTTCCAGGGTTAACTCCACGTGGAAGAGCAGCACGTGCTTCCAGGGTTATCTCCACATGGAAGAGCAGCATGTGCTTCCTGGGTTATGTCCACATGGAAGAGGAGCATGTGTTCCAGAGTTATCGCCACATGGAAGACCAGCATGTGCTTCCACGGTTATCTCCACATGGAAGACCAGCATGTGCTTCCAGGGTTATCCCCACTTGGAAGAGCAGCATG
Source organism: Triturus cristatus (assembly GCF_964204655.1). NCBI lineage: Eukaryota > Metazoa > Chordata > Amphibia > Caudata > Salamandridae > Triturus > Triturus cristatus. The sequence continues at coordinate 48,353,100 of NC_140589.1, forward strand.
TGCTTCCAGGGCTATCTCCACATGGAAGAGCAGCATGTGCTTCCGGGGTTATCTCCACATTGAAGAGAAGCATCTGTTTATCTCCACATGAAAGAGCAGTATGTGCTTTCAGGGTTATCTCCACATGGAAGAGCAGCATGTGTTTCAGGGGTTATCTCCACATGGTAGAGCAGCATGTGCTTCCAAGGTTATCCCCACGTGGAAGAGCAGCATGTGCTTCCAGGGGTATCTCCACATGGAAGAGTAGCATGTGCTTCCAGGGTTATCTCCACGTGGAAGAGCAACATGTATTTATCTCCACATAGAAGAGCAGCATATGTTTATCTCCACATGGAAGAGCAGCATGTGCTTCCGGGGTTATCTTCACATGGAAGAGCAGCATGTGTTTATCTCCACATGGAAGAGCAGCATGTGCTTGTGCTTCCAGGGTTATCTGCACATGGAAGATCAGCATGTGCTTCCGGGGTTCTCTCCACATGGAAGATCAGCATGTGCTTCCCAGGTTCTCCCCATGTGAAAAAGCAGCATGTGCTTCTGGGGTTATCTTCACGTGGAAGTGCACCATGTGCTTCCGGGGTGATCTCCACGTGGAAGAGCAACATGTGCTTCCGAGGTTATTGCCATATGGAAGTTCAACATGTGCTTCCGGGGTTATCGGGGTTATCGCCACATGGAAGTACAGCATGTGCTTCCGGAGTTATCTCCACATGGAAGAGCAGGATGTGCTTCCAGAGTTATCTCCATGGGGAGGAGCAGCATGTGCTTCTGGGGTTATCTCGCCATGGAAGAGTAGCATGTGCTTCCGGGGTTATCTCCACATGGAAGAGCAACAAGTGCTTCCAGGGTTATCGCCACGTGGAAGTGCAGCATGTGCTTCTCGGGTTATCTCCACATGGAAGAGCACCATTTGCTTCTGGGGGTGTCTCCACATGGAACAGCAGCATGTGCTTCTTGGGTTCTCTCCGCTGCTCTATAATCCTCCGGAATCATAGCCAGTGATTCCCCACCCAGCACTGGAGGGCACCACTGGGGGCTGCTCAATGGACACAACATCGCCTGAGTTTTCCTAGGTTCCAGAGTGTGCTCTGTCACAGGATATGCAATTGGGCCTACTGTGGTGGATGACCAGAGTCTTATTTCCCTTGCAGGAGCCTGGTTTCCCCTTTCAGATGCACCCCAACTGAAATAAGGGAACCGCTGCACTCCCTGTTCTAGAATCATTTGTCCCTCCTGCTGTGAACACAGGCGGATGTCTGTGGGGGTTGCTGGTATGAATGGTTTCTTTTACTGAGGGCCTCACTTACAATCCACGTCGGCTGTCGCGGCAGCCCCTTTGCATTGACATCTTTTCCTGCCCCCTCCCAGATGTCTCATTCCTGTTAAGTGGTCACTGTTTACACCACTCTAGAGGATGAGAAGCTGTTTGGCTGTGGAGACAGCTCTAGGATGCAGAGAGGAGTTAGCCTGTAGCTGGCAGGATATACATGGAGCAGACCCTTGATACCGCAATATGCCCCAATGCGGGAAAAAGCCAGAGGCACGAAGAATGGATATCAAGGTGCGGTTGCAGTCCATCAGAGGAGCAGGTATTGGCAGAACAAGCCAAGGTGGTGGTGAGTGTCTACCAGTAGAGGTCCTTGTGGTATTTATATAATGTGTATACCCTTTCTTTATCTTTACTTAGTATGGAATGTAATGAGGTCAATTGGAATGACCCGGAGAATCTAGTGGGAGAAGGCTGGAAGCGGCTGAGGTGGATGGATGAGATCTCCTTTATCTGCAATAAACCATTTGAACTTCACAACTACTGCGCCTTCTTGTTATTAAGGAGTATCCTCTGTTAAACTGGCAACAAGCATGATTGGGTCCTCTTTACATCAGATAGTGCCACAGACCAAGAAGCTGATCCAAACACTCAGAGACCCGCCCCTTTCCTGTGCATTGCCCCCATTGGGGCTAGTCCCTCTGGGGGTTGATGGCGTTGGCCTCCATTATGACACATGCATTAACACAACACGCCAGTAATATACATGCTCCCAGTTCATAAAAGGGTAGAGCTGGTTCAATCATAAAATCTGCTCTAACAACCGAGGAAGGATGGAAGTATCAGAGCACTTTACATGAGCACCAGTTGCATTATAGACAGTCATCCAAAACATCTCCCAGAAGGGAGAAGGAGGGTCCTAGGGAAGAGTTTAACGACCAGACTACAGTTCCAATCCCCAATACAATTTGAAAAACCTGCAGAAGAAACTGGAGGTCAAAAGATCTTATGTAAGGAACAAAAGGGCCTATATCTTTACACCTAAATAGACTATACTATCAAAGACAGTCACTCTGGAGCTGAGATGTAGGTGAAAAAAGAGAAGGAAAGAAAAAGAAGTTAACGCAAATTGATAGGATTTCCATCAACTGCCAAGAGAGGCCAGTGTCATCACTTGGTTATCCTTCTCTCTTGCTACTACTTTTCAAAACATCGAGGGATAATATGTAGCAAAGATTGCAACTGAGCGATAAAGATAAAGCCAGAAAAGAATACCTTAAGAGACAGAAAATGACCGATATGGTCATGATTTAACAAACGTAGTGAATCACCTCTTGTGTGATGAAAATACTAGTGCAGTGCACATACGTGAAAGTTAAAAAGGAGTAGGGAGAGAAAAAAAGACTTTAATACACATCTCTCTGCCTAACCTATTAAAAACGTGTTCAAGCACAAAGCCTCACGCTTCCCGCGTGAGTGGCGTAGCGGTACGATAGCGCAGTACGGACCGTACACAGGAAAGTACGGTTCGTACGACGGCGCTTGGGCTCACAGTACCTTATTTCTTGGGGGCAATGTTCGTGGCGGCCTCAGAAGTCCATAGAGGGGCGTCCCACGTCGTGTTGCAGTCCCGCTTGGGCAGTGGAAGACGATGCTTCGTGGGGCGCTTCAGAACGTCGCAGCACACCTCGGGGGTCAGAAGCAGGAGGGGCAGCTCGGGGGTGATTCCTCAGCGCGCAGCGCTGTCGCGTCAGCCAGGATCGGCTAACCAGGGCGCCGTCGGTCCTTACAGTGATCTCCACGGCCAGGGGTCGCAGAGGCTAGGCGCTTGGACGCAGACAGTCTCTTCTTTACGTTGCGAGCTCCGGCTCGAGGGGCAGCTGTTTACTTTGTTTAGGCCAGGCAGGGCAGGCCTTCACGGTGCTCACAGCAGCACAGGCGGGCAGAAGTCGCGTTGCTCAGCGAGATGGGGGCACACAGGTTCTCTGGGGTCAGCGTCAGCAATCCACCCACAGCAGCTTCCTTCTCTTCCAGGGAGGGGTAGCGCCCACTGTTCCTGGGGCGCAGTTCAGGGGGCAAGTTCACAAGCAAGCCCTTGGAGATTGTTTTTAAAAGCACAAGTTGAATTCAAAGTCTTTCTCAGTCTTTTCCCCCTCTCCTTCAGCAGCAAGGCACCCACCACAGGCCAGGCTTAGAGACAGTACTCCTCCATGCAGCTTTCCCAAGTCCTCCTCTTCAGGCAGAGTTTCTTCTTGGCGCAAACAGGATCTGATTTCTGAGGAGCAGGGCTCCTTCTTTTATACACAGTTTCTTTTGTTCTTTGTGGCCAGGGGGCCTGTGCCTGGCTCAGTCTGGTTTTGGAGCACTTTGTTGTGGTGACTCTGCTCTTTCCTTTCAGTGCACAGGGCAGATACATCAGCTGCTCCACAGGGGGCAGAGCCAGCATTGTAGTGGCAGAGCACAGGTCTATTCAGAGTCAAGGTGTACTCCTCCCACCCATCCTGGTGTAATCTCTCTACCCACCACCTGGCAGCCAGCCTGTCTCCTGGAATTCCCCAGCCCTGCCCCTCACTGAAACTAGGCAGCACACACACACACAAAGCAGAGGCGGACTGAAATGGCTAAGCAAGTAAATACTAACTTTCTAAAAGTAGTATTTACAAACACAGGATATTAAAATAAACTTTACTAAAAGAAGTATTTTATTATTCTGAGTTCAGGCATACTAAACTTGACTTTCTACCATGCTCTCTGAGTCCACTGGGATTACAGCGTGTAGTAATTCCAGCAGCCCATTCTGACCTATGGAGAGCAGGCAGCCTTCAATAGTGAAGAAGGAAAATGGCTGTAATTCACTTTTAGGACATGCCACACACATCAGGGCCTGTCCTACCTTATACCTACAATGCACCCCGCCCTTGGGCCTACCAGAGGGGTGACTAATATGTAATTAAGGGAAGGTTTAGGGACTGGCAAGTAGGTGCACTTACGCAATCAACGTGACAGTACCAAACTGCACGCAGGTTCTGCAGTGGCAGACCTTAGACACATTTTGCTAGGCCGCTTCTGTGGGTGGCACAGCCAGTGCTGCAAGCCCACCAGCAGCATTTGCATTTACAAGCCCTGGCACTTCTGGTGCACTTTACTAGGGGCTGATAGTAAACCGAATAAGCCAAACATGGACACCAATCAATGTATACATTTTACCATAGGGAGAGCATATGCACCTTAGCACTGGTTCAGCAGTGGTAAGGTGCCCAGAGTCATAAAACAGCCAACAACAGGTCAGAAAAAATACAGGAGGAAGGCAAAAAGTTTAGGGATGACCCTGCAAAAAGGGCCAAGTCCAACACAACCCCCTTCCAGCCAAAACGCAGGGCAGACCAATCACCACCGTGATGGTCTTCCCTGCTTGGGGCGATAGAACAAGGACCTGGCCCGCAACTGCAGGGGCAGACTCCAGTTCTACGCCAATCTGAACCTATTGGACTCCCTCTGTACATACTCTCAGGGCCCACCAAGCCAATCCATGGGGAACCCTTCTCCTCACCTGTGGACACCACCAGTGCAGCACCTAACCTTAACTGGCCCACAGGTGTGTCCCAACAGACAGACAGCAAAATGCTACAGTGGCCACTGACATAGTCAGGGATGAGACCCAGGCCGTATGCCTCTCAGGGCTCTCAGACCTCTGTGGCGCCAGGGAGCGGGGGGCAGTAGCCCCAGGTGCCTGGCACCCTTTGTCCATTCTCCCTCCTGTCAGGTCAGGTACGACATCCTGGCACTGACCCACCAGCCCCAGGCCTGTACCCGGCGGCTGGACCAAAGACTGGGGTGGCCTCTCCCACACCCGGTCCTCCTCCTTGGAGCTCTGTACCCTCCCACTTGGAGTGGTACCCCCTTCCAGAATTGCCAGGGCACCTGGGGCAGGTGTCCTGCGCAATTCGCCCACCAGTTCAGGGGTTCTATCCTGCAACTGGGCGTCCAGGCCAGGGGAGACACCCTGAACCTGGCCCTCCAACCTAGGGTCTAAACCCTTCAATTGAGCCGGGGTCAGAGGCGAGGACTCCCTCTGCACCCCCTTCCAGAGTACTGTACACTCCCAACTGGAGTGGTACCCCTAGAAGCAACCTGGGTCAGGACACTGATTACAGTTGTCCCACCCTCCAGGTCAGACAACACCTGAACCTGGCTTTCCAACCCTGGGACCAACCCATGCGGTTGAACGCTTGCCTGGCACACCAGGACTTCCCGGGGAGCACGCATGCCCCCCCTGAGGGTGACACCTAACTCATGTGTTGTGTGACAGTCTACCTGGCGCAGATCTCCCAACCCCTGTCCATCTGACAGTGCATGAAGATCCCCCAGGACAGAAGTGGTGTCACCATGGTCATTCACTGGTGACGCAGCCCTTCTGGCTGGCCCCTGACCCACTGGTTTTTCCACTGGGGACTCTTTCCCCCTCTCACCCCTCAATCTGGACTTCTGCACCCTCCCAACTGGAGCGGTACTGCCAGACACCAGAACTGAGGGAGGCCTGCTTACCGACACTCCCTGTTCACCAGACACTAGGGGATCCCGCACAACGGGCAGCCCCTCCGGACAGACTAGGCTCCCCACCTGGTGTTCCCTTAAAGAACCATCCAAGCTCTGAGACTGAGGTTGGGCACTACCGGGACATAACCCATTCTCACTCCTTCCCCTTAAAGACAGGACGTGAGGCCCTACACCCCTCTCACTACTACAGGACCTAGTTGGGCTACTCTGAGCCACTTCCACCACACTGGGTTTGAAGATACCTGGACCACTCCTCTTGGGATCACTCCCCAATGCCTTTCCAGACCCTCTGGACTCCACCAAAAGGTCTGCCTCCAATGTGAGCTCCCTACGGTCAGAGAACTCACTCTCCAACAGGTGTTGGCATAGCTCTGGAAAACAGGGACTTACAATATGCTCTCCCACAATTGGATCACACAGCCCCCTAGTAGGGTTAACCAAACTATCCTTCACCTTACCATCCAGTGCCTCACACACATACTCCACACCACTCTCCTGAGACTGGCAAGACAGTATCTGACTGTCTCTGTCACACAACCCACACTTTTCTGGGCGGTCTTCACACTCACCCATCAGGATCTCAACCATGGGGGAATCCCTTCCACCACTAGGACTATGAACCCCTGCGCAAGTTACCCTATTCCCTTCAGGGATACTGCGCACTACTGGAGCTACCTCATGCCCTTGAACCTCCTGGTGTATGTTAACCCCCTCCTTCAAGTCAGGCACCACATCTCTGGGTGTGCGTACTACTCTCTCAGCACTAGAAAATTCAATATCGCTGCCACCATCTGAGCTGGATTCCTCCTCCCACTCAGCAAAGCTCAATCTCTGAGCTACACACATTTCATGCTGCTGGGCTGAGACACTCATGGCCTCCAGCCTCTCGAGCTCCATATCATATTTCCTCATTATCAAGTCATGCTCCATTTGCATTTTCTTTTCAATTCAATATAGCTTTATTCGATAATTGCTATCATAAAAGCTTTGACCACCATAAAATCAATATTATACATTTCAGAATTTTTGAAAGTTAAAAAAATATATAAAAGTTTAAAAGACAAACTGTGGCACCAGTAGATAAAACAACAATTCATAAAAGGCGAGTTCCCGTTAAAAACAAAATAGTGGTGTCAACAGGGAATCTCACAGGCATAGTTTGTTCCTTACCCTCTTACACAAAAAAGTGGATTCTAATTTGTTAAGTAGCAGCAGTGACTGATTTTATAGCTTTAGCAATGGCTTTCATTCGAATAATCCAAGCACAGCCCAGAAATTTGGCAACTCCACACACAAAGACTGGCCTGGACGCATCAGATCTCAAGATGCAAAGTGCAACTTGATGGTTCCTTGATCCTAGCTGTACACAAATGGGTTTAAGCCATTTAATCCTGGCCTGTCGATAAGCCCGACATGCAAATAGGCAGTGAGCTATGGTTTCATGCAGGGCATAGCAACACGGACAGCTGGAAGAAAGATTTTTTGCTGGGTTCCTTTGGGCGACTGAAGCATTAAGGTGCAAAGACCCAAACCGAAAAAGTATGTATAGCTTTCTGTCCAAAGGGACTCGAATGAAATCAAAATAGGGTTCCAAATGGGCAACTTGCTTGTGCTGTAAGAAATCCTCTGATAGTTTCCCATTTCTCGGGTAGCACAGGAGCCTTTGGTGTATCCAGTTCCAATAAATCTTTTTTAGCTCAGCCTTGGATGGCTGTGCTTGGTTCCCCCATGCATCAGCTAGACCCAGAGACAATAAGAGTTCCTTAAGTTCGTTGAGCCATTTTACCCTTTTGCCAATGTCCAAAGTAATCAGTTCGCTGAGACCTGCCGCATAGTGTGATAACTCAGTGGTAGATCTTAATCTTGCCCAATACAGAAGGGGGCGTAATCTAACTGTATCGCTCACCCTGTGCCTCCCCATATCGAGGAACAGAGGCGTTAAAGGAGTGCATTGGGGGACAGAGACCAAGTCTCTTAAGAACTTGTTCTCTGACTTTTGGATCTCCGCTGTTTTCTCAAACCCCCAAAGTTCCGCTCCATAAGTTGCCGAACTTACTGCCTTTCCCTCATATACGACCAGGACAGGGGAGACCAGTCTAGAGGTGGACAGGCGCTGCTCTCTTAACCCCTTCAGTGCCACGCCCTTTCCCCCTCCTGTGCCGGGCGTTGCATTAGTGGGTGGGGTTCATGACGAGATAGTCTCGTCATGGGCACAGCGCAACCGTGCTCCATGACGAGACTATCTCGTCATGGGCACAGAAGAGGTTAAGATTGCCCCTGCTGCTCTTTTATGATTTAGGAGCATCTTACTCAGGTGGGGTCCCCATGACAATTTATCCGATAGCCTCATCCCTAGGTAATCAAAGCAATGGACTTGCTCAAGGTAGGAGCCATTAAGGATGAGTTTGGGTCTAAACTGTTTTCCAGGATTAAAAGCCATGCATTTTGTTTTAGAGATGTTAATAATAAGGCCCCTTTGTGTACAAAAAGCCTGGAAGCGAGTAAGTAGAGTCTGAAGACCCATAGGGGATTTGGAGATCAAGAGAGTGTCGTCAGCAAAGAGAAGAGTTGCTATTTTTTCCCCCGCCAGGGCTGGTGCATCAGCTGGAATCTGGCTCAAAGAATTCACCACACCATTCACATAAAGCGAAAATAGTGTGGGGGCCAGAACACAGCACTGGCGGACTCCTCTCCTTACTGGGATACTCTCTGTAGTCTGTCCTTGATCTCCCCATCTAATTCTTGCGGAGGTGTCATCATGAAGACGAATTAGAAGGGATAAAATGTAAGGGGGAATTCCCATTTCCTGCAAGACGGCCCACAGCTTTGCGCGCGGGACTAGATCGAATGCCGTCTTGAGGTCAATGAAAGCGAGATATAAGCTCCCCTTTGCAATGACTACCACTTTCCAGTAGAGTAACAATAGACGAAAGACTTGGTCTATTGTACTAGTGGCTTTCCTAAAGCCCGCTTGGCATTTAGATAGAATTCCCCCTTCCTCTATCCAAAGATGGATTCTATTGAGGAGAGTACGCCCTACCACTTTCTGCATGAAATCTACAAGGCTGATAGGCCTATAATTGGCTGGGTCTTGACGATCGCCTTTCTTAAAAATGGGGATAACTTCCGCTTGTTTCCAGGACGGGGGGACTTCGCCGCCCTCTAGGAGGCTATTGATCAGATACTGAATATATTTGGCCCATCCACCTGTTTCCAAGCGGAACAGATCACCCGGAATACTGTCTGGTCCTGCGGCTTTAGCTGGTACAATGCTATTAATGGCACTTTCAACCTCATCCTGACTAAAAGAAATTGTACGGTCCGGGATAGGTAAGTACTGGGTAACCCTGCTGATCGAACATTCTCCCTCTGCGTCATTAGCATATAGCTTAGAAAAATGATCCCACCAATTCTGACTATCTATGTGGTTTGGGATTGCAACAGTGCCTGCCCTGTTTTTAATGCTAATTAGTGACCAAAAGGAAGCAGGGTTTCTCTCAGTTGCCGCTAATTCCAACGCGTCCTAGTGTGCCTCCTCCCAAGCACGTTTAGCTAATGTCAAAGTTAAGTTGTATTCTTTCCTCGCTAATTTGACCCTAGTGCAATTTTTCCCTTTGACAGCAGCTATAGGTGCTTTTCTTTTCTCTTTACAGAGTCCAGTAAACCAGGGGTTGAGATAATTTTTTGGGGGTTTCCTTTTGCCTGAGCTGGTGCTTCCAAGAAACTGTTCCGCAATCAAGGAAATAGTTTCCTGATGGATTATAGAAATCTTACCCCTCGTCTGAGTCGAAGCCATAGCTTCCTAAAGATCTCTGGTTTTTACTTCTAGTATTGTAGAGGTAAGATAGATCTTCTTTTCGTCTGCTAGTACTCTAGGCCACCTTAACCGCCTGCCACAGTTAGAGAGTACTACCTCTCTAGAGTAAAAGGAGTCCGCAGTACATACAGGTATTTTAGACAGCGGAACAGCTCAACGATTCTGCAAGATTAAAGTTAGAGGATTATGGTCGCTATCTACAGTGGGACTAACCTCCATATCGGCTAGGCTTTCCCAAAGGCGTAAATCCAACAAGATGTAGTCGATACGAGATGGACATGACAGCTTGTTGAAGGTGTTCGCCCCCTTAAGATCTGACAAAGTTCTTCCATTTACGGCTCTTAGGCCGTATTCCAAAGTAAGGGCATTCACCTGTAAAACAATCTCAGTCCATTTTTTGATTGGGGCCAAGGATAGCGGAGGTACTCACCATCTATTGTCCTCTTCAACTAGATTCAAGGGATCCTCATTGCCCAGGGGCTCAAATGTATAATTGAAGTCCCCGGCTATGATGGTTTTTGAGGTAGGTGGACATTTAACTAGGAGGAGTTCTAATTCACTCAAGATGGTCGATGACCTGCCACTCACTGTTCCCCTAATGTAGACATTGAAGAGGTTAAGGGATTCTCCTATTTTTGGGGCCTTAATGGATAGCCACAGAATGTCATGACTATTACTTTCATTAGGTGTAATAGACCACCCCAGATCGAGGTTAATCCATATTAGGAGACCTCCCGAGAGTCTTCCTTTGCCACTAGAAGTTGCAGGAATAAAATAGGTGGCATATCCAGAAAGGAAGATCGCTACTCCATGTCTCCTGAAAGACACAGACGTCATGTGTGCCCACAAACTCAACTCATGCATTTTCTTTTCTTCCAGAGCCAGCTTTTTGCTTTCTAGCTCCAATTGGCTTTCTAATTCCAGCTTTGCCAATGTTATCTCATGATCCCTGGTGGCCTGTCTGTCTGCCAGCTCCTCTGGCGACAGGCCTCTGCCAAAACCGTGAACGCTCTCCACTGGTTTCAATGGTGTAACTTCCTTGGTTGCACCCCTTGATTCAATCCAGGCTTTCAGCGCCTTGTAGAGATCTGATTTGTTCTTGCATCCTGCATGTGGAACCTTGAGCTTCCTGCAGAAGTACTTGAGTTCAGTTCTCTTGTAGCTATCCAGTTTTGACTCATCCCATTCAACCTCTCCAGTCTCAGAGGCTTCAGACGCGGTTTTCTCTATGCTGTTTGGGCCCGGCATGACTCCAAACACAAGGGATCTTCTTTCTTGGCAAGCAAAATTTAATTTTAAAAGTTCTGTGGCTTAAGCTACTGGACTGTCCTCACTGTGCAATGGCTAGTAATCACTGCGCAGACACCAAAAATGCAAATCCGTAAATCCTCACCGCTGCCACCAATGTTAGAATCCGGGGTCTCTGGTTGGCGCAGGTATGTACTTGCGACAAGCAGGGACCCTTTCCTCTAAGTCAGGGCGAAGGATTACTCTAAGAAGATAACCCCTGCTCACCCTCTAGGCAACGTGGCGCGAGCAGTCAGGCTAGATTCCAGAGGGCATTAGGTTAAGCATTCAAGGCGTCCCACAATAACCACCAACCTACCACACAGAGACACAAGGCTGTATTTATAAAAATAAAGTTTTTTATATAAAGTTCTTTAAGCAGGCTTTAAAAATACAGTTCTTCACTTTAAAATGAGGTTCCAGTTACTTGTAATTATTTTTAGGGAGTCCACGGTTCTTAGAATGGTCACTTTTGGTGCAATCTGCACCTTCTGGGGGCCTGTGCGCCTCGTAGGGACTTCTGTACGCTTCGTACCAGTTTTTGGACGCGTCGTGCCGTTTCTCACGCTTCCCGCGTGAGCACGCGTACTAGGACTCAAGCCGTACGGACCGTACCTTCGTAGGTACGCGTCGTACGAGTCCGGTACGCCTCTTGCCACACCTCATGCTTCCCGCGTGAGCAACGTGTATATCTTTGAAGCAGGACGGACCGTACAGGTGCAGGGAGGCGCCGTACGAGCCGGGGACGAACCGCACAAAGCCTCACGCTTCCCGCGTGAGTGGCGTAGCGGTACGATAGCGCAGTACGGATCGCACACAGGAAAGTACAGTTCGTACGACGGCGCTTGGGCTCACAGTACCTTATTTCTTGGGGGCAATGTTCGTGGTGGCCTCAGAAGTCCATAGAGGGGCGTCCCACATAGCGTTGCAGTCCCGCTTGGGCAGTGGACGACGATGCTTCGTGGGGCGCTTCAGGACGTTGCAGCACACCTCGGGGGTCAGAAGCAGGAGGGGCAGCTTGGGGGTGATTCCTCAGCGCGCAGCGCTGTCGCGTCGGCCAGGATCGGCGAACCAGGGCGCCGTCGGTCCTTACAGTGATCTCCACGGCCAGGGGTCGCAGAGGCTCAGCGCTTGGACGCAGATAGTCTCTTCTTTACGTTGCGAGCTCCGGCTCGAGGGGCAGCTGTTTACTTTGTTTAGGCCAGGCAGGGCAGGCCTTCACGGTGCTCACAGCAGCACAGGCGGGCAGAAGTCGCGTTGCTCAGCGAGATGGGGGCACACAGGTTCTCTGGGGTCAGCGTCAGCAATCCACCCACAGCAGCTTCCTTCTCTTCCAGGGAGGGGTAGTGCCCACTGTTCCTGGGGCGCAGTTCAGGGGGTAAGTTCACAAGCAAGCCCTTGGAGATTGTTTTTAAAAGCACAAGTTGAATTCAAAGTCTTTCAGTCTTTTCCTCCTCTCCTTCAGCAGCAAGGCACCCACCACACGCCAGGCTTAGAGACAGTACTCCTCCATGCAGCTTTCCCAGGTCCTTCTCTTCGGGCAGAGCTTCTTCTTGGCGCAAACAGGATCTGATTTCTTAGGAGCAGGGCTCCTTCTTTTATAGCAAGTTTCTTTTGTTCTTTGTCGCCAGGGGGCCTGGGTCTGGCTCAGTCCGGTTCTGGAGCACTTTGTTGTGGTGACTCTGCTCTTTTCTTTCAGGGCACAGGGCAGGGACATCAGCCACTCCACAGGTGGCGGAGCCAGCATTGTGGTGGCAGAGCACAGGTCTATTCAGAGTGAAGGTGTACTCCTCCCACCCATCCTGGTGTAATCTCTCTACCCACCGCCTAGCAGCCAGCCTGTCTCCTGGAATTCCCCAGCCCTGCTCCTCACTGAAACTAGGCAGCACACACACACACAGCAGAGGCGGGCTGAAATGGCTAAGCAAGTAAATACTAACTTTCTAAAAGTAGTATTTACAAACACAGGATATTAAAATAAACTTTACTAAAAGAAGTATTTTATTATTTGAGTTCAGGCATACTAAACTTGACTTTCTACCATGCTCTCTGAGTCCGCTGGGATTACAGTGTGTAGTAATCCCAGCAGCGCATTCTGGCCTATGGAGAGCAGGTAGCCTTCAATAGTGAAAAACGAAAATGGCTGCAATTCACTATTAGGACATGCCACACACACCAGGGCCTTTCCTACCTTATACCTACAATGCACCCTGCCCTTGGGCCTACCAGAGGGGTGACTAATATGTAATTAAGGGAAGGTTTGGGGACTGGCAAGTAGGTGCACTTGCGCAATCAGCGTGACAGTACCAGACTGCACGCAGGTTCTGCAGTGGCAGACCTTAGACACATTTTACTAGGCCGCTTTTGTGGGTGGCACAACCAGTGCTGCAAGCCCACCAGCAGCATTTGCATTTACAAGCCCTGGCACTCCTGGTGCACTTTACTAGGGGCTGATAGTAAACCAAATAAGCCAAACATGGAAACCAATCAACATCAATATTTTACCATAGGGAGAGCATATGCACCTTAGCACTGATCAGCAGTGGTAAGGTGCCCAGAGTCATAAAACAGCCAACAACAGGTCAGAAAAAATACAGGAGGAAGGCAAAAAGTTTAGGGCTGACCCTGCAAAATGGGCCAAGTCCAACAGCACTTCATTGAGACTTCTTACGGTCCTGGAGGACATGGGGTTTGGCGTGACACTGCTTAGATGGATACACACTGTTTTACTCACATCGAGCGAGGAGTTAGGACCTGAAGGGTAATCTTGGATTTGTGGTCCATGCATCACAACAGGTGGTAGGCTGCCTGCTAGCCCCTCTTCCTATTTGCTGCTCCCGTGGAGACCCTCGCAGGGATAGTCAGAAGGGAGAGTGTGAGGTGGGGTATAAAGATGAGAACTGAGTCCATGCCATCTCCTGATAATATTTAATTGTTCCTGAGAGTAGCTGCTAGGGATTTGGCTGGGGCACTCAGAGTCCTCAGGACACTTGGTGATATATATCACGACTCAAGTTAAATTCTGAAGTCTTGCTTGTATCCACTTTGTCCTGTAGGAATTGCTGGGATACCTTGGTTTACCTCACCGATTCCAACCTGATGTAGGCTAATGTGACCAAGGTGCTGTAAGGTGTCCGAGGGTTTTCCTCCTTCCAGAGATGGGTCCTCCTTTAGGTTCGGCACTGGGTGGTAATAACAACAAGCATTTGCAATGCAATAGGTCTTGCATTTGCTAGAGTTTGAGTTAGTGACATTGTAAATGACGATGCCTTTTATTTATGTGTTTTAAAAACCTGCAAGCGGTGCGTAAACACACACTTTGCACTTATAGTCCTTGCTTACGAGAAGCAAGGCTGGCAGTAACTGCGAATCTTTTACTCCCAGCCTTGCTTCTCATAAGTAAGGAGTATAAGTACAAAGTGCGTGTTTACACCACGCTTGCATGTTTTCACAACACATCAATGAAAGGTATCATCATTTACAATGCGTTACAGAATTCATTGACAAATGTGAAAATATTTTTAGTTTGGCATGTTGCCCCAGAGAAGTGTTGTGCTTGTGTGACCTTTTGCCCATTTTCATGCAAGTTCTGTAGATTCTGTATGGGAAGGTGGGTAGAGGAGGGTGTGCGGTTGACTGGGTGTGTGTGTGTGTGTTCACTTGTACACATGTGTGTGTGTGCGCACATGTGTGTGTGTGTGTGTGCGCATGTGTGTGTACGTGTGCATGTGTGTGTGGTGTGTGTGGTGTGTGTATGTGTGCATGTGTGCGATGTGTGTGTAAGCGTGCACGTGTGTATGTGTGTGTATATGTGTGTGCACATGTATGTGTGCACATGTGTGTGCTGCTGTCCTTGCAGTACGATTTCTTCAAGAGAGGAAACCTTGAACTGCTGCTGTCATATTGTTCCAGTTCTGATTGTGCTTGTGACGTTTGAGAAACCCTTTAATCTGTACAAAAATGCAAAATATTGGTTTTATTATTGTTTTGTTTTCTTGGTGCAAATTAGATTGCAAACTGCAGAGGATGAAACAATAGTTTAGACAGCAAATCAGGAAGAACAATAAACAAGCTTTGGCAAAGTCAGCAAGTCAAGCGGGCACCTGCTAAAATATTAAGCGTGGCACCCGTGTTTTTGTTAGAATTAAATCAGAAATATCTTTAAACTGTACCTGTCCGAGTCCCATGGCAACAGTGGCTGTCAGTACTACCTTCCTGAATCTCACAGCAAACCCTACAGCGACCTCTGAGACGCCTGACGCCTCTTAGTTAACACCTCCCACCCATGGTCCGCTTCATACAAGTCACTGCTCTGTGGACATAGACAGAGGCCACGCCTAGACCCACTTAACAGGGCTGCCATCTCGTAACTAATGTTTACTAATGTGGAGTGGCAAAGCAGAATGTTTCTTAAGAATTATACAGTGGTAATTCCTAATCAGCAGTAGACGTACATTAAAAAAAGTATTGACACTCTTATCCTTACTGCCATGGGGGCAGAGTCAGTGAGTGTAGAAACTAAGTTTAACGCAGCACCCGGGACGGGAAAGTGATGAGGAGCAGTCAGCAGAGTGGAAAAGCGAGCGTTGTGCTGCAACCTAAAGTGTGGCACTCGTGTTGTTGTTAATGCTGAAAGTTTAGATTGGCACCCGAGGGCAGGATGGCAATGAGGGGCAAGCTGCCATGCAGCCAAAAAAAAGATCGGAAGGGGAGCGGCAGCTATAGTTAAAGCGTGCCATGCTTGCAAAAAAACAAAATAATGCAGATAAAAAGTAGCACGTTGTGAGGAAAATAAAGGTGCACGGTCGCTATAGTTAAAGTATACTGCACTGCCAAAATAAAAAAAAATAATGTAGATGAAAGGGTGCAAGCAAAGTGGGCGCTGTTGCAGGAAAGCATGCCTGCATTAGGAGAAAATAGTGCTCACAGACTGTAAATAAGACATACCGCGTAACAACACAAGTAAAAGGGCCACTCCTCAGGGGAGGTTACAAATGTAGAAAAGGTGGGACTAGGGAGGGACTAACAAGCCTATTAACGAATCAGAAGCCAGCATTTACAAAGGACAATGACAAAAGCCAATGAAAAATATGGACGGAGAGTGGGCGGAGCTTCAAGTCCATACCTGAATACAGCATGTCTCGAAGAGACAGGGAAAGCGCTGCCTAGGCGAGACCTAAGAATGGCAGTCCTCTCATTGGACCCGACAGCTCGGAATGTAGTACCTATCCCTACAACCCCAATGGCTGGGGAACATCAATTAATGGTGCAATTGCTGTCCAGAGGTGATAGGCATGGCATTTTCCCGAGGTTAGTGGACATTACCAGATATTACTGGGGCGCCACTAATTTGAACAAATATTCAAACAGCTTATACACCTGAGCTACCGCTGTGGGCCCTACATGGCATTGTTAGCCTGGCAGAGTGAGTCGAACAGACTGTGTGGGAGGGAGCAGGAGCCCTGATAAATGGAGACCAACTTTATACATCTCAGACCCTGAGGCTAGAAAATGCTACATCGGCCGGACAATTCTTGTTATTCATAGCATTACTTGACCTTTTTTTAAAATGATGGGGTTTATACGGATCGCTGCCACAATCACTCATGGTGCTCACGACATTACTGATGCTTTGGAATGGCGGGAGGCAGTGAACCAATTGCACATCGCCCTGTTAACCATGGCCAAAATGTTTTTGGCATCCCTGCATGAGGAGTGGGTGCTAACAGGGGCAGAGACCTGACTGATAGTGACTGCTTGCGTATGGTGGTTTACCCTATGCGGTCTCTAGATATACTATGGTCAGTGCGACCCAATAAAACATACTGCACTGCACTAACCTCGCACCCAACCACCTGCACAGAATGTCCCGATGATGCCCAGTGTGCGGCCTAAGTGCCACGTGGAAGAGGTTGACTTAATGCACATGTTTTGGTCCCTCCCTTTACTGGGGGAGGTCCCTTAGCTACACGGACCAAGTGATGGGATTAAAGCCCCACAATCCATATCTTCGAATTGATGAGAAGATCAAAAAAGAATACACTAGCCGACGGACTCGTAGACCTGGCGCTTATACTATCAATGCAGTGCGGAACCAGAGGATGGAAGCAACATTCGACTGAATGGGCCAGCATGGCCCTCAAGCGAATCGTTAAAGAGTAGAACGTGCGCGGTGGATTGGGCGTAGAGCCATCCTGGAGTCCATCGGGGTAAGGCGGGAAGCTGGAGGTGATCCTGCGCCAACTGCCCTGGTGGGTATCATAGGAATGGGGGTGCTGATGCTCCAGAACACGCGAGGGAGCACTTCCTGTAACATAGATGAGTTAAGGTATCGCACCAGGGGAGAATGCAGCATAACTGTTGTATTGACTGCTGAGGAGCAGTAGGGGTTGACATAGCGCTACATTGACCCCGTATAATATGTTGCAGTAATACTTTGACAAAACGCTGCGGGAAATTCTGAAACCAATTGCGAAATCTTAAAGCAATGCCCATCTCGCTTTGACATAGCCATTTTGCAAGTGCTGGGCACTAACCCACAACACAAGCTCCTTGGTAATCAAGCGCCCTGAAGTGGCAGCAAGGCCATACATCAACGCTATTCAAGGCACTACAAATAAACAAACGATTAATCCATCTAGATGCTGACAAACACCAAGGAGAGTGCAGTGACCTTGAGAAGAACCACACTTACACAATGTGTGGATACACCACACTTTGGAACATCTGTAAGAACCAGCAGGTTCCAGTGACGTCTTATTGATCAAACGTCTCATCAATTATAGAACTGAATATTCATTGGTTTCATGCCCCCCCCCCTGCTGCCCACACTGCCCAATCCATTCTCATTTATTACAAAAAGAGGTGGACATTGCTAGTGTGTTTAAATCCCTTCCTTTTCCATCAGCATTGTAGATTTGCTCTAAGAGTATGTTCATGTATTTTAAATATGCGCTTTGTATTAAAACGACCTTGCTTTAGGGGATAGTACGGGTGTGTTAAAACATATCATTTGGCTGATAACTGAAAGTGCTGAAAACTGAACAAAATGCCCTTGCCTGGCGCAGATAACACACTTTGATTATCTGGTATAAAAATAATTTGTAAAAGTGATTGAGTTAATTGCTGGGCTAGCGGAAGAGATGTCACGCACCTTTTGACCCCCAAGTGAAAATGACACGGTTATCGCCTTCTCCACAGCCCTGTGGGGGGGGGGGAGGGGGCATCTGAAGGAGGGGAATGTTATATCTCTGCCTGCAGGCATTCATTGAGCACGGTTCACAAAGTCACTACCTACAGTTACAAATCCACAAATGCCTTCACTTTAACATAAATGAAAATTCACAAATGTTTTCAGTTCTCTTGAACAGTTTTATAACCTCCCAAAATTTCAGAATCTACACCCAAGCATAGGTGTATACGTACAGGGGCAGTTTTATTGAATTTACACTCTTTACAGTGTGCTACCAAAATATCGAATTTGTAACTCCGGCCTTCAACATTAGTGTCTCTAGAACATAGACTACCAGGATCTCATCAACGTAAGTTTATAAGGTAATTGTAGATTTACCATGATCAAATCCCCATCTACGAAGCATTACAAGATATATCTTCAAGGAACATAAATGTAGAGCTAAGAATAAGTTTATTTAGACAAGTATAAGTGTACTATTCTTAACTCCGAATCTACACGTGTTGACGATACATGTCTTCAAGGTACATACATGTGGAGGTGCGATAAAGATTATATAGACAAGTATAAGTGTACTATTCTTAACTCCGAATCTACACGTGTTGACGATACATGTCTTCAAGGTACATACATGTGGAGGTGCGATAAAGTTTATTTAGACAAGTATAAGTGTACTATTCTTAACTCTGAATCTACACGTGTTGGCGATACATGTCTTCAAGGTACATACATGTGGAGGTACGATAAAGTTTATTTAGAGAAGTATAAGTGTACTATTCTTAACTCCGAATCTACACGTGTTGACGATACATGTCTTCAAGGTACATACATGTGGAGGTGCGATAAAGTTTATTTAGACAAGTATAAGTGTACTATTCTTAACTCCGAATCTACACGTCTTGCCGATACATGTCTTCAAGGTACATACATGTGGAGGTACGATAAAGTTTATTTAGACAAGTATAAGTGTACTATTCTTAACTCCGAATCTACACATGTTGACGATACATGTCTTCAAGGTACATACATGTGGAGGTGCGATAAAGTTTATGTAGACAAGTATAAGTGTACTATTCTTAACTCCGAATCTACACGTCTTGCCGATACATGTCTTCAAGGTACATACATGTGGAGGTGCGATAAAGTTTATTCAGACAAGCATAAGTGTACTATTCTTAACTCCGAATCTACACGTGTTGGCGATACATGTCTTCAAGGTACATACATGTGGAGGTACGATAAAGTTTATTTAGACAAGTATAAGTGTACTATTCTTAACTCTGAATCTACACGTGTCGGCGATACATGTCTTCAAGGTACATACATGTGGAGGTACGATAAAGTTTATTTAGACAAGTATAAGTGTACTATTCTTAACTCTGAATCTACACGTGCTGGCGATACATGTCTTCAAGGTACATACATGTGGAGGTACGATAAAGGTTATTTAGACAAGTATAAGTGTACTATTCTTAACTCTGAATCTACACGTGTTGGCGATACATGTCTTCAAGGTACATACATGTGGAGGTACGATAAAGTTTATTTAGACAAGAATAAGTGTACTATTCTTAACTCTGAATCTACACGTGTTGGCGATACATGTCTTCAAGGTACATACATGTGGAGGTACGATAAAGTTTATTTAGAGAAGTATAAGTGTACTATTCTTAACACTGAATCTACACGTGTTGGCGATACATGTCTTCAAGGTACATAGATGTAGAGTTAAGCATGAGTTTATTTAGTTATTCTTAACTCCACATCTACACATGTTGACGATATAAATCTTTAAAGTACAAAGATAAGGAGTTAAAAGTAGTAAGTTATACTTACCTATATATACTTACTTTGACAAAACAGTGGTGTTTATTCCCCTGATCTCCTGTGACCCAATGGAGACAGTGCAGGAGAGGTTGACGGTCTGCCGTTATACCCACTTTTTTCCACCTCTCTTAGGTCTTCACAGATTGTGGCCTGGCGCGATCAAAGAGTCGCGGGTACGTTTCTACCATATTGAGTGCAGAGAGAGCGGCATCAGGTGGCGACAGGAAGCGGAAACCCAGAGTACTGGAGGGGGTTAATGGCAGGTATATTTTTTATTTGGGGGGGTAACGTTTTGATTTGAAATGGAGGGTGGCAGGATGTCAGATGTAAAACATTTTTGGGAGTGGGGGACGGGATCAGGATGCCAGGATTTGGTTAAATTTAGTTATGAATTTCTATCTTTAATTATTTATTTATTTGTGGTTTTATAACTAACGCCTGTACCAGACCCGGAATGGATGTCCCATCGTGAAGCTGCTTGAAGGGTGGCCTTCGGAGGGAATAACTACTAGTGAGACTTTACCATAATCAACCCTAGAGAGCACCAATGTAACATCACCATACGAGACAAGATGGCTGACACCCAGGGCCGTTTCTATGGGCCTCATGTAGGAAGCCAAATACCGGTCGGTAACGGCCGATTTTCGGTAATTATACCGTTACCGACCGGTATTTTGGCTTTTGAGATGTAGGGGGAGAATTTCATGATTCGGTATTTACCGAATCGGTAATATTACCGATTCGGTAAATACCGAATCATGAAATGAGATGTAGGGGGAGTGTGTGGTGGGTGTGGGGATTCGTTATTTACCACCAACTAAAGGTTGGTGGTAAACGACGAATAGGTGAAAAAAAGCATTTTTGTGCACGTTTAAGTGTGCAATGTGGCAGACATACATGCCCTTAGGGCATGTATGTGCGCCACATGTGCACACATGGCCGAATCAGGGGTGCAACAGGGTGTCAATGTGACACCCTGCCACCCTTGCATGTGCTCCCCCATTACCGAATCGGTATTTACCGATTCGGTAATGAGGCATACCTTCCCATCAATGGGAAGGTATGCCTCATTACCGAATTACCGAATTTTTCCGATTCGGTAATATTTACCGACTCATTACCTACATTGCATTTACCACTTCATAAATACCGAATCGGTATGATTCGGTATTTATGAAGTGGTAAATGCCAGCCCACCTACATAAGGCCCTATATGTTTTACTGCCCTAGGCGTGAATTGAAAAATGCCGCCCCCTCCCTTTTACTACCTACACTCCCTCCCCCTGTCATCCAGGCTAGAAGAATGAATGCATTAGATATAACTTAAACCTCCAGAGTTATCTCACTGTTAGAAATGGGGTCTCTAGTTGGCAATGGCTGGCCACTGTCCAAGTAGGGACCCTTCTTCCTAAGTCAGAGTAAGCGGGCTACACCCTTTGATAACCCCTGCTCAACCCTGTGGTAACGTAGCACGAGCAGCTTGGCTTATCTCAGAGGCAGTGTGTGAAGCATTGATGACCATACACAGTAACACAGTGAGGAACACTACAAAGGGACACCACACGAGTAGTTATAACAAGCATTTGCAATGCAATAGGTCTCGCAGTTACACGAGTTAAAGCTATTGGCATTGTAAATGACAATGCCAATAGGCTTTGTTATTTGCAATGTCAATAGCTCAAACTCGCGTAAATGCGAGACCTAATGCATTGCAAATGTTTGTTTGTTTAATGCAGTTTACCAAGAGCTCAGGTGTGTTCACAAAAAAGCTTTTAAGAAGCTCTGACTCGAGATCAGAGAGAAACCAGAGCGCGCTGGATCGGGTGTCACGCGGGGATGAACGGAGAAACTGACAAATGTTATGGCCTCCAAACATTGCCTCTGAATTAATATGAGCGAATGTGAAAATAGTAATTGTCTAATGTTATAAAAATGACCTACAAACAATTAAGATAAGTAAGCGTCACATGTGTAATCATAAGCATTAATTACGTATAGTGATTTCACCAATTATCAGAAATGTGTGAAACCGATGAGAACCACTGTATTCTTTTGTACAAAGAGAAACGCTTGTAAACATGATCCAATTGGGTATCAAAAGTTAAAACTACTTTCTGTGGAAGGAAATGGCATGTTATTTCAATAGCTGAACTGGTTTATCGTTCACTATTGGCCCTTTTCGATCCTCTGACTCATCTCTCTGTCAGCATCGCCACATAACTGTAGGACTCCTTCCTTCTCCAAACAGCTACTAACTTAAAGGAGTTTAGCTGCCTCAAAACTGCTGCCTGACTTCTCACCAGTTCCTGTACAAATTACTCCATGCAATAAAGAAGGCAGTGTGATCTGCTGATGTTCTGACAAAGGCAGATATTGTACCACCTTTGATGGAATACACAGTATATGTAGGTTTGGCTAAAACAAAGGGTTTGGCATCTCTACACTGAGCAGGCATTCAAGACAAGAACTGTTGGTACGGCGCGACCTTCTCTCTTCTTGGGTGCATTATTATTCTCCCCATAGAATTGTCCCTTTCATATCGTAAATATGTTTAACTGGTCACTTCTTCTTAAAGTCACAAATTCTTATTGAAATAGTCTGGCTATTCGCCACTGTACAGCTTCTAGCCACGTTATGTAACAATGTATCTGTAGTATAGTATACACTAATTCCTTAGCCTTTTGGCTATTTGTGCAGATATCATCCTACAGTTGTAACCCAAGATAGTCCACAATTTATTTCCTTCACAGAGGTCTTTTGTAAAGGGAGAGGGTAGAACCTTCCAACCTAACCCCTGTCATTGTCAGGTGTGTAAACTGTGTCTCCCAAACGTGTTTTCTGTGTGAAGTATTGTTTTTGTATAGGCAATGACCCTAACATCTCACTGCAACCGATTTTGCCGTTTTAGAGCTGTTAAGCTGCATTTCCCCATCTCGATTGCACTTGTATCATCTTCAGAAGCATTAACGACAGAGGCAAACCTGGTGAGATTTAACATTTACCACAGACTAAACCAAGATTTGCCTCATCAGCCAAAGTATCCCTCTTACAGAAATAAAACCAAAATCGATGCGTTTAACTTTACTAAAACGTTAAAAAACAAAGGCACCACAGATTCTATATGTTCCTTCAAATTATGAAGTGCACATTTCCAAAAGAGACCTTTCACCCAGCTGCCTTCTTGTTGCATACCATAACATTAGTCTTGAGGTATTTAAACAACCTGTGTACCTCAATGCACATACTTTTATTGATTTTACAACGCCAGTAGCTCTAACTTTTACAAATGAGAGACCAATTTGCATTGCAAATGCTTGTTTTCCTTTGTCGTACCCCCTTTATATGCACCGCACCTCCAGTCTCTGTGCTTCACCCTTTCCTTCACCCTAGGTGAATAGGGTTGCCACTTGGCCAGCTCTCTACCAGCACCACCAGTATTTTAACATACTGGACAGCAATACGCACAATTTTTAACCCTTACACGTATATACTTTAAACCGCAGGCATAAACAGAAATAACTTTTAAATGTGTTCTAGATATGCATTACGATACCAGACTAATGTTAAAGTAAAGAAAGGCAGAAAAGTCATGGTACAAATGAATACATACTATTTTTTTAAAGTCCTATTTAGAATAACATCTGGGCCTTTGCAAACTCTTAAAAAACAACAAATGGCTGATATTTCTCTTGTGGAAAGCTGCCAATCGTAAGATAAAATATGTTCATTGTGATGCAACGTGTTCTGTCTTTTATTGTGAGCCCTGCAGGATACCCTGCTTTTCATTCATGAATGGGCAGGGCTCACTTCACACCTAAGAGCGCTTGAAATACCCATCTAATCGCTGTTTTCGTGCAAATGCACAGGGGCGTAGCTTGGTCAGTAAGATTAGAGGATGTGTCTCACAAAATTCCCAACAATCACTCTGGGCATATCACGGTAAAATACATTGTTTAGGAAGCAGAGCACGGGCATGGTTTTTTTCTTTTCCTTTGTTTATGTAAAGCACTCGGATACCAACGGGTCTAGCTAGCGCTATATAAAACTTTATAAATAAATAAATAAAAAATAAATGAGGGGACTAAGGGGCAGTGGAAAGGGATAGCAGTGTGGATTGTTAGGATTATTTCAAAGACAATATGTTGTAAATAAACAGTCTTTACAACTTAAAAACAGAGGAGCGATTGAGAGAGTGTGTGTTTTTGTATTGTATCTGTGTGCATGTAAAAATCCTAGGTGAAATCTGACGGACCCCTCAACATATCCGACAGAAAGCAACTGTACCCAACTATTTGCTAGAAAATACATTTATTAGGGACGTGTAACACCCCCTGAAGCAATGCCCCTGCAAATGCAGCGACTGGGCCTCACAGCACCGCACCAGCATCGTAACCGAGTCCTTTAAAAGGCACTGCTTAAAAGACATTGCTACGAGACCCCTTTTGCATGTTAAAAGGCGCGGGGCCGTGGACAGCTGCCCTCACAGCCCGGCGCCCGCCCAGAGAAACATCGCCGATAAACGCTATCGAGGTCTAGCTGGCCGCGATTAGTTGTTGTTTCGTTCCGTCTTTGATAACAGCCAAAAAAAAACATTGAATGTACAAAAATAATAAGCGCCATTAATAAATCATGACAGTGGGCACTGTGGCAAAATTTACAGCCCTGTTTTCACTCACACTCAACATGGAAAAGCAGGGAGAGCAGCTGTGCTGTAAGGAGAGCCTTCCCATGCGTCCGTGAAAATGAGAAGAAGAAACAAGAAGGGCTGGGCGAGAAGGGAGGGGGGAATGCCAGCAACAGAGGAGCCCGCGAAAGTGAAAGTGATCGTGATTACGATCGCTACGGAGGAAAGACACATGGCGCTGCGCGCGTGCACATTCACGTGCACTGTAGCTTTAGGCCACGGCAGCACTTTGAAAAGCCCAGATATAAAATGTCTCTTCGAGCCTTTGGCTCGCGAGACCTAAAAAATAAGTATCTTTATATATAGAGTTAACACAAGACCAATAACAGTAAAAATCCACAATACTAGGAAAATAGGGTTACTCTTAAAATGCTGCAAAAATAGTTCAAAGTGTGCAAAGAGGAGTTCAGTTCAAGGCAGTAGTCTCTGCGACCTTTTTACTCACAAACTACCTGGATTCTGTAGCAAAGCAACCAAAATATCGCTAAGGAGTTGTAGCGATGATTTTCCTCACGCGTGACCAGCGATGCGTTGAATCCTTGCCGCAAGGGAGGATGATGCGCTGATCTGTGTGCAGGACAAAGCAACAAACTTCTACACACTAAGCCGGCGATGCGTTGAAATCCTTGCCGCGAAGGGAGGATGATGCGCCAAGCCTGTTGCGTGTGCGATCTTGCTGCGATGAAAAGAAATGGCGCTCCGCGAGGGAGCGACGATCCTGATGCGATGCGATGAAAATGGCGAACGCTCGGCGTCCGCACTGCGATGTCGTGAAGCGATGAACTCGATGCGATGATCTTTGGTTAGCGAGCACTTGGAGGCCTGCAAACATGCGATGCAATAATCTTCGGGTTAGCGAGCATTTGGCAGCCCGCAAACGTGTGATGCGATGACCTTACCCTCTTCAGATGCGGCGGCTCGCTAACGGGTGTTAGCGATGATTTTCAGCACTCTCTTCTCCACAGTAGAACTAGAAGCCCAAGAACTCACAGGATCCTCACCTGCAGATAGAAATCCTCGCTGGGAGGAAACAGGAGGCTGGTGGTGGAGTCTGATGTACCTGAGACTCCAGCAGGAGGCTAGCTCTCTTCCTTCAAAGTCCTTTTCCTCTTCTTCCATGTCCAGTAGTAACCACTGCAGGCCAGTCCAAGAAACAGCACACAAGCACAAGGATAGTCCTCTCCTGCAGATTCCTTCAGTTACACGGAGGTTCTTGTTGTTGTCCAGGAGCAATACAAATTGTAGGGGTTCCAGCACAGATATTTATACCCCAAAAGTCTTTGTTCTCAGAAGCTACAAGTCACTGAACCCAGCCAGAACCAGTTCTGCCCAGCCCTGGAGCACTTTGTTTACCAGGCTGCATCCTTCCTTTCAGAAAGAGGGGGTCTGCCATCAGACGCACAGTGGGAGGTGAACCCAGCATTCACCTTGCCAGGCACAGCCCTATTCAGGTGAAGGAGCTACCCCTCCCCATACTCCAATGCAGATCTCTCTATTCAACCCAGGTCTGACTCAGCCTGTCCTGTCCCTCCAAAACCAGACAGCCAATACACATAACAGCAGAGCACACTGGAAGGCTTAGGCAAGAAAACACCTACTTTCTAAAAGTGGTAGTTTCAAACACAGAATATAAAATTAAACTTCACTAAAAGATGTATTTTAATATTCTGAGTCCAGGCATACTAAATTCGTTTTTCTACCATGTTCTTTGGGTCAGTTAGGACTATAGAATGTAATAGCCAAACCTCCCATTCTGGCCTATGGAGAACAGGTAGCCTTACAGTAGTGAAAAACGAAATTGGGTGTAATCCACTACCAGGACATGCTACACACACCAAAGCATGTCCTACTTTACACATACAATGCACCCTACCAGAGGGGTGGCTTACATGATACCAACTGAAGGTTCAGGGGCTGGGAAGTGGGTGCACTTCACAGCCAAGATGGCAGTTCTGGACTGCACGCAGACTCTGCAGTGGCAGGTCTGAGACACACTTTACAAGCTGCTTCTGTGGGTGGCGCAAACCAGCGCTGCAGGCCCACCAGCAGCATTTGGTTTACCAGCCCTGGGCACACACAGGCCACGCTACAAGGGACTAACAGGTAAACCAAATAAGCCAATCATGGAAATACTAATTCACATGTCATATTTACATAGGGAGCATTCGCGCTGTGGCACTGAATGGCAGTGGCACAGCGCCCAGAGCATCTATTACCAGCAAAAACAGAGGAGACAACAGCGAAAAATGAAAGGGAGACCCACGCCAATGGTGCCAGGCCTAACACGCGTCCCCTCCAGCTGAAATGTGGGGAGAACGACCCATCCCCTTGGAAGTTCTCATCACTAAAGCGGAAAAATCTGGACAGACCATCAGCATTGGCGTGTTCTGTACCAGGGTGATGTTCCACCGTGAAGTCCATACCCTGTAGGGAAATGGACCACCTCAACAACTAGGGATTCTCACCCCTCATCTTTATCAACCATCTGAGGGGCCTGTGGTCTGTCTGAACCCGGAAGGGAGTCCCAAACAGGTATGGTCTCAGCTTCTTCAGTGCCCAGACCAAAGCAAATGCCTCACGCTCAATTGCACTCCACCTCTTTTCCCGTGGAAGTAGCCTCCTACTGATGAAGGCTACAGGTTGGTCTAGTCCCTCCTCATTCATCTGTGACAGAACAGCCCCAACCCCATGCTCTGAAGCGTCTGTCTGGACAATAAATTCCTTAGCAAAATTGGGCGCCTGGAGTACGGGTGCTGTACACATGGCAGTCTTGAGGGCATCAAACGCTTTCTGACAGGTGTCAGTCGAGTTCACAATCTTTGGCCGCTTCTTGGAAGTCAGCTCAGTCAAGGGTGCCACACTATTGCCATACCCCTTGACAAACCTCCTGTAGTAACCCGTGAGTCCTAAGGGTCTGGGTCCTTGGGGGCTCCCAAGCCAGGATGGTTTCAATCTTGGGCTGCAGGGGTGCCACCTGGCCACTCCCCACCTGGTGTCCCAAGTACACCACAGAACCCTGCCCAATCCGGCACTTACTGGCCTTGATTGTGAGGCCTGCTCTGCGCAGAGCCATCAACACTTCCCAGAGGTGGCGCAAGTGGTCCTCCCAGGAGGAACTAAACACTGCGATGTCATCCAGGTAGGTGGCACTGAAATCCTCCAGCCCAACCAACACCTGGTTGACCAACCTCGGAAAGGTGGCAGGGGCATTCTTCATCCCCAAGGGCATCACACGGAACTGGTAGCGCCCATCTGGTGTGGAGAATGCTGACCTCTCCTTTGCCCCATCAGTTAAGGCGATCGGCCAGTACCCAGACGTTACATCAAACGTGCTGAGGTACCGGGCAGCCCCTAACCGATCTATGAGCTCATCAGCTCTGGGGATGGGGTGCGCATCGGTCTTCGTGACCGCATTGAGACCTCGGTAGTCCACACAGAACCTAAGTTCAGGAGTGTCACCTGGCGCTGCAGCTTTTGGTACCAAGACCACGGGCCGGACCAACGGCTGCTAGAGGACTCAATCACCCCTAGGGCAAACATTTTGGAGACCTCCTCCTTAATGTAGGCCCTGACCCGGTCAGTCACTCTGTAAGCCTTGTGCTTGACAGGAGGACTGTCCCCGGTGTCTACCTCATGGACGCACCAATCAGTGACACCAGGCACCAGGAAAAACAAATCAGGAAATTGCCCCAACAGCTGGTGACAATCTTTCTGTTGCTCAGGGGTCAGTGTGGTGGAGAGGACCACACCCTCCACTGACCCATCCTTCTCTCCTGCACACAGGAGGTCAGGAAGAGGCTCACTCTCTTCCTCCATCCCTGCATCCGTGGCAAGAAGCATGCCCACTTCAGACCTCTCAAAGTGGGGCTTCAGGCGGTTCACATGCAGGACCCGCAGGGGGTTCTTGGGAGACTTAAAGTCCACCAAGTAGGTAACTGGACTTTTGCGCTCCAACACCTCAAATGGACCGGTCCACTTATCTTGGAGAGCGCAAGGCTCCACTGGGGCCAGTACCCAAACCTTCTGACCAGGTTGAAACTCGACCAGAGTGGCATTCTGGTCATGCCAACGTTTCATCTCCTCCTGGCTGGCTTCCAGATTTGCCTCAGCAATTTGTCTGAAACGCCGAGTCTGGTTCCTGAAGGCCAACATGTAGCTAAATACATCTTGGGGAGGTTTCCTGGGAGATTGCTCCCAGCCTTCCTTGACCAGACTCAGAGGCCCTCTTACCAGATGGCCATAGAACAGTTCAAAGGGACTGAAGCCTAGGAACTTCTGTGGTACCTCACGGTATGCAAACAACAGGCATGGCAAGAGGACGTCCCACTTACACCTCATGAGCTCTTCTAGGCCCATGATCATGCCCTTCAAGGTCCGGTTGAACCTTTCAACCAGACCGTTACCTTGGGGGTGGTAAGGAGTGGTGAACTTATACGTTACCCCACACTCCTTCCACAGAGACTTCATATACTTGGAGATGAAGTTGGTTTCCCTGTCAGACACCACCTCTCTGGGGAACCCCACACGGGAGAAGATCCCCATCAGTGCACGTCCCACCATGGGGGCTGTCACTGTCCTGAGCAGGATGGCTTCAGGGTACCGGGTGGCATGGTCCACCGAGACCAGGATGTACCTGTTGCCCATGGCTTTCTTGGGGTCCAGAGGCCCCACAATGTCAATGCCCACTCGCTCAAATGGGGTACTAACAACTCGAAAGGGCTGGAGTGGGGTCTTGATTTTCCCCCCACTCTTCCCACTTGCCTGGCAAGTCTCACAGGTTCTGCAATAAGTATCTGTACTTTTGCGCATCTGGGGCCAATAAAAGTGGGTTGCCAGCCTCTCAAAGGTCTTGGTCTGCCCCAGATGTCCTGCCAATGGAATGTCATGAGCCAACCCCAGTAGGGAGGCTCTGAAGCACTCGGGTACCACCAGCACACGGGCTGACCCCGGCTCAGCAGCCTTAGGGTCGCTATACAGGAGACTGTTCTCCCAATAAATCAGATGTGAACCAGACATGTCACCTGCTGCCTGGGCTGCAGCCTGTCGCCGCATACCCTCAAGAGAAGGGAAAACTCTTTGCTGCTCACAAAACTTCTCCCTGGTGGGCCCTCCTTCCTGCTGCCAATGGGTCAGCTCAGGCAGGTCCCCCAGGTTGGCACTCTGCTCCCCGGTAGGCTCCAGGGCATCCCCCTCATGGTCTGCTCCCTCCTGGGCTGTGGGAACCAAGGGGGCTGGCCTCCTGCGCTCCCTGCCCCTTCTCTCTAAGGCAGGGATCTGGGCCATACTCTCAGGCTCCAGATCATTCTCAACACCCTCCTTGGCTGCCATGGACCGAGTGGTAGCACACGCCCACTCAGGCAGACCCAACATTTCCAAGTGAGATTTCCTCTCCACCGTAGCCCACAGGGAGTTCTCTAAATCATTGCCCAACAGACAGTCTACAGGGATGGTGGGCCTCACAGACACCTGAAAAGTTCCTGAGACCCCCCCCACTCAAAGAGAACCCGAGCCACCTCACATTGGCTCTCTGAGTTGTCTGCGGACACTACTGGGTAGAATGCATGGGGAACAACCTGCTCTTTGGACACCAACCGGGAGCTGACAGCAGTTACGCTGGCTCCTATGTCCCTTAGAGCCTCCACTCTATGGCCATTGATGGTCACCCACTGCCTGTACTTTTTAGTGTTATCAGGCAGTGCAGGCTTAGAGACCATCTCAAAGTCTCATAGTGAGACAGGGGTCAATTCTACTGGATCCCACCCACCTTGGGCACCCATCTCCTCCCCTCCCAGGGCTACACTAGCAAGCTGGCGGGTGGTGCACGGGGTGGTGCAGGAGCATCCCTTTGAGGACACTGTGGATCAAAGTATCTGTGGCCCACTTGACCACACTTAAAACAAGTAAGGGCCCCCCTCTGAACAGGCCTACCTGTTGGGGGCACTGGCTTCTTATCCTGGGGAGGCTGGGATACCACTGCTTGGTTCCCTTGGGAATTACTTTGGGGCCCTCTGTAGAACTCCCTTGGTTTACCCCTGTCCCCCCCACCTCTCTGCTGGGGACCGTGCCCACCTTTGGCGAAGTCTCCCACTGGACCCTTGCGAACCCGGGTGCTCACCCAGCGGTCCACCTCTTCAGCAAGCTTCCTAGGGTTAGTTCGCTTGCAATCGATCAGGTGCTGGCGTAGCTCAGGAAAACAGTTACTAGATAAATGCTCCCATGCAATCAAATCATAAAGCTGCTCAAAAGTTTCTACTTTGCTACCTTTTACCTAGCACTCCATTGCGCTGCAAAAAAAAGACACATATTCAACCCACGTGGTACCCTCTAGCTTCTTTCAGGTCCTAAATCTCTGCCTATACATCTCAGGAGTCAAACCATAGCGGGTAATCAAAGCTTCTTTCATGTAAGCATAAACCATCCTACTTTCTAGGGGCAGGTCCAACAAGGTATCCCTGTCCTCACTCACAAAGCGTCCCCACAACCCCACTCCCCAATCCTTCTCAGGGACCCGGTGGGACACCATGGCTAATTCGTAGGCGGCAAACCATTGCCCAATATCTTCACTTTTATGGCAATCCTTAATAACCTCCTTGGGTATATGCACTCTACTCTCAGTATGCACTACTGGTATGCTGCCACCAGAGGGGGAGATCTCTACACTCTTTGCTTTAATCTCCAACTCCCTCAATATTCTCTCATGCTCAAGTTTCACTTTCATCATTTCAAATTCTACCTTCTTATTCTCTAGGTCCCTCTGACCATCCATTTTGAGCTTAGCCATCTCCATATTATGCCGCCTATCTCTCTCCCTGTCCTCCATTTCTTCTGGAGTCAGACCTCTTGAGGACACACTAGTGCCCGGGCTGGAAACTGCTTTATCTCCCACCAAATCTACCACTTCATCCTGCTGCTCTCCTGCATTCTCTTCCCCCTCCACAGGCTCTCTCATATTCCTAGGGGCATCCCTGGCTTCTAACCAGGCCTTCAGTGCCTTGTAATACTCTTCCCTTCTAGTGAGACCTGTGATAGGGACTGTGAAGCGTTTGCAAAAATATTTGAGCTGCTTGGCGTTGTAGGTTTCTAATTTCTCTTCTTCCCAGGAGAGATCTTCAGAGGCATTGGATCTGGGCTTGCCCATTGTAGCAATAACTGGCAATAATAATCAAAAATAGAATCAAAACCTCAAAAACGTACGTGGTTATGTTATGGTCTGCACTCACTAGTAGTGTACACAATAATTACTGTATGCAATCATAAATGCAAGTCCAGATCCTCACCGCTGACCGCCAATGTTAGAAATGGGGGTCTCTAGTTGGCAATGGCTGGCCACTGTCCAAGTAGGGACCCTTCTTCCTAAGTCAGAGTAAGTGGGCTGCACCCTTTGATAACCCCTTCTGAACCCTGTGGTAACGTAGCACGAGCAGCTAGGCTTATCTCAGAGGCAGTGTGAGAAGCATTTATGACCATACACAGTAACACAGTGAGGACACCACACAAGTAGTTATAAAAAATAAGTATCTTTTTATATAGAGTTAACACAAGACCAATAACAGTAAAAATCCACAATACTAGGAAAATAGGGTTACTCTTAAAATGCTGCAAAAATAGTTCAAAGTGTGCAAAGAGGAGTTCAGTTCAAGGCAGTGGTCTCTGCGACCCTTTTACTCACAAACTACCTGGATTCTGTAGCAAAGCAACCAAAATGTCGCTAAGAAGTTGTAGCGATGATTTTCCTCACACATGACCAGCGATGCGTTGAATCCTTGCTGCAAGGGAGGATGATGCGCTGATCTGTGTGCAGGACAAAGCGACAAACTTCTACACGCTAAGCCGGCGATGCGTTGAAATCCTTCCCGCGAAGGGAGGATGATGCGCCAAGCCTGTTGCGTGTGCGATCTTGTTGCGATGAAAAGAAATGGCGCTCCGCTAGGGGGCGACGATCCTGATGCGATGCGATGAAAATGGTGAACGCTCGGCGTCCGCGCTGCGATGTCGTGAAGCGATGAACTCGATGTGATGATATTTGGTTAGCGAGCACTTGGAGTCCCGCAAACATGCGATGCGATAATCTTCGGGTTAGCGAGCATTTGGCAGCCCGCAAACGTGTGATGCGAGGATCTCCGGTAGCGAGCACTCAGCAGCAGCATGATGATTTTCCTTACGCTCTTAAGCTGCGGCGGCTCACTAACGGGTGTTAGCGACGATTTTCAGCACTCTCTTCTCCACAGTAGAACTAGAGGCCCTGGAACTCACAGGAGTCTCACCAGCAGATAGAAATCATGGCTGGGAGGAAACAGGAGGCTGGTGGTGGAGTCTGATGTGCCTGAGACTTCAGCAGGAGGCTATCTCTCTTCTAGCCCTTGGGTGATTGCTGTAGCAAAAATGAAAGTTCCTTCAAAGTCCCTTTTCTCTTCTTCCCAGTCTGGTAGTAACCACTGCAGGCCAGTCCAAGAAACAGCACACAAGCACAAGGACAGTCCTCTCCTGCAGATTCCTTCATTTACACGGACAGAGGTTCTTCTTGTTGTCCAGGAGCAATACAAATTGTAGGGGTTTCAGCACAGATATTTATACCCCAAAAGTCTTTGTTCTCAGAAGCTACAAGTCACTGAACCCAGCCAGAACCAGTTCTGCCCAGCCCTGGAGCACTTTGTTTACCAGGCTGCATCCTTCCTTTCAGAAAGAGGGGGTCTGCCATCAGACGCACAGTGGGAGGTGGACCCAGCATTTACCTTGCCAGGCACAGCCCTATTCAGGTCAAGGAGCTACCCCTCCCCATTTGCCAATGCAGATCTCTCTATTCAACCCAGGTCTGACTCAGCCTGCCCTGTCCCTCCAAAACCAGACAGCCAATACACATAACAGCAGAGCACACTGGAAGGCTTAGGCAAGAAAATACCTACTTTCTAAAAGTGGTATTTTCAAACACAGAATATAAAAATAAACTTCGCTAAAAGATGTATTTTAATATTTTGAGTCCAGGCATACTAAATTCGTTTTTCTACCATGTTCTTTGGGTCAGTTAGGGCTATAGAATGTAATAGCCAAACCTCCCATTCTGGCCTATGGAGAACAGGTAGCCTTACAGTAGTGAAAAACGAAATTGGGTGTAATTCACTACCAGGACATGCTACACACACCAGGGCATGTCCTACCTTACACATAAAATGCACCCTACCAGAGGGGTGGCATACATGATGCCAAGGGAAGGTTCAGGGGCTGGGAAGTGGGTGCACTTCACAGCCAAGATGGCAGTTCTGGACTGCACGCAGACTCTGCAGTGGCAGGTCTGAGACACACTTTACAAGCTGCTTCTGTGGGTGGCGCAAACCAGCGCTGCAGGCCCACCAGCAGCATTTGGTTTACCAGCCCTGGGCACACACAGGCCACGCTACTAGGGACTAACAGGTAAACCAAATAAGCCAATCATGGATATACCAATTCACATGTCATATTTACACAGGGAGCATTCGCGCTGTGGCACTGATTGGCAGTGGCACAGCGCCCAGGGCATCTATTACCAGCAAAACCAGAGGAGACAACAGCGAAAAATGGAAGGGAGACCCACACCAATGGTGCCAGGTCTAACACTCACCAATTATTATCTACAGATTTTAACAACAAAAAATGTGTTTCTAGCTCAAATAGATTAAAAGTTACTAAAACTGTGGCTCTATGTGTTCCCGCTCAGTGGAAGGCCCTTCGCAAAAGATTACTATGTTTCAGTTTCTTTTTGCTGCATTTGGTTGTTAAGCAGGTACTAATGAGGTGAAATGTTTGCCCAGACAGTGGTAACATGAGTAAAACTGAAAAAATAATGGCGCAATACAATCACAAAATGTGCCTCGGTATGCCGCATAATTTGCCTTTTTTTTAACGCATAATTTAGCCAACGCTCCACATAATTTGGTTCCCCCTGCGGCTTCATTTCAAGTGGCATTGAGTATAAATAACACCAACAATCAAAGAGCACATGGCAAAACAGCTGAGTAGGTTAACCGCTTGCTGCAGAGATCTGCAGTGTTAGCTGGTTACAAATTAAAATATTTGCACAGTCTACTCAGCCTTTTATCTTTCAAGTTAAAAAGGAGTGCCTTTGTGTTGAGTAATATTGACCGATTATCTAAGCCCGAGGCACAATTTAATTAGCGATGTATGTTTTGTAAGTGGGCGTATAGAGTGCAAACGTAGCCGTAGAACATCACAGCGCGGTACAATAGTTGTCTGGGTACATTTGAGTGGTAATTTATATAGAGCTGCCAAGGTTAGAAAATAAATGATGGCAATTTGTCTTTTTTCACTATTTCCAGACCATAATAAGACCGCAACCTGTATTTTGTGGTGAGAAAACAAAAAACGAATTTCAGATTGACGTGATGGAAAAATAAGCCTCTTGGCACCATATATGTTTTTTATGTGTGGCGTGCTATTAGCCACTTGTTTGCACTGCTTGAAAACAAATGAAATGTGTTAATTATAAACCAATTACCTGACACAGTTATTTTATTTCCTAGGCACCAGAGCAGCCGACACACACAGTCCGTCCCCCACGTGCCAAGAAAGAGGGTGGTGCTATGTGCAAGTAGTCACCGTCACTGGCTGCTTCATAAAGAACCGCTCGGGGACTGGCCAAAATTGATTCCCAGGGCCATCATTGGTAGCGCTTTCCCGCTTCAAGATTGATGGCCCTGGGGACCCACACAGTGGTACCGCCGGCCCGCTCCACACACCACTATGCTAGGGTGCGCAGCATGTACAAGCAGGTGCGCTTGCACTCACATACAGGTGCTGCTGTGTTCAAATTAAAAAAAAAATTCCCCCTTTTGCTACCCTAGCCCTTTTGCCGCCCTAGGCGGCTGCCTAGTTTTGCCTAATGGTAGAAGCGGCCCTGCCGACACCCCAGCTGGGAGGAGGGTTCAGTGAGTTAAGTGTTCACTGCAGACAAAATGAAATATTTCAGAGGTTATAGGTTTGAATCCTGGAAAAGAAGAATTTTTAAATTCTCTGGTTGTTAAAATGAATAATATAAACTGGGTAATAACAGCATTTGTTATTTTAAAGTGTGATATTTAGGTCTATAAAAGCAAGCTATAATGGTATCATCCACAAGAATGAAACATTTAAGCCCTCTGTAGCGCCCTCGTATCCCTCCCTAAATGTATGCAATGCTGCCGGTTATCCTGTCACCATCCTCAGTGACATTATTGTCATACAGATTTAAAAAAGTACTTGGTGTCCCGGCAGCCAGGCATCCTTCCCTTCTCCTTCCCATATATCCTAATAATACATGGCACCCTGCTCCTCTCCCCTGCATCTCATTGCATCCTCCTTCCCTCAGTCTCTGAGAGTGCTGCACCCACTCTCTTCCAGTTAGACGGCAGGCACCGTGCTGAGACCGAGCGGCCGGGGCGCTCTCAATTCTACCATCAATGTCCTATTTGAAGCTTCAGTCCTCATCCAGTTGCATGTCAGATTATTGTTAGCAAAAGTACTGTCTGGCAGAAATA
This sequence comes from Triturus cristatus, assembly GCF_964204655.1. Taxonomy (NCBI): domain Eukaryota; kingdom Metazoa; phylum Chordata; class Amphibia; order Caudata; family Salamandridae; genus Triturus; species Triturus cristatus. Next base: position 48,389,235 of record NC_140589.1, read on the forward strand.
CTGTGTCCTAGATAAATATTGTCCTGTTGACAGTACATTTCCCATCATTATCTTTCAAGCAATTTTCAAGACACTCTGTTTCTATCAGACAATGTTTTGGTTACAATATTCTGGTACGACGCCCCCCAGTCACAACATAGAAAATCTACATGTGAGACAGATCAGGCGTGTGGTTCGTTAACAACATTCTGTTTACAACCTGCCAATAAGGAACATATGGAAATCCATCTGTAGCAAATTGGTGCAAATACAGAAATGCCACCGGATCCACTGAGCAGTTCTTGGTATCTGGTCTAAGTCAAAGCGAGCTTTCTTCAGCCATGGGTCATTCCAGGCTGGCTATGGCTAACCTGCTGCAGCCAAGACTGGTTTGTCTTGATATCCATTCTGCACGTGACACAAGTAGGGTTGGCGGAGATGACGATAATCACATCTTGTGGTACAAATGCAAACCCAAAAAGCCCATGGTGCAAATAGCTGGGTGAGGTTGTGAAATAGACCCTTACCTGTGTTGGCCCAGGGCAGGTACCAAGGGCAGCTGACATTCACGTAGGTCCCGGGCACCCCGTCAGGCCAGCAGGCATAATCATCAAATGTCCTGTTACAGAACCTGCCTGCGGGGAAGAAACAGTGGATAGTACATGAGAATCTATCATGGAGACAGTAAAGTTTTAATATGGAGGTTAAAATTAAGGAAAATACATCATTAACAATATTTGCAAAGTGGGCTGCTGGGAAAGAAGCAGGTTGAAGATAGGATTCTCTGTCTGTCCATCTCAGTCACCGCCCTAGGTCCCCACATTGTGGTTCTCATTGTCCCAGAGGGGTATCCGCTTCTGGCCTCTCACAGACATCCCTCATCTAGAGGCCTTCAGCTCAAGAATCACTCTTCAAACCATGAATATTTACTGGAGATGAAACCTGAGAAATTGGAATGGCTCTTTTTGGCAGCTGATCTGCCCACCTCTACCTTGGCGATACCCATCATGGTGCACGCGCGATTAGGAAAGTCAGCTACCTCCTATTCTACATGGGATGTAGGAACACACTAGCACTAAATGAACTTCAACTCAGGAAACAACACACCAAAAAGCTAAAGCACATGAGGCGGCTGAAACATGGATTTTTTTAACCCACTTCGTACTTTGATGCAGAATAAACCATCATATTTACAAAAGGTCCATATGACTGCTACTAAAAATACTCTGGTATATGGAACCGTATTGTACGGTTTCCACTTTTTCCAGTACGAGCTGTGCGTTTGTGGGACAACGTAAACATTGGGATTGGTGCCAGACTGGTTTTATGCACCCCCCCATTATATGTTGGCCTATAGACCTACCCCTAAACCCAGTAAGGTAACAAATGGTTTGGGCCACCGCAGAACATGACAACCTTGAGCCCTCCCAGGAATTGTCGTAACAGAACTTTCGCTCAGTCACTCCTGTTCTCTCAGAGAGATATACACGAAATACCCAAAGCGGTATTTTCAATATTTATTGAACCATCGTGATTCTTGTATAAAATATATGAACTACACTGATTAATAGACAGAAGCAGGTAAAAGCAGATAAAATTGATTAGCAAAATGGTGAACAAAATGAACAATTCTACCATTGTGCTAAAACAATGTATATAGGCTGGCATCTAAGTACTGTAAATAGTGTACCCCTATTACACGTTCCCTAACCTAGTTGTCTAGGGTGGGTGTTCTGCCAAGTAGCCCCTATTGGATAATCTAACCCCCATTACCTGAAGGCAAAGTATGTCGGTCCCCCATCTTGGGCATGAATTTGACATCCCTCCCCGCAGAGAGAGAAACAGGAATCAGCTGAGCTGAACCTTCAACACAGCTGCCACCTCGTAACAACAGCAGAGTGCTCCTCTGATCAGGTACAGCAGTATGTGTGTATTTATAACAACAGTGCTCCTTCCTCTGTGTCGGCACTCCAGCTGAGCCGACATTGTTGATTGTCCATTTAATAACAATGTCGCCTTTATGGGCAAATAATAACATTTGGACAATGTGTTTGAGGCCTTGTACGAAATTTTCAAGGTGTCGTGATAATGTACTTTTGAAGTGGTTTTGTAAGCAAGGTGGTTTCAGAAAAACGAATCCTGCACTGTAATACAGGCAAAAGTGTGTTAAAAGTCTTCTTGTGAAAGAGAAGGGAACTTAGAAAAAGTGTACATGTTAAAATGGCAGTGTTTCTTCCCGGGTCTAACTGAGCCATGTGACAACACCGCAGCAGCACCTCCTCTTGAGGAACTCAGAGGAAGGGACGGTGTGCACAGGCCCCTTCCTGGAGAAGACACAGGGCCTAAGATGGGGAAAAGCAGTCAAACAACAACAAATACTGATATTATGACCTGCATTTTGCGCCAATTAACTGTATATTAGTATCTTTTTTATAATTACACCACCACTTAGAAATTCACCTAGTTTACTTAAAATGTTAATTAAAAATTCAAAACTAATGCAAAAATGTCAGCTACCGCTCCTTCGGAGAATGCCACCTCAAGAAATGGTCACACTACAATCTTCAGAATCTAATTAGTGATGTGTACGGTTTGTGTTTGTTAATTTGGAGCTTCTTATGTGATGTGATGAACTTTAAGTTCCTAATGTCGGTCGCACTCCTTATTAATCCTTAAAGTTAAACTCGCTTTAAATCTCTTCGGGTGCTGTGGGATCCTATCTCCTGATCAAAGAGATGTCCATATATGTAGAGAGTTGATCCTTCACCCCTGGAAGGTATATCCCATATAGCACTCCTCTTGCTTTTCGTTTCCTTAAATAAACGTAATCAGATTTGAATGTTCAAGCGTGATTATTTAATCGTGTAGTGTACACTTTCATACTCAAATTCATTGTAACAAAGTCTTCTGTATTCACACATGATTACTGAACCCATAGGTGGTTTGTGGTGTCACAGGGTAATAAGTCCCCAATGCATTTCGGGGCGTGCCCTTCTTCAGGGGATTCTCCCTGTAAACAGAAATACAGTCTCTTACTCACTTCAGAGCTAGAATGCGCAAACTGAAAAGTAAAACGGGTCTGTGGTGTGTTACACATGCAGTAACAGAGCTGGTATGTATACGTGTTGGTCTCACATCAGATTCACTAAGAAAGTGAAATACATAAGGTAACTCAACGTGCAGTTACTTTATCAAAAACGTAAAGCATCGATCAATCGTTAGCACCAAAATGAGATTAAATAAAATACACCGCCGGTTTGTGCTACCATTCATAATTTCGTTTGCGTGTTCAAATGCCCAAGATTAAAACGCGAGAAACCTGAAAGTAAAATTACGGTACCAAATTATAAAACGTCCGTAAGTAATTGCTATGTGAATTTCAAAGTGCTCCCCAATGCGTATTGTTGCAGTGAAATGAAAACAAAATTTTAAACATAGAGAACGAAACCATACACCCAGGTGTACAATGTGATAATCGTTCGCAGTAGTGATCATACTATATATCCACTAAAAATAGCAATTGCAATAGTCCAAGCGGTCTAACCTGATTACACCCGCCGTACGGCAAACTGTCTCCCGCGTACCATGTTCGAACTTCGGAAGTGACGGATGTCTCTCCCGGAAGTGCATGAAATAGCGCTCGTGTCCCCGCGTTATAAACATAGAAGATAGACCCTGAGATTACGTGCTGTGACACTGCCTACGAAATCGATGTAAATAAAGAAATGTCAACAATAGATAACACGATATATTAGTGCACATTATTGATGTGAATGAAAAATCTGTGGATAAAGTCTCATTTGTTAAAAAAATGTGTAAACCGTTATTAACGAGTGGTAAACATAATCCTTGTTAACAAAAGTTACATTTCAACACATATCATCTGGTATGTATGCCAGCACAGAAATACGAGATAAGGTAACTATTGGAACCATATGATTGATTAAAGGTAACAATTAAATTCCACACGGTCATTTAGGCCTTTTGGATGTAGTGAGTCCAGTTTATAAATCCAAAATAGTTCTCTCTGTAAAAGGAATTTTCTGTTGTCTTGCCCTTCTTGAGCTTGGACTTGTTCCAAAATTAGAAACCGGGGCTGACTAATATTGTGTTTTAGTTTATTGAAATGTACTGCAACGGCCGATTTGGGGTTATTTAATCTGATATTGCTGTTATGTTCTGTCATGCGAGTCTTCATTTTCCGTTCAGTTTTTCCCACGTAGGTAAGTCCGCAAGGACACTTTAAAAGGTACACCACGAAGTTTGTATCACAGGTCGCTGTAACATATAGATTGATCGGAATACCCTGTGTCGGATGTCTCAAAATGGTGTCTTTTATGATATTGTTGCAACTTGCGCAATTCAAACATGGAATAGTGCCCTTATATTTATCTTTTGGAGTGCTCTTTTTTCGCTTTAACATTTGTTGTAAATTTGTGGTGCGTTGGTATGCAAATATTGGGTTTTGCTCAAAGATGCCATTAAAGTCTGTTTCAGCTTGTAACATTGGCCAATATTTTTTGATGATATGTTTGATTTTTTTGCTTTTCGTTGAATACTTTGACACAAATACATTTCGTTCTTGTTGTAAGTCAGGGTTCTTGCCTTTCAACAGTTCATGTCTACCTTTTTTAGATACTCTTTCACTAGCTTGATGTAAGATAATGTCTGGGTATGCTCGTTGTCTAAATTTCGTCATTACTTTGTCTTTGTTTTCTTGATACAGTTCTTCAGTAGACGATATTCTCCTGATCCTAAGTAATTGTGAGTATGGTAGATGTTGTTTCAAAGTCATTTGGTGGAATCTTGAAAAGTGAAGCAGGTTATTTCTATCTGTACTTTTTGTGTAGACTGAGGTAACCAGCTTCTGATCTATAATCATCACTTCAACGTCTAAGAAGGCGATCTTTTGGGTATCCATTGTGTGTGTAAATTGGATACGGTCATCAATGTTGTTCAACAACTGGATTGCTTCCAGTAGTTCTTGTTGTACACCTTTCCAAATTAGGAATATCTCGTCTATATATCGTAAAAATATGATAGTATTGTCTGACCAATTTTTCTGAGAAAGAATGTGTATTGATTCAAAGTGATGCATGAACAAATTAGCATACGCAGGAGCTGCGCAATTACCCATTGAAGTGCCGTTCAGTTGAGTGAAAAATTGATTGTTCCATGTGAAATAGCTGTGATACAAAGTAAAGTGCATCAGTTCCATTAAGAAAATGTTTAAGTTGTTGTCTTTATCGCTTCTTAAAAGAAAGTATTCCAATGCCTGAAGGCCCAAGTTGTGTGGAATTGAGGTATATAATGACTTCACATCTATTGTGCATAGGGTGTAATCAATGTTTTCTTCCAATTTGATTTTCTCTAGCTTCATTAGAAAATCAGTAGTGTCCTGTAGATATGTAGTCATTTGTTGCACTATTTGTTGTAAATGGCGATCGATGTATTTTCCTATGGGTTCGTGTATGGAATTTCGGGTACTCACAATTGGTCTAAATGGTGGGTTATGTAAGTTTTGTGAATCTTTGCTATCATGTACAGGTAAGGTACACAGGGGTTTTGCTTGATGAGAAATCTTTTATCTCTTTCATTGATTGTTCCAGATTGTAGAGCTTTGTCAATTATGGAAACTAGAACTTCTTTAAAAGCTGTAGTAGGGGGGAAAGTAGTTGCATGTATACGTTTTCATCTGACACATGCGAGTTGACGTTATCCAGGTAAAATGAGGTGTCAAGGATTACAAGCGCACCTCCTTTATCTGCCTTACAACATGTGATACTTTTGTTGTTTGCAAGATTAGAAATTGCGATGCGTTCTTTAGTGTTCAAGTTGGTGGTATTCGATGTCTTGAGTTTAAAGACATTATGTAATTCTTTTTGTGCAATTGTCTCGAATGTATCTAATATTTTGTGGCTCACAGGTGCTTGGTATGTGCTGTCTGGTTTGAGGTCCATCAGTGTGCCTTGGTTTGTTGGTTCTGTGAACGTACTGACATTCTTGAGAAAATGTTTTAGGTGTAAGGTCCTCATGAACTTGAACAAACACACTTGTGCTTCTAACTCATTGCTTTGGTAAGTGGTTACATATGACAAACCTTTCTGAAGTATCTGAATTTGAAAATTGGATAGCTCTGTTTTAGAAATATTTATTACCAAGTTTTCTGACTCCTGGTTGATTTTGCGATCGGTATTGTGGGATTGGTTGTGTTTTGACCGCCTGGATCGTCGGGTGGGCCTTGGCTTCTTCCTAAAAAAAAGAACCTGTAGCAGAAGATGTTGTGCTCCCATTTTTAGACGTTGTAGGTCGATTGTCTTGTTCAGTTTTGGAATTTTTAGGTATTGGACCTTTAGATTGTGTATTAGGTCGTGGTCTTTGCTGAGAGTCGTCTGATGATGATGTGTCATCGGCAAATCGGTTGCCAAATTGTCGTTGTTGTTTGCGTGATGCATATTCTTCCGTCCAACTGTACACTTCGCCTAATTTATAATCCACGGTGTCCCGTTTAAATTTGCGTCGTTTTCTCTCATTTTTTTCAGTTGTATGTTTCTCCAACTGGATATTGATATCCTCTAGTGTTTTTTGCCACTCGTCCGCTGGCATTTTATCACTAATCTCTTGTTGAAGTTGTACAACTTCTTTCTCAAGTTCTTCCAATGCTTTTGAGAGCACTCCTTATTAATCCTTAAAGTTAAACTCGCTTTAAACCTCTTCGAGTGCTGTGGGATCAGTATGCGCATTCTAGCTCTGAAGTGAGTAAGAGACTGTATTTCTGTTTACAGGGAAAACCCCTGAAGAAGGGCACGCCCCGAAATGCATTGGGGACTTATAACCCTGTGACACCACGAACCACTTATGGGTTCAGTTATCATGTATGAATACAGAAGACTTTGTTACAATGAATTGGAGTATGAAAGTGTACACTACATGATTAAATAATCACGCTTGAACATTCAAATCTGATTACGTTTATTTAAGGAAACGAAAAGCAAGAGGAGTGCTATATGGGATATACCTTCCAGGGGTGAAGGATCAACTCTCTACATATATGGACATCTCTTTGATCAGGAGATAGGATCCCACAGCACCCGAAGAGGTTTAAAGCGAGTTTAACTTTAAGGATTAATAAGGAGTGCGACCGACATTAGAAGCTTCATATTTTTACTGGTTTGATCACATCGGACACGCACCCAACTCATACAATGTCGTATGAAGATATTGCGAACATTACCGGCAACAAAGCCGATACATTTGGTTTCACCAATGAAGACACAAATCAAATATATTCCCTAATCCAAGAGCCAGAATGCGTCTCTACAAGCACAGGATCCATACAATCAAATATCAAACAACTATTATTTGCAGCCAAAAGAGAAATAAACTAGCGGTTACACGCCAGCATACTTCTACGTTATCACAAAGTTCAAAGAATTCCGCGAGGTCTCAGAATACCACTGAAATCGACATTATGTAAGAACAATGTGCGTTTCACAGAACAATGGTATGGGATTCTCAACAAATGCTCCCTTGATCTAATTTTATTGATTATTGAAGAGTTCTCAAAAGCATTGGAAGAACTTGAGAAAGAAGTTGCACAACTACGCAAATTTAAACGGGACACCGTGGATTATAAATTAGGCGAAGTGTACAGTTGGGCGGAAGAATATACATCACGCAAACAACAACGACAATTTGGCAACCGATTTGCTGATGACACATCATCATCAGACGACTCTCAGCAAAGACCACGACCTAATACACAATCTAAAGGTCCAATACCTATAAATTCCAACACTGAACAAGACAATCGACCTACAACGTCTAAAAATGGGAGCACAACATCTTCTGCTACAGGTTCTTTTTTAGGAAGAAGCCAAGGCCCACCCGACGATCCAGGCGGTCAAAACACAACCAATACCACAATACCGATCGCAAAATCAACCAGGAGTCAGAAAACTTGGTAATAAATATTTCTAAATCAGAGCTATCCAATTTTCAAATTCAGACACTTCAGAAAGGTTTGTCATATGTAACCACTTACCAAAGCAATGAGTTAGAAGCACAAGTGTGTTTGTTCAAGTTCATGAGGACCTTACACCTAAAACATTTTTTCAAGAATGTCAGTACGTTCACAGAACCAACAAACCAAGGCACACTGATGGACCTCAAACCAGACAGCACATACCAAGCACCTGTGAGCCACAAAATATTAGATACATTCGAGACAATTGTACAAAAAGAATTACATAATGTCTTTAAACTCAAGACATCGAATACCACCAACTTGAACACTAAAGAACGCATCGCAATTTCTAATCTTGCAAACAACAAAAGTATCACATGTTGTAAGGCAGATAAAGGAGGTGCGCTTGTAATCTTTGACACCTCATTTTACAATCTATATGTTACAGCAACCTGTGATACAAACTTCGTGGTGTACCTTTTAAAGTGTCCTTGCGGACTTACCTACGTGGGAAAAACTGAACGAAAAATGAAGACTCGCATGACAGAACATAAGAGCAATATCAGACTAAATAACCCCAAATCGGCCGTTGCAGTACATTTCAATAAACTCAAACACAATATTAGTCAGCTCCGGTTTCAAATTTTGGAACAAGTCCAAGCTCAAGAAGGGCGAGACAACAGAAAATTCCTTTTACAGAGAGAACTATTTTGGATTTATAAACTGGACTCACTACATCCAAATGGCCTAAATGACCATGTGGAATTTAATTGTTACCTTTAATCAATCATATGGTTCTAATAGTTACCTTATCACGTATTTCTGTGCTGGCATACATACCAGATGATATGTGTTGAAATGTAACTTTTGTTAACAAGGATTATGTTTACCACTCGTTAATAACGGTTTACACATTTTTTTAACAAATGAGACTTTATCCACAGATTTTTCATTCACATCAATAATGTGCACTAATATATCGTGTTATCTATTGTTTTTTTTTTTTTTTTTTTTTTTGAAACCGTTTATTACAGAATCCAAAAAATATACAAAGATGGGCCTACAACCTTCAGGCTGGCCGCTAGCAAACAGAAGGAGCATGTAATACAGACAATAGAAAGCACGCTGCGGCAAAAGGGAATTCACAGGAGTTGAAAGAGGCGTTGGCAGCCACACCATCCGGACCCCACACGACGGTTTCATTTTTATATAAATAACAACAAAAAACAAGTCCACAAGGCAACCCACAGTCGGAAACAACAGCATGTGCTCCCCTAGGGGGGGGGACCCCACCGATTCATAGGAATATCGAGGGGGGAATAGGTCAGGACGGGGACTAAGTAAACTCATTGCCCAGAACCGGGAAGACAAACAGGCTAAGGAGACGGGGCTGGTGACGGATCAGGCAGTAGCGGCGGGGTACAGATTCCCCCACGGTAAGCGTTCCAGGGGCCCCATACTTTCACCCATGTCCCAGGCTTACCTCTCGCAACATACACCACCTTTTCCCGAAACATACACCAATCCATGTTGTCCTTCCACGCCGAGACATTCGGCGACCTCTGGGAACCCCACAGTTGCGCAATGTCACGTTTGGCCACCATATCTCCCAGAGTCGCCCACCACGTCTGCGGCACTGAGTAGTCGGTTGGCTCCCATACATTCAAAAGACATCTCCTCGCCTCAGGCAACAGCGGCACATGCGTAACTACCTGCAAAACCTCATGCACACCACGCCAGAATCGCACCACCTCCGGGCATTCCCACAGAATATGGAGAAAGGTCCCCAAAGAACCACACCCACGCTTACACAACCCGTCCACAGCATAGCCCATACGCATCAGCCTCGGCCCCGTAACATAGACCCTATGGAGTATCTTGAGCTGGACGAAGCGAAGGCGGGCCGGTATGGCCACCTCTTTCGGGGAGGCCACCGCAGACACCCAGTCCTCGTCATCCAGCTCCAATCCATCAGCCCCCCACGCCTCACGAAGGCCGGTCAGCAGTCCCGAACGGTCATTGATGAGCTTTTTGTAAATTAATGAAATCGTGCCGTCCGGGACATGCCCATCTAGCACTCTATCCTCCAGAGGGGAGTACTCCGGGATGGAGGCAACGTCCGGAAATACGGAGCACAACGCATGACGGATCTGCATATAACGAAAGTACTCCCTGTCCTGCAGCTGGAATTCTGTCTGCAGCACATCGAACGTTTTGAATCCCCCCCTCGTCCAGAGATCGCCCACCCTGCTGATGCCTATCATGTCCCACTTCTCAAAGCCCTTCGAGGTCCACAGAGAGCCCAGCCGCTCAGATGCGTATAGTGGCGTCGCCCGGGTCAAGCGATCCTTCCACCCCATCGCCACGTTAGCCGTGTGCCACACCCGTACCATGACCCTCGTGGGGCCCGTCAGCCGCGCGTCATGCGAGCTAGAATAAAGCGCCCGATTATAGTCACCACCCGGCAGTAACATTTTATCCATCTCAAAGGCCGGGTTTAGGGCGGGCCCGTAAAGGCCGTGATTGATCGCAACCAGCTGGGAGGCCCAGTAATATCGCTTGATATCTGGGAGGGCAACCCCCCCGTCGTCCCACGGGAGCGTCAGCTTCGCCAGGGCGATACGCGGCCTACCCTCCCAGAACAGTCGGCGCTGCAAACTCTCCACCTCGCGAAAGTAGCGCGCCGGGACAACGTCCATTGTATTCTGCAAAGCATACAGGAAACGTGGCAGCAACATCATCTTAAACAATGCCGCCCGGCCGAGCGGCGAGAGCGGCAAGCGCCTCCAACGCGCGACGTCCTCCTTCAGGCGCTGGAGGGGGGGAAGCAAGTTCTGGTTATATCGGGCCTCCACGTCCAGGGTAATGAAGACACCCAGGTACCTTAATCCCCGCGGGGCGATCTGGATAGGACAACCCCGCGGAAGGATAGGATTCTCCCCAGAGAGGACATACACACACGATTTAGCCCAGTTGATGACCAGGCCGGAGTTGAGGCCAAATGAGTGCAATACATCAACCAGTACTATCAGTGATTTACGTGGGGAAGCCAGGTACAGAAGAATATCATCAGCATAAAGAGATACGCGGTCCTCATACTCGGGGGTCCATCGGAGACCACGAATAGAAGGTTCCAGGGCAAGCGCGAAGAGGAGCGGTGATAATGGGCAGCTCTGCCGCGTGCCCCTGCCCAGCTCAAACGGAGCTGACACTCTACCGTTCACAACCACCTGCGCCAGCGGTCCCGAGTACAATAATTTCACCCAACCGATGAATCCCGGGCCAAACCCAAACTTCGCCAGTGTCGCCCAAATATATGGCCACTCAAGTGTGTCAAACGCCATAGTGGCGTCCAGGGACGCCAAAATGGCCGGTTCCCGTATAAACGGGACACGCGCGAGCACCCCATGCAAGCGCCGCAGTTAAGCGCAGTGTTGCGATGGGGGATAAAGCCGGACTGATCCTGGTGAATCAAATCGCACACCACGCCAACCAGCCGATTGGCCAACACCTTGGCGAGAATTTTGGGCTCCGCATTCAGCAGCGAAATAGGCCGGTAGGACGTGACCCGGTCCAGCGGCCTCCCCTCCTTGTGAATGACCACGATAGTAGCCAGACGCTGGTCTAGCGGGAGGGAACCCGCCGAACGGGCCGCGAGGAACACCGCACGGAGATGCGGCGCCAGCGTATCCGGTGGCAGCTTGTACAATTCGATGGGAAGACCATTAGGACCCATGGCCTTGCCGGAAGCGACCGAGCGTATGGCGAGGGCAATTTCTTCAGAGGTTGGGGCGGCGTCCAACGACACTCTGTCCTCCTCCGAAAGGGAAGGCAGCGCGATATCCCTAAGCAGGGCATGGGAATCCTCTTCCGAGCGGGAGGACACCGGGGAATACACCCCACGGAAATATTCTGCAAAGCAATCGACTATTTCTTCCGGTTCCGTGACACACACACCATCCAGTTTCTCAATCGACGGGACAACTCGACTCGCTCTCTCCTTTTTATCCAGCCACGCAATCAATTTCCCAGCCTTATCACCCACATCATACAGTCTCCCCTGTTGCTCTCTACTGAGGCCCCTGGCCGCCTCCGTGAGGAGGGCCTTATAGGCCGCCTGCTTGAGTCGGAGAACATGTAATTTGTCATCCGTCACCCCACATTCGAGGTCGCCCTCCAACTCAGTTATTTCAGTTTCAACACGGGTCACCTCCTCCCGCTCGCGCCTCCGGGAATGGGAAATAAGGGACAGGGCATCCCCCCGAATCACCGTCTTAAATGCCTCCCATAGCGAGACCGCAGATGACACCGACCCCACATTATCATCAAAATATCGCTTAAGGGACTTAACCAACTCTGCGCGAATGGTGGGGTCACGCAGGTACCAGGGATTAATCGGGGCCACCCTACCCTCTCCCCTCGGGAGAATATCGAAGTGCAATAAGAGCGGGGAGTGGTCTGAAATACCCCGCGCCAAATGGCGCACCTCCCCGATCCTCCCCGCATGCACCGCCGGCACCAGGACATAGTCTAGTCTTGATAGACTGCCATGGGCCCCGGAATGAAAAGTGTACTGTTTCTGCGTAGGATGTTTCAAACGCCAACAATCCACCAGCCCCAAGGCATCCAATAGGCCAGACAACCACGCTTGGGCACGGGGGAGATCCCTAGGGGGGTGACGGTCCTCAGTTCCGGAAACCACAGCATTAAAATCCCCCCCAACCACCAGAATCCCCTCCGGAAGGCCAAGGAGGAGGCGCCCCAGATCCGCAAAGGTGGTCGTCTGCAACCCTGGCGGGACATAGACAGAAACAAAAATAATCACTCTGCCCTCCATTCTACCCACCAGAACCGTGTAACGTCCCCTGTCATCATGGAGCACCTCATCAACTTCCAACGGGAGCGAGGTCTTGGCCATGATGCCCACACCCCTTGAACCCGACGTGAAGCCCGAATGGGCCAGAAGGCGGTAGCCCCGTCGGTTCATAGCACGAAAGGAGTTGCCAATGAGGTGCGTCTCCTGCAGAAAAACTATGTCAGGCGAAATTCGTTTCAGGAACTGCAGGACCACACCTCGTTTTATCCTGTCCCCCAGTCCATTAACGTTCCAGGACAAAAGACTCAGTCCCCTACCCCCCATCATAAACGAAAGCAATCACTCGTCCCCCCGAGAGCACTTTGGGAATAGCACGACGATACTTTTGCCTTGTGGTACAAATGAACAACACCCCACCCCAACCCAACCGCCCCAACAAAACTCCCCCCTCCCTGCACCCCTGCATGAGCCCAAACAGCCCCCCCCCAACTTGCAGTGTGCCTGTCGCCCCTATATAGTTGAAACTAGGTAAACCCCCTAGAGGAGGAAAGAGTACCCCTTCGAGACCCCGCACCACCTACAAAGGAGGGAGAACGGGTACAAAAAACGAGAGACCCTAAGCTTGGCCGAAAGCGGCAGCATCTTCGTCCAGAGTGAGTCCCAGTATCAGCACCTCAGTCCCGGTCCAGTGGGCCTTCTCCTCCCGCAGCCCCCCCCCCGCCATCCCGATCCCGACCCCCAGACAAAGTTTCCAGCCAGTCCCCGGCCGTTTCAGGACGGTCAAAAAAGTGAGTGCGACCATCCACCTCCACCCGCAGCCTGGCCGGGAAGAGCATGGCGTATTTTAAGTTCATGTCCCGAAGCCGCCGCTTGACGCCCAAGAAGCTCAGTCTCTGCTTCTGGACCGCTTGGGTGAAGTCAGGATAAAAGTTCACCTCCATGTTCTCCAACTTAATCGGCCCTTGCAGTCTGGAGGCTTGCAGAATCGCATCCCTGTCCCGAAAATTAAAGATACGGGCAATAAGAGGCCGCGGAGGGGCTCCGACCTTCGGCCTTCCCCCGGGAACTCTATGAACCCTCTCCACCGCAAAAAATTTACTCAGTCCCCGAGGCTGGAGATGGGTAGTGATCAGGTCCTCCACAAAAAGATCCGCCGCCGACTCCTCCCGTCCCTCAGGTACTCCGATGATGCGGATATTATTCCTCCGGGCCCGGCTTTCGGAATCCTCCAGGCGCCGATTCATGAGCGCACTCGCCTGACGAAGCCGGTGTACCTCCGTCTGAAGGGCCGCCACCTCAGTCGTGAGGCCCGACGCGGTGTGGGCCAAAGAATCGACCCGGTCGTTGGTCTTCGAGAGATCAGCTCTCACCAGGTTGACATCAACGAGGACCGCGTCGATTTTATGCGCTAACGTGTCAAACCGCTGGCCCACCGAGGCCTTCATCTCAGCAATGGCGCCCATGACGTCTTGCAGAGTAGGATCTGTGGGCAAATCCGGGGCATCCGGGGGGCACTCAGAGGACTTGTGCGGTCCACCGGGAGATCCCTTCGGGAGGGTGTAGCGGTCCATGATGTTGGCCTGATGTGCGGCGCCACGCCGGGTCGACTTGGCCTTCAACCGATCTCCATCTTGTTTAGTGGCCATCGTCGCGGGTCTCACACCCTCACCAGCCACGCAGTAAAAAACGAGCAATCCGGGCCACGAGCTCAGGGGGGCCACCCCAGGACGGCGGAGCGGGCCACAGCAGGCAGGCAGGCAGGGTCTCCCAGCGAGGCCACCCCAACACCAAGAGCGCCGCGATCCCACTTGCAAAGACAGCAAGGGGGCACGAAAGTGAAAGTGAAAGTGCGGGGTACGCGACTCGCCAGGCCCAGCCCGCCGTTGTTGTTCACTTTGCCACCGGGTCGCCCCCAAACGCGAATCCGGGGTCAGGAGAGAAGTAGGCCGCAAACTTCAATCGGTGCTCACTCCGGCACCCGAGGTCCGATTCGAAGACGGGAAACGGGTACCACCTCAGCTCAGGCTCACCGACACAGTTCCCTCAACCGATGCAGGATGAAGTCAGGATAAACGTAGGAGGTTGCGGAGGTCCTCGGGAGCCTCGCACCTACGCGGCCATCTTGGTTGCGCGCTAGGCTCCTCCGTGTTATCTATTGTTGACATTTCTTTATTTACATCGATTTCGTAGGCAGTATCACAGCACGTAATCTCAGGGTCTATCTTCTATGTTTATAACGCGGGGACACGAGCGCTATTTCATGCACTTACGGGAGAGACATCCGTCACTTCCGAAGTTCGAACATGGTACGCGGGAGACAGTTTGCCGTACGGCGGGTGTAATCAGGTTAGACCGCTTGGACTATTGCAATTGCTATTTTTAGTGGATATATAGTATGATCACTACTGTGAACGATTATCACATTGTACACCTGGGTGGTTTTGTTCTCTATGTTTAAAATTTTGTTTTCATTTCACTGCAACAATACGCATTGGGGAGCACCTTGAAATTCACATAATAATTACTTAGGGACGTTTTATCATTTGGTACCGTAATTTTACTTTCGGGTTTCTCGCGTTTTAATCTTGGGCATTTGAGCACGCAAACAAAATTAGGAATGGTAGCACAAACGGGCGGTGTATTTTTTATTTAATCTCATTTTGGTGCTAACGATTGATCGATGCTTTACGTTTTTGATAAAGTAACTGCACGTTGAGTTACCTTACATAATAAACTTTCTTAGCGAATCTGATATGAGACCAACACGTATACGTACCAGCTCTGTTACTGCATGTGTAACACACCACAGACCCGTTTTACTTTTCAGTTTGCGCATTCTAGCTCTGAAGTGAGTAAGAGACTGTATTTCTGTTTACAGGTGGAACCCCCTGAAGAAGGGCACGCCCCGAAATGCATTGGGGACTTATAACCCTGTGACACCACGAACCACTTATGGGTTCAGTTATCATGTGTGAATACAGAAGACTTTGTTACAATGAATTTGAGTATGAAAGTGTACACTACATGATTAAATAATCACGCTTGAACATTCAAATCTGATTACGTTCATTTAAGGAAACGAAAAGCAAGAGGAGTGCTATATGGGATATACCTTCCAGTGGTGAAGGATCAACTCTCTACATGAACTTTAAGTTCAACAGAAACCTGTGATCTATTAAAGCTTATGGTCAGAAAGTAGCATTTTGCATTGTCCTAAGAAATCTCTATTTTGTACTATTCAGAAGAGAGCCAGGCACGTGCAAGTTAAACGCAGAACCGAAGTGGACTACAGACTACTTTGTTCATGAAAACCTTTTACTGCCTCCCACTAGCTCATCATGGTGCTATTGAGATATGACACTATTCCCATGAATTAGATTAGAGTTGTTTTACAGATATATGATAAAGAATGCATTGATATTTTATAATCGGTTATGGTTGGCCTTTTGTAGTGGTTTGAAACATCTCGTAGCTTTGAGTATTCCTGCTCATTTTCATGGTTTTAGTTATTCAAGGTTGCATATTCATACATTGCTGAGAAGCATGACCCCACTTTCAAACCTGGCACATGGAAACCAGATTTTAGAACAATTGCTCAGCATTATCTTGCCACGATGAGTTTCCCTCTGCTCTCCATCAGCGTCGGCATGCAGCATTTCTGAAGGGAACCCAGGAGTTCACCTTTTCTCGACCAGCCAATCAGACTACTTTTCCAATTGCGTGGCCCCCACTCCCGCCTCCTGAAGGGAGAAGTCCATCGTCAGTGATCTCTGCCTGCTGTCTTTCCTCTAATAAGTTGTCCTTCTTTTCTTTCAGGTGTCCTTGTTCTTGGTATGCAGAGGATGAGAGCTGCGGTAGGCGTTTATCGGGTAAAGAGAGGGTGAAGGAGGGGGTCCCTTCATATTTCTTTAGGTGCCCGCTGAACTAGAGTCGAAAAGCGACAGCTACCCACATTGGAAAGAAAGGGTCAGTTTTGAGAAGAAAAATGTGATGCATCCATGCTGCTTTTGGGCCATTTCCTGTTGCGGGCACTAGGCTTCCACACAGGAATGAGGTACCATTTTTAGTGGGAGACTTCGGGAAATGCCAGGAGGAAGAAAGTTTCTGGCTCCTCGCAGATTCCAGAAGTTTTTCATCACAGATATGTGAGGAAAATGTGTTTTTTTTACTCAAAGTTTGAGGTTTGTATGGGATTCTGGGTAAAAAAGCCAATTGAGAGCCACACAGGCCATCCCACCGTGGATACCCCTAGATGTCTAGTTTTAAAAAATGAGCAGGTTCGCTAGGTCTCCTTGGGTGGCAGCTGAGCTGGCATCCAAAATCTATAGCTACCCACATTGGAAAAAAGGGTCAGTTTTCAGTGCTAAAATGTGATGCTCTCCATGCTGTGTTTTGGGCCGCTTTCTGTCGTGGACACCAGGCCTGCCCAGACAAGTGAGGTACCACTTTCACCAGAGCATATGTGGTAGCATAGAATAGCAGAACATTTGTTATTATCAAAATACCCTCTAACTCATACGCTAGAACGGGTTCCCACAAATCCAGAGATGTACAAATAACCACTGCTCTCAAACTCCATATTTTGGGCCCATTTTAGAAATATAATGTTTGCTTGATACCTATTTTTCACTCGACATGTTTCACCATATGAAGAGGTTTATACTCTGTATACAATGAAAAACCATCAAACGGTGCCGCTCAGATGTTGGCTCTGGGTTCCTTGGGTCTGTGGAGAACCTACAAACCCTGTATCTCTTTGTAACCAGAAGGGTCTAGCAGACGTAATGGCATATTGCTTTTGTAAATTGGTCATCGTGACAAAAAGTTACAGATGAAAACGTCACAAATTACTGTTTATTCCTAGCCATTTTCAATATTTCTTTATTTCAACTGAATTTTGGAGGGAAAAACTTGAGGGCTCTACACATATAATCCCTTGCTGAATTCGGAATTTTGTCTAATTTTTTCAGAAATCCTGGATCACCCCTGAGTTTCACACTGATATCCACCACAAACTGAAAGTATGTTGAGAGCACAAAAAATAGGAAAATGAGCTCCCTCTGAAAAATGCCAAAACTGTGGCACAAAATTAGTTTTTTTGATTCAGCGCTGCATCTTCCGGAAAGCTGGGCAGATGGTGACTTGAGCACAGCAAACCGTTGATTGATGCCATTTTTAGGAAAAATCCCAGACACTTTTATGCAGAGCACTTCTTTCCTACTTTTCTCAAAATATTCTGAGAATAATTCAATTCGATGTTATTGACTCTTTGTGATCGAGAGAGTGCACGATCCGCTTGGAGATTCAACTGATTAGACATCCTTTAGGAGGAGAATAGATGAGATCTTCTGAAGATCTACATCCGGGACAGATTTAACTCTGGAAAAGATCCCGCTCACCCTGCAGAAACAGTGGCAGTCTATAAACATATGTACATATCCGGCTTCAGCTTTACTGCCTCCAGAACAACTGCTGTTATCTTTTACTTGTAGTTTAAGACGTTTTACCACTATGATCTCAGGGTGATCTGGTTGTATTATACGGAGGTGCATGTCTGAGATAGTCTTTTTTTTATAAGATCGCAGTACACTTGGTGAGATTGCGAAGATCCACATTTAAGGTTTAAGAGGTATTTGTGAGACATCTGGGCCCAGGTGTACTAAGAACTTGAATTGCCTTTGTGTAACGCAAGGTCTTAAGTGACATTTACTGAGCCACGCAAAGCCTCTTTGCGTGGCTCTGCGTGGCTTAGTCAATTTAGAGTAACGCAGGGCAGTGCAAATCTTCATTGATAAGGCGTTCGATGGGTGGAGCGTTGGTGTTCACACGCACCCACCCATGGATTTTTGCGCATTCCCAGATTTACCATTACTGGTAGACCTGGGAATGTGTCAAAATGCTTTGCCTTCCCGGGAGGTGCAACGGGGAGAAATATATTTAGTTCTCATCGTTATTTGCACACGTAAAAAAGGAAAATGCCTCTGAAAATTATTTTTGTGCAGGAAGGTGTTCCTAACTGTACAAAAAGAATCCTTTCAATAACGCAGGCACTCGTGCACCATGGTGCAAGGGTGCCTTGGCTGTTCCTAGGCTGCACTGTGTGCGCCAGCGCAGAGAGGGCAGGAGTGCGCCATATCTTGGTAAATACGGCCCATTCCTGCTCTCTCCACTTGACACAGCGCAGTAAGTGGTCTTGCTTTGTTGTGTTGCATCAAATGTTGATAAAACTGGGCCCAGATTTTAGAGATAGAAAGGCAATGTATATGGGAAGCATTATTCTGTTTCCAATCTTTGTTCAACTGAAAGAGACTCGACTTTTGTCAGTGTGGATTATGGCTGATGAGAGAGTCCTTTTCCAGTGAAGGTTATTTCCAAATATAACTTCACTAGTGATCTGGTGAACTATCCATGTATCATACTGTACACACAGCAGTGGTGGCGTCAACAGACTCAAGCATTGCGCGGGCGCGGACAGCTCTGGAGGGGAGGAGCATGCCCGGCACTTCAGGAGATAGGCATTTTTGAGAATTGGTGATGGTTGGCCTGTTATCGACAAGTTGTCAATGTATCAGTTACAATGTCATCTAGTCCATTCCAAAGGAACACAGACCATCCGCTCATGGGACTCACCACCACCGGTTGGATGGACCCTGACTGCTGCCCAGTGGGGTTGGCCGCCCACATTGACCATGAGAGCCGCTCAGGGCTTCCACGCTCCACCCAGACGCGCCGCCACCCAGACTCGCCGCCACCAGGCTCCTCTTCACGGTTACTATGGTGGACTCTCTTATGTCCCAGATGAAACATGTTACAAAACTACAAACTGAGAGAATGCTATTATGAGAAAAATGTGAAGTTTGGATCGAATCTCAGGCACTGAGTGTAATAATGCTGCACGCACTGGGGGTGACTGAGCCCTCAATCTCTGGTCATAAATTAGATCATTTAATCGAGGACGGGCATAAATGGCAGTTTTCCTAATTTGTTAAATATTGGACAGCAGCGCTTGATTGCACCCCCTCTGTTCTGCCCAGTCTCCGGCCCCCTGGCGGAATGAGGGGTGGGGGGAGGGCTCTGCACTGCTTCTGAGACCATGCCACCGTCCTTCCCTCACAACGAATCCAACACTCTAGCGCTGCATTCTCAAGGAGCGCCTCTTACCGCTCTCATCGTAAAACTATTACTTGATTGACCGACCCCACAGCCCGTGCAATCAGACATTTCAACAAGTTGTCGGTTGCAAATATTGAACAATTCCTTGTGTTTGTTTTACCCCCACCTTGTTGTGCAAACAAAACTTGTAAGCAAGTAAAACCAAGGACATCCATAATATTTCGACTTTCCACCACAGACACAACTAAATCTTCGATTTCTGATTGACATGCTGAGTTTCTATGCAGTGTGCAGCTCGTTTCAAGTCAGAGCTTCACAGTACTTAATTTGTGAGGGTGTTCGCTGGGTGTCCCCACTAACAGTTCATTCAGGAGGCCAGGACTCATTTAGGACCAGATTAAAAACACGCACAGACACTGAACAAATACGAGACCTCCCAGAGGCAGGGCTGCTGCTGACCTCCCTAACTGACTCCCGTGACCTTTGCCCCCTCCTCTACTTCATTCAGTGAGTGCTCTGGTTGGCGCCTAAGGTTGTAAGGGGCAGATTTATGAGACCCGTTGCGCCATCGGAGCGTCACTTTTTGTGACGTTCCGTGGCGCAGAAGCCTGCGTGATATTTATCAGGCAGCACTGAGCCACTTTTTGTGGCTTAATGCTGCCTCATAAATATCAGTCCCTTTAACGCAGCGTTCTGCGTTAAAGGGGCGTGCAATGGGTGTTGCTGGGGGCGTTCCCAGCAACATCCATGGCCTTTTGACACTGCCCCAGATTTACGAGAAATCGTAAATCTGAGGCAGCGCCAAAAGCTTCCACCTCCCCAGGGGAGGCGTGAGGGAGGCGCAACGGGGAGAAATATCTTTATTTCTCCTCGTTTTTCCTTTTTCTATGTGTGCTGCATTCTGCAGCACCCATACAAAGAGGAAAAACCTCTTGTGATTATTTTTGTACAGAAAGGTTTCCCTTCCTGTACAAAAGTATTCATCTCCGCAACGCAGGCACCCTTGCACCATGGTGCAGAGGTGCCTGCGTTGGCGCAGGCAGCCCATTGTGCACCGGCGCAGGGGAAAAGGACAGGAATGCGCCGCATTTTATAGATACGGCGCATCCCTGCCCTTTTCTTTTGCCGTAGGGAAGCGCAGCAGGAAGGCCTGCTGCGCTTCCCTACGGCAAAACCTCATAAATCTGCCCCTAAATTCTTATCTCAATAACGCAAAATATTTCTGGAGGGCGGACATGAATGAAGGGGTGGGAAGAGGGGATGGCTTGCTGGTGCGATTGCTAGGGGAAGAGGTGTGGCGCTGCGACTGACTCCGGAATCTGGGGATCACGGTTCGATCCCCGACGCCGGCAGCAGATTAGCCCACCACCATGTGACTCTGGGCAATAGCTTGCTTAATCTTCCCGACGGCCCCCAGCGCCTAGAGACCCTTAAGGGTGATTGTTCGCGCTTTACAAATGTGGATTATTATTAAGAAAGGAGCTGCAAGGGGGCGTGGCTTGCTGCCAAGCAAGATGGCCGCAGCTTAGTTGGGCTCCGAGGGTGAGATCGACTCCCCTTGCATCCGTCTACCATTCGTGCTGTATTTCAGCCCCAGAGTCCCTGTACGGGTAGCGGAGACGAAGCGACTCCGCCTGATCCAGTTCCCGAGTCTCTCCGAGACCCAGGACGTGACTAGCGAGGCCCGGAAGATTGCGGCCTGTCTCGGCGCTGGAGACCGGGGTCTCGAGTGTCAGGAGTACCCCGGGTGGAGCGCGGCCGGGCCGGGCCGTCTCGGGGGCGTACCAGGAAGGTTGGCGGCTTGTAGCGGACCCGGCAGCGGTGCAGGCTGCTCGTGCTCCGCTCCTTACACGGACTGCCGACGCCCCCGTGGGAAGACGAAGCCCGGGCGGCACTGAGGCGGGCGGCCCCGCGGAGGACTCGTGCTCGGGCCCGGTGACATTGGCCGGCCCCTACTGCAGGACCCGACTGGCGGGTCGGAACTGCGGCGTACATTCTACTTGCTGGCGCGGCCTCTCGCTCATCCCAGGTACTTGGGGAGCGGCTAATGGTGATGCCTCCTGGCGCTGGTGGGGCTCCCCGGAGTGGCTACCGGCTACTGTGACCGGTGAGGAGGGCTGAAGGCTGCGGGTCTAACCGGTGCCGGACCCTGCATCGATTTGGGCGCCGCCCCTGCCTATCCGTGCTGAACCCAGGCGTGTGGCCTGTGGCGGTGGACGATTCCTGGGCTGCCTGGGAGTGTCGACGCCCGATCGGGGCTGCCTGCTTTGCCGGCTCCCTGGCGGTGGACGGGGGACGAGTCTGGCGACATCACCTGACGGGACCATGAGCGGGAAGGGAGCCAGAGGGAACCCACAAAGCAAGCTGGACAAATTCGCATACACCAAAGATTCCTCCTCATTGCCGGACCGCGGCGGACGCGCCGAGAAGGTGGCGGCAGACAAGGAGACGCCTAAGGTAACACTGGAGGACATCATCGCTGCCTTGACGCAAGTACAGTCCACTGTGGGGTCGATTTCCTCGGACGTGTCCCTTCTTCGTGCGGACTTTCAGAAAATGTCAGCCAGGGTCGCGGATGTGGAGCAGGTGACAGATACCTTAGCGAAAGATTCGAGCTATCTCCTACAAAAGGTGTCACAGTTGGAGACGGAGAATAAACTTATGGCGGCCAGGTTGGACGACCAAGAGGGCGCTCCCGTCGCAACAATATGCGCATAACTGGGATTCCCGAAAGTGAGGGGCATCCTGCTATGGACCTGTATGTTGAAGACTTGATAAAGTCCAAGTTGCAGCCCAAGGGTCTATCGGCCTTTTTCTCGGTGGAGCGCGCCTATAGAGTACCCGGTGGCCGGCCGAAGGTGGGTGCACCTCCGAGGCCTGTCCTGGCCCGCCTGTTCAACTTCCGCGACAGATACGCCATTCATCAGGCGGCGCGGGTGGCGCCGCCCCTCCGTCTCCAAAACTCCACGGTATCCTTCTTCCCGGACTATACGGCGGCAGTGGCGGCGCAGCGAAGGAGCTTCCTGGACGTCAAAAAGAAGCTAAGAGCCCGTGAGCTTCCCTTTGCTATGCTCTTCCCGGCGCGGCTACGTGTGGTGGCAGACGGAATGACTATATTCTTTAACACGCCGGAGGAGGCTCATGACTGGCTGGAGGGATGGCGCCAGGTTAAGGGTGCTGGGCGCTCGGACCGAAGGACGAGACACCCTGGGGGCTCGGAAGATCCGGATAGTCGCGGCCGGTGGACGGAGGAGGTTGAGGAGGAGCCTCCCGGATGAAGCCGTGGCGGAAGCTTCCCCCGGCATGGAGATGGATAATGACCTCCGGGACCTACTGACGCTGGAATGGCCTACTTCACGTTGCCTTAGGGCATGAACGATGGGACCTGGGGACAGGGGATGTTCTGGTCTTCCTCGAACCCCACGCTCCTTGAAGCGCAAGTACTGTTTGGGGTTAAGGGAATTGAGCACTCTGCTGAGTTGGGGTGGCGGGTAGTTCTGAGTCCGTGTGGCAGGGAGGGGGTTGGGGGGTTGGGGATTGTTTCACTGTTCTACTCACATGTTTGGGTTCTGGATGGCACGGACATTTGATCTATACCAAGCACGATTTCATTACACTGCACTTGTCTTACACCACTCTATCCACACCATGCCTAGTCATTTATCCCAGCCACCGTAATGTCCGGCTTGATGCACGATCCGCCGCCTGAAACCACTTTGACCCCGGTGCGGCCCCTCACTTTACTCACGTGGAATGTGCGGAGATTGGGAGATAAAATTAAACGGGGCCTGGTCCTACAAAGTATTAAGAGGTGCACCCCGGCGGTGGTCTTGCTCCAAGAGACTCACCTCACTGGCACCGCTACTAAAGCGTTGGACAGATGGGGGTATAAGATGGTGGCGCACTCTGAATTCACCTCTGGGTCCCGGGGGGTTGGCATAATGCTGCGCCGGCAGTCCCACTTGATCATGCTCAGTGTACACACTGAGGGGTCAGGGCGCTTCGCCGCTGCTCACACTCAATGGGAGGGGCGGCCCCTCAACATAGTGTCTGTCTACATTCCACCTGCGCTGCATGCTGCGGCGTTCCCGGCGCTCAGTGAATTTCTGCTAACACTACCGGAGGGGGAGGTGTTGGGTGGTGACTCCAATGCTGCTATGAATGACCTCACTGACCGGTGTCCGCCACGAGTGAAGGGGTGGGTGTGTCGCGCCTTGCGAGTTTTACAGAAGCGATCGGGTTAACAGATCTATGGCGGTTGCATCACCCAACGGCGCGGCACTACACGTATCACTCCGGGGTGCACAACAGTCTCACCCGCATTGATTACTTTCTGGGCTCGCCAGGTTGCCTCCAAAATATCGAAAGCATAGAAATTAGACCCAGAGGTATCTCTGATCATTCACCGATACTCTTGCATTACACTAGTTATCACCTGATGCGTCGCCGCATTTATCCGATACGCCCTGGCTGCATACGGCTACCCAAGATTAGTAAATATATAACGAAGGCGACGAGACTTTACTTCCAAGAAAACGCCGCCTCAGTCGACTCCCCTGCGGTTCCTTGTGAGGCATACAAAACGGTCGTACGGGGACAGGCGATGGCCGCCGTTTCGGAGTATAAGCGTGAACAACTAGCTGAGCTGCAGTCGCTTGAGCTCGAGCTCCGGCGGCGGAGGTTCGCCAGGCCCATGATCCCTCCCCCGCAGCCGCACGCGACCTGCACGTGGTACAGACGAAATATAAGGAGCACCTCGCAGAGCGTGTCAGACAGCGCCTAGAGGCCTCAAGGCACACAGTTTACGATGTGGGCGATAAAACGGGTAGGCTGCTGGCGTGGCTTGACAGACGCGACAGTGGTGCCAGGTGGATTGCGCAACTTGGCACTGACGAGGGGCTGAAGACGACCGGCCCGCGAGTAATAGTGCACACCCTGGCAGAGCATTTTTGAGGGGTCTACTCCTCCGCTTCCTCCATGACGGTGGAGACGGCGCTAACGTACATCAGAGACCTGCAGATGCCCAAACTTTCCCCTGAGGCTCGGGAGACCCTTGAGGCTGAGCTCACGGTGGAGGAGCTCCAGGCGGCTATCGGCGCGTTACAGCCCGGTAAAGCTCTGGGACCAAACGGCATCCCGATTGAGCTCTATCAGAGGCTATCCGAGACGCTGGCCCCACACTTACTAAATATGTTTACGCACAGCCTGCAGACGGGAGAGCTCCCCGTGGATCAACGAACGGCCACCATCGTGGTAATTCCAAAGCCGGGTAAACCGGCAGATCAATGTACCTCTTACCGTTCCATATCGCTGATCAACGCGGAGGCCAAGATCCTCGCGAAGTTGTTGGCCATCAGGCTAACGCCGCATTTATCGGACATTGTGCACCCGGATCAGTCGGGCTTTATGCCCGGCAGAGGTACTTCTCACAACTTGAGGCGACTGCACGGTGTGCTGGCCCGGGTGGAACGTTTGCAGGAACCGGCAGAGCTTCTTTCCCTTGACGCACGAATGGCGTTCGACATGGTAGAATGGCCCTTTCTCTTTGCGGTATTGTTGCATCTGGGGTTCGGGCCCAAATTCTGTGCCTGGGTCCGACTCCTATACACTAAACCACTGGCCCATGTCGCGGCCAACGGGCATATGTCGGAGGACTTCCCCCTGGCGCGTGGCACGTGTCAGGGCTGTCCTTTGTCGCCGCTGGTCTTCGCCCTAGTGCTTGAGCCGCTCACGGCTTGGATACGATGGGAGCCCATGATGCGGGGCCTCCGGTGGTCTGCCGACTGGGATGACCGCGTCTCCCTGTAAGCGGATGACGTGCTGCTGTATTTGTCCTCCCCTAGGCGTTCCATATTGACGCTACTTAACATCTGCGAGATCTTTGGCAGAGCGTCTGGCTATACGATTAATTGGTTGAAGTCGGTCCTCCTCGTACTGCGTGGCCCCCCTCCGCGGCTGCCGGCGGGATGTCCGCTTCATGTGGCGGAGGGGTCGTTCAAGTATCTAGGGGTGCACATTACGATGGATCAGATGGAGTTTTTCAGGCGCAATCTATGCCCTCTAGTGGATCGCCTCAAGCGTGACGTGCAGCACTGGGGAGCGCTGCCTTTGACCCTGGTGGGGAGAGCGGCGCTCTTCAAAATGATGGCTCTGCCGCGATTTTTATACGTGCTGGAGAATACCCCGTATCCGGTGCCTCCGGCCTACTTCCGCGCGATTGCAGCGCAGGTCTCCAGCCTACTCTGGGGCAACAAACCGGCACGAATTGCGCAATCTAAATTAGTTCGCGGGTGGTACGATGGGGGAATTGCGCTCCCGGATATCCAGCTCTACTATTGGGCGGCACAGCTGAAGGTGGTTAACCAGTGGCTCCACGCGCCACAGTCTGACCCCGCATTTAAGGCGGACAGAGATGTGCTGGGCGAGAGGGGTATGCTGTCACCTTTATATGATGCTAGACTAGCCTCGAAGTTGATCGGCCCTCTGAGACAGACTGTGTCTATCTGGCATGCGGCGCAGGCCAGTCTGGGATGACGGGGGGTCTTGACTCAACTTACACCTCTCTGGGATGCCAAGCAATTGGGACGATTGAGGGATAGCAAGGGCTTCAACGCTTGGGACAGCATCGGAATTTCGGTGATAGGTGATGTGTGGCAAAAGGGGGCGGTCGTCCAGTTTGCGCGCTTGCAACAGCAATATGAGCTGGCTCCTTCGGAATGGTTCAGATACCTCCAGATTAAACATGCCCTAGTTGCACAGCTGGCTCCTGGTGCGCTGGTTCCGGAGGCATCCCCGTTGGAGGGCAGGCTGTTGACGGAATACATGCCAAAGAAGGCTACGTCCTTCACATACCGCAAACTTATCAACAACCTGCCGGACCCTATGGGGCCCTGGCGGGAGAGGTGGGCCGACGAGGTCGGTGACTTTGATGACCCGGAATGGCGCGAGGCGTTGGCCTCGCCGCGCGAGGCGGGTATACCTTCGAGGCTGCGGCTGGTGCAGCTTCATATTTTGTATCGCTCATACTACACCAGGTGCTTACTACATAGGATGGGCAGAGCGCTACACCCCTTCTGCTTGCGAGGTTGTGGGGAGGAAGGAACCTTTTATCACACTATTTGGGAGTGTCCTGTCATCCAACACTTCTGGAAGCGAGTGATGCGTACAATGTCGCAGGCGTGCGAGATATCGTTGGTGCTGGAGCCTCAGCGTTGTCTGTTAAATGTGTGGGAGCCCAATGATCTCAATCGTCAGGCGCAGAGCTGGGTAACGCTGGGGATAATGACGGCCAAAAGGAACATAGCCCAAAAATGGGGAGCGGTGGAGGTGCCGTTGCTGACCGCATGGAGGAGAGATATGGATGTAGCCATGTTCGCTGAGCGATCAGTATTTATCAGGCGGGGATGTCCTTGCAAGTGGGACAAGGTATGGGGGGCATGGAACAAATTTAGGGGAGGAATATGCGACCCGCCACTGCTTTCAGATGAGGACTCAATGATCCGAGGAACACAGGATTGAGGTTAGGTACTTCTTTATTTCCAGTTGTTAACCTGCGTGGATAAAGCGATGCTCACCCTAGGCCAGCTAGTCTTCAACTGCCTTACACAGAATGCCCCAGGTTCAGGTGGAACGTGGAATGCACTACACACAGTGCTCCACACTCCATGCCATGAGAGCATCTACATAGTTAGGATTACAACAGACTCCTCTGATTCGGATTGTTGAGGTGGCCTACGGGGCTGTGGGGAGGTGGGGAGCCATTGTCTGTATCGGCACTGAAGAACTGGGGTTGGCTGTAGGATTGTTCATTTGGGTGGTGATTTGTCAAACGATATGTGCGCACGGTCTAAGTGTCTTACTGTTTTAACTGTTGTGAAAACAATAAAAAAAAAATATTAAAAAACAAGAAAGGAGCTGCAAGCGGTCAGAAGCAGTGGGATGACACAGGGACATCTTAAGCATTTTGGGGGCCCTGGGCCAAACGTATTTTGGGGGCTTCTGTCCGGATCATCTTTGAATATATGTTTCAGCTCTTCTATGCCCTTTTTGGCAATGTCAGTCAGTGCACAGGCACCCGTGTCTAAATGTGTTTACATCTAATATTCAGGGATAGTGATGGTTTCAATATTGTAACACAGCAGCAGCATCTCACTAACATTACTGCAAATAATCTCTGTGACCCCCTCCCATTTCTCATATGAATAATCCTGTTTGGATCTAAAACCAGCATTTTTTTATGGCTGTTGCATGACACATAAATACAACATTTGTTTGCAAAATGTCTGTAATAGACCCTCACACATCACCCACATTGAAAATAAATTAAAGGAAAACGGAATTTAAAACAATCCCTTTAAGAATTATTAAAGGCCACCAGGGCAAGACTCTCTGCAGAACAGAGCTGGCTCTGTCAGGGGCCCCCAGAAACATCGGGGCCCTGGGCCAGAGCCCTCATTGCTCTTGCCTTAAAACATCTCTGGAATGACACAGGAGGCTCAAGAGGTTAGGGTTGTAGTGCGATTCTGACCAGGGGTGGGCGGAATTTGCGAAATTAACTTTCGCAAATTATCGCGAAAATGTTTAAAATTATCGCAAACAAGCGGAAATATCGTGAAAATGCGGAAGATTTTTTCCCGCATGTTCGCAAGATTTTCTGCATGGTTGCGGGTCGCCAACTTACCCATGTGGTTGCTTGCGGGCGCGGCCATCTTGTTTTGAGTTGTCTCGCGGTGCATGATCGCGAGAAGAAAGACGTGATCGCGCGACGCATGACGTCACTGCGGGAGCGAACTGTCGCGAGACAGCGCAAATGGCTAAAAACAATACAACATCTCATGGAGAACGCGACCGGATCAAGACAACTTGTCGGCGAACGCAGGGATTCAGGTAAGGCGATCGCGCGCGCGCACGAGAATGTATTATTTTACAGCGGGAGCAAGAAACAAATTATCGCCAAGCTGCGGAAACCGGAAATTTTGACATTTTCGCGCTCTCCGCGGAACGCGAAAATGTCAAATTATCGCAATTTCCGCGAACGGAACGAAATTTTCGCCCAGGCCTAATTCTGACACGCGAAGAATGGGCTGGGCGTGCGCTACTATCGAGCCTTTGGTGGGAGAGTGCGTGCGTGCGTGTGATTATGGATGTAAGAATATTTGTGTATTTTTACATTCATGTAATTCATGCTGTGAATGGGTGTGTACATATGTATGTGTTGGGTGTGAGTATGTGTGTGCACATATGAAAGAGAAAGTCTGTGTGTGGGCACGTCCCACACCTGCTGAAAATAACGGAGCGCCACTGCCTTCCTTTACAAAAACTATGCTTGAAGGCATTTTCCTCTTTGTGCGTGAGCTGTACAATGCAGCAAACATGCAGAGGGAAAATGAAGAGAAATGAAAACATCTCTCCTCTTTGTACCCACCTCAGGGAGGCACAGGATTGGGGTGCAAATCCCTGTCTAGGGTTCTTTGTAGATAGAGATTTGCGTATAAACCCATGGACAGATGCGTGGGAACACCCATGCACCACTCATGGAATGCCTCTTGACACAAAGTAATGCCAGGCAGTGCATTCACGATTTGCATTGGATTCTAAATCCCACCTGTAGACTGTGTCAGATCTGCGTTAAATAAATAGACCAAACCTGACGCAGAGTCTTTGCAAATTTGAACCTTATATCAGTTCTGGGGCGTTCAGAGAGCAGTGGGGCTTTGGGGAGCAAGTGAGTACTGTGGGAGTACCAGAATGCGATGGGAAATTAAAAGACTTGATGAACCAATCACACCTGACACGTGAAACTGAAACCGGCCTGCTATGCCTGCACAAAAGCTGATCAATACCAGGGCCCAGAGTTACAAAGAGTGCACGCGACACAGCAGCATGCAAAGATACTGCGCCGCGTTGCGTGAACTGGAAAGAGCAGAGCTGCACCATATCTACAAAATATGACACATTCTTCTCTCTCCCGGGACTGGCACAATTTCAACAGCCATGCGCCAACACAGGCACCCTTATGCCATAGTGCAAGGGTGTCTACGTTGTGATCAGCTTTGGTTCAGGAAAGGTTTCCTCCCTGCACAAAAACTATCCTTCGATGCAGCACACATGCAAAGAGGAACAAGCATTGGAAATGCAATAGGTCTCGCATTTGCTTGAGCTAGAGCGATTGGCGTTCTAAATGATAGTGTTTTACCCATGAGTTAAGGAGTATATGTATGTAGTGTGTAGTGTAATTATGTAGGCTGGAATGGAATTGTTGTGGAATTGTGTGGCGTGGAATTGTGTGGGGTGGAGTGCATTTTGTAGTTGAAATATGTGGCATGGTGTGCAGTGGAATTAAGTGGATAGTTGTTGGACTTGGCCCTTCTGGCAGGTTCACCCCTGAACTTTTTGCTTTTACTGGTGACCTGGTGGTAATGATTTTTGGTTTCTGCGCACTTTCCCTGTGTCCCAGAGTAAAGTGCATGCGCACTCTGAGTGCATGTGGTGAGATAGGCCTGCCCTCCCATAGGAATGCATGGGGAATGTATATGTCCCTGGTAGTTCCTGATGCGTGAGGTGTGCAGGCTCGAGTTTGGTATGTGCGGACTTGTGTGATCGAATGCTTCGCAATGATGTATAATGCGTGATTATGTCGTGTGCGAAAGTGCCACTTCTAGGAGTTGGCATATTAGTGTAAAATGTGCAGTGACTGCCTGTCGCGTGATTGGCTGGCTGAGGTCATGTGACGGGCTAGGGAATCCCCAGAGTCAGGAGGAGTCACCCAGTGGTGAATAGGGAGATCAGCAGCTAGATGGGTGGGAGGAGTACACCTGGGTCCTGAATAGGGCTGGGTTTTCCCCACACAATGCTGGCTCCGCCCCCTGTGGTGCGACTGATGACCCTGGCCTGCATTCTGAATAGGGAGAGGGGCTTAGCAAAACAAAGTGCTCAGGAACCAGTTGTAACTGGTTCGCCCCTTCCCTGCACCTTGAAACAAAGGGGAAAGGTGTATAAAAATGGGGCTGTGTCCCCACTGATTTGGTTCTCTGCCAGGATCCTGCCAGAGGGGGGCTGCTGCTGTTGTTGGGCCAGAGGACCGCCACTTGGACTACCTCCCTGCCTGGAGGCCCAGTGAGCTGGCTCTGGGCCCAGCCTTGCCCCCCCCTGCCTTGCTGTATGCAGGGGAGAACTTTGCTGGACTTCCTCTTCTTCTTTTATTTCCCCAAAGCGCCTGGGAGCGCTTTTATTTTACATATAGCGCTGAGCGCTTTGTTTGGTACCCCCAGTGCTTCTAGAGCGCTTTCACTTTTGGCCGTAGCGCTAGGAGCACTTTATTTCTGGAGGCCGGTGCCCACCCGGCATTTGCCCCCGCTTTTACCTGATTTAGAGCGGGTGCCCACCCCGCATTGTGGCACTCGTTGGCGGGTGCCTACCCCGCTTATTTAATTATTCCGACGGCGGGTGCCCACCCCGCCGTATATTGCTTCTACCGAGGGAGCCAACCCTTCTTATTGCCGAGAAAATCACCGCCGCAGCCGGGCTTCAGCCGGAAGTCAGGCAGCCTCGGAAGGGACGTGGTGTGTTGTGGATTTGGGTTGTTTATGTGAATTATGTGGCTTGGTGTAGAATTATGTGGTGTGGTTTGGAAATGTGTCCAGAATGCACTGCAGCAGCAATCAGCTCCTCTGTGTAAAGTAGTGTTCCCCATTGAATTAAATTATAAAGACACAGATCATGAAGGAGTAGAAATCATTTCTCTTATTACCTGAAGCCGAGCTCATCTCCACGTTTGCTTATGTTTTGTTTTAAATATGTAAATTGTGTTGGAAGCCAACACAGGTAGTCTCCTTGTTTCCCATTATTAGCGTTCAGGAGCTCTTGGACTGTTAAATTAAGGTTTAAGCACCTGCACTTTTTATCGTTGTTGAAAATAGAGAACTTCCCTAATAAATGCCATTGAATAAACAGATATAATTCTGAGCAGTGAGTAATTCCTTCTTCGCCCCAAAACCGTAGCTTGATGCACACCCCCCTCTGGTGTTCTTTGTCATCAGTATCATTCTTTAGTAAGTTGTTCATGATCCGTAGAGTAAAAAAGCCTAGGTTCTCCAGTCAAACACAATGACCAACCAACTATAGTAAAGTTCCCAGTGGTTATTTGTAGGAGTAATGTGTACTACAAGAAAGCCTTAAAGCTTTAGCCAATCCGACAGTTTTGGTTTTATTCCTGCAGAATTCATGCAATGGCATGTTCGCAGAAATATCATTAAATCATGCCAGCTTGTGAACGTAAAGACGTACAAAAGGGGGTGGTGATGGACGGAGCATCAGAACCAATCAAACACTCACACCCAGTCAGCAGATCTGGGTTTGATCCATCACCGTTCTTTAGCCCACTCTGCCACCCCAGTTCAGACATGGCCATATGCAAATCAGTCTGACCCTGTGCCTCATGGGAACAGTCCAGCCCGAACTGCCAAGCCATGCCTTCCCTGGACCGGAAACAAGCTTCCTAGGACCGGTTTCTGGCATTTCAGCCGTCTTCAGCCAGGCTTGCTTGAATCCAGTGGCAAAGTGAGCAAGGGACTCACGTCTGAGCATACCCTGCCAACTTATGGCGAACAAAGCGGTACAAAAGGGGGTGGTGATGGACGGAGCATCAGAACCAATCAAACACTCACACCCAGTCAGCAGATCTGGGTTTGATCCATCACCGTTCTTTAGCCCACTCTGCCACCCCAGTTCAGACATGGCCATATGCAAATCAGTCTGACCCTGTGCCTCATGGGAACAGTCCAGCCCGAACTGCCAAGCCATGCCTTCCCTGGACCGGAAACAAGCTTCCTAGGACCGGTTTCTGGCATTTCAGCCGTCTTCAGCCAGGCTTGCTTGAATCCAGTGGCAAAGTGAGCAAGGGACTCACGTCTGAGCATACCCTGCCAACTTATGGCGAACAAAGCGGTACAAAAGGGGGTGGTGATGGACGGAGCATCAGAACCAATCAAACACTCACACCCAGTCAGCAGATCTGGGTTTGATCCATCACCGTTCTTTAGCCCACTCTGCCACCCCAGTTCAGACATGGCCATATGCAAATCAGTCTGACCCTGTGCCTCATGGGAACAGTCCAGCCCGAACTGCCAAGCCATGCCTTCCCTGGACCGGAAACAAGCTTCCTAGGACCGGTTTCTGGCATTTCAGCCGTCTTCAGCCAGGCTTGCTTGAATCCAGTGGCAAAGTGAGCAAGGGACTCACGTCTGAGCATACCCTGCCAACTTATGGTGAACAAAGCGGTACAAAAGGGGGTGGTGATGGACGGAGCATCAGAACCAATCAAACACTCACACCCAGTCAGCAGATCTGGGTTTGATCCATCACCGTTCTTTAGCCCACTCTGCCACCCCAGTTCAGACATGGCCATATGCAAATCAGTCTGACCCTGTGCCTCATGGGAACAGTCCAGCCCGAACTGCCAAGCCATGCCTTCCCTGGACCGGAAACAAGCTTCCTAGGACCGGTTTCTGGCATTTCAGCCGTCTTCAGCCAGGCTTGCTTGAATCCAGTGGCAAAGTGAGCAAGGGACTCACGTCTGAGCATACCCTGCCAACTTATGGCGAACAAAGCGGTACAAAAGGGGGTGGTGATGGACGGAGCATCAGAACCAATCAAACACTCACACCCAGTCAGCAGATCTGGGTTTGATCCATCACCGTTCTTTAGCCCACTCTGCCACCCCAGTTCAGACATGGCCATATGCAAATCAGTCTGACCCTGTGCCTCATGGGAACAGTCCAGCCCGAACTGCCAAGCCATGCCTTCCCTGGACCGGAAACAAGCTTCCTAGGACCGGTTTCTGGCATTTCAGCCGTCTTCAGCCAGGCTTGCTTGAATCCAGTGGCAAAGTGAGCAAGGGACTCACGTCTGAGCATACCCTGCCAACTTATGGCGAACAAAGCGGTACAAAAGGGGGTGGTGATGGACGGAGCATCAGAACCAATCAAACACTCACACCCAGTCAGCAGATCTGGGTTTGATCCATCACCGTTCTTTAGCCCACTCTGCCACCCCAGTTCAGACATGGCCATATGCAAATCAGTCTGACCCTGTGCCTCATGGGAACAGTCCAGCCCGAACTGCTAAGCCATGCCTTCCCTGGACCGGAAACAAGCTTCCTAGGACCGGTTTCTGGCATTTCAGCCGTCTTCAGCCAGGCTTGCTTGAATCCAGTGGCAAAGTGAGCAAGGGACTCACGTCTGAGCATACCCTGCCAACTTATGGCGAACAAAGCGGTACAAAAGGGGGTGGTGATGGACGGAGCATCAGAACCAATCAAACACTCACACCCAGTCCGCAGATCTGGGTTTGATCCATCACCGTTCTTTAGCCCACTCTGCCACCCCAGTTCAGACATGGCCATATGCAAATCAGTCTGACCCTGTGCCTCATGGGAACAGTCCAGCCCGAACTGCCAAGCCATGCCTTCCCTGGACCGGAAACAAGCTTCCTAGGACCGGTTTCTGGCATTTCAGCCATCTTCAGCCAGGCTTGCTTGAATCCAGTGGCAAAGTGAGCAAGGGACTCACGTCTGAGCATACCCTGCCAACTTATGGCGAACAAAGCGGTACAAAAGGGGGTGGTGATGGACGGAGCATCAGAACCAATCAAACACTCACACCCAGTCAGCAGATCTGGGTTTGATCCATCACCGTTCTTTAGCCCACTCTGCCACCCCAGTTCAGACATGGCCATATGCAAATCAGTCTGACCCTGTGCCTCATGGGAACAGTCCAGCCCGAACTGCCAAGCCATGCCTTCCCTGGACCGGAAACAAGCTTCCTAGGACCGGTTTCTGGCATTTCAGCCGTCTTCAGCCAGGCTTGCTTGAATCCAGTGGCAAAGTGAGCAAGGGACTCACGTCTGAGCATACCCTGCCAACTTATGGCGAACAAAGCGGCACAAAAGGGGGTGGTGATGGACGGAGCATCAGAACCAATCAAACACTCACACCCAGTCAGCAGATCTGGGTTTGATCCATCACCGTTCTTTAGCCCACTCTGCCACCCCAGTTCAGACATGGCCATATGCAAATCAGTCTGACCCTGTGCCTCATGGGAACAGTCCAGCCCGAACTGCCAAGCCATGCCTTCCCTGGACCGGAAACAAGCTTCCTAGGACCGGTTTCTGGCATTTCAGCCGTCTTCAGCCAGGCTTGCTTGAATCCAGTGGCAAAGTGAGCAAGGGACTCACGTCTGAGCATACCCTGCCAACTTATGGCGAACAAAGCGGTACAAAAGGGGGTGGTGATGGACGGAGCATCAGAACCAATCAAACACTCACACCCAGTCAGCAGATCTGGGTTTGATCCATCACCGTTCTTTAGCCCACTCTGTCCATCAATTGTTGTTTTTGCACTTGTCACCCCGAGTGGGAAGGGTATGCTCAGACGTGAGTCCCTTGCTCTCCATGCCACTGGAATCAGGCTATCCTGGCTGACGAGGGCTGAAAGCCCGAAACCGGTCCTAGGATGCTTGTTTCCAGTCCAGGGAGGACCTGGCTTGGCAGTTCGGGCTGGACTGTTCCCATGGGGCACAGGGTCAAGACTGATTTGCATATGGCTGGGTTCAAACTGGAATGGCATGGTGAGCAAAAAAACGATGGATTTAGGCCCAGATCTCTGTACTGGGGTGAATGTATGACATTGTTCTGCATTCTGTCCATCAATTGTTGTTTTTGCACTTGTCACCCCGAGTGGGAAGGGTATGCTCAGACGTGAGTCCCTTGCTCTCCATGCCACTGGAATCAGGCTATCCTGGCTGACGAGGGCTGAAAGCCCGAAACCGGTCCTAGGATGCTTGTTTCCAGTCCAGGGAGGACCTGGCTTGGCAGTTCGGGCTGGACTGTTCCCATGGGGCACAGGGTCAAGACTGATTTGCATATGGCTGGGTTCAAACTGGAATGGCATGGTGAGCAAAAAAACGATGGATTTAGGCCCAGATCTCTGTACTGGGGTGAATGTATGACATTGTTCTGCATTCTGTCCATCAATTGTTGTTTTTGCACTTGTCACCCCGAGTGGGAAGGGTATGCTCAGACGTGAGTCCCTTGCTCTCCATGCCACTGGAATCAGGCTATCCTGGCTGACGAGGGCTGAAAGCCCGAAACCGGTCCTAGGATGCTTGTTTCCAGTCCAGGGAGGACCTGGCTTGGCAGTTCGGGCTGGACTGTTCCCATGGGGCACAGGGTCAAGACTGATTTGCATATGGCTGGGTTCAAACTGGAATGGCATGGTGAGCAAAAAAACGATGGATTTAGGCCCAGATCTCTGTACTGGGGTGAATGTATGACATTGTTCTGCATTCTGTCCATCAATTGTTGTTTTTGCACTTGTCACCCCGAGTGGGAAGGGTATGCTCAGACGTGAGTCCCTTGCTCTCCATGCCACTGGAATCAGGCTATCCTGGCTGACGAGGGCTGAAAGCCCGAAACCGGTCCTAGGATGCTTGTTTCCAGTCCAGGGAGGACCTGGCTTGGCAGTTCGGGCTGGACTGTTCCCATGGGGCACAGGGTCAAGACTGATTTGCATATGGCTGGGTTCAAACTGGAATGGCATGGTGAGCAAAAAAACGATGGATTTAGGCCCAGATCTCTGTACTGGGGTGAATGTATGACATTGTTCTGCATTCTGTCCATCAATTGTTGTTTTTGCACTTGTCACCCCGAGTGGGAAGGGTATGCTCAGACGTGAGTCCTTTGCTCTCCATGCCACTGGAATCAGGCTATCCTGGCTGACGAGGGCTGAAAGCCCGAAACCGGTCCTAGGATGCTTGTTTCCAGTCCAGGGAGGACATGGCTTGGCAGTTCGGGCTGGACTGTTCCCATGGGGCACAGGGTCAAGACTGATTTGCATATGGCTGGGTTCAAACTGGAATGGCATGGTGAGCAAAAAAACGATGGATTTAGGCCCAGATCTCTGTACTGGGGTGAATGTATGACATTGTTCTGCATTCTGTCCATCAATTGTTGTTTTTGCATGTGACTGTAAAGACTGCATGCTCTTGAGGCCGAAGCAAGGGAAAAAAAAGTTACATCTCAGCCCATAACCGCATTAACTTTTCCCTTCTTTGCCCTGTAGCTGCATATGTATGAACTAATATGCTTGAAATCAAGTGAGATGCAATACAAAAGAGTAAATGCAACCCCTTCATTTAAAGGTTGCTCAGATATGGACGCTTGAGTCCCACTGTGTTTAGTATTGATTACGGTGTCTTGCACTGTTGCCCTGACAATTAACCCATTTTTTAAACTCGTGTTAATATTTAAGATGGTATTTTTTAAAAGGGCGCTTAATTTGAGGCTTAATAACATATATACATCTATAAACCGAGTTTTGTTTTTTGGTCTCTTTTATTCTATTGTTTCGATTCCTTTTTAAAACGTACTGTTTTCCAGAGTGGATGGTAAGTTTTCAGCATTTTTCCTCTTGTCTGCCAAAAAGTTTCTGTTCTTGGGCTCATGTGTTCACCAGCTTTCCGACAAAGGTCCCGTATACTTAATGATTGGCGGACGGGGATAGTGTGTGGGGCGAAGTGGACAGCCCATGGAAAAACGTCTCTTCGTGAGATGAGAGCATTAGAAGAAAGGATGCCTATTAGCCAAGCTAATGAAACAGAGGGCTAGTTCTTGGAAGCATTTAACTTCTTGTACTCTGGTTTCTCTAGAAATAAACCTCTTCTAAAATGAAAACGGGTACCGTGGTGAAACAAAGTACGGTGCCCTTCTTCATAAAACATTTGCACATTCACCAGGTAATTAATTATGCCCACAAACATTAAAAACGCTCTACACACACTAACCTGCCATTCAGCATAAGTGCTGCTGCCCAAAGCTCTGCTCCGAAACCTGCAGCCTATGAACTAAAACACCCGGGGCTGAGAGAAGAGAGCACGGCGCCCGTCTACATAAAAAGTATGTGCGTGGCGGCCCGTGGTATATACATGGAAAAATACATTCTGTGGTCCAGCTGCGAGTGTTGGTGACCGTAGAGCTTGCATGGAGCTGGAAGCAGGAAACAAAAAAAATGTCAAGCTTGCCGTGCGGCAAGCTTGGCATGTGTGGTGCAGGAAAGCGTGTCCAACAGAAGGCACAAACATCATTAAGCAAAACTGACGAAAGGCGATACCGCCACCCGAATCACTGCTTGTGCATCGGCTATGTGTTTAGAAATAAACTTTCTTGGTGGCTCCCATCTGTGTGTCCTGAGATTCAGTAACAGGCAGCAATGCGCTGTTTTCTTTTTTTTTTTTAAACCGTGACGTATTCTCTTTATTGTCACATTATATTGTTAGGAATGAAACGGCACGGTGACACATTTTAGGTCTTTACCCACATAACCCTCCAGTTGTCATGAAACCGGTACACGAAACAAGATGGTTGCACCGCAGGGTATACTTAAAGATTCCTATGAATTTGATGGTGTAACGGGGTACATTGAATCTAAATTCATTTCCGTTCTAATCTATCAGGAGCAGCTGTGAAAACACAACAGCAAGCATGAACCTCCGAGCTGCAAATTACAACAAATTACTAACGAGCGCCGTGCTGACTGTAACTCAGCAAGCTGGGCTGCACACATCGTAAAAAAAGGAAGTTCCCCTCAAACAGACATAAAACACTAAATCGGACGAAAACAGTAGTTAGGCGCTGCTGCTTCCGGACTAAACGGAAGTGAGCATCGCATCAGCAGCCAATAAAAAAACATCTAACAATAGCAATTACAAAGTTTAACTAATGGCAAGCAGCAACAGAAATGAGCCAGCAATAGGCGGAGTTTCACCTAACATACTAATTACTTAATGCCTCGAAGAGGCAGCGCATGCGCTGCCGTATGCGAGACCTAAAAAACAAGGAGAAATGAAAATATTTCTCAAAGTTATTCACACCTCAGGGAGACACAGGATTTTAGTCCAAATCCATGTTTACATGTCGTTGTAGATATGGATTTGCACCAAAATCCATGGATGGATGCACTGGAACTAATTACATTTGGTTACAAACTAACGCAAATTGCCATTCGTGTTGGTTTGTACATAAAACCTGGATTTTGCATCGGGTCTCCATTGAAAAAGTAACGCAAACCAGAAGCGAAATCTTTGTAACTCTGAGCCCAGGTATCGATCCCACTGGGAAGGGGTGCCGAGGGGAATCGTTTTTCACGCGCACAAGCTAATTAACACCAAGCACCTTGTTGGAAGCAACATACTTACATCATCAAACAATAAATGAACAAAATTCCGGATTTTATCTTTGAGGTTAAATTTTCGCTCATCCTTTTTGAGACCATATTTTCTTTGGTGCCTCTGAAACTCTCCGCTCCCTCTGTACCTGCAACCTGTGTCTTATGATCCTTGCCTGAGGTCATTTATGGCATATACATAGGCTGTACGCCGTGACACCTCTGTGTTCGATCAACGTCTGCATCTGCCCATAGCCCTTTATGAGTTCCTGGGTTCAGTGGGCCCGCAAGCATGGTAAAGGGGCCATAAAGTGAATAGAAAAAAGCTCAGTTCTTGTCACTTAGCCCTGCATCTTTAACAATTAATAACAGTATAGCTGAATAGCCCACCGTAGTGGGCAATGCCGATCATTAAAGGCCTCGGGTTATAAAGCTATTAGAACGTTCTGTCCCCTAAGGGCAGAATGTTCTAATAAAAAAAAACAAAGGCCGCTCTGAGCGCGAGGGGGTTGAAATTCCGCTGAGCTCCGAAGCCTTTGTTCGCAGCTCTTGGCAAACATTAGAATATTGGAGCTCCGGGATTCTAACAGCCATTAGAAGGCTGAAGCTGCCCCATTGTCTTCAATGGAGCTCTCAACATTCCAATGTTCTAATAAGCATTCTAGAATGTTCCTTTGGTTGAAGACACCGGCTGGGGTTTTAAGCTCTATTGCAACATCATTCACCCGATGGGCCCTTTAAGAGATGGGAGAGATGGTGTATTAGACATGTGCAGCAGCATAGGACCTCACTCCCCACAGGCATGCACCGACCATGAGGTATTCAAGCGTCATCCTGCCGAATGTGGTACGCTGCTGTGGTACGCTGCGACCTGGTTAGGAACTGATCGAGGCTGATGGGTTGGGGATAGTTAATGGCCCGACATACACTCTGCCCTCCATGATAAGGCAGGATAAGCAGAAGGTGTGTAATTTACACTATACCCTTTCAGTGCTGCTTCACATGATGCCTGTTAAGACCTGCTGCCACGTTTTGTTCAGTGTTTGCCATGGATTCACGTGTTCTGCTTCCAAGCCATGAAAAAAAGTCCGTAGTCACAATAGCAGAGGTTTGTGGTAATTGGTTAACATGATTTTGAGAAGTAAATTGTTTTCTTTGCCATGATTAGAAATGAGCCTGAAGGACGGAGACAATGGATATTTGTTTATAACC
Source organism: Triturus cristatus (assembly GCF_964204655.1). Classification (NCBI taxonomy): domain Eukaryota; kingdom Metazoa; phylum Chordata; class Amphibia; order Caudata; family Salamandridae; genus Triturus; species Triturus cristatus. The sequence continues at coordinate 48,429,537 of NC_140589.1, forward strand.
CCTTCGCTGCTAGACCTTTGCCCCCCCCCCCGCCGCCCCCCCCATGCTAAGCCTTCTTTTGGCTATTTGGGGTAGTGCGCGCTTAGGCCCCTGTAACTTTTTGATCACATAAAGTATCCACGCCACATTTGCGTCCTTTTCTTCCAACATCATGGGGGTTCTAAAGGTACCCAGGGTTTGTGGATTCCCCTGGAGGGGACCCAGAAAGTAGCCAAAAAACAGCTACATTTGTTTTTTTTAAGGAAAAATTGGAAAAAAAGTGCTGCAAATGAAAGCGTCTGTTTTTTCCCCTTAAAATGGCATCAAGGGTTTGTGGGGCTCAAATCACCATTTTCCCAGCTTTTAGGGACTGACAGACTTTTGTCAGAAAACCAACATTTTTTACACAGTTTTGACATTTTACTGGGATATAGCCCATTTTTGCTATCTTTTGTGCTTTCAACTTTCTTCCAGTTAATGGTAGAAATGAGTATGAAAGCAATAATGGATCCTGGAAAGCTATACATTTTTAAAAAAGTAGACAAAATTCTGAATTTAGCAAGGGGTCATTTGTGCAGATCCTTCAAGGTTTCTTTATAGAAACTAACAGTTGAATACAGAAAAAATTGAAAATGAGTTTGAAAAAAACAGCCATTTGTGGCAACGTTTTCACCTGTAACTTCTTCTAATTGTGACAGCTGTTTGAAAGCAATGTACCGTTACATCCGCTGGACCTTTCTGGTTGTGAGGATATATAGGGCTTGTAGGTTCACCAAGAACCCGACGAACCCAGAGCCAATAACTGAGCAGCGACTTGCAATGTTTTTTTTATTATGTACCGGGTATATAGCAATTAATTTGGGAAGATTTATACATGGAAAACTTGGTATGAAAGACACCTATGTATTTCTGAAATGGGAACAAAATATAGAGTTTAGAAACAGTAGCTATTTGCACATTTCCAAAATTGTGAGTACCCATACTAGCATGAGAATTATAGGTCATTTTTCAAAATTACATATTTTTTACGAATTGTCTTTCATTTGAAATGCATCGAAAGTCAATAGGTAATAACAGTTGCTCTACAATACAAAACATGGACACACTTTATTTTTACAGTGAAAACTGACCCTTTTTTTGCCAAGTGCCTAGCTGTAGATTTTGAACCCTAGCTCTGCCGGCACCTAAGGAAACCAAGCAAACCTATACATTTTTGAAAACTAGACACCCATGGGAATATAGGATGGGGTGACTTGACTGGCTCTCAGCAGATTCTGCTACCCAGAATCCCATGCAAACCTAAACATTTTTTTTTAAAACACATTTTCCTCACATTTCTGTGGTAGAAAGCTCTGGAATCCGCGTGGGTCCACAAAATTCCACCCACCCCGTGATCCCCAAAGTTTTCTGAGAAAAATGGTACCTCACTTGTGTGGGTGGGCCTAGTGCGGCGACAGGAAACAGCCCAAAATGCAATGTGGACACACCACATTTTGACAGTGAAAACGGACCCTTTTTATGCAAAGTGCCTAGCTGGAGATTTTTGAACCCTAGCACTGCCAGAACCTAGGGAAACCTAGCAAACCTATACATTTTTGAAAACTAGATACCCAGGGGAATCCAGGATGGGGTGACCTGACTGGCTCTCACCAGGTTCAGTTACCCAGAATCCCTTGCAAACATAAAAATGTGTCCAGAAAAACACATTTTACTCACTTTTCTGTGGTGGAAAGTTCTGGAATATGCGTGGATCAACAGAATTCCACCCACCCCACGTTCTCCGAGGTCATCCGAGAAAAATGGTATCTCACTTATGTGGGTAGGCCTAGCGCCCGCAACAGGAATCGGCCCAAAACGCAACGTGGACACACCACATTTTCACAGTGAAAACTGACCTTTTTTTGCAAAGTGCCTAGCTGTAGATTTTGAACCCTAGCTCTGCCGGCACCTAGGGAAACCTAGCAAACCTGTACACTTTTTTTAACTAGACACCCAGGGGAATCCATGATGGGGTGACATGAGTGGCTCTCACCAGGTTCTGTTACCCAGAATCCCTTGCAAACCAAATTTTTTTGTAAACACATTTTCCTCACATTTCTGTGGTGGAAAGCTCTGGAATCTGCGTGGATCCACAAAATTCCACCCACCCCGCGTTCCCCAAAGTCTTCAGAGATAAATGGTGCCTCACATGCGTGGGTGGGTCAAGTACCCACGACTGGCAAGGGACAAAAACATATTGCGGCGACATCAAAATTTGGTTTTGCAAGGGGGTCCCATGAGTTTCTGGCCCCGGGCTCGGTAGACATCTAGGGACACCTATCAAACCCACACATTTCTGAAAACTAGACACCCGGGGGAGTCCAGCAAGGTATGGCTTGCGTAGGTCCCCCAACATTTTCCTACCCAGAATCCCCTGCAGACCTCAGATTTAGTAGAAAAAAATCAAATTTTTCACACATTTCTGTGTGGAAAAGTTGTAGGATCACTAGTCAGACACAAATTTCCTACCACCCAGCATTCCCCCAGGTCTCCCGATAAAAATGGTACCTCAGTTGTGTGGGTGGGCATAGTGGCTGCAACAGGAAATGGCCCAAATCGTACTGTGGAGACTTCAAAATTACCTATAACAAAACAACCTGGATGTGGGGGGGCGTACCTGGTTTTTTGGCCGTGGGCTCGCCGCCATCTAGGGAAATTTCTGAAAACTAGACACACTGGGGAGTCCAATGAGGTATGGCTTGTGTGGATCCCCCAACGTTTCCCTACACAAAATCCCCTGCAAACCTCAAATTTAGCTGAAAGAAATCACTTTTTTCATACATTTTAGCGTGGGATCACCGTGCCGACACAAATGTCATACCACCCAGCGTTCCCCTTGTTCTCCCGAGTAAAATGATCCCATACTTGTGTGGGTGTCCAAAGCAGAATTAGCTAAAACTGAATTTTTCTAAAAATGTAGCAATTAGAATTCTTGGTGCTATACCCTTAATCCCTATGTTTTGCGCTCTTCCCAGTCACACGCCTTTCGCCCACCCACACATGTGGAGGGTGGGGGAATTGGTATGCCCATTCTGGGCAGCCCCCACCCCCACGCAAAAAAAAAGCCAGCGTGATCGCTGGCGCCTAGTGGGTTTTCTGCCCCCCGGGGGCAGATCAGGGGCCACTGCCCCAATCCGCCCCCGGGGTGGCAGAAAGACTGTGGAAGTTCTGGGCTGACCTCACCACTGAATTTAAAAAATATATATTTCCTGAGGCCTACTGGGCTTTCTGCCACCCCCCGGGGGGCAGATTAAGGGCTATTGCCCCAATATGCCTCTGGGGAAGGGCAGAAAGACTGTGGTAATTGTTTTTTGGGTGGGGGCATTATCATGACCATTCTGGGCAGCCCCCACCCCTACATCATAAAATAAAATCCCTAGTGCCTAGTGGGTTCCCCCCGGGGCAGATCAGGGGCTACTGCCCCCATCTGCCCCTGGGGAGAGCAGAAAGACTGTTGCATTTTTTGAGGGGGGTATTGGCCTACCCATCTTGGGCAGCCCCCACCCCTACATCAATATAAAAAAATCCTGGTTTCTAATGGGCTTTCTGGGGGGGGGGGCAAATTGGGGGATACTGCCCCCATCTGGCCCCCGAGGGGCAAAAGGACTGGAATGTCATGCGCATTTTGGGCAGCCCCCACCCCATTATCAATAAAAATAAAAATCCCTGGTTTCCAGTGGGATTTCTGCCCCCCTGGGGGAAGATTGGGGGCTACTGCCCCGGTCTGCCCCCGGGGGGGGGGGCAGAACGACTGACATTTCTCTGGGGGAAGGGTGGGGGCATTGCCAAGCCCTTTTTGGGCAGCCCCCACCCCAACATCAATTAACAAAAATCCCTGGTTACTAGTGGGCTTACGGGGCACATTGGGGGCTACTGCAGAAAGACTTCTATGCCCCAAAAAATAGGGGGGGGGGGAGTAAAGGCCCTTGTCCAAGAGGCCGCTTTCCCCTCCCTGGTGCTAGTGGGTGGGTCCCTGCTTGGGGATCGCCCTCCTGGGGTGATCCCCTAGCAGGGATCCACTAGAGAAGGGTACCATTGGAAAGGGGAGATTCTATCCTTCCCAGCAATACGTCTCCCATCTGTCTCGGTGCTCGGGGGGCTGAGATAGCCCACGAGCACCAAAACAATGAAACTGAAACTAAGTTTCATTTTCATTTTCATTCCAATGATGACAGTGCACCATGCGAGCGATCGGCATTGGAATGAAAATGCAAATTGGCCTCGGGAGGGTAGGGAAGCTCTTCCCCTCCTCCCGAGGCCAATGAAAAAAAGGGAAATCCCTCTGCTGTCTGCAGCAGAGGGATTTAGTGCCCCTGTTCTCATGATGGAATGGTTCCGTCATGAGCACAGGAGCACTGGTGCTCATGAAGGAACCATTCCGTCATGAGCACCCAAAGGGTTAAGATAACAAAGATTTGCTATTTATGCAGCATTCTCATCCAAAGCACTTTGAACATTTCTTGTTATTCCCCAACTTGAACTGTTACTCACTTAAACGAACCTGGAAAGACTAAAGGCCGAATTTACTATGTCAGGTTTTGAACCCATGATGTGCAGATCACACGGGGACAGAGTGATCACCATACTGAGAGGTATTAAAATAAATTCCCAGTGGGTAAATATTAGGAGTCAAAAGCACATTTGAGAAAGATTCAGGAAAGAACGGCACATGAACGTCATAGGGGTGGCTAAGGGTCTCAGCTGGCTTGCCTCTTATGACACTTGGCACTTCCTTTGCGACCTCTGGCCCTTGAGGTGGCAAAATCAGCGCAAGGAACACAGGGGCGCCTTGTCCTTATAGAGTCGGTTGGGGTTCTACTCTCAATGTTTCGTATCCATTATTTTATTACACCAATAATGAATAATATTACATTATTCTCCATTAGTGTATTAAAAAATGAAGTACAGTCAGCTACGATGTGACATTCCCCTGCAACAGACGTAAGTACAAACATACTTTTAAGTTTATGTTGGGTACGTGTTTGCGGGTGAGAGTGTGTTTATGTGAGAGACTGTTTGTAGGTGTTAATGTGTGTGTATGTGTAAGTGTGTGTGTGAGTGAAAGTCAAAGGAAATGCCATGTCACTACGGCTACACCTGGCATTCTGGTGAATTGACATCAATGGAACGGCATGAGGTCAATGCACATTCATGTGAGAAGTTGGCCTGGTATATGCTGTCCACTAGTTATAGTGGGCACCTTGCACCAGTCTAAACAACCCCTTATTGATGATAGGTTAAAAAGACAACCTTATTTGAAAGCTATCCTAGTGGTATGGAGAGCAGCCTTCAGGCTAAGTCTTGAAGGAATGTAAAGCAGTTTGTTTTACCAATCTATAATCTCTTGAGTGGCTAAATGAAAGGAGACCACACCAGGTATATATATAAAATATATGTATTTATTCCTAAACACACCCTACTAGTCTCTTTATGAGGCTAGAGGTAAAAGCACATAAGTTACACTTCAAATACTACAGTAAATTAGCTCAATACACGTTAGGCCCTAGGGGCGGACCAAACCATATACTAAAAAAGTGGTATAAGAACCACAACTTAACTAGACACAAGGCCTAGAGCCTGTAGAATCGCTGGGACCCCAAGGAACAACCCAAGGTAGTGACACAGGGGACCCACAGGCCGTGTGCAGCGTGAGAACACAGCCGCGAGCTCCCGTTAGCTTCTATGGGGAAAGTCGCAGTTAGATTTTTAAAGTTTAAGGACACTTAGGAATGGACAAGGAACAAACCCTTTTGGACTTAGATGGTTCTAGGACCAACACACGCGGGAGCACTGGAGTACTTGTGTTATCTCACCCAGGGAAGCCGGGTGCATATATGTCAAATGATGTTGGGTCGCGTAGTCGTTTTCAATGGCAGCTTGCAGAAAAGTGCTGATGCCGGGAAGAGGAGAAGTGTCCGAAGAGATCCAAGCCTGGATCGAAGATGTGAAGAACCTGAAAGCAGAGGGGACAGAGTCTGGTTGACTTGCCAGTGACCAGGGGCACGATAGACGAATTACCACCGATGTCGGGTGCTTCAGGTGCGAAGAGGGGAAGCTTAACTCTTCAGCCACGAGGACCAGGAGGTGTCGAAGACAACCAGGAGCTGGATTCGAGCTGTCCCACGAAGGATGTCGAGTGCTGCAGTGTCGGTGCCCGGATTGGACACAACAAGTCTTGGCAACAGCAAACCACGCAGAAAGAGAAGAAATGCTTTGGTGCAAACCAGCAAGGTCCTGGGGACTCCCCAAGCAATGGAGAGTCAGGGCACGTCTGGAGCAACCAGAGAAGCCCAACTGAAGTAAGAATTGCCTTCACAGGGACCCACCAGTCAAAGGACCTGGGTTCGCAAAGGAGTCTCGAAGGGCAGGCTCACGGAACACTCGTGGAGTGTAGGCCAGCAATCTTCAGTGCAAAAGGTGCTCAGGGTCTGGGCTACAAGTAACCCAATGCACAGCCTCAGGGGGACGTCGAGAAGCTGATGCACTTGCAAATGTGCATGGTGTCCATGGGTTCCAGTTCCATGGTACCCACGAAGGCTACAGGTCTCAGCTTTGCTGGGGACTCGGGTCAGCCTCTGGGAAGTCTGGAAACCCACCTCCTGGGCTGCAAAGTCTTCGGCATCCCGCGGGAGCTTTGGAGATGCAGACCGGTCAGATGCGTCTTTGGTACCTGCCAAGCAGGGGAGTAACTCCTTTACTCCAAGGGAGATTCTTCAGTCATCTAGTCATGTAGATCGTCGAAGTTCCGGGATTTCTGTAGCAGAGTTTCATCCAGGTATAATCTCCAGTCCTAAGGACAGGGGTTCCTTCTTTACACCCAAGGAAGGGGTTGGACTAACTCTGGGGACCCATCTATGGGAGGGTTTGGAAAGAGGGGTGGCTACACCCATTTCATTTGTCCAGTTTCACGCCAGAGCAGGGGCTGGTAGCCCCTGTGACCGGTTTGAACTGGACTATGCACAGGGACACCAAATGTGCCCCCAGGGCAGACTTCAAAGCACTCTTGGAGTGCACCCACCCAGCCCCAATACACTAAAGCCTGTCTGAGAGGTGGTGACACCTCCCTGTGACAGGAAACCTATTGTTCAGGCCTCCCCTGCCGGAGTTTTGGTCACCAGCAGGAGGCCAGACTCGTGTCTGTGGCTGGCAGCATCCATTTTGTGATGCCAGGGATCTGTTAGCTGGTACCGGGTATACGGCATGTCTGGTTACTGGTGTGGGGGTATGATTCCAAGGTGTTTGACACCAAACACAACATGTTTCCGTGCAGCCATCCCAAAGTTAGTATTTACCGCGAGGTTATAATGCACTTAAGAGTATATGGTCAGGCTGCATCACAGACCACCCCGGAGAATAGATTCTGAAGGCTGCAGAGGGGCTCTGCTCATGCATGGGCACCCTCTCACATAAAACCAAGCACCCTGCCTTCAGGATTGATAAGGCCTGCTTTAGGGGTGACTGATAGGTTTATATGTGCAGTGATAGGGTGAGATATAGTGAACCTATATCTCAGTAAGGGATGCATGCACCACCTCACTCAGGCTGCAGTATCAGTCCTGTGGTGTCATTTTGGAAGGCTTCCCAGGGGTGGCATAATACATGCTGCAGCCCCTGGTAGACCTCTGGGGTACCTATGCCCTGGGTACATAGTATACCATATACTGGGGACTTATAAGGGCACCCCAGAATCCAATCTGGAGTGTACCTAAGGTACATGGAATGCATTTTAAAGAGAAAGCAGATAAACTGGGGCCCTGAATAGCAGGATCCCAGTCCAACTAAGTCAAAAACCAGCAAAACACCAGGAAAAAAAGTGGGGGCAACCATGTAGTCAGATTTCACCTTCCTGCATAACCCCCTCCCCCCCCAAGCGAAAGGAGATAAGTCTAACCTTGCCCAGTTGAGCCTTTATTGACTAAGTGGCCATATAGGGAAGTACCTACACTAGCATGGTTACCCCCTGTCTTATGGTCCACAAAGCAATCCCTAACCACAAGGGGATGGGATGATCTCCACCATTTGGAGTCACTACCTGTGGTGTGTTTTGGCAAAGTAAAACACTTGTGGGGTGTCTGGGTAGAGAAGTGAGGCCATAATAAAGTTGGTCTCAGCTTCCTCAGGTCACTGGCCACCATGGAGGCCTTTCTTGCCATGACTGAGCTGGTTCTAGCTCTAAGGGTCAACCTTTGGCTGCCTACAGCTGGGGTTTGGGTCCCTTTGGTTGGAACACTGGTGGGACCTGGCAGGTTTGGAACCTTTTGGTCCCAGGTTTGCCTTTGCCCAACAGAGTCCATCTGGGGGATGTCCCTACACAATGGTAAGAGGGATCCCTTAGTGGGTTGAGGAATTTTCACCTGGCTAGGGCTACTAGACTGGGTGCCCCTAATCTGCTGATGGGTGGGTTCCTATGGACAGGGGGCCCTGTGGGTCCCACTGACCTCCCTGACCTCTGCAGCCCTGGGCTGAATGAGGCAGGGTAGAGAGGGGCAGGTTACCTGCTCCAGACTGGGTACCACCTTGGAAGGGTCCCCTGCCATCAGGGGTGTTGCCAGGACAGGCCAGACCACCTCTGGGGCAGTTCCTTCACTAGGGGTAGGATCAGTTCCCTGAGGAAGCTGACCCTTACCTATAGTCTGGGGGGGAAGAAGACTTTTCTTCAACCCTTGTGCTCTCTTGTGGAGGAGAGTGGGACATTCTTTGAGGCTCCATCACTCCAAAAGTTCCCTGGGGTTGGGCTGTGGCCCTCACAGCCCCACTAACTCTCTCAGGGATGCCTAGCATTTTCAGATGGGCTTGGTGCTCAACTTCAGCCCAGGCTGAAATTTCCAGATCATTGCCCATGAGGCAACCTACAGGTAAGTTTGGGGACACTGCTACTCTTTTTTGGCCTGTGACCCCTCCCCAGCTGAGATTGACTATGGCCATGGGGTGATCTGTGCTGACACCATCAATGTTGGTTACCTGGTATTTAAACTCAGGTAAAATCTGGTGAGGGGGACTAGTTTCCCTGTCACCATGGTGACACTAGCCCCTGTGTCTCTGAATGCCACAGCTTTCTGCCCATTAATCAGTGGCTCCAGTCTGTACCTGCCCAATGCATTGGGACCCATGGCAAACATGGCAAATCCCATGCCACCATCACAGACTAAGGAGGCTTTTGAGGGGTACCTGTCTAAACTAGGGCCCACCTCTGTTCCCCATGGGAATGCACTTAACTTTTTGGGTGCAACACTACCACCTGGGGGATTACTACTAGTAGTACCAGGAGGAGTGGTAGTATTCGTTGGAGGAACATTTTCTTTATAGCCATCCCTGGGGCAACTGGGATCAGTTTTCCAGTGGCCAGGCTTTTTACAAACATGGCAATATGGTTTCTTTTCAGGAGAGGAAGGAGTTTGGGACCCACCCCCAGAAGAGGACGTTTGGGGCCCGGGAGAGGACTTGTCTTTAGATTTATCCCCACCTTTCTCTTGGGAGTTGGTAGAATCTTTCTACTGGTCACCACCCTGATTCTTAGGCCTTACCCTGGTTCTGACCCATTTGTCTGCCTTCTTTCCCAATTCTTGGGGAGAGGTCAGATAAGAATCCACCAGGTACTGGTGTATGAGCTGGTTTTGACAATTATTAAGGATCTGCTCCCTTATAAGCAAATTTTACAATCCTACAAAGTCATGGACCTTGCTGCCATGTATCCAACCTTCCAGAGCATCAGTAGCACAATCTACAAAGTCAACTCAGTCTTGAGTCTGAGCCTTTTGGGTATCACTGAACTTCAACCTGTACTGTTCAGTGGTTAGGCCAAACCCATCAATCAGAGCATTCTTCAAGACTTTGTAATTGTCAGCATCCTCTTCTCTGTGAGGAGCTTCTCTATACCTTTGTCTGCAAAGGAGAGCCACAAGATGCTGCCCACTGCTCCTGGGGGACCCTCTGAACTTTACAGGCTCTTTCCAGTGCAGTAATCCATTTGTGGATGTAATCCCCACTCTAGTAGGGAGGGACAATCTTGCTTAGGTTTCCGTGGTCCTGAGACCTTTCCCTAACAATAGGGAAGTTGCTGCCACCATGGGACTCTAGTCCCAACCTTGTTCTAGCTCTATGAAGCTAGGGACTCCCTTTCTAGGGCTATCTGCTCTCTTCTGATCCTAAGCTGAGCTTCCTCATACTTGAGCAGTCTCTCTTTCCTCTCATGAGAGGATTCCCTCCTATGAGAGGAAACAGAGGTCCCTATGGAGGAGTCAGAATGGTTAGACCCCTGTGAAGGAGATCTGGACCTTCTAGGCACACTCCCAACTCTTCCTGGTGGAGTAAAGAGAGGGCCATCTTCCTCATCTTCAGGAGGAGTTGCATTGTCCAGGTTAAGATCATTGTCATCTTCCTGGCCAGCTCCAGAGGTCAGGTCAGGGGTGTCTGTACCCCTTGGCCCTTCCTCATCTGCTGCCCCACCCACTATGCCTACCCCTTCAGACCCTGAGGTCTTTGAGATCATCCAACAGCAGTACCTCTATGAGGCGTTGGGTGTTTGCACTTTTTCCTGCCTTCAACTTCCTAGTACTACACAATGCTCTCAATTCCAAGAATGGGAGTTTGTAATACTTGGAGGCTAGAAGCCCACTGGCTTCTGGCAGGGACCCACTGGTTCCTGGCCTTGAAGACATCACTAGTGAGGTGTGGGGTATGCACTACCTACTCTAGTGTGGCCTACTAAACTCTCTTGAGTTGTAGAAAGGGTGTGCTAAGCCCTTTACACACAACTCTAAGTTCAGTAGAACTTACTGTAGTTTAAGCTTGTATTATATGTACCTTGGGTACCTTTAGTGGTTTTCACTTAGTCACTCACTTGAGATTATCTGGTAAAACAAAGGCAAGCTTGAATCCCAAACGCTGCACACCAATGTGAGAAGTTGGCCTGGTATATGCTGTCCACTAGTTATGGTGGGCACCTTGTATCAGTCCAAACAACTCCTTATTGATGACAGGCTAAAAGACAACCTTATTTGAAAGCTATCCTAGTGGTAGCAATGGAGAGCAGCCTTCAGGCTGAGTCTTGAAGGAATGTAAAGCAGCTTGTTTTACCAGTCTATAATCTCTTGAGTGGCTAAATGTAAAGAGATCACAAGATATATATATAAAATATATCACACAGCGGTAGTGGTGGTTTTGACAGCCGCACATCAAATTCTATAGTTTACTTAGTCTTTGTTACTTCTAGTATATCATTTACTGAGATTACGGTGCCCTTCAACGTAACAGGAACATCCCACTACCAAGGATGTTAAGTCAACAGGTGTTTCTAGAAAACCCGTAGTTACATACGTTAAAAAACAGTTGTACCTCGGCACTCTAACATTTAACAAAAAGCCATTTTTTGTATAGTGATTTAGTATAAACAAATAGCCTATTCGAGAGATCCTACGTCAGTGATTACTTTTTTAGTGTATTGTCTCACAAGTGGGAGAACATAAGAAATGCATACATCATTTAAAGAGAAGAAAACATCAAATAGATATATTTTTTATATGATTTAATATTATTCGGCCCAAGATTCTTTCTTTTTTCAAATACTATATACAATTCAAAGCACAGTACATATAGTTTCAAATTCAATGCATGGTTTGAATATTTGATATTGCATTAGGATGCTCTTCGCTTTGAGCACTATGATCAAATATGTAAGCCAGAATGAAGTTACTAATCCTAGAGCCTTCCAAATGATGGCAGTTGGGAAGCAGCCAGAGACAGCCGACACGTGTTTCGTTACTATGCGTAACTTTCTCAAGGCTTATTTTCTGTGCTGATAATCTGTCACAGTGAAAAAGTTTGATTCAATTACCGAAGCGGTACATAGAGGTATTTAATTGGTCCTTGATTTTTCATATTGAATTTCCAACCCTTAGGGAAAGTTATTTCAGGAGCTGGATCACACAAAAGGTCTGTTATTAATGGACCTGATAGAGTAAGGAGATTCAATTCGCCCCTCCAAAATTCCAAGCCTGTCTGTTCAAGATTCGGTTAACCCATATAGGATTGGGTCATAGAGGGCATATATAATAAATCCGACAGGATCGCCCCGAATCTCTGACCACGCCACTTTACTAGACGGACATATCAGAGCCCTTGTTGCACCATAAGTATTCCTTTTTTTAGGCATATTAATAGCCTTTGTGCTACGTGTTAGGAACCGTTTCATATAAAGTTTTGTCCAGTGGCAGCTTTGAGTTATCTAATGTAGCACAGAGGGTTAATATGCCTACTGCAAAGAACGTGTACCATGCATTTATAAAAACAGTATTTTATGTGCATAGGTGAGTGTGTTAATGCTTTTGTCACAGAGATTCTTTTGTTACTGTGCAGTTCATAAGTGACTACCGAAATCTAGCACAGTGACCTATAAACTGTGATTAAAAGAGCTGCTTGCAAACTGCTTGGTACTTGTTAGTAACTTATGTTTTTTCCCAGTCTTTCATTATCCTGATGCTAATAACAAAGGTTTATTTGGGCGGAAATACATTTTTATTGTTAAAATCAATGCTAACCACTGGGTGATGTTCTGAAACCCAAGTTTGTTCTTCTGCAGACCGAGCATTACCAGTATGAATGACATGTGAATCCTACACCTTGTAGTACCCTTTGCCTTATGTAACATTTTCTATACACTGATTTACACGTATGATTCATTGTCTCTATATGTCTGTGATGTAAAGTGCTCTGACATCCCACAATGGTATAAGAGATGCTATAAAACAAATCAAATACATGTGAAGGAGAGGCTATGGAGAGATGAGAGGCACTGCTGAAGGGTGATAATAAGGGAATCATTGAAGAACCCCAACAAAGATTGTCGTTTCCTAGTGCATAGTAAGGTCTTCATTTACTATTCGTTAAAAGCTAATACAATTTAATATATAATGATAAATGTGTTTTTGAATGCACCACTGTTTCCTAAATTTCTTTGGGGAGAGCCTCCCAAAGCCCCTTTTGTAGAGGTCAGGCTCACTCACTGCACTTGGTGTGCACCGTATGGTGACTGGTTTGAAAACATTTGCCAGGGCTGCTGTGGGTTCCCAGTCGGGCCCTGACAGGAGCAGGAGCCTCGTACTGCGAAATAAAACCAACCAATTTAAAGTTAGTCACGGAGTTGCAACACCAACCTTCCCATTAAATTGTTTTGTTTTTTGCAAATTCTTTGAATATAAAATACTAAGGGGGATATTTACAACAGAAGTCGCGGAGCGTGTCGTTTGCCTCCTTGGCTTAACGATAGGCTCCACCATTTCAGAAACATAGGGATGCACAATATGTACAAGAATATGGTGCAGCCCTGCGTTTCCCCCAGTGCTGGCGCTACACTGAGCAGTGTAGCGCCAACACAGGCACCCTTGCACCATAGTGCAAGAGTGTGTGCATGCAGGGGAAGATTCTTTATGTACAGGAAGGTCCCCCTTCCTGCACATAAACAATCTTGAAATGCTGTTTTGTCACTTCTGCTTTTTCCATGTGTGCTGTACGAGGCAAGCCACATGGAAAAAGCAAAAACGAGGAGAAATAAAGGATTTCTCCTCGTTATGCCAAGACCTGGTTTTCCCTGGTCTTAATTTTGGCGCTGCCTCCTATTTATGCTGTCGTCATAAATAGGGGGCAGTGTCAAAATCACTGGGTGCGGTGAACCACCCACTGCAACACCCACTGCCAACCCCTTTCACGCTAAGCATTGCGTGCCAGGGGGGCTTATTTAAAAGGCAGCATTAAGCCATATTATGTGGCTTAACGCTGCCTTATAAATAAGGCAAAGCCTCTATCGCCACGGTAACGTCGCAAAAAGTGTGCACGTGTGTGTTTATTTTTTGGGAATTACTGTTTTAATGTTTGAAATGTAAATCATACAAATTGATTGGGGGTCCCCGGCTTCCAGTGGTGACTCAATGGGGGTCCTCAGGAATCAAAAGTTTGGGAACCACTGGTATATAGTATTTGAAAAAAGAAAGAATCTTGGGCAGAATAATATTAAATCATATAAAAAATAGATCTATTTGATGTTTTTTTCTCTTTAAATGATGTATGCATTTCTTATGTTCTCCCACTTGTGAGACAATACACTAAAAAAGTAATCACTGAATTAGGATCTCTCGAATAGGCCATTTGTTTATACTCGATTACTATACAAAAAATGGCTTTTTGTTGAATGTTAGAGTGCCGAGGTACAACTGTTTAACATATAAAATATATGTATTTATTCCTAAACACACCCTACTAGTCCCTTTATGAGGCTAAAGGTAAAAGCACATAAGTTATACTTCAAATTTACAGTAAATTAGCACAATACACGTTAGGCCCTAGGGGCGGACCAAACCATATACTAAGAAAGTGGTATAAGAACCACGACTTAACTAGACACAAGACCTAGAGCCTGTAGAATCACTGGGACCCCAAGGAACCACACAAGGTAGTGACACAGGGGACCCACGGGGCCGTGTGCAGTGTGAGAACACAGCCGCGAGCTCCAGTCAGCCTCTATGGGGAAAGTCGCAGTTAGATGTTTTAAGTTTAAGGACACTTAGGAATGGGCAAGGAACAAACCCTTTTGGACTTAGATGGTTCTAGGACCAACACCCATGAGAGCACCGGAGTACTAGTGTTACCTCACCCAGGGAAGCCGGGTGCATAGGTGTCAAATGGTGTCGGGTCGCGTCGTCCTTTTCAATGGCAGCTTGCAGAAAAGTGCTGATGCCGGGAAGAGGAGAAGTGTCCGAAGAGATCCAAGCCTGGATCAAAGATGTGAAGAACCTGAAAGCAGAGGGGACAGAGTCTGGGTCACTTGCCAGTGACCAGAGGCACAATAGACGAATGCCCACCGATGTCGGGTGCTGCAGGTGCAAAGAGGGAAAGCTTGACTCTTCAGCCACGAGGACCAGGAGGCATCGAGGACAACCAGGAGCTGGATTTGTGCTGTCCCACGAAGGATGTCGAGTACTGCAGCGTCAGTGCCCGGATCGGACACAATAAACCTTGGCAACAGCAAACCACGCAGAAAGAGAAGAAATGCTTCTGTGTGGACCAGCAAGGTCCTGGGGACTCCCCACGCAATGGAGAGTCAGGGCACATCAGGTTTGTTCTTCTGCAGACCAAGCACTCTTTAAAAATGCCTACCAGTATGAATGACATGTGAATCCTACACCTTGTAGTACCCTTTGCCTTATGTAACGTTTTCTATACACTGATTTACACGTATGATTCATTGTCTCTATATGTCTGTGATGTAAAGTGCTCTGACATCCCACAATGGTATGAGAGATGCTATAAAACAAATCAAATACATGTGACGGAGAGGCTATGGAGAGATGAGAGGCACTGCTCTGCTTCTGTGTGGACCAGCAAGCTCCTGGGGACTCCCCACGCAATGGAGAGTCAGGGCACATCTGGAGCAACCAGGGTAGCCCAATTGAAGTAAGAGTTGCCTTCACAGGGACCCACCAGTCAATGGACCAGGGATCACGAAGGATCCTCGAGAGAGAACACACCAAGGGCGGGCTCACGGAACACTCGTGGAGTGTAGGCCAGCAATCTTCGGTGGAAAAGGTGCTTGGGGTCTGAGCTACAAGTAATTCAATGCACAGCCTCAGGGGACGTCAAGAAGCTGATGCACTTGCAAATGTGCACGGTGCCCTGAGGTTCCGGTTCCATGGTACCTTCAATGGTTACGGGTCTCAGCTTTGCTGGGGTCTCGGGTCAGCCTCTGGGAAGTCTGGAAACCTACCTCCTGGGCTGCAAAGTCTTCAGCGTCCGGCGGGAGCTTCAGAGATGCAGACCGGTCAGATGCGTCTTTGGTGACTGCCAAGCAGGAGAGTAACTCCTTTACTCCAAGGGTGATTATTCAGTCATCTAGCCGTGTAGATCGTCGAATTTCCGGGATTTCTGTAGCAGAGTTTTGTCCAGGTATAATCTCCAGTCCTAAGGACAGGGGTACCTTCTTTATACCCAAGGAAGGGGTTGGGCTAACTCTGGGGACCCACCTATGGGCGAGTTTGGAAAGAGGGGTGGCTACACCCATTTCCTTTGTCCAGTTTCACGCCAGAGCAGGGGCTGGTAGCCCCTGTGACTGGTTTGAACTGGACTATGCACGGGGACACCAAATGTGCCCCCAGTGCAGACTTCAAAGCACTCTTGGATTGCACCCACCGAGCCCCAATACACTAATGCCTGTCTGGGAGGTGGTGACACCTCCCTGTGACAGGAAGCCTATTGTCCAGGCCTCCCCTGCTGGAGTTTTGGTCAGCATCAGGAGGCCAGACTCGTGCCTGTGGCTGGCAGCATCCATTTAGTGATGCCAGGGCTCTGTTAGCTGGTACCGGGTATACAGGTGCTGTCATGTCTCTCCCTCTAGAAGGGTGGGATCATACTCCAACACAATTTACTGGTGTGGGGGTATGATTCCAAGGTGTTTGACACCAAACACGACATGTTTCCGTGCAGCCATCCCAAAGTTAGCATTTACCGCGAGGATATAATGCACTTAAGAGTAGATGGTCAGGCTGCATCACAGACAACCCCGGAGAATGGATTCCGAAGGCTGCAGAGGGGCACGGCTCATGCAGGGGCACCCTCTCACATAAAACCAAGCACCCTGACTTCAAGATTGATAAGGCCTGCCATAGGGCTGACTGAGGTTTATATGTGCAGTGAGAGGGTGAGATATAGTGAACCTATATCTCAGTAAGGGGTGCATGCACCACCTCACTCAGGCTGCAGTAGCAGTCCAGTGGTGTCATTTTGGAAGGCTTCCCAGGCGTGGCATAATACATGCTGCAGCCCCTGGTAGGCCTCTGGGGTACATAGTATACCATATACTAGGGACTTATAAGGGCACCCAAGAATACAATCTGGAGTGTACCTAAGGTCCCAGGAATCCATTTTAAAGAGAAAGCAGATAAACTGGGACCCTGTATAGCAGGATCTAAGTCCAAAAAGGTCGAAAACCAGTAAACTCCGGGGAAAAAAAGTGGGGGCAACCATATAGTCAGATTCCACCTTCCTACAATTCCAACCTAGAGACCCTAGATAGACAGAAGGATGCACTCTATCTGCTCTTGGGTGTGGGCCAGAGGCAGCTCCAGTTTTACTCATCACTCCACAGGTCAATAGATAATACACAATACACATTGCAAGGGCTGTTGATTCTCCATTTGCAGCCAATGCTCATTTGGATTGCCATTCACACATTGGATCAACCAACAGAACAGTGTGCATAGCTTGGGGTCACAGGTCAGCCACCTTCAGCCACTGGTTTGTTGGAAGTGTCATTCACATTCTGGATCAGCCGTAGGACAGCCTTCCGGTCACTGGCGTGTCAGTCATCGTGAGTGGCAGCCAGTGGCGGCTCCTCCTTTATGGCGGTGGAGCGTCGCCTCACCTGCTGCGAGCGCAGCAGGCACACATTAAAAAAATGGTAATAAATACCATTTTATTATAATGTGTCGCAGGCTCACGCTGTCACAGCGAGAGGGCAGGGGGCAGGGCTGATTAGTGCAATTGCACTGTTACTTCAGCCACCTGCCAGTGCGCATGTCAGATTGTCTGGATGTTTAGAGACAGCCAATCTGACATGCGCACATCAGAGCTAACAATACCAGGGATGAGAAACAGCTGAGGGATTGCAGCCGCGGGCCCCCAGCCTCGAAATGAGAGGGCAATGCAATGAAAGTAGATTTTATACATCACTTCAAATACACACATTCCCTTAGAATTTCAGCACAAGGGAGATGAAGTAATTTGATCGGAATCACACAGTTGTCTGGACACGTGCCAGCGCTGTGATCTGAACCTAGGTTTCCAGAGTCAGGAAATTAGCACCTGTCCCTCACCTCTTACAGAACACCAGCAGTGTTTACAGGACCATGTTTTGTGGCTCTTCTCAGCCAAAGTTCTGTATATCCTGTCAGTAGAGACTGCAGACAACGCTATGCCTGTATTTCATTTTAGGGCCATAAACTAGCTCAGTGGGAGATGCCCCATGGCATTACCACATGTATAATTCATAACCCTGGGCGTAGGACTACGCTAGCGTAGTTTGCATAGTTTGCGCAACTACGCGCTACGCGAATTGCACTTAGCACAGTGCAAAAACACGTAGCGGGCATTTTTTGCTTGCTCGCGGCCCTCAACGTCAAGTTGGCGACCGCGAGCGAGCAAAATAACATCCCGGCGAGACTTTTTCCTCGTTCGCGATCAGCAACATCAAGTTGCCGATCGCGAGCTTGGAAAATAAACCTCCCGGCGAGATTCTCAACGCGGGGAGGTCAGGTTTCTCGTATGCTCGCGACCACTCGCGATGAGAAACTACCAGTCCGCGTTGAGAAAGCTGCCGCTCGATTACAAATCTACTCGAGTGGCAGAAAACGACCGCTTGCACTGTGCAAGATGCCGTTTGCAATGATTGCACAGTGTGGACAAGCATCCGACACAGTGCAATCAGTGCGAACAGCATTTTGCAAAGTGCACTACGCAGTTCGCGAAGCGTGCGTAGTGCGAAGTGCACTACGCAGTTCGCGAAGCGTGCGTAGTGCGAAGTGCACTTCGCGTAGCTTCGCGTAGCACTACTACGCAAACTACTCCCAGGGTTAATAATTTGTAATGATCAATCTGGAGTCTAAAGAGAATCTGATCTATTAAAGTCTATCTTATTATTTGGACGTGTTATTCTTAACCACCTCAATAGTGCTCCAAAGCAGCCACGAGGCACTATACCAAGGTAATGAAAGGTGTCCTCTAATAACAAAGATTAACACCATATTCAAATAAAAATCAAAGTTTTAAAATGATGCAACATTGAAAAATGTTTTAAATTACTACCAGCACCTCAAAGATGTCTCTTTCACTTGGATGGTTGAAGATTGCATGCTACCATCTCGATGACACTTACACGGAAGTACAACTACATGGCAGTCACCACATCACATGGTACGTTTTTACCTCACTACCTGGACCCAACATTATATAAAAAATGTTTTCATTAATATATTTTATAATGCCTACTCTAACCACTACCCTTATTTATTTAAAAATATTCATTTTTAAATAACTAACTTTAACTATAACCCTTAATTTTGTTAAGTTATAATTAACTTTGCCCAACCAGAAAGTCAAACTTTAGTCTAACTCTCTTATACTAAATTCATGTAAATGAAATTAAATCCAACCCCTCCTTTTTGATAATTAGTTTGAGCCATAAACCTACCCCTCAAATCGCTTTATTTAATTATTTTTTAATGGTCAATCCTAACCCTTCATTAAATTATTTTAGATTATTTAACAACTAATTAAATACATATGGCTTGCCCTAGCTTTCACCTCCAATTAGTTACATTTAACTTAATGTTTTGCAAATAAACCACACTTATGATTTTATTTTAACTTAATTACATTTTTATTTGTAAATAAAATTCATTTTAAATTAAATTGACTAACATTTTAGTAAAATTAATTGGAATAAATAATTATATTACTATTTAAATTAAATTGATTTACCGCATTTTTTTTTAGCTTACCCTACCCCAACCCATACTTATTCTTTGCTAAAGTAAAGTAAAATAAATCATGAATTCTAACCCTTTTTGTATAATTACTTCAAATGTAATTAAAATGGATTGGATAAGATATTTTCACACTATCCCTTTTTAGGCTCAATTACAACAAATGATCTCACCTTGATTTTTCCTTATTATACTTACCGTCAATAATGTAGTGACAAGCGA
The DNA here is from genome assembly GCF_964204655.1 of Triturus cristatus. NCBI lineage: Eukaryota > Metazoa > Chordata > Amphibia > Caudata > Salamandridae > Triturus > Triturus cristatus. The sequence goes on from NC_140589.1 coordinate 48,449,303, forward strand.
TGTAGTGGTCACACTGATGTAGTGCCATCAATGTAGCGGGAGACTCTCGTGCAATGATATCCTGTTGCAAAGCTCTCTAGTCCTGTCGAGAGTCACACCCCTTGCATTTGCTTTTTTTTTTTTTTAAAGTGCTGCAAACCACTTTTGCTAGCCTCAGAGAGCTTTGTATAACCTACATAGAAGAATGAGAATGGAATGCATGATGAGTTGAATAAAGACAGGCGCCAGCTGGAATGGTTAGTAATGGAGTCAGTGGTAGCCTACTGCATTTGGTAGTATTCCCCTTATCACCATGAAGACCCGAGATGGTCACATATTTAGACCTAGCCCCTCAGTGCCTAGGCACGCCCGACACCTGTAATGAGCATGGAGATGCATGGCACTACCATGTCCATGTTTCATTGTCCATGCTCGCCGGCACCAAGGCAAGTACCTTTGAAAATATACTTTCCCCAAGTTTATGAGGACTCAAATTGTTGAAGTAATGAATGATCATATCTCCAAGTAGTTGGCCATTTTCCTGTGCCTTCCCTCAGCATTTGAAGAGAAGCATAGAAGCATGGCTACTTCTAGGCTAACAGTACAATAGAATGGCGGCCGCGTCGTGGACGAGATAGAGTTTGGATCTGTTCCCCCCTGCAAGCGATTTATTTACCTCGGCAGAAGTCATTCTTGACGTAGAGCTACGTATGAGCTCTTCCCTTTCCTTGAACGCACAGCGAAGCTGCCTTGCTGGTGCCATAAGTGCTCTTCTCAGTCTTGTCCTGATGAAGACCCCACCATGAGGACTAATTTACCCTCAATCCTAGGGGTCGAAACGTTGACAACATACAACCCCACTACAAGCTCTACGGACAGACCTTTATAATAAATATTTTCATTAGAGTTATGTATCCATTCAGGAACAATTGACCTGTGTTAGGCCGGAAAGGTCCTATACTATGTACAAATGATGTATATATGTCACAATACCTTTTCCATGTCCTTCCTTCACATGTTCAACACCATCTACCCAATCTTTTCTTTTTCTCCCTCTACACAAAGAGCACTGTAAATATCTACTGCACTGTTATATGTTGGAGCAACTGTGTTGCCACTAAGAAATGCTTTGACTTTGAATTGCATTAGATGCTTTTGATTTTGGAATTAAATCTGATTTAAGCATCTCAGAAAGGCGAGAGTGGTGAATGCGTTTTCTTGGTTTGTTCTAAAAAAAAGTTGCTACCGCGACCGCCATTCTATTGTACTGTAATACTGACCCAGGTCGGGTAGTTTTTGTGGGTTACCCCGTTAAAACTCAGCAATACTTCTAGGCTAAGGCGACAAGCTCAACAACAGGTAAGGTTGACCTGTTAGAAGCCCAGCTCGGCTAATGAACCTGGCTGGTCCGCTTATTGTACAACACAGCTCGGCTCTGCTCATCTGCCAACCTGGGCCATTCAAGGTGTCTCTTCTGCATTGAGAGGCGTTCTTCACCCTGACTGGAGAGGAACATGTCCCTCATGAACTTTGTCCAGGCAGTACTTTCAGTGCTTAATTTGACAGAATAAGTGCCAAAACCCAAAGTTTTCCCTAGAAGCTCGTGGCGGGTGCTACTGAAAGTCAGCGTGCTGAATACCAAAGCTGCGTAGTCTTGATTCCATCTGAGTCCTCTTTAATCCACCACCACACACTCCCTTCCCTCTGTCTCACTATTCCAGGTTCTTTTTCACCCCAACATTCTTTAATTGTCACTGTTTTTCTGCCTTTCTCGTCCCTTTTCTTTCCTCTTGTATGTTTTATTCTTTTTCTCTGGGTCAAAGTCTGAAGATGAAAAATAAGTGCCACTCCCCAAAAATGAGTGCTGTGGCAGTGCTTAATTTGAGCTGGTGGGGGCCACTGGCCCTTATTTTTGGTGATCGGCACAAATCTTTCAGCATCAGATAATTCCAGAGAAAAAAGAAGGAAAAACACACAAACTGGGTTAATGATTGCCTGGTAGCGGATTAAAGAGGCATGAGGTGGATTTACCACCGTTGGTGTTTGGTACCCCATTTTTAATTGCACCAGCACCAAGATTTTTACCAGAGCTTTTGGTATCAGCACTCTATCATAAACAAGCTAAGCACTGGCAGTTGGGGCCCACCTGCAACCACCAGCTCAAATTAAGCTCCGATTACATGGATACAATTGAGGCTTTGACAATGTGCACAATGGACAGCTACCTAGTGTGCCCACCTGACTGACACCACACCACAGGACCACCTAGGATTTGTGAGGAAGCAGCCCATTCCTGAGGACAAACTCAAACAGAACAAGGAGTGCCCCACACACCAAACTCTGACATGGAGAGCTCCATGGACAGATACAATGCCCACTATGCCCACACTTGGCTCACTGTTCGTCTGGCCTTTAGCACTCTAGGCACCGGGTTTAGGCATACACCACACAGTCCAGAGAGTCACACTTGGCAATGCTGAGAAGCTACTGAAGAGCATGAGTACAAAGCCCAAAGAGGCATCCTTCAGTGCCAACACCTGCTCTTTGCAGCACTTACACATTCATGCCACACTCATGCCACTTGAAAGCACTGTATTAAATTATCCAGTTTAATGTTACTTAATTTACAAACCTCAGAAGAATGGAAGACTGAGTAAGACTTCCTGGAGTTGAATCCTGTGACTTGACGATCACCACATGTTTCAGAAGTGTGAGTTCAACTCATTGAACTATCGTACTAGCTCTAGCAGTTATCAGTAATAGGAAATTGTGTAATTGGTTGAGGGGGGTGAGGCTCCACTTAGGCAACAACCACAATCCTTGTTAGGGTGAACCGAAAAATTCACTAAATTAACTTGTGCTTAACCCTCTGGTAGTTTGGCACAAAAACAGCCCGGCTTAACTTAGAGGCAAAGTAGAAAGTATTTATGCAGCACTGAAACAGTAATAAAGTGGAAAGAAAACACAAGAAAAATCTCAAACCAATTTAGAAAAATAGAGTAAATGTTACTGAATAAATTGATTCTAGAATGACAACAATTCAATCGGTAGAACCGGAGACATGCAATTTTAAAGTTTTTAGTGAAAATAGTACCTAAAAGCACAAAGCGCAACAACCTGCACGCCAGCCAGCATGTGAGACATACCGCTGACCATTTTCCATTTGGAAAAGCTCTTGATGTCGATACCTACTTTAAGCCTCAATTTCTAGTTTTATATGACTGATAACTATTGACATCCCCAATCAGGGTTAATAGAATTGCACCCCTGTAACAGCTCATTCATTGGACGTCCTGAGTGTTCCACGCTCCTCTAAAACACCTGATCTCATAGTACTTGCACCTCTCTGTGTACCAATACTACGTCTACCAGGTTGAATTGCCCACCTGTGGTTACTTTAATTACAATTGGAGTTCTGCCAGCCTGTTCATTATCAGCACCGACTGAACTATTGTGTAATCCTGTTCTGATGATGACCTGAATTCTAACAGGTCGACACGCGGTCAACTACTCAGCGTACTTTTTGATGTCTTTGGTTCTTAACATGTTCTTCATTAATTGTTTTCTCACTGCCCATGCTTAAAATGTTCTGCATTTTCCGCTGTTTATTTCACTTTACCATGTTTCTCACTTGCGCCGTTCACCTTCACACGAGCACTTCTGTGTTCAATATTTCCTGGATTACACCTGCATACAATGCAATAGTGCTGATATAACTAATCGATTTTGTACTTAATACAGACCGCATTTTTCAATTTTTTTTGTTGTTTTCCTGCTTCTGTTCTGTCGTAATTGATTTTGCACCTTACCAAATTCCCTTGTAGTAATACCTGTTGAGGCATTGTTTTTTGTTACTAGATTCACCCAGGTGTCAACTGGGTCTGTGGGTTTTCTCCTGTAGCTTTTCCTGTAAAAACACAAAGTGCAACATGTGATCATCCGGCTGCCCAAGACTGGGGGAAAATCACAAGTTCAGGTCGACTGTAATGGAGTGCAGGTTGGACACACCGACCAGGTTAGTCCTGCTGAAAAGTTACTTTCTATGTCCGGCGTAAAGAGTTCAGTTTGCGGTGGAGAAGGCCGCAGGGAGAGGGTCACAGATGGTCGTTGCTGTAACTCAAAGAAACAGTCGAGATTCACAGATGGTTGTTGCTGTAGGTTTGCACTGTTGGTCACCAAGGGCCATTGTTGCTATAGTGCGAAATGCAGTTCTCGTGTTGCCGGTTGTCGCTGCTGGTCACTGTAGCGCAAAGAGCAAGTCTCACCGAAGCTTTGTGATGGCGGTTCCTGTGGGTGGAAGACGAAGAGCCCTAACTTTAGGATTTCACCTTTTCACTTCAAGAGGACTGGACTCTAATGCCAGTCAAGGGTGCTGGAGCTGGAGAGGCACCTCTTAGGATCAGGGACTCATTCCAACAGAGCCCAGCACGGCTTCAGCAGATCCAGTTGAGGTTCCAGGTATGTCCAATTGAAGCAGGTCAGTTGGGCAGTTGCAGGTTGGCCTCTGAAGCTTTTTGTGTCCCTGCAGCTCTCAAAGGAAGTCGGCCAACTGACTCTTCGCGTCCCTCTAGTTTAGTCTGGGATGAGAGTACGCAGGCCCAGTCTTCCTTCTCAGACAGCAAGGCAGTCCTTCAGCAGTGGGCAATCCTCTGGCAGCAGGACAGTCCTTCTTGTCCGCAGTTCCAGGAGTGTCCTGAAGAGGGAATCTGAGGGTCCAATATTTTTACCTGATGCCAGCCTTTGTGTGGGGGGGTACCCTGTCCTACACCCACATCTGGTTCTGTAAAGTTCTTCTCATCCCCAGTCAAGGTTCCAAACTGTATGGGGTGACAAAGGCTGGAGTCAAGTTCCTTTGTATGTGCTGGAGGCAAAGCCCTTTGAAGTATGAGTGTGGCAGGGTAAAGCTTGGTCCCCAGTCATCCTGGCATGATGGTCCGAGTTGCCCACACCTAGTCTCCTTTGTGCCACTGTATGGGAGGAATACACAAACCCAAACAGCAGAGCCATTCACAGTCATGTTACCCAGGATACTGGCAGAATGCACAGATGGTTAAGAAGGAAAAATGCCAACCTTCTAATAGACTCATTTTCAGAATTGTGACTTAAAATCCGACTTTAATATTAAAGAGGATGTTAAATTACAAATAGTTTGAATCGAAATAGCATATCTCTATCTGTTCCCCTTCCAAAGTTTGCACTTATTAAATGTAATAAGGTAACCCAGTGTCAGTTAAAAACATTTTTCACTACTAGCACATGTAAAACTTACACCAACATGTCCTACTTTTTAAATAATATGTACTCTGTCCTGTGAAGATTTAGGGCCTACCTTAGGGGTGACTTATAAGTATTAAACAGGGCGGTTTAGTACAGGCAAAAAGATTTTTTGCCAGCTTGTAATGGCAGTTAAAAAAACTTCAGTACAGGCTGCATTGGCAGGCCTGAGACAGGTTAAAAAAAGTGCTAGTTTAGTGGGTGGGACAATGAGTGCTGCAGGCCCACTAGGACCATTTTGGTTACAGGCCCTGGGTACAGGGGTGGCTCTAGGCTCATGGTGGCCCTGTGCAGGGAGCGTAGGTAGGGGGCCCCGGAAGAGGGGGTCCGGGCGGGGCGGAGCTCAGGAAGGTGTTCGTTAGTGGAAGCCGGAGGCCGCCAAATCCCTGCCAGGGGCTGCCACGAATATGTATTGTATCCGATTCCTCGTGGCGGCCCGTGGGGTTTGGCGGCCCTGTGCAGGTGCACAGCTTGCACATGCCTAAGGCCGCCCCTGCTGGGTACGAGTAGTACCATGCACCAGGGATTTACAGTAAATTAAATGTGGCAATTAGGTGAAGGCCAATTTTCCCATGTTTGAAGAAGAGAGCACAAGTAGCTCCGCACTGGTTGGCAGTTGTGATGTGCACAGAGTTCTAAAGCCAACGCAAACAAGTTCAGCAAAACCAGAGGGGTGAAGGCAAAACGTTTGGAGGAATACCACGCCAAGACTGTCAGGTCCAATATAAGTGATTTGTAATTAAATGTTATTATTATTGAAATAATACATTCACTAATCTAATTGTACATGATTTTCACCAACAAATAAATACATTGTTCTGAAGTAAACACAGGTGAACCTTTTCTTAACACAGAGGCTGCAGCTCCCGGAGAAAAATAGTTTGTGGGAAACATGCAGATTACACTCAGCAGAAGCCAAGCTTGCTGGTCACACTTGTCCCAAACAGGGCTTTAAGTGGGCGGGTCCTACTGGGTCTGAACACCATCAAGGGCAACTGAAACAGGCCCCTTTCCAGGTCTATATTTAGCACCTTCATTCACACAGGTGAAAAACGCAGACTGCCTCAGGTGGGACACATACAACCTTTCCGCAGGTGAGTGGCGGCACTTACCTGGTTCACGGGCCTGCACCGGAGAGAAATAACCACAGCTAGGAGAAGGCCCGGGGGTCTCTTTAATGACACTTTCCTAAGAGACTCACCTCGTGGGCCTTTGCATTACTCACTGAGGGGCCCAGCTTTCTTTTACTGCCTGAATCCGCACCGCTCATCCCCATGCACCCTGCAATGATGAACACTTGAGCCATGGAGCCTGTGAGCAGCCCACCCATAATATGTATTTTTGCATCTGCAGGAGGCGGGCGGCTCTGTGACCTGCATGAGGTGGAAGGCACATAATGCATTTGTGAAAGAATGAAAACTCTGTTGGCTGACCAGCAATGCTAGGACCTATGGGGAGGTGAGTAGTGTAAATCAAGGTCATTCTTCTACTTTTATGGTTTCTCCTCTTACTCTCGGCAGCAGGTCTGTGACTGCGCCACGAAAGGAAAGAACAAAATGTGAATCTGAGTCCATCTCAAGTGGAACAAGACACATTCTCCTCTGATTCCTGGCCGCCTTTTGTCAGCCATACCTTTGTACGTCCATTTGTTTGACTGCGCTGTGGCATCATTGCATCTTCAAACATCCCAGGCAGCAGACTCCCTTTTAGAATGTGCCAGACACAGGATTCTAGATTCACTTGATGAGACCACGCCCTCAATGACATAGGTCACACCCCTTGCCAAGTCCTCTTGGTCACGCCTCTTTGGCCATGTTGCATTTAGAGACCCCGCCCAACTTTGATTTTTTTCACTTTAAGCCTTGCTTATTTTAAAGATGGACTTCCTTCATTCCACATATCCTGGTTATGTTTTAGGTTTGTCTTGAGAGCTGTGGCCCTCTGTGATCAACAGAACAAGAGTTTTAAGAAGCTTCACTAAGAGCAGGGCTTTGGCTCGGCCTACAGGTTGTGTACAGCATATGAGTGGACAGGAGTTGTGTGCTTTCACAAAGGTGTGTCTGGTGCCCTCCTAACAGATCCTGCAGGGTTTAACATCAGCTACCATAGCTACTGTATTACCATAACAATATGGCAGCCCTCTGGCAATACCTGACCCTTCTTGTCTCTTCTTGTCCTCGGAGGTCTGTGCACTCAGATGCAGATTTTTAGACCTGGTATTCTTGGCGTGATTTTCCCCAAACCTTTTGCCTTCAACCCTCCAGTTTTACTGACTTCATTTTTTCTGGCTTTAGGAGTCTGTGCACTTTACCACTGCTAACCAGTGCTAAAGTGCTTGTAAAACATGGTATACTTGGCTCATACACAATTGGCATATTTAATTTACTTGTGATTCCATAGTAAAGTGGCACTACCTGGGCCCAGCGCTTGTAAATTAAATACTATTGGTGGGCCTGCAGCTCTGATTGTGCCACCCTCTTAAGTAGTGATTTAAACATGTCCCAAGTGAGTGCCACTGCAGTTTTTAAACTGCCCTTTCGACCTGGCAAAATAAACCTATTCATCACATATATGTTGCGTAAAGATGCTCCATTTCCAATCGCACAGCCAAAAACACTATTTCCGAAACTCTTTTTACTTTAATCCATATTTATTCCGTGTAATCACTGCTTCAACCAATTCTTTGCTTTTTGATTCACGATAAAGCTGATGAAAGTCCCAATTTTTCCAAATGACACAATTATGCCCATAATCTATAATTAATCCAGGGCGAATTATCTATCTAGGTCTATCCACTGATATATTTGCCAAGGGCCCCATATTTTCTCCCATTTCTTGGGGCATCCCCTGTTGCGATACACCACTTCCTCTGCTGTCTGGCTCCAGTCTAGGTCTTTTTGCCAATCTGCCACCGATGGCGGGAGCTGTGTCCCTCATCTCCTTGCAATATTCCGTTTAGCCTTCGCGGCTGCCAGTGCCAACCAAATCCGGGAATGTCAGGGCCATTCTGCCTCCCCTTGTATCATCAACACCAGTTATTTCGCCTCGAGTGGGACAGTACTTTGACATAACAGTGGCCATGTCTTTCCAGTATTGGCGTATCAGTGGAAACTAGCATAGTATGTGGTAGAAGGAGCCTATCTGTCCAACTCCCTTATACATAGTGGCTCTCCCACTGGTTCCATTTTGTGGAGTGGAGTGTGATGGTAGTATGTTCCAGGAAGAATCTTGAGCTGTATTAACCTAAACCGTGCTCGAATCGCTATGCCCCGGGGGCCTTGAGGGTCCACCTATTCCTCATCCGCTATATCGTCCAGATCATCTGCCCAAGTCAGCCTTAGGGAGCCCAGCGGGTCAGGGGAGTTATTCATTTGTTTTTTATAGATCCATCAGACGCCCCTGTGTGGGACCGGGTCAGCTAACAGGCGATATTCTAGCGTAGAGGAATCAGGCAGGCTCACCCCTTCTTGGATGTGTATCCCAAGGGCGTGCCCCAGCTGGTGGTAGAAGAGTGTCTGGGTGTCTGCTAAATCAAATTCTTGCCTTAGGGTATCAAAAGAAATAAAGGACTAATTCCCCCATATATCCCCAAGAAGCTCAATACCTATTTTTGCCCATCTTGAGAAGCCGATCAGGTTGGAGACCTCTGCCAGAGGTGAGTCATGGCCGTCAGCGCATCTCTCTCTCCCACATATATTTCAGCTTTGGTCCAACATTTCACCACAGTGGCAGTATATATAGGAAGGCCCTCCCTTCCCCTACAAGTGTTTAGAATGGTTCCGTAGTTATTACTTGGCATCGCATCTCTATCTCGCCTATAGGCTGGTTCATCCCAGCCTGAGTATATCCAATCATTAATCACCAGAAGTTGCGAGGCTCAATAGTACTTTTTGATATCTGGGATTGGTAAGCCGCCATCATAGATTCCTCTCTGGAGTTTCTATAGAGTAATTCGAGGCACGCCTCCCTGCCATAGTAACGTACGGAGCTCCTGATCTACCTGTTTGAAGAAGATCAAAAAAACATAGAGAAACTTCAGGAGGGTCATCATTTTATATAGAGCCACTCTTCTCTGTAAGTATAGAGGGAGGGTATGCCAATGCGTCGCATCCGATCTAAGCCGTTCTAGTTGAGGGGTGAGGTTGCGTTCTAAATAAGAGATCTCTGGTCATGAATATTCCATTGTATTTAAACCTGCTAATTCAATTGGAGCCTCACATTGTGCTGGAAGCATGGGGGGGACCCGACAGAAGGAAGACCACAGACTTAGCCCAGTTAATTCTGTAACCTCAGTAGCTACCGAACAAGTCATACAACACATACAACAGAATATTGTTGGCATACAGGGAGATTTGCTCTTCCCAACCGCCTTTTGAGGGGATCCCCCCACACCATTGGATCAACCCTGATCCAGGCCGCCAGAGGCTCCAGCTCTAGGGCATAAATCGGAGGTGATAGCGGGCATCCCTGCCTGGTGCCTCGCCTCAGCGGAAAGGGTCTAGATAGTGCTCCGTTTACCTTTACTCTTGCTAAAGGGGCTTGATGTAGTAGCCTTATCCACATACAGAACCCTGGGCCAAAGCCGTCTCACCAGAACGGCAAATAGGTAAGCCCATACTGTACTGTCAAATGCCATTAAAGGATCTAGCGCCAACAGCGCTGATTGTGATGTCTGCGGTAGAGCAGTCATGTGCAGGACTCCGTACATTCTCCGTAAATTATGACAGGTGTTTCTGCGGGGCATAAAACCAGATTGGTCTATGTGAATATGCGAGGAACGGACAGGAGGCAACCTAGCTGCCAAAACATTGGACAAAACCTTTGCCTCCACATTAAGCAGAGATTGGTCTATATGAATTACACTTTTCCAGGGGTTTGCCCACCTTATGAATTACCACAATTATGGCTGTACTCTGATCCTCCGGCAATTGCCCAATTCCTTAGCAGCCCTAAACATCTCTAACATTGAATGGGTTACTACCTCAGTCATGCTTTTAAAAAGCTCCTCTGGCAACCCATTCAGCCCCACCCCCTTCCCAGGCCGCTGCCACCTCCTTGATCCTAAGGTCCGCCTCCAGAGTCTCCACTAACACAGTGGGGAGAGTCCGCAGGGAGAAGTCTTTTAGAAACTCGTCACAGTCCGTTCCTGTTCTGGTACTGACCGGAGTGTATAAGTTGGCGTATTAAGAGGCAAAGGTGTTGGCTATATCAGCACTTGTTGTTTGTAGGACTCCCGTGCTATCCCTGACTCCCACTACCAATGTCCTGTCTCTATCCCTTTTCTATAGCCAGGCCATCATACAGTCAGCCAAAACCTTCTTTTTCAATGCATGTAAGATGTAAGTCACCCCTACAGTAGGTCCTGGACAGGCCAAAGGGCAGGGTGCAGTCTATTTAAAAAGTGAGACATGCACTTTTTACTTTTATATGTCCTGGTAGTGAAATAACTCTTAAATTTGTTTTCCACTACAGCAAGGCCTACCTCTCCTACACGCTAACATTCGGGTTACCTTATTTCAAGTAGAGGTCGGTGGAGCTTCACTATGAGGAACTCCGCGGAGTTGAATACATTCCGCTCTGTTCTGCCCTAATAACTCAAGCCACCAATCCGTGGTAAGGGTGGCCAAGCATAGGGGGCATTGCAGGGCACCGGTATGGGGGAGATGGGCTATCGCTGCCTGAGACTGAGCAGAGGTGCTGGGGATGATGCTGGGAAGCACCGCCCGCCTCTTACTGGTAAGCTATTGAGCGGAGGCTAGGGCAAAAGAAACAGCGCATGGGTCCAGCAGAAGTCATCACGAGGGCCCCCTGACCTCCCAAGCACGTGCCACCTACCTGTCAGTTTCGGGACAGTGGAGTATCTCGGAGACCTTCTCCCTGGCTGCAGCTCCTCGAGGCCGACAACGCTCTCCCGCTGACTCCTGCAGCCAGATTCTGGAATGGATTACCTCAGTCTGTCTCGTCTGCAGCTCTTGGGACTCGGTGCTGGCTGTGCCGGAGCAAGCTCACCAAAGAGGCAGTTCAGAAGAATGGAAAGTGAAACCTGCGGGTAGGGTCTGCGACTGCGAGCCCCCGTCGCAGCTCTGCACATGCACCCTGCCACCCGGCTCCTCAATTTCCTCTTATGCCGCTGTAACAACGAAGGAAATAACTTTACTTAAGGTGGTGGGTAGTAAATTCCACTGCGAGGAGGCGGAGATTTTTGCCGGACTCTGCATTCCAAGCGGAGTGGGAAAACTCTGCAAACTCCACTGGTGTAGCAAAATCCACAGCCCACCCCTAATTACATCAAATAAGTGATCATTTCCAAATGGAAACAGGTAACCAGTTCATGTTTGGTACATTTGGATCGTATTGAAAAGTCCTTTCTCATGGTGTCACTTTTAGAAAGTTACCATTTTCCTGCCTTCAGCCTGTCTCTGGGTCACATGACTGGGTGTAGCTGACGATTGAGCTTTTCCGTATTCCTCCTAGACAGCGCCACGCGAGCATAGGTGTGTCTGGATGGTCCATCACTGACAGGATGGGAGGGCCAAGCTGGGCACAGCCCTACCTACACTTAAGTAGGTCATGTCTTGCCTCCACACAAAGGGCTGCATGGCCTATCGTAGAGGCCTGATCTAGAATTCTTGATAACCACTGGGTTTTTTTTAAGTTGTTTCGCTTGGATGGCACAAGTGGATAGTGCTTTGGAAGGAGTGAAGGAAATTATCACCAGTAGATGTTGTGACTCATGTATACATCTGAACAGTCTGAACAGTTGTGGTGGCATGGATTCTGAGGTTTTTGACACACACGCAATATGCTCCTTATTGATTCTGTAATATAAAGAAAATGGTATGGAGGAACAGATAAAGCAATATTTTTGAATAAGGACACTTTTAATTATCCTTTCATATGTGTGTCAATTCACATCTCATTTTTCATTTTTGCTGAGCAAATACAAAAGACATATATTTTACAAACCAAACCCTATATACATAAAACAAAACTACGCTACTGTCCCAACAACAGATTTTTGATCATGGATCCACCTTTCAATAGTGTGGACATCCCAGAGGGCATGTACATTGCATAAGGAAAACAATATCTCCACCAATTCAAAGGCAATGCAAAGTTCTTAAGTCCCAACTCATTCAAATTTTTTAGGGGCCCTCTGTGAAACCAAAATGTCGACACGGTCGCGTATCAGCCAATAAATTGCTTTTGGCTTCTTCAGGACAAGGAAAGCAGCAGCAATCTATAGCTGAACAATCCGCTCAGCAAAACGAATGTACTGGACAAGGGTGGGGTGCTGAAAATCTGCCTAAATTCACGTGCAGCGTGTAAGCGAACACGGATGGATGAGAGATACATTCCTAGGAGTTGGTAGAGAATTTAGGCAGTGTTCATGCCGGACGGCTCCATTTGAGAATACGAAACTCTGGCAGGGGGCCTCTTCTCTTATTGAATAAGAATTGCTATTAGAGGGGTCGGATTTTCAGCACCCCACTCTTGTCCAGTACATTCGTTTTGCTGAGCGGATTGTTCAGAGGGCCCCATAAAAATTTGAATGAGTTGGGACTTAAGAACTCTGCATTGCCTTTGAATTGGTGGAGATATCGTTTTCCTTATGCAATGTACATGCCCTCTGGGATGTCCACACTATTGAAAGGTGGATCCATGATCAAAAATCTGTTGTTGGGACAGTAGCGTAGTTTTGTTTTATGTATATAGGGTTTGGTTTGTAAAATATATGTCTTTTGTATATGCTCAGAAAAATGAAAAATAAGATGTGAATTGACACACATATGAAAGGATAATTAAAAGTGTCCTTATTCAAAAATATTGCTGTATCTGTTCCTCCATACCATTTTCTTTATATTACATTTTCCTTACCCAGGTTATGGGAGGGTGATTGATGGGTATACCCCTAATTTTCTAGACCTTATTGCTTCTGAGCCAGACGACTTGGTCCAGAGGAGACCCTTTCACTTATTAGGGGTTGAAACATTGAAATATAGTTCTCTTGGTTCTCTGATCTTTTAGATTCCACATTGTGCTATATTGTACGCATATGTATGATAAACAATTTGGTTATGAACCTGGGATAATTAATTGTGTCTTTTGTATACATTTTATGTATTTTATGCACACACTCAAGAACTGTGTAATCTGCACTTTTGTGATATTAGTTGTACTGTCATTTGCATATATATTGGAGGAGAATATATAACAGCAACAGAAAACCTTCTCAGTCTGATTAGTTTGTGTAAATGCAACCCAAGTGAGAACTTACCACAAGGATCTTACAGAAACACATGATTGTTGGTCTCCCCAGACTAGTGCTAGAAGAATTACCACTTTCATGGAAATCAATCAATCAATCAATCAGTGACATTTATAGAGCGCACTACATACCCGTAGGGTCTCAAGGCGCTGGGGGTGGGGGGGTGCCGCTACTGCTCGAACAGCCATGTCTTCAGCTTCTTCCTGAAGGAGAGGTGGTCTTGGGTCAGGCGCAGGTCGGTCGGGAGGGAGTTCCAGGTCTTGGCGGCCAGGTAGGAGAAGGACCTTCCTCCTGTGGTCGCTCTTCGGATGCGGGGGACGGCGGCGAGGGCGAGGATGGCTGATCGGAGGTGGCGTTTGGGAGCGTAGAAGTTGACTCGGCTGTTGAGGTAGCTCGGGCCTTGGTCGTGTAGCGCTTTGTGTGCGTGGGTGAGGAGGCGGAAGGTGATTCTTTTGTTGACGGGGAGCCAGTGAAGGTCTCTCAGATGTCCGGAGATGTGGCTGGTTCGTGGGATGTCGAGGATGAGTCTGGCTGAGGCGTTCTGGATCCGCTGGAGTCTCTTCTGGAGCTTGGCGGTGGTACCGGCGTAGAGGGCGTTGCCGTAGTCCAGTCGGCTGGTGACGAGGGCCTGGGTGACGGTCCTCCTGGTCTCGGTGGGGATCCACCAGAAGATCTTCCGTAGCATGCGTAGGATATTGAAGCACGCCGAGGAGACGGCGTTGACTTGCCTGGTCATGGAGAGGGAGGAGTCCAGGATGAAGCCCAGGTTGCGTGCATGGTCTGTCGGTTTGAGTGCGGTGCCCAGGGCGGGAGGCCACCAGGAGTCGTCCCAGGCGGAGGGTGAGGAGCCCAGGATGAGGACCTCCGTCTTGTCCGAGTTCAGCTTCAGGCGGCTGGTCGTCATCCACTCGGCTACGTCCTTCATCCCTTCGTGTAGGTTGGCTCTGGCGGCGGCGGGGTCGTTGGTCAGGGAGAGGATCAGCTGGGTGTCGTCGGCGTAGGAGATTATGTTGAGGTGGTGTTGCCGTGCGATGGCCGCGAGGGGGCTCATGTAGACGTTGAAGAGGGTGGGGCTCAGCGAGGATCCTTGAGGGACGCCGCAGATGACATCGGTGGCCTCTGACTTGTACGGTGGTAGACGGACTTTCTGTGTTCTTCCGTCGAGACCCATGGTGGACTCTGTACATATAGCTTACTCCGACCCACGTCCCTGTGGGCGTATAGGGTGTCCTTGTGACACAATACATTGTATCATTCATGAGCACACATACATGTACATGTACTCCACACATACGCTGCGCAACACTACACACCAAACCAAACTTAGGCCAAGGGGTGAGTTAAGCATACAGCAGTAGAACTTTAAATCAGTGAGCCTGTAAGCAAGGACTCCAGTGACACGTGTTAAAAGAACCTGTTCAGTCCTACTGATCACTACATGGTATGTTGCCACCACAACGCTCATGCTGCTTAACTCTTCGCAAAGTGAGTAGCATTTCACCACTATGAGGGTAGTGATTTAGGCGCCCCCCTGGTCCAACAAGACCGCAATACCTGAAACAGGCCTGTGTAACTGTGCACACACATGATCTGTGTTTGCCTATAACAACAACAATCAGCATTAAGGATCCAGACATCAGCCATTATCATGCAGTGAATTTTTCTGTCCAACAAATACCCCTCCCAGATCAGAACACCCCAAACCAACTTCTAACCTGGAAAGATTGGGTGGTCAGATCGGGAAAACAGGCGGGAAACTCCATCAACATTCCAATTGCTCAATTCGGTTCTGTGCTCAAGCACAAGATCTAACCCTTGCAAAGTAATAGACCATCTCAACATCTTGGGATTCTCTCCCTTCATAGCCTTCAACATTTTCAGTGGCTTATGATCCTTTGGCACCACAAACTTAGTGGCAAACAAATAAGGGAACAACTTACGCAAGACTATGGCAAAGCAATCCTTCTGAATAGCCACCCAGTTCTGTTCTCTTGGTAGGAACCTCCTACTAATAAAGGCTACTGTACGCTCTCTACCTTTGTCATCCAGCTGAGCTAACACCACTTCCACTCCATTGTCAGAGGCATCTATCTGTAAAATAAAAAGCTGACTGTAATCAGGTGCTTTCAGTACAGGTGCAGTGCATGGTGCCCTCTACAGATCCTCAAATATTTTCTGACCCTCCTCAGTCCGTATAACTTTTCTGGGCTGCTTCTTGGAGGTCAAAGCAGTCAATGGGACAACTATACATCTGTAGTTCACCACAAAGTTCCTGTAATACCCAGTGAGTAAAAAAAAGGCCCTCGCTTCAGTATGGGTAGTAGGCACTGCCCTCTCCATTACAGACTGAATCTTACAATCCAATGTGTGAATCTTCCTGTTCCCCATCTCATGCCCAAAGTAGAATATAGAGCACTGACACTTGGTTGCCTTGATGGTCAGTTTTGCCTCCTGTATCCTAGCCAATACCTGAATTGCTGAACACTGCAATGTCATTCAGGTAGGGCACACAGAACTCCAACTGGTACTTAATTTGCAAAAAGAAATAAGTGCAGGGTCCTCTTCAGGGGGCCACTGCAGCCTGCACCACTCATTGCCCCTAACAGTACCAACTCAACTAATAACTACCATACTCCTACAAGTGTGACAGTCCAGACTATTACAGGGCCAAAAAGCCATTGGAATTGCCTGGGTGGCAGGAATGAGCAATGTGAACTAATAGACAACTGTTGTGCTCACCTCTAAACTAGACAAACACAGCCACCATGTGGCAGGCTGTCATGAGTGCCGGTGTTCACAAGAAAGTGCTGGTGCTGAGCACTGGCAAACACTGGGTCAACTCACAGCCCTGCAATAACTTGGTTCACCAGGTGCTGAAAAGTGGCTTGAGCATTCTTCTAACCAAAGGGTATTGCCTTGGACTGATACAGCCCCTCTGTTGTAGAAAATGCAGTCTTCCCATTAGCATTTGGTGCTAACGTGATCTGAAAAATCCATGGGTTAGAACCAAGGTGCTCAAGTACTGTGCAGCACCTAACCAATCTACAGGCTCATTCACTCCTCTTGGGATTGGATGAGCATCAGTCTTGGTTACCTCATAGGGCGCTCAGTAGTCAGGACAGATCTGCAAGTCAGTAGACACTTACTTTGATACTAGAACCCAGGGCTAGACCTCGGACTACGAGATCTCTCAATGACCACCAGGTCCAACATTTTAGCATGTTATGCCTGAATGCATCCCTGAACCCAGTCACACATTCTGTACATCCTGCCCTTCACTGGCAGACAATCTCCTGTATCTATGATTGCACACAGACAGGTGTCAACACTGAAGCCAACAGGAAGACTGTATTCCTGTTCCATAGCTTGACAATTGCTGTATAATGCCTCCAGAAGTAAGGCTTCAGCCTGTTTACATGCTACACCCTCTTGGGTTCCCTTGTGGCACCTGTGTCCACCAAGTAGTTACCCTCAGAAATCTTCTGAACTACCTTGTACGGCCCACACCATTTGTCCTACAAAGTCCTGGGACAAATAGGCTTTAGCACTAACACTAACACCTCTTGACCTTTCAGATACCCAGTAAGCATAGCTTTCTTGTTGTATCTTTTCTTCCTCGGCGCTCGACTGCCCTGAAGGTTTTTATTTACCTGACTCATGTATTGGGCTTTCAATGTCCTGAGGCTCATCACATAGTCCACTACATTCTTCTGTGGAGACTTTGAGTCTCCTTCTCATCTTTTTCTAAGGTAAGTGGACTGTACACCAGGTGTTCATACAGAAGCGTAAAGGGACTGAACCCAACCCCCTCCCCCCATGGAATCTCTCAGTAGGCAAACATGAGACATGGCAGGAGAAGATCCAACTTCCTCCTGAGGTTCTCTGGCAGAGTGACCATCATGTTCATCAGCGTCTAAACCGCTTCACCAAACCATAGGTTTGTGGGTGGTATGCTGTGGAGAAGTTGTATTTCATTCCAGCTTGCCCCCACATCTCTCTCATGTAAGAGGAGATGAAGTTGGCTCCCCAGTCAAAAATTACCATTCTTTATATCGGTCCCTGGAAAAGATCCCAAGGATAGCTCTTGCTACCAATCGTGCAGTCATGCTCCTCAGAAGTACAGCTTTCGGATATCTGGTGGCATGGTCTACCACACCCATAAAAACTTGTTGCTTGACTGTGAAGGGGGAGTTAAATGGATCAATTATGTCTATTAAAACCAACTCAAATTGAACACCTACAACTGGTAGAGGCATTAACAGTGCCTTGGTCCTCCCTGTTGTTTTATCACTACTCTAGCACACAGGACTGGGTCATCAGAACCGCTCTATGTCTCTGCGCATTCCTAGCCAATAGATCAAAGGGTCCATCATGGCCTGGGCTTTTCTAAACCCTAAGTGTCCTGCTAACGGCGCTTCATAGGCCAGTGAAAACAGGACGTTCCTGTGCACTAGTAGAATCACTAGGCTCCTGGCTTTGGATTTGCTGGCTTGCTATAAACTAGGCCACTCTCCCAGCCAACATGATGTTTTCCGACCAATCCTTTGCTGACCTCTTCCTGGGCTTCCAACAAGTCCCACAAGCATGAGGCACTCCTCCTGTGCCTTGCAGACATTTTCTCAGGTAGGCCCTGCCAGCGCTCGCAAACCCTTCTGCTCTGGAGGTGATCCAGAATCCAGCGCTGACGTTTTATTATTTGTGAAGACAATGTGCAGCAGCTGGACACAGCTCCTTTGTCGTCAATGCGACATGTCACCACCACCCCTGCCCACTGCTGCAGATGTTAGATCAATACAAAGACCATACGGTTAAACGCGCCCACCGAGAGTCATGCCTCAAGATTACAGCATATTAAATGCTTTAATGTGTCAGCCTTGGATTTATTAAACTCTCCGCACTGAAACTGAAATGCCCTGCTGATCAAACATGAAAATGGTAATTTTATGGAGTAAAAGAAGATAAATGCATCACTGTGCCCTGGCGTTCGCACCCTCAAATGTCAAAGTTATTGCAGCAGCCGTAAAAGCCTCACAGAAGGAGCAGAGGTGAAATGGACAGCATTTGTTACAGAGAAGGTCCACCGACATAATTTGTTTCAGACTTTTCACCACGCACGCAGGACCTGAACTGACCAAGAAGGCACACAGGTTGCAACTAAGCGAATTTCACTGTCAACACAGCAAATGAAGGCCCTCAGACGCTCTTTACACTTGTCAACACAGCAGTGGCGGCCCCTCCATTAAGGCGGAGGAGCGTTGCCCCACTGCCAGGAAACAGAGAAAGCAAAGAAAAAATAAAATGATAATAACGTAATGTTACTATCATTTTATTTTGCCCTCCTGCTGCGGCAGCGTGCGTGAGGGGGTGGGGCTGCAGAGCAGGGGAGGAGGGTACAAACCTCCTAAGTGCACAATGACTGTTTGTTCGGGCCGTCCAAAACAGTCATGTACACTTTCCCTGTTCTCCATGCTGGCTGCATTATTGGTTGCACGGAGAACATTGCCCACCCCTGCAGCCCCTGGCTGAGCGCCCTGTCATGGTGCTCAGACCAAACACAACGCTGCATTGCAGTGTTGGGATTGGCTTTGAGAAGTGTGGGAGCCCTGGTGCTTCCTGCTCCCTGTTTCTCACAAGAAGCCAGGAGGAGGACAGGACAAGACACATGAGAGGCGGCGGTGGCTGGCTGGGAATTAGGTGATCTTATCTTTTTTACCCGATACCCCCCCCCCGGCCCGTTCGCCCCCACCTGGCCCACTGATGCTTCTAGGCAGCAACCGCGACTGCAACACCGGGCAGAAATAAAATAAAAAAACGATCCTGTGCCCATTGGCTCACACCAGTATAAATCCATAAATGTTAAAAATTAATTTCTGTCTGTCATGTCCTCTATCCTTAAAAACTCCCTGTCCCCCGGGCTCTAATGCCCCTCTCCTATCCACATTTCCATTCCCCAAGAAGTACTTCTGTGCCTGTTTTTTCTGGTCCCCTATCAGTCTTTCCCGTCCTTGGAACCACTACGCCTGTGCCACGCCTGCCCGTACACCAGCCATTGCCGCCTTATGGCCAGCTCTTTCTTTTCTCGCGCACCTACCCACCTTGATCAACCTCATTGTATCAGCGAAGTCTACAGGTCAAACCGTCCCTTCCTCCGGCACCTATCAATCATCAAGCACCCCTATTCCCCCTATTGAAAGAGTACTACAAACAAACCTACTCTGGGCTTTATGTTTGGAGACCTGCCGAATAAAAAAAAGAAAATCACCTTGTGAGGAGGTGGCGGGGCCTTGGAAGGGAGAGGGCCTTGTGACGAGGCCTCGTGTCAAGTAGAACCTAAGAGGTCCCCCATTCTCCCACCAAATATCCCCCTGTAATAAATAAAATAAAAAGCTTGCTGAGGCTGGTGCTGACCTCCTGGGGTGTTTTCACACCAGTTAATGGACATCAGCTATTCAAAGCCTCGGAAGGCAGCTGTAAATCCATCCTTTGCCGCGGCGTCCGGCTTGTTTCCCCGTCAGCATGTGATATCGGCTTCTCACTTGGTGATGGTGTGAAGGAAGCTGATATTGTGTGACACACGCTCGCCCCATGCCAGTTGGCGGGTGTGAATTTGATGGAAACATTGGGGAGGTTTCTAAAAGAGGGATGGCCGAAGAAGAACCCTTTACAAGGGGCATGGCATATGTAATCAAAGGTGTGGCTTAAACCAAGACAACTAAAATGCTGTTCTTTCCATTATGTGTCAACTGGCCAGTATTCCACTGTGTTTTTGTGAGGTTTTGAAGTTGCATCTACACATATCACATAGTAGCGGGCATGCACACAAAACTAGGCAGACGCATTGACTTTGCCAGTGCTCGTCAACAGTATGATATAAATGAGTAAGACACAATACATTATGTAGTGAATATTTAGAACTGAAAATGTTTGAAAATGTTTCAACTCTGAAAATATGATTGTAAATTTAGCAATAAGGTCTCTGGAAGGGTAGGGTTCTTCGGAGTGACTGAGTCGCTTCTGTTCTTTCCTTCACACCACCTTTCTCTGCAGTCTCTCTGTTAGACACACTCTTTCCCCCACAATTGTCTGAAATCCTCTATATGCATAGCTCACACCTTATCTCATCCTCTTCAGCACACTCTTTTCTACATCTACTCCTTTGCATTTCCATCACTCCAACACCTCCCACATGCACACAGCTCACCCACGCACCTGTAAGAACCGTAGTTTCTTTTACTCCCTCCCTGTCATTCCTTTGGCAGCCGTGTACCTCTTGCAAAGACCTTAGCATAGAATCATATTTAAAACTGGCTATGTCACCATTTCTCTGTGTGAGCTGCAGAAAGGCGATGATTTAAAGAACATATATAATATGAACACCTTTATGACACACTGATAGGCACTGTGAGGAACTGGCACTCCCATCAGCCTCAACGCCAGAGTCCTCAATCGTGGCCTGTTATAAACATCCACCCACAAGCTGAACACACAGACACACGTACAAGGGACTCATTTCACAGTTCGCAGAATGCAGGAGTAATGTGCCGTAACCAAAGACTGCATCACTGAAATGGATTTCCATAATGGTTTTACAGCTATTGTCCAGAAATCGATCAGAGTTTTTACCGGTATGGGACAGGAATATAGGGCCCGGTAAGCCAGGCTGGACTGGGAACCCAAAGCCGCCCTGGCAATTTTGTCAGACCAACCATGTGGGGGTGGGGGGACAAGTGTGAAGCACTGCTGCTTTTGTTACTGGGGCGTCGATATTACAGCACCGCTGAAAACCAGCTCCCTGTGACAAAAGCAACCCCCACCACTGCAAAACTGTCCTCCACCCTTCTAGCCTTACGGTGAAACACCCCGTGCCCGCTACGGCCAGTCCGACCCTGCCAGTATGGACTGGTTCCAATGTAAGTGTTTTTTATTATTGGCGAGTCTGCCTCTTGGTGTGGCCCAGCCCACTTAAAGCCCTAGACCTCGCAGTCTATTCTTCATCGAGCCATACCTATCCTGTTGTAAGCCTATACGAACCTGTGGTAACTTCTCGAGTGGTGGTCTTTTCCACACCTGGACATACAGTAACTCCGGCATGTCTACCCAGTCACTGGAATCGAGCTGTTGCATCTGAAAACCTGATTTGAATGTCTTTAATGCCCAACACATTTAACAAAGCTGAACCCAAGCCTGCATACGCTGATGATTTATACAAATAACATCTTACAGACCGATTTCTTCTCCGTCCTATTCTGCCTCAACAACAGGGCACGGATGGGTGGCCATCTTGACCCATTAGACGGAAAATATGATTTTTCTCATCTTGCTGCAGAGATGACATCAGTTCAGTGGTGTGTAATTTAATAAAATATCTACTTGTCCATGGGGCAGATTGCTTCACAAATCTACTTGTCCTGTAACAAAATCCACTCGTCCCTTTTGTGCTATGTAATGCGCCGACAAATTATGGCAGCAATCTCATAATATGAGAGCTCTGCAACAGCCTCTCTGATGATGCCCGGGCTCATACCATAGTGGAGTTTGAATACTAGCAATTCCCTAATGCTGCCACGTTTTCTGCAGATCTTCATACTGGGGCTGAAGGTAAAGGTAAGCAACAGTTCCAGGGTTGGAATACCCTTTTAAGTCTGTGCAGACCTACTAAATTGCATGTTTTAAGTGTTTTCACCAACTCTTTTCTAATCTTTCCTCATACTGAGTAAGGTTGGGCATTTATTCCTGACAATGGCAGACATAAAATGTCTTTCACAGTTGGGAAAATAAAGTGGTTGGAGGGAAAGTGAACTTGCAAACACTCAGGTTTTCGAATGAGCACATCTACACATGCATATTTGCTAATACTAAAATGCAGTTCACAAATATTTTTCCAAGAGTACAGCTTCTTGGCCTACTTCTGTAAATTCTTGTGAATTCACAAAAGCTGAATATCTGCAATTAACGGAAGGACAAATACCATGGGTGCACTTTTGAAACTTTCTTGGGCCCCTAATTAGGTTTGGCATTAACCATGACCTTTTGTGTTTATTAAAATTGTGTCTCGCTCTCTCTCCCTATCGACTGACTGCACTGTGAGTGAAAGTATTCCACTGTTTCACAAGGAGCATATGGGCACACAAAGTAGTTTTGTTCAGCGCCAGGAACTATTGTGGCAATATATGCTTTTTGAGACCAAAAACTATTTTGCTTTTGCCAATGTTTGCTATAATGGTGAGCTCCATCACCATTAAGGTTTTACAAAAACCATGACAAAACAAGTCACGCATTGACAAAACCAAAAGACTGACCAACAATTTCAGATCTACTGGCTTTGCCATTGCTTGTTTATTTTTATGTTTCCCAGAATCTTATTGAAACTGGTTGCACTGATTTTCCATTATGTATGATTTTTGGGAAATACTAGCATACATCTACACATTTTACTAAATGATGCTGAAAAGAAATGGTACCTAAAATTTGACAGTAGTTTAGCTAAATGTTTTTGTTTCCTACTTGTATTTTTTGTGAACATTTTCACAAGCCTTTATTATTAGGCTGAGCGCTCTATGTAAATGTTGTAAGCTCAGACTGTCAGTAGTGCAGTCGGAACTTACAACATTTACTTAGAGTGCTCACCCTAATAATAAAGACTTTGCAATAATGAACCATAAATACAAGTTTGAACGGCATTAACCATAGACACAAAAATTACATTAACTGCAGACAATGCCCTTCCGTGGTACATAATGTGGTACAGTAAACTGGAAATTGTAAAAAAGCGAGAGGGACCCCTTTTGACCAAAGGAATAGGGTTCAAATGTCACTCAAAAGGAGAGGTTTTTCTTTGGATTTCATTCTCAGAGCTATAACTTTTGATTCCACTAATCACCACACTCTTGCACCAATCAAGACCTCACAGATTCATACCACTCCTCATTTGCCAAGCACACCAATTACTCTTAGTATACGTGTGATCCCATTAAGGAAAAATTGGGATATTTTTATGTATTAAATTGTTTTTAAATTATGAGCTAATGTGTATTTTCTATGAGTATGATGTTTTTTAGTATTAATAAATAGATCTTTTTTTTACTTCTGTGCATTCTGATCTTGGGCTCACTGGAATACTTCCTTGGTGTTCTTGGCAAATGAGGAGTGGTATGAATCTGTGAGGTCTTGATTGGTGCAAGACAGTGTGGTGATTAGTGGAATCAAAAGTTATAGCTCTGAGAATGAAATGCAAAGGAAACCTTCTCTTTTTGACTAAACCGGAAGCCAAAGGGTTTGTGATGCAGGGGGTTTGTATAGCGCAACTACTCAGCCGGGGTTTGGCTTTCTTGTCCCAAGGACAAAATAAACATGAAAACTTGTTGCCTTTGACCCCAAACAATATGTCCTGGGTGTCGGGCTATAGGATTTCCACATTCTGGCACTAAATAAATAGGACATGCAAAGATAGAGAGAAGGGATCCACAATATTAAATGTCATTTCTTTCATTAATTACAGATTACACCGTGCCTCTACCCTGAAGAAAATCCTTTAAGTTCCACAGGGATTTGATATGCTCTGCATCTTCCTTTGTCCATGGGGGAGTTTAATTAAAATAACCATATTACTTTTTAGTTTAAAGCCCGAGGTGAGGGCGACCAAATGGGTTCGCCCATCTCAAAGGGAGGGTTCCTCAAGGGGTAAGGGACACACATGGGAATGTGGAAGGGAAGGGGGGGGGGCTGGCGGGGTGCACTGGGTGGAGTACACCAGGGGTGGGCAGGAAATAAAAAAAGGGGAAAAAAATTACCTTACCTCACTTTATGTATTTAATGTATTTAATAAATGACTGGACAACCAGGGGAAAGGGCTTGGTGAACGGATGGCAGGTGCAGTAATAGGTCAGGCTGGTTTGGGTCTTATCTCCTGGAATGTAAATGGCTTAAGATGTATTCGGAGGCAAAGGTTAATAATGAAATACCTGGAGCTTGCAGAAGCACGGGTTTGCCTCCTGCAGGAAACTCACCTGACTGCCGGGAAGTCGAATAAACTATTCTCAGGAGTTCCCTGGATTAAAGCCTATTGTGTTTCGGATCAAAACATCAATAGCCGCGGTGTGGCAGTTTTGGTTAAGCGGGGGTTAACTTGCTCGATTAAATCCATTCAGACCGATCAATCAGGGAGGTGGGTGATTGCGCAGCTGGATTTCGGGGGCCCTGTTTTAACGTGTGCCTCATTTTACGGTCTGAATGTTGACGACCCCTCCTATATCGTAAAGTTACAGTCAAGGCTTATGCTGGAATCTCCCCCATTAATTGGTGGAGGAGATTTTAATGTCCTGTTAGACCCCCATAAAGATAGGTCGAATCAGGGGCGTTATACTGGGACACCTCTGATTAGACGTGCAATGAAGAATCTGATTCACGATTTAGGCCTGGCCGATGTCTGGAGATTTACAAAAGGGGACAGGGCTGGGTTTACATTCCATAGTAAGAGATACCATCATTCTTCCAGGATTGATTACCTGTTAGCTATTAAGAGTCTACTTGATAAAGGATCAGATATATCCATTCTCCCTAGTCATTTATCGGATCATTCCCCTGTTTTCTGTGCCATTAAAAATTTAACTAAAAAAATCCAATCGAGATGGACACTTAGCAGGGGAAGGTTAGATGATCCAGAATTAATTCAGGCAGTTAAAACGTCATCTTTGGAGTTTTTTGACCTTAATATAGGCTCAGTAGCCATAGAGGTTGTGTGGGATGCCTTTAAGGCTAGTTTGAGAGGCCGATTACACAGCTTCATATGCTCCAAAAATCGTGCTGAAGGACGCGAATTAAAATTAGGTGAAGAAAAGATCGGTTTATTAGAATCTGAGCTCCTTAAGTTATCAAAATTTCCTGAAGGACAAAGAAAGGTGCAGATTGAACTTGAACAGGCAAGACAAAACTACAGAGGAATTTTAGAAAAGAAGTGTAAGGCTCAATGGGATAGGAATAAAATGGAGAACTACGAATATGGGGAGAAGGCTGGTGCTCTCTGGGCATGGAAGGCAAGATCTGATCGCTCGAAAAACGATATCGCCGAGCTGGAGATAAATAGTCAAGGGGTTAGATCGATAGATATAGGCGATATACAAAATTCCATGCTTACTCTATTTTCGGATTTATATAGGGAGAATTTCCTCCCCTCTAAACAACTAATTTGTGACTGGCTGAGCTCAAAATCCCTCTCTTCGTTAACTCAGGCCAATAAAGATCTCCTTGACTCTCCAATTACGTTGGAGGAGATAAGAACTCAAATAAAGATTTCAAAAAATAACAAAGCCTCTGGTACGGATGCCCTGCCAAATGAAGTTTACAAGTCCCTTTCCGAAGAAGTAACCCCAGTTCTGGGATCCCCGTTTCGTTCAATATATAGCCTAACAGGTCATATCCCAAGTTCCTGGAGGGAGGCAATTATTGTCTTAATTCTTAAGCCTGGGAAGGATCCAGCTAAAGCGGACTCCTATCGCCCAATCTCCCTGCTGAATGCAGATTATAAGATCTTTATGGGCATCTTGGCAGGGAGATTGGGTAAATTAGTCTCGGGACTGGTCAACACAGACCAGAAAGGGTTCATCAATGGGAGATACATTCAGGAACAGACCCAGCTCCTTATCGGAAATATCGACCTGGCGACTACCAGGGCGGAACCCTTGGCAGTGGTCGCGTTAGACGCTGCCAAGGCTTTCGATAGGGTGTGTTGGACCTATCTCTGGGAGGTATTAGAGGAGATGGGGTTCGGTCCAATTTTTATTCACACTCTGAGAGGATGCTATCAGGATCACTCAGCTAAAATCCTTCTCAATGGCTCACTTACTTCTAGCTTTGGGACCAGGCAGGGTTGTCCTATTTCACCCCTGCTATTTGATTTGTATATTGAGCCTTTGGCTCAGGCTATAAGGTTAGACGAGTCTATTCCCCCGTTTAAGACTCAGCAATATCAGTCCAAAATTGCACTATATGCGGACGATATAATCATATACACAAATAATCCAGAGATAACAATGCTAAAGGTTGGGTTCCTGCTGGATGATTTTGGTTTAATCTCCGGGTACTTGGCTAATTCTACCAAGACGGAGGTTATGTGTTGGAACACCGACCAGTGGAGCGGGGTCACCAGCAATAAATTTAAATATCTTGGGATCATAATTGTGAAAGATCTTGAAAAAATTCCTTTAATCAATTTGGAAAAAATCTTAAAAGAAATAGATCAGCTTTTTGCAAGGTGGAGGAACCTTCCTCTGACCATCTTCGGGAGGGTGAATCTAGTAAAAATGATCATCCTCCCGAAGTTAACATATTTGTTTAATGCGGTCCCTTTAGGTTTTCCCGAGAATTCTATTTCCAAGGCGCAAAGTAAAATCGGCAGTTTTATTTGGGGGGAGAAGGGCGTTAGGTTATCATGGAAAAAACTGAGGTGCCGTCTAGCCAAAGGGGAATTGGCCCTTCCCGATATCCGCTGGTATTTGGCTGCTTTCCAATTCAAGGCTATTAGGATGCTCTTGGCCGAACCAACAGCAAGCGCCTGGGGCAAACTGTTGGGGGAGTTGGTCATCACTGAAGGAGGGGGGTGCAAGGCCGGGTTTCTTTACAAGTTTGGTTCACCAAAATTCTTTAAAACAGTAAGGTTAAAGGTCGTCAAAAATGCCTTGGAAGTCTGGTATAACATCCGTACTAGATGTGGGATAAGTTATTAGTTCGATCAGGCTCCGATCTGGGACTCCCCTGGGACCCCCCTCTGTCTTCAGGACGGTATGGCTCTCCCCATAAAAAGAGCGGGAGTCTCCATATGGTCCGATCTGGTGGATGAAAATGGCATGCACCCTTGGGAGGTATTAAAAGTAAGAATAGGCTCGGGGCTATCAAGATTTAAGTTTATCCAATTAAAATCATGGTTTGAAACGGAAAAGGAGAATTTCAGGGGCAATGGAGAGGTGGAAGCTGTGCTTAAAATCACTGAACATCTGAAGAAGGAAATTTCAATTTGGTATAGGTTTTTGATAAATGCAGATGATGTAGGTATCCCACAACAGGTGTCAGTATGGAATGACTCTCCTTTCGAAGCCGATATTGGGTATCTTTTGGAACCTTCCATGAACCTGCTTTATAAATATACCAACTCTGCTAGCCTCAAGAAAAACCATTTATTTGTCACCAATCGAATATATTATACTCCGGACAAAATCTCGAAATTTGCCCCAATCCCCGAACCGAGATGCCCCAGATGTTTGCTTCCCAAGGCTAATGATATACACATCTTCTATGAATGTCCCAAATTAGAAATATATTGGAAAGGGGTGTGTAGGTATCTATGTAAGACCTTTGGAACTGATATTGTTTTGAATTCATCCTTGATCTTTTTTGCCAATGATCAGGTGTCCACCGTATGTCTGGAACAGTCCCATAGAGGTTTATTGTTATGTTTGATTTTGTTGGCCCACAGGGAAATTTGTTTCAAATGGAAAGACCCCCTCCCCCCGAAAACTGAAGATTGGTTAAAGTCCGCACTTGCTATGGCTCGACTAGAAATAATAGGAACTAGTCCCAGCTCCCGTAATCTCTGGGCACCATTCATAAGAATGGGTAAGGAATTGAGACTATGTTGATACTTAGGGTTGATAAATAACATGGTTCTATGATTAACACCTAAATCCCGGATGATAAAAGGGGATTGGTTGGATAACCTAAACAAGGGCAGGCGGTTGGAGGACGCCCCGTTAATAACTAAGACCGGATTAGTCCTGCAAGTAGTTTATAGGTGAGATGAGGACAAAAAAAAAAAAAAAAAAATAACCATAGCTTCTGGAGAGGGATTTTCTACATTGATTCAACCCCACAGATATTAAATACTTTCGCCATGGAGAGCATCTCTCCACAAGAAGTTACCTATAGGGTTATATGAGAGTGCTCAATGTTTGACTTAATGTTTAAAAGACATTCTGGTGTAATTCTATATATGATTGTAATGTATCGAATTTTTGTCTAACTATTTTTCTTCCTCACAATTGTTTGTCTAAATGAATATTTGTACTCACATTTTGTATTGAGTAGTGTACCTTTACAAATCTCAGACATATCATAAAAGTTACAAAGTGTTTCCTAAACATTTAAATCATGGTGAAATGATTAAACCAAGGTCCAAGGATTTTGTATATATTGGCCCTTTCTCTGCTAAAATAAACAGCATTGTGACAGAAACGGCAGCCAGGCCACTTTGTTTATTTAAACTTTCAGAAAGTTGGCATTTTTGGTCCTAACCATATGTGCCTTCTACCAGTATCTTGGGCTACATGCCTGTGAATTGCTTGCTGTTGGGATTTGTAAATTGCTTCCAGACAGTAACACGAAAGGGGCTTAGGTGTGGACAGCTTGGGCCACCTTACAGGATGACTGGAGAGGGGCTATCCCCAGCCCCACTTGCACATCAAAGGGCTTTGTCTCCTGCACACACAAAGTGATTTACATCAAGACTGCCCTGTCTTTTGTCACCTCAGACAGTTTGAATCCTTGGTTGGGGAGGGGAAGAACTTTCCAGCACCAGATGTGGGCATATGACAGGAAGTCCCTCCACACAAAGTCTGGCACAAAGTATAAATATTGGACCTCCAGTCCTGCTTATCAGGCAACTCCTGGACCCGTGGCAGTTACAGAAAAAGGGCTGCCCTGCTGTTTGAAGGACTGCCTTGCTGTCTGAGAAGGAAAACTGGAACTGCTTACCTTCATCCCAGGCTACCCAGAATGATGCCAAGGGTCAGTTGGCTACCCTCCTGTAGGAAATACCAAGCTTCAGGGGGCTCCCCACGGCTGCCCAGCTGACCTACTGCAACAGGACCTGTCCCCATATCTGCCTGGGCCCTGCTGGCCTCTGTGGCAGTGATCCCTGCTCACCAAGAGGTTCCTCCCCAGGTTCTAGCTCCTTGGCTGGCATCAGAGCGTACTCCTTCTGAAGAAAAGTTGAAAATCCTGAAGTCTGCGTTCCTCATGACCCTAATGGGCCCATTCGAGCCAAAACTCTGACACCCATGGCGACTGCCTCGGTAGAGCTCTGGTGAGACCTGCTCTACACATCAGCAGAAACCACCAGTGACGTCAGGCAACGCAAGACCTGAACTCTGCACTTCAGTAACGACTGCCGGCGATGACGGCCAACGCAAAGCTACAGCAATGACCATCTGTGATGCTAGACTGGCTTTAAGCACTACAGCGACGACTGTCCACAATGCCTGACCTGCTCTTCTCACTACAGCTACAACTGTCAACAACACTCAGTCTCCTCCTCGCGGTATTCTCCAATGCTAATGGAACACTTTGTTCCAGACTTAAAAGGTAACTTTTTGGTGGGACTAACTTGGTCCCTGCACCAGACTCACGCTGCATTGCGGTAGGCCTGATTTTGTGACTCCCCTGGGTCTACTGTGGCCAGATGACCGCAAGAGTCGCTTCGTGCTTATGGACGCTATTTTTATCAAAAACTTTCAAACTGAATATCTGCCGGTCTACTGATTGGAGTTTTGTCATTCTGGTTTCGTTTTGTTAATTGACTTTTATTGTGTGTTTGTAATATGTTCTGGAATTTTTCTTGTATTTTGTTTTCACTTTATTACGGTTTGTGTATTGTATAAATACTTTGCACATTGACTCCAAGTTAAGCCTGACTCGCTTTTGTGGCAAGCTATTAGAGGGTAAAGCACAGGTTGATTTAGTGACTTTAATACTTCACCTTGGCAAGGATTTTGGTTGTTGCCTGAATGGGGCTTCTATTTTCTCAACCAATAACCCATTTTCTTACATCTTTTTTCTTCCCAGGTCCTCTCTGTAGGATATCGTTAAGGAGTCACATACTTGCTTTACATTTGATAAAATCATTTAATTATTGAACAGGACACAATTCACAAAACCTCATCATTGGCCCTTAAACACTAATCTAACTCTCTAATTGATAAAATCATATATCATTCTCTCCAGCACCTCCATTAGCTCCTAAAACATCCACTTCTGACTTGGCTCTAATAAACCGCCTTCTGATCGGCGAGTCCTTTCCTCATTTGCACCTAAAGAACATCCTGCAAGCAGCGACTGCTGAACGGAAGCTTGCGGCGCACGCCGTTCAGTTTGTAACACACGTCCTTACACGTTGTCCAGTAAAATGCTTCTTTATTCCAAATTTATGATGGTTTTAGTGATCAGCTATAAATCAGCCTCAAATGACTGCAAATAGTTCCGCCTGTAAATTTCGCCGGGTGTACAGAACTTCCTTCTTCAAGATTGAAAAATTGAATTTAAAAAAGTCATAAAACACTTCAAGCAAGAGGATGATCAATTCAGATTAACAACAACTAATCCATGAATTGAAGTAAAATAAACACAGTGATAACTTCTATGACAAAACACATAAAACAAACTAGAGCTTGTCCCAAAATCCCTTAGAATCATGCAAATCAATTATAGTATGAATTCTGAGCAAAACTTACAAGTGAAAGTTACTTCTGCCATAACAGAAACAAAGGAAGTCCAGCAGCACCTGTGGCCAACCACTAATACTGCAACACCCTCCCATAGAAAATACTAGACACAAAAACATAAAATAAAACCTCATAGGAAATAGTGTAAAATTTAAATAAATTATTTAAAATAGCTAAAAATATAAATAAATATTATGTAATGTTAAAAAATAAGTACAACTAAAACATTTATTATTTATTTATAAAATAATGTAACAACCTTTTCTGAATTAAAAATTTAATGTATAATAAAATAGAATGTAGATTCTCCCTATCGGAAATTATAGGGAAATGTAAAAAAAAAGTATTTTTAACTTAAACAAAGTTTGTAAGACTATTTTTTATGTTAAATATTACTGTAAATTAATTTGAGATCTTTATTTAAATTTAGAACAGAAGTAAAACATACTACAGCTCCATTAACTTAATTTTGAATGAAATCTTTAATTAATTTTAATATATTAAATTAAAATTATTTTTCTGACCTTTATTTGAAAATTATACTGTCATCTAAAGTACAAATATTATTTTTATTATACATGAATAATTATTAAAAGTGGTGTATATAATTATTTAAAAGTAATGTAATTATATTTCAGTACATTTAATCAGTAGTTAATTTTAAATTAAAAAATTGTTAAATGTTTTATAATAAAATAAAAATATGTTTTATTTTATATATATTAAACATTACATTATATTTATTTATTTTTTAAATAGCCCTAACTGCTATTATTTTCTATGGGAGTGTGCTACAGTACCAGATATTGACCATGTGTGGTGTACGGGACAGCTCTGAACTAGAGTAATTTGCTACAGTTTAAAGTCCCTTTTTGGCTGCAGTAACTTTTGATGTGAAGTCTGTGAATAACCATATCTGACTCTTGTGAGTAGGTGCACATCCCTCCCTAAACCCCTCCCAAGCCATTCTTTCACACGCCTTACTCCTTCCAATTTACCTCCCCTTTAGTCATATGTATTCTCCATTTTACAGACACTCCCCTCTGTCCTTCCCACTTGTACTACTAAATCACATACTTACGTGTGTGGAGACTCCTTGCAGGGGTGCAATCTCTGCACAGAAATATTTAGGAGAGAAGGAGGTGGAACCACTGCACGTACGTTTATGAATAGTACTTTGTAGTGCTATTATAGTACTACAAATGTACTACAAAATGCAGTTTGTCAATAGACCTCATTGTCATTAAAAATGCAGCCAAAGTGATAGCAACCAGCAGCAGCCCATTCTTGACTGTGGAAAGGCCATGCCCAGCACCTTTTGGCCAACTTTAAGAGTGCCTGTCAGGCTGAGCGAAGATGAGCCTGACAGACACTCTTCATTTTCAGATTTTCAGGTCAGGATGCCAGGAGCTAGACATGCGCTAAATGCACAGGCATCTGGCTGCCTGAACTGAACTTTGCTGGGCTGAAAAAGTCAAAGCCACGTGGGCATGACCTCTTCAGCCTGGCAAAGCACTTTGAGACCGTACACCTTGTGATGAGAGGGAGCGTCATTGATAGCCTCAGACCTTGGCACTTCAGTTTTAAGCCCTGAAGTGCCCAAGGCTGAGTGTCTATCGCTGACGCCTCATCAGAGTGGTGTGGGGCAGTACTATCACTGACTCCATCCCACTCTGTGATGAGATAGGGACTGCCGCCTCCCTAGGTCAGCCAATGATTGGAGGCAGCAGACCCAACCCTTCGCGAACAACAGAGGCTTTGCTCCCTGAGACGCTGCAGAAGCTAAGTGTTATGTTTTTTAATGTTTGGTGCGTGCGTGCCTGTGTCTATGAATGAATGCGTATTTGTCAGTGTATGCTGTGAATGAGTGTGTGTGTGTGCTTGTGAATGGTAGGTGTAATATGTGCACGCTTGTGAATGCACGGGGCTTGAGTGAGTGTGCATGTAGATGGGTGAGTGTTTATGTGTGCATGTGTGGCCTGCCCACTTCACTCCTGCTTGAATTACCAGACACTACTGCAACATTATTAAGGACACTACACATTAGGAAAGGAAAGTGCCAGAACTTTTATATGATGCCAGTACATACTTATCCCGTACATGTGATCTAACTAATCAAAGTAAACGAAAGTAAACATAAGTACATAAAGTTAGACAGGATGGTCTGGATAATAATTGGATTTTACACAAGCTCATGCTTACATTTCAGAATTTTACCATTGTGCAAGATACCTAACATTTGATACCAATTCAAGATCCGCTATTCACAGCCTTCATAACCTGCATAAACAACATATTACAGCCACCCTGGATGTACCTGATCATTTTATATACAACCATTAGCCAGTGGTTACAATGGTAATCCAAACACAGATATGCAGGTGTGTGTGAAACAGCACATATTCAGGGAATGGTACAGAATGTAGACATTAAACGTATTTTAAGATGCACCTTACATATAAGAAATTGGGTTATTAGTTGAGTTTCCACCTCAAGTAGTAATCACAAACCTCGCCATGGTGAACCACTAAGTTCACTAAATACACCTGAGCTCAACCCCTTTGTAGCTATGGCACAGAGCAGACAGGCTTAACTTAGAGGCAGTGTGTAAAATATTTAGGCAGTATTAAAATACTGCAATAAAGTCAAAATGCAAAACAATAAAAATCTCAACATGAATTACATATATAGAGTAAAATTTAATAAACAAAATAGCCCCAAGATTACAAACATCCAATAGTGGGAATCAGAAATATTTTTTTTTTCAGTTTTAAGTAGAAATATCGCCGAGAATCACAAAGTGCCACTGATAGTCAGTGGTCGCGATAGACCAGGAACTAGGTGTGATTCAACGATGACTGCCATGGAGCATGTCCTGAACAAAGATTGTACCTTCTGACCGTAGTCCTTTAAGTCCAAATCCACCACAGGTGTTCAATTCTAAAGCGCCCCACAACCTCGGTTGTGGCACTCAGAGACTCACAGGGTAGCAAGCAGAGGCCAACGGGAAGGTCTAGTGTGGGTTCAGTTGCCACTATTCAGCTGGGCAGTTGCAGAACAAAGGCCTCTTGTATCTTGTTGTGTCATTATAGCTTTAACAGGAAGTCAGCCTTGTGACCCTTGGAGTCCACTGCTTTTTCCTGGGTACAAGAGGGAGAGCAGGTTCAGTCTTCAAAGCTCTTCTCAGGTCTTAGACAGCAGATTCAGTGCCCTTCTGATCCTCCAAAGGTCTATTAGTGTTTTGAAGTGGGTGCCTGAAGATGCCATATTTATGCCTGGCACAGGCTAGTGGGTGTGAATTACACCTGGTGACACCCAAACGAATGGGGTAAAGGTTCCCGGCTACCCCTATCCGCTGTGAGTAGTCTCAAGATGGCCAAAGACTTCTACCCCACTAACTTGGGATCTGAAGGCTGCTGGGGATGTATGTAGGGAGTGTAGTGTGGTAACTGTAGTGTCCCCCCACATCTAACTCCAAATGCTAGTTTTCAGAGGTCCTTTTACCTATAACAACCTCAGAGACAAAAGTCTGGTAGAACAAAGTTGAGCTTTCAGAAACCAGACATTGGATACAAAGAATAGACAAATTGTTTTGGCATTCTGCCATCACCCCTTGAAGTGCATCCCAATTTTTAAATGTAAAGCCAGCAGACCTGTCAAACAGGGTGACAAGCAGGAATTTACACTTTAACCTCAAAAAGGATCCTTTCAGCCCCAGTTGCACATTCTGTAAGGTAAGGAGGGGCCATCTCTATTCTGTGCTCCTGGGTGCAAGTTCACACCTCATTCATGTCAATTCAAATGCAAATTACTGACGCTAGTCACTGTAAGGACATGCTTAATATTACACTATTACATGTCCTACTTGTAAATACCATGCGCCCTGCCTTGTGAGCAATAAGACCTAAAAAGGAGAGCCTTATTAATATTTAACAGGAAGGTTTAGATCTGTCAAAAAGTTATTTTAATAGGCCAAATTTGAACTTTGGAGAAACCTGAAAAGGATCTTTGATGTTCTCAAGGGTGTACCATTCAGCAGTACCTTTCCTTGACCCATTTCAGGGGGACTGTCTGATTGCTGGTAACGAAATTGTACTTGTGTATACTGCCCCCAGAAAAAAATCTATGCAAATAAACACTTGAGAGCATCTCCTATTATCCTCATGTTTTTGATACCGTAGTAACTGCATGGCTGTGTGAGTGCATTTAGAAGTACCATTTGGCCACCGAGGTCTTCTCCGACTCTCTCCTTGTCACCTTCCTCTTGCACATCATGACTTTACATTCCAAAGAGTGGCTTGTGTTGGAGAATTCACAAACTCTCCTGCCCAGGGACCCCACTTCCAAATGTACTACAAGATGCCTGCATAGATGTCTTGCTGGCAAAAGGACTTCACATAAGGAAATGTTTTTATCATGTCATGCTGAGTGCTAGAATCCGCATCATGCTCCTGCCTGTGCCTGCCAATTTTTAGAACCTGCCCCCAGGAAAGCGAATGAATTGTCTGCCCCTGAATAGCTTGCTCCTGAATTTTCAACGTTGTTCCTGAAGTTATTGGAGCTAAACCCCTGATGGCTCCCTTGAGAGACAGTACTTGGAAGCCTGTTGACCTTGAATGTAAGCTTGCATGAAGTTTTTTCAGTAGCACTGCAGTGGGGCGCATAATGAGGGATGCAGCCCACTGGTAGCATTACATTTATACCAGCATTGGGTACACTTGGTACCTTAAACTAGGGACTTAATGGAATATTACCTAAACCAATCAGGTATATGCTAATTTTACCATGTTGATGAGGAGAAGAACAAGCACTTTATCAATGGTTGGCAGGGGTAAAGTGCAGAGAGTTCTGTAGCCAGAAAAAATAGGGCTCAGCAAAAATCTGGGTTGACCCTGCAGAAAGGGGAAATTTCCAACACGCTCATTATATACATCAATCTCTCACTCAGATGTCTGGGCTATAGAAAATATTAAGATGGAATCAGTTGATGTACTTCACACTTAACTACAACTACTTCTGATGGAAGGACATCTTTATTTGGAAACTTCTAAAATATCGATGGGGTCCAACGCTGCCCCACCACATGCTAACCTATTCATGTATCAATCTGAAGATGTACACATAACTAATCAAGAATGATGGTTTTACCACCTCAAATTCAATGAAAATGTGATATGTGGTTGGGATCTCAAACATCACTGAGAGGGAACATTCATGAGCTCAACCAAATCCACAACCACATTAAAGTATTACTTCTAAAATACATAACTCATCCATAACTTATTTACATGTTAACTTGGAAAATATTGTAGGGAAAGATATGGAGATAAATTATTTTCATCCCGCTGTTCAAGTTTTCCCACTTCAGCACTCAAGACACTTTTACTAAACTTTCAATTAATACAAGTTACGCATATAGAATGTCACGAGGGCACAACTAGACTCGAACTTTGTGTGGGGATAATATATCGAACAGCGGGGGGGGGCGTCTTGAGGGCTTCACTGTTCTGCGCCAATGCATAATAAGAGGGTGCCATTTATCTGTGCAATATGTGTTGAAATGTGCATTTTAAGACACACTGTGCCAGTAAGAATGATCGCTGCATAAAAGGATTTAATAACGCACAGGGAGAGCTGGGCCCTCCCTTCATGACATTTAGCAAGCTGAATGGGAGATGTTGCATTTTAAAATATATTGGGCCAGTAGACCTGGAATTTCAGTTTCTAGTGCTTAGCATTATTTGTGGAAGTAGGTGTATTCTATAACACATTAGGACAATTTTGGTCGTAGCCTACTAGGACTTTAAAAGTGTTTATAAAATATTTGAGCATTCTTTCCCCAAAGACATTTTGCAAAAATGGTGACAAATGGTGCATTTTAAGCAAAAATGATTTTGTTATTGCTGCTTCCATAGTACATGTACTATTTGCAGGATGGGATCTTAGCACAGTAGAAAACTCTCTTGCTGTCATGGGGGAAGGATGCCTAAAGCGCATGAACTATAACAGATAGAATGTGGGAAATGTGCTCCCTGGTACTACATGCAAATTCTCGATTCCAGCTTCCATCGAATAGTCTTGATTTTGATGTGTCCCTCCATCTTGCAATGCTGCCACGTTTGAAAGATGTTGGCCGCAGAAACACAAATAAAGAGGGAAACCAAGCACAACGAGCCGCATGCATTATGTTCCTCCAGCACAGAACCCAAACTTACGAAGTACCCATGAACACTGGTAAGTAATACGTCTTATAAAAAATTACTGGCATTATGGCGAGGATGCCGGGAGATGGTACGGCACTGCTGTCTTTGGACATCAACAAAAAGCATTCAACACCGGGGGTGGTCCTAGCTAAAGGTGGCGCTCGAATGCATGGGGATTGGCCCGGGAATTATGAGTTGGATTGGCCTCCTATGTTACGCACCGAAGGCTGGGATACGCAAGGGCAAAGAAATGTCTGAAGCCTTCACTTTAGGCCGGGGTACCAGACAGCGGTGCCCATTGTCACCCTTAATATTTGCACTGGCTCTTGAGCCGCTTGCAGCTCTGTTTAGAGGCAGGGGCCCAGAATGGGAAATACCACACAATGACACCAGGGACATTATTTCCCTGTATGCGGATGACACGTTCCTCCGGGACGCGCAACAAGCCCTACTTACCGCATTGACCACGCTGGAAGAATATGGCAAAGTGAGGGTGTTGAAACTCAATAAGTTGAAAACATGCTTCTTCCCACTGAGGAGCTTGAGGACTGATGGGCATATGATTGGAATTGAAACATGACCCGTTTAAAGACCGGGGAGTGCATGTGTACCAGTCGGACCAGGACCTAATGTAAGGGAACTTGACCAGGGTGGTAACTGGCTCAATGCAATTGGTGCACTCCTGGAAGATGCTTCCACTGTGACCGATAGGAAGGGTGGCGACAGGTAAGATGCTGGCACTGCCGAGGTTGCTGTATCATTTTGCTGCTGAGGCTCCCCCGAACCTTCTGCAGGGAACTGATTGATTTGGTCTGAGGTTATGGCTGGTGCAGGGTTGCACTGCAGAACTGTATCACCCAATGGATAGGAGGGTCTTGGGGACCCAACTATGAGTTGTGCTATACTGCTGCTCAACTGCAGTGTCCCATGAAAAGGCTATTGGATAATATGACCCCCACGGCAACGTAAATCACGCTGCGGCTCAGAGCGCAGTCATAATTAGAGTGGCTGCTGGATCCAGGAACTGATGACGTCGCAACTAACAAACTGGCGACGGTGGCAATGTATGGTTGGTATAAATATGTGCATGTTGGAACGCCTGGTACATTATATTTCTTGGATTCACGGCTACGGGCACTCCCGGACTTTAACGCACTCACCTTGCACCATGACACGAAACACTGGTTGACCAATGGACTGTCCACATTGGGAGATATGTTTGAACACACCGTACTGCTCACATTCCTAGAGGTGACTGAGGATTATGGAATTTGCCTGGGCTACTACCTGACGTACAATGCACTGACGCATATCATCAAGAAGACATGGGGCCTGGACCAGACCAAACTGCCCCCTCCTCCCCTGAAACTCTGGGGCTTTTGCTGGGACATGGTGGGGGGAACAAGGTGGTAACTTTGTTAGATACCATGGACCTGGGGTCCAGCCTCACTGAGTACCCTGGTCTGCGGCTAAATGTGTCACATGCGTCGTAGGGCAGGAATTGACAGATGGGCAGTGGGAGGGGGCGATGAGACTGGTGAAAAGGAACCCAAGAATTAAGTATAGTCAGTTCAATGACTTCCACCATACATACCTTACCCCCTGTGTAGTTGAACCACATGCTCCCCGGAGTGGACTATGAATGCCCGAGATGCCGCTCATAGGCAGTGAATTTCCAGCACATGGTTTGGTCCTGCCTCGAAAAAGCTAGGTATTGAAAGGACGTGGTGGCAAGCATGAACGAGATCAGTGAAGGACTTAACTCTCCATGGTTGGGCAGATCCCGGTGCACAACTTGGGGCTTCCCACGACCCACCCATATCGAGCACCTGCGGGCGCGGGCTGTAACACGCACGAAGGATACCTCTTGGGCAGTATAAACCCTCACTGAAGAAACCGGCATCCGTGCATGACGCATCATTTGGCTGCCAGCTGCAACTCTTGTAAATGTTTTGCATATATGTTTACACATGGCTTTGTGAGAGTTTTAATTTGAATTCTTTTGAGGGGTGAAGTGATCATGAAAGCGGCCTTTGAGAGTAAATGCTCGGAAGTAGCATTAAAAAAGCCTTGCAGAAGTAGAGATAGGTCAAATCAGAAAAGGAACAAAAAAGAAAATGTTTTTTGGCTCAACTAGAAAATTCAGACAGAGGCTTAGAGTGAGTTGTAGAGACCCCGCGTCTACTGTTCTCTAACCGACGAGACAGCACATGCACTGATAGTCCCGCTATCTTCTGATTTTCAGAGGTAATGTTCTGAGCAGGAGCAGGTACACTACAACAGTAAACAGTGCTTTAAATGGGGGAAAAAAATGCAGGTACTCATCAGATCGAGCTGGGGGCGTGGCAAGGAGGCGGGGCTAGAGGCGGGATTAAGGGTGGGTCTAATGAAAAGCATTTGAAGGGCTCAAGAATGATGACAAATTGCTCTCCTCTGCAATTTATTGTTGATGCCCTTGCATGTATTAAGTTGTACTAGTTGACAGACTATTGAAAGGTAACTATCAGGTTTTCCTTTTCGTCAGAGGCTCCTGTATATTAAACAAAACATTAAAAGGTGCAGAGACTTGTTTTACTGAAAATTAATTAAAGGAAAAAAGCCTACATCCTAAAATGCAACTCTGACCCGCATCAGGTGAAAAGAAGCCATCAGTTGTCAAGCTAGTGATCCTGGGAGAAGAAAGTTATCTGGGGTCTTACAACAGAGCAATACTATTTCACCCTTTCGTTCGCTTTCAGATACTGTGCCACCCAGCAAAATCTAGTCCAAAATTCTGAGGGGCTAGTAAAGGGATGGAGGCACATATAACCATGTACATATGACCACTGATGATGGTGGTCAGCAGTCCTGCTGTAGCCACGGTTTCAGATATGGGAGGCACCCTGTACCCACGTGTTTGATGCTCAAAGCTTCTCTTAGGCCTGCTCCTTCTCCTTAAGTCCAAGGCTTGGCTCCCTCCCTTGGGTGCTTTGGGTTCCCTGGTGCTCCCACTCCTACTGTGTGGCTCACTTTTTTCATGAATACCAGATACAGCCAGCTGTTGTGTCAACTGGTGATGACCAGTCTGGTGCAACTCATAGTGCAGTGGAACCCTACAGATTTCTAAGCTGCTGTAGTGGAAATTGGGAGGGGCAGACATTTGGCACTTCTTGTTCATATCTCTGTACTGCTCACAGCCGCACACTTATGGATGCCTCCACAGCATTGTAGCAGGAAACACTTGCCTGCGATTCCCCGGCTAACCATGATCCATCCTTCTTTTGACTTCTCTGCCTGATCCCTCCGTCCAGTGCGGGGATATGTGTCCTGGCATGTAGTGGTGTGGGTGGTTCTTAACCTCCGTGCCTGGCCTGAGGGGTCTAGCCCTCTGGCCACATCTGAAATGACAACTACATTCTTGGGACAATATTTACAGTAGTCTGTGTACCACTTTGCCAATTCACTAATTTTACATGGATGGAAATCCATTTTCATATTATACTTTTGTCACAAAACAGTAGTGGCAGAGCTCCTAAGCTGGAGTGTTGGGTGTTCATCCAGAAGAAGGCAGCAAATGAAAGATAAACCACACCTAAAATAGATGGTTTTACTTTATTTAGCTGAAAACTGCAGTTATTTTCCCCAGAAAGTTATGTGAATTTGCATTAATTCGCTATAAAAGGAGGTGAAGGGCTGGCTGTAAGCGTCCCTCCCCGAAGGCAGAGAGTCTTTGACATGCAGAAATAAAACAGAATTTCCCCGTTTGTGATTATTGTAGGATGTCAGTAACATTCACTGTTTAGGGACTCTAGTAATTTCTGCATCTGTGGCAGGTAAGTGGATATGGGCCTGTCCCAGTATGGTAAGAGCTCTGCCTCCAGACATCCTTCCTTCCAGATGTCGGTGTCACTCGAAGTCCTGGTCCTCACCCACCTGAATGGAGGCAACTCTCTGCCCATTAGCCTCCTTAACAATATTCAGAAACCCATGAAAGCACCTTAACCACTGTAAAACTTCCCATCAAGGGCTTGTAGAAGTTGGCCAAATCCACCCACACTGAAGGTATTGTATTGTATTGTAATTGCATTTATATAGTGCTTACTACCCCTGACAAGGCGTCGAAGCGCTTTTTCGGTGAGTAGCGCGCTACTCCGGAACCCAAGAAGGATTAGTGTTGAATTAGTATAGTGAAAATGTGAAAGTAATTTGGATGGTGGATAGGTTAGTCAGTTATTTGGATTCAGAAGGATAGCAGAGGGATAGAAGAGGGAAAAAGGTTTACATTTATATAGCGCTTGTTACCCCTGATGGGGTGTTGAAGTGCTTTTGTTTGGAGAGAAGCACTTATCGGGTTTAAAGAACAAAGAAGTACCAAAAAGTGTGACTGAGCATGTGTATGACAGCAAAAAAGCGTACTTGACAATCTGGAATAGGCCTCGTCTCTGAGAAATGCTTGATATCAGACATAAGCATTCTGGAAGCAATTCAAAGTGTGATCTTACATCATAGAAATGAATGAGAAACGTTCACCAAGCCATGGGACGTCATGTCGTGTTTGAATGCTTATATTGTTAACTACATTCAGTATTTGCTGGTAAATGCGCATTTTCAACACCGTGCACATTATTCTTCCCTTTCCTGTTTGCCCCAGTAAGGTCTATACTGTGTTTAAGTATTTTGATAAATCCATTCTTCCTCCAAGTATGCAATCTGAATTCTTATGATTGTTTGTTGAGCCTTTCCTTGTTTAACTATGTTACAAAAAAATGAGTCACATTATGGTAAACTTTATATTAGCTGATAAAAAAAAACACATGACTTAAAAATACCACCCTTCCCTCAAAATTATTTTTCTATTCAGCTGCCGCCCCCGCTTTAGATACCACTTTTTTGGATGACGGGATACTCTCCTACCTCTTCCCTGTGATGTCCCTAGCCCGTACTTACTAGCCCCATGTCCCCTCCGATGCCCCATGTGCCTCTTTACATTTTCTCTTTTTTCAGGTGGTCACGCCACCTTTCATCTTAAATGTTCCCTCGTTCATCTCATCAAATTCCTTCTCTTGCTTTTCTGGGATACCCCTCCCCCATTTAAAATACCAGTCTCTGCCACTGTAGCTGTCGCTCTGTCCTCACACAACAGGCCCCTTCCACCGACCTGTGTCATTCTCGAAAGCCTTGGCTCTTTCTTGGGACACCTACCCACCCCCGACTCTCATCAGATGATCCTGA
This sequence comes from Triturus cristatus, assembly GCF_964204655.1. Taxonomy (NCBI): domain Eukaryota; kingdom Metazoa; phylum Chordata; class Amphibia; order Caudata; family Salamandridae; genus Triturus; species Triturus cristatus. The sequence goes on from NC_140589.1 coordinate 48,491,725, forward strand.
TCTCATCCATCAGGTGCTTTATTTTAAACCCACTGCCCCGCGCCCGCAGTGTATTCTCAAATATCGCTTGCTTGCCCCTTTCTTCTTTTTCAGATAACTCCTCGATTTATTTAGCTGACTGTGCTTATACCCCTTCACTTCTGAAAGCTCTCCTCAGTTGTCCCCTTTTTCACCCGCCAGCTGCTGTGCTATCCTCTCCGTCTTTTTAGCACAGAAGAAAGGGAAAGCCAGAGCAAATTGGGATTTTTAAAGAGCTTCCCTTTCTTCCCGCAGCACAGCTTCTTGGCGGGGGGGGGGGGGGAGGGGGGGGGAGGAGGTCACACCAGAGGCACAACTAGAGTCAAATTTTGTGTGGGGGGGAGTCTGATTCTTCAAGCAAAAGGTAGAGTGGAGGTGCAGGGGCTCTAAGAAGGGGTGAAAAACATCAAAGCCTCGTTAACAAGCAAAAGGTCTTTTAAAGACCTGTGAAGTACTCAGGCGCGGCTGTGTGTGTCCCCGGGAAGCTGTCTCAGCCCGGGCTGCCACACACGAGGGGGGAGGGGCGTGAAGGCCTTTGAGTCCAATGGGCGTTGCGTGCCTGGGTCACACGTTGCTCTGCTTTGGCGCCATGGCGTCACTGCTCTCCTTGTGAAATCACCAATATGTGAGCATGCGCCGCAGTGTAGAAATGCGAAGCATGCTCACATGACTTTGTGTGACAGTGAGTACCGATACTCTATTTAATAACGGAGAAGTGCCGGTACTCTTGGGGGGGAAAAAAAGAAGTGCTGGTACTCAGTACCGGTGAGTTTAAAGCACTGACAGTAAATCAATTGCTATTATGCATTTCATGCATTGTCCCCCTGCTAATCTCATTCTTTCCCTCCAACTGATGAAAACCCCGGTTAAAGCTTTGATTTCCCTAACCAGCCGCGGTCATGCACGTAACAGTGGTGGGGTGGTGGGGCCGGGTGGAGGGGGATTTCGAGGGACGATGAAGAGGGAAAATTAAAAAATAATAAATTTTCCCTCTGCATCGTCCGTCGGAATCCCCTCTACCCGTCCCCACCGCTGTTACCTGCATGGACCGCGGCTGTCTCTAACCCTCATAGTTGACGACCTCCCAGAAACCAATCATCTCTCCCTCAGTTGAATATGTTTATGAGGAGTAGACTTGCCACGTACAAAAGGAGGGGCCTTCTGCTGCCTCTGAGCAGCTCACACTAGCCTGCCCTGGGATATCCCGAACAAACAGCTCATCAGCTGTCTAATTCTCGGCCAAGCCCTGATTCCACTCACTGCCACCAAGCGTATTTATTTTATTTATTTCTTTACTTCATTTATAAAGCGCACGAATCACCCCATAAGGGTATCTCAGCGCTGGAGCCACACAAGTGAACGAGGAGACTGAAATTAGAAAAGAGAAGTTTTCAGCATTTTCCTGAAAGCCAGGTAATCTGTGCATTGTCGCATGCAGAGAGGAAGATCATTCCATAGGCGCGGGGCTAGATGGTAGAAGGCCTTCCCACCTTGTCGAGCCTTTTTAACGCGAGGGACCGTGATAAGGGCTTTGTCTCCTGAGCGAAGGGCTCTAAGAGGAACATAGTTGACAAATTTGGCATTAAGATAGCTAGGGCCTAATCTGTTTATGGCTTTGAATGCCAAGCAGCATATCTTGAAGTGGATCCTTTTACGAATGGGTAACCAATGCAATTTCTGCAGAAAGGGGAGGGAGGCTGTTCTAGAGGGGGCATTGTCAACTAACCGGGCCGCTGTGTTTTGGATAACCTGTAATCTGTGTATGTCCTTTTCATTGGCTGAGATCATCAGCGCGTTACAGTAGTCTAGGCGGCTCAAAATAAGTGCCTGTACCAGAGTTTTCCTCGAGGACATAAGTAGAAATGGGAAGACTCTTCTGGGCATGCTAAGGTTATGGAAACAAGCTCCAATAGTGGAGGAGACATGGTCTCTCAGAGTAAGTTTTTGGTCAAGTCTAACTCCAAGGTTTTGTACCACAGGTTTAGGGCAAGGGGTGGGACCTAGTTCCTTAGGCCACCAACTGGGCGACCACATCACGGTAGCATCACCAAATAGCATTATTTCGGATTTGGTAGCGTTAAGTTGGAGAAAATTCAAGTTCATCCATTCAGCTACAGATTTCATACCTGCGCTAAAGATGGCTTGAATGTTCGGGCAGGATTTATCAAATGAAAGGAGTAGCTGGGTGTCATCGGCGTATGATATAGGAATGAACCCCAGTTTTCTCAACAATCTAGCTCCTTCTCTCTCCACTGTTGCCCTACCCTCTCCTGCTCTTTTACAAGAAGCACTTCCCACACAGTAGTACTGTGGTGTGTCAGGTAGTGCTAAGGTATTGTGTGGTTTTTTTTTTAGGTCCAAAAATATGTTTGCTATTAACTCATTTTTTTCATATTGGCGATGGCCCAGTAGCTCCCCCAACAAAAAGTTTCATAAAAAAGAATGACAAGACAAATCAAGCATTGGCAAAGTCAAAAGGCTGGGGTCCAATGCCAGGTCTGTTGGCTTTGCCAATGCTTGTTATGTGTTGTACTTTGTTCGTGTTGCAACCTTGGAATCCATGGAAACCTGTTCCTTTAATGTACAAATACATGGTGACCTTTGCTTCATGCAGCACTTCCTACAGGAGATTTATGTGGCCCTCTCATTGACAAACATATAAATCTAAGGATGAAAACCTGTGATTTTATGCCATGTAGGGTAAACACAGATTTTTGCAAAAGTTACATTACTAGCACATATACCCAATTTAGGCCTTGGCAACATTTTCATTACACAGGACCCGATTCACAAAGGGACTTACGACTCATAAAGCTACTAGTGCGGCATCTCTGTACTCGGGGCGGAGTCTCTGACCTCGGGGCGGAGTCTCTGACTTCGGGGCGGAATCTCCGCATTGAGCACTGCAGTGCGGAGATTCCACCCGAGTGCCAATATTCTGCACTGGTAACTTTACGAGTTGTAAGTGCCTTTGTGAATCTGGCCCACAGTTGAAATCTTGTGAAACTCACACATTTTGAGCTAAGCAAACTAGGCAAAATTGCTTGCCATTGAATGAGTATGAAATTTCACATAATTCTTGCCTGCAAGCCACTAGTCTGAACATAAAATGTCTTACAAGGAATAGAAAAACCACAGTCGCAAGACATTTCCTCCCCTAACCAGTTTCCTACTGGCATCACGTGTTGCTTCTGTGTATACAGCATGGCCTCATGTCCAATTTTCATGTGAGACACGACCTGGTATTTGCAAACATTCATGTATTTTTAAAAGAAAATTGAATTTTGCTCACTGCAACCCACATGTACCATGCATATTATGTGTAGTAAATAAAACACTAAGCCAGAATGTAAATTTTCTTTGTACAATTCAAGTTAAAATAGCGCCACATATTATGAATGCTCTTGCACCGCTGACAAAAGATGTAGACGAATGCCAAGGTTTCAATTCTAATGTTGTTACCGGGATTACGTTTAGTCTTACGGTGGTTTGAACATGTTTTTCCTTAACACGAGAAAATGCCATGCACAAATGTGTTTCTGGTAGCCATTGTTGTTCTATCGTCTGCATTGTTCGTTTCAGGGGCACACATGATAGAACGCAATGTCCTTGCTTTATTATGTGCTCATAGGAGACAACTCTTTTGCCCAGACGAAGATATTTTTCTGCATCTCTGGCAGAATGAAATAAGGCTGGTGTTTTAGTATTTAAACAGCATCAATTTTGAATTTCGGTGACAGGCACTTCACACCGAAGTTATTATGGCAGCTCCTGAGAGCTGTGACTTGGACGCAGCTCTGTAGGCCCCGACATTCATTCTAAGAAGGAAGATAGCTGCACAGGCAGATGTATGCAGAGTTGCACACTGAGACAGAGTGCATTCTTTAATGCACTGATGCCAGCTTCCTGAGACATTACACCAAGGTATGGGGTTAGATCATTCCAATAGGGTCTGGCAGAAGTGTACTCACACAACGCTCTCACTAGTGTAGGGATATTAGTGATAGATAGGAGTAACATTAGGACAATTAACATGGCTGAATTTGTGTGTTTTTCACCATTCTAATAATGCTTATAACAATGATGTGTGTCATCGATCTAATGATTGCAGTACATGTTTTAGTTACAAGTATTAGGTCATTTAATAAACATTTGAAAATGTATTATTGTCGCTTTGTGAAACCTTGAGTATGCAAAAGTGGTAAACGAAAGGGTCTGTTTCCATGAATTCCTTGGGAATAAGGGTGGTCATGTTCGAGGTTGCCGACAACATGTATCACTCTGGAGGTTTAGGAGTTTAGATGCGGTACTGTCAGCTAGCCGAACCAACATTTACTGATGATAGAAAAAGACTCAGTCCCTATTTTAGGAAGTCTTGTTGCTCTCATACACAGCCCTACTAAACTCATAGGGAACCGCACAACAACATCGCATGCACTTTTCTTTATCTTTGGAAAGCACACACCTCCTCAGACTATTTCTTTAATCTAACCATTGCTTGCTTTACCATAAATTCATAAAGACCGTACCTTCCTTCATCTGCCTTTTATTGTAACTAGAGATGGGCGATAGCTGCATAATTTGCATTCTTATAGTTGCACAACTGTTTGTGAAAATTACACAAATGTAGGCAAGATACAAAAACAGCATTTACCACTCCATTATAGTGCGTAATGAGTCTTCTTGTCCAGTTTGGATGTAAGAATGAATTTTGCGCCAAACATATAGCCCAGAAATGCAGCAGCTGCTCGCTGGTTGTGTGCAGTGTTCCTCTGGCCTCTTGCTACAGTTGTACCATGAACAGGGCTTAATTACATGCCATGCTGCACGAGCATCATTACGGGAACTATGCATAACACGAGGAACTCGAAATGTTGTGAGGTAACCCCCGCGTAAAGCACATTTCACCCGGGCTCAGTTGTAATGGGAGCATGGCACAAGACATTTGATGTTACTTGGCAACTGGGGTCCCTGTCCCTTTAAATCTACCGCTGTACACCTCATATAAGTGAAACCACGAGACGCAATGAACAACAATGTCAGCGAAACCAAAACTGGCTCTCCGAGTTCTACCTTTGGTCCGTCTGTCTGCCCCAGCCCAGCCAGCCCCTCATCCAGCTGCTGATTGGGAAGGGGCTGAAGCCCTTTCAGCCCAATGGGCGATGCACCTTTGATATGGCATGAAGTGAAATATAACAACGGCAAAGGAAGTCTGTTGAGGACTATTTGTGGAACGTGGATGTCCAACACTTGAGGACAGAACAGAGAAGAGGCCGATCTTGACTAGTAATACCCTACTCGCCCTTTAAGTGCTGGGGCTCCCTCAACCGTTCCCAGCACTGAGCACTCTTCTGGCATTTGAGAGAGTTTGTGCTTAACCCTTCGTAACCTTTCCCAGAAATGATTTCCAGGTCACATTTGCACCATTTTCCACATGTTAAGGGATGAGATACTGTGGAGGGGCCTCAGAAAATAGATAAAATATGGCAAAAAAGTGTGGGTTAAACAAATACAGAAAAAAAAGTGTTGTGCAAGAAAGTGCATGAACAAATAGACTGTTGTCCTAATATGGCCCTGTTACAGATTCTTGCAGGCACAGGAGTGCAACCACTGTTATGGTACTTTTGTAAGTGGGGGAGGGGGGTCTTTTTTCCTGCATGTATGCACGTATGTTGGTGGTATGTACATGGTATAGCTCATAGCTAGCCAAATTAAGCAGAGCACTAAAAAGGTCAAAGGCAAGGACACACTGAGCATGTATTGTGATAGGTAGCTGGTTTGTGGACTTAAGTGGTCTTTAAACAGATGCCCTTCCAACTCTTTCTTGAGCTGGAGCAGGGTTGGCGCAGTCCTGATGGATATGGGGAGGGGTTTCCAGACCCTGAGTGCTGAGATAGAGATGGTCTATTCACCTGTTTTTCTTCTTTTTTACACTCCTGTGAGTACAGCCTGGTGACTCCCGGCTTCAGGTGTGCCGAGAGGGTTCTCACCTCATGGCCATAGTGAGGTGTTTCCAGATCCTGAGTGCTGAGATAGAAATGGTCTATTCACCTGTTTTTCTTCTTTTTTACACTCCTGTGAGTACAGCCTGGTGACTCCCGGCTTCAGGTGTGCCGAGAGGGTTCTCACCTCATGGCCATAGTGAAGGGTTTCCAGATCCTGAGTGCTGAGATAGAAATGGTCTATGTACCTGTTTTTCTTCTTTTTTACACTCCTGTGAGTACAGCCTGGTGACTCACGGCTTCAGGTGTGCCGAGAGGGTTCTCCCCTCATGGCCATAGTGAGGTGTTTCCAGATCCTGAGAGCTGAGATAGAGATGGTCTATTCACCTGTTTTTCTTCTTTTTCACACTCCTGTGAGTACAGCCTGGTGACTCACGGCTTTAGGTGTGCTGAGAGGGTTCTCCCCTCATGGCCATAGTGAAGTGTTTCCAGACGCTGAGTGCTGAGATAGAAATGGTCTATGTACCTGTTTTTCTTCTTTTTTACACTTCTGTGAGTACAGCCTGGTGACTCCCGGCTTCAGGTGTGCTGAGAGGGTTCTCACCTCATGGCCATAGTGAGGTGTTTCCAGACCCTGAGTGCTGAGATAGAGATGGTCTATGTGCCTGTTTTTCTTCTTTTTTACACTCCTGTGAGTACAGCCTGGTGACTCCCGGCTTCAGGTGTGCTGAGAGGGTTCTCCTCTCATGGCCATAGTGAAGGGTTTCCAGATCCTGAGTGCTGAGATAGAGATGGTCTATGTACCTGTTTTTCTTCTTTTTTAAACTCCTGTGAGTACAGCCTGGTGACTCACGGCTTCAGGTGTGCTGGGAGGGTTCTCCCCTTATGGCCATAGTGAGGTGTTTCCAGATCCTGAGTGTTGAGATAGAAATGGTCTATTCACCTGTTTTTCTTCTTTTTCACACTCCTGTGAGTACAGCCTGGTGACTCCCGGCTTCAGGTGTGCTGAGAGGGTTCTCCCCTCATGGCCATAGTGAGGTGTTTCCAGATCCTGAGTGCTGAGATAGAAATGGTCTATTCACCTGTTTTTCTTCTTTTTTACACTCCTGTGAGTACAGCCTGGTGACTCCCGGCTTCAGGTGTGCCGAGAGGGTTCTCCTCTCATGGCCATAGTGAAGGGTTTCCAGATCCTGAGTGCTGAGATAGAAATGGTCTTTTTACCTGTTTTTCTTGTTTTTTACACTTCTGTGAGTACAGCCTGGTGACTCCCGGCTTCAGGTGTGCCGAGAGGGTTCTCCTCTCATGGCCATAGTGAAGGGTTTCCAGATCCTGAGTGTTGAGATAGAAATGGTCTATGTACCTGTTTTTCTTCTTTTTTACACTCCTGTGAGTACAGCCTGGTGACTCACGGCTTCAGGTGTGCTGAGAGGGTTCTCCCCTTATGGCCATAGTGAGGTGTTTCCAGATCCTGAGTGCTGAGATAGAAATGGTCTATTCACCTGTTTTTCTTCTTTTTCACACTCCTGTGAGTACAGCCTGGTGACTCCCGGCTTCAGGTGTGCTGAGAGGGTTCTCCCCTCATGGCCATAGTGAAGGGTTTCCAGATCCTGAGTGTTGAGATAGAAATGGTCTATGTACCTGTTTTTCTTCTTTTTTACACTCTTGTGAGTACAGCCTGATGACTCCCGGCTTCAGGTGTGCTGAGAGGGTTCTCCCCTCATGGCCATAGTGAGGTGTTTCCAGATCCTGAGTGTTGAGATAGAAATGGTCTATTCACCTGTTTTTCTTCTTTTTTACACTCCTGTGAGTACAGCCTGGTGACTCCCAGCTTCAGGTGTGCTGAGAGGGTTCTCCCCTCATGGCCATAGTGAGGTGTTTCCAGATCCTGAGTGCTGAGATAGAAATGGTCTATGTACCTGTTTTTCTTCTTTTTTACACTTCTGTGAGTGCAGCCTGGTGACTCCCGGCTTTAGGTGTGCCGAGAGGGTTCTCCCCTCATGGCCATAGTGAGGTGTTTCCAGATCCTGAGTGCTGAGATAGAAATGGTCTATTCACCTGTTTTCCTTCTTTTTTACACTTCTGTGAGTGCAGCCTGGTGACTCACGGCTTCAGGTGTGCTGGGAGGGTTCTCCCCTTATGGCCATAGTGAAGGGTTTCCAGATCCTGAGTGCTGAGATAAAAATGGTCTATTCACCTGTTTTCCTTCTTTTTTACACTTCTGTGAGTGCAGCCTGGTGACTCACGGCTTCAGGTGTGCTGGGAGGGTTCTCCCCTTATGGCCATAGTGAGGTGTTTCCAGATCCTGAGAGCTGAGATAGAAATGGTCTATGTACCTGTTTTTCTTCTTTTTTACACTGCTGTGAGTACAGCCTGGTGACTCCCGGCTTCAGGTGTGCTGAGAGGGTTCTCCCCTCATGGCCATAGTGAGGTGTTTCCAGACCCTGAGTGCTGAGATAGAGATGGTCTATGTACCTGTTTTTCTTCTTTTTTACACTCCTGTGAGTACAGCCTGGTGACTCATGGCTTCAGGTGTGCCGAGAGGGTTCTCCCCTCATGGCCATAGTGAGGTGTTTCCAGATCCTGAGAGCTGAGATAGAGATGGTCTATTCACCTGTTTTTCTTCTTTTTTACAGTCCTGTGAGTACAGCCTGGTGACTCCCAGCTTCAGGTGTGCTGAGAGGGTTCTCCCCTCATGGCCATAGTGAGGTGTTTCCAGATCCTGAGTGTTGAGATAGAAATGGTCTATGTACCTGTTTTTCTTCTTTTTTACACTCCTGTGAGTACAGCCTGGTGACTCACGGCTTCAGGTGTGCTGAGAGGGTTCTCCCCTTATGGCCATAGTGAGGTGTTTCCAGATCCTGAGTGTTGAGATAGAAATGGTCTATTCACCTGTTTTTCTTCTTTTTCACACTCCTGTGAGTACAGCCTGGTGACTCCCGGCTTCAGGTGTGCTGAGAGTGTTCTCCCCTTATGGCCATGGTGAGGTGTTTCCAGATCCTGAGGGCTGAGATAGAAATGGTCTATTCACCTGTTTTTCTTCTTTTTCACACTCCTGTGAGTACAGCCTGGTGACTCCCGGCTTCAGGTGTGCTGAGAGGGTTCTCCCCTTATGGCCATAGTGAGGTGTTTCCAGATCCTGAGTGTTGAGATAGAAATGGTCTATTCACCTGTTTTTCTTCTTTTTCACACTCCTGTGAGTACAGCCTGGTGACTCCCGGCTTCAGGTGTGCTGAGAGGGTTCTCCCCTTATGGCCATAGTGAGGTGTTTCCAGATCCTGAGTGTTGAGATAGAAATGGTCTATTCACCTGTTTTTCTTCTTTTTCACACTCCTGTGAGTACAGCCTGGTGACTCCCGGCTTCAGGTGTGCTGAGAGGGTTCTCACCTCATGGCCATAGTGAGGTGTTTCCAGACCCTGAGTGCTGAGATAGAGATGGTCTATGTGCCTGTTTTTCTTCTTTTTTACACTCCTGTGAGTACAGCCTGGTGACTCCCGGCTTCAGGTGTGCCGAGAGGGTTCTCCTCTCATGGCCATAGTGAAGGGTTTCCAGATCCTGAGTGCTGAGATAGAAATGGTCTTTTTACCTGTTTTTCTTCTTTTTTACACTCCTGTGAGTACAGCCTGGTGACTCACGGCTTCAGGTGTGCTGAGAGGGTTCTCCCCTTATGGCCATAGTGAGGTGTTTCCAGATCCTGAGTGCTGAGATAGAAATGGTCTATGTACCTGTTTTTCTTCTTTTTTACACTTCTGTGAGTGCAGCCTGGTGACTCCCGGCTTTAGGTGTGCCGAGAGGGTTCTCCCCTCATGGCCATAGTGAGGTGTTTCCAGATCCTGAGTGCTGAGATAGAAATGGTCTATTCACCTGTTTTCCTTCTTTTTTACACTTCTGTGAGTGCAGCCTGGTGACTCACGGCTTCAGGTGTGCTGGGAGGGTTCTCCCCTTATGGCCATAGTGAAGGGTTTCCAGATCCTGAGTGCTGAGATAGAAATGGTCTATTCACCTGTTTTCCTTCTTTTTTACACTTCTGTGAGTGCAGCCTGGTGACTCACGGCTTCAGGTGTGCTGGGAGGGTTCTCCCCTTATGGCCATAGTGAGGTGTTTCCAGATCCTGAGAGCTGAGATAGAAATGGTCTATGTACCTGTTTTTCTTCTTTTTTACACTGCTGTGAGTACAGCCTGGTGACTCCCGGCTTCAGGTGTGCTGAGAGGGTTCTCCCCTCATGGCCATAGTGAGGTGTTTCCAGACCCTGAGTGCTGAGATAGAGATGGTCTATGTACCTGTTTTTCTTCTTTTTTACACTCCTGTGAGTACAGCCTGGTGACTCATGGCTTCAGGTGTGCCGAGAGGGTTCTCCCCTCATGGCCATAGTGAGGTGTTTCCAGATCCTGAGAGCTGAGATAGAGATGGTCTATTCACCTGTTTTTCTTCTTTTTTACAGTCCTGTGAGTACAGCCTGGTGACTCCCAGCTTCAGGTGTGCTGAGAGGGTTCTCCCCTCATGGCCATAGTGAGGTGTTTCCAGATCCTGAGTGTTGAGATAGAAATGGTCTATGTACCTGTTTTTCTTCTTTTTTACACTCCTGTGAGTACAGCCTGGTGACTCACGGCTTCAGGTGTGCTGAGAGGGTTCTCCCCTTATGGCCATAGTGAGGTGTTTCCAGATCCTGAGTGTTGAGATAGAAATGGTCTATTCACCTGTTTTTCTTCTTTTTCACACTCCTGTGAGTACAGCCTGGTGACTCCCGGCTTCAGGTGTGCTGAGAGTGTTCTCCCCTTATGGCCATGGTGAGGTGTTTCCAGATCCTGAGGGCTGAGATAGAAATGGTCTATTCACCTGTTTTTCTTCTTTTTCACACTCCTGTGAGTACAGCCTGGTGACTCCCGGCTTCAGGTGTGCTGAGAGGGTTCTCCCCTTATGGCCATAGTGAGGTGTTTCCAGATCCTGAGTGTTGAGATAGAAATGGTCTATTCACCTGTTTTTCTTCTTTTTCACACTCCTGTGAGTACAGCCTGGTGACTCCCGGCTTCAGGTGTGCTGAGAGGGTTCTCCCCTTATGGCCATAGTGAGGTGTTTCCAGATCCTGAGTGCTGAGATAGAAATGGTCTATTCACCTGTTTTTCTTCTTTTTCACACTCCTGTGAGTACAGCCTGGTGACTCCCGGCTTCAGGTGTGCTGAGAGGGTTCTCACCTCATGGCCATAGTGAGGTGTTTCCAGACCCTGAGTGCTGAGATAGAGATGGTCTATGTGCCTGTTTTTCTTCTTTTTTACACTCCTGTGAGTACAGCCTGGTGACTCCCGGCTTCAGGTGTGCCGAGAGGGTTCTCCTCTCATGGCCATAGTGAAGGGTTTCCAGATCCTGAGTGCTGAGATAGAAATGGTCTATTCACCTGTTTTTCTTCTTTTTCACACTCCTGTGAGTACAGCCTGGTGACTCCCGGCTTCAGGTGTGCCGAGAGGGTTCTCCTATCATGGCCATAGTGAAGTGTTTCCAGATCCCGGGTACATGGATGGAAAAGGCAGGTTGCCTTGTGTTTTTCCTTTATTACACTTCTTTGTCTACAGTCTGATGGTGTCCAGGCTGCAGATGAATCGCGACCCACCAAAGGTAGTGAGCCTGTCAGCCTGACAGGCAGGGGCGAAGGACGCCCTTTAGGGGGCCTAGTATTGAGCCTTGGAGGCATGAAGAGGGGTGTTTCCAGAACATGGGCTTCGACAGCAGTTCTGTAGTCACTTTCTGGGGGTAACGGTTTTACTTTCTTCACCTGAAAGAGCTGATACCAGGCACTTTTTGTTTTCTTGGCAATATGTTTCTTCAGGACGAGGCGGGTGTCCAGGGTGATGCCAGGTAAGCTGGGCCTATGGGAGAAAGTTGGGGTTCAAAGCTGTCAAGGTTCATGTCATTCCTATTTTTGCAGTTTGTGGAGAAAAAGATGTGAAATTCACGTCTAGTCTATCCAATTTGTAACGCTTCATACATTGTAGAATCAAAAACAAATCTCTGCTCTTGATGGCTGGCGAGATATCTGTTGTCAACACTGGGATAGACCAGTGGCACAGTCCTGTTTGTTTGTGGACTATTCACACAGGCATTTTAACACCTCAAATATTTGAGCCCAGTAAGTGAGATGGGAGTTCATATGTGTGCCCTGAAATGAGGGGGCTGATGGGTGTCAAGTCTCCCTCAAAAATAGTTCAGCGCAAACAATTATTAATGATGCAAAAACACCCCCCACTCAGCTCCATCACTCAGATTCACTCACAAACAACTGCATCTCTGACTGAGCCATTACCCTGTCTATGAGGATCGAGGTGGAATGAATCTTGACCAGGGCAGGGCGTCAAGACCAGAATTTCATCTTATTTCTGTTACTGACATTTTCACATTAGTTTACTATTAAGAAAGAAATCTGCAATATTGAAACACAAATCTTAATATTCGGCACACACACCCTTGCATCTTGCATCTTTACCCTGCAGTGATGTAAAACAGAGCAGTGTGTCAGATAGACACATCCCTCTGAAACTGCAGACATGGAGCAGATGTGTTTCTGTCGCTGCCAGATCCGAAACTGTCATGGAGCATAAATGAAGAAGCTGTTTGAAGGAACAATCGATGTGAGGCTCTATTTTCAAAGCTTACACTGACAAGCAGGGAGAATATGTTTATTGTTTGCACTCAGATAGAGAAACACTCGAATCTTTCCAGTTACTGCTTCTTTTTGTGTTTACCCGACTTGTATTGAATTGCTCCTAATATATGTTTGCAACAAATATTTCACATTTTTGATGTGTTTAATTTTGCACTAGAAGACTTATTTTTATTCTTCATGCTTGCAAACATGCTGAATCTTTCATATGAAAGAGCTACGCACCAAGGGTTTAAGTGGTATGTGGGAAAGGTAATAGAGCGACCTGTATTATATGGGATAAAGTACCCCCTGGTAGTTTATCTCACACACACACACCACACCCACACACACCAGAATGCAATGTATAAAACCAGGAATTGAAGTAAACATCCTATGTGTCCAGGGACAGCTTCTGATCTCAGTATTGTGGGTGGAAATGCAAAGTTCTGAGCAAACAAGGTATATTAGGTCATAGAGATGTTCTGGAACACTCAACACATGACAGAAAACAGACTATTTTCAAGCACAGCATTTTCGTGGAGAATGCAACATAATGGCAAAAAGGGGCAACCGCAAAACATTTGTTCAAAATGCGCAAAAACAAAGCAGTACTTTTTAAAGTGCATACATGCATTAACCTAACTACAATGTAAATTGGCATGTACAGACATAAGACCAGACCTACTGATACCAAGGCACACACCACACAAAAACTAACAACAATCACCAACTGAACCACAAGATGTGGATGAAGACAGGCCAACATGTGCCAGGTATATGTGTGCCTTCACATACACACCCACATGCACTCCCAAAATCAAGCAATACTAGACTTTCACATCACAGATCGAATAATGCAGCATTCTGTGATATCCAGACTTTCCTTGTAGGGTAGAAAACCAGACTGTAAAAGTGCCAGGGCTAGGTGAAGACATGCCCATTCCATCCCTGGTGTCTTTGTTGCAAACAGACAAGGTACGAATGACAGTGGACAGCAGGACCAGTGTGACACGCTCGACACATCACTAATTGCAACACTAGCCCTGGCACTAATGTTTCTTATGAAGCTGGTAGGTTCAACAGAATCAAACACACATTTCATAATAAACTGCATTTTATTCTGTGTGCCCAGGGCCAGGCCAGGGAGCGGTATGGGAAGGGGGCACCCACCGAAGTCTTCAGGGCTTTACTGAAGCACAGAAAGGAAGCCAACCCTTCAGCTCGGCCTTTGGATGTTGTTAGCAAGGTCTTCGCACCTTTCTTCCAAGAACACTGCACGCCTCTCCTATTTTATTGAGTTTTTTTCATATTTGGAAAGAGATAAAGTACAGCCTGACACAGTTCTATCAATGTCCATGCATCTCTCACTCAATGACACAAACAGTCTCTGGACTGCACTCACCGCTCGCAATCATCTTCATGAACCCCCTTTGCTTCACTGCAGGCAGCTCCTGGCCTGGTCCGGGTGCAAGGCGCTGCCTGCTAGCAATTCATGACTAACTGCAAACACGGGTCCAGGGTGAGCCATGCCGCCCTCCTACCCAAAGAAGGCTGGCACCGAGTGGCTGTGCCTGGTTCTAGTGACTTCATGTCACTGTTGTAGGATGTGGTCACAAGTGCTGACCTGCTCAGATCAGGAAGAAAGGCCCTTGGCCCTTGCCTTCATAATATCTCAAATACAAATACCTTCTAACACTCCTAGTACAAATAGAAAGGACCGCGCCCCTCTTCCTATAGAACTAACGGGGACTTGGACATTTCAGAGCCCATTCACAAAGTTACAACTCACTACACAGAGAAGAACTACACAAACACAAAATTATTAGTTGCAAGGTAATAGAATCGTGACAAAGAAAAAGTTATATCCCTCCCTATCTAAAACCCAAGGGTATTTGTCAGAAGGAAAAAAACATTCTTTTAATACTGCCCTCACACACTTTACAGTGTCATGCTTCATCATAGGGCCGCGTCGAACGCCCCCGTGCAGACCAACACAGAGGGCGGAGCGCAATGTTTTAAAGAATGAAGTATGTAGTGGTGAGGTTACAGAAAGACGGAAAGTGTCAACAAAGAACACGAATAGTGACAACAAAAACAAAACAAGGAAAATATTCCCTAAAGAAGGGACCACAAAAGTGCAGACATATACACTAAGACTGCCTAAGAGGGGACTGTCTTCAATTTTATTCCTGTCACCCCCTGGCAGGATTAAAAGTAATCTATCGGGATAGTTAGGGGAGGTAAAGACCCCTAAATCCCTGCTGCTTTGACCAACATGTTTCTGCCACCATCAAACGCTCATGTGAGTCGTACTGGCATTCATCAGGGTGTTGGTCCCTTTATTTTCTGGTCTAACCCCTATTTGGGGATTCTTTACCTTCTATCGACAAACAGCTGCTACTGTTTTCGTTCCTGTACTCTGGATAATTTTTCGAGAGCGAACAAATTTCTGAAAAAGAGTAGAACATATTCTTTATCGTTCTACTCCTCTCCTAAACCTTCCTTAAAAATAACTTTCCTCTGCACTTTTTTAACCACACAATACCATGTCACCCAGGATTCTACACCACTCTACAACCCTAAGTGGCTACGACACAGGCCGAGAAAACAGATGTCAAATACACCCGTGATGTAAGAAACAAAGTTGTTTTACACCAAACCAACTCCAAACCACATCCGGACGCACGTCCGTGGTAGTAAAGTGCCATGCTACTAATTACTTACACCCCATAGCACATGTTAATACCATTAGTGTGAAACAAAGAAAGACTTACAAGGGTTTATTGGAAATTCTCCAAACCCGGGACCGTTGAGGGACCGTGGTCCTATAGTCACACTCTGTTAACCAAACGAACAGGAGGGAATATGCAGAGCCATCATTGAATCAATTCTACCTCCCATTCTGTCAAAGTTTATCGCAATTGTTTTACTATCACGCTCCATATACTATTGTTACTTACTACTTCAAAGACACACGGCACTAATAGTCCTCACATCGGTCCTCCGTCGATATTGACGGGACAGAATTACCTTCCCTTTAAAAGTGGCGCGTGAACCGCCTCATCCGGTAACCGCTCTCTGACCGCAATGTTGTTTCGTACTTCCAGCCAACAAGAAATGGGCGAAAGCAAAGACGGACATCTCACAGGTGTGAGTCTTGTTGTAAGGAACATACCCGCAGACATCTTAGAAGTACTGAATCCCCACCGATCAACAGAGAATCTTAGAAGTGCTAAATCCCCAACGGTCAACAAGGAGTCTCTGTAAATGTTTATATTCAAACACTCAGACACACCTTATTTGTCCGTATCTAATCTGTTGGATTGAGTTAAAAACCTCGAACAACCTTTTGGTCACCTCAACAAAAAACGAACCTAAAACACCTACTAGTGTGTCATTTATTCTTGTATACACTCACATCGGATAGGGAGATCAGTGGGAAAGACAATGACTTACACAAGACCATCTGATCCCACAGTGATTAAGTGCCAAGACGGTCGACCAAACCATGACTTCTTACCGATACAAATCCATCTTCTAACCGCATTACTATACATGATCTTAAACTCGGCAGCGTTAGAGATATTTAAAGTCACATTGTGTTCATTCAATTCACATCATTTTTTACCTAGCCCATACAGATGGAACCATGGGATAGAGTTGTTTAAATCCCTCATACTGCTTTTAAGTCTGTTGACCCACCGTTGTTCTCTGACAAACAGGAAACTGGCAATATCTACT
Organism: Triturus cristatus; assembly: GCF_964204655.1. Classification (NCBI taxonomy): domain Eukaryota; kingdom Metazoa; phylum Chordata; class Amphibia; order Caudata; family Salamandridae; genus Triturus; species Triturus cristatus. Next base: position 48,508,059 of record NC_140589.1, read on the forward strand.
GTATTAGGTGGTATAAAGGGTTTATCTAACACTGTCCACCTAAGATCTTGTTCATTGTGTTTTTTTTCGTGGAAATGAGCTGTTAGTTTTGTATTTGTTTTTCCGCATCGTATTGTACTAAGATGTTCCAAAATGCGAGTTTTTACTCGGCGCGTGGTCATTCCGACATACAATAAGTTACACGGACACCGTACCAGATAAATGACATTCTCAGTGTTGCATGTGGTATGTTTTCTCTGCTCCCAAGGGTGGTTAGTCCCAATATCCACCTTTTTTCCATTCAAAGACAAGGGACATGCCCTACAGGAGCCACAAGCATAGTGTCCCATAACAGGAGGCAAAAAGTGTTCTTGATGACAAACACTATTGCCAACCACCGATGATCTCGGGCGTGTATTGACCACAGTGTCTTTTATACTTGCACTTTTTTTTAAAGAAAATAGTGGGAGATGTTGTTCTAACCCATTAGAGTTCAAGATCCTCCAGTTCTTCTGTATTATCTTTTTCATGTGGTTAGATGCTATGTTAAACGTCGTGACACAAATACTGCTCTCAACTCTTTCTTACTCTTGTGTTGTTAGGAGGGATTCCCTGTTGCAATTTCTTGCTCTCTTTTGTGCCTTAGTAATTACTTTCTCAGGATAATCTCTGTGCTTCAATTTTTCACTGAGGACACTGGCCTCTTTTTTGTAATCCCCAATAGAGGAACAGTTCCTACGCAAACGCAGGAACTGTCCATATGGCAAATTTTCTTAATGAGCGAGGATGGAAACTCTGAAAGGATAGCAAATTGTTCCTGTCCGTAGGTTTATGGAAAACACTACTCGCTAAACCTCCATTTTCTGCTCTAATCCAAAGGTCCAGGAAAGGTAGAGCCTCATTTGTAAGTGTGCTAGTAAAAAATAAAAATGTATTTTTATGATTTAACCAATCCATAAAGGTGTCTGCCAAGTCTCTGCTACCTCTCCAGATGATGAGCACATCATCGATGTACCTGCGCCATACCCTAATATGTTCTAAAAAGGGGTTGGCTGTCGTGAATACCGTCTCATTCTCAAAATTTGAGACATAAAGGCATGCCAAACTTGGGGTGCAGGAACTCCCCATGGAAGTTCCATGGGTTTGTAGGTAGAAGCGGTCTTCAAACTTAAAAAAGTTTTTTGTTAGAGCCAGTTCCAAAAGGCTCAGGATGAACGCCCGTGGTGTGTTGTAATTCCATTCCTCAGCGAAGAGTATGTACTCAATAACCCTTAGTGTTTCTTGCTGGGGAATGTTCGTATACAACGACTCAATATCGAGTCCCATCATCAAGTCTTTCTCAGGATCAAATTCCAAGTCTTTTATCAGATTTAAAACCTCTCTTGTATCTTTGAGGTAGGTAGGCATTTTTTGGACAAGAGGGCGTAGAAAGACGTCACAGAATTTGGACAGAGGTTCTAATATCGAGTTGGTGCCTGACACTATCGGCCGTCCAGGAAGGGGCCGTGTTGGTTTCTGCACCTTGGGCAAGATGTAAAAGTACGGCACAGTGGGGTGTGATTTACAGAGGAAGGCAGCTTCCTTTTGACTGATCCAGTCGTTTCAAACTGCCTCTTCTACGTATGTACTGATCATAACTCGTAGTTCCTTCGTTGGATCTTCAGGCAGAATTGCATAATTTCTTCTGTCACCCAAAAGACGGAGACATTCCGTGTTATACACATTTCTGTCCAAGATCACTATCGCCCCACCCTTGTCGGCAGGTTTTATTGTAAGTGTAGGGTCATCCCTTAATTCATTAAGGGCTTCTCTCTCAGTTCTGGAGAGATTCGAGAATGATTTAATCTTCTCGGAGGTTTCCAGCAGTTCAACCTCCCTCAATACTGCTTGTTCGAAAACCCCCACCTCTGGGGGTAATTGTCCTACACTAGGTACAAAGGTCGAGTGATTTTTTAGCCCTGTGTCATCCCCTTTATCTTGTACCTCTTTGTCCTCAAAAAAAACTTTCAGACGCACACTCCGAAAGAAACCAGCTAATTCACATTTGAGTTTGAAAGAATCTAACTGGTTTGTAGGGACAAAACCCAGTCCCTTTGAAAGGACACTTTCTTGTGTCTCTGTTAATGTCCTGCTACTTAAATTCATCACTAGGTGTGTTCCCTGCTGGTACTCAGTTCCGCCTCTCGTGCCATGCTGCGTGTTATCCGCTGGTTCATGTCCTCCCATTGAACCCGCTGGGTTTTCTGTGACTTCTGCCTCCCTCTCCCCCTCCCCCTGCCTCTCTCTAAAAAACGGTGGGTACTCATTTGGGAAGAATTGGGGCAGGCCCATAGGTGGATACATGGGAGGCCATCCGAATCCCATCTGAGGTAGTGGATGGTAAGGACGCGAGTACCCCCTTGACCAGCCTCTACCCCTAAATCTTGGTCGATAATCCGCATCACTGCTTTCACTACCAGAACTAGATGTATCTGTGTGAATTTGTGTGGGTTTCTTTTGCAGACTTTGATTTTCCTTCAGTTTGATATATTCATCATTTATATAAGGATACACCTTCTCTCTTGAAAATTTTTTTAGGTCTTTTTGTAACTTGTGCACCTTTGAATTCATGAGATAATCCTTATGCTCATTTACTGTTTTGGTCGTCTCTTCAAGTTTTTTCTTAAACACAGAGATCTGTATTAATGTTTTTAAGTTATCCTCACTAGTCTGGATTTTTATCAGAAGATCGTCAGAGATTTTTTTCGCCGTATCTATGATTAAGATGAGCCAATCTCTAGAGCATCTCCACGCGATCAATGACCAATCCTTTCTGAAACAAAGTCACTGATGAGTGTGTGAAGGAGTCCTCTTGTGACACTGGTTCAGGCATGGGGTGGAAGACAATGTTGTGCATTAACTCACCATCCCAAAATAACACCCTACTTAGGGATCGTCACATTATTGTGACTCTTATGTCACAATCCATACCACTACACACCTGAGAACGACACGCAAACACAAACAGGGCTTCAATTCCAACATCCCGCAGCCGATCACCTACCGAGGCGAAGGAAGATCTTTGGATCATTCACCAATCTCCACCCAGCCAACGATGAGGAGAAAAGCACAGCAGAAATCACTCGCCAGATTTTAGACTCAAACCCATGGGCTGAAGCCACAGTACCCCAGGCTCAAAGAACGACAGGACCGCCACTGCAGGTGGGGAACACTGCCCTCTTCGCACCTCTGCCATACCCAAACGGAGGACCTGTCTACGGATCACGACAAGACCAAGAATCGCATGTGTTTCATGATGTGAAATAAATGCCTAGGATCTAGTATGCTTTCATCTGCCTCTAGGGCAGGTTGGGGGCGTGGGAGGGGCAATTCCTTGCTCTACCTCCGATTAGAAGACAAACACTCCGTGTTTGAGTTGGACCCTCAGCCATGGGGGAGCTTCACCCTTCATATTCTCTAGTGTGAAAGTTCTGCTCTTGCGCGTCACGGTCTTATGGGAGGTGCACTATTGAAAAGGGGAACGTCTCTGCTTTCCAACGGCACCTCTCTTTCCTATCCCAGTACCCGGGGTGCGAGACTTTTGGCCGTCCTCTCCACTGGGGCAGGAAGGCAACAAAGAGCCTGACTACCCGTGTGTTTCCACCCCTCTCTATAGCAATAATGGTCATGACTCTGTTACTACAACAAGACAATGAGCATGAGATTACTGGGGGCACCCAACGTACCTGTCACAGGTAGGGGGGTCTGGAAATGAAAGTTGATGCACTGGCGTCGATATTCCCTCCACTTCTGCACCGTTTCTATGATTGACACGTCTGAGCTCTAGAACAGAAACAGAAGACAGACAATTGTAAGTACTGGTTAACAAGTGGTGAGCAGTGGAAGTGCCCTCTGCGCACTAGCAGGGCAGGTGCCCTCGTCGCCACTTTGTTATGATTCATCAGGGGCCATATTACGGAATGGTATGCACCCGGCGCATACAAATGTGCGCTGTGTCATTTGCGCTGCGCCCCTTTGAATGTTTATTTATGCGCCGTATTATGTTGCTGCGGCGCAAAACCTATCTATAATAGGAAACAGTTTGTGCAACCACACGCACTGGAATGTTGCAGCCAAAAATGCATTTACACCAGCACTAATACAATATGCACACAGACACAAACGCACATAAACACAGGGGCAGATTTATAATAACTGGCGCATCCCTGCATATCAGAAGGGATGCGCCAGTTATTATGCGCCACAGCTACGCCACCATGGATGCGCCGCATTTATAATGCGGCGCACCATGGGGCAAAAACGGCACAGATGCGTGACGCATCTGTGCCGTAAAAGTGGCGCATTGCTGGAGTTGCGTCGCAAGCGCGACGCAGCTCCAGCAATGCTCTGGGGGGCCCTATCTTTACAATGCTGCGTCAATCCTTACGCCTGCTTCAAGCAGGCGCAGGGTTTTGACGCAGCATGGGCCTAAAAGTGACTGAGTGAAATCTTGTAGATTTCACTCAGCCACTTTTAGGAGGCGTTCCTGCGCCGGAACTCCCCCACCTGCCCTGGAACGCCTACATGTGGCGCAGGGCTTTACAACGTGACGCATCTCCCAGATGCGTCACGTTGTAAGTACCCCGCACCATGGTGCTGGATTTGCGCCGCTGCTGCGTCACAAAAGTGACGCAACGGCGGCGTAAAAGTGGCGCAAGTGAAACATAAATCTGCCCCACAGATCGCAAAGTCTGCGCCAAAATCCCTGCGCATTACAAACCGATCCTCCATAGTGCCAATGGGCGCATACTTCGGTGCACATTCTAAGCAATGAACAAGGCCACCACAGAAGCGTCCATCTGCACATCAGCTCGGATACATGCCCTATGAGGGCCGGCAGGGGACAGACACAGTGCATTTTACTGATCTGTAAATCCAGGAGTTGTTCCCTCTTGTGTTTTGAAACGGCAGCCGCCACTCAGAAATGAAAAATGTGCCACTTACTGTAAAAAGGAATAAAGAAAGAGCAAAGTGACCCTAGAAAATGGAGGCTGAGCTAGGACGTTCTACCAAACCCTGATGAATGGATTGAAAACCAAAGAGAGACTTCGTAAGAGAAGCCAAGACGACCCAGAGAGAGCCAATCATGAAACCGCTGCGCAGAGATGTGCACGAAACAGCTAGAGCAGGGGAGTCAAGTACCGAGAGAGGTTTGCAAAGGACGCCTCGGTGCAAATTGTATCTGACATTCGCACTGCCTTAAAAATCCCAAAACACAATTTTCTGGAAGGACCATTGCATGAATGACATTTTGCACCGATCGTCAGCCCAAGCGTTAGTGCAGGTGTTAGGGGCATATCAACAAGGGCTTTATCTCTGCTTTTTTGGCTTTAAAAGCCAAAAAAGCAGAGATAAAACTAGCACCCTATCAACAACAAGGTGCTAACATGCAAATTTGCATGTTAGCACCCTTTTACTCTACGCTTCCCCTTGCATCTCTAATGAGATGCAAAGGGGGCGTTCCAGAGCAAAATAATAGGAGAAATGTCGCTAAGCGACATTTCTCCTATTATCAAGAATATCGCTAACCCTGTTAGAGACAAAAAAAGCAGCGCTAACCGCGGTTAACGCTGCTTTTTTACGTCTGGTATTTTTCTGACTTAGCCATGATATCCTATGGAAGGAGGATATCAAGGCTGAGTTTGTCTGTCCCTATCAACAAGCTAACATGAGATTATCGCTGGGTTTCCAGCGATAATCTCACGTTAGCCACTTAGCGTGAGGATTTTTATCGCTATTGAGATAAGCGTTGCTAATAGCACACTATCTCAGCGATAAAAATCGTCGCTATCCGGCGACAATTATCCAAGCGCTAAGTGCGCTCAGCGATAATTATCGCCGGTTGTTGTTGATATGCCCCTTAGTGAGACAATGCAGTACCTGCGCTAGGACCTTCCATCAAAAGTAACACTGAAGACATGTACATACAAAAATGATAAAAATTTAAAATTATATTCTCTTTGAACTTCTATTTGTTTAAAATAACGGAAGGAACGCGCACCTCTCGAATCTGCTTGTTTAAGGGGTGAAGGTCAGAGGTGTGTGCGCGTTCTGATATTTACAAAGTGATGGCTGAGGTGCGCACAGGCAGTGATTGGCTATTAAATATCATTATGTCATAAAGAGGGTGTGTGGAAAGAGAAGAAAGACGTAAGGTCTTTTTCATTGAATTAAACAATTATCTTAGGGGGAGTATTGTTTTGTATGCCTGTAATCAGCGTTCCCACTACATTTGAGGGGAAAACTATTTAGTCCGTGAGTCTATTTGAGATCAAGATGATTTGCAAAATTTATTGCAAATTCCAGTTTCATGGGACACCAAATGCAATGCAGATTGCAAGCGAATTTGGGGTTAGGCACTGATTTCAAAACATCCCCTGCACTGCTCTCCATCAGGTCCAAGCATGAACAAGGGTTTAATGTTCTGTAGGAGGTCATCGGGTACCGGTCCATTTGTGCCTGCTGGCCTTACGTCAGTAAAGGAAGTGCAGGATGATAGAGCATAAGTACCGCCCTCTCGCGAACGACATGTGGTAAGCACCTGATTAATGCAAAATGTGGCCAGCCCAGCCCACTGAGGGCCGTCATTACATGACACCAACTCAACCAGAATGAAGGACTCCAGAGCCTTCCCGCGAGACGAGACTCTGTCCTAAGAAACTGAAACAACACCATTCACAACACGCCTGCCCTGGCTCTCAGTTACAGCTTCAACCATTGGCTAGCCACAGGTGCACTCTCACCCCACCTCTGATAGATGGTCTCTCCCAGCCCCAGCAGGACTTATCCAATCTGTTCATATCAAAGGACTCTCTAGCAGCGTCCGGGGCTTTCCTCAATAGGGAGCATGAGGCGGGAACTGTGCCCCAGACCCCACTCAACTCTTGCCTGACCTCCATCCCCAGCAGGAGGTCTATGAAGATCTTACTCTTTCCTCACCCCAAACTATGGAGCACGATCAGTCCTACAGACACTTCCGGCCCAGTCCGCGTGCTGCCGGACATCTGAAACCAAACATGAATTTTCCTTCAAGGCCAACGTATTGCCGGTGCCGCCTGCACCGGTGACAATGTTTCAGGAGAGACCTCTCTACTCAACCCGCCTCCTTCTCAGGAGACCCTCCTCCAGCGTTGTAGGCCTGGAGACACTTCTGTTCACTCTGCTTGCACCCCTCAACTGAAGAACCCCCTCATTGCATATTGTTGCCCTCACAACACTCATCTTCAGGCAGGACCTACACGTTTCCCCTTCACTGGAGTCTGTCCCACAAACAGCTTTAATATTCCTACTAGGACAGCACAAAGAGCCAAGGCGAGCCAGGCTGTTCCTGCCATTTGCAAATAGCCAATGTTACTAACACCAAGAGTATCTTTATGTATGTATGTGTCTTGTAAAGCGCACTGCTGCCCTGAGGCGTCGTGACGCTGTAGACCGCTGGGGAACCCGTCCTGGTTATCCCTGTGAGATGGTCCCTCCAGGGTATCTCCAAGGTGAAACCAGGCATCCCCGGCGAATGTGGGGGGCCGTTGTGGAGATGAGGCAAGCTAATGCCCAGAGTTGCCGAGTGTGATCCCTGGTTAGAGTAGGCACCGAAGTGAGAATTATCGAGTCCGCTGGCCCTGGTCCACGACCCTGCCGCGTCGGGAATTGAACCCTGGTCCCTACTGCTTTCTTGTCTTACTGATTTATTTTTAGGTCGAGCCTAGAGTCAGTGTGCATTCGCGGCTCTGCGAGACTTGCTGTATAGGAGTATGGAGTAGAAGCCCCGCCCACTCACAGCCCAAATGTGTCATTAGCTTGTGTCATTGTCCATCATAAATGCTGACCATTGATTCCTTAATAGTCTTTTTAGGGCCATTGTATGAAAATGCCCATTTGCGATTCTCAAATAGCGATTTTTTGCAAATCGCTATTTGAGAATCGCAAAACCCTATGTATGTAGGATTTGCAATACATTTTGCGAATCCTACATATTCCTTAATTGCGAATCGCAAATTGCGATTCACAATTAAGGAATACCTCCCCATTCATTCCTATGGGCCTAGAGGCCCATAGGGATGAATAGGAAGACATTCTCAATTTGCGATTCCCAATTAGAGAATCGCAAATTGCAAATGCAATTTCAAGGGTGCCAGGGTGTCGAAAGGACACCCTGTTGCACCCCTGAAATAAGCATGGGTGCAGATGTGGCGCACATACATGCCCTAAGGGTATGTATGTGAGTCACATGGAACTTTGAAAAATGCATAAAAGTGCATTTTTCAAAGAAATCGCAAATTGCCACCAACTTGAAGTTGGTGGTAATTTGCGATTCCTTAAGTCCAAATTGCACCTTTTCTGTGCTTTTTACATTGCATTTAAGGAATCGCAATTTGCCATTCCTTAAATGCAATCGCAAAACGGGGAATCACAAAATTTGCGATTCCTTATTTTGCGAGAGGTGGTTTGGGTAATACATATGACACTGCTGTTTTGCGATCGCAAACTCCGAAATTCTGTGAATTTCGGCGTTTGTGATCGCAAAATTGCCTTCATACATATGGCCCAAAGTCCCTCCTTGGTACCGCTTGTCTTCATTTGTAACATCCCATTGCAACTGGCCCCTTTACTTCGGTTGTTACACAGTGCGTGTTATTTAGTTTTGGAAGCACTATTTTCTTTATTGAGTTTCTCTTACTGCAGGCACGACGTGCTTTGCTTATATTCAGCGCGCCATGCACGCTTTCACTTTCCAAGCAGTCGGGACAATGGCGGACGCTTGTTTGCAATGCCATAGGTCTCGCATTTAAATGTGAGACCCATGGCACTGCAAATAAAAAAGATTCTGTGGGCGAGTGAAAGCCAATCTGATTGTAACCGGTGCACGAGAAATAGCAGTGGTGCAGCTGAGCTGCCTGGTCGTCATGGGGCGGAGGTTATTTTATCGAAGACAGAGCATAAAAAAACATGGAAGGGGAGGGACGAAGAAACATGGAAACATGCAATTTTACAGCAGATAGTAAAGGATTGGGAAGTCAAGCAAAACCAGTGAAATGTTAGAGTTAGTTACTTCGGTTCACTTTAAAAAAAAAAATGTGTTCGCCTTTAAGGAAAAAAAATATTAAAGACATGTATTGTCTTAGCACAGTTATTGTCTTTTTAGTCACTGTCCGGGTCACCGACTGACGATTATAGCACTCTTCCTCATGCACCACCAAATCAGCCACCCTCTGATATATTTTTTGCTCCTCTTTAGGTCTCGCATAGAGCAGCGCTTGCGCTGCCTCTACGCTGCCTCTATTAGGCATCAAGTAATCAGTATAACTACTGAAACTCCACCAATTGCATTTCTCTTTGTTTTGTCGCTTGGAATCTGGCATTGCTGTTCTTATCTTGCTCATTCTTGGCTGGTGGTCACATACTTCACTTCCTTTTTCTTCCCTTTCTGGAGGAAGCAGCATCGACTAACTACAGTTATCTTAACCAACTACAGTTATCTTACGCTGCTGGCTGGTATCTTTTTATTTAGGGACTATTTTTTTCTTTGCTGCTCGCATTTCCACATCAGGCAGCTTCCTGCCCTTACCCGATGCTGTTTATTTATTTACGTTTAGTTTATTCCTAATTAAACGACACTGAAATGATGCAGCCCACGCGGAGGATCGAACCCTGTTTTCCTGCTCCAAAGTCGACAGCGTTATATGTTGAGCCACCTCCTCGCACCGTTTGTATCATTTGTTTTTTAATGGCTTTGCTCCTGTCTTTGCTTTCGTCTTCCCACCACTCTCCAACTATCAATCAGCTGCTTTCCGCCAGCGGCTATTGATCTCCGCCTGTCTCTCGCTATGTTTCCAGCTCCCTGCTCTATTTAATCTGCATCCCTCTGTCTGCGCTTGTTTATTTTTTTGTTTACGGGTGAATGTGACAGCAATTGATGCAATAGTCCCGATTTTCAGTTCACATGAGTGCAAGAAATTGGAAATAGTTATGTTTTCCGTAGGCATTTGTGAAGGATGTAAACAAACAATAAATACAAAGCACATCTCACCCTGCTAGTTCTGAACCCTTTGGCAATGTGTGCGGAGGAGAAAAAGGCTGGAGGCTCGGAGCCGATGGCACTCAAATGCGCATGCGTGGAGTCTGCAGAAGGCTTCCTCTGAGCTAGGAATCTGCTAAATGAAGTGTGTTCGCCGTCTAGCTGTGTTTATGTTATGAAGACCAGAGGAGGTGCAGGGGCGTGGTGACATGTTTCTTAGGAACAGAAGCGGTGCCGCTCCGCCCTCCAATAAAAAGAAAGGGATTTCTATTTTTGGTGGGCTGTTAGGAGTCCGGCATGGGCACACTCATCAGCACGAATGATGGAGGAAGCGAAACAATGACGAGTATTTATACGTCTGGCCTGTGTGTATACACACACCGCGGCGACCTGGAATAATTTCTGCTGTTATTTTAATGCTAGTGCAAATGAACAGTCTGGGCTCGGCAGGCGGGGATGGCTTATCATGGACGCTCCATGCTGCTGCAGCGGACAGACAACTATACCAAGTTTAAACACTCTCTCCAAACCCGTTCTGGAGAATTTAGTGCAGATGTAATACGGACTCCAACCGCGGTAGAATCTGTAACACAAGTTATCACCTTATAGACAGAATTTGAAAAAGGCTGTTAAGGAAACCGCTGGTTATGCCTTCTCATCTGCTGTTGCCCGAGGCTTTTTAAATATATTTCCCACTTTTGCTACAATCGCGGCACCCGCGCTTTACTTTAACATGGTTAATGGTAAAGCGTGGGTGCCGCGATTGCTGCAAAAGTAAAGAAATAGAAAAAAAAATCTATTTCTTTACTTTTTCAACAATTGCGGCACTCGCAACTCCTCTGCTGCTTCTTGCGCTTGTGAGCAATTAAGCACCTTGCTGCAGCCAGCAGAGCCTGCCACGCACCTCTTTTTTCCGTGCATCTCATTTACCAGCCCGTGTAGCCGCGATGCTGCCGCCATGGCGAAAACCTTACGCGGGCTGAATCAAATGGGCTTTATTTTTATTTTTTTAACTTTAACACTGAGCTTGGCGCCCGCTTCAAGGACACCGTGCTCAGTGTTCAAGTTAAAAAAAAAGAAATTGAGCGTGGTGTCCTTGAAACGGCGCGCACAAATGCTTGTTTTTTTCTGTCACCCTTCCTTCTCTTTGTCTGTTTCCCCTCACTCTTGCTTCCGGTCCTCTCGACTATTTTTCTCCCCCTGTCTGTCTTGACGTGAAATGAGATGCGGGACGCGTGGAGACGTGGATGGCGGCCACTGGAGTGCTTGTTCTAATTGCAAAGATTGAGGAGCGTACCTTCTGCACTCCGAAAATTCAATGAAATAAAGATGGTATCGGTTTCGCAGGAAGTGCAGCAAAGTAAATCAATGGACTCACATTCATATTGATATATGAATAAATATACGTGAGACTCATTAGAAAACAAAACACGTCTATGCATAGTTTATTATTTGCAGATGCAGCCATTTATTTGCATGTTTTTCTGAAACAACCATCGAATCTCTTTGCAATTCTTTATTGTCCTAAGAATAAAAATAAAGATTATTGAAGTCCTCAAAATGTCTTGGGTGCATGCCAAAGACTCCAAAGGGATGCAGAACTACATGATCGGAAGTGCCTCTACAAACAGCCAACTCTCTCTGGACTGCTCGTGCAGCTCGGTCCATGGGCAGATCGCGCTGACTGCATGGATGCCTGTACAATATCTCACTGATATTTCTCGATGTTATCACTTGTACTGTTGGCGGGTCCATTTTGTAGCAGTTTGCGCGGCCATTCGGGCTGACATGGGGCCATATTATCAAGGACGGCGTTAAAACTTATCGTCGGTTTAGCGGCAGAAAAACTGCCGCTAAAGCGGCGATAATGGGCTTGATAATATGCTGCAGAGAATTCCAATAGAAGTCCATGTTCTGGTGTGAACATGGGCTTCTATTGGAATTCTCCAGGGCATATTATCAAGCTCATTATTGCCACTTTAGCGTCCGTTTTCTGCCGCTAAACCGGCGATAATTTTAACTCCGTTCTTGATAATATGCCCCTAATTTGTTTGCACACTGGGCAGCCTGCACGAATGACATATTTGCATTTGACACTGGAAAACTGGACCAGAACCAGTGCATTTTAGGAAGTTAAAATGTACGTAAAAAACTATTGCACCTTCAATGTTGCAATGTGGTCTAACTGGTAAGCGTAGCTGAGCATATTCGGACATCGGCTTCTTTCTTTAACAAGCATTTACAATAGAATAGGTCTTGCATTTACGCGAGTTTGAGCTATTGACATTGCAAATAACAATGCCTTTTATTTTTAAAACATAAATAAAAGGCATTGTCATTTACAATGCCAATAGCTTAAACTCGCATAAATGCAAGACCTATTGCATTGCAAATGCTTGTTTTAATAGGAATTCTTCACAAAAGCTCACAGCCTGCAATACTGACACATAAGATGTATGCGTTTTCATTTCCTGTAAGGAATCGTGCGTCATTACTAAAGTGAAAGGTAACACACTCACTCATGCGTACACTCGCAAGCCAAAAATCACATGCGCACTGACACACTGTGTTGGAAACGGGTAGCGTGGTGCAGAGCGGGTGGGCCAAACTCTGGAGGAAATGTGCAAAGCATCCACGCAGTACACACAGGGATACACAAGGCACACTACAAAAAGAGACGCTACACAAGTTTGTGTGAAAATAACTTTTGTATTGTCAAAACACAGTGGGCCCGATTCACAGAACTAACTTAAGACAAAATCCTAAACTTACTACCATTTTGGTATTCACAGAAGGCACTTACTCATTTTGGTATTCACAGAAGGCACTTACTCATTTCGGTATTCACAGAAGTTAGGACTCCTAACTTTAGGACTCCTAAATGCCTTCTGTGAATACCGAAAGTCTTAAAATTAGGATTTTTCTCAGTTAGTAGTAGTATAGTTAGGACTCCTAACTTTAGGACTCCTAAATGCCTTCTGTGAATACCGAAAGTCTTAAAATTAGGATTTTTCTCAATTTAGTAGTAGTAAAGTTCGGACTCCTAACTTTAGGACTCCTAAATGCCTTCTGTGAATACCGAAAGCCTTAAAATTAGGATTTTGTCAGTTTAGTAGTAGTATAGTTAGGACTCCTAACTTTAGGACTCCTAAACTGAGAAAAATCCTAACTTTAAGACTTTCGGTATTCACAGAAGGCATTTAGGAGTCCTAAAGTTAGGACTCCTAACTTCTGTGAATACCAAAATGAGTAAGTGCCTTCTGTGAATACCGAAATGGTAGTAAGTTTAGGATTTTGTCTTAAGTTAGTTCTGTTAATCGGGCCCAGTATGTTCGGTAATCTCTACACGGCGCCAACTGGCGCTGGGTCAAAAGGTACAGGGGGGAATTATATACAGGGCAGGGCCAATCAGGCCCCTGCCAGAACTATTGCGAACTCCAAATATAACAAAGGTATGTGAGGAATAAAGATACAGTCCCTCAGCCTCAATCCTGCAATAAAGTCAACTCAGGGCATAACCTTAGGCGTTAGTCCGGACCACCTGTAATAAAAACATCAGGACCTGACCATATCCCTTAACAACTTGAAGGTCCCCTGAGGCAGGAATCAAAGTAGGCAGTTCATTCACATCAAAACCTGGCATCTAGACATAGCGCTGCACATAGCAAATCAATAGCGCGTCACATAGAGCCTTTTAACATAGCGCTGCACATAGCAAGGCAATAGCGCTTTAAAACATGGCATTGGACATAGCGCTGCACATAGCAAGGCAATAGCGCTTTAAAACATGTCATTTGTCATAGCGCTGCGCATAGCAAGGCAATGGCGCTTTAAAACATGGCATTTGACATAGCGCTGCGCATAGCAAGGCAATGGCGCTTTAAAACATGGCATTTGACATAGCGCTGCACGTAGCAAATCACTAGCGCTTCACATATGGCATTTTAGCATAGCGCTGCACATTCCTGTAAAAACAGGCACTCCCTAACCAGTTAGCAGTCCCAGACAGTACAGTCACGGAACCTGGGAGTCCCTCCTATGGGACTCTCCATTCAAAGTTAGGCCCCAAATGTGGTATCTGGGAGTCCCCCCCTCCAGGGGCTCTCGAGTTAGCAGTGGTGTGGCCCACAATAAGACTAGCCCAGCTGGCGCAGCCTGCCAGGGTATATCGACCCCTGGGACTCCTGGGCGCAACAATGCCTCTGGCTTCGTTGCCGCTGCCCTCTGTCAGACGGGGCAGCGGAGAGGACCAGTCCAGGCACTGGGGGCGGGCACCAGCGATGTACCCCGACTTTACCTCCACCAACCATCAGCTGAGCCCCACTCACCGGGCTCACGGAGGGGCTCCTCTGGCCACCGGACTCCTTCTGGCAGGGGACAGGCACCGATATGTGCCTCGCCAGTCCCCTGCTCCTTCAGGACTCTTGGGGCTTCTCCCGCCTTCTCTGGAGGGCTCCGGTGGACCTTTCCTGCATGCAGGGCTCTCCTCCGTTCTTGGAGAGCCCTGCCAACGATAGCACCTTCCTTGGCTTCACCTGGGCCCCCTCCTGGGACCCGGGGCTTCAGTAGGGTGGGCACGAGGCTCCAGACGGGGATGCAGCCGGAATCCCGGGCGGTGGGGCAGGCGCCGACAATGCGCCTCGGGCCCCCAACCTTCGTCCTCTCTCCTGGGCCGCTGTGCTCGCGGGGCTCTCTTCACCTCGCGAGAGCCCCGCCCACCAAGGCAGCGGCCGGGTCTTCACCCGGGCCCCCTCCTGGGACCCGGGACTCTTAGGCTCGGCTCGCGGGGCTCTCCCAGACTCCCGGGAGCCCCGCTCGATCACGCGGCCACTTCCTGCTTCGGCTCCGCCCCTGCCCGGCGATCAACAGACCTTCCGGGTCGCCGCAGGCAGCGCGGCGGCCCTCAACGGCCCCTCAGGTTGCGGCGGTGATTTTCGGCAGGTTCTCTTTCCCGCCGAAAGGGGTAGGCTCCCTTCCAAGTTCCCCAACAATGTCAGAGGCGCCAAAGCCGCGGGGTGGGCTCCCGCTGGCTTTCAAATAAACGGGGGGCGCTGCACACATGCGGGGTGGCACCCGCGACAGGCTTCAAATGCGGGGTGGGCTCCCGCTGGCGTAAATAAGCACCGATGCAGTATGGCACCCACTTAATTACATAATTTGCGGGGTGTCGCCATTACGCAGGGTGGGCTCCCGCGGCGCTTGTCAATAAACAGTTCTTCCTCCACCCAGCGCTACTGGGGCCGTAGATATAGCGCTTCCCAGGCGCTAAGTAGCAGGCAGCTGGGATTCCCACACTCACCAGCAGGGTACAGTCACTTGGGATTGTAGCGCTCACCGGATATAGCGCTCTCCTTCCACAGGCCGCTTGTAAATAGCGCTCTCTCTCTGCAGGGACCACAGTCAGGGTCCCACGAGGCGCTTGCTGGTTCCTGCGCCCTGGGTTGAGGGTTTCTCAAAGGGGGGAAGTTGAGTTGGTGGCTGAAGGCGGACTAATTAGTCTCTGCCCGTCGTCCCTGGGTTCCCCTCTCGCTGGGCCAGATCAGTGGGTTAGTTCAGGATCCCTCATTCACTTAAAAGGCAGCACCTAAGCCCTGTCACTTTCAGAGGCATAGGTCCCTGACTAAGCCCTACCGCCTAAAACTCCTGCGTAGGTCTCTCCAGATCTGCGTGGCCCCAACTATAGCTTTCCCTCGCCCTGGGGGCAGTAGAGGGGGTAGATAGGCTCAGGGCCCAGCACACAGGCCCATGTGGCGGTAACCCCTAGCAGCAGGTCCCCTCTCTCTCAGGTCCACCCTCTGACTGAGCATATGGCAGCCCAGCTCCGCCCTTTATACGCCCCTCACCCCACCTTCCAGACAGTGCCAGAAGCTTCTAGAAGCATCTGGGGAGACTGGCTCTAACTGGCCTAGGGGGAGGGGTAGAGCACCCTGGGTGCCAGGCTTCCCTCCAAAAGCTGGGGTTGCTGGGAAATAACGACTAGACTGTTAACCCAGCTCAGTCGGACGGCACAACCACACAGCTATGGCATCCATTTTAAGTTACATGTTTAAAATGGGGAAACTCAGTCTGCGTACATTATCACACAGCTTTCAATCTTGCATTTACACATCATGCGATTTCCCAGAAAAGCGAAAAATTTCGGGGAAAAAGGGCCAAGTCCAACACACGGAAACAACACAGACTCACTCACGCATACACATGCCAACAGACCCAGAAATATACCCTGAGACACACTGGCACACTCGACACCCAAAAACAATCTCACGAAAATTCACACACATCCGCACGCTCACACATACACACTGATGCAATCACATGCACTAACCCAGTAACACACACACACTAACACACACAAACAACACACACAAATACACGCAAAAATCACACACTGACAATCACACATACACATATACAATCACAGACGGACTGATATACACTTCACACACTCATTCACACATACAACATACAAACATGATTTCACCTTCACAGGCACACACATACTAATACAGCACACACTCGTAAACATTCATACTTGTGCGCTTGCACGTACATGCCTTCACCTATATCCAATGTTCAGGAGAATGAAATCACGCTATAAAAATACATTTTTAGAATATTTTTCAGACATTCTCCATTATTTACCCTCATTGAAATGAATAGTGTAGTTTAATTGTATGATAAGATGTGTTATCTAACTCTCCTTACTTAGACCTAATCATTGGGTTCCACCTCCCACCAGGTCCTTTTCAGAGATGGCCCAGCTTGAGGCGCGCTTCCCGCTGCGCACAAAGGACACAAAAAGATGCTCTAAATCTGGTACTCTTTTAATTCTATTGCGATTTATGTCAGTGGCTGCTCCTCCACTAGGGCGGAGGAGCGTCGCCTCAATGCTTTCTCGCAGTGCGAGAAGCAGACATTTAAAATGGTAATAACTTCCTGTTAGTACCATTTTATGTTTAGTTGCGGACAGGCGGGCGGGCAGGACTACTCTGCAAGAAGGGGAGGAGTGGTGTGCCCACTCCTGAGGGCGCAATGACTGTTTGGTTGGCCCTCTGGGGCCTCCCATACCAGTCATGCACACTCTGCCCTTTCTCCATGCAGCCTACATGGAGAACATGGCCTCCCCATAAGCACCTGGCTGGGCGGCGGCCCCACCAATCACAATGCTGCTGTTGCTGCGTTGTGATTGGCTTAGGGGAGGGAGGCTGCCTGTCTCCTGTTCCTGCCGGGGGCAGGAGAGCAGGAGCAGGAGCTGAGAAAACGCAGGACCCGGCTGGCGGACAGGTACGTTTTTTTTATTATTAAATTACGCCCCCGTGCGACCTTCCCTGTGTGACCCCCTCACCCCCACCCACGATTAATGCCAGCTGTGACTGATTTACGTGCAAGCCTTGCAGAATTGTTTTGCTAAATGCTTATGGGGACATTAACTCCCTGCGTCTTTCTGAATGATGTCCCGTCTGTTCGCAGTTGCAGACGTTTGCTTAAAGGTTGGGAACAACAAATACGTATCATTAAAACATCCTTTGCAAATGCAGCCATGCCTTTAGTTATATTAAAATGTATTGCGGACGAAATACAGGAGTTTATGAAAATAAATAAATACAGCATCACATTTTGGATCTGTGACAACTGGGGTGGTACACATGGGCTACTGTAGAACACAGGAATGACCAGTTTCTTTATTTTCTAAAGGTAGTGCAGCTGTGGGATAACTCAGTGGGTGAATGCATCTGTTGCTTAAATGTTCACGCAACCTACAATACATAGCTTTAAATATGACAGGTCCAGTAAGTATTTTCACCCTTCTAGGTCAATACTATAAGGACCAGGCTCACTATTTACATTAAGCATTGCAAGCCAATACGCCTTGCCTATGTGTGAGCTAAGCTATTAGGGCAATCGGGCAGTTGCAGAGATAATGGACAAGACTCTGGGTAACATCATTAATGCCCTTGTCGCTGCTGGAAGTGAATTCAATGGGCTACAATACAACTTAACACATTTTCAATCCACACCACATAATTCGACAACAAACCACATATTTCAACTCACCTACACAATTACACAACACACCACGTACAGCCAAACCACACCACAGAATTCCACATCATGCCATAAAATTCAACGGCACACCACATAATGAAACTTCACAACATACCACTCCACAACACAAAATACCATTCTGCATAATCTATCACACACAAACCCACTGCACATAATTCCAACACACTCAATACTAAATAATTACTATCCATACATTTCCACTGCACCTCATGCCACATAATTCCAATACACAAATCCACTCCACTCCATGCAATTCCACCACACACAATTCCACAACTAACAATTCCAATCCAACCCACATAATTCCACTCCACATCACCTACATCCACTCCAATCCAAAACGCATGAGTAAAAGACATTCTTATTTACAACACCAATACCTATAATTCTCACAAATGCGAGATCAATTTGCATTGCAAATGTTTGTTTAGCTTTGATAACCACATTCTCTCCAGCATATATAATAGCAGACTTGCTTGCATCTTTAAAACTGTTTATGTTAATATTAATTTTGGATGCTGGAGGGTCTGCAACGCCCACCACGTCTCTCACCATCAGCATCTGGAAGACTATGACGCGCTGCTGAGTTTATGAGGCTCATATGAAGAAAGTGTAATTGTTTATCTGTCCTTATAGGAAATCTTTTCATTCCACGAACATGCTCACAACCTCTGAGATTCCGTTTATAAGATGATTCAGAAATGCTTTTGTCGATGAGGCACATGGTTGGCCTTGTTTCTAACCTGTTAGTAATGGCAGAGGCGGTGTCTCTCCTTAAGGAGCTAATGTTCTGCTAGAAAGACTCTCAAACAACCCCACACACATAACAGATAAGAGTTCAGCACGAATACCCACCAAGGCCACAGCAAAACCATCAGACAATACAAGCTGAGAACATACCAAGGACATACCAAGGGCAGCATGGAGGATGATGAACTCTGATAACAACTGTTGTGGCCAATCACGCAATCCTCTTGAGGACCTACTTCATGGAGGCTGCAGCGAGACCCCATTGAGCAGACCCCAGGAATTGCTCTCCCATGCTGCTGCACAGCTCTGCTTCCTCCCCGTTTTGCTGAGTGCCTTCTCCTGCTGTTGCCTTGTTTTTCACTGCTTTCTTCTTCCTTCCCCCATTTTTCTGAGTACTTTCTCCTGCTTTTGCCTTGTTTTTCTTACTGCTTTCTTCTTCCTTCCCCCATTTTTCTGAGTGCTTTCTCCTGCTTTTGCCTTGTTTTTCTTACTGCTTTCTTCTTCCTTCCCCCATTTTTCTGAGTGCTTTCTCCTGCTTTTAACTTGTTTTTCACTGCTTTCTCCTTCCTTCCCCCATTTTTCTGAGTGCTTTCTCTGCCTTGTTTTGCACTGCTTTCTTCTTCCTTCCCCCATTTTTCTGAGTGCTTTCTCCTGCTTTTAACTTGTTTTTCACTGCTTTCTCCTTCCTTCCCCCATTTTTCTGAGTGCTTTCTCTGCCTTGTTTTGCACTGCTTTCTTCTTCCTTCCCCCATTTTTCTGAGTGCTTTCTCCTGCTTTTACCTTGTTTTTCACTGCTTTCTCCTTCCTTCCCCCATTTTTCTGAGTGCTTTCTCCTGCTTTTGACTTGTTTTTCACTGCTTTCTCCTTCCTTTCCCCCATTTTTCTAAGAGCCTTCTCCTGTTTTTGCCTCGTTTTTACTGCCTCCACCTTCCCCTTCCCCATTTTCTGAGTGCTTTCTCCTGCTTTTGCCTTGTTTTTCACTGCTTTCTCCTTTCTTCCCCCATTTTTCTAAGAGCCTTCCCCTGTTTTTGCCTCTTTTTTTGCTTTCTTCTCCTTCCCCTTCCCCTTCCCCATTTTCTGAGTGCTTTCTCCTGCTTTTGCCTCGTTTTCACTGCTTTTCCCGTGAAGCATGTAGCAACTCCAGAGCCTTGAGACCGTCACAGGTGATTTGCTGCACTTTATAAATCCTGATTGTTAGAATCCGGGTTCTCTGGTTGGCACAGGTAGGTACTTGTGACAAGCAGGGACCCTCTCCTCTAGTCAGGGTAAGGGGTTACACTCCTAAAATAACCCCTGCTCACCCTCTAGGTAGCTTGGCGCGAGCAGACAAGGCTTATCTCAGAGCGTTATAGGTTAAGCATTTGTGAACACATACAGTAACCAAGTGACAACACTACAAATGGACACCACACAGGTATTTATATTAAAAATAAGGATTCTTTATATAGGATTGTCACAAGACCATTAAACGATTAAAAATACACAATACGGTTGCTTAGTTGGTAGAAGATTGCTTAGTTTCTCTTAAGTTCTTAAATGCGACACTTCAAGTCAATGTACCTTAGATGCGACACGCAGCGCAACGAAAGTGTTGCAGTGATGCAGATGCGTTGAAGTTCTTGGTGCAAATTAAATAAAGACGGGATCTTCCAGATGCGTTACGCTTCTCCGATGTTGCGAGAAGGCTCGACTCGATGCGTCAGCTACAGCGGCGTCACCCTTGACGAGATGCGACGACAGCGGCCTTGGCAGCGGCACTCTTCTCCGACATTGCGAGACGATTCCGCTCGATGCGATGCTGCAGCGGAGACACCCCTTCTGCGAGGTGCGGCAACAGCGGCTCCGACGGCGAGGCGCTTTTCTGGATGCGATGCAATGCGACAACTACGATGGCTGCGATGGCGACACGCTTCCTCCTCGATGCAAGACTCTCCTCTCGATGCGGTGCAATGCGACAGCTACGATGGCTGCGATGGCGACACGCTTCTTCGGCGTTGCGAGACACTTCCGGATGATGCGAGACGCTTCCGCTCAATGCGATGCTGCAGCGGCGACACTCTCTGCGAGATGCGACGGCAACAGCTCTGACGGCGGCACGCTCCTCTTCCGTGCATCGCGCTTCCAGCTCCTTGCGACACGCAGTCCCTCAGAAGGCTCAACAACAGCAGCAGGCACTTCCAAAAGACTTTCGGGAGCTGGGGATGAAGTCCACTGGTCCTGGGACTTCGTTCAGGGGGCAAGCTCAGTTCAAGCCCTTGGAGATCTTTAAGCACATGTTGAAATAAAAGTCTTTGTAGTCTTTTCTCCTCTCCTTCAGCAGCAAGGCAGCCACTGCAGGCCAATCCCCCAGGTCAGGGACAGTTACTCCTCCTACAGCTTTCCCAGTTCCTTCTCTTCTGGCAGAGGTTCTTCTTGTTTCAGCAGGATCTGACCTAATTTCTTGGGAGCAGGGTCCCAATACTTATACCCCTAATTCCTTTGTTCCTCTGGGGTAGAGGGGCCTTTGCCCAGTCCAAACCAGTTCTTGAGCACTCTGTTGACATGACTCTGCCTTTCTATTCAGGGTGCAGGGCAGAGTCATTAGCCGCTCCGCAGGAGGTGGAGCCAGCATTGTGGTAGCAGAGCACAACTCTATTCAGAGCCCAGGTGTACTCCTCCCACCCATCTGACTGCCAATCTTCCTATTCAGCACCAGGCTGCCTAGCCCTGCCCCTCTGGGTTTCCCCAGCCCGGTCACTCACACAACCAGACAGGCAGATACACATCATAGCAGAGGCAGGCTGAAATGGTCAGGCAAGCAAATACCAACTTTCTAAAAGTGGTATTTGCAAACACAGAATATTAAAATAAACTTTATTAAAAGATGCATTTTATTATTCTGAGTTCAGGCATACTAAACTCGAATTTCTACCATGTTCCCTGGGTCTGTTAGGATCATAGAATGTAACAATTCTAGCAGCCCATTCTGGCCTATGGAGAACAGGTAGCCTTACAATAGTAAAAAACGAAAATGGCTGTAATTCACTATTAGGACATGCCACACACATCAGGGCTTGTCCTGCCTTATGCTTACAATGCACCCTGCCCTGGGGCCTACCATAGGGGTGACTAATATGAAGTTAAGGGAAGGTTTAGGGACCGGGAAGTGGGTGCACGTACCCAGTCAGCATGACAGTACCAGAATGCACGCAGGTTCTGCACTGGCAGACCCTAGACACATTTTACCAGGCCGCTTCTGTGGGTGGCACAACCAGTGCTGCAAGCCCACCAGCAGCATTTGTATTTACAAGCCCTGGCACTCCTGGTGCACTTTACTGGGGTCTGACAGTAACCCAAATAAGCCAATCATGGAATCCAACCAACATATACATTTTACATAGAGAGAGCATATGCACTTTAGCACTGAACAGCAGTGGTAAAGTGCCCAGAGTCATAAAACAGCCAACAACAGTTCAGAAAAAGTACCGGTGGAAGGTAACAATTTCAGGGATGACCCTGCAAAAAGGGCCAAGTCCAACACTGATTGATTGATACAAGCTGAGAACATACCAAGGACATACCAAGGCAGCATGGAGGATGATGTACCATCTGATAACAAACTGTTGTGGCCAGTCACTGGCCCCTGGCTGACAAAGCTGGGTGTGTTCCTAGGTACTCACCAGCTGCACAAATAACATTTATAAGTGCAAATCGGTTTCAGCATTTCCAAGTAAAGTGTCTTCATTTATTTTGCTCTTATTAAAATATCCCATCACAACTCAGAATTATTAAAAATGCACTTCATCTGTGCTTCCCTAAATGCTGGCATTTTACCTCTGTATTTGAATGCACAGCAAATGTGATAAGATAAAAACTAAATTTAAAGCTATGTTTATTGCAGTTGGACCTTCTGAACTCCAGGATGGTTCTTTTGAGGTGCTGCATCACATCTCACCCACGCACCTCTCCTTCCAGCGCCTACGAGTTCCTCGTGTGCTCTTACTCCCCATGCATTTCTTGTGTTGTTGCTCATCTGCACTAACCATTTCCCTTAATGCGGGGTCTTCCTTTTATTTATTACATAGGGCATTATGGCAAGGATCTCTCCCCACACTCGGCCGAGTTATTGGATAGTCTGAATACTTCTTAAATCGATTTAAACTGTGTAAGTTAGGCTCCATCCTTTTCTGAATGCCTCTTAAAGTGATTTAAAGTTAGGCTCCCCTTGTAGACATCATGGGTGGTGTCAATGCAAAGATCCGGGCTGGGTGTGTTAGACTTTCCGCCGTCCGTCTGTGAGCCCCAGATCTACACAGAGAACCCAAGGCCATGTCCTAGACTGCAGAGCAGACCATCAGGGGAGGCTAGCGACAGACTTTATTGGGCTGATAACCTGAAGAGTTGCTCTGGACAAAGATCTACTGATGCTCACAAGTTCCACTTTTGTGGCTAGAGGAAAGTCCTGAGTCACTGAGAGAACATACATGAGTGTCCTGTCATTTGAGGAATCTTGTATATTCGTTTGACATTAACTCACGACCTGAGGGCGATGGTGCCTCTATGATACTGGCTTTACTGCGTAATTTTAGTCGGTGGTTGCAGGTGGGCCCCACCGCCTCTCATTGTTGGGGACTCCATTTATTTGTCATCAAAATTTGATCCAGAGAAAGACAGGGAAACAACACAAAAGGGGGAAGAAAGAGGAACAAAAACACTTGAAAACAGCGACAAAGGCAGAAATGAAAAAGAACCTGCAAGAGTGATATAAAGAGTGTCTGGTGGTGGAGACATGAGGTGGAATCAAGAAAACTCACCAGGGCAATCGGCACCCGACCTTCTATAGCACCGGCTGCGGGCCATCTGAGCAAAACTTTTAATCTTACCACTTTTTCTTGTACAAAGTAAGCACTGCCTGAATCGTTTTCATGGCACACCCGTAGAGGTACTTTTTCTCTCCTTTGGCCGGCGATGGTCTTTAACGATAGGAGGAGAATTTGATAGGCCAAAGCTGATACAGTAGTGTTGACTTAGAGGGTCATTAATTCTTTGAACCTGTTTATATTTACAGGAGAGTGATGTGTAAGTGGGGAAAGTGTTTGAGGCTATAAATGTTTATATACCAGACTCACTACGGTTCTGATCGACACCTAAGGTTACCCCCAGCAGATACATATGGTTCGCCAAGGCTTGTAGCAAGGCCAGACGTGATCTCTATGCTGCAACCCAAGCCTCACCACATAACACAGCTTTCATCACTGCAAGAAGGAGACATGATAAAGAAATTCTTTAAAAAAACGCAAAGAGGGCCCATGTGAGATCTGCTGGGGTTGAGAGGCAGGAGGCTTGTCATAACCGTAATGCGAGGGTGTTCTGGAGACTAGTTAATGTTACTGGGTATTTGTAAAGCGCACGGCTTCTCCCAGGAGTGTCCCGGCGCTGAAGACAAGAGGGACCAGTGACAGAAACACAACTGTAGCGTCTCGGAGCCGCCGATCATACGAACAGCCAAGTTTTGAGCTTCTTACGGAAGCACAAAAGATCCTCCTCCCGATGCAGCTCAAGAGGTAAATTGTTACAAAGCCCGGAGGCCACCACCTGGAAGGAGCGGCCCCCCTGACGGGAGCGAAAGAACCTTGGGATTAGTGACAAGCATGAGGTTGAGGACCGTAGATTGCGAGATGGAACATAAAGCTGGCATCTATTCCTCAAATACAGAGCCCCGATATTGTGGAATGCCTTAAAAGCCAATACCAGGGCATTAAAGCTCACCCTAGTGCGTACTGGGAGCCAGTGCAGAGATCTAAGATGTGGAGTCATAAGAGTCCTAAAGTCGACCATAAGTAAGGCTCTAGCTGCGGCATTCTGAACCACCTGAAGGCGGCCAATCAGATAGTCAGGTAGGCCAAGATAGAGGACGTTAACATAATCAAGTCCTAAAAGTACGTATACAGCTCAGGCCCTGGAGGCCCTGGAGGATGTGATCTGTGCTGACCAGTGGCCTACACAACTACACAGGGAAGGGGAGATCGGTGACAAGTGTTTTGTTATAATTAATAGTTCAAGCTACCTTTTTTGTTTTACTTTTGATGAGGTCAATGAAGCCGCTGGAGCCAGTCCAGGGAATATAGGAGTTCTGGTCCAGATGGAGTACCCATGTCTAGTAGTAAGCCCAATGACTAGCTAGGGGTCTGCTTACTCGTGTTTTAAGTATCAATAGGTGAGGTTCCTCTATCATAATTCCCTGGTGGTGGATGGACATCCCTTCTCACTGTCTCCTCTTTTTCCAGTTTCCATTCTCCAGTGACCTTTGCCCTCCTTACCCCAGCCAGCATTCTCACGAGGTCTCCTTCGAGTTCCTGTGACTGTATACCATTAATCCATGTATTTCGTATCTATTCATTCCCTTCCCCAGCCCTTCCTGCCCCCAATTACTACGACTCAGAGTACTCTCTCACAGCCTTTACCAAACTCACTGATGCTCATTTTATCACCCCAGAAGGATGGAAGTCTAAGTCGACATTACAAGTATTCCGTTTCAAACCGGAGACCTGCATGTCGCGTCTATATTTCTCTCTCAGGCACACCATCGTCTTGAGCTTCAACTCCGGAGGTTGGAAGATGTGACACAAACATATCTTCAAAGGCACATTAATGCACTATCACCTCTCACAGCCATGGTGATCGGTCATGAGGTGTTATTGGTTGGGCAACCTGCACCCGAGCTATATCTTCCCAGAAGCCAGTCAGTCCACCCAGCTGCCGCGGCCTTGCTGCGGGTCACTCCTGCAGTGGGCTGATGCCCAGTGCCCACCTCAAGTTCCCTTCAGTCCTTGGTGGCTGCGCTCAGCCTTGTTGGCTTTTCTTGGGCATGTGGTCGCCGGACCCTTGACTGCCAAGTGAGACCCAGTGAGGCGGCTCTACTGCAGCGCACAATGCACATCTTAGCTCATGCCCCAGCATGCTTTGCTCCTTGTAGACAGACTTCCTTTTCTTACATGCCTTCAGCTACAGTGTGCACTGAAGGGTGTGAGATAAGTCGTGCATTGTGTTTTTCACACCATAACTGGCGAATGTCAGGGCTTTTTCAGTTTTGTGTTCACTGAACCATAAGTGACATTTACCTTTTTGCAGTGAATTTCCTATTTATTTTTTCTATGATGCACTGCATTCACCTGTACCGTGCACCCATCCGAGCTCTGTACAGTCTTTGGCACGCCTCTGTGCCAAACCCCCCGGGGCATGGTCAGCAGGGGTGGGTTGCAGGGCCTCCCTGGCCTTGCGCTAGGCTTCAATAGCTAAATGACATATTTCACGCAGATTCATTGAACAGCACCAAAGTTAATATTGAATAACTCTTGATTTTCCCTCCCAGTTTATCTTTGTCCTCCCCTACGAATATGTTCCAAACTTCCCACAACCAACTGTAACCTCAACCTGCTAAACGTAGGTGGAGTTTCCTGTGGATTCACCAAGGGGTGCCCGCTTTATTAGCTGATGAACTCTTCTTTCACCCCCTTGAAACCTCTCCCTGGCCCCCTCATGGGCCTGTATGAAACTGGGAAACCAGGAGTAAACCATCCATCAGATGGTGCAAAGTTACTAGTAAATCGAAAATGCCCCCCCCCCCCCTTTAGCAACTCCTCTCTGCTCGATCTGGATCAAAGCTGAAAGGCCTGCACATGGCATAGCTTGCTGCCCGCCTGCCACATGTGATGCAGATGCAACAACCAGTGTTAAGGTTATCAGAAAAAGATAAATGTATGCCACCCCCCTTTATCTGTGTCCCCGCTTCACCCCCTTGACACATTGGCACAAGACTTGACATGCCAAGAGAAACTGATCCTTCCAACCTCCTGCCAAACTCTGTGCAGATTCTTCACACATAGCCAAACCTATGAACTAATACATGTTGCCCCCTCCTATTTCATTGGCCCACCTCCACCACATATGCACAAATTCAAAAACACCACCATAGTAATCCTAACATACTAGGCGTCTACCAACATCTGATAAAGGGTAAAAAGTTATAATCAAATCAACAAATGGCTTTTCAACTAACAAGATATGCAAAAGTGGTAAGCCTACAGGTCAGCCATTTGAGATGCTAATATCTCCGAAAACTACTGAAGGGATTTACACCAAGTGAACTAAAGACCGCTTTCTGAGTAAAGTTCTACTTTCTGATGTAAATCCAGTCCTGACTCGGCTGCAGGTGCGAGCAAAGTGGGAAACACTCCTTCATTCTCTTCCCTTCCACTTTTCTCCCCTGCACGGATCTTCATGAAACTTTGCACGCCAAAGATGAGCTGACTGGGGGCCTGGTTTAGATCTCAGTGGACGGGTGACTCCACCTCAGCGGTGAAGGATTACCCCTAAACCGAAATATAACTCCCATAGGATATAATGGAATCTATATTTCAGCGGACGGGATCTCTGTCACCGTTGTGATGGAGTAACTCATTCGTCGAGATCTAACTCAATCCCTAATTTATTGCATAGCTTCATTTCCTGCAAACGTAGTCATGCCGTCAGAAGGTATAAGGAACTCAAAAGAGCGAACCATAGCTCCGCAGTGTTGAGCGCCGCTCTGTTGTAGTGGGCTCGTAGTGCCCCTTTAACCAGAAGCATGGCCTCTAAACGCCGGTCATCCCCAGTGTACTGTGATGAAAAGGCAGGACTGGCCTCAGGCGTCACATGACATTAGGACACTTGGCAGCTGGGTTTATGTTGTACATGATGCATGTTGTGTGGTGTAGCTTCGCATTTGAGTGCAGGGGGGTGATCCTTCACATTAGTAAGCCCCGGCCACACCCATTACCTGCTACAGGAGTGCCCTTTCAGAGTCTATGGCTTTGTAGAAAAAATGTAAGTAAAATAGTTATGTGAAATGCATCTTTTGCCAAATTTTGAAAAATTTACAGCAGGAAGAAACACAACGTCCCACAAACGCATTCTTGAAGAAGGCAGACACTCTTGCCTCTATTCTGGTCCCCCCAGGATTCCTTGTTTTGGAGGGGCCACCTCACCTCCCACAGCCACGCCATGGCACGCCTTGCAGAATGAGTGTAGTGGCATGGACCAAGAAATAGGCACACACTCAGGAAAGTCACTCTGCTTTCCTGAGCAGGCCAACTGCAGCATAGGGGGCCCCAACCCTACAGGGCGACCCGATTGATCCCAAGACCAATGAATATCTGTGCGATTTGGAAAATGACAGGCCCTTCATCACTTTTTGCAGGGGGGGCCCATCATTTTGTCTTCCGCCACTGGGTGGAGGTGGGCCGCTCCTTTGGTGTAAGTGAGTGACTACCCCCTAAGAAAAAAGTCTTTAGCCATCAACGCTTATTTATCTACAAATGAATCAGTGCGATGAGTGCGGCCCTGGTCGCCATGTTTGATCACTGGGCGTGAGTGTACTTGGCCTTGTATCCAACTGGACTTCAAAGGAAAGTTGTCTGTCGAGCATTGCGCTCAGATTCCTGACCTTACTCCCTGGTCATTGGTACCAAGTTATATCAGCCAAGCCACATGGGAGTGATTTGAAGTCAGGATAGCTTCCCATCTCAACTACTGCTTAGCTTCTGTTATTAAGAAAATCCTATTGTCCTGCACTCTTGTCTGATCATACAGCAGAGAAGCAGCGGTGATGGCCCTCAGCTTGCATCTCATTTTATACGTTGTCATGATATATCCCTATAGTTATATATGGTAATAGGCAGAGGTGCCGGTGATGGCCTATAACGAGGGAGAGGGCCTTTAAGCACCATTATAGCCCAAGAGAGAGGCCTGTAATAGTCTATTAGAACATTCAACCCACTGAGGATAGAAAGCAGGCAGAAGGCCAGCACCAGCCCTCATTGGCCCGAGTCATTTCACTGTCTTCAATGGAGCTGTCAACATGTCTGTCTGATTCCATAAGAATAATTGTTCTTTTGGTTTGTTGGCTCTGAAGACTGAAACAGGATTGTAATGGTGATAACAAATGGAACAAGCTTGTAAGACAAAAATATTTTGGGGCACAAAAAAAACCAATGTTTTTGGTTTGCTGTCTCAATATTATTTGTAACTTTTTTCAATAATTTTTTGACGTAGCTATTTTTGTGGGCTGAAGGAATTTGAAATAAACTTCTAACACTCCACATGGAGGTAGACATTTCCAAATCAATAAATACATGGATATATTAAGGGTTTGACTGACTCAGATCCACGTCTCCAAGGTTCAGGTACTTCTGTAAACTCCATCTAGCTTCTTGATTCCACTTCACATAATTGAGGGGACTTGACACATGGTTCACACTGGTTGTGTGGATACCTATGTCAAGCCACAATAACTAACAGAACTTAAAGTCCTCTGAGAAGAACCGTATTATACGGTTCCTCGCAGCTTCAGGAAATAAAATGATAAACATTTTTCATGTTTTCAATAGGTAAGGAATATTTTATTTTTTGGAGTTACAATTAAAATAAACTGATATCATTAATTCCATACTGCTGATCGTTATCATTTGGTGCAATAAATGTGCTGAGAAAGTGCTCAAGTGTTAGCTGTGAATGTGCGAGCACAAAGAATTGCAAAATCCTAAGCAATGCTGTGACTCTGGAAGCACTTATCCCGGCCAGGCGGTCTAAGAGTTGCAATAGCAAACCCAGTCCTTGGTACAAGAGCAAGCTGGCGACTATGCGGAAAGCCTGTAAAAAATTGGAACGGGCGTGGAGATGGGATTATGACCCGGTTTTGAAGGGGCTATCAAGGACTATCATAGGGCTATTCAGAAGGACAGGGAGGCCTTTTATGCGGAAATTAGGAGTAGCAGCAACCCCACCAAAAGCCTCTTCTCTATACTTGAAGACCTTATACGGGCAGGGGTTTCAACAGCATCTTTAATCTCCTCTGACCAGCAGTGTGAGGACCTGGCCACCTTCTTTATTAAGATTGTAGAAGACATCTACAGGATTTCCCCCCCTCACTTCGAGGATTTCGGGATCTGTTCAGAGACCATCCACCACAGACACTCGCTGTCTTCCCTTCTATCACCCAGGAGGAGCTGTGTAGGTTGTCTAGTAGGATTAAATCTGGCTCTCCTACCGATCCTCGAAAGCCTGAACAATTTCTTAAATCCCTGCCTCTGCTCCTTACAACTTTGTGTCAGCTGATCAATCTGTCACTGTCGAGGGCAGTCGTCCCCAAGGCCTGGAAACAAGCCAGGGTGGTCCCTCTGTTAAAAAAACACTACTCTGGATGCCACCAAACCAGAGAACTTCCGCCCCATCTCTCTCCTGCCGTGGGTAGCCAAGATCACTGAAGCCTACTTCAATTCCATTTTGACAAGTTTTCTGGAAGATAACGGCATGCTTCATGCCTCTCAGAATGGTTTTCGCCCGGGTCACAGCACAGAGTCCGCTCTCCTTGCTGTGACAGAGCATCTGAGGGCTGCTTTAGATGCTGGACGCACTTCGGCGCTGATTTTATTAGATCTCAGCGCGGCGTTCGACGAGGTATCCCACCAGATCCTGCTACCACAGTTGGAGGAGGCTGGCATTGAGGGTTCAGCCCTGGGTTGGTTTCCTTCTTTTCTTGCGGAGCGAACCTTCCAGGTGGCGGCCTCCCCTTTCTTCTCCCTGATACACACTGTGAGACATGGGGATCCTCAGGGCTCAGCATTGAGCCCTACGCTATTCAACCTGTATGTCCAACCCCTGGCTGCTGTTGCCAGGAGTCGTGGACTAACGGCAGTATCATATGCTGACGATACTCAACTGGTAGTTGTTCTCTCCAACGACGCCATGCAGGATGCGCCTAAGTTTCGGAGCGATCTTACAGCTGTTGCGGAGTGGATGTCTGCTAACTGACTACAGCTCAATGCCAGCAAATCAGACGTTTTGCTGGTAGAAAGATACTCTCAGCTCTGGAGTGAGAGCTGGTGGCTGGTGCCCCTGGGAGCTACACCGGGCACCTAGTAGTCAACATGGGCACATATGGCAAATGCAACATGGTGCTGCTCTTGGCCTTATACAGAAAGGAGCACAACAATAGTTGATTAATAATTCAATATTCTTTAAAATGACTAATACCTGCCGCACAAGATATTCTCAGCGGGGCGTGGGAGTGCTAGACTCTTGAGTATGTGACTTGGAGAGGACTGTGGATGAAAGCTCTGCAGAACAGCATGGACTGGATAACAAGGTTCCAACATAAGAAAAGCAATACAACGAACTGATGATAAATAATGAAGATTTAGAGAACAGGTTCTGTTGTAACAATATCAGGAGCTGGGCCCTACCCAGGAACACAGAAGGTCAAGACATACAATGTCTGCAACAGCATATCATTTCTAAATAACCACTAGAGGCGATTAGAGAAACTGCCTGAGGATCCGGGTCTCATCAAACAATCAGCTTTGAAAAAGCAGTACCAATAACTACTAGCATGCGCACAATGGTGTGTCACTAAATGGCGGCTGATCATACAAGTGTCGGTCACACAAAAAAAGACAAAAAATGTTGGTAAATACTGTTGTATAGCAGAGGGTAAACTAACAGAGCTCATATTTGACCAACCACAGGTTTAACTCAGGAAATGTACATTGTAAAGATGTTTACTATCCCCATTCGATAGCTTGAACATCCCTTTGCATCTTCCATCAACTAAATGTATCTCTGAACTGGAGTTTAGAGCAGCAAATCAGAGGCTGTGGAGCATCTCGGGCACCGAACCTTACTGGAATACTCAGTGTTAGAATTACATCAAATAAAGATTTTGGAGGACATTTCGTAGTTGCACTTTATGCGACAATTGTCAACTCGGACCTTCTTTGAGTATCCTGGAGTAATCAATAACCAAACCACTATATAAGAACGGTGTCCCCAGCTCGCTCCAGAGCTACTCTTCGAGTGCCAGCTTGGATAGCAAACTGATGATTTTGACCAAATAATCGCTAAAAGTTCTTCATTCTTAGGCTGACGGCAGTGGATTGTTGCTTGAGTTTCACACAGGGACTAGGAAAGAACACAGCACCACGGAGAACACAAGAAAGCCAGCAACCAATAACCACAAAGGCATCAGATTCTGTGTGACAACACATCAACCTTTGAAGCAGTTGTCCCTTTCACAATGTTATGAGGACGGGAGGACCGCTAGAGGGAAGTGGGATAAATGCAAGAGAGTACGCCGATAGGTAAAGGGACCCTTGCCTTGGTTTGCGCCCCTGAGAAACCCCCTTCCTGACCCCCCACATCCCCCTCCACACACAGAATAGACATAAACATATGGAATCCTAGGAAAGATGGAAGAGCCTGAGGGGAGACCCCAGTGAAAGCGGCTGATAGTTGTTATAATTGTACTCTTTTCCTTCTTTTTTATGTTTTTTTTCTTTTTCTCCTTTATCCTTTAGCTAACGTCCTTAAGCAATGTAGAAAAAAATATTTTTATTCACATACAAAGACTAGTAATCACTACTTACTACACACCACACACATTGTTCAATCAAGACCGAAAGATTCCTATATCGGAAACTATCTTACCTAAGATTAGATCATATTAGAACGGGATTGGGTCGAATAGAGTAAGAGATAAAGATGAAGGGGAATGTTTGTTTCAATCCCCATCTATCATTGGAGAAGAGAAAATGAATAAATAATTATGTATATGTCTAATGAATAACAGAATGTGTGATAATAGCTATGCAAAATCGTAATAAAAATGATATTTCTAATATTTATTTAACAAAACCTTTGAAGCAGTTGTTTCAAGCTAGGTGCAAAAAAATAAAGGCTTGGGGCTTAAACATCAACCCCCTGAATGTAAGTGAACCGCACAATGACATGAGTGCAGGTAACAGCAGGGACCTGGTGCGTGTCCCCGCGTTTACGTGCTTTGTTGTTCTTCAGCTGTATTCATGGTAATGGGCAGTTCAGTAGAGCAGTGATGGGCTCATTTATTTGCATAAATACACCTACTATTTTGCATCAAAGACTGCTCCTGGGATGTTCCTGCATGTTGTAACCTGTGCTGCTGGTATCCCGCTGCTATAGGCCGAATGTCAACTTTCAAATTAAGTCAAAACTTTATGGCGGCTCGAAGCGACTTAGGGTACTGGCCCATTGATTTTTAGTCTACATATGTCTAACCAACACAAATGCAGTAGCAGAGGTCTGTCGTTTGCAGAAAATATTATTTCAATACATCACATGGCAATCATTTGCAAGAGGCACAATGGCCCTCATTGTGAGTGGAGGTATTCCACCCAGAGTGGTAACTCCAGTGAAAGTCCACCATTCACCATAAAAGTTAGCCCAGAATCTCTTGGCCCAGAATTTCAGGGTTCTCAAACTCCAGACCTAATAATTCCAGGTTCAAAGACACTGGACTTGGTTTCACCAGGTGCGGATGAGCGCAGACTCAGTGAAACCGCTGCAGGGACAGGGCCGAGCGTCGGAGTCCAGCTCGGCCTCTGCAGGACCACAGGGGAGAAGAGTAACTGACCTCCAAGAGGGTCCAGCCCTTCCCCAGTGCGCTCCCTCCACACTTCACTGAGTATGGACAGCCAAGGGCCAATCAGTCCAAAGCTATGGGCCGTAGCTTTGGGGGGGGAGGCTGTTTGGGGTGTTACACTCCCTTAAAAAATGCATTCTGTAGTATATAGTTGGGTACCGGTGCTTTCAGTCGGGTAGGGTGAAGTATGTGCCGGATTTCACCCAGAATGTTACCTGCCCACACTCCCAAAAACACACACACTCTCTCTCTCTCTCTCATCTCAGCCTTAAAACTTGGATAGTTGAAAAAGGATTGTGTTTTAAGTACCCTATCTCTTAAGCCTCTCCCTGTGTCCTTATTCTCATAATGTATTTTAACAAGATAAGCCAGGGTGATTGTTGGAAAATATAAAGCTTGCACCCCCCCAATCTTACTGACCAAGCTACTCCCCTGGGGCCAATGGCTGAGTGAACCTCTTCTCTGCCCCTCCTTCCCTGAGCAGGCCACCCTCCATCTGACTTGTCCCAACCTTGCCCTGACCCCCCTGTCCCAACCATCCCTAACCCTCTCCAACCATCCCGCTAACATGCCCTGTCTGCTCTGAGCAGGTGAAACATCTCACAGGATTTGCCTACAGAACTGAAATGACTTGCCTTCAGAACAGGGCAAAACCACACAGGGACAGTATGGTAATCCCTCATTCTAAGGACAGGACTTGTGAGGGCAAATTTGTTTCGGAGATACTGTCCACAATGAAACAGATCTATGAGCAGTTCAATAATTGATGCATAAACCTGATGCCATTGTCTGAATTTTGTAAACTCTTCGCCGAAGTTTGATCCAAGTGTTGGGTACAATATTTAACAGTATATGTGAGGGGAGCGAAGCACTGACTTCTGAATGGCAGCAAATATACAGAGTCTTTGGTTAAAAAACACAAATAAGAAAAATAGGAATGCATCATATAGGTAGATTTCTTTAACTAATATTTAAAACCTCCTTAGAATGTTTTGCAACAGTCATTTGAAACTTATCTTACCATTGTTGGTGCCACAAAGACTTTTGACCAAGCAAATTTGTAAGACCTATGGACTATTATGGCAATAGTTATGTTATTGGGTTTTTATAACGCGCGCAGTTACTCCTGGGAGTGTCCCGGCGTGAGCCTATGAGGTGCCAATTAAGAAGAAATTAAAACAGAAATGTTTTGAGCTGTTTCTTGAATTGCCCCAGCTCTTGGATACAGCGCAAAGAAAAAGGTAAAGAATTCCAAGCCGTGGCTGCCCTCACGGCCAGAGATCTGCCCCCATTCTTTGAAGGCGCACACGAGGAACTTGCGCAAGCAGCTGAGATGACGATCCCAAGTGTCTGGCAGGCGTAGTTTGCTTGAGAGTAATGTCTTCATTATGAGAGGTCTGGTAAAATAGTAGGGTAATTCTGACCCAGTGTCACTGATACCGCACAATAGTACCATATCTTTAGTGGGCCATTTCAGCTTTTAAATCTGCAATGTGGAATAACATGGGGGAACGAATGTTCCCGCACTGATTCCTGCTTGTTTTTCCCTATGTGCAGCCAGATTTTCACCCGAACATTTCACCTGCTTCGAGCAGATGAAACCAGGGTCGGACTGGGACGGCAAATAGGCCTGGGCGCCAAAATAAATGTGGTCCCCAGTAGTAAGTTAGCTAACAACATCTGGCCCTATTTGCAAATTGGGGTAGTTTTGAACTTGTAAAGACACTCCGTGTGAGTAGTTTTGAAAGGTATGAAGACTGCATATATTTGAGCTTGCTGCAGACAATGTTTGTTTTCATATCAGGTTAATTAACAGTAAAAACCAGACCACAGAACAGGACCACAAACAGCCATAACAACGGCCCACATACTGGCATGTCAGACCAGCTCATCGGGCACTGATTGCCCCACAGGCCAGTCCGACCCTGGATGAAACACCCAGTTGGAATTCATGTTCTACTGCATGTCTGTGGTTTTACTGGGTGAAATGTAATCATGTTGCAGTCATTAACACCTGTTACTGGCCCTGTCAGGATATTCAGGAAACCCATCATCGAGCCCTTAATATCATGCAGCTGATAGAGTTAGCCTATGGGATGCAAAGAACCCAAGTACTCCAGTGCTGTACATGCTCCTAAAGATTTATAAAGATGCTGTCAAACCTCCAGGAGGCCACACCGGTTCCTGAAGTGGCTCCATTATAACCCACTGTAACTACATGTGGATTTCATTCTCAAGTTCAGTCCTGCAGAGGGGACAGCACAGATGTGACCAGGAACATAGAAAAAGGAGCATAAATGTGGACAAGGAAATCCTAGTAACAGTGGACGTTGAAGACAAATAAAACAGGATACTGACATAGAAGGAATGGAGTTTTGGTCGGAGGAAAGAGACAGATCACAAGACAATTAATCCTTAAACTAGCACATTTGTCTAAAAATGAATTCAACAACCAATATTACAGCCACATCAAAGGCTTCACCATGGGATGTGCCTTTGCTCTCGAGATGGGTCGCAAAAAGACCTACCTCATGAATATTAATGAGATAGGTTGCAATTTGTCACCCATTGGGACTCACTGACATCACAGATATGGTGGCCTGCTATGGTCAGTAGACCACTATATCTGTGATTGCTTTTAAATGAAGCAATCTTTTGACCACTGCCTGCTCTTAAAAATATATTTTTAAACAATTTCAAAGAGGGAAGCATCCCAAAGGGACTCAAGCTTTTAACGGGAAACAACCTTTACTACGCGGTTTTTACACCGCA
Source organism: Triturus cristatus (assembly GCF_964204655.1). Classification (NCBI taxonomy): domain Eukaryota; kingdom Metazoa; phylum Chordata; class Amphibia; order Caudata; family Salamandridae; genus Triturus; species Triturus cristatus. The sequence goes on from NC_140589.1 coordinate 48,544,151, forward strand.
ATACATTCACAACGCGGTTGTAACAACGACCGGGTTGTGACCACGCAGTGCCATTACAACGCATGTCATTACAATGACTTGCGCTAGATGGCGCTCTAGACTAAGGAATAGTATGATTTACTATTCCAAAATCTTCCCTAGTGTTGCACACACTGGAGTTGGAATAGTAAATCATACTATTCCTAAGTCCAGCGCGCCATCTAGAGCAAGTCGTTCAACGATTTGCGTTGTAATGGCACTGTGTGGTCACAACGCGGTCGTTGTAATGACCGCGTTGTGATTGTATTGCGGTGTAAAAACCGCATTGTAAAAGTATATATTTCTGTTAATTGGTGGTAAAGTGTGAATGTTATTCAACCACATTTCAGTTGCAAAATATTAGTGCATACCATTCAGATTCCCTATTTGGAAGGGACACCCTGAACGTGCCCCTTCCAAATAGCGATTCAGTTTTGCGTCGCAATCACAAACTGTAATTTGGTAAGAGGCTACAGAATTACAATTTGGTGTTTGTACATTTCAAAAAAAATGTTTGCTGTCACAAGCGGCCTGATTCTGCAAATCGTCCTTTTTTAGCAGCAAAAATGCTTTGTGCATCTAGCCGTATGTTCCTGTAATCTGGCAGTAGTAGTAAATATCTTTATTCGATTTTGCATTAAAACCATAAAAGCACATTGCATACAATTCATTGAAAGAAGGCAAAAACATTTTGAGAAGAATAATTGGTTGAGGAAACCGAGACTATCTGTCTCAGAGGTCTGGGTTAAGTTACTATGAAATTTTTGTAAAGTGCATAATGCTAATACCATTTAAAATCAGAGATACAATTTGTGCTAAAATTAAGATATTTACAAGTATAAAAACAAATTCATCCATAGCATGTTGCAATAACAGTTGACCTATACATGCCGTACACCTATAAACGGATTGTGATACCCCTCTAATACATTTGGTGACGTTAATGATAAAAACAATTGCATGAAAAAGAAATTCCATCAAGTATAAAACACACAAAATGCCTTCTACATATTATCATGACCTTCCTTTCGCTATAAATCCTTCAGCCGGGCCTATTTAGTTTTATTCGTGATTTCTACTGTCCTGCTTCTTATGGTCCATGCATGGAGCAGGTATCTAGATAGAGCGAAGACCAGGTATTCTGTGGTGTCACTTTTCAGGATTCTAGTGGTCTCATGTAAGCGGGTAGCTGCTAAAATCCGGCAAATAGGGTTTAGCCATGTTCTTCTTGTTTCTTGATACATCGGACAAAAATACAAGAAATGTGTTTCTGACTCGAGTACTGGATCACACACAGGGCAACAGGGCGAAATATCAACCCCGTTCCAATTGCCAAGAAAACTATTAATTGGTAAAATACCAATTAATAATAATATTTTAGCAAGGGGCGGCTCTATTTGATTTAGAAATTCCTCTTGTAACATGTTATCTTTAAAATTGAGGAACCTGCTTCTCAATTCACCCGCAGAACTCTTGTTGAGCCCGCTAACCATGACATGGTTCCAATAATTCTTTTTAAGGTGGATTACCGTTCTTTTTTCAATTTTGCGGGGGGCAAGCCACAAATCAAACATGCCAAGTTTGTTCAACCACGTCTTGATATGGTTAAACCACTCAATACGCCTTTGGTATCTAATAGTAGTATGTCTTGAATTGACTCTTTCAAGGGTAGTGGTGAATCATTCGCCCATAGGCGCATCCAGTAGACTAATGGTCGGAGGGCGATTACGTGAGAAATGCTTCTCATTCCTAAATCTAGTCGCATGGGTATAAGTGGTGCGTTTCGGGGAAGTTCCATTAGAGATCTGATTAAATTATTTTCGGCCTTCTCGATGACTGCTACATTTACGTGCCCCCATAACTCTGCGCCGGATAACGCTGCCCCTAGTCCCTTTGCCTGGTACACTTGAGTGACTGGGATCAATGGTCTAAAGCTTGACTTTTTCAGTTTTTTACATAAGGCCGATCCCACATGTTGTAGTGAGAATTGACTTTTTTGTATTTGGGGTGCCCACATACTGTGATCTGGTATATGTGGGCAAGATCAATCTGAAGATAGGAAAGTCAATGATGCATCAATAAATTGAAGATCACGTGCAAGAATCTAACAGACCCACTGAACAACAATTGCACGAAGAGAAGGCACACAATAGAAGATCTGCAGTGGACCATCCTTGAATCAAATCAACCATATCTCATAGGAGGGTGAATAGAGATGACCCTCCTACAACAAGATGCAAGGATGAACCTTAAACTGAAAAGAGTAGAGAAAGAAGGAAATTAAATTTCCAAATTACACATCACCAGCATGCGACGTGAGTGGCAAGCCTGTTGTATTCTAAATTAAACATTGTAGTTAATGTAACCATGAACAGAATACTGCCACATTGCAGCTGCAAGGCACGGTTGATTGCAAAGGAGCGTCTCTATTTACATTAATGGACACCTCCCACTAAAGGGATACAGAGTATTGCGTGGGATGCTGCCTGGGAATAAAGGACAGGTCAGTGCTCTAGCTGGATCAGCGAAGAGCACGTCCACCTGCGGGCTCAGAAGGCACCCATCCCCATCGCAACGTCCTTGATGAAAAAGATACAAGGAGAAGAGACTGCCTCAGAAAGCACAAGCAACCATGCAACAGATCAGACGATTGACACCTACAGTGTGTGATGTGTTTCCTACCAATTGCAAATGATTATCTTTCAGAAATAGGAGACACAGCACAAGATAAGTGCACTGTATCGGTAAGCTCAATATGATTAGGTGACTGAACATGCCCACAAAATGTTTCCAAGCTTAAGCAAGAATGCTCACAAAAGATTAAGTGCAAAAAGAACAGATGGTGGATGGAATGCTGAATCAAACAAACATTAATTTCCTGTCACATATCTGCATTAAATCCATCGTTTTTTTGCACACCACACCATTCCAGTTTAGACCCAGCCATATGCAAATCAGTCCATAATCCATATTCTTTTGATCACCATGCCACCCCAGTTTAGACCCAACCATATGCAAATCAGTCTTGACCCTGTTCCATAAGGGAACTGTCCAGCCCAAACTGCCAGGCCTGATCCTCCCTGGACTAGAAACAAGCATCCTTGGACCGGTTTCGGGGTGTCACCCCTCATCAGCCAGTGGGCTGGAGATACCCAGAGGTGGGTTCTTTGCTCACTGTGTCACTGGATTCAATCTAGCCTGGCTGATGAGGGGTAATACCCCGAAACCCGTCCCAGGATACTTCTTTCCGGTCCAGGGAGGACTTGGCTTGGCAGTTCGGGCTGGACTGCTCCCACAAGGAACAGGGTCAAGACTGATTTGCATATGGCTGGGTCTAAACTGGGGTGGCATGGTGATCAAAAGAACAATGGATTAAACCCAAATCTCTTGACTGGGGGTGAATGCTTGATTTATTCAACATTCCGTCCATAATTTTTTTGCATAGCACAAACGATTAAGGGCATGATTTATATATTGGCAGTATGCATACTGGATCGTCATAGTGACGTAGTGTGCTTACCACCAATGTAATGGTCCACCCACACAATTTAAATGCGGATGTACTATAGTTTGGCAACGGTGGAGACTACTACATCTCTGCTGTGGCCAAACTTATCTGATGGCCCGAAATATGTCTATATGTCCCGTTGGCCAATTCAAATACGTGGCAACATAGTCCTTTTTTACTGCCTGTCACTGCTAGGAAAACCATGGTGTTAAAGGGCAGTAAAAGACTTAAAATGTAGCTCTCACTATGAAAGATAACTACTATGGCGAGAGGAGCATTATCTTTTTTTATTTGCAAAAACAAAAACTCACTTTGGGGTTTAGTTTTTAAATAGTGTCTGTTAGAAATGGGATTTCTGGTTGGCTAAGGCTTGCGCCAAAGCCAGGCAGAAACCACCACTCTAGTCGGGGCAAGGAAGTTACACGCCAAAGATAACCCCTGCTCACCCCCTTGGTAGCTTGGCACGAACAGTCAGGCTTGTGTAAAGCGTTTGCGCACGCACACAGCAACAACACCCTAGGTACACCACAAAAGGAACTCCACACAAGTTTATATGTGAAAATAGCCTTTGTATTGTCATAAATACATTAGAAACATAATCACATAGTATACACTGTGCCAACTGGCACTGGGCAATTTTTACAGGCGATTATATACAGGATCAGGCCAATCGGGCCACGGTCAGAACCACCAGAATGCAGGTAAGTAAATGCAAAGCACAACCAGTGGCTTCTGGTAAAATAGTGACCTAAGCATTAGACACCCTCCTAACATATCCTGGCATGACATTAGGCATAAACACTTAGAGCCTAGAACCCATTAGCATAACCATATTACGCACTAACCTCATAACCATGAACATCATTAGAGGCATAGATCAGGGCATGAGGGCATTGCGCAGTAGACATCACATTAGGCCTCATATTACGCATAAACACAGAGTCTAACATCACCCAACTGTCCCCAGGCCAACTGGCCTTCTCTAGGGCTCCAATGCCCGTTGTCCAGCAAAGTCAGGGCCTAGCTGCAAATGCAGCAATAAAGTGCGCAAAACTGGTCTACACGTGGAAGCTGCCCACTAATTGCTGGGCATCTGCGACAATGAGCATGGGCACCCGAGTCCCTCTCTGGGACTCTAAACGAAATGCCCCCAAGTTGCAGCTACCTGCGCTCTTGCAGGGCAGCTGAGATCAACACCAAAGATACAGGCACCAATGTGCCAGGAGAGCTCCCCTTTGGGACTCAAATCTAGCAGGGCCTAAACGTTGCAGCTGCCTGCTAATTGCGGTGCAGCTGTGCAGAAAAAAAAAGTTGCAGGCACTCACTGGAACAATGGCACTGGGCTCGGGGCCCTGCTCTGGGACTCTCCCTATGAATGTAGCCCACTCAGCACCACTGTGCCCTCGTGAAGCCTCACTCTGGGACTTCTCAACCTAAATGCCCCAAAAGGAATGTTGCAGCTGCCCACTGTCATGCGGGGCAGCTGGGAGCAACCAACCCGCACTGGCACCCCCTGTGCCTCTGGACAGCCCTCACTCACCGGCTCCTTCGACGGGCTCCAATGGGGCGGGAAGTCCATGGGGCGGGGGCAGGCACCGACAATGCGCCTCGGGCCCCCTCCGCCTCACTCCTTGGCAGCTAGTAGATGCTTGTGGGGCTCTCCTCCCCCTACGGGAGCCCCGTCACAAGGACAGAGCGTCCGATCCCCCTTCTTGGGACCGGGAAACCCTGGAGGTACTGCACGGCTTTCCCCAGGCAGGGGGAAGCGGAAGTTGAGCTTACCAGGCCCGCCCAGATTCGGCACTGGCTCCTGCCTGTCTTCTGGGTCGCCGTGGGCAGCGCGGCAGCTCTCAGGCAGAGGCACGAACCGGCGGGGTGAGCTCCCACTCCGGTTACACAATAATAAGGTATAAGTACACGGGGTAGGCTCCCGTGTTTGAAGTGGCAAAAACGCGGGCTGGGTACCCGCTATAAATTAAAGGCACCAGAGGCTGTAAATACGCGGGGAGGGCACTCGCTATTAATTAAAGGCACCAGAGGCTGCAAAAACGCGGGGTGGGCACCCGCTATTAATTAAAGGCACCAGAGGCTGCAAAAATGCGGGGTGGGCACCCGCTATTAAAATAAGCACCAAAAGTGGGGGAATCCCCTTTTCAAAATGCTCGCAGCTCCGTGCTGCAGTGAAAACAGAAGCGCTGCTCCTCATAGTCTGCACAAAAGCGCTCCCAGGCGCTAGGTTCCACAAAGTCCCCAGGAAGGCAGAATCAGAGGATCTTTGGTGCTGGGGAGACCCCAGCAAGGGGGAGACACCAGCAAGGCGCAGCCAGGCAGGCCAGCACGCAGGGACCCACAGGAAACAGCAGCTGGGTCCCGCGGCGGTTCCTCCTGGCAGAGTGTCCCCTCAAGAATACAAGCACAACAGAACACTGGGGTCACAGCCCCTACATTTATACACCCCTTTCCCTTTGTCTCACAGCACAGGGCTGAGGGAAAACCAGATTCAACTGGTTTGGGGGGAGCTTTGGAGCACTTTGTTGTGCTCAGCTCCTCTCTCCATTGTCAGGTGGGGGCTAGGTGCTCAGACGCACCCCAGGGGACGGAGCCAGCATTGTGGAGGGAAGGCACAGTCCTATTCAGGTCCCTTCCATCTGGATGCAGATCTCTCTATTCACCATTGGGCTGACTCACCCTGGCTCCTGGAATTCCCCACACCATCCAGCGCCTCTCAATCAAAAAGCCAGACATGCACTCCACATCAGGCAGGCAGATACACTGCACACAGAAGTGCCAACTTCTAAAAGTGGCACTTCTCCTATAGTTATAATAAATCCGCGCACATCATTGCGCAGCATTTATTCTTACGAGTTCGCACATACTAAACTTGACCCTGCACTCCTCTCACATCAGGAATTACCATGGACACACATATCCCCATGCATTCCTATGGGAGGGCAGGCCAATCTCACCACACGTACTCAGGGAGCCCACGCACTTTACACCGGACCACCAATACCAGGTCACAGGAAAGGCAAAAAGCTTTGGGGCGTACCTGTAAAAAGGGCCAAGTCCAACAGTGTCTATTACTTTTTGCTCCTAGAATTGACAAAACAGGACTGGGCCACACTCCTGAAGAAGACCTTTATTAAAGTTTAGAGCTTATAGAGGTTGAAACACGTTGAGAAGCAAACCGAGCGATGTATTAAGGATGACAGAGACAGACAAATTTCACAGTGGCCTCCAAAAACACTGCATTCTAGGCAAGAATCAGCAAAGCCCCACTTCTCCCTCAGTGGAGTTGAACACTTTTTCTGTAGGATAATTACTGAATGATGGATAAACGATTGACGTACTATAAGGAAGGGTGCAGTGATTTTAAGAAACAGATTATTTTAATTCAATCTAAGACACCCAGGGCGTGATTATAAGTGGGTTGGTGTTTTCTGATCCTTACGAAAACCCCTGTTTCTGCATGGGCCGGAATACCGAGATGGGGCTATTTAGCGCACTAGTTGTGATAAATATCTCACCCTTCATTAGATTCAGCAGGTGAAACCACGCTATTCCCCCAAAAATCATGATAGGTGTTATATATCGCATTTGATAAGTAACAAACAATGCGGAATCGTTGTTAGAAGGCGACCTCAGAGGAGCCCGGAGGGGGCCCTGACTATTCTGAGACCAACCCTCGAGGTATCGTAGCCGGGCACTGGCGGGAGACTCCTCACAGGAGGAATCTCGTATCTAGGATCGTACACTCGGCACCACACGACAAAGAGACACCACACCGGGAGTTCTTAAGAATAAATCTTTATCAGATCGGAGTTGTAGGATCTTTATGATCAGCAAGGCAAATATATACAAGCGGAGCGCGGGCTCACAGAGTCTTTGAGGGGGGTAGGAGGTAGCGGGACAGTCTTTAGGGGATAGGGATCAAATGCAGGAGCGTACCCGGCGCGCAGCTCACAATCCTCGAGCTGGGGGATACACTTGTCGTCGTGGGGTCCGGCGGGACCAAGAGAGTCTGTGGGAGCCGCGAGTCACTCAGCAGGGCTCAAGTACAAGTTCGGAGGTCTTACGATCTTCAGGGAGCCGCGAGTCACTCAGCAGGGCTCAAGCACGAGTTCGGAGGTCTTACGATCTTCAGGGAGCCGTGAGTCACTCAGCAGGGCTCAAGCACGAGTTCGGAGGTCTTACGATCTTCAGGGAGCCGCGAGTCACTCAGCAGGGCTCAAGCACAAGTTCGGAGGTCTTACGATCTTCAGGGAGCCGCGAGTCACTCAGCAGGGCTCAGGTGTTTCCAAAGGCGAATCTGCCGGACAGTCCCAGAGCACCCCTTGTTATAGGGCGACTCCTCTTTGATTTCCGGAGTCTGTGCAGGCAGGGGTCTTGTCACCTGGGGGTCGCTTGTCGGGGTTTTCCTGCCATTGTCTTTTGATCCTTTCAGGGCCGGGTTGGGAGGAGTCCCAGACACCCAGCAGGCGTGGAGCCAGCCCTCGGGGAGGCCGGCGGGCCACTCGAAACCCACCTTCCCAGGGAAGCTCAGAGGTGTGATAGAAACTGCTCCTCCCTCTCTCATCCCAAGGGGAGCGCGATGTCCTCCAGCCGGAGTGGCGCCTCTAGGCCAGGGTCACGCTGGGGCCGGGCGGCCATCTTGGTGCATGAAGTGGGCACGCGGGCCCGGTGTGGCCGAAAGGAGGAAGGCCACGGACGGGAAAGTCTGGGTCGGGTATGTGTGTTCTGGTGGGAAGGATCGGCTAGGTCGTGGGTTCGGGGGCTGTGTGAGGTGCAGGGGTCAGGTATGGCTATGTCACGAGGGATCGGGTCTAACACGCGTCCCCCCCAGCTGAAAGCCGGAGAGAACTACCCATCCTCTTGGGGGTTCTCTTCGCTGAGGCGGAAGAACCGGGAGAGGCCATCGGCGTTGGCGTGGTCAGTCCCAGGGCGATGTTCCACGGTGAAATCCATCCCCTGGAGGGAGATTGACCACCGCAGTAGCTTGGGGTTTTCTCCTCGCATCTGCATGAGCCATCGCAAGGGGCGATGGTCGGTTTGGACCTTGAAATGGGTGCCGAACAGGTAAGGGCGTAACTTCTTGAGGGCCCAGACTACGGCGAACGCCTCGCGCTCGATGGTGCTCCATCTTTGTTCTCTGGGCAACAGCCTTCGGCTGAGGAAGGCCACGGGTTGGTCTAGGCCTTGGTCATTCACCTGGGACAGGACGGCCCCAATTCCATGCTCAGAGGCGTCCGTTTGGACCACAAATTCCTTGGAATAGTCGGGGGCCTGGAGGACGGGGGCAGTGCACATGGCCGCTTTCAGGGCATCGAACGCCTCTTGGCAGGCAGGGGTCCACTGCACTTTCTTGGGCTGTTTCGTAATTCCGGATGAATCTCCGATAGTAGCCCGTGAGGCCCAGAAAGGCTCGGACCTCCGTTTGGGTAGTGGGGGGTTCCCAGGCTAGGATGGCGTCGATTTTGGGCTGTAGAGGGGCGACCTGACCGCTTCCGACCTGGTGCCCTAGGTAGGTTACCGACCCTTGCCCAATCTGGCACTTGCTGGCTTTCACGGTGAGGCCTGCCTGGCGCAGGCCGGTTAGCACCCTCCGGAGGTGCTGGAGGTGCTCACTCCATTCGGAACTAAAAACTGCAATATCGTCGAGATATGCAGCGCTGAATTTTTCCAGCCCGGCCAGGACTCTATTTACCAGTCGCTGGAAGGTGGCCGGGGCATTTTTCATCCCGAAGGGCATCACGCGAAAGCGATAGTGCCCATCCGGGGTGGAGAAGGCGGACCGCTCCTTGGCTCCTTCTGTGAGCGCAATTTGCCAGTAGCCGCAGGTGAGATCGAAGGTGCTGAGGAACCGAGCAGCCCCGAGTCGGTCAATGAGCTCGTCGGCTCGGGGAATGGGGTGGGCATTGGCTCGGGTGACTTCATTGAGTCCTCGGTAGTCCACGCAGAAGCGGAGCTCTGGGGCGACACCGGGGGCAGCTGCTTTCAGGACCAGGACCACGGGGCTGGCCCAGGGACTGTCTGAGGGTTCGATCACTCCCAAGGTCAACATCTTCGAGACCTCGGCCTGAATGCAGGACCGGACTCGATCAGGGACTCTGTAGGCTCGGTGTTTCACCGGGGGGCTGTCTCCGGTGTCCACGTTATGGACACACCAGTCGGTGACTTTGGGGACCAGGGAGAAGAGATCGGAAAACTGCCCTAGGAGCTGGCGACAATCCTCACGTTGCTGGGAAGTGAGGGATGGGGAGAGGTTCACTCCCTCTACGGAGCCGTCCTTCTCTTTGGTGCACAGGAGATCCGGGAGAGGATCCGACTCCTCCTCGGACCCGTCATCAGTGGCCAGTAGGAGGCTCAGCTCCGTCCGCACAAAGTGGGGCTTAAGGCGGTTCACGTGGAGGACCCTGAGGGGGTCCCGTGGTGACTGGACGTCCACCAAGTACGTGACCTGGCTCTTCCGCTCAACCACTTTGAAGGGCCCGGTCCATTTATCCTGGAGGGTGTAGGGTTTCACGGGGGCCATGACCCATACCTGCTGGCCCGGCTGAAACTCGACCAGAGTGGCATTCTGGTCGTACCAGCGCTTCATCTCCTCCTGGCTCGCCTCCAGGTTGGCCTCGGCCATCTCTCGGAACTTCCTAGTCTGGTTTCGGAGGGTCAGGACGTAACGGAACACATCTCGGGGGGGGCCTCGGGGCACCGCCTCCCACCCTTCCTTGACCAGGCTGAGGGGCCCCCTGACGGGGTGCCCGTAGAGCAACTCAAAAGGGCTGAACCCCAAGGATTTCTGGGGAACTTCTCGGTAGGCGAATAGGAGGCAGGGGAGCAGGACGTCCCACTTACGCCGGAGGGGCTCTTCCAAGCCCGCGATCATCCCCTTCAGAGTCCGGTTAAACCGCTCTACCAGGCCGTTCCCTTGGGGGTGGTACGGGGTGGTGAATTTATAGGCCACCCCGCATTGTTGCCACAAGGACGTCATGTATCTGGAGATGAAGTTGGTACCGCGATCGCTCACGACCTCGCGGGGAAAACCCATTGGGGAGAAGATTCCCATCAACGCCCGGCCCACCACAGGGGGCTGTGACGGTGCGCAGGGGGATGGCTTCAGGGTATCGGGTGGCATGGTCCACCAGGACGAGGATAAAGCGGTGTCCTTGGGAGGTTGGGGGGTCCAGAGGCCCCACGATGTCGATCCCGACCCGCTCAAAAGGGGTACTGACGACAGGGAAGGGTTGGAGGGGAGCCTTGCGCTTTCCTCCGCTCTTCCCACTGGCCTGGCATGTGGGACAGGACTTGCAGTGGGCTTCTACATCGGCTTTCATTCTGGGCCAGTAGAAGTGAGTCACGAGGCGACTGTAGGTTTTGTCCTGGCCCAAGTGGCCTGCGAGGGGAACGTCGTGGGCCAAGCCCAGGAGGAGGTTTCGGAAGCGTAGGGGTACCACCAGCACCCGGCCGGATCCTAGCTCCACCGACTTCTGCTCGCTCCTCCCAGTACACCCGGTGCGTCCCAGTCTGGTCGCCCGCGGCCTGGGCCTCTGCCTGTTGCCGGGGCCCGACCAGGGAAGGACAGGTAGCCTGCTCACGGCAGAACTCCTCTCGGGAGGGGCCCCCCTCGTGGCGCCACTGGGCCAGTTCGGGTAGATCGCTTAACTCGGTGACCTGGGCGGAGTCGGAAGGTGGGGGTTCGTCACTGGCGATCGACCCTTCTTGTGGGGGGATGTGGGGACCCTCGGCGGGGACCATCCTATCTTCCGTGGTCGGGGCGTCGTCGACTTCCCCCAGGGGGGTCAGTCGGGCCGCCATGGATCGGGTGGTGGCGCACACCCACTCCGGGAGGCCCATCATCCCTAGGTGGGTCTTGCGCTCGACTTGTTTCCAGGGGGAACTTTCCAGGTCGTTCCCCAGGAGACAGCCGACTGGCTGGGAGGTCCTCACTGCGACTTTCAGTTTACCGACCACCCCTCCCCACTCAAAAGGCACCAGGGCTACTTTACACAGACTTTCCGTGTTGTCTGCTGAAATGACCGGGCAAAAGACGTTGGGGAGGACCTGGTCTTCGTGGACTAAATGACTGAGAACACCGGTGATGCTGGCCCCGGTGTCACGGAGGGCTTCTACTTGGTGGCCATTGATCGTTACGAGTTGCCCATATTTCTTCGTGTTGGAGGGCAGGAGGCTGCCAGGGACCATTTCTCTATCTCCTAAGGATACTAGGGCCATGGCTGCGGGTTCCCACTCTACGGTCTCCTCAACCTCCTCCCCCAGTGCTACATTGGCTATCTGTCTAGCGGGGGGTGCTGCCTGGGTGGTGTGTGGGGCCATGGGGCATTCAGGGTCGTTGGCGTAATGCCCGGGCTTCTGACAACGGAAACAAGTGATGGTCACCCGGTGGCTCCGTCTCAGGGGGGGGCCGGATACAGCTGGTGGGGGTCCCGGGAAAGGCGGAGGTTGGGTCTTCGGGGGACTAGACTGGGACTCTCTCTGCCCTCCCTGGTTTCCCCCCCCTCTCTGGCGGGGTGGTCCCTGACTGGCTCGGGGGTACTCTCCTACAGGGCCCCGGGAGACCCGGGTGTTGGTCCAGCGATCCGCCTCGACAGCCAGCTTTCTCGGATCCGTGAGCTTGCTGTCGAGCAGATGCTGGCGCAGTTCCACAAAGCAGTTCGCAGCCAGATGTTCCCACAACATAAGGTCTGTTAGTTCTTCCAGGGTGGTTACCTTGCTGCCCTTGATCCACCCATCGAACGCGCGGCTGAAAAAGTTCACATATTCCACCCATGTGGTACCCGGGATCTTCCTGCAGTCCCGGAACCGCTGGCGGTACATCTCCGGGGTGAGGCCGTACCTTGTGAGGAGGGCCTCCTTCATGTGGTCATAGGAGGTCTGCATGGAGGTTGGTAGGTCAAGCAGGGTGTCTCTCCCTTCGCTCAGGAATCGTCCCCACAACCCGGCCCCCCAATCCTTCTGCGGGACCCGATGGGAGGCCATGGCGACCTCGTAGGCCCGGAACCACTGTTGAATGTCATCGTTTTTGTAATATTCTTTGACCACATCCTTGGGGATGTGGACCTTCTGCTCCGCCGGGGATGCCGCCTCTCGGTTCCCCGGGGGCCGCGCTTCTTCGCTTTTTGCTTTTAGCTCCATTTCCTTCAAGCTGCGTTCATGTTCCAGTTGAAGTCTCCTTCTTTCGTGCTCCCGTTGGAGTTTCTTCTCTTCTAGTTCTCCTTGCACCCGCATCTGTTCCACTGCTAGCTTTTTCTCGGCTAATTTCAACTCGCCCTCAATTTTGAGTTTGGCTAATTCGAGTTCGTGATGGCGACTTCTTTCTCTGTCTGCGAGTTCCTCCGGGGATAGGCCCCTGTCTGGTACGAAGCTTCGCGCCTGGTTGCTGCTGCGTTCTCCTTGGGAGGGTCCAGCTTCGTCGTGGGGCTCCACCGCTCCTTCTGGGCGGGGGGCTCCAGAATCCACCCAAGCTTTCAGTGCCTTTTGCATATCTTCTTTGGTGTTGAGACCAGTGGTAGCGATTTTGAGTTCCTTGCAGAATTGCTTCAATTCTCGGTGTGTGTACTCTTCCAGTTGTTCCGCCTGGAACACGGTACTGGTGTCGTTTTCTGTGAGAACCACGCCGTTCCCTTCTGCCATCTTTGTCGGTAGTGCGTCAGCCGTTCACGGTACGATCTCTAGATTATGGGCCCGAATCCCGTCGCTTGCCACCAATGTTAGAAGGCGACCTCAGAGGAGCCCGGAGGGGGCCCTGACTATTCTGAGACCAACCCTCGAGGTATCGTAGCCGGGCACTGGCGGGAGACTCCTCAGGGGAGGAATCTCGTATCTAGGATCGTACACTCGGCACCACACGACAAAGAGACACCACACCGGGAGTTCTTAAGAATAAATCTTTATCAGATCGGAGTTGTAGGATCTTTATGATCAGCAAGGCAAATATATACAAGCGGAGCGCGGGCTCACAGAGTCTTTGAGGGGGGTAAGAGGTAGCGGGACAGTCTTTAGGGGATAGGGATCAAATGCAGGAGCGTACCCGGTGCGCAGCTCACAATCCTCGAGCTGGGGGATACACTGGTCGTCGTGGGGTCCGGCGGGACCAAGAGAGTCTGTGGGAGCCGCGAGTCACTCAGCAGGGCTCAAGTACAAGTTCGGAGGTCTTACGATCTTCAGGGAGCCGCGAGTCACTCAGCAGGGCTCAAGCACGAGTTCGGAGGTCTTACGATCTTCAGGGAGCCGCGAGTCACTCAGCAGGGCTCAAGCACGAGTTCGGAGGTCTTACGATCTTCAGGGAGCCGCGAGTCACTCAGCAGGGCTCAAGCACAAGTTCGGAGGTCTTACGATCTTCAGGGAGCCGCGAGTCACTCAGCAGGGCTCAGGTGTTTCCAAAGGCGAATCTGCCGGACAGTCCCAGAGCACCCCTTGTTATAGGGCGACTCCTCTTTGATGTCCGGAGTCTGTGCAGGCAGGGGTCTTGTCACCTGGGGGTCGCTTGTCGGGGTTTTCCTGTCATTGTCTTTTGATCCTTACAGGGCCGGGTTGGGAGGAGTCCCAGACACCCAGCAGGAGTGGAGCCAGCCCTCGGGGAGGCCGGCGGGCCGATCGAAACCCACCCACCCAGGGAAGCTCAGAGGTGTGATAGAAACTGCTCCTCCCTCTCTCATCCCAAGGGGAGCGCGATGTCCTCCAGCCGGAGTGGCGCCTCTAGGCCAGGGTCGCGCTGGGGCCGGGCGGCCATCTTGGTGCATGAAGTGGGCACGCGGGCCCGGTGTGGCCGAAAGGAGGAAGGCCACGGACGGGAAAGTCTGGGTCGGGTGTGTGTGTTCTGGTGGGAAGGATCGGCTAGGTCGTGGGTTCGGGGGCTGTGTGAGGTGCAGGGGTCAGGTATGGCTATGTCACGAGGGCCGGGTCTAACAATCGTTATTTAGGAGGCGCCATAAATGGCACCGTGATTTGGACGTACTCGGAATCAGGGCATGAGAGGAGGGATGGGAAATTTCACTCGGATTTACACAGATGTTTATAAAGTTAAACAACAAATTGTGCTTATCATAGGGCGATGTAGTAGGAAATGCACACTCTCTTGCAGAGTTTGTATGAAGTGTTTGTTTCAGATAATATTATTATTAAGCTGGATGCTTCTAGAATCACACGTGTCCAGTGTCTTCCTTCTTTGAGTGAAAGACACTTACCTCTCTGAATAATTAGAACTCTACCTTCAACAAGCTGAAAGGGACAAACTCCTTTCCAGGAGGTTATTGTGTCAACTTTGTTTTTGGCTTGCTTTGGAAATCGAACCAGCATTTGCTTTTTTTAAAAAGTGACAAAAGACAATGGGCCAGATGTACGACCCTATTTTGCATGCGCAAACGGGTTTGTGACCTGTTTGTGCATGCAAAATGTCACAGGGTGATGTAAAATTCCTAAATAGCGAGTCGCAATTTGTTTGCGACTCACTATTTAGGAATTGCGAGTCGCTATTAGGAAGGGACGTTCCCTTCCTAATTACGACCCCAAAGCCATGCATGAATGTTTTGCGACCGCAGTTGCAGTTGCAAAACACTCGCAAATTACCACCATCTCCAAGAGGGTGGCAATGCACTAGCAAAACAGAAGGGGTCCCCAGGGGACCCCTTCCCCTTTGCAAATGCAGTGGAAAATATTTTTTAGGTGCAGGCAGTGGTTCTAAGGACCCCTGCCTGCCCTTAAAAAATGAAACGAAAGCGTCCCGGCAGGGAATACAATTGAGCAAGGATATTATAAAAGATTGCCTGTCTCTTGACCAACTTCTTATATCCCCTGGCTTAAATGTATTCAAGACTCTTTAGTCATCCAGATGGGATTTGTAAGAAGGACTGTAACCTGGTGAAAGAGCATCTCTATATACAGGGATTATCGACTAGGGCAGAGGGCGCTTTATTTATGTTGAAAACTGTGCCCTCCACGGAGCCCTAACTTTTGTGTGTCAAAAGCTGGTATGACCAATTTTTACTAACAAGATTTCGGCTGGATCTATTGCCTTTTTTGTTAGCCTACCCTGGTTGTGGGAATTGGGGGCAAAAGCATTTGTTCAGCAGCTGCGACAACTGGTCGCCACAAGACACTTTACATTTTACAATGTTTTGTAGTTTTAATGCTGTTCTCAGGAAGTGATATCTTCTCCCCATATTGAAAGGGGCTAATTTTATTAGGTTCGACCAGCCCTTATTTATTTGCAGATGCTTGCAGGAGATATTGGGGCAGATTTACAAGCCCCTTGCGTGACTTTTGCGCTGCAGTTGCGTCACTTTTTTGACGCAACAGCGGTGCAAACAATGCGGCCTATTTACAACGTGACGCATCTAGGGAGATGCGTCACGTTGTAAAGCCCTGCGTCACATTATACGAATATATGTCGTTACTACGCATTCCGTTGCAACGCATGCCTTTACCACGCATGCGTTACAACGGAATGTGTTTTCCACGCTTTGCTGTTACCGCGATTTTACCTTTACTCCGCTTTTTCTTTTTTTGGGGGGGAGACCCCCCCAAGCCCCCTTTCTTCTTTTTTTTCCTTTTTCTGCAGGTCTCCGCCGACACTGAAAACGGACTGATGCTTTTTTTCTGATTAGGATGACGTTGTTCCGTGATGACGTTGTTTGCGTGGTGAAGATGGTCGTTGAAGCATTACCCGTTGTGAAGACGTTTACGAGGTAAGTGTATCGTTGTAAACGTAATGCGTGGAAAATGCTTCGTGGTAAAGGCTGTTTCCCCATTATACCTGCTTCAGGTATAATGTATGCAGGGTGGGCGTTCCCACGCAGGAAGGCCTCGTAAAAGTGACTCAGTGAAATCTAAAAGATTTCACTGCGCCACTTTTAGGACGCCACTGCGTCAAAATCTTACGCCTGCTTCAAGCAGGCGTAAGTAGTGACGCAGTGTAGTGGGAATAGGCCTCAACACACATTGCTGGAGTTGTGTCGTGCTTGCGACACAACTCCAGCTATGCGTGACTTTTCCGCCAACAGATGCGTCAGAATTTCTGGCGCATCTGTCAATCCTTGTGCCATAGTGCGCCGTATTGTAAATACGGCGCATCTATGGTGGTGCAAGGGTTTCTAAGGGTGGCGCAGGGAAAGTGATGCATCTGTACAGATGCGTCGCTTTCTTGTAAATCTGCCCCTTAGCTTTTTTTAAGTTGCTGTAAGGTTGAGGAAAAGCTGTGATTAAACTTTTTGTTAGGGGTCGTCTTTAATGATTGTGGCTTTTATAAGTATTTTTATATCTCCTATGTTTTAGGTCGAATTGTATTGGAAGTGCCATTTTAAGTCTGTGTGCTACTTTTATGGTTTTTATTCTTAAAACCGAATAAAGCTTATATTGATTGGTTGGCTGCTTTCTTACCAACATCAAGGTGCAGACAGGGAGAGGGTTTGTGATTTTCAATTCCAGCCGGGCCCAAAACAAAGGCCGAACTTAAGGGGCCTCTTAGGCCTTCTTTTGTGCGAGAGTCCTGGCTGGGAGCTATTTGGTCCATCCCAATCAGATGCAAATCCAATGGGGAGGAAACAAAGGCGCACACACAGCTTATTACTTCACAAGTACTTAAGAGAGGCCTGGTTTTGACTTCTTTCAGTCCCCGTAAATAAGACATATACATGCACTATAGGAAAGTCAGATGTGTTGGTCTTTTCCACTATTTACTCAAATATTTGAATGACTTTGTTTTATTTCTTTATAGCGCTACCCATCCTAACACACGGTGCCAGAGCGCTTTACATCACAAGTACACATTATACATTGACAATAAATCGAATGAAAACACCCCTAAAGGACATTCATTGCTTCAGAGATTATAAGCCGTGTGTTGCCTCCAAGTTGATGAAGGTACTTTCAGAAGACCGGTTTACAAGGATACTGTGGAAGATTGAATCGGTGAAATGGGAGCCCCCCGTGGAGCCTCTGCTGCCCTGCTCTGGGGGGCCTCCCATCTCCGCCTCCACCTGCGCCTCTGCCTCCACAGTATCGTCTAGCATGATAAATAGGTCACCCAACTTTCCGCGCCCCCCGGTGCGCACCTTCTCTCGCACTGTGCTATTCATTGGCACATCAGCAGAATAGGGTCCAGAAATATCGAAGCGCTAGCACGCAAGGACTCGTTACTGGGACATTTATCCTCTTCCGGCGGGTCTACTGGAATGCCAGAGCTTTGGGTTCCTACCTCCCGCCTGAGGCAGGTCGATAACCCAGTGGATGGGGGTTGACATCTTTGCTTCGCAAGTCTGCCAGTACCTCAGCCTCGCTCATCGGTGGCAGAGCCCCGAGACCCTGCTTACCATTCATTAATCCTTTCGTGGCATCATACGGCCTGTTTTAGTTTGCTCCGGTGCCGGGGACTGGGCACTTGGCCCGCTTGAGGCAACATTCCCATCCTCAGATTGAGGCTCAGGGGCACCCCCTTGAAGAGTTTCATATCCGTCACGAGGCTTTTCTAGGCTGCTCACCTTTAAGAGGGGGCTCCCCTGGCACTATCAGTGTATCTCTCTGGTAGCTCTTGCGGCAGACGTGTTTTCGTTTTGTTTATTGATCGTTTGATAGACGCTTGAAATCAGCTTTCAGATGGGTCTGCCCCTGGTTCTATCCATGATGACACCATGCACGGGGGAGGTAGATTGTAGTTGCAGCCGTGATTGTACCTCAGCGGGCTCTATTTGCAGGATCACGGCTGCGGGGTCCGATGCACGGGTGTCCCCCTCTGCATGCTTCCCTTCCCCTTTGGGTAAGTTGCGAGTAACTTATTAAAAACTCTTAGTGAGACCCACAGAACCACCTGTTTGGCGGGTCTGTGTGCCAAAGTCATGATGCTAAGACTTGGCGTCACAGAGTGCTTGTCTAAAATGTTAGAGATGTTCGCTGCCACACACAGTTATGATAATACTCCCCAAGGACACGTGCCCAGGTTTAAAGTTCCTTAGATTGGGGCGGTCCTTCGGGTGAAACGGCTCCTCCCGATCTTTCTGGTTTTCGTGCTTTGGGGCTCTTCAGGAGGGTACAACAGAGACCATTGGAACTCAAGCTCGAAGACTTGAATATAACAGCGACAGACAGTGGCGGGCAGGAAGAGGCAGAGCAGCAAGCCGCACCACAGCCGGAGGAGCCGCTCCCTCCCTTCCAGCCGCAGCAGCCCTAACGAAGCTAGGAAGTTTGTTCAAAGGTCCAGTCCCTGATACAGGTCATGTGCCCTCCAGAGGACTATCTTTAAATTGCTCTGGGCTTGCTGGCACTTGAGCCATCCTTCGCTCACAGCCGCTCTGCGCACCTGCCCAAAACCCTCCAAGCCAACACTCACCGCTTGCTGCCCCCAGCTATCTCCATGAGTCTTCCTTGAGCCCAACAGTGCACAAAGTATCCGCAGTGTTCTCCGTCCACAAAGCATGGCCGGGCCTGGAGCAAGACCGCTGCCTCCAGCTCCCCGCTGGCCCCCCGCGGCCAGGCTTCTCAATGGCTCAGCTCAGCTCCATCTGGGTTGGGCAAGCGGGAAAGGGGAGAAAAAGGCTGCTCGGCAGCATGCATGCCGCAAATGCTGTGTATACCGGGTATGCTGTTGAACATGGAGCGGGGAGAAATGGTAGCCTACAACAGCCACAAACCCGCCGATTCGACCGGGGGTGGGGCAGGCCGAAGCTCAAGCCCCCACGATGGTTCAGCAATTCCACCCCTCCGCACCAGCAGTGTCTGTGTCCCCTCATAGTGTCTGTGTCTGCGTCCTGCCTTCTGCGTCTGCCTTTGCGACCTGCCTTCTGCACCAGATGTCTACATGTTCAAGCTGGGTCATTGTTCCATGTCCCCACCTATGGTTTGCGAGTGCTTCAGCAGGTGACAGGGTTCCATGAATGGCAAGGAGGGCAGATTTTCTTTTCCCAATTGCTTCACATCTCCATGACCTTCAGAAGCAGGACTCAGACATGCAATAGGTGGACAATACAGTACAGGTGCAAGAGGGGTGGCCCAGCACACCTTCTTCCGAGCTCTGACGGGCACAAATGCAGGCCTTTTATGATCATATATGTGTGTACATAAATGTACAAGATGTGTTACATAGGACAGCGAGGGTTACAAGGTGTAGGAGTCACATGCCCTTTGTAGCTCACAGTGCTATGTTAGAAGGATTACAATTTATGAACATTAAGTAATAACAAGGATTTCTATGTTAAAAGCAGCAACTCATTTATCTAGCTACATAAAATAAAAATCTGTCATATGCGTGTAATATGATGCGCTTTGCTGGAGACACCACCCTCTAATCCTCTATACTACTTTGATTCAAAACTGAGACTAGACAAACACAGACCCCTCCAGCAAATGTGTTAATCTCCAAAATTATCATACCAATGTTATTGTTCCCTGACATTTAGTGACCACATAGAAATCTTTGCAACAGATGCTTTAACCCCATAAGATTTTTTTTAAATGCAGACTTTGCAACCAATGAGGCAGAACAGATCTACTACCACGTTTATCCTTGCTGCCTATTTCTTTGTGGCAGAGTTTTTTTTTAAAAAAGTATAAGTTAATGCCTAGATTTTGCATCATTTTTTTGGCACAAACCCGATGCAAACTTGTTAATTATCGTAATGCGCTCAAATGTGCTCATGATAGACCCACTAAACATATGTGTGAGGTGTTAAGATCTGATGCCCCTTCTTGTGATGTCATTTCCTGTGAGGTCATGGGTTGTGATACCACTTCCTGTGATGTCACTTCCTGTTATGCTGCGCCGTGATATCACACCATGTGAATTCATTTGCATACTGGCTAACTTGCTTTGTTCACCCACTTCTTTTTTTAGGACTTGTGCCCTTGATGTTCTCTATGGTTAGTGAATCGTCTCAAACTCTAATGACCTGCATGGATAACAGAACTGAGACACGGATCACATTCTGTAACATTTTACCCTGTCCTAAGTGCACAGGTGGGAAAATTAACTACAGCCCTTTTTTAGGGTTGGCTTGCAGAGTGTGTGCGCTGTGCTTGTGAAATCTATTGCATTAAACATATCTTAAAAGGGGCTTCCATCCCACCCCCTTGCTTTCCTTGCTTCTCAGTAGTTCCTGTGCTTGCCACTTACTTTTCCTACATTTTTATTGGCTGTAGCATACTGTTTCCTGCACCGTGTTGTTCCTCTTGTTTTCTTATCCGTTTCCTGTCAATCCCCTTTTGTGGAACTCACACAGCCTGACTTTAATATGGCCGCCTGACAACTGCGCACGTACTTAATATGCTAGAATGTTCCATGAAAGAAAGCATTCAGAGCATACATGCCCTTGTTTCTTCTTGCACTGGGTTCAGCCTCAACAGAGGGCTTCCCACGGTAGTTGTTGATGTAAAGAGGAGCCAGGATACCTTGCAAGAACTTTTTTACCAGAACTGTTCTTGACTGCAACCTGGAGGTATTAGCTTTAACCATCACGCGCTGTGACGTCACGCTGCTTTTGCTTTGGAGTTCGCTAAAATGTCAGTGCAGAAGTTATGAAACCTAAAGAACCATGATATGGTGCAGTTCGTCTGTAATGGCGGTAGAAAATGAAGAATGGGAAGGCGAGGGCTGACTAGACCGGGCCGCCATAATGGCAGTCGCACCAGTCCCCAGCCACCAGAAGGGGGGAGGGAGGCCACGTCAGCAAATGACGCGGCACTCCCTCCCCCGCCCTCCCGCAACGACCAATGGGCGAGGCGGCCTCTGTGAGCCGGAAGCACTTCAGTGCTTCCGGCTCGGGAACGTCCAGCTTGCGCCCAGGCCGACCGGTCGCATCTGGTCAGCCTGGGCGCCCTCTTTAAAAGGAGGTGGTGGGGAGCAGAACAGTCTCTTGTTCTTGCTCTCCACAGGCAGGGTTTACCGGGCCGGCAGCCGGCCCATAATATCTTCTTTCTTATTGTCTAGCAGGTTACAAGCTACTACGGAGGAAGTAGATCGGCGGGAGGAGAAAGCGCGACATCTCTTCTTTTGTTTTTAGCGAAGCGGAGTCATCGCATAGACGGTGGAGCATCGGGGATTTTGCAGCCAGTTTTTTCCGTGTGCCCCAGAGCGACGTGACCGGTAGACGCCCGCAGTTGGTGCTGTCGTAGCTGCAGGACACGTGCTCGACTTCTGGCGTGAGCAACTCAGTATTTGACGGCGGTGGAGCGTGGTCGCTTGGGAGCGGTAGTGCGGTAAGCGGCAAGTGGTCAAACGCTATCGCTAATGTGAAAGAAAAGACTATTACAGATCAGTTGCATTCGTCTCTTCTGACTGCTAATATCCTTTCTGAGTTGAATAGCGGGCGTGACCGGCAAGTCGGGGGGGACTGTTCTTAATAGCGGGCGCGACGAACGGCAGCAGCCCGCCTATACCCAAGAGTCACCGGGAGGGGTCTGAGACTCGGGCGCTCAAGGTTGCATGTTCAATTCCCATTAATCCTGTTCAGTTCGAGCTATAGCTCGACGGTAAAACTTGTGCCTGTGGTTGCATAGGGTCTCACAGGACAAGTGTTCAAGTCCCGCTAACGCTGTCAAAGTGTCATAAGGTGGCAAAATTTCGAACTCCAAAAGCACTGTAGAGCGCGCCCAACGATAGGGGGCAGGGGGACACCTAGTGACAGCTTGTGATATTCCACCCTCACAACACTGCTTGGTGTTTACTGCTGGGATATTTGTTCACCTGGGGGTTCAGGCAGAGGGGTGGGCAAGGTTTCTCCTCACATTGTGGTGCTTATGACATAGGCTCAGGGTAAAGGTTGAGCAGTGTGTCTGGCATTGTACAAGTCATACGATAGCAGTGCGATATTAGACAAATAACTTAACCCAGCTGCCTCAGTCCCTTAATTGTCTCTTTGTTGGTGGCAGTGATTCATATAGTACATCAGCAGGCAAACAAGAGTCTTCAGGGCACTGTTAGCTCAGTATACATATAACGTGTAGACAAAGGATAGTTCCTTTAGTGCGGCTGGGGTTTTAGGAGTACTGTGGCCAAGGGAGTGTTGTTGGGGGGCTGCCGCGGGGTTTTTTGAAGCGCGTTTTTAACTTATCCCCCTGCAAGGCGTGAGCACGTGGTAACAGACAGGTAGGGCGCAGCGAAACCAGCTTTATTTCTTGTTTTCACAGCACGAATCCCGTGGAGTACGAGACAGGTACAGGGAGAAAGAAGTTGCTGGTGGTCATTGGAGGGATTCGCTTGGGCGGCACCGGCTAGCCAGCATCTCATCGCTTCTGGGAGTCACAGAGGGTTTGAGCGGGCGGCTCACCTGAGCCTACTGGGTTAGCCAGTAGGTCGTGGCTCTGGTTGCGTGGGTGCACAGGTTGGCTGGGGGCTGCTACTTCTTGAAAGTAAGGGGTCACCTAGCTGGGGCTGCGGTTACGTGTACAGGCAGGTCTCGTATAATTGTACATCTTTTGTCAAGCCCCCTCCGGTGCGGCGGAACGTTAAGCGATCGCGTACGGACATATTGCTGGAGGCTTTAATGCAGCAAGTCCAGGTCATGGGGCAGACCCTCAACAGGCTACAGGATAAGGTTGAGGGTCCCGAGGTCCCGGAGGGGAGGGATAGGCGGCCTATTGTCCCACCGAGACACTATTCCCCCCCTCGCCAAAGAGGTACAGGCGCAAGCCATGTGGGAGAGGGACAGCGGTGCCACCAAGACGTGAGCCTGCACCCGCACCAAGACATCAGGGTGAGGGGGGCGCAGGTGACGCAGTCCCACCAATGGACACGCCGGGCCCCTTGGGCGAAGGGTGCCCTAGTGGTGCAGTGCCTGTGGGACCCATTATTGACCCCGCTCTTCCCCCAGGCGATGGGACTGGGGGAGCCACCCTGACAGAGCCAGACATAGCCGCCAACTTGGCGGTAGTCCTGCCTTGGCTGGAGATGGTAGGGAACTGGTCTCACGCCGCAGGGGCGACAACTGGCGGGGGGATGCCATTGAAAGGGCAAAGAAATTGATGGCTGAGCTAGGAAAGGGGAGGCCAAGCGAGGTGCCGGCAATATGTACCGGTAGGGGGTGCAACACCCGTTGCCACAGCACCAGCCCTCGGTGGTGAAGGTGTCCGTGAGGTAACCAGAGACGCAAAGAACACAGACGCGGGCAAGACGGCTGATGTGGCAGCGCCAGCAGGTACGAGGGCAACATAACCCCCACTAGGTTTGGGAGAGATGCGCTCTGGGAGGGAACAATTGGGGCGGCATCTTTCGAAAGAGACTAAGGAAAAGATCTAGAAGGGGATATATATTAGCAAGTTTTCCAGTTTGATTGATGAGGCAGACAGGGAAGAGGCGAAAAAGAGCAAGGAATGGACACATTACAAAGAATGGTCCAATATAGTCCTGAAATACAGGGTAGAAGAGACTTTGGCCAACTGGATTTACTATATTCATGGCTGTCATGTTGGAGCGTTTCCCAGAGGTTTGCTCTGAGATGGCATGTTATCAGAATAGGATCACAGTTGCCCATGCTACGCAAGGGGGCGATGGGTGGAAAGAGTATGACAAGGAGTTTCGAAGGGCAAAAGCACAGGATCCAACCCTAAGATGGAGCCAGACGGACATGTTTATTCATCTGAGACATTTGGTTCAGGGAACAGCTGATAATGGGCGGGGGCAGGTACCGGATGCAGTGCGGTCTCAGCCCTTTAAAACAGGCCCCACCGGTAACACGGGGGGGTCACCTGGAAGGCTGGGAGCAATGGTAAAAAAGGCGTCTGTTTTGACTTTAACAAAAGGACCTGCAGTAGAGCACCAGGCACATGTAGGTTCAAACATTCCTGTGGTTACTGTGGTAATGCACAAAAGTCCAGGGGCAAAGGGGGAAAGAAACAAGAATAGCAGCTTGCTACTAGGAAATGCTAGTTCTCCCGTTAACATTAGCTCTATGATACCTTGGTTAGAGTCTTACAATTGCCCTGAGGCAGCCAGGACGATCAGGGAGGGGTTTGTGGAAGGTTTCAGGATACCAGCCCAGGGTTACAACGGGGTGGCGCACTGCCGGAACCAGCTGTCAGTTAGGTCCAATGTAGACATAGCAACAGCAAAAATCATTAAGGAAGTGGCCTGGGTAGGGTGGCGGGGCCTTTTGAAGATGTCCCAATGAGGAATTTTGTGTGCTCCCCTCTAGGGGTGGTCCCAAAAAAACGCCAGGCGAATTCAGACTTATTCACAATCTTTCTGCACCAAGGGGCAGTTCAGTGAACGACGCCATCTCTGACACACTTTGTAGTGTGAAATATGCATCTTTCGACCAAGCGGTAGACACGCTTAGGTCTTTGGGTCAGGGGGCTTTGCTTGCGAAGGCCGACATTGAGTCTGCATTTAGATTGCTACCAGTACAACTGCAGACTTTCACTTACTGGGTTTCCAGTTCCAGGGGAAGTATTACGTCGACAAATGCATGCCTATGGGTTGCTCAGTGTCCTGCGCCTATTTTGAGAAATTTAGCTCATTTTTGGAATGGGCGTTCAGGAGGGTGTCAGGGCATCAATGGGTGCTGCATTACCTAGATGATTTTCTGTTTCTGGGGGCGCCACAGTCTCGGGAATGCAGGACAGCTTTGTCAAAATTCTGTACATTGATGCAGGAGTTCAGTGTGCCCATTGGCACCGGGTAAGACAGTGGGCCCAAGCACAGCAATTAAATTCCTGGAGATTGAACTAGATTCCGCCCAAGGGGTCTTGAGGTTACCCGCTGACAAAGTCAAAGATTTGGGGGCGGCTTTGCAACAATGCCTCAAGAAAGAGAAGGTTACATTGCACCAGCTACAGCAGGTGGTAGGGCAGTTGAATTTTGCACTACGCATAATCCCAATGGCGCGCCTTTTCTCTCGCTCTATCGCGCATGCTATGTCAGGCCTCAGGGAGAAACATCACCACATCAGGCTGTCCGGCGAAGTCAGGCAAGATATGTTGATTTGGAAGGCGTTTTTGCGCAATTTTAATGGGAAAGTAGTGTGGCCCAGCCCACCTAAGTCCAGCCCGGAGTTGGGCCTCATGACTGACGCTGCAGGTAGCGAGGGTTTCGGGGCCATCCTGGGGAGCGAGTGGGTAGCTCAACGTTGGCCAGACTGGTGGAAGGAATCTGGACTCACCGCGAACATAAGTTTCTTAGAGCTTTTACCAATTCTAGTGGCACTGACTGTGTGGGTGGAGTGTTTAAAAAATGAGTCGGTAATATTCGGGTCCGACAACATGGCAGTAGTAGACTGCGTAAATAGCCAAACAGCTAAATGCAGCATGATGCTGCGTTTGTTGAAGGAAATTGTGTTGCAATGCATGAAATTGAATGTCCTTTTTAAAGCTAAACACGTTCCAGGTATTCTGAACCACGCGGCTGACGCATTGTCTCGTTTTAAAATGCAGGCATTCAGGTCACATATTCCAGAGGCAGCAGTGCACCCATCACCTTTCCCAGAACAGCTCTGGCAGCTTGGTGCCCCCGAGTATCGAACCTCGTGGCAGCGAGCCTAGCGCCCAGAACCAGGAGTGCCTACGAAGAGGTGTTTGGGTCTTTTTGCTTGTTCTTGGGGGAACAGTGGGAGCACAAATTGCATGATCATGAGTCAGTAGTTGAATACCTGGTGTTCATGAGGGAACAGGGGTGCACGGTAGCAGGGGCAAGAAGGCATATCTCAGCCATATCATTTTTTGCAAAAATGAAAGGTAAGGGGGATCCCACAAAAAACTTCATAGTACGCCAGGCACTGAAAGGATGGCAACGCTTGCAGGGAGGGCAGCCGGATGTCAGAAGGCCCATAGGTTTAGAAACACTAGGGAAACTAGTGGGGGCCCTGCCGCGGGTTTGCACTTCCCCAGGTGAAGTGATCTTGTTTCAAGCTGCATTCTGCCTTGCATTTTACAGCGCTTTTAGGGTAGGCGAGCTAGTCACAAAGAATAAGTAAGATTGGCTGGGGGGCCTGCAAATGGGACGCGTTAGCAGAAAGAAGGATTCAGTCCTGATTTCCATCCGGTAATCAAAAACCGATCAAGAGGGTAAAGGAGAGAGCATAGTATTACACAGGGCAGGGAACACGCCATGCTGCCCCATCTATAGGCTTGAGGCTTTAATGGCCCAACGGGCACAAGCTACGGGGGGGCCTCTCCTACATGGGCACGGGACACCACTCACTGTGTTTCAGTTCAGGAAAGTCATGCTCCTGGCATTTAAGAGTGCCGGGCTAAACCCTGCCGATTTCGGGACGCATTCATTCAGGATAGGAGCAGCCACCGAGGCAGCAGCAAGAGGGCTGGGGTCGAGCGTCTCAAAAGGATCGGTAGGTGGTCCTCTAACTCTTACAAGAGATATGTGCGTCTGCACATGCTCTAACACGGGGTGACTGTTCAACTTTTAGGTACACAATGGGTTTTTTCCCTTTCTCCCTGTTACTCAGGGGAAGGGGCTTTCAATGTCACTATCTGATCGGTGCTAGATGCAGTTGTATGGAATTTGTGTGTTGCATGCCAACATGGCAAGGCACTTACCTTTGGCTCTCTTGTTTCAACATCATTCGCAGTTTCTTCATCCTGTGACTCAGGAGAGAAGCCTGGACTCGTTTGCACTCACAGACCGGAAGAGCAAGCAGTAGAGCGGCGGACGTTGCATTTCGGGCAGGCTACAAAAATGGTGGCGCAAGTTCACTCTTCGCACCAGGAAGATCAACATGTTTGGATGATAGGGCACTTATATGTTCGCCGTTTGAAGAATTTCTTTTCAGGAGCTAGCAAGACTAGGGCTGCGCAGCTGGGGATAGCCTTATCCTTTATCGGTCAGGGTGGCTTGTGCGTAGGTCAATTCAGGGAGTTGGTGAACCGAGCTTTGAAAACAAGTACGGGACCACCGGCAAGCTGGATCCTGCACCTGGGGGGTAACGACTTGGCCCGATTAGGCAGGAGAGTACTAGTGGAGGATCTGCTCACAGAAGTTGGGTGACTAGCAAAGCAATGTCCGCAGTCGATAATAGCGTGGTCACACATGATTCCCAGGTCGCAGTGGAGGGGGGGGGCGAGTCAGTTCGAGCGTTGAATTATGCGGTAAAGTGGATCAACAACAAATTTGATAAGTTATTCAGGCCCCCTAGATTAGGGTCCATAGGACACAGATACATCAAGAGGGAACAGTTTTTTCTGCAGGACGGGGTACACCTCTCACATAAGGGAAATCAGGCTTTCATGGAGGACATCCTAGCTTGGGTTGAGAGTGTAAGGTGCAGTACATGACCTTCCTAGTGACTGAGGGGGAGACCAGGTAGTCGGGCAACTACGCTGGCCTGTGGCGGTAAGGTCATGATTGGTAAGCATAGTCTTCGGTCCTTAGCGGTCAGCATCATGTAACCCCAGGGTGTGGTGACAGCCAGTAGGTAGGCTGTCGGGGTGCGGGCCAGGGGAGTCTTCCTTCCCAGTGGGCCTGGGGCCACCCCCGCACGCGCATGCGCTTCAAGGTGCCATTATGCAGAAGTCTGCAGCCCCCCCCCCGCTGGTAATGGAGTGTAAGGCACAGGGTGTGGGGGGGGCCCGGGGAAAGTATCCATCCGATAAGCTGTAACCCCCTGCGCAGCCTTATTAGTACACTGGGACCGGGGGAGCTGCCAGTCATTGACTTTGCCGTAGGCTCTAGATGGGACACGCAGAAAGTAAATGCATGCATTGATAGATTTTACGGTAGTAGTGTCTTGTGTATTAGACTGTGTTAAGGTTAGCCGTGGAATATCTGACTATCAAAATGTATCTGTACTTTCTGCGTAAAGTTTCTGTATATAATGTTTTTTAATTTGTTTATTAATGTTAATAAATACGGCCGGGGGGGGGAGGTTACTCCCCCCTGATCCAAAAAATCAAGAACTATTGGTGTGGTCTCCAAACTGTTATGATGGAGGGGAGGGAAATGCCATCTATAACCCCAGGGTCTGTAGTTAGAGTAGGGGACATGGGTAAGTACCAGACCATAAGACTCTGACAGCTCAAAAGAGGTGGGGGAAGAAAGACTTCAGTATCAAGGGAACAGCATCTGCGATTTGGAAACAGAAGGCGTACTTGATTTATGTCCCTCATGGGATCAGCAATGGACTATGATGCTCTGCTGCAGGAAACCTTGAAAGCCCTTGAGTAAATATTCCCTCCTAAAAAAGATTTTCCTACCAAACCACACAAGCTGTTGTCAGCCAGCAGCCCTAAGCCCCAAAAGTGCTTCACTGGAAATCAATCCTTTCTATTTCATCCTGAAACTCCGCGCCCAGTCCTAGAGACCGGAGAACAAACGGCTGCTGGTCTGCCTCCCTGGTCTTTCACTCCAGGCTTCACCCCGCTGTTCTCGGATTCTATCCTTTGGCGAGCTGGCCACTTGTTTTTAAAGTGCACACAAAATGCAGGCTAGACACAGACCTTTGCAGAAGGCGTATTCACATTCACCCACGATTGGGAGGCTACACACAGGCCTTTGCCTTGAGAGGTGATAGGAGGGTAAAGGAACTTGCGGCAACGGGCCGAGGGGTGCGTTGGACATCAGGGGAATGTTGTTTGTACCAACTTCAAATACAGCCTTGGAAGGCATGCTAGGATCTTGTCCCTTAAGGCTCCCCATTAACAGCTCTACTGAAGCAGCCTGAGCCGCTGCCCCCTTGTTCCTTAAAATTAATGGAGCACCTTCCTCAGACAGCTGATGCGGCTCAGGACAAAACGAGAATTACGGCAACTTTTGGCGCACAAGGAGTATATGCCAAACAAAATAATGCCACCATTATAAAAATCGCGCATGGAGTTCGGGTGGCATATTTCATAAACATTTCTAAAGAATACTTGTGGGAACTGATTCAGGATTCCCAGCGCAGTCAGTTTGCTATTCTCACGTTGTGTTTTTCCGCTCGTGTCCTGGCGCTTTAGGCTACCGTTGAACCCCAAAATTCAGCACAGTGCCCCTGTTTAGCGTTTGATCTGCTGGGCTGTGAGCTCGAAAGTTCAAGGTTTATTCCCAGAGCTCGTGTGGGGCAGAAACTCAGAACTTAAGTAATCAATACATCATTGTGCAGCCAGTGCTTGCTTTAGGAAAAGAACGAACTTTAATCTGGCATGCGACCAAAACTACTCTGGAGACTGTAGAGGGACAAAGGAAAAAGAACACACAATTTACAGGGGACTTTGGAAGCGAATTAATTACCCCTAAACTGGAAGCAATTACCAAGTTTTAATCAGTGTATGGCAGAGCATCCATGAGTCTTATATTTAGGCCTCTACGTGCGGTAGAGCACAGTATTCTCTCCCTCTGGGGGGCAATCAGGGGACCACTGAGATTGTGAGAAGTGCGACGGTCATGAAGGTACCGGTACAGCAGTCCTACTGACTTATGAAAGTTAGTGTCTCCCTGGCAATTATGGTTTTGTAAAGTACCTTGACTAATTGTGGGCTGGTGGTCCTATGCTATGTCCGGTTGGCTGAGTTGGTGCACTGCTCCTCCTGATGTGCATGCTACTGACTCGGCCCCGTCTCTGATGGCTTTATCAGCAGTTTCTGTTGCAGATGTTGGGCACCTGTCCTCCGACTGCAGAGCTGGGGCTGCGCAAACCAAGCCGCGCAGAGGGTGCCCTCACTCGCTTGATGACATGCTAAATGTAAATGTTTATAGCGCACAGCTACCCCGGTCCGGGGGTCTCCCGGCACTGTATTCAGTGCTAGGGAACCCTTCCTGGCTTTTTCCCTGTGAAATGTCCACTCCTGGGCATCCCCAGGGTGAAGCCAGGCATCCCCAGCGCTGTGGGGCCGTTGTGGAGATTAAGCAAGCTATTGCTCAGAGTTGCAGCGTGGGACCCATGATTAGAATAGGCACTGAGGCGAGAATATCGGGTCCGTGGAATTTATAGCCCGAGACCCTGCCGCGAGGGGAATCGAACCCTGGTCCCGGACCAGTGCTCTGCATCGAGGTCTGCCGCTCTAACCATTGAGCCACACTTCTCGTAATGGCTGCAGTGAGTCTGGTGAATGATCTGCGATGAAAAGACGCGGACTCCGTTTGCACTGGTCTCTAGCGCCGAGCCATGAGAGGCGCTTTGTCTTCGTGTGAGGTAACTTCCGTTTACAGCTGTCTCTTCATACCAAGTCAAAGTGCTTCTGGCGTTACTGGAAGCCTCTGAGTGCGCTGGCACTTTTTCTGGTGGCGCCAAGATGCCATGGGTTTGTGGAGCGAACCCCTTTGCTCCTGCTGTCGGCTGCGGAGGGAGCCGGGCACACGTCCCTCTGACACTGCCTGGCGACGCGGAGCCTTACCTGCAGCCCGCCACTCCGCTCCCTCAGCCCAGCTCCTTCAGCCCTACTGTTCAGGTTAGACTTGCGCTGTGCTTGTGAAAGCTCTTGTATTTTTTATATCTTAAAAAGGGCTCTTATCAGTTCCCCTCGCAGAAATCCTGCGGCCATCCGCTGTTGTGTGGAACTTGTTTCTTTGTTTACTTCCCCTGGCTGCGCGCATTGAAACAGCTCTTACACTCCAGCTATTCATCGTGACGTCACAGAAGAGTACTCATTTCATCTCACTCTGGATTTTATGTGGGCTGAAGCTCTTGAACTCGGTTTTATGGCTTTCTTTTGGGCAGTTATATTAGTGTGCTTGCACGAGTCCGTGTGAAGATCTCACGTCACTCTCTCCCCATATCGGAAGAACCGGACAACACCGCCATTAACTGGTTATTTTTTAATTTAATGTAAAAATTGCTCTTGCATCCATTTTCTCTTCAGGTTTGATGTTGCTCGGGTACTGAACCGAGTACCAGTAGTCCACTTGTTTTTAGGTTTCGCCTGCACAAACTGCTTATTATTTGTCACATAAGCAAAACCTAATGCATTTACCAATGCTTGTTATCTCCGCAGCTGAAGAAAATGTAGATACATATTTGTAGCATCTGTGCCCTAATTGCAATGGTCCAATCAAGGCTG
This sequence comes from Triturus cristatus, assembly GCF_964204655.1. Taxonomy (NCBI): domain Eukaryota; kingdom Metazoa; phylum Chordata; class Amphibia; order Caudata; family Salamandridae; genus Triturus; species Triturus cristatus. The sequence goes on from NC_140589.1 coordinate 48,575,598, forward strand.
ATTACATGAACACAATTTGCAGAGAGCCATAAAATAGAGCCACCTTCAATAAGTTATATATGGTACTCGGTGGAACAGGTCATTCTCCTCAGCAGTAATTGTTCTCAGCTGTCCAAACATTCTCTGCAGTGTGTTTCTAAAAATGATAATCTGTCCTTATTATGACGCAGAACTTCTCATTTCAACATTAACTGCACGCTAAAGAAAGATCGGGGAAAGCCAACTTTTCTCAAGAGCCTTCTATCCTGGCTCGGGGCAATCTGTCCGTCTGCCCGCATAAATCCAGTGGCGTAACATTAGCCCCTGCAGCCCAAAGACATTGGGGCAGATTTATGAGGTTTTGCCGTAGGGAAGCGCAGCAGGCCTTCCTGCTGCGCTTCCCTACGGCAAAAGAAAAGGGCAGGGATGCGCCGTATCTATAAAATGCGGCGCATTCCTGTCCTTTTCCCCTGCGCCGGCGCACAATGGGCTGCCTGCGCCAACGCAGGCACCTCTGCACCATGGTGCAAGGGGGCCTGCGTTGCGGAGATGAATATTTTTGTATAGGAAGGGAAACCTTTCTGTACAAAAATTATCACGAGAGGTTTTTCCTCTTTGTATGGGTGCTGCAGAATGCAGCACACATAGAAAAAGGAAAAACGAGGAGAAATGAAGATATTTCTCCCCGTTGCGCCTCCCTTACGCCTCCCCTGGGGATGCGGAAGCTTTTGGCGCTGCCTCAGATTTACGATTTCTCATAAATCTGGGGCAGTGTCAAAAGGCCATGGGTGTTGCTGGGAACGCCCCCAGCAACACCCATTGCACGCCCCTTTAACGCAGAACACTGCGTTAAAGGGACTGATATTTATGAGGCAGCATTAAGCCAAAAAAAGGGGCTCAGTGCTGCCTGATAAATATCACGCAGGCTTCTGCGCCACGGAACGTCACAAAAAGTGACGTTCCGATGGCGCAACGGGCCTCATAAATCTGCCCCATAATATTTAAATTTAATGTGGTCCTCCCAGACCTTATCTTCTCTTTTCATGGTATTGAAATGAAACTGAAACCAAGGGCCATATCAGCAACGGCCAGCGATAATTATCGCTGACCGTGCTTAGCGATAATTTTCTTATCGCTGGCTATCTCTGCTTTTTATCGCCCTGGTAGCGCGTTATCATCAACGAGCTGCTCCAGGGCGATAAAAATTCCAGAGATAGCGATGTTATCGTCGTTTTGCAGGGAACATCACTGGTTTCCCAGAGATGTTCCCTGCAAAACAGCGATAACCTTGCTGATAGGACCCTGTGGTCGTATCAGCATAATCCACCCCCAATGTTAGGGGTGGCTTAGTCAGGATTTTAGCAGACGTTAGGGGGCATATCAACAACAACCAGCGATAATTATCGCTAAGCGCACATAGCGCTAGGATAATTATCGCCGGCTAGCGTTGATTTTTATCGCTGAGATAGCGTGCTATTAGCAACGCTTATCTCAATAGCGAGAAAAATCCTCATGCTAAGTGGCTAACGTGAGATTATCGCTGGAAACCCAGCGATAATCTCACGTTAGCTTGTTGATAGGGACAGGCAAACTTAGCCATGATATCCTCCTTCCATAGGATATCATGGCCAAGTCAGAAAAATACCAGACGTAAAAAAGCAGCGTTAACCACGGTTAGCGCTGCTTTTTTTGTCTCTAACAGGGTTAGCGATATTCTTGATAATAGGAGAAATGTCGCTTACCGACATTTCTCCTATTATTTTAGTCTGGAACGCCCCCTTTGCATCTCATTAGAGATGCAAGGGGAAGCGTAGAGTAAAAGGGTGCTAACATGCGAATTTGCATGTTAGCACCCTGTTGTTGATAGGGCGCTAGTTTTATCTCTGCTTTTTTGTCTTTTAAAGCCAAAAAAGCAGAGATAAAGCCCTTGTTGATATGCCCCAAATTTTTGGAGAAAACAGCAGTTTTCTCCAAAAACTAACGTCTGCTAAAATGCAAGGGCATCCTTGCTGATAGCGCAAAGACGCGTTATTGCTCTCCTGACATGTAGTGTATGTCAGGAACGCCCACTTTGCATCTCATTAGAGATACAAAGGTAGGCGTAGTGTAAAAGGGTGCTAACATGCGAATACGCATGTTAGCACCCTCTTGGCGTTGGTTTTATCTCCGCTTTTCTGGATTTTAAAGCCAGAAAAGCGGAGATAAAGCCCTTGATGATATGCCCCAATGGGGCATATTTACAAGCAGGCGATAAAAATTATCGCTGCTTTTGCGGCTGTTTTCGGCTGAAATGCGGCGATAATCTTATCGCCTAATTAGCAAGGCCACGCTAACGCGTGAAACCTTGCTTTAGCGCGGGGATTCTTTATGCCCAGCTTTGCATCTCTAATGAGATGCAAAGTGGGCGTTCATGACCTAACAGGACAGGAGAAATGTCGCTAAGCGACATTTCTCCTATCATCAAGCCCCACGCTATGAAGCATAGCGGCAGGAAAAGTAGCGATAACCCCTGTTATCGCTACTTTCCTAACGCCTGCTTCAGGACTGACTTAGCCATGATATCCTATGGAAGGTGGATATCATGGCTAAGTTTGTGAGTCCCTATCAGCAAGCTAACGCCACATTGCGTGAGATTATCGCTGGGTTTCCAGCGATAATCTCACGTTAGGCAGTTAGCGTGAGGATTTTTATCGCTGAGGAGATAAGCGTTGCTAATAGCACGCTATCTCAGTGATAAAAATCCACGTTACCCGGCGATAATTATCCGCACGCTAAGAGCGCTGAGCGATAATTATCGCCAGGTGTTGCTGATATGCCCCCAAACGCTTGTAGAACACGCTATGTGGAAGCCATCTTTGTCTCTCCTGCCCCTGCCCACCACCTAGTTCATTGCAGGACACCTACTCCCACCACTAGGAGAGCTCTGGGGGAATGTCTAATACCCCTGCCACTTCATATTTTATTTATTTTATTTTATTATGTAGATTTATGGAAAGCAGAGATTGCCAAAAGCACCAGAGTATTTAACAAGGAACACGTATAATAATTTTCAAGAAATAAGGCCATGATTTAATAGAATAAGAGCAAAAGAGTGAAAGTAATAAGAAAACTATCCTCCTCCGTCTATCCTTGGCATAGGGCCTGTTTTACCACACTGTGTCCGGCCCCACTATCCCTGTGCCAATGACACTACGTAAGGGTGAATGGGGCATCAATTAAACTGAAGATGCAGAGGGTGGCAGAGGCGAAACTGTGGGCCTCAGGTATCAGTGGAGGTAAAAACACAAATGTGGGTCTTTCATCCTGCCGCATTTCCCGCTGCTCCGCTTCAGGTGGGACTCCCTGTCCCAGGCACCGTCGCTCCATGGAGGGAGGAGCCAGCGTGCACATAAGTGCACGTCGACACCCGCGGCGTGGGTCTTTCTTTCATCCAGCCGCAATTCCCGCTGCTCATCTTCAGGTGGGACTCCCTGTCCCAGGCACCGTCGCTCCATGGAGGGAGGAGCCAGCGTGCACATAAGTGCATGTCGACACCCGCGGCGTGGGTCTTTCTTTCATCCAGCCGCAATTCCCGCTGCTCATCTTCAGGTGGGACTCCCTGTCCCAGGCACCGTCGCTCCATGGAGGGAGGAGCCAGCGTGCACATAAGTGCACGTCGACACCCGCGGCGTGGGTCTTTCTTTCATCCTGCCGCATTTCCCGCTGCTCCGCTTCAGGTGGGACTTCCTGTCCCAGGCACCGTCGCTCCATGGAGGGAGGAGCCAGCGTGCACATAAGTGTACGTCGACACCCGCGGCGTGGGTCTTTCTTTCATTCTGCCGCATTTCCCGCTGCTCATCTTCAGGAGGGACTCCCTGAATGAATAATGAATAAGCACTTATAGAGCGCATAGCTACCCTACGGCATCCCAGCGCTATCTGTTGACAACGGACATCGGAGACATCTTTACTGGCTGTTGATTTGGAAAAAACAGGTTTTTAGGAGTTTTCGGAAAGATAACTGGTAAGACTTTCTACATAGTTGGGGAGGGAGGGAATTCCAAAGCTTGGCAGCGTTATAGGAGAAAGAGCAGCAGGCACTTCTAGCTCTCTTTATTTTTGGGACAACAGTGAGCAAGAGGTTGGCCGAGTGGAGGCTTCTGTTAGGGCAGTATGGGACAGCATTGGATTGGTTAATGGGTGGGCCTTTCCCCCAAAAGGACTTGTGGTTGATGCAGAGGGCCTTAAATTTGACTCTCTCCAGTATGGGTAGCCAATGCAGAGTATTCAGTGTGGGTTTGGGGGATATTGAGAAGCAAGCGAGATGCACTGTTTTTGAATGACCTGTAGTTTGGAGACTGTAGATTGGGGGGCTCCTAGATAGAGCATGTTCCCGTAGTCCATGCAAGATAAGATCAGTGCTTGGACCATTATCTGCCTTGCAAGGAATGGGAGAAGAGGAAGAATTTTCCTCAGCATGCCAGAGAATGTTGCCGACAGTTTAGCTGCTTGAAAGTCGTAAGTCAGGGATTGGTCCAGCCATATGCCCAGACTCTTGATCTGTTTTTAGGTACTGGCGGGGGCCCAAGACAGATTGGCCACAGTAGCCCAGGATTGAAAGATCTCAGGCACCATCGCTGCCCGGAGGGAGGAGCCAGATCGTACATAAGCGCACGTCGATGCCGGCGGCACGGGACGCACCTTGACTGCGCTCGGGCCAGGGGGCGGGCCCGTCATTGCCAGGAAGAGACAGGGCAGGGCCACCCCCCCTTAACTCGAGTGCTACTAAATTGTGAGTTTAAACATTCTGGTTTCTGCTTTAACTGTTGACTTTATACATTGACTTGGACTCTGTTTTTGGTTCTCCGCAGTTGCCACACTATAAATGCTTGATCTTGATACACTCGGCCTACTTGCTACCTGTTACTAGGGGATGTTCATTATTTGCTTTCATTTGTCATTGGTTTACAAACCTTTTGGATTGGTGGTAGCCACTTGCGGCTAGCCGATTGTTGCCCCCTGACCCTTACCCTGTTTATCGCTCGCAGCTTACCACTGTTTTATATAGTGTGGGCATAGTAATCTGTGATTTGCGGTCTGCTCTGTAGCGTTCTGTTTTGCACTGTTATGCACTGTAGTTACGATCTGTGTGCTCCTTAGGCAGCTAGTTGGGCACTTACTCACCCTCTGACTATAGCCTTAAAAAGAATTCAGGGGAGAATCACTGGTTAAACCTTAGACCTGTAAGACATTAAAAACCACAATCCATCATGGGGAAAAGGAAGACTAGAGACTCCGAAAATGGGAATGGAAGGGCACAACCGAAATCAAAAGAAAAAAAACTGTAAGTTGCGCAAATCGGCAGGAGGTAACTGTGTCCTTGATCGCATAGACAAACTTCTTGTCGAATGCGAAGACATTCTATCTCCGCCAGCTACTTTATCACTAACCTCTTGCCCTCCATGCTCACTAATCCACTCAAATAGCCCAAAGTCAAGCAGGCCCGAACGCATTCCTTCTATGTTCAAAAAACCCAAAACACGCAGCACAAAGTATTGTTCTCTGGACCACTCTCTCGTCCCCCAAAATATCTAACACTTACGTAGAAGAAGTAGTAGTAGGAGAGGGGGCGCCAACCACCGAGCTCACAGGTAGGTTCTTAGAGAACCTTTCAGTTTCTAGGAATCTAGCCACCGATCTTACCCTCACCAATAGGTTTCTCCCCCTACAGGCTACCCATGAACCCCCAGTGATAATGGCATTGGGGATAGGCGATCGTCATAGACCAGATGTTGGGAGTCAGGAATCGATAGCAGATCAAGGGACCAGAGATATTCCAACTTGGGCAATAGGTGAGACCGCTATTAGTGACCAGGTTGGTAGGGGCCTGGATCCATCTAAGATCATAGCTGAATTGAGAACAGAGGTGGATAGTTTGAAAAAGACAATACCAGAGCTAACGGACCAAATTAAATTGCTAATAAAAAAGGTGACATTGAAGCTGAACTGTCAGGAAAACCCTGATCCGCACCCCTATCCATGATAGTACCACTGGTTCATCTCGAGGCGTTGCTGCTAACACAATTTCCAAGAACCCCTTTGACAACATGCCTAGACGTGCAGCGCCCTATGTCAAACCAGCTCTTAATCGAATCTCAGCCCAGTCTCCATCTAATGCCCCATCAATCCCTCCCCCCTAATGATACTCGCTTTTGTCGTGATTCCCTCAGTAGGAGAGCCTTACCACAAGGACCCCCTAAGAGTATCTTTTTAACCAGTGTCCCTAAACTGCCACTGACCACAAGTCATGAAAATGAAGACTCCCTCATTAACAAAAGTACACACTGGATATGCCATTTGAGGGGTTGCCGATCATTAATCAGGGAGGATATACGTGGGGCCAAAAGGGTTAATGGACCTAACTCCATGACAGATTGAATAGAACTGCTTCTTGGCAATGAGAACTTGGCACACAATCTAATTGCACTAGAAGCTAGGTTTAATCCCTCAACTCGTACGGGGATACAGATGAAATATCGCCCCGTAAGGCATCCACCACTATCAACCACTCCTGGTCTGTTCCATCAGCCGGCCCATAGTTCTAGTCTTGACGCCAATGATTGACTTGAATACCCAACCATTCCATCAGGTCCTATATTACCCCCTCTTGCATCAATTCCTCTCGTTCCTGTGCCAATTTACCCTGCTGACTTAACTCCACTGTCAGGTTCCACATCACTCCCTCTCCCTCCAGCTCCATCCAATCCTGTGCTAACTAGCCCTGACGATCCTACCCCACACCCTACAAAGGCCCCAGTCGCTACAACTGGAGATGGCTTTTTGACTGTAACCAGCTGTCATTTAGTGGGGGATAGCCCTAAGGAACACATGTTGGGATCCCAGGAAGGAGTTATGGGAGAGGGCGATATTCTGGTATCCTTAGGCAACACATATTGTGTGACCAAACTTTCTTTACTATCATGGAATGTGGCCGGGGTGAGGCCGAAACTCGTGCTTCCCCACTGGATCGAATACGTAGAAAAGTAGGATATCTGTATTCTACAAGAAACATGGGGCCTTTATCCTATCTTTATCCCTGGGTTTCTTACTTTCCATCGTATCGCCACCGCTAGTAAATCTGGGTGCCCAAGCAGTGGTCTACTAATTCTAATTAAAATTGATCTCCATTGCTCTGTTGAAGAACTCACAACCAACAGCCCGGATATACCAGTGATCCAGATAAGGGCAGTAGACAGGTTGGGGGTGGATCTTTTTAATGTGTATGCCAGAGGGACGAAAGCAGGTAGTCCATCTTCTACACTCCAGGAGTTGGAGCGTCTTTTAGACGCTAGAGATACCTAATTACCAGTGATATTCGCAAGAGACTTTGATGTCACATTTGAACCTTTGGGGTTGGAGGATCTGTGTGGAGGCAAAGAAGAGGAGGAACTATGGCACATTCCCCCCTTGGATCTTACTCCCATCAATAAGTGGTCACAAACCACATAACAGCTTAATGCGTTAACACTTGAATTTGGTTTGAGGGCTGCTAATGGCTGAACTCACTCTGACAGGGAAGGAGCAAACACTTTTAATCGGACCGCTAATTTGAGTCGAATTGACTATTTTTTATTAGATCTAAGACTGTGGCCGAAAGTTGTTGACATGATTGTAGGATCTACCGCGGATAGTGACCACAATCTCCTTGAGCTAAATCTAATTTCTCCTTGGGCCAGACGCCTAAACTCCTGTGATGCCACCCTCGCTACCAGGGTAGTCCATTCCACCAATAACAACAGGCTCCTTAAATGGGCATGTGTTGCAATGGACTCAGAAAAGCTAGCTCTCATTAACTTGGAGATCTGTACTAAACTGATGCGTATCCTTATTGAACCCCCAGGTGATCTCGGCAATATTGCTGACTGCCATACTAACTTTTTTAAATTGTTGGCCAATTATTTAAAAACCCAACGGAAAAACAGGACCAACTGTTCTAAATTGCAGTTTGCCCGGTTTACGCCTGAGTGCAGGGTCCTTAGAACCCAGTTGGCCTCTGCAATTTGTTCAAATAATGTTAATCTAGTGAGGGAAATTAGGCGAACAAAACATATAAAAAAGCATTGGCATAGCCAATAGGCCTCGCCTTTGGGACCTTGTAAGTAAAAAAAAAAAACTGAAGCGTAAGACTTCACGTTTCCATTTACTGCATCCTAAATACGAAGTAAATGTAAACGTAAAGTCTTATACTTCAGTTTTTTTTTTACTTACAAGGTCCCAAAGGCGAGACCTATTGGCTATACCAATGCTTGTTTTTCTAGTGTGACTGCTGTTAAAAGCCCCACATGAGTGCCTGGTGGGATTGCGAGTCCCCAAACTAGGGCGAGCGCAAATCTCTTTTGTTAATTGAGCATTTCTCACCTTCTCAGTTAACAACATTAAAGTTCGAAGAATATTGGAACGTGATTGTTACGCGGCACACAGCCACCTTTACCTCGCTCTAGACCTAGCGGATATGAGCTCTCTTAAACCTTTGTATACCTTTGTGTTTGCATCACTTATCGACGACCTGGGATGTATTTTTATCCTGCTCCACACAGCCGTACAATAATCCACAGTTTTGCGGTGTTTGCACATTGTGCTGGTGCGAGGCACGGGCACATCACTGACGAGCATTGTGCCCACTATAAGATGCATGAATGTGCGCAGAGGGGCACCCTTACAGCTCTGTAGGATAGGTGAACGTGGGATGAAAGGGGGGTCTTGAGTCCAAACTCCAGCTCAGCGCTGCCTGCCCCTCCTCGCCTGCTGGAGTTGACGGTCTGCAGGGAGTGCCTTCGATGTAGTGGTGTGTTCTAATGGGTGTAATTTCTGGTATTTATATGCTTCCATCATGTTTATTACTTGACTTAAGTTTGCGAGGAAGTGTCACTCATAGTCGTTGAAATGTCACTCATAATTACACTGAAATTATGAAAATGTCACACATAGCAATCTAAAACCTTGGCAGCAATGCTATTCCTGCCTCCTAACTGTCCCCAGTATTGGCATATATGAAATGCAGAAGGCCGATTCAAAACGTTACTGACAACTCATCAAGCCAGTGCCTGAGATGAACTCACTGAAACAAAGCAAATACTAAAAGGTGCTGACCCAAAAGCACTTTCAATATTTAATTTTATTATGCAGGCATAAGGTCATGGAACAACTAGAAACCTGTGCCCAGACCTAGGAAGTATGCTTCCAATGCTGCATTATAAATTACCCCTTGTGTGCTGCAGAACCCAGCTCACAATCACCTTGTAAATTAAACCTTCCCGTCACGCGTCTCCTTCTACAGCGTGCTGAGCGACAGAGGTACAACCTGTGGATGCGCTCCAAACATACCAGCCCGCTTGTTTGTCTTAAGTCGTGCTGTGAAGGATGCAATGGTACCTTGCTACCTGCTGTGAATCCCACAGAGGCGACTGCAGCGACATGTCGTCCAAGACGAGATAGAGCACTTTTTGGGTAGTATTGTTTTCGGTGTATGGTGCTAGCTGATCGCCTACAGTTCAAAAGTATGCGCTTGTAAACATCCAATCACACCGCCCACCAAGAACACCCAATGGAAAGTTGTCTTAGACTGCCTGTTTAACCAATTGCAGAAAGGTTTGCATTTAAGATCTACACTATCTACGAAGTGGGTAGATAAAAGCGGTGCCTTTTCACAAGTGACTGTTAAGTAAGTCTCTCTCTCACCGAGCCGTTCATATCATCGGAAGTTGCTCGTGAAATCTTTCTATGAGAAAAGTCAATTTGGAATTACTTTGTTCATACGAGCATAAGAGTTTTATTTTGAAAAACAAGAGCTGTTTAATTACTTCGTTCATACGAGCGTAACAGTTTTATTTTGAAAAACAAGAGCTGTTTTAATGGTTATACAGACACACCAGTCGCCTCGCGCTGGCAGCAGGGTGAGGGGAGAGAGGAGGGGGCCTGCGCCTCCTTTGGGCACACAAAGCATTTCCCTTGCGGGAGCGAGCCACAGTCACCATGTGTTTGCAAGTTAATTACAAACATATGGTGTCAAGCTCGCTCCCGCAAGGGAATCGCCAAACGTGCACGAGTTGCCATTGAAGGCAATGCAACGCGTGCACGTTTTTAAGACAGAAACAGAGGCGATTGCTACAGGTTTTTCCAATGCAGCGCGCTGCATAGGCGAGACCTAAAAAGACTCTTAAGGCCAAAAAGGACTGGGAAGAAGAGCGACGAGCACTAATCAGCGACGCTTGCGCAAAGAAAGATACACAACGGTTTTGGCTCCTAGTAACCAGGGGAGAGGAAAATAGGTCCCAGACACCTGATAATAATATTGCTGTTGAAGAATGGCATTCCCACTTTTCATCTCTATATACCGAAGAGCCTGTTAGCGGTAACGCAGACCTAGCAGCTGCTTTTGAGAGCTGTGAGACTGACGAGTTCTTCAGGATAGCGGAAATACGTTCTAGTATCAAAGCAATCATCAGCTACAAAGCCCCTGGACCGGACGCTATTCCGGGCAACCTATTTCTCAGTAACATTGAGAACTGGTCACAGTGCATTCTGGCACTGGCAAACGTATAGCCGCCGGCTCAGCAATTCCATCCTCATTGAAAGGGGCTGAGGTAATTCCAGTGTTTAAGAAGGGTGATCGTTCAGTGCCCTCGAACTATAGGCCTATCAGCCTGATTGACGGTGCCCAAAAAGTCTTTGTCCAAGCACATTTGAGGAAATTACAAACTCGGATAGAAGATTACAACATTCAGACTCCTTTCCGAACTTGGTTTAGACAGAAAGTTAGCACTGTCGATCAGGTTTTTCGTTTTTTACTACTAACATGGAAGACAGTGACAATTTCGAAGGGAAGCCTATTTGTAGCTTCATTGATTTTCGGGCTGCTTTTGACCTTATCCCTAGACACAATCTTTGGTGTGTCCTGAAGGAAATGGGCATCCCACCTGAAATTTTATCACTGACTAATTGCCTGCATGAGAACAACTTTGCAAGGGTTTGCTGGGGTACCCAAGGTCAATTGTCTGACCCGATCAGAGTAGACAGAGGGGTCCGCCAAGGGTGAGTAATGGCCCCTACTCTTTTCTCTCTTCATTAATGGAGTTTTTCAGTTTCTCAGTGAGAGCCCAGCTGATGCACTGACCCTGGGGAGGGGGGTCAAAGTGACAGCCTTACTTTTTGCACACGACACCCTGTTAGTCTCCAAGACTCAGAGTGGCCTACAATGTCTTCTGAAACGCTTCGAGTCATTTTGCATATTGAGAGGGCTTGAGATAAACACTAGAAAGACCAAGCTCCTAATGATCAACTCTCACAGATCCTTTAAGGGCAAGCACTTCTTAGAGTGGCAACCGCTAGAGAGAGTGAATACCTTTGATTACTTGGGCATCACTCTCTCTGACGACCTCTCCTGGAGATATCATGTAAAGCGGCAGAATCTTCAGCTAAGGCATATTTTGGGGGCTCTGAATAAGGAGCATAAACTCTCAGTGAGCAAGCCAATAGCTGCCCCACCTGTATTTACGACCACAAAGCCCTGAGAGCAGCTCTATATGGGGTGGAACTCTGGGGGTTTGAAAAATTGGAGGCACTTCTAGTGACTGAAAATAAATTCCTGAGCTCACTCTGCTCCCTCCCGCAGAGCACCCCTCTGCAAGAGCTGAGATTTGATTTGGGCAGACTTACGATTGTGCAAAAGCTCAGCTACGCCCCATGCTCTTTTTGCTACGTCTAAAAACTACCTCCGAGCTACATCAATATGCTGCCGCTTTGGACGAAGTCATTGTGCTAGATCGCCACAAGAAAATTGGCTGGATAAACAGAGTGAAATCACTATTGTCCACTCTAGCGATGGAAGGCATTTGGGATAACGACACCCCAGAATCTTTACCAACTAAAGCCCAACGTAAGAAACATTATTGGGACTGGGTGGCGCAGTCCCTTATCTCCCATCTACTCGAGGGCTGCTTTACTCTCGATTTTATGGCGTTCAAACTGGAAGCCGCTTTTGAACAATATTTGGAGGTTGTCACTAATGCCCAGGATAGGAAACTTTTTATGCAATTTAGATTTGGTTCCTGTGAGAAGTTGGCCTGGTATATGATGCTCACTAGTTAAAGTGATCACCTTGTACCATGCCAAGCAACCCTTATGGTGTGGTTGTAAGTCAACCTTTTCGGACTAGCTGCCCTAGTGGTAGCGTAGGCTAAGCAGTCTTTGAGGCTAAACTCGTGATGCGTGTTAAGCCAGCTGTTTTACCAAATGTAACCCCCTTTTATACCAATGAAAGGACACCACACAGATATATATTCAAAATATATATGTATTTATTTCTCAAAGTAACCCCTAGTCTCTTTATGAGCACAGGAGCACAAATCGTCAAACAAGATTACCGTAGAATACACAGAAGTTGCACTTTATATGGATAGGCCCTGGTGGCCGCTCGAACCATATACTAAAATAGTGGTATAAGTACCACGAACAGAAAAGGGAAAAGGCCTAGGGCCTCTAGAATCGCTGGGCCTACAAGGAGCTAACTTCAGTTAGTGACCAGGAGGTCCACGGGTGGCGTGTGCAGAGCAAATAGTCACACGCGTGCTCCCATAGGTTTCAATGGGTGCGTAAAAAGTACAAAGTTACTGCAAAGAGGATCTTCCGGATGGACTAGGAACTCAAGATTTGGAACACAGGCACTAGAGATGTAATACTACACTTGGGCACAGGTGTGCCAGCTTTACCTCACCCACAGGAAGCGGGTGCATAGGCCTCGAAGTGCGTCGGGTTTCGTCTATCTGTTCCGTGGAGCCTGAAGACAAAGATGCTGCAGGCGGTCGGTCCGGGAGAGATGCAGTGGATCCAAGAGTGGATCGGAGATGTTGAAGACCTGTAAGCAGAGGGGACAGTGTTCACAGTCACTAGCCAGTGACCAGCGTGGCACCAGGTGGGTACCAGGCAATGTCGGGTGCAAACAGGAAGAAAGGTGTAGCTTGTCTCTGCAGCCACGTGGTCCCTGGAGGTCGACGACGTCCAGGAGTCGGTTCACGAGCTGTGCCACGCAGGCTCTCGCTGTCGGCGGTGTCGGCGACTTGATCGAAGCAAACAAGCCTTGGCAAAAGCAATTGTTGTAGGAGATGAAATAAGCTGATGGTTCTGACCAGCAAGGTCAGAAGGACTGCTCCTTTGGAGGGGAGCAAGGGCCAGTCTGGAGCAACCAGACCAGCGGTGTATTTTGTAGAGTTCGTCGCCAAGATGGCTACTAGCCAGCGGGCCAGCAACTGGTTAGGCGCGTCGAGTGGCAAAATGCAGAAGGGCCCCACGCAGATCGTGGAGATGCTGGAGGGCTCACCTTTGGTGCAGATGCTGCTCGGGTGTTGGGCTTCTCAGATCCCAAAGCACAACTTGGAGGGAGCCTCGGTTGTTGCACTTGTCAGCTTGTCGTAGTCGTTCCAAGATGGCTGGCTCCACGTGTCTCGGTGCCTCCATGGGTCTCCTCTTTTCAGGGACTGTGGATCGGGCGGTGAGAGGTCTGGAGGTCCAGGTCTTGTCAGTCTCTGGGCTCGGGCTCCGGCGGGAGGCGGCGGCAAAGCAGACGTTGATTCGCTGGATGGTGCTTGCGTTAGCAAGGTGGTCACTCCCTGACCACAGGGGAGATTGGCTTCAGTCCTCTGTGCAGCAGAGCGTCGAAGTTCCCGTCTTCTTCTTAGTGTTAAGTTGATTCCAGGATGTCTGAAGTCTTAGGACACAGCTCCTACCTTTAAGCGGATTCTAGGGGCCGGACTACCTACTAGGTCCCTCCATATGGGTGGGACCAGGAAGGGGGGTGGTTACACCCCCAATCCTTTGTCCAGCTCGCCCCAGGCCCGGGACTGGTGTGCCCCAGGACCGGTTTGAACTGGCATATGCACCGAGGCTCCTTGTGAGCCACAGGCATGTCTGGTTTCTTTCAAGCCCTACCTGACCAATACACAAAATCCTGTCTGGGGTGGTGCACGCACCTCCCCTGGCAGGAAACCCTTTGTCCACACCTCCCAAGCTGGAAGGACTCCCAGCAGCAGGAGGGCAGACTTGTGTCTGTGGTGGCAGCATCCATTTTGTGGAGCTGAGGCTATGTCGGATTTTACCCGGGTTTCAGGTACTGTACATGTCGTGTCCCTCTAGAAGGGTGGAATGCTAACCCCGTCGCCAGAATTGGCGAGGGGTTAGTATTCCAATTCGTATGACACCTTACTCGACATGTTTTGATAAAGCCAAACCAAAGATAGCATTTAACCGCGAGGTTCATAATGCACTTAAGAGTATATGGTATGACGATATCTGGAAACAGTAGAAGGAAGTTGTTCCGACCACTGCAGACAGGCTCAGCTCATGCCAGAGCACCATCTCACATGGAACCAAGCACTCTGCCTTCAGGATTGTTAAGGCCTGCCATAGGAGTGACTTATAGGTTACCAGGTGTCCCATTTAAGGTTAGGTATAGGTATACTACACCTAAGTAAGAGGTGATTACACCAACTTACCCCAGCTGAGTGATCAGCCAGTTGTGCCAAATTGTTAGGCCAAGCCTGGGGTGGCATAATACATGCTTCAGCCCCTGGCAGGCCTTGGGTACACCAATGCCCTGGGTACCTAGTGTACACTGGTACAGGGGCTGACAGGGTGATCCACTTCCAATTGGTTATGCACAGCTCCCACACCCAACTCAGAAGCATCTGTTTGGACAATAAACTCTTTGGAGTAGTCAGGACTTTTCAGGATAGGTGCAGAGCACATGGCCTCCTTCAGGTCATCAAATGCCTTTTGACAGCTTACTGTCCACTGAACCTTTTTGGGCATCTTCTTGGATGTCAGGTCATTAAGAGGAGTCACAATGGACCCATAGTTCTTAACAAACTTCCTGTAGTACCCAGTCAAGCCCAAGAAAGCTCGAACTTGAGTCTGGGTGGTTGGAGGGGACCAGTCCTTGATGGATTGTATCTTACTCTCCAGTGGTTGAACTTGGCCTCCACCTACAAGGTGGCCCAAATATACAACCTTACTCTGCCCTATCTGGCACTTAGTAGCCTTGATAGTGAGGCCTGCCCTTTGCAGAGCCTCAAGAGCCTTCTTCAGGTGGATCAGGTGATCCTCCCAGGTGGAGCTAAAGACAGCAATGTCATCAAGATATGCTGCGCAAAAGTCATCCAACCCAGTAAGGACTTGGTTCACCAGCCTTTGGAAGGTGGCAGGTGCATTCTTCAGACCAAAGGGCATCACCACAAACTGGTAGTGCCCACCTGGGGTTGAGAATGCTGTTTTGGCCTTAGACTCCTCAGCTAATCTGATTTGCCAATAGCCAGCTGTTAAGTCAAATGTGCTCAAAAACTTTGCAGAAGCTAGTTTGTCTATGAGCTCATCTGCCCTTGGAATAGGGTGTGCCTCTGTCCTGGTGACAGCATTGAGACCCCTGTAGTCCACACAGAACCTCATCTCTCTCTTGCCATCTTTGGTGTGAGGTTTGGGGACCAGAACCACTGGGCTAGCCCAGGGGCTCTCTGAGGGTTCAATGACACCTAATTCCAGCATTTTATGTACCTCAGCCTTTATACAGTCCCTGACGTGGTCAGGTTGTTTGTAAAGCTTGTTCTTTACAGGCAGACTGTCACCAGTGTCCACCACATGGGTACACCAGTTAGTTTGACTAGGTATCAAGGAAAACATATGTGAAAATGATTGTAGAACCTGTCTACATTCAGTCTGCTGATGGGCAGTGAGGTTGCCTCCAAGGGTCACTCCTTCAACTGAGCCATCTTCAGGGTTCTGAGACAACAGGTCTGGGAGAGGGTCACTCTCTTCCTCCTGTCCCTCATCTGTAGCCATGAGCAAGCCCATGTCTGCCCTGTCAACATATGCTTTAAGCCTGTTAACATGGAGTACCCTGTGGGGACTCCTGGGAGTTCCTAGGTCGACCAAGTAGGTGACCTCTCCCTTCTTTTCCAGGATTGTATGGGGTCCAGACCATTTGTCTTGGAGTGCTGCTGGGGCCACTGGCTCCAACACCCATACCTTCTGTCCTGGCTGAAACTCAACCAAGTCAGCCTTTTGGTCATGCCAAGTTTTCTGTAAGGCCTGGCTTGCCTCAAGGTTTTTGGATGCCTTCTCCATATACTCAGCCATCCTGGAGCGGAGACCAAGTACATAGTCCACTATGTCTAGCTTAGGCTTTTTGAGAGGTAACTCCCATCCTTCCTTCACCAAACACAGTGGGCCTCTCACAGGGTGCCCAAACAACAATTCAAAGGGGCTGTAGCCAACTCCTTTTTGTGGAACCTCTCTGTAAGCAAACAGAAGGCAGGGTAGAAGGATGTCCCATCTTCGCCTGAGCTTTTCAGGTAATCCTTTGATCATACCCTTTAGGGCCTTGTTGAATCTCTCAACAAGCCCATTGCATTGTGGGTGATAAGGGGTGGTGAACTTGTAGTTGACACCACATTCCTTCCACATAGCTGTCAAGTATCCTGACATAAAGTTGGTACCTCTGTCAGATACTACCTCCTTAGGAAACCCCACTCTGGAGAATACTCCCAGCAGGGCCCTGGCCACAACAGGAGCTGTAGTGGTCCTAAGGGGAATTGCCTCTGGATACCTGGTGGCATGATCCACTACCACCAGTATAAATCTGTGCCCAGATGCAGTGGGAGGATCCATGGGACCCACTATGTCTATTCCCACTCTTTCAAAGGGGACCCCCACCACAGGTAGTGGTATTAGGGGGTCCTTTGTTGTGCCACCTGATTTGACACTGGCTTGGCAGGTAACACAGGAGCGACAAAACTCCTTTGTATCTTCATTCATGTGAGGCCAGTGAAAGTGAGGGACAAGCCTGTCCCAAGTCTTATTCTGGCCTAAGTGTCCTGCTAAAGGAATGTCATGGGCCAAGGTAAGAAGGAAGCCCCTAAATTGCAGAGGTATAACCAACCTCCTGGTAGCACCAGGCTTGGGGTCTCTAGCCTCTGAATAAAGGAGCCCTTCATCCCAATACACTTTATGGGTACCTTGAGCATTCCCAGCAGCCTCAGCAGCAGCCAGCTGTCTGAGGGGTTCAAGAGAGGGACAGGATAACTGAGCCTGCCTCAAGTCAGCCCTTGAAGGTCCCCCTGTCCCCAGAAACTCAACCTGATCAGGTTCAAGCTCTTCAGGGACAGTTCCTTCAGGGTCCTCTAGATCAGCTTCCTGGGAAGGCTGATCATCACTCTGAGGCAGGGGGGAAGGCACAGCCTTGACCCTCCTGTTCTTCTTCTTGGTAGGTGCTTGGTCCATTGTTCCAGGATCCAAGACCTGGGGTTCAGTGAGGCACTTTTTGGCCTGTGACCTGGTCACAGCAAGGACATGTGATGATATACCTAACATCTCTGCATGAGTCCTGTACTCCACTTCTGACCATAGAGAACTCTCTAGGTCATTGCCCAACAAACATTCTACTGGGAGGTCTGCACTAACCACAACCCTTTTGAGGCCAGTTACCCCTCCCCATGAGAAGTTAACAACTGCCACACTATGTGAAGTAGTGGCATTGCTGGCATTGGTCACCAGGTAGTTCTCACCTGGTATGTACTGTCCAGGGTCCACAAAGCCTGGTGTCACCATAGTGACACTGGCACATGTGTCCCTGTAGGCTTGAGCCACTTTTTCATTTATTAAAGGAGTCTGTCTGTACTTGCCCAGGTTACTGGGGCTCACAGTCAGGGACAAATCAATGTCCCCATCACAGATCAAGACTGCCTGTGTCAGGGTTCTGTCTAAGTCAGAATCTCCTTCCATTCCCATAGTGATTCCCACTACACCCTTTGTCTGGGGACCAACACTGCTAACAGTAGTACTGGGAGCAGGTGCCTTAGGGGCAACAGTGTTGGGGGCTCCACCCTTTTTGCAATCACTAGTCCAGTGAGTTGTATTTTTGCAATGATTGCACCAGGGTTTCTTTTGACCTTCTTTCTTCTTTTTGGACTGTTGTTGGGACCCACCCTCCTTAGCAGTAGTTTGGGGCCCTGTTGAAGACTTCTGGTCTTTAGATTTCTGATCTCCACCCTTTTGGTCTGTTTTCTTCTGATCACCCCCTTGGCCCTGGTTCTGGTTCTTTTGCTTAACCCTGGTTCTGACCCATTTGTCTGCCTTCTTTCCCAATTCTTGGGGAGAGGTCAGATCAGAGTCAACCAAGTGTTGATGCAGTTGCTGTTTTTGACAGTTATTTAAAATCTGTTCTCTCATCATCAAATTATACAATCCTGTAAAATCAGATACCTTACTTCCCAGCAACCAACCCTCCAAAGCCTTAGTGGCACATTCAACATATTCAGACCAGTCCTGAGTCTGTGTCTTTTGGGTGTCTCTGAACATTAACCTGTACTGTTCAGTGGTTAAGCCTAACCCATCTACCAGAACACTCTTCAGGACTCTGTAATTTCTGACATCCTCTTCTCTAACAGTGAGGAGTCTGTCTCTGCCTCTTCCTTCAAAGGAGAGCCAGAGGATTGCTGCCCACTGGTCTTCAGGAACCTGCTGTACTTTGCAGGCTCTCTCAAGAGCAGTTATCCATTTGTGGATGTCATCCCCACTTTTGTAGGGGGGCACAACCTTAGACAGGTTCCTATTGTCAAAGACCCTATCTTTGTCCTTAGGGACAATGCTGCCACCAGTGGGTATCGACCCACTCTCTCTAGGTTGCTTAGCCTTCCTCAGTTTTTCTTCCATCAGGGCTACTTCTAGCTCCTGCTTCCTGATCCTCAGCTGGGCTTCCTGCATTCTGGCCTCATGTTCCCTCCTCTGAGGGGTGGTCATCCTTTTCCTGGAGTGACCTTGAGAGCCTCTAGAGCCATGGGAAGCATTGGAGTCACCTGAGCGATTCCTTTGCCTCCCAAGCCCTGTGTTAAGTCCACTGGGGAGATCCAATGGGGTGAACCCACTGTCAATCCCCAATAGCCTTAGTTTAGCTGGGCCAAGTATAACACTTGGCACTGGGCTAGTTCTCCCTTCATCATCACTACTTTCTGTATCCTCACCACTTTCCTCCCCTGTAGTATGATTCTCATCTAAGGGATGGCTATTGGAACTGGGTACCTCTGTAGCATCTTCAGAAGGGGGGCCTCCTGTTCCTGACCCTAAGGGGGCTAACTGGGAAGCTTTCTTGAGTTCTCTCTGATTCTCATCATTTTGCAAGAGTTCTCTGAGCTCAGCAGAGGTAGGGTTCTTGGGCTGTTTAAGGCCTCTAAGAGTTGCCAAATGCCTGAGCTCATTCTGGTTAAGGGTAGCAAAGCTGGATGGTGCCCTCTGGGGGTCACTCTCAACAGAGATGGGTACAGTGGACCCCTCTGCCCCGGCCATTGCTCTTAAGTGTGGGTGGATGTGTTGCAATCTACCTACACTTGGGTTTACCTACTAAACCTATCTAGTAGTTGTAGTCAGGGTGTGCTACTCCCTTTGCTCTACAACAACTAAGTTCAGTAGAACTTAAGTATATCTAATCTTGTTTTATATGTACCTACAGGTACCTATGTGATCTTTCAATTGGTAACCAAGAGATTACAATGGTAAAACACAGCAAGCTCAAATCCAACCGCTGCTCACCAATGTGAGAAGTTGGCCTGGTATATGATGCTCACTAGTTAAAGTGATCACCTTGTACCATGCCAAGAAACCCTTATGGTGTGGTTGTAAGTCAACCTTTTCGGACTAGCTGCCCTAGTGGTAGCGTAGGCTAAGCAGTCTTTGAGGCTAAACTCGTGATGCGTGTTAAGCCAGCTGTTTTACCAAATGTAACCCCCTTTTATACCAATGAAAGGACACCACACAGATATATATTCAAAATATATATGTATTTATTTCTCAAAGTAACCCCTAGTCTCTTTATGAGCACAGGAGCACAAATCGTCAAACAAGATTACAGTAGAATACACAGAAGTTGCACTTTATATGGATAGGCCCTGGTGGCCGCTCGAACCATATACTAAAATAGTGGTATAAGTACCACGAACAGAAAAGGGAAAAGGCCTAGGGCCTCTAGAATCGCTGGGCCTACAAGGAGCTAACTTCAGTTAGTGACCAGGAGGTCCACGGGTGGCGTGTGCAGAGCAAATAGTCACACGCGTGCTCCCATAGGTTTCAATGGGTGCGTAAAAAGTACAAAGTTACTGCAAAGAGGATCTTCCGGATGGACTAGGAACTCAAGATTTGGAACACAGGCACTAGAGATGTAATACTACACTTGGGCACAGGTGTGCCAGCTTTACCTCACCCACAGGAAGCGGGTGCATAGGCCTCGAAGTGCGTCGGGTTTCGTCTATCTGTTCCGTGGAGCCTGAAGACAAAGATGCTGCAGGCGGTCGGTCCGGGAGAGATGCAGTGGATCCAAGAGTGGATCGGAGATGTTGAAGACCTGTAAGCAGAGGGGACAGTGTTCACAGTCACTAGCCAGTGACCAGCGTGGCACCAGGTGGGTACCAGGCAATGTCGGGTGCAAACAGGAAGAAAGGTGTAGCTTGTCTCTGCAGCCACGTGGTCCCTGGAGGTCGACGACGTCCAGGAGTCGGTTCACGAGCTGTCCCACGCAGGCTCTCGCTGTCGGCGGTGTCGGCGACTTGATCGAAGCAAACAAGCCTTGGCAAAAGCAATTGTTGTAGGAGATGAAATAAGCTGATGGTTCTGAACAGCAAGGTCAGAAGGACTGCTCCTTTGGAGGGGAGCAAGGGCCAGTCTGGAGCAACCAGACCAGTGGTGTATTTTGTAGAGTTCGTCGCCAAGATGGCTACTAGCCAGCGGGCCAGCAACCGGTTAGGCGCGTCGAGTGGCAAAATGCAGAAGGGCCCCACGCAGATCGTGGAGATGCTGGAGGGCTCACCTTTGGTGCAGATGCTGCTCGGGTGTTGGGCTTCTCAGATCCCAAAGCACAACTTGGAGGGAGCCTCGGTTGTTGCACTTGTCAGCTTGTCGTAGTCGTTCCAAGATGGCTGGCTCCACGTGTCTCGGTGCCTCCACGGGTCTCCTCTTTTCAGGGACTGTGGATCGGGCGGTGAGAGGTCTGGAGGTCCAGGTCTTGTCAGTCTCTGGGCTCGGGCTCCGGCGGGAGGCGGCGGCAAAGCAGACGTTGATTCGCTGGATGGTGCTTGCGTTAGCAAGGTGGTCACTCCCTGACCACAGGGGAGATTGGCTTCAGTCCTCTGTGCAGCAGAGCGTCGAAGTTCCCGTCTTCTTCTTAGTGTTAAGTTGATTCCAGGATGTCTGAAGTCTTAGGACACAGCTCCTACCTTTAAGTGGATTCTAGGGGCCGGACTACCTGCTAGGTCCCTCCCTATGGGTGGGACCAGGAAGGGGGGTGGTTACACCCCCAATCCTTTGTCCAGCTCGCCCCAGGCCCGGGACTGGTGTGCCCCAGGACCGGTTTGAACTGGCATATGCACCGAAGCTCCTTGTGAGCCACAGGCATGTCTGGTTTCTTTCAAGCCCTACCTGACCAATACACAAAATCCTGTCTGGGGTGGTGCACG
Organism: Triturus cristatus; assembly: GCF_964204655.1. Taxonomy (NCBI): domain Eukaryota; kingdom Metazoa; phylum Chordata; class Amphibia; order Caudata; family Salamandridae; genus Triturus; species Triturus cristatus. The sequence continues at coordinate 48,597,100 of NC_140589.1, forward strand.
CACCTCCCCTGGCAGGAAACCCTTTGTCCACACCTCCCAAGCTGGAAGGACTCCCAGCAGCAGGAGGGCAGACTTGTGTCTGTGGTGGCAGCATCCATTTTGTGGAGCTGAGGCTATGTCGGATTTTACCCGGGTTTCAGGTACTGTACATGTCGTGTCCCTCTAGAAGGGTGGAATGCTAACCCCGTCGCCAGAATTGGCGAGGGGTTAGTATTCCAATTCGTATGACACCTTACTCGACATGTTTTGATAAAGCCAAACCAAAGATAGCATTTAACCGCGAGGTTCATAATGCACTTAAGAGTATATGGTATGACGATATCTGGAAACAGTAGAAGGAAGTTGTTCCGACCACTGCAGACAGGCTCAGCTCATGCCAGAGCACCATCTCACATGGAACCAAGCACTCTGCCTTCAGGATTGTTAAGGCCTGCCATAGGAGTGACTTATAGGTTACCAGGTGTCCCATTTAAGGTTAGGTATAGGTATACTACACCTAAGTAAGAGGTGATTACACCAACTTACCCCAGCTGAGTGATCAGCCAGTTGTGCCAAATTGTTAGGCCAAGCCTGGGGTGGCATAATACATGCTTCAGCCCCTGGCAGGCCTTGGGTACACCAATGCCCTGGGTACCTAGTGTACACTGGTACAGGGGCTGACAGGGTGATCCACTTCCAATTGGTTATGCACCTAGGGTGCATAGTTTTAATTTAGTAGAGAGAACAGCAGGCTGGGGGTCTGATTGGCAGGCCCACAGCCTCAATATGTCAAAAACCAGTGAAGCAAAAAGCAAAAATTTGGGGTGACCATAGTGTTGGACTTGGCCCTTCTGGCAGGTTCCCCCCGAAACTTTTTGCTTGTAATTGGTAACTTGGTGTAGTGATTTTGGGTTTCTGCGCACTTTACCGCTGTGTCCCAGGGTAAAGTGCGTGCGTGTTGTGAGGTTGGCCTGCCCTCCCATAGGAATGCATGGGGGAATGTAGATGTCCCGGTAGTTCCTGATGCGTGGGGTGTGCAGGCCCGTGTTTGGTATGTGCGGACTCGTGTGAGTGAATGCTGCGCGTTGATGTATGCGGCGGGCATGTACCTGGTGTGGAAGTGCCACTTCTAGAAGTGGGCACTTCAGTGTGCAGTCTGAAATGTGTGGCTTGTCTGATGATTGGCTGGTGAGGTCAGGTGACGGACTAGGGAATTCCCCAGAGTCAGGAGGAGTCACCCAGTGGTGAATGGGGAGTTAGCATGTTGATGGCTGGGGAGGAGTGTACCTGGGTCCTGAATAGGACAGGGCTTCCCCCACACAATGCTGGCGCCGGCCCCTGTGGTGCGTCTAATGACCCTAGCCCTGCCAGTGAATAGAGTGAGGGGCTGAGCACATCAAGGGTGCTCCCCAACCAGCTGCGACTGGTTTTCCCCCTCACCCTGAACCCAGAACAAAGGGATGTGGTGTATAAAAAGGGGCTGCGTCCCCTTACAAAATGTTCTTGTTCCAAACTCGAATCTACCAGGGGCATGCTGCTGCTGGGGCCCAGGGGAAGGCTTGCCTCCCTGGGCCCTGCCCAGCCCCTGGATGCCCTGGATACCTGGAGGACTTCTGGGACCTTTTTGGACTTTATTTGCTGTGCTTCCTTACTAAGCCTTATGGACTCTAGGCTGCCCTAGCGCTTGGTGGGCGCTGTACCTGCACTCTGCTGAGAGGCGCTTCATTTCTATGGCAGAGCGCTTCCCTGATTTACCCGAGCGCCTCTCTTTGCTGCCTGCAGCGCTGGGCTGCGATCTTTTTAGAGGGAATCCCCAGCGTAGGGATTCCCCCGCCTTGTGTCCTGTTGCGGGTGCCCACCCCGCTTATTCCTTTATTGATGTCCTTAATTGGCGGGTGCCACCCCGCTTTTGTGGTTAAAATTTGCGGGTGCCCACCCCGTATGTTCCGACACCGGGAAATCACCGCTGCAGCCCGGGCTGAAATCGGAAGTCAGGCGGGTTGAGGGCGGGCCTCCGGGACACCCAGAACAGGAAGTAGGAGGGCGGGAGCCTACCCCGCCTCCTTCCAGAGACTCGCGCTGTTCTAGAGGCCCCGGAGCAGGCAGGAGCCTACCCTGCGCCCCGGGGCGCTTGGCCCAAACGAAGAGTGCAGCCAGAACTTGGGCGGAGGGGGCGCGAGGCACATTGTCGGTGCCTGCCCCTCCGCGAGGAAACCTTGGAATCCTTCACGCCCCCCCCCCCCGAGAGCGGAGAGAGGGAAGACGACGCGGGAGTCCCCGAGCAGCCCGGTGAGTGTTTAGGAGGGCTGGGGGACTCCGCGCATGTGCTGGGGGTGCGGGGGCAGTGATCGAGCCCCGTGAGGCTCCAAAGGTTGCCACGAGCATTTCTCGAGCCCCGTGAGGCTCTAGGGGGGCATTGTGTATAAAGAGTCCCCCGTGTGGGACTCTAACGAGACGGGCAAAATTGGTTATAGAGCCTAGAGGGCTCCAACGTCCCCCGCATTGTTTATGTTAAGAGCGCTAGTGCGCTCCAAAGTGACTTTCTGAGCTAGGTGGCTCCAACGTGCTGGATAATGTGTTCAGGGGCCAGTGAGAGCCCATGCCTCCTATTTGCCTTCCCCAGCTGCGCAGCACTTAGTGCCAGCTGCAGCGTTTAGGCCCTGTGCTTGTCCCCAGCTGCCCAGCAAGTAGTGGGCAGCTGCTACGTTTAGGTTTTGGCGCAACCTGGACTATAATGTGATTTTGGGTGCCAGGAAATGTACTGTGTAGTATGTTTGGCGCACCCTGTGTTCATGCTTTTGGTGCTAGGAAATGTACAGTGTATAGTATGTTTTGCGCACCCTGTGTTGTGTACCTCTAAATGTGGTTAGTTCTGCCTAGGAGGTTGTTTTACCTGCTTAGGTTGATGGTAGGGAGAATGTACTTCCCTGTGTTATGTACGCCCCTAGTGTAGGTGTACTTAGGTGGCTAGGTCTAATACGTTAGACCAATGAGAGTTGCATAATGTGATTTATGCCCCTGTGATAGATGCAGGATAGGTTTTATACCTGATGCTAGTGTGATGACGCTGAGGTCATTATTGCGCCAGTAGATACTGGTTATGTTCTACATGTACACTTGGTAATTTGTGTTATGTTCTAAGAGTGCTAATTCCTGACAGTGGTCCATGTGGCCCTGTCCCCTGTACATATAATCCCTTGTAAATTCTGCCCGTGCCTGTTGGCACATTGTAGAGTGTGTGTTTTTATCTAAGGTGTTGTGTATAATACAAAGGCTATTTTTTATAGAATACCTTGTGTGGAGTTTCCTTTGTGGTGGGCCTTGGGTGTTGTTGCTGGGTGCGCGCGCAAACGCTTTACACATTGCCTCAGGGATAAGCCTGTCTGCTCGTGCCAAGCTACCAAGGGGGTGAGCAGGGGTTATCTTTGGCGTGTAACTCCCCAGCCCTGACTAGAGTGGTGGTTTCTGCCTGACTTTGGCGCAAGCCTTAGCCAACCAGAAATCCCATTTCTAACATTGGTGATCAGCGGTGGGATTTGGACTTGCGTTTGCGCTGTACCGCAGCAGCAACTGGCCGCACTACAAAACTCTGCATTTAGATAAATCACATGGTATAGGGATTATTGTTCAAAGGTTGCTTTTAAATGTCATTTCTTTGGAAATGTGTTTTTTTTGTGCACTGTGAGTTAGGTGTCCCTAGCTCGGGAGGGTAGATCATCCCCCTTAGTGCATTGTGTTTTCTGGATTCACCAGAGGGTGGGATCCAGTGGTGGCAGCAGATGTGTCCAGTGCATGTATTCCCATTCCCAGTTCCAGGGGTAGTGGTACCTGTGTCACGTGGTGGTCAGGTTGAGAAATCAGGGGCGGTAGAAACTGTCTTACCAGTCTTGGGAGGGGTTTGGGGATGAATGTGTAATGCGCTGGATGAATGTGAATGTCCCATTCCCAGTTCCCAGAGTAATAGTACCTGTGTCACGTGGTGGTCAGGTTGAGAAAATCAGGGGCGGTAGAAACTGTCTTACTAGTCTGGGGGGTGTGTGTGTGGATGAATGGTGTGAGTTCTCTGAAATAAGGAGCTTGCTGAATTCTTTGGTGTGAGTTCTCTGAAATAAGGAGCTTGCTGGTTGATTGGGTGTGAGTTCTCTGGGATAGGGAACTTGCATTGGGGAGTGATTCCAAAAGTAGTGGCTGAGGTGTCTTCCAGCCCAGCGTGGTGGAAGAGGTTTAGAGTAGCCCAGCTAGGTCTCGGTGTAGGGGCTCACGGCCTGTCTCTGCGGAGAAGGAGTGGGTGGGACTGCGTGTCTCCAGGTGCCCGAAACCCAGTGTCAGGGCCTGGATGGTTTCTTTAGGGAACATCAGGTCGGGGGCCTAGGCTGTACCAATAGGTCATTTGAGGAGGATCTCCCAGTGTCTAGAGGGCGTGGAGCGTCTGTAATCAGAGCTCCAGTAGTCCTGGTGTCTGGCGGTACCGCTCCAGTTGGGAGGGTGCGGAAGTCCAGAGGGAGGGGTGAGAGGGGGAGGGATTCCCCAGTGGGAACCAGTAGGTCAGGGACCAGCCGGGAGGGCTGTGTCACCACTGAGTGACCGTGGTGTCGCCACTTCTGTCCTGGGGGGTCTGCACGCACTGTCAGATGGACAGGAGGTCGTGAGATCAGCGCCAGGCAGACTGTCACACGACCCATTAGGTATGTGTCACCCTCGTTAAGTCCTGGTTCGCCAGGCATCTGACCAAAGGGTACGTCCCTCGGTTGGGGAGCCAGTAGTCGGTGTTTCCGGATCTGGACGTAAGGGCAGCTGTAGCCCTGAGGGCAGGTGGGGCTCATCTTAAGTAAAGAGACCCTGCTCTACAGTGGAAGGGGGTGCAGAGGGAGGGAGTCCTCGCCTCTGACCCCTTGGATCCCAGGTGGTAGACCAGTTGGTGGAGAGAGGTCCTAAACTGGTGGGAGAGTTGTGTTCTGGTGGGTGCTTCCCTGGGAGGGTGCGGAACCCCAGAAGTAGAGGTAGGGTGGGGCATTCTTGCCCGTGACCTCTGGTCAGCCTGAGGGTGCGGACCCTAGGTTGAAGGATCAGTGGTAGTTGGGAACTACACTGAGAGGGAGAGTGGAGAAGGGCTTGTATGCCAGGGGTTACTACCCCCCACTCTGGGTTTGGCAAGGACCAGTGGTATCTGGGTGGCCTAGGGCCTGGTCCTGGCCGTGGACAACTAGGTAGTACCAGTGGGGTAGCCTAGTTGGGCCTGAGTTCTTTTCGGTTGTTTTTTTTTCAGATGGAACCATGTTGATGGAGAAGGGCGTAGAACCGGAGAGTGTCCCTGCAGTGCGGGCCTGCGTCCGTGTTCTATCGCCCCAAGCAGGGAAGACCATCACGGTGGTGATTGGTCTGCCCTGCGTTTTGGCTGGAAGGGGGTTGTGTTGGACTTGGCCCTTCTGGCAGGTTCCCCCCGAAACTTTTTGCTTGTAATTGGTAACTTGGTGTAGTGATTTTGGGTTTCTGCGCACTTTACCGCTGTGTCCCAGGGTAAAGTGCGTGCGTGTTGTGAGGTTGGCCTGCCCTCCCATAGGAATGCATGGGGGAATGTAGATGTCCCGGTAGTTCCTGATGCGTGGGGTGTGCAGGCCCGTGTTTGGTATGTGCGGACTCGTGTGAGTGAATGCTGCGCGTTGATGTATGCGGCGGGCATGTACCTGGTGTGGAAGTGCCACTTCTAGAAGTGGGCACTTCAGTGTGCAGTCTGAAATGTGTGGCTTGTCTGATGATTGGCTGGTGAGGTCAGGTGACGGACTAGGGAATTCCCCAGAGTCAGGAGGAGTCACCCAGTGGTGAATGGGGAGTTAGCATGTTGATGGCTGGGGAGGAGTGTACCTGGGTCCTGAATAGGACAGGGCTTCCCCCACACAATGCTGGCGCCGGCCCCTGTGGTGCGTCTAATGACCCTAGCCCTGCCAGTGAATAGAGTGAGGGGCTGAGCACATCAAGGGTGCTCCCCAACCAGCTGCGACTGGTTTTCCCCCTCACCCTGAACCCAGAACAAAGGGATGTGGTGTATAAAAAGGGGCTGCGTCCCCTTACAAAATGTTCTTGTTCCAAACTCGAATCTACCAGGGGCATGCTGCTGCTGGGGCCCAGGGGAAGGCTTGCCTCCCTGGGCCCTGCCCAGCCCCTGGATGCCCTGGATACCTGGAGGACTTCTGGGACCTTTTTGGACTTTATTTGCTGTGCTTCCTTACTAAGCCTTATGGACTCTAGGCTGCCCTAGCGCTTGGTGGGCGCTGTACCTGCACTCTGCTGAGAGGCGCTTCATTTCTATGGCAGAGCGCTTCCCTGATTTACCCGAGCGCCTCTCTTTGCTGCCTGCAGCGCTGGGCTGCGATCTTTTTAGAGGGAATCCCCAGCGTAGGGATTCCCCCGCCTTGTGTCCTGTTGCGGGTGCCCACCCCGCTTATTCCTTTATTGATGTCCTTAATTGGCGGGTGCCACCCCGCTTTTGTGGTTAAAATTTGCGGGTGCCCACCCCGTATGTTCCGACACCGGGAAATCACCGCTGCAGCCCGGGCTGAAATCGGAAGTCAGGCGGGTTGAGGGCGGGCCTCCGGGACACCCAGAACAGGAAGTAGGAGGGCGGGAGCCTACCCCGCCTCCTTCCAGAGACTCGCGCTGTTCTAGAGGCCCCGGAGCAGGCAGGAGCCTACCCTGCGCCCCGGGGCGCTTGGCCCAAACGAAGAGTGCAGCCAGAACTTGGGCGGAGGGGGCGCGAGGCACATTGTCGGTGCCTGCCCCTCCGCGAGGAAACCTTGGAATCCTTCACGCCCCCCCCCCCGAGAGCGGAGAGAGGGAAGACGACGCGGGAGTCCCCGAGCAGCCCGGTGAGTGTTTAGGAGGGCTGGGGGACTCCGCGCATGTGCTGGGGGTGCGGGGGCAGTGATCGAGCCCCGTGAGGCTCCAAAGGTTGCCACGAGCATTTCTCGAGCCCCGTGAGGCTCTAGGGGGGCATTGTGTATAAAGAGTCCCCCGTGTGGGACTCTAACGAGACGGGCAAAATTGGTTATAGAGCCTAGAGGGCTCCAACGTCCCCCGCATTGTTTATGTTAAGAGCGCTAGTGCGCTCCAAAGTGACTTTCTGAGCTAGGTGGCTCCAACGTGCTGGATAATGTGTTCAGGGGCCAGTGAGAGCCCATGCCTCCTATTTGCCTTCCCCAGCTGCGCAGCACTTAGTGCCAGCTGCAGCGTTTAGGCCCTGTGCTTGTCCCCAGCTGCCCAGCAAGTAGTGGGCAGCTGCTACGTTTAGGTTTTGGCGCAACCTGGACTATAATGTGATTTTGGGTGCCAGGAAATGTACTGTGTAGTATGTTTGGCGCACCCTGTGTTCATGCTTTTGGTGCTAGGAAATGTACAGTGTATAGTATGTTTTGCGCACCCTGTGTTGTGTACCTCTAAATGTGGTTAGTTCTGCCTAGGAGGTTGTTTTACCTGCTTAGGTTGATGGTAGGGAGAATGTACTTCCCTGTGTTATGTACGCCCCTAGTGTAGGTGTACTTAGGTGGCTAGGTCTAATACGTTAGACCAATGAGAGTTGCATAATGTGATTTATGCCCCTGTGATAGATGCAGGATAGGTTTTATACCTGATGCTAGTGTGATGACGCTGAGGTCATTATTGCGCCAGTAGATACTGGTTATGTTCTACATGTACACTTGGTAATTTGTGTTATGTTCTAAGAGTGCTAATTCCTGACAGTGGTCCATGTGGCCCTGTCCCCTGTACATATAATCCCTTGTAAATTCTGCCCGTGCCTGTTGGCACATTGTAGAGTGTGTGTTTTTATCTAAGGTGTTGTGTATAATACAAAGGCTATTTTTTATAGAATACCTTGTGTGGAGTTTCCTTTGTGGTGGGCCTTGGGTGTTGTTGCTGGGTGCGCGCGCAAACGCTTTACACATTGCCTCAGGGATAAGCCTGTCTGCTCGTGCCAAGCTACCAAGGGGGTGAGCAGGGGTTATCTTTGGCGTGTAACTCCCCAGCCCTGACTAGAGTGGTGGTTTCTGCCTGACTTTGGCGCAAGCCTTAGCCAACCAGAAATCCCATTTCTAACACATAGGATAGCAGACCCTACTCTCCTACAGTTCCCTACCTCTTAACACCTTTGTTGCTTCCTGGTCCAAGCATCCCTCGGCGTCTGTGACCTGTCCCGGCTGCTCTCTTGCAGCCGAGTCCATCAGTCACATACTCTTTGCTTGTCCCAGGTACCACAATTTGAGATCCAGATGGCTAGCTCCCATCTGCAAACAGCTAGGTACTCATTGTCATAGCGACGACCTACGTATCCTAAAATCTCATTCCAGTACGTTAATTGTATGTGCTGTTGCTAAATTCCTAGGCAAAATGTGGATTAGCAGAAGGTATGCTTTGGCCATGCATCAGACATAATCTCTTTGCTTTTTTTTTACCACTTTTGAAACTGATTTTAACTATGTATTTATTTATTAATCAGGTACTGTATTAACCACGGAGTGTACTGCATGATGGGTCATGCCGCTATTTCTAGCGACATAGACTTTTGCAGTTACACTTCCTGGTTCTGAGTTTATTGGTTTTATCATTTTCCCTTTTTTAACTTATTATTGAATTAGACAATTAAACCAAACTTGCCCTTTAATTTATTTGCACTGAACTCCTAGTCCTGTATGCACTTTAGGAACTGGCACTTTCAAGGTTTCTATTTACTTACAGGGGGATGGGCAGACTTCATTAGTCCCAGGCTCCTCCTCTGCAAGATGGTCATAAATCTATCTACCTATGCATATATACCTCTGTGGCACTTTTTTACCTGCCGTCTTAGGAAATTTGGACCCCAAGAAGGAAAAGCCTTTGCTATTATGGTCTGTTTTTATAATTGATTGTTTAACATGGTTGTATTATATTGTATGTATGTGATACTTTTATGGCCGTAACGGCCGAAATATAGTTATCGACTGACAATGGTGGTCAAGCAAAAACATCCAAGCTCACAGTAGATAGCTGGGCTCACAACAATCGTTTTTTTGACATTTTTCTTCAATTAATGGAAAGGCCAGGGAGATACCATATCTATTTGCTTGTCCCTACTCAGTTTAGAATTTAATCTGTATTGGTCACGCGTTCTTGAATCTTCAAAAACTTGATATCATAGATTCCAACTTTGGTCGGTCTAGGGTGATGTGCTGTCATGCAGACAAAGCAATAATTGAATGAAATTACAGTGACCTTGCATATACCTAATGTTGATTATTCCTAAATAAACCCCGACAATCTTAATACACCTTATGGCTGAAATAAACAATGTTGGAACAAGCCAGTGGTGGAGCAGGTTAAACGAAATTTTGTATACCTTCTCTATTTTGCATGAAAATACTAATTACGTAATTAATCTAAACATTAACTTGTACTAATGGATTGGAGAGTGGTATAAATCATTCTCACACCTTAATAAACACAAATTTCACGAGGGACTAAATGCAAATTGCATTGCAAATAACCCTAATGAATAACTGTGGTACGCATATTAACGGTAGAATGTGTTGATATAGAAAATTGCATGGTTTATATTGCTTTTGTAATGTTTTGCGTTCCTGATGGGACGAAATGGTGAGTATTATTGCTTTAAATGTTGCTATAAGCTAGGAAAATACTAATATATAAAGGGATTAGTGTGGGTTTAAACATTAGAATCTTCATTTCCGTATATTAATTATTCTTTATGTTTATTTCGCTTAAGTTGGCATTCGGGCCTACTACGCCGCAATATCCAAAATGGAGTTCGGAAGTGGCCACCGTCGTGTGAGCGCGATGTCTACTGCGCAGACTCAGATGGCACTGAAGATCTCCAGGCATACTCTGACCGAGTCACAGTGTTCCTCGTGAAGGATAGGTACGTGGAGAACTGCCAAAGCTCATGAGAAACAAGGAACTTTGTGAATACAGTCCGATATTGTAAATTTTGAGGGCTTAACCAATCAGAGCCATTCCCAATGCAGCAAATGTAGCATGTTACCCAAAATCCATTATAAAAGGGGGGTTAGTAGAAGGGTGTTAGGGTGTTGCATTCCAGGAGTGTGGTCCGAATCCCGTTGACCGATTTGCTCGCACAAGTGTTGGGTCCCCAGAGATCTTTGGGACTGTGTCGTTCTGAGCGAAAGAACTTTTCTCCGGACTGATTGGGGTTGTAGCCTGCATTGGATTGGAGGGTTATTGGAAGAGATTTGATTTATGCAGGGCTAATAGGTTGCGGGAGAATGGTCGCCAAAATCAGAGATTAGGTAAATATAACTGTCATACTGATTTATGCCAATGTTATTTAAATTCTGATTGGAAATAATGATGATTATGCTAATGAAGGTGAATTTAATTAGATAAACTAAACAATTATTAACAAAGAGCGAGTTTGTGATTCTTTAAAGATTCTGAGACTTTAGATGTGTTTTAGCTGGTTCTAAATCACCATCAACCAGTCCAACTAATTGGTCCATCGACCAAGTGGTGGAGGGCCTTGATGTTAAAGTTAGGATTCTATAAGTGCAGATGTATAATATGTAAATACTGTAAATATTTCTTTCTATAGGAAATAAGGTACCCCGCCACATGTCCAGCGCTTCTCTTCCTCCTGTGTGCAGATTCGAGTGAGACGTATGAGTGTTGGTGTTATGGGCCCCACCAATGAATGTATGCGTGAATGAGTAAGAGTGATGACGGGTCTGTGACACAGAGAGGATATGTAAATTTGCCCTTTCCCACTGGAGCACCAGCTTTATAGTATAGGGAATACTTGAGGATGCGCTGCCCTCTGATACTTAATCATCCATACATTGTATATTAAGATGCACAGAAGTGAAAGAAACTGTGTGCTACAATTTTCATCACGTCTCACTCACAGTGTAGGTTTGTGTGAGGTTTCTTATTGTTACACAGCACCACTTCCGCATAATAAGGTGCTGCTGTCTTCTCTTATGGCTTAGCCTGAATTGTGTTTTTTTTACACTTTCATGACCATTCCAGTTTTATGCTCAGTAATAAAGGTTAAACACACTTTCATCTTGACTCCATGATTGTGAAATAAAATATTTGTGAAGCAGTCTGTTAGTTATCCCAGCCCTGGTTGCATATTTCTCCTGCAAACCTTGGGGGTGCCTGTTTGGTGACAGCTGATGACCACTTCCTGTCGGTGCGTGCCTCCTGGGGGCATCTGTCAGGGTTCAACCCGCGCGCAATTATCCTCCAACGCAGCGCGCGTGGAGTGACGCGGCACGCATGGAGTGACGCAGCGGTGTCTTTCAGCACACATACCACGTTTCCTGTCTCTTTTGATTGAATTCGGCACCTTTTTGCGAGTATTTCCTCGCTGCCGCCCGCCTCCTGCGGTGTAGGTGGAGACTGTCACATTATACGAACAAGGAGCACCGCAGGGTGTGCAGTTTCCTTGAAAGAAGAGTAAATGGAGTCACTCAAGGGCCAGCGTGTGTCTTTACGCTCTGAGGTTCTTTGTTTCACCGGCCTGACCTGTATTTTCAAGTCCATGCCAGTGTAAATATTGGCAACAGCAGTGACTTGTGGTATTTTTCCTTTCTGAACAAAAACCGAAACAAGAAATGTAATCAAAAATAATTTGACAGATGTCTAAATCCTTTGAGAATGATTAAACAGAGAGATAATTGCCACATTAGATACTAATCCTTACACCGCCAGTTCGTGTTCTTGAACAGCAAAATGTAAACAGATGCCTAGTATTGTTTTCTAAAAAACATGGGGCAACTCTACCCAGGTTTATATATTTTTCATCCAGCTACTCCCCACAGGGACAGAATATGTTGACTACAGGTCATGGGTCTTCAAACTGTGAGATGGTCCCCCTGACAGGGCTTTAATTGTTCTGGGAGGGGGCAGGGTCTGGCAAGAGGAGCCTTATTATGGCCACAGGAAACAGACACACACCATGCAGAAAGCAGGGCTGCGTTTTTGTTAAAGAGAGCAGTGAGTCGAGCGCTAGGTGGCGCCTGCCTGTCATGGACGCCTTCTCGTGAGGCTCCCGACGCCGGTCCCCGCAAATCCGCCTAATCCCCTCCTGGACTGCCCTGGCCGGCCACGACCTGGGCGCTGGGGTGTGTAAGGCTGCCCTGCTGCCCCACGCCGGCTCTTGACACGCTGTGACCACCGGGGGCCTGCCTGGACGACGTGCAGCCCGGCCGGCATCGGACGCGGGCGACTGTGGAACCACGATCCGGCCAGGCAGCAAATCCAGCCCACGGCGCCCACGAGGGTCGCAAGCCTGATCCGGCCTGAGACGAGGACGCGGCGGCCGCGCGGCTGCCGCGGAGGCTGAAGACACTGGATGGGTGCTGTCCTGCCTCGTAGATGCAGCCCGAGGCCCCCTGACATGCTATGCTGGGACCCCCCCCGAGCGGAGCCTGAGAGCAGGAACAGGCGGTGAGTGCGGCGGCGGAGGATCGCTTCACCGGGGCGGCTGCGGGGGTCGGGGGCGGAGGGGAGACCCCCCCATCGGGCCGTGCGTCGGCGGCCGGGGAGACCTGTACCCCTGCTCCCCCCCTCCCTCTCTACAACCTCTCCTCCTGGCTGCGGCGCTGCTCCGGCCCCGTGGCTCAGAGACTGGCCTCCGGTCCCGGGGGTGGAGGGGTCCTCACTGCTTCGGGCCGCACATCGGCGGTCGGGGGGGTGTCGCTGCTGTTTCCCTCCCCCCCTTCCCCCCCTCATCATCGTTTGGGGCCCCGGATCACGCAAGTCGACAGGCGCCACCGTGCCCCCCCCTGGGGGTGGCGGAGGGACCGCTCGGGCGAGGTGTCCCCCCTGGAGAGGTGGGCTATGCTCCGGAGGGCTGGCCCTGGCGATTCCCGGCGGCGGTGCCCTTGAGGAACGACCCGCTGCCCGGAGACTGTGGGCTGCGCTGCTGGACCTTGCTTCGCTGGGAGAGGCTCGCGGCCACGACTGAGGCGGGGGATCGGACTAGCTGCCCCGCTGGGGAGCCCGCCGGGGACTGACCGCTGGGGCTGGCCGCGTCGGGCCCTTTCCGGCCGCGGGTTCCTCCCGCCGTCCCCCCTTCCGGGCTCCTGTCCGCTCGAGCACCCCCTGACGCTCTGCGGGTGTGACGTTCGCTCGTTGCCCCGATTCACGGACGGCCGCCGCAGATATGGGTAAAGACAAAGCCAGCAAGCCAGCGTCCGGGGCCAACCAAACCAGGATGGACAAATTTACGACTTCCGACAAGGGGCCCGGCTCCGCGGCCGCGCCGGCCCCGGCCCCTGCCACGGACCTTGCTGCCATCCTGCAGGCCATCAACTCCTCCCACGCCTCCCTCGAGGGCATGGTGGGAGAGGTCAAAGTGGACGTTGCTCTTCTCCGACAGGATCTGCGGAATGCCACCGCCCGCATTTCCGAGGCCGAGTCCCGGATCTCCACCGCCGAGGACGACATCCGCCACCTACAGGACCAGGTTCGGGAGTTGACCACCCACTCTAAGGAACTACACCGCCGGGTCGAAGATGCAGAAAATCGCGCCCGGCGCAACAACCTGCGCTTAGTGGGATTTCCGGAGGGAGTTGAATCGGGCCGGGCGGACGACTTCATGGAGCGATGGTTCCGGTCCTGGATGCCGGCGGACAGCCTATCTCCCTCGTTCGTGGTGGAGAGAGCCCACCGCTCCCTGGCCCCCAGGCCCCCAGGTGCGCCCCCCCGGCTGTTCATCCTCAAACTTTTGAACTTCCGCGACCGGGACGCCATCCTCCGCGAGGCCCGCTGCCAGGGCGCCCTCCATTACCAGAATCACAAAATCATGATATTTCCGGACTACACCCGCGAAGTCCAAGAGCAACGCCGCTCCTACACGGAGGTGAAACAAAAGATGCGCTCTCTGGGACTCCAATATCAGCTCCAGTTCCCGGCCCGCCTCCGGGTCGTCTTCCAGCACAAGACTCTGTTCTTCGATACCCCGCGGGCGGCCTGGGCCTGGTTGACGGAGGAGCACCCCCTGCAGTGCTCTGGACGCGGCTCGCCTACGGGTATGCGGGGGGGACGAGGAAGGCCCCGGACATCGAAGACCCGTCGGCGGCATCGCACGTTACCCCGGGAGCGCACAGCGGAGGAGGTGATCAACACGCGCTCTGGGAGAAGGTCACGCCGGGGGTCGAGAGCCTCCTCTGCCTCCTCGGCCACACACGCCAGTCCCGGGGCAGATGGACGGCGGACCGTGCCGCCCCGGCCCACGGGCCCTGCATCTCAGCCTGTCGAATTGGTGGACTCTTCGGACCTCTCTCGCAGCCCCAACATTTGACTTTCTTTGCTTCTTTTGGGGGAGGGGGGCTGGGGATGCCTGGGCGGGGGTGGGATGCTCCGTTATCAGTGTTGCTCTTGGCCAGGGCAGGTAACTCAGGTTTGAATTTATCGGTATCAGGGGTCCACTAGCGCTCAAGCCCAAGCGTTTTAGCTTGGTGGTTCTTTCATTTGGTTCGGGCGACAGATGCTTCCGTTTTCGAAGTGTAGGGTGGGGGGGTTTGGGGTTGGTTTGGGGTTGTTTCTTCCCCGTTGGGAAGACTTTGTTGGTGGGGGATGACTCCCTCTTAATTGTTGTACTAAGGCATCATGTGCTGTTTGGCTTGCTCTCCTGCCCGATGTCCCGTTGTCCTTCCTCTCTGGGGCCCTGCTCAGCCGCGCCCCTACTGGCCCCCTCTCCTGTCCTAGACCATGGCTGACCCGCCTGTCCCTAGGGCCGCCATGCGCATACTATCCTGGAACGTCAATGGTCTTCTGGACCGTTTTAAACGTATGGCGGTCCTCAAATACGCGCAACGCGCTGAGATCGATGTACTCCTCCTCCAGGAGACTCACCTGTTGGGTAACAACTGCCCCTTCCTTGGCCGCTACGGTTATGACAGGGTATGGCATTCCGGTTTTGCACGGGGATCCCGAGGGGTGGCCATTTTGCTCCGCAAGTCCTTCCCCTTTGTCCTGTCCCGGGTGCATTTGGACCCCCAAGGTATGGTAGTGGTGGTTTCTGGCAGTCTGGAGGGGCGACCCCTTACCCTGATGTCCCTTTATGCGGCGCCATCCCTCTTGCAGTCGGCCCTCTCCCACGCAGCGGGTCTCCTCCCGACACTCCCGGCGGGCTCCCTCATTCTCGGCGGAGATTTCAACGCCGTCTACTCGCCTCGCCTGGACTCGACGGGCCCGGTCTCCCTGTCCCGCGTCGCCCGCGCAAAACAGCTCTCAACCTGGGCTGAATCGCAAGGCCTCTGCGATGTCTGGCGGATCTGGCACCCGCAGGCACGCCAATACACCCACACATCGGCGGCCCATCACTCCCATGCCCGGATCGACCTCATCTTCGTACCATCCACCGACTGCGCGGGGGTGCGAGATGTACGCATTCTTCCGAGGGGCCTTTCGGACCACTCGCCTGTGCTCCTCGCTCTTGGTCCCCCACCCCTCTCTGCCCGTCCGATGTGGCGCCTGAACGCCTGGTTCCTCCACGACAAGGCTTTCCGGAAGGCGGTCGGGGGCGAAATCGCCGACTACTACTCCCATAACGAGGGCTCTGTCATCTCCCCTGCCGTCTTGTGGGAGGCCGGCAAGGCGACTGTCCGGGGCGCCGCTAAGGGGCATCTGCAGCGCCAACGGCGGGCCCAATCCCAGAAGCTCGCGGAATGCGAAGCCCAAGCCTTGGACTTAGAGCGCGGTCTGGGGGAATTGGACGATGCCGTCCGATCTCGTCGATTGGCCTTCCTGCGGGAAGAGATTCGCCTCCATTCCCTGGAGGCGGCGAAGATTCTATGGCGCTCCTCGGTGGCCCGGGTCTACGGGTGGGGAGACAAAAACGGCACTCTTCTCCACCGACTGGCGACCTATCCCCGGGCGGGAAGGATCATTCCGGCCATCGCGGACCCAGCGGGTGGTACTCACACAGCCTCGGTGGCGATAGCCCAGGCGTTCGCTGATTATTACTCCCAGCTATACCGCCACAGGCCGTCCACGCTCTCCCTTGAGGAATTGCTGGGGACGACCGCGGTGACACTTACGCGGTTGCAACCTGAGGTTTCCGAGACCCTTGATTCGCCGATCGAGCTGCAGGAGATCGAGGAGGCCATTGGCCGCTTGGCGCCTGGGAAGACCCCGGGTCCCGACGGATTCCCCCAGGAGTACTACGCTCACTATCGTGAGATGCTGGCCCCGAGGCTTCGGGACCTCTTTGCAGCCGTGGTGGAAACGGGCTCGTTCCGGCCCGAGACGGACACGGCAACCATAGTTGCCCTCCCCAAGACCCAGCCTCCCTCGCGGTCCTGCTCCGACTATCGGCCGATATCCCTTATCAACACCGAACTCAAAATCTATGCTACGGTCCTGGCACAGCGGTTGCGCCCGTCGCTTGCCTCCTTGGTCCACCCGGATCAATGCGGCTTTATGCCGGAGCGGGGGACCAGACACTGCCTGCGGCGCCTGCATCTTGCGATGGCGCACCGCGGCCGCCTTTCCCCCTATCTGGCCCTCCTCCTGGTTGACTTTGAAAAGGCCTTCGACTCCGTGGGTTGGGCGTACTTGGCCGACGTCCTGGAACGCATGGGTTTCGGCCCCCGGTTCCGTGCCATGGTAGCGGTCCTGTACGCGCACCCGCAGGCCCGGGTGCTGGTCAACGGGGCTCTCTCTCGCCCGTTTCCCATAGGTCGGGGGACGCGCCAGGGTTGTCCGCTCTCGCCCCTCCTTTTTGCGTTGGCCATGGAACCCCTGGCGATGCTGATTCGCGCGGATCCCGTTCTTCGCGGATGGGAATGGCCAGCTGTGGCCCCCGATAAGATTGCCCTCTACGCGGACGATGTCCTCCTCTATCTTTCCGACCCAGCGACCTCGGGGCCCCGGGTCCGCCAGATCCTCCATCGGTTTGGCCAGGCGTCGGGTCTCCATCTGAACCCCAAAAAATCTGTTCTAGTCCCGCTACACCCGTCGCGGGAATGTTTCGACTGGCAATCAGATATTCCCCTCCGGAGACTCTCCTTTAAGTACCTGGGGATCTGGGTCACCCTCCTCCCGGAACTCTGCTGGGCACTCAATGTGGCTCCAGTAGTAAACAAAGCCAGATCAGATATGCTCCGGTGGCAGGCCCTCCCATTGAATCCGCTAGGAAGAGTCGCCTTATATAAAATGATGATCCTCCCCAAGTTTCTTTACATGCTGCAAAACACTCCATGCCCCTTTCCGCCCCCGTGGTTCCGGGACCTGGATAAGATGGTGACCAAATTCCTTTGGGGCGGTGGTCGACCTCGGCTGGCCTTGGACCGCTGCAGGGTCCCCTCCTACGACGGCGGCCTAAGCATGACCAACCTCTACCTCTACTATCTGGCCACCCAACTACTGGTGGTCCATGATTGGTTCTCAGGGGGCTGGGGCGACCCGGCTTATCGACTCGAGGTGAACTGCCTCGGGTTCTCCTCCATCCAAAACATGCTCTATGGCACAACGATCCCCCTGTCGCTCCCCGGCGTCGTGCGGGCTCCCTTTCTCGCGTGGCGTGCGGCCTTGCGACACACCAGATGGTCGGGGACGTCCACGCAACTCACTCCGCTTTGGCACGGGACGTGGCTGCGGGAGGTGGTGGGACTAACGGGCTTTCGGCAGTGGGATCTTCTCGGTATCTCCTGTCTGGGCGATATATGGCGTGGAAGCCGCATGTGTTCCTTCCAGGAGCTTCGGACCCGCTTCTCGCTGCAGCCTTCTCAATTCTACCGCTACCTTCAATTGCGCCACGCGGTTCGGGCTCACGTCCCTCTAGATTCCAGACTGCCTTCCCATAGTCCGCCTGAGGCCCTGGTGATGTTGGGGTATCTTGGGAGGGGGGTTATATCCCGCATTTATAAATCCCTAATTAACAATACACCGGTGGATTGGAGCGGGCTAAAGCAGCGATGGGAGGCTTGGGTGGGACCCCTGGATGAGGCGGACTGGAGGGACGCTCTTATGGGCCCTCGGTCGCTTACCACCTCCGCTAGGCTGCAGCTTATCCAACTTTATTACCTCCACACTGCCTATTTGACCCCGGACCGCCTGTATCGTGCGGGCCTCCGCGTGGACGCCTCTTGCACTCGTTGTGGGGAGGTTCCGGCAGATTTTTTCCACATGGTGTGGTCTTGTCCTCGTCTGGGGGACTACTGGGCAGCGATCGAGGCTGATCTAGCGGAGGTCCTGGGTTGGGAGGTCCCCCACGAGCCTAGAATGGCCCTGCTGGGCATCATGGACGGGATGGACGGGTCCCGTAATGAAAAGTACTTCCTCACCACTGCCCTTATGGTGGCCAAGAGAGATATAGCGGCATTGTGGTCACAGCCAGACCCGCCCAGAGTGGCTACCTGGAGTAAAGGGGTGGATTGGTGTGCGGCTCAGGAGCGGTCGCTATACGCTGCACGGGGCTGCCCAAAAAAATTTCGCAAGATATGGGGGAAATGGTTGGGGGGCCTGTTTTGAGGGGTGGGTGCACAGGGGGGGGGGACGGGGGATGGGAGGGGGCGGGAGGGTTTTCGCACTTGCCTGTTGATGCTTTCCTGATTGCAGATACTGATGCCTTGTTCACTGCACTGCTGTATATTATTCCTGATATTGTTCTTTATGCCGCAAAACACAATAAAAAGAAGTTTATCAAAAAAAGAGAGCAGTGAGTCGTGGTATAATCGCCCATCAGTAATGCATTTTCAGCTCATGCCCTGACTGAAATAGGTGTCAAAGTGGAGTGGATTGGAGCAGGGTCGGATTGGGAATAAAAATTAGCCCCGGCACGCAAAAAAAAGTGGCCCACATTTGCATATTGCCTTTCCACAAAACACTGCTTAGGCGAAGTTTTATAAAAAAGAAGGTGGGGGAGGGGTCTCTGACAGAGGCATGTTTTCTTAACTTTACTTAGGGGCATATTCACAAGAAACTATTGCTGAGTCAACGGCACTTTATCGTAGCCAAAGTTGCGATAAAATACCTCCCCATTCACAAGCTGGTGTAAACAGCCCACAGCACTAATTTACCCGCGACAGCAGCCGCAAAAAACATCGCCACAGAGGACCCGCGCAACTATCACTAATGAGATACAGAGTGGGCGTTTCCGTGCCAAAATCCGTGACAACATCACACCAACATTCTCAACAACCAGACAGAACTGCGGTAAAAACACAACACAGGTGATAAGGCGCGTTAGCACCAGGAAATCTACATCTGCTCTCACCTGGTGTAAAGCCGGACGTCAGCCTGCACTACAAAAGGGAGATCAGCCCAGGGCCACACCCGAAGGGCAACAGGAGCCATGGAGCCACCCATCATGCGGCCCGGACACCCAAGAGGGCCACAACACCCACCGACACCACCCCAGGACCACAACCCACACCCAGAACCTCCAGAGACGCAGCGCAGACAAAGACAGCGAACCCCCAGGAAGTGTACCAGCCGCACAGACCCAACCTCTGACAATGTCACCATCCACCACAGGCTGAAAGGGACAACCACCCTAAGCATCCCGACCATCATCGCCCAACAGGCCTATGGCACCAACACAGTGGACAACCAACATCCCACCCCACAACAAGCTCCTGGCTTGGCTGCACCTGTTGGACCCTGGCACCCCCCAACCAAAACCCGCCAGAGGGAGAGGAGTCTCACTGCCAGCCACATCCAAGTCCCTCACACCTGTCCTGGACATCACCATCACCCTGGTACCCCAGTCCCCATACGTCCAACACAATGCGCAGGTCACACTGGAGACCAATCAAGGATCATACGCCATAGCAGGATGCACGCACGTGTTGGGGGCAATCCACAGCACACATGTCCCACCTGTGCCCCCTGGTGACACAGCACACAATCACCGCAACAGAAAGCACACGTCCCACCCCAATGTGCAGGCAACAACAGAACACCGTGAAACCTACAAACAATGTCGCCTTCAAATACACAGCCAGTGTGCATGATTCCTCCATCCTCCGACAGTCAATCAGCAACCAGCGTTCCCAGGATGGCACCAAGGGAAATGCACAGCCCCTTGCCAAGTTCCAAATGAACACCCCACTCACCTCATCTCCACAACCATGCAAATCACAACTCTGGCAATGCACATGTCACAAAATCACAACCAACATGCACAACAACATGCCCACCCACCAGACGCGACAGAACAACTCACAATGGTAACCTGGGCAAGCCGTGAACATGAGCCATCAACGGTATGGCACCTCAGCCACACGCAGCCGAATGTGGGGAGAGGTGGCAAACAGGCATGTGTGAAGGATGCAGTAGTACCCTGATTGGGAAAGTACACAATGCCAAGAGTGGCGGAGATGTGCTGGACAGATCGCAGTATGCATCACACAGCCATATCCATGGCGACATACACCTTTGGTGTATGGAGTGTAGTGGACAGTGGACGCAACAATGTCACCACAGCCAGTGGGGGACCTCGCGGAAATCTTGCCTGTAACACCCCCCCCCCGAAGCGTGACTGGAGTGGGATGGCCCAGTGTACGCCACGCCAGCGTAGGGGTGTGAATAAGTAGCACGTAGCCCTGGGCGTGGTCCTCTTCTGGAAAGCCCAACGTCTCTGCCAGGGCGGCGCCTCTCACCCCGCCACGAGGCCGACGCCGTCCTCTAGAGCGGAATTGCCTGCGACGCTGTGCGCCTGCCGGACCACAAACCCGTCAGGCCCGCCCCTGCGCAGCCAGGTCTCACTGATCACCTGCCGACACCAGCGTATGTCAAGGAGGGCCCACCACGTTCTGGCTCAAGCTCCAGGGCCAAGTCCCGCGAGCTTGGCAGCCTGCTCAGACCATTGCGGCCTCCACAACACGGGCCCGCATTAGTCCTTTTTCGTTGACGTACTCTACTGCCGCCTCAGGCCTACTCCTCGGCCCAGTAGGTCCCATGTGTGAAACTGTGTCCTGAGTCATGAATGGCAGTGAGCCCAAATCCGGGCCACCGGCAACAGCACCAGACTCCCTTTGATCAGTGAGGCATAGTTCCATATGGGCTTCTTGTGACACGTGGTGCCACTAACCCTGTTCAACGCCAGCCGGCGACACGTGGTGCCACTAACCCTCTTTAATGCCAGCCGGTGACACGTGGTGCCACTAACCCTGTTCAACGCCAGCCGGCGACACGTGGTGCCACTAATGGATGAGGGACCAGGACTACCCTGCGGACCAGTAGGTCTCACATCCAGCACCTAGGCGCAAATCATGAATGGCAGAGTCCACACCAGTGGTCGCACGGAGAGGAGTAAGAGGAAGATGCGGCTCAGTCCGGACGAAACCCGGGTCACATACACGGAGGTGTCCCAACAAGTGGTGCCACTGAACCTGAGCTACGCATGCCAGTGGGGCCATCCAACCTATGCCGGCGACACTCTGTGAATGGGTCGTGCTGACGGCTGCCTCGGGCCTACACCACGGTCAGGTAGGTCACACATTTGGAACCGAGTCTTGATTACACCATGGCAGTGAATACCATTTAAGGCATGGGACAAGTCACTATACTCACTTCGATGTGGTGCCAACAAATCTGTGCATGGCATCACAACCACAAGTGTCTGTGTCCCTACACAGACTACTGCCCTCGGCCCACGCTGCGCACTAGTGGGTCACAGATTTGGAACTGAACATCGGTTATTAAAAAGGCAGAATACATGTCATCGCACGCACAGAGAGGCGTAAGAGGATGACGCGTTGCAGTCCGGAGGGAACAAGATCATCGTTACGGAGGTGATCGAACATTACCGACAACTGCCCTTGTGTCACTAACTCTGTGCCTCGCCAGCCAACAACATGTGGCTGTGGGCCACTACTGACCGCTGCCTCCGGCCTACATTGCGGTCCAGTAGGTCACAGACTCTTCTTTTTGCAATGGCTGAGTTCATATCAGCGTACCGGCATCATCGCAGACAGCATCCCCTCTCAGCCCCGGTGCTACTAAGTCTGTTCCCTGACAATCATGGACACTCTCTGCTCGAACTTTGGTGGCGTCTGAGTCTATGGACAAGTGGGCAGTTTTCATCCTCATGTAGCTGATACCTAATTGGTGTTGGCAACAAGGCTGTCGCATTCGACTCCTCCATTTGCTGCTTCTGGAGAAAATCAAACCTTTCGGCGTCATGCCCTGGGGGACACCTTCCACTGTCCCCCAATCCCCTCCGCAACATACACCTCGGACATTGATGGTGACCCGCTCAGGTCGCATGGCTGCACCGCGAGTCACCGTCCCATGGCTGGGTGCCTGTGCCGGCCGCTGTGCATCCGGGGCCACTAACTCTGTGCTGGTCAGGTCCGGGACCCCTCCTTCTGAGATATTGGATGGCCCCTGAAGCATTGGCCTTGGGGTCATCAACGCCATTTCTCTGTGGCCCTGCACTGTACGCAGCCTCCGGGCCCAACAGCGTCCCACCAGGGCTCACACACCAAATCGACTCCTGACCGGCCCTGATGTGGCATCACCACAGGAGGCACACGGCACCACCGCAAGGACCACCTCCAACAGCCATCTGCCACAGTCGACACGGTGGTCCTGACAGACTTACGGAGTTGCTCAGACCTGTTGTGGATGCCATCATCGGCCTGATACCCTAATCAGCACTCCAGGTGCCAGTGACTCAGTGCACAGAAAGCCATTGTCCGTTACTGATTGAGTTTTGAGCTATGGAGAGGTTGCGCAGCTATGTCACCTCAAACAGTGCGGGGGCCCTGAGACGTGGATGGGGAAAATGATGCAGGTATGACATACCCCACTGCATCTGCATCAGGTGTCTGCCAGAGGGACACAATCCGAGACTTTTTCTTCACATTGGTGCGCTCTTCTCTAGTGTCCAATCCCCAGTGCACTGCAACTCACGGACACTTCTGTTTGCATGTTGGCTGTCCTCTGGACTTTCTCCGGCTCCCTCCATGTTGCTCAGCAGTTGACTCTTTTATGCATGTGTTTTCTGTTTCCGTTGCACTGGTGTCTAATGTTCAAGCGGTTGCCAGCACCAGACATTCCGTGCGGAATGGCTTACACTCACCCCACACACATCCAGCACAGGTGTCACTGTACATGTGGCCCTGCCATTAAAGGGGCCGGGCGAATGTGCTCGTAGCCAGTTCAACATATCTGCATATCTCCCTGTTGTCTTGTATGCATGAGGGCCCTGGGTCCGACGCCATTACATTGTGCTGTGTACATCGGATGCAGACGTGTCACCGCAGGTAGCGGGTTGGAGCTTGGATATGTAGCTTTGTCGTCACCCACTCAATTCGTAAGGAGAGTGGCCAGGGCCGTCGTACGCAGAGCCAACATGGGTGTGTGACTGCAATTTGAGCACCCCTGCCCGTGGTCCTGTGCTGTGAATGTACAACTGCATGTGTCTCTATGGCAGTGTGGGTCTCCTTAGTGGGGTGTTGGTGGCCCCTGAAGGGTGATGGACACCTACATATGGGTCCTGGTTCACATTCCATGGGTTCGGCTCCCACTCACACCTGTTGAGCCACCTCCTGTTGGCGTGCAGGAACATGGCATTGGGGTGCGATGTGTGGGTGGGTGAAGTGTCGTGAGCCAGCTGTGCTTGCGGGTGCGTCCTGCTGTGTGGTCTGTTGCAGTCCGGGTGTTCTCCTCTGAGTAGCTTGGCTGTCCGGGTCCTGGTGGGGGGTTGCGTGGGATATCCATGTGTTGTTGTAGGGCGTCGGTGTCGACGGTGTGGTGGTCCTCTCCGGCATCACCGATGTGTTGTATTCTGTGCTCTGCTGAAGGTGTTGTGTGCCCCTCTGCGATGTGAAGGGGAGGTGCGCATTGACTTTGCGTTGACATATATGTGGGTGTATTGTGCAGGTGTGCCTGCAGACTGTATGGCAATGTACATTGTGACTGTTTGGGGGGTGCTGGATTCTTCTGCGGGACCGTGTACATTTGGTCTACATGACGGATGTGATGTCGTACGCGTACATTTCCATTTCACAGTTTCTGGCTTCGCCAGATGTAGTAGGCATGTTTCTGTGCATGTGCAGAGCCAGTTGTGTCCTCTGTTCTGCAGTGTCGGCTATGCGCGTTGTTACTCGTTGTCGTCAATGTGGGTGTGCTGTTCGTGCTATGTGTGTGTGCTGCAGTGTGCCAAGGGGATTGGGCCCATGGACCTGGGTGATTGTGGGTGTGCAGTGTGCTACACCTCGGTGTGCATGTATGCCATTGTGCCCACTCTCCCCGTCCTCCCAGTCCCTGTTCGTTGCACTCCCTGTTGATGTTGTGTCAGGTCCTCTCGAGCTGTGTCCATACTCCCTACTCCTTGCACCGTCTCCACACTGATGACTGTGGCCTGGGTTTCCTTCAGCTCCACCGGTGGCGCTGGACTGCCACCTCCTGTCGCCGTTGCTGCCTTCCTGTTAGTAACGGGTTTGTGCCTGGTTTAGGTAGTCACGTCATGCAGGCGCCTATTGGCCTCCTGGATTGGCCTCCTAGTGGGTCAGTTGCTGGGAGTGTTCTGTCACCTCTGTGACGCTGGTCTTGTTTTCCTGCAGTCTGCACCCAGTCTTCCTCTCCCTCTTCTCCTTGCACTTCCCTGACTCTGTTGTTCCATGCTGGTAGTCTGTGGGGGTTGTGGGGTTCGAGTTGGCCCCTGCGCTGTGTCAGGGGGCATCCATGTTGCTACGCGCTTTGGATTGTTTTTGGTGAATTTTTTCTGTGGTTTTTATAGTGCATTGTTCCGTGGAACGCGTGGGATTTGCAGGCCTGTGGCTGGTTTTCGCTACTTTTTGTACCACGGTTGGCCTAATTGCATGCTTTTGTGCGTTCGCGTATCGCATTTATGCAGCGTGGCATTGATTTTCACGCGGAGATTTGGCGGGTTATCTGGTAACTATCGCATGCTACTGCCTTTTTGTGAATTCAACATTGACACTGGGTTATTTTTCCGCGATGGGCTGCGATATTGAAAGTTGCGTTACGCTACTCTTGTGGTAGTTATCATACGTTCTTGTGAATATCCCACTTAGATTTAAAAAAATGCACGGATTAGTTCACACTGGTGAAACACACCTGAAAACAAGTGAGGCCACTTCTGCTCAGGCCCCCTGCCCCGCTCAATATGCATACATAATGGCCTGCCCAGCGAGAGAAAGCGAGTGACACCTATGCCTGTTAATAAAAGGTAAGTAATGGACGCCCATCTGCCTCCAGAAAGGCCACTAAGGCACCCACTGGGAAGTTAAATTTCCAGAACTCAGTATTGTAAAACGTGTTTGTAATTCTAGGGAATGCGTTGAATTAATTTACCCAAAGACAACATTAAAATGTTTCAAGTCCAGTGGGGTAGGTGAAATCTGGTGGTCCTTGCTGGTGGTTCGCCACCTTGTAGTACTGAGCCATAGAAATGGCCAAGATTGCACATGCATGACTGACAGCATTGTAGAGTGCGATAAACTGCTTATTACACATCATCCTGGAGATGAGGCTTTGGAAAAGGACTTTGTTCAAACGCCACATAAAATATAGATTGATAAATCGCTGTGAGATGCTTGTTATTCAATTCTTGTGCCTGTTCTTACCTAGTCCAGCGGGGCAGAAGTCGTAAGACCATGTCGCGATCCCCTTCAATGGTTATCTCCACAGACGCAATAATTCTATGTCAGTTTTTCTTTACTGTTCATTTCACAGCAGCCCATCAAACAATAAAACACAAAAAACTTCATTTCCCATGACCCCTTTTTATGAGTCACTGTCGAATAACCATGGTAGCTCCCTCCCATTTAGCACTATCGGTACCCCCCTACATGTGGGACACCCTTAGAACTATGTGGTGATTTCTGTGATTCACTTAAAAGTATTAGAAGAATACCGCCTTAAAGCATGGCAGAGTCCGGTCCTTGGTAGGAAAAAGCCTACGGGGAGTTCTCTGAAAATGATTGTTACGTGGAGGAAAGTTTGGTGGAGGCACTTGATAATTGTGTACAGCAATCCGTAAGCAAAGCATAGGCTGCTGACCTCCAGCTCGTCAGCAGCCATCTTAGAAGGTACTCATAGAACATCGCCTTAACTGACGTCACCGCAAATCCTGCTGCACAACCCACTGGGGTAGAACCTAAAATAAGTAAAGCCATAATGATGTTCAGTAACTGGCTGCATATGACAGCTTCAGGGAAATATCAAACAGCTATCTTGTAGACCATGAGTACTCTGCATTGAAGCCATCAACTAATGAGGGACCTGCTGGGGGGCACAAGGATCACAATGATTCAGACATTGCATTGAATCACTCCTCCCACTAAAGGGGCATACAGGATTACCTAATAACTAATTCTAAGAGATGGAACATCGGTCTTTCTCGCCCAAAGGTCACTACACCTTCTGGTGCATCTTCAGATTCCTTGAACCTACTTGATTTTGACTCAGACAACATTGTCCATCCATGTTCAGTGGATTGTGCTTCTTTGGCACCTGTGATAGAATACGTCCATGCAAGACTCTGTGAGGGCTATGACAGGGAAGTAAGCAGTGGATTTAGGGCCAACTGCCCATGTCTTGATCTGCCAGGCAAAGTGGTGGAAATGCCAGGATCGGATACTGATATGGCAACATTCTTAAAGTTTTCAGAGATGCCAAGAAGGGAAACAACAGGTTCTGGAGGATCTCTCATAATAAGGTGCTAGACCGCTCAGGATCACTTTTCAAAATATTAGAGATGGCGGTCTACACCAAATAGTCACGTAAACACAATGAACGTACTGGCCAGTTGGGCACAACGACAATATGCCGGCTTGGTAATGCCAACTGTGCACTGTCTATAGAGCACAGACGATTCATCCTCATGCAGATAGATCCAAATTTGCCACCTCAAAGGCTGGACCACTCGCTAAGGGTCTCCTTTTTAGTCATTTAGTTGGAAAGACTTGGGAAAATTTGTTAATAAGTTTACAGCGCTCGATAAATCCAAAGTTTCCCTGAAAAGAGTTTTACACTCAGAACGTTTTAGGATGGCTGCATGTTAAAGTGAGCAATTGGCAGGCTGGTCCTTCTACTAGAATCCTCACAGAGGTGTCACAAACCGCAGACGAGGCAGTTTGATTCCACAGAAGGAGCATTCGGCGAATACGGTTGTTCTGATACAACTGGAATTGGTTGAAAAATGACGCATGGGTGTTGAAAACTGTTCAGGGTTTCAAAATAGAGTTTTATGGCTCACTTCATCAGCACATTACTGTATTCTGCTCCCTAATACCACCCTTGATACCCAGCCAATCGTGATCCCCCCTGCGCATATCTGCCTCGGCCTCCATGGGACCTGGAGGGGAAGAATACTCTTTGTGTAGAGTCAAACCAACCACCTCGTCTGAGGTTTTTCTGTCAAGAACAGAGATTTATCGAGGCAGAGATCACACAGTTGTTGCAGGAGAATGCTATATGTCTAAAGCGAACTCACAAAAGGGGATTTTGCAGTAGTATTGTCCTTGTGAACAAAAAGTTCAGAGATGTGCGGTTAGCACTGAATCTAAACGACTTCAGTGGTTGTGTCCTCTAACTATATTCAAAATGGAGGGCTTCAATCTACTCACAGACCTTCATTGAGACAATGATTGGATGGTTGTTTCAATCTCAATGATGCGTATCTGTGAGAAATTGTGTTGTTGATTGAGGGGGGTGTGAGCCCTTCTCAAGCAACAGCCACAATCTTTGCCTTGTCAGGGTGAACCGCAAAAGTTGCAAACTAAACCTGTGCTTAACTCTATATTAGCTTGGCACAAAAGCAGTCAGGCTTATCGTAGAGGTAATGCGTAAAGTATTTATAGAGCAGTTAAACAGCAATAAAGTGAAAACACACCACAATAAAAATCCCACACCAATAAAAAAAAATAAAGTGCATTTTAATAAATTATTTGACATCAAAATGACAAAAATTCAATCAGTAGAAACGGCGTTATGAATTTTAAAGTGAAAATTAGTGCCTAAGAGATCAAAGCAACAACCGCAGACATCTAGTCGCACGAGACCAGTACCGATTCGAAAGTTACTTAGCTTGTTTGTTCTCTAGTGGTACGAAGCTGCAGGCTGTAGCTCGCAAGGAATCTATGAGGCCAGATGCCCCTTCTGCGAGAAGCCACTGAAAAGGATTTGCTGCTGGGCATAAGAATGGACCTGGAGCTATGGCAAAGTCAGGCCGACCAGCAAACAGGGAGGCCTTGGTCTCCTCTCGGATTTTAGAGAAAATGTTTTCTGAAAATTTTCTAAGTTTTGGATTTGGGCTATCTGGGCACATTCAGCACCACTTCCAAGGGTCCAGGACTGGAGGGGCACTACTTGAAGAGGCAGGATTCAAGCTGGGTGCAGGTACAGGTTCAAGATGGTTGGAGCCTTTTCTGTCCCTGAGATTCTGACCGGAGGCCAGCCAACTACCCTTGGAGTCACTTTGGAAGTTCTGGGTTCAAGCGGAAAGCAGGTCTCAAGGAGCAGGGCAGTCCTCTGAGGACACAAGGCAGGCTTTAGGAAGCAGGGCAGACCTCTTGGTGCAGCAGGGTGGTCTTCTAAAATATACAGCAGACCACAGGTAGAAGGGCAGTCCTCAGAGAGGCCTCTGCAGTTCCAGAGGTGAACTGAAGAATGGGTCTGAGAGTTCCAATTTTATACCTGGTGCCATCTTTGAAGTAGAATAAACTTCTGGAGTTTCCCCCCACAGTAGTGTCTAGAATTTCCTGCAGTGCTGCCCTGGTCCTAGGATGTCTGTGGCACAAAAGGATAGTTTGAAGGGCTGAGGCAGTTGCTTTGAAGTGCAAGTGGGCCCATCCTGCCATAACCAGTCCCCCTATTGTGTGGCTGTCTGGTAGGAATGATACAAAGCAATATGAGCAGAGCACTCCTAATTTTCTAATTTACCCATAGGTTTAATCTGAATGATATAGGTGCTGCAGCGTAATGCCCGCTGTCTATCAGGCATGTAAAAACTAGATACAATGATTCAATCAACTAATGATTGACGCTGCGCACTGTGCTATTTGTAACTAAGTTACTAACAATTAGTCTTAATTCTCAAAAATTTACAAAAGATTATAAGTCAAGAAACATCCAACACAATTACTCGTTTAAACATATATTTTCAACATATATGTGAACAACAGCTTCAAAGCATAACATTATTAATATATCAACATTTTTACAGAAAACGGTAGACAACTACCATATGCAATACAATGTTTAAACATGCCACATAATGTTTCATTAAATCACAACAAAATGCTTGTGATGAGCCCAATGCATTTCGGGACTTGGCTGTCCCTTCGTCAGGGGCGTTCTGTGAAAGAAATGTATATTGTTATAATCAATGCAACACACTATTACACTATTTTCACAAGAAGGATACATGGTGGCAGATTACTTAATTCACATAGTACACATAATGCAACCGTAGAACACTATTGTGGTGGAACAACTCTCCTTTTCAAAAAATCACGAGTATTAACAGAAGAAATACCATCACCCAATAGTGCAAATAAAAATGAAAATGACTAGTGGCTCCAGAGAAAAACATCTAATGAGATAAGAAAGAAGTAAAATAATAAAGGAATAATAAGAGGTAACTCCGTGCATACGACAAATCTGCTGAATAAATAATAATGCGATCTCACCTCAAATATTATGTGGGTATGGCCTTAATAGGAATTGAACGATGTAAGCAGGTTGACTGGTACTAAAAACCAAAAGACGTGACTCCATCAAAACGAGTTCTTAAATTAACTCTAACGCTTGTAAACAATATAGAAACAACGTGACTTACCCACCAAGCAAGGCGATAATGTCAACGCAAAAAAGAATGCTGTGGCGTCTGAATGCTTTAAGTGACATCTAAACCAGACGAGAATACTTCGTCTCCATAAAGACGCGCTGGAAACATAATAATAAAAATAGTATGTAGTTACTACCACTTCTTAAGCTAAGATATATCAAACTGTAGCTCGGTTAATGGTTAAATGCGAAGGATTCTACTTACTTCAAAGGCGCGACGGAATACGGCCAGCTATCACGTACAATGTCCTCACTTCGTTACGAAAGTTTTTGAACTAACGAAAAACGCGCCGAATTTAAACCCACGGCGATTAGTGAGTCAATGAGGGGCTCATAGTAATGAAAAGGGGACTATCGTGTAGCGCCATGATGTATAGAGATGAAATGTATTTTACTTGCCAAGAGCGAGATTGAGTGGAAAACTCTGAGTGTCCTAATCAAGACGATCTTTTAAACAACAAGTACACGAACTATCATTCAAAAAAATATAAATGGCAACAAAATAGCAAAATATGCCCGCACATGTGAATATGAATACAATGTATCGGTGATTATTGTATCTGAAGAGAGTTCGTGGTAATAGAAAGAGGCCTCACGCGTTGCCATGAAAAAAAAGAGTAAAACGTGCTATCTATGTCACGAACAGAATGGAATAAAATAGAGGTGATGTAAATGAAAACATTCACTTTAACCAATAATACATAAAATAATGCAGTGTGAGCTCGATTACTAAAAAAGAGAGACTGGAGACATCTACACGCAATGGATAGATACTCTGTATCAGCAAATCACCAAAACCGTAGTCAATTGTGGCCACTTAAAGATTGTCAATAAAGTTATAGAACATGAATGCAAGGTATAAACAACACAATAAAGTAAAAAAAAAGATAAAGTAAAAGGAGAGGAGAGTCAGAATGTGTAGCTAAATGGTTAGACAAGTGTTAAGGTAAGTGTTTATTAAAAAGATAAAAAGACTTAATGTGGTCAATAATAATAACAAACAAGAGTGGTTAAAACGACCCACGGGTTTCTAGAGAGTTGAGTCAAAGATATGGTGTGTAATTACGTTCATACAGATTGCAATGACATCTCTATAACAAAGACTAATCATGATAATGCATGAATTTCTACGCTTGACCCTAAGAGTTACAATATCTGTAAAAGATGTGATTATAGAAAACATGAAAGATCTAAACGATCATTGAGCCCACTGGGGGACAGTGTCTGAAGTTTCTGAATCCAAAAGAGCTCTCTGCGTAAGAGTACGTTTGTGATGTCCACTCCAGGTTTAACATCCATAGACTCTATGATTTGAAAACGTAGTTGGGAAATCAAGTGTTTAGCTTCTAGCCAATGCATGGCTAGACTTGAGGTGCTGTGCTTGTTCCTGATTCTGGATTTGTGCTCAGTAATCCGTGTTTTTATTTTCCTTTCAGTCTTGCCTACATAGGCCTTGCCACAAGGGCATTTTATGCAATAAACAACATGAGTTGTGTTACAGTCACTGTTATGTTGCAAAGGAATGTTTAAGCCAGACATAGGATGAGTTAAGGTGTTCCCAGTGATGACATTATTGCAATGAATGCATGAATGACATTTACGAGTGCCATGATAGACAGTAGATTTGTCCGTAATTTTGGAAAATTTCAATAAATTCCGCAGATTTTTGCCTCTTTTGTATGCAAATATCGGTTTTTCTAGATACAGTTGTTGGAAATCCTGCTCTTGTTGTAATAATTCCCACCGTGTTAAAATGATTTTCTTGATTTTAGATGAAGATGTTGAGAAGTTGCTGACGAATACCAATCTAGTCGGGGAAATCTTAGGTTTCTGTTTGAGTAAATCTGTTCTTGAGATGGACATGGCTCGTGTGAGACATGTTTGTAGTACCTCTTCGGGGTACCCTCTTGAAGAAAATTTCTCAACAGTTGTTTGAAGTTGGAGAGTACTGTTGTCAGGGTCAGAACAAATCCGGCGTATTCTGGTAAATTGTGACATTGGCAAATTGTTAATTAAATGACGTGGATGGAAACTTGTGAAGGTTAATAGACTATTGCGATCAGTAGGTTTGTGGAAAACAGTAGTATGAAATTGATTCGTTGATGTTTTGGTGACTTGTACATCCAGATAATGAATAGAATCCTGGTGGATGTTATAAGTCAGCTGGATGTGGGTATGTTGGCTGTTGAGTGTCTCTATCATGGAGATAAAAGACTGTTTTGAGTCGCCCCAAATTAGGAAAATGTCATCTATGAAGCTACAGTAGAGACGTATTTTTGGCCACCAATCTGGGTTGGAAATGATGTACTCCAGTTCGTATTGAGCCATATAAATGTTTGCATAGGCTGGTGCTCCTGAAAAGCAACTTCTAAAGTTCTGTTTACATAACAGCTATTTTCAATATCAAGACAAATTTTATGCCCAATTGAATGGCACTTCGATGGGCTTTTCAGGAGCACCAGCCTATGCAAACATTTATATGGCTCAATACGAACTGGAGTACATCATTTCCAACCCAGATTGGAGACACTCAACAGCCAACATACCCACATCCAGCTGACTTATAACATCCACCAGGATTCTATTCATTATCTGGATGTACAAGTCACCAAAACATCAACGAATCAATTTCATACTACTGTTTTCCACAAACCTACTGATCGCAATAGTCTATTAACCTTCACAAGTTTCCATCCACGTCATTTAATTAACAATTTGCCAATGTCACAATTTACCAGAATACGCCGGATTTGTTCTGACCCTGACAACAGTACTCTCCAACTTCAAACAACTGTTGAGAAATTTTCTTCAAGAGGGTACCCCGAAGAGGTACTACAAACATGTCTCACACGAGCCATGTCCATCTCAAGAACAGATTTACTCAAACAGAAACCTAAGATTTCCCCGACTAGATTGGTATTCGTCAGCAACTTCTCAACATCTTCATCTAAAATCAAGAAAATCATTTTAACACGGTGGGAATTATTACAACAAGAGCAGGATTTCCAACAACTGTATCTAGAAAAACCGATATTTGCATACAAAAGAGGCAAAAATCTGCGGAATTTATTGAAATTTTCCAAAATTACGGACAAATCTACTGTCTATCATGGCACTCGTAAATGTCATTCATGCATTCATTGCAATAATGTCATCACTGGGAACACCTTAACTCATCCTATGTCTGGCTTAAACATTCCTTTGCAACATAACAGTGACTGTAACACAACTCATGTTGTTTATTGCATAAAATGCCCTTGTGGCAAGGCCTATGTAGGCAAGACTGAAAGGAAAATAAAAACACGGATTACTGAGCACAAATCCAGAATCAGGAACAAGCACAGCACCTCAAGTCTAGCCATGCATTGGCTAGAAGCTAAACACTTGATTTCCCAACTACGTTTTCAAATCATAGAGTCTATGGATGTTAAACCTGGAGTGGACATCACAAACGTACTCTTACGCAGAGAGCTCTTTTGGATTCAGAAACTTCAGACACTGTCCCCCAGTGGGCTCAATGATCGTTTAGATCTTTCATGTTTTCTATAATCACATCTTTTACAGATATTGTAACTCTTAGGGTCAAGCGTAGAAATTCATGCATTATCATGATTAGTCTTTGTTATAGAGATGTCATTGCAATCTGTATGAACGTAATTACACACCATATCTTTGACTCAACTCTCTAGAAACCCGTGGGTCGTTTTAACCACTCTTGTTTGTTATTATTATTGACCACATTAAGTCTTTTTATCTTTTTAATAAACACTTACCTTAACACTTGTCTAACCATTTAGCTACACATTCTGACTCTCCTCTTACTTTATCTGTTTATTTACTTTATTGTGTTGTTTATACCTTGCATTCATGTTCTATAACTTTATTGACAATCTTTAAGTGGCCACAATTGACTACGGTTTTGGTGATTTGCTGATACAGAGTATCTATCCATTGCGTGTAGATGTCTCCAGTCTCTCTTTTTTAGTAATCGAGCTCACACTGCATTATTTTATGTATTATTGGTTAAAGTGAATGTTTTCATTTACATCACCTCTATTTTATTCCATTCTGTTCGTGACATAGATAGCACGTTTTACTCTTTTTTTTCATGGCAACGCGTGAGGCCTCTTTCTATTACCACGAACTCTCTTCAGATACAATAATCACCGATACATTGTATTCATATTCACATGTGCGGGCATATTTTGCTATTTTGTTGCCATTTATATTTTTTTGAATGATAGTTCGTGTACTTGTTGTTTAAAAGATAGTCTTGATTAGGACACTCAGAGTTTTCCACTCAATCTCGCTCTTGGCAAGTAAAATACATTTCATCTCTATACATCATGGCGCTACACGATAGTCCCCTTTTCATTACTATGAGCCCCTCATTGACTCACTAATCGCCGTGGGTTTAAATTCGGCGCGTTTTTCGTTAGTTCAAAAACTTTCGTAACGAAGTGAGGACATTGTACGTGATAGCTGGCCGTATTCCGTCGCGCCTTTGAAGTAAGTAGAATCCTTCGCATTTAACCATTAACCGAGCTACAGTTTGATATATCTTAGCTTAAGAAGTGGTAGTAACTACATACTATTTTTATTATTATGTTTCCAGCGCGTCTTTATGGAGACGAAGTATTCTCGTCTGGTTTAGATGTCACTTAAAGCATTCAGACGCCACAGCATTCTTTTTTGCGTTGACATTATCGCCTTGCTTGGTGGGTAAGTCACGTTGTTTCTATATTGTTTACAAGCGTTAGAGTTAATTTAAGAACTCGTTTTGATGGAGTCACGTCTTTTGGTTTTTAGTACCAGTCAACCTGCTTACATCGTTCAATTCCTATTAAGGCCATACCCACATAATATTTGAGGTGAGATCGCATTATTATTTATTCAGCAGATTTGTCGTATGCACGGAGTTACCTCTTATTATTCCTTTATTATTTTACTTCTTTCTTATCTCATTAGATGTTTTTCTCTGGAGCCACTAGTCATTTTCATTTTTATTTGCACTATTGGGTGATGGTATTTCTTCTGTTAATACTCGTGATTTTTTGAAAAGGAGAGTTGTTCCACCACAATAGTGTTCTACGGTTGCATTATGTGTACTATGTGAATTAAGTAATCTGCCACCATGTATCCTTCTTGTGAAAATAGTGTAATAGTGTGTTGCATTGATTATAACAATATACATTTCTTTCACAGAACGCCCCTGACGAAGGGACAGCCAAGTCCCGAAATGCATTGGGCTCATCACAAGCATTTTGTTGTGATTTAATGAAACATTATGTGGCATGTTTAAACATTGTATTGCATATGGTAGTTGTCTACCGTTTTCTGTAAAAATGTTGATATATTAATAATGTTATGCTTTGAAGCTGTTGTTCACATATATGTTGAAAATATATGTTTAAACGAGTAATTGTGTTGGATGTTTCTTGACTTATAATCTTTTGTAAATTTTTGAGAATTAAGACTAATTGTTAGTAACTTAGTTACAAATAGCACAGTGCGCAGCGTCAATCATTAGTTGATTGAATCATTGTGTCTGGTAGGAAAACACAAAAGCCAACTGCCAACTACACACAGTCACCAATCCAGCCAGAAAACAGTGATAAGCCCCGGGGGGGACAAGACTCCTGTCCATGGGTAATTGGAGACGAACAATCAGCGTTGGACAGGTACAGCTGCGATATGTATGGGAACTTCTGTGAGTGCTGGTTAGAGAGAGGACCGGTTATGGGGCGACTGAAGTGCCGCAATCCACTGCACCCGTGCCCGGATAGAACAACATTAGCGTGAGGCTGCTGATGATCCTGATGGTGGGGCGGTGAGGGAAGAGCCGAAGCCTTGAATGATGGCAAGATGGTGCATAGAGGCTATCGAGCCGGACGGACCTCCTCTCAGACGGAGGTGAGGAGTGCGAGTCTGATGGTGTGGCGCCCGACCTGAGCAGTCCGAAGAGATCGAGGAGATGTGGCGACGCACCCTGGGACCAGTGGTGACCTGGGCACCCTGGGGGAGTTTGAGTGTTGTGTGGAGACGGCGCTGGCCCTCAGTGGGGGCCCCTGATGTGTGAGAGCCCGCTGAACCGTGTGAGACGATCTGGTCGGGCTGGATTGCGGGGGCCTCTGGGCCGCACCCTAGATCTTGGAGCCTGGAGCCCCCGGCCACTTTGGCGTGCGGGTGGGGGCCAACTCTATACTACCGCCTGATCACCAAAGTCAGCCAGTTACACAGGGTCCGTGATCTGGGTCCACCATCAGGGCAACTTTGACCGGTTGCTTCGATTTCTCTGGGCTTCCGGTATATGTCTTGATATTGCCAATCCTGTTCTAGTTCTTCTAGTCGACCCCCCTCTCCCCTTGGGACGCTTAACTTGTCTTTCCAATAATGTTTGCCACTGTGAGACACCCCCTTCCGACCTATGGTGCTCCGGTGCAGAGAGTGAAACTGGCCCCAGATTATGTGTTTTTTCTATGACACTAATCCGGACCATGGGCTCGTGGACTGCAAATTTGAGATCCCACTGATGTACTATCTTCCTTTGCCAGTTTTGACTATCTTCTGTCCTTTGCTCCTGCTGCTGGACTCCATTCCCACCAGAAAAACTGTTTGTAATTAACACGGAGCCTGAGCAACCATGGCACATGCCCGGAGAAGTTGTCCTATGCAACTATAGAGGAGTCTGGCTCAGGTTCACCCCCTTGGCCGTCACGTACCCAGCCGGGCATCTGACATTGTTTTCCGCATCTCCCTGTCGTGTCTCCTTCTCTCCCTAACCTCCTCCTTCCTTGATTCTTTGACTTTCCGCCTGACTCAATCTGCATCCCTCCCTGTTCACCATTCCCCTCCTACCCTACTTTATCCTAAAGCATGGAATGTTACATAAGAGTTCCTCCATAGATAATCTTTATCACCCAATGCATTTTGGGCCTTTTTCGGCCCTTCGTCAGGGGTTATCTACAAATTTAAAACAATTCTATTAGACTCATACGTACATTATTCCTGCTAATAAACATTTAATTAAGAGAATATTAAACGTACATGCCTCAGTTCACCCCGTTCACAACGTTTTGCCCGCTGAATTCAATACATTTGCCACTACATGAGGTGTCCGCTCTATCCTCCCCTTCAGCGGGCAAAACGTTGTGAACGGGGTGAACTGAGGCATGTACGTTTAATATTCTCTTAATTAAATGTTTATTAGCAGGAATAATGTACGTATGAGTCTAATAGAATTGTTTTAAATTTGTAGATAACCCTTGAAGAAGGGCCGAAAAAGGCCCGAAATGCATTGGTTGATAAAGATTATCTATGGAGGAACTCTTATGTAACATTCCATGCTTTAGGATAAGGCCAGGAGGCATGCCTACAGCATTAAGGATAACATGTAACCATAAGTGTCTACCATGTGACTGGATGAACAATGATAAACAGATCAAAAATTATGGATAAAATTTGAATAAAAATTTTGTAAGGGGTTCAATTGTAGCATGAATGTTATGCATCAAACAACACTGTGCGGCTGGATTGTGGCGTAATGACGCCACATTATCTGAAGTCTGTTTATACATGTGATCGGGCAGTTCACGATTCCAGGTTCGCACGTGAACAAACTAAAGAAATAAGAAGGATGATACACAGATGAAACTGGTGTGCACTCTGCCACTTTCTTGTTGATAGGACAACAAAACGCCAACTTTGTAAAAGTGGCATTTAAGAATTAAAATATGACTTTACCATTAAAGAAGATTTTAAAATACAATTCCTTAGACACCAAACATGATATTTCTACCTGTTCCCACAAAAAATGTTATCTCTTATTAAATGTAATAAGGTAACCCAATGTTATCCTATGGAAGAAGTAGGCCTTACAGTAGTGAAAAACAAATTAAATTACATGTAGAATGTTTTAAATACAATGCACCCTACCCTATGGGCTGTTTAGAGGATACCCTTTGAGTGTATATGTATTGAAAGGGGAGTTTTAGGCTTGGCAAAATGCTTATTCTCCAAGCCTAAAGCACTGGCAGTTTGAAACTACACACAGGCTGCAATGGCAGGCCTGGGACATGTTTTAAGGGGTTACTTAAGTGGGTGGCACAATAAGTACTACAGGCCCACTAGTAGCATTTAATTTACTGGTCCTAGGTAAGTGGTATACCACTTTATTAGGGATTTAGAAGTAAATCAAATATGCCAACCAGGTGTAAGTCAATTTTACCATGTTGTAAGGGGTGAGCACAAGCACTTTAGCACTGGTTAGCAGTGGTAAAGTGTGCAGACTCCTAAGGAAAACAAAAACGATTTCCACAAAACAGGAGGGTAGAAGGCAAAATGTTTGGGGGAAAACACCCCTCAAGCTGACAGGTCTCACAGTATCTTACAATACCGATTTTTTCCTCATGCAGGTGATTTTTACAGTTCTACTGGAAATGGAAAGATCAGTGGTTTAAATCCACAGTCATACCTATTGGACTGTCATCCGCCTCTTGGTGTTTCACCAAGCTTATGAATGCAATAATGGAGAATCTTCAAGCCAGAGGGTTACACTTAGTTGTTTATCTGGGTAATATCCTTCAAATGATACAGGACAAGAAGCAAATGATGACTCATTTGTCCTGGACAACTCCATATTGAGCCTATCCTAATGCATAATGGTTTGGCATTACAGATACCTCAGTGACCTCAGATCTGTTATTGCCACCCCAGAAGATAAAAATGGTAAAGAAAGAAATAAGAACAGTTTACCTGGAATGTCAGTGAGTGGAAATTAGACCCACTGATATTTCAAGACCGATGGGGTCGCTGCAACATGAGCCTCCTTGCTTCCCACATAAATAAGCAAGTAAACAAATTATGGAGACCAGATCCGATGACACTAGCCATGAATGCAGTCCTCAGGCATTGGAACGGTTCTCTCCATTACGCATTTCCCTCATTTAAGATGATTTCTTGACTAACTGCTCAAGTGAGGAATCAAGAAGCGGAACTGATATTGGTGACTCCAATATGGAGAGCTGAGTCATGGTTCCCAGCTCTTCTAGAGATGTTGTGGGATTCTCTGGTTGAGCTTGCATCTTTTACGGAGATGTTGTTACTTCTGGGGGGACATCAACATCCTTTGGTGTTACAGTGGCAGCTACATCTCATATGGTGGAGGGTTTTAGGGATTGTTCGCTCCTACCAGGCTTATTGCAACAATCTGAATCCTTCACAGGCAATTCTGGTCAAATACTGTCCATAAACCATATTGTTCATC
Source organism: Triturus cristatus (assembly GCF_964204655.1). Classification (NCBI taxonomy): domain Eukaryota; kingdom Metazoa; phylum Chordata; class Amphibia; order Caudata; family Salamandridae; genus Triturus; species Triturus cristatus. The sequence goes on from NC_140589.1 coordinate 48,636,125, forward strand.
CTGGAAGAGATGGCTGGTCTGGTGTGACCAACAGGATGTGAATCCTGTGAGGGTGCAATTATTATTCATAATTAACTTTGGGCCAGATGTATGACGTGATTTTGCATGCGCGTCCAATCCGCCGTTACTTCATTATTCAAGGTTGTGGAATGTGGGTATTCTTAGATTTCTTCAGGGTTGCCCGGTTATAATGAATCTGTGTATGAAACGCATTTTAGCTAAATTAACCATGCTATTATGTCTGATGTCATGCAGGAGGGTGTCCGATGTGGGAGCTCTTGATTTAGCAGGTAGGAATTAGTCTCCTGAGGAAGTTACTTTTACTATTTCCAGATGTACACAACTGTTTCTAAATATGCATTTTATACTAGTTTTCCTGATAATCCTAAATTGTGCTAAAGGCCTCAGCCACATTGGTCCGGTGGGTAAGGTGTTTCATGTCTGAGGTAGGAATGGATGTAAGTTTTTTTGAAGCTCATTCTGTCAGAGGGGCCATGGCATCAAAAACCTTTCAACTGTGTTCTAGATTGGAGAATAGTATGAGTCTGCTGATTGGTCTTCGGATTCAATGTTTAAATGTTTTATTGTAAGCCAATAACTGATATTGAGTTGATTGTGGTGGAACAGCATAAAAACATGCATAATTTGAGCCTGCGGTCCTGACATAACACATACACTGGGGCTTGTGCGCACCATAAGTCCTGTGTTTCATTAGCTTTGGCGATTGGATATGAAATAGGTGTTTTGTTTATCTCTTTGCATGTGCACCATCATGTTCGTAATTTGCTGGTTCTTTAGTCCTGCCCTTGACCATACCTTGATGTTGCTGCCAGGCACTCCTTACCAAGCAGAGCGCCTGGCGAGCACTTCACCCCCCCCACCTGCCGCCCATGATTTTGCATCTGTTATGATCTCATTGCTAGAGACACAAAGATCGTTTCTCTAAAAGTGTTTAAGGAATTCTCTTCTGCCCTACCAATAACATCATTGCCTTGGAAAGGCTGTGTTTCCGAGCCCCTCCCCCCACGTTTCCCTCCCCATGGCAAGAGTACAAAAGATCTCTCCTGACGGGAAACAGCCGTTACAATGCATGCATTATAAGCATGCTTTTACCCCACATGCCATTACAATGAAATGGCTGGCTGTAGGGGGGTAGACGGTGTTGGATTTAACTCCAACACCTTCTCTACTGTTGCACAGAATGGAGTTGGAACAGTAAATTATACTATTCCAAACTCCAGCTCACTCGTTGTAACAACTTGCGTTGTAATGGCATGTGAGGTAAATGCATGCTTAGTAACGCCACACAACCCTTCACAGCTCTTAAGCCATTAGAGATGATCCTGCAACAAATCTCTCTAAAGTGTTGCAAAGGGCGGGAGGTGAAAAGGTGAGCAATAAAAAAAATTATTAAGCAATTTTTTATCACTATGTAAGTATCTATCTAAAGTTCTGTTGAGCCGACCTCTCCACTGTGCTTCCCCTGCCACCGACACTGCCTGGATGGCTCGCGTTGGAGGCTTTAGATTTTAGTCCTGTTTCGTGTGGTATATGTGTCATTGTTCTCTTGTGTACTTGATGGCCCTACTTTTATGTTGCAGGAGCACCTTTCTAGCTCTTTATTCATGAACTAGTAGGAAACATATGATTATAGGGTTTGGGTCCTATCGAAATGATTTCCTTGCCAGAAAACCCTGTTAATTTCCTGAAGGAAACCAGACAGAGAGTATAGGGGAAGCAATGGGCCATTATAAGCATATAATCGATGGAAGAAGTGTAATTATTCATAATCTCTCAGACTTTGCAGCCCAGTTCATATTCTGTGGGTTTTTATTGCTCCTTGGTAATCGCTTCATAAGAGCATTTTCAGTGCTTTTGAGCTGTTAGCCAAGACCTGTGGACATTACTAGCTTTATATAATAAAGAGCAGTGACATACAGAAAGGGTTGAGGCAATAGACTCCCGCACCTACCACCAAAGTGGGAAAAGCTTGAATACTCAGTGTGATGCACAGAACCAGAAGTTCAGCCCCTCTCAACTTCTAATGGAAGAAAACTCCAACTAGCAAATGAATCCTTAATGGTGCAGCACCCCATAAAGCTCAATTTAAATAAGACTTCAGCGCAATTCTCATAATGTTCGACACACACAATACTTATACTTAATAACACATAATAAACCATTGGCATTGCTTTCTAAATACCACAAAGGATTTTAGGTCGGGTCTGTGTAAAAAACTAACTCAAGCCTGAAGCCAAATCTTCTGAACTCTGGCTCGGTTCTTTAGCCCCCCGACAGAAGCCCTCACCCCATTCCTGTGAGAGAAGTCAGATGGCGGCGCTTTAAATCTGGCACCCGCTTCTTCTTAGTGCCAGGGTAGGGTCCAGTGCTGGTTTTTTCCTTCTTCTAGTTTGAGAGAAATGCTGCAGCTACAAAGGACGGCAAATCACACCTCTGCTGTGATCACCATTGTGGGATCCCTCCTGGTATGGAATCTCATTTCATGTAGAGCTCTGACATTCTCGAGTTGCTAAACTCCGCCTTATGCGGAGCGCGCAGCCCTCTTTCTAATGGTCGCCGTCAGGTCTCTTCTTCTTCTTCCCCAAGTCCACTTGCACAGTTCCTGGAGGTGCTACTCAGTCTATGAAAATCAAAAGATCCTTGTGCTTGGAATGGAAATGTAGAAGTGCAAGCACTCACTAGCTATCACAGAGAACCTGTTTAGTGTTGTAAAGTGCTGGTACTCTCCCATGTAAAGTATAGCTCCCTTGCTATAAAGTGCTAGTAATACCGAGTGACAAAAATTGCACTCCTGCTATAAAGTGCTGGTACTCTCCCATGAAAAGTATAGCTCCCTTGCTATAAAGTGCTAGTACTACCGAGTGACAAAAATTGCACTCCTGCTATAAAGTGCTGGTACTCTCCCATGAAAAGTATAGCTCCCTTGCTCTAAAGTGCTAGTACTACCTAGTGACAAAAATTGCACTCCTGCTATAAAATGCTGGTACTCTCCCATGAAAAGTATAGCTCCCTTGGTATAAAGTGCTAGTACTACCTAGTGACAAAAATTGCATTCCTCCTATAAAGTGCTGGTACTCTGGCTTTCAAATTGAAGAAGTGCTGGTACCCAGTACCTGAGAGTACCTGCCCCTCCAATCACTGTGAACACACCCTTCAGTTTAGAAGGTGGAGGACTGGGAGACGCCCTGCTTTGTAGCTGCTCCTTCTCTATGGAGTCAGATGCCTGTTAAGTTTGCTGGTTGGGTCTCATACACATATATGTAGGCATTCTTTTTACCTGTTCTCTTATATGTTACATTATCCCTTCATCGGCTGTAGCTTCCCATTTCTTGTTTTTCTGATAAAAACTTCTCTTTGATGGTTTTTCAGTTTTAAGTGCAGTACAAATTAATGATAATGATCATTGTAATGTATCTGTCTGCTTCACTCTAAAACTGAAGGGTTCCTTTGAAATTAATTGAGTGTAGTTTTGTGAAAAATGCTTCGTTTTTTCTCTCTCGACACCTTTTTTTTCATTTTCTGAACTATTTGGAAAGAAACCTAAGGCCCTTCCTGCAAAACTGATCTTAAAAAGCCCCTTGCACCCTGTGTCCCTTCCGTTCATGTTTCCCCCTTCCAACGTACCTTGATCAAGGAATTGCCTAATCTATGTAAACCTGGCTTAAAGGGTACAACCTCTTGTTAGCCACACGAGCTCCGGGATCAACACAAACTCCCCAGAAGGCAGCAGACTATTCAGAACTCAGCAGCCAGAATCACTCTCAACCTCCCACGCTGCACCCACATCACACCACACCTGAAGGAGCACCACGGGCTCCCCACTCACAAACGAGCACAATTCAACCGCCTCACCCACACTTCCAAGGCACTACATAACACTGGTCCCGCATACCGCAACAATCGCATCTGCTTTCACAAACCTTCCAGACACCTCCGCTCGTCCGGACTCCTACTTGCGCAAACCCCACACATACGGAAACCAGATCCAGTGGTCGAGATTTTTCTTACATCGATTCTAAAGTGCGGAACGACCTGCCGATACACATAAGAGCCTCCTCCTCACTTCTTGAATTCCGCAAGAAGCTGAAGACATGGACTTTTGAGTAGTCCCACTAGGGCCAGGGTGTGGCTAGACTCACACCTGCTCGTCACCAGGATACCCGCCCAGGTGATAGAGTGCTCTAAAAATCTGTAAAACAGCATAACATGACCGTCTCTCTTGTTGTGTGAAACTCATGTGGTTTGTACCACCTCTAGCTATGTCTCTAGTGCTTAATTTGAGACGGTGGTTGCCAGTGGGGTCCACCAGCACATCCTTTTGGGGACCAACACTTATTTCCCTGTGTCAGATATTTACCAAGTGCAAGAGAGGGAAAAAGACATAGATATGAAAGAAGGAGGAAGAGAAAGACAGCAAAATCGTCACAAGGGGAGAAAACAGGAACCTGTAAGAGGGAGAACAGGGGGTGAGGGTGTCTGGTAGTGGATTAAAGAGGCCTGAGGTGGATTTAAGACTGCCAGCCTTGGTGTTCGGCATCCCAACATTTAACTGTACCAGCTGTGGGATGCTGAGCTTCTGGCACTGGCACTCTTTCTTTCACAAATTAAGCCCTGACACCACAGTCTCCTGCTATGTAGCATGCCTGTTATTCCACCCCCATGCTATGCAACTGGCTGGGTGTGACTTATACATAACAGCTGATTTGAGTTCCACCGCCCTTGCTGTGCATATGACCCTATTCCAAACATTAGCCATCTTACATGATTTGCATTCCCCTTAGCTGTGTACATGGTAATAGCTCATGACATGTTAACCTGACATGCTTTGTATCACCCCTTCATATGTACAGAGCTCTGTTCCCTGCTGTGTAGGCATGACCTCCTATGCGACAGCTAACGGCGAACGGCATTAACCACGCAGGCTAAGCCACGAGTGTTGTTTCCACGCAAGCGGAACTCCATTTGCCTCCACCACACACATGCATGGTTGAGGTAGTCAGCGGTCTAGTTGCAGAGACCGGATGGGCAGGGAGAGGAACAGGAAGAATCGGGAGCGGAAGCACCGGGATGCAGCTTGGCAAGTAGGGCTTGGGGGGAGGGGGGGAGTTCTCAGGGGGGAAGTAGTTTTAGGGCTCAGGGTGGGGGGGCTGGTGTATTTCTTTGGGCTTGGGCCATTTTAGGGCTCAGGGTGAAGGGGCGTCAGTTGGGTTAGTTCATTGGGCTTACTTAGGCCAATTTTAAGGGCTCTGGGTAGTTTTTTTTGGCTGGGGGATTTCTAGTGCTGGGGGCTGCTTTTTTAGGGCTCAGGGCATGGGGGGCTGAGGTGTGAACTTTACCATACATGCCTTTACTAATCATTCCTTTACAACGAAATTCGCTGTAAAGGCATGCGTGGTAAAGACGCGGTTGTGGTTGAGACCGCGTTGTCGGAGGCATGCGTTGTCGAGGCTGCGTTGTTCCATCATACTGTGGTAAATAAAATTCCTTTACCGGGACTTAATTTGATACGGAAACATAATAAAATAGCTCAGTAAAATGAGAGGCAGAATCCGTGGTATTAGAGGTTCGGAATGGGCTTTATTCCAATGATCGATTCTAATCGGTTGCTCCAAGTTCCATCACCACGGAGGTTCAGGAAGTGAAGTACATACTTTATTGACAAGAAATGACTTTTATAGTACATACATTACAATGAAGCGAATGCAGTAGGCGTAACAATTGATAAGGAAAATGACGATTCATATGCGTAACCGAAAATGGGTGTAATAAGGAGTAAAAAGGAACATAATTGGTTATGATGTCATATATAGGTGGATCTATAAGATAATACTTGGCATAGATGCGCGCGCAGCAGCATGACGTGTGATTGACGTGCAACTAGGGGGTGAAGGGGACTTGACATTTAGCTCTACATGTGGAGACGAAAAGTCTGGGGGGTCAAGTCAATCTAATCCCAAATCATATCTAACATCCTATGTTTAAAGAACTATGTTATCCACAAAAGAAGGACTCTCGGACAGAATCTATTCTATACTGACTGTGCGTGCGTGTACAAGCGTCTAAGTGTCTACACTAAATGCGAGGGGGTAGGAATATTCCATGGTAACAGGACTAGGAATTACTTGCATAAAGACAGAGAAGCCGGGCCTTTTGCTCGGTAGCTGGAAGAATGTTTACTTAAACTACTAGACAGGAATGCATCGGCTGAGGGGTGAAGCAGATAACTCGAAGGTGAAATACAGTTCTTGGCAGAGAATAGGCTGATGTCAGGCTTCGTGAGCCGCGCAGAGAATGAGACAAAGTTCATGGTCACAGATGCAGGCTCAGACTGGAGTTTTCAGAGGCAGAAGGCAAGAAGAGTTTGATGACAGAATCAGGGCCTACTTGCCTGGACTGTAAAATGGCATAGGTGAACCATATAAAGCCGGTGGCTTTTCATACTTAGGAATGGAATATCCGGCCTATTCATGGCGGATCTGACAGAGGACATGTTGACGGTGGACGCACATGTGTTTGCGTCTTCATAACTGGAACTGGAGGAAACATACATGTACTTGTAATATGCACATAGAACCGTTGGGGTCCAAGATAGGGGACATAACTGACCAGAAAAATCCATATTTCCACAATACAACCGCTGCCGCCCATCACCAGCTGCTCACCAGCATCAGCTCTCAAAGCATGCCGCGCTCTATAAATGCACCAAAGAAAAAATACACAAAAAGACAACCTCTCGCTCGCGCCTTCATTCATACATGTCTTCATTTATTCACTTTGTGAGGGCAGCAGACTGTGTCCAAGGCGGATTGACTTAATGGAACTACATAAAGCATCGAGCACAATTCACAATCCCAATGAAGATTTCTAGGGAACCAGTGACCCCGATAAAGACATCTGCAGAGGGTCAGGTTAGAATCATGATTAATTAAAACGAGTCCCATAAAATCAAAGGGGGGTTGGAGCTGCTAATGAATTCGGTTATTTGCATATTGGGCTATTCTATAACATGCAAACCGTAGGTCATGGGAATCAGAGATTCCTGGGAAGGAATAATTGAAATCATGTTTATGACACTTATTTTAATGGAATATGCGGTGGCCGGACGTGCACCCCCTCGAGTTCTGCCAGTGATATCACCTCGGCGGTAGAGACAGCTCCTTGAATGACGTGCCTCACCGAGCAACACATCTCGCATATGCGGCAATCGAAATATGGAAAGCGATTCTCACATTTTATTCTGGCAGAAGTGAATTCTGGGAAGCATCATTAACATAGGCCACACTTGAACTGGAATATTTTCTATCAGAGAAAACACGATCCCTTGTACACTGGATGACAGCGAACGATAGAGGGGAATCTAAGAAGGGCCATAGACTGGGGCTGAACAATTATGTGACAAAAGGCAGGATACGCAGTACGGAAAGACAAATTATGTGGCACACTGTGTAATTACAAGCAAGTTATGTGGCACATTCTTTCCGTATTCTAACTAATTTGACCCTTTAACACACTGGTACACACGGAATATTAATATATACGAAATACATTGGCATTTTAGGAATAAAAAGTACCTTTTTTCAGTCAGCAAATCTTCCAGATAATGTTATTCACAACCAGTGCATAATTTTCTGGCGCATGGGAGCAGGAACTGACCTTGTCCTTTCTCACTCTCAGACTAACAAGCATTAAAAATGCAATAGGTCTCGCCTTTCATTAAGTTTAAAGCCATTTGCTTTGCTATACAATACCATTAGCAAAGCAAATGGCTTTAACTTAATCAAAGGCGAGACCTATTGCATTTTTAATGCTTGTTCTATTATGTGTTGAAATCAGTGCATGTTCCTTTGTGGTATTCAATAAAATGACATAAATTCATTTTCAGTACTAAAGAAATTGTGAACCATGGGGCAGATCTATGTTGGAGTTGCGCCACTTTTACGCCGCCGTTGCGCCACTTTTGTGACGCAGCGGCGGCATAAACCCTGCGCCACGTTGCGCCCTATTTACATCGTGACACATCTATGGAGATGCGTCACGGTGTAAAGCTCTGCGCCACATGAAACCTGCGTCAGGTTTCATGTGGGCGTGTCCACGCAGGGGGGGCGTTCCGTCGCAGGAACGCCCCTGAAAAGTGACTCAGTGAAATCTATAAGATTTCACTGAGTCACTTTCCCAACGCTGATGCGTCAAAACCCTGCGCCTGCTTGAAGCAGGCGTAAGGCTTGACGCACCATGTTAGGTATGGGGTAGGTTGGAACAGTGCTGAAGTTGCGTCGCGCTTGCGACACAACTTCAGCACTGCGCCGACCTTACGCCGGCAGATACGTCACGCATCTGCTTGTCCTTGCGCCACGATGCACTGCATTGTAAATGCGGCGCATCTGCGGTGGCGCAAGGGCAAACTTGCGTGACGCATCTTCCCTGGCGCATCCATGCTGATTTGCAGGGATGCGCCAGGGAACATAAATCTGTCCCCATGTCATTATTTCTGGAGCAAAACGCTGGGGGCTGCTTCCCATTAGGAAGTAAATCACCCCACATTCCATTCTCTCGCTGGGTTAGATAGGGCCCATTCGGAGCTCCTGAATGTCCTGTGCCATATGTGTACAGCTATTCCAGCCCAGGTCTGTCTTGTACATTCTGATACATGTAGTCATTCATTAACAATTGAGAAACAGGAGTACAAATGACAGTGTAAAGAAAAAACTTGCGCTCGTCATCCATAAAATCTGAAAACGTAAAGGCTCTGCGCTCCTTCTACATAAGGGCTGAGCAATGAAGCCCAAGATGGTGTATAGAGTTACAATCTTGACTTCACAAGCAAAATGCATCCTGTTTGTAGAAAGGCCTTGGGGTTGGACGAGTCAATCTTAAAAACAAATTCTAGCTATTTGTAATTAGTGTGCGCCAGTCGGAACCACAAGTTGCTGCTTTCAGGTAGTAGTGTAGCTTGTGTGGAAGCTTTTCTGGGTGGTAAAGAGAAATATGTATATGTATATATATATATATAATATCGCGAAGCACTCTTTCACAGCTGTACCTTCTCGCTGGCAGTCGGATGAAAAGAGCACGGATCACAAGATTCTTAAAATACCGCTTGTTTTATTTGGTTCTTCTCACAAACAAATGGCAGCCATTACGCGTTTCATCCCTCCCTGGGGACTTGATCACATGTTTCGTGCCTATTGGTTACAAAATCTGTGGCAATTCTTCAGGACCTAATATGTGAACATCGAATCTACACTAAGTGGTGCGGCTAATGGCTAACTACCACAGGCAAAGGAACCGGTTCAAGCGCGGAGGGTAGGTGCACCACCCTGGTCCCCAGCAGGACATGACACCACACTCCTAGGCATCTCTTTGACACGCCGCTCCGGTAGAGGCGACATTCCCTCAAGTGGGCGGTCACTGAACCTCTCTACTGAAGAAATCGGAAGTAGCCATTGCCTGCGGTAGTTAGCTATTAGCCGCACCACTTAGTGTAGATTTGATGTTCACATATTAGGTCCTGAAGAGTTGCCACAGAGTTTTTAACCAATAGGCACGAAACATGTTGACCCCACGAGATGAGCAGAGCTTTAACTGAACCTTCACATCAGGGAAGCTGCCACTCTATATGCTTTTATTAGGGTGGATAACCATCCAGAATAAAAGTGTTATTTGGATTATCTAACCCTTTTTAACGCTCTCACTGCACCTCACTGTATCTACACTTGCACGGGCCACATACCCCCACTGCATCATACGGCTAAGGAACAAAAGATCTCCGACAAAGAGCCCCCTCGCGGGTGCCTGTTGGGTATTGCAGCGCCGACCCAACGAGGAGCAGGCCCAAATGATGAAGCATGACACCAAGCTTGCTGGGTGTGTGAGGACCCTAGTTCCGCAAAAGCGGGATTCCCACTGAATCCCCTTCTCTCTCCTTGGGTTCCGCATTCCACTAGCATTTAGGTAAAGAGAAAAGCCTGCAGCACGTCTAAGACCTTTCTGATCTCTGCAGCACCGGGACACAGCCCTGCTGGGAAGCTAGAATGGGGGTTGGGGGCTGAGTGAGACAGCACTGAGACCCGATCGTTGCAACAAACTTTTTGAAGGCTTCTATTGCAACGCTCAAATAATTACAACTATACAATAACCCAACAGATTGTAAATTTCATGTTTACCCTTGGGACAACTTTATACTGAACAACAAGCGTTTATCGTTTCCCAATTCAATGGTACTCACTTTCGAAGGATGAACGGCTGGATGAACCCGTCAGGACTTGTCCGCGAGACCAGGGCTTTAAGTGGGATGAAAAACTGGGGCTGAGGGATTCTCAAAGGGGCGTGGTCACTGTAATTAAGGGGTGTGCCTTACAAATCTGTGCTTAGCATAGTGTGCCGCCCGACTGGTATTTTGCTGCTTCTGTCATTGCACCCAGATATATAATACAAGTAATATCACAGCTGCAGCTAGCCAAAACTATTGGCTTTGTCAATGGTCGCTAGTTGCATAAGCAGAAACTATGACTTCGTTGAATATAATATGACAATCCCTCAGTTCTGAAGCATGAAACTGTGAAGAACTTTAACGAGTCTCTTCGAAGTTACCTCAAAAGCAGTGAAGGGTGGCACTGCTGCAGAGTTAAGGGTTTTTTCACCCGGAGGATGATGGCAAAAATGGAGAGCCCGATAGGGACCCGTCTCGCCACCTGCTTTCTAGAACTGCCGGTGCTCTGCAACGGCAGGACCCGGCCCACTTAAAGGCCTGCGCATGACCATGGTTTAACACGGGCTTCTATAGTGGATGCATTAGTCCACTAAGCAACCAGAGAAGGCAACCACTGCCCATTCTCCTCTAAACGGACACTCGTTCCCACCACTAAACAAACCCACACAGCGGTGTCCAGGTCTGCTCGCTTCACAGTCACCTGGTGAAGGACCAATGTCACACAACGGCAGGGGCGGACAGCTGGAAATCCCAGCACTGAGTACGTTTCCAGCTTGTCTTTGGAGACTGTAAGCAGCTGATATAACTATTGAGCGGTGTCAAAACACCCCTGAACATCGGAGGGTATATCAAGATTTTTTTTTTTTAGGTGATTAGTGTGGGGGGGGGGGGGTTGATGTGTGCATACGTGCCTCTCAGGCAATACTTAGCATGAGTCCCTTCCCCTCCAAGAACACACACCCCAAAGAGATTTGTTTGTAAGTTGGCAGAGCTGCAGTTCATGTTCAGAGGGACGCTGAGAATGATCATTTTTCATCACTGAAAAGAACGGAAGTAGGTTTTGAAAATAACAGTTTAAACGAACCAGAGTGCTCCCAGTAAAGTACAGCTATATTATTTAAAATAACACCACTAGTGTTTCAGGGCGATCATGTCTGTAAAGGAAAGTAATTTGTGTTTCTGCATAAGCACTTAAAGAGCATCGCAATTGTTCCAAGACTATTTCTATACCATTGCTGTGTGACGTCGCTCTCTGCTCTGACATAACCGCTCTACTTTCCATTAGAAGGTGACACGTGATATAAGGCAATGAAGTATCACACACGAGGACACTGAAAACATGCAAATGTCACACATAGACTGAAAACTTGGCAAATTTGGACAGTGGGGTTTGTGGGGTGCCGTGCAGAGGGACTACCTTGTACCAGTCAGATCCTGGTTCAAGACTGACTCTTCGGCTGTGAGCCCCAGTTTGCAAGTCCCCGTCTCAATACCTCAAGGAATTGTAAATCGTTTGGACACAGGAAGTCTCATGTAAACAAAAGTCCAGGGCCGAATTACTTAAATCACAATCTGATGTCAATTTGACATTTTCTCACCGACTAGAATATTTCGGGGAAGATTTACAAGCCCATTGCGGCTCATTTACGACGCCGTTGCGTCACTTTTGTGACGCAGCGGCGGCGCAAATCCTGCACCATGGTGCAGGGTACTTACAACGTGACGCATCTGGGAGATGCGTCATGCTGTAAAGACCTGCGCCACATGTAGGCGTTCCTGCTCAGGGGAGGGTGTTCAGACGCAGGAACGCCTCCTAAAAGTGGCTGAGTGAAATCTACAAATCTACAAGATTTCACTCAGTCACTTTTAGACCCATGCTGCGTCAAAACCCTGCGCCTGCCTGAAGCAGGCGTAAGGATTGACGCAGCATTAGCAAGATACGGCCCCCCAGAGCATTGCTGGAGCTGCGTCGCTCTTGCGACGCAACTTCAGCAATGCGCCACTTTTACGGCACAGATGCATCACGCATCTGTGCCGTTTTTGCCCCATTATGCGCCGCATTGTGAATGCGGCGCATCCATGGTGGCGGAGCTGTGGCGCACAATAACTGGCGCATCCCTGCTGATATGCAGGGATGCGCCAGTTATTGTAAATATGCCCCACAATCTTTATGAGAAACTACACGCGCAACTGACAGAAGACATGAGTGACACCACCGCTAGTGTTTTCAACAAATAGGGGCAGATTTATGTTTCCTGGCACATCCCTGCAAATCAGCAGGGATGCGCCAGGAAAGATGTGACACGCAAGTTTACCCTTGCGCCACCACAGATGCGCCGCATTTACAATGCAGCGCATCGTGGCGCAAGGATAAACAGATGCGTGACGCATCTGATGGCGTAAGGGCGGCGCATTGCTGGAGTCGTGTCGCAAGCACGACGCAACTCCAGCAATGTTTAGGGGCTGCCCATACCTAACATGCTGCGTCATGCCTTACGCATGCTTCAAGCAGGCGCAAGGTTTTGACGCAGCAGCGTCGGAAAAGTGACTGAGTGAAATCTTGTAGATTTCACTGCGTCACTTTTCCGAGGCTTTTTCCGATGGAACGCCGACCCTGCATACATTAAACCTGACGCAGGTTTAATGTGGCGCAGGGCTTTACATCGTGACGCATCTCCATAGATGCATCACGATGTAAATGGGGCGCAACGTGGTGCAAGGTTTATGCCGCCGCTGCATCACAAAAGTGACGCAACGGCGGCGTAAAAGTGGCGCAAGTCTAACATCAATCTGCCCCATAGTTCTTCACTAGACTGCGTTTACATGCAAACTCCGACATGTTCATGACACCATGAGCACCTCTCCGGTGCCTATCTTTAGTGACGAGCACCTTCCGGACTGTAAACTCAGCAGAAACCTCTTCCAAATATCTCTTAATACGACAATCAATAAACAGAACGCGGGTCCAGCAAGATGGCGATCTTTAAATTTGTTGCTAAAGCAGAGAAGCAAACTACAGATCAGACCGCCCCTTAAAGCAAGCAACTAGAACACTTCCCGTGAAGCTAGCTCCTGCGCTGCCATGTTCGGATAACTGTCTTACAGTAGACATAAAAGAAAGACTAAATCAACAAGGTTCACAGAAGCTCTTGGGAGGGTGCATTTATTTGTATTTAGCAAGCAGGGGGATTGTTGACTTTACTGCAGGGTCCGGGGGTCCTTTATAGGCCTAACACACAGGGCAGGTTAACAAGCCTGTCCCTAATGTGGTTGTCGCCCCCTCTTATCACAGGGTACGAATAACTTTCCTTCATAAAGAGAGTAGCACAGAAAATAAAATGTTCAAGTCATTTTGATAGACAATTATATACGCATCAAACTTGTTTTTGCAGTATGACAATCTTGTATTCAATATTATGCTGTCCCCTTGCTAACTAATGGAAGCTAACACGGATGTTGAAATCTCGTTGTATTGAGCAGGCCGTATATGCGACATCGTGGATGTTAAGGGAGTATTCACTCTCAAAGATGGCCGCTCTAAACACTATTTTAAAGAAAGATTGTCGTCTTCTATCGCCACGATTTCTACTAAAGTTCGACGGTCATGGCCTTCCATCTTCGTCACGTGACTCATTCTGTTCGCTTGCCGACTGAATTATTACCCAGTACAATACGTTCAATGGACCACGAGTGACTTTGTTTTGTCCCATCATGAGTAAAAAAAGCCAAGTAGCGTTTGTGCGTCCCGCTGAACCAGCCTTCCTGACAAAATTCAATAAAGAGGTGGGGTGTAAAGAGGGGCCTAACGTAGATACTAAGGTGAGTGTTGTTTTGGAAGTAGTGATCTGCGAAAGGAGGTGAGTTTTAGCATGGGTCTGCATGAAATGTAACATAGCTAAAGGTTTAAGAAAGAGGACGGCCAAGTCGACCTTAACACAGGGAAAGATTGCACCAGGAGAGGAATAGTGACTCGAGATTATAACCCACATGAACCAGCGGTACGCTTCGGGCGGCAGGGGGAAGAAGTACAACCAGCTGTGTCTCTGAGGGAGACAGAGGGAAGGGTCTGCTCGGAGAGAGAGACAGACGGAAGGGGAAACAAATAGTGCTTACCCAGTAATTAAAGGCCATAGACTAACGCTGCCAGTAAAAGATCAAATCCTGGTGGGCGGGGCCAAAAGTGGACAGGGCGGCAACAAGGAGGGACTAAGAAGCCTCCTTTACAATGAGAAGCCTGTGTTTAGCCTAAGCTCTGATGCGAGCCAATGGGATGAGGGGGCGGGGCTTCAAGTCCCCTTCCTCGACCGCATTGATTTCAAGAAGCTCTCGGATGCCGAGAGCCGCGCATGCGTGCTGCTATTGCCAGCCGAGACCTAAAATGGTTTGTGTAAAACATGCATGGTGGTGCCCGGGGTACAGACAGGCCTGAGTGGGCATTCGAGTTTGGTAGGACTCAGTTTGTTGCAGCAAACACCAGAGGACCCCGACCAGCTGAGAATAACAGCCCCTCCACCCAATCCCCGTAAGAAGTGCGAGCAGGAACGAGCTCTAAAAAGTTTCCAAAGTTACAAAGACAGCGTCCCAAACGATGCGCTCTTCTTTAATTAGCTGCTACAATTCAAGCCATCTAGTAAGGCCGGCTACCCTGGCATGGGCTCTGTCCAAGAGCACACAATTCAAGAAAAGGTAGCTACTCCCACAACAGCGCTGCAGTAGACCCAAGGATCACAGGCACTGTCTGTACCGAAAAGGTACAGTGCATCAGCCTTTAACCAATCTGGATTCTCATTTTCTACAGATTTTTGCTAATCTTTAACTGAATTGATCAAAGAATTCTTCATTTATATAAATACTTTATTTTAACCAGTCCAGTGCAATCACATACTCAAATATTTGTATTCTCATTACATTTTCTTGTCACAACCGTGTTTTATTCTTTTTTAGGCAACCAGTGGCTGTCTGTCTTTGGCTCCTTTTGCTGCTAGTCAAAGGCGAGTGGCTCCTCAAAGGTGCTGCTGTGGCGCTTGGTCAGTTGGTAAAGTGCATTTTGTGGCGGGTTTTGCCTCTGACATTTGGTTAAGCAGTCATGGCTCCCACAGCCGTTAAGAGGGAGGTCGGGTACTCTTCAGAGATGATGATAATGCTGGGGTAAAGGGGTGTACAAACTCCATTGAGACATTGTTGACCTTGATTCTGCTCTCTCTTGTAGGCATTGGTGCAATGGGGGGCGAAGAGGTCGCCTCACCAGCTAACATGGACTAGCGCCCTGGAAGATCGAGAGATCCACCAAAGGTTGCTTTCCTCCTCTTCCTAAGAAGGTTGGAAGTGTTGGTTCCAGAGATGACGATAATGCAAGGATGATGTGGTGGAAGGATCCCATTGAGACGCTGTTGTCCTTCTTGCCCCCCTCTCTTGTAGGCATGGATGCTATGGGCGGCAAAGAGGTCGCCTCACCAACTAACATGGACGAGTGCCCTGGAAGGTCAAGAGTTCCACCAAAGGTTGCTTTCCCTCTCTTCCTAAGAGTGCTTGGAGGGGTGGGTCCAGAGATGATGATAATGCAAGGGTGACAGGTGGATGGACCCCACTGAGACGTTGTTGCCCTTGTTTCTGCCCTCTCTTGGAGGCATGGGTGCTATGGGCGGCGAAGCGGTCACTTCACCAGATAATGAGGACAAGTGCCCTGGAAGGTTGAGAATTCCACCATAGGCTGCTTTCCTCCTCCTCCTAAGAGGACTGGAAGGGTTGCGTCCAGTAAAGGGGGTCTGCTCAGGGTCATGGTACTTTCACTTTACCATTTACACAAACAATTCCCCAACTTCCAGACCTGCTTAAAGGGTCATCCCTCATTTTGGGTGATTCTTCTCCTGGTCCTGGAGGTCCTCCTGAAGCGGATGCTGTCCATATGATTTAGAGTGCAACAGCGTGCAATAAAGCAAGTGTTTCTTCCCATAACCAGGCCACCAACCCGCCCATCAATGCCACCTTGGCACCTTTTACAGGGGCAGGCAGCAGGGTTTAGCAGCTAGTGTGGCAGTAGCTGCCTAAGTAAAGGGAGCTCAGGCTGGGCAACCTGATTTGGTGTCAGGTTTGGCAAATGTATTGCGTTGGTTGTTAAAGTTTGCAGAATTGTCTGCTGTGGGTAGCAGTAGTTTGGCAACAGCAGACCCGGATGGGGAGAGTTTGACCATGGCCAAGAGACTGATGGCTTTACTTGATGTGGGCAGTGAGAGCTTGGCCCTTCAGCATCTCAATCCAGGGGACAGCATTCGAGGCAAGCCCTTGCCCATAGAGCTGGTGCAGGTCCAGCCCGTCCGTTTGTCTGGTAGTCACCCTTCTGTCGAGGGCATTCCCAATGATTGCCCAGCAGGTGAGTACAGCGGGAAGTTAGTCCCCACGTCGTGGCTTTGCAGTTAGTGAGGTTATAGTTCTACCCTCAGGAGTGTTCAATCTGGGCAACAACAGTCTGGAGAAAAAGACAATAACAAAAGAGGTGAGAAGAAGCTCTTGGCAAGGCAAGTCCTTAGTTTGTTCATGTCCCCCTGGGACCAGTGGCTGCCCCTTTTAGCTCTGGGCCTTTTGATGGCTTTGTTTTCTCTCGCTTTGTGATGATGCCTAAGAAGAAGTCGGGCGAATTTCACCTCAGTGATAGCTTCTCTGCCCCAAAAGGACAGTTAATATTATTGATCCTGCTTTAGGGTCATTGAAGTATGCCTCTTTAGACTAATGAAACGCTATGCCGAGGACTACGAGTGGGGGGGTCTCCTCGCGGAAGCTGTTACAGTAGGATGTAGGCTTCTCTCGGCGCACCCTGAAGATTTCCATTTTTTGGACTCCCAGTTTGAGGGCTCCTTTTATTTTGACCTGTGTGTGCCTCCAGGTTGGGCGGTGTCCTCCACCTATTTTGAGACGTTCGACACATTCTTTTGGAGTGGGTGTTGAAAAGGCAGTCTGGAACTGCATTAGTGCTGCATTACCTTGATGATTTCTTGCTCCTCTGACCTCCAGATTCTGGGTATTGCGGGCAGCTGCTTTCAGCTTTTATTGACTTGGTTACTACATGAAGTGTTCCCTCTGCTAAAGAGAAGTTAGTTGGCCAGCTGAACTTAGCCTTGTGTATTATTCCCATGGGTGGAACCTCCTCCATGTGAATAGCTCATGTCATGGTGCTCAAGGAAAAAACATCACAGGACTAGGTTGTCAGCTGAGGTTAAGCAGAATCAACTGATTTCATCTGCATTCATTCAGGCTGGAGTTTTCTGGCCAGGTTCTTCTATGGCAAGTCAAGCATTTGGCCTTTTTTCGGATGCTTCAGGGAGTGTCAGTTTCGGAGCAATTCTGGGACTGCGTGGCATACCCCAAAACGGCTTGAAGAATGGTGCGAGTCTGGCTTAGTGAGGAATGTTTTTTTTTTCGGATTGTTCCCCATCTTGGAAGCCTTAGTCATCTGGATGGGTCACTTCTGTAATTGGTCTATGGTGATCTGATCAGACAATGTGGCGGTGGTGACGTCAATTAATCACAAGCATGCATAATAAAGGATGGTTCTGAGGTTGTTGAAATAAATTGTTCTGATTTATTTAGAATATAATGTTCAGTTAAAAGTGAAACATGTCCTCGGGCGATGAATAATGCTGCTGATGCTCTGTCTCGTATGAAGCTTCCAGGATTTAGATTCTTCCCTCCAGAGGCAGCAGTGGAGCCCGCCATATTCCCCATTTATCTCTGGAGTTTTAGCGCAGTTTCATACCACACCTCATCTCTGCCAACTTTGTTCCGAATGCAAAGAAAGCCTATGAGGGGGCATTTCAGCTCCACCTGCCTTTTTTAGAGTGGATTGGTGGGCTTGAGGTGTCTTCCCAGGAATCTTGGGCAGTCCTTCTCTCAGTTTTGAGGAGAGGGTAGGTTAGCAGCCTATACAAGGAAGCATTTGGCCTCTCTGTCCTTTTTTGCTTGGATGGCAGGGGCTTATTATCATCTCTCTAGACCGTTTCCTCTTAAAAGAGCCCTCAAAGATTGTAAGGGGATAGAGATGGCAAGACTCTGGAAGTCCTGTCGATATCGACAAACTTGGCAAGGTGGTTGTATGTGACTCTGGGTTTGAATCTGTCCTGTGGGCTTGCTGAAGGCATAATCAAAGGATGACTAGGCGCAGTTTACTGCTCATGAACATTAGCTGCCCTGAAGTGTCACTTTCCATATTCTTCCCCTGTTAAAAAGACATGTTGCCCTGTGATTAATCTGAAAGAGTAACTTAACCTGTGCCAAACCCTCAGGTAGTGTGGCATAGAGCAGTCAGGCTTAGCTCACAGGCAAAGTGTAAAGTTCTTGTGCAACACTTCAAACAGTAACAGGGTGAAAATACACCACAAAATGATACCACACCACAATAGAAAACTATAGCATTTTTAAATAAATAAAGCAATGCTGACCACGACAAAAATCCAATTAGTGGAACCAGATATATGCAGGTTTTAAGATTTCAGTAAAAGGAGAGCCAAAAAGCACAAAGCTCAAAATGGTGATATCTGGCCATGCCAGACTGGGATAAAGCCACAGGTTCAGGCACCCACGATGGAGCGTGAGCTCACCTACAGGGACCCAGTTAGGCCTGCTGAACAAAGTACCTTAGGTTCAATGCCAAGGATGCTGAGGAGATGCATCCATTCCAAGGTGCTGAGGAGCTGCAATGTTAGGTCCGGCATCATAGTCGAGAGTCCCATTGATGAGGGCTTACAATGCAAAGTCCAGCATCGAAAATGTGTTGCGCAATTGAGGTTATGTATTGGTTCCGTGGAACAGTGAGGCTGTGATGTGAGAAACTGCATCAGTGAGGCTGTAGTCAAAAAGGGATGCAAGAGCATGTTTCAGGAAAGCTTCGCACAGGCGGCGATACGGAGTCCTTTGCGACAGGAGAACCCTCATAACAGAAGCGATCCATTGGTTCTGCTGGGATTTACGCTGCAAAGCAGAGGAGATGTGTCCATTCTGCTAGGTCCACAGATGAGCTGGCAGGGCACCTTCAGGCCCACTTCCAAGGGTCCAGGAGTGGGGTGGCACCACATGGGTAGGTCTCACAAATGACAGAGTCCAGGTGCTAGATTCAAGGTTGTTGGTGCCTTCTGTCCCTGGAGCTCTACTGAGAAAGCCAGCCAACTAGCCTTTGGAGTCATTATGGGGTCCTCGATTCAACAGATGCAGGTCCAGTCCTTCTCACCCAAGCAAGATGGAAGGAGCACATGAAGGTGGGAGAAGCTTCTAGAGGTTTCCCTTTGAAGTCCCCAAGCAGCCTGCCTTCCCTGCCCTGGCGCCAGACTAACTACAAGGGGTATGCAGCCCTTTGTGTGGAGGCAGTCCACAGCCTATTCAAGTGTAAATACGGCTATTGCAAGCTGTGCCCACCCATCCTGCCAGTGATGTCCCATCCAGGCACACCTACGCTCTCTTTTGTGTGTGGCTGTTTAGAAGAAATACACAAAACCCAACTGTGAGCTTCACCCATTCATGTGACCCAGGGACAGGCTGCAGCCACTAAATGGCTAAGGCAGGACAATGCCAACTTTCTAAAAAGGCCTTTTCAAAAATTCCAATTTAAAATCCGACTTTACTATGAGAGAGGAATTTTCATTACGATTCTAAAGACACCAAACATGAACTGCTTACCTGCTCCCATTTGGAATTTACTGCTTATTAAATGTAATAATGTAACTCCAGTGTTATCCTATCAGAGAGGTAGGCCTTGCAGTAGTAAAAAAACAACTTTAGGAGTTTTACAGTAAATTTAAAACTTAAAAGAACATATCCAACTTTTTAAATAAACTGCACCTTGCCGTCTGGGCTTTCCAGGGTCAACCCCATGGGTGACATATATATTAGAAGTGAAGGTTTGGGCCTAACAAAAGGTTTATTTTGTCAGGTCGAAATGGAAGTTTAAACTGCACACACAGTTTGCATTGCAGGCCTCAGACATGTTTAATGGGCTACTTAGATGGATAGCACAGGAATTGTTGAAAGCATTTTTTATTTTTATTTTTTATTTATTGACATTTTCTGAAATACAAAGAGACTTGGCATCTTAAAATATAATGATAGATAATACAGCTTAAAAAACAGAAATAGCATTCCCAGCACATTACATCACAGTGCACCCCATCAACTAGTATTTACTGTGTACAGTATCAGCGAGTACCTTTCGTTGCAAAATTATTTTGTAGTGACAAGTTCACATCACAGTCTTCCATCGGTTCAGCTCATAGCTCCGCCGGAACCCACAACCCCCTCATCACTGTTCATTACCGGTAATCCAACATCACCACACCCTACTGCCTATCCAGTCGCTATATAAGGTCACCTGCCCCCTACCCCTCCACTTCCTCATCTGTAATAGTGTTAGCTGATGTGGCCGCACTGTCTTTAGCTAATTGGTATGTTTTGTATAACGCCCAGAAGTTTTTAGGATGACTGCGCAGTGGGAGCAATTCTCTATAGTTCTCAGTTTGCGTGCTGCAGTAGATCATATCTCTGGACCGCTCCGCAACGGTAGGAGTCGAGCCCCTCAACCAGCACATCGCCACCCTGCGCCTAGCAATCAGCATACTCATGTCTACCAGCTTCGGAACGGCCTTTGGCAATTGCTTAGAGTACCCCAGTAGAGCAAGAAAGGGATCAGGTGGGATTTGCATGTTGATAATGTCACTCAGTTCTTCAATCACTCTTGCCCAGAATCGAGCAATTCCAGGGCACCTCTAGGCCAAGTGTAAAATGTCCGCCAGACGTGCACTGCAACGATCGTACGACGTTGTGTCGCGCAGCCTGTATCTGCATAATCTTTCAGGCGTGTAGTACACCATGTTCAAAAATTTTAAATGGATTAGCCTGTGCCTCCCATTTAGTGAAATTTGCTTCAAATTTTCACAGCAATATCACCATGTTTCATCATCCAATTCTTTATCTAAATCAATTTGCCAAAGTAGTCTTGCCTTGGTATAAAAGTTCTCCTGGTACCCTATGATTAATTTATACATTTTTGACACAAGTCGGGCTGGGGAGTCAATTTTTATCACATATGTAAGTGCAGCTACTTCCGGCGGTTCCTCCATATCAGCACACAAAATACCTGCCAAGGCATGTCTTGCTCTGTGGAATTAAAATCTATGAAGTAATGGCGTGTTTAAGCCTGGTTCCTCAATCTCCTTCCATGTCTTAACTTTAACCCCCCTGAACATATCCTCAATTGTCAGAATCTTAAGAACTCCATGCGCTCTCGACACTCCTCTGTCTCTGCACAGAGAAAGCCAATGGCACCACTCCAAAGGAGCAAGGGGGGAATAAAGTATAGCCCCAGCTTGCAGCTTGAGCAAGTGCTGCCAAGCATGTCTAGTCGCATTTATTGAATCAAGAATCCCTGTCCTGCGGTCCGAAGGAGTAAACAGAACAGCAGGTAACGGGAGTGGTGATGTCGCCACCCTCTCTATTTGAATATGAAGCGTACCCGACGGGGCATGCATCCAATAATGAGCCTGAGCAGCGTGTGCCGCTCTATAATGTAGATCCAGGTCTGGAGCCCCTAGTCCACCAAAACGGTAGGGGAGTGTCAAGACATCCCATTTAACCCTGGCCTGTTTCCCGGCCCAAGCTAGTTTGATCAAAAGTGATGTGAGGTAATTAAAGAAGGACCTCGGGAGGACCATAGGGATATTAGAGAATAAAAACAAAAACCATGGGAGTATCACCATTTTCATGATCGAGATCCAACCCAACAGCGAAAAGCGGTAGGCGGGTCCACTTCTCTATGTCATCCTCCAGTTTACTAATAGCTACTCCATAGTTCTCACGGAACACCACTTCCGAGTTGGTATGTATCTTGATTCCTAAATATCGAACTGGCTCTAAAGTCCACTGCACTGGGTAATCAGGCTCAAACGGCACAGTAGAAGGAGTAAGGGGAAAAATTATTGATTTCGTCCAATTAACTTTCAGGCCCGAGTCTGTCCCAAACTGCACAACTTCCCTCAGTATAGGGGACAGGTTAGTATCAGGGTCCTTCACGTAGAGCAACGTATCGTCAGCATACGCAGAAACAATCAGTCCGTACTCCGGGAAACTTATACCTCTATGGCGGTGGTATTCCCTTAATGCAAAGGCCAATGGTTCCGCCACTGAAGCATATAATATCGCGGACAGGGGGCACCCTTGTCGCGTACCTCTAGTAATTCGTATGGGATCAGTGACTAAATAATCAATTTTAACTCTAGCAGCGGTACAATTGTATAAGACCCCAACCATTTGGAGGAAGATATTGCCTAATCCCATCCGCGACATAACTTGTCCCATAAAAGGCCACTCGACGGAGTCAAAGGCCTTTTCCAGATCTAAAAACACTGCTACAGCTTGAACATCCAGGCGGGTGTGCTGTATTGCCCCAAACACCGTTCTAAGGCTATAGGACAAATTCAGCTTGCTCCGGAGCTACCAGGATAGGGACCAAAGGCGCGAGCCGAGATGCCAAAATTTTGGCGTGGATCTTGGCATCCACGTTTAGTAGCGACAATGGACGATAAGAGGAGCAGTCAGAGGATGATTTGATCAGTTTCAAAATAGCGACAATAACCGCTTCTCTCATAGAAGGCGGCATAATGCCATCCGCACACATCTCCTCAAACAAAGTACCTAAGTGCAGAACTAGCAGGTTTTTAAATTCTTTATAAAAACTAACTGTTAAGCCGTCAACGCCAGGGGCGCTATTTGATTTCATTCCCCCTAAAGCTGAGGTTATTTCCTCCAGCTCCAGTAGTC
This sequence comes from Triturus cristatus, assembly GCF_964204655.1. Taxonomy (NCBI): domain Eukaryota; kingdom Metazoa; phylum Chordata; class Amphibia; order Caudata; family Salamandridae; genus Triturus; species Triturus cristatus. The sequence continues at coordinate 48,659,151 of NC_140589.1, forward strand.
ATATTAAGTACTCACGGTGTTCGTTAGTTGGCCAGGACAACTTTGTGTATCAGATAGTCTAAGATCTCATCTTCCCCACTCGCTTGTCGTGAGCTATACAGTGTTGAATAGTATTGTCGGAACTGAGCAGCTATCTCAGTCTCTTCTGTTATAAGCTCCCCTTCCTCACCTCTGATCTCCGACACCACCGTGGTTGCCCTGCGTTTCTTCAGCAGCCAGGCCAGGACCGCTCCCGGGCGCTCTCCCTCCCCATACGAGCGCGCTGTCGCATATTTGCCCAGATGTTTAAGTTCAGCGTCCGCTGCATCATGATATTCCTCTAATAATGTTTTAAATGTCACCGTATCAGTTTCGATTACGCTGTCTTGCATTTGGTGTACTAGTGTTTGAAGTGAGCTCTCCAAATTGGACAACCTCTTACGAAGTGGCCGGAGCCCCCCTGAATGCTTCTACATGGCTATCCCAAGAATATAAACTTTAAGGGTGCCGATTCACTAACTAACTTAAGACAAAATCCTAAACTTACTACTTTTGGTATTCACAGAAGTTAGGATTTTGTCTTAAGTTTGTCCTAAGACAAACTTAAGACAGACTTAAGACAGACTTAAAGCAGACTTAAGACAAACCTAAGACAAAATCCTAACTTCTGTGAATACCAAAAATAGTAAGTTTAGGAATTTGTCTTAAGTTAGTTCTGTGAATCGGGCCCTATATGTTTCCCATACAGTTGCAATAGTATCTACCAACCCCACGTTACAAGTAAAGAAGGTATCAATTGCCTCAGCAAGTTCTGATTTAAAAACCATATCCAACAATGAATAGCGCCAGGTAAAGTGAGGGATATGCTTCTTTGGAGCATCTACAACCAGTAGTATAGGGGGGTGGTCCGAATTGGTTCAGGGAAGTACAAGGCAGTCTCTCAAGTGGGCATAGACATTCTGAGAGGCTAACCAGTAGTCCATCCGGGTGTGTAAATCATGGAACGCAGAGTAGTGTGTGTACCCGCCACCATCTAGGTGACGCTGCCGCCAAACATCTGTAAGGTCTAGCTGCGTCAACGCATCTGCAATAGCGCAGGCAGATGCAGAGACTCGTCTCTCTGGCCCGCCCGACCTGTCCAAACGGGGATTCAAGACACAAGTAAAATCGCCACCCCAAAGCTGAGGTCTGCCCTCACAGCCACGCATCTTGTCTGTAAGTGAAGCGTAGAATGTCGGGCTATCATAGTTAGGACCATATATATTGACCAGGATTAGGTCCAAACCCTTCCCCGTGCATCTAGATATAACGTATCTGCCCTCACGATCAGACTCAAGTGGTTCGAGTTTAAGGTCAGCTTTGGGATTCACCCAGGTGATCACCCCCAGGGCGTGCGTAGTGAAACCCGAGACATGTGTACACCCATGTAGACTTCCACTGCAGAGCATGTTGCTATTCAAGGGCAGGTGTGACTCATGTAGAAGCGCAATGTCTATCCTCTGCCTCAGCAAGTATGCCATTACTTTCCTCAGTTTACGATGGTCATTAAGGCCCGGACATTCCAGGTTAGGGCCCGAAGCTTACTATGAGTGTCCCTGTCTAGTGTACTAGCAGTCAGCAACATTGGATCTGTGTATCTATGTGTGGGGCAGGCTGCGGCGCACCGCCGAGAGTAAAGCCACCCTTGTCCTGTCTAAGCATAGCATCGATGAAATCATTACAGCAAGTCAGTCCCAACATCCCTCCTCCCACCACCCACGCCAAGCTCCCCCTAACTGTGCAATGGCGATGTTTCCCCGGAAGACCCCAAAATATAACAAAATCACATCTAATAATGGTGTTCCAGCACCAATTAAATGACACCCAATTTGTGGTGCACACACGTGGGTGGAAGTTGCCTGCCTTTACTGCAGTTTACCTTTAGTTGGCAAAATGCCCATTACCGTCGGCCACCAAAGCTATCTGTGCATTAGGAAACAGTTCAATTACTTGGATCCTGCCCCCAGAGTGTCTTTTGGTGAGTTCTTCCCAGCCCAGTACACATCTTATAATTTGTCAGAAGCCATGACACATTACTAGGTAACTAAATCTACTGTATGCATTATCTCATTCTCAACGTTGGCTTCCGCAACAGTGTAAACCAAATCCTGTACAGACCAAACGTTCCTTTCCCAAGAACCCTCCGTGTCTAGTAATCTATACGCGTGCGCGCTAATCCTGGTCATCCAACCTGCCCCCAGAATCACCCTCTGAACAGTTCTGCTCCGAACTTCTCTGCCGCTCTTTCGCCTTCCTTAAGGGCTTTCTGCAGCACTTTGGGGTCTGTGAAGATCCTGATTTTGCCCTGTCTATTCACACGTAGCCTCGCCGGGTACAACATGGCATAGTCAATGTTCTGATCCCGCAGTTGGCGCTTGAGTGGTGTGAATTGCCTGCGTGCCTCCTGTACTCGAAGTGTAAAGTCCGGGTACAGTGAGATAGCTGACCTCTCAACTTGTAATGTTTGCTTCTCGCTCGCCGCTCTCAGAGCAGAGTCGCGGTCCCTATAATTTAGGAGCTTCGCAATAATGGGCCTTAGAGGAGCTCCAGGAGCAGGCCTCGGACCCAGCGAGCGATGCGCCCTCTCCACCACAAACATAGCCGAAAAAGTGTCTGCGCCCAGCAAGGTGACTAGCATCTTCTCCACAAACAGCTCCATGTTTCCAATCTGCGTGGACTCCGGCAAGCCCGTGATTCATATGTTGCATCTTCTAGAACGGGCCTCGAGGTCCCCCGCATTGTCTTGCAGGGCCTGCAACACTCTGTTCATCTGCTTCTGTGTGGCATCCATTTCTGTCTGCGCCTCCTCCACCTCAGTCACCCTGCGTTCAGTCATGTCTTGCCTTTCTACTTGCTTGTCCATACGTTCCGTCATTCCTTCCATTCTATATGACAAAGAGTATAGTTTTGCATCTATGGCAGATAAGCTGTCCTGAAGACTTTTCTGCATGGCAGCTGGCATACTTCGAATATCCCCCTCCATCTGCTCCGGTGCCTCATCCTGCGTACTGCGACCCCCCTCCGTGGTATTTTCCCTTGTTCTAGATTTCCGCTGGTCAAACGAGAACTTCGGCTGAGCCATGTCAACTTTGCCCATTGTGGATGAGTGGGCACAATGCAGCAACTCTTCCTGCCACAACACCATAATAGGCGAGCAAATCCCCACCTTCAGTACAATGAGCCCTATTCCGCCCAGGTAAGTAGATAGTCACTGCAGAAGGGCAAGGTGCTGCATGAATATATGACCCCCAAAGACAAAGTCACAAGGGACCAAGACAAGTTAGCTGTGTAGTGAGAATGTGCATAGTAGGAAATCTGGCAGAAGGACACCGCAGCGGGCCACTGTTGGCATTCAATCTGTTGTCTTCTCGGTGCAATGGGGAGTGTTCTGGCCCCAGGCTATTGCAGACAAACAAAGTTACAGAGGAGTAAAGTGGCACACTGCACCACAACTTCACAAATGCAGCTCCTGCATATCCAGTTATCACCCTCCAGTCAGGGGGGATATTTATGCTGAAAGTTGGCTCCAACCAGACCCCACAGCAAACACGATCATTCCAGCAAAGTACAGTGCTCCAATACGGTACCCCTCCAGGCAGGCAGAGTTCAATAGGGAGCAACACCGCACTGCAGCCAAGCACAGCACCGCATTACCAGGGCTCAGGGAAGCACAATCTCCGCTCCCACGGCACACAGCATGCTGACCAGGAAGACTGTCAGACCGGATCCCTGCTGGGTATACAGACTCCAAGCTACCAGTCCCATCCTACAGTCAGACCCTGTACCGGATCCCTGCTGGGTATACAGACTTCAAGCTACCATTCCCATTCTACAGTCAGACCCTGTACCGGATCCCAGCTGGGTATACAGACTCCAAGCTACCATTTCCATCCTACAGTCAGACCCTGTACCGGATCCCTGCTGGGTAAACAGACTCCAAGCTACCAGTCCCATCCTACAGTCAGACCCTGTACCGGATCCCGGCTGGGTATACAGACTCCAAGCTACCAGTCCCATCCTACAGTCAGACCCTGTACCCGATCCCGGCTGGGTATACAGACTCCAAGCTACCAGTCCCATCCTACAGTCAGACCCTGTACCGGATCCCTGCTGGGTATACAGACTCCAAGCTACCAGTCCCATCCTACAGTCAGACCCTGTACCGGATCCTGGCTGGGTATGCAGACTCCAAGCTACCAGTCCCATCCTACAGTCAGACCCTGTACCGGATCCTGGCTGGGTATACAGACTCCAAGCTACCAGTCCCATCCTACAGTCAGACCCTGTACCGGATCCCTGCTGGGTATACAGACTCCAAGCTACCAGTCCCATCCTACAGTCAGACCCTGTACCGGATCCTGGCTGGGTATACAGACTCCGAGCTACCAGTCCCATCCTACAGTCAGATCCTGTACCGGATCCTGGCTTGGTATACAGATTCCAAGCTACCAGTCCCATCCTACAGTCAGACCCTGTACCGGATCCTGGCTGGGTATACAAACTCCAAGCTACCAGTCCCATCCTACAGTCAGAACCCTGTACCGGATCCCGGCTGGGTATACAGACTCCAAGCTACCAGTCCCATCCTACAGTCAGACCCTGTACCGGATCCCGGCTGGGTATACAGACTCCAAGCTACCAGTCCCATCCTACAGTCAGACCCTTTACCGGATCCTGGCTGGGTCTACAGACTCCAAGCTACCAGTCCCATCCTAAAGTCAGACCCTGTACCCGATCCCTGCTGGGTATACAGACTCCAAGCTACCAGTCCCATCCTACAGTCAGACCCTGTACCCGATCCCTGCTGGGTATACAGACTCCAAGCTACCAGTCCCATCCTACAGTCAGACCCTGTACCCGATCCCTGCTGGGTATACAGACTCCAAGCTACCAGTCCCATCCTACAATCAGACCCTGTACCCGATCCCGGCTGGGTGTACAGACTCCAAGCTACCAGTCCCATCCTACAGTCAGACCCTGTACCGGATCCTGGCTGGGTCTACAGACTCCAAGCTACCAGTCCCATCCTACAGTCAGACCCTGTACCCGATCCCTGCTGGGTATACAGACTCCAAGCTACCAGTCCCATCCTACAGTCAGGCCCTGTACCGGATCCTGGCTGGGTATACAGACTCCAAGCTACCAGTCCCATCCTACAGTCAGACCCTGTACCGGATCCCTGCTGGGTATACAGACTCCAAGCTACCAGTCCCATCCTACAGTCAGACCCTGTACCCGATCCCTGCTGGGTATACAGACTCCAAGCTACCAGTCCCATCCTACAGTCAGACCCTGTACCGGATCCCGGCTGGGTATACAGACTCCAAGCTACCAGTCCCATCCTACAGTCAGACCCTGTACCCGATCCCTGCTGGGTCTACAGACTCCAAGCTACCAGTCCCATCCTACAGTCAGACCCTGTACCGGATCCCTGCTGGGTATACAGACTCCAAACTACCAGTCCCATCCTACAGTCAGACCCTGTACCGGATCCCTGCTGGGTCTACAGACTCCAAGCTACCAGTCCCATCCTACAGTCAGACCCTGTACCGGATCCCGGCTGGGTATACAGACTCCAAGCTACCAGTCCCATCCTACAGTCAGACCCTGTACCTGATCCTGGCTGGTACTACAGACTCCAAGCTACCAGTCCCATCCTACAGTCAGACCCTGTACCCGATCCCTGCTGGGTATACAGACTCCAAGCTACCAGTCCCATCCTACAGTCAGACGCTGTACCCGATCCCTGCTGGGTATACAGACTCCAAGCCACCAGTCCCATCCTACAGTCAGACCCTGTACCCGATCCCGGCTGGGTGTACAGACTCCAAGCTACCAGTCCCATCCTACAGTCAGACCCTGTACCGGATCCTGGCTGGGTCTACAGACTCCAAGCTACCAGTCCCATCCTACAGTCAGACCCTGTACCCGATCCCTGCTGGGTATACAGACTCCAAGCTACCAGTCCCATCCTACAGTCAGACCCTGTACCGGATCCTGGCTGGGTATACAGACTCCAAGCTACCAGTCCCATCCTACAGTCAGACCCTGTACCGGATCCCTGCTGGGTATACAGACTCCAAACTACCAGTCCCATCCTACAGTCAGACCCTGTACCCGATCCCTGCTGGGTCTACAGACTCCAAGCTACCAGTCCCGTCCTACAGTCAGACCCTGTACCGGATCCCTGCTGGGTATACAGACTCCAAACTACCAGTCCCATCCTACAGTCAGACCCTGTACCGGATCCCTGCTGGGGCTACAGACTCCAAGCTACCAGTCCCATCCTACAGTCAGACCCTGTACCGGATCCCGGCTGGGTATACAGACTCCAAGCTACCAGTCCCATCCTACAGTCAGACCCTGTACCGGATCCCGGCTGGGTATACAGACTCCAAGCTACCAGTCCCATCCTACAGTCAGACCCTGTACCGGATCCTGGCTGGGTCTACAGACTCCAAGCTACCAGTCCCATCCAACAGTCAGACCCTGTACCCGATCCCTGCTGGGTATACAGACTCCAAACTACCAGTCCCATCCTACAGTCAGACGCTGTACCCGATCCCTGCTGGGTGTACAGACTCCAAGCTACCAGTCCCATCCTACAGTCAGACCCTGTACCCGATCCCGGCTGGGTGTACAGACTCCAAGCTACCAGTCCCATCCTACAGTCAGACCCTGTACCGGATCCTGGCTGGGTCTACAGACTCCAAGCTACCAGTCCCATCCTACAGTCAGACCCTGTACCCGATCCCTGCTGGGTATACAGACTCCAAGCTACCAGTCCCATCCTACAGTCAGACCCTGTACCGGATCCTGGCTGGGTATACAGACTCCAAGCTACCAGTCCCATCCTACAGTCAGACCCTGTACCGGATCCCGGCTGGGTATACAGACTCCAAGCTACCAGTCCCATCCTACAGTCAGACCCTGTACCGGATCCCAGCTTGGTATACAGACTCCTAGCTACCAGTCCCATCCTACAGTCAGACCCTGTACCCGATCCCTGCTGGGTATACAGACTCCAAGCTACCAGTCCCATCCTACAGTCAGACCCTTTACCGGATCCCTGCTGGGTATACAGACTCCAAGCTACCAGTCACATCCTACAGTCAGACCCTGTACCGGATCCCTGCTGGGTCTACAGACTCCAAGCTACCAGTCCCATCCTACAGTCAGACCCTGTACCGGATCCCTGCTGGGTATACAGACTCCAAGCTACCAGTCCCATCCTACAGTCAGACCCTGTACCGGATCCTGGCTGGGAATACAGACTCCGAGCTACCAGTCCCATCCTACAGTCAGATCCTGTACCGGATCCTAGCTTGGTATACAGATTCCAAGCTACCAGTCCCATCCTACAGTCAGACCCTGTACCGGATCCTGGCTGGGTATACAAACTCCAAGATACCAGTCCCATCCTACAGTCAGAACCCTGTACCGGATCCCGGTTGGGTATACAGACTCCAAGCTACCAGTCCCATCCTACAGTCAGACCCTGTACCGGATCCCTGCTGGGTATACAGACTCCAAGCTACCAGTCCCATCCTACAGTCAGACCCTGTACCGGATCCCTGCTGGGTATACAGACTCCAAGCTACCAGTCCCATCCTACAGTCAGACCCTGTACCGGATCCCTGCTGGGTATACAGAATCCAAGCTACCAGTCCCATCTTACAGTCAGACCCTGTACCTGATCCCTGCTGGGTATACAGACTCCAAGCTGCCAGTCCCATCCTACAGTCAGACCCTGTACCCGATCCCTGCTGGGTATACAGACTCCAAGCTACCAGTCCCATCCTACAGTCAGACCCTGTACCGGATCCCGGCTGGGTATACAGACTCCAAGCTACCAGTCCCATCCTACAGTCAGACCCTGTACCCGATCCCTGCTGGGTCTACAGACTCCAAGCTACCAGTCCCATCCTACAGTCAGACCCTGTACCGGATCCCTGCTGGGTATACAGACTCCAAACTACCAGTCCCATCCTACAGTCAGGCCCTGTACCGGATCCCTGCTGGGTCTACAGACTCCAAGCTACCAGTCCCATCCTACAGTCAGACCCTGTACCGGATCCCGGCTGGGTATACAGACTCCAAGCTACCAGTCCCATCCTACAGTCAGACCCTGTACCGGATCCCGGCTGAGTATACAGACTCCAAGCTACCAGTCCCATCCTACAGTCAGACCCTGTACCCGATCCCTGCTGGGTATACAGACTCCAAGCTACCAGTCCCATCCTACAGTCAGACGCTGTACCCGATCCCTGCTGGGTATACAGACTCCAAGCTACCAGTCCCATCCTACAGTCAGACCCTGTACCCGATCCCGGCTGGGTGTACAGACTCCAAGCTACCAGTCCCATCCTACAGTCAGACCCTGTACCAGATCCTGGCTGGGTCTACAGACTCCAAGCTACCAGTCCCATCCTACAGTCAGACCCTGTACCCGATCCCTGCTGGGTATACAGACTCCAAGCTACCAGTCCCATCCTACAGTCAGACCCTGTACCGGATCCTGGCTGGGTATACAGACTCCAAGCTACCAGTCCCATCCTACAGTCAGACCCTGTACCGGATCCCTGCTGGGTATACAGACTCCAAGCTACCAGTCCCATCCTACAGTCAGACCCTGTACCCGATCCCTGCTGGGTATACAGACTCCAAGCTACCAGTCCCATCCTACAGTCAGACCCTGTACCGGATCCCGGCTGGGTATACAGACTCCAAGCTACCAGTCCCATCCTACAGTCAGACCCTGTACCCGATCCCTGCTGGGTCTACAGACTCCAAGCTACCAGTCCCATCCTACAGTCAGACCCTGTACCGGATCCCTGCTGGGTATACAGACTCCAAACTACCAGTCCCATCCTACAGTCAGACCCTGTACCGGATCCCTGCTGGGTCTACAGACTCCAAGCTACCAGTCCCATCCTACAGTCAGACCCTGTACCGGATCCCGGCTGGGTATACAGACTCCAAGCTACCAATCCCATCCTACAGTCAGACCCTGTACCGGATCCCGGCTGGGTATACAGACTCCAAGCTGCCAGTCCCATCCTACAGTCAGACCCTGTACCGGATCCTGGCTGGGTCTACAGACTCCAAGCTACCAGTCCCATCCTACAGTCAGACCCTGTACCCGATCCCTGCTGGGTATACAGACTCCAAGCTACCAGTCCCATCCTACAGTCAGACGCTGTACCCGATCCCTGCTGGGTATACAGACTCCAAGCTACCAGTCCCATCCTACAGTCAGACCCTGTACCTGATCCCGGCTGGGTGTACAGACTCCAAGCTACCAGTCCCATCCTACAGTCAGACCCTGTACCGGATCCTGGCTGGGTCTACAGACTCCAAGCTACCAGTCCCATCCTACAGTCAGACCCTGTACCTGATCCCTGCTGGGTATACAGACTCCAAGCTACCAGTCCCATCCTACAGTCAGACCCTGTACCGGATCCTGGCTGGGTATACAGACTCCAAGCTACCAGTCCCATCCTACAGTCAGACCCTGTACCGGATACCGGCTGGGTATACAGTCTCCAAGCTACCAGTCCCATCCTACAGTCAGACCCTGTACCGGATCCCGGCTGGGTATACAGACTCCAAGCTACCAGTCCCATCCTACAGTCAGACCCTGTACCCGATCCCTGCTGGGTCTACAGACTCCAAGCTACCAGTCCCATCCTACAGTCAGACCCTGTACCGGATCCCTGCTGGGTATACAGACTCCAAACTACCAGTCACATCCTACAGTCAGACCCTGTACCGGATCCCTGCTGGGTCTACAGACTCCAAGCTACCAGTCCCATCCTACAGTCAGACCCTGTACCGGATCCCTGCTGGGTCTACATACTCCAAGCTACCAGTCCCATCCTACAGTCAGACCCTGTACCGGATCCCTGCTGGGTATACAGACTCCAAGCTACCAGTCCCATCCTACAGTCAGACCCTGTACCCGATCCCTGCTGGGTATACAGACTCCAAGCTTCCAGTCCCATCCTACAGTCAGACCCTGTACCGGATCCCTGCTGGGTATACAGACTCCTAGCTACCAGTCCCATCCTACAGTCAGACCCTGTACCGGATCCCTGCTGGGTATACAGACTCCAAGCTACCAGTCCCATCCTACAGTCAGACCCTGTACCGGATCCCTGCTAGGTATACAGAATCCAAGCTACCAGTCCCATCCTACAGTCAGACCCTGTACCCGATCCCTGCTGGGTATACAGACTCCAAGCTACCAGTCCCATCCTACAGTCAGACCCTGTACCCGATCCCGGCTGGGTATACAGACTCCAAGCTACCAGTCCCATCCTACAGTCAGACCCTGTACTGGATCCCGGCTGGGTATACAGACTCCAAGCTACCAGTCCCATCCAACAGTCAGACCCTGTACCGGATCCTGGCTGGGTCTACAGACTCCAAGCTACCAGTCCCATCCTACAGTCAGACCCTGTACCGGATCCCTGCTGGGTATACAGACTCCAAGCTACCAGTCCCATCCTACAGTCAGACCCTGTACCTGATCCTGGCTGGGTATACAGACTCCAAGCTACCAGTCCCATCCTACAGTCAGACCCTGTACCGGATCCTGGCTGGGTATACAGACTCCAAGCTACCAGTCGCATCCTACAGTCAGACCCTGTACCGGATCCCGACTGGGTATACAGACTCCAAGCTACCAGTCCCATCCTACAGTCAGACCCTGTACCGGATCCTGGCTGGGTATACAGACTCCAAGCTACCAGTCCCATCCTACAGTCTGACCCTGTACCGGATCCCTGCTGGGTATACAGACTCCAAGCTACCAGTCCCATCCTACAGTCAGACCCTGTACCGGATCCCTGCTGGGTATACAGACTCCAAGCTACCAGTCCCATCCTACAGTCAGACCCTGTACCGGATCCTGGCTGGGTCTGCAGACTCCAAGCTACCAGTCCCATCCTAAGTCAGACCCTGTACCCGATCCCTGCTGGGTATACAGACTCCAAGCTACCAGTCCCATCCTACAGTCAGCCCCTGTACCGGATCCCCTACAGTCAGACCCTGTACCGGATCCCTGCTGGGTATACAGACTCCAAGCTACCAGTCCCATCCTACAGTCAGACCCTGTACCGGATCCTGGCTGGGTATACAGACTCCAAGCTACCAGTCCCATCCTACAGTCAGACCCTGTACCGGATCCCCTACAGTCAGACCCTGTACCGGATCCCTGTTGGGTATACAGACTCCAAGCTACCAGTCCCATCCTACAGTCAGACCCTGTACCGGATCCCCTACAGTCAGACCCTGTACCGGATCCCTGCTGTGTATACAAACTCCAAGCTACCAGTCCCATCCTACGGTCAGACCCTGTACCGGATCCTGGCTGGGTATACAGACTCCAAGCTACCAGTCCCATCCTACAGTCAGACCCTGTACCGGATCCCCTACAGTCAGACCCTGTACCGGATCCCTGCTGGGTATACAGCCTCCAAGCTACCAGTCCCATCCTACAGTCAGACCCTGTGCCCGATCCCGGCTGGGTATACAGACTCCAAGCTACCAGTCCCATCCTACAGTCAGGCGGAGCTACGCACTACAAGGGAGAAGGTAGCTTCCACAGTCTCTCATAGCGGTGACCCAGATTCCCTCATCTGATGTTTTGGAAACGGTAATACAAATGCTTATTAAAAATAGCATAACCGCTCATAACTGGGCAGGCACACACCAATAGTTCTGGCATCTAATAACCTTTATTTATAGTTCAGAGTGTTCTGAGGTTACACTTGAAAAGATAAATGCCTGTTGTTCTGTTTGACCCTTGTTATCACCATACGCTAGCTTCAGATCACTGCAGACAACTTGTGTTATTACTGCAGGGGCGGCTCCTCCGCTAAGGCGTAGGAGCCTCGCCCACTGCTTTAAGAGCAGTGCAGAGGGAAAATAAAATTATAATAATGAAACATTACTATAATTTTATATTTCCATTCCTAGGTGCAGGAAGGGGCGGTGCTGGCCAGAGCAGTGCCCAGGGGAGGAGTGGTGAGCACACTCAAAGTGCACATCAATGTTTGACCAGTTGTCTTGGGCCTGCCAAACAGTCATGCGCAGTTTGCATGTTCCCCACCAGGCTGCATTACACAGCCTGGTGGGGAACATGCACAGGCTCCCTGTCAGCGTCTGAGCCCCGAACTACGGCGCTCTGACCAATCACAATGCTGCAATGCAGCATTGTGATTGGCTTAGGGAGCCAGGGAGCCTGGGAGCCCGGGTGCTTTCTGCAATGAGGAGAGACGGCAGAGAGGTGGCGGCTGGCGAAGTGACCAGCAGGTAAGTTTTCTTTATTTTTTCTTTCTTCTTTATTTTCTATCCACCTTACCACCTCGCCACCGTTCCCTACCAGCCGCCACTGTATAACTGAACTCAATGGTATTTATTGTACGGAGTTTAGAAAGATGAAAAGCAGAGCAGACCCTTCCTAAATAGTTACAACTCATTAGTTACAAATGTACTAAGGCACGCTAGCCACGTGGGATGGCACATTCTGCTGTAGCAATCCATACACGCTATTGTTCTTCAGGGACGCAGAAGCAGCCTCCACTCCCGTCCTACATTTCTTTGATTCAGTCCTCTAGGTCTCGTTTCACTTTCATTCTTCTCCACTGCATCCACGCTCTACCGCCTTATGTCCTCCTTCCATCAGGTACTCTTTCCTTACAATCACTTAATTCCGCTGTCCTTTCCATCATTCACTCCTTTCACTTTTACTTACCTCCTTCCCTTCTCTTCATTACTTACATCACCTCTACCCCACTCTTTTTCTCTCATTCTCCCTCCATTTCTCATTCACTAACTCCTTCTGTTCTCTCACAAAGTCCTTTTTATTTTCTTTCTTCCTTTAAACCTCCTCTCCCTTCCTTCCTTCTTTCCTCCCTTTTCGTCTCTTCCCCTATAAAAAACACAATTACATAGCACACAACATACATACAATCCACACAGTCCACACCACATAATTCCACATCACACCACAATATCCAGCAGCCCTCAGTATAAACTCCGTTATACAACATTCCCCAACACAAAATACCATACCACAGAATCACTCTCCATAACGCACAATCCTACTCCACATAATTCCAAAGCACTACATACCACATTGCTATCCACATAATTCTACTGCACACCACATACGTCCACTCCAAAACACATAAGTAAACAATATTTACACTTACAACGCGAATAGCTCTAACTCTCGTTTTCTGAATGATCACTCCACTGCAGACAAAAAACATAAGTAAAAACATTGTAATTTACAACGCCAATAGCAATAACTTTCCCAAATGCGAGACCTATTGCATTGCAAACGCCTGTTCTTATGTGTCAGTCATTTATTTTTCGTCTGTGAAGCGCATTATGTCCTGATCTTTTGTGGGTGAAACATTGTGAAGCGTGCACGTGGTAATTAGTTCAAATAAACAATGCTTCTGAAAACCACAGGTTTCTGGCATTAGCAGCCGTGCCCCGCTGCTCAGCAAGCAGCGCGTGAAAATGTTTTTCATTACGTTGACAATGTGCTGTGATTAAAGCTAAGTAGGCTGCTTGCTTGCGATGCTTACAATTTAACTAATGAGTTATTCCTTTATTCTGTTTATATTATAACCGGTGTAGTCAAACCATACAAGGCAGTCACACTCAGATATACAGATTTTTACTTCGCAAAAACAGCCAACCCCAACATAACCTCACACATAACATCCTCGTATAATGCTATATTAATTGATGTAATGTCATGCCAATAGCGCTTAGTTTGTGCCAGGGGTTGCCGGTAGTAGAGGCGCTGGCTCTCATTTCTCGGAACCAAGAGTGTTATAACCTGATTGTACTTACGGCTACAAAAATCTCTTCGCGGAGGGGTGTCGCGTACTAGCTGTTCTGTCTAAGCCTCAATTGTGTATGAATGCCAGCTTCTCTTGGCAGCTCTGTTCAGTTGGAGGACGCCTTCTACATTCTGATCTCATATGGGTAATCGCAAGCGGCATTGATGTAAGGTTTAGTGCAAAATTTGTGTCTGGCGGTGTTGGGTTTGTTGGATAGGGAGAGGATGAGTTGGGTGTCGTCTGCGTTTGACACAATGTTGAGTCCGTAGGTTCTGACGATGGGGGTGAGCGGAGCCATGTAGACGTTGAAGAGCGTAGGGCTGAGAGATGACCCCTGGGGGACTCCCCAGGTGGTTGGTGTAGGGTCCGAGAGGAAAGGGGGGAGTCCGACCCGCTGCGTTCTGCCGGAGCGAAAGGAGCGGATCCAGTCGAGGGCCTTGTCTTGAATCCCTGCATCGTGGAGTCTGCGTATTAGAGTGCGGTGAGAGACTGTGTCGAACATCGCTGAAAGGTCGAGGAGGATGAGGGCTGCTGTTTCTCCTTTGTCCAGTAAGGTATGGATGTTGTCTATTGCGGCGAGGAGGGCGGTTTCCATTGTGGGTTTTTTTCTGAAGCCGGATTGGGAGGAGTCGAGGATTTTGTGCTCTTCGATGAATGTGGCTAGTTGGCTGTTGATGGCTTTCACGATGACTTTTGCTGGGAAGTGGAGCAGGAAGATGAGCCTGTAGTTTATGAGGTCGATGGGGTCAGCCGAGGGTTTGTTGAGGAGGGGCTTGATCTTGGCGTGTTTCCAGTCGTCAGGGAATGATGCGGTTGCCAGGAAGCGGTTGATGGTGTGGCGGAGCATGGGTGCGATGGTGTCAGAGGCTCTGTTGAAAATGTGTTGGGGGCAGGGGTCCTTGGGGGCCCCAGAGTGGATTGAGTTAATCGTCTTCAGTGTGTATTCGGTGGTGGGGGCTGTCTAGTTGTCGATCGTTGGCTTCATGGTGTCGGGGGTGGTTGGTGAGGGTCAGTGCTTTAAATGGGAAAAAATAAGTGCAGGTACTCATTAAAATGAGCTAGAGCTGTGTCGAGTGGGCGGGGCTGGGGGCGGGGCTAAGAGCAAGACATGATGGTACATATGATATATAACAGTAAATAAAACCATAAATCATTCAATCACTTCATAAGAGCAAAAGTATTTCCGTGTATATATATATACAGCAGATTTTGAACTCTGCACTAATTTGTGTTAAAATCCCATTTTTAAACCCTGATTTCACAACTGAACAAATATCTGGTACTTTTAACTGGAAAAAAGGGCCAATCCTAACTTCTGCTGTCCCCTCTCCTTTTTACATCCCTCCCGCCCCTTCCTTCTTTGTTTATCATCTCGTTTTCCCCCAGCAAGATCCATTGGCATTTGTCAGGGGACCTCCTTTCTGGAGTGCTACAGCGTTCCCTGCTATGCATTGCTCTTTGAGCAGGGCTACCTTCACACCGATGGATCCCTCGCTGTCATGTAAATGCAGCGATTAGTGTTGATGGGGCACACAAAGGTTACACGCCTATTCAACAGTGCAAGGTCTGGCTAGACCCTGCTCTGTTAATCACAGCGTGAGGCAAGCCCTCTCAAACCCCTGCAGTGTGAGGAAATACAAAGGGGCGCCTCAGTACTTTACCAGCATCTCTGCAAAAGTCGACTTCATGGCTCAGTGCTATTGCAAGATCCGGAGTCAGAGCGGCATCTGGGATACGGACCCTGAGCCTGACGTGACATCAATCAGGGTACCGGTACTCTCCCTGACTAAAGAAAAGTGCCGGCACTGAGGGCTAGAAATTTTAGAAGTGCTGGTACTCAGTACCGGTGAGTACCGGCCCATTTAAAGCACTGGGGAGGGTTCAGTGTGTTGGTTGTCTTCATCGAAGTTGTCGTAGATGCTCTTGATTGTGTGGTGGAAAAAGGTGCTGAGTTAGTCGCAGAGGTCTTGTGAGGGAGGGATGTCAGTGGACTCGCTGGTAGGTTGGGCAATCTCCTTGATGATGTTGAAGAGTTCTTTGCTGTTGTGTGCGTGGGTGGGGATTCTGTCTTTGATCGCTTTTTTCCTTTGGTTTCGGTGGCGGCTCTGAAGTTGTTGTGGTCTTCTGTGGATTTGGTGTTCCTCCACTCCTTTTCGAGGCGGCGGCGGCAAGTGCGTCTGCATTCTCGAAGTTCGGTGGTAAACCATCTAGCCTTCTAGGCGTGGGTGTTGTTTTTCTTGAGGGGGGCTAAGGTGTTGGCGCTGTCGGTGATCCATCTGTGCAGGGTTCGGGCTGCGGCGTTGGGGTCGTCGTTTTCCGAGACGGTCGGGGTGCAGTTGCTGAGTGATGAGGTTAGCTGGTCGTCAGTGATTCTGGACCAATTCCTCTTTGGGAGCAGGTGCTGGTGTCTGTGGATGGTGGATGTTCTGAAGGTGAAGTGGACGCATCGATGGTCGGTCCATGGGAGTTCGGTGCTGTGGCTGAAGGTGATGGAGTTTCCTGTTGTGAAGAGGGGGTCGAGGGTGTGTCCTGCTGAGTGCGTGGGTTCGGTCACGATCTGGCAGAGTCCAAAGTCGTGGAGATTGTCCAGGAGGGATGTGGTGCTGGGGTCCCGTTGGTTGGCGAGGTGGAAGTTGAGGTCCTCCAGCAGGGTATAGTTGGTTGATGCGATGGCCTGCGGGGAGATGATGTCTGTGATGGATTCAGCAAAAGGTCCGTGGGGTCCAGAGGGTTGGTAGATGAGGGTTCCTCAGAAGGTGGTGGTGGGGCTGGCCAGTATCTTGAAGATCGGACGTTGAGGCGGATGCATTGCAGGGTCTTCGGTTCATCTTTGTTCTTGCGGGTGGGTTTCGCTGGGTCCGTGGTCTTGGCGGTGCTGCAGGTGTGCCGGCAGCAGTGATAGCTGATAGGTCCATGGGTGTCGGCCGGTGATGCCAGCTTGCAGTTGTTGTTGCTGCCTGGGTTGAGAGCGTGGAGTGCTGCCAGGTCGTAGCATTGGCAGTGCGGAGATCCAGGGTTCCTGGTGCTGGTCGCGGTCGGGTCACGGACGGGCGCAGACGGGCTTGCCTTTGGCGTTCCTTAGGTGCGCCAGCAGTGCTGCCGCGCAGTGGCAGCCATTAAGTAGGGGTCGGGGAGGGCTGGACAGCTGGGAGGCGGGAGCGGGGAGGGGAGCAGGATTGGTCACGCTGGTCGTGCTGGGGGGAGTGGCTGCTGGGGCAGCAGCGGCGGGGAAAAATGGGCGGGAAAGGAGGAGTAAGAGGGGAAAAAAAGGAGAAAAAGAGTGAAATAAGGCAGAGAGCAGGGAAAGCACAGAAAGCAGAAAAGTGCAGAAACAATTTGAAAAAGGGTGAGAAACAAGTGAAAAACGGACCGGACATTTAAGTGAGACAAAGGAGAACAGAGGTCCACTGGACCACCAGGGAGGCTAAGGGAAATAAGGAAATGAGTGGAGAAATGAGAGAATGCAGAAAAAGTGCAGAGCAGAAAAAGACAGAGGGAGAAGCAAAAACGAGTGAAACAAGCATTGGCATAGTGTAAGAAAGTGGCTCTGTATACTGTTCCCAAATAGGTACAGTGTGCACAGAGTCCACAGTCCCCAGAGGTTTGGCAGAAACTAAAGTTAGATATAACCTTACTCTCTAAAGTGGTAGCTTGGTCGAGCAGTAAGGCAGTATCAGAGGATAGTGTAAAGCATTTGTTGTACACACCCAGTCAGCAAATGGTCTCACACACTCAAGAACTGAACTCTAGGCCAATGGTTTTGTATAAAAATATATAGTTGTTTTATTTTAGAACCAACAATAGGTATCCAATTATACTTTCTCAGAATTAGATGCTTTAGATAAATACTTTCAATAGGCAATAGACTTTTGAATGCAATAAATACAGTTGTTGCAATAGGCAACACAATTTCAAACACAATATAACATTGAGCTCAATGGGAATTTCTAGTTAAATGTAATTGATTACTTTTTGGATTACTTTTCTTACCACAGGACTGGATCCTAGATTCAGTCCTGGGACATCTCCTGTAAACAGTTGAGTAAAAACATTTTGGTTACAGTTGTGATTTTTAAGGAATATTATTGTATTTTAAAAGTTGACAGAAACTTTTTCACATAGAATCACCAATGTTATCCTGTGGGAGGAAATTCACTTAGCAGGTAAGTGGGGTTATTGTTACTTTTTCTAACTCAGTGTAGGATCCTGGATCCAGCACTGGGGCATCTCCTGTAAACAGTTGAAAGAATGTGTTTTTGTTATACAGGCAATTTTTTACGAATATTTGTAAGTTTGCAAAATCGACAGAAGAATTTCAGGCAAAAACCAGGCAATGTTATCCTATGGAGGAAAATCAAGTTATAGGTAAGTACGGTTGTAATTACTTTTCAGGGTCAGTGCTGGGCACCAAGATCCAGCACTGGGATCTCTCCTGATAACAGGTGAGTACATTCGTTTTCGTAATTCGACTGATTTTAGATGAATATTTTAAAGTTTCAAAACTCAACACTTAGAAGAATTTCCAAGTGAAACCAGTCAATGTTATGGAAGAAAAGTGAGTTATCGGCTTTTGGGTAAGTACTCGACTGGCAGAGTTAAGGTTCTGGGCATAGACTCAGGGGTCTCCCAGGGTCAGGTAGGTACAGTTATTACACCCTCAGCGGCACTGGGGCAGCCGGGAGCAGAGTGATTAGGCCCAATGTTATCCTATGGTAGGCAGGGGACCTTTGGTTGGTGGCTGCTGGCTAGCAGGCCACGCGGCTGTGGGAGCTGGGCTCCTGGTCACTTGCTCAGGGCAAATGGGGAAGTAGATTAGAGTAGAGGTTGCACTGCCAGGGGCACCCGGGCAGCTGGGTGCAGGGTGCTTTTGAGCCGTCGGGCGCTCAATGGATTTCAATGGAGAAGCTCAAGAACGAACAAAGGCTGCAAGCTCGGGGACGAAGATTCTTCAGGTGCGACCACCACTTCGAGAGGTAAGTTGAGTAGTTGGAGGATCGGTAGGCACCCAGGAGTTCGGCACAGGGGGCTGCGGGGCGCCGGGTGCAGGGGTGCCTTTTCGTATCGGGAATTCTTACCCTCTGCTGGTCGCGGTTGGAGGGGTCCCTGGTTCTGAGGCTGCAGGCGTCGTCAGGAGCATCGAGGTGGGTCCTTTGGTGCTGGATTCGGGGTCACAGTCGCCGGGGGGATGCCCTCGTGGGTTTTGTCCACTCCGGCACATGCCAGGCTTGGCGGATGCAGAGTGTGCAGGGTTCGCGGTTCCTGGCTGATGCCAGGGGTCATTTACTTGCTTTGAGCAGTACCACTGCTTTTGGGAGTCCCAGTTAGTTAGAGTCACATGGCAGTCAGGTCCTCAGGGGTTTTTGAGGTTGCTGACCACTGGAGATGCCGGGGTTTAGCAGGAGCAGGTTCGAGGGTAGACAAGCCTGTAGGGCTGGGGCCAAATCAGTTGGAGTCTTCCTCTTGTTAGCAGCTGCACGGCGGGTCTTCATGTTCCTTGATCTTCTTTCTTGTTTCGGAATCTGAATCTGAGGAAGGAAGGTTCAGGGTGCCCCTAAATACTTAATTTAGGGGTGTTACAGGTAGGTAAAGGGCAGGGACCAGTGGGTCCCCTCCCTGGGGTGGGTACACCCCCTATCCTGCCACTTTCCTGTGGGAGGGGGGCAGTAGCCTAGTCCTGATTGGGCAGGGCTTCCCATCTTCAAGATGGCGAGAGCCCGGAAATGTGCTTCACCTCGCCTCCCCCACCTGAGGGGTGGGGTTGGCAGAGGCTGGCACACCCCCCTTCCTTCCTTGGGTTTTCCGGCCAGTCTTCCCGCCAAAGTGGGGGTCAGAACCAGTAGGGGCCAGTTGCTGAGTACAGCAAGTGGCCTGGAGAAGCTCAAAAAGGCGACATGCCTTTGAAGCTTCCCCTGCCCATCCTGGGGGAGGAGACCTAGCACCTCGCCCAGGATGTGCATTGTTGCAGGCCCAGGAGAGCGGATGGCTCTCTACCCAGGGATCCAGCAACATGTCTGCTGTGTGGCCCCCTAGGCAGCCCCTCAGACAAGACGTGGATTGTAGGTTAGGTTCAGGGGGCATCTTTAAGATGCCCTCTGTCGTGCATTGTATATTAAATCCCACACTGGCATCAGTGCGGGTTTAATGTGCTGAGAAGTTTGATACCAAAGTTCTCAGTCTTCAGTGTAGCCATCATGGTGCTGTGGAGTTCGTGTTGACGATCTCCCAGCACCATATACTCTTAAATGGCAGCACTGAACTTACAGTGCCCAGGAAGGGACTTGGGTACTGTAGGGGCACAGAGCTCATGCACCCGTACCCACACCACTGGCAGAGGGCACCCAGCTAGAGGGGTGGCTGATGTGTGCCAGGGCAGTGTGTGTTGTGGGCATGCCACACAGGGATGTGTGCCATGTCGACTCTCTGTTTTGTTCTGCACCCAGACACTCAGCCTGCAAGTCAGGGCACAGGGCCTCTAAGGGTGGCACAATAAGTCCTGCAGCCCTTAGGGGTCTTCTCTTGTCACAGGGCCCTGGGTACATAGGGTTCCATTTACCAGGGGCTGACATGTGGCCAGAGATGCCAATTGGGTTTAGGCTGTTTTAAGGAAGGAACACAGGCCCTGGGCACCTGATTGGCAGGAGCCCAGGGCACATCAAGGAAAAGTGCATCAGATATCAGGTAAAAAGTGGGGGGGGGGTTACTGCAACAGAAACCCACTTCCTTACACATAGCCAATAGGTCGCGCTGTTGGGACCTTATAAGTGTTTAGGCATGCAGCACAATATCCTTGGTGCCACAACATCAACTGTTGCATGGCTAAACACTTATAAGGTCCCAAAGGCGAGACCTATTGGCCATGCCAATGCTTGTTGAAAATGTCGGAGTGAGGCGCTGCCAAATTTGGTGGTGCTCCAACATTTTCTAGTATAAATGCCCCCTTGTGGTTTGTTTTGTCTTCGTTGTTTGAACTGTGTGACTTGCGTATAACGAATATAGTTGCAGTGCCTTCCTAAAGAATAAAAAGCCACCAGGCATTAACCTTTATTGTGTTGGTTACTGTGTCACAATGTACCTGGACCTACAACTGCAAGGAACAGGTTTTGAAGGCTCAAAGGCACATACGGTGTGCTGCTTTCAAACTGACATGCAATAGTGTTGGTACCCTCAAATGAGAAATAATATGACTGCCCAAGAGTCCATTACTATTGCAACACGCAAAGACAAGATCTGCTGGTTTGATGCAAGGCTAAAATAAAATGCACTAGTTTTTCCTATGAAGCTTTCCAAGGCATCTTGTCAATAAAGATCGCAATCGATAAGTGGAATTTTATTGTTTTATGCGCCAATAAAGCAAGCGTGGTGCAATAAAGCGCATCATTAATATCTGGCTTGTAAACTTCACACTTAATTCCATTCTTGAAAATTAGGAAAACATGTTGGAAACACGTCAACATCAAACTATGAGCTATCCTTGACAGTAATAGATTACATATTTCACTTATAGACTAAAACCTGTCAAATGTATCGCCATCATCGCTCACTCGCCCTAACCCTCTGGCCTTTAAAGCACCGTTCCAAAAGAGTCCTTGAGTTAGTATCTGTGGCATGATGGTGCGCGGATCATTGTCGTTTGTAGAAGCAGGGTGCATATGGGTGTCATCTGCACAGGGACACGGCCATGGACGCACAGGCAGTCTGTGCGTGTTATCACGGAAGAGGACACGTCTGCAGCGCCAAACACAAGATGATCTAACTCGATGGAAAATGACTCGCTGCCAGATGCGGCTGCCCTGGAACATTTTATTCCATATCCTCTGACAGCATCAACATGACACATGGGGGTTTCACTGTTCCAACCCACGGTATCAGATATGATCCAGGCGTTCGTAGTGCTATTATGAGAAGCAGTGATATCTCGGTCCTCCTTTGATTAGGAAGTTCTGGGTGCACTGCAGAAGCAACACGTGGTTAGCAAACTGACTATAAAGGCACGGGTGGTGCAAAAGGATCGGGCAATTACTTGATCTTCTCACCAGGAGCGGGGTAGCAACTTACGACATGACTCCGATGCCATTGTACAATGTCCATGTGCTTTACATTGGGTTATATAATATCGATAATAACACTTAGAAATGGCAGAAGGGTGGTGGGAAATGCTATATAATAACCAAGGTACCCTGTGCTAACCGTGAGAGGAAGTGCAGGGCAGCTGTATGATGACCAGGCCTCTCAGTATTATTCAGCCCAATTCGCCCGACGGGCGGTCTGAGCCCACACCGAGACCTGAACTCGACATCAAGAATAAATTAAAACATCAGGTTTTGCTTCCTCTCACAGGCGCGCGCTCGCTTCTCGTGAACCATGGCCACTGAGAGGACGTGGATATTATCTTTTAATGGCAAAGGGAGTTCTGGCTGGTTTGTTTTCCCTGGTACTTCAAACCCCCTGAGCTGCTCATTTCATGAAGATAATGGCGTTAGGATTGCGGCCTTGCAGGCTGCCCCTCATACGCCGAGCACTTTGCAGTGCCCGGCGCCAGGGGTGGCTTCACCCTCCGGATGGAGCTAATGTGGCCGGTTGTACACAAAGTCTCCCTTCCCGCTGAGCAGCCAATGTTTAACGACGCAGGGACCCGCGGGCATGGCGGCGAGATCTGTTTGTGAAAGAAGAAGCTGTGCAGGGGTCTTAAAATGGAGGGGACACCTGCCAGTAATGCGGCATAATTTACCTGCGAGAGCTGTAAGGGTTTCTGGGAGCAGGAAGATTTCTAGACGTATGAGGCCAAGATTTTTGGTCTGGAGGATTTAGCAAACCATGCCCAAGTTTAATGATAAAACAAGCATTGGCCGCGCGGCCGCGAAAGTGAAAGTGATCGAGATCACGATGCACTTAATGACCCGTGATGGAGGAAAGACAGATGGCGGTTGCGCGCGTGCACGCGCGCGTAACTGCAAGCTTGAGCTTGAGGCCAACAAAAGCCTGTGGTAGCACTTTCAAAACCCACTTACTAAATGTCTCGCAGAGCAGCGCATGCGCTGGGTCAGGTGAAACCTAAAAAACGGAAAGGAGAGCAGATCGAGACTAAGGAGAACAGGAGTCCACTGGACCACCAGGGATGAGGCGCAGGTGATCCTGCGGGTGGTGGAGGGCCTCGAACACCAGCACACACAAGAGTGCAAGTGCAGGGGGAGGCCTCACTTAATGGTGGTGCTGCGAGGGAGGGGGAGCAATTTCACTTATAATGAGTCAGTGGTCTTGCTTGCCTGTCCCCGCAGCAGCCGCCATTAAGTAGGGGTCGGGGAGGGCTGGACAGCTGGGAGGCGGGAGCGGGGAGGGGAGCTGGATTGGTCGCGCTGGTTGTGCTGGGGGGAGGGGCCGCGGGTGCAGCAGCGGTGGGGAAAAACGGACGGGAAAGGAGGAGTAAGAGGGAAAAAAAGGAGAAAAAGAGTGATATAAGGCAGAGAGCAGGGAATGCACAGAAAGCAGAAAAGTGCAGAAACTATTTGAAAAGCAGCAGACGGGCACTAGGAGAGAATCAACAGATGCCAGATTTCGAGGGCACACTGAGGTGGTGCTAAGTAATGCTGAAGTGGGGCTGAGGTGGTGGTGTGCTGGTGTGCTGGTGCAGATGTGATGCTCAGGTGATGCTGAATGATACTCAGGTGGTGCTGAGTGATGCTGAGGTAGCGGTATGCTGGTGTGGAGGTGATACTGAGTGTTACTGAGATGATGCTGAGTGATGCGGAGGTGGTGCTGAGTGACGCTGTGGCGCTGAGTTATGCTGAGGTGGTGGTGCTGCGCTGGTGCTGAGGTTGTGCTAAGTTGGTGCTGTGTTGAGGTGATGCTCTGCTGATGCTGAGGTGGTGCTGTGTTGGTGGTGGTGCACTGATGCAAAAATGGTGCTGATGTTTATGTTGTGCTGAGTTGGTGCTGAGGTGGTGCTGTGCTGATGCTGAGTTGGTAGTGAACTGATGAGGAGGTGATGCTGAGGTGATAATGAGGTGGTGCTGAGTGATGCTAAGGTACTGGTTCATGCTAAGGTAGTGGTGCTGCACTGG
The DNA here is from genome assembly GCF_964204655.1 of Triturus cristatus. NCBI lineage: Eukaryota > Metazoa > Chordata > Amphibia > Caudata > Salamandridae > Triturus > Triturus cristatus. The sequence goes on from NC_140589.1 coordinate 48,683,092, forward strand.
TGCTCAGGTGGTGATGAGAGATGTTGAGTTGGTGCTGTGCTGAGGTGATGCTGCGCTGAAGTTGAAGTGGTGCATTATTGTTGCTGAGTTGCTGCTGAGGTGGGGCTGCTTTGGTGCTGAGGTGGTGCTGAGGTGGTGCTGAGTCATGCTGAGGTAGTGCTGCTGCACTGGTGCTCAGGTGTTGCTGCACAGATGGGGAGGTAGTGCTGTGCTAATGCTGGGATGGGGCTGTGCTGATGCTGAGGTAGTGGTGTTCAGGTGGTGCTGTGCTAATGCGAAGATGGTGCTGCGCTGGTGCTGCACTGATGGTGAGGTGGTGGTGCACTGATGGTGAGGTGGTGGTGCACTGATGGTGAGGTGGTGCTGCACTGATGGTGAGGTGGTGGTGCACTGATGCTTAGTTGGTGCTGCACTGGTGGCGGTTCACTGATGAGAAGGTGGTGCTGTGCTGATGCTGAGGTGGTGCTGAGTGATGTTGTTGGGGGTGCTGAGTGATGCTGAGGTGGTGGTGGTGCACTGGTTCTGAGGTGGTGCTCAGCTGATGCTCAGGTGATGCCGAGTGATTTTGCATTGGTGCTGTGCTGAGGTGGTGGTGCGCTGATGCTGAAGTGGTGCTGCGATGGTGCTGAGTTGCTCCTGAGGTGGGGCTGCGTTGGTGGTGGTGCACTGATGCTAAGATAGTGCTGTACTGATGTTAAGGTGGTGCTTCGCTGGTGCTGAGCTGGTAGTGCGCTGATGCTTAGTTGGTGCTGCACTGGTGGCGGTTCACTGATGAGAAGGTGGTGCTGTGCTGATGCTGAGGTGGTGCTTAGTGATGTTGTTGGGGGTGCTGAGTGATGCTGAGGTGGTGGTGGTGCACTGGTTCTGAGGTGGTGCTCAGCTGATGCTCAGGTGATGCTGAGTGATTTTGCATTGGTGCTGTGCTGAGGTGGTGGTGCGCTGATGCTGAAGTGGTGCTGCGATGGTGCTGAGTTGCTCCTGAGGTGGGGCTGCGTTGGTGGTGGTGCACTGATGCTGAGATAGTGCTGTACTGATGTTAAGGTGGTGCTTCGCTGGTGCTGAGCTGGTAGTGCGCTGATGCTTAGTTGGTGCTACACTGGTGGCGGGGCACTGATGAGGTAGTTGTGCTGCGCTGATGCTGAGGTAGTGCTGAGGTGATGTTGAGGTAAGGCTGAGTGTTGCGGATTCCTTCATCACCACCACCCTTTAACAGTGTCCTTAAGGCTCCATAACCACTAATGTTCAGCTGCATTTAATAAGTTATAAAGCGCCACTCATACCAGTGTAGGGTGTCAAAGCACTTTGCATCACACATAAATTACACAGCGGCAATTAATCATATGTGTATAAATTAGCGTAAAGTAAATGTTACATAAGACAGAGGACTACAGGGTGTAGGAGTCACAAGTCATGCATATTGGTAGGCAGCATTGCTAAAGGGTGCTTGGGCCCCAGAAGCACCAACTCAGAATTGAAAATGGCAGACCATAGTTGGGGGTTTTCTTAAATAAAAAGAACTGATTTCTACCCAGATTATCCCTTTTTGCAATATTAATATCTACTCTAATCTATACTTTGCAGTGCATGCAGTTCTATGATGACAGTTATAAATTCACTGTCCTAGATTAGGATTTTAATTTATAAACTGCAAGTAACAGAGAAGCAGCAACCCACAGACCTATTTACATTTTATGCATTTTGTGTTCTGCATGGTACACTTTCTTTGCAGCCCGCATATTAACCCTCTGCTACCTTGCAATGAGTCAAAACTTCTTCCACTAGACAACTCCATCTCTCCAGCAAGAACATCAATCACTGGAGTTATCTTGAGATTTCTATGTCTGGAATTGCTTGAGGCCTAGATGTGTCAGAAGTGCTTTTAAAAGCAAAATAAACTGGGAAACAGGCCCCTCTGCTCTGAAGTCAGTATCCAGTGCAATCACACCGCCCTGTGTTATTGTTCTGAATTTATTTAATGTACTACATTCAAATGCACATTTACAGGGAACATTTTTCCAGAAAGAAACATTTGGCCTCTGCGCATAACCAAGAGCTGAGACTTCCAACCCCTCAGCCAGCAGCCAAGCACATGTCCTGGAGGGCAGGAAAGAACACAAGCCGCATGCATATTAAAATATCATTTGAATTGTTGATTTAATGATACTGAAACAATGGCTGGTTTTAAGTAGTTGTTGAACTTTTTACATGATTTGGAGCCGCAGTAGCTAGATGGCATTCTGTTGCAGTGTTTTTGTACCTGTTTCTGAAGGAAATTACAGGAGGCAGATTTATACTTAAAAGCACAATAATTATTTGCTTGCATTTCAAGCCAGCCTGGCCGCTGCCTTCAGGAAGAATACAAAAGAATGCCAGCCACATGGAAGGAACTGGGAGGGTGAATGCTGCAATAAAATGTAAGCAGCTATGGGTCTGAGCAGCCACAGTGTAACACAAGGTTGAAAACATAATACAATAGTCCCCCCACGAGCAGATCAACAGAACAAAACGTAATGACATTGTACTAAGTCCCTGCTCCTTGGAGGAAAATGGAGGGACAAAGAGGCAGGACTGACCACTACTATGCAAGGATTTTTAAAGGACATTGAAACAAACAAATGAGTTGCAAGGAATGGCATTTATCCCACAGAGATATATGTATACTAAAGTATATAAGAGGTTGTACGCTTACGCTTGACCTAAAAATAGGGAGTGGGGGGGGGCAGCCACTAACATTCCCCAAGTTGAAAATAAAAACCCCAAACCTGCACAGTGAAATGCAAGCACTCAAAAGAGCAAACGTCTTCAAAGAAGGATGCGGGTGAGTCTAGTGTGTACTTCTTCAATTTTATCGATCTAGAAAGAGAGAGAACAGGTTTTGTGAGGAAAGAAAGAGCTTTCGACAGATACCCAAGGGGAAGGGGAGATGGGGGGGCGGGAGGATGTGGCAGTACGTCTGGAGCTGCTGACTTTGGAACTGGTGTCCCGGGTTCGAGTCTCGATGTTGGCTCAACATCCTATGATTCTGGGCAAATCACTAAGGGCCACATGTACGACTGCTTCATTTTGCGAGTTTCTAATTCCATTTGTTTTGCGACTCGCAATTAGGAAGGCATGAAATGCGATGTACCAATGTGTCTCAGACACATTTAGCGATTCCTAATGGGGTCACAATTGATCCACGTCATTAATGTTCATGAGGTAGGTCGCAATTTGTGACCTATTGGGAATCGCCAAAAACACAGGGATGGTGACCTCCTGGGGACAGCAGACCATCACGTCTGTATTTGCTTTTCAATAAAGTTACCTTTTTTTAAAAAAAATGCATCCCGTTTTCCTTAAAGGAAAACAGGATGTGTTTCAAAAAGAAAAAATAACTGTTTTAGTTACATTTTTTTTAGAGTAGACAGTGGTCTGTGGGACCACTGCCTGCTCTTAAATAACATTTTCACAACCATTCACAAATGGGAAGGGTTCCCATGGGGACCCCTTTCTGTTTGCGACTGGCTTACCACTTCTTGAAGTAGGCGATACACTGAGAATGTTTTGAGACCTCATTCCGGTCGCAAAACATTCAGACATCCCCCTCGACTTGCTATTAGGAAGGGATGCCCTTGACACGCCCCATCCTAATACCAACTCGCAAACCCTATTTTGGGAGTCGGTAATAGGCTCCTGACTCGCAAAATAGGGTCAGTACATGTAAAAATGCTGTTTAGCGGTAACTAATGGCCTGGGTCTGTGTGTGTCTCCTTGTGTAATGTAACTGCGGGTCATGTAAAGTGCTCCAATACCTTTGGGTGGTGTTTGAGCAAAATAAAACTAGAAAAGAAAAAAATACAGATTGGGTGCATTGCCTGAGGAAGATCATATGAGGTTGTGTTTTTCCTAAAGCATTGACTCCTGAGTTGTAACAGAGATGGTTTCTTTGAGCTCGTCTTTGCTCGAAATCTCAAGTTTCGGTGAGTAGTATTTTGTCTGTGTATGTTGTTTGTCTAGGTTTGTGATCTAGGTGGCTCGTGCTGCTTTGTATGTTCAATGAGATTCTGGGGCAGACAATTTTGGGATTCAACAACAGGCATGTGCCCCATGAAATGATTATTAGAGGCACATTTTTCTAGTTGGATCGAAAACAATTCCGGACAATTTCAGGAATACATTGTAGTGATTAGCTGATTGTTTTATAGGAGTTTGATGTAGTCGGATATTTTTTTTAACAGAGGGGAAACGCGACCAACATTGAGGGCATCAAGGAAGAAGACTTTTAGATTTTCACTCTTTATTGTAATAAAAACAATGCCTAAAGATGTATGTAGATAAAACAGCCAATAACTAATGAATTTATTTATTTATTTATGCAATGTATTGAGTGCACAAATACCCTTAGGTGTCTCGGCGCTATGGACAGCTTAGTTGAGAAAAGAAGGGAGAAGGATGGATTATTTACTGAATAGCCAAGATTTTAATTGTTTACGGAAGGACAACAAGGTGGGGGTGGTTTTAATATGTTAAGGGAGTGTGCTTCTGCCTACCCAGATTCTACAACAACATCGAAGATCCGCTCTAAACTCTAGAATGTGCCTTTAGTGGATCACAGCACTAAGGAATCTCAAAAATCCTCCCTAGAGAAGTTCCTTATAATAGATACTGTGAGACTTTCCTCCATGGTTTAGATAGAAATCAACATATGTTTTGCCACAATGCCTGTGCGTATATCTACACGCTTACGATAGTGCTGACGGAGGACCATGCTTGGATGAGTCGAAGCTTGAACCGCTGTACTCTGCTGACTGCTGTTTATCCCAAAATCCATCAGTCAACAATCTTTCTTTCTTTCATCATCTCTAACTTCGACTCCGTGGACTATCGGATGATGGACTTGTCTGGGCTTTCTGAACAGTAATTGTATCCTTTTGTCCATACAAGGATGTTCACTGGTCACATAATTCTCATTCATTAGATATTCCACTCTGACTCCTTCAGCTTGAATTAATCAGTGCCTGGATGCTGATTGAGTGGCTTTGCCAGGCTTCTCACAATTCTCTCTAAGTATTGTTTTCCGAGAAATGACAACACAAAAGGAGCTTAAGTAATTGGGCCACTTACCGTAATGTTTTGTTTTCCCTTTTAGCTTTAATTTTTGTTGACACCAATTCAACTGAAGTACCTGCGTGATTTATCTCAGCTCTTCAAGCATTCCTCATGCTGGTGGATCGCGGATAGTCTTTTCTTCAGTAGGTGACACATTTATTCTTGCGGAGTGGCACCTTGACTAGGATTAGGACAGTTGATTATAGCCTTAAGTTTATCTAGGCTTACGCGATAAAATACAAATTCTTTTGACCTCGTCCCTTCTCAGTAGGCATCACATGCAGGATTTCTGTGTTTTTCTTTAGTTTCAGTTCAGGCGTTTTGCACAAGATTTTTCTAGACTGCAAAGAATCCAGAATGCCTCCGCACGCCTGTTCCTCGATGTCCCGCACCGCGACCACGTCACCCCCCACCTGAGGAAGCTGCATTGGCTCCCCGTCGACAAAAGAATCTCCTTCAAACTCCTGATCCACGCACACAAGGCACTCCACAAGACCGGCCCAGCTTATCTCAACAGTCGACTCTCCTTCTACGTACCCAACAGGAAACTCCGCTCCGCAGACCTCTCCCTGGCTACTGTCCCACGCATCCGTAGAACCACTTCCGGAGGCAAATCCTTCTCCCACCGCGCCACCAAGACCTGGAACACCCTCCCCCTCAACCTATGACAAACCGAAGACCTTCTAGCCTTCAGGAGACAACTCAAGACCTGGCTGTTCGACCAGTAGCAACAGCACCCCCCTTCTCCCCACCCTCAGCGCCTTGAAACCCTTACGGGTATGTAGTGCGCTCTACAAATTATTGATTGATTGATATGCGACAACTGTGACCGCCAAATCAATTTTGAGATACGTTTCGAGGAATATTGATTCCTTTATTCACTCTCGATTTACATTGTTAATCCAGGATATTGACTGTTATTATCTGGGCCTTAAAGAATATGAAGATTCCGAGTGAGGCTTTCCTCTTTCTGAGTAATAGCTGAATAATTCCAGTTTTACCCCATGCTATTTATCAAATCAGCAAAGGTAGAAGCAGATTAATTAAGCCGTTGCTGTTTCTCTGATGCTTGACTGCTATAATTCTCAATGCTATAACTGGGGATGATCAGTATGAGATTCTAGGCATCAACTGCCATATTTCACACTGCCCCACAGAAGGAAACGGATATTACACACAATGCCCTGATGATGATCTACTGCGTTGATGGACAGTGCCGAAACACTGAATACTGTAGATGAAGTTAGCTGGAAAGAGGCATTTAAAGTGTTTCAAATATACCTCATTTAATGCTTCTGAGTTGAAAAATCGAACCTGCTGCACTTTTTAAGTTGCTGATGCTGTTTAAACTTATGTCTGTATAACGTATTTGTGGTAACTGGCACAGTGTCTCTTTTTTCTGTCTCTCCGCTTTCTTATTATCTTCATAGTTTATGCACTTGTCTTGTCGGATGTTATTACACTTCTGTACTCAACAGTCACAGCCTGAGCTGTCACCTCACTCAGTACTTGCATATATCCCAGACATTAGGTTAAACTCCTCCCTATCGTATTAACAGTGTAAAAGCAATTCAATTATTTCCTTTGAGGAGGGATTTTGCTAATTCAATACATGTACCCAGATTCCATCTGTGGTTTTGGGTTGTCCCCTTGACGTCTTCCTGACTTCTAGCCGCCTACTATCTGCTCTGCAGTCTGCCTAACTAAGTTGGTTTGAGATGGCTGTCCTACTTTAGTTTAAATTTGATAACAAGATGGGGTGGGTGGCTCACTGGGTCAGGTGCATCTTGTTGACTTACAGTTTACCGGCCACTGATAATTAGTTGCGAAATGTGGGTTGTTGAGTACGGATAAAGGTTCAACACATGGTGGCAAAAGCATATGTCCCCCGCCACAGTTTGGTCTCCAGTGTTCCCCTGATGACCATAGTGTGCATGGATGACAGTAACCACCAAGATGTCCGAGGAACTTCTTGGAGGCAAGTGTGCGTCGGTATGGAATACAAAGGGATTGACCAGCGTTGCATGGTCTTATCTTCATTACTTTATTTATCAGGAGTCAGGCTTTTTCAAAATTTTCTTGTACAACGGATTCTTGTATTTTAGACCAACTGTTTGTAAAAACTGACTTTCCTTTGGAATAGTGATGTGTGGTGTCTGTTTCCTTTGGTATTCAACTCACAGATGTTAACAAGGATTTTACTATTCAGCAGTTTTCAGCACATTGCATTTACTTCCTTCCTTAGGTCAATACACTCTGCGTCAATCCACCCCATCAGGTATCTTGCCCTTGGTGTTACTAGGGTATTTTGGGGAGTGAACTTTAAAGCAATTGAATACTCTCTTAATCAGCTAGTTATATCTTTTCACGTCACAAGCACCCAAACATTATATTATAAGGCCTTGAAAAGAGGTAAGAAGGGCTATTTTATTAATTGAATCAAAGACAATAGGAGCTTGTAGGAGAGTAGGGTCTGCTATCCTATGGTCACCCCAAATGTTTGCTTTTTGCTTCACTGGTTTTTGACATATTGAGGCTGTGGGCCTGCCAATCAGACCCCCAGCCTGCTGTTCTCTCTACTAAATTTACACTATGCACCCTAGGTGCATAACCAATTGGAAGTGGATCACCCTGTGAGCCCCTGTACCAGTGTACACTAGGTACCCAGGGCATTTGTGTATCTAAGGCCTACCAGGGGCTGAAGCATGTATTGTGCCACCCCTGGCCTGGCCTAACAAATTTGACAAAACTGGCTGATCACTCAGCTGGGGTAAGTTGGTGTAACCACCTCTTACTTAGGTGTAGTATACCTATACCTAACCTTAAATGGGACACATGTTAACCTATAAGTCACTCCTATGGCAGGCCTTAACAATCCTGAAGGCAGAGTGCTTGGTTCCATGTGAGATGGTGCTCTGGCATGAGCTGAGCCTGTCTGCAGTGGTCGGAACCACTTCCTTCTACTGTTTCCAGATATCGTCATACCATATATTCTTAAGTGCATTATGAACCTCGCGGTTAAATGCTATCTTTGGTTTGGCTTTATCAAAACATGTCGAGTAAGGTGTCATACGAATTGGAATACTAACCCCTCGCCAATTCTGGCGACGGGGTTAGCATTCCACCCTTCTAGAGGGACACGACATGTACAGTACCTGAAACCCGGGTAAAATCAGACATAGCCTCAGCTCCACAAAATGGATGCTGCCACCACAGACACAAGTCTGCCCTCCTGCTGCTGGGAGTCCTTCCAGCTTGGGAGGTGTGGACAAAGGGTTTCCTGCCAGGGGAGGTGCATGCACCACCCCAGACAGGATTTTGTGTATTGGTCAGGTAGGGCTTGAAAGAAACCAGACACGCCTGAGGCTCACAAGGAGCCTCGGTGCATATGCCAGTTCAAACCGGTCCTGGGGCACACCAGCCCTGGACCTGGGGCGAGCTGGACAAAGGATTGGGGGTGTAACCACCCCCCTTCCTGGTCCCACCCTTAGGGAGGGACCTAGCAGGTAGTCCGGCCCCTAGAATCCGAATAAAGGTAGGAGCTGTGTCCTAAGACTTCCGACATCCTGGAATCAACTTAACTACAAGAAGAAGACGGGAACTTCGACGCTCTGCCGCACAGAGGACTGAAGCCAATCTCCCCTGTGGTCAGGGAGTGACCACCTTGCTAACGCAAGCACCATCCAGCGAATCAACATCTGCTTTGCCGCCGCCTCCCGCCGGAGCCCGAGCCCAGAGACTGACAAGACCTGGACCTCCAGACCTCTCACCGCCCGATCCACAGTCCCTGAAAAGAAGGAACCCGTGGAGGCACCGACACACGTGGAGCCAGCCATCTTGAAAAGACCACGACAAGCTGCAAGCGCAACAACCGAGGCTCCCTCCAAGTTGTGCTTTGGGATCTGAGAAGCCCAACACCCGAGCAGCATCTGCACCAAAGGTGAGCCCTCCAGCATCTCCACGATCTGCGTGGGGCCCTTCTGCATTTTGCCACTCGACGCGCCTAACCGGTTGCTGGCCCGCTGGCTAGTGGCCATCTTGGCGACGAACTTCAAGAACTACACCGCTGGTCTGGTTGCTCCAGACTGGCCCCTGCTCCCCTCCAAAGGAGCAATCCCTCTGACCATGCTGGTCAGAACCATCAGCTTATTTCGTTGTCTACAACAATTGCTTTTGCCAAGGCTTGTTTGCTTCAATCAAGTCGCCGACACCGCCGACAGCGAGAGCCTGCGTCGGACAGCTCGTGAACCGACTCCTGGACGTCGTCGACCTTCAGGGACCACGTGGCTGCAGAGACAAGCTGCACCTTTCTTCCTGTTTGCACCCGACATCGCCTGGTACCCACCTGGTGCCACGCTGGTCACTGGCTAGTGACTGTGAACACTGTCCCCTCTGCTTACAGGTCTTCTACAACTCCAATCCACTCTGGGATCCACCGCATCTCTTCCGGACCGACCGCCTGCAGCATCTTTATCTTCAGGCTCCATTGAACATATAGAAGAAACCCGACGCACTTCGAGACCTATGCACCCGCTTCCTGTGGGTGAGGTAAAGCTGGCACTCCAGTGCCCAAGTGTAGAGTATCATCTCTAGTGTCTGTGTTTCCAATCTTGAGTTCATAGTCCATCCGGAAGATCCTTTTTGCAGTAACTTTTTAACTTTTACGCACCCATTGAAAACCTATGGGAGCCCGCGTGTGACTATTGGCTCTGCACACGCAACCCGTGGACCTCCTGGTCACTAACTAAAGTTAACTCCTTGTAGGCCCAGCGATTCTAGAGGCCCTAGGCCTTTTCCCTTTTCTGTTCGTGGTACTTATACCACTATTTTAGTATATGGTTCGAGCGGCCACCAGGGCCTATCCATATAAAGTGTAACTTCTGTGTATTCTAACGTATTCTTGTTTAACGATTTGTGCTCCTGTGCTCATAAAGAGTCTAGGGGATACTTTGAGAAATAAATACATATATATTTTCAATATATATCTGTGTGGTGTCCTTTCATTGGTATAAAGGGGGGTTGCATTTGGTAAAACAGCCTGCTTAACACGTTTCACGAGTTTAGCCTCAAAGACTGCTTAGCCTACGCTACCACTAGGGCAGCTAGTCCGAAAAGGTAGACTTACAACCACACCATAAGGGTTGCTTGGCATGGTACAAGGTGGTCACTTTAACTAGTGAACATCATATACCAGGCCAACTTCTCACATTGGTGAGCAGCGGTTGGATTTGAGCTTGCTGTGTTTTACCTCTGTAATCTCTTTGTTACCAATTGAAAGATCATACAGGTACCTTTAGGTACATATAAAACAAGATTAGATATACTTAAGTTCTACTGAACTTAGTTGTTGTAGAGCAAAGGGAGTAGCACACCCTGACTACAACTACTAGATAGGTTTAGTAGGTAAACCCAAGTGTAGGTAGATTGCAACACATCCACCCACACTTAAGAGCAATGGCTGGGGCAGAGGGGTCCAATGTACCCATCTCTGTTGAGAGTGACCCCCAGTGGGCACCATCCATCTTTGCTACCCTAAATCAAAATGAGCTCAGGCAGTTGGCAAATATCAGGGGCCTTAAACAGCCCAAGAATCCTACTTCTGCTGAACTCAGGGAGCTTTTACAGGCTGATGAAGATCAGAAAGCTCTCAGGAAAGCCTCCCAGTTAGGCCCCTTAGGGACAGGAACAGAAGGCCCCCCTTCTGAAGATGCTACTGAGGTACCCCTTTCCAATAGTCACCCCTTAGATGAGATTCATACTACAGAGGATGAAAGTGAGAAGGGTACTGATACAGAAGGTAGTGAGGATGAAGGGAGAATTAGCCCAGTGCCAAGTGTTATACGTGGCCAGCTAACTTAAGGCTACTGGGGACTGACAATGGGATCACCCCATTGGATCTCCCTAGTCGACTTAACCAGGGGCTTGGGAGGCAAAGGAATCACTCAGGTGAATCTAATGCTTCTCATGCCTCTAGAGGCTCTCAAGGTCACTCCAGGAGAAGGATGACCACCCCTCAGAGGAGGGAGCATGAAGCCAGAATGCAAGAAGCCCAGCTGAGGATCAGGAAGCAGGAGCTAGAAGTAGCTCTGATGGAAGAGAAACTGAGCAAGGCTAGGCAGCATAAAGAGAGTGGGTCTATACCCACTGGTGGCAGCATTGTCCCTAAGGACAAAGATAGGGTCTTTGATAATAGGAACCTGTCTAAGGTTGTGCCCCCCTACAAAAGTGGGGATGACATCCACAAATGGATGACTGCTCTTGAGAGGGCCTGCAAAGTGCAGCAGGTTCCTGAAGACCAGTGGGCAGCAATCCTCTGGCTCTCCTTTGAAGGAAGAGGCAGAGACAGACTCCTCACTGTTAGGGAGGAGGATGTCAGAAACTACACAGTCCTGAAGAGTGTCCTAGTTGATGGGTTAGGCTTAACCACTGAACAGTACAGGTTAATGTTCAGAGACACCCAGAAGACACAGACTCAGGACTGGTCTGAATACATTGAATGTGCCACTAAGGCTTTGGAGGGTTGGTTGCTGGGAAGTAAGGTATCTGATTATACAGGATTGTACAATTTGATGATGAGAGAACAGATTTTAAATAACTGTCAAAACCAGCAACTGCATCAACACTTGGTTGACTCTGATCTGACCTCTCCCCATGAATTGGGAAAGAAGGCAGACAAATGGGTCAGAACCAGGGTTAAGCAAAAGAACCAGAACCAGGGCCAAGGGGGTGATCAGAAGAAAACAGACCAAAAGGGTGGAGATCAGAAATCTAAAGACCAGAAGTCTTCAACAGGGCCCCAAACTAGTACTAAAGAGGGTGGGTCCCAGCCTAAAGGGAAGAAGAAAGAAGGTCAAAAGAAACCCTGGTGCAACTCTTGCAAGAATACAACTCACTGGACTAGTCATTGTAAAAAGGGTGGAGCCCCCAACACTGTTGCCCCTAAGGCACCTGCTCCCAGTACTACTGTTAGCAGTGTTGGTCCCCAGACAAAGGGTGTAGTGGGAATCACTATGGGAACTGAAGGAGATTCTGACTTAGACAGAACCCTGACACAGGCAGTCCTGATCTGTGATGGGGACATAGATGTGTCCCTGACTGTGAGCCCCAGTAACCTGGGCAAGTACAGACAGACTCCTTTAATTAATGAAAAAGTGGCTCAAGCCTACAGGGACACATGTGCCAGTGTCACCATGGTGACACCAGGCTTTGTGGACCCTGGACAGTACATACCAGGTGAGAATTACCTGGTGACCAATGCCAGCAATACTTCACATAGTGTGGCAGTTGTTAACTTCTCATGGGGAGGGGTAACTGGCCTCAAAAGGGTTGTGGTTAGTGCAGACCTCCCAGTAGAATGTTTGTTGGGCAATGACCTAGAGAGTTCTCTATGGTCTGAAGTGGAGTACAGGACACATGCAGAGATGTTAGGTATATCACCACATGTCCTTGCTGTGACCAGGTCACAGGCCAAAAAGTGCCTTACTGAACCTCAGGTCTTGGATCCTGGAACAATGGACCAAGCACCTACCAAGAAGAAGAACAGGAGGGTCAAGGCTGTGCCTTACCCCCTGCCTCAGAGTGATGATCAACCTTCCCAGGAAGCTGATCTAGAGAACCCTGAAGGAACTGTCCCTGAAGAGCTTGAACCTGATCAGGTTGAGTTTCTGGGGACAGGGGGACCTTCCAGGGCTGACTTGAGGCAGGCTCAGTTATCCTGTCCCTCTCTTGAACCCCTCAGACAGCTGGCTGCTGCTGAGGCTGCTGGGAATGCTCAAGGTACCCATAAAGTGTATTGGGATGATGGGCTCCTTTATTCAGAGGCTAGAGACCCCAAGCCTGGTGCCACCAGGAGGTTGGTTATACCTCTGCAATTTAGGGGCTTCCTTCTTACCTTGGCCCATGATATTCCTTTAGCAGGACACTTAGGCCAGAACAAGACTTGGGACAGACTTGTCCCTCACTTTCACTGGCCTCACATGAATGAAGATACCAAGGAGTTTTGTCGCTCCTGTGTGACCTGCCAAGCCAGTGGCAAATCAGGTGGCACAACAAAGGCCCCCCTAATACCACTACCTGTGGTGGGGGTCCCCTTTGAAAGAGTGGGAATAGATATAGTTGGTCCCATGGATCCTCCCACTGCATCTGGGCACAGATTTATACTGGTGGTAGTGGATCATGCCACCAGGTATCCAGAGGCAATTCCCCTAAGGACCACTACAGCACCTGTTGTGGCCAGGGCCCTGCTGGGAGTATTCTCCAGAGTGGGGTTTCCTAAGGAGGTGGTTTCTGACAGAGGTACCAACTTCATGTCAGGATACTTGACAGCTATGTGGAAGAAGTGTGGTGTCAACTACAAGTTCACCACCCCTTATCACCCACAATGCAATGGGCTTGTTGAGAGATTCAACAAGACCATAAAGGGTATGATCAAAGGATTACCTGAAAAGCTCAGGCGAAGATGGGACATCCTTCTACCCTGCCTTCTGTTTGCTTACAGAGAGGTCCCACAAAAAGGAGTTGGTTACAGCCCCTTTGAATTGTTGTTTGGGCACCCTGTGAGAGGCCCACTGTGTTTAGTGAAGGAAGGATGGGAGTTACCTCTCAAAAAGCCTAAACAAGACATAGTGGACTATGTACTTGGTCTCCGCTCCAGGATGGCTGAGTATATGGAGAAGGCATCCAAAAACCTTGAGGCAAGCCAGGCCTTACAGAAAGCTTGGCATGACCAAAAGGCTCTCAAACAAGAAAGAGGGAAGGGAGGGGCTTTAACAATAAGACACTAGCTTAATATTATTGCAGGTCCAGCATACATGCCCAACAATCAATGTTAACAAAGAGGTATGCAGTTCCTGATATTAGCGCAGTGTGTGTTAGAATCACTAGGTCCCAAGGTGATGGTGTGAAAACAATCTGATTTGAACGGAGTAGAAGGTACTCCTTCTGGAAAAGAAGACCCTCACACACCCAACAAGCGGGTGTCCTGCTTCATCACCGGGTCTTTGCTCCTTATCGGGCCGGCAGTGCAATGCCCGATCAGGCACCCCGAGGGGGCCTTCCTGTCGGAGATCTTTATTTCCAAACGCCGATGAGTGAGGTGTGTGGGGAAAGCAGTTAATTATGATAAATGGTGTAGGTGCTAGTGAAGTGAAAGGTAAGTGTACTAAAACAGGGGAGGTGATCCACTTCAAACAATTTTAATAAAGTATGGTCAACACCCTGATTAAAAACAATCCGCACATCTCTCACCATTAGGTGTATGAGTAATATGTGCTAAAAAGAGGTCAACATGTTTCTTGCCTAGGGTTATATTAAATGGCAATTCTTCAGGACCAATATATACGGCTACCTGCACCTTTTTGGTGGTGGCCACAACCTCTAAGAGGTGTCAGTGGTGGCCACATATACAGCACCCTAAAAACGTGTGGTACCGTGTATACCAAGAACACACAACCTGTGAAAAAAACACAAAATTAACACAAAATTAAAATCATTGTCATTATAAACAATTCGAGGCATCAGGTTTACTTGAGACAACAAGTGATGTCAGACATAAAACCGTGGCATGCGTCGATTGTGAGCAGATATTAATAGGACTTTATAAAGGCAAACAGCAGAATCTCAATTGAAAACCTTCTCCACAATTTCAACCAGCATGGTTGATTTGAATATCGAAAACAATCTAGCATAAACTCACCCTATTAGGCTGTGGAGAAAATGGGGCCAGGGTAGGAAGGCACTAAATGCTAGTGTCCTAAAGGGAGGAAGGTAGATAAAAAACAAACAAACAACAGATGCGTCAGGTCAATAAGCGTCAAGTGCACTCAATATAAGTTGGAGAACCCATGTGGTGGGATGTCTCATGGTATACATAAGCATGTAAAATTTAGAACTGTCACCCAATCACACGAGGGCGGAAGTTTGCTGTAGTGGTCACACAAACTGGAGAATGAGTGTGCTTGTCCCAAGGATGGTAAAGTACTAATGAAGCAATGGTTGACGCAATCAGTTATCCTGTACGTCAGCGCCCGTGCATGGCAATTAAGAAAGTAACAGAAAGAGTCACAGCGTAGATCAAGGAGGCAAACAGCGGTTGTGGCAACCGGAAATGCTGCAAATCAGCACAAGCATATGGCGATTAAGAATATACCAGGACTAGTCACAGCGTGGGTAAAGGAAGCACTCATGTACCTGCCATAGACAGTGCATTCACATCCCGTGTCCGACCAGTCTCTCCTGTGTATCACGTAGTCAACTAAGACTAAAAAACTGCACTCTAACTCAATGAACGATCCAACAACTAGAAAATATACTCACGATTTCGTTGTAGTAACGTTACCGTAAACCTAAGACCCCGCCAGCCGCTCAAGTCTGGTGATGGTAAGGGCGACTGGCTCAAAGAAATGAAAGCCGGTCGGCGTGCTACGTCGGTACGTCTAGGGCGGTCGCAAGCGGTTGAGGCGTGGCCACGTCCCAACCACTAGGCCGCCAACCGTGACGACTGTCAGACGGGTGGGGACGCTCACGGGGATACTATGGGAACCAGTGTGTAGAAAGGAATCCCTATCGCTCGCGTGCGTATGACGCGGTCGCAACAAAAGAGGGCGTGAACAACAGTCAACCAATAGGTTGCTCCCCTCTGAATGGTTTACCAAATAGGCGATTGGATAGGAGGTTGCCATAGGAACTTGTTGGCGACGCGTGCTGCTGTATACGAACAGACAGTACACTCGTTTGTGACATTCGTTTGTTACAAAATCTATGGCACCCTATTTAATTAAATCTAACTGCGCGCTGAGAGCTTGGTTAGTAACAGGCACGAAGTGATAAGGTGAAAAGCACAGCGGAGGTCCGCACTCAGGGATAACAACCCTGTTGCTAAAGATGGAACTCAAGCCCCAAAAGGATGGATATTATTACCATTCGGCGACTAGTATAATTGAGTAAACCCATACTCCAAAAATGATGATCAACAGAATAGTAGCCAAGGGCCAGCCTGATTCCTGATATCGTAATAACCTCAGTAAGTGTGCCTAAATTGTGAAAAAATTAAGCTCATAGAATATCAAAGGTCAAGAAGATAGTAGCCTGAGTCAAGTAAGACTGCTCCACGGAATGTCCTCATTAAGGCCAGTGGTATCAGCAGCCAATCTCAGGACCCAACGTTGTTCGAGCCTAAAGAGGGCTTTTTTAGACATATGGGGGTGAGATTCCAAAACCACCCATTCAAATGAGGTGGGAGCATGTCGTTCCAGGTTGTAGTGGGTCGTCATTTTAGTATTGGTCTTTGCGCATCTGAAATTACTTTTGTGTTCCAGCATGCGAGTTTTAACAGCATGCGTAGTCATGCCTATATATGGTAAGCCACATGGGCACGTCATCAGATAAATGCAATTTGTTGAGTTGCAATTTGTATGTTTGTGGATTTGCCAGGTAACGTCATTAGGGAGTACCAACTCTTTACTGATGTGTGTCTGTGGGCACATCGAGCACGACCCACAGGGGTAATGGCCCTTAACTGGAGGTAAGTTCCACAGCAGTCTTTGAGACCCAGTGGCTGGTTTCTTAGGCCTAGTATGTATTAGTAGGTCCTTCAGGTTACTCGTGCGTTTGAACGCGAACCTGGGGACTTCCAGCTCTAGATCTCCAGTATTGAGAATACCCCAGTGTTTTTTGATGATCGCCTTAATTCTGTTCGAATCAGGGGTGAAGGTGGTGACACAGGTTAAGGATTGATCAGGTTCCTTAGTGTTGATCTCTAGTAGACTCTCTCTATTGTTATTTCTCGCTCGTTTGCGAGCACGAGACACGACATGTGTGGGGTAGTCGCGTTTAATCAAGTCATTCATCAGCGTTGAGGACTCTTTCTGAGTCTACCACCGAACTACAGTTCCTTCTGATACGTAAAAATTGTCCGACAGGTAGATTTTCTCTTAACGATTTCGGATGGTAACTGCTGAATAAGAGGAGGCTGTTCCTATCTGTGGGCTTACGATATAGACTCGTTGAGATCTTACCCCCTTCAAGGCGGATGAGTAAATCCAAGAAAGGTACTTCTGTATCAGAGATGGTGTGGGTAAATCTCAAATAGGGATTTAAAGTTTTTATCCACGTGCAGAATTCTGTGCATTTCGTTTAGTCTCCCTTCCACAGAATCAGGATGTCATCAATGAACCTTTTCCAGAGCAGTACATTCGCCGAGTAGGGGTTGGTGGAATGATGTATAGCCCTACTTTCAAAGGCTGACATGTACATACATGCCAGACTCGGCCAAAAGGCTGTCTTGGTTGAGTTTCAGCCAGGACAGAAGGTATGGGTGTTGGAGCCAGTGGCCCCAGCAGCACTCCAAGACAAATGGTCTGGACCCCATACAATCCTGGAAAAGAAGGGAGAGGTCACCTACTTGGTGGACCTAGGAACTCCCAGGAGTCCCCACAGGGTACTCCATGTTAACAGGTTAAAAGCATATGTTGACAGGGCAGACATGGGCTTGTTCATGGCTACAGATGAGGGACAGGAGGAAGAGAGTGACCCTCTCCCAGACCTGTTGTCTCAGAACCCTGAGGATGGTTCAGTTGAAGAAGTGACCCTTGGAGGCAACCTCACTGATCATCAGCAGCGTGAATGTAGACAGGTTCTACAATCATTTCAACACATGTTTTCCTTGATACCTAGCCAAACTGACTGGTGTACCCATGTGGTGGACACTGGTGACAGTCTGCCTGTAAAGAACAAGCTTTACAGACAACCTGACCACGTCAGGGACTGTATAAAGGCTGAGGTACACAAAATGCTGGAATTGGGTGTCATTGAACCCTCAGAGAGCCCCTGGGCTAGCCCAGTGGTTCTGGTCCCCAAACCTCACACCAAAGATGGCAAGAGAGAGATGATGTTCTGTGTGGATTACAGAGGACTCAATGCTGTCACTAGGACAGATGCACATCCTATTCCAAGGGCAGATGAGCTCATAGATAAACTGGCTTCTGCTAAGTTTTTGAGCACATTTGACTTGACAGCTGGCTATTGGCAAATCAGATTAGCTGGGGAGTCCAAGGCCAAAACAGCATTCTCAACCCCAGGTGGGCACTACCAATTTGTGGTGATGCCCTTTGGTCTGAAGAATGCACCTGCCACCTTCCAAAGGTTGGTGAACCAAGTCCTTACTGGGTTGGATGACTTTTGCGCAGCATATCTGGATGACATTGCTGTCTTTAGCTCCACCTGGGAGGATCACCTGATCCACCTGAAGAAGGCTCTTGAGGCTCTGCAAAGGGCAGGCCTCACTATCAAGGCTACTAAGTGCCAGATAGGGCAGAGTAAGGTTGTGTATTTGGGCCACCTTGTAGGTGGAGGCCAAGTTCAACCACTGGAGAGTAAGATACAATCCATCAAGGACTGGTCTCCTCCAACCACCCAGACTCAAGTTCGAGCTTTCTTGGGCTTGACTGGGTACTACAGGAAGTTTGTTAAGAACTATGGGTCCATTGTGACTCCTCTTAATGATCTGACATCCAAGAAGATGCCCAAAAAGGTTCAGTGGACAGTAAGCTGTCAAAAGGCATTTGATGACCTGAAGGAGGCCATGTGCTCTGCACCTATCCTGAAAAGTCCTGACTACTCCAAAGAGTTTATTGTCCAAACAGATGCTTCTGAGTTGGGTGTGGGAGCTGTGCTGTCACAATTTAATGTAGATGGTCAAGACCAACCCATTGCTTTTATTAGCAGAAGGTTGACCCCCAGAGAGAAGAATTGGTCAGCTATTGAGAGGGAGGCCTTTGCTGTGGTGTGGGCCCTGAAGAAGCTGAGGCCATACTTGTTTGGCACTCACTTCAAGATTCAGACCGACCATAAG
Organism: Triturus cristatus; assembly: GCF_964204655.1. Classification (NCBI taxonomy): domain Eukaryota; kingdom Metazoa; phylum Chordata; class Amphibia; order Caudata; family Salamandridae; genus Triturus; species Triturus cristatus. The sequence continues at coordinate 48,702,029 of NC_140589.1, forward strand.
CCCCTCTTGTGGCTAAATCAGATGAAGGATGAAAACCCCAAACTGCTTAGGTGGTCCATTTCCCTACAGGGGATGGACTTTACAGTGGAGCACCGGCCAGGTACTGACCATGGGAATGCAGATGGTCTCTCCAGGTACTTCCACTTAGGACATGAAGACGAGACTGGTCAAGGCTAGTTTAATGTCCCTGCGTTTGGGGGGGGGGGGGGTTGTGTAGGAGAGTAGGGTCTGCTATCCTATGGTCACCCCAAATTTTTGCTTTTTGCTTCACTGGTTTTTGACATATTGAGGCTGTGGGCCTGCCAATCAGACCCCCAGCCTGCTGTTCTCTCTACTAAATTTACACTATGCACCCTAGGTGCATAACCAATTGGAAGTGGATCACCCTGTGAGCCCCTGTACCAGTGTACACTAGGTACCCAGGGCATTGGTGTATCTAAGGCCTACCAGGGGCTGAAGCATGTATTGTGCCACCCCTGGCCTGGCCTAACAAATTTGACACAACTGGCTGATCACTCAGCTGGGGTAAGTTGGTGTAACCACCTCTTACTTAGGTGTAGTATACCTATACCTAACCTTAAATGGGACACATGTTAACCTATAAGTCACTCCTATGGCAGGCTTTAACAATCCTGAAGGCAGAGTGCTTGGTTCCATGTGAGATGGTGCTCTGGCATGAGCTGAGCCTGTCTGCAGTGGTCGGAACCACTTCCTTCTACTGTTTCCAGATATCGTCATACCATATACTCTTAAGTGCATTATGAACCTCGTGGTTAAATGCTATCTTTGGTTTGGCTTTATCAAAACATGTCGAGTAAGGTGTCATACGAATTGGAATACTAACCCCTCGCCAATTCTGGCGACGGGGTTAGCATTCCACCCTTCTAGAGGGACACGACATGTACAGTACCTGAAACCCGGGTAAAATCAGACATAGCCTCAGCTCCACAAAATGGATGCTGCCACCACAGACACAAGTCTGCCCTCCTGCTGCTGGGAGTCCTTCCAGCTTGGGAGGTGTGGACAAAGGGTTTCCTGCCAGGGGAGGTGCATGCACCACCCCAGACAGGATTTTGTGTATTGGTCAGGTAGGGCTTGAAAGAAACCAGACATGCCTGAGGCTCACAAGGAGCCTCGGTGCATATGCCAGTTCAAACCGGTCCTGGGGCACACCAGCCCTGGACCTGGGGCGAGCTGGACAAAGGATTGGGGGTGTAACCAACCCCCTTACTGGTCCCACCCTTAGGGAGGGACCTAGCAGGTAGTCCGGCCCCTAGAATCCGAATAAAGGTAGGAGCTGTGTCCTAAGACTTCAGACATCCTGGAATGAACTTAACTACAAGAAGAAGACGGGAACTTCGACGCTCTGCCGCACAGAGGACTGAAGCCAATCTCCCCTGTGGTCAGGGAGTGACCACCTTGCTAACGCAAGCACCATCCAGCGAATCAACGTCTGCTTTGCCGCCGCCTCCCGCCGGAGCCCAAGCCCAGAGACTGACAAGACCTGGACCTCCAGACCTCTCACCGCCCGATCCACAGTCCCTGAAAAGAAGGAACCCGTGGAGGCACCGAGACACGTGAAGCCAGCCATCTTGAAAAGACCACGACAAGCTGCAAGCGCAACAACCGAGGCTCCCTCCAAGTTGTGCTTTGGGATCTGAGAAGCCCAACACCCGAGCAGCATCTGCACCAAAGGTGAGCCCTCCAGCATCTCCACGATCTGCGTGGGGCCCTTCTGCATTTTGCCACTCGACGCGCCTAACCGGTTGCTGGCCCGCTGGCTAGTGGCCATCTTGGCGACGAACTTCAAGAACTACACCACTGGTCTGGTTGCTCCAGACTGGCCCCTGCTCCCCTCCAAAGGAGCAATCCCTCTGACCTTGCTGGTCAGAACCATCAGCTTATTTCGTTTTCCACAACAATTGCTTTTGCCAAGGCTTGTTTGCTTCAATCAAGTCGCCGACACCGCCGACAGCGAGAGCCTGCATGGGACAGCTCGTGAACCGACTCCTGGACGTCGTCGACCTTCAGGGACCACATGGCTGCAGAGACAAGCTGCACCTTTCTTCCTGTTTGCACCCGACATCGCCTGGTACCCACCTGGTGCCACGCTGGTCACTGGCTAGTGGCTGTGAACACTGTCCCCTCTGCTTACAGGTCTTCTACAACTCCGATCCACTCTGGGATCCACCGCATCTCTTCCGGACCGACCGCCTGCAGCATCTTTATCTTCAGGCTCCATTGAACATATAGAAGAAACCCGACGCACTTCGAGACCTATGCACCCGCTTCCTGTGGGTGAGGTAAAGCTGGCACTCCGGTGCCCAAGTGTAGAGTATCATCTCTAGTGTCTGTGTTTCCAATCTTGAGTTCATAGTCCATCCGGAAGATCCTTTTTGCAGTAACTTTGTAACTTTTACGCACCCATTGAAAACCTATGGGAGCCCGCGTGTGACTATTGGCTCTGCACACGCAACCCCTGGACCTCCTGGTCACTAACTAAAGTTAACTCCTTGTAGGCCCAGCGATTCTAGAGGCCCTAGGCCTTTTCCCTTTTCTGTTCGTGGTACTTATACCACTATTTTAGTATATGGTTCGAGCGGCCACCAGGGCCTATCCATATAAAGTGTAACTTCTGTGTATTCTAACGTATTCTTGTTTAACGATTTGTGCTCCTGTGCTCATAAAGAGTCTAGGGGATACTTTGAGAAATAAATACATATATATTTTCAATATATATCTGTGTGGTGTCCTTTCATTGGTATAAAGGGGGGTTGCATTTGGTAAAACAGCCTGCTTAACACGTTTCACGAGTTTAGCCTCAAAGACTGCTTAGCCTACGCTACCACTAGGGCAGCTAGTCCGAAAAGGTTGACTTACAACCACACCATAAGGGTTGCTTGGCAAGGTACAAGGTGTTCACTTTAACTAGTGAACATCATATACCAGGCCAACTTCTCACAGAGCTCTTCTAAAGAACTATTTAAAATTATGAAGGAACTTGCCCTTGTCTCAGTCGATTCCTCACACAGAGGCCTACTGTGAGGAAATTGGGTATTTTTTTATGGATAACATTTTTAAAATCTACACATCTTTTGAGAATCAACCCCCTCTCACTGATGTGGCACAGGCCCTCTTTGATCACCACCCAAATATTAAGGCTTATTTGGGAGCTTTTGAACCACTAACAGAAACACAGGTAGTACAGCTGATGACGGAAGTTAAATCGGACTCACCGTTTGACCCTACCCTTCTATTATCTACTCTTGATTAGCTACGACTTTAAGCCCCTATTTTAAATCGCTCTTTGGCAGAAGGGACATATCCAGAGATTTGGAAGGAAACAGTACTATTAACCCTGGCAATAATATCTGGCATTGAGGTGTCAATCCTTTCCAATTACCACCCAATATCCCTCCTTCCCTTCATGTCTAAAATTCTTGAAAGATTTGTGAATAAACAATTGACCAATTTTTGTGAGAGCAACAACCTGTTGGATCCTTCCCAGACGGGTTTCCGAGCTAATAACAGCAGCGAGTCCCTGTTGCTAGCTGTGTTGGATGACAACAAGTCAGGAGTCGATCAGGGTGGGGCCACAGCCCTCATCCTACTTGACCTGTCTGCAGCTTTTGACACCTTCTCACATAGACTGGTTATTGGCAGGCTTTACGGAATTGACTTTCCTGTGCCCTACGTTGGCTGAGCTCCTTTTTACTGAACAGAACACAGACAGTGCAGGTGGGTGCTTGCAGATCCGGCTCTTTTACATCTAATTGTGGAGTCCTACAGGGTTCCTCATCGAGCCCCACTCTTTTTAACGTTTATGTAGCTTCGCTGGCAAAAACCAACAGGAACTGGGGCTTTGAGGGCACATCTTATGCAGATGATACATAGTTGATGATATCACTGGGGTAGGACCACAATGAGATCCGAGGCAACCTACGGGGCTGCCTCACTGAAGTTTGCGATGGATGACGAAGCACTGCTTGAAACTTAAGGCTGAGAAAACCGTGATCTTGTTGTTCGGAGTTGCGCATCTGATTTGGGATGGCTCCTGCGGGCATGAGACATTTGGGGAGATGCCCATGCCCAAGAAAGCGGCAAAAAACCTTGGAGTCCTTATTTAGGGCCAACTTTCCATGGACGAGTAGGTCAGAGCTCCATGTGGCAAATGCTTTGGCATCCTTAAGTGAATGAGAAGGACGTTTAAATGGATTCCAACAGTAGGGCACACAACCATAGTTCAGGCCCTCATAACAAGCAGACTGGACCATGGCAATGCATTACTCATAGGCATGGCTGATTACCTTTTTACAAGACTGCAGGTAATCCAAAACACAGCGGCCGAGTTAATCTGTAATATGGCTTCTCTACATTGGCTGCCTTTGCGCAAGCGAGCGAATTTCAAACTCTTATGCTAGTCTCACAAAGCTTTACATAATGAAGGTCCAGAGATTCTGCAAGTCAAGGTGGAATTTTATAAACCCACTTGTGATCTGAGATTTTGTGATTTGGCCATAGCTAAAAGCAAGCTAGGATAAGGGTAAGGAGAGTCAGATGTGGGGGCTCAGTGGGACTCCCTACCTTGGAGATTTGTCTTATTGATGATCACACCAGGTTCAGAAAGGAACTGAAAACCTGGCTTTTCCCGGGCTAATGGATGGTACAATGTCTCTTGTTTAGTGTGATATATCAGGGTTAAGTTCGGGCAACTACTCGGCACCATGGCATTCCCTACTGGATAAGTGTTTCACTTTAGAAATAAATGAATAAATAAATAAATAATAAGCTGTAAATGTTTACATGAAACAAAGGAGCAATCCAGTGGTGCCATTTGCTTGCCATATATGGAGGTGGCAATGCCAGAGCTATCACAGAAAAAGCAACCATTAAAGTTAATGAAGTTTTGTTGGACTAAAAGCATTAGTACTGGTCCAGCCGTGGGCGGGCAGCTCCTTACAGCTGGTACCGAGTTTGAAAACGTATGAAATGACAACTCACCATACATCGCTTCATCGAAGTAAGTCAGAAAGAGTTTTGAATTGAGATCCCTTGCTAGTAAAACCATTGAGGTAGTATATTGTCATCTTAAATATCATGATCACATTTCAATGAGTTTGCCTCAAAAGTTGACATATTTGGGGGGATGTAAACATTAAAACTTACATAGAACAACAGGCATTTCAAGAATTGGTAACAAAATCAAACAAGCTAATATGCAATTGCAAGTTGTGTGGAGGGTTAGAACATTTCTAACAAACCTAACAGACACCGGTATCGCTTGTCCTCCCAAGGCTCTATCAATCTCTTGCGAATTTGCACTTCTAGTGCAGATTTCCAATCCTATCTTTGTATTAACCTAGATCACCTACATCTATCCACCTCCATCCCTTGACGCGGTGCTTACTGTTGTAGAGACTGATGCCGACATCTTCATGGTAGGCCTGGCCCTGGTGATGGTGGCATTCTCCTCCTAGTCTTGCCAGGCCACACCCTTGCTGGGATTCCCTTCATTGGCAGAGTCAGTGTGAATCTCAGCCAAGTAGGTGGTACAACTGTGAGCTGCACTGTGTTTCTGCCAAGACTCAAAGTGAGAATTTCTCTCACCCTGAGAATTAGAAAAGCAGGTGCTTTGGCAGTGGCTCTTGGTCCTGTCCCACCCTCACACCTGGTGTTCAGGCACAGTTCACAAGCAGTGTTTGCACTGGTGTGTTGTAGTCCTATCACCCGGCCCGGTAGTAGACCAGCAACAGACCAATCTGATGACCTGCAACTCCTACGCGCTTTCTCTGCACCACTCTGTATGCCGCTCCTGACGTGCACTATCAAACCGCCTATCCTGGTGACACGATTTGGAAAGCTGCATGTTACATCTAGACCCTGGTACCAGCCCTACTACGAATTATGTGGTATGCACAGTTACCACAGACCTCTTAAGTTTCCTTTCTGTCAGCAACATAAATCCATGGGGGAAACTGGTAGACAATGAGGAATATTCAGAGCTCAGACCAGGAGTTAACAATTTCTGCAATAATTCCTCATTACTCAGGAAATTCTCTAGGTTCAACCTGGAATTACCATTAATTTTGCACCCCCACAAATAAGGGGAGCCCAGAGATAGTTAACACATTTTTGGCTAACATAAATGAGGTTGTGGAAACACAGGATTATTGCCATTATAGACCTGTCCTCCTCTTTTGGTTGAGTGCATTGGGAGACATTATGGATCAAACGGCCGATTAGATATTCCATCAGCCTCACTAACTCATAGCTCAGGCTTCTCCTTGGTTCTGCAAATCAATACATTGAAAGGATCCTGGCAGAGAAGGGGTTAAAACAGGGACAACACCAAGGCCCTTATTTAGAGTACAGCGGAGAGGATATTCTGGTGCAACGGCAACGGAGTATCCTTTCCACTGGCTAAAGGTCCACCCAGCTCATTTAAAGTTGGGCGGACCTTCAGTATGTCAGCGGCGGAGACTACGCGGACTGTCAGACGGAGTAAGGGCTGTCAGAGAGTTTGCCATTGGACCGCACGCCTGAATTAGAGTCGGAGGTCAAATGGCCAGTTTTTACTGTTTGTCACCACCTGGTAAAACCTGGAGATAAGAGGCAGTGAAAACATGGAAATGACCCCCACTCCATAGGCGAAGTCTCCCATGGTGAAGGGGTCATTGCTATATTTTCATTTAAAAACAAAACAAAATCCTGCTATAAGATTTTATTTTTCAAAATAAAAAAATATTGAACGTTTAGCTCCATCATGTTGACAGAGTCATCCGTCAAGTTGTCAATGTATTAATAAACCTGACAATGCAGGAGTTGTCTGCCGGGCAGTGAACATCTCTAAATTCGGCGTGTGGGCGCTCAGTCAGGGCAATAGAGTCCTTTACTCGTCTGCAGTCTGAATCAGGACCAAGGAATGATTGGACGAACAAAATCACCACCTCTGTATAAATTGACCACATCAAAGACCGTTTCACTCAGGGTAACGTATAACTTAAATGTGAAAGCATTAATGATGCAGTAACACCATCTACCCACAGATCTACTCTGTTTGGAGCACATTAAAAGCAATATTTTATTATTTATTTTATTTTTATTTATTTGAAAGGTTTTATATAGCGCTGGCTAGACCCAGAGGTATCGGAGCGCTTTACATGAGTATCAGACCAAAGTTGCAGGTTACATCGTTACAAAGGTTACATAGTTATTAGAACATAGCTAAATAGTTACATGTTAGGTCGAGATAAACAATAAGGACATAAGCTTAAGGGAAAAAGCAGGTAAGGGGAGGGATTAAGGGGAGAGGGGGTAAGAGCAGGGGAGGGATTAAGGGGAGAGGGGGTAAGAGCAGGGAAAGCAGACAGCGAATGACGGAGGGAAGGGGGGAGGGTGAGAGACACAGCAAGAAAGAAGAGGGGGAGGGTGATGTGGACACAAACCGGTAGACGAGTCAAAGCTGCGTGCAAAATCCAGTAAGCTGTGATCCCAGGGGAAGTGGTATCATTCCACCAGCTCAGTTGCGCGAGGTTCCCTTTCCGCAGTGGACTCTCTCAGAAGGGTCGCTGGGACTCCAACGCCTACCTACTGGATCCTTCCCCAAAAAGGGGAGAGGGAGTGCTTTGGCAAGGGGGGCCACACCACGCCTCAACTGTGAGTGGCTCCCTTGGCATAATATTGTGATTACAATCTATTTCCATTACTTTATAAAAAAAGTACATTTAGAACAATCGAGCAAGAAGAACTTGGTGCTCTCACAATCAGAACTACTATCACACCGCACAAATACGGTACATGGTTGAATGGGGGAGACATAGAAAAAAGCTGTTTCATGGATCTGCCGCTTGCTGGAGAACATATCTGGAAGATACCTGGGTTACCCCAAAAACACCGCTCTTGCGGCTTACACTCTTCCCTGCTACAAGGACCACGTTGTCCTCTGAGGACTTAGTCATGACCTAGCTGCCCCCCCTTGTACCCTTTGTTGGCAATCCTGAACTCTACTCACTTATGGATCGGGGGCAATATTCATCATGGCAAACAGCTGGATGGAAAAAAAAGGGAGATTTTGTTGACACCGAAGGCATCACATCTTTTGGACAGATCAAGAAAGTTTTTGGGATCCCCAAAACTGAAAGGTAATGGCATTTTTAAATAAGACAGTGAAAACATATGGCACATAGACCGTTGACTCCATTTGAAAGATGGCTCCTGCTTTAAACTGGACCCTCATCCATGACAACTACCACCCCCAAACAGCCCACAGACAGAGATGGGAGTCTGAATTGGGGAGACCAATGACAACCAAAGAATGGGGTGAGATCCTCTCTAGACCTAGGCTAAGCGCGTTCCGGCGCAGTAGTAAAGGAGATGTTATTTAATATTGCAACGCACTGGTACTAAACGCCTAGTAGAATATACTGATGGGATGGTTATAAGAGTGAGCTTTGCTGGAGAAATTGTAGAAATCTGGGCTCCCTCCTCCACTTATTGTGGCATTGACCCAAACAACAAAGAATGAAGTTTTAGTTGATGTTGACTAGATGTTTGAGCTTAAATTGATCAGACTTCCACCATATATTATTCTCGGAGTGGCGGATCGACTCTGTTACCCTTCAAAGCCACAGAAGGGTCACCAGGTCACTGTACTACTGTCTGCCACAAAACAGGCAACATTGGGGCTATTGGTAAGGATGAATCCTCCAGCCATAGATCAAGGCTGTGTCACATATAGGATGTTAGGATGCGATGGGTATCGAAAACATATCATTGGGGCTGGCTGGCAAAGGTGCACGATTCGACCTAGTGTGGAAATGTGCCTGTCTTTGTTAACTCACAGATTTAAAGAAGGGACTTGACCCAAATACTTCAGAGGGTTACAGGTCCAGCAGCAGGCCTGAGAACCAGGGTGAGAGGTAGGCTGGCTTAGACACATTCTGTTTGGTGAATGGAAAGGAATTCTTATGTTTTGCCGCCCAGTACGAAAAGACTCGCGTGGGCATGGTCTCCTGGTCAGTAGGAGGGTGAGGGATTGGTACATTTGATTGTGTTTTTCTGATTCTAAGGTGAACCTCCCATCTTCTTACCAGAGGGTGCAGGTGGTGCCCTTACTAATAACCAGTGAGAATCATATTTTCCTTGTGCTTGTGCTGTGTGTGAGTTAATCCTAAAATGTGCATTCACGTACAACTAGTATGCAGTCATAAGACGCTTAAAAGAGTGTTTATAACACCTCCATGACACATTACCTGCATGAATATCACATGTCCTGTGCGTCCCTTGATCAGTGGACACAAAGTATCGCCCTCCAGCAATATCCTTTCAAGTTCTCTAGATATGACTCCAAGGGTCATATTAACTAGAGAAGTGGCGGAGCGTGGCATTAGCCATCTTGCCTTAACGCCGCACTCCGCCACTTCTGCAACGCAGGACTGCACCTTATTTACAACAATATGGTGCAGCCCTGCGTTTTCCCCTGCGCTGACGCTAAATTTAGCAGCCTAGCGCCAGTGCAGGCACCCATGCACCATAGGGCAACCTTCCTGCACAAAGCAGGCACCCTTGCGCTAGGTGTCCCTTCCTGCACATAAACAATCTTTAAATGGTGTGTTGAAACTTCTGGGTGTGCTGCTTAATGCAGTACACATATAAGTTGCAAAACATCATTTTATTGTATTGATTGTTTATGTGCAGGAAGGGACACCTTCCTGCACATAATCAAAGGCCTTTTGCTGTTTCTATGTGTGCCGCACAACGCAGCACACATCGAAACAGCAAAAACAAGAAGAAATTAAAGATTTCTCCTCGTTGTGCCTGTTTAAGACCAGGTTTTCCCTGGTCTTAATTTTGGCGCTGCCCCATATTTACGCCACCCTTGTAAATATGGGGCAGCATCAAAATCAGTGGGTGTTGCGGTGGCATGCCCATATAACACCCATTGCCCACCCCTTTCACATTAAGTATAGCGTGAAAGTGGGCCTCATTTACAAAGCATCGTTAAGCCACTTTGAGTGGCTTAACGCTGCCTTTTAATTAGGGCAAAGCACATATCGCCACAGGTTGTGATAGGGGCGTGTAAATATGCCCTCAAGCCCTATGTCACACCAATGGACCGCTTCACCAAGCACTTTCTTGTTTGCCTCATATCATTTTACTGGATATGAAGGGATTGGTGGCCGGTGGCCGCCATCTCTTCGAAAGGCTCGAGCGGGCAGGTCTGATGCAGGGTATCCCTGGGAGCTTCCGCTCAACATCGACCGCCTTCAAGACGCCGCTGGCCGAAACTCAACATGGCCGACATAACAATTAGGCGTTTCTAAGCGAATTATTGAGCCTCACGCAGGGAGGGCGTCACCAGTCACAGAAAATATTTACTTTGCAGTTAAGGGCTGCTGATTGAAAAATCAATGTCCATGAGCCGAGCTACGTGTTAGGGTTTCTAGGGCTTTTGTTTCTCTGCTTTTGAGCTTTACAGATTTATTTTGGTTCAAATGGCACATTACTGACTCCACACATACTTAAAAGCGCAACCTCAAAACAAGTACGCTGTAGGTTCTGGAGTGAGCAAACATGCCATTTTGAAACAGGAAAGGGGAACAGTGAAAAAATTATTGGGATATTTTATTTACCTTATTGAATAACATTGAAACAGATGCAATTTTAAGAAGGAGGGAGTTAAAATAAAGCTATTTTTGGCTTTAAAAAGTGTATCTCCCGCCTGAATCGGGTCTGTTAGCATGTTTGCTTCTGACATCTATCCAGTCTAGATTCTCAGTGAAACAAAAATTGGGTCTGGACACCAAACAAAAAGTGGCTTCAATTCACAAAATGCAATTCAAGAATGGTGGAAATGTGCCCTTTCTGCAGCATCACCCCTAGATTTGTGCCTTCTGTGTTTGAACCCCTTATTGTTGGCATTAGAACTCTGCACTTTATCTCTACTAACCAATGCTAAAATGAGCGCGCTCTCCCCTTTTAACATGGCAAAATTGATCTACACCTGATTGGTATATTTAATTTACTTATCAGTCCCAAGTATTTGGTACTACATGTACCAGGGCCTGTAAATTAAAATTACTAGTGGGATTGTGGCACTGACTGTGCCACCCGCTCAAGTTGCCCTGTAAAACATGTCTCAGGCCTGCCAGTGCAGCCTACCCTGCAATTTAAAGCCAGTATTTCGATCTGGTGAAATAAACCTTTCTTCAGGCCCAAACCCTTATGGTAGGCCTTAAAAGCCCCTAGGACAGGATGCATGGTATTTAAAAAGTAGGGCATGTATATTTAAGGTTTTACATGTCCTGGCAGTGAAAAACCTGCAAAATCCTTTTTTAATGAAGCAAGGCTGGCTCCCCCATGGAAAAGCAATGGGTTACATTATAACTCCTTATAATGCATAACTTCAGTTGGGGACTAGCTAGAAAATTCTATCAAGGACTCATTGTAATAGGAATTTATAATCCAACCTAATGGTAAAGTTGGATGTTAAATTACTATTTTGAAAATGCCACTTTTAGAAACTTGTCATTTTCCTGCCTACGCCAGTTGGGCCTTTCTGAAAGTATCCAGGGTCCCCTGACTTGTAATGGCTCTCCTGTGGTGTGGTGTGGAATGCTTCCAGACAGTGGACAAAAGACCTGGGTGTGGGTCTTCCTGATAGGATGGCTGGGGAAGAGATGTGCCACTACCCTGATTACACCTCAAAGGAGCCCTGGCCCACCCAGAAGAACCTGGCACCAGTCCTGCCACTGTCTCTCTTTCACTAGCCAGGCTAGAGTCAAACCCAGAGGAAAGGAACTACCCAGAACCAGTCTTAGAGTTCGACATAGGAGTGTCCCCACACACATGTTGTCAGTGGGCATCAAATTAGCATCCCCACAACCTGCAAACAGAACACGTCTGGGCCTGTGAAGACTCAGAGGAAGAACTGACCTGCAACAATGAAGACACTGGACCTGCTTGAGGACCCCAGAAGTGACTCGAGGGTCAACTGGCTGACTTCCTGTGTGAACTACAGGTTCCAAAGGCCTTTCCTGCATCCCATCTGACCGGACCCAACTGGAACTGACCTGGTGCCCTTTGCTGACCTCTGTGGGAGTGAGCCCTGCCCCTCCCCCCCAAGAGTTGCCCTCAATGTCCTGGACCACAGACCCTCACAGCTCCTGACTGAAGGCCTCTACGGATCTGACGCAGAGCAATGCAGAGCTCTGCAGAGGCCTGCAGCTCATCACCAAAAGCTTCACCAGATCCAATGCCAAGCAGTGCATAGCGCCGCAGAGCCGCACAGCTCCTGACTGACGGCCTCTACGGATCTGATGCAGAGCAATGCAGAGCCCTGCAGAGGCCTGCAGCTCATCACCGAAAGCTTCACCAGATCCAATGCCAAGCAGTGCATAGCGCCGCAGACCCTCACAGCTCCTGACTGAAGGCCTCTACGGATCTGACGCAGAGCAATGCAGAGCCCTGCAGAGGCCTGCAGCTCATCACCGAAAGCTTCACCAGATCCAATGCCAAGCAGTGCACAGCGCCGCAGAGCCGCACAGCTCCTGACTGAAGGCCTCTACGGATCTGATGCAGAGCAATGCAGAGCCCTGCTGAGGCCTGCAGCTCATCACCGAAAGCTTCACCAGATCCAATGCCAAGCAGTGCATAGCGCCGCAGAGCCGCACAGCTCCTGACTGAAGGCCTCTACGGATCTGACGCAGAGCAATGCAGAGCCCTGCAGAGGCCTGCAGCTCATCACCAAAAGCTTCACCAGATCCAATGCCAAGCAGTGCACAGCGCCGCAGAGCCGCACAGCTCCTGACTGAAGGCCTCTACGGATCTGACGCAGAGCAATGCAGAGCCCTGCCGAGGCCTGCAGCTCATCACCGAAAGCTTCACCAGATCCAATGCCAAGCAGTGCACAGCGCCGCAGAGCCGCACAGCTCCTGACTGAAGGCCTCTACGGATCTGACGCAGAGCAATGCAGAGCCCTGCAGAGGCCTGCAGCTCATCACCAAAAGCTTCACCAGATCCAATGCCAAGCAGTGCATAGCGCCGCAGACCCTCACAGCTCCTGACTGAAGGCCTCTACGGATCTGATGCAGAGCAATGCAGAGCTCTGCAGAGGCCTGCAGCGCATCACCAAAAGCTTCACCAGATCCAATGCCAAGCAGTGCACAGCGCCGCAGAGCCGCACAGCTCCTGACTGAAGGCCTCTACGGATCTGATGCAGAGCAATGCATAGCCCTGCCGAGGCCTGCAGCTCATCACCAAAAGCTTCACCAGATCCAATGCCAAGCAGTGCATAGCGCCGCAGAGCCGCACAGCTCCTGACTGAAGGCCTCTACGGATCTGATGCAGAGCAATGCAGAGCCCTGCAGAGGCCTGCAGCTCATCACCAAAAGCTTCACCAGATCCAATGCCAAGCAGTGCATAGCGCCGCAGAGCCGCACAGCTCCTGACTGAAGGCCTCTACGGATCTGACGCAGAGCAATGCATAGCCCTGCAGAGGCCTGCAGCTCATCACCGAAAGCTTCACCAGATCCAATGCCAAGCAGTGCATAGCGCCGCAGAGCCGCACAGCTCCTGACTGAGAGCCTCTACGGATCTGACGCAGAGCAATGCAGAGCCCTGCAGAGGCCTGCAGCTCATCACCGAAAGCTTCACCAGATCCAATGCCAAGCAGTGCATAGCGCCGCAGAGCCGCACAGCTCCTGACTGAAGGCCTCTACGGATCTGACGCAGAGCAATGCAGAGCCCTGCAGAGGCCTGCAGCTCATCACCGAAAGCTTCACCAGATCCAATGCCAAGCAGTGCATAGCGCCGCAGAGCCGCATAGCTCCTGACTGAAGGCCTCTACGGATCTGATGCAGAGCAATGCAGAGCTCTGCAGAGGCCTGCAGCTCATCACCGAAAGCTTCACCAGATTCAATGCCAAGCAGTGCATAGCGCCGCAGAGCCGCACAGCTCCTGACTGAAGGCCTCTACGGATCTGATGCAGAGCAATGCAGAGCCCTGCCGAGGCCTGCAGCTCATCACCAAAAGCTTCACCAGATCCAATGCCAAGCAGTGCATAGCACCGCAGACCCTCACAGCTCCTGACTGAAGGCCTCTACGGATCTGATGCAGAGCAATGCAGAGCCCTGCCGAGGCCTGCAGCTCATCACCGAAAGCTTCACCAGATCCAATGCCAAGCAGTGCACAGCGCCGCAGAGCCGCACAGCTCCTGACTGAAGGCCTCTACGGATCTGACGCAGAGCAATGCAGAGCCCTGCAGAGGCCTGCAGCTCATCACCGAAAGCTTCACCAGATCCAATGCCAAGCAGTGCATAGCGCCGCAGAGCCGCACAGCTCCTGACTGAAGGCCTCTACGGATCTGACGCAGAGCAATGCAGAGCTCTGCAGAGGCCTGCAGCTCATCACCGAAAGCTTCACCAGATCCAATGCCAAGCAGTGCATAGCGCCGCAGAGCCGCACAGCTCCTGACTGAAGGCCTCTACTGATCTGACGCAGAGCAATGCATAGCCCTGCAGAGGCCTGCAGCTCATCACCGAAAGCTTCACCAGATCCAATGCCAAGCAGTGCATAGCGCCGCGGAGCCGCACAGCTCCTGACTGAAGGCCTCTACGGATCTGACGCAGAGCAATGCAGAGCCCTGCCGAGGCCTGCAGCTCATCACCGAAAGCTTCACCAGATCCAATGCCAAGCAGTGCATAGCGCCGCAGAGCCGCACAGCTCCTGACTGAAGGCCTCTACGGATCTGATGCAGAGCAATGCAGAGCCCTGCCGAGGCCTGCAGCTCATCACCGAAAGCTTCACCAGATCCAATGCCAAGCAGTGCACAGCGCCGCAGAGCCGCACAGCTCCTGACTGAAGGCCTCTACGGATCTGACGCAGAGCAATGCAGAGCCCTGCCGAGGCCTGCAGCGCATCACCAAAAGCTTCACCAGATCCAATGCCAAGCAGTACATAGCGCTGCAGAGCCGCACAGCTCCTGACTGAAGGCCTCTACGGATCTGACGCAGAGCAATGCAGAGCCCTGCCGAGGCCTGCAGCTCATCACCGAAAGCTTCACCAGATCCAATGCCAAGCAGTGCATAGCGCCGCAGAGCCGCACAGCTCCTGACTGAAGGCCTCTACGGATCTGACGCAGAGCAATGCAGAGCCCTGCAGAGGCCTGCAGCTCATCACCGAAAGCTTCACCAGATCCAATGCCAAGCAGTGCATAGCGCCGCAGAGCCGCACAGCTCCTGACTGAAGGCCTCTACGGATCTGACGCAGAGCAATGCAGAGCTCTGCAGAGGCCTGCAGCTCATCACCGAAAGCTTCACCAGATCCAATGCCAAGCAGTGCATAGCGCCGCAGAGCCGCACAGCTCCTGACTGAAGGCCTCTACGGATCTGATGCAGAGCAATGCAGAGCTCTGCAGAGGCCTGCAGCTCATCACCGAAAGCTTCACCAGATCCAATGCCAAGCAGTGCATAGCGCCGCAGAGCCGCACAGCTCCTGACTGAAGGCCTCTACGGATCTGACGCAGAGCAATGCAGAGCCCTGCCGAGGCCTGCAGCTCATCACCGAAAGCTTCACCAGATCCAATGCCAAGCAGTGCATAGCGCCGCAGAACCGCACAGCTCCTGACTGAAGGCCTCTACGGATCTGACGCAGAGCAATGCAGAGCTCTGCAGAGGCCTGCAGCGCATCACCAAAAGCTTCACCAGATCCAATGCCAAGCAGTGCATAGCGCCGCAGAGCCGCACAGCTCCTGACTGAAGGCCTCTACGGATCTGACGCAGAGCAATGCAGAGCCCTGCCGAGGCCTGCAGCTCATCACCGAAAGCTTCACCAGATCCAATGCCAAGCAGTGCATAGCGCCGCAGAGCCGCACAGCTCCTGACTGAAGGCCTCTACGGATCTGACGCAGAGCAATGCAGAGCCCTGCAGAGGCCTGCAGCGCATCACCAAAAGCTTCACCAGATGCAATGCCAAGCAGTGCATAGCGCCGCAGAGCCGCACAGCTCCTGACTGAAGGCCTCTACTGATCTGACGCAGAGCAATGCATAGCCCTGCAGAGGCCTGCAGCTCATCACCGAAAGCTTCACCAGATCCAATGCCAAGCAGTGCATAGCGCCGCGGAGCCGCACAGCTCCTGACTGAAGGCCTCTACGGATCTGACGCAGAGCAATGCAGAGCCCTGCCGAGGCCTGCAGCTCATCACCGAAAGCTTCACCAGATCCAATGCCAAGCAGTGCATAGCGCCGCAGAGCCTCACAGCTCCTGACTGAAGGCCTCTACTGATCTGACGCAGAGCAATGCATAGCCCTGCAGAGGCCTGCAGCTCATCACCGAAAGCTTCACCAGATCCAATGCCAAGCAGTGCATAGCGCCGCGGAGCCGCACAGCTCCTGACTGAAGGCCTCTACGGATCTGACGCAGAGCAATGCAGAGCCCTGCAGAGGCCTGCAGCTCATCACCAAAAGCTTCACCAGATCCAATGCCAAGCAGTGCACAGCGCCGCAGAGCCGCACAGCTCCTGACTGAAGGCCTCTACGGATCTGATGCAGAGCAATGCAGAGCCCTGCAGAGGCCTGCAGCTCATCACCAAAAGCTTCACCAGATCCAATGCCAAGCAGTGCATAGCGCCGCAGAGCCGCACAGCTCCTGACTGAAGGCCTCTACGGATCTGACGCAGAGCAATGCAGAGCCCTGCAGAGGCCTGCAGCTCATCACCAAAAGCTTCACCAGATCCAATGCCAAGCAGTGCATAGCGCCGCAGAGCCGCACAGCTCCTGACTGAAGGCCTCTACTGATCTGACGCAGAGCAATGCATAGCCCTGCAGAGGCCTGCAGCTCATCACCGAAAGCTTCACCAGATCCAATGCCAAGCAGTGCATAGCGCCGCGGAGCCGCACAGCTCCTGACTGAAGGCCTCTACGGATCTGACGCAGAGCAATGCAGAGCCCTGCAGAGGCCTGCAGCTCATCACCAAAAGCTTCACCAGATCCAATGCCAAGCAGTGCACAGCGCCGCAGAGCCGCACAGCTCCTGACTGAAGGCCTCTACGGATCTGACGCAGAGCAATGCAGAGCCCTGCAGAGGCCTGCAGCGCATCACCAAAAGCTTCACCAGATCCAATGCCAAGCAGTATATAGCGCCGCTGAGCCGCACAGCTCCTGACTGAAGGCCTCTACTGATCTGACGCAGAGCAATGCATAGCCCTGCAGAGGCCTGCAGCTCATCACCGAAAGCTTCACCAGATCCAATGCCAAGCAGTGCATAGCGCCGCGGAGCCGCACAGCTCCTGACTGAAGGCCTCTACGGATCTGACGCAGAGCAATGCAGAGCCCTGCCGAGGCCTGCAGCTCATCACCGAAAGCTTCACCAGATCCAATGCCAAGCAGTGCATAGCGCCGCAGAGCCGCACAGCTCCTGACTGAAGGCCTCTACGGATCTGACGCAGAGCAATGCAGAGCCCTGCAGAGGCCTGCAGCTCATCACCAAAAGCTTCACCAGATCCAATGCCAAGCAGTGCATAGCGCCGCAGACCCTCACAGCTCCTGACTGAAGGCCTCTACGGATCTGATGCAGAGCAATGCATAGCCCTGCAGAGGCCTGCAGCTCATCACCGAAAGCTTCACCAGATCCAATGCCAAGCAGTGCATAGCGCCGCAGAGCCGCACAGCTCCTGACTGAAGGCCTCTACGGATCTGATGCAGAGCAATGCAGAGCCCTGCAGAGGCCTGCAGCTCATCACCGAAAGCTTCACCAGATCCAATGCCAAGCAGTGCATAGCGCCGCAGAGCCGCACAGCTCCTGACTGAAGGCCTCTACGGATCTGACGCAGAGCAATGCAGAGCCCTGCAGAGGCCTGCAGCGCATCACCGAAAGCTTCACCAGATCCAATGCCAAGCAGTGCATAGCACCGCAGACCCTCACAGCTCCTGACTGAAGGCCTCTACGGATCTGATGCAGAGCAATGCAGAGCCCTGCCGAGGCCTGCAGCTCATCACCGAAAGCTTCACCAGATCCAATGCCAAGCAGTGCATAGCGCCGCAGAGCCGCACAGCTCCTGACTGAAGGCCTCTACGGATCTGACGCAGAGCAATGCAGAGCCCTGCCGAGGCCTGCAGCTCATCACCAAAAGCTTCACCAGATCCAATGCCAAGCAGTGCATAGCGCCGTGGAGCCGCACAGCTCCTGACTGAAGGCCTCTACGGATCTGACGCAGAGCAATGCAGAGCCCTGCAGAGGCCTGCAGCTCATCACCAAAAGCTTCACCAGATCCAATGCCAAGCAGTGCATAGCGCCGCAGAGCCGCACAGCTCCTGACTGAAGGCCTCTACTGATCTGACGCAGAGCAATGCAGAGCTCTGCAGTGGCCTGCAGCTCATCACCGAAAGCTTCACCAGATCCAATGCCAAGCAGTGCACAGCGCCGCAGAGCCGCACAGCTCCTGACTGAAGGCCTCTACGGATCTGACGCAGAGCAATGCAGAGCCCTGCAGAGGCCTGCGGCTCATCACCAAAAGCTTCACCAGATCCAATGCCAAGCAGTGCATAGCGCCGCAGAGCCGCACAGCTCCTGACTGAAGGCCTCTACGGATCTGATGCAGAGCAATGCAGAGCCCTGCCGAGGCCTGCAGCTCATCACCGAAAGCTTCACCAGATCCAATGCCAAGCAGTGCACAGCGCCGCAGAGCCGCACAGCTCCTGACTGAAGGCCTCTACGGATCTGACGCAGAGCAATGCAGAGCCCTGCCGAGGCCTGCAGCTCATCACCGAAAGCTTCACCAGATCCAATGCCAAGCAGTGCACAGCGCCGCAGAGCCGCACAGCCGCACAGCTCCTGACTGAAGGCCTCTACGGATCTGACGCAGAGCAATGCAGAGCCCTGCAGCTCATCACCGAAAGCTTCACCAGCTCCAATGCCAAGAAGTGCATAGCGCCGCAGAGCCGCACAGCTCCTGACTGAAGGCCTCTACGGATCTGATGCAGAGCAATGCAGAGCCCTGCAGAGGCCTGCAGCTCATCACCAAAAGCTTAACCAGATCCAATGCCAAGCAGTGCATAGCGCCGCAGAGCCGCACAGCTCCTGACTGAAGGCCTCTACGGATCTGACGCAGAGCAATGCAGAGCCCTGCAGAGGCCTGCAGCGCATCACCAAAAGCTTCACCAGATCCAATGCCAAGCAGTGCATAGCGCCGCAGAGCCGCACAGCTCCTGACTGAAGGCCTCTACGGATCTGACGCAGAGCAATGCAGAGCCCTGCCGAGGCCTGCAGCGCATCACCAAAAGCTTCCCCAGATCCAATGCCAAGCAGTGCATAGCGCCGCAGAGCCGCACAGCTCCTGACTGAAGGCCTCTACGGATCTGACGCAGAGCAATGCATAGCCCTGCAGAGGCCTGCAGCTCATCACCGAAAGCTTCACCAGATCCAATGCCAAGCAGTGCATAGCGCCGCTGAGCCGCACAGCTCCTGACTGAAGGCCTCTACGGATCTGACGTAGAGCAATGCAGAGCCCTGCCGAGGCCTGCAGCTCATCACCGAAAGCTTCACCAGATCCAATGCCAAGCAGTGCATAGCGCCGCAGAGCCGCACAGCTCCTGACTGAAGGCCTCTACGGATCTGATGCAGAGCAATGCAGAGCCCTGCAGAGGCCTGCAGCTCATCACCGAAAGCTTCACCAGATCCAATGCCAAGCAGTGCATAGCGCCGCAGAGCCGCACAGCTCCTGACTGAAGGCCTCTACGGATCTGACGCAGAGCAATGCAGAGCTCTGCAGAGGCCTGCAGTGCATCACCAAAAGCTTCACCAGATCCAATGCCAAGCAGTGCATAGCGCCGCACAGCTCCTGACTGAAGGCCTCTACGGATCTGATGCAGAGCAATGCATAGCCCTGCCGAGGCCTGCAGCTCATCACCGAAAGCTTCACCAGATCCAATGCCAAGCAGTGCATAGCGCCGCAGAGCCGCACAGCTCCTGACTGAAGGCCTCTACGGATCTGACGCAGAGCAATGCAGAGCCCTGCCGAGGCCTGCAGCTCATCACCGAAAGCTTCACCAGATCCAATGCCAAGCAGTGCATAGCGCCGCAGAGCCGCACAGCTCCTGACTGAAGGCCTCTACGGATCTGACGCAGAGCAATGCAGAGCCCTGCCGAGGCCTGCAGCTCATCACCGAAAGCTTCACCAGATCCAATGCCAAGCAGTGCATAGCGCCGCAGAGCCGCACAGCTCCTGACTGAAGGCCTCTACGGATCTGATGCAGAGCAATGCAGAGCTCTGCAGAGGCCTGCAGCTCATCACCGAAAGCTTCACCAGATCCAATGCCAAGCAGTGCATAGCGCCGCAGAGCCGCACAGCTCCTGACTGAAGGCCTCTACGGATCTGACGCAGAGCAATGCAGAGCCCTGCAGAGGCCTGCAGCTCATCACCGAAAGCTTCACCAGATCCAATGCCAAGCAGTGCACAGCGCCGCAGAGCCGCACAGCTCCTGACTGAAGGCCTCTACGGATCTGACGCAGAGCAATGCAGAGCCCTGCAGAGGCCTGCAGCGCATCACCAAAAGCTTAACCAGATCCAATGCCAAGCAGTGCATAGCGCCGCAGAGCCGCACAGCTCCTGACTGAAGGCCTCTACGGATCTGACGCAGAGCAATGCAGAGCCCTGCAGAGGCCTGCAGCTCATCACCGAAAGCTTCACCAGATCCAATGCCAAGCAGTGCATAGCGCCGCAGAGCCGCACAGCTCCTGACTGAAGGCCTCTACGGATCTGACGCAGAGCAATGCAGAGCCCTGCAGAGGCCTGCAGCTCATCACCGAAAGCTTCACCAGATCCAATGCCAAGCAGTGCACAGTGCCGCAGAGCCGCACAGCTCCTGACTAAAGGCCTCTACGGATCTGACGCAGAGCAATGCAGAGCCCTGCAGAGGCCTGCAGCTCATCACCGAAAGCTTCACCAGATCCAATGCCAAGCAGTGCATAGCGCCTCAGAGCCGCACAGCTCCTGACTGAAGGCCTCTACGGATCTGACGCAGAGCAATGCATAGCCCTGCAGAGGCCTGCAGCTCATCACCGAAAGCTTCACCAGATCCAATGCCAAGCAGTGCATAGCGCCGCAGAGCCGCACAGCTCCTGACTGAAGGCCTCTACGGATCTGATGCAGAGCAATGCAGAGCCCTGCAGAGGCCTGCAGCTCATCACCGAAAGCTTCACCAGATCCAATGCCAAGCAGTGCATAGCGCCGCAGAGCCGCACAGCTCCTGACTGAAGGCCTCTACGGATCTGACGCAGAGCAATGCAGAGCCCTGCAGAGGCCTGCAGCGCATCACCAAAAGCTTCACCAGATCCAATGCCAAGCAGTGCACAGCGCCGCAGAGCCGCACAGCTCCTGACTGAAGGCCTCTACGGATCTGACGCAGAGCAATGCAGAGCCCTGCAGAGGCCTGCAGCGCATCACCAAAAGCTTCACCAGATCCAATGCCAAGCAGTATATAGCGCCGCTGAGCCGCACAGCTCCTGACTGAAGGCCTCTACTGATCTGACGCAGAGCAATGCATAGCCCTGCAGAGGCCTGCAGCTCATCACCGAAAGCTTCACCAGATCCAATGCCAAGCAGTGCATAGCGCCGCGGAGCCGCACAGCTCCTGACTGAAGGCCTCTACGGATCTGACGCAGAGCAATGCAGAGCCCTGCCGAGGCCTGCAGCTCATCACCGAAAGCTTCACCAGATCCAATGCCAAGCAGTGCATAGCGCCGCAGAGCCGCACAGCTCCTGACTGAAGGCCTCTACGGATCTGACGCAGAGCAATGCAGAGCCCTGCAGAGGCCTGCAGCTCATCACCAAAAGCTTCACCAGATCCAATGCCAAGCAGTGCATAGCGCCGCAGACCCTCACAGCTCCTGACTGAAGGCCTCTACGGATCTGATGCAGAGCAATGCATAGCCCTGCAGAGGCCTGCAGCTCATCACCGAAAGCTTCACCAGATCCAATGCCAAGCAGTGCATAGCGCCGCAGAGCCGCACAGCTCCTGACTGAAGGCCTCTACGGATCTGATGCAGAGCAATGCAGAGCCCTGCAGAGGCCTGCAGCTCATCACCGAAAGCTTCACCAGATCCAATGCCAAGCAGTGCATAGCGCCGCAGAGCCGCACAGCTCCTGACTGAAGGCCTCTACGGATCTGACGCAGAGCAATGCAGAGCCCTGCAGAGGCCTGCAGCGCATCACCGAAAGCTTCACCAGATCCAATGCCAAGCAGTGCATAGCACCGCAGACCCTCACAGCTCCTGACTGAAGGCCTCTACGGATCTGATGCAGAGCAATGCAGAGCCCTGCCGAGGCCTGCAGCTCATCACCGAAAGCTTCACCAGATCCAATGCCAAGCAGTGCATAGCGCCGCAGAGCCGCACAGCTCCTGACTGAAGGCCTCTACGGATCTGACGCAGAGCAATGCAGAGCCCTGCCGAGGCCTGCAGCTCATCACCAAAAGCTTCACCAGATCCAATGCCAAGCAGTGCATAGCGCCGTGGAGCCGCACAGCTCCTGACTGAAGGCCTCTACGGATCTGACGCAGAGCAATGCAGAGCCCTGCAGAGGCCTGCAGCTCATCACCAAAAGCTTCACCAGATCCAATGCCAAGCAGTGCATAGCGCCGCAGAGCCGCACAGCTCCTGACTGAAGGCCTCTACTGATCTGACGCAGAGCAATGCAGAGCTCTGCAGTGGCCTGCAGCTCATCACCGAAAGCTTCACCAGATCCAATGCCAAGCAGTGCACAGCGCCGCAGAGCCGCACAGCTCCTGACTGAAGGCCTCTACGGATCTGACGCAGAGCAATGCAGAGCCCTGCAGAGGCCTGCGGCTCATCACCAAAAGCTTCACCAGATCCAATGCCAAGCAGTGCATAGCGCCGCAGAGCCGCACAGCTCCTGACTGAAGGCCTCTACGGATCTGATGCAGAGCAATGCAGAGCCCTGCCGAGGCCTGCAGCTCATCACCGAAAGCTTCACCAGATCCAATGCCAAGCAGTGCACAGCGCCGCAGAGCCGCACAGCTCCTGACTGAAGGCCTCTACGGATCTGACGCAGAGCAATGCAGAGCCCTGCCGAGGCCTGCAGCTCATCACCGAAAGCTTCACCAGATCCAATGCCAAGCAGTGCACAGCGCCGCAGAGCCGCACAGCCGCACAGCTCCTGACTGAAGGCCTCTACGGATCTGACGCAGAGCAATGCAGAGCCCTGCAGCTCATCACCGAAAGCTTCACCAGCTCCAATGCCAAGAAGTGCATAGCGCCGCAGAGCCGCACAGCTCCTGACTGAAGGCCTCTACGGATCTGATGCAGAGCAATGCAGAGCCCTGCAGAGGCCTGCAGCTCATCACCAAAAGCTTAACCAGATCCAATGCCAAGCAGTGCATAGCGCCGCAGAGCCGCACAGCTCCTGACTGAAGGCCTCTACGGATCTGACGCAGAGCAATGCAGAGCCCTGCAGAGGCCTGCAGCGCATCACCAAAAGCTTCACCAGATCCAATGCCAAGCAGTGCATAGCGCCGCAGAGCCGCACAGCTCCTGACTGAAGGCCTCTACGGATCTGACGCAGAGCAATGCAGAGCCCTGCCGAGGCCTGCAGCGCATCACCAAAAGCTTCCCCAGATCCAATGCCAAGCAGTGCATAGCGCCGCAGAGCCGCACAGCTCCTGACTGAAGGCCTCTACGGATCTGACGCAGAGCAATGCATAGCCCTGCAGAGGCCTGCAGCTCATCACCGAAAGCTTCACCAGATCCAATGCCAAGCAGTGCATAGCGCCGCGGAGCCGCACAGCTCCTGACTGAAGGCCTCTACGGATCTGACGCAGAGCAATGCAGAGCCCTGCCGAGGCCTGCAGCTCATCACCGAAAGCTTCACCAGATCCAATGCCAAGCAGTGCATAGCGCCACAGAGCCGCACAGCTCCTGACTGAAGGCCTCTACGGATCTGATGCAGAGCAATGCAGAGCCCTGCAGAGGCCTGCAGCTCATCACCGAAAGCTTCACCAGATCCAATGCCAAGCAGTGCATAGCGCCGCAGAGCCGCACAGCTCCTGACTGAAGGCCTCTACGGATCTGACGCAGAGCAATGCAGAGCTCTGCAGAGGCCTGCAGTGCATCACCAAAAGCTTCACCAGATCCAATGCCAAGCAGTGCATAGCGCCGCACAGCTCCTGACTGAAGGCCTCTACGGATCTGATGCAGAGCAATGCATAGCCCTGCCGAGGCCTGCAGCTCATCACCGAAAGCTTCACCAGATCCAATGCCAAGCAGTGCATAGCGCCGCAGAGCCGCACAGCTCCTGACTGAAGGCCTCTACGGATCTGACGCAGAGCAATGCAGAGCCCTGCCGAGGCCTGCAGCTCATCACCGAAAGCTTCACCAGATCCAATGCCAAGCAGTGCATAGCGCCGCAGAGCCGCACAGCTCCTGACTGAAGGCCTCTACGGATCTGACGCAGAGCAATGCAGAGCCCTGCCGAGGCCTGCAGCTCATCACCGAAAGCTTCACCAGATCCAATGCCAAGCAGTGCATAGCGCCGCAGAGCCGCACAGCTCCTGACTGAAGGCCTCTACGGATCTGATGCAGAGCAATGCAGAGCTCTGCAGAGGCCTGCAGCTCATCACCGAAAGCTTCACCAGATCCAATGCCAAGCAGTGCATAGCACCGCAGAGCCGCACAGCTCCTGACTGAAGGCCTCTACGGATCTGACGCAGAGCAATGCAGAGCCCTGCAGAGGCCTGCAGCTCATCACCGAAAGCTTCACCAGATCCAATGCCAAGCAGTGCACAGCGCCGCAGAGCCGCACAGCTCCTGACTGAAGGCCTCTACGGATCTGACGCAGAGCAATGCAGAGCCCTGCAGAGGCCTGCAGCGCATCACCAAAAGCTTAACCAGATCCAATGCCAAGCAGTGCATAGCGCCGCAGAGCCGCACAGCTCCTGACTGAAGGCCTCTACGGATCTGACGCAGAGCAATGCAGAGCCCTGCAGAGGCCTGCAGCTCATCACCGAAAGCTTCACCAGATCCAATGCCAAGCAGTGCATAGCGCCGCAGAGCCGCACAGCTCCTGACTGAAGGCCTCTACGGATCTGACGCAGAGCAATGCAGAGCCCTGCAGAGGCCTGCAGCTCATCACCGAAAGCTTCACCAGATCCAATGCCAAGCAGTGCACAGCGCCGCAGAGCCGCACAGCTCCTGACTAAAGGCCTCTACGGATCTGACGCAGAGCAATGCAGAGCCCTGCAGAGGCCTGCAGCTCATCACCGAAAGCTTCACCAGATCCAATGCCAAGCAGTGCATAGCGCCTCAGAGCCGCACAGCTCCTGACTGAAGGCCTCTACGGATCTGACGCAGAGCAATGCATAGCCCTGCAGAGGCCTGCAGCTCATCACCGAAAGCTTCACCAGATCCAATGCCAAGCAGTGCATAGCGCCGCAGAGCCGCACAGCTCCTGACTGAAGGCCTCTACGGATCTGATGCAGAGCAATGCAGAGCCCTGCAGAGGCCTGCAGCTCATCACCGAAAGCTTCACCAGATCCAATGCCAAGCAGTGCATAGCGCTGCAGAGCCGCACAGCTCCTGACTGAAGGCCTCTACGGATCTGACGCAGAGCAATGCAGAGCCCTGCCGAGGCCTGCAGCTCATCACCGAAAGCTTCACCAGATCCAATGCCAAGCAGTGCACAGCGCCGCAGAGCCGCACAGCTCCTGACTGAAGGCCTCTACGGATCTGACGCAGAGCAATGCAGAGCCCTGCAGAGGCCTGCTGCTCATCACCGAAAGCTTCACCAGATCCAATGCCAAGCAGTGCATAGCGCCGCAGAGCCACACAGCTCCTGACTGAAGGCCTCTACGGATCTGACGCAGAGCAATGCAGAGCCCTGCCGAGGCCTGCAGCTCATCACCGAAAGCTTCACCAGATCCAATGCCAAGCAGTGCATAGCGCCGCAGAGCCGCACAGCTCCTGACTGAAGGCCTCTACGGATCTGATGCAGAGCAATGCAGAGCCCTGCAGAGGCCTGCAGCTCATCACCGAAAGCTTCACCAGATCCAATGCCAAGCAGTGCATAGCGCCGCAGAGCTGCACAGCTCCTGACTGAAGGCCTCTACGGATCTGACGCAGAGCAATGCAGAGCCCTGCAGAGGCCTGCAGCTCATCACCAAAAGCTTCACCAGATCCAATGCCAAGCAGTGCATAGCGCCGCAGAGCCGCACAGCTCCTGACTGAAGGCCTCTACGGATCTGATGCAGAGCAATGCAGAGCCCTGCAGAGGCCTGCAGCTCATCACCAAAAGCTTCACCAGATCCAATGCCAAGCAGTGCATAGCGCCGCAGAGCCGCACAGCTCCTGACTGAAGGCCTCTACGGATCTGATGCAGAGCAATGCAGAGCTCTGCAGAGGCCTGCAGCGCATCACCGAAAGCTTCACCAGATCCAATGCCAAGCAGTGCATAGCGCCGCAGAGCCGCACAGCTCCTGACGGAAGGCCTCTACGGATCTGACGCAGAGCAATGCAGAGCCCTGCAGAGGCCTGCAGCTCATCACCGAAAGCTTCACCAGATCCAATGCCAAGCAGTGCATAGCGCCGCAGAGCCGCACAGCTCCTGACTGAAGGCCTCTACGGATCTGACGCAGAGCAATGCAGAGCCCTGCAGAGGCCTGCAGCGCATCACCAAAAGCTTCACCAGATCCAATGCCAAGCAGTGCATAGCGCCGCAGAGCCGCACAGCTCCTGACTGAAGGCCTCTACGGATCTGACGCAGAGCAATGCAGAGCCCTGCCGAGGCCTGCAGCTCATCACCGAAAGCTTCACCAGATCCAATGCCAAGCAGTGCATAGCGCCGCAGAGCCACACAGCTCCTGACTGAAGGCCTCTACGGATCTGACGCAGAGCAATGCAGAGCCCTGCAGAGGCCTGCAGCTCATCACCAAAAGCTTCACCAGATCCAATGCCAAGCAGTGCATAGCGCCGCAGACCCTCACAGCTCCTGACTGAAGGCCTCTACGGATCTGGTGCAGAGCAATGCAGAGCCCTGCCGAGGCCTGCAGCTCATCACCAAAAGCTTCACCAGATCCAATGCCAAGCAGTGCATAGCGCCGCAGAGCCGCACAGCTCCTGACTGAAGGCCTCTACTGATCTGACGCAGAGCAATGCAGTGCTCTGCAGAGGCCTGCAGCTCATCACCGAAAGCTTCACCAGATCCAATGCCAAGCAGTGCATAGCGCCGCAGAGCCGCACAGCTCCTGACTGAAGGCCTCTACGGATCTGATGCAGAGCAATGCAGAGCCCTGCAGAGGCCTGGTGCTCATCACCGAAAGCTTCACCAGATCCAATGCCAAGCAGTGCATAGCGCCGCAGACCCTCACAGCTCCTGACTGAAGGCCTCTACGGATCTGATGCAGAGCAATGCAGAGCTCTGCAGAGGCCTGAAGCGCATCACCAAAAGCTTCACCAGATCCAATGCCAAGCAGTGCATAGCGCCGCAGAGCCGCACAGCTCCTGACTGAAGGCCTCTACGGATCTGATGCAGAGCAATGCAGAGCCCTGCAGAGGCCTGCAGCTCATCACCGAAAGCTTCACCAGATCCAATGCCAAGCAGTGCATAGCGCCGCAGAGCCGCACAGCTCCTGACTGAAGGCCTCTACGGATCTGACGCAGAGCAATGCAGAGCCCTGCAGAGGCCTGCAGCTCATCACCGAAAGCTTCACCAGATCCAATGCCAAGCAGTGCATAGCGCCGCGGAGCCGCACAGCTCCTGACTGAAGGCCTCTACGGATCTGACGCAGAGCAATGCAGAGCCCTGCAGAGGCCTGCAGCTCATCACCGAAAGCTTCACCAGATCCAATGCCAAGCAGTGCATAGCGCCGCAGAGCCGCACAGCTTCTATGTCACATCGCCCTCGTATTGAAGTCAGAATGTTACCTTCCAGGGGAAAGACCGCGGCCCTGGATCTGTCCTGCGCTCCATCGCTGTTGGCCCGAACTTGTGACTTTGTCCTGGTCCGGCGTTACAAGATACCCACAATTAGTGCGTCACGGTTTACACCCTTTTGCACTATATTTAACCTTAAATTTTAAAATTCATAACGCTGGTTCTACTGGTCGGATTTTGTATTTTTGATGTGCTTTTATCTATTAACATTGACTGTATGTTTCTACATTGGTTTGGGGGTTTACTTGAGTCGTATTTTCAATTCATTGCTGTTTGAGTGCTGCATAAGTTCTTTACACATCGACTCTACGTTAAGCCTGATGGCTCGTGCCAAGCACCAGAGGGTTCAGCACAGGTTGACTTAGTTACTTTTGTGGTTCACCCTGACAGGGATTGGGATTATTGTTTGAGTGGGGTCTCACTCCGCTCAACTAATGCTCCAATGTCTTCAAAAGACCTTTTACAAAACACTGACTATAGAATTACAGGGGAACATGTTTACAAATATTTGTGGAAACAAGTACACTTTAAAGTACTCTGGGCCGCATTGTCTACACTGAGTGGGATAGGAGACAGTTGGGTTGGGGCGTTTATGTCTCTCCCAAGGGTATTTTAAATAAAAAGGTATGCTAAACTGTGGAGGTTATTAAAGCACGCGGGCTCTCAAAACACAGGCCCTACCTAATCCCAGCAAGGTGACTTTTACAGATTCTTTTTCCTGAGATGGGCAGTCAGGGGAGGGGATGGGGGGTCCTAAGTAATCTGTAGGAAACCTTGTGGTGAACAATACCTTAGAGAATGGTGCAGAATCAAAGGCAAAACTGGACAGGATTTAAAAGAGAACTTTGCAATGCTGGTTTGGGATGTTTAGAATTCTCTTCCAAAGAATTGTTCAGAAAATGTTAAAAGGAATAACGCATCTTAAAGCAAACATGGCCAATAGTGATGGTTAAAACTGGATAAGACTTAGAGACAATTTTTTCAGTAACGTTCAAGGACCCTGGAAAATACCATTGATGAAAAGTGGATACTACGTTAAGGCAACTGCAGGCAGTTGCTTAAGAGCACTACCAGAGGATGCCACAAGAGGGTGTCCGAGTGTAACAAATGGCATTAAAATAGCCTTGATGATTTGGAGCCGAAGCACCCAAATGACAAAATGTAACTGCGCCTAGGGTTCTGAAAATCTTTTACCAACGCAAACTCCTTAGAAGTTGTATTCCTAATGATGGGGCTTGTTTAAGGCTCCAAATAGTAGCACATTCTTAAACATGCCGCCTGCTCCACACAGCATAACCTCTTTTCATAGCAGATCTAAGCTTTGCTCTCCCCTATGTTGCTGCTCAGTTCTGCTACAAGCCCATGAGTTTTGAATTTTCTACATAATATATGTCCAAATGTAGCCACATGCACTAATATCCTATAGTTCCTACTAAATGTTGAATACTACCCTTGAGTTGTTGTCGTCAGTCAACCAAAAGTCTCCCTTAGTGACCCGCTGCCACCCATGTCCCGAACACCAAAGCTGCCTGGATGTGACTTCGCCTCATGCCACCTTCTCCCACCTCCTGACTTCTCATCTCACTCTCGCGGCTTCTGTTTCATCCCTGCTGTCTTCCTCTGGTCTGTTTTCATTTATTTCTCTCAAGCCTCTATTCTCCCTTTTTGCCTATTTACTCTGGGTCAAACTTTGACGATCAAATCGAAGACCTCCCAGTTCATCACCGGCGCAAGTTGATTATTGACACCCACTAAGGCCTCATCCTCGTTAAAACAATTTTACCCAAACTTGGTCAGTAACACTCCCTTACATGTATTTCATTCAAAAACATATTATGCAAAGGACACACTTACAAGTATTATAATTTTTCCTTCATAGTTTCTAAGACTATGGTTCAGCCACACAAGATACTACTACATTTAAGTTGTTTCAACAGCAGCACATTGCACTATTTTATGTCAGAATTAGGCACTTGTCCAGACAATTCATTTAACAAACAGTAGATCTGGTCTAAAGACAATGTTAGCGTCCTCACCAGCTTCATAAAAAATAAACAATACGTGCATAGATGCAAACATAGAGACACTTTGGGTCAGCCCTCTTCATCCATTGGTCTATTCAACTGTCATTTACATTTCACTTCCGCCCACCACAGCTTACTGCACTGGACAATGGGTCAGCCCACTTTAGCCTCTGGCTGTCATACACTGTGAGTGAGGGCATTTTTCCTGCTCACATGTTCATATCCATCTAAAATGAAATGCACTTTAAGTGCCATGGCTGCCAGTTCTTTATATTTCCCATTCGTTATCCTTCTTTTAATGTTTTAGTCAATCTTGTGTCTTTTATCTTTGTCTTCAGGTTGCAGTAGTTAAAAGCCAAAAGGTTGCTGTGATGTGCAATGAAAGGAAAAAAGGCTTCTGTGAATGACCCCCAGGAAACACCCATGCTATTTTATTAAAATTACATGAGATGGTTAATGTTTTTTTTATTAAGATTTCTATTGCATGCATTTGGCAGCATCATTGTTTTTTTTTCTTGTTTTGCTTTTTTCCCTCTTTTTATTTCTGTAAGATATACGTGCCATAAAAAAAACTAACACACACCAACTTGCCAACCGATACAGTTTGACTTCGCCAATGCTTGTTCTTTTGTTGGATTAAAAAGTGAGCACTTTATGCCAACATCAGCAGTTAAAAATAAAAGATCAGTCTTTGGTATGTCAAATAGCTTCAAAAGAATTCAGGAAACATGGACTTACTGTAACAGTACATTTCTCTCAAAGTCTCCTGAAGGGTGCCCCAGCTGAATAGCGAAATTATTCTGTGTGTGTCTGTGTGTGTGCACGCGTGTGCAGGGTTCTTAATATCTATGCAGAGATACACAGACACACAGCATGATGAAGTGCTCTTTTACCATGAAAACTTGCAAATTCTTGCATCTGTTAAGTGAGTAACGCCTTTGGCTTGTCAGTATCTGTACGTAGGGAACCTCCTAAGCAAATCTGGAATCCTTTACCATCTCTATGCGGATGACACCCAAATCTACCTCAAGGTGTCTTCCTCACAAGATCTCTCTCTACTCAACTCTACTCTCGACGCTATTCACAACTGGATGTTAGTTCATCAAATCATTCTTAATCCCTCCAAAACTGAATTCCTCCTCCTATCTACCTCTCTCTCCCCGCCTCCTGTTCAATCCTGGATGGACCAGCTGAATTTACTCAACAGTAAACCCATCATTGTCGACTGCGCTATATCCCTAGGTGTCATACTTGAAAAAAGACTCAACCTAATCTCACACATCAACTCTATTGCCAAGAACGCACGTTATCAGCTGCACCTTCTGTGGGGGATTCGTAGGTTCTTCCCGGAGAAAGACCTAAAAACCTTTGTCCAATCGCTAGTTCTCTCTAGACTGGATTATTGTAACTCTCTTCTGACTGGCCTACCCAAATCTCACCTCTCCCCCCTCAAATCCGTCCTCAATTCAGCAGCTCGCTTCATTTCAGGGTCCAAACGAAGTGACCACATCACTCCTATCCTGTCTTCTCTCCAATGGCTTCCCATCGAGGCAAGAGCTATTTACGAAACGGCCTGCATCACCCACAAAGCCTTGCACACTTCCTCCCCTCGCTACCTGGCGAATAAACTGACATTTTCTGGAGGCTCCAGACCTTCTCGGAATGCGGAAAAGCTTCTGCTTGAGCCCCCCTCCTTCAAAAGGGAAAAATCGATGGCTCAATCGTTCTCCGGTAATGCGGTGAGAATCTGGAACTCGCTTCCTCCATTGGTCTGTGCCACCACCTCCATCCGGATCTTCAAAGCTGACCTCAAAACTCTTCTATTCCAAAGACACTTTCAGAACTAATTCCTTCATTCTCAGACCCCGCCAGGAAGTTTGTTAGTCATTGTAAATTGCTGTGTTTGATATTGTGTTCTTGCCTTCTATGTTTTTCCCAACCTCCTCTTGCCTGCTGTGTTTGATACTGTGTCCTGGATTTTTGTAACGTTCTTTTTTGTAACATTTCTCTCATGTAACGTAACTGGTTCTATTGTACAGCGCTCTGACACCTTCGGGTAAAGTCCGCGCTTTATAAAAATGCATTAAATAAATAAAAATACGTTGTTGCTGTTTGTATATTGTATTGTACCATTTTTATGGCATTTCTTTTCTGCCGCTAGGTGGGGTGCTGAAGCGCTTGTCTACGTGGGCATCATGCCACACTGTGAAGGGTGAGTGGTTGGAAGGATGTTGCCTTTGTTTCGATACTATGTGGAAAGCATTTCCATGTTGCGCGTGATGACCACGATGCGGTTAGTTGCGCGTGATGACCACGAGATGCGGTTAGTTGCGCGTGATGACCACGCGATGCGGTTAGTTGCGCCTGATGACCACGAGATGCTGTCATTGTGTTATGGACGCAGCTCTTCCCAATGTGATGCGTGAAGGCGCGTGCGAGACAGGCGCACAGCGTATGGTTGTTTAGCTGGCAGCTTTAAGCAGCTCTTTGGTATTTCATATGATGCCAGGTGTGCCCATTCCTTGGTTTTAGTTCTTATTCATGGTCATGAGAAAGGGTAGGTGGGAGGGAGAGGCGGTCAAGAGATCTGCTGGGATGGACTTCGTTACCACCACCCCTTACATTAAGGATGTTGTGAGATGTCGGCTCATCGCATGGAGTTCGGTGACCTACAGTGTGGGACTGAGTTAAGCTAGAGCCCTCCTGCGGCCGGTGCTGTGTGGCAGCTCTCCCTGGTTATTCCATGCTGCTTCGGAGGGTGGTGGGTGGTTTGTTGCTGTGGACTGGTACAGTACTGGGTGATGAACATGATATGAAGCGGTGCTGTCTTATGTGAGTGCATTTGAGCCAAGCAGTGTAAGGGAATTATTATTATACAACCTCTTTGAACTACAAATGGTGTTAGTAAGGCTATATATTGGCTGGACTGTAGGCTGCGGAGTGTACGTGAAGGGGCATTTATTGATCGGGTCTATCTCAGGTGTTTTGGATGGTGTGGACAGAGCGGTGAAGTTTCCTTTTTGTTACTTGTGGGTTTTCCTCCTTCCAAACACTGTTGTAACTGAATTGAACGTGACTGGGAGTCAGGTCTGAAATGCCCCTCACAAATGCACCCCTAAAATTCAGGACTTTAATCCACTTGCAGGTGCAGCGCATCTCTTCAATCAACTCATTTCAGCCCTGAGGAAGAGGGCACACTGTTTAAATGCGGACATTTCTGCAGGAATACTTACGATAATGTGCAGTAGCACAATTTTCTGTTTTTCTTATGTTGATCTTTGTGAAACAAATATTATAGATAAAGGGTGAGTTTGCCTCTCCCAAAGCCTTGCACTTTTATTGTTTATTGCATTGCTTATGGGATGGTGCAGCTATCTTGAAAATAGAGATGTTTTCACCTCTCTTCTGAGCTGTCAAAGGCCTAGAACTGACTCCTCTCAAACCCCCAGGCAGCCCCCCTTTCTGTGCAGAGGCCCTGAACTCAGGGGTAGGGAGGGGACTCGCTTGTTTGAACGTAAGTATATGACTTTATAAGGTTGTGCCCCCCTTCTAGGGTGGTGCCAACATAAATCCGTAGCAGAACCATATAAAATACCCAAAAATATTGGAACCTTTGAGCTACCTTAATCTGGCAGAAAAGCAAACCTTTTGCTGGACATAGGAGGATTTTCCTACAGGCTACACTACACGCTACAGGCTTAATCAATGGCACGCATGTGCATACATTCGTACTTGACAGACCTGCTAACCGCCAAAAACACACTCACCGTGTGAGAGGAGGGGGCCAGGAGGGGGCATGGCCCGGGGAGAGAGCGTGATCTTGAGCCATTACTTCCACAGCCATGAAGGTACTTCTGAGTGGGCGTGGTCATCGAGAAGGGCAGGGCTTAGTGCAGGTCACTGCCCTTGAGCCGCTCTAACACCCTACAAAACAACCATTTGCAATGGAATAGGTCTCGCATTCACGCAAGTTTGAGCTATTGGCATAGTATTATGCTTTGGGTTTTAAAACATAAATAAAATGCATTGTCATTTACAATTGAAATAGCTTAAACTCTCCCAAATGCGAGATCTAGTGCATTGCAATAAAGGGCCTTCTCGGTCGCTTATTAGATTGTAAATTTCAGAGGAAGAGACCGGCTTTAAAGTAGTGTTAAATAGTGCAGTGAAGAAGATGTTTAAGTGTTGTAAATTACACAGACACAAAGTGTGAAGTGAGAGTTACATATGATCTGGGCTATAAACACTAACAATGCACTCCAACAGCTTTCGCTCAGTAATTACACTGTTGCGGCTCAGGAGATAGAGCCGGGGGGGGGGGGGGGAGTGTGCTATATCCTGCCCTCTCCGTGATTTGAGTGTGCAGTGTGGCACTGCGTAATGTCAATGCTATTTTTGGCCTAATAAAAAACACCCCAGCAGTAGTAGGGCCCTAGCTTTACCTCCTAGTGCAGGACGGGCTGTGCTTTATGTCAGGCATGGAGGGAAGGAGGGATGGTCTCAGCTGCAGCTCTGGCCTTGTACAGTGCCCCTGCTATGGCTAGTGAGCGAGAGGCGCTGAGCTGGTGGTATTGGTATTGGTATTGGTGGTGGTGGTATTGGTATTGGTATTGGTGGTGGTATTGGTATTGGTGGTATTTGTAGTGGTGGTGTTGGTGGTGCTGGTATTGGTGGTGGTATTGGTGGTGGTATTGGTGGTGGTATTGGCGGTGCTGGTATTGGTGTATTGGTGGTGGTATTGGTGGTGGTTTTGGTGGTATTGGTGGTGGTATTGGTGGTGGTGGCATTGGTGGTATTGGTGGTGGTGATATTGGTGGTGGTATTGGTGGTGGTGGTGGTAATGGTGGCAGTGGTATTGGTGGTGGTAGTGGTGCTGGTATTGGTATTGGTGGTGGTATTGGTACTATTGGTGGTGGTATTTTGGTGGTGGTGGTATTGGTGGTGGTGGTATTGGCGGTGGTTGTATTGATGGTGGTATTGATGGTAGTGGTATTGGTGGTTGTGGTGGTATTGGTGGTGGTATTGGTGGTAATAGTTGTGGTGGTATTGGTGGTGGTGGTATTGGTGGTGATATTGGTGGTGGTGGTGGTATTGGTGGTGGT
This sequence comes from Triturus cristatus, assembly GCF_964204655.1. Classification (NCBI taxonomy): domain Eukaryota; kingdom Metazoa; phylum Chordata; class Amphibia; order Caudata; family Salamandridae; genus Triturus; species Triturus cristatus. The sequence continues at coordinate 48,737,091 of NC_140589.1, forward strand.
ATTAGTGATGTTATTAGTGGTGGTATTGGTGCTGGTATTGGTGGTGATTGTGGTATTGGTGGTGGTATTGGTGGGGGTGGTTTTGATGGTGGTATTGGTGCTAGTGATATTGGTGGAATTGGTGGTGGTGGTATTGGTGGAGGTGGTGGTATTGATGGGGATGGTATTGGTGGTGGTATTGGTTGTGATATTGATGGTGGTGGTATTGATAGTGTTGGTGGTGGTATTGGTGGTGGTATTAGTGGTCATGGTATTTGTGGTATTGGTGGTGGTGGTAGTGATAGTGGTATTGGTGGTGGTAGTGGTATTGGTGGTGGTGGTGGTGTTGGTGGCGGTGGTATTGGTAGTGGTGGTATTGGCGGTGGTGGTGGTGGTATTGGTGGTGGTATTGGTGGTAATGGTGGCGGTGGTATTGGTGGAGGTGGTGGTATTGATGGTGGTGGTATAGGTGGTGGGGGTATTGGTTTTATTGGTGGTGGTGGTATTGGTGGAGGTGGTGTTGTTAATAAAACAGGTTTTGAAAACAACTCATCAGGTGGCTTTAGTACAGATGACATCTAACATAGATGTGCTGTTGTCAGCTTCAGTCCATTAGCACAGGATTATGTGCTACCTGGAATTCACATGCCTTAATTTGCTAATCGTTTCTAAATACATTTTACTTGGGGGGTGGGTTGAAACAGACACGAGATAATGCTGGGTTAAAGTGATTGAAAGTGGTCGCCGTGTTATGGGGACGGCCATGCTGCTTAAAAAGACACAAGCGGTTTCAGCATGTTCGGCCGGCAGTAAGGGAAACTCAATAAAGTAAATAGTGCTTACAGACTAAATAACAGGTCCCGTGTAACAACTTAAGTAAAAGGGCCAGTCACCATGGGAGGGTACAAATTAAGTCAAGGCCATACTAAGGAGGGACTAGCAAGACTATTAACGATTCCGAAGGCACCATTTACTAAAGACAGTGACACAAGCCAATTACAAATATGGGAGGAGAGTGGGCGTGGCTTGTCTCCCATATTCCACTACAGCAGTCTCGCAGGGCGAGCAGCGCAAGTGCGCTGCCGCTAGGCTTGACCTACAAAACAGAGGCTTGAAATGCTGCCACTGATGTCCTGGGAGTTCACAAAACCCAGATGGACATTAGCTGTGCTCAGCTTCCACAATGTGAGTTGGAGATGACCTCTGTGGGGGTTTTACACCTCACATTGTCTGTGTGATATTGGATCCTCACGGTGTGAACGGAGCTGACATTGCGTGACACACAGTGGTTGGTCTGACACATGCATAGCACAAAATCATGAAATGATTCTTGTAATGAAGGAAACCCATTCCAAGATGTCCTCTGATGCGCATGCGTGCGTCGTGACTCATGCAGCACTAAAAATGGCAGGATTGTTTTTATTTTACCATTCTAACATGGAGGATGGTCATGTTAGAATAGTAAAAGAAAATGTTACAAAAAATGAAACACAAGAAAACGAAGAGAGTGCCTGGCAACGCTAGACACTCGTAGAAAAATATGGGAAACAGGATGAGGACTGGGAGCATCGGGGAGCGAGGGCAATGAATAAATTAAGTTTGGTACAAATGAGAGTGTCATAAAGTGGTGAGACAGAGTCCAGTCCAGGATCAGAGCTGCTGGTGCTTCTATGGGCCAAGAGAATACTGAGTTCATCGCAAGGAGGGGAGGGGGGTTACCCAAGAGAAGTGTAGGACTAGGAGGGTGGGAGATTTTGGGAAAATAAAGGAAAGAAATATAGTTGAATTTAAAACAACAGATAGCTTGAAAGAGATGTTAGAGAGGAGAGGTATCAAAGAAGTGCAGAGTAAACCGGGGTGAGAGGACCAAGAGTGATAGAAAATGTTGAGTTAGAAGTGTATACAATGTCAGATGCTGCTGGGCTACATGATGGTGGACAAGTTTCCGTTTTACATTAAAAAACTGCAAGTGAGGGCAAAGAACTGAAGCCCTAATTCAGATCTAGGCAGATGGGTTACTCCGTCACATCCTATGGGATTTATATTTCGGAGGACAGGATATCCATCACCGTTGTGACGGAGTAACGCGTCCAACAAGATCTAAATCATGCCCTGGGACTAGAGTCACTGCACGCTTGTTAACAAGTGACCGTTCATCTATAGTCCTAGCACAACCAACCAAGGAATCCCAGTGTGAAAAGTTTTGCAAGTTTCAAAACACTCAATCAGATCATCGATATCTAGAGCAAGCGCTGAAGATCACGAGTTGCACGGTACTGGCGGGGGTGCTACATTTGAATGCAAAGTTTTCATTACCGTACAGTGACTTTGTACCAATCCGGTGCAATTGTGAGTAGAATCACATGGGAAGGGGAATTACAGAGTGAAACCACGTCTACCTGTTAAAACAACACACAATTTCATCTTGCTGTTTGCAGATGGTAAATGTATGTGGGGCTTGTGTGGGAGGTGGTGTTGTAGGGAGGAGGATGTGGGGATTAGGGTAGGAAAGCAGCAGATAAGGTGTGGCTGGGGGAGCACTGAATGCCTCTCCACCAGAGGGAAAAAACATCAGTAGACGAGGCTTGGGTGCTCCTGCGTCCAAAGCCTCATGCAATGTTACTGGGCAGAATTATCACCTGGTAAAATAGAGTCTGGTGTCCAACACCCGGGAAAACCAGATGCTGGAACACTAGCTCACTCATGATCAGGCAGAGCTTAACTCCATATTATACTTCCACTCCACTTGACTCCTAATCACGGTATTCATTCCGGCTGTGCGAGTGTCAATAGCGTTTCAATCATATAATGGTTTTTAAGGTCAGCATCAGGACATAGCACATTGCAAATACACTGTAAACTGAGGATGTGTTGCGGGGATTCTGCTCATGCACAGAACTATGCACAGGAAACCAGGACCTCAGTGAATTGTGGTGTACCAAAAAACTCACCTCAGTACCCAGAACCCCTATCCGACTAGCATCAGTGTCTCATTCGTTCTCCGTATCATCTCAAAGCTACGAATGATTAGACAACCCAGAACAAGCGACTTAGAGTACTCTCAGGAATGGTGGGAATCAGAAACACCTTTTCGTTATTATTCTGATATCAGTCCACAACAAGAGTAATCAGAGACACGGAAAAGTTTAAAAAGTTTATTTTTAACTACGTGCTCTAAGGTGCACGTAGTTTGGCTAACATAAGCAGACAAATGATTAGAAATAAAACCATCAGCATTGTTACAATTCCATGGAAAATGAAGGGAGAAATCATATTAAAAATGATAGTGGAAAACAGGTCCTATAATACCTTGTGAACCACCCTCCCTTCGCTAGTAAGCTAGTTTTATAAACTAATAGCAGGTCTCTTGGTTTGAATGGGGAACCCCATACCTCAAAGATCAGCTTAGGTGAATCACATCACAGGATCAGCTCTGCTCTCTGTGTCTGGAAAGGTTTTCTCCAAGTGCCTGAATCATGCATGCATATGCAATATTAAAGGCACCCGAGTTTCAGATATTTGCAGCTGTGTGCTTGTTGTGTCTAGAGCGTGGGCCGATCAACTTGAATTCTACAGCATACATTGTTATTTGACCTAGACGGCTTCTGCACACAGTGTTCAGACTAAGGTCTCGGTGCACGTCTGGGGATGTGAACAACAGACCGTTCTCATGTGAAGAAAAAGCAAGCAAGCAGTTTTACTTGTAATAACAGCTACCTGTAGTGTCGTGTGCAAAAGCAGTAAAGTGGCAAGATGGCGTTTAACTTCTAAAGCGCTTATGCTAACATAGCAATATGTGCACATAAAACCCTGTCTCCATTACAGATGCGTTCAAACAAAACAAAGATTGCTGAGAGGTGGCAGTGGGAAGAACTACAAGGTATATGACTGTGGGCTCCAGAGCAAGATGACAACAAAATGTCTAATTTTCAGTGGTCCAATGTATTACCATTATGTAGCGAACTGTGAAGTACTGGAGTGAGTGTCATGGTTGCACGCAGCAGTGTTGGTTAATGATAAGAAATGCAGGTGCCAGGAATAATGACAAAACAAAGTTTACTTTAAATGTCTTAAGATTTTGTTTTTACTCTATCGTTGATGCTTTTAAAATTGTGCAATTAGCTCTCGATGTGTATGCACTTAATAAAAAATAAAACAAAGTTCAAATCCATGACAATTATTTAAGCACCCAACTCCTTTACCAAAATATGGGGTAGGCAGTGTCATTTATGTATGAAAAAGTTTCTTTTGGAAGTTTGCCTAAAGGTTTATAATAAAATAAGATTACAAATCTTGCTATTCTGAGTGCCTTTGTAGGGTAACCATCTGCTCCTTGCACTTTATTGAAGTACTTTTCCTCCTTTTGACACTGTGTGGAGGGAAAGCAATCCTCCAAGTGAAATGGTTCCTGCAGGGTCATATCAAAAGTACCTGCAGGATAAACCCTACCGTGCAACAAAAATCCCTATATGATCAATCTCTGATGTCCATGGCTGTAGATTCACGCGGTGATGGTGAGATAACGACGGTACTGCGTTGGATCTAACCATTTGCAAAGCTTTAAAATTATTATTACTAAAATGAAATTAGGGCGAGAACTCACTTCTGGATGAGAGCGCGAACCATCTACTTCCTGGGGACCAGTTCCTTATAGTGGAGGCGACCAACATTTTCAGGTCTTGTACTTGGTCTGCAAAAATCAAGGCTTAGTCATCTGACTTTGTTATAATCCAAGTCATGCAGAACCGTCCATCCACTCTGTAGAGAGTGTGACAGCGGATTCAGGAAGTAGGTCTCTCAGAAGCCAGAAGGTCCTGAAACTATGACCTAAACTTATTGACTTTAGGTAGTTTCCTTTGATATGACCTGCTGTTTCCAAAGCAACCCATCCATAAACACTGAAGAGCCACTACCCTCGTGTAATGCAAGGGCTGCCTTGTGTTTTATAGAAGGGTTTGATGAATTCTCCACAATGAAGCTTTCATTAAGTGAAGGTTGGATCCCGTGTTCCTCCTTCTGAGAATCATCATCCTTTTCAAGGAAGGAAAGCGGTCTCGCGGACTTCTTACACAATGCCATAATGACTCATCCACAAAAGGGCACCAATCGAAAATGTAGTCAATCGCTCTTAATTCCTCATCGACTTTTTTGCTCGTTGCTGTCTACGTCATGTATTAAAAGGATGCATTGCTTGTGTTGCCCACCTGATTTCAGATCAAGTTTAGTTCAGAGAGAGGCACTTGCAGTCCACATGAGAAGGAGCAGATAATGGCTTCAGAGTAGCTTAACATACCTTTTCGTCACATAATGAAATGTTTCCTCTTCAGACAGGAGTGGATCCCATGTAAGGGCTGTGCGCGTCACTCTGTGGATGGCGAGGACCTCTTCACCATGAGGGGAGTGGGGCGAGACAGACAACACCACCACTCTTAGAGCTGAGAGGACATTTACATCTCCCTGTTATCATAGGGCAGGAGGCACTTTCACATGGAGGGGTCGCTCTGAGTCTGCGCTTAATTTAAGAATCATTGAGAACCTGCTGGTAATCCGACAGAGCTTAAAACTACGCAGAACTTTTCTGTTTGTGGTTCGCCCTCACAGTATGTTTTATATATTCCAAAATCACCCAATTATTGATGCCACATTTGTTCATATGGCCTAAAACACTGTTTTTTGTCAATACTGTTGTATACAGATTAGTGAAATTGCTTCGTGCAAGGAGCCTGGAGTGCAAAAGGCCTCAGTTTTGGAATCCTCGCCTCATGATGATGCTTACAGTTCACAGTGCACACAGGCCTGTGGACTGCAGCTCCTCGTGATTGCAGTTCACAGTGCACACAGGCCTGTGGACTGCAGCTCCTCGTGATTGCAGTTCACAGTGCAAACACAACGGTGGACTGCGGCTCCTCATGATAACAGTTCACAGTGCAAACACAACGGTGGACTGCGGCTCCTCATGATAACAGTTCACAGTGCAAACACAACGGTGGACTGCGGCTCCTCATGATAACAGTTCACAGTGCAAACACAACGGTGGACTGCGGCTCCTCATGATTACAGTTCACAGTGCAAACACAACGGTGGACTGCGGCTCCTCATGATAACAGTTCACAGTGCAAACACAACGGTGGACTGCGGCTCCTCATGATTACAGTTCACAGTGCAAACACAATGGTGGACTGCGGCTCCTCATGATTACAGTTCACAGTGCAAACACAATGGTGGACTGCGGCTCCTCATGATTACAGTTCACAGTGCAAACACAATGGTGGACTGCGGCTCCTCATGATTACAGTTCACAGTGCAAACACAATGGTGGACTGCGGCTCCTCATGATTACAGTTCACAGTGCAAACACAACGGTGGACTGCGGCTCCTCATGATTACAGTTCACAGTGCAAACACAACGGTGGACTGCGGCTCCTCATGATAACAGTTCACAGTGCAAACACAACGGTGGACTGCGGCTCCTCATGATTACAGTTCACAGTACAAACACAATGGTGGACTGCGGCTCCTCATGATTACAGTTCACAGTGCAAACACAATGGTGGACTGCGGCTCCTCATGATTACAGTTCACAGTGCAAACACAATGGTGGACTGCGGCTCCTCATGATTACAGTTCACAGTGCAAACACAATGGTGGACTGCGGCTCCTCATGATTACAGTTCACAGTGCAAACACAACGGTGGACTGCGGCTCCTCATGATTACAGTTCACAGTGCAAACACAACGGTGGACTGCGGCTCCTCATGATTACAGTTCGCAGTGCAAACACAACGGTGGACTGCGGCTCCTCATGATTACAGTTCACAGTGCAAACACAACGGTGGACTGCGGCTCCTCATGATTACTGTTCACAGTGCAAACACACCCGTGTACTTCGGCTCCTTGTGATTACAGTTAACAGTGCATACAGGCCTGTGGACTGCAGCTCCTCGTGATTACAGTTCACAGTGCAAACACACCTGTGGACTGCAGCTCCTTGTGATTACAGTTCACAGTCCAAACACACCTTTGGACGGCGGCTCCTTGTGATTACAGTTCACAGTGCAAACACACCTGTGGACTGCAGCTCCTCGTGATTACAGTTTGCAGTGCAAACACACCTATGGACTGCGGCTCATTGTAATTACAGTTCACAGTGAATACAGGCCTGTGGACTGCAGATCCTCATGATTACAGTTCACAGTGCAAACACACCTGTGGACTGCAGCTCCTCGTGATTACAGTATACAGTGAATACAGGCCTGTGGACTGCAGGTCCTCATGATTACAGTTCACAGTGCAAACACACCTGTGGACTTCCATCTCCTCGTGATTACAGTTCACAGTGCAAACACACCTGTGGACTTCATCTCCTCGTGATTACAGTTCACAGTGCAAACACACCTATGGACTCCAGCTCCTTGTGATTACAGTTCACAGTGCAAACACACCTGTGGACTGCAGGTCCTTGTGATTACAGTATACAGTGCATACAGGCCTGTGGACTGCAGCTCCCTGTGGACTGCAGCTCCTTGTGATTACAGTTCACAGTGCAAACACACCTGTGGACTTCATCTCCTCGTGATTACAGTTCACAGTGCAAACACACCTATGGACTCCAGCTCCTTGTGATTACAGTTCACAGTGCAAACACACCTATGGACTGCAGGTCCTCGTGATTACAGTTCACAGTGCAAACACACTTATGGTCTGCAGCTCCATGTGATTACAGTTCACAGTGCAAACACACCTTTGGACTGCGGCTCATTGTGATTACAGTTCACAGTGCAAACAAACCTGTGGACTCCAGCTCCTTGTGATTACAGTTCACAGTGCAAACACACCTGTGGACTGCAGGTCCTTGTGATTACAGTATACAGTGCATACAGGCCTGTGGACTGCAGCTCCCTGTGGACTGCAGCTCCTTGTGATTACAGTTCACAGTGCATACAGGCCTGTGGACTGCAGCTCACTGTGGACTGCAGCTCCTTGTGATTACAGTTCACAGAGCATACAGGCCTGTGGACTGCAGCTCCTTGTGATTACAGTTCACAGTGCAAACACACCTGTGGACTGTAGCTCCTCGTGATTACAGTTCACAGTCCAAACACACCTTTGGACGGCGGCTCCTCGTGATTACAGTTCACAGTGCATACATTCTTGTGGACTGCAGCTCCTTGTGATTACAGTTCACAGTGCAAACACACCTTTGGACGGCGGCTCCTCGTGATTACAGTTCACAGTGCAAACATACCTTTGGACGGCGGCTCCTCGTGATTACAGTTCACAGTGCATACAGGCTTGTGGACTGCAGCTTCTTGTGATTACAGTTCACAGGCTTGTGGACTGCAGCTCCTCGTGATTACAGTTCACAGTGCAAACACACCTTTGGACGGCGGCTCCTCGTGATTACAGTACACAGTGCAAACACACCTTTGGACGGCGGCTCATCGTGATTACAGTTCACAGTGCATACAGGCCTGTGGACTGCAGCTCCTCGTGATTACAGTTCACAGTGCAAACACACCTTTGGACGGCGGTTCCTCGTGATTACAGTTCACAGTGCATACAGGCCTGTGGACTGCAGCTCCTTGGGATTTCAGTTCACAGTGCAAACACACCTTTGGACTGCGGCTCCTCGTGATTACAGTTCACAGTGCAAACACACCTTTGGACGGCGGCTCCTCGTGATTACAGTTCACAGTGCAAACACACCTTTGGACTGCGGCTCCTCGTGATTACAGTTCACAGTGCAAACACACCTTTGGACGGCGGCTCCTCGTGATTACAGTTCACAGTGCAAACACACCTGTGGACTGCAGCTCCTCGTGATTACAGTTTGCAATGCAAACACACCTGTGGACTGCACCTCCTCGTGATTACAGTTTGCAATGCAAACACACCTGTGGACTGCAGCTCCTTGTGATTACAGTTCACAGTCCAAACACACCTTTGGACGGCGGCTCCTCGTGATTACAGTTCACAGTGCAAACACACTTGTGGACTGCAGCTCCTTGTGATTACAGTTCACAGTGCAAACACACCCGATAGCCTCTTGATGTTGCTGCCAGTCGAATCTCAACCGTGGTATTATTATTATTGTTTTTCTATTTCTGTACTGATGTTTAACACATGATAAATGCTTTCAGGACAAGTAGAAGAATGCATCCTGTTGGGGATAGGATTCCATACAATAATATATTTGACTAGCAGGCAGCAAAAAGGAAAAGAGACGACAAACAAAAAAACAATATGCGGTACAGCGCTATTTGTTCTGAACCATTTCCCGACTTGTTACAGGCAGTATTGGATTTAGTAGAGAAAGAAAGCCAAATATAATAAGAAGCTCATGCTCTCTGTGGTTTGCTGCTTCACAGTTTGGTGTCATGAGAGAAGCACACACTCACAAATAGTTATCGGTTCGTTTATCTGTTTGCCTGAACATTGCATCCATTTGTCTTAACTGTATGCGAGGGTCGTGCGTCTGTACCAACATGTAACAACACTCAAAAGGTTGTACCTTCAGGATGGCATCTCATCCAATCTAATTCTAATATAAACAATATCATGTCCCATTCTTCAGGTGGCACAGGCATATTCAGTTGTTTTTGTTGAGCAGTATCGTGCTTCTGGTGCAACAGTATCACTGCTTTTGTTCCAGCAGTATCACTGTTTATGTTGCAGTAGTACTGCTGTATTTGCTGCAGCAGTATCGCTGTTTTTGTTGTAGCAGTATCACTGTTTATGTTGCAGCAGTATTGCTGTTTTTGTTGTAGCAGTATCACTGCTTTTGTTGCAACAGTTTTGCTGCTTTTGTTGCAACAGTATCACTGTTTTTGTTGCAGTTACATTGTTGTTTTTGCTGCAGCAGCATCGCTGGTTTTGTTGTAACAGTATCTGTGGGCCCGATTCACAGAACTAACTTAAGACAAAATCCTAAACTTACTACCATTTTGGTATTCACAGAAGGCACTTACTCATTTTGGTATTCACAGAAGGAACTTACTCATTTCGGTATTCACAGAAGTTAGGAGTCCTAACTTTAGGACTCCTAAATGCCTTCTGTGAATACCGAAAGTCTTAAAATTAGGATTTTTCGCAGTTTAGTAGTAGTATAGTTAGGACTCCTAACTTTAGGACTCCTAAATGCCTTCTGTGAATACCGAAAGTCTTAAAATTAGGCTTTTTCTCAATTTAGTAGTAGTAAAGTTAGGACTCCTAACTTTAGGACTCCTAAATGCCTTCTGTGAATACTGAAAGCCTTAAAATTAGATTTTTTCTCAGTTTAGTGGTAGTAAAGTTAGGAGTCCTAACTTTAGGACTCCTAAACTGAGAAAAATCCTAATTTTAAGACTTTCGGTATTCACAGAAGGCATTTAGGAGTCCTATGGTTAGGACTCCTAACTTCTGTGAATACCGAAGTGAGTAAGTGTCTTCTGTGAATACCAAAATGAGTAAGTGCCTTCTGTGAATACCAAAATGGTAGTAAGTTTAGGATTTTGTCTTAAGTTAGTTCTGTGAATCAGGCCCACTGTTTTTGTTGCAGCAGTATTGCTGCTTTTGTGGCAGCAGTGTCACTGCTTTTGTTGCAGCAATTTCACTGTTTTGCTGCAGCAGTATCACTAGTTTTGTTGCAGCAGTACATCTGCTTTTGTTGCAGCAATATTGCTGCATTTGTTGCAACAATCTTGCTGTTTTTGACTCTGGCTTTTATTGCAGCAGTATCACTGCTTTTGTGGATGTGGTATCACTATTTTTGTTGCAGCCATATCGCTATTTATGTTGCAGCAGTATCTCTGTTTTGTTGCAGCAGTTTCGCTACTTTTGTTTCAGCTGTATTTCTCTTTTTGTTGCAGCAGTTTTGCTGTTTGTAATGCAGCAGTATTGCTGTTTTTGTTGCAGCAGAATCACTGTTTCTGTTGCAGCAGTATCCCTGGTTTTGTTGCAGCAGAGTCACTGTTTTTGTTGCAGCAGTATCACTGCTTTTGTTGCAACCATATTGCTGTTTCTGTTGCAGCACTATGGCTGGTTTTGTTGCAGCAGTGTCGCATCGCTATTTATGGTGCAGCAGTATCTCTGTTTTTGTTGCAGCAGTATCGCTACTTTTATTGCAGCTGTATCGCTCTTTTTGTTGCAGCAGTATCACTGTTTTTGTTGCAGCAGTATCACTGCTTTTGTTGCAACCATATTGCTGTTTCTGTTGCAGCACTATAGCTTGTTTTGTTGCAGCAGTGTCGTATCGCTATTTATGTTTCAGCAGTATCTCTGTTTTTGTTGCAGCAGTATCACTACTTTTGTTGTAGCAGTAGCGCTACTTTTGTTGCAGCTGTATCGCTCTTTTTGTTGCAGCAGTATCACTGTTTTTGTTGCAGCAGTATCTCTACTTTTGTTGCAGCTGTATCGCTCTTTTTGTTGCAGCAGTTTTGCTGTTTTTGATTTGATTTGATTAGTGTACTTATAAAGCGCGCGATTGCCCGAGGGCGTCTTGGTGCTACTGTTTGATGCTCATCAGGTTATTGCAGAGGTGCAATACTGGCTTAGCAGGGATGCAACCAGGTTTTTACTGACTCTCTGAAGGCCAGAAGGGACGTGCTACTTTTTATTGAGATGGGTAGAAGGTTCCATGACTTGGCTGTCCTCCACAGGAAGCTTCTTCCTCCCCACCTAGCCTGCTTGAACTTGGGTACTTGAAGAAGTTTTGCGTGAGTAGGTCTTAGACTTCTTGCTGGGACATACCATTTGAGGTGTGTACTCAAGAACTGTGGTCCTGAGCCATGAAGCGCCTTATATGCCAGACACAAAGACTTAAACTCTATCCTTTTGTCCACCGGTAACCAGTGGAGGGCCCTTAGTCTGTGGGAGACTGATTCGGATCTGGGAATGTCCAGCAATAGCCTTGCTGCTGCGTTCTGGAGACATTGAAGTTTAGTTAGGTATTGGGCCTGAATCCCTGCATATAATGCATTGCCGTAGTCCAGTCTGGACAGGGCCAGCGCCTTGACCACTGTTTTGCATGAATCATGGAGAATAAAAGGACATATTCTTCTGATCATTTTTAATATATACCAAATGGTTGAGGACAGAGTATTAATCTGGGCGTTAAAGGTCAATTTCTCATCGAATATGACTCCCAGATTTTTGACTTTGCATACTGGGATTGGGCAGTCGCCCAGACTGTCCGGCCACCATTTGGGGGACCAGAAATCAGCGTGGGAGCCCAGAAGCATAACCTCTGTTTTATCGCCATTCAGCTTTAAACAGTTAAGCTGCATCCATTGATTCACTTCCATCATGCAGTCCCTGAAGCAGTCTGCCATTTCGTCTATGTTGCTAGTTACCGACACCACTATTTGGGTGTCATTGGCGTACGAAACCGGCAAGAACCCACATTGCCTGATGATCGAAGCCAGGGAAGCAGCATAAATGTTGAAAAGAGTGGAGTTTAAGGAAGAGCCCTGGGGCACTCCACTCGGTGCCCTGAAGGAATTGGATGCATATTCTCCCAGAAGCACTGAAAAAGTTCTGTCCCTTAGAAAGGATGACATCAACCTAAGTGCAGAATCTTGGACCCCCAATTCTTCTAGACGAGTTAGGAGTATCTCATGGTTCAGGGTGTCGAATGCCGCCGATAAATCCAATAGGATCAGTGCGGCCTTCCCTCCCGTGTCCAGAGTAGTCCTAAGACCCTCAGCTGCCATGCCCAGAGCTGTCTCAGTTCCGTGCTGCTCCCTAAAGCCATAATGTGATTGATCCAGAAGATTTCTAGATGCTATGAAATCTGTCAGTTGTTCGTTGAGCAGCTTTTCCAACACCTTAGCTGGGAAAGGTATTCTGGAAATTGGGAGATAGCTGCTGGATTCCTTAGGGTCCAGATTCGATTTTTTTAGAAGTGGAATAACTGATGCTGTTTTCCAGGCATCTGGGAAGAGTCCTGACTGGATTATCTCTGTGAACACAAAGTATAGCTGTTCACTACGTAACTCTGGGAACATATGCATTATTTTAGGCGGACATGGGTCAGTTGGGACTCCGGACCTGATGGTCTTTACTGCCTGGCTGATCTGTTCTCATGAAGGGGGCGTGAAGCAGAAACCAGTTTTAGGGTTTGATGTACCCAAATCCGAATTAGGATACTTAGGTAAGGTCTTGGTGTTATGGTTGGTCGTAAATAGTTCGTACACCCTAGTGACTTTGCAATACATAACGACAGTTTTTTCGTGGACAAAGTTCGATGCTACTTTCCAAGTAATTCCCAATGGGGAGATTTGCAAGTTTTTGTTTCAGCAGATTTACTGTTTTTGTTGCAGCAGTACCTCTGGTTCTGTTATAGCTGTATTGCTGTTTCTGTTGCAGCAGTATCTCTGTTTTTGTTGCAGCAGTGTCACTGTTTTTGTTGCAGCAGTATCACTGCTTTTGTTGCAACCATATTGCTGTTTCTATTGCAGCAGTATAGCTGGTTTTGTTGCAGCAGTGTCACTCTTTTTGTTGCAGCAGTTATACTGCTTTTGTTGCAGCAGTATCGCTGCTTTTGTTGCAGCCGTATCACTGTTTATGTTGCAGCAGTATCACTGTTTTTGTTGCAGCAGTATATCTATTTTTGTTGCAGCGGTCTTGCTCTATTTGTTGGAGCAGTTTACTGTTTTTAATGCAGAAGTATCGCTGTTTTTGTTGCAGCAGTACCTCTGGTTCTGTTATAGCTGTATTGCTGTTTCTGTTGCAGCAGTATCTCTGTTTTTGTTGCAGCAGTGTCACTGTTTTTGTTGCAGCAGTATCACTGCTTTTGTTGCAACCATATTGCTGTTTCTATTGCAGCAGTATAGCTGGTTTTGTTGCAGCAGTGTCACTCTTTTTGTTGCAGCAGTTATACTGCTTTTGTTGCAGCAGTATCGCTGCTTTTGTTGCAGCCGTATCACTGTTTATGTTGCAGCAGTATCACTGTTTTTGTTGCAGCAGTATATCTATTTTTGTTGCAGCGGTCTTGCTCTATTTGTTGGAGCAGTTTTACTGCTTTTAATGGAGCAGTATTGCTGTTTTTGTTGCAGCATTATTACTGATTTTGTTGCAGCAGTGCCACAGCTAATTCCTCCTCATCCCTTGTGCACAAGTCCTGCATCCATACCATCAAGATGAGGCTGCCACAGCCTTCCAAGACACACCTAGGACCTGTGCGAGGCCAACGCCTGCTTGTTGTTCTATTCCTGGTCATCTTGCGAACAAACAAACCATGGTATTCATTCAAGAACTGTTTTCTAACACTGTGTGGGTAAGGTAGAAATCTTGTCCACTGACTATTAGTGTCTGCTCCTACCTCCGACTCCAAGGTCAGTGGATAACTGCCTGTCTCACCAGTGGATTCCATCTCCAGAACACGTGTACTGGGATCACCGGCCTTGACCCCTTCACTGTTGCCCTCTGCACTGAGCTGCAGGTACCAAGGTGCAGAAAGTGGGAGCTTCCCAAACAGACTATTCAACGAAACTCTTTCGGACGTCATGTGTGTCAACACCTCCTAACGTTGGCTTGCTCTTCGCACTGAGGGGCATATTTCCAAGGCCCCTCCGCAACCAGAGCGTCGCTTTTTTTGACGCTCGGGGGGGATGCACAATGTTGAGCCATATTTGCCACGCAACGCCACCCTGCATGGCTTTTCATGGTCTTGTGAATATGCCCATCTTTCACGCATTACTCTGAGTGAAAGGGGCGTTCCATGGGTGTTGCTGTGGGTGCTGCCACGCAACACTTATGGATTCTAACACTTTCCCAGATTTACAACGTTTTGTAATCCTGGTTATGCGTCAGATTCTAGCGCCTCCCTAGGGGAGGCGTTAAAGTGGCGCCTCGAGAAGAAGTGCCTTTATTACTCCTTGTTTTTTGCTCTTTCTATGTGTGCTGCATGCTGCAGCAAACATAGAAGGAGGAAAACCCATCAATGATTATTTTTGTGGAGTAAGGTGTCCCTTCCTGCACAAAAACAATCATCCCTGCAACGGAGGCCCCCATGCGCCATGGTGCAATGGTGTTTGCATTGGCGCTAGGCTGCTGATTGTGTGCCACCGCAGAGGAAAGCACAGGGATGCATTGTATTGCTGTAAATACGAACCATCCCTGCACTTTCTTAATGGCACAGCTCGGCGCAGCAAAATGGCTTGCAGTGCAGCCCTGCGTCATTTTCTAGTAAATATGTCCCCGAGAACTGACCTGACCTGTTCAACAACAAGCAACTGCCCTTGCAAGGGCAAGCAGACTTGCCTTCAGGCTCTGTGGGTCACTTTGGGTAGTCAAAAGAGCCAATGTGTAAGATATTATCTGTAATTATCTGTAATCAATCAACAACTCAGTTAAGAAATACAAACTTAAATATTCACATCACATCATTCCTGCTAAAACAATTGATAAGACTTCGCTCAAAAAGTAATTTTAGGCTCAAAAAATCAAATGTTAGGGCAAAAATGAAGTTGATAGATGGAAAAGTACAAAATAAAGTATCTTTACATTTTTATTCTATCCTAAACATATGACCAGGGCATCAGTGCACTCAGACTATTCCTTGAAGGGAGAGCAGCCAGACACAGCAACACTTCAAACATGCCTGAAGAGATGGGACATAGTCATTTACCTGTACAGGAAGAGTAGACTTCCTGTACAAAACCTATGCTAGACTCAGGCACGCACCCTAGCAGCTTGGCGCTAAGGTTTATGTCTGGCACACAGCAGCTGAAATCAGCACCGGCGCTAGGGAGAGGAGAGGAGAGAGCCATATCTCTGTAGAAAGGGCGCTCTCCTGCTCGCTCCGTGTCACGCAGCGCAGCACAGCGCAGCGCAACATCTTTGGGGGCTGCGCTATGTTGCGTGAATCCTTTGAGAATCTGGTGCCCAGAGTTATAGAAATGTTCACCCTCCTCAGGGTGAGTTTGGGGCATTCCACAGCTACACAGGATTCCTCAGGTCCTCCCATCACCTCACAGGTCAGAAGGAAGTCCTTACAGGACACAGGGACTTGTCTTAACTTAACAGGATCTCTAAGACTTGGGGTTCTCCTCCTGCCTCCCCTTGTTTCAAGCCTCTTTGTGGGCAGCTGACCCCTTCCCCTGAGCGCAGAACCTTTACTGCACTGCCCCTTGGAGAGACAGGTTAGAATATCCCAGGTCCTCTCAGGAAGCAGGCCCCACTGCTCAGGAACAAGACCAGGACAGAGGTTCACTTCAGAGATAGGAGTGCAAGCCCCACTGTGCCCCTGGTGCCCAAAGAAGGGCTTCTAGCAGCAGATACACCCTCCGTGATGCCAGCAGGTTTGGTGCCAGTGCGAGGGCACCAAACATGGGATTCCATTTTACACATCTGCTTAATCTGTAGGGTTTTTTTAAAATATAAAACCTCTGTGTTTTCTTCAATAATGTGGTGCATTTTGTAACTGTGTATATGTGTGATAAAATGTCCTTGTAACAACACAGGCAGGCCACTGTGCTGTATATTTTGTATTTCATGGCGCAATATGTCACGTGATTTGTTTTTTCTCAAGGTTTATCCTACACTGCTAGATATGGTCTGGCTCAGGGCCTTTTGTACTAACTGACAAGACTTGTAAAGCTTTACACCATCACCCCAGGGCCACAAATGCACATCTTCACTCCAGGGAATCCCACAGGCCCATCTCCTCCCTGTTTCAGCCTCTCAATGCACAATCGATGGCTTATCTGATCATCTAGTGACTAGACACTCGAATAAGCCATTGGCTGTGCATTAAGTATAATTAATTGTATTACTGCATTGAGCAGTAATAATTTAAAAGTGATCGTTTTCAAACATGAATTTAGCAACATTAATTCTTCCCCCTACCCTGACAACTACGCCAATAGTGAACTAAAGAGTAAGTCTGGGCGGTGAGTTCCACTGGAGGAGTTTGTGGAGTTTTCTGCACTCCGCACTACGCGGAGCTCGCGGAGTTCCCAAAAACTCCGCTCCGCGGAGCGGAGTTTATTCCCTCACTTCTGTTCATCAACGTCAAGTTGGCAAGCGAGGAAAATCCAACTCCTGGCGAGATTTTTCCTCGTTCGCGATCGTCAACAACAAGTTGGCGAGTGCGAGCGTGGAAAATCAACCTCCCGGTGAGATTTCTCAACGTAGGCGGTCAGATTTCTCATTGCGAGTGGTCGCGTATGCTCACGACCGCTCGCGTTGCAAAACCACCTGCTCACGTTGAGAAAGCTGCCACTCGGGTAAAAATCTACTCGAGCGGCAGAAAGGAAGCAGCGCCTGCTTGTGCTGTGCATGATGCCGTTCGAGATGATTACACAGTGCGGACAAGCACCTGGCACTTAAAATCACCGCAAACTGCATTTATCTAAAGAAACTCGCTCCGCGAACTCCGCCCAGGCTTACTAAAGAGGCAAGTTATGTGCACTTTTTGGTTGAGCTGTGTTCCTATTATAGATGAAAAAACATTATAGTTTATTAAATCAAACACAGGAGCAGGTTTTGTAAAGCGCACACCATGAAATCATGTATTTAGAGGTCCTCTTGTCGGTGATAATGAAGAAAAAGGAGAGAATGTGAAATTAAACAAATGCCTAGAATCACACAATTTGGAAAAGTGGAGAAGGCAGGATTAATCCCAGGTTTTCTTTGTTCACATTGTTCAATCCAGCCACTACATCTATATCCTTCACTTGGCCTACACCTACCTTACCGCCAATCCCTCCCAACCCCATCGCCGAACAGCTACCCCGATGGCATCAATGCAGCCCTTGGGCACATCACACAACAAACATTTAGTCACTGGGGAAATGTTTGCCAGTACCAATGGTCTAGTTCTACCTGTCATTCTAGCGCTGCGACGCCCTCTGTTGGTGACTGCAGCTCCTCATACATCTCACACATAGCATAATCAGACAGTAGGAGACACATTTACGTTTTCTAGCTATTCTTCCACTGGCCCAGGTGCAGCCCAGCAGCGGGTGAACTTCTGCTACAACTAACGGGTGCAAATAGTTTTAGTTGGCGAAGTTTTGCGAACTTCCAGATTTTTGCACTTTATAAAGCATGCCAGAATGCATTTCGGTAAAGGTTTTTATGCCCTGCTGGGTAATTTCCCCAGCACTGCGACAGCATTTTTATTCTCATCCAACCCAGGAAACTGGGTGCAGAACACTCCCTCCAGAAATAGTGAACCTCTCCTCCTGACACCCCTAAAATGAAAAAGTAAAACCCCTCGACACAGTCCCTTTCACTCTGCTCTCAATAAACCGGAACTACCTGCTTCCAGAAGTTTCTCAGTTCCTGCCCACTGCCCGCTCCAGGAACAGCGGATGAGACTGCTTCTGCGAGGCTGTCTCACCTGATGGCCTTGTCTCGCCGCCACAGATGTGGCCGCCATTGTCCCTAAACAGGACTCCCAGAGCTTCTCCCAGAGTGCTTCTGCAGACATTGCTCGCTCTGCCACTGCTCGTCTTCCTGTTTCCTAAATACACAGGGATCTGTTCTGAGATTAGTCTTCACTCAGCTGAGTGGCCATGCTCACCTGTGCAAAGTGATGGCCACACATACATACCTATGAAATGTCCACAAGTGATGCTTGCTGGCCACCCTCCTGCCAGCGCCCACTGGAGACAGACGTGTGAGAGCACAACATCCTCAAGTGCCCCCACCACCAGGTTTATTCTGCCACACTCCCTTCACTTTTACCTTACCCTGCCCCTGACTTTGATTATCCTTGGCACTTTTACCTGTTTCTCCCATGTTGTAAATCGCTTTGGGGTTTGATCCACTCTCTAGAAAACGGTTTATCCATTCAATAAATGTTTCATTGTGTGCCCCATGCTACACTATGTTTCTAAACCGAGGATAGCACCAGATGTGCACCCCTCGTCTGTTGGCGACTTCTGATTTAGTTCGCTTCAGACACCATTCCCAGGAGCTACCGGATGTCGCCTATATTGTCGTGTCATGCTTCTCGAATAATGTCTCCAATGTTATCCCCCTGTTGCAGGGATCCTGCCAAGTCGCAGAACTCTGCTTGGGGTCATGGAACCTTAGTACCTGAGTTATCCTAGCGCTTTAGTACCCATGAGCCCGGGACCGACCCGCTATAGTGTCTCACTTGCCCTCCTACTCACTCAGAGGACCAAGTGATTGGACTCCCCAGAACACAACACTCCTGACTCTCTCAGGAATCGCTGGTGCGGGACACGCCCTTTCGCTCACACTCTTGTGGAGAAGTGTGGCTCAATGATTAGAGCGGCAGACCCTGATGCAGAGGTCTAGCCCGGGACCAGGGTTCAATTCCACGCCTCGGTGGGTCTTGGGCTCAAAAATTCCACGGACCTGACAATTCTCGCCTCGGTGCCTATTCCAATCATGGAGTCCCACTCTTCAACTCTGGGCAATAGCTTGCTTAATCTCCACAACGGCCCCCACAACGCTAAGGATGCCTGGCCTCCACCTTGGGGGTGCCCAGGAGTGGACGCCTCACAGAGAAAGCCAGGATGGCTTCCACAGCGGTATTCGTACAAGCGCCTTGAGACCCTTGCGGGTGAGTAGTGCGCTATACAAGTATCAAATTTACTCTTGTACTCATCCACAATAGGATCTGACAGAGACACGAAAAAAGTTAAAAATGTTTATTTTAACTATCGTGCCCTAGTATGTAGTATACGTGCCGCTACAAGTAGAAAAACGCCGAACACAAATACGGTCAGCATAGCGAGTAGTCCGTAAATCATTTAAGGAGCTGTCATTGTAGCCTAACCTCTCTCCCCTTCTATAGAAGTACAATGATGATATATTAGAAGATCTCTGGGTGTTCGCAGCGGACCTCGTACTTCAGTCCATAGATGGAAGATCGAGATCACAGGTGCTGTCACGCTCCTTTCGCTGGAAAGATTCCCCTCCTAGTGTCCGTGTTACCCATCTGTGCATACCTATATGACCCAAGTACATGTTCCCAAATAACAGCTGTATCTGTATGTTGTGTCTAGGTGCTTGCGCCTGACCAGAACAGAATAACAAGGGGCATTGATGTTTGACCTTGTCCACAATGTTCAGACTACATCCCAGGAAAGAACAGAACACAAAAAAACAACAGCATGCTTCATGTGAAAGTTGCAGCATGGCACAAAGCAAAATAAATTTGTGTAGTAACGTGCAAAAATCAGTGAACAGCTTGTAACAGGCTCATGCTAACATAGGAAAAACGACAATGGCCGCATGGACCACGTGACTCCCCAGTACTTAATTTGAGCTAGTGGTTTCCGGTGCTCAGCACCAGCACTTAATTGTCAACACTGGCACTTGTGACAGTCTGCTACAAGGTGGTGCTTTCTGAATAATTTAGAAATGAGCACATCAGTTAATTATTAATTCAATATACATTAACAATGAGTATTGCCTGCCGCCCAAGCCATTCTTCCAGCTTTGGGGGACGGAAACTGTCTGAATTGTCCCACTTGTAGGAGAGTGGTGGTTAGTAGTTGTGTTGTCATTTGCAGCATGGTCGGGCCAATGTGTAGTGCAAGCTGCAGTGGCCTCCTGACGAGAGATATAGCACTTATTTTTTCACAAATTAAGCACTGCCCTGCCCACAGTGATCTGTAAAAAATACATCTCTTCTATGGTTGAGAGCGCGACCCTACAAACTAGCAGCATAGGGAGCCTTGTCAGAACACCACTGAGTCTTTCTTTGCCAATAGTGTCTTAATGATGTTCCAATCGATTACCTTCCATCACTCTGATATCTCTGGATCCCCAAGTGTCTAAACTTTCTGATTCCAGTCTGACAGGAAGAGCGGGGAAGTTGATCCATGTCCCTGTAGCCTGGGGTGACAGTGGGAATGAACAGGGCTTGCTGATGTTTCACCTCAGACCTGATAAATCTTGACTTTTTAGACTAACAGATCAACCCAGGCCATTATCCCACTCCCAAACCACATTATCTTCAGAACTGCGAAAAGGAAAGCTCAGTTTAGTTTATAAAATGCCTCCTCCATGTCAATGGGCGCTACCACTGGTAGTTGGGCACCTCTTCGTTGTCTGCCCAATAAATGAAACTAGAATCTTATGTTTTACAACATGTTCCTGCAGGAATGCATCCCGGCTGGTCCAGATGCACCAGGCTGGGAAGGAGCTTGTCATTCTCTTCAACGTTACCTTGCCTAAGATTTTACAATCCAGGTTTGGCATCGACAATGAGGGGTAAGTAGCTACATTTAGGGAATCTTTATATGGCTTCAGTAGTGATTCCACAAATGATTCTCTAGTAGTGGGAGATATTCAATCACTTTTCTTGGCTGCCAGATAAATATCTAGTGATCTAGGCCCCAGTATGATGCTATATGTTGTGTAGAACTCAGTGGTGAGTCCCTCACTACCGGAAGCCTTGTTGTTTGCCGGGCACTTCCTGTACCTGTTATTCGTGTTAATGTTGGTAGAGCACCCAGCTGTTCATCCAGTGCTGAAGAAAGGTTCGGTAGTGCGATCAGAGTTGGGTGGTCCCTCACCTTTGCTATGGGATATGTGGGTGTCAAATACCTGCATATTGTCCTCTATTAGTTGGAGTTCACGATCCTTCGGAGAGTATAACACTATGCCTTCTTCGTTCTGCTGCGATGTTATAGGTGAGTGTGCCTTGTCTGTATTTACTGGTCATGCCAATATCCGACCAGCTTTATCACCTTCCTTTTGTTGTTTGGCCACATATTCCATATGGTCGAACATCTTCAGATATTTAAGTATTGTTGTGCATCTCGCTTTAATGTAAGTGCCTGATGGATTCTGGGTTTCCCCTTTTAGTCTAAATCCTTGTCTTTTATCATCTCTTTGGGTGATTCTAAATCATTTTCACTCACCATGTTGTTTAATGCAAATACCTTGTATGTATACTTTAAATGCTTCCCATTCTATTAATACACCATTTGCTGAGTCTTCACTGTCTAGGAAACAACCCTGATTGGATCTTTGACGGTGCATCTGCGGGGCCTGTCTTGAAGGGAGGTTGCTTTTCATCACCACAATGTTATGCATGCCACATGCCTCCCCCAATCTACTTGCAGCAGGAACAGCTTTTGATCTAATATAGTTTTGCCCAGGTACTCTGTTGTGATCATTTGACTTGGCGTAAAGACCTGCCTGTGCAGCGTAATGTAGTATTTGAGTCTGAGTGATGGCTGAGATGTGGTGGAGGGCTCTGGGACTCATAACTATGAGTTACACATACATGTCTTACAGCCCACAGGATATGTTGTGTGGGAAGGGATATGGGGTGCACAGGATGTGTGGTTGAGAGGTACCATGCAGCAGTGGATGGTGGGAATATCCCTAGTTTTAGGAATTGTAAGATGCAGGAGTTGAATGGCTGACACTGCTGGGTGGTAATGTGCTAAGGCTAGAGTGTATGTTCTGCTAGATTTGTTGAAATTGGTTATATAATAACTGTTTATCCATAACATCTGTCCGGGGTCTGTCCGTCTTGGGCTACATTGAACATGTCACAATGGCTGATTTTCATGTAGCAGAGAACACTGCACATCAGAGACCTGGTAACCCCCTTTTGCCCTAGGGCAATGGTTCCTTCTCATTTCCGTCTATATGGATTTTTACATAGATCACAGACAGAAAGCAGTCGGTATTTATGTTTAAAAGCTGGTAAGTACAGCAAATTGGACTTCTTTTAAGTGACTCTCTGTGCTGTCTTTCCTTCAATATAGACAAACAGCGGAGCGGATGGACGGCGGGAGAGATTAAAAAACAGGATAACATTTATTTAAAAGATGGAATATGTCAACATAAATTTGTGATAAAATTTTAATATATTTACCAGTGTATGTATTGTTATGTAATATCTGGCAGCTTAAATAGCTCAAACACGACAGGCATCAAAGTGTGAGTGTGCATCTCCCAGTGAAATAAAAATGGAAATGTACAGTTTACAACTTAATTTATCCGCAAAGCACAAAAGAAATATGGATAGAGATGAAATGCCCAAAGAATAAATATGGATGAATACAGACGGAAATGTTTAAATAAATATCATAAAACCAGGAGCCCTAATTACACCATGCGTCTTCGTGAAGGCTCAGACTCACAGTCTATGTGCGCACTCTGCGTGGTCGCACCATGCCGGCAGACCGATTGATGCCTGTCGCTGGGGGGGTGTTTTATGTCATGTAATACCTGCTGTTCTATTGACGGTTTCAGCCCACAGCTCATTAGAATCATTCATTCTGTTGATAGCCTTCATTTGGCTCCCACAGGCCGCCCACAAGGGCTCCAGGGCAAGGGTCTTATTAGTATAATTATGTATTTCCAGGAGTCTCCAGCTCTTTATGGATTACTTGTCAGAGGCCTTCGCTACCAGCTTCAGTTCATGTTCATTGCTTATAGTCAGTTGATTGAACCGCTTGCGCCGCTTCCTTCAGCAGCATGAGGCCTTATATTTGCGTTCTATGTGCTTGTATGTCATGCATGCACACATATTGCAGAGTGTGTTGTGTTTTAAGGGGTGGAGTTTTTCTTTGCAGTGTTAACACTTGTTGTCACCTCGCAACCCCCATGGACAGACCACCACTGCGTGCACTTCCTCATCAACAAACCCACGCCGCCAAACCTGCACCTCGCCCTCCTCGAAGAAACTGAAGCAAAGACACTGAGGAGCAGCTCAACTCCACCCTCAACCGCGATGTCCCACCACCTCGACCGACGCCAACCTCGCAGCTAAAGAACTCCATAGATGGATCTCCAACTGCACAGATGAGCTTGCACCCCTATGTAACCCCGACAGAAAGCGTCGCAGGAAGGCCACCTGGTTCACCACCGACTTCCAAGAATCCAGACGCACCTGCAGACATCTCGCATAGAACTGGAGAAACAGCAAAACGGCGGAAGATCACACCATCTACAAGAACGCCATGACAGAATACCACATACACATCAGATCCACCAAAAGGACCTTCATCCAGAACAAGATCTTCGCCAACTCCAGCAACCCCAAGGAACTCTCAGCGTCATCCAGGAATTCACCAAGCTCCCCAGCGAAACCATGGACATCACCCCATCCCAGGACCTCTGCAACAAGCTCGACTCTTACTTCCATCTGAAAATCAAGGGCCTCTACAACAATTTCAAAGACCAAACACCTGACTCCGAAACCACCAGCAATGCCAGCCATCCCACCATCTCCTCCTGGTCCCCAGTCACCACAGAAGACACCTCCTCAACCATGAAAGGCATCCACCCAGGAGCCCCTAAGGATCCCTGCTCACCGCACATCTACCACAGAGCCGCCACCACCATTGCTCCAGAACTGCAATGCACCATCAACGCCTCCTCCGAGACTGGCATCTTTCCCGATGACTGGAAATGCCCAGAGGTCAAACCCCTGCTCTAGAAATCCTCAGCCGATCCCGCGGACCTTAAGAACTACCGACCTATCTCCCTCCTCCCCTTTGCAGCCAAAGTAACCGAGAAGACCGTCAACGCCAAACTATCAAGATTCATTGAAGAAAACGCCATTTTTGACCCCTTCCAATCTGGATTCTGCAGCAACCACAGCACCGAGACCGCGCTACTTGCCGCCACAGACAACATTTGCACCCTCCTTGACCAAGGCCACACCGCGGCCCTGATCCTACTCGACCCCTCGGCAGCGTTCAACACCGTCTCCCACCTCACGCACACCGCCAGACTCCATGACGCCGGCATACGGAGTACTGCCCTTTCCTGGTTCTGCTCCTTCCTCACCAGCAGAACCCAGAGAATCAGCCTGCCACCCTTCCTTTCCGAACCCACGGAAATCAACTGCGGAGTAACAAAAGGAACGTCGCTCAGCCCCAAGCTCTTCAACATCTACATGGCACCCTTTGCCGCCATTGTCAGGCAGCATGGACTCAGCATAGTATCCTACGCCAACAACACCCAGCTCATCCTCTCCCTCACCCCATCACCACCAGACTCAATTTCCAGCAAGGAATGCGGGAAGTCGCATCCAAGATAAGCAGCAACTGCA
Organism: Triturus cristatus; assembly: GCF_964204655.1. Taxonomy (NCBI): domain Eukaryota; kingdom Metazoa; phylum Chordata; class Amphibia; order Caudata; family Salamandridae; genus Triturus; species Triturus cristatus. The sequence goes on from NC_140589.1 coordinate 48,762,055, forward strand.
TGAAGCTCAACTCGGAGAAGACTGAGGTCCTCGTCCTCGGACTCTCCCTCTCTGCATGGGACAACACCTGGTATCCCACTGCCCTCGACAGCCCTCCCACCCCCACAGACCCCACCCGAAACCACGGCATCATACTTGACTCCTCCCTCTCCATGACTCGACAGGTCAATGCCGTCGCCTCCAGCTGCTTCAACACCATCCGCATCCTCCGAAAGACCTTCAAATGGAACCCCTCTCGAATCTAGGAAGACGGTCACCCAAGCACTCATAACCAGCAGACTTGACTACGGGAATGACCATGCCGGGATCAACAAGTCTCTGCTTTACAAACTCCAGACCGTCCAGAACACCGCAGCCAGACTAGTCCTCGGCACCCTTCGACACAAACACATCACCCAACACCTACGAGATCTCCACTGGCTCCCTGCTCAGAAGCAAATAACCGACAAGATACTCACCCACGCCTACAAATACCTCCACAACATCGGACCTCAATATCTCAATGATAGAATCTCCTTCCACGTACCCAAGAGGAACCTCCAATCCGCCGACCTTTGTCGCACTTTGTACAAATCTGCTTTGTTTTTACCTCCCAGTTTTTCTGCGATTGTTATAGAGTGTGAACTCTACCTGGAGATATTGAAGCGCTTCACATGAACACCAGTTACATTATACAAGGTCACATTCATTTCTTTAAGGCACTTGAGATTTGCCCAAAATCACAGGATGTTGAGCCAATGCCATGACTCAAACTTAGCTTGTTGCGTTCCAAAGTTTGAAGCTCTCGCTGTAACACGACATCCTGATGAGATTGAGGGTGGCATGCAGAAGGTACATAATAGCTCGGCTCCTTATGGGCTTGAATTATCAACAGGACCTAAAGATGAGCCAGAGCCAGGCTTGCGGCTCAAGCCCAGATCAAGCTCTCAGTGCCTGTCTTCCTAGTGCGTAATGTCAAGGCTCAGGTCTGGTAACAGGTAACTCCTTAACCTTAAACTACTATTCCAATCTGATTGGAACCCTGGTGCTGGTGCTAAAGCCGAGCCTGCTGGAAATTTAAGAGTTGAGCTGTTGAGTATGGTCATCAGCTGCTATAAAATAACTCTCTAGATGCTCTGTATGCCTGTTTGGATGCAGATATGATGTAAATCTTGGGATAACAGAAAAGACAAAAATTGGACCCACATTTGCCCACCCAAACAAACACTTGGGCCATCCAGATCACAACTCCTGGAACCGGACCCGGGTCTAAACCCAACCCCTCCCACACTAAGGGGGACACACGTTGGATAGACGTGTACATGTGCCCTGTGCGGCCTCCCTCAAGGACTCATCCTTGACAAAATGCTGTCTGACTCTGTCACGGCCTACAAATGGTCCCAGATGAGAAGGTCTGGCCTAGATCCTTACCAGAGTGGCAAGGAGGCTGTAATACCCCCAAACTCCTTCAGGGTGCAGGAGAAGGGGTTCTCCTTGGGGAAAATGGTTTTCATGTAGAGACAAACAATGAAAAAAGTGTGTGCAGAGTATTTCGATGGTATGGACGGTTTTTCAGAGTGGGGTACTAGCCAGTGGCATCAGCTTAGTAAAAATTCTGAAGTTTCAAAAAAACTCCTTATTTTAGTTAAGGAGAGAGTGTAGCAAATGAGCCAAACCTCTTTAGCAGTGATTGTGGAGGAATGAGTTTTCCCGTAGACCCTGTTTGTTCAAATGGTTAACTCGGGGCCTGTGAGACACCATATTTTTAAATCTATGGGTACCGTGTGGCACACTGTGCTATGGCAGGGCATGGCTAGTCACAGTGAGCACTTTCTTAATAAAAATGCCCATGTTTGCATCCTTTTCTTAACTTAAATTCATGAAACTAATCTGATAAGAATGCCATCATTTACTCCACCACAACCCCAAAATATTGTGACATCTGGGAACTGTGAATGCCTTACAGAAGACGTCTTGTGGACCAGCTGAGATGGTGTCACCCAAAACACTGAGATTCAGCAGCAATGGACATCAAGAAGTGAACTCTGGGATACTGAGGTCACTGGAGGATGTGTCATGATTACAAATACACTGTAGGATGCTGGTCCTGCTAAACACTCCCATCAGCAATACTCTACATATGGTATAAATAATGCTCCATGGTACTACTGTGTGTGCAATGGAGTACGCAAGAATATCATGCCATCAGAAATACTACATATGGTATCAATAATGCTCCATGGTACTACTGTGTGTGCAATGGAGTACTCAAGAATATCATGCCATCAGAAATACTCTACATATGGTATAAATAATGCTCCATGGTACTACTGTGTGTGCAATGGAGTACGCAAGAATATCATGCCATCAGAAATACCCTACTTATGGTATAAATAATACTCCATGGTACTACTGTGTGTGCAATGGAGTACTCAAGAATATCATGCCATCAGAAATACCCTACTTTTGATATCAATAATACTCCATGGTACTACTGTGTGTGCAATGGAGTACTCAAGAATATCATGCCATCAGAAATACTCTACATATGGTATAAATAATGCTCCATGGTACTACTGTGTGTGCAATGGAGTACGCAAGAATATCATGCCATCAGAAATACCCTACTTATTGTATAAATAATACTCCATGGTACTACTGTGTGTGCAATAGAGTACTCAAGAATATCATGCCATCAGAAATACCCTACTTATGGTATAAATAATACTCCATGGTACTACTGTGTGTGCAATGGAGTACTCAAGAATATCATGCCCTCAGAAATACTCTACTTATGGTATAAATAATGCTCCATGGTACTACTGTGTGTGCAATGGAGTACTCAAGAATATCATGCCATCAGAAATACTCTACATATGGTATAAATAATGCTCCATGGTACTACTGTGTGTGCAATGGAGTACGCAAGAATATCATGCCATCAGAAATACCCTACTTATGGTATAAATAATACTCCATGGTACTACTGTGTGTGCAATGGAGTACTCAAGAATATCATGCCATCAGAAATACCCTACTTATGGTATAAATAATGCTCCATGGTACTACTGTGTGTGCAATGGAGTATGCAAGAATATCATGCCATCAGAAATACCCTACTTATGGTATAAATAATACTCCATGGTACTACTGTGTGTGCAATGGAGTACTCAAGAATATCATGCCATCAGAAATACCCTACTTATGGTATAAATAGTGCTCCATGGTACTACTGTGTGTGCAATGGAGTACTCAAGAATATCATGCCATCAGAAATACCCTACTTATGGTATAAATAATGCTCCATGGTACTACTGTGTGTGCAATGGAGTACGCAAGAATATCATGCCATCAGAAATACCCTACTTATGGTATAAATAAAGCTCCATGGTACTACTGTGTGTGCAATGGAGTACTCAAGAATATCACGCCATCAGAAATACTCTACATATGGTATAAATAATGCTCCATAGTACTACTGTGTGTGCAATGGAGTACACAAGAATATCATGCCATCAGAAATACTCTACATATGGTATAAATAAAGCTCCATGGTACTACTGTGTGTGCAATGGAGTACTCAAGAATATCACGCCATCAGAAATACTCTACATATGGTATAAATAATGCTCCATGGTACTACTGTGTGTGCAATGGAGTACTCAAGAATATCATGCCATCAGAAATACCCTACTTATGGTATAAATAATTCTCCATGGTACTACTGTGTGTGCAATGGAGTACGCAAGAATATCATGCCATCAGAAATACTCTACATATGGTATAAATAATGCTCCATGGTGCTACTGTGTGTGCAATGGAGTACGCAAGAATATCATGCCATCAGAAATACCCTACTTATGGTATAAATAATACTCCATGGTACTACTGTGTGTGCAATGGAGTACTCAAGAATATCATGCCATCAGAAACACCCTACTTATGGTATAAATAATACTCCATGGTACTACTGTGTGTGCAATGGAGTACTCAAGATTATCATGCCATCAGAAATACTCTACATATGGTATAAATAATGCTCCATGGTACTACTGTGTGTGCAATGGAGTACGCAAGAATATCATGCCATCAGAAATACCCTACTTATGGTATAAATAATACTCCATGGTACTACTGTGTGTGCAATGGAGTACTCAAGATTATCATGCCATCAGAAATACTCTACATATGGTATAAATAATGCTCCATGGTACTACTGTGTGTGCAATGGAGTACGCAAGAATATCATGCCATCAGAAATACCCTACTTATGGTATAAATAATACTCCATGGTACTACTGTGTGTTCAATGGAGTACTCAAGAATATCATGCCATCAGAAATACCCTACTTATGGTATAAATAATGCCCCAAGGTACTACTGTGTGTGCAATGGAGTAGCAAGAATATCATGCCATCAGAAATACCCTACTTATGGTATAAATAATGCTCCATGGTACTACGTGTGCAATGGAGTACCCAAGAATATCATGCCATCAGAAATACTCTACATATGGTATAAATAATGCTCCATGGTACTACTGTGTGTGCAATGGAGTAGGCAAGAATATCATGCCATCAGAAATACTCTACTTATGGTATAAATAATACTCCATGGTACTACTGTGTGCACAATGGAGTACTCAAGAATATCATACCATCAGAAATACTCTACTCATGGTATAAATAATACTCCATGGTACTACTGTGTGTGCAATGGAGTACTCAAAAATATCATGCCATCAGAAATACTCTACATATGGTATAAATAATTCTCAATGGTACTACTGTGTGTGCAATGGAGTACGCAAGAATATCATGCCATCAGAAATACCCTACTTATGGTATAAATAATGCTCCATGGTACTACTGTGTGTGCAATGGAGTACACAAGAATATCATGCCATCAGAAATACCCTACTTATGGTATAAATAATAATCCATGGTACTACTCTGTGTGCAATGGAGTACTCAAGAATATCATGCCATCAGAAATACCCTACTTATGGTATAAATAATACTCCATGGTACAACTGTGTGTGCACAAAAATATCATGCCATCAGAAATACTCTACTTATGGTATAAATAATACTCCATGGTACTACTGTGTGCACAGTGGAGTACTCAAGAATATCATGCCATCATAAATACTCTACTCATGGTATAAATATTACTCCATGGTACTACTGTGTGTGCAATGGAGTACTCAAAAATATCATGCCATCAGAAATACTCTACTTATGGTATAAATAATGCTCCATGGTACTACTGTGTGTGCAATGGAGTACGCAAGAATATCATGCCATCAGAAATACCCTACTTATGGTATAAATAATACTCCATGGTACTACTGCGTGAGCAATGGAGTACGCAAGTATATCATGCCATCAGAAATACCCTACTTATGGTTTAAATAATACTCCATGGTACTACTGTGTGTGCAATGGAGTACTCAAGAATATCATGCCATCAGAAATACTCTACATATGGTATAAATAATGCTCCATGGTACAACTGTGTGTGCAATGGAGTACGCAATAATATCATGCCATCAGAAATACCCTACTTATGGTATAAATATTACTCCATGGTACTACTGTGTGTGCAATGGAGTACTCAATAATATCATGCCATCAGAAATACTCTACATATGGTATAAATAATGCTCCAAGGATACTACTGTGTGTGCAATGGAGTACGCAAGAATATCATGCCATCAGAAATACCCTACTTATGGTATATATAATACTCCATGGTACTACTGTGTGTGCAATGGTGTACTCAAGAATATCATGCCATCAGAAATACCCTACTTATGGTATGGTATAAATAATGCTCCATGGTACTACTGTGTGTGCAATGGAGTACACAAGAATATCATGCCATCAGAAATACCCTACTTATGGTATAAATAATAATCCATGGTACTACTCTGTGTGCAATGGAGTACTCAAGAATATCATGCCATCAGAAATACCCTACTTATGGTATAAATAATACTCCATGGTACAACTGTGTGTGCACAAAAATATCATGCCATCAGAAATACTCTACTTATGGTATAAATAATACTCCATGGTACTACTGTGTGCACAGTGGAGTACTCAAGAATATCATGCCATCATAAATACTCTACTCATGGTATAAATATTACTCCATGGTACTACTGTGTGTGCAATGGAGTACTCAAAAATATCATGCCATCAGAAATACTCTACTTATGGTATAAATAATGCTCCATGGTACTACTGTGTGTGCAATGGAGTACGCAAGAATATCATGCCATCAGAAATACCCTACTTATGGTATAAATAATACTCCATGGTACTACTGCGTGAGCAATGGAGTACGCAAGTATATCATGCCATCAGAAATACCCTACTTATGGTTTAAATAATACTCCATGGTACTACTGTGTGTGCAATGGAGTACTCAAGAATATCATGCCATCAGAAATACTCTACATATGGTATAAATAATGCTCCATGGTACAACTGTGTGTGCAATGGAGTACGCAATAATATCATGCCATCAGAAATACCCTACTTATGGTATAAATATTACTCCATGGTACTACTGTGTGTGCAATGGAGTACTCAATAATATCATGCCATCAGAAATACTCTACATATGGTATAAATAATGCTCCATGGTACTACTGTGTGTGCAATGGAGCACGCAAGAATATCATGCCATCAGAAATACCCTACTTATGGTATAAATAATACTCCATGGTACTACTGTGTGTGCAATGGAGTACTCAAGAATATCATGCCATCAGAAATACCCTACTTATGGTATAAATAATTCTCCATGGTACTACTGTGTGGGCAATGGAGTACTCAAGAATATCATGCCATCAGAAATACTCTACATATGGTATAAATATTGCTCCATGGTACTACTGTGTGTGCAATGGAGTATGCAAGAATATCATGCCATCAGAAATACCCTACTTATGGTATAAATAATGCTCCAAGGTACTACTGTGTGTGCAATGGAGTACTCAAGAATATCATGCCATCAGAAATACTCTACATATGGTATAAATAATGCTCCATGGTACTACTGTGTGTGCAATGGAGTATGCAAGAATTTTATGCCATCAGAAATACCCTACTTATGGTATAAATAATACTCCATGGTACTACTGTGTGTGCAATGGAGTACTCAAGAATATCATGCCATCAGAAATACCCTACTTATGGTATAAATAGTGCTCCATGGTACTACTGTGTGTGCAATGGAGTACTCAAGAATATCATGCCATCAGAAATACCCTACTTATGGTATAAATAATGCTCCATGGTACTACTGTGTGTGCAATGGAGTACGCAAGAATATCATGCCATCAGAAATACCCTACTTATGGTATAAATAAAGCTCCATGGTACTACTGTGTGTGCAATGGAGTACTCAAGAATATCACGCCATCAGAAATACTCTACATATGGTATAAATAATGCTCCATAGTACTACTGTGTGTGCAATGGAGTACACAAGAATATCATGCCATCAGAAATACTCTACATATGGTATAAATAAAGCTCCATGGTACTACTGTGTGTGCAATGGAGTACTCAAGAATATCACGCCATCAGAAATACTCTACATATGGTATAAATAATGCTCCATGGTACTACTGTGTGTGCAATGGAGTACTCAAGAATATCATGCCATCAGAAATACCCTACTTATGGTATAAATAATTCTCCATGGTACTACTGTGTGTGCAATGGAGTACGCAAGAATATCATGCCATCAGAAATACTCTATTTATGGTATAAATAATACTCCATGGTACTAATGTGTGTGCAATGGAGTACTCAAGAATATCATGCCATCAGAAATACTCTACATATGGTATAAATAATGCTCCATGGTGCTACTGTGTGTGCAATGGAGTACGCAAGAATATCATGCCATCAGAAATACCCTACTTATGGTATAAATAATACTCCATGGTACTACTGTGTGTGCAATGGAGTACTCAAGAATATCATGCCATCAGAAACACCCTACTTATGGTATAAATAATACTCCATGGTACTACTGTGTATGCAATGGAGTACTCAAGATTATCATGCCATCAGAAATACTCTACATATGGTATAAATAATGCTCCATGGTACTACTGTGTGTGCAATGGAGTACGCAAGAATATCATGCCATCAGAAATACCCTACTTATGGTATAAATAATACTCCATGGTACTACTGTGTGTGCAATGGAGTACTCAAGATTATCATGCCATCAGAAATACTCTACATATGGTATAAATAATGCTCCATGGTACTACTGTTTGTGCAATGGAGTACGCAAGAATATCATGCCATCAGAAATACCCTACTTATGGTATAAATAATACTCCATGGTACTACTGTGTGTTCAATGGAGTACTCAAGAATATCATGCCATCAGAAATACCCTACTTATGGTATAAATAATGCCCCAAGGTACTACTGTGTGCAATGGAGTAGCAAGAATATCATGCCATCAGAAATACCCTACTTATGGTATAAATAATGCTCCATGGTACTACGTGTGCAATGGAGTACCCAAGAATATCATGCCATCAGAAATACTCTACATATGGTATAAATAATGCTCCATGGTACTACTGTGTGTGCAATGGAGTAGGCAAGAATATCATGCCATCAGAAATACTCTACTTATGGTATAAATAATACTCCATGGTACTACTGTGTGCACAATGGAGTACTCAAGAATATCATACCATCAGAAATACTCTACTCATGGTATAAATAATACTCCATGGTACTACTGTGTGTGCAATGGAGTACTCAAAAATATCATGCCATCAGAAATACTCTACATATGGTATAAATAATTCTCCATGGTACTACTGTGTGTGCAATGGAGTACGCAAGAATATCATGCCATCAGAAATACCCTACTTATGGTATAAATAATGCTCCATGGTACTACTGTGTGTGCAATGGAGTACTCAAGAATATCACGCCATCAGAAATACTCTACATATGGTATAAATAATGCTCCATGGTACTACTGTGTGTGCAATGGAGTACACAAGAATATCATGCCATCAGAAATACCCTACTTATGGTATAAATAATAATCCATGGTACTACTCTGTGTGCAATGGAGTACTCAAGAATATCATGCCATCAGAAATACCCTACTTATGGTATAAATAATACTCCATGGTACAACTGTGTGTGCACAAAAATATCATGCCATCAGAAATACTCTACTTATGGTATAAATAATACTCCATGGTACTACTGTGTGCACAGTGGAGTACTCAAGAATATCATGCCATCATAAATACTCTACTCATGGTATAAATATTACTCCATGGTACTACTGTGTGTGCAATGGAGTACTCAAAAATATCATGCCATCAGAAATACTCTACTTATGGTATAAATAATGCTCCATGGTACTACTGTGTGTGCAATGGAGTACGCAAGAATATCATGCCATCAGAAATACCCTACTTATGGTATAAATAATACTCCATGGTACTACTGCGTGAGCAATGGAGTACGCAAGTATATCATGCCATCAGAAATACCCTACTTATGGTTTAAATAATACTCCATGGTACTACTGTGTGTGCAATGGAGTACTCAAGAATATCATGCCATCAGAAATACTCTACATATGGTATAAATAATGCTCCATGGTACAACTGTGTGTGCAATGGAGTACGCAATAATATCATGCCATCAGAAATACCCTACTTATGGTATAAATATTACTCCATGGTACTACTGTGTGTGCAATGGAGTACTCAATAATATCATGCCATCAGAAATACTCTACATATGGTATAAATAATGCTCCAAGGATACTACTGTGTGTGCAATGGAGTACGCAAGAATATCATGCCATCAGAAATACCCTACTTATGGTATATATAATACTCCATGGTACTACTGTGTGTGCAATGGTGTACTCAAGAATATCATGCCATCAGAAATACCCTACATATGGTATGGTATAAATAATGCTCCATGGTACTACTGTGTGTGCAATGGAGTACACAAGAATATCATGCCATCAGAAATACCCTACTTATGGTATAAATAATAATCCATGGTACTACTCTGTGTGCAATGGAGTACTCAAGAATATCATGCCATCAGAAATACCCTACTTATGGTATAAATAATACTCCATGGTACAACTGTGTGTGCACAAAAATATCATGCCATCAGAAATACTCTACTTATGGTATAAATAATACTCCATGGTACTACTGTGTGCACAGTGGAGTACTCAAGAATATCATGCCATCATAAATACTCTACTCATGGTATAAATATTACTCCATGGTACTACTGTGTGTGCAATGGAGTACTCAAAAATATCATGCCATCAGAAATACTCTACTTATGGTATAAATAATGCTCCATGGTACTACTGTGTGTGCAATGGAGTACGCAAGAATATCATGCCATCAGAAATACCCTACTTATGGTATAAATAATACTCCATGGTACTACTGCGTGAGCAATGGAGTACGCAAGTATATCATGCCATCAGAAATACCCTACTTATGGTTTAAATAATACTCCATGGTACTACTGTGTGTGCAATGGAGTACTCAAGAATATCATGCCATCAGAAATACTCTACATATGGTATAAATAATGCTCCATGGTACAACTGTGTGTGCAATGGAGTACGCAATAATATCATGCCATCAGAAATACCCTACTTATGGTATAAATATTACTCCATGGTACTACTGTGTGTGCAATGGAGTACTCAATAATATCATGCCATCAGAAATACTCTACATATGGTATAAATAATGCTCCAAGGATACTACTGTGTGTGCAATGGAGTACGCAAGAATATCATGCCATCAGAAATAACCTACTTATGGTATATATAATACTCCATGGTACTACTGTGTGTGCAATGGTGTACTCAAGAATATCATGCCATCAGAAATACCCTACTTATGGTATAAATATTACTCCATGGTTCTACTGTGTGTGCAAGGAGAACTCAAGAATATCATGCCATCAGAAATACTCTGCATATGGTATAAATAATGCTCCATGCTACTACTCTGTGTGCAATGGAGTACTCAAGAATATCATGCCCTCAGAAATACTCTACTTATGGTATAAATAATGCTCCATGGTACTACTGTGTGTGCAATGGAGTACTCAAGAATATCATGCCATCAGAAATACTCTACATATGGTATAAATAATGCTCCATGGTACTACTGTGTGTGCAATGGAGTACGCAAGAATATCATGCCATCAGAAATACCCTACTTATGGTATAAATAATACTCCATGGTACTACTGTGTGTTCAATGGAGTACTCATGAATATCATGCCATCAGAAATACCCTACTTATGGTATAAATAATGCCCCAAGGTACTACTGTGTGTGCAATGGAGTACTCAAGAATATCATGCCATCAGAAATACTCTACATATGGTATAAATAATGCTCCATGGTACTACTGTGTGTGCAATGGAGTACGCAAGAATATCATGCCATCAGAAATACCCTACTTATGGTATAAATAATACTCCATGGTACTACTGTGTGTGCAATGGAGTACTCAAGAATATCATGCCATCAGAAATACCCTACTTATGGTATAAATAATTCTCCATGGTACTACTGTGTGGGCAATGGAGTACTCAAGAATATCATGCCATCAGAAATACTCTACATATGGTATTAATATTGCTCCATGGTACTACTGTGTGTGCAATGGAGTATGCAAGAATATCATGCCATCAGAAATACCCTACTTATGGTATAAATAATGCTCCATGGTACTACGTGTGCAATGGAGTACTCAAGAATATCAAGCCATCAGAAATACTCAACATATGGTATAAATAATGCTCCATGGTACTACTGTGTGTACAATGGAGTACGCAAGAATATCATGCCATCAGAAATACTCTACTTATGGTATAAATAATACTCCATGGTACTACTGTGTGCACAATGGAGTACTCAAGAATATCATACCATCAGAAATACTCTACTCATGGTATAAATAATACTTCATGGTACTACTGTGTGTGCAATGGAGTACTCAAAAATATCATGCCATCAGAAATACTCTACATATGGTATAAATAATTCTCCATGGTACTACTGTCTGTGCAATGGAGTACGCAAGAATATCATGCCATCAGAAATACCCTACTTATGGTATAAATAATGCTCCATGGTACTACTGTGTGTGCAATGGAGTACTCAAAAATATCATGCCATCAGAAATACTCTACATATGGTATAAATAATTCTCCATGGTACTACTGTCTGTGCAATGGAGTACGCAAGAATATCATGCCATCAGAAATACCCTACTTATGGTATAAATAATGCTCCATGGTACTACTGTGTGTGCAATGGAGTACTCAAGAATATCACGCCATCAGAAATACTCTACATATGGTATAAATAATGCTCCATGGTACTACTGTGTGTGAAATGGAGTACACAAGAATATCATGCCATCAGAAATACCCTACTTATGGTATACATAATAATCCATGGTACTACTCTGTGTGCAATGGAGTACTCAAGAATATCATGCCATCAGAAATACCCTACTTATGGTATAAATATTACTCCATGGTACTACTGTGTGTGCACAAAAATATCATGCCATCAGAAATACTCTACTTATGGTATAAATAATACTCCATGGTACTACTGTGTGCACAATGGAGTACTAAAGAATATCATGCCATCAGAAATACTCTACTCATGGTATAAATAATACTCCATGGTACTACTGTGTGTGCAATGGAGTACTAAAAATATCATGCCATCAGAAATACTCTACTTATGGTATAAATAATGCTCCATGGTACTACTGTGTGTGCAATGGAGTACGCAAGAATATCATGCCATCAGAAATACCCTAGTTATGGTATAAATAAAACTCCATGGTACTACTGCGTGTGCAATGGAGTACGCAAGTATATCATGCCATCAGAAATACCCTACTTATGGTTTAAATAATGCTCCAAGGATACTACTGTGTGTGCAATGGAGTACGCAAGAATATCATGCCATCAGAAATACCCTACTTATGGTATATATAATACTCCATGGTTCTACTGTGTGTGCAAGGAGTACTCAAGAATATCATGCCATCAGAAATACTCTACATATGGTATAAATAATGCTCCATGGTACTACTCTGTGTGCAATGGAGTACTCAAGAATATCATGCCATCAGAAATACTCTACTCATGGTCTAACTAATACTCCATGGTACTAGTGTGGGCGCACTGGAGTACTCAAGAATATCATGCCATCAGAAATACTCTACTCATGGTCTAACTAATACTCCATGGTACTAGTGTGGGCGCACTGGAGTACTCAAGAATATCATGCCATCAGAAATACTCTACTCATGGTCTAACTAATACTCCATGGTACTACTGTGTGCGCAATGGAGTACTTAAGAATTTCATGGCATCTAATAAGGTTCCTCAAAATATCAGGCAATGAGCAAAGATTGGTGAGGGACAGAATAAGGCCTTGGGACACACCGTGGTAGACGGAAGGCTTCATCCTACTCATCTGCTGAGGGTTCTATGACGCTGCCTCCTTTATCTCAGCATCTCATCCGGGTCACCTCAAAGCATGAACAGTAATACCAGATATTGCTGTATTCATGAGGATGCTCCAGTCATCTGTTTTTTGAGACGGGCCTGTTCATTTCACCAAGTTAGATCCTTGTAAAAGGCCAGCCTGCTTTAGGGGTGACCTGCTTCCTCTATACAATCCTATCACTGCTTCACTCTTGTCAATACTCAGACCCACTAATAGCCCAGCTCTTGATACCCTCAAGGAACACTAGTGGTTCTGCTCAGAATGCATGCAAAGCCCTGCGCCAGATAAGACCAGGAGTCACTAAGCTTTATTCTTAGTAAGAGCTCTGTTCTTTTAACACCTAGACTCACTCAGTACTGATAAAACAGACTTCCACAGTCGTATGCCCATGATACACTCCAGAATCCCTCAGAACTCTGCTCGTGATACACCTCAGACTCACCCAGAACTCTGCTCAACGTACACCCCAAACTCATACAGGGCTTTGCTTATGATACGCCCGAGACTCACTCCGAACTCTGCTCACGGCACACCCCAAACTAAGCTCTGAACTCTGCTTATGATACGCCCCAGACTCACTAAGAACTCTGCTCATGGTACACCAGAGACTAACTCAGAACTCCACTCAGGGTACACCCCAAACTCATTCATAGCTTTGCTTATGATACACCCCAGACTCACTCAGAACTCTGCTCACGGCACACCCCAAACTAAGTTCAGAACTCTGCTTCTGATACGCCCCAGACTCACTAAGAACTCTGCTCATGGTACACCCGAGACTCACTCAGTACTCTGCTCAAGGTACACCCCAAACTCATTCACAGCTTTGCTTATGATACGCCCCAGACTCACTCAGAACTCTGCTCACGGCACACTCCAAACTAAGTTCAGAACTCTGCCTATGATACGCCCCAGACTCACTAAGAACTCTGCTCATGGTACACCCGAGACTCACTCAGAACTCTGCTCAAGGTACACCCCAAACTCATTCAGAGCTTTGCTTATGATACGCCCCAGACTCACTCAGAACTCTGCTAACGGCACTCCCCAAACTCAATCAGAACTCTGCTCATGGTTCACCCCAGACTCACTAAGAACCCTGTTTATGATACACCACAGACTCACTCAGAACTCTACTCATGGTACACCCCAGACTCACTCAGAACCCTGCTTATGATACACCCCAGACTTACTCAGAACTCTACTCATGATACTCTGCAGATTCGTCAGAACTCTGCTAATGGTACATTTCAGAATCACTGAGAACTCTCCTAGTGATATGTCGCAGATTTACTTTGAACTTTGCTGATGAGACACCTCAGACTTACTCAGAACTCTGTTCATGATACACCCCAGACTCAATCAGAACTCTGCTCATGATACGTCTCAGAGTCAGTGAGAACTTTGCCTATGATATACTCCAGAGTCACTCTGAACTCTCCTCATGATACACCTCAGACTCAATCAGAACTCTGCTATGGTACACCACGTACTCACTCAGACCTCTGCTCATGGTACAACCCAGACTCACTCAGACCTCTGCTCATGGTACAACCCAGACTCACTCAGACCTCTGCTCATGGTACAACCCAGACTCAGTCAGAACTCTGTTCATGATACACCCTAGACTCAATCAGAACTCTGCTCATGATACGCCTCAGAGTCACGCAGAACTCTGTTCACGATACACCCCAGACTCAATCAGAACTCTGTTCATGATACACACTAGACTCAATCAGAACTCTGTTCATGATACACCCTAGACTCAATCAGAACCCTGTTCATGATACACCCTAGACTCAATCAGAACTCTGCTCATGATACGCCTCAGAGTCACGCAGAACTCTGTTCATGATACACCCCAGACTCAATCAGAACTCTGTTCATGATACACCCCAGACTCAATCAGAACTCTGTTAATGATACACCCTAGACTCAATCAGAACTCTGTTCATGATACACCCTAGACTCAATCAGAACTCTGCTCATGATATGCCTCAGAGTCAGTGAGAACTTTGCTTATGATATACTCCAGAGTCACTCAGAACTCTCCTCATGATACACTCGAGCCACTCAGAACTCTGTTCATGATACACCCCAGACTCAATCAGAACTCTGCTATGGTACACCACGTACTCACTCAGACCTCTGTTCATGGTACAACCCAGACTCACTCAGACCTCTGCTCATGGTACAACCCAGACTCAGTCAGAACTCTGATCATGATACACCCTAGACTCAATCAGAACTCTGTTCAAGATACACCCTAGACTCAATCAGAACTCTGTTCATGATACGCCCTAGACTCAATCAGAACTCTGTTTATGATGCACCCCAGACTCAATCAGAACTCTGCTATGGTACACCCTGTACTCACTCAGACCTCTGCTCATGGTACAACCCAGACTCACTCAGACCTCTGCTCATGGTACAACCCAGACGCAGTCAGAACTCTGCTTATGATACGCCCCAGACTCACTCAGAACATTGCTCATGATACACTGCAGATTCACTCAGAACTCTGCTCCTGATATACCCCAGAGTCACTCAGAACTCTGCTCATGGTACACCTCAGACTCACTCAGAACTCTGGTCATGGTACACCCCAGACTCACTCAGAACTCTGCTATGGTACACCACGTACTCACTCAGAACTCTGCTCATAGTACACCAGAGACTCACTCAGAACTCTGGTCAAGGTACACCCCAAACTCATTCAGAGCTTTGCTTATGCATATCATGCCATCAGAAATACCCTACTTATGGTATAAATAATAATCCATGGTACTACTCTGTGTGCAATGGAGTACTCAAGAATATCATGCCATCAGAAATACCCTACTTATGGTATAAATAATACTCAATGGTACTACTGTGTGTGCACAAAAATATCATGCCATCAGAAATACTCTACTTATGGTATAAATAATACTCCATGGTACTACTGTGTGCACAGTGGAGTACTCAAGAATATCATGCCATCAGAAATACTCTACTCATGGTATAAATAATACTCCATGGTACTACTGTGTGTGCAATGGAGTACTCAAAAATATCATGCCATCAGAAATACTCTACTTATGGTATAAATAATGCACCATGGTACTACTGTGTGTGCAATGGAGTACGCAAGAATATCATGCCATCAGAAATACCCTACTTATGGTATAAATAATACTCCATGGTACTACTGCGTGTGCAATGGAGTACGCAAGTATATCATGCCATCAGAAATACCCTACTTATGGTATAAATAATACTCCATGGTACTACTGTGTGTGCAATGGAGTACTCAATAATATCATGCCATCAGAAATACTCTACATATGGTATAAATAATGCTCCAAGGATACTACTGTGTGTGCAATGGAGTACGCAAGAATATCATGCCATCAGAAATACCCTACTTATGGTATATATAATACTCCATGGTACTACTGTGTGTGCAATGGTGTACTCAAGAATATCATGCCATCAGAAATACCCTACTTATGGTATAAATAATACTCCATGGTTCTACTGTGTGTGCAAGGAGTACTCAAGAATATCATGCCATCAGAAATACTCTGCATACGGTATAAATAATGCCCCATGCTACTACTCTGTGTGCAATGGAGTACTCAAGAATATCATGCCCTCAGAAATACTCTACTTATGGTATAAATAATGGTCCATGGTACTACTGTGTGTGCAATGGAGTACGCAAGAATATCATGCCATCAGAAATACCCTACTTATGGTATAAATAATACTCCATGGTACTACTGTGTGTTCAATGGAGTACTCAAGAATATCATGCCATCAGAAATACCCTACTTATGGTATAAATAATGCCCCAAGGTACTACTGTGTGTGCAATGGAGTACTCAAGAATATCATGCCATCAGAAATACTCTACATATGGTATAAATAATGCTCCATGGTACTACTGTGTGTGCAATGGAGTAAGCACGAATATCATGCCATCAGAAATACCCTACTTATGGTATAAATAATACTCCATGGTACTACTGTGTGTGCAATGGAGTACTCAAGAATATCATGCCATCAGAAATACCCTACTTATGGTATAAATAATGCTCCATGGTACTACTGTGTGTGCAATGGAGTACTCAAGAATATCATGCCATCAGAAATACTCTACATATGGTATAAATATTGCTCCATGGTACTACTGTGTGTGCAATGGAGTACGTAAGAATATCATGACATCAGAAATACCCTACTTATGGTATAAATAATGCTCCATGGTACTACGTGTGCAATGGAGTACTCAAGAATATCATGCCATCAGAAATACTCTACATATGGTATAAATAATGCTCCATGGTACTACTGTGTGTGCAATGGAGTACACAAGAATATCATGCCATCAGAAATACTCTACTTATGGTATAAATAATACTCCATGGTACTACTGTGTGCACAATGGAGTACTCAAGAATATCATACCATCAGAAATACTCTACTCATGGTATAAATAATACTCCATGGTACTACTGTGTGTGCAATGGAGTACTCAAAAATATCATGCCATCAGAAATACTCTACATATGGTATAAATAATAATCCATGGTACTACTCTGTGTGCAATGGAGTACTCAAAAATTTCATGCCATCAGAAATACCCTACTTATGGTATAAATAATGTTCCATGGTACTACTGTGTGTGCACAAAAATATCATGCCATCAGAAATACTCTACTTATGGTATAAATAATACTCCATGGTACTACTGTGTGCACAATGGAGTACTCAAGAATATCATGCCATCAGAAATACCCTACTCATGGTATAAATAATACTCCATGGTACTACTGTGTGTGCAATGGAGTACTCAAAAATATCATGCCATCAGAAATACTCTACTTATGGTATAAATAATGCTCCATGGTACTACTGTGTGTGCAATGGAGTAGGCAATAATATCATGCCATCAGAAATACCCTACTTATGGTATAAATAATACTCCATGGTACTACTGCGTGTGCAATGGAGTACGCAAGTATATCATGCCATCAGAAATACCCTACTTATGGTTTAAATAATACTCCATGGTACTACTGTGTGTGCAATGGAGTACTCAAGAATATCATGCCATCAGAAATACTCTACATATGGTATAAATAATGCTCCATGGTACTACTGTGTGTGCAATGGAGTACGCAATAATATCATGCCATCAGAAATACCCTACTTATGGTATAAATAATACTCCATGGTACTACTGTGTGTGCAATGGAGTACTCAATAATATCATGCCATCAGAAATACTCTACATATGGTATAAATAATGCTCCAAGGATACTACTGTGTGTGCAATGGAGTACGCAAGAATATCATGCCATCAGAAATACCCTACTTATGGTATATATAATACTCCATGGTTCTACTGTGTGTGCAAGGAGTACTCAAGAATATCATGCCATCAGAAATACTCTACATATGGTATAAATAATGCTCCATGGTACTACTCTGTGTGCAATGGAGTACTCAAGAATATCATGCCATCAGAAATACTCTACTCATGGTCTAACTAATACTCCATGGTACTAGTGTGGGCGCACTGGAGTACTCAAGAATATCATGCCATCAGAAATACTCTACTCATGGTCTAACTAATACTCCATGGTACTACTGTGTGCGCAATGGAGTACTTAAGAATTTCATGGCATCTAATAAGGTTCCTCAAAATATCAGGCAATGAGCAAAGATTGGTGAGGGACAGAATAAGGCCTTGGGACACACCGTGGTAGACGGAAGGTTTCATCCTACTCATCTGCTGAGGGTTCTATGACGCTGCCTCCTTTATCTCAGCATCTCATCCGGGTCACCTCAAAGCATGAACAGTAATACCAGATATTGCTGTATTCATGCGGATGCTCCAGTCATCTGTTTTTTGAGACGGGCCTGTTCATTTCACCAAGTTAGATCCTTGTAAAAGGCCAGCCTGCTTTAGGGGTGACCTGCTTCCGCTATACAATCCTATCACTGCTTCACTCTTGTCAGTACTCAGACCCACTAATAGCCCAGCTCTTGATACCCTCAAGGAACACTGGTGGTTCTGCTCAGAATGCATGCAAAGCCCTGCGCCAGATAAGACCAGGAGTCACTAAGCTTTATTCTTAGTAAGAGCTCTGTTCTTTTAACACCTAGACTCACTCAGTACTGATAAAACAGACTTCCACAGTCGTATGCCCATGATACACTCCAGAATCCCTCAGAACTCTGCTCGTGATACACCCCAGACTCACCCAGAACTCTGCTCAACGTACACCCCAAACTCATACAGAGCTTTGCTTATGATACGCCCGAGACTCACTCCGAACTCTGCTCACGGCACACCCCAAACTAAGCTCTGAACTCTGCTTATGATACGCCCCAGACTCACTAAGAACTCTGCTCATGGTACACCAGAGACTCACTCAGAACTCCACTCAGGGTACACCCCAAACTCATTCATAGCTTTGCTTATGATACACCCCAGACTCACTCAGAACTCTGCTCACGGCACACCCCAAACTAAGTTCAGAACTCTGCTTATGATACGCCCCAGACTCACTAAGAACTCTGCTCATGGTACACCCGAGACTCACTCAGTACTCTGCTCAAGGTACACCCCAAACTCATTCAGAGCTTTGCTTATGATACGCCCCAGACTCACTCAGAACTCTGCTCACGGCACACTCCAAACTAAGTTCAGAACGCTGCCTATGATACGCCCCAGACTCACTAAGAACTCTGCTCATGGTACACCCGAGACTCACTCAGAACTCTGCTCAAGGTACTCCCCAAACTCAATCAGAACTCTGCTCATGGTTCACCCCAGACTCACTAAGAACCCTGCTTATGATACACCACAGACTCACTCAGAACTCTACTCATGGTACACCCCAGACTCACTCAGAACCCTGCTTATGATACACCCCAGACTTACTCAGAACTCTACTCACGATACTCTGCCGATTCGTCAGAACTCTGCTCATTGTACATTTCAGAATCACTGAGAACTCTCCTAGTGATATGCCGCAGATTTACTTTGAACTTTGCTGATGAGACACCTCAGACTTACTCAGAACTCTGTTCATGATACACCCCAGACTCAATCAGAACTCTGCTCATGATACGTCTCAGAGTCAGTGAGAACTTTGCCTATGATATACTCCAGAGTCACTCAGAACTCTCCTCATGATACACCCCAGACTCAATCAGAACTCTGCTATGGTACACCACGTACTCACTCAGACCTCTGCTCATGGTACAACCCAGACTCACTCAGACCTCTGCTCATGGTACAACCCAGACTCAGTCAGAACTCTGTTCATGATACACCCTAGACTCAATCAGAACTCTGCTCTTGATACGCCTCAGAGTCACGCAGAACTCTGTTCATGATACACCCCAGACTCAATCAGAACTCTGTTCATGATACACACTAGACTCAATCAGAACTCTGTTCATGATACACCCTAGACTCAATCAGAACTCTGCTCATGATACGCCTCAGAGTCACGCAGAACTCTGTTCATGATACACCCCAGACTCAATCAGATCTCTGTTCATGATACACCCCAGACTCAATCAGAACTCTGTTAATGATACACCCTAGACTCAATCAGAACTCTGTTCATGATACACCCTAGACTCAATCAGAACTCTGCTCATGATATGCCTCAGAGTCAGTGAGAACTTTGCTTATGATATACTCCAGAGTCACTCAGAACTCTCCTCATGATACACTCGAGCCACTCAGAACTCTGTTCATGATACACCCCAGACTCAATCAGAACTCTGCTATGGTACACCACGTACTCACTCAGACCTCTGTTCATGGTACAACCCAGACTCACTCAGACCTCTGCTCATGGTACAACCCAGACTCAGTCAGAACTCTGATCATGATACACCCTAGACTCAATCAGAACTCTGTTCAAGATACACCCTAGACTCAATCAGAACTCTGTTCATGATACGCCCTAGACTCAATCAGAACTCTGTTCATGATGCACCCCAGACTCAATCAGAACTCTGCTATGGTACACCCTGTACTCACTCAGACCTCTGCTCATGGTACAACCCAGACTCACTCAGACCTCTGCTCATGGTACAACCCAGACGCAGTCAAAACTCTGCTTATGATACGCCCCAGACTCACTCAGAACTCTGCTCATGATACACTGCAGATTCACTCAGAACTCTGCTCCTGATATACCCCAGAGTCACTCAGAACTCTGCTCATGGTACACCTCAGACTCACTCAGAACTCTGGTCATGGTACACCCCAGACTCACTCAGAACTCTGCTATGGTACACCACGTACTCACTCAGAACTCTGCTCATAGTACACCAGAGACTCACTCAGAACTCTGGTCAAGGTACACCCCAAACTCATTCAGAGCTTTGCTTATGATACGCCCCAGACTCACTCAGAACTCTGCTCACGGCACACCCCAAACTAAGTTCAGAACTCTGCTTATGATACGCCCCAGACTCACTAAGAACTCTGCTCATGGTACACCAGAGACTCACTCAGAACTCCACACAAGGTA
Source organism: Triturus cristatus (assembly GCF_964204655.1). Taxonomy (NCBI): domain Eukaryota; kingdom Metazoa; phylum Chordata; class Amphibia; order Caudata; family Salamandridae; genus Triturus; species Triturus cristatus. The sequence continues at coordinate 48,784,188 of NC_140589.1, forward strand.
CACCCCAAACTCATTCAGAGCTTTGCTTATGAAACACCCCAGACTCACTCAGAACTCTGCTCACGGCACACCCCAAACTAAGTTCAGAACTCTGCCTATGATACGCCCCAGACTCACTAAGAACTCTGCTCATGGTACACCCGAGACTCACTCAGAACTCTGCTCAAGGTACACCCCAAACTCATTCAGAGCTTTGCTTATGATACGCCCCAGACTCACTCAGAACTCTGCTCATGGTTCACCCCAGACTCACTAAGAACCCTGCTTATGATACACCACAAACTCACTCAGAACTCTACTCATGGTACACCCCAGACTCACTCAGAACCCTGCTTATGATACACCCCAGACTTACTCAGAACTCTACTCATGGTACTCCCCAGAATCACTCAGAAACCTGCTTATGATACACCCCAGACTTACTCAGAACTCTACTCACGATACTCTGCCGATTCGTCAGAACTCTGCTCATTGTACATTTCAGAATCACTGAGAACTCTCCTAGTGATATGCCGCAGATTTACTTTGAACTTTGCTGATGAGACACCTCAGACTTACTCAGAACTCTGTTCATGATACACCCCAGACTCAATCAGAACTCTGCTCATGATACGTTTCAGAGTCAGTGAGAACTTTGCCTATGATATACTCCAGAGTCACTCAGAACTCTCCTCATGATACACCCCAGACTCAATCAGAACTCTGCTATGGTACACCACGTACTCACTCAGACCTCTGCTCATGGTACAACCCAGACTCACTCAGACCTCTGCTCATGGTACAACCCAGACTCAGTCAGAACTCTGTTCATGATACGCCTCAGAGTCACGCAGAACTCTGTTCATGATACACCCCAGACTCAATCAGAACTCTGTTCATGATACACCCTAGACTCAATCAGAACTCTGCTCATGATACGCCTCAGAGTCACGCAGAACTCTGTTCATGATACACCCCAGACTCAATCAGAACTCTGTTCATGATACACCCTAGACTCAATCAGAACTCTGTTCATGATACACCCTAGACTCAATCAGAACTCTGCTCATGATACGCTCGAGCCACTCAGAACTCTGTTCATGATACACCCCAGACTCAATCAGAACTCTGCTATGGTACACCACGTACTCACTCAGACCTCTGTTCATTGTACAACCCAGACTCACTCAGACCTCCGCTCATGGTACAACCCAGACTCAGTCAGAACTAGGGGTGGGCGGAATTTGCGGAATTAACCTTCGCAAATTATCGCGAGAATGTTTAAAATTATCGCAAACAAGCAGAAATATCGCGAAGATGCGGAAGTTTTTTTCCGGCATGTTCGCGCGATTTTCTGCATGGTTGCGGGTCGCCAACTTACCCATGTGGCTGCTTGCGGGCGCGGCCATCTTGTTTTGAGTTGTTCTCGCGGTGCATGATCGCGAGAAGAAAGACGTGATCGCGCGACGCATGACGTCACTGCGGGCGCGAACTGTCGCGAGACAGCGCAAATGGCTAAAAACAATACAACATCTCATGGAGAACGCGACCGGATCAAGAAAACTTGTCGGCGAACGCAGGGATTCAGGTAAGGCGATCGCGCGCGCGCGAGAATGTATCATTTTACAGCGCGAGCAAGAAACAAATTATCGCCAAGCTGCGGAAACCGGAATTTTTGACATTTTCGCGCTCTCCGCGGAACGCAAAAATGTCAAAATATCGCAATTTCCGCGAACGGAACGAAATTTTTGCCCAGGCCTAGTCAGAACTCTGTTCATGATACGCCCTAGACTCAATCAGAACTCTGTTCATGATGCACCCCATACTCAATCAGAACTCTGCTATGGTACACCCTGTACTCACTCAGACCTCTGCTCATGGTACAACCCAGACTCACTCAGACCTCTGCTCATGGTACAACCCAGACGCAGTCAGAACTCTGCTTATGATACGCCCCAGACTCACTCAGAACTCTGCTCATGATACACTGCAGATTCACTCAGAACTCTGCTCCTGATATACCCCAGAGTCACTTCGAACTCTGCTCATGGTACACCTCAGACTCACTCAGAACTCTGGTCATGGTACACCCCAGACTCACTCAGAACTCTGCTATGGTACACCACGTACTCACTCAGAACTCTGCTCATAGTACACCCGAGACTCACTCAGAACTCTGGTCAAGGTACACCCCAAACTCATTCAGAGCTTTGCTTATGATACGCCCCAGACTCACTCAGAACTCTGCTCACGGCACACCCCAAACTAAGTTCAGAACTCTGCTTATGATACGCCCCAGACTCACTAAGAACTCTGCTCATGGTACACCAGAGACTCACTCAGAACTCCACACAAGGTACACCCCAAACTCATTCAGAGCTTTGCTTATGAAACACCCCAGACTCAATAAGAACTCTGCTCATGGTACACCCAAGACTCACTCAGAACTCTGCTCATGGTACACCCGAGGCTCACTCAGAACTCTGCTCATGGTACACCCGAGACTCATTCAGAACTCTGCTCATGGTACACCCGAGACTCACTTAGAACTCTGCTCAGGGTACACCCCAAACTCATTCAGAGCTTTGCTTATGATACGCCCCAGACTCACTCAGAACTCTGCCCACGGCACTACCCAGACTCACTCAGAACTCTGCTCATGAAACACCCCAGACTCAATAAGAACTCTGCTCATGGTACACCCAAGACTCACTCAGAACTCTGCTCATGGTACACCCGAGGCTCACTCAGAACTCTGCTCATGGTACACCCGAGACTCATTCAGAACTCTGCTCATGGTACACCCGAGACTCACTTAGAACTCTGCTCAAGGTACACCCCAAACTCATTCAGAGCTTTGCTTATGAAACACCCCAGACTCACTCAGAACTCTGCTCACGGCACACCCCAAACTAAGTTCAGAACTCTGCCTATGATACGCCCCAGACTCACTAAGAACTCTGCTCATGGTACACCCGAGACTCACTCAGAACTCTGCTCAAGGTACACCCCAAACTCATTCAGAGCTTTGCTTATGATACGCCCCAGACTCACTCAGAACTCTGCTCATGGTTCACCCCAGACTCACTAAGAACCCTGCTTATGATACACCACAAACTCACTCAGAACTCTACTCATGGTACACCCCAGACTCACTCAGAACCCTGCTTATGATACACCCCAGACTTACTCAGAACTCTACTCATGGTACTCCCCAGAATCACTCAGAAACCTGCTTATGATACACCCCAGACTTACTCAGAACTCTACTCACGATACTCTGCCGATTCGTCAGAACTCTGCTCATTGTACATTTCAGAATCACTGAGAACTCTCCTAGTGATATGCCGCAGATTTACTTTGAACTTTGCTGATGAGACACCTCAGACTTACTCAGAACTCTGTTCATGATACACCCCAGACTCAATCAGAACTCTGCTCATGATACGTCTCAGAGTCAGTGAGAACTTTGCCTATGATATACTCCAGAGTCACTCAGAACTCTCCTCATGATACACCCCAGACTCAATCAGAACTCTGCTATGGTACACCACGTACTCACTCAGACCTCTGCTCATGGTACAACCCAGACTCACTCAGACCTCTGCTCATGGTACAACCCAGACTCAGTCAGAACTCTGTTCATGATACGCCTCAGAGTCACGCAGAACTCTGTTCATGATACACCCCAGACTCAATCAGAACTCTGTTCATGATACACCCTAGACTCAATCAGAACTCTGCTCATGATACGCCTCAGAGTCACGCAGAACTCTGTTCATGATACACCCCAGACTCAATCAGAACTCTGTTCATGATACACCCTAGACTCAATCAGAACTCTGTTCATGATACACCCTAGACTCAATCAGAACTCTGCTCATGATACGCTCGAGCCACTCAGAACTCTGTTCATGATACACCCCAGACTCAATCAGAACTCTGCTATGGTACACCACGTACTCACTCAGACCTCTGTTCATTGTACAACCCAGACTCACTCAGACCTCCGCTCATGGTACAACCCAGACTCAGTCAGAACTCTGTTCATGATACGCCCTAGACTCAATCAGAACTCTGTTCATGATGCACCCCAGACTCAATCAGAACTCTGCTATGGTACACCCTGTACTCACTCAGACCTCTGCTCATGGTACAACCCAGACTCACTCAGACCTCTGCTCATGGTACAACCCAGACGCAGTCAGAACTCTGCTTATGATACGCCCCAGACTCACTCAGAACTCTGCTCATGATACACTGCAGATTCACTCAGAACTCTGCTCCTGATATACCCCAGAGTCACTTCGAACTCTGCTCATGGTACACCTCAGACTCACTCAGAACTCTGGTCATGGTACACCCCAGACTCACTCAGAACTCTGCTATGGTACACCACGTACTCACTCAGAACTCTGCTCACGGCACACCCCAAACTAAGTTCAGAACTCTGCTTATGATACGCCCCAGACTCACTAAGAACTCTGCTCATGGTACACCAGAGACTCACTCAGAACTCCACACAAGGTACACCCCAAACTCATTCAGAGCTTTGCTTATGAAACACCCCAGACTCAATAAGAACTCTGCTCATGGTACACCCAAGACTCACTCAGAACTCTGCTCATGGTACACCCGAGGCTCACTCAGAACTCTGCTCATGGTACACCCGAGACTCATTCAGAACTCTGCTCATGGTACACCCGAGACTCACTTAGAACTCTGCTCAGGGTACACCCCAAACTCATTCAGAGCTTTGCTTATGATACGCCCCAGACTCACTCAGAACTCTGCCCACGGCACTACCCAGACCCACTCAGAACTCTGCTCATGGTACAACCCAGACTCAATCAGAACTCTTCTCATGATATGCCTGAGTCATGCAGAACTCTGTTTATGATACACCTCAGACTCAATCAGAACTCTGCTCATGATACGCCTCAGTGTCAGTGAGAACTTTGTTTATGATATACTCCAGAGTCACTCAGAACTCTCCTCATGATACACTCGAGTCACTCAGAACTCTGATCATGATACTCTCCAGAGTCACTCAGAACTCTGCTAACGATATGCCTCAGATTTACTCTGAACTCTACTCATTATACCCCCAGTTTCTCAGAACTCTGTTCATGATACACCCCACACTCACTCAGAACTTTACTCATGATGCACCCCAGACTCAATCAGAACTCTGTTATGATATGCCATGTACTCACTCAGCACTCTGCTCAATATATGCCCCAGACTCACTCAGAACTCTGCTCATGATATGCCTCAGACTCATTAGGAACTCAGTTATGAGACACGTCAGAGTCACTCAGAACTCTGCTCATGGTACACCCCAGAGTCACTCACAACTCTGTTCATAGTACACTCCAGAGTCACTCAGAATTCTGCTAATGATATGCCTCAGAGTCACTCAAAGCTCAGCCCATGGTATACGCCAGACTGCCTCAGAGCTCCACTCATGAGATGCTTCAGAGTCACTCAGAACTCTGCTCATTTGTAAGTATTTCCTGCAGCACAGTCTTATTTCCAATGAGGAGCTAAAACCATTCCCTTTATTGTACCCTGAACGTTTGAATAACGAGGACAGGATTTGTGGGGTCAGTTGTGACCGAGTTACGGAAATGAGCACGGCAGGATGCATTTATTGTATTTGTGAACCTCTGGGCATTGTGTGCACAAGAGTGACTCCAAGGGCTAGCTGGCTGGCCTCCTGATCAGAGCCTCAGCGACCAAAAAGTATCCAACTGTTTAAAATGCATCACCTAGACTCTACTTGCAGTGAGTCTTGCACTCCAAGTGGTGTCACCCCAGTCCTGGACCCTTGCAAGTGGGCCTCAAGATGCTCTGACAGCCCAGCTGTGGTCCTGTAAGCAGAACTGACGAAGCATAACACATCTAATCTCTGCCGCATCAGAACTGCTACAGTGCGGCGCATCCTCGACAGTGGAATTCTGCCTACAATTTCCTTGAAATTGCCGCTGCATGACGTATCTTTGATGCAGGCCTTGCCATTGCATGCTCCTTGTCGACGGCACCCTCATCGAATTCACTGGACTCTGCATCGCTGGACTCTGCTTCGCAGCCCCGCAGCTTCTAAGGAACAATGGTTGCGTGATGCATCCTCGATGAAGGACTTCACATCACAAGTCCCTAGTCAACAGTTTTCTCGACGATGATGTAGGACTCCACATTGCAGTCTTACAGCTTCTTCCGAACTGCCACTGCGTGACACATCTTTGAAGCCGCGTATCGTAATGCCTCACAAACCAGGATATCGGGTAATTTGTTCAGTGGGCCTAACTGGTTTTTTTTTAAGAGTTTTATATAGCGCGAACTTGACCCGAATCCAATCAGCTATCAGAGCGCTTTTAGCACCAGTTACGTTACGTTACGTGAGGACACACATTAATTTTTGTTAGGCACAGGGAGATAAAGTGATTTGCCCAGAATCACAGGATGTTCAGCGTCTTTACCGAGACTCGAACCCAGTTCCCCAGGTCCGAGGTCGAGCGCCCTAGTCGTTAGGCCAACTCCTCTCCCCAACTTGGTCCTTTTATCTGGCCTGTGCTCCATCACAGTAGGCCGAGACTTGTGGCCAGATATCCACAGTGGGTGCTTTGTGGTGTGAGGCACTATTTTTATTTACATCTCTAAAATTGAATTTCCCCAGTTCTACTGATTGTATCATTGTCATTTTGGTCTCAAATAATGTATTACATTTTACTTTATTTTTCTAAATTGGTGTGGGATTTTTCTTGTGGGATGTTTTCTCTTTATTATTGTTGGAAGTGATACATAAATACTTTAAACATTGCCTCTAAGTTAAGCCTGGCTGCTTTGTGTCAAACTAACAGAGGATTAAGCACAGGTTGATTTGGGATTTGGTTGTGACTTCACCCTGACAGAAATTGTGGCTGCTGCTTAAGTAGGGTTTCACCCCCCTTAACCAGTAACCTGACGTCCAATACAACGCCTTGTGGTCCCTCCTCAGCAGGGCATCTTCCCAGCAGCGTGTCTTACCATCAATGTAATGCTGCTTGTTGGCATCTCTTTAGCGGTGCATCTTCTCATCTCTGTAACACGGCTTGTTGGTGTTTCTTCAGCAGCACGTTTCCCCATCTTTGTAACACTGCCTGTTGCTGTCTCTTCAGCAGCCTGGGGCGGCTCCTCTGCTAAGGCGGGGGAGCATCGCCCCACTGCCTTTCAGCACTGCACAAAAAGAAAATGATAATAACGCAATGTTATTATCATTTTATTTTTCCGTCCTGAGGCATTTTTGTAGAGCTGGGCTGGGCAGAGCAGGGGGGATGAGTGGAGGCACTCTGTAAGTGTGCATGATTGTTTGGCTGTCCGTCTTGGGCCAGCCAAACAGTCATGCGCACTTTGCATGTTCTCCACCAGCTGTATTGTACAGCCTGGGTGGAGGATATGCCCAGGCTCCCAGTCCATGTCTGAGTGCTGAACCACGGCGCTCAGACCAATCACAAGGCTGCATTGCAGCATTGTGATTGGTTTAGGGGAGCCTGGGTGCTTTCTGCTACCACAGAAGGAAGAGGACGGAGAGGACGGAGGAGGAGAGGCGGTGGCTGGCCAGCAGCAGGCCGGCCGGCATGTAAGTGTTTTTTTATACCCTCCTCCTCCCCGCCTCACTATTGCTTCCCAGGAGCAGCCGCAACTGTCAGCAGCGCTCCTTCCTATCTCTGTAACACTGCCTCTTGGTGTCTCTTCAGCAGCGCGTCTTCCCATCTCTGCAACACTGGATGTTGGGGTCTCTTCAGCAGCCCGTCCTTTTATCTCTGTAACACTGCCTGTAGGCATCTCTTCAGCAGCGAGTCTTCTGAGATCTGTAACACTGCCTGGTGGTGTCTCTTTAGCAGCGTGTCTTATCATCTCTGTAACACTGCCTCTTGGCGTCTCCTCAGCAGTGCATCTTCTCATCACTGTAAAACTGCCTCTTGGCGTCTCTTCAGCAGCGCGTCTTCTGATCTCTGTAAAACTGCCTGATGATGTCTCTTCAGCAGCATGTCTTATCATCTCTGTAACACTGCCTCTTGGTGTCTCCTCAGCAGTGCGTCTTGCCATCTCTGTAACACTGCCTGTTGGTGTCTCTTCAGCAGCGCGTCTTCTCATCTCTGTAACACAAGTGTTGGCGTCTCTCCGGCAGGACGGATCTCTGTAACACTGCCTGTTGGTGTCTCTTCAGCAGTGCGTCTTCTCATCTCTGTAACACTGCCTCTTGGGATCTCTTCAGCAGTGCTTCTTCTCAAATTTGTTACACTGCCTCTTGGCGTCTCTTCAGCAGTGCGTCTTCTCATCTCCGTTACACTGCCTCTTGGCGTCTCTTCAGCAGTGCGTCTTCTCATCTCTGTTACACTGCCTCTTGGCGTCTCTTCAGCAGCGGTCTTCTCATCTCTGTAACACTGCCTCTCGGCGTCTCTTGAGCAGCGCGTCTTCCCATATCCGTAACACTGCCTCTTGGCGTCTCTTCAGCAGTGCGTCTTCTCATCTCCGTTACACTGCCTCTTGGCGTCTCTTCAGCAGTGCGTCTTCTCATCTCCGTTACACTGCCTCTTGGCGTCTCTTCAGCAGCGGTCTTCTCATCTCTGTTACACTGCCTCTTGGCGTCTCTTCAGCAGTGCGTCTTCCCATATCCGTAACACTGCCTCTTGGCGTCTCTTCAGCAGTGCGTATTCTCATCTCTGTAACACTGCCTCTTGGTGTCTCTTCAGCAGCGCGTCTTCTCATCTCTGTAACACAAGTGTTGGCGTCTCTCCGGCAGGACAGATCTCTCTAACACTGCCTCTCGGCGTCTCTTGAGCAGCGCGTCTTCTCATCTCTGTAACACAAGTGTTGGCGTCTCTCCGGCAGGACAGATCTCTCTAACACTGCCTCTCGGCGTCTCTTGAGCAGCGCGTCTTCTCATCTCTGTAACACAAGTGTTGGCGTCTCTCCGGCAGGACAGATCTCTCTAACACTGCCTCTCGGCGTCTCTTGAGCAGCGCGTCTTCTCATCTCTGTAACACTGCCTCTTGGCATCTCTTCAGCAGTGCGTCTTCTCATCTCTGTAACACAAGTGTTGGCGTCTCCCCGGCAGGACGGATCTCTGTAACACTGCCTCTTGGTGTCTCTTCAGCAGCGGTCTTCTCATCTCTGTAACACTGCCTCTTGGGATCTCTTCAGCAGTGCGCCTTCTCAAATTTGTTACACTGCCTCTTGGCGTCTCTTCAGCAGTGCGTCTTCTCATCTCCCTTACACTGCCTCTTGGCGTCTCTTCAGCAGTGCGTCTTCTCATCTCCGTTACACTGCCTCTTGGCGTCTCTTCAGCAGCGGTCTTCTCATCTCTGTTACACTGCCTCTTGGCGTCTCTTCAGCAGTGCGTCTTCCCATATCCGTAACACTGCCTCTTGGCGTCTCTTCAGCAGTGCGTATTCTCATCTCTGTAACACTGCCTCTTGGCGTCTTTTCAGCAGTGCGTCTTCTCTTCTCTGTAACGCGAGTGTTGGTGTCTCTTCTCTGTAACGCGAATGTTGGTGTCTCTTCAGCAGGAAGGAGCTCTGTAACACTGCCTCTTGGCGTCTTTTCAGCAGCGCGTCTTCTCATCTCTGTAACACAAGTGTTGGCGTCTCTCCGGCAGGACGGATCTCTGTAACACTGCCTCTTGGTGTCTCTTCAGCAGCCTGTCTTCCCATGTCTGTAGCACTGCCAGTTTGTAGTTTCATCGTCTATACATTGATTTCTCTTGAGCATCTAAGACATCAGATCATGCCAGACCATTTCAATTCTATGTTAACCTTCCATGTAGTCTACAGTTTTAAGTCCATGTTCACCTTCCATACGTTCTACCATTTTATCTCTATGTTCACCCATCTTAGGGTTCTGCAGATCGTGCTCTATGTTCACCTACCATTCCCTCTACAACTTCAGCTTTCTGTTCCCCAACCATACTGTCTACAATGCCGCATGTGCTGTGTTTCTTTGTAATTGAGACTAAATGCTCAGGCCTGAAGTGCTCTTAAACAAAGAGGGGCATCTTTACCATGTACCTAATCCTCTGCTTTTAAAGTCATTTATCTAATTAAAATCCCATCTACCATGCAGATTTGTTTACGCTCAACAATGAATCCCATGGGTTGCTTGGAGATCGAAGCCCATCGCCTGTGAAGAGCAAGCGCCCTTTAATGCTGCGCGTGTCACCTCAGCGGGGACTCCAAACATCATGGATCCTGTTGGATGGATTCTGCGCGGGCTTTTAATTAGCGCGCTTGATGAGGCCAGTCAAGGCTTGATAAAGGGAACAATACATAGGCTATTGATATGGATTCCGCTGAAGCTTTCGATAATGCTGCTAATGCAAAATTGATCCGCAATCTAGACATAGACTTGCAGAAGTTTGGGAACCGAACTCTGGTGCAGGAACTGGATTGGCTGTCATCTGTTCGTAGGAATAATACATTAAGAGAATCCCCCCCACTTGTCAGGCGCCTGGAAGAACTGCATGGACAGACGCAACACTAATCCTCGTCCCTAGAATTGAAAATGTCATTTAGTTATTGTAAAAATGATTCAAGACGGTCCAGCACTATCGCTCTCACAGCTTCTGATTTGCTTTTCTTTTATTATCTGGCTACAGACAGCTTTACTGGTTTGAAAACCTGATTTTATCAATTCTTCAAAAAAGTACTGAGCGAGTGTGGGCTTTTGGTCGGCCCTCTTCAGTCCTTGACTTTCATGTGATTTTTTATGGTTTGTCTTTGCTTGGGTGTGATGTCCATCAAAGCCATTGTATTTTATGTTTTATTTAATTATTTATAAAAGGGCCTGGCAGCTTCAAAGTCCTACCAGGTTGTGCAATTCCATGTTTCTGCTACTATGCAATTTTTTTCACTTTTTTGTTTTTTTAAGTTATCCTTTTAAAATGGCAGTCTACCATATTAAGAAGTAATTTAAAAATGGCTATTGTGTACCACAAATCGTACGTACGTGTGCCTGCATGATGCATACACAAGTGTCATGATGCACACTTGTACCAGTATCATGACATGAGTATGCATCGGCAACCATCTTGTAATGGGCTTTAATTAATCAATACCACATTTCCCGATTGCTGGTCAAGTGTGTGTGTCCGCCATAATGTATGTGTTAACATGTGATTGGAAGACAAATAAAGCTTGCAAAGCCAAGGGTTTGTCCCTTTAGAACCAAGTCCTACTGGCTTTGCCAATGCTGGTTTATTTCTTATAGATGTCATTGTGTGCTTTAACTATGCCTACAGGTTACATTAATTCAAAGGCAATAGTACCTTTTCATTTGCGCTAATAAGAATCATATTTTTCTGTGATGTGCATGAAAACTATTAAGGACTTTTCCACCTATTCTAAGTACACCTGTCTGCAAGGAAGCACCCTAAGTGATCTTTTTGTATTATACATTTTTATTATAAGCATATGGCCACCACATTTAGGTAGCAGCATGTTTCTTTTTCTATGTTCTTTTAATTTTTGGGGCATTCGCTTTCAATAAAAAATAATAAAATAACCATTGCACTAGCATGCCAAGGCCCGCCCTGTTAGTTTTGCCAGTGCTTGTTTTGAGAAAGTAAAGATGTGTGAGCATATAAACTTTCATAGCGACGCAATGCAAATAATGTTCCTTTGTTAAAACAGTCTATTAAGGAATATTTTGCAGTACATGCCTTTTAATTTGGGCGCTAACAACACAAACTTTTAAATCCGTTTCATAATGCTCTTCTTTGAGGGTAGAAAGTAGCTATGCCAATGCAGTCTGTTCAGCATCGAGGACCTACTCTGAGCTTCCAAACTTCTGTAGACTAAGATGTTACTTACATATGCTGTGTTCTTTCTTGGCAACACACACAAAACTACCCAACTATTGCCAAACAATTCCCCTCAAAAAAGTCAGACTTGTTGGTTTTGCCAGTGCTTCCTTGTTCATGCTGAGCCTGAGAGACAAAAGAGCGAGCCACTTTGCATCAGATGACTAGGGACTTGCAAAGCCAGCGGGCATGGATAGAGTGATGGGTAAGAGGTATGGTGCCCACTCACTGAAGGGCATGAGCTGCTAAAATGTCAGTTCTTTCATGAACAAGGGCTATGCAACAGCTCTAGACGGGATCCTCAGGGTGCAGGAATACAGAGCGCGCCATTGAGTGCGAACACGTTGACTATCATAATCAAGAACTCAAAAGACACCTTCGGGTGTTCTGTCAGTGGCAGCTTTTTACGGGCCACTTGAAGCCAATAAGTCTGGGCGTCGCTCTGTTGAAGGCGTGACCGCTGATTCTATCTTTCCTTTCAGCGCCTCTGGAGGCTGAGCTAGAAAGGATGGGACATTCCCTCTCTCCCTCAAGAGAGTGTTCCAAGAGGGTAGGCGCCAGACAAGAGATTGCCTGATGGCGAGGGTGGCATTCTCGGGCTTGGAAGACGCTGCCTTTGGGCCCGGTCCCAGTGGAGCAGGAGAGCCGACAGGTGACTGGGGTGGAGACAGGTCTGCCTCTGATGCCCCTTTTGGTATGTTATGGCCGGTGGCCTCTGTTTAGCAGTTGTACAAATTTGTGCTAGTGGGGGTTCCCCCAGGAAGAGCGAAACTCAATGATGGCATCTGTGCTAAGGGTACTCACAGGGTGATGGGAATTTGGTGCATTGGAGGACTCCAGACCATACAGAACGCTGCAGTCAGACTCATTCCGGACTTCCTCAAATGGTCCCACATCACCCCCCACCTTAGAATCTTCCACTGGCTCCCCATCCAGAAGAGATGCCAGTTCAAGATCGTCACCTAAGCCTAAAAGCCCTCCACAGTCAAGAACCAGCCTACATCAACCATCGACTGAACTTCCATCAACCTACTAGACACCTGCGCTCCTCCGCTCTAGCCCTCGCTCACATCCCCCGCATCCATCACAGCCACAGAGGTGGCCGTTCCTTCTCTTACAAGGCCGACAAAACCTCAAACAGTTTGCCCCTCCACCTCCGTACAGCACCCTCCCTGTCGGACTTCAGAAAGAGACTTAAGACCTGGCTTTTACACAAAGACACGGCTTCCTCAGCACCCAGATACCCTTAGGGGTGAAAGTGCTACGCTACACAAATGTCAGTTGATTGATTGATCAATTGAAGGAGTGACATGCCTGGTAAAGAGTCTCGATGGGACAAACAAGACATTTTCCACTCCCCGCCACTAAGAGAAACAAGAGTTAACAGAGGTGGGCATCATCAACATTGCTGTGGAAGAACTCTTGAGTTGGCAAATGAATGCGGCACTGTCACAGGGAAACATTACAGCTCAGTTGGGCAAAATGGAAAAAAGAGTGATGGCGGCGACGTCAAAGCTGGAGAAACGTGAAGGCAGGATCATGGAGTTGAGTTGCTTGCGAAGCTGGTGGATTCCAGATTGCAAGGACAAGAAGTTCAGGATAAAAGCTCTGAGTACGAGGCCCATGGTATGGTGTAATTCAAAAAAGGTGCTTCTGGTACAATGCTGCAGTTTGAATGCAGCATAGAACTTTTGGACAATACCAGGAGGGATGTGAACTCGCATGTCTTGGCATATACCCGTTCAGTGCAAAGAGAATGTACATGTGGTGATGAGATATCTTTGCAGCCCATTTGATAACCTGCATGTGTCAATGTGAACCACCTCCCATGAAAGAAAGGCACCGTTATAGTGGCCAAAAACAATCCTACACATGGGTTATGGCCTAATCCGTGCACAGCTAAATCGTCACAGGGAATACTGGTCTCGGCAAGCAGGCAGGTCCTGGTGCTCCAGGCAGGTGATCTTGGTTTCCCCGGGTGATGTGCCTTCACCCAGCAGGGAGGCTAGCAGGCCCTGACTCCCAGCCCTCGCCACAGGCAGAAGTCTTGCAGAGATTACCCTTCTCTTCTCACACAGCCCATCTGGCTGATTGGCAGATGAGAAGGTTTTGGGGAATCAAACTCCCCTTGTTATTCTCCTTTCCCAGACACCAAATGTGATTTAGGGTCTGTGTCTTTGGAGTTTTATGTTGGGGTTCTGCTTCTTTCAAGCGACATTTCTCCCTTTTTTCTTGCCTCAAGAAAGATGTCTGTAACAGCAGGAATGACTCTGAAGCTGACTGACCCACAACACAATTCCCGGGAGTGACCAGAGTTCAGACCCAGATGTCAGCCCCCGTGATATGTGCATCCAAAGGTTAACCCCAGGCTGCCAGCCCTACTCTTCATGATTGTCTCTGCCCCATCTCTCTCTCCCTGAGACGTGTCAGGGCCCCTTCCTTGTGATCTTTCTGAATCTAAGAGCACCCTCTTGAAGTGGAAAGCAAGTCTCTCCCATCCATCCATTGTGTGTCCCTCCCAGCTCACAGGAATGCAGAAATGCACAACTCTGCTGGGGCGTGGAGGGAGGTGGGGAGTCCTCTCCTCGTGTGTTCATCAGGCAGGCATGGGCGTCCCAAAAAAAGAACCCAAGGGTCCTCCGTGTAATGTACTATTGCAGGTACACTTAGTCAGTGTACTGCACAGCACACCTTTGATGCAGCACTGTTACCTCTATGCATTGTACCATTACATGTATGGGTACGTTCAGCACTTACACACAGTCTGTGTGCACTTCAGCATTGACGTTTTCCATGTATAGCCATGGTGTGCTTTTAACAAACACACACACTGCCAGCACACTCACTCACCATGTGCGCGCCTTCATGTATTGTACTTCACACAAGCAAAGTTACTCCAAAAACATGCTTTTATTGCGCAGGTAATGCACAGCACCACATCTCTTGTGTAATGGATTCCTCTCAAGCGAACACTTCACCCTTCATGTATGTTTTCATTGTGCATGTACTGCACAGCACTGCATCTCTCATTTAATGTATTCCCTTTAAGACATACATACACCCAGTACATGTATCCACACATGCACTGCACAGTACTGCTCTATCCCTGCCCCTCCCGAGGCACACATACACCCAGCTCAGAGTCACTACTCCTGCGCTATGCAGAACAACACATCTAACTGATGTAGGCCAAGGGTGAGTTAAGCACACAGCAGCGGAACTTTTAAAAAGGTGAGTGAGCCTGTAGACCTCATTCCTGTGACACAGGGTAAAAAGGTCTTCTTCACTACCACTGATCACTACACAGTATGCTGCCACTGAGCTTGTGCTGCTGAACTCCTGTTGACGCAGTGACCTTCCACTACTATGAGGGTAGCGTCTTGGGTGCCCCTTCCGGTCCAACAAGATGGACAGTCTGTGAGACAGGCCTATGTCATGGCACACATACATGATCTGTTGCAAAAAACACAGCATTAGAGATTCAGACAACAATGAAGTTAGCTACTCAGGGCAGGGGTACACGTTTTTAGCATGCAGAGGACTTTTCTGTCCCATAAAAAAATATATACATATATATGTTTCAAAGTGGTTCCAAACAGTGCACGCAACTGCGGGTGCCGACGTGGGGCCGAACCAATGACCCAATTCAAATTTTTTAGAATCAAGGATGACGCCGCACTCAGTAATCCCCTTTTCTTGTTTATTCACGCTCAGAGCTTAACTTCACCTACGCCTCGAGGCGTAGATGAAGTTAAGCTCTGAACGTGAATAAACAAGAAAGGTGGATTACTGAATGCGGCGTCATCCTTGATTCTACAAATATCTATATATATGTATATATATATTACCTACTGGCAGTCGCCAGTAGGTAGTTATAGTTAGGACCTATTATCCATAGGAAATCCGCATTCTATTTGGAATAACTTTGGCGCAGGTTGACGAATCTTCGCGAAATTTTCGAAACTGGTGGGGCGCTCTGGTCCGCTCCTATCCTGAAAGTCTCAGGGTGATTCGTCAAACGGGGGCTGAGTAGATAGGGGGGACCCAAAACGTTTTTCCCCATGCAGTTTTCCATAGGAACCCAAACTGCTGAACGGAATTACAACAAATTTGGCAAAGAGGTAGCCCTTGGCTCGTGCCTAAATGGTGTAAATCTGTTCAGTAATTGCTGAGAAAATCAAAAGTAAAATCACATAAATATCTATGGCCTCGGAGGATCCGCGCACCCTATGCACACCCAGCGCGCACCCTCCCGATCACGAGCTGCATGCTAATTAGCTGTCAACTGGCTGTCAACACTCCAAACCAGGAAGTGTTGGCAGCCATTTTGTGCCTCGGTAGAAGCGAGGCTCAAGAAATCAGTGAATCAAGTGTGCAAAACGTATAAAGGGGGCAGGGTAGAAATACCCTGACCCTCTAGACCTGCTTAGGGGGTCCCACAAGGACCCCCAGGGCCCCCCCAATTATTTTTTTTGTTGAAAAACGGCAAAATGCACGCAGGGTGCGCGGATCCTGCCATAAACAAAAAAATAAAACGAAGCGCGGGCTTCGTTAATAATTAGCCCCCTGGGGGGCCAAATCCCGGGGCAAACATATTAAATTTGATGGGGGGCCCAGAGGGGCACCCAGCCCCGAGGACCGCCACCGCCCGGGGCTACAAAATAAATGGGTGGGGGGGGCTAAAAGGCCTTCCCCAGCCCCGGGGACCGCTACCCCCTGGGGCTTTAAAAAAAATGGGTGGGGGGCTCAAAAGCCCCCCCAAGCTCCGGAGACCACCATCCCCCAGGGCATTTTATATTGTGAGAGGGGGGCCGCGTGGCCCCCCTCCTGGAGCCGTTGATGGCCCTGGGGACTGCCACCCCCCAGGACCGGCTCCTGCAGTGTCTCGGGGTGCCCACCCCCGGGACACTGCTGTTTGCTGTGGCAGGGCGGGAGCCGAGGCTCCCGCCCTGTCATGGCAAACTTGGTTTGGATTTAGAAAGAGAGAGCAGGGAAATCTGCTCTCTCTTTCAAAATGCTATTCCACACGGGGAGCTGCATGTTAGCAGCTCCCCGTGTGGAAAAGCAATGCCGGCTCCCGAAGGACACGGGGAACCGGCTGGGACCGTGGGGGGATTGGGTCTTCCCCTACGGTTCCCAACGTTGTATTTAGGCCCCGGGGGATGGGGTCCCCGGAGAGAATAGAAATTAGTGATAGGTGCAAAAAAAATTTTACGGGCAAATTAGGAGTCGCTCAGTGCGGCCCCCTGGTGTGCATGTGCTGGGTGTGCAACTCCTAACGCGTCAAACATGTATATGACGTCACGTGCAAGCACGCGAGCGTTGCATAAAGTAATACATATGTGTCGCGTATGCGCCTGGAGTCGCGTACCAGTTGCATAGCGATCGCACACGAAAATACGCACCCATCGTACATCCTACACGGATCCTATACAACAATCCTAAAATGGCGGCTAGGTTCCGCACAGCGATCGAAAAAGGTAAGCTTTGGGTGCGGACTTCCCAAAAAAATTTGGAAAAAAACAACAATAAAGAAAATAATATAAATATATTTAAAGAAATATATAAAACAAAAAAAATAGGGTTTCAATATTTAAAAAAAAAAATCCATTTATATTAAAAATATATAGTGTAATTTAAAAAATAAAATATGTAAAAATAAATAGTTAAAAAAATGTAGAAAATCAGTATCAAAAAAATAAATATAACTATTATTACATTTAAAAATTGTCATTTAAGAAACCTTTGAAATTCACTGAAAAAAACATAGGTTTCAGACATGTTATAGTTAGGAATTAGCATTTAAAAAACCTTTGAAATTCACTAAAAAAAACATAGGTTTCAGATATGTTATAGTTAGGAATTAGCATTTAAAAATCTTAGAAATTCACTGAAAAAAACATAGGTTTCAGGGGTGTTATAGTTAGCTGGACATTTCACCCATACAAAACCATTGAAATTCCTCCGTTATAGTTAGTTCTACTAACTATAACTCGCGTGTCCGCAATCCACTGCTGATGATGTCACATATTACTACCTTCATGACATGGTCAGTGACATCACTGATGACATCACTGATGACATTTCAAATGACATCACTGATGACATCACTGATGACATCATCCAGTAGATGTAATATGTGACGTCATCATCAGCAGTGGATTGCGGGCGTGCGAGTTATAGTTAGTAGAACTAACTATAATGGAGGAATTTCTATGGTTTTGTATGAGTGAAATGTCCAGCTAACTATAACACCCCTGAAACCTATGGTTTTCTCAGTGAATATATATATATATGGATATGAGTGTTTGGTCACACATTTCTAGGTGTACATTATTAGATCTGACATTAGAGGAGACCATTTGTTTTTACTAAAAATGATGTGCATATATACATATTTAAAGAGACTTTCAGCCAGCTCTTGTCATCCATTGGTCTGTCATTCACATTTTGCCTCCACTCCTACAGATCACAGCATGGGGCAGGGGTCAGCCTACTTTAGCCCCTGCCTTACTTCACTTCAAGTGACTGCATATTGCTCTCTCACAAAGACCACATCCACACACAAGGTAGTTCCCTTCAGTGCCAGTGTTTTTACTTTATTAGTACTTTAGTGTTGCCTTTGTGTTCAGAGGTGACTGTAGGAGTCTACTGATGTGAGCACCGGGCCCATCCCTGCGTTCTCAGACCCCGTCTCCCGCTGTAAATTCATTCCTTGCGGAGTGGCCTTTGCTTCTCTGGCTGCCGCTGCTCCACAGAGAGGAACTTTGGGGCATATCAACAACAACCGGCGATAATTATCGCTCAGCGCTATTAGCGTGAGGATAATTATCGCCGGCTAGCGTGAATTTTTATCGCTGAGATAGCGTGCTATTAGCAACGCTTATCTCAATAGCGATAAAAATCTACACGCTAACAGGCTAACGTGAGATTATCGCTGGAAACCCAGCGATAATCACACGTTACCTTGTTGATAGGGACAGGCAAACTTAGCCATGATATCCTCCTTCCATAGGATATCATGGCTAAGTCTGAAAATTAGCAGACGTAAAAAAGCAGCGTTAACCGCGGTTAGCGCTGCTTTTTTTGTCTCTAACAGGGTTAGCGACATTCTTGATAATAGGAGAAATGTCGCTTAGCGACATTTCTCCTATTATTTTACTCTGGAACGCCCCCTTTGCATCTCATTAGAGATGCAAGGGGAAGCGTAGAGTAAAAGGGTGCTAACATGCGAATTTGCGTGTTAGCACCCTGTTGTTGATAGGGTGCTAGTTTTATCTCTGCTTTTTTGGCTTTTAAAGCCAAAAAAGCAGAGATAAAGTCCTTGTTGATATGCCCCATAGTGCTGCGAATAAAGCCGGTGGGAGCTGCGTGCACCTTCTAGACGAGGTCGCTCCTCCTCTTCGACGACGCTCTTCACAAACAGCACTTTAAGGTTTTTAAAAGGTATTGATTTCTAAAGCACGTCCGCCATTACTGGTATCCAGGCACTCTTCCCGCGAGGATGCGTTTTGTTTTCTTCAGAGTGGATTTTTCAGAGGAAAGATTTTCCTCAGCCTCACAACTGTCAGTTGATTCGACGCAGCTTCTTCTATTACTGGACTTGGGCCCAGAATAGAGTATATTGTGAAGTGTTTGCTTCAGTCCTAAGGGAGCGGCGCCAGCAGTCGACAGAGCACCTGAAAGCGCATAAACTGGCGCGCGCCGGGTTTAAAACACGCTCTTTAATATTAGCAGAAGATGAAGACGTTTTCAATAAATCAATGGCGGTTTTTGAAGCGCGCTACTCACTCTGAGGGTCTCAAGGCGCTGGGGGCGGGGCCAGAGTGGAGCGACTCCCTATTGTTACCTCCTGTGGGGCCGCCGGGCCGGGTCACAGAACAATTAAACCTGTTAATGTATCACCTGGACCTGTGCACCTATAGGACGAAGATGCAAGCTGTGCATTACTCGCGTGTATGTAAGTTCAGCACCGATAGGACGGAGCGTGTCTGAGGGTCGTACTGGCCTGTCGGAGCAGAAGAGAATTTCACCAGTTTACAAGTTTATTAAATCTTGGGGTCGGGGTGTGTGTAGTTGTTTTTGATCCTTTAAAACCGAAGAATGGTGTTTTACTGAATGTTGTTCGTTTCATTTGAAGACCGATGCTCATTTCTAAGCATTGACACACCGACTAAGAGACTTCAAGGCGCTACCACTGCGTCACAGCGTTAAGGCATAAAAACCCTGAGGTTCATGTTTTGCTGTCGGACTCCTCACAAGGTTATTGATCTTTTCAGAATCTGTAACAGATTAAAGAGCCCTCGCCCCAGACCGCGCCTGGCGATGGGCGCCTCTTGTCTTATTACCTTCTATAATGAGGGTGTTTCATTTGTCGACCCTTCTCCAGAGACCCTGCCTGTTCCGCTCTGACAACTTCCACATACATCTTTTAATCAAACACATGGTATTGCATCTTCTAAAGGTCAAATCCATGCAAAGAATCCCAGGAATGTCATATATGTCATCTTAGCGCTTCATGGAGCCAGGTGAAGGTGGGCTGAGCAGTACAAATCTACCTCTGAAACCTTAAAAAAGCATCGCCCACCAGGCTTTGGCACACATATATTTTTGATCGCTGGTTTTCCTAGTCCCACCCTTCTTCTTTATACACATTCCAACAGGAGCATCGCCCTTTCAACCCAGATAACCATTGACCCAGACCGTTATTTCTGGTGTACAAATGGTACAGTCGGATATGGCATGAGATACTATCCAATTGACCCTATCTGATCTGACGCTAAAATCTAGGATGACAACTGACAGCGCGTGGACGCAAGTCTGTCCACTTAACAAACGAATTTGAGTACCTTACCAACTTTTCCAAATGGGGCCCGTTCCATTTGTTTTAACCGAGGACGGTCCAACACTTTGGATAAATACTAATGTAGGCAGATCACAGTGAATCCCCATCACATTCCAGTAAATTAGGCATCGACAACAATTTGCCTCTGTACGCTCGTTTGTCTCCGATATGGTTTATTACAGTTTTTGTAGAAAACTCACCCAGCAGCGCTCTAGTTGTTTTGCCGTAACTGAAGTAGACACAAGACGTCACGCGCACCTAGTTGGTGTCACGTGACTTAGAACCGGCAATTTATTTCCGTTTTTTGCCGTCACTCAGTAACATTCGGGCCGAGTAGGACAAAGCGAGGTTCCCCGCGGAAGTGTGCGAGCATGGAAGTAAGTTTTGTATGGGGCACAGTGATTGTTGTCTAACTGACACGAAATCTGAATTACTAGTTCTGACGCTTCCGATTGCATTTTTCAGATACGATAATTCACTACCCCCCTATCGGACCCATGACGAAAAACGCATACTGGTTATGAGTAAGCTGACCACTATTTTTATGCTACTGTTTTATTTAATGTTTATCACGCATGCACACATGCCTTAGCGCTTGATTGATACTGCTAGCACTCTGGATGTATGCTCATTACTTTCACGAGTACGCTATCACGAGCAGCTTATCGGCCAATGGCACCATTTAAGCATATTGATGCTTGACATTTTCAATATTGAAATGTCAATACAAATCACAGGCAGTGACCTGTAGTCAGACCCCTCCATCACAGATCGGGAGCGGATGTAAAAAACGACACGCGAATGCCCTTTTCAGGGGCATCAGTGGCTCAATTGCTATTACACTTGTTCCCTATTCACAGCACGGAATTACCAAATTTATTCTGCACCAAATCAATGCGTATACTACAACCAACCATCGTCTCATGTATAAGTTTATGTGTGTCCTGTTTGTTTTTCTTGCAGAATTTAGTGGCCCAGGAAATCCCAGGAGGCCAAATCGGTAGAACCGTAAGTTTTACCACTAGCACGATTCCGCAGGTTAGGGCGCGCCTTAGCGTGCGCATACCGCCGTGGAATCTCACTTGGTCCTGAAGAATGCTTAGCTAATTTGCAACAAAAGCTGAAACATGTTGACTATATCCTTTCACTTATTTTAAACCGGACAACTCTGGTTATCCTAACCAGCCAGTTCATGTCCGTCCCACTTGGTTTTTAACGGTTGTTGGTTTACCTGGAATAAATCATTGTTGGTTAAAATCAGCCACCTTTTAATACTCACTGCACACTATTCGCAATCACTTTCAAAAGAAACCCGCTCTGCTGTAGCTCAGGTGTCGAAGCACACCAGGGAGGCACTCGGCCTCTCTGGTGGGAACCCAATGATGAAGCATGTCACCAACCAGGTTGATGAGTGAGGGTTCTTTTATAAAATAATTTTGTTTTCCCACGCTGTTTTATTGGCTAACTCTACTAGTTCGATATTAATCACTCTTTCGTTGTTTATACGAGTATTTACAGGGGGAACAAGAGTGATCCTCTCCCTCTCCCTCTCTTTGTTGTTTGGGTGAAGGTGCCCAACTTCATCGAGGGTGAAAGATAAGGTGCCCGGCCCACTGCAATCTACTTGATGCACAGGTACCACCGCCCACCAGATGACTGCCTGCATAAGCCACTGGAGCCAAGAATGGAAGGCATAGAGCCTGCTAGTGTCATCCGGACACATCTAGCGCTCTATATGTTGTGTTGTATGTCGAAATATCCATTACAGAATCAGTCTATCTATCTATCTATCTATCTATCTATCTATCTATCTATCTATCTATTCCAAAAACGTAAGGTTTTGCAAACACCATAACAGAGCTCAACAAGCATTGCCAGAGCCCAAAGGATGTAGGCCAGCGCCAGACCTATTGGGTTTGCCAATGCTTGTTTATAATGGAAATCACTGTTGAATCTGTAGAAAATTATCATAGGTTTCAATTCAGCCTTTAATTCACGGATATGACGTCCTTTCCATGGTTAGATGGTTTTAAAAGCATTGCTGGTTGTATTTGTACATTTACATCCAGTTAAAAGTACATTTATTCTTCGAAGTAACACACAGACGTGTTTCTTGTCGCTCCTGGCGGTTCTTGTAGGAATAAAAGCATTAGGAATGCTAACTTTAATCTGATGAATGTCATTTAAAGCTGGGCTTCGAGGCTTCCAGGGCGAGCTGCCAGTCTTCCTTCACTCCTGTTCACTGCTGCAGGGACTCCTCTGAGACGAGGGTTCCCTCGCATTATTTCTGACAGCATCATTACCCTCCACGTCACTGCAGGCAACAGAAATAACACCGCTCGAGTCACTGCTCCCTTCTACGTTCCAATAATATCGATCCCAATCAGACCGTCCTTTTTCTCACATTTTGCATAAACATGAGGGGTCCATGATACAAGCAGTAAGATTAGAATTGGGAATCACCTCATGGGGTATAACAGCTTGCATGTCTTTATTGCGTTTCTGGCAGCGGTTAGGAACAGGTGAGGATCAAAAAATCTCACAGTGGTGTAAAAATGAAATTGCCAATAGTGAGTTGACCTGGGCAAGAGAGACCAGAGCTTCAATTATTCAAGCATATGGTGCTTTAAAGCTAAAGTTGTGCCCTCAGTACTTAGACCTAAAGATAGACAAGAAAGAACTTAGGACATTGGGAATAGAAGTGTCCCGAACCCATGATCAAGAATACCTCTTACAGAAAAGTTCAGTTGCTTTTATGGCCTCAGCATGGAAAAATGATTTACATTACCCCTATATCGACAGGTTACCTAGCTGCCTGTTAAGGCGCGAAGTGTTAAGATTGAGAATTGGGCTAAATCTAGGGGTGGGCGGAATTTGCGAAATCCACTTTCACAAATTATCGCGAAAATGTTTAAAATTATCGCAAACAAGCGGAAATATCGCGAAGATGCGGAATTTTTTTTCCCGCATATTCGCGAGATTTTCTGCATGGTTGCGGGTCACCAACTTACCCATGTGGTTGCTCGCGGGCGCGGCCATCTTGTTTTGAGTTGTCTCACGGTGCATGATCGCGAGAAGAAAGACGTGATCGCGCGACGCATGACGTCACTGCGGGCGCGAACTGTCGCGAGACAGCGCAAATGGCTAAAAACTATCCAACATCTCATGGAGAACGCGACCGGATCAAGAAAACTTGTAGGCGAACGCAGGGATTCAGGTAAGGCGATCGCGCGCGCGCGAGAATGTATTATTTTACAGCACGAGCAAGAAACAAATTATCGCCAAGCTGCGGAAAGCGGAAATTTTGACATTTTCGTGCTCTCCGCGGAACGCGAAAATGTCAAATTATCGCAATTTCCGCAAACAGAACGACATTTTTGCCCAGGCCTAGCTAAATCCCTGTTATGCGAACAATGGGGTAAAAATCTTAATGATAAATAGCAATGGAAAATGCACCTGCACCACAGGCACTACCTGTGATATTTTACATATATTATTAGACTGTTTTAAGATTTTAGATATACGAAGAGAGATTTTAGGCCCGATTTTTAAAAAATAAGAAATTAAAAATAGGTTGCAAGCTGTAAACCTTTTAGTGGAAATGAAGAACCTAGATATAGCTTGTGCTATTGGGAAATATATAAACAAAGTGAAAGAGTTTTTTAAATGTAAAGAGCACTGATTTAGATCTTTTTAGATTCAGGGAGAATGGGTTATTAATGGATAGAAGTAATTTGTGAGACATACTAGAAGGTTAGTGTGACCCAATAAAGGAATAGTTGATTTTTTTAAATTTTAAGATGATTTTTTATCTTGCATTTTTATGGTTGTGAATTATAGGTTTAAGAAATGTATTGTATATTCTATGATTCTGACTTGCTTATCTATGGAATGTTATGCTGCTAAGTGTATACTTTTATGGTTGTAAATAACCGAATAAAGTTTCATTTCATACCATACCATGAGGGGTCTGATGACAGATTGGCAATACCCTTAAAGAATTGTTTCAGTATGATCGAATATTGTGGTGGCTTCGTTGTAATCACATGTTTTGTCATATCGGCTTCTCTTACATTCATATAGCGCCTAGTTTAGCATTAGCATGGCCTCGCAGCGCACCTAAATATTCTGCATAAGAATGCATTGCGCTGGTATTCTATCCAAACCCAGGGAATCTTCTCCAGCAGCCAGGGGCGCATCCTTCACCCATAAGTGCTGGTGTGACGAAGCAACATTGAGGGGTTCCATATGTCATTTGTATCAATGGAAAAGTTATTTTTCTGCACTGATCACGCCGTGCAGATGTTGAAGTGCACCATGCCCTCTGCAATGTTGTCCCCAAGCCCCGAATGGCCTGAAAAGTGGGGTCAGAGACAGGGTCATCACAGGGGTCATGAAGGAGGCCTTATGCCCCAGGCTGTGCTCTTTCCAGGGCCCTCTGCTTCTTCAGCAAAATGTATCTATAGATTATAAACTGAAATCAGGTTGTTGTCTTTAGTAATAATATAGCAGCTTATGAGAACCGGGGCCTCATGTACGTAGGTTTGATTTTGCATGTTCCTAATAGTGAAGTTTCCAGATTTGCTATTAGAAAATTGCAAACACCTACGTACTAATGTGTCCGCGGCACATTTAGCAATTCCTAATGGGGTCGCAATTGACATACCTCATTAATATTCATCAAGTAGGTCCCAATTTGCGACCCATTGCAAATCGCTAAAAAACATGGAGATGGTGGCCCGCTCGGCACAGCAGACCGCCATCTCTGTTTGATTTTAAATAAAGCAATCTTTTGTTTTTTTTTGTTTTTTTAAATGCAGTCCATTTCCCTTAAAGAAAAATTGGATGCATTTCAAAAACAAAAATGAAACGTTTCGGTTTCAATTTTTAAGAGTGGACACGGACCACTGCCTGGTCTTAATTTTTTTCCGCAACCATTCAAAAAGGAGAAGGGGTGCCCTGGGGACCCCTTCCAGTTTGCGACTGTGTTATCACCTACTTGAAGTAGGCGGTAATATGCGAATGTTTAGCTACCGCATTTCGGTCGCAAAATGTTTGTACACAGCTCTGCGAGTTGCTATTAGAAAGGGACGCCCTTCACAGTAGTAGAGACGGAGTTCCATGTACACACATTGCTATGTTACCATAAGCGCCTTAGATGTAAAACGCCATCTTGCCACTTTGCTGCTTTTGCACACGACACTACAGGTAGCTGTTATTACAAGTAAAACTGCTTGCTTGCTTTTTCTTCACATGAGAACGGTCTGTTGTTCACATCCCCAGACGTGCACCGCGACCTTAGTCTGAACACTGTGTGCAGAAGCCGTCAAGGTCAAATAGCAATGTATGCTTTTGAATTCATGTTGATGGCCCACACTCTAGCCATAACACGCACACAGCTGCAAATAACTTAAACTCGGGTGCCTTTAATATTGCATTTGCATGCATGATTCAGGCACTTTGGAAAAGACTTTTTCCAGACACAGAGCAGAGCTGATCCTGTGATGTGATTCACCTAAGCTGATCTTTGAGGTATAGGGTTCCCCATTCAAACCTAGAGACCTTCTATTAGTTTCATAAAACTAGCTTACTAGCGAAGGGAGGGTGGCTCTATTCCACTATCATTAGTAAAAATAAAAAGGTCTTGGTCGATGCCAGATCTAAATATTGAGTTGATATAAAACTGAGCACACTCCTGTCTAGTCAGATTATTCATGTCAGGGCATCATAATTAAAAAACCCACTCAAGAGGCTCTGGAAGCTGGAATTAAATACACCGAAGCCATTTGCCTGCCCAGCATCTCACTGTGAAAAAACAATTCTCAGAAACACAAAGGCAGTGTAAAGGTTTATCATCATAATGAAGTGACAATGGTACATGATCTAATTCAGAAATGCAAACATGGTTTGTTTGATTTGTGTGTGGGTCCTGTATGAGGATGACTCACAGGCCACCGGCTCAATGGCATTGAGATGCTCCTTTGCAGATCCTCACAACTTAGCCCCAAACTCTCACAAGATTTGCAACAAAAGTCACCAATGGTTCAGGCTTACTTATTTCTCTTTATGGGGAAAAAAGCAGCTGCTGGGTTGTCTCTGTGGTTACCTATAACCTTGTCTCCATATTGGAAGCCTTTTCATGCAGTGTCTCCAGTGGTAACTAATCCATTCCAAGATGGCGACCATGACCTTGCAACACCTCCAAGATGGAGCGAGGCCTTACAGCCGGGTTTTAGCCACATGCAAAAAGCCTTTGTAGGAGGCCCCACTTTGCGCACTGAATTGTGCTCCACCGGGCGGCAAGCTGCCAGACAGCTCAAACTCCTGCCCTTCTCAGCGCACATAAAGTGCTTAATTTGAGCGAGTGGTTACCGGTGGGGGCCATCAGCGCTCATTTTTGGGGACCAGCACTTATTTTTCCTTCTTCGGACAATCTCCAATAGCAACTCAATCAATCAAGTAGTATTTGTATAGCGTGGCTAATCACCCCGGCGGGCCTCCAGGAACTAACCGAAAAACACAAAAGGGGAAAGACAGAAGAAGAGAAAGATGGAAAAACCATCACAAAGGGAGAAAGACAGAACCAATAAGAGAGAGAGATAAAGGGGCAGCAAATGCCTGGAAGTGCTTAAAGACTCCCGGGGTAGGTTGAAGGCTATGCAGCCCTGGTATTCACGCTCTGACATTTAATAGCGTCGGCTGTGGGGTTTGGGCACCGGCACTTATTCTAATACAAATTAAGCACTGTGCACAGAAGGCACTGCTTGTCTTCACTTGTATGTGACTCACTATGTGTGCAATATTAACACTAAATCAGACACCGAGTAGGTTCAACATTTAAATCAAAGCTGCCCCCTTTTACTTTCATGGGCTAGGTACCGGGCAACAAGTCCTGGTGCACACTGGTGAATTCTAAATTAAAATGTGCAACAAACCTTTTAGAAAGCTATTAGCCTAGGCCTACAACTCCTGCCTTTATTAACCCCTGCCTTTTTTGGGGGAGCGGGGACCGGTGATCCAGGAGCATAGCGTGGCCCTTCAGGATCAAACATCCCAGAAGACAAGGTCAGTGAGCATCTGCTGATCCCCACTGCCACAGCAGTGCCACAGCCTTGGAAAACAGATTCCATTGACCCCATCAGCAGCAATGCAGAGGTGCAGAAGCACCACAGAGGTAAGAAGCCCTTCACCAAGGTCATCAACACCAACTCAAAGGAGCAAAACTACAGCCGAGGCGACCAAAGCTGGAACTTACATCTTCAGCAGTGGAAGGGACACCTGGGAGGTGTCTATTGTAGCCATTTTGTAACAGAACAGGGTGCGGTCCATTGCATCACATGGTTCAGATTGTGAGTGACATCGAGGTAGAAAGGGTGAGTAGATTCTGAAGCAATTCATTGGTAAATGCCTGTGGCTGGCGGGGGAGCAGGTCCTGATGCAGTGCGGGCACCCGGCTTTGAGATGCACAAGAGGTGGCAATGGTGCATGGCAGAGTGGCCTGAAGATGGTTGAGGACCAGGGAACAAGCGCAGCACTGACTTTTCGAAGTTTTCCCTATTGATGTTGGCAGCGCTACCCTGAAGACTTTGGTGGGTCGACAGGAACACCAGCGTTAATGCTGGCTATCAGGCCGCGTCTCCATCAGAGACTAGGATACAGAGAATGTGCTGAGGAGTGGGAGTGGACAACCTCTTTAAATGTATTATTCCGAAGCTCCCACAAAACCTGCTCAGGAGGGCTTCACGAAGAGAAATCAGACATCCCTTGTGCAGCACAAGTCCGGGGGGCGAAGATCACCTTCTTAAATAAATAGCACAGTTAAATGAGTAACAATCAATAAGGTTCAAACTAACAAGCTGAGCGAGGAAGGCGGTAACAAGGACTCCGCCAAGAAACAGAAGATTACCTTCAGCACCTCCATTGAGGAAGGTGGTAACAAGGACTCCGCCAAGAAACAGAAGATTGCCTTTAGCACCTCGATTGAGGAAGGCGGTAACAAGGACTCCACCAAGAAACAGAAGATTGCCTTCAGCACCACGATTGAGGAAGGCGGTAACAAGGACTCTGCCAAGAAACAGAAGATTGCCTTCAACACCTCGATTGAGGAAGGCGGTAACAAGGACTCCGCCAAGAAACAGAAGATTGCCTTCAACACCTCGATTGAGGAAGGCAGTAACAAGGACTCCGCCAAGAAACAGAAGATTACCTTCAGCACCTCCATTGAGGAAGGCGGTAACAAGGACTCCGCCAAGAAACAGAAGATTGCCTTCAGCACCTCGATTGAGGAAGGCGGTAACAAGGACTCCACCAAGAAACAGAAGATTGCCTTCAGCACCACGATTGAGGAAGGCGGTAACAAGGACTCCGCCAAGAAACAGAAGATTGCCTTCAGCACCACGATTGAGGAAGGCGGTAACAAGGACTCCGCCAAGAAACAGAAGATTGCCTTTAGCACCTCGATTGAGGAAGGCGGTAACAAGGACTCCGCCAAGAAACAGAAGATTGCCTTTAGCACCACGATTGAGGAAGGCGGTAACAAGGACTCCGCCAAGAAACAGAAGATTGCCTTCAGCACCACGATTGAGGAAGGCGGTAACAAGGACTCCGCCAAGAAACAGAAGATTGCCTTTAGCACCTCGATTGAGGAAGGCGGTAACAAGGACTCCGCCAAGAAACAGAAGATTGCCTTTAGCACCACGATTGAGGAAGGCGGTAACAAGGACTCCGCCAAGAAACAGAAGATTGCCTTCAGCACCACGATTGAGGAAGGCGGTAACAAGGACTCAGCCAAGAAACAGAAGATTGCTTTCAGCACCTCGATTGAGGAAGGCGGTAACAAGGACTCAGCCAAGAAACAGAAGATTGCCTTCAGCATCTCAATCGCTGTGTCAGCCCTATCTAGTACACTCTAGGTGACACACATGCTGCTGAGCAGGCACCTCTATGGTCAGCTCCACCAAGGTCCAGACTTGATCCCACAGACAGGGTGGTGGACAAAACCTCCGCTGTCTAAGGTGACTGGTCAGTCGCAATATCCATGGAAGTTAACTCCGTGAAACACCACTATGGAAATAGAGGCAGGCATTCAGGAAAAAGTAAATATAAATTCTCACCAAAATACTTGGAAATGCACCTGTGACGCTATGGAGAATACTTTATGATCATTGACAGTGTCCAGCACTGAGAGACATTTGTTGTTTTTATACCAAAAATAAATGTTTCCCAAAAAAGTGGCTCTTACATGGTGGATGCAGCCAATGATACTGGAGAAGTCCGATGACCTATTCTTAAAAATAAAGAATTCATCAGCTAAGAACTATGACAAAAATAGGTTTAACCATTGCAGTGTAAGTCAATGGGAGCAAATAGGTTTAACCTTTGCAGTGTAAGTCAAGGGGAGCAAATAGGTTGAACCATTGCAGTGTAAGTCAATGGGAGCGAATAGGTTTAACCTTTGCAGTGTAAGTCAAGAGGAGCAAATAGGTTGAACCATTGCAGTGTAAGTCAATGGGAGCGAATAGGTTTAATCATTGCAGTGTAAGTCAATGGGAGCGAATAGGTGTAATCATTGCAGTGTAAGTCATTGCTAGTGACTACTGGCATGAAAATCTGTAAAGTGATTGCCCCCAGGGGTGTTTGGATGGCTGCAGTAAAGAAGAACACAAAACTTCAGTCAATGGAGGTTTCAGACGAAGGCTGATATCCGGTGCAAGGCTGTGGGTTGCGCTGAATGGCTTCTTTTAGTAAAATAATTTTATTAGACTTACAGGGTTTTTCTCTCTGACTTGGTTACTCTTGTAGTCTGAGGCCAAAAACGAATCCACAGCCTCAGAAAAATCTTTTGGGAGCTTACAGTGGAGAATCTTATGAGCTGGAGAAAGCTTTGGTCTGACACCTGTCAATGGCCAAGGTTAGGGAGGTTGTGTTCTCTCTGGCCTGGAGCAGAACGTCATGCTAATGAGACAAAGAAATATAGCACATAATAAAATGTCAAAAGGGGTGCAGCTATGAGAAAAGTGACACTGAATCTGCACCCTGGTCCATTTTTACCACATGTTCAGTGTTTCCCGCACTAGTCTTTACGGTTCAAAATGGCAAAACTGTACTTTGGTGCGGATCTCGCCCATAATGTGTAATAAACTAAGCACACACTCTCCATTAAGCCAGCTCACATTATATGGCCAAACACCAGGTCACCACCAATCCCTGAAGGGTCCCTACTGTGATGGGCTACCTGTGCGCAGATATGGGGCTCAGCTGGACGGTGGGTCAGCACCAATCCCTGAAGGGTCCCTACTGTGACAGGCTACCTGTGCGCAGATATGGGGCTCAGCTGGACGGTGGGTCAGCACCTTTACCTGAAGGGTCCCTACTGTGACAGGCTACCTGTGCGCAGATATGGGGCTCAGCTGGACGGTGGGTCAGCACCAATCCCTCAAGGGTCCCTTCTGTGATGGGCTACCAGTGCGCAGATATGGGGCTCAGCTGGACGGTGGGTCAGCACCAATCCCTGAAGGGTCCCTACTGTGACGGGATACCTGTGCGCAGATATGGGGCTCAGCTGGACGGTGGGTCAGCACCAATCCCTCAAGGGTCCCTTCTGTGATGGGCTACCAGTGCGCAGATATGGGGCTCAGCTGGACGGTGGGTCAGCACCAATCCCTCAAGGGTCCCTTCTGTGATGGGCTACCTGTGCGCAGATATGGGGTACGCTGGACGGTGGGTCAGCATCAATCCCTCAAGGGTCCCTTCTGTGATGGGCTACCTGTGCGCAGATATGGGGCTCAGCTGGACGGTGGGTCAGCACCAATCCCTGAAGGGTCCCTACTGTGACGGGCTACCTGTGCGCAGATATGGGGCTCAGCTGGACGGTGGGTCAGCACCAATCCCTCAAGGGTCCCTTCTTTGATGGGCTACCTGTGCGCAGATATGGGGCTCAGCTGGACGGTGGGTCAGCACCAATCCCTCAAGGGTCCCTTCTGTGATGGGCTACCAGTGCACAGATATGGGGCTCAGCTGGACGGTGGGTCAGCACCAATCCCTCAAGGGTCCCTTCTGTGATGGGCTACCTGTGCGCAGATATGGGGCTCAGCTGGACGGTGGGTCAGCACCAATCCCTCAAGGGTCCCTTCTGTGATGGGCTACCAGTGCGCAGATATGGGGTACGCTGGACGGTGGGTCAGCATCAATCCCTCAAGGGTCCCTTCTGTGATGGGCTACCAGTGCGCAGATATGGGGCTCAGCTGGACGGTGGGTCAGCACCAATCCCTCAAGGGTCCCTTCTGTGATGGGCTACCTGTGCGCAGATATGGGGTACGCTGGACGGTGGTCAGCACCAATCCCTCAAGGGTCCCTTCTGTGATGGGCTACCTGTGCGCAGATATGGGGCTCAGCTGGACGGTGGGTCAGCACCAATCCCTCAAGGGTCCCTTCTGTGATGGGCTACCAGTGCGCAGATCTGGGGCTCAGCTGGACGGTGGATCAGCACCAATCCCTGAAGGGTCCCTTCTGTGATGGGCTACCAGTGCGCAGATATGGGGCTCAGCTGGACGGTGGGTCAGCACCAATCCCTCAAGGGTCCCTTCTGTGATGGGCTACCTGTGCGCAGATATGGGGCTCAGCTGGACGGTGGGTCAGCACCAATCCCTCAAGGGTCCCTTCTGTGATGGGCTGTGTGCAGATACCTAGTTCAGCTGGACGCTAGTCCCACTCGCTCAGTCTACACATATGTGCACAGCCCAGGGCCTCTTACAGCAGCTGCACAGCTGCAGACCTTGTGTCTAGCACTCTAAACCCACTATAACAGAGATTACAGTGTGTCAGCCTCAGTCACAGTAGAAGCCCGAAAACCAGGCTGTCCAAAATGTAAGAAAAACCCAGAGGGATTAAATAGAACAGAACCCATTTCTCACAGCAGGCCTGCTGGGTAAGTGCATAAGCTTCCTCTTTTTGAAAAGCACCTTCTATTCTGAATTTAGTTGTAGACACTGTAGAAAGACTGTACTGCAGACACCAAGCAGTTGGCCTGTTCAAATGTCTTGCATGCAAAAAACAGAACCACCTCCTTACTACAGCCATGGCTCCGCCCTTGTCCCCGCCCTCCCACCCCGATCAGTGCCAGCCGCCACTGTAGCCCATCCTGTCAGGCAAGTTTAGCATCATAGATGGGCGTAGACCGCTGAGCTGCCCCCATGATTCTACCATTGAAGGTTCTGCTTCCCCCTCCCTATGAAAGGAGATTTGGGTGAAGACCCGGATGCAGAGACATTCCCCACAGGAAACACTGCTGCCACCAGCTGATGACACCTCTGATGACGTCTCTGATCCCACAGAGAGCGGGGCGCCGATGAAGTACCAGCACCAAATATAGCGGAGAAGCACTCAGTGCCAATATGCCAGCAACCCTCGTCTGTACACAACTTGAGAATCAGAGACCACAATGCCAGTGTGTGCTGGAGGAAGCACCCCCCTGCATCCACCCCACCCGGATCAGCGCATCCTCGACTTCCGGGTATATGTGAGCTCCTCTGCCCGGACGAGAGCAGGTCTGGAGCCCTACTAAAGCGCTGAGGGATCCTAGACTGAACACCGTGGACTCAGCCGTCCTCACTGCTGAACACTCAGATCTGCCCGCAGAGATGCCAGTCTGCGTGGCATTGCTCCCAGTCCTTCCTGCTGGAGGACTGAGTTCATCTACTGCTCTACCTCAGCCCCTAGCCCTGTTGTGACTCATAGCGGATTGAATTTATGTTATGCGAACCTGTTTGTAGTGCCCACCTGCTGCCCTGTTGGGCATCCTGGCGCTATCCTTCTTCGGATTCTCTACTCAGATAGGACAGTTTTTAGTGCTTCCCTGATGGAGAAATACAAATCCGTGGAGTGAGGAAGGGGCATTCCAAGACTGGTGATGAATAATGAGGGGCTCGGCCTCCACACTGAGCCTTCCTAAAGTGAAGGAGTGCCAGGCTGTGCTCTGGGACTGAACCAAGACAGCAAGCTGGGCCATAGTTCTGAATCTTGAAGACAGAGAGGGCAGATCAAACATAGAGACTTTTTACCACCGGAAGTCAGGGAAGTGAAGGCCATAACATCCTGTCTCTGGGATGGGGTTTTACACCAGGGAGGGTTGGACTTTGACTATGTGCTTTCACCCAGAAGGGCCTCTTGGTGCTGAAAAATAGATGTTTATTGATACCCAGCTCAATGGTACTCATTTTATCGACCTTAGAAGGATGAACAGCTGAGTGTACCTACCAGGATTTGAACTTGTGACCATGAGGTCGAACACAGGCCCCGGCAGTGTGCGTATTAGTCCACTGAGGCATCAGCCATAACTTACACCTCATAGAGTTAACATCCATGGCGAGCCAGCTTTGTGGCGTTCCCCTCAGCACTTTTTGGATATTTGGAAATAACTAGGTAGGCAGGAGTGCATAGTGGACTCTTGTTTGAAGTTTTTGCCCTCCTTCCCTTCCTCTCGATTTGAATTCAAATATGGAACATTGTTATCTGGACGCCATGGGGTGCGGAATAGCAAGGCATTATTGTGCTCTTTTATTAATTAATTTTTAATTGTTTTATAATGCATTGTAATTGCATTCTCGGAATCAAATTGTATTTTAATGCATTGTCCTCTTATTGTGCTTTTATGGTCTGCTTATTTAGATCGAATAAAGTTTATTCTGACTTGGGCACTGGGAATGCCACACTCTCTGTAGGAGATATTTATGGATGGTAGAAAGTTTGGCAGTAGATGTTTTTCAGTCTGTTTATGGGGTCTATGTTGCTTCACTCTCTGTTTTCACACGCTGCATTGTCTGGTGAACAGGCATGCAGGATCCTAACCACTGTCCTTAAAGCGTCGGCCCTCAGATCACCAGCCGGGCTCTACAGCGGGACCAGAGGCAACCGGGCAAACATGCTCCTAGCGGCCCGCTCCCGGTGTCTACTCACGCAATCTCTTCTCTCCATCCAGCAATTCCCTCTCCTTTCTCTTCTCCCTCTCTGATCACTTTCTCTCTACCTTCTCCTCTGCTCTCTCTCTCTTGAAACGCTGGTCCTCAGGACATCAGCCGGGCTCTACAGCGGGACCAGAGGCAACCGGGCAAACATGCTCCTAGCGGCCCGCTCCCGGTGTCTACTCACGCAATCGCTTCTCTCCATCCAGCAATTCTCTCTCCTTTCTCTTCTCCCTCTCTGATCACTTTCTCTCTACCTTCCCCTCTACTCCCTCTCTCTTGAAGCGCCGGCCCTCATGTCACCAGCCGGGCTCTACAGCGGGACCAGAGGCAACCGGGCAAACATGCTCCTAGCGGCCCGCTCCCGGTGTCTACTCACGCAATCGCTTCTCTCCATCCAGCCATTCTCTCTCCTCTCTCTTCTCCCTCTCTGATCACTTTCTCTCTACCTTCCCCTCTACTCCCTCTCTCTTGAAGCGCCGGCCCTCAGATCACCAGCCGGGCTCTACAGCGGGACCAGAGGCAACCGGGCAAACATGCTCCTAGCGGCCCGCTCCCGGTGTCTACTCACGCAATCGCTTCTCTCCATCCAGCAATTCTCTCTCCTCTCTCTTCTCCCTCTCTGATCACTTTCTCTCTACCTTCCCCTCTACTCCCTCTCTCTTGAAGCGCCGGCCCTCATGTCACCAGCCGGGCTCTACAGCGGGACCAGAGGCAACCGGGCAAACATGCTCCTAGCGGCCCGCTCCCGGTGTCTACTCACGCAATCGCTTCTCTTCATCCAGCCATTTTCTCTCCTTTCTCTTCTCCCTCTCTGATCACTTTCTCTCTACCTTCCCCTCTGCTCCCTGCTCCCTCTCTCTTGAAGCGCTGGTCCTCAGGTCATCAGCCGGGCTCTACAGCGGAACCAGAAGCAACCGGGCAAACATGCTCCTAGCGGCCCGCTCCCGGTGTCTTCTCACGCAATCGCTTCTCTCCATCCAGCCATTCTCTCTCCTCTCTCTTCTCCCTCTCTGATCACTTTCTCTCTACCTTCCCCTCTACTCCCTCTCTCTTGAAGCGCCGGCCCTCATGTCACCAGCCGGGCTCTACAGCGGGACCAGAGGCAACCGGGCAAACATGCTCCTAGCGGCCCGCTCCCGGTGCCTTCTCACGCAATCGCTCCTCTCCATCCAGCCATTCTCTCTCCTCTCTTCTCCCTCTCTGATCACTGTCTCTCTACCTTCTCCTCTGCTCCCTCTCTCTTGAAGCATCGGCCCTCATGTCACCAGCCGGGCTCTACAGCGGGACCAGAGGCAACCGGGCAAACATGCTCCTAGCGGCCCGCTCCCGGTGTCTACTCACGCAATCGCTTCTCTCCATCCAGCAATTCTCTCTCCTCTCTCTTCTCCCTCTCTGATCACTTTCTCTCTACCTTCTCCTCTGCTCTCTCTCTCTTGAAACGCCGGCCCTCAGATCACCAGCCGGGCTCTACAGCGGGACCAGAGGCAACCGGGCAAACATGCTCCTAGCGGCCCGCTCCCGGTGTCTTCTCACGCAATCGCTTCTCTCCATCCAGCCATTCTCTCTCCTCTCTCTTCTCCCTCTCTGATCACTTTTTCTCTACCTTCCCCTCTACTCCCTCTCTCTTGAAGCGCCGGCCCTCAGATCACCAGCCGGGCTCTACAGCGGGACCAGAGGCAACCGGGCAAACATGCTCCTAGCGGCCCGCTCCCGGTGTCTACTCACGCAATCGCTTCTCTCCATCCAGCAATTCTCTCTCCTCTCTCTTCTCCCTCTCTGATCACTTTCTCTCTACCTTCTCCTCTGCTCTCTCTCTCTTGAAACGCCGGCCCTCAGATCACCAGCCGGGCTCTACAGCGGGACCAGAGGCAACCGGGCAAACATGCTCCTAGCGGCCCGCTCCCGGTGTCTACTCACGCAATCGCTTCTCTCCATCCAGCAATTCTCTCTCCTCTCTCTTCTCCCTCTCTGATCACTTTCTCTCTACCTTTCCCTCTACTCCCTCTATCCTGAATTCTCCTAGAGCCTTGTGCAGTTAACCTTGCAGGCCTGGGGAAAGTCATAGCGGCACCCCCAGCTTTCTTGGGCAGTTGGGAATGTGGACTGCACGCGTGATCATAAAGACAGCCCCACAATTGCACATTATTGTAATAGTATTTATATAGCATTTACTACCCCTGACGAGGCGTTGAAGCACTTATGGGGTGCATATTCACAACTACGCATTAGGAATGGGCTTACATTTGTGCAATGAATATTGAGTGGACACAAGAAGGAAAGAACAGTGCTGAGTATAAACCAAGCCTTGATGAGAGCAAGACACTAATCACGGGGAGAGACCCCAGAAGTTAAGCTTTCCTGGCTGTCTGTTCTTCCCCACTTTTCTACAATCAGTGGTACATTCCCTGTTGGGGCACGCCCACCATGGACACCGTCACTGATTAACCTGTAGTCATTGCCAAGGCAGGGGCGGCCTGGCTTTGTCAGCCCTTTTGCCGCATCATAGTCTACACCTCAGAAAGCACAGAGGAGTAAAATAAAGAGAGAGTACAAATCAACTTTATCACTGCAGATTTTCATCCCTATAACTACGGCTCTTTTCTATGTTGCTCTGTAGAACGCAGAGCAGCGCATTAACAGCCCGATGCTGCGGGCGATATGTATAACTGGGGCAGGCCCGCAGCCAGAAGTATATTATTTTTGGGGGGAGGCCCTCAGCTATGACTAAACATTAACGCTGTGCATTTTTCCCAAATACTTGTTGGTGTGATTGGTTGTACTTCCACACATCAACCCTCAGAATATCATTCGTGGGCAGAATATCGAAAGGTAAGTGCATACACGGAGGTATAGTTTTACTAATACTAACTCCACGTCAATGTACCTGGAAGTTATATATATATACATCATGCATATTACTCAGGTGCATATATGTGGAGTAATGTATTGCAAGTCTATGCTCACTTTCTGTTGATATTTTGGATTTGATATTCTGTCCTCAAGATTGTGTGAATTTTTAAAGGCACATATCAAAGCATACTCAAACAACTTTCCACAATACGACTTTAAATCCTATGAATTGTAGATTAGTGTAGTAAGGTTGCAAAGACAGTTCACTAGCAGATTTCTGTATTTCTACACTGTTTAAACTTTGCAAAATGTAAAGCTCATGAAGCTCTTGGGCTGAGCTCAGAGAGCTGCTCCGACACCTCTTAGCATAGTTGGTGGGTGTCCCGCATCCACACTCAACAGGTGTTGTGGAAGGATGTCCTAGTTGGGACTTTCTGCATCAGGAAATCATCACACATGGAAGCTCCAAAGAGATAAACCTCGCCTGACGTAAAGTTACGAAAATTAATCTGCGTTGTACACTGTGGAGTTTCCTTACTTGTCACAACTTCGCAAGTGAAGTTTTAATTTAACTCACCACTAAATTAAAGAAACTTTACAGAGAGCTTGGAGCAAAGCCATCAATTACATTTTGGGAAATTCGTGGCAAACAGTGTGTTTTATACATTTTAGGGCTGCAACAATGGTGAAAACTAAATAGAATTAAAATATAATTTTACAGGGAAAGTTGGGAAGGTCTCACAATTAATTTCACTATGAGAGTGTGACAAAAGATAGATAGTTCAATTACATTTGATAAAAAGCACCAGTCAAAACTGCATGGACGTGTAGCGGGCTGCGAAATCGGCATACGCCCCTCATAGTTACAGGAAGGTTGTGCAAAAGGTGCTGTGCAAAAGGAGACATTCGTCAGACATTGACCAACAAGGCAGGTAGGTGGCAAAGGATGGGTGATTGTGTGAGCGTGGGATGGGTCCATTTGAGGCCTGTGGCCTAACTAAGGACACCAGTTAGAGAGCCTTAGATGTGCTGGCAGCAACACGGATCCTCGGGCTGTGAGTGGTAATTTCACGGTTTGCCTCTAGGATCCAGCTCTGTGGTAACATCTGTTTGATGCTGCTTACTTGGTACATCCTATGTGGATGCTGCAGAGTCTTCCACTACTGGAATTATGGGCGTTCACCTCTCTTCCACATGCAGTAGACTTCCTGCACAGAATCCTCAGTGGCACTCTCTATATGCCTAACGCTGCTTGGAACAGTATGCACTTTTCTGAGCTGCAAGTGTACTAAAAATGGAAAATCTTTCGGCATCACTACAGGTGCAGCTGAAAGTCAAGCTTCATGTTATAAACAATTCAACAGATGGCTACATTTAAGTATACACTAGAAATACAAATCACCTTCATAATAGAAGTCAGACTTCTCAGCCAGGATGCTGTACTTTCCAGCGGCCATACCACCAAATGTATACATGGCTAAGATGCCTTATCAGGGAAGACATCCGCACTTCTCACCCAGAGCATCTGGTAACAAATAACCAGGAAATGTCATTGTTAAGCAATTTGCAAAAAGCAATTTAGGTTAATTAAGGTGGCTGAACCTTAATAGGACTTCAAAGACCAGTAAGCATGGTGATTTTTGGATCTTTTGATAAGATCCTTTACAGAAGGTAAGTGCAAGAGTTTGCCTTGAAATCACATTGGGACAGCTGAATTGGCAAAAACATGATAAGCTAAAAATCCCACTTAAAATCTCCAATCATCTTTTCCCCATATGCATCTGGCTCTCATTTTGCCCCAAGATGCCGTACTTTACTCTCTCTTCTCTCCTAATCTCAGTCCCCATTGCTTCACTCACCGATTTCCCCACTTGCCTTTCTATTTGCCGCTTCATCTGTCTCTCTTCCCTTTCCTGTCTCTCCTGCGCTCTCTCTCTTGCTTTTTCTATTCACTCTACTTTCCTTCTCTCCTCTAATTTTCTGAACCTCTTCTATCTATCTTCTCTTTACTTCTCAGTCTTTTTTATCTTCTCCTTAGTCCTATTCTTCACAGAGCATGTACGGCCACTGACATGTTCTCTTGGCTATG
Organism: Triturus cristatus; assembly: GCF_964204655.1. Lineage (NCBI taxonomy): Eukaryota > Metazoa > Chordata > Amphibia > Caudata > Salamandridae > Triturus > Triturus cristatus. The sequence continues at coordinate 48,823,754 of NC_140589.1, forward strand.
AAACAAGCAGCAGCTGCCACCTATCTTAGGCCACTATGCTTTCTGCAGTTGCCCCACTCCCTCCTGGGGGCACCCGGAATTGGAGAAGTCCCCGATGACCATGGAGCAAAGAAGTTAGTGAAAGTGACAATCATATCCCTGGAGCTGTTTGTCCATTCTTGTGAAACAGGACATCAGGCATTATGGATTTGGTGTGATTTAATTGCTTTAATGCAGAGACCAACCCATTGGTGTCCTCTGCTCAACCTTTACAGCCGAGTCTGGTGGCCTCGTGGACTAATGCGTCCAGTGTAGGGGCCTGTGTTTGACCTCATGATCACAGGTTCATATCCTGGCAGGCCAACTCAGCCTTTCATCCTTCTGAGGTCAATAAAATGAGGACCATTGAGTTTGATTCCAATAAACATCTGTTATTCAGCGCCAAGATACCCGTCGCGGTGAAACTGCACTTTACAAATACACGTTATGTTTACAGTGTGGTGGACTTAAACAGGTTGTCCACAGTACTGGAAAAGAAAATGTTTCGGGTAAAAACACCAGACATATTTTATTTTCCAAAATCAAAGTTGGGAAATTAGGGAAATGCATGCTTCGAGTCCAGAGTTTGATGTTTTTGTTGGTTTGCTGTATTACTTATCATGCTGTGCTCGCTGGTGCATAGCAAAACAAAAGTGAAAGCAGACTGCGATAATGGAATTTGGGGGGCGGGGGGAATCCACAAATGTTCTGCCACACAATATTTCTACACTTTTCCCAATAACAATGGTACCTTCTTACTCGGCAATGGCTCGTGAAAGGACAGGCTTGTATTGCAACAGGAAACATCCAAATTTTGCCTTTCAAATTGGCCCATTCTGGCAATGTGAGTAGCTGCGATATTTAGGCCGGGGCTTAGTCGTCACCCAGGGAAAACTGCCAGGCTCAGACTTTTCTGAAAACAAGGCACCGAGGTCTGCAGTGGTGTAGCCTGCATGGTTCCTAATACCTTCTTTTACCTAGAATGTAATACACACACAGACTTTGGCTAAATCAAAGATTTTCCTTATATTTCTGTGAAGGAAAATTCCAGCATCAGTGAGGAGCCATAAAATTCCTACCACCCAGCGTTCCCACAATTTCTCCCAATACAAACAGTACCCCAAATGTGCACCAGTATTATGCATAGATATGCAGCACAGTTGTGTTGTGCAATCTTTTCACACAGCAAATTCTTGTTTGTCATACCATATGTGAAAAGTGAAAAGGAAGTACAACTAATACCCATTCTTGGCCTCTCAGCTGTGACTGCAAACTAGTGTTGGTACCAACTTTGACATCATCTCCTGACATGCTGTGGCAACCATCAGGGGTCCATCATATCTCATTTATTGTTCAATATCTACCTAACCCCCTTACCAAAACAGATTAAATCAATCAACCTCACCTGTTGCAACTATGTAGATGACACCCAAATCAATATGAAAATGGACGGCCTGGGAGACCTCATTATTTAAAGCTTGATGACTGCATTTGGGCCAAAAACACATGAATGATGAATCACCATCTAAAGTGCAATACCGAAAAGACTGGGATTATGACCTCCGGACTATGGGAAAAATGCCAGCCTACCACTATGTGCCTAAGAAACAGGAGGCCCCTCCAATGAGATCAAGAGAAGTCAGAAACCTAGGGGTAAACATGGATTCAGACCTATTCTTGATACCACATCTTAATGTTACACAGAGGGCCTTCTACACATTGAAAGCAGTACGTTGCATCTTTCCATACCTTGCATACCAGCATAAACTGCAAGCCATCCTCACACTCGTAATCTCCAAGCTTGACTATGTCAACAACCAATACCTTGCCAAACCCATATTCATCATATGCAAAATAAAACTCATCCAAAATGATGCAGCAAAGGTTCTCTGCCTTCACCCAAGAGGACACATGACTCCAGTCTTGCAATCACACCACCGGCTACCTATAGCTAGGAGAGCAATGTTGAAGACACTCTGCATTCTCCACAGAGCCTCCAAGGAAAAAGACAGCTATACATACAAGCTAAATCCAAGCAACACAAACACATCAGGGCACTGCACCAGGCTTGCACCACTTATTATCATACCACCTTACCATAAGATATCCGTAGGAGGCGCTGCTTCCTCAGTACCAGACGCCAAGCTCTGGAGCTAACAACCAGCTAGCATTTGAAGCATCCAGGAGCAGATAACCTTCAGCACACATTTGAAAACAGGGCTATTTCCAAGACAACCACACCACTCCATGTCCCAACAACAGAACCCAGAAAGGCTGCCACACCCTCAAACTCAGTCTTCACCTTACAATCCGCAGACTGGAAACAACCCAACCAGCAACTATTTTCTATAGGTCAGTAAGTGACGGAGGGCTGACCAGTGGTTGGCCAGGGAATTATATAGTTACTTCATATATAACAGTTTTGGCCCACACCAATACTAACACCATAACACTCAGAGGTCAGCAGCCAACTGTAACTTACAGCTCTTACATTCACATAAGACGTATCTGCTACAAGGCTTGACCATCACCAGTACTGTGCAGTCAAGAAACCGGCCGTCACTAAAAGAACGGGCATGGAATACCTCAAGAGATCTGTCACACACTGCTGGTCAATCGGAGGTCTTTAATCTAGTCTACAACCGCAGGTCCCAAATATCTATCACACTATAGACGCTTCTATACGGCTCCCAAAGACACTCAGAGATGGGCTGATAGTATCGATGCCCATGCCAGCAGATCTCCTCCATCCAACCATACCCGCTCAGGCTCACAACTATACAGAACATTTCTAATTGGTCAACTCAATACAGTAAGCAGCTGGGCAGACCATAATCCTAAGAAATGCCATAAAGAGACCTGCAGAGTGGTTCACAGCTAACATCATACTGAAAAACCAAATACTGTGCATCTGTTTCCTTCACAACGCACCTTGGTGGTCATGAGGCGCGACATGGAAACACTTCCCACGTAGGATCACAAAACAAAGACAGCACCCTTCCAACCACACAGCGTATATAGCGTTATGGCTGCCCATGTATGTAAGCGCTTTAGTACACACCACAGTGGTACTAGGCTCTATACAAATGCTGCAATGCAATATTTATCATTTGTGCAGCACCAAGATTTGTTTGGAATGTAATAAAAGTTTGGTTTGCAGCACTTTTTTTAGGCACAGAGAGATGTAATTTATTTGTCCAGAATCACAGGTTGCTGAGCCGGCCCGAGACTCGGACCTGGTTTTCCAGTTGCAAAGTTGGCAGCTCTGGCCTTAGCTACATCCTCTGCTCAGTTAGTTAATAATATGTTCAGACATTTTTCTCTTCAAACTTCAGCTAATAAGAGAACTTTGCGTGGAAGCAGAAGGTTTGTGTCAATAAATGCACACAATCAAACAGATTATTCTGGCCTATTCAACATAAGCAGCACAAACTTGTCTTAAGAGAAGAAGTTCCTATTAGGTGAACACACACAGTTATCGCCAAGTAAATATACGCAAAGGCCCCTTGGGCAAAAAAGATAGGGTAGATTCATGGGAGCCTTGAAACATACCACAGAGGAAATGGAAGGCACTGGAGAGAGACATGTAGGGAGAAGAAGAGACAGCAGCACTGAGGAAGCACCCTACAGCCTTATGGGCTACTTCCATCCGGGACAGCATGAGTACACTACGCCACATGTACCCAAGCACCCTCATACACACCACATAAGGTCAGTAGCAATCAGGGTGAACAGTCATGATTTACAAGATTGACTGACCAGGGAGATCCAGGAGGTGGTCTCCTCTACTGGAGTTCAGGGAAGTATATCTGTACACCACTGCTTTAGCCTGCTGCCGCTAGCAGTGTCATGCCATGGTTATCACGACAGGAGCACCCTTGTAGAGAGCTGTACCACTCAGGGAGGACCCCACGTACCCTCCTAGGACTGAGCACTTTAATATTTAGATGATGAGCAATCTTCTAAGATCATGTACTGTACCTTCTACAAGACACCTGAAATCGGTCTCTTGCACAAGAACACATACCTGGCAGGGTCTCTTGCACAAGAACACGTCTCACAGGAGTCTCCTGCACAAGAGAACATACCTGACAGGGGTCTCGGGCACAAGAACACTAACCTAACAGGGGTCTCTTGCACAAGAACACATGTCTCACAGGGGTCTCCTGCACAAGAGAACATACCTGAGAGGGGTTTCTTGCACAAGAACACTTCTCACAGGGGTCTCCTGCACAAGAGAACATACCTGACAGGGGTCTCTTGCACAAGAACACTAACCTAACAGGGGTCTCTTGCACAAGAACACATGTCTAAAAGGGGTCTCCGGCACAAGAGAACATACCTGGCAGGGTCTCTTGCATCAGAGAACATACCTGACATGGGTCTCTCGCACAAGTACACTAACCTAACAGGGGTCTCTTGCACAAGAACACATGTCTCACAGGGGTCTCCTGCACAAGAGAACAAACCTGAGAGGGGTTTCTTGCACAAGAACACGTCTCACAGGGGTCTCCTGCACAAGAGAACATACCTGACAGGGGTCTCTTGCACAAGAACACTAACCTAACAGGGGTCTCTTGCACAAGAACACATGTCTCACAGGGGTCTCCGGCACAAAAGAACATACCTGACAGGGGTCTCTTGCACAAGAACACATACCTGGCAGGGTCTCTTGCATCAGAGAACACACCTGACATGGGTCTCTCGCACAAGTACACTAACCTAACAGGGGTCTCTTGCACAAGAACACATGTCTCACAGGGGTCTCCTGCACAAGAGAACATCCCTGACAGGGGTTTCTTGCACAAGAACACGTCTCACAGGGGTCTCCTGCACAATAGAACATACCTGACAGGGGTCTCTTGCACAAGAACACTAACCTAACAGGGTTCTCTTGCACAAGAACACTTGTCTCACAGGGGTCTCCGCCACAAGAGAACATACCTGACAGGGGTCTCTTGCACAAGAACACTAACCTAACAGGGGTCTCTTGCACAAGAAAACATACCTTTCAGGGTGACTGCATCAGAGAACATACCTGACATGGGTCTCTCGCACAAGAACACTAACCTAGCAGGGGTCTCTTGCACAAGAACACATGTCTCACAGGGGTCTCCTGCACAAGAGAACATCCCTGACAGGGGTTTCTTGCACAAGAACACGTCTCACAGGGGTCTCCTGCACAAGAGAACATATTTGACAGGGGTCTCTTGCACAAGAACACTAACCTAACAGGGGTCTCTTGTACAAGAAGACATGTCTCACAGGGGTCTCCGGCACAAGAGAACATACCTGACAGGGGTCTCTTGCACAAGAAAACATACCTGGCAGGGGCCCAAGAACACTTACCTGGCAGGGGTGACTTGCAGAAGAACACATCTGACAGGGTGGCAGGGGTCTCAGGCACAATATTTTGCATTAAAAAACCTCATAAGTTTTCTAACAAAAACAAAGGTTAAAGTGGCATTGCAGCTAGCTAACTTTATCGTGCCTGAAACCTCTGTTTTTTTCAGTTAAAGTTAACATTTTGAACTAAAAAATATTGAATTTCAGCAGTTATGGTTATTTCAAGTAACTATAACCCGCACCGGCGCCATGCACTTTGTAGTTGTCAATGATGTCAGGTCACTTGTCATCAATAATGTTATCAATGATGTCACTGAACATGTTATGTAATATTTTATTACCATACGTAAGGCCAACCCCCACCACGCATGCTCTGAGGCCATGTGCGGTGTGGGGTTGGCCACCTGGCCTAGCCGCTGGTCAGGTCCCTTATCCAACAGTCTGCAGCCACCAAACCCTGCTGCGCACAGCCAAAGGATGTGTGAGGCGTGGGATTGGTCCAGTACTCTGTGCCCAGCCCCACACCCCCAGGCAACCAACCTCCCTCTGTTTGCGGCAACCTCCCGCAGACACTCAGGCCCCACCACCTTCTTTTACAAAACAAAAAATTCTGATCCCACGAGTGCCCCGTGGGAGCCAGCACAGGACACGCTGGCTCTGCGAGACACTCCTGGGATCACGGAAACCCCAAAATATATATATTATTTCAATGTGCCCACCCACTAGTACCACCCACAAGGTCCACAGGGCCAGGGTACCCCCACCCTGACCCCTTCATACCTGTTTTTGTAATTTTCCGGACACGGAGACCGAGTTCCTGTGTCCGCCTGACACGGCCGCCGCAACCTTTCTCTCCACGATGCGGCCGGCCTCTGTCTCACCCGGTGGACAGACGATTTATGCACAAGCAACTTTGTAAACAATGTTTTGAGAGATAGTGTCACTTTCAGAGGAACAAAAAGAGGCTTCTTTCCTTTAAGCACATTGTTCCAGGGAGTGAATCTTCCAAAGCCCTCCCTCCCCCTTTGGGACCACGTGCGATTCTTCATAAGGACTCCTTCCTTGTTTGCTAAATCATGACGTTTGTATGAACCCTCTAGGCACCTGAAGGGCACCAGCGATGAGCACTGCACGAGGGTGTGGGATAATGTGCAGTATGTGAGCTAAGAAACTGTATTGTTCTCTCTCTAATGTGATTGGTCCAAACTCAGTGACTTTTGCTCAATTGTATTAACTGAGTGGCTTCCGTTGTATAATGCATTACAAAAGAAGGCACTTAGGGTTACTGGACTCAGTCTCCCTTCGGTTTCAGGAGGCAGCACCAGTGTGGTGCCACCTGAGATTTAAGGGAGGCCGCGCCCAATAACTAGATCTGAACTATTCTCTGACACTATATAATGATTTTTGCATTTTATTCTGTGCTTCACGCTTTTTCTCGATATAAATGGCTGATTGACTGCCTTCCAACTATTCAATTTTGCCTTCTGTGATGACTTTACACTGAAATTAACCTTCATGGTTTTAATATACTATATGTCCCATGTTCATTCTAAAACCTAAGGTGCTTTACAGCTTGCATTATAACTTTGTTGAGCAGCAACAGAATGCTTAGAGGATTAACACCACTCCTGGTCCACCAGAGGTGCTTTAAATTGACAGAGAAAAGCACCATCACAGCTAACAACCATTGGCAAAACCAATAATCCTGGTTTTGTTAGGTGAATGTCAGTTGTGTGATGTACCTGGATGCAATAACAGAAAGTTCAGGAAGGCACTAAGCTGCCTTTTGGATGGCACTCTAAGGGAAGTACGGAATGATAGCTTAAATGTTAAGGCCAGGCCTTTGATTACATAGGCCACGCCCCTTTTAGGCCCCCCCCAACTTTTTTCATCCCACTAAAAGCCCTGTAATGAAGTAACCCCCTCTGACCCTTCCTTCCTTGACTTGTATCTTCTCCGCTCTGACCTTTCAACTTTTCACCTTTCTATTTCCTCTACCTGCTGAAATGTATTTCCCTTTCCTTTCTTACTGCCATAGATTCCCATTATATACTGCTTTTCTCCTGTACTACACCCATATACTAGGATATATATTCGGAAAAAGGCTTTGTGAATAGCAATTTATCGACAAATTAGGAACGCCTTTTGTGAGCCTCCATGTATGCTGGGGGGTCGGGGGGGCAGAGGGGGTGTTCTACTTTATGCCATATAAAACCCCATAAAGGAACATAGAAGCCAAGCTGAATGGCTGCGGGTGGGCGGCCAGAGCGGCTACAAGGCCGTTTACTTGTGGCTCGTGTGTTCAGGCTCTCAGGGAAAAGACGGATGTGACGTCTCCGTTGTTTACCTTTTCTACGGTTCTAAGCGCGCTTGAAAATCAATAAGTGGAATTAAAAGCCACCCCAGTGTTTCTTCCGAGTGTCAAAATGAAGGGTTAAAGTGCTGGGATTAAAATGACTTTACCACCTCGGCCGGCAGAAGAGAATGATGGGGCGTCACGCGAGGCGAGAATTCATTCCACGAATTGGGGGGTGACAGAGAGAAATGAGGGGGCGTGCTGTGGAAATAACAGAACCTGCAACAGCTTCCGTCACGTGGACACGTGTCCAGTGATAGGGTTAATATCATTCAGACGGCAGTGAGCCTGGCTGCCTCCGCCAGAGACTGGGACACACAGGGAGGCCGATGCACGCCTCCATCAGAGGCTGGGACACAGGGAGGCTGATGCACGCCTCCATCAGAGACTGGGACACAGGGAGGCCGATGCACGCCTCCATCAGAGACTGGGACACAGGGAGGTCGATGCACGCCTCCATCAGAGACTGGGACACACAGGGAGGCCGATGCACGCCTCCGCCAGAGACTGGGACACAGGGAGGCCGATGCACGCCTCCGCCAGAGACTGGGACACAGGGAGGCTGATGCATGCCTCCATCAGAGGCTGGGACACAGGGAGGCTGATGCACGCCTCCATCAGAGACTGGGACACACAGGGAGGCCGATGCACGCCTCCATCAGAGGCTGGGACACAGGGAGGCTGATGCACGCCTCCATCAGAGGCTGGGACACAGGGAGGCCGATGCGCGCCTCCATCAGAGACTGGGACACAGGGAGGCCGATGCACGCCTCCATCAGAGGCTGGGACACAGGGAGGCTGATGCACGCCTCCATCAGAGGCTGGGACACAGGGAGGCTGATGCCCGCCTCCATCAGAGACTGGGACACAGGGAGGCTGATGCCCGCCTCCATCAGAGACTGGGACACAGGGAGGCCGATGCACGCCTCCATCAGAGACTGGGACACAGGGAGGCCGATGCACGCCTCCATCAGAGACTGGGACACACAGGGAGGCTGATGCACGCCTCCGCCAGAGACTGGGACACAGGGAGGCCGATGCACGCCTCCATCAGAGACTGGGACACACAGGGAGGCTGATGCACGCCTCCATCAGAGACTGGGAAACAGGGAGGCCGATGCACGCCTCCGCCAGAGACTGGGACACAGGGAGGCCGATGCACGCCTCCGCCAGAGACTGGGACACAGGGAGGCTGATGCACACACAGGGAGGCCGATGCACGCCTCCATCAGAGACTGGGACACAGGGAGGCTGATGCACGCCTCCATCAGAGACTGGGACACAGGGAGGCTGATGCACGCCTCCATCAGAGACTGGGACACAGGGAGGCCAATGCACGCCTCCATCAGAGACTGGGACACAGGGAGGCTGATGCACACACAGGGAGGCCAATGCACGCCTCCATCAGAGGCTGGGACACACAGGGAGGCCGATGCACACACAGGGAGGCCAATGCACGCCTCCATCAGAGACTGGGACACAGGGAGGCTGATGCACGCCTCCATCAGAGACTGGGACACACAGGGAGGCCGATGCACGCCTCCATCAGAGACTGGGACACAGGGAGGCCTATGCACTCCTCCATCAGAGACTGGGGCACAGGGAGGCTGATGCACGCCTCCATCAGAGACTGGGACACAGGGAGGCTGATGCACGCCTCCATCAGAGGCTGGGACACAGGGAGGCTGATGCACGCCTCCATCAGAGACTGGGACACAGGGAGGCCGATGCACGCCTCCATCAGAGACTGGGACACAGGGAGGCTGATGCACACCTCCATCAGAGACTGGGACACAGGGAGGCCGATGCACGCCTCCATCAGAGACTGGGACACACAGGGAGGCCGATGCACACACAGGGAGGCTGATGCACGCCTCCATCAGAGACTGGGACACAGGGAGGCCGATGCACGCCTCCATCAGAGACTGGGACACAGGGAGGCCGATGCACGCCTCCATCAGAGACTGGGACACAGGGAGGCTGATGCACGCCTCCATCAGAGACTGGGACACAGGGAGGCTGATGCACACCTCCATCAGAGACTGGGACACAGGGAGGCCGATGCACACCTCCATCAGAGACTGGGACACACAGGGAGGCCGATGCACACACAGGGAGGCTGATGCACGCCTCCATCAGAGACTGGGACACAGGGAGGCCGATGCACGCCTCCATCAGAGACTGGGACACAGGGAGGCCGATGCACGCCTCCATCAGAGACTGGGACACAGGGAGGCTGATGCACGCCTCCATCAGAGACTGGGACACAGGGAGGCTGATGCACGTCTCCATCAGAGACTGGGACACAGGGAGGCCGATGCACGCCTCCATCAGAGACTGGGACACAGGGAGGCTGATGCACACCTCCATCAGAGACTGGGACACAGGGAGGCTGATGCACGCCTCCATCAGAGACTGGGACACAGGGAGGCCGATGCACGCCTCCATCAGAGACTGGGACACAGGGAGGCCGATGCCCGCCTCCATCAGAGACTGGGACACAGGGAGACCGATGCACGCCTCCATCAGAGACTGGGACACACAGGGAGGCTGATGCATGCCTCCATCAGAGACTGGGACACAGGGAGGCCGATGCACGCCTCCATCAGAGACTGGGACACAGGGAGGCCGATGCCCGCCTCCATCAGAGACTGGGACACAGGGAGGCCGATGCACGCCTCCATCAGAGACTGGGACACAGGGAGGCCGATGCACGCCTCCATCAGAGACTGGGACACAGGGAGGCCGATGCACGCCTCCGCCAGAGACTGGGACACAGGGAGGCTGATGCACGCCTCCATCAGAGACTGGGACACAGGGAGGCTGATGCACACCTCCATCAGAGACTGGGACACAGGGAGGCTGATGCACGCCTCCATCAGAGACTGGGACCCAGGGAGGCCGATGCACGCCTCCATCAGAGACTGGGACACAGGGAGGCTGATGCACACCTCCGCCAGAGACTGGGACACACAGGTAGGCCGATGCACGCCTCCATCAGAGGCTGGGACACAGGGAGGCTGATGCACGCCTCCGCCAGAGACTGGGACACAGGGAGGCCGATGCACGCCTCCGCCAGAGACTGGGACACAGGGAGGCTGATGCACGCCTCCATCAGAGGCTGGGACACAGGGAGGCTGATGCACGCCTCCATCAGAGACTGGGACACAGGGAGGCTGATGCACGCCTCCATCAGAGACTGGGACACAGGGAGGCTGATGCACGCCTCCATCAGACGCTGGGACACAGGGAGGCTGATGCACGCCTCCGCCAGAGACTGGGACACAGGGAGGCCGATGCACGCCTCCGCCAGAGACTGGGACACAGGGAGGCTGATGCACGCCTCCGCCAGAGACTGGGACACAGGGAGGCTGATGCACGCCTCCATCAGAGACTGGGACACAGGGAGGCTGATGCACGCCTCCATCAGAGACTGGGACACACAGGGAGGCTGATGCACGCCTCCATCAGAGACTGGGACACAGGGAGGCCGATGCACGCCTCCGCCAGAGACTGGGACACAGGGAGGCTGATGCACGCCTCCGCCAGAGAATGGGACACAGGGAGGCTGATGCACGCCTCCATCAGAGACTGGACACAGGGAGGCCGATGCACGCCTCCATCAGAGGCTGGGACACACAGGGAGGCTGATGCACTATTCTAACTCTAGTGCAGGAATATTTTGTGGCGAGCTGAAAATACCATAAATAGTATAAAACAGGTAGTGTTGCCACCAGGACGTTTTTTTGTTTATTTCTTCCCAGCCTGGCCTTTATTATTAAGTTCAGGCCTGTAAAAATATTGGAAAAACAGTGAAATCTGGTACGTTTTCCCTTAGCAAACATAAACATAAAAAGCTAAAATATCAAGAAATCAGTTACAAGTATTTCAGAATTGTCTAAATCATTTCAAAATGAATATTCGAGAAAACTGAAGGGTAATTGCCGTGTTACAAAAGCAACCTGACAATTGTATAAATTTTTTTTTTTGAAAAATAGGCTCTTGGTTGTTCCGGAATAGCCAAGTTAATCAAATGCCCATTTCTTTTCTAAGAAAAGTGGGAACCATAAAACAAGCATTGGCCTATTGGGTTTTTCTATGATTTTCGCCGTTTGTGATGCTGCGCATGACTAAAGTAGTCATGCGCACCACGCATGCGCCTATAAAATGACGCAAATGCTTTTTTATGTTTTTAGTTACTGATCAGAGTCTGTGGGAGACACGGAAGCCGCACGGGGCAGGTTGGGGGAACAGGAAAGGGTATGGGGTGGGCAGAGAGGACACAAAAGCAATAAGGGGGGGCAAGAGAGGTGGAAGCAACACTGGGAAGAGTAGGGGTACACAGAAGCAACACGGGGAAGAGTAGGGGTACACAGAAGCAACACGGGGAAGAGTAGGGGGTACACAGAAGCAACACTGGGAAGAGTAGGGGGTACACAGAAGCAACACGGGGAAGATAGGGGTACACAGAAGCAACACGGGGAAGAGTAGGGGTACACAGAAGTAACACGGGGAAGAGTAGGGGGTACACAGAAGCAACACTGGGAGGAGTAGGGGTACACAGAAGCAACACTGGGAGGAGTAGGGGTACACAGAAGTAACACGGGGAAGGGGAAGGAGTAGATTCAACATGGAGGAGCACGCTGGCGAGAGCAACAAGGAGGAAACAGGGAGAAGCACACGGGGACGGTAGCAGCATGAGGGGGACAAGTAGTACGCAAACACAAGCGCTTTCTGTGAGTGCTTCCGAAGAGAGAAACAAAATTCGGTCCCGAACATCCAGCACAACACCAGACAAACACACACACGGTAAAGAGGCAATGCTCCATGGGAGGGACAAACACATGGTGCTGCGCGGAGGTGGGGCGGGGTGGGGGAGGAGGGGCAGGGTGTGGGGTAGTAAACTCCGGCATACGGTCGAACGGAGGTAAGTACATAAATAAACAAATTAGATTGCGCATGCTGCATCGCCATTTGGCGTTGCAGCGTGCGCAATGTAATTCGTTTTATTTCTTTATTTATGTACTTACCTCCGTTTGACCGTATGCCGGAGTTTACTACCCCATACCCTGCCCCTCCCCCGCCGCCCTGCAAAACTCATTCCAGGAGCCGCTACCCATCATGGCAATGGCCATACACCCACGCCCTCCTTCAAAAAAAGATGCTGACTGTCCTTCTGTCACCCCTAGGTTCAAATGGGGGGATTACCCCTCAATCTGACCCTCCCCAGGGGTGCAGAAAGACTACTAGACCCCAGGGACATATAAAACAAGCATTTGCAATGTAGCTGGTCTCAAATGTGTGAAAGTTAGAGGTCTTGGAGTTGAAAATGACAATGTTTTTTACTTTTGTTTTTGTATTTGCAGTGAAGTGATCATAGTTGCATTGCGCATGACCTCGCAGCGCTGGCGAACCAGAAAATGGGAAATAGGTTATAAGGGAGGGGAGATGAGTAATATGCTGCCTGAAAAAAAGTAACAAAATCCTGGAAAACGGAAACACTCAGAGGGAATGCAGGATTAAGTAAATCGTGTGAAATGTCAGCAGGAACAACATGGTTGCATTGAAGTTTTTACACTTATTATTCAGAAATCAAAGAGTGCTTTTCACTGAAAAGTTAAGGACACGACTACAGGACCTGGAAGACCCGTTTCCATGTCCATTGCTGATATCCTTACAAAATGTAAGCAGTATGGTTTGAAAAGACCACATCCCTGGACACAGAGCCGTGGTACACATTTTATAAACTAAAATAGGGAAAACAGCTGATAAAGATCACTTTAAACATTTTCCACTCTATAATCAACCAGATATTGCAGTACCTCCAGTAATGGTGTGATGGAGCGGGTAGTACAACATTTTGTATACCCCCCCCTATTCTGCATGAATTAAATAATCTATTAATTATAATATTACTAAATGAGTTTGCATGTGTATTAATCAACCTTATTAATATACGAGATATACGTGGGATTTGCATTTTGCATGGCTAAACAATCTTTACTACTAAATTCTGTACGCATACTAACCGTAGTATATGTATTAAATAGAATATAAATTGCATAATATGTGGCTTTTGTGACGTTTTCGTAATGTTGCCCAAGATGACATCAAATGGGTGAATATGAACGCGTTAAATGTCGCTATACGCTAGATAAATACAAGCACATAGAGGGATTAGTAAGGGGTTAACATTTTATTCATTATTTCTATAAATTAATTACTCTTTTGTGTTGTTTCGCTTAAGTTGTCCAGAGGAAATTCGATTTTCGATCTCGCTTGTATTCAGTTGTGTTCCACCACCATTTTGTGTTGCCCTCACTCAGGCAGCACAATGAACGAAGTTTTTCTGCTGATCTTACTGCGACGTGTCAAATAACCTTCTGCCTCTGTTTACGAGACTGATGTCAGGGACTGGTTGAGTCCAGTAATCCTCGTCTGGTTTGACTAAACTCTGTCTCAACTGTCTGTCGGTTCACGCCATTCTTTCCTGACTTTATCTTATCTTCTGGCCTTCGCTATTCTCTACTTGTATTCTCCCATTTCACAACTGTCCTCCAAAGCATACAAATATGTCCTGCCACCTGCAAGTTGAGTTGTAGACACTACCACTGATTAACTTGTGGGGAGGGGTGACAAAAACAGTTGGAAGAGAGGTTTATTTGGGTTACTTGATATCTTGTTTTCAAACTTTTCTCATTGGTTATATCTTGTTTTCAAACTCTTCTCATTGGATAACCCTGTATGCATTGGGAGTGTTATTGGTGAATCCATGTGCTCTAAAAGATTGTGCGCCACGGAGTAAAGTGGCAGTCTCCTAAGAACATACTGAGTGTACTTCTGGGACAACTGTACTTAGCTGCAGCTAATAAACCTGATCTTCTACGCTCAACAGAATGTCCTGTGTCTCTGTTCAACAAAGCAGGTGAACTCAGGAGATTAAGGCGTGCCCTGCGCCGCCAGGCCTATAAGGCCCTGGTTCTTCAATTGGTGCCCTCTGTGAGGCGGCTTCAGAGGTAGTGATTTTGCCTGAGGGTCGTGAGGAACCCCGCAAGAAAATTCTGGAGGAATCGCGAACCACGTCAAGCGACCCCTGTATGTCGAAGTGGTCCGAAGGTCTTTTTCAGCGCGGTTTCTCCTTCCTGACGGCTGCTGACGACTGCTGCCCTGACTGCCGCCTTGCTTTGTCCTCTTTTGGTGATGTTTGGTATCACGAGACGTTAGACGGGCCTCTGTTGGTGTAAGAAGACACTTAGTTAAGTATTGGTGGGTAGCTCCCACTATTTTTGTTTTGATTTGGGTCTTTGATTCGGCTATTGCAAAAGCCGAAGCCGAGGTGGGAGTACATTTGTGCTGTGCTATTTGATTGAACCCCTTGATGTTTGTGAACAGTCCAGTGAAATAACGATGCCTGGTCTGAGTAAGTTTAGAAAGTTTTGTTGTTTTGGTTGTGATAGGGATTCCCGGCTGGAGGACTCTTGTCCAATTCCTCCGGTTGGAACTCCCACTTATGAGCTTTATTCTAAACATGGTGTTGGCCCCATTGCCTTTAATGAGGCATGGATCCGATACACAAAGAACTATGGTGTTCTACAGTGGCCACAGAATGGTAGCTTTGAGCCTGACATATTAGATAATTTGGAAGCAATTTTATTTAAAAGAAAAGCCTGGCCCGCAATGTTTGACTCTTTCCGCCTCTGGCGTAAGGAAGCCAAACAGAGAGAAATTAAACAGGCAAAACGAGATAAGAAAACACAAAGTATGACGATTATACAGATAATGAGATTAATCATGAAATGGAAATTTCAGAGAGACAGCATCGTATGGCGTTAGATAAATGCTATCCGGTGTTGCCCATTTCCCCTTCTGATAAAAGTAAGGATCCGGAGGAAGACCCTTTGATGTCTCACTTATTGAGATTGC
Organism: Triturus cristatus; assembly: GCF_964204655.1. NCBI lineage: Eukaryota > Metazoa > Chordata > Amphibia > Caudata > Salamandridae > Triturus > Triturus cristatus. The sequence goes on from NC_140589.1 coordinate 48,839,397, forward strand.
CTCCTCCCTATGTACAAGGTGCTAATGCACCCCCATTGTTACAACCAGTTCAGCCATTAGTTGCACCTCCGCCTGCTCCGGCTCTTCCACATTTGCCCCTTCCGGTAGTGCCACCCCCACCTCTTCCGCCACCGACTTCTTTGCCTCAGTTTCCTGAACATCAATCTCCTTTGCCTTCGGCTCCCCTTATAACTGTTAATTCTTCTGTTAGTTCATCTAATACCTTGTCCCCTGTTCTTATGTCTAATTCTCCTACTGTGCGCAAACGAATCACAGATACTGTCTCTGGGTCTCTGTCTCCTTTCTTTGAGACTTTGAATATGTCTCCGGCTTTTTCTCGAAGACAGTCTCGTAGTCAACTCCCAGGTTCCGACGAACGGGTGGTATTGGACTCTCTCGCTCGCAAATGGATCGAGAAGGGTCCCCAGTATAGTGTAAAAGATATCATGACCACCTTTCATCAGTGGGAGGCGCCCACGCAGAGATATGTATTTAATGTTATGTGTGACACTCTTGCTAAAGAATGGGAGGATATGGATTTGGATTTACTTCCTCAGGGTTTGTTAGATGTTCAGGCTAATTTCGATAAGGGACTCATTGTGGGGTCTAAGGTTGAGGATGCCGTAAGGACACTTGTCACTTTTAGGTCCTTATTTTCCTCACAGACTTTTTTTGATTCCGATCCTGCTGTTAGGCTGACATCCAAACATTATCCCATGAGAGAGGTTCCTCCAGTGTGGAGAGAAGCGGTTGCACAAGCAGGTGCTAATCTAGCTGTTCCCGCGCACTTCTAGCGTATATGGGTACATGTCCCCTGGAAGAGATCTGAAGTTTTGGCTCTTAAACAGTCTCTACCGGATCCCTGTAAAAACCCTGCTGGCTATTATAAGGAGTTGTCCCAGACTGTTGATGCCTGTATTATGAATTTAGCCGATATTGATATGTTGATGGGAAATGTAGTCCCACAAGCATTATGGGCTCGGATTCGTAGAGAGGATCACGCCCAAGCATTGGGTGGCGATTGGGCTGCTATAACTGCCGCGGATGCTGCCCAAGTGGGTGGTGCTAAGCCTGATATTTTGATTTCAGAACTCCCTGGTAGGATTATTACTTTAATGAAAACGATGATGCCCGCCTTGCGAGTTAATTGGGATAAATTAGCTGCGTGTAAGCAGAAGAAAGATGAGAGTGTCTCTGATTTCTTCACTCGTTTTGAGGAGACGTTTATTGATCACAGTGGTCAGGATATGACTACGGAGGGTGAACAGTGATTATTTGTAGATAAATTTGTATTTAATTTGCTTCCCGAACTGTCACATAAGTTGAAAGACTCCGAGAGTTCATGGGCTGTTTCTTCTTCTGCCCAGATATTGGCTACTGCTCAATATTATGAGAACAGGGATAAAGAGGAGAAAGATAAGCAAGAGAAGAAGACGAAAGAATTAAAAACGAAGGTTCTTCTGCAACAAGCTTATCCTCCTCGTTATACTCAGCGCCAGTTTCAACAGCCTCCACAGTTTCAGAGGGTGTATCAAAAGCCTGAGCCCTTTATTCCGCGACCTTTATTAGGTCCTAACCAATGTGCCTATTGTAGAGAGGAAGGTCATTTTAAGAATAGCTGCCCGGTTTTATTGCAACGTAAGGGAGAACTATCTGCTCCACGAGGCCGTGGTGGTTTCCAGATAATATACAGGGGTAGAGGTCGAGGTGTGATGCCTCAAGACCAGCGTTCCTTAGCCCCTCCAAATTGTACGAACTACTTCGATCAGCAGAATACTCAGTCTACACAGTATTACAATGATGATTATCATGTTGAAGGTGAAAATGAAAGCCTTCACGCTAACTAGGACAGCCATAGACAAAGTGAGGGAGTTGTATCGATTCCAGTAAATCAGGATGGGCCTTATGTCAATGTCACTGCAATGGGTGTTTCAGAGCCATTTCTTTTAGATACTGGTGCGATGAGAAGTTCAATCATTCATTCTAAACTCCCTGGGGCACCTTTGTCTGGCTTAACAAATGGATCGGTAGGATTTTCTGGTGCCCCAGTTCGTAACCCGGTCTCCTGTCCTTTGCCTATTTCAATTGGCCCTTATGATATGGAAGCTCCGCTTCTTTTAACAACTGGTTGCGGCGAGAATCTGTTGGGTTTGGATCTATTGAAAAGAATGCATGCAACGATATATTGTTCTCCTTCTGGTGTGCATCTTACTTTAGGGCAGAAATTGACTTCTTCAATGTATTTGTCTAAATATCAATTCCCACCTGAATTGCTCTCTCTTCCTGCAACGCTCTGGGCTACGGGTCCAAATGATGTTGGTTGTCTTGAGATCCCGCCTTATGTTGTTACTCTCAAGCCCAATGCTAAATTGCCACGCATTCCTCAATACAGAATTTCCAATGAAGGTGAAAGAGCGCTTTTGGATATCATTTATAATTTGGTTCAGAAGGGTGTGATTGAGGAAACGAAAGGAAATGTATGTAATAGTCCTATTCTTCCTGTTCTTAAATGCACTGATCCTTTTAAGCCTCCTGTTTATCGTTTTGTGATTGATCTTCGGGAGGTCAATAAAATTGTTGTACCACAGTTTCCTGTTGTTCCAGATATCACTGCCCTGTTAACTATGATACCTGCCTCAGCGGCTTGGTTTTCTGTTATTGATCTGAAAAATGCTTTCTACAGCATTCCCAATGGCAAAGAGAGTAGGGATATTTTTGGTTTCTCTCTAGGAGGCCGAAGTTTCCGGTTCAAGCGCGCACCCCAAGGCTATTGTGGAAGCCCCTCTATTTATAGTCAAGCTCTGAAATGTCAGCTCGATGTTTTTCCTTTGCCCCCAGGTGCTACTCTTATTCAATATATGGATGATTTATTGATTGCTGCTGATTCAGAGGATGTCTGCAAGAATGTGACTGTTGCACTGTTACGTCACTTGTCTGATCTTAATCATAAGGTTTCGCCTTCTAAACTACAATATGTCCATCGAGAGGTTACCTATTTGGGTCATCTCTGATCAAAGGAGGGAAGGCGATTAACCCCAGAACGAATTCAAGCAATTGCGCAAATGTCTGCGCCATCTACACAAAGAGAGGTGCGCGCCTTTCTGGGCATCACTTCTCATTGTAGACAATGGATTCCGAATTTTTCTTTGTTGGCCAAACCTTTGTCAGCACTCACTTTGAAAGACACACCCCAACCCCTTCCTTGGACTGACGAATGTCAGAAGAGTTTTTCTGATTTACGTACTGCTCTGTGTTCTGCTCCTGTGTTGGGTACTCCAGATTACAGTAACCCCTTCACGCTCTATGTCCATGAAAGAGAGGGTTGTGCGTTGTCAGTCTTAACACAACGATTTGGAGACAAACAGCGGCCATGTGCCTATTTTTCAGCTACGTTAGACCCAGTAGCCAAGGCATTGCCTAGTTGTCTCAAAGCTACAGCAGCAGCAGCGATTTCTATTCGTTAGTCTGCTGGAGTGGTGCTAGATAATACTCTCATTGTTATGGTACCACATGCAGTGGATACCTTGCTAAATAGGACGAAAACACAACATCTTACAAGTGCTCAATTGTCTGGATATAAGCTGACGCTCTTGGCTAGTCATGTGCACATCAAACGATGTAATATTTTAAATCCACCCACACTGTTACCTCTTCCAGAAGAGAAAGATATTCGGAAACAACATGATTGTTTTCTCCATACTGAGGAGGAGACAAAAGGCAGGATTGATTTGAAAGATACGCCGTTAGTGGATCCAGATGGGATCCTATGGGTGGATGGGTCTTGTTTCAAACTCCCAAATGGTGAGACAACTTCAGCTTATGCTGTTACCACCTTGTATACAATCGTGGAGACAGCACGCATCAGACATAATTCAGCTCAGGCAGCTGAACTGATAGCTTTGACCAGAGCGTGTGTGTTATCTAAAGGAAAGAGAGTGAATGTGTATACCGACAGCCAGTATGCGTTCGGTGTGGCGCATAGCTTCGGTCGTTTGTGGAAGGAAAGAGGATTCCTTACCTCCCACGTACTAAAATACAGCATGGTCAATTGGCAACTGATCTTCTTGAGTCACTTGTTTTGCCTACCCAGATAGCAATTGTGAAATGTAGTGCGCATAAGAAGATTACTGATGATGTTGGTCGCGGAAATGCTTTTGCGGATGAGGTAGCAAAAAGGACAGCCAGAGATGCTACAAGTCGCATGTATGTTGCGGGCCCTGCGAATTGGGTCAGGGAAAGAGGGATGTGTGAGGACACAATAGAAAGTGTGAGATCGATTCAGGGAGATGCTACAGAGAAAGAGTTGAGAAAGTGGAAAGAGAGTACAGGAATGTTAGACGCAACAGGATGTTGGATAGAATTGTCAGAACACCAGCATTGGCTGTTACCAGACGCCTACGTACTGCCTGTAGTTACTATGGCGCATGGTCCAGCCCACATCAGTGTAAAAGAAATATGTAAACTTCTGGCTCCAGTGTGGCTGAACGAAGGGATTCCAAAATGTGCAGATAATGTGGTGAAGCATTGTATCATTTGCTTGATGTACAATCTGGGAAAGGGAACCCCAACTCCGGCAGGTCATTTTGCTCCCCCAGCATATCCTTTTGAGGTGTTGCAAATCGACTACATTCACATGGATCGATGTAACAATCTTAAATATGTTCTGCTAGTGGTATGTGCCTTTTCCAGATGGATAGAGGCTTACCCCCTGAAAGACAACACTGCTTTGTCCACTGCCAAGGCTCTTCTAAAAGAGTTCTTCCCTAGGTTTGGTTTGCCGCGCATTGTCTGGAGTGACAATGGAAGTGAATTTGTAGGCCAAATTATGCAAAAGGTGTGTACCGGTCTTGGTATAAGGCAGAAGTTTCATGCGGCCAATCATCCTCAGTCCGCGGGTTTGGTAGAGTGCTATAACGGCACTCTCAAACTTAAGCTTGCAAAAGTACAAGCCAGCACAGCTCTTAATTGGCCCGATGCTTTACCTTTGGCTCTCCTGTCCACTAGAACAGCTGTACATTCTCGTTTGGGACTCAGCCCATACGAGATTGTTTTTGGGCGCCCAGCTAATGTATGGGGAGTCCCTCGCCCTAGAAAGTATTCTGATATACAGTATCCAATGCTGATTGACTATTTACATGACCTCACCACTAAATTACGTGTTCTTCACCAACAGGTTCAAACGCTTTACCAGAAGCCTCCACAGACCCAGGTCATTCTATCCAACCTGGAGACTGGGTCTGTGTGAAAAATTTTCAGAGGACAAAGAATTTGGAACCTCGCTGGAAGACGCCTCGACAAGTTCTCCTGACAACTCATACAGCAGTAAAAGTCGAAGGGAAAAAGAACTGGATCCACGGCGTGCACTGCAAGAAAGTGCCCTTGCCCTTGCCTTTTGATCAGTGGGTTCGTAAGGGTATAGGTGATTCTGAAGGAGAAAAAGTCCCCTGATTCATATCTTTCAGTAGTGCACACCTGGATGGAACTCGATCTGAGAAAGAAGATGATGACATTCTACAAGAAGCCGTACCTTCCCATCTCCGATTAAACACTACAGAGCCACAGACCCTATTTCAAGACCAAACTGTACCAACAAGGACTAGATACAATTTAAGACCTAGATTGGTCAAGGACACCTGAGATTTCCATCTCTTCTGCTACATTTATCATCTGTCCAGGTTGCAGGGTCACGGTAGGAGTCTTGGTTTGTGACCTGTATAGTGGCTAGGCCCCCAGGACTTGCAGTGTCATAGGACGGCTAATAATCACAGCCAAGTGAGTAAGGAAGATTGCCGTGAGCAACAATTTTAGAGGATGGATGTTAAATTAGGAAAGAAGGATAATAAGGAAGAGATGAGAAAGAAATATTGTAAAATATTGTACAGTTGATGTGGCGTAACATTGTGTGTTTCTATATTTTTGTGTATCTTATTGGCTTGTGTAGGTTGGGTTATTCATGCTATGCAGCAAAAAGTTGCTCCTAATTCTATCTCCTTGCCTCTTCATTCTACTATCTCCCCACATCAATTATGTACACTTCCCCAACATGAACTAATCAGGAAAACAGAATATTTTAATAATTCATTTATCCAATTGTTGCACCAACACCAATTGGTAGTCAACACAACCGACTGTTGGGTGTGTGGACTTATGCCTCATACCACAGATAAAGGGATGCCATATTTAGTCCTTCCATTTTCTTATGAAGGTTCCGCTTGGGCCTATTTTGTAATATTTTCAAATGCATATCAGAGCCGATTTAGACGTCCAGTTGGTTCCTATGGTAGTAAGCCAGATTTTAGTCATAATTCTCTGATAAAGGGAATGGTGGCTATGACTAAAATTGTGGAGAATAATAAGGTTCCTGTTGACGAGAGACAAACATATACTAATTGGAACGTGACTCGTTACATTACTAGCCTTACAGATAAAACTAAACAGGGAAAATCTCCACCAATTTGGACTGTCCCTCATCAAGGTAATTTCTGTTTACAAATGAATGGCCAGACTACTGACACTGGACAAAGAAAAAGCTTTTGTTCCCATACATACATCTACACGTCTCAGAATTCACCGCCGTTAGTGCCATCCCAGGGCACATATTTTGTCTGCCACGATAGAGCTTACACGTGGCTACCAATGGATTTTTCAGGAACATGCTATATAGCTTTTCTTCTCCCTCCTACATACACTGCTCCTTCAGGCCATCATAGAAACAGATATGGCAGAGGGATTATTGATTCTCAAGACACGGCAGGACAAGAGGGAAGTGATTTCCTCAAAGGATTTCTTCCTTTTTGGGGCCCAATGGCCAACAGCAGAAACATGAGACAGCTGGTTCGTGTTGTTGAGACTACCATAGAGGTCACTGTTGGAGCCTTGAGTAATCTCACAGCTGAACTTCAGGCGGATCGTCTCATGACTTTGCAGAACCGGATTGCACTAGATGTTATTCTTGCAGATCGTGGTGGAGTCTGTAAATTGATCAGATCTAGCTGTTGTATTTATATACCTGACGACGCCCCTACGGTATACCAAGCCATCTCCAAATTACACATGATCTCCGAATCGATTCATCAAGACGAAGGAGATTGGTCTTTATTAGGATGGTTTTGGGGATTACTATCTAAGTGAGGATGGAAGGTACTAACCTTACTTGGAGTGGTTTTGGCCATCATTTTTTCCTGTTGTCTCTGTATGCAGTGTGGCCCCGCCATCTGCGGTCTTTGTGCCACTCTGTGTGTCCCAAGACCTGAGTCACAGAAAACAGAGAACATTAAAATAATGTTGCAGCAACGGTTTGACGACCTCATGGCTATTGACATTGATTCAGATTAACGTGAATCTGTGTGTTTTGCCTGAGTTATGGCAAAAGGAGTGTCTGAGGAAATTTGATTTTCGATCTCGCTTGTATTCAGTTGTGTTCCACAGCCATTTTGTGTTGCCCTCACTCAGGCAGCACAATGAACGAAGTTTTTCTGCTGATCTTACTGCGACGTGTCAAATAACCTTCTGCCTCTGTTTACGAGACTGATGTCAGGGACTGGCTGAGTCCACTAATCCTCGTCTAGTTTGACTAAACCCTGTCTCAACTGTCTGTCGGTTCACACCATTCTTTCCTGACTTTATCTTATCTTCTGGCCTTCGCTATTCTCTACTTGTATTCTCTCATTTCACAACTGTCCTCCAAAGCATACAAATATGTCCTGCCACCTGCAAGTTGAGTTGTAGACACTACCACTGATTAACTTGTGGGGAGGGGTGACAAAAACAGTTGGAAGAGAGGTTTATTTGGGTCACTTGATATCTTGTTTTCAAACTTTTCTCATTGGTTATATCTTGTTTTCAAACTCTTCTCATTGGATAACCCTGAATGCATTGGGAGTGTTCTTGGTGAATCTATGTGCTATAAAAGATTGTGCGCCACGGAGTTAAGTGGCAGTCTCCTAAGAACATACTGAGTGTACTTCTGGGACAACTGTACTTAGCTGCAGCTAATAAACCTGATCTTCTACGCTCAACAGAATGTCCTGTGTCTCTGTTCAACAAAGCAGGTGAACTCAGGAGATTAAGGCGTGCCCTGCGCCACCAGGCCCATAAGGCCCTGGTTCTTCAGTCCTTTGGGGTTAAATCAAAATGGCCGCTGACGCGACACGACGTGATGGCCACCGTGGAGAAGTGTGGCTCAATGATTAGAGCGGCAGACCCTGATGCAGAGGTCTAGCCCGGGACCAGGGTTCAATTCCCCGCCTCGGCGGGTCTTGGGCTCAAAATTCCACGGACCTGATAATTCTCGCCTCGGTGCCTATTCCAATCATGGAGTCCCACTCTGCAACTCTGGGCAATAGCTTGCTTAATCTCCACAACGGCCCCCACAACGCTAAGGATACCTGGCCTCCACCTTGGGGGTGCCCAGGAGTGGACGCCTCACAGGGAAAGCCAGGATGGGTTCCACAGCAGTATTCGTACAAGCGCCTTGAGACCCTTGCGGGTGAGTAGTGCGCTATACAAGTATCAATTTACATTTACATTACATTACATTACATTACATGTACACCATTCCACGAGGTTTGGGGTGAAGTGCGCCGGTGCGACATTTTGTTCCTGCGGCCTCGTCATGACCCTTGTCTTAGTGTTCCTGAACAAGGCCACGGTGGGAAACCAGCCAAGTGAAAGGACAATGGACGATTACAAAGAAACCGGAATAAACTGAACTATGACATAACCCCTTAAACTGTGCTAAACCTCACCGGACGATCTCAACCGACCAATCAGAAATGCCCACATTTTGTAAATTGTTGAATCTTAACGATACTTTTATTATAAAAAGGTGATAGAATAGAGAGATTTGCGTATATATTTTCCCTTTTCCTTTTGCTGACGACGACGATGGTGACGCTATGCGACGCGACTATCTAGGGTGACTGCTGCGTTCCTGAATCTTTGACAGTCCGAATGCTGCCCATTTTCTGATGGACTGCAAACTTTATCAAATTTATGGGCACTGATAGATGCTTGCACGTCTCTGGTCCTTGCCCATTCTTGGGGACTGTAGCGTGTTGCATGAAGAACCTCTGAATTCTGATCTGCTATTGACTGATTGACGGCTAATTTGATGACTTAGAGGACGCCCGATAGCAAGATTAGGTAAATATGGTGTTCTGTGATTTACATAAAATTTAATAAACTCTCTAAATGCAAACTTAACCTTTTTGCGATAAAATAGATAAACAATTATTGATTTACAAGCAAATGCGTTTGGGATTTATTGAGGGAGGTAAGATTGAAATCTTGAAATGTGTTTTAGCTGGTTCTAAATCACCATCAACCAATCCAACTAAATGATCCATTGATCACATGAGAGGAGTGCCTTGATGTTTGGGATTGAGATCTGTAGGAGTAAGGATATTAATGTATAGATATGTAATATAATTTTTCTCATAGGTTATAAGGTATTCCTTTCATGTCAGCGCTTGAACCCCTCATCTCTCCTGTAAGTACAGACCAGTGTGAAGTAATGTGTGAGTGTTGGTGTTTAGGGCCCCACCAATGACTGTATGTGTTAGTGTGATGTCTGGTCTGTGACAAAGGGAGAATATCGGTACGGGTCTCGTCCTTTTCCCCGTTACCCAGGTTTCCGCGCTGCAACAGGTGCACTTCCCCACCTGGGGAAAACAATGTTGTTCGAAGAAAGGTGAGAAAACAAAAGTAGTGCTACAGTGGCAAACTCTGTAAAGTGGCGCTAATGTGCGTGGGTGTGAATTAAACCAATATGGCCACTTTGCGACCACTCTGTCTTGCTTCATTTACTTTTTAATTTATTTTTCATATTTTGAACCTTTTATTTCTCTCCATCCCGAGGCTGCAATTTGGAATTGAAAAATGTCAGAAAAAGACAACATTTGGAGCAAAAGTGTTTCTTTCTCTTTTGGATGCATTTCACAGAGGAACAAATAAAGTAAAGAGAGGGTAAGAGACGTTTGTTGAAGTCACGGTTTTCAGCAAGTGAGGAGGAGCAACACAGAGTCAGAAAGAGTGGGAATAAGAGTAAGAAAGTGAGGGATGGCAGCTGCCAGCGGAAAAGCAGGAGAAGTAAACACTGTACGGAGGTGGTCGGTGTGCGATGAGTGTTGTGAGCGGAAGGGTAGTGGGGTTCATCATATTCAGAAGGGGGCCCTGAATCATGGTGAGGCAGATAAATCCATGCAATTGAGTGGATTTATTGCAAGTCGACCAAAGACGCACATTGTGACCAAACGTATACAATTAAATAAAACCTTCTTGGTTGTCCAAAACATGAAGCGTGGTGGCGTCCGTGAAGCAGGCGCCGTGCCGATACACGAGCAGAGGGAAAGCAAAAAAAACCCACAAGCAGCAACAGGAGGTGGTGGGGGGGAGGGCAGATGAGGCAGTGACGAGCAGGAAACTATGTTTCGGAAAAAAAAGACAGTCGCTGAGGCTGAACACCCAAGGCACCGAACACACCAGCTGGACTTATAGCCCATGGAAGGGCAGCAGAAGCAAAAGAGTTCTCCCAAACAACAGATAAGCCCTGAAAGCATAAGGAACTGTACTTGGCCAGGGCTCCTCAGCCTTCAACAGAAGTGATGAATCAGCTGGGCAAACCAGTTAGGAGGCAGCAAAGAAGAGCAACACTGGAGTCAACCTATGGTAAGCAGTGTGAAAAAAAAGTTGTTTTATTGATTACACCAGGTTTTACAGACAATGCATCCACGCTGCCTAGGCTCGGCCTAAAAAATACAGGGGTGGGGCTGCCCACTATAGACATGGCCATGCTCCCACCTACCATAAAAAATGCTAACAGTCTTTCTGCCCTCCCCCTCCCCCGGTGTTGGATGGCGATGAGTACCACAAATATGCTCACCTGGAGGAGGCAGAAAGCCCCCTAGGCACAGGGAAGTTTTTTTTAAAAAAGATAGGGATTAGGGCTGCCTACCAAGAGCATGGCCATCCACCTCCCATAAAATATTCTGACAGTCTTTCTGCCCTCAGGATGTGCACGAGGGCGATCACCCCCAATCTGCTCCACGGGGGCACTCACCACCAGAGCTTAATCTAAATATAAATATAGGGGTGGGGGCTGCTCATCATGGGCATGGCCCTATCCCCAAACCCCACCAAAGCATGCTGGTAGTCTTTCTGTCCACCCAGGGGCATATGGGGTGATTATCCCTAATATGCCCCTCACACAGGAGCCGAAAGCGCACCAGACACCAGAGACATATAAGAAAGACATATAGGGGTGGGGACCTCCCATCATGGGCAAGGCGATGCTCCATCTCCACTAAAGAACTATGCTGGCAGACTTTCTGTCCCCCTGGGGGCAGATGGGGTGATTAACCCTAATCTGCCCCCTGGGGGTCAGAAAGCCCCCTAGACACCAGACATGTAAAAAACAATATAGGAGTGGGGGCTGCCGATCATGGTCATGCCTCTACCACAAATGTGCTGTCAGTCTTTCTGCTACCCCTCTGGGAGGTGGACAGGGATTATTACTCCCAATCAGCAACAATGGGGAGCAGAAAGCCCACTACTAAACACCAGAGACTGCATTTACCCAAAATTTGTTTTGGGTGGGGATGGCCCCCCTGGACAAAGGCCCTTGCTCTCCCCCACCCTGTTGCCCAATAAAGTTTCTGCCCCTGGGGGTAGGTGAGATATTCACCCCCAATCAAGCCCACTGAACACCAAGGATTTCAAAATAGTAGAAAACAAACAAAAGGTGGGGGCGGCTTACTCTGGCATCGAGCCATACCCTTGCCCAAGAAGGGGCAAAAGTGTGTTTCCCCCTCTCTTGGGCTGAATGGTTTGTTCCAATTGGGTAGGTTGCCCCAACCTGGGGGATAGAAATTCCACCTGCCACCAGGGAGATTGCCTTTTGGACAAAAGAAAGTGGTGGATGGTGGATGTCCCCGAGAGGGACAAACCAGTCTTTTTGCTTTGCCCCCCTCCAGTGGCAGACAAGAGGTTTGCCCCCGATTTCCCCTGGGGGCCAAAAACCCCTCTATATCACAAGAATACAAAACATTAAATGAAGTATTGGGGTGGGTGTGGCCCATCCTAACATCTGACCTTACACTCACCCGTAGAGCGTCAGTCTTTCTGCTCCTCTGCAGACTAAAGAACTCCATCCCAACGGCAAGCAAGAGGACCTTTGATTCTTTTGGGTGTTGATTTTACATATGGGCCTGCAGAGTTTGGCTAACTTCGAATATCGTCCCACTTACAATGGTGGATGGCTTCACATTTTGAACTTGGGTAGGCTGCCACCTGGAAAAACTTGCCAGATCTAGACAGTTCTGACAACTAGACAACCGGAGAAGTCCCTGGTGCTGTGCCTTGCATTGATCCCACAACATTTTCGTATCCACAATGCCATGCAAACCTCAAGCTTTGACTAAAAACACATACTTCCTCACATTTCTATGAGAAAACTTCTGGAATCTGCTGGGAGCCACAAATGTCCTCCAAACCTGAGTTCCCACACGTCTCCCGATAAGAACGGTATCCCACTTGTGTGGGTGGGCCAAGAGACCATGACACAAAAGACCATAAAGATTTACATAGAGAAATAACCGGTAGGGGAAGTTGTGGGATTTGGGGCCGTGCTCAGCCGCAATTCATGGAATCCTATCAACCACAGAATATTTTTTTTAAACTAGACAACCAGAGAATTTCAGGGTGGTGTGCTTTGCGTGGATCTCGCAAGGTTTTCTTACCCACAATGCCCTGCAAACCTCAAACTTTGACTGAGATCACACATTTTCCTTACATTTCTGCAATGAAACCTTCTGGAATTTGCAGGAATCCACAACAATCCTACCACCCAGCATCTCCCCACTTGTGCCGATTAAAATGTTGCACCACTTGTGCGGCTGGGACTAGTGCCCGTAACAGAAACAGATCAAACCGAGGTCAATTGGACACCGCCAAGGCTCCTATTGTCCTTAGTTTGATCAGTTCCTGTTGCAGGGAGTAGACCAGACTTTCTTAAGGGATATTCTTTCAGCATCCATTAGAAAAGGTGACTAATTAGGCAAACCCTTAACACATAACAGGGGCCACTTATAGGTCAGTAGTAGTTACATAGGGAGGACGTATCCCTTTATCCTTGGTTAAAAGGACCTCTCTACCCTTCTGGTACCATGGGGTTCTCCGGACCTCTATGTTTTGAATATTCTTTCTGCATTGATTAGCATAGATGAGTAATTAGGTAAACCCTTAACACATACAAAATATCCTCCAAAACAGCTTTCCCAAACTGTGGTTCATGACCCACTGGCCTTCTAAGGAATAAAAGAGATGCCTTTACATTCTATGTTTTTCTTGTCACATTTGCCATTGCTCCTAAGACCGCGGTCAAATGTCAGGCTATGTCTTCTGACAGGTCGCTGCTTATTCTTTTAACATGTTGGTTGGTGTTTACTTTTCTTTCTCTGAGTGAAAAGAGTTTTTAAAGTGAATTATGTGACAATCTTGCTGGAGTACAGGGAATGTGAAGGGCAGGCTGTGGGATGTTGTTTTTTTTGGAACACAAAATAAAATATAAACACCTGCACATGAACTCTAGGCTTTCAGCAGTTAGGAAAGCAAAAATTAAGCACTTTTTTGTAGTTGCAAAGTGTGCTGGAGACAGAGATTTGAATAGGATCAAAACAAATCAAGACTATTCACTTGGTGCTGCATACCAGTGGCATAACACAGAACCCCGCCGTCCCTGCGGTGCGGGGGGGGGGGGGCCAAGCTCAGAGGGGCCCCCTCAACACAGTACTCTGGTTGGTGATCTCCTGAGTGAGTCTGGAGGGGGTCCCTCCACGTACCTTGCAGAGCCCCCCTTTAAGTTTTGTTATGCCAGTGCTGCACACGTGATAAGTATTCTGTATGTTTGTGCAAATGAGGTGACTATTCGAGTGGAAAATGTGCTGTCTGTAAATGACAATGCGCTCTCTTATCTGGCTTTACCTACATTCAAAGATTGCTCCACCTCATGGCCAATAAAGGTAGGTGGGTTGCAAAGATTGTCGCTTTAAAAAGTGGGACGTGGTTCTAAACTATTTGGGAAGCACTGCTCTGAATAGTCATTACGTTGGCAGGTTTGAAGAAGATATGCACCAATTCCCAAACAGCACATTGAGATGGGTTTTGATTGCACATGCAAATACTTACCAAACACAGCAGCTCAGCCATGGTACACATTGTTTGTGTTATATTTTGTCAATAAGCATTGGAGATGTGATGGGGTTCAAACACCTTCTTGTGGGTCGCAATCTAGTGGTCCGGTCAGACAACCAGGTTACAGTGGTACCACCAGGAGGGGATCCAATCCACTTCCCTGAATGCAGGGCTACCCTGCTTTTTCAGTGGAGAGATGTTCGTTTGCAGTCTCTGGTGGCGATTCATATCAGAGGTATGGACAATGGGGTGGCGGATTCTTTCAGCTGGGTCTTTTTTCCTTCCCAGGAGATGTCTCCGACCAGGGATGTCTTTCTTCAACTGTGCGGGAGGTCTGGTGCACCTTACGTAGATCTCTTTGCTTACTGGCTCAATACGCAAGTTCCCAGGTTTTATTCCCGCAGTCAGCATGAGGGGGCCTGGGGAGCGGATGGATTAACTCTTCCATGGCTGGATTAACTGTTGTATGCTTTCACTCCTATTCCGCCCATTCCCAAGTTACTGACGAAACTGTTGGGGGAAGCAGGAGCTGTGGTGATGGTGGCTCCATTTTGGCCCTGGCGCTCATGGTTCCTCAAGCTCAAATTTCTGGCAATTCAGGGTCTGTGGATGGTACTGTGTCCCCCCTCTTCTCTCAGGTCATCTCCCTGCCTGTCTCTATAGAGGCTGCGTCTCTCGGGTTGGAAGTTGAGAGGCAGGGATTGCAGAGTAAGGGACTTTCCAGGCATGACGCTGTTGCTATCCAGCAGTCCCTAAAGCGTTCTACTTTGAAATCATATGAGAGGCATCGGCGTGGTTTTCAGCATTGGCCGGTCTTCACGTGGTGGGGGCTTGGCAGTTTAGGAGGAATGCTGAGCAAATACTGCTTAAGTATCTTCCAGTGGGAGGGGCAGTATATATACCAATATACCTCTCTTCTTTTTTTCTGTCTGGTGACATAGGATATCTCACATGTAATGAATGGAATGAGGACCCCAGGACCAGGAGTAATGAAGATTACCAGTAAGTAATAGGGCATTACCCAACCCAGCTGAAAGCATTTTCTTGACATAAGGAGGATAAGAAGCTGAACTTTCCTCACCGAGAGTCACACCTGTCATGTACAGACTACATACTGATTCCTGCAGCATGTGCATTCACCAGGTGAGAAAGGACATCAATTGGGGGTCGCCTGGGTTTGTGGCTGTGACCCCCAGCTTGCCCTTCGCGACTCCTAGCTCTACCTTTGGGGCCCCTGGCACAGAAGTAGAGCTGTGCCAAAAACTGAGAGCAAAGGCGGCTCCGCCGAGTTTCCATAGTGTCGTTCCCATACTTGCTTCTCCCAAAGTCCTTCAGGCTTTTGACAAATAGAGTGGGAGAAGAGGATGGGCTCTACCAGCTCCATCAGCGTCATCCTGATCCATTAGCCAGCCTGTGGTTAGCTGGGGGAACAAGAGAATAGCAGTGTGTTTCCTCTCTACATCAGCAGTGTGTGCGCTGCAGAGGCAAGAAAGACTGCGACTGGCACGTGCCTGCTGTTGAGCACGCAAGTTTTTAGGTCGAGCTGTAGCGGCAGGGCGCATGCGCTGCTCACTCTGCGAGGCATGCAGTATTAGAGTATGGGAAACAAGCTGCCCTCACTCTCCGCCCATATTTTTCATTGACCTCTGTCTTTGTCCTTCATAAATTCTGTCTTCTGATTGACTATGAGGCTTGTTAGTCCCTCCTTATTATGCAATGTCGTCATTTGTACCCTCCCGTGGCTATTGGCCCCTTTACTTGGAGTGTTACACTGTACCTACTGCTATTTACAGCACTATTTTTTCTGTGCCCCCCTTCCCTCACACCACCCACCCCCGCACTCACGCTATCCGTGCCTTCTCGCCTCTCCCTGCCAGTGGCATAGCTAGGGGGGGGGCGGTGGGGGCGGTCCGCCCCAGGCGGCACTATTTTGGGGGAGGACAAAGGCATTCAGATAAGGCTCGGCTTGCTTTCGAGGACGTTCGCCGACGGGCAGAGAAGGAATAGGACTCGGGCAATGTCCTCTTCTTTTTGTGCTGGCGGCTGCCCCCCCCCCCCCCCCTCTTCCTATTATTCCCTCTCTTTCTGTCTTGCTCCTCACTTACTGAAAACCGTAACTTGAAGAAATGGTTCACAACCTCTCTTTCCTTCTTTCATTTAGTTGCTTCCCTGTGAAATGGATCCAAAAAAGAATAACACTCTTGCGAGAAATGCCCTTTTTCTGACATTTTTCTATTCCAAAGTGCAGTGGGATAGAGAGAAATAGAAGGTTTTAAATATGAAAAATAAATACATAACTAAATAAAGCAAGACAGAGTGGTTGCAAAGTGGCCAGATTGGTTTTATTCACATCCAAACACATCAGCCTCACTTTACAGACTTTGCAGTGAAGCGCTACTTTTGTTTTCTCGTCTTTCTTTGAACAGCATTGTTGTCCCCTGGTGGGGAAGCGCACCATTACTGGAGGGACTGCAATACCTGGTTGATGGATGGATTGTAAAACAAAATGTGTACCACGGCTCTGTTTATGGATGTGGTCTTTTTAAACCATACTGCTTACGTTTATTAAGTATATAAGCAATGGACATTGAAACGGTTTCCTTCAGGGCCCTGTAGTCATGTCCTTAACTTTTCAGGTAAAACCACTCGCTGATTTCTGAATAGCGAGTGAGAGATCGTTAAGGTAACCATGTTGTTTCTGCTTACATTTCACATGCTTTATTAATCTTGCATTCCCTATGAGTGGTTGCTTTTACTTTTTTTTTTTAGGCAGCATATTACTCTTATCAAGTGCATAATTTGAATTGAGCCACATCCAAGTGTTTATAGCAGGCACAATTAGGTTGTAGCTGAAGGCAGTGCGAGTTTCTCTCAGTGGGGCAGTATGGTGTTCAGTGGGGGAGAGGATGTGGCACTATGGCCAGAGCTGTCGAATTTGGAACTGGGGAACTGGGTTCAGCCTTCATGACCAGTCCACCAGACCACTCTACTGAGGGAGCATATTCCCATGCTAGACCTTACAAGGCCCCACTAGACCTTAGAAGGCTTGATGTTTTAGCACAAGCAGGTGTACCCTAGTGGTGTCAATTGTGAGTTAACCTTGAAGACCTGTCCACCACAATCCATACTGAAGTTCATCTCTAGTCTTGCGGGCCGGCCTACGAAGCAGCACACCCTAGAGCAACAGTGATCCAGTCACTGTGACTCTGTCACTGAGGTCACATGAACCTTGAGCAGGTTAGGGCGGTGCAAACGGTGTGACCGCACTGGGTGCCTATTTCGGGTGGGTGCGTAGTGGTTGCAAGTTTATTATGGTTTAAAAAAAACTTGCTGCCACCTTCCTGGCCTCCAGCAATTTTCAGAAACAATAAAAATGTCATGATAACTTCGGTGATTAATGTTCTTCCTAGAGAGAGATCCGAGTTTTGTCAAGTGGAAGGGTTGATTCCTGGAAAGGTAGCACAGAGGGTTAATATGCCTGCTGCAAAGAACAGGCACCATGCAGATCACAAAGTGCACTGCTTTAATGGGGGTCCAAGATGAATGGTCATTTAATGTCAGCTGTAGATGATGGGTCCCTGAACAGTGTCATGTATGTGAATGTTTGCATTGTGCTGATGGGGTTACCAGGTAATTGTTCATGCACCTCTCTGATGGATGTCACATGCGGTTTTTCTGAGTCCCCAGATAGATCATGCAGTCTGTGTGTTCTCTTTTGTACTGCCAGTCACTGCCAATCACCGGTGTATTCAACTGTGTAGCCTTGGACCGTGTCATGTATGTGCATGTAACTTGCATGATCGAGGTAACTATTAGCGGCGATACTACCTGTCTCTCGGTCTTCTTTCAAGTGCTTGCCGTCCTTTTTCCCCAGCAACCCCCCTCCCCCTCCCCCCCAGGGGCGGAAATCTGAGGGATAGCCCCGGGCACCACAAGCTCTAGCTACGCCTCTGCTCCCTGCGCCTGCCCGCCCGTTTGCAAAACAATAGGGAGTCCTATTGCATTGCAAATGTTTGTTATATTGTGAGTTCCGGCTGTCACGTTTTCTCATTTTGTCAGGCAGCCTCCCACCCGTATGCTTTCACATGGCCCACTTGTCGTGCCGTGTTGTCAAAGCCCCTCGCCCGGTTGCCATATCCCGCCCTTCAGGTGCACCGTCAGGCGGTACTGGGGTTTCTGCATGTCGCTACTCAGGTATGCAGCTTCTCTCTGACTGCAATCTCTAGACTGCCTCAGGAGAGCAAAATAAACAAGGAGGTGTGAGGCCCTGGTGTGAGGCTGGCACCAGCTTTGGCTACCTACCGCAGGGTTAAGCCACCGGCCGCAGCAGACAGCTTATGGGTTTAACGGGTGCCCGGCCACATCCCCTGGTGCAGCACGGTGGCCGGCAGCAGCCCCTATTATCGGGGCCTCGGCGGGAGGGTAGGTGAGGCCCGCCAGTGTGCCCGTTAGCTACAAATGTTTGTAAAATGGCGGCACTCTGAGGATCTGCGCCCGTGGTAATCCCTTTCTCTGCAGGGGGCATAGCTGCACGGGTAGTTTTATGTAAATAAACTTGAGTGCCAGTTTTCGGCTACCGATCTGGTTGAAGGGATCGTTTCTCCATTTACTCAGGACATGTCCACCCTACAGAATTTTAAATTTGATTGTAAAGAGGTTGAGATGGCTTTAACCAAGGTTCCTAGTGGCAAGGCACCAGGCATTGATTGTGTCCCCGCGGATCTTTTTAAACTTGACCATAGCAATTGGGTGCCCTATATTGCACTCATGGCAACTGCCATGGCCAAGGGGGCTGCCATTCCGGAATCCTGGAAGGGCGCTGAGATTTTGCCCATCTTTAAGAAGGGTGATCGCTCCTGTCCGGGGAATTACCGCCCGATTAGTTTAATTGACTCTGTTCAAAAAATTATTGCAAGGATGATCCTGGCAAGAATTCAGTCTTGGATTGAGCAGGAGGATATCATCTCGCCCCTGCAGGCCGGGTTCAGACCTTGTACTAGTACCATCGATCAGGCGTTCAAGTTCCAACTGATCGTCTGGAAAACGGTTTATCTTTGCGGCGGTACCCTGTACGCCGCTTTTGTTGACCTCCGGTCAGCTTTTGACTTAGTCAATAGGACTAAACTTTGGGGGGCATTAGTGGAGTTGGGGATGCCTGCTGACCTTCTGAATATTGTCATTAGGTTGCATGAAAATAACTTTGCACAAGTACGATGGGGGAATCAAGGGCAGGTCACGAATAGATTCAATGTTAATAGGGGAGTCAGGCAAGGGTGCGTCCTTGCGCCTACTCTTTTCCTGTTATTTATAAATAGAGTTGTGCAGTACTTTTCTCTTACCTCTACGGACGCCCCCACGTTGGGTGGTACAAAAATTCCACTCCTCATGTTTGCCGACGACACCCTACTCCTATCCCAGACTTTGTCTGGGTTACAGGTGGCTTTGAATGTATTTGCCAATTTTTGTTCCGATTTCGACCTGCTAGTCAATGTTTCTAAAACTAAATACATGGTCTTTAACAAAGGGAAATGCGTGAAAGGCCATGTGACCATGAATAATGATTTACTCGAACGTGCCAATGTTATGACATATTTTGGGGTTGTCTTTGAAAACAAGCTGAGCTGGAGGCCACAAATAGATGTTTTATCTCTCAAATTTGCTCAGCTTGCTGGGAGCTTGGTTAAAGAACAAAAACAATCCCAGATGAAAATGATAGGTCCAGCTATTAAAATCTATAATGCCAGGATTAATTCCGCGATCCTTTACGGCGCTGAACTCTGGGGTTTTGCTGACCTTTCCCCTCTGGTCAAGGCACAACATAAATTTCTCAGGAACCTCACTGGTCTCCCATGTTCTACTCCAGTGAAACCGCTTTTACTGGATGTTGGTTGTTATTCTTTTGATGACATTGCCAGGTTTAAATCATTGGCTTTCTGGAGGAGATTATGGACGGTCCCGGAATTAGGCCCCTATGCAAAGGCATTCTTGGACGTTCGTTCCATCTTGGGCGCCGGTAACATCTTGTGGTTCAAGCAAGTTAGTTTACTATTGGAATCCATGGGCCTGGGAATTCTTTGGACCGACCCGGCAACAAACCCTTTTCCTCCCCAAAAACTTTTTAAAAGCCTTTACTGGTCAATGGTACTTCAAAAACAACTATCCCTAGTTCCAGCAGAGTCTTTGTCAGGCAGGTTTCTTGCACAGAAACAAGTTCCACTCTTAGAAGCCTACTGGGACATTATCACCAGGCCAAGTGACAGGAAACTTTATCACCAACTGAGGGTTGGCACCTTACCCACTAAATCCTTTACTAAAAAATGGAAGGGCGAGGTCAGTGATTCCTGTCATTGGTGTACTGACTGTGCTGAATCAGTGGGTCACATATTTTTTGTCTGCCTGGCCTATGCCGCCCCCCGGGCCAAATGGCTTAAACCTATATGTCGAACCCTGGGTACTAGACAGGGGCTTGAGGCCCTAAGAATCCTGAGATTTGATACTGGCGAATGTATTGTAGTTGCAGTGGCCAAATTTTTGGGTTGGGTTTGGATTATTAGAAATAGGAGGCACTAGATTTTAGAGTTGTGTTTATTTATGATTTAATTTCATCTGTGTAACATAGGAATTGTTCTTATTTCTCATTTTGTATGTAATGTTTATTTAGTAATTGTCTTTTTTGATGAAACTGATCGATAATAAAGACTAACGAACAGCCAAATAAACTTGATATCCTATTCTTTAATCCGGTTTGTTCCAATTTGTAAAATGCAGCCATGTGTTCTCTCTTACGGTTACTAGACGATAGCGTGACTGCGGGTGGCAGTTTTTTTGTTTTACTTTAGTCAGTCTCGAGCGACATTCTCTACGTTTTCTTTTTCTCCTCCTTACCAGGGCCACTCCCGTTAGATCAGCAGCCCCCTCCCTTCCGGCTGGGGTACGTAGTCGCATCTGTGTGTGTAGAACCACCCACAACGGAGATGTTTCTGTGGCAGTGATAGTGTCTTTCAGAGGGTCAAAGTGTTTTTCAGAATACTTCCCCCGAGTAGGACTTTGGGCGCAGGCCGGCTATATGGAGGCCTATAGAACCCTCTCAACTGACTTAAGCAATGTTTTCTTTTCTTTTCAATTTCCAGACAGATATTGCCTGTCTGAATTTTGTGCACCAAGCGTATTCAAGCAATCCAGGAAATCCCTGAAAAGAGAGCGGTTTGTTGAAGGAAGTTAATCCTATTACGGCCTAGCACTTTATTGCGATTCTGCAAACCTTGGTATAGAGCAAGTCCCCTGTTTTGTCGTGATATTTTAACCTCTTTTTAAATTTTCAAAAGCACCTTAAAAAGCACTTGCACATTTTGTGGTCCAACATTGTATGATTGCACTAAAATATGAAGTCTGTTTTTAATTCCAATGTGACATGCATATTAAGACTGGTTACTTGACAGATTGTTTTTACAATTGTGCATTTCTTTTTGATCTCCGATGACACTTTGTATGTTTTGTGAGGATGGTTTTGTGTCTTTTATATATTGTGTACTTATATGATATTGAAGATCGAGATAAGGTTATTACAAATACTTGCTCACACAATCCTTGGCCTCTGCACGGTGCACAGAGCAGTAGTCATCTATTCCAGTTACAATTCTGTGCAAATGTGTGGGTAGGGTGACTCCGGAAATTCTTGTTTACGTGTTTAAGCCACACCTTAATTATACAGCGGCCACACCCATTTTAGGGACCCCCCACACACATTTTTCATCCCACTTTACTCCTGAATAAGTCTTTTGCCGTTCCAGTGTAGACTGGTCACCCAGAGAGAGGATGGAGAAATTGTTGAAGCCAGCAAATGAGGCGGCTGGTGCTCATGGGAGGGCATACATAGGAATGCTGGAAGGCACCTGGGGGAATATTATCAAGACAGGCGATACAATTATCGCCGTTTTAGCGGCAGAAAACTGCCGCTAAAACAGCGATAATGGGCTTGATAATATACTCTATGGCATGGGTACTCACAAACTTTCTCTCGGGGGCCAAATTTACAGTGTGGTTTGTGGCCGAGGGCCGCACCGGTGGGGGCGGGGTCAGAGGGGAAGGGGCAGGGCTAAAGCAAAAAAAAATTGTGACTGTGAGGTTGAACACAAGTCCCTGCAGCAGACGCCTTCGTCCACTGAGCCACCAGACCCGGCATACACACATCTCTCTCTCTCTCTCTCTCTCTCTCTCTCTCTCTCTCTCTCTCTCTCTCTCTCTCTCTCTCTCTCTCTCCCCCTCTCCCCCTCCTTCTCTCTCCCTCCCTCCCCCGTCTCTCTTGCCCTGTCTCTCCCCCTGTCTCTCCCCCTGTCTCTCCCCCTGTCTCTCTCCCTCCGTCGCCCTCCCTCTGTCGCCCTCCTCCCTCTGTCGCCCTCCCTCTGTCGCCCTCCCTCTGTCGCCCTCCCTCTGTCGCCCTCCCTCTGTCGCCCTCCCTCTCTGTCTCCCTCTCTGTCTCTCCCTCCTTCTGTCTCCCTCCCGCTGTCTCCCTCCCGCTGTCTCCCTCCCTCTGTCTCCCTCCCTCTGTCTCCCTCCCTCTGTCTCATCCCCTCTCCCTCTGTCTCTCTCCCTCTGTCTCCCTCTCTCTCCCTCCTTAAGTCTCCCTCCCTGTCTCCCTCCCTCCCTCTCCCTCGGTCTCTCTCCCTCCGTCTCTCTCCGTCTCCCTCCCTCCCTCCCTCCGTCTCCCTCCCTCGGTCTCCCTCCCTCCCTCCCTCTCCATCCCTCCCTCTCCCTCCCTCCATCTCCCGCCCTCTCCCTCCCTCTGTCTCCCTCCCATTCCCTCTGTCTCTCTCCCTCTGTCTCTCTCCCTCAGTCTCCCTCTCCCACCCTCCGTCTTCCTCCCTCCCTCTCCGTCTCCCTCTATCTCTCTCCTTCTGTCTCTCTCCCTCTGTCTCTCTCCCTCCCTCTGTCTCTCTCCCTCTGTCTCCCTCCCTCTCTCTCTGTCTCTCTCCCTCTGTCTCCCTCTACCTCCCTCTCCCTCCGTACGTCTCCCTCCCTCCTTCTCCCACCCTGTCTCTCTCCCTCCCTGTCTCTCTCCCTCCCTGCCTCCCTCTGTCTCCCTCCCTCCATCTCCCTCCGTCTGTCTCCCTCCGTCTCCATCCCTCCCTCCCTGTCTCCCTCTGTCTCCCTCCCTCTCCCTCTGTCTCCTTTTGTCTCCCTCTGTCTCCCTCCCTCCCTGTCTCCCTTTGTCTCCCTCCCTCCCTCTCTCTCCCTCCCTCTCCCTCCCCCTCCTTCTGTCCCCCTCCATCTCCCTCCCTCCGTCTCCCTCCCTCTGTCTCCCTCCCTTGGTCTCTCTCTCTGTCTCCCTCTATCTCTCCCTGTCTCTCTCCCTGTCTCTCTCCCTGTCTCTCTCCCTCTCACCATCACCCTCTGTCATCTCACCCATGTGTGTGTGTGTGTCAGCCCTCAGCCTGGGCTGAGACAGCTTCCCAGCGCGCACACACAGCCGCACTGAGACAGCTTCCCAGCACTCACACACAGCCGCACCGAGTACTTCACAGGTCTTTAAAAGACCATTTACATGTTAATAAAGCTTTGTTGTATTTCACCTCTTAGGCCCCTGCAGCTCCACTTTGACAATCACTGGAAGCCCCCGGCCCCCACAGAGCAGAGTCTCAGAGTCCGGGCTGCTGCAACCGGCAGTGTTTACACTATTTAATTTTTTTTTTAAAACACATGTAGGATGTCTCCAAGGTCCGCGGGCCGCTGAGGAAGGCTTGCCGGGCCGCTGGCGGCCCGCGGGCCGTACCATGAGTAACCCTGCTCTATGGAATTCCAATTGAAGCCCATGTTAGACGTCCTTCACATCTAACATGGGCTTCAATTGGAATTCCATAGAGCATATTATCAAGCCCATTATCGCTGTTTTAGCGGCAGTTTTCTGCCGCTAAAACGGCGATAATTATTTTTTGCCTGTCTTGATAATATGCCCCATAGTTCTTGTGTTGCCGGAATTCCTCATTTTAAGAGCAGAACGTGTGCGCTAAACACACCTGTAACGCCAAAGCTGCTAGAGGCGTTCACCCTAGTTCTGCGCTCTACCCAAAAAGAGCACTAGAGTGGCAGTGTTAGCACCCCAATAATTCTTATGGCAAACCGCAGCACCGAGTCATAAAGCTGAATGATCCTCGCATACAACCACTGCACACCCACAATTGTACAGTTTGAGGCCCTCAAAACACTTTTTATGAGATAACATTTTAACATATTCTCTCCGGGGCAGAGCGATTCACTTCTTTGACGGTTTCCACAGACATGAAATGCGCTCTATTTTTTATGGGTGAAGCCAGCAGTGAGAAATCCCCTTTTTACCTCACAAGAAAGGTGTCTTCTCCGAAATGTATTCTTTGGGAACTCTTGCTGAAGGAACGGCAATGAGACCCCCCTCTTACCATAACCCCTCCTCTGACAGGCTTTACCAGGGTGCAGAAAGAACGCATTTCCCGCGCTCACACCATGCCCACATCCTAGCTTAGAGGCCCTCCTCAGGAAACGTTGTCAGAGGTGATGCCAGATGAAACCGCGTTTTAATTAAATACATTTTCTTTCTTTCACCCTTTTTTTGCCTGTTCCTCATCTTCTGTTACTCTCAAGCTGTGGGTTTGTTTTTGACTGACTTTCTCAGAGGAACCAAGCTCGCCTCACCTGTTGGGGGATTTCGCTGCTGTCCTGCCCTGCCTGCGCTGCCGCCGCCGCTCCTGGGCCCTCCACGCTGTGTGTCTCCCCTGCCGCCGCTACTCCATCCCGCGGCCGTGAGCAGGGGGAGACTACAGCTCCCAGGATTCATAGCAGCCGCCGACGCCACCCACGCGCCCAGAGGTGCACAAAAGAACGCGGCTTCCTCCGCGTCGCGGGCCGCGCGCGGGCCGCGCCGGGTTAAGCCCGGGACAAGGGCGGGACCGTCTGAGGCCGTCCGAGGACGATTGAGGTCGGGCCGGGCCTAATCCCTAACATCGTGCTGGTAGGAATTTGGTTTATATGTTCCCAGTCCACACGCGCCTCTTGGATATTGTCGATTAGCTGTTTTGCCTACCTGTTGAAACTTTTTATCATGGGGAAAAGGATACCAGTTGTGTCTAGAAGAAATGGTAAACAGAAATTACCCGTATCTACCCCCACTACCCCACTGCCTAGCCGGACAGCCATAGACAAAATGTTACAGAAGACTATCGGCGTTGTCGCCACGGCTATCCAGAACACTGAAAGGCGCCTATCGCTTCCATCAAGTCTGCCTCTATTTATGCACCAAGAAAATTCTTTGGAGTCCCTGCTTGCCACATCTTACGTGGGGCTCCCTGGTGCTGCCAATAACGAGAACTGTACAACCGAGGATGTAGCCCCCCAAGGTCATATGTCTATGGCTACCAGACTTTCGTCGACTCCCACCATGTTACGGTCAAGCACGAATAGGGACTCTGACTTCTTGCTGTCCCTAGTTAACAACCAGATATGTTTAGGGGGGGTAGGATTAGATGCTGACTTTGATGTACTGACCATAGACGGGGATGAAAGCACCAGTGTATCAATGCAAACCAGGGGGCAGAAGGCTTAGAGGCAAAAGGCTAAGAGCAAATGAAAACACGTAGAGCCAGCACCAAATAAACATAAGGTTGGACATATTCAATCTCGAAAGAATATTGCCCCCTTAGAGCAAAATAAGGGTAAGTGGAACGGCCACCCTGGCGAGACAGTCTCCCCAATTATAGAAGCCAACACACCGTCAGGGGACGAGGGTTTTTGGGGGAGAATGGAGACACTGATAACTACCCTTTTAGGGCCTTTAAATCAACAAGTCCTGAATATAGAAAAGAGGCTGAGAGCATTAGATGACCATGTAACAAAACTGGGCATAGGGCGCAGTCAAAGATCTACATCAGATTTGGGGGCAACCTCTGTAGATAAATCCCTAATAATTGTGGCTAATACGAATAACAAAGCCCACACCAACGCCCCCCTGCCCTCACCAAAGCCAAGTACAAGTAAAAATCCATCAAATGCGAAATCTCTAGCCAAATGGGTTCTTAAATCGAAAACAGCCAAGGCTGCCACCCCTGAAGGTACTAAAAATAAAAAGGCACAATCTAGACAAGACAGTACCGATAATCGAAACTGCCCAACTTCCTCTTCAGTTAAGCCGGATCAATCTACACTAATTAATACAAGACAGATCCCGGCTCGCATCAGTTTGCCCCCAGAGTGTGGACCTTACGTATTGGTCCTAGTTAATGTGCCTAAATTAAGGAAGGACCAAGAGGAAAATTTCACAACTCTTAAAAACAGAACCCTCCACTGGTTATCTAGAAATTGTTATTTTCCGATGGAAGGCGCAGGGGAGATTATTCATACCCAAAGAGTGGGCTGGGTGGGCCCGCTGAGAAAAAAGTTTGAGGGGGACTGTATAATCATACATTTTAGGTCCCCGCAATGGGCACAGTCCACGCTTGCAAAAGCCCCACAACCCTCACCATGGGAATATGATACTACTCTCCTCCCTCTTGGATACTTCTACAGGCACCTAATAGACTCTAATTTTAATTTTGGGATTAATCCCTTAGGATATCATTTGGATTCTAATTTTAACACTAGAAATGATAGCCGATTGTACCACCAGGATCAAAACCCTAACTATAGGACTGGCCATCCATTTTTTCCTATTGTACCCCAGCATATTTTAAAGGACAGGCCCCATGCAGGGATCAACCAAAACCCTAATATGACCCAGAATGAGTTGAGGTATATGTACAATATCCCAACTCACAATCGGTTTGAATATGCTTTTTCAAACCTAGAAGATCAGGATTGACTGGGGAACATTGTAAGCAACACTGAATGCGTAGAGGTGGTTGATGCCACTGGGGAATACCTACATTTAACACAAATCAACACTATAAAGCCGATGGCAGCACATGATGCTATTGTCCTACCCTCAGTTATATGCAAGGACACAATGGGTTTACCAACTCAACCTGAACAGAGCGTAGGGGATAAGCCTCTAGGTTCCACTAGCGGCTCTGACTTATCAATCCTTAGCTGGAACGTTGCCGGTTTAAAACCAAGACTGTCCGACCCTCAATGGGTCCAGCTATTGGATGGTAAAGATATTGTTATGTTCCAAGAGACATGGGCCGTGGGGAACTTGCACTTAGAGGGCTATCATTGCTTTAGTGTAATTGCACCCAAGCCCGCTTTTGGTCGTGCAGTGGGAGGCCTTTTTATTGGAATCAGGTTATTGGCAGGTGGTACTATTAAGGACCTGTCAGAAGGGAACCCAAACATTCAGGTTCTCGAATATAAGCGAAAGACCAAGATTTATTTAATCAATTTTTATAACAATGATTTTTATTCTGTACCGAATAGGAACTACACAGCACTTTTCAACACTTTACGACACCTTGAAACGAATATAGGTCTAGAAGAGGAGTCAGGGATTCTAATCGGGGGAGATTTTAATGCCAAAATCATGAAAAAGCACTGGCTTGAGGATAAAAATCATCTAGATCCAGCTGAACGAAGAGGCATTGAATTAGTTAACATGCTAAGTGAACATATTTTTAGCAATGTTATGGAAGCAAGCCAAACCCCTGGGATGGCTTCCGCCCCTACGTTCAGAGGCAGGGACTTTTCCTCAACTATTGATTTTATCTTTACATCCCCCTATTTATCAGACCGTGTAATAGATTCTAAAGTAGTAGAGACACTATTTGGAGATCATAATCCTCTTGTAATCATTCTACATTTAGGCCCCAGCCCGGTATTTGTTAACTTAAACGGTACTAGAGATATCACACCATCTGGTGATGGTCTCCGTTTAAAATGCTACTGATACTGAAAGTCTTAAAATTAGGATTTTTCTCAGTTTAGGATTAGTAAAGTTAGGACTCCTAATGTTAGGACTCCTAAATGCCTTCTGTGAATACCGAAAGAATTTAAATTAGGATTTTTCTCAGTTTAGTAGTAGTAAAGTTAGGACTCCTAACTTTAGGACTCCTAAATGCCTTCTGTGAATACCTAAAGTCGTAAAGTTAGGAATTGTCTCAGTTTAGGAGTAGTAAAGTTAGGAGTCCTAACTTTACTACTCCTAAACTGAGAATAATCGTAATTTTAAGACTTTCGGTATTCACAGAAGGCATTTAGGAGTCCTAAAGTGAGGACTTCTAACTTCTGTGAATACCGAAATGAGTAAGTGCCTTCTGTGA
This sequence comes from Triturus cristatus, assembly GCF_964204655.1. NCBI lineage: Eukaryota > Metazoa > Chordata > Amphibia > Caudata > Salamandridae > Triturus > Triturus cristatus. Next base: position 48,867,803 of record NC_140589.1, read on the forward strand.
ATACCAAAATGGTAGTAAGTTTCGGATTTTGTCTTAAGTTAGTTCTGTGAATCGGGCCCATTGAGAATGCAAACGAAAACACACAGCCAAGCGTCCACTGGGCGAGGGTGAAGGAGTGGCTGAGGGTGTTTATGTATTGTGCATTATGCCTCGTCAGGGGTAGTATAAATGCAATTACAATACAATAAGCAGTCTGTGACACGGCTGTGCACGAAAGCCTAGGGGTGATAGGATACACATTGCAGGGGTCCGTCGATGGTCAGTACAACACTCGCTGATTGTGCGCTCTCTCGTGTTGTAATGTGAAATATTCATTATGAAGGGTCGTTTCTCACTTGTTAAGAGCACAACCACTTTGTCTATGTATGGAACGCGTCTGCCAGTTATTTCACTGCATGTGCTTGTTTTACATTTAGTTATAAGTATTTTACTTGCCACAAGATGAAGTGGCGTAACTGAGCTCAGTGGATTCCATAAGGGTCCTTGTTTCATTGGCACATTGACATTCATGCAATAGTCAGAAATGTTTCTGTGCTTTTTATATGATATAAATGTTGGTAATCATGGTTGCCACTGCAGAAGGAGCCTGTGGCCTTCCACAAATACTTCTCAGTCTTTGGCGCAGTAAATATGTGTACGTCCTTTAATTTCTCATCAATATCATGATAATGCACTCGGTTTTCTCATAGTTTCTCCACCAGTAAGTGCTGAAACTGGGTTGTACATAGGTTTAATGTACTGACTGTATGTACCTGCAGATGTGGGTTATGACGTGGGGACCCATAGTACAGTGACCAGGGTCCTGGAGGGCAGGATTGGACTGCACGGACAGTAAGTAAGTAATTTTATTGTACAGTTAATTAAAACTCACAATATAATACATTCAGACATTAAAAAATACATATATCAACCTTGTCTCTCTTTATACTTTAACGTTTCAATCAATCAATCAGGGGCTTATAAAGCGCGCTACTCACCCATGAGGGTCTCAAGGCACTGGGGGGAGAGGGGGGGAGCGGCTCTTGATCAGTCAAAGAGCCAGGTCTTGAGGTCCTTCCTGTACGTGTGCAGGGTCGGGGAGCGCCTGATGTTCACCGGGAGCTCATTCCAGGTCTTGGCTGCGATGTAGGAGAAGGTTCTCCCGCCGGTGTTGCTTCTGCGGATGCGCGGGACCTATGGCAGTGCGAGATCGGCGGAGCGGAGGTTCCTCTTGGGTACGTGGAAAGATACTCTGTTGTTGAGGTATTTGGGTCCGATGTTGTTGAGGGATTTGTAGGTGTGGGTGATGAGTTTTAAGGTGATCCTCTTCTCGACGGGGAGCCAGTGGATGCCTCGTAGGTGTTGGGTCATGTGCTCGTGACGCGGTGTCCCGAGGACGAGTCTGGCTGGGCGTTCTGGATGGTTTGGAGTTTACGTAGAAGAGTTCTGTTGATTCCGGCGTAGAGGGCGTTGCCATAGTCCAGTCTGCTGGTTATGAGTGTGTGGGTGACGGTCTTTCTGTAGTCGGGGGGGATCCATTTGAAGGTCTTACAGAGGATGCGAAGGCAGTTGAAACTGATGGAAGCAACGGTGTTGATATGGCGGTTCATGGAGAGGGAGGAGTCGAGGATGATGCCAAGGTTCCGGGCGTGGTCTGTCGGGGTCGGCGGGTTCCCGCGAGGGCTGAGGGCCACCAGGTGTTGTCCCAGGCGGAGGTGCAGGGTCCGAGGATAAGGACCTCGGTCTTCTCTGAGTTGAGCTTCAAGCAGATGTCTTTCATCTATTCTGCCACGTACTTCATTCCTTCCTGGAAGCAGAGTCTGGTGTCTTCGGGATTCTTCGTGAGCGTTTAAGATTCACTCGTCCATGTAAGCTTATTGATGTTGTACTATGGACAAGAGTTATATCAGCCTCAGTTTCCTTATCTATACAATCCTTTCAAGTGTATACAAGCATAGACAAGGTGCTTTGTGCTTCAGGTTGCCTATTCAAACCGCTTTAAAATGAGTAAAAACATAAAGTGCTTGTGCTTCAAAGTGCAAAACATGAGTTTGTCAAAACAGGCCCGTTTGTGGGTTGGCTGTTGACGTGCACAATAAAAGTGTGCCAGTTGCTTGCTATTCTACTTTCGCCTCTTGCTGGTACTTTAATCTTCCAGACACTAAATCGAAATACTTCGTAAATCGGCAGTTTAGCTGGATCTCTTCTGGGTTAAAACACAGTTTTACAGCCTGCCTGCAGGTCCTGACACCCTTCTGATTCCATATTGCTCGAAGTAAGGCGCGTCTTATGTCCATCAAGCTTGGGCAGATACAAATAATGTGTATTATGTCCTCATTCCCTGTTCCACAAAGACGACAGGACTGTTCTTCTTGTCTCCTTTTCCAAGGTGCCAGGTGAGGGAGAATTGGTAAAATGACAAAACGCAACTTTCAAAATTGTTCTTCTATCTTCTGTTTAACTCCCTCTTTCAAGTACGCTTGTGGCATAAGGGCTTTATAGTCATTCAGCACTATCCATCCGTGAGCCCTCTTGGCCAGAGTGTCCTTGTGGATATCATTTTTGTTACTTTGGTTACAACCTTTTTAAAGCTCTTATGATCTGTGGGTGATTCCCAGAGGTTGTTCAGTTCGAGGCTTTCAAGTGATTCCAACAGATACTCCCTTGCCGGTGATTTCTCTCAATGTGACAGCTCGGTCTAGAGTTGGGCATTCAGAGATCCTTGCTCTGCGCCTCTGATCTTGTGGCAGCTTTTTATAAAAGCACCCCTTCTTTCCACTGTTTGCTTCTGAAGACCAAATTTGAGGCATGTTTGGGCAGGTGACACATAGTTAGGAAGCTGAAAGATTGCTCTACATGTGCTACTAATTATTTTATCTAGGACCAGCGCATCTTTCCCTTGCGTTGGCTTGCTCCCGTATGTGAGCGTTGGCTGCCGTCGTGCTCTAATCACTTGTAATAGAGGGTCTAGTGTTCAGTCTGGTACTGTGCACGGACAGAGCTGCCAGGGTCGTAGTGCCGGTACACACAGGTCATTGATGACAATTCAATGTCACTGCTTTGCGAAGGTTGCAGCATTGGCCCAGCAGGAGGCTCCACTGAGGCGGCAGAGTAGAGCTGTGTATGGGACACTCGAAAAGCAAGGTTGCTGTGGCCGATGTAAGGAGATGCACTGGCAGAATTGTGGGTTACAGCGCCTAGAATAGCAGGTGTTCTCCTTGGTTGGATTGGGGTGCAAATACAGCCGTGAGAGGCTCTCAGTGCTAGAATATTAGTCTGTTCTTCCGGGCAAGATCTAGGTGTACTGATACTGTGGGCTAATCCCAGTGAGGGAAACAGGGGGTGCTACTGCACATACTTGTGACGCACTACTAGCACTATTGGAATAGTAGTGGAGCTGCAGGGCATGATGTACATATGCAAACATGATATGGATTTACATTGGAAATATCAGTCCAACAACATTCAAGCAGAATGACCAACCCCATCTGCTAATATACATTCTGCATTTTCCAGAATACACACCATTCAAGCTCATCCCAGCATCGTCTGGCATTTGCATAAGTGAAGCTCAATATCTGCTGGTAGCCTCTGATTGGCTGAGGGGCTCGGCAGATGGGTGCATAATGAGGACTCCAGACTCCACAGGTGTTTGAGAGTGCACCTCGACTTGGGTTCACCACTCAGGTGGACAGACAATTGTGTGGCATCCACCAAACGATTTGACTGAAAGAGGCTTGTATGGTGTTTGGGGGTACATGATCGAGGTGTAGGGGACGTGGCCTAAGAGGCTTGTCTGCTAAGTTTGGAGCCGAGATCCACTAAGAGAGATCAGCAAAGACTTCAGCCTGGGATTAACCACCAGAGATTTTAGTTTTTCCGCTTTTGTGCTGGGGTTCATGTCGTTTTTGTTCCTCTCGCCTCCACCGTCAGCAATTCAGGGTTGGATGGGTAGGAGGTATTCCTAGAATGCCCGGGAAGGATTACCTGCTGGGGTGAGCTGAGTGGGATGCTCTTCCGTGCGGAACTGTGGGGGGTCTTTGTGGGCTATGGCTGGTGTTGTGTTGTGGTGCTCTATGGTAGGTATCAGTACCAGGGATGGGCAAGTGGTGGTCCTTGTGCGGGTCAAGGAGGAGGCCCATGTTGTTTGGGTCAATTGATGTTATAGCCACTGAGATAGAGATTAGATTACTTGAATAAGTGGTAGTTAGGAGCCTTCCATGGGTGTTCAGGTTTTTTTGGGACCTAACTTGGGTTGTTTCGTACCCTTTCCCTTGTGTGCTCTATCACTATAGCCCCCTTATTCTACCCGGTGTAAGCAGACCACCCTTTTCTTTCCGTAATCCCGGATTCTTTGGAGTGGGGCTGCCACTTTACAGCTTTCATGCCTTCAGTCCCACAGATATCCCATCTCTTCTTCTGTGGCCACGATGCTTCCTGCGCTGCCGCCTTAGCTAGTGAATGGCTCTCTCCCTTCATTCGGAGACTGGTGCCTTCTGTCCATCCTGACAACAAGCCTTCCTAAACACTCCCTGACCCCACCACAGAGATGAGTGAAATGGGAAGTGATGGAACAGCCCCATTGCCAGAGGGCAAGAGTCTTGGGCACTCCTGCCAGGCAGGTTGGTTCTGGATGTATGGTTTCCTTAACTTGAGCACACCGCAGATGAAGGAAGGGCAAACAGCCATGGCACGATGAGGATTAATCACTGTTTATTACTATTGTCATGAGGCTCGCCGGTCGGTTGCTATTGGATTTGTGTATGGCAGACTGTGCCCGCTCACGTTTAAAATCAACACAATTTAAACTACTTCTGTTTACTCTGTTTGTCTTTGAGAACAACAGTATGTTTCCTTGTGAAACTTTACATGCTAGTCAAACTGTACTCTTAAAATAAAACATAACACATGCACCCATCGCAGGGCAGGCATGTTTGAAATAGCTAATGGCAAGGGGAAGCCACGAGTCGGTAGGTGGGTATATCTATAGATAGCAAGTCCTCTACTTTAAATAATGAAGGACATCACCCACCCTAGGGTGGCATGCTTTATTTTAGGGCACCTCCTCCCGCCGCTACCTGCGGAAGACGAAAGTGTGTGTTACTCCCCTCAACCCAGAGGAGCTCATTGGGTGCAACACAGAAGGGGGTTCTGCTAGTTATATGTGTGAGTGTGCAGAAGAGCGCAGAGGGATCGAAACAAGAAAAACTACCGCCTGGTGGACTGTCAAGGATTTGTTCTTGTCCCCAGTTTCAAGAAAGTAAAAACACAAATGGGTGAACATATTTTTGTCTAACTGACCCTATGAAACCGATGTCTGGACATTCGTTTGGAGCAGCGTAACCTCTCTGCATCAACTGGTAAAAGGATCGATAAGAGAAAAGGGTAACCAGTCATTCGTTGATTGAAACGCATCATGGCTGGTCTTTAGGATCCATTGTGTTGAGACCTCAGCTTGGCGCACACGGTCAGGAAATAAACAGGCTCCAGATCGGTCCCTGTTTCCAGTATCCTGCCGCGCTGAGGGGATTTCGCATTTTCTTACTCTTATTAGTCTGCAGTCGGATTGTGGCCTGGCTGCGGGTGTGGTGTAAACCGCCAGGAATGGTGAACTTGTCTTTGCAAAGGATGGTGGGTTAGAAGATGGCGTGGGCCGGCATGGGGAGCCTTTAGAGCCTCATGAGGATGGGGGTCATTGATCATATTTAATCAAGGACGGGATGAGACCTGCTCCAGCACGTAGGATGCCCTCAATAGGTACCTGTGTGGAGTCTGCGAGGCCACGGTGTGGAAATTTAGTTTGCGAACTGAACATTATCTGCGCCATCTTGTCTCTCCCCAGCGCGACACACAGGAAAGCGCACGGCAGCCATTTTAGGCACTTTGGTCTCTCCCTGCTCATTGCCGATCGCCAGCGCGTCCCCCTGGCGCTGCAAGCATCCACCCCCCGCGCGCCGGCCACCCCCGCTCTCTCATACACGGGCCATAAACCCTCTCCTTCTGCGCGACCCTGCCATGGAACCACATCCCACGCCTGACCGACATCCCATACATGGTCATGCATCTCTTTGATAACCCCCTTCCTCTGCGCCCCATTGTCCGAACCGATCCCAGGCCATCACCTAGCCCTGCGGATGCAGTTTATTGCCCCTACTGTAAGGGAAACACCCCACATCAAAGGGATTACAGTAGATCAAGGCCCCCCACCCCCTGAGACCCGACCGGTTGCACACACCCCCGGGAATTGGCGGAATGTCCAGCTGTGTGATAGCCATCTCCTACTGTGGGTGGGGTGGGGACTTCCACTGTAGATATGTGTGGGAACGAGCTCGAAGTGGGGATTCCGAGGATGTTCTTTCATGTATCAAGACAATCTCAAGAATGTGCCATGTATGATAAACCTGCAATAAAGTCATAAACCTGTGTATAAGAGGCCAGGCCTCAGAGATGCAGTTAGAGCACCTCGTGACGATACTTCGCTGTCTGATCTGATGTGTTCCACTCCGACGGAATAAAACTTTGTTTCCTGCCTTCCAGTCTCCGGCGCCTGCCTCTTTATTGGTTTAGCATCGAATGGTATAAGAGGCGATTACCGCCGGGCAATACTTGAAAGGTTATCGACTACGACTGCCGCTACCATTTAACAATTGGCGTCCCAAGCGTGGGGCCCATCAGCGACACGTGGATCCAGTGGGAGAGGTCCTGACGACAGAGTGAACGACTGCAACGATCGGGAGAGCTCCTGCCCGATAGACCCTCGTCTGGCAGCCGATCATCCGAACTTCACTGGTTCCGAGCAGACCTCTCTCGAGTGATCTACGGTCCTGACTGGGAACCATCAGGAGTGCCGCGGCAAATACGGAGAGTAGAGGACGATCGGGCGCTGGAGGCGGAAGACGAGAAACTGTCCACACGGTCCGGGTAAGGTCGTGAAACACGACAAATTGCGAAACGATTGATTGATTGATTGAAAAATACTAGTATTGCTTATTGATTGTTCTCTTTGAGATATTCGCTGTCTACAAACGGGGAGGAGTAGAAATACTCTCTCTCTCTTCCTTTGCAGATAGTGAAGGGTAGGTAACGCAGACTTTTGTCCCCGTTGTAACCCGTCGTGCCTATCTTTATCTCCCCACTGACTGATTGTCCGAACATTGATTGTTTTGAAGGATAGTGCTCTTTGAGATATTCTCTGTTTGCAAATAATGTAGAATAGAAATATTCTGTTTAGTCTTTGCAAATAGTGAAGGGTAGGTAAAGCAGACTTTTGTCCCCATTGTAACCCGTCGTGCCTATCTTTACCTCCCCATTGATTGATTGATTGTCCGAACACTAGTTGTTCGATATTGGTTCTTTGGAGGTATTCTCTGCTTACAAATAACGAGGAATAGAGATATTCTGTCTAGTCTTTGCAAGCAGTGAAAAGATAGGTAGTGCTGACTTTTGTCCCCCGTTGTAACCCGTCATGCCTATCTTCTCCCCACTGATTGGTAGTTGGTTCTGCCCGGACCGCTTATTAGAGGTGGACCATCCGGCTCCACTGGAAGGCACCCCTAATAAGGACATGTTCACTAAATATGGACTAGTCGCCGTAGCTTATAGCAAGCTATGGCATAAATATACAAGGAAGGACCCCGAGAGTCAGTGGCCACTGATGGGATCCTTCGACGACCATAAGATAGAAATGCTAGAAATAGCTCTGCGTAGCAATAAAACGACGCCTACTATGCTTGACAGTATCGGCATGTGGCGCAAAGAAGCAACACAACGGAAAAAGAGGGAAGAAGTAAAAGCAGAAAAGGAATTACGAAAGGCAGCTCACCTTGCCGCTAGAAAGTTAGAAGAAGAAATAAAGGAGAGAAGGGAAACTAAACTAAGACAGGAGCCCGAAACATCAGGCCAGTACCCTGTTAGGACCCCCTCTATGCTCTACCCTGAGTTGTCTTCTAAGCAACGAACGAATGACGAATTAGTATTAGGTCCCCCGATCATTTACATGCCCCCTCCAAACGCACCCTCCCAATCGGTAGTGCAACACCCACAACCCCCAAACACAAGCGAAAGCAGTACAGGGGCCTCGGTCCTCACGGCCTCTGCGCCGGCCGAGCCTCTTGTACTGAACACAACGTTGGCAATAACGTTGGATGACCCTGAGATGAGAAAGAAAGATTCCACCAGAATGAATCGACTAACAAAGGATGAACGAGCAGGAATCGACAAGATAGTAGGGACACTGGTGGAGCGAAAGGAAAGTGAGGAGTATATAACAGACGTGTATAACTCGTATGCCGACAACCGCAGACGACACTTTGTCGTACGACTTTGTTATCACGCCCTGAATACATATGAGGATAGGTACCACGATAAAGGTCCCGAAGGCTTAGCGGCCCTATATAGGAAGGTAGACATTGGGGAAGAAGGAGAGGGCGATGTGACGAACCTCTTCACTCGTACACTCGAGGTCTATCGACACCTTAAAGAGCACAGACAGACAACCAAAGCAGAAACTCCCATAGCGACTAAGCCCCAGGCAGGAAGGACTGATACCATGATGCCCATCAAAGAGGCCGCCCCCTACTGGGTCCCCCCACGAGGTCAGGGAACACATGACGACATCAACCACCAAGATGCGAAGGGAAGGGTTGTATATAATTGGGTCTACCAGCCATGGGACCGACAAGACATTTTGACCTTTAGAAAAACTCTACCCGACTTAAGAAAGAACCCGACTGCCTTCTACACCGAACTAGGTACAGCCTTAGGTTCAACAATAATGACTTTAGCAGATATCGACTTGCTCTTCGGGTTATGTCTGCCGGCTGATGTGTGGAAGCAAATCCGGAAAGTTGACCACGCTGAGCCGTTCGGATATACCTGGGTACAACTCGATACCATAGATAAACAGCGAGAACCGGGACAGAAACCCCCGAAAGCCATATTGGAGCTCCCAGACAAGATTGTACAGAAGTTGAAGACTCTAATCCCAGAAAGAAAGGTAGACTGGTCGATAGTGACGGCTTTTCGCCAGAAACCCCAGGAGGATGTGTCTGAATACTTCTCTCGATTCGAGACTGTGTTTTCCGATTATAGTGGCCAGGACATGACCACCGCAACCGGACATCACCTCTTTGTCCAGAATTATGTGAAGGGTCTGTCACAAGAAGTCTCCCAGAAGCTACAGACCAGCGAGAGTAGTTGGGCAGCCTCCAAACCCGCAGCAATCCTCCAGATGGCCCAATACTACGAAAACCAAAAGAATGAGAACGATAGGGCGTCAGAGAGGAAGAAAAAGGAACTGAAGGAGAGGGTAATGATAGCACAGTTGCAAGGGGTGACCATAGGAAGGGAACCCCCAAAAGGGAATTACCAACCAACCGCCCCTAGAAAGCTACCCCCTAGAGACCATACACCTGCACCCTACAACGGACGGAGAGACTTAGATGGGAACCAATGTGCGTTCTGTAGAGGGTTCGGACACTGGAAATCCCAGTGCCCGGTCCTTCTGGAATTGAACAAAAATAGGGACCCCAGAGACACAGCATATGACCCCAGAAATAGAGGACAGGGACGAGGGTACACGAACGACGCCATCAACGACATGCCAGGCAGACCAAACACCTTTGATCGCCCCCGACAAAACCAGTGTCAGCAGTCCGACTATGAAAGCACCCATGACTTCGCATAGGACCGCCAGGGGCAAGGGAGGGATCCAGTCGAACTCCGTGTTGACCAGCAAGGTCCTTACGTCACTGCTAAGGTCTTGGGCACAAAGTCTCCATTCCTGGTAGACACTGGGGCGACACGTAGTGCGTTATCTAAACGACTGATTCCTAGGGCACCCTTGTCTGGCTCACACGTAACCTCAATAGGCTTCGATGGAACGCCCTCCACTAACCCCTTATCAGCACCAATCTCCTTTGACTTAGAAGATAACGCCACTGACACGACCTTTCTGCTCTCCTCCAACACCCCCGATGCTATTATGGGACTTGATTTGCTAAAACATTTCCGAGCTACCATCAGATGCTCCTCAGACGGAGTTCGAGTCATCCTGCACGATAACCCAGATCTGTTCAGACCTTGTCACACACGACGTATGCTCTCTATAACTGATGCTGACCTGTCCCTACTCGACACGTTACCCTCACATCTATGGGCTAAAACCGACTCAGATGTAGGGCGCATGGTGATCGACCCAGTACACATAACCGTCCGACCGGACGCAGTGCTACCAAAGCTTCCACAGTATCGAATATCGCCCGAAGGTGAGAAGGCATTGGTGGAAATCATCCAGTCCCTAGTCAATGCAGGACTAGTAGAAGAAGTAGTCAGTAATGTTTGCAACAGCCCTATCCTACCCATTGTAAAGAAGCAAGGCGAGGGAGATGAGAAAGCATACCGCTTCATTGTTGACTTACGAGAAGTCAACAAAGTAGTCATACCTCAGTACCCCGTGGTCTCAGACATCACCACCATCCTCACCCTAATTCCGTCCACTGCCACCACCTTTACTGTTATTGATCTCAAGAACGCATTCTTCTCCATCCCCATCCACCCAGACAGCCGCTACCTGTTCGGCTTCACTTTGAAAGCCCGGTCGTACAGATTCTGTAGGGCACCCCAAGGCTACACTGAGAGTCCCAGCATTTATAGCCAAGCCCTCAAGAGACAACTAGATGCAGTCCAATTGCCCGATGGAGTGGTGTTAATACAGTACGTCGATGACATCCTTTTGGCGGCCGACACCACCCCACTTGCTGTCACGGCCACCCTTCACCTCCTCCACTTCCTCGCGGAGAACGGTCACAAGGTCTCCAGGAAGAAGTTGCAGTTCTGCCAACCCCAAGTGACATACCTAGGCCACCTCCTATCCAAGGATGGGAGGAAACTTACCCCTGACCGAATTCAGACCATCCTAGAAACCCCTGTTCCCAAAACTCAGAAGCAAGTGCGGTCTCTAGTAGGCCTCACCTCCTTTTGTCGACAATGGTTGCCAAACTTCAGTCTTATTGTAAAACCTCTGCTTTCCCTGCTGGCTAAAGATGTCCCCTTCCCCCTCCCCTGGACACCCGAATGCCAATCCTCCTTCAAAGAATTACGAGACGCCCTCTGCTCGGCCCCGGTCCTAGGAACCCCAGACTACACTAAACCTTTCTCCCTCTACACCCACGAAAGGGAGGGATGTGCGTTGTCTGTCCTAACCCAGTCCATAGGCCCTAAACAACGCCCTTGTGCCTACTTCTCTGCCACTCTTGACCCTGTAGCCAGAGCATTGCCTGCCTGCCTTCGAGCAGTAGCCGCCGCTGCTGTCTCTATCCGGCAAAGTGAGGGGATCGTGCTTTCGAACCCCCTCACTGTATTGGTACCCCATGCGGTTGACACCCTCCTGAACCAGACCAAGACTCAACACCTGACTAGCGCACGACTGACTGGCTATGAACTGACTCTGCTTGCACCCCACATCACATTGAAACGATGCACCACTCTGAATCCAGCCACTCTACTACCTCTCCCTGACACTGACCCCAATGCGCCCCCCCGCCCCCCATACATGACTGCGTGACTCTCACCGACGAACAGACCAAGAGTAGGGTTGACCTTCGAGATACTGCCTTCCCGGACCCTGACGGAGAACTATGGGTGGATGGCTCATGCATCAAGCTCCCCGATGGCACCACTTCCGCTGCCTATGCAGTCACCACAGCCCGAACAGTTGTTGAGACAGCCCGCATCACACAGCGATCCGCACAGGCGGCTGAACTGATTGCTCTCACACGAGCATGCATCCTGGCAGCAGGGACAACCGCAAACATTCACACAGACAGCCAATACGCCTTCGGGGTAGTTCACCACTTTGGGCTCCTTTGGAAGGAGAGGGGATTCCTGACTTCCCATGGCACACCCATCCTGCATGGAGATCTAGTCTCTGCCCTGACCGAAGCAGTCCTCCTCCCCACACGGCTGGCTGTGATCAAATGCCAGGCACACAAGAAAGTGACAGATATTATAGGACAGGGAAATGCACTAGCTGACATTACTGCCCGAACCACAGCCGAAAATAGGTCCACGACCCGTATGTACGTAACCAGGTCACAAACTGAGAAATGGAAGGATGCTAGGGAAACGATTAGGGACATCCAATTAGCCAGTACACCACACGAATTAACTGAATGGGCCCGGGTGGGATTGAAGGACGATGACGGTTGCTGGCGAACTAACCTGACTCATACTTGATCCCCATGCTAACCATGGCACACTCCCCCGCACACATAGGGTCTGCTCCCATGATCGAACTCATCTCCAAAGTCTGGCACAACGACAAAATCTCAGACCAAACGTCTGGTCCAACAATGCCTGGTCTGCCTCCAACACAACCCTGGGAAAGGAACTGCTGTACCCCGGGGAGGGTTTGGGGTTCCCAATCACCCCTTTGAAGTCCTACAAATGGACTACGTCCAGTTAGAAAGGTGCCAAGGTTTGAAGTACGTACTTGTCGTTGTGTGTGCCTTCAGCAAGTGGGTGGAAGCCTACCCAACCCACGACAACACCGCTATGACTACCGCAAAAGTACTACTGAAATAATTCTTCCCCCGATACGGCCTTTGTCGAATTTTGTGGAGCGACAACGGCCCCCACTTTGTAGCCGAGGTTATCCAACTCATCTTAAAGGGGCTGGGTGTAAAACAGAAGTTCCATGCGGTCTTCCATCCCCAATCTGCAGGCTTGGTTGAGCGACATAATGCCACATTGAAGCTTAAGATAGCAAAAATAGTTGCCACCACAGGACTGAAATGGCCAGACGCTCTCCCGCTAGCATTGCTATCAATGCGTTCCACCCCCACCAAACACCACTTAACCCCCTACGAGGTCGTCTTCGGGCGGCCCATGAACCTTTGGACTGCACCGAAGCCAACATCCATCCACGACGTCCCGGACGTCCTCATGTCTGACTATTTGTATAACCTAACTAAAACGTTGTCTGTTATCCATCAGCAGGTGCTGAAAGCCATTCCTGACGTTTCCAGAGGCCCCTGGCACGACATCCAACCGGGTGACTTTGTCTTAGTGCGTAACTTCCAGCGCACCAAGAGTCTGGAGCCCCGGTGGACGGGCCCTCTGCAAGTCCTGATCACCACCCGAACAGCTCTTCGAGTGGAGGGGAAGCGCAATTGGCTGCATGCACACCACTGCAAGAAGGTATCATCGACCCTGACGACCACGGACAACATCACCGCCCAAGAGGAACTACTGGACACAGACCGACCATCCCTGAGCCACTGCCCGGATACAGAGACACTTGAATTAACGAAATATCCCGATCCTACTGTCCCATCCAAAGAAGGGTATAACCTATGACGAAAGGAGGGAACTTCGGCTAAGCAGACCACAAACTAAGTTGAAATCTCAAGAGCGGTTGCCTAGCCACCTCAAAGGCCACCAGAAGAGAAACTAAACAAAGTCTGTGGTTCTGCCCGCTACCGAGTCCCTTGAAGGTGATGGAAGCATCCGACATGAAGATGATGGAAGCAACCGGACGTCCGAAGATCCACTACAAAAACCCAAAGACTGACAGAATGCACAGCTCAAAGACTATTGCACTTTTCATTACCCTTCTCTTTTGCCTTCTCCTCATGGTCACCTTCTGGATCATGGAGGAGAGCACACCCGCTCATAAGACATTGCTGACCACCGTTCAACCTATCACCATGAAAGAACACCATCTGATCTCACTTTCACCCCAACTCCGAGAAAGGCGTAAGGAGTTCTGGAATAACTCTTTTGTGCAGTTGCTCCACCAACACAATCTTGCCGCCAATGCCACTAATTGCTGGATCTGTGGATTGCTACCACATGCCACTGGACACTCTATCCCTTTCATCCCTTCACCTTTTTCTGTCCATGGTTCCTGCCTCGCCTGGCTAATCCTCCTGCAAGAAAGCTACAAGGACAATGCCACTTCCGGCAGAACTATGTCACACTTCTACCATGGGTTCTGGCTGAACAAAACTGGAAGAACTTCTGCCCCCTTCTGTCCTCTGAGATCAAACACTTCCTTTCACATGGACATCCCTGCCAAAGAACGAGTTGAAATGCAAGTGTTCAACAACCCAGCCAGACCCACCTTCTCTTACCTCCGGAAACGAACGGCCGCCACCCTAACAGTGGCCCTATCCGTCATCAACATCACTGGATTTGTGTGCCTCGAAGGCCTGGGGGCGCAGCTGGTGGGCCACAGCTCCTCTATCATCACCTGAACATTGGACTCAGTTGATCCACCCTCCTTTGTTGCCTCCCCGAATATGTACTTCGTCTGTGGTACTAAGGCCTACACCTGGCTTCTAAAAGGTTGGGGAGGCACCTGCTACATCGCCTTTGTCCTTCCTCCGACATATGTGGCTCCAGCAAACCATCACCGACAGAAACGTGCCAAAGACATTGTGCAAGCCGACTCCACCGGAGCACAGTTCATGGACGCAGTAAAAGGTCTTGTTCCACTCTGGGGTCCAATGGCAAACAGCCGTGCCATCCGCCACTTAACCCAGGCAGTCAAAACGGCGATGAACATTACGGCTGGCATCCTCGCCAACAACACCGCCGAGCTTCAGGCCGTCCGCCTGGTGGCTCTTCAGAACCGCCTCGTTCTAGATGTGGTTCTGGCTGATCGTGGAGGAGCATGCCGCATCATTGGGTCCAGCTGTTGTACCTACGTACCGGATAACTCACCCTCAGTCTACAAAGCAATTGAACACCTCCACAGACTTTCCGCAGAGGTTCATCAGGAGCAAGAAGAATGGTCACTGGGAAGTTGGTTTTGGGACACTATTAGAAGTTGGGGATGGAGGCTGTTTTCAGTTATCCTAATACCAATTGTGATACTATGTGGATGTTGCTTGGGGATTCAGTGTCTGCCACGTTTATGTTAGCTTTTTATGAACTGCATCTGCCCTAAGACTTTGAACTTTGAAGCGGAGCGAATGAAAGCTTTGTATGAGGTGGAAGTTCGTAGTATTATGGGGATAGATCCAAACTAAACAAGCTGGCGAGATATGTTAAAAGGGAGGACTGTGGAAATTTAGTTTGCGAACTGAACATTATCTGCGCCATCTTGTCTCTCCCCAGCGTGACACACAGGAAAGCGCACGGCAGCCATTTTAGGCACTTTGGTCTCTCCCTGCTCATTGCCGATCGCCAGCGCGTCCCCCTGGCGCTGCAAGCATCCCCCCCCGCGCGCCGGCCACCCCCGCTCTCTCATACACGGGCCATAAACCCTCTCCTTCTGTGCGACCCTGCCATGGAACCACATCCCACGCCTGACCGACATCCCATACATGGTCATGCATCTCTTTGATAACCCCCTTCCTCTGCGCCCCATTGTCCGAACCGATCCCAGGCCATCACCTAGCCCTGCGGATGCAGTTTATTGCCCCTACTGTAAGGGAAACACCCCACATCAGCCAGCTTAAGGCCCCCCACCCCCTGAGACCCGACCGGTCGCACACACCCCCGGAAATTGGCGGAATGTCCAGCTGTGTGATAGCCATCTCCTACTGTGGGTGGGGTGGGGACTTCCACTGTAGATATGTGTGGGAACGAGCTAGAAGTGGGGATTCCGAGGATGTTCTTTCATGTATCAAGACAATCTCAAGAATGTGCCATGTATGATAAACCTGCAATAAAGTCATAAACCTGTGTATAAGAGGCCAGGCCTCAGAGATGCAGTTAGAGCACCTTGTGACGATACTTCGCTGTCTGATCTGATGTGTTCCACTCCGACGGAATAAAACTTTGTTTCCTGCCTTCCAGTCTACGGCGCCTGCCTCTTTATTGGTTTAGCATCGAATGGTATAAGAGGCGATTACCGCCGGGCAATACTTGAAAGGTTATCGACTACGACTGCCGCTACCATTTAACAACGGAGCGCGGTGTTACCACCATCCTGAAGTGAGAGTACAAGGGCTTGAACAGCAGTTCTGAAGTTGTTTTCTGGAAGAAATAGTTTCACTTTCTTTGGTGCCAGGCCATCTTCGTTTTTTGGCAATGTGTTCCTCGAGGGTTAGGTTGTTGTCCAGGGTGTAGCCAAGCGGTTTGGCATTCAGGGACATTTATGCATCTATCATAATCTAAATGTACTGATATCAGCTTTCACAACTTTGTAGTTATTTTAATAGACTTGAACTTATTATTTAATTTTCCAGTGTTTATTTGTTCAACTTCAGTGATATCACTTCCTGTGATGTCATCAGGGGGTCAAGGTCATATAACCTCTTTCTGCTGTGCCTCTGGAGCCCAGGTATGTGATGTCACTTCCTATGATATTGTGGGGGTGTGGAGGGGTTCTAAAAGGTGTGTGATGTCACTTCCGCTCCCCTGACATTTTGGTAAATCGACGTCCGTGCAGGTGAGCTATTTTACCAGCTATGTGGCTTCACGCAGGGCTGCCAGGTACGCCGCTTCTCCAGGTTTACACAGAGCAGCAGGCTCCCTGCCACGGGGACGGCCCATCCAGTGAGGAGGAATGGCTTACATCAGGCCTGCTTACAGGAACACATCTGTCGTCGCGAGGCAGCACCATTCCTCTTGTGTGTAATCCATCATTATCACAGATGCTGCAGACAGTGGCAGGCTGTCACCGCACTCATCAGCACAGCGGCCATCATTGCGAGGCGACAGTAACACTGTGTGTAACCAGGAAGTGGGCGTCTGCCCGCCCTCTGCAGCCTGATGCGTTTCCAGCCCCTTGCTTGATGTACAGCTGTCTTGTTTGCTTTAATTGGCCGTGTAAATGAAGTGCTGCGCTGTAGCGTCACTGACCCGCAGAGAGCGCTTCTAAAGTGTGAGGTGTCACCATATACAGGACAGGCCCTGAGGTGCGAAGGCCGTCATGATTTATTTAATTTTTTTGCAGATTTATATAGCGCGAACTCGACCCTAAGGTATTGGAGCGCTTTACATGAGCACCGGTTACGTTACACAAGGACACCTTCATTTTTAAAAACATTTTTTTTGGTAGGCATGGGGAGATTACGTCATTTGCCCAGAATTACAGCATGTGGAGTCGACCCCAAGGCTCGAACTTGGTCTCCCAGCTCCAAAGTCGGCAGTCTAGCCGTAAGACCACATCTCCCTTTTCCCGAACCCTCCTGCAGAAGATAACAAGTCCCACTGTCCCCACAATATTATATGTTATTTTCTTTTACGTATAAAGCGCAGCGCATGTACGCATTAACTTCTTGGTGCTGCTTGGAACAGGGACATCTTAAGGATCTTGGGGGCCCTGGACCAAACGAATTTTGGGGGCCCCTGTTCAGAACAACTTTTAATTTAAGATCCAATTTCAGATTTTTCATGACCTCTTTAGCCAGGTCACTTACAGCGCAGAAGCACACTCGTCCAAGTTTTCAAATGTGTTTACATCTAATATTTAGGGATAGTGACTTGTGTTTTCAATATTTAACACAGCAGCAGCTCACTAATATAACTGCAAATAATCTCTGTGACGCCCTCCCATTTCGAATATGTGAGGTCCTGTTTTCAGCTAAAATAACCTTTTTTTGGATGTTGCACAAAAGGTAAACACAGCATTTCTCTTCAAAATGCCCCTTATACACTCTCTCGCATCACCCACATTAAAAATAAGTTAAAGTAAAACAGTATTTGAAAGAATTTGTTTAAAAATTACCCATGGTCACCAGGGTAATACTCTCTGCAGAACATAGCTGGCTCCATAAGGGGGCCACCCTGAAATTCTGGGGCCCGGGGCCAGAGCCCACTTTGCCCATGCCTTAAAACGTCTCTGGCTTGGAACAAGGAACAACGTGAAATAGGGTGCGAACCCTAACATACGCACAACAGCTTTGTCTCGGAAGTGGGGAGAGGCAGAGTCCACCATCTCATTATCAAGTAGGTGACCTCATTCCCTTTGGGTGCATGGGTTATCAAGTTGACAATGGTGCAATGTCTTACACAGCTCTGCTACAATGTCTCAGACACCGCTGCTGCAATGTCTTACACCGCTCTGCTACATCTCATACAGCTCTGCTACAATGTCTCAGACACTGCTGCTGCAATGTCTTACACAGCTCTGCTACATCTCATACAGCTCTGCTACAATGTCTCAGACACTGCTGCTGCAATGTCTTACACAGCTCTGCTACATCTCATACAGCTCTGCTACAATGTCTCACACAGCGCTGCTGCAATGTCTTACACAGCTCTGCTACATCTCATACAGCTCTGCTACAATGTCTCACACAGCGCTGCTGCAATGTCTTACACAGCTCTGCTACATCTCATACAGCTCTGCTACAATGTCTTACACAGCTCTGCTACAATGTCTCACACCACGCTGCTACAGTGACTCATACAGCACTGCTACAATGTCTCAGACACCGCTGCTGCAATTTCTTACACAGCTCTGCTACATCTCATACAGCGCTGCTGCAATGTCTTACACAGCACTGCTACAATGTCTCAGACACCACTGCTGCAATGTCTTACACAGATCTGCTACAATGTCTCAGACACCGCTGCTGCAATGTCTTACACAGCTCTGCTACATCTCATACAGCTCTGCTACAATGTCTCAGACACTGCTGCTGCAATGTCTTACACAGCTCTGCTACATCTCATACAGCTCTGCTACAATGTCTCAGATACTGCTGCTGCAATGTCTTACACAGCTCTGCTACATCTCATACAGCTCTGCTACAATGTCTCACACAGCGCTGCTGCAATGTCTTACACAGCTCTGCTACATCTCATACATCTCTGCTACAATGTCTCACACAGCGCTGCTGCAATGTCTTACACAGCTCTGCTACATCTCATACAGCTCTGCTACAATGTCTCAGATACTGCTGCTGCAATGTCTTACACAGCTCTGCTACATCTCATACAGCTCTGCTACAATGTCTCACACAGCGCTGCTGCAATGTCTTACACAGCTCTGCTACATCTCATACAGCTCTGCTACAATGTCTTACACAGCTCTGCTACAATGTCTCACACCACGCTGCTACAGTGACTCATACAGCACTGCTACAATGTCTCAGACACCGCTGCTGCAATTTCTTACACAGCTCTGCTACATCTCACACAGCTCTGCTCCAATGTCTTACACAGCTCTGCTACAATGTCTCACACCACACTGCTACAGTGTCTCATACAGTACTGCTACAATGTCTCAGACACCGCTGCTGCAATGTCTTACACAGCACTGCTACAATGTCTCAGACACCGCTGCTGCAATGTTTTACACAGCTCTGCTACATCTCATACAGCTCTGCTACAATGTCTCAGATACTGCTGCTGCAATGTCTTACACAGCTCTGCTACATCTCATACAGCTCTGCTACAATGTCTCACACAGCGCTGCTGCAATGTCTTACACAGCTCTGCTACATCTCATACAGCTCTGCTACAATGTCTTACACAGCTCTGCTACAATGTCTCACACCACGCTGCTACAGTGACTCATACAGCACTGCTACAATGTCTCAGACACCGCTGCTGCAATTTCTTACACAGCTCTGCTACATCTCATACAGCTCTGCTCCAATGTCTTACACAGCTCTGCTACAATGTCTCACACCACACTGCTACAGTGTCTCATACAGTACTGCTACAATGTCTCAGACACCGCTGCTGCAATGTCTTACACAGCACTGCTACAATGTCTCAGACACCGCTGCTGCAATGTTTTACACAGCTCTGCTACATCTCAAACAGCACTGCTACAATGTCTTACACAGCTCTGCTACATCTCATACAGCACTGCTACAATGTCTCAGACACTGCTGCTGCAATGTCTTACACAGCTCTGCTACATCTCATACAGCTCTGCTACAATGTCTCAGACACTGCTGCTGCAATGTCTTACACAGCTCTGCTACATCTCATACAGCTCTGCTACAATGTCTCACACAGCGCTGCTGCAATGTCTTACACAGCTCTGCTACATCTCATACAGCTCTGCTACAATGTCTCACACAGCGCTGCTGCAATGTCTTACACAGCTCTGCTACATCTCATACAGCTCTGCTACAATGTCTTACACAGCTCTGCTACAATGTCTCACACCACGCTGCTACAGTGACTCATACAGCACTGCTACAATGTCTCAGACACCGCTGCTGCAATTTCTTACACAGCTCTGCTACATCTCATACAGCGCTGCTGCAATGTCTTACACAGCACTGCTACAATGTCTCAGACACCACTGCTGCAATGTCTTACACAGATCTGCTACAATGTCTCAGACACCGCTGCTGCAATGTCTTACACAGCTCTGCTACATCTCATACAGCTCTGCTACAATGTCTCAGACACTGCTGCTGCAATGTCTTACACAGCTCTGCTACATCTCATACAGCTCTGCTACAATGTCTCAGATACTGCTGCTGCAATGTCTTACACAGCTCTGCTACATCTCATACAGCTCTGCTACAATGTCTCACACAGCGCTGCTGCAATGTCTTACACAGCTCTGCTACATCTCATACATCTCTGCTACAATGTCTCACACAGCGCTGCTGCAATGTCTTACACAGCTCTGCTACATCTCATACAGCTCTGCTACAATGTCTCAGATACTGCTGCTGCAATGTCTTACACAGCTCTGCTACATCTCATACAGCTCTGCTACAATGTCTCACACAGCGCTGCTGCAATGTCTTACACAGCTCTGCTACATCTCATACAGCTCTGCTACAATGTCTTACACAGCTCTGCTACAATGTCTCACACCACGCTGCTACAGTGACTCATACAGCACTGCTACAATGTCTCAGACACCGCTGCTGCAATTTCTTACACAGCTCTGCTACATCTCATACAGCTCTGCTCCAATGTCTTACACAGCTCTGCTACAATGTCTCACACCACACTGCTACAGTGTCTCATACAGTACTGCTACAATGTCTCAGACACCGCTGCTGCAATGTCTTACACAGCACTGCTACAATGTCTCAGACACCGCTGCTGCAATGTTTTACACAGCTCTGCTACATCTCAAACAGCACTGCTACAATGTCTTACACAGCTCTGCTACATCTCATACAGCACTGCTACAATGTCTTACACAGCTCTGCTACAATGTCACACCACGCTGCTACAGTGTCTCATACAGCACTGCTACAATGTCTCAGACACCGCTGCTGCAATGTCTTACACAGCTCTGCTACATCTCAAACAGCACTGCTACAATGTCTTACACAGCTCTGCTACATCTCATACAGCACTGCTACAATGTCTCAGACACCACTGCTGCAATGTCTTACACAGCTCTGCTACATCTCATACAGCTCTGCTCCAATGTCTTACACAGCTCTGCTACAATGTCTCACACCACACTGCTACAGTGTCTCATACAGTACTGCTACAATGTCTCAGACACCGCTGCTGCAATGTCTTACACAGCACTGCTACAATGTCTCAGACACCGCTGCTGCAATGTTTTACACAGCTCTGCTACATCTCAAACAGCACTGCTACAATGTCTTACACAGCTCTGCTACATCTCATACAGCACTGCTACAATGTCTTACACAGCTCTGCTACAATGTCACACCACGCTGCTACAGTGTCTCATACAGCACTGCTACAATGTCTCAGACACCGCTGCTGCAATGTCTTACACAGCTCTGCTACATCTCAAACAGCACTGCTACAATGTCTTACACAGCTCTGCTACATCTCATACAGCACTGCTACAATGTCTCAGACACCACTGCTGCAATGTCTTACACAGCTCTGCTACATCTCATACAGCTCTGCTACAATGTCTTACACAGCTCTGCTACAATGTCTCACACCACGCTGCTACAGTGTCTCATACAGCACTGCTACAATTTCTCAGACACCGCTGCTGCAATGTCTTACACAGCTCGGCTACATCTCATACAGCTCTGCTACAATGTCTTACACAGCTCTGCTACAATGTCACACCACGCTGCTACAGTGTCTCATACAGCACTGCTACAATGTCTCAGACACCGCTGCTGCAATGTCTTACACAGCTCTGCTACATCTCAAACAGCACTGCTACAATGTCTTACACAGCTCTGCTACATCTCATACAGCACTGCTACAATGTCTCAGACACCACTGCTGCAATGTCTTACACAGCTCTGCTACATCTCATACAGCTCTGCTCCAATGTCTTACACAGCTCTGCTACAATGTCTCACACCACACTGCTACAGTGTCTCATACAGTACTGCTACAATGTCTCAGACACCGCTGCTGCAATGTCTTACACAGCACTGCTACAATGTCTCAGACACCGCTGCTGCAATGTTTTACACAGCTCTGCTACATCTCAAACAGCACTGCTACAATGTCTTACACAGCTCTGCTACATCTCATACAGCACTGCTACAATGTCTTACACAGCTCTGCTACAATGTCACACCACGCTGCTACAGTGTCTCATACAGCACTGCTACAATGTCTCAGACACCGCTGCTGCAATGTCTTACACAGCTCTGCTACATCTCAAACAGCACTGCTACAATGTCTTACACAGCTCTGCTACATCTCATACAGCACTGCTACAATGTCTCAGACACCACTGCTGCAATGTCTTACACAGCTCTGCTACATCTCATACAGCTCTGCTACAATGTCTTACACAGCTCTGCTACAATGTCTCACACCACGCTGCTACAGTGTCTCATACAGCACTGCTACAATTTCTCAGACACCGCTGCTGCAATGTCTTACACAGCTCGGCTACATCTCATACAGCTCTGCTACAATGTCTTACACAGCTCTGCTACAATGTCTCACACCACACTGCTACAGTGTCTCATACAGCACTGCTACAATGTCTCAGACACCACTGCTGCAATGTCTTACACAGCACTGCTACAATGTCTCACACCACGCTGCTACAGTGTCTCATACAGCACTGCTACAATGTCTCAGACACCGCTGCTGCAATGTCTTACACAGCTCTGCTACATCTCAAACAGCACTGCTACAATGTCTTACACAGCTCTGCTACAATGTCTCACACCACGCTGCTACAGTGTCTCATACAGCACTGCTACAATGTCTCAGACACCGCTGCTGCAATGTCTTACACAGCTCTGCTACATCTCAAACAGCACTGCTACAATGTCTTACACAGCTCTGCTACATCTCATATAGCACTGCTACAATGTCTTACACAGCTCTGCTACAATGTCTCACACCACGCTGCTACAGTGTCTCATACAGCACTGCTACAATGTCTCAGACACCGCTGCTGCAATGTCTTACACAGCACTGCTACATTTCATACAGCACTGCTACAATGTCTTACACAGCTCTGCTACAATGTCTCACACCACGCTGCTACAGTGTCTCATACAGCACTGCTACAATGTCTCAGACACCGCTGCTGCAATGTCTTACACAGCACTGCTACAATGTCTCAGACCCCGCTACTACAATGTCTTACACAGCTCTGCTACAATGTCTCAGACAGCGCTGCTGCAATGTCTTACACAGCTCTGCTACAATGTCTCACACAGCACTGCTGCAATGTCTTACACAGCTCTGCTACATCTCATACAGCTCTGCTACAATGTCTCAGACACCGCTGCTGCAATGTCTTACACAGCTCTGCTACAATGTCTCAAACAGCGCTGCTGCAATGTCTTACACAGCGCTGTGCCAATGTCTCAGACACCGCTGCTACAATGTCTTACACAGCTCTGCTACAATATCTCAGACCACGCTGCTACAGTGTCTCATACAGCACTGCTACAATGTCTCACACCACGCTGCTACAATGTCTCACACAGCACTGCTGCAATGACTCACACAGCACTGCTGCAGTGTCTTACACAGCTCTGCTACAATGTCTTACACAGCTCTGCTACAATGTCTCACACAGCGCTGCTAGAGTGTCTCATACAGCACTGCTACAATGTCTCACACAGAACTGTGATAGAGTGCTTTCAGCACTCCATTTTGTATGGCTGCACTATACTCATGGTTGATACGCAGCTTCACATATTCTTATTCTTTGCAGTGTTTCATGATCATGAACATGTATTCAGTAGACTCATTTAACATTCATTGTAGTGAAATGTAATATTATGATTTTGTATGTATCGTTATGCCTGCATATACTGAGAGCAGGACAGTCTTATAAACATACAGTGTAACGAAGTTTAGTTTAACTTGCCCGACTCACTAGGCCTGAAACCGTAATTGTTTTGCACCTCCTTGGCTTCTCGAGAAATAAAGAATTAAATGCATGTTGTTTTCAAGAAATAGCAGTGTTCTCATCCTTCTGCAGGTATCGGAATGCCAAAACGTTAAGCATTCCTTGTATCTTTGGAAAAGATACAAGGAATGCTTTGAAGACAGTTGGGAGCGAGAAGGGAGGATGTCTCTCGTGTCTGGCTGGTCTGGCTGGTCTGGGAACCAAGGTCGACTTGGTGAACAAAGAACTTCAATTAACAGAGCATGAACCTCCCCGCATAGAAAAAGTTGCAATGGAAATTTTTACCAAGATGAATCAGAAAATCGAATTCTATATTGTATGATGCGCAGGGACAGAGAGCCCAGACTTCTGCTAGCTTTCGGAGAGAAAGGAGCATCTTAGAACTAGCTCTTAACTTTAAGCACTTTAACCCATTTCACATGAGTACTTCTCAGGAAGTCAACACGTGCTGACACCTTTGGGATTAGATGGAAGGATCGTTGGGTAGCGTCTCCTTTTAGTATAGTGTAGGGACAGATTTATTTTATTTCTAATGAAAAGAGATTTAGATTCTGCTTCCATCCTGAGTTGTATCTTAAGCCTCGAATTTACAGTTGTATTCTTGTTATGGCGAATTACTTATATTTGTAGTATCGGCTCTGTATTGATATTTCTATATCTATAGATGCTAATTTTACAACGTGTATACATCCTATTATTCTTGGCCTTGTAATAAATTGAAAAACCCAAAGTCGGAGTCTGTGGTACTTCAGGTATGATATTGACCTCTTGTTATGAAATGTTTCTTCCCCTCCACCACTTTTAGTACGTAAATAAAAGATCATCGGCGCTAAATGCTAGGAAGAAGGCAGGGGTGCAATTTAGCGTAATCAACTGCTACAATGTCTTACACAGCGCTGCGGCAATGTCTCACGCAGCGCAGCGGCAATGTCTCACACAGCGCAGCGGCAATGTCTCACACAGCACTGCTACAATGTCTCACACAGCACTGCTACAATGTCTCACACAGCACTGCTACAATGTCTTACACAGTGTTGGTACAATGTCTTATACAGCACTGCGGCAATGTCTCACACAGTGCTGAGGCAATGACTCACACAGCACTGCTACAATGTCTCACACAGCACTGCTACAATGTCTTACACAGTGCTGTTGCAATGTCTTACACAGCACTGCGGCAATGTCTCACACAGCACTGCTACAATGTCTCACACAGCACTGCTACAATGTCTCACACAGCACTGCTACAATGTCTTACACAGTGCTGCTACAATGTCTTACACAACGCTGCGGCAATGTCTCATACAGCGCTGCGGCATTGTCTCACACAGCACTGATACAATGTCTCACACAGCACTGCTACAATGTCTCACACAGCACTGCTACAATGTCTTACACAGCGCTGTTGCAATGTCTTACACAGCGCTGCGGCAATGTCTCACACAGCACTGCTACAATGTCTCACACAGCACTGCTACAATGTCTCACACAGCACTGCTACAATGTCTTACACAGCTCTGCTACAATGTCTTACACAGTGCTGCGGCAATGTCTCACACAGCGCTGCGGCAATGTCTCACACAGCGCTGCGGCAATGTCTCACACAGCACTGCTACAATGTCTCACACAGCACTGCTACAATGTCTCACACAGCACTGCTACAATGTCTCACACAGCACTGCTACAATGTCTCACACAGCACTGCTACAATGTCTCACACTGTATTTACACCTGGTGAAGGAGCACAAAGTCAATCAACACCATTACTACTCAATAGTGTTTATTCTTTAAATCTTCTTTGAATACATTTTTTACTTTTTTGTTTGTCTGAAGACCACAATATTTATTGTACAAAACACCGCACACAACTATACAAAATAAAATTGAAGAAGAAAGTTCTTTTAGACCACATTCAGACAATGACCTGCCAAAACAGTGTTTTGGCTTGTCTACCATTCATACTGATGACTCATCTATCATACACCGTCCTTTATTCACCAGCATCTATCCAACAATCATACAAAATCGTTCAACACTCTCATTGACAACAATAGGGCGTGGCCAAGATGGCGGGGTGAGCGGACGCTTCCTCCCGTAGCTCCTCCGGCCCGGCCAAGCTAAAGCCCTTTTCTTATGCTTCTCTCCCCCCGCTGAGGCTCAGCGCGGGAGAGGAGCGTGGCGGAACATCAGGGGCATACACCGGTGCTGTTTTTGTCCGGATCGCCCCGGGGGAACCCCCCCAAAAGTTCGCCCGAGATCAAGGGACGACGGCGGCGAGCCCGAGGGGCGGAGCGTATTGAAGAGCTGTCCGGGCGCCTCGGTTGGGCCTGGTGCTGAAAGTTTGCGGTTTGGAGGGGATCTGGCCCGCCGCTTGACGGTGACTGAAGGAGCCTGGCAGGAAGGGGCCCAACGGTGTGGACGGCTTAGGACGGGTGCCCCGGCACTCGGGCTGGTGATGGCGACACCTTGCACTGCGGAAGCCCTGACCCCTAGCCGAGGTACGGCGGACTCTCTGATGGGGTCGGACCATCTGGCCCCCTGTGCGTGACAATCGGGAGCCGGGGGTGGTACCTATTTTACTGCGGGGTGCCTCGGGGCCCCAGAGGTGTCGCCGGGCCTAGTCGTTTTGGCTTGCTCCGACCGGCCGCCATTTTGTCCCCGAAGGAGCAGTGGTGGCGGTTTCCGCTGAAGTCCTGGCTGCTGGCGGCGGGCGACCTCCCGCTATTGCTGGGCTGCCTACCGGAGGGATGAGCTGTTGGGACCCCTCCGCTGCGGCCTCCTTGGTTGTCTCCCGCTAGCTATTGCGGCTGCCGGTGACCGGACTAGGCCGCCATTTTGTCACCTGTGACGCAGCGACCTCACTTGTGGGGGATACCCGGGCCGAGTGCTAGCCGGCGGCTGAGCTTCCCTGGGGCACTTGGACCAGTGCCCGACTGCGGAGCTGGCGATGTCTGGAAAAGGAGGCCCGAAGAAAGGGGACCGTACTCTACCGGACATGCTTGGCAGGGCCCAGCACTTGCGGGACAGGGCACAGCCCCCACCGGGGCCCTCCCGGGCTCCGGCAGATGTGACTGGAGGGGAGCCACCCGTCACGAGGGCCTTTATGGAGGAACTGTTTAGCTCCCTCAGGGAGGACTTTCAGACACTGAAGCGGGAGGTGGCCAGCGAGGTCCGAGAAGTGCGCAGAGAGGTGGAGGGCCTAGGTGAGCGTGTGGAAGCGGCGGAGACGGAGGGCCAACAGCGAGCGGAGGAGATAGTCCATCTCCAGCAGGACGACAACAATAATAATAATAATGAAATAAAGTCCAAACAAAGAGAAAGATTGGAAAACCAATTTAACTGTGCAGATCGAAAGAGGGATGAGCATTATTTATTTTCCAAATGGCTGCCGGTTGAATTACTCTCCAGTCGGAGCTGACAAGCGAGTGTGCAAACACACGTATGGCGCCATAGAAGACAGCATAAAAGCAAAAACGACTGTCTGAACACGTTGTTTTTCATCCGTTCCGGTTAAATGTGGAACAAGATGCGTTCTCTTAAAGAATCGGCTCTGCATTGCTGGGTGAGAATGAAAGAGGCATGACACGTTCTGTTGCACACCGCGGAAGTCCGTAAATATATTCATTGGTGGATTGACGCTGCATTAGTCATTTGTATGTGAAGCCTTATATTGATGTTGTGGTCCTGATGAGAACCCCTGAGTCACGAGGGTTCGAAACACGTAGACCTGTTATATTTTGCCAAACAATTGTTTATATACATGACTGTTTACAATAAGTGCTAGTATTGTTGTGCATTTAGAGATTTTTTATTCAGTCTTTCGATATGCACAGTTAAATTGGTTTTCCAATCTTTCAGATTAGCAAATATGGATTTATTCAGTAAACTCCAATCAGTTACAGAGAGAGTCCAAGCAGTTTGGTATCCCAAGTAAGAGTCAGGAGAACGTATAGACGCTCACTTCTTAATCTGAGGTCTCTCTCAGTGTCTTACAATACTATGCGGTCGCCTTCATCAGCATACACGTGTATGTAACTGATTGGAGTTTACTGAATAAATCCATATTTGCTAATCTGCTTTGAAAGCTAAGATCGACTACTTAAGAATTTAGGTATAACCGCTAAATAAAGACGTCTGTTTCCCTCAAAATCTGTTTGGAAACCGCTAAAGAAAAATAGTCAGGGGACAACTTTTTAAACTCACTATTCCTGAAGATGGTCTTATCAAAGAAAATCTAAAGACCGAAACGTCGACTCTCACACTGTTTTCCTTTATAATAAGTGATTGTAATTGTGAAAAAGTGTATGATAATTATTATAGTGAAGGCATGAATAATTGAATGTTTCCTTCCAGTACAACTGTAATTGTGCTTACCTGAAGCACCCTCTTTTGAAATTTGATGATAAACTTCATACATTTTTTAATACACCCGTATTTTCTCCTTCTTTCTGTTTATGCTGCTTGTGATTAATTTGTTCAATCCTTCGAAGGATATATACTTATTTAAGATACATGTTCAAACGATTGATGTATAATCGGTAAGAATTTTATTGCTTAGATACAAATTGTTAAAAGTAATGGAGTTTGTAAGCAAATCATAAAACCTTACATATAACTGAGATTCAGAATTACACAACTAAGTATTCTAATAAATCCCTTGAAGGCACTCTTTACCTGTTCATAATGTCTCACACAGCACTGCTATAATGTCTCACAGGGCACTGCTATAATGTCTCACACAGCACTGCAATAATGTCTCTTAGGGCACTGCTATAATGTCTCACACAGAGATGCTATAATGTCTCTTAGGGCACTGCTATAATGTCTCACAAAGCCCTGCTATAATGTCTCAGGGCACTGATATAATGTCTCACAGGGCACTGCTATAATGTCTCACAAAGCCCTGCTATAATGTCTCAGGGCACTGCTATAGTCTCACATGGCACTGCTATAATGTCTCATACTGTGCTGTTATAATGTCTCATAGGGCACTGCTATAATATCTCACACACCACTGCTATAATGTCTCACACAGAGCTGCTATAATGTTTCACAGGGCACTGCTATAATGTCTCACAGGGCACTGCTATAATGTCTCACACAGCGCTGCTATAATGTCTCACACAGCACTGTTATAATGTCTCTTAGGGCACTACTATAATGTCTCACAGGGCACTGTTATAATTTCTCTCAGGGCGCTGCTATAATGTCTCACACAGAGCTGCTATAATCTCTCACACAACACTGCTATAATGGCTCACAGGACACTGCTATAATGGCTCACACAGTGCTGCTGTAATGTCACATAGGGCAATGTTATAATGTATTTTAGGGCACTGCTATGATGACTCACAGGGCACTGCTGTAATGTCTCACACATTGTTGCAATAATGTCTATTAGGGCACTGCTATAATGTCTCACACAGTGCTGCTATAATGTCTCACAGGGCACTGCAATAATATATCTTAGGGCACTGCTAAAATGTCTCTTATGGCACTGCTATAATGTCTCACACAGAGCTGTTATAATGTCTCACAGGGCACTGCTATAATGTTTCAAACAGCGCTGCTATAATGTCTAGTAGGGCATTGCTATAATGTCTTAGTGCACTGCTATAATGTCTCACAGAGAGCTGTTATAATGTCTCACAGGGCACTGTTATAATGCCTCACACAGTGCTGCTATAATGTCTCACACAGCACTGCTATAATGTCTCACAGGGCACTGCTATAATGTCTCACACAGAGCTGCTATAATGTCTCACAGGGCACTGCTATAATGTCTCACAGGGCACTTCTATAATGTCTAACACAGAACTGCTATAATGTCTCACATGACACTTCTATAATGTCTCACACAGAGCTGCTATAATGTCTCGTAGGACACTGCTATATTGTCTCAAACAGCATTGCTATAATGTCTCTTAGGGCACTGCCATAATGTCTCAAACAGAGCTGCTATAATGTCTCACACAGCACTGCTATAATGTCTCACAGGGCACTGCTATAATGTCTCACACAGAGCTGCTATAATGTCTCACACAGAGCTGCTATAATGTCTCACACAGCACTGTTATAATGTTTCACACAGAGCTGCTATAATGACTCACAGGGACTGCTATAATGTCTCACACAGCGCTGCTATAATGTCTCACACAACGCTGCTATTATGTATAGTAGGACACTGCTATAATGTCTCACACAGCACTGCTATAATGTCTCACACAGAGCTGCTATAATGTTTCACAGGGCACTGCTATAATGTCTCACAGGGCACTGCTATAATGTCTCACACAGCGCTGCTATAATGTCTCACAGAGCATTGCTATAATGTCTCACATAGCGCTACTATAATGTCTCACACGGCACTGCTATAATGTCTCACAGGGCACTGCTATAATGTCTCACACGGCACTGCTATAATGTCTCACACAGCGCTGCTATAATGTCTCACACAGCACTGCTATAATGTCTCACAGGGCACTGCTATAATGTCTCACACAGCGCTGCTATAATGTCTCACACAGCACTGCTATAATGTATCACACAGCACTGCTGTAATGTCTCACACAGAGATGCTATAATGTTTCACAGGGCACTACTATATTGTCTCACACAGCACTGCTATACTGTCTCACACAGCACTGCTATAATGTCTCACAGGGCACTGCTATAATGTCTCACACAGCACTGCTATAATGTCTCACAGGGATCTGCTATAATGTCTCACACAGAGCTGTTATAATGTTTCACAGGGCACTGCTATAAGGTCTCACACGGCACTGCAATAATGTCGAACAGGGCACTGCTATAATGTCTCACACAGAGCTGCTATAATGTTTCTCAGGGCACTGCTATAATGTCTCACACGGCACTGCAATAATGTCTCACAGGGCACTGCTATAATGTCTCACACAGAGCTGCTATAATGTCTCACACAGCACTGCTATAATGTCTCACACGGCACTGCAATAATGTCTCACAGGGCACTGCTATAATGTCTCACACAGACCTGCTATAATGTCTCACAGGACACTTCTATAATGTCTCACAGGTCACTTCTATAATGTCTCACAGGGCACTGCTATAATGTCTCACAGGACACTTCTATAATGTCTCACAGGGCACTTCTATAATGTCTCACAGGGCACTGCTATAATGTCTCACAGGGCACTTCTATAATGTCTCACAGGGAACTTCTATAATGTTTCACACAGAGCTGCTATAATGTCTCACACAGCACTGCTATAATGTCTCACACGGCACTGCTATAATGTCTCACAGGGCACTGCTATAATGTCTCGCACAGAGCTGCTATAATGTCTCACAGGGCACTGCTATAATGATTCACAGGGCACTGCTATAATGTCTCACACAGCACTGCTATACTGTCTCACACAGAGCTGCTATAATGTCTCACACAGAGCTGCTATAATGTCTCACAGGGCACTGCTATAATGTCTAACAGGGCACTGCTATAATATCTCACAGGGCACTGCTATAATGTCTCACAGGGCACTGCGATAATGTCTCACACAGCACTGCTATAATGTCTCACACAGCACTGCTATAATGTCTCACACGGAACTGCTATAATGTCTCACAGGGCACTTCTATAATGTCTCACAGGGCACTGCTATAATGTTTCACAGGGCACTGCTATAATGTCTCACAGGGCACTTCTATAATGTCTCACAGGGCAATGCTATAATGTCTCACACCGAGCTGCTATAATGTCTCATAGAGCACTTCTATAATGTCTCACAGGGCACTGCTATAATGTTTCACAGGGCACTGCTATAATGTCTCACAGGGCACTGCTATAATGTCTCACAGGGCACTGCTATAATGTCTCACAAGGCACTTCTATAATGTCTTACAGGGCACTGCTATAATGTCTCACAGGGCATTGCTATAATGTCTCACACAGCACTGCTATAATGTTTCACACAGCACTGCTATAATGTCTCACATGGCACTGCTATAATGTCTCACAGGGCACTGCTATAATGTCTCACAGGGCACTGCTATAATGTCTCACACAGAGCTACTATAATGTTCCACAGGGCACTGCTATTATGTCTCACAGGGCACTTCTATAATGTCTCACAGGGCACTGCTATAATGTCTCACAGGGCACTTCTATAATGTTTCACATAGAGATGCTATAATGTCTCACACAGCACTGCTATAATGTCTCACAAGGCACTACTATAATGTCTCACAAGGCACTGCTATAATGTCTCACAGGGCACTTCCATAATGTCTCACACAGAACTGCTATAATGTCTCACAGGGCACTGCTATAATGTTTCACACAGAGCTGCTATAATGACTCACAGGGCACTGCTATAATGTCTCACACAGCGCTGCTATAATGTCTCACACAACGCTGCTATTATGTATAGTAGGACACTGCTATAATGTCTCACACAGCACTGCTATAATGTCTCACGCAGAGCTGCTATAATGTTTCACAGGGCACTGCTATAATGTCTCACAGGGCACTGCTATAATGTCTCACACAGCGCTGCTATAATGTCTCACAGAGCATTGCTATAATGTCTCACATAGTGCTGCTATAATGTCTCACACGGCACTGCTATAATGTCTCACAGGGCACTGCTATAATGTCTCACACGGAACTGCTATAATGTCTCACACAGCGCTGCTATAATGTCTCACACAGCACTGCTATAATGTCTCACAGGGCACTGCTATAATGTCTCACACAGCGCTGCTATAATGTCTCACACAGCACTGCTATAATGTATCACACAGCACTGCTGTAATGTCTCACACAGAGATGCTATAATGTTTCACAGGGCACTACTATATTGTCTCACACAGCACTGCTATACTGTCTCACACAGCACTGCTATAATGTCTCACAGGGCACTGCTATAATGTCTCACACAGCACTGCCATAATGTCTCACAGGGATCTGCTATAATGTCTCACACAGAGCTGTTATAATGTCTCACAGGGCACTGCTATAAGGTCTCACACGGCACTGCAATAATGTCTCACACAGAGCTGCTATAATGTTTCACAGGGCACTGCTATAATGTCTCACAGGGCACTGCTATAATGTCTCACACAGCGCTGCTATAATGTCTCACAGAGCATTGCTATAATGTCTCACATAGCGCTGCTATAATGTCTCACACGGCACTGCTATAATGTCTCACAGGGCACTGCTATAATGTCTCACACGGCACTGCTATAATGTCTCACACGGCACTGCTATAATGTCTCACACAGCGCTGCTATAATGTCTCACACAGCACTGCTATAATGTCGCACAGGGCACTGCTATAATGTCTCACACAGCGCTGCTATAATGTCTCACACAGCACTGCTGTAATGTCTCACACAGAGATGCTATAATGTTTCACAGGGCACTACTATAATGTCTCACACAGCACTGCTATACTGTCTCACACAGCACTGCTATAATGTCTCACATGGCACTGCTATAATGTCTCACACAGCACTGCCATAATGTCTCACAGGGATCTGCTATAATGTCTCACACAGAGCTGTTATAATGTTTCACAGGGCACTGCTATAAGGTCTCACACGGCAGTGCAATAATGTCGAACAGGGCACTGCTATAATGTCTCACACAGAGCTGCTATAATGTTTCTCAGGGCACTGCTATAATGTCTCACACGGCACTGCAATAATGTCTCACAGGGCACTGCTATAATGTCTCACACAGACCTGCTATAATGTCTCACAGGGCACTTCTATAATGTCTCACAGGGCACTTCTATAATGTCTCACAGGGCACTGCTATAATTTCTCACAGGACACTTCTATAATGTCTCACAGGGCACTTCTATAATGGCTCAGAGGGCACTGCTATAATGTCTCACAGGGCACTTCTATAATGTCTCACAGGGCACTTCTATAATGTTTCACACAGAGCTGCTATAATGTCTCACACAGCACTGCTATAATGTCTCACACGGCACTGCTATAATGTCTCACAGGGCACTGCTATAATGTCTCACACAGCACTGTTATAATGTTTCACACAGAGCTGCTATAATGACTCACAGGGCACTGCTATAATGTCTCACACAGCACTGCTGTAATGTCTCACACAGAGATGCTATAATGTTTCACAGGGCACTACTATAATGTCTCACACAGCACTGCTATACTGTCTCACACAGCACTGCTATAATGTCTCACAGGGCACTGCTATAATGTCTCACACAGCACTGCCATAATGTCTCACAGGGATCTGCTATAATGTCTCACACAGAGCTGTTATAATGTTTCACAGGGCACTGCTATAAGGTCTCACACGGCACTGCAATAATGTCGAACAGGGCACTGCTATAATGTCTCACACAGAGCAGCTATAATGTTTCTCAGGGCACTGCTATAATGTCTCACACGGCACTGCAATAATGTCTCACAGGGCACTGCTATAATGTCTCACACAGAGCTGCTATAATGTCTCACACAGCACTGCTATAATGTCTCACACGGCACTGCAATAATGTCTCACAGGGCACTGTTATAATGTCTCACACAGACCTGCTATAATGTCTCACAGGGCACTTCTATAATGTCTCACAGGGCACTTCTATAATGTCTCACAGGGCACTGCTATAATGTCTCACAGGACACTTCTATAATGTCTCACAGGGCACTTCTATAATGTCTAACACAGAACTGCTATAATGTCTCACATGACACTTCTATAATGTCTCACACAGAGCTGCTATAATGTCTCGTAGGACACTGCTATATTGTCTCAAACAGCATTGCTATAATGTCTCTTAGGGCACTGCCATAATGTCTCAAACAGAGCTGCTATAATGTCTCACACAGCACTGCTATAATGTCTCACAGGGCACTGCTATAATGTCTCACACAGAGCTGCTATAATGTCTCACACAGAGCTGCTATAATGTCTCACACAGAGCTGCTATAATGTTTCACACAGAGCTGCTATAATGACTCACAGGGACTGCTATAATGTCTCACACAGCGCTGCTATAATGTCTCACACAACGCTGCTATTATGTATAGTAGGACACTGCTATAATGTCTCACACAGCACTGCTATAATGTCTCACACAGAGCTGCTATAATGTTTCACAGGGCACTGCTATAATGTCTCACAGGGCACTGCTATAATGTCTCACACAGCGCTGCTATAATGTCTCACAGAGCATTGCTATAATGTCTCACATAGCGCTACTATAATGTCTCACACGGCACTGCTATAATGTCTCACAGGGCACTGCTATAATGTCTCACACGGCACTGCTATAATGTCTCACACAGCGCTGCTATAATGTCTCACACAGCACTGCTATAATGTCTCACAGGGCACTGCTATAATGTCTCACACAGCGCTGCTATAATGTCTCACACAGCACTGCTATAATGTATCACACAGCACTGCTGTAATGTCTCACACAGAGATGCTATAATGTTTCACAGGGCACTACTATATTGTCTCACACAGCACTGCTATACTGTCTCACACAGCACTGCTATAATGTCTCACAGGGCACTGCTATAATGTCTCACACAGCACTGCTATAATGTCTCACAGGGATCTGCTATAATGTCTCACACAGAGCTGTTATAATGTTTCACAGGGCACTGCTATAAGGTCTCACACGGCACTGCAATAATGTCGAACAGGGCACTGCTATAATGTCTCACACAGAGCTGCTATAATGTTTCTCAGGGCACTGCTATAATGTCTCACACGGCACTGCAATAATGTCTCACAGGGCACTGCTATAATGTCTCACACAGAGCTGCTATAATGTCTCACACAGCACTGCTATAATGTCTCACACGGCACTGCAATAATGTCTCACAGGGCACTGCTATAATGTCTCACACAGACCTGCTATAATGTCTCACAGGACACTTCTATAATGTCTCACAGGGCACTTCTATAATGTCTCACAGGGCACTGCTATAATGTCTCACAGGGCACTTCTATAATGGCTCAGAGGGCACTGCTATAATGTCTCACAGGGCACTTCTATAATGTCTCACAGGGAACTTCTATAATGTTTCACACAGAGCTGCTATAATGTCTCACACAGCACTGCTATAATGTCTCACACGGCACTGCTATAATGTCTCACAGGGCACTGCTATAATGTCTCGCACAGAGCTGCTATAATGTCTCACAGGGCACTGCTATAATGATTCACAGGGCACTGCTATAATGTCTCACACAGCACTGCTATACTGTCTCACACAGAGCTGCTATAATGTCTCACACAGAGCTGCTATAATGTCTCACACAGAGCTGCTATAATGTCTAACAGGGCACTGCTATAATATCTCACAGGGCACTGCTATAATGTCTCACAGGGCACTGCGATAATGTCTCACACAGCACTGCTATAATGTCTCACACAGCACTGCTATAATGTCTCACACGGAACTGCTATAATGTCTCACAGGGCACTTCTATAATGTCTCACAGGGCACTGCTATAATGTTTCACAGGGCACTGCTATAATGTCTCACAGGGCACTTCTATAATGTCTCACAGGGCAATGCTATAATGTCTCACACCGAGCTGCTATAATGTCTCATAGAGCACTTCTATAATGTCTCACAGGGCACTGCTATAATGTTTCACAGGGCACTGCTATAATGTCTCACAGGGCACTGCTATAATGTCTCACAGGGCATTGCTATAATGTCTCACACAGCACTGCTATAATGTTTCACACAGCACTGCTATAATGTCTCACATGGCACTGCTATAATGTCTCACAGGGCACTGCTATAATGTCTCACAGGGCACTGCTATAATGTCTCACACAGAGCTACTATAATGTTGCACAGGGCACTGCTATTATGTCTCACAGGGCACTTCTATAATGTCTCACAGGGCACTGCTATAATGTCTCACAGGGCACTTCTATAATGTTTCACATAGAGATGCTATAATGTCTCACACAGCACTGCTATAATGTCTCACAAGGCACTACTATAATGTCTCACAGGGCACTGCTATAATGTCTCACAGGGCACTTCCATAATGTCTCACACAGAACTGCTATAATGTCTCACAGGGCACTGCTATAATGTTTCACACAGAGCTGCTATAATGACTCACAGGGCACTGCTATAATGTCTCACACAGCGCTGCTATAATGTCTCACACAACGCTGCTATTATGTATAGTAGGACACTGCTATAATGTCTCACACAGCACTGCTATAATGTCTCACGTAGAGCTGCTACAATGTTTCACAGGGCACTGCTATAATGTCTCACAGGGCACTGCTATAATGTCTCACACAGCGCTGCTATAATGTCTCACAGAGCATTGCTATAATGTCTCACGTAGAGCTGCTATAATGTTTCACA
Source organism: Triturus cristatus (assembly GCF_964204655.1). Classification (NCBI taxonomy): domain Eukaryota; kingdom Metazoa; phylum Chordata; class Amphibia; order Caudata; family Salamandridae; genus Triturus; species Triturus cristatus. The sequence goes on from NC_140589.1 coordinate 48,905,376, forward strand.
GGGCACTGCTATAATGTCTCACAGGGCACTGCTATAATGTCTCACACGGAACTGCTATAATGTCTCACACAGCGCTGCTATAATGTCTCACACAGCACTGCTATAATGTCTCACAGGGCACTGCTATAATGTCTCACACAGCGCTGCTATAATGTCTCACACAGCACTGCTATAATGTATCACACAGCACTGCTGTAATGTCTCACACAGAGATGCTATAATGTTTCACAGGGCACTACTATATTGTCTCACACAGCACTGCTATACTGTCTCACACAGCACTGCTATAATGTCTCACAGGGCACTGCTATAATGTCTCACACAGCACTGCCATAATGTCTCACAGGGATCTGCTATAATGTCTCACACAGAGCTGTTATAATGTCTCACAGGGCACTGCTATAAGGTCTCACACGGCACTGCAATAATGTCTCACACAGAGCTGCTATAATGTTTCACAGGGCACTGCTATAATGTCTCACAGGGCACTGCTATAATGTCTCACACAGCGCTGCTATAATGTCTCACAGAGCATTGCTATAATGTCTCACATAGCGCTGCTATAATGTCTCACACGGCACTGCTATAATGTCTCACAGGGCACTGCTATAATGTCTCACACGGCACTGCTATAATGTCTCACACGGCACTGCTATAATGTCTCACACGGCACTGCTATAATGTCTCACACAGCGCTGCTATAATGTCTCACACAGCACTGCTATAATGTCGCACAGGGCACTGCTATAATGTCTCACACAGCGCTGCTATAATGTCTCACACAGCACTGCTGTAATGTCTCACACAGAGATGCTATAATGTTTCACAGGGCACTACTATAATGTCTCACACAGCACTGCTATACTGTCTCACACAGCACTGCTATAATGTCTCACATGGCACTGCTATAATGTCTCACACAGCACTGCCATAATGTCTCACAGGGATCTGCTATAATGTCTCACACAGAGCTGTTATAATGTTTCACAGGGCACTGCTATAAGGTCTCACACGGCAGTGCAATAATGTCGAACAGGGCACTGCTATAATGTCTCACACAGAGCTGCTATAATGTTTCTCAGGGCACTGCTATAATGTCTCACACGGCACTGCAATAATGTCTCACAGGGCACTGCTATAATGTCTCACACAGACCTGCTATAATGTCTCACAGGGCACTTCTATAATGTCTCACAGGGCACTGCTATAATTTCTCACAGGACACTTCTATAATGTCTCACAGGGCACTTCTATAATGGCTCAGAGGGCACTGCTATAATGTCTCACAGGGCACTGCAATAATGTCTCACAGGGCACTGCTATAATGTCTCACACAGAGCTGCTATAATGTCTCACACAGCACTGCTATAATGTCTCACACGGCACTGCAATAATGTCTCACAGGGCACTGTTATAATGTCTCACACAGAGCTGCTATAATGTCTCACACAGCACTGCTATAATGTCTCACACGGCACTGCAATAATGTCTCACAGGGCACTGTTATAATGTCTCACACAGACCTGCTATAATGTCTCACAGGGCACTTCTATAATGTCTCACAGGGCACTTCTATAATGTCTCACACAGAACTGCTATAATGTCTCACAGGGCACTGCTATAATGTCTCACACAGCACTGTTATAATGTTTCACACAGAGCTGCTATAATGACTCACAGGGCACTGCTATAATGTCTCACACAGCACTGCTGTAATGTCTCACACAGAGATGCTATAATGTTTCACAGGGCACTACTATAATGTCTCACACAGCACTGCTATACTGTCTCACACAGCACTGCTATAATGTCTCACAGGGCACTGCTATAATGTCTCACACAGCACTGTCATAATGTCTCACAGGGATCTGCTATAATGTCTCACACAGAGCTGTTATAATGTTTCACAGGGCACTGCTATAAGGTCTCACACAGAGCAGCTATAATGTTTCTCAGGGCACTGCTATAATGTCTCACACGGCACTGCAATAATGTCTCACAGGGCACTGCTATAATGTCTCACACAGAGCTGCTATAATGTCTCACACAGCACTGCTATAATGTCTCACACGGCACTGCAATAATGTCTCACAGGGCACTGTTATAATGTCTCACACAGACCTGCTATAATGTCTCACAGGGCACTTCTATAATGTCTCACAGGGCACTTCTATAATGTCTCACAGGGCACTTCTATAATGTCTCACAGGGCACTGCTATAATGTCTCACAGGACACTTCTATAATGTCTCACAGGGCACTTCTATAATGGCTCAGAGGGCACTGTTATAATATCTCACAGGGCACTTCTATAATGTCTCACAGGGCACTTCTATAATGTTTCACACAGAGCTGCTATAATGTCTCACACAGCACTGCTATAATGTCTCACACGGCACTGCTATAATGTCTCACATGGCACTGCTATAATGTCTCACACAGCACTGTTATAATGTTTCACACAGAGCTGCTATAATGACTCACAGGGCACTGCTATAATGTCTCACACAGCACTGCTGTAATGTCTCACACAGAGATGCTATAATGTTTCACAGGGCACTACTATAATGTCTCACACAGCACTGCTATACTGTCTCACACAGCACTGCTATAATGTCTCACAGGGCACTGCTATAATGTCTCACACAGCACTGCCATAATGTCTCACAGGGATCTGCTATAATGTCTCACACAGAGCTGTTATAATGTTTCACAGGGCACTGCTATAAGGTCTCACACGGCACTGCAATATTTGTCGAACAGGGCACTGCTATAATGTCTCACACAGAGCTGCTATAATGTTTCTCAGGGCACTGCTATAATGTCTCACACGGCACTGCAATAATGTCTCACAGGGCACTGCTATAATGTCTCACACAGAGCTGCTATAATGTCTCACACAGCACTGCTATAATATCTCACACGGCACTGCAATAATGTCTCACAGGGAACTGCTATAATGTCTCACACAGACCTGCTATAATGTCTCACAGGGCACTTCTATAATGTCTCACAGGGCACTTCTATAATGTCTCACAGGGCACTGCTATAATGTCTCACAGGACACTTCTATAATGTCTCACAGGGCACTTCTATAATGGCTCAGAGGGCACTGCTATAATGTCTCACAGGGCACTGCTATAATGTCTCACAGGGCACTTCTATAATGTTTCACACAGAGCTGCTATAATGTCTCACACAGCACTGCTATAATGTCTCACACGGCACTGCTATAATGTCTCACAGGGCACTGCTATAATGTCTCGGACAGAGCTGCTATAATGTCTCACAGGGCACTGCTATAATGATTCACAGGGCACTGCTATAATGTCTCACACAGCACTGCTATAATGTCTCACACAGAGCTGCTATAATGTCTCACACAGAGCTGCTATAATGTCTCACAGGGCACTGCTATAATGTCTAACAGGGCACTGCTATAATGTCTCACAGGGCACTGCTATAATGTCTCACAGGGCACTGCGATAATGTCTCACACAGCACTGCTATAATGTTTCACACAGCACTGCTATAATGTCTCACATGGCACTGCTATAATGTCTCACAGGGCACTGCTATAATGTCTCACACAGAGCTACTATAATGTTCCACAGGGCACTGCTATTATGTCTCACAGGGCACTTCTATAATGTCTCACAGGGCACTGCTATAATGTCTCACAGGGCACTGCTATAATGTTTCACATAGAGATGCTATAATGTCTCACACAGCACTGCTATAATGTCTCACAAGGCACTACTATAATGTCTCACAGGGCACTGCTATAATGTCTCACAGGGCACTTCTATAATGTCTCACACAGAACTGCTATAATGTCTCACAGGGCACTGCTATAATGTCTCACACAGCACTGTTATAATGTTTCACACAGAGCTGCTATAATGACTCACAGGGCACTGCTATAATGTCTCACACAGCTCTGCTATAATGTCTCACACAACGCTGCTATTATGTATAGTAGGACACTGCTATAATGTCTCACACAGCACTGCTATAATGTCTCACACAGAGCTGCTATAATGTTTCACAGAGCACTGCTATAATGTCTCACAGGGCACTGCTATAATGTCTCACACAGCGCTGCTATAATGTCTCACAGAGCATTGCTATAATGTCTCACATAGTGCTGCTATAATGTCTCACACGGCACTGCTATAATGTCTCACAGGGCACTGCTATAATGTCTCACACGGCACTGCTATAATGTCTCACACAGCGCTGCTATAATGTCTCACACAGCACTGCTATAATGTCTCACAGGGCACTGCTATAATGTCTCACACAGCGCTGCTATAATGTCTCACACAGCACTGCTATAATGTATCACACAGCACTGCTGTAATGTCTCACACAGAGATGCTATAATGTTTCACAGGGCACTACTATATTGTCTCACACAGCACTGCTATACTGTCTCACACAGCACTGCTATAATGTCTCACAGGGCACTGCTATAATGTCTCACACAGCACTGCCATAATGTCTCACAGGGATCTGCTATAATGTCTCACACAGAGCTGTTATAATGTTTCACAGGGCCCTGCTATAAGGTCTCACACGGCACTGCAATAATGTCTCACACAGAGCTGCTATAATGTTTCACAGGGCACTGCTATAATGTCTCACAGGGCACTGCTATAATGTCTCACACAGCGCTGCTATAATGTCTCACAGAGCATTGCTATAATGTCTCACATAGCGCTGCTATAATGTCTCACACGGCACTGCTATAATGTCTCACAGGGCACTGCTATAATGTCTCACACGGCACTGCTATAATGTCTCACACAGCGCTGCTATAATGTCTCACACAGCACTGCTATAATGTCTCACAGGGCACTGCTATAATGTCTCACACAGCGCTGCTATAATGTCTCACACAGCACTGCTATAATGTATCACACAGCACTGCTGTAATGTCTCACACAGAGATGCTATAATGTTTCACAGGGCACTACTATAATGTCTCACACAGCACTGCTATACTGTCTCACACAGCACTGCTATAATGTCTCACATGGTACTGCTATAATGTCTCACACAGCACTGCCATAATGTCTCACAGGGATCTGCTATAATGTCTCACACAGAGAGCTGTTATAATATTTCACAGGGCACTGCTATAAGGTCTCACACGGCACTGCTATAATGTCTCACACAGACCTGCTATAATGTCTCACAGGGCACTTCTATAATGTCTCACAGGGCACTTCTATAATGTCTCACAGGGCACTGCTATAATGTCTCACAGGGCACTGCTATAATGTCTCACAGGACACTTCTATAATGGCTCAGAGGGCACTGCTATAATGTCTCACAGGGCACTTCTATAATGTCTCACAGGGCACTTCTATAATGTTTCACACAGAGCTGCTATAATGTCTCACACAGCACTGCTATAATGTCTCACACGGCACTGCTATAATGTCTCACACAGCACTGTTATAATGTTTCACACAGAGCTGCTATAATGACTCACAGGGCACTGCTATAATGTCTCACACAGCACTGCTGTAATGTCTCACACAGAGATGCTATAATGTTTCACAGGGCACTACTATAATGTCTCACACAGCACTGCTATACTGTCTCACACAGCACTGCTATAATGTCTCACAGGGCACTGCTATAATGTCTCACACAGCACTGCCATAATGTCTTACAGGGATCTGCTATAATGTCTCACACAGAGCTGTTATAATGTTTCACAGGGCACTGCTATAAGGTCTCACATGGCACTGCAATAATGTCGAACAGGGCACTGCTATAATGTCTCACACAGAGCTGCTATAATGTTTCTCAGGGCACTGCTATAATGTCTCACACGGCACTGCAATAATGTCTCACAGGGCACTGCTATAATGTCTCACACAGAGCTGCTATAATGTCTCACACAGCACTGCTATAATGTCTCACACGGCACTGCAATAATGTCTCACAGGGCACTGCTATAATGTCTCACACAGACCTGCTATAATGTCTCACAGGGCACTTCTATAATGTCTCACAGGGCACTTCTATAATGTCTCACAGGGCACTGCTATAATGTCTCACAGGACACTTCTATAATGTCTCACAGGGCACTTCTATAATGGCTCAGAGGGCACTGCTATAATGTCTCACAGGGCACGTCTATAATGTCTCACAGGGCACTTCTATAATGTTTCACACAGAGCTGCTATAATGTCTCACACAGCACTGCTATAATGTCTCACACAGCACTGCTATAATGTCTCACATGGCACTGCTGTAATGTTTCACACAGCACTGTTATAATGTTTCACACAGAGCTGCTATAATGACTCACAGGGCACTGCTATAATGTCTCACACAGCACTCCTGTAATGTCTCACACAGAGATGCTATAATGTTTCACAGGGCACTACTATAATGTCTCACACAGCACTGCTATACTGTCTCACACAGCACTGCTATAATGTCTCACAGGGCACTGCTATAATGTCTCACACAGCACTGCCATAATGTCTCACAGGGATCTGCTATAATGTCTCTCACAGAGCTGTTATAATGTTTCACAGGGCACTGCTATAAGGTCTCACACGGCACTGCAATAATGTCGAACAGGGCACTGCTATAATGTCTCACACAGAGCTGCTGTAATGTTTCTCAGGGCACTGCTATAATGTCTCACATGGCACTGCAATAATGTCTCACAGGGCACTGCTATAATGTCTCACACAGAGCTGCTATAATGTCTCACACAGCACTGCTATAATGTCTCACACGGCACTGCAATAATGTCTCACAGGGACCTGCTATAATGTCTCACAGGGCACTTCTATAATGTCTCACAGGGCACTTCTATAATGTCTCACAGGGCACTGCTATAATGTCTCACAGGACACTGCTATAATGTCTCACAGGACACTTCTATAATGTCTCACAGGGCACTGCTATAATGTCTCACAGGGCACTGCTATAATGTCTCACAGGGCACTTCTATAATGTCTCACAGGGCACTTCTATAATGTTTCACACAGAGCTGCTATAATATCTCACACAGCACTGCAATAATGTCTCACACGGCACTGCTATAATGTCTCACAGGGCACTGCTATAATGTCTCGGACAGAGCTGCTATAATGTCTCACAGGGCACTGCTATAATGATTCACAGGGCACTGCTATAATGTCTCACACAGCACTGCTATAATGTCTCACACAGAGCTGCTATAATGTCTCACACAGAGCTGCTATATTGTCTCACAGGGCACTGCTATAATGTCTAACAGGGCACTGCTATAATGTCTCACAGGGCACTGCTATAATGTCTCACAGGGCACTGCGATGATGTCTCACACAGCACTGCTATAATGTTTCACACAGCACTGCTATAATGTCTCACATGGCACTGCTATAATGTCTCACAGGGCACTGCTATAATGTCTCACACAGAGCTACTATAATGTTCCACAGGGCACTGCTATTATGTCTCACAGGGCACTTCTATAATGTCTCACAGGGCACTGCTATAATGTCTCACAGGGCACTTCTATAATGTTTCACATAGAGATGCTATAATGTCTCACACAGCACTGCTATAATGTCTCACAAGGCACGACTATAATGTCTCACAGGGCACTGCTATAATGTCTCACAGGGCACTGCTATAATGTCTCACACAGCACTGTTATAATGTTTCACACAGAGCTGCTATAATGACTCACAGGGCACTGCTATAATGTCTCACACAGCGCTGCTATAATGTCTCACACAACGCTGCTATTATGTATAGTAGGACACTGCTATAATGTCTCACACAGCACTGCTATAATGTCTCACACAGAGCTGCTATAATGTTTCACAGGGCACTGCTATAATGTCTCACAGGGCACTGCTATAATGTCTCACACAGCGCTGCTATAATGTCTCACAGAGCATTGCTATAATGTCTCACATAGTGCTGCTATAATGTCTCACACGGCACTGCTATAATGTCTCACAGGGCACTGCTATAATGTCTCACACGGCACTGCTATAATGTCTCACACAGCGCTGCTATAATGTCTCACACAGCACTGCTATAATGTCTCACAGGGCACTGCTATAATGTCTCACACAGCGCTGCTATAATGTCTCACACAGCACTGCTATAATGTATCACACAGCACTGCTGTAATGTCTCACACAGAGATGCTATAATGTTTCACAGGGCACTACTATATTGTCTCACACAGCACTGCTATACTGTCTCACACAGCACTGCTATAATGTCTCACAGGGCACTGCTATAATGTCTCACACAGCACTGCCATAAAGTCTCACAGGGATCTGCTATAATGTCTCACACAGAGCTGTTATAATGTTTCACAGGGCACTGCTATAAGGTCTCACACGGCACTGCAATAATGTCTCACACAGAGCTGCTATAATGTTTCACAGGGCACTGCTATAATGTCTCACAGGGCACTGCTATAATGTCTCACACAGCGCTGCTATAATGTCTCACAGAGCATTGCTATAATGTCTCACATAGCGCTGCTATAATGTCTCACACGGCACTGCTATAATGTCTCACAGGGCACTGCTATAATGTCTCACAGGGCACTGCTATAATGTCTCACACAGCGCTGCTATAATGTCTCACACAGCACTGCTATAATGTCTCACAGGGCACTGCTATAATGTCTCACACAGCGCTGCTATAATGTCTCACACAGCACTGCTATAATGTCTCACAGGGCACTGCTATAATGTCTCACACAGCGCTGCTATAATGTCTCACACAGCACTGCTATAATGTATCACACAGCACTGCTATAATGTATCACACAGAGATGCTATAATGTTTCACAGGGCACTACTATAATGTCTCACACAGCACTGCTATACTGTCTCACACAGCACTGCTATAATGTCTCACATGGCACTGCTATAATGTCTCACACAGCACTGCCATAATGTCTCACAGGGATCTGCTATAATGTCTCACACCGCACTGCAATAATGTCTCACAGGGCACTGCTATAATGTCTCACACAGACCTGCTATAATGTCTCACAGGGCACTTCTATAATGTCTCACAGGGCACTTCTATAATGTCTCACAGGGCACTGCTATAATGTCTCACAGGGCACTTCTATAATGGCTCAGAGGGCACTGCTATAATGTCTCACAGGGCACTTCTATAATGTCTCACAGGGCACTTCTATAATGTTTCACACAGAGCTGCTATAATGTCTCACACAGCACTGCTATAATGTCTCACACGGCACTGCTATAATGTCTCACAGGGCACTGCTATAATGTCTCACACAGCACTGTTATAATGTTTCACACAGAGCTGCTATAATGACTCACAGGGCACTGCTATAATGTCTCACACAGCACTGCTGTAATGTCTCACACAGAGATGCTATAATGTTTCACAGGGCACTACTATAATGTCTCACACAGCACTGCTATACTGTCTCACACAGCACTGCTATAATGTCTCACAGGGCACTGCTATAATGTCTCACACAGCACTGCCATAATGTCTCACAGGGATCTGCTATAATGTCTCACACAGAGCTGTTATAATGTTTCACAGGGCACTGCAATAAGGTCTCACACGGCACTGCAATAATGTCGAACAGGGCACTGCTATAATGTCTCACACAGAGCTGCTATAATGTTTCTCAGGGCACTGCTATAATGTTTCACACGGCTCTGCAATAATGTCTCACAGGGCACTGCTATAATGTCTCACACAGAGCTGCTATAATGTCTCACACAGCACTGCTATAATGTCTCACACGGCACTGCAATAAAGTCTCACAGGGCACTGCTATAATGTCTCACACAGACCTGCTATAATGTCTCACAGGGCACTTCTATAATGTCTCACAGGGCACTTCTATAATGTCTCACAGGGCACTGCTATAATGTCTCACAGGACACTTCTATAATGTCTCACAGGGCACTTCTATAATGGCTCAGAGGGCACTGCTATAATGTCTCACAGGGCACTTCTATAATGTCTCACAGGGCACTTCTATAATGTTTCACACAGAGCTGCTATAATGTCTCACACAGCACTGCTATAATGTCTCACACGGCACTGCTATAATGTCTCACAGGGCACTGCTATAATGTCTCACACAGCACTGTTATAATGTTTCACACAGAGCTGCTATAATGACTCACAGGGCACTGCTATAATGTCTCACACAGCACTGCTGTAATGTCTCACACAGAGATGCTATAATGTTTCACAGGGCACTACTATAATGTCTCACACAGCACTGCTATACTGTCTCACACAGCACTGCTATAATGTCTCACAGGGCACTGCTATAATGTCTCACACAGCACTGCCATAATGTCTCACAGGGATCTGCTATAATGTCTCACACAGAGCTGTTATAATGTTTCACAGGGCACTGCAATAAGGTCTCACACGGCACTGCAATAATGTCGAACAGGGCACTGCTATAATGTCTCACACAGAGCTGCTATAATGTTTCTCAGGGCACTGCTATAATGTTTCACACGGCTCTGCAATAATGTCTCACAGGGCACTGCTATAATGTCTCACACAGAGCTGCTATAATGTCTCACACAGCACTGCTATAATGTATCACACGGCACTGCAATAAAGTCTCACAGGGCACTGCTATAATGTCTCACACAGACCTGCTATAATGTCTCACAGGGCACTTCTATAATGTCTCACAGGGCACTTCTATAATGTCTCACAGGGCACTGCTATAATGTCTCACAGGACACTTCTATAATGTCTCACAGGGCACTTCTATAATGGCTCAGAGGGCACTGCTATAATGTCTCACAGGGCACTTCTATAATGTCTCACAGGGCACTTCTATAATGTTTCACACAGAGCTGCTATAATGTCTCACACAGCACTGCTATAATGTCTCACACGGCACTGCTATAATGTCTCACATGGCACTGCTATAATGTCTCACACAGCACTGTTATAATGTTTCACACAGAGCTGCTATAATGACTCACAGGGCACTGCTATAATGTCTCACACAGCACTGCTGTAATGTCTCACACAGAGATGCTATAATGTTTCACAGGGCACTACTATAATGTCTCACACAGCACTGCTATACTGTCTCACACAGCACTGCTATAATGTCTCACAGGGCACTGCTATAATGTCTCACACAGCACTGCCATAATGTCTCACAGGGATCTGCTATAATGTCTCACACAGAGCTGTTATAATGTTTCACAGGGCACTACTATAAGGTCTCACACAGCACTGCAATAATGTCGAACAGGGCACTGCAATAATGTCTCACACAGAGCTGCTATAATGTTTCTCAGGGCACTGCTATAATGTCTCACACAGCACTGCAATAATGTCTCACAGGGCACTGCTATAATGTCTCACACAGAGCTGCTATAATGTCTCACACGGCACTGCAATAATGTCTCACAGGGCACTGCTATAATGTCTCACAGGGCACTGCTATAATGTCTCTCACAGGGCACTTCTATATTGTCTCACAGGGCACTTCTATATTGTCTCACAGGGCACTTCTATAATGTCTCACAGGGCACTGCTATAATGTCTCACAGGACACTTCTATAATGTCTCACAGGGCACTTCTATAATGTCTCACAGGGCACTTCCATAATGTCTCACAGGGCACTTCTATAATGTTTCACAGGGCACTTCTATAATGTTTCACACAGAGCTGCTATAATGTCTCACACAGCACTGCTATAATGTCTCACACGGCACTGCTATAATGTCTCACAGGGCACTGCTATAATGTCTCGGACAGAGCTGCTATAATGTCTCACAGGGCACTGCTATAATGTCTCGGACAGAGCTGCTATAATGTCTCACAGGGCACTGCTATAATGATTCACAGGGCACTGCTATAATGTCTCACACAGCACTGCTATAATGTCTCACACAGAGCTGCTATAATGTCTCACACAGAGCTGCTATAATGTCTCACAGCGCACTGCTATGATGTCTAACAGGGCACTGCTATAATGTCTCACAGGGCACTGCTATAATGTCTCACAGGGCACTGCTATAATGTCTCACAGGGCACTGCGATAATGTCTCACACAGCACTGCTATAATGTCTCACACAGCACTGCTATAATGTCTCACACGGAACTGCTATAATGTCTCACAGGGCACTTCTATAATGTCTCACAGGGCACTGCTATAATGTTTCACAGGGCACTGCTATAATGTCTCACAGGGCACTGCTATAATGTCTCACAGGGCAATGCTATAATGTCTCACACAGAGCTGCTATAATGTCTCACAGAGCACTTCTATAATGTCTCACAGGGCACTGCTATAATGTTTCACAGGGCACTGCTATAATGTCTCACAGGGCACTGCTATAATGTCTCACAGGGCACTTCTATAATGTCTTACAGGGCACGGCTATAATGTCTCACAGGGCATTGCTATAATGTCTCACACAGCACTGCTATAATGTTTCACACAGCACTGCTATAATGTCTCACATGGCACTGATATAACGTCTCACAGGGCACTTCTATACTGTCTCACACAGAGCTACTATAATGTTCCACAGGGCACTGCTATAATGTCTCACAGGGCACTTCTATAATGTCTCACAGGGCACTGCTATAATGTCCCACAGGGCACTGCTATAATGTTTCACATAGAGATGCTATAATGTCTCACACAGCACAGCTATAATGTCTCACAAGGCACTACTATAATGTCTCACAGGGCACTGCTATAATGTCTCACAGGGCACTTCTATAATATCCCACATGGTACTGCTATAATGTTTCACATAGAGCTGCTATAATGTCTCACACAGAGCTGCTATAATGTCTCACACAGAGCTGCTATAATGTCTCACAGGGCACTGCTATAATGTCTCACAGGGCACTGCTATAATGTCTCACACAGCACTGCTATAATGTCTCACAGGGCACTGCTATAATGTCTCACACAGCACTGCTATAATGTCTCACACAGCACTGCTATAATGTCTCACACTGCACTGTTATAATGTCTCACACAGCGCTGCTATAATGTCACACAATGCGCTGTTCTAATCAAGCCCAAATGGAATGGGGGAACTGATAACAGGGGCCGTATTATGCATTTTCATTGTGTGAGACTGGCGCACGTATTAAAAGGTGCTCCCAGTGCAAACAATGAAAATGCACCCTATTACTGTAAATGTGCTGACCCCAGAGCAGCCACAAACTCGTGCTGCCCTGGGGGCAGCTGATTCATGTGGAAATTATTGAGCGTGTGTTTGCGGCTTCTCTGTGTTTTCACAGTGCAGGTGGCAGCCACCTGCATTTTTACAGGGGAATAGAGATCCCTCTTGCAGGCGGGTGCAGTCAGTGACTGCACCGCCTGCAAGGGGATGTCTCGGGGGTCCATAGGACCCCCTTTCCTTCCTCCAGATGGTGCACTGTGAGTGCGCCCCCTGAGAGCGTCTTTGCCTCTGCGTCCGTGCCTGTAATATGGTGTAGACGCAGAGGCAAATGATTTCCCTAATTTGCATAGGGCACTCCCCAATGCAAATGAGAGGACACCCACTGAAGGCAGCACTGGCGCTATTGGTACTACTGACAGGGACGCACAAGCGTTTCCACGCCCTTCTGTAATACTAAAGTGCCAGAGGGGCGCAAAAGGCCTGTGCCAATGCCCGTTGCGCACCCAGGGCAGTTACTGTAATAAGGCCTCATGTGTATTAAAATGTGGATCAAAAAAAATAAAAAATACTCTGAGCTGAAGAAAACATAGTTTTACCTCTGGGGTCTCTTGGCCAACTTAGAACCCATGCATATTTTCTGATTGTGCACCCCTTAGATGGGGTATCGAGACGTCACTAACAGGTGTCCTTGGGGTGGTTAGTAGAAGCCCAGCGTTGATTGGGACATCCAGTACCGGGTCATATCCTGGCTGTTAACACTTCCTGAGTCTCCTCTGAGCAGTGCCAACCTTTCAGGCATTTATGTATTGAAAAGCTATGCTCCAGCTTGGGTACTCAGAAGCGGTAGTAGCAGTGGCGGGCACTTATTGTCCTCACACTGACACATTGTGTGATCTCAGGCCTGGTACAGACCCCTTGAGACGGAGAGACAGGAGCAGGCTATCGGTTAATGCACTAAATAGTCAGAATGTGCTCTATTCTATCACGAAATGCGAGCTCACTACTGTTGAAACGACAGATTTTCCACAAAAAGAGAACGTGCTGCAGAGCCTTCGCTAGAATCGCACCGAAGGTATGGAACTCCTTGCCACCAGAGGTCTGCGGAATCTCATCCTCCTCCTCCTTCATATGGAAGTGAAAACTCTTCGAATTAACAAGTTTACGCCCTAAGACCTACGCTGTATTGATAACACACAATGTACTTTTGTCTACTTACCTGCCTACAATTCTGGTCAACTGTTTGATTAACTCACTGATGATCCGCTATAGATATCATTTTGCTATGTTCCATTCACATATGTCACAAGTTTCTATTTCATCAACTATATCCTGTATTCATCTAATGTAAAGTGCTCTGATACACTCTAGGGTCATGTTCACGGTATACAAAACTTTATAAATAAAAGGATCTCAGTGCTAGAAATAATATTGACTGCCATGGGTGGGGAGATACCATGGGGCCTGCAGGAGCAGCTGCAGTTTGTGTTGGGTCACACCCTTGGTTTCCAGTGCTCAGACACCAAGGCAGCGTCGGGAGCAGCCTCAGTTTGTGTTGGGTCCCCATCCTTGGTTTCCAGCGCTCAGACCCCATGGCAGCGGCTGGAGCAGCCTCAGTTTGTGTTGGACCCCCACTTCCCACCCTTGGTTTCCAGTGCTTAGACACAATGGAGGTGTGGGATCATCCTCAGTTTGTGTTGGGTCACCACCCTTGCTTTCCCGCACTCTGACACTTTTGGGGAGGCGGGAGCAGCCTCAGTCTGTGTTAGGTCCCCACCTTTGGTTTCCAGCACTCGGACACCTTTGGGGTGGCGGGATCAGCCTCAGTTTGTACTGGGTCACCACTCTTTGTTTCCAGCACACGGACACCTTTGGAGCGGCAGGAGCAGTCTCAGTCTGTGTTGTGTCCCCACCCTTGGTTTACAGCACTCGGACACCTTTGGGGCGGTGGGAACAGCCTCAGTCTGTGTTGGGTCCCCATTCTTGGTTTCCAGCACTCGGACACCTTTGGGGCAGCGGGAGCATCCTCAGTCTGTATTAGGTCCCATCCTTGGTTTCCAGCACTCGGACACCTTTGGGGCAGCGGGAGCAGCCTCAGTCTGTGTTGGGTCCCCACCCTTGGTTTCCAGCACTCGCACACCTTTGGGGCAGTGGGAGCAGCATCAGTCTGTGTTAGGTCCCATCCTGGGTTTCCAGCACTCGGACACCTTTGGGGCGGTGGGAACAGCCTCAGTCTGTGTTGGGTCCCCACCCTTGGTTTCCAGCACTCGGACACCTTTGGGGCAGCGGGAGCATCCTCAGTCTGTATTAGGTCCCATCCTTGGTTTCCAGTGCTCAGACTTGTGGTTTCCTGGTTGTGATGGAATGCCGACCAGTGCACATGTAGTGGCCCTACACTCAGCTGACATCTGGAGTAGCCTGGCCTCTAGCACCCAGATTTTGACCCGGCTTTCTGTTCCATCTGTGCTCCAGCCATGGCACTGACTGATTCCTCTAAACACAGGGAGGTGTCATCTGGCAAGTGTCAGGCAGCAATGGGGCTCAACCAGCTGCTAGACGGGTGAGAAGTCGGCTAGACTCTCTCCCTGTGCCCTTCCCCCCTTGTCATTTACATGCCATGTTCCTAGTGGGCTTGGAGCTAGCTGAAGAGGTGGCAGTAGCTTGCGGAAGGGAATTTTGCTTATCCCCCACCACACTCTCTGCACCTTCACAGTCCTGGTGATCTCCACTCTGTGATTACCAAGTTTGATTTACTCTGTGACCCTGAATACATACTGTCAGTGGCAAAACGGGTTTATAGCTGCGAAAAGTGGGCATATTGCTACTTCTATATAAACTTTTTAGCTATCACGTATGAGCTAGCATCCTGTTCTCCCACGCAGCTGACCAGTAGCCAATAGGACTGATGATCGGATGTAGCGGATTGTGGTAGTAGACGGTGAAGCCCCTCTGGCTGCGAGCACAAGAGGTTGGTGGGATGTGATGCTGTCTGGTAGCCGCCCTGGTGTGGGTCAATGGGGCAGGCCTCCCTGACAAGCTCCATTTCAACTTCCTTGTCATGTCAGTCCATTGGTTGCGCTTCTCCTATCTCACTAAGATGCTCAGTCCAGAGGTGGTGACTTTGGGATTCATGAAAACAGAAAGAAGATGGACAAATGGTTGGTAACCATCTAAGCACTGGCTGTAGACGCATGTTGTAAGTTCCTGGAGCTTTCAGCCATGAGATCACACTGCACTACACCTCACACCCCTCAACTACTCTCGACTTACCATGCAAGGCTGGACCTGGCACTAATAGATCTCCAACCTTCACAGGAAGGGGTGAAGAATAAACGGAAAAGCAGCAAATTATTGTCCTTCAGTGGTCTCTGGATCAATATCATCTTTACCAGAACTGCTCCATCCACCCTTCTGCAGTTAGGAGAGGCGCTGAAGACGCACCTCTTCAGACAACACCCTACCTTCACACATCACCCGTGAAGATTCTGCTTCATTGTAAACCATCCTCAATCACGTCTCAGGGCTCCCGCCCTTTTCCAGTGCTCCATTCACCCTTCTGCAATTCGGAGAAACCGGTCCTAGGATGCTTGTTTATGGTCCAGGGAGGACCTGGCAGTTCGGGCTAGACTGTTCCCATGAGGCACAGGGTCAAGACTGATTTGCGTATGGCTGGGTCTGAAATGGGGTGGCATGGGGAGCAAAAGAGCAATGGATTTAACTCAGATCTCTTGACTGGGGGTGAATTTTTTAATTTTTCTGCCTTCCATCCATCATTTGTGTGTCTTTTGCTCATATGCCATTGTCCCAGTATCAGTGTCTGTGCCCCCATCGGTGTTCCATAGTCACTGTTCCTAAGTCAGTAGCCCCTTGTCAGTTTTGGTGCTACCGTGTCAGTGTCCCAGTGTCAGTGCCTTAGCATCTGTGTCCTAGTGTCAGGGCCCTTGCGTCAGTGTTGACATGTTATTGCTGGTGCTCCATTGTCAGTGTCCAGTGAGTCAGTGTCCTAGAGTCAATGTTTTCAACCCATGTCAGTGTTCCAGTTTCAGTATACCTATGCCAACCTGCCCTTGTCGGTGTCGGCTCCCCTCTGTCAGTGTTCGGGTATCAGTCTGACTGTCTCCTTGATAGTGTTCTTGTGTCATAGCCCCAGTGTCAGGATCCATGTCAGCGCACTAGTCTCTCGCCCTCCTAGTCAACGCTCTGTCATGTCACCATTCTGGTATTATGTCCTAGGGTCACTATCCTGGTGTCAGTGTGCTTGGGTCCTAGTGTCTCTGTATCAGTGCCTCAGTGGAACGCCCCCATGCCAGTGTCCCAGCATTCTTGTCTGTGCCCCAAGTCTGCGTAACAGGGCCACTGGTTCCGTGTCAGTATTGGCCCCCTGGGCCAGATGCCTAGTGTCTGTGCTGATCTGCCTTTGGCATGACCCCACTGACTGCGTCCATTAGCCGTTGCCCCTGCTGTTGGGAAATATTGCTTGCGCTCCCCCACCCCACACACACACTACCCAGCTGAGAGTACCTTCCCCCACGCCTCGGAAAACACTGTCCCCTTCACACACAAATCTGCTGTCGGTCTTGCTCCGCCCCCACACCACCGCTGCTTGGAGAACACTTAGCACACGCTGCTGGTGAGATATGTGCCCAAGCTCTCTCTCTACACAATTCTGGCAAAGCACACTGTTATATTCTTGAGAATCCTGGTGCTCACACAATGTCATTTTTTGCTCGACATTAGCTGTGTCCGGTGGAATGCTGCCCATTGCGTTGAGATATAGAGCAAGATGTTGGATGAGCACCGCTCGCCCCCCCGCCCATAAACACATTGTAGATGGACATTACCACCCCCTACGCCCCACACCCGCCGTTACAAACCTTGGGGCATATCAACAAGGGCTTTATCTCTGCTTTTTTGGCTTTAAAAGCCAAAAAAGCTGAGATAAAACTAGCGTCCTATCAGCAACAGGGTGCTAACACACAAATTTGCATGTTAGCACCCTTTTACTCTACGCTTCCCCTTGCATCTCTAATGAGATGCAAAGGGGGCGTTCCAGAGTAAAATAAAAGGAGAAATGTCGCTAAGTGATATTTCTCCTATTATCAAGGATATCGCTAACCCTGTTAGCGATAAAAAAAGCAGCGCTAACCGCGGTTAACGCTGCTTTTTTACGTCTGATATTTTTCTGACTTAGCCATGATATCCTATGTAAGGTGGATATCATGGCTAAGTATGTCTATCCCTATCAGCAAACTATCACCAAACCTTGTGGGATTATCGCTGTATTTCCAGCGATAATGTCACAATTGCCAGCTTGCGCTCAGAATTTTATCACTTTGGAGATAAGCGTTGCTGATAGCACGCTATCTCCGCGATAAAATTCAGAGTTGGCCAGCGATAATTATCCTTAAGCTAAGAGCGCTGAGCGATAATTATCGCCGGCCCTCGCTGATATGCCCCTTTTTTTAATCTTAGTTTTTTGTGTTGTATTGCTTTCGGATACATTGCACAAGGTAGTATGCGACCCTCAATTTTCTGATAAGATGGAATACCTCAAAACAGGGTTCTTGTAATGAATCGATGCACGTGGTAAGTAAACGCTGTCTATCCATGGAGGCATGAGGAATGAGTTAACCTGGGTTTAAGATCTTCGGGACATATCAACAAAGGCCTTATCTCCGCTTTTTTGGCTTTAAAAGCCAAAGAAGCGGAGATAAAACTATCGCCCTATTTACAAGTGGGTGCTAACATGCAGTAGCGCATGTTAGCACCCGTTTTCCAGACGCCTCGCTTTGCATCTCTAATGCATTTCATTTACTTCGCCATTACTTGATTAATGCTTCACGAAAGGAAAAAAAACCAAAAACATTTTTAATGCCAATAGCTCAAAACAATGTCATTGCGAGACCTATTGCATTGTAAATGCTTGTTTATTTTCTGTAACCTGTTTTGGAACCGAAGGAAAGCACATTTGTTTATTCAAAATGCAGACGTCAATGGTGCTCATTGCTCTCTTTCTGGATTTACAAGCCAGACCGAAAGAGTCAGCAGATTAAAAGGACCCCGTCCAGGAGCAGTCCACCCCATAGCTCCCAGACAGGAGTGTGGTTTATTGACACATCCCAGCCCTCCAGGCCTTAACATGGGGACCCTCCTACAGAGTTTTGGGCTGCTCACTCTTAGGGCTAGGTGGAGGCCACAGCTGTTTTTTTCAGTTTTATCTAGCACGATCTTGACACGAAGATGTCAGAGTGCTTTACATGCGCACCAGTTGCATTACAGATAGGCACATTATTGTGTTAGGCACGGGTAGATGACGTGATTTGCCCAGAATCACAGGATGCTTGAGCGTCTCCGCCGAGACTCGAGCCTGCTTCCCCAGCTCCAAGGGAGGCCACTCTGAGAGAGCTTTTACGCAAGACCTATTGCATTGCAAATGGATGGATGATAAGGCACGAACAACAGGAGTGGGGGGGGGGCCAGAGAAGGCACAGACTGCGGGAGGGGGAGGCACTGGAAAAAAATAGTGCTCACACTATAAATAAAACATACTGTGCAACACTCGAAGTAAGAGTGCCAATAGCCATGGAAGGATACAAATGACCACATGCCTGTCATAAGGAGGGACTAACAAGCCTAAAACCAATAGGAAGGCAGCATTTAGGAACTAAGCCAATAAAAAAGATGGGTGGAGAATGGGCGGAGCTTCCACGAGTTTCCACTCCATGCTGAATACTGCATGCCTCGCAAAGCGAGCAGATCATGTGTGCTGCAAAGCTAGGCTCGACCTAAACAATTGTGAATCATGTTTTCTGGAGAGAGAGACCTGGTTGAAAAAAGAGGAATTTGATAAGTAAAGCGTACATTTCTTTATGTAGCGTTATCATTATCCCCCATCTTAAGCAATTTTTTGTCATTTACCTCGCAGGGGCGGTGTCACTGATCATTTGAAAATGAAGGAAATGATTTGAAGTTTGTTTCACAACACATTGCAGGTCTTTAATTGTAGGGTGAATACTAACCATATTCAGAGGCGTATACGTAAGTGCTTCAACGCCTCATCTGAGGTAAGAAGAGCTATAATCAAGGCAATTACAACACAGGTGAAGGAAACATTAAGATGATCTAGATTTTGTTTTCAAAAGAAGCTCTAGGTCTTGACCTGTGAGCCCTGTCAGCTGCTGATTGCCCCTGGGACGTGCAGGGAGGCAACAATTATTCTGACGACTCCCAGTCCTGCCAGTGCCCCCTCCCTGTGGTTTCCGCTCTGCTGGAAAAGGCAGCTTCTCCCCACCCTCAGCAGAGCGGATTGGGTGGCATAGAGGTGGAGGAGACCCTTTGTTGTTTTGCGGGATCTATACCGCATTAAGGGACTGATTACGAGTTTAGCGGCCAGGGGTTACTCCGTCACAAATGTTACGGATATCCTGACCGCCAAATGACAATTCATTATATCCTATCGAACTGTTAATATGGCTGACAGGATATCCGCCACGGAGTACCCCATCCGCCAAGATCGTAATCAGGCCCTAAGTGTCTTAATGACAAAAAAATGTTAAGGAGGTTTTCGGCTTCAATGCTCTTTACAAATGACATTTTCCTTAAGTTTCACTACTAGTTTACTGCACTCCTACTAAGTGCTGACGGTTACATTATCTCAAAATAAACTCCTCCCTTCTGTCGAATGAATGTATGAGTGAGTGTGCTGAAGAAGAGACAGAAAGAAATGTGCTTTGTGTTTTCCATAACAACCAAAAGTAAATTGAATTTTTCTTTTTTTATTGAGCCTAGTCGGAGGAAACAAAAACTTGCATATAAATATGTACATTTTCTGAAAGTCCATCCATACCAATAGTTTGAATATTTACTAGATGATATCCTGAATTCGAGTAAAGAGTGTACTAAAGAAATAACTTCCATCTATTAAATATTAGTGCAAGAGTACGTTGTATAGACATCATTCGATTACATAAACCACATTCCTATTAATTAAAGTGCTAATAAATTGGAAAGTGCTGTAGACTACCTACTTAAAAACTATCACCCTCTAAAAATATTTATCACATGAGTAAAAAGTGAGTAATAACACAATTAGGAAAGTACCAGCACCTTTTACGCCTCCTAGCCTATATTATACCTGACAATTTCTGGAATTTAAACTACGGAGCACCTCACAGGGTAACTTCCTTCTTATTGATCAATGTGCAAGAGTGCTTTACAGTTACATTGTTCAATTACATAAATCCTTTGCAAACAAAGCATGGCCTACTGTCTAGTCTACATAGTCAACAGGTGGTTACAAAATGAGAGGATCCAGAGATCAGTGCTGTGTAGTGATTTATTGTTATTGACAGGTTAAAGGCTTTGGGTCAGTGCCTTAGCGGAGAGGGAGAGCGATCTCAGGTGCAGTCATATGGCACAATAGATAGAGGATAAAGGGATGGGGGTAAGGTGGGCAATTACTTTGACAGGGGTTTTTTGGGTGGGTGTCAGGATTGGGGTTTGGAGGGGTAAGCAAAAGCAAAAAATAAGTCCTCCAAGAGTTAGCGAAAAGGGGCAGGTCTTTGAAATTTCTGTTTTTTTGTTTTCTTTACATAATGGAGAAAACATTTAAGGTAGTTAATTGTAATGCCAAAGGCTTGTTGAACAAACACAAATTTGGTGCTGTACCGAGTTGGTGGTCTATGCTCGGGGCAGAAGTGATCTTCTTTCAGGAGACACATTTGAAGTCCAATTACCCGAATTTAGCCATTTCCAGAGGGTTTATCCATGCATATTTTTCATCCTCATGGGGTTGCGATGAGGGGAGTGGTGATCTACTTATCGAATAAGGTAAATTGGCATGTTTTAGATGTGAATAGGGATGATAAAGGAAGAGGGATTTGGGTTAATTGTGTGAACTTCATTAATTACTATGGCCCGATCGCAGATGAGCTGGAATCCCTAAAACAACTGGACAAGCTTGCTATGGAGGCAGAAGGATTTCTAATTCTCAGGGGTGATTTCAATTATATTGAGGATCTAAAATTGGATGCTTCGAATAGGGCGAAGAAGCAACTAAAGCCTAAGACAGAGCGGATACTTGCAAGCCTCAAACAGGGTTTTGCGTTAATCGGTCCCTGAGGCTTCGATCATCCAGATCACTTGCATTTACCTGTTTCTCGCGTCAATTCAATATTGCATCACAATTAGATTTGTTTTGTTAACGCAAACTATTGATAGAGGAGCAGCTGTTATCTGGGCAAATGCTTCTTTTTCCGACCATGCTATAGTATCTGTTGAAATCAAATTAGACATCCAGCAGACAGGGAGAGGTAGGTGGCAATTTGATAAGACACAGGTTTTTAAAACGAGAATTTTTATTAAGGAATTCTTCCAGATTAATCAAAACTCGGCATAGGCTTTATTGTTTGGGAGGACTTCAAAGCCACTTTTTGGGAACAGGAAATAGCCTAGAAATCTAATTTAAGTAAGGCATTAGCTAGGAGAATACAGGAGCTGCAATCAGCCATTGATGCAAGCACAATCGCTGTAGGTACTTTAGATGGTAGTTTGGGTGAACATCTAAGAAAGCAAAAAAAATGATTAGCTTGTTAGAGACTACTTTTTGGGCTGAGGGGATCTGAAATCGTAGGACTTATCAACAGCAAATCTATGAAGAAAGCCAGCAGATTGGTAAATTCCTTGCCGGGTCAACTAAGGTTAGACAGAATAGTGATATCATTAGCAAGATTTGGAGTTCAGCTACTAAGATCCAAGCGGCAAACAGTGAGGAGATTGCAGAGGTCTTTCTGCAGCATTACGAGGACCTCTGTGAGAGAGCCGATTATGTCCCCTCTTCAAGGCTTGATCAATACTTTAGTTCACTCAAACTGCCCAATTTGACGGAGGTACAAAAGGGCACTCTTTTAGACAAAATAGCTGCTTCCGAAGTAGAACAATCATTAAAAGAAATGGCTAGTGCAAAATACTGTAGCAATGACAGTAGTCGAACTGAAGTATTTAGGGAATTTGCAAGGAAGCTGCCCCCCTTTTTAACAGATTTATTTAATCAAATTAGGGAGGCAACTGATATTCCAAAGTCTGTTAAAGAATCAATCATCTCCAGTTTTCTTAAGAGGGACGAATTTTCTATGAATGTCAATTCCTATAGACCAATAGCCTTTCAAATTTGGAATTATAAATTATTTTCTAAAACATTGGCTGCTCGATTAACCCCACTTGCACAAACAATGATCTGTAAAGATCAAAATGGCTTTTAGCCAAGTAGATCAATTGCTGCAAATACCATTTTTTTGATTCAAGCCATAGTTTTTTTTTGTCAAGCTATAAATTGAATGCGGCTAAATTGATAACCAACTCCAAAAAGGCCTTTGACTTAGTGAATTGGGAGGCCTTATTTTTTTATGTTGGTGAAATTTGGATTCCCTGGTCAATTTTTAAGCATGCTTGAAAATATGCATCAGAACTCTGAAGCCAGGATTATGATTATTTCAAAAGAAATTGACAATTAAAAGAGGCACCGTCTGGGTTGCCCAATGTACCCATTTCTTTTACTTTTTTTATCGAGCCCTTGGCGGTGAGGCTCTGTAATAAGGGCTCTGTCATCGCACCATTAGTGGAAATAGCAAAAATTAAGCTTTTCGTCAAAAACATCATTTTGCATTTAAAAGCCAAAAGGGCTAATATCCAAGGTATTATGAATGACATTTCAGAGTATACAACTAATCAATCAAAGACCGAGCTTCTACTGTTTAATGTGACAGTCAATGATCTTCCTAAAGATCTTCAACAACAGTTTGTTTCCCAGCATTTAATTCGCTACTTGGGAATTTTTGAAATGGGTAGTTTTTGGGAGCTATTTCACCTTAATTATAATAGCATCATTAAAAAAGTTCAAATGCTATTGAACAGAATGTCAATTTTACCATTGTGTTTATTTCTTTTTATGAATGTCTCTATAAAAATCAATAGTTCATATTTCAAGGAATTAGATTCACTCTTAAGGACATTCATTTGAAGTAAATCTGATTTCAGAAGGGATAGTATAGTGCTCCCTGTCCTGAACAGTCTTGTTGGTATGAGACAACCAAGGGGGACGTTTATCTTTTAGTTTTGAGTAACCTTTCTTTATTTTGACGCACAAATGTAAGAGAAGAGATACCAGGGATTCTGATTTTTACAGGAGTGCCCCTGGGAGCACTGTGCTAGAGCACACCGGCACCTGGAAGCGAGTGAGCCGCCTTTCGTGAGCAGAAGCAGCGCTGCCGGGTGCCCGGCGGAGGCACAAGAAGAAATTTGTGCATCGACCCCCTAACAAAACCATCAAGCCAGGCCTCAAAGCAGGGGCGAGAGCAAGAAAAGACATCCATTCCAATGGAGAGATGAGTGTAAAATGAAAACAGAGTCCCCTCAATAATATAGGGGAAGAGTACAGCTCATCCACTCAGAACACTGTGTGACTAAAGGTCTCGAAGACAAGGCATCAAACCAAAAGCAGACATCTGAGCTAGACAACAACACCATCCAATCACGAGCAAGGGGCTTACCCAAAGCCCACTCTAAATATATTCTAGGTATTGGATACAATAGGTCTGTCTGCATCTGACGCTCTCTTTAGCGAGACCTAGTGATCCAAAGGAGACATGTTGATCAGCGTAGACGCTCCTGTAATCTAGAACACCAAAGGCCGTCCAATGAGGTGCACCCACATAGGTCCTCTTTGCAGAAACAGTGAAATAAACGAACATAACCAAATAATAATGAGTCAGGCCGCCAGGAACCTTTGTTATTCACTAGGCTAGAAACCTTTGTTATCCACTAGGCTCGGAACCTTTGCTATTCACTAAACTGGACTGCTAATTCAGATTTTATCCTGTCTCCAGAGCATTTAGACAATCATTTTTACCTGAAAGCTGGAAACGTGTGAATGTGGTTACACATTAAGTGGCTTTGTAACACACTGAGAACATCTCTGTGCTGAAACATGCTTCATAAAATACATCAACTTATATGTTTGTTTATATTTTTTTATTAAGGTTTTGGCAAACATTGTTAAAGGATAGCAGATAAAGAGAGCAGGTGTTGCATACATTCAATTTCCTGCAAGAATGTAGGTAACCCGATTTTTTA
This sequence comes from Triturus cristatus, assembly GCF_964204655.1. Classification (NCBI taxonomy): domain Eukaryota; kingdom Metazoa; phylum Chordata; class Amphibia; order Caudata; family Salamandridae; genus Triturus; species Triturus cristatus. Next base: position 48,930,675 of record NC_140589.1, read on the forward strand.
AATATGGGCATTGACACAGAATCAGTTAAAATAATTTAACAGAAAGAAAGCACGAAGCATGTCCCCACCACTTGTACCAAGTAACACGTCACCTCACACGTATAATGTATAGTTATCAGTGCTCCACCGCCTTCTCATGTCAGCTGTAACGTATACCCACTATTTATTTAACGTAGCTTCCAAATCAGTGGTAACGTTCTCTCTCTAGGTGGACCCGATATATCTTTGGATCCAGCCCTATTTAGCTACAGTGTTGTGTATATTACTGCGTCTTTGTGAATGTGGCGTTGTCTTTCAGTCGTCCTGGCCCCGCATCCATATTCAGACCACCCTAGGTTTTTCCAGCACTATCAGTAATGCATCCCGTCCTCTACCACAGAAGGGTATTTTCCATGTACCAAAGCATGCGGTGTCCATCTTCCCTACAGGAATTATCTATTTTACTATGCCTGGAAACATACTTTTTGGGGGTAAAACAATATTTGTATGTTTCCACCCTAAAAATGAATATGTTAAAAGCTGTTAGTGAAATGAGAATGAGAAGAGACAACCCGACACAGACATAGCCGACCCACCTGAGGGTCCCAGACCCAACTCCCAAGCCAAGAATACATTTGTGGGCCAAGAACTCAGAAACATTATGATATTATCGCTTCAAAATCATTTTTTTAGTTCGCGGAAGCCTTTCAGCATAGTACATCAGATTAAAGCACTGCATAGACAGACGTTTATTAAAAGTGATCATTTTTAAACATGAACTTCAAAACATTAATGGCACGCCCCGATGAGAATGCCATAAGTGAATTAAGAGTCAAGCCAGTAGTGACGTAAACCCAAAACGTGACCAGATTCTTATCATAAATGAAACTCAAACTCAATGTTTAAAGGTGTGCTCATATGTGATATTAAAAATAATGGAGGCTCTGTGGAATCAGATATTTGAGTGGGATCACACCATTTGGACAAGTAGGGAAGTCAGTATTGATTCCATGTGATGCATAGCTCGGTCTCCCTCTCTCTACATCAAAGGTCACTGGTTTGTCAATTATTCTTGGAACACCACCAAGAAAACTGACACAGACATAGCAGACACCACTCGGTGCCCCCAGACCCAACTGCCAAGCCAAGACTGCATTTATTTGAAGGGGTGATACACCCGATCGCACAGACATCAAGAGTGGGATACAAATAAAGGGGCAGCTTACAAAATAAAATGTAATGCATTTTGAATTCAGGCAAGAACAGTTACAGCTGCGCATGATTACAAACATCTTTTATGGGTTTTCCCCATGACCTGCCTAGTTTAATCCTACTCATTTCAGATTTTTGTTGGATCAAAGTTTGGGACATTAAATGTTCAAACATAAATCGCATAGCTATTTTTCGTCAATATCTTAAATTGAAGTAGTCCTATAATTTTAGGAACATAATACTCTGCATTAAACCTTTGACAGTCATAGTAGCTTACAGTCGTACTTATTCGTGCTTTTGATGTGTGCATGAGATGAATTAATGCAGTTGAATATTTTTCTTATGCTTTCTGCACTGATCATCTGGGGAACTGATTTGAAGAGCTCAATGCAATTTGCACAGTTCAATACTGTGAGCTCTATTGACCCTAGAGAACTTGTTAGACTAAAAAACACACCATCGAGCAGAGAGGATGGGTTTTAGTCTGTGTGCATCTAAGCCAATTTTCTGCCATTCTTTGAGATGGAATAGTGCAGAATAATACTAGAAAATATTACTCTGAGCTCAGTGTTTTCATTTCAAAAGACACAATGTAATTTTTCCAATCAAAAAGGCAGAATGGGAAAGAATAAACATGCATTTTCCATGTACTTATGTAATACGAAAAATTTGCTTTTAAAATACATAAATACACCTCATTGTGTACCTCGATGCACCTATTCATGCCCAGCTCTATTACTCCCAAATATCTTATCAGCCCTGCCTGACAATTTCTATTTACCTAATATTAATCAGCCACAGGGGGAAAAAGGTGGAGCTGTGGTGGCAATTGTAAGAAAAGCACCTTAGATTTGACAAACCCAATCTCGATTCCCACGGTGGACAATACTGAGATCAAACCTGTTTCCGCGACTTCTCCGAAGGTAATTGTTCTTATGTGCAGACCTCTGGGTCATATGTAGAACTGCCCCCAACTTTTGGCTGAGTCACTTTCCACACTAGCCGCTGACCATGCAAAAATCAGACTCCTTGGTGATTTCAATTACTGGGCGAATGAGGACATTGGTGGGCAAACGTCTCTAGACCTAATGGAGTCATTAACTAATCCTAATTTTGAACAACATGTATTTGAAACCAACTCACATTAAAGGTCATACTTTAGATCAGTTGTATTACTCTAGTCTAGTCTAACCTTAGTTAACCTTGCAGTTTCCCCTTGCATTCGGTCGGACCATTACTTGGTTAAATTTATCTTAAGAGTTCTCTTTTTGAAAGCCACACTCAGGCACTCTCTCCAGGAACTGGAAGGGTACAGATCCTAATCTACTCTCCAAACACACTGGCTCATACCCTACCTAATCCCACTGACAACCCGAATGACCATGAGGAAGCAATATCGGACTGGCTTAAGGTAGCCAGCGATATTCATGCCCCTCGCCTCAAATCTAAACCCTCTCATCGCCATGAAGCATCTAAATGGTTGTCGGAGGAGTTGAAATTGGTGAAACTTGTACTCCAGCAGGCAGAACGGAAATGGCGAAATACCTACCTGTCGGAAAGCAGGGAAGTCTTCACCCAATGTCTAAAAACATACAAAAAACGAATTTATATTAAAAATCTACTTACTTTAAAAAAAAAAAAATGAAATCTGAAAACAAAGCAAGACCATCTTCGACACGGTCAGAGAACTTTCCAATCCAGACAGAATACCTTTACCTGCAGCTCCCACACAAAGTCTACGCAAAGACTTGTGCTAATTTTTATTGAGGAAATTAAAGTAATAACCAGCACACCTATGTTTGTTGCTTCTCCAGAAGATAGAAACCCATTGACATTCGCTGCTTTTCTGGCCATTAACAAAAAGCGCTTTACAGAGCTGATGGAGATATTAAATTAGGCTCTCTTAATGATATCTGTCCCCCACATGTCCTTAAAATAGTTTTTCCCACTTTGATGAGATGGCCACCTCCCTGCTCAAGCAATCCTAAATGAGGGCAAGGTCCCCAAACATTTTAAGGACGCTGTCGTGCTCCCTCCCTTGAAAAAAGCCGGGTCTGTTGGCTCAGTGGACTAATGCATCCACTGCAAGGTCCTGTGTTCGACCGCATGGTCACAGGTTCAAATCCCGTGAGGTCCACTCAGCCTTTCATCCATTTGAGGTTGATAAAATGAGTACCATTGAGTTGGATAGCAATATAGATCTGTTATTAAGCGCCAAGATGCCCCGTTGCTGGGGTGAATGTGTGCTTTACAAATACACGTGTAATTATGTTAGGACCTGGCCATACTGAAAAACCAGAGACCGATCTCACCCCTTCCTTACCTAGCAAACGTCTAGAGACCCATGTTTCTCAACATCTATCCTCCTTTTTGGAGGAGTCTGGCTTCCTTGACACTCATCAGGCTGGTTTTTGCCACACCCATTCAACGGAGACAGTCATCCTCTCTGTAATGGATGATATGAGAAAAGAAGCAGATACTGGCACCACACAGGCACGGGTCTTTCTAGATCTCTCAGCTGCCTTTAACACGGTCGACCATGCTGTTGTGATCAACCGTGTCAGCTCTACATGCCTGCAGGGCACTGCCCTTGAATGGTTGGCCTCCTTTCTCAGAGACCGGGTTCAATCGGTCCACCTCCCCCCTTTTCGTTCAGCTAAGGTCCAACTAAATTGTGGAGTCCCCCAGGGATCCTCCCTTTCCCCCTCCTCTGTTGACTACATGCGCCCGCTGAGGCATTCCTTACAGAAGCAAAAGGTGCAAATATACAACTACTCTGATGATCTGCAGCTGATTTTCACCATTGAGAACACAACTGAATCTCAGGCTTCTTTCCAAAACACTATATTATATATTCTGGACTGAACGAATAGTCACCAGTTGAAGCTTAACTCTGACAAACTGAAATTGTTGTTACGAAGAACAAACTGCATCAATGGAATCCTTCATTTTGGCCCCCTGGGATGTGACCCCCCCATCACTCAAGAAAGCAGTGAACAGTCTGGGAGTTTTATCAATGAGGATCTATCCCTGAAACAGCAGAAAGGGGCTGTCTCGTCCTCTTGTTTTCTCCAATTTCGGAGAAAAAGGAAAATCAGGAGATCTTTGCGGTGGATGCGGTCAACCAAATGATTATTGCTTAGTGATGTCTCGGATTAACTATGCCATCGCTCTTTATCTGGGACTCCCAATCGGCTTAAACCACGTTGCAATTGGCTCCAAATCAGGCTGCTCAGTGGTTTTTTTGCCAAACAAGACATTGCTACAGCAAACCTCTGATGATGAGAAAGCTATATTGGCTTCCGTACCCCAGAGGACCATTTTTAAAACATCTTGTTGTTCCTTCTGCGCAAAAGCCCAGCTTTCAGTCCCTCGAGAATTCAGCGCCTTATTCCCACACACCTTCTCAGATCTGCTCAGCTGAATTTACCGACTGTTCCAAAAAGCATAAGGAAGAAGCTTGGAGGGGTCAGAGTCTCTGTGATAGAGCCCCACATCTGGAATACCCTTCCCCCTGACATTAGATCATCAGCCAACTATGTGTGCTTTTAACAAACTCTTGAAAACGTGGTTGTTCAGACAAGCTTATGGCCAATCTTGCTGCTGTCGTTGCTTCCTCTGCCTTAGCACCAAGAGACCTTATGGTGAACAGGCGCTCTATAAATTCCAGATAACATAACATAACTCCCCAGCTAGATTCATGCTACAAAAGTACCAGTGCATGCATGCATCCAGTCACAGACACAGCAAGAAAACCTGCACTTCCCTGAGAGATAGCTACTGAAAGAAAAGGGGACTTGCTGCCCACTGTCTCTCGTTGCCCGGCACTAACACCTTGGTGGGAGCATAAGCCCATGGCTACCAACTAATCTTAGCAAATACCTCACTCTGCAGCAGCCACTTGGGCCGCCATCCATCCTGGTGGGACCAAAAGTCCCAGGGTGCAACGGGAGGCAACACCATCTCCGCCCCCATTGCCACAGCTGCCAAAGGTGAGGGGGAGGAGTCTCCATCGCTCTATAAAGTGCAGCCTCCCTCACCGCGGCATGGGATGTGCGCGGGCCAAGGGTGGGCCTGTCCTTGCCCATCATTGCCAGGAAGAGGCAGGGCAGGGCCATCCCCCCTTTCACCTAACTGCCGGACTGGGCCGCACACCACTTACAAACCAAAAGGTACTGTGTTACATGACATTGTCTCTACCTGGGTCCATTGTCATATCTCTCTGCAGTCTTTGCATAGCGTTCTGGGACCTATCGTGAAAAAATTGACTTCAATCAAACGTTTAACTCTGTGTATCATGGGCAAAACACTCTAGGGGCCCACCGTAACGCATTGTCTTTTGTGTGACGCACCAATCCAACTGGGGCAACAAAATGGGCTAAAGGAAATCAATGGAGGGAGTGGGGGCGAGCAATGGCCCACATGGGGGGGTAGGGAAGGGGAAAAAAGTAAAAAGGTCACATAAACGCACCGCTAATAACTGTGTGATGGATAGGATAGACACCCTTATCCATGAGTGCGAAGACATTCTAGGCACAGAAACACCAACACCAAACCTTAGCACACAACCATTACCCCAAAGTTCCAGCACATTACACACGCCCACCATCCCCTTAAAGTTCTGCAAGCAGCCTAGGGAGGAAGCATTGAAGCACAGCAATGAGGCACCACAGGAACCCACTGAGATACAGACGATAGAGCTCTCCACTCAAGATACACTTTCCCAACCCCCAACCTCGCCACCTAAAACTAGTCAACCTGGCCTTCCTATTCTCTGCACGAATAGGTTTGCAGTCTTGGCAGACATTACTGATGCCTCTGTGGCTCAGATTACACTCCCATCGCCGCCAACCCAAATCGAGAGCAGCGAGGAGGTGGTCCCATCATTACAAGACCTCTACCAGCTCGTCGCTTCTCTCAGGCAGGATATTGGAGTCATGAGAGCCAAGATCAATGAGCTTGTTAACACGGTTAAAATCCTAACCCGAGCAACATCTAGCACAAACACAAGTAGCCCTCATGTCTTGCGGTCAAACAGCACCCACAGGCCCAGTGAACCTATCCTTCCACTCAGGATGAAAGAAACCAAACAGGTGGTAGATCAATTGAACTCCCCCGAATAACGCATAATAAAGAATCTTCATCTCCCATCACAGGACAGCCTGTGACCTTGAAATCTCATCCCCGGAATCCAGTTTGCCTGCAAGCCCCTGTACACTGTACCGCCCCTCCAAGTGCACCAACAACAACGTGCTCAATGGTTGCTAATCCTCTTAAGAGGAATCATCCACCGCAAACCTCTTATCCAGAAGTAAAAAAGGTTTTCATGGTCAACGTTCCAAAATGAGACGTTATGGCTGCCTATGAAAACGAGGATTCACTAATTAACAAGTCAATACACTGGATTCGTCACATTAGGGGATTTCGTTCACTCATTCGGGAGGACATTGTCAGGGCCAGGATATGCACGTTACGCACACAATCATTGGACCACATTGAGCTTACCCTGACTAACACGAACCTGGCAGAAAACCTTCTCTTACTTGAGTTTCGTACCTGCTCCCCTGACTCTTCAGCAATACAGCTTAAGCGATTTCCAGTAGAACCACCCTCAGAAAGATCAAGCGATAAGCATTTGACAGAGACTATAAGAGGCTCGTCTTAACTAGAATCTAACGATTGGCTACAAAATGAGACCCGGGTAGTGCAGCTGTTACAGGTCATTCCCTCAGCCATTGACCACATCTCTATAAATGACCCAATCCCTCCTCTTGAACCCACTACAGTTACAACTCAAGATCTAGCCCTTCCCCATCAGCTTAAAAAACATCTCCTGGAATGTCGCTGGCCTTAGTAGTAAACTACCACTACCCCATTGGAACGATCTAGTAGAGGGCTATGACATCTGCCCTTTCCAGGAAACGTGGAGCCTGGCTCCTCTATATAAATCGGGTTACAGCTGCTATCATATACCAGCCACCATCATAGGGAAGGGTCGCCCCTCGGGAGGGCTGATCGTTTGGGTTAACATTGCCCTTAACTGTAGAATTTCCAACCATCAAACCCAGACATTATGAGGCTTACAATTAAGGGCCCAAGAGGGGGGGAAATTATGGATTTGTTCAATGTCTATATAAGGGGAACAGCTGGGGGCAAAACCTCACCCACCATTACACTACTAGAACAAGGTTTTTCAAATTGTGTGTCCCATTCTAGAGTAGCAGTCGCGGGTGATTTTAACAGCACTTTTGAGCCTCTTAGCACAGAGGAAATATTAGGGATAGAGGAAGAAGATAGAAAATGGGGTGTTTCCCCACTAACCATACCCTTGCTCTCCAACTAAATGCACTCACCCTGGTATATGGTTTGAGGGCAGTGAACAGCAGGACCAAGTCAGATGCCCAGGGAGCCTTCACTTATAATAGAGCAACTTGCCCATCTCGTATTGACTACATCTTAGTAGACGTTAGGTTTTGGGGGCATGCTTTAGATATGGTGGTGGGGAACACATCTGACAGTGACCACAATCCTCTCTGTATGTCCATGAGGTCTCCACGGGCACTTCCTTGCCCTACATCAACCATCCACATGCACTCTGTGACTAAAGAGGTGATCTCCTCAAACTCTAGAAGAGCCCTAAAATGGCACAAGGTTGCCTTACAAGACGCAAAACTAGAGGCCATTAGACAAGTACTGAACAAAAACACCATCGAGCTACGAGAAGTAATAGCAGCTGGGCTTACTAATGCTCTCATTATACATACACGTACTATCGAACAGATTAGCACTCATTTTCAAGTGCCTAACAGGCCTATCAAGTCTGTAGTACACCCAAGGAGAGGGCAATCATGGTATACCAGAGTGCAGACTCAAGAGGAAGGCCTTTGTAGCAGCTATTAGAGCTGAGAATAGTCCAGCCATCAAAGCCACAAGGAAAGAACACAGAGAGGCCCCGCACCAAGCAAAGTTAGATTGGGATGAAACCAGTTGGCAAGATCTTAAAAACGTCAGTTTAGTAAGGGATACTAACCTCTTCTGGACAAGGTTAGATGGGAAATAAGGGGGAAGCAGACCAAATCTCCAACCACTTCCCATCTCAGGTCTGGCATGGCCATTTTGGTGAACTCTACTCTGGGTCTAATGATGTAAGGGCAATACGGCCATCTCCCATCTAATCTTGGGAATGGCGACAGTGAGCCATTCACACTGAACGAAGTTGAGTCTGCTATAAGTAGGATAGTGCCTGCTAAGGCCCCGGGACCCGATGGCCTCCCAGGGGACCTGTTCCTGGCAGACCGGGAAAAATGGTCCGAGTATGTCCTCCTTCTTATTAACTCCATCTCTAGAGGATGCCGAGTTCCAGAATCATGGAAGGGTGTGGAGGTAGTCCCAATCTATAAGAAGGGAGCTATAGAGGACCCTTCCAACTATAGGCCAATTTCCCTCATAGATGCAATACAGTGGATAGTTGGCAGGGTCGTATTGCAGAGAATTCAATCGTGGGCTGAGGAGGAGGATATCCTCACTCAATACCAGGCGGGATTCCGGACCATCACGGTAACGATGGACCAGGTCTTCAGGCTCCTCTTGATTTATTGGAAAGTGGTAGTGATTGGTTAAGGTAGTCTTTATCTCGCCTTTATTGACTTAAAAACTGCCTTCGACCTGGTCCCCAGGAACAGGTTATGGGAGACACTGCGAGACATGGGCATCCCTCCATTAATCCTTAACCTCTTAGTAAGGCTTCATGAGGGCAACTATGCTCAGATAAGAAAGGGGTCCCAAGGACAGCTTACGGAAAAGATTCCAGTAAACAGGGGAGTTCGGCAGGGCTGTGTTCTGGCACCCACCTTGTTCTCCTTATATGTGAACGGGGTGGTCAGCTTTCTGCGGGAAACACAAGCTGATGCCCCGGCTCTGGCAGGTAACAAGGTACCGACTCTCCTGTTTGCTGATGACACATTGCTGATCTCTAAGACCCCAGTAGGCCTGCAAAAACTCCTGAACAGGTTCCAACTTTTTTGTAACATCTGGGGGTTGGTCACGAATACATCTAAAAACAAAATTCATTACATTCAATCCCAATAAACGTTCAGGAATAACATCACTTTAGATGGGACACACCTAGAGAGAGTTACCACCTTCGATTACCTTAGGATACGTCTTTCAGAAAAAGCACAGTGGAGACCCTATCTCAATAAAATTCCCCTGAATCACAAACGCGCTGCCGGGGCACTGAGCAAAGGACATTGCTCATCATTTAGCAGACCTGTTGCCCCGGCACTCACTGTGTATGGAGCCAAGGCAGTTAGCTCGGCCCTGTATGGAGCCGAGCTATGGGGTTTTGACAATCTCGATGGGATTAGTAGGTCAGAATACAAGTTCTTTAGGGACCTGATCATGTTACCTCAGGGCGCCCCTCTAATGCCTTTGATATACGACCAAAGATCTGGCCAAACTTCGCCCACTGCTTTATTGGGCTCACCTTAGGAGTATCCCGGAACTTGCTAACTATGCAGAGGCATTCGCAGAAGTAATGAGCATGGATACCAACAAGGGGATTAAATGGATTTCCAATGTTAAAGCACTAATGATAACCCTTGGCCTTAAGGAATCCTGGGACACTCAAAATCCACCATGTAAGGTAGAACTCAAACGCATCTATTGGGACTGGATAGACACCAGAGACCTTAATAACCCAAACATGGGAAGGCTTCCGGAAGAATTCTTCCAGCACAAACAATCTAGAGGCCTCAAACCTTACTTGGACATAATTCAGATCCCAAGGGATAGGGCATTATATACCCAATTCAGATTTGGCTCACTTCCAGTCCACGAATTCACCACGAAGTGGCACCCCCCTCATCAGAATACTGAAGAATGCCCTTCCTGTGGGACTTAAAGAGAGTGTTGCACATCTTATGTTTGCTTACCCAGGGTATGCAAACGCTAGGTCTAGGTGGCTTGCGCCAATCTGCAAACAACTAGGAACTCTCGACCATCGAGTTGCCATACGCATATTAAAATCTGATCAGAGAACCCTTTTTGTTTGCGAAGTCGCCAAGTGAGCATGTACAGCAGAACTAATGGGGAGGACAAATGTAACCTGAAATGCTATACTCTGTCCCCGATACGGAACATCAAACACTCCACTTTTAATTCATGTTTTCTGTTTTTTATCACATTAATTAAAAATGAAATCTTCAAATTAGGAGGAAATAGCTTTATATTTTGATTGTTTTAAAATATTGTATTGCTATATTTTATCAATTTTAATAGACTGTATTTTTCTCCTTATTATATTGATGAATTGTGATGCTTTTATGATATTTATATTGAAATAAAGCTATAACAACAACAACAACATTAAAAGATATGCAAAATTGTGTTAATTTGCTTCCTGAATTTACACAAAATGCCAAGAAAATTATGCAGAATGATTGGTAAATTGTAGAAAATGCACTTGGGGTATCTCGAGTTAAATTAAAAGAAAGAGCATACTTTGTGTTCAAAAGCCACTCAAAATACCAGTAATATGACTGTGTGGACAGAAAATGACTTTTGTGGCATGTTATCAAACCATTCAAACCAGTTCTCAATATAAAACAAGCATTTGCAATGCAATAGGTCTCGCATTTACGCAAGTTTGAGCTATTGGCATTGTAAATAACAATGCCTTTTATTTATGTTTTACAAACAGACACAAAAATAAAAGGCATTATCATTTATAATGCCAATAGCTCAAACTCGCGTAATTACGAGACCTATTTCATTGCAAATGCTCAAGAGGAATACGTTTGTGTTTTGTGAGGCAGAAAAGAGGGGTTTTAGCAGACGTCCAGGGAGGCAAGAGGTAAAGTTTTCATACCATTTTCCACACCTTCACCCCTTTCATTGCCAACAAATCATCTCTTCATTGGCAATTGAATTGTGTGTATGCTGTGGTGTACAATGCTTCAGTGGTGTGTTAAACCAAATCAATCACTTGAGTTCAGTCTCATAAGCGCAATGCTAAAACACATTTTCCCCCTCTTTCACCTACTCTAGAAGTGTAGGGATAAGAAAGACATTTTAGGCAGTAGTTTTCTTGTTAAGGTAGACAGTAGGATGCTGTAACATACCACTCTCAGAGCTACATTGATACCCACTCTAAATCAGTTCCCTGGGTTATGGGGTTTGGCGAACTTTAGGGTTTTAGATCGGTGGAACCCCACTTTCAAAGACTGATGCGGGTCCCTGGACTAAAGTACAGAATCTTTACTATCGCCAAACTAACCAAAAACTATTCATACCCCCAAGGGGGAAAACTCTACAATGCCTTCACCACTGCATTTCATGGTGGGGTAAAAAAAGTGCATATATCCACTTCCACCATTAGCACAACCTTACTGTCGTTAGAGGCTCATCACTTTCATAAACAGAAAGCTGAACCACCCAGGTAATTATTTTTGTTAATGTAGCAAGGTGTTTCCCTTTTCAATCTGTTTATGTAGCGTTTTCTCCTCACATCCCCAATAATTTTTAAGGCTGGCTTGTAATTGCGACAGCAGCAACCATCAATACAGCTCTGAAGATGATCACTGGGCCACACACAATTACATTCCCCAAACTACTCATTACCTTAATCATGGAGGAGTTATCTCCGCCTGCGCGAATGACGAGCCGTGCAGATGGGGATAGATGGATTCTGCGCAGTCATTTTAAAGGCAAGCATTGCACAAAGCAAAATAAATTCAGTGGAGCATATCACCCTACAATAGGAGTGAAGGTATCACCGCCGCCGGCCCGATTCGGCGCGAAAACCGGAAGTCAGGCAGCGTCATGCCTGTCGTGGGGCGGGACTTCCGCCTTCCGCGGGAAGCCCGCGCGCACGGAGTGGCTGTCCGAGAGGAGAAGTGGTGACGCGGGGCTCCCATGCCTGAGGGAGAGCCCCGCGGTGGCGGTGGCGGCGGCGGCAGAAGTAATGAGAAGCCCTGGGTCGGAAGTGGCAGCAGAGGCCGCCGATGCAAGTGCGGGGCTCCCATGAGTGAGGGAAGCCCCGCGTGTTCCAGGTCATGTGAGGCGGAGATTAGACCAGGGGAGTCCTGAGACGGAGCCTGTAGCAGCCACAAAAGAGCCCGGTGAGTGGGGCTCAGTTGTAACGTGGGGGCTGGTGTGTGTGTTTGTTGTTCAACGATCTAGTACGCGTTCACTGGCTGGGGGTGGCTGTTTGGTGGCGCAGTTACTGCATGCAGCTGGCTTGCGTGGACGGAAGGGGGACTGGAGATGTGCACACGTGCGAGTTGGTGTACGTGCGCGTACACCAACTCAAATCCGCCAAAAGCCTGCGCGTGCACATCTCCTGTCCCACTTCCGAGGCAAGTCAGCAACAATAGATCTCGCCGAAAGCAGCGCTTCGCGCTGCGTTCGCAGGCGAGACCTAAAAAAAATGCAAAATTTGACAGTGGCATCATTTTCTGACATAATGCGAAATTTGTGTAACACAAAATTGCATGAATTATACAGATTTTTAAAGCATAATTTAAAATTTTACACAAGGTTTGATTCTACATAAGCAAAATTAACAACATAAATTACAGAGCAGTCTGTTTCCTTAGTGCAATACAATAATGTACCTAAAATAATTGGATGAGACCCTCTTTTTGAATATGGTGGAGGAGTGTCCGGGGGTGAGGGGTTTAGTGCTCTGCCACGAGTTCTCCAATAGTTCTGGACCTGGCATTACCAAGTCCAAAAACACGAGGGGGTCTATTATGATGTCGGTCGGATCGCCATTGCCTGCATGGCGGTGGCGATCCACCCGACATCATCCCCCGCCCGCCTCCCATTTCTCCCCCGCCATATTATGATGGCGGGGGTACCGCAGTGGACGGAAAGACCGTCCGCTGCTTTTCCGCCCGGTCGACAAGATGACCTGGTGGAAAAGGGTTGAATATGGTGGCGGTGTCTGCTAGACACCGCCATCCATATTACAATGGGAGCTGGAAGCAGCCTTTCCGTGGTGGCGTTGCCGCCACAGAACGGCATGCAGATTTTGCAGTTGGGGACCTGTTGCGGGCCCCCAGGATGTTGGGGGGCTTTGGGGGGCCCATGGGGCGTACCTATGGTACCTCCCTGCATTGGCACGGACAAAGTGGCAGGCACCGCACGGTGCATGTCACCTTGTGCATGCCAATGCACGAAGTGCATTCCCAGCATTGTGGCAGGCGGTGCTGTGAGCACCGCCTGCCACAATGCTGGGAATAGAGGATGCCACCGCCACGGTGGCGGTGTCATCCTAATTGCCGGTGCAGGACCGTCGCACCACTGGCGGCCGGTCCCAGCACCGCTAGGGTGGCGGGCAGACAAAAGTCCACCACCATCCTAATAGGCCCCTAGGTCTGGTTTCACTGGGTGCAGGGCCTCACCCAGTAAAACCACAGTGCAGGGTTGGGGGCTATGGACAAAGGCACACACTGACCCCACCCAACCCCCTGCAGTGCCACAGTGCGAGCAGACAAGGCTCCTCCAAGACAGACTCCAGTCTGCCAATCACCCTTCCCTGCCACAGACAGCCTCCACCTATGACCCACCCTTCCCTGTACCAGACACCCTCCACCCACCCTGCCCCAGACGTCCTTCTACCCATGACCCACCCTTCTCTGCGCCAAATACCCTCCACCCACCTTGCCTCAGACACCCTTGTATCCATGACTCACCCTTCCCTGTGCCAGACACCCTCCATCCACCCTGCCCCAGACACCCTTCCACCCACGACCCACCCTTCCATGTGCCAGACACCCTCCACCCACCCTGCCCTACACCTCCTCTGATATTTACGAGAAACTCAGGCCAGGTGGTAATACATGAAAACAAGTAATCTTCGAAATAGGGAACACATGCATCTTTTGCTCAGTATTCCTGAGTCTGCATAGTTATTCCCCTTTCTGTAGATTATAAGTTTTAATGGATACAAAATTTGAAATGGTTATAAGTTCAGAGATTCTGGTCCCATGGTATTCCTCTGGGGATACCAGCAGGAATCAAAGATTCCACCCCAGAACACCCCCCCATCTCTGCACCTAAATCCGACCAACTTGTACTGAGAGCCCTAAACATTTCAGTGTGATGTCACAGAGGTCTGGGTTAACTTCTGTGATGTGGGTTGACCTCTGTGATGATGCATTATTAATATGGGTGTGAAAAAAATGATGTGGACGAGTGTCCCTCTCGAGCGGTTGTATGATGGAACCCACATGCATTTACCCTGCATGCCATGCTACTTTACTACGCAAGTCGTTACAACAACTTGCCCGAGAGGGGGCGCTGGATTTTGGAATAGTATAAATTACTATTCTAACTTCAGTCTACGCAACAGTAGAGAAGGTGTTGGACTTAAAATCCAACATCAGTCCAACAACCCGCCCCCTAGAGCAAGTCGTTATAAAGTCTTGTGTGGTAAAAGGAAAGCGAGGTAATGTCGTAGTCGGTTAGTGACTGCGTTGTAAAGGCAGGTCGTTGTTCTGAGTGCAGGGTAAAGGATGTGTCTCCACTCAAAAGGTCGGCCACTTTGTGTGGGCAATGTAGTGAGCAGTTATTGGAGCTGACAGCCAGGCCTGGCTGGTTTCAGAGAACAATGTGTGGCTGATATTAACTACCACCCCGTGCCCCGTACAGAGTCCACACTGTGGAGGTCTGCCCCGTCCTACCTGCCTGTTGAGACCACCGTTGTATAGGAGCATGCAGACGTACCATGCACAGCCAAGTCATGCAACGAATTACTACTGCAGGAAATTCATATCAAATAAAATCAATTGCCTGTGGTGCTTTTGGGGGGTTTCTAAACATGGTGTGAAAACCAGGGGGCTGTGGTTGCGTCAATATGGTCCTCACTTGATCCCTCCTTGAATGTAAATGAAGACCTGTGTGCTGTGAATAAACAGGTCACTCAGTGCCAGATTACAAATTGACACTAATACAGGCCCCCTCTGTGAGTGCCCCCCCCCCCATGGCCAGTGCATGTGTCAGTGCAGCATGTAAGAGGTGTACCTGGGCCTGTGTCAGCCTTCCTGTCAGGGGATCAGCAGCCTGTGATTCACAGCCCCCCGCGGTCTGCTTTAAACACCAGTGAAGGTCAGACATAACTCCCTCACCCTGCTCTGTTTGCATTATTTAATCCTTTGATTAGTGACTTCATAAGTACAGACATGAGCTAATGAATTCTACCCTTCAGGCTAAAATGTCCCTTCTGTGCTAACTGCTGAATTTATGGATGAAAAAGGGACAGCTAGAGCAAAGGCATGATGGCTTTTTCCTTTCAGGGGGCCTCTTTGGGAGTTTGTGGAGCCATGGATCTGCCTTCTTCTCACCAGTGCTTAGTTTGTAAACAAAAATAAGTGCAAGGGCTTTTGCCAGGAGGCCACTGCAGTTTGCACCACACATTGCCCCTGCCACGCTGCCAATGATAGTAACAACACAACTACTAATCATCACACTCCTAAAAGTGTGAGAATTCAGACTATTCAAGGCCGCCAAGCCATAAGAATTGCTTGGGCAGCAGCTAATAGTCATTCTCAACATATATTGAATTAATAATTAATTGTTCTTGTGATCATCTCTAAATTAGCCAGACAGTGCCACCTTATGGCAGACTGTCACTAGCGTTGGTGTTGACAATTAAGTGCCGGTGTCAAGCACTGGAAACCACTGGCTCAAATTAAGCACTGTTCTCGCCCCAACACTAGATCTGTGGTTGCTGAAGGTCAAGCAAGCATTGCTGTTCTTCAGTGGCTTGAATGTCACCTGCCAATCAAAGTCCGATGAAGCCAGAACTATCCTTTCAATATCACTGTAGTGGGGGGGGATGAAATGGGTTGGCCAAGGCCCGTTTATATGCAACTAATCACCCATACTGCGAATGAGGCAACAAGGGCATACACCAGTCATCGATAATTTGCGATTTCACATCTGGAGTTTATTTTGCCGGCGTGTTGTAATATTGTCACATGGAGTAAGAAAGAGTGCACCTTAAGTTTGAGCACTCGACAGAATAATGCATGATTCCATTCCATATATCTCAATCACTTGATGCAATATTAAAATGTTGGTAGATAGTTCCAGACTTACTCAGCTAAATGTTCGTAAGTTTCAATTTGTCAATCAGACCTATTGCTAACATTCTACGGGTCTTCCCCTTTCAACCACTGATCATCATTTATTCATTGGTTTAGGACTGTCAATTACATCTTGGTACAGTCCAGAGCAGTAATCATAAACCACCTAATTTCATGGGTGTACCCTCTATATTTAAACAATTTGAAAAGATATTGGGCCTGGCAATCAGTGCAAAAAAATCGTATGCATTCTATATGCGTCATACAGACACCCCAGACTCAGTAACATTCGGTGACCTACTCCTAAAGACCGCCCCAGATACTTTTAAGTATTTAGGCATCCAAATATATGGAACTCCCCAAGACCTAATAGATGGCAACTTGCTGAAGGCAATAGGATCACTCCGGATGCAGGTTTCTTTTTGGATCTCGTTACCACTGTCTGTGATGGGCAGAGTGGCCAGCTCTAAAATGGCGATGCTCCCCCGACTATATTTTTTTACTAATATACCGGTCATGATTCCAGACAAAATTTTTCGCACACTTGATACACTTCTATCGGAGCTTATTTGGGATACGGGACGTAGGAGAGTGGGCTCTGCACAATTACAGCTGCGACCTAAGGAGGGAGGTCTTGGCGCTCCAGACTTTCAAGCATATTGTATAGCCAGTCAACTACAATGGTTATCTTATTGGATTGCGGTACGACATATTCAGGAGATCAGCTTCTTAACCAAGGCACCCTCCACACTCTACTTCTGCCACATGCTAAGATTCCACCCACAGCCCCCCCCTTTGCTTAAGACAGCAGGAATGTACTGGAAGAAGACTCTCCAATACACTAAAAGGGCCTCCCCATATTCTCCCAATATTCCCTTGCATGGGATACCTATGGCAAATGGATTCATTTCCAAAAGAGTCGTATCCCCATGGACACAAGAAGGTGTGTCGACGATTGGAGCACTGTTTATAGAAGGCACACTAGCAGACAACGATAACTTTATTCGTACTCAGGGGGTCCCCCCAACACTGTTTCTCCTTCATGCCACTATCTCTCATTATGGTAAACTCCGTTGGTTCCCTAATGTGATCGAACCTCCTAAACATGAACTAGTCTATGCAATGCACCTCATAGGGGAAGGACGGCTCCTTACCCGTTGGCTATACAGGGGTATTCGGGCACATTCAGGAATACTGCTAACCCCACTTCGACAGTTGTCTATTGGGCCTGCATAAACGCCATAAAAGACAGAAGGTCCAGTAAAGATTCGCGGACATGGCTATGCTCATAGCGAAAGGGGCCATCACAATGAGGTGGAAATCTGCCTCTCCCCCTACACCACTTTCTTGGCAAACTGAAATGATTCGATGGGGTATTGCAGAGAGTACGACTATTAGGCAGGAAGAATTTCGAGGACTGCATAGGATTTCTATCTCTCTGGAATGGGACCAAATGCTTGAAACGTTTAAAGCCATTGATTCATTAACTCCTCCGACATCTGAGGTCGGGCATACACTACCCACATCTCCATTAGTTCCTCTGACCGAACTTGTAGAACGCCATGCTGCTCCATGTCTTCTATTGCCTAGGGGTGTATAAATGTATATGCTTTGTACTTATCTAATTTTAATTGAGTGAAGCCAACTTTTTGATATGTTCCTGTGTAAAATTGTGGGCCAGAGAACCGGGGGGAGGAGGGGAATTAAACATTTTTGTTATAGTGTTGTAGCGTATAGATACCTAGATAATTACGAGTTTTCTAACATTTGGTGGTTTACATATACAAGTGATCCGAACACTTTTCCTTTTTCTTTTTATGCCATTAGGCACTATAACACTCGGAATTACCATATATGCATATTCAATTTGACGCTAATAATTTGGTTGTAAAATTTGTTCTTAGGATTGTTACCTCCTTATTTTATTTCCACTTGTGTCGAAAATGTGTCATATGTGTATTGACGATTTGAAAAACTCAATAAAAGTGTGTTTGAAAAAATAAATTACATGGGTGTACCCTTCCATCTCCACTTCACGAAGTACTACTTTCCAACTGAAGTCCTTTCTGTCCGGTCCTGCTGGCTATCAACCCTGTGTTTTGCTTTAAAGCAGAAATGGCAATATTTATGGCCAAGTCACGCAGCACAATGCAGCAAGTCACCATGCTGTGCTGCATGACAGCGAAAATGCAGGAATGCACCGTATTTAAGTCAATACAGCACATTCATACCTTTCCCCTGCACTGGCACCCTTTTGGCTGTTTGCGCCAATGCATGGTGCAAAGGTGCCTCAGTTGCAGGCAGGATTGTTTTTGTGCAGGCAGAGGCACCTTCCTGCACAAAAACAACCCCCTGAGACGTTTTCCTCTTTCTATGTGGTTGCGTAAAGATATTTCTCCTTGTTATGCCTCACCTGGGGAGGCGTAACATTTTGGTGCATTTCCAGGTCTAACATTGCTGGTAAATCTGGGAATGCGTCAAAATCCATGGATGTTGTGTGGGAAAACCCAGGCATCGCCTCCCTGGCGTATAGTAATGCAACCCAGCAATTTGTGCTGCTTTGCATTATTCAAGATTTATGAAGCTACTCAGGGCCACGCAACGTGGCCTTGCGTGGCTTCATAAATCTCATTTTTAATTTGTGTCGCTCTTGCACCACGTTGCGTGGTGCAAGTGTGACACAAAGGGGCTCAGTAATATGCCCCTAGGTCTATTGGCTTTGCCATTGCTTGTTTTCAGTGGGCTGCATGTACAGCTGATATTTTGCAGATTGAGCATGGAAAGCCAGGGTGATCTCCAATGGTAAGAATAATAGTATTTATGTTTATCCTATGAATCCTAACCAAATATGATAGTAAAGCGTTTCACCACTGCATCTATCAAAAACTCCCTGTTGGAAAGTGCCTCTTTTTGCTTGATTAGCCCCATTTTTTACCTGATGCCTGATGTGCTTTCAAACTGCAAGTGAACTGGGTCCCTGCTAACCAGATCCCCAGTGCCAGATCTCTTCCCTAAACCACTGTACCATGATTGGCACAACTTCAGCTACTCCCGTAAGTCGCTAGTAGGTGGTACCCCTGGTAACTAGGTCATAGGTACTGAAGAGGGTCTTCTCGGGCTGCCGCACTGGTTGTGCCACTCCAAGGCCCCCTCACCAAGGATATGCACTCTGTCACTGTAGGCTGCGTGTCTTGGTGCAGGAAAATCTGAAGAATCAAGATGGCACACAGCCCATGCCAACATGACACTGCATAAGATATAGCTAAGTCACCCCTACTGCAGGCCTTTAGCCCTAAGGCAGGGTGCACTATATCCTATGTGTGGGAATATCAGCATGAGCAGGTATGCCCCTACCATGCCCAGTCCATCATGTGATGTTGTAAGCGGACACAGAAGCCATAAACGGTACATGGGCTGTATACTTGTCAGCAGGAGGTTCCTAGCTCTGTGATGGATTCACTGACTTCTAAGATGTTTGGCACCAAACATCTTGTCTTAATAAATACTGACTGATGCCTGTGTTGGATGAATTAATAAACTCACACAGAAGACCCTTTTAGAGGGTCCCTTGAAACTTAACCAAACACTAGTGGTTTCTCTGGCCGGATTTCACCAGCCTGCTATCACCAGACATGTTTCTGACCTCACACCCACACATATAAGGAAAACAGTGATCCACTCGCTGGTAACCTCGCAACTGGACTGTGGAAATTCACTGTTCCTGGGGGCACCTAAATATGTTACCCAGAAATTGCAGATAGCCCAGAATGCTGCCACAAGAATACTGTGTGACATCCCGTCACGGTAATCAGTAAAAAAGCATCTACTAAAACTACACTGGCTCCCAGTGGAGGCCAGAATAACATTTAGAGTGTTGGTCATCACACATAGAGCACGGCACAATAAAGGGCCAAAAAAAGTAAGAAGCCTTATCTCCCCCTATATTCCAAAGAGGCAGAAGAACGGCTAAAACAGACAAAAGTCAGTAGGGAAAAATGGGGAGGAAGATCTTTCTCCCACCTTGCTCCCAAACTATGGAATTCCCTACCACTGGAATACAGGAGGACAGAGGGGGAATTACAATACCGTAAAAAGATCAAAACATGGCTGTTTATGCACTATCTTTAAGGTATAACCTGTTCATACTCAGTACCTGACTGCTCAGCGCTGGGAAACCCTAGGGTAGCCACGCGCTTTATAAAAAACCCATAACAATAATAATAATATTAATGGGGGAAGAGTCAGCTCTCTCAGGGGACCGGAAGAGTACCTGCTCGGGGTGGGGGTGTTTCACGGGAAACAGTCAGAACAACGTGGTCTAAACCACAACCGTTCCGTCCCCGCAAGCTCTACAACGCATGCCTTTTGGGACTTACTTCTTTTAATTCTTGGTAACTTGCTCCAGCTATTCTCAAAAGGGCATTTTTCACGCCACAGGCCTTTTTATTTTTTATTTCTCATTAAAGGGAGAACTTATTCATTTTTCTCTTCTACGCTGGTTCTACTGGAACTTTGTATTTCATGGGCAGACCTAAACAGCTGTTGCATTCTAGCAAAAAGTCTACTACTGGTTTGCCTGCATCGCACTCAGCTTCCTTGGCACCCTCTATGGATGACTTCCGTAACCCGGTCAATATGGCTCACTTTAATTCTTCCAGAGCAGCTCCCTTATCCATTGTGCCTTCAAATTAAATTTGTCCTCATCTATTCACAAAAGACTCAAACAAGATCCTCCTTCTTCACCGAAACCTGCTTTACCTGTGTCTGTAGACACTGTTCTTGAGGAAATAAGTGCTTTCTGCCCATTTATAGAGGAAACCAATACACGCCTACAGGTATTGGACACTAAATGGTTGCTGAGGATCTTGAAAACAGAAATAGGAGCAACAATCTGCATCTGTATGGTCTTCCTGAGGGTATCGAGGGAGATAACCCTGTGACTTTTCTTACCTCTTTTCTTCCGAAGCTTTTGGACCTCCCTGCTTCGACTTCTCTGAATATCCAGCGTGCCCATAGGCTGGGCCCTCGCCTTTCTTCCACATCTGCTCCCTCAAGACCTCGTGGCGTGATCCTTCTTTTTTTGCAATTCACTGACCTTTTGCAAGTCCTGAATGCAGCCAAACTTAAGAAGCAACTAATATGGTCAGGCTCTAAAGTGTTCATATCCCAAGACGTCTCTACAGTAAAAGCTAAACAACGGAAGGAATTTCTAGACTTTAGACCAGCTTTACGTTCCATTTGTGCCCGATATGGTTTATTCCATCCATGCTTGTTCAAAGTAACTTTTCAAAACAGCAACTCTACTTTTGAAGACCCTGTAGACCTACGAACATTTCTTCATTCACACTCTTCGACTACCATGGATACAGCTGATCCTCCTTCCATAACGTGACTTTTATGTGAAAGTCTGTCTGATTTTTGAAAGGCTCATGTAAGGCTCACTCTAACCCTCATTAATCATTTCCTTTGCAGGTTATGTTTTGGTCATTATATCTGTTTATAGTCATTCATGTTGTGTCTTTTACTTTTATCTGAATTTCAGATTGTCTGGATTCCCTACATATCCATTTCCATAACCTCGCCTTCCTTTTTCATTTCCTGACGTGGTTTCGTCTCCCCTGTCGGTTGTGCTGTCTTTGTTGTCTGTCGCCAGTCCTAGTTTCTGTCTGTTTCCCCTTCAGGTATGTATTTCAGTCATCATTTTTTGTATGACATGTACTGTCTTCTCTTATTATCTCACTTATTCCTTCTCTTTTTCTCTTCTCTTCTCTTTTTCTATGTCCTTTTTCTTAGTGATTTCATTGGATATTTTACTCTATAATTCTCTTTTCTCAAGACTCCTCTTCTTTCTCCACATCGATGTTGATCGTGTGATTCTTATATTTAATCAGTTTTTCTTACATTCAAAGTTGTTTCATGGAATGTATAAGGTTTTATTAATTCTATAAAGAGGCAGAGAATACTATCTCATTTAGCCTCATATAATCCTGACTTAGTTTTATTGCAAGAGACTCATTTAACAGAGACAGAGGCTTTGAAGCTTAAAAGGCAGTGGGTGGGTTTAGTCTTGGTGTCTCCTACGGACACTAAGAAAAATTGGGTAATTATTCTGGTTCATAAACGAATGAAATGCTCTGATATTTCTAAAGAAATTGATTTAGAAGGTATATGGATATTAGTTAAGTTGCTCATTAACAATATTTCTCTTACAGTTTTTAATATTTATGGTCCGACTCAACCGGATTATTCCTTTTGGCCTAATATCACAAAGAAATGCATTCAACATAAAGACGAATTCTTTATTTTAGGAGTGACTGAAACCAAGCGATTGACCCTTCCATTGATCGACAATCCCAAGTCAGTTTCATCCCTCATAAACAGTGGTGTAGCTAAGGGGGGGGGCGCTCCGACCCAGGCGGCACTATTTTGGGGAAACGGCCTCTCAGCACCGGTGGCCCGTGGCAACGGCCTTTATAATTTATTTGGGGACACTCACTGACACTACTGTCAGTCATTACAGTAGTGTCAGTGTCCCCAAATAAATTATAAAGGCCGCTGCAACGGGACGCAAGTGCCGCGCGTGTGAAGTACAAGCGCACCTGCTTGTAAATGCTGCCTGAAGTACACGCAAGTGGTGGTGGTGCGGTGCGCTACGTACCGCATTTGTGGTTGTGGGTCCCGTGACGTCCCAGGGCTGTCAATCTTGTAGCGAGCTAAAGCGCTACCAATGTCGGCCCTGGTTATAATGTTTGGCCAGCCCTCACGCTGAAAAGTAATGCAGCAGTGACACGTCACGCAGCGTGCCACTTTCAAGGCTGAAAGCCTCGCTGTGTGCGCTTGTAACTCGCTCCGGAAAGACTGCAAAGGAATGCAGAGAAATGCTGGGAGGTAGGAGTCCTGGGATGAAAAGAGCCATATATGGAACCATTTGTTGCTGAAAAACTGTGAAGAACTCTTATTGTTAGAGGTGAGTGCCTAGACAGGATGCTATTGCAGTGTAGGCGCATTATATTATACAGTGACTGGTGCAGGACAGTACTGCACTACAATGCTTTATCGAGAAACCGGGCTTGAATAGAGTGGTTCATAAATACAAGGAGCATTCTTTCTTTCTATGCACTGAGCTTGTCTATGCAGCTTCTGTGGCCGATGCTACATACAGAGATACAAAACAGGTCGACGCATAAACATACAAACTGATGTTCCATTTCAGTGCCCGTGCAATGGATCAGGGCTTTAAACGTCAGGCCAGTGACATGACCTGTGTATCTCTGGAGGTGGATACACTATGAGTTGTTTTCACTCAAGTCACATTTTACAGCACGCCTGTGTGCATAGGTTTTTGTATAAATATATACCGTAGCCCGGTCGCGCTCCTCCACGTACTCTGCGTACACCGTGCGTACAGTAGGGTAACAGATGAATGCCTTCACAACAAAGGTCAATGTTACCTCTCTTCCGTTGTTTAAACATACTTGTTCATTATTAAAACCTCATTATCAATTGGAAAATATCTCTAGGGATGCTTTCCTTCAGCCTCCCCTTTGGAACAATCGTCTCATTACCATTAATAATAGGCCTCTTTTCTGGACGTCTTGGAGACTTAGGGGTATTATCTGGGTTTGGGATGTGTTTGATGGTCTAGCTCCATGTTCCTTTCCTCAATTTCAGGAAACTTGTAAATGCCCGCGCTCGTTCTGGCTCAAATTTTCATCCCTCATGGGAATAATCCTTGACGTGTTTTATTCTCTCCCCTCTACTGAACCTACTCCCATAGCTTCCTTGATATATAAACATCTTCTTACTCCCGATGTTGTTCGAGCTAAATCTGAGATAGAAACTGCTTGGGAGATGGATCTGGATTGTGATTGGAGAAGAGATTTTACTTAATAAAGCTTATTAAACATTACAATAGAATGCTTAGCACTACCCTGTTCGGGGGACAAAATAAGAATTAAAAAGACGGACCTGATCGCCGCCGTCCGCTCCATCGCACTCGTCCTGCTTCTGGGACAGGCTTCCACACTGCACTGCATCCAATTATGATGCTGCATAAATGCAGCGTCAGGAATGACTTGAGCGCTGGGACTTTGTGCTCCCAGGCAGACTAGGAGCCTGTGCCTGCTTTCTCCAGCCTAAGCAAAGCAACTGGAGCTGGAGAAAGCTTCGCTGTGCATGAGGGTTTGGCTGGCCTGAGACAGCCGGACAAACAGACTCATCAGAGTCCTGGGGGCGGGTCCAGGGGAATTAAAATGAAACAATAATAAAACGGGTTTAAACGCTGTTTTATTATTGTTTTATTTGCGGGTGGTGGTGGGGGGCAGTGTTCCTCTGCAGTAATGGAGGGGCCTCCGCTAGCACTGTGGCAAGTGGGGGGCAAATACAAAATTAATATGATGTAGGACTGTAGATCAAAATTGATTCCACCATGCCAATTATAGATACAGTATAAGATGTGTAGTGCTTTTCACTGTTCACTATGTGTTAGGCCTGTGCGAAAATTCCGTTCCGCTGGCGGAATTTGCGATAATTTGACATTTTCGCATTCCGCGGAGAGCGCGAAAATGTAAAAATTTCCGCAATCCGCATCTTACTGGAATTTTTTTTCTTGCTCGCGCTGTAAAAACATTAATTCTCGCATGCGCGCGATCGCCTTACCTGAATCCCCGCGTTCGCCGACAAGTTTTCCCGATCCGGTCGCGTTCTCCACGATATTTTGGATTGTTGGTAGCCATTTGCGCTGTCTTGCGACAGTTCGCGCCCACATTAACGTAATTTTTCGCGCGATCACGTCATTCGTCGCGCGATCACGTCTTTCTTCTCGCAATCATGCACCGCGAGAGTATGAGATGCTTGAGATCTCGAACACGTCATTCTCCACCGCGAGCGAGAGCATGAGGACGCGGGCACGTCATATCGAACGCGAGCGGGTGGGATAAGTGAAAACAAGATGGCCGCGCCCGTGAGCAACCGCATGGGTAAGTTGGCGAGCCGCGATCACACAGAAAATACCGCGAACGGGCGGGAAAAAAACGTCCGCCTCTTCGCGATATTTCTGCGTGTTTGCGGAGATTTTTAACATTTTCGCGATAGCTTGCGAAAGTGAATTTCGCAAATTCCGCCCACCCCTACTATGTGTGCACAGTTGTTTACCGCAATTTTAAATTGGATTGTGATACAAAAATCAGAATATCTGCCTTGTAGTTAAATTACTGGGCACAGAATTCAAACAAGGGTTGTTTTAGGACATATCAGGATATTTCTCTGAGCTAGTGTCAGGCCTGTGGGGTCAATGAGGGTTTGGAAAGCAACTCGGTGCTCCGGCCCAATTGAGTATCTCGCAATTATCTACTGGAACCCACTCTGGTCAGATGGACCTTTTTACTTGCCCAATAGCGTGGAGGGAAAAACACACAATTATCAATTACTGTCCGCAATTTGCCATAATCAAGGACTCGAGACTTAATCTCTTGGCTCTCTGGTTTTTATTATCAGCATGAAGATTTGCAGATACAAAGTCCTCAATACGAGGCACAACAAGTACATAGGCACTAACACAAAAGCTACTCTACGGAGAATCCGCATACGGCTAAAAATAACTAAAAGTACAATCTCTAAAAGCATGAGGTAGAACACCACCAAGCAAATGTCGACACTAGGGACACTGAACCATACCATCTCTGTCCCTACTCTGCACTAGATGACATCCCTACTTAGCAATCCCTTAAGACCCTCATCGAATAAAAGGTGTCAGAGTGAAACTTCATAAGAAGACTTCACTTAGAGAGCTGGTCTAAGTTGCCCCCTCTATCTCTTCGCCTAGCCTTCCTCTGCTCAGGGCTGCTCTGATCTGCCTCCACCCTCGGGGCGCTGTCCCTAATACAGAACCCCAAATCCCAGAACACGCCCTTTGCGCCTCCTCTTCTCCGGGGTCGTCTTTCAGTAAATTTCCACAGAGCGCTGTCCAGTTCCATCGTCCATCGCTTGGCCTTGAGTCCCAGAGGCCATCCGCACTAGGAGTTACGATTGGCACATTCCAATACACTCCCATGTCTGGCTTTTACTACATAAGTCAATTTGTGAACAAAGAGCTTCTCTACTAACGAGCAACTGTCCTTGCACCTGGGGTGAGATCATGCAAAGCAGACATTCTTCACATCTTTTAAGTTGCAATTTACTACAGCCTAAAACCTCTACTGGAATAAATCCTTTTTGGCCTATTGCCCTTGGCTAACATAAGAAAATACCAGGCCTTTCGCCTCAACGATATATGCGAATTCTGGCCACTACTTCGGTTACACAAGCAGGTTTCAATCACAGTATTGACATTTACGTCTTTCTTTCATGTGTGGTCAAGCTAAACAAACTACAGACACGAAGTCTAGGGTGCGCATTTCTAACACCACATTACATTTCACGTAAACTAAACTCTATACATTTCTCCAATACGTTTACAATGGGCTTGTACATAGCTAGCACTTCTATTAAAATCGATATAGGTTATACAATTCGTAATACATTGCACACAAGATACCTGGATACACATTTGATTATATGCGGGTGCCGACTAACAGTGAGTATAATGCACCCCTACAATTTTCAAACTTTTAAGCGCTACATCAGTTCCCCCCTTTGATGACATCCGTCATCACACCATTACATTTCTCTTCTTTAGAACTGATTTAAACCGCGCTAGTCATAACTTGGCCATGTCGAACTCCCTCCAGTTTCTTAAGACTCTCATATTGCTGCTCCTGGAGCTTCGCCATCCTTTTCTCGTTTGCCTTAAGAGCCCTCTCAACCTTGCCTCCTTGATACCACTTCCATGCCTTCACGCATCCCCACAAACAAATCACGCAAACCACAGCAATAATAATCGGCTTCAACACTGATCCCAGAAATCCTCTTCCCAAATTCGCAAACCAAGTTCCCACTCTTCCAAAGCCTAATCCAATCTTCTCCCACACATTCTCCTCCGTCAAATCCATAATCTCCTTGTGAATAGTCGTGATGTTGTCTATGTACTTCCCTATCTCCTTCGTGTTGTCTGGAATATATGTGCAGCATTCCTGAACCTTCAATAATTTGCAGACTCCGCCCTCTTTGGCTAATAACACATCTAAAGCAAGGCGATTCTGCATAACCATATTCCGTATCGACAACATCTCTCCAGCCACCAACAACAAAGATCTCGCCGTGTTCATAGACAACTCATCAACCACAGTCGCCAACCTCCTGATCTTCACATCATTCAACACCACACCCATACTAGGTATCATTGCTCCGTATATGTCCCCAATCACTGCACCAGCGTTCGTAGCCCTACGTTTCCTGGACTGTCGCTTCGTCTCTAACAACTCCAAGTCCTCGGTGTGATAGATCTTCGGGAATATAATGGCCAAATAGCATATGCCATACCAATTCGCAGGTAGCCTGACATAAGCATTCTTCCCACATACATAATATACTGTCGGAATTACCTCTACTGGACCTACCATAAAATTCTTAGCAGAAGCTTCCACTGTGAAGGTCTGAGAACAAGTGCTATGTCCTACTGCGACCTTATCCGTATCGGATTGAGGCCGCCCAATACACAAATTCCCTCTCTGTACCTCATCTAACGCTATTGGTCCATAACTTCCCTTGGATCTGTGAGCCCTCTCCTCGTCTGTCCAATCTACTGGGCTATCTCCGGTGTGTCGTGTCTGGGTCAACCGTCTGTATCTGTCCTCTACCTGGTCTATGAATTTCTTCTCTATCTCAGATAACGCACATGTCAGGTTATTCCTGTGAGCATGCGCCGTATCCAACTTCATAGTCGGTCTAAAATACTTCAGGAGTCTGTCCTCTTTCTTGCTAGAATCATATTTGTTCAAATGCTTGATTGCTGGAACTTCAGGAAGTACCGTATCAAAATTTGAAAAGAAATACTCGAACTGTCTCCTGTCATAAAATAAACTGAGCAATAAACTACAAGAAATCCCATATGTCAATGGGAGATGATGATACTTGATACCCTCATCCACTGAAGCAGGCAACTGCATACACACATAGCAATCCTTCACATCCATCGCATCAACATACTCATACAGCAACCTTGCATACGCATTAAGCTTAAAATCACCCTTCGATAAATCCATGTGTAGTCTGCGATCATCCCTCATCTTCGATATTTCCTGTTCTCTAATACTGACACCACTCTGCCCTGGGGTAATAGGCGTGGGTGCTCCCTGAACCTTCCCCTCTTGCCTGTGAGCCACCATGTATGAACTTATCACTACCGCAAATATGGTGACTATCACAACTCCTACCAACGTGCCTATTATCAATTTAGCCCTACGATGTGGGTTTGCAGGATCTGCCATCTTCGGAATGTACTCAGCGTCCAATACAGTCTCTGAAAGGGTATGTCTCTTTCTCATCAGTGTCTCTTTCGTGAACTTTAGGCAAACCTCCCTAACTTTCTTCGTTCTATAACGGAAAAATCCCTAAATTTGTTCTTCTTCCGCTCGGATCTAGGTTATCTTCTTCTCTGCTTGCAACCTTCTCAAATCAATCTAACATAAGCGCTGGTCCCAACAGCTCCAAGACTCCCTGCAATATTTCGAGCTTAAGAATAATCAGTTCTTGTGGATCTGGCACAGTCGTGAACGTCGGGAACTCCAAATTGTCCAAGATCATACCTCGAATGACACTCAGGAATGGCGGACT
This sequence comes from Triturus cristatus, assembly GCF_964204655.1. Classification (NCBI taxonomy): domain Eukaryota; kingdom Metazoa; phylum Chordata; class Amphibia; order Caudata; family Salamandridae; genus Triturus; species Triturus cristatus. The sequence goes on from NC_140589.1 coordinate 48,959,669, forward strand.
CGGAATATGAATCGTCAAAATTCCTTCGATCTCCAATCCCGGAACCTTCAGCAACACTTCCACCCTCTGGAGCGGGACACTGTTGACCAATGTCATCGACCTCAACCTTCCCGTGCTCGGTAACCCTGGCATCAGTCACTTGATATGCCCACTCTGGTGAAGCGTACTTCCGACTTGGCACTCGAGTCCTCTTGGACCTTCTCACACCACCTTGAGGATTTTCCTCGTCTCCTGATTCTTCTTCTGGTTCTTCCGAAACTGGTGCAAGATCTGTGTCTGGAGCCAACCTCGGGTTTACCCGGTTCTGCTTTGCGGGCCAAACCCTTTCGGCTTCGGTAGCACCTCCGGTCTTCCCTTCGATACCCTGTGCACTGACCTCCTCTTCTTCGGCAGAACTTGATTCTGTACTACCCACTGCACCCCTTGCTCTTTCGCCTGTTTCTGGGTCAGTACTTCTTTCACGTTCTCCCCCAACTCGACTCAGTGCACCATCGGCCGCTTCAGCAACCCTTACAGCTTGACTGGCCCTCTCAGGAGGCTCTGTCGGCTCACTGGGATCTTGGTTCTCGAGAGGGGCTGTATCTTCTAAGGGTGCTGGAACTCTACGGGTATGGGAAGCATGCACCCAGTTCGGTAAACCTCCACACTTGACAGCGGTGTTCGTGACAAGGATCACTTGGAAAGGGCCGCGCCACCTAGCATCCAAACAACTCTTCCTCACGTGCTTTCGGACTAGGACCCAATCGCCTGGGTCCAAGTCGTGGCACCGGTCACTCGCAGCTGGAACCGTTGCTGTCTGCACCTGCTGAGACACAGAACGGACCACGTCAGCAAGGCCTTTACAATAGTCCAGGATCATATCATCAGTGATATTTATCAGAGCAGTAGCAGGTATTGCAGGCAAACGCATCGCTCTTCCCATGAGGATTTCATGGGGAGACAACCCAGTCCTTCTATCAGGCACACTTCGGAGGCTCATAAGGACCAAAGGTAATGCGTCAGGCCATTTCAGAGACGTAGACGAACACACTTTCGCCATCCGAGCCTTCAGAGTTCCATTCACCTGCTCCACTATCCCTGAAGCTTCCGGTCTATAGCTACAGTGTAACTTCTGGTCTATATTCAAAGCAGCACAAAGCAACTTCATAACTTCGCTGTGGAAATGAGTTCCTCTGTCCGATTCAAAGGACGTCGGGAACCCGTACCTTGGAATGAGTTCTCTCAATAATAGTTTCGCTACTGTGAGTGTGTCACATCTGCGTGTAGGGTATGCCTCCACCCACCTGGAAAAGACACATACTATCACTAATATGTACCTCAACCCATTACACTTCGGCATTTCGACAAAATCCAACTGCATCCTATTGAAAGGTCCCCCTGACCTCCCTATGTGGCTCAACGTCACAGCAGTTCTTTTCCCTACATTCATCTGTTGACAAGTGATACACCTCTGGCACACAGTTTCAGCCACTGCACGAAACTTCGGGTTGTACCAAGTCTGACGAAACACTCTCATCATGGCATCCCTACCAAGATGTACGGCACCATGTATCAACCTCGCCATGGGATTCAATAAACATTCCGGCAACACTGCTCGTCCATCATTCGAAACCCATATATCCACATCTCCCTTCTCACATCCAGCTCGTATCCAACTGTCACGTTCCTGATCCGAGACCCCTTCCTGAAGCTGTTTCAGTTCCTCCCATGAGTCGGCCATTGCTAACATCTGACCGTACACCACCTCCTCCCCAGTTTCCTCGACGTGGGTCTCAGTGAAGTTGCATCCCTGTTCTGCACAAAATCGGGCTACTTCATCAGCATAGTTATTTCCCAACGAAACAAAATCGTTCCCCTTTGTGTGGGCCGCACATTTAACAACAGCAATTTCATCAGGACCTTGCAATGCCTTTAACAATTTCCGTACATGTTCACCATTTCTTATAGGAGAACCTGAAGACGTCATAAACCCTCTCTGGGACCATAGCTGTCCGAAGTCATGAACCACACCAAACCCATACTGGCTGTCCGTGTAAATAGTTACACGGATCTTGTCGGCTGCCAAACAGGCACGAGTCAAAGCAATAAGCTCAGCCACCTGCGCGGAGTGTACTCCTTCTAAACAAGCGGCTTCAACCACACCCGTGATGGTGCATACAGCAAACGCTGCTCTCAGTCGACCGACACTGTCTCTTAAACATGAACCGTCTACAAAGAAAATCTCATCTGACTCTGAGAGCGGTTCATCGACAATGTCAGGTCTCGGTTTGGTGCATAGTTCCGTAACGTCGAGACAATCATGGTCCGCACAATCTTCATTCTCATCTATAATTGGAATAGGTAACAATGTAGCAGGATTTAAAACAGCACACCTCTTCAATGTCACATTATCGGCTGCAAGGATAACTTGCTCATAACGAGTCAGCCTATTATTCGTGAGGTGCTGCGTTTTAGTCCTAGTCATCAACAATTCAACAGAATGTGGCACATGTACAGTAAGAGGATGACCCATCACAATGCTCTCACATCTCTCGATGCTGACACCTGTTGCCGCAACGGATCTGAGACATCCGGGCAACGCAGAAGCTACTGGATCTAAAGTAGCTGAGAAATATGCAACTGGTCTACGGACACCTCCATGATTCTGGGTTAACACTGCTAATGCGCAACCTTCTCTTTCGCAGCAGAATAATGCAAAGGCCTTGTTGTAATCCGGCATTCCCAACGCAGGAGCGCTACATAAGGCTTCTCTCAGCCTCAGAAATGATTTCAAACAGTCGTCGTCCCATGGTACCGGATCACTTACATCCTTTCGCGTCAGCCGCTGTAAAGGCTTCGCTTCAAAGGAAAAGTTTGGGATCCACTGGCGGCAATAGCCCACCATTCCCAAAAACATTCTAACTTCCCTCTGCGTCGAGGGAACTGGCATTCTCAGAATCGCATCAATGCGATCTGGAGACACTTTCCTTTTACCCTTCTCAATTCTGTGCCCCAAATACTGTACCTCAGGTAAACAGTATTGCAGCTTGTTTGGAGACACCTTGTGACCGTTCTCTCCCAGGAAATTCAACAACGCAATGGTATCGACCCTGCAAGCGTCTTCTGTCTCTGACGCAACAAGCAGGTCGTCAATGTATTGCACCAAAACAGAGTTTTTCGGCAACACAAGACCTTCAAGATTCTTCTTTAAGAGTTGATTAAAAATTGACGGGCTCTCCGTATACCCCTGTGGGATACGACACCACGTTAATATACGATTCTCTAGCCTAAATGCAAAAAGAAATCTACTCTCTTCATGTAGGGGAATCGAAAAAAATGCCTGACACAAGTCAATCACTGTGAACCATCCAGCTTCGCATGGGATCTGGAACAGTATCACAGATGGATTCGGTACCACTGGACAACATGGAACAACTATGTCGTTTATTTTCCGCAGGTCTTGCACTATCCTGAACTTCCCACTTGGTTTCTGCAATCCCATAATGGGTGAATTACATGGACTACCCATGATCTCCACCAGTATTCCCTGCCTAATCATAGACTCAATCACAGGTTTAATCCCTGCAACTGTTTCAGGCGATAGTTTATACTGAGGTGTTCTCGGGAATTCCGCGTTTGGCTTAACCTGTATCTTCACTGGTTCCACTCCCCTGACCAAGCCGATCTCCTCTCCGCTTAGATCCCACACATCGGTCGATACAGACTCCCTCAAATCCTGTGGAAGCTCCTCCACTGTCAAAGCCGGGTACATTTCCACGCACACCCGCTGATTTGCAACCTTAAAGGTCGCGTCATCATCTCTTGTCTGTACCTCTACTCCCTTCGGGGTACAGTAAATTGTGCAATTTAGTTTACACAATAAGTCTCTTCCCAACAAACAAACAGGACTAGAGTCGCACACCACGAACTGGTGACGATCCCTAAAGTTTCCTATCCTGACTGGAATCGGTTCCGTTAAGGGGCTCACTAGCCTCTTGTTCGCAACTCCAACCACTTGTATGCATTCCCCCGAAAGGGCTACCCCCGGAATTACTGCTGACCTTATAGTTGACCTGGTAGCCCCCGTATCTACCAAAAAGGTAGTCGGGCGTCCATCGAGTTCTGCTTCCACAAAGGGTCCTCTCTGATCTACCTCTAGAATAGCCCTAAGGAGGCAATCGTCATCCTGACCTAGTCTTAGCTGCGCCAGCAAATCTGCATCCCTTTCCTCTCCTACTTCGAACATGGGCATCTGCAAATAAGTCCGAGCTCCCTGCTGTATGTTCTGCATCCTGGGTGGCTGGGGAACCTGCATCTGCGAGACGCCGGTCCCCCCTTGCATCATTCTTGGTACAGTCACCGTCTGTACCTGTTCCGCCCCAGGGACCTGACCCATTCCTCCCTCCATCTGCGGCTGATTATAGGGGTTCAAGGGACACTCGCGCCTCCAGTGTCCCACCTGGTGACACTGGTGACAAGCTGTCGTCTTCTTCAAGATCGCTACATCTATACCTGTCCTAGGGTCAACGGGCCTCGGCCTTCCCTGACCCTGCGCGTTCTGATTCCCTGTCTGATAGTTTCCCTGTCTCCGCCCCACCGGACCCCCATTCAGCGGTCCCTGAGCAGCTTGCATCTGAATGAGCAATAAGTTATCCTTCATCTTCTTGTGCTTGGACTCAATCTCATCCGTGCAGTACCTAGCATACCGCAAGATCTCATCTACAGGCTTATTCTGCCAACAGATCAAATGCTGCTGTATCATAAGACTGACCTCGGGCTTCAAACCCAGCACGAACTTAGACACAAACTGTCCCATGTCCTTCGTTTCCAGCTCATCTAAACCACTGTACTGCTTAAAAGCCTTCAAAAGTCTCTCATAAAATTCATGTACTGTCTCCTTTGGCTCCTGCACCGTCCTGTCTATCTTCACCCAATCGATGTCCTGGGGTGAAACCTTCGATTTCAACCAGGTAATTACCTTATCGTACAGCCTCATTACCACGGGCGACGGACCATTTGTAACTATGTTCCTATCAGGCTCATAGTCCGGCCAATCAACAGCAATTTTACATGCGTTCCACAGATCTCCCGGAACCACGATATCGAATAAGGTGTTCAGATCTATCCACAACACCTTCGAGATCTTAACGAAACGCTCAACTTGCTTGTACCACTCTGCAGGCTTCTCCCTGAGCCTGGGAAAATCATTCGTAAATGATGCCAAATCCCCCCTGCTCCATGGCACATGCACATATCCTCCATTCGCCACCTCTCTCAAGGGAAGGATCTTTACCTCCTGCAAATCTCCTTCAGAGCTCCCTCCTTTCGCTCCTCTAGAATTCTTTTTCCTAGCCCATTTCTCTTGCCATTTGTCAAGCATCAGCCATATTCTCATAGCTACAATCAGTTCCCTAGTATGTGACCTTAGACCAACAACTCTTTTCTCTTCCAATTCCCGCTCGGTACAATGCATCCTATGGCTCCCTTGCAATGCTCTAGTCTTGGATAGATCCACGCCATATTCTCTAGCCAAACCCGCCAGTTTCTCATGTGCCGCTCGTGCTTTCCGAGTCACATCTTTTGCTACAAAAAGCAATTCATCCGGAGTATATGCCACTACTCTCTCAAGAGGTAGATTCCCATATATTATTTCATCCGCCTCTGCTTTAAGTCTTACTACATCTATCATTCCTGCCTCCAAGGCCCCTTTCAACACCTGACACCTTGCTCCACGTCCCTCATCATACTCGCATTCCGGCTCCTGCTCTCTCCTTTCTTCTGGTAGTTCTATGGGAGCAGAATGGCTCGTAAAGGCAACTGGGGTTGTCCCCGCTCGGCCCATATTCCAGCTCATTTGCTTCTTTGGCGGTACCCATGACCCTGAATCTGATCTTGACTCCATCAGAGTCCTCGGCCTCACCGGTCTCTCGTCCTCTTCGCCCCTAGATGTGTCTGACACCGCTGCTAATGGTGTACTCCATTGTACAGGGCTTGGAGGTCGGGCCGTTGCCCCTTCCAACTCACTTTCCCCGCTTTCTCTCCTCGTTCTTTCTGCCACTCGTTCTGACCTCTCTCTTTCCTCTGATTCCGGACTGTATATTGACACAATCGGTCCAATGGTGACCGGTACCCTTAAGGCATCCGGTAACCTCATCTCTCTTCCAATCCTTCCACTGGTCTCCGACTGACCCTGTGAACTCGCTGTTTCAAACGAAACCAACCCTTCCACTCGGGTCTCAGGCTGGATTGTTACCCTCCTAGAGTCTCCCCTCTCACCCCACCTATCATCCTCTTCATCTGGATTATAAGGGGGTGGTCTCTCGTCTAGCAATCTTTGCAATACCCCATCATCAGAATCACTATCTTCTTCTTTCTGTGCTTTCCCATGCCTTATCCCAGTCTCCTCCATTAGCGCGGGATACAGTTTCGCTTCCTCAATTGTCTGCACTCTCCATCTTTTCTCCGCTGCGTCCCACTTGGCATCCTGAAATGCCCTAATCGACTTCCTCATCCTCTCCTGACTTCTTCCCTTTTCCTTATCATGCGCTGCTCTAATCCACGCATGTAATGCTTCAAACTGTGCTGGTCTTGGCAAGGGTTTTAAGGACCCCATCACCGTCTTCAGTTGGTACAGCACTGCTAATCTAAATGAGCCATACCTCGGGAAAGCTAGTTCCCCTTCGCCTTGTGTAACCTTGTGCCAATTCTCGATCCAAACTATAGTATGTAACCCCACATTCTGTGCCATGTAATGTGCCGGGGTATCCTCGGGAGGGGCTTCTTCTCCCCCACGAACCACCACATGCTTATCGCCTCTACACAACTCTCGCAAAGCCCTAAGACACTTCATAATGAGCGAATTCGATCTCGCGCTCTATTTACTTCTTGTTCTCGAATCCTCCAATAACAGCGCGACTCACACCAACCGGCCTATCACAGCGCGACACCCTCTGACGTCACCTTCCTTCGTTCGCAGCAGTTCCCTTCTCCAAACTTGTTTCACGCTTACTCACGTCCCATTCATACACTGAAATAACCGATTAAGTTACTTCTCTGGCTGTCCGTCCACAGCCTCTGACTGTTCGTCCACAGTCTCTCGACCTTGTTGACCTCGATTGGCGCCCGTCTGTCCCCGTCCGGCCAGACAGATCGCCTCTGATAGGTTACTAACACTCCGATCTGCACACCACAACCCACGACCAGCGTTAAGTTGCCATACACACACGCATTCACTCCCCCTATCTCGGTCCAGGTGATCGATGGTACCTCACGATCTCCTTTGGGTGGTCAACAAAATCTATCTCAGGTGTCTTCTACACCACAATTCCCGGGCTGCGCGCGCTCACAGCCTGATCTCACAATCACACGACATACACAACAACTCCGCAAGACATCACACAACAAATCAACACCGCAATCTACAACATCTCCTTTTCATACTCACTCCTGGAACTGCTGCTTTCCGCCGTGCTGCTACTCGCCGTCGATGCTCATCTGCTGCCGTCTGCTGCTCGCCATCTGATGATTCAGCATCACTTATCGTCTCTTGGGCCTCAAGGGTCACTTATCCTTATCTAATCTTCCCTCGCTATCAGTAAGAAACCATCCTCGTTTGCTACCAACTGCTCCGGCCCAATTGAGTATCTCGCAATTATCTACTGGAACCCACTCTGGTCAGATGGACCTTTTTACTTGCCCAATAGCGTGGAGGGAAAAACACACAATTATCAATTACTGTCCGCAATTTGCCATAATCAAGGACTCGAGACTTAATCTCTTGGCTCTCTGGTTTTTATTATCAGCATGAAGATTTGCAGATACAAAGTCCTCAATACGAGGCACAACAAGTACATAGGCACTAACACAAAAGCTACTCTACGGAGAATCCGCATACGGCTAAAAATAACTAAAAGTACAATCTCTAAAAGCATGAGGTAGAACACCACCAAGCAAATGTCGACACTAGGGACACTGAACCATACCATCTCTGTCCCTACTCTGCACTAGATGACATCCCTACTTAGCAATCCCTTAAGACCCTCATCGAATAAAAGGTGTCAGAGTGAAACTTCATAAGAAGACTTCACTTAGAGAGCTGGTCTAAGTTGCCCCCTCTATCTCTTCGCCTAGCCTTCCTCTGCTCAGGGCTGCTCTGATCTGCCTCCACCCTCGGGGCGCTGTCCCTAATACAGAACCCCAAATCCCAGAACACGCCCTTTGCGCCTCCTCTTCTCCGGGGTCGTCTTTCAGTAAATTTCCACAGAGCGCTGTCCAGTTCCATCGTCCATCGCTTGGCCTTGAGTCCCAGAGGCCATCCGCACTAGGAGTTACGATTGGCACATTCCAATACACTCCCATGTCTGGCTTTTACTACATAAGTCAATTTGTGAACAAAGAGCTTCTCTACTAACGAGCAACTGTCCTTGCACCTGGGGTGAGATCATGCAAAGCAGACATTCTTCACATCTTTTAAGTTGCAATTTACTACAGCCTAAAACCTCTACTGGAATAAATCCTTTTTGGCCTATTGCCCTTGGCTAACATAAGAAAATACCAGGCCTTTCGCCTCAACGATATATGCGAATTCTGGCCACTACTTCGGTTACACAAGCAGGTTTCAATCACAGTATTGACATTTACGTCTTTCTTTCATGTGTGGTCAAGCTAAACAAACTACAGACACGAAGTCTAGGGTGCGCATTTCTAACACCACATTACATTTCACGTAAACTAAACTCTATACATTTCTCCAATACGTTTACAATGGGCTTGTACATAGCTAGCACTTCTATTAAAATCGATATAGGTTATACAATTCGTAATACATTGCACACAAGATACCTGGATACACATTTGATTATATGCGGGTGCCGACTAACAGTGAGTATAATGCACCCCTACAATTTTCAAACTTTTAAGCGCTACATCATCGGTGAGACCTTGCATATGCGGTGTGGCTAAATTCCGGAGCATGAAGATACAAAGTAAAGGACTGGCTATTATGGCACCCAGGAAGATGGTTAGTGTTCTAGCATTCACACACTGGGCTGTGCCCCGGAACTACTTCCTGTAGCACAAAGGTCTGCCTTCCGAGTTCCCCCTGTTTCCTGGTCGTGCAGAAGGCTCCCTTATACTATTGAATTATTACCGACCTTCTGCCCGTTATTCTAGAGGTGGTTGTGCTCTCACATGTACAAACGAGAGGTTGCAAAATCCAAATAATTTGCTTTCGTATAATTATTTGTAATTTCAGGAAAAGTATGAGAAATTAAGTACAGTTACATGAAATGCAAATCCATCAGTGAGAGCTATATTTTAGACTGAAATGCGCTCTCCTGCCAATTTTTAAATCTGGGATGCATATTGTGCTAAAAACAAAATAGCACAAATAAAGCAATTGCCATGAACAACAACTTCTCACGTTCAGGTTGTTCGCATTGTTTCTACGCTCCTGTATTACAATTTTGCTGCGAACAGTGGTGTGATTATGCGACCTCGCATAATGGCGTAGTTTCATGACTTTCGAGAAACAGGTGTAAATCAGAATTCCCTAAATGGCACAGGTGTAATTTAAATTTTGCCCATGCCTAGAATAGACCCGACCTTCCTGGTTCCTTCAGTGATGCAGGGCCTCCCCATTCTGGATCTCCTAGCCATCTTCAACCAGCAATTGGTGGAAGACCATAAATGGCCTGCAGTGGGTTTTCCCTTTTCCCTGTTTTCCCTGCCTGTGGTAGTGATCCCATGTATATTTGGCAACACCTCCGGTGGACAAAGGACAGGGATTCACATTGGATTCAACATCTGCGGAAACCTGACCGCTAACCTTAAAGACATTCATGCTTTGAGCTGGCTGGCTGGGAAAGTTAATTGCTCTGCCACCCCATCTAGCAGGGTAAAGGCCCTTGCACACAATAGGCCCATCTCAGACAGTCGTTTCTTACCAGAGAAAGGGGTTGGGGTAGAAATCTGAATATCCGTCAGTAGCAACTCCCTGAAAATGAACCTGTAGCATGATCCACATGGGACAAAGAGAGGATAGGCGGAATTCTGGCTCCAGGCACTACTGGAGGCTTCTCTGAAGTTTGGAAGGGAAAACAAACTCGGCCAGGAGCAGGTAGGGTATGAGAGAGAGAGAGAGAAAGAGAAAGAGAGAGACACCGCCACCCTTTTGGCGACAGCTGCCTTCTTGAAACCCTCATACTGTGCAGCACAAGACTGAGATAGTCCATGAGCTCATACCGCAGAGGGACCATATGGGCCGGGGGGATGATGTGGCACCACAGGGATGGGTTGGCACCTCATCAATGATAAGGAAAAACACCTCCCTTATTAATTTACCAGTAAATCGCTCGCACAGGGGAGCCTGCAAAAGCGGTTGGGGTTGCTGGAGCCTGGTGGTTTAAAGCCTCATTTCTTTTGTCCTTCATTTTTTCCGCTTGCGTTGTGGCCACGCCCCCTCCAAGGGAGGTTTACTTTATTCATATGGAATCGCATCCGCGCAGCTCAGTAGGAGCAGGATCCTTCTGTGATAAATTAGCTGTAGAACAAATCTATTCCAATTTTAACAACTCCTCCCACAACATTGCTCCTGCACACGACCACCAGGCCACTCCAAGTCCTCCATCCCTCTCTAACTTCGTCCCGGTAACTAGTGACCAGATTAGTGATATATTAACGCTTACGAATTCCAGCTCCCCTCAAGACCCATGCCCGCCTTCGGTTCTTAAGCTGGCCCCTGAAATCATAAGTACCAGTCTTTCATCTACCTTCAACATTATGTTTAAAACCAGGATCTTCCAGGCCATCTGGAAAAGGCCTTTGTCGTACCCCTCCTTAAAAAATCCAACCTCGATCCCACAAATCCAAACAGGTACCTGACAATTTCTCGCCTTCCTTTCCCAGCCACGGTAGTAGAAAAGGTGATGAATACTCAGCTAGCACAATATCTCCAAGACAATCACCTTCTCGATGAATCTCAATTCAGTTTTTAGATCAGGGCACAGCACAGAAACGGCCTTGATCAAAGCCACGGAGGAAATCAGAACAGTTCTTGATAGCGGGTTGGCAGCGGCTCTTTATCCTCCTTGATCTGTCGGCGGCATTTGACACCGTCGACCATACGGTGTTGACTAGCCGCCTAAGCTCATTAGTTGTTAAAGGGAAATCGCTAACATTCCTTTCTGGAAGACAACAATCTGTGGCCTTAAAGCGCTTTGAATGCGCACCCTTTTCACTTCACTCTGGAGTACCTCAGGGCTCTTCCATGCGCCCCACACTGTTTAATATATATGTCATGGAATTGGCTAATACTATCAGATCTTTTGGTCTCTCTCTAAGCTCCTACGCAAACGAAACTCAGATTGTTCTGTCAGCCTCTAGAAATGGCAGCAATACGGCACCCCAGCTCCATGACTGCACACTAGCTGTTAGTTCTTGGATGAGCTCACATTGCCTAAAATTGAACTCTGGTAAGATAGAGGTAATCCTTTTCGCAAACATCTCTCCAAAATGGTCCCCAGTTTGGTGGCTGATCGAGCTGGGCCCTGTGCCCCATGTCAGTGGTCAAAGCAAAAAATCTAGGAGTGATCATTGATGAAAAACGTAACTTTGGGCCGCAAGTTAACCCCATCACTTCCTTTAGTTTCTATCTACTCAGAGCTCTGAAGAAAATCATGCCTTTCGTCCCGGCCCATACTGAAAAGACAGTAATCACTACCTTAAGTCTATCAAAGTTAGATTACTGTAATGGTCTCTACCTGAACTTGCAGGAAAAACATCTCAATAAACTCCAAACGGTGCAGACTGCAGTGGCCAGACTTATCCTAGGCATCCCTAAGTTCCATTCTGTGACCAAGGATATGAAAAACCTCCCGGGCTCTGGCTTCCAGTGAGAAGTGGGATCAAATGTGAGGCCGTATGTATCACCTACAAGGCGCTTCACAATATAGGTCCTCAGTTCCTTAGGCAGGACTTGAAATGGTCTCTCCCAACAGGAGGAGGACCGCCAGCAGCCACAAGTACCGACTGCGCCCTTTTCTCCGCTCCCTGATATGAGGAACAGCTGTGCAGGGACAGGGAGAGATGTCATTCTTCTCTGGCTGGGAGCAGTAGCAGAGTACTGGGAGCCTGAGAGACAGCACGACCATGGGGCCACCGCAGAGTCCCTGGAGAATGATGCGGGTGCCCTAGGAGAGGCAGAGCACTGGCATTGTGAAGGTCATTGCTACTGAAACCATGTGCCTATGCCCAGGGGACAGCAGGGCACTCTGAAAGTGTTGGGAAGTGTTCTGGGGAAGCTGGAGCATGGCAAGCCCCAACAGGCCCCCTTTGTTTGGAAACAATTATGAAGCTCTCAGAAGGAAGAATGTATGAGTCCAAGAGGCGCTGGGCTCCCGGTCAAAACACTACTGGGGCTGAGTTTTCGGAAGGTTCGTTGTGTACTGGCACCTGTTTGTGGAAGGTCACTTGTGGTTGCTAGATTCCAACTAACTTTAAAAAAATCACATAGGGAAAGGGGGACTCCTCCCCTTTGAGAATGGGTCACCACTGCAACTCAGGAGGGGTAACCTTTCGTGATTGGATCACAGTTGCAACACATGGAAACTTTGCATACTGAATCAGTATTCGGAAAATACGCCTACAACACACCATTTTCAAATAGCAGATTGACATGGGTTTGAAATCCCATTTTAGAAGTCTGTAAAACTTCACTGCCTCTAACATTTGGATTTGCACATTAGAAAAAAATATTTTTGTGCTCACAAACTCCGAATCAAGGTCTTTTGCAACCATAAAAATATTTTGCACACCTGGCCCCTGGTGTGAAAAACAAAACAGCTTTAGGTTTAGGTGTTAATTTTCCTTCATGAAAAGCTATTTCTAAGACTATAGGTTCAGTTCATTTATAATTGAAAGGCCAGCAGGCTTCTGAGCAGCTGGAGACGTTCTCCCCAGCAGAGTGTTTTAACTTTCTGATGAAGTCACAAGAATGAAACACTGGTGCCAGAGGCTATACAGCACTGGCTGCACACCAGGACTCAAGCAACAACAAACAAACTCTTATGTGTGAGGACTACATGCACCACAATGCATTGCCTGGAGGGGTCTGGAGCCGGCTTGTGAACAGAGGCAAACTCCACCTTCTGATAGAGTCTATGCAAGCTTCTGCTGAGCCACAAAGAAAGTTGGAGGGTCAGATACATCACATGTCCTCCATATGCAAAATGCTGTCGTTGTCGCACACGGACCACTTTTGAATGGACGCAGATGTCGGGTGGGTCTTGTACCGGGTTAACAGATTTAGCAGCACCCTGAGCTGCCTACAGAGAGCAGTTCAACTCATGGATGAATGTTTAGGTAATCCTGCAGGACACAATCTCTTGACGAAGTAAGCATGGTAAAACATGTCGCCTTAGATGAGAAAGATGACTTGGATTCGATTGCACAGACCCTTTTCCCTACAATTGCATGTGCCCTTGAGGCCTTTATTGATGGCATACCCATGTGTTCCTTTGCATGTGTTGAATGTGGGACCTGACTTGCATGAGGAGTGTGCGAGAACCTCTCCCTATAAGAATGTATGCACATTGTTGCCAACGTCATGACACCTGTCAGATCACACAATTAAGATATTTGTTGTGCCCCCACTGCCACAATTAATTTGATGGCCAGTTCCTTGTTACCAGGTACTATGATGTATGTCTATACAGCACTGAGTCCCTCCAATAAGTGTGGTTGTAGGAAAGTAGGTTTCTGTTGCCGTACCCCCTCCACATTTTGCCTGACTTTTGATGCATCTTTGACTGTAGAGTACTGTGTCCCTGCTCACAAGGTTCCCAGTACCAGTGTTCTTTCCCTAAAACAATACCACAATTAGCACCACTTCAGTTACGCCTGTAAGTCCTCAGTAAGTGGTACCCCTGGTACCTAGGGTATGGGTTCTGAAGAGGGTCCTCTGGGGCTGCAGCACTGGTTGTGCCACCCTAGGGACCTCTCACCAAGGCTACGCACTTTACCACCACAGGCTGCCTGTCTTGGTGCAGAGAAAACTGAAGAGACGACATGGCACACATCCCTGTGTGTCATGCCCATAGACACTGCATGGGATAGAGGTAAGACACCCCTCTAGCAGGCCTTAGCCCTAAGGCATTGTGCACTATATCTCCTGTGAGGGCAGATATGCCCCTGCAATATCCATCTCAATTCTTGGACATTGTAAGTGACAGGGAAGCCACAGTAAGTACATGGGCTGGACAGTCATCATTATGAGTTCCCCAGCTCCATGATGGCTTCACTGAACTATGGGATGTTTGGTACAAAACATCTCAGCATAATAAACCTGCACCGATTCCAGTGTCAGATTTAATGCAAAGTGCACACAGAGGACGCCTTAGCAGTGTCCCCTGACACCTATCAATCCTTAGTGTGGTCACCGACTGGCCTGAGCCGGCCAGCTACAACCAGACAGTGTTCTGACCTCGTGGGGTGAGTGGCTGCATACTCTGAGGTCGAGAACGATGCCTTTCCTGGGTGGAGGTGTTCACACCCTTCTCTGGTCTGGAAGAGCCGACTGTGGCGGGGAGTTTCAAAGTCCTTTCCGCCTTTGTAATACGACCCTGGCCTCTCCTGTTAGCGAGAGCAGTTCCCCTTCCTGCCCTTAACCCCTTTTTTTGACAAGAGGACAGGCGGGAAAAATACATAGAATAGCAGGTGTGACCCCCTCTGGCAACGTCACCCCTCTGGTGCTGGAGGTGAGGTGAAGTACACTTTTCATTGCCCACCATTTTGAAGATGGTGGGACTAATCCAATCAGGCCTAGGTCTATGTCCCCCTCCCACAGGAGGTGGGCATAATAGAGGGAGGAGGCACCCAAAGTAAGGGACCCATTGACTAGTACCTGTCACTCCCTCGTAACTCGCCTACATCTAGTATTTAGGTGGCATTCCCAGACCCTGAATTTCAGTTCCCGATGACCTAAGAAGAGCTGGGCACTACCGAGTGGCACCAGCAGAGACTACTGCAGAGACCAACTGATTTTGCCCCGGCCCTACTGACCTGTCTGCAGCCCTCAACGACCCTGCACCAAAGGACGACTTGTCCTGCAGCGCAGCAACCTCCAAAACCCTGGAAGGACTGCCTGCCTTCAATAAAGATCAAGACTCCTGAGAGCAGCGGACCTATTCCCCAAGCAACCATCTTTAAAGTAAAGACTCTGTGAGCTGAAGAACCGCGAAGCCTGCCGCGGTTCCACGTCTGCACCTGACGCCTCCAGCCCGATTCCAAGTGTCCCACTGGCCCCAGCAAGGTTCCCAAGTGCTCCAAAGCCTGAGTCCAACATGAGCTGACCTCTCCTCGACTACTCAATGCCGCCTGCAGCCTCTGCATGGAGACCCCCTCAACTGCCACCTGCTCCGGTAAGCAGTTTCTGACACCAAAAGGCACCCTTGCACCTGTCCGTCATGGGCCTTGCTGAAGAGGACAACAGGTGTCCCCATGTCCCCGAGCATCACAACTTACCTCTGCAGCTGTTGGTTTACTGCGACCGGCCTCCTGGCCTGAGCCTATTTCTGATTTTGGCTGTCTACATTGCTTTGTATTTGGCTTCCGACGCTGTGCTGGCACCCTGCACCAGTCACACCTGTGCTGCTGGTGTGTATTGTTGTTGATACCTTGGGCCCCATCCAGTGCTTGCTTCAACCCCTGAAGACTGTCCCCCCCAAGCTGCTACTCACCTGTAAAGTGCCTCTGACCGATTGACCCCAATACACATTGATTTGTATTGGGCGCCCAACCTTGACCTTGCACCCCGCACCCAGCCGCCCCTGTGCCGCTGGTGGTGGACTGTTGGTGCTGAACTGAACCCTGCCCAATACTGACCTTAACTTCTGAAGTCCGGTCTTGTAAGTCGATGTTATCTGTGTGTATGCCGAATGTTTTCTTCCTCCCATAGGTTGACATAACAAAGTCCGAATTTTGCACTGTGCCCATTTTTTAAACTGAAAAATATTTTTTATAGAAAAACGTATTTGTGTTTGTCTTTGACAAAGTTCCTTGGTTCTGAAATATAAATAAAACCAAGTACCATTCTAATAAATTGGTCTTGTATATATATATTGAATATGTGTCATTCATTGCCACTGTATCTACAACAAATGCTTAACACTGCCCACTATAGGCCTAACTGCTCGCCCACACTACCACAAAAGAGAGCATTAGTATTGTCTACTTTAGGCTCTGTAAAGCCTCTAGGAATCCACTGGACTCGCTACACACCATACCTCATTTTGGTATAGTGTATATAGAGACAGCTTCCTACAGTGGTGCTCCAGACATGCGAGAGAATTATACATCTGTGTTATTTTTGCTAACTTTTAATCCTACAACTGATAAGTGTGTGACTACAGAGGGTGTTTCCTACCGCTGAGACCAGCCTGACAATTATTCCCCCAGTTAGGGGAAGTAGGACTGCAGTGTGAGTGTAGTCTCTTCTTTAATGAGTGCAGTGTGTTTGCTGTGCTTTCATGTTTTGTCATAAAATCTCTGCAGTGACCTGTGCTTTTGATAGCATATATATAGTGCACATATAGTATATATGCTAGAATGTGAATCATTTAGCACCTAATATTTTAATATTTTATTTTAGGTCTTACATCTAAATTCCCAAGGTTGAACTTTAATTTACTTGTGAATGATTGAGTATATAGATCTAATATCATGGATGCCATTTGCCCTGATGAAAGTCCTTGACCCTTTTGGGTACTTAGAGGGCTGAAACATGTCAGGACTATACAGGATGATTAAATCATAGTGCTCGTTATTCAACTGCTGCCTCTATGTTTAATCATACCCCGGGTATCAATCAATACAGGGATATCCTTCGGGTTTACCTTGAGGTATTTTTTATCAAAAATCTGGATCCCTTATTATTCTTATAAAGGACTCCCTTGTACAGAGGTTGAGTCCATCCTGATAGCGCCATCTTATCACTGTGGAATGAGGTTGTGTATGCTGAAGCATGCCACAAAAGTATGGGTGAGGCTTCATTATTGAATATATGCTGTAGAGCCCATGTGACCAGGTTGTTGTAGGAAAGAAAACAATTCTGATGACCATTGTCTCTTTTATGGTTTTATGCAAGCTTCTGCCCCTTGGAGGAGCTGGTCCTTTATTTGGTTTTTGGGACCTGGAATCAGCAGATGTGATCCGTAGGACACTAATCCATGTAAAGAGATCAACAGGCCATGTTACTCTTAACAGCCATGCTACCCTTCTGATGAGTTCACATAAACAAAAAAAACTGGTGTTAAAGGCTATAAAGCACCGGCTGCACAGCAAGACTCAAGCGACAACATACAAACAATGCATAAGGACTGCCATGTACTACATGCACCACAATGCATTGCGTGGAGGGGAATGGAACAGGATTGTAAATGGTGTGCAACGCCACCTTCAGGTCCTGTTTGTGTAATCTTCTGCCTCTTGAAGGAACTGGTGCTTGGTTTTCAGGGCCTGGAGTTAGCTCCTGAGAGTGGTGAACACTACTCCATATAAACCGAGAGGCAGGTCATGCCCCTCAGAAAGGACCTTGAATGAAACACTAACATCAGAGGCTGTGCAGCTCTGGGTCTTCATCAATGCTCAATGACAACAACAATCCCTGTGACTTCCTTGTACTACACGTACAACAGTGCATTGCGTGGAGAGGACTGGCACAGGTCTATGAACAGAGTGCAACTCCACCTTTTGATGATGCATCGCCAACGAATGGTCCTGTATTTGTGAATCCCTGACACAATTAGGCATGATTTCTAATAGTATCTTTCTATGTTTAGCTATAAGCACATAACTGGGATACTAAAGAGGCCGCTGGTGCAAGACTGACTCAAGGCACCTGTAACCTCATGGGTCTAGTCTAGAATTAGAGGGTTATTTGAATCTGTGAGCTTTTTATCAGGTGTCTTGCACCCCTCTTTTTAGAAGGGATTCATGCTGATATAATTTGATGGCAGCTTTTGATACTGTCAATCATGACCTACTGATACAGCTGTTGGCAGATGTGGGTGTAGATGGAGTATCCCCGGCCCTTTTCAGATCCTTTCTGGCAGACCGAACCCAGACAGTAGTCTTGGGTGATTTCACCTTGAAATAATTTTCCCTGCCATGTGGTGTACCCCAGGGCTCTGCGATGATGAGTCCAACTCTTTTTAATATCTATGTTACACCGCTGGCTGCCTTGGTGAAATCATTTGGGGTTTCTACTGTCTCACATGCAGACAACACCCAGATTGTCGTGTTGCTCTCCAGAAGTGGTCCAACCATGAGTGAGTCATTCCGGGTGTGTATGCGAGAGGTCATGCCAGGATGGATGAGAACTGCCTCTCGCTGAACTCTGCAAAGACAGAGGTTATTCTCTGTGGTAATAACACTGAGGAACTGGGTTCACTCCGGGCGCCTGCAAGCAGGGTGAAAAATCTGGGTATCCTGGTAGATGTCAAACTTACAAAAAACAGGATAATAAGGTTATTTTCTACGTTCTTCCGCATGCTGCTTATGATTAGGAAAATAGCACAGTTTCTTCCATCTAATCTAAGGAATTCAGTGGTCCTCTGGCTTGTAATCTCCAGGACTGACAATTGTAATGGCCTTTATGTCCACCTACCCAAGGTCCATCAGGAAACATTGCAGATGCTACAAAACAGAGCAGCAAGATTCCAGTCGGCTTCACAGGCTCTGGTAAGACTGCATTGGCTGCCTGTTCAGCAAAGAATTCTCTTTAAAGTGCTTTGTATAACCTATAAAGTGCTCCAGTGTCACGGTCCAGCCTTCTTAAGGGGAAAGCTTAGCAGCGATATGCCCAACAGGACCCTTGGGCTCTAGTTCAGCTCTGAATCTGTTGGTGCCTCCCTATAGGCTCTCTTCCTGGGGAGGTAGGAGTGTTCTGGTCTACACAACCCAAAACTGGAACAAGCTTCCTTTGACAATTAAATCAGCCCCCTCTCTCCGGAGTTTCCGCAAGCTTTTAAAAACCTGGCTTTTCACTAAAATCTAATTTTATTCTGTTTATCCTTCGTCCTATAGTGCCAAGACACCTCCGGGTAATTGTTTACGCTCCATAAAAACTAAATCAAATCAAAATCATCATCATCAATTCATCTTTATTCGATCATGTGAAAAAGATCATAAAAGCATATATAAATGATTCACATTAAAATTATTTCGAAATTCTATCTTTTAAGATTACAAATATTTCATCACAATTCTAGGATATAGATGAAGATACATAAAAATGTTAAAAAAGACAACCATTTCATATACTCAATCTAGATACTTATATTATTGTTTTACAGACTCAGTACTCTACGCGCTGTCCCTTTCCTCTTCCTCATGTAAGCCCATAGGAATGACGCAACTGAATAACAGACCAAAGGGTCAGGGATTGTTTTTAGAAAGTATAATGCTACCTGACTCTGCTTAAAATTCATTTTCTTTAAAATTGGTTTAAGGTGGACATTCCTTTCCTTCTCATATAGGCTGAAAAATAAAAGTATATGCAATTCTGTTTGAGGTGATAGGATATCACATGGGCACACACTTAGATCGGCGTGATTATATGTTTTTTCAGGGTAACCTAACATGAGAGGAATCAAGTTAGTGCGAAACCTCAACAATATAAATCTGTGTTGCATCCTATTTACATTTACTAGATAAGAGATTTATTTATTTATTTATTTATTTTAATGTTTAATAGAGCGCGAACATGACCCGTGCGGGTATCAGAGCGCTTTAAATGGTTACAGGGAAGAAAACAAGACAATAAAAAACAGAAGAAACAGAAGTCTCTAAAAGCGGAGAAATATACAATATAGAGGGGGGGATGTGGGAGCATGGGGGCAAGGGGACATAAATGAGAGGTTAAAGTACAGCTAGGGTTGGCGGAGAGAAGCCTCCTTCAGTTATTGGTGGGTTGAGGCCATATGCCCGGGCTGCATTTTTCTCTTTACAGTGTTCCTTGCACTTGTACTCGGCCATTAGCATGAACATATCGCTAACCCTCTGTTCAGAGACCTTCCTACAGGCTAGGGGGTCTTTAAAGAGTTCTTGGAGACCAATCTCCCTTAGGGCTGACTCTACATAGCCAAGCCACCTAGACCTCTTCCACTTGTCTATTGCTAGGCAGCTCCTTAATATTGATTGATTCAGTGGAACTGTATCTCTACTCCAGATTGAATGCCAGAGGAGAAGTGGGGCTAGCTGTGTGTAGTCTAAGATGTGAGGCAGGTCCAATTCCAAGTGTAAAATACAATTTGTAAAAGAAGGAGGTAATCCCACTACAGATTTGAAAAATATATTCTCAATAGTTTGTAGTGGTATCGATGCAACCATAACCCACACCCCAGCTCCATAAGTCGCTGCTGCTTTAACTCTAGCCTGGTAAATGTTTTTTATCGGTAATAAGGGTTTAGCACCCAATTTTCTAGCAAAGGAGTTTATGGCAACAATACCCCTCTGCATCACCATCTTTCTTCCCTCCATCAGTTTTGCCCTCTGCAGATCTTTATCAAAAAGAATGCCCAAGTAGGGGAAAGAGTACACTACCTCAATTATTTTCATTTCCGCACAAAAGTGCGGTACCTATTCTTTTTTTGTAGCCCCTGCAATTAATACAAAAGACTTAGTTTGGATCACTGTCAACTGGGGTGATTCCATAAAGGAGACATACGCGGTTATCAGCCTTTGTAGCCCCATCCCTGTTCTGGCGATTAAAACCACGTCATCTGCGTAAGCCAATAATGGTAGCATTTGATTTTCAAAAAGGGGGTCATCCCTAGTAGCCACTGTAAGTGCCTTTTCTAATCCGTTTGTGTACAGAGAGAAAAGGAAAGAGGCCAGTAAGCAACCCTGCCTTACTCCTCTGGAGATTTTGAAAGAGCGTGTACAATCTCCAGTTTTGGTGTAATGCACTGCTGTCGTGTCTGCATACGATTGCCTAACGAAATTTAGAATACCAGGTTCGACCCCCATCATCTCCATTATGGACCATAGCTTATCATGGACCACGCAGTCGAATGCTGCGCTTAGGTCCATAAAAGCCATGTATAATTTCCCCTCCTTCATTTTTGTATATTTTTCTAGGATGTATGACGTTACAACGCACACTTTTACAACGCATGCACTTACAACGCATTTTTTACAACGCATAATCCATTACAACGCATGACATTACAACGCATGACACTACAACGCATTTTTAAAAAATACCTTTACAACGCATTTCCATTACAACGCATACTACCTTTACAACGCATACCATTACAACGCATAATATTAAATTACATTTAAGGTAAGTATTAGATAGTATAGGGGTAAAAGTTACTTTTCTAACTCCAGGGGGTGCAACAGTAGGGTAAATGTTGGATAGTATAGGGGTAAAAATTACTATTCTAACTCCAGGGGGTGCAACAGTGGGGTAAGTGTTGGATAGTATAGGGGTAAAAATTACTATTCTAACTCCAGGGGGTGCAACAGTAGGGTAAGTGTTGGATAGTATAGGGGTAAAAATTACTATTCTAACTCCAGGGGGTGCAACAGTAGGGTAAGTGTTGGATAGTATAGGGGTAAAAATTACTATTCTAACTCCAGGGGGTGCAACAGTAGGGTAAGTGTTGGATAGTATAGGGGTAAAAATTACTATTCTAACTCCAGGGGGTGCAACAGTAAGGTAAGTGTTGGATAGTATAGGGGTAAAAATTACTATTCTAACTCCAGGGGGTGCAACAGTAGGGTAACTGTTGGATAGTATAGGGGTAAAAATTACTATTCTAACTCCAGGGGGTGCATCAGTAGGGTAAGTGTTGGATAGTATAGGGGTAAAAATTACTATTCTAACTCCAGGGGGTGCAACAGTAGGGTAAGTGTTGGATAGTGTAGTGTAATATTATGCGTTGTAATGGTATGCGTTGTAATGGTAGTATGCGTTGTAATGGAATGCGTTGTAAAGGTAGTTTTTAAAAATGCGTTGTAGTGTCATGCGTTGTAATGTCATGCGTTGTAATGGATTATGCGTTGTAAAAAATGCGTTGTAAAGGTAGTGCGTTGTAAAAATTGCGTTGTAAAGGTTGTTCCCCATTTTTCTATGATCAGTGCTAAATTTAAGCACTGCTCCACAGTACCCCTTCCCTGCTGGAAGCCATACAGGGCCTGGATCAAGATCTTATTTTCTCTAGCCCAACCCTCTAGTCGAGAGAGGGGAAGGTGGCCCATAAGCTTTGATGTTGTGTCCAGCAGGGAGATTGGTTTGTAATGTTTTGGGTTTGCCCTATCCCCTTTCTTATAGATAGGTAATATAACCCCTGAGGACCATGGGGGGGGGAGCTACCAATGCTATACTATTCAGGACATTAGTTAGTAGTGGGATCCATAGTTCTTGAAAAATATCTATTGGGATCCCGTCAGGTCCTGGGGCCTTTCCCAAGCTACATGAGTCCAGCCCCACTTTGACTTCGATAAGTGAAAATGACATGGGCGCATGGCATATCTCCTGCGTTGCTACATAGTGGGTTGTTATACTAGGATATGAAGAGAAAATATTCTCAAAATGAGATACCCATGCCTCCTCGTCGACATTTGTATCCAATGATGGATCGTTAGGGCTCTTGAAGTATGGCGCATTTACCAGCTTCCAGAAATCAGAGCTATTTTCAGAGCTGGCTGCCTTATCCATATTGTCCCATAACTTCTGCCTAACTTCCATTTCTCTAGTTTTCCTTGCTGATTTGTATGAGTCCACCCCATTTCGTTGGAAAGTTTCCAGCAAGATATCTGTTTTGAGGTCTGGGTCAGAAATTATTTCCCTATTTAAGGAGGCTAATAACTTATTTAGGACATTACCATAGTCACTATGTACAAAGTGATGTATGGGATTTCCCCTTGTGTCCTCTAATCCACAGACAGGTAATATATTGTGATTACAGGGGTGTATATTGAAATCACCTAACCATATGATGTTTATATTTGAGGACTTATTACTGCTTACAATGTCAGAGATAGCTTTATCGACTTCCCCCACAATCGTGTGCATTTTTGGGCCAAATCTGTTGTTATAAAAATGTATTAAAACCCATGTCCGTTCCTGTTGTGTCTCCATTACCAAAATGAGAAAGTTTTGGTTTGGTTGTGAATTCATCTTTACTTTAACTGCTAAATCATTCCTGATTAGGGTCAGGATGCCCCCCTTTGCCCTCCCCGAAATAGATGGTGTTGCTAGGATCGGAAAGGATCTAAACCCGTTGATGAATACTGGGTCCGGGGCCCATGTTTCTTGGAAGCATACTATTTCCTGATCCTGCTATATCTGTAACCAGTTAGTATCAGTCAGTTTATGGGCAATGCCAGCCACCTTCCAAGAGGCTGTATTCCATGCATTTCTTTGTCTCTCCTGTTGTATAACAAGTGGCTGTCGGCTCTCAATGTTAACCATAGTTTGGGGGAGTTGCCTTTTATTGCTTCTTTGTGTGCTTGTGTGTGCTGACTGTAGTCAACCACAAGCGTCAAGGTCGGACAGGGGCGCATATCTATTCTCGAGCCTGCAATCCATGTTCCCATTATTTCCCCAAGATAGGCCCTCTATCGGTCTTTCCTTAGGCTGTAAATGGCCCACAGATCTTAATAATGTAGGGGGTCTATAGAAGAAGCCCAGTGGTAAGGCAGTGATATGCGAGTTTCTAATGTAAGTATTACCCCGTTGCTCCAGGAGAAAGCCAACAACAAATTCGCTTTTTAAGTTTAAAACCGCACAGTCTCCGGGCAAATGTTTCCTAGCTGAGCCCACCCATGATACTCTTCTTGCCGTGATTCACTGGGTTGCAATATTTCTACCTCGAGCCCCTACCATATCCACATTTTCAGTTAGCCAATACAGAGATATGGACATTAATTGGGAAGTTGATTCTGCTTGTCCCTCCCACAGTGGTGGCACATTCCCAAGCACTAAAACCAGGGGAGCAGCTGCTGGGGGTAAATGTAAAATCTGTGCCTCATTTATTTGGTTAGTTCGGGCACAGCTTCCTTCTTTCAGAAAACTATCGTGTTTGTGCCGCCCCGTCAATGTGCTATTTTGGCCCCTAAGAATTGTATTAGAATTCACCACTTCCTGACTTGTTTTATCACCCGTTTCTTTCGGGTTATTTGCAATAGGAGCCCTTATATTGCTAGAGGCCAGCTGGCTAACTGTAACTGGGGCTGCCTTAGAGGGGATTCCCTTCCGATTATCACTTGCCTGTGGGTCCCTATTCAATGTACCGGGAGGTATATCAGCTCCAGGCTTCTCCTGGGAGGTTGGGGACTGTCTTGCTATCCTTGGAGTAGACTTTGTTAAAACTGCCTCTAGTGCATGGGAATTATCTTTAGTATAAGATTATAAGGTAGTTAATTTCTCCTCTATCTGACTTACTTTTAGTGAGATAGGGGTTAACATAGTGTAGACCAAAGTTTCTAGTCTCTGCCACATAGTTTCGGTCATCAGGGGACAAGGAGCAATGGTTCCTATTTCCTAATTAGTTAGTTCCTGCCGGGCTATTTCTGGTGTTACAATGAAATCATATTTCCACCTGCCAGTGTGTATCTATATATGTACATGTGTGTGTAATTTGTAGCTGGGTGTGTATTACAGTAATTGTCTTTTTAAGGCTGGACACTGATTTCTTGAGCCTTTTTTCGCATGTTGTTGAGGTCTGAGTGTCCAGGCCCGCACCTCCCCGAGTCATCCTTGGACTTTCTGGCTTGCTATCACGAGAGTCAAGTGATGAACGGGGTACCTGTCCCTTAGCCTGTGGGTGTGCGGTAAAGAGACCCCCCACGAGGCCAGAGGTCAAAGACCCCAGTTGGTACAATTGGGACTGAGAAACAACTGGCTGACCTGGGGCTACCCAAAAGGGATTACTTGCTGTACGTTTCCAGTTTTAACAAGCGAATGCGATTCTTAAGAGACAAATAATGCTATGTAATGTCGGAAGCTATCACGTATTGTATTCATAGTTCATATATACCATTGGGATTAGTATATATGGCCATAGAACTCACGACCATGAAAAACGCACTAAAAAAATGGATACATCATCATAATATCTCCCTATGGAAAACTTACAACAAAACACCATGAAGAAGCCTTCAAAATGAGGGTGGATGAAGAGCTGACATGTTTCATTGATATTCAAGAAGACAATGTATAAACGCTTTATAGTTTATATAAAAACATTTGTGTCAAAGAACGTGGAGCAGTGAATTGATTCACATGATGCCACTGAAGGCTTTCTCTGAAGGCTCTGTGGGAGGTGTGAATGTAACGACAGCACATTCAGAGGCGACTCCTCCGCTAATGCGAAGGAGCGCCGCCCAACCGAGCAGGTCAAAAAGGACAAAATAAAATGATAATAACTCTTGGTTAATATAATTGTATTGTTCTGTTTTTGCACAGCTGGGTATGGGAAGGTCTGGGCTCTGACTCAGGAGCTGGAGCTGGAGTGGTTTGCACTCTCTTAACTGCACATGGCGGTTTCGCCGGCCATCTCTAGCCGGCCAAACTGTCATGCAAACTTTGCATGATCTCCACCCAGGCTGCATTACAGCCTGGGTGGACAACATACCCAGGCTCCCTGTCCCCATCTGAGCGCCGAACCACAGTATTCAGACCAATCATAACGCTACATTGCAGCGTTGTGATTGGCTATGGGGAGCCTGAAAGCCTGGGTGCTTCCTGTTCCTGTTTCCTGCCCTGGAGTCCTGGAAGCAGGCAAAGAGGACAGAGAGGCTGCGGCGGCACACAGGTGATTGTTTATTTTGGTTATTATTCCCTCCTTCTTGCGACCTGCCCCCATCACCGCCAATGAGCACATTTCCGGTTTTAACCTCGGTTCATCTGATCACAGAGAGGTCTCTATAACCAACAGATTGCAAGTTAAAGGGACAGCAAGTTCCAGCACCACTGATTAGTCAGTAGCTACTGGGGCTCACCAGTGGTTGTATGATGGCACCGAGAATGCCATTGCCGTGCATGCCTTTACAATGTAGTCTAAACTACGAATATGCCTGAGCATTCATATTTTTACAGTGGATACCTTTACAACGCATACCATGACAATGCAGCTTTATTGTATATTTAAAAAAAAAGTTTCTGCTTTAAAAATTAATACAATTTTGACATTCTCTAAATTAAATTAAAAATACAGCAGCGCAGTAATATTACCTCAAAAAAACATTTTACCATTAAATATTATCGGTGAAAGGGAAATACAATGCATCTATAACTTACAGAAATATATCTGACATGTTCCCGTTTCAACAGTTGTCCTTCCTTTGTTTTAATGCTAATAATACAGCCTGTCCAAAAATAAAATGGCTGTCGTAGTATGTGAAGACTGTAATAAAAATGTTATTTAACCATTGTAATTAAATACATGTTCTGTCAGGATATAAAACACATTAAAATGCAGATTTCAAAACATATTTTTGTTTGAAATGTGGTTTCCCTTGAACAAACATATAAAGGTGTGGAGGAGGTCAATGCCTTTCAAGCTAGACTTCTGTACTGTGGCCATGGCCACCTTCTCACTGTCAGGTGAGATGGGTTGCTGTACAGAGATAGTTTCAACATAGTGCATGATACAAGTATTTCATTTCATTTAGGGGTTTTCTGTTCCTGGAAGACCCGGTTAGGGAGGCAGAAATGGCGATTCCAGGCTCCTTAGCACATTCCTCAACTCTCCTTCAAAGGTGTCTCCATTTCGTGCAGCTCTGGCCACGGCTAGCTCAGTTCCTGTGCTGACTCTTTTGGGGTTATTATACTACACTATCAGAATTGTAAAGCGCATTGCGACCGGAAGGCATCCCAGCGCTATTTTAGAGAGGTTGTGTCATGTGTTCCAGTTAGGCCTAGTAGGAAACGTTGCCATTTTTTACACGTACACAGATCTTTCCAAAAGTTGCCGTCACACTGTGGCTTTGTTTCCTGGAAACACTGACCTTGCTTACACAATTCAACTTTGCAAGAGCACTATCATATTACCTTGGCATTGTGTACAAGCCCTACATGTATGTTGTGCAAATTTGTTTATTTATGCCCATTTTGCCACCCAGACATCTGCAGAATACAAACAATGGCAAAATGATCACAATCTTGGTCCAAGGCAAAGATGCTTTTTCCTATATATAAACATCTGTTTCTAGGTGTAGTCAGAGGAGTCACTTCTGCTGACTTCGAGAGGTCCCTTCCTTGATGAAGCTATCGCCCAGCAGCTGACTGGCATATCCAGCTCGTGACCAAGATGAGGTCCAACATTCATGCCCACCAAGTAATGGGGTTGGATCATCCAGTAAGGGGTTTCTTGGCAGAACATACACATACACCCTAGACACGTAGGTTAGGGTCTGCAGAGTAGGAGTATACAGAATTGTTACATTGGTTTATATGTTTGCATATATACGTTGTTTCCACACAATGATGGAATTTTTCGTTCTGTTCACTCTCCTGACGCTTATTAGAACTTTCATCTGCTTCTGTCCATTGATCATTGCAGCACATATATTCTATACAAGAATTACTGTGGTTCAGTAAACATTGAAAACATGCCTTTATGTATTCTTTGAATACTTGTCTGAGCTAAAGGTTCTAGGTCGCTCATCACAATTCCTGAAGGAAAAGGGTTGTCATGTTCAGTGGTTGCCAGAACTGTTCGCTCTCCATCTTGGTTAGGGGGGGCTTATGGTGACACTGTGAGCTAACATGTATAAGGGACAACATACTCTGCTGGGGTGCACGGAATCAGTCTGGCACCATCCTAAAGTTTATGTTGTCCACAAAGCGTAGTTCCTACTGATTAGTGGATCCACTACAGAACGAGGAGAATGCCTAAGAGATTAGGTCTATCTGCAGAGCCATGTCTTAATAGCTTTTCGGAAGCGTAGCTCATTGTCCATAACTCTGATGGACAAGGGAAGAGAATTCCAGAGCTTAGCTGCATTGAAACTGAAAGATCGTCCACCACTTCTTGCTCTCTTGATAGTAGGGAACATAGTTAGATGGAGGCTTGAAGATCGAAGGGATCTAACAGGGTTGTAAGGGGTAACAAACTGGCTTAGGATGCACAGGTCTTGCCCTAGTATAGCTCGGTGGGTGATTCACAATTAATTAAATTCTATTCTTTGGGCAATGGGGAGGCAGTGAAGATCTCTCAATCCCTGTCTGGCTGGCTGAGATTTAGGAATTCCAAGTAATGCGCAGGCAGTCGCATTTCACACAACTTGTCATTTCTGGGTGACTCCTTTGGGGGACCCAAGGGAAAGTGAATTGCCATATTCCATGCGAGAGAGGTGGCCACCCATCAGTTTGGCTTTGGCATTTGCCCTCTGGTAAAGAGCAGATTGCAAACTAAGCAGACTAGCTCCTCCCCTCCTGCATGACCGCAAAGCAGCTGCAGCAACTCCTCAGGTCATTCAGGCTTGGTCGTAACCTTGAGCACCCTGATACCCCTAGGGGTGAAAGTGCTGCTTTATACAACTGCGTACAGATACAGCTAGGGGTGGCAGTGCTGCACTATATAAATGCTGATTGATTTATTGATCGAGGGGAATGGTTAGAGAGCTGATGTACTTGCAGAGTGCTTAACACAGCTGGGCAGCAGTCTTCCGGTGACTCTGAAATGAGCATGGGATACGCCGCACAAAATGTCAGTACTTATCCTAAGTGTTGGGGCACTGGCTTCAAGCCGGTGACCAATCACTATATGAAAGGCTATGTGGCTACCCAACCAGAGGAGAGTTCCGCTTTGTGAGCTTCTTACTCAGTTTCTACAATGCAGGTGGAGGACAGGTAAGAACATACTACTGTAAGCCAAATGAATGTATATCGGGCAACACTTTTAACAACAGCCGAAAAACACCAGATTTCAGTGAAGCTACCAGTGGTTGTTACCAAAAAAGGTTCTGCATGGATTGAGACTTGAGTGGGAACCACCATCTGTGAACACAGTTCTGTTGCTCAAATGCAAGAAGAGGCTAGAAAAGGCCATTGAACTACAGTACCCATCTTAAGGACTGACGCATCTCCTTCACTGCGTATAGAAGATCGACGCATCTCATTGTTTGCAACCAGGAGAGGTGCTTTGTTCAATAGGGCCTGAGTGGGTCCATTGCGATCGGCCCACACTATGACTTTGCCCCGGTTCAGTGCGACCTAAAGTAACCTTTTTAAAGTTACTTGCTTCTAAGCGCTTCACTGAATTTATTCCTTTAAAACTCAATAGCTCAACTTCTATACATGGGATTTTTATCGTTTGTCTTGTTTAGTTTAAATTATAATAATCTATTTTTATAAACCAGGAGTCTTTTAGTGGTGTATTCATTGTGTTACTGTGTGTTGCACATATACTTTACACACTGCCTCTTTAGATATACCTGATTGATGGGTTCCAAGCTACCAGAGGGTGATCACAGGTTATATTTTAGTGTGTACTTAGCTTTCCCTCATTAGAGTGGTGGTTGCTGCCTCACCTGGGTGCATTCCTCATCCCACCAGGAATCCCATTTCTAACACCAATCAAGAAAACAGCTGTGATCAAAAATGGTCGC
This sequence comes from Triturus cristatus, assembly GCF_964204655.1. Classification (NCBI taxonomy): domain Eukaryota; kingdom Metazoa; phylum Chordata; class Amphibia; order Caudata; family Salamandridae; genus Triturus; species Triturus cristatus. The sequence goes on from NC_140589.1 coordinate 48,989,270, forward strand.
CCCCACTCTGATGAATGAACAGAGGTGGGGTGTGGGCAGCCAAGAAAGCAGTTAGGTAGTTAGACTATAGTGTGGAGGGTCAGGGTGTCACAGCGGAGGGCTGACTTGGATCAGACCAGTGGCCTGTGATCAGTTCCATCTCAGGAAGCAGCCTCATGAGTCCGGCTGGTGGAGTGCCACCGACACATCATCTGAAACGGTCAGCAAACTGGTCCTCAGTTGAAGGCCAATAGGAAACAGTCACAAGCCGCAGGAGAAAGACAAACTCCCCAATGTCCCCAAAAACACAGAGGGCAACACCTGTGTCCCCTTGTCGTGCGACCGACTCCGACACTAGCTCCTTAAGGTAGCTGAGCAAGCACCCTAGGTTGGTGAGGGTTGTGAGTTTTATTAGAAAGCTTGTGTATGGAAAAAAACATATATATAGTTTTTTAAAATAATCTTGACTTGATAAGAAAGCTACTGATGCTAAGCAAGGACACCATGCTGTTTGATAGGAAAAAAATATTTTAAAAACAGCATGTCTGGGGTGAGAAGGATGCTGAGATATGTTACATCATAGATTCACCTTCAGTTCTGGTTGAATTTTATTTTTTTACTGTGTATTTAGTTTATCATTGAAAAAAACTCAAACACAGAGCAACCTATTTGAATAAATCGAAAATAAAGAAACGGCAGATGATTTAATCACTGCTAGAAAATTCAATAAAGGCAAACAATTTGAAATAACAGGATTTCCATCAATACAATTTCCATCAAAGACGGTCTGCAGATAAAGGATGGAGACAGCTGTGGGAACTGGAAGCAGAAGGCTGATGCACACCAACCATGAAGGATTGTCAAAACCACTTTATAATGAATTGACCCTATGCAATGTATAACCACTTAACACTGACCACAGGGCAACAGATGTCTCCTATTGTGTGTTGTAAGAAATTGAATTAGTCATCAAATGTATTTTAAAGGTCTTTAAAACCACAGCTTTTAATGACTTCTTACATTCTATTTCAGTTGTATTGTGTTGTACTGTAGTAGCAATTGTATAGCGCTTTCACCTCCCGACAAGGCACTGGTGCACTATACCATGGATGTGAAATCTGTCATTGAATCCGACCAATCTTCTATTTTAGATTTTTAGTTGAGTTCCAAATTCTTAGGATTGTATTTTTCTCTATTAATATGCTCTTTGTTTACAGATGAGTGAGCAGCAGAAGAGTAAGCTGGATGTAGTTGTTATAACCAGGGTTTCTTGTGGTTGTAAAACGATCCTGTCTTTCACATCCGACCAAGGGTCTGTGATTCCCTCACAGTTAACAAAGGTGGTGTCTCTGGAGCTTTTACAGCTGAAATCGGTGCCTTGTATATTGTGATTCAATCACCTTGGGGAAGAGGGCAATATTGTCTCCAGTTGAACCACTAATGCATGTAAATCAGTATAAAGCCTGAGCATATTCTAGATGTATTTATTTTAGAGTTTTGTATAGCGCAGACATGACCCGAAGGTATCAGAGCGCTTTACACTGTGAGCACCGAAAACTATAACATGAGGTCCCTGCATATTAGATACAAAGAAAAATATATATATATGTGTGTGTGTGTGTGTGTGTGTGTGTGTGTATATAGACATATATATTAATATTCACAGAAAGAACCATAGGTTTCAGGCACGTTATAGTTAGGAATTAGCATTTAAAAAACCTCAGAAATTCACTGAAAAACCATAGGTTTCAGGGGTGTTATAGTTAGCTGGACTTTTCACTTGTACAAAACCATTGAAATTCCCCCGTTATAGTTAGTTCAGCTAACTATAACTCGCGCGCCCGCAATGCACTGCTGATGACGTCACATATTACATCACTCATGACATGGTCAGTGACATCACTCATGACATCACTGATGACATCTCAAATGACATCACTGATGACATCATACAGTGAATGTGTGTTTTTCTGAAAATTAAATATGTTTTATATATGCATATCTCAAGGTCGATGGAAGAATAAATGGGTATATAAGTGTCTAAATGGATGATTTGTTTTTGAAAAATTGATTGTGTAACTGACTGATTAAGTGTATCATAGTGAATACATGGCTTAGTGAGTAATGTTTAAATATGTAAATATCTGTATCAGTCTCTCACTTTGTGTATAAGTGGCTGCATGGGTTGGTGAGTAGCTACATGGGTGTCTATATAGGTTATTAGTTGGTTTTTTGAGTATCAGTCTGAGTGTCTGCATGGTTCGGTGGGGGGTATTACGTAGTGCATAGGTGCATGAATGAGTGACTCACTCTTTGTATGTGTTGAAGACAGCATGTGTGCAGGACTGTGTGGGTAGATGAGTGTGTGTATGGGTGTGTTAGTGAGTGAATGACTGTCTCAATAGTGTCTTTATGAGTAACTACATATGTTTTAAACTAGTATATGTGACTATTGGTGTATATAAGTCAGTATATGTGAGAGTGAGAGAATGAAAGAGTTCCTGTATGAATAAGTATGTGTTTCTATAAGTGATTGTTTAAAAGACTAAGTATGTGTAAGTTTCCGTCGAAGTAAGTGTGGTGGTGTGTGTATAACTGTATATGCAAGTAAATGGATGTTTGATTCTTTATTAGCATGAGTGACTATGTGTGTGAGTAACTTTATGGATGAGTGGCGTTGTGTAACAGGATGTATAGGTGTATGAGTACATATGATGAGTGAGTACATGTATGAGTGACTGTATAGGACTGTTGGTGAATGAGCGGATGTGTATGTGGATCTTAGAATTACTGAATAGGTTGTTGTAACTGATATTGGTATGTCAATTGTTTTGAAAATTTTAGTTTCTATTTTTGAATGTGTGTATCAAAGGTTATATTAGGGTGAGAGGAGGTCTGCCACTCTATCACAAGGATGATGTCATCAGTGATGTCATCAGTGATGTCATTTGAGATGTCATCAGTGATGTCATGAGTGATGTCACTGACCATGTCATGAGTGATGTAATATGTGACGTCATCAGCAGTGCATTGCGGGCGCGCGAGTTATAGTTAGCTGAACTAACTATAACGGGGGAATTTCAATGGTTTTGTACAAGCTAAAAGTCCAGCTAACTATAACACCCCTGAAACCTATGGTTTTTCAGTGAATTTCTGAGGTTTTTTAAATGCTAATTCCTAACTATAACGTGCCTGAAACCTATGGTTTTTTCTGTAAATTTCAAAGGTTTTTTAAATGCTAATTTCTAACTATGCCTACAGAGATAGGACATGTGAAGAAAGAAGAAAAAATGCACAGAAAGAAAAAAAAGAAGTGCAGAAAGATGCAACAGAAGTCCTCAAAGACGAAGAAAAGTGCAGGAAGAAGGATAACGTGCAGAAAGAACAAAAAGAAGAGCAGAAAGAAGCCTTGTTGCAAAATCATCCTGTACTCTCAACTTTTTCAGATGGATACTGGTGGTAACTGAGTCTGACTAACCAGTCCTAGAGCCAGTGCTATGTTAAAAGACACTTAGAATACAGTGAAAACACCTACATACACTAGGGAACATTATGCGTTGGGGTCCCCCTGTGATTAGCATGACCTCCTCTGTAAGCCCCTAGTATATAATAGGACAGGGGGATTAAAACTACCTCTTAAAACAGGCCACATGGCGTGTTTGCACACGTCACCTCAGGCCCCGTCCCCTCCCTTCACCACTGTGTAAACGCGCCCTGTGGCTGTTCTAAGTTGAGAGATTAAGTCCCCTTGAATCCTAAGGGTCCCTAGGGTCAAACTAGACCACTAGGTACCTCCAGTAAGCGTCACAGAGCTGCGTTGCAGAGAGGTGTAAAAAGGGGCTTGGCCTCAGAACACCTGTCTGCAGCGCAGCTCCCTGGCGCATACTGGAGATGCCTGTTGGGCTAGTTGGCCCTCAGGGCCCTCAGTATTGAAGAGGAATTAATTCCCCAACTTACAACTCGCCAGGGGGCGCGTTTGCAGAGTGCTGCAAGGAGGGGGCGTGGCCTCCGGCACGATGCCAGTCTTTTATTTATTTTAATTTTTTAAGAAGGGGGGCTGTGTGGTTCCCCTTCTTATTCTAATTTATTGGCCCTTATGACCCCATCCCCCAGGGCCTGTCTCCTAATTATATTTTTTTTACCCCAATCCCCATGGCCGGCTACTGTTTTTTATTATTTTTAAAAAATATATATTTATAGACACACCTAGGACATGCTGGACAAACCGTACGTACCTATCACCATGACGATTTGCGTGATATTCATTAAAAGGCGACTATGCATACAATGAATCCACGTGGAATGTATTTACACCACTAGTGAAGCTCTGACATGTCTGATGCCCTACCGTGCCTAATCCCGGTAGACACCCTTGTCGTTTATTTATACAAACATGGGTAGCTATTGACGGGCACATTTAATACACATGCACACCAAGCCATTCAAAGGGGATTCGACAAAAATTCGACCAAAACTATGCAAGAAACCCCCCTCACGGTTAATAAAACACACATCCACTGCCGGATGTGTAATACTTTTTATTTTACTCTCTGGAAAGGGGACGTACATCACTTGAGAGTCACAGCGCGCTCCTGGCAGAGCCCAATGCTGTGTTACACCCACCATTGCCTGCTGAGTGCCACACACCTCTGTGTTGTATTCCACTAGCTAGTGCATATGCTATGACACTCTCTAGCCCATGTGCACTGTAACACCACCCTGTGAATATGTCATGCCACACTTGTCTTCGCACGGGTTATATTGCCCCATCTAACGTGCCTTCCTCGATGCCTATGTTATAACGCACAGTGCTATGCCATACATATTACAATCTGGGATCCATATCTTTGTCACAGTGCATATGCAACGTTACACTCCCCAGCACATATTTTATATTACAACTTTAGAGACTAGTTAGGTTACACAACACTGCCCTGTGCATATTACACTCCAAGGCGCATATCGCATAGCACGCGCTAGTGCCTGTGCTATCTCGCGCTCTCCAATGAATCTGTCATTGCGCACAATGTATTGCATATTATATTTCACGCCCAGTTCATCTTATATCACACTTTTTGGTGCATAGTTTATACCATACACTATATCTAGTTTTCATTTTCAATCGTGCTCTCAGGACTATGTTCTATATAACACTGTGTTCACCTACCCTTTTCACGGGCATTACATTTTGCGATAGGGGGTGGAGGGTCAAGGGGTGTTTCTGCCAAGTGAGCCCGGAGTCACAGTCACAAACGTCCTCTTCTTCCTGAATCAAAGTGAGATTATGCTGCATACTTGTTAATATTTTAAGTAGTTCGCACAGACACACGTTTTAAAAACAATAAAGTTCCTAATACCCGCCTTCTCTGAACAGTTAGCTTGCTGCCCCATCCCCCTCCTCCCTATCCTCTGTTGTGTGAATCCATGGACTAGCCTCCTTCCTCCTGCCATGCATGGTCTGATGTGCTGCCACTGCCCTCAATTTAGTATGATGTACCAGTCCACTCCTCCTGCCCTCCATTGCCCAATTCTATGCCCCATCATTGACCTCCTGCTTAAACTCTGTGCTTAGCTTGCTGCCCCTATTCTCCTTCCCCCTGCCCTCTGATGTCTTTGTGCATGCCCCTGCTCCATCCTTTTTGCCCACCATGTTCCATGGACCTGCCACTCCTATCTACTCTGAGTGTTCTGTTGAGCTGCCACTCCCCTCCCACCTGCCTAGCATTGTCAGATGACTGTAACCTGTCCCTGCCACCTCCACCCTGCCTGTCCACATGCCATGCCCCTATCCTCTTCCTCCTGTCCTACATGGTCCATTGTACTGCCACACCCTTCTGCCCTCCCTGGTCTGTTGTGCTGCAACTGCTCCTCCTGCCTGCCCGTGCGGTCTGTTGTGAGGCCCCTTCCCCTGAACTTTCTTGTCTGTGCACAGGTCCTGACCCTCCCTTCTATCCTCCATCGTCCTTTGTGCATGCCCCTGCACCCTCCTTCTTGCCCATCATAGCCATTGTGCTGCCACTAACCCTCCCACTTGCCATGCATGGTCTTCTGTGCTGCCATGGCCCCTCCCACCTTCCCTGTGTGGTCAGTTAGCTGCCCCTGAACCCCTCCCACCTTCCCTCCATGGTCTGTGTGTATGCCATCACAGTCTCACTGTTGCTCTTCATGGTGTGTCTTGCTTCTAGTGCCCATCCTGCTTGACCTCCATGGCTATATTGCTGCTCCTGCCCTGCCCCCTTGCCCCCAGCCCTCTGTTTACATGTGCAGACCCCTACTCCCTCCCTCCTGGCTTGTCTGTTCCATTGTAATGCCCCTGATCCGTCCCTCCTGCCCTTTATGGTCTGTTATGCTGCAGCTTTCTCTCCTGTCTGTCCATTATGGTCAGCTAGCTACCATTGCCTCTTGCCCCTCTGTTCTCTGTTGTCCATGTGCATGGTCCTGTCCCCTCCCTCTTGCTTTCTATGGATTGTTGTGCTGCATCCTGTCCCGCATGCCCTGTGTGGTGTATTGTGCTGCTGCAAACCCTGATGCCTGCCCTGCAGGGTCAGTTTGGTGCACCTCTCCATGTCCCTCCTGTCCTCTGTTATCCAAGTCCATGTCCCTACCCCATTTCCTTCCATGATCCAATGTACCATACTTGCGAACATTTTGAACTTGGTAAGAGGGAGATTTTGAAAGAAAACTGGGGTATTGATTTTTCCCTTTGAGTTACATTGAAAAAGAGGAGATTGTAGACAGGAGACAGATCAAATAAAGCCCATTTGAGCTTAAAAACATTGGACGTTTCCTGGCTGTATTGGGTCTGTTGGCATGTATGGTTGTACTACCATTGCCTCTTCCTGCTGCACACAATGGTCTATTACATTGCCACAGCCTCTCTTGCAAGTCCTGTATTGTTGGTTTGTTGCCCCTGCCCCCCTTTCCACTGCCCTCCATAGTCTGTTGTGCTGCCACGGCCCTTCCTGCCTGCTCAGTGTGGTTAAATTGTTGCCTTTGCACCCTCCTACCTGCCTTAAATTTTTAGAGTCCGTGCCCCTGGCCTCTGCCTCTCAACAGTATCCTAATGAACAACTAGATTGCTAACATTCTATATTTATTACAAAAGTGTAGAACGCCTGACGTCATCTTGATGTAATCAAAACTGTAATACCTAGAGCATTTCCTTTAGAAATTACATATATGAGAGGGTCTTATTTGCATCAAAATTATGGTCAGTGCTCTAAAAGACTATAATAAGGACATATTTTTTGAGTTTTCAAATAGCGACAAAGCACTTTTAAATTATTTGTTACCTTTATGTTTTTTTATCCAGTTGACCACTTGATTAAATGTTGCACTTAGGGGAGATGATGTGGTGTTACTTCCAGAACTGCAGACTTTGCAACTGGGGAACCAGGTTGGAGTTTCTGCTTCAGCTCGACATTCTGTGATTCTGGTCAAATCACTTAGTCTCCCCACGTCTACAACCAAAATGAATTTGTTCTTGTGTGATGTAACCAATGCTCATGTAAAGCACTCCAATACCTGACAAGTCTGCACTATATAACACTGCAAAAACACAAAATAATAAGTGTTTTGCACACTTCTGTCTTTGGGCTATATTTGGGCTACATCTGGCTGATTTTGAGCTACATTTGGGCTCTTTTGTCTCCGGTGGCCATCTTGGGAGATTTATTTGTTATGAAGTTTCCTAATTTCCTCATGTACTGCAGTCTCCTCAGTAGGAAATGCTTTCAGTTTTTTACTTTGATTCCATCATGAAGGTATTCAGATATGTCACACATTTGCCATAAATTCTGAATGTTAGCACTCTAGTTGCTCATTAGATCACTGTAGTAAAACTACTGTTCCCCATGGAAGTCTGCTCCTGGTATTAAAAGTGCATGTTTCAGTCTGCATGTCAGAATTTTTTAATGAAATAGAAGAGGTTTTGAGAAGTCACTCAAAATGTGCCCTCATTTTCTTTCTTCAGCATTAATCATAATTTCTATGGCAAAATGAACCCCCTCGTTGTGTTCCTTTTTAAATTAAATGTTTTATGTGTTACCAGTTTATTCCAATCAAGATGGCTTCAGGTGTGCCATACTTTTGTCATAATGAAGACAGTAAGCGCTCTAGTTGTTTTTAAGAACACTCTGGGACATTCTGTAATTGGGCTATACTTGGGCTACATCTGGGTGATATTTGGGCTACATTTGGGCTCTTTTGTCTCTGGTGGCCATCTTGGGAGACTTATTTGTTATGAAGTTTCCTAATTTCCTCATTTACTGCAGTCTCCTCAATAGGAAATACTTTCAGTTTTTTACTTTGATTCCATCAAGAAGGCATTCAGATGTGTCACACATTTGCCATAAATTCAGAATGTTAGCACTCTTTTTGCTCATTAGATCACTGTAGTAAAGCTAGTGCTCACCAGGGAAAACTGCTGCTGGTATTGAAAGTGCATGTTTCAGTCTGCATGTCAGAATTTTTTAATGAAATAGAAGAGGATTTGAGAAGTCACTCAAAATGTGCCCTAATTTTTCTTTCTGCAGCCCTAATCATACTTTTTATGGAAAAATGAACCCCCTCATTTTGTTCCTTTTTAAATAAATGTTCTAAGAGTTACCACTTTAATCCAAGCAAGATGGCTTCAGGTGTGCCATACGTTTATCATAAGTAGGACTGTTAGCGCTCTAGTTATTCTTTGGAACACTCTGGGAAGCTGCAGTAGAACACAAAGGAATCAACTGACAGTCTCTGCCCTTGTTGGATGTACATGTTTTATTGAGAATGTCAGACTTCATTCTCACATGACTGAGAAAGATAATGTGAATTTACAGAAAATAAGCTCTCAGTTTAGCTTATAGATCACCTTCCAAACCTCTGTGGGAAAAGCATGAGAAAATATTTTTCTCTCAATCATGATATCCCAGCAGAAGGCTTTTTCACATGGTGAAATCACCTTAGAACATACCACAATTCCTAAAATGAGTATGGTACCATCAACAAATGATTTATAATGTAACTAAAGTCTTAAAACCTTCTATTAACTGCAATGCTTTTTAATGAGGTGCTATCATGTATATTGGTCCCAAGATGGCTGCCAACACTTCTTGGATGAAGTGCTGACAGCCAATCAGGTCTCAGGATGAGATGTGTGGTTAGGCTCCGCCCATATATATATATGATTTTACTTTTGATTTTCTCAGGAACTACTGAACAGATTGACACCAGACCTTCAAAAGGCACATCCCTGACCTGAGGACTACCTCTCTGCCAAATTTCAAGTAATTCTGTTCAGCTGTTCGGGCTGTACCTTGGACTAAAGGTCCCTATGGAAAATTGCATGGGAAAAACGTGTTTTGGGACCCCCCTTTTTTCTCAGCCCCCGCTTGACGAATCCCCCCGAGACTTTCTGGGTAGGAGCGGAGCGGAGCGCCCCACCTATTTTGAAAATTTCGCGAGGATTCGTCAACCGGCGCCAAAGTTATTCCAAATAGAATGTTGCGGATTTCCTATGGAAACACGGTCCTAACTATAACTATCTACTGGCGACCGCCAGTAGATAATACATACACATATACACACACCTACATATATATGTACTACACATACATACATGCACATATTTACATACAGGTACACATATATATATATATATATATATATATATATATATATACACATGCATACACACACATATGCATACATACACACATGTAAACATATAATTATATATATATATATATACATATATATATATATATATATATGTATATATATATATATATATTCACTGAAAAAACCATAGGTTTCACACACGTTATAGTTACGAATTAGCATTTAAAAAACCTTGCAAATTCACTTGAAAAACCATAGGTTTCACACATGTTATAGTTAGCTGGACATTTCACTCGTAAAAAACCTATGAAATTCCCCCGTTATAGTTACTGTAGGCAACTATAACTCACGCGACCGCAATCCTCTGCTGATGACGTCAGATATTACATCACTGTATTTAGACACTTATTTACCCATGTCTTCTTCCATTAATCTTTAGCTAGACATATATTACAAATATTTATTTTTCATAAAGACACATATGTCATCAGTGATGTAATATCTGACGTCATCAGCAGAGTATTGCGGTCGCGTAAGTTATAGTTGCTAATTCGTAACTATAACGTGTGTGAAACCTATGGTTTTTTCAGTGAATTTGTACGGTTTTTTAAATGCTAAGTTATGTATTAATTTTTTTTTTCAGGTTTTTCACCGTGCGCGCACTGTGAATTTTTTTTTTTTAAATCGCGAGGTGTGCGCACGCTGTGGGCGCTCTGTGCGCTCGGAGCACTATAACTCACGCGACCGCAATCCTCTGCTGATGCTAATACTGTATTGAGACACTAATTTGCCCATGTCTTCTTCCATTAAATTTTAGCTATACATATATTACAAATATTTTTTTTTCATAAAGACACATATGTCATCAGCAGAGGATTGCGGTCGCGTGAGTTATAGTTGCCTGCACTAACTATAACGGGGGAATTTCATTGGTTTTTTACGAGTGAAATGTACAGCTAACTATAACTTGTGTGAAACCTATGGTTTTTTCAGTGAATTTACAAGGTTTTCTAAATGCTAATTCCTAACTATAACGTGTGTGAAACCTATGGTTTTTTCAGTGAATTTGTACGGTTTTTTAAATGCTAAGTTACTTTACGCCATTCGTGGCGTGTGCGCCCAGTTAACGCAGTTCGTTCCGTGCGCGCACGGTGCGCTTCACACACCGTGCGCGCACAGTGAGCACGCGGTGCGCTTCGCGCACCGCGCGCCCACTTTACGCAGTTAGTGCCGTACGCGCACGGTGGTCACGCGGTGCGCTGCGCGCACCGCGTGCCCACGTTATGCGGGATGGGCCATGTACGCACGATGCGCTTCGCGCACCGTGCGCACATGGGGGACATATTATGCGCATCGTTGTGAAATGTATTCTTTATTAATTTCATAGGTGATATATGCCATGCACAAATGGTGCCCTTCGAGCACCATTTGCACACGGGGTGGGGAGAGTGTGGATAATTTTTTTTTTTAAATAAATTTTTACCGTAAGTGTAATCGGCGATTTTTCGAAAAAAAAAAAAAAACATTTATTGGCCTTGGGGGTTGTTTGGAGACCCCTATATCAATGCTGGGTGGTTATGATCTCAATATACTGCCCCTTTAGACATTTTTTGGCTTTATTTTTGCTGCCCCACTCAGAGTGCGAGAGAGAAAATGGCGGCCGCCGCTTCCTGGTTTCGACCGATTCGAATGTTTACTTGGATCTAACAGCCAATCAGAATCGCGCTCGCGCACGTCACCGTACGCGTACGGTAAGCGCACCGTAAGCGCACCGTAAGCTGGCTCAGATATATATATTGATTTAAAGGCTATTTTCTCAGAATCTACTGAACAGATTTACACCAAACCTACAAAAGGCACTTCCTTGACCTGTAGACTACCTCTCTGCCAAATTTCAAGGAACTCTGTTCAGCCGTTCGGGCTGTAGCTGTGTCTAAAAAGGTCCTATGGAAAAATGCATGGGAAAAACGCATTTTGGGACCCCCCTTTTATCTCAGCCCCCGCTTGACGAATCCCCCCGAGACTTTCAGGGTAGGAGCGGAGCGCAGCGCCCCACCTATTTTGAAAATTTCGCGAGGATTCGTCGACCGGCGCCAAAGTTATTCAAAATAGAATGTTGCGGTTTTCCTATGGTAAGAGGGTCCTAACTATAACTACCTACTGGCGACCGCCAGTAGGTAATACTGGCGAGTAGATAATATATATATATATATATATATATACAAACATACACATAGTAACTGTAAAAGTAGTAAATGGTGCACAGTGGGATATAGATGCGCTTGCAATATTTGAGTCCCATTGGTGATTGAACAAAATATGCAAGAAAACATATTGTGATAAAAAAAATCATGTCAAGTATATCGGGATGTCAAAAGTATCGTCAACAGGAATATTGATGGCTTGAATATGTTTTTATGTGTTGTTTTTAATATTGTTGTAAGAAATATCAATTTAGAAAATATTGTATATAATGTTGTTTATGCTATTTTGTATGTATTTTATTGTAGTGTGTTTGATTTAGTAGTTTTTGTAATTTTACATTTGTGTTTAGCAAATTAATTTATTATGACTTTTTAAAAAATTTGTAATAATCTGTAGTATATATAATAATCTGTTTTATATATATATATATATATATGTATATATATATCTATATGTATATTTTGTTTTTTAGTAGAGGGAGGTTGGTTTGTAGGGCATAAGGAGGGGAAATGTTTTAAAAGTGAATATTTGAATTTAAATTTCATTGAAATTATTTTAATGGTAAGCAAATGAATATTGTAAAATTGATATTTTTTGTTATATTAATAATTTTTATAAATAATAGTTATAATTAATTTGATTGTATATATTAAGGTGCCGATTCCGATCAGTTAAAAAAATTTACCGTCTGACTCGTATCCGTATTTTTTTACGTACGAATAGTACAAGTCCCGTACAAACGGCAAAGTACGATTCGTACGTGAAAAAGACATACAAATGACCTCGGGAAAGTCTACGAGACGTCCCCGGACAGTTTTACGTACGAGTCGTAAAACTGAAGTCCAAGCACACAAGTCCGATCCGTACCGGCGTCCCGAATACACAAGCGTATGGAAAACGTCCCGTACGGAGCGAACTTTGTACGACCCCTACCCCGGGTACACTTGGGCCCGTGGTACGAGTCGTCCGCCCCCCCCCCAGCCTCCCACCCCTCCAGCGTACGTCTGCACCGTACCCCCACCCCCGTATGTATGGCGCATAGCCCCACCCCCGTATGTACACGCCATACCCCCACCCCCGTATATGTACGCGCATACCCCCACCCCCACCCCCGTATGTATGCGCCATACCCCCAGCCCCGTATGTACGTGCTGTACCTCCAGCCCCCCGCATGAACGCGCCGTACCCCTAGCCCCGTATGTACGTGCTGTACCCCCAGCCTACCATATGTACGTGCCGTACCCCCAGCCCCGTATGTACATGCCGTACCCCCAGCCCCGTATGTACGCGCCGTACCCCCACCCCCGTATGTACGGCGCGTACCCCCACGCCCGTATGTACGCGCCGTACCCCCAGCCCCATATGTACGTGCTGTACCCCCAGCCCCCCATATGTACATGCAGTACCCCCAGCCCCATATGTACGTGCCGTACCCCCAGCCCCGTATGTACACGCCATACCCCCAGCCCCGTATGTACGCGCCGTACCCCCAGCGCTCCCGTAAAAATATAGCCGTGCGGAGTGCTGTGGGTACGAATCGTACTTGCTGGTCCGTAAAACGCTGCCTGACTCCATGCGGACGTCGCGTACGCGCTGTCCAGGATCGGAATTGTATGTATTTTTTAGCCGTACGGTGCTTTTTACGATTCGTACGGAAATGGTATTTCTGTACGTATCGTACTTGCTGGTTTGTATGGTGGAATTCCCGGGTACGAGTCGTACGGAGAAAACGCTCCATACGACCATTTGTACCCGGGTTTTACAGGATCCGAATCGGCACCTTAATGTATATTTTTTATATTTTTTAATGTATATTTCTAGTTAAAATAAAACACGTATATATTGATAAATAGAACAATTTTTAATAGATTTGTATTAATAAATAAACAATGCTTAACATATTTAAATAGTTTTGTATTGTATTTTGTACATTTACCAGTTTTTTTCTATTGTTTGTCTTTTTTTATGTTTCTTAAACTGTGGCATATACATATTTGCAACATCGTTTTAACATGTCTTTTCAGTATGTATTAAAAAGTGTATATTATACTATTTAATTTATTCTTTACAATTTTGTTTAATAATTTCTTACATTATTAATACTTTTATTCAACATTTTTTACTTATTTTCCTATTCATTTCTATAGGCAGATAGTCTTCTTTTTTGTGTGTTTAATTTAGCTGCCGTTTATTTACCGCTATTTCCTATTTTGTAGTTTATTTGAGTCATTTTTAGTCTATACTCGATGGGAGTGCCATGGGCATTACGGTGGGTGTTCCCATTTAACACCCATGCATTTGACACATTCCCAGATTTACAACAAGCGGTAAACCTGGGAATGTGTCAAAAGCCTATGCCTCCCCAGGGGTGTCAAAGGGGTTGTTTTTGTGAGGGAAAACAACCTGCTTTCAATGCAGACACTCTTACACAATCAGCGCTGTAGCAAGGGGGCCTGGGAGGGGGACAATCCGTCCTGAGCGGCAGGTATTTTGGGGGTGGCGGACCCCCCCCACACTTACCTGTGGCCATAATGGAGCAGCAAACGCAGGAATCACCAGCACCCCCACCCGCTCTTACCTGCAGCCGTCGCGGGGCGGAAAACGCATGGACCGCCACGGGCGGCATAAGGTCTAGCTATGCCACTGTATACCATGCTGCAAGGGTGCCTGCGTTGGTGCATGGCAGCCATTTGAGCGCAAGTGCAGTAACAGAGGACAGGAATACGGTGCATTCCTGCCCTTTTCTTTTGACGTAGGGCAGCACAGCAGGAATGCTTGCGGCGCTGCCCACCGCTAAACGTTTGTAAATGAGGCCTAGGAATCAATATACAGAAGGAATGACGGACCTTCTGTTCAGTCGAACTGGAAACAATTCTTTTATTTGGAATTTGGAGCTGATGAAGCTTTCAGTATCAGAGAGCGAAACGCGTTGGCTGCTTGTTTTTCTCAAAGAAGACAAATAACGAATTCTCACCAGTACCTAGGAGTTGGGAATATCTGAATTATTTGTTTTATTTAATTCATGAATGGACATTAGTGTGCAGTGATGTTGCCTCTCCAATAGTTGAAATTGTATGCTATTCTGGGTCTGGGACACTTGATACTGGAAGGTGGGCAATATTTTCCTTCACTGAAGGAGGACATATCAGGTGATGCAACTGTTTTGTTAGCTTAGCTGTCCATTTATTTGCGCAGTTTTTATTCAAACACATCATAACCCATGTGTTCACAATAATTAAAATCGGCAATATAATGTTAAAAATTTCTATTTTTGTATTTCATCTCTTTATTTTACTCAGGAGAGAATACATTGCACCTCTGTATTTCTTTGTTCAACTCAGCTAAGAGGTTAATGCCTCAGGTCGCAGTTGGAGCTGCAGTCAATAAATAGTGCACAACACAGCACTGTTTACCTTCTGTTCTTGGCACTGCCTTTACTACCCCCGACAGGGACATCTTAAGGATCTTTGGGGCCCTGAGCCAAACGAATTTTGGGGCCCCCTGTTCAGAACAACTTTGAATTTAAGATCCAATTTCAGATTTTCATGACCTCTTTAGCCAGGTCACTGACAGCGCAGAAGCACACTCGTCCACATTTTAAATGTGTTTACATCTAATATTTGGGGATAGTGACTTGTGTTTTCAATATTTAACACAGCAGCAGCTCACTAATATAACTGCAAATAATCTCTGTGATGCCCTCCCATTTCGAATATGTGAGGTCCTGTTTTGAGCTAAAATAATGTTGCACAAAAGGTAAACACAAAATTTCTCTTCAAAATGTCCCTTATACACTCTCTCACTCACATCACCCACATTAAAAATAAGTTAAAGTAAAACAGTGTTTGAAAGAATTTGTTTAAAAATTACCCAGGGTCACCAGGGTAATGCTCTCTGCAGAACATAGCTGGCTCCATAAGGGTGCCCCCCTGAAAGTCTGGGGCCCGGGGCCAGAGCCCACTTTGCCCATGCCTTAAAACGTCTCTAACCACCGAGGTCCAGGATTGCAAAGTCGGTGCCAGGGGTCGCAGCTGCCACCCCTGGTGACCCGTAACGACGTCCATGCTCGTTCTGAGCAGGGCGCCATCACAACCGTGAATAACAGGAGTCAACGGGCTACCGAGAAAGCGAACAAGTAAAGGTGATGTATAAAGGCCAGGCATTAAGACTCCAAGTGTTTGAAAAGAACAAGGTGATTTACTGGGGCTCTCTGGCTTCAGAACCTGAATACAGATCAGCAAGGAACCCATGACATTTACTGACTAAATTAAAATGTTCCAGTCGACAGTCAAAGGCTGTTTCAGGACCTAGCCTTTTTAATGGATACCTTCCATCAGGTGTCTTACATTTCCTCTGGCTCACCCAGCCTTCATGAAGCCTTTTTGACCTTCTCTTAGAACCTTCTGCACTAGATCTTAAATTCCCTGCACCTGGGTCCCAAGGGGTCAATCAGACTGGGGCTGAGGAGGCGCGATATCCAGTGGCACAGCGCCTCGAGGCCCTCACCGGTGATTTGCTGCGTTTTATAAATGTTGATTGATTAATCGATGTGATTGACAGCAGCAGCCATAAGACCATATTCAGAATTCCACTAAATCCCCTATTCCCCCCCACCCCTCTGTTGTGGCAGGGTGTTTTTAGCAGAATGGTGTTCCACCGACACAGCTGGGGAAATTTCAGGGAACGCATGAGTACAGAAGAATTACTCATTCGTGTCATGGCCAGGGCCGTTTCTTCCATTAGGCAAGACTAGGCGGACGCCTAGGGCGGCAAAAGGGCTAGGGTAGCAAAAGGGGGAATTTATTTTTTTATTTGAAGGCAGCAGCACCTGTATGTGAGTGCAAGCGCACCTGCTTGTACATGCTGCGCACCCTAGCATAGTGGTGTGTGGAGCAGGCCGGCGGTACCAGTGTGTGGGTCCCCAGGTCCGTCAATCTTGAAGCAGGAAAGCGCTGCCAATGATGGCCCTTGGGATCATTTTTGGCCAGTCCCCGAGCGGTTCTTTATGCAGCAGCCAGTGACGGTGACTACACGTACATAGCACCACCCTCTTTCTTGGCGCGCGGGGGACAGACTGTGTGTGTCGGCTGCTCTGGTGCCTATGAAATAAAATATGTATGTCAGGTAATTGGTTTATAATTCACAAATTTCATTTGTTTTCAAGCAGTGCAAACAAGTGGCTAATAGCACGCCACACATAAAAAACATATATGGTGCCAAGAGGCTTATTTTTTCCATCACGTCAATCTGAAATTAGTTTTTTGTTTTTACACCACAAAATACAGGTTCCGGTCTTATTATGGTCTGGGAATAGTGAAAAAAGACGAATAGCCATATTTTATTTTCTAACCTGCAATAAAAACAAGTTCACATTGTGCTCTGCCTCTTGCGCTTTAGCTTTTGGGGTTGTTTGTCATGATTTATGCGGCAAGACATATCAGCGGCGGCTAGATAAGAAGCGTGTGATGCTTGACTTGCGTGAATAAAATCATATAGCGAGACTCTCCAATCCACCTGGTTCGAGAGTCAGTTTGGCAGCTCTATATAATTTACCACTCAAATGTACCCAGGCAACTATTGTACCAAGCTGTGACGTTCTACGGCTACGTTTGCGCTCTATACGCCCACTTACAAAACATACATCGCTAATTAAATTGTACCTCGGGCTTAGATAATTGGTCAATATTACTCAACACAAAGTCACTCCTTTTTAACTTGAAAGATAAAAGGCTGAGTAGACTGTGCAAATATTTCAATATGTAACCAGCTAACACTGCAGATCTCTGCAGCAAGCGGTTAACCTACTCAGCTGTTTTGCCATGTGCTCTATGATTTTTGGTGTTATTTATACTCAGTGCCACTTGAAATTAAGCCACAGGGGGAACCAAATTATGTGGAGAGTTGGCTAAATTATGCGTTAAAAAAAGGCAAATTATGCGGCATAACGAGGCACATTTTGTGATTGTATTGCGCCATTCTTTTTTCACTTTTACTCATGTTACCACTGTCTGGGCAAACATTTCACCTCATTAGTACCTGCTTAACAACCAAATGCAGCAAAAAGCAACTGAAAGATAGTCAACTTTTGCGAAGGGCCTTCCACTGAGCGGGAACACATAGAGCCACAGTTTTATTAACTTTTAATCTATTTGAGCTAGAAACACATTTTTTGTTGTTAAAATCTGTAGATAATAATTGGTGAGATAAATCTGGAGGTTTAAGTTATATCTAATGCATTAATTCTTCTAGCCTGGATGACAGGGGGAGAGAGTGACGGCAGCCGCGGCTGGTGACATTTGAAAGTGGTGGGGCGTAAAATGTGCAGGGGAGCGAGCCACGCACCGTGCATGCATCCGGACCGTCACTGTATACACTCTGTGCACTGACGGGAAACCAAGCCACCTCAAGGAAAGCCGCTGCACTCCGCATGCACAAGTCACTGTACACAAACAGGGCCCGGACCGGAAACCATGCGACCCGGGGAAACGACCCCTGAAATGTGCATGCAGCTGTCCGTCATGAATCCGTTAATGTACACACACGCACTGTGCACTGAGAGGAATCCAAGCCACCTCGGGGAATGCCCCTGCACTCTGCATGCACCTGTCCGTCATGAATGCATCCCGTAGAAAACTTCAAAAGGATTTATTTCAAAGTAAAGAATACCCACGATGTGCTGCGACCGGCCAGCCAGGATCCCACAGTAACTGACTAGTACTTATGTGATCCTCCTCGCCGTTCTCTGCACATGAGGTTATATTGAATGTAAACAACACACATCATAATGCTTCAACATACATTGCCTTCGTACGTTGCATGTTCAACATCACCTTCCTCCTTAAAGTAACAGAAAAAGAAAAAACTGCATGCTAACATACAAGTTAATACACTACAAAATCTTTAAACTTTTCTTTTACTTTTCACATGACCCAGCTGGTGTCCTGTATTCTTGACTCCAAGGAAAAACAGGATTAGAGAGAACAGTTGCAGACATCCCCGCATTAGCACAAACATTTAAACCTTGTACCTGCGGATCAAGCACAGGTTGCAGTCGCGGCTCGCGCGGGGGGGGGGGAGTCGCGCGGGGGGTGTCGCGCGGGGTGGGGAGTGTTAAAATACATTTATTAAAAATCCTACCTGAGGTCCTCAGCACGTCCGCGCCACCTCGGGTCCGTCCGTTGGCACCTACAGCCCCTCTAGTCTTACCTGACTGCCTCTGCTCCTGGTCCGCGTTGGCGCCTCTTCAAACTGGATGGAAGTTGAACAGCACGTCGTCACGTCACGTCAGCACTGCAGTGGCAACCCCTCAGCCAGTCCTGGCGCTGCTGCAGCGCCAGGACTGGCTGAGGGCACAGCCTACTCCTCGCCCGCCGCCTGCCCATTAGGAGACTGAGGAGCTCCTAATGGGCATGGGCAAATCCGTGAAAACACAAGTGCGCATGACTGGGCACGGGTTAAAAACTAGCTCACCATGCCCACTCATGCGCACTTGTGCTGCAGTGCTGCCTGGTCTGACAATGCTTGTCAGTCAACAATGACGCCGGACCGCCCACGGTCGACATCATGCTGACTGACATGCATTGTCAGTTGAGTTCGCCCCACCCTCGGCATCGCGAGGGAGCTACGGGCGGGTGCGCGTGGGCGGGGGGGCTATGCCCCCACGCCCCAATGGACGCACCGCGCCTGAGTTACGGTAGTAAAAGGGAGGGGGCGGCATTTTTCAATTCACGCCTAGGGCGGTAAAACACCTAGAAACGGCCCTGGTCATGGCGCCATGACAGCCTGTACAGCATTTAATGTTCTTTCAAAACAAATCCACAGAGTCTGAATTGTTTTGATAAAAAAAATCCAATGATGCCCCTGACACACAGGGAGTCCTCCCTGTGCACTGGTGATATCCTATATTTCTTTCTGCCGAGACTACCGTGCTTATGGCTGCTCCGCCTTGGAGGACCTGAGCCGGAAGCCGGAAGTCCCGCCGTAAACAGGACACTTGCCAGATGGCTACCAGCGTAGCGTCTTAAAGAGCGGAGTCCAGGAGGCTCTGACATTCGGAACCAAACGTATCTTCCACTTCTTAATGAGCTGCGAATCCGGGGGTGTGGCACAACATGGCACACGCCTCCTTTCAGAAGACGCCCATCGTCACCACGCTCTGAATGACCTCTGACCTCTTCAGTCTGAAGTCTGACCACTATGCTGATACAAATAAACCAATTAGCATTTTTTGGCATAGCAATTTACCCCATGCTTGTTTAGGCATTGTATTGTTTCTGATTGTTTTGTTTTTGGTGAAAAGCTTTTGTCTAATTCGATGATGTTAAATCTATATTTTTCGAAAGCTGGAAAACGATTGGATGCAAATCAGCCACGGACAATTCTTTATCCATCCGCTGTACAATGTGCTGTTCTGTAGTAATTTCTGGCTCTGTATGCAACTGTGAATCAATCAGCCAATAAGGGGCACATTTACAAGGGCTTTATCTCCGCTTTTTTGGCTTACAAAGCCAAAAAAGCGGAGATAAAACCAGCGCCCTATTTACAAGAGGGTGCTAACATGCATAATCGCATGTAAGCACCCTTTTTCACAACGCCTCACTTTGCATCTCCAATGAAATGCAAAGTGGGCGTTACTGGGCGTACCCAAGATGGACTACCTTGCAAATATCGCTGATGTTTACATCGCAATATTTACATGACAGTCCACATGATTTAGCACACATTAGATTTTGGCGTAAACGTCTGCTAAAATCCTGATTTAGCCATCCCTAACATAGGGGGTGGATTATGTTGATACGACCCTGTGGGTTGTATCGGCAAGGTTATCGCCCTTTTGCAGGGAACATCACTGGAAAAACGGTGATGTTCCCTGCAAAAGGGTGATAACCTCGCTATCTCTGGAATTTTTATCGCCCTGGAGTAACACGTTGTTAATAACGCGGTACCAGGGCGATAAATACCAGAGATAGCCTGCGATAATATAATTATCGCTAAGCACGGCCAGCGATAATTATCGCTAAGCACGGCCAGCGATAATTATCGCTGGCCGTTGTTAATATGCCCCTAAATAAGTAAATGTATGCGTAAATAAATACCAAGGAGCCCCAGTGATATGCGTTGCACGTCACTTCCGGCCACGCCGGGTGGCCTTAGACCTGGATGTATTAAGGGATCAGGTCATGTGTCAAGGGATCAGATGCTGCTTCCAGGTGACAAAGATGGCTGCAGGTGTCAGACGAGTGACAAATGTGCTCAGAGGCCACGGTGCCTTGTTTTTCGAAACATCAGGCTTTGATCAGACACTGCTCACTATAATAAATGTCGCAAAGTACCAACCCTTTACAGAGGGAAGGGCACAGTGGCTAAGATGAGGCCTTGCCAGGACTCTGTAATGCAAGGGCAGCCTTTGACAGAAGAGGGGGTGATTGTGAGCAGGAAGGAAGGAGGAATGAACCGGAAGAAGATTAAGGCAGGAGAAGGGTCAAAGGGAGGCTGTTCACAAACTTGGAAGGCAAATCAGACTGTCAACGCCCACTTCCCACCCCCGGAGTGTGGTATACGATTGCTGAAATCTGCAGTCGGGAATCCATTGACGCCTGGCAGGGATCCTTCGGTCAATTCAACGATGGCATAATGTATTTTTAGTTGTAAATGTACGTTTACGGCTAAAAATACCTTTGTGAATAGGGCCCAGAACGTTTTCCAAGTCCAAGCGTTATACTTTGCAGATTTTAAATCCCGCTTGATGGGGTGTTTGCTGTGGTCTCATGTAATCCTGTCTTTGAGGTCCCATGGGAAGGTCTGCTTCCTACGAGACTGGCTGCCAGAATATCACAATCTCGTCTCTCCGCGGCCGAACTGTATAGAGCAAGCTCCCCATCAACAACCGTTCACCAGCATCCCATGATATGTGTAAGGCAACTCCTTCCAGGATGTTTGTTGTGAGGATGAGGGCCCGGTCACAAAAGGCCTCCACACTCATGACGTGGAGACCACACTCGTGGCGGGACCTCAGGAATGAGAAACTGCAATGCGGAGGTCCCGCCACGAGTGCAGAACCCCCGCCATGACTTTTGGACCTTTGCCATGCGTGCAGGGCCTCCCGCCATGACTTCAGGACCGCTGTAATGAGTGCTGACCACCCACCATAACTTCAGGACCTCTGCCATGAGTGCTGACCACCCGCCATGACTTCAGGACCTCTGCCATGAGGGAAGACCCACCGCCATGACTTCAGGACCTCTGCCATGCGGGAAGACCCACCGCCATGACTTCAGGACCTCTGCCATGAGGGAAGATCCCCCCGCCATAACTTCAGGACCTCTGCCATGCGTAGAGACCACCGCCCATGACTTCAGGACCTCTACCATGAGGGCAGAACCCCGCCATGACTTCAGGACCTCTGCCATGAGGGCAGACCCCCACCATGACTTCAGGACCTCTGCCATGAGGTAAGACCCCCCGCCATGACTTCAGGACCTCTGCCATGAGGGCAGACCCCTGACCCCTGCCATGACTTCACGACCTATGCCATGAGGGCAGACCCCCACCATGACATCAGGACCTCTGCCATGAGTGCAGACCCCCGCCATGACTTCAGCAACTCTGCCATGAGGGAAGACCCCCCCACCATAACTTCAGGACCTCTGCCATGCGTGCAGACCCCCGCCATGACTTCAGGACCTCTGCCATGAGGGCAGACCCCCGCCACGACTCCAGGACCTCTGCCATGAGGGAAGACCCCCCGCCATGACTTCAGGACCTCTGCCATGCGTGCAGACCCCCGCCATGACTCCAGGACTCTGCCATGAGGGAAAACCCCCGCCAGGTCTTCAGGACCTCTGCCGTGCGTGCAGACCCCTGATCCCTGCCATGACTTCACGAGCACTGCCATGAGGGCAGACCCCCGCCATGACTTCAGGACCTCTGCCATGAGTGCAGACCGCCGCCACGACTCCAGGACCTCTGCCATGAGGGAAGACCCCCCGCCATGACTTCAGGACCTCTGCCATGAGTGCAGACCGCCGCCACGACTCCAGGACCTCTGCCATGAGGGAAGACCCCCCGCCATGACTTCAGGACCTCTGCCATGAGGGAAGACCCCCCCCGCCATGGCTTCAGGACCTCTGTCATGAGGGAAGACCCCCGCCACGACTTCAGGACCTCTGTCATGAGGGAAGACCCTCCGCCATGACTCCAGGACCTCTGCCATGAGTGCAGACCCCCGCCACGACTCCAGGACCTCTGCCATGAGGGAAGACCCCCCGCCATGACTTCAGGACCTCTACCATGAGTGCAGACCCCCGCCACGACTCCAGGACCTCTGCCATGAGGGAAGACCCCCCCGCCATGACTTCAGGACCTCTACCATGCGTGTAGAACCCCCGCCACAACTCCAGGACCTCTGCCATGCATGCGGAGGCCCTTTGTGAATCGGGCCTGACTGTTCAATGAACAAGGCCATAACGCTTGCAGTCACAAGTGTGCCTTGGAGAAGACGCTCCCGTCTGGTCCCACTCGTGCAACAGATTGCAGCGCCTTATCAATCCTCCATAGTGGGGCAGGGACCGAAGGAGCCCTCATCGGTGGATAGCTCACCTCGGGGGCAGTGATAGAGGCAGGAGTTATTTTCAGGGCATTTACAAAGCACGTGGATACTCTCACGGATGATTAGCCGTGCTCTACAAACTCATATAACATATCTAGACCCAGAGGGCAGCAGAGCACTATAAGTAACAACTGGGTCCATATGCGGCATGTGGGACTAGAAAGGCAGGAAGAAATGTGTAGAATAAGAACTCAGGACATGTGTATGTGTAGAAATTCTGAAGAATCTCGCTAAAACAGTGGAGTAAAACACTGGAGTAAACCACTGGAGTAAAGCAGTGGTGGATGGTAGAAAGATTGTGAAGAGGTGGGTTTGGGACCTTTAATAAATTACGCCAGGGAATGATGTGCAAAGTGAGATTCTTCCAGAGTCTGGGTCACAGAGCCAAGAAGACCTGTTGCCTGTACATTCATGGGTGTCTGTTGGGTTTCAGTCTGGCCAGGGATGTGCTCCTTGCAACACATGCACCACCAGACATCTTGAGTTTAGCAGCAATGTAGATAGGTGTATTCAAGTGCAGCGCCTTATATAACATGCAACAAAAGTCGAAGTGCATTCTCGGAGTGAGAGGCAACCAATGTAATCTATCTAGGTGAGGGAGCTGTGCATGAACTTTGCTTGGTTGGTGACTAGTTAACCTGCTGGTGGACAAACTGCACTGGTGTTCATGAAGTCTAGGAGAGCGGTCATTGGTGTGTGGACTGTTGGTCGGAGGTTTGTAACAGAGAGAATGTGCTTGATTGTGTGCACTAATGTTGTCTGCGCCTTTCCTGAATGGGAGCTAGACCCAAATGGGTGGAGAGACAATGCTGCTTGTTGCCCAGACCTCACAGACATAGGGCCCACTTTCCAGCCACTGTAGCCCGATGTGAGGTCACATGACACTTGCAGCTCTTGGCCCATTAACAATGCTACTGTTGCTTCTGCCCCTATGTTTGCCGCTTCGCATTGCACAGAGTGGGTGGTGCCGTTTTACAGGCTTTGGGATGAAGGTTCCTTACCTGTAATGATGGGAAACCTCGGCAGCGCCCCCTGCCATCCAGTTGTTGTATTGTTGGCTAACAGTGGCGTATAACTGAATGGGGCAGGGAGAGACCTGGGAGTAAGTTCTTCAGAGCCCTTTTACGAGCTGGTATGCGTTGCGTTTGCACCACGCAACGTGGTACATGCACGACGCAAACCTTAAATGAAATGTATGAAGCCACGCAAGGCCACTGTGCGTGGCTCCATAAATCTGGAGTGAAAGAATGCTGAACAAATTGCTGCGTTCCCATACTCTGCGCAAGGGAGGCGTTCCATGAGCGTTGCATGGGTGTTCCCACACAACTCCCATGGGTTTTGATGCGCTCCCAGATTTACCACAACTGGTAAACCTGGGAATGCACCACAAAAATATGCCTTTCCAGGACAGGCCTAAAGAGGAGAAATATCATTATTTCTCCTTGTAAGTTCCTCTTTCTATGCCTGCTGCATTCTGCAGTATGCCTCTTCCTGCACAAACCCAATCCTGCCACAACACAGGCCCCCTTGCACCATGCACCATGGTGCAAGGGGGCCTGCATTGATGCTAAGCTGCAAATTGGCTCCAGCGCAGGAGTAAGGAATACGCCTATTGCCTTAAATACGGCACATTCCTGCACTTTCCTTGTGGCGCTGTGCAGGGCAGCAAGCTGACTTGCTACACTGCATGACATTCCTCGTAACTAGGCCCCTTCGTGTGAGTCATGAGTGTGGTGTTTCGGGGCCTACGCCCACATGATGTATATATGACCACACAGACACCCAGCAGTGTGGTACTGGAACCGGCCCGGCCCCTTTTCTTTGCAGGGTCACCTGACCGGTGACGCCCGTGGTGGGTGGGTGTAAAGTGTGGGGTACAACAGGCAGAGCACTAGAACGTGTCCAGCCGAACACGACAATGAGGTATTTGTAGTTTCGAGCCTAGAGTCCATTTTTGGGACCAGAATGGGGACGGAATCGGTCTGAGAGGGTTTTGATGTCTCCTTAAAGTTGCATGAAATTACTGGCGCTTGAAAAAAGACTCTCTTGGAAGGCAACGGTTTCCGGAAGTGGGATTTAATTGTAAAGTGTTTCCTTCTGACTGCACATGTCGGCTAAAGACTGCTGTGTGTATCAATCAATAATGTGTCTGTGTTTTTTAGTAAGGCGAGGTGAAGACGCTCGGGCGGGTGGGGTCAAGGTCACTCTTGGCCTCGAATGACATCATCAGACATCCGGCTGTCAACAGAAACAGCGAGAAGACTTGTAACTCTCCAAGCAAAACGGGATATATGGGGGATGTTGTCAGGGTGTTTCTCTGGTTTGGCGCCAACTCTACAGGGCTCTCTGAGGCGGCTGCCTGAGCACTCCTGATCGAAGCCCCCACCATGAAACCAAGGAAGAATTTGTGAATGAATGGAGGCAAAGTCACCAGTCAGCGAACTAATGCATAAGTGTCCAACCATTGGCAAAACCAAACGCTGTAGCCTATCTCTAGTGCATGTTGAGATGTATGCCACACGTGGTTTGAGTCGATTGGTTTTGGTTTTGACAGCGAACTGCATTTCCAATGGGCTTTCTGCTGTTGCATTGGCAAGCCTGAGGTCACACAGAGCCATGAAAGTAGTTTCATCAAATTAGCGGGGAGTGCAGCTGCTTCTAGACACTGGAGAGATTAGAGGAACATATCCAAGCAGGAGCCAGACGGTTCCACAGCTGTTGGGTAAAATGTAAACAAGCATTTGCAATGCAAATGGTCTCGCATTTGTGAAAGTTAGAGCGCTTGGACTTGAAAATTACAATGTTTTTTTACTTTTGTTTTTTTGTATGCAGTGGATTGATGATATTTGTATATCGCTATTGCCATTCGTATGACCTCACAGAGCTGGAGAACCCGAAAATGGGAAATAGGTTATAAGAAAGGTGAGACAAGAGGGCTATGCTGGCTGAAAGAAAAAACATCATCATCTTGGAAAAAGCAAACACTCAGAGGGAATGAAAGATTAAGTAAAGCATGTGAAATGTAAGCAGGAGCAACATGTTTACCGTAACACATTTACACTAATTATTCAGACATGAATGCGTATTTTTGCCTGAACAATTAAGGACATGACTACAAGGCCCGGAACCCGTTTCAATGTCCAGTGCTTATATCCTTACAAAAATGATTGTGGCGTTTCTCCTGGCTTAAGTACGGAAGGGATTTAAGATTTGTACAGCCAGTTGCCACAGTAGGGGTGGCCGTGAGTTCTCTAGAAAGAGTGGAATTGACTAAGGCCCCTACATTTCATTCAGTTTTCAGTGAGAGCAGGTGACCCTCCCCACTACACTTGCTGTTGTGAAAAAAAGATACACAAATTCCAACTGTGCCCATGTTTGCAACATCACCTATTACTCTCAAAAAGAAAATGGTGCTCACGTCTGTGCTGTTACTTGTTGCTTTTTATTTATGTGCCTGCAAATGGAGATGTACAGGGTGCCACTGGAATCAAGCTATACCTGGCTGATGAGCCCATGGAATGGGTGGAACCGGTCCTGGGTTGCTTGTGTTACTCAGGAAGGACCAGGCCTGGCAGTTTGGGCTGGACTGTTCCCATTGGAGCAGGGTCAAGGGTGATTTGGTTCTGTCTGGGTCCAAACTCAGTGAAAAAGGATGGGTTGGGATGCGGCCCGTAGCAATCGCCAGTGGCTGAGATGAATTCAAGCATTCCATCTATCACAGTTTTATTTATGCCCACTAGAATTCACTTATCAATTGCAATTTTGTTTTTATACCTGCTTGAAGCTCACTAAAGACTAGGCATTATTGGACAGTTACACACAATTCAAGTGCGTTCCCTATTGCTGTCCTATATTGTACGCTGCACACTTTATCTGAACCATTCTAGTAAACGTAGCCGTGTTTTAAAGTTGGTACACCAAAGCAAGGGCTTCAGACAACAGCAGAGGCCGCTCTTGCTTGCGATGCGAGTACCTTTTCATCAAGATCTTTTCACATTCTTACCAGGAGAACAGTCTGGCACCCGCTCATTAGTACCTATCTGTAGGTTTCAGTTTAGCCTGTGTTCCTGCTTCTATTCACTTCCATTAAGAAAGATGGTATACATTTAGCACCAAAATGTATGGATTTTAGCACTTCATGCTTCAACTGCATGAATTCCAAGAATTAGTCAATAGCTTTGCTTATTTTGAACGCTTGCTGGCTATTTTTCAGTAGGATACATGTTAGACTTTTATGCCCTATCCCGAGTGTCTGTGTTTTCTTTTACAGAGCCTAAATGACTTTTAAAATACAAAGGGCAGATACTGTCAGTACTGCACCCACTATCTGCAGCTCAGTCGTGGTGTGGAAGCCAGGTCTAACGTTCATTCCCCCTGATGAAGGTTGGACAAAGAGGTCATGCATATTGTAACAGCCAGGGGGCGCAGGTGAGCATTGAAGGATCAGCAGTAGGGCTGGTCTGAGGTATGTTACAGTGTTCTCTGGTTCTGGAAAGGCATGCAGGACAGAGAAGCTGTGAGATCTTTCAGCGGTTCATTCTTCACTTTAGGAAAATCATTGTGATTGCAATCTGTCACAGTCTAAAGTATAAGGGGCATATTTCTGAGAGGCTTATGCCACATTTTCACTGTGTAAAGTGGTACATGCTTGATGCAAGCCTCTAAGTCAGATTTGTGAAGCCGCGTAAAGCCACTTTGCGTGGCTTTGGGTGGCTTCATAAATCTAGGGTAAGGCAACGCAGAGCCACTCGCTGTGATGTCTTACTCTGAGCAAGGGGGGCGTTCCATGGGTGTTGCGGTGGGTGTCCCACGCAACTCCCATGGTTTTTGACACATTCCCAGATTTACACGGACTTGTAAAGCTGATAATGCACCAAAATCTTATGCCTCCCCAGGTGAGGCGTAACGAGGAGAAATATCTTTTTCTCCTTGTTTTTCCTCTTTCTACGTGTGCTGCATTCTTCAGCACACATAGAAAGAGGAAAACTCGTCTCAGTATTGTTTTTGTGCAGCAAGGTGTCCCTTCCTGCACAAAAACAATTCTGCATGCAACTGAGGCACCCTTGCACCATGTGCCTGCATTGGCACTAGGTTGCCTAAACTGTGCATGTGCAAGGGGAAAGGACAAGAACGCGCTGTTTTCGAGGAATACCCTGCATTCCTGCCCTTTCCCAGTGACGCAAGGCTGCTCAGCAAGGTGACTTCCTGTGCTGCACTGTGCCACTATTTCATAAAGATGCCCCTAAAATGGCATGATTGAACAGTGACCACCTCCGCCAGACTGCGTATGACACAGCTTTATTTCTTACACGCCGCCTATCTGACGCCGGCACGCCTACATCGTGCAGGGCTACAGACGACCCCCGCCTGCACTAGGTGCAGTCACAAACCCGCTGACTTTCTCCATATGGTATGGACATGCCCGTGCTTGGCGCGATTCTGGGAGGACATTGAGGAGGAGCTCACTGAGGTATTGGGGTGGGAGATCCCGCACGACCCGAAACATGCGATCTTAGTCATAACAGTTGGGCTGGATGGGTCCAGCAATAAAAAACTATTTTACACCACGGCGATGGTGGTGGCTAGAAGGGGCATAGCAGCTGCTTGGAAATGCCCTGATCCTCCCACCGTTGGAAAATGGCGAGCCGGGGTTGACTGGTGCGCCACGCAAGAGAAGACAATGTATGCAGCGCGTGGCTGCCCCAAGAAATAGCGTAGGGTCTGGGGGAAGTGGTTGGGAGGCATGGTTTAGTCTCACTGGTAATGACTCAAAAATCTGTCTTTTGAATTCGTACGAGCTTGGCCTTTGCGTTGTCCAGATCATTGCTCATAATCCTTTGTTATCATGGTATCTTGAGGATTGGCTGGTGCTTTTTGTAAAATCAATAAAAACTTGTTTATCAAAAATAAAATGGCATGATTGATGGTGTTTAATGCCATTAATAAGTCTGAAGAAGGACCAGGGTGGCAACATCTCAATCATCTACTGTTAGGTGAAAGTGGAGCAGAAACTCATCAAACACAAACTGTTCATCTGACAGACCCAAAGCCCACTTACATAGGGCATGTAGGGTATTTCGTTCGAGTAGATGCTCCATTTGTTTGTAATCACGGCCTCTGAGCAGGCCTGGCATGAGTTTTTAAGTAGCTGAAACGCGTTGCTTTTTGTTAGGTCAGAGGCCACCCCTGCTCTGGGCATAAACGGATAGATTGATATGGATAAAATAATTAGATTTTCCACGCGCAGCTGCCTAAAAATTGAAGAATGATTATTTTGAAGCTTTCTCCTCAAAGTAAGCACAAATTTTTATTTTTAATAGTTTAACATTAGTTTATAAAACAATATAAACATCGATTTATTTTAGTATATTACAATATTATGGCTTAAAATACAGGACGGTTTGCATTTTTATTATTAAACATCCTTGAAAGTCTTTGCAAAATATATCCAGAATTGCTAAATTGTCCTAGACACCATTCACCTTTGATAAATTCTTCTGAATGTAAAATTTTAACCAGCATTCTCATTTTATAACCATTAATAAATCTGTCCCACTAGATGCAGTGTTTTGTGCATAAAATAACAGTGTAATTAAAAAAGTACAATATTCATTGTTCATCACATGGGTTACCCGTCAAGGCCCAGAAGCCTCTAAAACTGGAATGTGCCCTAAACACAGTAATAAGTACTCTTTTCTGTTACTCTGTTCAAGTACCGTACCATTGTAGTTATGCTTTTAAACATTTGACTTAACATGACAGATTCCAGAGGACTTGCCTTTTTTTAAGCTAGCATTCTGTCTGCTGGTGGTGTC
Source organism: Triturus cristatus (assembly GCF_964204655.1). Taxonomy (NCBI): domain Eukaryota; kingdom Metazoa; phylum Chordata; class Amphibia; order Caudata; family Salamandridae; genus Triturus; species Triturus cristatus. Next base: position 49,019,480 of record NC_140589.1, read on the forward strand.
CTTCTATTGCGATCAATTTCTAAAAAACTTTTCAGTATGAGGGACACATCGTATATGTTACAAATATTCGTTGGCCGAAAAAAATCAGTTTTATAAATTAATGAATAACATTTAAATGAATTAATAAAGTTTCCTTGCATCTTTTTTGTAATCAGCATGATATGATTCAGAACAAAAGAGAAATGCGACAATCACAAAGAAAAAATTACGTGCTTAGAACTGAGAAATTATATATAATGAGTAAAAATGTCAAACAGCAAATGCTGTGACAAAATAATCAATTACTTAATTACAGATAAGAAAAGCAGGCTATTTATTATTTATTTAATTTTAAATACCAGGGAAGGCTCTGCTGCCACCTATAGGCTGTCGGAGGAATTGGATATATGTTTCACTTTGATCATTGGAGTTCGCGGCTTTGGAAAACAACAGACAAATAAAATTGTAGCCTATTAATGCTAAAGCTGCTGCAGACCAGATAAAATGTTGTAGAGGTCCAGATGTGGCCTGCCTAGTTTGGAGACCCCAGTCTTAAAAGATCAATAGGCGGTTCTAGATTGGAGAAAGTTCTTTAGACTCCAATTGATTAAGCCTTAGGAGCCGAAGCATACTCATGTGTCCAGGTTTTCTATCTTAAGTCAACAATCCTCCAGCATTGCCTCACTTGCCACATAACCCATCATCATCTGCATGAATTTCAGATTTTTAGCACAAAATGCTTTTGTTTCTAGCTCAAACAAAACTAAAATTACTAACAACACTGTCACACATGTTGTCACTCAGTGGCAGGCCCTTTGCTCTGCAGTGGCAGGCCACCTTTCAGTTGCTCATTGCTGTATTGAGCTTTAAACTGATACTAATGAGGTAAAACCTTTGACAAGATAGTGTTAAAGTGTGTAGGAATGACAAAATAGTGATGTAAATAGTAATGTAGTACTGCCACAAAATGTGCTGCATTACATAGCCTACTTAGCCTTTTAACGCAACATAATTTATTCAATCCTCCCTCATAAATTCGTCCTCCTCTGCTCTGTAATTCCTGTGGCACTGTATATAAAGTATCGAGTTGTTCTCTTGCAGTAGTGAAGCTGCAGCGGTAACTTTAATAAGGAGACTCTCGAAGAAGGCACATGCCCCACCCTAGTAGCAGCCCGTCCCCTGCCAAAATGGCGGGGCGGGCCAGAGGAGGGAAGAGGAAGATGTATAGGAGGGAAGTGGGGACAGTTTGGGTACAAAAAAGAAATACAAAATAAACGTACCTGATTGTTGCCGCCGTCTCCTACCACATCGCATTCTTCTGTCTTCTGAGCACAGGCTCCCATGATGCACTGTGGCCAATCCTAATGCTGCATAAAAGCAGCATCGGGATTGGCTTGAGCGTCGGCAACTTCCACTCCCAGGCAAAATGGGAGCCTGTGCCTGCTCTCTCCAGCCCCAGCAACGCAAAGTTATTGGCAAAACAAAAATGCTCTTCCAATGGAAACTAGGTCCTAACTTTCACCAGTGGGATACAGATATAGATAAATATATATATTGGGGGAAAGAGCAGACACCACCCACTGGGGCCAGTACTTACGTCACTGGTGTCTGCTCTGGACGAACTTGGAGTGCTGAGTTCGGGCCACTCCCTGGGAGACTGTTTCAGAAATGCCTCAACCAATCGTAGAGGGGCATTTCTCTTTAAAAGTGAGCTGGACAATCAAGAATGAAATGTCCACCTAACTATAACATGTGTGAAACCTATGGTTTTTTAAGTGAATATATATATATATATACATATATTCAATGTAAAAGACCATAGGTTTCAGGGATGTTATAGTTAGAAATTAGCATTTAAAAAACCTTAGAAATTCACTGAATAACCACAGGTTTCAAAGAAGTTACAGTTAGTTGGACATTTCACTCGTACAAAACCATAGAAATTCGGCCGTTACAGTTAGTTGAGCTAACTATAACTCGCTCTCCCGCAATGCACTGCTGATGATGTCACATATTATATCATTCATGACATGGTCAGTGACATCACTGATGATATCTCAAATTACATCACTGATGACATCATCCAGTGACTGTGTGTTTCTGTAAACTTTAAATTTGTTTTAGATATATAAATGGCAAGGTGTATTGAAGAATGAGTGGGTGTATGAGTGTCTGAATGGATGATTTAGTAGGTGCGTGACTGACTGTATAAGTGAGTGATTAAACATGTCTTACTGAATGCATGGGTTAGTGACTAAACTGTGTGAATGTTTGTATCAGTCTGTCAGTTGCTGTGTAAGTGGCTGCATGGTTTGGTGAGTAGCTACATGAGTGTCTATATGGGTTATTGGTTGGTTGCCTGAGTATCTGTATGGGTGCCTGAGTGTCTGTGTGGTTGGGTGGGGGTGTATGTGACTCTGTGCATAGATGTGTGAGTGGGTGACTCACTGGGTGTATGGGTTCAAGACTGGATGTGTTTAGGGCTGTATGGATGGGTAAGTGTGTGTATGGGTGTGTTGGTGAGTGAATGGATGTCTCAGTGGTACATTTATTTTTATGTTTTTATTTATTTATAAAGTTTTATATAGCGCGAGCATGATCCCGAAGGATATCAGAGCGCTTTACAATTTGAGGGAGAGGAAGGTAATAGTTGCAGTACAATTATCAGAAGGAATACCAACCCAAACAAATCACATATACATATCAAACAAAAGGTTACAATCAAAAGGGACAATAAAGGGTAAGATAATAACTGGAACATAGTGAACTGGGAGGGGAGCAAGTGACTAGTAAAGCAGAATAACACCTAACGCAGGACTTAGGGTGTAAGTCCAAAGCATTAGAGCAGACATTTCAAGACCCATTTAAGGTAGGAATTTGTTCATGAGGAATCTTTTTACTTCCAATTTGAAGGCAAACTTGGAGAAGATTCTGCGTATTTCCGGTGGGAGAGAGTTCCAGATCTTTGGTGCAGAGCTGGAGAAAGCTCGGTGACACGTTCTCTTTTTGCGAAAGATCTGATGTTTCAGGAGGAGAGAGTTAGCACTCCGAGAAGGTCTACCCCCTCCGGATAATTCTAGCTATTGTGCTAGATAACTGGGGGTTTTGCAATGGAGGGCTTTGTGAGACAGACAGGCAATCTTTATCTGAATTCTTGCTTCATAGGGCAACCAATTTAGGGATTTTAAGACTGGGGAGATGTGCTCATTTCTTTTGGTACCCGTGACCAGTCTGGCCGCCGCATTAAGTCAAGCCGTTAGTGGGGCCAAGGTATATTTGGGGAGGCCACAGAGCGTAGCACTGCCATAGTCTAGCCTCGGCAAAACAAGCGCTTGGACCACTTGCTTGAAGTCAGCTTGTGGGAGGAAAGGTTTGAGATTCCTGAGTATCCTCATTAGGTGATTTGCTCCCTTACACACATTGCTGATATGAATTTTCATGTTTAGATGCTTGTCTAGGGTGAGTCCGAGAGATTTGGCTGAGTCAACAATGAGGGGGGAGCAGTTGAAGGCAGTGAGGCGGTTCCATCAAAGGTCTATGTTGGGGATGTGATTCAGGGAGAAATGAGAAGGAATTCTGTTTTGGAGGTGATGAGCAAGAGGTGGTTCTTCAGTTAACCAGTTCTGAGTATTTATTAGGGTAGAGTTGAGTGATATGAGGTTATTCGGGGAGGAGATTTTCAGATAGAGTTGCGTATCATCCACATACATATGGAAGAGAATGTCTGCGAAATTTAGTGCATTAGCTAAAGGTTTCAAGAACAAATTGAAGAGTATGGGGGATAGGGCGGACACTTTGGGGACCCCCATGGATACAAGTGATGCAGACGCGGTCGGTAGTAGGAGTTCCTGCAGGGCGGTGACGTCGGGAGGGGGAGGGGCAGGGTGGGGGTAGTAAACTATGGATTACGGAGGTTTACAGGTAAGTAAACATATAAATTAATAAAACGAATTTCGTTGCGTGCACTGCATCCCCAAATGCGATGCAGTGCACGCAACGAAATTCGTTTTATTAATTTATATGTTTACTTACCTGTAAACCTCCGTAATCCATAGTTTACTACCCCCCCACCCTGCCCCTCCCCCTCCCAACGTCACCGCCCTGCAGGAACTCCTCCTACCGACCGCGGCTGTAGTGATGGCTGGGAAAGAGAGTGGTTCGCCTTAACTCTTTGGAATCTGTGGTGGAGGAAGGACGAGAACCATTGCAGCACCGAACCAGAAAGGCCCATCCTGTGCTTCAAAATGGATAGGAGGTTGTTGTGATTAACAGTGTCAAACGCTGAGGAAAGGTCAAGGAGGATAAGGAGGCAGCATTCATTTTGGTCGAGCATTTTTAAAATGTCATCATAACGTGAGTGATAGCCGATTCGGTGCTGTGCCCACTTCGTAAGCCAGATTGGTGTTGGTCCAGGAGATGGAAATTCTCGATGTGGGAACAGAGTTGAGATTGGATGCATTTTTCTAGGAGTTTGGCTAGGGTGGGGAGATAGGGTGGAAGTTGTTAAGGTCCGTACTATCTGCTGTAGGCTTTTTTAGGATAGGTGTTACCTGAGCAGCTTTTAGGCAATCCGGGATTGTACCTTGTGAGAGAGACGCATTGACAATCTTTTTCCAGATGGGGATGACGATCTCCTTCAGTTCTTTGAAGATGAACGGTGGTAACGGGTCGCTAAAATGATTAGATGGGTTGATACTCTGAAGAATCTTGTTGGTGTCTCATTCGCTGAGGGGAGTGAAGGTGCCCCATGAGGCATTGTTCTTTGTGCTCAGGCTGGTCGGTTCGATCTTCTCTGATAAGGCTGAGGGGGGCGCAGACCCCACGGTTAGCAAAAGCACCTTCCTGGAGTCAAGATCAATATTTATGAGTCCGGATTTCTCAGTAAAGAAGGCAGCCAGATCATCGCATGAAGGTGGGTTGACCTCAGGGACTGAGCTGTTTGGTGTTTCCACCAATTGTTGTTTCACCAACTCAAAAAGTTTCTTGGGGCGATTAGCAGCTTGATTACGTTGGGATCTGAAATAGTCGGCCTTAGCGATCTTGATTTGTTTGTTATAGGAACTCCTTATCGTTCTAAGGGTTATTTGTTGGTCTGAGGATGGATTCGATTTACAGGATCATTCGATTGCCCTAAGGTGGCGGTGCTCCGTTTTTAAGTTGTCGTTGAACCATGGTTTGGACATTTTTAGTTGGGGCTTTTTTTGTTGGAGTGGAGCTTTGGAATCCATGATGCTAGTGATAGTAGAGTTGTAGAAGTTAGTGAGTGCATGTACCTCAGTCATGTCAGCTTGTGGAGAGAGGGCAGCTATACAGTGAGTTTCTAGATTGGCTGTATTGATATTTCTGTGGTCCCTTTTCCACATCTTCCTCAGAGAGACTTCCATGTTGATAAAAAAGAAGATGCTGTGATGATCGGACCAATGGCACGGGGAAATGGTGTCCAGTGTGATGGTATGACCTTTGGTGATGATGAGGTCCAGAATTTCTCCTTTATTATGGGTTGGCTGGTCACAGTGTTGAATCAGTTTGTGATCATTTAAGAAGGATTTGAGGCATGTTACAGCTTGGTCATTGAGGTTGGACAAGTGAAGGTTGAAATCACAGAGGAAGATTTGGGCCATAGCGGAATCAACATTGCCAGAGATGATTTCCATTAATTGCGCGATGAAGGGGAGGTTGTCCCCAGGTGGGTGATAAAATGTGTATAGTTTGCAAACCGGAAGGTTGTGACTAATGATATTGAGACAAAGGTATTCGCATGAGAATGGCGTAGAGGACTCCGAGTGGGAGACCGATAGTGTGCTCCGATGTATACAAGCTAGACCACCACGCGTCTTCAAAGGTCTGTCTAGACGGATTAAGTCATGGGTAGGAGGCACTAAGAGGTCTAGGAAGGGAGTGGAAGTGGTTTTGAGCCAAGTTTCAGTGAGGATGATGATGTCTATCTCATTGTGTTGGTTGAGGTCGAATATGTCAGAGGCGTGTTTTCTGGCTGACTTGCAGTTGAGTAGTACGCATTTAAGTTAGACTGGTGTATGAGGGGGAGGAGACTGTATGATGCTCACTCTCATAAGGTTGTCAATATTTAACCCTCTAGGGTTGTGAGGGGGTTCTCTGTACAGGTCAGCGTGAATAGCTTGAATTTGTCCCTCCGTAATCTTGTTGGTGTCTAAGATAAGTGAGTAAATCATTAATATCGTTAGACGCAAGATAGGCCTTCGCTCTTCTGGTGCATGAGGGAGCGTTAGGAAGGGATATGGTTTTAGAGAAGGAGAGGGGGGAGGCTGACCAAAGCGAGTTCTGTCACTAGCAGGTGCTCTGGGCAACTTTGCGCAGGAGATGAGGGAACTGTTCAGGGGGAGGTGTTCAATCGAGAAGGCTTTCAGATCATGAAGTTCGACGGTGAGAAGGTGCAACTGGAGACATATATCGTCCAGGAATCATTACATGTGTGAGTAACTACATATGTGAAAGACAGTATATGTGAGTGTTGGAGTATATAAATGACTATATGTGAGAGTGAGTGATTGTGAGAGTGGCTGTATGGATGAGTGTGTGCTTGTATCAGTGATTGTATAAGAGAGTAAGTATGTGTTAGTATCTGTATGAATAAGTGAGGTGGTGTGTGTATAACTGTATGGGTGAGTAAATGGTAGTGTGATTGATTCTTTGCATGACTGACTAGATGTGTGAGTAACTCTACGCATGAGTGCTGGTGTGTGAGAGTCTGTGTAGGTGTATGACAGCATATGATAGTGCAGTATTGATGAGTGACTGCATGTATGAGTGACTGTATGGGTGAATGAGTGGATGTGTGTGTAGACCTAGGAATCAGTAGCGTGTATGTAGTAAATGGTATTGGTGTGTCTATGGTTTCGAAAATGGTAGTCTGTATTTTAGAGTGGGTGTATTAAAGGTTATATTAGGGTATGAGGAAGTGAATCAGCTTATCACGTGGATGATGTCATCAGTGATGCCATTTGAGATGTCATCAATGATGTCCTCAGTGATGTCACTGACCATGTCATGAATGATGCAATATGTGACGTCATCAGCAGTGCATTGCGGGGGCGCGAGTTATAGTCAGCTCAACTAACTATAACAGCCGAACTTCTAGGGTTTGTACGAGTGAAATGCCCAACAAACTATAATGTCCCTGAAACCTGCGTTTTTTTCAGTGAATTTCTAAGGTTTTTTAAATGCTAATTTCTAATTATAAAGTCCCTGAAACCTATGGTTTTATCAGTGAATTTCTAAGGTTTTTTACAGGCCACGCCCCCTTTCTCCACGACTATGCAAACTCGCTTCTTGGCGCATTCTAAGTTGGGGGATTAAGTCCCCTTCAGTCCTGAGGTCCTCAGGACAAAAGGGGACTTCGTCACCCCACCAGCAGTGCGCCACGAGGCGCATTTGCTGAGTGTAAAAGGGGGCGTGGCCTCATACCACCTCTCAGCAATCCCACTGAGTGGGGCTTACTGGAGGTTCCTGGTGGCTTAGTTGCCCCCCAGGGACCCTCACTAGCAACAAGGAATTAATGCCCCAATGCAGAGCGCGCCAGGAGGCGCATTTGCAGAGTCATGGAGAGAGGTGGCGGGGCCTCCGGCGAGTTGCCATTTTCTTTTTTTTATTTTTATTTTATGGGAGGGGGCCAAATGGTCCCCCTTCCCAGGCCACTTCTGGCCCCAGGGACCCCATCCCCTGGGGCCTGGCCATCCTTCTGGTTTTTTTAAAACAAATTTTGGGAGGGGGCCGCGTGGCAACACTCCAGAGGCCAATTAAGGCCTTGGGGACCCCATCCTCGGGGCCTGGACAGCCTTCTTTTTTTATGTTTTTGTTTGGAGGATGGCCGCGTGGCCCCCCTCCTCAGGCCAATTATGGCCCCAGGGACCCCATCCCCCGGGGCCTGGCCAGCCTTGTTTTTTTAAAATAATTACTATGAGATGGGGGCCGAGTTGCCCTCCTCCAGGGCCAGACCCTATCTACCGGGGCCGGCCCTCACATTGGGGACTGCGGGGGAAACCCCAATGCCCCCACCGTCCCTGACAGCTCTCTGCCTCCTGCGGGAGCCGGCATTGCTTTTGGGCAAGAGGAGCTGCTGACATGCAGCTCCCCTTGCCCAAAAGCAATTCTGCTTCGCTTCATGGAAGCGAGAGCAGGTTTCCTGCTCTCGCTTCCATGAAGCGAAGCAGAGTTTGCTATGACAGGGCGAGAGCCGTGCTCCAGCCCTGTCATAGCACACAGCAATGTCCTGGGGGTGGACACCCTGGGACATTGCAGGAGCCGGTCCTGGGGGGGAGGCAGTCCCCAGGGCCATTGAGGGCTCCAGGAGGGGGCCGTGTGACCCCCCTCCCATCATTTGCATAGCCCTGGGGAGATGGTCCACAACAGACCCTCATATTTAAATAAAGTTTGCCCCGGGGAGGTGGGGAGGGGCAGGAGCCCGGCCACACACTTTTTAATTCTATTTAAGCCCCAGGGAGGTGGCGGTCCCCGGGGCTTGGGTGGGCTGCGAGGCCCCCCGAACATAATTAACAATGCCCCGGGGGGGTGGCGGTCCTCGGGGCTGCGGGATGGGGCTGGAACCCCCCAACCATTTATTGTTCAAGCCCCAGGGAGGTGGCGGTCCCTGGGGCTGGGGGGACCGCGTGCCCCCGCACATAAATATTAAAGCCCCGGGGAGGTGGGGTCCCCGGGGCTGCAGGGGCCCCGTATGCCCCGCTACATATATCGGGATTGCCCCTGGAACCTGGTCCACCCGGGGCTTTAAAAAACAAAACGCATTTTGTTTATCAATTTTCAACCAGAGTCGCAGCAGGTGCATGAATCTGGCCGAAAACGTTTTTAAAATGCTTTTTTGGGCCCTGGGAGTCCCTATGGGACCCCCTGACCAGGCCTAGGGGGTCAGGCTGTTTTTACCCTGCCCCATTTTCTTCTTTTTTAATGTCTCGCTCACCTTTTTCCTTCTCCCTTTCGGTCCCGAGTCACAAAATGGCTGCTAATACTTCCTGGTTTGAAGTGTTGGCAGCCAATCAGAGGCAAGCTTGTGCTCAGGAGGGCTCAGCCAATCAGATCTCACAATTCTCAAATATCGATATCTGTAAATCTTTAAATATCTCAAAAACTACTGAGCGGATTTACACCATTTAAAAAAGCGTGCTTTCTGGACCAAGAGCTATCTCTGTGCCAAATTTGGTTTAATTCCGTTCAGCAGTTCAGGCTGTAGCCGTGTCTAAAGTTTCCTATGGAAATTAACATGGGAAAACATGTTTTGGGACCCCCCTTTTTACTCGGCCCCTGCTTGATGAATCAGCCAAAACTTTTCAAGACAGGAGCTGACCTGAGAGAACAATTATTTTTGTAAATTTCGTGAAGATTCGTCAAACGGCGCCAAAGTTATTGGCAAATCAAAAAACGCTTTTCCTATGGAAACTAGGTCCTAACTTTAACTACCTACTGGCTACAGCCAGTAGGTTATATATATATATGTATATATATATTTATATATCTGTATCTATCTATATATAGATAGATATATACACATTTAGTTACCATTGTAGTTAGCCTTTGTAAATGATTGCGATTGAGGATAAGAAATAATTGCTTTTTCTGCACGACTCTTGCATGACTATGATGTGTTCCATGGACCTGAACAACATTCTGAATCCCGCTTCCCGCTGCACAGTGCCACAATGCACTGCGTGGCCGTCCTCCAAGGACAGGTTTCACTATCCTCCATTGTTATAGGAGTCCCATGGCTCCACTTTACACACACGAATTGCCATTGTTTTGACAGATGATAATTACAGCTGAAGGGATTTTTCTTTTCAAGATTTAAGACGTCATTCGCTCAACGCAGCAAATTAAAACCTCATTTACTCGCGACGAGCCTCGCAAGGCTCAGACTTTGACAGATTGCTTGGGCAGCTTGTGCTTGGACACTGAATCTTGCAAGCGATCACAGGAAGTTCATCTAACTTGTGCTCCTGCCCCTATCGATCCAATCACCGTAAAAACACCACCTCCGACAGAACACCTCCTTCATCTCGAGACTACAGGAAATGAGGTCAAATTGAAAGGGTTGGACAGGGTAGCAACTAATGATCTCTGGGAGGAGAGCTTAAATCCCCTGAGAATACTCTGTGGGCCTCATTCACAAAGGTAAACTTTTGTGTAAGTTTATGATTGTTTGCTATTCACAAAGGTATTTTACTAGTAGCATCTTTACAACTGCAGAGTGTACATGCGTAGATAGGAACTTCCTATCATTTTATGTGCAAAGACTCCATGGTCGTAAAGTTAATACCAGTAAAATAACATTGGTGAACAGGAAACAATTGTAAACTTACACAAAAGTGTAAGTTTACCTTTGTGAATCACACCCTATGACATTATGATGATATGTTCCCCCCCTTTGCACATGCGATATGATCTCGGCACTAGACACTTTACATATTGTTTTTATTTGTCCTAAATGGGCAGGTCTGCGATATCCGCTCTCTTCTCCTGCCTTTGAGTTTCAAGCAAGCTAGACCACCTTACTGGACTTGAATTTTTGGGATAATGTTAATGTATGCTGCTATCTATCTAGGTCCTTATCAAGGGTGTTTCATGAAATGAATATGTATTCATCAATGATATCAAGTTGTTTTTATTGCACTTTTAGGATTGCTATTGCAAATCAAATAAAGATATCTTAAATTGATATGTGAAATCAAAAGCGGGGTTGGCTCTTTCCTTCACTGTACCTTTCCATCCCACTTCCGTCTTCCAAGGGCTAGTCCAGTCATGTTATGCTATGTTATGTTATGTTATGTGTATTTGAAGACCACAAGGCCATTCCAGGAGGGGACCCTGGTGCTGAAAGCAGGAGTGACGTGGCCTGAGCCAGGGCCAGGACTAGGGTCTCCCTGAATCCCAGGCAGAAGTCGCAGGTGAGAGCCGACACTGATGGACTTGGACTCAACTGGCTTAGAACCTAAGGAGCTTCTTTGCTGCAGCTCTAGCACTACAGACAAGACATTCAGAGCACCTGATACACTATACAGCATACACCAATCTAACTGCTTTCAGCGACCATGTACTGATTGCATATTTTGACTCAACAACTCATCTCAAGCGTCATGAAGTGTTGTTTATAACTCAGGCGATTCACCTATCACGGCAAAGCTCTATTTCATCATGTGATTACAGGTCACTACCTTCGGAAGAGAAGCGTCATTTTCCAACACTCAGTCTGTGTTATGCATGCATTAGGTTTATCAGTGAAACAAATCAGTTAAACGTCAATTATAGTTCAGCAAGCAAAAAACTGCAAAAAACTCTGAAATTCCCCAGTCATGATATGCACTGCACAAAGCACACCCTTTCTAATGCCACCCGCGGTGTTTAGTTGTTGCTAGGGAGATTTGTGTTTCCCATTCCACTGGCAAAGTGGCGTTCTTAGCACGAGGGCGTCTGAGTTATGGTGTGCGTTATTTAGTGCACTTCGCAAATCCACCACCCGGTGGGGCAGATTTATGTTCCCTGGCGCATCCCTGCAAATCAGCATGGATGCACCAGGGAAGATGCGTCACGCAAGTTTGCCCTTGCGCCACCGCAGATGCGCCACATTTACAATGTGGTGCATCGTGACGCAAGGACAAGCAGATACGTGACGCATCTGCCGGCGTGTGGTTGACGCAGTGCTGAAGTTGCGTCGCAAGCGCGACGCAACTCCAGCACTGTTCCAACCTTTCCCATCCCTAACATGGTGCGTCAAGCCTTACGCCTGCTTTAAGCAGGCGCAGGGTTTTGACGCATCAGCGTTGGGAAAGTGACTCAGTGAAATCTTATAGATTTCACTGAGTCACTTTTCAGTGGCGTTCCTGCGACGGAACGCCCCCCCCCCTGTGTCGAAACGCCCACGTGAAACCTGACGCAGGTTTCACGTGGCGAAGGGCTTTACACCGTGACACATCTCCATAGATGCATCACGATGTAAATGGGGCGCAACGTGGCGCAGTAGTAAAGTTAGGAGCCCTAACTTAAGTACTACTAAATGCCTTCTGTGAATACCAAAAGTAGTAAGTTTCGGATTTTATCTCAGATTAGTTCTGTGAATCGGCCCCATGGTTTGCAGAGCGCTGTGAGGACCTACGCCAAAGATGTATCATGCAGCCAAAGTAACATGTCCGTTCCAAGGTGCAGCCAGGCTGCAGGTCGAGGTCCTGTGTCATTGTCAAGGATACCATTGACAAGGGCTTGCAATACAAAGTCCAGCATTGAGGACGTGTGTGAGAAGTTGGCCTGGTATATGATGTTCACTAGTTAAAGTGACCACCTTGTACCATGCCAAGCAACCCTTATGGTGTGGTTGTAAGTCAACCTTTTCGGACTAGCTGCCCTAGTAGTAGCGTAGGCTAAGCAGTCTTTGAGGCTAAACTCGTTAAAGCGTGTTAAGCAGGCTGTTTTACCATATGTAACCCCCCTTTATACCAATGAAAGGACACCACACAGATATATATTCAAAATATATATGTATTTATTACTCAAAGTATCCCCTAGACTCTTTATGAGCACAGGAGCACAAATCGTTAAACAAGAAAGTATTACAATATACAGAAGTTGCACTTTATATGGATGGGCCCTGGTGGCCACTCAAACCATATACTAAAATAGTGGTATAAGTACCACGAACAGGAAAGGGAAAAGGCCTAGGGCCTCTAGAATCGCTGGGCCTACAAGGAGCTAACTTCAGTTAGTGACCAGGAGGTCCACGGGTCGCGTGTGCAGTGAGGAAAGTTACACGCGGGCTCCCATAGGTTTTCAATGGGTGCGTAAAAGTTCAAATGTTACTGCTAGAAGGGTCTTCTGGATGGACTACGAACTTAAGACTTAAAACACAGACGCTAGATTTGTTTCTCTACACTTGGGCACCGGAGTGCCAGCTTTACCTCACCCACAGGAAGCGGGTGCATAGGTCTCGAAGTGCGTCGGGTTTCGTCTATCTGTTCAATGGAGCCTGATGACAAAGATGCTGCAGGCGGTCGGTCCAGAAGAGATGCGGTGGATCCAAGGGTGGATCGGAGTTGTAGAAGACCTGAAAGCAGAGGGGACAGTGTTCACAGTCACTAGCCAGTGACCGGCGTGGCACCAGGTAGGTACCAGGCGATGTCGGGTGCAAACAGGTTAAGAGGTGTAGCTTGTCTCCACAGCCACGTGGTCCCTGAAGGTTGACGACGTCCAGGAGTCGGTTCACGAGCTGTCCCACGCAGGCTCTCGCTGTCGGCGACCCGAAGGAAGCAAACAAGCCTTGGCAAAGGCCTGAGTCGTGGAAAATGAAGTAAGCTGATGGTTCTGACCAGCAAGGTCAGAGGGGCTGCTCCTTTGGAGGGCAGCAGGGGCCAGTCTGGGGCAACCAGACCAGCATCGTAGTTTTCAAGTTAAGTCGCTAAAATGGCCACTAGCCAACGGGCCAGGGACCGGGCAGGCGCGTCGAGATGCAAAATGCAGAGGGCCCCCACGCAGATCGTGGAGATGCTGGAGGGCTCAACTTTGGTGCAGATGCTGCTCGGATGTTGGGCTTCTCAGGACCCAAAGCACAACTTGGAGGGAGCCTCTGTTGTTGCGCTTGCAGCTTGTCGTGGGTCTTTCAAGATGGCTGGCTCCACGTGTCTCGGTGCCTCCACGGGTTCCTTCTTTGCAGGGACTGTGGATCGGGCTGTGAGAGGTCTGGAGGTCCAGTTCTTTTCGGGCTCTGGGCTCGGGCTCCGGCAGAAGGCGGCGGCAAAGCAGACGTCGAGTAGCTGGTTGGTGCTTGCGTTAGCAAGATGGTCACTCCCTGACCATAGAGGAGATTTCCTTCTGTCCTCTGTGCAGCAGAGCGTCGAAGTTCCCGTCTTCTTCTTTGTAGTAAGTTGATTCCAGGATGTCTGAAGTCTTAGGACACAGCTCCTACCTTTAAGCGGATTCTAGGGGCCGGACTACCTGCTAGGTCCCTCCCTAAGGGTGGGACCAGGAAGGGGGGTGGTTACACCCCCAATCCTTTGTCCAGCTCGCCCCAGGTCCGGGGCTGGTGTGCCCCAGGACCGGTTTGAACTGGCATATGCACCGAGGCTCCTTGTGAGCCTCAGGCATGTCTGATTCCATTCAAGCCCTACCTGACCAATACACAAAATCCTGTCTGGGGTGGTGCTCGCACCTCCCCTGGCAGGAAACCCTTTGTCCACGTCTCCCAAGCTGGAAGGACTCCCAGCAGCAGGAGGACAGACTTGTGTCTGTGGTGGCAGCGTCCATTTTGTGGAGCTGAGGCTATGTCTGATTTTACCCGGGTTTCAGGTACTGCACATGTCGTGTCCCTCTAGAAGGGTGGAATGCTAACCCCGTCGCCAAAATTGGCGAGGGGTTAGTATTCCAATTCGTATGACACCTTACTCGACATGTTTTGATAAAGCCAAACCAAAGATAGCATTTAACCGCGAGGTTCATAATGCACTTAAGAGTATATGGTATGGCTATATCTGGAAACGGTAGAAGGAAGTTGTTCCGACCATTGCAGACAGGCTCAGCTCATGCCAGAGCATCATCTCACATGGAACCATCACTCTGCCTTCAGGATTGTTAAGGCCTGCCATAGGAGTGACTTATAGGTTAACATGTGTCCCATTTAAGGTTAGGTATAGGTATACTACACCTAAGTAAGAGGTGGTTACACCAACTTACCCCAGCTGAGTGATCAGCCAGTTGTGTCAAATTGTTAGGCCAGACCAGGGGTGGCACAATACATGCTTCAGCCCCTGGTAGGCCTTAGATACACCAATGCCCTGGGTACCTAGTGTACACTGGTACAGGGGCTCACAGGGTGATCCAATTCCAATTGGGTATGCACCTAGGGTACATGGAGTCCATTTTAAAGAGAGAGCAGATGGGCTGAGATCCTGAATGGCAGGATCTCAGGCCAACTAAGTCGAAAAACCAGCTAGACACTAGGCAAAAAATTGGGGGTAACCATAGTCAGATATCCACCTTCCTACACAACCCCCCCCCCCCCAAACGAAGGGAGATAAGGCTGACCATGACCAGGTAAGCCTATATTGTCTAAGTGGCCATATTAGGAAGAACCAGCACTGGCATGGTTACCCCCTGTCTCATGGTCCACTAAGCAATCCCTCACCCTAAGGGTATCAGAGGGTCTCCACCATAGGGAATCTCTACCTTTGGTGTGTCTTGGCAAAGTAAAAGGCTGGTGTTGAGATGGAGTACTGAAGTGAGTGTCCTCAAAGTGAGGCCTCAGCTTCCTCCAATCATCCTCCACCATGGATGCCTTTCTTTCTTTCACTGAGTTGCAGTGTGCTCTCAGGGTCAGCCTCTGGCTACCTAAAGCTGGAGGCTGGGTCCCTTTTGTGGGCTTACTGGAGGGACAGGTCAGGTTTGGGGCCCTAAGGTCCCATGTTTGCCTGTGCCCAACAGAATCCCTCTGGGGGAGGTCCCTAACTACCTGTAAAGGGGATCCCTCAGGAATGTGTTTACCCATCACCTGGCTAGGGCTACTAGCCAGGCAATCCTCATTCTTTTGATGGGGGGGTTATTGTGGACAGGGGCCCCCTTGGGGTCCATTGGCCTCCCTGACCTCTGCAGCCCTGGGCTGACTGAGGCAGGGTAGAGAGAGACAGGCTACCTGCACCAGACTGGGTCCCACCTTGGAAGGGGCCACTGACATCAGAGGCTCTGCCAGGCTAGGCCTGGCTACCTCTGGGGCAGTTCCTTCACAAGGGGTGGGGTCAGATCCCTGGGGAGGCTGACCTTTTCCTAATGTCTGGGGAGAGGGAGACATTTGTTCCTCCCCACTACTCTCTGTTTGTGTGGAGTGATCCATAGTTTCAGGCTTCACTACACCTATGTCAGTCTGAGTATGGACTGAGACCATTACAGTCCTGCCAACCTTTTCAGGGGAGCACTCAGTTTGGGTTTGAGCTGTGACTGTCACAGCTCTGCCAGTTCCTACAGGGAAGTCTGTCTTTGCCTGGGCTGTGGCTACCACTGCCCTTCCAACCTCGTCAGGGAGGAAATCTACTGGGACAGGGGTTGTGGCTGGCACAACCCCACTACCCTTTTGTGAAAGGCCTACCATTTTAGAATGGGTGTCTTGTTCAACTCCAGCCCAAGCTGAGAGTTCTAAGTCATTCCCCAGTAAGCAGTCTACAGGCAAGGTTGGAGACACTGCCACCCTTTTAGGGCCAGTGACACCTCCCCAGCTGAGACATACCTCTGCCATGGGATGACTGTTCTGTTTGCCATCAATGTTTGTTACCTGGTAGGAGAAACCAGGCAAAAGCTGCTCAGAGGGAACTAGCCAATGGGCCACCATAGTGATGCTAGCTCAAGTGTCTCTGTAGGCCTCAGCTTTTGTACCATTGATATAGGGCTCCTGTCTATACCTACCCCAAGTGTTGGGACAGGCAGTGAAGTTGGCAAACCCCATGCCACCATCACAGACAAGAGTGGTTGCTGTAGGGGAATTGGCTAAACCAGGGTCCCCCTGTGTTCCCCAAGTAAACCCACCCAAATTTCTGGGGGCACTCCCACCACCTGGGGGATTACTGCTGACAGTAATAGGTGGTGTGACAGGAGTAATTGGAGGAACAGTTTTGGTTTTAGCCTTTGGGCAACTGCTGTCAGTTTTCCAATGCCCAGGCATTTTACATTCATGGCAGTAAGGCTTTATACTTGTGGTAGAGGAGGGAGCTTGGGACCCACCACCCTGTGTGGAGTTTTTGGGGCCCTGAGGAAGATTTCTCTTTTGCTTTATCCCCACCCTTCTCTTGAGGCTTGGTGGTATCTTTCTTTTGGTCACCACCCTGGTTTTTAGGCCTAATCCTGGTCCTGACCCATTTATCTGCCCTCTTTCCCAATTCTTGGGGAGAGGTCAAATCTGAGTCTACCAGGTGTTGATGGAGAAGCTGGTTTTGACAGTTACTTAAAATCTGCTCTCTCATCATCAAATTGTACAATCCTGTATAATCTGAAACCTTACTTCCCAGCAACCAACCCTCCAAAGCCTTAGTGGCACATTCCACATATTCAGACCAGTCCTGAGTCTGTGCCTTCTGGGTATCTCTGAACATTAACCTGTACTGTTCAGTGGTTAAGCCTAACCCATCACCCAGGACACTCTTCAGGGCTCTGTAGTTTCTGACATCCTCCTCTCTAACAGTGAGGAGTCTATCTCTGCCTCTACCTTCAAAGGAGAGCCATAAGATTGCTGCCTACTGGTCCTCAGGAACCTGCTGTACTTTGCAGGCTCTCTCAAGAGCAGTCATCCACTTGTGGATATCATCCCCACTTTTGTAGGGGGGCACAACCTTGGACAGGTTCCTATTGTCAAAGACCCTATCTTTGTCCTTAGGGACAATGCTGCCACCAGTGGGTATAGACCCACTCTCTCTAGGTTGCCTAGCCTTGTTCAGTTTTTCTTCCATCAGGGCTACTTCTAGCTCCTGTCTCCTGATCCTCAGCTGAGCTTCCTTCATTCTGGCCTCATGCTCCCTCCTCTGAGGGCTGGTCATCCTTCTTCTGGAGTGACCTTGACAGCCTCTAGAGGCATGAGAGGCATTAGAGTCACCTGAGTGATTCCTCTGCCTCCCAAGCCCCTGGCTAAGTCCACTAGAGAGATTCAATGGGGGGAACCCATTGTCAGTACCAAGTAGTCTTAAGTTAGCTGAGCCAGGTCTGGCACCTGGCACTGGGCTATCTCTCCCATCTGAACTACTACTACTGTCAGATTCACCCCCTTTGTCATCCCTGTCCCTATGCTGATTCTCATCATCTGTAGTCAGATTCTCAACTAAGGGGCGACTGTGGAAAAGGGGTACTTCAGTGGCATCTTCAGAAGGAGGGCCTCCTGTTCCTGTCCCTAAGGGGTCTAACTGGGAGGCTTTCTTGAGAGCTCTCTGATCTTCATCAGCTTGAAAGAGTTCTCTGAGTTCAGCAGAGGTAGGGTTCCTGGGCTGTTTAAGGCCCCTGATATTTGCCAACTGCCTGAGCTCATTTTGGTTTAGGGTAGCAAAGATGGTTGGTGCCCTCTGGGGGTCACTCTCGACAGAGATGGGTACATTGGACCCCTCTGCCCCAGCCATTGCTCTTAAGTGTGGGTGGATGTGTTGCAACTACCTACACTTGGGTTTTCCTACTAAACCTATCTAGTAGTTGTAGTCAGGGTGTGCTACTCCCTTTGCACTACAACAACTAAGTTCAGTAGAACTTAAGTATATCTAATCTTGTTTTATATGTACCTACAGGTACCTATGTGATCTTTCAATTGGTAACAAAGAGATTACAACGGTAAAACACAGCAAGCTCAAATCCAACTGCTGCTCACCAATGTGAGAAGTTGGCCTGGTATATGATGTTCACTAGTTAAAGTGACCACCTTGTACCATGCCAAGCAACCCTTATGGTGTGGTTGTAAGTCAACCTTTTCGGACTAGCTGCCCTAGTGGTAGCGTAGGCTAAGCAGTCTTTGAGGCTAAACTCGTTAAAGCGTGTTAAGCAGACTGTTTTACCATATGTAACCCCCCTTTATACCAATGAAAGGACACCACACAGATATATATTCAAAATATATATGTATTTATTACTCAAAGTATCCCCTAGACTCTTTATGAGCACAGGAGCACAAATCGTTAAACAAGAAAGTATTACAATATACAGAAGTTGCACTTTATATGGATGGGCCCTGGTGGCCACTCAAACCATATACTAAAATAGTGGTATAAGTACCACGAACAGGAAAGGGAAAAGGCCTAGGGCCTCTAGAATCGCTGGGCCTACAAGGAGCTAACTTCAGTTAGTGACCAGGAGGTCCACGGGTCGCTTGTGCAGTGAGGAAAGTTACACGCGGGCTACCATAGGTTTTCAATGGGTGCGTAAAAGTTCAAATGTTACTGCTAGAAGGGTGTTCTGGATGGACTACGAACTTAAGACTTAAAACACAGACACTAGAGATGTTTCTCTACACTTGGGCACCAGAGTGCCAGCTTTACCTCACCCACAGGAAGCGGGTGCATAGGTCTCGAAGTGCGTCGGGTTTCGTCTATCTGTTCAATGGAGCCTGATGACAAAGATGCTGCAGGCGGTCGGTCCAGAAGAGATGCGGTGGATCCAAGGGTGGATCGTAGTTGTAGAAGACCTGAAAGCAGAGGGGACAGTGTTCACAGTCACTAGCCAGTGACCGGCGTGGCACCAGGTAGGTACCAGGCGATGTCGGGTGCAAACAGGTTAAGAGGTGTAGCTTGTCTCCGCAGCCACGTGGTCCCTGAAGGTTGACAACGTCCAGGAGTCGGTTCACGAGCTGTTCCACGCAGGCTCTCGCTGTCGGCGGTGTCGGCAACCCAAAGGAAGCAAACAAGCCTTGGCATAGGCCGGAGTCATGGAAAATGAAGTAAGCTGATGGTTCTGACCAGCAAGGTCAGAGGGGCTGCTCCTTTGGAGGGCAGCAGGGGCCAGTCTGGGGCAACCAGACCAGCATCGTAGTTTTCAAGTTAAGTCGCCAAAATGGCCACTAGCCAACGGGCCAGGGACCGGGCAGGCGCGTCGAGATGCAAAATGCAGAGGGGCCCCACGCAGATCGTGGAGATGCTGGAGGGCTCACCTTTGGTGCAGATGCTGCTCGGATGTTGGGCTTCTCAGGACCCAAAGCACAACTTGGAGGGAGCCTCTGTTGTCGCGCTTGCAGCTTGTCGTGGGTCTTTCAAGATGGCTGGCTCCACGTGTCTCGGTGCCTCCACGGGTTCCTTCTTTGCAGGGACTGTGGATTGGGCTGTGAGAGGTCTGGAGGTCTAGTTCTTGTTGGGCTCTGGGCTCGGGCTCCGGCAGGAGGCGGCGGCAAAGCAGACGTCGAGTAGCTGGTTGGTGCTTGCGTTAGCAAGATGGTCACTCCCTGACCATAGGGGAGATTTCCTTCTGTCCTCTGTGCAGCAGAGCGTCGAAGTTCCCGTCTTCTTCTTTGTAGTAAGTTGATTCCAGGATGTCTGATGTCTTAGGACACAGCTCCTACCTTAAGCGGATTCTAGGGGTCGGACTACCTGCTAGGTCCCTCCCTAAGGGTGGGACCAGGAAGGGGGGTGGTTACACCCCCAATCCTTTGTCCAGCTCGCCCCAGGTCCGGGGCTGGTGTGCCCCAGGACCGGTTTGAACTGGCATATGCACCGAGGCTCCTTGTGAGCCTCAGGCATGTCTGATTCCATTCAAGCCCTACCTGACCAATACACAAAATCCTGTCTGGGGTGGTGCTCGCACCTCCCCTGGCAGGAAACCCTTTGTCCACGTCTCCCAAGCTGGAAGGACTCCCAGCAGCAGGAGGGCAGACTTGTGTCTGTGGTGGCAGCATCCATTTTGTGGAGCTGAGGCTATGTCTGATTTTACCCGGGTTTCAGGTACTGTACATGTCGTGTCCCTCTAGAAGGGTGGAATGCTAACCCCGTCGCCAGAATTGGCGAGGGGTTAGTATTCCAATTCGTATGACACGTTACTCGACATGTTTTGATAAAGCCAAACCAAAGATAGCATTTAACCGCGAGGTTCATAATGCACTTAAGAGTATATGGTATGGCTATATCTGGAAACGGTAGAAGGAAGTTGTTCCGACCACTGCAGACAGGCTCAGCTCATGCCAGAGCACCATCTCACATGGAACCAAGCACACTGCCTTCAGGATTGTTAAGGCCTGCCATAGGAGTGACTTATAGGTTAACATGTGTCCCATTTAAGGTTAGGTATAGGTATACTACACCTAAGTAAGAGGTGGTTACACAAACTTACCCCAGCTGAGTGATCAGCCAGTTGTGTCAAATTGTTAGGCCAGGCCAGGGGTGGCACAATACATGCTTCAGCCCCTGGTAGGCCTTAGATACACCAATGCCCTGGGTACCTAGTGTACACTGGTACAGGGGCTCACAGGGTGATCCAATTCCAATTGGGTATGCACCTAGGGTACATGGAGTCCATTTTAAAGAGAGAGCAGATGGGCTGAGATCCTGAATGGCAGGATCTCAGGCCAACTAAGTCGAAAAACCAGCTAGACACTAGGCACAAAATTGGGGGTAACCATAGTCAGATATCCACCTTCCTACACAGTGTCACGCAGTTGGGCAATGCATTAGTTCCGAGGAGCTGCGAGGCTGAGATACTGAGTCCAGTGTCCATGTCAAGGCTGCCGTCAACGAGGGTTGAGAGGGCCTGAACCAAGGATTCATTGCACAGCGGTGGTTCCAAAGGGGATGCGGAGGCGATGTGGGTCTTTGGGACAGGTCCAATCCCCACAGCAGTGATGCATTGGTTCTGCTTGGGGTTGCGCTGCACAGCAGAGGAGATGCATCAGTTCCACTTGATCCACAGAGGATGACAAAGCACCTTAGGCCCACTTCCAAGGGTCCAGGCCTCAGGTGGCACCACTTGGCAGGGTATACTCACAGATGGCAGAGTACAGGTGCAGGGTCGTTGAAAGTCTTTCATGTGCCTGAGGCTTCAGATCGGGAGGTCAGCCAGCTATCCCTTGGAATCACTCTTGAGTTCTGGGTTAAAGAGACGCAGGTCCAGTCCTTCTCAACCAGGCAAGAGGGCAGCAGGCAACATGTCAGCAGAGCAGACAAGCAGGCCCTTCAGAGCAGCAGTCCAGCAGAGTGGCAGTCCTTTCAGTAGCACTACTGTAGCACCTTCTTCCTGGAAACGTTTGTGTCTGAGGTCCAGTATTCCTACCAATTTGTGTCTTTGAAGTGGGGAGAAGCTTCTAGAGGCATGCATTGAAGGGCACAGGTGCACTGCACTCCTTGCCCTGGCTCCAGACTAACAACAGGGGGTATAGCCCTTTGTGTGAAGGTAGGACGCAGTCTATTCAAGTGTAAGTGGGGCTGTGCCCAGCTCCTTCCTCCAATGCTGCCAGTGATGGCCCCTCCAGGCACACTGCATTTCCCTATTGTTATTTGGGTGTCTAGGAGGTATACACAAAACCCAACCTCCAACTACCCCCAGTCAGGTGACCAAAAGACAGGCTGCATGCACCAAATGGTTAAGGCAGGAAAATGCCAACTTTATAAAAGGATTTTAAAGAGACAAGGGAACCCAAAGGGTTAGCGAGGGACCTTGGGTGTGGGTAATTATAAAGAGAGAGAGGTCCCTGTCAACAATTACAAATGAAATCACATTAACACAGAAATATAATAACAACTGTGTCCTTCAATTCTTATAGGAAAATACGCCTTTTAATTTACATCATGGAGAACAAAGATAAAACAACAAGGAAAGTGGGGTAGTGTCACAAAAACAACAAAGGGGTAAATTAAAAATGCTCAGGCGTAAACAAACAAGAATGGCCAAGACTTAATTGATTTGATAGGCCAAACAAAATAGCGAGAGTACCATTGCACAAATACAGAGTTATTAATATGCAACAATTGTGTGTCAAGGTGCTAGAGTCGACGGCACTTCGATCCCTAAGAGAACAGTGAGATGATCATCAGGACAAACCAAACGTGTGGCCTGAGAATTTTACCTGCTGTCAAAAGGAATCAACAAGGAAAGTGAGGGAAAAACATGAAGGGAGAAGGGCAGAAAAAGGAGAGGAAAAAAATGTATTACGATCGGGTCATAAGATAAACGATGCAAGTGAACCACGGGGTGCGGGGTGGCTTTGCGTGGCCTTGTAAATATGCGCGGGGAGCTTGTAAATAAGCCCCTTGATATTTACTACTTTGTAAAACATTTGTTTTAGACTAAATCTTCACAAAGATTTTCAGGCATTTGGGGTGATATCCAGATCTTAGCATTATAACATACGGTCAGTTATTAATTTTGATTGCTTATTCTATGTCTTTGAAAAACAGTCGTGCAACACTAAACTTTCACAATGATTTTTTAAGAGCTTCGGGGGATATCCAGAATTCGCCATTATAACATATGATGAGTTACAAATTTTGCTCATTTTTTTAATTTGCTACCATGCATGCATGATGGGTTTCAAACTGGATTTTCATATGTAATGATTGTAAGCTTTTTTTTTCTTCACTTGCCTAATGATAATAATAACAAAAAAAATAAAAAATGATGACAATCCCTGCTTCCTTCATCCTCCTCCCAGTCATTACTTTTAAGCTGGACCCACCTCATGAATGGTAAAAGAACAGGAGGCACGACAGCTACACCCCCGCCCATCCCACTGGGTGCTATAAGGGTATAGCCTCCCAGAATGTTTCCTGTTCTTATCCGGTAGCTTGATAGGTTTGAAGATGGGAGTCTGAGACTCCTACTGGGCTCAGGCCTCAGGCATTACACCTGTCATATGCAATGTATGCAAACTTGTACTGTGCGAATCCAGACAAAAGGCAGTAGAGCACTGTTTCAGGTGAAGACAAGCATACAGTCAACGAGTGAGGGGAGAGTTTATCCGCTTCTGGGAGTAGAAGTGTACTGATACTGCATTGCGATGTTGTCGTCTTGAAAAAAGTACATCTTTATCTTTGCCCTAAGTTTCTGTACCGTTGGGGCAGTCCTCATGGATTCAGGGATGTTGTTCCAGATCATAGGTGCATAGATGGAAAAGGCCTACTCCCTTGTTATTTTCTTTTTCCCACTTCTTAGTCCATCATTGCTCGCCACTGCTTGCTTGCACAGGATCGGAATTACGAGTTGTGTAATATGTATCACACCATTGCAGTTTAACCTTGATAGACTCTGGCAAGTTAAACCTGCCAAAACATTTCAGAGGAATAGGAGGTAAGTACTACACGCTGTAAATATCTCACCCTGGGGAAATGCTACCTACTACACACAGCCCCCACACATCCTACTTCACCTAACTTGTAATGAGGCCCTTGGTTTTCAGTCTGATGGTGATGCGACTGCCGGTGTGCCGAGTGCCACCAGAGATGGTGAGCTTGTCTGCTAAATAAATGGGGGTGCTGGTCATGCTGACTTTGTAAACGATGCAGCTGGGTTTGAAGATGGTGTTGGCCGGCAAGCAGAGCCATTGCAGTTTCACCAGGACGGTGGTAATGTGATCACATTTCTTCAGGTCCTGGATGAGAAGTGCGATGGCCTGTAGGATAACCCTAAGGAGGGGCAGTGTGAAGACTGGGAGGCCATGCAGCACGACATTATCAATATCCAAATGCGAGAGTATGACACCTTGGACAGCAGAGCTGAAATCGCATTCTGCAAGAAACAGTTTCATTCTCTTTAGAAGAAGAGGCCGATGCGAGTCTGTCTTTGTGGTTTTCTTGCAATGTTCTTTGACTGTGGGGTTTTGTGTCTGGGGTGAATCCAAGTGATCTGACATTTGGTGAAAGTTGGGGTACAAAGCTATCACGGTTCACGTCATTAAGCCAGGTTGTACTGTTCCTTGGCAAATTACAGGAATTCTTTCTTCGTGGCATTGAGCATCAGCTAAGCACTGGACATCCAGATCTGGATGAGGTGCAGGGAGTGTTTGAGGAATTGGACGCCTGGTTCACAGGAGACTTTCAAGTGAAGTTCTGCACCCTCAGCATATTGATGAATTGTGATGCTGTATGTAGTCTGTGAGTAGAGCTCCAGAGGGCTTCTGTGTAGAGGGTAAAGATGAAAGGAAACAGTATGAAATCTCGTGGGACTCCACAGGTGACTGTGATCTTTTGGAACCTTGAGGTACCCATGTTTGGTTGCAAAGGTAGGAGGAGGACAGTGAAGGGCATTGAAACTCCAGGGTGTAGATGAGAATGAGATGGTCAGGTGAGTCAATGGCAGCTGATGGTTCCATCAATATTAGGAGGCAGGAGTCATTAGATCGAGCCTAGGCAGCGCTCATGCGCTGTCTGCAAGACCTGCAGTAATCACTATACGGAGTGTAATTCCGCCTGCTGCTTGCCATTGGTTCACTCCTGCATCTCTCTTATTTCCTCGCTCCTTCTTGGTTGGTGCTCCTGATACATCACTTCTGTTTTCAGTCCAGCAAAACCTATCAACTACAGTTTCCTTACACTGTAGGTGCTAATGTGTTTGCTAGGGACTACTTATTTATTACCATGGCGCCCACTTCAGGGGCTGCCATGTGCATAGGTTTTATGTACATGGGCGCTACGCTTTGTTTCAGCACGGCGCCCACTTTCTGTTTGGAAAAACAAAAACAAACATCACGTGCTTCTGAGCCAGGGCTCCGCCGAGCCCATGGAAGGCTGATTGTTTATTAGCTCAGCACTGGTTTTGGTTTCTGGAACAGGGAAATGCCTTCCTGCTCACAGTTAACGTTAAACAAAGGGGACGCTACTCCTGCAAGCACATAAACACTCCCACGGCGCACTAGAGAAAGGGCGAGGAGGCTACAGGGTGAGACGCTGCATACTTCAGCTCACACCATCGCAGCCACACATTGCAGGGTGTCTGTTTGTTTTCGCTCTGCGTCTACTTGGAGGTAATCTCTTGATGCTTGAATCGCTTTTAAAAAAACAGCAAGGCATGATTACTATTGTTGTGTCGCACTGTATGCTGACTAAAAAAGGATGATAACTTGCCAGTGGGGGCACAGCAGACAGCTCATGTGTGCACTGCTGCGGACATTGCCCTGGCCCCAAGGGAGTTGAAGCTAACAAACATTCCTTCTGAGGCCGAGCTCAGAAAAGCTTTCTGCCTTGGTAGGAGCAGAGTGGTCTGGTTTTTACAAGAGGCGGAGAAGACTCTACGTCTTATCTAAAGCAAATAGAACAAAACAATTCCATTCTAGTGTTTTGAAAGCATACGTATGTCTTTAACGTCCATTACCCTCGTGGGCTTGGGAGACTATGTTTGTTTTGGGCTTCTTTCCATTGTACATGCGCTTGTTTTCTGCTTCTTTCAGAGAGGGTGGGTGTTATTTTTAGGTCTCGCGCCTAGCGTTGCAGTGCACAACACTGCTCGTGCCGTGCGAGACATTTTGTAGGGGGTTTCAGAAACCGAGCTGGGAATCGCACATGCACGAGCGTGTGCTTTTCCTTTGGGGCATGCTATTGGGCTTTGCGTGCGTGTTTTTTACAAAGAGAGCACGCAATAGGCCAAAGGCGGGCGCATTCCTCCACCCATGGCCTATTGGTTTCTGTTACGCGCAGCAGCAGCTTATGTTTCCAATTATCGTGCCCAGACACGGGCGCGATAATTGAAACTATATGTTTCGCTGTGCGCGCGCACCACTCGCGGGCTTCTTTGCTTGCGATCGCTTTCACTTTCGTGATCTGTTTCAATGCCGCTTTTTTTCTTTGGATGTTTCCCACCCAAGCACGCTGAGGTCATAGGTGTCGATGATAATGAAACGAAACTGGAGGAAAGGACTGAAGTGGTAAGCATAACCTTTACTCCTGAGGCACAGCCGGGAGCGTTACTGCTTTCTTGTATTTGTTGCTCTTTTTGTTGCTTTTTTAAAACCCACTTTTAAAAAGCGTTACTGCTTTCTTGTATCTGTCGCTCTTTTTAAAACCCACTTGAGTGTCACATAATTGAATTGGTTTTTAACTATCTTTCGCGCTGCGGAGCTTAGCGCAGACGCGTTTCACTCGCCTTCAAAACAGCTGACGCCACTACCTGGCAGTTACTGAGGCCACGCCCCCTCGAGGCCACGCTCCCCCTCCCACGGTATAAGTAGGCGCTGTTTACTTGCGACCTGCTTACACCTTTACTCCTGAGGCACAGCCGGGAGCGTTACTGCTTTCTTGTATTTGTTGCTCTTTTTGTTGCTTTTTTAAAACCCACTTTTAAAAAGCGTTACTGCTTTCTTGTATCTGTCGCTCTTTTTAAAACCCACTTGAGTGTCACATAATTGAATTGGTTTTTAACTATCTTTCGCGCTGCGGAGCTTAGCGCAGACGCGTTTCACTCGCCTTCAAAACAGCTGACGCCACTACCTGGCAGTTACTGAGGCCATGCCCCCTCGAGGCCACGCTCCCCCTCCCACCACTCCCCCTATAAATCATGTGCATCTGGAGGAAGCGCAGCGGACGAGCGCAGCGGGAGCGCCGTTTGCGCGCCGAAGGCGCGCCTAAGGCAAGCCCGTCTGCGCCCGTCATCGCCAAGACATCGCCTCTCGCCAGTCCCCCTGCACAAAATCCCCAGCTTAAAATCTGCTATGATAGAGAACGTCTCCTCGCACTGAACTCCAGCACTAGATGCGACAAGCTCGGAGGCTGCCTCGGACAAACAGCACTTCACTGTGAGTCCTGTAAATTTACTACATCTAAGCCTAGCCTATCTAGCTGCATAACGACGGCGCCTAACCTTTCTCCCCTTCTGGTCCTCCAACTGAATGTCAGATCCCTCGCTAAACATCATGCGGAAGTTCATACTCTTTTAACGGACGAAAACCCAGACATTCTGTTTTTATGCGAAACCTGGCTCCATGATGACCAGACTAGCATCCAGAACCTCACGATGCCCAATGGTTTCTCCATAAAATTGATAAACAGAGACTCTAGGGGCGGTGGGATAGCTGTTATATACCGAACTGTATATAATTGCTCCTTTACGAAAGAAGACATCTGGGGATGCAAATGCGCACGATTTAAGATCTCCATATGCCCTCAATTTGCCCTTTCTGGGCTATATATCTACCGGCCGCCTGGTCCCTCTGCTAGATTCATTGATGAACTCCTAGAAATATCCCAAACTTTGGTAGTTTCCTCTCCCAACTTCACCATATTGGGTGATCTTAATCTCCATTTTGATTCCACTACTGACCCCTCCATTAAAAGCCTGTTGGCTGATCTTACGGCCCTTCAGCTAAACTCTCTTGTCCACTCCTCCACTCACATTGCTGGGCATACACTAGACCCTGTTTTCACCAACATTTTAGAAGCCATGGCCGCTCCCCCTGAGCCTATGGGTTGGACCGACCATTTCCTTATCAGATTTATCCTTACGGCGAAAAAACCGCCCACTAAATCTGCTGCTAATCCCTGTTACAAAAGGCCATGGCATAAATTCTCATCTGAGGACCTAATTAAAAACCTGGGAGAGTTTCACCCCCCTGACGAGAACAATGACATTAATACAGCCTATGCCGCTTTTCACGACTGGATCGTTACAGGGCTTGACGCCTTAATTCCGGCTACATGGACCAAAACTCGCAGCTCCCCTACAAATCCATGGTACAATGAGACGCTCAAAACCATGCGGAAGGAATGCAAAAAAGCTGAACGCGGATGGAGAAAAAATTATCTGGATAGCGATAAAGTTCTTTACCTATCAAAACTACGAATGTATCACAAAGCGATTCGCACCACCCGCGCCTCCTTTTATGCAAAGGAAATCAAATTAAGCTCTAATCCCACCAAAACGATCTTTAAACTCGTTCAAAACCTTCAAAATGCTTCCAACCCAGTCTCCTGTATTACTTCTTCGAAACAGTGCGAAGACCTTGCCACCTTTTTCATTGAAAAAGTGAGGAAGATCTACATCACTTTCCCACAAGATGAGCCTGTTTCTCTAAATACTCTCAACCCTGTGGTTGGTATGTCTAGACTGTCAAGAATACCTGACATATCCCTCGACGACCTTGCTAAACTGTGCAGACAGGTTAAGTCTGGCTCCCCCACAGATCCCATGAGACCAGCCAAATTCTTGGACTCACTTGATTTTTTTCTCCCCCCCCCCCCTTGCCAGCCTTCTCAATCTTTCTTTTTCCTCAGCTGCGGTTCCCACCTGTTGGAAACTAGCATGGGTCTCCCCTATTATTAAAAAGCCCACACTTGATCCCACAAAGCCAGAAAACTTCAGACCCATTTCGCTGCTCCCATGGGCGTCTAAACTGGCAGAAGCCCATGTGAATAAAGTACTATCCCATCACACGGTGAAAAATCACGTCCTGGACCCATCTCAAAATGGTTTCAGGCCAGGTCACAGCACCGAGTCGGCCCTGTTGACCACCACTGAACATCTCCGGGGCGTTCTGGACGCCGGTCAAAGTGCCGCGCTGATCCTGCTGGATCTCAGCGCGGCCTTTGACACGGTCTCACACAATATCCTGCTGAAACGACTTGAGGCCATAGGGATTGATGAGCTCGCCCTCGAGTGGTTCCGGTCCTTTCTGAAGGACAGGTCCTTTCGAGTTTCAGCCCCACCTTATATCTCCCAACCCCATTCCATCGAACAGGGAGTTCCTCAGGGCTCTGCGTTAAGTCCATCCCTTTTTAACCTTTACGTCCAGCCTCTTGCAGTAGTGGCAAAAGAGTGAGACCTCACGCTGGTGTCGTACGCCGACGACACACAGCTGGTCATCACTCTCTCTGAAGGCCCTTCAACTTCGGCTGCTAAATTCAGGGATGGCTTAGCGGCAGTTGCGCAGTGGATGACGCGCAACTGCCTTCAACTAAACGCAGGGAAAACTGAGGTGCTTCTCCTCGGTAAGAACCCCGGCCACTAGAGCGATCATTGGTGGCCCTCTCTGCTTGGCCCCACTCCCGTGCCAAAAAATGTTGTGAAGAACCTAGGCGTCTGGCTGGACTCCTCACTCAACTTCCAGTCCCACACAAAGAAAGTGGCAGCTACTTGTGTGGGTCTACTGAGGAGTCTCAGTCCGATACTCGGTTTCTTCGAATGCAGAACTCGTCAACTTATCATCCAATCCATTATCCTTGCCCGGCTGGACTATGCCAATGTTCTATTCTTAGGGGCGAATAAAACAGAACTAGCACGGCTGCAACGAGTTCAGAACTCGGCCGCCAGGGCTGTGGTTGGCCTTCCGCGCAGGTGCTCTGCCAGAGCCACCATCCGGAAATTACACTGGCTGCCAATTGAATCCCGAATTCAATTCAAAATTCTCACCACTGCATTTAAAATTCTTAATTCAGACGGCCCTGAACTCCTACGCCCGCTTCTAGCACCCTACATTCCCCAGCGCACCCTGCGATCGCTGGGACAGCACCTGGTGACGGTCCCGCGAACCAAGCTCTGCAGAATGGGCGGCCGCTCTTTCAAAGTTTTAGGGGCTAAACTTTGGAACTCCCTGCCTCTGCATATCCGCACCCTGACCAACCTAACTACCTTTCGAAAGGAACTAAAAACCCACCTTTTCTCTGTCATCTAACTCCTCTGTGGTTTCCCCCTCCCCTCAGGTACTGTTTAGGTCAGCGCCGGGACGCTCCGTTGCTGGGGCAGCTGTTTTGCGCTTTAACAAATTGCTAACATAACATAACATAAAAATCTTCACCATCATGGCGCAATCTGGGAACTGTTTTGTCTTCTAGTTGTTTAGAACTGAGCTTCGAGGTATTTAAATAATCTCGGTTAAAGTTGTAAAACTCATGGTTCCCCCAAACATGGTGGAAGGGGGCTTTGCCTTTGTCAATTTCTCCTAAAACAGTTTGAAGGGACAGGTGTGAGGTTAGGTACCGTGCATTAAAGCCGTCTATGACATCACCGAGCTGCAGGATGAAGCTTGGGGGACAGGCTGCTAAGTCCACGCATCAATCGCGCTTCTGTAAGGCTGCCCGGGGGGGGGGTTGCGCAGCGGCCCGCCCCCTTGAGGGCGGCCGCCTTAGTGCTACAGGAAGGCACAGGGGTGGGAGGTCGTGTCCCTGGGATGGACCAAGGGAGACCCCAGCAGATAGCTGCTTCCGGCGTGGAGGAGCCAGGGGAGTACATATTCTGTCTCCGCCCCCTCCTCGCCCTCTTGCCCGCTCGTTCGCCTTGAGCTCGGTCGTCGCCTGCCCAGCAGCCCCTCGCTCGCGGTGAGTTTGTCTGTCTCCCCTCCCCGCCCCGGCCCTGTCCCTGGGCAGTACCAGGTGACGGGGCCCTGTGGTCGGAATACCACGGCGGGGGGGGTTGCGGGCACAAAGCCAGGCCCAAGCGCCGGTCAGAGAGTTTGCGGGTGCTGCGGGGGTGGGGCGCATGTGTGTGCGATCGGTCGGGCATCGGTTGGTACTTTCATGTCTCGTGCCGGAATGTGTTAGGTAACACCTTCCCAGCCCGCGGCTAGGGGCTAAAAACAACTGCCCGCCACAGCCATTTCTACTCCCCTTGTTTTCGCAGTTAAAGTCGTTTGGCAGCTTCAAGTGCATTGCACTTTGAACGGGCCAGCTTTGCCACTGTGAAAACGCCAAGGAACTTCAGAGTCAAGAGACCAGTATTTCACTCTCCACAGATGCCTTAAGACATTGTGATTCAGTCCCAACAACCGTCTGTGCCCATGCGCCCTCAGAACCGCGCCTGCCTTTCCTACACAAGACAGCTTGTTTAGTTATCCTGTGTGTACCCGCCTTCTTGTGCTGCTAATGGCTCCAACATGCAGAAGGGTTAACACAATAAAGTAAATGCAGACCTAACGAATAAAGCGCTGCTCTTAAGCATACTTGGTTTATTATTGCGTCATTATTTTGTGGCGCATAGCACAGGTGTTGGCTATTCACATGAACACGTTTTTTACCTCTGAGAGCCATGTGAGTTTGAGTCGGTGCCAGGCAGTAACTTTTGCTATGGAATGTGGCATATAATAATATTAGGCTATGAAAGGTGGAATGCCTGTATTATCACCCGATACCTGTAATACCGGAACTCAGTACCTATAAATCGAGGGCATCACCAAGCCTGGTGGACAAGTGGCAGCCGTCGACCTCGTCTCCGGGGAGGGTAGGGAGTCCGTCGGCTTCGCTGCCGACTCCGGTGCAGGCTACCAGGTTTCAAGCCTCGAGGTCGCGAAACACCCTGGGGCATACCAGCGCAAGCGGTCAACGCGCGTTCAGGCCATCGTGTAAGGATTTAGCGTGGCGGCTAGAGCGGTGGACTTCCAGTTGGGGAACCGGGTTCGAGCAGGGGCAGCGGCGCTTAGCATCCTGCGAGTTTGGGCAGACCGCTTAAGCTCCCTGTGCCCAACAAAAATGAATGTTTTCATTAGTACCTCCAGGCGGGTAGTCACTGCTCTGATTTCGGCAGCTTGCGGGGTTTTCCAGTCAGCGACCACTGAATCCTCATAGATGGGCACTTATCTGGTACGTCTCGGCGATATCGCCGTGGATGAGTTGCCTTTATTCCCGGCAGCAAGATGGCGCAACGAATTAAGTGCTTCTCACTGACATCTATTGTGAACTCTGGGTCACAAGTTCGAATCGGGTAAGCCTACTCCCATCTCATTCTCCCAAGCTCAATGTGATGCGTGTTAATTTTGTACAGAGATCAGGTGCGGAGTGGTGAGCACGCTACATCCGCAGCTGTGAAACCAGGGCGCACACGAGTTCGAATCGTGGCACCCCAAATCCATGATTTTAGGATTATGGCAGGATTTCCCTGGTCGGGGCACGGAGCTCTCTTACTTAATACCTCATTTAATTTCAAGATCTCGTGTGATTAATTTTCTTCCTGAGAGAGAGATCAGCATGTTGTACAGTTTAGGTATTGACTCCGGTGAAGTTAGTGCAGAGGGTCACTGCGCCTGCTGCAGAGAACGTGCGCCAAGTAGTCCAGAGTGCGTAGGATGTAAACAGGTCTGCAGGTTACTGTTTTGGATCGCGTTGTTTGCTGGACTCGCATCGGTCGGGGATCCGCGACTGCGAGGTGAGCCCCCTCCACCCAGATCCCATTCGCAGGCCACCAGTGGTAACCTCGGGGTTTTCAGCTGACAGGGCCTTGTATTAGGTAACGTGCTAATCCTAACAGCAATAGTCAGAGTGGCGTGGCAGGGGCACTATGAGGGGTTAAATTATGCAACAAAGCCTCATTATTTAGCCCATACTGTCAGTAACCCGAGCCAAGGCCTCACCCTCCCGATTGTCCTATAAAAATCTCACTCTGTGCTCTTCTGATATGTTGGCATGTAGGCCCTCGGCCTCCGGGTACATCTCTCCTTTCACGGGCCTGGCCTGCCCGGGGGACAAGGCGCATGGACTAGATGGGCAGTGCGTCTAGGGAGGCCTTCCATCCGCGGCGCTCCCGGGGCGGGCGCGGAAACAATTTTGCTCGTTCCAGTATTCAGCGCATACAACCACGTGACCTAATTTGGTGCACCCCCCTTGTGTGCGCGATGCTACTCGCGGCCCGCGTAGCTTGTGTTATTAACAATGCGCAGGTGTACCATGATTGATGGTCCGTTCCGTGGGGGTATGGCCCGTCCGCCTAGTGCAAGCGCCGCGCGACCAGGCGGCGACCCCCCCCCCCCACCCCCCCCCCCTTGCGGGGATGCTGCTCGTGGCCTGTACAGCTTTGACGTTGGCAGCAACTGGAGGCTGCCCGGTAGGCCTCGTCTGCACGTTGGCTCCCCTTTTTCCTATGACTCTGGGCAATTCATTACGCTCCTATACCTGTCTGTGTTATAACAGATGACATCGGTGCCACGCTCACTGGGCAATTTGGGGCATGGGCCTGCTTACTCCGGAGCGAAGGGTGGTACCTGGTTTGCGCTCGCGGGACGTCCCCTTCGCGTGCCCTGACTTCATCTGCAATGTAAGCCCTGCTGCAGGGGTGTGAAAGGCTTTTCACCAGGCAAGAAAATATAGGGAAAGGGCTTTCAGGGGACAAGATAATCTGACTGGCAAAAAAAAAAAAAAATTAGAAACAACTTGGGCGAGGAAGGTAGGGGTCATGTTATCTATGCCGTGTTCTTGGGAAAGTTGGTGTATGGCTTAATGAAACATAAGGGTTCCATCTCACTAATTATGGGCTGCAGTAGTAGCAACTCAGCACAAACGGTGACCTGCAGCTATATGCAGGGGCTTTGTAGTGGAAGGCATTCGTTTAAATAGCTCACTGTGCAGATCCCTGGGAGAACCCAACATATTTGGTGCGGGAACCTGCTACAAACTTCCATAATATCCTTACCACTGGGAGAAGCAGGGGAGGAACTTGTTTATATGCAGCAATAGTTGCAAAGAGAGCTAAAAGTTGCACTTAACGAATTACTAAACATGGCCTAGTACTGTCTCTTTGGGCCCTTTGGTGAATCACCTGACCTCTTGGCAAGCTTGATGCGCGGCTTCCTCTATTTTGTAGGTGGAGGATGGCCAGATGCTCTTGGAATTTATACGTCCACTATTATGCCCTAACCACTTTTAATAATGAAGGAACTGTTTAAGCTACGGTTCCTCTATTCTAAAAATACTGTGCTGGTGGTAAGACTATCTTGTGTATTGCTCACTGTATAAATCAGTGATTGGAATGGTCACTCAATGAGGTGATTTATCTCATCATTAAATAAACTTGTTCATACTATTGTTCGTATCGCGGGATTCGTTGAACGGCATTTCCCTGTCTACCTGCCTAATTTGCCCTTAATGATTGACTTTGGAATATCTCTAATATTTATGGCTTCCTACCCTGTGCCATTGGAAGGCAGTGCCCCCTTTTTTCTGTGCAGGATGTGACATCTCAGCACAGTGACATTTTAAATGTTGGATATGTGTATGGTGGCATCCTGTAAATGTTTTGCCTCTGACAGAACCCGTTCCAGTCGGCCCAGCGCCTGTACACGTCAACTCCTGCTACCAAGAGTAAAAGGCTTGTGCTCTCCCACTTAAACCTGGTGAATTCCAAACACCTATTTCGTACACTTAATTTACTATTAAGTACTGATTATATGGTGCTATTTGTACCGAGGACCTGTAAATTAAATGCTACAAGTGGCCTGCAGGACTTATCGCGTCTCCCTACTTCGGAAACAATATTTGTAGCTCGCGCTGTTGGTGTCTTTCCAAAGAATTGGCTGTTTACTGGGGTGGGGGGACAGCCCAGCTGGTGCACACGCAGGCGGGCTGACATGAGGTAGAACAGCTCTTGGTGTGGCTTGCAACAAAGCTATGATGGTGAATAACTTCACTATACGCAATTATAAGCACTGACCATCCGATAGATGGGCTTGGGTAGGTAGTGCCCTTCGCGTTGTAAATATAGAGATGCGATGCTAGGGTGCAGTATGACATGTAACTGGAGTGCTCCCCACCACTATGGTCGGGAGCAGGGGGAGATGTCACTTTGCATCCAGCACCTAGGCGAAGCAAAGAGTTACACCTGGTTGCAATGCTTTGTTGCAATGGCAAATTAGGCCGAGTGGACTTGGAACGCCTAGTGTTGAGTGAGTGTTATTGTTACCTGGTCGTTCTTGGCCTCCTGAGGGTAGGAAGACCTAGCGGCAAGGAACAGCTAGGGTTGTTTTCGTGTGCTTCAGTGATCAAAAAAAAAAAAAAAGCACCGGGGGCCCTGGCTCGCACGGTAGTGGGCAAAGATCACTCACGCCACAGGTGCTGAGGCCTGGCGTTGGGCTCCCAGGTTACTTCGGAAGGGCTAGGCCTTCAGATGCTGAAAGGATGTCCGTTGTTATTTACTCGCTTTTGTACGATGGGTTATTTCCTGGGTCTTCCAGGGGTGTAGAGCATTAGGCGCTTGTCTTTCCATCGGGTCGGTTTGATGCGGGATGGTGGTTTTTGGGGCAGGTCACAGGCTGCCTCCTCTCGCTGTTTTGTATTTCTAGGTGTGGTCGGGTCAAGTGACGGAGGAGAGCATTCATCGCCTGGTATAGCTGGGCATGAAGGAACGCCATGCAAGATTGTAGCGTAGGCAGTTAGTGGTACTTATCGGGGACTGGATGTTGGTCTCAATGGCATGTCGCCATGCAAGGGGACCATGTACCTAGGTCACGTACATCAGGCAGTGACAGGTGAACTGGGACCATGTGTACTAGAATATACAGGAGTGGTTCCCACCACGGTCGGTCAGATGGGAAGTTGTCATCTTGATTCTCACTGGATACCCTCACTCCATCACGCCTATTGTAAGCTGAGGATCCTGTTGACGCTGTTAGACCTGCTATTAGTTAGTACACTCACTGTTGTGCCTTGGCCCGGTTTGTCTCGCATCAGGGCCAGTTTGGGGGTACCGGCGAGTTGTTTGCTCCACGGCTGAAGCGGGCGCTGCTAGAACAGGGCAAGATTGATGAGGCCAGGCAGCATGACAAAGGTTTTTTCGGCACTGGCAGAATGGTGCAGGCTGCGAAGTAGTGCCATTACAGAACATGGATTTGTCAACATTCAGCTAGAAAATGATTAGCAGCAGGAAGGTATTAAACCATGGTGAGCAATTGGTTTTGGGTTCGTGCTCAACAGGAGCAAGGGATTTGCATTCTGTCCCATCAGGGTATGGGAACCGTCTATAGCACCAGGCACTGTATTGCTGCCATCTTCACCCTGGGCTGGGGGGTCAATGCCTTCCAACTTTACAGCCAGACTCTGAGCAGGCAAAGGCATACTTGCAATGGTGCAATGGGCACTCAGCAGTCGAGTTAGATGGGTCATCATACCCGGTATGACGCAGTGATGAAACCTAGGTTGTGGCTACACACGACCAGGCACCCGAGGGCAGCTGTGGCGGGGGTGTGCCAGTGCCAAGAGGGTGCGGGTTGCCCGAGTAGGGCTGCTGGCTGGGAGGGAGCACTACTCGGATCGCCACAAGGGCACGTCTGTTTCATATAAGGCTGAATTGTTACTTTTATGGCATGGTGCCAGTTGCTTTAGTTATGCGCATGTTTCTTGGCAGCGTCAGAAACATTCAGAACTCAATGCTGGTGGTTAGCTTGTTGTCAGGCTGTTCAGAGGTATTTTAGCTCAGGCATGGCCAAGCATGGGTTATAGGCCGGTGGTCTGCCCTGGGATTCGTGTTAGCAGGCAGGTGAAGCAGCAGAACTTGGAGGGGCTTGGGTTTGACCTCGGGGTACTAGGGCGGAGCCTGGCAGCTCACTTAGTAGCACGCCCTGGAGTTTGACGAAACAGGTACCTTTGATGCGAGCATCAGTACCGGGTAACTTCTCCCGACCTCCAGCACTGGCTGGCAGCTATGCAGGTGGCCTTCCAGCAGGGCCATGGTCCATATGATTAAGGGAAGCACCGGGGTAACACTTTGGGCTACAAATCTGCAGGAGAACAATTTGGCTTTCCTAGTATTCAAATAGAGAAGCATTTTACACGTTGTTGTCCTCTGTGGTCACTCTGTCCTGTCTCTCCCTGGTATAATAGCAGAATTTTGGGAGGGCAAGGCTTCACATTTGGTGGTGACTGATGGAATACGATGGGCGTACTCCAACGGAGTGAAAGAGGAAGGAAGGCAGGCTTGTCTACCCTTACCTCCTCCCGCATGGGCACTGCCTGGCAGGAGTGGGCGGAGCCTGGTTGCTCACTTAGTAGCCCGTCCTTGAGTTCGACGAAACAGGTACCATGGATGCGAGTACCGGCACCGGGTAACGTATCCTGCACTTCAGCACGGGCTGGCAGCTATGCAGGTTGTGGAAGTGGCCTTCCTCGGGGGCGATATGGTCCACATGATTGAGGGAAACCCCGGGGTAATGCTTTTGGGCTACCAATTAGCAGGAGAACAATTGGCTTACCCAGTATCCAAGATAGTGAAGAATTTTACACGTTGGTCCTCCTCTGTGGTCACTCAGTCCTGTCTCTCCATGGTATACTAGCAAAAGTTTGGGAGGGCAAGGCTTCTCATTTGGTGGTGACTGATGGAATGCGATGCACATACTCCAACTGAGTGAAGGAGGAGGTAAGGCGGGCTTGTCAACTCTTACCCCTCCCGCATTGGCACTGCCGGGCAGGAGTGTCTTGTCAAGGGGATTGTTCTTCAGCCATTCAAAGGCTACATTGGACCAACGCCTAGTTATAGGTTTACGGTCATTTCAGTCAAAATCCACGGGGGAGTTAGAAAGGATGAGGGCACCTGTCCTGAGGGGCATGCCGCCCGCCGGTCCGGTTGGGCGTAGATTGTCTTGGCTGGACCTGGGAGAAGCCCGGTATCAGTTGCTGTAGGTAAAAAGGTCTACCTGGAGCCATGCGCAGTTGCGCAGAGCAAAGAGGTTTGGGCTTCATCAGGCATGGTCTTATACACGCCAAGTCCACAGGGTGCCGGGAGGGAGACGGGGTGCACCTCTCTAGTTTAGGCACGGTTCTTTTCCTACTGGACCTAGGGGAAGCTTTGGCTTCAGCAGGTTGTAAGGAAATAGGTCTACCTTGGTGGGGGGCCCTGGTAGCGACGGTGGCCACTCCCAAGGCTGTGGAGGAGTTACAGGGCGATCCAGGGTCTGCACATACCAAGGGGTATAGCATGCAGCAGCACCGTGTGGTGCTAAGCCAGGATACCCAGGGATGTTTAGCGTGTCCACTGGAAGACCGACGGCGCCCCGCTATCCGACAGGCGGTTGTGGGTCTGAGCAACCGGGGGCTGCCATGTATGCTCCGCCCACCCATCACGGGGGGGCGTGTGTAGCAAGTGGACTGGTGGTCCACAGGTGGGAGGGGGGGACCCTCCCAACATTAGGTATACACCAATTGGCGTTGCCATGGTGACTCTAGGCTTATCAGACGGGCAGGCGGCATAGGGGCTGGCCTGCCCTGGGATCGCCCGTAAGATAACCCACCATGTTTGCATATTGCTTATGCTAATAAACCTGCAGCAATATTTCTCCACTTACATTCAGTGTCGTGTGTTTTTATTTATGTACTTATGTGTGTTGTGATAACTGTTGCCGATATTGGCACTATGAGCAGAGTCAGGCTGTGTCTGTAGTACCGCGTCCTCGTCTGCTGGAAGTTGCTGCCATCGTCTTGGTCCATATATTGAACGTCTGCTATGATTCCAAAAGTGAAGCACGGCCAGGAGCATCCTGCGTGGTCACTCGGTTCGGGGTCCATAGCCCTGCCTGCAGCACTCCGGGACACCTAGACAAAATGGTATAGAGGCCGAATGAAACAGTATCCTCAGAAATACGGAGAGTGAAATGCCTAGTTCATGGATACGTTATGTTATTATTCTTTTCGACTGATATGTAGAGTTGCACTCGTACTTACAGGTGGGGGAGCCAATGAAGGCTCGAGCCTGGCGCGAGCCAGAGAGCCGGGACAGGCTCTGCCGCGTAGCTCTGTGATTCGCTAGCCAGTGGCATAGCAAGGGGGGGGGGGGGGGGGGGGGGGGGCGCGAGCCCGAAATACAAGCAAGGAAAATAACCCCATCTGCGAGTTTAATAGTAAAAATCAGCAAAGATTAGGGCAAAATGAGGCCCCTCAGCCCGTTCGGCTCCGGTGCCAGTGCAACTGCTGCACTATTGGTAGCTAGGCCCCTATCTAAGCGAGCCGTTCATCTTTAGCTTCCTCGTCGCCTGCAACTCTCTCTTACACTATCCCATCATTCTTCAAGACCCTCTGGACAATGAGCTGCGCTGCGGGTTATTATTTCCTACAATCAACTCCTCCTTGCTTTCTTTTCTTTCTTTGCGTATCCATCCTTCTCATTCTTCCTTACATTATCCCTCTTCGTTTCCCTTTCTCTTTCCTGATTCCACACCTACCCCTCCTGTCTTTTCCGTTCTCTCTTTCCTCAGTGCCATCTTTTTGCCCACTATTCTCCTCCGTCGTCTTTCTTCCTCTCTTTCTCCATATCTTTGTCTAAACTCCTTCATGCGTTCTGTGTCCCAGTCCATCTCTCCGCCACATCCCTTCTTTCTCCCGTCCATTCGCAACCACACACACTTTTGATTTACACTCTCTCGTTTTCTTAGTGTCTTTATCATCCGCTTTTTCTCCTTTTGCTGACCTCTTCGGTCTTCCTCACATTTACCCTTTACTCTATCATCTCTCTATTTCTGTTCCTCTTCCTTTCCGCTTTCATTGATGTGATCCACTTTGCTTATTCTTCACAACCCCCTCTTCTGGCCACTTTCCTCTATCTCACAAACACACCCCTCCCCTCTGGCGCCCCTCAACTTCTATCCTACGTCATTCTTTAACACTCGTACATCTCTTTAAACACCCACCTATCACAGCTACACCAACACGCCCCCTAAACCACACTCACCCTCCCTCTCTCTTGAAACACACGTACAGATCTCCCTTACAAAGTGCATGTCAAGTCTTGCCCTGAGAAACACATCCCTTAAAATGCACTTATGGGTCACTCTGCCGTGGGCACCTCTCCCCCACTCGCACACTTCATTTACCAACAGCTTCCCCGGACACATATCTTCTTTACACATTTCTACCATACATTGTATATCCACAAAACATACACACATACATCTATTTTCGACACAACGTTCTGTTACATACTCTCCATGAAGGCGTGTAGCCTTTAGAGGCTCACAATACACTTAAACACATAACTCAATTGCACAGGTCCCCGATGCACTCAGATCGCAAGTTAACACGCATCTCCTTACCACATAACATCCTTACACAACAGAAACACACAAACACACACATTTCACTCACAATCACACATTGCTTCAACAGCAAACATTCCCCTTACATGTGCACATCCCTTAGGGGTACACCGCTCTTAAACACAAGCACAGTTCACCCTATCTCTTTATCCCGTTTAAAGACACTCACCTCCCATACACAAATGCACACATGATCCTTACACATAATTTTTCTTAAACACTCACGCTTACACACATATCTCCCTTTCACATAATCCGTTTGCCTTTTGGAAATCATGTTTTTCTCTGTCTGGCCTATTTTCATCGGACCTCTCACACTCTAACAAGCATCCCTCTTCTTCTACTCCACGGTGGAATTTCTCAACACTTTTATCTTTCTCGCCTCAGCTGTGTGTTCTCTTGCTCACTCACAGCCTTTTCTCATTTTATCGTCCCCTGTCACCTCGATGTTCTTTCTTGAGCATATGTAGAATGAGAATCTCTGCATTTTACTTCATCACTTTATCACCCATGCCTCTGTTCCCTTATCCAGCAAATATGTACAATTAGAAACAAGGGGGCAGATTTACAAGCCCCTTGCGTCACTTTTGCACCGTCGTTGCGTCACTTTTGTGACGCAGCGGCAACGTAAAAGTTGCGGCCCATTTACAACGTGACGCATCTAGGGAGATGCATCACGTTGTGAAGCCCTGCGCCACATTAAACCTGCGTCAGGTTTAATGTATGCAGGGTGGGCGTTCCGTCGCAGGAAGCCCCGTAAAAATGATGCAGTGAAATCTACAAGATTTCACTGAGTCACTTTTACATCCATGCTGCGTCAAAACCCTGCGCCTGCTTGAAGCAGACGTAAGAATTGACGCAGCATGTTAGGCATAGGGCGGCCCTGAGCATTGCTGGAGTTGGTTCGTGTTTGCGACATGACTCCAGCAATGCGTGACTTTTCCGTCAACAGATGCGTCAGAATTTCTGCCGCATTTGTCAATCCTTGCGCCACGGTGCGCCGTACTGTAAATACGGCGCATCCATGGTGACGCAAGGATTTGGCATGTTGGCGCAGGGAAAGTGACGCATCTCTACAGATGCGTCACTTTCTTGTAAATCTTCCCCAAGTTATCTACAAAACTGGCCCTTAACACCTAAAGGCATGTCTCCCTCCTTTAGGTGGAATTAAATCTTATCCTTTAAACAAGAAAGAAGTCACATTTCTGAAAAGAGAAAATACATTACAGAAGCAGACTATTATGTTTTCAAAGAAATAGCACCAGCTGCAGCCCACATACCTACGGAAATAATCTTTCTGACCACGTTTTCGAGTGGAAATTACGCTTGATAAAAAATGTTGTTTTAAACCCAAAGCATTTTGATGGTGTTTGTAAATTATGCATTTTTTGTTGTAGTTATTTATAAGTGCCCCATGCCACGCTTTCACATTAATAGGGACTGCGTCCCTTTCTTTAGACGAGCCGCATCTGAAGAAAGGGGTGCGCCGCCATTAAAGTGAAACTGCCGCATGGGGTGCTTTTAAAAAAAAAGAATTTGTTTGTCAAGTTGACAAATGCTTTTTTTTGTAAAAGAGCCCCATGCCGTGCTTTCACTTTCATGGTGGGCACCCCAATTTCTTTAGACGCAGTTCGTCTAAAGAAGGGGGCATGGCCTCTATTAATATGAAAGACTGGCATGGGGCGCTTGTAAACAACAAAAAAGATTTGCAATGCAGTTGGTCTCGCATTTGCGAGATTTTAAGCTATTGTCATTTACAATGCCAATAGCTCAAACTCTCGTAAATGCGAGACCAATTGCATTTCAAATGCTTGTTGGATTTCAGTCTTGGGAAAGTCAACAGGACACGGAAGTGAGGCGGCTGGTGAGTTGAGTCTGGCAGAGCATCTTTGACCCAGCGGGCAGCAGCTCCTGTGGCAAGAGACACAGGGTCTGCAGAGGGGTCCCAAGCATGTCACCTAGCATTGTTCCTTTGTCACTGCTTTCAGACCAGAGGTATGGCAGGCCCTCCCTCGCCACTGTGTGCCTGGGTTGACATGACCCAAAAATGATTACCCTCCCCTCGGGACCGTGCCAGTGGCACCCGCTCCATCCTGCCCATCGGTAAGGGTTCAGTGTCAGATTCCAGTGCCAGACATAAATTACAACCTGCCTGCATTCTAACCACAAACTTGCCTTTGCTAATTGCCCTGCAATTTATTTTGTGTCTGCTAATGGATTGCTTTATGCCAAGCTGGTTGCAGCCTAACAGCATACTTTAAGTGTGCTCCTCTGCTGTACTGCTCTATGCACAGACACCTTTGCACATTGTGAATTGAGCTCCCAACTCTGTTCATGACATGGCGGCCACCAGCAATCTCATAAAGTCTTTGTGAATATGTGCCTTTGCGCTCTGAGATGACCAAGAAACCTTTGTGTCTCGTTTATTTCCCGTTACCAATGAGCATGCAAACAACATCTAGAGTGGCATGGGTGGTGCACAAAAGTTAGATTTTGTGCACCACCCATGCCACTCTAGATGTTGTTTGCATACTCTTTGTTAGGCCTCTCACCATAAAGGAGAGATTACAACTCATTTGAAATGTACATACCTGGCACATTTGGCAACCAGCAATGCAAACATATAAAATATATGTTTAAAGTAAAGTTTCATATCCTCTTCATAACCTTAGAGTGTATGTTCTTGCTCGAAGGTCTCACTTTCATTGGGCGTCCAACACAAACGTAGTTGCATAACTAAATATGTTTGGAAGCGTCAAGGCAACATTATAAAATAAACAAACAAAATATAAGCGCCACTTATCATAAAGCAAATTTGTTTCAATATGTTATTGACGTATGTGTGCATCTCAAAGCATTTTTAGAACATGAAGTATTTATGAAATATGTATTAGAACATTGTAATGTAGTGAGCTCCATTATAGACAATAGAGTGCTCCATACTTCTACGGGCCAGTAAAGGCTCGCAGAGCAACATTCCAATGTTTTACAAAGGCCTCTCGGAGCTCGAGGGGATTCAAATCCCTTCAAGAGGCCTTTGTTTTATTTGTTAGAACATTCTGCCCTCTAGTAACAGAATGTTCTAATAGCCTTATCGCCCTTCGTAGCAGGGTTATACCGGCTATTAAAGTCCCGGTCCCATATTAAAGTCCCTCGCCTTCGGCTCGGGCCTTTAACGCAGCAGCGGGCCTTTAATAGCTGGTATAGTAAGGTTATATTATAGCCTTCAGCCTAAATGAAAGGGATTTACTCTGCGTTTACGCTTTAGACCAGTACAAATGTGATCACGTCAACAGGAAAACTAGGAATAGACCTATATATGTCTGTTGGTTAACCTTCAGCACCAAAATTATCTGTGGGAATATTTCAGAGTGTAACATGTTGTGTCCAATTCCACAGTTAGTACTGTAAACCTATGAGTGCCACCTGGGGTTGCGTAACCAAAGCGCTGTCCTAGTGAAAACAGATTAGCTCTATCACATGTCGTCACCACACTAGGGCCAGCAACTTTCCTGAAGTTCGCAGGTTTCACATTCTGGGGCCGATTCCAATCCGGGTCAGAAGGGCACCAAACGCGATCCTGCCGGAAAAACTAAAAGCCGTACGCGTGTTTTCCGCCTGACTTGTGCAGCTGTATGAGCGAGCAAGTACGATGCAAGCTACGTGAAATTCACATACCGAGTCGTTCCCGGGTCCGAACCGCTCCGTACGTCTCGGTCGGAAGCTAACCGTTGCGTGCAATGGATGCGATTTACGACCGAGCCAGTACGATGCACGCGTCGGACATCCTGTGCGAGCCGGAGTGTCCGGCTCGCAAACATCCGGGTGGTTGCCTATGGGGGTCCGCTTGGACCCCCTGTCACCCGCAGCCCTACGACTCGGACACAAGGGGAGACCCAAGGGTCCCCCCAACACAGGCATGTACAGTGCGGCTGGCACCGACGCATACCCACTGTAGGGGGCGCCCTTTGCACGAGACATACCCATTCAGTC
The DNA here is from genome assembly GCF_964204655.1 of Triturus cristatus. Lineage (NCBI taxonomy): Eukaryota > Metazoa > Chordata > Amphibia > Caudata > Salamandridae > Triturus > Triturus cristatus. Next base: position 49,063,608 of record NC_140589.1, read on the forward strand.
AATGGGAGCCCATGCATGCGTCGTACGACCGGCTCCCATTGGCTTCTATGGGATTCCGACCGAACCGAGCCTGGCAGCATACGGCCGCATCGTACTCGCTCGGGTGGACTGCAGGACTCTGGCTCGGTCGGAAAACACTCCGGATCCGGCTCGGTCGGAGTGCTTTCCGACCCGGATCGGAATCGGCACCTCTGTGTGTGGGCTTTTTAATATGTATTTGTATTAAATTATAGGTATTCCCTTGCACCTGCTATAATTTTGTTGCGTGCACTGCATCCCCAAATGCAATGCAGTGCACGCAACAAAATTCGTTTTATTAATTTATATGTTAACTTACCTGTAAACCTCCGTAATCCATAGTTTACTACCCCCCACCCTGCCCCTCCCCCTCCCCACGTCACCGCCCTGCAGTTACTCCTACTACCGACCGCGGCTGATGCTGGAGATGGAGAAGATTGTCCAATTGGAAGTGGATAATGTACTTCGGATGAACTTTGGCGCTATCCAGCTCTGATGTCTGGGTCCTGGTGCAATTCATAAGCCTTGTCTCTCCAATCTAATGAAGAAGGAAGCAATGAAGGCAGCCATTCAGATCAGAATATCTGTAGGATCAGGTAAGAGGAGTTATTTCAATCATCTTCTTAGTCCACAAGATGACAGGAGCCTGCAGGCTAGGGATAGATTTAAGGAATGTCAACAGTTGTACACAGAAGATACCATTCGGTATGGAGACACTTCAGAGGATTATTTCTTTCCCGAAAGTGCCTTTATGGTAACCATAGTCCTGGTGGATGGATGTTTTCATATTCCAGCTGTCCTAGGTCACCAAAGATTGCTTAGGTTCTGCATTTTAGAGGAACACTTACAGGTCCAGAATCTGTCACTTGGCATCAGCTCTGACCAAGACTATTTACAAAGATGATGGCTCTACTGGTGTGTCTTCTACCTTTTCAAGGTGGGAATATGTCTTCATATCTATATGATTGGCTTCTTCATGCCGAACCGAGACAGAATCAGGTTTGAAGGATCTGATTGCAGTCCAGGAGTGTCTAACAGTTTGTGGGTTGATCATCAATTAAACCAAACGCCAGCTGAATACTTCCCAGGACTGTTATGTTTCATATAGGTACCCTAATATAGGCCCGGGTAATATCATACACCTTCACCTACATTATCTCCCTTATACTACGCAGTAATGAGCCTTTAGGATTGAACCTTTACCTAGTTCCAGTCCTGGGTGCAGAAGTTTTTTTTTCCTGAACAATAGCGTCCTATAACTTCATTAATTGGACTCATACAGTATGAATGAATATTCATGAGGGTTCTTGGTAACCAGGCAGGGGCTACACCACCTACCCCAACATATCTACATACAAGGTTCATCCCATACATCATCCTCAAATCCAACAATGGCTAATACATGAAACATGGGACAAAGAAACCCTAGATACTTTTTGTATAAATACAGCACATCTTGCTAGGGTTGGCAGAGGGAACCGAGACTTCCAGGCCAAAACACTGACCAGAGACGCTGAGGCACCTGAATGCAGATGCTCCAGCTAACAGTGGTCTAACACATCCCTTGCGGGGTGTCCAAATCGAGACCAGGACGAGGTCCCACACTCTTTCTCTTCAGGTAATGGGGTTGGACTAAATCCTAGAGGGATTCTTGGCTTCACACCTACCCACATGCTAGGTACACTTAAGTACATCTAGATAGGCATCGTAGGAATACACACACTTTTATCATGCATTTTATATTCATGTATTTATTCATGCTTATTGCAAAATGGTAGAGCTGTACTATCCTGTTATTTTCACTGTACTGCTAATCATATATATATGCTACTGTCTAACGGTTGTTGCCGCACATCTATTTTACACTAGAAGAACAACTGTGCAACAAATTCTTATTGTAACACGCCCGACTGTTTCTTCTGTGTATCTCTCTGTGACCGAATAAGTTAGCACGAGTGACTGAGAAAAAAGTAGTACATTGATTCAACGATCCTGGGGGATCAGGGTTGTCATGTTCTGAGGTTGCCAGAAACTATTCTCTTCCCGATAAGAGGAGATTCTAGTGGCACTGTGAGCTAGTTAAAACAGAAAGGCTAACATTCTCGGTGGGGGTGCTCAGAGCCAGTCTGCCACCAAACTAACAGTTTATGTTATACAGAACACGCACATCCGGTATGAGTAATATAGGACCTACACAACAGGACAGAGTATTTATAGGATCTCAGATCAGATATAGGACTGTTGTTTCTACCAGCAAGAAGGGAGGAGAGATTGAGGATGACACTGTGTGCCTTGTTATCCTGACATGGTGCTCCAGACATCTTTGGCTGAAAGCACAGGGGTATATTACCCCAGTGTGTCTCTTGTGCCACGGGCAAAACTCCATATTCAGTACCTCTGTCAAAGTTTTGGAGTCCTGCCTCTATCCAGTTACTTTTCAGATCCCTGCATCTGCAGTGGTGGCTAAGGCCAGAGTCACTAGTCCCAGGTTATGTTCTTCATCCAGGCCTTCCTCATGTACTGACAACAGAAACCTATGCATAAGTTTGGGGGCATACCTGTTTAACGGTGCAGAGACAGAATATCAAGTAAAAAATATCGAATTGCACAAATAGGGTGTCAAAAATATCGTGGGTCGGGAATATCAACAGACAAATTCTCGTGGTCAAGTATATAATTTTAGGTAAGTAATATCGATTTAAAAAATATCAACGTTTTTAATATTGTTTGCAAAAATATAGTTGTTAAAAATATTAATATTAATGTTATGTATGTTAGTATATATTTCATATGTGTGTGATGTTTGTTTTCTGTATAAGAATTGTATTTTTATTATATGTGTTAAAACTGTAGTCGTTATTAATTTTTTTTATTTTAATTTTTTATTTTTATTTCCGTAGCGGGTTGTGGGTTTATAGGGGAATAGAGTGTCAAGTATGTAATTATATAACATTTATTGGTTATTTTTAGTAGTTTTTATTTTTTTTTATTATTTGAAATTTGCGTTTTTATTTCTGTAGCAGGTTGTGGGTTTATAGGGGAATAGGGTGGGAAGTAATTTAATTTTATTACATTTATTGAATAATTTTTATTTATTAATATTGCTTAATTGAGATGTTGTAGTGTTAAATGTGGAAATAGATTTGTTATTAATTATTTAATAATTGGTTAATTAATTTTAATGAATTAATTAGTAATTAATGATGGTAATTGTGTAATTAATTTTAGGTGTGTGTTGTGGTGTTTATAAGTGTAAATGGTGGGAAGGGTGGGAAGTAATTTAGTTTTATTGATGCATTATTAATGAGTTGTTAATTAATTTAAATGAATGAATTAGTGATTAATTATGGTAACTGTAATTAATTTTAGGTGTGTGTTTTGGTGTTTATAGGTGTAAATGGTAGGAAGGGTGGGAAGTAATTTAGTTTTATTGATGATTAATTAATTAGTTATTAATTAATTTTAATTAATTAATTAATTAATAATTACTTATGGTAATTGTGTAATCAATTCTAGGTGTGTGTTGTGGATATTATAGTGTTAAAGAATGTGTACTCAATGAATGTTTATTATCTTTTTTTAAAATATTTTTTTCATTCATTATTAATTATGTGAAATATGGAAATACGTTTGAATAAAAATGTTGATGTCTTTTTTTATTGGTGTGGTGTTATAGGGTAGGAACTAAAATAAATACATTTATGTTTTAAATATTTTGTTTTTTTGTTAATATTTGCTTATTTTAAAATAAATATTGTTTATATATGTATGTATTAATTTATTTTATATAATATTTGTACCTTGTTGTTATATGTAATTAATATTATATGTGTTCTTTTTATATGTTTAATATATTTAATTGCATATTTTTTAAATATTGTTTATTTTAATATTGTTATTTTTTTCAATTGTTTAAATGTTATTATTAATTTTTGTTTCTCTGCTATCCAACACTTCCCCTACTGTTGCACTCACTGGGTTGGGAATAGTCATTTTTATCCCTCCGCTATCCAGACCTTTCCCTACTGTTGCACTCACTGGAGTAGAAATAGTAATTTTTATCCCTCCGCTATCCAACACTTTCCCTACCTACTGTGGCACACTTTGTAGTGAGAATAGTAATTTTTACCCCTTCGCTATCCAGCACTTTCCCTACTGGTACAATCGCTGGAGTGGGAATAGTATTTTTAGCCCTCCGCTATCCAGCACTTTCCCTACTGGTGCAATCGCTGGAGTGGTAATAGTATTTTTACCCCTCCGCTATCCAGCACTTTCCCTACTGTTGCAATCACTGGAGTGGGAATAGTAATTTTTACCCCTCCGCTATCCAGACCTTTCCATACTGGTGCAATCGCTGGAGTGGGAATAGTAATTTTTACCCCTCCGCTATCCAGACCTTCCCCTACTGTTGCACTCACTGGAGTGGAAATAGTAATTTTTATCCCTCCGATATCCAACACTTTCCCTACTGTGGCACTATTTGTAGTGAGAATAGTAATTTTTACCCCTTCGCTATCCAGCACTTTCCCTACTGGTGCAATCGCTGGAGTGGGAATAGTATTTTTATCCCTCCGCTATCCAGCACTTTCCCTACTGTTGCAATCACTGGAGTGGGAATAGTAATTTTTACCCCTATGCTATCCAACACTTTCCCTACTGTTGCAATCACTCGAGTGGGAATGGTAATTTTTACCCCTTCGCTATCCAGCACTTTCCCAACTGGTGCAATCGCTGGAGTGGGAATAGTATTTTTACCCCTCTGCTATCCAGCACTTTCCTTACTGTTGCACTCTCTGGAATGGGAATAGTAATTTTTACCCCTACGCTTTCCAACACTTGCCCTACTGTTACACTCTGTGGAGTGGGAATAGTAATTTTTTATCCTTCGCTATCCAACACTTTCCCTACTGTTGCACTCCCTAGAGTGGGAATAGTAATTTTTACCACAACGCTTTCCAACACTTTCCTTACTGTTGCACTCTCTGGAGTGGGAATAGTCATTTTTACCCCTATGCTATCCAACACTTTCCCTACTGTTGCACTCCCTGGAGTGGGAATAGTATTTTTACCCCTTTGCTATCCAGCACTTTCCCTACTGTTACAATCACTGGAGTGGGAATAGTAATTTTTATCCCTCCGCTATCCAGACCTTCCCCTACTGTTGCACTCACTGGAGTGGAAATAGTAATTTTTATCCCTCCGCTATCCAACACTTTCCCTACTGTGGCACTCTTTGTGGTGAGAATAGTAATTTTTACCCCTTCGCTATCCAGCACTTTCCCTACTGGTGCAATCGCTGGAGTGGGAATAGTATTTTTACCCCTCCGCTATCCAGCACTTTCCCTACTGTTGCAATCACTGGAGTGGAAATAGTAATTTTTACCCCTACGCTATCCAGCACTTTCCCTACTGTTGCAATCACTCGAGTGGGAATAGTAATTTTTACCCCTTCGCTATCCAGCACTTTCCCTACTGGTGCAATCGCTGGAGTGGGAATAGCATTTTTACCCCTCCGCTATCCAGCACTTTCCCTACTGTTGCAATAACTGGAGTGGAAATAGTAATTTTTACCCCTACGCTAGTCAGCACTTTCCCTACTGTTGCAATCACTCGAGTGGGAGTAGTAATTTTTACCCCTTCGCTATCCAGCACTTTCCCAACTGGTGCAATCGTTGGAGTGGGAATAGTATTTTTACCCCTCTGCTATCCAGAACTTTCCTTACTGTTGCACTCTCTGGAGTGGGAATAGTAATTTTTACCCCTACGCTTTCCAACACTTGCCCTACTGTTACACTCTGTGGAGTGGGAATCGTAATTTTTTATCCTTCGCTATCCAACACTTTCCCTACTGTTGCACTCCCTGGAGTGGGAATAGTAATTTTTACCCCTACGCTTTCCAACACTCTCCTTACTGTTGCACTCTCTGGAGTGGGAATAGTCAATTTTCAATTTCAAATCCTTTATTCGATATTTAAAAAATATCATAAAAGTACAATAAACAGTTAAAAAACATCATCTCAATACATTTCATTTTACATTGGCCTTAGGGGGACCATTTAACATCAAAGCATTCAAAGTAACTGTGAGAAGTTGGCCTGGTATATGATGTTCACTAGTTAAAGTGACCACCTTGTACCATGCCAAGCAACCCTTATGGTGTGGTTGTAAGTCAACCTTTTCAGACTAGCTGCCCTAGTGGTAGCGTAGGCTAAGCAGTCTTTGAGGCTAAACTCGTGAAACGTGTTAAGCCAGCTGTTTTACCAAATGTAACCCCCTTTTATACCAATGAAAGGACACCACACAGATATATATTGAAAATATATATGTATTTATTTCTCAAAGTAACCCCTAGACTCTTTATGAGCACAGGAGCACAAATCGTTAAACAAGAATACGTTAGAATACACAGAAGTTGCACTTTATATGGATAGGCCCTGGTGGCCGCTCAAACCATATACTAAAATAGTGGTATAAGTACCACGAACAGGAAAGGGAAAAGGCCTAGGGCCTCTAGAATCGCTGGGCCTACAAGGAGCTAACTTTAGTTAGTGACCAGGAGGTTCACGGGTGGCGTGTGCAGAGCAAATAGTCACACGCGTGCTCCCATAGGTTTTCAATGGGTGCGTAAAAGTTACAAAGTTACTGCAAAAAGGATCTTCCGGATGGACTATGAACTCAAGATTGGAAACACAGACACTAGAGATGATTCTCTACACTTGGGCACCGGAGTGCCAGCTTTACCTCACCCACAGGAAGCGGGTGCATAGGTCTCGAAGTGCGTCGGGTTTCTTCTATCTGTTCAATGGAGCCTGAAGACAAAGATGCTGCAGGCGGTCGGTCCAGAAGAGATGCGGTGGATCCAAGGGTGGATCGGAGTTGTAGAAGACCTGTAAGCAGAGGGGACAGTGTTCACAGTCACTAGCCAGTGACCAGCGTGGCACCAGGTGGGTACCAGGCGATGTCGGGTGCAAACAGGAAGAAAGGTGTAGCTTGTCTCTGCAGCCACGTGGTCCCTGAAGGTTGACGACGTCCAGGAGTCAGTTCACGAGCTGTCCCACGCAGGCTCTCGCTGTCGGCGGTGTCGGCGACTTGATCGAAGCAAACAAGCCTTGGCAAAAGCAATTGTTGTGGAAAACAAAATAAGCTGATGGTTCTGACCAGCAAGGTCAGAGGGGCTGCTCCTTTGGAGGGGAGCAAGGACCAGTCTGGAGCAACCAGACCAGCGGTGTATTTCTTGAAGTTCGTCGCCAATATGGCCACTAGCCAGCGGGCCAGCAACCGGTTAGGCGCGTAGAGTGGCAAAATGCAGAAGGGCCCCACACAGATCGTGGAGATGCTGGAGGGCTCACCTTTGGTGCAGATGCTGCTCGGGTGTTGGGCTTCTCAGATCCCAAAGCACAACTTGGAGGGAGCCTCGGTTGTCGCGCTTGCAGCTTGTCGTGGTCGTTTCAAGATGGCTGGCTCCACGTGTCTCGGTGCCTCCACGGGTTCCTTCTTTTGAGGGACTGTGGATCGGGCGGTGAGAGGTCTGGAGGTCCAGGTCTTGTCAGTCTCTGGGCTCGGGCTCCGGCGGGAGGCGGCGGCAAAGCAGACGTTGATTCGCTGGATGGTGCTTGCGTTAGCAAGGTGGTCACTCCCTGACCACAGGGGAGATTGGCTTCAGTCTTCTGTGTGGCAGAGCGTCGAAGTTCCCGTCTTCTTCTTAGTTTCAAGTTGATTCCAGGATGTCTAAAGTCTTAGGACACAGCTCCTACCTTTATTCGGATTCTAGGGGCCGGACTACCTGCTAGGTCCCTCCCTATGGGTGGGACCAGGAAGGGGGGTGGTTACACCCCCAATCCTTTGTCCAGCTCGCCCCAGGTCCAGGGCTGGTGTGCCCCAGGACCGGTTTGAACTGGCATATGCACCGAGGCTCCTTGTGAGCCTCAGGCATGTCTGGTTCCTTTCAAGCCCTACCTGACCAATACACAAAATCCTGTCTGGGGTGGTGCACGCACCTCCCCTGGCAGGAAACCCTTTGTCCACGTCTCCCAAGCTGGAAGGACTCCCAGCAGCAGGAGGGCAGACTTGTGTCTGTGGTGGCAGCATCCATTTTGTGGAGCTGAGGCTATGTCTGATTTTACCCGGGTTTCAGGTACTGTACATGTCGTGTCCCTCTAGAAGGGTGGAATGCTAACCCCGTCGCCAGAATTGGCGAGGGGTTAGTATTCCAATTCGTATGACACCTTACTCGACATGTTTTGATAAAGCCAAACCAAAGATAGCATTTAACCGCGAGGTTCATAATGCACTTAAGAGTATATGGTATGACGATATCTGGAAACAGTAGAAGGAAGTTGTTCCGACCACTGCAGACAGGCTCAGCTCATGCCAGAGCACCATCTCACATGGAACCAAGCACTCTGCCTTCAGGATTGTCAAGGCCTGCCATAGGAGTGACTTATAGGTTAACATGTGTCCCATTTAAGGTTAGGTATAGGTATACTACACCTAAGTAAGAGGTGATTACACCAACTTACCCCAGCTGAGTGATCAGCCAGTTGTGTCAAATTGTTAGGCCAAGCCTGGGGTGGCATAATACATGCTTCAGCCCCTGGCAGGCCTTAGATACACCAATGCCCTGGGTACCTAGTGTACACTGGTACAGGGGCTCACAGGGTGAGCCACTTCCAATTGGTTATGCACCTAGGGTGCATAGTGTAAATTTAGTAGAGAGAACAGCAGGCTGGGGGTCTGATTGGCAGGCCCACAGCCTCAATATGTCAAAAACCAGTGAAGCAAAAAGCAAAAATTTGGGGTGACCATAGGATAGCAGACCCTACTCTCCTACACAACCCCCCCCCAAACGCAGGGACATTAAACTAGCCTTGACCAGTCTCGTCTTCATGTCCTAAGTGGAAGTACCTGGAGAGACCATCTGCATTCCCATGGTCAGTACCTGGCCGGTGCTCCACTGTAAAGTCCATCCCCTGTAGGGAAATGGACCACCTAAGCAGTTTGGGGTTTTCACCCTTCATCTGATTTAGCCACAAGAGGGGCTTATGGTCGGTCTGAATCTTGAAGTGAGTGCCAAACAAGTATGGCCTCAGCTTCTTCAGGGCCCACACCACAGCAAAGGCCTCTCTCTCAATAGCTGACTGTTGGAAGGCGGACCCCGAGAAGTCGGCGAGACCACTCAGGGGGGGGCCCCCACACTGTACGAAGTAGCCGAGCGCTGCAGAGAAGCCTCCTGGGAGATCCTTCTCCTATTATGTACTAGCACAGTAACACCACCCCACCGGACTCAAGGAGGTTGTCTCAAGATGAGCAATTCTTTATCAGCACTTTAAAAGGTTACGGGTTCAACATTACACAAAAAGGGGATCCAGGGATCCGCAAAAGTCTCAGTGTCTCTTTAGAAGGGAAGGGGTAGCGGGACAGTCTTTGGCAGGGGCTTGGTACGAGGGTACCTGGGGCCCAGTTCTTATCCTCCAGCTGGAGGGCCTCCGGAACTCGGAGGGGTCGAGCCGCGACGGCGTCAGCAGGGCTCTGGCGTTCAGTTCGTGGAGAGCCGCGACCAGGTCAGCGGGGCTCTCAAGATGGTTTCTGCTCAGCTCGAGCCGCGACGTCGTCAGCAGGGCTCTGAGGGAGGTTTCAGCGAGGTTGGGCCGCGACAGCGTCAGCAGGGCCCCGATGTTCCGGGGGGGGCTTCAAGGTTTCAGCAAGAAGGAGCCGCGACGCAGTCTGCAGGGCTCGTGGTGGTTTCAAGCAAGAGTTCTTCTCCGTAGGGTCGGCCGCGATTCAATCAGCAGGGCTCTCGACTCCGGGATACAACTCCCGGTCTGTGGCGGGGTCGCCCCACATATAGGTCTGGAGCCCTTTGATGTCCGGACCCTTGCGCCCGGGGGGGCGGAGAGGCCGGGTTGGGAGCGGCCAGACGCCCAGCAGGAGAGGCACCCGGCCCAGGAGAGATGGAGGCCGATCGCACCTCGGTGTGTGGGGACGGTTGGGGGTCCCATCGATACCGCCCTCCGCCAGGGCGATGAGGTGGTCACGTGACACCCCCTGGCCAGTTCTTGGTGCCTGAATGTCTGGGCCTTGCTGGGGCCGAGGCCGGGATGAGGGGAGTCATGAGGACTGGTGTGCAGGGTCACGTGGCAGGCGACAAAATGGCGGAGCCCCGAGGTGTAGGTGACCTCGTGCGGCCCGAACGGGTAGCTCGTGGAGGCTAGGGCGGGGAACGGGCCCAACCCCCGGGAAGTCAGGACCACGCCACGAGGCCGGGTCCAACAGGCGTCCCCCCCAGCCGAAGGCGGAGAGAGTGACCCATCTTCTTGGGGATTCTCCTCGTCAAGGCGGAAGAAGCGGGACAGGCCGTCCGCGTTGGCGTGGTCATTGTCGGGTCGGTGCTCAACCGAAAAGTCCATCCCTTGCAGGGTAATGGACCACCGCAGCAGCTTGGGATTCTCGCCTCTCATTTGCATTAACCACCGCAAGGGCCGGTGGTCGGTCTGGACCCGAAAGTGGGTACCGAAGAGATAGGGCCGGAGCTTCTTAAGGGCCCACACTACGGCGAAGGCCTCGCGCTCGATGGTGCTCCATCGTTGCTCCCGGGGCAGCAGCCGTCGGCTGATGAAGGCCACCGGGCGGTCGAGTCCCTCCTCATCAACCTGAGACAGGACGGCCCCGATCCCATATTCGGAGGTGTCTGTCTGCACGATGAACTCCTTACGGTAGTCAGGGGCCTGGAGTACAGGGGCAGTGCACATCGCTGCCTTGAGAGTCTCGAAAGCTGATTGGCAGCGGGGAGTCCAGTGCACCTTCTTGGGCTGTTTCTTCGAGGTGAGCTCTGTGAGCGGCCTAATTATGCTCCCATAGTCCCGGATGAACCGCCGGTAGTATCCAGTGAGGCCCAGGAAGGCCCGCACAGCGGTCTGGGTAGTGGGGGGTTCCCATGCCTGGATGGCATCGACTTTTGGCTGGAGAGGGGCCACCTGACCGCTTCCCACCTGATGGCCCAGGTATGTCACTGATCCTTGGCCGATCTGGCATTTGCTGGCCTTGATCGTGAGCCAGGCCCTTTGGAGGGCGGCCAGGACAGCTTTGAGGTGAATTAGGTGCTCAGCCCAGTGGTTGCTGTACACGGCAATGTCATCCAAATAGGCCGCGCTGAAGGCCTCGAGCCCGGCCAGAACCTTGTTTACAAGTCTCTGAAAAGTGGCCGGGGCGTTCTTCATGCCGAAGGGCATCACCCGAAAGTGGTAATGCCCATCAGGGGTAGAAAAGGCGGATCTTTCTCGGGCACCGGGGGTGAGCTGGATCTGCCAGTACCCGGCGGTGAGGTCCAGCGTGCTCAGGTAGCGGGCGGACCCCAAGCGGTCGATGAGTTCGTCGGCCCGGGGTATAGGATGGGCGTCCGTCTTGGTCACAGCATTCAGGGCTCGGTAGTCTACACAAAATCGTAACTCCGGGGGATGGCCGGGGGCTGCGGCCTTTGGTACCAGGACGACAGGGCTGGCCCACGGGCTGTCGGAGGGCTCGATGACCCCCAGGGCCAACATCTTCGCTACTTCGGCCTGGATGCATGCCCGTACTTGGTCGGGTACCCTGTAGGCTCGGTGTCGCACGGGGGGGCTGTCCCCGGTGTCGACGTCGTGGACGCACCAGTGGGTCACCCCCGGGGTGAGGGAGAAGAGGGCTGCGTAGTCCTGCAGCAGTTGTTGACAGTCGATACGCTGTTCCGGGGTCAGGGAAGAGGCGAGTTGGACACCTTGGATGGATCCGTCGTGGACGTTGTTCTGCAAGAGGTCGGGTAGGGGATCGGAGTCGTCCTCGCCCCCCTCGTCGGTCGCCAGCAGCAGGCTCAGTTCGGTCCGGGCAAAGTGGGGTTTGAGCCTGTTAGTATGTAGAACCCGGAGGGGGGTCCGGGGGGACTCTAGGTCGACTAGGTAGGTGACGGGGCTTTTCTTCTCCACCACCTTGAAGGGCCCGGTCCACTTGTCCTGGAGGGCGCAGGGCTCAACAGGGGCCATGACCCAGACTCTCTGGCCTGGCTCTTACTCGATGGTAGAGGTGTTCCAATCGTACCACCGCTTCATGTCCTCCTGGCTGGCCTCGAGGTTGGCTTCGGCCATGGCTCGGAACTTGCGGGTCTGGTTTCGTAGGGTCAGTAGGTATCGGTAGACGTCAGGAGGGGCGCCTTGGAGCTTCGTCTCCCAGCCCTCCTTGACCAGGCTGAGCGGTCCGCGGACCGGATGTCCGTACAATAGTTCAAACGGGCTGAACCCCAGGGACTTCTGCGGGACCTCCCGATAGGCGAACAGGAGGCATGGTAGTAGGACATCCCATCTCCGCCGGAGGGGCTCTTCCAAGCCCTGAATCATCCCCTTCAGGGTTCTGTTAAAGCGCTCGACCAGCCCGTTCCCCTGGGGGTGATAGGGGGTTGTGAATTTGTACGTGACCCCGCACTGCTGCCACAGGGACCGCATGTACTTGGAGATGAAGTTTGTGCCCCTGTCGCTCACCACTTCGCGGGGGAATCCCACTCGGGAGAAGATCCCCATCAAGGCCCGGCCTACCACGGGGGCTGTTACAGTTCTTAGCGGGACCGCCTCCGGGTACCTGGTGGCGTGGTCCACGAGGACCAGGATGAAGCGGTGGCCCAGGGCGGTCCGGGGGTCCAGGGGCCCCACGATGTCGATCCCGACCCGTTCGAACGGGGTGCTGACGGCTGGAAAGGGCTGGAGGGGGGCCTTGACCCGACCCCCCGTCTTCCCGCTGGCTTGGCAGGTCTGGCAGGACCGGCAGTGGTTGTCCACGTCTCTCCGCATCCGGGGCCAGTAGAAGTGGGTCACCAGACGGCTGTAAGTTTTGCCTTGCCCTAGGTGTCCGGCGAGGGGCACGTCATGTGCCAGGTTGAGAAGGAACTCCCGGAAGCGGAGGGGGACCACCAACACGCGGCTGGCCCCGAGTTCTGCCACTTTCTGTTCACTGTACAACAGGCCCTCGGCCCAGTAGACCCAGTGGGTGCCGGTCTGGTCCCCGTTGGCTTGTGCGGACGCTTGTTGTTGGACCCCTTCGAGAGAGGGACAGGACTGCTGTTCTTGCTGGAACTGCTCACGGGTGGGGCCCCCTTCGTGGCGCCATTGTGCAAGTTCTGGTAGGGCGCCGAGGGAAGCAATCTCTTCGGGGGAGGGTTCAGTAGGTCCAGTGTCGGTGTCCGCCTCCCCCTTGCTGCAGGCGGGGGGTGGTGCGAGCCCCTCGGGCTGGGCGGCACCGGGGGCCAGGGACGAGCGGGGGGCCTGGGCGGTCATGGACCGGGTGATGGCGCAGGCCCATTCGGAGAGCCCTAGTATTCGGAGGTGCTCTCGTCGCTCCACTTGAGCCCAGGGGGAACTCTCCAGGTCGTTCCCCAGGAGGCAGTCTACTGGTGCGTCATCGCGGACAGTCACTTTTAGTAGGCCTGTCACCCCTCCCCACTCGAAGGGGACCAGGGCCATCTGGCACAGGCTTTCGCTGTTGTCGGCCGTCCGGACGGGGCACAGCACATTGGGTAGGATCTGTTCGGGGGTCACCAGGTGGCAGCGGACAGCGGTGACACTGGCGCCGGTGTCACGAAGGGCTTCGGCCCGTTGTCCATTGACGGTGACCTGCTGCAGGTACTTCTGGGTGTTGCTTGGGATGGGGGTGCTGGGCACCATTTCTCGGCTGCCCAGGCAGACCAGGGACACGGCCGCCGGTTCCCATTCGGTGGTTCCTCGGTCGAGGGTTTCCTCTTCTTCTTCTCCTTCCCCCAGGGCGGCGGCCGCCAGCTGTCGGGGCGGGGGCCCGCCGGCCCCGCTTCTTCGGTTCAGGGGGCAGACCGGATCGCTGGCATAGTGTCCAGTTTGTTGGCAGCCGTAGCATGTTACTGGGGGCCGTGGTCCGGTTCTGGCTGGGGTCGCCCCTCTTCGGGCTAGGCTCGGGGAGAGGGGTTGCTGCAGCGGCCCTCGAGGTGGGCTCTTGGGGGCCCCGGCGGGGGGGTCCCGGTTCCTGTTCGGCCCTCCCCCTCCACCGCGTTGGCGGGGAGGTCCGGTGGGATTCCTCTGGTACTCCCCCATCGAGTTCCGGGGGACTCGGGTGTTGACCCATCGATCGGCCTCGACGGCGAGTTTTCGTGGGTCGGTCATCTTGCTGTCGAGGAGGTGTTGCCTTAGCTCCACGAAGCAATTGTTGGAGAGATGTTCCCAAACAATGAGGTCGACCAGCTGCCCGTAGGTGGTGACTTTGCTACCCTTGATCCATCCTTCTAGGGCCCGGCTGAAAAAGTCCACATATTCCACCCAGGTAGTACCCGGGATCTTCTTGCAGTCTCTGAACCGCTGGCGGTACATTTCCGCGGTTAGCCCGTAGCGGGTGAGCAGGGCCTCCTTCATGTGGTCGTAGGAGGTCATCACCTCCTCTGGCAGCTGGAGCAGTGTGTCTCGACCTTCACTCAGGAACCGACCCCACAGGCCGGCGCCCCAGTCCTTTCGGGGCACCCGATGGGAGGTCATGGCCACCTCGTATGCCTTGAACCATTGTTGGATGTCGTCATTCTTATAGTACTCCTTGACGACATCTTTCGGGATATGTACCTTGGCCTCGGCAGGCGGTAGGGTGTCTCTATTACTGGGGGTGTCGGTCCCCCCGTTCATTGCCTTGATTTCGAGCTCTTTGAGACTTCGCTCGTGCTCAAGGGTCAGTCTTTTTTCCTCCAACTCTCGGTGCCGTCTCTTCTCTTCTATCTCCTCTTGTAGCCGTAGCTGCTCTAGGGCCAGCTTCTTTTCTGCCAGCTGGAGTTCGCCGTCCAGCCGCAGTCGTGCGAGCTCTAGTTCGTGGTTCCGGACCTTCTCCCGCTCTCGTATCTCCTCTTCGGAGAGGCCGGTTTCTAGGCTCTTTCCTCCTCCGGTTGCCGGAGTCGGTGCGGTTGATGTGGCCACAGTCAGGGGCAGGGGACCTTCTTCCTGGGAGTGGCCTGCCTCGGCCTCCAGCCAGGTCCTCAGGGCTTTCTGCATCTCCTCTTTGCTACCTAGGCCGGTGGTTGCAAGGCCTTTGTCCTTGCAGAACTGTTTCAATTCTTTGTGCGTGTATTCCTCCAACCGTTCGGGCTGGAACTCCGTGGTCGCGTTGTTTCCTTGGTTGCTCATGACTTCTGTTTGTCTGGATGGGTAGCTAGTGGGTTACTGGCTGGTACGTACTGCGTTCGGCTCGGATCCCGTCGCTGGCCACCAAATGTTGGAAGGCGGACCCCGAGAAGTCGGCGAGACCACTCAGGGGGGGGCCCCCACACTGTACGAAGTAGCCGAGCGCTGCAGAGAAGCCTCCTGGGAGATCCTTCTCCTATTATGTACTAGCACAGTAACACCACCACACCGGACTCAAGGAGGTTGTCTCAAGATGAGCAATTCTTTATCAGCACTTTAAAAGGTTACGGGTTCAACATTACACAAAAAGGGGATCCAGGGATCCGCAAAAGTCTCAGTGTCTCTTTAGAAGGGAAGGGGTAGCGGGACAGTCTTTGGCAGGGGCTTGGAACGAGGGTACCTGGGGCCTAGTTCTTATCCTCCAGCTGGAGGGCCTCCGGAACTCGGAGGGGTCGAGCCGCGACGGCGTCAGCAGGGCTCTGGCGTTCAGTTCGTGGAGAGCCGCGACCAGGTCAGCGGGGCTCTCAAGATGGTTTCTGCTCAGCTCGAGCCGCGACGTCGTCAGCAGGGCTCTGAGGGAGGTTTCAGCGAGGTTGGGCCGCGACAGCGTCAGCAGGGCCCCGATGTTCCGGGGGGGGCTTCAAGGTTTCAGCAAGAAGGAGCCGCGACGCAGTCTGCAGGGCTCGTGGTGGTTTCAAGCAAGAGTTCTTCTCCGTAGGGTCGGCCGCGATTCAATCAGCAGGGCTCTCAACTCCGGGATACAACTCCCGGTCTGTGGCGGGGTCGCCCCAGATATAGGTCTGGAGCCCTTTGATGTCCGGACCCTTGCGCCCGGGGGGGCGGAGAGGCCGGGTTGGGAGCGGCCAGACGCCCAGCAGGAGAGGCGCCCGGCCCAGGAGAGATGGAGGCCGATCGCACCTCGGTGTGTGGGGACGGTTGGGGGTCCCATCGATACCGCCCTCCGCCAGGGCGATGAGGTGTTCACGTGACACCCCCTGGCCAGTTCTTGGTGCCTGAATGTCTGGGCCTTGCTGGGGCTGAGGCCGGGTTGAGGGGAGTCATGAGGACTGGTGTGCAGGGTCACGTGGCAGGCGACAAAATGGCGGAGCCCCGAGGTGTAGGTGACCTCGTGCGGCCCGAACGGGTAGCTCGTGGAGGCTAGGGCGGGGAACGGGCCCAACCCCCGGGAAGTCAGGACCACGCCACGAGGCCGGGTCCAACACTGACCAATTCTTCTCTCTGGGGGTCAGCCTTCTGCTAATAAAAGCAATGGGTTGGTCTTGACCATCTACATTAAGTTGTGACAGCACAGCTCCCACACCCAACTCAGAAGCATCTGTTTGGACAATAAACTCTTTGGAGTAGTCAGGACTTTTCAGGATAGGTGCAGAGCACATGGCCTCCTTCAGGTCATCAAATGCCTTTTGACAGCTTACTGTCCACTGAACCTTTTTGGGCATCTTCTTGGATGTCAGATCATTAAGAGGAGTCACAATGGACCCATAGTTCTTAACAAACTTCCTGTAGTACCCAGTCAAGCCCAAGAAAGCTCGAACTTGAGTCTGGGTGGTTGGAGGAGACCAGTCCTTGATGGATTGTATCTTACTCTCCAGTGGTTGAACTTGGCCCCCACCTACAAGGTGGCCCAAATACACAACCTTACTCTGCCCTATCTGGCACTTAGTAGCCTTGATAGTGAGGCCTGCCCTTTGCAGAGCCTCAAGAGCCTTCTTCAGGTGGATCAGGTGATCCTCCCAGGTGGAGCTAAAGACAGCAATGTCATCAAGATATGCTGCACAAAAGTCATCCAACCCAGTAAGGACTTGATTCACCAACCTTTGGAAGGTGGCAGGTGCATTCTTCAGACCAAAGGGCATCACCACAAATTGGTAGTGCCCACCTGGGGTTGAGAATGCTGTTTTGGCCTTAGACTCCTCAGCTAATCTGATTTGCCAATAGCCAGCTGTCAAGTCAAATGTGCTCAAAAACTTAGCAGAAGCTAGTTTGTCTATGAGCTCATCTGCCCTTGGAATAGGGTGTGCATCTGTCCTGGTGACAGCATTGAGACCCCTGTAGTCCACACAGAACCTCATCTCTCTCTTGCCATCTTTGGTGTGAGGTTTGGGGACCAGAACCACTGGGCTAGCCCAGGGGCTCTCTGAGGGTTCAATGACACCTAATTCCAGCATTTTATGTACCTCAGCCTTTATACAGTCCCTGACGTGGTCAGGTTGTCTGTAAAGCTTGTTCTTTACAGGCAGACTGTCACCAGTGTCCACCACATGGGTACACCAGTCAGTTTGGCTAGGTATTAGGGAAAACAGATGTTGAAATGATTGTAGAACTTGTCTACATTCAGTCTGCTGATGGGCAGTGAGGTTGCCTCCAAGGGTCACTCCTTCAACTGAGCCATCTTCAGGGTTCTGAGACAACAGGTCTGGGAGAGGGTCACTCTCTTCCTCCTGTCCCTCATCTGTAGCCATGAGCAAGCCCATGTCTGCCCTGTCAACATATGCTTTTAACCTGTTAACATGGAGTACCCTGTGGGGACTCCTGGGAGTTCCTAGGTCCACCAAGTAGGTAACCTCTCCCTTCTTTTCCAGGATTGTATGGGGTCCAGACCATTTGTCTTGGAGTGCTGCTGGGGCCACTGGCTACAACACCCATACCTTCTGTCCTGGCTGAAACTTAACCAAGACATCCTTTTGGTCATGCCAAGCTTTCTGTAAGGCCTGGCTTGCCTCAAGGTTTTTGGATGCCTTCTCCATATACTCAGCCATCCTGGAGCGGAGACCAAGTACATAGTCCACTATGTCTTGTTTAGGCTTTTTGAGAGGTAACTCCCATCCTTCCTTCACTAAACACAGTGGGTCTCTTACAGGTTGCCCAAACAACAATTCAAAGGGGCTGTAGCCAACTCCTTTTTGTGGGACCTCTCTGTAAGCAAACAGAAGGCAGGGTAGAAGGATGTCCCATCTTCGCCTGAGCTTTTCAGGTAATCCTTTGATCATACCCTTTAGGGTCTTGTTGAATCTCTCAACAAGCCCATTGCATTGTGGGTGATAAGGGGTGGTGAACTTGTAGTTGACACCACACTCCTTCCACATAGCTGTCAAGTATCCTGACATGAAGTTGGTACCTCTGTCAGAAACTACCTCCTTAGGAAACCCCACTCTGGAGAATACTCCCAGCAGGGCCCTGGCCACAAAAGGTGCTGTAGTGGTCCTAAGGGGAATTGCCTCTGGATACCTGGTGGCATGATCCACTACCACCAGTATAAATCTGTGCCCAGATGCAGTGGGAGGATCCATGGGACCCACTATATCTATTCCCACTCTTTCAAAGGGGACCCCCACCACAGGTAGTGGTATCAGGGGGGCCTTTGTTGTGCCACCTGATTTGCCACTGGCTTGGCAGGTCACACAGGAGCGACAAAACTCCTTGGTATCTTCATTCATGTGAGGCCAGTGAAAGTGAGGGACAAGCCTGTCCCAAGTCTTGTTCTGGCCTAAGTGTCCTGCTAAAGGAATATCATGGGCCAAGGTAAGAAGGAAGCCCCTAAATTGCAGAGGTATAACCAACCTCCTGGTTGCACCAGGCTTGGGGTCTCTAGCCTCTGAATAAAGGAGCCCTTCATCCCAATACACTTTATGGGTACCTTGAGCATTCCCAGCAGCCTCAGCAGCAGCCAGCTGTCTGAGGGGTTCAAGAGAGGGACAGGATAACTGAGCCTGCCTCAAGTCAGCCCTTGAAGGTCCCCCTGTCCCCAGAAACTCAACCTGATCAGGTTCAAGCTCTTCAGGGACAGTTCCTTCAGGGTTCTCTAGATCAGCTTCCTGGGAAGGTTGATCATTACTCTGAGGCAGGGGGGAAGGCACAGCCTTGACCCTCCTGTTCTTCTTCTTGGTAGGTGCTTGGTCCATTGTTCCAGGATCCAAGACCTGAGGTTCAGTAAGGCACTTTTTGGCCTGTGACCTGGTCACAGCAAGGACATGTGGTGATATACCTAACATCTCTGCATGTGTCCTGTACTCCACTTCAGACCATAGAGAACTCTCTAGGTCATTTCCCAACAAACATTCTACTGGGAGGTCTGCACTAACCACAACCCTTTTGAGGCCAGTTACCCCTCCCCATGAGAAGTTAACAACTGCCACACTATGTGAAGTAGTGGCATTGCTGGCATTGGTCACCAGGTAATTCTCACCTGGTATGTACTGTCCAGGATCCACAAAGCCTGGTGTCACCATAGTGACACTGGCACATGTGTCCCTGTAGGCTTGAGCCACTTTTTCATTAATTAAAGGAGTCTGTCTGTACTTGCCCAGGTTACTGGGGCTCACAGTCAGGGACAAATCCATGTCCCCATCGCAGATCAGGACTGCCTGTGTCAGGGTTCTGTCTAAGTCAGAATCTCCTTCAGTTCCCATAGTGATTCCCACTACACCCTTTGTCTGGGGACCAACACTGCTAACAGTAGTACTGGGAGCAGGTGCCTTAGGGGCAACAGTGTTGGGGGCTCCACCCTTCTTACAATCACTAGTCCAGTGAGTTGTATTCTTGCAATGATTGCACCAGGGTTTCTTTTTACCTTCTTTCTTCTTTCCCTTAGATTGTTGTTGGGACCCACCCTCCTTAGCAGTAGTTTGGGGCCCTGTTGAAGACTTCTGGTCTTTAGATATCTGATCTCCACCCTTCTGGTCTGTTTTCTTCTGATCACCCCCTTGGCCCTGGTTCTGGTTCTTTTGCCTAACCCTGGTTCTGACCCATTTGTCTGCCTTCTTTCCCAATTCTTGGGGAGAGGTCAGATCAGAGTCAACCAAGTGTTGATGCAGTTGCTGGTTTTGACAGTTATTTAAAATCTGTTCTCTCATCATCAAATTGTACAATCCTGTATAATCAGATACCTTACTTCCCAGCAACCAACCCTCCAAAGCCTTAGTGGCACATTCAATGTATTCAGACCAGTCCTGAGTCTGTGTCTTCTGGGTGTCTCTGAACATTAACCTGTACTGTTCAGTGGTTAAGCCTAACCCATCAACTAGGACACTCTTCAGGACTCTGTAGTTTCTGACATCCTCCTCCCTAACAGTGAGGAGTCTGTCTCTGCCTCTTCCTTCAAAGGAGAGCCAGAGGATTGCTGCCCACTGGTCTTCAGGAACCTGCTGTACTTTGCAGGCTCTCTCAAGAGCAGTCATCCATTTGTGGATGTCATCCCCACTTTTGTAGGGGGGCACAACCTTGGACAGGTTCCTATTATCAAAGACCCTATCCTTGTCCTTAGGGACAATGCTGCCACCAGTGGGTATAGACCCACTCTCTCTAGGTTGCCTAGCCTTGTTCAGTTTCTCTTCCATCAGGGCTACCTCTAGCTCCTGCTTCCTGATCCTCAGCTGGGCTTCCTGCATTCTGGCCTCATGTTCCCTCCTCTGAGGGGTGGTCATCCTTCTCCTGGAGTGACTGACCTTGAGAGCCTCTAGAGGTATGAGAAGCATTAGAGTCACCTGAGTGATTCCTTTGCCTCCCAAGCCCCTTGTTAAGTCCACTGGGGAGATCCAATGGGGTGATCCCATTGTCAGTCCCCAATAGCCTTAGTTTAGCTGGGCCAAGTATAACACTTGGCACTGGGCTAATTCTCCCTTCATCCTCACTACCATCTGTATCCTTATCACTTTCATCCTCTGTAGTGTGAATCTCACCTAAGGGGTGACTATTGGAAAGGGGTACCTCAGTAGCATCTTCAGAAGGGGGGCCTCCTGTTCCAGTCCCTAAGGGGCCTAACTGGGAGGCTTTCTTGAGAGCTTTCTGATCTTCATCAGCTTGCAAAAGCTCTCTGAGTTCAGCAGAAGTAGGATTCTTGGGCTGTTTAAGGCCCCTGATATTTGCCAACTGCCTGAGCTCATTTTGGTTTAGGGTTGCAAAGATGGATGGTGCCCTCTGGGGGTCACTCTCAACAGAGATGGGTACATTGGACCTCTCTGCCCCAGCCATTGCTCTTAAGTGTGGGTGGATGTGTTGCAATCTACCTACACTTGGGTTTTCCTACTAAACCTATCTAGTAGTTGTAGTCAGGGTGTGCTACTCCCTTTGCTCTACAACAACTAAGTTCAGTAGAACTTAAGTATATCTATTCTTGTTTTATATGTACCTAAAGGTACCTGCATGATCTTTCAATTGGTAACAAAGAGATTACAGAGGTAAAACACAGCAAGCTCAAATCCAACCGCTGCTCACCAATGTGAGAAGTTGGCCTGGTATATGATGTTCACTAGTTAAAGTGACCACCTTGTACCATGCCAAGCAACCCTTATGGTGTGGTTGTAAGTCAACCTTTTCAGACTAGCTGCCCTAGTGGTAGCGTAGGCTAAGCAGTCTTTGAGGCTAAACTCGTGAAACGTGTTAAGCCAGCTGTTTTACCAAATGTAACCCCCTTTTATACCAATGAAAGGACACCACACAGATATATATTGAAAATATATATGTATTTATTTCTCAAAGTAACCCCTAGACTCTTTATGAGCACAGGAGCACAAATCGTTAAACAAGAATACGTTAGAATACACAGAAGTTGCACTTTATATGGATAGGCCCTGGTGGCCGCTCAAACCATATACTAAAATAGTGGTATAAGTACCACGAACAGGAAAGGGAAAAGGCCTAGGGCCTCTGGAATCGCTGGGCCTACAAGGAGCTAACTTTAGTTAGTGACCAGGAGGTCCACGGGTGGCGTGTGCAGAGCAAATAGTCACACGCGTGCTCCCATAGGTTTTCAATGGGTGCGTAAAAGTTACAAAGTTACTGCAAAAAGGATCTTCCGGATGGACTATGAACTCAAGATTGGAAACACAGACACTAGAGATGATTCTCTACACTTGGGCACCGGAGTGCCAGCTTTACCTCACCCACAGGAAGCGGGTGCATAGGTCTCGAAGTGCGTCGGGTTTCTTCTATCTGTTCAATGGAGCCTGAAGACAAAGATGCTGCAGGCGGTCGGTCCAGAAGAGATGCGGTGGATCCAAGGGTGGATCAGAGTTGTAGAAGACCTGTAAGCAGAGGGGACAGTGTTCACAGTCACTAGCCAGTGACCAGCGTGGCACCAGGTGGGTACCAGGCGATGTCGGGTACAAACAGGAAGAAAGGTGTAGCTTGTCTCTGCAGCCACGTGGTCCCTGAAGGTTGACGACATCCAGGAGTCAGTTCACGAGCTGTCCCACGCAGGCTCTCGCTGTCGGCGGTGTCGGCGACTTGATCAAAGCAAACAAGCCTTGGCAAAAGCAATTGTTGTGGAAAACGAAATAAGCTGATGGTTCTGACCAGCAAGGTCAGAGGGGCTGCTCCTTTTGAGGGGAGCAAGGACCAGTCTGGAGCAACCAGACCAGCAGTGTATTTCTTGAATTTCGTCGCCAAGATGGCCACTAGCCAGCGGGCCAGCAACCGGTTAGGCGCGTCAAGTGGCAAAATGCAGAAGGGCCCCACGCAGATCGTGGAGATGCTGGAGGGCTCACCTTTGGTGCAGATGCTGCTCGGGTATTGGGCTTCTCAGATCCCAAAGCACAACTTGGAGTGCCCACCTGGGGTTGAGAATGCTGTTTTGGCCTTAGACTCCTCAGCTAATCTGATTTGCCAATAGCCAGCTGTCAAGTCAAATGTGCTCAAAAACTTAGCAGAAGCTAGTTTGTCTATGAGCTCATCTGCCCTTGGAATAGGGTGTGCATCTGTCCTGGTGACAGCATTGAGACCCCTGTAGTCCACACAGAACCTCATCTCTCTCTTGCCATCTTTGGTGTGAGGTTTGGGGACCAGAACCACTGGGCTAGCCCAGGGGCTCTCTGAGGGTTCAATGACACCTAATTCCAGCATTTTATGTACCTCAGCCTTTATACAGTCCCTGACGTGGTCAGGTTGTCTGTAAAGCTTGTTCTTTACAGGCAGACTGTCACCAGTGTCCACCACATGGGTACACCAGTCAGTTTGACTAGGTATTAGGGAAAACAGATGTTGAAATGATTGTAGAACTTGTCTACATTCAGTCTGCTGATGGGCAGTGAGGTTGCCTCCAAGGGTCACTCCTTCAACTGAGCCATCTTCAGGGTTCTGAGACAACAGGTCTGGGAGAGGGTCACTCTCTTCCTCCTGTCCCTCATCTGTAGCCATGAGCAAGCCCATGTCTGCCCTGTCAACATATGCTTTTAACCTGTTAACATGGAGTACCCTGTGGGGACTCCTGGGAGTTCCTAGGTCCACCAAGTAGGTAACCTCTCCCTTCTTTTCCAGGATTGTATGGGGTCCAGACCATTTGTCTTGGAGTGCTGCTGGGGCCACTGGCTACAACACCCATACCTTCTGTCCTGGCTGAAACTTAACCAAGACATCCTTTTGGTCATGCCAAGCTTTCTGTAAGGCCTGGCTTGCCTCAAGGTTTTTGGATGCCTTCTCCATATACTCAGCCATCCTGGAGCGGAGACCAAGTACATAGTCCACTATGTCTTGTTTAGGCTTTTTGAGAGGTAACTCCCATCCTTCCTTCACTAAACACAGTGGGTCTCTTACAGGTTGCCCAAACAACAATTCAAAGGGGCTGTAGCCAACTCCTTTTTGTGGGACCTCTCTGTAAGCAAACAGAAGGCAGGGTAGAAGGATGTCCCATCTTCGCCTGAGCTTTTCAGGTAATCCTTTGATCATACCCTTTAGGGTCTTGTTGAATCTCTCAACAAGCCCATTGCATTGTGGGTGATAAGGGGTGGTGAACTTGTAGTTGACACCACACTCCTTCCACATAGCTGTCAAGTATCCTGACATGAAGTTGGTACCTCTGTCAGAAACTACCTCCTTAGGAAACCCCACTCTGGAGAATACTCCCAGCAGGGCCCTGGCCACAAAAGGTGCTGTAGTGGTCCTAAGGGGAATTGCCTCTGGATACCTGGTGGCATGATCCACTACCACCAGTATAAATCTGTGCCCAGATGCAGTGGGAGGATCCATGGGACCCACTATATCTATTCCCACTCTTTCAAAGGGGACCCCCACCACAGGTAGTGGTATCAGGGGGGCCTTTGTTGTGCCACCTGATTTGCCACTGGCTTGGCAGGTCACACAGGAGCGACAAAACTCCTTGGTATCTTCATTCATGTGAGGCCAGTGAAAGTGAGGGACAAGCCTGTCCCAAGTCTTGTTCTGGCCTAAGTGTCCTGCTAAAGGAATATCATGGGCCAAGGTAAGAAGGAAGCCCCTAAATTGCAGAGGTATAACCAACCTCCTGGTTGCACCAGGCTTGGGGTCTCTAGCCTCTGAATAAAGGAGCCCTTCATCCCAATACACTTTATGGGTACCTTGAGCATTCCCAGCAGCCTCAGCAGCAGCCAGCTGTCTGAGGGGTTCAAGAGAGGGACAGGATAACTGAGCCTGCCTCAAGTCAGCCCTTGAAGGTCCCCCTGTCCCCAGAAACTCAACCTGATCAGGTTCAAGCTCTTCAGGGACAGTTCCTTCAGGGTTCTCTAGATCAGCTTCCTGGGAAGGTTGATCATTACTCTGAGGCAGGGGGGAAGGCACAGCCTTGACCCTCCTGTTCTTCTTCTTGGTAGGTGCTTGGTCCATTGTTCCAGGATCCAAGACCTGAGGTTCAGTAAGGCACTTTTTGGCCTGTGACCTGGTCACAGCAAGGACATGTGGTGATATACCTAACATCTCTGCATGTGTCCTGTACTCCACTTCAGACCATAGAGAACTCTCTAGGTCATTTCCCAACAAACATTCTACTGGGAGGTCTGCACTAACCACAACCCTTTTGAGGCCAGTTACCCCTCCCCATGAGAAGTTAACAACTGCCACACTATGTGAAGTAGTGGCATTGCTGGCATTGGTCACCAGGTAATTCTCACCTGGTATGTACTGTCCAGGATCCACAAAGCCTGGTGTCACCATAGTGACACTGGCACATGTGTCCCTGTAGGCTTGAGCCACTTTTTCATTAATTAAAGGAGTCTGTCTGTACTTGCCCAGGTTACTGGGGCTCACAGTCAGGGACAAATCCATGTCCCCATCGCAGATCAGGACTGCCTGTGTCAGGGTTCTGTCTAAGTCAGAATCTCCTTCAGTTCCCATAGTGATTCCCACTACACCCTTTGTCTGGGGACCAACACTGCTAACAGTAGTACTGGGAGCAGGTGCCTTAGGGGCAACAGTGTTGGGGGCTCCACCCTTCTTACAATCACTAGTCCAGTGAGTTGTATTCTTGCAATGATTGCACCAGGGTTTCTTTTTACCTTCTTTCTTCTTTCCCTTAGATTGTTGTTGGGACCCACCCTCCTTAGCAGTAGTTTGGGGCCCTGTTGAAGACTTCTGGTCTTTAGATATCTGATCTCCACCCTTCTGGTCTGTTTTCTTCTGATCACCCCCTTGGCCCTGGTTCTGGTTCTTTTGCCTAACCCTGGTTCTGACCCATTTGTCTGCCTTCTTTCCCAATTCTTGGGGAGAGGTCAGATCAGAGTCAACCAAGTGTTGATGCAGTTGCTGGTTTTGACAGTTATTTAAAATCTGTTCTCTCATCATCAAATTGTACAATCCTGTATAATCAGATACCTTACTTCCCAGCAACCAACCCTCCAAAGCCTTAGTGGCACATTCAATGTATTCAGACCAGTCCTGAGTCTGTGTCTTCTGGGTGTCTCTGAACATTAACCTGTACTGTTCAGTGGTTAAGCCTAACCCATCAACTAGGACACTCTTCAGGACTCTGTAGTTTCTGACATCCTCCTCCCTAACAGTGAGGAGTCTGTCTCTGCCTCTTCCTTCAAAGGAGAGCCAGAGGATTGCTGCCCACTGGTCTTCAGGAACCTGCTGTACTTTGCAGGCTCTCTCAAGAGCAGTCATCCATTTGTGGATGTCATCCCCACTTTTGTAGGGGGGCACAACCTTGGACAGGTTCCTATTATCAAAGACCCTATCCTTGTCCTTAGGGACAATGCTGCCACCAGTGGGTATAGACCCACTCTCTCTAGGTTGCCTAGCCTTGTTCAGTTTCTCTTCCATCAGGGCTACTTCTAGCTCCTGCTTCCTGATCCTCAGCTGGGCTTCCTGCATTCTGGCCTCATGTTCCCTCCTCTGAGGGGTGGTCATCCTTCTCCTGGAGTGACTGACCTTGAGAGCCTCTAGAGGTATGAGAAGCATTAGAGTCACCTGAGTGATTCCTTTGCCTCCCAAGCCCCTTGTTAAGTCCACTGGGGAGATCCAATGGGGTGATCCCATTGTCAGTCCCCAATAGCCTTAGTTTAGCTGGGCCAAGTATAACACTTGGCACTGGGCTAATTCTCCCTTCATCCTCACTACCATCTGTATCCTTATCACTTTCATCCTCTGTAGTGTGAATCTCACCTAAGGGGTGACTATTGGAAAGGGGTACCTCAGTAGCATCTTCAGAAGGGGGGCCTCCTGTTCCAGTCCCTAAGGGGCCTAACTGGGAGGCTTTCTTGAGAGCTTTCTGATCTTCATCAGCTTGCAAAAGCTCTCTGAGTTCAGCAGAAGTAGGATTCTTGGGCTGTTTAAGGCCCCTGATATTTGCCAACTGCCTGAGCTCATTTTGGTTTAGGGTTGCAAAGATGGATGGTGCCCTCTGGGGGTCACTCTCAACAGAGATGGGTACATTGGACCTCTCTGCCCCAGCCATTGCTCTTAAGTGTGGGTGGATGTGTTGCAATCTACCTACACTTGGGTTTTCCTACTAAACCTATCTAGTAGTTGTAGTCAGGGTGTGCTACTCCCTTTGCTCTACAACAACTAAGTTCAGTAGAACTTAAGTATATCTATTCTTGTTTTATATGTACCTAAAGGTACCTGCATGATCTTTCAATTGGTAACAAAGAGATTACAGAGGTAAAACACAGCAAGCTCAAATCCAACCGCTGCTCACCAATGTGAGAAGTTGGCCTGGTATATGATGTTCACTAGTTAAAGTGACCACCTTGTACCATGCCAAGCAACCCTTATGGTGTGGTTGTAAGTCAACCTTTTCAGACTAGCTGCCCTAGTGGTAGCGTAGGCTAAGCAGTCTTTGAGGCTAAACTCGTGAAACGTGTTAAGCCAGCTGTTTTACCAAATGTAACCCCCTTTTATACCAATGAAAGGACACCACACAGATATATATTGAAAATATATATGTATTTATTTCTCAAAGTAACCCCTAGACTCTTTATGAGCACAGGAGCACAAATCGTTAAACAAGAATACGTTAGAATACACAGAAGTTGCACTTTATATGGATAGGCCCTGGTGGCCGCTCAAACCATATACTA
Source organism: Triturus cristatus (assembly GCF_964204655.1). NCBI lineage: Eukaryota > Metazoa > Chordata > Amphibia > Caudata > Salamandridae > Triturus > Triturus cristatus. The sequence goes on from NC_140589.1 coordinate 49,091,056, forward strand.
AAATAGTGGTATAAGTACCACGAACAGGAAAGGGAAAAGGCCTAGGGCCTCTGGAATCGCTGGGCCTACAAGGAGCTAACTTTAGTTAGTGACCAGGAGGTCCACGGGTGGCGTGTGCAGAGCAAATAGTCACACGCGTGCTCCCATAGGTTTTCAATGGGTGCGTAAAAGTTACAAAGTTACTGCAAAAAGGATCTTCCGGATGGACTATGAACTCAAGATTGGAAACACAGACACTAGAGATGATTCTCTACACTTGGGCACCGGAGTGCCAGCTTTACCTCACCCACAGGAAGCGGGTGCATAGGTCTCGAAGTGCGTCGGGTTTCTTCTATCTGTTCAATGGAGCCTGAAGACAAAGATGCTGCAGGCGGTCGGTCCAGAAGAGATGCGGTGGATCCAAGGGTGGATCAGAGTTGTAGAAGACCTGTAAGCAGAGGGGACAGTGTTCACAGTCACTAGCCAGTGACCAGCGTGGCACCAGGTGGGTACCAGGCGATGTCGGGTACAAACAGGAAGAAAGGTGTAGCTTGTCTCTGCAGCCACGTGGTCCCTGAAGGTTGACGACATCCAGGAGTCAGTTCACGAGCTGTCCCACGCAGGCTCTCGCTGTCGGCGGTGTCGGCGACTTGATCAAAGCAAACAAGCCTTGGCAAAAGCAATTGTTGTGGAAAACGAAATAAGCTGATGGTTCTGACCAGCAAGGTCAGAGGGGCTGCTCCTTTTGAGGGGAGCAAGGACCAGTCTGGAGCAACCAGACCAGCAGTGTATTTCTTGAATTTCGTCGCCAAGATGGCCACTAGCCAGCGGGCCAGCAACCGGTTAGGCGCGTCAAGTGGCAAAATGCAGAAGGGCCCCACGCAGATCGTGGAGATGCTGGAGGGCTCACCTTTGGTGCAGATGCTGCTCGGGTATTGGGCTTCTCAGATCCCAAAGCACAACTTGGAGGGAGCCTCGGTTGTCGCGCTTGCAGCTTGTCGTGGTCGTTTCAAGATGGCTGGCTCCACGTGTCTCGGTGCCTCCACGGGTTCCTTCTTTTCAGGGACTGTGGATCGGGCGGTGAGAGGTCTGGAGGTCCAGGTCTTGTCAGTCTCTGGGCTCGGGCTCCGGCGGGAGGCGGCGGCAAAGCAGACGTTGATTCGCTGGATGGTGCTTGCGTTAGCAAGGTGGTCACTCCCTGACCACAGGGGAGATTGGCTTCAGTCCTCTGTGTGGCAGAGCATCGAAGTTCCCGTCTTCTTCTTAGTTTCAAGTTGATTCCAGGATGTCTAAAGTCTTAGGACACAGCTCCTACCTTTATTCCGATTCTAGGGGCCGGACTACCTGCTAGGTCCCTCCCTATGGGTGGGACCAGGAAGGTGGGTGGTTACACCCCCAATCCTTTGTCCAGTTCGCCCCAGGTCCAGGGCTGGTGTGCCCCAGGACCGGTTTGAACTGGCATATGCACCGAGGCTCCTTGTGAGCCTCAGGCATGTCTGGTTCCTTTCAAGCCCTACCTGACCAATACACAAAATCCTGTCTGGGGTGGTGCACACACCTCCCCTGGCAGGAAACCCTTTGTCCACGTCTCCCAAGCTGGAAGGACTCCCAGCAGCAGGAGGGCAGACTTGTGTCTGTGGTGGCAGCATCCATTTTGTGGAGCTGAGGCTATGTCTGATTTTACCCGGGTTTCAGGTACTGTACATGTCGTGTCCCTCTAGAAGGGTGGAATGCTAACCCCGTCGCCAGAATTGGCGAGGGGTTAGTATTCCAATTCGTATGACACCTTACTCGACATGTTTTGATAAAGCCAAACCAAAGATAGCATTTAACCGCGAGGTTCATAATGCACTTAAGAGTATATGGTATGACGATATCTGGAAACAGTAGAAGGAAATTGTTCCGACCACTGCAGACAGGCTCAGCTCATGCCAGAGCACCATCTCACATGGAACCAAGCACTCTGCCTTCAGGATTGTCAAGGCCTGCCATAGGAGTGACTTATAGGTTAACATGTGTCCCATTTAAGGTTAGGTATAGGTATACTACACCTAAGTAAGAGGTGATTACACCAACTTACCCCAGCTGAGTGATCAGCCAGTTGTGTCAAATTGTTAGGCCAAGCCTGGGGTGGCATAATACATGCTTCAGCCCCTGGCAGGCCTTAGATACACCAATGCCCTGGGTACCTAGTGTACACTGGTACAGGGGCTCACAGGGTGATCCACTTCCAATTGGTTATGCACCTAGGGTGCATAGTGTAAATTTAGTAGAGAGAACAGCAGGCTGGGGGTCTGATTGGCAGGCCCACAGCTTCAATATGTCAAAAACCAGTGAAGCAAAAAGCAAAAATTTGGGGTGACCATAGGATAGCAGACCCTACTCTCCTACAGTAACCCTCTAGTGTGTCTCAGTCTTATTGCAACTCTGATGAAGTTCATAATGCAAGCTAATGTCAGTGGATTCTCGGCCCTTTGTAAATATAAAAGAGCAACTTTGGCATGTCTAAACTTCATTTGTTTTAAAAACCTTACTAAAAAGCGGCGTCTGGGTACTGAATAAAAAGGGCTAAGGAATACAAAATGAAGGGTATCCTGCGGAGACCTATTGTCGCAGCCGCAGGTACCCTTCTGCTCAACCGTGACCGTGAAACCAAGCGGGTCAGCCAAAACATTATGTAAAAGGTTGAGCCTAAAACGAGTAATTAAAAATCTGTCTTGTGCATTATATAATAAGGCAAGATATGGTTCCATGCCTTCTACTGACTTTACTGTGCTATAGATACGGACTGTGGACTTGCTTTCTTCTAGTAGCAAAAAACAATGTCTCAACAGGGAAAATGAATAAGAGGACCAATCAATACACAATTCAATCAAAGGAAGGGAAAAAGAAGAGAGATCCAAGAATAGAAAGGGAACAGATTTAATAATTAGATACACAATAGGTATATACAATTCAAAATAACCATAACTAACACATGTGCACTGACAATAAAGTGAAAAAGTGAACGGCGCAGTGACAAAAGTGTGGAAGTGACAACAAGGTACGGCGAAATGATTTAAATAAATTCAAGGTCAAGGAGAGTTATATACAATGGATAATTTACACATAATCATGAAGGTCTCACAGGACCCTGTAGTTGGCCGTAAGTAATGCTGTCTGGTCGACGACGTTTCAACCTCCTTACGTTGAGGTCATCATCAGGACTATGGTTATTGCAATATTTTAAATACCTATGTGTAAGAAGAAAGGGGGAGGATAATGAATAGAAAAGCCCAGGACAAAACAATAACTTACAGCACAGAAAATGAGAAGTAAAAAGCAAGTCGGAGGGTAATAGTACCTGTGTCCGTTGTAAAAAACCACTTCAATGTTAATTACAGGAAAATGTGGAACAATTAAATATGGTCCGTCACATTTAGAGGGGGATCTTCAAGTGTCTGAAATAATAATAAAGAAACTGTAAAGGAGGCCAAATAATTCAATGCATATAGTCGTGTAAAGCGCGGTGGAAGGCGCTTACCTAGGAATGACACCAAAAATAAGAAGGCCAACAGGAACAATTTAAGGTATCCTGGTTATGTTTAAAAAGCAGCCATCTATCATGAAGAGAAACGGAAATGAAACTCGTGCTCAAGTCGAGAAATTAAGAAGGTATTAGGGGCAAAAACGCTTACCAATAGGAGCAATTCGTTAAGTAAGGAGAAGGCATCCAGCGGTAAGAAATCCGCAATATTTGAAAACCAATCAGGACTCTACAGAAAAGACAGAATACGAGCTTTGTAAAAGGCGTGTAAAGACAACGCCGAGTCAAAACGGAAACTAAATAATCTGGCCAAGGGAAGGCAAGCAATGAGGTGACTTACTGGAGTAGGCTCGTCAATTACCATGTATCGGGATTAGTCCGGGATAGGGCCTCAGCGTCTAAACGAATAAGACGTCAAGCGTATGTGAGACGCGGACGCCAGAAATAAACAATCCGGGTCATGTGACAACATCAAGGCCACAAAGGAGGGACTACCAGGTACGAGCATAGAAAGGGAAACAAGACAATTGACAGGACGAGGAAGATGGAAAGAAAAGAAACACCCGGTCAGTGTGGTGGTCAACATTAAAAAATAATAAATAAATTTCTTATGAGGCATACAAATTAATTATAATTATTGACAACTATGATTCACAATTTTTGTATGAACCTATGATCAAGGACAAAACAAATTGCGATTGTAACAGTACTAATAAATCACAATTAGACACCATAATAGTAAGTTAAGAATAAAACATGTAGACAATTGACACAAATAGCAAAATATGAACGACAAATAAACAACAAATTATTACAACGTGTTTATTTGTCGTTCATATTTTGCTATTTGTGTCAATTGTCTACATGTTTTATTCTTAACTTACTATTATGGTGTCTAATTGTGATTTATTAGTACTGTTACAATCGCAATTTGTTTTGTCCTTGATCATAGGTTCATACAAAAATTGTGAATCATAGTTGTCAATAATTATAATTAATTTGTATGCCTCATAAGAAAATTATTTATTATTTTTTAATGTTGACCACCACACTGACCGGGTGTTTCTTTTCTTTCCATCTTCCTCGTCCTGTCAATTGTCTTGTTTCCCTTTCTATGCTCGTACCTGGTAGTCCCTCCTTTGTGGCCTTGATGTTGTCACATGACCCGGATTGTTTATTTCTGGCGTCCGCGTCTCACATACGCTTGACGTCTTATTCGTTTAGACGCTGAGGCCCTATCCCGGACTAATCCCGATACATGGTAATTGACGAGCCTACTCCAGTAAGTCACCTCATTGCTTGCCTTCCCTTGGCCAGATTATTTAGTTTCCGTTTTGACTCGGCGTTGTCTTTACACGCCTTTTACAAAGCTCGTATTCTGTCTTTTCTGTAGAGTCCTGATTGGTTTTCAAATATTGCGGATTTCTTACCGCTGGATGCCTTCTCCTTACTTAACGAATTGCTCCTATTGGTAAGCGTTTTTGCCCCTAATACCTTCTTAATTTCTCGACTTGAGCACGAGTTTCATTTCCGTTTCTCTTCATGATAGATGGCTGCTTTTTAAACATAACCAGGATACCTTAAATTGTTCCTGTTGGCCTTCTTATTTTTGGTGTCATTCCTAGGTAAGCGCCTTCCACCGCGCTTTACTCGACTATATGCATTGAATTATTTGGCCTCCTTTACAGTTTCTTTATTATTATTTCAGACACTTGAAGATCCCCCTCTAAATGTGACGGACCATATTTAATTGTTCCACATTTTCCTGTAATTAACATTGAAGTGGTTTTTTACAACGGACACAGGTACTATTACCCTCCGACTTGCTTTTTACTTCTCATTTTCTGTGCTGTAAGTTATTGTTTTGTCCTGGGCTTTTCTATTCATTATCCTCCCCCTTTCTTCTTACACATAGGTATTTAAAATATTGCAATAACCATAGTCCTGATGATGACCTCAACGTAAGGAGGTTGAAACGTCGTCGACCAGACAGCATTACTTACGGCCAACTACAGGGTCCTGTGAGACCTTCATGATTATGTGTAAATTATCCATTGTATATAACTCTCCTTGACCTTGAATTTATTTAAATCATTTCGCCGTACCTTGTTGTCACTTCCACACTTTTGTCACTGCGCCGTTCACTTTTTCACTTTATTGTCAGTGCACATGTGTTAGTTATGGTTATTTTGAATTGTATATACCTATTGTGTATCTAATTATTAAATCTGTTCCCTTTCTATTCTTGGATCTCTCTTCTTTTTCCCTTCCTTTGATTGAATTGTGTATTGATTGGTCCTCTTATTCATTTTCCCTGTTGAGACATTGTTTTTTGCTACTACATATACCCGGTCTCAGCTGGGCTAACGGGCTTGCTCCTGTTTTTCTTGTATAATTGCTTTCTTCTAGGGCGGCTCTGCGTGCAATCTCTTTTGCCAGAAAGATTCTTTTAATACTGGTTTTGTCCTCGGGGGTGATTGTTGTGGGTTCAGTAAAGAGATTCTTACAATCTAATCTCGTCAAGGCACCCTTTACATAACTCAACCATGGGATATCCATCCCCTTGTCTCTACCCATACAATCTCTAATTATTTGCCTACTCAGACCGGCCTCACTATTATACCAAATTCTTAACCAGGCCATGAGCGGTCTAACTTTGATCAGGTCCTCCATGTATACCCTTCCCAGTTCAGTATGTGTGATATAAGCTGACGTGCTTTGTGGGATTTGTAAGACCTTCCTCAAAAATCTGTTTTCCTCAGTTTGAATTTGTAGGGTGTTTACAAAACCCCAAACTTCGGCCCCATACGTTATTTTAGGACAACAAATTGAGCCATAAAGGTGCATGGCCTGTTCGGGCGGCCACCTGCCCAACCTACGTCCATAATTCATTATGGCCCCTGTTGATGCCACTACTTTAGCACTTCGCCCTTCCGTTAAAAACATAAAATTTAAAAGCCCATCAAATAAGACGCCCAGATAGGAAAAGGTTTTAACCTGTTCCATTATGTGTGTGCCGATTTTATAACAAAACTTTTTACATGGTTTAGACCCTGCCAACAGTACATATGACTTGGATAAGTTAGCCGATAGATCTAAACTGGCCGTAAAACTGACAAACCCATCCAGCAAGGTCTGGAGGCCTTTAGGTGTTCGAGCTGCATATAGCAACACCGGTACCGCTCGTGAACCTACTCTAGGGGTATCTACATTTAATTTACATAGTGCCTGTTCTACCCCATTTATGTATAATGAGAACAGGAACGGGGCCAGGATACATCCCTGGCGCACCCCGCTGGTGCAGGGGAAGGGAGCTGTAGTATCACCCTCCAAATCGTAACGCACTTTAGCGGAGGTGTTCCAGTGGAGTGCTCTCAGTATAACTACCAGGCCTTCTTCTACCCCTAGTTTGATCATCAAGTTCCAGAGCTTTTCTCTGTTGACATGGTCAAAAGCCGATGAGAGGTCCATAAACCCCATATGTACCGACTGGTTACTTGCAATAGTGTATTTAGCTGTTAATAAATAGAGGTTCAGACACTGGTCTGTGGTTGACCTTCCTGTTCTGAATCCATATTGCAAGTCTTTTATTATATGGTGTTCATCAGCCCAGTCTAAAAGGCGGTTCAGGACAACTCTCCCCAAAACTTTTGCCGTTACATCAATTAGAGAAATTGGTCGGTAACACCGAGGGTCATCCTTATTTCCCTTTTTAAAGATTGGGACTATTGTGGCTACGGACCAGGATCTTGGCATACCTGTGGTGACTGCCATGTTTATTACTCTAGTGACGACGGGTGCCCAAAGATCAACTTTACTTAGGTAGAGATCCGGGGGGGTACCGTCCGGGCCTGGGGCCTTGTTCTGCGTCAGCCCCTTGATCCCCACTACCAGTTCATCCACCGTAAATTCAACATTTGTCGTCCATGGACAGATTACCCCCTCCCCCCTCGGTTGCTCGTTTACCCCTACGCTATCCAACACTTTCCCTACTGTTGCACTCCCTGGATTGGGAATAGTAATTTTTACCCCTACGGTATCCAACACTTTCCCTACTATTGCACTTACTTCAGTGGGAATAGTAATTTTTACCCCTACGCTATCTAACACTTTCCCTACTGTTGCACTCGCTGGAGTGGGAATAGTAATTTTTACCTGCATTGTTTTATCAAAATCCTGTTTTAATAGGAAAGCGGAGTCCCAAAATGCACAGGGCCTGGGGATTAGTGACTTTGGCTGCCCCCCTTCCTTCCCCCTCCACACCCTCCACCCTCAGTGACTGCCCTCATGATGAGCGATACAAGCCGGCCTGCGGTGCCACCGCAGAAGGGTGGACCGAGTTTCCACTTGACTGGTGTTGATCCGGCCTGGCTATTAGTTACAGGTCAATGCTGATAAAAAAGAATGGGAAGTTAGTGGTATCTGGTAATTGTCGACTTTAAAATAAAATCCAAAGAGCAAACGCATTAAGAAATCGATTGAAAAGTATTTGAGAGCTCTCTAAATGATTGCTGGATGTTTGTGAAAGCCGACAGGACTAATTGTCTTGATAAAATGAATGATTTTCATTGCAGCTAAACACAAAGGCAATATATTTGTCTGGGATGGGGGCGGGTCTATATGGTGGCTCGGCTGGCAGTTTTCAATTGTCCAAATGGAAACCTCAAAAGTGAGAGGTTGTTTTTGCAAAATATGAAGTCAGTGACTCCGAGGTCTGAGAGTTTTATTCCAGCATGGTGACCTTTTTTTCTTGTGGTGTCCTAGATATGAAACAACATGGCAGGCTTGGCGCCCAAAGCCCGCTCTAAATTGCAGGCGCCTTTTAACGATTTGTCATCCGGCAGTGACGCAGCAGTGTGACGCAGCAGTGTTACGCAACAGAAGGCGTCGTTTCGCCTCGTAGACCTGGCTACAGCACTGATGCTGGAATCACTTCCGGTCTGTAAAAGAGGTGAGGCTGAGAGGACAGGGCTCATACATATCAACGCTCCCGATTCCGTCGGGAAAGTACCCATTTCACGGCTAGTCTCCCATCTCCCGATTCCTGCATGTAATACCCCGATTCATCCAAGGGCCTCAGCCGACAGGGACTGGTCTTGTGTGCCTCGTAGCATTCACTGCCAGTAACCTGCTCCTAACAAACATTTTATCACACTTTCTCTGCCTGCCACAGCGCTTTCTCCCGTGCGCGTGACAAGAAGAAAAAAAAGCATATGTGCATTCCTAATATCTTATCCTGCAGCAGCACATTTGCAAGTCCCATACATGACAATAACCCGACCTCAATAGAAGTACATTCCCCTGATTATTTCTTTAATCTCCCACTTTTCTCTTCTAAAATGTTGCCATGTATTGGGCATGCGTCAACCTTTGCTTCCTACACAGACTGTGAGCCGTGATAGCACCTGCTGGGTCAGGCCTCGATTACGGTGCGTAGCTCGTCAGGGAAGAAGTGACGCCAAAACACAGCGTTGAGAAAAAATGCAGTCTACTCCAATGGCTCTCAATGGTTTATTCAAATCCGGAAGTCCCACTGAATCATTATTCAAATCGGGAAGTCCCACTGAATCATTACTGGATTTGAACTTCGAAACAACCCACACAATAAATGCAGAAACAACCATTTACCTGACAAATACACAATGCTGAAATATTTTGTTTATTCCACTAACAGTAATTAAATAGTTCATACTAATGGGAGGGTTGAGGCTTTCCTAAATTCAACTGAGGCCACAGGTCGTCCATACCGTATTCAGCATTTGCACGGCTCCCACGAGTCAATCTGAGGGCACAACTGGATTTTTACCCTGCAAATTCAATTCCTTCACATTTATGTAACATTTTAAAACTTTCAGTTTTACATTTTGCTTCTTTATTGATATAATTGAATTAATCTATTAATATTATTTTCTAAGCAGTCGCAGACCACCCCGCCCCCAGTGTGCATTGTGGACCCCCCAGAGGTTCCCGGACCACTGGTTAAGAACATCTGGTCTCAGCTGTTTGAAGCATTTTCTTATCAAAGTGAGCCCTGCCCGAGCTTCGTGACTCAGGAAAGATCCATCTATTTATGGGGATCACTTACCCCCTATTGACCGATGAGGGCCTTCAGCTCAGCCTCCCTCTCAATATTATCGGTCCAGAAATATAGAACTGTTCGTACAGGAGCCCGGGCCTTTCCAAGGAGCTTGTAGAATTGTGGATCAGGCTTCTGGCCATCTTTGTGCAAAAACAAGAGCCTCTCCTTTTCGCCATACTCTTAAGGAATATATATTTCCAAACTAAGGGGCGGATTTTGAGAGCCCCTGAGGGGTATACAGAATTTATTGCAACCGAGAAAATCCTATATCCCTAATCAGAGTCTTTATTCGGTCCTAGGGACTAACATCTGACGTCTGGTGCTCACAGCACAAACATCTGATTGTCGTGGTAAATATCAGACCTTTGCCCAGTGCTTAATTTGTGAAAGAAAGCATGCCGGTGCCAGAAACTCTGCTCAGAAGCCAGCGGCCGGTGCAATTAAACATCAGCACACCTAATACCAAAGCTGATAGCCTTAAATCCACTTCCTGCCTCTTTAATTTACTACCAGACGCTTGCTGCCCCTCTATCTTACTCTTCCAGGGTTCTGCTTTCTCCCGGTGTGGCGGTTTTTCCATCTTTCTTCCTCCTGCGGTCAGTGGCGTAACGAAAGATGAGGGGGCCCCCCTGCAAGGTACAATGGAGGGGCCCCCACTTCATCTTTAATCCGGAGCTCATCAGGCCTGAGTACTGTGCTGAGGGGGCCCCCCGCAGCTCTGGGGCCTCCTGCAGCTCGGGGGGCCCGAACCGAGGGGGCTGCAGGGGGCCTGTGTTACGCCACTAGGGTAAGCATGTTTTTACTGCTTTTATCAACTTCTCAACAGCTTGTGGTCGTGTCGACAAACCAACTCTTTGGGAAAAATGATCTATCCTCGAGATACCCTTCTGAAATTAATAACTGCTGTAGGCTCTTCCATGTGGTGTACAGTAGTAATGCGCGGAGATAGCGGAATCTCTGTATACATAGAAACTCTGAATTGTCTAAGATAGAGATATCTATTAGCTCCCCTTCTACTTTCACTGTACCTACATGATTTACCTTGAATATTTACTAATCTAATGGGATCTCATTCCATTCACCTTGATGCATGCTGACGAGTTGATTTTGTTAGACCTTATTCCTTTTGGTCTGAGACATCATTTGCTAAAATGCACACATTGCAACTAAACATTTCCTTAAGATCAACGAGCAAAAAAGTAAGGTTATGACAGTTAATGGCAGAAAGTAAAATAGCTCTCATAATTCGGTGTTAGATGAGGACAAAAGCAACAGCCTCAATCCTTGTCTGTGTGAACCACAAAAGTCAATCAATTAACCTGTGCTTAACCCTCAGGTAGCTTGGCACAAAATCAGTCAAACTTAACGTAGAGGCAATGTGTAAAGTATTTATGTAGCGCTTAAACAGTAAAGTGTAGACAGAACACAAGAAAAATACCACACGGATTTAAGAAAAATTGAGTAAAATGTAATATTATTTGACACCAAAATGACTAAAATTCGATCAGTAGAACTGACATGCAATTTTATATATTTAAGAGTAAGCATTGAGCTTGAAAGCAAAAAGCGCCTCTTGCGGTTATCTGGTCGTGCAAGACCGGGTGAAAGTCACAAGTTCAGGCAGACCCTGCTGGAGCGCAGGCCGGATACAGGGACCACGTTAGCCCCGCTGAAAAAGTTACCTTCCAAAGTCTAGCATGAAGAGTCCAGTTTGCGGTGGAAGAGGCCGTGAGGAGTAAGGACAGTGTTGGGGATGGTCGTCGCTGGAGTGCGAAGAGCAGGTCAGGCGTCGTAGTCAGTCATCACTGTGGCACGAAGGTCCTATCGGGCGTCATGGACGGTCGTCACTCGCGCTTTGTTTTGGCAGTCACTGCGGGCTGACGATGCTGTAGTGATAAGTGCAGATCGCGCGTAGGCAGCGGTCGCTGTAGAGCAAAGAGTCTGGTTCACCAGATCTTCACTTTGGCGGTTGGCAAGGGCGTCAAGGTCTTGGCACAAACTGACCCATTAACGGTCATGAAGAGCCCAAAACTTCAAGATTTCTCCTTTTCTTCTAGGAATAACTCATCTGATGCCACACCAAGGGTCCAGGAACTAGGAGGCAGGACCTCACTCCAGCAGAGACCAGGCAGATCCACTTGCAGGTCCAGTGTAGCAGGTCAGCTGGTCTGTTGCAGTGAAGCCTTTGGAGCTTGTTATATCCTGGTAGCTCAGAACAGGAGGGCAGTCAGCTGACCCTTGGAGTCACTTCAGCCTGGGATGAAGGGTACAGGCCCAAGTCTTCTTTCTCAGACAGCAGGGCAGCCCTCAAGCATCAAGGCAGTCCCATAGCAGCAGGGCAGTCCTTCTTCTGTAGTATCCACAGGTCCAGGAGTGTACGGAAGAGTGAGCCTGATGGTCCCTTTTTATACCTGTGCCCACTTTGAAGTGAAAAAAAACTTCTAGAGTCTTCCCCCCACAGAAATGTCTGGAATTTCTTGCCTTCCTGCCTTGGTTCCAGGCTGTCTGCAGGCACAATTGGCTAGTGAAGAGTCCTTTGTGTGTGAACTAAGGCAGTCTGTGAAATGCAAGTGTGACAGGTGACTGCTCTGCACCTCTCATCAAGTCAGGATGGCCCATCCTACCCAGACCCTCTATTCTGTGGCTGTCTGGGAGGAATACACAAAAGCCAACTACACTAGTCATGAGACCGAGGAAACAGTCTGCAGGCACCAAATGGTTAGGACTAGAAAATGCCAACTTTCTAAAAGTGAGAAAATTATGACTAGAGAATGCAGTCCTTCCCTTATGTATACTCATTCTTCCCCCCCAAATTTTTTTTATCCATTAATGCATGCGTGACAGGTGCTGTGTACCGTCCCAAGGCACAGCCTATATAATCAATATATCATGGGGCGCTTGTGTGCACCCCACCTGCCGCAATGCGAATGTGGAAAAACTTCCCTCCTTATGTCCATTTCTTCCAGCATTATCCATAGCAATCTTGAGATACCCATAGTAGTCAATATTTTTAATCACTTTTCGAATTTTATGAAACACTGCTGAGATGGCATCCTTTCACCTTCCAACTTTATTTAAGCTTATATTAACATTCTAAAAGTGACATTTTCAGAATTGTGACTGAAATCTGACTTTACCATTAAAGAGGGTTTTAAATTACAATTCCTCAGTCTCCAAACAGGACATTCCTACCTGCCCTCAAACAAACGTTATCACTTATTAAATGTAATAAGGTATCCCAATGTAATCCTATGGGAAGGGTAGGCCTTGAAATAGAAAAAGACAAACTTGAGAGACATGTAAAAGTTCAAAGTGCATATCCAACTTTTTACATACAACGCACCCAGCCCTATAGGTTTTTAGGGCTTACCCTATGGGTGACTTGTATGTAATAAAAAGGGAGGTTTTGGCCTGGCAAAAGGTTTATTTTGTCAGGCTGAAATGGCAGTTTAAAACTGCACACACTGGCTGCAATGGCAGACCTGAGATGGGGTTTAAAAAGTCTACTTGACTGGGTGGCACAATAAGTGCTGCAGGCCCACTAGTAACATTCAATATACAGGCCCTGGCTACATGTAGTACCAATTTACTACGACTTACAAGTAAATTAAATGTTGCAATTGGGTGTAAGCCAATTTTACCATGCTTAAAGGAGAGAGCACAAATACTTTATCACAGTATAGCAGTGGTAAACGGTGCAGAGTTCTAAAAGCCAACAAAAACTGGTTCAGATAACAGATGGCGTGAAGGCAAAAATATTGGGGGTGACTCTACACAAAGGGCTAGGTCCAACAATCCTGTACTAACTTTGCTCGGTGGGGATCTCTGTCCCAGTGCAATCTCTGCAGCTTGATTTTGGTTAATCAGGCATCTACACCTAGCCCTGGCTTCGGGTATCCACTGCAGACACCTACAGACACACTCAAAGGAGGGCTCGCTGAAGTTGGTTTTAAAACAAGACTTAACTTAAAATCATTTGTAACATTGTGCTTTTTCTAGGCATTTCAATGAAGCACTACTGAGTTTTTATTTGACTTAGAAGAATCTAACAGATAGTTAACCATCCAATTAAAATTGTCCTTGAAAAGGGCCATCCCACTGGCTATTTACATATTAGATAGTGAACACTGCATGAAATGTAAGTGAAAAAAGATCTTAGCTTACTCAGCCTAGGTCAATATGATGCAATCCTATGCCAATTTCTCTTGAACACAAGGGCAGAATGAAATTTTGTTGAGAACAGATAGATTATCATTACAAGCTTCAATAGGGGACTGGTGGCCCAAACTCAAGGCTGGCTGATTTCTCACCACTGCAAGGCAGGTGTGTATAACCTTCATTGTGTATTATTTACCTGAGATTAAAAACACAGCCATGTAGGTTTTTATATCCACAGTTTATGAAATGTACGGTAAAATCATCAAGTGATGTCTACACAGAAATATTGTCTCTTCTCAATCAACATATCTGTTACTGTATATTTACATTTTTATAAAGCTTCTTAAATATATATTAATGTATCGTATAACAATCTTTATTTCTCATGTTACTAATGTATTTTTAACGTCCTTGAAGGCTCTTATACATTTATAATAATAAACTGAATATAGGTTTCATAAAGAGCACTATTACCAAAACAAAGTGTCAGTCCTATGTCTGGCCAAACACCAGCGTCAACACAAAATACCCAAAGTGTCGGTCCTAGGTCTGGACAAACACCAGCATCACCAAAAAATAACCAAAGTATCGGTCCTAGGTCTGGCAAAACACCAGTGTAAAAAAAAAAAAAGCAAATAAGTGGAAAACAGCCCAGTTTATACAAACTAAAATCAACACAAAAAGAGAGTCCAGGGCTCCTTAAGAAGTATAAAGAGATGTATATTTACTACAATGAAATACAATAATAATAGGTTGCATGTACATGGTCATAGTGTACTACTGCCATTTCTGCATGCTGTAACTAACAGATATTATTTTTACCCAGTTTATGGCTCTCATTTTACCAACCTCGGGGGCATGGAAGTCTGAGCCTCCCTTACCAGAATCTGAACTCCAGACATTCAGGTCACTAAGCAGTGAAACCTTCCTGTTCATCGAGGCCCATGCCGGCTTATCTGGTTAGGAAAATATACCCATGAAGAGATATTACACTGTCAAAAGTATTAACTCCGAACGCGGTGCTTTCAATACTGATTTTGTATTTGGACAGGTTCAATTAACTTTCACATTAAGTCAATTAATCATTTTCTAGAAATTTCACCCGACATTCAATTTGCGGGCCTGTGGCTAGTGCTGTGCCTAACTACGCTGTTAGATTGCCCTAAATATTTTCGCAACTCACCTCTTTCCACTGCATCATAGGGCCTAAATACCAGCGCTCAATGTGTTGCTTAAAATATTTATTTATTTAATAATTTGTGCTTCAAGACTGTGGGTCTGGTTGTTCAGTGGATAATTGTATCCGCTAAAGTGAACTACGGTTCAGCCCATGTTTATAGGTTCAATTCCTTGTGGGTCCACACAGGCTTTCATCTTTTCGAGGATGATAAACTGAGTATCATTGGGCTGGGTAACAATAAACATCTGTTAACTGTCAATAGCGCCAAGAGTCACTTCGGAGTGTTCTCCACAAATATGACAGTCGTAAGGAGTGACCTGCTATGCTTATTGCTGCAGAACCTGAGCAACCACAACATTAGTGACTAACAAGTTTTACAAAGTACAAGTTACACATTTACACGTCCACAGACAACCACGTGTCTCTCCCTGGCGAGCTCTCGTGCACCAGGACACGACTCAACAAATACCAAAGCCTCATGGAATGGATTAAAACAGGAAGAAACAAGGGGGGAAAAAAGAATTTAAGAAGGGAAGGCAATGAACTACCGACTGCTTACCTTGCATAGCTGTAATATATTGCAAGACAGCAGTGTTTTAAAAAATTGGTATATATTTCACATCTGTTTAACGTCAGGATTCGATTAGGAGGGCTGCTAATTTCAGATCTGCGGCCATGATGGAAACTGCAACGCTCAAAAGAAATGCAAGTAGTGTAAAGTATTGTCGGCCTCATTACAACGCTCAATAAATATTCATTCAGCGCCGCCCATACGCTTTTCTTGGGGCTCCTTCCAGAAAGACCTCGGCATGGTGGCAGTTACCGAGTCTGGTGAACTGATGTGACGGTTACTTGGGAAAAGCGGGATGGAATGACGAATGATGGGTTGCTTGACGTCACGAGGACGTCTAGAGACACGTAGTGGTAATAGAATTTTCATGGTGGAAGACAGAGACAAACGTTTGGGGCCTATATGACCTTTTACTTTTATTCCCAGCCGCCCGCCCCAGGATGCATCTCATTCCACCCCGGGTCACCCTCTGACACAAACTGACGTGGACAGACAGACTCACCTGCGGGCGGCAAAGCTGGTCAGGAGCTAGAAATAATTAAATGATTGGCTGCGGCCGCATGGTCCCTCTCGGTCATCTCTGGCCTCTGTGAGGCCTCGCCTCACTCGCGCACTTTTAATTGCGCATGACAATGGTCCCCAGACCAGCCCCACCCTGAGAGTGAAGAACGCGCAGCCGCAGAGACATCTGCGCACCGTGCACCAATTTGAAGAGGCCACGGCGAGGTGCTGGTGCAACGAACGAAGGCGATGCTGTAACCATTTAATTACCAAATTTACCCGACGGATGTGTAGTGCTTGCTGGCTCCGCTGAGGGGGCCCCTGGAGCGTGGGGGCCCCCCCGCAATGCGGGGGCTGCGGGGGCCTGTGTTACGCCCCTGCCTGCGGTCTGTTTCTCCCTCAGAGCACTGTGGGGAACTTGCGGCCTTGTGTAATTTGCCAAGTTGTTCACTAAGAGTGACAGGGCCGGAGCAGTGACAGGAAAGGAGAGGCGACAGGAGATGTGATGGGCAGGAGAAGTGATGGTGCAGGAGAAGTGATGGGGCAGGAGAAGTGATGGGGCAGGAGTGGTGACAGGACAGGAGCAGTGACGGGACAGGAGAGGCGACAGGACTGGAGAGGTGATGGGGCAGGAGAGGTGACCGGGCAGGAGAAGTGACAGGCAGGAGAAGTGGCAGGGCAGGAGTGGTGACTGGGCAGGAGAGGTGACGGGGCAGGAGAAGTGACAGGGCAGAAGAAGTGACAGGGCAGGAGTGGTGATTAGGCATAAGCAGGAGCGGTGACTGGGCAGGAGCAGTGAATGGACAGGAACAGTGAACGGACAGGAGCAGTGAACGGACAGGAGCAGTGAACGGGGCAGGAGAGGTGACGGGCAGGAGAAGTGACGGAGCAGGAGCAGTGACCCGGCAGGAGAGGCGACGGGGCAAGACAAGTCACGGGACAGGAGCTGTCACGGGACAGGAGCAGTGACGGGACAGGAGAGGTGATGGGGCAGGAGAGGTGACCGGGCAGGAGAAGTGATGGGGCAGGAGTGGTGACCAGCAGGAGAGGCGACGGGGCAAGACAAGTCACGGGGCAGGAGCTGTCAAGGTACAGGAGCAGTGATGGGACAGGAGAGGCAACAGGACAGGAGAGGTGATGGGGCAGGAGAGGTGACCGGGCAGGAGAAGTGACAGGCAGGAGAAGTGGCAGGGCAGGAGTGGTGACTGGGCAGGAGAGGTGACGGGGCAGGAGAAGTGACAGGGCAGAAGAAGTGACAGGGCAGGAGTGGTGATTAGGCATAAGCAGGAGCGGTGACTGGGCAGGAGTAGTGAACGGACAGGAACAGTGAATGGACAGGAACAGTGAATGGACAGGAGCAGTGAACGGGGCAGGAGAGGTGACGGGCAGGAGAGGTGACAGGCAGGAGAAGTGACGGAGCAGGGGAAGTGACGGGGCAGGAGAAGTGACAGGCAGGAGAAGTGGCAGGGCAGGAGTGGTGACTGGGCAGGAGAGGTGACGGGGCAGGAGAAGTGACAGGCAGGAGAAGTGACAGGGCAGGAGTGGTGATTAGGCATAAGCAGGAGCGGTGACTGGGCAGGAGCAGTGAACGGACAGGAACAGTGAATGGACAGGAGCAGTGAACGGACAGGAGCAGTGAATGGACAGGAGCAGTGACGGAGCAGGAG
This sequence comes from Triturus cristatus, assembly GCF_964204655.1. Lineage (NCBI taxonomy): Eukaryota > Metazoa > Chordata > Amphibia > Caudata > Salamandridae > Triturus > Triturus cristatus. The sequence goes on from NC_140589.1 coordinate 49,108,717, forward strand.
AAGTGACGGAGCAGGAGAAGTGACGGAGCAGGGGAAGTGACGGGGCAGGGGAAGTGACGGGGCAGGAGAAGTGACGGGGCAGGAGAAGTGACTTGTACTTATGTTCTTTGCCTATTTATTTATATACTGTCGCATGACATCCACTGATGTGTCTGTAGAGTATACCTTTTGTCCCAAGTTTTTGTCCTGAATTTTGACCCTGTGTCCTGAAATTTTACACTCACAGTCCTGAATTTGCGCCCATGCCAGTTGGCCACCTTGGTTCAAACCCGTGACCTGCAAGTTGCACGAAGATCTCAGCAGCAAGCGCCTCGGTGACTGAGATGTCTCCTTGGCCAATTATTGAGTCATTTACTGTAAGGAAACACATCACCCCCCTAATAACGCAGCAGCTGCAAGTGCCGTTTACACATGACGTCCCCATTAGAGCGGCGGATTACTCTAATGAATGGGCACATTTCCAGGTCGTTATCTTTGCGCAAATACTTAATGAATCTGGAAGACAGACTCATTACTCTAGAGATGCAAAGTTAAGTATTCACTCTGCTCGGGCGGTGGGAGGTGGCACGGCAGCCTGGGAGAGAGAACCACATTTCATCAAGGATGGGCGCACTTGCGTTCGGACAACTGACAGCATCCAGCTCAGACCACTGCCATGTGCTGCATGGCAAACAAGCATTAGTAAAGCCAATAGGTCTTGCTTTTTGATAGAGGAAGTACTGGTAATAGTTGTGAAATGTTGCACCCATCTTGAGTCACATTAGTGTGGAGGCTGGGAGCAGCCCACCTTCCTGGACAGACTGTGTACAGTAAGGTTCAGCTCTACCCTGAAGGAAGACGTTCGCGAACGTGAGTCATTGTGTAATCTTTGAATTGTAAATGGTGACTTGAAAAGACATGCACAGATGCTTTCAACAAAGTCCAGTGTTTATGCACGCATGTTTTACTTTGTGAAGAAAGCTGTAAAGCCACCAACATGCTATCACCACAACAAGTAAAACATCAAAGCGTGGGGCTACTAGTGGCTGGCACTGTGCACCGTGACTTCATGGCTAGGGTATACAAACAGCACACACTCTCTATACAAAACAAGGCATAAACTAGCAATGAAAGTGTACTTGGGTCAACAAAGTCAAGAGGCGCACAGTGGCTCTACTCTAACAAGCATTGGCAAAGCCAACAGTTCTCACATTTGGGACCCATCCGCTTTGCCAATGGCTTTAACAATACGTTACTGTACATATATTGCATATTTCACATAAGTAAACATTTGTTAATATTCATAAACTCTCTTTGCTTTAGTGTAATTTTGTATTGAAACTGGAACCGACGTTTACTAAGTATAGTCAAAGCCAAGAGGTCTCAGTTCTAAAAGGCTGCGCCATTAGGTTTTCCAGTGCTTGCATGGTACATGTGAGCTGAGCCGTATTTAGGTGTTCAGGAGAGTTCTGGTTGAGGGAGGGTGTTCATAATGGGGCATGACTGAGAGGTGAGGTTGGAAGAGGTGTGAGTCAGTGGTCCATACCAGTGTCCAGATTAAATACTCATCCAATCCTTGGCCTCTCTCCATTCCACACACAGTGATTGTCAGATGGGTACTATCTTTTAATTACAAATTTTAATTATTTACAACAAAGTCATTGTTGTTATTCATGTATTTCCAGCTGCTAACAAAGCCAATACGTCTGGCTTGTTTTACTCATAAGTTTGTTGTGTGATATATCTGGATGCATCAGCAGAGAACTCACAAAGAGGCATTTAAACACTGATCAGGCAGCATGCCGCGTGCAGCACAAGATAATAGCGTACATGTTTTAGGCCACGCCCTTGGTTACTCATGCCACGCCCCCTTTAGAGACCCTCCCTTTTTGACCCACTTAAAGCACTGTGGTCCTCAATGGGCGTTTCACTACAGATAGTGAACAGCTGTCTTGTGAGCGACAACTACAAATCAGATGTCCTTGGAGTCAAATCCAAAACTTACTGAGCAGAGAGAAGTGTGACCGCTTTGCTTTGGGGTGGGACAAACGCAAGAATTGGAAGTAAAGCCTACACAAGCAAACGCATAAGATGCAAGTAAATGAGAGAGACAATGAAGCCAACCAATGGTAGGCAATCAACAGACTCCAAGCACACTTTAAGCCAACAATACATCTCGCAACAGACAGCGCACGAGCTGTCTAGTTGGCGAGATCTAAAGAAAAGGAACTGCTTGTGCCCCATCACCAAAAACCTAGGGTTTTATTATGATAGAGGAAGGACCACCACCGCCGGGCCGGCGGTGGTTGTCCTTCCGCCATCACACAGGAAATTCCCACCGCCAGGATTAGGATGGCGGTGGGAATCCCAATGTGTCCATGGCAGACAGAAAGTCTGTCTGCCACGGTTCCGCCAGGCGGTCCTTTTTGGCCCGCCTTGCGGAACCCGTTGCAGGCCCCCTCTGTGTGGGGGGTGCACTGGGGGGTACCTATGGTACCCGCCTGCATTTCCGTGCACCAAGTGCCTGCCATGTAGTGCAGGGAAATACAGTGCAAGCACTTTTAACATTGCGTACGGTGCTGAAGCCAGCAGCACCGTCCGCCATGTTACAAGCCAGTATGGTGGGCGCATCCTAATATGTGTGGTGAGACCGCCACAAATCAGGCAGGTGGTCCCAGCACCGCAACAATGCCATCGTAGTGAGCCCCCTAGTGAGGACAAAGATGGGACAAGTTAAAAACCCACAAAATGTCACGGTTTTGATGGACGTACCATCAAAGAAAGGTAAACTAAGAAAACACATCAAAACTGATAACTGAAGGGGACTGACCAACAGTCTGCACTCTCTACCTTTTTCTGTACATTTTGAAGATTTGATGAGGATAGTTCCTCCCCATAGCAAAAGCTGTCTGTAGCCAGGCCTAGAAAGAGTATTGTATCTTGCACTCACACACACATTAGCTTGCGGAGGCTAGTGTGTAGTGGGGTAGAGTCACTGAATATCAAATATTAAATACTTTTGTACCATGATATCATGAAAGTCATATTGGAACTGCAAAAATACTCAATATTGAAGGGTGTTTGTCAATTATATCCTTAGTAAAACAGTGTTTACTAAACAACTGTTGCTATTTAATTATTAATGTCATAATTTCAATATTCCTTATTTTTTTTAAAATAAGTTTTTTGTTGTGTGTTAATTTTAGGACTTTCTTGCTGATATAATTTAATGTTTGTTTCTTTAAATGGGCTGTGGGTTATTATGGGATCTGTGCAAGTTGCATTTTATTTTTTAAAATATTTAGCCAAATATTTGTATATTTAGTTTTGTGATATACACATTTTAACATGTGAAATTGTTTTGAAATTTGGAGCTTATTATTATTATTTTTTTTTTTACAGAGTTTTATTTAGCGCGAACTTGACCCGAATCGGGTATCAGAGCGCTTTACATAGCACCAGTTACGTTACATGAGGACACATTCATATTTGTTAGGCACAGGGAGATTATGTGATTTGCCCAGAATCACAGGATGTTCAGCGTCATTGCCGAGACTCGAACGCGGTTCCCCACATTCGAGGTCTATGATTTTAGGTTCTTAATTGAACCATTAGCACATGGTTAGTTTTTTAAAGATTATGGGATGCAGGTTTTGTTGGGGGAATGGTTGGGTAGTGTTTCAGTGATAGAATAATGTAAACATTAACGTTTTGTGGGAATATTTTAGTTACTGATTTTTATATTTATAAAATATAATATGATATTTTAAAACATGTTTCATGCATTAAATTACTGGAATTAGAATAGCAAATATAATCCACCAACTAATGCAAATAATGCACTTTGCCCGATGGTTGTTTGTTTGGAATTAGAACAATTAACCTACATTATTATTTAAAATAGAGTTAGCACAGTAAATGTCGCCCTTCTAAATTATGCACTTTCCCTAAAGTTTATAAACTGGAATATTAATAATGTATTTGCACACTCCACTTAGACACTGACCTCAGTGACATACCATAGTTTGTAAAGTAAATCTTGCCTCCAAATTAGGCACTTCCCTCAGTTTTTGTGGGGTTTCGAATAGTATATTGACTTCCGTTTATGTACTTAACACAGTACTAAATCTTACCACATAAAATTATTTAAATTCCGCATTGTTTGTGAGTTTGAAAGCTATATTTCCTCAGCAACTTACATATTTTTCTCAAAAGTTTTGAGAATGGAGTTAGAATAAGGTTGTTTAACACCCCCATTACGTGCAACACAGAAATGGTGTTTAGGTACCTTTGTAAATTAACAATTACATTAAATAATAAAGTTAACAATATTATTATTTCACAATTTAAATGAATTAAATATAAAATCAGTGGCAACTGGGAAGTTTCAATTTTGTTTACAGTTTATTTAAGTAATACATATATTAGATAGCACATTAAACTGCATTTTATTTTCTGCTGCAAAAAAATACACATATAATTAAATTAGACATTTTGGTGCCGATTCCGATCCTGGAAAAACCAGGTACGAACCGTCGGTCGGAGGGTTTATCCGTCCGACTCGTACCCGGTAAAAAAACATTACAAACATGGAAGCACGATTCGCACGGAAACACCATTTCCGTACGAATCGTAAAAAACACCGACCGACGAAAATATACATACAAATGTGATCCGGGAAAGCGCCGACGTGACGTCGGGACGCAGTCAGGCTCCGTTTCACGAACAAGGAAGTACGATTCGAACCGACACCAGTCCGGACGGCAATATTTTTACGGCACCCAAAAAGTGCCGGAAAAGCGAAGTACGGCGCGATGCGAGCGGAATTGGGGGCCTGGTGCGCGCCGAACCCCCCCCGACCCCGCGGATGTACGTGCCGTACCCCCACCCGTGTATGTACGTGCCATACCCTCACCCGTGTATGTACGAGTTGAACCCCCACCCGTGTATGTACGAGTCGAACCCCCACCCGTGTATGTACACCCGTGTATGTACGAGTCGAACCCCCACCCGTGTATGTACGAGTCGAACCCCCACCCGTGTATGTACACCCGTGTATGTACGAGTCGTACCCCCACCCGTGTATGTACGGTGCGTCCCCCCAGCGCGTAGCATACACGGGTGGGGGTACGACTCGTACATACACGGGTGTACATACACGGGTGGGGGTTCGACTCGTACATACACGGGTGGGGGTTCGACTCGTACATACACGGGTGGGGGTTCGACTCGTACATACACGGGTGGGGGTTCGACTCATACATACACGGGTGTACATACACGGGTGGGGGTTCGACTCGTACATACACAGGTGTACATACACGGGTGGGGGTTCGACTCGTACATACACGGGTGGGAGTTCGACTCGTACATACACGGGTGTACATACACGGGTGGGGGTTCGACTCGTACATACACGGGTGGGGGTTCGACTCGTACATACATGGGTGGGGGTTCGACTCGTACATACACGGGTGGGGGTTCGACTCGTACATACACGGGTGGGGGTTCGACTCGTACATACACGGGTGTACATACACGGGTGGGGGTTTCGACTCGTACATACACGGGTGGGGGTACGACACGGGTGGGGGTACGACTCGTACATACACGGGTGTACATACACGGGTGGGGGTTCGACTCGTACATACACGGGTGTACATACACGGGTGGGGGTTCGACTCGTACATACACGGGTGGGGGTTCGACTCTTACATACACGGGTGGAGGTTCGACTCGTACATACACGGGTGGGGGTTCGACTCGTACATACACGGGTGGGGGTTCGACTCATACATACACGGGTGTACATACACAGGTGGGGGCTCGACTCGTACATACACGGGTGGGGGTTCGACTCATACATACACGGGTGTACATACACGGGTGGGGGCTCGACTCGTACATACACGGGTGGGGGTTCGACTCGTATATACACGGGTGTACATACACGAGTGGGGGTTCGACTCGTACATACACGGGTGGGGGTTCGACTCGTACATACACGGGTGTACATACACGGGTGGGGGTTCGACTCGTACATACACGGGTGGGGGTTCGACTCGTACATACATGGGTGGGGGTTCGACTCGTACATACACGGGTGGGGGTTCGACTTGTACATACACGGGTGGGGGTTCGACTCGTACATACACGGGTGTACATACACGGGTGGGGTTTCGACTCGTACATACACGGGTGGGGGTACGACACGGGTGGGGGTACGACTCGTACATACACGGGTGTACATACACGGGTGGGGGTTCGACTCGTACATACACGGATGGGGGTTTGACTCGTACATACACGGGTGGGGGTTCGACTCGTACATACACGGGTGGGGGTTCGACTCATACATACACGGTGGGGGTTCGACTCGTACATACACGGGTGTACATACACGGGTGGGGGTTCGACTCGTACATACACGAGTGGGGGTACGGCACGTACATCCGCGGGGTCTGGGGGGGGTTTGGCGCGTATGCGGGCACATGTCTCCATGGTTGCTATTGCAGTTCGGTCCGTACGGTGTATTTTCCATACGGTTGTAAAATTGGAAGGACGGGATGGATCGTACTTGCGCGGTCGGACTTCATTTTTCCGATTCGTAGGGTAAATCGTCCGAGGATGTGTCGGACACATTTTCCGACCCGAGGATGTGTCGGGGAATTTTCCCAATGCGATTTGTATGTATTTTTTCCCATACGAATCGTACTTGCCAGTTTGTACGGTACTTGTACGATTCGTATGGAAAAAAATCCGGATACGATTCGTACGGGGAAAATTTCTCCAGGATCAGAATCGGCACCATAGGAACATGAAATATCTAATTTGTACGTGAATATAAATATACAAAACAGTAATTTTATCAACTATAAAATTAATAACAGCAAAAATGGTTACATCATTAGATATGTTTCTAGGTAAATAAATGAACAAAGCAGTTTTGTTTACTATAATTCAACCACTAGTACATATATGAACATTTTTACACAAATCTTCCAGTTAGGAACATATTAAAAATAGATATTAAGTAATTGCACATAATTGTTCTGACACATTATATTATAATGATGTTTTAAACAAATTAACATTGAAATACAATTTTTTATATATATTATTATTACAGTCAAAAAACCAATATCATTTGTTCTAGAGAAAAAAATAATAGCATTTTCGCCCTGACTGCAATGAATATGTAGTCTCTTTTTCATATTTTCCCACAGGAAGTGTTTATTTCATTGCCCAGGAAAGTCAATAGAAACAGCAGCAGGTCCCCACTTAATCAAATCAGGTAAGGAAACGTTAATTACACATGTTTTTAACACATACGTTAGCTGGAAGTAGTTTAATTATTTTTTGTGTAATTAGTGGTTATGAAGTGCATTTAACATGTATTATTAGTAGGTTAGTGCATACACGGCATTTTAGTGTATAGCATACATGTCTGAGTATTTAGTAATTAATGTTTATTTTGGGGTTAGTAACAAAGTCTGGGGCTGTATTGACTGTCTATTTGTAAAATGTCATGATTTTTTGCAGTTTTGGGGTGTAGGTGAGCAAAGTGTTTTAATTAAGTGGACCCTAAACAGCACCCCTTATAGAGTTGCATTTAATTGTATTTTTCTGGGTTTTTGGAGAAATCTGTTGAAACCTGTACTTCAAGTACATATTTCACACATTTTGTCTTCTTTTGGATTAGTGGATTTTTTTTTAAATTGATATTTTGGGTTTTCGAGGGTTTCGATGGATGTGACATGGAACCTTTTGTAGAAAAAAATAAGGTTTTTTGGGAGGAATTTCATGTTAGCATTTTTTGTGATCTGTCATTTATAATGTTTGTTGTTGAGGAGGAAGAGTGAAAAGCTGTGCCTGCCCACCCTGTTCTCATCTTCTAGAGCTTCAAACTGAGATTTTAGATGTATTTGCTTTCTATGGCTATTAGGTGTTTTGTAGTTTTTTAAACTAATGTGGCACAGAACTCGGGCTATAATATGAAGCACTGTCATGGTAGTCTTGATGCTTGTATACAGTAAATCTTCGTGGCATGCAGAGGAAAAATGCTAGTTCAGTTGGTGTTGTCTGTCAGAGTGCAGTAACAAATAGTATCTAACAAACATTTAAATATAATTTACCAATATATATACAATGGTTGGAGATTTTCTATTAACTCCAATGGGGTGGTGTTCTACTAAATGATTTTTAGGACAGAATATTCATGTTAGACGATATTTGGGCACAATATCCTATACCATACCTGGTGGGTGGGACATGTGACAGCTGCAGGAATGTGAAGGCTAAATTATGAGTTGCAGTTTCAAATCTCAAATTTGTTCTTTCAGCCTCTCATCCGTTTGAGGGTTATACAATGGGGACTATATAGATAGGTAGTGATAACACCAACTTTTAGGGTGCGTGGGGGCTGTCTGTCTACATGGGCATTTGTAACTCGCAGTTTCTACTTTATAGTACTGTTTGCAAGACGAACATAGGGGCATATCAGCAACACCCAGCGATAATTATCGCTCAGCACTCTTAGCGTGAGGATGATTATCGCCGGGTGACGTGGATTTTTATCGCTGAGATAGCGTGCTATTAGCAACACTTATCTCCTCAGCGATAAAAATCCTCACGCTAACTGCCTAACGTGAGATTATCGCTGGAAACCCAGCGATAATCTCACGATTTGTGAAGTTAGCTTATTGATAGGACCTCACAAACTTCGCCATGATATCCACCTTCCATAGGATATCATGGCTAAGTCAGTCCTGAAGCAGGCGTAAGGAAAGTAGCGATAACAGGGGTTATCGCTACATTTCCTGCCACTATGCTTCATAGCGTGGGGCTTGATGATAGGAGAAATGTCGCTTAGCGACATTTCTCCTGTCATGTCAGGTCAGGAACGCCCACTTTGCATCTCATTAGAGATACAAAGCTGGGCGTAAGGAATCCCCGCGCTAAAGCAAGGTTTCACGCGTTAGCGTGGCCTTGCTAATTAGGCGATAAAACTATCGCCGCTTTTTGGCCGAAAAAGCGGCGATCATTTGTTATCGCCTGCTTGTAAATATGCCCGATAGAATTTAACCACCTGTAGCAAAGCTCAGCAGGAAAACAGATTTTTTGCAGAAACACAATTGGCTGCAGTCCGGAATCACAGTACTTTTAAAGATCTACCTCCCCATGAACTTACAGAGAAGAGCAGTTGTTGCATCACTGCGAGTTGTCTAAAGGAACATATTTGGGGAATATTTTGATCAAGTATTTCGGTTCACCATCGTAGAAACTATGATGAAGGAAACAGAATCATATGACCATGGACCTATCCTGCATCCGTAAATACGGCGCTTATTACAAAAACACATTTAATTCGCTTTTTCTAATGCGAAAGAGAAGGCTTGCACCAGCACTTTAAACAATTCGAAGACTGGTAATTGTTTTAGCCTAGAGGCCCAGATAGATGGTATTCCAAAGACAATACATGATTGCACTCATTTGTTTACGATTGGGACTGTTGAAGGAACTTAAAAAGGGAGCGGCTCTTTAAGAAATCTGTGGGCGGTAGAAACAAGCATTCATCACCGGAGGGACTCGAGGTGTTCAAAATCCACCATTATCCACAGGTTTCTGACCTTTAGAGAGAGGGCGGGACAAGACCCCATGGAAATAGGCCACCGAGTCTGTTCCCAGGATCACGCAAACGTTCTGGCTCAGGAAACTCGATATAAGCGGGCATCGCTCAGACAGCTGTGTTTAAAGTGATAAACTAACTTATGTCATTCATTGTAATTTTGGGTGTGTACAATAAAAAAAATATATATATTTTTGGAAGCACATGAACCTGCCGATGGTTTTGTGTGGAATCCCATAACCCGGGTCTATGCTGGAGAAGAAGCCGAAAGGACCCACTGTTGACCTTCATCTGGGGGCAGAGGGGATCAGAGTGGTCAAAGGAGCTTTGGGATTGCTTATTCTTGACTCTGTTAGTGTTAAAAGAAACTAATTCGCAAACAGATTCATCAGGATTCATTCTTTGCCAGGTGATCCATATTCAAGTTGACAAACGTCTCCCATCTCAGCCCTGACCCACAGCTCCACGGTTCCACCATGGTGGAGCATCTGTAGGTTGTAATCCGGCCTCCAAGCTACAGTGCACATATGCTACAGAACACAGGTTTAACCCATATGTAGCATCCCTTGTCAAGCTCATCTACTGCTTGGGTGCTCTCTACTACAGTTATTGATGACAAATGTATTCCAACATTGTCGTATGGCTCGCTAATATTCAAGGATCGTCTAGGAACCTGGCTGGACACGGCTCCGTGCTGTTGCTACAGATGATTATTCCGGCTCCCTGATGCTGCCCCTTCATCCCAAATGTGCCTAGAATCCAATCTAAGTAAGCAAGTGATCACAGGGAAAGCAAGGTTACTCAGTTATTATGTTAGGCTTAAGGCGGCCCCGACAGGATCACTCAGGGGCCTAATTTGGTCAAGTGTGCAGGACAGTGAGCTCGCATGGGGACCAAGTGCGAATGGTTCAATTAGCAATCTGGGCTCCCGGGACATCCTTGACCTAAATTGTGTGCCAACATTCATGCAAAAAATGCAAAATCACTATCGGCTGGGGACGACCAGCCGGACCTATCTTTGAAGGCCCACGCGGCCTGGTGCGTCACGTTCTATCAGTCTACTGGGAGGGCTTCGCACCTATCCAACCACGTGAGTCTAGAGCAGAAAAAAGACCCAATGAAGATAAGATGAGGAATAATACCTCTGAAAGCAGACAAATGTGGGTGTCTGAAAGGAACTGCGGCCTTGACTGGGAGACGGCGTGACTTCCAGCTTGAATCGCTGTTACATGCAGTGCGCCACTGCGGTGAACTAAAGGCCATAAGAGGCTATTGGCTAAAACCACTACTCTGCTATTTAGGAATCAGACAATGCTAAAAAGCGATAGAAATGACTCTGAATGGGGACAATGTACAGTTCACATCTAGATTTCTGAAGCTCCTGATGACGCTTCAAAGGTGTCCAATAGAAGCGCTCTGCCTGTATAGAGTGTTAAGCCTTGCCCTTATTGTATTTATGTATAGCATCCGATGCTATGACACCTGTAAGAAGAGTGAGTTCTAAGGCTACAGTGCTTTAACTCTGCCTTTATCCTTGCTATAGAGGCAGATGTATTTTCAGGGTGGTTTACGTATCGACAGTTAATATGTGTGTGTTTGTAGAACAAACGTATCCCTATCCTGTCTTTAGATGCGGCACACCGCACTTTATACGTCTGTCCTCAATTGACACTGGTCGTCGACTAGGGCCACACCATTGGTTACATCGCGGCACTTTAAGATTAGCGGCACCTCCAGGTTAGCCTTATGCACTTTATATATTTACAGCTGAGCAGCTCTGCGGTTAATTGGGCGCTGATTTTAGAATGGTGGAATGAACTGGTTTTATAGGAAATGTTTTAATCATATAATCCTGTTCAATTAATTTTGTGCTATGATGTATATTTTTACAGTTTTTAATATGTTAAATTGTAATGGTTTTAAATAACCAAAAACAATAAAACATTTACTTACTTACTTCATTCATGCTAACAGCACCCCGCTCCTGGTTAGGCGAGGCTGGGATCTTTCGTGAGGTTAACACTTGCGGCATTGTATGCGCGGCATCTGGGAACAGACGAGCATCAGTTGGCGTAAGCTCAACGGCGATGACACGGAAGTACTGGGGGCGAATGGTCACGTGGACCTCCGGACCAACACTTATTGGCCTGATCAAGCAGGTTCTCTTGTTCTAGACTTCTTGATACCCCTTGGAAAGCCTTGAATAGTTTAATAATTGCTTTGGTATCCCCAGACTAGACAGGGTGGGCAGGCACAGCTTTACTCTGTTGGCTGCATGAGGGTGGAATGAGTTACTCGATAGCCTGAAATCCACTGAATGCCTGACTATACTGAGGAAAGCCCTTATAACCTAGAATATTAAGGCTTTTCACCAACTGGTTCACCGCCATCTGATCTACCTTGGGAGTTAAACCTGTGGCTCTCTTAGTCCGAGGGCCATATTCCCAAGAAAATGTCAGAGCATGGAGCGGCGCCAAATTTGGCAACGCCGCACCCCGACACTTTCAAAATGCAGGGATGCACCATATTCACAAGAATGCAGAACATCCCGGTGTTTCCCTTAGCGCTGGCGCAAAAAAAGCTGACTAGCGTCAGCGCAGGCACCCTGCCGCCATGTTGCTAGGGTGCCTGAGCCGCAGAGACGATTGTATATGTGCAGGAAGGGTCACCTTCCTGCACATAAACAATTAATAATGGCGATTTGCACCTTCTATGTGTGCTGCAGAATAAGCAAAGAATGAGGAGAAATTAATAATTTCTCCTCGTTGCACCATTCTAATGCCTGGTATTCCATGGCAGTAGTTTTTGGAGCTGCTTCAGCCCTGTAAATTTGGGGGAGCGTCAAAAAGCAATGGGTTTTCCGATGGAACACCAACAACACCCATTGCACGCACCTTTGCTACAGAGGACTACTGAAGAAAGGGGTATATCTACAAGGTGGCATTAAGCCACGCAAAGTGGCTTAGCGCCACCCTGTAAATATGAAAAATGGCTCTGTGCCACCGGAGGGTCAAAGAAATTGACGGTCTGTGGTGCTGAAGGCTTGTAAATATGCCCCATAGTCTTCATGCCAAGAAACAACTGGTGAACTAGCCCTTTACAAGTGACTATAACGCATCATAGCAATATATAATAATGGAGTCCGCGAGGAGCTCTGAAGACTAGTGGTGTCACATATGAACTGAATCAGTAGGATTTTGCAGCTAGAATTGGACTCAGTCTTCCACTGTTACATCCAGCTCAAAGCTGTCCCACAAACTTGTTAAGAAGGTGGTCTGGTCTCTATTACAAAACGCACCACAGCATCCCATCAAATCAAAATGGCTGCCAGCCAGCATCATTGACTGACATGCACCTGTCCAAGAAAGCAAAGGGCATGGTTTGAGGGAGAGACTGGACATAATTTATGCAGATGATGCGTTTCTCAATAATAGCGTAATCAAACCATTTGTAATGTATTTTGGACTATCAAAACGTATTCTACAATACACATGTTGTGTTTAGTGCTGAATGATGGTGGCTTCCTTCCAACAGATACAAACATTTTGCCATCTTTATCAGAAGTTTAAATCCTGATAATTATGTACATTTTTAGGAGTGTGAAATAGTATGGTGCTGGTTCGGAGAGCACCGTATACATGAGGGGGTGCGCATGGCAAGTGTGTGTGAGTTGAACTTGGGGTACAGAGGCCACGATGTATTGAGGGGAGCGGAGGTAGGAGATAGAACTACAGTTCTTTGCAGTAGAGTTAGTGGCCCATTCACCAGTGCCATTTCAGAGTATGTACAATAATATTACTATACATGCAATTCACAAACCCCTGGATAACTTATGTATTTCAAAAATGAAATCACAAATCAAATAATTAAAAACTTGCATCCATCGTTGTGATACATTCAACAAACTGTAACGGATTGGGAGAAGGAATAGTAACATTTAATTTAATTAAAAACAATAATTCAACTAAAAATTAAAAGAACAAGTTAAAGTATAATAATGTAGTAAATGATAGTGTCTGTGCATTGCCCCTTGTCTCTGTGGTGGTTCTAACTAAATAGGAGTTACAGAAATGTGTTTAATACTTTTATATTAAAAAATGATATTTATTTTTTTAATTTAAAAGTAATTTTCGTAAAATTCCATATTATATTCTAGAGGGAGAGCTGGCCCTGGTGATGGAAAGTTACCAAACGTAACTTTACAGTTGTGGAATCGCTGACGGCACTTCTTGTAAGTCTAATTCTGGCCGCATGGAAATGCTGAATGCCATCATGATGAGATGTACACCTGGGTGTAGGTTCAGATCCAGAGTGGGTCTATCTACACATGTAAACTTACCTTTGTGAATCGGCCCCTTCGGATTTAAGGTGCAAGAAAAATAAATTATAGGCTAAGAACTCAGGGGCATATCAACAACAACCGGTGATAATTATCGCTAAGCGCACTTAGCGCTAGGATAATTATCACCGGCTAGCGTGGATTTTTATCGCTGAGATAGCGTGCTATTAGCAACGCTTATCTCAAAAGCGATAAAAATCCTACCGCTAACTGCCAAACGTGAGATTATCGCTGGAAACCCAGCGATAATCCCACGAAGTTTGGCGATAGCTTGATGATAGGGCCTCACATACTTAGCCATGATATCCACCTGACATAGGATATCATGGCTAAGTCAGTTTCAAAGCAGGCATAAGGAAAGTAGCAATAACAGAGGTTATCGCTACTTTTCTTGTCGCTATGCTGCTTTGCGTGAGGCTTGATAATAGGAGAAATGTCGCTTAGCGACATTTCTCCCGTTATCCTGGGGAGGAACGCCCACTTTGCATCTCATTAGAGATACAAAGATGGGCGTTAGGAATTCTGTCGCTAAGGCAAGGTTTCACGCGATAGCGTGACCTTGCTAATATAGCAATAAAATTATCGCCGCTTTTCTGCGATAATTTTATATCGCTGCCTTGTAGATATGCCCCTCAATGACTTTTGATTGTGTTTGTAAACTAAGACTTAAACATAGGGCTCTGGAATCACACAGGACACATTTTGAAAACTCTACCGCACTTTTGCCATCAGCTATTTGCAGTAAATTCTGGTTTGAGTAGACTGATATTTTTGTGAGCTGGAGTGTACAATGAAAAACATAAAATATGGGGTTTATACTGGACTTCCCATGTGACCTGCTATCCATCGTCCTCATATAGGGGGATATTCTCAAGAACGGGCGATAATTATCGCCAACATAGGTGAACGCAATTTTACATAACGCCGTCAGGCAATAGTTTCCCGATAACGCGTCAAATGTCCATGTTAAAATTATCGGGACGCCGATAAAAAAGGAAACCCAAATGTGAAAAAAGTGGCGATGGGCCCAACACCAATAAAAATATCAGCGATAAGCTGCGCCAGGCCTGCTATTCCCTCATCAGGCGGAAAAATCACCATAAAAGCTGCCAAAAAGACCCACAAAACCCAAACAACTGAGAAGCACCATGGAGGAAGCTGGAGTAACTACCGAGGCCAACCAGAACCCCACAAACCTCCTGAAGGACCAGCCAGAGACTTCGGGAAAAGAGAAGGGCAAGAAGAAGAAGAAGAGAAAATAAGATCCTGATTACGGAGGTGAGAGAACACCACCAACAACTGTTCATCACCTCCACTGTGTCATTGGCAACTAAATATGCAATAAGGCAGTCCATCCTGGCCAAGGTGAATGCAGTCGGAGTGAAGTGCCAAGAAGCGCTGGAAGGATGTGAAGCGCAAAACTAATTTGAAACTCGCTAACAACCGTAAAGCATCAATGCAGACTGGAGATGGGAGTCCAGCGCCACAGCAGGAGCTGGATGAGATGGAGGAAATGGTGTCCCCAGTCATCAGTGGGGAGACGGTGGGAGAAGTTAGGGTACCGGACACTGCTCAACATGATCCGACCCGACAGCAACAGGGTGAGTAATGACCAGGGACTGGGGGGACGGGGGGAGATGGGCACAGTGACACACATGCACAATTAAGTATAGCGCAGTGCACACCCACAATGACTCTGGATCATGTCCCTGATCTCCTTTGCACACCGCCGCACACCTAGAAACCGCAAGTAGGCCCCTGTGGACTATGTGCCCAGAGGGGGCCCTCTCCACAAATCACTATTCTCACAACAAACCCATGCACATGTGCTGAACCCAGCAAAGGTGCGGGTCCATGAGCCACACTGACAATGCAAGTGACACTGCATGACGATTAGCATGGCTGCAGTCCAATTATCATGACATGGTGCACGCCACAACACTGAGGTGGCTGAGTGTCGACCACATCCTTAAAGGAGCAGGTCACACTCTGACACATCCACGTGCACAAACAACCCCTGACGCCATCCCCATTATGTCCATGTTGCAAATGTTCTGGGACTTGAGTCACAGGGTGCATCTCTGCATCAGGATGGTTCATATTTGACCCCAAATGACACCCGAAATTTCATATCTGACCCCAAATGACACCCGCAATTTCATATCTGACCCAAAATGACACCCGAAATACCATATTTGACCCCAAATGACACCCTGTTGTCTTTTTTTGAACACCAATGACAGCCGTCATGTCATGTTTTTGTACACATGTGATACGCTGATGAGTGGGATTACATACTACATTTAACACCCTGAAATGGCATTTCAAATACCTGACACCCTAAACAGCGTCTCTGCACAGAGGTGACATCCCCACCATCTATTTGCTATTTGTGAGATTGTTAGCACTTAATGTTGTACTTACACCTGTCAGAGTGATGTGCTAATGCAGAGGACTGACATGCACACAGGGAATGTGTGTTGCAATTAATTTATTTGCACATGCTGTTCATGCGGTCATTTTGTACTGTTCCATGATTGCTAAGGACAGTCTCAATGTGACGTGCTCATGCGAAGAAATTGTTAATGACTGTGTTCCTTTGGGCTATTCCTGCTGCAGCTGCACTGGTGTGTGGTCCACCTGCCTCATCATCCTCATCATCGTCCGGTGCATCTGGCACTTGGATCCATGGGGCATTGGTGCGTACACATATGTTGTGCAATACACAACATGCAATGATCATCTTGGACACTATTTCTGGGCTGTATAGGAGTCTTCCAGCAGTAATGTCCAGGCACCTGAAACTTGACTTTAACACACCAAATGTGCGCTCAACAATGCCCCTGGTGCATTTGTGGGCCACATTGTACTGCCTCTGGGCCGGGATGTTCGGGGCTCGGAGGAGTGTCATCATCCACAGGCAGAGTGCATATCCTTGATCACCTGTGAGAGGTAAGTGAGATTAGTGTAACTTGTGAATCTGCATGCTGTGTTGGCAGACTTACAAGATTTGTGGTGTGTGATTTGTGCGACTTTGGGATTCATGTTTGCCATGTATTGCTTCTGGCAAATGTGCGGCATCAATGTGTATTATGTAGCCTGACAGCTGCTCCTCCCTCCCCGAGCCTATCTACTTGTGTGCGCTGCGCGGTTGCATCACTTGCACTCCTACGGCAAACCATTGTCATGCCTGTCTGCGCATGTCCGCAAGCCTGACAACACTGTAATGTTGGCCGTTGAAGGTGGGCAGTCACATGTGTGTGTAGGCCTATAGTAAGGATAGGGCGGACACAGATGTAGAGCTCAGGCCTGGCTGAACTTGCGCTGCGAATGAGGCTAGGCCTTTGGCTTATGCTGTGGCAATGAAGATGCACACACAACAGTTAGCATGTATGTGCCAAGACCCCGAGCGGTCTTGCGTTCCTTTATTTATCCCTCTGGGTAAATGCTACATTGCAACATTGTCGATTAAGGACCGGGTGGCGCAGACACTACAACAGAGACACACGCCATAGTGACTTTTGTGGCCAGCCCAGATCTGAACCACGCCCGAGCCCAGAACTGACCCACACCCAGAGCCCAGAACTGAACCACACCCAGAGCCTAGAACTGTACCACGCCCAGAGCCCCGGGCCATGTCTTCACACTCCTCACACGCATAAGCATGGGCCGCCGCCACGGCGCTGGGATGTCCTGTGCTTCCGACTACGTCTCCAGACGTTCCACCCAGGCTTTCCAGTGGCCTACCTGGGATGGGGGTGGCCCCGTGACTGTGAAGGGCTCCAGTGGCATTACCGAGGACATGCTGTTGACTGCTAGAGGCGGACTTGTGGGGTAGCCCCAAGGACGATGATTTGTGGTGCACAGGGGTAGTGGCACCTGAGGCACTGCGTCGGTAATGGGCCTACCACCACGTGGCGATGACTTGCAGTGCACTGAGCTAGGCCCACCTGAAGAGCTGAGCGGGTGTGCAGCCTGCGATGATGCAGTAGGCCTGGAGGCTGGACGATGACTTGTGGTGCACAGAGGTAGCGGCACCTGAGGCACTGTGTCTGGCACGGGCCAACCGCCACGTGGCGATGACTTGCGGTGCACTGAGGTAGGCCCACCTGAAGAGCTGAGCGGGTGTGCAGCCTGCGATGATGCAGTAGGCCTGGAGGCTGGACGATGACTTGTGGTGCACAGAGGTAGCGGCACCTGAGGCACTGTGTCCGGCTCGGGCCTACCGCCACGTGGCGATGACTTGCGGTGCACTGAAGAGCTGAGCGGGTTCGCAGACTGCGATGATGCAGTGGGCCCGGAGGTCCGGACTGGATTTGATTTGTGTGAGACTTGCTGGACCGCAGTATAGGTCGAAGGGAGCAGTCAGCACACACAGAACTCCGCGGTGCTGTGCCGCTGGGGGCCTGTTGTGCAGAAGGCAGCGATCGGCTGAGGAGGCTGCCAAGCTCACTGGCCTTGGGTTTGAAGATTGCACCGGCACATGGTGGGCCCTCTTGGAGACACACCGGTGGCAGGCAGGTGAGCAGTGAAGCCTGGGTGCGCAGGGGCGAGCAATCACCGCTGGGTGCCGGACGGGTCTGGGGACCAGCAGGTTGGGATGTTGCAGGCACACAGGATCGCGCAGGCACAACCGGTCACAGCGGTGGCATTGTGGCAGGGTGAGGGGCGCCGCCCTGGCAGACACGCCCCTGCAGGCGATGAAGAGATGTGCGATGGGTGGCGTGAGACATGGCCACCTCGTCGTTGGTGTAGAGTTGTCCATTAAAGATGGTCGGCCACGTGTGTGTAAGCCTATGGTCAGGATAATGCAGACACAAAGACACATGCAGTAGTTACTTTGGTGGCCATCCCGGAAGTGAACCATGCCCAGAGCCACGGGCTATTTATTCACAATCCTACGCTGGACTGGCGCAAGTCAGCTCAGCCAACTACACTTATATTTATTTTATTTTTGGATTCATAAAGCGCGTAGCTACCCGGGGGCGTCCCAGCACTGATGCTTAGCCTGCTAGTTCCAGGAGGGGGCAGAAAGGGGAGTAGGCAAAATGTCACCACATTCTATTAAAGAACGGCCCAAGGTACCTTCAACCACTACTAACCCAATACGCCCCAGGACGGAGCCTAAGATCTATGGGGAAGGCACTGGTGACGGTCCTGAGAGTATTTAGAGCAAGAATGGGGTCACGCTCCTTCAGGTACCTTGCAGCAAAAATCTGGAACACCCTGCCAATTGCCCTAAGAACAGTCATGCAAAAGTAGATTTCGTAGACCTGGCTGTTCGCTAAAACTGAATAAGGGTAATTAGACAGGTTGTGCAACTTGCAGTCGCATCTTTCAGAGTCTATGTCTTAGTGCGGGGACACACCAGTTGGTGTAACCATGCGCTCTACAAAAGAATAAATAAATAGACTGTCCAGCACATCACCGCCACACTTGGCATTGTGTACATTCTTACTCATGGGTCACTTGCCTCCTTCGCACATTCTTGGTTCCCACCTCTCCCCACATTCTGCAATTGTGTGGCAGAGGGGCTATGCCTCTGTGGATGGTTTGTCTACTTGTCTGGCCCCTGTTGCCACAGTTACTGGTGTTGTCGTGTCTGGTAGGTGGGCATGTTGTTTGGCATGTTGTATGTGATTTTGTTACGTGTGCATTCCCACAGAGTGTGAGTTGTATGATTGTGGAGTTGAGGTGTGGTGTGTTCCGTTGGTACTTACCAACGAGCAGTGCATTTCCATAGGTGCCATCCTGAAAGCGCTGGTTGATGATGGACTGTCTGAAGATGTAGGAATCATGCACAATGCCTGGAAAGTTGGCGATGACATTGGTGAACAGTCCCCGGTAGTCCAATATTGCCTGCACATTGATGGAATGCGTGTGCTTTCTGTTGTGGTAATTGTGTGCAGTGTCGGCAGGGGGCACAAGTAGGACATGGGTGCAGTCAATTGCCCCCAACATGTGCGGGAAGCCAGCTATGGCATAGAAGCCTTGCTTGGTCTCCAGCTGTTCCTGCACAGTGTAGGGGAAGTGAAGGTGCTGGGGTATCAAGCTGATGATGGCATCCAAGACAGGTGTGAGGAACTTGGATAGGGCTGGCTGTGAGACTCCTCCGACTCTGGCAGTTGTTGGTTGGAAGGTACCAGAGGTCAACAAGTGCAGCACAGCCAGCAGCTTTGTCTGCGGAGGGATGTTGGTTGTCCGCTGTGTTGGTACCGTCAGCCTGTGGGCAATGTGGGTCAGGATGCGGAGGATGGTTGTCCTTTTGAGCCTGTAGTGGGCAATGACATCCACTATCATTAAGTCTCTGAGGCTGGTGCATTTTCGGAAGGTCCGCTGTCTTGTTCTGTGCTGCCTCGGTGGTATTCCGGGGGGAGGTGGTGTTGGGGGTGGTGGCGGTGGGTGTTGTGGCCCTCTTGGGTCTCCAAGCTGCACGACTAGTAGCTCCATGGCATCTGTTGGTCTTCAGATGTGGATCTGGGCTGGGCTCCCTTTCTACTGCAGGTTTTCGTCCTACTTAAGACCAGAAAAAAGCAGGTCTTAAGTCCCTGCTGCTAACGTGCCTTTTTGCCTGTTTTTGGACCGCATCGCCGATCTGGCTGGTCGTTGAGAATATCGCAAAGTGGTATTATCGTGAGTTTTTGGACGGGAACGCCTACTCTGCATATGATTAGCGTTAGTTGTCGCTGTCCGCCTTGGCGATGTTTTTAGAGGCAGCTATTGCAGGTAAACTGACGATGTCGGCTGTTAGCTCAGGCTTGTGAATAGGGCGATAAATCTATCGCCACTTTTGTGGCGGAAAAATGCTGCTAAATCGGGGATGAGTCCTTGAGAATATGCCCCATAGAGTGTTAGCGGTGCATAACCTCACTTAATGAAAGAAGACAGCCTTAATCCCTCAATGTGATGCATTTCAAAGGGGATGTGTACCTTGAATGAGGCCCTGCCAGGCTCTGCTGGGACATCTAGTAGCCAGACTGAGGTCAGTTAACCAAACCAGTATAGACTATACGTTTACAGAGATTGTTCTGTGTTCTTCTGACCACCGTGTCGATGTTCTAACCTAGTCTTGGGTGCTCACGGTAACCCTCACCGCCAAGCCTGTACTTTCACAGAGCACAGCCAGAGCAGAGTGAGCTGCCCCAGAACATGGTGGAGCAATGTGACATCCCCTCACTGTTACATGGCTCGGATACACGCTGCCCTATTGAGGCTCTGTCGGCCATTGTATCTAACGCCTTGCTAGGGTCAGCTTCATTAACATCTTGTATTATAAGCTAGTTGTATTAATATAGTGCAGCTTACCAGTGATGTGGCACAGAAACTCAGTGCTTGAGCCGAAGAGAGTGTGTCTGTTGTGCCATCTTTGTGGGCAGTGACGAATGAAAGGAGTGTAGTTCATGTGGAAAGTGCTTTGGCTTTGGGCGTGGATGTCTGGGTGCAAATAAAGTATTGCTGCAAACATGTCGCAGCAGTTATGCTTGAAGTGCCGTAAGGAGAGTGAAAGATACCTATAGCCATACCTGTGCTGGTGCTGATTTATTCTACCTTCCAATGGGCATGATCTTGTCTGCTGCTGTCTTTCTCCTTTTTCAGTAATGGAAGGTGGTTCTCTCTGCTCGCTGTGGGATCTTCCTGAGAATCAATCAATCAGTAGATTTGTAGAGCGCTTCTTGCAGTACTTAATTTGTAAAACAATTAGTGCCAGGGCCGTCGTCAGGAGGACACCACAGCTTGCACCATCCTTTGCCCAGCCCGCGCTGCCAATGACAATGCCAACACATGAAGTAACCATCACACTCCAACAAATGTGACAATTCAGACTATTCCAGGCCCCCAAAGCTATAAGAAAGGCTTGGGACGCAGGTATTAGTCATTTATAAATCTAAATTGAATTAATAAACAGCTATGGCTGTGCTCATACCTAAATTAGCCAGACAGCGCCACCATGTGGCTGACTGTCATAATGCTGGTGCTGGCAATTAAGTGCAGTGCCAAGCACCGGAAACCACAGTCTCTAAATAAGCAGTGGCTTCTTGTCACCCAAGAGGGTATCCAGGTGCTGAGAAGAGCTAAGGGCCTGATTACAACTTTAGCGGGTCTGAGCCGACTGTGTGCTGGCACAGCGCTGCTAAAGCTATGCATGTTCCACCCACTAGATTACGAGTACAACTCTTGTCAAGTGGGCTTTTATTTGCTGTTCCCACAGTGGTGCCCTGAAAATGGGCACTGCAATGGGAACGCAAAATAATTTCCAGCTCGGCATGGACTTACCAGTCGGGTACATGCAAATAGGGGGGGGACATGTTGTGCCTCCTTGAATGCCTCCCTACGGTGGCCTCAGGGGGGCCCCCTTTGCCTACCTACCAGCATCCTTTTCATGGCAGACGCACCACCATGAAATGGCTGGCTGTGGGGAAACTCAAAATACGCTCAGTGGACCGCAGTGGTCCAGCCTTGCATATTGAATATCAAAAGACCGCCAGAATCGGGCCCTTAGTGTTCGCTGCCATCCTGAATTGCATGTAGTTTTGGATGCTTCTTGTGTTTACCTTGGAAGAATACCAAAGGTTTGCTCCTTGTATCGAGAAGGAGGATTCACCGATGTTTCTTCTTCAAAGGAAGGGTGGTCTGAAGGGGGACAAGCAGACGCTTCTTGAGAATTTAGACTGCTTTACATGGAAATGTAGACTAGATTGCTGTTTCTTCAACCAGACATTCGTATTCCTTGAAGTAACAGCGAGCTCATTGTGTACAGGCTCCTTTATAGCTCATCCACTCTGTCAACTCATTCTGTTAGATTTATAGGTTTCACCTCCTGAATGAAACAATGTTCTTCAATCAACATTAATTACTATGTTATTGGCTAAGATATATGGATGTCTGTAAGTGATGCCTCAGCCCAGATGTAATTCTATCTCAAACATCCACGTGGTGTCTTACGATAGGGCTGGACACCGAGGACTTTACATGGTTAGTATGAAAAATTCAGAGCTTCCTAGAGATTAACCATATCATTTTAATCTTGAACTAGAAATTTAAAATAAGAGAAGGTGAAGCCATAAATGGAGTTCTACAACTATTGAACTGCCATTTTAGAACCAGTAAGATATGTTCACAAGTTCAGTGCTCACTGCTAAGATCTGTACATCACCTGCAGACGTGTGTTCAGAGAGGACCTGTTCCTATTGGAGCAGGGCCAATCTAATTCGAATATGGCCTCGTCTAATCTAAGACAGCATGATGGGGAAAAAACGATTGGTTGAAATGCTACCCTGAGTGATTTTCAGTGGTTGGACTATTTTCAGGTATTTATTCCATCAATGTTTGTGCATTTGATGTAACACCCTAAGCGTTAAGGTTGTGCCGATGAATGGGTACAGTGAAACCAGTATACCTGACTGCAGAGGCCTAACCAGGCTGAAACCAGTCCTGGTTAGCTTGTGTTCCTGTTCACAGAGGACTTGACTTGGCAGTTCAGGCTGGACTGTTCCTACTGGAGCAGGATGAAGACTGGTTTGCATAATGCTGGGTCCCACTAATCTGAGATAGCGTGGTGGGCACAAAAATGATGTGGTAGATGCTACCATTAGCAATGGCCAGTGGTTAGGCTATTTGTAAGTATTGCTCTGATCACTTCTTATATGTTTGATGTAACAGTCTAGGTGACATAGGGTATGCACAGGTGTGGGTCCCGTAGTTACTGTGCCACGGGAACTAAGCTGTACCAGACTTAATACCAAAGAGGCCCAGCTCTGCCAAGACCGGTCATGGGTTGCTTGTGGTCCCGTCAGAGAGAAGCTGGTGATGGCAGCTTGGGTTGCACTGTTATTCATGGAGCAGGACCAAGGCCAAGACTTATTTGCATATGGTGGGGTCCAATCTGACATGGCATAGTGGGCACAAAAATGATGGATTGGAATGCTATCCCCAAGTAATTGCCAGTGGGTAGACTGTTTGCAAGCATTCCTCCTACCACATTCTGTGTGTCAAATCTAACACATCACTTAGTAAGATGGGCAGATGCCACATTTTAAGAGAATCGCTGAAGAGAGGGGTCACATTTTATGAGATCTCTGGAAGAGTGGAGGGCATATATTTTCTGGAAGCAACCTAGCTGAGGGCAGAGTGTATCAACCATTGGAAGAGGGGAACAAAGTTTTTAAAGCTCTTTGGAAGAAGCGGTGATGATATATTTTCTGTACATGAACTAGTATGGGATTCCACACAGTTTTTTCTGCATCTTCCAAGTGAGTTTTATAGAAATCTCAGCCCAGAGTTACATCCTGGAGGCAAGGCACAGTCTATGAATGATGGTCCATTTCTTGTGAATGCTACATGTGCAATGCAAAAAACTTAATTCAAATTCTCTGGATGAGGACTGCAGCTAGAGGAAAATATGGTGAAACCGCCTCCTTCGTTATCAGTCACAGTAAAATGTATTTGATCATCCAATGGTTCGATTGATGTTATTTATACAGCCACCTTCTATGAAGCTTATTTGTCTTAAATTCGTCCTTCATCAAAGGCCTCTCCACAGGTTTCTCTCCCCTACTTACCATGGTCAATAGCTCCCCTGCTCTAGACATCTCCAAAGATGATCTGAAAGCAGGCCAGATCCTCCTTATCCTGAAAAGCCCAACTAGACCCTGATGACATCAGCAGCTACCGGCTTATCACTCACCCAGAAAGCAAGATCATCAAAGAAGCAGTCTTTGTTCCACTCCAAAATCACATCATTGCCAGACATCTCCGGCACGAGCACCAATCCGGATTCAGATCACCCTGCAGCACAGAGACTTTGCCTCACTAATCCTAGGTGACGCCTCCTGACCACAGATAAAGAAGGCCCTGACTTCTGATACCACAGGACCTATCAGTCTCCTTTAATACCGTCGACCATCCCAGCATCCTTCACACCCAAACGGGATTGAATGGCCGCGTCCTTCACTGGTTCTCCTCCTACCTATCCAACTAACACCAGTTTGTTCATCTGGAATCCTAAAGGTTCCAGACAATGCCTGTCCGCTGAGGAGCCCCCCAGGGTTTCATCTTGCGTCCTTTCATATGCAACCTCTGCATGGAGGACCCTGGGGCTCCACTCAGCGAGAGCAGCATCAGGATTCACTGATCCGCACACAGTTCACAACTGCGCTTGAGAGTCTCCTCCGCTAGACATTCAACTCTTCAAACACTGCCTGGACCTCACTAGGCCCTAGGTGTCCGGTACCTGCCTGACGGCCACCGTTAACAAAATAGCATTCCAACTATTTGTCAAAAACAAGCAAACGCTAATCCAAGCCGGCATCAACGGCATGAGGTTGGGCGGATTGGAACTCCAGCTTTCACTTGGTGACAATTCACCCATCCTGACCCTCTACAAATCTGCTGCCAAGACAACTTGGCACCACATCTATCTACTAAATAAAGGGGAACCATTCGACCCAGAAAGTGAGTTCAAGCCCTTTATTGCTCATTCATGGTTGGGGCAGTGGCCTGCTCCACGGCCTCCCAGGCTGTCCCTTCACTCAGAACATCACTGTATCTTTGCCTTTGACCCTGTCTATCGCTAAGCAGCCTTTGGGCTCGGTTTGTGCTATAAAATACTTCATACAAACATTTAAACATACATGCTGGAATTTCATGCATGTTACATGGCATCTACTATCATATCTTGTGCTGTTTCCAAAAACAGTGAGTGATAGGTATT
Source organism: Triturus cristatus (assembly GCF_964204655.1). Lineage (NCBI taxonomy): Eukaryota > Metazoa > Chordata > Amphibia > Caudata > Salamandridae > Triturus > Triturus cristatus. The sequence goes on from NC_140589.1 coordinate 49,134,373, forward strand.
ATTGTAGTCCAATTAGATGTTTGACAGTTAATTGACTTCAAAGGATGAACGGCCAACCCAGCCCTGCCAACATTTAGACTAGTGACACAAATATAGACAATTTTTGCTGAGCCACCTTGCAAAGAGTTGTATCACGGGCCACAGTGTGCCCTGTCTCTCTGTACACATAGGGGGATATATACAAAACAATGTTGGAGCGTTGTATTACTCCAAAATTGCTATGGCCACGCTCTAACATTTTTTAAATGCAGGAATGCACCATATTTACAAAAATATGTCGCACCCCTGCGTTTCCCCTAGCGCTGCCACTATAAAGCTGCCTAGCGACAGCGCAGGCTCACTTACTTCATGTTGCAAGGGTGCCTGTGCTGCAGGGGTGATTGTTTATGTGCAGTAAGGGACACCTTCCTGCACATAAACAATCTTTACAGGCGATTTGCTCTTTCCATGTGTGCTATAGAATGCAAGGAGAAATAAATCATTTCTCTTCGTATCACCTGTTTAAGACCAGGTATTCCCTGGTCTTATTTTTGGCGCTGCCCCAAATCTTGTAAATATGGGGTAGCGTCAAAAAGCAATGGGTGATGCGGAGGAACGCCCACTGCAACACCCATTGCTCGGCCCTTTGCCGCAGCAGACTGCTGCGGTAAGGGGCATATTTACAAGGTGGCGTTAAGCCACATTAAGTGGTTTAATGCCACCTTGTAAATATTGGGGGCCTTAGATATGCGAAAGTGACTCAGCGCGATGCCGCAAGCCATTTTGCTGTGTCTAACTATGTCACGTTCAAAACAAAGGGATGCGTCATATCTACAACGAAATGACAGATCTCAATGCTCTCCCCAGCCCTGGTGCACAATTGGCTGCCATTCTCCGACGCAGGCACCCTACCACCATGGTGCAAGGGTGTGTGCATTTTAGGGGAGATTGTTTTGGTGCAGGAAAGGACACCTTCCTGCACAATAACAATCACAAGAGGTGATTTCCTCTTTCTATGTGTGCTGCAGAATGTAGCAAATATAGAAAGAGGACAAACCGAGGAGCAATGAATTTCTCCCCTATGAGCCTCCCTACGCATCCCCTGAGGAGGCGTAGAATTCTGAGCATTCCCAGGTTTAGGAAAGGTTGTAAATCTGGGAATGTGTTAGAAGCCATTGGGGTTGCCTGGGAACACCCACAACAACACCCATGGCACCCCCCTTTAACGCAAAGTGTTGCGTGAAAAGGGGCCATATTTACAAGGACACGAAAAGCCATGCAAGGTGTGTTTATGTGTTCATATAAATATGGGTCAGCAAAATGTGCCACTGATGCGTCACAAAAAGTGACGTACCGGCAATGCAAGGGGCTTGGAAATATGCCCCTGGGTGGAGAGCAACGCCACTAGAGCGTCAGAAAGAAGTGACGCTCCGGTGGCGCTAGGGGCTTGAAAATATGCCCCTGGGTGGAGAGCAACGCCACCGGAGCGTCAGAAAGAAGTGACGCTCCGGTGGCGGTAGGGGCTTGTAAATATGCCCCTGGGTGGAGAGCAACGCCACCGGAGCGTCAGAAAGAAGTGACGCTCCGGTGGCGCTAGGGGCTTGTAAATATGCCCCTGGGTGGAGAGCAACGCCACCGGAGCGTCAGAAAGAAGTGACGCTCCGGTGGCGCTAGGGGCTTGTAAATATGCCCCTGGGTGGAGAGCAACGCCACCGGAGCGTCAGAAAGAAGTGACGCTCCGGTGGAGCTAGGGGCTTGAAAATATGCCCCTGGGTTGAGAGCAACGCCACCGGAGCGTCAGAAAGAAGTGACGCTCCGGTGGCGCTAAGGGCTTGAAAATATGCCCCTGGGTTGAGAGCAACGCCACCGGAGCGTCACAAAGAAGTGACGCTCCGGTGGCGCTAGGGGCTTGTAAATATGCCCCTGTGTTGAGAGCAACGCCACCGGAGCGTCAGAAAGAAGTGACGCTCCGGTGGCGCTAGGGGCTTGTAAATATGCCCCTGGGTGGAGAACAACGCCACCGGAGCGTCAGAAAGAAGTGACGCTCCGGTGGCGCTAGGGGCTTGTAAATATGCCCCTGGGCAGGGACATCTTGAGGAATATGGGGGCCCAGGGCCAAACGGATTTTGGGGGCCCCTGTTCAAAACAGTTTTGAATTTCTGATCCTTTTTCAGCTCTATTATGCCAACTTTGGCCAGGTCACTGAAAATGCACAGACTCACTCATCCAAATTCTAAATGTGTTTATTTCTAAAATTCAGGGACAGTGATGTGTGTTTTCAATACTGTAACACAGGAGTAACTCACTAATATTACTGCAAATAATTTCTTGAGGCGCCCTCCCATTTCCCATACATGGGGTCTGGTTTTGATCTAATAGCAGTGCTTTAAATGGGCCGGTACTCACCGGTACTGAGTACCGGCACTTCTTAGATTTATCACTCGGAGTACCGGCACTTCTCCACTGCCGAGGAGAGTACCGGTACTCATGAAACGCTGGCGGCCTTTTCTTTTTATAGCTAAGGCACTTCTATAGACCTGCGCCGAGCCCAGCTGAACAATTCAGTGTGTGCTCATTTGCATGCCATCTGGGTGTTCACAGACATTGAGGCAGCCCAGTGATAGCGTAATTCAGAAAGCCATGGGAGGTAACCAGGTTCAAATGGCTTTAAAGCGTACCCGATTCTTTTGGTAAGTGTCTGCTTATGTTTGCTTGCTTATGATTGTTGAGAAAAACGAGAGAAGGGGGGGGGGGAAGACAATAGAGACACTCTTGGAAGTTATATTAGCGGAAATGTGTCGAATGTTTGTCGGTGCATGTCTCTGCTGGTTTCTTTCTGTGTCACTCGAGAACAGCAAAAATGTATGTTGCACGTTTTACAAAACAACGAAAAGTTAAAATATCACCGCCTTTGGGCTTCGTGTTTTTTGTTATAAGTAAACAAACCTGCTTTGTTCATTGAAAGACATTTCCCATGTGTTTTGGTATGTGCTGCAAGTAGCATCGAAGTCAATAAGTTTCGGCATGTCTTGCCCTAAGCCCCGCCCCCAAGCCCCGCCCACTCGCCACATTTAAATGAGTGCCTGCACTATTTTGCCCCCATTTAAAGCACTGTCTAATAGAAAAATATTTATGGATGTTTGATGAAACCTAAACACGACATTTGTCTGCAAAATGCCCGTAATAGACTCTCACACATCACCCACATTAAAAATAAATTAAAGGTAAACTGTATTTAAAAGAATTTGTTTTAAAATTAGTCAAAGTCATCAGGGCAAGACTCAACAGAACTGGCTCTGTAAGGGGTCCACTTGAAAGGCTGGGGCCCTGGGCCAGAGCCCACTTTGCCCATGTGTTAAAACGTCTCTGCCCCTGGGTTGAGAGCAACGCCACCGGAGCGTCAGAAAGAAGTGACGCTCCGGTGGCGCTAGGGGCTTGTAAATATGCCCCTGGGTTGAGAGCAACGCCACCGGAGCGTCAGAAAGAAGTGACGCTCCGGTGGCGGTAGGGGCTTGTAAATATGCCCCTGGGTGGAGAGCAACGCCACCGGAGCGTCAGAAAGAAGTGACGCTCCGGTGGCGCTAGGGGCTTGTAAATATGCCCCTGGGTTGAGAGCAACGCCACCGGAGCGTCAGAAAGAAGTGACGCTCCGGTGGCGCTAGGGGCTTGAAAATATGCCCCTGGGTTGAGAGCAACGCCACCGGAGCGTCAGAAAGAAGTGACGCTCCGGTGGCGCTAGGGGCTTGAAAATATGCCCCTGGGTGGAGAGCAACGCCACCGGAGCGTCAGAAAGAAGTGACGCTCCGGTGGAGCTAGGGGCTTGAAAATATGCCCCTGGGTTGAGAGCAACGCCACCGGAGCGTCAGAAAGAAGCGACGCTCCGGTGGTGGTAGGGGCTTGTAAATATGCCCCTGGGTTGAGAGCAACGCCACCGGAGCGTCAGAAAGAAGTGACGCTCCGGTGGCGCTAGGGGCTTGTAAATATGCCCCTGGGTTGAGAGCAACGCCACCGGAGCGTCAGAAAGAAGTGACGCTCCGGTGGCGCTAGGGGCTTGTAAATATGCCCCTGTGTTGAGAGCAACGCCACCGGAGTGTCAGAAAGAAGTGACGCTCCGGTGGCGCTAGGGGCTTGTAAATATGCCCCTGGGTTGAGAGCAACGCCACGGGAGCGTCAGAAAGAAGTGACGCTCCGGTGGCGCTAGGGGCTTGTAAATATGCCCCTGGGTTGAGAGCAACGCCACCGGAGCGTCAGAAAGAAGTGACGCTCCGGTGGCGCTAGGGGCTTGTAAATATGCCCCTGGGTTGAGAGCAACGCCACCGGAGCGTCAGAAAGAAGTGACGCTCCGGTGGTGGTAGGGGCTTGTAAATCTGCCCCATAGTTTTGCTATTTATCTGGCTCTGACTTTGAGTTCTGTTCGTGTCCACGTCGCCAGAGACTGTAAGGGACAAGAAGGCGCTCTATAAAATGTGTCTTGTTAACTTGGTGACGCGAAAGCATTTTGAATTTCGACTTCGTGGCAGTTGTTGCAGCTGTTAATGTACGGACAGCACTTCTCACTGACATCATACACTTCTGACTAAACTCGGAATACACAGAAATGAGTGATTTTTCAAAATGAAAAGGATAGAACTCGGGACTGCCGCACATATCTTAAATGTAGCACTGGGCGGTGCATCAATTTGCAAAAACTTTACATTTGCAAAATGCACATACATCTAATGCTCTCATTGCATTTCTTGAAGTGAGTTGAGCCGAATGGCTGTCTGTCATTGGGTATTACATTCGGGAGCGCAAGAGGGGCCCCGGACAGCATTAGTGCAGCTTTCCGAAGTGCATGGAATGGTCTTTTTCTCCTCTCATCACCTGCTGCGCCTGTGCACGCGGGGCGCGCGGTACAAAGAACTAGCGCCTCGAGGCGGGCGCGAGTGTACTAGTCAGACAGAAGGATAATGGGGAGAGAGGTCTGGACTGACTACAGACACAGACCTCACTGCAGCCCGGAGGCAGCGCCCTCACAAACCACCCATGCCGCACGTGACAGCGCTTTATGAGATTTTTAACCTCCTCTGTGCGCTCCATCCGCGAGCTCTCGCCTGCGAGGCTTACTGACCCCGGGGAGCATCAACAGACCCCTGCGAGCTTGTTATCGTTGTATAAATGAATTCAGACAGGAAATCGGATTGTTTTCAGTCTGTATTTCTGTGTAGAAATCAATAAACCCCGACTTCCGACCGCACGCCGCGTGCTGTGCTCCGCTCCAGGAGGATTAACAAAGCCTCCTTTCACACAGTGTGCGGATTTAAACAACGCCTGTCAGGAGCTGCAGACAAGTGCAGGGATATCTTAGGTGCACGAGTGTGGCCCCCTTGTCGGACTGGGACAAAAAATAGGCCCGGGCACCAAATAAAAGTGGCCCTAATTAGTGAACCAGATAGCTAAAAAAAAAAAGTGGGCCACGTTTGCAAATCAGTACAATTTTGAACTTGCAAGGACGCTCTGGGTATTTTACCAAGTACGGGAGACTGCATGCATTTGAGTCTGCTGCAAGCAATGCCTGGGAATGTCAGGGGAAACAACAGGAAAAACCAGGCCACAAAACAGGCCCACGAGCTGATAAAACGTGGCCCATGCACTGATCTGTCCGACCAGCCCATCAGGGTCTGCCTGATTGCCCCATAGGCCAGTCCGACACTGTGTGCCACATGCATGTGTCTCTCTTTGGGCTGTCCTATTACACATGTGCAGTCATGTGCAGGGGGTGTGGTGCCATTAATGTGACGTCAATGGAGTCACAGCATTGTGAAGATGCGTAACACATAGAACAAGTGTAGCAAATGGACCCAGCAGGAGAGTGGTAAGAGTGTCGTATGCAGCTAATGCTACATTTTGGAGCACACACTCACAAATATCTTACTAAAGCATCATTTACAGACAACACATTTTCCACTGAAACGGCCACTACATGTGCACAGACGTACAGTGTACCGATAAAAAAATGCAGCACGCAAACAATCATACGTGGAAATATGGTTTCAACAAATATATCATTTGCGCAGCATTAAGGTTATTGATTTGTTTTGTTCTTGTTGGTGTTTAGACAAAATATCAGGGGAAAAATATAATGTGGACAAAATATTGTGTCAAGATTATCGAGGACAAAAATATTGTGAAGGTAAATTACTACAGGTAAGCACAGTTTTAGTATTTATAACTCTACATATATGTACCTTGAGGATACATATATCTCCAAAGTACCTAGATGTGGAGTTAAAATGGTAAATCTATACTTACCTATTTTCACATACCTTTCAATATTTAGGTCATCAATACTTTTGACACAATATTCCATCCATTCTGTCTACCTTTGTTACAGATCTTCTGTCAGTAATCTGTTCCCATTAAAATCTTTGTTCCCACCACACTTCAAAATTACACAAAATGTGCTTCATTTCTGCTTTCCAAACTGCTAATATTTTCTGAAATATTTGTACAGTTCATTTACACTTATTTAAACTTTGTGTGTGCTAGAAAAAATGACACCCTCCTGCCTTTCCTTTCAAACCCACTGTACCCAGCAAGATTGCTGCATAGCTCACTTTGCAAAACCTTCTCATTTCTCAGTCAGAGAAAGAAAAGTAAACACCTTGTTTCCTTTTGGAAAAAAAATAACAACTTGTCAGAAGAGACAGCCTGACATTTGACCTCTGACTTTGAACACACAGCGCATGCGCCAAGATAACATCCACATGTAAAAGACTCTTCATTGCTCAATGCCTTCTGAGCACAGATGGACAGACATGTGTGATGGGTGAAGTGGTTCTACCAAAAGATGATTCCCTGACAGCCTGGAGGGGTGTGGATATGGACCCTGACGTGCCTGCCATCAGTGGTGGGTTTGATATTACATCCTCCTTATGGCCTGCAGTGTGGCAAGACACACAGGATGCAGGAAAGCGTGTCAAAGGATTACAGTGAGTTTAATACAAGCCATCAAGCTACAACGGCTGCTCGGTGAACTAGCATACAACGAAGACAGCTGAAAACACATGCACTCTCATGTAGTGCCTGGAAAGCGAGAACTCATGGAAGAATACAAAGAGACAGTCAGAGAGCTGGGAGGGACAAACATGCTGGACGGCCTAAAACAAGGTAACTGACATGAAATCAAGCAAATGTGAGTTGCAAAACACAAAAGCAAAGGTAAGCGAGCAGCAGCGTGCATTCCGAGGGAAGCTTTCATGTCCCCGGTATGTCTTTGCACCGGGACTGTCTGCCTCTCTGGTGGCTTCGACCGAAAAAGGAATTCTATGAGCTGTTTTGTACCACATGGTAAATAGCATTCATTCTGAAAATTTTGGTTAAAGGGTTTACGTAAAATAATTTCTCATCACTGGCATTCTATGTTATTTTCTATGAAATGACACGTCTCTACCGTGGGACAGGAAGAGCCCACTCATGGGGACAAGGAACACAGCAGCTGTACGTCAGGGGATACACTGGAACCTGAGGCTCTGACCCTGAAACACAGCAGCTGCTGATTATGCCACCCCGTTTTAGTAGTATGTTGTGAGATCTGATCCTCAGTTTTTAGTAGTATGTTGTGAGATCTGATCCCCAGTTTTCAGTAGTATGTTGTGAGATCTGATCCCCAGTTTTTAGTAGTATGTTGTGAGATGCACCCTCCTTCTAGGGGGCCGTGTCTAGAGGAGACCTCCACAAGGAAACAAAGTCAGCCATCAAGGCAGTGGTGCTGGAACAATTTTCAGAGTGGGGGGGCTGCAATCAATGTTACATCACTAAAGTCATAGGGATATCGAACAATCCAAGCGTCACAACCAACAAGTATTGCAAATTAGATGGGCTAATTTAGAAGAGGAGTGGTAAAGGTGTGGCCTGTGGAGCATTTTGAAGCACACTTGCAAATATACCACGAAAGCGTGGTGTAGTAGCGCACTGTCATTTACAGACAGCGCATTTCCTTTAGAAATAGCAACAAAATTTGCACTAACATGCAGATTTACGAATACATTTATATAGCATACAAACAGTAATGTGCAGAAATTGGGTTTCAGTAAATATTTATAATTTACCCATCACCAAATATAGTATCTTTTTTTTTTTTGCAGAGTTTTATATAGCAGGAACTTGACCCGAATCGGGTAACAGAGAGCTTTACATAGCACCAGTTATGTTACATGAGGACACACATTCATTTTGGTTAGGCACAGGGAGATTGAGTGACTTGCCGACAATCACAGGATGTTCAGCGTCATTGTCGAGCCTCGAACCCGGTTCCCCAGATTCCAAGTGAACAACCCTAGCCGTTAGGCCAACTCCTCTCCTCTCTTGATGTGTTATGGTAACATTAAAATCTTTGCTTCCATCACACTTCAGAATTGTGAAATGTTCTTTACGTATGCTTTCCTGAGTGCTGATATGTTTTTGAAATATTTGTACAGTTCATTTACAGCTATTTAAATGTTGTTGTGTGCTAGAAGAAAACTGACATCCTGCAACCGTTCCTTCTACACTCTCTGTACCCCAGCAAGCTTGTCAGATGGTGCTCTTTATAAAACCCTCTTTGTTTATTTCTGGGGTGCTGCAGCACCCCTGCACTTCTACTTCCAGACCATATGCTTATCTGCAGACAGACAGACATGTTTCCGTTACAAGATGAGGGTTAAGTAGCTCAGATCTGCTGTTGTTAAACAAGTCGTCGTATTCCTGTGTGTTATAGTGTCTGATTTCATCTCTTTAATTAAATATGTACAGCTTTAATCAAAGGATGCGTAAGGGAGTAGAACTAACAGAGGTGTTGTGCTAACTAATAGATTTATTGGTTGTCATAAATGAAACATTGATACTCCAACACTTTTAAGTAATGTCATTCTTTGAAAATGTCTGTGCCTTCTGCCCCTAAAACATTATGAAAGATCTCTGATTTTGGAAGAGAACTAGTTGTTTTGCAGTGATCGTTTGGTGTTTTGTGGGAGACAGAATGTATGTCAGTTTATTTTTCAGGTTTCTTAGAAACTTGTAATTATGCCAATTCTTTTGATTTATTAATTAAACTTGTTGTTTTTAAAAATGATACTATTATTCAATAAACCCATAAGGGTATTAACTTGGACTAAGTCTAAAAGACTCAGATAGTCCCGTTGCTGCCTAATGACTCATTTGTTTCTTAAATAAAGGATCAACACCTGCTACACATTTACTGTCTTTGCCAGAAGTATTGAACTCCTATCAAGACACCAGTTTTCATCAAACAAGCCCCATTGATCTGATGTCAGCCAATCGCTCTATTTCACATCAGTGCTCAGCACCAGAGTGGCAGACTCCCGATATAGAAGCAATCAACGGGCAGTGTGCCCAAGAGAGATGTCTGGAGATTAGAAATGTTTATGAGCCATACTTCGCAAAGTTTAGCATGATCTTTGGAAATTCCAAGAATTCAAAAAGTATTCTAAGGTCTTACTTCATCTCAGGAAAGAAGAGAATGAGCAGAAGAGGCTTGGGAGTAGACCCAAATGAGAGAAAAGGCAAAATGTGAAACGGGTTTAGAAGTTGATATATACAGAGAGAGGTTAGGAAGAGTATGGGCCCGATTCACAGAACTAACTTAGAACAAAATCCTAAACTTACTACCATTTTGGTATTCACAGAAGGCACTTACTCATTTCGGTATTCACAGAAGTTAAGAGTCCTAACTTTAGGACTCCTAAATGCATTCTGTGAATACCGAAAGTATTAAAGTTAGGAGTCCTAACTTTTCTACTCCTAAACTGAGAAAAATCCTAACTTTAAGACTTTCGGTATTCACAGAAGGCATTTCGGAGTCCTAAAGTTAGGACTCCTAACTTCTGTGAATACCAAAATGAGTAAGTGCCTTCTGTGAATACCAAAATGGTAGTAAGTTTAGGATTTTGTCTTAAGTTAGTTCTGTGAATCGGCCCAAAGTCTCAGAAACATTTGCAAAACACTTTCACCCATTGGCTGATGTCATCAGTGATCTCATCAGTGATATCATTTGAGATGTTATCAGTGATGTCATGAGTGATGTCACTGAATTTGTCATAAGTGATGTAATAAGTGAGGTTATAAGCAGTGCATTGTGGGGGCATACGTTATAGTTAGCTCAGGTAACTATAACTGCTGAATTTCAATGGTTTTGTACAAGTAAAATCTGAGCCTAACTAGAACGTCCCTGCAACCTTTGTTTTTTTCAGTGGATTTCTAAGGTTTTAAAAAAAATTCTATTTCCTAACTATAATGTCCCTGTAAACCTTTCGTTTTTTTCAGCACATTTTGACGTTTAAAAAAAACTATTGAATGCAAACTGTAACCTGTCACCTTTAAAAGTGGGTGTGTGAGTGACTGTGTGGGTCTGTGAGTGGGTCTGTGAGTGCCTCTGTGTGTGTGAGTGGGTGTGTGAGTGTCTGAGTGGGTCTGCAAGTGGGTATGTGAGTACCTCTGTGAGTTTGTGAGTGGGTGTATGAGTGCCTGTGTGCGTCTCTAAGTGTGTCTGTGAGTGCATGTGTTGTTTTGTGAATGGGCCTGTGTGAGTGTCCGAGTGGGTCTGTGATTGCCTGTGTGGGTCTGTGAGTGGGTATGTGAGGGCCTTTGTCTGTCTGTGAATGGGTGTGAGAGTGGTGATATGCATATTGAACATTTGCATACTTAGGTTATTAGCAAGAACCATGGACTCTGCTTTCACTAGGAGACAACAAGAAAGAAACTACTCATCACAGTCACTACACATCAAATGGTGATCCAATAGATCAATGATTAATTCACTTCCTTAAGCATTTCATATCGATTTTTCATCATGGATTATGAGAGGAAACACACCTGCTTTGCCTTGCCAAGCCAAGAAGTTAGGATCTTTTGTGCGTTACTGAAGTGGAGCTTCTATAGGGCACCTGTTATGTTTATATTTGTAGGTGACTCTCACTGAGGTGTAATTTCTGTGAAATCAGCACCAGGGCCAGTATCGAACCTCATTTTTTCCAAGAGTCCCCAGTTTTTCCAAAACGTCCACCCAACTGGATTACCTTCATTTGTTTAATTAGTAAGTGCTACCTCATTGGTCCATGTCTTCTGCATATTCTACACTGCAGCTGCGTCAAGGGTCATGATGTGTTCATGCATTTTCGACAATGTGATTGTTCCTCGAGCGTCTTTATCCACAAATCTGTGATAAAGTGAATCCTTGTCAAGAGGAGACAACGAGACTACAAAGAGGTATTTCCCCTTAACTAAATGAAGTAAGTGCTTCTTTGTTTGGTGGAGATGTCCGCATATTCCTCTGCTTTACCATGCCCCGGGCACTAGCTTCCTATGGCTAAATTGAAAAACAAGCAGGGGGTGTCACGTGGACCCCAGGACAACGGGCACCACCACCTCCCCGGAGCTTGTTAAAAAAATAATACTGGGAGAGGAGTTGCATGAACCCCTTCCCTGGGCCCGTCCATGTCTCCCTGGGTGCCTTGGAGCCAACCCAGGAAACCTGGTGCACTATGGGACTGCGGGTGGAGCTTCAAGGCCCCTGTAGTCCTAGCTAACTCCCCATCTTCCATGGGAGCCATCATTGCTCTCTCATACAGGGAGCTGCTAGAAATGCAGCTCCCTGCATGCCGGAGCAATAGTTTAATCTTTTTCCCTGCCTGCATGACTGCAGGCAGGGAAATAGATGAAAACTCTGCTCCCAGCAAGCGGGAGAAACTTGACAGCTCCTACTTTCTGGGAGCAGAATTTGTGTTTGCTGTCAAGCGAAAGCTAACTGCCATATTCGGGGGGTGGGCACCCCTGAACACAGCAGGAGCCGGCCCTGGCAGTCCCAAGGGCCATTAATGGCTCCGGGGGCCCCCTTCTCTAGAATGCATGAGCTAGCCCCAAGGTGGTGGTAGTCCTCGGGGCCCAGGGGGGTCAGCCCAGTCCCCCCATTAATTTTTATTTAGCCCAGGAAGGTGGTAGTCCCTGGGGAATACTAAAGCCCCTGGAGAGGGGTTGGCACGCCCCTTCACTATTTTTCATAAGCCTCGGGGAGGTGGTGGTCCCTGGGGCTAAATAAGCCCAATAGAGGGGCTGTCCGCATGCCCCCCCTCCCTAATTTAAATAAAGACCTGGGGAGTTGGTGGTCCCTAGGGGCTAAAACAAACCCTAGGAGAAGGCCCCGGGCACATCCCTCCTTTTAAAAAACAATATTGCTGCATGCCGCAGAGATCTGGTCCACCCCGGGGCTTTTTTGAAAATGGTGCTTGTTTTTTTAAAAACTTTGCCACTGATTAGTATCTCCTTCACAATTCCATGGGAAGTTTTTTTTTTAAAAGCTTTTTTGCCCTGGCGAGGTCCACGGGGAACCCAGGACCAGGGCCAGGGTATTCCTACCCTGGCCCCTGTTCTTTTTTAAACATTTTTGGGGGACCCAGTTGAAGCCAAGTCCCAAGATGACTGCCAACTACTCCTGGTTGAAGTGTTGGCAGTCGATCAGATTTTAGCAAGGGGACTATCGGATTCTCGGAGGATCTACATCCCTATATATACAAATTTCGCTTCCTTTAATTACTCAAAAACGACTAAACAGATTTACACCAAATAACAAAAAGGGAGCTTTCTGGACCAAGAGCTAGCTTTCTGCCAAATTTGGTGTCATTCCGTCCAGCAGTCTAAGCTGTAGTCGTGTTCAAAATCCCTATTGGAATTAATGTGGGAAAAACACACTTTTTTTTACCCCCCTTTTTATCAGCCCGCACATGCAGGGTCGCCCTGAATCTTTCCATGCACAACAAGACAACTACATATACATATATATTGATTGATTATAGTTGACTCACATATATATATATATATATTTACTGGAAATTTTTTTTTACAGATATATATATATTCACTTAAAAAACCATAGGTTTCACACATGTTATACTTAGCTGGACATTTCACTCGTAAAAAACCAATGAAATTCCCCCGTTATAGTTAGTGCAGGCAACTATAACTCACGCGACCGTAATCCTCTGCTGATGACGTCAGATATTACATCACTGTATTTAGACACTTATTTACCCATGTCTTCTTCCATTAATCTTTAGCTATACATATATTACAAATATTTATTTTTCAGAAAGACACATATGTCATCAGTGATGTAATATCTGTTGGCCGCCGCGTCTAACCAGCATTTTTCAAGTTTCTACAACGAAGTTACAGCGGTGGCCCCTGAACGCAGCCTGATTAAACACCCGCAGCGAAAGGAGGAAGTGGCGTGCACTGTATATCGGCACGACAACGGTTCCTGTCTGCGGTGAGTGAGACGGCTTACTGCGTCGGTGGGGAGGACTATACGGCATCAGCGGGATTCCCCCAACACATGGGCATATCTCCGCTATCAAGTTTTCATACAAAAATCAACTGAGTGTGCACTAATTATGTCAGCCGAGGCACTTCGTGACAGGGAGGCAGCCGCAGATGCTCTGTTTTCCAATCTTCCAACTGTTATTAACAAAGGGGTATCGGCATCGACAATACACGACAGCACTGCCATCACGCATGAAAGTCAAATTAAAAATCTACTCAAACGCTTGGAAAAATGCATGCGCTCCGAAGTCACAAAATGGTGGGAGCACAAATCATTGTCCAAGTAGATTGAGGATGGGCGAGTACCGAGGGGGCTACGCATCTTACTAGCCCCAAGCTATGAAAACCCTAATCCGGAAATGTTGAAGGAATGGGGACAAAGTAATCTAGCAGCATCAACCAATTTCGTAAAAACTCTAGTGAAATATGCGGAAGTTGATAGATTGGCTCGGGTCAAGCAGATTGACTAAATAAATGAAATGCTTTGCAAATTTGAACCAAATGAATCTATCACCAAATCCAAAAAAGAAATACAGGAACGGTTGGTGAAACAAGAGGACAAGATCAAAGCATGCAAAGTATATAAATTCGCTCGAGACAAGGAGGACTATAAGCAGGGACGTATCTATACTTTCGCGCGCAAATTTGACAATATTAAAAAATCCAAATCAAACCAATCAACAACCGCCGTGTCCGCTCACAAGGAGGCAATGGCAAGTGCTAACATTCAATCTGCCACTGCGGACAGGGATATTGATTCCATAATTAGCATGACGTCTTCGGATGAAGGCAGTACCAGTAGCCTAGTACCAGATGACAGGTCCAAAATATTGGACCTGGGTGAGGAAATAGATTTTTTAGTGTACGGCCGTTTGCAAACTCTGAGACCACGCAATCAAAAGAAAAAAGAGCAAGAATTAACAAAAGACGGAGAGAACGCCGCAAAAAGCGCAAATTCCTACCGAAAAACAAAAAGGCAATACTGGCACAAAAATCAATAAAAGACAATACCATAGTAAATCTTTCATCCATCACTCTTTCCGAGGCGGAAAAACAGCTCCTCAGTCTCGGATTGTCTTTTTGTCCAGTCAGTGATTTTAACTACACACGCACACGTGTAGATGTCTTTTGTTACATTCGCAAACTGAAATTACAAAAAATTTTCAGTATCAAAGAAGGTCTCAAAGAACGAGAACAAAATACGAGCAAACAGCCCAACACGGAATTAACAGCAGCAGATGCAAGATTATTTCTTACTATGCATCAACTTCAACATGATATGGTTGAACCCGGGGAGGCCTCATCAACGCAACAAGAACTCAATGCTGCTACAATTTTACAAACAGGAGCACAAACCACCCCTTTCAAGCCAAAGTCCACTTTCATGCCTAATATGCCAAGGGACGCTATAGATACCTTCCATGATGTGATTGTGGAGGATCTAAAAAAACTGCACTACTAAATCAAACACAGGAGACGAAACAAAAGTGAACATGAAAAAGAATATACAGCATTAATCAAACGACTGAGTAATGACCATCATATTATTGTCACCACTTCTGATAAGGGGGGCAATATCGTCATTTGGCCTCAGGAGGAATATATTGCAGAGGCACACAAACAGCTCAGTGATCCCCTATGCTATGCTAAGACTACACACAGGGAATATAATGCAGCTAAAGACAATATTAAAAAAATTCTTTTCAAATGGAAGAGAGAAGGAATGATATCGGCTGAAGAATTCCAGTTCCTACATGTTGAAAGTCCTGTGTTACCGAAGTTGTATTTAATCCCTAAAGTGCACAAAAAGACATCACCTGTCCCTGGACGGCCCATCATATCGGCCATACAAGGAGTTGCAGAACATATTACCCAATATATTGATTATTTTTTACGGACATAGTTACTGGTTTGCCTACTTATATCAAAGACACTGGGGACTTTTTGAAAAAGATTAAAAACTTAGTTTGGACTCCGGATTTGATATTTATTACCTTGGATATTGAATCCCTTTATACCAGTATAGAACACCATATGGGATTAAAGGCATTGGAGTATTTTCTAAGCAGGAGACCAATACAATGTTATGGTCATACCAAAATGCTTATAGAATTAGTGACCTGGTGTCTTGACAATAACTATTTTTGATTTGGCAAAGACTTGTACCTACAAAAGAGGGGTGTTGCGATGGGGGCCTGCTTTTCTCCCAGCTACGCGTGTCTTCACGTGGGCTGGTGGGAGGAGCAGGTCCTCAAGCACACACATAGTTCTGTTTATCATGATCATGGTCTCACATGGATGCGTTATATTGATGACGTTTTTATTGTATGGAAAGGGGACCAACAAAGTGCAATTGAATTTGTCAAAAATATAAATATCAATCATGAAAATTTAAAATTTACGTCTAATATCAATACACAACAAGTAGATTTTTTAGATGTTAAAATGTACATACATGAAGGGCAAATAGCCACTACTTTGCACAGAAAAAGCACTGCTGGGAATTCTACTCTACACGCCAGCAGTGCTCACCCGAGACATGTCATCAATAACATCCCATATGGAGAGCTTCTAAGACTTAAACGTATCTGCAGCACGGAGGTGGATTTGGCATTTTGCACTACACAGGCACTAAATAGGTTTAAAGCCAGAGGTTACAAAGATGCCATTCTAAAACAGGCAATGACAAAAATAAAAAATAAACCTAGAGAGGCATTACTTGACACTAATCCCTCATTCACACAAGCAATAGACTCAGAAGCTAAGGGTATGGATGGTACTCCTAGATTTGTGACTACTTTTAATCGCCAAGAAAGGAAAATTAGATCCATCTTGACACAAAGCTGGCCAATACTTTTGACTGATGGGGTTTTGGCCCCCAGATTACCTACAGTTCCAACCATCACCTATAGAAAAGGACCTTCTATGAGAGCTCAAATTACGAAAAGCTTTCCGGAATTAAGCAAAGACTATGTGGTTGCAGCCCCGGCCGGGGTTTGTCAAATGTTCCAGCTGCAGGGCCTGTAAGTTTGGAACAAATACCACGCAATATGCTACACCCTTCAGCCCTGACATGATTAAAATCAGGGGTACTTACAACTGCAAGACAGAATATGCAGTCTACGTGCTGACATGCACCTGCGGCTTAAAATACGTTGGCAGTACCAAGCTGCAGGTGCATGTCAGAATTCTCCAGCATCTTCGAGCTATCGTTAACAACGACAGTTCATACCCTGTGGCTAGACATTTTAAAGCAGTCCACAATAATAACTTACAATGTCTAAGCTATTTCGTGATAGCAGCAATTCCAAAACTGCAGAGAGGTGGAGACAGGGACAAAATGCTAAGAAAGCTGGAGTCAAAATTGATTTTAGAATTGGACAGTAAGTTTCCCAATGGGTTGAACACTACGGAGGATTTGTATCATTTTTTATAAAATGATATTTATCTATTAATTACAGACGAGACACCAATGGTAGCATTTACACATGAAGCTGCTTCCCTGCGACATTGCCATTTTTTATTCTATTTTTATAATTCAGAATTGATACAATAGATATCAGTGTCACACTTTTGGGTAAAAATTTGTCTTTTTTTCGTTTTTTCATTCTTTCACGTTGATTCTATTCTAAAGCGATTTAGACATGGTCAATTAGGATATGGTCCAGTCATTTCATATTCAATATTTCTTATGTTGGTATCAACATTCATAAATAGGATTTCTTATTTTGAAGGCACACACAGGATTCAAGAGCATTCATGCCATATATTTTACATTAATTGTTTAAAAAAGGATCGTATTTGATAATGTGGAAAATTTTATTCATTGTTTGCGTTATTTGCACATATACTTTTCAAATTGATTATATAAAATGTACTTACATTACTATAGCAAAATTTGCACAGCGTAATTTGCACACATTGCAATATGCTCTATTTTGCACATATTTATTTGCATAGTTTGCACAATATCTTGCATTGTTTTTGCACATGTGTCTTAGGTTAATGAATGGCCTGCGCATTTGTTTACTTTACTAAGCGAGTATTTTAGAAAAGTATTTGCATTTATGCCCTGTATTTTTCTGCTATATATTTGTCTTGCTGACAGTCATGTGCATTACATTATCAGATCCTTACAATGATGTTTTGAAATAACTCGCTATATGAATTGAAGAAAGACTGAACCATCCTGTTATACAATACATTTAGGCACTTAGTAGTTTGTCTATGTCTATTACCCCACGTGGTGCACACAAAGCAGATTTTAAAAAATGGCGGAATAGGCACTGACTATCTGTGAGCAAGGGCAACCGCCCGAAACGTGTCAGATTTTGTGCATCTCTTTTAAATAAATAACATCTTCCCTAATTCCTGGGATTCATGGTGTCTCTGTTCACCGAGAAGGAGGTACAGCGTCATCGTGGTTGTTTTATATATATATATATATATATATATATATATATATATATATATATATATGATCAAGGCTGTATGTTTGGCAGCCGAAACGCGACATGTTGGACTTCTTGATGTGTGTATAAACTTTCATCACTTTCACACCAGATTTCGGAGTCTGTGCCCTTGTGTTGCGTCAGAGTGTTTGCCGTGGCACTGGGATTTCTTCGATATATATATATATATATATATATATATATATATATATATATATATATATATATCGCTTCAATACTCTTTCACCACATTTCCTGGATACTGGATATAAAGAGCACGGACCACAAAATCCTTTCAAAATACCGCTCAGTTTATTTCATGGTTACACAAACAGAAACGGCAGCCATTACGCGTTCCGTCCCTCCCTGGGGACTTGATCACATCATATATATATATATATATATATATATATATATATATATATATATATATATATATATATATATATATATATATATATATATATATATATATATATATATATATATATATAAAGAAGCAGAGAACTCTGGGTAGTTCTCAAGTTTAGGTGGAAAGCAGCTCCAGTATGGAGCACTCTCAACACCAGCGACACTCTAGATCTGCTCACCTCAAATGTCTGTTTTTCTATCAAAATCTTTAAGCATAGGATTAGCACAGTGCCATCCACGCCGAGATAGAAAAGGACAAAGTCTTTTGCCATTTGTACAGCAAAGTCTTTAAGCATAGGACTAGCACAGTGCTGTCCTTGCCGAGCTGTAAAATGACAAAAGCCAATTACCACTCCAGGCACAGTATTACAGCTTTGAGTTGGTAAAATACCAATCAAGCCAACCTGAAATGAGTAAAAGCAACCCCTGACACAGTGTTTCGCTCTAATTAGAGCTCTTCAGAGAGGTATAGCTTTGTCCAGACACAAGGGAGCACCTAGTATAAGTCAAAGAAATACCCTTTCAGGCATAGAGTGACAAATAAATTATGCAAAAAAGAAGCAGAGAACTCTGGGTAGTTCTCAAGTTTAGGTGGAAAGCAGCTCCTGTATGGAGCACTCTCAACACCAGCGACACTCTAGATCTGCTCACCTCAAATGTCTGTTTTTCTATCAAATTCTTTAAGCATAGGATTAGCACAGTGCCATCCACGCCGAGATAGAAAAGGACAAAGTCTTTTGCCATTTGTACAGCAAAGTCTTTAAGCATAGGACTAGCACAGTGCTGTCCTTGCCGAGCTGTAAAATGACAAAAGCCAATTACCACTCCAGGCACAGTATTACAGCTTTGAGTTGGTAAAATACCAATCAAGCCAACCTGAAATGAGTAAAAGCAACCCCTGACACAGTGTTTCGCTCTAATTAGAGCTCTTCAGAGAGGTATAGCTTTGTCCAGACACAAGGGAGCACCCAGTATAAGTCAAAGAAATACCCTTTCAGGCATAGAGTGACGAATAAATTATGCAAAAAAGAAGCAGAGAACTCTGGGTAGTTCTCAAGTTTAGGTGGAAAGCAGCTCCTGTATGGAGCACTCTCAACACCAGCGACACTCTAGATCTGCTCACCTCAAATGTCTGTTTTTCTATCAAAATCTTTAAGCATAGGATTAGCACAGTGCCATCCACGCCGAGATAGAAAAGGACAAAGTCTTTTGCCATTTGTACAGCAAAGTCTTTAAGCATAGGACTAGCACAGTGCTGTCCTTGCCGAGCTGTAAAATGACAAAAGCCAATTACCACTCCAGGCACAGTATTACAGCTTTGAGTTGGTAAAATACCAATCAAGCCAACCTGAAATGAGTAAAAGCAACCCCTGACACAGTGTTTCGCTCTAATTAGAGCTCTTCAGAGAGGTATAGCTTTGTCCAGACACAAGGGAGCACCCAGTATAAGTCAAAGAAATACCCTTTCAGGCATAGAGTGACGAATAAATTATGCAAAAAAGAAGCAGAGAACTCTGGGTAGTTCTCAAGTTTAGGTGGAAAGCAGCTCCTGTATGGAGCACTCTCAACACCAGCGACACTCTAGATCTGCTCACCTCAAAGTCTGTTTTTCTATCAAAATCTTTAAGCATAGGATTAGCACAGTGCCATCCACGCCGAGATAGAAAAGGACAAAGTCTTTTGCCATTTGTACAGCAAAGTCTTTAAGCATAGGACTAGCACAGTGCTGTCCTTGCCGAGCTGTAAAATGACAAAAGCCAATTACCACTCCAGGCACAGTATTACAGCTTTGAGTTGGTAAAATACCAATCAAGCCAACCTGAAATGAGTAAAAGCAACCCCTGACACAGTGTTTCGCTCTAATTAGAGCTCTTCAGAGAGGTATAGCTTTGTCCAGACACAAGGGAGCACCCAGTATAAGTCAAAGAAATACCCTTTCAGGCATAGAGTGACGAATAAATTATGCAAAAAAGAAGCAGAGAACTCTGGGTAGTTCTCAAGTTTAGGTGGAAAGCAGCTCCTGTATGGAGCACTCTCAACACCAGCGACACTCTAGATCTGCTCACCTCAAATGTCTGTTTTTCTATCAAAATCTTTAAGCATAGGATTAGCAAAGCTATATATAAAATAAAACCAATCATTTTAAAATTAAAACAACAACATTAGAGAAAGATTTACTATTTCCATTAGAACATAAGCAACAGCGGGGGAAGTGTTAAACTTAGGCGGTGTGAGATTTTCTATTCCAATTTTTAAACTTTTAAAAAAACATTTAAATACATTACAACATGAAAATATTTCAACACATCTAAAATGGAAAATATATTCATTATCAATACAAAATAAATGCAATGAAAAAACGAATTTCGTATTACACAATGAATTTAAAAATATAAAACTAAGTAAACCTAGTTAAATTAAGAACACTTACCTCCCTGCCACCCAAAAAACCCACGACAAACATTTTTTTTTCAATAAGTTGAAAATAAAACATTCATCATATTAAACTAATTATTAAACAAAACAAATAAAAATAAAACAAATACTAAGGTGCCGATTACGATCCGGTAAAAACCGGGTACGAACCGTCGGTCGGAGCGTATTCTCCGTCCGACTCGTACCCGGTTGTAAAACATTACAAACATGGAATTACGATTCGCACGGAAACACCATTTCCGTACGAATCGTAAAAAACACCGACCGACGACAATATGCATACGAATGTGATCCGGGAATGCTGCGACGTGACGTCGGGACGCTTCTAGGCAGCGTTTCACGACCCAGGAAGTACGATTCGAACCGACAGCAGTCCGGACGGCAATATTTTCACGGCACCCAAAAAGTGCCGCAAATGCAAAGTACGGCGCGAAACGACCAGAGTAGGTGGCCCGGTAAGCGCCGTACCCCCCCCAGCCCCCGCATGTACGCGCCGTACCCCCCCCAGCCCCCACATGTACGCGCCGTACCCCCCCAGCCCCCGCATGTACGTGTCGAACCCCCGTGTATGTACACCCGAGTACGTGTCGAACCCCCCCGTGTATGTACACCCGAGTACGTGTCGAACCCCCCCGTGTATGTACACCCGAGTACGTTCGAGTCGTACCCCCACCCGTGTATGTACGGTGCGTACCCCAGCGCGTACGACTCGAACGTACTCGGGTGTACATACACGGGGGGTTCGACACGTACTCGGGTGTACATACACGGGGGGTTCGACACGTACATGCGGGGGCTGGGGGGGGTTCGACACGTACATGCAGGGGCTGGGGGGGGGTACGGCGCGTACATGCGGGGGCTGGGGGGGTACGGCACGTACCGGGCACCTGTTTGGACGTCTCCATGGTTGTTATAGGAGTTCGGTGCGGACGGTCTTTTCACCATACGGTTGTACATTCGGACGCCCGGGACGGATCGTGATTCCCCGGTCGGACTTCGCTTTTCACGTTTGTACGGTAAATCGTACGAGGACGTGTCGGACACTTTTTCCGACCCGAGGACGTGTGGGGAATTATTCCCAATGCGATTCGTATGGTCTTTTTCCCATGCGAATCGTGATTGCCAGTTCGTACGGCACTTGTACGATTCGTACGGTAAAAAGACCGGATACGAGTCGCACGGGGAATTTTTTTACCGGATCGTGATCGGCACCTAAATGTAAAACTCTTATTTAAAACTGTATTATTGAGCACACTTACCAAAGAATCACGTTTATGTTTAGGATTTATAGAGCACAAGGCTGCCCCTGCTGGGTGTCCCAGCACTAAAAAGACCTTACAGGAGTGTGGAATAAGAAATGATGCACAGGAAACTGGATAGAACAGCTACATTTTCGATTCCTTCCTAAAGATCACTTCAGTAGGATATAAGCACAGGTGAAACAGCAGTCTCTTCCAAAATGTAGGTGCCGCGTATCTGAAGGAGCGGCATCCCTGTCTGCCTTTTTTAAATCTAGAGACAAAGGCCAGCATTAGGTAAGCTGATTGGAGAGCCATAGAGGCAGTATATGGCTGAATCAGGTGCTGAAGGTAGTGGAGGCCTGTGAAAGCAGCATGCAGTTAAAGTTTTCATTTAATGGTCTGTGGTTAGATTATGGTCTAGTGTTGCCCAGATTTTTACTTCAGTTTTGGAAGATGGAAAAGGACACACAGTGTCTCATTCCCATCAAGTGGACCAGAGATTAGGCTGGATCACTACCACCAACACTTCAGTCTTTCCATAATTTAATTTCAAACAATTAAGGCCCATCCAGTCGGCCACAGCAATTAGACAGGTTCTAAATTGGGAGAGATTATTTCCTTAATTTGTATGTGTGAGATTATGAGCTGAGTTTTATCAGCACAAGTGAGCAATGTAAAACCGAAACATTGTATACTGTCTGCCAGAGCGCGTACATAGACATTAAAACGAGTGGGGCTTAAGGAGGAGATCTGAGGGACTTTTTGCAATGAAAAAGATTTAACAGAAACTTAAAAGGAGAGATGTTCCAGAAAGGAAGCAAACCATACCAGGGCGTCTGTACAAACTGCCCAGTCAAGTGGTCTCATGGAAGTGAGTTTTGACTTCAAAGGTAGTGCTCATATGCAGTAGAATTATCGACGTGGAGCCCCCATTAATATCACCTACTCAGTAACTGTTAAAAGGGAAGTTTAAAATACTATGAAAGGGATGGAAGCTCAATTATGATGATTAGGCAGTTTATGGGTTTCTAAATAGATGGAAAGTTGACGATTAATATGCTTTTCCAGAGCCCTAGCAGGAAGAGAAAGCAGATAGACAGAATAGTACTTTTGGGTTTGGTTGGATCAAGATAAGGCTTTCTAAGTAGTGGAATACCCACAGCATGTTTCCATGATTGAGGAACTAATCATATTAATGATTAATTAGACAACAATATATAGTTAACAGAACAATAAATCCATGAAATAATTTATATAATAACTTGCCAATTGATATTGAATTTAACATAAAATTATTAAAAGTTTAAAAAACTTTAATATGTGTTTCCAATAACATCCTATCCTAAACCCCTACAAACACAACAAACTGTTACTAAATTAAAAATTACTAATTGCATGTAAAAAAATGTCAATGAAGGAAGCAAACACAAGGAGATGATGGACGGAGCGCTGAAACTTTTCAGACACTCACCCCCAGTCACAGATCTGGGTTGAATCCATCATCATTCTGTAGCTCACTTCGCCACCTCTGTACAGACCCAGCTATATGCAAATCAGTCTTGACCCTGAGCCTCATGGGAACACTCCAGCCCGAACTTGAATGGAGTGGCAAAGTGAGCAATCCCACATTATACATTACAAACTAACACTAAAATTATTAAAATAACAATCAGTTAATTAATTTATGTAACGAATCATGAATTAATTATTGAATTTAAATAAACAAATATATACAAATAAAAAATAATAATAATTTATGTTTTCAATACCTTTCCATCATATTTCCCTGTACACCCAACAACCTGCTGCTAAATTCAAAATTACAAGTGTACTTTTTCAGAAATTAATTTACACATTAAAAATCACACACTAATAAAATAAATAAAATAACAATTCATCAATTAATTATTTACATAATGAATTACCAATTGATTAGTTAATCGATATACAAAAATTAATAAAAAATAATTATTTATGTTTAAGATACATTCCTAGCCTACTCCCCTACAAACCCAGCAACCCAATACTAAAATAACTAAGCAATTGTAAAAAATATTCAATTACACATTCGAAATGACTAACTGTAAAAATATCAAAAACTATGTTCAACTGAATATTAAAACCTAAAATAAGAAAAGTATGCTAACTACTTGTATCACAATATATTTTTTCACAATATTTTGGTAACTCACCAGCAAACTCTGCCAGTGCAGTCGGTTCCTAGACATTCTGTTGGCTCATCATAAAGCAACTCAGAAACTGCACTATGAATTGAAGCAGACATTCTCATTGTCCATGCATTTGTAGATGATTACAAGTGGACTTAATATTCATGGTACCCTTTCTTTGCATCAGTTCATTGCAGAAGAAAGTAAATGCCCAGTCTTGACGAAACAGTCAGCTGATATCACCAACGCTGCATACCTGTTAGATGGGGTAGTTTCACAATGAAATCCATTTAAATCATAGTCCATGGCTGAGTCTGAGTGAAGAGAGGTCAAAACAATCCTGTTATAGATGTATGGAAATTCTTAGCTTCTGCACAAGTAGTACATTTGTGTATGTGTTCTTGTAACTATCTAAGCATGAGATGCCGGAAAATGTATAATATAATTAACTATCTTTGATCGCACCTAGGAAAATACTACTCATCTTTCTTATTTGAAATATTTATTACCATGTTCAGAAAACAAAAAGGAAAATAAATGTCTTGAAGGAGAAAAAGAAAGTAGCATCTGCACATATTTGTATATGTTTAAGGGGTGGGCTTGGTATTATCTTATGTTAGAAAAATACATATATTACTAATTTATATATCCACTTACATAACAACATCTAGATTATTATTTATTTTAATTTGGAAAGATTTAGAATAATTGCATACTCTGTGAATCCTAAATAAAATCTAAAGAAAAAAGAATACAAAATGGCTAGGAGGATGGCAAGAAAGAAAGAAAGAAAGAAGAGAAAGGGGAAACAGAAAGGGAGAATGAGGTTTGGAAGAAAAGAACAGAAATGGGTACAGTAAAGGAAAGAGGGAGATAAACTGGAGATCAAATGGGCAAAGAAAACAAAGTAATGGAGAGAGATTAGAGAATAAAAGAAAGAGGTGAGGGTTATGGAAAAACTAGAGATAAGAGCATTGAAAGTAGAAGAAAAGAGGTAGAGGACAGTGAAAAATTCAGAGGGGCATCCAAAGAACATGAGAGGGTACAAAGGGGTAGGAGGCAAAAGTAGAACAAGATCAAAGGGAAAAGAAATAGTGGGGAAGTAAAGAGTGGTAGGTGCCAAAGAAAGAAAGAGACAAAGGGAAGAAGGGAAAG
This sequence comes from Triturus cristatus, assembly GCF_964204655.1. NCBI lineage: Eukaryota > Metazoa > Chordata > Amphibia > Caudata > Salamandridae > Triturus > Triturus cristatus. The sequence continues at coordinate 49,159,567 of NC_140589.1, forward strand.
TGGAGAAGACTTAACTTACTAAGTGGAGTAGAAAAAAAAAGGCTGAAAGGAAGCTTCTGGGCTCTCATTTACTGGTCTATTATAATGTCAGGTGGATCGCCACCGGCCGCATGGCGGTGGCGATCCACCCAACATTATCTCCCGCCCGCCTCCCATTTCCCCCCGCCATATTATGATGGCGGGGGGTACCACGGCAGACGGTCTTTCCGTCTGTCGCTTTTCTGCCCGGTCGACGAGTCGACCGGGCGGAAAAGGGTTGAATATGGTGGCGGTGTCTGCAAGACACCGCCATCCATATTACTATGCAGGCGGGAAGCTGGCTTTCCGTGGCGGCGTTGTTCGCAGTTGGGGGCCCGTTGCAGGCCCCCAGGATGTTGGGGGGTGCACATGGGGGGTACCTATGGTACCCCCCTGCATTTGCATGCACAACGTGGCAGGCACCGCGCGGTGCCTGCCACAATGTGCAGCCACAGCATTGTGGAGGGCGGTGCTGTGTGCACCGCCCACCACAATGATGTGGATGGGGATGCCAATGTGGCGATGGCATCCTAATTGCCGGTGCGGGACCGCCGCACCACTGGGGGCCGGTCCCAGCACCGCTAGGGTGGGCCATCCTAATGGGGCCCTAAGTGTCAAAACCCCATTCAGAGTGCCACAGGGCAAGCAAGGGTTACTGACCTCAACTGTTTGAGTTGAGGTCTTTTACGCCTAATTTGCCGTGCGGACCTATTATAGATCCTGAGCCACTGTGCCAAGTACTCTTTCAGCACTTAAAATCTCAGTAGTAGAAGGGATCGGTGAGTCCAAGCCTTCTTGAGTGGGAGGTGGACACAGAGTGGTTGATGAACACGAGCTCACCACTCAAAATATGCGCAGCAGCAATAAATGATTGTTCAGTCAAATACTTACTTTTATGAAAAAAATTATATTTATATATGACAACGAAGTGAAATAAGACTTTCACATACAATACACAAAGTCCCCTGAAGTCAGGGCTCTAATGTTTCATGGGCAGGACCCTGAGTCCCACTCTCGTCATGCTAGCGGTAGTGGTTATTCCCCATTCACTATAAGCAACATGCAGGGTGCCCCACTATTATATCGAGTTTCAGGAGACCCACTCTGACTCTTAACTAAAGTCAAATGCTTTCCAGTGCTGAAGCGCTATGTGGCCCGATATCAGTCTTACCCGTACTAGCAGGATCCAAGCGACCGGAGTATCTAAGCTTGTCCCCCTTCCCAGGTTCTGAAGCTGCATCAGCTGTCTCTGGTAAGTCTTTCACATGCAGCCCTGGGGGCTGAGGATTGCTGTCCTTGAGTTTCTCACAAGTGGTCCTGCAGAGGCTGGGGATTCTTGATGCTCCTCTGATGCTGGGTAAGTTCTTTGGTCTCTCCCAAAGGTAGGGGAGGGTGAAATTTTTCAGGTACTGGACCTTAGTCATGTCTCAGGCCCTCTAGAGTCACTACGGTGGCCCTGGTCCTTTGTCGACAGTCACGACCACACCACGCTTCCTGATTGGTCCCAGTGGCCTGCTCTGGCATGCAGGGTCACCGTTTCTCCTCTGCACATGTGCTCCGGCATGATCAGAAGCAGCAGTCTTGTTACCACACATAGACTACAGCCCGATCAGTACATCAGCAATATTCAGGGTGGCCCCACTTGTCATACAGGGTCACCGACTTGTTACTGCAGACTGGCTACAGACTGATCGTCATGGCAGCAATCTTCACGGCGGCTCCCACCTGGCATACGGGGCCTCTGACTTGTTAATGCAAATGGGTTACAGCCCAATTGGCACATCAGCAATCTTCACAATGGCCCTAACCTGCATTTGAGGTCGCTGATTTAGCACTGCACATGGGCGAAGACCCATTTGGTGCAGAAATGATCACGGCTCACTTCATTGAAGCCCTCCTCTGCCATACGGGAGCCACCGGCTTTTCCCTGCACAAGGGTAATGGCCCGATAGGTGCAGCTGTCATCTCCTCACACCTAGATACAGGAATCCAATCGCCAGGATTCCCCCATCCTGCCTTCCCTGCTGTGGCTCCAGACTAACTACAGGTTGTATGCAGCCCTTTGTGTGAAGGCAAGACACAGCGGGCCCGATTCACAGAACTAACTTAAGACAAAATCCTAAACTTACTACCATTTTGGTATTCACAGAAAGCACTTACTCCTTTTCGTATTCACAGAAGGCACTTACACATTTCGGTATTCACAGAAGTTAGGAGTCCTAACTTTAGTTCTCCTAAATGCCTTCTGTGAATACCGAAAGTCTTAAAATTAGGATTTTTTTCAGTTTAGTAGTAGTATAGTTAGGACTCCTAACTTTAGGACTCCTAAATTCTTCCTGTGAATACCGAAAGTCTTAAAATTAGGATTTTTCTCAATTTAGTAGTAGTAAAGTTAGGACTCCTAACTTTAGGACTCCAAAATGCCTTCTGTGAATACCGAAAGCCTTAAAATTAGGATTTTTGTCAGTTTATTCATAGCATAGTTAGGACTCCTAACTTTAGGACTCCTAAATGCCTTCTTTGAATACCGAAAGTCTTAAAATTAGGATTTTGCTCAATTTAGTAGTAGTAAAGTTAGGACTCCTCACTTTAGTATGCCTAAATGCCTTCTGTGAACACCGAAAGCCTTAAAATTAGGATTTTTCTCAGTTTAGTAGTAGTAAAGTTAGGAGTCCTAACTTTAGGACTCCTAAACTGAGAAAAATCCAAATTTTAAGACTTTCGGTATTCACAGAAGGCATTTAGGAGTCCTAAAGTTAGGACTCCTAACTTCTGTGAATACCGAAGTGAGTAAGTGTCTTCTGTGAATACCAAAATGAGTAAGTGCCTTCTGTGAATACGAAAATGGTAGTAAGTTTAGGATTTTGTCTTAAATTAGTTCTGTGAATCGGGCCCAGCCTATCCAGGTGTAAGTGGGGTTAGGCCCAGCTCTGCTCCCCATCTGGTTAGTAATGGCCCATCCAGGCACACCTAAGCTCTCTATTGTGTGTGGCTGTCTAGGAGGAATATACAAAGTCCAACTGTCAGCTACACTCAGTCATGTGACTCAGAGGAAGGCTACAGGCACCAAATGATTAAGGTACAAAAATGCCAACTTTCCAAAAGTAGTATTTTAAAATTTGTAACTTAAAATCCAACTTTACCATAAGAGAGGATTTCTCATTCCAATTCCAAAGATACCAAACATGAACTGGTTAACTGTTTCCATTTGGAAATTACAGATTATTAAATATAATAAGGTAACTCCAATGTTATCCTATGGGAAAGGTAGGCCATGCAGTAGTGAAAAATAACTTTATAATTATTTCATCATGAGGACATTTAAAAATTAAATGTACATGTCTAACTTTATAAATACACGTCACGTTTCCCTCTGGTTTGTCCAGGGTCTACTCTAGGGTGAACTATATGTATTATAAAAGAGAGTTTGGGCCCAGTAAAAGGTTTATTTCGCCAAGTCGAAATGGCAGTTTAAACCTTAACACACAGGCTGCAATGGCAGGCCTGAGACGTGCTAAAGTGGGTAGCACAATAAGTGCTGATGGTCTACAAGCAGCATTTAATTTACAGGCTCTGGGTACATGTAGGACCACATTTTACTAGGAACTTACAAGTAAATAAAATATGCCTGATTGGGGATAAGCCAAAGTTACCATGTATTAAGGAGGGAGCACATGCACTTTGACACTGGTCAGCAGTAGTAAAATGCGCACAGCCCTAAGGCCAGCAAAACAAGAACAGCAAAAATGAAGAAGGAAGGCAAAACATTTGGGAGAAGGCCACCCTAAGGCTGAGAGTGTAGCATCATGTCAGCCCCATCTCCTTCCTAAGATGTACCCAGGCACCTTCACATTGGCCTCTCTGTGAATCAAAGAGCACATTTTGAAGTGCCTGTCACTCCCTTACTCTGGTGTGTCCCACCCAACTTACAGGAATGCAGCAACCTACAAATCTGTCTGGGGGTTTCCTCTACCTCCTCTCCTCAAGTGTCTCCCTTCAACCCTGGGCCTTCCACATGGGAATCCAGAGCCCTACATGTATTGTACCATATTACATACAAGTCCATTACCATGGAGAGATATTTCCGCCCCAACACTCACTTGCTGGCTTCTTAGCTCGCTGTAGCTGATTTGTGTTTTTTCCACATGAAGAGTGTTTCAGAAGAGTCTCTCCTGCTTGTTTTATATGGATTGGTTGATGCCAAAGAGATGGCGCTTGGCTTCACTGAGCCTGTAATAGTATCTGGGTTTATTCAGTAGAAACTGGCCTTTCTCAGAGTCGTGCATCTCTCAGGAGATATCTCAGAGCAGCACCTTTGTGGATACCCCGGGGCCTGACGTGAGGACAGCCCTTGAAGAGAACCCCCTGCCCCGCTATTCATCTTGTCTTGTCCTTTCAAGGGGTGTTGTGATGCCACTGCACACATGCAGAGACACCCCCTTGTTCTTCTGTCCCTTCGGCATTCACAGCCAGAGCATCCACAGGCAGTCCGGCAAAATATCAAAGGTAGAAACAAGAAACATACCAAGATGAAACAGATATACGTCAGACATGAAACACACATACAGATGAAAGAGACCTTTATTGAGCGCGGTCCTTCTAGTGAGCCAATCAGAATATCCCTCGCCCCACATGTGGCTCTCCAAGTGTGAATCAATTTTCCAACCTGCTGCACTGTGAAGCCCTCTCTGCTTCCATCGGCTCCCGGATCTGACCAACACACAGGAAGTTTAATGAAATCAGAAATAGACAAAAGAAATCAAAACCTTACAGTCGAGCCTTCTCCTGCAACCGCCCCAGAGACCTTGAGCGCTCTTTGGATTGGCTGCCAATGGCACCGACAAAAGACGGCTAGTGCTTAATTTGAACAGGTGGTTGCTGCTCTGGTCCACCAGCACTCTTTTTTGGACACTGGCACTTATTTATCCTGATCAGACATTTACCAAGAGCACAAGAGGGAAAAAACATACACGCGAAAGACAGATGAAGACAAAGACGGAAACAACTGTCACAAACAGAGAAAGCAGAACCCTGCTGGAGTGGGATCAAGGGGCAGGGAGGGTTTGGTAGTGGATTAAAGAGGCCTGAGGTGGATTCAAGACCCCTCAGACTTGGTATTCGGCGCTCCGAGATTTAATAGCAGGGGCCGGGCTACGGAGCAGTGCTTCGGGCACCGGCACTCAGCCTGTTACAAATGAAGCACTGAAGCAGGCATCTGAAAACATTTCCTATCAGGCCAACATCCCACGGCTGCCTGCGCCTCCAATTGTGCCCTGTCCTCTCTCCTGGCTATTCTGATACATGTCACTGCTAGACTGTTCTACATAATCGGCATGTAAACCACTCTGACACTGCACGCTGCAAAGGTAAACATATCGAGCAATGTATCCCCAGGGCACCAGTCCTAAAAACACATAAGTGTGGAGACCAACCTAGTTAATCAGTATGCAAGTGACATCACGGCGCGTGACTTCACAGGAAGTGGCATCATAGGAAGTGACATCAGATCTTAAGTCCTCACATATATGTTTAACATGTCTATCATGAGCACATTGGAGCATATTTTCAGGATACAGGGAAACCCTCCTGAAGATTCACACTTTTGTAAGCTACACATAAAACAAAGTTGCCTTATGTCAGCGGAAACTTCCTCTGCCCATAGTGTTTTACAAGAAAAATAGTGATAGTGAAGTATTAGAATGCCTCCTCCGGGGTAGTAAGCGCTATATAAATGCTATTTATTTCGTGTAAATACTGGTAAAGACAAACACATCTGACATTCTTACAGTGCATGCATATCTTGTAAACAGGGACTGAACAAAGTGAAAAGCTGCCTCTCTTAAGTATGTGTGAAGTGCTAACAAGGTGTGAGCCTTTGGCTGCATTTGATTCTAGGTGTGAGGCTCCTGACTGCTCCCAGCCAGGAGACTCCAACAAAAGGAGGCCTGATGACCCCTCAGACTCGGCCTTTGTTCTGGGCCCAGCAGGAGTCTGATCTAAGAAGACCCCCTCCCCGCCTGCACGTTGTCTGCACGTTGTAGCAGATCGAAAGCAGATAGCAACGTGCAGGCGCTGCAGAATGTGTCCCGGTGTTTAAAAATTACACCAGGACGAGTTCAGCACATTTTTCAGTGGGGCCCAACTTCTTGGCAGTTTGGACGGCGTCCACCCTGTGAAAATACTGGGTGGACGCCATCAACCCACGTGTACCCACGACTTGTGCTCTGGGTACACCCAAGTTGGGGGCCCCAACAGTAGACTCAAATACCATCGTAAACCAGAGTACAGTATTATGCCATGCAAAGCGCTGGGCCAAGGCCGGGCAGTGGGGCACAGAACTGTGTAATAAACTATGCATAATGTATTTGAGGGAGGTAAATTATTCTGTATAATAGCAACATGACAATGGCAAAATGAGACAATGAAAAAGGCAAGGGATACTTTGAGTTTGAGGACATGTTGCAATACCTAGACAGCTGTATTTTGTGCTTGTGAAGTACACCTGTGTGGGATGTAGTGTGCACAGGCTGCCTGCGGGAAGGGGATAGTGTGGTTTCATTGTTTTACCCGCTTGTTGGTGCACAGCAGTACTCAATACTGCGATTAGTGGTGGAATTGTGTGGGGCGGGGCATTGCGGTGGGGGGTCAAATGAGTAGTTTAACTGTGCACAGAGTGTAATGTGACAAGGATACGGTTGAACATCTGTTCATGAGTTCCCCAAAATGAGGTTTTGACATTGGCATCATGGGGCAAGTAGGTGATACCGGCAGGGGCATAGCTTCAAGGGGGGTGTTTGGGGTGTTACACCCCCTAAAAAATGTATTCTTTATTAAACAGTTGGGGACGGGAGCTTTCAGTCGGGTATGGTAATGTATATGTGTGATATCACCCGCAATTTTTAAATACTCACTCAGACAAAAACACACACACACGCTCTCGTCTCTGTTTTGAAGGTCTTAAAACATGGTTATTTGTTAAAATACTATGATTAAAGAACAGCACCACAATCCACACGCCTTTCCCTTTCCACTGCCCCTTATGCTCCCCATGTGCTGCATCTCATACAATGATTAACATGATAATCCAGCTCACAGCCCCAGCCTGAGTGCCCAAGCTACGCCCCTGGGCACCGGGTCTCAGCTGTGTGTCTAATGCCCCATGTACATCCTACTATGGCTCTGCAAAGTGGGCCAAGAACAACTCCTTCGGTACTTGACTCTCAGTGGCAATGATGGTGAGAAGCCACAGGCTTCTCAGGGCCGTGGGGAGTGGCTGCTTCATGCTCAGAAATCAGCAGTCGCTCAGCAGCACAAAAACAAAATGCACAACCCAGTGCTTGTCTTTGTTAAAAGAAAGTACTTTAATAGAAGCAGAGAACTCAGTTCTACACACTACAGGTCATAGATATGGATACTTCAGTGGCACGGGGCAACGGTTCTTCTGGCCGAGTGTGAGTTCTTTCGTGGGCAGGTATGAGGCACAAGAGCAGTGCTACTCCCCTCCATTGAGTTTGTGCACTCAGTTACTCTTATTTGTCGCTATTGTCCTTGTTTCCCCATTGGTGAGTTTTGTCTGCCCTACAGCTGTGGGAGGGACCCAAAGCACACCTTTGGCTCTCTCTTCCTCTCCAGGGAAGCACCATGATGGCTGCAATTGCCACAAGGGAGGTCTGTATACTGGGTCTATACGCCAGATCTAAAAAGAATAAAGTTACCTCCAGGTCTAGAGACCTGGGACTGATAGTGGCGAAACGCCTAATCACAAAGAGATGGAAACACAGTGCCCCCCAGTAATAGTAAGCGGGGAAAAATCACTCACGGTATGGTCTCAGGCAGAAAGTACAACGCTACACAGGGAGGAGACCGCGGGACTACGCAATACTGGGACACCATCTTTACAGCATTTACGCACGGATGCAGCAGCGATGGCAGCGCCCCCCCCCCGCAGGACACTAACACAAACAACGTAGCCCCAAGGAAGCAGACACGCGTCACCTAATACTTCAGCTGTGACCTATAATGAAACCCAGTTATGGCCTGAACTCACCGCCGTAAACACACCCAGGATATCAACTGCTCACCCAGCGAACCCGGCTCTCAACTGTGTGCACGAGCCAGCGTGCCACCCTGGCAGAGCCACTAGACTACGCAGGTACAAGGTGCTCATACCCAGGCCCAGCTACAACACGTTCTTGATGGCAGTTTTAGAAAGTTATTAGTGGATTAAAATATATATATCTTATTAGCATATCTCGCAGACTTCCTAGTTGTATACAGAGGTGACCATATATGTATAGCCCCCATGAGATATACCACTGTGCATTATACATGACAATTGAACGCAGGCGTGCTCGATACGATTGTGTGCCTCACAGGAGCTATTATCTGTAAACAAAGCAAAGAAGTGCCACAGAACAAGAAAGACGTGGTGTACAATTGTTTCCTTTAATACCACGAATGCAGAAGCATATATGTCCTGTAGATGTAATTATACTATGAACCTCAGCTGCGTATACTCTTTCACGATATATGTCCGCTTATGTATAAATACAGTTTTGAACGACCTCTGAATGTAAAAAATTTAAAAATGCAATAAAGATATTTTTTTTAAAAAATGATAGCTGCAATTGCTCCAACATCCAGGCAGTGGTTAATTTGTAACAAAATACCTGCCGGGGCTCTCATCAGGAGGCAGCTTCCACCAGCCCATTCCTCCTGTTCACCAGCTAAAACAGAACCAACTACTGACCATGAAAGTGGGGATAGGATGTGGCGCAATAGCCAGAGCTGCCAACTTTGGAGCTGGGGAACCAGGTGCGCGTCTTGGCATCGGCTCAACAGCCTGTGATTCTGGGTAAATCACGTAATCTCCCCATGCCTACCGTAAATGAATGTGAATGTGAATGTGTCTTTAACTGGTGCTCATGAAAAGCGCCAGTGTTGATGATTAAATGCCGGTGCTGAGCACCGAAAATCACTGTCTCAAATTAAGCACTGCACTCAGGTTAAGTCCGTGGAAGGCAGCAGAAGTGCCATCACGCAGCGTCTACAAGTGCAGGCTCTGGCATTGTCGCAGGTCTCCGCCTACTCACAAGCCCTCTCTGGGCTTTGGTTGAGTTAGGGTGATGGGCTGTAGGGTGAAGGGTCACATGATCATTTCAAGGCACCCTTCTTCTGGCAGCACGAGCCTGCCACAACTCCAGTTGCTGGGCTGGTGGCACAGTCTGCTCAGGTGCAGTTCAAAGTCACAGCGGCCCAATCCGCTTATACAGAGCTTCATGATGTCACAGTAGCATAGTCCGCTCGAGGACAACTTCATGATGGTGCAACAGCAATGTCTGCCAGAGCACAGCTTCACGATGTTGCCGTGGTGCCGACTGTTGAAAGAGACTGCACCTCAGTCCCTGGAGCACGCAGGTTGCTCTCCTTTGATTTCATGGGTAGACGAACCCTAAAGCTCTGGCGTCAGCTGCTTCTGGCTTGCTCTGGACAGTCGCACCTACCGGAATGTGCTGCTCCTTGTCTCTCTCAGCGGGCAGATTTCCCTCCAGGCCCTTCAGGGGAGGGGGTTCTTCCTTCCAGGTCAGACTGCACCTGACGTCCCCTCACCTCTTCAAAGATATCTGCCAGGCAGGTACTGTGTTTGGTCTCACAGCAGTCCTCTAAGTATTCTGTGGTACTCCATTTATTGGTGGAAAACATGGAGCTGGAACAACAAGTGGGTCTGTGGCTCCCACGTGATACAATCAACGCAGAAAAGGATGTGGATTCTCCGTCTGCACATTTAGAAGAGGTCTGGGGTGATGCTTCTTTCAAGTGTCCTCTCCCACTGTTCTCCAAATACTCCAGTTGTGTAGAGTGATGGACATCACAGCAGGGTGGTCTCAATCCTGGAGTACCCATAACAGAGGCACAAATAGGTGTCAACTTCATGCACCAGGCTATGAACAGTCACACTGAACAGTGATCAGAAAAGAAACAAAAGGCTGGCCTCTCTTTCAGGACCCAACAACAGAGATTGCAGTCCCATCCTTCACCTCAACCGTGTAGCAAACAGCAATGCTCAAGAAGCCTAATCAGCAGCCCTTTTCCTCTAAAGGGCTTAGTCATATTTCTGAAAGGGGCCCTGCCTCCTTTGTACCCACTTCAGTGTCAATGTTTCTTCCCTTCAGCGTCAGGAACGTCAGCAATGCACTTCCACTCTCGGGGAAAACAACCTCATCATTGTCATGCGCACATGAATAGTCCAGAGGCTGTCAAAATGAAATCTGCAAGCCTTCATTGCTCTGCTTGGCTCATACATGCAATGTATGTACCACACAGGCTACACATGCACACGCACACCTGTGATGTTAGCACTGGGTGTGGGGTTACCGCATTGAAGTATAACTTTACAAGGGTAGGCCAGTAGGCCTCCACTTTACTTATACAGATAAAATGTCTGGCCGCAACTACTGGTTCACAAAACATGGTATGCTGCCATGACCGCTCTACATGCGAAACACATGACCGGGACAGTTGTCCACTGTCAGTTAAATGAAGGCACGCGTGGTGCGCTCCCCCATAGCACAGCACAGATTGAGGACATCATCATAAGTGACCGGTCTAGGCCTTTGTGCACACACTAAACTAGCTTTAGGCTTAAGACAAAAAATTCATTCTACCGACCCTGATCACCCAGAATCATGCCAGGATCACGCCCTCCTGTCTGATGCATACATGACTTCAGCATCTCTAGGTCACCAGCCTCCCTCATTACACGACCCCACAGCATGCACGCCGATAAGCATGAGGAGGCACACCCTGCAGCGCAACCTCCAGTACCCCTAGATCCCACCTCAGCACTTCATCCCTGACCATGCCGTTGGAGGTGCATCCAAACTGCTTCCTCTCTTCAGTGAGCTTAGTGATCCTGCAACAGCCGCCCCTCGTTGGCACACGTGGGTGGTTTACCTGAACAACTATCTTAAGGCCACCAAAGAGACTGATGGCAAAAATAAATGCTCCTTGCTTCTGCACTACGAGGGGGAGTACATTTTCAAACTGTTTCGCAGCATTCACAGGACAGCTGCGGATGATGATTATGAAGGTGCCATTGCAGCCTTCAATGCATATTTTGGCCCCCGGATTAACCTGATTTTGAGAGATTCAGATTAAGTCAAGCATGCCAGCATAAGGGTGAATCTGTCAATCTCTTCTATGTCTGACTGCGAGAAGTCACCAGCACTTGCACAGAGGACTATCCGCAGAAGGACGTGCACTCTCAGACCACACAAGGCTTCCACTCTGTCGCAGTTTGGCGCCACATCCTGCGCCGGCTCATAATGCCCCTTGATGATATCCTGACGCTCATCCTCTCCCACGAGCTGTCCAGTGATCAAGTGGACCAGATTGAGTTAGCGCTTCAGAAGCTCCCGGTTTCTCCTGAGCCCACCAGACGACCCATGAAAGCTGAAGTGGCAGCAGTAGTCTTCAAAAGAACCCCATGGTGCACAACTCAGATTTCCACCTCATTGGGGTTCTCTTCTACAGACCTCTGCGCCTACTGTGGTTACTCCGCACATCCACTATTTGACTGCCAGAGGCAAGACATACTTCATGTTTTTTTGCCCAAACCCCTCTGCCAAGGTCTGTCGCCGCAGACGTCGGACACCCCCATCCAAGGTTGTGGTGTGTTCGAACACCAAAGACTGAAAGCCATTGTCCATGACCAAGTCTCAGACCCAGAGGCACGCTGGCTAACCCCAGGTGCCCCAATGTCTGGTGCGTACACGACTTCAGCATCTTGAGGTAATCAGCCTCCCTCATCACACTGCCCAACTTCATGCACCCCAATCAGCATGTGGATGCACAGACTGCACTGCCACCTCAAGGTCCCCCTTCACCCCACCGTAGTGCCTGATGCCTGCCCACACTGTGGGCAGTCCATCCAATGCGCTAACTCCCTTCCGTGAACTTAGTGACTCTGTTTGATTTACAATTATTATTTATGGGTTTGTGTTAAGCTACATAAAACACCCTTCCAGTGGCAGGGTCAGACTAGGGATACAAAAAAGGGTCTTGCACCATAATAAAAGTGGGCCCCAACAGTGATCCAGATAACTAAACAAGTGGCCCACATTTGCAAGTGCCCCAATGCAGAGGACGACAATGATCAAATCTTCTTAATCTCCTGCACTATCCTCCCTGAACAGCCTGAGCGATGCTCCCACCCCACCTGCTGAGTCTAGCTCGACCGCACCCCAGTCACCATGCTCATCGACCCAGGAGCACCAGTAAATGTCGCCAGCGTATACTAATTTGGTGTTGCATTAAAGAATGTAACATCAGAAACATAGGATCATGTAAAGATATAAGGAATACGGGTCTTACATACAATCCTCGTCTTGATAATATGGACCTGGGGACAAATAAGGATCAATAGAAAACTATCTGAGCATTTCCTGAGCGCTTCATATTCCATTTTCTGAAAGGGAACTATTGATTTCGGCACTGAGTTCATAGAACATAATATTTTGACTGATTACATAAAAATATTATGCGCAACATAAACAACTGGTCGAAATTATAAGAAAATTTAATCCCATACGTTGAACTGTCATTTGTTCGCTCCCTTCTCTTCTCTCTCTTAATAAATAATGTAATTAGTGCTGAGATGAGCCGATAGAGTGTAGCCAGCGGTCTACCACTTTGTGTATGTGTAAAATAATTGGTAGTCTGGCGGTGTGGTAAACATCGTATATTTAAAGAAAAAGGTAACACTGTCCTGAACTAACATTTTGTTCAATAAAGTTTTTTGTCCCGGGTATGAGTTGAGAAGGTCCCCAAGTAGTTCCGGGTCACGATAGGTAGCGTAAGCACCACTCGCGCGGAAGCGCTTAGTAAAATAGAAGGAATTAAAAAATATGCAAGCTGGACCACTTGAGGGTCAAACAACTCTGTATACGCTTGCGGCAAACAAATGTTTTGGGCCGTCTTTCCGATAGAGAGCATGATCCCGTTGGACATCAATTGGACACACCTGTGGAGGTTTTTTTTCAACATAAACCAGCCTATGGGGTTACAGCTATGTGGGTATTTAAAGGAGTCAGGTAAGAGTTTAGTTTAATCTGCTTTTCGTTTGAAGGACGCCAGGAGTACCGGATATCACGCAGGAATCAATAACGGTATGGAGTTTAGAAAACGGGTTAATAATAGGGATTAACTTTACCATTCCCAAAGAACGGTATTGAGAATGGATTTCTTTGTATTTTTGATGTGTTTTAGACTTCTGATAGAAGGACTGCCTAAGATAATTCGGGGCTGGAGGAACAAATTCCCTTTGTGACTGCCCAATACAGATGTAATAAGAACATGCTTTCGTGTGTCGATATGGTAGGCTCTGCTAATATAATTTATGCTCTGATGGGTGCCATTATTTAAAGGGAGGTAGAAGGTATAATCAATAGGCTGAATGGGTTTGTTTTCCCTTTATAAAAAAAACAGGTGGCAGTTTAAGAGTATGAATGAAAGCGGAGGCCGTTTCCTGATGTGAATAACGCGGTTACAGAACTACAAACGAGTGGATAAGATTATGTTAATAGACCAGGTAACAATCCACACAATAGTCTAGGATGTCTATTGAACTATAGATAGTCTATGTATATGGAAAATATAATAGGATTTCCCTTTAATTAAAGAATGTGGAGGGTTGGTAATTAATGAAAATAAAAATAAATAGAGATGTTTAGCATGAGTTATAATCAAATAAATGTAAACCCCTTTTCCCCTTTTTTCTTTTATTATGGAGAGAAAAATTAGACTGATTGGCATATCATTGTTCCACAGATTGCTCTAGGGAAGGAATGTCCTTAAATCAAACAAACTAAAAAGAAATAACGATATGATATAAGGTAACTGTCGTTTTTGAGTTTTTCTTTACATTTGAAATATTCAATTCAATATGAATACGAGGCAAATGAAATAAACTGAAAAATTAGGACTCCTTTTTATGATAAGACCATCATTAATATCAATAAAAATAGAGCCCATTTGATAGAACAATTATGAATAACCATATGATGTTTAGAGGGTGTATGAAAATATTAAACAGGATTGTAGAAATTGTAAGTTAAACAAAATGGATGTTTTTATAATTGTTCAACAATCAAGGTATGATAAGAGAAGTTATGTATACTTAATAATATCAATATAAAGAAGTTAATATGATGTAATCTACCAACAGGGGTGTGATATAATGGTAACCAACCAGTGCCAATTATAGGAGAGACACATCTTGGGTCTTGAAAAAGATGGAATATTGAATAAAGCCATCGAAACGCGTCGACGCTGAAATCAACATAATCCGTTGGAAGAGGTTCTCCTAATGAGATAGAATTGTATAAAAGGCTTAGGATGAACTATTAAGAAAAGAACTCTGTGAGAACGGATGTGTTAATTAATGACAAAAAATATTGTCTTCTTTTGTCTCTGTCATTTGTTTGTTGCAGTTTGGTGTCTCAATAGAGGAGGTCATTATCAATTGTATGTGAAACGTGCGTTACATGTATTGTGTTTTAGGATATTAGACAGTTCTATGTCTATTTTTAATTGCATTGGTAATGTGTTTTTAATAAACTTTATGTAAATATTTTCGAAACATAGTGATTATTATGGTCTTTTGAAGTTGTGGTTTACGTTCTAACACATGGGCTCAAAATTTGGGGTGTGAACAGGACTGAACTTAATCGTTTAACTAATTATTATTGCCACGGGATAATACATTTTCTCTATGGTTGTGAACCAGCCGCAGCAGCAAGGGTGCATTAGAATCTGCATAGATATGCGCCTGCCCAACCAGGCCATAAAGAGGGAGTGGTACATATCGCTGTCTATTGAAGATCTCATAGCTGACATCAACGCCTCTGTGTGGTTCTCAAAGCTAGATTAGAAGAACTCGGGGTACCATCAGCTTGAACTCCATGAAGACTGCAGATACATTATAACGTTCTCCAAACACTTCGGCCTCCACCGCTACAAGAGACATAACTTTGGAATATTGTCAGTGGTGGAGGTTGTCAAAAATGCAATCCGGTGGTTCTCGCTGGTCTAGAAGGGGTCATCAATGTCATTGACAACATCCTTATTCATGCACCCACTCTCAAAATCATCGCCACAATCTGCACGCTGCTCTCACGATAGTAAATTCAGCTGCTCACTCTGAACTGGGCAAAATGACAATTATTTCACCAAGAGATTATGTTTTTTGCTCACATCTTCTCTGCGGCATGCATCAGTATAGACCCTTCCAAGTGCGCTGACATTATGGAAGTGGCCATGTCTTCCTTCGTGGCTGAGGTAAGAAGTCTCCTCGCCCTTGGAACTTACTGCGGGAGGTTTATTTCCAACCTCACTACACTATAAGGCCCACTGAGAAGCCTCATAAAAGCATCAACACCATGGGTGTGGCGGCACCAGAAGATGCTGCCTACCAAACTATCAAAAAGGCACTTCTCTGCAACACTGTGATGGCCTATTTCCATCATGCCAAAGACTCTGAGCTTGTTGTTGACACCAGCCCTATCAACCACGGGCCTCCGTCAGGCAGCACGCTAGACATGACTGCTGGGCACTTGTTGCGTTTGTCAGCAGGTACCTCACAGACACTATAAAACACTATTCACACATCGAGAAGGAGGTTCTCACCATTAAGTGGGGCTGCTTATCTTTATGGGCATCCTTTCTGAGTTATCACGAACCATAAACCATTTTTACCCCTCTTTGCGAGCACATGCCACATCCACCACCCCACATTGAGATGTGGGCCCTGCAGCTCCAGAAATACCAAAGGGCTGTGGGCTACAAACCAGGCTGCAATAACCCCTCCCACTACATCTCGGGACACCCCCACATGCCGGCAGATGGCTCCCCCAAACATTTAATCTGATGCTGACGACTATGTCCACTAGGTCAGGGACCTGGCTGCCCAAAGAATGTTGCCTTCCAGGACGTCGCCAATGCCAGCACCTCAGACCTGTATATCGATAAAGCCTAAGTGGCAGCTGCGACCGCAAAATAGAAGGATTTCCTCAGCGACAGCTCAAAATATGATGACATCAGCCTCATGACCTCGCTGCTCTCTGGACCATCCCCCATGAACCACTCCACCAGGACTCCTGCGCAACCACGACTTGTCTTCCCTCGCTTGCTATGGGCGACCATGTTAGACCTGGCTCATACAGGGCATCAAGGTGCCACCAAAACAAAATTCTGCCTGTGACAAAAAGTCTGGTTCCCAGCACTAGTTTGTTGAGGTTGACAGCATGGTCAATAAGTGCCACTGGTGCCAAGTCTGCAAGCTGCCAGATCGACCACCACATGTTGCTACTGACTCCACCCGTGAGAGGCCCTGGTGTGACATCAGTATTTATTTCAGGGTGCTGCCCGTTGGCGGACAAATGCATGTTGTCTCAGATGCCTTCTCAAAATTTAACATAGTGGAGACACTTCAAGCAACCACGTTCAAACACACTAAAAAGTGCCTCAACAACATATTTCCGAAAACTGGACCACTAAACACTCACAAGAGCGACAATGGACCCCCCCGTTTCATGGTCAGAAATTCAAACAATACCTACTGTCCCTCGCGATAACCCACAGAAAGATCACAGCTGGCTGGTCCCAAACCAGCGGCGCGGTTGAGAGGCTGATGTGCATTCTCAATAAGACCATTCGAACTGCATGCGTACAGCAAGCTGATGTAGAAGACAACATCCAGAAGACGCTGGTCGCGCAAAGGTGCACTACGCAGAGTACTACACAGCGAGCACCAGCAGACATACGAGACAACATTCCCCATGCAGCAGTCTGGACTACTGAATCCGTGGATTGTGGTGTCATGCAATGGAGGCGCATGCAGAACAATAACAAAGCCAGTAATGCCTGGAAAGCCAAAAAGCCTGACATCGAGGTTGAAGACTGGGTTCTCATCCAGAACTGATGCCCAGGGGGAGGTTTTGGTTGCTTTTTTAATCACATCCCCTCCAAGTCGTTGCCAGAAAAGGCACTATGGTCACAGCGAAAAATAACTCTGTGTCACAAGCAAATGTGCCCATCTTCACCAAGTGGCATTCCCCATGCACAACAAGATTGAGCAAGCAAAACACTTGACGAGAAATATAGAGAGACGGCCTGAACCTTGCCCAGCCTGAAGGCACCCACAAGTCTGCCCCATCACTGACGATCCAAGGTCATCCCTACCGGTTGAGACCCACCATCGTAAGGCCCAAGAAACTAGAGGACAATGCGTGTGACTGAGAGAGAGCATCGCCAGTGATAGTACTGGCCACAGCCTGAACTCTTGCTGAAGCGTAATTTTCAATGCTGACAGTTATTTGTTTTGTTGAAGGTTTTGGAGGAATGTAATGAAGTGTGAGGGCATGCCCAACGCCGTATTTGCTCACACGCACGCATGCCCTGACCTCACATTGGAGGACAAGGGTGATGCAATAAAAGGAGAACACCCCTGACTTGAGCACTTAGGGCCATATTTGTGACCCAGTCTGCTTCGCTCTAACAGCACGCAACATGGTGCAAGAGCGACGCAAACCTTAAGTCAGATTTTTGAAGCCACGCAAAGCCATTCTGGGTGGCCCTGAATAGCTCCAAAAATATGGAGTAAAGCAATGCAGCGCAAATCTCTGTGTTACTCTCCCTGTGAAGGTGATCGATGGGCGTTGAATGGGTGTTCCCATGCAACGCTCATGGTTTTTGACACATTCCCAGATTTACAAGGCGTTGTAAATCTGGGAATGCGCCACAAAGATATGCCTCCCCAGGAGGGACATAACAAGGAGAAATATCTTTCTCCTTGTTACTTCCTCTTTGTATGTGTGCTGCATTGTGCAGCACGCATAGAAAGAGGAATATGCCTCACAGGATTGTTTTTAGGAAGGAAGGTGCCCCTTCCTGGACAACAACAATCCTGCATGCAACGCAGGCACCCTTGCACCAGTGCAAGTGTGCCTGCATTGATGCTAGGCAAATTATTGTGTGCCGGCGCAACGGAAACGCCAGGCCGTATGCCTTAAATACAGCATATTCCTGCCCTTTCCCAGTGACTCAGGGCAGCACAGCGCGGTGACTTGCTGCGCTGCTGTGCGCCACTATTTCACAACTATACCCCTCAGCGTAGAGCTAGTTTGAAAGCACCCGCTTTATTTGCCACCGAGCACGCGCAAGCACCAGGAGGCCCTCACCTTCTCCGGCGCTACAGAGTGGTCTATCAACTGCATATGTTTTAGACTCCCTGTACAAACGTAGCATCTCTTTAATGACCCCTCACAGCAATCAACAGCTGTGGCCAGTTCTAATTTTGGAAAGTGTCAGGCATGGCTCTGCATTCCGTATTGAGATATTTGAATATGTTTTTTTTTAAACCTGCAAATTAGTCAGCAGATGGTGGATTATGTGGCGATTGAGGCAAATTGAGAACTGCAAATAGTTTCGTTTTTCCAGTAGCCCAGAAAATCATATATTTAATAACCGCAACAGCCAGAATTGCACGACTAACATGAACCCTAATCTGCCCCTCAGCTCCAGATTAAACGAGGTGCATGGTGCCCTTAGCAAGGAGCTGACTTCCAGGACTTCAAGCCACACACTCTCTTTCCGAACGTGAGCACGTGCCCGGGAGGAGGAAGCAGCACGTGAAGGAAAATAGCCGCAGACGGCTGCGCGCGAGACGCGTGCAGCGGAGCAGGAAGAAACCATTGCAGGGTCCAGCGTGGGGGGCGGCACCGCCGTGCAGGCGAGCTTTATCCCCAGGGCACGCTGCCGAGGAACGCCTCATCGGTTCAGGGGAATTAGAGTGTCATTGTAGAGTAATGGAGCCCGTGGTCGGGGAGCGGCTGTACTGGCAGGCCCCGGCGACAAGGGAAGACCGTACCAGAGGGAGCAGGCTGCATTGAAAGGAGGCAGCTTCAAGGGCGGTTAGTTTAATTAAAAGTTGAGTTTGTGGGGTTCCCACAGTGGGATCTGAGAGGATGCAGGCGAGAGAGCAGAGGGAAGGAAGGGAGACAGTACAGCAGGGAGCCTGGAAGTAAGTGAATTCTGTGACTAAGTTGTGTACTAATCCTATATGCTGCAAATCAGAATGTGGTCCCGTTTGCCGTTCTTTGCAGAAAACAAATCTCCTGTACAGAGCTAAAGTGCACAGAAAAGTTGTAAAACTACACTCGCAGAGAACAATTCTACTCTTAAGTGGCTGGGTTTGAAAAAAGGCGAAATTATGATTTAGTAGTGAAAACGATTCTGTTCTGCAGCAGGCTCAAAGGCAGAAGTATATTTTTAGGCTTGCGTGGCGCTCAGCTACGACCAGACATTAAAGCTGCGTTCTTTCTCTCCCTAAATACCTGTAGAGAAAAAGGTACAGTATCCAAGGTTTTAGAGCACACAATGCTTTTTTGTGCGTTCTTAGGTCTGGCGCTAGCCAAGACCTTTTTATTTTATTAAAATAATATGCATAATATACTTAAAGGGGCTGTCAGCCACCTCTCTTCACCCACTGGCCTGTTGTGTCATCCCCATTTTGCTTCCGCACACTACAACATACATCATGGGGCAGTTGGTCAGCCTACTTAAGCCTCTGGTTAATGTCACTTGGAGTGACTGCCTTTTGCTCTTTAACAAGGTGGACATCCCCACAAAATGTAGTTCCCTTTAGTGCCAGTGTTGCCTGATGTGATAGTACGACACATCAGAAGTGAGCACACGGCACATTCCTAATTTATCAGTTCCCGATTCCTTCCTGCTATGGTCCTTTCTAAAGTGGACTGCTGCTATTTCCCAGCGTACCATATTGTGTTCCTGAACTCGGTTTCAGTAATGTTTCTTTAATAAACTTTGCCAAGGAGAGAAACCAAACTTTAATATGTTTAATTTGCAGTGCACTTGCAACAGTTTTATGTAAACATAAGCGGGGTGTAATTTGGGTTTTAGTTCCCAACATTTTATACTGTGAACTCTCTCTTCTTTCCATTTTCTCTCTTTATTTTTCTTTCCCATTTTCTTTCCTAGTTTCCTTTATACTCTGCTTCTTTCTTTCCTTTCTTTTTTTACCATTTTTCGTTTTTCCTTTTTTATATTGTTCTTGCCTTAACGTTTTTTCCTTTTTTCTTTTTTACCTTAATCATTTTTCTTTCCATCTTTCTTTTCTTCCTTTGCTACAGTTTTTCATTCTTTCAATTTTTTTTGCTTTTTCATTTCCTTTCATTCTTTCCTTTTTTCTTTCTGTGTTTCTTCTTTCCTTCATTCTCTCTTTTGCTGTCTTCCCTTTTTTCTTTCTATTTTTGTATCTTCATGTCTTGTATTTACTGTTTCCTTCTTTCTTTCTTTGCCTTCTTTCATTCCTTTTTTTCCTTCTTTCCTTTATTCTTTCTTTGTTTCTTTCTGTTTTACCTCCTTTCATTTTTTTCTTTATATTCCTTTCTTTTTTACATTCTTTCATTTTCTTTCTTTCTTTTTTCCTTCCTACTTCCTTTTTTCCTTCTCCTTTTCTTTCTTCCATCTTTCCATTATTTTTTGCTCTTTCCTTCTGTTTTTCAAATTTTTTCTACTACTTTCTTTCTTTTTGCCTTTTTTCTTCCTTTCTCTTTTTCCTTATTCCTTAGTTTCCCTCTTCCTTCTTTTTGCCTTTTCCCTCTTAGTTCCTTTTTGCCTTTCTTCCTTCCCTTTTTGTCTCTATCCCTTCCTTCTCTTTTACCTTTCTTCATTCACTTTTTACCATCTTACTTCTTTTTTGTCTATATTCCTTCCTTTTTGTCTGTCTGCCTTCCTTCCTTTTTTTCATTCTTTTCTTGCTTTCTTCCCTTCTTTCTCAAAAGCATGGATAGCAGCCAGTACTAGACCGATGAATTTTTAAGGTCTGTGTTAACCAAGACCATTTAATTTTACTGAAAGTATGTATAACATAGTTATAGGGGTTTCAGGTAGACTCCATCCATTAGTCAGTGACTATCATTCACATGTTTCTTACACCTACTTCAACATGCATCAAGAGGCAATGTTGGCTCATTTCCGCCATTGGCTGACTTCACTATGAGTTACATCAGACCTATTGGCTTTGCCAATGCTTGTTTTATTACTGGTGTGATTAGTTATACTACTAAATACCGACCCCCAGAATACCTTGGTACAAGAATATCGAGAACAGTCTATCAAAAGATAAGTGCTTATAAGAAAATATCGATTTATGACTCTTAACTTCCCATCTATGTACGATGAAGATTCATAAAGTGTGGAGTACAGTAATTCCGCCCAACTTCTTAAATTAAGTTTTAGTTTAACTTGCCACTAATTTAAAATAACTTTACAGAGAGTTTGGAGCATATCCATCAAGGCCATTTTGGGAATTTCTAGGCGAACAGTGTGTTTTAAACATTTTTGGGCTGAAAAAATGGTGAAAACTAAATAGAATTTAAGTGCCATTTTACAGGAGAAGGTCCCACAATGAATATTATGATAAGATTGTGACAAAAGATGGATAGTTCAATTACATTTGATCAAAAGCACCAGTCAAAACTGCATGGATTCGAAGCAGCCTCTGGCCTTGTCATGCACCCTTCATAGTTACAGGCAGGTTGTGCGAAAAGTACTGTACAAAAGGAGATGTCCGTCAGACATTGACCTGCAAAACATGTAGGCATGGTTAAGGATAGGTAGGCGATTGTGTGAACCCGGGATGAGTAGATTTGAGGCCTGTGGACTGGCTAAGGACACTAGTTCCCTGACCAGTTAAAAGAGCCGTAGATGGGAAGGCAGCAGCTCTGCCTCGAATGCTCTGAGTGGTGGATTTACGGTTTGCATCTATGATCGTGCTCTGTGATGCTGGGTGCATGATACCTCCCATTTGAATGCAACAGAGTCCTCACCTTCCAGAGTTATGGACATTCTCCTCTCTTTCTAAACACCTGAGATTGTTAACAGTAAAAATTCAATTTCTGTATCTGCCCTAAACTTTTCATAAAACATGTCACACAGCTCTGCAAATTTAGTAGATGGGCTGACCTTGTGGGAGGCTGGAGAGAGGTTGCTCAGCCTCACTTGTCCCTTCTTCCAAATTAGGGTTTCTGACCGACTTTACATTTGTGGCAGCTCGATTTACCACACTAAATAATGGGAACAGTTTCTCTGCTGAAATTGAATTTGGTGAATCAAAGGCCAACGTTGTGGCGGTTAAAGAGGAAAGCAGCCTTCCCATTTGATAGAGTAATTAAACCAGACACCACCACAGCAGGTCCGGACCCTTCTGCTTCGACCATATCAGAGACTAGGTCCACTCCTGCTGCTGCCCTACTGCCCGGCTCCCCCAAATCCATGCCACTGCTCCAGGTTCTAATTGCGCAGCCCCCAATATCTTCCACCTCCTGGTTCAGTGTGGAGCTAGTCTCAGAAATGTCTCTCCTGGGCATCGGTGTCTCTCTTATCTCTTGATCTGGCATGACCATAGGGGCCTTGGGCTCTGTATCGTGGCCAGATTTAGGGCGGCCATCGGTTCAGAAGGTAGGATGGCCACTTATTTTCTCAGCTGCCTCCAGTTCTTTAATCCGGCCAGCAACTGCAAGGCCACCTTCCCCCTTTCCCCTAAGAACTACGAGATGGGCGTTAGATGTGACGGAGGCACAGGATGCAGCTCTTTTGGTGTCAGCCCCTTGCACATCTCTTTGGTATAGTGTTCTGAAGTTTTCCTCATTGCGGCTGATGAATAGGCATTAGATTTATTTTTTGACATGGTTTACTCGTCCTTGGCCATACCAATTCTTTACTGAAACAAAATTATGGCTCTCTAAGATGCTTATGGAAGGGCGCTTCCACTATTAATTAAAAAACCCAATCAAAAGGGAGGACATTGAGGGACCCAAGGTGCCCATTCACCTTATCTGGGATACTCCACCCTCGACTCCCAGCTCCCCTGGAGCCTGATGCAGTTTCTCCCAGACAGGCAGCTGGGCCCTGTCAAACAGAGAGACCTTGTCCCCTCCTATTGGCTTGGCGTCTCATCATCTTCCCGTTGCCTGGAAATCCAATTGAAGCCCCAATTTTGCCCCAGCTGAAAAAAGCCTTGGTCTCTGCTCCCTCCTAGGGGCTACTTGCAGGCTAAAACCAGTCCAATCTGGCACCAACACTCTTGAGGGGCCTGGGTCCTCAGCCACTTCAGAATAGCACCCGGGTACCCTGTCGGAAGCCTTTGATATTCACCTCAGCTCCAAGGGCACCAGTGCCCCCAGTTAACTACACCAGGTCCTGTCCAGAACTGCCAGCACGCTCACGGGGCAACCAAAGTCAATTGAATTACGCTATTTTGACCACGGTGAAGTAATCTTATGTACCTCCCCATTATTAGGCTTCAGGTAATTACCTCTGTTTATTGCGCCTATGCCACCAGTGTAAGGCAATGCTCGAACAAAAATGTCCTGCACGATGATGTGTGTCACAGCTGCACTAGCAATGTTCACCGCACAATTCACAGAAATTAGGAGAACATACGGTACCTTCTGAGCATACTGTACACAAGGGCTTTCCTCACCTACATTTGTCTTACAACTGGCTAACCAATGAACAGCCAGGAAAAATCTGTATGCGGTCACATGGTAAAAACGGGGATTGACCTGCAGAAATAATGAATGCCAGCCCTTGTGTCGTAGAAGTGAAAACCCAAAGTTCCTCAAGGAAAGAATCTGACTTAAAATCGGTTCTCTGTAATTCATTTTAGTTACAGTTTGTCCAGCCTTAAGGTGCTACTAGGACCCTTGACACAACAGTGAAAAAATTCCTGCTATCATGCAGGAAAACGTATGTGTCATGTGCATATCTGGAAAAATAAAGAAGTGGGCGCCGTAAGTTGAAGGGAACATAGGCGGTCGAAGAGGCGTCCACAAGAGATTGCCATAGCTGTAAGACCCTGGTCCAGGATACCTTCCCCCATCTCGTTAAAGGATGCTGACATGTGAACTGGATCATAGAACTGGATCCTGGCTGAGCATTAATGAGAATATAACAATCGAGATTAAATTGATGGGTTCTCTTGTCCAGCAGCTGACATAAACCTGACAGAAGGGATCAAGCAGATTGTGGTTCTCTACATATGCCTGAAGATGTGACGTCCCCTTTCTAGGATTTAACCACTAAGACACCCCATACCTGGTTGATTACTGAATTATTTTTTGCCTTCTGAAATTATTTAAACGTAACAATCAATGCTTGATAAAATAACAGATAAATATTAAAATAGATTAATAAATAAACAAACAAATAAATGTTAAGCGCTCCACATATTCAGCACCCAAACCAGGAAGCCTCATCTGTGTTTTTTAAGGGTACTTGGAAGGGAATGTCTTGCGCAAGTTTAAAGCAAAAAAACAAGCACTAACCGATCTAATAGGACTTGCTTTTTACAGGTGAGTGATTGCTTATTGGCATTGTCAATGTTGTTTATGATATTGTTGTCATGGACGTCGGCCATCTTGGACCTGAAAAATATTAAGAAATGGCCTCCATGATGCATGGTGGCGGCATGCACCAGCCCATGCAACATAACACATGTACTCGCACGTATTTGAGCACATGGAGGCTATTTTGTAACAATTTTAATTGCAACATGAACATCATGACTGCGACAGTGGAACTGACCTCAGCACTCTAATCCTGCTATTACTTGCCATCTTTTACAAAATGTTTGTTTTTCTCTGATTCAATCTGGGCCCCACCCCCAGAGTGTTATGGAGTCAGACTTGTAACTGTATTTGTCACAAGGACTTAGTCAAAGTACCAGTACAAATTAGAAATCCTGTTGGACTACAACCCGTACACAACCTCCTGAACAATACTGTGCAGGAAGTGTTTACTGGTACCAAACAGTCCCACAAGATAAGTTCAGGGGCACAGTGGAACGCCAAACCCTCTTTTGTAAAGTAATAAGTAACACACTCAAAATAACACCAAGAAGAGGGCTTAAAATGTAAATGTACTTGTATAGCGCACTGCCACCCCCAACGGGGGTATCCTGGTGCTTTTACTCATACCGCTGTGGAACCCTTCCTGGCCTTTCCCTGTGAAATGTCCACTCCTGGGCACCCCCATGGTGAAGCCAGGCATCCCAGCACTGCTGGGGCCGTTGTGGAGATTAAGCAAGCTATTGCCCAGAGTTGCAGCGTGGGATCCATGATTGGAACAGGCACCGAGGAAAGAATTAACAGGTCTGAGGAAATTGAATCCAAGACCCGCCAAGGCGGGGGATTGAACTCTGGTCCCAGGCCAGAACTCTGCATCAGGGTCTGCCGCTCTAACCATTGAGCCACACTTCTCCTATGAATGGTAACCACACAGAATGCAAAAACAAATGCAACTAGGTTATGTTTAGCAGGAACAGCAGCAACATTTGCATCATGGTTGTTGAATTCTTGGCCGTCTAATACCAGCGGGCTATATCCAAGGTCTATGCCAGCTTTAGCTAGAGCAGTAAATTGCAAGCCTTGTTCGAGTTTCTAGACGGATCGCATTCCATACCGGGGTTTTCATTATGAAATAGCAAGTCAGCTATTCTCTTCAACACGCTGCAGCAGCTTGCTGGGGGTTGGAAAATAAACAGCGTCAGGCTGAAGGCCACTTTTTGCTGTCCCCAATGTTGCGTACGACTGAGGCTGGGGAGGCTGCAAACCGGCATGGCCTCTGAGGTGATAGTCCTAACAGTGGGGTAACGAATGTTCAAGGGCCCCCCCTGCAATGTACACGGAGGGGCCCCCTCTCCGGATTTAAAACGGAGCGCTCAGGTTTAAGTACTGTGCTGAGGGGACCCCCTGCAGCTCAGGAGCCCCCCGCACCGCGGGGGATGCGGGGGGCTTGTTTTACGCCCCTGAGTCCTAAAGCAAAGTCCCTCTCTGACTATGGTCAGATACCTGAGTTTTTAAAGTATATGATTGCCAATTTGACCTTATATTATGAAACAAACGTAGCACTTGCGAGCTCTAAAGCATCAAAAAGACTAAACAAAAGCGGCGACAAATGTGTTAACTCGATTATCAAAATGATTTTAGGTAACCAACTTTATAAACAATCAAAGCATGTCATCTTAGACAATCAGCGGACATTATACAAACATTTCTACCAATGTTTTTAAAACATCACACTTTTTAAAAGGAGATAGAAGAGTCTGAAAGTACCTAATGATAGCAAACAAAAGCTGAAACTTGAATTGACACAGTGGGCCCTAAACCTGCCCATTGGCTCCTACTGGAAAATGAATAATCTTTGAAATATGTGAGAAAAAGTTAAACACATAAAAACAATGAAACTTTCAAAACACCTCACAATTGGTGATAATTCCTGCTGTCTCTGTATCTATTGCAATTGCCTGGTTCCACTTCCATACAGCGACCTGGCGGTCACGCTCACCTTGCCCACGTCACCAGTTGTGAGGTGTTTTAAAAGTTTGATTGTTTTAACATCAAACCTGTATAAATTGTCCTTAAATCTATGCATTTTAGTATGCTCCAATGGATCCTTTTCTAGCGGCGTTCTGGTCAGTTGAAATGACAATTGTCTGTTAATTATTTTGCTGTGCTGCTCGATAGTTTGCATTAAATGCAATTGAGACATAGGCAATCACACCTTCTACAAGACCACCACAAATCAAATTCACTCTCCCCTCAGATCTGAGCTTATTGCCCTCTCCCACTCTTTTTAGAAAAACACTGAAAACCTGGTTATTCCAACAGTAATACATTCATGGCGGTTCTTCTCTGCTGTCTCTCATATTGGTCAGTCTATTCTGGTCATATGTGTATCCTTAGCGCCAGCAGGCCCTTTTCTGGGTAATAGCCACACTTTATAAACTCAATATAGTTTAATTTTATTCAATGTGCTTGCTTACATGAACATATGTTCCTACGCACACATCCTCATATGTCATAGTAAATATGCACGAAAGGTTGTATGCCTTTACCACGCATCCTTTGCCAAGCAATGCCTTTACCATGCATTGTCTTTACCACACAAGTCTTTACCCTGCATATGCCTTTGTCATGCATGCGACAACGAAATGCTAAATACAAATCAGGTGAGTGAAAACCCTAAAGACGCCCATATCACCCTATACCTTTCCTAAACCCTAGAATCACTCTTACCACTGTATAGCCTTACCCACCCCTAAACCCTATAAACGACCTTACCACCCAGTAGCCTTACCCACACCTAAATGCAAAAGAAACAATGTCGCCAACCGTTTGTTTGCATGTAAAAGCTGTAATATCACCTTGCAGCAGCAGAGGGCTCCTCTAGCTGTATTGTGCATGAGTCAAGCGGGGGCTGTTACTGCCCATATTCATACACGCACAGTACATATCTGTTGGACCCGGCCTCGTGGCATGGTCCTTACCCCCGTGGATTGTGCCCGATCCCCGCCCCGGCCTTCACGGGCCACCCTTCTGAACTGCACCGAGGCCCTTCATCCTGAGCTGCACGAGGTCGCATACCCCTCGTGGCTCCGCCATCTTGTTGGCACCCACGTGACTCTGTGCACCAGCCAGCGCGACCCCGCTCAACCCGGCCTCGACCCCAGCGAAGCCCCGACATCGAGGCACCACGAACTGGCCAGGGGGTGCCGCAGGAACCATTCATCGCCCCCGGCGGAGGACAGTATCGATGGGACCCCCAACTGTCCTCCCCTCTCGAGGTGTGATCGCCCTGCAACTCCCTTGGGCCTGGCGCCTCTCCTGCTGGGCGTCTGGCCACCTCCACCCGGCCTCTCCGCCCCCACCGGGTGCCTGGGTCCGGACATCAAAGGGCTCCAGACCTATATCTGGGGCGACCCCGCCACAGATCGGCAGTTGTATCCCGGAGTCGAGAGCCCTGCTGATTGAATCGCGGCTGACCCTACGGAGAAGAACTCTTGTCGGAACCATCACGAGCCCTGCTGACTGCGTCGCGGCTCCTTCTTGTGAACACTTTGAAGCCACCTGGAACATCGGAGCCCTGCTGACGCTGTCGCGGCCCAACCTCGCTGAAACCTCCCTCGGAGCCCTGCTGACGACGTCGCGGCTCGAGTTGAGCAGAAACCATCTTGAGAGCCCTGCTGATTGGATCGCGGCTCTCCACGAACTGTACGTCAGAGCCCTGCTGACGCCGTCGCGGCTCGACCCCTCCGAGATCCGGAGGTCCTCCAGCTTGAGGATAAGAACTGGGCCCCAGGTACCCTCGTACCGCACTCCTGCCAAAGACTGTCCCGCTACCCCTACCCTTCCAAAGAGACAATGAGACTTTTGGTGGATCCCTCGATCCCTTCGTGTAAATATTGACCACGTAACCTTTTTATTGCTGATAAAGAATTGCTTGTCTTGAGACAACCTCCTTGAGTCCGGTGTGGTGGTGTTACTGTGCTAGTACGTGATAGGAGAAGGATCTCTCAGGAGACTTCTCGGCAGCGCTCGGCTACTTCGTACAGTGTGAGGGCCCCCCTTGGTGGTCTCGCCGACTCCTCGGGGTCCGCCTTCCAACATTTGGTGGCCAGCGACGGGATCCGAGCCGAACGCAGTACGTACCAGCCAGTACCCACTAGCTACCCATCCAAACGTACAGTAAGCATGAGCAGCCAGGAAAACAACGCGACAATGGAGTTCCAGCCCGAACGGCTGGAAGAATATACGCACAAAGAGTTAAAACAGTTCTGCAAAGACAAAGGCATTGCAACCACCGGCCTAGGTACCAAAGAGGACATGCAGAAAGCTCTGAGGACATGGCTGGAGGCCGGGGCAGGCCCCTCCCAGGAAGAAGGTCCCTTGCCCCTGACTGAGACCACATCAACCGCACTGACTCCGGCAACCGGAGGAAGAAAGAGCCTAGAAACCGGCCTCTCCGAAGAAGAAATACGAGAGCGGGAGAAGATCCGGAACCACGAGCTAGAGCTCGCACGACTGCGGCTGGACGGCGAACTCCAGCTGGCGGAAAAGAAACTGGCCCTAGAGCAGCTACGGCTGCAAGAGGAGATAGAGGAGAAGAGGCGACACCGGGAGTTGGAGGAAAAGAAACTGACCCTTGAGCACGAGCGCAGTCTCAAGGAGCTCGAAATCAAGGCCAAGAACGGAGGGACCAACGCCCCCAGTACTAGAGACACTCTACCGCCTGCCGAGACCAAGGTACATATCCCGAAAGAGGTCGTCAAGGAGTACTACAAGAATGACGACATCCAACAATGGTTCAAGGCCTACGAGGTGGCCATGACCTCTCATCGGGAGCCCCGAAAAGACTGGGGCGCGGGCCTGTGGGGGCGGTTCCTGAGTGAGGGTCGAGACACACTGCTCCAGCTGCCGGAGGAGGTGATGACCTCCTACGATCACATGAAGGAGGCTCTGCTCACCCGCTACGGGCTAACCGCAGAAATGTACCGCCAGCGGTTCAGAGACTGCACGAAAATCCCGGGCACCACCTGGGTGGAATATGTGGACTTTTTCAGTCGGGCCCTAGAAGGGTGGATCAGAGGTAGCAAAGTAACCACCTACGGGCAGCTGGTCGACCTCATCGTGTGGGAACATCTCTCCAACAATTGCTTCGTGGAACTGAGACAGCACCTCCTCGACAGCAAAATGACCGACCCGCGAAAACTCGCCGTCGAGGCCGATCGATGGGTCAACTCCCGGGTCCCCCGGAACTCAATGGGGGAGTACCAGAGGAACCCCACCGGACCCCCCCGCCAACGCGGTGGAGGGGGAGGGCCGAACAGGAACAGAGACCCTCCCGCCGGGGCCCCCAGGAGCCCCCCTCGAGGGCCACCGCAGCACCAACTCTCCCCGAGCCTAGCCCGAAGGGGGGCGCCCCCGGCCAGACCCGGACCACGGCCACCAGTAACGTGCTACGGCTGCCAACAAACCGGACACTATGCCAGCGATCCGGTCTGCCCCCTGAACCGAAGAAACGGGGCCGGCGGGCCCCCGCCCCGACAGCTGGCGGCCGCCGCCCTGGGAGAAGGAGAAGAGGAAGAGGAGACCCTCGACCGAGGGACCACTGAATGGGAGCCGGCAGCCATGTCCCTGGTCTGCCTGGGTAGCCGAGAAATGGTACCCTGCACCCCCATCCCAAGCAACACCCAGAAGTACCGGCAGCAGGTCACGGTCAATGGACAACGGGCCGAAGCCCTTCGTGACACCGGCGCCAGTGTCACCGCTGTCCGCTGCCACCTGGTGACCCCCGAACAGATCCTACCGAATGTGCTGTGTCCCGTCCGGACGGCCGACAACAGCGAAAGCCTGTGCCAGATGGCCCTGGTCCCCTTCGAGTGGGGAGGGGTGACGGGCCTGCTGAAAGTGACGGTACGCGACGACGCCCCCGTCGACTGCCTCCTGGGGAACGACTTGGAGAGTTCCCCCTGGGCTCAAGTAGAGCGACGAGAGCACCTCCGAATGCTGGGACTATCTGACTGGGCCTGTGCCATCACCCGGTCCATGACCGCCCGGGCCCCCCACTCATCCTCGGCCTCCGGGGCCGCCCAGCCCGAGGGGCTCGCACCACCTCCCGCCAGCAGCGAGGGGGAGGCGGACACCGACCCTGGACCTAGTGAGTCCTCCCCCGAAGAGATGGCTTCCCCGTGCGCCCTACCAGAGCTGACACAATGGCGACACGAAGGGGGCCCCACCCGGGAGCAGTTCCAACAAGAGCAGCAGTCCTGCCCCACTCTCGAAGGGGTCCGCCAACAAGCGTCCGCCCAAACCAACGGGGACCAGACCGGCACCCACTGGGTCTACTGGGCCGAGGGCCTGCTATACAGTGAGCAGAAAGTGGCAGAACTCGGGGCCAGCCGAGTGTTGGTGGTCCCCCTCCGCTTCCGGGAGTTCCTGCTCAACCTGGCACATGATGTGCCCCTCGCCGGACACTTGGGGCAAGACAAAACGTACAGCCGTCTGGTGACCCACTTCTACTGGCCCCGGATGCGGAGAGACGTGGACAACCACTGCCGGTCCTGCCAGACCTGCCAAGCCAGCGGGAAGACGGGGGGTCGGGTCAAGGCCCCCCTCCAACCCTTTCCAGCCGTCAGCACCCCGTTCAAACGGGTCGGAATCGATATCGTGGGGCCCCTGGACCCCCAGACTGCCCTGGGCCACCGCTTCATCCTGGTCCTCGTGGACCACGCCACCAGGTACCCGGAGGCGGTCCCGCTAAGAACTATAACGGCCCCCGTGGTAGGCCGGGCCTTAATGGGGATCTTCTCCCGAGTGGGATTTCCCCGCGAAGTGGTGAGCGACAGAGGCACGAACTTTATTTCCAGATACATGCGGTCCCTGTGGCAGCAGTGCGGGGTCACATACAAGTTCACGACCCCCTATCACCCTCAGGGGAACGGACTGGTTGAGCGGTTCAACAGAGCATTAAAGGGAATGATCCAGGGCCTAGAAGAGCCCCTCAGGCGGAGATGGGATGTCCTGCTGCTGTGCCTCCTGTTTGCCTATCGGGAGGTCCCGCAGAAGTCCCTGGGGTTCAGCCCGTTTGAACTATTGTACGGACACCCGGTCCGCGGACCGCTCAGCCGGGTCAAAGAGAGCTGGGAGACGAAGCCCCAAGGCGCCCCTCCTGACGTCTACCGATACCTCCTGACCCTCCGAAACCAGACCCGCAAGTTCCGAGCCATGGCCGAAGCCAACCTCGAGGCCAGCCAGGAGGACATGAAGCGGTGGTACGATCGGAACTCCTCTACCATAGAATTCGAGCCAGGTCAGAAGGTATGGGTCATGGCCCCGGTTGAACCCGGCGCCCTCCAGGACAAGTGGACCGGGCCCTTCAAGGTAGTGGAGAAGAAAAGTTCCGTCACCTACCTGGTCGACCTGGAGTCCCCCCGGAACCCCCTCCGGGTCCTACATGCTAACAGGCTAAAACCCCACTTTGCCCGGACCGAACTGAGCCTGCTACTGGCGACCGACGAGGGGGGCGAGGACGACTCCGAGCCCCTGCCCGACCTCTTGCAGTCCAACGTCCATGATGGAACAATCGAGGGTGTCCAACTCGCCTCTTCCCTGACTCCGGAACAGCGCAACGACTGCCAGCAACTGCTACAGGACTACGCAGCCCTCTTCTCCCTCACCCCGGGGGTGACCCACTGGTGCGTCCACGACGTCGACACCGGGGAGAGCCCCCCCGTGCGACACAGAGCCTACCGGGTACCCGACCGAGTGCGGGCATGCATCCAGGCCGAAGTAACGAAGATGCTGGCCCTGGGGGTCATCGAACCCTCCGACAGCCCGTGGGCCAGCCCTGTCGTCCTGGTGCCAAAGGCCGCAGCTCCCGGCCACTCCCCGGAGTTGCGATTCTGCGTGGACTACCGAGCCCTGAATGCAGTGACCAAGACGGACGCCCACCCTATACCCAGGGCCGACGAACTCATCGACCGCTTAGGGGCCGCTCGCTACTTGAGCACGCTGGACCTCACCGCCGGGTACTGGCAGATCCAGCTCACCCCCGGCGCCCAAGAAAGATCCGCCTTTTCGACCCCGGATGGGCATTACCACTTTCGGGTGATGCCCTTCGGAATGAAGAACGCCCCGGCCACTTTTCAAAGACTGGTGAACAAGGTTTTGGCCGGGCTTGAGGCCTTCAGCGCGGCCTACCTAGATGACATTGCCGTGTACAGCAACCACTGGGCAGAGCACCTCCTTCACATTAAAGCCGTCCTGGCCGCCCTCCAGCGGGCCGGGCTCACAATCAAGGCCAGCAAATGCCAGATCGGCCACGGATCCGTGACCTACCTGGGCCATCAAGTGGGGAGCGGGCAGGTGGCCCCTCTCCAACCGAAAATAGATGCCATCCAGGCCTGGGAACCCCCCACTACCCAGACCGCTGTCCGGGCCTTCCTGGGTCTCACCGGATACTACCGGCGGTTTATCCGGGACTATGGGAGCATTGTTGGCCCCCTCACAGAGCTAACGTCCAAAAAGCAGCCCAAGAAGGTGCACTGGACACCCCGCTGCCAAGCAGCCTTCGACACCCTAAAGACCGCAATGTGTACTGCCCCGGTGCTACAGGCCCCTGACTACAATAAGGAGTTCGTGGTGCAGACGGACGCCTCCGAGTATGGGATCGGGGCCGTCCTGTCCCAGGCCGATGAAAAGGGGCTCGACCGACCAGTGGCCTTCATCAGCCGACGGCTACTGCCCCGGGAGCAACGATGGAGCACCATCGAGCGTGAGGCCTTCGCTGTGGTGTGGGCCCTTAAGAAACTCCGGCCCTACCTCTTCGGTACCCACTTCCGGGTCCAGACCGACCACCGGCCCCTGCGGTGGTTAATGCAAATGCGGGGCGAGAACCCCAAGCTGCTGCGGTGGTCCATCTCGCTACAAGGGATGGACTTTGACGTTGAACACCGGCCCGGCAATGACCACGCCAACGCCGACGGCCTGTCCCGCTTCTTCCGCCTTGACGAGGAGAATCCCCAAGGAGATGGGTGACTCTCCATGCCTTCGGCTGGGGGGGACGCCTGTTGGACCCGGCCTCGTGGCATGGTCCTTACCCCCGTGGATTGTGCCCGTTCCCCGCCCCGGCCATCACGGGCCACCCTTCTGAACTGCACCGAGGCCCTTCATCCTGAGCTGCACGAGGTCGCATACCCCTCGTGGCTCCGCCATCTTGTTGGCACCCACGTGACTCTGTGCACCAGCCAGCGCGACCCCGCTCAACCCGGCCTCGACCCCAGCGAAGCCCCGACAACGAGGCACCACGAACTGGCCAGGGGGTGCCGCAGGAACCATTCATCGCCCCCGGCGGAGGACAGTATCGATGGGACCCCCAACTGTCCTCCCCTCTCGAGGTGTGATCGCCCTGCAACTCCCTTGGGCCTGGCGCCTCTCCTGCTGGGCGTCTGGCCACCTCCACCCGGCCTCTCCGCCCCCACCGGGCGCCTGGGTCCGGACATCAAAGGGCTCCAGACCTATATCTGGGGCGACCCCGCCACAGATCGGCAGTTGTATCCCGGAGTCGAGAGCCCTGCTGATTGAATCGCGGCTGACCCTACGGAGAAGAACTCTTGTCGGAACCATCACGAGCCCTGCTGACTGCGTCGCGGCTCCTTCTTGTGAACACTTTGAAGCCACCTGGAACATCGGAGCCCTGCTGACGCTGTCGCGGCCCAACCTCGCTGAAACCTCCCTCGGAGCCCTGCTGACGACGTCGCGGCTCGAGCTGAGCAGAAACCATCTTGAGAGCCCTGCTGATTGGATCGCGGCTCTCCACGAACTGTACGCCAGAGCCCTGCTGACGCCGTCGCGGCTCGACCCCTCCGAGATCCGGAGGTCCTCCAGCTTGAGGATAAGAACTGGGCCCCAGGTACCCTCGTACCGCACTCCTGCCAAAGACTGTCCTTCTACCCCTACCCTTCCAAAGAGACACTGAGACTTTTGGTGGATCCCTCGATCCCTTCGTGTAAATATTGACCTCGTAACCTTTTTATTGCTGATAAAGAATTGCTTGTCTTGAGACAACCTCCTTGAGTCCGGTGTGGTGGTGTTACTGTGCTAGTACGTGATAGGAGAAGGATCTCTCAGGAGACTTCTCGGCAGCGCTCGGCTACTTCGTACAGTGTGAGGGCCCCCCTTGGTGGTCTCGCCGACTCCTCGGGGTCCGCCTTCCAACAATATCTGACATGCTGCACTAGCTTGAGGCAGTGCAGCGTGTCAGATAATTGTGATTAGGGCCTGTCAGGCACGCACCGGTATTCTCAATCAGAAGCCACAATATAGTAACAAGCACTGGAAAAGCCAATAGGTCTCGGCAATGAAAGAGCTATTGTCCTTGTCAATGTTAATGTTTTTAGCCATATGTGAGTGTAGAGGGGGAAGGAGAAGTGAAGTGGGTAGGGTAAAGGAGACAAAGAGGGAGACATAAGGAGAAAGGTCGAGACAGCCTGAGAGTGTATGAGCGAGAGAAATAGAGAGAGAGAGACAGAAAAAAAAGAAGAGCACAAGAGAAATAATCAAAATGGAGGAAGTGACGGAGGACAGAAAGAGCGAAGCAGACAGTGCAAGAAAGAGAGAACTAGCGGGAGACAGAGAGAGGTTGAGTAACATCAAAAACACAAAATTTGGAATAATACAATTTTAAAATGTTTTATATATTACCGTACTGTTAAATTTAGAAGTAGGCTGTTCAAGCATTTCATTCAATAACTAAGGATGCAACCTTTAATTTTTGAATTCATGGATTGTTTCAGGTTGAATAAAATGACAGCATCTTGAGCTGAAGGAATGATATTTAGACTGGCACAGGTTCTGTACTAGTGGAAAGAGTAGTTCTGTCTCAGTTTCCATATTGCGTGTTGGGTTACTGGCTGAGCATCTGTCTCTGCGTTGTCGTGTAGGTTTGGTCTCTTCCCATCTTGTGAAGGGATCCAAGGGATTCAGCCCGGACTGAGCTTCCTGCTCTGTATACTGTGTGTCCCTTCTCCTTGCAGCAATGAGCGGCGCTTTGGACGGGAACGAGGGCTTTGAGGAGCAGCTGTACGGAAAGGGCGGGCAGGGTGAGCAGCCGCATTTTATCCAGGACTCATGCACTGGCACCATATACGAGCGGGATTACAATAAGAAAGCATGGTTTCTTAAGGTGTTGGTTGGACAGGCCACACGAAGGGCTTGCTCCCTCCCCGCACGACAGGGCCCAAGCCCCGGCCCGCCAGGCGTGACCCACAAGAATCACCCGCACCCCGTCCCCCGACGGAACTCCTGCCCCCGGACCTCCATGTATCACGGGACCGAGCCACCACCGGCTCCCCCGGCCGGATCAAGCCGCCATCTTGGGCCCTGCACCACGAGGCCGCGTGGCCTCCACCCGACCCTAGCCCTGGGCCTGGCCGGCCCCGACATCCCGGCACCACCATCCACCCAGGAGGTGAGCGGACCACTTGGCAGGTCAATGGGAGAACGAAGCGTCAAGGGCTCTCCCCCGCCAGGTGCCGATCGCCTCCAGCTCCCCCAGGCACTGGCTCCACTCCCTGCTGGGTGTCTGGACACCTTCATCCCGGGCCCTCCGACCTCCAAGTGCGAGGGTCCGGACATCAAAGGGAGCCAGACCTATAACTAGGGCAGCTCCGGAGCAGGACGACAGTTGTATCCTGGAGTCGAGAGACACCGAGAGAACTCAGCCTTGACGGACTACTGGCGCTGCCGTAGCCCTACCTTGTGAACTATCGTCCTGCCTGCTGGCGCTGCCGCGGCCTTCTGCAACATCCATCCTCGTCGGGACCTGCTGGCGCTGCCGCGGCCCGTTGTAACGACCATCTTCCCGGGACCTGCTGGCGCTGCCGCGGACCGTGTATCGACCATCTTCACCGGGACCTGCTGGCGCTGCCGCGGACCGTGTATCGACCCTCTTCACCGGGACCTGCTGGCGCTGCCGCGGCCCGTCCCAGCTAGAACACCGAGCTCGAGGATTGTGAGCCATCCACCATACCATCTCAACTACCAGACTGGTAACCAGACTGTCCCGCTACCCCCTTTCCCCACCTTGAGAGACTTGAATCGAGGGGACCCCTGAGTCCAGACCTCCTTGTACCATTTCATCGTACCGTAAGAAATTGCCTATAAAGAACGCTGAATCTTCTCCTTGTGTGGTGTCTGTCTGTGGGGGGGGAAGTTATTTATCTGTACGATCGCTGGAGACGGCTCGCCCCGGAGACCTCTCCCATTGTCCTCGGCCGACCCTCCCGGTCCGTCTAACATTGGTGGCCAGCGGCGCGATCCGAATCAACGCGTAATCGTACAGAGAGTAGCTCACCCCACGACAAAACCACGATGTCAGCCAAAGATAGCGGTTCCACTGAAAAGTTCCAAATGGATAAGTTGGAAGAATATAGCCACCGCGAACTTAAACAATTCTGCATGGAACTAGGCATTGCTACCACCGGCCTGAGTACCAAAGACGATTTGAAGCGCGCCCTTGAGTCGTGGGCAGAAACTGGGGTCGCCGGATCACCCGACCAAAACAGTGTCGCACCAGAGGGGAACGCCACGGCTCCCGAGGAGCGGGGAACGGGCCTCTCGCAGGAGGAGATCCAAGAAAGAGAAAGAACCAGATTACATGAGTTGGAAATGGCACGACTCAAGATGGACGGTGAACTAAAGTTAGCCGAGCAGAAACTAAATCTAGAACATCTGCGACTCCGAGAAGAACGAGAAGAAAAACAGAGACAGAGAGAGCTCGAGGAAAAAAGAATAACACTCGAACACGAGCGCAAACTGGCGGAAATAGAACTTCGGAAACAGAATAAAGAACCGGGGGTGCCTGAGCGACCGCACACCCCGGGAGCAACCGAGAAAAAAGTCCACATCCCCAAGGATGTTGTCCGAGAATATGTCCGAGAAGACGACATACAACAGTGGTTCAAAGCCTACGAGATCGCCATGACCTCCCACCGGATCGACCGGAGTGATTGGGGAGCCGGACTATGGGGGAGGTTCGTCAACGAAGGCCGCGATGCCCTATTGCAGCTCCCAGATCACCAGATGTCGTCCTACGACCACATGAAGGCTGCCCTCCTCACCCGCTACGGCCTCACGCCCGAGATGTACCGCCAGAGGTTCAGAGACTGCACCCGGATCCCGGGTACAACTTGGGTGGAGTACGTCAACTATTTCAGCCGAGCCTTCGAGGGTTGGATCAAGGGAAGCCATGTAACGACCTACGAGCAACTCTTTAACCTTATGGTATGGGAGCACCTGTCGAACAACTGTTTCGTCGAGCTCAGGCAGCACCTCCTCGACAGTAAATTGACTGACCCCCGGCAACTCGCCGCCGAAGCTGACCGATGGGAAAGCACCCGAGTGGGCCGGAGAGGACCACACGAGCAAAACCGAAACAACCAAGGCCAGCACCGTCCCCGGGGAGGAGGAGGAGGCCAGGGGCGAGGGAGAGACACCATCCCAGCAACACCCGTGGCCAGCACCACGCCCCCGGCCGGCCGGGGCAACCCCCCGATGCGCCCGGGGTTCCGAGCCAACGTCACGTGCCACCGATGCCAGCGAGTCGGCCACTACGCCAATGACCCGAGCTGCCCGCAGAACCAAACACCAAAGCCCCGCCAGGTAGCTGCCGCCGCCCTGGGGGGAGAACGACTATCAGAGGAACAGGAAGAATATGAGCCGGCCCAGCAGGAGTGGGAACCGGCCGCCATGGTTCTAGCGTGCCTAGGGGGAAAAGACATGGTCCCGCGGGCTCCCCTACCCGCCAACACCCGGAAATATGGCCAGTGGGTGACCATTAATGGACGTCGGGCCGAGGCCTTACGTGACACAGGCGCCAGTGTGACGGCCGTCCGCTGTCACCTGGTGGAGCCCGAGCAGATCATTCCGAACATTCTCTGCCCCGTCCGCTCAGCCGACAATTCCGAAAGTCTGTGTCAAATGGCCTGCGTCCCCTTCGAATGGGGAGGGGTCTCCGGCCTGTTGAAGGTGACGGTCCGGGATGATGCCCCCGTGGCCTGCCTCCTGGGGAATGACCTTGAGAGTTCCCCGTGGGCCACCGTTGAAAGAAGAGAGCACCTGGGGATGCTGGGCCTCCCGGACTGGGCCTGCGTAACCACCCGGTCCATGGCCGCCCGTGCCGTCCCCCGATCAGAAGACCCAGAATGGCCAGCACCTCCGCCCCCGGTCGCCCCAGTAGAGGACAACGACGAGGCCAACCCCCCAGAACCAACGGCCGAAGGGGTCGCGCAACCCCCGGACCTTCCCGGCCTGGCTCAGTGGCGTCAAGAAGGGGGGCCCACCCAAGAACAGTTCCGCCAGGAACAAAAGACCTGCCCCTCCCTCGAGGGACTCCGCCGGCAAGCCAGCGCCCAGAGCGCAGGGGACTCCACCGGAACTCATTGGGTCTATTGGGATAACGACCTGCTATACAGCGAACAAAGAATCGCAGAGCTAGGGGCCAGTCGAGTGCTGGTGGTACCTCTCCGCTTCAGAGACTTCCTACTAACTCTGGCCCACGATGTCCCCCTGGCTGGACACCTGGGCCAGGACAAAACCTACAGTCGCCTAGTGACTCACTTTTTCTGGCCGAAGATGCGGAACGACGTCCTTAACCACTGCCGGTCCTGCCCCACGTGCCAGGCCAGTGGGAAGAGCGGCCGTAAGCTGAAAGCCCCTCTGCAACCCTTCCCAGTGGTCACCACCCCGTTCGAGAGGGTAGGAATAGACATTGTGGGGCCCCTGGACCCCCGCACGGCACAAGGACATAGGTTTATCCTGGTACTGGTGGACCACGCCACCCGTTACCCCGAGGCGGTGCCCCTACGAACTGTAACAGCTCCGGTGGTTGGCCGGGCCCTAATGGGGGTCTTCACCCGGGTGGGCTTCCCCCGAGAAGTCGTCAGCGACCGAGGCACGAACTTTATCTCAAAATATATGAAGTCCCTCTGGCAACAGTGCGGGGTCACCTACCGATTCACGACCCCCTATCACCCCCAAGGGAACGGACTAGTGGAGCGATTCAACCGCACCCTCAAGGGGATGATTGGGGGATTGGAAGAGCCCCTCCGTCGCCAGTGGGATGTACTACTCCCGTGCCTCCTCTTCGCCTATCGAGAAGTTCCCCAGAAGTCCCTCGGCTTCAGCCCTTTCGAACTCCTGTACGGGCACCCTGTGCGAGGGCCCCTCAGCCTGGTCAAGGAAGGTTGGGAGATGGCCCCCCTAAAGACCCCTCCCGACGTCTTCAAGTACCTCCTGGCCCTACGCAATCAGACCCGGCGCTTCAGGGAGATGGCCAAGGCGAACCTCGAGGCCAGTCAGGAGGACATGAAAAAATGGTACGATCACAATGCCTCCTCCGTCGAGTTCGAGCCTGGTCAACAAGTGTGGGTGATGTCCCCCACCGAACCATGTGCCTTACAAGATAAGTGGACGGGG
Source organism: Triturus cristatus (assembly GCF_964204655.1). Lineage (NCBI taxonomy): Eukaryota > Metazoa > Chordata > Amphibia > Caudata > Salamandridae > Triturus > Triturus cristatus. The sequence goes on from NC_140589.1 coordinate 49,199,481, forward strand.
CCCTTCAAAGTGGTCGAGCGCAAAAGCCCCGTCACTTACCTCATCGACATGGGGACGCCCCGGAACCCCCTCCGGGTCCTCCACACCAACAGACTCAAACCACACTTTGTGCGCTCAGAACTCAGCCTCCTGATGGCTACGGACAGTGGGGCGGAAGAAGACTCCGAACCCCTCCCAGATCTCCTGAAGACTCAGGAGAACGACGGTTCCGTGGACGGGGTCCGGCTCTCCGATGCCCTCACCCCAGAGCAACGCCAGGGCTGCCGGGACCTCCTGCTGCGGTTCGCTACACTGTTCTCCCTCACCCCCGGGATCACCCCTTGGTGCTTGCACGACGTGGACACCGGGGACAGTCCCCCTATCCGACACCGGGCCTACCGCGTGCCAGATCGGGTACGGGCCTGCATCCAAGAGGAAGTGGCCAAAATGCTCACGATCGGGGTCATCGAGCCCTCGGACAGCCCCTGGGTCAGCCCGGTTGTACTGGTCCCCAAAGCCGCTGCCCCCGGCACCACGCCTGAACTGAGATTCTGCGTCGACTACCGGGGCTTGAACGCTGTCACCCGGACCGACGCTCATCCTATCCCCCGAGCGGATGAATTGATCGACCGGCTGGGGGCCGCCCGCTACCTCAGCATCTTCGACCTAACAGCGGGCTACTGGCAGATCGGTCTCACACCCCGGGCTCAGGAACGGTCCGCCTTCTCTACCCCCGATGGCCACTACCACTTCAAGGTCATGCCCTTCGGCATGAAGAATGCCCCCGCTACTTTTCAACGTCTAGTGAACCAGGTCTTGGCGGGGCTCGAAGAGTTCAGCGCCGCCTACCTGGACGATATCGCTGTGTACAGCCGCCACTGGTCCGACCACCTCCTCCACCTCCAAGAGGTCCTGCAGGCCCTCCAGCGGGCCGGCCTCACGATTAAGGCCGGCAAATGCCAAATTGGTCAAGGGTCCGTGACCTACCTCGGGCACCAGGTGGGAAGCGGGCTGGTGGCCCCGCTGCAACTTAAAATTGCTGCCATCCAGTCCTGGCAGCCCCCCGTCACCCAGACCGAGGTCCGAGGCTTCTTGGGGCTCACTGGCTACTACCGGCGGTTCGTGAGGGACTACGGCAGCATTGTGGGGCCCCTCACGGGTCTCACGTCCAAAAACCAGCCGAAGCGGATTAACTGGACCCCCGACTGTCAAGCGGCCTTCGAAGAGCTGAAGGCCGCCCTGTGCACCGCCCCTGTGCTCCAGGCCCCCGATTACAGTCGGGAATTCATTGTACAGACAGACGCCTCCGACCACGGCATCGGAGCGGTTCTTTCCCAACTAAACCCCGAGGGTCATGACCAGCCGGTGGCCTTCATCAGCAGACGTCTCCTGGCCCGAGAACAGCGCTGGAGCACAATCGAGAGGGAGGCCTTCGCAGTGGTGTGGGCCCTCAAAAAGCTCCGGCCCTATCTCTTCGGTACCCACTTCCGGGTACAAACCGACCACCGACCCCTGCAGTGGCTGATGCAGATGCGGGGGGAGAACCCAAAACTATTGCGCTGGTCCATCTCCCTGCAGGGAATGGACTTCACCGTGGAACATCGACCGGGCCAAGACCACGCCAACGCAGATGGCCTGTCACGCTTTTTCCGCCTCGACGAGGAGAGTCCCCAGGAAGATGGGTGACTCTCCCCGCCTTCAGCTGGGGGGGACGCATGTTGGACAGGCCACACGAAGGGCTTGCTCCCTCCCCGCACGACAGGGCCCAAGCCCCGGCCCGCCAGGCGTGACCCACAAGAATCACCCGCACCCCGTCCCCCGACGGAACTCCTGCCCCCGGACCTCCATGTATCACGGGACCGAGCCACCACCGGCTCCCCCGGCCGGATCAAGCCGCCATCTTGGGCCCTGCACCACGAGGCCGCGTGCCCTCCACCCGACCCTAGCCCTGGGCCTGGCCGGCCCCGACATCCCGGCACCACCATCCACCCAGGAGGTGAGCGGACCACTTGGCAGGTCAATGGGAGAACGAAGCGTCAAGGGCTCTCCCCCGCCAGGTGCCGATCGCCTCCAGCTCCCCCAGGCACTGGCTCCACTCCCTGCTGGGTGTCTGGACACCTTCATCCCGGGCCCTCCGACCTCCAAGTGCGAGGGTCCGGACATCAAAGGGCGCCAGACCTATAACTAGGGCAGCTCCGGAGCAGGACGACAGTTGTATCCTGGAGTCGAGAGACACCGAGAGAACTCAGCCTTGACGGACTACTGGCGCTGCCGTAGCCCTACCTTGTGAACTATCGTCCTGCCTGCTGGCGCTGCCGCGGCCTTCTGCAACATCCATCCTCGTCGGGACCTGCTGGCGCTGCCGCGGCCCGTTGTAACGACCATCTTCCCGGGACCTGCTGGCGCTGCCGCGGACCGTGTATCGACCATCTTCACCGGGACCTGCTGGCGCTGCCGCGGACCGTGTATCGACCCTCTTCACCGGGACCTGCTGGCGCTGCCGCGGCCCGTCCCAGCTAGAACACCGAGCTCGAGGATTGTGAGCCATCCACCATACCATCTCAACTACCAGACTGGTAACCAGACTGTTCCGCTACCCCCTTTCCCCACCTTGAGAGACTTGAATCGAGGGGACCCCTGAGTCCAGACCTCCTTGTACCATTTCATCGTACCGTAAGAAATTGCCTATAAAGAACGCTGAATCTTCTCCTTGTGTGGTGTCTGTCTGTGGGGGGGGAAGTTATTTATCTGTACGATCGCTGGAGACGGTTCTCCCCGGAGACCTCTCCCATTGTCCTCGGCCGACCCTCCCGGTCCGTCTAACAGTGTGTGTAAGCAAAATGTACTTGGAGCTGAGAGACTGGGGTGGTCGTCTAGAAAAGGAGTTGGGGTTCTGCATCAGGAAAGCAGGACACCAAGCATTAAGACCAAACTTGGCAAATACCCTTCATAGGAGGAATTTCATTTAGTGGAGTAGAGGATAGTGCAACATCGTAGAGTCAAGTAAAACTTTGGGATATGTGATTGTTTTTTTCTTTGTCGACCTTTTCCCCAGCTCCCACTCTTAAAATAGTAATTTTGCCTCTACAGTTATAACTATATAAAATCTTCTTACTGTAGCCCTTGTGAAAAGCGCTCTTAAAGAAATAGTGAGGCCGCATATTGCAGCACGACCAGGAAACAAAGAACAGTGAGAGTAAAAACAGTAGCACTCGTGAAAAGTGAGCTTAAAGAAATAAAGAAGTCCCAATGCCTTAAAATTGCCACTTCATATGTTTAGTTGTAATTGGTGTCTGCTCTTGGGAAGGGCTAAACCCTGGAAAATCATGTTGCCTGCATGCCATGAACAAAGAGGGCGAATGAATGATGGAGCAATGATGGGGCCAGCAAATCGGAAGCCAGTGGGTGGGCTGAAGCCCACAGAGGACATACAACAGGTCAGAGCATGCGCGCTGTCTAGAGCCGAGACCTAAAAAAGGACAGCCTCTCTTCATATCAAAGCTTCTGAACGGGCATAAGGTCGTAAGCTTCACTCGGGCGCCCTGGTTGCTGAATCTGAAAGTTGGAATCGTGGTAGCTGTTTGAAGTGCAGAGCAGAGTGTGCACGGAGGTAGGTACGTTTCCACCTCGTGTTTATGATTGAGAGCTTGTTTATGTGTCTGTCTGTAAGCATGTGCCTGTGTGTGTGTGTGTGTGCATGATTGTGCATATGTGTGTGTGTGTATGTGTGTGTGTATGAGTGTTTGTATGCGTGACATAATTTTGACTCAGCTCTTACTTAGGCTCTTAGAACCAAGCCAGACCCGTGGCTCAGATTTTCCCATATATTGTCTGGCACTCACCTAAGAAGCGTGTACTGTACATGACAAGCCTGCGTAACCTCACCCTTTGGTACCGTGCCTGTTTAGGCCTAAGGTGCTTGAGGTAAGTTAACTATGTTACATTAAATTTTCTTCTGCGCTGCTCAGTAAGGATGGGATTCCTGACGGGCTTGCAAAAAATTAAAACAAAGCCGGTAGCGTGCACTGCGCCGGGAAGAAAAGTCTGGCAGCACGAGGGAGGTGGGACCCAAGCTGCCTGGGGGTTTACCACAAGCTCCTGGGCTCCCTGACCACCAGTGTAAACTCTCTTTTTTTTTTTTTTTTTTCCTTTTTCTTTTTTTATTGTTGAAACTGAAGGTGTCATACAACATTCAAGTTAAGACAGAAAGTATCGCATTACAAAAAACCAAAAACATCTCAGATACAATGAACCAAGATCTTTGTACAATAACAAAAGCAATTAGAAGGTGACCTGAATGAAAAGAGAGTCAAAAAAAGTTTTCCCAAATTTTTTCGAATTTTCTCCCCCCTCCAATCCTCGCTGCATAGTTACGCTCACTAATCTTAACTCTTTGCATTTTACGCAACCATTCATAGAAGGATGGAGTCTGAGTTGATCGCCAATTCTGAAGAAGCAATGATCTTGCCACTGCCATGCAAATAAACAGAAGTTTAGCATGTGAGACAGAGATATTTAGATTCTGATCCAAACCGTGCAGCATCAAATTGGAATTTAAAGATATCTGGATATGCAAAATAGAAGATAAAAAAGCAAAAATATCTCTCCAGAACTCTTTGATCATGCAACATTCAACTGTGACGTGTGTCCAGTTAGCGGGGGCAAAACTTTGACAACGAAAGCAGATCGGTGTATAATTACTAAACATTTTGGCAATTACCGCCGGGGTATAGTAGAGGAGCCATTTCCCAAAAAATATCATTCTACGCCAATTGGCTCCCCGTAAAGTGGAGAAATTATATTTATTAATAGTCCGCCACGTCGTTAAAGATAAAACCTGCTTTTCGTGTTCCCACCATTTTTTAACTGCTTTCGATTCTAAATCGTCGTGTTTGATCTGAGCAAGATGACGTTTCCACTCACCAGGTTTCCTTATTAAAGTAGTATTGAACAGGAGATCGTTGTTAAAAGGGGAAATCTGAGTAAAGGAGGTGGGAGCAAACGGCAGTAAAAGTTTATAGATTAAATGATAAGACCCGGCTAACAAAAAGTTGCCTGAAAGTAGTAGGCGCATCTCGGGCGGAGTTAACCACCTAGAGTGATGTAAAAAATCGCCTACTGTGCTAAAGCCGGCTATAGACCAATAGCCCATTAAATGCGGGCTTACCACCTGCCCTCTTGAGGAGAGTAAATTAATCAGCAAAGAGGAGGTATTGAAAAGAGAGATAGAGTATCGACTAATCAAAGCCTTACGCTTCATAAAAAACCAAGCAATTATTTTATACCTAACCAATTTTGGAGATTTAGGTATTTGAAGAGGGGAGGATATTTGACTCTCTGAAAAAATTAAATCGAAAAAAAAACTAATATAATCATTTGGAATCGGCGAAGGGACCTTGAAACGAGTTAAGTACTGAGCAAAATAGGCGTAATAATACTCTCTAATGTTTGGAAGTGCCAGACCGCCATTATCTAAACCCTCATAAAGGGTAGTCAACGCAATCCGGGGCTTTTTATGTGACCACAGAAAGCTTTTTTTTTTTTTTTTTTTTTTTTTTTTTTTTTTTTTCTTCTTCAGTTACAGATCTTTTCGGTTTGAATTTTGTTCCCCTTCTCCAAAGGGTTCGTTCGATGTTAACTCGCTGGAATAAATTACCTTTATCATTACTAGGCAGAGTCGCCCTGATTAAAATGTCTATTTTACCATTGTTTAACTTTCTGTTTTCAACAATTCCGTGTTTTCTCCCAGGGTCTTTCTTTTCTAAATTAGAATCCTTATTCTCAAGCTTTCTGTGGTCACATAAAAAGACCAGTGTAAACTCTCGGCAGCTGCACCAAGCCTACGGTGGCGCCAGTATTTGCACTGAAGGGTGTTCTGCAAGAGAGTTGTAACCAGGGTACCCCAGGATGCTTGCTGGCCTCAGGCTGCACTGTAAGAAATAGCCAGCGGTAGAGTGTGTGCCAGGGATGCTTAATACCCCCTGAAGCTGCGTTGTAATCTGTAGCAAGCAGAGCTGCTCATGGTATGCGTAATGCCCCCCTGAAGGTGCACTGTGTGAGGGATAAAAGGCAACGGAAGGGGTGATTACTATCTCCATAGTACACTGAACAGTCGTGAACAGAGAAGGGACATATAGGGAGTGTGAAATGGCAAAACCTTTCCTACACACTTTGTGAAGTTCTTTTTAAAACGTTTCACTCTTCGGGGACTTCATGAAATGTGTGCAATTTAAAGTCTAGTAAAAAAACGTCAGCTAAAAGTAAGTTTGCAGGAAAAGCCTCACTTGAACAACAATAAATACACACAAAAATGTACGTTTTTGTGAAGTGGAGTTAGAATGTCGGCGCACTCTACACGCGGCACAAGGTAGGAAGTTTGTCTAATTAACCCACCTTACAAGAAGTAGTTGGATACTCGCCCACTCCTCAGCCGAGAAGGATTGCCCTGGAGGAGCGTGGCCTGCGCCTGTGCTGGATGGGCTAAAGCCTCCTCAGCACATACACAAGCCCTAATAATGCAGAACACAGTGTTCTTATGGGGAAATACAAGATTCACGGCTGTGGCTGAAAAATACTTTTATATCTACTGGCACCCTGGGAGAGGGCCTTACTGCCCTACTGCATGACGTCTTGAGGAGGCTGGCAGTAGGTTTCTTGCCGGCTTCCTCTGCGTGAAATCTGTAAGAGATATAGAGGTGCATGGTGTTCTTCTCACACCTTACAGGCAGCTACCACTGGTGACATGGCTCCTCTAAGAGGCTGTGAGATTGTTCAGAACTTTATCAGCAAAGGAGAGTTGCAAAGACATGGAGGTGGACAAACTAGGAAACAGGGGGAGCCAAGGGGCGCCTTACAAGTATTTGGCATTCAAATCATGACATAAATATCATATGAGAGTATGACTAAGGTCTTTACAAAAAACAATAAAGTGCATTTTTTTTAACAAGCAGGAGTGTTTCCTGTTAGCCTATAAGATTATATCACAGCACTGACAATGACAAAATCCTTTCTTGTTTTGGTCCCAATTTTTTTTTTAATAACTACGACACCCCTCTTTACAACAATACTTAAACAAAAAGCAATAATCTAAAAACATTATTCATTTCAATTCGACCAATGCTTTTTAAAATTGCAAAGTACATAGCAAAGTATTTAAAATAATTGCTAATTTATACCTGCACGAGCATCCCACCCCTACGCCTTGCAACAAAAACAACTATACTGCACAATGCCAACTGACGAAAGCATAATAATGCGAATAATAAAATGTAATAAAAACCGGTATTCAAAACAACCTCACAATAGTTTAAAAAAGCTATTAAAACATATTGAAATCTTGTAACAGATGATTTCATTATCCGGATTGTATAAAAGTGCATGTGCACTTTCTACAGTACGAATACTATTGTGGCTAAACAGCGACCTTATGTACTTTACACAGAGCGGGCCAGGCAAAGATCACATGATCAAAACCTTGGATTCCCATGAATACAAATATTGCATGTTCACTGCTGTCGACGAATTCTTTCCAAAGCTCCTGTGATAAACCTTATTGGTAACATATGAAGTCTAACCAGGAGCCTCAACAATCGACCTTTAGGCTCTATATTCCATTTCAGACATGGTTGTATTCTCTTCATATTACTGGAAGCCCCTACTATATCATATCTATCATTTGTGGGACAGAAAACCATATCTACTTTCTTGCTCAATAATGGACATGAGTTTTTAAGGAAAAACTTAAGCTCTGGATGGGACAAGGATTCGAGGGCCTCTGTTTTTAGTTTAAAATAATATAGGGCCGCATAAAAATTCCTCCTAGAAATACTGTCCTACCTTTGCCCGCTATGCGCAATTGCCAGGGTAATGTCTGTAGTGAATTGGCATCAGATTGAATAGAGTAGAACATTCAATCGGGCTAACAAAACATCCATCATCGATTATGTAATGGTGGAAGCTAAAAATTGGGACAAACTGAAGGATTTTAGAATAGAAAAAAGACAGGACAGTGATCATAATGCCCTGGTCTTAACTTTCAACCCAGGGTCCTTCGGACTAAATAATTGTGAGCCCAAATCTGCTATGGCAATGCCCCCCTTCGTATTAACTAATAATAGAAGGAGGGTGAAATGGCCCCACCTGGCAGAGTCACCGTCACAACTTGGAAAAATCTACCAAACTGTAATACCCTTTATATCCCAGATGGCCGTTGCAACCGGACATCTACAGGTATTGGAAATACACAAACAACTAGTTACAGTGCTGGGAGATGTTTTTTACCCTGTAGGTAGAGCCAAGAGGTGTGTGCCGAAAACCCACCCCTGGTATAACGGCGCCTGCAGGAAATCAAAAAAGGAGCTTCTTGCAGCAATTAAATCAAAAAATAAATTGAATATCAGGGCTACTAGGCAGACATATAAGAAGGAATTGTCTAGGGGCAGGATGGAATGGGAAGAAGAGAGGTGGGAAAAATTGAGGGATGCCCTAGTGTCAAAGGACGCTAAACTTTTCTGGGCATTGGTAAATTCCGCCACGAGAGATAGTGGGGAATCGTTTCTACCAAATATTGCTTCCTCAGTGTGGGAGACACATTTCGACGCATTGTATACTTCCCCTTCGGCTGCTATATCTGAACATCCGAACAGGGATATGACAATGCAACTAGATGACCTTCTCTGTACTCCGCTGGACCTAGACCTCCCGCACGAGTGCCGACTGCGGGGGGCCTCGGACTGTGGAGATCAGACAGGTCACCTGGACACCAGGGTGAGGCTGGCTCCTGGAAGTGTCGAGAGAATTTCAATTAAGTAAGTTGAATCTGCAATTGCTAGACAGCCTCCTAATAAAGCACCAGGCCTCGATAAGGTGCCAGGCGATCTTTTTCGTTCCCAACCCAAAATTTGGGCACCGTACTTAGCCGTATTGTTTAATGCGGTTTTGTTAGGAGCCAAACTGCCAGATACCTGGGCCGGGGCTGAGATTGTTCCCATTTTTAAAAAGGGCTGCCCCTTAGTTCCCTCAAACTATAGGCCAATAAGTCTTCTGGACACTACCCAGAAACTCATGGGCCGGATCGTTCTGGATAGAATACTTAGGTGGGCGGATGAGAATGAAATAATAACTACCCTCCAGGCTGGGTTTAGATCTGGGATTTCGACCCTGGACCAGCTTTTCAGGCTACAGGTCCTTTTTTGGAAGACTGTAAGTATTGAAGGTGGTAGCCTCTACTTGGTCTTCGTAGATCTACGGGCCGCTTTTGACCTTGTGCCCAGGGAAAATCTATGGAGGGTCCTGAAAGAACTAAACCTTCCGCCCTACCTACTAGATGTCCTGAAGCGTTTCCACGAAGGGAACTATGCCCAGGTACGTTGTGGGAAGAATGGGGAACTATCGGACCGCTTTCCTGTTACTAGAGGAGTACGCCAGGGCTGTGCCCTGGCTTCCACGCTTTTTAGCCTCTATATAAATGGTCTGGTGGGTGAGCTAGATACTGTTAGGGATAGCGATGCCCCTCGGCTGTCATCTGGACGGGTGCCTGCTTTGATGTTCGCAGACGACACCTTATTGTTGTCTCGAACATCTACAGGCATCCAGAGGGTATTGGACGGTTTTGTATCATTCTGCGCTTCGCGGGGACTTGAGATCAACCTAGAAAAGACGAAGTGTATGATCTTCGGTCCCCCGAAGCGCACCCGCCCCTGCCCAGTTTTAAATGGTATCCCACTTGAAAGGGTTAGAACTTTTGTATATCTGGGTGTTACCCTGACTGAAGATTTCAGCTGGGGCCCCCAGGTAACCAAATCTGCCCTGACGCTTACACAGATAGTGGGAGGCATCAATAGGTTTTAGAGGAAAACCCAATTCAAACCAGTCTCACCAGGTCTTGAAATGTATGGTGCCCAAGCTAGACCTGCTGCAATGTATGGCGCAGAGCTCTGGGGTCATACTCGTATATTGACCCTTTCCAAGGTTGAACATACATTTATTAGGAACCTGTTAGGGCTCCCTCAGAGCACTCCGCTTATACCTTTGAGACTAGACTTAGGTTTAGAACCCATCTCTGAACTCTTATCGAGTCGACCTCTCCTGTATTGGAGAAGGCTGTGGACAGCACCTGAACTCGGTGACTATAGAGCTGAGTTCTCTGCAATCTGGGATCAGCTGAAGAGCAGAAATATACCCTGGCTATCCCATATTAAAGCTGTAGTATATCAGATAGGCCTGCCTCAATTATGGGAGACCCCCGAGGAAAGTTGCACAGCGGTACGGAGAACGGAGTTGTTGGTTCTACTTAGACAGCACAATCTAACCCTGTTGTACCGCTCGCCACTTATGGGTAGGTTGACCACAGAATTTCTACAAATAAAATTGGTGCCCAGGAGGGAGGAGTTTTTAGATTTGATTCAACCCCCTATGGCAAAAAAGCTATACACACAACTAAGGCATGGTTGCCTCCCGATCGGGGCATTGACTTGCAAATGGGCTGGACGAGGTGAGGGGATCTGCCCAGTTTGTAACGAAAGTAAAGAAGATGTGGTTCATGTTCTATTCTTCTGCCCTGCCTATAACGCAACACGTAGATCCTGGCTGGTGCCACTGTGTTGAAATTTGGGCCTAAAACAATGTGCTCAAGCCTGTAGGATCTTAAGATATGACACCTCACCCCCCATTGTGTTCTCTGTCTCTCGTTTTTTATATGGCATGTGGCGGAGGAGGTCTGCCCTGATTAATTGTTCTTAATATTGATTAACTGAATTGTTTATTATGTCTTTCTTGATAACTTCTGTTTAATAACTTCTTACCTTAGGTGCTTAATTATTTATGTATTTTGTCTTGTATGTACATATTTTATCTGTGCTTTTATGGTCTCCGACCGAAATAAAGTTATCAAATGAAATGAATGAACAGAAATTGGCCTCTAATCAGTAGATTTAAAAGCCTACCTATGTCTCTAATCATTTTAGGGTCTTTATGATAATGTACATTAAAATAATTTTTCTTAGAGTGGTCGTCCTAGGTCAATCTTTCTTCTGCCTCACGAATAAATTCATCCAGTAAGCACTGAAAGATTATTAAAAGATAGTTTTTAAGCATGAACTGTGAAGCATTCCTGCCCCGCCCTAATGGTAAAGCTATTGGAGAATGGAGAGGCAGGTCTGGGGCCAGGTGTACCCCATAGATACGTTTTGTGCAAGCAGCACATTTATAGTCTAATCAAATAAAGAAAAGACAGGTTTTTGCACATCACACACCCTGAACCCATATATTTAAAAGTGCTCTGATGCATGATAATGAACAAACAGGAGGCTCAGAGAAATAATGTACTTTCCTGGGATCACACCATGTGTCAAGCGTGAAAGCCGGGATTGATCCCAGGGTAATTTGTTTCACATTGGGCAGTTCAGCCTCTAGATAGAGATCACTTACTCCTGTTTTACATCATAGGTTAATGCTTTGTGTTTCATTCCCGACGAGTGAGGTTAGATAGAGCATGGGTGGCAGGCAGAAGCCACATGAGGGCTCGGCTTGTTTACTGTTTCAGGATTAAAGAAGACCCCGAGCCGAGCCAGGCATCGAGCTCAAGCCAGCAGCGGCTCTCCCACCGTCTGCATTTTTGGTCATTGTATGAGATCATAAAGATGTAAAATGCGCCATTTGCTGCCTCTGTTTCAAAAAAATGTTTTTGAAATATGTTGAGCAATTTTCAGAAAACAGTTGAATGTGTAGCTGTTGCTATTTCAAGGGCGTTGTTGCTATTTCATTTCATGTATTTTCATGTATTTTCTTATTTTACAATGAAAACGTAAAAGTGCATTATTGTTTTTAAATCTAATTATTTTTGTATGTACTTTTATGGATACTTTTATACCTGAATAAAGAACTTAATTGATTGTGTAGCTTAAACTGGTGCTGAGGAAAGAATCTTACGTATCTGCAAACTGAACTGGAGAATCTATGAAGAAGCACTTCCAACTATAAACAAGCATTGTCAAGGACAATACTTCTCCCATTTTGGCTGCTGGTATAGCCCTATTGGATTTTCTAATGCGTTTTGCCAGTAGTGTGTGTAGGAAGGTGGATATCTGACTATGGTTACCCCCAACTTTTTTCACCTGTGGGACACCCCCGCGCCGCACGGCCACCAGCTGCTGCGTGTGCCCCTTGCCGCCCTCTGCCTCGCTGCTGCCTCGTTTGCCGGCTGCCGCCGCTGCGAGTGGCTTCCTTGTTTTGACGGTTCTTTGTGCTTGTTTGGGCTAACTTGTTTTCTTTCCCTGTTTTAGCGTTCATTTTTGCCTGTTTGTACTGTATTTTAATTTGTGTTCCGTGTTGCCCTCCTTCCTTGTTGCCCGCCTACCTCGACGCCCCCCGCCCTCCCTTCCCGCCACCGCCGCTTGTCCCCGCCCCTTTTTGCCTTCTGTAACCCTCCCCGCTCCCGCCTCCCAGCTGCTCCGCCCACCCGCGCACTTGGCCTTAATTGGCGACCGTGCGACGCAGGTGAGTGTGACCCACCTGTGGGACACCCCCGCGCCGCACGGCCACCAGCTGCTGCGTGTGCCCCTTGCCGCCCTCTGCCTCGCTGCTGCCTCGTTTGCCGGCTGCCGCCGCTGCGAGTGGCTTTCCTTGTTTTGACGGTTCTTTGTGCTTGTTTGGGCTAACTTGTTTTCTTTCCCTGTTTTAGCGTTCATTTTTGCCTGTTTGTACTGTATTTTAATTTGTGTTCCGTGTTGCCCTCCTTCCTTGTTGCCCGCCTACCTCGACGCCCCCCGCCCTCCCTTCCCGCCACCGCCGCTTGTCCCCGCCCCTTTTTGCCTTCTGTAACCCTCCCCGCTCCCGCCTCCCAGCTGCTCCGCCCACCCGCGCACTTCGCCTTAAATGGCGACCGTGCGAACGCGCAGCGGTCACGCGCAGCGGGCGCGCCGATTGTGCGCCGAAGGTGCGCCAAAGGTAAGCCCGTCTGCGCCCGTCCGCGACCGGACCGCGCCCAGCGCCAGGACCCCTGGCCCACGAAGACCCCGACCGACTCGCCTGACGTACTCCGCCGCCACCCTCATCGCACTCAACACCGGCCGACTCCCAGAATGCCATCAAGCCACTCCACGACGTACCCACGGACCTTTCAGCTGCCGCACCTGCAAGTTCACCTGCATCCGGACCCGCCCCACACCAGCACCCGCCAAGCCGAACACCAGCAGCAACCACCTCAAGTGCATCCTGCTCAACACCCGCTCCATCCACAGACACGCCATCGAACTCTGGAACCTCCTAGACGCCACAGCCCCTGACGTTGCCTTCCTCACGGAGACCTGGATGAACGCCTCTTCAGCTCCCGACATCGCCATCGCTATCCCAGAGGGCTACAAGATCGTCCGGAGGGACCGAAACGCCAACCAGATGGGAGGAGGCATCGCCATCATCCACAGGAACACCATCCGCCTCACGACCAGCACCGACAACACCCTGACCAGCGCCGAACACCTGCATTTCCAGATCCACACCAACCCGAACACCACCCTCAGAGGCACCCTGATCTACCGACCCCCTGGACCACGCACGCAATTCAGCGAGGACATCGCCGACTTCGTCAGCCCGCATGCCCTCCCCTCCGCTGACTACATCCTCCTGGGAGACCTCAACTTCCATCTGGAGAACAACAACGACCACAACACCAGCACCCTGCTCGACAACCTCGCCAACCTGGGACTCAAGCAACTGGTGTCCACCCCCACCCACCTCGCCGGACACACACTCGACGCCGTCTTCTCATCCAGCACAGACATCGACTTCAGCCACGCCACAGAGCTTCAATGGACGGACCACAGCTGCGTCCACTTCACCTTCAAGAGAACGACGACCCACCAACACCAGCAACTGACCGCCCGCAGAAGCTGGAACAAGACCACAGCAGACCAGCTCGCCACCTCCCTGAGCCAACACCCTCCTGCCAGCTCAGCAAACCCCAGCCAGGCCGCCGACAACCTCACGAAGTGGATCAGCAACTGCGCGGACGAACTCGCCCCGCTGAGGACCCCGCCTAGCAGACCCGGCAGCAAGAAGGCCCCATGGTTCACCGACGAACTCAAGAGCTCCAAGAAGAACTGCCGAGCCCTCGAGAAAGTCTGGAAAAGGGAACCGACACCGGACAACAGGACCTCCTACAAACTTGCCACCCGGAAACACCACCAGCTGATCCGCACCGCCAAGAAAACAGCATTCAAGGACCGGTTGGACAACAACGCACACAACTGCAAGGAACTCTTCAACATCGTGAAAGAGCTTTCCAACCCCAGCGCAGGAAACAACGACATCACCCCATCGCAAGACCTCTGCAACTCCCTCGCCTCACACTTCCACAACAAGATCACGGACATACACAGCAGTTTCAACAACCAACCAACGCACACCACGACCGTCCAGCCACCCCCCCCCCACCACCACCCTCCACGCCTGGACCCGGATCAGCACCGAAGACACCATCCGCACGATGAACTCCATCCACTCCGGATCACCGACCGACCCCTGCCCTCACCACGTCTTCAACAAGGCCGACGCTGTCATCGCACCCCACCTGCGTGACATCATCAACACCTCCTTCGACACCGCCATCTTCCCTGAAAGCTGGAAACACGCCGAACTCAGCGCTCTACTCAAGAAACCAACAGCGGACCCCACCGACCTCAAGAATTACCGCCCCATCTCGCTTCTCCCGTTTCCAGCCAAGGTCATCGAGAAGACCGTCAACAAGCAGATGGCCGCCTTCCTCGAGACGAACGGATCCCTCGACCCCTCACAGTCCGGCTTCCGAGCCAAACACAGCACCGAGACCGCCCTCATCGCCGCCACCGATGACATCCGAGCCCTGATGGACAATGGAGAAACAGCGGCCCTCATCCTCCTAGACCTCTCCGCGGCATTCGACACGGTCTGCCACCGCACCCTAGTACGGCGCCTCAGCAACATCGGAATCCAGGACAAGGCGCTGGAATGGATCATCTCCTTCCTCGACGGAAGAACACAGAGAGTCCGCCTACCACCGTACAAGTCAGAGGCCTCCGAAGTCATCTGCGGCGTCCCCCAAGGATCGTCCCTGAGCCCCACCCTCTTCAACGTCTACATGAGCCCCCTCGCGGCCATCGCTCGCAAACACCACCTCAGCATAATCTCCTACGCCGACGACACCCAGCTGATCCTCTCCCTGACCAACGACCCTGCCGCCGCCAGAGCCAACCTGCACGAAGGGATGAAAGAGGTAGCCGAGTGGATGACGACCAGCCGCCTGAAACTGAACTCGGACAAGACGGAGGTCCTCATCCTGGGCTCCTCACCCTCCGCCTGGGACGACTCCTGGTGGCCTCCCGCCCTGGGCACCGCACCCAAACCGACAGACCATGCACGAAACCTGGGCTTCATCCTGGACTCCTCCCTCTCCATGACCAGACAAGTCAACAGCGTCTCCTCGGCGTGCTTCAACATCCTACGCATGCTACGGAAGATCTTCTGGTGGATCCCCACAGAGACCAGGAAGACCGTCACCCAGGCACTCGTCACCAGCCGACTGGACTACGGCAACGCCCTCTACGCCGGGACCACCGTCAAGCTCCAGAAGAGACTCCAGCGGATCCAAAACGCCTCAGCCAGACTCATCCTCGACATCCCACGATCCAGCCACATCTCCGGACTTCTGAGAGACCTTCACTGGCTCCCCGTCAACAAGAGAATCACCTTCCGCCTCCTCACCCACGCACACAAAGCCCTACACGACCAAGGCCCGAGCTACCTCAACAGCCGAGTCAACTTCTACGCTCCCAAACGCCACCTCCGATCAGCCAACCACGCCCTCGCCGCCGTCCCCCGCATCCGAAGAACGACCACAGGGGGAAGGTCCTTCTCCTACCTGGCCGCCAAGACCTGGAACTCCCTCCCGTCCGACCTGCGCCTGACCCAAGACCACCTCTCCTTCAGGAAGAAGCTGAAGACCTGGCTGTTCGAGCAGTAGCGGCACCCCCCCCCCCAGCGCCTTGAGACCCTACGGGTATGTAGCGCGCTTTATAAGTGTCACTGATTGATTGATTGATTGATTAGTGTCTAGCTGGTTTTTCGACTTAGTTGGCCTGAGATCCTGCCATTCAGGGTCTCAGGCTGTCTGCTCTCTCTTTAAAATGGACTCCATGTACCCTAGGTACATAACCAATTGGTAAGGATCACCTTATTGGACCCTGTACAGTGTACCCTAGGTACCCAGGGCATAGGTGTACCCTAGGCCTCCCAGGGGCTGCAGCATGTATTATGCCACCCCTGGTCTGGCCTTCCAATCAGACACAACTGGCTGATCACTCAGCTGGGGCAAGGTCGTGTAATCACCCCTTGCTTAGATATAGTATGCCTATATCTACCCTTATATATAGACACATGTGTACCTATCAGTCACTCCTATGGCAAGCCTTAACCATCCTGGAGGCAGAGTGCTTGGTAACATGTGAGATGGTGCTCTAGCATGAGCTGAGCCTGTCTGCAGCTTTCGGAACCATGTCCTTATAGCTGTTCTATGATATAGCCTACCATATACTCTTAAAGTGCCTTATAATCTTAAACGGTTATGGTAACTATGGTTTGGCTTTATCGAAACATGTCGTGTAAGGTGTCTAACACTGTGGAATAATACCCCCATGCCATTTCTGGACATGAGAATATTATTCCCCCCTTCTAGAGGGAAAGACATGTTAAAATCATACTTCAACTGTTGGCCTCTGACCAAAGCCTCAGCATCACAAAATGGATGCGACCTCCTGCAGCTGGGAGTGATCCCAGCCAGGGAGGCCTGGACAATAGGTTTCCTGCTTGGGGAGGTGCTAGCACCTCCCCAGACAGCCTTTAGTGTATTGGGGCAGGGTGGGCTGAAAGGAATGAGACATGCCTGGGGCACACAAGGTGTTCCTTGCATAGTCCAGTTCAAACCGGCGCTGGGGCACTCCAGCCCCAGCTCTGGCGCGAAACTGGACAAAGGGAAGTGGGTGTAACCACCCCCTCCCAGGTCCCACCCATAAGGCGTGACCTAGCAGGTATCCCAGCCCCCCAGATTAGTATAAGAGTGGGAGTTGGGCCTCAAGACTTTAGATTATCCTGAACCTGCAAACTTGAACAGAAACTCTGGACCTTCGACATTCGACGAAAGAAGAAGACTGAAGAGTCTCCCTTGTAGCCAAGGAGTGGCTACCCTGTGCAAACAGGCACCATCAAGAGACTACCCTTTGCTTTGCCCACGTTCTACGAGGAACCGACTGCAGAGCCCGACCAGAGCCTTGACTTCCAGACTTCTCCGACCCTGATCCACATCGACAGCAAAGCTGAGATCCGTGGAGGCGACGAGCGGCGTGGGACCGGCTATCTGGGAAAAGTGGCTAGTAACTTAAAGCGCAGCTTCTGAGGCACCCTCGAAGTTGTGCACCGGGGATTGAGAAGCCCCAACCCCAAGCACCATCTGCACCGAAGATCAGCCCCCCACACTCCACGAGTCCTGCGTGGGGCCCTTCTGCATTTTCCTGCTTGCCGCGTCTGTCCGGTTGCTTGCCCGCTGGCTAGTGGCCTTTGCGACGACGCACCCTGAAATCTTCTGCGCTGGTTTGGCTCCTCCAGACTGGCTCCCGCTTCTCTGCAAAGAAGAAGCACCCCAGACCTTCCTGGTCTGCACCAGAAGCAAGTCCTCCGTTCTTCGTGGGTTCCGCTTGCCAAGGCTTGGTGAGTCCTAGTCCAACTTCGACGCCGCCGACAGCAAGAGCCTTCGTGGGACAGCTCGCCTCCTGGTCCTGGTCGTCCTCGACGCTTCCTGGTCCTCCTGGCTGCAGCGACAAGCTTCACCTTCACCTGCAATCTTCACGACATCGCCTGGTTCCTTCCTGGTTCCACGTGGTCACTGGCTAGTGACCTTGACTCTGTCCCTTCTGCTTGCAGGTTTCCTCTCTTCTTGATCCCAGCCTTGGGATCCACCGGACACTCTTCACTGACTGCCTGTCAGCATCTTTCTTCAGGCATCCATAGGAGTCGACGACGAAAACCGACGCATCTTCACCCCTATGCACCCGCAGCCTGTGGGCTAGGTAACTTGGGTACTCCGGTGCTCATCAGGATAGTGACTATCCTAGTGTCTAGTTTTCAAGTCTCAACTTCCTAGCTACTCCGGAAGTGTCCTAAATCTACAGTTTTCTAAACTGTACTATTGCTATTGACTTTTACGCATTACGCGTGAGTGTTTCCACTCTGCACACGAATCCCGTGGGCCTCCCACTTCCTAACTAACGCTAGTGTAGTGTAGCCCCAGCGATTCCCTAGGCCTAGGCCTATTCTATTTCCGTGACAGTGGTCCTTATACCACTTACTTAGTATATGGTTTGCGTGGCCCCTAGGGCCTAACTGTATTACTTACCTGTGTGACTTAATGTATGCTTAAATAAGACTGTATTGTACTTACCTCTAATCTCATAAAGAGTGCTGAGGGTTTGACTAGAATAAATACACTTTATTTTATATATATATCTGTTGTGGTGTCCTTTCATTTGGTATTCAAGGGATTATATATGGTATCACAGCTGGCTTCACATGCCATTCAGAGTTTAGCCTAAGACTGCTCTTGTCCATGCTACCACTAGGATAGCTGGTCTATAAGGTTGACTTTACAACCAATCACCATAAGGGTATTTGGACTGATATAAGGTGTACACTAGAACTAGTGACATCATACATCAGGCCAACTTCTCACAGTGTGCAGTAACAGAAAAAAAACCTAAAAGGCATGTTGACAGGTACACCATCATGCATGTATGCGTCATGATTATATGACAGCCCAGTGACGTCTGCATGTGCATGCGTTACCATGCATGCACGCACAAACAGCATAATGTGGACACCATTTTGTCAACTGTTTTTATTTACTGCTCAAAGATAGTGCATGCCAAATAAAACAAGCATTTGCATAGAAAATAGGTCTCATAAGTGTTTAGCCAGAGGTATTGGCTTTGCCAATGTCTTTAAGATATATTGTAGAGCAGAATGGGTGCTGTGCAGCGTGCTGAAAAGTTATAAAAAGAAAGTGTTATAAGCATTTTTGTTACTTTATATATAACCAAAATAATATTATCTGTTCTGTGCCTGTTATGCTTGAAACAATCATTTTGTTCAGTCATTGGACTGTATTTCAATACTCAAGCCGTGCAATAATGCACCCTTGTTGCTTCCTACCCATGGTTGAGATGCAATACAAGTAAAATGTGCAGTCGTGGAAGATATTTTGGGGGGCTGCCTGATAAATAAATAAGCGGTACCTCTGCTTTTTGACAGCTGAGTCAATGCCAAATCGCACTGATACCTGGGAGGAGTAGAACTTTACAAAACCGTAGAGTGCGCCAATCTTGCCATCAGAGGTGACATGCCAAGCAATTGAAGGCAGTTTACCAATGACATGTTAGGGGTGGACAAAAACCTCAATCAATAAATAGCTCATGAGCCTCCAAGCAAACCCAGTTTTCCATTGATGGATAGATACAGCAGTGAAGGGGACCGCAACATAGGAGTAAATAAAATTGCCGCTGCAGTCGGCCTGGTATTCTTGTGCCTTAGGCTCCAGCTGCTAGATCTGACATGGTCCAAAGGTGTCTGAGCTGAACCTTTCTTCAAAATGTTATTGGTAAAAAGGTTTCAGACCAAAGACCCACCTGGTCCATGAATGAAGCTTCATCACCCGCGTTTTTCTACCATGAATGGAATCTACGTCTTGCTTTTATTTTGCATATAATACACAGATATAAATATCCCACACCTGATTGTTGCAAGAGATGCTTCATCAACCCATACTGGATGCTGTCAAGTAAACGCCACCTGCCCAGTCGCAGCACTAAAAGACCGGTCCTGGCCGCTGTAACCCTGTCATACCCGACTCTCCGCTGGCAATCAAAGCTCCTGCACAAATCACATACAACTAAGCCACATTGGCACCTAGAAGCGACAAAATACGGCTGCGTATGCAACATAAGCCAAAATAACCCCCCCCCCCCCAAAAAAAAGCGGGGCAGTGTCCAGGGAAGGAATGGAAGCAGTGTGTAAGGAGGGAGGACAGGCAGGGTAAGGGGCTTGACAATAGGCAGTGTGAAGGAAATGGGCGAAATTTGCTCAGAGGGCCTGAGGAAGGGGCAGGCAGTGGCAAAGATATGAGGCAGGGCGAGAGCACTGCACAGCTATTTGTAGAGAGATGGGAAGGGCGGGGACAGGGAGAAAGTGTACCGGGAAAGGAAATAGACGGGTGTAGTGGATAAAGAGGATACCCACGGCGCCCACCTAAAAGGGCAGCCACCTTAATGCCACATTCGGCACATCCCCGTGCTCCAGTCTCGGGGACCCCAGGAGTGGTCCCCAAAATCCGGTGCCCGGAACGCGTCATTTCCGGCAGGTATTTATACCTGCCCCCGCCCACTGGCCCTTCTCTTTTCCTCTCCTGGCCACGCCTGGCCACTTTTGTGACGGAGTAACCTGCCCGCCTGGATCTAAATCAGGCCCTAAGACACTACAAGCACCTCTCTTCTTGATTTGGAATAAAACTGGCCTCAGCTATTTTTTTCTGAAAATCTGCGGAAAGTGAGGACACTTCGTATCCGAGGACATGAGGGCAGCAGTATTTTCTGTGTTCCACCCTTCGTACAGTGTTGAACGGGCATGTCGGATGCCCTGGCACTGCCAGATGGCCAGGTTAAAAGGGGTGATTTTTTTGCCAGTGACGGGACTAAACAAACTGGCACATACACCCAGCCTTTCAAGCTGGTCCATCTGGCAGCGGCAGAGTCGTCAGAGTGGGAAGGCTGCCATCACAGTTACATCTCTGAAATCACAGGGATTGTGAAAACTTCAAGAGACACCCAAAGAAAAATATAAGTTAATCAACTTAAACATAAGTTTTGATTCCATAGATACTCATAAAGACATTTGGCAAGTGCCCAATACACAATAATATTAGTACTTCAGATATTCATACTCATACTTTTGTTGTGTATTTTGATACCAATATTTTTTGCTGTATGAGAGTGTAGCTGCTATGCTTCCCGAGATAGGTTTATGTTTTATATGTTATACACTTTAGCACTTTATTGGCACACAGCACTTAAACTTGGGTGATTAGATGGATAATTGCAACAGAAAAAAAAACTACTGACAATCAATAGTAGAACTTTCAATAGACTTGATGGTGAGCATTTTTTGAAAATATAAGCACACAAAACATATATGCAATGTACTCTTTAAATCATTAATGTGCGATATTGTAAGGCATCTCCAGTTAGTGATTGTTGTTTTTTAATTCTACTATACTCTTGCTGTCAATCCATGTTTTAATTATTTATACAACGTAAGGTAGAAAATTGGTGGCTACATCGGCTACATAAAAGGAACATTGAGTTGACAACATGGTAAACAATGATAACAATAGTCTGTTTCCTATTTCTATTTACAAGTAACCCACGTGGTGTAAAGGGGTTTAATAGGAAGTGATTCGCTGCAGCACGTCATGTGAACAAGGCCATGTTAGTACGGCCAAAATGCATCATGGGCTAACACTGTGCACTTTATAAATTATTGGACTAAGGAAATAAATTGTGTTTACGTACCTTAAAGGAGTCCGTGCCTACTTCGATTGGGAAGATCTTTGATTCTGGATTGGAAATTACATATTTATATTACATATATGTACCAATATCCTCTGCCAACAAGGATGATGACACCGTGAGTGTGCTTAGCCCTTTCGGTTCTCATGACGGCCTGGAGCCGTCATGATGAACAGTGAGGGTGTGTTCATGACGGCTCCAGGCCGTCATGGCACCAACCCACGGGGGAATCGCTGGCGCTCCCCCCGTGGGACGCCGATCGTGTCGTTTCTACCGGGGAAGGCAGGGAAGCCCTTCCCCCTGCTTCCCCCGCCTCTCCTCCACTTCATTGGAGGTTTCCCTTTGTACCCCGACGCGCAGGAAGCCATTTGCTCCCAGCGCGTCGGGGAACAAACAGGTAAGTTTTGTCTCTAGGGAGGGGGGGGGTTTCACCAAAAGAGGCATCGGGGGAATGGAAAGGGTTTTCCTTTCACCCGATGCCTCTTTTGTGCATTCCTGCTGCACGATCGTGCATCAGGAATGCCCACTAGCGCCAGGGATTTTTTTTTGGGGAATGTGTAATTGATTTACTGTTTGGGGGAGCGGCCCCTTAGGCAAGGGTCGCTCCTCTTATTGGGGGCAATAATTAATTAACTTTGTCTGCCCTCCTGGGGGGCAGATTTTTGCATATTTTTTTAAAAAAAGGCCCATTGGACCACAAGTCCATTTTGTGTGGGGAGTGGCCCCTTGGGGGTATGTTTATGGCTGTCTGCCCCCATGGGGAGGCAGATCTTGCCTTTCTATATTATCTAGGGCCCACTAGGCCACCAGGTTTTTTTGGGGGAGATTGACCCCATGGGCAAGGGTCGCTCTCCCTTGGGGGCTGTCTCTCCCCATATGTGGCCCACTAGACCACCAGGGATTTGTTTGTGGGGAGTGGCCCTTGGGCAAGGGTCACTCCCCTTATGGGGGCAATGCTTTTTGGCTTTGTCTGCCACCATGGGGGAGGGGTGGATCTTACCTTTTATTTTCTCTAGGGCCCACTAGGCCACCAGGGAATTGTTTTTGGGAGAGTGACCCCTTGGGCAATGGTCGCTCTCCTTTGAAGGGCTGTGTCTCCCCATGTTTGGCCCACTAGACCACCAGGGATTTGTTTGTGGGGAGTGGCCCCTTGGGCAAGGGTTTCTCCCCTTATGGGGCCTATGTTTTTTGGCATTGTCTGCCTCCCCTCCCCCCCCCGGGCCAGATTTCGCCATTTGTTTTACAGTGGCCCACTGGACCACCATTGAATACATTGTGGGGAGCGGCCCCATGGGCCAAGGTCACTCCCCTTCAGGGGCTGTGTTTTTGGCTGTCTGCCCCCATTGGCGGGGGGCATATCTCACCTTTTTTTTTCAATCTAGCCACCAGGGAGTTTGGGGGGGAAAGTGACCCCTTGGGCAAGGGTCGCTCCCCTTTATGGGAGGATGATTGTGGCCATTTCTGTCCTCTTTGAGTGGCAGATCAGCAGTATGTTTTTTAGGCCCATCTGCCCCAAGGGGGGCAGAAGCCACTAGACAATAGGGGTGTTTACATTTTTTAATTTGGGAGTGGCCTCAAGGGTTGCTCCCCTTTTACAGGTGTGAATATTTTATTAGGCCGACCTACCCCTTAGCTTAGCTGGTGGATTGTGTGTGGACTGGTGCATTATTTGAATATGTGAATGTAATGGTTTATTTGCTCCTTTTTATTCTAGTGTAAAGCTTTTGATTCCTGTTTGCGGTTTTGGCAGTGGTTATTCTGCAGTTTTGCGTAATTGCATTTATTTGGTAAGAAAAACATTTTTGTTGTGTTTACTCCAAATGAGTATTATTGTCATACATGAATGAATTTTTTTTGTAAGTGGTGTCATAATGGCAGCATATTTGTTAGTGTTCAGAGCATGAAATTCTTTGCGATGCGTTTTGCATTGTCTTATGTGTAATTTTTTTTTTCTTTCTTTTAGTGGGATAATGTTGATCCTTACTGTCTGTGCAGATTAGGTGGTGGTGAGTCTAGCTGCTTCTGTCAAGTGAGTGGTATAGTGTTGGAGTATATCGGTCTTTGTGATAAAGCTACATTTTGTTTATTTCTATTTTTACAAAGGGTTTGTTGTTGTTGACTTGTTTGACAAGTTACCTTTATTAGTAAGCATTATGGCTAGCCGTAGAATGACTGCTCAGCAGGTGGTTGGTATGCTTCTTGAATCTTCCTCTGAGCAGGATTATGAGACTGACAGTGCGTCTGAGGGAGAGGAGGGAGGGGAAGATTCAGGCAGTGAGTTTTCTCTCCACATGGAATCATCGGATGATGCAGTGCAGATGAAGGTACTCTTGGTGTGGATGAAGATACTCTCAGTGCGGATGAAGCATCTCTCGGTGTGGATGAAGCTACTCTCAGTGCGGATGAAGTGCCTGTTTTAGAGGAGGACACTGCTGTGCCGATGGTGCAAGAGGCATCTGGATTGCAGCCTGAGGCTGCTAGGCTTCCTACTGGAAGTGCTGGACTCTGGGTTGATCCAAACATGGTACAGCCGGTGTTGCCTGCCTTTAGTGGTGATGCAGGGTGTAGAGTGGATTATGAATTTTTTTTGCCTATACAGTTTTTTCAGTTGTTTATGGATGATGTATTTTTGGGTGAGATTGTTGAGCAGAATCATTTGTATGCTGAACAGTTTTTGAGGGACAACAGTGACAAACTTAGGCCCCATTCTAGAGCTACCTGGTGGACTCCCACAAATCTGGAAGAGATGAAGAAGTTTTTGGGTTTGACTTTATTGATGGGTTTGATAAGGAAGCCGTCCATGGCTTCATATTGGTCTACCAGTCCCTTGATGGCAGCGGCCATATTTCCTGCAATTATGACTCGTGCTCTGTATTTACTTTTGCTTCGGATGCTGCATTTTGTTGATAATGCTTTGGCGTTGCCACGAGATCACCCTGACTGTGACCGTCTTTTCAAAATTCGGCTTGTTGTTGATCACTTTGTAGATCGATTTTCTGAGATCTATACTCCAGGGAAAGAAATATCTATTGATGAGTCTTTGGTCCTGTTCAAGGGCCGTTTGGTTTTTAGGCAGTACATTCCTAGCAAGAGGGCACGCTATGGAATTAAGCTGTATATGTTGTCTGAGAGTAGGACAGGATATGTTTTTAATTTCCGTGTGTGCACTGGTAGGGATTCCACTATTGACCCCCCGGTTGTCCGTCCACTTTTGGAGTTTCAGAGAAAATTGTGTGGGATCTTGCTAGAGGACTGTTTAACAGAGGCCACCATTTGTACCTTGATAACTTCTACACTGCTGTGCAATTGTTTAACGAATTGTTCAAAGTGGACACTTTTACTTGTGGCACAATCCGCTCTAACCGTAAAGGTTATCCAAAAGAGCTTGTTTGCAAAAAACTTCAGAGGGGACAGTGCAGTTCCTTGCGTCCTGATGAACTACTAGCTGTGAAATTTGTGGACTGGAGGGGATGTGTACATGCTGACTACCATCCATGATGAGAGTACTTCACCTGTGCCTCTTTGGGGTCAGATTGCTGAAGTGCGCAAACCTGTGTGCATTTTAGATTACAATAAGCACATGGGTGGTGTTGATAGAGTAGATCAGAGGTTGGAACCTTACACTGCTATTCGTAAGACTTACGTTTGGTATAAGAAGTTGGCCATCCATCTCTTCAATTTAGCAACTTTCAATACTTTTGTTGTGTTAAAGGAGTGTTCTCCTGCGTCAAAGTTGACTTTTGTTCAGTTTCAGCAGTCTGTGATAGGCAGCCTTGTTGTTGTGGAAGAGGCAAGTGTTCCTAGAGTTTTAGTGGTGGAGGATGTGGCTCGATTGAAAGATCGCCACTTTCCTGATCACATACCTCCCACACCCTCAAAAGACTTTCCCACTAGGAGATGTAGAGTCTGTTGGCGAAGAGGTACGTGGAAGGAGACTCGTATGTACTGCCCCGAGTGTCCTTCTAACCCTGGGCTGTGTGTGCCTGCTTGTTTTAGAATGTACCACACGCAAAATAATTATTGGGAGCATCCATGAGTGGTAAAGTGAACTGCCTGGTCTGTATTGTTTACATTTTTTTGTTCTGTTTCAAGGTTGGCATTAGTGCAATGTATTTAGTTTCACATTTTGTGTTAGTAGATTTGAATCTATTTGCAATTTGAGTTTTCTTTGTTGTCTAAAAAAATTCTAAATGTGATGGCGGTGTGTGTAGGCTGGCGCTTGGCTGGTGGTGTGCGTGGACTGGCGCTTGGTTGGCGGTGTGCGTGGACCAGTGCTTGGCTGGCGGTGTGCTTGGTCTGGCGCTTGGCTGGCGGGTGCGTGGATTGGCGCTTGGCTGGCGGTGTGCGTGGACTGGCGCTTGGCTGGCGGTGTGCGTGGACTGGCGCTTGGCTGGCGGTGTGCATAGACTAGTGCTTGGCTGGCGGTGTGCGTGGTGGACTGGTGCTTGGCTGGCAGTCTGCATGCACTGGCGCTCGGCTGACAGTGTGTGAGTAGTGACTTGCTGCTGGTCACTACACACACTGCTAGCTAAACGCCACTCCACGCAATCTTTGAGCTGGTGTGGTTGCTGTGTCAGGAATGTGGGCATGTGAAAGTGATGGGCCCTTGAATGGCGCTGTCTGCTGGTGTGAGTGTTGTAATGTGCTGGGCCCGCCGCTGGCAGTGTGAATGGTTTTGTATGTGTCACATGTATGAAAGATGTATGAATGGCCTGTAAAGCGGTTGGTGCCTTGTTGTGGCTTTACAGCTCACGAGCTGTGAGTCAATGGTTCAGTTTCTCGTCCTTTCAATTAATAACAGTGCATTTCATTTTTGTGAAATCTCTGGTTAATACAACTGTATATACTGAACCATCACTCACCCTTGTGCCAAATCCAACCAGTATGTTTGTGTGTTTGAAGAATAGGTGGTTGTGCAGAAATATTTGTCTTTTCTGTCTTTCTCAAGCAGGCTGTACCTTGTCCCTTTTTGTGAGTGTTGTAATGTGTTGGTTTCGTGCCTGGTGGTGTGAATGGTCTTGTGTGTATCACGTATGAAAGGTGTGTGAATGGCCTGTAAAGCGGTTTGTGCCTTGCCGTGGCTTTACAGCTCACGAGCTGCGAGTCACTGGTTCAGTATTTTGTCCATTTAATTATTGACAGTGCATTTCATTTTTGTGAAATCTCTTGTTAATAAAACTTTATATACTGAACCATCACTCGCCTTCGTGCCAAATCCAACCAGTATGTGTGTGTGCTTGAGGAAAAGATGGCTGTGCAGGAATCCTTGTCTTTTTAGTCTCTCTGCCAAGGGGTACATTCCATCTAAATTTTGATGTCGCCTCACTACATTTTGGGCCCTTGCCTGTCGCGGGTACTTGACCTCCCACACAAGTGAGGCACCATTTTTATCGGGAGACCCTGGGGAACGCTGGGTGGTAGGAAATTTGTGTCAGCCCGGTGATGCCACTACTTTCCCACAGAAAAATGTGTGAAAAAAGTGATTTTTTCAGCTAAAAGTGAGGTGTGCAGGGGATTCTGGGTAAGGAAACCTTGGGGGATCCACGCAAGCCATACCTCTCTGGAATCCCCCGGTTGTCTAGTTTTCAGAAATGTGAGGGTCTGGTAGGTTTCCCTAGATGGCCGCCGAGCACGGGGCCAAAAACCCAGGTGACGCCCTTGCAAAACCAGGTTGTTTTGTGATAGGCAATTTCGATGTCACCTCACTACATTTTGGGCCCTTGGCTGTCGCGGGTACTTGGGCTTCCCACACGAGTGAGGCACCATTTTTATCGGGAGACCCTGGGGAACGCTGGGTGGTGGGAAATTTGTGTCAGCCCGGTGATGCCACAACTTTCCCACACAAAAATGTGTGATTTGTTTCAAGTAAAATTGAGGTTTGCAGGGGATTCTGGGTAAGGAAACTTTGGGGGATCCACGCAAGCCATACCTCCCTGGAATCCCCCAGGTGTCTAGTTTTCAGAAATGTATAGGTTTGCTAGGCTTCCCTAGGTGCTGGCAGAGCTAGGGTTCAAAAACTACAGCTAGGCACTTTGCCAAAAAAGGGTCATTTTTCACTGTGAAATTGTAGTGTGTCCTACCCACACAAGTGAGGTACCATTTTTCTCGGAAGACTTTGAGGAGCGCGGGGTGGGTGAAAATTTGTGGATCCACGCAGATTCTTGAACTTTATACCACAGAAATGTGAGATAAATGTGTTTTGTTTGGCAATTTTTTAGCTTTGCATGAGATTCTGGGTAAGAGAACCTGGTGGGAGGCAGTCGAGTCACCCCATCCTGGATTCCCCTGGGTGTCTATTTTTCAAAAATGTATAGGTTTGCTAGGCCTGACGCGGGCACTAGGCCTACCCACACAAGTGAGGTACCATTTTTCTCGGAAGACTTTGGGAAACGCGGGGTGTACGTGGCAATTTGTGGATCCACGCAGATTCCAGAACTTTCCACCACAGAAATGTTAAATGTGTTTTTTGGGCAATTGTTTGCAAGGGATTGTGGGTAAAAGAACCTGGATAGAGGCAGTCGAGTCACCCCATCCTGGATTCTCCTGGGTGTCTAGTTTTTAAAAATGTATAGGTGTGCTAGGTTTCCCTAGGTGCCGGCAGAGCTAGGGTTAAAAAACGACAGCTAGACACTTTGCGAAAAAAGGGGCATTTTTAACTGTGAAATTGTGTTGTGTCCATGTTGCATTTTGAGCCATTTCCTGTCGCGGGCACTAGGCCTACCCACACAAGTGAGGTACCATTTTTCTCGGAAGACTTCGGGGAATGCGGGGTGGGTGGATAATTGTGGATCCACGCAAATTCCAGAACTTTCCACCACAGAAATGTGAGGAACATGTGTTTTTTTGACATTTTTTAGGTTTGCAAGGGATTCTGGGTAACAGTCTAGTCACACCATCCCCGTCCTGGATATCCCTGGGTGTCTAGTTTTCAAAAATGTATAGGTTTGCTAGGTTTCCCTAGGTGCCGGCAGAGGTAGGGTTAAAAAACTACATGTAGGCAATTTGCCAAAAAAGGGTAATTTTTCATTGTGAAATTCTGGTGTGTCCACGTTGCGTTTCGCGGCGTTTCCTGTCGCGGGTACTAGGCCTACCCACACAAGTGAGGTACCATTTTTCTCGGAAGACTTTGGGGAACGCAGGGTGGGTAAAAATTTGTGGTTCCACGCAAATTCCAGAGCATTCCACCACAGAAATGTGAGGAAAATGTGTTTTTTTGGACATTTGTTTAGGTTTGCAAGAGATTCTGGGCAACAGAACCTGGTGAGAGCCAGTCAAGTCACACCATCCTGTGTTCCTCTGCGTGTCTAGTTTAAAAAAATTTATAGGTTTGCTAGGTTTCCCTAGGTGCCAGCAGAGCTAGGATTCAAAACTACAGCTAGGCACTTTTCAAAAAAAGGGTAATTTTTCATTGTGAAAATGTGGTGTGTTCACATTGCGTTTTGAGCAGTTTCCTGTCGTGGGCACTATGCCTACCCACACAAGTGAGGTACCATTTTCATTGGGAGACTTAGGGTAATTCAGATTTGTAAAGCAACTGTTATTACCTATTGACTTTCAATTCATTTCTGCCTTCCAAATGAAAGACAATGTGTAAAAAAGAAGTCATTTTGAAAAATAATAATTCTCATGCTAGTATGAGTGGTCCCAATTTCGGAAATGTGCAAATATCTACTGTTTCTAAACTCTATATTTTGTTCCCATTTGAGAAATACATAGGTGTCTTTCATACCAATTTTTCCATGTATACATTTTCCCAGATTAATTGCTATATACCCGCTACATAATAAAAAACCATAGCTCGTCGCTGCTCAGTTTTTGGCTCTGGGTTCGTCGGGTTCTCGGTGAACCTACAAGTCCTATATATCTCCGCAATCAGTAAGGTCCCGGGGATGTAACGGTATATTGTTTTTCAAAGAGCTGTCATAATTAGAAGAAGTTACAGGTGAAAATGTTGACACAAAAGGCTGTTTTTTTCTAAAAATTTTCCACTTTTCCCATATTTAACTGTTAATTTCTATAAAGAAACCTTGAAGGATCTACACAAATGACCCCTTGCGAAATTCAAAATTTTGTCTACGTTTCAAAAATGTATAGCTTTCCAGGATCCATTATTGCTTTCATACCCATTTCTACCATTAACTGGAAGGAGGTTGAAAGCATAACAAATAGCAAAAATAGAATATGTCCCAGAAAAATGCCCAAACTGTGTAAAAAATGTTGGTTTTCTGACAAAAGTCTGTCATTCCCTAAAAGCTGGGGAAATGCTGATTTCAGCCCCACAAAACCTTTTTTGATACCATTTGCAGGGAAAATCCCAGACACTTTCATTTGCAGCACTTTTTTCCAATTTTTCCCCAAAAAACAAAAATGTTGCTGTATTTTGGCTAATTCTGGGTCCCCTCCAGGGGAATCCACAATCCCTTGGAACCTTTAGAATCCCCATGTTGTTGGAAGAAAATGACGCAAGTTTGGCGTGGATACCTTATGTGGTCAAAAACTTACAGGGGCCAAAGGGCAAACTACCCCAAATAGCCCAAAAAAGGCTTAGCACGGGGAGAGGGGGGGGAGGGGGGAAGGCCTAGAAGCAAAGGCGTTAAAGAATTTTATTGTCAAACATATTTCGGCTGATACACAGCCTTGTTCACCAATGCCGAGACACCATTTTTTGCCCGTATGTGCAAAGTTAAACATGTGATGTATAACCCAAAGTAAGTGAAAACATACTTTGACATCTCACAGAACCTTACTCATAAGTTCACATATTTCTTTCCTTCCTGCCACATTTACCTACCATTACTAACAGTTGACTGTTTTTAATTTTTAACATCTCATTAAGACCTGGATTTCATTATATCGCAGTAAAATACAATATGATAAAAAAAAATTAAAATGTTCCTTATTGGGAATAAAATCTTTCACATGGGATGTTCTGTTTACAGTATTTTTTCCATAATGGTTAAAACCTAAATTTGTGTTGCGAACCTTCAGTATAAATGGCACAAATATTGACAAATAATCACCATTAAAGTGCATGTAGCGCACCAGACAGCGTATACTATGTCCCTGAGATCAAATGAATATTCAGTTATTCTGAGGATATTGTTCCTCGATTATATGTCTCAGTGCTATAATCATACAGCATAAAATATTTTGCAATAATATTATAAAATATATTTTAATTCATTATAAGTTAAAAAATATATTTTTGCTCTATGACCATATCAATGCCATATTGGTATAATACCGCTACTGGATCTGTCTGAATGGTATCCTATTAGCTGAATTAGATGGAAGTATAATACTCTTTCTTTAATGGGAACGTTCTGGCAGGACAATGTAAAAAGCCCATGTGGGCTAAATCTCTCTTATTAACTAATACAGTATGTAATTATCTCCTTCCTAGCGAGAGGTAATAAAATATGTGCAAAATAACCTATGCAATGAGTAAGCTTACCTAAAGAATTCCTCTCACAATAAAGTAAGATTCATGTTCAAAACAATTAAAATGCTGCCATCGGTGAGGAGCTCTGATGATCCTGTCTCATGTTAATACAAATGTGTATGCAGGTCTTCCTCAATATTAAGACTCTATGGATCTTTGGTATTCATCTGTATAATATATATGGGCTCCATCTGTCTGAGCTGTCTTTCTCTGTCTCCTCCCCAAGTACTTGGGGGTACAGCATCCAGTCGAAGTAAACTAGACCTGCTGTTTGACTGCCATGTTCTGGTTTAAAGTGCCGGTCTACCAGATAACTCCTATCATGGTTTTTTATAGCCTGTAAAAGTTGCAATATTCATTTATGAACTGCTAAGATGGTACTCCGTATGTAAGACAGCACACATGGACACTGTAATATGTAAACTGCATATTCTGTCTTTACAAGTATTGTTACCTCCAATGCGTTTTATATGAGATGTGAGTAGTAGCTTGTATTCCATCATATTTTTGCCATGCTGACAGGCCTTACATCTACCACACTTCCTGAACCCTGATCTGTTGTCAAGTCATGTAGGTTTAATTTGCTTCCGGCTTTCTGGACTACTTCACACCAAATATCTCTCTCATTGCTTTTCACTTTTCAGAATGCAATGCCTGTCTTCTAGGTGCCACCTTTCTCACCACTGGATCATTCTTTATTAAATGCCAATACTTATGCAGGGTTGATCTAATAGCCCCTTCCTGGTTGTGAAATGTGGTAATGAGTCTAAAGTGTTGGTCACCTCTAGCTTGTTTGTTGGCCTTATTTTGGTTAAACAGAATCTGCTTGGCTTTTAAAATTGCTACATATATGCACTTAGGTGTGTACCCCCTGACTATATAAATCATGATTTCAGTTGATTAATGGCGAACTTCTTTTCCTTAGGCCCGCTATAGTTCTGCCTCACCCTTTGGATCTCTTCTTATGGGATACTTCTAATTAAGTTGCGTGGATAAAACTTGCTGCGTGCAAAACTGTGTTCCCAGCTGTAGGAATCCAATTTGATTAAGGAACACTTCGGCGCCTTCTTCAGCACCCCTCCAGACTATAAAGAGGTTGTCAATGAAGCGACACTAATGCACAACATTTTTTTCCCACACATCATGGTAACAGGTCCTGATCACCTACTCCTCTCACCAGCCCATATGTAAATTCGCATAGCCGGGAATGAAGAAGGTGCCCATTGCAGTAACATTGATCTGATGATAAAATTCACCATTGAAGATTAAAAAGTTGCTATTCAAACAATATTCCATCATAGTTAGCAGCATGCTGTGACAGATTCAGTGGTCTAGCTCCCATAAAGGGACTAACCACTCTTAGGCCATCTTTATGTTTAATGCTAGTATACTGTGTGGTGACATCTACTGTAATTAGTACATAGTCTTCTTACCATGGGAGATCATAAATCCGACGCTCCTAACAAAGTCTCTCAGAAAACTATCAACAAACTTAGATGTATTCTCAAATGCATTACCTATAGCAGAAGTAATGGGGTGAGTTCTTGGGGACCACATTGCTCAAGGTTGCATTTATTTTAAAAGGGGATGGGACAGTGCTGCTTCCTCCCAAGCCTCATTAGGCCATGTGGATACCATGCCCCAGGGTCTTGTGTATATCAAGAGGGGAGAGGGGACCATGTACGCTTTGGGGGCAGCCCCAGGGCCCCAGCCAGTCTCTGCTTGGTGCAGGTGGCAGCATTGCCCCTGCCCAGAGGGAGCAGCTATATATGCTGCTCCCCCCAGGCGGGAGCCATCTGTTGTTCTGTTTCCCTGCCCGCATCCATGTGGGCAGGGAAACAAAATACAAGTCTGCTCCCAGATGACGGGAGCATTTTTAGAGCTCCCGGACTCTGGGAGCAGACTTTGTGTTTGCTCCCGTTTGGCAGAATATTTGAAAATGCTTCCTCCAGGCGGGAGTAAACACATTTTCCTCAATTTGTCCTGGTATGGGCTCCTCAGGAGATGGCAAGTGAGCCAGCCCTTGGCAATGGGATCCCCGGGGCCATTACAGTATCAGGGAGGAGGGCTGTGAGGCTCCCTCTCTTTTAATAAAACTGACAGCCCTGAGAGTGGGGTTGCATGTCCCTCTCCCTATAATATTTAAATTAGGCCCTATGGATGGGGTCCCAGGGGCTGAAATCAGCTTGGGAAGAAGGGACGCGTTCCCCCTCTCCTTAAAAAATAGATTGTGTCCAGGGGCTGGGGTCCACAGGGTAGAAAATGGTTCAGGGAGAAGGGCCGCACACACCCTTCCCCTTGAATTTACCCGGCCCGGGGGGTGGGTTCCCCGGGGCCCTAAAAATTCTGGGGAGGGAGCTTAATTTGAGCCTGCGGTTTCCGGTGCTCAGCACCAACACTTAAATGTCAGCACCGGCTCTTATGACAGTCTACCATATGGTGACCTTGTGTGCCTAATTAGAGATGAACACAACAACAGCTGCTTATAATTGAATATACATTAACAATGACTTATAACCGCTACCCAAGCCAATTATTATATCTTTGTATCTTTGGGGGCCTGGAATAATATACATTGTGACCCTTGTTAGAGTGTGATGGTTAGTAGTTCAGTTAGTATTGTCATTGGCATCTCTGGCAGGGGCAATGGATCGTGGAAGCTGCAGTGGCCTCCTGGCGAGGGCCCTGGCACTTATATATTTACAAATTAAGCACTGGTCCTAACCCCTTCAAAAAGGACTTACATGTATGGTGTGCTGGTCAAAAGATTTCATGTAGTCAATACATGTCTACACGCTTCCCACAAAATAATTCAAACAGAATTAACTAGAGTGAAACAGTTGAAAGAAAATACATTTTGAAAATCTCTCATAATTATCCAACTTTGAGTTTCTCAGGGTCGCCACTTGTACTAGAATAACTATGGATACATTTTGTGTGATTCTGCCAAGAGAGTTAGGTGAAATGTTAAACATGTACAGTTCAACACTTTAATATTTTTGTAAAGGGCGTTATCTTGCCTGTGAAAACATGTTCAACATTATCCTACTGTGTCATGAAAATATGATTTGGTCCACTTGATACAGAACATTGGAAGCAAATGTCAGAAACAAAATGTAGTATGAGGCCTAGGTTATCTAGAGTTCGACTCTTTAGTGCAAAGCACTTATATTCGAAAAAAACTATTATCACATGTGACTCCTGTATAGTGAAAGAAGTGAAAGAAGTGAACTGACATGCCTGCCATGGTCAGAATACAGGCCAAATGTAATGCTTTACGTCATCCTGCATTCCCTAGAAACATTAGTTTTTACCAGACAGTGTACTGTTTCAAGCCACCCATAAACAATGTATTGTGTATATTGTGAGATATGTGCTTCAGGTCCTCATGTTGAGGCAGAATCTGAGCGGTCTGGAGGTGAGGCCGAATGCAACGCGAGTATCTCACTGTGCCTGTCACAGTGTCCTAAATGTTTTTGGGCTATATGCTTATCCATCATTTGTTTGCACAGG
The DNA here is from genome assembly GCF_964204655.1 of Triturus cristatus. Lineage (NCBI taxonomy): Eukaryota > Metazoa > Chordata > Amphibia > Caudata > Salamandridae > Triturus > Triturus cristatus. The sequence goes on from NC_140589.1 coordinate 49,234,053, forward strand.
AAGCAACATCACTGCACTTCCCATCATCCATCTACAGAAGAAGTGACAGCACAGGTTTCCCCCCAAAACCGTCTTTAAGTGAAGAAACCATGTAAGAGGACGTTATTTCCTATCATCCATCTGCACAGGAAGTGAAATCACTCATTCCCATCGTTCATCTGAACAGGAAGTAACATCATTGGTTTCTAACTAAAACTGTGTTTAAAAGAAGAAGCCAATCAAGAGGACTTAATTTCCCAACATCCATCGGACCTAAAAGATTGCACTGACCCACACTCTTTGACCCTTCTAGAAAACCTTGAAAACCTTAGCCACCCACAGCGTTGGACACTTATTTGACCCAGTTTTCTCCACAATCAACAAGCCAGCAACTATGACCTGGGCAGGCCTCACCCTGGTCAGTTTCAGCATACCCATCCCGCACACCCACCAATCTACCACCATGGTGAAGCTAGAAAAGCAACACAGAAGAAAACTGGACTTCTGCACTCTCTAGGCACTGGCCCAAGCACCCCAGCAACTTGCCAAAAGCCATCAAGAACCTCAACAGCTGGACCAACGCATGCACCTCCACGCTGACTCCCCTCAAGCAAATCCAACGGCAAAGCCTGACCACATGCCAGCTGGTACAAAGAGGAACACCACTGCAAGCAACAGGAGTGCAAATGGAGAACAAGTCAAGACACCACACATACAGACATCTTGAAACCTGCCCTAAGAAGATACGCCCAGCAGATACAGAACACCAAGCACACAGCTCTTGCAGACGCATTGACTCCGGCACAAACAGCAGCCCAAAAAATATTAGCCATTAGCAAAGATTTTACCACGCCTCCTTTCAGTGGCAGCAACTTTGTCCCCTCACAAGCCCTTTGTAACAAGTTCTCTGAGGTCTTATGTAACGAAATCACCTTCATCAACGGCAACTTCAACCCACAACTGGACCCCATCATTGTCGCAATGCAACTTCTCATCGCAGTTAAAGAACAAATATTGACCTCGTGGCCTGCCCTTACCACCATCAAAACCATAGCAACTATGAAGACCATTCGCTCTCGGACCCCATCTGACCCTTGCCTCCCATGCCTTCAGTAAAGGGCCCTGACAATCAGCGACATACTAATAGCCATCCTCAACAACTCCATTGACTCAGCCGCATTCTTGGACACCTGAAAACATGCCACTGTCACGTCTCTGGTCAAGAAACCATCCACTGACCCTGCCACGCTCTGCAACTACAGACCCAATTCCTCCTACCAGGCCAAGTTCATAAAAAAACTAATCATCTCACTGACTTCCTAAGCAACCACCAGCTCCTCAAAGCCACACAGTCTGGATTCAGGCCAAACCACAGTACAGAAACAGCACTCATTGCCACCACAGATGACATCTGCATGATCCTCAACAGTGAAGTCATGCATCCTTCATTCTCCTGCACCTTTCTTCAGTATTTGACACAGTCTCACACCCATCATCATCAGGCGCCTGCACAAGATTGGCATTCAGGAACCTTGTATGAATCTCACAACCACACATACAGATAAACTTCCCGCATTTACATATTGTGATTTATTAGTCTAAAAAACTACTAGACCATTCACCACCAGTATGACTCTAGGTGCTGAAAATAAATTATTACAATAGCCACCGATGGATGAGGACCTCCAGTCTGAAGTGAATCTGCGGCAGTCTCATGCAGTGTGGGGGGATCAGTGTGTCCCCCCGGGAATATCACCGAGGGGTGTCTGGATAGGTGCGTTTCCTGCACGCACAAAAACAAGAACAAGTTTTCATCTATCTCCAGGTGGGAACATGGCGGCATTGATTCCCACTAATCACAAGGCAAGGTGGGCGGAGACCGTCGCCATCCGTAATGATTGGTGTTCATGTCTGCCTCCCCACTTCCTGCACCTCAACATGTTCCCGTGCTGCGTGTAAGTGTCTTAAGCATGTCCATGCATGTTATGGCCGTTGCCTTGTCAGTACTGACACGCACATGCCAATAAAGTCTACGCAACTTCACTGGTGTCTAACTGTGAAGAGCGTTGATTAGATTGACCGCTAAGGGTCTGACTGACGCATGTACAATGGGGGTGGGTCCCTTTTGACAGCTCCACCTCTGTGAGCCAGACATTGTTTTGGGATAGTTGCTGGCAGACCTGTGCACTTACGTGTCTTCAGCAATGTCAGTATGGTGTCCAACCTCTGACCATGTGGAGCAATGTCATAAATCATAACAGAATGTGTCCTCGCAGATGTGTGTGAGTAGGTATGCGACGTGCAGTTCTGTTGTCACGTGATGTAGGACACCACTCCTGGCCTGCTACCAATTTGGTCACTCCTACACACATCCCTATTCAATACATGGATGTGTGCCTATGTTGGGGGGTTGTGAGATTGTTGTTAATGTGCAATGGGGACACAGCTAGTACCCACCTTCACAGTCATCCAATTGGCCATGTGTCTCTGGAATAAACATGCACATTGATGTCATTCACCAGGGTGTACCTTCTTGTGCAATCATAGTCCCTACATCCAGCCATACTTTCATACGTTAGTAAACATAGTCATGACACAGCTGTGTGATTTAGAATGTTTTATTCACATTCTGGTGAATCACGGAGCTGGAGCTGTACATGGCCATCCACGCACACATAACATGGAAGCCCAGTGGTGGGCCAACCAGAGTCCTTTGGGGATTGAAAGGGGATTTGGAAGAGGGAGAGTGCAGTCGGCAACAGGATTGCTGTGTAATTGTCAAGCAGTGAAGATGTGGCAGTCCATGTCGGGGTTCAGGTGGATGTCGCAGAGTGTTCCGGGGGACAGTGGGAGGTGCTGTTCCAGGGCCTGATGCATAGGGCAGAAACAGGCAGGAACAGGCCATCTGGCGGGATGGATGCTACTACCTCCTTCCTCACACAGCAATTACCATCCACGTCTTACTTCTCTGATACTTCTTCTGTGTCCGGTGTGTCCGGCGGTGTAATGGCTGCATCACTGGGTGCCACTGACACATCATGGTGCGAAGGTTATGGGGCTGCATCACTGGGTGCCACTGACACATCAGGGGTTGGAGATGTGTGTGTCGAAGTTCCCGCTGCAGTCATCTGGGACTGGCTCAGAGGCAGCAATGGCAAGATGATGAACTGCAGGGCATGGAAGATCCCAGATACATCTCGCTGGTGTTCAGCCGTGGCAGCCATACTTCCAGCCTGCATCTGCTCCATGGTCTCCATTGTCCTCCGCATCTGTGCCAACTCTGTGCTGTCATCACTGGTGCCAGTCTTACTGGACAGTTTCTGTATCCGAGTAATGGCCCCAGCGAAGTCAGCCAAGGATTTTCGGTGAGCATGGTGCGGACAGTGGGTGTCCTTTAGGGACTTATGTGGTCCCTGAGGGGACTCAGACACCCACGTATGGCATCGAGTTTGGCTGCCACGAGCTCGAAAGGCACCCGCAGCTGATCCGCCAACTCCACCTGGCAACCCAACACACGGCGTTGGAATTCCATGTATTGTTTGTGGGGTCCTGGGAGACAGCCGTGGTTGTGTGGGTTTCCTGCTGTGTGGTCTGTGCAGATGGTGGGGTCACCTCGAGGCAGCTGGCCTGCCCTGCTCCTGGGAGTGGGGTGCAGAGGCTGTCCATTATCCGTTGGAGGGTGTCTTGACATATGTGCAGGTTGTCCTCTACATCATCAATGATGGGATTTGTGGTCTGCTCTGCAGTAAGTGTTGATTGTCCCTCTGCAATGTTAAGGGGAGATGCAGGTTAACAGTGTGTTCCATGTATGTTGACGCTTTGCAGATGTTTACATACAAACTGCATGACAAGGCACATTGTGACTGTTTTGGTGGAGCTGGCTATTTGATGGCAGACAGTGTGATTTTCGACTACATAACGGATGTGTGGTAGTACCCGTACATTATCCTCACACAGTGTCAGGCAATGCCAGATGTGAGTGGACAGTTACTACACACAAGCGGAACCTGTTATGTCCTCTGTCCTGTGTTCCACTTTAAACCACATTGCCGTCATTGCTGATGTTCTGTGATTGCTATGTGTGTGTGCTGCATTGTGGGGGAGTTGCCCCTGCAGCACTGATTTCGTGTAGCCTTCTCCCTTTGAGGCAGGGTGCCTTTGAATTGTGCGCTTTTTGGGGGCTGAAATGTTTGCGACTTGGGTCATATGTGCTCTTGGACAGATTTTGTGGCCTTGTGCATTGTTCATCCGCTGCGTGTATTGGACGGCATGGGTTGTGGGTGAACGTGGATATGGCAGAGTGTGACCTGCTCCTTTACGGATGTGATCCGCACTGGGCCACCTCCATGTCGAATCGTGCACCATGTCATGTATTTTGGCTGCTGCCATGCTTTCGGTCATGCAGTGTCACTTGCATAGTCAGTGTGGCTCACACAGGCGCTGCTTTTCTGGATTCATCACATGTGCATGGCTCGGTTGCGTCGGTGATTTGGAGGGGGCCCATATATGCACATGGTGGACGGGGGCCTACTTGGTGTTTGTATGTGTGCTGCAGAGTTGCAAATGTATCAGGGACATGTTCCACACATGATTGTGCATGTGTGCCATTGTGCCTATCTACCCCCGTCTTCCAGTCCCTGGTGGTTACTCACCCTGTTGCTGTTGGGTCAGGTAATTTCGAGCTGTGTCCATGCCCCCAACTCCTGCCACCGTCTCCACACTGATGACTGTGGCCACCATTTCCTCCAGCTCATCCAGCTCCTTCCTTTGGCGCAGGACTCCCACCTCCAGTCGCCCTTGCTGCCTTCCTGTTGGCGGCGAGCTTCTCCTTGGTTTGGCTGTGCAGTTCATGCCAGCGCCTCTTCACCTCCTCCATTGACCTCCTCGACACTCCTACTGCATTGACGTTGGTGACAATCGACTGCCATATTTCCGTTTGGGTTGCCAGTGCCGCAGTGAAGGTGATGAACAGTTGTTGATGGTGTTCTATCACCTCCGTGACAATTATCCGGTCTTCCTGAGGACTGAACCCCGTCTTCCTCTTCCTTTTCTCCTTGCCCTTTCCCGAACTCAGGGTTCCATGCTGGTCCTCCGTGGGGCTTGTGGAGTTCGGCTTGTCCTCTGCACTCGATGCGGGTGCATCCATGGTGCTACGCAGTTTGAATTGGTTTTGGTGGGTTTTTTTTTGTTGCTTTTATAGTTCATTTTCCCGCATGGCGTGTGGGAATTGCATGCCTGTCGCTGGTTTTTGCTGATTTTGGTATCGCGCTTTGGGGCATCGCAGCAATTTTTGCGTTCGTGTTTCGCATTTTTGCGGCGTGGCATTGATTTTGACGCGGTCAGTGGACGCTTTATCTGGAGAGACTATCGCATGGTACCGCCGTATTATGAATACTTGGTTGACACGGCGTAAATTTCCCGCAATGGACTGCGATGTTGAAGGTTGCGTTAAGTAACTATTGCGATGGTTATCACACATTCTTGAGAATATACCCCTATGAGTATACACAGTGGTTTTAGTTGCAGGTTGTGACCTCATAGCACTAAAATACTGAAATCACTGTTTCCCAGGACCCCAAGCAAGACTCAATTTTGTTTCTCTCTGGTTACACACAACATTTCGGCATTGATGGCATTAAACAATTGAGGTAATGAAGAAGATTTCTGCCTTCACAGTGAACCGCAGATGTGATCCTAGGCAGCTCGTTCGGATTGAAGCGCTCCCTGTGCCATTTATAGACCTCTTCCATTTATGCCAGTAAATCCCAATCACCCATTGCCCAATATTTATTCAGTGGGTGGAGCAGATGAAATCACTCTGACCATGTGGGATCCTCATCAGCTCTGCAGAGACTGGTGCACACCATGCCTTTTACATACTCCTAATGAAACCCCTAGTGTCCCACTGTAATCCACGAAGATCAGTGCCCAGGTCATACATGCTTGATACGAAGCGCAAGTTTTCCACCCCGGGTGGCCCCCTGTGTGAGGGGGAGGCACGACGAAGAAGGATCCCAAAAGAGAATGACACCAAATGCGTTATGCAGCGGGGGACGATGGATGCACTCTCCACAGTGAGTGTTGCCCCTTTGAAGTGCACAAAAGCGGCTTTTCGAAAAGTCAGCTGAGCACATCTGCGCATGCCATCTGACACTCTAAAACACACGCACACGCTGAAGTGTGATGTCTGGGCCTCGTGTGCGCACCCTGTGACATGTAAGATCATCTGTGCCCATCTATAATGTGTGTCCCTAAAATGCATGTGTCCATATGCACACACCGCTTCACATGATTAGGTGACTACAATTTAGAGACAGTGGCAATAAAATGGCGCCATACTACCTAAGAAAGAAAAATGTCACAAACTTACGCTCCAGGATAGCAACAAGTCCACGCTCATGGCTCCTCCAAGCCTGCACTTGGCCATCCTTCTGCCCTTAGTCACTCTGGGAGCGGGCATCAGCAGAATGCCTAGGGGCCCAGCCGGGAGGGCAGGAAATTGAAATTAAACACCCGGCCACAGCCCGCGCTGAGCGGACCCTCCAGTAGCATCATTGAGAGGAGGATAGTCCACGTGGGACCCGAATAGAACGCGAAGATCGCCGGCGCCTGGGCCCCTCATCACCCTCCTGTGGTGTTCTGCAGAATGTGAAAGCTGCCAAATCAACGAAAGATCATAGAAAACCAGCAACAGGCGTGACCTCCTGCCTGCCGCAGGAGCGGGCTGTGCAGCCCCGCCAGGGCACAGCTGTCCCCCGTTCAGCAGTGTGCACTGACACGCTGCACTGCTGTAATTAAAGGTAGCTCCCACGGTCGCGGCCACCCTGCTTCACCCCTCACAGCGCGAAGGCGGTCAACGCACGCGAAATGCGTGATTAAAGTATTTTAATGAGGCGATGCGGACCACCACATAAAAATGGTGCGTGGTGCTTGGCAGGACTGTTTACACCCCATTGTGGAGCGCTGAAGCGCATTGTCAGATGGGTGCAACTCTACATCATGCCTCGATATATATTGTAGGAACAGCACTGTGTTTGTTGTGATCCTTTGTGGGAAGCACTGTGGTGCTGAGTGCGATCTCTTCTGGTGGAGACTGGCATGCTACTTACAAGTATTGTTATCTGGAATTTATCATTAGCTCTGCAAATAAAGGTTGGACACATTATGGTAGGACAGATCAGCTCGAGAGCGGGATGGGGGTGAGCGGTTGGGAGAGATGAGAATGTATTTTGTAAGGGAACAGAAGTGTTTGAGATGCTACGAAATGAGGTTATGCAGGGTTGGGGTAAGTTGTGATGTAGGTTTACATGTGTTAAAGCTGAAGAGGTTGTTTAGGGGTGGGTGTTCGGTAAGGAAACAGTTATGTACAGTGAGGAATTGATATTTGCCTGTATGGCGGTGCGCCAAGGGTTTATTTATGTGATGGTCACCTGTTCATTAACGCGGCCTTTTTCACACTCAGGTTTTTAGCGTGGTCCCAGTGATTTTCACTATCATTTTTCATTCTTGCTCACACTTGACTCACCCACTCTACAACATGTTGTGCCAGTGGGAGGGATGACAGGCAAAGGGATGAGCAGAGAGTAAAGTGGCAGAGATCTGTCCAGATGATCTGCCCTACAGCCATCCTTCACACGGATGTGAGATTGGTTGGGAAGTTTTGTGGTCGAACCCTGCAAAGGTGAGCCAGCTGAAGCAGTCACGGCTCTTCAGACACTGGTTGTCTGCCCAATGTGGTGCTGAGTGGTTGGTTTAATGAAGTGATACAGGATTTCTAATGCCACAATGATTCTCAACACAGTTCCCTGGTAGGTCATGGGTGCTTTAATGGGACTACCAGGGTGTATAGGTATTATTTAGTCAGTTCTGAAGAAGGCCGGCTATTTCACCGCATGTAAACGCTTCCTTTGTAGTTAGTACCTTAGCGTTGTCTGACGCTGCTGGCTACAGCCTGCCATGACGGGTTCATAATGATGCTTATCAATGCAGTAGGTTCTGTTAAAAAACTTTTTTTACATTCATAAAGAGGAATAGGTCCCAAAAGCATCTTTTCCCTTCTGCAAATGCAGTGCCACCTCCTTTGAGGTGTCAGCAAAATATCCATGTTTTGCGACCGGATTTCGGTCGCAAAATATTGCTACATGAGATACATTAGCCTACAACATGCCCGTTCCAGATACTGTATTCATTTGCAATCTCGTTTTAGGAGTCGGAAAACATTTTTTGACTCCTAAAAAGGGATCAGTACATAAGAAAAAGCCTTTTAACGTTCACAATGCGGACGGTTAAAATGCTTGGCACATCTGGCCGCAGATTCTTCCTTCCTATGTGCGTTTACTGGGGAAATAAGAAATGGAACCCTTTTCTTTTAACGAGCACCCGTACTTCAAAACCTGCTTTTTAAAAAGACTTCACTAGATGTTACGGGAAGGACATGCCACGCGTGTTTCAGACTGACAAACAGTTCGTTTCCAGCAAGACATCTCCGTGAAACGCGCATCTGCAGCGGTCGGTTTAGAGTGTTCCATTGTCCCCCAGGGGTACACTGCGATGCTGCATTCAGTGGCGTGTAATTGATTTCTATGGCTTCAGGTCTCTGGTGTTTTAAGTGTACCATCGGGTAGTGCTACGTGGGTGAGTGGCGGCTGCCTCCGAGGGCTTCTCAGCAGTACCTTCAAGACATTGAACAGGCTCCGAGCCTGGAGCCTTCCGTCTGATGCTGTGGAGGAGGGGTCGGCCTCTCAGCGCAGTCTGCGCGCCCGGCATCGACTGAGAGGGCGCGCTGTGTTCCGCTCTGTTATCGAAAAGGGCGGCTGTGGGTGTGTGGGTGGTGGGTCCCACAGGGGCCTCTGCAGGTGAGGTGATTGATGGGGTACTTTGATGGACTCTCTTAGTTTTCTTTCCTCGTTTTCGATCTAATGTGAATAAAAACCAGGCTCGGCAGCTCAGATGGAAAACATTTACAATTGGGGCAGCATAATTCAGGCTCCACACTTTATATGTTGCGGTTTACAAACTCAGAGCTGGCAATATATTTACTGTGTGTAACTTTATTAAGTTGTGTGAACCATTTAACGCATAAATGAAATGTATCATCGTAGGGATCAGGGGTTTATATACAAGTGTTCTAATGTTCAGTTGAAATATGTAATCGTGTACTTTTGTTCACGGTATACTTGTGTATGTGTAACCATGTATTCGAAGTTCATATTATCCGCTGATGTAACTTAGCCTGACAACAGGCCCACACTGAAATGCCTTTAGCTGTGCCAGCGTGCGCTTTCTTACTTTGCAGGTCCATTATCTCGTTGGTTCTAGAAAGGCTTGTTGTTTGTCTTAGGCTGCCGAGAGTGAGGTCTGAAGGGAAGAGCTTGAGAGTGAACATGGAGAATGAATGGTCCGAAGAGGCCTCTGTACCAGGACAGCGGCGTGTTCCAGGTTGCAGATTGCGGTCCTAGTTTCAATGCAGTGGGAACCTTAAGGGATGTCGCAGATGCTCCTCTCGAGTAACCCTTTGGTTGGTTCCTGGTGGTGTGAAAGGAGAGAAGGACGATTCTGAATCTCCTGTCATTTTAAGGGGTGTTCTCACAGTTGGAAGGCAGAATCCCATTAGACCTGGAGGGGGACAGACCTCTCTGCTCACTTCTATTCTTGCAAGTGCGGCGCTTTAGGCAAAACACTTATTTCCTTTTTCTAAGACTTTTACAGAAGTCTGTATCCTGCCGACATCTTCTAAGCTCCCTGAATAGAAATACTGGATAGAATGTCCTGCAGCCGATCTACGTTTAGATGCAAGAAAGGAAGTTTCTTTATGGAGCACCTGCTTACATTAATTAGTTTCTTTCTTCTTGTGGCTGTCACTATTCTATACCTCATTTTCTTATGACGCAACTTACTGAGATATTTCAGCTTTCCTGCTGTATTGTTATATCTCTTGAACTTATTTTTGTTCTGCCTGTATACTGGATTGATTAGAAGCCTAAAATAAAATCTATTCAACCATATTTGGAGATTCTTGGTCCTTATAGTGGACTCACATTCGCTTCACAAGCCTTGAAATGTATAGTTGATGTCTGCTCCCTTACGGTGCTTCAAGTCAACCAACAGAGGTCCATGCGGCCACTGGGAAAACATCTTTAACGTCTTTACTAAAAGACTGCAGTGTAAGTACCAACGCATTGCCACGCTACGGGAATGAACCTGCAACAGAGGATTTAAGGTGAGCTGTGGAAAGCCTGACGAGGCGGCCCCATGGCTCAAGTGAGGGGATGTCTCATGTGTAACATTTATAAGTGAAGCTTCACAATGTCTGCTCGTTGGCGTGAATATGGCTTTGGTGTTTGTCACCTTAAATAAAGTGACCATTTGTCGCATTTGTTTAGTTAGTACTGAGTACGGCTGCTGTTTCGCCGCCAGTAAATGTTCCCCCTTGTAGTTTGTGTATTTGAGTTGTCGTGCAGTACTAGCTACAGTGTGCCATGAAGGGCTCATAATGATGCTGGCCAATGCAGTAATTGCCGATCAGTGTGTATGCCATTTGTGTCCTGTCCGTTTTGATGATGGTTATCCATGAAACGCCTTAGGGCAACTTACAAACTCTTCGGGACACTCTAGGGCAGAGTGCACCTCAACAATCACAACTGATCTGATCCTTGTGTGCCGAGGACCTTGGTATCTCTTGGGAAGTGTTGTGTAACCATCAGAAATGTTATTTGATGTTGGCTTCAAAGGACTTAGTTGTCCTGGTCTTTTCCTTAGAATTAGTCGTTATCTATTCCTTCTGAAATTTTAGGTGGTCATGTAGTTTTTCTGACAATCAATTTCAGAGTTTTGCCACCTAGACTGAGATGAAATATCATCTTAAAGGTAAGGATGATCAATAGAGGTGGTAATCTTGAACGGAGTGGCGTTTTTCGACTACAGATGGAATTTGAGTTGTTGGTAGGATGGGCCTTTACCTTTGATTGCATTGCCGATGATACAGGAGGCCTTAAAAGCCAGGGGTTTGGTTATGGGTAGCCCGTGTAGTGTGGAATCACTGCAGTTGCGTTCTCTTTAGCATGGAGGTGAAGTAGTATTATTGCTGGCGTGTTTTGGATCCTTGTAGTTTTCGTGTTATGAAACACAGCGTGTCCAGGTACAGGGCGTTGGCATAATCCACCCTTATTATTACAAGGGTGAAAATGTCTTGCCATTTCTGATCACACCCAAGGGAAGGGAGGATGCACTTTAGAGTTCACGTCATGTACAAGGTGTTCCTTATTATGTCAAAAAAGGACAGATTTGGGAATAAACTGTGAAACATGATGTTGTACTAATTACACTTAAACATAACAGTCCATCCTGCCTTCTACAACCGTGTAGTTTGCACATCATGAAAAGTGGTTTATATTACTGCTTCTTGTGTAAATCAAGGTATAGAAATCCACAATACTTTTCACTTCTTTTCTGCATTTCTCAGACCTATAAACTGGTATCCTCCCATTTATTCCAAATGAGTATTCCCAACGCAGCTGTTACAAAAAGTATTCTTTCCAACAGAAGGTGTTGTATGCCATTATCTCATTGTCCTAAAAAAACAGAAGGGCATATTATCAAGAAACGGCGTTAAAATTATCGCCGCTTTAGCGGCAGAAAACTGCCGCTAAAGCGGCGATAATGGGCTCGATAATATGCCCTTGAGAATTCCCATAGAAGCCCATGTTCTGGTGTCAACATGGGCTTCTATTGGAATTCTCTGCGGCATATTATCAAGCCCATTATCGCCGCTTTAGTGACAGTTTTCTGCCGCTAAAGCGGCGATAATTTTAACGCCGTGCTTGATAATATGCCCCAGAGTTGTCCTACGTCTGCTTAAACAAGGCATTTTTAGGCTAAAAACCCAACTTCTATCATTTGGGTCTCCAAAATGATCGCCCATCACTCCTCTGTAGGTGACGGCTAAAAGTATGGAAAGTATTTTTACTTCTCAAAATAGCAGTTTTTTAAAATGTCAGCAATCTTGGAGGACTCGCAAGTCGACTCCCACCACAACAGAAGCTGCACAGATAGCCAAACACAATAACTTTCTGAAGGCTGCTGACAGCCACTCCACCTGCGACCTGATATTATTGGACTTGTCAGCAGCATTCGATACAACGGATCGTACCATCTTCTTAGATAAAGTGGCTGAGCTAGGCATTTGCAAAACTGCTCTTGACTGGCGTAAATTATTTCTGACAAATTGTACTCCAGCAGTAGTACTCCATCAATCTGTCTCTGACACTTCTGGTTTATCTACAGTAGTTCCCGCAAGGCTCAGTTGTTTTCCCCTTTTATTTTTAATCTTTATATTAGCCCTCTTTTATTATATCCCCAAAATGTTGGCTGTTTCTTTTATTCTTATGCGGAGGATGACACCTAGCTTATCGTTCAGCTTAACTGAGACGGATGTGTTTCTACACTCCTTCCTTCTTATCTACAATTTATCCAGAGCTGGATAGACAGAAACTGGTTAAAGATAAATATGGGAAAAATAAGAGATTCTCTTGGTGGACAAAGATGTGTTGATATGGTCCCATTCCCTATGGATCTCAAGCTCAGGTTCACGTCTGACCTGTAAATCTGTAGTTAGAAGTATCAGTTTCAGACTTGATTCATCTCTCATTGGATAGTCGGGTGTCCTCGTGATATCCTCTTGCGTCTACATCCTTAAATCTCTGAAACCAATTTTTCGATTGCCGTCAGAGATGCCAGAAGAACAGCGATAGTAGCCACTGTAGGTTTGTGGCTAGATTATTGCAATGCTTTATATTTAGGTATATCCAAATACAAAGTGCAATGACTACAAAAAGTTAAAAATCAAGCAGCGCAGACCGTAACGCAGTCTGCACGATTCTCCAGTGCCCCTTTCACTGCTTGCTAAGCTCCAGTGGCTTCCAGTTTGCAAACATAGGGGTATACTTACAAGAATTGCCGCTAAGCAAATTTAACGCTTCTTAGTGGGCACTTTTTTTACCGCTGACTATCGTCAAAATTAATCGCCATGTAAGCGACGTGTTTACAATACGTCGCTACATGGTGATAGTATCAGCTATCTGCAGCGAAAACTGCCGCTAACACTAGCATCAAGGTGATTTAAAAAAGGGGGCGTGACTTAGCCAGCTGCAAGATGGCCACACTCTAAGTGGGCTCTGCCGGCCAAACCGTTAATCCGTCAGGAATCCTGCGGACATCTGCGGCGCTGCCCTTCAGAACCACGCTACTTCGACTCACCTCTCTCAGGGGCGTTAATTGATCCTTCTCCGGGCCCCCTCTGACGCCCCCACACCGAGATCCACCGAGATCCACTGTTGGGGCCGGACACGGTGTCTGGGCCCTCCTGCTGGCATGCGGCTGGCGCCTGGTCCTGGCCGTGACGGCGCCGCCGACTTGCCGTCTTGCTCGAGCAGCTTCCCTGGGGCCGGATTGCCGCTTCGGAATCAGCCTGCAGCCCTGTTCCTCCGGAACCGGTGAGTGGCGACATTGAGGGTACAGCTCGCGGTGGGGTAGGGAGCGCACGTGCCGTACCGCCGGGTCCGAGCCTTTGCTCGGCGCGGGTGCCATTTTCCCATTCCTGGCACCCGCTGCTACTGCCCGCTCTTACCGGGCCCGCGACGCTAGCAGCGCGCTCCCCGCAACTCCCCGCTGCTTTTTGCCCCTGCAGACGCGGACTCCCGGCTGGCCTGATTTTCTCTCCGCTGGGACCGGGGACTACACTGCCGCCTCCTGCTCACAGGCTGCTGCGGCCCGGCGCATTGGACCCCTGATGCCGCCAACGCATCTCACACCCGGCCTGGGGACCTATATTTGCAGCCACACGTTCTCCTTCTTGCTGGCACCAGCAGAACTGCTTTCCACCAGCCTTCTCCTTGGTGGGCGGCATCTCCGCCGGATCTGGGCCCAGTGGTGGGCCGACCTCGTGGGTGCCCCGGCCATCCTCACCTCCCAACTTCTGGACACAGATCCCTGCATGATTAACTGCTACTGCTGACTTGCCTGGACCAGAGCCTGTCCCTGATGGCTGCCTTCCACCTCAGCACCCGGGTGAGTCCCGTTGCTGCTGGGTCGCTCTGCGGCGGGGTTGGGGGCGTGCACGGTGCACCGCGGGCCGGGGCCTTCCATCCCGCTTCCCTGCGCCCGTTGATGCTAGAATGCTCACAGCCTCCTGGTGGCTCATTTTAGGCCCCGTGCCAAGGGCTGCCCGGTCCTCGCGCTTCCCCGCCACCAGCTGCTCCATCGTGTGCGGGCCTGCCAGAGCATTCCCTGCTGATGGCGGAGACAGTGGGGATGCTGCTGTGGCCCTCCTTGCTCTGGCGCGCCGAGGGGCTCACCTCTGTCTTCCTACAGGCTGCACTTCTGGTCCAGGCACACCTTAACCATTTGGGCCGGCTGGCCTACCCTGACGCCCTGCCTGCCCACTGCTACGCGCTGTGGGGCCCGCCTCATCTCCTCGCACCTTTACTCTTCAGGGAGCATGCCTATGTCTCTGGGACCCATTGCGTGGCCTGTCTCCTGGGGCCCTGTGCACATCGGCAGGCAATCTGAGGTCGCCTCTCCCTCCCCCGGGCCTCCTGTCTCCGGCTCAGCCCAGCTTCCTCCCTGGACGCTCTGCTAGCGCCTGATGCTACCACAACGGCCTTAATCCAGGCGGCGGAACCTGGCAATTCTCTTCCTCCTCAGCGGGCCCACCTGCTCGTCCTGGCCTTTGATCAGACGCTGCCTCCCCTCGTAGGCCTAGCCAGCCACCCCGCACCTTTCCTGCTCCAGCGCTCCCTTTGGGCCTAACGACTGCCGTCCTCCTTGGAGCTCATACTCACCCACAGCCCCTCTTGCTGGCCCCTGCCTCTTCGCACTCCGCTCCTCCGCCTCTGGCCTCCTGGCGGTGTGGCCTGCGAGCCAGTGTGGTACGCAGGGTCCCGAACATGGGGAAGACGGACCCCAAGCAGCCGAAGCTGGCCTTTGACCAACGCAGGCAGAAGCAACAGGAGGGGGTGGCCCTGGACACTGGTGAGCCCGCTGCCCCGCCTAAAGCCGGTTTGACTCGGGAGGATGACCTCAAAGCAATTATGCTGGACGTGAAGACCGCGGTCACCGGCATCGCAGCCCAGCTGGACCAGCTTTTTGCCCATCTGGACACGGTCAAGGCCCAGGTGGATACACATGACACGCGACTGACTCAGGTTGAGACGAGGGTGTCTGCTGTTGAAGATACCGCCCGGGAACCCCATATACTCCTCCAAATGGACAAGGTGCTAGAACTCATCAAGACCAAGAATGAGGATTTGGATGCGCGTTCCTGCAGAAGCAACATCCGTATCACGGCGTGCCAGAATCCTCCAACATCGCCAGAATGAAGGACTTCGTTGAGCAGCTGATGCGGGACTTATTCAGTGAGGTTCTCTCCCCTGTATTCATCGTCGAGCGTGCCCATCACTCTCTGGGGCCCCGGCCCGCTCCTGGCCTGCCTGCTTGTCCTATCATCGCTAAACTACTACATTTTCATGACCGAGATGCGATCCTGCGAGCTGCCAGGGAGTGGGGTGAAATTCCTCATCAGGGGAACTCAATATCCTTCTACCCTGATTATATGGTAGCAGTTCAGGCTGCCCAGCGCGAATTTCTCCCGGCCAAATGACTGTTGCAGAAACATGATATCTTCACTCCCTGGCATACCCGGCCAAACTACGCGTCAGGCATGGCTCACAAATCCACACCTTCATGGAGTCGAAGGCAGCACTGGCCTGTGCCAAAAATCTTGACAGGCCACAGCGTTCCACCCCTTCCAGTTCCCAAACGGCTGCTGACAGTGACTTGAGCGACAATGACTGATAGTAGCCCACACTCTCTGACGCCGGTAGCATGCGCCTAATGGCGCGATCTTGCTTACCCCGGCCATGGCGCCCTTGGTTTATCCAGTCACTCCTGGCCCAGCCCACTCTTGATGCTCTCCTGTTCTCCGGCTCGTAGGCCCGGTGGACTTCCTTTGTTGCAGAGACATCTACTGCTTCTAACTCATTGGCCCCACGCTCCTTTTTCCCATATGCAGTAACGATTACCTCCTGCTTTGTATCACCTGTTCTTCTGTTTGCATCCCTGCTGTGCCCTGGTTTATGAGGCGGCCTCATGACCTTCTACTGCTTTACTCACAGTCCGCTCTCATCCGCGGCTGGGCCACCCTGTCCAAGTGGCAGGGGTGTTCGCTGAGCTGAGCCACGTCTCTACGGTACAATTCCCCTCATCTCATACCTGGATTTTCTACTTCCCTCTTGTGGGTTCCCTGGGTGGGTGGGGATGGTCTTTCAACCTGTTTGGGGGGTTGGTGTGGGTGGTGGTGGGTGGATTCAGGTGGTATGTTGCCTCGTCTCCGAGGCCTGTTGTTGGTTTCGTTTTATGACCTAATCTGTGCCGTATTGATTGCTACACTGTCTTTGCATTGCACGTTCCTTCCCAAGCGCATCCAACACCTACTTTGCATCTGTTCCAATCCGACATTCACCTCTCTGGCATAGCATTATGACGGCCACCACGCTCTGGACTTGGAACGTCTGCGGTCTCAACGACCATCGGAAGGCCCATCTTGCACATGCACACCTCACTTGCCACAAGGTTGACATCTATTTCCTTCAAGAAACCCACTTACTACCCACCACTGCCCCTAGTCTTCACTCCAGGCACTGGGGAGAGATTCACTCCTCCTTCTACTACTCCCGTGGGGTGTCCATCCTCATACGTCGAGGGCTTCTTTGGCATACTACTAAGTTTATTACAAATCCAGAGGGGCGCTTCGTCATCATCCATGGCACACTCTAGGCTCAATCCCTGATCCTTGCTTCCAGCGATCTATGGCCCTAACTCTGACGACCCTGATTTCTTTGCGCAGGTATGGTGACATATCTCCTCCCTGGGTCCTGCTGCCCTGCTGTGGGGGGGGGGGTGACTTCAACATTACACCTTCAGCCACCCTCGACCGCTCTGGGCCCCACACTCTACACCTGCGCTCCACATCTCTCTTGCTTTTCATATTAGCTAACAACTCCCTGCTTGACGCGTGGCGACACACTCACCCAGAAGCGTGCAAGGGCACATGCGTTACAGGCTCTCTAGGCTGTTGGTCCTGCTTTGACCTCTGGATCACCACTCAAGACGCCTTTGCATGGGTCTCTTTTGTTGAGCACATGGCACGCACACTCTCGTATCATGCACCCGTCTGCCTCAGCCTGCTCACCCCGCACACCCCGAAGCGCATGTTTGCCTGGCGGCTGCCCCCCAATCCACTCCGCGACTTGGTGTTCTGTGCCGAGATCCGAACTGCAATAGAGAACTATTTTGAACTCGATGCCGGCTCCATGGACTCCTCTTCCACACTCTGGGAGGGTTTCAAGGTGGTGATTCGGGGTGAATGTATCTCCAAGCAGTCCGGTGTTTTGCGCTCCATTTGCGGGGTCCTCGAGCACTTGAAGAGGGAAATCAAGGCTCTCGACTCCTCACACTCTCTCAGCCCCAATCCCAACACCCTCGCGCAGCTCCGGGGCAAGCACTCCAAATTTGAAAAAGAGGCTGACAGAGAACTCTCCTTTTTGGGTAGGGAGGCGAAGGCACGCCGCTATGGCGAAGGCGAACACCCGGGTAAGACCTTAGCCAATCTCCTGCGACGGCCTCACGCCGCCTCCTACATCACAGTGCTTCGGGACGGGGGCCCAGAGCGCACTACCTTGCCTACTGAGGTGGTGTCTAGGGTCACCGCTTTCTACACTCAACTGTACACCGCAGGGATTGCTCCCCCGCGCAACATCCTTGACCAATATTTTGACACTCTGGAACCCCTCTGGCTGGGTAACGGCCATCGCGAGTACCTTGATGAGTCATGTTCTAAGGAAGAAATTCGGGCAGCCATCAACAGTTTACCTGGGGATAAAGCACCGGGTTCCAACGGTCTGCAAGCGTCCTTCTACAAGGCCTTCGCGCCCCTCCTCATCCTGCACCTCGCCGCTATGTATAATGACTCCTTCGAGTCCGGCCACTTCCCTCCGTCACTCCGCTAGGCCCTGCTAATGCTACTCCTGAAACCAAACAAATCCCCCGAGCTTCTTGATTCTTATCGCCCACTATCCCTCATCAACACTGATAATAAGATTTTCGCCAAGGTTTTGGCTTCCCGCCTTCTGCCCCTCATGCCCATGATAGCTCGTCCAGCCCAGTCCAGTTTCATTCCCGGGCGCGCCACGTTACATAAACTCTGAACTATATTTGCTGTACTTCACCAGATCAACCCCGCTTTTCCGGTCTGTGGCTGCTCTTTTGGAAGCCACTAAGGCCTTTGACACTCTCGAGTGGCCCTTCCTTTTTTACCTTCTCCCCCACCTTGGCTTTAGCCCAGTTTTTCTGCGCAAGGGCCATCTCCACTACTCCCTCCCCACTGCTCGCCTCCGGATCAATGGTCAGATCTCTGAGCTCATCCCCATCTCAAGGGTGCACGAGGCAGGGGTGTCCGCTCTCGTCCATGCTTTTCGCTGTGGCTATGGAGCCCCTCACTCCCAGGCTCCGTCAGCATCACGCCCAGAGGAGTCTTGGCTTTGCGGCCCGAGCCCTGGTCGTCTCCATGTACGCGGATGATGTTACACTTTATGTCCGCCACCCACAAGAGAATCTCGGCCCCATGGTCCGTGAGGTGGTGCAGTTTGGGGGTCTGTCCGGCATCCAGGTCAATTGGAGTAAATCTATTCTTTTCCCTCTGACGGACGCCACTGTCCCCTTCACTCCGGACTACCCGTTTATGTGGGCATCTGGGCCCACCAGATATCCGGGCGTCTGGCTCAGCAGGAGTGTGGACGAACTTTGGAAGGCAAATTTCGGCCGTGTGGTTGACTGGCTGGAGACCAAGATTCCCCACTATCCTTGGCGGGGCGCATTGCCAACGCCAAGATGTTTGTGCTCCCGAAGTTTTTATACTTGTTCCTGAATGTTCCCATTCCTATTACGGCTCATTTCTTCCGCACACTCCACTCCCTCATCATCTCTCTTGTCTGGGCTGGACGTCAACCTGGAATTGCACATAATATTCTCACACTACCCCTTGCGTGCGGCGGGATGGGCGCCCCAGACTTCAAATTATACGCCCTCCATGCGCAGGCTAGTTTTCTTCACTTCTGGCTGCATCCAACGCCATTTCAGCCCCACGTGGCAGTGGAGGCTGACCTAGCGGCCCCCTCACCCCTCCAGACTGCCATTTTTGTCCCCGCTAAACCACCGTACGGAGAGGTCGACACTGTGGAGACCCTGCGCTGGGCCTGGGATGGTCTCCGGAAATACTCTGGCTGCAGCCTGCTCTCCGCTAATACCATGCTTGTCGCGTACAACCCGGTATTCCCCTCACTCCATACAGCCGGGATGGTTAAACGTGTGACGGGCCTGGGCTGGCCACATTGTCGGACCTCTACCCTGATGACTTTTTTTCTGTTCCAGCGGAGTCTGGCCGATTGGACATGCTGCTCTATTATCAACTCAGTGCGTCCTGCCGGGAGCTGCACTCCACTTTCCCTCAGCCCCCTCCTTCAATGGCTGCCCTCGACCTGGCTTACACTTCCACCTCCCCCCGCAAACTGGTTTCCAGACTTTATGCCACCACGTTGGCAGCGTCACCAATATCTGCTGATCGAGCCCGTGTTGCCTGGAGCGAGGATCTAGGTACTGATCTTTCTCAGGAGGACTGGCCGTACTGTTGTAAGCAGACCAAACGTCTGTCTCCTAACTACCGCCTGCGCCTCATACATTTAAAATATTTGCACAGAATGTACTGCTCCCCCGCTCAGCTGTGTAGAATGAGCCTCGCTCCCAGTAATGGATGTCTCTGGTGCTCGGCTCCCGCGGCGGACTTTTCTCATCTTGCCTGGTTGTGCCCCAAGGTTTCAGCATATTGGCGTGATGTGTGCACCACCATTACTGAGATTACCTCCACGTCGGTCTCGTCTGACCCATTGATCTGCCTTTTCGGCTTTGTGAAACATTGTCCCGACGTCTCCCGTCGGCTCACCGCTATGCTGCTTGTTCTCGCACGTCACAGAGTCAACATGCATTGGGGTCGGTGGCCCGCATCCAGGGTTAGCGCTTGGCTTGAAGATGCTGCGCGTTGTCAGATGCTCCTGTCCGAATTTTGGGAGTTGACACCGGCAACTGTCCGGCCTCTTGATATCTGGGGTCCTCTTGTCTCATTCCTCCTCCACCGGAGTGCATATTCCTCTGCGACCTCTCCCGCGCTCCCTGCTGGCTCACCGCCCGCGGCGGCCGCCAGTGCTGGTCCATAGAGTGCTACTCCCCCTCTGCACGCTGTTGATTCTCCGCAGCCTCCCCCGACGGTACCCTGCCTGCACCAAGTGCTCCTCCTTGCCCTTTCCTGCTCCATCTCCTATCATCCCCACCTAGTTTTAGCTGTATGCCACTAATGTACAAGTGCCTTTACGATGTATGTAACGGATGTGGTTTTTCTTCCTTTCCTCGTCATTTGCCGAAACTGTGCTTGCATACTTTGTAACCTGATGTGCAAATTTCAATAAAGGTCTTTAAAAAAAAAAGGTGATTTAAAAAAATGAGTTAGCGAAAGATAAGTGACGAAAGGCCAATTAGCGGCTAAAGAATTCACGTTAGTCAGCCCAACGTCACTTTTCAGCCTCTAGAGGCAGAAATAGCCTATAAATCCACCTCTAATGAAAATAAAAAAATCAAAACAATGGAATGCAGAATGGATCAGCCAGGGCCAAGTACAGCACAGGTCAACCCCCCCAACAGCCAGGATGCCCAGGCAGAGTCCAAAGGGAAGAGGAAATGCAGCACAGGGCCTCATACATGAAAGTGGTGCATTGCTGGGGGAAAACAGTGATGCAGCACTTTTCATAGAGCCATCCTTGTGACACCATGACCAGGGTCGGACTGGCCGTAGCGGGCAACAGGCGTTTTCCCTGTCGGCTTGAATGGTTTTTGAGTGGTGGGGCCATTTTTGTTCCAAGGGGCCGGTTTTGCAGCAGTGCTGCAGTAATGGCCCCCTGTAACAAAAGCATCAGTGGTGCTTCAAACTAGCACCCATGTAGGAGAGTAGGGTCTGCAATCCTATGATCACCCAGATTTTTTGCTTTTGCTTCATTGGTTTACGACTTTCTCCGGCTGTGGGCCTGCCAATCAGACCCACAGCCTAGCTGTTCTCTCTCGAAATTAACACACATGTACGTTAGGTGCATCCACTAATTGGAACTGGGCCGCCTTGTCAGTCCCTGTCTCAGCATACCACAGGTATCCAGGGCATCGGTGTACCCAGGGCCTACCAGGGGCTGAAGCATGTATTATGCCACCCCTGGAATGGCCGCCCAAATCTGACACAACTGGCTGCACGACAGCTGGGGCCACGTGGTGTAATCACCCGTTGCTGTAGGTGTAGTATTCCTACACCTAAACCCTAAAATGGACACATGGATTCCTATCAGTCACTCCTATAGCAGGCCTTATCAATCCTGAAGGCAGAGTGCAGGGAATCATGTGGGACGGTGCTCTGGCGCGAGCTGAGCCCGTCGACGGCTTGCGGAACCAAGTCCTAATAGCCGTTCCATGGTGACGCGGGCCAACTACTTTTAATGCATTATAATCCTTGCGGTTATTTGCTAACTTTGGCATCGCATCACCTATACATGTCGAGTAAGGTGTCATACGAATGGGAATACGAACCCCTCGCCAGTCCTGGTGCCGGGGTTAGCATTCCCCCCTTTTAGAGGGACACGACATGGAAGTAACCTTGAACCCCGGTTAAAGTTGACTCAAGCCTCAGCATCACAAAATGGATGCTGCCACCAGACACAAGTCTGACCTCCTGCTGCTGGGGGACCTTCCAGCAAGGGGAGCTTGGACAAAGGGTTTCCTGTCGAGGGCGGTGTTAGCACCGTCCCAGACAGGGTTTGTGTATCCCAGGTAGGCAGGGCTGAAAGGAAGGTGATTGCAAGTGGCACCCCGGTGCTCACTGTGCATAGCCCGGCTCAAACCAGTTTCGGGGGCACACCAGCCCCTGAGCTGGCGCGAAGCCGGACAAAGGATAGGGGTGTAACCACCCCCCTCCTGGCTCCACCCATAGGTAGAACCTAGTCACGGGCCAGCCCCTTTTCTTAGAATAAAGGTAGGAGCGAGTCCCCTTCCCAAATTGGATAATCAGATAATCGGATAACTCCGAATCACGAACTACTTTCCACGAAAGGAACTCTTGACTATTTCTGAAGACTCTCCCTTGTGGCTAAGGAGTAGCCACCCTGCACCAGCAGGCACCAACTAAGCGCTTGCGGTTTGCTGTAAGTCTCTCCTACGGATCAAGACTGCCCAGCTCGACGAGACCCGAGTCCCTGCAATCTCTGACCTTTTACCTACCTCATCAGCCCAGCTGAGAGTCGTAGGTGTGACGAGACCTGCGGGACCGGCTATCTTCAGAACCTGCACGACGCTTATCTAGCACGCCCACCGAGGGACCCTCGAGTGAGTGCACCTAGGGTTTGAGAAGCCCTAACCCTGAGCAGCTCCAGCATCGAAGTCTGCCTCCCCAGCATCCCCGAGATCTGCGTGGGGGCCCTTCCGCTCCTTGTTGTTCACCGCGTTGTTCGACCACTTGCCGACCGGCGTGTGGCCCTCTTCACGACGCACCACGATTGTTTCATCACTAGTCTGGTTGCTCCAGACTGGCTCTTGCTCCCCTTCAACAGAGGAGTACCACGGACCCTCCTGGTCCACTCCCGACGCCATCTTGACTCCCCCGCTTGGGTTGCCACTGCCAAGATCCGCTGCCCCTGCCTGGGCCCAGCATCATCGACAGCAGACACCTTCGTGGGACAGCTCGCCCTCCATCCTGGTCGCCGCCGCGCCTCCTGGTCCGAGGAACAGCCGAGTCCGACGTCACCCACTCACCTGGTCGAGGTGACTTCAGCCGGTACCCTCCTGGTACCCACACGATCGCTGGCTAGCGGTTGAGAACTGAGTCCCCTCTGCTTTCAGGTTTCCTTCATCACCGATCCAGGCTTGGATCGCTCCGAACATCGTCACTGGTCGCCTGCCAGCAACTTCTTCCTTCAGGCTCCTGAGACTACACGAGGACTCCCGACATCTTGCCGAACTTCACGCAGCCGCAGCCTCCGGGCTAGGTAACTCGAGCATCTCGGTGCTCCATCGCAGGTTCGCTCTACAAGTGTCCAGTTCCTTTTTCGTTTAGTCCCACTGATCGGATCACTCCGGAATCAGTACCTCCAGACTCTAACCATTCGCATTTCACTGTTAGTGTAGATGGTTTCTCGTGCCCCTCGGGCATTTGTGTAAATTGTGCAACTGAAGTATTTTCCTAAGAGTTTTGTAGTGTGCTTAGCTCCCTGACTCATAAAGAGCCAGGGTAGTCTTGTTATAAATAAATATCCTTTTATTTTCATAACAACTTGTGTGGTGTCCTTTCACTTGGTGTTCAAGGGGTATATGTGATGGTAAACAGCTGGCTTAACACGCCCTCTAGAGTTTAGCCTAAAGACTGCTCGTATCCACGCTACTAGGATAGCTGGTCTAAAAGGTTGACTTACAACCAATCATCAATAAGGGTCGTTTGGAATGATACACAGTGATCACTAGAATAGTGAGCACTACATATCAGGCCAACTTCCCACATTGGTGAGCAGCGGTTGGGATTTGAGCTTGCTGTTGTTTTACCACACACGTATCCTAAGAATATCGCAGTGAAAGATCACATAAGTACCCAGGTACATATAACTTAACTTAGAATACTCCGAGTTCTACTGAACCGGCTGTTGTAGTGTAACAGGGCTTAGCACACCCTGACTACAACTCTTAGCAAGGGATCAGTAGGTAAACCCATAGTGTAGGTAGGTGCAACACTTACACCTCACTAGAAAAGCATGTCGGTCCACGGAGAGTCTGCAGGGACTCCCCTAGTGGTCAGTGACCCTCCACAGGTCGTGTCACGATATGCAACTCTTAGCTTCAAGGAGATGAGACAACTGTGTGCCTCCAGGAAGCTAAACCAGGGTTCTAACCCTACCATCGCAATACTGATAGGTCTCTTAGAGGCGTACGATGCTAGGAGGTCCTCTAACCCAGGTCCCCCCAGTGCAGATGGGAACATGCCCCCCTTAGAGGGAACCCTCGGTGACCCAGACCTCGACCTCCACACAGAGGAGGAGGACGAGGACGAGTTATCGGGAGACGAGGCAGACAAAGGTCCAGTGGTAGTCGGCAGGCTTACAAGGACCAACTTAAGCAGGCATGAGAATGGACCTGGGGGAGCCCCGGGCCCACGCTCAAGCAGGCTTAACCTTGGGAACGGACTAGCTAGGTCTCTCTCCAGAGGATCTGGCAGATCGGTTCATACACATGTCTCTCAGGCACCTTCTCAGAGAGGAATGACTTCCCCTCAGAGGAGGGAGCATGAAGCGAAGATGCGGGAGGTCAATCTGAGGATCGAGCGGGAAGAACTTGCCCTCGCCAAAGAAAGACTTGCCTTGGCCCGAGAGCAGAAATTAAGTGGGTTAGATCCCGCTGGTGGCAGCATTCTCAATAGAGAGAAAGACAGGGGTATAGACACTAGACACCTGAGTAAAATAGTGCCCCCCTTTAAACAAGGGGACGACATCCACAAGTGGATAACTGCCTTGGAGAGGGCCTGCACTGTCCAGTGCGTCCCCCCAAGTCAGTGGGCAGCTATACTGTGGCTTTCCTTTGAAGGTAAAGGAAGGGACAAGCTCCTCACTACAAGAGCTGAGGATGCTAACAACTACCAAGTCCTGAAGAACACACTGATTGATGGGTTCGGCTTAACCACGGAACAGTACCGTGTGCTGTTCCGGGACACCCAGAAAATTCAGTCTCAGGATTGGGCTGACTTTGTCGATTGTGCCACTAAGGCTTTGGAAGGCTGGTTGCTGGGTAGCAAGGTTACTGATTACACAGGATTGTACAATCTTATCATGCGAGAACAGATTTTAAACAACTGTCAGAACCAATTGTTGCATCAGCACCTTGTCGACTCGGATCTGACCTCTCCCCAAGAATTGGGAAAGAAGGCAGACAGATGGGTCAGAACAAGGGTCAAGCAGAACCAGAATCAGAACCAGGGTGGTCAGAAGAAAGCAGACCAAAAGGGTAACAAGAACGAACAAAATGACCAGAAGTCTTCGACAGGTCCCCAACAAACCAAAGAGGGTGGGGGTCAGGCTTCACAGAAGAAGAAGACTCAAGAAGGCCAGTCAAAAAGGTGGTGCCAATACTGTAAAAGTAAGACTCACTGGTTTAGTGAGTGCACCAAGAAAGGAGGGCAAACTCCTACCACTGCAGCCCCTAAGGCACCAGCGCCCCCTAGTACAGTCAGCAGTGGTAGTGCGCCTCCCAAGGCATTAGTTGGGTTAACCTTGGGAACCGAGGGGAGTGACGACTTAGTCGGCACGCTCACTCAGGCCGTCCTTGTCTGTACAGGGGATATGGATATGTCCCCTGATGCCAGTCCCAATACTTTGGGCAAATACAGGCAGACACCTTTGATAAATGGAAGAGTGGCTCAGGCCTACAGGGACACGTGTGCCAGTGTCACCATGGTGACGCCTAACTTTGTGGACCCTGGACAGATCATGCTAGGTACCAGTTACCTAGTGACCAATGCCAGCAACGTCACTACCAATCACAGTATGGCAGTTGTTGATTTCTCCTGGGGAGGGGTAAGTGGCCCGAAAAAGGTTGTGGTTAGTTCAGACCTCCCCGTAGAATGTCTGTTGGGCAATGATTTGGAAACGTCACAATGGTCAGAAGTGGAGCAGAGGACTCACATGGAAATGTTAGGTTTGCCAGCACATGTCCTTGCTGTGACCAGGTCACAGGCCAAAAGATGCCCCACTGAACAGGTGCTGGATCCTGGAAGAACGGACCAGACACCTTCCAAGAAAAGGAGCAGTAAGGGTAAGGCTTCGCCTTCCCCCTTGCCCCAGGTCGTGGATCAAGTCTCCGAGGAGGCTGACCTTAAAGAACTGAGGGAAACTGAGCCGCAAGAGCTTGAACCTGGTCAGGTTGAGTTTCTGGGCTCAGGGGGACCCTCCAGGGAAGACCTGGGGAAGGCACAGTTAGACTGCCCCTCACTTGAACCCCTCAGACAGCAGGCCGCTGCTGAGGCTGCAGGGAACGCCACAGGTACCCACAAAGTGTACTGGGACGATGGACTCCTGTACTCTGAGGCAAGAGACCCCAAACCTGGTGCGACCAGGAGGCTGGTCATCCCCTTGTCTCTGAGAGGTTTCCTTCTCACCTTGGCCCACGAGATTCCCCTTGCAGGTCACTTAGGCCAGAATAAGACTTGGGACAGAATTGTTCCACACTTTCACTGGCCCCACATGTCCGAAGATACGAAGGAGTTTTGCCGCTCCTGTGTCACTTGCCAAGCCAGTGGTAAGTCAGGTGGCACGACAAAGGCCCCCCTCATACCACTACCAGTGGTGGGGGTACCCTTTGAACGAGTGGGGATCGACATTGTCGGACCAATGGAACCCCAGACAGCATCAGGGCACAAGTTTATACTGGTGGTGGTGGACCACGCCACCAGGTATCCTGAAGCTATTCCCCTTAGGACCACTACGGCACCTGTGGTGGCACGGGCCCTACTTGGAGTGTTCTCCAGAGTGGGCTTCCCTAAGGAGGTCGTCTCAGACAGAGGTGCAAACTTCATGTCGGGATATCTGACTGCTATGTGGAAGGAATGTGGTGTCAACTACAAGTTCACCACACCCTATCACCCACAATGCAATGGGCTTGTTGAGAGATTCAACAGGACCCTAAAAGGGATGATTCACGGGCTACCTGAAAAGCTTCGGCGGAGATGGGATGTCCTGATACCCTGCCTCTTGTTCGCCTACAGAGAGGTCCCGCAGAAGGGGGTTGGCTACAGCCCTTTTGAGCTTCTGTTCGGACATCCTGTAAGGGGACCCCTTTGTTTGGTAAAGGAAGGATGGGAGAGACCTCTCAGAAAGCCGGCATCAAACATTGTGGACTATGTGCTCGGTCTCCGCTCGTGGATGGCGGAGTACATGGAAAAGGCGTCTAAAAACCTGGAGGCGAGCCAAGAATTACAGAAAACTTGGCACGACCAAAAGGCTGTCCTGACTGTGTACCAGCCTGGACAGAAGGTGTGGGTGCTGGAGCCAGTGGCCCCAGCAGCACTCAAAGACAAATGGTCTGGGCCCCACACGATCATTGAGCAAAAGGGAGAGGTCACCTACTTGGTAGACCTGGGAACTCCCCGGAGCCCCCACAGGGTGCTCCATGTAAACAGGCTCAAGGCATATGTCGACAGGGAGGGCATGGGCTTGCTCATGGCCACAGATGAGGGACAGGAGGAGGAGAGTGACCCTCTCCCAGACCTGCTCTCTCAGAACCCTGACGATGGATCAGTAGATGGTGTTGTCTTTTGTGGCAGCCTCTCTGGACATCAACAAGAGGATTGTAAACAGGTTCTTCAATCCTTTCGACATATGTTCTCTCTGACACCCAGTCAGACCAAGTGGTGTACCCACGAGGTCGACACTGGGGACAGTCTGCCCGTAAAGAGTAAAATCTATCGGCAACCTGATCATGTCAGAGACTGCATCAAGACAGAGGTGCAGAAAATGTTGGAGCTGGGAGTCATTGAACCCTCGGACAGCCCCTGGGCTAGTCCCGTAGTGCTCGTGCCGAAACCTCACACCCAGGGCGGTAAGAAAGAGATGAGGTTTTGCGTGGACTACAGAGGTCTCAATGCGGTCACTAAGACCGACGCCCACCCGATACCAAGAGCAGACGAACTTATCGACCGGTTGGCCTCGGCCAACTACTTAAGTACGTTTGACCTGACAGCTGGGTATTGGCAAATCAGGTTAGCTGAGGAGGCCAAGCCCAAAACAGCATTTTCTACCCCGGGTGGGCATTATCAGTTCGTGGTAATGCCCTTTGGTTTGAAAAATGCACCTGCCACCTTCCAAAGGCTGGTGAATCGAGTTCTCACTGGGTTGGACGACTTCTGTGCGGCGTATCTGGACGATATCGCCGTCTTTAGCTCCACCTGGGAGGATCACCTGGTCCACCTGAGGAAAGTGTTAGAGGCCCTGCAGAAGGCAGGCCTCACTATCAAGGCCACCAAGTGCCAGATAGGGCAGACACAGGTTGTATACCTGGGCCACCTTGTAGGTGGAGGCCAGGTTCAACCATTGGAGAGCAAAATACAGACCATCCAGGACTGGGCTCCTCCAACCACCCAGACTCAGGTTCGAGCTTTCTTGGGCCTGACTGGTTATTACCGGAAATTTGTCAGAAATTATGGATCCATTGTGACCCCGCTAAACGACCTGACAAGTAAAAAGATGCCAAAAAAAGTTCAGTGGACAGCAAGCTGTCAGAAGGCATTCGATGACCTAAAGCAGGCCATGTGCACAGCACCTATCCTAAAGAGTCCAGACTACTCCAAACCATTCATTGTCCAAACAGACGCTTCGGAGCTGGGTGTGGGAGCTGTTCTATCGCAACTGAATTTTGATGGTCATGACCAGCCCATAGCTTTTATTAGCAGGAGGCTGACCCCCAGAGAGAAGAATTGGTCAGCTATCGAGAGGGAGGCCTTTGCTGTGGTTTGGGCCCTGAAGAAGTTGAGGCCATACTTGTTTGGCACTCACTTCAAGATTCAGACCGACCATAAGCCCCTCTTGTGGCTAAATCAAATGAAGGGTGAAAACCCCAAACTACTTAGGTGGTCCATTTCCCTACAGGGGATGGACTTCACAGTGGAGCATAGACCTGGCACTGATCATGGCAATGCAGATGGGCTCTCCAGGTATTTCCACTTAAAGCAAGAAGACTCACCTGGTCAAGGTTAGCTCATTGTCCCAAAGTTTGGGGGGGGGGTCATGTAGGAGAGTAGGGTCTGCAATCCTATGATCACCCAGATTTTTTGCTTTTGCTTCATTGGTTTACGACTTTCTCCGGCTGTGGGCCTGCCAATCAGACCCACAGCCTAGCTGTTCTCTCTCGAAATTAACACACATGTACGTTAGGTGCATCCACTAATTGGAACTGGGCCGCCTTGTCAGTCCCTGTCTCAGCATACCACAGGTATCCAGGGCATCGGTGTACCCAGGGCCTACCAGGGGCTGAAGCATGTATTATGCCACCCCTGGAATGGCCGCCCAAATCTGACACAACTGGCTGCACGACAGCTGGGGCCACGTGGTGTAATCACCCGTTGCTGTAGGTGTAGTATTCCTACACCTAAACCCTAAAATGGACACATGGATTCCTATCAGTCACTCCTATAGCAGGCCTTATCAATCCTGAAGGCAGAGTGCAGGGAATCATGTGGGACGGTGCTCTGGCGCGAGCTGAGCCCGTCGACGGCTTGCGGAACCAAGTCCTAATAGCCGTTCCATGGTGACGCGGGCCAACTACTTTTAATGCATTATAATCCTTGCGGTTATTTGCTAACTTTGGCATCGCATCACCTATACATGTCGAGTAAGGTGTCATACGAATGGGAATACGAACCCCTCGCCAGTCCTGGTGCCGGGGTTAGCATTCCCCCCTTTTAGAGGGACACGACATGGAAGTAACCTTGAACCCCGGTTAAAGTTGACTCAAGCCTCAGCATCACAAAATGGATGCTGCCACCAGACTCAAGTCTGACCTCCTGCTGCTGGGGGACCTTCCAGCAAGGGGAGCTTGGACAAAGGGTTTCCTGTCGAGGGCGGTGTTAGCACCGTCCCAGACAGGGTTTGTGTATCCCAGGTAGGCAGGGCTGAAAGGAAGGTGATTGCAAGTGGCACCCCGGTGCTCACTGTGCATAGCCCGGCTCAAACCAGTTTCGGGGGCACACCAGCCCCTGAGCTGGCGCGAAGCCGGACAAAGGATAGGGGTGTAACCACCCCCCTCCTGGCTCCACCCATAGGTAGAACCTAGTCACGGGCCAGCCCCTTTTCTTAGAATAAAGGTAGGAGCGAGTCCCCTTCCCAAATTGGATAATCAGATAATCGGATAACTCCGAATCACGAACTACTTTCCACGAAAGGAACTCTTGACTATTTCTGAAGACTCTCCCTTGTGGCTAAGGAGTAGCCACCCTGCACCAGCAGGCACCAACTAAGCGCTTGCGGTTTGCTGTAAGTCTCTCCTACGGATCAAGACTGCCCAGCTCGACGAGACCCGAGTCCCTGCCATCTCTGACCTTTTACCTACCTCATCAGCCCAGCTGAGAGTCGTAGGTGTGACGAGACCTGCGGGACCGGCTATCTTCAGAACCTGCACGACGCTTATCTAGCACGCCCACCGAGGGACCCTCGAGTGAGTGCACCTAGGGTTTGAGAAGCCCTAACCCTGAGCAGCTCCAGCATCGAAGTCTGCCTCCCCAGCATCCCCGAGATCTGCGTGGGGGCCCTTCCGCTCCTTGTTGTTCACCGCGTTGTTCGACCACTTGCCGACCGGCGTGTGGCCCTCTTCACGACGCACCACGATTGTTTCATCACTAGTCTGGTTGCTCCAGACTGGCTCTTGCTCCCCTTCAACAGAGGAGTACCACGGACCCTCCTGGTCCACTCCCGACGCCATCTTGACTCCCCCGCTTGGGTTGCCACTGCCAAGATCTGCTGCCCCTGCCTGGGCCCAGCATCATCGACAGCAGACACCTTCGTGGGACAGCTCGCCCTCCATCCTGGTCGCCGCCGCGCCTCCTGGTCCGAGGAACAGCCGAGTCCGACGTCACCCACTCACCTGGTCGAGGTGACTTCAGCCGGTACCCTCCTGGTACCCACACGATCGCTGGCTAGCGGTTGAGAACTGAGTCCCCTCTGCTTTCAGGTTTCCTTCATCACCGATCCAGGCTTGGATCGCTCCGAACATCGTCACTGGTCGCCTGCCAGCAACTTCTTCCTTCAGGCTCCTGAGACTACACGAGGACTCCCGACATCTTGCCGAACTTCACGCAGCCGCAGCCTCCGGGCTAGGTAACTCGAGCATCTCGGTGCTCCATCGCAGGTTCGCTCTACAAGTGTCCAGTTCCTTTTTCGTTTAGTCCCACTGATCGGATCACTCCGGAATCAGTACCTCCAGACTCTAACCATTCGCATTTCACTGTTAGTGTAGATGGTTTCTCGTGCCCCTCGGGCATTTGTGTAAATTGTGCAACTGAAGTATTTTCCTAAGAGTTTTGTAGTGTGCTTAGCTCCCTGACTCATAAAGAGCCAGGGTAGTCTTGTTATAAATAAATATCCTTTTATTTTCATAACAACTTGTGTGGTGTCCTTTCACTTGGTGTTCAAGGGGTATATGTGATGGTAAACAGCTGGCTTAACACGCCCTCTAGAGTTTAGCCTAAAGACTGCTCGTATCCACGCTACTAGGATAGCTGGTCTAAAAGGTTGACTTACAACCAATCATCAATAAGGGTCGTTTGGAATGATACACAGTGATCACTAGAATAGTGAGCACTACATATCAGGCCAACTTCTCACAACCCCCACCGGCCAGTCTGACTGAATTGCCAAGACTGGTTTGTATTCCCAGTCCTGCCCTGACCATGATGGTCCATGCCTGGAAGCCCGGACAGTCTCCAGGACCTGGAGGCTCCACTGGGCCTGCGTCTGAGACGCGGAGTAGGAGGTGCCGGTGCTGTGGAGTTGCTGCGGCCTAACGGTGTAGGCGGTTCTTTTTGGTTGTGAGCCTGTGGGCCATGGCAGTAGACATTGAGGCATTGGCGTAAGCTGCATTCCTCGTCTGAGGATAGCACACACAGGAGAGAACTATTCCAGCTTAGCTCTCATATGATGGCACGTGATCCAGAGGAGACAATCACTGCAGTGTATGTCTGTGGATGTCTTGACAGACCAGGTAGGCAGATACCAAGAACCTAATCTTTCATGGGATGGCATGTGGCCCAGAGGAGAAACTGGTGCATTCCTACTCTGTGCAAAAGTAGTTCTGAATACAGAGGACAAGGTAATTTGTGTCCCACCTGAAGGATAGTGGCATGCAGGCCCAGAGGAGACAACCACTGCACTATATGTCGGTGGAATGATATCTTAAAACACCGGGAAGATGGCTACTGAGCACCTATCTTTCATGAAGCCCAGAGAAGAAAACCACTGCATTCCCACTTTAAACAGCAGTAGTGCTTCATACTGAGAGACGGTCATTCATGTCTCATCCAAGGGATAGTGGCATGCAGGCCCAGAGGAGACAACCACTGCATCCCAAGTCTTTCCAATAACAATGCATCAGGCAGCACAAACCGCAACTCAGAATATGGAACATATCTCAGAGGAGGCAATAACTGCATTTCTTGTCTGTCTCATGATAGTACAAGCAAGAGAGAGCTAGCCAGGCCTTGGCGCTCAGGTGAAGTCCTTTGACCCAGAAAAGACAATTAGTGCCTCCTGAGTCTGTGCAAGGATATCTCAACAAGCTGGAAATTGGCTTCCAAGGCCCTCTCTGTGAGGCGATGGCGTGTAGTCCAGAGGAGACAACCACAAATCCTAGTCTATCTGATGACAGCACGAGACAGTGAATCAGTTTGCCGAGGTCTGAAAAGGTAGCAGTGATGTGTGTGTGCCTCATTGTCTTGAACCTTCAGAAACAGTCCTGTGGGACACTGATCATTGGCAGCAGCATCATAACCCATCAACACACCGATGACACACCAATCTCCCTGAAAGTCTCTGCCAACCTTCATCCTTCAGAACTGCCCGGCGAGTGTCTATCTGTAATTATAACCATCCTAAACCAAGTTTCTCCTGTATCCACAGAAGCTCCGGCCAACGCAGCCAAAGCAGCACAAAAGGTCAAGACATTGGCAGGCCAGCGAAAAGAAGAAAACCGAACGTCTAGCCTTGTCCCTCTAAGTATTGAGGCTCCCTCTTACATCAGGCTTCCGCAGTCGAGCCTTGTACCTCTAAGCATTGAGGCTCCCTCTCACATCAGGCTTCCACAGTCGAGCCTTGTCCCTCTAAGCATTGAGGCTCCCTCTTACATCAGGCTTCCACAGTCTAGCCTTGTCCCGCTAAGTGTTGAGGCTCCCTCTTACTTCAGGCTTCTGCAGTCACGTCTACAATTCAGAAGGGAAATGAAGACCCGCTTCTTCAAGGAAAACCTCACTGGCCCCTGATGAAGGCCTCTAGAGATCCCACCATAGGCTCCGGCTCTTCCCTTCCGTCACTATTGTATATGATCCTGTGTCATAGCTAGCAAGTCCTTGGCCAGGGTAATTTTCAGGGCACAGTTCCTTTCCCACTATATATAAATGCCAAATGCATAGATACATACAAGTAAACATGCATTCACTATCATATAAATGTCTGTCTTCATTTTATAGAAACTCGAACTTTATTTTGTGATAAATACAAATTTGTAATTTTTGATTTATTCAGGTGGTCCAGGGGGGTATTTTATAAAGACGGCACCAGTGGCCTCTCCAGTCATGTGCATGTTTGTGTCATTATCAACGGGTTTTAAGTGTACTGGTCAGTAACACTAACGGTGCACACAACACTAAATAGAAATGTGCCATCAAAAGATCAAATTCATAGAGATCGCTTGCATCCTGTGGGACAGATTATGTTGAGATGCATCCTCTATCTGCAGAATGCTCCTCTGGGAAAATAGAAAAATAAACTAGCAGCATGTCCTTAATATTGATCATTAGCTGGCCATAAAGACTTGAATGTCCTCCACCAAGCCGTAAATTCATGTCCCTCTCAAGAGGTCTCCAAATGCTCTCTGAAGGACTGCGTAATTCACTCTCAGACTTGCTGCACTGCTGCCCAGCTCTAATTACAGACCTATGGAGTGGAATCCCAACCCTTGACTGATCCATTACGCGAGCGGAGATTTATCGCTGATGGAACTTTGCATGAATCATCAGAGGACCAGTGATGATTCAAGAGCCACTTATCAATTCTCCACCATAGCCGAAGCAAGAGTAAAGATCCATAATGTGAATTCATCTGTATGTTTTTTTAGAATAACTATGCTCTTTTTTTTTAAGACAAAGTGGGTTTCAGTCCGTTTTTCAATTTTTGGGGTAATTTGTGGCTTTGAGGGTATTAAGATACCTCCATTCACTTGTGGTGTAAACACTTTTGAATGTTATCGAATCAGTCAAAGATTTTATTTATTGTGTGTCTGTGTGAAAATAAAAAATCTTATTTTCCTAGCAAACTGTGTGACATGCATGGGTTTTTGTAGAGCACCCTTCCAGTACAAACTTCAAAGCTTAGATATAGTTCAGTACTTTTCCAAGTTGGTTCTGTGTGCTGTACAGTGTACCACACATGCAAAGTTGGAAAAGTTTGAAGAAAAGGAAACATTTCTCCAACATTACTCCTGCCTTCAGGGGGTCTATTTGTTTTACACACGTCCCTGTATCAAACCCCACGGGCGGTTGTTTGGGGACGCCCATCTACCATACTTTGCATGGCTTCTTGATGCCAAGTAGGGCCCGTGGCACAAAGTAGTGTAACACACTTAGTTGTGTTACTTAATGGCTGCTTTCCAGTGCGAAATACGTTTTGTGCCGGAACGTAAATCCCAATTTTAAACTGTGCACCTATTTTAAATCAATAAATCAATCAGGATTTATAAAGCATGTCAAATCACCCGTGAGGGTGTAAAGGCACTGGTTGCTAGCTGCTTCGCAGAGAAAGCAGTGAAAAGCAAGGCAAAAGCTGAAGAAAGCACTCAGAAAACGGGGGTGGGGGAGGCGAGGAATGAGAAAGCAGTGAAAAAAAGAAGGCAAAATCAAGAGAAAGCATGCAGAAAACAAGGGGAGGAAGCAGAGCGGCGCAGCAGCATGAGTGAGCTAGGCCTGCGGTCTGGGGCCCTGGCTTGTGTGAAGCACACCTGGCAATGTTAGAACATCTGGTACTAGGTCTGAAGCTGCTGGCGGAGCCAATGTGGCACAAAAATGCTGCGGGTTTTGCCCATATCTTGCCTGTTAATGCAGAGTTCGGCAGCAGGGGGTGTGGCCTAATGATTATGTACTAGTATCAGAGCTTGTGACAAGCAAAAATGTGACCAGCTGATTTCACAAATCTCTGCAGCAAGTGCATTAATCAGCTGAGCAACAGTGACAGCGTTATACGGTGAAAAGTGCTGGATGCAGACGCTGCCTTAACCCCCCAGCTGGTTCCTACTGTGCAAAACTGACGATCAGCTGCAACCAATGGAATATGATGAATAATGAACAACTGAAATTAATACTGCAGGGTTGTGCACAAACGGCACAAGTACCAGTGAGTGTGTGCACACCTCTCCTTTCAGTCCGGCGATAACTTATGTTAACTTTGAAAAGTAAGCTGCAAGCATTTCTCGTGAGCTGGGCTAAAACACCGGATTTTGCATTAACCAAAGATGCCAACTTTATTCACGATTCACAATCACAATTTAAACTCACAATGTGCACAATTTAGAAAGTAGGTTTCATCCTATTTACACAAATGAACTTTTTCTCTTACCTTCTTGAGTGTTTTTTTCAAAAAGGCACATTGTGAGGTGGGAATTACAAATGTAGGGAAAAAGGCAGACTTTGAAAGTTCTGTAGGCAAAAAGCCTGGCATTATTTTAACTGCTGTTGGACGTTATGAAGTACATTTCTTTCAAATTAGAAGAAAAATCTGCCTTCTTGAAACAAAGCACCAATCAAAATAGGATGGAAAGAAAAGAACTGAACTCAAGCACAGCTGCATGAGAAGAGACACTCAAAGACAGCAAACAGCCACAGCGAAGTCAGGGCACAAGCACCCAAGAGTTGAATCAGCACCTTATAAAAAGCTCACAAGATGCAAAAAAACCTTTTACAGTAAAATACTATTCATCAGTCAAAATGCACTAATACTCTCTCAGACTCCTAACCCATGGGGTCTTGGGTTTGTTTCATTTTTGACACCTCCCTCGAATCATAGTCTTAGGGTCTGATTACAAAGGGAGTTTTAGCAGAATAATCCCCTAAATTCAGGTGTCCTGATCTTCACACATCCAACCTCATGCTGAAAATGGAGGCAGGTGGTGTTCCTGGAGGCAAACACGTCATTGTGTCCACCAAAGTGAAGACCAATCACATGGGCCTGATGGAAATGGCATGTCACCAATGCCCAGTTTGCAATGGTGGCTCCAACATCATGTCTGACAGCATCACCCACATGCGAGATTGCCACTGTAAACCGGGGCAACCACTCAATAAAACCTCAATTTATCCTCGAAAATTCTCATCACTTAAGGGACATTTCTAATACTCTGTTTCTACATGTTCCAAGACCCACCACGTTCATGATACAAACACCTCCAATGCTCTAGGGCGAGGTCTTCACGTCATTATCGAGATACGACCCTATGGCAGAGAACTCAAAATGAAGAAGGTTCACTGCAGGCCTGGCAGATGTGTTTCCTCTCTCAAAGGCACAAACATTGCAAAGTTGTCTAATCAGAAGGAAAGGCTGGTGGATTATAGCATTCGATTTTACATCTACCTCACAGGCATGAATGATAATGTGGATTATAACTGTTTCTTTAATGTAAGGAACAATACTTGTCCTCTACAAAATGGCCATGGATTTATCCAAGACCATAGAAGAGGTCAACAGCACAGATTAAGGTGGAGCTGGAAATGAGGAGACTCGTTCCATGGAGGGGAAGGAACTAGTGGGCACTGGGCGATGGACACTTCGTAGAAGGAAACACCACCATTGCCTAAGAGCTTTCTGATAACTCCACAAATAGGACTGTTTCTAAACATGAGAACTAATGCTAAGCTCAATTCCTTTATTTGGTTCTAGATATATTTTTGATTTTAAACACGTACAACATGAAAAGTGGAGATATAAATACACATTCTTTTGATACATGATTGAAAATTGTGTTCAATAAAATGTTTGTATTTCTTTCTAAGCCATGTTTCCTTGACGTGAGTTGAAATCAGCCCGAAAATTGGAACCTAGATGAGTAAACTCCTGCCACTGAAACATATCCAAGTTCCTGGTACATCTCAGTCAGGACTAAAAGCGAAATATATTTTATAAACCCCAACTGTTAGAAGGTTTAGTAGCAAAGTGATACAGATGAAGTTCCCTTGCCTGCTTTGATTTCCCTGAAGAGTGGCAAGCTGGGGCACCTGCAATGAGATGGGCAACTGACAGCTTATCTCCAACCCGTGTAAGTCACCAGCCTTCCCATAAACATGCGTGTGTGCACAGAGGCGCGTGAATACTCATTTCTGCACATCCCTGAGAACTCAGGTGCATGTCACGCCTCAGGGGATTCTCCCAAAAATTACAACTTTGTTAAACGCACAGGGCAGTATTTTTCAGCTGCAGACATGTACCTGGGTCACTGGACCTATAACTTTATGGAGGATGATATCACACTGTAAGGCTGAAAAATAAAACTGCAAAGGAGAATGTCATTATGCCACAGATAAAAATGCATTATGTGGCAAATTGTCAAAACAAGTGCAGCTAAAGCAAGGTATGCGGCACATTCTGCTCCAATGCTATCTAGATATTTTGGCATTTAAAACCTGCTGACCCAAAAGGACCCACATGGCAAAAGAAACACACAGGCTTCTTTATAAAACCCTGCACACATCCAGAAGATTCACCCTCAGTCATTGTGTCAACCCCAGAGGAACATGAATACAACTTCATTAACACCATTCATTCTACTAAATGACAGTGAACAAAACTTGTATCATATTGCACTCAGAAAACATTTTGCATAGAATACTCTACGCACTCTAGCTACCCGACCTTAGAAAGAGGTGCAAACTCTCAGAGCCCTCGAGAAATAACTGTTCCTTTGAGAACAGTGTCTATGAACTAAATGTTCTTTCAGAACAGCTTCTATGAATTAACTGCTGCTTTGGAAAACATTCTGAGGTGTAAACATGAATTTACAAATGAAAGAAAAAAATGTTATGAAAGAGAAGGCATATGTTCCCTTTGTTTGAAATACATTCAGGTGTGAACGCTTTTTGTTTACTGCTGTAGAAAAAAAGCACTTCTGGTGGAAGTGAGCAGTTGGGAGAAGCAATGGGAAGGAGTGTGTGGTGGGGATAAAATAAAGATAAAGCAGCATGTGGTGGAGAAAGGAAAAGGCAGCACACAAAGGGAAAGAGCAACGCTGGGGAAGTAGAAGAAGCACACGAGGGAGTCAGCAACACAGAGCGCGAAGGTGAGGGAGATGTGCAGCACCGAAGCACACGAGGGAGCCAGCAACACATAGCACGGAGGTGAGGGAGTTGTGCAACACCGAAGCACATGAGGGAGTCAGCAACACAGATCGCGGAGGTAAGGGAGTTGTGCAGCACCAAAGCACACATGGAAGCCAGCAACACAGATCGCGGAGGTGAGGGAGTTGTGCAGCACCGAAGCACACAAGAGAGCTTGCAACACAGAGCGCGAAGGTGAGGGAGTTGTGCAGCACCGAAGCACACAAGGGAGCTTGCAACACAGAGCGCGAAGCTGAGGGAGTTGTGCAGCACCGAAGCACACGAGGGAGCCAGCAGCACAGAGTGCGGAGGTGAGGGAGTTGTGCAGCACCGAAGCACATGAGGGACCCAGCAACACAGAGCGCGGAGGTGAGGGAGTTGTGCAGCACAGAAGCACACTAGAGAGCTTGCAACACAGAGCGCGAAGGTGAGGGAGTTGGCAGCACCAAAGCACACGAGGGAGCCAGCAACACAGAGCGCGGAGGTGAGGGAGTTGTGCAGCACCAAAGCACACGAGGGAGCCAGCAACACAGAGCGCGGAGGTGAGGGAGTTGTGCAGCACTGAAGCACATGAGGGACCCAGCAACACAGAGCGCGGAGGTGAGGGAGTTGTGCAGCACCGAAGCACACGAGGGAGCCAGCAACACAGAGCGCGAAGGTGAGGGAGTTGTGCAGCACCGAAGCACACGAGGGAGCCAGCAACTCAGAGTGCAGAGGTGAGGTAGTTGTGCAGCACCGAAGCACACGAGGGAGCCAGCAACACAGAGCGCGGAGGTGAGGGAGTTGTGCAGCACCAAAGCACACAAGGGAGCCAGCAACACAGAGCGCGGAGGTGAGGGAGTTGTGCAGCACCGAAGCAAACAAGGGAGCTTGCAACACAGAGCCTGGAGGTGAGGGAGTTGTGCAGCACGAAGCACACGAGGGAGCCAGCAACACAGAGCGCGGATGTGAGGGAGTTGTGCATTACCGAAGCGCATGAGGGAGTCAGCAACACAGAGCGTGGAGGTGAGGGAGTTGTGCAGCACCGAAGCACATGAGGGAGCCAACAACACAGAGCGCAAAGGTGAGGGAGTTGTGCAGCACCAAAGCACACGAGGGAGGCAGCAACACAGAGCGTGGAGGTGAGGGAGTTGTGCAGCACCGAAGCACACGAGGGAGCCAGCAACACAGAGCGCGGAGGTAAGGGAGTTGTGCAGCACCAAAGCACACATGGAAG
Source organism: Triturus cristatus (assembly GCF_964204655.1). Lineage (NCBI taxonomy): Eukaryota > Metazoa > Chordata > Amphibia > Caudata > Salamandridae > Triturus > Triturus cristatus. Next base: position 49,273,535 of record NC_140589.1, read on the forward strand.
CCAGCAACACAGAGCGCGGAGGTGAGGGAGTTGTGCAGCACCGAAGCACACGAGGGAGTCAGCAACACAGAGCGCGGAGGTGAGGGAGTTTTGCAGCACCGAAGCACACAAGTGAGCCAGCAACACAGAGCACGGAGGTGAGGGAGTTGTGCAGCACCAAAGCACACTAGGGAGCCAGCAACACAGAGCGCAGAGGTGAGGGAGTTGTGCATTACAGAAGCACACATGGGAGCCAGCAACACAGAGCGCGGAGGTGAGGGAGTTGTGCAGCACCGAAGCACACTAGGGAGCCAGCAACACAGAGCGCAGAGGTGAGGGAGTTGTGCAGCATCGAAGCACACTAGGGAGCCAGCAACACAGAGCGCGGAGGTGAGGGAGTTGTGCATTACAGAAGCACACGCAGGAGCCAGCAACACAGTGCGCGGAGGTGAGGGAGTTGTGCAGCACCGGAGCACACTGGGGAGCCAGTAACACAGGGCACGGAGGTGAGGGAGTTTGGCGGCACAAAAGCACACAAGGGAGCCAGCAACACAGAGCGCGCAGGTGAGGGAGTTTGGCGGCATAGAAGCACATGAGGGAGCCAGCAACAGAGCATGGAAGTGAAGGAGTTTGGCGGCATAGAAGCACATGAGGGAGCCAGCAACACAGAGTGCGGAGGTGAGGGAGTTTTGCGTTACAGAAGCACACGAGGGATCCAGCAACACAGACTGCGGAGGTGAGGGAGTTGTGCGTTACAGAAGCACACGAGAGCGAGCGAGGTAAGCAACATACTAGGAAGAGACTAACACAGACTAGGGGCGGATATTTTGGTGGGGAAGAATCCCTCAAAGGAGAGAGATACAAAACACATCCACTCCCAGTGAGTGCTTAACCAAAAGGAAAAAAGTAGTTCCTTCAAAGTGTACAGTGGAAGGATACAAGCTAGCCAATCGAAGGATAGTAAAGAGGCTGTGCTTCAGAGGAAGGAAGGTCGACATTAGGTGTGCTGTAAGCCAGTTATACATTCATTTAAAGTCTCCAATAGGGTTTTCGTAATAAACCAGCTTGAGCTGTCTGGTAGGCCAGACCTAAAAATGGGCATTTCTTAATTACTTGAATAAAGCAATCAGTGCTGAAAGGTGTCAGCCTTAATACACATGTGCTGCAGTTTTATTAATTTGTGATTTTTGTGAGCTACACATTATGTTTTTTTTTATAAATCTGCAAATTATGCAGCAGATCGGTGTTGTGTAGAGTGCAGTAAATTAATATTTGCTCAGAAAACAAAACATAGGACATCCCCAAATACTCAGGTTTGGGAGAGGGGGAATTATCAAATCACTCAACAGAAAACATTACTGCTGAACCTGTATTGCTTCACAGAAATAATCATACAATTAACTACTGGCCCCACTTTCTGATTCAATGTATTTTTAATGTCTCACTATTTTTATCTTTTTAACGCAGTACGTTATAACACATTATTTGCATATAGCGTTATCAATTATCAAAAATGTTTATTCAGTTTGCATATGTAAAATGACAACTTAATCAATCACAAACCCAACTCCTTCTTCAATCCCACCCATACACACCATACATTGACTCTCCTACACGCTACTCAACAATACACCCACTTTTCTCAGGTTTTCCTATCAACCCAACAAGGAGAACATTCTCTTTTTCTTCCACAGTAGTTGCGTCATAACTGGGGGAACCTCACAGGTGGTCAAAGTTTTCCTGACTGACAATGAGATTATAGCAGACCACTGAAGAACAAACCCCACATGTAGGTTAAAAAAAGAAGAAAATCTGGTTTGGGCCCTGAAGTAGCAATGATTCCACCGAAACGTGCGTTGACCGACTGGGGCCGACAGGGGCTTGACATCTGGGAGCGTAAAGTCTAAGGGCACATGAGTGAACTTGTATTTTCTTTTTGTTTTGTTATTTTTTTTTGGGTGACTTCCGGGCCATCTTTGGCAGTGACATTATGCAAAGTGCTGATTCCATGGGCTCAGTGACTGGCAACTCTCAGTGCTTGCACTGGCTTCTCATTTGCTGTTGTAGTTCCCACTTGGCCTCCTGTCTTCCCCTCACTTTGTTGCTTGCTTCTCTTTCGGGTTCCACATGTCCCTTACTGACATGCTGACTTTGGTACTGACTGTATTTTGTCCAGCGCGCCTCTCCTTCCTTCAGGATCAAGGTTGGTTCCTTGTCCTCCTTGAGCATGACAAAGCCAAACCTATAAGAAGGAGAAGGAGAGTGAATTACTCCTTAAATATTCAACTGAATACTGACTGTGACTACTTGACACACTGTAGAAGTTATACCTATGGGGGTTCCTTTCGCTTTACAGGGGTTTGGTCTGAGCCTTAGAGGAATAACTGTTCCAGACCATTGGACCCTGGGATGTACCATCTGCAAATTTGGACCAGTGTTTCCATCTCTCCCCTGATCACTTTCCCAGGGTTCTGGGCCAGTACTGTAGCTATCAAAGTTGTCTAAATAATTTGGGGGAAGGATTCAGATCAAGAGGCACTCTACAGTTCCTGAACAACATGGGACATTGTGGGGTTCCCCAGCGACGTATCATAGGAAATTACTTAGGGGTGAGCAAAATTCATGTAGTAAGCTTTCTGTAAGTCAAAGAAATTTTGGAAAAATGATGTGAAATTATATGTAATTGCGTGAAATGTAAAACTAGCTTTTGGCACTATATTGTAGCAGGAAACGCGTCCTTGCTCTGATTGCGATCATGGAGATGCATTTCATGCCAAACAATTTCACCAACAAGTGTAACATGACATTATCGAAAATATGCAAGATTATGTCTGCTTAACGCAAATTTAACCCAGACCTAAAATAACTCTAACTCCTCTAATCATTCATGATATGTACTGTTCAAAAGCGGAAAGAGATATAATAATTATTAAGTCATATAAGGAATCCGGGCTATTAGTTGTGTAGGTCTGCAAACGTAATAGGTCCCCAATTAACCCCTCTCTGGGAACCAAGCACCCCTTTCGAGCACCTGACTCTCTCAGGGTAGCGAAGCAGCGCTGTCCAAGGCCTACTCATAGGAGTTGTTGTGGGCTAGTAATACAAATTTGCTGGTATGCAACAACCCTCAATAAATCACTGACCAAAATGAAAAGCACATTTATTTCGCACACACTAATGAACACTATGCAGTAGTTAACAAATACATGCATAATGTTTGTGAAAATACCTTTGATGAGATTTGGAAATCACATTTGATCCCTAATGGGTCATGACCCCCAACAATCACAGTGTCCCACACCTAGACCAGATAGCACATTAAAATGTAGATGGGTGTCACTCTAAATAAGGCAGGCCAATTTGCAGAGTTGTGTGTTAAAAACCTTCTCTCTATCACTGAAATTAACAATCATGTTTTATCTGTAATCATCATTATCCATAAACCATTGGAACCTTCATGAAAAATCACTGTCCTCAATACTTCTATTAATAAAACATTATAAACAACATAACATGTGTTTTTGTCTTCCTTAAACCACTTTACGGCTCATAAATTTAGCCACCACTAGAAGCCCCCGCACTCTAAAGCTGTTGGACACAGTATCTAGTCTTAGGAGTGCTTGAAACACTGATGGAAAGCCTGAGGGGATCTTAAATTCCTTATTCCTAGGAACTGATGGTCAATTTTGAAATCCTTAGGAGAGGGGCTGCTGCGACTCTTACAGTCCACCCACAACTTTCCTTTTACAAATTTGGTGGTGCCCCTGCTATCCTGGGCCACCACAGGGAAGAAAGCTACAGGCGAGTGAGCCCCGCAGTGCTTTATGGGGCGCTCCTTTTGTGGAGTGTGTACACCTATTGAGCAGCTCTGGCCATGCTACTTTTTGTTGCCGGGGTTTCCCACCCACATTTTCTTTGTGCTATTTATTTAGTTTTTCTTCGTTGAGGGTTCCCAGTACCACCCGTGACACCCCAATGTGCATTTATGTCGGAGCATTGTGGGGAGCCAATTCCCATGCTGCCCAGCAAGCTCCCCGCCTAGCAGGCTAATCCTTCATTTTAAATACTTATAAGTCACCCCCAACAGCCCTTAGTTCAAGGAGAAGTGAATTTAAAAAGTTGGACATGTACTTTTAAGTATTACATGTGCTAGTAGTGAAAAACTCCAAAATTCGTTTTTCACTACCGCAAGGTCTACCTCTCCTATAAGATAACATTGGGTTACCTTATTACATTTAATAAGTGATGACTTTTGTTTGGGAACAGGGAGAAATATCATGTTTGGTCTCTAAACATTGTAATTTAAAATCATCTTTAATGATGAAATCATATTTTAAGTTACAATTCTGAAAATGCCACTTTCAGACAGTTGGTGCCTGCAGCCTGTGTAATGGGTCGCACAAGTGTGATTAGAGTGGCAGTTGGCCTCTGTATATTCCTCCCAGACAGTGAAACAAAGGGGGACTAGGTGCTTCGAGGATAGGCCATCCTGCCAGGATGGTTGGGGCAGAGATGTTCCCTGCCCCACTTACATTTCAAAGGAGCTGCCTCCGCACATGAACAAAGAACTTCACACCAGTCCTTTGTCACCCTAGACCTCTGGGAGCCTGGTCAGGGAGGAAGACAATTCCAGAACCAACTGTGGGGGGAAACTCTAGAAGTTTCTACCACTTCAAAGCTGACACAGGTATGAAAAAATGGCACTCAGACCTACTCTTTAGTTCATTCCTGGACATTTGAAAGGCACTAAGAAGGTGTGTCTTGTATTTCAGAAGACTACCCTGCTGCTGGAGGCCTGCTTTGTGCTCCAGATAACTGTCCTGGTGCTCAGAACCTGCCTTGAACACTCAGAGGACTGACCTGCATGTTTTAGGTCTGCCTGCGTCTTGAACCTAGAACTACCAGAGTGACACCAAGGGCTAGTTGGCAAGCCTCGTGTTCTGTGCTACAGGGACACAAAAAGCTCCACCAGCTTGAACCCTGCAGCGGGACCCTGCCTGAGGTGAGTCCTACATTCCAAATGGTATCCACCCAGTTCGGGACTCTTGGAAGTGGTGCTGATGGTGTCCAAACAGCCCAACACCATAACCTGGGACAAAAAGTTTTCAGCCAAAAAGTGCCCTGAGAACCATCAGAAGACTTGCTTGCTGATGTACCCAAGGTGCATCACCGGTTGGCCTGACTTTGTAGTGGCTCCCTCTACATTTTTCTCCGCAGCAGAAAATCCTGTTCAGCAGCTCCTCGCAAAAGGGGTATCTTGCTTTGTGGAGCCCTCGTCAGCTACAACCTAGAGCTTTGTCCCACTGAAGATTTTTGACTTCCAAAAAAGTGAAAAAATCAGAACGAAGAAATCTTCACTGCAACTTCGTCCAGCAGCTCCCTGACAACGACGCCTCCTCTTCGAACACTCCCAGCTACCTTGCCCAGCTGATCTTTACTTTCTCCGAAATTTCTTCTAAGTCCGCAGGTAAGCCTGGACCAGGCCAAATCAACTCCGTGTATCCATACGGCAACCTCTCTTGGTTGGCCATAACTTTAGACTTTGCGCCTGTATCGCATGATTAGATGTCCACAATTAGCGCTTTGGTTTTTTAGGCGATAGTTTTTAATAAAACCTTTTTAAATTCATACCTCTGGCTCTGCTAATTGGATTTTTGTTGTTTTGTTGTCAAATCATTTATTAAAATGTTCTCTATTTTCTAAATTAGTGTGGGAGTTTTCTTGAGTTGTGTTTTCACTTTATTACTATTTGGGTGCTGCATAAATATTTACACGTTGCCTTTAAGTTAACCCTGACTGCTTTTCTGCTACACTATCAAAGGGTTAAGCACAGATTATTTTAGTGAATGTTTGTGGTTCTCCCAGGCAGGGATTTTGTTATTGCTTGAAAAGGATTCACAAACCCCATAGCAAAAAAACTATTTCCTACAATACTTTCCCTAAATACTGTCATTGGGTAGAGGGGTGAAGGGTGGGACTGAGGATTCCTTTTGCCCGAGTATGAAGGGTCCTTTAGAAAGGGGTCAGCCTTTTGTCTCTCTTTATGAGAACGCTCAGGGGTGGCTGTGATAGCCAGGTGTAGAATGCACACACCCCTCTGTGTCTCTGTTGAAGGTGTTCTAGCCTGGAGAAGGCCCTGTTTTGAAGAGCATCACTCTATAGTCAAATCTGAGTTTGGAAAACAACCTGAGAAAGACACATGAAAGAAGAACCGACCTAAACTGGTTCTGCGTCTGTAGACAGAGACTATAGATCCCCTGTCTGCTGTACATGTATAAGAGTGTGAGCTGTTGGCCCAGCCCACTAGGTTTCCATTGCTAAGTTCTCCGAATAAGTAGGGGGTACTCTACAGAGTATCCATAGGACCACTGAGCAGTAGGGGTGGCGTTTACCTGATCGCCAGTTCCCGAGGTGAGGGGACATTGCTTGGAGTCTGTCCTGAAATGAAAGAATAGCTGGTACTTGTCTTGGAATGCTTGGAGGACCCTGTGGGAGAAGAGAGATGGAGCGAACTAACGCTGCAGGATGAGTGGACTACTGGTGTGGGTAGGAGCAGTTGACCCGAGTGCTACGGGTCCATGTAACAGACCGTCATGGAAGTATAATCGATGATCTACACGCTCAAGCCAGTGACTGTCACTTTAGGGAAGGATTCCTGTCACTGCCAAAGTGTGTCCCAGCAGTTCACCCACTACTGTCGCTGTTGCAGCCATGAGACTTACCCAAAGTGTGTCTGAGGGGCCTGTGCCACTGAGAAGAGACTATTGCTACATGTGCCTGAATTGACTTTGCTGTCACATCCGTGACACTTACCCCGTGAGCTTGACCAATCTGTGCTACTGAAGAAACTTGTGTAAGTCTGTGGCACTTTCCTCAAGTGTCCCTCAACAAACGGGAATTGCGGCTATCCTCATGGCACTTGCCCACATATGTGCCCATGTGGATTACACCTCTGGAAGTAAGCTGCTGTATCGAGGCCCATGCCCCTGTGCACCTAAGTGCTTCCAAGGTGCTGACCAGAAGTGTGCCAGATCGAACTCAACCACAGCTATTGAACTAAATCGGCTTTAAGTAACTCAACTTCCATCCCTGGACCTTTGACCAGAAGCGGGCTGCATTACTGCTTTGACCAAGGAGAACTAAGAGGCCGAATTGATGACTCAGCCAATCCAGGAGTACCTGCCACAACCTACAGGCCCATACGACACGGAGTGCCTGGAGGAGGGTTGCTGACTCCACACAGTTGCATGCTGGATGCTGCCTCCAGACACTAGTGTGTGGCCCGCATCTGCTCGGCCACAGTAGAGCAGCCATATAACGCACCGGTGGCCAGCGTGTCTTGCCTGCCCATTGGTGAACCAGGACTGAGGAGCAGGAGGCTGGAGTGAGGCCTCCCGCAGGCCTGGATTGCAGGTGCGACAAACATTGAGCGACTGAGTGCTTGCTTGTACCCACCAGACTGAAGAGGGCGCACTGCACTTGTGCCGAACCCTTCACCAGGGTACCTTTAAATAACGAAGGAGGAAGGGACAGAGGAGGCATGCTCCCTAGATTCAATAGTCCTACACCAGAGACTCTTAGTATCTGATACTTTTGTGTAGTGTGTGCATTCACTGTTCTTGTGTATTAAAGTACAAAGATGAGCAGTGGGCTGGACAATCATATGTGTGCATTGTTTGTTGAGTGTTGAACCTGTTGCACCCCCACTCTAACCTCCCCGAGAGGCCTGTGGCTGCTCAACAGTGCTGTCTCTGATCATGTGCTGAAAGTGTTTGCATGGTCCAGTTTGCAGAACCATAGTAGGACCGACCACAGGGCATCAAATGCAAACCACCACAGCCCCCACGGCTGCAGCCCAGTAGTCCCTACTTGTCCCGTAGCCACCCAACCTGAGTCTAGCAGCCATGAATTCCTTCCAACCACCATCACTCTCCACTGAGAATGGAGATACTTTTCTCCAGCTAAAGATGCTGAGACACCTGTTCAGGACTCAGACTTTGCTCCTGGCTCCAAGCTATTCACTTTGAGTGATTGCACCTGCTGCCTGTTCTACCTGAATACTAAATGCCCATATAATACTGCTCTTCAGTCAGTGGTTGCTAGTTTAGGCATGCTGAAGCTTCCTCCACCCGCCGTATGTACTATGGACTTCCCCTCAAACCCTACATGAGATCGCTGATTACAAAGAAACACACCAACCCTGATGTGACCGGTGTACTGCTTACTGAGGCCGGTTGATGTTTGCGATTGACTACAAACACAGGCATTTTAGCTTGTAAGGAACCAATGGCCACCATCCCTATGTTTGCATTCCCAAATCAGACCAGGACCTGCTCCCCATGAGGTCGCCCAAACCATTCACATGGAGACATCTTCCTCTTTGGGATCAGTTGCCTTCTCCTTTGAGGTGTCTAACAGATCAATGGTTGCCGACTGCAAATGGAGCCACAATCCAGTGATAAATACCATTGCGGCTTACAATAGGCAACACCCTTACCATGCAACATACTAAATGCCTTTCGTAATGGAGCACAAAGCCCCTTTTGCGAGCTGAAAAGGCTTTTCTGACTCCTAAAATGGATTAAGTAAATAGAAAAGAAATTGCATTCGCAAACCGTGGGATTTTGCAAATCGCAGGGTTTGTAATTGAAAAATGTCTTTGGACATGGGCCCCTGGTCTTCTGTCTCCGGGTATACCTACTGCGCATGTCACCATTTCCATCCCTCCTCCATCCCTCCTCCTCCCGCGCTGTGCAGAACTACTAAATAAATACCTGTTCCGAAATCAGGGCAGCAGAAGCAATGATCATGGAACATGAAACACAGCTCCATACATTTTTGGAAATGTCTGATACTCCTATTGGTGCTATGCCTTATATACAATATGACATTTCTGGAGATTTTCAACCCTGCACAAACCCCTATTTTTAAGCTGTAGGTATTCGCAGTTGCCTGAGTTTACTGCAACTGGTAATTAGTGGGTGTGATAATGCCCGCGCCTTTCTTTACATTTCAACAGGACAAACCTATTGGGATGTAAAAGGAAAAGATTGCATGCGAGCTACTGGGCATGCAGATTTTCATGCAATAAAAAGCAATATCCATGTGTTACTCCCCAAAAAGTAGGACTAGGTGCCATTGATTACAGCCCATACACTTTGAACCCGAGTGTCGTACTTTATCGGGTGTGAGTAATCGCACCTACCAGGCCTGAGCAGTTAAACGCCTCTGATCATTATTGTCCAATAGTGCACGCTTAGGGGACTCACCCTATGCGCATGTCTCTGAGCCCCATCCCAGAGGAGGAGTCCAGTGGCACTGCAAGGATACTCTTCTCAGCACGAGAACCTGCACCCCACGGTGAGCGCAGCATGCTTGGGACCCCCATCTGGGCATGCCCCTCCAATCTGCACGACTCATTAAGACAACCCAAAAATATACTTTGGTACTTCGACATCTTTTCTGGTAGTGGTAAAATTAAAGCTGTGCTTGCTTTAGAAGTAAAAGGCTTTCAAAATCAACATTATTAAGCAATAATAATGTCCTGCCAGCTAGTGGTGGGTTGAAATAGATAAAACCAGAGAACATAATTTACAAGAAAGTGGGACATACTAAATCTATCAGGACTTAGAAAGCCAATGAAATGCAATCTGGAACCAGAAGGTCAATCTAGGAGTCTCTAGTAGACCAATGTCTGATCCACACCAGGGTTTAGAAATGGCACAGGGCTGCTACTGAGCCAGCCATCAAAGAGCATTCTGACCTTCTCGTGCCCTCCTACACTGCAGTCTGGACACTTGTCACTTACTAAAGCAGACTCGTCAAGCACCCACGCACATCATGAATGGCCAATGGTTTACAGTGTTTCATACGTCATTCATATTGCTGGATATTACTATTATTGCAAGAGTTTGCTGGCGCCTTTCTATGATGCAAACATGAAAATCCAACAAAGATGACCTGTTGATAGCTGCATTTTGAGGGCCCAGTGCTGACGACTGGCAGTACCAACTCCTAGAACTTGGTAAACTGGGAAAATGTACTGTGCCCTTAAAACATTGGCAGGATATCGGACACACTGCAGCTCAAGAATGATGCCAGGCACGGACTGTGCCTGAGAATGGTCTCAGGCACAGAGTGTGCCTGAGAATGGTCTCAGGCACCAAGTGTGCCCGAGAATGGCCTCAGGCATGGAGTGTACCCGAGAATGGTCTCAGGCACAGAGTGTGCCCGAGAATGGTCTCAGGCACGGAGTGTGCCCGAGAATGGTCTTAGGCATAGAGTGTGCCTTAGAATGGTCTTGTGCACGGAATGTGCCTGAGAATGGTCTCAGGCATAGAGCACAGACATTCAATGTTCTCTTTGAGGAGAGAGGTAGGAATCTATTGAGTACCATTTTTAAAACCATCCACCCTATATTTTCCAATCACTCTGACATCTAGGTCTTCTCAAATGTTTTTTCTACTCTAATTAAGTTGAACATTAAAATGATTTTCTGACTACCTACATTGCAAATTAGAATTTTCCAAACGCATTAAAAATCACCAATCAATATTTGTCTTTCTGTTAGTGAAATATTTTAGTCTTGTGATAATTGATTCATGATCATTTTTAATAATATATGAAAAAATATTCTCAGTTTTGCAATCAAACATGAAATAACCATTTTGAAAAACAGTATCTTTTATGCCACACACGCAAAAAAAAAATGAATACAGATTCAGCAAAGCAGTGAAAGTGAATCAATCCCATAAACTCAATTGGAAAATATGATCACATTTACCCTAAAATACATCTAATTTACATTTAAGGGAATAGAATTGGCCAAGTCTTACAAAGGCCCAAAGCCCTTTGTGCCAAAGCAACATTCCAAAAGTTCTTGACACAATATATGCTTACCCACAATCCTCTACGTAAGAACACTTTTGCCTTTTATCCTGCATGAAACGCAATGGATTTAGTCTTTGAAGTACTAAATACTTCTCAAAAATGTATATTCGCGAGGTGACTCTCATGTTGCATTGGTCCTTTCATTGTTTGGAACTAGTCTTTCACAGCTAAACAATGGTTTTCAAATAGTTCAGCTCCATTCACTCGTATTTGGAGAGACGAAAGTAGCCGTTGGGTGGCACTTGCCCTCCAAGAGAAGCAAGTGCCGCCTAGCTCTATGGCGTTCACCGCTGCTGGCGGCCATCCCCTGCTAGAACCCCGTCTTACCGCTATTATGTGCAGTTGCTCTTCACTCATACACTGCACTGGCTGGCAGTACTATCGTCGACCCAGCAATGGTACAGCATAAAATATTACTGTACAATAATAAAGTGCAGTGCAGTGCAATACTATGGGCCAGATGTAGCGAACGTTTTGCCGTTTGCAAACTGCCCGATTCGCAGAATCGGCCCGTTTGCGAACGGTAAAAAGTATTTTGGGATGTATCATCCCAAAAGGCATTCGCAAAATAGGGAATTGCTGTTTTTTGCGATTACCTATTTTGAGAATGCATTTAGGGAATTGCAATTTGCAATTCCTTAAATGCAATGCAGGAAGCAAGACAAAATTGCAACCTTGCTTTAAGAAATTGCAAATTGCCACCAACTTCAAGTTGGTGATAATTTGCTAATTCCTAGAAAAATGCAAAAATGGGAATTTTTCGAGGTGCCATGTGGCGCACACACATGCCCTCAGGGCATGTATGTGCTCTACATCTGCGCACTTACCTTTTTTGGGGGTGAATTAGGGTGGCCTTTTGGCCCCTATCGCCCTTGAAATTGCATTCGCAATTTGGGATTACCAATTTGGTAATCGCAAATTGCGAATGTCTTCCTATTCAAACCTATGGGCATCTAGGCCCATAGGAATGAATGGGAAGGCATTCCGAGTCGCAAACAAAGAATATGTAGGAATAGCAATTTTATTTGTAAAACCTACATACATTGCATTTTGCAAGTCCATAATAGCGAATCACAATTGCGATTCGCTATTAAGGAATATGTAGGATTCACAATTTTATTTGCGAATCCTAAATACATTGCATTTTGCGAGTCCATAATAGCGAATCGGTAAAATTCGCTAATAAGGACTTGCAAAATACAATGTTGATACATATGGCCCTACATCCTGTGACAATACTATGTAATGCTATAAAAGGTAACAATACTACAATACTTTGCAATCCAACAATACTGCACATTTCAATACAATACAACAATACTATAAAAGGTAAGAGTACTATACAGTACAATACTGTGCAATCCAACAATACTGTAAAATTCAACACAATGCAACAATACTATAAAAGGTAAGAGTACTATACAGTACAATACTGTGCAATTCAACAATACTGTAAAATTCAACACAATGCAACAATAATATAAAAGGCAACAATACTATATAGTACAATACTGTGCAATCCCCCAATACTGTAAAATTCAATACAATACAGCAATACTATACAGTGCAACACTATGCAATCCAACAGTGCTGTGCAGTTCAATGCAATACAGCATTACTATAAAGGAATGCAAAATACTATATGAATCAACACATGTAATACTCACAACTATTCTATACAAAGCAATACTAGACATTGCAAATGTATACACAATGCTAAAATATTATGCAGTGGAATGCAATGAAATGCAAAATGCTGTGAAATTCAACCAGATTGTACAATGCAACAATACTATGCAGTGCAATAGAATTCACTGCACTAAAGCATAATACACAATAGAATTCAGTAAAAATCAATGCATTATGGTGCACTGTTCCAGCCACAGTGGAATGCCTGCATTGTAACAATATTGGTAACTTATCACTTTTGTAATATCATTGCTGCTGTCTGAATTCATAGGTTTAGTGCAACCTCTCTGCATCCATCCATCTATTCATGCACTCCCCCGTTCATCGATCTTTCCTGTCACAAACACTTTCACACATGTTTCTCCATTCTCTATCCAAATTCCTCTCCCAACCCCCTCCAACCCTCTCTTCTGCATTCCTCCCATGATCTTGCTCTTAGACGAAATTTCGCCGCTCACTACAGGACAACATCTTGTGTGCTAGACTGGTCAGTCTTGCATGAACTATGGGGGGGGGGGCAGATGAATGGTTTGATGACCACGTTGAAAGAACACAGAGCTTTTATGTAGAGATTTGGATCATTTGACAACACCATTTTACCTAGCTATTTCCCAGTCCTTCTAAACAGGAAGTCAGGGACTTGTAAGATTCCTCAATATTGTACACTTTGTTGTGCAGTGGCCTATTAGATGATTGGGAACAATGTGTTGTAACATCCACTAATTTGATGTATTTCTACAAAAGAGGTCTGCTTATAGTCTGTTTTGATGGCTTTAGCATTTTTCATGAAATATACATAGAGTGGACTTCAGAGAAGTAAAAACACCTCACGTAATTTAATTTGATGTTTAGTTACTATTCCACCTCCTAGGAAGTCCTTCCTTTACAATGCATTGATTTCATAGCTAGGGTGATTAGGTAAAGGCAGAAGCCAACTCGAAAAGACGGAGTTCAACATTAAAAACAACAAAGTGTCCTTGTTAGGCAAATATTGACTTGAAGAATCCTCCAGATGAGTATGCAGATTCACGGTAATAAGTGCCATAAGCTATGGCATTTTTAAAGAAATTAATTTTGGGGTGCAAAAAAAACCTGCATTTAAATACAAAAGAAACATTTAACTCTATCTAGTACAGCTGGTCTGTTTCTCACCAGTGCTCCTTTTATGCCTCTAAGAAAGACACTTATATGTAGTGCATGTGCCCTTAGTTAGACTGGAGGGTACATGGCGTCCCTCATTTGTTGTATTTAAAAAAAATTTTTTTTACTGCCATCATTTTGGCCTATTTTCAGTTCCCCTTTTCGATGCTTATTTGTCACGACTCAAGTGTGAGCCTGACCCTAACATGGCTACCCTGTTCAGCTCTGTCTCAGCAGCTCTCTGTCTATTTTTGTCAGAAGCATAATACTTTTTTTATCCATCCTCTCCCAATATCAAGTAGCATGACTACAGAAGAATAACAAACAGCCCTCCAGCAGCACAACACTTCAGCCTCAGCAGAAACAGCATCACTTGAGCCTCCAGCCAGCCCACCAGTTTGACTTTGCTTTCCAGTTGCATCATCTGACCTTCACGATTCAACTGCTGAAACTGTTAGCCAGCAGTAAGGCAACAGGATTGTCAAAAGGTGCTGCTAGTGCGCATCTGCCTGCTAAACGACGCATCAATGTCACTTCAGCTCAAGGCCAGGACTTCTGACCCTGGCTGGCTTTGTGCTTCTGCTTACAATTATCCCCTGTCCCAGCAGGAACAGGTAGAGAGAGATCTTTATGTTAGAATGCATTGTCAGCATTCCTGCCAAGGACAATCATGCTGATTTCAAGGTCACAACACCGAAAATAAAGCCCTGAATGGAAAATACGAGCCAGATTTACAAACATTTCGTTTCATGGTTGCCCCACTATTGTGATGCATCCAGGTGCACAACGCCCATTGGGCTAAAAGGGCGTCAGCCTCCCGACCCCATCCCTCCTTGTCTTTATTTATTTAATTTATTTATTTAATGCGTTTTTATATAGCGCAGACTTTACCCGAAGGTGTCAGAGCGCTTCACAATAGGAGCAGTAATGATACATAAGGAGAAAAATTACAAGTGAGCATGTTACAAAATCAAACGGTAAGTTACATGAGGCAATAGTGACAATTGTGCAAGTATCAAGAGCACACAAAATACAAGAGGTAGCAAACGATACGTTACAAAAGGAAAAAGTGACGTGTGCAGGTTAAAAGAGCATACAAAGTACACTTAGAGGTAAAAAAAAAAAAGGCAGACACTCAAAACACTAAAACAAAGGTTACGTTACATGAGGCAGTGGTGGCCGTTGTGCATGTATCACAAGCACACAAAATACAAGAGGTAGCAAACGATACGTTACAAAAGGAAAAAGTGACATGTGTGCATGTTACAAAAGCGTTCAAAATACAAGTACAAGTATAATACTGCAACAAATGGCAGACACTCAAAACACAAGAACACACTGGGAAGGCACTTCTATAGGCATGGAGAACAGAATTTCCTATAATGGAAGGACTTCCTTCAGAAAATAGAGGGTGTGAATTAAATTTGGACCTGAGCAGGGCACTGCTTGGGAAGCAAGCATAGGAAAGAACATTTTCTTTTTTTAAGAAACTCGGGTTCAGCTTTTCCTTCTGCTGGAAAGGGCCTTCAAAGGAGGGGTGGGGATCACCAGTGATTCATAAAATGCAGGTTCACAGACCCCATGGGGAGGGGGGCTTTCACTCTGCATGGCCACGTGCGTTAGCATTCCTCATTGAGGCAATGGTTGCCCATTCACACTGTGATGAGGGGGGGAAATGTCTGCCCTGTTCCCTATCCGACTGTTAACCTGAGTCCTTCTAAGCAAAGAAGGTACAAACGACTAATTATATTGTATGCAGGGCTACTGGAATTATGTGTTTGTGCACCCGCAGCGTTTTTCGCATAGTCATAGTTTTACTGCATCGCCCGCATTTTCAAGGTCAAGCTCAATACTTTATTGTTTAGATTAATTAAAACCATAACAATGTCATGATCCAAATCAGGTATCAATTGTTTACAAATATATCAATGATTTAAAATATAGAAAAGGAGAGCATGTTACTTAATTTGTCCTAAAAGCTGGAATTAATATCCCTATCCAGAAACCAGTTAAAAATGAATTCGTGATTCTGCATCGTAAAATTGTTGTCAGGATTGCGGTTTCATCAGATATTAACATTAAAAGCTTTTTAACATTTTAAAATTGCCATAGAGTTACTAAACATCGCTGGGTTGGCAGTATCTGCTTCCATCGGCCATATAGTTTTTTTCATAAAATAATACAAATTTCCTCATTTTACGGGTCAACTGAGGGTCTGTGGTACCAAGTCCTCTAGTGATGGCCGAACAACAAGTTCGGATCCCTCTATCTTTAAAAGCCTTTTTTAGGAGTGATACGCGTTTCGATTTTAAGCTGGGGCAGACACAAATGAGGTGGATAAAGTCTTGCCATGCTGCACCACATAAGCTACATGTTTTGACGCCTTTATACTTAAATTACACCCTATTTCAACTTCAATCTGACAACTGCAGTCCTGTGCGTTAATGCATCTTCTGATGAGACACAGTACAGATGCCACCTCTTGTTTGAATGTCTTCCTGAAGGGCGGATTTTAAAGTTGAAGCTTGGTTCCAGAGAAAGAGTTCACAGTAATTCAAGTGAGGGACTTTACAAGGTTCAGTGGGAATGACATCTGGGCAAGTACACTAAATCAACCCCATTCCCCAATAAAGCGATGAAGTAGCCTTAGGCCACAAAACTTGGTTTTGACAATTATACATTCTCGAGCCATATTTATTTAGCTAAAGACACATAAATGACATTTATTAATATTGGCACACATCAAAATATTTATATAATGTATATTGAATGTCCATATCAATACAAAGTAGACATAAAACATTCTGTCTAGGACGAAACTCTCAAAATCATGGCTACCACTATCCCCAAGAAAATGTGATTTTCTACCTCCAGATTCCCACTACGGCCCCTACTTAGTACTCAACAAGGTGAACTCAGCCACTTCTTCATACCAGGGGTGCCCCCTTGGGTCAACCAGTGAGTTAGACCCTACACCATTCCAGAGCAACACAAAATTGAATACCCCTGGGCCCTTTGGAAGATGGACCTGGGTAATCTGGCCATATCCTAGTCCTCTGGTGGTAGACAATCTCCTAAATCACCCCTAGGCATTGATAAGGAACCACCTAATGGCAGACAAATTACAGTTACTGTAGCGCCCGTACTTCCGCCTCTGGTAGACTGATGCACCGCTACTCCTCCATGGGGTGATAATTAGTGCCAAATCCGGAATTCCCCTGACCTTATGGGGGTCCCTTTATTACAGGCTTCAATGCCCGCTCTGGCTCCTGCTGAAAGTTTGAGTTTTCAAACATAATTTCAAGAACTGCCATTGGGCCCCACCTTCTCGTCCTCTCCCTCACTGGCCCCTGTCTAAATGCCGGTGGGTGGAGCCCCTTAGATCACATTAGTTCTTTGCCTTTCTGCCCAGGTCATCTTCCTCCCGCCCATGTGCTGCAGTGCAGTGTGACTTCTACCACATCGTCCATAGGCAGTCACCTGGGCTTTAGCGCTGTTCATACTTGTATCCTACTCTTTGTCCCTGTAGTCACACTCTCCATATGTAGCTTTCATATTTGCTGCTCCCAGGAACCCATAACTGAAGTTGGTTGCACTTCTATAGATGGGCCGACATTCCTAGAAGACAAAAGTGAGTTCCTGCACAGATAAAAGTAGTTCCTGCACATGCAAAGAGAGAAGACTCATAAATAGACCCTGTCATATTGAAGAGTGCAACTCATACACAGGTACTGTTGACTTCTTTTCCTCACTTTTATATAGCACAAACTCGACCTGAAGGTAATGGGAGCACCAGTGACATTATAAAAGGTCACATTCATTTTTTAAGGACAGGAAGATTAAGGGATTTGCCAAGAATCAGGGGATGTTGGTCCCGCGCTACGACTAGAACCTGGTTTCTCAGTTTTAAAGTCGGCAGCTCTGGCTGCAACACTACGGCTGAGTCCCTGCATACACCGTGCGGGTCCGCTGCACGGGACAACAATACAGCGGAGTCCCTGCATACACCGTGCGGGTCCGCTGCACGGGTACAACACTACAGCGGAGTCCCTGCATACACCGTGCGGGTCCGCTGCACGGGTACAACACTACAGCGGAGTCCCTGCATACACCGTGCGGGTCCGCTGCACGGGTGCAACACTACAGCGGAGTCCCTGCATACACAGTGAAGGACCTCTGCACAGATCCAACAGAGTTTACGCAAAGTTGGAGCTCAGCCGCTCCAGATATAATGTTGAGTTTCTTTGCCGGCAATTTATTTCTAGCCCTGAACCAGGGCAGAGTCCAAGTATACGTAGAGCTGAGCCCCTACACGCAAAGAGTTGTGTTGTTTCATAGACTGTGTTGAGCCGGCTCACAGGCAGTGTCCAGCCCTTCCAGTATTCATTCCTGCAATGCAAAAGCTGAACTTCTGTGGGGACTGAGATACCAGTCACCAGCTCCTCACTCTGTGGGAGTGGTAAGTGTCTGGCATAGCCTGCCTGTGATAGGGAGTCAGGAGGAGAAGGTAGGAGGGAGGGCCGTGGTCTCTGTTCCACTCTGTTGGGAACAATGGGGATACATCACTATTAATAGAACTTTACATTGTTCAAAACTATGTAAATATTGATGTTATTTATCACATTATATTTTAACCCATAGACAAAACTGAACCTTAAATGAGAGCCAACGTAATTAAGGTATGACCCCTGCATAAAACCTGCATACCACAATAATTTGCATTCAGTCTCCTCACTAGACATCTTATGGGAACACAGCATAATGCATGTAGGGAAAATATAAAAAGAAAATAAGTATTCACAAGGATCGGTGAAGGTGTACTTTGGGAGCACTTTCAACTCTTAACCTTTTTTTTATGTTTTATTTCATCAACTATGTAAGAAGATGTGGTATAGTGGCTAAGTCAACATGGGGACCTGGGTTTGATACCACTTTGGAGTTGACCTAAAATTGTGCAGTTCTGGGCAAATCACTTCATCTCTGATGATTGATGACACCTTAATAGTGTGTAACTGTGTGTGATTCAAAGATGTACAGAATCTTGCATTGGCTTACATCACTCCCCATAATAAACGACTCTGCGTAAGTCTGTGCTATAACAATATAAACACATATATGTTTTTACATAGTGAAGTTATCCCACTTACTCCGCTCTGTGAATGCACCTTCCTTTTGAGCTCTTTGTGTACCCCCTCATTTTGTCACATTCAGACAGAAGTCCCATATAACATTCTTTATCTCAGTACGTGTCACACTTTTATTCGGGTTCATGTAAGTCTACTTCTTGATGTCTATGGGAGCCCTTTCTTGTGCCGATTGGGTGATCCCCCATGCACATCTTCTTGTTCCATGGAAGTATTTGTTTATTATAAGTCTTTAGTTGCTTTTGGTGAGAGGAGACTCCTTTCCAATAAGGCTTCAGTGCTTTCTATTCTGTGTGTCAGACATGCGCACATGCACATCCTAGGAAAGTGCCACGGAACGCTAAGTTCCAATATATTCAGCACAATCTTCTCCACAGGGCTTACCTTACCCCAGTGACCGTTCATCGTATGTTTGGGTCCCACTCTGAATACCCCCGATGTCAACAGTTAGGGACCAATACGAGGCACATGTTTTGGAGCTGCCGTGCACTGTGGGAAGCGGTTTCTGCAGCACTAGCAGAAGTGATTGGTCGTAGTGGGGTGTGCACCTTAGAGGGCTCCTCGCTAGGACTATTTAAACATCCGAAACCGTCTGAGGCTGCATATAGAGTCCTTGATGTGGCACTATTGATCACACGTAGACTCATAGCCATGCATTGGAAAGCCCAGGCTTTACCCAGCAAAGCTCACTGGTGCAGGGTGGCGCTTACGCGGGGCAGTGATGAGGCGGTGGCTCTCAGGCAAGAGGAAGCCCGCGGGCTATGGAAGTGCCCTACAGCAGCCGACTGGGAAGATCTCTTAGCGAATTTACAAACCTATAGCGAGGGTCAGTCGCTAATCACCTTAGCAATAAATGTATTTCCTTCAGTGCCTGTAAGACCATGGCCCGCTGATGCGCCTGTGCTTGTGTTACCCAGTTGTCTCTCTAGGTTGTAGTTAACCTTGACCCTTCACGAGCTGATGTCTTTTTGCCCCCAGCCTGGGTGATGCTGTGAAATAGCCTGGTGATCTTTGCTTACATTGTGATACTATGATAAAACCCCAACGGAATCAGTGTAGATTCGGACTGGAAGGGACTCTAGCTACTGCTTATATATGTCCTGAACACAAGTAGTGCTGTCCCTTGTTCTCACGCGTTTGGTTGGTTATGTGAGTTCATGAACCAAGACTTCCTCTGACTTTGTATGATGTGATAACAACCCTGCTCCCTCAATGCATATCCTCATATCATGAATGTATTAAGTCAATGTATTGCATCAAAGGATGTTGTTATAATCTGCTCCTGTTCCCTTCCCTCCTCCTCTTTTCCCCCCCCCCTCCTTCCCCTCGCATATTGGTACTGCCCAGCCTTAGAATGTTGGGGCTGAAGCTCATGTTGGAATGTTGGCATCTCCTGACGAGAGGCTGAAGGATCTGTACAATAAACTTCCACCTCCTGACAAACCTATCTTTGTGGAATTTATTACAACATTTATTTGGCGACGAGCTGACTTACCGTGCTGGGGACGGTCTGGATCCTTCCCCCAGTGCCCTACCGCCTCTCGTTGGACTTCTCAGGCAGTGTTGGTTCCTTTCCTGCCATCGCCTCCTGAGGTGGCGTCAAGGGGAGCTCTCTTCGTTTACTCCATCGCTGCGAGTCTCCGGCTGCTAGGCTCCCTCACGCTTTCCCTGGACTCCGTCGATGAGAGCTCCCGGTTGCTGAACTCTGTCTCGCCTTCCTCGGAGCTCGCTACCTGCGTGAGTGTCCCTTCACGCTTTTCTATTGAGCTGATCATCCCTCCGGTGAGTCCCTGTCGTCTGCTACTCGGCGCTGCTCTCCGGATTTGCTGTCCGTCCTGGCTGATAGGGAGACGCCTGTTGTTCCCCCAGTGAGGTCGCATGCTGGCTTCTGAGTGCCGTTGTTAACTATTTAGCGCTGTGAAGGGTGTTGTGTCGCAGATGGTCGAGGACAACAGTGCTGCTCTTCGTGTGTGGCTGAGGCAACGTCGAAATCTCCTCACAAACATCCTGTTCCTGGTGTTTTCGCCTCTTCTCAGATTGACTTCCTCAGAGGACGCTCCGCTGTGAGACACTGCTCTCTGGTTGCTCCTTCGTCTGCTCCTCCTGCTGGTGGAATATATTATTGCACGTTTCTTCCCTCATCCAGCCTGCTTTGTATTTTCGCTGACAGGCTCAGCTCATGGAAATGTAGTGTCTTTAAATTGGGTTTTCCAACGGTAGACTGTTTCCATTATACTGTGGGAGTGCACTGGTGGTTTCTTGTCATTTCTACTTCTACTGCAACTTTCTGTGAATTTTCACAGCCAGCTTTTCCTTATCGCTATACTCCCTATCCTCTCCTCTACCTACCTTCTTCCGTCTTTTGCTTTGTTCTTCCCTCATCTCAGCATTTTCTTCTTCTACTCTCTCCACCATGTCGGCATTCGCTATGTCTCAACCCCCCCCATTCCTGGATGAGAGTGGAGATCCGGTGATCCCATGGAAAAAATGGGTAAACCTGTTTGAATCTTACCTTATCGCCATTGGTGGGGACAGATTTTCGGCGGTGCGTAAACAACATGTTCTACTGCATAATCTAGGAAAGCAAGGGAGGGATATTTTTGATGACCTACCAGATTATAATGTTGAAAATGCTAATGAGGGGGCTGGGGGTGAGGGTGATATCCAGTATGATGTGTATCAGTTAACATTATTGAAACTGGAAGCTCAATTTGGTGACAAAATTAATATTGTGTTAGAACGCCACAAATTTGTTTTGCGCATTCAAGGAAAAAATGAAAAAGTGATAAATTATATTGCTGTTCTGAGAGGTTTAGCCTCTACGTGTGAGTTTGGGATATTAACTGAATCACTAATCAGAGACCAACTAGTTAGATGTACCTCCAACAAGAAGATACAAGAAAGACTTCTAGCAGAAGCCCCTGATTTAAAACATGCCATTGATATAGCTAAAAGCATAGAGCATACAGCGTACTGTATGAATGAAATGAAGGAAGCGGGGGAAGTAAAACAAGTGGCGGAGAACAGTGTACACAAGATCTCCAGTAAAGTCCATAAACACAAACCTTTACCTTCCAATCCGGAAGCACCTACAGCATCAGGGAATAAGCCAAAATGTTATAGGTGCGGAAATCCTAATCATCTGGCCAACAGCGTTAACTGTCCTGCAAGGGGCGTTGTTTGCAGCAAGTGTAAGAAAAGAGGCCATTTCTCAAAAGTATGCCACAACGCAACGAACAGTGTCACCCACATGATAGGCGGTGATCTGGATCCTCAACTACCTAGCGAAGATATTGTGTTTCAAGTATCTAATTTTTCAGAAGGCAACAGCACTCCTTACCCCAAGTGTGAAATATTTCTGGACAATGTAAAGTATGAGGTCTACGCAGACTCCTGTTCCCCATATACTCTTGTGAATGAGGCTACTTTTCAGGCTAAATCGGGGACAAGAGAGTATACCCTCGTACCGCCTGATGTCAAACCAGGGGGCTATAACCAAGATCCCATACCACTAGTAGGAATGTTACTCATGAACATTAATTTTAAGGATAGGTCAACCGTGGGAAAAGTCTACATCACAAAGAATGGTTCCAACTTACTAGGGTGGAAACACCAAAAAGAGTTAGGAATCAGACTAGACCCCAACGCGTCGGAACCAGTGTATCTTATCGACAGGACCAACGTTGGGATGGAAATCTGCAATCGTTTCCCAGAGGTGTTCACAGACAAACTCGGACTCCTAAAAGGCTTCCTCCACAAAATCAAACTTAAAGCCGATGCCAGACCTATCATCCACAAACCAAGGTCTATCCCGCTGTTGACCAGAGAACCGCTTAAGAAGGAGCTGGACAGGTTGGAGGAGTGCAAAATCATAGAGAGGATTGAGAGCTCTGAATGGTTGGCGCCCATCGTCGTAGCAGCCAAAGGGGGAAACAAGGGGATCCGCCTATGTGTTGACCTTAGGGATTTGAACTCTAACATTTGGGTGGATCGACACCCCCTCCCCAACATTAATGAAATGCTGTCAGCCATCCATGGAGCTAAAGTCTTTACTGTCCTAGACCTATCCTCGGCTTACCACCAAGTCGCTCTCCACCCAGATTCCAAGCCCCTCACTTCTTTTATAACCCCGCATGGAGCTTATCAATTTTCCAGATTACCATTTGGCCTGGCTTCTGCTGCGGCAGTATTTCAACGCGTCATGCAGCATATCCTGCAAGGTTTGGGAAAAGTTCTTTGTTTCCAGGACGACATCCTGATTCATGGCTCGTCTGAGGAAGAACACAATAAGACTCTGGAAGCAGTGTTGACCAGACTTAGTAAGGCAGGTTTCACCACTCAGAAAGACAAATGCAGAATCGGGGTGGAATCTGTAGTATACCTTGGTCACACCATCTCAAGTGAGGGAATCAAACCCAGATCCAGTCTGGTGGACTCCGTTAAATTAGCCCCGGCACCCACCAACAAAGATGAACTCAAATCGTTCCTGGGGCTGGTGGAATACATGTCAAAGTTCGTAAAAAACTTTGCGGATCAGGTGTGTCCCCTCAGAGAGTTGCTGAAGAAGGGGTCTGAATTTGCTTGGAAGCAAGTTCACCAATCAGCCTTCCAACTCATCAAGGAGGCCATCGTGGATGCACCTATCTTGAGTGCTTTCGATCCTAATGCTAAAACCACCCTCACCACAGACGCTAGCGCTAAGGGATTGGGTGCTTCACTCACGCAGAGGACGAAAGGTCAAGAGACGGTGATTGCTTTCGCTTCCAGAACTTTGAGAGATGCCGAGCTGAACTACTCGACGATAGAGAAAGAAGCATTGGCGTGCTATTGGGCCATAAACCACTTCAAATATTTCTTGTGGGGCATCCCGTTTGTGCTGAGAACGGACCACAAACCCTTAATTCCGTTATTCTCCACTAAGCGCCTGGAAAATACCACCCCACGAATATCTAAATGGGTGCTGAGTCTGCAAGGGTTCAACTACACCATGATATACGTCCCAGGAAGTGAGAATAGGGTTGCGGACTGTCTTTCCAGACTACCAATCACCAATGGGAACCCGATGCAAAACCCACCGGAGGAGACTATTCTTTTGGTGGAAATCCCGGCCATCAATCGGGAGGAGTGGGAAAAATCCATGAGTGAGGACAGTGACTTAGCCACATTAAGGAATATGATTCACAGTGGTTGGCCTGTTAACAAGCAGGAGGTGCCGGAGTCTGTTCGGCATTTTTGGCCGATGCAAGATGAATTATCCATCGTTGAGAACCATATTTGTAGAGGAAGCAAGATCATTCCTCCGAAAAACATGTACGAAAGAATAATACAGATTGCCCATGAGGGCCACCCAGGGAGGAGCATGACGAAAAGCAAAATCAGGCAACACTATTGGTTCCCCGGGATGGATTCGCGAGTGGAGGAACAAGTAAAGAATTGTTCAGCCTGCGGTTCCTGCGACAAAACCAAAGTTGTCCGGAAATCTCCACTATTCCCGGTGGAGGTCCCCACCGTACCGTGGGAGAAGCTGGGATTGGACATAATTGGTCCCGTAAACCTACTAAACCAATCCAATAGATTCATGTTTGTCCTTATAGACTACCACTCCCATTGGATTGTAACAAGAATGGTATCTTCCATCACCACCGCGTCGCTGTTGGACTTCCTGAGAGACACCTTTTCAAAGGAAGGTATTCCTGGGGTCATAATAACGGACAATGGTGTTCAATTCGCTTCAGAGGACATGAAGCAGTTTATGTCCACGCTGGCCATCACACATCTCAAATCCCCACTGTATTGTCCCAAAGCCAATGGTCTGGTGGAAAGGGCGAACAGGATGATAAAGGACACCATCCAGCTCGCATTGAATTCCCAGGTTCCAGTGGAAGACGCCATAAGGAAAATGCTGTGGTCGTATCATACATCGCCCAATGCTGTCACGGGGGTGTCACCTTTTGTCTCACTTAAAGGCAGGAACCCGAGTTCCAAACTTACTCCTAACTGGCTAAATGGAGGATCCCCGGTGTGGGTGGATAGAGACGTTGGTCAGGAAAAAACTCTGAAACACCAACAAGAGTATAAGCTCAGGTACGACAGTCGTTGGGGAGCATCGAACAAAAGGTGGAGAGAAGGCCAGTGGGTGGTTGTTAAGAGGCCGTCCCTGTCCAAATCCAAGATCTCCTCATTTTCCAAACCACTGAGGATAACGCGGGTCAACAACAACTCAGTTGTCCTGGAAGACGGTGGCATGTGGAGTATGGACAACATAGCAAGTTGTCCAAGCACTACTGGTTCCAAACCCACTTATGAAATGGACCTAAGTCTTGAAACGCCCAGTGGTAGTGAACTCAGGGTGACTAGAGTACGTAAACCCCCAAGTTGGCAATCCGACTACAGAATGGGATCTTAATTTTTCCACCTTGTCCCATCTCCTTACCCTTCGGGTCATGTAGGCTCCTTCCGTAGGGTATTTGGGGGGATTGCTATTTATGTACTTCTCTATCGCTGCACATTGTGGAAAACGGTTATTCCTTACATTCATGTACTTGGAACGTTTTATTGTTGATTTCTCTCCTCTGTGCTTTGTTAGGCAATGTTATCTTAGTATTCTGGTGCTGTGTATATTTTTCTCTGCTCCGCAGGGAGATGTGTTATAATCTGCTCCTGTTCCCTTCCCTCCTCCTCTTTTCCCCCCCCCCCTCCTTCCCCTCGCATATTGGTACTGCCCAGCCTTAGAATGTTGGGGCTGAAGCTCATGTTGGAATGTTGGCATCTCCTTACGAGAGGCTGAAGGATCTGTACAATAAACTTCCACCTCCTGACAAACCTATCTTTGTGGAATTTATTACAACAGATGTCACTGTGTGAATGCAATAAAAATGGTTAAAAAAGAAAAAGGCATGTACACATGCACACGACGTGCTCTGTACCAACCATCTTGCAGACATCGAAAGCTTGCAGGGGTGGTGAATACTCTCGAAGCTGCAGCTGTGCTTAGTGTCTGAGGGGAAATTATTGGCAAAGGCAATAGATCTGGCTGTAATGTGCTGGAGCATGAAAATACAGGCATGCACAAATGATGTTTGCCAATATGTCTGGGTCCACCGTGCTAAAGCGTGCAATGTGTGCTTTCATACTGCCTCTGAGGATGTTTCTGCCGACATTGCATGACGTGGTAGCCCCACGTCTGAGGCTTGAAGTTCTATCCTCCTCGAAGTTTAGGTCTAGGAGTGCCCCTGGGTGCATCTAGGATGCAAAATTATAGTAGATATTTACAAAGCCACTCAAGGGGCAACACCATGCGTGGCTTTGTGAAAACAAAAGTGTACGGGCATGCAGCAGCTTGCGATGCATTTCACACTGGGAGGTGTTGCATGGGTGGAACATGGGCGCTCCCAAGCATCCACCCATGGATTTCACGCAATCCTAGATTTACAAAGGTTTGTGAACCTGGGATTGTGTGAATTCTCTATATCTCTCAGAGGATGGCATAACAGGAAGAAAAACCTTTTTTTGCCTCATTATTTCCTCTTTCTATGTTTGCTGCAATCTGAAGCAAACATACAAAGAGGACAATGCCTCGAGAGATTGATTTTGTGTAGGCCGAAATACCTTCAAATAAGAAGTAAACATATTGCTCCTCGTTACGTTGCAGCTGTAGAGGCATAGGCTTTTGGTGCATTCCCAGGTCTACCACTTCTGGTAAATCTATCCTTCATATAAATCTGGAAATGCGTCAAAAGCCATGTATGTTGCATGGGAATACCCATGCCGCGCCCATGGAAATACCTCCCTGGCACAGAGTAATGCAACGCAGCAATTTGTGCTGTGTTTAATTACTCAAGGTTTATGAAGCCACTCAGGGCCATGCAAGGTGGCCTTCTGTGGCTTTATAGATCTCATTTTTAAGTTGCATCACTCTTGCACTATGTTGCGTGGTGCAAGAGCGAAGCAAAGGGGCTCGTAAATATGCCCCTTTGCTTCCTACACCCTGCCTGCAGCAGTCCAGGGTCACCAGGCAGTGGCCATAAAATTCCATTAAAAAGGCATCTGGTACTGATATGTGCCACCAAAAACATGCAATATTAATTGTGTGGGCAAAGTCCCCTGTCTTCTGCAGCTCTGATGGTGGTTACAAAAAGGGGCACCTCACCACCAGCTTTAAGTGACTAGCACTACACTAGAACGTATTAAATGCAGGATTGAAGTAAACATTACAACATGCATCTACACTCATGATGAGAAGCTACAGATTTGATATTTGATATTTGAGGGGGTATTTATAAAGCGCAACGTTCGCTCCGGAGGGAGCATCATGGCGCTGAAAAACCTGGATGCCCGGTCAAAGGTAGGTGCGAGGGAGGCTAGATGGCGGCTTTAGTCCAGTCGTCGGGGAGGTTAAAGATCCAAGTTTTGAGAAGTTTTCTGAAAGGCTTCTCTAAGGTCTGTTGTCTCAGGTGTTTAGGCATGCTGTTCCAAGCTTTGATGGCCAGGGAGCTTAAAGTTTTTCCACCTTTTGACTTCAAGTTGTACCTGGCGGAGGACATGAGATTGTCATGGGCAGAACGAAGGGAGCGACTCGGGTTGTAGTGTGGAAAGCGTCTGGTTAAGTATTTAGGACCAGTGTTGTTAAAAGCCCGAAAGGCAACAGTAAGAATTTTGAAAAGTATTCTTTTATGGAGGGGTAGCCAATGCAGTGTTTTTAGGGCTGCAGAGATTGAGGATTTGCGGGGTAATTTTAGGACCAGGCGGGCAGCAGTATGGAGGACGCTTTGGAGTTTGGTCAGAGTGGATTTTTTGGTCCCAGCCAGGAGGCCGTTACAGTAGTCAATGCGCGAGATTACGAGGGCTACTGTTACAGTTTTCCTGGCCTCAAGAGGGAGAAAGTCGAAGAACTTTCTGAAAGATTTAATTATACCGAAGCATCTGCCGGCAACCGTCCTGGCGTGTTGGTCGAATGATAGATCTGCGTCAAATACTACACCAAGGTTTCTAGCTGTTGTGACAGTTTGAGGAGGGGCAACAGAGTTATCCGGCCACCAGAGGGCTGGGCAGAAGGAGGTGTTCTTTCCGATGGGGAGGATCTCTGTTTTACCAGAGTTGCATCGGAGGTGGTTAGTGTCCATCCACTGGAAGACCGCAGTTAAGCAGTTTTTAAGATTAAGCTCAGCTTTATTTGAGTTGTCCTCAAGGGGTACGATCAACTGAGTATCATCGGCATACGAGGTGACGGGTATGCCGAAAGATTCAATCAAGGTAATGAGGGGAATGAGGTAAATATTAAAAAGGAGGGGACTCAGGATGGACCCTTGGGGTACTCCAGAGGAGACCTTTTTCTCCTTAGATTGAAAAGGACCAAGGGCGACGGTTTGGGACCTATCGCTGAGGAATGATCCTATCCATGATAGGGCTGTGTCTGAGATCCCTATAGCCATCAGTCTGTTGATCAAGATAGAGTGTGATATGGTGTCGAACGCTGCCGTGAGGTCGAGAAGTATCAGAATGGCTTTCTTTCTCTGATCTTGCAGCGTTTTAATTGTGTCAGTCAGTTCGATCAGAGCTGTTTCAGTTGAGTGTTTAGGGCGGAAACCAGATTGTAGAGGGTGAAGTATATTATGGGTTTCCAGGTAGATTTTGAGTTCTTTATAAACTAACTGTTCAGTGATTTTTCCCAAGGCAGGGAGAAGGGTGATTGGGCGGAGATTGGTCAAGTCCACTGAGGATTTGTTAGTCTTCTTCATGAGTGGTTTGACAACACCCTTTTTCCATATGCGAGGGACAGATCCGGAGCTGAGTGACAAGTTGACTATGTCATTGATGGTAGGGTTCACCACATCTATGATTTGGTGGAGAATCTTGGGGGGGCAGGGGTCAGAAGGGGAGCCGGATTTGCAAGATAGGATGGCTTCTCTGGTTTGGGCCAGGGTGACCGGTGTGAAATTTTTGAGACTGCCAACTGAGGAATCAAGTAGGTCTGGACTAGGAGGCCCTTGAGGGGTTTGCGGAGGGGGAAAATTTCTTTGGATAGAAGCGATTTTTTCGTCGAAGTATTCTGAAATCTTGTCACATAGATCTTGGGATGGGGGGATTTCGGGTTGGAGGGCCTTGGGCTGAGTAAAAGATTTTACTATAGAGAACAGGGTTTTTTGTTTCTGACTAGCTTCCTTGATGGCTTTTACGTAGAAGATTCTCTTGGCCGATTTAATGTTAGAGTGGTAATTTTTCCTCTGTTGGATATAGGCAAGATGGTCGTCATTGTCGTAAGTTCGGCGCCATTTGCGCTCCGCTTTCCTGCATAGTAGGTGAGCGGTAGCTAAGTCAGGGGTGAACCAGGGGGCGTTGTTTTTTGTTTTCTTATGAGTTCTGCCCGGTCGATTAGTGGGATTCCGGTTTTTAATTTCTTGTGTAATCCAGTTGTGGAAGAGGTCAGCATCCCTTTCTATGTAACCCGATAGAGCGGGGAACTGGGAATGAAGGATAGGATTGAGAGTAAAGTTTTCCTGGACAGTTTTCCAGTTGACAGAGTTGTCATAGTGAGGGTTTGTTTTATTGATAGTTTGAGAGTGGCTATTTGTGATGTGGAATGGGATCAGGCTATGATCTGTCCATATCTGGGGGAGAGGGGGCAGGGTAGTGAGAGAAGGGAGATTAGTGCAGACACCATCGAGAGTGTGTCCTAATAAATGGGTGGGAGAAGTGACACTTTGTTGAAGATGGAAGATTTCAAGTGTCTGTAGAAGGTTATTAGTTTGTGAGTCAGATGAAGACTCGAGGTGCAGATTAAAGTCTCCTAGGAGAGTGAAATGTGGATAACGAAGTAGGAAGTGTCCCAGAGAGTCGCTGAGGGAGTGAAGAAATTTGGAAGCATTACCGGGTGGGCGATAAATCAGACCACCTGAGAAGGAAAAGGATTGGCTAAGTTTGATGGAGAAGCCCATACCTTCTGTGTCAGTTAAGGGGTCTAAACTGAACGTATGACAGTTGAAGGTATTTTTCAGAATAATTGCAACGCCTCCGCCCCTTCCTTTCGGTCTATCTTGTCTATGAAAGGAATAACCCTGGGGGAGTGCAGTGGCTATATCTGGGTTGCTGTCTTCAGTGAGCCTGGTTTCTGTAATCAGGAGACAGTCCAGGTCGGAGTCTATGATGAGGTCGTGAATATCTTGGCTATGTTTACACATAGACCGAGCGTTTATCAAACCACCTTTGAAGGGTGGCTGGGGGTCCTTGGTGCCGGGGAGGGGGGGGGATGACTGGGCTGGAGCGATGGGGAGTGACCAGCGGCATTGGATGCAGCAAGCCGAGCCGGATACCTTTGATAGGTCAAGTTTGCAAGAGCAGTCCAGGTTACCTCGTAGAAGGTGGAGATCGTTAGGGAGGTACCTGATAGGTGCGGTGATTAGGGCAGAGTTTCCTGCGCCTGTCGCTGTCTTGGCGCGGACGGGCGCAGACAGGCTTGCCTTAGGCGCGCCTTTGGCGCGCAAACGGCGCTCCCGCTGCGCTCGTCCGCTGCGCGTCCTATGTATGCACATATCTAGCTAGGAAGGGGGGCGTGGCCTCAAAGGGGGCGGAGTCAGCGCGCACGCCTGGACTGATGGCGGCCGCTGAGTGCGAGCGAGGAAAGGCGCGGCAGCTATTCAAATCAGCTGTGCGCTGCAAGCGGGTATTGTTAAAAGGGGTAAGTGGTGCACAGTTTGGAGCACAGCACAAAACTGGGTTGTGGAAGACATCTTAAAACTTTTCCTTTAGGCACTTGAACAGGTTAAGAACCCAAGGGTCCATCCGAGGGGCAGAGTCATTAACCACCTTGCCCATTACCAGTGGCTGTATAATTGTTTGTTGCCCCTGTGGTGTCTTGTAAATAAAAGAAAGCTAGAACTCTCTTAGCTCCCACTGTACCGCTTAGGCCAGTGATGTAAGCGTTGGAGAGATGAGTTGTAAGCATGATTAAAATGTTGAGTTCTGACTTGCACACAGCAGAATAAAGACGTATACAATAAGTCGCCATGTGTGGTGTGGTTATTGGGGAGTGCCTGGGCTGGCGGGGCACCACAGCTCCCCTTCAATATATTCTGTCCCAGTTTCTTTACATCACAAACCCCGGCCACTCCCATGCAAATCTTGTCCTTAAGTCAGGGTGTAGGGTTGACTTGTGCGGCCACTCACTCTATGTAAATGGCCAGCGATTTTAGGGACACTTCTGTAATATGGCTTGTTTTTCATTCGGTACCAAGTGTACCTTTTATTCGCCTCATGCTGCTTTGTACTGGACTTGACCAGAAATCCGAGGCCCCCCCTGTTGTTACTCGTGAGTGTGTGAGACTTTGTAGACTGTGGTGCTGTGCTAACTTGACGGCTGATAAAATCAAGCATGTCAGCGGAAGTCTTAAAAGACAAATGAAGGCAGGAAGCCTTGGGCTTCTCCTCTGATGGCATTATTTTCATTTGTAATATTGATTTTATCAACAAGGTTTGTCTGCTGCAACTACTAAAGAGTTTCCCCCAGGGAGTGGTCCTAGAAGTTCACTAATAGTGACAGCCATTGGCTCCTCTGCGATTTCTTTTTGCCTAACTTCACATCTTCTTGATATTCTAACAGCTGCATCATCTGGTCAGTGTTGGACTGAGACAGGAAATAGACCCTGAAATAAAAATGGCCCCAATTAGTGAACCAGATACGTAAATATGGCCATTTTGAACTTTTAAAGACACTTCGTATGTGTATTTTGCAAGATGTGAGAGACTGCATGCATTTGTTTTTGCTCAGACAATGCATGTTATGATAGGGAAGCATGAGTAAAACCCAGCCCATCTGGTGATAAAACAGGCCTACAAACTGCCAAACAAGCATTGGCAGTGCCAATAGGTCCGGCTTTAAAAGAGTGTTGTATGTAATCTGAAACATTACAAGTAAATATAGTAGGAATGAATAACATTAATATGTATTTGTGTAGGTTAAAAGATCAGATGAAAGTTGCACTGCCATGCTAGACCTAAAAATCCATGTATGTTAATGGCTGCCCTCCTTCCATCCGTGCTTCTGCCAGAGAAAAGCAACATAAATGATCTAGTTATCTAAGACACTTTAATAGCATCACAATGTCATGTGTGTGCCAGTGAATGTCCAACACAGGCATCTGGATAAATACAAAAATGATCAAAGCCCTGTGGACCGCAAGTCCTTTTTGGTGAAATCACACAATTTCTGCCCAACCAGAACATGTACTCCTGGCTTCCAACCTGTGGGCAGAGCCAACGCCTCTCTCTAGAGTTGCTCACATAATTGTCTGGTGACAGCTGCTCTATCAAGCAAGACCATACAAACCGTCCCACGCACTGCTCTGTCAGACCGGCCCGTCGGGCACTGCTTGATTGTCTTATACATTTGTTCATGGTATCTTGACCAACCAATTGGATCTCTACAGAAGTTAGACTGCAATAATCAATCACAATTCTTGTACTGGATTTATTTATGTAACTTCCAAGTATTTTGTCCTGCATTTATCTGTGGCATTTTTGACCAACGGATTGGATCTTTACACTAGCTGGATTGTATTAGTTAATCAGCACTCTCGCGCTAGAATTATTTTTGTGTATTAATGTATTTTAAATATTATGCTACGGTTTTGAAAAGATTTTTGGACTGATTTGAACAGAGTGCTTCTCCCACATCATTTTGTGGAACTGTTTAACCCCTTCCCTGCTCATGACGGAACCACTCCGTCATGAGCCACGGTTGCGCTGTGCTCATGACAGAGTGGTTCCGTCATTCTGCGGCTGTTGGCCGCCGCTCCGCCCACGCGGCGCTAATTCCCCGCCTGTGCGGGCGATTAGCGCAGTGGGCAGAGACGTGACGGAACCACTCCGTCATGAGCACAGCTCAACCGTGGCTCGTGACGGAGCGGTTCCGTCATGAGCACAGCGCCACCGCGCTGCCCCCAAACCCCCCCCAGCGCCGCGGCGGAATTCCTGCCGCGGTGAAGCGGTTAATAACTGGGCTGTTGTTAGGATGGTTTGCACTAGGAGTGGAGCACCTGTTCTTTGGGAATGACTGAGTGCATGGTTACCTATGCCACAACCGTTCTTTAGCTGAGATTTTGATATGTAAACAGTGGTATTGCCAGCACCTGGTCTCTCTTCTATGGGTCTATCCCATAGCAGTGATGGCACCTTCTGATGATGATGGAGAGGAGGTGGAGAAGGACCTTTTTTGTAATACTCCTGATACACTCAAGAAGATTCATTTGCTAAAAGACAATCCTGATGAGGGACTTAATAATAAATTCATAAGGCTGGAGAAATTGAAGAAGCAAGAACTTTGAAAATGGTAGAATGCTGTTACATTAAAGAAGTATACAGAGAACAAGAAAGTTCCAAGAGGACCACGTATCTTAACGTTTTCTAACTTTGATGATCCAGACAGTAATCTACTACAGGACTGGGAGGACTATCTGTATAACAACTCGGTGGTTATGGTGAACATCTTAATTAAACATTCAGAGGGAAAGTCAGTTAAACTTAGAAAGAAGATACATATGTTCGAAAAAGGAACTGAAAATTTGAATCTCAAAAAATGCTACTGAAAAGAACTATGCTATTTTGAATGGTAAAATACAGAAACACCAAACTATGGGTAAGGAAAGGAAAATGCATAAAATAGCTAGAGATGACCGTGATTAAAAAAAGTGATAAGAGTGTTTACCTTTGCAAAAAGATTAGACCAGTTGGTAACAAACCAACTACAACACAACTAGATAACTTTGTGAAAGATGTAAGTGAGGGGAGTAGCTCAGATATCTCCTCTAAAGACAAAGCTACCCCTAGTACCTCAAAAACCAGGTTAAATATGATGAGTTCCTCAACTTTTTTAGAAGAACTGAAGAGGTACGAGATGAGCCTAAGGTAGAATCCCACATGCACAAAACAAGGAGAGATGGCAGGAGGGGAAAACCCAGAAAAGCCAGATGCAAAAATAGGTGTGAGGACCAGGACTCAAATGAAAATGAAATAGTAACTGGCAACATCACTGGTGCTGGGAATTCTAATGATACTGTTAATGTGATTGTTCATTTGTCTGACTGTGTGTTGAACACAGATGAAATTAATTGTTTAAACAAGGATTTCGGATTTTGCCTGACGAAATGATGTGACTTCTCAGATGTTCAGGTGGATCTGTTCAAATGAGTTTGAACTCTCAAATTGAAAAGTTTTTTTTTTAATGAATCCACACAAGATTTATGATGTTTTTAAAAGCATTATTGTGTCTAATATGACTATCTCTGATGTTAAAGATATTCCCTGCTTACTCTCAATGGTTAATGAATATTGTCATAGTATCGAAGATCTTTTGGACGGACTTGATATTGCACCTGTTCTGCAATATGATAGTAACTTGAGACCCAAGTCAACATTTATTTCACAAAATATGCAGTTTCATGGGATAGAACGTTTCATGAAGAAGGTTATGCATGACCTCCATATTTTGGAGGATAAAATAATGTCTGCGACCTATTTGAATACAAAATCTAACAATATTACTAAAGTTGAGTCTTCTGCTTTACAAATGTTAAGATCAGACAAGTCGATAGTCATCCGAAAAGCAGATAAGGGTGGGGGGGGGGGGGCGTTGTAATTATGAATCGCTTCCAATACTATCAAAAGCTCCTACGATAATGTGGACAAAGAGATTGCTATAAATTGCTAGTTCAAATGGACCCCATTTCACCTAGCATTAATATCAAATTAGGACATTGGCTTGAAGTTGGCCTTTTGATTGACTTGGAAAATAAATACTTCAGAGTGAAATCCCCACGGCATCCTTGTCTATATATGGTTCCTCAAAATCTTAAGGATTCTGACTTTCCACCTGGTCTCCCAAATATTGCGATCATAGGGTCACCAACATAGCATATATTAGAGTTTGTTGATGTATTTCTTAAACCTTTTGTAATCAACTTACCCTCTTACATTAGAGGCACTATGGATCTTTTGAACAAATTTGAAGATGCTGTCTGGGGGCTCAGATTGTGTGAGCTTTGCGACACTTGATGAAGAGAATATCTACACATGTATTAGAAAAGAGTTTGGTCTTTTAGCCTTGGACCATTTTTTGTCAACAAGGCGTGCTAATCTGTACGAGCCCTCACAGATGCTTTTGGAAATGGCTGACATCATTTTGAGTAAAAACGTTTTCTAGTAGAATGGGCCGTGGTTCAAGCAATTACAGAGAACTGCAATTGGTTCCAGGTTTGCCCCCTCCTAAGCCAACCTTCGTATGGGCTGTTTTGAGATGGGTCATACCCTGTCCCAGGAAGCGTCAGAATGGACTCAGTATGTCCATTTCTGTGGCAGAAATATAGAAATTATTATCAACTGGACGGGATCATTAATCTAGATGAAAACCTACCACAAATATCTTAATAAGAACAGTTTCAATGTGACTTTCACCATGAATTGTCACAGGACATGTATTGCTTTCTTAGGCTCGAGGCTTTATGTCTCGGAGAAAAATCCACAGCACACTATATCGCAAACCTACAGCTTGTAACAGAACACTCTTAGCTACTAATGTACGCCTCTCCAACAAAATCAAAGCGATTTCTTATGGGGAGATGCTACGGGTGAGAAGAAACTGTAATGAAGTGGAATGTGCCTGTAACATTGATCTAATGGTGAATAGGATGGTACAGAGAGGATATGATCCCATGGTTCTGGAAAACACTCAAAAACAAGTTAGGACTATTCTGAGAAAAGATTCTCTTAAGAGCAAAAAAAGATAAAGGAAGATTAGTGACTGGTTGGCCTTTATTACTACTTAGAATACTTCCAGCCACCAGACCAGGTGTGGCAGATGCTTAGTCCCAGTATTGGAGACTTCACTAACCAATAAACCTATGGTTACCTATAGGAGGGTACGTATTATCAAGGAAATAATTAGCCCCAGCTATTTGACTCCATGTAAGAGCAAGTAAAACTACCTGCTACCTCAATAGTCGTTGGGTTGTTACGCTTGTACAACTTGCTCAACATGCAGAGTTGCTGTAAACAAACTCACTTCCATTAAATATAACACTAACCTTAACCACAAGATCACTGGGTTTATAAATTGTCAGAAGACATTTGTGATTATTTGTAACTGTGAAAAGATCTATGTAGGGAGCACTACCAGGGAACTGAGAGCTGTGAGAGCTGGCCGTAACAAAGATCCATCTTATCCATTGGCATCTCATGGTTGTAACAAAAGTAAAGATTGCCCACTCCGCTTTCATGTAATAAATTTAATCTCAAAAGATACATGAGGTGGTGACAGAGAACACTTACTCAGACAGTGTGGGGCTAAGTGGATTTCTCACTTGAGGGGAGTTGATTATGGTATAAATAAGGAACATGAATTTCATCATTTTTTGTAAATAAGCTATATATTTATTTCCTTTTTGGTTGACGTTCAGATATAATGGACTGATATCTGGTCAGACCCCCTTGAACAGTGACATCACAGACTCATTTAGTATTTGAGTGAACACTTTTTGGCAAAAAGATTTTCCTAGTAGGTAAATGTTGCACTCTTGAATTATTTGTTTAGTTTTCAAACTCTTAAATTTGGTTTATTTTCCATGTGATTTGATCTAGTTCTGACTACTGTGCTCAATGAGATGACTGCCATTGGAGGATACATATCACTCTGCACTATATACACTAGGAACAACCAACATGTTCAAAGATGGCCACTGGGCATGGGTTGGTAATTTTTTGACTCTTTCTTTTGATTTTGTTTGGTTGTTTTTGAAGCTGTAAACTGGGTCTACTGAGGTTTACTTAATTATTTTTTTGTGTTTATTCTTGCTAACAGTTGGTTCATTCTATTAGGTAATAACATTCATGTGCATCAAAAGGGTTGTGCATACAATTTCGAGATGGCCGCTGTGATACGCTTAGTGTTGAATTGCATTTTATCCAATTTAAGCTTAAAAATTATATTTCTGCAAAGTTTAGAAATATAGGCATATGTTAAAATACTTTGCATGATAATCTGGGTTAGCTTCCAGATCCTTTCATCCTTCCATGTGCATGAGTGTGGAAGTACACATCTCTTTAAGATGGCCGCTATGTTAAATGTTCAGCTGAACTGTACTCTTGAATTTATATTTGAATTTCTAGGGTGAACTACCCAGTAGAGATGGCCACCGGGTACAGTTTGACAACTATTTAGCCTTTTCTTTTGTTTTTTGTTAGGTTTTAGTTTTATATTAGATTGTTGTGGTGTGCATTGAACTGAGACTTGATCTTTATGTGCTTCTGAATTGCTGTGCATAACACTGAAAGATGCCCGTTGTGAAAACCGGTGTAGTTAACGTGATCTTACTTTTGTCACGTTTAACTTCCGGGCTACCCTCTATAATGAGGTTGAACCTTCTATAAGGCACCTTTCAAACAAACAGGAAACTGGAACTTATGGTGGGTTTGTGAAACAAGAGGTGAAAGACTGCGATCTTACATGTTGGGCTCACTATACTTGTGTTGTGCTCACTATATTTGAGCGGTCAGACTTGACAGGGTTTGCTGCATTTGATATTATCATTAGAACTGCAGTTGTGATATGACAGCTGTAGGGCTAACTGAGCTTTTAACCATACGCATGTGTGATTTTTCTATTAACTACTCATTGAGGGTATTAGTGCTTGTTTTTTCATACACACCATGGATATTTTTTTCTCAATTTTATTTTGCTTTTGTTGCGTTTTGGTAAACTGTAAGGTTTACTTTATCTGCAACTGTACGCAATTTGGTTGTGATTGGGTAAGAGTAAAATGGCTGTTAGGTTCACTCTATCTGCAACTGTTCGCTTTGGTAACTGCACACGCTTGTAAGAGTATGATCGCTGTAAGGTTCACTCTATCTGAATCCCCACACTATTTTGTTGTGCTTTGGTAAGAGTATGATGGCTGTAAAGCTTACTCTATTTGCCACCTCACGCTACTGTGAATCTTTATTATTATCAATGTTTGAGCGACGGAGCATTTACCTGAATTGTACCTTTTGATTTTACTCCATCTCTAACCATACCCTATTAAGCCTTTTCCATTTATTATTCTCTGATGGTGCAAATGCTTTACTTGTTTACTTGATATATATGTCTGTCTTATCCACTATTTACTTTTTGCGTTTTTAGTAAAGGTACGCCACATTCTATCTTTGAGGTATGACCGCTAGATGTTAATACACGTGTTGGTCGTGTAGACCAAACATAACATGTTATGTTACATTTAGTGCCAAGACACCAGTGGTATTTGTGCACTATAGAAGTGGTATTAACATAACATAACAGGTCATGTTGCTTGATTAAATACATTTTGTTTAGTTGATAAGTGGGATTTTTTCTGGGTTTTCGTTGGACTTTCTTTCGGTTTAGGTAACTGGTCACATGTTGAGTGCTTATTCATATACATTATAATTTGGTTTTTGTAAGGGGCTCTTGCTGGGACCATTTGGTGGAAGAAGCCTTATGGAATACAAATGGGATATGTTACATTAACTTTCCATAGTAAGATGCACATCTAATAGAGCCCCCCTTAATAATTTTCTTGTTGGGTATATATAATTATTTCCCTCTTTTGAGACTTTTACTTACTTCTCTATCATCTATACGAATTTGAGGGTTGATGATGATGTAACTAGGCAGATTTTGTTAGCCTCATAATGTATTAAGATATACAATTATGATAACATGTTTCTATTATGTTGTTCATGGTTATCACAGATAAACTCACATGATTAATACATTTGAAGACATAATCTAGAATCTATTTTGGAGCAATATATATTGTGTCTTTCTGTGTTTGGTATTCAACTTGTTTTAAGATTTTAATCACAAATTGATTTGAATTGTGACATATGTATATTATTGTGATTTATTTGGTTTTAATCAATGTTTTTGAGCCTTGTACTTTGTGTTTTATGTATTGTTGCAATTGTATGTGCAATATATGTTGCTTATGTTGGTATTTACATGTTTTTTAACAGCCCTGAAGAAGTCCCAATGTGTACTGGATGAAACGCGTTGGCTGTGTTCATGTTCTTATCGTGTTTAACAAGATGAAAATAAAGAACAAACTTTTAAACATACTCATGCTTTTTTACATGGTATCTTGGCTAACAAATTGGATGTCTATAGAAGTTGGATAACATTAATGAATCATGATTCTTGTGCTGGATTTATTTATGTCAATTCCAAGTATTGTATCGTGCATGTACCTATGGTATTTCGACCAACAAATTGGATCTTTACATAAGCTGGATTGTATGAATTAATCATGACTCTTGCACTAGAACTAAGTTTGTGTATTTTAAATACTATGCTATAGTTTTGAAAACATGTTTGGACTTATTTGTACAGAGTGCTTCATCCATATCATTTTGCAGAACTGTTTAATAATTGGTGTGTTGTTAGGATGGTTAGCCCTTGGAGTGGAGCACCTCTTCTTTGGGAACGATTTAGTGTGCAGTGACCTATGCTACAACCGTTCTTTAGCTGAGATATCCACCATTAGTGCAGCAAGTGCACCGGCACCGGGACCCGGAGCCCTAAGGGGCCCACTGAACCATGACAATTGCTGTATGTTACTGCCACTTCAGCAGTCAAAGGAGACAGTTTCTTTGCTTGCAGAGGGACCTTGGCAACCTGTCTACGGTTATGCAATTTAAAAACAAGCATTGGAGCCTCATTACAAATTAAGCCGAACTATCTGTTCAGTACTGCGATGCCTGGTATTACCAATGCTGTGGGCTACCAGCTCTAGGTGACTACAACAGTTGAACCAGAAATGAGGAAAAACAAGCAAAAATATGTATTTCTGCACTGATTTTGGAAGTCCGGCCGGCCTCCGGGCACATATTCCACAAGTTCTTAGCAGGCGAATACTTTATCTAACAACCATGCATTACTACCGCACCTGGAATGTCGTGTGTGTTAATAATCCTCTAGCAATCCCAATTACGCCCAAAACAGGATTTTTCATTCGAACGAGGAATACAAGCCTATTTGTAATGGTGTAGTTACCGGCAAACGGTAATATCCACACGGATGGGTATTTATATGGTAAAATAGCACTGGCAGTGATTAAGATTCCACTAACTGTGAATTCATAAGCATCAATTTATCAGCCATCCCCAAGGACTTGAACAAATTTCACCAAACAACATGAATTTTACCGCCCAAGTTAAAACAATCTCTGAACTAGTCTTAGAATCTGTGAAACTAGTAACAACCCCAAACTACATGCAACATTATCTTTGTCACTAAACAGTCAGGCAATGATGGAGCACTGATGTCCCTCATAGACGCGTGCCTTTACAACCTTTTCCAGCAGCTCGCAGCATCTTTTACTGCAGTGTGTGTTTAGCTTCTGAATGCAGTCCTAGATGTCTTTGTTCGATTTGTTGTTGTTTCTTCCAAACTGCCAGCGATTACCCAATTATATTTATTCTAAGTCCATTCTGTTGGCACTAATGTACTATTGTATCAGTACTAATGCATTGCTCTAATACTGCCAGAGCGTCAGTTCAGCCGAACATTAATCTGGGCAGAGCTATGATTTACCAACCACAGTAATTCTTACATACTGAGGCCAAGTATCTGAAAACCATAAACATTAAAAGATGGTGCACGTCAGTCAACTAACATCACAATATGCTGGTTATAGGTGGGCCGACAAATCACTTTGCTTTCATCAGCTATGTTCTTGTTCAATTATTTGGGAAGGGTGAATTGAATCAACACGGAGGAGTTAATCCCGGAGATATATAGAGTTATAGATGGGTAACAGTGAATTACAGGGACTTGTGTCACCAAGGGGTTGCATCAAGTAGACAAGAGTCAAGCTTGAGTTGTCTATGGTGTCACTCAGAACTCAGAGGTGAACACCTCCCAGTTATTCACTTTTTCCCCATTTTTACTTTTAGGTACTGTATGGTCGCCACCATCATCTGCCCCTGCTTTCAAATGCTACACTAAGACTCCGGAGTCCTAAATGTACAAAACATATATCTGGCATGCGGCTACTCACCTCCACCGATCTCTGTGCCTTGTGTTCCTGTCCATTGCAGAGAGACAGTGCTGCAGTGACAGGCTCTCAGAGAGCCCCATCACAGTGGCTTTGAATTCCTTTATGAAGTAGCAATTGTGAAACATGTTTTGTTTCCCACACTTGCCACGTCATTGCAGGGGATATCATGATAGTGGCTCTCAGTGAGAGCCATAGATAACATATTTTAAAGGCATGTTTTCAAACACAAATCTCTGGATGCTAAGCACTGTAAGCGTATTGATATGAAGTGTTTTGATCATATACGAATGTGCGTTAACATACAAAAAGTAGACGCGTGATAAATAGACATAGTAGTGCGACAGATTTCTAACTAGAGATCAGCACCCCGCCCACGCCCCTCTTCCATGTCATGCAAGGAGAACAAAGAGTAAACATCAGTAATAATTCTAATGATTTCTACAACACTCCCTTACACCAACAGAGACTGAAGCAATATAAAATGTCTGCAAAGAGCCTAAATGTAAATATAGAATAATATTTGTTATAGGTGAGATGCATTACCAAAGTAAAAATCACTTGAAGCCATGCCAAAATCTTCCTAACAAGACTTAAAAAGTGCATTGTAACAAAAGCCCTTGATTAGATGGATTCCACATTTTATCATCAGGCAATCAGCTGTACATAGCCTGATTAAACTACAATGGTGCCCTCAGGTATAGAAATGAGAGATAAAATTCAAACATTTCATCATATCCTATATCTCATACAAGTTTATTCATTCGTGGTAGCAGCTTGACAGTGGCTCCAGGAGCAATCCAGGGCAATAATAAGGAATTATTGCCCTCCAGGGTGTTAACAGTGGTTAACAGAACGGCAACGCAATGTTGAAAAGAGATGAAAAGGAAAATTGCACATAAGTTGAAAAAAGGGGCATATGAATGATTAAAATATAGAAACAGTCCCAGGTAAAGTCTGTAAACAGGCACGCCCTATGAGTTTCAAGTTCAAGTTTCAAGTTTATTTTACTTTGCATAATTATTTAAAACCATTGCAACATTTGCTTAAAAAGAATATGTTAAAATTGTTATTGTGCAATAGTAAAAACCATAAAACAGAGACCACACTTACTATACAGAGAAATTTAGCTATACAGGCGATGACAAGGTTAATTTGTTCGCAAGATAAAGTGCAGTGCATTCGCTATTCCTGGCTGATACTGGGCGTGGGCGTGTTAACGTGCCTTTTAGTCTGTATTGTTCTTGTTGTTAGTTCTTGCTCAATAGTTTTTTGTTCAAGAAAAGTGCTGATGCTCTATCCTTTGAGGGGGGCTAGTCCCGAATTATAAATTAGTTAGTTGCATCACTAGGGCTTCTTCCTTGTGTGGCTTACTTAACCCCTTCGGTGCTCATGACGGAATGGTTCCGTCATGACCCACGGTTGAGCTGTGCTCATGACGGAACCATTCCGTCATGACCACGCCCGCGCAAGATTCCATCAGCACAGCGGCGGAATCTGCGCAGCATCGAAGGGGTTAAAAGGCTATTCCAATATTAAGTGTTTTTTGTTCAGCCAACTTTAAGAATTTTACTAATCTGCAGTTCAGCTGCATATTTCCCGGATTGAAGCAAGCCAACACCGCTTGTCTCCTGGTGTGGATACCCAACTGCTTAAGGGGAGCTTTTAACAGCAGTATCCGTTCTTGATGTAGATCCTTCCAGGTGCAGATTAGGTGTAAGATGTCTCCTTGCTTGGAGTTGCACAGCCTGCACGTGCTTTGGGTTGTGGCCCTCAGCCATGGTGGAAGATGCTGGATGCACGGGAGGATGCCCAGTCTGTGCTTTAAGAATTTCATTTTTATCTCTTTGGAGTAGCCCTGATTTAAGTACTTTTGTGGTGCAAGTAATTTGTAAGAGTTCAAGGTTATCTGCTGGCACAAAATTAGGAATGCCACTTCAAATACGCTGTGGCATGAAATCCAGCACAGGGACACCTGCCAAGCAAGGAGATATCTTCAGACATCTCTGGAAAGTACCAAGCTCACGGATCTCTGGAGTACTCAACTTGGTCATTCAGCTTTCAAGAAATTGGCATGGAAATGGGTAAAACAAATTGCGGTGGAAGAGGACAAGGCAACCTTTGCAGACAAAACCCATGCTGTATCAACTAAGATCCATTGTGCTGGAGGCCTGT
Source organism: Triturus cristatus (assembly GCF_964204655.1). Classification (NCBI taxonomy): domain Eukaryota; kingdom Metazoa; phylum Chordata; class Amphibia; order Caudata; family Salamandridae; genus Triturus; species Triturus cristatus. The sequence continues at coordinate 49,316,607 of NC_140589.1, forward strand.
GTGCTCCCTAGCACCACTGCAGGCACCCTTGCACCATGGCGCAAGGGGTCTGCGTTACAGGCATGACTGCTTTTGTGCAGGAAGGAACCTCTTCCAGCAGAAACACAATCCTTAGAGGCAAATTTCTCTTTCTATGTGTGCTGCAAAATGCGAAAAGGTGAAGTAACAAGGAGAAATAAAGATATTTCTCCTCGTTACACTTGCTTCAGGGAGGAATCTTTTTTTGATGCTTTCCCAGTTTTCCAACCTTTAGTAAATCTGGGAATGAGCCAAAATCCATGCGTGCATGCATGGGAACGCTCATGCGCCACCCGCTGAACGCTTTCCCACCGCAAGGTATCACAAAGCAACGCTATGCGCTGTATTGCATTACTTTGTATATCTAAAACTACCGAAGTCAGGCAAAGTGCCTTACAAAAGTGACTCAACTCGGACGCAAAATCAAAGTAAATATTCCCCGAAATCAGGGTTTGAGCTTTTGCACACAGGAACATGCCATCTTATGGTTCAAGGGAAAAGCGTGGCTGTCGATTAGGGAGGATTGTGGTGGCAGCTACTTCTATTTTCCAGGATTTATGTAGCGCATGGATACCTAAGGGGCCTCCCAGCGCTGGTAAAGACCTTCGATCTGGATAAGGATATGTATGTGGCAGTAAAATGGATGGGTTTTCAATAGTTTCCTAAAGGAGATTTCTGATTTCTGCTGTCTAATGTGGGACGGGAGCTCGTTCCGGAGCTTAGGAGCTCGAGCTTCCACCTCTCCTTACTTTCTTAATCCTGTTTGGGGCCGTAGGGAGAGATTAAACGTTGAATTGGCAGGGGGCATTTTCTGTCTGCATCTCGATGGACCAGGCAGAGGGACTTGAATTGTATTCTTTTTTGGACTGGCAGCCAGTGAAGAGCTGCCAGAGCAGCGGCAGCTGAGGTGTGTTTGAGGGTTCCGAAAAGGGTGTATTCTGCTGCATTCTGTGTCATCTGCGGTCGGTTGGTAACATATTTAGGGCTGCCTAAGTAAAGGGAGTTCCCGTAGTCCAAGCACGAGTTGATGAGGCCCTGAACTACTATTCTGCGCATGTTGATAGGAAGCCAGCCTAAGAACTTTCTTAAGGCACTAAGAAGTCTGAAGCAGCATGCTGCCAACTTCTTAGGCTGGATTTTCGATAGTGAGCCTTTCAGCTGCTACCATTGATTTACCCTTTGGTGGCCCTGGCATAGCTTTGCTATCACTCATGGGCTTCAAAGGCAGCAGAAGGGACAACAAATAAACGCGGATGTGTACTTTCTAGTTTCCACTTCTTGCCAATCCCCTAGTTCTTCAGCAACTAATTGGAGGCTCTTGAAAGAGCTGTGGGTGGGACATCTGAGATCATTAGTGGTCAAAGGGTGTGTGATGTCACTTCTGCAGACCCGTGGCCCTGGCATTCTGTATGATTGACGTCCAGATGGGAAAATGTTGATCCCTAGGTGCAAGATTTATTCTTTAGTTCTTTATATATTCTTACTTCAACCTTTGTTGGGGGTAATTTTCTAAAGAGGAAAATTAACTGGGTCACCCTGCTGACAACACCCTCTTTGCTGCCCTAAATCCATCATACTGCTAGATTTTAGACTGACCTAAATTACTAGAAATTAATTGCCAACATCACCTTTGTATTCATTTTATTTACTTTATATCAGGTTAGGTATTTAATAAAGCAAAAAAAAAAATCTATCTAATCTTGAAAAACAGCATCACAAACGTTACCTTTTCTTATATATATTTTTTAAAAAATGTAAGTGCCTTTGAGCTAAGAAAATATTACGGTGCTTTATATTGAAAGAAACATCATATGTTACTGCAGATTGAGAGCGGGACAGGAAAATGCAAGGGGGTACGCTATTTTTAGTCATTTATAGCCGTCTCCCAAAAACATATAACTGTTTAATGAAGCAGCACTGACATATACAAAAATCCAAAAAATCATAATGTACACCGATATTTTGTAAATTAAAAACATCACTTTTCCCCCTTATGCAGGTCTTCCAGATGCATCAGATAGCGGGTAATCTGGCCGCTCTTGTTCTTATTCACATTTTAAGACGTTCATACTCGGCCACCTATCAGCTGCCAGTGGTCCATAAGAGGGTGGGAATTGTCCTAGCTGACAGCACAAAAGGAACAATACTATACAAGCGATAAGAGTTCAAATTCAATTTCAATTTTTCAAGCCCGAAACCTCCATGCAGGTGCAAGCAAGCAGAAACCCATTACACCAGCACCCAGACAGGAAGTGGCAACTGGAATATGGCGAAATAAAGAGGGAGCATCCGATATTTGGAGAAAGAACACCTCCAGAAATCACTAGCTCTGCAAAAGTACAATATTCTCTAAGAAGAAGACAATAATCTAAACAATATCTAAAGAAGGAGGGACCCTGCGTCATCAGAGGCTGAAAGTGTGTCCCCAGATCTTACAGAACCAGTCGCAGCTGGCATATTCCTATAAACAAAAGTGTTGCATTTAAAATGCCACAGCCGCCATCTGCCCTGCTTTGCCACCATACATCAGCTTCTGAAATAGGGCATGTGCATCAGGGTTTTAATGCACACGTTCATGGCAGCATTATGGGGCTGCACCCTGCAGGTGCTGCACCCTGCAGTCTTTGCATCTCATTCCCAGGTACAATGCTGCACCCTGCAGGCTTTGCGTCTCATTCCCAGGTACAATGCTGCACCCTGCAGGCTTTGCGTCTCATTCCCAGGTACAATGCTGCACCCTGCAGGCTTTGCGTCTCATTCCCAGGTACAATGCTGCACGCTGCAGTCTTTGCATCTCATTCCCAGGTACAATGCTGCAGGCTTTGCATCTCAATCCCAGGTACAATGCTGCACGCTGCAGTCTTTGCATCTCATTCCCAGGTACAATGCTGCAGACTGCATGATTTGCAACTCATTCCTAGGTAGAATGCTGCACGCTGCAGTGTTTGCATCTCATATTCAGGTACAATGCTGCACCCTGCAGTCTTTGCATTTCATTCCCAGGTACGACCCTACACACTGCTGGCTTTGCATCTCATTCCCAGGTACAACGCTGCACCCTGCAGTCTTTGCATCGCATTTCCAGGTACAATGCATGCTGCACAATGTGCAACTCTTTCCTGGTTACAATGCTGCATGCTGCAGTCTTTGCATCTCATTCCCAGGTACAATGCTGCACCCTGCAGGATTTGCGTCTCATTCCCAGGCACAATGCTGCAAGCTGCAGTCTTTGCATCTCATTCCCAGGTACAATGCTGCACACTGCAGTCTTTGCATCTCATTCCTAGGTAGAATGCTGCACCCTGCAGTCTTTGCATCTCATTCCCAGGTACAATGCTGCACCCTGCAGGCTTTGCATCTCATTCCTAGGTACAATGCTGCACGCTGCAGTCTTTGCATCTCATTCCCAGGTACAATGCTGCACCCTGCAGTCTTTGCATCTCATTCCCAGGTACAATGCTGCACGCTGCAGTCTTTGCATCTCATTCCCAGGTACAATGCTGCACCCTGCAGGCTTTGCATCTCATTCCTAGGTAGAATGCTGCAAGCTGCAGTCTTTGTGTCTCATTCCCAGGTACAATGCTGCACCCTGCAGTTTTTGCATCTCATTCCCAGGTACAATGCTGCACGCTGCAGTCTTTGCATCTCATTCCCAGGTACAATGCTGCACGCTGCAGGCTTTGCATCTCATTCCTAGGTAGAATGCTGCACCCTGCAGTCTTTGCATCTCATTCCCAGGTACAATGCTGCACCCTGCAGGCTTTACATCTCATTCCTAGGTAGAATGCTGCAAGCTGCAGTCTTTGTGTCTCATTCCCAGGTACAATGCTGCACCCTGCAGTTTTTGCATCTCATTCCCAGGTACAATGCTGCACGCTGCAGTCTTTGCATCTCATTCCCAGGTACAATGCTGCACCCTGCAGTTTTTGCATCTCATTCCCAGGTACAATGCTGCACGCTGCAGTCTTTGCATCTCATTCCCAGGTACAATGCTGCACCCTGCAGGCTTTGCATCTCATGCCTAGGTAGAATGCTGCATGCTGCAGTCTTTGTGTCTCATTCCCAGGTACAATGCTGCACCCTGCAGTCTTTGCATTTCATTCCCAGGTACAACGCTGCACCCTGCAGTCTTTGCATCGCATTTCGAGGTAAAATGCATGCTGCACGATGTGCAACTCATTCCTGGGTACAATGATGCATGCTGCAGTCTTTGCTTCTCATCCCAGGTACCACTATGGGCAAAAATTGTAAATGCTTCTCTGAGACAAGGCTCCATACCGGACTGTCTTAAAATAGGGCAGGTCACACCTATACTAAAGAAATCCGACGCCACCCCATCTGATCTCAACAACTACCGCCCTATATCCAACCTTGGTGAAACTGCTGGAGAAATGTGTACAAATACAATTATGCAAATATATTGAGAATTTCAACCTCCTAGACAATCACCAAGCTGGCTTCCGTCAAGGGATCTGAATCCAGATCTAGAATCTGCACTCACCCACACAATGGATGATATACTAAAAATACTTGACCATAACAAATGTTGCCTAATGATACTGCTTGTCTTGTCCACTGTCTTCGATACGGTGAAACATGGAAACCTTTTATCCTTATTGGAAGGAAGGATGGGCCTCTCGGGCACGGTATTACAATGGTTCTCATCCTTCCTAAATAACAGAACACAAAGATTCAAGCTGAAGAACTCACTCTCTCAAACCTCCGTGGTCACCCTAGGCGTTCCACAGAGCTCCGCCCTGTCACCCATCCTTTTCAACCTACTAATGGAACCCCTGGTGAACGCATTGAAATCAGCGAATATCCTATATCACCTGTATGCGGACGACACCCAACTGAATCTGAAAATCTCCACTCCAGAAGACTTCATTTCCCTCAACACAATTCTACAGAACAAGCAAAACTGGCTCACTAATAACCACCTGATGCTTAACACCAGAAAAACAGAATTCATTCTCATCTCCCCACCCAATCACACTCCTAAGATAGACCTATGGCTGAAACATCTAACCTCCATTGACTGTGCTCCCCTCATCATTGACTCTGCAAAATCCCTGGGAGTCACCATAGACAAACATTTGAATATGAAGACGCACATCACTAATGCCACCAAGGGAGCTAATCACCAAATGAGCATACTAAGGAAACACAAACCATTCCTCCTTCAGGCCGACCAAAAATGGCATTGTAAGCCCTAGTGCTACTAAGATTAGACAATGGAAGCACTACCCTCTGCGGTCTCCCCAAATACCAGCTAGTTCCGCTGAGGGCAACATTTAATGCTGCAGCAAGACTGGTATCAGGAACTAAAAGAAATAGCCACATTTCTCCGACCTTGTGAGCTTTGAATTGGTTGCCATACGAGGCAAGAATACATCTAAAGGTTGCGCTGCATGACCATAAAGCACTCCATAACAATACACCCAGTTACTTAGCTCTAAAGCTAGAACGATCAGGAGGTTGCAGACAATTATGAAGCGCGAGTTATTTACTTCTGAAACCACAATCCTTTCATAAAAAGAGAACTGGTTGCAGAGCGTTCTCAGGGATTGCCCCAAAGATCTGGAACTCCTTACCTCCAGGGGTACGTGGAATATCGTCATTTACCGCCTTCAAAAAAGAAGTAAAAATACTCCTAACAAACAAATTCACGTCCTAAGACTTGATTCTATGCAGACATTGAGTCACCTATATGAACCTCTTATCATTGCCTACCTCTTGTGGTTGCAAGGAGAATATTATATGTATGCTTATTACCACAACCACCTAATGTTCAATAACTGTATATAGTGGAATGTTTTGTTGCCCTCTGGGTTCATCATGTATCGTCCACGGACCACCTATGTTACCCATTTATTATATATCTGTTTTGTACGTAATGACGAATACCAAAAGCCTATACTACCTCATATCTTTATATTTTATAACTCTATACTGTAAAGTGCTCTGATACCCTCGTGGGTCACGTTCGCTCTATATAAAACCTTGTAAATAAATAAATAAAAGGTTCGCAGGGAGGGTGTCAGGAATCCCCTCCCGCACAGGGATTCCCTCCCACGATGCCACTTCCGTGAACCTGGTGCGCTTGGAGGAGAGCGGACTACAACTCCCAGAATGCCCTCCGGCAACAATTGCCTTATGCAACTCAAGAGTTCTGGTTACATAACACCAAGGGTAACGCCTAGTTTTCATGTTATGCAACTCAAGAGTTCTGGTTGCATAACACCAAGGGGAACGCCTAGTTTTCATGTTATGCAACTCAAGAGTTCTGGTTACATAACACCAAGGGTAACGCCTAGTTTTCATGTTATGCAACTCAAGAGTCATGCTTATACAACACCGAGAGTACTACTTAAGGAGAAGATCACTGGGACTCGGCGTCGGATATTCTGATCTTTGCCGGAGTACCTGGTTGAGGTACACGGACCCGTTGGTGAGTTGAGCGGCGGAAGGAACATTCTAAGGAGCGGAGGAGAGGCGCTGGCGTGTGCTTCCTGCCCGTGTCCTGTCCCGTTCTGAGAGCCGAATTCAACGTCATTGGGCACAAGTCCCGTTGGTAGAGCCGAAGCTCCCAACAGCCTGACAATTTGGAGAAAACGAGGTTGGTGCGAGCCGAAGCTCCCAACCCTCGTTCCTTGGGTAAACACACGCTTAGAGCTAAGACGCTATCCAGGAGGTGTTTCCGCGTCTTAGCCATCGACACTCGTAGGAGAACTGGGATAGGTAGAGCGGCTGCTCCCATCCATTCTCTGCGCCACCTTGGGTATCATCACTTAAACCCGGATACAAGAGACGCACACTAGGAGGTGTTCCCAGCGTCTTTGTGTTGTGGCAGTACTCTGGGGGATACTGGTAGAGCGGCTGTTCCCAGGTGGTAGAGAGCTCGGCCGGGTGACTCCCACGTGCCCCCCGTAGATTCCACAACCTTGGAACTACCCTTCACAGCGGTCGAGTGGCATTGTCGGCCACTGCTTAGCACTGTGCCCTCCGTTGGAGCATACCGGGTCCGGTGTGCATGCGGAGGACGGTTAGACGAGCTGTGAATGGGTATCGTACTTTAACTGGTGATTCCAGTACCGGTATTCTTTGTTGTCTGTAGTTGTTTATCTGTTTATTAAATCATCCTTAAACCTCCATTTCTCTGGTCCGTCGTCTGTTTGTCCCAACCCCGAGAAAGCCAGGACGTTACAGAGGGTGATGTGTCGGTTCCTTGCTTCGGGGGAGACGATGCGTCGCTCCTCAATGCTTGCACAGAGTAGGGGATGTGTCTTAGTCCTTACGGAGAGGAGGTGATGCGTTGATTCTCGTACTGCGTTCCAGTTATGATGCGGCAAGATGGCGCCTCGGTGCGATGCGATAAGATGGCGCCCTTGATGGGATGCGAGGACATGAAGACAATGCGTGCACGCCTGAGAACTCTGTAACTTTGGAGCTGTGACAGGCCCTGCGACACGCTTCTCAGGTGATGCGACGGTGACCCTTGCAGTGGCGACACGCTTCTCCGGTGATGCGTTGCTAAACAGCTGCGACGAAGGCACGCTTCTCTGGTGATGCGGCGGTGATACGCTTCTCTGGCGATGCGACGGCAACAGCTGCGACTGTGACGCGCTCCTTCTCGTTGAGTCGCGCTTCCAGCTCCTAGTGACATGCAGGCTTCTGCAGACAGAATTCCCAGCAAGGAAATTCAGAAGGGAGCTGGTGGTGAAGTCTTTTGACCCTGAGACTTGAGCAGGAGGCAAGCACAAGTTCAAGCCCTTGGAGAAATATTCTGCTAGATGATGAAAGTTCTTTGAAAGTTCCTTCTCCTTTCCTTGGCAATGAAGACACCACTGCAGGCCAACCCAGCAACACAGCACACTGGCAGGGGGGCAGTCCAAACTCCTGCAGCTTCCTTGGTTCTTCTCCTTGGCAAAGGTTTGTCTTGTTGTTCCAGAAGTGATCTAAAGTCCTGGGGTCTGGGCCTCAATATTTATACTGCAAAAATGTTTGTCCTCTGAAGGCAGAGGGTCTTGTACCTAGTTCAAACCAGCACTGGGTGCATTCTTCCAGTGTACAGCTTCTTCCTTTGTCAGAGTGGGCCAGTGTCTTCAGACACACCACAGGAGGTGGAGCCAGCATTGTGGAAGGCAGGCACAGCCCATTCAGACCCACGTGCTACTCCTCCCACCATTCCACATGCACATAGGTCTATGCAGCCCTGTGCTGACTCACCCTGTCTCCTGGAGCCTCCCAGCCCCTGTCACTCACAAACCAGACATGCAATACACAAGCTAGCAGAGGCAGGCTGAATGGTGAGGTAAGAAAATACCTACTTTCTAAAAGTGGTATTTTCAAACACAGAATGTTAAAACCAACTTAATTAAAAGATGTATTTTATCATTCTGAGTTCAGGCATACTAAACTCGAATTTCTACCATGTTCCCTGGGTCAGTTAGGATTATAAGATGTTATAATCAATCTGCCCATTCTGGCCTATGGGGACAGGTAGCCTTCCAATGTGGAAATATGGATTTTTCTGGTCAGTTATGTCCCCTATCTTGGACCCCAACGGTTCCATGTGCATGTCACAAGTACATGTATGTTTCCTCCAGTTCCAGTTATGAAGACGCAAATACATGTGCGTCCACCGTCAACATGTCCTCTGTCAGATCCGCCATGAATAGGCTGGATATTCCATTCCTAAATATGAAAGGCCACCGGCTTTATATGGTTCACTTATGCCATTTTACAGTCCAGGCAAGTAGGCCCTGATTCTGTCATCAAAACTCTTCTTGCCTTCTGCCTCTGAAAGCTCCAGTCTGAGCCTGCATCTGTGACCATGAACTTTGTCTCATTCTCTGCGCGGCTCACGAAGCCTGACATCAGCCTATTCTCTGCCAAGAACTGTATTTCACCTTCGAATTATCTGCTTCCCCCTCAGCCGATGCATTCCTGCCTAGTAGTTTAAGTAAACATTCTTCCAGTTACCAAGCAAAAGGCCCGGCTTCTCTGTCCTCATGCAAGTAATTCATAGCCCTGTTACCATGGAATATTCCTACCCCCTCGCATTCAGTGTAGACACTTAGACGCTTGTACATGCACGCACAGTCAGTATAGAATAGATTCTATCCGAGAGTCCTTCTTTTGTGGATAACATAGTTCTTTAAACATAGGATGTTAGATATGATTTGGGATTAGGTTGACTTGACCCCCCAGACTTTTCGTCTCCACATGTAGAGCTAAATGTCAAGTCCCCTTCACCCCCTAGTTACACGTCAATTACACGTCATGCTGCTGCGCGCGCATCTAGGCCAAGTATTATCTTATAGATCCACCTATGTATGACATCATAACCAATTATGTTCCTTTTTACTCTTTATTACACCCATTTTTGGTTACGCAGACAAATCGTCATTTTCCTTATCAATTGTTACGCCTACTGTATTCGCTTCATTGTAATGTATGTACTATAAAAGTTACTTCTTGTCAATAAAGTATGTACTTCACTTCCTGAACCCCCGTGGTGATGGAACTTGGAGCATCCGATTATAATCGATCACTGGAATAAAGCCCATTCCGAAACTCTAATATCACGGATTCTGCCTCTCATTTTACTGAGCTATTTTATAATGTTTCCGTATCAAATTCAGTCCCGGTAAAGGAATTTTTATTTACCACATGATGGCGCCCGAACAGGGACACTTTCTCATCTCACGCGCCGGCGGTGAGTAGCAGGCCCGGTCTCCTGCCACAGCTGGACGGACAATAACGCGTACCAGCAGGATTTCCTGTATCTCCCTCCGGTCAAGCGGGGGCGACTGAGACTGCGATCAACACCCAGACGAGGCGGTGAGAAGTGCGAAGTATCCCGACCAGAGCCTAGCTGAGAGAGCAAGATCCGAGGTATACAGAGACCCACCAGTTCGAAGTCAAGCCCAGTTTCCGACGAGTCGAGTCGAGTCCAGTCCGGTTCAAGTTCAAGTTACCGAGGCCTTCTGTTTCCGAAGCTACCCGGTGAGTACCATTACTGGGGAGGCATTTCTGACGTGCACATAGGTTGTGCCGGTCAAGACGGGTTTGGGTACACAAATCCGGTCTGCACTGTTTTAGCAGTGTATCTGTACTGTTTAGCAGTATATCAAGTATTCCGAAGTATCTAGTTAGTGTCAAGAATTAAGCGTGGTGATTAGTTATGCAGACGATCATCATTGTTGTTTCAGTTAAAGGTTTAATGTTTTAATGTTTAATGTGTTAAACGTCCTGCATATTGTGGTATGAATGGTTGTTCATTATTGTGCTTTTGTATTAAGTGTGTTCAAGATTAAGTATCAGACCAGATTGTCAATATGCCGCTCTTTTCGAAATTAAGACAGATCACTACTAGAAAAGGGGTACTCGAAGAAGCCGTCCCTATTCCTCCTAGGGATACTCCAGGGCACTTCATGTATCACAAACATGGCTTAGACGCTATATTATTTCTTGATTTATGGGTAGACTACACCAAGGGATTACCAGAAAGTCAGAAATGGCCCGCAGCGGGGACCTGGGATGCAGAGTGCATCATGAAAGTCGAGGAAGAGTTATGGAAAAGGAAAGTCAGACAGTCACAGAAAGACGCCGTCGAGTTATGGCGTAAAGAATCTCATAGACGTACAGAAAAAGCACGTAGACAGGAAGAGAAGAGTAAAGAAAGTTCAAACAAAGATCGAGAAAATCTATTAATTGAGGAAGGTATCCGAGTGAAATCAGAACAAGTAGACAGACAAAGAAATGCCCTTATGAATGGTATGTATCCCCTTCTAGCCGAAGGATTACCTAAGGCTACTCCAGAGATACCGAAAGACTTGCCACCCCCATTATTCCCAATCAAGGTACATCCTAAGGGGCATCCTAGAACCGCAGAAGATGTTTTTCTTTCCTCATATTTAGATGACGCAGCTCCCGAGTATGCTAATTCCGCCCCACATAGACCGCATACCAGGGAGGTCCAACGCCAAGACCCTGCACCCGTATCCCTACAGCAACAAATCGAGTCACAAGTTCCGGCAAGCACATCTGTTTCTGCATCTGTTCCTACAGGTACTTCTATAGCTGTGTCCACACCTATAGTTGCTGTGTCACGTTCGACGAATCCTTTCACACCCGACGCCCCAGATGGGGCCACGGGAGGTGCTACCAATATTTTTTCTACGCCACCTAGAATAAATAAACTTACTTTTCAAGAGTCAGCGCATTCACGTACACCCAAATTCGTAAGTGCCCGTGCGCTTAAAGAACTTCTTGTAGATTGTAGATATGACCCGGTGCCCGGTATAGAGGACGAAATGATCCTGGCATCATTGCGTATCAGACGAGCCGCAGTGTATTTAGCGAAGTTACCAGGAATGACTGCGCATCTAGATAATATATACCATTTTGTCCAAACAGGGCGAGATCCAGAATGTATTTACAGAGCTATGGAATACCAGAAAGTAGAGATACAGGGGGAACTGTTACGTTTCCTCATAAACTGTGTGATCAGGAATGTAGACCGACCAGGGGTAGACCCGGAAGTAATACAAATTCTTACAAGGTGGAGCCAGAATATATCAGAAGGGAGACACGATAAGCAAAATTGTATAATAGCCATGTGCCGAAAGATCCGTAAAGAAATAGAACGCCTACACGAAGAGAGATTAGAGACAGACGAGTTCGAACAAAGCGAGGAAGAAGGGTCAGGACTGCCCGCAGGACAGTCGGACACCATAGCCTATGTAGGTAGAGGAAGATCGTGTAATAGGAATCAGATTAGATGTCATACTGACTCAATACGTCCGATATGTCCAGATAATAACAGGAATTTCCAAATACCTATAATTAATATAAGGTCTAACGAGCATTCGTTCCAAACCGCCGACAAACTACTCCGAGAACGAAGGGGTTATCATTTTCTCGATTCTATGGACGAACAAGATTTAGCCAGGGCAGCTGTCCATTGGGTGGACAGTCCCGGAAAATATAGTGATGATACAGTAGTACGCACATTTTTGAATCTCACCCCAGATGAACAGAGGTTAGCTGGGATTTATATGATTCAACAACTGATTATACTATATCGGAGTCAGCATTCGGACCCTGGTCCCTTACCTGACATATTGACTGAATTGCTTATGAATAAATGGAGAGGTCCAGGTACTAAATTAATTAAAGAAATTCTAGAATCAAGAAAGCAGTATATTCTTTTTGTATGCTCAGAGCATGTCTCATTGCCTGTCAAGGAAAGAACTACGTATCACATGGATAGACAGAATCCCTTACGAGAAGTGCACCCAATAAAAGGCGAGGACAACGAGTTTAGGCGCGTATTTGTATATACGCCCATATCAAAAATAGAATTGTTGCAAATGAAGAAAGTGGTACCCAGTCATGACAAAGATCCAGCGGGTTTTCACCGAGAAATTAAAGACATGTTACTCATGGGAGAGTATACCTATCCCGACATTATGACAATATTAAAGGTATTGATGCCTGCTGGCATTTATGAAAAACTCAAGGAAAAGGAGTGGGAGGTAGGAGACCAAAAGATAGAATGGTCAGCATTAGAAGCAGAAGAAAAGGCCCGAGGTCCAGGTTCGGGGCTTGGGGACAAAACTAAAGCACTACCAGGTCTACTAGTACAGGTACTGCCACGTTTATTAACTACGAAAAAGGAAGATTGGGGTACAATTTCAGCCTGTAAACAGAAGCAAGATGAAGACACTAGTGATTACTATGCCCGATTCGAGAAATGTTTTGGTATAAATAGTGGCATAAAAGCAAGTAGCGAATCATACCCGCATCTGTTTGTAACAAAATTAGTAGAAAATGCCCTGCCCCCAGTAAAGAATAGAGTATTAAAATTCGAGAGTACCTGGCAAGGTAACACTCCAACACAAATGTTACAAATGTTACAGTACCATCACAATAGAATTAGAGAGGAACAAGAACATGAACACAGACGCATGAAAGACACGAAAATGAAAATGCTAGTTTCCCAGACAGTTCCAGCTGAAGGACATAAAAAGGGTATGACACATTCCGATTCAGCAGGACCTGTAAAAGGGACATGCAATTATTGTAAAAAGCCAGGTCATTACGTACACGATTGTCCAGTTTTAAAACATAATATCGCCATAGGTAAAACGCAAGAAAGATCACGGCCACTAAGACAAGATCAGAATGAACAAGGAGCTATGCAGCATGCCCAGGCCATGCCAGCCGCACAACAGCCAATACAGTTTGTGCCAGCTGCACCACCGTTGCCTGCTACTGCCACACAAACCACAACACGACAAATGTATCAGACCGCACAGTATGAATATCCTGAGTATCAGCGTTACGCATGAACTAGCCTAGAGAGGGAAGTTGACTTACCCCTTATCGAGATTCCTGTAGATCAAGAAGGACCTTATGTACATAGTGAATTATTAGGCCAAGACAGAAAATTTTTACTCGATACAGGGGCAAGTCGAACAACTATAAAACGTAGTGAAGTTCCAGGGGCACCCCTCTCAGGCTCTCAGAATATTTCCCTTGGTTTTTCAGGAAAACCTATTGTTAATGAAGTATCACAGCCTCTTCCACTTACGATAGGACCTCTGACCCGAACTACAGATTTATTGCTTACTAAATCATGTCCAGAAAACTTGTTAGGAATAAAAACGTTGAAAGCCCTAGGAGCCATAATATGTTGTTCCCCGGAAGGAGTAAGGTTGTTTTTACGTGATTTTAAAGGTCACTATGTGTCTAGAGACATGGATCCCCGACTGCAGACTTTACCTACACATCTATGGGCACAAGGCCCTACTGATGTTGGTTGCATGAATATTACACCATATCGAGTCACACTAAAGGCAGGAGTGGTGCTACCACGAATGCGACAATACAAGTTACCACCAGATGCTGTAGTGGCTTTACTACAAATCATTGACGAGCTTATTGCCCAAGGAGTAGTTGTAGAAACAGACTCCAATGTATGTAATTCACCGATAATTCCGGTTCTTAAACGAACAGATCCTACAGCCCCGCCAGTATATCGATTGGTTATTGATCTGCGCGAGTTAAACAAATGCATTGTGCCACAATTTCCTGTGGTCCCAGATATCTCGTCATTATTGACAGCTATTGATTCCGAAGCAACATTCTTTACTGTAATTGATCTCAAGAATGCCTTTTTCAGCGTCCCAATAGATCCGGAAAGCCAATATTTGTTCGGATTTAGTTTAAATGGGCGCAGCTTTAAATTCTCCCGCGCACCTCAAGGATTTACAGAAAGCCCCAGCATCTATAGCCAAGCACTGAAACGAGAACTTGACAGTATCCACATGCCAGTTAACACTGCTCTGCTTCAATACGTCGATGATCTGCTGATCACCGCCCGAAGCGAACCGGAATGTGAAACAGCATCACTAACAGTTTTACAATTTCTAGCCGAAAAGGGGCACAAGGTGTCCCCTTCTAAGCTGCAATTCTGTGTCCAGCGAGTTGTTTATCTTGGACACTCGCTGTCCAAGGAGGGAAGGCAGCTTACACCCGACCGCATTCAGTTAATAGCTAACATGTCAATACCCAAGACACAAAAGGAGGTACGAGCTTTCATAGGCCTCACTTCATATTGTAGGCAGTGGATCCCTCAGTACGCATTTCTAGCAAAACCACTCATTCAGTTAACCACACAGGAGGCAGCCACACCGACTGTTCTCCCTTGGACTCAGGAACACACACAAGCTTTTGAAAGCCTAAAGAAAGCTTTATGTCAAGCACCCGTTTTAGCAACGCCATGTTACAGAAAACAGTTTACACTCTTTGTTACAGAACGCGAAGGTACTGCCTTGTCAGTACTCACACAGGAACAAGCAGGAGCACACAAACCATGTGCTTATTTTTCTAGTACATTAGATCCCGTAGCTCAGGCTTTGCCTGCGTGCCTGAAATCAGTAGCAGCGACAGCTTTAGCAATCAGACAAAGCGATGCCATAGTGTTAGGACATCCATTGACAGTTCAAGTACCACATGCAGTAGAGGTTCTTGTGAATAGAACGCAAACACAACACTTGACTATAGCGCGACTTACAGGATACGAACTTACATTGTTTCAGCCACATATAGAAATCAGACGCTGTAACACATTGAATCCTGCCACACTTTTACCTGTAATCGGAACAGACCCACTAGCTCATGACTGTATTGAAGTTATTACAATAACGACAAAACCCAGACAAGACTTAACCGATGTCCCATTGTCAGATCCAGACCTGACATTGTATGTAGATGGTTCATGTATGAGAACAAATACAGGAGAGTTAGTGGCTGCTTACGCAGTCACCACAGATACTGAAGTCATTGAAACTAATCGTATAAATACTTTGTCAGCTCAAGCCGCAGAGCTTATCGCTCTGACACAAGCCTGTATTCAAGCCACGAATAAAAAAGTCAACATATACACTGACTCGCGTTATGCATTCGGAGTTGTACATGACTTCGGCGTGCTGTGGCGAGAGAGAGGTTATTTAACTTCCCACGGTGCCCACATTCAGCACGGACCCCTCATTCATGCCTTATTAGATGCAATACATCTACCCACTGCAATATCAATTATGAAATGTAAGGCTCATACGAAGGTTACTGATATCATTTCCCAAGGCAATGATCTAGCCGACAGAACAGCTAAACAGACTGCTCAAACTCAAACCCCCGACATGACAAAGACAATAGTCCCGACACCGACACATTGTATGACAGTTAAAGATCCTACTCTTGACGTAATTGACATACAGACACATGCTACACCAGACGAAATAAAGAAATGGACTGAATTAGGAGGGATCCAAACGGACCAAGGATGGATGATGAAGGAAAAGTCTGTATGGTTCCTTCCTGATTCAATGGTCCAAGTTATAATTAACACTATACATAGTCCAGCACATCTAGGAGAAAAAGCTATGCTAGACAGCATTCAACACATTTGGTTCAATAAACATTTACGAGCAGCAGCCAAACAAAAGGTCCGTACCTGTATGATCTGTTGCCAGTTCAACCCAGGAAAAAGCGTTCCCGTAGAACAGGGTGGATTTCATACTCCTAATCATCCTTTTGAAGTACTCCAGATGGACTATATCCAGATGGAACGATGTCAAGGATTCAAATATGTTCTCGTAGTTGTTTGCGCTCTGTCCCGTTGGACGGAGGCATACCCGGTTTCAGATTACACTGCCCCGACTACTGCCAAACAGTTGGTTCGAGAATTCTTCCCACGATACGGTTTACCACGTGTTGTTCACTCAGATAACGGCCAGCCGTTCTCATCCGAATTAATGAAACACGTTTCACTTCTGTTAGGATATCAGTGGAAATTCCACTGTGTCCGACACCCCGAGGCAGCAGGTCTCGTAGAAAGACATAACCAGATACTGAAAATCAGAATGTCCAAAATATGCAGAGAGAAAGGTGTCGACTGGGTAGTAGCGTTACCAGTTGCACTCTTTTACATGAGAATGGTAGCACACTCTCGAACAGGGCTATCCCCGTATGAGGTGATCTTCGGCAGACCACCGAATATGTGGGGGACGCCTATACCACGCAAAATAACTGATATTGACTGTAATATGCTGACAGATTACTTGGCTTCCTTGATGTCTGCACTACAATCTTGTCGTTCACAGGTAGCTGCAGCCTTTCCCGACAACACTGAGGTGAAACCCCATGACGTTGTTCCGGGTGATCTTGTCTTTGTGAGGAATTTCGACCGAAAGACTCAGCTGGAGCCCAGGTGGAAATCACCCAAGTTGGTCCTGCTGACCACAAGAACAGCCGTGAAGATCGAGGGCCGCAAGGGCTGGATTCATTCAAGCCATATCAAGAAATTTCATGGACTATCCTCGGATATAGACATTGTGCCCTGCACTCCCTCACAGACTGATTCAAAACTTCCTTTGGTTGAAAAAACTGAAACCGAACTCTATAAAGAAAAATTGAGGCCTAGAACGTCAGACAACTTGATTGTTTAAGTCCTCTCCAAGGTGAAGCGGTTGAATTTGTCTCTGACATGTATCATCTAGACCTGAATCATGGACAGTCGCGGAAAATGTTGAAACGACAGGCGTATTGTAAATCACTGCGTAGCCACTGCATAGTGACATTATTAATTTTGTTTTTATTGAGTCTTTTAATAATTATTACAAGTATGTTGTTGCACATATATTACCCTATTTCTAGACATGTTTATAATGTTGCTGCTGAACATTCTTTTAGTGACTTACCTCCGCATGAATTGTCTTATAGACTTGCGCTGCGCAATAACACTTTCATTAGTATGTTACATCATTCCCATCAGACTAGTAATGCCACTAATTGTTGGGTGTGTGGCCGACTCCCTCCCTATCAGAATTATGAAGGAGTCCTGCCTTTCTTTCCACATCCATTTACACATAATGGCTCCTGTGGAGCATGGTTCAGTTTAATCAATTCCATAGACTCAGACACAGCAGTTTACCAAGATCATTGGGTATGGGGAAACCTGAACCTAGTTTTACTCAAGGTCTGCTACCCTGACAAGGAGGGTCGCCCCAAAAGAACAGGAACTGATCTAGAAAATGAAGTATATGGATTAGGTAATTTTACACCTAATCTCATGATTCTAAATGTCGTATCCGAAATTGAACTAGTCTTACCCACCATGTCAGTATTCCCAGCGAAGGGTGAATTGTGTGTAAGAAAGGTTGGTTCCATACATATGGGCCATAGTAAATGCACTACTATAGTAGAATTCAGTGATCAAGGCAAATCTTCATTTAGAGCTTCTCGCCACTCCTACTTTATATGTGGTCAGACTGCATATATGCGTCTACCTCTAGATTGGGATGGTACCTGCTACATTGCATTCCTTTTGCCACCTGTTTTCCTAGCTCCTCCTGATTATTACAGAAATATTCATTTAGTACACAACAGAGAGCGGAGAGATCTCCCCATTGTCGATTACACTGAGACGGCATGGGACAAGTATGTAGATTTTAATAAAGGTATCTTTCCCTATATAGGTACTGTTACTAATAGTAAGCTGATACGTAGATTAACTAGAACCCTTGAAGCAGTAGTGAATGAGACTATTTCCGCCTTAGGCAATTTGACGGAAGAGCAGTCTGCTATGCGGATTGTTGTGCTTCAAAATCGTCTTGTCCTTGACGTCATCCTGGCTGATAGGGGCGGAGCTTGTAGGGTCATCGGATCAAGCTGCTGCGTATTCATACCAGAAAATTCGCCATCTGTATATAAAGCCATCACTCGCCTTCATAAGATTGTAAACCAGATACACCAGAACCCAGGCACTTGGACTTGGTCCAGTTGGTTTTGGAATGTGGTATCAGCCTGGGGATGGAGAGTTTTATCCTTCCTAGGTATTGGCCTTCTCATACTATTCAGTTGCTGTCTATGTCTACAATGTGGACCAGCGATTTGTGGTCTGTGTGCCACATCGTGTATTCCACCATCAAGATTTCATTCGTCACGGAAGAAGAAAGAAGAACAAATGATGCTATATGAACAGATCAATGGATTGATGAAGATTGATATCTCTTGAAGGGCAAGTAGGGGACAAGGAGGGAATGTGGAAATATGGATTTTTCTGGTCAGTTATGTCCCCTATCTTGGACCCCAACGGTTCCATGTGCATGTCACAAGTACATGTATGTTTCCTCCAGTTCCAGTTATGAAGACGCAAATACATGTGCATCCACCGTCAACATGTCCTCTGTCAGATCCGCCATGAATAGGCTGGATATTCCATTCCTAAATATGAAAGGCCACCGGCTTTATATGGTTCACTTATGCCATTTTACAGTCCAGGCAAGTAGGCCCTGATTCTGTCATCAAAACTCTTCTTGCCTTCTGCCTCTGAAAGCTCCAGTCTGAGCCTGCATCTGTGACCATGAACTTTGTCTCATTCTCTGCGCGGCTCACGAAGCCTGACATCAGCCTATTCTCTGCCAAGAACTGTATTTCACCTTCGAATTATCTGCTTCCCCCTCAGCCGATGCATTCCTGCCTAGTAGTTTAAGTAAACATTCTTCCAGTTACCAAGCAAAAGGCCCGGCTTCTCTGTCCTCATGCAAGTAATTCATAGCCCTGTTACCATGGAATATTCCTACCCCCTCGCATTCAGTGTAGACACTTAGACGCTTGTACATGCACGCACAGTCAGTATAGAATAGATTCTATCCGAGAGTCCTTCTTTTGTGGATAACATAGTTCTTTAAACATAGGATGTTAGATATGATTTGGGATTAGGTTGACTTGACCCCCCAGACTTTTCGTCTCCACATGTAGAGCTAAATGTCAAGTCCCCTTCACCCCCTAGTTACACGTCAATTACACGTCATGCTGCTGCGCGCGCATCTAGGCCAAGTATTATCTTATAGATCCACCTATGTATGACATCATAACCAATTATGTTCCTTTTTACTCTTTATTACACCCATTTTTGGTTACGCAGACAAATCGTCATTTTCCTTATCAATTGTTACGCCTACTGTATTCGCTTCATTGTAATGTATGTACTATAAAAGTTACTTCTTGTCAATAAAGTATGTACTTCACTTCCTGAACCCCCGTGGTGATGGAACTTGGAGCATCCGATTATAATCGATCACTGGAATAAAGCCCATTCCGAAACTCTAATATCACGGATTCTGCCTCTCATTTTACTGAGCTATTTTATAATGTTTCCGTATCAAATTCAGTCCCGGTAAAGGAATTTTTATTTACCACACCAATAGTGAAAAACGAAAATGGCTGTAATTCACTATCAGGACATGCCACACACATCAAGGCATGTCCTACCTTTTACATACAATGTACTCTGCTCTGGGGCCTACCTTAGGGGTGTCTGATATGTAAAAAAGGGAAGGTTTAGGGACTGGTAAGTGGGTGCACTTACCAAGTCCACATGGCAGTACTAGACTGCACACAGGCTCTGCAATGGCAGACCAGAGACACACTTTACAGGCTGCTTCTGTGGGTGGCACAACCAGTGCTACAAGCCCACTTGCAGCATTTGATTTACAGGCCCTGGGCACACATGGTGCACTGTACTAGGGTCTGACAAGTAAATCAAATAGCCAATCATGAAGTCACTAATCCATAGCAACAATTTACAATAGAGAGCATATGCACTTTAGCACTGATCAGCAGTGGTAAAGTGCCCTGAGTCATAAAACAGCCAACAACAGGTCAGAAGAAATACAGCAGGAAGGCAAAAGGTTTCAGGGATGACCCTGCAAAAAGGGCCAAGTCAAACACTTTGCATCATATTTCCAGGTACAACGCTGCACGCTGCATTCTTTGCATCTCATTCCCAGGTACAATGCTGCACGCTGCAGTCTTTGCATCTCATTCCCAGGTACAATGCTGCACGCTGTAGTCTTTGCATCTCATTCCCAGGTACAATGCTGCACCCTGCAGTGTTTGCATCACATTCCCAGGTACAATCCTGCACCCTGCGTTCTTTGCTTTCCATTTCCAGGAACAATGCTGCACGCTGCAGTCTTCGCATCTCATTCCCAGGTACAATGTTTGTAGGAGAGTAGGGTCTGCTATCCTATGGTCACCCCAAATTTTTGCTTTTTGCTTCACTGGTTTTTGACATATTGAGGCTGTGGGCCTGCCAATCAGACCCCCAGCCTGCTGTTCTCTCTACTAAATTAAAACTATGCACCCTAGGTGCATAACCCATTGGAAGTGGATCACCCTGTCAGCCCCTGTACCAGTGTACACTAGGTACCCAGGGCATTGGTGTACCCAGGGCCTGCCAGGGGCTGAAGCATGTATTATGCCACCCCAGGCTTGGCCTAACAATTTGACACAACTGGCTGATCACTCAGCTGGGGTAAGTTGGTGTAATCACCTCTTACTTAGGTGTAGTATACCTATACCTAACCTTAAATGGGACACCTGGTAACCTATAAGTCACTCCTATGGCAGGCCTTAACAATCCTGAAGGCAGAGTGCTTGGTTCCATGTGAGATGGTGCTCTGGCATGAGCTGAGCCTGTCTGCAGTGGTCGGAACAACTTCCTTCTACTGTTTCCAGATATCGTCATACCATATACTCTTAAGTGCATTATGAACCTCGCGGTTAAATGCTATCTTTGGTTTGGCTTTATCAAAACATGTCGAGTAAGGTGTCATACGAATTGGAATACTAACCCCTCGCCAATTCTGGCGACGGGGTTAGCATTCCACCCTTCTAGAGGGACACGACATGTACAGTACCTGAAACCCGGGTAAAATCAGACATAGCCTCAGCTCCACAAAATGGAGGCTGCCACCACAGACACAAGTCTGCCCTCCTGCTGCTGGGAGTCCTTCCAGCTTGGAAGGTGTGGACAAAGGGTTTCCTGCCAGGGGAGGTGTGTGCACCACCCCAGACAGGATTTTGTGTATTGGTCAGGTAGGGCTTGAAAGAAACAAGACATGCCTGTGGCTCACAAGGAGCCTCGGTGCATATGCCAGTTCAAACCGGTCCTGGGGCACACCAGTCCCGGGCCTGGGGCGAGCTGGACAAAGGATTGGGGGTGTAACCACCCCCCTTCCTGGTCCCACCCATAGGGAGGGACCTAGCAGGTAGTCCGGCCCCTAGAATCCGCTTAAAGGTAGGAGCTGTGTCCTAAGACTTCAGACATCCTGGAATCAACTTGAAACTAAGAAGAAGACGGGAACTTCGACATTCTGCTGCACAGAAGACTGAAGGAAATCTCCCCTGTGGTCAGGGAGTGACCACCTTGCTAACGCAAGCACCATCCAGCGAATCAACGTCTGCTTTGCCGCTGCCTCCCGCCGGAGCCCGAGCCCAGAGACTGACAAGACCTGGACCTCCAGACCTCTCACCGCCCGATCCACAGTCCCTGAAAAGAGGAGACCCGTGGAGGTACCGAGACACGTGGAGCCAGCCATCTTGAAACGACCACGACAAGCTGACAAGTGCAACAACCGAGGCTCCCTCCAAGTTGTGCTTTGGGATCTGAGAAGCCCAACCCTCGAGCAGCATCTGCACCAAAGGTGAGCCCTCCAGCATCTCCACGATCTGCGTGGGGCCCTTCTGCATTTTGCCACTCGACGCGCCTAACCGGTTGCTGGCCCGCTGGCTAGTAGCCATCTTGGCGACGAACTTCACAAAATACACCACTGGTCTGGTTGCTCCAGACTGGCCCTTGCTCCCCTCCAAAGGAGCAGTCCTTCTGACCTTGCTGGTCAGAACCATCAGCTTATTTCATCTCCTACAACAATTGCTTTTGCCAAGGCTTGTTTGCTTCGATCAAGTCGCCGACACCGCCGACAGCGAGAGCCTGCGTGGGACAGCTCGTGAACCGACTCCTGGATGTCGTCGACCTCCAGGGACCACGTGGCTGCAGAGACAAGCTACACCTTTCTTCCTGTTTGCACCCGACATCGCCTGGTACCCACCTGGTGCCACGCTGGTCACTGGCTAGTGACTGTGAACACTGTCCCCTCTGCTTACAGGTCTTCAACATCTCCGATCCACTCTTGGATCCACTGCATCTCTCCCGAACCGACCGCCTGCAGCATCTTTATCTTCAGGCTCCACGGAACAGATAGAAGAAACCCGACGCACTTTGAGGCCTATGCACCCGCTTCCTGTGGGTGAGGTAAAGCTGGCACACCTGTGCCCAAGTGTAGTATTACATCTCTAGTGCCTGTGTTCCAAATCTTGAGTTCCTAGTCCATCCGGAAGATCCTCTTTGCAGTAACTTTGTACTTTTTACGCACCCATTGAAACCTATGGGAGCACGCGTGTGACTATTTGCTCTGCACACGCCACCCGTGGACCTCCTGGTCACTAACTGAAGTTAGCTCCTTGTAGGCCCAGCGATTCTAGAGGCCCTAGGCCTTTTCCCTTTTCTGTTCGTGGTACTTATACCACTATTTTAGTATATGGTTTGAGCGGCCACCAGGGCCTATCCATATAAAGTGCAACTTCTGTGTATTCTACTGTAATCTTGTTTGACGATTTGTGCTCCTGTGCTCATAAAGAGACTAGGGGTTACTTTGAGAAATAAATACATATATATTTTGAATATATATCTGTGTGGTGTCCTTTCATTGGTATAAAAGGGGGTTGCATTTGGTAAAACAGCTGGCTTAACACGCTTCACGAGTTTAGCCTCAAAGACTGCTTAGCCTACGCTACCACTAGGACAGCTAGTCCGAAAAGGTTGACTTACAACCACACCATAAGGGTTGCTTGGCATGGTACAAGGTGATCACTTTAACTAGTGAGCATCATATACCAGGCCAACTTCTCACATTGGTGAGCAGCGGTTGGATTTGAGCTTGCTGTGTTTTACCATTGTAATCTCTTGGTTACCAATTGAAAGATCACATAGGTACCTGTAGGTACATATAAAACAAGATTAGATATACATAAGTTCTACTGAACTTAGTTGTTGTAGAGCAAAGGCAGTAGCACACCCTGACTACAACTACTAGATAGGTTTAGTAGGTAAACCCAAGTGTAGGTAGATTGCAACACATCCACCCACACTTAAGAGCAATGGCTGGGGCAGAGGGGTCCACTGTACCCATCTCTGTTGAGAGTGACCCCCAGAGGGCACCATCCATCTTTGCTACCCTTAATCAGAATGAGCTCAGGCATTTGGCAACTCTTAGAGGCCTTAAACAGCCCAAGAACCCTACCTCTGCTGAGCTCAGAGAACTCTTACAAAATGATGAGAATCAGAGAGAGCTCAAGAAAGCTTCCCAGTTAGCCCCCCTAGGGACAGGAACAGGAGGCCCCCCTTCTGAAGATGCTACAGAGGTACCCAGTTCCAATAGTCACCCCTTAGATGGCAATAATACCACAGAGGATGAGAGTGATAAAGGTGCTGACACAGAAAGTAGTGATGATGAAGGGAGAACTAGCCCAGTGCCAAGTGTTATACTTGGCCCAGCTAAACTAAGGCTATTGGGGACTGACACTGGGTTTACCCCATTGGATCTCCCCAGTGGACTTAACACAGGGCTTGGGAGGCAAAGGAATCGCTCAGGTGACTCCAATGCTTCTCATGGCTCTAGAGGCTCTCAAGGTCACTCCAGGAAAAGGATGACCACCCCTCAGAGGAGGGAACATGAGGCCAGAATGCAGGAAGCCCAGCTGAGGATCAGGAAGCAGGAGCTAGAAGTAGCCCTGATGGAAGAGAAACTGAACAAGGCTAGGCAACCTAGAGAGAGTGGGTCTATACCCACTGGTGGCAGCATTGTCCCTAAGGACAAAGATAGGGTCTTTGATAATAGGAACCTGTCTAAGGTTGTGCCCCCCTACAAAAGTGGGGATGACATCCATAAATGGATAACTGCTCTTGAGAGAGCCTGCAAAGTACAGCAGGTTCCTGAAGACCAGTGGGCAGCAATCCTCTGGCTCTCCTTTGAAGGAAGAGGCAGAGACAGACTCCTCACTGTTAGAGAAGAGGATGTCAGAAATTACAGAGTCCTGAAGAGTGTTCTGGTAGATGGGTTAGGCTTAACCACTGAACAGTACAGGTTAATGTTCAGAGACACCCAAAAGACACAGACTCAGGACTGGTCTGAATATGTTGAATGTGCCACTAAGGCTTTGGAGGGTTGGTTGCTGGGAAGTAAGGTATCTGATTTTACAGGATTTTATAATTTGATAATGAGAGAACAGATTTTAAATAACTGTCAAAACCAGCAACTGCATCAACACTTGGTTGACTCTGATCTGACCTCTCCCCAAGAATTGGGAAAGAAGGCAGACAAATGGGTCAGAACCAGGGTTAAGCAAAAGAACCAGAACCAGGGCCAAGGGGGTGATCAGAAGAAAACAGACCAAAAGGGTGGAGATCAGAAACCTAAAGACCAGAAGTCTTCAACAGGGCCCCAAACTACTGCTAAGGAGGGTGGGTCCCAACAGTCCGAAAAGAAGAAAGAAGGTCAAAAGAAACCCTGGTGCAATCATTGCAAAAATACAACTCACTGGACTAGTGATTGCAAAAAGGGTGGAGCCCCCAACACTGTTGCCCCTAAGGCACCTGCTCCCAGTACTACTGTTAGCAGTGTTGGTCCCCAGACAAAGGGTGTAGTGGGAATCACTATGGGAACTGAAGGAGATTCTGACTTAGACAGAACCCTGACACAGGCAGTCTTGATCTGTGATGGGGACATTGATTTGTCCCTGACTGTGAGCCCCAGTAACCTGGGCAAGTACAGACAGACTCCTTTAATAAACGAAAAAGTGGCTCAGGCCTACAGGGACACATGTGCCAGTGTCACTATGGTGACACCAGGCTTTGTGGACCCTGGACAGTACATACCAGGTGAGAACTACCTGGTGACCAATGCCAGCAATGCCACTACTTCACATAGTGTGGCAGTTGTTAACTTCTCATGGGGAGGGGTAACTGGCCTCAAAAAAGTTGTGGTTAGTGCAGACCTCCCAGTAGAATGTTTGTTGGGCAATGACCTAGAGAGTTCTCTATGGTCAGAAGTGGAGTACAGGACTCATGCAGAGATGTTAGGTATATCGTCACATGTCCTTGCTGTGACCAGGTCACAGGCCAAAAAGTGCCTCACTGAACCTCAGGTCTTGGATCCTGGAACAATGGACCAAGCACCTACCAAGAAGAAGAACAGGAGGGTCAAGGCCGTGCCTTCCCCCCTGCCTCAGAGTGATGATCAGCCTTCCCAGGAAGCTGATCTAGAGGACCCTGAAGGAACTGTCCCTGAAGAGCTTGAACCTGATCAGGTTGAGTTTCTGGGGACAGGGGGACCTTCAAGGGCTGACTTGAGGCAGGCTCAGTTATCCTGTCCCTCTCTTGAACCCCTCAGACAGCTGGCTGCTGCTGAGGCTGCTGGGAATGCTCAAGGTACCCATAAAGTGTATTGGGATGAAGGGCCCCTTTATTCAGAGGCTAGAGACCCCAAGCATGGTGCTACCAGGAGGTTGGTTATACCTCTGCAATTTAGGGGCTTCCTTCTTACCTTGGCCCATGATATTCCTTTAGCAGGACACTTAGGCCAGAACAAGACTTGGGACAGGCTTGTCCCTCACTTTCACTGGCCTCATATGAATGAAGATACAAAGGAGTTTTGTCGCTCCTGTGTGACCTGCCAAGCCAGTGGCAAATCAGGTGGCACAACAAAGGCCCCCCTAATACCACTACCTGTGGTGGGGGTCCCCTTTGAAAGAGTGGGAATAGATATAGTGGGTCCCATGGATCCTCCCACTGCATCTGGGCACAGATTTATACTGGTGGTAGTGGATCATGTCACCAGGTATCCAGAGGCAATTCCCCTTAGGACCACTACAGCACCTGTTGTGGCCAGGGCCCTGCTGGGAGTATTCTCCAGAGTGGGGTTTCCTAAGGAGGTAGTATCTGACAGAGGTACCAACTTTATGTCAGGATACTTGACAGCTATGTGGAAGGAATGTGGTGTCAACTACAAGTTCACCACCCCTTATCACCCACAATGCAATGGGCTTGTTGAGAGATTCAACAAGACCCTAAAGGGTATGATCAAAGGATTACCTGAAAAGCTCAGGCGAAGATGGGACATCCTTCTACCCTGCCTTCTGTTTGCTTACAGAGAGGTCCCACAAAAAGGAGTTGGCTACAGCCCCTTTGAATTGTTGTTTGGGCACCCTGTAAGAGGCCCACTGTGTTTAGTGAAGGAAGGATGGGAGTTACCTCTCAAAAAGCCTAAGCAAGACATAGTGGACTATGTACTTGGTCTCCGCTCCAGGATGGCTGAGTATATGGAGAAGGCATCCAAAAACCTTGAGGCAAGCCAGGCCTTACAGAAAGCTTGGCATGACCAAAAGGCTGTCTTGGTTGAGTTTCAGCCAGGACAGAAGGTATGGGTGTTGGAGCCAGTGGCCCCAGCAGCACTCCAAGACAAATGGTCTGGGCCCCATACAATCCTGGAAAAGAAGGGAGAGGTCACCTACTTGGTAGACCTAGGAACTCCCAGGAGTCCCCACAGGGTACTCCATGTTAACAGGCTTAAAGCATATGTTGACAGGGCAGACATGGGCTTGCTCATGGCTACAGATGAGGGACAGGAGGAAGAGAGTGACCCTCTCCCAGACCTGTTGTCTCAGAACCCTGAAGATGGCTCAGTTGAAGGAGTGACCCTTGGAGGCAACCTCACTGCCCATCAGCAGACTGAATGTAGACAGGTTCTACAATCATTTTCACATATGTTTTCCTTGATACCTAGTCAAACTGACTGGTGTACCCATGTGGTGGACACTGGTGACAGTCTGCCAGTAAAGAACAAGCTTTACAGACAACCTGACCACGTCAGGGACTGTATAAAGGCTGAGGTACATAAAATGCTGGAATTAGGTGTCATTGAACCCTCAGAGAGCCCCTGGGCTAGCCCAGTGGTTCTGGTCCCTAAACCTCACACCAAAGATGGCAAGAGAGAAATGAGGTTCTGTGTGGACTACAGGGGTCTCAATGCTGTCACCAGGACAGATGCACACCCTATTCCAAGGGCAGATGAGCTCATAGACAAACTAGCTTCTGCAAAGTTTTTGAGCACATTTGACTTAACAGCTGGCTATTGGCAAATCAGATTAGCTGAGGAGTCTAAGGCCAAAACAGCATTCTCAACCCCAGGTGGGCACTACCAGTTTGTGGTGATGCCCTTTGGTCTGAAGAATGCACCTGCCACCTTCCAAAGGCTGGTGAACCAAGTCCTTACTGGGTTGGATGACTTTTGCGCAGCATATCTGGATGACATTGCTGTCTTTAGCTCCACCTGGGAGGATCACCTGATCCACCTGAAGAAGGCTCTTGAGGCTCTGCAAAGGGCAGGCCTCACTATCAAGGCTACTAAGTGCCAGATAGGGCAGAGTAAGGTTGTATATTTGGGCCACCTTGTAGGTGGAGGCCAAGTTCAACCACTGGAGAGTAAGATACAATCCATCAAGGACTGGTCTCCTCCAACCACCCAGACTCAAGTTCGAGCTTTCTTGGGCTTGACTGGGTACTACAGGAAGTTTGTTAAGAACTATGGGTCCATTGTGACTCCTCTTAATGATCTGACATCCAAGAAGGTGCCCAAAAAGGTTCAGTGGACAGTAAGCTGTCAAAAGGCATTTGATGACCTGAAGGAGGCCATGTGCTCTGCACCTATCCTGAAAAGTCCTGACTACTCCAAAGAGTTTATTGTCCAAACAGATGCTTCTGAGTTGGGTGTGGGAGCTGTGCTGTCACAACTTAATGTAGATGGTCAAGACCAACCCATTGCTTTTATTAGCAGAAGGTTGACCCCCAGAGAGAAGAATTGGTCAGCTATTGAGAGGGAGGCCTTTGCTGTGGTGTGGGCCCTGAAGAAGCTGAGGCCATACTTGTTTGGCACTCACTTCAAGATTCAGACCGACCATAAGCCCCTCTTGTGGCTAAATCAGATGAAGGGTGAAAACCCCAAACTGCTTAGGTGGTCCATTTCCCTACAGGGGATGGACTTTACAGTGGAGCACCGGCCAGGTACTGACCATGGGAATGCAGATGGTCTCTCCAGGTACTTCCACTTAGGACATGAAGACGAGGCTGGTCAAGGCTAGTTTAATGTCCCAGCGTTTGGGGGGGGGGGGTTGTGTAGGAGAGTAGGGTCTGCTATCCTATGGTCACCCCAAATTTTTGCTTTTTGCTTCACTGGTTTTTGACATATTGAGGCTGTGGGCCTGCCAATCAGACCCCCAGCCTGCTGTTCTCTCTACTAAATTAAAACTATGCACCCTAGGTGCATAACCCATTGGAAGTGGATCACCCTGTCAGCCCCTGTACCAGTGTACACTAGGTACCCAGGGCATTGGTGTACCCAGGGCCTGCCAGGGGCTGAAGCATGTATTATGCCACCCCAGGCTTGGCCTAACAATTTGACACAACTGGCTGATCACTCAGCTGGGGTAAGTTGGTGTAATCACCTCTTACTTAGGTGTAGTATACCTATACCTAACCTTAAATGGGACACCTGGTAACCTATAAGTCACTCCTATGGCAGGCCTTAACAATCCTGAAGGCAGAGTGCTTGGTTCCATGTGAGATGGTGCTCTGGCATGAGCTGAGCCTGTCTGCAGTGGTCGGAACAACTTCCTTCTACTGTTTCCAGATATCGTCATACCATATACTCTTAAGTGCATTATGAACCTCGCGGTTAAATGCTATCTTTGGTTTGGCTTTATCAAAACATGTCGAGTAAGGTGTCATACGAATTGGAATACTAACCCCTCGCCAATTCTGGCGACGGGGTTAGCATTCCACCCTTCTAGAGGGACACGACATGTACAGTACCTGAAACCCGGGTAAAATCAGACATAGCCTCAGCTCCACAAAATGGAGGCTGCCACCACAGACACAAGTCTGCCCTCCTGCTGCTGGGAGTCCTTCCAGCTTGGGAGGTGTGGACAAAGGGTTTCCTGCCAGGGGAGGTGCGTGCACCACCCCAGACAGGATTTTGTGTATTGGTCAGGTAGGGCTTGAAAGAAACCAGACATGCCTGTGGCTCACAAGGAGCCTCGGTGCATATGCCAGTTCAAACCGGTCCTGGGGCACACCAGTCCCGGGCCTGGGGCGAGCTGGACAAAGGATTGGGGGTGTAACCACCCCCCTTCCTGGTCCCACCCATAGGGAGGGACCTAGCAGGTAGTCCGGCCCCTAGAATCCGCTTAAAGGTAGGAGCTGTGTCCTAAGACTTCAGACATCCTGGAATCAACTTGAAACTAAGAAGAAGACGGGAACTTCGACATTCTGCTGCACAGAAGACTGAAGGAAATCTCCCCTGTGGTCAGGGAGTGACCACCTTGCTAACGCAAGCACCATCCAGCGAATCAACGTCTGCTTTGCCGCCGCCTCCCGCCGGAGCCCGAGCCCAGAGACTGACAAGACCTGGACCTCCAGACCTCTCACCGCCCGATCCACAGTCCCTGAAAAGAGGAGACCCGTGGAGGTACCGAGACACGTGGAGCCAGCCATCTTGAAACGACCACGACAAGCTGACAAGTGCAACAACCGAGGCTCCCACCAAGTTGTGCTTTGGGATCTGAGAAGCCCAACCCTCGAGCAGCATCTGCACCAAAGGTGAGCCCTCCAGCATCTCCACGATCTGCGTGGGGCCCTTCTGCATTTTGCCACTCGACGCGCCTAACCGGTTGCTGGCCCGCTGGCTAGTAGCCATCTTGGCGACGAACTTCACAAAATACACCGCTGGTCTGGTTGCTCCAGACTGGCCCTTGCTCCCCTCCACAGGAGCAGTCCTTCTGACCTTGCTGGTCAGAACCATCAGCTTATTTCATCTCCTACAACAATTGCTTTTGCCAAGGCTTGTTTGCTTCGATCAAGTCGCCGACACCGCCGACAGCGAGAGCCTGCGTGGGACAGCTCGTGAACCGACTCCTGGACGTCGTTGACCTCCAGGGACCACGTGGCTGCAGAGACAAGCTACACCTTTCTTCCTGTTTGCACCCGACATCGCCTGGTACCCACCTGGTGCCACGCTGGTCACTGGCTAGTGACTGTGAACACTGTCCCCTCTGCTTACAGGTCTTCAACATCTCCGATCCACTCTTGGATCCACTGCATCTCTCCCGAACCGGCCGCCTGCAGCATCTTTATCTTCAGGCTCCACGGAACAGATAGAAGAAACCCGACGCACTTCGAGGCCTATGCACCCGCTTCCTGTGGGTGAGGTAAAGCTGGCACACCTGTGCCCAAGTGTAGTATTTCATCTCTAGTGCCTGTGTTCCAAATCTTGAGTTCCTAGTCCATCCGGAAGATCCTCTTTGCAGTAACTTTGTACTTTTTACGCACCCATTGAAACCTATGGGAGCACGCGTGTGACTATTTGCTCTGCACACGCCACCCGTGGACCTCCTGGTCACTAACTGAAGTTAGCTCCTTGTAGGCCCAGCGATTCTAGAGGCCCTAGGCCTTTTCCCTTTTCTGTTCGTGGTACTTATACCACTATTTTAGTATATGGTTTGAGCGGCCACCAGGGCCTATCCATATAAAGTGCAACTTCTGTGTATTCTACTGTAATCTTGTTTGACGATTTGTGCTCCTGTGCTCATAAAGAGACTAGGGGTTACATTGAGAAATAAATACATATATATTTTGAATATATATCTGTGTGGTGTCCTTTCATTGGTATAAAAGGGGGTTGCATTTGGTAAAACAGCTGGCTTAACACGCTTCACGAGTTTAGCCTCAAAGACTGCTTAGCCTACGCTACCACTAGGGCAGCTAGTCCGAAAAGGTTGACTTACAACCACACCATAAGGGTTGCTTGGCATGGTACAAGGTGATCACTTTAACTAGTGAGCATCATATACCAGGCCAACTTCTCACAATGTTGCACGCTGCAGTCTTCGCATCTCATTCCCAGGTACAATGCTGCACGCTGCAGTCTTCGCATCTCATTCCCAGGTACAGCGCTGCAAGCTGCAGTCTTTGCGTCTTATTCCCAGGTACAATGCTGCACGCTGCAGGCTTTTTAACCCAATCCCAAGTAACATGCTGCACGCTGCAGTCTTTGCATCTCATTTCCAGGTACAATGCTGCAGGCTTTGCATCTCAATCCCAGGTACAATGCTGAAGGCTTTGCATCTCAATCCCAGGTACAATGCTGAAGGCTTTGCATCTCAATCTCGGGTACAATGCTGCAAGCTTTGTATCTCATTCACAGGTACAATGCTGCAAGCTGCAGGCTGTGCATCTCAATCTCAGGTACAATGCTGCACGCTGCAGTCTTTGCATCTCAATCCCAGGTACAATGCTGCAGGCTTTGCATCTCAATCCCAGGTACAATGCTGCAGTCTTTGCATCTCAATCCCAGGTACAATGCTGCAGGCTTTGCATCTCAATCCCAGGTACAATGCTACACGCTGCAGGCTTTTTATCCCAATCCCAAGTAACATGCTGCACGCTGCAGTCTTTGCATCTCAATCCCAGGTACAATGCTGCAGGCTTTGCATCTCAATCCCAGGTACAATGCTGCAGGCTTTGTATCTCATTCCCAGGTACAACGCTGCAAGCTGCAGGCTGTGCATCTCAATCTCAGATACAATGCTGCATGCTGCAGGCTTTGCATCTCAATCCCAGGTACAATGCTGAAGGCTTTGCATCTCAATCCCAGGTACAATGCTGAAGGCTTTGCATCTCAATCTCAGGCACAATGCTGCAGGCTTTGTATCTCATTCCGAGGTACAATGCTGCACGCTGCAGGCTTTGTATCTCATTCCGAGGTACAATGCTGCACGCTGCAGGCTTTGCATCTCAATCCCAGGTACAATGCTGCAGTCTTTGCATCTCAATCCCAGGTACAATGCTGCAGTCTTTGCATCTCAATCCCAGGTACAATGCTGCGCCCTGCATTCTTTGCATCGCATTCCCAGGTACAATCCTGCATGCTGCAGGCTTTGCATCTCATTCCGGGGTACAATGCTGCACACGGCAGGCTTTGCATCTCATTCCGAGGTACAATGCTGCACCCTGCAGGCTTTGCATCTCATTCCCAGGTGCAATCCTGCACGCTGCAGTCTTTGCATCTCAATCTCAGGTACAATGCTGCTGTTTTTACGTCTCAATCCCAGGTACAATGCTGCTGTCTTTACGTCTCAATCCCAGGTACAATCCTGCAGGCTTTGCATCTCATTCCCAGATACAATGCTGCAGGCTTTGCATCTCATTCCCAGGTACAATGCTGCAGTCTTTGCATCTCATTCCCAGGTACAATGCTGCACCCTGCAGGATTTGCGTCTCATTCCCAGGTACAATGCTGCACGCTGCAGTCTTTGCATCTCACTCCCGGTACAATGCTGCATGCTGCAGTCTTTGCATATCATTCCCAGGTACAATGCTGCAGGCTTTGCATCTCATTCCCAGGTACAATGCTGCACGCTGCAGGCTTTGCATCTCATTCCCAGGTACAATGCTGCATGCTGAAGGCTTTGCGTCTCATTCCCAGGTACAATGCTGCCCGCTGCAGTCTTCACATCTCATTCCCAGGTACAATGCTGCAGGCTTTGCATCTCATTCCCAGGTACAATGCTGCACCCTGCAGGCTTTGCATCTCATTCCCAGGTACAATGCTGCACGCTGCAGTCTTTGCATCTCATTCCCAGGTACAATGCTGCACGCTGCAGTCTTTGCATCTCACTCCCGGTACAATGCTGCATGCTGCAGTCTTTGCATCTCATTCCCAGGTACAATGCTGCACGCTGCAGGATTTGCGTCTCATTCCCAGGTACAATGCTGCACGCTGCAGTCTTTGCATCTCACTCCCGGTACAATGCTGCATGCTGCAGTCTTTGCATCTCATTCCCAGGTACAATGCTGCATGCTGAAGGCTTTGCATCTCATTCCCAGGTACAATGCTGCCGGCTTTGCATCTCATTCCCAGGTACAATACTGCACCCTGCAGGCTTTGCATCTCATTCCCAGGTACAACCCTGCACGCTGCTGTCTTTGCATCTCATTCCCAGGTACAATGCTGCACGCTGCAGGCTTTGCATCTCATTCCCAGGTACAATGCTGCACGCTGCAGGCTTTGCATCTCATTCCCAGGTACAATGCTGCAGGCTTTGCATCTCATTCCCAGGTACAATGCTGCACCCTGCAGGCTTTGCATCTCATTCCCAGGTACAACCCTGCACGCTGCTGTCTTTGCATCTCATTCCCAGGTACAACCCTGCACGCTGCAGTCTTTGCATCTCATTCCCAGGTACAATGCTGCACCCTGCAGGCTTTGCATCTCATTCCCAGGTACAATGCTGCACGCTGCAGTCTTTGCATCTCATTCCCAGGTACAATGCTGCACGCTGCAGTCTTTGCATCTCATTCCCAGGTACAATGCTGCATGCTGAAGGCTTTGCATCTCATTCCCAGGTACAATGCTGCACGCTGCAGTCTTTGCATCTCATTCCCAGGTACAATGCTGCACGCTGCAGTCTTTGCATCTCATTCCCAGGTACAATGCTGCACCCTGCAGGCTTTGCATCTCATTCCCAGGTACAATGCTGCATGCTGAAGGCTTTGCATCTCATTCCCAGGTACAATGCTGCACGCTGCAGTCTTTGCATCTCATTCCCAGGTACAATGCTGCACGCTGCAGTCTTTGCATCTCACTCCCGGTACAATGCTGCATGCTGCAGTCTTTGCATCTCATTCCCAGGTACAATGCTGCACGCTGCAGGATTTGCGTCTCATTCCCAGGTACAATGCTGCACGCTGCAGTCTTTGCATCTCACTCCCGGTACAATGCTGCATGCTGCAGTCTTTGCATCTCATTCCCAGGTACAATGCTGCATGCTGAAGGCTTTGCATCTCATTCCCAGGTACAATGCTGCCGGCTTTGCATCTCATTCCCAGGTATAATGCTGCACCCTGCAGGCTTTGCATCTCATTCCCAGGTACAACCCTGCACGCTGCTGTCTTTGCATCTCATTCCCAGGTACAATGCTGCACGCTGCAGGCTTTGCATCTCATTCCCAGGTACAATGCTGCACGCTGCAGGCTTTGCATCTCATTCCCAGGTACAATGCTGCACCCTGCAGGCTTTGCATCTCATTCCCAGGTACAACCCTGCACGCTGCTGTCTTTGCATCTCATTCCCAGGTACAACCCTGCACGCTGCAGTCTTTGCATCTCATTCCCAGGTACAATGCTGCATGCTGAAGGCTCTGCATCTCATTCCCAGGTACAATGCTGCATGCTGAAGGCTTTGCATCTCATTCCCAGGTACAATGCTGCACGCTGAAGGCTTTGCATCTCATTCCCAGGTACAATGCTGCATGCTGAAGGCTTTGCATCTCATTCCCAGGTACAACCCTGCACGCTGCAGTCTTTGCATCTCATTCCCAGGTACAATGCTGCACGCTGCAGTCTTTGCATCTCACTCCCGGTACAATGCTGCATGCTGAAGGCTTTGCATCTCATTCCCAGGTACAACCCTGCACGCTGCAGTCTTTGCATCTCATTCCCAGGTACAATGCTGCACGCTGCAGTCTTTGCATCTCACTCCCGGTACAATGCTGCATGCTGCAGGCTTTGCATCTCATTCCCAGGTACAATGCTGAAGGCTTTGCATCTCAATCCCAGGTACAATGCTGCAGTCTTTGCATCTCAATCCCAGGTACAATGCTGAAGGCTTTGCATCTCATTCCCAGGTACAATGCTGAAGGCTTTGCATCTCAATCCCAGGTACAATGCTGCAGTCTTTGCTTCTCATTCCCAGGTACAATGCTGCACGCTGCAGGCTTTGCATCTCATTCCCAGGTACAATGCTGCACGCTGCAGTCTTTGCAGTCTTTGCATCTCAATCCCAGGTACAATGCTGAAGGCTTTGCATCTCATTCCCAGGTACAATGCTGCACAGATCTCAGTCAATGGTGGCAAAATTGGTTCATTTTTGCAGAAATCAATTCTTATTATTAAAGAGAACTCCCAACCATGGTGTTACTTTTTAAATTCTAAGTTTGTGTTTCTCCAGACCAAGCACTTTTAAACTATACTGCCTGCCAGTGTAGATGACATGTCACTCCTACTCCTTGTTGTGCTTTGTCTTATAGGATTTCCTATACACTGATTTATGATTGATTGTATCTGTGTAATATGTGTGTGATGTAAAGTGCTTTGACACCCTACACTGGTATGAGTGGCGCTGTAATAAATTAAATGCATCTGAGTGAGAGTGGCTATGGAGACTTGAGGAGCACTGTTAAATGGTGGTAGTGAGGGAATCCGCAGCGCAGGTGGTCAGTGGGGGACACCAACAACCATTGTTGCACTGGGCGCCACCAGCGCTAAAGCCAACCCTGCACAGAGGCTTCTGAGTATGTAAAACAGTGCTCCTGTGATACTATTTTCCGTACTCATAAATACTGTTGTGAATCAGCCCCAATGTTTCATATTTGGAAAGACCGGGGGGAGGGCGCACTGACATGCTTCCCTAAGATAGTGGGTGTCTTGACATGACTATCTCAGCATAGAACTCGGAGGATGAGACAGTTGTGATAGGCAGCAAGAGACAATAAGAGACAGTCTAAACATCAGTTTAAAATGTGATAAAAAAGAAAAGCGTACATGACAAAGAATAAATGTGATAAAGTGAAGAGGAAATGTAAAAAGTGGGTTAGTAAATGGGTGAGAGTGAGGAGAAGTCAAGGATGAGACGTTTAAATATGGAAACAAGAAAACAATGGGAATGTGGATAGTCGGCGAGATACAGCAAAGTTTGGGGCTAATATGCAAGCCCTGTGGACCATCAGAACATCACTTTTAATGACGTTCCCGCGGGGCACGCTGCTTACCCATATCTACGAGGCCATGTAATGCCAACCTGCTTGGCTTTTCATGGGCTCGTAGATATGGTGTGAGGCAACGCAGCGCAAGCCGCTGCCTTGCCACACATTGAGATAGGAAGGCATGCCATGGCTGTTGCTCTGGGCGTTCCCATGTAACACCCATGGCATGTGACACATTCCCAGATTTACAACAAGCTGTAAACCTGGGAATGGGTAAAGGTCATACTCCTCCACAGGGGAGGTGTAAGGGTTGTTTTTATGATGAAAGGTGTCCCTTCCCCCACAAAAACAGCCTGATTTAAACACAGACACCCTTGCAGCTTGGTGCAAGGGTGCCTGCATTAGCCTAAGACAGTTATTTGAGCACCAGCGCAGTGACAGAGGACAGGAATGAGCTGTATCTCACGTATCAGTGAATTCCTGCCCTTTTCTATTGATGTATCGATGCGTTGGTTTCCTTGCGTCTGGGTCAAATGTCCCTGCAACACCATGGATGTGCTGTATTTACAATACAGGGCTCCATGATGCAAGCATTAACAGATGGGTCAGAAATTCTGATGCATTTCTTGACGCAAAAGTGGCACATTGCTGGAGCTCCGTCATAAGACTGACGCAACTCCAGCAATGCGTCAGAACACAGAGGCGAGTCCCATTGCAAAGCCCTGCGTCAATCCTTACGCCTGGTCTGAGCAGTCGTAGGGATTTTGATGCAGTGAAATCATAAAGTGACGCAGTGAAATGTACATTTTACTGCGCCACATCTACGTGGCTTTTTGCGTGGGAACGCCTACCCTGCATACATTATACCTGACGGAGGTGTAATGTGACACAGGGCTCTACAAACGGACTCATTAGAACCCATGCATCTGCTTGTAGATATGGCGCAGTACGGCACACCGATTGCACTGCCGCTGCGTCAAAAAAAGTGACAAAGCAGTGGCGTGAGAGGCTTGTAAATGAGGTCCAATGAGTCCATCGTTATCGAACAAGGGGCAAATCTGTGGTATTGTTATCGATCTTCTAAAGGAAAAGAGGTAAAATTAGAAAAATAATAAATCTGCAGAAACTATTGTGAAAATGTGAAAAGGAAGCAATTTCGGGTCTCAGTTCACGGTTTTGCGCTCGTGATGTCAGTGTGCTTGTGAACCTCACGCGGATCCCTCAGACCTCCCTGTTCCATGCTGCCTTGCTCTGTTCACTCTTACATGATTGCCCAGAACCATCTTTTGTGTCAGGAGTGGGCAAAGTTGTTCAGCGTTTCTATGTTTCACTTAACACAATCTGGCACACTCCGTGTTTAAGTTTGCCTTCGCTTCGCCTTCACAAAGCTTTTGTGCGTTACACGATAATTATCGTCACTTAGCACGATAGTGTTCCTTCTAATCAAGCCCAGCTGCGATGGGAAGGCTTTTAGACTTGTCCTCTGAAAGTTTATCTTCTTCGATATGTCATCATCGCACACATGTGAGTAAGTGTGCAAACCCTCTCAACTTTGCGAAGTTGCAGCTTTTTTCCTACAACTTTGTGGCGATTCTAAGAATGCCGCTGCCCGCGTCCCAAGCAGTGGGACATCAGCAGGGCAGCACTCTAGTGGCCGCCCGTCGGAGCCTTCCCCCCTGCTGCCTCGCGCGCGAGGCTACGCCCACAAGGGTGATGACCCCCCAATAGTGTGGAGCTGGAGGCGGGCCGTTGGGGTCGGGGGGCGAGGCTTGCCCCCTCTACTTAGGAGGCCCTCTCGCCCAGTTCCTCCTCTGTTCCCTGCGCGCCGCTCCAGCCTGGACACGCGTTATTCGTCACCACGCCGCCGTTTTGAGTGTCTTGGGCGTTCTGGTCGTCCTGTCTGGCGTCGGGTTGTGCCTTCGTGTTAGTCCGGTGAGTGTTAATTGTCCCCTGTCCCCGAGCCTCACTGGCCTGGATGTTGCTGGGTTGCCTGGTGGGGCTCGGGAGGTGGGCAGAGGGGAGCGAGACTTATGCTGTGTAGGTGCAAGGCCGGGGGAGGGGTCTTTGTTGTGCAAGGTTTACATGCCGTTGGTCTCCAGTGCCGCAGCAGGAGTCGTAGCTCAGGTCTGGCGTGGGTCACACGTTGTGTCCGTGGTCTGCCGTTGTTTTCATTCTTTGGCGCGGCTTTGAGGGGGATATATTGTGTGCCTAGCAGGCCCCGAGAGTAGTAGGGCATGGTGTGGGTGGTAGATGGCAGGGGCATGGGAACGGTTCCAGGCCTCGCTTTCTCCGAATTTATTTTAAATGCTCTCGCCCGCCCCCCCCCCAGAGAGTAGCCCTCTTTCTGTCCCGTCGTCGCCGAGGCCTAGAATGACGCCGAATGCAAGGGCCTCTCGGCGACCCTGCCTGTTGAACTCGTAGTGGGAGACAACGCTGCCATCGGCATGGTAGATGAAGAGGTCAGTTCGCACCCCCCCCATGACATTTGACTGCGGAGGTGAGCGGTCGCTGCAAGAGGGGTGGGGGCCAGAGAAGTGGTACGGGTGCCGGGAGAGGTCCCGAAAGAGGCAGTCGTGGTGGCCTCACAAGAGCGGGCGCGCAGGCCCTCGTGTAAGGTAGATCCTCCCCAGGGCATCCGGTGTTTGTCTAGCGCTCCAATCCCCCTGGTTCAGGTTCGCGCTACATGTACTTGGTATCCCCCCGCCCCGTGGGAGTGCATGCCTCGGTCCGGGTCTAGGGGGGGCATCTCCCCTGGGCCTCCCATATTTGGCGTGGCCTGGTTGGCTTTAGTGGCCTATGCCACATGGTTCGAGCAAGGGTGCGTGTGGGCCTGGCTCCCCGGGAGGCGAGTTTGGGGCTGGCGGTTGCAGCGCCGCCCCGACTGCGGAACATAGCTGAGCATGGCTAGGTGCTTTATGGCGGGCGGGTAGATTTCCACGGAGCCTCACCGGGGTGGGATGCGCTGGGGCATCGCATGGAGCTACACTACTGTTCTAAATTCGATGGTTGGGCAATTGGCTCCGGGAACAGCATTCTATCCCCCCGTGCCTACGGAAAAGATTCTGCCCCGATTGGGTCCGTGTGCCACGCAATAGACTGTGGCTACGTGATGCTTTTGAAGCCGCAAGTCTAGTGGTTGTAGTTTCTCTTCTGGCGTGGGGGGGAGTTTCGCTTGGCCAGGAAGGGACCGATGTGCATAGCCGCCGTGGGTTTCCGGTTGCGCAGTTGCAGATTTTCGGAATTCATGGCGGTTTCGTGTGCTAGCTCAGTCTCGCAGGGAAAATGTTTAATAATACTGATGTTATTCTTATGATTGGTTCTTCGCTTCACATGATTTGTAATCAGATTTTACTTGATGACTATAAGTTTTGGAGTTCAGTGTGTCTCTCTTGTGCTTCACGAAGTTGCTTATATCATCTTTAAGAATATGGCAGCCATTTCATAATGTTCATTGTGTATATATTTGGACGTTATACC
Organism: Triturus cristatus; assembly: GCF_964204655.1. Lineage (NCBI taxonomy): Eukaryota > Metazoa > Chordata > Amphibia > Caudata > Salamandridae > Triturus > Triturus cristatus. The sequence continues at coordinate 49,356,393 of NC_140589.1, forward strand.
ACATTTGAATTATATACGTGAAATAACAGGAAACGATTGCAACTGAAACAAAATCGTTATGTTGTGCTTTAATGTGTTTTTGGCTTAGCCTAAACTAGGCCTCAGCTATGCCTCGTTCCATCTTTAAAAATGTGGCAGCCATTTCATAATGTTCATTGTGTTTATATTTCTCGCTTGGCCAGCACGCAGCAAAAATGTGCATTGTTTGTTAATGGTATACTGTTGAGGAAAAACTACAGAGGAAGCCTGTTTGCACTTTCATGGCTCTTCCTGCTCTTTCGCTTCGCCCCTTACAATTGTGGTTGTTTTGTAAGCGATTGCCAGCGGTGTGTGATGTTGTCACGGGCCGATGTGAATCTCTGGGTTACTAGCGTTGGTGCGTCCCAGGGCGGTTCGGCGGAGTCGCGCTCTATACATGGTGGTCGGGCCCGTGTATGAATCGGGGAGGGGGATGTGGAGCTCTGGCTAGCCTGCCGACTGTGGGGCTGGGTGCCGGAGTTCGAGTCTCGGGGTCGCTTCCGCTTCTTTTGATTCTGTGCTCATGAGAGGCGCTCCGCTGCCTTCGGGTCGAGTTCGCGCTGTATGGGTGCGCAGCGGTTTCGGTCATTGTGCGCCGATGATGCCTGCTTTCGCCGTGGGCCACTGTGCTTCAGGGTGGCTAGTGCGGAGAGTGGTGTGCCGGCTGCAGAGAACGTGTGCAGAACGGATTGCAGAGTGCGTATGATTTAAATAGGTCAGCCGGTTCGTAGGTTCAAAAGAGGCATCCTTTGTTCCTTGCAGGATATATCTGACAGCCCTGATAGTCAACAGTGCGCTCGAACGCTCATCCTAGCGCTGGGAGTGGGAAAGAGTCTCGGGAATGACGCTGAGCATCCTGTGATCCTGCAAATCACCCTATCTGCCCCTGCCTAACACGGGCTGGCATTTGCAAGGCAATAGGTCTCGCTTTTCCCCGGAGCCGGCGGCGAATCGGCGCCTGGTGGCCCTGACGGGTGATTGTTCGCGCTTTACAGGTGTGGTTTCGTGTTTGTGCGTGGCGCCGCTACACGAGGGCAGTTTGTCTCGTTTGTTGTGCCCAGTTGTCTGCACACTGTCTCGCCGGCAGCCCCGTGGCCATAAGCCGTTGGGGGGGGGGGCCTCACAGTCGGTGCTTAGGGCCAAAAAATGAAAGGTGGCTGAACTGCCCGCATTCACAGAACAAGGAACCTGGGCCCTACGTGCAGCAACGGATATGTATGCCCCTGGTCCCATCTATGCACGAAGTTATCCCCCATGGAAATAATAGACGTTTTAGTGTTCTGGCAGCCTTGATAGGTGCAGAAGGTAGACCATCCAGGAGGGAACTTTGAAATATGGGAATCTGGATTGCAGCGATCCTCTAGCCCCAAACCTTGGTGGCCACACAGCGGAGGCCCAGCCTACTTAGAACTCCATTCTCCGGTCTAGACTCTGGGCGTGCGGCCTAACAGCCTATCTGCATTGGGTAAGCCCAGCACATTGCTAGTGAGTTGAAGCCTACTAAGGCAGGTGTCTTGGAAATACTTGCAATTAGGCACTCGTATCATGAAACTTCCTACATTGATAAATAGGAGTGGTTAAATTGTAAGGCATTGACCTTCATGTAAACCGATTACTATGTTTAGAATAAATAAAATCACACATAAAGACCAAAGTACCAGTCTGACCCTAACAATAATACAAACATAAGCAACAATGGCACAGCCGATATGCCTGGTGAGCATTCAGTTTGTATCCTAACTACAACACGTAAACGGCAGAGAAAATAAAGCAATAACGATTGGTCACTCTAGTTGATGCATCTATGGGGAAAACAAGAGTGTGAGGATATATTGTACTTTGGAGATGTTAAGCAGTCCCTGATACTTTCAATGAAAGCATTCACTTGGAGGTGGAATAATCCACCGAGCAGCCAGTAACATGATGTGAGTAACGCTGCTCTGGGGAACCAACATTTTATCCCATTTCGAATTTCAAAGCATTTGTAGCTATAATGTCATAAGAAAAATGCCCTGTCAAGCCAGATATCAAAAGGGTAAGAACCAGGGGAGGTCAATGAACATATTGGCCTTGAGCATATAGCATAATCAATCCACCCGTCCACCCGTATTTATTCGTAATTCCTTCCGTGTGAACCCCTCAACATATATTTTCTCGTGTTTGGGAATGGGGGACATATTTACTTTCTAAATTTCAAACTGTCACAACTGCTACAACAAATGCCGCTTCTCAAATAAGTTCACTTACTCTAGATGTGTTTTAAACACAAGTGGCGCTAGGAAAACCCATAGTATCTAATCACATATAAGCGTGTTTTCATTACGTAGGAAATGCAATCAAACACCTCTGGTGTGATGCCTCAAGACAACTGTAGATTTGCATAAGAAGAGAGAAGTCTCAGCGCCTTATCAATATGCAGGGATTCTGGGAAAATCACTTAATCTCCCCGTGCCTAATAAGAAAAGAGTGTGTCCCTGGTGTAGCGTTAGTTGGTGCGCAGGTAAAGCGCGCAAACACTCGATACCTTGCTGGTCGTGCAGCACTACCGTACACTTAAAAATTTAACTTGAAGGCTGTTTCATTCCTGAAAGCCGTGAACCAGATGCCACCATCACTATTCACACTATCGCCCCCAAGCTTTCCTTCGATTCCTGGCTTCATGTTGAACATGCATGTCTTTGATATTTCTAACGTACCCCTGGCCAGCCACTCGCGATTTTATTAAGGAAGTAGGCCTGGCTGATGGTGAATAAGATAGTCACATGAGATCAGATGTTGGTTAAATGTTTGGTTTCGGAATACGGATTTATTATTGTGAGTTCCACGCTTAGGTCAAGAGATGCTGCTGCCTTTCATCTTTAGCCTTGCTATTCGGAAACAGCTGGTGTAATGTTCAGCCTAGTCTATACAGGACAGTCAGCAGCCTGAGCTGTTTTAAGACAAGCGGAGGGTCTGGGTTGGAGTCATGCAAACCATCCGTAAAGTCATTCTCACGAAGTGACGAACCTTGTGTGTCCCGAGTGGGGCAACAGGACAAGGGAGGGGATGTATATATATGTGTATATATATATATAAATATATATATATGTGTTATCATGGTAGCAGGAATACAAATGACAAAGGTATTTAGTAAGCACGGGGGGCGTTCCGAGCTCTAAAAGGATAGTTGAGACAGCCAAGTTAAATTCAGTTCGAGGCTTCATTTGGTGGGGCAATTCCAGGCGTAAGCATTAAGCCAGACAGCCCTAGGACTTAGGCAGGCGTACGATGAGCTATGATTTGTTCAGACTGAGGGAGAGCATATCGACCACAAATAATTGTGGAACAATAAAAAAAAAAAAAAAAAAAACCTTTACAAGGTAATGCTGTAGATTTCCGGTAGAATGCTGGATGGATAAGCTTCAGGGATAAGGCCATGACCTTTCTGGAAGGGGCATTCTTCTTCGACCTGTGTCGAACTGGGAAAGGAAGGAAGGAGGGCTGGATAACTCTTTATTCTACCTGCGGTGGCACGTCTTGCCAGGAGTGATTGGCAAAGGTTTTGCCTTCAGCCAGCCTAGGTTAACACCCATCCCTCCAAGCTAATTGTTCATGGTGGTATTGGGCCGCATTTACACAGCGCAGTATTTGGCCCCTGGGGTTGTCAGTGTCGTGAATTACTAAAATTCCCTGAACTGAAGGTGTGGCCGGGTTTTACACGAGCAGAAGTTTGAGAGTGCAAGCCTCCACCTAGGGGGTGGCTGGCTGAATCTGATGAACTACTTCAAACGGTTCACAGCACTGCACGTGGGAGAGTGGCAATGCCCTGTGCATACTTCACCCAGACACCACAGAATGTGTGTCAATTACCTGTGCATACTTCAACCAGACACCCGGGAATGGCATGCCCTCATCTACATGGTAATAATTGAGAGAGCAGGGAGCGACCATACCCCTTGAATATTGCACTTAAACTTTCTAGTAATGAAAAGGGCTTATCACCTTCTGAAACAAGCATGACCAGAGATGTGCTGCTCTCCACTGACATTTGACAGGTTAATGGACAAGGCTAGCGGAAAAGCCAGATGTATTGTCATGATTTAAGGTGGACGTGACCGAGGTACTGGCAAGATGGAGACACTGCCAATTATGGGTTAGGAACGAAATCATAACTGGGGCTCACAACAAATTATTGATAGAAATGAGAAGTTTCCTTTTCAAGCCACGATGTCGGTGCCACGACTTACCTACAGCACTGCAACACCGGTGTAACAAGGACTGTAGGCAAAGATATTAACTACTTTCAGCAGCAATAGAGTCCAAAGCTAGCTGCTATTCAACAAGCAAGGAATTGGATACGCTGTCCCAGTGGAGAGTAAGAAAAGAGTGGGATAACAGCGGGACTAGTATAAGACTCTATCGTCCAATTTAAGGTAACTTAATTTGCAAGTAGAGAGGCTAAAACCGGGAGATGTTGCTAAGATATGGGCCAGTTTGTAGTAAACAATAGACTAATACGATGTGAAAGGAAGCAATTTTAGGTAACCGTGATGTCAGCTGGTGTTTATATACGTAGGTGAAGTGGTTAACTCACACGTTACCTTCACCCTGCTTATGGTGCTGTAGCTGTTGGGAACACAATTCCGTGCCAGGTGGCATCTAATTTGGCCAATTGAAAAATCTTAATGGGATTGCAGGTCCATAAGCGCCTATTTCACCAATGCCTTGTTACCGATGCCATATTTTCCAGCCCGAGAATCAGATTTAGGTGTTACTCTTCTCGCCCAGCCTTTCCGTGGAGCCAGGGAGGGGGGTGAAACGTTCACAAATTTGGGTCCTCGAGCTGAGCGATGTACCTTCGGCAGCTCAGTCATTCATATTGGCTTTATCCGGAGTCATGAAAGAAGAATACGTCCATTTAGCAGTTACATAAAAATCTTCTGTCCTGCTAAAGAAATCATGCAATCCCCCGCAGCAGCAGCTGCTATTCAGGTACCATGACGCTATCTATACATCACCTTTGTAGACAAAGCGGAAAACAACACCTTAGTGCTAGGATATGAAGGGAATCGATGGATTGACGAATTCAGCTATGGTTTAGTTCTGGCTCCATATGTAGGTGCTAGATCTTCCCATAATTACGTTAGGAAGATCTGCAGTGGCATCACTAAGAAGGCTAGTAACTCCAGTCACGCCTAAGCTGAGCGGCATTGGGGCCAAGAGTCATTCGTTGTTAGTCTGCCCTGGGCTTCTGAGTAATGTTGCAACTTAATGCCGTATATTTACGGTTACAGAACAGGACCCATTATTTAGCCCACTAAAAGCTGGCTCGCAGGGGCGGGCACCTATAATCAGCGAAGGGAGGAAGGGGGGCTCTGGCAGCGACGGTAGCCTCCCCAGAGCTGTGGCGGAGTTACAGGGCGATCTGGATGCAGACGGGTACAGTAAGGGTACCTCTGCGACAGGCGGTACAGTAAGGGTACCCCTGTCCGGCACAGTAAGGGTGCCCGAGCCAAGGTCCAGGAGCCGAAGGGGGTTCTGGGAAGACCGCGACGGCGCCCCGTTAGTCCTTCGGGCGGTTGGGGGGCCTGACCAACCGGGGGTGTGCCACAACACGCTCCGCCCCTGTCGGAAGGGGCGGGAGTAGGAGACAGATCACGTGACCCAGTGGATGATCTGTAAATAATTATGTGCCACACTGCCGGGCATCGACCCACCGTGTGTGCTGGCTCACCAGGCGGGCGGAGCAGCAAGGGGCTGCCTGCCCTGGATCGCCCGTAAGATAACCCAATTTTATTATCATACTATGTTGTATGAAATAAACCTGCAGCAGTTCTTCACCCACAAATAAAGTGTCAGTGTAATCATTGGGTGACGTCTGTGTATGCGTGTTGACTGAAGCGGATGACGGTGTGGTCACTATGCCGCTGCCCGCGTCCCAAGCAGTGGGACATCAGCAGGGCAGCACTCTAGTGGCCGCCCATCGGAGCCTTCCCCCCTGCTGCCTCGCGCGCGAGGCTACGCCCACAAGGGTGATGACCCCCCAATAGTGTGGAGCTGGAGGCGGGCCGTTGGGGTTGGGGGGCGAGGCTTGCCCCCTCTACTTAGGAGGCCCTCTCGCCCAGTTCCTCCTCTGTTCCCTGCGCGCCGCTCCAGCCTGGACACGCGTTATCCCACCCTTTCCACTTACCCCACGTGTCAGGCACAGCGCGTTATTGGAATGTTTTAATGTTTTCTTTTGCGTTGCAGGCGGAGTTACAGGGCGATCTGGATGCAGACGGGTACAGTAAGGGTACCTCTGCGACAGGCGGTACAGTAAGGGTACCCCTGTCCGGCACAGTAAGGGTGCCCGAGCCAAGGTCCAGGAGCCGAAGGGGGTTCTGGGAAGACCGCGACGGCACCCCGTTAGTCCTTCGGGCGGTTGGGGGGCCTGACCAACCGGGGGTGTGCCACAACACGCTCCGCCCCTGTCGGAAGGGGCGGGAGTAGGAGACAGATCACGTGACCCAGTGGATGATCTGTAAATAATTATGTGCCACACTGCCGGGCATCGACCCACCGTGTGTGCTGGCTCACCAGGCGGGCGGAGCAGCAAGGGGCTGCCTGCCCTGGATCGCCCGTAAGATAACCCAATTTTATTATCATGCTATGTTGTATGAAATAAACCTGCAGCAGTTCTTCACCCACAAATAAAGTGTCAGTGTAATCATTGGGTGACGTCTGTGTATGCGTGTTGACTGAAGCGGATGACGGTGTGGTCACTAAGAGCGCCGAGCTGCACACCTCTGAGCCCGCCCCTGAGAGGACGCAGTGAGTGACAGGAGATCAGAGAGGGCACTTGCTGAATGCTGAACTGGGCTGGGCACGTGCTCTCGAAGACTCACTACGGGGTGGATCACTATAGGCGTGCAGAGAGTGACTGTCCCGTGTGCTGATATAGGTGATGTTTCCCCAACTTTGTCCGAGGTAAATGCAGCTCTGCAGCTGATGTTAGCTAGACGTCAGGGTGCAGGGCCTGGCTGCCCCGCCCCAGGGAGGCGAACTAGGGCCAGCGGTGGCCCCTCCATTAGGGCGGAGGAGCACCGCCCTCCTTGCCACCACCCTCAAATACAGCAATAATAGAACTGGTTTTAAACTTGTTGTATTTTAATTCCCCTGGACCCGGCCCCAGGACTCTGACGAGTCTTCAGGTCAGATGAAGGGGGATTACACTGCTGGTGGGGGAGTGGTGGGCACTGTTACAGTGCGCATGACGGTTTGGCCGTCTGTCTCAACCACACCGTCATGCGCACTTAAGCTCTCTCATGGCGCAAGCTGCGTTGGTGGTGCTGGATAGAGCAGTCACAGGCTGCTAGTCTGCCTGGAAGCGCAAGTTGACATCCCACAGATAAGGGAACCGGCTGCCACCCATGGCTGCCCCAAGGGAGGGGTACTGGCTACCACCCACAGCTGCTGCCCCAGGGAAGGGAGCTGACTGTCACCCAGGGAGAAAGATGAAGGCAACACAGATAGCATCTCAGTCTCAGCATGACCCCTGACCCTAAGCCACAACCTGTGATTTCGGAACAGCCCACACACGTTTCCTTAATTTTGTACTATATGATTACAATGAAAATGCCACCAGTTTGCCTTTTGAGGTGGATCTCTTGTTGTTACCTGTAAAGATGAAATGAAGACAGCGATGTCTCTGGAGCTGCCCCTTCACGCAGTGGCACATTGATGTGCTTTATCAATAGTGTCGCGTTATGCCAACACCGCCATTTGGAGTCCCGCTTCTATGGTTTTAGCCTGTCCGGGGTGTTGATTGTGAAAGTCTGGGACTGTCCCTCTGTGCAGCAATGCTTAGTTTGAGACAGTGGCTGCAGGTGGAGCCCCCTCCACCACTTTCTTTTGGGACCGGGATGTATTTGTCATCATCAGACTTCGTCCCAGAACAAGCGAAAGAAAGGCAGCAAAAGGGGAAAGAAGAAGGAAGAGAGAGGGTGGAAACCAGCGACAAAGGAAGCAAGGATGAAAAAGAACCTGCAAGAGTGAGATCAAACGACAGGCAGAGGATGGCAGAGGATGAACGTGGCACGAGGTGGAATCAAGACTAGAGAGCCTTACACTCGGTACCGGCGATATTCAGCAGCGGCGCTGGCGGGCTTCTGAGGACAAGTGTGGGCACCGGCACTTATTCTTTTAAACACTTTTGTACCTATATATTTATTACTTGACTCCTAAAGTGACAACAACAACAAATGTTTGGTCTCTCCAATTCACTCCACTGTATTTCACCCTATCCCTCTCTCCATGTATCCTCCACCTCTCCTCTCTGAATCATCAAAAACCGAATTCTACTGCTATGATCTCCAAAGTAACCCGCTGTGGACTCTTCCCTCGTCTGTCCCTCCTTGCATCACCCAAACCTCATTTTACTACTAAGATCGCACAAATAACCCTTTCTAAATTATTCCGTCATGTGTCCCTCCTTAGACTCCTCTGTGACCTGGTTTTACTGGTAGGACGTCCCTAAACTATATCTAGAGACTCTTCCCTCCTACATCCCTCCTTAACTCATCCCAAACCTCTTCCTACTGCTATGATCTCCAAATTGACCCTTTCCAGACTCATCCGTCTTCTATCCTTTCATCATCCTTTTCAATCCAAATAACAGACTCACATGTCCACCACTCAAATTAACTCATATTTTCCCACCACTATTTTTTTTTTTTTTTTTTTTTTTTAAAGACCTTTATTGTTATGTTTACGATACACAGCTTTGGCCTACAACCCTTCGGGCCGGCCGCATATTGCATTCATGCACTTTGTCTTAACTAACACAGCCCAGTGCCGTCAACCCGGGGGTACGGCGGCGCTAGAAAGTGCATTCGTATCACAGTGAAAGAAGGATAATGCAGGCCTCATTTTCTCTATGTAAACCATAAACAAACGGAGAGCTCCCAACGGCGCCGGCGCCGAACGAGCAACTACTCCCCCCCCCTCCCCCCCAAACTTCCCTAAAACCAGTCACCACTCGTACCGTAGATATACTCTGTACCCATGGGCGGCTGGGCACCCCACCTCAGCCCCGGGAGCCACTGAAACGTGGGAGTCCTATATAGCCCCTGCATCATCCTGCTCGACTGCAGGCGGCTCACAAATGCCACCCCTAAAGTCATTCCATTTGGACCATACTTCCCCCCATTTCCTGGGGCACCCTCTCGCAATATATACAGTCTTTTCTCGCAGCATGCACCAGTCCATGTCGCCGTGCCAGTCCGAGAGTTTTGGTGGAGTAGGGCTTCCCCAGAGTCTGGCAATGTTCCGTTTAGCCACCATTTGACCAAGCGTCACCCAGAGCCTACCCTTCGGTGGCAGGTCAGTTGGCTCCCAGATGTTCAGGAGACACCTCTTGGCCTCCGGGCGAATTTCCACCTCCCATACCTCCTCCATACACTTCACCACCCTCCTCCAATAGCGTTGAATCTGGGGGCAGTCCCACAACACGTGGAAGAAGGTGCCCGTCCCCCCACATCCCCTCCTACAAAGAACTGTGTCAACCCTGCCCATGGTGTGCAACCTAGTACAGGAGAAATAGATTCTGTGTAGCAGCTTGAGTTGGATCAGGCGCAGCCGGGCAGATATCGCAACCTCCCTAGGGGAGGCTAACGCATAGAGCCATTCCTCATCATCTATCTCAAGCCCGTCAGCGACCCACTTGTCTCTAAGGGGCAGCAGCAGATCAGGGGGGTTGTTAATTAGTTTTTTGTATGTGAGGGAGATGGCGTGTTCTGGGAGGTACCCATCCAGTAACCTATCTTCCAGCGGGGAGGCTTGCGGCGGCTTAGTGTCGGGTGGAATATTGGCCTGTAAGGAGTGCCGCACCTGCAGGTATCTGAAGTATTCAGTGTGCGCAAGCTCATATGTGTCCTGCAGTTGGGCGAACGTACGGACCCCCGTGGGGCCCCAGATGTCTCTGATTTGGGAGATGCCTATAAGGTCCCAGTTGCGGAAGCCCTTAGTGCGTCCAAGATTACCCAATTGTTCAGAAGCCCAGAGCGGCGTGGCTAGTGTTAGGACTCCCTCCCATCCGAGCTTCCTCTGGGCCATGCGCCAGACTTGTACCGAGTGAAGGGTAGGACCCGTGAGGTTGTGCGTACCTCGTTTGGAGTAGAGTGCTCTCTCATAGTTCCCACCGGGAAGCAGCCACCGATCCATACCGAAGGCTGGGTCGTTCCCGTCACCATATGTCCCGTGATTTATCGCTGTGAGATGGGCCGCCCAGTGATACTTACGAATATCGGGAAGGGCTATACCGCCGTCGTACCACCCCAACGTGAGTTTATTCAGCGAGATTCGGGGCGACCCTGCCCATAGGAGGTCCCGCAGCGCCGCCTCTATCGCCGCAAAGTAGGTGTTAGGGACTAAGTCGGGATAGTTTTGTAACGCATAGAGGAACCGTGGCAACCCCAGCATCTTGAATAAGGCTGCCCGACCCAACAACGACATTGGCAGGCGCTGCCAGGCCTTGGCCTCCCTCTGCAGCCGAACCAACGGTGGCTTGAGGTTGCGCTCGTACAACAGGGTCTTGTCAGTCGTGATGAATATTCCCAAATACCGGAAACCGTCGTCCGCCACCCTGATAGGGCACGCGTCAGGGAGCCTCGGGGGGTCGCCCCGCAAGACGTAAAGATGTGATTTGGCCCAATTGATCCGGAAGCCAGAATTACGCCCAAAACTCGCAAATATGTCGAGTGCCACGATGAGGGACCTGCGCGGCCTGCAAAGGTATAAGAGAATGTCGTCGGCGTAGAGGGATATTCTGTCCTCCCACCCCTCCGTCCACGCTATACCTCTGAGATCTACGTCCTGCCTTATCCAGGCCGCGAGCGACTCAAGGGAGAGGGCAAAGAGAAGAGGAGAGAGGGGGCAGCCCTGCCTAGTCCCTCTGGCAAGCGGGAACACCTCGGACAATTTGTTATTAACCAGTACCTGCGCTAGGGGTTCGGTGTATAAGAGACGCACCCAGGCTATAAATTGAGGTCCAAATCCGAATTTATGCAGAACTGCAAACATGTATGGCCACTCTAAGGTGTCGAAGGCCATCGTGGCGTCTAGGGAGACCACCACTGCGTCTTCCTGCAGTCTGTGGCGCTGCCCCAGAACACCGTGCAACCGTCTGATGTTGAGGGCCGTGTTACGGTGAGGCATGAATCCCGATTGGTCCGGATGGACCAACGAGGGAAGCACTGCCTTAAGCCTGTTGGCAAGCGTCTTTGCCAGTATTTTGGGCTCCGCATTGAGGAGCGAAATTGGCCTGTAGGAGGCACAGGAGTCCTTGAGTCTCCCGTCCTTAGGGAGTGCCACTATAGTCGCGATGCGCTGGTCGCGGGGTAGGACCCCCCTTTCCTTGCTTCGATCGAACATGAGTTTCAAGTATTTGCTCGTGACATCCGGACGGAGTTTGTAAAGCTCTATCGGAAGGCCGTTGGGTCCGAGAGCCTTTCCCGGGCGAAGTTCCCCTATTGCACGCTGCAGTTCGGATTCGGTGATCGGGCCATCCATAGTTTCACGATCTTCTTCCGAAAGGGAGGGCAAGCGAATGTCCGTTAAGAGGACCCTGGAGTCCTCCTCCGGCCTATCAGACTCACTCCGATAGACCCGCTGGAAGTGTCTCGCGAATTGGCTAACTATTTCCCTGGGTTCTGTCACTACAGTCCCAGACTCGGTGCGTATTTCAGGCACCACCTTGCTGGCTTGTTGTTTTTTCTCCAGCCAGGCTATCAATTTCCCAGCTTTATCTCCCTGATCATAGATCGTGCCAAGCTTATGTTGAGCCACTGTCTGAGCCTCCTGGGTGACCAGAGCCCTATATTCCGCCGCCTTCAGCTGCAATTTGTGCCTAGCTTCACGACCCCCCCCCCCGCAGTCGCCTCCCCCTCCAGAGCCTCCAATTCCGCCTCAATCGTGGTAACCTGCAGGCGCCGCTCCCGACGTCGTGCCGCTATGACCGAGAGCGCCTCCCCTCTAATCACGGGTTTAAATGCCTCCCATAGGGTAACCGGGGAGTCTACGGAGCCAAAATTATCATCAAAGTACTGGGAGATTGACTCGGACACGTGTTTCCTGGTGTCCTCATGTTTCAATTGCCAAGCGTTCACGGGCACTATCCCTCCCTCCCGGTGAGTGCCAAAGACGATGTGTGTACGGACAGGTGAATGGTCGGAGATACCCCTAGGCAGGAGCTCCGTCTCCCGGACTGTCATATCGGGCTGCAGGAGGGTAAGGATATAATCTAGTCGTGAGAAGGAATGGTGCGACCCCGAGAAGAAGGTAAAGTGGGTGTCTGTAGGGTGGAGCAGCCGCCAAACATCTGTGAGTCCGAAGCTGTCAATAAATTCCGCCAACCACCCCTGCCCTCGCGGGAGGTCCCGGGGAGGCTGCCTATCACGGGTTCCTGACACCACGGCGTTGAAGTCCCCACCTAGCATCAACTGACCCCCGGGAAGGGAAAGGAGCAACGCACCCAGATCCGCGAAGGCCCGGGCCTGGAGGCCAGGCGGGACGTATATGGAAAGCAGGGTAAGTGTACGTCCCTCCCACCGTCCAGAAACAGCCGTGAAACGGCCCTGCGGATCAGTTTTGACCAGGTCTATATGGAAAGGCAGTGAGCGCCGCAGGAGGATCCCCACTCCCCGGGAACCAGATGTAAAGCCAGAGTGCGCCGCCAGCATGAAGCCATACCTATTCAGTGCCTGACAGACATTACCCATCAAATGAGTCTCTTGCAGCAGCACCACGTCCGGCTGGTGCCGTTTGAGGAATTGCAGGACTATAGTGCGCTTAAGCCTGTCCCCCAACCCATTGACATTCCAGCTTAGGACTTTTAGACTCTTCTCCCATCGGCTATCCATCGCCCTTGCTCTGCAGGGTGCCTCGTCCCACCACCCCAATGTTCCGGTTGCCGCAGTGATGACCTAGTTCGTGTGACCATAAACTCCCCCCTCCCCCCCCCCCCAACTCAACAACCCCCAACATCCCCGCCACCCCTTGCCCAACAGACCCCCCCCTCCCTGCCCCCTGCTCCGTGGGCTCAAAACTACCCACCACCCCAATTAGCAGAGCGCCTGTCGCCCAACCCTACCCCGGTGAGAGCCCACCGAGGAACTTACGTGGGAAGGTCGTGAGCCAGCCCAATCCTGACCGCCCGCCCGTGGTGCCCAGGTAACGCAGCCCCCAGGTCCACAAAACATCTGCTACATAAGGAGCCCGGCTAAGCAACCCCAGGCGTTAAAGTCTAAGCACCTCATGGAGCATGCCAGTCTCACAGTTAACAACCATAATACTTTACTGTCCGATGGCTTCTATGTCGGGCGTCCATGGCTCATCTCACTGCGTCGTCTCTAGGCGTGTCCCAACGAGGACTATTCGATCTTGACCGCCAAGACCGCTGGCTCTGCTCTCCCCTGTCCACTCGCCCCGTCGCTGACCCGGGGGAGGAGTTCGCCACACTTCTCCGCCAGTGAGGGATTTGCCACCAGCTATGACCTTCAATTTGGCAGGAAAGAACATCATGTACCGAATCCCGCGGTTACGGAGCGCCGCCTTCACCCCCTGAAAGGAGCGCCTCTCCTGCTGAACCTGGAGCGTGAAGTCTGGGAAGAAGCGAACAGTGGCGCCCTCGTACTTCAAATCCCCGTGTTGCCTAGCCGCCTGGAGAATTGCATCGCGGTCTCGATAGTTTAGGATTTTGGCGATGATCGTTCGCGGGAAGGCCCCTGGTTTGGGTTTCGGGATCGGGGCCCTGTGCGCCCGCTCGACCGTGAACAGTTTAGACAGTCTCTTGGGTTTAAGGTGTTGAAGGATCAAATCCTCGATAAAGAGTTCCATACAGTCCCCTTCAAGGCCTTCCGCCACACCTACCACACGGATGTTACTTCTCCGGGCCCGGCCTTCCTGCTCGTCGAGTCGCGAAGCCAGCAGTCTATGCTGGTGGATGAGTTCGTTAACCCTCCCGGTGAGCCGCTTCTCGGATTCCTGCAGGGTGACGATGTCAGCTGCATTGGTTTTAGAGCGGTCGGTGGTGGTCCCCAAGTCAGCCCGGACCAAGTTAACTTCTATTGTGATCTTGTCCATTTTCGTCTCCAGGTTGGTGCCCAGGGTTTGAATCGCGGCCATAATGGACGCCAGGGAGGGTTCCGCCTGGCCTGCCGCCTCCTTCGCCGTCCCACCAGGTTGCGTCACCGGTTTGGCCACTGTGTAGTTGTCCAGTTTGTTTGACTGGGTCGCGGCTCCTCCTTTAGGCCGCATGGCGCCGCCGGTACCTCCGGGGACAGCGTCCCCCTTGCCCCTTTCGCTCGGAGGCGCCCGCAGGGGGCCGCGCCAGCTCCGGTCGCCCAAGTGTAGTCGGGCGCAACCCTGGCACCGCCGGCACTCCCCTGGTCGAATCGCCGGGTAGGGGGGCCCCCCAGACGAACCTTGCGCGTCCGCTGTTTGGTCAGGAGCCTCAGTCGCCTTTCGGGCCGAAGATCGTTCGCCCAGGTCGCACCAACGGCAATGAAACAGGGGCCCAAGCCGGCGGGCCAAACGGGTCACCCCAAAGCAACTGCCCCGGCTGGTCTCACGTCCTTGCCCCTGCCGAAGCAATCCGGAGGTTCGCGGCCCACCGCCAAGATCACGGCGCCTCCTGTCTCATCGCCAGACACGCAGGGCCCCTGCCGCCGCACTCCGCTCCTCTCTCTGGTCGGCCCTCAGTCACCGATGGCAGGCTGCAGGAAGCCAACCGCCCCCAGGCTCCGCAGGGGGAACAGCGCCGTCCTCGGCGGCGCCCCTCCGCGCGCCGCACGCGTCAGGCCGAAGCCGGGGCTCCAAGTAGAAAGGGGGCGGCCCCGCAGCTCCGGAGCGAGGCACTCGGCCGCCGCCGTCGGTCGCGGCAGCCGCGTCAAGCCCTCCGAGGGTCCTCGGGGTCCGCAAAAGCGCTCCGCTGGATCACTGGGCCCTGGGGGAGCCGGGGGGCATTCACTGACCAGCCCCGCAGCTCGAATAAATGGCGGATGGTAGAGGACACCAACGGTCCCGGCGGAGCTCAGGAATCAGGCGGCCATTTCGTTCGGCGCCTGGCCACGCCCCCCTTCCCACCACTATTTTGCCACTAATCTTTTGTGGGTCCCGGAGCAGCGTAGTAATCGCTGAAAAGTGCTGCAATGCCTCGTCACTGGTAGTAAGCGCTATATAAATACAATCATAATTAAAAACTGTCAGGGCAACCTTATACAAACCACCTCGGTGTTCGGACTTCTTAAACTCTTGATGGCGAACCACTGCAGGACCCCTGTAAGGACTAATCATTATTCCTGAAATGGGGCGCGCTGGAGAAATGAAAAGCCAGGACCAAGGAGAGCGAAACAACAGAACTGGAAACAAAGAGATGGAACCCAACCACAACAGGGCAACACCTCCGAGGACCCCACTGTGACCCACATGCAGAGACCACGCACTGCACACTCTACTCAGGGCGAGCTGGAGAAATGAAAAGCCAGGACCAAGGAGAGCGAAACAACCGGACTGGAAACAAACTGATGGAACCCAACCACAACAGGGCAACACCTCCGAGGACCCCACTGCGACCCACATGCAGGGACCACGCACTGCACACTCTACTCAGGGCGAGATGGAGAAATGAAAAGCCAGGACCAAGGAGAGCGAAACAACCGGACTGGAAACAAAGTGGTGGACCCCAACCACAACAGGGCAACACCTCCGAGGACCCCACTGTGACCCACATGCAGAGACCACGCACTGCACACTCTACTCAGAGCGAGCTGGAGAAATGAAAAGCCAGGACCAAGGAGAGCGAAACAACCGGACTGGAAACAAAGTGGTGGACCCCAACCACAACAGGGCAACACCTCCGAGGACCCCACTGTGACCCACATGCAGGGACCACGCACTGCACACTCTACTCAGGGCGAGCTGGAGAAATGAAAAGTCAGGACCAAGGAGAGCGAAACAACAAGACTGGAAGCAAAGTGATGGAACCCAACCACAACAGGGCAACACCTCCGAGGACCCCACTGTGACCCACATGCAGAGACCACGCACTGCACACTCTACTCAGGGCGAGCTGGAGAAATGGAAAGCCAGGACCAAGGAGAGCAAAACAACCGGACTGGAAACAAAGTGGTGGACCCCAACCACAACAGGGCAACACCTCCGAGGACCCCACTGTGACCCACATGCAGAGACCACGCACTGCACACTCTACTCAGGGCGAGCTGGAGAAATGAAAAGCCAGGACCAAGGAGAGCGAAACAACCGGACTGGAAACAAAGTGATGGACCCCAACCACAACAGGGCAACACCTCCGAGGACCCCACTGTGACCCACATGCAGAGACCACGCACTGCACACTCTACTCAGGGCGAGCTGGAGAAATAAAAAGCCAGGACCAAGGAGAGCGAAACAACCGGACTGGAAGCAAAGTGATGGAACCCAACCACAACATGCCAACACCTCCGAGGACCCCACTGCGACCCACATGCAGAGACCACGCACTGCACACTCTACTCAGGGCGAGCTGGAGAAATGAAAAGCCAGGACCAAGGAGAGCGAAACAACCGGACTGGAAACAAAGTGGTGGACCCCAACCACAACAGGGCAACACCTCCGAGGACCCCACTGTGACCCACATGCAGGGACCACGCACTGCACACTCTACTCAGGGCGAGATGGAGAAATGAAAAGCCAGGACCAAGGAGAGCGAAACCACAGGACTGGAAGCAAAGTGATGGAACCCAACCACACAGGGCAACACCTCCGAGGACCCCACTGTGACCCACATGCAGGGACCACGCACTGCACACTCTACTCAGGGCGAGCTGGAGAAATGAAAAGCCAGAACCAAGGAGAGCGAAACAACCGGACTGGAAGCAAAGTGATGGAAACCAACCACAACAGGGCAACACCTCCGAGGACCCCACTGCGACCCACATGCAGAGACCACGCACTGCACACTCAACTCAGGGCGAGCTGGAGAAATGAAAAGCCAGGACCAAGGAGAGCGAAACAACCGGACTGGAAACAAAGTGGAGGAACCCAACCACAACAGGGCAACACTTCCGAGTACCCCACTGCGACCCACATGCAGAGACCACGCACTGCACACTCTACTCAGGGCGAGCTGGAGAAATGAAAAGCCAGAACCAAGGAGAGCGAAACAACCGGACTGGAAGCAAAGTGATGGAACCCAACCACAACAGGGCAACACCTCCGAGGACCCCACTGTGACCCACATGCAGAGACCACGCACTGCACACTCTACTCAGGGCGAGCTGGAGAAATGAAAAGCCAGGACCAAGGAGAGCAAAACAACTGGACTGGAAACAAAGTGGTGGACCCCAACCACAACAGGGCAACACCTCCGAGGACCCCACTGTGACCCACATGCAGGGACCACGCAGTGCACACTCTACTCAGGGCGAGCTGGAGAAATGAAAAGCCAGGACCAAGGAGAGCGAAACAACAAGGCTTGAAGCAAAGTGATGGAACCCAATCACAACAGGGCAACACCTCCGATGACCCCACTGCGACCCACATGCAGGGACCACGCACTGCACACTCTACTCAGGGCGAGCTGGAGAAATGAAAAGCCAGGACCAAGGAGAGCGAAACAACTGGACTGGAAACAAAGTGGTGGACCCCAACCACAACAGGGCAACACCTCCGAGGACCCCACTGTGACCCACATGCAGGGACCACGCACTGCACACTCTACTCAGGGCGAGCTGGAGAAATGAAAAGCCAGAACCAAGGAGAGCGAAACAACCGGACTGGAAGCAAAGTGATGGAACCCAACCACAACAGGGCAACACCTCCGAGGACCCCACTGCGACCCACATGCAGAGACCACGCACTGCACACTCTACTCAGGGCGAGCTGGAGAAATGAAAAGCCAGAACCAAGGAGAGCGAAACAACCGGACTGGAAGCAAAGTGATGGAATCCAACCACAACAGGGCAACACCTCCGAGGACCCCATTGCGACCCACATGCAGAGACCACGCACTGCACACTCTACTCAGGGCGAGCTGGAGAAATGAAAAGCCAGGACCAAGGAGAGCGAAACAACCGGACTGGAAACAAAGTGGAGGAACCCAACCACAACAGGGCAACACCTCCGAGGACCCCACTGCGACCTACATGCAGAGACCACGCACTGCACACTCTACTCAGGGCAAGCTGGAGAAATGAAAAGCCAGAACCAAGGAGAGCGAAACAACCCGACTGGAAGCAAAGTGATGGAACCCAACCACAGCAGGGCAACACCTCCGAGGACCCCACGGTGACCCACATGCAGGAACCACGCACTGCACACTCTATTCAGGGCGAGCTAGAGAAATGAAAAGCCAGAACCAAGGAGAGCGAAACAACCGGACTGGAAGCAAAGTGATGGAACCCAACCACAACAGGGCAACACCTCCGAGGACCCCACTGTGACCCACATGCAGAGACCACGCACTGCACACTCTACTCAGGGCGAGCTGGAGAAATGAAAAGTCAGGACCAAGGAGAGCAAAACAACCGGACTGGAAACAAAGTGGTGGACCCCAACCACAACAGGGCAACACCTCCGAGGACCCCACTGTGACCCACATGCAGAGACCACGCACTGCACACTCTACTCAGGGCGAGCTGGAGAAATGAAAAGTCAGGACCAAGGAGAGCAAAACAACCGGACTGGAAACAAAGTGGTGGACCCCAACCACAACAGGGCAACACCTCCGAGGACCCCACTGTGACCCACATGCAGAGACCACGCACTGCACACTCTACTCAGGGCGAGCTGGAGAAATGAAAAGTCAGGACCAAGGAGAGCAAAACAACCGGACTGGAAACAAAGTGGTGGACCCCAACCACAACAGGGCAACACCTCCGAGGACCCCACTGTGACCCACATGCAGAGACCACGCACTGCACACTCTACTCAGGGCGAGCTGGAGAAATGAAAAGCCAGGACCAAGGAGAGCGAAACAACCGGACTGGAAACAAAGTGATGGACCCCAACCACAACAGGGCAACACCTCCGAGGACCCCACTGTGACCCACATGCAGAGACCACGCACTGCACACTCTACTCAGGGCGAGCTGGAGAAATGAAAAGCCAGGACCAAGGAGAGCGAAACAACCGGACTGGAAGCAAAGTGATGGAACCCAACCACAACATGCCAACACCTCCGAGGACCCCACTGCGACCCACATGCAGAGACCACGCACTGCACACTCTACTCAGGGCGAGCTGGAGAAATGAAAAGCCAGGACCAAGGAGAGCGAAACAACCGGACTGGAAACAAAGTGGTGGACCCCAACCACAACAGGGCAACACCTCCGAGGACCCCACTGTGACCCACATGCAGAGACCACGCACTGCACACTCTACTCAGAGCGAGCTGGAGAAATGAAAAGCCAGGACCAAGGAGAGCAAAACAACCGGACTGGAAACAAAGTGGTGGACCCCAACCACAACAGGGCAACACCTCCGAGGACCCCACTGTGACCCACATGCAGAGACCACGCACTGCACACTCTACTCAGGGAGAGCTGGAGAAATGAAAAGCCAGGACCAAGGAGAGCGAAACAACCGGACTGGAAACAAAGTGGTGGACCCCAACCACAACAGGGCAACACCTCCGAGGACCCCACTGTGACCCACATGCAGGGACCACGCACTGCACACTCTACTCAGGGCGAGATGGAGAAATTAAAAGCCAGGACCAAGGAGAGCGAAACCACAGGACTGGAAGCAAAGTGATGGAACCCAACCACAACAGGGCAACACCTCCGAGGACCCCACTGTGACCCACATGCAGCGACCACGCACTGCACACTCTACTCAGGGCGAGCTGGAGAAATGAAAAGCCAGGACCAAGGAGAGCGAAACCACAGGACTGGAAGCAAAGTGATGGAACCCAACCACAACAGGGCAACACTTCCGAGTACCCCACTGCGACCCACATGCAGGGACCACACACTGCACACTCTACTCACGGCGAGCTGGAGAAATGAAAAGCCAGAACCAAGGAGAGCGAAACAACCGGACTGGAAGCAAAGTGATGGAACCCAACCACAACAGGGCAACACCTCCGAGGACCCCACTGCGACCCATATGCAGAGACCACGCACTGCACACTCTACTCACACAGGATAAGGTGGAAGGTTGCAAGAGCACCCCTCCTCTGGGAGCATCTGCCAGCGGGCAAACCCCAAACCACCTTCGACACCACATATGGTTCAGGAATGACAAGCCCCTCACTGTGAAGACCCCCTCTGGAAAAACCACGACCATAAGCCCAGGACTTCATAACGTCAGTAACATAAGAGGATTATAACAGGAGGTGTACAGAATACAAAGGAGGTCTCTAGCACATAGAAGACCGTACAGCACTAATGTCTGACATTTTGCTGCGAGACTGACAACGGATATCACTTTAAATTAGAGACAAATATAAATGCGCGATGGGCCGCTTGCTGTGCATTAAACTCAAATGTTGCTCACACCCTGGAATATCCCATAGAGAAACTGTACAAGGCACCTCGGGGCACTGTACAGCACTCACAGGAGACCTAGAAATGCCCTCTCTGCACACACAGCGTAAAATGGAAGGTGGGCAGAGGCTTTGGGGGGGCACAGCACAGATGGGGGGCACCTCACGGAGTGCCGAATCAGAGCACGTGCAGGCATCACCACAGCGGCACCACACCCGCTCCATGTGCCAGAGGGTGGCAGCGGTGCCAGTGGAGACTGAGGCGGGACAAACCTCCCAGCAGGGTCGAGACTGATTTGCATATGGCTGGGTGGAAACTGGAATGTCTGAGTGAGCACAAAAACACTGGGGCAGATTTACAAGCCCCTTGCGTCACTTTTGCACCGTCGTTGCGTCACTTTTGTGACGCAGTGGCAGCGTAAAAGTTGCGGCCCATTTACAACGTGACGCATCTAGGGAGATGCGTCACGTTGTGAAGCCCTGCGCCACATTAAACCTGCGTCAGGTTTAATGTATGCAGGGTGGGCGTTCCGTCGCAGCAAGCCCCGTAAAAGTGACTCCGTGAAATCTACAAGATTTCACTGAGTCACTTTTACGTCCATGCTGCGTCAAAACCCTGCGCCTGCTTGAAGCAGGCGTAAGGAGTGACGCAGCATGTTAGGCATAGGGCGCCCCTGAGCATTGCTGGAGTTGCGTCGTGCTTGCGACATGACTCCAGCAATGCGTGACTTTTGCGTCAACAGATGCGTCAGAATTTCTGACGCATCTGTCAATCCTTGCGCCATGGTGCGCCGTATTGTAAATACGGTGCATCCATGGTGATGCAAGGATTTGGAACGTTGGCGCAGGGAAAGTGACGCATCTCTACAGATGCGTCACTTTCTTGTAAATCTGCCCCACTGGATTTAGTCCCAGATCTCTGTACCAGGGTGCGTGTTTGACATTGTTCAGAACTCCGCCAAAAGTGTTCGCATTTCAATTACAAATGCCCCAGACTTCACATACAAATAAAGTTCAGCCAGTAATATCAGAGTTTTCATATTTTCTTGAATTCATTTATTAGGCCAATCATAGCTTGATCATGTTTCATGATAATCATAAACTGCACTTGTTTCATGATAATCATAACCTGGTCGTGCTTAGGCAGGGAGGTGTAAGTGGACAGACGAGGTTGTAGAGTTATGCTTCCACTCTGGTCTGTAAACGCAATTTAATATTTTTCTCAAACACCATTAAATCTCAGGTGTCTCGAGTATCAACACAGTCTGTCTGTTTTTAAGAGACCCTGCTCACGGTTATACCACCATCACATCATAATCCGCTATTGATCCAGTCATTATTTCAGACTCCCGGGCTGGGGCATCAGGTGCAGCACGTGGAAGCTGCTGTGATCCGCTGTTGTGAACCGGAAACGCTTCTAGCTTGTGACTAGCCGTGACTAGCCTGCTTCCTTACCAGTGGGAAGGTGGCCCATGCCTGCACTGACCACAATCCATAAAAATACAGATTGGAAAAATATTCTCAAATGGCTTGACTTGTAAAGTTAAAATGCACGCGGCCTTTTCCATTACTTCTGATGTACAGACTGCGCACTGGCCATGGTGCCCTGTTTCCTCCATCTTGTGTGCACTCATTTCTCCTAATTAGGGACCACGTGTCTGTTACCTGCAGGCAGTTCTCTGATTCCTCAGCTTGGAAAAGAGTGGGCGTAAAGTTTCAGATAAGGGGGACCTCGACAGGGGTCTTAGAAACATTTAACTTAGAAACATTTAACTATCTGACATTTCTTCACTTAAAAGTTAGTCATAAGTGATTTGGACACCAACATTAATAGCACTTTTTATGACCCTTAGCCCTCCACGAGCCCACCCTCTGAACTTTCTGGCTGTGTGCTTTTTTGAGCCAGACCACTACACATCACTAGGGAGTAGACAGTGGGTGCAGCACATCCTTGTTGTAGGGGAAGCTGCAACAAGGCTGAGTGACACTGCAATCCTCCAATGAATACAGCGGCCACAGGGGCACACTGTCCACCACCATGTCCATGCACTAGAACAATACTGAATCTTCACCAGCCTATTTATTCATCTCACCAGTCTTGTGCAACAACTCACATATCCCCGACTAATGATCACCCATACCTCCTAGTAATATAATCTACAACAAAGATACTGGAGCAAATGCATTGAATGGTTTCCTTTCGAGCACACGATATCCTACAAGTACCTATAGCCATTAGAATAACCACTAACTTTGGATCCACGAACAGCAGGCTACATGACATAAGGCACTTCAAGCCTCGTTGGGGTAGGAAGTGCTATATAAATGCATTTGCAATGCACTATGACCATTTTCAATTCTTGATTATGTCTTTCTGGATGTGTTTCTCAATGGCTGCTTTCCAGTTTATATGTATTCCAATATATTTTGCTGTTTATATATCTCTCAACTTTTGAGACATTCCTATTCCGTCTCCATTTTAGCCATAGCCTGGTGTCACTGGGTGACTGATTGGGACCCACTGTTCTAAAGGGCAAAGCGCTGCATCAGGAAAAACAATTGTTGAACTTGGCCCTTTCGCAGGGTTCCCCCAAGCGTTTGCATTCACTCCTCTTGTTTTCCTGAAATTGTTTTTGTTAATGTTAGGACTCTGGGCACTTTGCCACTGCTAACTAGTGCTAAAGTGATTGTGCTCTCTCCTTTAAACATGCTAACATTGGCTTTCAACCAATTGGCACATTTAAATTACATATAAGTCCTTAGCTGAACTACATGTACCCAAACCCTCAAATTGAATGCTACTTATGGCCTGCAGCACTTATTATGTCACCACCTAAGTAGCCTTTTGGAACCTGTCTCAGGCTTACCATTGCAGCCTGTGTGCAGGTTTAAACTGCCAATTTGACTTTGCAAAATAAAACTTTTGCCAAGCTTAAAACTCACTTTATAGTACCTATAAGTCGCCCCTAGGGTGGGCCCTAAACAGCCTATAGGAAAGGGTGCATTGTATTAATAAAAGTTGGACATGTACTTTTCATTTTTACATGTCCTGGTAGTGCAAAATTTACAAATTTGTTATTCACTACTCTGAGGCCTACCTCTCCTGTAGGGTAACATTGGGTTGCCTTATTACATTTAATAAGTGATAACTTTAGTCTGGAAGCAGGTATATATATAATGTTTGGTGTCTGAGGAAATGTAATTCAAACTCCTCTTTATTAGTAAAGTCGAATTTTAAATCACAATTCTGAAAGTGCAGCTTTTACAAAGTTGTCATTTTCTTGCCCTAATCATTTGGTGCCCGTCACCTGTTTAGTGGGTCATATGACTAGGTATAGTTGGCATTTATATATACCTCCAAGACAGCCGCACAAAAGGGAGACTGGGTGTTGGCAGGATGGGCGATCCTAGCAGGATGGGGAAAGCGGAGCTGGACACAGCCTCACTTCCACTTCAAAGCAGGTTCCTCAGCCTACACACAAGAACTTCATGCCAGCCTTTTGTGCCTTCTGACACACCAGGGACCAGGGCAAGGAGATAGGAAATTCCAACACCATTTGTGGGGGGAAAACTCTAGAAGTTTCTTCATCTTCAAAGCTTCCACTTCAAAGTTTGCATCAGGTATAAAATTAGGACCCTCAGACCCAATCTTCAATCTACTCCTGGACCTGTCGATACTACAATAGAAGGACTGCCCTGCTACCAGAGGCCTGCCCCGCTGTTTGAGAAGGAAGACTGAACTTGCTCCTTTCATCCCAGGCTATCTGAAGTGACTCCGAGGGTCAGTTGACTGACCTCCTGTTCAGTGCTACAGGAACATCACAAGCTCTAGAGGCCTCCCTGCAACTGCCCAGCTGACCCTCTGCACTGGACATACAACTGGACTTGCCTGAGCTTTCCTGGTCCTCAAGAGGTGCCTCCTAGGTCCTGGACCCTTGATTTGCATCAGTTCAGGTCCTATGCAGCACACATAGAAAGAGGAAAATACCTCTCAGGATTGTTTCTGCGCAGGAGGGTGTCCCTGCCTGCACAAAAACAATCCTTCTTTCAATGCAGGCGGCCAAACGTGCACCAGCGCAAGGAAAGGACAGGACTTCACAGGATGATGTTAAATAGGGCACATTCTTGCCCTTTCACGCAGCGCAGCAAGGTGGCTTATTGCATTGCGGTGCGTGAAAGTATGGTAAATATGCCCCTATATATACATATATATAAAAGCCAAACTAGTTTTATGGTTAATGGATTTCACAGCACTTTGATGTGGCCAGATTTCCAATTGGAGAACATTTTTTGAAATCCCACAAGACTTGTAACCAAAGTCTTTATTGATCATATTAAATTATTTAATGTGTGAGCACAGAGACCGAGCCATAACTCATCAGTAACATGAAAACTCTTTAGGCTGCAAGAAAGAAGTGATTAACAAATACAAAAGGGCCAATTCAGTACTTACACTTTTTTTAATGATGTATAGCGCTATTAGCCTGTTCAGCCATGTAAGGCGTGAGATATAAGCACATCCAAATGCCTGCCCCTTTCCAAACACCCACTACACTCCCCGCACCTGCACAGCATGACACAGTGAATGATATCCCTATGCAGTAAAAAAATATGTTTATTTGAGGGAGGGTAGGCGCAGAGGGATGAAAAAGAGAGCACAAAGTGATACAGTAAAAGAAGAGTCAGGGAGGAGAGAGAGGTGCCACAGACAAAGAAATGGGAGGTGAGAGAGACAAGTGGGGAGGGGGAAAGATGGATGAAGGCTTAGAGAAGGTGACTGAGGTCTAGAAAGACGGAGAAAGACTGAGGCCATGGGTGCCCAGGGAGAGGTGAAGGAAAGAAAAAACGAGGCAGAAAGTGGGAGCAACCTTTGTGGTTTGGAGGAGCGAGGGGTCAAAGCGGGGAGGATCTAGTGGGAAAAACACTCCCAAGCTTTTTTATTGTTTAAAAAACTGTTCCCATATTTTTAGGCATTTCAGCCTCGGCGAGATTTATTGTTAACAAGGAGTTTCAGTGGAGGGCTTGAAGCCCCGCCCCTCATTTCCATTTGCTGGCATCACCGTTTATGCTAAACGGTGGCCTGCCATTGGAAATTAGGGTTTTTGGTGGACGCCCTTTCGCCTCCGAGCCGGACTAGGTGGCCTGCTTTGCTGCTGTTGCAAAGCCGTTTCTTATCTTTATGGGGCCCTGTGTTTAGAAACACATGGCCCAATAAAGAAAAGAGATGCCCATGCTTGCAGCGCGGTCCTCTTTCACTTTCGGGACCGCACTTGTTTTTGAAGGCACACAGATACTTGTTGGAATGAAAAGCACCCTGAAGTCTGTATGGCGTGCGTATGGCACTATATGATCATTCCTATCAATCCCACAAAACTGAGGCGCTCACATTGCTGCTGTGCAAAAAGTGCAAAACAGAAGACGCATCGCAGACAGGTTGTAAAGTAAATAAAAACATCAGTAGTCAATGGGAATTCCAGCTACATAACGTCAGCAGGAAAACAACTCAAATTCATTGTGATTTTGGGGGGTGGACCTCGGAGGAAATTCGTGAACGCAGGAAAATGTAAGCAAATGGTCTAAAGAAACAACCAGTCCTCCCACGACACACGCAAACACCACCCTTGATTCACATCGAAGTTGATGAAAGTAGGGGAATGCACATTTCATATGTCAACGTTCACTTCACACTTAATCTCTGATTTAGAATTTGAAACAAGGAACTGATTTTTAATGATAATAATATTGAGGGCGCGGGTAAGTGCGGCGGATCGATGCCTCTTAAAAGATGAAATGAGGGGCTTAGCGTTTTAATAAAATGGAGCCTCTCGCCGCAGAGATGACACACGCTGCCCAGAGAAGTTCCAAGGCCTCGCCCGCCGGTGGGTGTGCTGACGAGGGGGAGGGGCGGGGAGGAGCCGACCTCTCCTGGAGGCCACCGCGCAGGGCACAGCTATGGGAGGAAGTGCCTTCCGTTGATAAAAATAACGTGGGGAACCATGAGTCTGCCTGGGCAGTTTCACCAGATGCACTTGTGGATTTTCCGGAAAATTAAGTTTCCTTTACTTTTGACCTCCCCTTGTTAACGCGCTGCCACGCGCTAGTGTTTCTTTGGCTTGTTACAACCTTTTCTCTTGCACATAAAAAGTTTTGAAGCAACGTCTCCTGAGGTCGAGGTGTTTTGGGGGTAGAATTATTTCTATTGAAAGTGAATGCGGTGCACGCGGCAGCCGACCCTGGCGCACACAGGCCTGTGAGGGCGACACTACTGTAAGTAGTGTGTGCCGGGCTGGTGTGAGAGAGCCATGGAGAGACGTGTCTGAAGTCCGTCGGGCCACAGTGTTCTGGGAGTGAGAGCAAATTGGTGTGCAGGAGCTTCGTCCCGCCTCTCCTATTCTTTCCTCTTTTTATCTCCTTTCTTCCGTGCCTGCCCGTTTCCCCATTCCTTTATCTCAATCAATGGCTTTCCTCTTTCGTTCCCTCCCTTCAATGTTCTCCCACTCTCGCCTCCCTCTCTCATCCGATCTCTGACCCTGACTTTACTCCCCTCTCCATCCCTAACAGTCTCTCCATCCTTTTATATTTCTCCCCCTACTCGCTTGTTCTCACCATCTGCCTTCTCTTTCTCTCACTCTCTCTCATTCCTTTGCTTCTCCTTCCCTCCCCCTAACTCATCTTCTGCCCTCTTCTTCCCCCATCACACTTTCCTGGTTCTTTCTTTTTCATAACCCGTCCCTCTCTCTCTTTCCATCTTGGCCTCTTTCCATCTTTCTCTCTTCCCATCTCTCTATTTCCATCTCTCTCTCTCTAGCTCTCCTTCCATGTCTCTCTCGTATCTTTTCCCATTCTATTTTTATGTCCCTGTTTCTTTTTCCTTTCCTCTCCTGTCACCCCTTCTCTTGTATCCCCTAATAACTTGTTCCAATCTTCCCCCACCCTCCTTGATAGAAGGGATGGTAGGCAACTGCCTCCTACTAGCGCCACACCAGGAACCTTTCTCTCCATCTCCCTCTCTTCGTTATCACTTCCTCTTGTTCCCCTGGATGTATGTCGTTACAACGCACACTTTTACAACGCATGCACTTACAACGCATTTTTTACAACGCAACATCCACTACAACGCATTCCATTACATAGCATGACACTACAACGCATTTTTAAAAACTACCTTTACAACGCATTCCATTACATCGCATACTACCTTTACAACGCATACCATTACAACGCATAATATTAAATTGCATTTAAGGTAAGTATTGGATAGTATAGGGGTAAAAATTACTATTCTAACTCCAGGGGGTGCAACAGTAGGGTAAGTGTTGGATAGTATAGGGGTAAAAATTGCTATTCTAACTCCAGGGGGTGCAACAGTAGGGTAAGTGTTGGATAGTATAGGGGTAAAAATTACTATTCTAAATCCTGGGGGTGCAACAGTAGGGAAAGTGTTGGATAGTATAGGGGTAAAAATTACTATTCTAACTCCAGGGGGTGCAACAGTAGGGTAAGTGTTGGATAGTATAGGGGTAAAAATTGCTATTCTAACTCCAGGGGGTGCAACAGTAGGGTAAGTGTTGGATAGTATAGGGGTAAAAATTACTATTCTAACTCCAGGGGGTGCAACAGTAGGGAAAGTGTTGGATAGTATAGGGGTATAAATTACTATTCTAACTCCAGGGGGTGCAACAGTAGGGTAAGTGTTGGATAGTATAGGGGTAAAAATTACTATTCTAACTCCAGGGGGTGCAACAGTAGGGTAAGTGTTGGATAGTATAGGGGTAAAAATTACTATTCTAACTCCAGGGGGTGCAACAGTAGGGTAAGTGTTGGATAGTATAGGGGTAAAAATTACTATTCTAACTCCAGGGGGTGCAACAGTAGGGTAAGTGTTGGATAGTGTAGTGTAATATTATGCGTTGTAATGGTATGCGTTGTAAAGGTAGTATGCGATGTAATGGAATGCGTTGTAAAGGTAGTTTTTAAAAATGTGTTGTAGTGTCATGCTATGTAATGGAATGCGTTGTAGTGGATGTTGCGTTGTAAAAAATGCGTTGTAAGTGTAGGGCGTTGTAAAAGTTGCGTTGTAAAGGTTGTTCCCCGTTCCCCTTCTCCTCGCCTTTGTCTGAGTCTCTCCCTTCCCCATCCCGGCAGAAGGGCCAGAGGGCCAGGCACCTGCCTCCCTCCTGTCACCACCCTCTCCACCACAAAAGTCAGCAGTGATTTCTAATTAAAATAGCGCCTTTGCTCTTTCAGCGCTGCCCGCTGACGCCATCTTTGGCGCTCAAAGGCGCTTCACCCGCAGGTGTCACGGAGCTGTGCGTCATCTCTGGAAGGTGCAGGGTGCAGCAGGGGTCACGAGAGCCGGCATCTGTGCTTGTGACAAACAAGTCAGGTTTCAACCCGCCATTGTGGAACCAGCCCGAATCCTGACCCGGGGTTCTGGGACGACACCCCAACACCCGGTAAGATACCTCGGGGTGCCCATCCTCGTGGAGCTCGGCTGTACTCCTTAAGACCCGTCCACTTCAGCCCCTGAGATGCCAAGAACACCCCACCCCTCCTTTAGAGGCTCTGTACGCCCCCCTCTTCATCCCCACCCGCCCGGAAAAGGCATCCCTTGGTTGCCCATACCCACAGTTTTGCCGCTGACCGCGGCCCCCACAGGGGGCCAATCGGCGGTCGGCGCCTTAGTGCCCCCGGGGCACCGGTCACCCCTCCCCACCCCCTCCCACAGGGGGGGGCGGGGACGCCGACCGGAGCCCCCCTCCTCTGGCTGGCCGGAAGTGACGCGCAATGCGTATCACTTCCTGGCCCTGGTGTGAGGGGGAGGCTATTTAGCCTTCCCCCACCCTCCTGGCGACCTCTTTGTCACCCACCTCGCCATTTCCCTCCCTACCGCTTACCCGGCGTAGGCGTTGGGTGGGGGGGGTTTCTGAGCGTTGTATTGTTTTCTTTTTCGTTGCAGGCGGAGTTACAGGGCGATCTGGAAGCAGGCCGGTACAAAGGGTACCTCTGCGCGGCACCATAGGGGGTGCCTGAGCCAAAACCGAGGAGCCTCAAGGGAGGTCCCGGAAGCCGTGTCGGCGCCCCGCTAGTGCTGCGGGCGGTTGTGGGCCTGAACAACCGGGGGTTTGCTAAGCGACGCTCCGCCCCGAGAGGGGGGGCGTGAGTAGAAGTTACCAACGGCACGTGATCGTAGAAAGAATCACCTTGTGGACAGCAACGGCGGGCATCGCTCCCGCGCTGCCCGGCTCATCAGGCGGGCAGGCGACCCAGTTGGTTGCCTGCCCTTGGATCGCCCGTGAGATAACCCACCCATTACATATTCTGGAATTATGTAATAAACCTGCAGCATTGTTACCCAACACCAACTGTCTTGTGTGTGTCATTTGGGTAATCTACTATGGGGGAGGGGGGACAGCGGGGTGCCCCTGGGGGTACTATGTTTTCATGTATCGGGCTTCTGTGTCCAACCTTCCTTTGATTCCGTGAGCAGTATGCAGGGTAAGGCTGGTCAGTGAGCTTTATTCCTTTCTATGTCTGTGAACGTGCGGCGGCACAGCTCATCTCCATGTTTGTATATAGACATGGCTGGGGTTATTCCTACATAGTATAAACTAAGCTCTGTGTATGCCGATCTGTGGCACTCTTTTTAGGTCTTCTCTCTCTGCCCTCCCAACACACACTTTTTTTTTTTAACTTTAATAAGCACGGACACCGCGCTATGCAATGCAATAGGTGTTGCTTTTGGTATTGTAAATAACAATGCTTTTTAAGTTTTTTTAAAGGCATTGCCATTTACAATGTCAATAGCTCAAAATAATGTCATTGCGAGACCTATTGCATTGCAAAATGCTTGTTTTTTAAATCTTACTGTTTCTCAATGGTGATGCTGACCTTGATGTGCTGAAAGGGAAGAAGTGGGCCACATGTATGTGAAGTGAGAGGAGGGATAGACAGCTGAAGAAGCAACCCTGCTCACCCGGCGGCCCGCTACCTGAAATAAATGTGAATGGTGCTACTGATTAAACAGCAAAATCTAAAGGCTTCTTGGAAGCCACTATAAACAGATGATGGAGTCATCTCAGGCAGGACAAGGTGGCAAAGAAGTATTCTTTTTACAAGGTAATATGTGGGTGTTAACATGCTGAGTCTGGAGTGCTTCCTTCTAATGGGAACGTGTAATTAAAGTTTGCTCTAGATACAGTCTGGTTGAGTTTTACTAAAATATATATTTTGAAAACACTTTTTTATCCTAAACTGAGGGCCACATGTACTAACTTCTGGTGCAGCAGAGCCCCAAAGTTGCTGCACTGTGTTAAGTTAAATGGAGAGAGAAAAACAGTGGCAATCTACAAAGACACAGCGCTGTTTATCCCTCCTCTACTGTGGGCAGACTTCAGGCTGCCTTGTGCCAAGACACACACAGCCTTTCACCATAGTGTAAGGAGATATGCGTTGTGTCAAGCACAGTTTTTGTACTGGAAGGATACCCTTCAAGTAGAAAAACTATACTTGACATGGTTTACTAATTCTCTCCCTTTGTATTTGTGCTGTACAGTGCAGCACACACAAAAAGCTGGAAAAATGTGGAGTGTTTTAAAAGTTTCTTCATTGTTACCCTGCCTTGAGATGGTGTTACTTTTTGCCACAAATGTTAGTAGATTTGGATTTACATCAAAAACCAAGGGTGCATGCAAGGGAATTCCCATTCACCACCAGTGCTTAATTTGTAAGATAATAGGTGCCAGTGCCCTCATCAGGAGGATACTGCAGCCTGCACCACCCACTGCCCCCACCCGTGCAGCCAGTACCAAAGCAGCTTTTAACCCTCACACTCCTGCAGGTTCTACAATTCAGACTATTCCAGACCCCCCCTCCGCCCCCCAATGCTATAGGAACGGCTTAGGTGGCATGTATTAGTTGTTTTCAATGTTTGTTGAACTAATATACTACTGTTGTTGGTCTCATTTCCAAATTACACAAACAGCGCCACAATTTGGCAGACTGTCACATGCGCCGGTGTTGACAATTGAGTGCCAGTGCAGAGCACAGCAAACCACCGGCTCAAATTAAGCACTGTGAATCACCCATAGGTTGCCCCCTTTATGCAGGGTAGTAGATGGTAACTCATAGCGCTACTTTGCATTACTTTAGGCAACTATCAAATGAAAATCATGTATGCAATGTAAAGTAAATACCAACACAACACGTTACACAGAGTTTCTGTCACTTTTCTGGAGCAACCTGGCACAAAGTGTTAGTACATTTCCACATGAATCTTTTTACGCATTTTGCCACAGCCTGCCCTATGTTCTGTGTGATACAATTTTAAAATAATGTCTAGCATGTTCACAGTTCTTTAAATTGCCCACTGGGACCTCGTAGCTCTATAAATACATGCCACAATTCTACACTTCTGTGACCCTTTGGCTATATGCAGCCGTCGCAGTGTTTGCATTAACCAACTTGGCTTTCCTAACATAGGAGTGTTTTTCCATTTAGTTTAACCTGCATTTTTGTTTCATTATTATGTGTTTTATTTTGTGTGCACTTAGTTGAATATTTTGTAGTTTCTACAGGTCTCTGCCCTCCTCTCCAAGTGAGCCCCCCCCCCCCCTTTGCAGCAAGGGTCTTTCTTGCTCTACAGCTCCTCTGAAGGAGGGAGCTAGAGAGAGACGTCTCAGAGGTGACAGCAGGCTGGGACCTCTGTGCATGATCAGGCTGAGGAGAGTGGTGCCCTTGCTCTACAGCTCCTCTGAAGGAGGGAGACAGAGAGAGACGTCACAGAGGTGACAGCAGGCTGGGGCCTCTGTGCATGATCAGGCTGAGGAGACTGGTGGCCTTGCTCTACAGCTCCTCTGAAGGAGAGAGACGTCTCAGAGGTGACAGCAGGCTGGGACCTCTGTGCATGATGAGGCTGAGGAGAGTGGTGCCCTTGCTCTACAGCTCCTCTGAAGGAGGGAGACAGAGAGAGACGTCACAGAGGTGACAGCAGGCTGGGGCCTCTGTGCATGATCAGGCTGAGGAGAGTGGTGCCCTTGCTCTACAGCTCCTCTGAAGGAGGGAGACAGAGAGAGACGTCTCAGAGGTGACAGCAGGCTGGGACCTCTGTGCATGATCAGGCTGAGGAGACTGGTGCCCTTGTTCTACAGCTCCTCTGAAGGAGGGAAACAGAGAGAGACGTCTCAGAGGTGACAGCAGGCTGGGGCCGAAGGAGCATGATCAGGCTGAGGAGAGTGGTGCCCTTGCTCTACAGCTCCTCTGAAGGAGGGAGACAGAGAGAGACGTCTCAGAGGTGACAGCAGGCTGGGACCACTGTGCATGATCAGGCGGAGGAGACTGGTGCCCTTGCTCTACAGCTCCTCTGGAGGAGGGAGACAGAGAGAGACGTCTCAGAGGTGACAGCAGGCTGGGGCCTCTGTGCATGATCAGGCTGAGGAGAGAGGTGCCCTTGCTCTACAGCTCCTCTGAAGGAGGGAGACAGAGAGAGACGTCTCAGAGGTGACAGCAGGCTGGGACCTCTGTGCATGATCAGGCTGAGGAGAGTGGTGCCCTTGCTCTACAGCTCCTCTGAAGGAGAGAGACAGAGAGAGACGTCTCAGAGGTGAGAGCAGGCTGGGGCCTCTGTGCGTGGTCAGGCTGAGGAGAGTGGTGTCCTTGCTCTACAGCTCCTCTGGAGGAGGGAGACAGAGAGAGACGTCTCAGAGGTGACAGCAGACTGGGGCCTCTGTGCATGATCAGGCTGAGGAGAGTGGTGCCCTTGCTCAACAGCTCCTCTGAAGGAGGGAGGCAGAGAGAGACGTCTCAGAGGTGACAGCAGGCTGGGACCTCTGTGAATGATCAGGCTGAGGAGAGTGGTGCCCTTGCTCTACAGCTCCTCTGAAGGAGGGAGACAGAGAGAGACGTCTCAGAGGTGACAGCAGGCTGGTGCCTCTGTGCATGATCAGGCTGAGGAGAGTGGTGCCCTTGCTCTACAGCTCCTCTGAAGGAGGGAGCTAGAGAGAGACGTCTCGGAGGTGACAGCAGGCTGGGACCTCTGTGACTGATCAGGCTGAGGAGAGTGGTGCCCTTGCTCTACAGCTCCTCTGAAGGAGGGAGACAGAGAGAGACGTCTCAGAGGTGAGAGCAGGCTGGTGCCTCTGTGCATGATCAGGCTGAGGAGAGTGGTGCCCTTGCTCTACAGCTCCTCTGAAGGAGGGAGCTAGAGAGAGACGTCTCAGAGGTGACAGCAGGCTGGGACCTCTGTGCATGATCAGGCTGAGGAGAGTGGTGCCCTTGCTCTACAGCTCTTCTGAAGGAGAGAGACAGAGAGAGACGTCTCAGAGGTGACAGCAGGCTGGGACCTCTGTGCGTGATCAGGCTGAGGAGAGTTGTGCCCTTGCTCTACAGCTCCTCTGAAGGAGGGAGACAGAGAGAGACGTCTCAGAGGTGACAGCAGGCTGGGGCCTCTGTGCATGATCAGGCTGAGGAGAGTGGTGCCCTTGCTCTACAGCTCCTCTGAAGGAGGGAGACAGAGAGAGACGTCTCAGAGGTGACAGCAGGCTGGGACCTCTGTGCGTGATCAGGCTGAGGAGAGTTGTGCCCTTGCTCTACAGCTCCTCTGAAGGAGGGAGACAGAGAGAGACGTCTCAGAGGTGACAGCAGGCTGGGGCCTCTGTGCATGATCAGGCTGAGGAGAGTGGTGCCCTTGCTCTACAGCTCCTCTGAAGGAGAGAGACAGAGAGAGACGTCTCAGAGGTGACAGCAGGCTGGGACCTCTGTGCGTGATCAGGCTGAGGAGAGTTGTGCCCTTGCTCTACAGCTCCTCTGAAGGAGGGAGACAGAGAGAGACGTCTCAGAGGTGACAGCAGGCTGGGACCTCTGTGCGTGATCAGGCTGAGGAGAGTGGTGCCCTTGCTCTACAGCTCCTCTGAAGGAGGGAGACAGAGAGAGACGTCTCAGAGGTGAGAGCAGGCTGGGGCCTCTGTGCATGATCAGGCTGAGGAGACTGGTGCCCTTGCTCTACAGCTCCTCTGAAGGAGGGAGACAGAGAGAGACGTCTCAGAGGTGAGAGCAGGCTGGGGCCTCTGTGCATGATCAGGCTGAGGAGACTGGTGCCCTTGCTCTACAGCTCCTCTGAAGGAGGGAGACAGAGAGAGACGTCTCAGAGGTGACAGCAGGCTGGGGCCTCTGTGCATGATCAGGCTGAGGAGAGTGGTGCCCTTGCTCTACAGCTCCTCTGAAGGAGGGAGACAGAGAGAGACGTCTCAGAGGTGACAGCAGGCTGGGACCTCTGTGCATGATCAGGCTGAGGAGAGTGGTGCCCTTGCTCTACTGCTCCTCTGAAGGAGGGAGACAGAGAGAGACGCCTCAGAGGTGACAGCAGGCTGGGGCCGAAGGTGCATGATCAGGCTGAGGAGAGTGGTGCCCTTGCTCTACAGCTCCTCTGAAGGAGGGAGGCAGAGAGAGACGTCTCAGAGGTGACAGCAGGCTGGGACCTCTCTGCATGATCAGGCTGAGGAGAGTGGTGCCCTTGCTCTACAGCTCCTCTGAAGGAGGGAGACAGAGAGAGACGTCTCAGAGGTGACAGCAGGCTGGGACCACTGTGCATGATCAGGCGGAGGAGACTGGTGCCCTTGCTCTACAGCTCCTCTGAAGGAGGGAGACCGAGAGAGACGTCTCAGAGGTGACAGCAGGCTGGGACCTCTGTGCGTGATCAGGCTGAGGAGAGTGGTGCCCTTGCTCTACAGCTCCTCTGAAGGAGGGAGCTAGAGAGAGACGTCTCAGAGGTGACAGCAGGCTGGGGCCTCTGTGCATGATCAGGCTGAGGAGAGTGGTGCCCTTGCTCAACAGCTCCTCTGAAGGAGAGAGACAGAGAGAGACGTCTCAGAGGTGACAGCAGGCTGGGGCCTCTGTGCATGATCAGGCTGAGGAGAGTGGTGCCCTTGCTTTACAGCTCCTCTGAAGGAGGGAGACAGAGAGAGACGTCTCAGAGGTGACAGCAGGCTGGGACCTCTGTGCGTGATCAGGCTGAGGAGAGTGGTGCCCTTGCTCTACAGCTCCTCTGAAGGAGGGAGACAGAGAGAGACGTCTCAGAGGTGACAGCAGGCTGGGGCCTCTGTGCATGATCAGGCTGAGGAGAGTGGTGCCCTTGCTCTACAGCTCCTCTGAAGGAGGGAGATAGAGAGAGACGTCTCAGAGGTGACAGCAGGCTGGGGCCTCTGTGCATGATCAGGCTGAGGAGAGTGGTGCCCTTGCTCTACAGCTCCTCTGAAGGAGAGAGACAGAGAGAGACGTCTCAGAGGTGACAGCAGGCTGGGACCTCTGTGGATGATCAGGCTGAGGAGAGTTGTGCCCTTGCTCTACAGCTCCTCTGAAGGAGGGAGGCAGAGAGAGACGTCTCAGAGGTGACAGCAGGCTGGGACCTCTGTGAATGATCAGGCTGAGGAGAGTGGTGCCCTTGCTCTACAGCTCCTCTGAAGGAGGGAGACAGAGAGAGACGTCTCAGAGGTGACAGCAGGCTGGGACCTCTGTGCATGATCAGGCTGAGGAGAGTGGTGCCCTTGCTCTACAGCTCCTCTGAAGGAGAGAGACAGAGAGAGACGTCTCAGAGGTGACAGCAGGCTGGGGCCTCTGTGCATGATCAGGCTGAGGAGAGTGGTGCCCTTGCTCTACAGCTCCTCTGAAGGAGAGAGACGTCTCAGAGGTGACAGCAGGCTGGGACCTCTGTGCATGATCAGGCTGAGGAGAGTGGTGCCCTTGCTCTACAGCTCCTCTGAAGGAGGGAGACAGAGAGAGACGTCTCAGAGGTGACAGCAGGCTGGGGCCGAAGGTGCATGATCAGGCTGAGGAGAGTGGTGCCCTTGCTTTACAGCTCCTCTGAAGGAGGGAGCTAGAGAGAGACGTCTCAGAGGTGACAGCAGGCTGGGGCCTCTGTGCATGATCAGGCTAAGGAGAGTGGTGCCCTTGCTCTACAGCTCCTCTGAAGGAGGGAGACAGAGAGAGACGTCTCAGAGGTGACAGCAGGCTGGGACCTCTGGGCATGATCAGGCTGAGGAGAGTGGTGCCCTTGCTCTACAGCTCCTCTGAAGGAGGGAGACAGAGAGAGACGTCTCAGAGGTGACAGCAGGCTGGGGCCTCTGTGCATGATCAGGCTGAGGAGAGTTGTGCCCTTGCTCTACAGCTCCTCTGAAGGAGGGAGGCAGAGAGAGACGTCTCAGAGGTGAGAGCAGGCTGGGACCTCTGTGAATGATCAGGCTGAGGAGAGTGGTGCCCTTGCTCTACAGCTCCTCTGAAGGAGGGAGACAGAGAGAGACGTCTCAGAGGTGACAGCAGGCTGGGACCTCTGTGCATGATCAGGCTGAGGAGAGTGGTGCCCTTGCTCTACAGCTCCTCTGAAGGAGAGAGACAGAGAGAGACGTCTCAGAGGTGACAGCAGGCTGGGGCCTCTGTGCATGATCAGGCTGAGGAGAGTGGTGCCCTTGCTCTACAGCTCCTCTGAAGGAGAGAGACGTCTCAGAGGTGACAGCAGGCTGGGACCTCTGTGCATGATCAGGCTGAGAGGAGAGTGGTGCCCTTGCTCTACAGCTCCTCTGAAGGAGGGAGGCAGAGAGAGACGTCTCAGAGGTGACAGCAGGCTGGGGCCTCTGTGCATGATCAGGCTGAGGAGAGTGGTGCCCTTGCTCTACAGCTCCTCTGAAGGAGAGAGACAGAGAGAGACGTCTCAGTGGTGACAGCAGGCTGGGGCCTCTGTGCATGATCAAGCTGAGGAGAGTGGTGCCCTTGCTCAACAGCTCCTCTGAAGGAGGGAGACAGAGAGAGACGTCTCAGAGGTGACAGCAGGCTGGGGCCTCTGTGCATGATCAGGCTGAGGAGAGTGGTGCCCTTGCTCTACAGCTCCTCTGAAGGAGAGAGACGTCTCAGAGGTGACAGCAGGCTGGGGCCTCTGTGCATGATCAGGCTGAGGAGAGTGGTGCCCTTGCTCTACAGCTCCTCTGAAGGAGGGAGACAGAGAGAGACGTCTCGGAGGTGACAGCAGGCTGGGACCTCTGTTCATGATCAGGTTGAGGAGAGTGGTGTCCTTGCTCTACAGCTCCTCTGAAGGAGGGAGACAGAGAGAGACGTCTCGGAGGTGACAGCAGGCTGGGACCTCTGTGAATGATCAGGCTGAGGAGAGTGGTGCCCTTGCTCTACAGCTCCTCTGAAGGAGGGAGCTAGAGAGAGACGTCTCAGAGGTGACAGCAGGCTGGGGCCTCTGTGCATGATCAGGCTGAGGAGAGTGGTGCCCTTGCTCTACAGCTCCTCTGAAGGAGAGAGACGTCTCAGAGGTGACAGCAGGCTGGGACCTCTGTGCATGATCAGGCTGAGAGGAGAGTGGTGCCCTTGCTCTACAGCTCCTCTGAAGGAGGGAGGCAGAGAGAGACGTCTCAGAGGTGACAGCAGGCTGGGGCCTCTGTGCATGATCAGGCTGAGGAGAGTGGTGCCCTTGCTCTACAGCTCCTCTGAAGGAGAGAGACAGAGAGAGACGTCTCAGTGGTGACAGCAGGCTGGGGCCTCTGTGCATGATCAGGCTGAGGAGAGTGGTGCCCTTGCTCAACAGCTCCTCTGAAGGAGGGAGACAGAGAGAGACGTCTCAGAGGTGACAGCAGGCTGGGGCCTCTGTGCATGATCAGGCTGAGGAGAGTGGTGCCCTTGCTCTACAGCTCCTCTGAAGGAGAGAGACGTCTCAGAGGTGACAGCAGGCTGGGGCCTCTGTGCATGATCAGGCTGAGGAGAGTGGTGCCCTTGCTCTACAGCTCCTCTGAAGGAGGGAGACAGAAAGAGACGTCTCGGAGGTGACAGCAGGCTGGGACCTCTGTTCATGATCAGGTTGAGGAGAGTGGTGTCCTTGCTCTACAGCTCCTCTGAAGGAGGGAGACAGAGAGAGACGTCTCGGAGGTGACAGCAGGCTGGGACCTCTGTGAATGATCAGGCTGAGGAGAGTGGTGCCCTTGCTCTACAGCTCCTCTGAAGGAGGGAGCTAGAGAGAGACGTCTCAGAGGTGACAGCAGGCTGGGACCTCTGTGCATGATCAGGCTGAGGAGAGTGGTGCCCTTGCTCTACAGCTCCTCTGAAGGAGAGAGACGTCTCAGAGGTGACAGCAGGCTGGGACCTCTGTGAATGATCAGGCTGAGGAGAGTGGTGCCCTTGCTCT
The DNA here is from genome assembly GCF_964204655.1 of Triturus cristatus. NCBI lineage: Eukaryota > Metazoa > Chordata > Amphibia > Caudata > Salamandridae > Triturus > Triturus cristatus. The sequence goes on from NC_140589.1 coordinate 49,395,080, forward strand.
ACAGCTCCTCTGAAGGAGGGAGACAGAGAGAGACGTCTCAGAGGTGACAGCAGGCTGGGACCTCTGTGCATGATCAGGCGGAGGAGACTGGTGCCCTTGTTCTACAGCTCCTCTGAAGGAGGGAGGCAGAGAGAGACGTATCAGAGGTGACAGCAGGCTGGGACCTCTGTGCATGATCAGGCGGAGGAGACTGGTGCCCTTGCTCTACAGCTCCTCTGGAGGAGGGAGACAGAGAGAGACGTCTCAGAGGTGACAGCAGGCTGGGACCTCTGTGCATGATCAGGCGGAGGAGACTGGTGCCCTGGAAGAACAACAAGGACATTCCAGACAAATGCTATCTTGATAACAATTCTTTACCAAATAATGAACGGATAGTCTGTGTAAACAATAGACTTTCGGTCCCCCTTTCCAACTCCAGACCTGCCAGTCCACACAGTCCCGCCGTGTGCACACCATATTGGCTCCGTTCCGTCACCCGGTGGGGAGACAATATCACATGGTGTGAGACAAAAGCGAGCTGGAAACATGGGGTTAGGAAGTGTGGGGGATACGGGGGTCGATCTCCCCTATATTTTGGAGTGGGGGGACACGGAGGACAAGGGTGGGGGCGACGAGGGGACAAAAGAATCTCCCCTCTCTCTTCTGTGATTCGCAGGGCCATTAGCGCACAAACGCACTGCTTATAATGGCCCCGCTCTTGACCTGTGACCTGCCTCCAGTCACCTATGCTCAGGAGTGCAACGCCCATAGGGTAAAAGGGTTTTAGCCCCCTCCCCCTTCCAGCATGGTTCACAGCCCGGGCTGCTGCAGCTCGAGCTGCTGTGGCATCGGCTGGGCAGCGTCGGCTGTCTTATCGACGCCACACCATGTCTTTAAAAGACCATTTACATCCCTTTGGAACTGGTTAAGGAGGCTTTGTTTGTTTTGTTCACTTGTTTCAGTACCCCCTGGTTCTCCACTCTGCCTATTCGCTATTCCTTACATTTCTATTTTATTTTTTACTTCCACAGTGTGAGAATGTATTTAATGAAAAGGCATCTCACGGATGGGGATGCCACCTTTCCAATAGAAAAATATCGGCCCTTTTTTGTTATTGAAGAGCCTGCAAAGGCCTCGCCGTGAAACTAAATTGGGCTGTAAGTAAAATGGTTTGTAATCATTTGTAACATGACTTTTCTGTCTTTGATTCCTTTTGTTTAATTAAACTTAAACTGTAATTATTAGTTCTGGGTCATTAATGCAGCCCCAGAGCACGTTTAAAAGTGCTTTCTATTTGTTTTTGCTGTTTGAAGTGCGCACAGATAAGGGCTAAAAATACCGGCTTTAGGTGAGTTTGCTTCTTCTTGTAGTGGCTGGGACATCAAAATACTGGTGGTGCCGAATCCGATCCGCCGGCAACCCTAATCAGGAGACTGAAAGTTTGTTGCAGGTCAGCACAGTCCTTATTTCCTGCACCCCCCATCCCTGACTGCTGCAAAATAACAAAAGTGTAACTTATCTGAAACCCTACAGCAGCTGTCAATACAATGCTGAGTTACTCGGGGTGTCTGGGTATACATCCTGCATTCAGACAACTCACTCCTCATTCTCAACACTCACCTTTCACTTTCATGCTCGCCCTGCACTCACAGCGATCACACTGCACTCACACTGCTCACAATGCACTCACCCAATTCACCCATCTCCTACCCTGCACTCACAAGCACACCGCTCACCCTGCATGCCCATGACACTGTCACTTTCACCATTTACGCTACGCTGACAGCGATCACACTGATTTCACGCTGTTACCCTGCACTCACAACGTTCATCCTCCAGTTACCCTGCACTCACACGAGCACACCACTCAACCTGCACTCACAGTGACCACACTGCACTCATGCCCCTTTGTCATGAACTCACTCCATTCTCCCTCCACTTACCCTGCGGTCACATCAGCACACAGCTCACCCTGCACTCACAGTGAACACACTGCACTCACACTGCTCACAATGCACTCACCCAATTCACCCATCTCCTACCCTGCACTCACAAGCACACCGCTCACCCTGCATGCCCATGACACTGTCACTTTCACCATTTACGCTACGCTGACATGCGATCACACTGCTTTTACGCTGTTACCCTGCACTCACAAAGTTCATCCTCCCCTTACCCTGCACTCACACGAGCACACCACTCACCCTGCACTCACAGTGACCACACTGCACTCATGCCCCCTTGTCATGAACTCACTCCATTCTCCCTCCACTTACCCTGCGGTCACATCAGCACACAGCTCACCCTGCACTCACAGTGATCACACTGCACTCAAACCTCTCACCATGCACTCAAGCTTTTCACCCTGCACTCACCCGAGCACACCACTCACCCTGCACTCAAGTGGCAATGCACACACATGTCACTATCACTGCTCACTTTGCAATATCACTCAAACAAGCACATTTCTCACCATGCTTTAATTCCTCCCATTCTCTATTTTCACTTCTGCCCAAACTCGCATGTCACATCACTTACCTTGAAGTCACTCCTCTCACTCTACTCTCACACTGTCACTTTGCTCACTGTGCACTCACATAGGCACTCCTGTCACTCACACAGCTCACCCTTCATGCACATCTTCTCTCACATCTTCACTCACATGGGCACATCACTCACTCTGTACTCAAACCACAGAAACAAACAAAGCACGCCCCCTCGAGTCACACCACTCACCCGTTACTTCCTCCTCTAACCTTGCACTCACACGGACAAACTTCTCAGCCTGCATTCCAATACAATAGTCTTCCGGAAGTCATTGGGACACACCACTCACTCTGACTAACTCCTCTCACCATGCATTCACCACTCACTCTGACTAACTCTTCTCACCATGCACTTTCGTCGCTCATCCTGCACCACACACCCTGCATTTACACCGCTCACACTACCTCGCACTCCCTCCTCTCACTCTGCACGCACTCCTGTCATCCAACACTCACATGTTGCATCGCTGACCGTCCGGCATGCTCCCTCACCGGTATTCATCCAGATAATCTTTTATTCGGGGGCAACTCTTGGCCCCCGCCTCACGCATTGTGATTACGTGTACCCCTATTCTTACTGTGAGATCTAGTCCTACTACAGGAAGGCCTATTCTCCTTCAGACGATGCATCATTCATATTAACAATCAGCTATTTTAGGAACGTTCCTGATCTAGAGCTCAGGATCAATTTTAAGGCCGCTTGTGCTCGAGCGCCTTACAATAATTATTGAGAGTCCCAACATCATTTTAACATTATCCACATACTTCCATTCTTTACTTTGGGTCTATATTTTATCCCTGTGTAGAATTATTGTGGCTTTCCTGAGGAAGGCATCTAGCACGCCGAAACGCGTGTAGATAACAAGAAGAATCATCAACCAGCCACTTCATTAAATCAATGCTCATTTGAGTTATTTGCTTATCTTTGGGTTCTGTAGTAAATTAATAATTATTTTTGTGTTCAGTCCAAATGCACATGTCTGTTGATTGTATTCCTCTTCTTTGTTCACCCTGTCAGTTACGTTATGATGTCATTGTCTAGCACTTTTATGTGTGTGGGATTATTTAAAAATTCACTATAATACTTGTGACAGAATCTGTATTAATAAAATGAAGTTCTTACGAATTTAAATGTCCACTGAGTCTCTAATACCATGTTTGTGTCTGACTAGGTCTTGCATATTGTGCCTAGGGGTCTAGCTTCCATTATTGTTTTTTCCCTGCCCTAGGAATCCATATTAGTAGCAGGGGGTCCTTGTTTTTTTACATTATATTTGGGGGGAGTATTACACCCCACCACTTACATATATCATAAAATGGCTATTAGGTTAGCTATGGGAGCTATGCTTGCGGGGAGCAGGACTGGTGCAGGCGCACCTAGCGTTGACTTTGGTGGGGGCGCGCTTTGTTTAAAAATCGATTTTGGTTTAAAAGCACATGAACTTCCATGTGAATCAGGCAGTTTTCAGGCAACAATAAAAATGTCAAGATCACTGGTGATTAATGTTCCTTCTAGTGAGAGTTCTTTTTGTCTAGTGGAAGTTTTGGATCATGGTAAAGTAGCGCAGATGGTTAATGTGCCTGCTGCAAAGAACGTGCACCATGCAGATCACAGAACTGAGCGTGAGTGAACTATGAGTAGCACTATAAAAAAATATACATAATTTTGCCAAATTTGGTCTAATTACTTTGTGAATGTAAAGAACAATAAGGCATACTTGCAAACTGTGACTACATGCCTCCCCTTCTCAATATTTCACTTCAAACTATGAAATTGTATTCGTTCAACGGACGTTCGGTCTCACACAACAGGCGATTTGTACAGGGTCACAGGAAAGTCCACAAGGTTGTCCCTGTTCCCCCAGAAATGTAGTGCCTCAACGTCCCTGGCTGGAAACCCATACAGAGGGGGGCTTCCTGCTTGTGTGAGGTGGCTCAGCACTGTCCATGGGGGGGGAGGTTTGCAACCTCCCTAGGACTATGGCGGGATGCCTCAATCTTTCCTTTTTGGTTTGGGGGGGGGGCTAGGTGTGACTTTTGACCAGTGATGGCACAGAGCCACACCGCCCTCTCCATAGGCTCTGCGCAACTTGTCATGCAGTCCCATACCATCTTCAGAGCCTGGCCCCCTCCTCTCACAGATAAGAAAAAAATCAAGTTGGAAGGTCTGCAAATACCCCTGCAGTGTGCTAACAAAGTGCACAGGTATGAACAAACCGACCAAGGACTCAAGCAAAGGTTGTGTGTGAATCTGGCGAGAGTCACGGGTGTCACTGTGCATCCACTGTGAACAGGTATGAACAAACCGACCAAGCAGTCAAGCAAAGGTTGCGTGTGGATCTGGCGAGAGTCACGGGTGTCACTGTTCATCCACTGTGAACAGGTATGAACAAACCGACCAAGGACTCAAGCAAAGGTTGTGTGTGGATCTGGCGAGAGTCACAGGTGTCACTGTTCATCCACTGTGAACAGGTATGAACAAACCGACCAAGCAGTCAAGCAAAGGTTGCGTGTGGATCTGGCGAGAGTCATTGGTGTCACTGTGCACAGGTATGAAAAAACCGATCAAGGACTCAAGCAAAGGTTGCGTGTGGATCTGGCGAGAGTCACGGGTGTCGCTGTGCATCCACTGTGAACAGGTATGAACAAACCGAGCAAGAACTCAAGCAAAGGTTGCGTGTGGATCTGGCGAGAGTCACGGGTGTCACTGTGCATCCACTATGCGCAGGTATGAACAAACCGACCAAGCAGTCAAGCAAAGGTTGTGTGTGGATCTGGCGAGAGTCATTGGTGTCACTGTGCACAGGTATGAAAAAACCGATCAAGGACTCAAGCAAAGGTTGCGTGTGGATCTGGCGAGAGTCACGGGTGTCGCTGTGCATCCACTGTGAACAGGTATGAACAAACCGACCAAGGACTCAAGCAAAGGTTGCGTGTGGATCTGGCGAGAGTCACGGGTGTCACTGTGCATCCACTATGCGCAGGTATGAACAAACCGACCAAGGACTCAAGCAAAGGTTGCGTGTGGATCTGGCGAGAGTCACGGGTGTCACTGTGCATCCACTATGCGCAGGTATGAACAAACCGACCAAGGACTCAAGCAAAGGTTGCGTGTGGATCTGGCGAGAGTCACGGGTGTCACTGTGCATCCACTGTGCGCAGGTATGAACAAACCGACCAAGGACTCAAGCAAAGGTTGCGTGTGGATCTGGCGAGAGTCACGGGTGTCGCTGTGCATCCACTGTGCACAGGTATGAACAAACCGACCAAGGACTCAAGCAAAGGTTGCGTGTGAATCTGGCGAGAGTCACGGGTGTCGCTGTGCATCCACTGTGAACAGGTATGAACAAACCGACCAAGCAGTCAAGCAAAGGTTGTGTGTGGATCTGGCGAGAGTCACGGGTGTCGCTGTGCATCCACTGTGCGCAGGTATGAACAAACCGACCAAGGACTCAAGCAAAGGTTGTGTTTGGATCTGGCAAGAGTCACGGGTGTCGCTGTGCATCCACTGTGCACAGGTATGAACAAACCGACCAAGGACTCAAGCAAAGGTTGTGTGTGGATCTGGCGAGAGTCACGGGTGTCGCTGTGCATCCACTGTGCACAGGCATGAACAAACCGACCAAGGACTCAAGCAAAGGTTGTGTGTGGATCTGGCGAGAGTCATGGGTGCCACTGTGCATCTACTGTGCACAGGCATGAACAAACCGACCAAGCAGTCAAGCAAAGGCTGTGTGCAAATCTGGCGAGAGTCACGGGTGCCGCTGTGCATCTACTGTGCACAGGTGTGAACAAACCGACCAAGGACTCAAGCAAAGGTTGCATGTGGATCTGGCGAGAGTCACGGGTGTCGCTGTGCATCTACTGTGCACAGGTATGAACAAACCGACCAAGGACTCAAGCAAAGGTTGTGTGTGGATCTGGCGAGAGTCATGGGTGTCGCTGTGCATCTACTGTGCACAGGTATGAACAAACCGGCCAAGGACTCAAGCAAAGGTTGTGTGTGGATCTGGCGAGAGTCACGGGTGCCGCTGTGCATCCACTGTGCACAGGTATGAACAAACCGACCAAGGACTCAAGCAAAGGTTGCGTGTGAATCTGGCGAGAGTCACGGGTGCCGCTGTGCACAGGTATGAACAAACCGACCAAGGACTCAAGCAAAGGTTGTGTGTGGATCTGGCGAGAGTCACGGGTGCCGCTGTGCACAGGTATGAACAAACCGACCAAGGACTCAAGCAAAGGTTGTGTGTGGATCTGGCGAGAGTCACGGGTGACGCTGTGCACAGGTATGAACAAACCGACCAAGGACTCAAGCAAAGGTTGTGTGTGAATCTGGCGAGAGTCACGGGTGTCGCTTTGCACAGGAATGAACAAACCGACCAAGGACTCAAGCAAAGGTTGTGTGTGGATCTGGCGAGAGTCACGGGTGTCGCTGTGCATCCACTGTGCACAGGCATGAACAAACCGACCAAGGACTCAAGCAAAGGTTGTGTGTGGATCTGGCGAGAGTCATGGGTGCCACTGTGCATCTACTGTGCACAGGCATGAACAAACCGACCAAGCAGTCAAGCAAAGGCTGTGTGCAAATCTGGCGAGAGTCACGGGTGCCGCTGTGCATCTACTGTGCACAGGTATGAACAAACCGACCAAGGACTCAAGCAAAGGTTGCGTGTGAATCTGGCGAGAGTCACGGGTGTCGCTGTGCATCTACTGTGCACAGGTATGAACAAACCGATTAGGCAGTCAAGCAAAGGTTGCGTGTGGATCTGGCGAGAGTCACGGGTGTCGCTGTGCATCTACTGTGCGCAGGTATGAACAAACCGACCAAGCAGTCAAGCAAAGGTTGTGTGTGGATCTGGCGAGAGTCACGGGTGTCGCTGTGCATCCACTGTGCGCAGGTATGAACAAACCGACCAAGGACTCAAGCAAAGGTTGTGTTTGGATCTGGCAAGAGTCACGGGTGTCGCTGTGCATCCACTGTGCACAGGTATGAACAAACCGACCAAGGACTCAAGCAAAGGTTGTGTGTGGATCTGGCGAGAGTCACGGGTGTCGCTGTGCATCCACTGTGCACAGGCATGAACAAACCGACCAAGGACTCAAGCAAAGGTTGTGTGTGGATCTGGCGAGAGTCATGGGTGCCACTGTGCATCTACTGTGCACAGGCATGAACAAACCGACTAAGCAGTCAAGCAAAGGCTGTGTGCAAATCTGGCGAGAGTCACGGGTGCCGCTGTGCATCCACTGTGCACAGGTATGAACAAACCGACCAAGGACTCAAGCAAAGGTTGTGTGTGGATCTGGCGAGAGTCATGGGTGCCACTGTGCATCTACTGTGCACAGGCATGAACAAACCGACCAAGCAGTCAAGCAAAGGCTGTGTGCAAATCTGGCGAGAGTCACGGGTGCCGCTGTGCATCCACTGTGCACAGGTATGAACAAACCGACCAAGGACTCAAGCAAAGGTTGTGTGTGGATCTGGCGAGAGTCACGGGTGTCGCTGTGCATCCACTGTGCACAGGCATGAACAAACCGACCAAGGACTCAAGCAAAGGTTGTGTGTGGATCTGGCGAGAGTCATGGGTGCCACTGTGCATCTACTGTGCACAGGCATGAACAAACCGACCAAGCAGTCAAGCAAAGGCTGTGTGCAAATCTGGCGAGAGTCACGGGTGCCGCTGTGCATCCACTGTGCACAGGTATGAACAAACCGACCAAGGACTCAAGCAAAGGTTGTGTGTGGATCTGGCGAGAGTCATGGGTGCCACTGTGCATCTACTGTGCACAGGCATGAACAAACCGACCAAGCAGTCAAGCAAAGGCTGTGTGCAAATCTGGCGAGAGTCACGGGTGCCGCTGTGCATCCACTGTGCACAGGTATGAACAAACCGACCAAGGACTCAAGCAAAGGTTGTGTGTGGATCTGGCGAGAGTCATGGGTGCCACTGTGCATCTACTGTGCACAGGCATGAACAAACCGACCAAGCAGTCAAGCAAAGGCTGTGTGCAAATCTGGCGAGAGTCACGGGTGCCGCTGTGCATCCACTGTGCACAGGTATGAACAAACCGATCAAGGACTCAAGCAAAGGTTTTGTGTGAATCTGGCGAGAGTCACGGGTGCCGCTGTGCATCCACTGTGCACAGGTATGAACAAACCGACCAAGGACTCAAGCAAAGGTTTTGTGTGAATCTGGCGAGAGTCACGGGTGCCGCTGTGCATCTACTGTGCACAGGTATGAACAAACCGACTAAGGACTCAAGCAAATTCACATGTGTCACTGTGCATCAAACATCACACAGAAGGTGCAGTGTGCATCGGATCGCACAAATCGTGGCAGTGGCAAATGGCAATAAAGAAACGGAGAGCCGGAGCCGAGCCAAGGGCCTGGCTTGGCTCAGAGAGCCGGTGCACGAGCCGAGCCATGAAAAGGTTTGCCATGTAAATCGTGCAACAAACATTATGTAAAAATATGATAAAACCTCTTCAAAATTCATAAAAGCTTTTTATTTAATACAAGCGTTTTACCTTCGCATCGGATGATATCACTGAACTGAGAGGCATTCATCAAAGGTATTCGTTTATAAATATGTCTCCCAGCGCTCTGGGGGCAGTGGCATCAGTGAGCCAAGAGGAGAGTCGGCTGCCGTTGTCACCCTATGTTCAAATGAAAGAGAGATGTATGTACAACGTTCATCCTGGACGCGTGTGCTACGGGGTGCTCTCCTCATATGTGATACCGAGAAAAAGGAGGCCTGGTGAAATAAACTAATTGCCTAAGATCACACAATTTGCTAAAGCATGAAAACCGGGTTCGAACCAGGATTTTCTGGTTTCACTTTGTGCAATTCAGCCACGAGAAGTGTATCTCTTGCCCACTCCTGTTAACATCTAAGGTTACTTCTTTGAGTTTCATTCTTGGTGCATGAGGTTGAAGGGTGGGGGCAGGTAGAAGCCACTGGAGGGCTCGGCTCGTCTTGGGCTCGACGGCCCAGGAGGACCTGGAGCTGAACCAGAGCTAGGCGACTGTCACAAACCTGGCTCCTGCCTTCAGTGTCTCGCCCACGGCCAGATCCTGTTCACAGCATCAGGAAAGCCAATGTGCACTAAACGACAGACAGAGGATGCACTGTGCATCAAATAACACAGAGGACGCAATCTGCATTAAACACCACACAAAGCGTTCAATGTGCACCAAACAGCACACAAAGCGTTCAATGTGCACTAAACAGCACACAAAGCGTTCAATGTGCACTAAACAGCACACAACGCGTTCAATGTGCACCAAACAGCACACAAAGCGTTAAATGTGCACTAAATAGCACACAGAGCGTTCAATGTGCACTAAATAGACGGAGGATGCTCAGTGCACCAAATAACACTGAGGGTGCAATGTGCATCACGAAGCATTCAATGTGCATCAAACAGCACACAGAGGGTGCACTATGCACCCAATCACAGAGAGGATACGATCTGCATCAAAAACTCACCAGGTGCAGTGTTGCACCAGTTAGGAAAGAGAATGCAATGTGCACAAAACACACCGGGGTGCAATGTGCCACAGATAGCAAACAGAGGGTGCAGTGAGCTGCAAGCACATACAGGGTGTATTGTACAGCACATAATACAAGTATTATGCAATGCACATCAGATAACACACACCGGGTGTAATCTGCAACAGAGAGGCCAGAGGGAGCAGCGTGGGTCAAATAGAATGGCAAGGGGGTAATATGCACCAAATAACACACTGTGCATCAACTAGCTAGCATACAAAACGTAATCTCCATCCGACAACCCAGAGACAGCAGTGTGCCGCAAATAAAACACAGAAAATGTAATGTGCATCAGGTAAAACAGAAGCATGGAATCTGCGTAAAAACACAGGATGCAATATGCACCAAATAACACACTGTGCATCAACTAGCATACAAAACGTAATCTCCATCCGACAACCCAGAGACTGCAGTGTGCCGATGTGGGACCGGCCTCGTGGCGTGGACCCCCCCTGACCATTAGTCCCTCCAACCCGACTCATGCAACCCCCCCTGATCCCTGGTTATATGTTCCGATGGCCGACCCAGGGCCCCAGCAAAACCTAGACCTTAGACGCGCCATGCCCGGCGAAGGGAGAGGGAACCCCCCCCAAGCAAGACAGGGAGGAGTAGTCTCTGTCGCACCTCTGACCTCCTCTCAATGGAGGGTTTCGATCGCCGTCCGGGCCCCCAGGGAGCTGGCTCCCCGCATGCTGGGTGTCTGGAGTCCCTCCCGACCCTACTTCAAAGGATAAAAGAGCCGAGCAACAGGAAATCCCAACACACCGCCCCCCGACGCCAAGACCCCTCTCTGTGAGGATGCTGGACTTCAAAGGGAAGAAGGCGTATAACAGAGGGTGCTGAGGGGACTGGGGCAGGGAAGACCTGGAACTACGAGAGCCCTGCGGACCTGGTCACGGCTCGACGAAACCTGAAGGAAAGACGCTACCCGATCCTTGGAAACCGCCTGAGCCCTGCTGACGCCGTCACGGCTCCCGAGAACACTAAGAACACTGGAGACCTGCTGAGAGACTCGCGGCTTCCCCCGACCCTAAGACCATCGAAGCCTGCTGAGAGACTCGCGGCTCCCACCAACAAAAGTCCGGCTGAGCCTGGCGAGTAAATCGCGGCTCCCCGAAGATCACCCGATCGACAGTTCCTTCCCGCCAGAGCCCTGCGGACGTGGTCGCGACTCGAGAGCACACTGGTCCGGCTGGACCCGAGACTGCACCGTGTCCCCCGGCTCGAGGATTGAGAGCTGTGCGAAGGATACTCGGCATTGACTCTGAACCAAGAACTGTCCCGCTACCCCAACCCCCTGTGCAGGAATTACCAAGCTTATTGAACTGACCAAAGACTACCTTGCGGATCATAAAGGTCCAACGAATCTTAGATAAAGATCTCCGTCTACTGAAACCAACTGTGTGGTGTCTCTTTGTCAAGTAGTGCAAGCTCAGCGCGTGCGAGCCTAAGTACGAGACCCCCCTCCTTCCTGAAGGGGCCTCACCGCCGGTGCTCGGCCTGGTTCTGGGAGAGGCGGGTCACGGGGTGGTCAGGAACGTGTTCTGTAACCCCCCTGGGATCGCCCCTTCCAACATTTGGTGGCAGGCGACGGGATCCAAGCCGACACCTAGAGATCGCACAGTGAACGGCTGACACACTACCGAACAAAGATGGAAGAAGGAGCCGACATGAGTACCACAGGAACCAACGCGAGTTCTACGTTCCAAGAGGACCGGTTGGAAGACTATACGCACCGAGAACTAAAACAGTTTTGCAAAGACCTAGGAATCGCTACCCCAACCCCCTGTGCAGGAATTACCAAGCTTATTGAACTGACCAAAGACTACCTTGCGGATCATAAAGGTCCAACGAATCTTAGATAAAGATCTCCGTCTACTGAAACCAACTGTGTGGTGTCTCTTTGTCAAGTAGTGCAAGCTCAGCGCGTGCGAGCCTAAGTACGAGACCCCCCTCCTTCCTGAAGGGGCCTCACCGCCGGTGCTCGGCCTGGTTCTGGGAGAGGCGGGTCACGGGGTGGTCAGGAACGTGTTCTGTAACCCCCCTGGGATCGCCCCTTCCAACATTTGGTGGCAGGCGACGGGATCCAAGCCGACACCTAGAGATCGCACAGTGAACGGCTGACACACTACCGAACAAAGATGGAAGAAGGAGCCGACATGAGTACCACAGGAACCAACGCGAGTTCTACGTTCCAAGAGGACCGGTTGGAAGACTATACGCACCGAGAACTAAAACAGTTTTGCAAAGACCTAGGAATCGCTACCACCGGATTAAGCACAAAAGAAGATTTCCAGAAAGCATTGAAAACCTGTATAGAGTCCGGAGCTTCCCCTTCCTAAACCGAAGGAAACGCTCGCTAGGGGGAACGGCCGAACGAACTCCGAAGCACCCCGGTGAGGAGCAACGCCCCAGAGGGGGGCCTATCACCGGAGGAACTAGCGGACCGGGAAAGGGGCCGCAGCCACGAACTCGAACTGGCCAAGCTTAAGATAGAGGGAGAGCTAAAATTGGCAGAAAAAAAGTTAGCTGTAGAGCAGTTACGCCTACAAGGGGAACTAGAGGAAAAGAAACGCCAGCGAGAACACGGAGAAAGAAAACTTCAACTGGAACACGAGCGCAGCCTAAAGGAGATCAAACTCAAAGCCAAGAATAAGGAATCCAACCCCTCGGGGAATCAAGAGACCTCTCCCCCAATGGAACTGAAGGTACACATCCCCAATGATGTGGTGAAGGAGTATTACAAAAACGACGACATCCAGCAATGGTTCAAGGCCTACGAAGTCGCCATGACCTCCCACCGAGTTCCACAGAAGGATTGGGGGGCTGGCCTGTGGGGCCGGTTCCTGAGTGAGGGGAGAGACACCCTGCTGGACCTACCTTCCACCGTGCTAAATTCCTTCAGCCACATGAAAGAGGCCTTACTAGCGAGATATCTACTCACCCCCGAGATGTAACGGCAACGGTTCCGAGACAGCAAAAAGATACCCGGTACTACGTGGGTGGAGTACGTTAACTTTTACAGCAGAGCCTTGGACGGGTGGATCAAGGGTAGCAAGGTCTCTACCTTTGAGGAACTGTTCGACCTAATCGCTTGGGAACATTTGTCCGCCAATTGCTTTGTAGAGTTACGCCAGCCCCGCCTCGACAGCAGGCTCACAGATCCTCGGAAACTGGCTGTTGAAGCTGACCGCTGGGTGAACACCTGGGCCCCCCGGGGCCCCGTGGGAGACTACGGCCGCCACAGTCAGGGGCCTCCCCGCCAGAGGGGTGGGGGGAACCAGGGAAGACAGAGGGACTTCCAGGCAGGCCCCCAGCATAGTCCCCCCAGAAACCAACCCCCGCACTTCCCAGCACCACCTCCAGCCAGCACGGGGCCCCCGGGGAGACAGGGACTCCGAGTCAAGATCACCTGTTACTGATGCCAACAGACTGGTCACTACGCCAGTGACCCCCAATGTCCCATGTACCAACGGGCAGCAGTGACCGCTCCCCCAGCCCGACAGATGGCCACCGTGGCCCTAGGGGAGGAGATGGAGGACACCGAGGAGTGGGAGCCGGCAGCCATGGCCCTGGTCTCCCTAGGAGACCGAGAGATGGTTCCCGGAACTCCCTTACCCGCCAACACCAAGAAATACCGACAGCAGGTGACAGTCAACGGACACCGAGTCGAGGCTTTCCACGACACCGGGGCGAGTGTCACAGCGGTCCACTGCCACCTGGTCGCCGAAGACCAGATACTGTTGTAAATTAAGGCAGAATGTGATTAAGCATTTACTGAAGACATTAATGCTTTCCCTTGCGATCATGTTTTCTTCGTTATGTTGACCGAAGTCCGGACTCCATTTTGTATTGACATGCTGCCACGTGTTCGTCACGAGGAGAGTCCGACCTCTGTGTTAGTTGCTCCTGTAACCTGCCTAGTAACAGTTTATAAATAGCTCTCTTGTCTATCTGGCGCATGCCCAGACTTGACCACATCTGTTATAATTAGCTTTGCTTGACCATGTGTTTTCGCGGGCCCAAAGAGTATGTTAGCTCCGCCCATGTATTGATTCAGTATCGAGAATGACCATAAATGGTAATGTTCTTCGGCCTTACGTTGTATCCACCCACTATGAGCCCCTCTGTTGTGTATAAAAGGGGACTGTGTACGAATGTTCTTTGTGCTACTCCAGGCAATACTGAAGAGTGTTGTGTGGATTGTAGGACCACCCTTAAGGGTTAATAAACGTTGTCTTTGTACTTTGCAGTTTCCGTGCCAACTTCCTTATAGATTCCGTTACAGGAGAGCGAACCCTTGTTCTTGCAGGCCTAGCTGGGGCCTGTATTCATCAATTGGCGCCCAACGTGGGGCTCATCGGCGACTCGGATGCTCGAAGGACTGGTCGCGACGAAGGTGAGGAGTTTGGCCGGGGACGTGATCACTGCCAGCGGCGTCTTAGCCCTGGCATCCCGAGGTTTTTCTTCCTTCCCTTCCGAGCTGACCGTCTGGGTGGCGCCGGTCATCGACTGAGACCTCTTCTGTCGGTCCTGCCGTGAGAGCCGTTTGGGCGATTGTGGAGCTTGGCAGTTGGAACCTGGACTCTTGATTGGTAAGAACCGTTGTACGGTACTTGCTCCGAGTTTTTGAAGCCTGGGATGGCTATTTGAGTTTGATTGATGATGACTAGTCATATTTTGAATTTGTCTTTGTGAAAATATATGCGTTGCAACACATATAGGCAGGTAATGTGGAGAAATTTCTCCAGGAGCTGTGTAAACTCTGAACGGCGCAACGATTAAGTGCCATTTTCTTTATAATATTGCATATTTTGCATTATTCCTAGCATGCCTGCTTTTAGCGCACTCCGTAAGTGGTGCTGCTGTTTTGGAAACCGGTTGAACCTCGAGGAATCTGCTCCAGCTCCCCCAGAGGGGACTCCTAATAGGGATATGTATGTGAAGCATGGTCTTTCTTCCATAATGTACAGCACGCTATGGAGGAAATACACGAGGAAGGATCCTGAGTTGCGATGGCCTTTGTATGGATCGTTTGATATACGTAAGATTGAGTATGTGGAACAGTGTATGTGTAAGCGGCGTGCTCGTCAGGATATGTTTGAGTGTGTGCGATTATGGGTGAAGGAAGTGCGTGAGCGAGAGAAGCGTGAGAAAGCGCTGTTTGATAAAGAACAACGGAAGAATGATCATGTGCGAGCGCAGGAAGCGAAGCGTCGGGAGGACAAAGAGCACACGGACAGACAAGAGAAAGAGCGTAGGCTACAGGTTTCGGGTCAATATGTTGTTCGTCAGCCACTTTATCCTGTCCTTAATAATTCTGATGATGATTTTTATTTGCTAGATCGCTCTCCGCCCCCTTATGTTGGCGCATCTGCTCCACGGCCGCAAGATTCTGACCCGGTTTCGGGTAAGGTAGACACACGGTCCATGCTGTCGGCCGAGCAAATGGCTGAGCTTCGGACACTTTCCTTCCGTGCGCTTAAAGGCAAGGTATCCATGGAGGACTTATTTCAGACTTGGGGGCAGTGGCAGGAGAGAGATAAAGTGTATTTTCTGGGTCATTTCGCGGAGGAAGTGATTACTGCTTTCCGAAAATATTCTCATGTTCTTGAGCCTGACGAAGTGTCTTCGGACGCTAGAGCAATACGTAACGGTGCTTTTTCTCCCTCTAAGGCTCCTGAGGCGGCTCGGCGGCTGTTCGCCTTGCGGGACGAGGTGCTGGCCCTTCGAGAGAAAGCACGTCAACAAACGGAGGAGGAGAAGCAGTCGGATTCGTCTGCAGCAGGGGGCCACCCATCCGCCTCCCAGTCAGATAAGGATGACATAGTGCATGCTAAACCAATGCGAGAGGCGGCGCCTTTGTATGTTCCTCCTAAGGGAGCAGGGACTAGCTCGGATATTAACTCCGCCGATGCAAGGGGATATTTCGTATATAATTGGGTTTACACTCCATGGCATAGGGCCGATGTTATGGCACTAAAGAATGCGTTGCCTGACCCCCGCAAGAATCCAGCGGCCTTCTATGAAGAAGTCGAGGGGGCCTTGAATTCTTGCATTATGACCTTAGCGGATATAGACCTGTTCTTTGGCCTTATCCTACCGCCGGATACGTGGCGCTCTGTCCGAAAGGTAGATGATGCGGTTGCCTTCAAGGCCCGGTGGTCTGACCTTGAGGATGAGGATAGGGAACGGAAGCCCGCACAGAAACCACCCCAGAATATTTTAGATCTCCCTGCGGCTATTGTGGCTAAGTTGAAGACGATTATCCCCCCTAAAAAGATTGACTGGAATATGTTAACTGCATGTAAGCAGAAAGTTGACGAGTCAGTTGCGGACTTCTTTACGCGCTTTGAGGAGACGTTTCATGATTTTAGTGGCCAGTCGCTTACTGACGACACGGGCCGCCACCTTTTCGCGGACAAATATGTGGCTAATCTGCTACCGGCAGTTGCGGCCCGGTTAAAAGCGAGTGAAAGTTCTTGGTCCTCCGCGACACCAACGGCCCTTCTGACTATCGCTCAGTATTATGAGCGTCAGGAGCACGAGGCGAAGGGCCAGGAAGAGAAGAAATCGAAAGATCTCAAAACCAAGGTGATGTTAGCACAAGTATATGGCCCGCCCCGACGGGGTAATAATAATAGAGGAAGGGGCGGATCTTATGGTCCCCCTTCGGGCCGATCTGATTTGAATAGGAACCAGTGTGCGTACTGCAAGCAGTTGGGCCATTGGGCCAGGGATTGCCCAGCGTTGCGTGCTTCGCGTCAGGGGCACACTCCGGGTGGCCCGAGAGGTAGAGGGGGCTTCTCGAACTTTAGAGGGAATTCTAACGATAATGTCCGTTTCGATACTGCCGGGCGGCACCGAGATGGCTCAAATGTTTTTGATCGCCAGCACCAGTATCATGTATCGGACATCGATCAATCGGGATATCATGATTCTCAGCATGCATAGGAATGCGTTGGATGGGGGTCCGAATCAGTTGAGGTGCCGGTCGATCAGACGGGTCCTTATGTATCGGCTGAGGTTTTAGGTTCTACTGATCAGTTCCTAGTGGATACAGGAGCGACACGTAGTGCATTGTCTAGGTACTTGGTTCCGGGGGCTCCCCCATCCGGCTCAATAGTTACATCGGTAGGGTTTGACGGTACACTCTCCCGAAGCCCTCTTTCACAGCCCCTTACATTTAAGGTTGATTCTTTTTCTGCGCCCTGTCCGTTTTTGCTTGCTCCGTATACACCGGATAACATTATGGGCCTTGATATGTTAAAGTATTTTAGGGCTACAATCCGCTGCTCCCCTGAGGGTGTGAGGGTGATCTTAAATGACAACTATCCCAGGTCTGGGCGGATGTGTACGATATCAGAGGATGCGTTGTTGGCTACCCTCCCCCGAGCTTTATGGGCGACTTCGGACACAGATGTGGGACAAATGGTGATTCCTCCGGTCCACATTAGTGTCCAGGAGGGGGCGGTGCTACCACGCCTCCCGCAGTATCGTATTTCCCAGGAGGGCGAGGAGGCTCTCATACAGATTGTGCAAGACTTGATAGCAGTAGGGGTAGTGGAAGAAGTTCCCTATAATATCTGTAACAGTCCGATTCTCCCAATTTTGAAAAAGGACACGGATGCGAAGGTCTATCGGTTCATAATTGATTTGAGGGAGGTAAACAAGATCGTGATACCTCAGTACCCGGTGGTTTCTGATATCACGACGTTGCTTACCTTGGTCCCGCCTACGGCGACCATGTTTTCAGTGATTGATTTGAAGAATGCCTTCTTTTCCATTCCCATTCACCCTGATAGCCGATTTCTTTTTGGGTTCACATTAAATAATAGATCTTATCGTTTTTGTAGAATTCCCCAAGGCTACACAGAAAGCCCTACTATTTACAGTCAGGCTTTGAAACGACAGTTGGATTCCTTTGTTTTACTCGAGGGGGTCGCCCTCATTCAATATGTCGATGACATCCTGTTGGCGGCTGACACCCTGGAGTTGTGTGAGAAAAGCACGTTATCCTTACTTTCCTTTTTAGCATCCCACAATCACAAGGTCTCTAGGAAGAAATTGCAATTCTGTAGACCAAAGGTGACTTATTTAGGTCACCTTTTGTCTAAGGAGGGGCGTGCACTCACACCAGATCGTATCCAAGTAATTTTGGACACACCGAGACCATCCACGCAGAAGGATGTGCGTGCATTTTTGGGTCTTGTTTCTTTTTGTAGACAGTGGATATTGGGGTTTTCACACATAGCTAAGCCATTACTAGCTCTTTTGACAAAAGACACGCCTATCCCAATCCCTTGGTCAGATGAGTGTGATGCTGCTTTTCAGCAACTGCGACAGGCCCTTTGTTCAGCACCAGTGTTAGGGACCCCTGATTATACAAAACCCTTTTCGTTGTATGTGCATGAGAAAGATGGATGTGCATTGTCAGTCTTAGTACAGATGCACGGCGACAAGCAGCGCCCTTGTGCATACTTTTCGGCTGTGCTTGATCCTGTCGCCCGAGCATTACCAGGGTGTTTTCGCTCGGTAGCGGCGACAGCTGTGTCAATACGCCAAAGTGAAGGAATTGTGTTGTCCCATAAATTGTTGGTGTTAGTTCCCCATGCTGTGGATGCCCTGCTTAATCAAACAAAGACGCAGCATTTGACCAGTGCCCGTTTAACGGGATATGAGCTGACGCTTTTGGCTCCTCATATTACGTTGAAAAGGTGCGTGACATTAAACCCGGCCACATTGTTGCCATACCCCGAGACCCAGCCTGAGGCGCAGAAAGCGCATGATTGTATTCTTGTGACTGAGGAACAAACAAAGGGTCGTATTGATCTCCAGGATACGCCCTTTTCAGAGGTAGATGGAGAGTTGTGGGTAGACGGATCATGCCTGAAGCTACCAGATGGTACGACTTCAGCAGCGTATGCAATTACCACATTACACACGATAGTGGAGACAGCACGCATACCACAGAAATCAGCTCAAGCAGCAGAACTGATAGCCTTAACACGAGCATGTGAGCTCAGTACAGGATTGTGTGTGAATGTTTACACAGATAGCCGCTATGCCTTCGGAGTAGCGCACGATTTCGGCCTACTCTGGAAGGAGAGAGGGTTCTTAACGTCACATGGGGTACAGATAATGCATGGGGAGTTAGTCCACAACCTCTTAACCGCATTGACATACCCGAAGAAAATTGCCATTGTTAAGTGTAGTGCCCATAGGAAAGTAGTTGATAAAGTTGGAGAAGGGAATGCGTTAGCGGATCGAGTAGCACGGGAGACCGCGATGCAGCCTGGCGCTACTGCCATGTATGTAGTAAAGTCACAGGTGGAAAGATGGCGAGATGCGAAGGAAGAAGTGCGAGAAATACAGAGGACCGCTTCTGACAAAGAGCGGGAACGATGGGCTAGCGAAGGGGAACTGGATGATGAGGGCTGTTGGAGAAATAAGCAGATGGATAGATGGAAATTACCCACGGCTTTTGTACAACCTATGGTTCAGATGGCACATGGGCTAGCACATGTTGGAGCTTCCGCAATTGTGAAATTGCTTACCCAAGTCTGGGAGCATCCAGAGATTGCTAGCAGAGCAAAGAGGGTGGTGCAGACCTGTATGATCTGCCTGAGGTATAACCCAGGGAAAGGCACTCGAACTCCAGCAGGAGGATTTGCGACGCCCACTGCACCCTTTGAGGTTCTGCAGATGGACTACATCCAGCTTGAGCGCTGTAACAATTTGAAGTATGTTCTAGTAGTGGTCTGCGCCTTCAGTAAATGGGTTGAGGCGTACCCTACGAAAGACAATACTGCAATGACTACAGCGAAGCTATTGCTGAAAGAGTTTTTCCCTCGATACGGCGTCTGTAGACTTCTGTGGAGTGATAATGGCCCTCACTTTGTAGCGGATGTTATAAAATATGTCTTGAAGGGCCTAGGCATCACCCAGAAGTTCCACGCCGTATTCCACCCCCAGTCTGCAGGACTAGTCGAGAAGTATAATGGTACACTGAAGCTTAAGATCGCCAAAATCCAAGCTTCAACATCTTTGACTTGGCCAGACGCCCTGCCACTGGCGTTATTGTCAATTAGGTCGGTGCCACACTCTCGAACTGGCCTTACGCCATATGAAGTTGTATTTGGACGCCCAATGAATATTTGGGGTCCACCAAGGCCTAAGGCTGTGTATGATGTACCTTGTGTAATGATGAGCGATTATCTGGCACAGTTAACGGATAATTTGGTTTCTATTCATCAACAGGTCCGAGAGGCGCTCCCTGATCGGTCTACCGGCAAAGGACATGGTCTCCGGCCTGGGGATCATGTCATGGTGAAGGTCTTCGACAGAACGAACAGTTTGGAGCCGAGATGGGTCGGACCTGAGCAAGTTCTCCTTGCAACAAGGACGGCAGTGCGAGTCTCGAACAGGAAGAATTGGATCCATTCCTTACACTGTCGAAAGGTACCGCCCGGATTGGTGGAGTCTGCCGTGCTGACCGATCAACGAGAAATCCTAGCAGCAGAGACAGGCCGTGCTGCGGAGCCAAACGACACTGAGGAGCTCTTTCCGGACCACGCGACTTCTGGAGGAAGGCGATATCATCTGCGACCAAGGAAGTGAGGTTTCCAGTACCGGGACATACTGTCAGAACGGCCCTTGGGTTAGTGAAACGGAGAGCCGATGAGGCAAGGGGGGGGGATCAGCCCTGCATTAGTGTAGCGACACCCGTCTTGGCCCGCTGGTGAAGAAATCAACCGCTGCCCAAGGGGAAGAGTTCTGACAGACTTTTTAGTTTCAGGAAGATATCAGGGTATTGTTTCTTTTGACATGGAGAAGAAGAAAATCCTTTGTGCGTTTGGGTTCATGCTAACAGTAGCTATCGTTGGTATAACCACATGGTTTGTGGAGGAGGCAACTCCTGCTCGAAAGACGCTTGTGTTGACGACTCCAGTGCCTGCGGAGCACTACTTTTATACATTGCCATATCAAGAGTTGAAGCATCGACAATCCTATTTGAATAACACTTTCATTCAGATGCTGCATCATACCCACGTTGCTACGAACGCTACGAACTGTTGGATATGTGGGATGATGCCAGCCCATCAGAAGAAAGGAGGTACGCCATTCATACCACTTCCTTTCTCTCATAATGGCTCTTGTAGAGCATGGTACACTTTGCTGTTTGCCACTCGGAAACCGACAGTGGGACGATTGCTTTTCAGACTCAATAAAGAATGTCATCAAGATAAAAATGGATATCCACAAGCAAATTGGACATTTTGGGAATGGGAAGAGTACCGACCGGACAATGAATCCATTCCCTATATCTTCACGAACACAAGAGACACTGTGGGGAAGGACAAATTCGTAATCCAAGTAGCACAAGCTCAAGCGGACCTGTGTGTCCAGAGTGTGGGTTTTATCCCTGTTGGTGTCAGTGATTGCATAACCGTATTAAACATCGACGGGTTAAATAACAGTACCTTCCTAGCGTCCCATAATACCTATTTTGTATGTGGAAATAAAGGTTATTACCGTTTGCCGGCTGGGTGGTCTGGGGTATGCTATGTATCATTCCTATTACCTCCTGTATTCTTAGCACCCGCGTCATATCATAAGGATTTAAAACTGTTGAATAATGTGACTGTAAATAGATATAAACGTACTCTATCAATTGATGATGTGGATCAAACCGATACCAGCTTGCAACAGTATATTGATTTTAACTTAGGACTGTTTTTCTTTGTTGGAGCTGCTTTGAATAGTAGGAAGATCCGAAGATTGACAAGAGTGGTAGAAGCTGTGACAAATCAGACTGCTGCCGCTCTTGGGAATCTTACGGAAGAGTTACAAATAACTAGGATTGTTGCGTTGCAGAATCGTATGGTATTAGATGTAATGCTAGCTGATCGAGGAGGAGCCTGTAAAATTATTGGAAGTAGCTGCTGTGTGTTCATCCCTGATCATACGCCATCCGTCTATAATGCCATTAACAAGCTGCATAAAATAGCAGCTGAATTCCACACAGAAAACGGCACTTGGTCCTTTTCCGGATGG
Source organism: Triturus cristatus (assembly GCF_964204655.1). Taxonomy (NCBI): domain Eukaryota; kingdom Metazoa; phylum Chordata; class Amphibia; order Caudata; family Salamandridae; genus Triturus; species Triturus cristatus. Next base: position 49,417,213 of record NC_140589.1, read on the forward strand.
TTTTGGGCGTTGGTTACTGCCTGGGGATGGAAGGTCTTAACTGGTCTCTGCATTATTATAGCAGTTCTGTTCCTTTTCTGTATGTGTATTCAATGTGGACCATTGTGCTGTTCCGTATGCATTTCATTCTGCATTCCAGATAAGAAAGCTATTGCCGATGTTGCTCGCCAGAAGGGTCTAGCTAAAGAGGTTAAGGGAATGATGATAATTGATATATATGATGATTATTCTTGGAAACCGGATGTCTTCAGTAAATGCTGAAAGGGTCGTCTGTTGTAAATTAAGGCAGAATGTGATTAAGCATTTACTGAAGACATTAATGCTTTCCCTTGCGATCATGTTTTCTTCGTTATGTTGACCGAAGTCCGGACTCCATTTTGTATTGACATGCTGCCACGTGTTCGTCACGAGGAGAGTCCGACCTCTGTGTTAGTTGCTCCTGTAACCTGCCTAGTAACAGTTTATAAATAGCTCTCTTGTCTATCTGGCGCATGCCCAGACTTGACCACATCTGTTATAATTAGCTTTGCTTGACCATGTGTTTTCGCGGGCCCAAAGAGTATGTTAGCTCCGCCCATGTATTGATTCAGTATCGAGAATGACCATAAATGGTAATGTTCTTCGGCCTTACGTTGTATCCACCCACTATGAGCCCCTCTGTTGTGTATAAAAGGGGACTGTGTACGAATGTTCTTTGTGCTACTCCAGGCAATACTGAAGAGTGTTGTGTGGATTGTAGGACCACCCTTAAGGGTTAATAAACGTTGTCTTTGTACTTTGCAGTTTCCGTGCCAACTTCCTTATAGATTCCGTTACAGGAGAGCGAACCCTTGTTCTTGCAGGCCTAGCTGGGGCCTGTATTCATCAATACTACCCGACGTCTTTTGTCCGGTTATATCCTCGGACAATTCCGAGATCCTCTGCAGGATGGCACTGGTACCCTTCGAGTGGGGGGGAGTAACCGGTAAATTGAGAGTGGGCGTCCGAACCTCCCAGCCAGTGGACTGCCTCCTGGGCAACGATCTCGAGAGCTCCCTGTGGGGACAGGTGGAACGAAGGGCCCACCCAGGAATGATGGGCCTACCCGAATGGGTGTGCGCCACCACGCGCTCCATGTCAGCCAGATCGCCTTCCCTCAAGGGAGGTGAGGCCCCAACCCTGAACCCAGTCGCTATCCCCGAGGGACGGGAAGGGCTACCCGAACCCAGTGACCTCCCCCTAGAAAGGGTAACCCGTCCCCGACGACGGACCATTATATCGGAACCCCGAGCAAATGACAGAGCTAGGCGACCTACCCGAAATGGCGCAATGGTGCTTCGAGGGAGGCCCCTCCCGGGAGGAGTTCTGCGGAGAACAAGCCACCTGCCCTTCCCTCATCGGACTCAGGCAGCAGGCCGAAGCCCAGGCGGCGGGCGACCGGTCCGGAACCCATTGGGTGTATTGGGAAACAACCTCCTGTACAGTGAGCAGAAGTTTGCCGAGCTAGGATCGGCCCGGGTACTGGTGGTACCCCTGCGCTTCCGAGACTTCCTCCTGGGCCTAGCCCATGATGTGCCCCTGGCGGGACACTTGGGCCAAGACAAAACCTATCATCGCTTAGTCACCCACTTCTATTGGCCCAAGATGCGAGCTAATATCGAGGCCCACTGTAAGTCATGTCCCACGTGCCAGGCCAGCGGAAAAAGTGGCGGGAAGTGCAAGGCGCCCCTACAACCCTTCCCCATCATTAGTACCCCCTTCGAGCGGGTGGGGATAGACATCGTGGGACCTCTAGATCCAAGGACCGACCAGGGCCACCGGTTCATCCTCGTACTCGTGGACCATGCCACCCGCTACCCCGAGGCCATTCCCCTCTGAACCGTGACGGCTCCCGTGGTAGGACGAGCCTTGATGGGGATATTCTTCCGCGTGGGGTTCCCTCGCGAGGTCGTGAGTGATCGCGGCACTAACTTTATCTCGAAGTACATGAAGTCCTTATGCAGCAATGTGGGGTATCGTACAAATTCACCACCCCGTACCATCCCCAAGGCAATGGTCTAGTAGAACGGTTTAACCGGACCCTGAAGGGGATGATCATGGGCCTCGAGGAGCCCCTCCGGCACCGGTGGGACGTCCTCCTTCCCTGCCTCCTGTTCGCCTACCGGGAAGTCCCCCAAAAATCCCTGGGGTTCAGCCCATTCGAATTGCTTTACGGGCACCCCATCCGGGGACCCCTGAGCCTGGTCAAGGAGGGCTGGGAGACCGCCCCCCGAGGCACCCCCCAGGATGTATTCCGCTACATCCTGGCGCTCCGCAACCAGACTCGGAAATTCCGAGAGCTCGCCGAAGCCAATCTCGAGACTAGTCAGGAGGAGATGAAGCGCTGGTATGACCAGAAGACCACTCTGGTCGAGTTCCAGCCGGGCCAACAGGTCTGGGTGATGGCCCCGGTGAAACCCTGCGCCCTCCAAGACAAATGGCCTGGACCCTTCAAGGTCATAGAGCGAAAGAGTCAAGTCACTTATTTAGTTGACGTCCAGTCCCCTCGGAACCCCCTCCGGGTCCTCCACGTGAACCGCCTCAAACCTCACTTCGTGAGGACAGAATTGAGTCTGCTCCTGGCCACCGACGATGGGACCGAGGAGGACACCGAGCCCCTCCCGGACCTCCTGTGCGCTAAGGAAACCGATGGCTCTATTGAAGGAGTGAGACTCTCCTCCTCCCTCACCCCCCAACAATACGATGATTGTCGCCAGCTATTGGGGCAATTTGCAGACCTCTTCTCCCTCACCCCCAGGATCACCGACTGGTGTGTCCACGACGTGGATACCGGAGACAGCCCGCCAGTACGGCAAAGAGCCTACCGTGTCCCTGACAGGGTCCGGACCTGCATCCAGGCCGAGGTGGCCAAAATGCTAGCCCTAGTGGTGGTCGAGCCCTCCGACAGCCCCTGGGCCAGCCCCGTGGTACTGGTTCCGAAAGCAGCGGCCCCTGGGGTCGCCCCCGAACTAAGGTTCTATGTAGACTACCGGGGGCTCAACGCGGTCACCCGAGCCGACGCTCACCCTATTCCCCGTGCCGACGAGCTCATTGACCGCCTTGGGGATGCTCGCTAACTCAGCACCTTCGACTTGACCTGCGGATACTGGCAAATTTCGCTCACCGAGGGAGCCAAGGAGCGGTCCGCCTTCTCCACCCCCGATGGGCACTATCGCTTCCGAGTCATGCCCTTTGGAATGAAAAATGCCCCGGCCACCTTCCAGCGGCTGGTCAACAGGGTCCTGGCCGGGCTGGAAGAGTTCAGCGCCGCGTACCTAGACGACATTGCGGTGTTCAGCTCCCAATGGACCGCACACCTCCAGCACCTCCGACAGGTGCTGGTGGCCCTGCGCCAAGCGGGCCTAACCGTCAAAGCCAGCAAATGCCAACTAGGGCAAAGTTCAGTGGTTTACCTGGGGCACCAGGACGGGAGCGGGCTGGTCGCCCCCCTTCAGCCCAAGATCGACACCATCCTGGCCTGGGAACCCCCTGCGACTCAGACAGAAGTTCGGGCCTTCCTAGGCCTCACCGGCTACTACCGAAGATTCATTATAAACTATGGCAGCATAGTAGGCCCCCTCACAGAGCTAACCTCCAAGAAACAGCCGAGAAGAGTCCAAAGGACCCCCCCTGCCAAGATGCGTTCGACGCCCTAAAAACCGCCATGTGTACTGCCCCTGTGCTCCAAGCCCCCGACTACTCCAAGGAATTTGTAGTCCAGACGGACGCCTCGGAGCATGGCATCGGGCCATCCTCTCACAACTCAACGAGAAGGGTCTAGACCAGCCGGTAGCCTTCATTAGCCGGAGGCTACTACCCCGTGAACGACGGTGGAGCACCATTGAAAGAGAGGCCTTCGCAGTAGTCTAGGCACTAAAGAAACTACGGCCATACTTGTTCGGAACCCACTTCCGAGTCCAAAAAGATCATCGACCCTTACGGTGGCTGATGCAAATGAAAGGAGAGAACCCCAAACTGCTGCGATGGTCGATCTCCCTCCAGGGGATGGACTTCACTGTAGAGCATCGCCCAGGTACTGACCACGCCAACGCTGATGGCCTGTCCCGATTCTTCCGCCTCAGCGACGAGAACCCCCAAGAGGATGGGTAGTTCTCCCCGACTTTCAGCTGGGGGGGACGCGTGTGGGACCGGCCTCGTGGCGTGGACTCCCCCTGACCATTAGTCCCTCCAACCCGACTCATGCAACCCCCCCTGATCCGTGGTTATAGACCCCCGGACACCATGTCCCGATGTTCCGATGGCCGACCCAGGGCCCCAGCGAAACCTAGACCTTAGACGCGCCATGCCCGGCCAAGGGAGAGGGAACCCCCCCAAGCAAGATAGGGAGGAGTAGTCTCTGTCGCACCTCTGACCTCCTCTCAATGGAGGGTTTCGATCGCCCTCCGGGCCCCCAGGGAGCTGGCTCCCCGCATGCTGGGTGTCTGGAGTCCCTCCCGGCCCTACTTCAAAGGATCAAAGAGCCGAGCGACAGGAAATCCCAACACACCGCCCCTGACGCCAAGACCCCTCTCTGTGAGGACGCTGGACTTCAAAGGGAAGAAGGCGTATAACAGAGGGTGCCGAGGGGACTGGGGCAGGGAAGACCTGGAACTACGAGAGCCCTGCGGACCTGGTCGCGGCTCGACGAAACCTGAAGGAAAGACGCTACCCGATCCTTGGAAACCACCTGAGCCCTGCTGATGCCGTCGCGGCTCCCGAGAACACTAAGAACACTGGAGCCCTGCTGAGAGACTCGCGGCTTCCCCCGACCCTAAGACCATCGAAGCCTGCTGAGAGACTCGCGGCTCCCACCAACTCAAGCCCGGCTGAGCCTGCCGAGTGAATCGCGGCTCCTCGAAGATCACCCGATCGACAGTTCCTTCCCGCCAGAGCCCTGTGGACGTAGTCGCGGCTCGAGAGCACACTGGTCCGGCTGGACCCGAGACTGCACCGTGTCCCCCGGCTCGAGGATTGAGAGCTGTGCGAAGGATACTCGGCATTGACTCTGAACCAAGAACTGTCCCGCTACCCCAACCCCCCTGTGCAGGAATTACCAAGCTTATTGTACCGACCAAAGACTACCTTGCGGATCATAAAGGTCCAACGAATCTTAGATAAAGATCTCCGTCTACTGAAACCTACTGTGTGGTGTCTCTTTGTCAAGTAGTGCAAGCTGAGCGCGTACGAGCCTAAGTACGAGACCCCCCCTTCCTGAAGGAGCCTCACCGCCGGTGCTCGGCCTGGTTCTGGGAGAGGCGGGTCACGGGGTGGTCAGGAACGTGTTCTGTAACCCCCCTGGGATCGCCCCTTCCAACAGACGCAAATAAAACACAGAAAATGTAATGTGCATCAGGTAAAACAGAAGAATGGAATCTGCGTAAAAACACAGGATGCAATATGCACCAAATAACACACTGTGCATCAACTAGCATACAAGATGTAATCTCCATCCGACAACCCAGAGACTGCAGTGTGCCGCAAAGAAAACACAGAAAATGTAATGTCCATCAGGTAAAACAGAAGAATGGAATCTGCGTAAAAACACAGGATGCAATATGCACCAAATAACACACTGTGCATCAGCTACCATACAAGACGTAATCTCCATCCGACAACCCAGAGACTGCAGTGTGCCGCAAATAAAACACAGAAAATGTAATGTGCATCAGGTAAAACAGAAGAATGGAATCTGTGTAAAAACACAGGATGCAATATGCACCAAATAACACACTGTGCATCAACTAGCATACAAGACGTAATCTCCATCCGACAACCCAGAGACTGCAGTGTGCCGCAAATAAAACACAGAAAATGTAATGTGCATCAGGTAAAACAGAAGAATGGAATCTGCGTAAAAACACAGGATGCAATATGCACCAAATAACACCCTGTGCATCAACTGGCATACGGGGCATGCACTCTGCATCAGACAATCTAGAGACTGCAATGTTCAGCAAATTATACATGGAAGATGTAGTGTGCATCAGGAAAACACAAGCATGGAATCAGCGAAAAAAACTGGGGATTCAACACGCATCAAATAACACAGCATACTTCAACTAGTACACAAGACATGTCATCTGCATCAGGAAATCCATAGACTGCAATGTGCAGAAAAGAATACACAGGAGATGCAGTGAACGTCAGCTAAAACAGAAGCATGGCATCTGCGTTAAAAACAGAGGATGCAATATTCATCAAATAACACACCCTGCATCAACTGGCACACAGGACATGTAATCTGCATTAGAAAATCCAAAGAATGCAATGTGCAGCAAATAATACACAGAAGATGTAATGTGCATCAGGTAAAACAGAAGCATTGATTCTGCGTAAAAAACAGAGGACGCAATATTCATCAAATAACAAACCATGATTCAACTAGCACACAAGACATATCACTTGCATCTGAACATCCATAGACTGCAATGTACAGCAAATAATACACAGGAGATGCAGTGTGCATCAGCTAAAACAGAAGCATGTAATCAGCGAAAAAATCTGGGGATTCAATATGCATCAAATAACACAGCATACTTCAAATAGTACACAAGACTTAATCTCCATCAGACAACCCAGAGGCTGCAATGTGCAGCAAATACTACACAGAAGATACAGTGTACATCAGCTAAAACAGAAGCATGGCATCTGCGTTAAAAACAGAGGATGCAATATTCATCAAATAGCACACCCTGCATCAACTGGCACACAGGACATGTAATCTGCATCAGAAAATCAATCGACTGCAATGTGCAGCAAATAATATACAGAAGGTGTAATGTGCATCAGGTAACACAGAAGCATGGCATCTGCATAAAATTACAGGAAGAAACCTGCATCAAATAACACACCATGCATCAACTGGCCCACACAACATGTAATCTGCATCAGAAAATCCAGAGACTGCAATGTGCAGCAAATTATACACGGAAGATGCAGTGTGCATCAGGTAAAACACAAGCATGGAATCTCCATAAAAAACAGAGGACGCAATATTCATCAAATAACAAACCATGCTTCAACTAGCACACAAGACATGTCACCTGCATCAGAAAATACAGAGACTGCAATGTGCAGCAAATTATACACAGAAGATGTAATGTGCATCAGGTAAAACAGAAGCATGGCATCTGCGTTAAAAACAGAGGATGCAATATACATCAAATAACACAGCATACTTCAACTAGCACACAAGACATTTCACCTGCATCTGAAAATCCAGAGACTGCAATGTGCAGCAAATTATACACAGAAGATGTAATGTGCATCAGGTAAAACAGAAGCATGGCATCTGCGTTAAAAACAGAGGATGCAATATACATCAAATAACACAGCATACTTCAACTAGCACACAAGACATGTCACCTGCATCAGAAAATACAGAGACTGCAACGTGCAGCAAATTATACACAGAAGATGTAATGAGCATCAGGTAAAACAAGCATGGAATCTACGTAAAAACACAGGGTTCAATATTTATCAAATAACACGCAGGCAATGCACTGTCCATCCAATATGCATAGACAGTGCAGAGTACCAAATAACATGCATAGCAAGCATTGTGCATCAGTCAGTAGACAGAGGATGAAATGCGCATTAGGCCGCGCTTATAGCATGTAACCTGCCTCAGAAAACCCAATGTGTCCACACAGAGGGTGCGATGTGCATCAAACAACACACAGCCGGTGCAATGTGCACCACATCACACAGAGGATAGTGTCCTTTAAACAACAAAAAGAAGGTGCAGTGTTCCCCAAGTAACACCTATGGGAAGCGATGTGCATCAAATAACCGCGAAACATGAAATCTGCAATAGAAAATTCAGAGGGTGCAAGGTGTGCCCAAGAACACACAGAGGACGCACAGTGCACCTGATAACAAACAAGTCATGACGTGCACCAAATAACACACCGGGGGCGCAATGTGCATCAAAAACATACAGAATGTGCAATGTGTGCAGCTAACACACATAATTTGCAATATGCAGCAGACAGCACACTTGAGATGCAAAAGTACACCAGGTAGCATGCGGGGTACGTAATCTGCAAATAAATCACTGGGTTTGCAACGCGCTCAGGAGATTTCAAAGAGTGGGTACAATGAGCACCAAGTGATAAACAGAGAGAATAATCTGTGCATAAGAGAGCACACACAGGATGTGACGTACTTCAGAGAGCACACACAGGATGTGACGTGCATCATATAGCAGACACAGCATGTATTCTACATCAGATAGAACCCACAGGATGTGACGTGAATCAGATAGCACAAACAGGATGTGACTCGCATCATACAGCAGACAGGATGTATTGTGCATCAGATAGCACACACAGGATGCATCATGCATCAGATAAAACCCACAGGATGTGACGTGCATCAGACAGCACACACAGGATGTGACGTGCATCGTACAGCAGACACAGGGTGTGACCTGCATCAGATAGCACACACAGGATGCATAAAGCATCAGATAAAACACACAGGATGTATCGTGCATGAGATAGCACACACAGGATGCATCATGCATCAGATAAAACACACAGGATGTGACGTGCATCAGATAGCACACACAGGATGTGACGTGCATCATACAGCAGACACAGGGTGTATCGTGCATCATACAGCAGACACAGGGTGTGACCTGCATTGGATAGCACACACAGGACGTGACTCGCATCATACAGCAGACACAGGATTTATTGTGCATCAAGATAGAACACATGAGGATGTGACGTGCATCAGATAGAACCCACAGGATGTGACTCGCATCCTACAGCAGACACAGGATATATCGTGCATCAGATAGCACACACAGGATGCATAAAGCATCAGATAAAACACACAGGATGTAACATGCATCAGATAGCACACACAGGATGTGACGTGCATCATACAGCAGACACAGGATGTATCGTACATCAGATAGAAAACATGATGTGATGTGCATCAGATAGAACCCACAGGATGTGACTCACATCATACAGCACACATAGGATGTAATGTGCATCAGAGAGCACACACAGGATATAACGTACAACAGATAGCACATATAGGATATAATGTGCATCAGAGAACACATACATAAAGTAAAGTGTATCAGATAGCATACATAGGAAGTAACTTCCATCAGACAACACATGGATTGTGCATCAAAGAGCACACACAGGATATAACGTGCATCAGATAGCACACACAGGATGTAACTTCCATCAGACAACACATACAGGATGTAACATGCTTCAGATAGCCCACATAGGCTGTAACGTGCATCAGACAGCACAAATAGGATGTATTGCGCATCAGAGAACACACAAGAGGATATAACGTGCAACAGATAGCACACACAGGATGTAACGTGCATCAGAGAGCACACACAGGATAAAACGTGCAACAGACAGCACACATAGGATGTAATGTGCATCAGAGAGCACACACAGGATATAACGTGCAACAGACAGCACACATAGGTTGTAATGTGCATCAGAGAGCACACACAGGATATAACGTACAACAGATAGCACATATAGGATATAATGTGCATCAGAGAACACATACATAAAGTAACGTGCATCAGATAGCATACTTAGGAAGTAACAAGCATCAGATAGCACACATAGGAAGTAATGTGCATCAGATAGCACACATAGGATGTATTGTGCATCAGAGAGCACACACAGGATATAACGTGCAATAGATAGCACACACAGGATGCAACGTGCATCAGAGAGCACACACAGGATATAACGTGCAACAGACAGCACACATAGGATGTAATGTGCATCAGCGAGCACACACAGGATATAACGTACAACAGATAGCACATATAGGATATAATGTGCATCAGAGAACACATACATAAAGTAACGTGCATCAGATAGCACACATAGGAAGTAACAAGCATCAGATAGCACACATAGGGTGTATTGTGCATCAGAGAGCACACACAGTATACAACGTGCATCAGTTAGCACACACAGGATGTAATGTACATCAGACAACACATACAGAATGTAACATGCACCACAAAACACACATAGGCTGTAGCTTTCATCAGACAGCACACATAGGATGTACCGTGCATCAGATAGCACACACAGGATGTATTGTGCATCAGAGAGCACACATAGGATGTAACGTACATCAGATAGCACACACAGGATGTTTTGTGCATCAGAGAGAACACATAGGATGTAACGTGCATTAGATAACACATATAGGCTGTACCATGCATCATACAGCACACATAGGATGGATTGTGCATCCGATAGCAGACATAGGATGTCTTGTGCATCAAAGAGCACACACAGGATACAACGTGCATCAGAGAGCACACACAGGATGTAACTTCCATCAGACAACACATAAAGGATGTAGCATGCTTCAGATAGCACACATAGGCTGTAACGTGCATCAGACAGCACACATAGGATTTATTGCGCATCAGAGAACACACACAGGATATAACGTGCAACAGATAGCACACATAGGATGTAACGTGCAACAGATAGCACACATAGGATGTAACGTGCAACAGACAGCACACATAGGATGTAATGTGCAACAGATAGCACACATAGGCTGTAACGTGCATCATACAGCAGACACAGGATATATCATGCATCAGATAGCGCACACAGGATGCATCATGCATCAGATAAAACACACAGGATGTGATGTGCATCAGATAGCACACACAGGATGTGACGTGCCTCATACAGCAGACACAGGGTGTGATCTGCATCAGATAGCACACACAGGATGTGACTCGAATCATACAGCAGACACAGGATGTATTGTGCATCAGAAATAACACATGAGGATGTGACGTGCATCAGATAGAACCCACAGGATGTGACTCGCATCATACAGCAGACACAGGATATATCGTGCATCAGATAGCACACACAGGATGCATGATGCATGAGATAAAGCACACAGGATGTGACGTGCATCAGATAGCACACCAGGATTTGATGTGCATCATACAGCAGACACAGGATGTATCGTGCATCATACAGCAGACACAGGGTGTGACCTGCAACAGATAGCACACACAGGATGTGACTCGTATCATACAGCAGACACAGGATGTATTGCGCATCAGATAGAACACATGAGGATGTGACATGCATCAGATAGAACCCACAGAATTTGACTCGCATCCTACAGTAGACACAGGATATATCGTGCATCAGATAGCACACACAGGATGCATAAAGCATCAGATAAAACACACAGGATGTAACGTGCATCAGATAGCACACACAGGATGTATCGTACATCAGATAGAAAACATGATGTGACGTGCATCAGATATGACCCACAGGATGTGACTCACATCATACAGCACACATAGGATGTAATGTGCATCAGAGAGCACACACAGGATATAACGTACAACAGATAGCACATATAGGATATAATGTGCATCAGAGAACACATACATAAAGTAACGTGCATCAGTTAGCACACACAGGATGTAATGTGCATCAGACAACACATAGAGAATGTAACATGCACTACAAAACACACATAGGCTGTACCGTTCATCAGACAGCACACACAGGATGTTTTGTGCATCAAAGAGAACACATAGGATGTAACGTGCATTAGATAGCACACATAGGCTGTACCGTGCATCATACAGCACACATAGAATGGATTGTGCATCAAAGAGCACACACAGGATATAACGTGCAACAGATAGCACACACAGGATATAACGTACAACAGATAGCCCATATAGGATATGATGTGCATCAGAGAACACATACATAAAGTAACATGCATCAGATAGCACACATAGGAAGTAACAAGCATCAGATAGCAGACTTAGGATGTCTTGTGCATCAAAGAGCACACACAGGATGTAACTTCCATCAGACAACACATTCAGGATGTAACATGCTTCAGATAGCGCACATAGGCTGTAACGTGCATCAGACAGCACACATAGGATGTTTTGAGCATTATGTCGCACACATAGGCTGTAACGTGCATCAGACAGCACACATAGGATGTTTTGTGCATTAGGTAGTACACACAGGATGTAACGTGCATTAGATAGCACACACAGGGTGTAACGTGCAGCAGAGAGCACACGCAGGATGTAACGTGCAGCAGAGAGCTCACACAGGATGTAACGTGCAGCAGAGAGCTCACACAGGATGTAACGTGCAGCAGAGAGCACACACAGGATGTAACGTGCATCAGATCGCATACCCGGAGGATACAGTGTGCAGAAGTTAACCCACAGATAATGCAATGCTCCAACGGAAATGCACGGTGGATGTCTTGCATCAGATGCACACAGAAGATACACTTCATGTTAAAAATACACAGAGAGGTTACAATGTATAGAGGGGTGTAATGTGCTATACCAAGAAGCTCTTAGCTAATGTGATAGACATCCGACATCACAGAGGCTGTAATGCCCATCAGATAGCAACTACAGGACATAGGTCGCCTCAGATAACACATACGAGATGCACTCTGCAGCAGATCACACACAGAGAATTCCATCTACAGTAAATAAGACAAGATGTAATGTGCAGCAGATAACACATAGATGATACAATGTGCAGCAGATAACACAGAGAGGATGTAAGGTGCAGCGGATAGCACATAGCAAATGTAAGGTGCAGCAGATAACACGGAGTATGCAAAGTGCAGCAGATAACACATAGATGATGCAGTGTGCATCAGATAACACATAGAGGATGCAAAGTGCAGCAGATAACACATAGCAGATGTAAGGCGCAGCAGACGACACCGAGAGGATGTATAATGCAGCAGATAGCAGGTGAAGTTGCCGCAGATAACACATAGAGGATGTAATGTGCAGTAGATAACACAGAGTAGGTAAGGTGCAGCAGATAACGCATAGCGGATGTAAGATGCAGCAAACAACACATAGATGATGCAATGTGCTGCAAATACCACATTGAGGATGTAAGGTGCAGCAGATAACACATAGATGATGCAATGTGCTGCAAATACCACATTGAGGGTGTAAGGTGCAGTAGATAACACATAGAGGATGTAATGTGAAGCAGATAACACAGAGTAGGTAAAGTGCAGCAGATAATGCATGGCGGATGTAAGATGCAACAAATAACACATAGATGATGCAATGTGCAGCAGATAACACATTGAGGGTGTAAGGTGCAGCAGATAACACATAGATGGTGTAATGTGCAGCAGATAACACAGAGTAGGTAAGGTGCAGCAGATAACGCATAGCGCATGTAAGATGCAGCAAATAACACATAGATGATGCAATGTGCAGCAAATAATACATTGAGGGTGTAAGGTGCAGCAGATAACACATAGAGGATGTAATGTGCAGCAGATAACACAGAGTGGGTAAGGTGCAGCAGATAACGCATGGCGGATGTAAGATGCAGCAAATAACACATAGATGATGCAATGTGCAGCAGATAACACATTGAGGGTGTAAAGTGCAGCAGATAACACATAGAGGATGTAATGTACAGCAGATAACACAGAGTAGGTAAGGTGCAGCAGATAACGCATGGCGGATGTAAGATGCAGCAAATAACACATAGATGATGCAATGTGCTGCAAATACCACATTGAGGATGTAAGGTGCAGCAGATAACACATAGATGATGCAATGTGCTGCAAATACCACATTGAGGGTGTAAGGTGCAGCAAATAACCTATAGAGGATGTAATGTGCAGCAGATAACACAGAGTAGGTACGGTGCAGCAGATAACGCATGGCAGATGTAGAATGCAGCAAATAACACATAGATGATGCAATGTGCAGCAGATAACACATTGAGGGTGTAAGGTGCAGCAGATAACACATAGAGGATGTAATGTGCAGCAGATAACACAGAGTAGGTACGGTGCAGCAGATAAAGAATAGCGGATGTAAGATGCAGCAAATAACACATAGATGATGGAATGTGCAGCAGATAATACATTGAGGGTGTAAGGTGCAGCAGATAACACATAGAGGATGTAATGTGCAGCAGATAACACAGAGTAGGTAAGGTGCAGCAGATAACGCATGGCGGATGTAAGATGCAGCAAATAACACATGGGTGATGCAATGTGCTGCAAATACCACATTGAGGGTGTAAGGTGCAGCAGATAACACATAGATGATGCAATGTGCTGCAAATACCACATTGAGGGTGTAAGGTGCAGCAAATAACACATAGATGATGCAATGTGCAGCAGATAACACATTGAGGGTGTAAGGTGCAGCAGATAACACATAGAGGATGGAATGTGCAGCAGATAACACTGAGTAGGTACGGTGCAGCAGATAACGCATGGTGGATGTAGAATGCAGCAAATAACACATAGATGATGCAATGTGCAGCAGATAATACATTGAGGGTGTAAAGTGCAGCAGATAACACATAGAGGATGTAATGTGCAGCAGATAACACAGAATAGGTAAGGTGCAGCAGATAACGCATGGCGGATGTAAGATGCAGCAAATAACACATAGATGATGCAATGTGCAGCAGATAATACATTGAGGGTGTAATGTGCAGCAGATAACACATAGAGGATGTAATGTGCAGCAGATAACACAGAGTAGCTAAGGTGCAGCAGATAACACATAGAGGATGTAATGTGCAGCAGATAGGTGCAGCAGATAACGCATAGCGGATGTAAGATGCAGCTGAGAACACATAGATGATGCAATGTGCTGCAAGTACCACATTGAGGATGTGAGGTGCAGCAGAGAACACATAGCGGGTGCACTGTGCGGCAGATAACAGGGAGAGGATGAAAGGGCAACAGATAGGGAGAGTGTGCAATGTGCATGAGATGCCAGAGAGAGGATACAGTGTGCGACAGATCACACAGAGCGATTGTAATGTGCATCAGATGACACAGACGATGCGCCGTGCAGCAAATACCACAACGGGAGTGTAAAGTGAATCAGACAGCGCAAAGGGATCCGTGCACATCGGTTATCACAATATCAGAGCGCGGGGCCGCGCTCCACACACGGACACTAGTGCGCGGCAAATAAGTAACATAGCGGGTTTAATTTCAGGCGGGACGCGCTCCGGAAGCTGCTGCGTTCCTAAAAGGGGGGGGGGGGGCGGGGCAGTGTGTTTGTGGGGGGAGAGGGAACACACGTTCCAAGTTCCCCAAAGACTGAGAGGGCTTCCTACCTGTTTCCGGGGTCCCGACCTCACCATCTCCAAGAGCAGGAAGAAAGTGCAGAGCGACCAGGAGCTCATCCTCCGAGGGCAGGAGGGACCAGCGAGCCTGGAGGGACAGAGGAGGAGCTGGAGAGGAGGCAGAGGGAAGGAGGGGTAAGTGACCAGGAAGACAGGGTGAGACCAGAGACCGTGGGACAAGACAGGGGAGGATGGGACAGAACAGGAAAAGACGAGAGAGCGGGGTGCAAACAGGAGGGAGCGGGGGCAAGATAGGCAAAGACAGGAGGGAGTGGGGACAGGTAGGAGAGGGTGAAGGGGCTCAGAAAAGGGAAAGAGAGGTAGACAGTAAGAAGACAGAGGGATTACAGAGAGGTGTCGAGAAGAGACAGAACGAGAGGATGGGGCATGAGCAGAGAGCGAGAAAAGAAGAAGACACTGAGGAGAGGGACAGAGTGTGGGAGAGAGTGAAAGGGCAGAGGAGACAGGAGAGAGACTCCGGGAGGAGCGAGGACCGAGGAGAGCGGGTGACAGGATGAAAGTGAGAGCACAGGGGGTTTGGAGGAAGAGGGGCAAAGAGTTGGCAGATAAAAGGGGGGGCGAGGGGGCGCAGGGTACCGAGAAGGGAGAGTGGGGAGAGAGGCGGCGGTAAGGGTAAACTTCAGAAGGGAGGGGGGACCGGTTGTGAGAGAGCAGGAAGAGGAAAGACCAAGGCAGGGGGCGAAGGAGCGTGAAGGGGGTCTGGGAGGGTTTGAAAGAAGAAGGGACCGCGGGTGAGTGGTGAGGGGGGGGGCGCGGTAAGGTGTGGAGGCTGAGAAAGAGTGAGGAGGACGCAGCTGAGGACGGAGAGAGGGAGCGTGAGCAGAGGAAGAGCCAGGGCCGGGGGAGGGAGTGCGGGGGAGTGAGGGACAGAGTGCTAGAGACCGTGACCGAGTAGTGACGAGCCAGCAGGGGCTGTGCAGGGCGTCTGAGACCCCTAAGAGCCCCCTGGACAACCCCGGGGCTGAATGGACCTGAACGCTAACTCAGGGGGCGAACCCCCACCCGCCCCTCTTCGAGGAGTCCAGCTCTTCAGAACTAGAGACAGCTGTCTACGCATATATACCGCCATCCAACCTCGCATCACCCTATTTCACCATTCTTCCACCCCTCAAGCTATCCCGTCATTCATTCATACATTCACCCACCCCTCAAGCCATCCCGCCAATCATCTATCAACCCATTCGTCCATCCCTACCTACCCAGCCTAGCTACCCGGTCAACCAGCTAACATCTACTTATCCGAATTAAACAGTCTCTCCATCCGACATTGTAAACAATCTTCCCCACATAATCTACCTATGTATCCATTGAGCCACTCCGTTCCATCCATCATCCACCCATCATCCACCCACCCACCCCTCCACTCATCCATCCACCCTTCATCCACCCATCCCAACCCACCCACCCTTCAAACAGACAAATGTCCAACCCACAGCCAACACATAAATCCTCTCAAACTCCATCCATCATCCTTCCATCCATGCACCCATCCATCCATCCATCATCCATCCACCCATGCACCCATCCATCATCCATCCACCCAAGCACCCACCCATCCATCATCCATCCACCCATGCACCCATCCACCCATCCACCCATGCAGCCATCCATCCATCCATCCATCATCCATCCACCCATCCACCCATGCACCCATCCATCCATGGTACCCACACACTCGCCATGCTCTTTTAACCAACTCCCTTCATCCCTTTAACCACTAACGCTGCCCTAATGAACCATTCATTCCAGTCCTGTCCATCATAGCATCCATCCGTCTGTCCACCACCCTTCATCCATCCAACCAGCTAACCGCCTTGAGCACATCTATGCACCTGTCCGTCTGTCCATCCACGCATCAGTGCAGCAGAGCTATGTGAGGAACTGAGAATAGAGAAACAGAAAAGTAAAGACCAGCACTTTGGAACAGTTCTGTCCGGTGAGAGGTGGGAGAGAAGCAGGAAGGCGCGGAGAGAAGCAGGGAGACGGGGCGAGAAGCAGGGAGAGAAGTAGGGAGGTGGGGAGAAAAGCAGGAAGGCGGGGAGAGAAGCAGGAAGGCGCGGAGAGAAGCAGGGAGACGGGGCGAGAAGCAGGGAGAGAAGCAGAGAGAGAAAAAGCGAAGTGGGGAGAGAAGAAGGGAGGTGGGGAGAGAAGCAGGGAGGTGGGGAGAGAAGCAGGAATGCACGGAGAGAAGCAGGAATGCACGGAGAGAAGCAGGAAGGCACAGAGAGAAGCAGGGAGGTGGGGAGAGAAGCAGGAAGGCACGGAGAGAAGCAGGGAGGCGGGGCGAGAAGCAGGGAGGTGGGTAGAGAAGCAGGGAGGCTGGAAGAGAAACATGGAGGTGGTGAGAGAAGCAGGGTGACAGGGAGAGAAACAGGGAGGCAGGGAAGGACCACGAGGATATCCTGGCCACAGCGAGAATAAAGGTATGAATAAGACAAAGGAACAGCACTAGTAACGATCACATACCCACCAGCAGTGCTGTTGTGTTCTTGTCGTGTTCTCAGCATGTAATTGGATATATAAAGCGCTTCCTACCTTTGACGAGGCGTTGAAGCGCTTATTCTAACAGTGCAACAATAACGATCATAATAATGATGGGTTTAATGTAGAGTGCAGCAGCAGTGGGAACTACAATAACACTTTGAGTAACAGTAAAAATATGTCTTCGCTGCTCACCTTGCCTGGAGCCGAGCTGTTGATTCCTTTTGCCGTCGCCCCAGGAGGGGCCATCTGCCTTAATTACCGCGTCTGGAGGAGTCACTGCGGGGTAAAGGCAATACACGGGACTCCGTATCCCAGGAGCCCGTGTGGAGTAGCACCTGTGCGTTTCCCCGCCCATCAGCCCCAGGACATTTAAAACAACTCGCGGTACCCGCTGGCGCGGGTCCCGCTTCGCTGCTCACCTTGCCTGGAGCCGAGCTGTTGATTCCTTTTGCCGTCGCCCCAGGAGGGGCCATCTGCCTTAATTACCGCGTCTGGAGGAGTCACTACGGGGTAAAGGCACTACACGGGACTCCGTATCCCAGGAGCCCGTGTGGAGTAGCACCTGTGCTTTTCCCCGCCCATCAGCCCCAGGACATTTAAAACAACTCGCGGTACCCGCTGGCGCGGGTCCCGCTTCGCTGCTCACCTTGCCTGGAGCCGAGCTGTTGATTCCTTTTGCCGTCGCCCCAGGAGGGGCCATCTGCCTTAATTACCGCGTCTGGAGGAGTCACTGCGGGGTAAAGGCACTACACGGGACTCCGTATCCCAGGAGCCCGTGTGGAGTAGCACCTGTGCTTTTCCCCGCCCATCAGCCCCAGGACATTTAAAACAACTCGCGGTACCCTCTGGCGCGGGTCCCGCTTCGCTGCTCACCTTGCCTGGAGCCGAGCTGTTGATTCCTTTTGCCGTCGCCCCAGGAGGGGCCATCTGCCTTAATTACCGCGTCTGGAGGAGTCACTGTGGGGTAAAGGCACTACACGGGACTCCGTATCCCAGGAGCCCGTGTGGAGTAGCACCTGTGCTTTTCCCCGCCCATCAGCCTCTTCTTCAGGACGCCCTATTAAAGTCGCAGCATCATCCGCTAGGCGGTACGCGCCGGACGAAGCCCGGACGAAGGGCGGACCGTCTGTGGCCGTCCGGGGCCGGAAGAGGCCGGGCTGGGCCCTCCCTCTAAACGTTGGTATTACCGCATCTGTCCCCATCCAGGTATTGTTACCGATTTGTGTGGTCATTCGCCCAATGCTGTGGATGTGGACTAGGGTTGTGTCTACTGGACTTCATCTATGGTAACCTCCCTACTCGTTGTAGGCTTGACAGAGTTCGGGACCCCCTGCCTCGATATTTTTCTGTTGTCACCACTTATTCCCCGTTGCAACTCATTGCCTAATTTTGTGCCAGGGCTTTGTTGTGATTTTATGTAAAGCTCGGCTTAGTAGCAGCAATGTCAACTCGTTCTGGGAAAAGTTTGAGGGGGAGCATGGGGGGTATGGCGGGCACCATGGACCAGTTTATCACCCGTGTGGCCAACGTTATAGACAAAGAAATTAACATGGCCGAACGGCGGCTATCTCAAAGCCCGTTTGGCGATAGACGATCTTCGATTGGCCAGTTAGCCCAGACACCCACCCCGGACCGAACTTCGGACTCGCCCCCTTATGTCCCCCATTCCTTGGAACCACCCTCGAGTGGCGGCCTTGAGAGCTAATATAGTAGGGCTCGAAAACTTGACGGCTACGGCATTTAATACCCAAAATCATGTGGCCCCCATCTTAGCAGTAACCAAGTCAGCCATTTCTTTGCCATATTCGGCCGACCCCACTACCCTCCTAACATCGCCCCCCACGGCGGCTATCGGGGTACAGGCAGAAATCCATCCTGCCTCCCCGAAGAAGACAAGATCTGTCACCCCCCGGAAAACCAGACTGTCCAAAAATTGCAAGAACAAGAGGCGGTCGGGTATCAGGAGGGGTGATTCCAATAAAGTAGTGGGGGGGGCTATTGGTCCATTTCAGGAAGAAGAGGGCACTACTGAGGGGTCTGCAAATTCTGTGCCCAAAAATCAGACTGCGGGTAGCGCAGTGACTCTTTCCCTAGATTCTTCCCTCACTAAAAAAATGGAGGATATAATGAAATCTTTACTCCTTCCAGTACTAGATAAAATTAGAGGGTTAATGGAGCGAGTGGACAAAATGGAGCAGACAACCTTAGACAACTTTTTCTCATTAAAATCATTTATAAAATTGCAGTTAAGGACAAGGGATGATGGACTAGGGGGGGGACTGGATGGAAAGGTACTGTCTACCGCTCAACATAGATCAGTTACCACCGTTGACAACTCACCAGTTGGGTTAGAAGTAACAAACCGTGACTTGTACCCCACTGTGTTGGCGGCGGACACTTCCAGTAATCCAGGCCACCCCTTCCCCAAGCCCGTGGAGAAAACTAAGACCCCTAAGGTTCCCAATCTTTTTCCAGGCAAAAAGACGATATGCTCCTTAGCCCCGGCTTGTACAGGTGACGTAAATTCTACCACCATACCTACCTCGCCAGTAGCACATAGCATACTTGAGACCCCAACTCCCAACTCAGTTGAAACTGTAAAGGCCAACGTGGTGCAGCCAGATGAGGGCCCTACTTGTAGGCGGGATCTTAATATAAATCTTCCCCCTGATTGCCAGCCTTATGTAGTTGTGTTGACCGGGGTACCGGCGCTTAGTCCGGGCAAGAGCGAGCCTTATATTGATCTGTATAACAAGACTCTATTCTGGCTTAAAGAGAATAGACCCTTGCCCGAGTCTTGGGAGGGCCGGATAATCCATGTACGTAGAGTTGGATGGATTGGCAACAGGAAAAAATCCATCAATGGGGATTGTATCATAGTGAATTTTGAAGACCCAAGGATTGTCAGCTACATATGCAGGGGACCTAGGAAGGAACATAGCTCAGTAGGCAGTACGGGCCCAATCGGTACTTGCGACCTCAGTTATTTCAATCCCCCAATCCCGCCCGTGAGACAAGCTGGACTCCACATGCGGGAGGGTTGGGACAGCTGTTATTCTCGTGGTTGCATTTCTAAATTCAGCGTATTCAATAATAACCTCACTCAGTCGCAGGGTCGACCTTGGCAAGGTTATTGACAGGCAATCTGCCTTAGACAGGAGCGGCATATTGAAGCTTCTGGGGAATCACACACCGACAGCTCTCCTCCTGGAGAGCAATTGGTGAGCCTTTCCACCTCTATACTCTCTTTCTTACCTACCCCTAGGGGACACCCATAGGCTGAGCCCCAGTCCAGTAGGAATTTGCCCGTTGAAAGCCTCCAAACCCCTTATGACGTGGCACCACTTGTTGGTGAAACGGACACTACCATCGACACTATTCCCACTACAAGAGCACAAGCTTTAGGGCAGGGAGGGGACCCCATTACGCCCCTGAAGGTAGCTAGCTGGAACATTGCTGGTCTAGCTCGAAATATAAGTATCCCAGATTGGAACACATTTATTGAAACCTTTGGGATCTGCTTGTTCCAGGAAACCTGGTGCCTGGAACCACAGCACAAGCTGGGTTTTACCACCTACTTTGTTCCAGCTGTTCGACCGAAGGAAGGTAAGGGGCGCCCTTACGGAGGTTTGTTAATTTGGGTAAGCATTTCCCTGCAGTATTCTATTAAATGTATTGCCACTACTTCTCCGGACTTACAGAGACTCTCAGTAAGAGGCCCGTGCGGAGGAGGGGCACTCGAAATACTCAATATTTATGTTAGAGGCACTAGGGGTGGTTTACCTATCCTCTCCCCGTCGGGCATTGATGAGGAACTTAAGAGCTGTGGTCCAGACTCCCTTGTTTTATTAGCCGGGGATTTTAACTGCACATTTGAACCTCTTGCAGTGGACGATGTGCTGGGCTTCAGTGACGACGATGCAAGGAGAGGCATCCCGCCGTTGTCAATCGCTCCAATAAAAAGATGGACCCAAAACGCAATTGACCTCAATGCCCTTTGTCTGGAGCATGGCCTTAGAGCTACCAAAGGCAGATCCAAGTCAGACCAAATGGGGGCACATACATTCAATAGACTAGGTCATTCCTCCAGGATTGACTACATTATGCTGAACTTTCGTTTGTGGTCCTTCCTGGTGGATATGGAGGTCCGTCCATCCATCGACAGTGACCATAACCCTCTATCTCTATCTTTGTCCCCTTTGTGGAAGGGTAGCTCCCCTCTCTCAATCCCCCATGTGTGGAAATCAACACACGAAGTATGCCCCTCTAACTGTGGCAGGCGCCTGAAATGGAAGAATTTTATCGGCAATGAGGCCAAGATGTGGGAGGCACAATCTATAATGGCTAACATTCTACCTCGCTTAGATTCCCCCTCTATCAGTGCGCCGGAGGTATCCGCAGTTTTTGTATAAACCACAAAGGCTATAGGTGAGTTATTTATAGTCAAGAACGCGGGAAAGGGGGCCAATATGAGAGATGGCAGGAAGGGTCCAGCCGGGTGGTTCTCAGGTGCATGCCGAATGGCCAAATGGGAACTACTAAAGGCAGTAAAATCTAAGAATAGAGCCCTGGTTTGTACCGCAAGGGGCAATTATAGGAGGGCCTTAATAAAGGCAAAGGCAGACTGGGAAGACCAGTTCTGGTGTGACCTAAAGGCCGCAAGCTTAAGGAAGGATGCAAAGGGTTTTTGGGATCTATTGAGATCTAGGGAAAAACCTGTGGACACAATGATTACATGTAATGTTCCTGAGAGTGCGTGGGTTGACCACTTCTCCCAACTTTATTCAATGGCTCGGGAAGAGGGGGATAGTTTAAGTGCACAACACCCTCTTGTATCTTCCCAGTCTAAGGACGTGCTTCTGTTTACATCTAAGGAAGTGGTGGGGGCGATTAATAGTCTTGTGCCCAACAAAGCAGCAGGTCCGGATGGCATTCCCGGAGACTTGCTACGCACCAATCCGGAAGACTGGGGAAAACTTATCTCTGCCCTATTGAATTCCAGTTTTGAAGGGGTAATCTTCCCGACTTCATGGAAGGGTGCTGAGGTCGTCCCAATTTTTAAGAAAGGCTGTTGGAACGACCCAGCCAACTACCTCCCAATAAGTCTCCTAGATACTTCACAAAAGGTGGCTGGAAAGGTGGTTTTGACCAGGATATTGCAGTGGGTAGAGGAAAAGGGCATTCTCTCAGACTTTCAGGCTGGCTTCAGATCAGGCACGGGGACAATAGAGCAATCTTTTCGACTTCTGATGCTTTACTGGAAGGTTGTTCTATTGGCCAAGGGCAGTCTGTATCTTGCTTTTATAAATTTACGGACTGCCTTTGACCTAGTTCCCCGTAGCCAACTTTGGAGAGTGCTTGACGAACAGGGTATTCCACCCTATTTGTTAAACCTGTTGATAAATCTCCATGCCGACAATTTTGCACAGATCAGGTGGGGTAACCAGGGGCAAAAAACAGCATGCATACCTGTAAATAGAGGGGTACGCCAGGGATGTGTCCTCGCTCCCACCTTGTTCTACCTGTATGTCAATGGAGTGGTGGAGCACCTGCTTCATCATCCTGCAGATGCACCATCCCTGGCAGGCAGAAGAATACCTACCCTCCTATTTGCAGATGATACCCTCCTGATCTCTAAAACCCCGGCAGGTTTGCAGAGTCTATTAGCCAACTTTAAGTCCTTCTGTGATGCGAGAGGGTTAGTCATCAACAGTGCGAAGACCAAGTATTTGGTCCTTAACCCCCCGAAAAAGTTGGCTAAACCACCGACTCTAGATTTTGTTGCCCTCGAGAGAGTCTCAGAGTTCGACTACCTCGGTATTCGGCTCTGCGACTCCATGAGCTGGAATTGCCACCTCCAAAAGATGCTGCTGACTCACAAGAGGGTGGTGGGTGCCCTGCTCAAGGAACATCGTGCTTCATCCCTGAAACCCATTGCTGCTGTTTTAGACATCTACAGGGCAAGGGGTGTTGGCGCTGCTCTATATGGGGCTGAACTCTGGGGGGTCCATAAGGTGGATCATCTATCTCGCTCGGAAAGCAAATTCCTCAAAGATCTAATGGGGCTCCCCTATAGCACCCCAACCCTCCCACTGCTTCTAGATACGGGCACTCGGCCACTTAGCGACCAGGCTAGGCTCCGCCCTCTTCTTTTATGGGCGAGAATATGGAGAACACCAGAATTATCCAGTTATGCGGATGGCCTAATCGATGTGTTGGGGTCATCAGATTGGGCCAAGATTCCTTGGTTGAGGGAAGTCAAGCGTCTTCTCTTCAGCCTTGGCCTCGGCGAAGACTGGAATAACAGAACTGCACCTCCTAAGCCAGAGCTGAAAAAGATTTATTGGAGCTGGGTAGCTGGCACTAGAAGTAGCAATGCCAATCTGTGTAGGTTCTCTATGGATTTTCTCCTGATTAAGGAAGTGCACTTCTGTGAACCATACCTGGATGTCATCTCAAACCGTAAGGACAGGGCACTATACTTCCAATTCAGAGTAGGTTTACTCCCCGTTGGAGAATTGACCTCCAGGTGGAAGGCCCCAATCCAGACAATTTCTTTTTGCCCTTTTTGTGAAAAAAGGCCCGAGTCTGTCCCCCATTTTCTGTTCGAATGCCCGGCCTATGCAGCCCCCCGGAGTAGATGGCTCAAGCCACTTTGTAGAGAACTTGGAACTAGACTCCACGCAGAGGCCCTGCGAATACTAAAAAATGATCCACGGCCCCTCTTTGCTTGTGGTTTAGCCAAGTTCCTAGGCTGGGCTTGGTGTATCAGATCAGCTAGGCTTTTGTATCTTGTTTAATTTGTTTTTATTCAAAAACACATTGGTTTTAACTTAATTTATTGGCACCAGTAGCAGTCCTGAAATGTTTGTTTACCTCTCCATGCACTGGTTCCTTTTTAATATCTTATTGTGTATTATTGTATTCCTGCTTTTTAAGATATATTTATATCGAAATAAAGCCTTCTTGACTGACTGACGTTTATTATAATCAGGCCCGGTTCTAGAGGGTGGACCGGGTGGGCCAGGCCCACCCAAAATGAGCTTGGCCCACCCAAACATGACCCTTGGCCCTCGCAGTGAGGACCTGAAGGCCAATAGAAAATGGGGACTATAATTTAAAACGTTCCTCCGAACGTTGTTTTTCTCCCTGTTCTGGGAGCTACGTGATTGGGGATGGATGTGAGAAAAAGCCCAGACCCAATCACGTAACTCCTTTTAGAAAGGTGGGCTATGTCCTGCAGGTACAATAGGGTCATGGCAAGCGGACAATATCTTTATTTGGCATCGAATAACTTTTGCCTACCGTCCTGCTGCGTGGATATTTCCTTTTATATTTCAACACTGGAAAAAAGAAGTTTGTTTATTCTGATTAACCTTTCCTGACCCCCGCAGCTGCTTATCAGACCAGGCTGTGACACAAAGTTTGACTATCCCAGTAGGTAAGAGAACGTGTTACTATTTGTTCTTATTTTTACAATCTGCACAGGCCCAGCAAGGCACATACTTTGGTAAGCTTCATTTAAATCATTTTTTTTTTATCATGTGTTAGACCTGGCACCTTGGCGTGAGTCTCCCTTCCACTTTTTGCTGATGTGCCTCATTGTGTTTTGTTGGTGTTAGCTGCTCAGGCCACTGTGCCACTGCCAATCAGTGCCACAGTGCAAGTGCTCCCTATGAAAAGTGAATACATTGATTGGTTTCCATGTTTGGCTTATTTGGTTTACTATCAGACCCTAGTAAAGTGCACCAGGAGTGCCAGGGCTTGTAAATGCAAATGCTGCTGGTGGGCTTGCAGCACTGGTTGTGCCACCCACAGAAGCGGCCTAGTAAAATGTGTCTAAGGTCTGCCATTGCAGAACCTGCGTGCAGTCTGGTACTGTCATGCTGACTGCAAAAGTGCACCTACTTGCCAGTCCTTAAACCTTCCCTTAACTACATATTAGTCACCCCTATGGTAGGCCCAAGGGCAGGGTGCATTGTAAGCATAAGGTAGGACCTGCCCTGATGTGTGAGGCATGTCCTAATAGTGAATTACAGCCATTTTCGTTTTTCACTATTGAAAGTCTACCTGCTCTCCATAGGCCAGAATGAGCTGCTGGAATTATTACACTCTATAATCCCAGCGGACTCAGAGAGCATGGTAGAAAGTCAAGTTTAGTATGCCTGAACTCAGAATAATAAAATACTTCTTTTTTATTTTAATATCCTGTGTTCGTAAATACTACTTTTAGAAAGTTAGTATTTACTTGCCTAACCATTTCAGTCCGCCTCTGCTGTGTGTGTGCTGTCTAGTTTCAGTGAAGGGCAGGGCTGGGGTGGGGAATTCCAGGAGACAGGCTGGCTGCCAGGTGGTGGGTAGAGAGATTACACCAGGATGGGTGGGAGGAGTACACATTGACTCTGAATAGGGCTGTGCTCTGCCACCACAATGCTGGCTCCGCCCCCTGTGGAGCGTCTGATGTGTCTGCCCTGTGCACTGAAAGGAAAGAGCAGAGTCACCACAACAAAGTGCTCCAAAACCGGACTGAGCCAGGCACAGGCCCCTTGGCCACAAAGAACAAAAGAAACTGTGTATAAAAGAAGGAGCCCTGCTCCTAAGAAATCAGATCCTCTTGACGCCAAGAAGAAACTCTGCCTGAAGAGAAGGACCTGAGAAAGCTACATGGAGGAGTACTGTCTCTAGCCTGGGAGACTGGCCTGTGGTGGGTGCCTTGCTGCAAGAAGGAGAGAAGAAGAAAAGACTGAAAGACTTTTAATTCACTTGTGCATCTTAGACAATCTCCAAGGGCTTGCTTGTGAACTTGCCCCCTGAACTGCACCCCAGGAACAGTGGGCGCTACCCCTCCCTTGAAGAAGGAAGCTGCTGCGGGTGTATCCCCCCCTTCAGCGCTGACTCCGGACACCTGAGTGCGACTGGGAAGCTATCCCGCACTCTGAGAACCTGTGCACCCATCCCGCTGAGCAAAGTGACCCCCGGACGACTGTGCCGCAGTTAGCACCATAACGGCCTGCCCCGCCTGGCCTGAGCACCGCGAACTGCTGCCCCCTCGAGCCGGAGCTCGCACCGCAAGAACGGACCATCCGGTCCGAGCAACGTGAGTCTGTGGCCCCCAAGCTGTAGAGCACCCCTTGAAGACCGCCCGCACCTAAGTTCGCCTCTCCAGGACGACGCCCTGCTGACAGCGCCTCGCCACTGGATTCACCTCAAGCCGCCGCCCCCTCCCTCTTCAACATCGAGACGGACGTCGAGGTCAAGAGCCGCCCCACAACGCATCGCTGCCCTCCGAGAAGCAGGACCGCACCGCGACGTGAGACGCCCCCTCGCCGACTACTGGTTCGCCTCGAACCCCCAAGAAGAAACAAGGTACTGTGGGTGACACGCAGCGTACGGCTGCAGCGTGGTGAACTGTGCGCTTTCTAGCTTAATCCCAGTGTACATGCAGCGTACGGCTGCATCGTAGAGAACAGTACGCCTCATTCTGAAGCGAACGGTACGTCGTGTACTTCCCTGAAATTGACGGCCCTGTACGCTTGCTCACGCGGGAAGCATGAGGTATAATGGGGCTCTTCCTGTAGAGCGGTACGACGCGTACGAAGAGCGCTACAAAGCGCACAGCCCTGAAAGAAGTGCAGTCAGCAACAAAGCCTTGCCCTTAGAAGAACTGTGGCCTCCTCTTAAAGAATTGGCACATTTAGACAAGTAACTGGAACCGTTTTTAAAGCCTAAAAGACTGTAATTGAAGCCTGCTTGAGAATCCTATATAAAGAGATATATGTTTACAAATACAGTCTGGTGCCTCTGTGTGGTGGGTTAGTGATTATTGTGGGACATTGCAAATGCCTAACTGTATGTACTCTGGAGTTTAGCCTGACTGCTCGCACCACACTACCTAAAGGGTGAGCCGGGGTTATTTTCTGAGAGTAATCTTTTGCCCAGACTTAGAGGAGAGCGTCCCTGCTTGTCGCAAGTGCATACCTGCGCCAACCAGAGACCCCCGATTCTAACATTGGTAGCAGCGGTGGGGATCACGGATTTGCATTTGTAGTGTCTGTACAGTGATTATTGACCATTGCACAGTGAGTACAGTCCAGTAGCTTGAGCCACAGACTTTTAATTTTCTGCTTTTCAAAAAAAGAAGATCCCTTGTGTTTGAAGTCATGCCTGGCCCAAACAGCATAGAGAGAGCAACATCTGAAACCTCTGAAGTAGGAGAGGTAGAATGGGATGAGTCAAAACTGAACAGCTACAAGAAATCCGAACTCAAGTACTTCTGCAGGAAGTTCAAGGTCCCACATGTAGGATGCAGGATCAAACCAGATCTCTACAAGGCGCTGAAAGCCTGGATTGAATCAAGGGGTGCACCTGAGGAGGTTGTACCAGTGGAACCAGCGGAGAGCATTCATAGCTTTGGCAGAGGCCTGTCGCCAGAGGAGCTAGCAGACAGACAAGCCACCAGGGATCATGAAATGAAGTTGGCAGAGCTGAAATTAAATGGCCAATTGGAGCTAGAAAGCAAGAAGCTGGCTCTGGGAGAAAGAAAAATTCAGATGGAACATGACATGAAAATGAGGGAGCTGGAGCTAAAAGCCAAAAGTTTGGAAAACACTCCCTCTGGTGGCAGCGCAACACCGGTGCAGGTAGAGTCAAGGGTGTACATGCCAAAAAATTTAGTAAAAGAGTATTTTAAGAATGATGACATAGGGCAGTGGTTCAAGGCCTATGAGGTAGCCATGTCCTCCCACCGGGTCCCAGAGAGAGATTGGGGAGCGGGGTTGTGGGGGCGGTTCCTCAGCGAGGGGCGGGACACACTCATAGATTTGCCCTCTGACGTCTATAACTCTTACCCCCACATGAAGGAAGCTTTAATGACCAGGTATGGGCTAACTCCTGAATTATGTAGACAGAGGTTCAGGGGGTGTACCAAGATTGCTGGGAGTACCTACGTGGAGTATGTAACCATCTTCTGCAGAGCACTGGATCCCTGGGTGAAGGGTAGCAAAGTGAATGATTACCAAGGTCTCTTTGATTTAATTGCATGGGAGCACTTGTCCCTTAATTGTTTTCCTGAGCTACGCCAACACCTGATTGATAGCAAGCTGACTAACCCTAGGAAGCTTGCTGAAGAGGCGGACCGCTGGGTCAGCACCAGGGTCCACAAGGGTCACGTGGGAGACTCCGCCAAGGCTGGGCAGGGTCCCCAGCAGAGGAGTGGAGGGGACACGGGAAAACAGAAAGGGTTCCCAAAAGGCCCCCAAAGTAATACCCAAGGGAACCAGCAGAAGGGTTCTCAGCCTCCCCCACCCCCGAAGCAGGCAGGGGGCCCGACAGTTAAACCTGTTCCCAAGGGGCCCTCACAATGTTATAAATGAGGTGAGATGGGTCACTTTGCCAGTGATCCCAAGTGTCGCCAGTATGTAAAACCAGCACCCAATGGTGCTCCACCCAGGCAGATGGCTACAGTAGCCTTTGGGGAGGAGGTAGAAGTCCAAGGTGGGGGGGACCCCGTGCAGATGACCCTAGTCTCACTAGGAGACAGTGAAATGGTCCCTGAAACCTACTTGCCCTCTAACAGTAAGAAATATGGCAAGTGGTGACCATCAATGGGAGGAAGGTAGAGGCTCTTCGAGACACAGGCGCCAGTGTAACTGCAGTCCGGCAGCACCTGGTATCTCAAGAGCAGGTTGTACCCCATGCCTATTGTCGGGTTGTCAATGCTGACAACACAGAGAGCCGTTGTCCAATGGCTCAAGTTCCCTTTGAGTGGGGGGGGGGTCTCTGGTACTCTGCAAGTCGCTGTGAGAACTGCCATGCCTGTAGACTGTCTCCTAGGGAATGATTTGGAGAACTCCCCTTGGGAAAAGGTGGAGAAGACATCTCACCTGTGGATGGTGGGTTTACCCGACTGGGCGTGCGTGACCACCTGGTCAATGGCAGCCAGTAGGGGTGTTCAAGAGATCCTGGAGCCTGAGGGAGAGGCCCAGGAACCGGCCTTAGGGAGAGGGTGCAGGAGGCGCGGGAAACCGGCCCCTAGAGTTCCCACGGCCCAGGAGGAAGCAGACCTTGAGGGGGATGCCCTGGAGCCTACCGGGGAACAGATAGCTGAACTGGGGGACCTGCCTGAGCTGATCCATTGGCAGCAAGAAGGAGGCCCCTCCAGGGAGGAATTCTGCAGGGAGCAGAGAGAGTGCCCCTCTCTCGTGGGTATGCGGTAGCAGGCTGCAGCCCAGGCCAATGGTGATCAGTCCGGTACACATTTCATCTACTGGGAGAATGACCTCCTGTATTCAGAGCTTAAGGTTGCTGAACCTGGGTCAGCCCGTGAGCTGGTGGTACCCCAAAAGTTCAGAGCCTTCCTACTGGGGCTGGCTCACGATGTGCCATTAGTAGGGCATTTGGGGCAGGACAAGACCTATGAGAGGCTTGTCACCCACTTATATTGGCCTCAAATGCACAGGAGCTCAGATGCTCATTGTAGGACCTGCCAGACTTGCCAGGCAAGTGGTAAGAGTGGAAGGAAGCAAAAGGCTCCACTCTAACCTTTCCCCGTGGTCAGTACCCCATTCCAGCGAGTGGGAATTGACATTGTGGGGCCACTGGACCCCAAGACAGCCATGGGCAACAGGTTCATCCTGGTCTTGGTGGACCATGCCACCCGGTACCCTGAAGCCATCCCTCTGAGGACAGTGACGGCCCCCGTGGTGGGACGGGCACTGATGGGAATTTTCTCCCGAGTGGGATTCCCTCTAGAGGTGGTGTCTGACAGGGGCACCAATTTCATATCGAAGTATAGGAAATCCCTTTGGCAAGAGTGTGGTGTAACCTACAAGTTCACCACCCCTTACCACCCCCAAGGAAACGGGTTGGTTGAGAGATTCAACCGAACCCTAAAAGGCATGATTATGGGTCTTGAGGAACCCATGAGGCGTAAGTGAGACGTCCTCTTACCATGCCTTCTCTTTGCGTACCGTGAGGTGCCACAGAAGTCTCTAGGGTTCAGTCCCTTTGAGCTTCTGTATGGCCACCCAGTACGAGGACCTCTCAGTCTGATCAAGGAAGGCTGGGAGCAATCTCCCAGGAAACCTCCCCAGAATGTATACAGTTACATGCTGGCCTTCAGGAACCAGACTAGGCGTTTCAGGCAACTTGCTGAGGCAAATCTGGAAGCCAGCCAGGAGGAAATGAAGCAGTGGTACGACCAGAATGCCACTCTGGTTGAGCTTCAACCTGGACAAAAGGTGTGGGTCCTGGCCCCTGTGGAGCATTGTGCACTCCAAGACAAGTGGACCGGACCCTTTGAGATTGTGGAGCGCAAGAGTCCTGTCACCTATTTGGTGGACTTGCAGTCTCCCAGGAACCCCTTGAGGGTCCTACATATCAATCGACTAAAGCCCCACTTGGAGAGGTCCGAAGTGGGCATGCTCTTGGCCACAGATGATGGGGCGGAAGAGGAGTCCGAGCCTCTTCCTGATCTCCTGGTAGCCTCAGAGCGAGACGGGTCAGTGGATGGGGTTAACCTCTCACCCACCCTGACCCCTGAGCAACAGGATGACTGCCGCCAGCTGCTGGGGCAGTTTCCTGACCTGTTCTCCCTGGTTCCTGGTGTCACAGATTGGTGCGTCCATGATGTGAACACAGGATACAGCTTGCCTGTGAAGCACAAGGCTTACAGAGTGACTGACAGGGTCAGAGCCTGCATCAAAGAGGAGGTCTCAAAGATGCTTGCTCTAGGGGTGGTTGAGTCCTCCAGCAGTCCTTGGGCCAGCCCAGTGGTCTTGGCCCCAAAGGCTGCAGCGCCGGGTGCCACACCCGAACTCCGGTTCTGTGTGGACTACAGAGGACTCAATTCAGTCACCAAGACTGACGTGCACCCCATCCCCAGAGCTGATGAGCTCATCGATCGGTTAGGGGCTGCACGGTACCTCAGCACGTTTGATTTGACGTCTGGGTACTGGCAGATCGCCTTGACTGATAGGGCCAAAGAGAGGTCGGCATTCTCCACACCAGATGGGCATTTCCAGTTCCGGGTTATGCCCTTTGGGATGAAGAATGCCCCTGCCACCTTCCAAAGGTTGGTCAACCAGGTGTTGGCTGGGCTGACCGAGTTCAGCGCAGCATACCTGGATGACATCGCAGTGTTCAGTGGCACATGGGAAGAACACCTGCACCACCTCTGGGAAGTGTTGATGGCACTGCGCAAGGCAGGCCTCACGATCAAGGCAAGCAAGTGTCAGATCGGGCAGTGTTCCGTGGTGTACTTGGGACACCAAGTGGGGAGCGGCCAGGTGGCGCCCCTCCAACCCAAGATTGAAACCATCCTGGCTTGGGAGCCTCCAAAGACCCAGACAGAGGTGAGGGCCTTTTTAGGACTCACAGGGTACTACAGGAGGTTTGTCAAGGGGTATGGCAGCATTGTTGCTCCCTTGACAGAGCTGACTTCTAAGAAGCAGCCCAGGAAAGTGATCTGGACTGACACCTGTCAGAAAGCTTTTGACACCCTGAAGACTGCCATGTGCTCTTGTCTCCTGACTTCTCCAAATAATTCCTAGTGCAGACAGACGCATCAGAGCATGGTGTAGGGGCTGTTCTCTCACAGACAACTGAGGAGGGCTGGGACCAACCTGTACCCTTCATTAGTAGGAGGGTACTTCCACGGGAGCAAAGGTGGAGTGCAATCGAGCGAGAAGCATTTGCTGTGGTCTGGGCGCTGAAGAAGCCAAGACCCTACTTGTTTGGGTCTCATTTCCGGGTTCAGACAGACCACAGGTCCCTCAGATGGTTGATGCAAATGAGGGGTGAGAACCCAAAACTGTTGAGGTGGTCCATCCCCCTACAGGGTATGGACTTTACGGTGGAACATCGCCCTGGCACAGATCACGCCAATGCTGACGGTCTGTCCAGGTTTATCCGCCTTAGTGAAGAGGAACTCCCTGGGGTAGGGTAGTTTCCCCCACATTTCAGCTGGAGGGGACACGTGTTAGACCTGGCACCTTGGCGTGAGTCTCCCTTCCACTTTTTGCTGATGTGCCTCATGTGTTTTGTTGGTGTTAGCTGCTCAGGGCACTGTGCCACTGCCAATCAGTGCCACAGTGCAAGTGCTCCCTATGAAAAGTGTATACAATGATTGGTTTCCATGTTTGGCTTATTTGGTTTACTATCAGCCCCTAGTAAAGTGCACCAGGAGTGCCAGGGCTTGTAAATACAAATGCTGCTGGTGGGCTTGCAGCACTGGTTGTGCCACCCACAGAAGCGGCCTAGTAAAATGTGTCTAAGGTCTGCCATTGCAGAACCTGCGTGCAGTCTGGTACTGTCATGCTGACTGCAAAAGTGCACCTACTTGCCAGTCCTTAAACCTTCCCTTAACTACATATTAGTCACCCCTATGGTAGGCCCAAGGGCAGGGTGCATTGTAAGCATAAGGTAGGACCTGCCCTGATGTGTGAGGCATGTCCTAATAGTGAATTACAGCCATTATCGTTTTTCACTATTGAAAGGCTGCCTGCTCTCCATAGGCCAGAATGGGCTGCTGGAATTATTACACTCTATAATCCCTGCGGACTCAGAGAGCATGGTAGAAAGTCAAGTTTAGTATGCCTGAACTCAGAATAATAAAATACTTTTTTTAGTAAAGTTTATTTTAATGTCCTGTGTTTGTAAATACTACTTTTAGAAAGTTAGTATTTACTTGCCTAACCATTTCAGTCCGCCTCTGGTGTGTGTGTGTGTGCTGTCTAGTTTCAGTGAAGGGCAGGGCTGGGGAATTCCAGGAGACAGGCTGGCTGCCAGGTGATGGGTAGAAAGATTACACCAGGATGGGTGGGAGGAGTACACCTTGACTCTGAATAGGGCTGTGCTCTGCCACCACAATGCTGGCTCCGCCCCCTGTGGAGCGTCTGATGTCTCTGCCCTGTGCACTGAAAGGAAAGAGCAGACTCACCACAACAAAGTGCTCCAAAACCGGACTGAGCCAGGCACAGGCCCCCTGGCCACAAAGAACAAAAGAAACTGTGTATAAAAGAAGGAGCCCTGCTCCTAAGAAATCAGATCCTCTTGACGCCAAGAAGAAACTCTGCCTGAAGAGAAGGACCTGGGAAAGCTACATGGAGGAGTACTGTCTCTAGCCTGGGAGACTGGCCTGTGGTGGGTGCCTTGCTGCAAGAAGTAGAGAAGAAGAAAAGACTGAAAGACTTTTAATTTACTTGTGCATCTTAGACAATCTCCAAGGGATTGCTTGTGAACTTGCCCCCTGAACTGCGCCCCAGGAACAGTGGGCGCTACCCCTCCCTTGAAGAAGGAAGCTGCTGCGGATGTATCCCCCCCTTCAGCGCTGACTCCGGGGATCTGAGTGCGACTGGGAAGCTATCCCGCACTCTGAGAACCTGTGCGCCCATCCCACCGAGCAAAGTGACCCCCGGACGACTGTGCCGCAGTTAGCACCGTAACGGCCTGCCCCGCCTGGCCTGAGCACCGCGAACTGCTGACCCCTCAAGCCGGAGCTCGCACCGCAAGAACGGACCGTCCGGTCCGAGCAACGTGAGTCTGGGGCCCCCGAGCTGTAGAGCACCCCGTGAAGACCGCCCGCACCTAAGTTCGCCTCTCCAGGACGACGCCCTGCTGACAGCGCCTCGCCGCTGGATTCACCTCAAGCCGCCGCCCCCACCCTCTTCAACATCGAGACGGACGTCGAGGTTAAGAGCCACCCCACAACGCATCGCTGCCTCCGAGAAGCAGGACCGCACCGCAACGTGGGACGCCCCCTCGCCGACTACTGGTTCGCCTCGAACCCCCAAGAAGAAACAAGGTATTGTGGGTGACACGCAGCGTACGGCTGCAGCGTGGAGAACT
Source organism: Triturus cristatus (assembly GCF_964204655.1). NCBI lineage: Eukaryota > Metazoa > Chordata > Amphibia > Caudata > Salamandridae > Triturus > Triturus cristatus. Next base: position 49,451,757 of record NC_140589.1, read on the forward strand.
GTGCGCTTTCTAGCTTAATCCCAGCGTACATGCAGCGTACGGCTGCATCGTAGAGAACAGTACGCCTCATTCTGAAGCGAACGGTACGTCGTGTACTTCCCTGAAATTGACGGCCCTGTACGCTTGCTCACGCGGGAAGCATGAGGTATAGTGGGGCTCTTCCTGTAGAGCGGTACGACGCGTACGAAGAGCGCTACAAAGCGCACAGCCCTGAAAGAAGTGCAGTCAGCAACAAAGCCTTGCCCTTAGAAGAACTGTGGCCTCCTCTTAAAGAATTGGCACATTTAGACAAGTAACTGGAACCGTTTTTAAAGCCTAAAAGACTGTAATTGAAGCCTGCTTGAGAATCCTATATAAAGAGATATATGTTTACAAATACAGTCTGGTGCCTCTGTGTGGTGGGTTAGTGATTATTGTGGGACATTGCAAATGCTTAACTGTATGTACTCTGGAGTTTAGCCTGACTGCTCGCACCACACTACCTAAAGGGTGAGCCGGGGTTATTTTCTGAGAGTAATCCTTTGCCCTGACTTAGAGGAGAGGGTCCCTGCTTGTCGCAAGTGCATACCTGCGCCAACCAGAGACCCCCGATTCTAACATCATGGATGCAAGACCACAATAAAAATGTCCAGATAACTGGTGACTAATCATCCTGCTGGATAGCAATCGTTTGTTGGTAATTTTGAAATGCAGATAAACTGTACTTTATGTGGATAGCTCAGTGGGTTATTTCCTTTGTCACAGAGATTCTTGTGTTATTTGCAGTTCAGAAGTTATACTCCTAACATAGGACAGTGACCTATGAACTGACATCAAAGGGCCGCATACAAACATGAATAGTATAGTTAGAACTTCACTTTGTTTTGTGTTGCTATATAGTTAGAACTTCACCAATCTTTCATTATTTTAATTTTGCCGAAAAGAGTTTGGGCAGATATACATTTATATTTGTAAAGCCAACCCCCAACCACTGGGGTATGCTTTATATCCTGAGTTTGTGCTTCCCCAGCCCAAACCCTCTTATAATATACTGCCCACCATTATGGATGGCATGTGATTCCTACACCTTGTAATCCTCATTGGCTTATGTGACATTCCCTATAGACTGATTTACATACTTGTATGATTCATTGTCTCTGTATAATGTGTGCGTGATGTTAAAGTACAGTGACGCCCTACACTGATATGAGTAGCGCTATGCAACAAATGAAATGCATATGAGAAAGAGGCTACAGAGAGATGATGGGCGCTGGTGGACGGTGGTAGAGAGAGAGTCTGAGGCGGTCATGAGTGGTAGGGGGGAGCTACGGAGAGATGAGGGGCACTGTTGTAGGGTGGTAGTGAGGGAATCCGAGGAGGAGGTCAATAGGGGGAGAGGCAAGCGAGAGATGAAAGGAACTGTTGGAGGGTGGCAGTGAGGGAATCCGAGGAGGAGGTCAAGGAGGAGAGGCTACGGAGAGATGAGGGGCACTGTTGGAGGGTGGTAGCAATGGTAACTGCGGACAAAGAGGTCATTGGTGGGACGCCAAAAAAGACTTTCACACTAGCACTAAAGCCGGCTATGTCATGGCCTTTCTGTTTTTATTTAATTAACAGTTAGGTCATTAGGGCAACTTTGGAACATATTATAAAGTGCCTGCTAATTATATTTACTGCTATATTCAATGTTTTAAGTTTGAAGGTGATAGTACTAATGTTTTTTACGGGAATAATGAAAGTGGAGCTGGATGGTGGCTGGTATGGGGCTGGGACCCAGGGTCAGCTGTGAGGTAAGGTGCACAGAAGAGGGATGGGAGAAAACTGGATAATCGGGCCTGGAAGTACTTGTGTTGAAGCCTGGCCTGTTGGCAATTGAGGGTTTGCACTTAGGTCCAGACATTGTTCTTACTTTCAAATAACTCTCCACATGCTCTGTATACACACAGAATTGTTCTGTTGTATCATGGTGACTGTTTGCAAGTAGATATGATGTAATCAAGGGCTTGTAGGCTACCACAAGAAGGGACATATTGGGCCCACAGTGGCCAACCCAAATGCACCCTCGGCCCACCCAAATAAAAATTCCTGGAGCCGGGCCTGATTAAGTCTACAGTACCCAAGTGCTGTGCTAGCACACGTCATAGCTACTCAGCTATATGTACTAATGTGAAAAGGCAAAGAGGCAGTGGTAAAGAGACACCCAGAGACAGCGTCAGCGGTCTCATGAGTGGATGCAAACCTCATCACACCTGTCCTTCATCAGGCATTCTGAGTGGACGAGGGTCTGCCCCTAACACATCTGGGCCTGATATTCGAAGTGTTTTACGGTCGTAAACCCTCAGATTCAGTAAATCTGAGAACATGGAACCGCTAAACGCTTTTTTAAATGTACTTAGCTCATTTAACATTTCGGAAATGTGATTTAGGTAACATTAAGGAATCCCTATTTGGAAGGGGTAATTAAAGGCAGGCCTTGCTTTAAATATGTATTAATGTTTTGCAACCAACATCCAGCCGAAAACATGAATATTTTACCTCCAAGAGATAATTTTCTATGGACCAATGGCTAAACTTTAAAAAGTTTTAAAACATTTTCATTTTCTATTTTTTTTAAACACATCTCGCATCTTGTTTCTTTTTAGGAAAAAGGTCTGCATTAAAAAAAATCATTATATAAAAGCAATCACAGACATGGCCGTCCGCTGACCCTTGCAGGACACCATGCTTGAGATTGCAGTCCATTGCAGCGGGTCACAAAGTGCAAACTTCCCGAGTTATATTTACAAGGGAGGTCACATTGAGACCCACTACGATTCTGTATTTTGTGAACCGACCTTTTAGCGGTGCACAAACTGGGACCCCTTTTGCCTAACGCATTCTTTGTACCTCCGACCCCTAAATCGAAGAGCCCCCTTCCTGATGGGGAGACGATCCAATCACTGTGCAGTGTTTGCAGATCTGGAGGCCGCTCACCATGGTTCTCACAGAGGAAGCTGTCCCAGGGGACCAGACGCCAGTTCATGAACCAGGAAGATACACCCGAAGCCAGGCAACAGTAGCTGATCAATTATCTATGACCATACCATTGATGCATATCATTGAACCTCAAAACCTATGATTTTGCGAGCTACTGTCTTTGTACATGAAGCCTATCGATGGTCATGTTGGAAAAACCCAGGGAAGAATGGAACCAGTCCTGATGCCCTGTGATTAGTTTTGTCCATAAACCCAACACCGCCACATTGATACCTTTACGGTTCTGACACCTATGTTCAGTAACTTGAATTTACTACATACACTTCTAAACATGCTTTTGCCAAATAGTGGTAAATGGCACAAGTGATGCAGGAAAGGACCCCGTCCGATTCGCCCTCTACTGTGCACTATCAAGGGCACAATTGCTTCCCTACATCACCCACTGACTGCCATTCACAACTGGATCTGCCCACTCGATTGCAATTGTCAGAGGCCATCTGAGCGGTGGTATTTGTGCCTCCGTATTAAAAAAGAGTTCCTTCTAGTGTACTGGTCCACTCCTTTACTTACCACATCAGCCCAGGGCCTCCCTGCATTGCGAAGGCAATCATTGTGCGTGCTTGTATGTTTCCTCTGGTGGCTGCTGGCTGGGCGTCTTTTGGACCTGGAACTGGAGTTTTGTTTGTTTACCATTTTTAAGCTTGATAATGTAAATCTCTCCTTCCTTCAGTGGACCGGCTTTGATGAAGTAGCAACACTCATTAGGCATGTGCTCACCACTTACCCTGGTCATTAGCAACAATGAATGCCTAGACTCACACCCGCTCTACGCCAAGATACCTTCCCAGGCGAAAGTGCGCTCTACAAATCTGCATAATATAACGTAAGGTAACATGTCTAGAGAAGACACAGCTCCTTTCTCACGGTTTGAGATATACTGACCATGGCTTGGTCTGGACTTACTTAGACAGGGATTTGTGGTTGGATGCCATCTCTGACCTGGATAATGTTCAGCCTCCTTTCGTCCCTAGATAGACTGTTGTGAACTACCCACGATGAAACAGCAGCTCGTGATAAGCATAGTTAGACTTGTCAAACTTACTGTGGTATAAACCAAACTTTTGGCTTTAACGCCTCAATTTTTGCTGATCTCGTCTTTGTTGGGTATAGGAGTCTGTGCACTTTATCACTGCTGGCCACTGCTAACCAGTGCTAAAGTGTGTGTGCTCTCTCCTTTAAACATGGTGAAATTGACGTCCAATTAAATTGGCACATTTAATTTACACATAAGTACCTAGTAAAGTGGTACTACCTGTACCCAGGGCCTGTAAATTAAATACTACTAGTGGGCCTGTGGAAATGTGCCTAAAAGTGGGCACACTGGTGCAGGGTCACCCTTTTGTCCACGGGTCCAGAGACCAACAAAATAGAGATCAACAATGGAGTTGGAATAAATAACAAGTTTATTATTCACTCAATCAATCAATCAATCAATCATGGCATTTGTAAAGTGCACTACATACCCGCGAGGGTCTCAAAGCGCTAGGGAGGCGGAGGGGGGAAGCTGCTACTGTTCGAAGAGCCAGGTCTTGAGAAGTCTTCTGAAGGTCAGAAGGTCTTCGGTCTGCCGCAGGCGGATGGGGAGGGTGTTCCATGTCTTGGCGGCGAGGTGGGAGAATGATCTGCCACCGCCGGTCACTCTTCGGATGAGGGGGACGGTGGCGAGGGCGCAGTCTGCGGAGCGGAGCGGAGCTGGCAGGTGGGGGTGTAGAGGCTGAGTCGGCTGTTGAGGTACGTTGGTCTGGTGTTGTGGAGTGCCTTGTGTGCGTGGGTGAGGAGTTTGAAGGCTATCCTCTTGTTGACAGGGAGCCAGTGTAGGTCTCTCAGGTGGGGTGTGATGTGGCTGGGATGATAGATGTTGAGGATCAGGCGTGCAGAGGCGTTCTGGATGCGTTGAAGCCGTTTCAGGAGTTTGTCCGGACCTCCTGCGCAGAGTGCGTTTCTGTAGTCCAGTCTACTGCTGACGAGGTCCTGGGTGACCGTCCTTCTTGTTTCGGTGGGGAGCCACTTGAAGATCCTGCGAAGCATGCGGAGGGTGTTGAAGCAGGAGGAGGAGACGGTGTTGACCTGCTTCGTCACGGAGAGGGTAGAGTCGAGGATGACCCCTAGGTTGCGTGCGTGGTCGGTGGGCGTTGGGGGTGTTCCTAGTGCAGTCGGCCACCAGGAGTCATCCCAGCCGAGGGTGTGGCTCCGAGGATGAGGACCTCCATCTTGTCCGAGTTCAGCTTCAGTCGGCTGTTCCTCATCCAGTCGGCGACGGCCTTCATTCCTTCGTGGAGGTTGGTTTTGGTGGTATGGGGGTCCTTGGTGAGGGAGAGGATCAGCTGGGTGTCGTCAGCGTAGGAGATGATGTTGAGGTCATGCCATCGTGCGCTGTGGGTGAGTGGTACCACGTAGACGTTGAACAACGTTGGGCTGAGGGATGAGCCTTGGGGTACGCCGCAGATGATCTCGGTGGCTTTGGAGCGGAAGGGGGGGGAGGCGGATGCTCTGTGTTCTGCCGGAAATGAAGGAGGATGTCCAGTCCAGGGCTTTCTCTTGGATTCTGGCGTCGCAGAGGTGTGTTCGTAGTGTGTGGTGGCAGACCATGTCGAAGGCAGCTGACAGGTCCAGGAGGTTGAGGGCCGCGGTTTCTCCGTTGTCTAGCAGGGACCTGATGTCATGTGTGGCGGCGATGGGGGAAGTTTCGGTGCTGTGGATGCTGTGGAACCTGGACTGGGACGGGTCCAGGATGCTGTTCTCCTCGAGGAAGCTGGTCAGTTGTTTGTTGACGGCCTTTTCGATGATCTTCGCAGGGAACGGGAGCAGGGAGATGGGTCGGAAGTTCTTGAGGTCCTTGGGGTCCGCCTTGGGTTTCTTGAGTAAGGAGTTGATCTCTGTGTGCTTCCAGCTCTCCGGGAAGGTCGCTGTCTTGAAGGAGATGTTGATGGTTTTCCGGAGATGGGGTGCGATGGTGCTGCTGCCTTTGTTGAAGATGTGGTGTGGGCAGGGGTCTTCTGGGGATCCGGAGTGGACGGTGTTCATGATCTTGATGGTGTCGTCGTCGTTGATGTTGGTCCAGGAGATCAGGCGGTTGGTGCGGGTGGTGGTCGTGGGAGCGGGAAGCGGGGGTCTCAGTGGTTGCCGGGGTGGTGACGGTGTTGAAGCTGTCGTGGATGTCTGCGATCTTGCGATGGAAGAAGGTGGCCAGCGAGTCGCACAGGTCTTGTGAAGGTGGGATGTCGTTGGTGTTGGAGCTGGGGCTGGAGAGTTCCTTCACGATGTTGAAGAGCTCTTTGCTGTTGTGTGCGTTGTTGTCTAGGCGGTCTCTGAAGGAGCTCCTTTTGGCGGATCTGATGAGGTGGTGGTGTCTATGGGTGGCGTTCTTGTGGGCGGTGTAGCTTTCTGGTGTTCGTTCACAGCTCCAGGTTTTTGCGAGTTTTTGGCAGGTTCGCTTGGAGGCCTGGAGGTCTTCGGTGAACCAGCTGGCTTTCTTGCTAGTGTGGGTGTAGGAGGGCTTCTTGAGGGGGGCGAGGGTGTTGGTCCACTGTTTGAGGTTGCGAGCGGCGGTGTTGGGGTCGGTCGGATCTGTGGGTGGGTTCCGGGCGAGGGAGGTGGAAAGCTGGTCTTCGGTGACTTTGCTCCAGCAGAGGCGCGGCATCTGTTGGGTGCAGTGGTGCATTGTGGGTTTCCGGAAGGTGAAGTGGATGCAGCGGTGATCGGTCCAGTGGAGCTCGGTGTTGTGGTTGAAGGAGACGTGGGAGCTTGGGGAGAAGATGGGTTCAAGCATGTGGCCGGCAGAGTGGGTGGGTGTAGTGACGAGTTGTCTGAGTCCGAGGCTGGCGAGGTTGCCGATCAGGATGGAGGAGTTGGTGTAGTTGTTGTTCTCGAGGTGGAAGTTCAGGTCCCCGAGGAGGATGTAGTCCATGGAGGCGAGGGCGTGTGTGCTGACGAGGTCGGTGATGAAGTCGCTGAACCGTGCTCGTGTTCCTGGGGGTCTGTAGATGAGGGTTCCTCTGAGGGTGGTGTTGGGATCTGTTTGGATCTGGAAGTGCAGGTGTTCGGCGGTGCTGAGGGTGTTGTCGGTGTTGGTGGAGACTTTGAGAGAGTTCCTGTGGACGATGGCGATTCCTCCTCCTACTCCATTGTTGTGGTCCCTGCGGGTGATTTTATAGCCATTCGGGATGGCTATGGCGATGTCAGGTGCCGAGGAGGGGTACAGCCAGATCTCCGTCAGGAAGGCGACGTCTGGCGTGTTGGAGTCCAGTAGGTCCCAGAGTTCCACGGCGTGTTTGCGTGCGGAGCGGGTGTTGAGTGGGACCACATCCACACAACACTCTCAAGTGCTGCAAGGAGGTAGTACACTGAATTCACAAACTGTGTCCCTTTTATACTGGTTTTCTGCACTGTACGCATGTGAACAGAAATAGGAAGAACAAGTTTTAGAAATAGTTTTCAGCAAACAAGGGCAGATAAATAACTACTGGTCAGCTAAGTGGGAGGGGGAGCAGGAATGCTTATGGCAGCAGTAAATAGTCGACAGTTAACATCTATGACCAGGTGCACTGGCAGCTACAAACCCTCAGCACGTACATTGCTTTAGCTGAGTCAGGAAGACAACTAAAATAGATAACACAAGCAGAGTGAAAAGACGAGCAGCAGAGGACGGAAGAATTATGAAGGAAACTAAATGAACACCACAGCCAAAATGGCTTTTGCTTATGCTAAGTAAAATATTACACATTTCCACATATGACCCTTTTAGCATAAGCAAAGGCATTTTCTTATGTTTAAAAAGGAGTACAATAAACATCATGTATATTAATTAACATTATATCGCTGACGTCTTGGTCTATTGCTAAACTGGCATTTACATTTTGGACATTCATTTTAGATGGTGGACAAGAAGTACAAGTGGAATTACAGAGGGAACAAAGCATTGGCCCGCATTGGATACATAAACAACAAGATCAGAGAATTGCAATGATTATGAATAAGGCCGACAATATTTTTAGACCCATACCGAAAATATGTTCCAGAACCATCCAGCCCAAGTCCATGTTTCTGAGTCTTGATATATCTCAGTAGCTATTTTATCTAGTTTAGAGATGACCGCATATACAGAAGGTGAATTGTCCGGTGTGAAGACACAACAGCTGGATCCGATGATACAGCATGCTCCACCTTGATCAGCCAGAATTACATCCAGAACAAGTCTATTCTGCAAAGAATCAGTGGCGGTGCGTCCATTGGGGGCGTTGGGGCGCTGCCCCACCAAACAGTCACACAATAATAAATTATAATTCCCCAATAGATTGCATGCCAACAAATTGCAATAAATGGCAGCGCAGCGCACTGGTAGTGAGTGACTGAAGTGACAAGCGAGCGTGCGCCGTGCACTCACTTGCAGTCTGTGGGTGGGTGTGTGTGGGGGCGGGGCTGCCGCTGACGTGGGAATAGCGCAGCAGACATTGATTCAACACTGCGCATGTCACGTTTTGGGCTTTATTCTTGAATCCTGGCCCGAACATGCGCACACGGTGTGTGTGCTGTATCTATTAGCACCCATCGACTTCAGCGGCGACTGGGACCCGAGGGTGCGTCTCATGACGCAGCCCCCTGGGTCTCATTATGGGCAGGGAGTAACCCTGCTCTTAAGCCAATCCTGGCGCTGCTGGCGCAGTGGCACTGGTATTGCAGCGCCAGGATTGGCTGAGTCTTTCACCGCGCGCGCAGTGCAGCAGCAGCATGGTCATCATGATGACTCATGGTGCCGCGTATGGCCAATCACACTGCGGCAATGTGAAGCCCTGCAGTAGTGATTGGCCATTCCTACGCTGTCGGCGCACCACGTCACCGCGCCAGTGCGCCTGCTGCTGCCACGACACGAGTCGACACTCGACAGACACGAGACGACACGCGACACGACACGAGGAGTCAGAGATCATCATCAGTCAGGCAGTCACCGAGTCACGAGCACGAGTCGTCGAGACTCTTTAATTATTCGAAATTTCCATATAAAAATGTAAGTTTTCCTTTCACCCTGCAGAACATAACCGAGACCAGCTTCCTTATTCCCTCCCCTCCTTTCACCGTGCAGAATGTAACCCCGTCCCCAACATGTCCCTCTCTCTCCCCGTCTCACCTTTCACCCTCTCCTGATCACCTCGAGCGGACGGCCTTTGTGGACTTAGTGGAGAAAGAGAAAGTAAGTGGCGGCCCGCGCCCACATTTCACAATCACTTCTGATTAAAGTGATGAAGGATGAAGGATGGCCGCTCTGAGCCCTAACGGGACTCCAGAGGCGTGCCACTGCCACGTGCAGCTCACGCACGGTCATTTGGCTTAAGGTTCGTGTGAGAAGTTGGCCTGGTATATGATGCTCACTAGTTAAAGTGATCACCTTGTACCATGCCAAGCAACCCTTATGGTGTGGTTGTAAGTCAACCTTTTCGGACTAGCTGCCCTAGTGGTAGCGTAGGCTAAGCAGTCTTTGAGGCTAAACTCGTGAAGCGTGTTAAGCCAGCTGTTTTACCAAATGTAACCCCCTTTTATACCAATGAAAGGACACCACACAGATATATATTCAAAATATATATGTATTTATTTCTCAGAGTAACCCCTAGTCTCTTTATGAGCACAGGAGCACAAATCGTCAAACAAGATTACAGTAGAATACACAGAAGTTGCACTTTATATGGATAGGCCCTGGTGGCCACTCGAACCATATACTAAAATAGTGGTATAAGTACCACGAACAGAAAAGGGAAAAGGCCTAGGGCCTCTAGAATCGCTGGGCCTACAAGGAGCTAACGTCAGTTAGTGACCAGGAGGTCCACGGGTGGCGTGTGCAGAGCAAATAGTCACACGCGTGCTCCCATAGGTTTCAATGGGTGCGTAAAAAGTACAAAGTTACTGCAAAGAGGATCTTCCGGATGGACTAGGAACTCAAGATTTGGAACACAGGCACTAGAGATGTAATACTACACTTGGGCACAGGTGTGCCAGCTTTACCTCACCCACAGGAAGCGGGTGCATAGGCCTCGAAGTGCGTCGGGTTTCTTCTATCTGTTCCGTGGAGCCTGAAGACAAAGATGCTGCAGGCGGTCGGTCCGGGAGAGATGCAGTGGATCCAAGAGTGGATCGGAGGTGTTGAAGACCTGTAAGCAGAGGGGACAGTGTTCACAGTCACTAGCCAGTGACCAGCGTGGCACCAGGTGGGTACCAGGCTTGTCTCTGCAGCCACGTGGTCCCTGGAGGTCGACGACGTCCAGGAGTCGGTTCACGAGCTGTCCCACGCAGGCTCTCGCTGTCGGCGGTGTCGGCGACTTGATCGAAGCAAACAAGCCTTGGCAAAAGCAATTGTTGTAGGAGATGAAATAAGCTGATGGTTCTGACCAGCAAGGTCAGAAGGACTGCTCCTTTGGAGGGGAGCAAGGGCCAGTCTGGAGCAACCAGACCAGTGGTGTATTTCTTGAAGTTCGTCGCCAAGATGGCTACTAGCCAGCGGGCCAGCAACCGGTTAGGCGCGTCGAGTGGCAAAATGCAGAAGGGCCCCACGCAGATCGTGGAGATGCTGGAGGGCTCACCTTTGGTGCAGATGCTGCTCGGGTGTTGGGCTTCTCAGATCCCAAAGCACAACTTGGAGGGAGCCTCGGTTGTTGCACTTGTCAGCTTGTCGTAGTCGTTCCAAGATGGCTGGCTCCACGTGTCTCGGTGCCTCCACGGGTCTCCTCTTTTCAGGGACTGTGGATCGGGCGGTGAGAGGTCTGGAGGTCCAGGTCTTGTCAGTCTCCGGGCACGGGCTCCGGCGGGAGGCGGCGGCAAAGCAGACGTTGATTCGCTGGATGGTGCTTGCTTTAGCAAGGTGGTCACTCCCTGACCACAGGGGAGATTGGCTTCAGTCCTCTGTGCAGCAGAGCGTCGAAGTTCCCGTCTTCTTCTTAGTGTTAAGTTGATTCCAGGATGTCTGAAGTCTTAGGACACAGCTCCTACCTTTAAGCGGATTCTAGGGGCCGGACTACCTGCTAGGTCCCTCCCTATGGGTGGGACCAGGAAGGGGGGTGGTTACACCCCCATCCTTTGTCCAGCTCGCCCCAGGCCCGGGACTGGTGTGCCCCAGGACCGGTTTGAACTGGCATATGCACCGAGGCTCCTTGTGAGCCACAGGCATGTCTGGTTTCTTTCAAGCCCTACTTGACCAATACACAAAATCCTGTCTGGGGTGGTGCACGCACCTCCCCTGGCAGGAAACCCTTTGTCCACACCTCCCAAGCTGGAAGGACTCCCAGCAGCAGGAGGGCAGACTTGTGTCTGTGGTGGCAGCATCCATTTTGTGGAGCTGAGGCTATGTCTGATTTTACCCGGGTTTCAGGTACTGTACATGTCGTGTCCCTCTAGAAGGGTGGAATGCTAACCCCGTCGCCAGAATTGGCGAGGGGTTAGTATTCCAATTCGTATGACACCTTACTCGACATGTTTTGATAAAGCCAAACCAAAGATAGCATTTAACCGCGAGGTTCATAATGCACTTAAGAGTATATGGTATGACGATATCTGGAAACAGTAGAAGGAAGTTGTTCCGACCACTGCAGACAGGCTCAGCTCATGCCAGAGCACCATCTCACATGGAACCAAGCACTCTGCCTTCAGGATTGTTAAGGCCTGCCATAGGAGTGACTTATAGGTTACCAGGTGTCCCATTTAAGGTTAGGTATAGGTATACTACACCTTAGTAAGAGGTGATTACACCAACTTACCCCAGCTGAGTGATCAGCCAGTTGTGTCAAATTGTTAGGCCAAGCCTGGGGTGGCATAATACATGCTTCAGCCCCTGGCAGGCCTTGGGTACACCAATGCCCTGGGTACCTAGTGTACACTGGTACAGGGGCTGACAGGGTGATCCCACCAATTGGGTATGTACCTAGGGTACATGGAGTCCATTTTAAAGAGAGAACAGCCAGGCTGAGATCCTGAATAGCAGGATCTCAGGCCAACTAAGTCGAAAAACCAGCTAGACACTAGGCAAAAATTTGGGGGTAACCATAGTCAGATATCCACCTTCCTACAGTTCGCGAGCGGGGCTTTTACCAAATTACCCTCAAAATATTGGCTGCTGTCGCCAGATTGAATTAAACCTTGCATTTCCGGCCATGCCAAAAGTTGGTACCTGTTAGCTAAACCTGGAAGCACTTTCCAGCTCGAGAGGCGGGATCGGGGGCAGTGTGGGAGGGGTGTGACGAGTGTGTTAGCCGGTGCCCTTCTTTTCACTTGTTTCCAAGAGCCAAACAGTGAGAAAACCAACAATGGGGTTCACTGAACTGCAGCTCTTGTACAGTAATGGTAAGTTGTTGGCACGGGGTGCAGGGCAGCCCCTGCTTCTCGCTGTCGGGGGCACGGGGCTGCGCACTAGGCACACACTGCCTGTAAACGTAAATCTTCTCATGGCACGGAACGAAAACAAAGCATAAGCGATCGATAAGGGCCCTGTTGTCGGTGGTGCCCAGGGCCGCTCTGTGAACGAGTAGGGACTATTCATTTCTGAATGACAAGTACAGAACTGCCATCACCTATTTAGATGGGATATTTTAATGCCAAAATGCTTCTGTTTTAACCGTCCAGGCTTAAACAATTAATTGTCCCAATTTCTTCCAGCTTAAAGCCTGGAAGGAGTTCAAGTGCCTTTGAAAAGGCAGTCCGGAAATATGACATAAATATGGCTTGCCTTGACAAGCCCCTCTGGTGTAAGTGTCAAAAGAGTTCTGCTTTGCTTCCATTGGCCGCTTGATTTACCGCTGTATGGGCAGCGTATGTTTAATATGGTCTTAATTAGGTGGTACAGTAATAGGTTAATAATGGAACATGTGTGACAAGCATCAGGTTCAGCCGCGTGCAGTGAAGGGGCAGACTCATAGACAGGATTTCGGCGGGATCTGTCTCAGTTAATTTGGGGTGAACAAGGAAGACTGAAAGCCATCATGGGGGTGATGGACTAATAACAGCGACCACAGACCGAAGGGGGAGGGAGGTGTCGTTAAGGCGTCCACATACCCACTACCAACATTTAACAGTGGAGCGACGATATAAACCAGTTGTTGCATCTCTTCGCAACTTAACACCTTTGGCCGTACCCCTGAAATTAACAAGCATTTGCCCTGCAATAGGTCAAGCATTTATGCAAGTTTAAACTATTGGCATTTAAAATGACAATGCATTTTATTTATGTTTCAAAAACAAAAAATAAATAAAAGGCATTGTCATTTACAATGTCAGTAGCTCAAACTCACGTAAATGCGAGACCTGTTGCATTGCACGTGCTTGTCCTAATCTGCAATGTATTTTTGACTTGCACCAGGGGGTTTACAAGTCATTCCGGAGCGCAGGGAGGAAAGGCCTGAAAGGGGCATCCTGTTAACCTCGGAGACATCAAAAATTTTGATGTCTCCGAGGTTAACAGGTCACGGGTCTCTTTGTATTAACAATTCTTTGTTAAGATTTTAGGTAAACAGTAAATCCAACTGTGGGACTTTTCAGTGTATTCAGGTTAACAGCTATTCCTGCTGGATTAACGGAAGAGCCGCATATGTGCCGTTTCTGAGTCTAAATTTGCACAGAGTCGCTTTGATGTGAGTTTTGTATCTGAATGAGTGAGAGAATGAACTGTGCCATTTCTCTTGTTTAGAAGCATTATTACTCAGTAGTTTGTATTGAGTTGTCGTTTTAGAGGGCATCCTGCTGCCCACTACATGGCACTGGTGATCTATTGTGTGTGAGGGTGAAATGGACTATCTAATAATGTGTGTAGTATCTTTGGGTGTTGGTGTGCATGAGGAGCATATTGTGAGGATATTGTTAATGTTTTTCCTAGAGAGAGATCAGAGTTTTGTGTAATGGAAGTTTTGACTCATGGAAAGGTAGCGCAGAACTTCAGAAGGTTAATGTGCCTGCTGCAAAGAACATGTACCTGATGCAGATCACAAAATGCACATGATGTAAATAGGTGAGTGAGTCACTGCATTTGTCAGAGAGCTCATTTTGTTACTTGCAGTTTGTAAGTTGTAATCCTAACATAAAACAGTGAGCTATTATTAACTGTCATGTAAGAGCTGCATGCAAACTGCAAGCAGGTATACATTGTAGCGTTATGTTTCCCCCCCCCAGTCTTTGTTTGATTACCCTAATGTTTCAAAAATAAATTGTTATATTTTTATTTTCAGCACCTGGTAAAGCCTGAAACATTAACTGAACCACTACCTATTTTTTGGGCAATTTTTGGACAGAGAACAGGAGGACCCAACCTCCTTTGCTGCTCTTTCATCCCGTCTACGACCCAGCAAACAACAGTGTTAAAGGTAAGGAAACTGATGATATCCTTTTTTATATTGGAATTAGGGCTATGTTTGTGGTCACTGGTTACTCTAGATGGTGGTTGGGGTGGGTGCACATTCTGAAGATTGTTCTCTCAGTGGATAGCATTTACTAATACTGAGCCTTAGCCCTGTGCTTTGGGCACTAACGGTTGTTAAAGGCACTATCTATCCCTTGCCTTGTTCAAGGCCCTCAAACAGTCTCTTTTGCAGTGTCTTCAGCAACCACTATGGCACACAGAGGCAGCAGGCAGTAAGGCTGTATTTTTAGCAGTCCTGTTGTCCAAAGGGGAGCTTTGGAGATATATTGCGATAATGCACATGATAGATGTACTTATACTGAAATTTGATATTATTGCACCAAATCTTATACGTTGTACTTTGACTATTGACAGGCTTCTTTCATATTGGTAAGGACAGCATCGACATCCATGATGAATACGGTAGAACAATTAATTACACGGTCATTCCATGCACGGGCACTACAAGATAAACTACATATAAAGAGATTAGGACCTGATCGGCCAGACCTACAACTACAACAAGTTACCCAGGTCAGAGGAAAATTGTACACACGTACATTCTCAAACACCTGGTACACAAAAGCTGAATGGCTTACAGGGTGTCCGTCAAGAAACAAACTGTTCTGCTTCCCCTGCTTGCAGTTTAATGGTGATTTTCCTTGGAGAAGAGAAGGAGTGATAGACTTGAAGCATCTGTCTGAAAAAATCAAAAAGCATGCACACACAAGAAAGCATATGGAAAACGTAACAAGACTGGGAATGTTGGGAGACACACCGATTGAGCAGCACATAAACAGTGCATACCGCCAAACAATACAGAAACACAATGAAGCAGTTGATCGGAATAGGCACATACTATCAAAAATAATTGATTGCATTAGTTTCTGTGGTGCTTTCGAACTGGCATTGCGAGGCCATGATGAATCTGAAGATTCCACGAATCCAGGAATATTCAAAGGCCTTGTGGATTTAATAGCAAGCATAGACAAGGAAATGGAAGCCCATTTAGCAACTGCTACAGTCTTTAAGGGCACCTCTAAAACTATACAAAATGAACTCCTTGAGTGTATGCTCGAAATTATGAGAAGCCATATTGTCCAAGAGTTGCAAAACACAGACTTTGTGGCTATTCAGGCTGATGACACCACTGATGTGGCCACACAAACACAGTCCGTATTAGTCTTTCGGTACCTGGACAATGACAATAATGTTGTGGAGAGGTTCTATGGTTTCACTCATTTAAGAGACTCTACTGCAGAAACCATTACTGCAGCTATACTGCGTCAACTGAACTTCATTTTTCCAGAGGTGCACCAAAAAAAAAAACTTATTGCACAAAGCTATGATGGTGCGTCCGTAATGAGTGGAAGCCTTGGTGGAGTACAGAAAAGAATTAGAGATGTGTACCCTTATGCTCATTACGTGCACTGTTACGCCCACCAACTTAATCTTATTATGCAGCAGGCAGTATCAAAGATCTCCGAGACACGAATTTTCTTTCAGGATGTAGGAGGCATGGCAGCATTCTTCTCACGTTCCCCAAAAAGAACGGAAGCACTTCAGGAGATTGTGGACAAAAGGGTTCCAAGGGGATCCTCAACTCGTTGGAACTTTAACATACGTACAGTCCAACTAATATATCAATATAGGGAGGACCTTGTGAAATGTTTTCATAATATAGAAGTCAATTAAACCTTTGATTTCAAAACTCAAAGTGAAGCCCGTGGCTTTGCTAGAACACTAGAAGATAGAGAGTTTCAGTTCTTTCTGTTTTTATTTCAAGACATAATGTCAACTGTCGAAAATTTATACAATCAGTTACAAGCACGAGAGATCGATACTGTCTCTGTGAAAAGAAATTCCGCTATGTTTGTCGAGCGCATAAGCATAGTGAGAAATGAGGTTGACAATTTAGACAGCAAACTGCCAGAGGCTTCAATTTTTGCAAACCACAGGAAAAACATCACCACTCTGGTCCGAAATGCAAAGGAGATATGTGACATTGTAATTGTGCATGCACAAGAACGTTTTGCTTTCACAAAACATTTGGTGAGTGCCGCATTATTGGAAAGTAAAAACTTTGCAAAATATGGTGAATCCTTCCCTGAGCATGCTCTACATGAGGCTGTGGAAGCTTATCCTATGCTCATCCAAGAGGACCTCAAAAGTGAGCTGACTGTACTCAATGCCTGTGTACCGAAATGCCAGAGATGCCAGGGCTTTGCTGACTTTAATTCATAAACTTAATATGGAAAAGACATTTACAGAGACAGTGACTTTACTTAAAATTATCATAACCACTCCTATGACAACAGCAGAGGCAGAACGATCTTTTTCCGCCTTAAAGAGGATTAAGACATTCCTAAGAAACACCATGCTTCAGGAAAGACTGAATGCTTTGGCAATGCTCTCTATAGAGAGCAAGTTAGTTCAAAATATCTCTGATTTTAACGTTCAAGTAATTGGAAAGTTTGCTGCTCTTAAAGACAGACGTGCTGATTTTAGATACAAAAAGTAAACATATGTATGTTCAATGCTGCTAGTTTCCGACCACCTGTTTAGTTGTTTGTTAAATAAAAAACACCTGTGAGGTACTCAGAAATGCATTATATCTCAAAGTCTGTTATGAAGCTCTGTGGTTATACTGAATAAGCAGCTACCTATGTTATATGACATGATCTCTTTATTACTGTAATAACTGCACTTTCTTCATTGCTTTATTAACCTTTCTGCTATCTCAAATTTGCTTGAAAATGCACAATTTTTCCACTCTTTTTTCAAAATTTTCGCAGGAGGAGAACCCCCCCGTACCCCCCCTTAGGTTGTTCGGGCTCGCTCGCTACGCTCGCTCGCTATGCTGAAGTATGCCAAACATTTTACGCGTCCCCACTTTCAAATGTCACCGTCCGCCACTGCAAAGAAACCATGTAGATCGATGCTTGTTCTTCTGTCAAGTTCCCTAAGGCTGCAGTTTTCTGATTGATCACTGCTTCCATTGTATGGGTGAGGCGACGGACCAGCTTACTGTTCTGTACTGGGCCAACAAAGAAAAAGAATCCTCTGTTAAAGTCTATATTGTTCCCATGTGGTCTCTGTCTGGTCGACTACAGAGACATCGATTGCACGTTTTCCCCTACTACTAGCATGGTGATCGAACAATTGCAAATCTTGATGGTAGGTTGGGGGAGCTAAAAACACAGGTGGTAGAAGGAAGGCTATGTAACAGGTACCAGACCAGCCTGGATGTAGGAAGCAGTATGCCTTAGTTCCACAAACAAAATAAGTGTGACGTGATGCTAGGAAGCTGCTTCGGCCTCCCGTAGACATCTGCAACACTGTAGTATAGTTACTGTGGCCCACTGGCATATCGCCTGTACTTTGTACACAAAGGGGGCCAGTGGTCATGGCAACAGAGATAACAAGGGGTCCATTTCCTTTAGACGACCTAGAATTTGGATACACATAGTTTGTTGCTGTACTTCCTTTACTACATTCTTCCATTTTAAAGGCAGTCCCTTTTGCTTGTTGGTCCCCATCTTCGTTGTGGTAACAGACTTTGTTTATTAGAGGCATATAGAAGTTTGAACCAAGCTGGGCATGAGCCATTGTGAGAGAATGGCAGCAGTGACAACGAGATTCCTTTTATGTTCTGATGAGTAGGAATCTTGCCACAAACCCAACAGTTAGTAGCATTGCTTAGCTGGTGTGTCTGATGCAACATTTGAAGAAATGAATTGTTTCTCAGATGTTGCCGGTATCCCTGTTCCTATTGCGGCAAATCAAAATGATGGTGCTCTTTTGCAGACAGTGATGTAACAGTAATGTTAGATAAGGAGGCTCCAGGCATTACTTTCTCCACTACCCACATTAAAGTAGCGATGATGGCAGCAGCCAAAGTCAGACCAAGGATGCAGATTGTACAGCCGTTGCACGTTGTCGCAGCGATCTCCTTCTTCTTAGGTGAGCTCATTTTCATCGGCAAACAGCAATATAGATGATGCCCTAAGGTCCTGGGCAGGCATTGGTTTCTTCACTAACGTTGAGACGAATAGTCATTAAAAGGCTACCCCCTTTGTAGTCAATCTTTAACCACCCAGGACAGTGGCTCAGTCTCTTTCTGCGATGAAGTGTCTTTCTTCCTGGATCGAAGTAGGTATCTAGATGCACCAGGAATCGTGTGGTCCAGGAAGACTTCCTCAGGTCCTTCAGGTGACGCAGCTCGTCCTCTCTCGGTGACCAAAATGTTGCAGTGCTCACGATGGAAGAGCTTCCTGCACCTGCTGATAAATAGAAGACAAGCTGTAAGTTAACTGGGATAAATAGTCACTCATTAACATGTCTGGGGTACCTAATACTGGTGCAGAACAAAGGGCTTGGCGTAACTGTTGGAAGGCGCTCTGGCACTCAGCAGTCCATGGGAGGGGCATCGAAGAGTCTTTAGTCAAAAGGGCCCACAAAGTTTTAATAATGTGCGAAAACCTGCCTACAAAAAAGAAGTAAGGGCAATCAGTGCACGAACATCCTTCTGAGTGCGGGGTAGAGGAGTGTCTAGAATGGTCTGAATGCGGTTTGGTGTGAGTGCACATCCCTCCTTAGACAGGAGGTGTCCTAAATAGGTAACCTGCTGTCTACAATATTGCAATTTCTTTCGCGAGACTTTGTGATGATGGGAGGCAAGAAATTGTAACAATAACAGTGTTTCTTCTTCACACTACGTACGTACGCCAGAGCGAAATCTTCATTCATAAGACAGGATCTCTCAACCATTGGATAATTGTTATTAAAAATAACATGCACACCTTCCGGAGAACAACGTTTTGTAGCACAAAAATATTTAAGCATATCGATACCCACAATGTTGTCCGGCGTGTTAGGGGAAAGCAAAAATAGACATGCTGCAGTGAATTTGTCAAGTCCGAATTCAAGTGGCTGTGAAAATGGGCTAGGTGTAGGTGTCCCATCGAATCCTATCGATGTTATCATTGTGCCGGACAGGGGAGCCCTAGGAACCACTTTTTTAGACAGAGCACTATGGGTAGCCCCTGTATCAACCAGAAACCGATCAGTAGATGCCAAGGCGTTTGCGTCAACATAAGGACCCATTTGATCTACTGGCCCCTCAACCGGTTCCTTACCCCATCCTAAGCATCCCTATGCATATTTGGAATCTGCAAGGGCATCAGCAGAATAATCAGACATTTGATATTGATTTCGTCTATCAAAAGTATTAGAGTAATTTGGTCCTTGTTCAACTGCTTCAAATCTGGGGCGAGCTCCTGTACCTCCCCTGCTTCCTGAATTCCCTGGGTGTCTTCTCATACTTCCCCTTCCCACTGGTAGTGCTGACCTCGCAAAAGAGGGCACTCAGAACGCCAATGCCCAGTCTCTTTACAATAAGCACACTGATCAGGGGTCACATTTGCTCAAGGAAGAGGGGGCACCCCAGGTGTATACATTGCACATCCGCCTCTTCCACCTCCTCTAAATGGTAGACCATATACTTGAGCCAACATAACTTTCGTCTTTAATTCTTTAACCTTCTTATCCTCCCTGCCTTTCGCTTCCTGTTCCTGTTCCTGTCATTCATAATATTGGGCCATAGTCAAAAGGGAAACTGGGGAAGATGTGGTCCAAGAACTCTCGCTAGCCTTTAAGCGACTAAATATTTCTGGTAACATATAGCGACAAATTTGTCAACAAACAAATGCTTACCCGTATCATCGGCCAATGACTGACCACTAAAATCATGGAATGTCTCTTCAAATCTTGAAAATAAATCAGAAACTAACTCATCCTTTTTCTGTTTACAGGACGCCAACGTAGTCCAATCTATTTTCTGAGGGGGTATGAGAGTCTTTAACTTAGTCACAATAGCTTTAGGAAGATCTAATATCTCCTTCTGAGGTTTCTGCGCAGGCTCCTTTTCCATATCTATGTGTTCTAAATTTTCCCAGGTATCACCATATGCTACATTGTCATCTATTTTATGTATCGTTCTCCACATATCAGGAGGCAAAATAAGCCCGAAGAACATATCAATATCTGGCAAGGTCATAGTGCAGGAGATAATGGCTCCTTCCACCTCCTCATAGAAGGTGGCAGGATTTTTCCGGGGGTCGGGCAAAGCAGCTTTAAGAGCCATCATGTCAGCTCTACTCCAAGAAGTGTAAACCCAATTATATATAAAATATCCCTTTGCATCATCCGAAGTTTTATCATCATTGGTTCCCGCACCCTTCGGAGGAACATACAGGGGTGCAGCTTCACGCATAGTTTTTACAGTAACTATACTACTACTGGGTGCAACCTCTTCCACTGGAGCATCTACGTCCTGTGCTTGAGTTTGAACTGCTTCTATACCTCTCTGTTTTCTAGCTAATTCTTGCTCCTTATGTAAACGTAATATTGCGTCTCGTATTTTAACCATTCGTCTAATCATATCAGATAAGGTCGAAAAAGGGAAAATCCCCTCTGCTAATCGTTTATAATCAGTATTTATATCAGCTGGCTCAAGTTCCTGAGAAATTTGTCTATAATCAAATATTACCTCCCAAGCAAATTTTTCTGCAAAATAAAATTGCACCATATTTTGCCACTGTTGAACCATAGCTACGATGACAAATGCATTGTGAGGCCGACGAGCCTCCTCTCTAGCTGCGGTTTTTAATGTATCTTTTTCTGCTTAAGTCAAAGTAGAGCGAGTCTGTTGCCCATCTTGCTTATCTTGTTCTTTGTCGTCTGAAGACAAATGCTCGTCGTCAGAAACCTCATCAGGGACACTTGGAGTGGGAAATTTATACGGGGTTGGGGGGCGTTCTAATAGGATGCAGTCATCCTGAGGTTTATTAAGTATGGGATAAATAGGGTGCCTGATAGGGTACTGGCCATTTACCTCTAATCGACGTTCCCTTTCTCCTTTTTCTATTTTTTCCTTCTTTTCTTTATTTTTTAATTCTAGTGCTTTTTGATATATGATTTTTCGTTGTTCTTTTCTGCTATAGCTTCTGCTCTCTTCACTCTTTCTCGTACTTCTGTCTCCCACATACGCACACAATCAAACATATCCTGTCTACTTTTTCTTTTAAATAACCACTGCTCTACATATTGAACCTTTTTAAAATCAAATGACCTATTCACTGGCCATTGCAGATCAGAATCTTTCTTTGTGTATTTGTTCCACAGTTTACCGTACATTATGGATGAAATACCATCTTTGACATACATATCTCTATTAGATGTCCCCTCTGGGGAAGCCGGCTGGCTTTTTTCCAAGTTTTCTTTGGCAACACCAGGGCAGCAACACCGCCTATGGAGTGTGCTGAGAACAGGCATGCTTTACTAATATGTGTAAAATATTACTACTCCAAACAAATATTTCAAAAGGAGAAAAATCTCCACATTGCCTGCCTTCAAACTTTGCAAAGATTGAATACCAAATCTAAACAAAAAGCCCAGGCCAAACAAATCAAGAGTGCCGCTTCAGCAACCTTACCAAACAGAAGTCTTCAACTCCCACCTGCTGATCTCTTGGTCGACCTAATGGTCACTTCACAATTGCACCAAAGAAAACCTCAGTTGAGACCGGCCACCACCTGGAGGGTCAAATGGGGAAAACAGGAAAAGTCACGTCGGCCTGTAAAGACAAAGGTCTCCTCATGCAGTGCGCTTCCTCAGTAAGATTTCGATCCTCCGTCAAGACCACTCCTTCGGACAGCCGAGTCTCCAATAGGGCCCCACATGTCGGGCACCAACTGTGGAAATGTGCTTAAAAGTGGGCACATTGGTGCAGGGTCACCCTCTTGTCCACAGGTTCAGAGACCAACAAAATAGAGATCAGCACTGGAGTTGGAATAAATAACATGTTTATTAATCACTCAATAGTGGGACCACATCTGCACAACAATCTCAAGTGCTGCAAGGAGATAGTACACTGAATTCACAAACTGTGTCCTTTTTATACCGGTTTTCTGCACTGTGTCAAGGTCTGTCTGACCACTCACCATCCTGTAAGGTTGAAAAAGAAGATAAACACTCGTTGGAGAATTGGCAAGAGATGTTATCATAAAAAGAACAAATTGTTAATTACCAGACTGTTCTTGAAACAGTGTATTATTACGTTGCAGAAATCCAATATGGCGGAAGCTGACTCCATTAGTGAGTTGAGTCAGCGGTCTAGACTTTCCAGGCTCGCGGCAACTCAGGTGCTTAATGCGCGGGTTCTGGAAAAGAACTGCGCACTTCAACCGTCTGCGTGACGAAGCAGGTTGCTTCGTATTCGCGCGTTTCGGTTGTTACCACAGAACTTTAGTTACTCATAGCATTAGTTTTTGTGTCGTGTCTTGCGTCTCAAGTTTTGTCAAGAGAACCTCCGAGTAGTGAAAATTCTTCACGCATGCGCTACGTGGGACGAAGCAACTATCCTCCTCAGAAGCGGCAATTAGAAGACTCCGAAAATTCTCTACGTGTTAGGAACTTAAATATTTGAAGCGCTAAGTAGCAGAGATTAGTTCCGGTTGTGGCGGTGGTAAGAGGTGTCTTGAGACACCAGCAAAGGCTACCCGACATTGCCATTATTCAGTTAAGAAAAACATTCTTCAGTGACTGCTTAATATTCTGCGTTGTCCACCCTGTGGTGTTGAAAATAGATAAGAACCATTAATTCCTTATCGCCACGTAATAAAGCAGAAAACCTAATTGCCAAGAACTAATTTATAAGCAGCTAATTGTACCTTGGGGTGAATATCTTAAATAAACGAAAATAAGCAGAATTCATGTTAAAAACAGGAAAAGTATTCAAAGTCTAACTTTCATTGTAGGTGCAGAATACACACTCACCAAGCAACAACGTAGATAGAGAGATGCAATAGCATTGGGCCAATGGGTAATAGCATATGTGCATTAATTAAAAACAAAGATTGCTGTACTGTGAAGTATTGTTGTTTATGAGACTTATTTATCCACTGCAGGCACAGCGTGTAGAACTGCCCAGACTCAGCTGATCCAACAGCGTGAACAACATTATCATCATCGCCAGGCTGTCTCTCTTGTTTTCCACTTCCCCTTTCCCCTACTGGTGCGCTACCCGGAAGGTTGCAATTTCCGGGTGGCGAGCCGGTGGTGGGGCATTCGGACTCATCTTCAGCCCATGTGGTCCAGGTCTTGGCTCGTGACACACTGCAAGCATGTGAACAGAAATAGGAAGAACAAGTTTTAGCAATAGTTATCAGCAAACAAGGGCAGATGAATAACTACGTGGTCAGCAAAGTGGGAGGGGGAGCAGGAATGCTTATGGCAGCAGTAAATGGTCGACAGTTAACATCTATGACCAGGTGCACTGGCAGCTACAAACCCTCAGCACGTACATTGCTTTAGCTGAGTCAGGAAGTCAACTAAAATATATAACACAAGCAGCGTGAAAAAAGGAGCTGCAGAGGACGGAAGAATTACAAAGGAAACAAAATGAACACCACAGCCAAAATTGCTGTTGCTTATGCTAAGTAAAATATTACACATTTCCACAGGCCTTCAGTATTTATTGTGCCATCCACTTGAGTTTCCCTTTAAACATGTCTCAGACCTGCCATTGCAGCCTGTGTGCAGTTTTAACTGGTCAATTTGATTTTGCAAAATAAACCCCATGCCAGACCTAAACCTTCCAGATTTAATACATATAAGTAGCCCCTAGGGTTGGTGCTAAATAGACCAGAGCGCAGAGCGCAGTGTATTTAATAAGTTGTATATGTGCTTTTAATTTTAAATGTCCTGGTAGTGAAAAACCCTTACATTTGTTTTTCACTATTGTAAATCCTACTTTTCCCATAGGATAACATTGGGTTAGCTTATTTCATTTAATATGTGATAACTTTCAATTTGAAGCACATAGTGTTGCAGTTGTGTTCCTTCCATTTAGTATGCCTGGATTTTTTAGGTTTTGGGTCACCTAGTTTTGGACTTTTTACTTTGATTCAGTCTCACTACATGTGTCTCACCCACAGTAATCACATGGCAAACAGAATGTGCATGTTAATTGTCAGTGTCCATCTTTTAAGCTAAGGACGGTGTGACACAGCAATAGTAAGGGGCACTTGGCTGGTTACATGGGAACACGTGTGCACGCACATGTGCACACTAGTGCAGGCTGCGCATGGGAGACTTCTGTTGTGCGTAGCCCTGTAACTGCACAGAGGTAGCCTAGTGCAGGGGGGACTCTGCAGGATCAGATATTGACCAGAGGTGGGCCTTATAATGTTAGTATACACTAAAAGGGAAAGTCAGTGTAATATACTGTTTTGTCTGTAGTGACACTCTTTTATACACATAGGGATAAAACTGCCTTAGGGTGCAGTTGTGCTGCCCTTTGGCCTACAGAGGCCAGTGACATATCGAAGTGGGGTGTAACCTGTGCGAGAAAATTAATTCTGCAGGTTCCAAAAAGATATCTGTACAATTTATGGGTCATCCAAAATTGTCTTATTTGTCTTGATCTGTAAAGGATCCGAGCCTAGGCCTTTTGTCAGCCTGCTTTGCCAGGTTAATTACATTTCTGTCCAGCAGCAGGCACAAATAACTCCCCACACAAAGGGAACAATTAACAGTGCTTCACCTAGCTCCTGAGGAGGAAAGGGGTAGGGTAGCAGGATCTGCAACAATCAATCAACTGTTACACTGTACCAGGGATGGGCCTGCCCAAGCCCACTGAACAAAGGAGGGAGACCAGACATCTGGAGTTAACACAAGAGGGGGCTCCCCTTTGAAAATCTAGTGAGGAAGGCCCTGGCAGTGATGTCAGCGAGAGGTGGAGTTGAGAGCCCCAGAGGAGAAGTGACTATTGACTCCTGGATGACACGATCTTGAACAGTTCCAGCACGCTGTGCAGGAGGGTTGGGATGGGGTGGAGAGGTGGCGTTGCTCCCTAGCATTGGCCAGGGGCGCTTGGCTTTGGAAACCTTCCTCTCCCCTTTAAAAACTCTTGCACAAGGGGGAGACTCTATCTTGCCTGGTGATTTTTTGCTGTGCTTCACTGCTGGACCATGGAATCACCATGAACAATTGTAAGGAAGGACCCCTTGGTGGCCGAAAAGGACGAAGGAATCTGCCTAGTTGACCCCAGGACCAATGGGTCTCCCCAAGGGCCTGTGAGGCTGGCCCCCTTCCACCCCTGAGGACAAATTAGAGAAAGCTCTGGACTTTTGCACCCAAAAACCAAGCAGGAGTAAGACTGGCGCTGGGAGCCAGGAAAACCACCTCCCTGAGGACTGCACTACTTTGAAGGTGAGTAGCTCTGCTGCAACTGCTCCTGGTGGCTAGAGCTCGCCGCCAGGAGTAAAATAAGCCCAAGATCATCAAAATCGGCCCAACGAGCCCGAGTTATGGCATTTTAAAGTTTGACAACCTTTGACCTTTCTCCGGCAGCAGAGTGCTTGGGGCTGTGCTGCCTCCCTGAAAAATACCCCCGGGTGAACTAGGTCACGGAGATCAGCACAGGATTTATTTACTTAATTTCATCGGAGGAGGGATGTGCGTGGGGCCCCCTCTCAGGTCTCTCTACTGGCCCGGGGACCCATCCCCAGGCCGTTTAAAGAAAGGGGGGCTAGGACCACATCCCCGGCCCCCAAAAGAAAAGGAACAATGGGGGGGCACTGTTGCACCCCCTTCCCAGTGGTGGAAGCCTAACCCTCGCGTCTGGGGGGAGTGGGGTGGACACTGAAGAAAGCTACACCCTGAATGCAGGAGCAGGCAGGAAGAAAAATGTTGAGGTGCAGGCTGGGCGGGAGACGGCGGGGCAATGAGGGGTGGGCTCCCTTAGCTGCCTCAATGAGAGGAAGCATGGGGACAGTGCTTAATTTAAGCCGTTGTTTCTGGTGCTTGGGATTATCACTTAATTGTCAGCATGGGTGCTTTTGATGGTTGCCACAAGGTGGCGCTGTCTGGCAAATTTTTCAGATGACCCCAACAACAGTTAATTATTCATTCAATATACGTTAAAAATGACTATTACCGGCTGCCCAACTCATCCATATAGCTTTGGGGGCCTGAAATAGTCAGAATTGTCACACTTGTAGGAGTGTGATAGTTAGTAGTTGTATTGTTAGTATCATTAGCAGCATGGCAGGGGCAATGTGTGTTGCAAGCTGCAGTGGGCTCCTGATGAGAGCCCTGTTAATTTTTGTTTTACAAATTAAGCGCTGTATGGGGGTGTCCGAGTGGGACCAGGCAACCCCCCCCAAAAAAAAAATAACAAGGAAAACACAAACAAAAGGCTTCCTGACTCTCACAGCACAGCGGGGGAGCTGCTGTTAAAATATTCACAGGTCCTTAGGAGCGCCCCATAATGCCATGTGGGCCTCTTCAATTTACATATGTTTTTCCCCTCGTGGTGGCCCGAGGATGGCATGGGCACCACCGACGTGATCTAGGAAGCGCAAGTGGGCTGCATGAGTGTAGCAGCACCTCCCTAAAGACTTTTTATAAAGGTACTGAACCTAGGTCTGCAGGGGTCAGGAATCCAGGACTCCTATAGAATTTTCACTAATGTTTCAAGGACTCTCAGGGCTCGAGCTTTTGTGTCTCAGCTGTGAGTACAGCGCCCTCTAGGGACTTACTTTATGTTTGCGATTATTGTGGCCAGAAAGAGTATAGAGAGGACACATGTACTGAAGCACTCTTAAGGGCTACATCTATGGTTGCAGATAATGTAGTCAAAATGCGATGCTTTCTAGGGGCTGCTTTTATGAATGCAGTTTTCATGGATTGAAGTTTATAAAAATACAGACACATGTTCTGCTCATTTTAAATGCTTTAGTGGGATAATAATGTTGACAAAGATTATTGATCACTATGACTATGTTTTATTAAAAGTAATAATTGCATTTACACCTGATTATTATTATTGATGATTGCATTTACGTACAAAGTAATGTCTTTTACATGTGGTTTGCTGCTGTTACACCTTTGACCAAGCCAGCAGATTTACTTTATGTGTGTGCATGACCTTTTTAGGGGGTCAAAGGTGATTATGTATTGTTACCTTTGGTATTTTTCATCTACCAATGTATATATTTGTAAATTACTGCGTAGTATTTAGTTGGGTAGTGTGTTATTAATTAACCCACACCACCTCCCTGGAGTAGGCCTGGGACTGCTCTGCCTCGCTACCCTGAGAGGGTCAAGCACTATCATGAGGTGCTTGGTTCCCAGTAAGGGGGAATTGTGGAGCTATTATTTATGCAGGCCACACAACTAATAACCCAATTTCCTAAGGATAAGAATGTTGTTTGGTGTCTAAAGAACTGTGATTTAAAACCCTCTTTAATGGAAAAGTTGATTTTAAAACACAAATCTGAAAATGCCAATTTTAGAAAGTTGGCATGTTCTTGTACCAACCATTTTGTGCCTGCAGCCTGTATCCTGGGTATCATAACTAAGTTTAGCTGGCAGTTGGTCTTTGTGTATTGCTCCCAGACGGTGAGATAAAGGAGCATGGGTATTGGTAGGTGGGATTTGTATGACGGAACCACTCGTGCAATTACAATGCATGCCTTTACAACACACTTGCCTGTTAAACGCATGACTTTAAAACAAAAATGTAGGAATTTACCAGATAAGTACTATGCAGTTATATATATGTAATTGGAATTGTTTCTTTTTTAATGTGCACTTCTGTACTTTTGTAAGCGATTGGAGACACCAGGCGGGCTCCGTGTGCACTGTTTAATAAACTTGCGTGAGCACCTGCAGCGGAATCTTGTAGTGATTGGTGCCGCCGTCTACGAAACCACTGAGTGGGGACGTGGAAGAGTATCTATTTATCTACCTATCTATAACTATATACAAACATACATACATACATATATATTCCACAGCAGGATCCCAGGGGTACCACCATCCAAAGATAGGCGCAACTCCAGAAAACAGACTCCAAACGCAAAGAGTTAAATGATGATTTATTCAAGCATCAAGTTTCCAAATGACACTTTTCGGCCGCCAGACATGCGGCCTTGATCACATAGCGCTGTACTGGTGAATGAGTGGTATTTATATATATGTGTGAGTGGCAGTGTTTTTACTATGTTCATTGCAATGACTGAGTAGTTTTGCAGCGTGTGACTGTGGGCAAGACGCAGTAAAGCACATGTGTGACATCATGTTTTACTACAGTTAGTAACACCAGTGTAAACAGACTATAAAACTGTCAACTATCTGCTGAAGCCGGTGATTGCCTCAGTCCTCCCGCACATGCATCGTGGAAGCTGGTACAAGAGCATATGGCGTTCCCAGATGCAGCCAACCGATCATGTAAGTACACATTGAAACGGAAAGCATGCCCCTCGTAAGCAATCATGTTAGTGTTACTGATTGCTTACAACTAGAAACGCGAGACCTAGCACAACAGTGTGTGTGTCCGTAACTCCCTGCTCTCAGCGCGTCTCATGAAGCACAAAGTGAAAGCGCTGCATGTGAACAAAGGCTAGTGATAAGATGTGCGCATCTAGCCCCGGTACAGTAAAAATGCAAACAAACTAAATAACTGCATAAATGCAAAACAAAGCTGCCACTTAATACAACAAAAGTTGAAAGTGTGAGTGAGGGTGAAATGTGCACATAGGTGTGTATATACATGTTGAGGAAGGCGTGAGTGCGCATATAGGCCAAAATATATAAGTGTGGTGTTTTTTACCTCCACAAGAGCATTTGAGTGACATAACAATGCATAGAATGTACTAATAAAAAATGTGTGAAAGCGCAGGAAAAATTCTAGAGTCTGCCAGTGCTTGTTCAAAGTATCCCTTGCAATCTAGCAATGGGTGTATAGCATAGCGAATTGTGAAAAAGGGACATTCTAATTCATAATCATACGCAAACATGGTCTAAATACATGTGTTGCCATTCCTGCCGCAGCATTGGTTACAAGCCTGTCGTGCCTATGCTTAAAGACCGACTATAGACAACCAAAATGACAGTATGAATACTGGGTATTCTCTTCGTGGTTGCACATAGCCTGATGACAGGAAACCCAACTCTATGTGAATACTGAGAGTGCACAGGTAGAGCCTGATATAAACAGTGAAATATATACAAGTGATAACATTAATATACAGTTACAATGCGATGGTATGATCCCTAAGGGTGTGAATGCAATGCTCTGTTACAGGAAATGGTGCCGATCCTCTGTGGTGTTGAGACCAGCGGGCGCCTTGGTGTTAAATTGCAGAATATATCTACTCTCCAATTTCCTCAAAAGCTTCTCCCTGTTGCCACCCCGTCTAAGTGGTGTGACGCAATCAATGACTGAATAACGTAGGTGCTCTAGATTGTTATTATGCATCTCCTTAAAATGTCTGGCTAAGGGGTAGGCTGGGTCATTGTTGACTCTCACTCTGAGGTGCTGGAGAATTCGCAGGTGCACTTGCAATTTAGTGCTCCCGATGTAACGCAGCCCGCAGTTACATTCGAGCATGTACACCCCAAATTACGTTCTGCACGTGAGTCTATGTTTGATGGTAAGTGGCGCGTGTCTAAAGGCTGAGTCTACCTTTGTGATGTTCTTACCAAACCTGCATGCCCTGCAACTCTGGTATTTAACAAAACCCTTTCTGTCTGCTAGCCAATTCTGTGACGTGACGATCTCCGGACTGTTTTTGACTGGTGCAACCCTCATGGAAAGAGCTCTTCTGTATGTGATGTCAGGTTTGTGAGCTACTACAAGTCCTAGTGCGGGGTCTGATTTAATGATACCCCAATGCTTGTTGATTACTGCTCTGATAGCTCTTTCCTCGGTGTTGTGCGTTATAATCTATCTTGGGGTGACTAGGCTATTTGGCTCACTTAGTATGTTGGTCGCACTGGTGACCTCAGGGGTGGATGGGACCACTAACAATTCCTCCTTAGGGATGGCATTGGCTCTGACAATGGCTTTACATATGACAGCCGCTGAGTAACCACATGCCTTGAATCTTTTGGCTGCTTCCCCTTGGCACTCAAGGAGATCTTCATGGGTACTGCAAATTCTGGCCAATCGTAACATCTCCCCATAGGGAATGCTGGTTATGAGGTGCCTAGGGTGAAAGCTGGAGGCGTGCAGTGTGGAGTTTCCTGCGGTAAGCTTATGGTGAAGCTTGGAATGCCAAGCGCCATTGGCGATGTACAGATTGACGTCCAAGAATTCTGTAGAGGTGGCACTAATGTTGGCATTGAATTCCAAATTAAGATCATTGCCATTGATCTCACTTATGAAAATTCTAGCACTGTTAACATCACCTCGCCAAATCAAAAAGACGTCGTCTAAGTAACGCAGCCAAGACACAATGTTGTTATTGAAAGCTGTTGGGTGTTTGACCATGAGAACCCGCTCCTCCCACCAGCCAACATGTAAACATGCGTAGCTGGGCGAGAAGCAGGTTCCCATGGCCACGCCCCTGAGTTGCTGGTATACCTTCCTATTGAGTGTAAAGGTGCAAAAGGTGGAGTTCAAGATGTAGAATAGAAAGTGAAGTAAGAAAGAGAAGGACTCAATCAGGATTATTGGCATCTCATCATTTCACTTCTAAGTGCCCAGTGTCATCATCTGGGATACCAAGCAACTCTTCTACCTCCCTCTTTAGTCACAGAGGGAAAATGAATGAGTTGTATCCTCTTGTCAAGTTCTTGCCAGAGGAAAATGTATAGAGAAGAACCTTTCTTTCAGAAGAGTGCAGTGCAAGTAGAACAAAGAAAATGTGATTTAAAATAGGATACGCAATAAAGACAGAATGTCAGGATCCCTAGTTTAAGTCCCAAAGAGATTCGCAATCGGTTAAACTCTAGTGGTGTCACAGTGTCGAAAACCAGACATCAGTGGTCGAGTTGGTGGCATGTCCGCAACTCCAAGATGGCCGCTAAGATGCTGGGGTGTGCGGTCTAGTTGATTTGCAAAATCCAGAGTGGGCTGATGTGACGCGCGCACACCTGCAATATTGCGCACTTCACTAATGTGTTTCCTCAGAGAAGGTAGACATTCTAGCGCCCGTAGTTTTGAAGTTTAAAATCCTAGATTTTCGAACTATAGTCTGAACCTTAGTGACCCGTCTTAGTCATAGAACTGAAAATAATACTTACCTGAAGAAAGAAGATGCACACGGAGTTTCCGTGTTGAAGTAAATTCCGGAGCAGAGCACGGAGCTTCGTTTCTTCTTCTCGTCGGAGCCGAGCAGTGGTTCTGCTACACCTGAAAAGAAAACAAAAGAAAAGCTAAGTGATTAACGAGAGAGTGTTTTAAGGAATAGTAAATGTTGTCACGCAAATGTAAAAGAATACCAATTTGAGAGAACAATTAAACTACCGATGACTGCGGTTGTTTTAAAACGCTGAAACCTGTAAAGAAAATAAGAGAAGATAAAAATAATTTTGAGAACAAGATTAAAGAGGCGTAAATCAAAAAGGCATTAAAGACAGTTAAAGAGATAGAGAAAGAACTATCGTTGGAGAAAACTTACCAGAGTCGAGTCTGTGCTGAGATTTCCTGTGGAGAGAAGGCGAACTGTAAATAATTTAGAGCTTAAGGAAGAAAAGGCCAAGAATAACGACGAGGTTAAAAGAAAAGGCCCAAATAAACACACCGGGTAGGTAAAAGAGTAGAGGAGAAATATAATAAGGACAAAAGAATAAATTAGGTGATTAATCCATGAAAAATGTTTTACAGATAATAAGGACCCACTCTAACAAGAAGAGAAAAAGGAAACATTGGGCCAAGAAAAGAGGCAAGGTGTTTTAGGATCTTGGGAAGGTAGCTAATCATAAGAAATTACAGAATAAGAAGAAGGATAGAGTAGAGAAGGGAAAACATGTCATTGTTGTGTGTTTAGTTTTCCTAGGAGACTTCGGTAGGCAAATCAAAGGCTGAAGGAGATTCCAGACAGAAAACCAGAAGGTCCAGGACCAGTCTCTTCTTATTGTTTATTATTTTATCCACTTTTCCCCCTTCCCCCTCACTGATCAGTTAGCGCCAAGTAACTTTTCTCGGGGCTGAATGGTTGGTAGTGGGAGTCGGGAAGTTCGCGAGTTCTGTTCCTGTGCAAGACTACAGAACCCAGCGAGAAGCTGAAGGTGAGCTCTGACAGAAGGTAATATACTTCTTGCTTATCTCCTCGAATTGCATTCCTACGTAAAAAACAGTGCAGGAAAAAAGACAGCAGTTATAACTAATCACTGCTTGTTTCTATGGTCGACATGTTTTAGCCGTTGGGATAATTCTCCCTGGCTTTCTTCAGGACCTCACTATAAAACAAACTTTGCTACTTCTATGTTCAAACTTCGTAGGTATTGATGGGTTACTACTGTACCCTCAGGAACAATGTTCAAATCCTCAGTGTTAGCTCAATGTATAGGACATCAAGGCATTTTGAGGAATAAACCTCACGTCACTCGGCACCAGCTCAAGTCAAAGAGGCCCCGTTCTGTCCGTCCTGAAGAGATTGCTTTCTGCATATATATATATATATATATATATTATCTACTGGCGGTCGCCAGTAGATAGTTATAGTTAGGACCCTGTTTCCATAGGAAATCCGCAACATTCTATTTGGAATAACTTTGGCGCCGGTCGATGAATCCTCGCGAAATTTTCAAAATAGGTGGGGCGCTACGCTCCGCTCCTACCCTGAAAGTCTCGGGGGGATTCGTCAAGCGGGGGCTGAGAAAAAAGGGGGGTCCCAAAACGCGTTTTTCCCATGCATTTTTCCATAGGACCTTTAGACACAGCTACAGCCCGAACGGCTGAACAGAGTTACTTGAAATTTGGCAGAGAGGTAGTCCTCAGGTCAAGGAAGTGCCTTTTGTAGGTCTGGTGTAAATCTGTTCAGTAGTTCCTGAGAAAATAGCATTTAAATCAATATATATATGTGGGCGGAGCCTAACCACACATCTCATCCTGAGATCTGATTGGCTGTCAGCACTTCATCCAAGAAGTGTTGGCAGCCATCTTGGGACCAATATACATGATAGCACCTCATTAAAAAGCATTGCAGTTAATAGAAGATTTTAAGACTTTAGTTACATTATAAATCATTTGTTGATGGTACCATACTCATTTTAGGAATTGTGGTATGTTCTAAGGTGATTTCACCATGTGAAAAAGCCTTCTGCTGGGATATCATGATTGAGAGAAAAATATTTTCTCATGCTTTTACCACAGAGGTTTGGAAGGTGATCTATAAGCTAAACTGGGAGCTTATTTTCTGTAAATTCACATTATCTTTCTCAGTCATGTGAGAATGAAGTCTGACATTCTCAGTAAAACATGTACATCCAACAAGGGCAGAGACTGTCAGTTGATTCCTTTGTGTTCTACTGCAGCTTTCCAGAGTGTTCCAAAGAACTACTAGAGCGCTAACCGTCCTACTTATGATTCGTCAAGCGGGGGCTGAGAAAAAAGGGGGGTCCCAAAACGCGTTTTTCCCATGCATTTTTCCATAGGACCTTTAGACACAGCTACAGCCCGAACGGTTGAACAGAGTTACTTGAAATTTGGCAGAGAGGTAGTCCTCAGGTCAAGGAAGTGCCTTTTGTAGGTCTGGTGTAAATCTGTTCAGTAGTTCCTGAGAAAATAGCATTTAAATCAATATATATATGTGGGCGGAGCCTAACCACACATCTCATCCTGAGATCTGATTGGCTGTCAGCACTTCATCCAAGAAGTGTTGGCAGCCATCTTGGGACCAATATACATGATAGCACCTCATTAAAAAGCATTGCAGTTAATAGAAGATTTTAAGACTTTAGTTACATTATAAATCATTTGTTGATGGTACCATACTCATTTTAGGAATTGTGGTATGTTCTAAGGTGATTTCACCATGTGAAAAAGCCTTCTGCTGGGATATCATGATTGAGAGAAAAATATTTTCTCATGCTTTTACCACAGAGGTTTGGAAGGTGATCTATAAGCTAAACTGGGAGCTTATTTTCTGTAAATTCACATTATCTTTCTCAGTCATGTGAGAATGAAGTCTGACATTCTCAGTAAAACATGTACATCCAACAAGGGCAGAGACTGTCAGTTGATTCCTTTGTGTTCTACTGCAGCTTTCCAGAGTGTTCCAAAGAACTACTAGAGCGCTAACCGTCCTACTTATGATAAATGTATGGCACACCTGAAGCCATCTTGCTTGGATTAAAGTGGTAACTCTTAAAACATTTAATTTAAAAAGGAACAAAATGAGGTGGTTCATTTTTCCATAAAAAGTATGATTAGTGCTGCAGAAAGAAAAATTAGGGCACATTTTGAGTGACTTCTCAAATCCTGGCATGCAGACTGAAACATGCACTTTCAATACCAGCAGCAGTTTTCCCTGGTGAGCAGTAGCTTTACTACAGTGATCTAATGAGCAAAAAGAGTGCTAACATTCTGATTTTATGGCAAATGTGTGACACATTTGAATGCCTTCTTGATGGAATCAAAGTAAAAAACTGAAAGTATTTCCTACTGAGGAGACTGCAGTAAATGAGGAAATTAGGAAACTTCATAACAAATAAGTCTCCCAAGATGGCCACCAGAGACAAAAGAGCCCAAATGTAGCCCAAATATCACCCAGATGTACTGATGGGTTGTCAAGGCAAGATTAGTGTATTCTGATTCTTGGAGGAAAAAATTCCAATTCAAAGCAAGTTGATTTAAACGTGAGCTAGTCCTTTATTTGCACTCATACATAGGGGTGGGTATGAGAAAAAACCAAGGGGTGGCACAGCCAACACGTGTTTCGCCCCCTACATGGCCTATAGGCCTGGGGCTTCTTCAGGGCGGGTATTACTGAAAATGGACGTTTCCACGATGTGCTAGAAAGATATAGTCGGATTCTCAAATCTTGGCTAATGCCCGGTACGAGTGTTCTGTTTCATTCAGTGAGAACTGAATGAAACAGAACACTCGTACCCGCCCTGAAGAAGCCCCAGGCCTATAGGCCATGTAGGGGGCGAAACACGTGTTGGCTGTGCCACCCCTTGGTTTTTTCTCATACCCACCCCTATGTATGAGTGCAAATAAAGGACTAGCTCACGTTTAAATCAACTTGCTTTGAATTGGAATTTTTTCCTCCAAGAATCAGAATACACTAATCTTGCCTTGACAACCCATCAGAACTTTTGCTAAAACTAGGGGGATAGGGGTTTCCCCCTGTCATTGGGCAAGAACCAGTACCTCTCGACTAACGCTTATTACCTGGCGAGTAAGGGATAGGGGCCTTTCTCCCCTCTTCCGAAGAAAAACATCACCCAGATGTAGCCCAAGTATAGCCCAATGACAGAATGTCCAAGAATGTTCTTAAAAACAACTAGAGCACTTACTGTCTTCATTATGACAAAAGTATGGCACACCTGAAGCCATCTTGATTGGAATAAACTGGTAACACTTAAAACATTTAATTTAAAAAGGAACACAATGAGGGGGTTCATTTTGCCATAGAAATTATGATTAATGCTGAAGAAAGAAAATGAGGGCACATTTTGAGTGACTTCTCAAATCCTCTTCTATTTCATTAAAAAATTCTGACATGCAGACTGAAACATGCACTTTTAATACCAGGAGCAGACTTCCATGGTGAACAGTAGTTTTACTACAGTGATCTAATGAGCAACTAGAGTGCTAACATTCAGAATTCATGGCAAATGTGTGACATATCTGAATACCTTCATGATGGAATCAAAGTAAAAAACTGAAAGCATTTCCGACTGAGGAGACTGCAGTACATGAGGAAATTAGGAAACTTCATAACAAATAAATCTCCCAAGATGGCCACCGGAGACAAAAGAGCCCAAATGTAGCCCAAAATCACCCAGATATAGCCCAAATATAGCCCAATGACAGAAGTGTGCAAAACACTTATTATTTTGTGTTTTTGCAGTGTTATATAGTGCAGACTTGTCAGGTATTGGAGTGCTTTACATGAGCATTGGTTACATCACACAAGAACAAATTCATTTTGGTTGTAGACATGGGGAGACTAAGTGATTTGACCAGAATCACAGAATGTCGAGCTGAAGAAGAAACTTCAACCTGGTTCCCCAGTTGCAAAGTCTGCAGTTCTGGAAGTAACACCACATCCTCTCCCCTAAGTGCAACATTTAATCAAGTTGTCAACTAGATAAAAAAACATAAAGATAACAAATAATTTAAAAGTGCTTTGTCGCTATTAGAAAACTCAGAAAATATGACCTTATTTTAGTCTTTTAGAGCACTAACCATAATTTTGATGCCAATAAGACCCTCTCATATATGTAATTTCTAAAGGAATGCTCTAGGTATTACAGTTTTGATTACATCAAGATGATGTCAGGCGTTCCACACTTTTGTAATAAATATAGAATTTTAGCAATCTAGTTGTTCATTAGGATACTGTTGAGAGGCAGAGGCCAGGGGCACGGACTCTGAAAATTGAAGGCAGGTAGGAGGGTGCAAAGGCAACAATTTAACCACACTGAGCAGGCAGGAAGGGCCGTGGAAGCACAACAGACTATGGAGGGCAGTGGAAAGGGGGGCAGGGGCAACAAACCAACAATACAGGACTTGCAAGAGAGGCTGTTGGAGGGAAGATCTATTACGGGTCAAGGAAGCTAGGGGCGGTCCCCAGAGCCCCGGGAGCCACCACAGAACTGAGCAGGAGAGTGAGTCAGGGACAAAAGGGGCACCTTAATTTGAGCCGGGGTGCCTAGGAACGCTTGCTCCAAAAATGAAGAAAACAGACATATGAGACATGGAATTGGAGGCAGAATACAATGGCAGTTTAATGAGAAGATGCAACTTCAAAGAAACCGCAGAATAGAGACATAAAGTACAAAATACAGAATCCAGATAATCATACAGCTGTCATGATATTCTCTGTATCTCAATTAATGGACTGACAGAGAGAGAGAGAAAACACATCTATAAATGCATCATGAGAAACAAGTTACACCAAGGAAAATGTTACCTAGGGACACTCACATTTACTCTTAGAGCAAGCATTCCTGCAATTACAATACAACATCTTTTAAATGCAAAAGTAAAGAGAACAATGGTTAAACATAACATGACATTTCATATAGGTAAAATAGAATAAGATACTTCAAGCAAAGCAGAGCAAGACATTTTAAGCAAAGGAAGACAAGAGCTCCCAGTTCTTGGGGAAAACCTGCACAGCCTGTTAACCTACATACAGACGGCGAGGTTGTCCGTCGATATCTGTGGGTGCTCCCTTTTTATATCATTTTGTGGGCTCCTTTGCACGCTACATCTACCTACGTATGCTACCCAAAAGCTTCGTCTGCAGATTTTACCAGACATTTCGTCATTTACCCACTTAATGCTGACAATGGACTGGGTGAAAAGGTCAGTCTCTCAGGCCAATCGCTTATCGTAAGTTCCATAGAGCAAGCAGAAAATAATGGGTATTGTACAGGAATTCAATATATTCATGTATAAAATCTCCTCAGTTCTCCTAACTTGACGCTCTGCGGTTGCCACTTCCTTAAAAGCGGGAAACCTGCCCAGGAAGCAAGTACCAGTCCAGGATGCAGCCTACTGTATGTCGACAGCTTCAGGGGGATGTTGAACTTTGATACCGAGCACGGAGCACTCGGGTAGGGTGGGGGCTACTAGTTTGGAGCAGAAGGCCTCGCAGACCTGCCTTCAGACTGCTATACACTAAAATTGCAGAGCTATGGTCAATTTAACAAAGAGGCCTACATATTGAACAGAAGGGCCTACACAGGGGTTTTATGCTGGCTGAGTGGTAAGGATGTCTCAGGATAATTATATAGCAACACAGGACCCGCTGGTCAATTTAATATGGCCTACAAATGCGGCTGGCAGGGCAAGGACAAGGGTCTCATACTTCAGGTGTGGACAGAACGGGCCAGGGGCCCCCTGTGATACAAAATCTACCCTCCTTCAAGGCTGTGGCAATGTAATAGCCCATTGTGGGCAGAAGGAAGAGGCAATGGTAGTACAACCATACATGCCAACAGACCCGATTCAGCCAGGAAACGTCCAATGTTTTTAAGCTCAAATGGGCTTTATTTGATCTGTCTCCTGTCTACAATATCCTCTTTTTCAATGTAACTCAAAGGGGAAAATCAATACCCCAGTTTTTTTTCAAAATCTCCCTCTTACCAAGTTCAAAATGTTCGCAAGTATGGTACATTGGATCATGGAAGGAAATGGGATAGGGACATGGACTTGGATAACAGAGGACAGGAGAGACATGGAGAGGTGCACCAAACTGACCCTGCAGGGCAGGCATCAGGGTTTGCAGCAGCACAATACACCACACAGGGCATGCAGGACGGGAGTGCAGCACAACAATCCATAGAAAGCAAGAGGGAGGGGACAGGACCATGCACATGGACAACAGAGAACAGAGGGGCAAGAGGCAATGGTAGCTAGCTGACCATAATGGACAGACAGGAGAGAATGCTGCAGCATAACAGACCATAAAGGGCAGGAGGGGCGGATCAGGGGCATTACAATGGAACAGACAAGCCAGGAGGGAGGGAGTAGGGGTCTGCACATGTAAACAGAGGGCTGGGGGCAAGGGGGCAGGGCAGGAGCAGCAAGATGGCCATGGAGGTCAGGCAGGATGGGCACTAGAAGCAAGACACAACATGAAGAGCAACAGTGAGACTGTGATGGCATACACACAGACCATGGAGGGAAGGTGGGAGGGGGTCAGGGGCAGCTAACTGACCACACAGGGAAGGTGGGAGGGGCCATGGCAGCACAGAAGACCATGCATGGCAAGTGGGAGGGTTAGTGGCAGCACAATGGCTATGATGGGCAAGAAGGAGGGTGCAGGGGCATGCACAAAGGACGATGGAGGATCGAAGGGAGGGTCAGGACCTGTGCACAGACAAGAAAGTTCAGGGGAAGGGGCCTCACAACAGACCACACGGGGCAGGCAGGAGGAGCAGTTGCAGCACAACAGACCAGGGAGGGCAGAAGGGTGTGGCAGTACAATGGACCATGTAGGACAGGAGGAAGAGGATAGAGGCATGGCATGTGGACAGGCAGGGTGGAGGTGGCAGGGACAGGTTACAGTCATCTGACAATGCTAGGCAGGTGGGAGGGGAGTGGCAGCTCAACAGAACACTCAGAGTAGATAGGAGTGGCAGGTCCATGGGACATGGTGGGCAAAAAGGATGGAGCAGGGGCATGCACAAAGACATCGGAGGGCAGGGGGAAGGAGAATAGGGGCAGCAAGCTAAGCACAGAGTTTAAGCAGGAGGTCAATGATGGGGCATAGAATTGGACAATGGAGGGCAGGAGGAGTGGACTGGTACATCATACTAAATTGAGGGCAGTGGCAGCACATCAGACCATGCATGGCAGGAGGGAGGAGGCTAGTCCATGGATTCACACAACAGAGGATAGGGAGGAGGGGGATGGGGCAGCAAGCTAACTGTTCAGAGAAGGCGGGTATTAGAAACTTTATTGTTTTTAAAACATTTTGTCTGTGCAAACTACTTAAAATATGAACAAGTATGCAGCATAATCTCACTTTTATTCAGGAAGAAGAAGACGTTAGTGACTGTGACTCCGGGCTCACTTGGCAAAAACACCCCCTGACCCTCCACCCCCTATCGCAAAATGTAATGCCCGTGAAAAGGGTAGGTGAACACAGTGTTATATAGAACATAGTCCTGAGAGCACGATTGAAAATGAAAACTAGATATAGTGTATGGTATAAACTATGCACCAAAAAGTGTGATATAAGATGAACCAGGCGTGAAATATAATATGCAATACATTGTGCGCAATGACAGATTCATTGGAGAGCGCGAGATAGCACAGGCACTAGCGCGTGCTATGCGATATGCGCCTTGGAGTGTAATATGCACAGGGTAGTGTTGTGTAACCTAACTAGTCTCTAAAGTTGTAATATAAAATATGTGCTGGGGAGTGTAACGTTGCATATGCACTGTGACAAAGATATGGATCCCAAATTGTAATATGTATGGCATAGCACTGTGCGTTATAACATAGGCATCGAGGAAGGCACGTTAGATGGGGCAATATAACCCGTGCGAAGACAAGTGTGGCATGACATTTTCACGGGGTGGTGTTACAGTGCACATGAGCTAGAGAGTGTCATAGCATATACACTAGCTAGTGGAATACAATACAGAGGTGTGTGGCACTCGGCAGGCAATGGTGGGTGTAACACAGCATTGGGCTCTGTCAGGAGTGCGCTGTGACTCGCAAGTGATGTTCGTCCCCTTTCCAGAGAGTAAAATAAAAAGTATTACACATCCGGCAGTGGATGTGTGTTTTATTAACTGTGAGGGGGGTTTCTTGCATAGTTTTGGTCGAATTTTTGTCGAATCCCCTTTGAATGGCTTGGTGTGCATGTGTATTAAATGTGCCCGTCAATAGCTACCCATGTTTGTATAAATAAACGACAAGGGTGTCTACCGGGATTAGGCACGGTAGAGCATCAGACATGTCAGAGCTTCACTAGTGGTGTAAATACATTCCACGTGGATTAATTGCATGCATAGTCGCCTTTTAATGAATATCACGCAAATCGTTATGGTGATAGGTACGTACGGTTTGTCCAGCATGTCCTAGGTGTGTCTATAAATATATATTTTTTAAAAATAATAAAAAACAGTGGCCGGCCCTGGGGATTGGGGTCAAAAAAATATAATTAGGAGACAGGCCCTGGGGGATGGGGTCATCAGGGCCAATAAATTAGAATAAGAAGGGGAACCACACAGCCCCCCTTCTTAAAAAAAATAAAATAAATAAAAGACTGGCCATGCCCCCTCCATGCAGCACTCTGCAAACGCGCCCCCAACAGGCATCTCCAGTATGCGCCAGGGAGCTGCGCTGCAGACAGGTGTTCTGAGGCCAAGCCCCTTTTTACACCTCTCTGCAACGCAGCTCTGTGGCGCTTACTGGAGGTACCTAGTGGTCTAGTGTGACCCTAGGGACCCTTAGGATTCAAGGGGACTTAATCTCTCAACTTAGAACAGCCACAGGGCGCGTTTACACAGTGGTGAAGGGAGGGGACGGGGCCTGAGGTGACGTGTGCAAACACGCACCATGGCACGTTTTAAATTGGGGATATAATTTCCCTTCAATACTGAGGGCCCCTGGGGGCTAACTAGCCCACCAAGTGCTTCCAGTAAGCGCCACTGAGCTGCATTGCAGAGAGGTGGTCCAGGCCGTGCCACTTTTTACACCTCTCTGCAACGCAGCTCTGTGGCACTTACTGGAGGTACCTAGTGGGCTAGTTGGACCCTAGGGACCCTCAGGACTCAAATGAACTTAATCTCCCAACTAAAAACGGACACAGGGCGTGTTTACACAATGGTGAAAGGAGGGGACGGGGCCTGAGTTAACGTGTGCAAAAACGCCCTGTGGCCTGTTTTAAGAGGTAGTTTTAATCCCCATGCCCTATTATATACTAGGGGCTTATAGAGGAGGTAAGGCTAATCACAGGGGGACCCCAACGCATAATGTTCCCTAGTGTATGTAGGTGTTTTCACTGTATTCTAAGTGTCTTTTAACATAGCACTGGCTCTAGGACTGGTTAGTCAGACTCAGTTACCACCAGTATCCGTCTGAAAAAGTTGAGGGTACAGGATGATTTTGCAACAAGGCTTCTTTCTGCTCTTCTTTTTGTTCTTTCTGCACGTTATCCTTCTTCCTGCACTTATCTTCGTATTTGAGGACTTCTGTTGCTTCTTTCTGCACTTCTTTTGTTTCTTTCTGTGCATTTTTTCTTCTTTCTTCACATGTCCTATCTCTGTAGGCATAGTTAGAAATTAGCATTTAAAAAACCTTTGAAATTAACAGAAAAAACCATAGGTTTCAGGCACGTTATAGTTAGGAATTAGCATTTAAAAAACCTCAGAAATTCACTGAAAAAACCATAGGTTTCAGGGGTGTTATAGTTAGCTGGACTTTTCACTTGTACAAAACCATTGAAATTCCCCTGTTAGAGTTAGTTCAGCTAACTATAACTCGCGCGCCTGCAATGCACTGCTGATGACGTCACATATTACATCACTCATGACATGGTCAGTGACATCACTCATGACATCACTGATGACATCTCAAATGACATCACTGATGACATCACTGATGACATCATCATTGTGATAGAGTGGCAGACCTCCTCTCACCCTAATATAACCTTTGATACACACATTCAAAAATAGAGACTAAATTTTTCAAAACAATGGACATACCAATACCAGTTACAACAACCTCTTCAGTAATTCTAAGATCCACATACACATCCACTCATTCACCAACAGTCCAATACAGTCACTCATACATGTACTCACTCATCATATGTACTCATACACCTATACATCCTGTTACACAATGCCACTCATCCATAGAGTTACTCACACACATAGTCACTCATGCTAATAAAGAATCAAACATACATTTACTTGCATATACAGTTATACACACACCACCACACTTACTTCTACGGAAACTTACACATACTTAGTCTTTTAAACAATCACTTATAGAAACACATACTTATTCATACAGGAACTCTTTCAATCTCTCACTCTCACATATACTCACATATATACACCAATAGTCACATATACTAGTTTAAAACATATGTAGTTACTCATAAAGACACTATTGAGACAGTCATTCACTCACTAACACACCCATACACACACTCATCCACCCATACAGTCCTGCACACATACTGTGTTCAACACATACAAACAGTGAGTCACTCATTCATGCACCTATGCACTACGTAATACCCCCACCGAACCATGCAGACACTCAGACTGATACTCAAAAAACCAACTAATAACCTATATAGACACCCATGTATCTACTCACCAACCCATGCAGCCACTTATACACAAAGTGAGAGACTGATACAGATATTTACATATTTAAACATTACTCACTAAGCCATGTATTCACTATGATACACTTAATCAGTCAGTTACACAATCAATTTTTCAAAAACAAATCATCCATTTAGACACTTATATACCCATTTATTCTTCCATCGACCTTGAGATATACATATATAAAACATATTTAATTTTCAGAATAACACACATTCACTGGATGATGTCATCAGTGATGTCATCAGTGATGTCATTTGAGATGTCATCAGTGATGTCATGAGTGATGTCACTGACCATGTCATGAGTGATGTAATATGTGACGTCATCAGCAGTGCATTGCGGGCGCGCGAGTTATAGTTAGCTGAACTAACTATAACGGGGGAATTTCAATGGTTTTGTACAAGTGAAAAGTCCAGCTAACTATAACACCCCTGAAACCTATGGTTTTTTCAGTGAATATATATATATATATATATATATATATATATATATATATATATATATATATATATATATATATATATATATATATATATATATATCCTGCTCCTGCTTGCACCAATAGATTAAGAAGCACTCGAACACGAACATGGAGCTCCAAGCTTAAGCCCTTTATTAGTGGTACGGAAGACACCAGCCTGCTCCCTTTCACAGCCATCTCCCACTTCTGCCGACGCGTTTCGAAATTATCTTTCTTCTTCAAAGGCTTGTGGGAAAGGAAAA
The DNA here is from genome assembly GCF_964204655.1 of Triturus cristatus. Taxonomy (NCBI): domain Eukaryota; kingdom Metazoa; phylum Chordata; class Amphibia; order Caudata; family Salamandridae; genus Triturus; species Triturus cristatus. Next base: position 49,495,708 of record NC_140589.1, read on the forward strand.
CAAGCTTAGTCCAGTCTCTCCCAGGCTCATCTACGGGCCTCGCACGCACCAACAGAATATTCACAAGCAATTGTTCAGGACCACATCTCCCAGAACACTCAGCGTTGACTCATGCAGAGCGGTCCATAGAGGGCGCGCTATCTTTGTGTATTTAACTGGGAGAGACTGGACTAAGCTTGTTTTCCTTTCCCACAAGCCTTTGAAGAAGAAAGATAATTTCGAAACGCGTCGGCAGAAGTGGGAGATGGCTGTGAAAGGGAGCAGGCTGGTGTCTTCCGTACCACTAATAAAGGGCTTAAGCTTGGAGCTCCATGTTCGTGTTCGAGTGCTTCTTAATCTATTGGTGCAAGCAGGAGCAGGATATATATATATATATATATATATATATATATATATATATATATATATATATATATATATATATCAGTGATGCCACTGACCATGTCATGAATGATGTAATACGTGACGTCATCAGCAGTGCATTGCGGGGGCGCAAGTTATAGTTAGCTCAACTAACTATAACGGCGGGATTTCTATGGTTCTGTATGAGTCAAATGTCCAACTAACTATACCGTCCCTGAAACCTATGGTTCTTTGAGTGAATTTCAAAGGTTTTTTTAATGCTAATTTGTAACTATAACGTCCCTGAAACCTATATTTTTTTCAGTGAATTTCAAAGGTTTTTTAAATGCTAATTTGTAACTATAATGTACCTAAAACCTATGGTTTTTTCAGTGAATTTCAAAGGTTTTTTAAATGCTAATTTCTCATTATTTTCTTCTTTAAACCTATAGTTTTTTCAGTGATTTTAAATTATCACTTCATTGTCAACCTAGTGAAAACAGCCAATATCCCCAGTTTTCCAGCAATAGCTTCCACAAAATTTTTTGGGTCACAAATGAGAACAACTAACGGTAATACTATACAGAGTAGACGTCCCCGTGTAAAAATTAACACAAAAGCACTAGTTCCCGATATTTTCACCATTTAAGAATGTTAACAGTATATCATTCCGAAATGCGGAAGTTAGTTAGAAGATTATACTACGTGAAAAGTCCTGCATTATGTCTAAATGAAATGAATACAGCTCTATTGCATGGTTCAGTGTTGGATGTAAAAAAAAATTGTGATGATATAGAGTTACGTTACTTTGCTGGTCAAGAGGAGTGTAGAGAAATTGAGAGTTTGATAAGTGTAGGTGTTGAAGAAGAGATGGAAGATACTACTGATGTGAAGTTTGAAAAAGAAATAACAAAGTTTAAAGTAGTTTCTGGTGAAAATCCCAACTATGTTTGTATTTGTTGCCGACGTACTCACTATAAAATTCAAACTAGGAATGTAGATGTGTTTTTAAAAAGTGAAAAGGAAAACAATGATAAATGGAGAGAATTTGCTGCTTATCTGTTTGTGGAAGGTCGTTTTGATTTAGGCACTGTACAATGTATTTGTAAATATTGTTACAATAAATTAGCAGAGAACAAAATGCCAGCTAGAGCTGTCCATAATGACTTAGAATTAGTTGCTATACCTCCTAAACTTACAGATTTAAATACATATAAGGCCATCCTTATACAATCTGTGCACCCTTTCAGGCTATAATTCCTATGCAGCCTAAAACAGGTAAGCTGCCTTCAACAGATCTATAAAGAGGTTTAGGAAGAGTTGTGTATTTACCTTTAGATTTTAAGAAAAATGTTGAAACTGTTAGTGTAGAAAGACACGATACTGAACCTGTAGTCATTCTTGTTAATGGTATACCCACAAAGAGTTGGAAAATATGGCAAGAGTTAGTACATGTCACGAAAGTCCAAAAGGCTACATTATATCTGGTGCAAAACAATATTTGCTATAACATTTTAAATGTAGAAGGAGAAGAAATTACTTTAGAAGATGAAATACATATTTCAAGTGGACAATTCAAGAAAAGAAGAAATTTATGAACATTATACTATATATCCTCTACATTCAAAAGAACTGATAGGACATACTATTGAATTGTTCCAGATGAAAAAAGCTAAACGAACTCTCATGAGTGTGTGGGAAACAAGTTTGGAAGCTCGTTGTTTTCCACAGCTCTTCCCTACTGAAACAGGTAGATGATATGATGAACGACCAGTTCAGATTCTAGCTTCAGAATACCGTACTTTACAACTGTACTCAGAACAACCAAGATTTCCTCAGTGTATTCCATAAATGTTTCATCTTTTGTTCCATACACCTACACTGCGGTCAGCAGAGCTCACAATTTAAATTGAAACATGATTTATTTATTAGAGAGAATTGTACTCTATGTCCTCGAACTTTGTCAAGAGGAAGTGACTAATAACATTCCTCGATGTCTGTGCTGACTACTGCCTTCGATGTACACTAGTGATAGCAGGGCTCACAATTCACATCGAGTTGGGATTCTGTGGCTCGCCCGCACCACGCATCATCGCTGGCTGCGCAGACGCTAAATGCTTCTGATGCCCCTGTCTCACTGCAGCACAACTCATGCACCCTTTCTGATACAATATTTTGTGTATAATTTCACATCTGCTGTCCTACCTCAGTGTATCACAAGTCATGAACCCTTTACAATAGAATCTTTTCTGTATGATTTCATATCTGGTACCCGTACCTTAGTGCAGCACAAATCATTGACCCTTTATGATTGAATCTCTGTGTCTGATCCAATGATTACTGTTTTACTTGTTGCCAGCACCAACCATTCCCAGAGGGTTGGCTTACAATCACCCCACACGCATCCACCACAGACGTCACTGGACATGTGACCCTGGTTATAAAAAGAGTCGAGCGCACGTGCCCGTACCCAGTTCCACTATCTATCTGTGTCCGTGTGTTCATTATGTATGCAACATGCTACCCCTAGGCCCTACCACATTACATAGTGCTCTGGTCAGCGTATGCAACCATTTTACCTTTGACAGTGGGGGAAAACTTTAGTTATGTAACTTTGTCTCGGTCATTGTACAAGTACGTACGTAGAGACTGCATCATTAGAGTACTGCAAGCAAAGTGTATTGTGAATTTATAAGTGTGTGAGGATTGTCGCAGTTATTGTATAAGTACATATGCTGGCGCAGCCTAACTCCGACAACAAGCTTGTCTCTAATTGGCTGCCCTCCATGTGCCAAAAACTGAAACTTCATCTTTCCATGGCCCTGTATTGCTACAGCTGCAACACTCCACTGAATGTGCAATAAACATTCATAGCCACACAGATGTCTCATGTCCACTATCTTTCTTGTGTGGAACTATGTATGAATATAGGGTCAGTAATTCCCCGTACCTTCCATGTTGGCCATATTGTTGGACTTGGCTCACAGAGTGACACTTTGGCTTTTGCAACCCGGGTGACAGTAGCACTCCAACACGGACACCCGCATTGCCACAGCCACTCCCTCACGGCTGGTATACATCCACACCAGCCCCATCCAGCCCAGGCGTCACAGCACACGTGACCCTACTAATAAAAAAGACTAGGCGCCATTGCTCTGAGCCATTTTATAGTTGCTCGCAACGCATGCACTGCGGCCAGCACAGTCACACCGCCACGGTGATGGCCCTTCCCGGTGGTCCGGACACTTGATGTTTTGTGTGCTCTGCTACACCGCAGTGTTGGCCTGAGCCCAACAGCGAGGGCCTACCGCCACATCTCACTGAGTTAGTAGCACCACAAGCACTGAGCGGGTGTACTACCTGCGATGATGATTGGCGCACTAGTATGTCCTCTGCCATGGCAATATGAAGACTCAATTCCAAATGTGAGACCTATTAGCTTGCAGAATGGAGCACCATGATGCGGAGGGTGCCGTGACCGCGAAAAGGTGAGCAGTGAGGCCTTGGTGCGCAGCGTCAGGCAGATACCTCTGGGCAGCGGGAGTGGATGGGGTACAGCAGCCTGAATGCAGAAAGACGGCAGAGCGATTTAGGCATACGCACTCGTATATATTCTGCCACAGCGTCGGATTGGTAACGTGGGCACTGGTGCAATGCCCGAGGACCCGATGCCGAGTTCCAACTGTGGGCTGCTTTTTGGAGCAGTCTGGGTGCAGATTTGGGCGGTGTCGCTGTTGTTTGGATACAGCCAGCGGCCCAGTGGGTGTCTGAATGGCCTTTCTGGAGGCAGATGGGCATCATTACCTCACGTTTAGCAACAGGCAGAGGTGTCACTTTCTTTCTCTCGCCGGGCCACCCATTAATGTGTGCATACCTAGCAGGGCAGGAGGACTGAGCAGAAGTGGCCTCACTTGTTTTTAAGTCACCAGTGTAAATGAATCCATGCATTTTTTTGTTTCTCCCCCACCCCCTCTTTTTTAAATAAAAGTTCGCCGGAGCAGTGTTTTGAGGAAAGGCAATATGCAAATGTGGGCCACTTTTTTTTTTAGTGTACCCGGGTCGATTTTGAATCCTAATCCAACGCTGCTCTGCCATTACTAATTCTGTACTATCTTTCAGATGTGGGAGCTTGAGAGTTCCACTAGTTTGTGGCACGTGGTTGGAGACAGAGCGGTGGCGTAAAGGTAAGCTGTGACGGTTTTGTACACAGTGTGGGCACTCACTGTCCCTCTTCATCTCTTACTTTCTCTCCTTCACACTCTTTCGCTCTCTCTTCCTCTCACACTGCTTCTCTCTTTTTCTCTCTCTTCCTCTTTCTCACACTCTTTCTCTCTCTCACTGTTTCTCTCTCTCTTCATCTCTCTCACTCTTTCTCTCTTTCTCTGTCTTCCTCTCACTCTTTTTCTTTTCTCTCTCTCTTCCTCTCACTCTTTCTCTCTTCCTCACTCTCTTTCTTTTTCTCTGTCTTCCTCTCACTCTTTCTTTCTTTCTCAATCTCTCTTTCTCTCTCCTTTGATGGACGCATGACACACAATCTTATCTTGCTTTTTGTCTAGCAGGCCTGCGGTGATGCGTTGCCATCCTGCAATCAACACTCAAACTGAATTGTGAGCTCCGCTGTGCTGCATGTACACAATGGGTGAGGAGGTTTCTTCGGCACGTGGTGGATCCTCTTCGACACATGCCGGTAGCAGAAAGGTGAGCTCTGAGGATTTTCTCCACAGTGTCAACACTCACTCTCCATCTCTTCCTTTCTGTCACTCACACTCTTTCTCTCTCTCACTCTCTATCTCTTCCTTTCTCTCTCTCACACTCTTCTCTCTTTCTCTGTCTCTTCCTCTCTCTCTCTCTCATTCTTTCTTTCTCTCTCTCTTCCTTGTATCTCACTCTTTCTCTCTTTCTTCCTCTCTCTCACTCTTTCTATGTCTTCCTCTCTCTCTCACTCGTTCTTTCTTTCTCTCTCTCTCTCACTCTTTCTTTCTCCTTTGCTAAACGCATGACGCATCATCTGATCTTCGTTTTTGTCTTGCAGGCTGTGAATCACAAATGGAACAGCGATGACACACCACCGCTGCACAAAGTTTTATTTGTTGTTGTTTTGTTTTGATAAAATGTTTTATCTGTAAATCTATACATGACTAAGATTCTTATTGCTCCAACCTCACAAGCATCTTTTTATTAATAGTTCATAGAAGGACACTTCCGGGCCCAAGAAGGTAGTTGGGGGTATGCTGGTGATGTGGGAAGAGGGTGCGTTACCTGCTATTGTGGGGAGACGCAGTGTGAAAAGGTTATCTCTCACAGAAAGAGCTCCGATATGTTTTCAGAAATGCCTCGGACAGATGCCAGCCGACGGACTGAATCACAAAATAGCTTTTCAATGCTCATATAGTGTGACTTATGAACAGTTCGTACCCAGGCTTGCAGAGGGACAACTGCGGCCCGTCCGCTCAACTCACAGAGGCAGAACTACGAGCCGTCCACTCCCAAAGGAACAGCTGCGTAGTAGCCCACAGAGGTAGAGGCACAGCAGCGTACGAGCTCACAAAGGTAGACAGCAGCGAGCCGACAGACTGGCTTCTAAAGGCATAGCTGCGAAGTGGTGATGTTGGGCACAGGGAGCGTGAAAGAGTTATCTTCCTACTGGTGTCCTGGAGTGGGAGTGGGAGTCGTGCTGTCTGGCACTCACCTGTTTCTCCTTTATGGTTAATAAATCTGAAACCTTCAGTGCGTCCAAATCATCATTACACAGAGCTCCGCTATATTAAATTGCCCCCGGAACCTTTCTTTTATATTTTCACTCGATGCGAGGCACAAGATGGCTGCTAACAGTTCCTGCTTTGAAGTGTTAGCAGCCAATCAGAGGCAAGCTCGTGCTCGGGAGTTAGGCACCGACTAGATATATATATATATTTGTACTTTAATATCTCAAAAACTACTGAACGGATTTACACCATAACCGCGCTTTCTGGACCAAGACCTTTCTCCCTGCCAAATTTGGCGTAATTCCGTTCAGCAGTTTGACCTGTAGCCTTGTGTAAAATTTCCTATGGAAAATGCATTGATAAAAAATGCTTTGACACCCCCCTTTTTTCTCAGCCCACCCCTCGACCAATCACCCCAAAACTTTCAAGATAGGAGCTGATCAAAAAAGAGAAACTTTTTGGAAAAGTTTGTAAAGAATCGTCATACGACGCCAAAGTAATAAGCAGATGGAGGGCTACAGGAGGGAGGCCGTGCAACCCCCCTCCCAACATGAGTGAAGCCCCGAAACTGCGGGGACCCCAGTAGGCCGCCGCAGCCCCAGCGAGCCCCTGCTATTATTTTTTAAGAAATGCTCCCGGGACCTACCCACCCCGGGGTCTCATTAAAATAAAACACAGGAACCTGCAACCCCAGCGCGAACTGCGCCGATTTAAAAAAAAAAATGTAAATTATTTTTTTACCCTGGGGATCCTTCTGGGACTCCCTGGGCAGGCCTAGGGGGTCAGGGTGTTTCTACCCTGCCCCCTTCTCTTCTATTCTACCTTTGTTTCTGTTTTCTAGCGACTCGCTTCTACCGAGCCACAAGATGGCTGCCAATACTTCCTGGTTTGGAGTGTTGACAGCCAATCACAGTGAAGCTCGTGCATGGGACTTAGGCCCCGCCCAGATATCAAAACTTTTATTTTTCTAATTTCTCAGCAACTACTGAACGGATATACACCATTTAACAAAACGGTCGCTTTCTGACCCACGCAATACCTTTGTGCCAAATTTGGGGTAATTCCGTTCAGTAGTTTCAGCTGTAGCCTTGCACAAAGTTTCCTAAAGGAAATTGATTTGTTGATTCTTATTTTTTGATTTTCTCAAAAACTACTGAACGGATTTACACCATTTAAAAAAAGGTCGCTTTCTGAACCAAGTTCTACCTTTCTGCCAAATTTGGGGTAATTCTGTTCAGCAGTTCGGGCTGTAGCTCGTCGCAAAATTTCCTACAACAATTAACATGGGGAAAATGCGCTTTGGGACCACCCTTTTTTCTCAGCCCCCCTTGACGAATCACCCCCAAACTTTTAGGATAGGAGCTGACCTGGATAGACTTCTTTTTTGGGAGAATTTCGCAAAGATTCGTCAAACAACGCCAAAGTTATTAGCAAATCAAAAAATGCTTACCCTATGGAAACTAGGTTGTAACTATAACTACCTACTGGTGACTGCCAGTAGGTAATATAATATATATTATATATATATATATATATATATATATATATATATATATATATATATATATGTCCCAAAAACGAAATACCACTCGCGCTCTCAGAGAAGTAATTGACGCAGGAACACCGAACTTCATTCCAAATAAATATGGGGGTTTATTTTAGTCATAAACCCGCCGTGACGCGTTTTGCCACCATAGTGGCTTGTTCACACAGCGTTTGTAAAAACATGAGACACCATTACATATTGTTGAATGTCATAATCATAGAAAAAGGACTTTCATTTCTTCATACACGGTTAGTGAAAATGATTGGTAAAGAGCATGCGCCATCTTAGCACATGCAAAGGTTGCTACTTACAACAGCTTAACCTTGCTTGTTTCAATTTTACATACATGTTTTCTCTTATATGTTTCATAATTTCTCCTTCACAAGTTAATATAATCATCTTTTTACTCAAATGAAAATTAATCGAGAAATAAAACAAAACAATAATTAAATGTCATGTCTTCCACTTATTACATAGACTGTGGCGGTTTTACATTATTACCTAGAAGTTATACCTCCATTGCCATAATAGCACAAATTATTACTTTTTAGAGGGATCATTTAGGCATTGTCTATCAGATACGATAGTCAGAGACTTCTGGACTTTTTTTTTTCCCCTTTTTATTGAGAATTCATGTAACATTATAACAAAGCAGTATGAATAAATTTGACTGAAAAAGACTTGATACGATATAGGCAAACCACAAAAATTAACAATAAAAGATAAATGAGACAAAAACATGGTATGTAGAGGTCGGTTAACGAATTACATTGCTAGTATCTGATTGAAATGAAATTGAAGGTTGTAAATCATAAAATATTGTTGATATAGATATTGATATTGATATTGATATGCTTATAGTAAACATAGTGCCGGCTACCACAAACAGAAAAAGAAAAAGAGAATATAGCAAATAAGAGTATTAAGAGCATTGCCGTAGCCATAATCCTGAAAATCAAAAAGTTTGCTACAATCTACTAGTGCGCCAAGCAGCCACTGGTGCCCATATCTTCATCCCCAATTCTCTTAATTTTTTACCCTTGAGTTGATACAAAGCCACCTCCACATTATGTATACCCAATAATCTGGATAGCCACATTTGAAAGGTTGGGGCCTCAGTATCTTTCCAAGCTGCTGAAATTAAAATTCTGAGTACAGCTGTGGAGATAAAAATTAGAGCTACAGTCTCAGTATTTAATTTCAATTGACTTTGGCATCCTATAATCATGAGTGTCGGAGACAAGGTTATCTGAGCATCCAACAGTCCTGACCAGAATGATTCGATCTCTATTTTGATTGATTCTAGTTTCTCGCACTGATAAAACATATGGATAATGTCAGCTGGGCCTTTGCAGCATCTGGGACAATTACTATTCTCCCTCTTTCCCCAATCATAAAGTTTAGAGGGGGTGTAATAAAGATTGAATAATGTTTTGAAGTGTTGAGCTCTTAAATTGGAGGAGCGTAGAAATCTTCTATCCATTTCAAGGGCTCTGTCCAGGTCAATATCCGGATCCTCCAACTTTGCAGCCCAGGCTGCCTCGGTTTTGCCCATGTCGTCCTGGGACTCCTCCAAAAACAGCCGGTACACCCCATTAATTCTAGGTGCACCGACCTTCAGATAGTCCAATATCTTACACCTCTCCCTTAAGATGATACGGGCCTTATTGATCTGATTGTACTGACCACCTGAGCGTATTTATAATCTTGTATACCCTGGAGGGTGTGCCTTTGTCTTAATTCTTCCAGAGTTCTGCACTCATCCCTGACAATAACTTGCCCCAGTGTCAGGATACCTTTTCCCGCCCAGTGTCTCCAGGACCCATCATTACTTAAATTGGGAAAAAGGCCAGAGTTCCAGAGTGGGGTGTGGTGATTGTATATGGAGATTGCCAGTGCTTTCTGAGCTGCTGCCCAGACCCCCCATATTCCTTCGAGTGTCTTGAGTCTCGACTTGCTATAATATTTCCTTTCTGTTCTCCTTAGTAATACACCGGTAGCCTCGCTGCCAAGTAGTAATTCATAGATAGATGGAATCACATCTTGTCTTCTCGTGGAGTTTGAGCTGCTTCCCACTGGTTCAAATAAAATAGCCATCTGCGTAAGTAGACAGGACCAATGATAGTATCTGACGTTTGGCATTCCCAAACCACCCCTTTCCTGAGGCAGAGACATATATTTCATGGATCTTCTAACCTTACCATATTGCCACAAGAAGTTCATAAAGATGAATTCTATTTCTCTAATAATTTTCCCCTCTATTTTAAAGGGGATCGACCAAAATTTATATAACACCTTGGGGAACATAGTCATTTTGATAACATTGGCGCGACCAATTATTGAGAGTTGTAGTGTGTCCATTCTTTTCAGATTCTCCCTCATGGATTTCATGAGAGGAATGAAATTGTCTCTAATTATCAACTCCGGTTGTGCGTTGATCGTTATCCCCAGGTAAACCACAGAGTCAACGAATCTGGAGTTTGGCTTGTTTATGTTCTTGGAGCAGAGCACCTGTGTCTTACCCACATTTAGACGATAGCCTGATTGTCCGCCAAATTTGCTCGTAGTACCCACTACTTCTCGCTTAGCTGCTTCAGGATCAGTAGTAATGACAGCTAGATCATCGGCATATGCCAACATTTTTGTTTGAAATCCATTCGTAACTACCGGTTTAATTGCAGTGTTGTTATTTATTTGGCATATTAGAGGATCAATATATAGTGCGAATAGAATGGGTGAGCATGGGCATCCCTGCCTTGTCCCCCTCGTGATAAAAATCTTACCTGAACTCTCACCCATCATTTGAATTTTCGCCACTGGGGTGGCATACATGGCCTGAACAGCCTTCATAAACCTTGGTCCAAACCCCCTTTCGGCGAGCACACTCCACAGGAATTCCCATCTGACGTGGTCAAAAGCTTTCCCCGCATCTAGGAGGATCATTGCGACCCCTCCCTCCCCGGCAGCATGGATATCAAACAACGTGATAGCTCGTCTGATATTATCTATGGTTACCCTACCGGGAATAAAACCATGCTGCCTGGGAGAGACCAGGGACTCAATGATCCGTCCCAAGCGGGTTGCCAAGATCTTAGCGTATAATTTATTGTCCGCATTTATTAGAGATATGGGTCTATATGAACCCGGATTTTCCGTGGGCTTGCCTTTTTTATGGAACACCACTATATTGGTGTTCATCCATGACTCAGGGATTAAACCTGTATTTATAACCCCGTTGAAAAGGTCTAACAAAAGTATAGATGTTTCTTCAAAAAAGCTTTTGTAGAGCTCAATTGGTAAACCATCGGGGCCAGCAGCCTTCCCTGCTGCTAATTCTTGTATGGCCTCCGAGAGTTCATCCATAGTAACGGATTGTTCTAAAATTTCTCTATCATTCTGAGCCACTTTGATCCCCAATCCTGTCCACTCAGCCATTGGCTCCTCTGTCACCACATCTTCCTGATACAATGTTTGATAGTATCTTTTAAAGACATCTATAATATCCTTTGGCTCCTCGTAGACCCTGCCCTGCTCTACTATGCGTGAAATAATAGTTTTCGAGGTCGCTTGTCTAATACGTAATGCCAATGCTTTCCCAGCATGTTCCCCCGTCTCATACATATTCCTTCTTTGTGTTTGATATTCAGCAGCAGCTTTTTCGTCTAATTGCTTTTGTATCTCAGCTTTGATAGTACTCACTCTTTCTAGGCTTGTGGTGTCCGGTCTTCTATCAGATATATCTTTCCTATGCTGTTCCTCCGCTGCTGTTAATTTATTCATTAATTGCTCTCTTTCTAAGTTGAGTCGTTTCCAATTACGAGAGGTGTAGCTACTGGTTTCTCCCCTTAAGGCAGCTTTATAGCTGTCCCAAACAGAGTTTCGCGATGCGCTGTATCTATTAGCATCAAAAAAGGCCTGTGACCAATTCTTCATATATGCTATATATGTGCTATCTGTTAAGAGCTTCTTATCAAAAGTCCATGGTCTCAATGGATTAACTGGTCTATTCAAAGCTATTGTTAATAACAATGGATTATGGTCTGATATTATCATAGGTAATTTGCTGATTTCTACTGTGCTAATCTCAGTGGTGGTAATCATAAAATAATCCAGCTTGGAATATTTCTTAAATGGATGCGAAAAATATGTAAAGCCTGAATTCCCTGATTCAATACTACCCCAGACATCCCTCAAACCATGTGAATCCATCATTGAGCGTACTGCCCGATATACCCGGGGTTTTCGCCCGGTATATCCTATTCCCCCTTCGAAATCTGCAGAAATATTAAAATCCCCGCAAACCACTATGGGTGCTGGCCAGCTTGCTAGCTCCTTCTCAATATGATTGAAGATGTCAGGGTCGTCGCTATTAGCCCCGTATATACTACAAATAGTAATACCAGAATTCATTTCGCATAATGCCCTCCGCCCCATGGTGTCAGCCTTGAATCGTTTAGCTCCCCCCAGACCGACCTTGCCAATGATAGCGACCCCCCTAATAGTAGACGTTTGGGAGGAGCAGGATAGGGTCTCGAATCCCTTAATGTTTAACCAATGCCTTTTCCCCCATGGCAAATGGGTCTTCTGTATACACATGATATCTGTACGTGTAAATTTAACAAATTCCTCTAATCTTCCCCTTTTTTTCCAATCGTTTAGACCCCCTATATTCATAGAGCAGATCCTAAGTTTTGGCATACTTCTGTTTTTGATCCTTCCTTCGGTTCAACCTTCCACTTGATATAGTAAAGACGCGTTTAACTACATACCTTGTTACAACTTTAAATCTTAATCTGATTATATTTACAATGGTATCATGAATTCTCTTTTTTGGATCCGGCTGGACCCAGGATGCCTCAATGGGAGGTTGAGGGGGGTGGGAGGGACTGGGCGGTGGAAGGGGATGGGGAGGGAGGGTTGGGTTGGTGCTGGGGGGGTGTAAATCAAAAAAAGAGGACTTCTGGTCTATGTATTAGATAACGGTGTTCATATCGTAAATATTACCCTTGTTAGTGGGTGATGACAATTTTAGAAAGTCAACGCTAATCTCATAATATCATAAAGCTCACACTGTATGGTGTCTCTTTTTACCCCCATACCTCACCTCATCGTGTATACATAATTGTAATGAACAAATATCAATTAAATCTTATCTCACACAAAGACGTCGGATGATCTGAAGAAAAGGGTAGGGATCTAATTTGGGTCAGCGACATTTTCCCTTCCTTTTCTCCCTGTTAGAAAAATAATACATATTTACATTAGCCCTACTGACACAATTTCAAAGATAAAATAAAACATTATCATTCATTTTGAAGATGTATCGCCATTTCTTCGTAACGATTATGGCCATTAGGGAAGAGCGTGCACATGCCTATTATGTGCCTAGATTCTCGCTGTCTGAGTCACAAAACTCTATTCCCACCTCTGGCTTTAGGTAAGATCTGTTCAATGGCAAAATACGTAAGTTTTGTGTGTTCTGATAAATGGTGACTAGCAAAATGATGGGCTATCGGATACTGTTTGTCGTTATTTGTGATTGCCCTCATTTGTTCTAACATGCGTTTTTTTGCCATATGTGTGGTACTGCCCACATACCGAAGTTTGCATGGGCATTCCAACACATAGATGACAAACAAACTCGTGCATGTCAGAAATTGAGAGATGTTAATCATAGTATTCGTGCTGGTGTTCCAATACTCTTTAACCATTTTGCTACTGCCACAGGCTTTACAATGGCCGCATGGAAAAAAGCCTTGTAAATTTATACCTCTTAATTCTATGTTAGAGGTTAAATCACTGTGTACCAGGGTGTCCCTGAAACTTCGTCCTTTTCAATATGTTATATTTGGTTGTGCTGGTAAGGTCTTTCCTATTGTGGCATCATTCCTTAAAATTTCCCAGTGTCGATGTACAATTTTGCGTATCTGGGCAGAGTGTCCACTATATGTCATGATCATCCTAGTTGTATTCTCCTCATCACTTTTTGTAGTCATCGTATCTGGAGTTGTCAATGTACCAGAACTATCAACAGACTTGACTCTTTCAACTGCTTTTTTAAGGACCCATGATGGATATCCTCTTGCCTTGAATCCCTCTATCATAGTTATTTCTTCTCTCTGGTAGTCTGTTGTTAAACTACAGTTTCTTTTTGCCCTAAGTAGTTCCCCAAATGGGATGCTCCATTTCAAATTGTCTGGGTGACTACTTAGGGCATGAAGCAAAGTGTTGCCAGCAGTGCATTTCTGGTAGAGGATCGTATGTACAATGTTGTTTTTCACCTGGACACATGTGTCCAGATATTCTACCTGATCTTTGCTAATAGTACTTGTTAATGTAAGATTCTTGTTGTTCTGGTTTTGTCTGTCAATGAAAAGTACTGCCTCTCTTTCTTCTCCTTGCCATACTACAAAAATATAATCGATGTACCTAAGCCATAATTTGACCTTGGTGAATGATTCCTGTAGATCAGTTTTAACTTGGATGTCCTCCTCCCACGCCCCCATAAACAAATTCGCAAAACTAGGCGCAAAACAAGTGCCCATCACGGTACCGTGTCCTTGTTTATATATTAGGCCATTAAACATTAATTAGTTATTCATAAGACAGAATCTAATCATCTCCAAGATCATGTCTGTATGTTCTATCAGGCTAATGTTTCTGCGTTTTAGAAATTTTGCACAAGCTTGAATTCCTTGTTCATGATCTATTATAGTATAAAGTGAATTAACATCCAAGGTTATAAGGATGTAATCCTCTTGCCATACTAGAGTCACAATTTTGTTCAGGAAATCTTTTGTGTCTCTTACATAGGAGGGAAGAGTAAATACAATTTGTCGTAAAAAATGATCTGCACATCGTGAGATATTTTCTAGGGCACTACCTCTTGATGAAATAATCGGTCTGCCTGGGGGATTTTCCTTGTTCTTGTGGATTTTGGGGAGCAAGTACATTACTGGTAAAATGGGATAGTCCCTTTTCAAAAAACAAAACTCTTCCCACTCCAGCAGACCTTTATCCTTCCATTCATTGAGTAGTTCCCACCCATTAGAAATGCTGTTGTTATATTCCACCCGTGTTGCACTAATGTAGGTCTTACCATCATTGAGTTGTCTTAGGGCCTCATTTATATACATATCTCTTGGTAGAATGACAATATTGCCACGTTTGTCCGCTGGTCTTATTATAATACTCTCATCTGTTGCTAGATCATTTATTGCTTTCTTTTGGGTTGCAGTTATATTGTGTGTAAACTTTTTCATTTTCTTCTCCCAATTGTTTTTCCTGAAGTTTAACATATCAGCACTTACTAGCTCTTGAAACGTATCGATATTATCATGACCTATTCTAGGTACAAAGGTGGATTGGGGTTTAAAATCACTACAAGCTGCCTTGTCATATTTTACTTCCAACTCATCCAAAATGAGTAGGGAGTCTGGGCTCATACCTATTTCAGCTGGATTATTTTGGAGCTCATGTAGAATTATCATGGTGTGTATACCGCCAATAGATAAATCTTCTTCCTGTGTAGTTCGTGTTGTGTGATGTGTCTCTCTACTCTTTGCTGGTTTCAGTTTGTGCCACTTTTTCAATTTCAGATTCCTACAAAACTTGAACACATCAATTTTGCTTTCAACATAGTTCATGGGAACTGCCGAAGAAAATGATAGCCCTAAACACAGTGTTCTTTTATCTTTGTTACTGATGGTCTTAGTACTTAAATTCACAATAGTTTGGTTTACCATCCCATCATCCATAGTTAGTTCTTCCTGGAGAGGGTTTGTCTTTTTCCCATGTACTCCGTAGCTTTCTCTCCTGTTTCTTCTTTGCCTGGACTTTTTCCTCCTCTTCCTCTGGTACCCCTTCCTCTCCCTCTGCCCCTTCCTCTCGGTTGCGGTGAGTCCTCCATCTGATTTGTTCTGGACATTGATCTCGTTGTCTGCCGGCTCTGTTTCATTAGCCGGTATTTGTCTAAAAAAGTGGGTTTTGGGCGTATCATCCTTTCTGTATCCGAAATTGAGCTTTCCGATGCTCTTGTTGCTGATTGATCTGTATTCGTATCACTGAGATCTGTAATTTCCTCCATTTGTTGTTCATAGTGTCGGTTTGTATTGGTTTCTACTATTGTCCTCTTCTCATACAGATGGTCATATTTTTTACTATATGTCAAGACTCTGCCTGACTCGTAATCGCCACAATCCCTATGTAATTTGCGTTGTTTTCTCCTTTTTATGTCCTTTTCCATTATTTTTAATCGTTTTTTCATTTCTTCTAGGAACTTGACAATTATTTCCTGGTCCTCATGTGTATTCAGCATGGTTTTGATTTCTTCTATTTCTTGTTTGATCTTCTCTCTATCGGACCACGCATATTTTACTAATATTTCTAACATGTTCCTGGAACTGCTAGCTGAGTTTGTAGACCACTCCTCTAACATTTTGGGGTCAGGAGAGTCATACGAGGGAGTTATATAAATTCTTAGCCCTCTGGGTACCATCGAATTATCGATATAGTCCTGTAACGATGTTGCCTCCCACCATTTGGAAGTTTCTTGCTTATGGAGCTTTTCAAATCTTTTAAGCGTGTCATAGAGTGTTTTTTCACTTGGGATGCTCGCCTGCACGGATCTTCCGATGCCAGGTGCCCTCGCAAAGAGTGTTTGTGCTGCCTGTCTGCGTACCTTGTCTTCATCCGTCCTCTGACTTAGAAGTGCACAAATTTCCGTGATTGAAATTGAGTTCGATGTATGCGTCAATACAAATCCCTTTCTAAATACAAAGTTCCCCTGGTCCTCGGGAAGTAATGTTTCTTTAATATAATGATTCAGTGTGCCCGAAAGTGATTACTCACTCAGTCTTAGGTTATTGGCATGTCTTTCCCAGATGTAACAATTCCACCTGTGAGGCTCGCCCTATATAAGAGTTATATAACCTCCCGCTCAGTTGCTTTTTGAACAAGATATGAATCTTACCTGCACGGTGTATCCCGATTCAGCAGTTCGGGCTGTAGCTCGTCGCAAAATTTCCTATGGAAATTGACATGGGGAAAATGCGCTTTGGGACCACCCTTTTCTCAGCCCCCCCTTGACGAATCACCCCCAAACTTTCAGGATAGGAGCTGACCTGGATAGACTTCTTTTTTGGGAGAATTTTGCAAAGATTCGTCAAACAACGCCAAAGTTATTAGCAAATCAAAAAATGCTTATCCTATGGAAACTAGGTTGTAACTATAACTACCTACTGGTGACTGCCAGTAGGTAATATGATATATATATATATATATATATATATATATATATATATATATATATATATATATATATATATATAACATATTTGTATATATATATAATATATATATATATATATATATTCACTGAAAAAAACATAGGTTTCACACATGTTATAGTTAGCTGGACATTTCTCTCATACAAAACCAATGAAATTCCCCCGTTATAGTTAGTTCAGCTAACTTTAACTCGCGCGCCCGCAATGCACTGCTGATGACGTCACATATTACATCACTCATGACATGGTCAGTGACATCACTCATGACATCACTGATGACATCTCAAATGACATCACTGATGACATCATCCAGTGAATGTGTATTTTTCTGAAAATTAAATATGTTTTATATATGTATATCTCAAGGTTGATGGAAGAATAAATGGGTATATAAGTGTCTAAATGGATGATTTGTTTTTGAAAAACTGATTGTGTAATTGACTGATTAAGTGTATCATAGTGAATACATGGCTTAGTGAGTAATGTTTAAATATGTAAATATCTGTATCAGTCTCTCACTTTGTGTATAAGTGGCTGCATGGGTTGGTGAGTAGTTACATGGGTGTCTATATAGGATATTAGTTGGTTTTTTGAGTATCAGTCTGAGTGTCTGCATGGTTCGGTGGGGGGTATTACGTAGTACATAGTTGCATGAATGACTGACTCACTGTTTGTATGTGTTGAACACAGCATGTGTGCAGGACTGCATGGGTGGATGAGTGTGTGTATGGTTGTGTTAGTGAGTGAATGACTGTTTCAATAGTGTCTTTATGAGTAACTACATATGTTTTAAACTAGTATATGTGACTATCGGTGTATATAAGTGAGTATATGTGAGAGTGAGAGATTGAAAGAGTTCCTGTATGAATAAGTATGTGTTTCTTTAAGTGATTGTTTAAAAGACTAAGTATGTGTAAGCTTCCATAGAAGTAAGTGTGGTGGTGTGTGTATAACTGTTTATGCAAGTAAATGTATGTTTGATTCTTTATTAGCATGAGTGACTATGTGTGTGAGTAACTCTATGGATGAGTGGCATTGTGTAACAGGATGTATAGGTGTATAAGTACATATGATGAGTGATTACATGTATGAGTGACTGTATATGACTGTTGGTGAATGAGTGGATGTGTATGTGGATCTTAGAATTACTGAAGAGGTTGTTGTAACTGGTATTGGTATGTCGATTGTTTTGAAAATTTTAGTCTCTATTTTTGAATGTGTGTATCAAAGGTTATATTAGGGGGAGAGGAGGTCTGCCACTCTACCACAATGATGATGTCATCAGTGATGTCATCAGTGATGTCATTTGAGATGTCATCAGTGATGTCATGAGTGATGTCCCTGACCATGTCATGAGTGATGTAATATGTGACGTCATCAGTAGTGCATTGCGGGCGCGCGAGTTATAGTTAGCTGAACTAACTATAACGGGGGAATGTCATTGGTTTTGTATGAGAGAAATGTCCAGCTAACTATAACATGTGTGAAACCTATGGTTTTTTCAGTGAATTTGCAAGGTTTTTTAAATGCTAATTCCTAACTATAACGTGTGTGAAACCTTTGGTTTTTTCAGTGAATTTGTACGGTTTTTTTAAATGCTAATTTTTGAATTATTAAATTAAATATTTTTTTTTGATAATAAAAATAAAATTCCTATGTATTCATTTATATATTATCTGTATCCTTTTATTTGTTTTTGCTCTTTTTTTTAAAATTTCAATTAGGATAAAGTTGAACAGTTTATTTAATTTTTGCAATTAATTTTTCTCCACTTTTTTTTTTATATAAATTCTTGGGGTGCGCGCTCTGAGCGCGCTCCTAGTACGTTTTCATAAGTTTTTTATGAATACCGTCGTACGTAATTTACGTACGCATATATACGTTATAGTGCGCGCTGGGAGCGCGCACCCAGTACGTATGCGTACGTACGTACGCATGCGTGCGTGCGTCGTACGCGCTCCATGCGGTTCACTTCCGCATACGCTTAAATTACGCGCAATAACGTTCGCGTATACGCGTGTTCAACGTATGCGCGTTACGTACGCGCATATGACGTATGCACATGCGCTCCTACGCGTTCGCGTATGCGTAATCACAATGTGCGCGCTCGGAGCTTGCGCAGTGCGCGCACCTCGGGTTATATGCTTAATAAAACAACACTTCTTATTGGTTATCATTACTTTCAGTTTCTGATTGTTTCAACACCACACCCAATCCCCTCATGGCAAGTCATGTGATCATGAATCATCACTTTTGATTGGTTTGAAGTACTTTCAGTTCCAGATTCTTCCCAAACCACACCTACTCCCCTCATTATTAGTTCTGAGTCCTTTGGAGAAGGAGCTATTCTGTTGTTGAGAGACAATGGCTGAACAGCAACCATCTTCAGACAGTGACCAGGACACTCTTGAGAGGCAGAGGAGCAGGAAGCAGAAAGACAGCTTTATATGGCAGTTTTTCACTTTTCCAGAGGGACAAAAAAAGGTAAATGCACCTTAAGTTACTTGTGTACTTTGTCAAAAAGTCTTGTCACGTGGGAATCCTAACAAGAAGTATTCTTTTAGCATTCACACTATGTTGAGGCATGTTGACAAAATGCATCCAGTGACTTTTCGTCGAGCTTCTGGTGCAAACCCTCCACCTGCTCCACCGACGACATCTGCAGCAGCTCAGCCGAGCACATCTTCGGCAGCTCAGGCGAGCACTTCTTCTGCAGTGGTGCCTTTGCCTTCTTCCACACCTCTTTTTGGACCACCTTGTTTTGCGAGGTTGTCCACACGCTGCACTGATTGCGGTCGACTTATTTCTGTGTGTGAGACCAGTCTTGATCTCATTCAGAGAAAATGTGATGCGCATGAGTGCAGTAGGCCATAGATGTTTTTTTGTTTTTTTTCGTTTTTCTCTTCCTGTTTCCCTCCATTAACTCAAGGGCTCTTTTAAGAGCCACTTAAAAACTAAACCCCCAAAATTTTTTGGGGGATTTTTTTTTTTTTGGGCGCGCACCCAAGGATGTTTTTAAAAAAAATAAAAAAAAAATAATAATAATTAATGTACAAAAAGAGGTGAAGAAATGGAAGCATGAAAAGGGAGGATTGAGAAATACAAATATTTTTCACTTATTTTTTTAAAAAATAAATTATTTTGAAGAAAAAAAAAAAATTTAGTATTTTGCAAGGGAACAGAATTTCTTTTTTTATTTTTTCTTTCTAGTTCTGCAACAAAAAGAAAAAAAGTATTAATATTCAATCATACATTACAAAAAGCATTACATGTTTTTACATATTTTACAAAGCAATTTTTTGCCCTTTTTTTGCTGTTTTCAGAATTTTTTGATTTCACTTAAAATAGTGAAAACAATTGTATTCATCATTTAACAGCGGGCAAAAAAAAACAATCTACAGAGGCAGAAAACAGCACATGTCCTAACAGCTCCTTGAGACCATGACCATGTGTTACAGGGTGAGTGATTAGACTAGATCAATAAAAATGAGGCCTTGGTGACGTTGAATGTGTTTGCATTACACAGTGCTATCTGAAACATCACACAGAGCTGAGTACTACGCATGAGAGTGTTGGAGAAGGTGCTGCGTATGTGCCAAGAGTGTGTTTCTGGAGACTGTGTACTGTCTGGTGCAAGACAGATGAGCAAAGTGACTTCAAAACTGCATGAAGACTGCTGGGATGTATGTAACAGTGCATGTGTGCGAAAGGTTAGTTTCAGTTTTGAACATATGGCAACTACCTGTGCCTTTGCTATTTTGAAAGGGAAATCTACCCTGTTGGTTTCAAATGTTTTAGCTTTTGCCTCTCATTTGCGATTAAGTGATTTCTGCTGACTGCTAACCACCACATTTGAAGAAAACAAGCTGTCCCTTTCCTGCAACTGCATGTTTTACAAAACAACTGCAACACAAAATACATCTCTGGCCACAATTCCTATATTCACACAGACTCATGCTGTGTTGGTAGGCACAAAACACAGGCTGCCCCTTTCCTGGGTCTGCAATCCTTACAGAACAACAACTTCACAAATTAAATCTCAGACAACAATTCCTATATGCACACAGACTCATGCTGTGTTGGTAGGCACAAAACACAGGCTGCCCCTTTCCTGGGTCAGCAATTCTTACAGAACTAATGCTAATTTCAAATGTGCTGCCATTTTCCTCTCTTTTCTTTCAAAGTGATTTCTGCTAAATCCTAACCATCACAATTAAAAACAAGCTGTCCTTTCCTTTCAACTGCAAGTCTTACTTTTCAACAGCAACGCAAATTAAATCTCTGTCAACAATTCTTCTCTGCACACAGACTCATGGTTTGATGGTAGGCACAAAACAGTATTCCTCATTCTTACCAGTACACATAATCTTATTGTGAAAACATACTCCATAATATCTTACAAGTTCAGAACAGTTAAATATTTCACAAACCTCAAAATGTAAAACATAACTTTTGAAGAAGATTCACAATTCTAATATTTATCTCAAAAATCACCACATACATCCCCTCTCAAACTCATAACTCACCTTTTAAAATAGTTAGTTGAGAAAGAAATGTGCCACTCAAACAGCAGACTATCAGAGTCAGAATATCAGAGCTCCACACCTCTCTCCTCTCTCCAGAACCAGTAAATGGCAATGTTTCCCTCTCTTTTTTCACACATATACATGTTAATTTCAAATCTCAGTGCTTCCCTCTTTTTTTCAAATTAAATCACACATTTCTATTGGTTGAAAACTTCAACCCCTTTCCAAATGTACCCTTCCCCCAACTTGTCTCCTGCCTGCTACCATAGCAACAGGTCATGGAACACTGCTGTGAGGAGAGAGGTCAGAAGTTCAGCAGACAATGTTTCATATCCAAAGAGCAAGAGTGCTTGACTTTTCAAACCTAACAGCAAATCCATAGTAATGTTCTTTGGTAACACATTTTTCTGAACCAATACAAAACATGCTTTTTAAAATGTAAACATACAGCCTAGTTTTTAGTGTAGATTGGTTTGAAACAGCCAATGAGTTCTTTTTATAAAAAAAACTATGTGTGCCCCCATTTTTCAACTGTCTTTCATTTCATATTGCCTTTCTACTGAAAGACACCTCCTGAGTGCATCCAGATCTCCTTGGAAGATGTTCACAGTGTGGATTGTAGGTCACAGCTATGTCTTCTGGAGTGAAACATTTGCAGAAAAAAGAGGTATGGTGAGAGACCTTGCTTTGCCAAATGTAGACATTAAATGGATTGGTCAGAGAGGGATAAAAAGTGGCACCAATTAATGCCTTTGGTGAAAACCTTTCTACATCTCCCACAGCCTAACCTTATTATTGTGCACTGTGGTGGTAATGACCTAGGCACTTTAACTGGGGTAGGTCTGGAAATGCTTATTAAGGACACCTTTGTGCAATTGATGTCGCTTTTTCCACAAACTGCCTTTGTATATTCTAACATATGCCAAAGGCAAAAGTGGAACTGGTCCAACCAATTTTGTCCGCAGATTGACAAAGCAAGGAAGCACGTCAACAAATCTATTTCTGCTTTCCTCAGAGACTATGGTATAGGTTCTATATACCACAACAACTTGCGTTACAACATGCAAGACATTTATAGAGGAGATGGTGTACACTTCACTGATGAAGGCAACAGAGTCTTCCTCTTGAACTTTAGACTCTGCATCGGTACTTACTTGTAGGTACCAAAAAACACACAATAAACACAAGGGCTCTTTTTAGAGCCACCTTATATCTTTTCACTTAATTACGAATTTTTATTATTTTTTTGTTTTTAAAAAATTTTCGGGTGCGCGCTGGGTGCGCGCACT
Organism: Triturus cristatus; assembly: GCF_964204655.1. NCBI lineage: Eukaryota > Metazoa > Chordata > Amphibia > Caudata > Salamandridae > Triturus > Triturus cristatus. The sequence goes on from NC_140589.1 coordinate 49,518,403, forward strand.
CGGCGATATTTTTTTTCAAAATATAAATCTTTTTTTTGCCCTACAAGGTCCTACTGTGACCCCCTTACAATGCCTAGTGGGTCAATATCTCCCCACTCTGCCCCCTTTTCACGTTCTCCCCCTTTGTTTATCACCCCCTCTTTATGCGAGAGACAAAATGGCGGCCGCTGCTTCCTGATTTCCACCGATTCGAATGTTTACTGACATCTAACAACCAATCAGAAGTGCGCTCGCGCACGGCAGGGTGCGCGCACAGGTCTTGCTCAGTGCGCGCATGCTGCGCGCGTACAGATATATATATTGATTTAAATGCTAATTTCTCAGGAAATACTGAACAGATTTACACCAAACCTGCAAAAGGCACTTCATGGACCTTATGGCTACCTCTCTGCCAAATTTCACATAATTCTGTTCAGCCGTTCAGGCTGTAGCTGCGACTAAAGTCCCTATGGAAAAATGCATGGGGAAAACGCGTTTTGGGACCCCCCTTTTTTCTCGGCCCCCGCTTGACGAATCACCCCGAAACTTTCAGGGTAGGAGCTGAGCGGAGCGCCCCATTACTTTTGAAAATTTCACGTGGATTTGTCTACCGGCGCCAAAGTTATTCAAAATAGAATTTTGAGATTTCCTATGGAAACACGGTGTTAACTATAACTACCTACTGGCGACCGCCAGTAGGTTATATATATATATATATATATATATATATATATATATATATATATATATATATATATATATATTCACAACCATTTCCATTCCCATCTGAAAGAAACCGGCACTCTGGACTGCCCTTTTCTTTTCAAGATAAACGCCTCCCAAAAACGCGTTTCGCTGGCTCTGCAGCCTTTGTCAATTTGATAGTTCGCATTTTTTCGTTTACCCTTAACCGGATCTTTATCTATTGCCTTAGTTAGTAAACAAAGTACTCAAATGTGCAGCAGTTTATCAAAACAATAAAAATTTCATTTTCATTAGTTTCAGCATTAAAATAATGGAATACAATTTCATTTTCACTGTTTGTATTCCGTTTTTACTGCCAATCAATGTTATAACTAGAGTCTTACCTGGAACAGCACTTTTACGTGCAAGCTTGCTGCTCAATGTGCAATATAATTCGTCCCCACCTCAGAACAATGTCCACGGTGCCCTGCTCCTGGCATCGGTAAATCACACAACCAGTAAAGGGGGCGTTTAGCAGTTTATCAGCTCTCCACCAAAAGGGTCTCTCGGCTCTCAGCATCGAACCTTTCCCTGCTGTTCACAATCCTCTCTTTAGTAGATTTCACGAGTCTGGGGGCTAGCCAGTGTTATGCAAAGCAAGAAACGAAGATTGCGGTTTCCCTGACTTGCATCCTTATCGCAGGTGTAAGGCTCCCTTTAAACTTTCAACCATTTCCTCTCCCATATATTTATTTATTTATTTTAACAATCCCCAACCCTTACCCCAAACCCACCCTAAACCCTAAAAATTCCCTTGCAACCCAAAAGCCCAAACCCACAAAAACTGTAAAAATACCCTTACTACCCAAAACACCAAACCTACTCTAAACTATAAAAATATCCTTACCACCCAAAAACCCAAACTCACCCTAAACCATAAATCAATGTGCCTTCCAAAAACCCAAACCCACTCTAAACCCTAAAATTCCCCTACAACCCAAAACCCCAAACCCATCCTAAATCCAAAAAATTCCCTTGCTACTCAAAACCCCAAACCCACCCTTCACCATAAAAATGCCCTTGCCAACCAAAACCGCAAACTCACTCTAAACTCTAAAGATACACCTGCCACCCAAAAATCTAAATCCGCCGTAACCCTTAAAATACTCTTGCCACCAAAAATCCCATACCCACCCTAAACCCTAAAAGTCCCCTTGCCACCCTAAAACCCATATCCACCATAAAGCCTAAAAATAACTTTGCCACCTAAAGACACATACCCACCCTAAACCCTAAAACACCCCTGCCATACACACATAGATATGTATATCTAACAGCTTTGGACTTACCTGCAAAATACTTACATTTTTCGTGGTAAAGGCATCTGTGGTAAAGACTTGCGTGGGAAAGGCATTTGCGTGGTAACTCTTTCATTGTAATGGCATGTGTGGGTCATGCCGCATTGTAAATGTTGTTTCCCCAGGATGGGCCATCTCCGACTTGATGAAGGGGAGGAGCTGTCACCTACCACACTTGTACAAAACAAAGGCTCTGCCTGAGCACCCTCACAAAGGGTTTGACAATAGTCTATTGTGAACCCAGACAAGCTGGGGTCAGGGCAGAGGGGCAGGAAATTCCAAACACCTCTGAGGGGGAACCTCCAGAACTTTCTCCTACTTCAAAGTGGGCAGTAGGTATAAATAATGAACGCTCAGACGCAACTCTTCAGTACACCTCTGGACCTGAGGAAGTCAGAAGGACTACCATTCTGCTCTGCTCTGTTACTCTGATGCCCTGCCGCCTGAGTGTAAGGACTGGACATACATTGTCATCCTAGGACCACCAGCGGACTCTACTTGCTGTGGGTCTTGCCCTCCCAGTGCTGCCACCCCAGTCCTGGATACCTGGAAGTGGGCCTGTATGTGCTCTGCGAGCCAGCTGTGGTCCTATGAGAAGCACTGATGAAGCTTGACGCATCTCCCCGCAGGCACCTCAGAACAGCTACAGTACAATGCATCCATAATGCAGGACCCCGCAGACCAGCCCGCACCTTCCTCTGAACTGCAGCTACGTGATGCATCCTCAGCGCAGGCCTGACGCCATCCTTGATGATGACACTGGACCCCACATCGCAGCCCCACAGCTTCTTCGAAACAGCCGGTGCACGACGCATCTTTAATGCAGGACTTCACATTGCAAGCCCCTCATTTACGGCATCCTCGATGACAATGCAGGACCTCACATCACAGCCTTGCTGCTCCTCGAAACTCCCTCTCCGTGACGCATCCTCAACGCGAGACCTAGCAAAGCTCCGCAACCAGAATTTGAGGTACATTTTTCAGTGTGCCTAACTTGTTCTCTGTATCTGGGCTTTGCTCCATCCCGATAGGTCTGAACCTGTGACTTGATCTCCGTCCAGCACAACCAGATAACCACAGTGGGCGCTTTGCATTAAGCACTATTTTCACTTAAATCTTTAAAATTGCATATCTCCATTTATACTGATTGAATTTTTGTTGTTTTGGTTGCAAATAATGTATTACATTTTACTCTATTTTTCTAAATTGATGTGGGATTATTTGTGTTGTGTCTTCACTTTAATGCTGTTTGAAGCGCAGCATAAACACTTTACACATCACCTCTAAATTAATCCTGACCACTCTGTGCCACGCTACCGAAGGGTCATGCACAGGTTATCTTGGGGTTTCCTTGTGACTTCACCCTGAAAGAAATTGTACCTTCTGCTTGAGTAGAGTTTTACCTATTCAATCAGAAACTAAATTTCCAACAAGCATGTTATCCCTTTACTGATCCCAGCTAGAGTCCCACACTTTCACTTTCTCACTCTCACTGCCTGCCCCTTTGCTATTAAGAATTGAACCCTCCCAATAGAGATAAAGCTCCTTTCTCCTGGCTATTGACAGATGCTCTGGCTCTGCATATTCAGGGATGATAAAAACACATGAACAGCAGACAAAAGATCTGTTTGTTATTGAGTATGGGGCATCTCCTTTGGCAGGGCAATGCTTGCGATCCAGAGCTTTGCAGATCTTCTATTGTGCTTAGGGGGTAGGCGTGTGTTTGGCTTATTTTCAATGGAAGTTGTGCTGCGTTTCCATTTCCAACTCGGATAATCTATGTCCATTCTTGTGCTCAGGTTCTGATAAAAGAGCAGTCATCTTTCAGTCACACCCTTGGCCTCCTGCTGACGACAATGAATTTATCTTCAATAGAGAAACTTTCACTTGGTTCGGGATAGCCACACTGAACTCAACGAAATAACAAGTATTAGAACACTGGAATGTGAAGCACTCCATTGAAGACAATGGAGTGCTCCGTGCTTTTACAGGCTTGTAAAGGCCCGCAAGGCAACATTCCAATGTTATTTTCACAAAGGCCTCTCGGAGAACCAAGGGGATTTCAACATCCTCGAACTCTGAGAGGCCTTTCTTTTATTTGTTAGAACATTCTGCTCTCTAGTGGCAGAATGTTCTAATAGCCTTTTAGCCCTTCGTAGCAGGGCTATACCGACTATTAATGTCCCACTCCCTTGTTAAAGTCCCTCGCCTTCGGTTCGGGCCTTTAACGCCAGAGCGGGCCTTTAATAGACGGTATAGCCTGCTACCGTGGGCTATAAGGCTATAGTAAATCCGCACCAGTCTGGGTATTTCAGTGAAGAGGGCCAGATTTACTACTTTTTGGAATTCACAAATATTCCCTGTAGTGCACCTGTAATGGCTGCGTCCAGCACAGGTATTACGACGTACTACTGGGAATGTCATATGATTCTGTACCTTTATCCTACACTGAATGTGGTGGGGGGAGAGAGCTTCTCTAAGTCTATGTATATAGGGGAATCGTAGAATCCAGCCTCCCTATTGCACTCGTTTATCACAAAATGTACCTTCTTGACTCCGTTGGGACCTGTTTCTCCAGAAGGAAAAACAACTCAATGCGGTTGTTTATGGATCCTCACACAACATATTGGAGTGATGCTTCATCATCGGATCTCACCCTGGTCCCTATAAACCAGGATGAGCTCAACCATCTTCCAGGGAGCTCTTTGAACATCATTCCTAGCATAGTCTGAAAGATTTACAATACCTAAAGGACACCCCGGTTGTCCTTTATTCTTGGGTGCGTTTGGTGTGGTTAAAATAATCTAGATATGGGGTGTTTTTAGGGGGTGTTATTGCCCCACCTACCTAACTTATTGTCAGCATATTTCAGACCTATGAATGGCCTAGCAAAGGTCTCGGGCTTTGATCAGGACTACCCTATGTTGATGCCCTGTCCTAGTACTTGCAGGTCTTCTGTCGTTTGTTAAAATAAAAGTCTTGTAGTGGCACTCAGTGGGCACAAATATATCACAACACATATATCCAGGAAGGCCTACCCGCTGTCCCAAGGTATTCTATTCTATGTCTAGATCCTCTTAATCTTCAAGGAGGTGGTAGGATACTTTTTGTGATAAACATATGACATATTTCCCCTTCTCCCATTTTGCATGTGCTTAACTCTAAACACTACACATATGCACAGGGGAAATGGATTACAATAAACAAATGCCTCCTCGGAGGATTGCCACTTTAAAGTGGTCCAGAGGCTTGTGTGTCTCAGTGTCCTGAAGAGACATACTGGCGGGAGTTTAGATTTCTGGCAGCATCATCCAAGCCAGATAGGTGAAAGGGTAGAGACCAGAGGAAGCGTGAATAACTCATCCTCCAGGGTTGGGGGCTGGGCACAATGATAACACACTTGCCCCATAAAAAGCATTTATTACAGAGACAACAGTAAGAACTGTAACATTTTCTGGGCACGAGGGATGTCCAGAGTATCTACATAAGACATGCATAAATGCCAGTAGTTAAAAGCCACAGGGCAACTACTGGCTGGATGATGAAATGCCAAATGAAAGATCAGAATCAGTTTCTGGAAGGTACGGACTATGTGTGACACGGGAAAGCTGGCTCAAGCAACATCACAGATGAGGCACTACAACCTACACATTCTTGGCTCAGGTTCAACTAAAGTGGGTGGACCGGCTCTGGCACAATGAAAACCACCACAGGAGAGATTGTACTATATTTGGAGAGCAACAGTGACCAACATCATCAAGGATTGGCCATCATCCTGAGCAAGAGGACAGAGAAATGCCTACTTGAGTGGAAGTCAGTCAACTTGAGACTCATGACAGCCAGGTTAAAAGGCAGACACATCAACACCACGATCATCCGGTGCCATGCTTCAACAGATGATGCAGAAGATACAGTCAAGGACATATTCTACCAACAGATTAAAGCTCAGTTTGAAGCCATGCCAACCGATAACTTAAAGATTGTGAATGCTAAAGTGAAAAATGACAACATGAACCATGAAAGAGTCGTGGGAAAGGAAGGTTGTGGAACAATGAACGACAATAGAGAAAAACTGTTGGAATTTTGCACCACAAATCATCTGGCCACAGAAGGGACTCTCTTTCCCACCATGATATTCACAAACTAACTTGTTGCTCTCCCAATGGCAGAGGCGGACATCAGATTGACCACGTGATGATAAGCAGCACCTGTAGATGCTCACTGCACGATGTCAGAGTGAGGAGGAAAGCAGACAGCAGTGATGACCGTCTAGAGGCCGCCCTTGTGAAGCAGAAGCTCAGAAAAACAGAACACAAAACATCAGGATGACAGCACTTCTATGTGGCAAAATAATAGGACCCTAAGACTGAGAACACATTTGTCTTTCAAATCAAAAACAGGTTCCAACTCCTGGCAGACACAGACGATCCTTCTGAATCAGCTGCAAATGCAGTCAACAAGAAATGGGAACAGGTCTCTACAATATATGTGAAACATGGCTGGGGACCAAGACAAGGAAGAGCAAAGAAGTGATAAGACAAGCCAAGATCCTAGGCAGGGTACTATTGGATCACTTGAAAACTAGGCCAATGAGCAGAATATATTAACACCTGTTTACTATGGATTTAAGTCAGGCCTGGGGACAGCTGGCCAATGCCTGAACCTTCATTTAATTATGAGCAAATATGTGCTTGCCAAAGAAGGTTGCCTCTATCTGGCCTTTATGGACCTCAGTGCAGCGTTTAACAATGAAGTCAGGTCAAAGCTGTGAAATATGTTAGTAAGAAAGGGTACCAACCCACAGATTATCCATCTACTCACCCAGTTGCAAGCAGATGTAGAAGGAAGCATCAAATTTGGGACTAGTGTGGAAAGTACCTTTTATTAAAGATTAGAAAAGGGGCCAGGCAGGGCAACATGTCGGCAATATTTCCTTTTTAGCGTCTATATTAATGATCTTGATAAGCAACTTATTGCTGCTGCAGCTCACCCGCCCAGGGCATGGAACCACTCACTACTGATGCTTATATATTTGGACGATTGTGTTCTTATGGCCAGGGCAGGTCGGAGTCTCTAGAAACTGGTTGACACTTTTGTGAGCTTTATGTCAGAGTTGTGCTGCGGCAACAAATGATGGATGTAATGCGGAATGAATCAAACGTTCACACCCATTCAAGAAATCTGGGTTAAATCCATTGTTCTTTTGCTTACTTTGCCAGCACAGGGCAGCATATGTGGGAAAAGACGTCTCGCCTCAGCATCAATGTACAGCAAGTGGGCCAGAAGAGCAACACAACGGAATCAGAAGTCCTGGCACTCAACATCCCAAACCCTTCACCAATCAAGGTGGATGAAGAGGACCTAGCCATGACTGAAGAGTTCACCTTCCTAAAAGAAGACACAAAAAGCTCTGGCAGGATAGATATATTGAATTTCACAAACAGAAATTCAATGACAAAATCCATGCATTTTACAAGGCACTGTTGCTCCACAAGAGGAGAAAGACAATGACTCTAGATTTGCATTCACATAACCAGTTTTACTTATTTGATGTTGTTTGTATACTTTACAAAAAGACTTTAGAATTTTAATTCCGCTACACATCAAAAGCAATTAGTGTCACAGAAAAAAACATTTAAATACAGGTGAACTTTAGGACCAGAATGATTGACAATACACCACTGTTGAGAGGTGACAAAGAATTGCTGTCTCTAGGTAGAAACACCAGGTGACTATAGACCCGCTCAAAAAGTACACAAATCAATTGTACATAACTATAAGTCACACGTTTGTCTATAAAGTATTTAATTTATCTGTTGTTTCTTTCTGCTTGGTGTAAATCCAAGGGAGTGTGGGTCGACACGTTTCGGCCTTATGCCCCTGCCTGTGAACATCATCTAAACTGCTAATTGTCTCTGATAATAGTAGGACATGAAACACTGGCCTTCCAAAATATAATCCACAAAATATCAAAAAATATATCAAATTTATTCAATAAATATAATATTGTAATTTTATGAAAACATGAAAAATACTATACCATAAATAGTCCAAGCGCATCCTACACCACATACACTCATTCATTCACACAAATGGTGGTAGGCCACGACTAGAGAATCCTACCAGGACGTTCTTTCCCCCGTACCAGCCGGAGGTGCTGGACGGGTTCGGGACCATTTCCTTTGTACCCAGGGTACTTCAGAAAGTGCGGACTACGTGTCCTAATATTTGCTTCCTTTTCTATTGGAGAGCATCGATGGCCTCTGCGAGGGATCTCATAATCCCCTGACCCTCGAATGGTCCAATTGTGGTCCCGCTCGTGATGACGTTATCGTTATACCATTCCTGAATCAGGGACCCATTTTTTGGCCTTGATGGCTCTGGCCAGTAGTTGTTTCATCGTCCACTCACCAGGAATGTTTTTTGCCATCTCTTTGGATCACACCAGGTGAGTCCTCCCCTGCTTGCAATTGATCATTGCGCCCTGAAGAAGGTGAGACCTATACCGGGGTCACCCTCCGAAACGAGCGTCGGTGCTGGAATTTCCCTATCAACTTGTTGTTCCCCCCCCTTTTCATCAACATGTTGAGTCGAAACTGAATTCTTATTATGAATTGTATTATCAATTGTTCTTTCACTTGTGGATCAATCCTGAAATTGACTTATGTGTTCCATTTTTACTGACTTGACAGAGCCATGTGTGGCCACATGTTAAGAGGGGGTTTGTGTTTAGATGTATGCATATTCTGTTAATTGGAAAATTGTGAAACCTTATACTGCAGGACGTTTTGAGTATGTATGGGTATGTTTTCTTTGTGTGAATGAATTTGTGCATGTGGTGTAGGATGCGCTTGGACTATTTATGGTTTGGTATTTTTTATGTTTTCATAAAATTGCAATATTATATTTATTGAATACATTTGATATCTTTTTTGATATTTTGTGTTTTTGTGGATTACATTCTGGAAGGCCAGTGGTTCATGTCCTACTATTATCAGAGACGATTAGCAGTTTAGATGATGTTCACAGGAAGGGATATTTTGTTAAGATGGTATTCTTGCCTTTTCCCCTGTTCTTTCCTGCCTGTTAATGCTTCAGGGGCCTCCTTTCGTGTGATTGGCGGTTCGGCCTTATGATAAGTGACCTCTTCAGGACTAGGCGATAGCAAATGTCACCCCAACACTTTGGTTTGACCAGCCCAGCGTGCAAAAAGGGCTCTGTTGCCAAGACAGGGAGCGGACAGAAATGCGACATCAGAGCTCTTGCAGGCAAGCTAAAAATTACTTGTATGCAGTCAATATCGTTCCTTGAAAGATTCCAGACCGCATATGAAAATATTCACAAGGGTTGGCACAGCGGCAGGCCCACGAGTCACGCTGCCTGGTTAGTACTGGCTTTCAAATTCCAGTAAAGTGGTCCAAAGACCATTCACCTACCTAAGCAGTACTATCAGACATGATAGAGGTGCAGGCAGTGACATCAAGAGCAGACTGAGCAGGGACAAGACTGCCTTCAGGATGGTGGACAATGAGTGGAAGTCGTCTCAGTGCAGCACCAACACCAGGCTGAGGCTTTACCAGAGCTGTCGTCTCTATGCACTTTTGATGATCCGCGACTTCACCAAACTGTCGGACATTCACACCACTGACCTGGGAAGAATCCTGTGCATTTTCTGGCAGAAAACCATCTCCAACCATGAACTGCTCCCCAGATGCAAGCAATTATATCATTAAGAGAAAAAGAAGGAGATGGATAGGACACATTATCAGTAGAGAAGAATACTCCATCGATAGAACAGCTCTCCACCAGACCCCAGAGAGTAAATGGAAGAGGGGCAGGCCAAAGAACACCAGGAGGCCCTGAAGCACAGCTGGGGCACCTGCAGAAACCTGCCCAAGACAGACAGAATTGGAGGTCCATCATCGCTGCCCTACATGCCGGTCAGCATAATGGGCAGTAGGTCATTAAGTAAGAAATAAACAAATGAAATTTTTTTTCATTTAATTAACACATTACTTCACAGGGAAAACACTTTTCCCTACGAAGAAAGCTCTTTCCCTACAACCCCATCAATTGACGGATGATCCATTTCCCTTTCCATCCTAGAAGAAAAGTTACTGTAGGTCCAGGGAGTAAATCTACATCATTATACAGAATAGGATGGGATGGAATTTCACTTTGTGAATGCCCACAAAGCTAAGTATTTTGTAGGCATTCAAAACTGTGCAAGTCTAACCACGCATTGTACCAGCAGACGTTACTACAGCACATTTCACTGCACTTCTGGTGGAGAGATCTGCAATAGTAAAACTATTTACATTTGCCAAGATTCATTTCCTGGCGGATGTAAATGAAGTTAATTTATGGCCAAATAACTTTTTTGAATCCAGTCCATTGACTATGTGTACAGAGACACTAAAACAACAAGCTGACAGGAGCACAAACCATTCGGTTCCTTTCACGGCAGCAATGTTTGGAATCCAGAGCTATATTTTTTTTGTCCCTTTGAAATCTGTTTTTGTTACTGTGTTTGTTGGTTCTTTGTTTCTTTATTACTTTTGGGAGAATAATTTCCTCTTATGGGTCAGTGAAGCAGAGACAAGCACCAGAAGCTCTGTGACCAGCCTCACACTTTAGGAAGGATGGCACGTCCACCTTGTCCATGTGTCAGCACTTAGATACCCAGATCTCTATGCCACATTACTGTCCCGACGCAAAGAACGTCGACAATGTCTGAACACATCTCTTTTCGTATGAAATGATCAAGTTCTTTTCCTGCGGAGAAGCCAAGGTCAGAATAACATTTTTATATAGAGATATCATTCTTCCACAACTACCACACTTTGGTGTCCTACTTACTGGCACTAATGGGCTCTTGTGACAGGTGCTTCTTTGTGGAATGCGTTTCTTGTTAGGACCTCAGGCAAATGGAAGACCCCGGTAACTTGAAGCATTTAAAGTTATTTCTTCCAAATCAGAGCAAAACATTCTCTTCCAACTGATAAGTGCATTCTCACATTTCCAAGGCCTCTCACACTTGATCTCAAAGCTGTTGTCCTGTTGTGGCCGCCATCTTACAAGAGCTGTTACACTGTTAGGCTTCGGTGCTGTAGTCTAATCTCTTGACAGAAATCAGATGTAAAAACGCAGGCACATTGAATGCACACAGCAGGCATGCTGCTGGGGGACAGCTGGTCCACCAAAGGCAAGCCCGTCTGCACCCATCCGTGCCCAATAGAACGCCACGACTCCTTCTCATTCAGACCCAACTACTATTAAAACACTGCTACTACTCCAGGACTCAACTTCTAATGTGGAAAACTAGTGGAAATTACAAGCCTTTTTGTTTCTCCTGCTCCCCTGTGGAGGTGTCCGGCCCTTCTCCTATGTTCTTCTATGTTGGCTGTATTTGGTCCTGCACCTCTGGTAGCATCATTACGTAGGATGCCATAGAGTTTGGTACCTCTCCTAAGACTCCGGACGTAAATAGTAATAGCCCCCCCCAGAGTGTATTAAAGCTAAAGGGCAGCAACTTAATCCTAATTCACACAAATATCAAGCAGATTGCATATATGTTAATGCAAGGTCGTTGCCCAAGCAAGGCTTAGAGGTCCAGGACTCCATTCATACTTCAAGGCCAGAACTGAGCTTCATCATGGAACCTGCGTGAATAATACTAATGACCCGGAACTAGCATTTGCAGTGCCAGAGGAGTATAACATAATCAAAGTAGACTGGGAAGCTAAAATCAGGGATGGCATAGCGATCATTTTTAAAGAAATACTCGCTTCCGCCGTAGTTGGCTCTTGTTGCACTTGTTATAAAAAGAATTTAGAAGATTGATAAAATAAAGGATTTCTTTACAAAACTTATGAGACTGGATTTGTTTCCCTGGTGCACCTCCTTGCTTACAACAATAGTAACATAGCTGAGAACTTTCATATACTTCTTTTGGCATACGCTAAACTACAAGTGAGGCTGTCACCCAATTTACTCCTGCCATGGTTAGGGCCACGGATGCATGTGCACATTCAAGAACAAGTAATCACACAAAGCTCTGGTCATACGTCTTTACACTTTCTCAGTAAATACTGTTCCTTGTTGGACAACATAAACATCAAGATAGTGCCAGACTGATTCCGCGCACACCCTCAGAATATGTTGGCCTGTAGTCCTGCTAGCTCACAGTGCACCGTATGTACTCCTAGACCGAAGAAGGTAACCAATAGATTGTGCACCCTCAGAAGTAGAACATGACAACCCTGACTCTCCTAGGAATCATGGTAACAGATCTAGAACCCTTTTGTTTGGTTACTCATGCATAGCCATAGATTTAGTTAGTTAGTTAATACTCAGCAAGGTGTTTCAATATTTATTGAAGCATTGCGAATCTTGTATAAAAGACATGGGCTGCAATAATCAATAGAAGGAAACAGAACAGTGTAATTAACATTACGAGAGTGGTGAAGAAGATGAATAATTCAACCATCGTGCTGTAACCGAAAACATATGCTTGCACATAAGTACTGTGTTATATTGTACTCCTACCCAGCGCTTCCTAACCTAGTTTGTCGAGGGTGAGTGTATCTGCCAAATCCCTGTCCAGTGATCTAACTCCCATTATCTGCGGTCAAGTGTCATCAGGGCTCCCGTCTAGGTAGAGAGCTGGGCCGCATCCCTCGCAAAGATAAACAAGAATCAGTTGGGCTGGAATTCCGACATGGGGGTCACTTCCCAATACCAGCAAAATGCTCCTCTCATCTAAACAAGGAAGTGGTGCTGTTTACATGACAAACACCATCCATGCTGCCTTGCCAAAGCCCCAGTCAGGCTGTTATTGTTTATTCTATTGTGATAGCCTTGTCGCCTACCAGACAAACAACCAACAACATTTGCACAGTGAAATGTATCCCTTCTACTGGCTGCTCAAGGTATTGTGACAGTGTGCCTATGAACTGAAATCATAAGCAATGCAGTCTCAGAGTATATTATCCTGCACAGACACGCAAGCAAATGTTTGTCAATGGTCACCGTGTTAAAACAAGAAGGCAACTTTAAAAACGTGAGCATGTAAAATGGTGGTGATTCTTCTAGGCCTATCCTAACCTCATGACACCCACTCTTTGGACGTGACACGATAAAAAGCTATCCCTAACCAATACTAAAATATCAGGGTAAATCAGTATAAAAAACCTAAAATCTAAAAAAGCATCACACTTCCTTCATAGGAAAGAGCATAGTAGAAGCCACTTTCAAAATGTTAAAATTGTAAAAGGTGCACTAAAGCAAAATTGAAAAAGGCCAAATTAAAAAATCCCACTATTCAAAACTGCCAGGTTGTTTGTGTGTTCTGAGAGATAGACGAAACATTGCTGTTCCTAGCAATCGCAGACATGTTTCCAGAGGCACCCATGGGATCAGAGCCATAGAGCAAATATGTTCCAGTCCATCCCTCTCAGCAGCAGCTGAAGGAGGAACAGCCAGTGCAGAATCCACAGAAGCCGATCCGAGATCCAGATCACTAGGAGCAGAAGTATCCCAGAAGTACCCATCGAATGCATTCAGAAGCAACAGCAACCACGATGGACAACAGTACAAATAACCCATGAATGGACCCGCCAGTAGGTCAATGTCTGGAGATTGAACCAGTTGCGTTCCTAGGCGTATGTCTAGGGCACACTTGACACTGCACAGCAGACAGTGGGCTGCACAAAGTGTAGCCAGGCAGGCCCAAAGAACAAGAACCAGTGTTTATCTAGTTCCTGAAGCAAGGGTGTTGCAAAATACTGTATCATGCGTTCACGACACCGGAGCATATATGGTAGTGCCAGTCCCATTAGGCATCATGGCACGACATCCATTGTGGATCAGAAAAAATAAAAGCACAGTCCCGACAACCAGCAATAGGACACGCAGAAGACCTCCAAAGATGCTTCCAAGCACAGAGTGTATGAATGATGAAATAACTCTAAAGACTGTCTGGAAGATGCTTACCAACCCAGAGCCAATTGAGAGGATTGAATGCGCCACTCCCGTGGTACCAGACATGTTATAAATGCAGTGCACGAACTCCCCAAAATATAGTGGGAAATTAGTGCGGAGAAACTAAGAAGAATACCTTTCAACTTGAAGATCATACATCTCTTTTGCAGATTTTAAGGCCACATCCTTCTGGAACAATAGGGCTACGAGTCTGCTCAAAGCATGAAAGTGCACATTCAAAAGTTTTATAGAAGGCCAAAGCATTGCATCCCTAATTGTGCGGCCAAGTGGAAACAGTACTTGGGTACAACAGATCACAACTGCAGAAACCGTTGCAAGTAGGCAACAGCAACCCTAATCGTTCAACATCAAATAACTTCCATTAGAGAGTAAACTGAAAGCCGGACGGATCACAGGCGCTGGAGAACCTTTCAGATAACAAGGCAAATTTGCCTTGGACACATAACATGAGCCAAGAAGAGAACTTCCCTTCACACTAAGGAATACCCTAAAGTATGTCCACTGGCAGTCCAACTAAAAAAAACTTCAGTGTCGCCATTCCTACAGCAGTATTTGTAAGGTAAAATCCATGACTTTTACACATATCCTTCTCCTAGTGCTTCATATCTGTCTACTTGATGGTGTTGTAAACAGTATTTGAAATGAAATATTGAAATTGATAGAGAAATAATGCACTGGATTACCCAATCCACGGAAGGTGTTTCTGCAACAGTGAATGGTAACTACTCTATGTGTAACATGGTGTATGTTACATTCTTTCTTGCCATGATGGTTTAACGTTTTGTGAGATTGTAGGTCAAAACAAGCTAGTGGAATAAATGTGTTGCCATGGTACGCAACCAGTGCAAAATAACTGAAGAGTCCAGTTTAGTATCATGATCGATCTAAGCTGTGACTGCCGTGTTGTAAAGCAGACTCTGTATGATGTCTATTGCAGATAACACAATGTTAACAAGAGAGTATATCCTAGTGGACAAGGTAGTCATACCATTATCAACTACTGCCAGAGCCCTTCCTAAATTAGCCCTGTTAATTTTGCGCAGTCTCTCAGCAGCCTTCTGCTATGAACGCTTCCACTCTTTATTGTATATTGCCTACAGGAAGAAATTTTGATGTTTATGAAGACCTAGTAAAAAGTCCTGTAGTCCAATGTCATCAGGAAGAAGGGACAAGTGTTGTTTCAACTGAGACAATGTTGAGGTTTTTATCCAATCAAGGCATTAATTTCCCAACACCGTAGGTTGCTACCTCTTCCAAGTGTTGTTTCTGCGTGTAACACAGGTCGGTCCTACTGATCTTAACCCCTTCGCTGCTAGGCCTTCTCCCGTGCCACCCCTTTTTTTGGCTATTTGGCGTAGTTTGCGCTTAGGCCCCTGTAACTTTTTGACCACAAAAGATAGCTACGCTAAATTTGCGTCCTTTTCTTCCAACATCCTATCAATTCTAAAGGTACCCAGGGTTTTTGGATTCCCCTGGAGGAGACCCAGAAATTAGCCAAAATACAGCTACATTTTGGAAAAATGGGAAAAAAGGGCTAGAGATGCAAGTGTCTGTTTTTTCCCTGCAAATGGTACCAAAAATGGGATTGTGGTGCTGAAATCACCATCTACCAATTTTTCAGGGACAAGTAGACTTTTGTCAGAAAACCAAATTGTTTTAACTGGTTTTGGCATTTTTCTGGGACATAGCCTATTTTTGCTATATTTGTGCTTTCAACCTCCTTCCAGTTAATGGTAGAAATGGGTATGAAAGCAACAATGGATCCTGGAAAAATATACATTTTAGAAAAGTAGACAAAATTCTGAATTCGGCAAGGTGTCATTTGTGTAGATCCTTTTTTTTTTTTTTTTTTTTTTTTTTTTTAAAAAACCTTTATTTGTGCATAGTAAAAGAACAAATACGGGCCTACAACCATCAGGCCGGCCACAATACGGTTGAGCACAGAGACAAACAATACATCCCCTGTGCGTCAAGGTCAAGATTAGCAACGATTCAGGATTCATACACTGGAGGGAGCCTTGACACCGGGGGAAGGAGAAGTGAAGGTTAATTTTAAGGTTTTCAAAAAAAAAAAAAAAATTTTTCGGGAAAAAAGTCAGTAAAGGATAGAAACAAGGAGATTCGAGTCCGCAAGTCGGCTTCATACACTGGAGAGCAGCAGCATCATTAAAACAGCCATAGAAAATCTCATACAGTAAGGCGATGCAATTAGATAACAGGATCATCACAGTAGTAAATACGCACCCCCTAAAAGCCGCCCCCACTCAATCCACCCCACACCCGGACCCCGAATCGAAACAAGTATAGCGCAGAGACATGAAAGAAAGAGGCCCATAGAACTAAAAAAGAAACAGTAAATTACCCCCCCACCCTACACCAATGCGGAGGCTATGGCCTACCCCCCCCCCAGCATAGTGCCTGTCGCCCAATGAACCCGAAATATAGCCGAGAGAGAAAGTAGGAATAGAGTAAAGAAACTAAGAGAAGAAAGAAGAAAGGAGGCGGGGAGGAGCCCACGTATCCTCAGGAGCGCCCGACACCACCGGCCAACCAAGCCTCCACACACTGAAACCCCACTACACCCAAAGGCGGTCGTGGGAAGACAGCATGTAACACCACGGAAATGAAGGCAGACAGATCGCGACGAGTGCGCACAACATAAGTAGACAATTCCAGTCCCAGTCCAGCCCGGCCGTGAAGCCATGATGATAGAAAGTAATCTAGCCCTGGCCCGATCGCGGGCGTACGATTAGACCCGCCCCCTCGTGAATGCCCCGCATCCCGAACAGACAAAGACAATATGGCCACTTGGGAGAAGATGGAGAAGTAGAGTCACAAAATGGCCGCCGATCATCTATTGAGGTCCCCTTGCACACCATATAAAATCCAGACCTGGCTTGTAAAGTACATGAGTTCCACATAAAAGGAGTCGTAGGCCACCGTGAACAGTTCCTCGAGGTCGCCAGGTGTAGTTCAGCTGGAAACTCCTGCGGGCACGGTGAGGCAGGCAACAACAAAGCAGGCGGCAATGACCGGGGAAACAAAGTATCTGCCAT
This sequence comes from Triturus cristatus, assembly GCF_964204655.1. NCBI lineage: Eukaryota > Metazoa > Chordata > Amphibia > Caudata > Salamandridae > Triturus > Triturus cristatus. Next base: position 49,535,483 of record NC_140589.1, read on the forward strand.
TGAGCAGGAGAGCGATTGATCCTGAGCGCCGGGAAAGGCAAATGCAGACACCAGTGTAGCACCGTTATACCCAGTCGTTGCTTCCCCGCAGGAGGACCACAGCACTGGCAGACTCACGTCTTGTTGATCACAAACGGGGCGCTCACGGCCCGCAGCAGACAGTGTAGAGTCGAACCGCTCACTCAGCGTTTGCAAGCCGACACACAATTGCAGACGAAAGTCCCGCAGGGCAGCCAGAACGGAGCCGTATGTCAGCGGAAGCTGCGTCCCCCCAACGGCAACAATCCGGGACGGCACTGGGGAGCTGGAGTCTGGTAGAGGGAGGGCGAAGCGGGCAGCGGGCGAGACCGGAGCATCACCCCCCCGCAGCGAGCAGGCAATCAGCGCCATGTTTTACCGTTGAACGGTACCGTGGCCAGGGGGGGGATCGTGACAAGGAGGCAATTCCCAACAGGTCTGCGCCGCAACAGGTGAAAGCCAGCAGTCTCTTCCCCTCCCTCAGGCTCTCTTTGCAGCCGACTAGACCATAGAAGAAGGGGGTCTGCAGCCTTCTACAGCGTGGTCCACAGAGCGGGGTAGGAGACCCGCCACACCGGGGCTTACCCTCTGGCTCCAGCCCATCAGATGCAGGGTACAGGAGGTGTCCGGGCGTCTCTCTCCCGGCTCTTCTGGCGACCGTGCGTGGCGTGAGGCGGGATCGGGACCTCGGGCTCAGATTTGCACCAGCGGGTCCGGTGACTGCAACGATTCCAGGGGGTCGGCCGAGGCCACAGTAGAGCAAGGGTCCAGGGCGGGGAACAAAGGCACCAAAAACTCCGGCATCCGGGCGGGCTAAGACTTCGGGAAAGCGGCGGCGCAGTCAGCGCGTCGTCGCACGCGTTGCACCTCGAAAATCGGCAAGGATAGGAATCAGGATGATAGTCCGAGGCCAAGGGCCGACGGAGCCGGGCGCTCAAGCGACTGCTCCGGTCGCCATCTTGGCTCCTCCCCTGTGTGTAGATCCTTAAAGCTTTCTTTATAGAAACTAACCGTTGAATATAGGAAACATTTTAAATTAGTTGAAAAAACAGCCATTTGTGTCAATGTTTTCACCTGTAACTTCTACTAATTGCGACAGCTGTTTCAAAGCAATATACCGTTACATCCGCTGGTTATGGGGATGTATAGGACTTGTAGGTTCACCAAGAACCTGACGAACCCAGACCAAATTACTGAGCAGCGTCTTGCAATGGTTTTTTATTATGTACCGGGTATATAGCAATTAATTTGGGAAAATATATACATGAAAACATCGGTATGAGAGACACCTATGTACTTCTGAAATTGGAACAAAATATAAAGTTTAGAAACAGTAGATATTTCCACATTTTCGAAATTATGAGAACCCATACTAGCATGAGAACTATAGGTAATGTTTCAAAATTACTTCTTTTTTACACATTGTCTTTCATTTGGAAGGCAGAAATGCATTGAAAGTCAATAGGTAATAACAGTTGCTCTACAATTCTGTGTTACCCTAAGTCTCCAGATAAAAATGGTACCTCACTTGTGTGGGTAGGCCTCGTGGCCGTGACAGGAAACGGCTTAAAACGCAACGTGGACACACTTTATTTTTACAGTGAAAACGGACCCTTTTTTTGCAAAGTGTCTAGCTGTAGATTTTGAACCCTCACTCTGCTGGCTCATAGGGAAACCTAGCAAACCTATACATTTTTGAAAACTAGACACCCAGGGGAATCCAGGATGGGGTGACTTGACTAGCACTCACCAGGTTCTGTTACCCAGAATCCCTTGCAAACCTAAAATCTGTCAAAAAAGTCTTCCGAGAAAAATGGCACCTCACTTGTGTGGGTAGGTCTATTTTCCGCGACACGAAACGACCCAAAACACAACCTGAACACACCACATTTTTACAGTGAAGTGCCTAGCTGTAGATTTTGAACCCTAGCTCTGCCGGCACCTAGGGAAACTTAGCAAACCTATACATTTTTGAAAACTAGATACTCAGGGGAATCCAGAATAGGGTGACTATTCTGGCTCTCACTAGGTTCTGTTACCCAGAAACCCTTGCAAACCTCAAAATGTGTCCAAAAAACAGATTTTCCTCACATTTCTGTGGTGGAAAGTTCTGGAATCTGCGTAGAGCCACAAAATTCCACCCACCCCTTGTTCCCCAAAGTCTTCCAAGAAAAATAGTACCTCACTTGTGTGGGTAGGCCTAATGCCCACGACACGAAACGACCCAAAACGCAACCTCGACACACCACATTTTCACAGTGAAAACTGACCCTTTTTTTGCAAAGTGCCTAGCTGTAGACTTTGAACCCTATCTCTGCCAGCACCTAGGGAAACCTAGCAAACCTATACATTTTTGAAAACTAGACACCAAGGGAAATCCAGGATGGGATGATTTACTGGCTCTCACCAGGTTCTTTTACCCAGAATCCCTTGCAAACCTCAAAATGTTTCCAAAAAAACAAATTTTCCTCACATTTCTGTGGTGGGAAGTTCTGGAATCTATGTAGATCCACAAAATTCCACCCACCCCGTGTTCCCCAAAGTCTTCTGAGAAAAATGGTACCTCACTTGTGTGGGAAGACCTATTGCCCGCGACAGTAAACGGTCCAAAACGCATTGTGGACACACCACATTTTCACAGTGAAAACCAACCCTTTTTTGCAAAGTGCCTAGCTGTAGATTTTGAACTCTAGCTCTGCCGGCACCTTGGGAAACCTAGCAAACCTATACATTTTTAAAAACTAGACACCCAGGGGACTCAAGGATGGGGTCACTTGACTGGTTCTCACCAGGTTCTGTTACCCAGAATCCCTTGCAAATCTCAAACTTTGTAAAAGGAAAACACATTTTTCTCACATTTATGTGATGGAAAGTCCTGGAATCTGCGTGGATCCACAAATGTCCTACCACCCAGCGTTCCCCAAGGTCTCCTGATAAAAATGGTACCTCACTCGCGTGGGTGGGTCAAGTGCCCACGACAGGCAAGGCGTGGTGGGTGGAATTGTGTGGATCCATGCAGATCCCAGAACTTTCCATCACAGAAATGTGAGGAAAATGTGTTTGTTTTGGACAAATTTTGAGGTTTGCAAGGGATTCTGGGTAACAGAACCTAGTGAGAGTCACACAAGTCCCCCCATCCTGGATTGCCCTCAGTGTCTAGTTTTCAAAAATATATAGGTTTGCTATGTTTCCCTAGGTGCCGACAGTGCTAGGGCCCAAAATTCACAGGTAGGCACTTTCCCCCCAAAATTCAATGCCTAGTGGGCTTTCTGTCGCCCTGGGGAGCGGGGAAATCGGGGGCTATTGCCTCGATATGCCCCGAGGGGGGCAGAATGACTGTGGCTATTCTTTTGGGGGTATGGGGAATTGGGATGCCATTCTGGTCAGCTCCCACTCCTGCGTATAAAAAAGCCAGCATAATTGCTGGCGCATAGTGGGCTTTCTGCCCCCATCGGGGGGCAGATCAGGGGCTACTGCCCCCATCTGTCTCCTGGGAGGGGCAGAAAGACTGTGGCATCTTTTTGGGGAGGGTGGGGGCATTGGCATTCCCATTCTTGGCAGCCCCCACCCCGAACTTTGGACAAAAAAAAATCCCTGGTGGCTAGTGGGCTATCTGCCCCCCCGGGGGTGCAGATAAGGTGCTATTGCCCCCATCTGTCTCCTGGAGGGGGCAGAAAGTCTTTTGTTGTCTTTGCGGGTTAGGGTGGGGGTATTTGCATGCCCATTCTGGGCAGTCCCCACCCCGGGCCTATACAAAAAATATTCCCCTGTATCTAGGGTGCTTTCTGTCCCCCCAGGGGCAGAGTGGGGACTGCTGCCCCCATCTGCCCCCCAGGGGGGCAGAAAGACTAGAATTTTGTGGGGGGGAGGGGAGGAGGCATTGGCATGCCCATCTTGGGCAACCCCACCCCTACATTCATTGGGGGGAAAAACCCTGGTGTCTAGTGGGCTTTCTGCCCCCCGGAAGGGGCAGATTGGGGGCTATAGCCCCCATCTGTCCTCCGAGGGGGCAGAAAGACTAATTTTTTTGGGGGGCATTGGGATGCCCATATTGGGCAGCCCCACCCCTAATTTTCATTTAAAATAAAATACCTGGTTTCTAGTGGGCTTTCTGCCCCCGCAGGGGAGCAGATTGGGGGGTACTGCCCCCATCTGCCCCTCAGGGGGGCAGAAAGACTGTACTTTTGAGGCAAAGGGGTGGGGGCATTGGCATGCCCATATTGGGCAGCCCCAACCCTAATTTTAATTTTGAAAAAAAATCCCTGCTGTCTAGTGGGCTTTGGGTTAATTTCAGTTTTGGTTTCTACTGAAATGACGTCAGCGTGACGTGCGCACTGATCGTCATTTCAGGGAAACCGTGCATGCAGACTCGGGAGCTGGGGAAGCCGTTCCCCAGCTCCCGAGGCTGTCGGGGGGAAAAGGAAATCCCTCTGGTGCCCGCAACAGAGGGATGTCCCCTGCCATGTGCAAAGACGGCCTGGAGCCGTCCTGCGCACACGAGCACCATGGCACAGGACAGCTCCCGGCCATCCTGCATTTGGAAGGGGTTAAACCCTTTTCTGTTACCTACGAAATGTGCCGGACATCCATTAGTGTCTAACGGTCACAATAACCCTCCCTCCGGATAGTACCTGATGAATTTTATATGCCAGTGTAAAGCATGGTGTCTAGTTCTTCTATGTAATTTGTGAACTGCTGCCAGTTCGCAAAACATGCAAAAGTGGGAACGTTTGAAGTGTTTAAATCTTTTATCCTACCAGGCAAGACAGAATATTTGCTGCACAGTTTTGTTCAGGAAAATCAGTTCATCTGGTATTAGGTATGCTCTAAATAAAGTCTTGTTTCCCTGAACCTCCAAATCTTTTGTTACCCAAATCGATTATAAATCTACAATGTCTCTCCAAAAGCCAAACCCTTGTGTGGACAACTGAGAAAGAAAAGATGCAGAATAAATCAGCTTGGTATCAGTTAGCATATTTTTCTAAGCTTGTGATGGTGTAAGCTTATAATAATAAGAACCAGGGTCAGCTGGATTGTGACCAGAAAAATATGCAAAACCAATGTTTTTGAACTACCCCGTGGTGGTGTAGGGCAGGGTTCCCATTGTGTCCAGTTAAATACTACACATGGAGTACTTGCTTTATGCAAGAAATTGTGACCATAATGTTGAACACAGAGCATTTCATTAGAATTAGTCATGTCATTATACATAGCATCAGAGTTAAAAACAGTTGATTGCTCTAAAACATCTAGCATTTTATGCACTGTATCAATGTCCCAATCATTAGAGATAGCACTAGGATGAGTATGTCATTTAAAGAAATACATAAGGTATTTGCAAAAGTTCAGTTGGACTAATATATCATACAATACCCTATCCCTAATAATTCCATCAGGAACTGGAACAGCAGAAATGTTCACCAGGGAAAGGTCTCTTTGCACTTTGTGGGGTGCAGAATGGGGTGTTAAAACCAAGCTCAACAGTTTCACAGCCAGGCGTCCTGAAGATATTGTCCATTTAGAAGCAGGAAAAAGACTGTCACAAACCCAATCCAAAAGATAAGGAAAAGTATCGAAATTGTAATCCAAAGGTATAGCCATGGAGGAACAAAGTATGTCTTCTTCATTGATCCGGTTGCACTACTGTAGTAAATGAGTTAGAAACCTATTCATGATCTTCTCTATCAATCTATTTACCGCAGTTAATAATGAGAGTGGTCAATAAGAATGGACAATCTAAGGGGTCTGAATCCTATGTAGGCAGTACCACGGTAGTAGTCTTCAGTAGTCAGGTGCATTGTGCCTCGGTGTACATTTGGTGTAGTGTAGGTGCAAGTTTGGACAGAGAAGTGGGGTAGACCATCCAATCCCAATGTTTTCTCTCTTGCTAATTGGTCTATGGCCACCTTCCCTTACTGTTTTCCGATTTGCAGCCAAATAAATGACTTGCATGAGTCGCAGGAGCTGGACCTGAGATAGGAATTTGTAGATTGGAGCATCCTGTGGGATCGCCGATGTTGTGCATGGTGTTTTGTAATAATCAGGAAATACACTGTTAATTTTATTTTTTTAATTTAATTTATGGAGTTTTATATAGAGCAAACTTGACCCGGTATTGGGTATTAGAGCGCTTTACATAGCACCAGTTGCGTTACATGAGGACACATTCATTTTTTGTTAGGCACGGGGAGATTAAGTGATTTGCCCAGAATCACAGGATGTTCAGCGTTATTGCCGAGACTCGAACCCGGCTCCACAGATTCGAGGTCGACCGCCCTAGCCATTAGGCCAACTCCTCTCTCCCACTGTTATTTTTTTTTCTGTGTCGCAGCTAATTGACCCATGTGTAGCTGGATAGTCCCCAGGGGCTTTGGTGGTGTTTGTTTAGTCCAAACAATATGGCTCGAGAAATTTCCAGCTGGTGTTGTTAAAAATAGTTTTTTATTAGTTGTCTCTTCATAATAAAACAGCCAAGATAGCCAACACATTTCGCTCAGACAAGAGCTTCATCAGGGCTGCAATGTACAAAGTTGCTAAATAGGAAAAAACTCTTAATTACATATTAAGACCAGAAAAAATTGTTGATTTCACTCACACAGAAACATAAGAAATGGTCTGAGGAATAAATTGACAGGCAAGTCAAACAGAGTATCTAGAGAAGAGATATCATTCCCAAATACTCTATGTATAGTAATGTGCATTATTTCATATTATTATATACATCATGTAATGATCATAAAACCAACACCAATCTTGTTCAAAACATTGCTGTTACAAGTTTAATTATTCTTCGAAGTAGAATTAAGAACATTTGGGCCTGGCTAATTTAATAGATTGAAAACACATTTCATAAAATTTGCTTTGACTTAAATTTTCATAGCTCCTTCCATCGTGTACCGGCCTGCATTCCTGGGTTGCCCAGCTGAAGTGATCTTGAGAAATCTTCTAAGTCCGCTCCAGGGAAATTGACTGAGACCTCGTCACAAGTCAAGACGGTGAACCCTCACCGGATCCCGACTGGCTGGGAGCTTCGAGGGGCCTCGCGAGGAAAAGCTCCAGAAAAGTTTCTAAGTCTAAAGGTAGAAATTGAGACCGGGACCTGCTGCAAGCTGTAGCCATCCAGGGCTCCATCGCGCCCGGCCTGAAACTTTAACTTTGCCCCGCTCTATCGCGAGCAGGTATCACAATATGGTGCTATAATCTTCTAAGTGCTATATTTGATTAAATCTTTGAAAATTCATATCTCCGGTTTCCTACAATGGATGTTTGTTGTTTTGGTGTCATTTTAAAGATAAAAATATCCTATTTTTATAAATTGGTGTTGGATGTTTATTAAGTGTTGTGTCTTAATTATTTACTGAAATTGTGTTTTTAAATGCTTTACATACCTGTCTTTGAAGTTAAGCCTATCTGCTCGCAGCCACGTTACCAAGGGTTGAACATAGGAATACTTTTCTAAGACCTATGTTGAATCCTTTCATGTGTTAGTGGCCTTATTGCCAGTGGCAGACCTACATTTGCCCCTACCAATAACCCACTTTCCAACAAATACTGTTGTAAAATGTTTGTAACCTCTACCGCAACAAGGAAAGCCATCTTGCAATATCCACTTGTGCTCAGTTGAATATAACGTGACGCAATACTAACATTAATTCAGACTATCATCTTAAAATGTTGTTTTCAATAACCAATGTCTGATAATGTGAACATTAATTCAGCCTATAATTCTACAATTCTATTTGCAATAACCGGCATCTGGTAATGTTTGAACAACTGGTTTTTGTATTCAGAAAAGCAGGCAAACCCATATTGTCCATATCTATCCCATAGACCAGACCTATGGATATTATATACACATGCTTAAAACAATCTACAATCTACGCTAACAAATCTGCAATAGCAAATCAATGACATTAATTTCATCAATCGTGAATATAATCGCTATCCCTCCCATTATGTCTTTTTCTACTTTTTGTGTCCCTCGCATGATACAACAGTTATTTACAGTGTATGTAGAACAAGTATACATGAGAGACCAGGCATAGGAATGATAAAACATGGCACACTTATTCCAAAAAGTAATGTAATTCTTTAGAAGAAGTACATATTGTTCAATGTGACTCTCAGCTTCCCATGGTATAGCAAACCATAAGTTATTCCCAAGACTCATAGGGCCCGATTCACAGAACTAACTTAAGACAAAATCCTAAACTTACTACAATTTTGGTATTCACAGAAGGCACTTATGCAGAGTTTTTTATATAGCGTGAACTTGACACAAATCCAATCAGGTATCAGAGCGCTTTATATAGCACCAGTTACGTTACATGAGGCCACACATTCATTTTTTTGTTAGGCACGGGGAGATTAAGTAATTTGCCTAGAATCACAGGATGTTCAGCGTCATTACCGAGAATCGAACCCAGTTCCCCAGGTCCGAGGTCGAGCGCCCTAGCCGTTAGGCCAAATTCTCTCCCCCATACTCATTTTGGTACTCACAGAAGTTAGGAGTTCTCACTTTAGGACTCCTAAATGCCTTCTGTGAATACCAAAAGTGTTAAAGTTAGGTTTTTCTCAGTTTAGGAGTAGTAAAGTTAGGACTCCTAACTTTAGGACTCCTAAATGCCTTCTGAGAATACAGAAAGTCTTAAAGTTAGGATTTTTCTCAGTTTAGGAGTAGTAAAGTTAGGTCTCCTTAATCCTAACTTTAAAACTTTCGGTATTTACAGAAGGCATTTAGGAGTCCTAAATTTAGGAGTCCTAACTTTACTACTCCTAAACTGAGACAAATCCTAACTTTAAGACTTTTGGTATTCACAGAAGGCATTTAAGAGTCCTAAAGTTAGGATTCCTAACTTCTGTGAATACCGAAATGAGTAAGTGCCTTCTGTGAATACCAAAATGAGTAAGTGCCTTCTGTGAATACTAAAATGGTAGTAAGTTTAGGATTTTGTCTTAACTTAGTTCTGTGAATTGGTCAATCGGGCCCTTAGCGTTTCTGCCAAAAAGCTTTGTGATTTCTTCTATACCATAGTTGTATGGTCAGGAAAAATGTGCCCTTTCTGGCCTGTTAAGTCACATTGGTGGTGGGCGCGAGCCCTTTGTAAAATGTTGCCCTGGTCTCTATACTTCAATAATCTGGCCACTATTGGTCCCAGTACGGCACCCGGCAAGGGCTGTCTGACTGGCACTGTGTGCATTCTCTCCACTGTAAAAAACTTGGACTGAGTGTTCGTGAGTACTGTGTTAGGTAACCAGTCCTCCATGAACAGTTCAGATGTAGGACACTCCGTCCGTTCCGTAGGCCTACTACCATGATACTATTGCGGCGGGATCTCCCTTCAGCGTCATTTGCCTTGTCCTACATTTTTTTGTAATTGTTTTCGCATTTCAATAACCTCGAGTTGTAGCACGGCCACTGTTGTTCTCAGAGAGAGTGGATTCAGTTTCCTCCACCCTATCAGAGAGTTTCCTATGGTCTGCTCGCGACAGGCCCACATCAATTATTTTTGCGTCCATTTTCTGTTCCAGGGCCGTTCAGTATCCTCAGACGTCCTGTAATATTGTATCAAGGCAGTCTGCTGTTATAGTTTTGCCATCTGCATTGTGTACCAGTGTTGTAGGTGTTGTAGTCCCCTCGCTCCTATGATTCTCTTGGGATCCTTTCTTTGCACCCCCATCATAAGCAGCCTTATGCGTCATTTTACCCATCGTGACAGTTGTGGGCTGCGGGCTTGCCACATTGGACCAGAGCTGGGGATCCTGTCCACCCTGGAGTAGTCGTTTTACGTTATCTGTCCAGTATTAGTGGGGCGCTGTGGGCTCTCTTCGCGATAACTTGCACTTCTGTACCTGAGTCCAGTGGACTATCCCCAGGGCCCCATCAGTGTGCAGACCCACTGGGCAAGCTCTATGGGGATCCAGAGACTATAGTAGCTGTGTGGTCTTCCCTAATTTGGTCCACGCCTGTGACTCATTCCGCGGGGCCAGCCCAGATCCCCAGGACAGAAGGGTGTAGGGGCTTGTGTGGTCCCAAACCCCTTCCTCACTACCCCCCATTGATGGCAGCAGACTCCATCTCCCCCAGGGTCCAGTCTGTGGGGGTGTCACTCACTGCTCAGGCAAGCAGTGGGGTCTTATGTGGTCCCCCCCGGGTCTAGAACTTTGGGAAGCATTTGTTGCACTCTCGGATGTTCCGATACCTGCATCACGTGTCTCTCTTTGGTGCTGCAGCACCCTTGTTATAGCCAAGCTCCAGTAGCAAGCATGAAGGGAGTGGGGGAGCCCGGGCTTGTGGTGCTGCACTCACTGTGAGCCAGAGCATGTAACGCTCTGCAGGTCCTTATTTCCAGAGCGGCTGGGGTCTCCTCTTCCACTATGCTCCAGTCACATTTTTATCTTCCGCTGGTGGGGTCCTGTGTTTGCCAGGCTCGGTGGCCCCACCGCTTCACCCAAGGGGACCAGCTCAGGCGTGGGCGGTTGGCCGTCATGACCTCTTAGTGAGAGTTTATTTGGTTTTTCACTGCCTCCACCCTGTTCCTCGACTCAGGAGGCTGTTTGGGTCCCATCTCTTGCCTATGAGGCTGCCCTGCTTTCTTGGATTGCCACAACTATCTCACCCAGTGTTTCTCCTTATCAGCCCATTCGATCACCGATGGGCCTATGGGCAGTCAGGGCTCATCTATGCTTGTGGGTGATCGCTGATCGCACCTATGGGTGATGATATTAAAACAGGATAAATTTGGTGAGACAGGAGTACTGCTGTCATGCGTCCGCCATCTGCCCTGGCCAAGCCACACACCCAGTCTATGGATTCTTTTTGTGAGTCGCAGAACTTTGATAATTAAACTGGTATATGGGGTCTGCAGTACCCATATCACTACCATGGAAACCGGGTGCCATTTTAAGTGTGAAGGTTCCACAAATCCTGTTAGAAATTGGGTTTCTGGTTGTCAGTCGGTTTGCACGCTGTACAGGCAGGAACCCTTACTCTAGTCAGAATGAGTAAAGTATACACCTAAGTTTGCCTGTTCTCACCCTCAGGTAGCTTGGCACTCAGCAGTCAGGCTAAACTACAGAGGTGTAAAGCATTTGTTGCACACATACAGTAAAACAGTGAAAACACCACAAAATTACACCACAGAAGTCTAGACAAAATAGCCAATATTTATCTAATCACAACAAGACCAAAACAACAAAAATCCAACATACATACTTCAAAATATCCCTTTAAAAAGGTTCAAAACAGTTCAGTCCATATAAAACTATGGATCTGTCACTTTTTAGCACAAAGTACCTAGGATCCGGCAAAAGCAAAGAAAAAAGCAGGCGCAGGGAAGGTGAGGTGTTGGAAAACAAAGCAAAGCGTTTGTTCCTTACTCGCAGGGAAGGTGATGCATCAATTCTTTGCTCCCAGGGGAGGGGATGCGTCAGTTCCTTTCTGCTACACAGAGGAAGTTATGCGTCGATTCCTTACTGCGAGAGGAGGTGATGCGTCGGCTTCTTACTGTGAGGGGAAGTGATGCTTCATTTCTCCAGACATGCAGCCTCTGTTCCTTACTAAAACCCAGCGTCGATGCAAACTTGGCGCACAGGTATGATGTGTGGAAAATCAGGATGCGCTGCATCGATGCGGTGGTGGCGAAACAGGCACTACGTTGATTCTCTCAGCCGTGAGAAGGCGATGCATCAGATGCAGGACCTGCGTCGAAGCCGGAGAGGGTGTCTCAAACGTTGGAGACACGACACACACAAGGTGATCTTTCAGCCACACGGCAGGTCTTGCGTGGATTCTCCAGCCGCACCGCGTCGATACATGGATTCTTCTCTCACACGGCGGTGCAGAGTCAGGAAAAACATTCGCTGAAGGGCGATGCGGGGATTTTCGGTTCTTGAAGCAGCAAAACAACCTTCCAGGGTCCAGAACTGGACTGTGCACCATTTGTCAGGTGAGAATTCCCAGCAGTGTCGTTCAGAGGAGCTGCGGATTAAGTCTTTGATAGCCCTGAGACTTCCAACAGAAGTCTGATGATAAAAAAGTCTGGGCCACATCCAAAAAATCCCAAAAAGGATCCTTGGACACTGCAAGACCATTTTATTTGTTTCATTTAAACCATTTTGGTGGCTCTGAGAGGGTTCATTACCCCCACTAGGGCCTGGGGTCAGTGTACTCACTCTACCCCCTATGTGGCCTTTGAATCTTTTTTTAGGGGGTGGGGACTGAAAGAAGATCTGAAAGAGGTTCCCTCGTCCAACTAGATGTGTTTTTTTTTTTTAAGTTTGGATTCGCATATATTCTCATATCTGCAAATACTCCATGATTAGGAAGGCCAAGAAGACCAAACGTCATAGCCCTTTCAAGCCCATGGTGCAACTTTGTAAACACTTTAGTTTTAAACACTGCTGAATGAATTCAAACAGAACCAATGGAAGCAGGCTCTCTGAGTAAAGTTCTACTTTCATGCCAAGTCAGGCTGTAGGTAAACGCTATATTTCCTAGGGAAATTAAAATGAAAAAAACACCTCATTTTCACGCTCCTTACCTTTTTTCCTCTGCATGGCTCTACACGAAAGACCTTAGTTGACTATTCCATTCAATTGCCACATTTAGTGCAGATCCGTTCATGTGGCCAAAAGCTACAGGCAAAACATGCCTTATCTTTGGAAAGTGTGGCTGAACCAGAACCACACAGTGGAAAACATGCGGCTGGAAACAAATGAGGCTGTCAAGACAACTAAAGATGTCTGTGTCCCAGCCCTATAAATAGTCCCCTTAAGTGAGCAGCGAAAGGATACAACTCGTTGAATCAGAACTCTCTGAAACTGAAATGTTTGAGGGTGGGATGAAAACAAGAATAAGAAAGAAAGTCATTGACTCAGGAACACAGATCTGAGCTAGACAGCAAAGCCATTCAGTAACACGCAAGGGGCTGGTCCAAACCGGGGAAAGCCAGTGCCATACCAAGAGCCCTTCTTGAAATTCAAGCATTGGTTTCACTTGCTGTCTCTGAGAGAGTCCTCCTCCTCTCTCGGGTATGGTGGAATTAGATGTCAACCAGCTAGATGACTGGATTCTCAAGATGAATAATGAACTTGCACCGGTTTCTGCACGTACAGTTTGTAGAACCAAGCCATCTGCCCCTTGGTTTAAGGAGAATCTTAGAAATGAGAAAAACCATTGAAAAATATAAGAAAGGTAATGGCGAAAAAAATATAATATTAATGATAAAAATATCGATAAGGCCCTGCTAAAAAATATAATGCAGAGGTAAGACTAGCAAAAAAAGCTTACCTTGAGGCAAGGATAGAAGAGTCAGGCAACATACCCAGAGAACTCTTCAGAATAGTTAAAACTTTCACAAGCCCAGAGACCGCTATTTGGGGCCATCAGCCATCAGTTGAATGGTGTGACCAGCTGGCCTCGTATTTTCAGAATAAAATCTTATCCATTCAGGCAAGTCTTTTGTTAAACTCAGATGCAGGAGAGAGCCCACCAGAGGTAGTAAGTAGGAGCAAGATGACCACTGGGAGGACATCTTTCTCCAATTTCCTTCTTATTTCTTTGGAGGGATTGCTGGCTGCTATAATAAGCACTAGGTTGCGGTCAAGAGGAGATCCCATATGATGAAGCATGCCACTTCGGTCGGTAATGGGATTAGGTCCTCTTTATGAGGACTCTTTATAAAGACAGTAGTTCTAGTGTCTTACCACACAGTCTTCCACAGCTTTATTACTTTTTCCTTTTTTCTGGATCCGTGGACTTATATGTTTGTATAGATTGAGTAGGGAGACCTGTCCACGTTGTCCATTAATTTTCCCTCAGACCCTATTACTTACCTGTTTTTGATGCTATAAAAAGCCTCAAATCAGGGGCTCCATCTAACCCTTGTCCACCAACCTTATTGGCACTAGGGACATCAACTATTAACACTATAGCAAACAAAGTGTTTAATACCTCCTTGTCCACAGGAAGTGTTCCTGTGCAATGGAAGCAAGCCAAAATGTTGCCTCTGCATAAAAAAACTTTAGCTGACCGCATTTTAGTACAGAGACGACGTTGATGGAAGTCACTGAGCACATTAGGGTGCCTTAGACAAGGAGGGGGAGGCCGTCCAAATAATGTTAGCTCTATCGTCGGCCTTCAATACAGTCCCTCATTCGCGGCTGATAGCCCGCCTCCAAATGATTGGGATTGGTGAAATGGCCCTGAAATGCCTGGCTTCCTTTATGGAAAAGAAAAGTCAGGAAATGTTGATGTGTGTCGATTTAGATACCATATATACATTTCCCGATTTATGTCCTTATGTAGGCACAATTCGCATTGCCCTTATTTAGGCATAGAAATCCTACCCTTATTTAGGCATTATCCATGCTAACCAAATACAGGCATGGCCACCTACATCCGTTCATCTATGTCACAACGTGTTCTTGGAAAACCAGACTCTTAAGCCTTTAGGACTTCCCCTTGCTTGGATATTGATTTCTCCAAGAACTCATTTATTATGCATGAACATCTATTCCTTAGGGGTTCATTCATGACGTTCTTCTGCCCGACTTTTACGTCAATACTGGCATTCCTAAACACCTTCAAAGTATAAATATACCTTCACTTACCACGGCAAACCACGGTTCGGCTGCCTACTTCCACGACGCGGCTCGCCACGGCAAGTTCGGAAGGAAGTCAAGTCCCTTCCTGATGCACTGATCCTCCTCGCAGAGAATCTAGCTCCAGTGTTTCTGACTCCCCTTGCGGGGTGTTAGAGATCGAGACTCGGAAAGAGATTCCAACCTCACTCATTCTAAGGTATGGAGCGGACTAGAACCTAGAGGGACTTTTGGCAAATCTTAGCAACTATAGCTAAACTAGACTATAGACATACAGCACCTACTTCTTACCTCGTACTACACTTAGGTTAGGTACATTGGGGGTAGAACTAGCTAGAAGCATCAGATGAGTATTAACATTTTAGCCTGTGTTTATTTATGGATGTATTTTTATGAATATCTGTCAAAGCTACAAACCATGTTATTGCAGTATTATTTTATCTTACTGCTAAAGCTGTACATATTTTACTTCGCATTCTGTCTTACGATTGTAGCAGTTCATATCTCTTGCACGAGAAATAGGACTGTTCGATAAAGCCTTTTTTATTGAAACGCCCGTCTATCTATTTCTGTGTAACTCTGCAGAAACGAAGCATGCACGATTGACTGAGTGAAACTGTTATCTATTGTTTCCACTAATCTGAGATGTTCCGATTCTAAGGGAAACAAAGATGTCATGTTTATGCGGTTGTCGGAAACTAATCCCTTCTTGATCATTCGAGAAGTTTTCTCGGGACCGCTGAGTTAGCTGGCACACACAAGTAATTAAGTTTAATGTCCTCGATAGAGACATACTGACCTCAGTCCTATGTCAAAACTGTAGTGTATATTATTCCATTGCGCAGAGCCTATCAAGGATATAGGAACTACACTACATGGCGCCCAACGGTTTGGTAAGGCACTAATTTAACGCTAGATACTGAAGTAACTCAGTCGTGCTTTTCTCAGAGACTCCTACTCATAATACTCCATAAGACGTCTGGAGTGGGTAGGGATAATATCTGTCATAGCTGAGTAGGACAAAAATCCTATGTATTAGCTGTTTGGTTTGTTCAACGTTGAAGGATATAGTGTTCCAAAATATTGTGCACCTTATCTTTGTTCCCTTGAAACTTGCTCTGCAATTTTCATTAAACAAATGTCCATAAACGGAGATAATAACACCGGAACCGGTGGAGCTGTACCCGACGATATCGCAGCAGCTTTTGATTATACAGGTTTTAATGAAACCGATGAATATGCGAAAATCATCGCTCCAAATTTAAGGAGAGTCATTACTCTAAAAAACGTATAAAACATGGCCTAACACCAAGCGGTGGTAGAGCAGTTTTTGTGACAGAGGCACATGAATCTCACCAGACAATGGTATTCTATTCATGGATAGTATTCCCAGAATCAAATCCAGTAACTAAAACGTTTCACTTCTACAAAGATGATGAACCACCTGAGGAATATATTCCTTTTGAGGAAATTGAAATTCCACTCACATACCAGGAGCATGATCTCTGGTTTAAAGGCGCCCTAAAACATTACAATCACATTACCAGGCTCGGTCCACTAGGTAGACCAGGAGCAACATGGCTGATTTTAGCCGGCTACACACCTCATCCGGACATTGAAGAAATGTCAGACGTAGAATTACTTGCTCAACTCAAGGAGTTAATCAAAATATATAGACAATTGGTTCAATATGTCATGCGGACTTTCACAGTCCAACCAACAATAGCTATTCCAAGACAAACCTCTCACCGGGGGAATGCGCTAAAAATCACACCACAGGCTTTATATGCAGTCATGGGTAAAATGTCCACAAAACGTGAACAAATTCCGTTAAATAAATTACTCAAATCGAAGCGGTATTTCCTAATACCAGCCCTTATGAGAAACATAGAATTCTAACAATCTGTTTACCAATGGGGATCACACCACATCTGGAAGACTGCACCACTTGGGGCACAGTCTTTACTGCTATCTAGACTAAAACACATGGTGTTCCATCTATGGCGGTAATACCTGATGTCCTGAAACAAATTCAAAACGAATACGGGGCAGAGCCTGCTCTGAATTTAGGTATGAAGTTACTGAAAAATTTCGACCAGTATATTATCTAATATTAAAGGAGAAGCAGCATCAGTGGCAATTTGCCAGAAATTAAGGGAATTTGATGTAACAGAACAACCACAAGAACTAGCCAGAATAATAGAAAAATCCTATGAAGAATTAGGACAAGGCAGTTTGGGAGGGAAACCAGTTAAACCACAACTGTCTGAAAGTCCTGAAAAGGCCTTTACTAAAAAACAATCCTACCTCTTCTAAAAAGAAGTGAGAAAATAAAAAACAACATTCAAAAGAGAAAGATTCTCAATCCCGAGGTAGGTCTCCTCAAAAGGAGCCCTCTAAAAGGAGGTATCACCTCAGGAATAGGGATAATTTAAGAAAACCTGACAGGTATCAAGATACTGATACACGTTCCTCTCGTACCTTTAAGATACCGTCACAGACATAAGAAAGAAGAGGACGGTCAGATCAAAAAGAAGAACGAGTGAAGTCCAAAGACGATCAACATGTTCAGAAAAACAACCAAAACCTCAATTCTCGAAGAAGAAAGTAGCAGGTCTAAAAATCAGACATGCCGAGGATTCTGAGAACACAACTCAAGAACGGCGAATGGGCTCAGACAATGTTGGACAGTGCAGCAGAAGTATCAGTAGCTCGCCAAAACCTGAAGGGACTTCTGGAGACAGTGGACATGAATACAGACATTTGAGTTGAAACTGCAGACACCAGGGTTAGTTCTCCACAAAGGTTATATGAAATAACACTCCTGATGAGGGAGACCTACCAAGAAAGGTGAAAGCACTCTTTTGGGAGCGACTTTCAGAGGGTTATGATATACTTCTAGCAGAACGGGACTGCCCACCAGAATTTGTCAGAGAGTGCCCACATGGCGAAGACATCATTATGCCAGCCTTCTCTAACCATGTTCCAGTACATTTAAAATATACTTATGCCAGGAAATGGGCAGTGGCCCAAGCCCCAGCATTATACAAAAATCATGTAGAATGAGATGAGGACTCACCTCACCATAAAATCCAGTTTAAAAATCAACCAACTGCACAAAGGCAGTATCCAATTAAGCAAGAAGCTAAAAATAGGTCAGGGAGATCTTAGATCAACTTGAATACCAAGGGGTGATTGAAACATGCACCTCATCAATGAACAATCCTTTGTTTCCTGTTTCCAAACCAGACAATACATATCGTCTAGTTTTGGATTACAGACACCTAAACTCTTGTTGTAAAACATTTGCAGTGCAAAATGCACATAGTACAGCATTAATGAATAACATTGTGTGTAAAAAATATAAAACCACATCAGATATTTCTAATGGTTTCTTTTGTCAAAACATAGCACCTGAAAGTAGGTATTTGACAGCTTTCTCAAAAATGGGGACCCAGCATCAATTCTGTCGTCTCCCTCAGGGATTCAAGAGTAGTCCAGGGTAAATCTCAGCAAGAGTAACAGAGTTACTACAAATTTATGATGACAAGGCATTGTCATATGTCGATGATATCTATCTGACAGACTATGACCTTAACCAGCCTTTGAACAGGGTGAATACCATTATATTGAGCTTCACCTCTGAAGGTTATAAATTCAGTTTAAAAAAAATCAAGAATCTCAACGTCCTTTTTCTAGGATATGAACTATCAAGTGAAGGCAAAAGCCTGACAGCCAACTTTTTAGAAAAGTGTGCGCTGCTCCAACCTCCAAAAACAGTGAAAAACTTAATTCTAGGTTTCCTAAATTTTGGAAGAACATGCATTCTAGACTACGCAGAAAGGGTTAAACCTCTCTATGAATTAATCAAACCTGATTTTAAAATCACACATTGGACACAGGAACACACAGATATCCTGGGATCACTTCAAGCTGACATGTTAGCAACAAAACACTTACAAACACACGTAAACGTACGCAACTTAGTGATCCGAATCATTCCGGGTCAATGCGGATTCACCTACTTAACTGTTAACGAAGGTGAAAAAGTACCAATTGCATACAAATCACATTTGTATACGCAAGCAGGAATGAAATTTACATCGACAGAAAAAATTCTGACAGCAGTTCAAACCGCTGTAGCAAAAGAAAGAGCCCTAGCACAGGGGAAACGCATTATGGTCGTAACCCCTGTACCAACCTTAGAAGCAGTTACAAAAGCGAGTATTCTGAATGAAAAAGCTTTACATCCAAGATGGATACAGTGGTTTAATTCTCTTGCTGTAACTGATGTTGAATATGTTTTTGATCCTTATTTAAAAAACACAAGCATTCCTGAAATACGAACACGAAATTCCTATGCCTACTGAAATTCTCCCTCTTGACCAGTACGAATTTATAATTTATACTGACGGATCTGCACAACCCGCTATGGGGGTAAGAAAGCT
Organism: Triturus cristatus; assembly: GCF_964204655.1. Taxonomy (NCBI): domain Eukaryota; kingdom Metazoa; phylum Chordata; class Amphibia; order Caudata; family Salamandridae; genus Triturus; species Triturus cristatus. The sequence goes on from NC_140589.1 coordinate 49,554,553, forward strand.
TATAGTGCAGCATGCGCGATCGTTAAATGTCGTATGTTCGATGGCAAATTTAGACCAATGGTCATGCTACAGATCAGGGTATCAGAAATATGCCCACTACCACAGATAGAGTAATTTCACAGTTACACGCACATACATTCATCATACGCTAGGGCCCATTTCACTAACATACGCTCCAATACTCTACCAGCAGCAAACCTGTGGGAAGAAAACTCCCAAAGCACCCTGCATCTGTATCTAGGCGATAGGACCAGTTTAGTGGTTGCCTAACATAATATAAACAATCTATAAACAATAATCAAACAGAATTCAATAAATGACAAGTAAAGAAACAACCAACACCATATTTAAAAGTTATATTGCTTTATCTAAAATTAGTCAGAGTAAATCAGAATAAATCATTTCTCATAGTTACCTATTCTAACTAGTGTCAGAACGGGTCAGGACCAGTCTCTCAAAAGTTTTTCAGGATAAGGTCCTCAGCATCAGTCCTCAGCAACGCAAGTTCACGCAGCAAGGCGACGAAAGAAAGTGTGGGGAGAGCCCTCCCTAAGCTAACATTTTATAATGCAAAATACAATGAAAACCCACATGAATTCAACAAGTAAAATTGTAGCACTGAGCGGGACGAGAAGGAAGGGATGTAACTTTGCAACATCTTTAAATCTCCGCTCAGGAAAAGTCATAATACGCAAACTTCGGAACAGGAACCAAAGATTTGAAACTATTAAAGTTCATTTCCCTCGGCAAACCGGCTTTAACACAGAGTTCTTTCTGAGGCTCTTTGTTTACCAAGGACAAATCATTTCTTTTGGAGATCCTCCAAACTTGCTGATGTCCTCCCGGAAATTTCCATATAAGGACTACGGTCAGTTGTCTGTAACCGAATTCCAGCAGGGGTCTCCCTTGTCACATCACAGATTTCGCCTGTACCAGAGCTCAGCCAGGCTTCAAATTATTCTCAGTTATTTTCATGAAGGCCTCCATAGGCCACAATAGACCATCTTTAATTAAAGAGACAAAATAAAGATTACTACATCATAATGATTAAACAGTGTTAACCCCACTAACACCCTTATGTGTATGCATTTATCTAGCTTTGCGACATATAAAGCATTAATTCAGACAGCATTTTGTGCTCAAAATAAATAGCACACAGCAACATTTAAACATGAAAACTTGCACGTTATTGTGAATACATAAACAGCACACGCATGCTAACCCTCGTGTAACCTTCTCTTGTGTTAGGACAAACAGGTTGATTAGTGAAACACACTTGCACAAGACTAATAATTAGTTGTTAATTATTAATAATTAATAAAACGCATAGACATGCCAGAGCTTCAAAAGCCCCAGAATTTTCTAACAGAAAACTCTGCTCCAGCAATCCCCCCTTTGGTGATTTTATCACCAAATAAATCCAAAAAAAAAAAAAATTTGTGAAAATTTAGTCCCATTTTAGGAGAAATCAGAAATGTCTTTTCCCCTTACACAACATTAAACACCAGTCACTCTTTCATCATCTCTCTTAGTCTCTAAATAAACACTCTCCCTCAATTCTTCTAATTCAATCTCTTCTGGTTCTCTTTTCGAATTTTTCGAATTCTTATTTTCCTTATCATTTTTCAATTTCTCTTTCCCTCTCCTGTTTTTACAACACACACACACTAATCTCAGTATCAGCAAAGCAACAATTATACAAGACAAAGGAAACAATATTCTACCTATAATAGTACTACCTATTTTTGCAATAAAATCCTTAACAGCTATCATCTTATTAGCTAGTTTAGTCCATAAACTCCCAGTTTCAAGTGGTACTAAATCTTCATGCAAATCAGTAATATTTTTGATATAGACCTTCAGGTCTTTACTTTCATCAGGAATGTAAGTGCAACAATGTTGAACTTTCAAAATTCCACAAACTCCACCCTCCTTAGCCAAAAGAATATCAAGGGCAAGTCGATTTTGCATAGACATGGCACGTACGGCACTTAACTCCGTATTTACCAAAAGAAATCCTCCTGCGGTATTTGTCGATAAACGATCAACCACTGTGGACAATTTCCGAATTCCATAAGCATTTAAAGAAATTCCCACTGCTGGAATCAAAACCCCAAAAATATCACCCACAATTTCAGACCAAGTTTCTCTCTTAAAACGTTTTAATAGGTTAATATCGTCTACATCATTTATTTTATCTGTATGAAAAATTTTAGGAAAAACCAAACCCACATAACATGTGCCATACCAATGATCAGGCAACTTGTAATAAGCCTTGTTCCCACACACATAGTATACTCCTGGAAAAATAGTATCTTCTCCACCTCTGAAACCCCAACCAGTCGCAACGAAGTATGTATCATGGCACTCACTAGTCCCCACAAAATACGTATCATATTGGGATCTCCATCTGGTAATGCATAGTTTACCCTTCTGCGGTGCATCTAGAGCCAAAGTTGGACTAGCCCCATTTCTCAACTCTTTTCCCATTTCAATGTCCCAAATTGTCTCACTCACTTCATATTTCCCTGCTTTCTCATGCATGTTCACTCTCCTTTCCTCTACCATATCCAGGAAAGCTTTCTCCTCTTCTTTCAAACTGCAAGTTAAATTATTCTTAAAAATGTAATCTAATGTTAGTCCTTTTTCTTCAATAAAAATTTCACCAAAAGTGTTAGCTTCTTTAGCTGGAGTCAGCTCTTTGTTCATTGGCAAATGCCCAAAAATACTATCCCTGTTAGACATGTTATAATCTATTTTCCCTAACAAATAGAAAACACTACTTAAAATACTACAAGAAATACCATATGTAGCTGGTAAATGATGATAAGTAACACCTTCTGAAACAGATGCAGGTAATTGCATGCAGACATAGCAATCCCTTACTTCCATTGTCTTCACATATTCATATAACAGTTTAGAAAAAACATTACTAGAAAAATTGTTAATTGACCTATCTTTGTGTATGTAACTATTTCTAATTGGAACTACTTTTTGTGAATTCTTCTCTATATTAGTCATATTTTCTGTATACATCCCAAATTCAACCTTAAAAGTAACTAATAAAACTAAAACACCCCATAGAAGCATTAATATTCCAGTACAACAGCAGCACATCTTGCACCACCTTTTAAAGAAGGCACATTTATTTTGATTACTCTCTATGTTAGCCATTCTACTTTAACTTCAACTACTCCACTACTGTAATTAGAACTTTTCAAATCTCCAACGTTTGTTCCAAACTCTTCAGCTTCTTCAAAGATCCTTCTGTTCACTCAGTCCAAGTGAATCCTTCTTTTTACTCAGTTTGGATACTCATCATTTTTCACTCCAATTTCTTCAACATCAAATTGTATCAGATCTCCAACACTCGAATCCTCAGTATCTGACTCTTCTCCAATGTCAGTCAAGAATACTTTCAGGATTTCACCAGTATCTTCCTCAACCACTTCTCTCAAGACCACTTCCGGATTATCCTGAGTCACTGTTTCTTCTTTTCCTTCTTCAGACAGTGTCACATAAGACCATTCCGGTGATCTGTACTTTTGGTTGGGTCTTTTAACTCTTTTTATTTCTACTGGTTCTTTTGTTCTCTTTGATTCTTCTTCTTCAGCCTTTGAAGTTTGACTGGATACCTCATTCACTTGTTCAGCTCCCGATGTATTTGCTCTTATTATCCTGTATCTCAGTCTTTTCACTCTGTTGTTAGGCCAACGATCTCCTTTCACATCCTTTTTCAGTTTTTCTTTAACACTCCTTTCTCCAATCGAAGTTCTCTTTCTCAGAACTCGACCTTCTGTTTGTTCATTCTCATCATCCGATTCTGTTTCAATTGCCTTTTGCTTTCGTTTCTTAGCAGTTTTCTTTTCTTTCACAGATTCCTTCACCACTATTTGAGACTTCCCTACTTCTGTCCCTCCTCGGGTCTCCGACACGCAATCTTCTTGCTGTCTATTTGTCCCTTTACCTAGCTCCTCATCAATGTTCCCTACACCTCCTCGGTGGTCTTCCGCAATCTGTCCCTCTCTATCTTCTTCTGACCCTGTTTCTTCAAGAATAATCTCAAGTGGCTCTTCAATCTCCTCCTCTTCTGATTCAGGAGTAGTCTCAATGTGTTTTCTCTTTTCTTTTCTTTTTCCTCCACTGCTATTCGAAACTTCAGGCTCTTTCACAGAATCAGAATCTGATCTTCCTTCTGATACTCGCAGTGAATCTCTTGAAGCTTTCTCTGCTTCTTTTCTCACTGATTCTGTATCTTCAGGATCTTCACCATCACTGGAATCTGACTCTTCATAATACTCTTCACCAGTTCCCTCTCTCGGACTTGGAATTCTCAGAGTATGACTTGCATGTACCCAGTGTCTTACTCCAGCACACTTTACTCTAGTCGTTGTAGTCAGAATAACTTGTCTTGGCCTTCCCCACCTTGGAATCAAGCAATTTCTTCTCCTGTGCACCTTAATCCTTACCCAGTCACCTGGACTCAGATCATGGGCTTGCTTCTTCTCAAGTGTGGTAGCTTCTTCTCCAACCTGGTGAAACACAGAATGAACTGCGTCAGCCAGGCCTTTACAGTAATCCAAAATCATGTCATCAGTTATTGTCATCAACTTATTCACAGGCACAAATGCGTGGCGCATTGCACGTCCCATAATGATTTCATGCGGACTCAATCCTGTAGTTCTGTCTGGAGTAGATCTCATAGTCATCAAGACTAGAGGCAGAACATCTGGCCATTTCATGCCAGTGGCTAAGCACATTTTTCCAATTCTGTTTTTGATTGTACCATTAATCTGCTCAACCACACCAGAAGCCTCTGGTCGGTATGCACAATGTAGCTTCTGCTGTATTTTTAATGCTTCACAAATTAAACCAATGAGTTCATTTTGAAAGTGTCTACCTCTATCAGATTCAACTGTAACTGGAAACCCAAACCTAGGAATCAACTCCCTCAACAGTAATTTTGCCACTGTTAATCCATCATTTCTTCTGGTCGGGTAAGCTTCCACCCACCTTGAAAACAAACAGACTACCACTAGGACATACCTCAGTCTATTCACCTGGGGCATTTCAATGAAATCAATTTGCATCCTTGTGAAAGGACCTCCTTCTCTGCCAATTGTCCCTAAACTCACCACTGTCTTTTTCCCAGTGTTAAACTGCTGACAAATTAAACACCTTTGACAGATGCTTTCCGCAATTGTCCTAAACTTTGCATTGTACCAGGTCTGTTTAAAGGACCTAATCATCGCGTCTCTTCCCAGATGTCCCTGGCCATGATACATCCTTGCCATTGACGACAAAATTGAGTTTGGCATCACTGGTCTGCCATCTCTGTAGACCCAAACATGGTCTGTTTCTCTTGGAGCACATCCTGCCTTAACCCAATCTCGTTTCTCTTCTTCTCCTGCCTCATCTTGTAACTGTTTCACTTCATCCCACGTTTCTAGGACATTAGTAAACATCACAGAAGGGAAAGACATTTCCTTTTTTTCTCTTTCCCTATTAATTGATTGGTTTAGTTTCGCACAATACTGTGCCACATCTTTAGCATATCTATTGCCAACAGTGATAAAATCCTCTCCTGAAACATGTGCTGCACATTTTACAACTGCTAACTCTTTAGGCAGCTGTATCGCCTCAAGCAATTTTCCAATCAGCTCAGCATTCTTTATCGGAGTTCCACCCGATGTCAAGAAACCTCTTTGTAGCCACAGTTGGCCAAAATCATGCACCACTCCAAACCCATACTGACTATCAGTCAACACAGTTGTTCTCAAATCTTTCCCAATCTCACAAGCTCTTGTCAATGCCACTAATTCAGCAACTTGCGCAGATTTTACTCCTTTCAATGGTGATGCTTCCATAACCTCTGAAACTTTGCACACTGCATATGCTGCACAAAGCACACCATTATCATTTCTCAAGCATGATCCATCCACAAACAACACATGATCATTCTCAGGCAAGGGAACATCCTTGATATCTGGTCTTGGTTTCGTACAGTACTCAAGCACATCCAAACAATCATGATCATTTTCCATCTTTATACCCACATTCTCAATATCCGGCAAAAGTGTCGCTGGATTCACATTCGTACATCTTTCAAGAGTCACATTTGATGCTCCCAAAATCACTTTCTCATACTTAGTCAACCGACTATTTGACATATGCTGAGTTCTGCTTCTTGTCAAAAGAATCGCCACATTGTGAGGTACGAATACCCTTACAGGATACCCCATTATGATTCCCTCACTCTGTTCCAGGCTTCTGCATGTTGCAGCCACAGATTTTAGACAACCTGGTAAACCCACATCTACGGGGTCAAGTGTCGATGAGAAGTACGCAATAGGCCTTCTCAATTGTCCATGTTTCTGGATTAACACTGAAAGTGCACATCCATTTCTCTCACTGCAGTACAGTTCAAACTCTTTTTCATAGTCTGGCATACCCAGAGCTGGAGCTTCACACATTTTTGTTTTGAGCTCTTCAAATGCTGCCAATTGTTCTGCATCTAGATCCAATGGATCTGTCATGTCACTTTTTGTCAATTTAATCAATGGCTTTGCTATCAGGGAAAAATTAATTATCCACTGACGACAATATCCCACCATACCCAGGAACATTCTCACTTCTCTCTGGGTTTTTGGAGCTTTCATTTCTCTGATTATTTTGATCCTATCAGTAGTCACTTTTCTCAGACCCTTCTCAATATTATGTCCAAGATAATGCACCTCTTTCTTGCAAAACTGTAATTTGGCTGGGGATACCTTTAACCCTCCATCTGCCAGATGATTCAGTAAAGCTATGGTATCCACTTCACAAGCTTCACGTGTCTTTGATGCCACAAGTAGGTCATCAATGTATTGCACTAGCACTGAGCTTTCAGGCATGATCAGACTTTCCAACGATCTTTTCAATAACTGATTGAATATCGAAGGACTCTCCGTATACCCCTGTGGGATACGACACCATGCTAAAATGCGCTGGCCAAACCTAAATGCAAAAATTGGCTGGCTGTCATGATGCAATGGAATTGAAAAGAATGCATGACACAAATCAATCACTGTATACCACTCAGCATCATGTGGAATTTGATACAGAATCACCGATGGATTCGGCACGATGGGACAACATGCCACCACAATCTGATTAACCTTTCTCAGGTCCTGCACGATCCTGAACTTGCCATTAGGCTTTTTCAGCCCCATTATCGGCGAATTACACGGGCTACTCAATAGTTCTCTCAGGACTCCTTGCTGAATCATTTTCTCAATTATAGGAGTTATCCCTTCAATTATCTCTGGTGTCATTTTGTACTGAGGAATGTTAGGATATGCAATTCCCTCTTTCACTGCAATTTTCACTGGATCTACATTATTCATCAATCCCACATCCTCTCCTGTAAAATCCCAAACTGCTCTTTTCACTGTGTCTCTCAGCACTTGAGGCAGATCCTCCGGATTGAACACTGGAAATGTACCAATTAATTCACTTTCTCTATTTTCTAGAGTCATGCGGTAGAAAACATCATCATCTGGTGTCTCAAAAGCTATTCCATCTGGTGTACAGAAAATTGTGCAGTTCATCTTGCATAATAAGTCCCTACCTAACAGGTTCACTGGGCTTGTGTCACAGACAATAAATCTGTGCATGTCTGAAAATTTCCCTATCTGTACTTTCACTGGTTCAGTAAGACGTGTTCTGATTTGTGTATTGGCTACACCAACTACTTGGATTGCTTCATCCGAGAGAGGAAGATTTCTAACATCTGTTGACCTGACAGTTGATCTTGTCGCACCTGTGTCTACTAAAAAAGTAACACCCTCTTCATTAATTTTCCCATCCACAAATGGTCCTGCCTGGTCTATTTCTAGAGTTGCACCAAGTATGCACTCTTCTTCCTCTCCTCGGCACCGTCAATAATCACCTTCAGACTCACTCCCTTCACTCTTTAACAAGTACTGTTGTACCTTGTTAGTACGTCTTGGTTTGTTTACCTGCTCATCATTGAAGAATCCCGAATCCTGACTGTACTTTTGTACCCCTCTATTCTGCGGTAAAGGTGGTTTTGGCTCTTGACTCTGCTGCTGTCTCACAACTTTCTGCTGTTGTTGCTGTTGCTGCTGGTTATTTCCTTCATTCTGCACCTGTTGATTTAAGGATTTACCCTCATTTAATGGTGGATTAGGACATTCCGACCTCCAATGTCCCAGTTGGCCACAGTTGTGAAACGGGAACTTTTTCTTTGCTTCCTCAAGACTTCCTCTTCCTTTACCTGCAAATCTTGGTCTATTTCCTGTATTATTTCCTGGATTATTTGCCTGTTCCACCAACTGTGCTTCCTGTCTTTCTGCAACTTTCACCTGTGCCCACATTGCTTTTTCCTTCAGCTTTCTTTGTTTTGCTTCAATTTCATCACTGAAATATTTTGCATGTCTCAGAATCTCATCTACTTTCTTACTCTGCCAATCCACTGTGTGTTCACGAATTCTCTCACTAATTTCAGGTCTTAGACCATATACAAATCTGTATACAAAATGACTCAAATCTTTGTCACCCAGATGTTCATCTCCACTGAATTGTTTAAAAGCCAGTATCAGCCTTTTGTAAAAAGCATGAACTGATTCCTTTGCTTCCTGTTGTGTTCGATCTATTTTAACCCAGTCTGTCTCTTTTGGAGGAACTTTACTCTTCAGGTATACCATCACCTGATCGTACTTCCTCATCACTTCTGGATCTGGTGCCCCTGTTCTTGGATCTCTTGGATATTCCTCACTAGGCCAACTCACAACTATTTTACACTCTGTCCACAAGTCTGCTGGAACAATTATATCAAACAGACTATTCAGGTCAACCCACAGCACTTTTGACAATTTCACAAACCTGTCCACCTGCCTATACCACTCGACGGGCTTTTCTCTCAATCGAGGGAAATCATTCGTAAATGATAAAATATCCTGTCTGGTCCATGGAACATGTACATATCCTCCTCCAGGTATTTCTCTCATGGGAAACTGCTCTACTGGTTTCTCTTTTTCTCTCACTGGAAATGCTGAGAAAGTTGTTCTATCTTCACATTCATCCCTTTTCTTATACCACCTATCCTTCCACTTTTCCACATCACCCCATCTACGCAATAATGCCACCATTTCTTTAATTTGTCCTGTTCTACCAGAATTATTCAAATTCTCTATGTCCTTCTCTGTGAAATCCATCCTGTACGTTTTCTGTAAAGCCTTTACTTTATCAATGTCAACTCCTTGCTCATTTGCTATCGCTCTCAGTCTATCATGTGTATTTCTTGCCCTCCATGTTATGCTCTTGCACATGAACAATAATTCACCATCATGATGACTTTTCAGGATTTCTGTCGGAACTGTTCCTGTCACAAGCTCTTCTAATTCTATACGTAATTTAACCACATCAACAACTTGTGAATCTTTATCCTTTTTCTGAAGAACCTTCATCCAGTCATTTAGGTCATCAACTGTTATTTCCGCAGTTTTTCTCGCTGAAACTATTTTTTTCTGCGGTTCTAAAATTGGCATCCCTAAACTACTAGAATCACTAATATCCATGAATTCATTACCTGTGTCATGTCTTGTTTGTCTCAGGTCATTTCTCCCTGTTCTTTTACCTGAATCTCCTGAAGGACCAGCTGAATTATTTGCAACATATGGAACTACCAGCCCATTTTCACCTGCTCTCTGTCCGTCAAGTATAGGAATTACCGGACCTATAGTAACAGGCACTGTAACAGCTTCCATATTCATCGTTAACTCTCTAATTTTCTCAGTCAGTTCTGTTGTCGTCTTTGCTAATTGTCTGGCATTTCTGGCATTTTCCTCTCTGAAAGAACTATTATTTCTTGATTCAGGTGTCATTTTTTCTTTCTCAACTGTATCTCTTATCGGAGAAACAACTGGTGTACTCTCTTCCGATTCTGATCTATACGGAGGTGGTCTCTTGTACATCATATCATTCAAGACCTCATCCTCATACTCTCCATATCTTCTCCTATCTGTCTCAGAAACCCTTTCTTCTGAAGGAGCCGAAGCTTCAACTGTTCTCATAGGATATAATCCATCTGACATGGTAGCATCTCGCCATCTTTTCATTCGATCCTGATGTGTCTCACGATCATGTCTCCTCCCAAACATATACCTGTAGTACCCTCCAGACCTTTGCTTTTCTCGGTCATGAACTTCCTCTTCCCATTCCACTAAAGCCTCGAACTGTGTAGGTCTCGGCTTCGGATCTAAGCATAACATCTTTTCCCGTAAATTTCTCAACACGGCCATATTAAATGAACCATGTTCTGGGAATGCTAAAACACCATCTTCTTTAGTATACCTGACCCAATTCTGCAACCATATACAGGTATGTAATCCATATTTCGCAACCATGAAGGATGCAGGTGTCTTCGCTGGAGGTAGCAACTCACCCTCTCTTGTCTTAACCTCTTTATCCTTGCTAAACCACTTCTTAACCTTTCCAAAGAAGGTTTTCTTCTTTTTCTCTTCTTGGTAATACATTTTAACGCTTACCAAACTCTCTACTCTTTCCGTATGGAGCGTCTACGTCACTAAACAGTTCTTCCAATCCCTGCGCGACTCACACTAACGCACCAATCTTAGCGCGAACCCTATTCTGAGTTACTATCCAATCAGTGCGCGAACCTTCTGACGTCAGCAGCCGCTGCAGTCTCTGTCTCCTGTCTCTGTCACTCGTCTACCCCTCCTTTACAAAAACTCTCAGTAGACTTCGTGTGTCAAAATTTCTACAAAATCTATTAGTTACAACATAAAAACATCTCCATTGTCTGCTTCGCTAACCACAGAATAGTAAAAGAGAGTCTATTTTTCAAGAGTCAACAAACTTACATACATCTCATAACTGTTTCCTCTAGGACGTATCCAAAGAGTCTTACAATCAATAAATGTATATACATTCACGCACATTCATACAAGAAAAATATAGTACATACACACAAAATCCTGCTTCTTGAGAACAGCGCACAATCTGCCTCTGTACAGAATTATAACTCACAACAACTAAGCAGCTTACCTCCGCCCAGTTCTGCAAACAAGCTCAGAGAATACCTATTACTCCTCCCGCAATAAGCTTTAACGGCAATCCTTACGGATCCCTGGGACTTAAGACCAGAGTTTCACAGATAACCTTCACTACGATACACACTCCTTATATACTAGAAACGTCTAATAGTAACATACAACAATGTCACTGATTCCGAACCCAGACAATGTGAACGCGCAACTTCTATTGTCACACGTAATTCCTTACAATCCCGCTTTTCCCGAGAGCAGCATATACACCTTCCTCTGCCCTACTACGGAACTGCTTCCAGCTTCCAAGTTCCAGAAGCACTACATATAACTCAACATTACGACTCCAACATATAGTATTAGTACATATACCAGAAACATCAAAATAAATCAAAAATCAATAAGCTAATTTACAAGCAATCTTATCTTATCAGATCAAGACAACCATCTAAACCATCCTCTGCTACCAGAGAAATTGCTACAGATCAGGGTATCAGAAATATGCCCACTACCACAGATAGAGTAATTTCACAGTTACACGCACATACATTCATCATACGCTAGGGCCCATTTCACTAACATACGCTCCAATACTCTACCAGCAGCAAACCTGTGGGAAGAAAACTCCCAAAGCACCCTGCATCTGTATCTAGGCGATAGGACCAGTTTAGTGGTTGCCTAACATAATATAAACAATCTATAAACAATAATCAAACAGAATTCAATAAATGACAAGTAAAGAAACAACCAACACCATATTTAAAAGTTATATTGCTTTATCTAAAATTAGTCAGAGTAAATCAGAATAAATCATTTCTCATAGTTACCTATTCTAACTAGTGTCAGAACGGGTCAGGACCAGTCTCTCAAAAGTTTTTCAGGATAAGGTCCTCAGCATCAGTCCTCAGCAACGCAAGTTCACGCAGCAAGGCGACGAAAGAAAGTGTGGGGAGAGCCCTCCCTAAGCTAACATTTTATAATGCAAAATACAATGAAAACCCACATGAATTCAACAAGTAAAATTGTAGCACTGAGCGGGACGAGAAGGAAGGGATGTAACTTTGCAACATCTTGAAATCTCCGCTCAGGAAAAGTCATAATACGCAAACTTCGGAACAGGAACCAAAGATTTGAAACTATTAAAGTTCATTTCCCTCGGCAAACCGGCTTTAACACAGAGTTCTTTCTGAGGCTCTTTGTTTACCAAGGACAAATCATTTCTTTTGGAGATCCTCCAAACTTGCTGATGTCCTCCCGGAAATTTCCATATAAGGACTACGGTCAGTTGTCTGTAACCGAATTCCAGCAGGGGTCTCCCTTGTCACATCACAGATTTCGCCTGTACCAGAGCTCAGCCAGGCTTCAAATTATTCTCAGTTATTTTCATGAAGGCCTCCATAGGCCACAATAGACCATCTTTAATTAAAGAGACAAAATAAAGATTACTACATCATAATGATTAAACAGTGTTAACCCCACTAACACCCTTATGTGTATGCATTTATCTAGCTTTGCGACATATAAAGCATTAATTCAGACAGCATTTTGTGCTCAAAATAAATAGCACACAGCAACATTTAAACATGAAAACTTGCACGTTATTGTGAATACATAAACAGCACACGCATGCTAACCCTCGTGTAACCTTCTCTTGTGTTAGGACAAACAGGTTGATTAGTGAAACACACTTGCACAAGACTAATAATTAGTTGTTAATTATTAATAATTAATAAAACGCATAGACATGCCAGAGCTTCAAAAGCCCCAGAATTTTCTAACAGAAAACTCTGCTCCAGCAGTCACAAAAACGCAATCTCTAGGAGATTGTACAGCTCAGCAAGCTGAACTACAAGCATTTAAAATGGCACTTGAAAATACGGATCGCGAATTTCCCACACTCATAGTGTGCGATTCTTTTTATTGTGTTCAATCATACAATGAACATTTACAGAATTGGCTTCAAAATGGTTTCAAAGATGCAAAAGGTGGCACAATCAAGCATAAAACACTGTGGGAACAAGTAGTTCAGTTGAGAAACGGACTACAAAACACTCACGTGATACACACGCTGAGTCATCAACATGATGGCGTTCACGTTGAAGGGAATTCATTGGCTGATAAAGCCGCGAAAGGGGCTGTGCAAACGGCTTCCGTAGCTACAACCACTCGTTCCAAAACGAAAATAGACAGTGAAATAATACTGGCTGTCAATGCTTCAAGCAAAGGCAGCGGTGCAGCGTTACCTAAAAGGTTTCCACTCAAATACTCATATATAATTGATGCGAACAGCGTACCGTTTGCTCAAATCTCTGGAGTGGGGGGATAGGGTAATACCAAACATGGAACGAAGAGCAGCTTTGATTTACGAAGCACATCTGGGAGAGGGTCTGACACGTCAGGGGTTCTCTAAAACAATTTTAAAACTAAAAGAGATGTACTGGTGGCCAGGAATGAATACACTGATTCACACTTTTATCAATGAATGCATAGACTGCAATAGAGATCGCAGTACAGAACGCCATCAGGCACCTGCATACAACGTAGCCAGCCCAGTACAGACACCATTGTTAGACAGCATTAGACTATCTACATGTAACCATCCCTGTGGACGAATGCAGTCCCACAAACACTAAATCAAGGTTCCTTTGGATGTGGCCTCAGCGCTCGGCTGATGCTCGAACTGTTATAAAAGATTTGCGAGTCTTTATCAGCACATACGCAATAGGCACACTACATTCTGACCAGGGTCCTGCGTTTAGCTCTCGAGCTTACAAAGAAGCCATGGCCAGTTTGAGCGTAGCATTGCGGTATTCTTCTCCATTCCACCCTGAGGGAAATTCTGTTGTGGAAAGAAAAAACCGGGACATAAAGCAGTCTATAACAGCTAGGATATTAGGTTCGGGGGGTGGGTGGGTCAAACATATTTATGGGGTCCAACGCTCATTAAACAATTTGCCAAGAAGTTCTCTAGGGGGTGTCACACCATATGAAGTACTATTTGGAACGAGAATGTTGATTCCGGTACTTGACATGAAAGGCACAGTGCCTGAAAATAAAAAGTTTGATATCAATGATCGTTTGGCTGTTTTACAGGACTTAAATGAACTAAGATCGAAACAAAGAAATGTGTTCCTGAAGCCAACCACCACTGGGGAAAAACCAACCATCCCAGCAAGGCCTGTCTAGATCCCAAAGCTTGGTGATCTAGTCAGAGAAAAGATCGCGGATAAGAAGGAATTTGGGCCTTCTTACAGACAACCAGTACCTGTTCTAGCCATCCATGGATCGAGAACAGTACTACTGCTGCCCCTTGCTGGTCAAAAGGGGAAAAGATTTGTGTCCATCGACCTGATCAAACCACACTATGTGGCCGATACTAAGCAGTAAGCCAAGTGGACTCCAACAATGTAGCAGGCGCACTCCGCTAGCTACAATCCAAGAGGTTCAAACTGAGAGACTCATCACCTTGGAAGATTCTACAGTGAGAAATAAAGGACTAAGCAACAAAGCTATAGAACTCGTCCCTCTTGAGACCCAAATAACAGTTTGTCCTGATACACATGTCTACAACGAAGTAACAAGTGATCAACTGGTTCCAGCGATTTCAACGAATCCTGATGCAATTCCAACCATTGACAGAACTGCCTCTGGCTATTTCATTAACTTTGATACATTTTCTGAGGATCCCAGCGAACCTGAAACGACGCCAGCTCAAAGAACTTTCAAAGAACAAGCAACAGACTTTTTTCATCTCCTCAAAAAGACTTATCTGGTTTCACCATGGATTGAACTATGGATTGTTTTGGGAATATTTTTCTTTCTACTTTGGTTAGCTCTGGTATTAACTCTGGATATGCTGATAAATGGAAGATATATTCAAATGGACACAGCAAGTAAAAGAGTGAACTTACTTCTCCAGCCACACAAATCATCCCATCGTGAAGCAAGAGACTTGTCAGCAGTGAACATCACAGCCGTTCCTATACCAGAGGGTATAGTTTGGGACAGAACTGAATATGACATTTTTGGCTCGTCTGAACATTTGAAGATTCCACACTTATTTAAAATTTCATTAAGTTACTTTATTACCTCTAGTACCTTTTCTCTTGATTGGGACTACGAGATCTAGAGATGTCTGCATTATTCACAAATCATGAATATTTAGAGGGTTCATCAGACTATGAACAAATGTATTGTTATAACCACTATGGTCATCATTTCTTGCATAAAACTGCATCACCTAGAAATGTATTTATTAGGCCTGGGCGGTAAATTCCGTTCCGCTCACGGAATTTGCAGAATTTCGGTAATTTTGCGTTCCGCGGAGAACGCGAAATTGCCCAAAATTCTGCTTTCCGCGACTTCGCGAAATTTTTTCTTGTTCGCGTTCTCAAAATGCGTGTTCGCAAGACATTTCTCCCCGAGCACGCAAACAGCAACTGTGAACAGGAAAAAAGCATCGCGAACAAGCAATTCCGTGTGTTCACGGAATTTCTGCATGTTCGCGGAGGTTTTGTACCGTTTCACGGAGATTTGCGTAACGCGATTAAGCAAATTCCGCCCACCCCTAGTATTTATGTATATCCATTGGGAACATTGTCCTACACCTCCAAAGGGTAGCTCAAAAACTTTTGCAATGAAATTTCCATATTTTTCAGGGTTCAACTTATCAAATCCAGAATCATTTTATTTTAAGAATATGAACAAGACAGGAATGAAAAATATGTTAGCCAATACAAAACAGATTTATTCTGCAGCCTTTATTGCCCAACTGTCTAGACAGGGTTTTGACTTTTGGAAAGACAATATTGAGACAGAATCTGTCTGGGGTACAAAAGATTGGCAAGTGCAGGGGGTAGAAGCTTTGTTTAGAGCCTGTATCATCCCTGAGCAAATTATGTTTTTGAATGACACCATCCAACAAACATCTTGCCTTGGGTTAGCCAAGATCAAAGACATGAACACACCGACCATACCTATATCTGCAAATAATAGCACTACACGGGGGGAGGTCGACGTGCATAATATTTTGCATCACAACAGATCAGATCCAGAATGGAAAAAATGGTTGCTCTGGCCCACAGACACAAACAACTGTCAAGATCGATTCCTGAACAAAACACAGGGTTTCACTATCAATAGGCCAGACCCACGTTATGTTCAAAGACAGCATCCAGGGGTAGTAACAACATACAGTGTAGGGAAACTCTGCCTTGATTGGCTACAGAAAGCTACACTGCAAGATGTAAAACAACACTTATTTTTACTTAAAGAAGGCGCAGACCTTAGGGAATTCTTGCTAGGACCGAGAAAACCGTGTCAAAGTTTCATATATGCCGGTATCTACGCTGCTATGAAATATGGAAGATTACCCAAACAGAGACTGCAGAACGAATACGAGATATTGATCGTATTAATTTAGAGAAATCACTCTCTGTAGTAGACAATGGTTTAACGACTCTGTCGTCCAGGATACATTCATTGGACAGCATTGTGTCTTCTGCCATAGATATTATGGAACAAGACTTGGTCATGCTGCAACATGGTCAGTCTCAATTACGTTCTTTAATGCTATTAGGCTGGATGCTCCAAAACTTGCGTTCAGGCGATGTGCCTTGGCGTTTAATCAACACTACGTCACTGTTTTCAGAATTCAATCTCACTGATAAACAGATCAGACTGGCACAAAGGGGAGCAGACTACAGGGTGCTGAGCATTGAAATACTGGAAAAATTACCACTCACGGTGGCAGAAAAACCAACTACTGAGTCGATCATACATGGTAAAATTACTCTGCATGTTACAACTTTCCATTTTCAATATTGCCTAAAACATATACCAGCAGGCAAGTATGAAAGGTTGGGTAAAGAATACATCAAGACATCTTGGGATTTACCTTACACACATAGATGTTGGCGTGGGGGCGTAAAGTGTTTCTTAGCGTACGAACTGTGAAAGCGCACTAAGAGGTTCTCTCCTTTGTCACTGTATTAACTTACACGGGGCCTGCGATGGTTCCACTACAAACGTATCCTGTCACCTGCAAGGTGCACCAGCTGCAGTGATTACTCCAATTTTTGGACTACTTTCAAGTGGAAGTTACCTCATGTTGAGTGATCACAGCTGCTGTAGCATGTTGCCAGGTATCCCATCTCTAGTAACGGTTACATCCAGGGTCACTTGCTGTATGCAAGTCTTGTTTCCACAAATACAGAAAGTCAGGGAGTCACCTCTATGGCCTTCACTGAACATCTCTTCTATACGAATTGATACTCTAAGCAGAATGAAAGCCATTCTTTTACAACAAACTGTGCCACCGACCTCGGCCAAAGAAACCTATGATATACAAGTCGCAAGGACATCTGCCGAGATACATGCCCTTTTGGGCATTTCTCAGAAATGTTGGAACATATCTTAAACATGTCTGATACGAGCGGTATTGTACATGTATTTAAGACCGTGTGTTCAGGACTGTTAGCACCTTTTCAAGCAGGCTTTGGAATAATTCCCAACTTCGTGCACTCTGTGTTTGGCGGACTGCCACTACTTTTTGGACTCGTTAAAGGGATCCTATTTTTGCTCCTACTGCTCCGATATGGCAAGCCAAATCATCAGCGTCACTTCGAGCACCATAGAGAGAGCTCTGTTGGAAATGAAGTGTTGTGAGCTCATCGTTCAAATTTTAGGTTTACCTCATCTACGAGAATTAAATACCACATGGTTTCTGTCATTCAGACCAATCTGGCAAGATTGCATCTTACCTGTTCTACACTGCCTGCTTTGCGGTGAAGAATGCGTGCTAGACATCTGTCTAACACTCCCATCAGTCATGCCTACGGATATCGATACTCTGCTGAACCCGGTAACGGCCCATGCTGTGTGTTGTCCCCAGCGGCTACCAATCCTGATGACGGCATTCATTGAGATCTAACAGACGCAAATTGCTACTGCTGAGGTACGAGAGGAAACAACAGGCACGCAGGTAACATCCGATACGAACAATGCTGATGCGACCAATGCTGACGGCTATGCTTCTCATCCATGTGCAGTTAGTCTTCTAAACGAGGTAATCCAACTTTCACCAACAAAGCTGGAGACGAGTTTTTGTCTACAGGGTTAGAAGATTTCATGTTTTCTCCATCCCCATACACTGCCTTTTGATTCAGCACACAGTGTACCAGGAAGACTCTGAATTTGGCCTTCATTTTTTCATAACAAAGACTAAACTTGGAACTTTTTCCTATGATAATTTTTTTTTTTCCAAATTAGAATTTTTCTTTTTATGGCACAGTAATCTACTTATAGTAGAACTATTCATAGAGAACAGAATTCTTTGATACACTTTCAGAGACAATATGTCACCTTGTCAATACCAATTGATTTATGTAACTTAGCATGAAATGGTTTCGGCCTTTTTTCTTCTGTATTTACGAGCCATTTCATAATGTGTATATATATATTTATGTTCATTCATTTAGCAGTCTATGTAAATATATGCTTGGAATGAAACATTGCTTTAATATGTAAAGCACCAATGCATTTTTATGCATGGCAACAGTCAGTTTGTATGCCTTTTACAATGTATTTTTAAACATGTTCTTAGCCTTCCATTTGTAGCTATATTTTAGATATATTTACCATGTTTAGGATTTAGTAATGTCGTTCATACGAAAGTGGAGTGGGTGTTGTGTGTCGATTTAGATACCGTATATAGGTTTCCCGATTTATGTCCTTATATAGGCACAATTCGCATTGCCCATATTTAGGCATAGAAATCCTACCCTTATTTAGGCATTATCCATGCTAACCAAATACAGGCATGGCCACCTACATCCGTTCATCCGTGTCACGAGTTCTTGGAAAACCAGACTCTTAAGCCTTGCTTGGATATTGATTTCTCCAAGAACTCATTTATTATGCATGAACATCTATTCCTTAGGGGTTCATTTATGATGTTCTTCTGCCCGACTTTGACGTCAACACTGGCATTCATAAACACCTTCAAGGTTTAAATATACCTTCACCTACCAAGGCAAACCACGGTTCGGCTGCCTACTTGCACGACGCGGCTCGCCACGGCAAGTTCGGAAGGAAGTCAAGTCCCCGCCTGACGCACTGACCAGATGCTGTCATCCTCCTCGCATAGAATCCAGCTCCAGTGTTTCTGACTCCCCTTGCGGGGTGTTAGAGATCGAGACTCGTAAAGAGATTCCAGCCTCACTCATTCTAAGGTATGGAGCGGACTAGAACCTAGAGGGACTTCTGGCAAATCTTGGCAACTATAGCTAAAGTAGACTATAGACAAACAGCACCTACTTCTTACCTCGTACTACACTTAGGTTAGGTACACAGGGGTAGAACTAGCTAGAAGCATCAGATGAGTATTAACATTTTAGCCTGTGTTATTTATGTATGTATTTTTATGAATATATGTCATAGCTACAAACCATGCTGTTGCAGTATTATTTTATCTTACGGCTAACGCTGAACATATTTTGTAAATTGTAAATTGATACTTGTATAGCGCACTACTCACCCGCAAGGGTCTCAAGGCGCTTGTACGAATACCGCTGTGGAACCCATCCTGGCTTTCCCTGTGAGGCGTCCACTCCTGGGCACCCCCAAGGTGGGGGCCAGGCATCCTTAGCGTTGTGGGGGCCGTTGTGGAGATTAAGCAAGCTATTGCCCAGAGTTGCAGAGTGGGACTCCATGATTGGAATGGCACCGAGGCGAGAATTATCAGGTCCGTGGAATTTTTGAGCCCAAGACCCGCCGAGGCGGGGAATTGAACCCTGGTCCCGGGCTAGACCTCTGCATCAGGGTCTGCCGCTCCAATCATTGAGCCACACTTCTCCACTTTTTACTTCGCATTCTGTCTTACGATTGTAGCAGTTCATATCTCTTGCACGAGAAATAAGACTGTTCAATAAACCCTTTTTTATTGAAACGCCCATCTATCTATTTCTGTGCAACTCTGTAGAAACGAAGCATGCACGATTGACTGAGTGAAACTGTTATCTATTGTTTCCGCGATTCTGAGATGGTTCAGATTCTAAGGGAAACAAAGTTGTCATGGTTATGCGATTGTCAGAAACGAATCCCTTCTTGATCATTCGAGAAGTTTTCTAGTGACCACTGAGTTAGCTGGCACACACAAGTAATTAAGTTTAATGTACTCGATAGAGACATACTGACCTCAGTCCTATGCCACAACTATAGTGTATATTATTCCAATGCGCAGAGCATATCAGGGACATAGGAACTACACTACAATGTGGATGCCTCCCTTTTCCTCAAAAGCATATGAGTTGTCAGTGGGAGTGCCTCAAGGCTTGTCCCTCAAGCCCCACTTTATTTAATGCTAATATGACTCCTTTAGCCCTGCTAATGAGGCCTTAGGGGCTAGGGGGATTTCCTATGCTGATGCTATTCAACTGCTGTTTACTTCTGGAAAGGGAGAGGAGATTGCAGGAGAGGTCATCAAAAAAATAAAACTCTCATTCATGTTTCACTGGATGACCAGCAATTAGTTAAAAGTAACCCCAATAAGACTGTGATCATTTTCTTCAGCTCTAATACTTCAGATTAATGGCAGACCTTTTGGCCAAAATACTTCAGGAGGGCACGGTTAAGAATCTGGGCATCAAATTTGATAACTCCCTCTCCTTTGAAACTCAAATTTAAATCTGTGCTAGGTTCATGTTTCGGGATGTTACTCACCCTGGAAAAGTTCTACCCTTACTTTCAGTATCTGCAGAACAGACGGTCATTCAGGTTCTCATTATGTCCCGAGTGGATCGTGGACATGCCGTATGCCTGGGTCTCTCAGATCACTCACTTAACAAGCTTCAGGTGGTCCAAAATTCGGCAGCCTGAACCCTCCTCAACTTCCCTCCAAGATCTCATGTATCCCCTCATTTGAGATCTCTCCACTGGCTTCCAATAAAGAAATAATTATTTTTAAATCACTATTCCTGGTCCATAAAGCACTGTACTCCTCTGGCCCTGGCTACCTTAAGGACAGGATCAAATGTTATGCCACCTCCAGGATCCTACGGTCAGCCAATACGTTGCTGGCAAGGATTCTTAAGGTCTGCCGGCAGAGAATTGAAGCTAGACTATCCTACCTCAGGCCGGTAGCCGGGAACAAGCTCCTTTTTGATCTACGCACTATGACTGAGATGTCAATGTTTAAGAAAAAGCTAAAAACATGGTGTTCTGCTTGGGTTTTCGGATCAGATAGAACCCGCTCATCAGAGCCTCACTAACCCAGCCAGAACGTTACCCCCTCCCTAGAACCTATTTGCGATAGTGCAACCACATATATCTACCACCTAAGGACAGGGAATTCCTACTATACATACCAAGACCTCTTATAATCGGCGGCCTCGCGATCCCATCCGGATCCAGACCTCTCTGCCCATACGACAGTATCACAAGTGGCGGCCTCGCGGTCCCATACGAACCCAGACCTCTCTACCCAGACGGCAGTCTCAGCACAATCGGCGGCCTCGCGATCCCATACGGATCCAGACCTCTCTGCCCATACGACAGTATCACAAGTGGCGGCCTCGTGATCCCACCCGGATCCAGACCTCTCTGCCCATACGACAGTATCACAAGTGGCGGCCTCGCGGTCCCATACGAACCCAGACCTCTCTACCCAGACGGCAGTCTCAGCACAATCGGCGGCCTCGCGATCCCCTACGAATCCAGACCTCTCTGCCCATACGACAGTATCACAAGTGGCGGCCTCGCGCTCCCATACGAACCCAGACCTCTCTGCCCATACGACAGTATCACAAGTGGCGGCCTCGCGGTCCCATACGAACCCAGACCTCTCTACCCAGGCAGTCTCAGCACAATCGGCGGCCTCGCGATCCCCTACGAATCCAGACCTCTCTGCCCATACGACAGTATCACAAGTGGCGGCCTCGCGGTCCCATACGAACCCAGACCTCTCTACCTAGACGGCAGTCTCATACGACAGTTCATCCTTTGATCACCATAACATACAAAAAGGGAATCAGTCTCACTATTCATCAGATCACACAAGGATTGCCAGTTCGAGCATAGCCTGTTCTCAGGTTCGAGGGGCTCCTCTTTCCCTTATTCAGTTACCACTTACCTGATCAGGGTTAACATCTGTTCATGTAGCCGCAGCTGACTAGAAGAATAGGCTACCCTCTTATACAAGAACACGCAGCACATGTTGGTTCACTACAAACTGGATACTTTATTACTCATTACATACACAATCACATAACATTACGATATAACACATAACCTGCAAAGAAAAGTGAAAGATTAAGTTGTACACTCTAATAAGAAAGGGTCGACATCACCTTAGTAGTATGTAGCCTGCACTCAGTGGTCATCTAGGTTCCCTTCTCGTCTGTGCCTCGGCTCGCCTGGAATCACCCTTCTCCGAGTCACTGGGACCTCTTCCTTATCGGCTACTCTCTCCTCTCTGGCTATTCTGATAGGAAAGCATCTGTCTCTCGGTTCTTCTCCGCCTTCAAGATGGCGTCTGTCTTCCCTGGAATAAGTAGTAGCTTTACTGCTAACGGCTAGATGCCGCCTACGGACTGAACATGTAACTGCCTCAGACTTTCACTAATATAGAGGTGCGTTTCCTCATGGAAAATTCCGGCCCGTAACCTGCCGCCCACCAAATTCTTGTACCTCCCCGTACCAAGGACACTTTCCCAGCCGGCCGGCCTGATGTAGTGTCTTCGGCATGAAGAAAAATACAATCCTTCGATAAGGGCCGGCCTGAACCGGTTCTCTCCAAGCGAATAACACCTCATAACTAAAACATTACGTTTGACCTAGAAGCATCCCAAGCTGCCGGAGCAGAAAGAAAGATGGAGTCTCTCCCGTTTGAGGCCTACCAGGCCTGAATTCAGCACAGCTCCGTGAAATACCCTCACTACAGGACAGGTTATCCCTAATACTAACGAATCTATCCCCTAGGCTATGTGTGCAAGCCCTGATCTATGGGGAAGAGCACAGAATCATGTCGAAGTGCCTAGTAAATAGGCTCCATTCACTACTCTAACCCTTAGACTTGAATGGTAAGAGACTGAAGTCACATTTAATCATCTTTGCCTCACAAGAAGGCCGGGAAAATCGAGCAGAACATTTCACCCTTGACTTCAGTCTATTATACATTCATTAAACGGAACTAATATCTGTGGAAGAATAATATGAAACAAGACTAACTGATCTATGTCTAGTACCAGGTGTGCAGAATTGAAGTAGTGAAGGAATACACTGAATAAAGCAACAGATAGAAATCAAAATGCCGATAGTAATCAGAATACCTCCTAATATTTGACGTAACATATGTAAATCAGGTAACCAATTAAAGAGCCAGTCAAACCAGCCCTGGTCAATGTGTTTTCTAACTTCTTCTGTCAAGTCATGTAATTTATCAATGTGAGCTTGAATGGATTTTGTATGATCCGACAAGTTAAAACAACAAAGACCCTCAAAATCAGAACAACCGTGTCCATGTTTAAGCAAAAGATAATCAATGGCCGCTCGATTTTGCAAGATAGCCCTTCGTTCACCCTGGGCGTCTAGTAGCATGTCAGACAGGACTGTAGAAGTATGATTGATGGATTTTACCATCCAGCAGGCCATTTTCCCAATAGATTTGGCATTATAAACTGCCAAAGCAGGAACACCAACAATTGAAATAGCCAGGCTAAGGTATTCAGACTTGGAATATAAATGCAAAGATGAGTCACAATCCTCCTGTAACCTCACTGTATCTCGAATCACACGAGAGTTGGCATTCGGATGTGAGGAAAACATGAGCAAGCTCAGTCTAGTAATGGCACAAGGGCCTCCAGAAATATTTGCGGGGATATATGGCCAGGAAGTATTACCACATGAGAAAAGCCATCCGGCAGGTAGTAACATCGTGCGATCGTGACTGGGGGTAACTACCATACTCTTGCAAGTCATGTTATTCTGAACAGAAGTACATGTTTTCGGTGTCCTTTGAAGGCACAAAGTCCGTTCATGAGCGGTGAATGAAGTGGCACCTTTCAATTTTAAACGCATACATTCAGAAATCGCACTAGGATCACAAGTAAGGAAAAAACATAAATCGCCCTGTGTGATATTATAGGTAACTATTTGGGACTGGATGGGGGGTATCGGGTCTGACAGTACAGTACACAAGGGGCAATACTCATGGGCAGCGAAATCGCCCAGAAGAACATTGGGGCGAGCATTTGATATATTAAAAATATGAGTCAAAGTCTCCAATGAAGCAGGGACAGCAACCAAACAAGTTGCCAGTATATCCGTCACCGATCTCATCGGTGTCAAGCAGAAATGAGGTGCTTTAGTCACTTGCTTGGCCAATGTAATCCAAAAGTTCGGCGACGAATCCCACGCAGCGAAGGAACGCGACACTCGGGTTCTCAACTCAGCCCGGGTTGATGGGATCCCTCCTCTCTCGTCGTACCAGCCCAAAAGGAGTCCAACGCCGACACATCCTGCAGCAACAGTCCAAAGAATGATCTGAAAAAGAATCAAATACAGGCATTATTCATTCTCGTAAGTAACATTTGTCAGCCGGGACTGCTTCCCAGCTATCTTTCCCTGGTCTCATAACTAAAATGGTGTTGTCTTGACCGGTTGCAATGACTTCTGCTTGTTCAGGGGGATTCTTAGGCGACTGCACCCAAACTCTGGCCCCAGGATTATCTGTGGAGCCAAAACCTTTCTGGCCTCGTACAGTTAGCAACGTTGGGGCAGTGCCTTTTGTCATCTCACCACTGAAGACAGGCATTATTAGCAATTGAGCCACTCGGTCAGTTTGATGTATCAGTAAGTCAACCTCACTGCTATTCAGCAGGAGCACCTTAATCTCTCCCTGATAATCACTGTCAATGATTCCTCCAAGCACCTGAATGCCTTTTACAGCCAGATCTAGGGGCGATTAATCCGAAATTTCCAGTTGGTATATGAACACCAACACCGGTTTCAATGATGACTCGATCCTTACTTTGTATAACGGTGTCATTCATGGCATGCAAGTCTAAACCTGCCGACCCTGGGGTCGCTCTACATGGAGCCAAAGCTCCGGGAGTAATCTCCCAGTACATCACAGTCTCTCTGATCTCATTGGGCTTAGCATCAACATTCGGAGGAAACAAACGCATAAGTGGGGATTCAGCATTTAGAAAAGGACGGTTATTTAAAATCAATAACGCTTGAGGCAAAAAGTCTCGCCAATTCTTATACTTGTCATCTGTTAATTTGCGCAATTGGTCTTTCAGCAGGCCATTCAACCTCTCCACAAGACCCGAGGCCTGTGGATAATATGGTATATGAAACACCCATTCAATATTGTTTTCCACACAGAATTCCTGTACCAATCTTCCACGAAAATGGGATGCATTATCAGATTGAATTTGGAATGGCACACCATAATACATCATAATCAATTCCAATGTTTTAATAGTATTCAGTTGGGTAGCTTGCTTACAGGGAAGGGCCACCAACAGGCCACTGTATGTATCAACAATGGTGCAAACATATTGACAATTCCTACTCATAGGAAGTGGACCAATGTAATCAATCTGCCAAATTTGAGCGGGCAATTTCCCGCGATGTAAATGACCTTTAACAATTTGGGGCACTTTGCGCTGCCTGATATGCTGACAAATGGGACAATGTAGAATAACATTTTTGATTACATCTAGGGGAATATAAATTCCTCGATCAGCAGCCCACCTGCTAGTGGCTTTCTCTCCAAAGTGTCCTGCTTTCTGGTGGGCCCATTTCGCCAATCCCGCAATATCAGAATCTTGCGTGTCCACCACTGCCTCAGCAATTTTAGATTTCTCATCTGCAATATTATGAAAGAATTTGTCAAGAGAGTCTATCGGGGTATGAGCATCCACATGGAAGATTGTAACAGTACTCTGTGGGAGCATTTCCCAAATCTCCTGCCATAATTCTTTTCCCCACAGTTCTTTTGAATGGATTTTCCAACTATGGGAATGCCAAGTCGGTAACCAAACTGCCAGTCCATTGGCAGTAGACCAAGAATCGGTAAAAATATGACATGTGCCAGGTAACTCTTGTTTCAGAACTTGATAAACAGCATAGAGTTCAGCAAATTGACTGCTCTTACCCTCACCAGTTGTACTCAGCAATTTTTGTGTGATCGGATTATAGGACACTGCCTTCCAATGCCGTTTCGTCCCTATGAACCTTGCTGAACCATCCGTAAACCAGACATGGTTTCTGTCCTCTGCGGACAAATCATCAAAAGGTTTACCCCACTTAACAGGAGACTCCTGTACTAAAGGTACGGAACATTCACTCTCAGTCTCAGTTGATGGCGCCCGTGCCACCTTCTCATGCAAAGATGCAACTCCTTTTTGTCCCACACGTGCCCTGTCTTGTATATACCATTTCCATTTAATCACACTCGCCTCTTGAGCGTGTCCAATTCGGTGAGTTTTCGGCGAACTCATAACCCACTGCATGATAGGAATTTCAGGTCGCAAAACTATATCATGTCCCAAAGTCAATTGCTCGGTATCCACCAGAGCCCAATAACATGCCAGTAACTGTTTCTCAAAAGGTGTATAACGCTCACCAGCATCGGGTAACTTTTTAGTCCAGAAACCTAACGGTACTCTACTCTTGCCTTGTTTCTGCCACAAACTCCAATTCGCATAAAGGCCTTGTACAGACACATTCAAATCCACATCACCATCACATACAGGCCATAAATCCAGAGCATGCTGAATTGCTTCTTTTGCCAGACTGAACGCATCTTGCTGTGGTTTACCCCATTCAAATGCATTCTTTTTACGAGTGACCTGGTACAAAGGGGCCAATATTTGACTCAAATGAGGAATATGCTGGCGCCAAAAGCCAAATAAACCAATGAAGCTTTGGGCTTCTTTCCTATTTCTCGGAACTGCAAAATCAAGAATTTTCTGTTTAACCTGAGGGATCACTTCTCGGTGCCCCTCATGCCAATTAATGCCCAAAAATTTCACAGTCTGGGACGGACCTTGTAATTTATCCGGGTTGATTTCCCAACCTTTCTCACGCAAGCACTCAATGACTCTATCTAATTGAGTCTGAACTTCCTCTTGTGATTCGCCTTGGATCAAAATATCATCAATATAGTGACATATCTGAATTTGCGGATGAACCGGTACCTCAGCCAGATGCTCTGCCACCAGCCGGTGACATATCGTAGGACTATGCACATAGCCCTGGGGAAGACTTCTAAACGTCATCTGACGCCCGTTCCACGTAAAACTGAATTGTTCCTGACACTCAGGGGCAATCGGAATCGAAAAGAAAGCATTAGCAATATCAATGGACGCATACCATGTACCTGGATGTTTTTGGATTCTTTCAATTAGGGTAATAACATCCGGTACTGCAACAGTCAAAGAGGGTGTGTGTCTATTCAATTCTCGATAGTCAACAGTCATGCGCCAAGAATTATCACTCTTACGTACAGGCCAAACAGGATTATTCCAAGCAGAAGTAACTGGGGTTATAACTCCTGCATCCACCAACTCCTGAATAGTGGTACTAATCTCTTCATGACCACCTGGAATACGATACTGCTTCTGACGAACCACTTTTGTCGCCTGGGGAACTTTTATGGGGGGCATTCTTAAACGACCAACCCGTACAGGCCTGGACGATATATAATGTTTAGTTCCAAATTGGTAACATCCATCATCTAAGTGCAAAGTCATTCCTTTCAAAATATCAATTCCAATTATGAATTCTAAGAGTGGCACCACTAATACAGAGTATTCTTTTCTAGGAATTCTACCTATTCTCATTTCAAGTAAAGTTTGAACTGCGGGAGTTTCCTTTCCACCTAATCCGGTAATTGTAAAAGGCTGACCTTTAAACTTCTTTGATTTTCCATGAATAAGAGTGGCCTCCGCTCCTGTATCTACCAATGCTCGGGCCCTTTGGATATTACGATGTCTCCAATAAATATCAATATCTACATAGGGTCTATTATCTCTGTGAGCCCATCTGTGTACTGGAGCTTGACCTATTTCCTAGTCCTTTTTACTGTGTTCTGTGTACCAGGATAAATCAGGATAAAGACTCTCACGTTTCCTAGGTATCGATACCTCCTGTTCATATCCATCTCCATTACGAAATGGATTACTGTTCTCTGCATTGTACTGCGGGTTTCGATCGGCCAATAAGTGTCGATCCTCTCTCCTTCTCAACTCAGGGGATTGATCCCTATCATCTCTACGTCTGCTGTTAACATAATCATCTCTCCCCCTCTCTCTTTCCCCCTCTCTCTCCCTGTCTCTCTCACGACGGGGGGACAACTCACGTACATAACGTCGATCATCACGACGATCAGAGCGCCCACGGCGGTCGTCATCACCGCTACCGTCAGAAGAACCACGATCACACTCAGTTGTCCGAACACGCCGGGCACCCTCCTTTCGATCCAAGCCACGTTTGCGAAACATTTCCCACAAACGAGAAGTAGTCTCACCATCAATGTCCTCCTTCCGCACACCATCGGCCATAAGACCAAAAAACATATCACGTCTAGTAAGTTTATTGTCACCAGGAGTACGAGTGTCAGGCCGGGACTGCCGTTCAGGTTTAAACCACTCACCCAACTCACCGAGTTGGCGTACCGATTCCAGCACCACAGACAACATGTTACCAGTCTGATTAATCAATAAAGTCATCATGACCTGCTTATAAGCAACAGGGGAAGAACGAATAATACGATTCCGCACAGAAGATGTCAAGAAACCATCAAGCAACCTGTCAGCAGTATTCAGAAAAATTGCCGTTTTCATCACCTCCTCTTTGAGACGTTGCGCCGCATCGCGCAAAGTATACCACGGTTTGTCATTCATAGGCCAGTCAGACTCAGTAGGATATTTTTGATTACAACCCTCAGTCGCCAATTGAAGCAAAGAAATTTGACCACCACCATTAAAGTTACGAAAATGATCCTGTACAGTAGAATCCGAACTCAAGGAACAAAACTTCAAACAATCGCCAGCATCCAACATAATGCCAGCAGCGCCCAGTTCATAAAGGCGCACCATCCATGTGAGTAAGGTCTCACCAGCTCGCTGCCGAAATCGCTGCAAAATATCACTAATTTCTTGTTGAGTAAAATCCTCCAAAGAGTCTAAAGCAATACCATTCGGCGCACCGGGAGCCTGCTGCACCTTCCGCCGAAAAACTGGATGCACCGAGACCGCGGGACGAGCATCACAAGGAGCTCGACCAGTACACGTAGAGGAACAATCAGTGGAAGAAGCATCGACCCCGCGCGAAGGACGAGCGCAATCACGGGGTGCACCATCAGAGGCGCAAGAAGCAGACCTACAATCACGGCCGGAGCGAGAGGACTCGCGCTTGGCAGACTCCTCACCCGAGGAAGGAGAATCACTCGAGTTCCAGATATTACCATCCCATTCATCAGGATTCCAATCCAGTCCGGCTTTCGCCACGACCAGACGCACCTTTCGCGACGAAACCCGACCACGACGATTCTTGTATTTATAACGAGCAATTCGCACAGCCGCCCTCTCGGCAATAGTTTGGTACGTCTCAAGTTTATCAGCAAGCAACTTATTTTGACACCGCAACAAAGTATGAGCATTCTGAATCTCAACAAAGTTCGCTTCCAAATCCTTATGCAAGTTCTGTAACTTCAACAACCTCTCATGCAGAATTCTGTACGCAGACAGAACAATCCAACCTCTGCGTCCCAAAACGGGAAGCTCATCACCCTTAGATACCGGCGCCTTCTGTAAACAAGTAATCACATTAGCCGGCTCCGCCAGGTCCAAAAAAGAATTCCAATTCTCACTCAAACCAGTAGAATCAGCCCACTCACGGGCTAAGGCTTCATAAGGCGTTGAATCCCACCCGGGAATATCAACGGGCAACTTAAAAGTAGATTTCGACTTTCTAGAAAACATCTCGGAAAAGAAAGAAAAAGAGAAAAAGAAAAAGAAGAAAGAGAAAAGAAAACTACACGCAGGTAGATACAAATAATATACAAACAAAACCACGCACGCGCCGAAAGCAAACACGATACAACCACAACGCACACAGGTTTCGTAAACGGTTCGTGACGCCAAATGTTCTGCTTGGGTTTTCGGATCAGATAGAACCCGCTCATCAGAGCCTCACTAACCCAGCCAGAACGTTACCCCCTCCCTAGAACCTATTTGCGATAGTGCAACCACATATATCTACCACCTAAGGACAGGGAATTCCTACTATACATACCAAGACCTCTTATAATCGGCAGCCTCGCGATCCCATCCGGATCCAGACCTCTCTGCCCATACGACAGTATCACAAGTGGCGGCCTCGCGGTCCCATACGAACCCAGACCTCTCTACCCAGACGGCAGTCTCAGCACAATCGGCGGCCTCGCGATCCCATACGGATCCAGACCTCTCTGCCCATACGACAGTATCACAAGTGGCGGCCTCGCGGTCCCATACGAACCCAGACCTCTCTGCCCATACGACAGTATCACAAGTGGCGGCCTCGCGGTCCCATACGAACCCAGACCTCTCTACCCAGACGGCAGTCTCAGCACAATCGGCAGCCTCGCGATCCCCTACGAATCCAGACCTCTCTGCCCATACGACAGTATCACAAGTGGCGGCCTCGCGGTCCCATACGAACCCAGACCTCTCTACCTAGACGGCAGTCTCATACGACAGTTCATGCTATGATCACCATAACATACAAAAAGGGAATCAGTCTCACTATTCATCAGATCACACAAGGATTGCCAGTTCGAGCATAGCCTGTTCTCAGGTTCGAGGGGCTCCTCTTTCCCTTATTCAGTTACCACTTACCTGATCAGGGTTAACATCTGTTCATGTAGCCGCAGCTGACTAGAAGAATAGGCTACCCTCTTATACAAGAACACGCAGCACATGTTGGTTCACTACAAACTGGATACTTTATTACTCATTACATACACAATCACATAACATTACGATATAACACATAACCTGCAAAGAAAAGTGAAAGATTAAGTTGTACACTCTAATAAGGAGTTGCTCGCTGCCCTGACTCTGTTCACGACCTGTATTTGCGGACATATTGGGATAGAGAGATTTCTTAAAACCCTGTCACAGACGGCAGAGATCATTGTGGAGTGTACGTTTTTTTGTTTATTTATTTTTTGCAACTAAACTATTGACTCTGCAAGTTTTGTGTTCTCAACAAAACTTTATTGACTCTGCCAGTACACACTGCCCTGCCACTGCTTCCTATTGGGAGTGAACAGCTCTGGATTGATCTACTCCGCTTATTGTTCAACCCTGCGGAATACGAAGTTCTTCTGAAGCTCATCTGTTGGGTTTTGCTGTTTGGAGGGTCCACGGAACACTGTAAAGGAGGGCACTTTGTTGGTGCTGGACTTCTGCTCACGAAGGGTCGTGTCGCTGGTGGGAGCTATTCCGCACTCGGCGGACAGTCTGCACGCTCCCAGCGTGCACTAGACTCCAGGGCTACCTGCCGACTTCACCGGGGGATTGCGAGGACCAGCAGCCCCTACATCTAACAGCTGGTGCCTCTTCCCCCGGAGGTCACGCCCCCTGTCCCTCCCATTATAAATTGACTAGCCCCAAACGTAACGCGGGACGCGCGCGAAGCCCGGGCCAAGGGCGGGCCCGTTTAAGCCCGTTCAAGACCGGGCAGGACTGAACTGGGCCACCCTATTTACAGTTTGTATTTTAAATTTCTGGTACTGTCATTTTATATTGACATCATTCATATTGGCCCGTGAACATTTATTGCTGACTAATATTTTTATAATTTACACGGCATAATGTCCCCGAGAACCACTAGGAATACTGTTAAAAAGCAGGCTCAATTAGCCGGCGAGATCATTGGCCCAATTGATCAATTCATAACTAAAGCTAACGATGCTATTGAGCAGGGCATTATCTTACTGGATCGAAGGATCTCACAGGACTTGACGATAGCCAGGCGCTCTTCGATGGGCCTGCTGGGCACTGCAAAAACCCCCTCACGTCCTGTTGATCTACCTCCTCCATCGATAGTGCACGCAGAAATGCACACTGTCCCCTGCACAGTGGACCTCTCTGCATCTCTGGTTCTGTCTGATTCCCATTTATCCTTGGAAAAATCTCCTGTCATTTTTGCTACTCAACCAGATAACACCTCCTTTTCCCCAAAGGCTAGGGGTACACGAGAAGGAGCTATCCCTAAGAAAACAAAAAGGAAGTCAACTGTTAAGCCTTCCCATTCTACCATTCCATCTGCCACAACTATCTCTGTAACCTCTTCTGTTTTAAATTTTCCCCCGGAAAATCCTAACCTTCCATCCCCCTATCATTCTCCTTCACTGACAAATGTTCAAATAGTGGATTCCATCCCCGCTAATTTGAACACAAATACCACCAGCTCAAGCAGCAACTACAGCTGTGAAGATACGATGAATGGTAATCTTACAAGTAATGCATGCACCAACGACAGCTTATTGCTTACTAGAATTGGTGATCTGTTTAAATCTCACCTGGAACCCATAGAAAAGGCCCTACACATGGTTCAGTCTCAACTTACTCAACTGTCCCTCGTACTATCCCAAAGTACAGGTAACAAGATGGATTCCAACTTGGCGAAAGGCAGGCCTATCACCTTAAACACTCCAAACGCCAAAGCGTCAAAAACAGGAACCTCCGTCCAGAACTCTAAAACCAATAAACAAAAAGTCCCTGAGAAGCCTATTCACCATCATTCCCTCGCACCTGTAATCAAGCCACAACCACCTCCTAAATCTTCTAACCCGTTACTACCTCGCTCTGTAACCAATTCTAACCCAACAGCACCTCCTCTACCAAATCTTCCTCCTTCCCTTCCCTCTTCTATAGTCCCTATTCCCGCTCCTGTTCAATCCAACATTGCTACCGGCTTCAACACCATTCCTAACAACCGTAATAAGAAGATTCCCCCTATCCATCTTCCACTCGAGGCCTCTCCTTATGTAGTAATAATGACTGGGGTTCCGGAACTCCCCCCAAACCAGGATGAACCGGTTTGGTCCCTAAAAAATAAAGTAATCTTTTGGTTGTCCAATAACAGACCACTTCCAACTTTTATGGACAACAGAGTTACTACAGTGCGTAGAGTGCCTTGGCTAGGTAACCAACCAAAAAACATACAGGGCGACTGTATAATAGTAAACTTTGAAAATCCCAACACAGTCGAGTATGTTTGCTCTTGGGGTGACCAATCTTCTACCGAAGGGATTGCAACCCATAATTTGTCGTACTTCTATCCCCCTAATACACGGCGTAATGCAGGTCCTCCATGGTCCTGGACGAGGGTAGGGAACTGGGGCGGAATTAGAGACCGTAATCAGTGGTCGGGGCACGGCCTTAGCAACCCACCACCAGGCTACTTCAGCAATTGGAGAGGTCCACCACTATCCAACAGATATGAATGCCTGGACATGGTGGATTGACTATCATCTCTACCTATGATAGACAGCAGTTACATCAGCGTCTCTCCTAACTTCAAAGTCCCCTGTAAGATCACTCGGGGGGCCGGCTCCTTCCCGCCATCTTCGTATGGTCCCCAGTCCGAGTCTTTCCCTCCCCAGTATACCCTGGTCCAACAGCAGTCATCTTCCCCTCACCAGAACGCGTGTTATACCATGCCAGCTACCCCTGCAGACTTGCTCCCAAATTCACAATTTATTACTCCCCAACCCAGGGAGCCTAAACCCAATCCTCCTCCTTCAGTTATAACCACCCAGTCCCTATCTCAACTCTCACATTCCTCCGCTGAACTTCAGCTTCCAAATTGTACTTTTACATCAACCCAGGATCTTCCAATTATATTCTGGAACGTAGCTGGCTTAAGATCGAAAATCCATCTTCAGTCTTGGGTGGAAGTAACTAATAAATTTAAGTTAATCTGCCTCGAAGAAACTTGGGCAATTGACCCTATCCACATACAGGGTTTTAAAACATTTCACCTTCCTCCCTTACCGTCCACTCATGGTAGACCTAAGGGCGGCTTAGCCATCTATGTTTCGAATTTAATTCCTTTTACTATCATGGAAGTTCAGTTAGTCTCGCCAATTTTCCAAATCCTTAAAATAGTTCCAGACAATAACTCTAGTTATTATCTCATCAATATGTATAATAACTCCTCACCTAGCGACTGTGTAAAATCTTTGTCGGAAATTGCTTTGTATTTACAAGATCAAAAAGCTATGAGTCAAGAGTTAAATTGTCATCTTGTGTGGGGTGGGGACTTCAATGTGTATCTGTGTAACAAATATGACAAAGGTATCTGTGGGCTTTCAGACGAGCACGATGCCCCCTTGGCCCACTTCACCCATAACGCTGTGGGTCAAGCACTAAATACCTGTATTTTTGCATTAGAACTTGAATTCGCCAACATCCTAGCGTGTCCCGCTGTAGAGTTTAAGCCGACTTTTCATGGTAAAGGTGCCTCCACTACCATTGATTTTATCTTATGCTCTCAATCCTTAAAAAACCGATTGAAGCAATTTTCAACTGGCACTGATCCTTCAAGTGACCACTATCCAAATAGCATAACCTTAGCATTAAATATACCACCTTCAGCCTGCCCAAAAACAAGTCTCCTAGCGCAGCATTCTCTGGAGATGAACAAAATCAATGGTTATACTGTCAAGTGGTCGACGATCAATCCCACAGAGATCACTAGCAAGATTATTCAAAAAACCCTTCCTCTGATCTATCAGTGTTTGGAGCCGTCTTCCTCCCCCAAGCTGATCCTTTCTAGCTTCACCAAAATATTAGAAGCCATCAGACAAGAGCTCACTTGTTCCTATAAGACTCTTGCCAATGATAAGGATTCAAGAGGGTGGTTTGATTCCCGCTGCCGCAAAGCGCAGCGTGCATTGAAAAACGCTTTACAAAAAAAGATTAGGGTCAAGCCCCAAATTGCCTCTTTGAGGAAAAATTATAAGATGGCACAGCAATCACGCAAACAGGAAATAAAAAATAACCTCTGGGCCCAATTACATCAGAGTACTTTAACCAAGGACTCTATCATGTTTTGGAGAACAGTCAAGGCCCCTTTCCTAGTTGATGAAACTGCGATAGAGCATCTAGACGTGGCAGTACCTGCTGACAAATGGGTAGCTCACTACTCGCAGATCTTCGCGGATAACCCCGTGATAACTGAGGCCCCCAGACCAGAGGCGGAAGCTCCTCCTAGTAATAACATCTTTCCCATCGATCTCTATTTCGATCTAGAGGAGATAATCACAGCACTGACCGCCTCAAAGACCGGTAAGGCGCCCGGTCCAGACGGGGTCCCCTTAGACATATTTGTGAGCAACATAGATCTTTGGTCTCCAATTGTCACACAGGTCATGTCTGCAGTTACCCAGATCGGCCTTTTTGACTCTTGGTCCACCTCTGTGCTTCTGCCCATTTTCAAAAAGGGAGATCGGGACAATCCAGCCTGTTACAGGCCCATCTCCCTTTTGGATTCCCTAGGCAAGGTAGCTGGCAGATTAATTCTGGAGCGTTTAAGGGACTGGGCCACAGAGAATAAGATCTTAACTGATCTACAGTTTGGGTTCCAGGAGGGCCTGGGCACTGTGGAACAGGCCTTAAATCTGACCTTGCTTATAGGTAAATATGTAGGGGCCAAAGGTGGTAAACTTCATCTAGTCTACGTGGATTTGAGTTCCGCATTCGATTGCGTAATCCACTCCAAGCTTTGGGCGATTTTGAAAAATCTGGGCATAGATCCTGCACTGCTGAATTTTCTCCGAGAGCTATACTCGGATGCAAAAGCATGCGTGAGATATGGTATTAAAGGGGAGCTTACGGAATCCTTCAATATTGAAAAAGGTGTAAGGCAGGGATGCGTCCTTGCTCCATTCCTATTTAACATCTATACTAACGGACTGGAGCAAGCGATGTTGGTTGACAGCAAAGATCTACCCTGCATAAGCTCCCGCCCTATTCCTGCATTATTGTATGCAGATGATTCAGTCATCTTAGCTAGGACACCTAATCAACTCCAGATCCAACTAGATAAATACTGTGAATTTATGTCTTCTCTTGGTCTTAAAGTCAATAAATCTAAGACTTTTGTTATGAACATCGGGAAAAGAGCCCAAAAATGTAAATCTCTCTTTATCGAGAAGACCAGATTAGAAACTGCCACCACCTATCCTTATCTAGGTATCCTTATTGACAATCACCTGTCCTGGAAACCTGCTATATCTAGTAAAAAACTGCAGTTTCAACGTACAACATCTGCACTGACCTCGTTTTCCAGGAAATTGGGTAAGCCCGCTCCTACTGTGCTCTTGCAGATTTACCAAGCCAAGTGTATGAGTGTGGCAACATACGGTGCAGGAGTCTGGGGCTATGTGCCTGCTGACGACCTACAAATTACAGAAAACTCCTTTCTGAAATATATACTAGCCCTCCCTCGTAGTGCTCCTACCTTCGGCACCCATGTGGAACTCGGTCGGGAGTATCTGACTGATATCATTAGCTACCAACCGATTCTACTTTGGCACCGTATATGGACCCAGGAGCAATGTCATCTAACTAGGTCACTAATATCTGACTGTCTCACTTTGTCCTACTGGAAAAAGATTCCCTGGCTGCTATATGTATCGAGATTTTTGTCAGATTTGAATCACTCTGCATATTTTACTGATCCCGAATCCTTAGTGGACATATCTAGAAAATCTTTGAAAAAGCTATGTGCTGACCACTTGAGTGATCTTCGTTTGTGTTCTGAACTTGTGAAAAAATCAAACGTTCATTTAACGATGGTCCAATTTCCTCATGGCATTCAATTTTATCTGTCATTTTTTCTGTCAAATTATGAGAGATATGTTTTAACCAGATTTCGGTTTGATCTATTTTATCGTCTTGTTTCATTGCCTGTGCCCTTAGACTGGTCACGGGAACTACCAAACTGTCCCTGTGACGGTCTTACTCGCCAGTCAACTTTGCATGTAACCTTTTTCTGCGGTTTCTATAAGTCCCCGCGGAAACGTTGGCTGGTTCCTCTGCTTCGACATATAGGGCTGAGAAGATGCAGACCGGCTCTTCTGGCACTTCAAAATCTAGATACCCCGTATGTAGCCAAAACTGTAGCCTGCTTTCTTAAAGCCTGCTTGAAAATTCATTTTCAACTATCGGCAAATGTTTCTTAGGATTTTACCGCTTATTCGGTTATTATTCCTGTATATAGAGTGTTAGTGTTTACTCCTAAATGTCTGCTTCCCTCAACAGCCATTACCAAACTGAATTTTTACTGATTATTTGCGCTATTATTGTTGTTCTTAGAGTGTCAGTGTTTTTATGTAAATTGCCTCCCTTTTTAAGCAGTCAGTGGGCAAACTGATTTTTATTTTTATAATGTTGTAAAGCTTCAAATGAACTTTTTATGATTGTAAATTCAATCGAAATAAAGTATTTTACTACTTACTACACTCTAATAAGAAAGGGTCGACATCACCTTAGTAGTATGTAGCCTGCACTCAGTGGTCATCTAGGTTCCCTTCTCGTCTGTGCCTCGGCTCGCCTGGAATCACCCTTCTCCGAGTCACTGGGACCTCTTCCTTATCGGCTACTCTCTCCTCTCTGGCTATTCTGCTAGGAAAGCATCTGTCTCTCGGTTCTTCTCCGCCTTCAAGATGGCGTCTGTCTTCCCTGGAATAAGTAGTAGCTTTACTGCTAACGGCTAGATGCCGCCTACGGACTGAACATGTAACTGCCTCAGACTTTCACTAATATAGAGGTGCGTTTCCTCATGGAAAATTCCGGCCCGTAACCTGCCGCCCACCAAATTCTTGTACCTCCCCGTACCAAGGACACTTTCCCAGCCGGCCGGCCTGATGTAGTGTCTTCGGCATGAAGAAAAATACAATCCTTCGATAAGGGCCGGCCTGAACCGGTTCTCTCCAAGCGAATAACACCTCATAACTAAAACATTACGTTTGACCTAGAAGCATCCCAAGCTGCCGGAGCAGAAAGAAAGATGGAGTCTCTCCCGTTTGAGGCCTACCAGGCCTGAATTCAGCACAGCTCCGTGAAATACCCTCACTACAGGACAGGTTATCCCTAATACTAACGAATCTATCCCCTAGGCTATGTGTGCAAGCCCTGATCTATGGGGAAGAGCACAGAATCATGTCGAAGTGCCTAGTAAATAGGCTCCATTCACTACTCTAACCCTTAGACTTGAATGGTAAGAGACTGAAGTCACATTTAATCATCTTTGCCTCACAAGAAGGCCGGGAAAATCGAGCAGAACACATGGTTGTTCCAACAGGATTCATTCTA
This sequence comes from Triturus cristatus, assembly GCF_964204655.1. Taxonomy (NCBI): domain Eukaryota; kingdom Metazoa; phylum Chordata; class Amphibia; order Caudata; family Salamandridae; genus Triturus; species Triturus cristatus. The sequence continues at coordinate 49,593,005 of NC_140589.1, forward strand.
CAGTCTGTAGACTACAGGTAGCCTTTGAAGATGGCGCCGGGACACCCCATGGAGTATCCGTGCGCTTTACAAATCACAAATCAAATCAAAGGTCACTCTAAGCTTATTGGAAATAACGCGCCTGTAGCCGAGGCCCTATTGGCTGTACTAATGTTTTATGTTTCCCACTGTCCTGAATTGGTCTCAAGGACTACCTCACCCACTTGTCCCTGTGTTGTGTTTTTTATTGTTGCTCTGGTTAGACTGGATCTATAAGGCCATGTGTTCTCCCAGTGTTCACTGGCAGCGGCTGACTCGTCAACATCGTTTTCATATAGAGAAAGAGTGCTCCTGGAAAGCTACTAATGTGGTAAATGTCCCTGGCGTGCACCAAGCATGAAAATCCACAATGATGTCAGTGTGCAGTATCTATTTTTCATCAAACCTTGCCAGTAAAGGTAGAGGAAAGCCATTAAATGGACCCAGCAGAACCTATTTGTAAGTGGTCAACTGGTATTGCCACCACCGTCTCAAGAGGAAGGCTGGTCAGATTTTCAGGAAATGTGACCTCACTTATGTTGGGCCCAATTCATAAAGTACCAGATTTACGGTTATTTTGCACTGTGGTTGCTCGACTTTTTTGGCGTAGCTCTGATGCAAAATGCTTGTTGAATTTACTAAGCGATGCAAAGGTCGCCTCACGTGGCTTGGTAAAGAAAATGTAAAGTGTTGCATTACACTAAATTGTAAATCCGGTATTTGTAAAGCGCAAACTACTCACCCCGACGGGTCTCAAGGCGCCGGGGGCCGTTGTAGAAATTAAGTGAGCTATTGCCCAGAGTCACATGGTGCTGAACTTAGCTGCAGCCGGAACCAGGGATCGAACCGTGAGCGCTGTGCTCTGAAGTCAGCTGCCCTGGCCACTGCGCCACACCTCTCCACACTGCACCTGGGAGGCGTTCCATGGGTGGAGCATAGGTGTTGCCATGCATCTACCTACAGATTTTGGCTCATTCCTACATTTACTAAAGTGAAGTAAAGTGACATGAAGAGGCATTTGAGCGCACGCATACTCCAGAGAATTAGTGAACCTAGAAATGCGTCAAAATGCTTCGCCATCCCCAGTGAAGCGTCACGAGGAGAAATAGGTTTATTTCTCGTCATTACTTCCTCTTTTTATGCTTGATGTATTCTGCATCACACATAGAAAGAGAAAATTGCCTTACAAGATAGTTTCTTTTACAGGAAGGTATCCCTTCCTGCACAAAAACACTCCTGCCCATAGAACGGGCACTCTTGCACTAGGGTGCCAGGGGGCCTGCATTGGCGCTAGGTAGCCAGAAGTGCGCCAGTGCTGGCAGAGAGCTGACGGGCGACATATCTTACCATCTTTCAGCTCTCTCCCGTTCACGCAACGCAGAACATCAACTCCACTTGCTGCCCTGCCCTGCATGAACTTTTGATAAATATGCCCCAGTTCGGTGCAGGAGTAGGCATGACTTACTCTGGTAGTATTTCTGGCACACTCCTGGAATTCAGGAACATTGTAAGAGGAAGCCACAACAAGAAACCTTGTGAATCAGGAACATTAAGTTTAGGATGTAGCTGTTGGTGGATTATGGGCACCTGTAACTAGATGCCAGGGTAGGAAAGGCCTGTGCATGGCATGGCACCAGGGGCACCATGCCACACCGTTGCCACTGCCTGCAGGAGCTGGCCAGAGCCTGCCTCAGCTCACTCCAAGCTTTGCACCTTGGCGCTCCCTCCTCTGACAGCTCCTGTAACATTCCTCGTGAAAAATGAATCACACAGAAAAAGATATTAAATATTAATCATGGCTAACAAGCAAAAATGCAATAAAGGGAGAGGGCTCTGATGTGACAAATGCCACTGGGGCTTGGAGTTGGGCAACTGGCATGCTGGGACAGGTGCTCCATCATCCGAGCCTGGCGCAGGTTTCATAAAGTTGCCTGGACGTCCTGGTCATTTTTTTGAGCTACAAATATGCATTTTTTGGTTGTTACATTTTGTAATGTAATTTGTGAAAATCGAGTGCGTTTGGGATGAAAATTATGGCCTGCACATTACAGAGATTGCTTTCATCAGTCACCCTCTTACGTCGGGTTTTGACAGTTTCGGTTTAACCCCTTCACTGCCCCCCTCCCATCACCCCCACCTCTGTGCAGAGGTCCAGGCTCTTCCGTGTGTTTGTGCCACGTCTCGCCTCGCCCAGCTGGCAATGTTATCAAAGGTGGCCCAGGTGTGGTCTGAGGGTTGGCTACCATCCGAAGCTACGCTCTGCTATGCTGTGGCATTTATAAAGCGCATGATTGCGACCCGTAGGCTTTCGGGCGCTACCCAGCGCATACCAACACCTTCACAATAGCTCCTCCTTGCGAAGTAATAATGTTAAACTATTCGCGTACTTCTTCTTACCTGCACTCATCCAACTTGTGACCACATTGTTTAGCAAATATTAGAGAAGAAGGAGAAGCAGACGAAGCTATCTGCCCAGAATCATCCATGGCTCAAGGGAGAAGCTGGGATTAGAAACATGGTCTAGTCTTCCAGGCTGGTTTCGAGAACATTCCAGATGATTCCTTTTGTGCCTATGATTTCTCTTGATATTTATTAAAAAAGAATTCACCTTGCTTGTGGCCGTTCGAAGGCAACAAATCTATGTGAGCAGATCACTATTTTTAAGAGTGAATTGCAAATAAGGTCAAAGTAGGTGTCCAACTAGGAGTTCAAAGCCAGCGCCTAGAGACCCTTACGGGTGATTGTTCGTGCTTTACAAATGTGGATTATTATTACATTTAGGGGCAGATTTAAGTATTCTTTCACGCAGCGCAGTGTGAAAGGGCAGGAATGTGGTAGGTTTACCTTTCGGCGGCGCATGCCTGTCCTTTCTAGCGTTGGCGCACTTTTGGCTGCCCAGCGCCAATGAAGGGACCCTTGCAAGGGTGGTGGCGTTGTAGGCAGGATTGTTTCTGTGCAGGAAGGGGCGCCTTCCTGCACAAACTCTATCCTGAGAGGCATTTTCCTCTTTCTACGTGTGCTGCATAACTTAGAAAGAGGAAAACACGAGGCAAAATAAATAAATTTCTCCTCCTTACGCCCAGGGCCGGACTGGAAGTTGCAAACAGCCCCGGCAGATTGCTGCTCGAGTGGCCCTGGGGAGGGCGGGGTTCCGGGGGGAGTGCTAGTGAGAAGCACTCACTCCTGCTTCTGTTACAGGGGGGCTGATATTGCAGCACCGCTGCAAAACTGCCCCCTGTAACAAAACCAGCCCAAAAGGGTACAAAACTGGCCCTCGCCCCTCCGGCCCACCGGGGAAACGCCCGGTGCCCGCTACGGCCGGTCTGGCCCCGGTTACACATCGCTTTGATGTATTCCCAGGTCTACCACTAATGGTAAATCTGGAAATGAGCCAAAATCCATGGGTGGATTCGTGGGAACACCCACGCTCCACCCAGGGAACGCCTTTGTGCGGCGGAGTAAAGCAGCGCAGCGATTTGCGCTTCATGGGGTTACTCTATATTTATCAAGGCATGCAGGAGCACGCCAGGTGGCCCTGCATGGCTTGATCTGTCTCCATTAGGTTTTGCGCCGCCCTTGCGCCCTCTTGCGTGGCATACGGGCGATGCACAACCTTGATAAATGCTGGCCATAGTGAATTCTCGGATAAGGTTCTGCCGCTCTGTGCTTAAAAGGCACGAGCTCGTCACGACATTCCAAGATTACTACTAATACAGGTCAATTCGGAAGGAGAAAAAAGATATATTTATGTGCGATTTTACAGGCCGCTGTTTTTAAAGCAATGGAAGTGTTCCATCTCAGTGACGGAGAATGTCCTATTACTTACCGGTAATCTTCATTACTCCGGGTCCCGTAGTCCTCGACACCGTCAGTGACAAATGAGATTTACTATCTCAATGACAGACAAAAGAACGAAGGAATGCTGGACCTACCCCTCCCCCTCCCACTGGGAGTACTTAAGGAGTACCGTCCCAGCATTCCTCCTGAAATACCAAGCCCCAATGAAGGCCGGCAGACAGGGAGGGAGGGAGGGAAGTCATGACGGTGTCGAGGACTACGGGACCCGGAGTAATGAAGATTACCGGTAAGTAATAGGACATTACCCCCAGGTCCCTCCGTCCTCGACACCGTCAGTGACAAATGAGAAATACCAAAGCAAACCCCGGCATTCATACCAGAAAACACAACAAACCACCAGGATAGCAAACAAACCCAGAGATTTATTGGAAACAAAGTAGAAAAAAACATTTAGGAGCGAACAGAGCTCAACACCCCCAAAGCAAAACCTCCATCATCCCCCAACAGATTGAGGAGGCGATAATGCCTGATAAAAGTATTGGAAGAGGCCCACGTGGCAGCCCTACAAATCTCAGAGAGAGGGACACCCTGAACCTCCGCCCAAGAAGCAGCCACCCCTCTCGTAGAACGACCCTGAACCCCCAAAGGAGGAGGAGAACCAGACAGAGAGTAGGCCAAGGAAATGACTTGCTTCAGCCAACGGCCGATGGACACAGAAGAAGCCTTACTCCCAAGCGAAGCCGCACCAAAGGAGACAAAAAGGGAGTCCGACTTGCGAAAAACCGCCGTACGGTCCAGATAAATGCGCAAAGCCCTGCACACATCCAACAAAGACCACTGGGGACCCCCAGGAGAATCCAAAACAGAGCCCAGGGCAGGTAAGACCAACTCCTGACACCTGTGAAACTGCGAAGAAACCTTCGGCACAAAAGAAGAATCCAGTCGGAGCACCACACCCCCCTCCGTGAATGAAAGAAAAGGAGGCCGCGCCATCAAGGCACCCAACTCCCCAAGACGACGAGCAGAGGTGACAGCCACCAGGAAAACCACCTTGAGAGTGAGAAATTTTAAATCCACCACATCCAAAGGCTCAAAAGGAGGACCGATCAAAACCCGAAGGACCAAAGACAAATCCCACAGGGGAAAAGAAGGACGAGGAACAGGCCGAGAAACAGAAAAACTGCGGAGAAGACGAGAAACCAAGTCCTCAATATCCGAAAGATTCCCCCACGGGGAACGAAAAGCCCGAACAGCGGCCCACTGGGCCCGCAGAGTAGACACAGCCAAACCCTTCTCGAAACCCTCCCACAAAAATTGAAGGACAACCTGCAAGGAACAGAACAAAGGGGAGACCCCCAACGCCGAACACCAACGATCAAAATTACCCCAATGCCTATCATAAGCCTTAAGGGTAGAAGGCCGCCGGGAACGCTGAAGAGCCACCGCTAAATGTTCTGGGAAACCGCGCCGTCTCCAACCCTGCCTCTCAACTTCCACACCGACAACCGCAACCGGAGAAGCGACAGGCACGGGGAAGATCGAAGCGGAGACGGAGACAGGGGAAGAAACCAGGGACCCTGCACCGCCAAAAGACGCACCGTCGGAAACCAAGACCTCCGAGGCCAAAACGGCAGGACCGCCACCACCACCCGAACCTCCTGACACAAACGGGCCAGAAACCTGGGAACCAGAGCCAGGGGGGGGAAGGCATAGAGGAGACGCGAAGGCCACGGGAGAGACAGAGCGTCCACCCCCCAGCAACCCTCCTGCAGAAACCGGGAGCAGAACCGAGGGAGCTGAGCATTGTGCCGGGAGGCAAAGAGGTCCAGAAAGGGACGCCCAAACCTCCCGCACACAAGCCGAAACGCAACCGGGGTGAGAGACAACTCCAGAGAATCCGGAAAGCACCGACTCAGGGCATCCGCCACAAAGTTGTCCACTCCCCGAAGATGAACCGCCGTCAGAGACAGCAGATGGCCCTCCGTCCAACAAAACAGGGGCACCACTATCGCATTCAAGGAAGCCGAACGAATCCCCCCTTGATGATTCAGATAAGCCACCGTTACCATATTGTCGGACCGCACCAACACGTTCCGACCGAGCAACAGATCCCGAAAACCCATCACAGCTCGGGACACCGCCGTGAGCTCTCTCCAGTTGGACGACCGGCGGCTCTCCAGGAGGGACCAACGACCCTGAAGGGAACGAGACCCCAAGGTCGCCCCCCAACCCAAGGCGCTGGCATCCGACGTCAAGACCAGAGAAGGAGCAGACTGCAGGGGCAGACCCGAAGACAGATGATCCCTCACAGACCACCAAAGAAGAACCGGGAGGACCACCGGAGACACAGGAATAAGAACATCCAAGTCGCGGGACAGGGGATCCCAGAGAGACAGGAGGTACACCCAAAGGGGGCGCAGATGAAAACGTGCCCAGGCCACCGTAAAAACTGTCGCCGCCATCAGACCCATAAGACGCAACCAAAGGCGTACCGGAAAAGCACCCCCCACCCGGAAACGACGAGCAAGGGACACCAACGTCACAACCCGAGGCTCGGGGAGGAACACACGGTTCAGATCCGAACGGAAGCGGGCCCCAATGAAAACCATGTCCTGCGACGGCGTCAGCTGACATTTGGGCAAGTTGATCAGAAACCCATGGGCCCGCAACGCCGAGCACACCACTTCCCTGGCCTCCAGCAACAGGACCCGAGATGGAGCATGGATCAACCAGTCGTCTAAATAGGGGTACACCATCACCCCTTGGAGATGAAGCCACGCGACCAAAGGCGCCACCACCTTCGTAAACACCCGCGGCGCCGACCGGAGACCGAAGGGCAATACCATGAACTGGTAATGACGCCCCTGAACACAAAACCGCAGAAACCTGCGGGACCGAGGATGGACCGAGACATGATAATACGCATCCTGAAGATCGAGGGTACACATGAAGTGACCTGGCAGCACCAACGGAATCACCCTCTGCAAGGTCTCCATGCGGAAAGGAATCTTGGCCACCCATTTGTTCATCACCCGCAGATCCAAAATCAAGCGGAAACCCCCCGTGTTCTTTGGAACCAGAAAGACCAGGGAATAGAAACCCAACCCCGTCTCCAACGGGGGAACCTCCTGAATGGCACCCTTCCGAAGAAGGTCCAGAATCCCGAGAGAAAGATGAGACCGCTTCACACGACTCGAAGGCCAAGGAGTTGGCCGAACACCCGAGTCTGGAGGAGTAGCCGTAAACTCCAGAACATAACCCTGGCGAATCACGTCCAACACCCAGACGTCGGAACAAGACTGAACCCAGGCATCCAGGAAGAAGCGCAGCCGCCCTCCAACCAACAACCCGGGAACCACCGCCAAAGAGTCAGGAACGTGGCTTGGCAGGAGGAGGGGACTTAGCCTTACGGTCCCGACCACGGCCAGAAGCAAACCTACCCTGGCCTCTCACAAACTGCCTACGAGAAGTAGGGCGAAAGAAAGATTTGGGTTTAGAAGTGACAGGAGCAGTAGAGGAGACTTTAAAAGAAGAAGAATGCTTCTTTTCCTTAAATAACTTGTGCAATTTCGCCTCCAACTCCCCCCCAAACAACATTGTACCCTGAAAGGGCAACCTCAAAGCGCATGCTTTCTGCGCAGAGTCCGTCTTCCAGTCCTTAAGGACAAGACTGCGACGGGCAGCCACACAAGCCCCCCCGGACAGAGCAGAAGCACGCACAACGTCAAAGGAGACATCAGACAGCAGCTCCACCTGACGCTCAATCTGCTCAAGCAAACCAGAACAGTCCGTGGCATTATCCATCGACTGATAGAGAGACTTCAGGTCAGACAACAGGGACTGCGACACATAAGTCCCGTAGATGCCCGCCCTCAAGGCCAGGTGGGAACCAGAATACACCTTACGGAGCGCCACATCCGCCTTCTTGTCAACCGGATCTTTCAGCACAGCGTCCTCAGCAAGGGAAGTACGCCCCACCAAACTCGCCACAAAAGAATCAATAGGAATCGAATCAGGCAGTTCAGTAGCCATATCCTGCAGAGGATAGAGTTTCGCCATGAATCGCGGAATCAGGATGCGATCAGGATCAGCCCACTCGCGTTTCAAAACATCTTTGATGAAGGGATGGACAGGCACATCGACAGTGGCAGCACTCTGAAACTGTCGCAACAAAGGGCCCCTAGAGGTACTAGGCGCGTCCCCGTCAGGGAACCCCATGTTCTCCTTAACATGCTGCAAAATACCAGCCATAGCATCCTTGTCCACATATTTCCCTTTCAACTCTTCATCCCCCAACCACGCAGACTCATCGCCACTGGAGTCCGAAGAAACAGGAGCAGGGCACTTGCGACGGGATCCAACATCCCCCATCTCCGTCAAGGTTTCCCTGATCAAGCGCTTAATATGCGCATCAGCACCAGCATCACGGCGCCTGGACCTGGCAGGGGAGGGAGACCTGGAAGCACTAGAAGAAGAGGAAGACCTCTCCCTGTGATGACGCTTTCTGGAATGTTTCCCCATCGCCAACAACACACCAACCACCGCCAAAACACAAGGAAATAACAACCGCTATGCGGTACTCACCCCCTCAGCTCGTTTTAACGAGCCACCTCCAGCCGGGAACCTCGAGGCGCCTGACTTCCGTCCTCAAAGCCCTAAACCGGAAGTCAGGCAAGACGAAAACCCGGAAGAGGAAGGAGCCACAACCAATCGGAGCAGCTCGGCCGCGCCCCCTAGCAAGCCCGGCAGGCCAGGAGGGGCGGCCATCGGGCAAGGAGAAAGCCAACGCGGTATTACACCGCCGCGAGGCCCAGAGACATGAAGAAGCCCGCGCCACTCCCCCCAAGCCCGGCAGGGGGGGAGAGGACATCCACGGAGGTCCGCCGGAACCTGGAATGAGAACCAGCAGCCCCCAAGTAAGTCCAGAAGAAGGCAGGAGCGTCCAGCTCCTGCCGCGTCCACACTGTCAGTAAGACAGAAAAAAGAACAGGAGGAATGCTGGGACGGTACTCCTTAAGTACTCCCAGTGGGAGGGGGAGGGGTAGGTCCAGCATTCCTTCGTTCTTTTGTCTGTCATTGAGATAGTAAATCTCATTTGTCACTGACGGTGTCGAGGACGGAGGGACCTGGGGGTAATGTTCTTGTGAGTTCTTCCAGCGAGTAACCCTGAAGACCAGGGTTCAAAGTTGAAACGACCCTTTACTCTTTTAGAATCAGCGCTATCAGGCGGCCGCTCAGTTAGAAGGACTCCAGGGGTCGCTCTCTTCTTGCATAGTGTGCAGGACCAGGAACACTGCTGAATTCAGGTAGAGCTGATTCTCCACTCTACTGTGTTTTGATCCCACTGTACATTGTCATTTTTTTATTTAATTAGCCCTTTTACTTAACAAGTAATGCAGGATTAAAGACAAAGGAAGCATATTTGTGTGTGCAGCAGAGTTTGTGGGGTATTTAAGATCTCAGCGTTTAGTGCTCTCATCCCACCTGTGTTAATAAATTGAACCTTTCACTGCTGATGATGGTCGAAGCTAGTTTATTCAATGCATACATTATTAGAAATGAACGGCAAGTTTTTAAATTAATCATAAATGTTATATTATTCCTAATTCTCAATATCTCAGGCTCTGATCTGCGTTTTTCTAGAAACCCCACAGATCTCCAGTTTTACAAACCCTAATGTGTAGCGTTGGTGACTTCATATGGGGTGAGCGCTATATGCACGTTCGATGGATGTGCATGGCACATTAGCACCAGTGTTTAATTTGAGCCGGTGGTCTCTGGTGATCGGCACCAGCACTTGATTTTCAACACCGGTGCTTCTAACAGTGTGCCCCATGGTGGTGCTGTCTGTTAAATTAAAGATGAGCACAACAACAGTTGTTTATTAATTCAATATACATTAAATATGACTATTGACTGCCCTAAGCCATTCTTATAGCTTTGGGGGCCTGAAATAGACTGAATTGTCACACTTGTAGGGGTGTAAGGGTTAGTAGGTGTGTTGTTACTATCATGTGTTAGCGCTGGGAGGGGCGATGTGTGGTGCACGCTGCAGTGGCCTCCTGACAAGGGCCCTGGCACTTATGTTTTTTTTTACAAATTAAGCATTGAAGAACACATGGGCCCAAGTTTACTAGACGGTGGGCAGCATGTCATATAAACTGTAGCACTGCTTTGCATGAAAAGTAAAAACAATATGCAGAGCCGTATTTACAAAGATTTCCAGCCGATGACACCGTCAACCAAGCGCCCCAAAGAAACGCCTGTGTCACAGCGCAAAGGTGAGACAGCGAGGTCCTGAGTGGTGATTGTACTCCAGGTCTGGCCTTGAGTACAAATTTCCATGTGATGACACTCGCCCGAGGGCAGGCCGCATGAAATGTGTCATTTCATGAAGACTACACGTTACAGAAGGAAATATTCTGCAAAGCTCTGCTTGCACGTATTTTGTCGCATTTATTTGATGACAAGACAGATTTGACCCAATGCAAGGCCACGCGACTTTAGTAAGTCTGACTTTGTGGTAATTCTAGGGGTGCTGCATTGTTCGTGGCCTTTGACAACCCTTTTGCATTCATTATCGGGGTAGCTGCTGCCTGATGCAAAGCTATGTAGAGTTACGCTTGAGCCAACTTCTCTGGACAAGCTGGTCATCGCCTCTCGTGGTGCCATCTGAGGTCCCCCTGCACTGCTTTGTGCCATGGGAACACGCAAACGCAGAGTAAATTCTTGTCATGGTGCCATACGGTCCTGTCGTACTCCAGGCGTGCGTGAATCCAAAAGTGCAGCCCAAAAAGAAATCTGCAAATCCAGCTCACCCAGGGGGCTTATTTACAATCCCCTTGCACCGCCGAAACGTAACTTTTTCCCATATTAAAAGTGACACATCAGCGGCGCAAGGGGCTTATAAATAAACTGGGATGCCAGTTTGTCCCAGCAGGCTTCTTTAGCTGTTGTGTCTCTGTGCTCTGAACAGGAGGCCAGCCAGCTGGCCCTTGGAGTCTATTGGCTGTGACTGGGCTCTTCAAATGACTTCTCCTTGAGCAGGGCATGGCAGGCACAGTCCCTCACCTTTGCTAGTCACCAGGTGCAGCAGGTGCAGTCCACAAGGATGCAGCCTCACTTTGCCGGTTCCGCTGTGCAGCATGACAGTACTTTCTCAGTCCACCTTCCAGTGCAGTTAAGATTAAGGTTGGGCAGTAAACTCCACTCTGCCTGCGGAGTTTTGCCCACTGTGCGAGTGCAGCAAAAACTCTGCCAACCGCAACATTAACTTGGCGAGCGCAAGCAAGAAAAAACAAGTGCTAGACTGCTTGTCAGCAAGATTTCTCAGCACAGGTGGTCGAAGCAGGTCGCTACTGCTCGTGCTGAGAAAGTTGCCACTCGCGTTGCGAAAGCTGCAGCTTGAGTAGAAAATCTACTTGAGTGGCAGAAAACACAGCGCCCTCTAGCATGCAACATGGTGCCGTTCACGCTGATTTTATAGCGCGGGACAAGCTCCTGGTGCTAAAAAGCTGCGCGAGCAGCGTGACCGACAAGAATTCTGCCACTCACGGAAGACAGCAGTGTCTCATGGAGTTTTTTGGTAACTCAGTGGAATTCCGCGGAATAAAACTCGGCAAGTTCTGCCCACCCCAGTCAAGATCTTGCATATTCAATTTACTTGTAAGTCCCTAGTTAATCGGTCCTACAGGTATCTAGGGCCTGTAAATGAAATGCTGCAATGTAGTTAAAAAGTAATATATGTACCCTTAAGTTATGTCCTGGTGGTTTGTTTGTCACTATTGCAAGGCATTCCTCTCCCATAAGATACGATTGGAGTTACCTGATTACATTTAATAAGCTGCAACTTCCAAATGGGAACAGGTAACCAGTAACCCTGGGCGTAGTGTGCGTAGCGGGGCTACACGGAGGTCCACGGAGTTGCAAACAAACTCCGTGGAACTCCATGCGAGAAATGCACATGGGCAGTTTTCTTAAGCATTACCGGTACGGCGATGAAGAGGAGTAGGGCAGCCCGTGGACGCCACGGTAAAGAGGTAAGTGGTTTTAAGTTAATTTTTAATTACTCTTTACTTACTTCTCAATAGGGGGTTGGAGGCGGGGGCTGGCCAACTCCGCTCTGCAGCAGAGTGTGCGCAGATTTGCCTTCTCCGCATTCTCCGCGGAATGTGGAGAAGGCAAATCCCTGCACACTCCGTGGGCGGAGCGGAGGTCTCCGCCCGGCGTTAGTAACCAGTTCATGCATGATGTCTTTGAAATTGTAATGAAACATCCTCTCTTATGGTGAAGATAGATTTTTGGTTACAATTTTGAAAATGCCTCTCTTAGAAAGTTGCCATTTTCTCTCCTTTGCTGTTTGGTGCCTGCAGCCTGTCTCTGGTACACAAGACTGGGTGCAGCTTATAGTTGGGCTTTATTTATTCCTCCTAGACAGCCACACACACAATAGAGAACTTAGATGTGCCTGGATCAGGGACCACTGGCAGGATGGGAGGGCGGAGATGGGCCAAGCCCAGCTTAAACTTGAATAGTCTGTGTCCTGTCGCCACACAAATGGCTGCATACTCCCTGTATTCAGTCTGGAGTCAGGGAAGGGCAGGCAGGAAACCAAAGGGAAATCCTTGAGAAGCTTCCCCCACTTCAAAGAAGGCAGCTGGTATAAATAGTGGACCTCAGACGCCAACTCTTCAGTACACTTCTGGACCTGTGGAAACCCTGCCAGTAGGAAGGGCTGCTGGACTACTGCATCACTGGACTACTGCCTTGCTGGATTATTGCCCTCCTACTTGAGTCAGAGGGATTGGTCCTGCATCTGAACCCAGGACTCCCAGAGTGACTCCAAGGGATAGTCTGCTGGCCCCCTGTTCAGAGCCAGTGGGACATAACAGGTTCCCAACAACCTGAACCAGCACCCAGATCCAGCTGGATCAAGCCACTGACCCCCAAGTGGTGTCCCTCAGGTCCTAGACTCTTGGCTTGGCCTCAGAGAGGCTGGATTGAAATGTTTAGGCTCTTTACGACTGCAAACTGGCTTGTTGGTGGTGAAGCCTTTTCACAGATACAGCCTTCCAACGTGAAGTTCCATCAGCTCAACCCTTCGTGCTACAGGATCGACCACACGTGGGGGCCACCACGGCAAAGCACGGGCCGATCGTCTGCAAAGGCAGCAGGATACTTGCGGTATAGCGCCCGCATCCGCGACACCAGGCCTGCTCTTTGCACTACATAGTCAACCATCTGCGATGCTTCCCATCTCCTCGCGGCCCCCTCCACCGCAAACAGAGCTCTTTGCACTTGACTGAGAAGGTAACTTTTCAGCTGGACTAACCTAGTCCCTGTATCGAACCCGTATTCCATCGCGGTCAGCCTAAACTTGTGACTTTCTCCCAGTCTTGCACGACCAGATAGCCACGAGTGGCACTTAGGGATTTTTGGCGCTCTTTTCACTCAAATCTTTAAAATTGCATTGACGTTTTATAGTCTGTGGTTGCATTGGTGGGAATATGGTAGGGGAAGGATTTAGTTAAGTTGTAAAATTTGCATGTATAGATTCTTAATTTAGAGTAAGTTGCAACGTAGCATTCTTGTGAAAGTAAATATATGTATTGTTGTGAGGGAAAGGGGATGTGTTGTGTTCACATGTCTTCTTTCCTCTGTGGGGTTAGGGTTTGCATGTAGTTTATGATGTAATATTGAATGTGTTCCTTTGGCGGGAATTCAGAGCGTGCTGAGTTGAAGAGTGGACACAGAGGAATCTGGGGGTCTTTCTGCTGCAGCTGCCCAGGGCTGAATAAAGAGTGTAGTTACCATCATTGCCATGGTCAGTGTCTTCCATGCACACCATTGATTTGGGGACGAGGTATCAGCCCTGGCTTCCAAAACCACAGACATCGCTGCTTGAGTTGCAGTTCGGCTGGAGGAGTCATTTTTGTCCTGAGGCCTCTGCTGCAGCCTGTTGTTGTGTCACCGGCTTAGACATCAATGGAACCGCGAAGAAGTGACACTGGGTGAGCTGGATTTGCGGATTATTTTTAGGCTGGACTACTGGATTCACTAGCATTCCGCAAGTGAACACCTTACTCGCTCGCACCAAACCGCCGAAGTCACGCGACACTCATAGCGGTCACCAGGCAAAGGCCATCTTTACAACGTGATGCGAGACGCCATGCAGCTGCAGAGTCAGGCTACGTGAACCTAGGAGGTGGCCATCTTGGTTGTCAGCACAAGTTATATCTCGTAGAACTTACCGACTAAGCCAACATGTGCCTCACCAACATTTTCATTAACTCCCCTACAACCATCCTTGGCTGTGCCCGGAGACCCACCATTAAAACGGCAAAAGTGGAAAGAGTATTTTTTAAATTATATTGACACCATTGAAAATGAGGAGTTACGCCAGGAGAAAAAATACTTCTACATCTCTAGGTCCTCAAGACCTCAAAGTCAAAAAAAGAATGGAAAAGAAACCAATACCAGCTGAGGAGGGGAATGTGTCCTCAAACACACTTGTTGATTTTGATAGCTATTATCCCCCATCGGTATGCATTGTGATAGACAACTTTAACTTTTATCACAGGAAGCAAGGGGAATTGGAATATATATGAGCCCCCTTAATAAATTGGCACTTAATTGCAAGTTTGGTCCACTACATGACAAACATATTATGGATCAAATAATCATGCATGTCAAAGAGAATGTGCAGGAGAGACTGTAGACGCATGGCGAGTCTCCGTTTGGGATGCGATTCCTGTGATTAAAAATGCAGAAACTAAAAACAAATGAGAAATAGCTGCTTTTGGGAGCTCAGCGGATGGTGGGCCTGTAGAGGTGGTGGCCAAACTAAAACCTGGTAAAAAAAGTAATACTCTGAATAAAGAGATGAAGATGGAAGGTAAAGATGTGAGTATGAAAAGAAAATATGGTGGTCAGAATCAGTATGGGGGTAAAATACTCCCAAAAAGTGAAGTGTGGATCACTTGGAGTACAGTAAAAATTGCCCCGTCTCTGCAAGTGGCATTAAGGGACACTTTGCTAAAGTGTGCATAAGGAAAATATGAGAGCAAAAGGTGATTGTCATGTGAAACCTCAAAGCACAAGAACAAGGCGTCAAACCACCAACCCCTGTGAGACTCTCCAAGAAAAAGTATCACCACGACCAGAAAAAAGCAAATACCACTGGATCTTCTGCCTCCCCACAAACATTTCTCATGCACCTTGATCAATGCAAGAGCCTTAATAAGGCAGCCGATAAAAACTTAACCGGTCAGGTCCACAAAGCACAACATAAATTATACATTTGGAGTATCACTTATTCAACAGTCAAGAAAGTGCTTTAGGCCATGCACAGGGGTGGAAAGTGCTATAAATGACAATACAATATTCCGTCCATCATCTATACTTTTTGCATTTTTCACCCTAAGTTGGCAGGGTATGCCCAGATGTGTGTCCCGTGCTTACTACGCCAAAAGATTCAAGCTAGCCTGGCTGATATGAGGTGACACCCCGAAATCGGTCCCAGGACGCTTGTTTCTGGCTTGGCAGTTTGGGCTGGACTGTTCCCATGGAGAGCAGGGTCAAGACAGATTTGCGTATGGCTGGGTTCAAAATGGAATGGCGTAGCCTGCAAAAAAAACTATGGATTTAAACAAGATTTGTGACTGGGGATGAATGTTGGATTTTTTCAGCGTTCCGGCCATCATCTGTTCTTTTTGCCTTAAAATACATTACAGTATAGTGATAGCGGTCACCTGTATTATTTTTAAGAATGTACCATCTTGTTTCTATGTGCAGCACCTCGATAAGAAGGGGTTCTCATGCTCAATGCACAAATATCTTTGTGGATTGTAAGATCAAAATTGCAATCCCTTCCTAGCCGCAGGTCACCTGTCTGTTCCTGTGGCAGCTAATGAGGGTCACGATTACTGTGGATAACAAGGTGTAAGCTGCCAGCGAAGGGCAGGTGAGATGGCTCTTGTAGTGTCCTGCACACAAAGGACACGGACACCAGGTCAGGATTCTAGTAGCCTTGTTTATTCACAACCTTCCTTTTCTAATTCCTACTCTCTACTTCCGTTTCCCGGGCATGACCCTGCCTCCTCCCTTATCCTGCCCTCACCACGCCTCCTCAGCCGAGGAGGTCCTAACGCCCAGCATTCCAGCGCAATGCTACATATGCCCCTTTTTTAACAAAATGAGTTAAATCACTCTTTTTTTTTTTTTTTTTTAAATAACCAAAAGTAATGTCACATAGTTACAGTTCTTCGATCAGACAACTCAGTCTCTTGATAGTTCGGCGGGGACGACCATTGACGTCTGGACAGTCTGGTTCTCCTCCACCAGGGATCGCTCTCGGTGAATGGTCACTGATTTCGGTTGCATTTAGTCTCGTTTCTCCAGTGGTAGGACCATCGAGTAGTTCTTTGACTTTAGGACTACACTTCTGAAAGTGCGCCACATTCCTGGTGATTCTCTTATCATCCGATTCCGCAGTGATCATAGTTCCTTTTTGTTTGATGACCACTAGGGGAGTTGCATGATAACGACAATCAGTCTTCTTTTGCTGTTCTTGTTTCACTAGTACCCAGTCACCTTCGTGAATCACGGGTGGTGCAGCTCTTCTACGACGATCTGCATATGTCTTCCTTCTCTCTTTCCTGAGTCGATCAGTGCTAGCTATGTCATCTGGGTCCGAATCATGGAATACTGCTTCATCAGTCCAGTCAACCATGGGTATTCTGGTGCGCACTGGCCGGCCCAGCATTAGGGTCGCGGGACACTTACCAGTAGTGGAGTGAGGCGTGTTTCTATAAGCCCGCAGGACTTCATTTAAGACCTTTTGAATGTCTTGTCGCGACACTTCAGCCTGTTGGATGGCTTTCTTCAAGGTGGACATAAATCTCTCAATCATTCCGTTGGCCTGTGGCCACAGAGGTGTAATTTTGCGATGCTTGAAGTTGAGATGTTTGGCAAAGTCTGCGAAATCTTGACTGTTGAATGGAGGCCCATTATCTGTTTTCACTGTTTTGGGAATGCCCCAGGCGGCAAACACTTCATCCAAGACTGGTATATTCCTCGGCTACAGACGATCTGCACTTGGTTGTTTCTTTCGGGTGCCTTGACATGTAATCAGCAGGGTTTTCTGCTTTTCCGGGCTTGTGCACAATTGTGTACGTGTATTCTTGGAGGCGAAGGCTCCAGCGCTCTATTCTCGGTGACATCTTAGCTCGAGGATTACCAAAGATGGTAATGAGGGCCTGATGGTCAGTGATTAATGTAAAATGTTTTCCGTATATGAAGATGTGGAAGTGCTCGCAGGCCCAGACAACAGCCAAGCTTTCTTTTTCGGGCTGTGAATATGCTTCCTCCGTCTCAGTCAGGCTTCTGCTTGCATAGGCAATTATGTATCTTTGATCACCTTCCGAGTCATATTGAGCTAGAATTGCTCCCAACCCCACAGGACTGGCATCTACCGTAATTTCTGTCTTTTTTTTCGGATCAAAGTAAGCCATGTTGTCGGCTGACTCCACAGCCGCTTTAATTTCGTTGAAGGCTTGTTCACATCCCGCTGACCACTGGAACGGGTGACCTTGTTTTGTGAGCTGTCTCAGGGGATAGCTGATGGTTGCATAATTGTGGATATACCGAGCACAGTAGCTGGCCATCCCTAAAAAGGAGCGAACATCTCCTGCATCCCGGGGGCTGGGGGTGTCATTCAGCTCCGCCACTTTGTCTGGATCTGGTCTCATTCCCGCCTGGGAGAAGATATGGCCAAAGAACTTCAACGTGGACTTGTGGAACTCACACTTGGCTTTATTTAACGTGAGATTGGCTTCCATTCGTGCATGACGGACTCGTTCTAGGGCAGCGTCGTGTTCTTGTGTTGTGGACCCATACACCAGGATATCATCACTGTAGTTTAGGGCATTGGGGATGTGATGAATCGTTTTCCTAATGGCTTCTTGAAAGATTTCAGCAGCGGAAGACACTCCGAAACTGAGTCTCTTGTATCGGAAGAGGCCAAGGTGGGTTGAAAAAGTTGTGATGTAACGCAACTGCTCATGTAATTCCAGTTGGTGGTAACCTTTATTGAGATCCAGTTTGGAGAATATCTTTGCTCCGTTGAGTGACGCAATCATGTCGCTGATATGTGGCCCTGGGTGTCTTTCTCTTTCAATGGCGGTGTTAGGCGCCCTCATGTCAACACACAGCCAGACTTTGTCAGGTTCTCCCTTTTTCGGCACAACGACTACCGGAGAAACCCAGGGGTAGGTCCATCTGTCCTTTCAATGATGTCAGCTTTGAGCAGATCTTGTAGCTCCTGTTCAACTGCGTGTTGGAGATGAAAGGGGACCCGTCGATGGTGTTGAGCTACTGGAGTTATTTGTTCATTGATGTGTAATCGAATTTGACAATGAGCCATCTTTCCCAGGCCAGCAAATAGCTTTGGAAATTTTTGAGCCACATCAAGTTCGTCATCAACCCTGTACAAAATGTCCACTAGTCTTAGCCGCTCGGCAGTCGGAAGACTCAGAAGGCAGTCAGCCTCAGGCCCTTTAATGACGTGGATGTACGCAGGAATGGTGCGATCCTGATATGTGAGATGCGTTGAGAACTTCCCCAAACACGGGAGTGGCTTTTTGGACATCCACGTGTAAACTCTCACATGAGCCGGGCTTATTCGCGGTGGTGGCTTCATCCTCTGATATTCCGCAACTGTATATAGTTTAAAGAAGCTCCGCTGTCCATCACAAATTTGGTTCAGTGTTTGCCAATTTGGATTCTGAGCCGAGGATATTTCTTCAATCGGTCGGGGTCAGCGACCATACACACATATTCATCACTGTCTTGCGAGATGGGAGACAGTGACCTTGGTTCTTGAGAAGACGTGTGTCGAGATCGATAACTTCGGCGAGATTGGCAGCTGGAGCAGGAGGATCCTGTCGATGAGTCTCTGTGATCCCGTACTGCTTTGGCCTGATGACGCGTGCTCACAGATCGAGATGACCTTTCCTGATCTTTCTGTTTGTTTTTCCTGTAATTTCCGCATACGTTCTCGAAATGGTTCTCCCCTCCACACTTCCGGCATTTCTGACCCTTAGCGGGGCACCCATCCATGTGGGGAAAATCATAGCCACACCGATAACATTTGAGATGCCGCTCCCGCCGTCTGTTATTTCGACTGGAGCTACGACGTCGTCGGTGCACCGGCTGCTGTTGCATCTTGGACCGCGATGACCTCGGCTTCGCTGGAGAATATCTGCGTGTGTTGCGGGATTGAAGCCTGAAAGCTTGTTCACGCTTTTCACTTCTCCCTGCTTCCATCTTTTTGGCATGCTCTTCAGCCTGATCATGCACCCGTGTCATCTCTTCGATTTCGTCCAGCGAATAGCTTTTCTTTAACAGTTTCCGTCTTAGTTATTCAGACTGACATCCTTCAATAACCCTCAGACGAAGGGCATCTTCGGTCGAGAAAGAGTCAAACTCGCAATAGTGTGCCAGACGTATAAGGCGAGTGATGAAAGTGCACATGGGCTCTTCTTTTTCTTGAGCCGCCAGGTTAAACGTGTATCTCTCATAATCAATGTTCTTTTTATGCAAGAATTTCCGGTTTAGGGCTACACACACAGCAGTGTAGGATGCCACATCGGCTGCAGGTAGTTCTTTTATGATTTGGCCGTCATCTTTTCCTATTAAATTACGTAGTGCTATCAGCTGTTGATCGGCGTCCGTCACGTGCGAACCTTTCATAAAGTCTTCAAAATCCTCAAGCCACTCCTTCCACCAAAGACCCATACCTCCTCCTGTTTCGAGGACTAGCGGTTCAGGTGGGCGCAGAAACGACACTCCAAGCATCCCCATATGTCCAACATTGGCTTGCGCCAGACCTGCTCGACGAGATGGTGAGGTAGACATGGTGATGAAACGGCCTGTCAGTTGACTTTACCAGACCTTGACGAGTTTTCACAGTTACCAGTTGAATGAATCAATGCTTGATTGACGTTCAGGTTATTCAGTTACATTTGGATTTTGCCAGTGCTTGTTGAATTCCAGATCATTCAGTTGCATATACCAATGCTTGATGACTTTTAGGCTCTTTCATTTGAATTTGTCAGTGCTTGATGAATTCCCGACCATTCAGTTGCATTTACCAATGCTTGATGACTTTTAGGCTCTTTCAGTTGAATTTGCCAGTGCTTGATGAATTTCAGATCATTCCGTGGCATTTACCAATGCTTGATGACTGTTAGGCACTTTTCAGTTGAATTTACCAGTGCTTGATGCTGGTTTATGAACTTCGCCTGACTTCAAGACGGCTGCCGGAGATTCCTCGCAGGGGATTGGTGCAGGCACATGACTCAAAGATGGCCGCCCCAAACTCACGCGCCCCTCGAGATTCAGCCTTGCACACACCGGCAGCAGCGTCTCAGGCAACCGGGCATCTCCCAGCACTCGGACACGAAGGAAGACACTCACCCACAGGTACCAGGGCACAGGAAGCATGCGACTGGGGTGGGCACCCAGATCGTCTTTGCATGCAGGGAACGTGGGACCTCCACGCCACTCCAACGTCGGGGGGGCCCGCATGTGTCCCTCACTCTTTGTGCTACTCCAGCGTCGGGGGGCTCTCAGCTACCCATTAGTCTGTCGGCAATCCAGACACGACCGGGGTCGGCAACCGCGTTGCAACACGCCGGAATGAACGCGGTCGGGGTAGGCTCCTGAACCGCGCCACGTGAATCCTGAAGAGCGCTCTACACGCTCGCGCAGCTCCGCCCGGCAGCCGCATTCAAAAGGGCACGCACCCACACCGCATGGGCCGTGGCCACCCTCGTCCCAGTTGTAGTGTCCTGCACACAAAGGACACGGACACCAGGTCAGGATTCTAGTAGCCTAGTTTATTCACAACCTTCCTTTTCTAATTCCTACTCTCTCCTGCCGTTTCCCGGGCATGACCCTGCCTCCTCCCTTATCCCGCCCTCACCACGCCTCCTCAGCCGAGGAGGTCCTAACGCCCAGCATTCCAGCGCAATGCTACAGCTCTCAGAGGCAGCTTCTGGTACAGTGGGGGCACACCTCTGTCCTCTGGCATGAGTGATGCTTCCTGTTCCCCAGGGCGATGCAAAGCGAGTGCAGCCAAAGAAGGTCTCCAATCCCTGGCAGTCCTCGGCTCTGTCACATGCCAAATGGGGAATTGAAATCAGATTAATTGAACCTGAAAGATACCCAGGACTGTTATGCCCGATGGCAGAATGAAGAGCACAATCCGATAGTGGCCTACTTCGAGGGGCGGTTGGTCGTACTACCAGCACCAAGGAGGGATGGACCAACTTACGTATCATCCATCAAGGTCTACCCGGCGCAACCAATCCAATTCGGAAAGTGCTACTTTTAACATCAAGTTCCAATGAAGCATGAAAATGCAATTTGAAAATGGGCTCGTGGAACATAAACGGACTAGGCAGCAAAACAGAGGATGCAGATTTAACAGCATTCCTAAAACAATTCGATATTTTATTACTCCAAGAGACATGGTCAACAACATCGGTTCAGATAAACGGCTTCAAAGAATTCCAACAACATGCCATCAAAAGAGGTTCACTTGGCAGGGCAGCTGGTGGATTATCCATCTACCTGAACACTAGCATACCGTGGACGTATGCTCCAATTGGTTCAGGACAGACATGGATTCAGTGTATCAAAATCGAACTACCACCTGTCCCCAGTCGAGGATCGCAGGATTCCCCAGACATACGGTCTTTGGTAATTTGCAATACCTACATTCACCCAGATTCTAAGAAGAAACCAGAGAAAATTGCGATTCTCAAAGCATTGGTTAAAACTTTGCAATCCTCCTTTCCACAGGCGGGATTGGTAGTAACAGGCGACTTTAATATGTTCCTATTACAAGTAGACCACACACTCAACTTTCAACAAAACAAACTGAAAGGAAAAATAATTCCACCATTGATAACACATTTCCGAAAAAAGGATAGACAAGGCCAGCAGTGCGCCTTAAATTTTGTTGAAATCGGCATGATCATATTGAATGGTCGCTTCTCACAAGATCAGCCCGCAGCTATGACAAGAACAGCTAAACAGACCCAATCAGTCCTAGATTACACCATAGTGGACTTGGAAGTACTCCAAAGGATCGCCAGCTACCAAATAATACATAAATTGGAGAGTGATCATAGTCTGCAATCAATTATTCTTACCATTCAATATGTAAGGGCACCAGCTACCAACGATCTGATGAAATTTCCCAGCCCTTATAACCTAAAACGACTCGCATGGAATGGAAAGAATGTTGAAGAAATTATGACCTATGTAAAAAAGGTCAAGGAAATAGGTGCAGACAAAAGCCCGGTAGACCTTCGGGCTTATTGGGAAAAGACGATATAAGCTTAACAGACAAATTCGGTGCCCAAAATAAAAGTTATAGAAAACACCCAACGACAGCATTCCCGGTACATCTTGGCTCGATAGCGAGTAAAAAGAGGATTTTAAATCAGGATATTAGAAAGATTCAAGGAACAGATCAGATTATTGGAAAAGACCAACAGCAACAAATCTACAAACTAAGGCAAAAATATAAAAAAAGAGGTTTGGATAGCAAAGAAAAATCAACAAACAGAAATTTGGCAAAAATTACTGGAAACAAGCAAATTAAATAACAATAGGAAATTTTGGGCTGAAATTAATAAAATAGCAAACGGAGCCTTCCACGAACACAAAGCAAATATATTAGAGGCAGACTGGATACATCACTTAGAGCAAAATCAAGGGAACAATCGTAACCGTCAAGTGCTGAAATCAGATAACACTACTCATCACCAGCATAAAGGGGAAGATCCTAAACAAAACTTTGGTGAAAATTGGATCAGACCACATCAAGTACAAATGGTTATAAAAAAATTGAGGTCTACTGGCGCTCCTGGCCCTAACGACCTGCCAAACGGGCTCTTTAAACACAACCAATTGTTTTGGGCAGAATACCTCACCCCATTGTTCAATCATGCTTTTCAAACAGGAAATATACCATCATCTTGGAGAGGGAGCATTTTGCATCCAATTTTTAAGGCAGGAGCCAGATCGGACCCGGCGAATTATAGGTTGATCGCTCTCATAGATGTAGACGCTAAAATATATGCATCAAACCTAGTGATAGCACTGGAAGAATGGGTCTCCACGAATAAGATCCTCCCAATCACACACACACAGACTGGTTTCAGGCCGAGAACAAACACGTTGTGCAATCTGTTCGCCTTAAAACTTCTGGTAGAAAAAGCAATGGATAAATCTACAAAATTGTACACCTGTTTCGTTGATTTAAAATCAGCATTCGACACAGTACCCAGGGAGATCCTATGGCAAAAGATGGCAAACTGGGGCATTCCATCAAAGCTATTACATGCCACTATCAATCTATATACATCGACATGGGTCAAGTTAAAATTAGGGGATGGTGAAAGAACAACAGCAAAAATCCCAACCCATATTGGCCAAAAGCAGGGATGTGTACTGGCGCCTACTCTTTTTAACATTTTCATAGCAGACCTGGAGAAGAGTATATCGGAAATTCAGAGTGATCCCCCAAAGCTAGCACACCGCAAAATAAGCAGCATGCAGTACACAGATGACATCGTTTTATGCAGCCAGACCCCAATGGGCCTACAGCGTTCCATCACAAGGTTGCATGAATACACCAGGGAGCTTGGCTTGCTCATCAATTACAAAAAAACGAAGGTCATTTGTTTCGCATCACGTTCAGGGAGGCAAAAATCCAAATGGCATGTGGCAGGTAACATCATAGAGCAAAGCGCCACATACAAGTACTTAGGAGTAGTGGTAGACTCAAGGTTGAGTTTAAAAGACCATTTATTGTACAGAAAAGCCCAGGCCAACCAACTACGTTTTGCTCTAAATTTATTAAGAACAAAATTGAAATGTCCATCCAACCTATATTTGCTAAAAGTAATTACAGCCAAATTTCTCCCTACCCTCACGTGCGCCTCGGAATTATTTAGAGGTCAAGACGCAAATTTCTTGAATCTTCAACAGTCAGGGTTATTCAAATACATTTTTCAGATCCCAAAGTTTGTATCACAAGTACAAGTACGTCTGGAATTTGGGTTACAAAATCAGCACCCAGCAAGACAAGCAGCAATATTAAAAATGTGCTGGAAATTAAAAGCAGCACAAGAGGATTAGTTGATGGGGTACTGTTGGCGTGAAATAAAGAACCAAACTAAAGGAAATAACGCCTGGAACACAGCTCTAGAAGAAGCATTGATATATCTCAAAATGAAAGAAGCATGGAACACCAATCACACCTTTGCAATTTAAAAAAAAAAACAAATAGCCTGGATTACAGATAAAGCCGCGTTAGCAAAGAAAAACCATGGCTGGACGGTATAAGCTTCATATGAGAAATGTACCCCTCAACCATATCTAGTCAATCACATTACAACAGCTACCCAACAACTGCTACTCCGAATTCGGATGGGTGCTTTCATTTCAAAGGATCAGGTGCCAGCATGGAAACAAACATGGCCAACATCACTCTGCAGACTATGCGGTCAAGCAGAAGAAACTCTGACTCATTTATTGTGTATTTGTCCTTCGTTGAATAATTTGAGACGTTTTTATTTATTATATGCATTCCGCAGATACCAAATTAGATCATGTCGGCCAGCAGTCATGTTAGCATTGAATAGCAACATGCTACAGGTAGCATGCAGGGCCTCCAGATTTTTGCAGAAAGTCAGTTTCTTAATACAGAAAATTGAAAAATAGCATATGGCATCAACATTTTTTTTAAATAAAATGATGAGGCGCAAATAATAGTTTAGAATTCAAAGATAAATCTTTTTTTTTACATGCCTGTATAATACGCCTGTGTTTTTTTTATTGTTTTATATGTCAATTGGAAGATGTCGGCACAAAAAATTGTAAAGGTTTTAATTAACTATATACAATACATTTATTACTTACTTACTTACCCTGGCAGTCCTCGGCTCTGTCACTCATTGCTGTTCACGCTGAGACACACTGCCCATCCCACCTCATTAATATTCATGAGGAGGGTTGTGTGCTCTTTGCTGTGCACGGTCCTGTTGCCACAAGGTCCTTGAGCACCGTTCGCACAGGCCAGCGCCTCGGAGCACCTCAGTGTGAGGAGTCCGGTTGATATGCATGGCCCACACATGAAACGATGGAATTGTAAACTTCGCCTCCTCTGCACCATGCAATGCTGGGTTTAAAAACACAAGTCCACAGTTATAAACTGAAAGGTAGAGGAAGTGAATGGTGCAAGCGAGGAGCCTGAGATTTCAGGCATCAACCTCCAATCTGCGCACATTTCACAAATAAACTTTACGCCCCTCCTCCCCCCCCCACCCCCCCCCAAGTGACCAAACTCCCCCTATGCCGGTCTCTAAAGCAATGAGCCACTGCGTGTGGTATCTCTCTAGTGGAACTCAGGAGGGCCATTTACTAGCTGCACCGAAGCAAACTCACACAGAAGCTGCCACCATCACTGCAAATTAGAAATATAACAATAGCGGTTTGGAAGGTAATGATCAGGTGGTGGCAGTTCATGCAGTGCTTCAAGTCCACATTACCTTGCAAACTGCGTCCTATTCGGCCGGACCTAATCGTTTTCATTGTTCCTCCCCCACTTGTGATGCTTTACCTTCACACCCTCCTAAGTCCCGCCCAGTCATTGAATACCATTGAGGAGGAAGGGGCGAGGGGTGGAGCATCGCACCAGGGGGAGGAGTGTTGCACCCATTCCTTATCCTCATTGGCTGGACACAGCTTTAAAATCCGCACAGATGCAGGGGTCCAATTGCCAAAAAAACTGTAATTGTTGCTTGAGACTGCACATTTGCACTTTAAACTCACTCACACTTTGACATTTGTTACTACCACTTGGCACAGGGCGCACTGTTGTAAGACTGCGCAGCTTGGGTCATAACTTACATCTAAGCACAGGAATATTCTCAACACTATTTCTTTCATCTCCATATTCGTTATAAGACAACTTCATCCTGGGTGGAAGTCAGTCACCTCCAGTGAACACGAGTAGGAGGAGGAGGTCAGGAAGAGGAAATTGCTGGTTCAAACTCCTCCCCCGCCTTACTCCAGCTCAACAGGAACACCCTTTGAACTATCTTAACTCTCCTTCTGCTATTGACTTTACAGCTAATCCTAATGCTTCAATTAAAGTTAATACATATATTGAATCCAAGAAGGTGAGAGATCGGCATTACCCGCCAGTGCCCATCGTCTCAAACTACCTAATTGCTGATAAGGCCGGATTCTTGCCTACCTGGTTATCTCCAAGACTCCCAAGTTGCCAGGTCTTTTTATCTGCCAAATAGCATAGAGGGGATAAACACAATTATCAAAATATATCTACCACAATTGGACTTCATTTGGAAAGGACCACTGACTCCGAATCTAAAATGTGTAAGATTTTATTACAACCAAAAATAACTGAACATACAAACACCTCAACACAAGGTGCAAAAGATAAATGGGCAGTAGTACAAAAGTGAGCCTACGCAAAATTCTCATTCGGCTTAACACAAAAGAGAATCACTGACTCCAAAATCATCAAAAAAACTATTGTAAGGCCAATGTCTAAATTGGTAATCATTAGTCAAAGAAGGAAAACATTAATCTGTCCCTACACTAATTCTCGGGTGGCATCCCTACTTAGCACTCCCATCCCAGGCAAGAGAATCAAGGAAAAGGTGTCAGAAGTGAAGACTCCTTTAAGAAGTACCTTCACTTAGTCAGAGCTCGTTCTGAGATGCTCCTTCTAGCTTCCCATCTAAACCTCATCTGCTCAAATCACGGGGCACTGTCCCTAATGCAAAACCCCAAAATCATAGAACACGCCCTTCGGCACACCTCTTCAGCCAGGTCTTCTCTTGGTAATTTTCCACAAAGTTGTCTTGCATCCAACGACGGTTAGCTTGACCTTGGGTCCCAGGCACCTTGCGCAGCAAAAGTATCTATCTCACATTCCAATGCACTCCCCTGTTGGCTTCTCACAGCATCCTAACTCCTAAAACAAAGATCTATTCTCTCTAACGAGCTAAATGTCCTTGCACCTGCAACAGAAACATGGGAACGAGAAAAGCCATTTCACATCTTTAAGATTTTACATTTCCCTGCAACCCAAAGCCTTTACCAAGGGAATCATTTTCGGCCTACAACATTAGCTAACATAAAGAATGAACAGGCCTTCTCTTTGACATATGTGTGATCAAATCTTTACAAAATTAAACACACTATTAAACCACACTCTAAGCATTAGTTCATTATTTTCATATACGTAAATAAGCAACCTACACGTAAAACTTTAACATGGCACACGTTTAGCCTAATACATTGCATTGTACGAAAACTAATGATTATTCGTTTTGTTGAATACATTCACAATAACTTGCAACATTGATCCTCACAAAAACATTATTACATTTATAATCACCTCTAAGTTAAACAATTACATCAATACATTTCTATGACACTTCTAAACATACATTGATTAATATGCGGGAGCTGGCTAACGGTGAATATGTTGCACCCCTACAAATTTCAGAATC
The DNA here is from genome assembly GCF_964204655.1 of Triturus cristatus. Lineage (NCBI taxonomy): Eukaryota > Metazoa > Chordata > Amphibia > Caudata > Salamandridae > Triturus > Triturus cristatus. Next base: position 49,620,442 of record NC_140589.1, read on the forward strand.
TTGTGACGCTCTATCATTGCCAGTCCTCATTGCACGGAGGAGAAAGCTCAATTTTATATCACTCGATGCTTCCAAGGCTGTGCTACAAAGAGGTATGTTCATATTTATTTACTTTATTTCAAATTTTTATATAGCGCAACTCTACTTAAGATACGCGTCTGTGCGCTTTACATAAGGTTCAATGGGTCTAGATTTCCTACAATGTGGTTACCAGAATTTATTTAGAAAGAAATTACAACTTACACTAAATTCAGCATCAAAGGAAGAGTAGAAAGATCCAGAACAAGTGGGTGTTATGTCATATTAGAGAAAAGACATAGAAGGGGAAAATTTGGGGATGAGACTCAAAAAAGGAGAAAAAGAAAGAGTCACTGTTTTTTTTACAAAGATTTGGCTGCCATTTTTCTTGTGTCGTCGGTAGCTTCCCTCCGATGGGTGACCTAATAGGATTTTCTCAGGACATCTGTCTATCTGGCTTCCTCTGCCCACTTCAATATTTCCTAGCACCTTCCTCCAGAAGTCTTCTATTTTGGGACAGGACCATAATATGTGGGAGATGTTAACACTTCTGCTTCAAACCCTCCAACATTTATAGTTTTTTGTTTGGTCTAATAAATGTAATCTTGCAGGCATTCCATTCCATTGATATGGGATTTTACATTAGGTTTATGTTCCATTTGTGTGTTTTGGTTGAAGATGCCCACCATTGATCTCAGTCTAGCTACATGCCTAGCTCCCTTTCTGAAGCAGTCTGAAATGTGCTTTCATTCTGAGGAAGGGCAATGGTTACCATGCATTCCATTACATGGTGGTACTCTAAAAGACATTTTGTAAAACACATGGTTTTACCATGAGCAGTAACGTACGTCTATGTAACTTACACTTAAAACACGTTTATACAATACTGGTTTTTTTACAACACGTTTTAAATATATATAATGGAATGATACAAAATGTAATAAGAGCACAAAGATACATGCATATTACACGTAAACAATGTAAAAAATCGTCCTCAAAAAGATCACAAAAAATGTATTAGTTGTCTATTGATAGGTTAACAAATATGACATTCAGAATTATTTTTAAAAAAACAATAATGGCTACAAATGGAAAAACATATCTTTTTTCATCAGGAGATCATTCAGGTGACAGGATGGGCTACCAAAGAGTGCCAACTTCCAAAGAAACAATGTCATCTACCACACTTTACAGGTAATCAGAAGAAAAAAGACATGATACCCCTATAAACAATATACATTTAGAGTAGCATTACAGTCAAAACATTATACCCGCTTGTTTCTTACTTGTTTCTTCTGTTGAATCTACTTGTTTCTTTTGTTGAATTAAGATTAAATTCTAAAGAGAAATTGTTCCGTCGATTTTAAGTAACATCATCTCCACAAACAATTCAAGAAGTAATGTGAATTAAAGTTAATTAAATGCATGTGTTATCTTACCATTATCAAAGTAACTTTTTCATATACCTAAGAACGTTAAAAAAACTAGCAAATCTTTACCATATTGGGGGTAACAGAATAAGGAATCCAAAGCTATTAATTTTACCTAAAACATTTTTTAACATAATTATAAATATTTTGCCGCCTAAGGTGGCAATATGATAAAGGGGGCCTACGGCTACCAGATCTGTCTTATTATGTCTGGGCTTTCTTATTGAAAGGAGGAAAATGTTTATTGAGCAAACCAGACAGTTCAGATACCGGGAAAATGTTTAAAACTATGTTATCTGAGGTACAAAGGGGCGAGCATGAGTACATACAAAAATATGGAGACCCACGATATTTTAAAAAGGTGCGATTAAAGACTCTGCAAAGCTTCGCAATAATTTGGTATAATATCAGGAGAGAATCCAACATAATTTATTATAGTGAACTCGCTCCTGTTTGGGACCCCCCGGGTTCTCCGGAGTGCTCAAAATACTGCCTGGCACATCCTTTGAAAGAGGCAGGGATCAAAACCTGGGGGCAACTGATGGATGAAGGTGTATTGATTTCCTGGGAGGACGTTCAGAAGATAGTTGATGGGAAACTGTCAAAATTTAAATACCTTCAAATGAAAAGTTGGAGCCTCACGGATGGGAGAGATGCGGGACATTCGAATGTGTTAGAAAGCCTAATGAAATCTCAAGGACCCCGTGGAAAAGAGGTGGCAAGATGGTATTGGAGTTTAGTGGAATGCTCAGATAGAGACTTTAATTTGCCAGCAATACTGTGGGAAAAGAACTTGCCGGGAGAGCACTCTGCAAATTTATGGCAAGTATCTTGTGACACGCTATACTCCACAGTACGCGCTGCAAATTTAAGGCAGAACCACCTTTTTTGTCTCCACAGGGTCTACTGGACGCCATATAAACTGGCGAAATTTGCGAAAGGTGCTACTCCGAAGTGTCCCAAATGTGGAAAGGAAAGAAGTAATGATGAACACATGTTCTTGGATTGCCCGTCACTCCAAGTTTTTTGGAGGGATGTGAGTAACACATTAAGTTTAATACTCGGAGTGCAGCTCCAGGTAAGCATACCTCTTGTATTCTTTGGGTTACCGGTTAATCACGATTCTCTAACACGAAATATAAATAAACTAATCTTCTACTTAATATTGTTGGCTCGCAGGGAGACATGTAAAAACAGGATTAAAGCTACGCCCCGAACAAAGCAGAATGGCTGGCCTCAATAAAATACACAGTAATGTTAGACAGAGCTCTAAAGCTTAAGCGAAATGAGTTCTGGCTCCCCTTTGAGAATTGGGTAAATTCCTCTGGAAATGCATAATAATAGTCCTATGATTAGGCCTTTATACAATTTAGCTTATTCACCCCGTTGGTGGCTGTTGAGAGGGTTTGGTTGATGACAAGGCTACCTATGGTCGGAGTATGAGAAGCAAGGTATAGAGTGACCCAACTTAGGTCAAACAACAAAAGGGCTCCGGATGGTGCTATTTCAGGGATACCCCGGAGGTCGGCACTTATACCTTTTGTGGACCTGGGCTGAAGAGGACAACATGTAAAAAAAAAAAAAACATTATAAATATTTTATCAGATTGAAAAGAGGTTCTGAAAAGGTTGCTTCCTTTGAACAAAAAAACAAATACTGCAGGAGACTAGTTATTTAAAACCATTAAAAAGGTAAGCAAAGCATTGAAAAAAAAATTAACTTTTTTGTTTTAAACAAAATAGACATACTAGTAACGTAACATCAAACTAAATTGACTCCTTTTATCTACATCACAGGTACCTAAGTAAAATTCTAACTTGCAGGTGCACGGAAAAATCGACTCGGAATAGAAGAAGAAAAGTATGGTTTTTTTTTTTTAAATTGAACTTTGCATAAATTTCCTTTCAGCAGATTAAAACAGGCAGAGGAGAAATAAAAGCATCATTAAGGAAAATGAAACAGTGCAGAATTAAATCCCTACAGAAGGAAAGCACTAAAGCTAAACAGTCGAAACCTAACACTCTTAACAATTGTACAGAATAAAATAGTAATATAATTTTTCTGCATGTATAATTTTTGTATGTATTTTACATACAGTGCTAAAATTGGAGAGTATGTCTGAGGCCAATTTTATGCTTTCAAAATAAGACAACAATTACTCAAACATGAGGTTTGCATTTATTGTAAGGATCGACATACTAAGCCCAGGGCTCATTGAAGGTATGTAAACTATTTCTCCACCCATGTCAGGGACAGAAACAAAACTGAAATTATAACGCAACATTTTAAAAATATATAGTTGTACCCAAAACACAAAATACTCCCCAACCTGGATCCCTACACACCTATGATCACTCTCCTAAAACTGGGAGCACAAACATTATAGATGCAAATATATAAACAATTCCTTGAAAAATACTAGCACCTCAAAAAAACCCTACATAGAAATACCCAGGATTAAGAATACATACAGGCACCCCCAAAAAAGTAATTGCCCAAAAATAAAATACTCCCACCCTGTGCCCCTACACTTCTAGCATTTTTTCTCCCAAAAATAAGAGTGCAAACATTATTTTATATATAATAAATATTTTCACTGATAAAGCAAAGGTTAAATTAATGGTATAGTTAGGTGTGATAAAAAAAACTGTTTTTGTTTAAAAACAACCTTAGACATTTACTGAACAAAACAAATGTTAATGTAAAAATAGAGTTGAGTGAATATACCAGTAACAACATTATGGTTTTGAACTAAAAAAAAAAAAAAAAGACATTCACCAATTATAGTTAGCAGAGCTAACTAAAACTTGAGTCCCCGCTGTGCACTGCTTATGACCTTAGATATTACATCACTCATGACATGTTCTATGACCCCATTTATGACATCACTCAGGACATCTCAAATAAATTAAATCACTGATGACATCATTCAAGCTTCTTTTTGTGCACATTATTCTATAAACTAGTATGGCATTAGAGGCCTGAAAGTAAGTACAAAAAAGTTCAGAATAATTTGAAGTATCATTAATACCATCACTGATACAACTCCCTTATGTGCCGTAAGCATGTGTTATGTGGAACATTGACCCTATGCCATACACTTCACAGGTAGCCTAGTTCACATGAACCGTAGTCAGGCACAGATATATGGGAAACCCTCATTACTCATGGTGTTCAATGTGTATACAAATGCTCACATGTCTGTTCCAGAATTAATGCCCTACTACGGAAAGCTTTTATCTCTATCAAATCTCTCACAGTCACCAAACCTACCTTGAGAAATAAGGTTGATACGAGTTGAAAATTGGGTCCTGTAAACAGTGTTTACGCTATGGAAAGAGTTTACTCAGTACCACACTGTCTGCAGAGAGTGAAACTCTAATTTGAAAAATTCCACAGAGTATCAAAAAGTATCTACCAAGAACAGTGTACACTCTATTCAACACACAAAAAAGGCACTATTCGTTTAAAATAACAAAGGTCTGAAGGTGCTAAAGATCATAGTACCTGCAGCCTTCAAACTGTGGTGAAAGCGTTGCTCATCTTCTGAAGCAAAAGAAGCACCTCTACATAGGTATGTACCTGGTGCACACAGTCTTCTATGTTATGTAGACATAGCCATGCTGAGACGATTCTGTCTAATAACTCAAAGCTGCTTACAATACTTAGGGCCAGATGTAGAGCTCAGCAGATGGGTTACTCCATTACAAAGGTGACAGATATCCCGTCCAGCGAAATACACATCCCATTGGATATAATGGAATTTATATTTTGTCGGAGGGGAGATCCGGGACCGTTGTGATGGAGTAACCCATCTGCGGAGATCTAAATCAGGCCCTTAGTATCTACTACCAAGAATTGTTGCCCTGTTGGAAACTGTTGAACTAAAAAACGTTGTGTGGAACGTACTGGGCACAAGTCGTTAACTGTAATCTGCACACAGAGTTACTCTTCAATTCAAAGAATTATAACAAGTTCAAAACCGCTACGCACCAATGATGCATTAGAAGCACTTTGCGTTTTGTAAACACACTCATTAGCTGGACACAGTTTGTACAAAACAAGGTAGAAAAGTAACATGATAGTTACTCGCCACTATGTAAACTATAAAACAAACTAATAGACTCACTGAATGATGTCATCATTGTTGTCATCAATAATGTAATTTGAGATGTCATCAGTGATGTCATAAATGATGTCATAGAATATGTCATGATTGATGTAATATGTAAGGTCATAAGCAGTGCATGACAGAGGCACCAGTTATAGTTTGCTCTGCTAAGTATAACAAGTGAATTTCTGTGTTTGTTTTTGGATCAAAACATTCATGTGATCACTGACATAGTCAGCTAACTTTGGTTTTTTCGGTGAATTTGTAGTTTTTTTTTTAACTTAAAGTAATATTTTATCACCTTACGGGAAGCCAACTCCATGCCTGCTGCTAGATCGCGTGGCAACCTTCCCCTTTAATGCACATTTCTGCCCCGGGAGTTGTGCTCCCCGGGGCCTATAATGGGTAACCTATGTGGGGACCACGCACCCTCTCCCCTTAATGATGAATGCAGCCCTGGGGGCGGGACTCCCCGGGGTCTATAATGGCTTTCCTGTGTAGGGACCACGCACCCCTCTCCCCTTAATGATGACTGTGGTCCTAGGGGATGAGTCCTCCAGGGGATAAAATGGCACAGGGAGGGGGACCATGTCATGAGTAATGTAATATATGAGGTCTTAGACAGTGCATTGTGGAGGTGTAAGCTATAGTTAGCTTAGTTGACTATAACTGCTCAATTTCACGGGTTTTGTTCGTGTGAAAAATGAGCCTAACTATAATGTCCCTGTAACCGCTGGCTTGTTCAGTGAATTTCGAAGGTTTTTTTAATGTTATTTCCTGACTACAATGTCCCTATAACCTTTGGTTTATTTTTAGTAAATATTCAAGCATTTTTTAATTTGGTTTCCTAAATGTAACCTGTAACCTTGGAGGACCAGCTAAAATGTGATGATGGCTGCGCGGCATCCCTACCCAGACCGATTTTTCGGCCAGGAGGACCCCTACCCCCGGGGCCCAGCCATGTGCAGGATCAGGACTCTAGGGGAGCCTCAAAGCCCCCGTGGTCCCAGCCGACTCCCCTCCTCCTGCGGGATCTGGCATTGGTGCTGTATGCAGGGAGCTGCTGGAAATGCAGCTCCCTGCTTGCAGAAGCTATAGTTTCATCTCTTTCCCTGCCTGCTTCCAACGAGAGGGAGCACTTTGACAACTCCTGCCCACTGGAACCGGAGTGTTTTCTTTTGCTTATAAGCAAATCCTGTGCACACGTGACAATATAGTTAATGAGTTCACAGAAAAGATAACAGAGTTCAATGGACAATGGAAAGATGTTGTTTTAATTCAAACGATGTCTTTCATCAGTACAAAGAGCGCCAGCCGACACGTGTTTCGTCAACAGTAGAACAACTGTGACTCTTCAGGGCTGGGAAACAATATGATATTGGATCAAAAAACCACAAAGCAAAAGTAAAGGAGTGACAATAAATACAATAAAAAACATGGTGGTGACAAAACAAAATGAATCCAGAATACGGTGAATAAAGTGACAGAATTAATGAAAAAACACTATATGAAAAAGAACAAATGCCAATGAAAAAGGGGGTAACAACAAAAAGGACAACGGCAAGAGAATCTGAACAGAAAGGTAAAGGTTCATAAATGGAGACTTAATGGCAAAAAGCATGAAAAAGAACATCTCTAGGAGAAATAAGGTTTCACCATGTGGTGTTGCCTAAATGACATAATATTGGCACAAAGTGGAAGAGAATGTCTTGACATAATCAACACTGTATCCAGCAAAAACAGTTAGAAAAACAATTGTATTAAATAAAAACAGCCTCAATTGCTCAAAACTGAAGATTCGAGAACAAGTAAATAATTGGACGTAACAGATGCAACAACTATGAGCAGGGCAGAAAAACGAGGTAAGGGTGCCGTACAAAACGGAGTGAAAAGTATACACAGTAGTGCAAAAGGATAAAAAGGCGTTAGAGCATGCAAATAACATGCGGTGCGTGGCACTATGTAAATACGAGTAAAGCGACAAGTCTAAGTCGATAAGTGATGTAAAAAACAACTACGACTATGAAAGGCAAACGGCAAAATTTAGGAGCATGCTGAGAGGAGGGGATTCGGACAAATCAAAAGCAACGTAGTGCGGAGGACAAATGCAACAAAACTCACCAGATGAGCAATGTCATAAGAAAATGATCGAAAGCCGTCGGGAACAAAAGTAAAGTGGTCTCCCATGGGTCGGTGCGACCAGGAAACCAATGGGCTGGAAAAAAACGGTAGGAATGAAAAACTAAAGGGCACAGCATAAGTACGGCATGACGGCCAAAGCGTACGGGAAATAGGCACATACCTGTATATGTCGGTGCAAGATAGCAGAACTGTCTTCCGAAGTGCGGGAGGATGGCGGTAAAACCGGAAAGCGGTTATAAAGGAAAAATAAACTGAGGACTAGAAGGCTAACCTTCGTGAGATTAGCCGGAAGTGAGGGTTCTGTTGACGTGGGTGAAGTAAAAACAGAGAAGAGACTACGCCCAATCGATCATGTTGTTGCAAGTAAAACGTGAACAAGTATTAATAAAGCAAAAAGCATGACTAAAAATCGCAAAAGGGGGGCAATGCCACATCAACAGTACAAGTGTTAAAGCAAAATTAATTAAGAGCAAGTAAAACTGAAAATACATAACATGGTAGGCAAAAAAAAAGGGGGGGAGTGGCGAGATGAATGTAGGAAAAGATAGAAAAGGAAAAGGAAGAGGAAGCATAATTAAAGTATTCACAAAGTTACAATTGTTGCAGAAAAATATGTGATGAGAGAATAATACGTGCTTTGAATATGAGTAACAAGAGAAAGTAAAAGTTTCAAAGGAAATAACATGTTTTAGAAATAGTGTATATTTCGCAGTGTATCAAAAGAACAAGATAATAGAAAGTTAGGAAATGGGAAAATAAGGCTATAAGTTCTAGTGGAGAAAAACAAGGAAGGAAGAGAGAAACAGTTATGGAAAGTAAAGGTGGACAGCAAAGCAATGAAAAAGGTTAAGAGGGCTTAATTTGAAGAGCACAAGAGGAGTAGTCAGCAATAAAGGTACAATGAGTGGGAGATGAGAAAGAAGAGCAGAACGAGTTAGGAGCCCAAGAAATATTGGAGTTCGTGGTCAGAATTTTGGCCGTGGCTCACTGTGTGAAGACGCATCATCCAGGTTGCTTCAAGGCGTCTCAATCTTAGTTCACGGTTACCACCCCTTATGTTGGGTGGGGCAATGTCAATTCCAAAAAAGGAAAATCTTTTGTGAGCTCCTTGGGTGGGACAAGAGCCTATGTGTATGGCCATAGGGTATCTTGAGTCGTTGGTGTGAATGGTTCTGGCATGTTCGCTGATTCTTTCTTTCAGGGCTCTGATGGTACTGCCCACGTATTGGCTCTTGCAGGTGCACTCAAGCACATACACAACGAATTTGGTGTTGCAATTAATGTTAAATCTGATTTCAAAACGGTGTTTATGATGGCTGGAGAATTCCTTAACTCCATTCAATGCCCACTTGCAAACACCACAGCATCCACATTTGTGGAAACCAATGGTGTGAGGTGTAAGCCAAGATCGTGTAGGGGCAGTATGAGGAACAGTAGGGCTAAGCCTGTTACACAAAGTTCTTCCACGTCTGAATGTGATCGAAGGTTTGGTGGTGATGATCTCTTTGAGATTTCTGTCTGTGAGCAGAATGTTCCAATGTTTGCTCATGCTTCTTCTGATCACAGAGCTAAGGCCATTGTAGTTGGTTATCAGTCTGGTCGTTTGAAGGGTGGGTTTGATCCCAGTTTTGGGTCGAAATGTGTTATTCCTGTCTGTTTTGATGACTCTTTTGACAGCTTTATTGATAAGGTTGGTATCGTATCCGCGTTGAGAGAATCTTTTTCCCATGTCAGTCATGCATTTGTTGAATTCAGTGTCTTCACTACAGTTCCTTCTAGCTCTGATGAGTTCACCATAAGGAATGGCTTGAATCTGATGTACGGGGTGGGAGCTGGTGGCATGGAGAATGGCGTTACATGCTGTCTCCTTACGAAAAAGTCTGGTTTGTAAGGTGTTGTTCTTTACATAAAATTCTACGTCCAAAAAGGTAATGTGTGAGATACTACAGTTGCATGTGAACTTCATGTCCATGTCATTGGAATTGAGGTGGATGCAGAAGTCGTCGAGCTCTTCTTGGGTGCCAGACCATAGTAAAAAGCTATCGTCGATGTAACGACCCCAGTATACAACAGAATTAGTCCACCTTGCGCCCTTAATGCCCCAAATCCAGGTTGCCTCTAATGAGCCTATGTAGAGGTTGGCGAACGAAGGTGAAAACCTTGAGCCCATGGCTACACCTTTGGTTTGTTTGTACCATTTCCCTTCAAACAAAAAACAATTGTTTTTTAGTATTATATCCATCATGGATATTAACATGTTGGTATGTTGCCATAGAGAAGCCGATCTAACCTCCAAGAATTGTGTGACCGCTTCAAGACCAAGATCAGGTTTGATTGAGGTGTATAAAGACACCACATCCAATGTTGCCATAATCATGCCTGGTTGCCATTGGAGATCATTGAGAATACTCAGAATATGTTTCGTATCCTGTATGAAAGAAGGAAGGTTCCTAACCAGGGGATTGAGAAATACATCCACATATTGAGCTAGTCGTTCCGTAGGGCCTCCTATCCCTGAGACAATAGGTCTACCGGGCGGCCGGGTGGGATGCTTGTGTATTTTTGGTAGGGTGTATAACCAGGGAGACACAGGTTTGTCAACCCTCATATACAGTACTTCTTCATCGTCTAGTAAACCAAGGGAGTGCCAATCACTAAGGTTTTTGTTGATCAGTTTGGTGAGGTTGCCAGTAGGATTGCTGGTGAGAGGTTCATAACAAGTTGAGTCGTTGAGTTGAGAGATGATTTCGGCATGATAGTCCGATTTGTTCATGACAATTACATTTCCGCCTTTGTCGGCCTCCTTAATGATTATGTCATGATTGGAAGTAAGTTCCTCAAGTGCCAAACGCTCATTTCTTGATAGATTGTCTCTGCCTTTGTGTCTGGATTTACCTAATTTAAATTCATGTTTGTTGAGATCTTCAAGCACCAGATTGTAGAAGATATCGATGGGATTGCTACCCGGTAATGTGGTCGTCCATTTGGATTTCACCTTGAGTCCGCTGGTAATGGTGTGGTCAGTGTCAATGTCTAATTCCGTAAGTAGACGTTCAAGTGTATAAGGATGATCATCCATTTCGCTGAGTGTCATGAGCAGATGAGTTTCTTTGATTTCTCTGATGCTCTGTGTGTTCAGGGCGGTGGTTCGGTTCATAGTTTCAGATAAACTTTTACCACCCAGGGAACAAGCAAAGTGTTTCTTCAGTTTGAGATTTCTAATGAACTTAAAAAGATCAATCTTCGTTCTACAGAGATCCCCAGTTTCATGAGGTTTGAAATTGAGGCCTAAGCTAAGAAGGGAGGTCATATCTTTGTTCAGTGGTGTAGAGGAAAGATTGATGACTTGGACCTCCTCTGGGTTGGTAGTTACTTGTTGGGATCGCCCGATCTGAGTTTCCTCTTGTATTCGTCTTTTGCCTGATCTCTTCCCTCTCCTGGTTAGGTCGAGCCTACAGCAGCGCATGCGCTGTTGCTCGACTTTTGTAAGTGGGATTTAAAAGTGCTTCCCACCGACATTTGCTGGCCTAATGCTTGCGTTCACGCTCGCGTGAACGTGCAATTACTTTCACTTTGGGTACTGCTGCGTGCGCACCACTCGTGTATTTGCCGGCGCGCCTCCGCGCCTCCGCCTCTCTCTTCCGCTGCCGCCGCTGCTTGCTCGTGTTGAACTGTCTTCATTGGCTGCTGAACCGAGGGATTTCATGTTATTGTAATCTGCGTTTCTGTAAAGTTTTTATTTCAACGTTTCCAGTTCATGCAGAACACACAGCACAAATGCGGAATGCTTCCATGCCATGACTGGTGGGCTCTACTCACAGAATCTTCCAGTGCAGCCCTGTACCCTCCCACACACGTGCAGCTAAGATGGGTAGTCATCACCCGACCCCCGGTCCTGCCCTAGAGTCGTGGTGACTCCTTGTGAATAAATGAAATAAAATGAAATGAAAGAACAAGAAGGGTCGCTGCAGGCGGTGCTCGGGAGGGCTTTGACTTGATGGAAATGTTTTATATTGTATTTGAAATGTACCAAAGAAAGTGCAGCACAGACCAGGCCAGCCTGCCAGATTCTCATGTGCGCAGCCCGCGGGGCCCTTCGAAGTCCTTTCATTTTCGTGAGCCGTTTGCAAGAGGGCTTCTCAGCAAGGCTGCAGCATTGAGCATCGGTCACCGGATTATGTGTTTCTTTTACTTACTCAAACTGCATTGCACATTTCTGTTCTCTGCATTTTTAACAGGTTCTGTTTATATAGCGACCATTGTGCAGCTGGGTCATTTATGTGCCATCATTGGCAACTTGCATTTCAACAATATTAGGAAATCTCAAGTTGTCCTTCAGTTTTCCCCTCACACTCCAGCACTTGACCCGCTTTTTTTGCAAACTCAAAACTACATGTACCAGAGTGCAAAGGGAAGTGCCCCGTTTAATGCTAACTTGAGATGGCTGCACAGCTGTCCAAGCTGCTTTGATTGGTGTTAAGGGGGTTTATCTTCTTATGACAGCTCTACAGGCTGTAAGACGTACTTACAACTCACTGTCTCAGCAACTGGTACCTGTTGACCGAAGGTAGGACTGAAGCAGCGCTCGTTGTATGTTCCACTGAAACTGTTCACCAGGCTTTGAAAGGGGCCTGTCCGTGTGTCGCTCACTTGAGGTCTGTCATTGTGTGATCAGCAGACATATACCCTGCAAGATCTCGCCTCACTAATCGTATAGCAACAGGTTTGCAGTAGGTGCTGGGTTATTTAAGGGGGTTGGTGATGTAGATTGACATAAGGCCTTTGAAACCTATGCTAGGCAGGCCCAACAGATGGTGCTTGTATTTCATTTCTTTCTGACATCCACTCCACTTCCTTCCATGCCAGATGTACCTCAGACATGCAGCAACAGCCTATCATTCGTCTTCATGTCACACGAAGCAGTGGGTAAAACTCCCTAGTTAAATGTTACTGTTTTACAACGTATTGTGTGGTCTGTCAAGTGCTTTCATCACATTGATGCGACATTAAACAAGCATTTGGAATGCAATAGGTCTCGCATTTACGCGAGTTTGAGCTATTGGTATTATAAATGACAATGCCATTTATTTGTTTTCCTTTTTAGAACATAAAAAAAAGGCTTTGTCATTTGCAATGCCAATAGCTTAAACTCACATAAATGCGAGACCTATTGCATTGCAAATGCTTGTTTTTCTTGTGTGTTCTGTCTTTGCTGTGTTCTGTATTCCCTTCTTATGGTTCTGACCTCGCGTAAAAAATTGGAGGTATTGGTACTTCCTTGGGGATCAGCTTCGGTATCGCTAATAACAGGTGTATTTAATGAAGAGGTGCTTGAAGAGACAGAAGAAGTCTCTCCTCTCTCAGAATTGTCACTTTGTTTGTTCGAATTCACCAGTCCATCATACTTTTTGGCGAAGGTGAAAACACGTCCCTCTTTGTAGTCCGCCTCGTCTCTCTTCAACTGTCTACTCTTCCTGTCCTTGATTTCGTTTTGGTGTATGTTGAGTATTTCGTTAAGAATGGTGTAGTTCTTTTCAGTCGCTTCTTTGAGATTGAGATCCTTGATTTCTACTTCAAGTTGTGAGATTTCACTTTGTAATTTTTTTACTTTGCGTTCAGCGTTCTCTATGAGAATGTGGATAAGTGTATTAGAGTTGATTGTGAGTGCTTCCTCCCATTTGCCTAGTAAATCATCATCCAGGTCGTCAAAAGTAGGGAAGATTTGGGAGCGCAAACCCCGGGGTACTCTATTAAGTCTTAAGTACTGTTTAAGGGTTGCACTATCCCACCATCTAGAGTTCTCGGTTTTCTTTAGCCTCTCAAGTTTAATGAATTTGTCCTTAAGGCCTTCTTTGGGAGTTCCACCTGATGGTGTATCCTTTTTGTAGGACCCCTTCTCCAAGTTTTCGAAAAGTTCTGATGCAATCTTATCCCTATCCATAATAGGTAAGAGATATTTAGAAAGAGAGGTACCGTTCTGCAATGGCTGCCTATCCTGTGTAGAAACGTATATAGACCAGAGAGGGTTTTGGAGACAGGATAAATGGCGCTAAGGCAGATGAACGGACAGACGAAGTCAGAAGAACAAAGAACCAATGCTTAACGGTGCAAACAGGTCAGGGGAATACCCAAAACCCCTGTATAAGGTGTGGGCAAAAGCCCATACCAGAACAATTATAAGCAAATCCTGTGCACACGTGACAATATAGTTAATGAGTTCACAGAAAAGGTAACAGAGTTCAATGGACAATGGAAAGATGTTGTTTTAATTCAAACGATGTCTTTCATCAGTACAAAGAGCGCCAGCCGACACGTGTTTCGTCAACAGTAGAACAACTGTGACTCTTCAGGGCTGGGAAACAATATTATATTGGATCAAAAAACCACAAAGCAAAAGTAAAGGAGTGACAATAAATACAATGAAAAACATGGTGGTGACAAAACAAAATGAATCCAGAATACGGTGAATAAAGTGACACAATTAGTGAAAAAACACTATATGAAAAAGAACAAATGCCAATGAAAAAGGGGGTAACAACAAAAAGGACAACGGCAAGAGAATCTGAACAGAAAGGTAAAGGTTCATAAATGGAGACTTAATGGCAAAAAGCATGAAAAAGAACATCTCTAGGAGAAATAAGGTTTCACCATGTGGTGTTGCCTAAATGACATAATATTGGCACGAAGTGGTAGGAAAGTCTTGACATAATCAACACTGTATCCAGAAAAAACAGTTAGAAAAACAATTGTATTAAATAAAAACAGCCTCAATTGCTCAAAACTGAAGATTCGAGAACAAGTAAATAATTGGACGTAACAGATGCAACAACTATGAGCAGGGCAGAAAAACGAGGTAAGGGTGCCGTACAAAACGGAGTGAAAAGTATACACAGTAGTGCAAAAGGATAAAAAGGCGCTAGAGCATGCAAATAACATGCGGTGCGTGGCACTATGTAAATACGAGTAAAACGACAAGTCTAAGTCGATAAGTGATGTAAAAAAACAACTACGACTATGAAAGGCAAACGGCAACATTTAGGAGCATGCTGAGAGGAGGGGATTCGGACAAATCAAAAGCAACGTAGTGCGGAGGACAAATGCAACAAAACTCACCAGATGAGCAATGTCATAAGAAAATGATCGAAAGCCGTCGGGAACAAAAGTAAAGTGGTCTCCCATGGGTCGGTGCGACCAGGAAACCAATTGCCTGGAAAAAAACGGTAGGAATGAAAAACTAAAGGGCTTCAGCATAAGTACGGCATGACGGCCAAAGAGTACGGGAAATAGACACATACCTGTATATGTCGGTGCAAGATAGCAGAACTGTCTTCCGAAGTGCGGGAGGATGGCGGTTAAACCGGAAAGCGGTTATAAAGGAAAAATAAACTGAGGACTAGAAGGCTAACCTTCGTGAGATTAGCCGGAAGTGAGGGTTCTGGTGACGTGGGTGAAGTAAAAACAGAGAAGAGACTACGCCCAATCGATCATGTTGTTGCAAGTAAAACGTGAACAAGTATTAATAAAGCAAAAAGCATGACTAAAAATCGCAAAAGGGGGGCAATGCCACATCAACAGTACAAGTGTTAAAGCAAAATTAATTAAGAGCAAGTAAAACTGAAAATACATAACATGGTAGGCAAAAAAAAGGGGGGGAGTGGCGAGATGAATGTAGGAAAAGATAGAAAAGGAAAAGGAAGAGGAAGCAATAAAGGTACAATGAGTGGGATATGAGAAAGAAGAGCAGAACGAGTTAGGAACCCAAAAAATATTGGAAATATTGGAGTTCGTGGTCAGAATTTTGGCCGTGGCTCACTGTGTGAAGACGCATTATCTCTGTTTTTACCCACGTCACCAGAACCCTCACTTCCGGCTAATCTCACGAAGGTTAGCCTTCTAGTCCTCAGTTTATTTTTCCTTTATAACCGCTTTCCGGTTTTACCGCCATCCTCCCGCACTTCGGAAGACAGTTCTGCTATCTTGCACCGACATATACAGGTATGTGTCTATTTCCCGTACGCTTTGGCCGTCATGCCGTACTTATGCTGTGCCCTTTAGTTTTTCATTCCTACTGTTTTTTTCCAGCCCATTGGTTTCCTGGTCGCACCGACCCATGGGAGACCACTTTACTTTTGTTCCCGACGGCTTTCGATCATTTTCTTATGACATTGCTCATCTGGTGAGTTTTGTTGCATTTGTCCTCCGCACTACGTTGCTTTTGATTTGTCCGAATCCCCTCCTCTCAGCATGCTCCTAAATTTTGCCGTTTGCCTTTCATAGTCGTAGTTGTTTTTTTACATCACTTATCGACTTAGACTTGTCGTTTTACTCGTATTTACATAGTGCCACGCACCGCATGTTATTTGCATGCTCTAGCGCCTTTTTATCCTTTTGCACTACTGTGTATACTTTTCACTCCGTTTTGTACGGCACCCTTACCTCGTTTTTCTGCCCTGCTCATAGTTGTTGCATCTGTTACGTCCAATTATTTACTTGTTCTCGAATCTTCAGTTTTGAGCAATTGAGGCTGTTTTTATTTAATACAATTGTTTTTCTAACTGTTTTTGCTGGATACAGTGTTGATTATGTCAAGACATTCTCTACCACTTCGCGCCAATATTATGTCATTTAGGCAACACCACATGGTGAAACCTTATTTCTCCTAGAGATGTTCTTTTTCATGCTTTTTGCCATTAAGTCTCCATTTATGAACCTTTACCTTTCTGTTCAGATTCTCTTGCCGTTGTCCTTTTTGTTGTTACCCCCTTTTTCATTGGCATTTGTTCTTTTTCATATAGTGTTTTTTCACTAATTGTGTCACTTTATTCACCGTATTCTGGATTCATTTTGTTTTGTCACCACCATGTTTGTTATTGTATTTATTGTCACTCCTTTACTTTTGCTTTGTGGTTTTTTGATCCAATATAATATTGTTTCCCAGCCCTGAAGAGTCACAGTTGTTCTACTGTTGACGAAACACGTGTCGGCTGGCGCTCTTTGTACTGATGAAAGACATCGTTTGAATTAAAACAACATCTTTCCATTGTCCATTGAACTCTGTTATCTTTTCTCTGAACTCATTAACTATATTGTCACGTGTGCACAGGATTTGCTTATAATTGTTCTGGTATGGACTTTTGCCCACACCTTATACAGGGGTTTTGGGTATTCCCCTGACCTGTTTGCACCGTTAAGCATTGGTTCTTTGTTCTTCTGACTTCGTCTGTCCGTTCATCTGCCTCAGCGCCATTTATCCTGTCTCCAAAACCCTCTCTGGTCTATATACGTTTCTACACAGGATAGGCAGCCATTGCAGAACGGTACCTCTCTTTCTAAATATCTCTTACCTATTATGGATAGGGATAAGATTGCATCAGAACTTTTCGAAAACTTGGAGAAGGGGTCCTACAAAAAGGATACACCATCAGATGGAACTCCCAAAGAAGGCCTTAAGGACAAATTGAAGTAGAAATCAAGGATCTCAATCTCAAAGAAGCGACTGAAAAGAACTACACCATTCTTAACGAAATACTCAACATACACCAAAACGAAATCAAGGACAGGAAGAGTAGACAGTTGAAGAGAGATGAGGCGGACTACAAAGAGGGACGAGTTTTCACCTTCGCCAAAAAGTATGATGGACTGGTGAATTCGAACAAACAAAGTGACAGTTCTGAGAGAGGAGAGACTTCTTCTGTCTCTTCAAGCACCTCTTCATTAAATACACCTGTTACTAGCGATACCGAAGCTGATCCCCAAGGAAGTACCAATACCTCCAATTTTTTACGCGCGGTCAGAACCATAAGAAGGGAAAACAGAACACAGCAAAGACAGAACACACTAGAAAAACCAGGAGAGGGAAGAGATCAGGCAAAAGACGAATACAAGAGGAAACTCAGATCGGGCGATCCCAACAAGTAACTACCAACGCAGAGGAGGTCCAAGTCATCAATCTTTCCTCTACACCACTGAACAAAGATATGACCTCCCTTCTTAGCTTAGACCTCAATTTCAACCCTCATGGAACTGGGGATCTCTGTAGAACGAAGATTGATCTTTTTAAGTTCATTAGAAATCTCAAACTGAAGAAACACTTTGCTTGTTCCCTGGGTGGTAAAAGTTTATCTGAAACTATGAACCGAACCACCGCCCTGAACACACAGAGCATCAGAGAAATCAAAGATACTCATCTGCTCATGACACTCAGCGAAATGGATGATCATCCATATACACTTGAACGTCTACTTACGGAATTAGACATTGACACTGACCACACCATTACCAGCGGACTCAGGGTGAAATCCAAATGGACACCCACATTACCGGGTAGCAATCCCATCGATATCTTCTACAATCTAGTGCTTGAAGATCTCAACAAACATGAATTTAAATTAGGTAAATCCAGACACAAAGGCAGAGACAATCTATCAAGAAATGAGCGTTTGGCACTTGAGGAATTTACTTCCAATCATGACATAATCATTAAGGAGGCCGACAAAGGCGGAAATGTAATTGTCATGAACAAATCGGACTATCATGCCGAAATCATCTCTCAACTCAACGACTCAACTTGTTATGAACCTCTCACCAGCAATCCTACTGGCAACCTCACCAAACTGATCAACAAAAACCTTAGTGATTGGCACTCCCTTGGTTTACTAGACGATGAAGAAGTACTGTATATGAGGGTTGACAAACCTGTGTCTCCCTGGTTATACACCCTACCAAAAATACACAAGCATCCCACCCGGCCGCCCGGTAGACCTATTGTCTCAGAGATAGGAGGCCCTACGGAACGACTAGCTCAATATGTGGATGTATTTCTCAATCCCCTGGTTAGGAACCTTCCTTCTTTCATACAGGATACGAAACATATTCTGAGTATTCTCAATGATCTCCAATGGCAACCAGGCATGATTATGGCAACATTGGATGTGGTGTCTTTATACACCTCAATCAAACCTGATCTTGGTCTTGAAGCGGTCACACAATTCTTGGAGGTTAGATCAGCTTCTCTATGGCAACATACCAACATGTTAATATCCATGATGGATATAATACTAAAAAACAATTGTTTTTTGTTTGAAGGGAAATGGTACAAACAAACCAAAGGTGTAGCCATGGGCTCAAGGTTTTCACCTTCGTTCGCCAACCTCTACATGGGCTCATTAGAGGCAACCTGGATTTGGGGCATTAAGGGCGCAAGGTGGACTAATTCTATTGTATACTGGGGTCGTTACATCGACGATTGCTTTTTACTATGGTCTGGCACCCAAGAAGAGCTCGACGACTTCTGCATCCACCTCAATTCCAATGACATGGACATGAAGTTCACATGCAACTGTAGTATCTCACACATTACCTTTTTGGACGTAGAATTTTATGTAAAGAACAACACCTTACAAAGCAGACTTTTTCGTAAGGAGACAGCATGTAACGCCATTCTCCATGCCACCAGCTCCCACCCCGTACATCAGATTCAAGCCATTCCTTATGGTGAACTCATCAGAGCTAGAAGGAACTGTAGTGAAGACACTGAATTCAACAAATGCATGACTGACATGGGAAAAAGATTCTCTCAACGCGGATACGATACCAACCTTATCAATAAAGCTGTCAAAAGAGTCATCAAAACGGACAGGAATAACACACTTCGACCCAAAACTGGGATCAAACCCACCCTTCAAACGACCAGACTGATAACCAACTACAATGGCCTTAGCTCTGTGATCAGAAGAAGCATGAACAAACATTGGAACATTCTGCTCACAGACAGAAATCTCAAAGAGATCATCACCACCAAACCTTCGATCACATTCAGACGTGGAAGAACTTTGCGTAACAGGCTTAGCCCTACTGTTCCTCATACTGCCCCTACACGATCTTGGCTTACACCTCACACCTTTGGTTTCCACAAACGTGGATGCTGTGGTGTTTGCAAGTGGGCATTGAATGGAGTTAAGGAATTCTCCAGCCATCATAAACACCGTTTTGAAATCAGATTTAACATTAATTGCAACACCAAATTCGTAGTGTATGTGCTTGAGTGCACCTGCAAGAGCCAATACGTGGGCAGTACCATCAGAGCACTGAAAGAAAGAATCAGCGAACATGCCAGAGCCATTCACACCAACGACTCAAGATACCCTATGGCCATACACATAGGCTCTTGTCCCACCCAAGGAGCTTTTCCTTTTTTGGAATTGACATTGCCCCACCCAACATAAGGGGTGGTAACCGTGAACTAAGATTGAGACGCCTTGAAGCAACCTGGATAATGCGTCTTCACACAGTGAGCCACGGCCAAAATTCTGACCACGAACTCCAATATTTCTTGGGTTCCTAACTCGTGCTGCTCTTCTTTCTCATCTCCCACTCATTGTACCTTTATTGCTGACTACTCCTCTTGTGCTCTTCAAATTAAGCCCTCTTAACCTTTTTCATTGCTTTGCTGTCCACCTTTACTTTCCATAACTGTTTCTCTCTTCCTTCCTTGTTTTTCTCCACTAGAACTTATAGCCTTATTTTCCCATTTCCTAACTTTCTATTATCTTGTTCTTTTGATACACTGCGAAATATACACTATTTCTAAAACATGTTATTTCCTTTTAAACTTTTACTTTCTCTTGTTACTCATATTCAAAGCACTTTTATTCTCTTATCACATATTTTTCTGCAACAATTGTAACTTTGTGAATACTTTAATTATGCTTCCTCTTCCTTTTCTATCTTTTCCTACATTCATCTCGCCACTCCCCCCCCTTTTTTTTTGCCTACCATGTTATGTATTTTCAGTTTTACTTGCTCTTAATTAATTTTGCTTTAACACTTGTACTGTTGATGTGGCATTGCCCCCCTTTTGCGATTTTTAGTCATGCTTTTTGCTTTATTAATACTTGTTCACGTTTTACTTGCAACAACATGATCGATTGGGCGTAGTCTCTTCTCTGTTTTTACTTCACCCACGTCACCAGAACCCTCACTTCCGGCTAATCTCACGAAGGTTAGCCTTCTAGTCCTCAGTTTATTTTTCCTTTATAACCGCTTTCCGGTTTTACCGCCATCCTCCCGCACTTCGGAAGACAGTTCTGCTATCTTGCACCGACATATACAGGTATGTGTCTATTTCCCGTACGCTTTGGCCGTCATGCCGTACTTATGCTGTGCCCTTTAGTTTTTCATTCCTACCGTTTTTTTCCAGCCCATTGGTTTCCTGGTCGCACCGACCCATGGGAGACCACTTTACTTTTGTTCCCGACGGCTTTCGATCATTTTCTTATGACATTGCTCATCTGGTGAGTTTTGTTGCATTTGTCCTCCGCACTACGTTGCTTTTGATTTGTCCGAATCCCCTCCTCTCAGCATGCTCCTAAATTTTGCCGTTTGCCTTTCATAGTCGTAGTTGTTTTTTTACATCACTTATCGACTTAGACTTGTCGTTTTACTCGTATTTACATAGTGCCACGCACCGCATGTTATTTGCATGCTCTAGCGCCTTTTTATCCTTTTGCACTACTGTGTATACTTTTCACTCCGTTTTGTACAGCACCCTTATCTCGTTTTTCTGCCCTGCTCATAGTTGTTGCATCTGTTACGTCCAATTATTTACTTGTTCTCGAATCTTCAGTTTTGAGCAATTGAGGCTGTTTTTATTTAATACAATTGTTTTTCTAACTGTTTTAGCTGGATACAGTGTTGATTATGTCAAGACATTCTCTACCACTTTGTGCCAATATTATGTCATTTAGGCAACACCACATGGTGAAACCTTATTTCTCCTAGAGATGTTCTTTTTCATGCTTTTTGCCATTAAGTCTCCATTTATGAACCTTTACCTTTCTGTTCAGATTCTCTTGCCGTTGTCCTTTTTGTTGTTACCCCCTTTTTCATTGGCATTTGTTCTTTTTCATATAGTGTTTTTTCACTAATTGTGTCACTTTATTCACCGTATTCTGGATTCATTTTGTTTTGTCACCACCATGTTTTTTATTGTATTTATTGTCACTCCTTTACTTTTGCTTTGTGGTTTTTTGATCCAATATCATATTGTTTCCCAGCCCTGAAGAGTCACAGTTGTTCTACTGTTGACGAAACACGTGTCGGCTGGCGCTCTTTGTACTGATGAAAGACATCGTTTGAATTAAAACAACATCTTTCCATTGTCCATTGAACTCTGTTATCTTTTCTGTGAACTCATTAACTATATTGTCACGTGTGCACAGGATTTGCTTATAATTGTTCTTGTATGGGCTTTTGCCCACACCTTATACAGGGGTTTTGGGTATTCCCCTGACCTGTTTGCACCGTTAAGCATTGGTTCTTTGTTCTTCTGACTTCGTCTGTCCATTCATCTGCCTTAGCGCCATTTATCCTGTCTCCAAAACCCTCTCTGGTCTATATATGTTTTCTTTTGCTTGGCGGGAGCTGTCAGTGGTGGTGGTAAGCTCCCACCAAGCAAAAGCAGACAAGGACTCCCTCAAACAGTGTGTTTTCCAGCCCTTAGTAGGTGGTGGTCCCGGGGCCCAGGGGGTTCTGTGCGGCCCCTATTTACCCCAGGGAAGTGGTGGTAGAACACTCTATGGCTTCGCAGTGCACAACATTTCTAGTGGGGTACTGGAAAGAGGTGCCAGCATTTTTAGGAAATGGTGAGTTTAGGATAGTTTAGTGCTATTTGTACTTTGGTTCCCTCCTCTCCTTGCTACGGCAGGGATAGTAACAATTTCCTCTGTGGGCTGCTCCATTAAAGGTGTGTTGTTTAACTGGTGTGGAAGTGTCACTTTGACCTGCTTTGGCTGCATGCACTTGTGAGGGGAAGTGGATGTTTTATTTTTAGGTCAATGTTTCTGTTGACACATATGCGTCCCTCTGGTCTCCTCACATGGTGTGTAATGAGGTTTCTCTAATGGGATTAGGTTATTGGGTTACGCCCTTTTTCTGGAAGCTTTGGTTTTTGGGCTACTCTCCGGCAGGTCATTGGGCTCCTTTCTGAGATCTCATGTAGGGCTAGTTGTAATGTGGCATACCGGTGGGCGTTGAGAACCTGTTCTGTGGCCCCGTGATTCAGATGTGGCAATGACTGGGTTTGGGCCTATTGCTTGCTTTGGACGATATTCGTGAGGCACTGTGTATTTTATTTCGACAAGCTACATGCGCTGGTGAGCCCATCCATGCATCTTGTGCGGGGGGGCTGCGATGGTCATCTATGAAAACCCTTTCCCTCCCGTCGCCGCCCTCTCCCTCGGATCTAGGGTGCTTTTGGTCAGCCGCCCACGGCCGAAATCAGGGGCTTCCTACCCAGTGACATGCTACTCCTGCTCCTTTGGAGGGACATGATCCGATGACCAGACTTTGGATGTGTTTGGAAGCATTAGGGGAGAGGCGGAGGCAGAATGTCCTGCTTATGATGGGACTCAGGTGCGGGACTGGGACTTGTCGTACTGTGAGTAACGAACTGAAACGGCTGGTTGCCTGTCTGAATTTCTCTAATGACTTGGTGCCAAATGTGTGCATGGACTATGGAGTTCTATGGGTTATCCCAACACCTCAAGTGCACAGAAACCCTGGCTTCTGGCACCGGAGCGTCACCTCATTTTGGAACTAAAAAGGGGCCTCCATTTGCTGGAGGCTTGAAAATGTTGTAGAATAGGGTCCTTTTTATCATGAGCGCACCCTAATGACTTGAGTGAAGGGACCTGGCTGCCTGATTTTATGCACTGGTCGGGGGCCACCCCTCCCCCCCAGGGAGCAGCCAGCCAACCCCGCCCCAGGCGACTAGCAGCAGAGTGTAGCCTATGCCCCTGCAGGCACCTAAAATGGTGGATTTAGCATGCATTCCTGATTGACCGACAGTACAGCAGCCCTGAGGTTTTCCTGAAAGCAAGTAAAGGCTTGAGTTTTTTCCTAATGCTGTGTCACTTGTCTTTATTGTTGTAGTGGGTTTTCTGAAGTGGGTATGAAGTAGATGTGTCATATTGGGGGTTTGGATTTACTGCATATTTTGATTGGGTGATTGTGTAAAGTTTTACCTCCCCAGGTAGTTACCCCTCTCTGCTGTTGCTGGGGCCCTGATGCTTATCGAGCTACTTCCCTGCCTGCAGCAGGTAGCCATGTGGTTTGAAAACCATCTGGTCCTTGTCGCAGTATTGTGCTTGTGGACTGATTTCCTCGTGTTTGAATGTGCTGCATGCTTGGGTTGATCTGGGGATGGGGATTCTGTGGGGGGTGTCCTGGGACTATTCCTTTCTGCTCATGATATGATTTTAGGAGACATTGGTTGGCTATATGGCTCATCCTGTGACAATAGTGGCACTCAATGAGGTTTGGCTGTAGCCAGCTACCCTGTCCTCAGCTGCCAGACTGGGTGGATATCCCCTGGGGTCAGGAGGCTGAGCTCCCTTCAAGACAGTTGCCATCTGTTCTTTTGCAGCCAAGCCAGCCCGCTCGAGTGCTGTCTTCTTCAATTTGTGTTGGACCAATTTAGTGGTGTCTCTTTGGGCCTGCTCCTGCTTTTCCCTGTCATTCTTCTGTCTTTTCCGATAGTTATATAATATGTGGGCCTGTATCTCTACCAGGGTTTGGTATCTAGTCCTACTACGCTATCTGGTCAAGATTGTATCACAGTGGGTACTCCCCTTTTGAGGCTGTTGTAGAAAAATGCAACGTGGGGACCTGTGTCGGTCCAGGTCTGTCCGGTCTCTTGTCCCCCATCATTCTCTCATTCGATCTAGGAAACCAGTCACGGTCTCCACAGGCTTCATGCTCTCTGCCATCACTCCTCCTACGTCTGGGCAGTAAGGGAATATCTCCCTCTGGGCTGTCCATATCTGCTGTCTGAAGGAGTTAAATGTAGCCTCATCATGCTTAGTGTTGATCAGCATGACAGTTGGAATGGGGGCTCGGGAAAACAATGTGTCGTTCTGTTGCCCGATGAGGCTGCTGAGCAGACTTTGGATGTCATCTATAGCTAAGTTGATTACGGCTGTGTTCTTCTCGAAGAATGAGATCCACTTTCCTGCCCTGTCTTTTAATGTGGGAAGTTTGCTACTGAGCCCTTTCTTGTCCATCTGTGCCCAAGGCACATAAATGGTTCCTGACACATCTTTCTGTTGCAGCCGACATATTTTGGTGTGGAACGGCTCCAAAGATTTCTCTCTGACATAGCGCTCCCATCATCTCAGGCATTCCATTATATAGGGGCAATTCCATCGTGGATCCCCCCTCCCGTGCCAGATGCAGTCTTCTGTGACGGCCATGTCCTCTGGTTTGAAGGATCCCTCCCCTGGCCAGGGACTATTATATTGACCCTTCCTTTCTGTCCAGTAGGCCAGTAGATGGCAAAAAGGTAGCACGAATGCCTTGCCTTCTTCTCTAGACACTATCTCTCTAGTGGTCAATTTTCCTGACCGGCGGATTCGGGGGAGCAGCCAATGTCCTTGTCATTGCTCTTTTCGGGTGCGTGTAAAGGTGCCATTCTGATCCTCTTGTGTCTTAATTGTATTTCAGTTAGGCTCTCCTGATTTCTTATTTCTTGGTCGGCTGAGAGGATTGTGAATTTCTGTTAGGGGCCTTTCTTCTGACGTAATCAAAAACAGGGCACTGTTCCACAGTGAGTATTGCAAAAAGTCATCCATCACTAAACGAAAAAAGAAGGAATGGAGAAAGGGGAAGAAGGGTACTAGGTCAAGGACTTTGTGAGAGAGGTGGGGAAAGACACAAATTGTCTCTTGTTGCCCTCACACATCCCTTGGGATGTCATGCTTCATCATCGCGCAGTTGCTCCTCGTCGTGCCGGTGTTGCAATGCCCTACGGGTCCCCTGAAGGGTCTCTTTAGCGGAGATCTTTTTAGAGAACTGCAGATGGGTGCATGTGGGTGTGTGGGTAAAAGTCCTCTGTGAAGGGTGGAGTTGTGCGTGCAGTGCGTATTAAAACTGCCTAAGGGTTACCAAAAAGAGAGTTTTAATGACGTGGTACCCTTGGCAGGATAAAAAGCCCATAGGTTATGAGTTACCAGCGGATGCGTAATATGCCCGGGTAACTATAATAAGGTCGACATATTTCACGCCTATGTCGGTCTAAGAGATCCCTGGCATTTCAACAGGACCAGAGGTGAGGGTGGTGTGAAGTGAATGCACGGAAATATTAGTATAAGAGGGGTAACATTGGCCCTCTCAATAATCAAGGGGTGGAAAAACTGATGGAGCGGGTAAAACAAAATTTTGTATACCCCCTCATTCTGTATGTTTATACTAATTAGAATAATCTATTAATTATAATAAGTATCAATGTGTTTGTTTCTTATCTAATCAACCCTACTAATGTATGAATTACACGTGGGATTTGCATTTGCATGGCTAAAATAATTTGTAAACTAATATACGTATGCATGCTAACACTAGAAAAAGAGAATATTACATGCTATATGTTGCTTTTGTGATGTAATTGTAAGTTGCACCAGATGACATCATTGGGTGAGTATAAAACGCGTTAAATGTCGCCAATATGCTAGATAATTACACACACATACGGGAATTAGGGAGGGTTAAACATTTTATCCGTTATTTCCATGTTTTAATTACTTTTTGTGTTTGTTTTGCTTAAGTTGACCAATTTGGCCTATGACAAAATGGCCGACTCATGGTCGCTACGAAACAGCTACCATTCCGCGAGGTTTCCGACTAAGTGCGCATGCGCCAGGCTCCTGAACAAGTGGCCTCAAGATGACCTACACAGACGGTACCAGAACAAGGTCGTAACTGGACTACTGCCAAGAGCTTTAACAATGGACAATCTTAACAAAACCAGATGAATCATGTCTGACAGTGTGACATCATAGACTATGGAAAACCGAAACAGATGATCTTAACCATCCAATCAGAAGTGTCTAAAACTGACTTTTGCTACATTTTGTCATTACATTTATTATAAAGAGATGATAGAATAGTGAGTTGCGCGAACCGTTTTCTTTTTTCCTGACGTTATGCTGACGGAGAGGATGGTGACACTGCAGGACAGCTGTTTCCCTGAATCTTTGACAGACTAAATTGCTGCCCATTTTCCTGATGAACTGAGGACTCTTAGACAGATGGGCATTGATTGATGCGGACACATGTATGGTCCAGACCCAATCTTTGGGACTGTAGCGTGCTGCATGACGAATTGATTGACTTAAGAGGACAACTAATAGCCAGATTAGGTAACTATGATGTTCTGTGGATTGATTGAAAATTCTTACTAAAATCTTGCATTTATTAGATAAAAATATTATTGATTAACAAGCAAATGTGTTGGGTTATTTATTATCATCTGAATATAAATGAAAAGGATTAGAATCACTTTTCCAAATTCAACTAAATTGATCCATCGACTAAGTGGAAGGAATATCTTGAGATTCAGGATCAAGATGTGCTGGATTAAGGATATTTAGTGTATGTTTATGTAAATAGAATTTCATTAGATTATAAAATATTCTTTTCACGCCAGCGTGTGGAACATCTATCTCTCCTGTAAGAGCAGAACAAATGAAAGTGTGTGAGTGTTGGTGTTATGGGCCCCACCAATGAATGTATTGAGTGAAAGCATTAGTATGGTATCTGGTTTGTGACGAAGGGAGGATAGGAAATTCCACGCTGGAGCAGTTTTTCTTGGAAGCAGAGTTATAGTTTTTATTGTTTTGGTTTGGTGATTATTGCTTGTAAATAGCTTATTGATTATTGATTGTGGATAGGTATTGGTTTATGTACTAACACTCTATGTTGAGTCACGTCGAGTTCGATGTTGTTTGCATGACTTCTGGGATGTAGGAAGTCGGAAGTTTGTAACGGTTCCGTAGTAGAGCAGAGGTAAGCGCTGCTCTCGGGAGAGACAGACTTGTCGTTGCCTTGTAGGTACACAGGGAAAACGTGTGATGATTGAAGTTGCACAACACATTGTCTGGGTTTGATTGGGCAACATCGTCGTGTGTTGCCATTAGAGATATCTCCTGATTAAAAGAAGTGTATGGTAGCGAAGGTCACCTGTGAAATTTTGGTCTTAGGTACCAGGGGTCCAGATGGCACTCCGATAACGCTTATCACTATAAAGGTAATAGGTGCTCCCTAAGCTTGATAGAAGGATAAAGTAGAGGGGAGTGCTACTTTATTAACGAGTGTCATAATTCTGTAGTAGGACAGACTGTTCGCTGTTCTCGGGAAATACAGAATTCTGTGTGAATGAACTACATTTTCCGTATGAAAGTGCGTGAATGAAATAGCATTCGAGTTAATCGTGAAACTCTGGTTTTTTTTCTTAGGAGCATTGGGTCTCCAACTAGGTGTCTTAATTCTGGAGAAACGGTTAGCTAATGCTTGTTAGAAGGGTAAGGTAGAGGGATGTGCTACTTTATCAACGGAAGTAACGATTCCGTAGTAGGGCAGAGGTAAGCGCTGCTCTTGGGAAAGACGGAATTCTTGTGAAAAAGGTCATTAACTATCCTTGGTTAGCGAAGCAGACAATGGTGGCGTTTTTATGTTGTTACTAACAGATTTGTAAGTTAGAAAAAGCAAAAAGAACTTACCGAGAACATTTTGTAAAGGAGGGGTCAGTAGAAGCTGGAGTAAGAGCAGCGGCTGCTGACGTCAGAAAGACCGCGCTGGGATTGGCCAGTCAGCTAGAAACGTATCGCTCCGGATTGGTGCGTTAGTGTGAGTCGCGCTAGGAGTGGAGAATTACAGGGTGATGTAGATGCTCCGAATTGGTGCGTTAGTGTGAGTCGCGCTACGATTGGCTAAAAACAACAGAATAGTCGTAGGGAAAATCTAGCGATACACGGAAAGACAAAATGGTGTATTACGATCCACCTGAAAAAGAGAAAAAGTCCTGGTTTGGAAAGATAATGAAGTGGTTTAAAAAGGACAAACCGATTGTGACTAGGGAAGGAGAGTTGCTTCCCCCACCGAAAACCCCTGCATCCTTTATGGTTGCGAAATACGGATATCATACTTGTATTTGGTTAGACAATTGGGTGAAATATACCAAGAATGACAGAGTTTTAGCATTTCCAGAGCATGGTTCGTTTAATTTTGCGGTTTTGAGAAATTTGAGAGACAGAATGATGAATCTAGAACCGAGACCTAGACCAACACAGTTTGAAGCACTGACAGAATGGGAAGATGAGATGCATGACAGAGAAAGACAGAGGAGTGGCGGAAGGTATAAATACATGTTTGGCAGATACGGGCATGATACTTATGATGAGAAAATGAGAAGGTGGCGGAATGCGAGTATGACCGATGGGTTTTTTCCTGTAAGAATGGTTGAAGGAGTTGGAGGGAAAAAATTTACAGAAAAAAGAGATAATCTAGAACCAAAGGGGTATGGAGTGAATGAACTAGAGGATTATATTCTTGATGATATGTTTTATAAAAATCCACCTCCTTATCAACCAGAATCTGAAATGTCGACACCAAGTGCCCCAATGAGAGAAACTTTGCGAGTTATTAAGACAGAACAAGTACCTCAAGAATTAGGGAAAAGTAAAACGGTGGGAGAAATAGAGAGAAGATCAGATGATGAAATGAGTAGTGAAAATTCAGCAGAGTTAGCAAAAACAACCTTAGAATTAACTGAAAAGATAAGAGAATTGACTAAAAATGTAGAAGCTGTAACTGTTCCAGTGACTATAGGCCCTGTAATGCCTATTTTTGACAAACAGAAGGATAGTGAACATTGTTTAATGGTTCCTTATAACAGTAATAAACAAACTGAAAAATCAAGACAGCTTAAATGAGAATCAACGGAGACAGACAATGGGTACGATTGAGCCAAATGCCTAGAATAACCCCTTTCTAGGCCCAAATATAGCAGAATAACCTACTATGAAGATGGAATCAGTATTTGACACCCAAAGGGACTTAGAACAAACTAATGTAGAGAAACCAGTAGGCCCATCTTCAGAAGAACTGAGCGAATGGTTGAGAAGTCTGCAGAGAAAAGTCAAAGAATCCCAATCAGTAGATGTAGCCAAACTACGAATGGTATTGGAAGAGTTAATAGTAGGAACTATTCCCACAGAGAAGTTAAAAACTTACCAGGATGAGGAGTTGCTGTTTCTGTATAAAAGCATAACTTGGAGAGCAAAAAGTCTCCATGAAAGATTAAAAGAAGTAGCAAATGAAATGGGTATAGACATTGAAAAGGTAAAGGCCCTACAGAAACCATATCGAATATTCTCCTCTCAGACTATCTAAATTTTCCGAGGGCAACTCAATAGCTTGTTCTCGATGTGGGTTTCTGGCTGCACCAGACACCCATATGTTTTTTGACTGCCCCAGTTTAGTGTCATACTGGGCAGCTATTAGTAACATCCTAACCACTTCATTGGGTGTTAAAGTAAACATTGACTTACCTCTTGTGATCTTCGGGATTTTGGAAGGAGCTCAAGGTGCAGCCAAAAACTTAGTGTTCTATGCGGTATTGTTGGCAAGAAGGGAGATCTGCAAGAAATGGAAGGACGTGTCCCCTCCTTCCTTCGGCGAATGGCAGGCCTCCGTCATATATACATCACGTATGGACCTGGCTAGGGCTGGTAATCAGAGTAAAAGAGCTTTTTGGTATTTGTTGCCATGGGTACACTGAAATACCCGGGTTTTTTTTTTTTTCCCGGGTCCGATGATTACCCTGTTATGGTGCCCTAGCCATTCGTACCATACCTGGTCCTAGCCCGGGCTGACTTGGCTGCCACTTACACCAAGGTGGTTTATAAGAAGGGAAATGCCTGGTTCTTCGCCTTCCAAGATTGAGACTGCAATAGCTGAGGGATATCTTCTACTCACTTCCTTGGTCATATATCCCTGCCAGTTCTTTTATGAATTGAGACAGCTGACTGTAGGGTAATCTGGTATGGCACTGAAACCATGGTAGTAATGAGGACTAAAAAAAAAAAAAGAAACCATATCGAATAGATTTCACTGAAAAGGATATTTAAAATTTGAATACCACAGGACGAATGAGTCAGATTAAGGAAATAATTATCCTACTGAGGAAATGGGGAGATGTGGACAAATGGAGAAGCAGATGGTATCGAAAACGAGATGATGCCTTAGACAAAACTTTTGCAGCCTTCCCTGTTAGAGAAAGGGAGAAGGTAGTAACAGAATGCCCTATGAGAGAAATTCCAGGAGGAGGATATGTACATGTCCCATGGACTAGACAAGATATTTTGTCATTCACAAACGATTTCCCTTGACTATGTGAAAAACCCATCCAGTGGTATAGGCAGGTAGACAGATTTGTAAAATTGTCCAAAGTATTATGGATAGATCTAAACAGCCTGTTTGACATAATAGTACCAGCAGATTTATGGACGGAATGCAAACTTATGATAAATTGGCCCACACAAGAATACCCTAGGGATCCAAAGACAGGAGCCCCAGACCACGAGGTAATGAAGAAATACGAGCAGGTTATTGTCTTTTTGAAAAACAAAGTACCTCCTAAAGAAACAGATTGGGTAAAGATTGACAGAACTCATCAGGAAAGTAAGGAGTCGGTACATGCCTACTATGAGAGGTTGATTTTGGCCTTTAATCAATTTAGTGGTGATGAACATTTGAGCGAAAAGGACTTGAGTCATTTTGTATATAGATTTGTATATGGTCTACGTCCAGAAATTAGTGAGATGATCAAACAACATACCGTAGATTGGCAAAACAAGAAAATAGATGAAGTATTGAGACATGCAAAATATTTCAGTGATGAGATTGAGGCTAAACAACGAAAATTAAAAGAAAAAGCAATGTGGGCACAAGTAAAAGTGGCAGAGAGACAGGAAGCCCAGTTAGTGGAACAAGCGAATAATATAGGTCCCAAAAAGTTCATTCCTGGGAAGGGTAAGGGAAATTTTTACATAGAAGAAGCCAAAAAGAAATTCCCATGTCATAATTGCGGTAGGATAGGGCATTGGAAATCTGAGTGTAAATTTCCCCCTTGTACTAACAATGAAAATACATCATTGAATCCACAGAGTGAGGTGAGTGGTCAACCGCAGCGACAGCAGCAGGTTGAAATCCAACAGAATCAGGTGCCAAAACCGCCTTTTCCACAGAGCAAACACTCTCAGAAATATAGTAATGAAACAGGATTCTACAACGAAGAACAGGTAGCTAAGCTGCCGCGCGCTAACGCTGTTTCGCAGTATTGGCTACAACGCGATGCAAGCAATTCGGAAGAAGGTTATTGACGGTGCCGAAGGGAGGGAGAAGAGTGAGTACTTGGCGCAACTCTAGAAGTAGACCAGACAGGCCCATTTGTGGATGGAAAGATAAATAATGAAAATGTTACTTTCCTGGTAGATACTGGTGCTACTAGATCAACTGTTAGGTCAGCTGATGTTAAAAATCTTACTCTCTTGAATGAAACGATCCAAGTAGTTGGTGTATCCAACAGACAGATTAAAACTTATCTGACAGAACCAGTAAAAGTTAGCATAGGGAAATTTTCTGAGATGCACCGCTTTGTTGTGTGCGATACAAGTCCTGTGAATTTGTTAGGAAGAGATTTATTGTGTAAAATGAATTGCACTATATTCTGTACTCCTGATGGTATAGCATTTGAAACCCCTGATGAAGATGTGTTGTATAAGATGACCATGCAAACAGAGAAACTGAGGTTACTGAAGCCTATGCTGTATTTAACCCTGATGCCCTACCCAAAGAATTGAAACAAACTGTAAAGGCAGAAGTTTGAGACTTCACGGGAGAAGATGTGGGACTAATGAGAAATGTAGACCCAGTAAAAATAACAGTAAAAGAGGGAATACATTATCCGAATATTCCACAATATAAATTGACACCTGAGATAATTGAAGGAGTTACCCCTATAATTGAGAAAATTATAAAACAAGGTATTTTAAAGGAAATAATGAGTAGTCCATGTAATTCCCCAATTATGGGACTGAAAAACCAAATGGAAAGTTCAGGATAGTACAGGATTTGAGAAAAATAAACAAAATTGTTGTGCCATGTTGTCCCATTGTACCGAATCCATCTGTGATTCTGTATCAGATTCCCCATGAAGCAGAATGGTATACAGTAATTGATTTATGCCATGCTTTCTTATCCATTCCATTGCACCATGACAGCCAGCAGATTTTTGAGTTTCGTTTTGGCAAGCGTATTTTGGCATGGTGCCGAATTCCACAGGGGTATAGAGAAAGCCCCTCAATCTTTAATCAGATACTGAAGAAATCTTTAGAAAGCCTAGAGATGCCCGAAAATTCAGTGTTAGTATAATATATCGACAACCTACTTGTGGCGTCGAAGACTTGCGAGGCCTGTGTAACGGACACTATAACATTGTTGAATCATCTGGCTGATGAAGGACTTAAGCTGTCACCATCAAAATTACAATTTTGTAAGAAAGAAGTACATTACTTAGGCCATAACCTAGAAAAAGGTCTGGGGAAAATAACAATAGACAGAATCAGGATAATAAAAGGAATGAGAGCCCCTACGACACAAAGAGAGGTAAGGATGTTTCTTGGAATGGTTGGATATTGTCGTCAATGGATAAGTAATTTTTCCCTAATCGCAAAGCCATTGGTACGTTTGACAAAAAGTGATGTGAGAGATCCCATTGATTTGAGCAAAGAAGAATTGGCAGCTTTTAAACAATTGAGAGATAGTCTGTGTGAAGCGCCAGCATTGGGAATGCCAGACTATGAAAAGGAGTTTGAGATGTATTGCAGTGAGAGGAATGGATGTGCACTTTCTGTATTAATTCAGAAACATGGAAAACTAAGAAGGCCAATTGCATACTTTTCATCAATGCTAGACCCAGTAGCTGTAGCTTTACCTGGGTGTTTGAAAGCAGTAGCTGCTACCCGTCGAAGCCTGGAACAAAGTGAAGGGATTGTGATGGGATATCCTGTGAAAGTGTTTGTACCTCATGATGTGGCAATCCTTTTAACAAGGAGTCGCACTCAATACATGACACATAGTCGGCTGACTAAATATGAGAAAGTCATATTAGGTGCAACTAATGTGAGCCTTGAGAGGTGCTTGAATGTGAATCCTTCAACATTATTGCCTGATGCTGAAAAAGTGGAAGTCAGAGATGAAGCAGATCATGATTGTCTGGATGTACTAGATTTCTGTACCAAGCCACGTCCAGATATAAAAGATGTACCATTGTCAGAAAGTGATTTTGTGATGTTTGTAGATGGTTTTTGCTTGAGAACAGATGATGGAATGTTGAGTGCAGCATATGCAGTATGCATGGTTGCAGCAGTAATGGAAGCATCCTATCTGAAAGGAGTGAAATCAGCCCAAGTAGCTGAACTTGTTGCTTTGACTAGAGCATGTAAGATTGGGAAAGGTGTGAGAGTGACTGTGATCACTGACAGCCAGTATGGGTTTGGTGTTGTGCACGACTTTGGCCAAATATGGCTACAGAGAGGATTGCTGACATCAAGTGGAATGCCCATTAAGAATGCTGAAGTGGTTGGAAAATTGCTCGAGGCGATACAGCTGCCTAAGCCATTGGCTGTTGTGAAGTGTGCTGCACATAATCAGTCTGGCGATTACATCGCTGTGAGCAATAAATACGCCAACGATATGGCTCAATACTGTGCACGAAATCAGAATTCAATCAATAGGGGAAAGGAAAAGGAAGTGACTTCTTGCTCCTTACTGTTTACTAACATTGTGGGTACCTGGGAGGAAGTGAGACAAGTGCAGGAAGAAGCAGGAGATGAGGAAATGAAACAGGGGGTAAAAGCAGGATGTGCACCAAGAGAGAAGGATCATGTATGGGTCTATCGGGATGGAAGACCAGTTATGCCTGATAGCATGATGTCTGCCATGGCACGGATGTATCATGGACAGGGACACATAGGGAGAGATGCCATGATAAGGTCATTTAAACAGACCTGGTACAATGCAAAATTTAGACTTGTAGCAGAAAGTCTATGTCAGAGATGTCTCATATGTCAGCAATATAACCCAGGAAGAAAGACAGTGGTGAGTCCAGGAACAATAGGTCGAGAAGGAGGACCTTTTACCAGAATGAAAGTAGACTTCATTGAAATGCCTCCTTGTAACAGGTTGAGGTATGTTTTAGTTATGGTCTGTTTGTTTTCAAGATGGGTAGAAGCTTACCCAACGAGAAGAAATGATCGAATCACAGTGGCAAAATTGCTTTTGAGGGAATTTATTCCCAGATACGGGTTCCCAGTAACAATTGAATCAGATCGAGAAGGACATTTTCAGAATGAGATCATAAAACTGATTTGTGAAGCATTAAGTGTACAGCAAAAACTACATTGTGCCCATCGCCCAGAAGCTTCTGGTGTGGTGGAACAAATGAATGGTACTATCAAAAACAGAATAGGGAAAATGTGTTTAGCCACAGGTATGAAATGGCCTGATGTCTTGCCTCTAGTACTCATGACAATTAGATCAATTCCAGACAGAACCACAGGGCTGAGCCCCCAAGAAATTATCATGGGAAGAGCGATGCGCCATGTGTTCATACCAGTCAACAAGCTGTTGCCTGTAACTGATGACATGGTGTTGGATTACTGTAAAAGCTTGGCTGACGCAGTTCATTCTGTGTTTCATCATGTTGGAGCGGATGCCACCACCCTTGAAAAGAAGCCAGCCCATGACCTGAGCCCAGGGGACTGGGTAAGAATCAAAGTACACAGAAGAAGAAACTGTTTGGTTCCAAGGTGGGGAAAACCACGACAAGTAATTTTGACTACAACTACAGCTGTAAAGCGTGCTGGAATCAAAAACTGGATTCATGCAAGTCACACGTTGAGAATCCCAAATCCAGTGGATAGCACAGAAAAGGAATATTTTGATGAGACAGAATCAAGTACTGAATCAGACGAAGAAGAAACAAGAACAAAAGAAAACTCTGAAAGGAGGGAATTGGAGATAGATCAAACAGTTGTCCCGAGAAGTATTTCCTTGAAAAGAAGATTGCAAATTTCTGATACCAGCTCAGACTCAGAGACTGAATAAGCAATTTTACATTTGAGAAAAGAAAAAGACAGCGAAAAGAGAATTAAAGAAACTGTTGATAGAGAAATTCCAGATGAAAAATTGAGAGAAATTCCATCTGAAGTAACAAAATTAGATGGACAGGTACTAGATACAGAGAGAGAGGGAAAGATTCTTGCAGAAGACCCCTGAGAAGGTGTGGGGAATTCCAACATCCAGTTAGAGAAAGGGACAAGTAGCCAGCAGGAAGATTGTGAGCAAGAAACTAACCCTGGGCGTAGTGGGCGTAGTGGGGCTACGTGGAGCATCGCGTAGTGTGGCCAAATCTACGCACACTCGCGCGCTCCGCGTAGCCCCACTACGCACCACCCGACTCCCGCCCGCCCTCATTTTAAAATAAGTTAAAGTATTTTAAAAGTAAATAAAATGCCTTACCTGCGGTGCGGCGTCCCGGGGCTCCCTCTTCCTGCTTGACGGCAACTTCTTCTCACAAATGCGCATGCGCGGACGCCCGCGCATGCGCATTTCTTGGAAATGCGCATGCGCGGGTGTCCGCGCATGCACATTTGTGAGAAGAAGTTGCCGTCAAGCAGGAAGAGGGAGCCCCGGAACGCTGCACCGCTGGTAAGGCATTTTATTTACTTTTAAATTTTTCATATTATTTTAAAATGAGGGCAGGCGGGCGGCAGGTGGCGGGCAGCTCTGCTTCGCCGCGGCTGTGCGTAGCGCTGCCTGCTATGCCTACTTCATAAACCGCGAAGCAGGCAGCGCTACGTACACTCCGTGGGCGGAGCGGAGCACTACGCCCGGGCTTACAAGAAACCCAAGGAAGGACAGAAGTAGAGAAAGCGAAAGAAGCAAAAGAAAGAAAAGAGGTTGGAAGGAAAAAGCAAGTTGAAACAGAGTCAGAAGAAAGTGAAGGCGAAATACCAGAAGGTAGAGTCTTAAGAAAGAGAGCTTGGAAGACTGAAAAGAATGATAAAGGAAATAAACTGAAAAGATCAGCAAAAAAAAGAAAAGATGAAGTTTGGCCGAATAAGATAAAGAAGTTAAGATACCGACTGACAAAAGTAAAATCACCAAGAGCTGAACGAAATAACGAGTCAAGAAAAATCAAAAGACGAAGAAACAGTTGTAATCGAGGAAAACAAAAGAACGAGGAAGCCTAACCAGAAGTATAAGTCGCCAGAATGGACATATGTAGCCCTGCCAGAAATTAAAGAAGAGGCAGATAGCCAAGAAAATCCAGAGGTGACTATACCAGAAGTGGTTGAGGAAGACGAAGAATCGGAAATCCTGAGAGTTATCTTATCCGATATTGGAGAAGAGACGGATGTTCAGGAAATCCTATATCTAGGCAACGAAGGAAAGGTGAAGAATGATGAGATGCCAAACTGAATATGACAAGAATGCTGCTGATGGAAAAACAATAAATAAGGAAAAAGATAAAAACTGGTAGAACCAAGTAGGTGCTTAGAGCCTTGGGTTAGATAAACTAGTTGTGAAGTAGAAGAGACTAAGTCAAAAGTCACTGTTCATTTCATGAAAATGGCTGACACAGATGGTAGAAAAAGTAGATGTATATTTTTGAAACAATGATGTAAAATGTGTTGTTGTTGTACAGGATTACTAATGCTTCGATGGAGTATATTAGCATTGAGGATTACATTTAAGGTTAGCTTTGACACAATAGGAGAACATAGTGAAAACAAGACTAATATAGAGTAGATTCAAAAGATTGATGACACTAGAATAGATAAAATTTATATGCATAAGGACAGGTCAATAACTGATTTTTCTAACAATGTATTTTCGAAATTACTGTATGAATATGTTAAGACACTGCACGTGAGGGACTGCTACGTCTGTATGCAGTTACCTGCATCTGTTTCGGAGGGAGTGACTTATCACCACCTTCCTATAACTTATGGAATAACATGTAGTGTAATAGCTAGTTTATTTTATCGAACAGGGAAGTTAGAATATTATTTTTCAGGTATAGATAACATATGTTCACAAGTACCGTCAATTAACAAACTAAATAGGGTAAGACCTGCAAAGGTATTAGGTGAATTGTTCTTAGAAACTAAAGAATTAACATTAGAATATATATATAGAAATAATTTAACTTGTAGTTTAAAGAAAGAAGAAAGCACTTTTTTAGATATGGTTGAAGAAAGAATACTGAAAATGCAAAGGTAGGTCTCTGAAGGAAAGACAGAAAAGACAGTTTGGGATGTAGATATGGAAAAACACTTGAAGGAAGAAGCTAGTCCAACTATGGCTTTAGATTGGCCTCAGAAAGGAAATTTGTGTATTAGGAGGAATAAGACTGCATGTGACAATTACTTTGTAGGTAACAGTGAGTGCCATGATATATACCGAATCATGGGTGGATGGGGATTTAAAGGAGGAAATGATCCAGTTTTTCCAGGATTATATTTTATTTGTGGGAACAAGGCGTATTATCGTTTGCCAGACCATTGGTATGGTACGTTATGTAGGCCTGGTTTTCCCAAAGATTTTTCACATTGAAAGAGGAGAAGATGGTGTACATACTTTAGGTAGTTATTTAGCACGTAGAAGGAGAGAATCTTGGTCAGAAATTGTAGGTGATATCTTTGGAGCATTGATACCAGCAGTGGGAATATCTCTGAATGAAAATAAAATTAGAAAACTGTCAACAGTAGTGGTTCGCTTGTCAACAAGCACCTCTGGAAGATTTTTATTGGTAAATACTGAAATGGTTGCCATGCCTGCCATGGTAATGCAAAAGCGACTTGCCCTTGATATTTTATTGGCAAAAGAGGGTGGAGTCTGTGGAATGTTGAAATTCCAACATTGTTGTACTTACATACCAGACAAAAGTAAAGATATGAAAATTTATATTAAAAATATAACTGATTTGCATGACGAAATTGCACCACTGGAGATTGAAGGTGTTTGGGAAAAAATTGTTAAGAAAATATCTGCTATTAAAGATTTCTTAGTAAATTTAGGTAGTACCTTGATAGGTAAAATCTTATTTCCATGAACATGTGTGATTTTCTTAGTATTAATATTAAGATTAGGATGTCTTTGTTATAAAAAGAAGAAAGTTCAGAAAAGGTTAAAAAGAGAAACTTTAAGGAGTCAAAATAAGAGACAGAAGAGGGAATTTGAAGAAATAGAATTGGAGGAGATAAAAGAAGATATGTATAAGACAGCTAAAATTGAAGAAATTGGGGAGACTGAAATGTAACAATAAAAGAAAGAATTCACTTTTACTCCATAAAAAGGGAATACAAAATTCTAATGGTGTGTTGATAAAATCATCAAAGGGGGGATTGATGGAGCGGGTAAAACAACATTTTGTATACCCCCACATTCTGCATGTTTATACTAATTAAAATAATCTATTAATTATAATAAGTATTAATGTGTTTGTTTGCTATCTAATCAACCCTACTAATGTATGAATTACACGTGGGATTTGCATTTGCATGGCTAAAATAATTTGTAAACTAATATACGTATGCATGCTAACACTAGAAAAATAGAATATTACATGCTATATGTTGCTTTTGAGATGTAATTGTAAGTTGCACCAGATGACATCATTGGGTGAGTATAAAACGCTTTAAATGTCGCCAATATGCTAGATAATTACACACACATACGGCAATTAGTGATGGTTAAACTTTTTATTTGTTATTTTCATGTTTTAATTACTTTTTGTGTTTGTTTTGCTTAAGTTGACCAATTTGGCCTATGACAAAATGGCGACTCGTGGACGCGACGAAACAGCTACCATTCCACGAGGTTTCCGACTAAGTGCGCATGCTCCAGGCTCCTGAACAAGTGGCCTCAAGATGACCTACACAGACTGTACCAGAACAAGGTCGTGACTGGACTACTGCCAAGAGCTTTAACAATGGACAATCTTAACAAAACCGGATGGATCATGTCTGACAGTGTGACATCATAGACTATGGGAAACCGAAACAGATGATCTTAACCATCCAATCAGAAGTGCCTAAAACTGACTTTTGCTGCTTTTTGTCATTACATTTATTATAAAAAGATGATTGAATAGTGTGTTGCGTGAACCTTTTTCTTTTTTCCTGACGTTATGCTGACGGAGAGGACAGTGACACTGCAGGACAGCTGTTTCCCTGAATCTTTAACAGACTAAATTGCTGCCCATTTTGCTGATGGACTAAGGACTCTTAGACAGATGGGCATTGATTGATGCGGACACATGTATGGTCCAGACCCAATCTTTGGGACTGTAGCGTGCTGCATGACGAATTGATTGACTTAAGAGGATGACTAATAGCCAGATTAGGTAACTAGGATGTTCTGTGGATTGATTGAAAATTCTTACTAAAATCTTGCATTTATTAGATAAAAATATTATTGATTAACAAGCAAATGTGTTGGGTTATTTATTATCATCTGAATATAAATGAAAAGGATTAGAATCACTTTTCCAAATTCAACTAAATTGATCCATCGACTAAGTGGAAGGAATATCTTGAGATTCAGGATCAAGATGTGCTGGATTATGGATATTTAGTGTATGTTTATGTAAATAGAATTTCATTAGAGTATAAGATATTCTTTTCACGCCAGCGTTTGGAACATCTATCTCTCCTGTAAGAGCAGAACAAATGAGAGTGTGTGAGTGTTGGTGTTATGGGCCCCACCAATGAATGGATTGAGTGAAAGCGTTAGTATGGTATCTGGTTTGTGACGAAGGGAGGATAGGAAATTCCACGCTGGAGCAAAACCGCTACCCAAAAATTATTTGGCG
Source organism: Triturus cristatus (assembly GCF_964204655.1). NCBI lineage: Eukaryota > Metazoa > Chordata > Amphibia > Caudata > Salamandridae > Triturus > Triturus cristatus. The sequence continues at coordinate 49,660,916 of NC_140589.1, forward strand.
TCGTGGCTATGATTAGAGAGTTGAAAATGCCCTCGTGATCATGACCTAAAGGGGGAGCTAACTATGGTCCGTGAGCTAGAGGCGTAGGATGCCTGCACCTTCTTGGGGGTTTAACTCTGGTGTCGGCACAGGAAGCACATGAAGCCTGCGTCTGGACGGGGCAGGCTTCATGTGCCGACACCCGAGTTAAACCCCCATGAAGGTGCGGGCATCCTACGCCTCTAGCTCACGGAGCATAGTTAGCTCCCCCATTAGGTCACGATCAAGAGGGCATTGTCAACTCTCTAATCATAGCCGTGACCCCAAATAATTTTTGGGTAGCGTTTTTTCCGCCCCTTGATAATTGAGAGGGCCAATGTTACCCCTCTTATACTAATATTTCCGTGCACTCACTTCACACCACCCTCACCTCTGGTCCTGATGAAACGCCAGTGATCTCTTAGACCGACATAGGCGTGAAACATGTCGACTTTATTATAGTTACATGGGCACATTGCGCATCCGCTGGTAACTCCTAACCTATGGGTTTTTTATCCTGCCAAGGGTACCACGTCATTAAAACTCTCTTTTGGTAACCCTTAGGCAGTTTTAATACGCACTGCACGCACAACTCCACCCTTCATAGAGGACTTTTACCCACACACCCACATGCACCCATCGGCAGTTCTCTAAAAAGATCTCCGTTACAGAGACACTTCGGGGGACCCGTCGGGCATTGCACCGCAGGCCTGACGAGGAGCAACTGCCCAATGATGAAGCATGACATCCCAAGGGATGTGTGAGGGCAACAAGACACAATTTGTGTCTTTCCCCACCTCTCTCACAAAGTTCTTGACCTAGTACCCTTCTTCCCATTTCTCCATTCCTTCTTTTTTTGTTTAGTGACGGTTGACTTTTTGCCATACTCACTGTGGAACAGTGCCCCGTTTTTTTTTTTTTATTTTTTTTTTTTTATAAAAACCTTTATTTATATCAGTCTGGAACACAGCTATTCAGCCGACATCCCAGAGGTTCGGCAGCCAAGTAAGGACAACACATGGAAGTGTCCATAGCTCTGGTGCAGGAAAAGACAAAGGTTCCTTTTTTAGAACAACCTAAGATAAATAACACAAGCAAGGCAGTGTACACAATAAAAACGTGCAAGTTCCCGGTGGGAGCGCAGCCCCATTCTCAAACACCGAACAAAACCACTGATCGGGCGGATGAGGGAGAAGCAGAGGCACTAGCAATCTAACGTAATATCCTCATAGTAATCCCAAGTTGGAAGTAAGGCTAGGGGGAAAGGTGCTCCTCCAACGGTTCAGTGGCCGGGGGCAGACATATATCCCCCCTATACTGGTTCCATCGCCCCCATATCTTATGCCATTTCTTAGGCCGCCCCCGGGCACAGTACGCCGTCTTCTCCCTAAACATGCTCCAGTCCATATTTTCCATCCATGCTTCCACAGCGGGAGGTCTCTGAGAGCCCCACAGTCGCGCAATATCACGCTTCGCCACCATATTTCCCAGGGTCACCCATTGAGTCTGCGCAGCATCATAGTCAGTAGGACCCCAGACATTCAAAAGACAGCGCCGTGCCTCTGGCAACAGTGCAAAGCCCGTGACCTCCTGCATCACTACATGAATTCGCTTCCAGAACTCCGCAATCACACCACATTCCCATATGATATGTAAGAAGGTGCCCACCATCCCGCAGCCCCTCTTACACAAACCATCCTCGGAGAAACCCATATGAATCAGTCGGGGGCCCGTGACATAGACTCTATGAAATATCTTAAGCTGCACTAGCCTTAGCCGTGCCGGGATCGCGACCTCCTTAGGAGAGGAAATGGCATACTGCCAGTCGTCATCATCCAGTTCAAGACCGTCCCTAGTCCACTGATCACGCACCTCGAGGAGGAGGTCGGTCCGGACGTTAACAAGCTTCTTATAGATTAAGGAGATTGTACTCTCCGGCATATGGCCATCCAGAATCCGATCCTCCAAAGGAGAGGACTCGGGCATAGCCTCCCCCTCGACGAGGACGGACCGCAGAGCGTGGTGCACCTGTGCGTACCGGAAATATTCCGTAGCCTCCAGATCGTACTCCGTCCGTAGCTCATCAAACGATTTCACTCGTCCCTTAACAAGAAGATCCCCCACTCTGGAAATCCCAATCAGGTCCCATTTCTCAAACCCCTTCGTGTGCCAAAGTTTCCCCAACACATCGGAATCAAACAACGGAGTGGCGCGGGTAAGCCTATCCTTCCAACCCAACGAGTTCGTAACAGCCTTCCACACGTGTACCGCTGTCTTGGTCGGTCCCGTGAGGGACCCATCCATCGACCTGGAGTAGAGTGCTCTAAAGTAATTACCCCCGCGCAGCAACCATTGGTCCATAGCAAAGCCGGGGCTCAGCGCCGGTCCGTAGACGCCGTGGTTGATAGCACTTAACTGGGTGGCCCAGTAGTATCGCCTGATGTCAGGAAGCGCGATACCCCCATCGTACCACGGAAGGGTCAGTTTTGCGATAGCTATACGCGGTCGGCCCTCCCACAGCAGCGAGCGCTGGAGGCTCTCAACCTCCCGAAAATAGCTGGCCGGGACCAGCTCCAGAGTATTCTGCAGGGCATAAAGAAAGCGGGGAAGAGACATCATTTTGAACAGCGCGGCCCGGCCCAGGAGGGAAAGCGGCAGCCGCCACCAACCCGCCACATCCCGCCGCAAGCGCGTCAATGGGGGGAGCAGGTTTCTCTCATACCGAACAATCGGATCGGCGGAGATATAGATCCCTAGATACAAAAAGCCATCCCGGGCGATCTGGATCGAACAATTCCGCGGGAGAACAGGGACGTCTCCATACAGGGCATACAGGTACGACTTACCCCAGTTAATGGTGAGACCCGAGTTCCTACCAAAAGAGGCCAAAACGTCACAGACTACTATGAGAGACTTCCTAGGGGAGGTGAGGTATAGCAAAATGTCTTCGGCATAAAGAGAGATGCGGTCCTCATGATCTGGTGACCATCGGATCCCCCTTATGTCCGGGTGCCATCTTATCCATGCCGCCAGCGGTTCAAGGGCAAGAGCAAACAACAACGGCGACAGGGGACAACCCTGCCTGGTGCCCCTCCCCAGCTCGAACGGACAGGACGCCCTACCATTGACCGTGACTTTGGCCAAGGGTCCTTCATATAGTAATCTCACCCAGCCAACGAAGCCAGGCCCAAAGCCGAATTTTGCAAGTGCCGCCCACAGATATGCCCACTCTACCGTGTCAAAGGCCATCGTGGCGTCGAGTGCAGCCACAACGGTCGACTCCTGCAGCGTCCCCGTCCGCGCGAGCACGCCGTGGATGCGCCTAAGGTTCAACGCAGTGTTACGATGCGGGATGAAACCGGATTGGTCCGGGTGAATCAGGTCCCCAATCACCCTAATCAAGCGGTTGGCCAGTATTTTAGCAAGGATTTTCGGCTCGGCATTAAGTAGCGAAATCGGCCTATAGGAGCTGCATTTATTTCTGGGCTTGCCGTCTTTGTGTATGACCACAATTGTCGCCAGACGTTGGTCAAAGGGAAGGCATCCCATTTCCCGCGCCTCCACAAACATAGCTCGCAGATGCGGAGCAATCTTGTCCGGACGGAGTTTATAGAACTCAATTGGCAGACCGTTCGGGCCCGAGGCCTTGCCCGGGCGCAGTGAACGGATAGCACCCGCGACTTCGTCAGCTGTGATGTCACCATCCAAATCGTCCCTGTCTATATCAGAGAGGCAAGGCAGAGCCAGATCGCGCAGAAGCTCACATGAGTCCTCAACCGGCCTGTCCGATACCGAGGTGTAGACCGTACGGAAATAATCCGCGAAGCACTGAACTATGCCATCCGGCTCAGTAACACTAACGCCACCCTCTGTAACAAGTTCTGACACAACACGATTAACCCGCTCTTTTTTATCCAGCCACGCTATTAATTTCCCGGCCTTGTCCCCAACATCGTACAGTCGCCCCTGCTGCTCCCTACTCAGGGCTTTGGCCGCGTCCGTCACCAGGGCCTTATACTCCGACTGCTTAAGGCTCAATTTGTGCAGCGTTGTTGCCCGAACTTCCCCCTCCAAGGCCAACTCTAGAGCCGCTATCTCCGCCTCGAGCTGTACGACCTCCGCATCCCTCCGACGCTTGGCCGCCGTTATCAAGGAAAGGGCCTCTCCCCTCAGCACAGTTTTGAACGCTTCCCACAAGGACACCGCAGACGCGACCGAGCCTAGGTTTTCCTGGAAGTAGCGATCGACCGCCTTCAGCACAGCGCTACGAGTCCTAGGGTCACGGAGATACCAGGGGTTAATCGGAGCCACCCTACCCCCCATCTCTCGACCAACATCCATACAGATCCACACCGGCGAATGGTCCGAAATACCCCTAGCCATGTTCCTAGCCTCAGACACAAAGGAGGCGTGTGCAGCCAAAGTAAGTACATAATCAATTCTGGAGAGACTGCCGTGCGCCCCTGAGTGAAAGGTGTATTGTCGCTGAGTGGGATGCAGCCGTCTCCAACAGTCAACCAGACCAAGGGTATCCACGAAATCCGTAAGCCATTTCTGCGCCCCCCCAGTGCTCCTAGGTGGGTGTCTATCAAGCAATCCGGAGCCAACCGCATTAAAATCTCCACCCACCACCAACATCCCTTCTGGAAGATCCAGCAGAGCCCTCCCCAGGTCCTCAAACGTGGAGGGCTGCAGCCCAGGAGGGACATACACAGAGACCAGGACCAGCGTCCTGCCCTCCCACCTCCCCGCCACAGCCGCAAATCGCCCCCTTTCATCAACAGTGGTGGAATCAACCTCAAACGGCAGTGAGGCCCTGACAAGTATTCCAGCCCCTCTGGAGCCCGAGGAGAACCCCGAGTGCGCGACAAATTTATAGCCCTTCCTGTTGAGCGCGTAGCACATGTTGCCTATCAAGTGCGTCTCTTGCAGTAGAACTATATCAGGGGAACATCGCTTCAAGAATTGCAGAACGATCCCTCGCTTAATGCGATCCCCTAAGCCATTAACATTCTAACTGAGTACCTTTAAGCCCCTACCCCCCATCCCGAAATGTAAGGAGACCACCACCCCCCCAAAGAACCGCACTTGAGCTAAAGAAGCTTGCATCACTACGCCTTGCAAAACAAAAACCAACAACAACCATCCCAACAGTCCCAGTCCACCCCCCACCCTGCACCCCTGCGTAAGCTTGACAAGCCCCCCCAACTTGCAGTGTGCCTGTCGCCCTATTCTAAGACTAATCTACAAAAAGAAACCCAGAGGAGGAGAAAGCTCCCTTCATACCCCCGCCACCCCCCGGGTTACTACACTCCCGGAGAAACCAAAAACTGCGAGTCACTGTCCGGGGCAAAGTCAAAATAATCTTGCACCAGAGTCCTCATTCCTGATCCACACCACCACCTTCTGCTCCACCAGCATGCTCCCCGCCGGCCCGTCGCTGGGGCAATGTGTCCAGCCATTCTACAGCCATGTCCGGTGAATCAAAAAAGAAAGTCCGCTCTTCATACACCACGCGCAGTCTGGCCGGGAAGAGCATGGCGTACTTCAATTCCATCCCTCTAAGCCTTTTCTTAACCGCCAGGAAGCTCTGCCTCTGCTTCTGCACCGCCTGAGTAAAGTCGGGGTAAAAGTTCACAGTGGTGTTCTGGAAGGCCGTCGGGCCGGACACTCTTGATGCTTGTAGAATGGCGTCCCGGTCCCTGAAATTAAAGATCCTTGCGACAATCGGTCTCGGAGGGGCCCCCACCTTGGGCCTCCCACCAGGGACTCTGTGGGCCCATTCAACAGTAAAGAACTTACTGAGGCCTTTGGGCGCCAGATGGTTAACCACCAAGTCCTCCACGAACAGGTCCACAGACTGTTCCTCCGAGTTTTCCAGGACCCCAATAATGCGCACGTTATTGCGCCGTGCCCGGCCTTCAAAGTCCTCCAACCGTCGGGCAAAGAGGTCGTTCGCGGACCTCAAATTGCGGACTTCCAGCTGCAGGTCGGAGACATCACCCAGGAGGCCAGAAGTTTTAAGGTCCAGGGATTGAACCCGTTCATTGGTTTTCCCCAGGTCTGCCCGAATCAAGTTAACGTCGATCGAGATGGTGTCCACTTTGTGTGCCAAGGTCTCGAATTGCCGCCCGATAGAGGCCTGCATTCCCTTGATGGCACCCATAACGTCCTGGAGGGTTGGTTCCGTAGCGGGGGGTAGACCGTCCTTCAGGGCTTCCAGTGGCCGACCCGAGCCGCCCGGCGACTCCTTCTGATGGGCATAACGGTTCATGTTGTTGGTTTGGGTGTACCCTCCCCGCCTGGTGCCCTTGGGCTTCTGTTTTTCGGCTTCCGATTTGGTTGACATCGTGATCTGCAGCCGAGAGCAATACCCTTGCCCATCCAGAGAAGACAGTGCGACAAATGGCCGGCGCGGCGCACTCCCAAGCCAGGGCGTGATGAAATCAGGAAAGTGAAAGTGAAAGTGATGACACCGTCCTTCCGATGGCTCGCCCCACACTCAGCCGCTGTTGTTCAATTAGTGTCCGGGCACCGTGCCAGCGCAAGCCCCGGGCATCTTCCGGGGAGCAGGCCGCGACCTTCCGTGTGGCACAACTTCGGCGTCCGGTGGGCGATTTCAGTCCGGACAGCGACAATCACCTCAGCAACGGTTCGCCTTCAATATTCCGGGTGTGAAAGACAGGATTCGTCACAGGATATTTGCCGGAGGGAGCGCGGGTCTCAGGAGCTCCGGGCTCACGCGGCCATCTTGGTCACGCGCTAGGCTCCTCCCCCCCAGTGCCCCGTTTTTGATTACTTCATATACCTTATTGGAGCATGGGCACTGGACCATTAACTAGCTCCTGGTCCCCCCCTCTCTTATTATACTCGGCCTTTCTTCCGACTCAATCCCGGGCTCATCCTCAGGCCTAGCTTTGGCCTCCTCCGAGGGAGGGTGAGTTCTTCCCCCATCCCGTTGGGCTTCCCGGGCGAGAACTCTTTCTCTCTCTAAACTTAGCTCATGCCTCTCCTCTAACTCCCATCTGGGCTGCCTCTTTCTCTTGATGCTGCGTGCTGTTCTTCTGGGTAGTTTTTTTTACCTCAAACTAACTTCCTGATGCTTCCTCTGCACCCCGAGCATACCCCGCCGAGCATATTGTGAGGCTCCTCCATCAGCGTCGGACCTTGGAGGGCTGGGACCCCTATCTTCTCCTCCACTGGTGGTATCTTCCTCCAGAACTGCTATGAACCTCCCTTTGACTCTAAGGTATTCAAAGGGGTGGTTATGAGCATGTGATCTTCATCCCGCAGGGGCTGGATGGGTCAGGACTGATAGGTGGGGGGGACGTTGAACTTTGAGGAAGCCTGGCACTGGACTGGGAGAAGGATGACTTCATTGAAAAGCACCCCCAATGATTTGGGGTGTGTCCCCCAGGCACTGGCTAAGAGCCGCGTGTGCGGTTTTTAACTCGTTTAAAGAAATCCATTCCAGAAACCCATCTTAATTTTTATCGCTTTTCACACTTCTTCTCGTTTTAGTTTTCTCAATAGCCACTTTTATTTTCATCTATCACGCCTATATTCCCACACATTTAATCATCTTGTCACGCTCTTAGTCTTTCTTTTGATAACACCATCACTCACTATCCTCCGATAATAGTCTGTCTTCAACCTCTAATGCACCACCGAGATCACGTAATTACGTCTCTTTTTTTAAATCTTTTTTTAAATCTTTTTTTAAATCTACGCATGAATCTCGACAACCACTTCACCGCTGAACCTACGCACCAGAATTCCGTACACTTGGTAAGAAAACATCTACGTAGACATTAGCGCAAGCAGCAACTCATTTAATTGCATGCTCAGTAGCATTGATCTCACAGGTTACCACTAACAGCATTATTTAGTCGCTTATCACTCAACTACGATTACCGACACAACCCGTAATTTCTCTTTATTTCTCTTTAACTTCTCACAAACAATTGAAGACACTTTGCACAACCCGTTAATCGTTAGCACTTATCAAACACCAGTCACACTTTATTTTTTTACCGTCTACACACGGGCACTTACACATTCGTATATGTTTTTTACCGTCACCAAACGCACTTTCAGCAACTTACTTTTCACCATCACCACTCCACCTTTTTTGATTTTATTGTCATCAGATGCACTTTTAGCAACCCGCTTTTCACCATTTTCTTAATCATGCACTCTGTATTGTATCCTCGTTTGGTACATACATTGTATATTCATGATGTGTATAATTACTTATAGATTTCCCCTGACGAAGGCAGGTTCTGCCGAAATGTATTGGGAATGATCATGGGAATGATCATGTAATTGCAAATTACAATGGAGATATCATCGTCTACGGATTAAAACTGCTAAATTGTTCTTCTATGAACGAATAGAAAACAGTAAAAGCTTTACTTTAAGAACACTTCAACTTGTGATGAACTTTTTCTGTAAACGAGTTAAAAACCGCACACGCGGCTCTTAGCCAGTGCCTGGGGGACACACCCCAAATCATTGGGGGGGCTTTTCAATGTTTCATTTACACTCCATCTCGGAGAGTGATACCCCGTGAGCACGGTGCAACTTTGAAAACTTTGGGAAGCTTCAAGTAGTGCGCGTACTACTCTCTTCTTTGCATAATCTAGTCCGACCCTCAGTACGCAGCACACCACTAACAATATGCAATTCGATGAAATATCAAACCTCACGGACACTAGAGCGGATACATTCGCCTTCGGACATGACGAAGCCGCCAGAATTTACGCTCTCATACACGAGGATTCAACAACATATTCCAGTCACAACACTAAAGAACAGAACATTCGTCAACTTCTCTACCTTTCTGAAAAAGAGATCAATCAGCGCCTTCATGCAAGCACCATGATCAGATACCACAAAGCGCAAAGAATTCCCAGGGGTCTCAGAATACCACTAAAACCCTCGCTTTGCAAGAACCAACAAAAATTCAAAGACAAGTGGTTTGCAATTTTGAATAAATGTTCGCTTGATCTAATTCTTTTGATCATCGAAGAATTGTCATCTATACTGGAAGAGCTCACCAAAGACATCAACGACATCAAAAACGAGCTACAGAACTCATTAACATCAGAGGAACTGACCAACATACTAGAGAACATCAACTCTCAACTAGCTAAACACACCGCGGAAGTGAATGAACGCAAAATTCGCAAATTTCGCAGGGACACAACGGACTACAAGATGGGAGAAGTATACTCATGGGCAGAAATATACGCCAAACGCCGACAAAACAAACCATACTCAGCCAACACCGACACTTCATCGTCGGACAGTGACCGCACTCAACAACCCAGAAAATGTATACCTAGAGACAGTACACCGGAAACCACGGTACCAACTGACTTACCTTCAACATCAACTACGTCTTCAACTTCCGTAACTTCCGAAGAAACGGTTCCTTCACCTTCTTCTTTTTTAGAGGTAGGTCACACAGACCAAGACGACCCAGGAGGAGCAACAGAAAAAATCAGAGACAAAGAAAAAGAGAAGGATCAACCTCAAACTCGCACAACCTCAACCAAGAAGGACCGACAGAAACGAGCGAACCAACAGAGAACCTAGTCATCAACATTTCCGATCACCACTTCAGCGATATCCAACTTAGAATCCTACAGAAAGGCACGTCCTTCGTACCAACGTCCTCTAGTAACACGCTTGAACTAGACATTAGTTTTTTCAAATTGATGAGAAAACTCAGACTGCGCCACTTTTTCGACAATATTCTAAAGATCACTAAGGAACAGGAACAAGATCCTCTCATGGGCTTACAAGTCAAAAGCACCTATATGGCTCCAATAAGCCATAAAAGCCTTGACCTGTTTGAATCGATCGTGAAAAAAGACATAGCGAAACTCAATCCTAAAAAGACACCTAAATTACAAAATCTTACCAACAAAGAACTGGGCATCATCAAAGCGATCGCACAAAATCAAGATATTATCTGTACCAAGGCCGACAAAGGAGATGCTCTTGTCATCCTCAATACCCACTACTACAATTCCCAGATAATGGCACATCTACAGGACGCAAACACTTACATGAAACTGGCATTCAACCCCACAACATCATTCATGGGAATTCTACAATCCTTGATTCAAAAAGCCTTTGAAATGGGTACCATCAATGAGAAGGTCAAGAAATACCTCACACAACCAAACCCAAAAAACCCCACTATATTTTTGGTACCAAAAATCCACAAACATCCAACCCAACCACCTTGCCGACCAATTGTCACCACACGAGGAAGCCTACATGAACCAGTGGGTAAATATCTTGACCGTCACTTGCAACCCAGCGTTTACAACATGAGATCTTTCATTAAGGACACAACCGACTTTCTAACTAAATTACATGAAACGACCATCACCGAAGAAGAGAACATCATCTTATGTACAGTGGACGTTAACTCCCTGTACACATCCATTCCCCATTCATCTGGTTTGGAAGCCATAGAACATGCATTATTACAATCCAATTATCCACAAGATTTACAAGTTTTTCTAATGGAATTGATGCAGTTCACCCTTCTACACAGCTATTTTCAACACAACAATGAGTGGTTCCAGCAACTAACGGGCACTTGCATGGGAAACTGTGCAGCCCCAGCGTACGCCAATATCTTTATGAATCGGTTTGAAGAAGACAACATCCTAAGCATTAAAACATGGGTGGATCACCTAAAACTCTACTTAAGATTCATAGATGATATCTTCATAGTATGGAACGGTCCAAGCGATGTCCTCGAGAACCAACTGGAACAACTCAACCACATCGACCAACGTATACAGTTTACCTTCAGCATCAATACCCACTCCATTACCTTTCTGGATGTTAACATCACCCGATCTTCCACCAGCTTTGAAACAGATCTCTACAGGAAACCCACGGACAGAAACAACACCCTTCACTACCACAGTTTCCACCCTTTACCCCTCAAACAATACCTTCCGTACTCACAAATGCTCAGGATTAAAAGAATTGTCTCCAACCCAATCAGATCCAGCACACAAACGGATACCTTAATGAGCAGATTTAAATCTCGAGGATACCCTGATCATGTATTGCAAGAAGCACTGAAACGATCATCTACGAAGACACGCCATGAACTTTTGAAGCCTCAAATCAAAGACTCCAAAAATCAAATCACTGTAGTGTCCAAATATTCAACCTTGAGCACTTCATACAAACGAATCATTCGCAAACATTGGCAACTTCTTACACGGGAACAAGACTTCAACCACATATTTGATGAAACACCCATTTTTGCTTTCACCAGGAACAAGAACATCTGAGAAATCCTACAACAAACGCAACCAACTATCCAACAAACATTCAAAGGCACAATCCCATGCCTAAACTGCAAAAACTGTCACAACATCATCAAAGGTACGCACATAACACATCCACTGAAAGGGCACAAAATCAAAATCACAACAACAGCCACTTGTGACACTTCCAACGTCATATATATGCTCAAATGCCCTTGTGGTATGGTTTATGTTGGACAAACCGAACGAAAAATCAAAGTCAGATTAAACGAACACAAGTCCAACATAAGAACTAAACAATTGAAGTCATCTGTTGCTCAACATTTCACGGAAGCAACGCACTCAGTTAGCCAATTGAGATTCTGCATTTTGGAAACCATCGAGAAAAAAGAAGGGAGAGACAACCATAATTTCCTCCTACAACGAGAAAACCATTGGATATACCTACTGAATTCTATGAAGCCAAAAGGAATGAATGATCGTACAGAATTTTCCTGTTACCTATAATAGAAATTACTAATCATTCAGAGAAGGATTAACCACCAGCATTGTTTCATCCAAACTATGTTCTGTTCAGAAATGTTGTCACTGCCCTCATTTTTGCTACCCATTTTTTTCACCATTTTTTCACCTTTTTTTCCAACACTACTCTTTAAACACTCTCTTAATACAAATCCATTCCAGAAACCCATCTTAATTTTTATCGCTTTTCACACTTCTTCTCGTTTTAGTTTTCTCAATAGCCACTTTTATTTTCATCTATCACGCCTATATTCCCACACATTTAATCATCTTGTCACGCTCTTAGTCTTTCTTTTGGTTACACCATCACTCACTATCCTCCGATAATAGTCTGTCTTCAACCTCTAATGCACCACCGAGATCACGTAATTACGTCTCTTTTTTTAAATCTTTTTTTAAATCTTTTTTTAAATCTACGCATGAATCTCGACAACCACTTCACCGCTGAACCTACGCACCAGAATTCCGTACACTCGGTAAGAAAACATCTACGTAGACATTAGCGCAAGCAGCAACTCGTTTAACTGCATGCTCAGTAGCATTGATCTCACAGGTTACCACTAACAGCATTATTTAGTCGCTTATCACTCAACTACGATTACCGACACAACCCGTAATTTCTCTTTATTTCTCTTTAACTTCTCACAAACAATTGAAGACACTTTGCACAACCCGTTAATCGTTAGCACTTATCAAACACCAGTCACACTTTATTTTTTTACCGTCTACACACGGGCACTTACACATTCGTATATGTTTTTTACCGTCACCAAACGCACTTTCAGCAACTTACTTTTCACCATCACCACTCCACCTTTTTTGATTTTATTGTCATCAGATGCACTTTTAGCAACCCGCTTTTCACCATTTTCTTAATCATGCACTCTGTATTGTATCCTCGTTTAGTACATACATTGTATATTCATGATGTGTATAATTACTTATAGATTTCCCCTGACGAAGGCAGGTTCTGCCGAAATGCATTGGGAACAATCATGGGAATGATCATGTAATTGCAAATTACAATGGAGATATCATCGTCTACGGATTAAAACTGCTAAATTGTTCTTCTATGAACGAATAGAAAACAGTAAAAGCTTTACTTTAAGAACACTTCAACTTGTGATGAACTTTTTCTTTAAACGAGTTAAAAACCGCACACGCGGCTCTTAGCCAGTGCCTGGGGGACACACCCCAAATCATTGGGGGTGCTTTTCAATGTTTCATTTACACTCCATCTCGGAGAGTGATACCCCGTGAGCACGGTGCAACTTTGAAAACTTTGGGAAGCTTCAAGTAGTGCGCGTACTACTCTCTTCTTTGCATAATCTAGAAGGATGACTTCACCTGGTGTTCTCCCCATCCTGGGTCTAGTGGCTTGCTACCTCTGGGAGGTCCATCGCCTCCCTTGACCTGTGAGTTGGTGTAACTCAGCATTGGGGCGGCTGGCATGCCAGGCATCAGAGAGAGCACTTCACTGCCGGTGTACGGTAGGGGAGGTGCAGATGCCTCGTTTGCCGGTTCGAGGATAGTCTTGTAGGACAGGGCCACTTTGAAGGTGGCCCATAGTTTAAGTAGGGTTTCTCATTTAGCTCTCTTCTGACCCACATACCTGGTCCATGTGTGTGTTTTTGTGTGTTCTATTATGTTGGTATTGAATGTTCCCCCCTCAGGCATGGCACTGCGTATGCTTTGGTATGGACATGCTACTCGTAGCATTGTTTCTCTAGTTTCTGAGCCTGTACGGGAAGCCTAGCTTGCATGTGGTCTAGTGGACTTTTCATGATACATTAGGGAACTTGTTTAGGGAGTGTACAAACTTTTTACTTTCTTGAGATTTTTAAATAATTACAAATTCTACTCTGATCGTGGGAAAATTGTGTACACGGGGTTGTACTAGAAACTATTCATTGGTTACTAGCTCTATAAAAACGAAGCATCACAAAATGCTTAAAAATTTTACAAAGACAAATGCATTGAAATAATAACAACCTATAACAAAGTGCAATGGTTAGTTCAGAACAGTACGAATTGATTTTTTTGCAGTGAAATAGCAAATATGAAATTCTGATTTGTGGAAAAATTATTATTTCATGAACGCAAAAGCATACTAAAATTACATAACATTTAAACATAGAGTACAATTGCAAAATGTTAACAGCACCACAACCTCAACAATGCATAAATGGAAAACTTGAAGAAACTAGAAGAGAAAAGATCGACAGAAAAATTGATTATTATGTCTAAAAAATCTTTACCCCCTCCTAGCGCCTACCATCTGAGGAGAGGGGATACTCTGGGTGAGAAGTTGGCCTGATATATGCTGTCCACTAGTTATAGTGGGCACCCTGTATCAGTCCAAACAACTCCTTATAGTGAATAGGTTAACAACAACCTTTATTGAAAGCTATCCTAGTTGTAGCTATGGAGAGCAGCCTTCAGGCTAAGTCTTGAAGGAATGTAAAGCAGCTTGTTTTACCAGTCTATAATCTCTTGAATGACCAAATGAAAGGACAACCACACCAGGTATATAGTTAAAATATATGTATTTAAGATAAAACACACCCCTCTAGTCTCTTTATGAGGCTGGAGTTCGAAGTACTTAATTTACAAGTTAGCAATCAACAGTAATAGCACAAATGCATGTTTGGGCCCTAAGGGCGTACCAAACCAATACCAATAAAGTGGTATAAGAACCACGACTGAACTAGACACAAGGCCTAGAGCCTGTAGAATCACTGGGACCCCAAGGAACCACCCAAGGTAGTGACACAGGGGACCCACGGGGACCGTGTGCAGTGTGTAAACACAGCCGCGGGTTCCCGTTAGCTTCTATGGGCAATGTCGCGGTTGGAAATCTAAAGATTAGGGACACTTAGAATCGAGTCAGGACCAAACCCTTTTGGACTTAGGAAGTTCTAGGGCTAGCACCCACGGGAGCACCAGAGTACTCGTGTTACCTCACCCAGGGAAGCCGGGTGCATCGGTGTCTTTTGGTGTCGGGTCGTCGATTTTAATGGGAGCGAAGAAGTGCTGCTGCTGTGAAGAGGAGAAGTGTCCGAAGCAATCCAAGCCTGGATCTAGGATGGAAGGAACATGAAAGCAGAGGGGACAGAGTCTGGGTCACTTGCGAGTGACCAGGGGCACGATGGACCAATGCCCACAGATGTTGGGTGCTTCAGGTGAGTTGACAGGTGTCTGGACTCTTCAGCCACGAGGTCCAGGAGGTGCCAATGATTACCAAGAGCTGGATTCGAGCTGTCCCAAAAAAATATGTCGAGTGCTGCGGTGTCGGCGACCAGATTGGACCCAATAAGCCTTGGCAACGGCAAGTCACTTGGAATCAGAGAAATGACGTTGGTTCAGACTAGCAAGGTCTGGGGGACTCACCCAGTGAGGGTAAGTTGGGGCACGTCTGGAGCAACCAGGAAAGTCCAATCAGAAGAGGAGTTGCCTTCGTGGGGACCTACTAGCCAATGGGCTAGCGATCGCGAAGGAGCCTCAAGCGGTCGCACTTGAAACTGGCCCACGGGTCACTCGTGGAATGGAAGCACGCAATCTTCGGTTCAGGAGGTGCTCAAGGCTGGGGCTACTCCGAGCCCAAAGCACAACTTCAAGGAAGACCAGGAAGATGGTCTTGCTGCAAAAGTTCACGGTGTCCAGGGGTCATGGTTCCACGTCACCCACGATAGCCACAGGCCTCAGCTTTGCTGTGGACTCAGGGTAGCCTCGGGGAAGTCTGGAAATCTACCTCTGGTGATGCAAAGACTTCGGCGTCCGGTGGTAGCTTCAGTGATGCAGACTGGTCAGTTGCTTCTTTGGTGCCTGCCAAGCAGGGGAGTCGCTCCTTGACCCCAAGGGAGATTTCTTCAGTCTTCTAAGCAAAGTAGAACATCGAAGGTCCAGGATATATATTGCAGAGTTTCATCCAGGGTAATCTCAAATCGCAAGGACTGGGTTCCCATATTTATACTAAGTTTGGGGGTTGGACATACTCTAGGGACCCACCTATGGGAGGGTTTGGAAAGAGGGGTGGTTACACCCATTTCCTTTGTCCAGTTTCGCGCCAGAGCCCCTGCAACCGGTTTGAACTGGACTATGCAGAGGGACACCAAGTGTGCCCCCAGTGCAGGACTTCAAAGCACCAGAGAGTGCTCCCTCCCAGCCCCAATACAAATTTGCCTGTCTGGGGAGGTGGTTACACCTCCCTGGGACAGGAAACCTATTGTCCAGGCCTCCCCTGCCGGATTTTCGGTCAGCAGCAGGAGGCCAGACCCGTGTCTGTGGCAGAGGCATCCATTTTGTGATGCCAGGGCTGTAGAAAGTCCTACCGGGTTAGACCCGTGTGAACATGTCTCTCCCTCTAGGAGGGTGGAATGCTACCCCTGCCGCCAGAACGGGTGGGGGGCTAGTATTCCAAAGCATTTGACACCAAACACGACATGTTTCCGTGCAGCCATCCCAAAGTTAGCATTTACCGCGAGGTTATAATTCACTTAAGAGTATATGGTCAGGCTGCACCACAAACAGCATCAGAGGAGGTACTCCGAACGCTGCAGAGGGGCCCTGCTCATGCAGTGGCACCCTCTCACATAAAAAACAAGCCCTCTGCCTTCAGGATTGTTAAGGCCTGCCATAGGAGTGACTTATAGGTTTTATATATGTGTGCAATGCTAGTGATATAGGTAGCCTATGCCACTGTAAGGGGTGCAAGCACACCCTTACCCAGGCTGCAGTAGCAGATCTGTGGTGCCATTTAGAATGCATCCCAGGGGTGGCATAATACATGCTTCAGCCCCTGGTAGGCCTCTGAGGAACCTATGCCCTAGGTACATAGTATACCATATACTAGGGGCTTATAAGGCACTCCAGAATCCAATTAGAAATGTACCTAATGTACATGGAAACCATTTTAGAGAGGAATCAGCTAGGCTGGGGTCCTGATTAGCAGGGCCACAGCCAGGCTAATGTCGAAAAACAGTGAAACACCAGCAAAAAGTGGGGGTACCCATGTGAAGCAGATCCTACTCTCCTACACTCTGTATAAGACACTGAGCTAAGGGAGCCTGATAGTCTGTCAATATTGGCTTGGTGGACAAAAATAGCAACAATTTGTGTGGAGAAGAAGGAACAACTGACAACTATTGGCCCTTTGTGGCAAGACACAAGCTCTTCCTTATTCACCAAGGTCGAAAATGTTCCCTAATGTCCGAATTACACCCTGTATCACATCCAGGGATCATGCGTACCTTCTGCGTAACCCCAAAAAGTTCAAATGAAAAATATCCACCTCTTCACTTCTTTTAGACACTGCCAGTGTTGAGAAACTGACAGTCCCTAAGAAATATCCTTTATCTAAAAAATAAGATCCAGGTGGTTACCCTATAGATCACACCAATGTCCTTAGTGTACCAGTTGTGTGATGCTCAACGGTTCAAGCGGAATAAATAAGACCATCTGTGTATCAATCAGTGGTCCAAGCGGAAAAAAAAACAGTAGCTAACTTCACCCTCTCTAGCGTGTTGACTAGGGAAAAGTAATTTAGTCGCATGTCATAGTTTGCCACATGCTGGGACTAAGGATCAGATGTATTCTCTTACCCTGTGATGGCGGTCTCTGAACGGACCCCCGCCCCGCGGATTCTGCAGGACTTTTAATCAATTATAGCATCTGCTCACTTATTTAGTTGCGCAGATGTGAAACCATTTGGGCAGGGGTTCTTGTCCTTCAGCTCAGTCGGGCTCGATAAACAAATCTCTCCTGGCTGGCTCAGCAAAATGTTGCTTGGATATGAATTTACCTTGAAAAAATTGAAAGACACAAGGCATTTGACAAAACAGGAACCTGTTAGTTTTATTAATTGCAGCGGCCACAAGAGTATTGACAAAGTCTTGTCTGAAAAAAATCTCAATGTACAGAAGTTTTGGCCAACCATATATACAGTTCATGAGGTACATAAACTGATCTCAGATTCTTATAATACCATCCTAGTCATAAACAACAAGTACAACCGTCTGATAAGGGAGACACAGGTGGTTCTTGACCTCGGGAGAGCTAGTGTAGGCCACTGTGTATGTGTCCAGATGTCCGGCGTGAGGAGCGTGTGATCACTACGTGTGATGTGCATGCTGTGTCCTGATTGGCTGAATGTTCCTAAATTTATGTTCCATCTGACTTTGTGGTATTTTGGGAGAGCATGCATTTGGCCAAAGGGCTTTTATTAAGGTCTGTTTGTGGTGTAACTGCCTATCTGTGGGATCGATCAGGATTTTCCCTGGGTGCGCATTTGTCTTTGGGCTAAGTGTAACCCCACGTGGGGCCTGTCAATTGGAAGGCTCGGTTTGGGTTACAGCTCCTGTCTGACCACATATCTCTGACTCGGGCTGATGGGGAGGTCATCTTGGGTGAATCCAACAGCAATGGTACGAGTTCGGTGTAACGTGTACAAATAACAAGTTGGCCATTGATATCTTTTTACTGACATCCTCAGTATTGTGCGTACTGTTCTCATAGCGTAGATCGATATTGCCTTCCCTGATATTCACATTGTTATGCGTGCTTAGGTTACGGCGTACATGGATATTGCATTTATTGGTCTGGCTGTTGTTGTGCATGCATACATCATTGACATCGGATTTACGGTACTTAATATGTTTTAAAAAAGCCAGTTTCCTTCTATGATGTGTCTGGAGAGACAGGGATATTTTCTGTTCAGAGTCTATGACTGTATATGCTAGTAAAAGACAGTTTCATGAACCTGTGTAAAGGATAGTTTTCTGAAGCCGAGCTCTCAACATCTGGTGGATGGGTAATCATTTCCAGTCCTGCTCAATCCCTGCATCCTGCCTGCATCTGGTGGCACAGGTATGTTATCCTGCCCCTCTCTATCACTCCATCTTCTCTTAAAGAACTGTTGTCCTGCCCGCTCCATCAGTGCATCTTCTCATAGAAGACTGTTGTCCTGTCATGCTCTATCGGGGCATCTTCTAGTAAAGGACAGTTGTCCTGCCCGCTCTATCACTCCATCTTCTAGTAAAGGACTGTTGTCCTGCCCCGCTCTTTCGGGGAATTTTCTAGTAAAGGACAGTGGTCCTGCCCACTTTATCAGTGCATCTTCTAGTGAAGGACAGTTTTCCTGTCCCACTCTGTCACTCCATCTTCTCATAAAAGACCGTTGTCCTGCCCCGCTCTATCAGTGCATCTTCTCATAAAGGACAGTGGTCCTGCCCGCTCTATCAGTGCATGTTCTCATAAAGGACAGTGGTCCTGCCCGCTCTTTCGGGGAATTTTCTAGTAAAGGACAGTGGTCCTGCCCACTTTATCAGTGCATCTTCTAGTAAAGGACAGTTTTCCTGTCCCACTCTGTCACTCCATCTTCTCATAAAAGACTGTTGTCCTGCCCCGCTATATCAGTGCATCTTCTCATAAAGGACAGTGGTCCTGCCCGCTCTATCAGTGCATCTTCTCATAAAGGACAGTGGTCCTGCCCGCTCTATCAGTGCATCTTCTCATAAAGGACAGTGGTCCTGCCCGCTCTACCAGTGCATCTTCTCATAAAGGACAGTGGTCCTGCCCGCTCTATCAGTGCATCTTCTCATAAAGGACAGTGGTCCTGCCCGCTCTATCAGTGCATCTTCTCATAAAGGACAGTGGTCCTGCTCGCTCTACCAGGGCATCTTCTCATAAAGGACAGTGGTCCTGCCCGCTCTATCAGTGCATCTTCTCATAAAGGACAGTGGTCCTGCCCGCTCTACCAGTACATCTTCTCATAAAGGACAGTGGTCCTGCCCGCTCTATCAGTGCATCTTCTCATAAAGGACAGTGGTCCTGCCCGCTCTATCAGTGCATCTTCTCATAAAGGACAGTGGTCCTGCCTGCTCTATCAGTGGATCTTCTCATAAGGACAGTGGTCCTGCCCGCTCTATCAGGGCATCTTCTCATAAAGGACAGTGGTCCTGCCCGCTCTATCAGTGCATCTTCTCATAAAGGATAGTAGTCCTGCCCGCTCTACCAGTGCATCTTCTCATAAAGGACAGTGGTCCTGCCCGCTCTACAGTGCATCTTCTCATAAAGGACAGTGGTCCTGCCTGCTCTATCAGTGGATCTTCTCATAAGGACAGTGGTCCTGCCCGCTCTATCAGGGCATCTTCTCATAAAGGACAGTGGTCCTGCCCGCTCTATCAGTGCATCTTCTCATAAAGGACAGTGGTCCTGCCCACTCTATCAGTGTATCTTCTCATGAAGGACAGTGGTCCTGCCCGCTCTATCAGTGCATCTTCTCATAAAGGACAGTGGTCCTGCTCGCTCTACCAGTGCATCTTCTCATAAAGGGCAGTGGTCCTGCTCGCTCTATCAGTGCATCTTCTCATAAAGGACAGTGGTCCTGCCCGCTCTATCAGTGCATCTACTCATAAAGGACAGTGGTCCTGCCCGCTCTATCAGTGCATCTTCTCATAAAGGACAGTGGTCCTGCCTGCTCTATCAGTGCATCTTCTCATAAGGACAGTGGTCCTGCCTGCTCTATCAGTGCATCTTCTCATAAAGGACAGTGATCCTGCTCGCTCTATCAGTGCATCTTCTCATAAAGGACAGTGGTCCTGCCCGCTCTCTCAGTGCATCTTTTCATAAAGGACAGTGGTCCTGCCCGCTCTATCAGTGCATCTTCTCATAAGGACAGTGGTCCTGCTCGCTCTACCAGTGCATCTTCTCATAAAGGACAGTGGTCCTGCCCACTCTATCAGTGGATCTTCTCATAAAGGACAGTGGTCCTGCCCGCTCTATCAGTGCATCTTCTCATAAAGGACAGTGGTCCTGCTCGCTCTACCAGTGCATCTTCTCATAAAGGACAGTGGTCTTGCCCGCTCTATCAGTGCATCTTCTCATAAAGGACAGTGGTCCTGCCCGCTCTATCAGTGCATCTTCTCATAAGGACAGTGGTCCTGCCCGCTCTATCAGTGCATCTTCTCATAAAGGACAGTGGTCCTGCCCGCTCTATCAGTGCATCTTCTCATAAAGGACAGTGGTCCTGCCCGCTCTATCAGTGGATCTTCTCATAAGGACAGTGGTTCTGCCCGCTCTATCAGTGCATCTTCTCATAAAGGACAGTGGTCCTGCCCGCTCTATCAGTGCATCTTCTCATAAGGACAGTGGTCCTGCCCGCTCTATCAGGGCATCTTCTCATAAAGGACAGTGGTCCTGCCCGCTCTATCAGTGCATCTTCTCATAAAGGACAGTGGTCCTGCCCGCTCTATCAGTGCATCTTCTCATAAAGGACAGTGGTCCTGCCCGCTCTATCAGTGCATCTTCTCATAAAGGACAGTGGTCCTGCCCGCTCTACCAGTACATCTTCTCATAAAGGACAGTGGTCCTGCCCGCTCTATCAGTGCATCTTCTCATAACGGACAGTGGTCCTGCCCGCTCTACCAGTGCATCTTCTCATTAAGACAGTGATCCTGCCCGCTCTATCAGTGCATCTTCTCATAAAGGACAGTGGTCCTGCCCGCTCTACCAGTACATCTTCTCATAAAGGACAGTGATCCTGCCCGCTCTATCAGTGCATCTTCTCATAAGGACAGTGGTCCTGCCCGCTCTACCAGTACATCTTCTCATAAAGGACAGTGGTCCTGCCCGCTCTATCAGTGCATTTTCTCATAAAGGACAGTGGTCCTGCCCGCTCTATCAGTGCATCTTCTCATAAAGGATAGTAGTCCTGCCCGCTCTACCAGTGCATCTTCTCATAAAGGACAGTGGTCCTGCCCGCTCTACAGTGCATCTTCTCATAAAGGACAGTGGTCCTGCCTGCTCTATCAGTGGATCTTCTCATAAGGACAGTGGTCCTGCCCGCTCTATCAGGGCATCTTCTCATAAAGGACAGTGGTCCTGCCCGCTCTATCAGTGCATCTTCTCATAAAGGACAGTGGTCCTGCCCACTCTATCAGTGTATCTTCTCATGAAGGACAGTGGTCCTGCCCGCTCTATCAGTGCATCTTCTCATAAAGGACAGTGGTCCTGCTCGCTCTACCAGTGCATCTTCTCATAAAGGGCAGTGGTCCTGCTCGCTCTATCAGTGCATCTTCTCATAAAGGACAGTGGTCCTGCCCGCTCTATCAGTGCATCTACTCATAAAGGACAGTGGTCCTGCCCGCTCTATCAGTGCATCTTCTCATAAAGGACAGTGGTCCTGCCTGCTCTATCAGTGCATCTTCTCATAAGGACAGTGGTCCTGCCTGCTCTATCAGTGCATCTTCTCATAAAGGACAGTGATCCTGCTCGCTCTATCAGTGCATCTTCTCATAAAGGACAGTGGTCCTGCCCGCTCTCTCAGTGCATCTTTTCATAAAGGACAGTGGTCCTGCCCGCTCTATCAGTGCATCTTCTCATAAGGACAGTGGTCCTGCTCGCTCTACCAGTGCATCTTCTCATAAAGGACAGTGGTCCTGCCCACTCTATCAGTGGATCTTCTCATAAAGGACAGTGGTCCTGCCCGCTCTATCAGTGCATCTTCTCATAAAGGACAGTGGTCCTGCTCGCTCTACCAGTGCATCTTCTCATAAAGGACAGTGGTCTTGCCCGCTCTATCAGTGCATCTTCTCATAAAGGACAGTGGTCCTGCCCGCTCTATCAGTGCATCTTCTCATAAGGACAGTGGTCCTGCCCGCTCTATCAGTGCATCTTCTCATAAAGGACAGTGGTCCTGCCCGCTCTATCAGTGCATCTTCTCATAAAGGACAGTGGTCCTGCCCGCTCTATCAGTGGATCTTCTCATAAGGACAGTGGTTCTGCCCGCTCTATCAGTGCATCTTCTCATAAAGGACAGTGGTCCTGCCCGCTCTATCAGTGCATCTTCTCATAAGGACAGTGGTCCTGCCCGCTCTATCAGGGCATCTTCTCATAAAGGACAGTGGTCCTGCCCGCTCTATCAGTGCATCTTCTCATAAAGGACAGTGGTCCTGCCCGCTCTATCAGTGCATCTTCTCATAAAGGACAGTGGTCCTGCCCGCTCTATCAGTGCATCTTCTCATAAAGGACAGTGGTCCTGCCCGCTCTACCAGTACATCTTCTCATAAAGGACAGTGGTCCTGCCCGCTCTATCAGTGCATCTTCTCATAACGGACAGTGGTCCTGCCCGCTCTACCAGTGCATCTTCTCATTAAGACAGTGATCCTGCCCGCTCTATCAGTGCATCTTCTCATAAAGGACAGTGGTCCTGCCCGCTCTACCAGTACATCTTCTCATAAAGGACAGTGATCCTGCCCGCTCTATCAGTGCATCTTCTCATAAGGACAGTGGTCCTGCCCGCTCTACCAGTACATCTTCTCATAAAGGACAGTGGTCCTGCCCGCTCTATCAGTGCATTTTCTCATAAAGGACAGTGGTCCTGCCCGCTCTATCAGTGCATCTTCTCATAAAGGACAGTAGTCCTGCCCGCTCTACCAGTGCATCTTCTCATAAAGGACAGTGGTCCTGCCCGCTCTATCAGTGCATCTTCTCATAAAGGACAGTGGTCCTGCCCGCTCTATCAGTGCATCTTCTCATAAAGGACAGTGGTCCTGCCTGCTCTATCAGTGGATCTTCTCATAAGGACAGTGGTCCTGCCCGCTCTATCAGGGCATCTTCTCATAAAGGACAGTGGTCCTGCCCGCTCTATCAGTGCATCTTCTCATAAAGGACAGTGGTCCTGCCCGCTCTATCAGTGTATCTTCTCATAAAGGACAGTGGTCCTGCCCGCTCTATCAGTGCATCTTCTCATAAAGGACAGTGGTCCTGCTCGCTCTACCAGTGCATCTTCTCATAAAGGGCAGTGGTCCTGCTCGCTCTATCAGTGCATCTTCTCATAAAGGACAGTGGTCCTGCCCGCTCTATCAGTGCATCTACTCATAAAGGACAGTGGTCCTGCCCGCTCTATCAGTGCATCTTCTCATAAAGGACAGTGGTCCTGCCTGCTCTATCAGTGCATCTTCTCATAAGGACAGTGGTCCTGCCCGCTCTATCAGTGCATCTTCTCATAAAGGACAGTGATCCTGCTCGCTCTATCAGTGCATCTTCTCATAAAGGACAGTGGTCCTGCCTGCTCTATCAGTGCATCTTCTCATAAGGACAGTGGTCCTGCTCGCTCTACCAGTGCATCTTCTCATAAAGGACAGTGGTCCTGCCCACTCTATCAGTGGATCTTCTCATAAAGGACAGTGGTCCTGCCCGCTCTATCAGTGCATCTTCTCATAAAGGACAGTGGTCCTGCTCGCTCTACCAGTGCATCTTCTCATAAAGGACAGTGGTCTTGCCCGCTCTATCAGTGCATCTTCTCATAAAGGACAGTGGTCCTGCCCGCTCTATCAGTGCATCTTCTCATAAGGACAGTGGTCCTGCCCGCTCTATCAGTGCATCTTCTCATAAAGGACAATGGTCCTGCCTGCTCTATCAGTGCATCTTCTCATAAAGGACAGTGGTCCTGGCCGCTCTATCAGTGGATCTTCTCATAAGGACAGTGGTTCTGCCCGCTCTATCAGTGCATCTTCTCATAAAGGACAGTGGTCCTGCCCGCTCTATCAGTGCATCTTCTCATAAGGACAGTGGTCCTGCCCGCTCTATCAGGGCATCTTCTCATAAAGGACAGTGGTCCTGCCCGCTCTATCAGTGCATCTTCTCATAAAGGACAGTGGTCCTGCCCGCTCTATCAGTGCATCTTCTCATAAAGGACAGTGGTCCTGCCCGCTCTATCAGTGCATCTTCTCATAAAGGACAGTGGTCCTGCCCGCTCTACCAGTACATCTTCTCATAAAGGACAGTGATCCTGCCCGCTCTATCAGTGCATCTTCTCATAAGGACAGTGGTCCTGCCCGCTCTACCAGTACATCTTCTCATAAAGGACAGTGGTCCTGCCCACTCTACCAGTATATCTTCTCATAAAGGACAGTGGTCCTGCCCGCTCTATCAGTGCATCTTCTCATAAAGGACAGTGGTCCTGCCCGCTCTATCAGTGCATCTTCTCATAAAGGACAGTGGTCCTGCTCGCTGTATCAGTGCATCTTCTCATAAGGACAGTGGTCCTGCCCGCTCTACCAGTACATCTTCTCATAAAGGACAGTGGTCCTGCCCGCTCTATCAGTGCATCTTCTCATAAAGGACAGTGGTCCTGCCCGCTCTATCAGTGCATCTTCTCATAAAGGACAGTGATCCTGCCCGCTCTATCAGTGCATCTTCTCATAAGGACAGTGGTCCTGCCCGCTCTACCAGTACATCTTCTCATAAAGGACAGTGGTCCTGCCCACTCTACCAGTACATCTTCTCATAAAGGACAGTGGTCCTGCCCGCTCTATCACTGCATCTTCTCATAACGGACAGTGGTCCTGCCCGCTCTACCAGTGCATCTTCTCATTAAGACAGTGATCCTGCCCGCTCTATCAGTGCATCTTCTCATAAAGGACAGTGGTCCTGCCCGCTCTACCAGTACATCTTCTCATAAAGGACAGTGATCCTGCCCGCTCTATCAGTGCATCTTCTCATAAGGACAGTGGTCCTGCCCGCTCTACCAGTACATCTTCTCATAAAGGACAGTGGTCCTGCCCGCTCTACCAGTACATCTTCTCATAAAGGACAGTGGTCCTGCCCGCTCTATCAGTACATCTTCTCATAAAGGACAGTGGCCCTGCCCGCTCTACCAGTACATCTTCTCATAAAGGACAGTGGTCCTGCCCGCTCTACCAGTACATCTTCTCATAAAGGACAGTGGTCCTGCCCGCTCTACCAGTACATCTTCTCATAAAGGACAGTGGTCCTGCCCGCTCTACCAGTACATCTTCTCATAAAGGACAGTGGTCCTGCCCGCTCTACCAGTACATCTTCTCATAAAGGACAGTGGTCCTGCCCGCTCTACCAGTGCATCTTCTCATAAAGGACAGTGGTTCTGCTCCGCACAGTCTTTACTTCTTCTAGCCCCGGGGGGTTGGCCCCGTTTAACCGTTAAGTCCGGAGCTGCTTTTGGCACGAATCTTTTTAGCGATAGGCTTGCTCTAACATGGCTCATACAGCTGTGCTAATCATTTTTTAGCTTTTCTTGAAATAATATTTTTGTATTTCAATTAGGCTTTATCATTGATAAAATAGCATCAAATCTGGCGATATGGGGTTACTGATAATGGAATTTAAACCAGTTACATATTTTTCCTTTAGGTCCTATGAAAACCCATGCTCCAAATAGATACAGACTTTTGGCATGTCTATGAGTCAGGCAAGAAGCATTATCTTCTGGTCCATTAAGACCCGGATTTGATCAAACACCAGGTACATATAAGCTATATCTAGATTTTAGGTTAATTATACCCGATATCACAGCATAGCTCTAATCTTAGTATTCTGTTATGAATTTCCATTATGTATTTCCATTTTTCCAAATAGGGTGTTTGCAATTAAAGAATCTTCAAAGAAAATAGAAATATATTAAAGTTCAGAACTGTTGGCAGGATCTTTAAGGACATTGCTTACGAAAGAATTCATGTAAGTCCCCCTTTTTATAAAATATCTGGGATATATATCATACTAGAATGAGCGCTATAATATGGTGAATCAGATATGCGATTATGGGTACGCATAGACGACAGCATTGCGACCCTAAACAAGTCTTTTCTAATACCACTACACATGGTGTAGCTTGTTTATTGGTCTTTTGGACATACCACATTATTTAATTTCCATCAGTATATGTGTAAGTGATATCTCACTAATATCCCACCTTTTGGTGTGACATGAACGGAGTATGATTGTTGCTTGGATAGGGCGAGAATGGATGTAATACTGAGGATGTCCTTGGACAGCTTGCATTCTTTAAGAAGAAATAACACTGATGATTATTGGTAGAGACACAATATGTTGATAATAATTGTTTTTATGTTATGTTTTGTATAGGGCTCCAATTATTGGGACTATATAATGTTTTTTTGTATCTCTATAGGATTTTAACTATTGGGACTGTACTATACTTTTCCTGAAGAAGGTGTTGGCTGTGAATCTTGGCCCACCGAAACGCGTCGATGCTCTTAAAAGGGAAACCACTTAAAATCTAGTAATATCAGTTTGTGTGACATATAATCGAAAAGGACACTGATTTGGGTCACAAGTAATATAACCTTTTGATTTGGTGATTTCCTTATGTCAATAGGATTACAATTATAATATCTTCCTTGTATGCCGTTCCCAATTTTTATGTTGTGTTTTTCATTATTGTATAGGTCTTTTTTAATTGTGATTGTACTAAATGTTTTTTAATACTTATACATGGATACAATGAAATTGTTTTCTCTTGCATTATCAACTTTTTTGATTGTGTATATCGCTTTTATTATGCCTAATAAATTTGTCTGATTTATTTCTTCTTATTTGTGCTTTATGCTGTTGCTGTCCATCCTCATCCCCTTGGTATGAAAGGTGCATCGGCTTGAATGTGTTGTTGACAAGGAGGTCTTTTCTTGACTAAGGTCTTATTTGGTGCCCCTCTCCTTTGTTATTGGGGTCCCTCTCCCGTTTTTTGAAATACTTGGTACAGCCTGTTGTGCTGGAGAGTTGTCGTTGGGTATATCCCCTCTTTGTTGACGAGTCTTAGTGAGACCGTTGGCTTCCTTATGGACCACTTTAGAACTTTTGGGTTCAGTGATGATCAATTAAATAGAATTATTAATACGAAAAATGGCAATAAGATCACTGTCATATCAGGTAGAGGTGATAATTGGGGTAAGCTATTAAATCTAAAAAAGAAATTAATACGCACAGAGGCTCATGCCGAATTCTTAATAGACTATGTTAAATCAGGCACAATCCCAATTGGGCTACAGGTTCGGAATGAACCTGGGCTATTTATAGAAAATAAAAAATTTCTAGAAACTTGGGCCATGATATCCAATAGATGCAGCCGTGATTGGATGCTTTTAATTATTGAAACGGCCCAGGAACTGATCATTATTGAAAAAGAAGCAATTGATAAATTGGAGGCTGAACTTAACAACTGCTCAGCGCTAGATGAGGCCAAAAAAAAGTTGGATGAAATAAACAAAGACGTGGAAGGATATAGAGATTACCTTTTAAATAAAAAAAACAACAAACTAAGGAAAGATATGGAGCGTTTCTCTCAGGAAAAGGTCTATCCTTTCCTCAAAGAGAACTATTTCCAACAAAGGAATGATATGGCCTGGGAAAAACCGTATAACAGACAAATATACAACAGAGGTGGGAGAAAACAGGTTACCTTCTCTGACACCTCTGGCTCCAGTAGTGAAGATGACAATACGTCTAGGGATGAGCCCGGCAATAGGGGTAACAGCAGAGACTATGTTCCTTTTTTAGACTCACGTCCGAGGAGAGGAGCTCGGTTCAATGGGAACCCGGGGAGAGGCCAGATGAACAGGGGTCCTCCACAACAACAGGAATATATGCGCACACGGAGCCAGCGCTATTGGAGACAGACAGAGCACCAATAATTAACCTGTCTGATAGACCTTTGAGTGAGACAGAAATGAGTATCCTTAGCAAAGGTTTTAGTTTTGTACCCTCAGCATCTATAGACAGGTTTCAATTAGAGAAGGATTTGCGTTCTTTTTTTAGAAAGGTCAGACTAAGGAGATTCTTTGAGAATAGGGATACACAAGAACGCATTAATCATTCAGGCCTTAAACCAAGATCTCAGTTCACCCCTAGTCTTGCTATGGTTGGCAAAAATATTGAAGTTTTTGAAAGAGCAGTGGAAAGTGATATCCAGAATATCTTGAACAAATCTAGTAAGTTTCTTGGACAGAACAACATTAGTAGAGCAGAGAAACAGGCTCTTAATTCTTTGAAAGCAGACGGTAAGTTAACCATCAAACCTGCCGATAAGGGAGGAGGCGTAGTGCTGTTCAACACCATTGACTATGAGCATAGGATGCTTGAGATGTTGAATGTCAAGGAACACTATATACGCACAAATGAAAGAAGTCTAGCGTCTGTATCTAGAGAATGTTTTGCCCTGCTCACAGAAGCGAGAGATAAATCTTGGATATGTGAGGATGAGTTTAAGTTCCTTAACAACTTGGAACCTAGGACTCCTGCCCTATATGGCCTGCCAAAGATTCATAAAAACTGTACTGATCCACCTATGAGACCTATAGTAAGCAGTATTGGCTCTCTCTTGGAGCCTTTAAGTAAATATGTTGATCACTTTCTACGGCCCATTGTATGCGGTTTGCGTTCCTATGTTAGAGACTCGGCCCATATCATCTCCCTCATTGAAGGGAAGCCTTTTTGTGGAGAGACTCAGTGTCTAGTTACCTTGGACATTGAGTCTCTTTATACGAACATCCCTCAGAGTGACACGGTTGAAGTAATTCGAGATAGATTGGTGGACCGTGATCTTGGAGGAGCCAATGCAGACTTTATTGTTAGTTGTGTGGACTTGATTTTGAAAAACAACATCTTTTTGTTTAAGGATGAATACTTTAAACAGTTGAAAGGGACCAGCATGGGGGCCACCTGTGCTCCTAGTCTGGCCTGTCTTTACGTTGGTCAATTTGAAATCAAGCACATTTACAACGAGGTGGCCCCCTTTTTCGAAAATGTAGCGGGCTGGTACCGCTACATTGACGATATTTTTTTCATCTGGGAGGGCACGACTGACAATTTGGATTTGTTTTTGGATTGGTTGAATCTCGGAGACACCAACCTATGCTTTACTTCGCACTACAGCAGGACCAAGGTTGATTTTTTAGATATTACGATCAAAGCGGCAAGTGGAGTATTGGAAGTGGAGTTGTTTACAAAGCCAATGGCTAAAAACACTTTACTACACTTCTCAAGCTTTCACCCTAAATCCCAAAGGGAAAGCATACCGTTCAGCCAGTTCCTCCGTCTTCGGAGGAACTGTTCGGATTTACAGGACTTCTATAAACATGCAGAGGTTCTCAAAGGCAAGTTTAGAGATAGGGGCTATCCCAAGAAACTTCTCACTCATTCCTTGAAACGTGCACGGTTTTATGATCGAACTGCCTTGGTTAATAAACCGGCTACAACCAAGGAGCCACTTAACAAAGTGGTGTTCGTTAGCAAATTCTGCAATTTGAGTAACCAAATCAAGAATGTTGTAAACAGAAACTGGCATATTCTCAACCACGATGAAGAGGTCAAGCTAGAAAGACCCTTATATGCATTCAAAAAAAACAACAACTTACGAGATATGTTAGTACATACTTATCGGGAAGAAAGTGGTGATAGCCAGAGAACAATTGATAACTACCCCGCCTTTGGTAACTATAGATGCGGTACTTGTAATATCTGCCCTTTATGCCTACTAACAAAAGAGATCGTACATAACGGTCGCACTATGAGAACCAACACTCTGAACAACTGTAGGAGTAAAAATGTGATATATTTTCTCCGATGCCCCTGTGGTTTAGGCTACGTGGGGGAAACAGGTAGGGAACTACGAGTGAGACTACAGGAGCATAGGTCGGCAATTAAAACAAAAAAACTTACTGCCCCTCTTGTATCTCATTTCCTTGAGTCTGGACATGGCGAGAATGACTTTGTGTGGTTTATTCTGGAAAAGGTCAGAATAGATAGAAGAGGTGGTAATATTGCCAGCAAACGCAAAGCTCGGGAACAATGGTATATTTCCCATCTCAATACTGTCTATAAGGGACTAAATTCAAGAGAGGAATGGGACAACTTGTTGGCAGTAAGATGATCAATACTGGAAGAATTACGTTAGTGTCGTGTAGTCTATATCCTTACTTTTCCAGATAGGCAGTCAGTATGATTAATACGCGATTAAGGCAGAAATAAGGGTATGCGTCAATAATCTACTATATACTAGGAAAGTCATCTCAGTGTCATGTCGCCTATACTTACACCTTTTTTTGATAGGTAGTCAGTGCAATTAAATGTGACTCAGGCATGCACCGGTCTGTGGTCTATAAATACCTATTTAGACCCTTGTACTTATATCTTGTATATAGGTCCATTTAGGCTCATGATATCAGCTAGTGGCTGTATATCATCTATCACTGTATCCCGGTTGGTTTAATATATAACGCAATTTGTTTTTCATATCCTTCATTTAAAAAAAATTTTTATCGGCATACACTTTGTTTCCCTAATTTTTAGGGGGAGTTTGTGTATTTGCTGCACCTTTCCAATATGGCGTCCTCAAACTTGAAATGGCCGGTTGGGACACATTAGTAATCACGTGACCGTACGGCCCGCCGTAACTTAGCATGCTTAGTTCTATTTACACGGTGCATTTTGCCAGGATGGACTCGGTGATATGAGTATTGATGGACCTGGTATAAAAACACTATACTGTCAACCATTCCAACACCGGTTGTCCGTCCTTATAGGTTGATAAATATTATTAAATTCTTCACGGGTTTGATCTGTGATATATGGTCTGATGCTAGCTACGCTGACACATATGCTAGCTGTTTATCATTTTAACTTTCTTTTCCAAGATGGCGTATTCCTTTTGCGGTATAACGTATAGGACCTTTAGTTAGGGATGGACACCCCGGAAGAGATGTATCTACTTCCGATTTGCGGGGCGTTTAAATGCCCGGTATGGATATCCGATGTTGTCCGAGTTTTATATTTACCCGACGAGGAAGACCGTGCCACATATACCCAAGCAAGTCGAGATTGAGGTAAGGTTTTAGCACATTTAGCGATGGGCAGGTGGTTCTATCGACTAGGCTTAGAGCACGTGGCTTGATTAGTTTATTCTCTCCACAGTGCTTCTTCGGCACCATCTCCGGACAAATCTTATCTGTGTTTACATATACCAGACGATGGCACGGTTACTGACTGTGGAGACAGCACCTAAGGTATATTGTCTAATTTATGTTTGCTTAGTTGTCTTTTTATTTTTATGGAATATCGGGTAATATCTTATTTATGAGTATTGGACCGTGTTGCTCGGTCTCAGCTAGCCCCATGTTGGCGTTAGGTTTCATGACAGTAATTTATGCTGGCCTATCTTTATTTTTCAGCGGACCGCGTTATTTGGTCATAGCCAGTTTATAGTCGATTTTAGATTTTATGACACGTTGTTATGTCGGGTATTTTTCATTCTTTGTCCCCCGCATATTTAGATGCCCTTTCAGGAGCATAGCGGTCATATTCTGGTCTGCTTTATCATCACATGGGAGTTCCTGTGTGCGTATAGACGCTACAATGGTTAGATATGATGAGACCTCTTTAGATTATATATGAGGCCTACTTGACAGTGCCTAGATTTAGGGCTCGTGATTCAAGATAGGTTGGCCCCGTTTAACCGTTAAGTCCGGAGCTGCTTTTGGCACGAATCTTTTTAGCGATAGGCTTGCTCTAACATGGCTCATACAGCTGTGCTAATCATTTTTTAGCTTTTCTTGAAATAATATTTTTGTATTTCAATTAGGCTTTATCATTGATAAAATAGCATCAAATCTGGCGATATGGGGTTACTGATAATGGAATTTAAACCAGTTACATATTTTTCCTTTAGGTCCTATGAAAACCCATGCTCCAAATAGATACAGACTTTTGGCATGTCTATGAGTCAGGCAAGAAGCATTATCTTCTGGTCCATTAAGACCCGGATTTGATCAAACACCAGGTACATATAAGCTATATCTAGATTTTAGGTTAATTATACCCGATATCACAGCATAGCTCTAATCTTAGTATTCTGTTATGAATTTCCATTATGTATTTCCATTTTTCCAAATAGGGTGTTTGCAATTAAAGAATCTTCAAAGAAAATAGAAATATATTAAAGTTCAGAACTGTTGGCAGGATCTTTAAGGACATTGCTTACGAAAGAATTCATGTAAGTCCCCCTTTTTATAAAATATCTGGGATATATATCATACTAGAATGAGCGCTATAATATGGTGAATCAGATATGCGATTATGGGTACGCATAGACGACAGCATTGCGACCCTAAACAAGTCTTTTCTAATACCACTACACATGGTGTAGCTTGTTTATTGGTCTTTTGGACATACCACATTATTTAATTTCCATCAGTATATGTGTAAGTGATATCTCACTAATATCCCACCTTTTGGTGTGACATGAACGGAGTATGATTGTTGCTTGGATAGGGCGAGAATGGATGTAATACTGAGGATGTCCTTGGACAGCTTGCATTCTTTAAGAAGAAATAACACTGATGATTATTGGTAGAGACACAATATGTTGATAATAATTGTTTTTATGTTATGTTTTGTATAGGGCTCCAATTATTGGGACTATATAATGTTTTTTTGTATCTCTATAGGATTTTAACTATTGGGACTGTACTATACTTTTCCTGAAGAAGGTGTTGGCTGTGAATCTTGGCCCACCGAAACGCGTCGATGCTCTTAAAAGGGAAACCACTTAAAATCTAGTAATATCAGTTTGTGTGACATAAAATCGAAAAGGACACTGATTTGGGTCACAAGTAATATAACCTTTTGATTTGGTGATTTCCTTATGTCAATAGGATTACAATTATAATATCTTCCTTGTATGCCGTTCCCAATTTTTATGTTGTGTTTTTCATTATTGTATAGGTCTTTTTTAATTGTGATTGTACTAAATGTTTTTTAATACTTATACATGGATACAATGAAATTGTTTTCTCTTGCATTATCAACTTTTTTGATTGTGTATATCGCTTTTATTATGCCTAATACATTTGTCTGATTTATTTCTTCTTATTTGTGCTTTATGCTGTTGCTGTCCATCCTCATCCCCTTGGTATGAAAGGTGCATCGGCTTGAATGTGTTGTTGACAAGGAGGTCTTTTCTTGACTAAGAACTTCTTCTAGCTTAGGCAGATTTTCTGTCCTGCTCAATCAGTGCATCTGTTAATGAAGGGCAAATTGTATTAAATAGCGGTCTATAATTCTAATGTCTCAGCGTGTGGAGGGAGGGGTCTGTTTTGGTTATACTCTCCCAGGATTAGTTGGCAAAGAACCATCAGCTGTTTGTTTTTACCTCCTTGAGACAGCAGGTGCCATATCACGAATGAGTGAGCAGTGATTGCTTCTCTCTGTTTCCACACACTGCTCTCTGCAGTGCATACATTAACTCCAAGCAACTCCAAGGTAAATTTATGCTCTTTACAAAATGGAATCTCATAAAAATACATGCACAGCTGTGCGCTGCAGGAACACACACAGTTAGCTTGCAGTTCGTCTGAGTTGGTTAGTGCTGCGGACAGCACAGCTCGGACACAGAGAGAGGTGTCCACTGCTCACTTTTTACACGTTGTGCTGTCTGCAACAAATGTGCTAACTCAGACAGCATATTAAAAAACGTATGGGAACTGTGAAACTGAGTCCAGTGGGGGCAGGGTGAGTGAATGTGGGGACCAGTCCTTAATTTGAGCCGGTGTTTTCCGGTACTCTGCACCAGCACTTAATTGTCAACACCGGCAGTTATGACAGCTGCCACTTAGTGGCGCTGTTTGTGCAATTAAAAGATGAGCAGAACAACATTTGTTTATTAATTCAATAACCATTAAAAACAACTAATATCAGACGCCCAAGTCTTTCTTAAAGCTTTGGGGGCCTCGAACAGTCTGAACTGCCACACTTGTAGCAGTGTGAGGGTTAGTAGTTGCATAGGTACGGTCATTGGCAGCGCTGGCAGGGGCACTGGTTGGTGCCAGCTGCAGGTGCCTCCTAACGAAGACCTTGGCCCCCTTTTTTTTTTCCACAAATTAAGCACTGGTGGAGACGGGATCAAAAGTGTGGTTAAAAAGAACAAACTATTTCGTAACTATTTTACTTTCAGGTAACTGCAAATAAAATGACGCGCCTTAAAGCGTTGCACTATTTCATGCATGAAGCCTTAAACGGTTCATGCGTCTAGTGTAGATTGGGAGTGTAAGCAGAGAGCCGCAGGGTTCAGTTCTGGTTAGTGCGGGGCAGAAACAGGGACTGGTGTGCTTTCAGAGCCAGCAGGTCCCAGCAGGGGGAATGTGCACATCACTATTTTAAACTTGCATTACACACAGTATAAGATACGCTGCTACAAAGTGCACACAAAATGTAGGTTTGAGATAAAAAATATTCTTCCAAACATAGATCTGAGTAATATACAGACTGTACATAGTGCAAACATGTTTCATACATGTCCTTTGAAAGCACATACTCCACAGATCACCTTACAATACCTTTCAGAAGAAGACTCTTCAAACGACTCCATCATTTAAAGCCAGCACAGGCTTCCACGCAGCCCTCACATTTGGAGATTAACCGAGTGCACACATTTACATTTCTTTCAAGCAGAGGGCGCCCTGGGGAGAAGCCTGTTTCTTGCACGGCTGTCTGTCCCTCCCTTCCACTTCAGCGGAGGCATCGCGAATGTCGGAATCAGCCGTCCCGGGAAGGCTGCGCTTTCAACTTACAGTAAGGGACTGTTTTTTCAAATTAACAAAAGTATGGACACGCCATGCCCCGGCCTCATTTCCCGCCATCTTCGACCTCTTTACTCAGATAAATTCTGACCTAAAAGTGCATTCGCATGAAAGAAGTGCACAGATGTGCTCTGTGTGAGAGCGCGTTAATGAGACGTCCCCAGGAGTGACAGGGCCAGTTTATGGAGTGAGTGTTAAACCTTTTGTAAACCTCCGACAGCATTTGCGAAAGCCGTGTAATGAACGTGTATTCAGGTCATCTTACTCGACAAGCACTGCGCAGGGCTGAGGGCGGCGCTCTCCCCGGGCAATTATAGGTGTGGCTTTAAGAGGTAAACTACATTACTATGGGCTCTACAGAGAGGCCCAGGATTGGATGCTCACATGTATTCTGAACCCCTTTATCACCCGATGATGAGCACCCCCTCAAACTCGCGCTGCCTTCAGCCCGAAGGACAGAGCTCACAACCGTGGCTGTTAATAGCTCCTGGTGGGGCTCAGAGGCGCAACTAGAGGGGGCTAATTCTTCAAGCAATAGGCAGAGTGGAGCTGCAGGGGCTCTAAGAAGGGGTAAAAAAACCAAATCCTCGTTAACGCGTAAATAGTCTTTTAAAGACCTGTGAAGTACTCGTGTGCGGCTGTGTGCGTGCCCGGGAAGCTGTCTCAGCCCGGTTTGCCACACACAAGAGGCCCTTTGAGCCCAATGGGCGTTTTGCGCCTGACTCAGGTCAAAGTAGGCGCTCTACAAGCGTAATATGCCACACTTAAAAAATACTGAAACTCAACATCCGGGAAA
Source organism: Triturus cristatus (assembly GCF_964204655.1). NCBI lineage: Eukaryota > Metazoa > Chordata > Amphibia > Caudata > Salamandridae > Triturus > Triturus cristatus. Next base: position 49,696,963 of record NC_140589.1, read on the forward strand.
TCGTTAACACTCTAGGGGAATGAAATATTCAGTATAACGTCAAACACAAACAGGAAGTAAATCGCGGACATGGATCGCCTTAACACGTTTTACATTAATTATTCAGAAATCGATCAGTGTTTTTGGATAAGGTCCTGCTGCCGCGCCCTTACTAATTACTACGAGGTATGCGAGCCGGAGGGACCTGGCTCACTTAAAGCCCATCCATGATGAGTGGTCACTTTAATGTTAGATGATGATCGGTTTCAAAAGGACCCACACGCAGAAGATTTCTTGAGAAGTCCCTTTTCTTGAACGGGATGTTTGGGGCGGGGGAGGGGGTTCATCATGGTTCCTGTGCGGCTTGAAGCTGTCTTTTCCCTGCTGGCAGAGATGTGTGCGTCAGTCAAGCTTCTGGGCTTCAGCCCTGTTCAGAGCTGCGTATCCGAGCGTTTCACATTTTAAATCCCATCATTGCTTTGCAGACACGTTCCCGTGAGCTCTGTACGTTTGGTGACGTCTAACGGTGAACGTAGCGCCCCGAAGTGAACTCACCAGTTAATGAGGCATGAAAAGGCTAATGGCGCATTTCGGTGCCGCGAGCCAGCTCAGCTGTGATGATCGCGTCATTCGGAAAGGTTGTGGCTGCTGGGCAGCTTGGCATGTATATGACGACACAGCGGGTTAAAGTGCCGAGGAGCGTGGCTTACCATCAGCATTGTGGGCCCCTCGAAAGGCCTCGGTGTGGGGGTCTTCTCTTCTTTGGGGACCCCCTCCCAGCCTTACGAGGGTGACTAGATACACAGTTGTGGGTGGCCTGGGGTGTTTCGCGAGGGTGCCAGTCCCATGTGTTAGATAGATTAAGAATATATGTCGTTACCACGCATGCGTTACAACGGAATGTGTTTTCCACGCTTTGCCGTTACCTCGATTTTACCTTTACTCCGCTTTTTCTTTTTTTTGGGGGGGGAGACCCCCCCAAGCCCCCTTTCTTCTTTTTTTTTCCTTTTTCCGCAAGTCTCCGCCGACACTGAAAACGGACTGATGCTTTTTTTCGGATTAGGATGACGTTGTTCCGTGATAACGTTGCTTGCGTGGTGAAGATGGTCGTTGAAGCATTACGCGTTGTGAAGACGTTTACGAGGTAAGTGTATCGTTGTAAACGTAATGCGTAGAAAATGCATCGTGGTAAAGGCTGTTTCCCATAGATTATTAGGCCCTGGGATGAACTGGGGCTCCTCGAAGGGTGCACCCCCTCCCCCATCACTGGGGCTGCAGAGGCTGGTGCTATGCCCGTTGTTGGAACGCACCATGCACTGCAGTGTCAGGGTCAGTCCTCCAGAGGCGGTGCCACACATTCAAACCTGTGCTCTTGGGGGCCACGAATCCAGTGTTTAATTTGAGGCAGAAGTTCCAGTGCTCAACACACCTGCACTTAAGTGTCAGTTTATTTGTGTGCCGCCTGGTGGCGCTGTCTGCCTAATTTACGTCTGAGCACAACAAAAGCTGTTTATTCATTCAATACACATTAAAAATGACTAATGGCTGCCACCCACGCCATTCTTAAAGCTTTGGGGGCCTGGACTAGTATTGTCACACTTGTAAGAGCGTGATGGTTAGTAGTGGTGTTGTTGACAGCACTGGCAGGGGCAAAGGATGGTGTCAGCTGCAGTGTCCTCTTGATGAGGGCCCTGGTTGGCACCTGCTTGATTTTTTACAAATTAAGCACTGCGCTAGTCAGTCTGGTTTCCTTGCGCCCCTGGGCGGCATGGACACGTGATGCATTGTGGCCCTTCTGTAGTAGAGAGATGTAGGCGGGGGTTAATCTGCTCAAGACTTCCCTCAACAGGATGGTGGATGGACACGCGTGTATGGGTGCGTGTGTTTGTGTGCGTGCGTGCCCCTGCATGCGTGTCTGGGTGCTTGTAAACACACGTGTTCATTGGTATACATCTATGCTTGCTTGTATTCATTTGTGTGTTTGTGTACATCGGCGCATATATATATATATATATATATATATATATATATATATATATATATATATATATATATATATATATATATATATATATATATATATATATATATATATATATTACCTACTGGCGGTCGCCAGTAGATAGTTATAGTTAGGACCGTGTTTCCATAGGAAATCCGCAACATTCTATTTGGAATAACTTTGGCGCCGGTTGACGAATCCTCGCAAAATAGGTGGGGCGCTCCGCTCCACTCCTACCCTGAAAGTCTCGGGGGGATTCGTCAAGCGGGGGCTGAGAAAAAAGGGGGGTCCCAAAACGCGTTTTCCCCATGCAATTTTCCATAGGGACCTTTAGTCCAAGGTACAGCCCGAACGGCTGAACAGAATTACTTGAAATTTGGCAGAGAGGTAGTCCTCAGCTCAGGGAAGTGCCTTTTGCAGGTCTGGTGTCAATCTGTTCAGTAGTTCATGAGAAAATCAAAAGTAAAATCATATATATATGTGGGCGGAGCCTAACCACACATCTCATTGTGAGATCTGATTGGCTGTCAGCACTTCATCCAAGAAGTGTTGGCAGCCATCTTGGGACCAATATACATGATAGCACCTCATTAAAAAGCATTGCAGTAAATAGAAGGTTTTAAGACTTTAGTTACATTATAAATCATTTGTCGATGGTACCATACTCATTTTAGGAATTGTGGTATGTTCTAAGGTGATTTCACCATGTGAAAAAGCCTTCTGCTGGGATATCATGATTGAGAGAAAAATATTTTCTCATGCTTTTCCCACAGAGGTTTGGAAGGTGATCTATAAGCTAAACTGAGAGCTTATTTTCTGTAAATTCACATTATCTTTCTCAGTCATGTGAGAATGAAGCCTGACATTCTCAGTAAAACATGTACATCCAACAAGGGCAGAGACTGTCAGTTGATTCCTTTGTGTTCTACTGCAGCTTCCCAGAGTGTTTCAAAGAACAACTAGAGCGCTAACAGTCCTACTTATGATAAACGTATGGCACACCTGAAGCCATCTTGCTTGGATTAAAGTGGTAACTCTTAAAACATTTAATTTAAAAAGGAACAAAATGAGGGGGTTCATTTTTCCATAAAAAGTATGATTAGTGCTGCAGAAAGAAAAATTAGGGCACATTTTGAGTGACTTCTCAAATCCTCTTCTATTTCATTAAAAAATTCTGACATGCAGACTGAAACATGCACTTTTAATACCAGGAGCAGACTTCCATGGTGAACAGTAGTTTTACTACAGTGATCTAATGAGCAACTAGAGTGCTAACATTCAGAATTTATGGCAAATGTGTGACATATCTGAATACCTTCATGATGGAATCAAAGAAAAAAACTGAAAGCATTTCCTGCTGAGGAGACTGCAGTACATGAGGAAATTAGGAAACTTCATAACAAATAAATCTCCCAAGATGGCCACCGGAGACAAGAGAGCCCAAATGTAGCCCAAAATCACCCAGATGTAGCCCAAATATAGCCCAATGACAGAAGTGTGCAAAACACTTATTATTTTGTGTTTTTGCAGTGTTATATAGTGCAGACTTGTCAGGTATTGGAGTGCTTTACATGAGCATTGGTTACATCACACAAGAACAAATTCATTTTGGTTGTAGACATGGGGAGACTAAGTGATTTGACCAGAATCACAGAATGTCGAGCTGAAGCAGAAACTCCAACCTGGTTCCCCAGTTGCAAAGTCTGCAGTTCTGGAAGTAACACCACATCCTCTCCCCTAAGTGCAACATTTAATCAAGTGGTCAACTGGATAAAAAAACATAAAGGTAACAAATAATTTAAAAGTGCTTTCTCACTATTTGAAAACTCAGAAAATATGTCCTTATTTTAGTCTTTTAGAGCAATAACCATAATTTTGATGCCACTAAGACCCTCTCATATATGTAATTTCTAAAGGAAATGCTCTAGGTATTACAGTTTTGATTACATCAAGATGACGTCAGGCGTTCCACACTTTTGTAATAAATATAGAATGTTAGCAATCTAGTTGTTCATTAGGATACTGTTGAGAGGCAGAGGCCAGGGGCACGGACTCTGAAAATTGAAGGCAGGTAGGAGGGTGCAAAGGCAACAATTTAACCACACTGAACAGGCAGGAAGGGCCGTGGCAGCACAACAGACTATGGAGGGCAGTGGAAAGGGGGGCAGGGGCAACAAACCAACAATACAGGACTTGCAAGAGAGGCTGTGGCAATGTAATAGACCATTGTGGGCAGAAGGAAGAGGCAATGGTAGTACAACCATACATGCCAACAGACCCGATTCAGCCAGGAAACGTCCAATGTTTTTAAGCTCAAATGGGCTTTATTTTATCTGTCTCCTGTCTACAATCTCCTCTTTTTCAATGTAACTCAAAGGGGAAAATCAATACCCCAGTTTTTTTTCAAAATCTCCCTCTTACCAAGTTCAAAATGTTCGCAAGTATGGTATATTGGATCATGGAAGGAAATGGGGTAGGGACATGGACTTGGATAACAGAGGAGAGGAGGGACATGGAGAGGTGCACCAAACTGACCCTGCAGGGCAGGCATCAGGGTTTGCAGCAGCACAATACACCACACAGGGCATGCGGGACGGGAGTGCAGCACAACAATCCATAGAAAGCAAGAGAGAGGGGACAGGACCATGCACATGGACAACAGAGAACAGAGGGGCAAGAGGCAGGACCATAATGGACAGACAGGAGAGAAAGCTGCAGCATAACAGACCATAAAGGGCAGGAGGGATGGATCAGGGGCATTACAATGGAACAGACAAGCCAGGAGGGAGGGAGTAGGGGTCTGCACATGTAAACAGAGGGCTGGGGGCAAGGGGGCAGGGCAGGAGCAGCAAGATAGCCATGGAGGTCAGGCAGGATGGGCACTAGAAGCAAGACACACCATGAAGAGCAACAGTGAGACTGTGATGGCATACACACAGACCATGGAGGGAAGGTGGGAGGGGTTCAGGGGCAGCTAACTGACCACACAGGGAAGGTGGGAGGGGCCATGGCAGCACAGAAGACCATGCATGGCAAGTGGGAGGGTTAGTGGTAGCACAATGGCTATGATGGGCAAGAAGGAGGGTGCAAGGGCATGCACAAAGGACGATGGAGGATAGAAGGGAGGGTCAGGACCTGTGCACAGACAAGAAAGTTCAGGGGAAGGGGCCTCACAACAGACCGCACGGGGCAGCCAGGAGGAGCAGTTGCAGCACAACAGACCAGGGAGGGCAGAAGGGTGTGGCAGTACAATGGACCATGTAGGACAGGAGGAAGAGGATAGGGGCAAGGCATGTGGACAGGCAGAGTGGAGGTGGCAGGGACAGGTTACAGTCATCTGACAATGCTAGGCAGGTGGAAGGAGAGTGGCAGCTCAACAGAACACTCAGAGTAGATAGGAGTGGCAGGTCCATGGAACATGGTGGGCAAAAAGGATGGAGCAGGGGCATGCACAAAGACATCGGAGGGCAGGGGAAGGAGAATAGGGGCAGCAAGCTAAGCACAGAGTTTAAGCAGGAGGTCAATGATGGGGCATAGAATTGGGCAATGGAGGGCAGGAGGAGTGGACTGGTACATCATACTAAATTGAGGGCAGTGGCAGCACATCAGACCATGCATGGCAGGAGGGAGGAGGCTAGTCCATGGATTCACACAACAGAGGAGAGGGAGGAGGGGGATGGGGCAGCAAGCTAACTGTTCAGAGAAGGTGGGTATTAGGAACTTTATTGTTTTTAAAACGTGTGTCTGTGCGAACTACTTAAAATATGAACAAGTATGCAGCATAATCTCACTTTTATTCAGGAAGAAGAGGACGTTTGTGACTGTGACTCTGGGCTCACTTGGCAGAAACACCCCCTGACCCTCCACCCCCTATCGCAAAATGTAATGCCCGTGAAAAGGGTAGGTGAACACAGTGTTATATAGAACATAGTCCTGAGAGCACGATTGAAAATGAAAACTAGATATAGTGTATGGTATAATCTATGCACCAAAAAGTGTGATATAAGATGAACCGGGCGTGAAATATAATATGCAATACATTGTGCGCAATGACAGATTCATTGGAGAGCGTGAGATAGCACAGGCACTAGCGCGTGCTATGCGATATGCGCCTTGGAGTGTAAAATGCACAGGGCAGTGTTGTGTAACCTAACTAGTCTCTAAAGTTGTAATATAAAATATGTGCTGGGGAGTGTAACGTTGCATATGCACTGTGCAAAGATATGGACCCCAGATTGTAATATGTATGGCATAGCACTGTGCGTTATAACATAGGCATCGAGGAAGGCACGTTAGATGGGGCAATATAACCCGTGCGAAGACAAGTGTGGCATGACATATTCATGGGGTGGTGTTACAGTGCACATGGGCTAGAGAGTGTCATAGCATATGCACTAGCTAGTGGAATACAACACAGAGGTGTGTGGCACTCAGCAGGCAATGGTGGGTGTAACACAGCATTGGGCTCTGCCAGGAGCGAGCTGTGACTCTCAAGTGATGTTCGTCCCCTTTCCAGAGAGTAAAATAAAAAGTATTACACATCCGGCAATGGATGTGTGTTTTATTAACCGTGAGGGGGGTTTCTTGCATAGTTTTGGTCAAATTTTTGTCGAATCCCCTTTGAATGGCTTGGTGTGCATGTGTATTAAATGTGCCCGTCAATAGCTACCCATGTTTGTATAAATAAACGACAAGGCTGTCTACCGGGATGAGGCACGGTAGGGCATCAGACATGTCAGAGCTTCACTAGTGGTGTAAATACATTCCACGTGGATTCATTGTATGCATAGTCGCCTTTTAATGAATATCACGCAAATCGTCATGGTGATAGGTACGTACGGTTTGTCCAGCATGTCCTAGGTGTGTCTATAAATATATATTTTTTAAAAATAATAAAAAACAGTGGCCGGCCCTGGGGATTGGGGTCAAAAAAATATAATTAGGAGACAGGCCCTGGGGGATGGGGTCATCAGGGACAATAAATTAGAATAAGAAGGGGAACCACACAGCCCCCCTTCTTAAAAAACTTAAAATAAATAAAAGACTGGCATCGTGCCGGAGGCCACGCCCCCTCCTTGCAGCACTCTGCAAACGCGCCCCCTGGCGAGTTGTAAGTTGGGGAATTAATTCCTCTTCAATACTGAGGGTCCCTGAGGGCCAACTAGCCCAACAGGCATCTCCAGTATGCACCAGGGAGCTGCGCTGCAGACAGGTGTTCTGAGGCCAAGCCCCTTTTTACACCTCTCTGCATCGCAGCTCTGTGGCGCTTACTGGAGGTACCTAGTGGTCTAGTTTGACCCTAGGGACCCTTAGGATTTAAGGGGACTTAATCTCTCAACTTAGAACAGCCACAGGGCGCGTTTACACAGTGGTGAAGGGAGGGGACGGGGCCTGAGGTGACGTGTGCAAACACGCACTATGGCACGTTTTAAATTGGGGATATAATTTTCCTTCAATACTGAGGGCCCCTGGGGGCTAACTAGCCCACCAAGTGCTTCCAGTAAGCGCCACTGAGCTGCATTGCAGAGAGGTGGTCCAGGCCGTGCCACTTTTTACACCTCTCTGCAACGCAGCTCTGTGGCACTTACTGGAGGTACCTAGTGGGCTAGTTGGACCCTAGGGACCCTCAGGATTCAAATGAACTTAATCTCCCAACTAAAAACGGACACAGGGCGTGTTTACACAGTGGTGAAGGGAGGGGACGGGGCCTGAGTTAACGTGTGCAAAAACGCCCTGTGGCCTGTTTTAAGAGGTAGTTTTAATCCCCCTGCCCTATTATATACTAGCGGCTTACAGTGGAGGTCATGATAATCACAGGGGGACCCCAACGCATAATATTCCCTAGTGTATGTAGGTGTTTTCACTGTATTCTAAGTGTCTTTTAACATAGCACTGGCTCTAGGACTGGTTAGTCAGACTCAGTTACCACCAGTATCCGTCTGAAAAAGTTGAGGGTACAGGATGATTTTGCAACAAGGCTTCTTTCTGCTCTTCTTTTTGTTCTTTCTGCACGTTATCCTTCTTCCTGCACTTTTCTTCATCTTTGAGGACTTCTGTTGCTTCTTTCTGCACTTTTTTTTTCTTTCTGTGCATTGTTTCTTCTTTCTTCACATGTCCTATCTCTGTAGGCATAGTTAGAAATTAGCATTTAAAAAACCTTTGAAATTCACAGAAAAAACCATAGGTTTCAGGCACGTTATAGTTAGGAATTAGCATTTAAAAAACCTCAGAAATTCACTGAAAAAAACATAGGTTTCAGGGGTGTTATAGTTAGCTGGACTTTTCACTTGTACAAAACCATTGAAATTCCCCCGTTATAGTTAGTTCAGCTAACTATAACTCGCGCGCCCGCAATGCACTGCTGATGACGTCACATTTTACATCACTCATGACATGGTCAGTGACATCACTCATGACATCACTGATGACATCTCAAATGACATCACTGATGACATCACTGATGACATCATCCTTGTGATAGAGTGGCAGGCCTCCTCTCACCCTAATATAACCTTTGATACACACATTCAAAAATAGAGACTAAACTTTTGAAAACAATGGACATACCAATACCAGTTACAACAACCTCTTCAGTAATTCTAAGATCCACATACACATCCACTCATTCACCAACAGTCCTATACAGTCACTCATACATGTATTCACTCATCATATGTACTCATACACCTATACATCCTGTTACACAATGCCACTCATCCATAGTTACTCACACACATAGTCACTCATGCTAATAAAGAATCAAACATACATTTATTTGCATATACAGTTATACACACACCACCACACTTACTTCTACGGAAACTTACACATACTTAGTCTTTTAAACAATCACTTATAGAAACACATACTTATTCATACAGGAACTCTTTCAATCTCTCACTCTCACATATACTCACTTATATACACCAATAGTCACATATAGTAGTTTAAAACATATGTAATTACTCATAAAGACACTATTGAGACAGTCATTCACTCACTAACACACCCATACACATACTCATTCACCCATACAGTCCTGCACACATGCTGTCTTCAACACATACAAACAGTGAGTCACTCATTCATGCACCTATGCACTACGTAATACCCCCCATCGAACCATGCAGACACTCAGACTGATACTCAAAAAACCAACTAATAACCTATATAGACACCCATGTAGCTACTCACCAACCCATGCAGCCACTTATACACAAAGTGAGAGACTGATACAGATATTTACATATTTAAACATTACTCACTAAGCCATGTATTCACTATGATACACTTAATCAGTCAGTTACACAATCAATTTTTCAAAAACAAATCATCCATTTAGACACTTATATACCCATTTATTCTTCCATCGACCTTGAGATATACATATATAAAACATATTTAATTTTCAGAAAAACACACATTCACTGGATGATGTCATCAGTGATGTCATCAGTGATGTCATCAGTGATGTCATGAGTGATGTCACTGACCATGTCATGAGTGATGTAATATGTGACGTCATCAGCAGTGCATTGCGGGCGCGCGAGTTATAGTTAGCTGAACTAACTATAACGGGGGAATTTCAATGGTTTTGTACAAGTGAAAAGTCCAGCTAACTATAACACCCCTGAAACCTATGGTTTTTTTCAGTGAATATATATATATATTTATATATATGGTGTGTGTGTGCTTGTGTGTTAGGTAAGTTCATTCAAATCTGACTCCATATTGTTTAACTTCCTCCCCACGTTCACAGTGAGGGCTGTCACGCCACCGCCTAGCAGCAAGGCGGTGTAGGTTACCAATCGAACATTAAAGAATAAATATATATGTAACATATGTATGCCTCCATGCATGGGTCTTATGAACTGCACCCGTGGCTGGAATGCCACGGACCCCCCTTCAGAATGTGCTGCCCTGCTAGGACGTGTAATGCACGGTAGAGGCACAGAATATGGGGGGGAGGAGGGTGGCAGTAGGGTGAGACTGCGTGAAGACATAGGGAGGGGGTATTCTTCAGCGGACACCTGGAGTTGGGTTGTACATGGATCCTCAGGGGTGCAGAAGTCACACACACCTACTGTCCATGCCTGCAGGATACTTAGGTATTACAGAAGTGCCCAAAGACTCATGCATAGCTCCTTCTCCACGACGGATTGTACCTGAGCACATTTAATGCTGCTGCCATGCCAAGCGGGTGCGCCATCCTTTGCATGGGGTCCTGGCCCCATGTAGGCAAGGGAATCTTGTGCCTGCGTCATCTTACAGACATGGGCACCGATGCAGGTATGATGTCAGGAGGCCCGACTGTATGCCACCCAGAGTTGGTGATGTAGAGATGACGAACATTCAGTGTGCCCCCTGAGGATTCCCTGGTATGAGGGCATGGGTGTAGGATGGACTTCTAGGACCCCCTCCAGCATGAGGGTGCAGTTATTCAATCGCAATCCCCTGCAGGGGCTCCCCCTCCCCCTTTACCCCTTTAGCTGCCAGGCCTCCCCGTGCCACGCCTTTTTGGCTATTTGGGTAGTACGTGCTTAGGCCCCTATTACTTTTTGTCCACATAAGGTATGCCATCCGTTTCTTCCAACATCCTTAGGATTCTAAAGGTACCCAGAGGTTGCGGACTCCCCTTGAGGGGACCGAGAAATTAGGCAAAATACAGCAAAATTAGATTTTTGAGGGGAAATGGGAAACAATGGCTGTAGATGAAAGCATCTGTTTTCTTCCCTGCAAAAAGCATCAACAAAGGGTCTGTGGTGCTAAATTCACCATCTTTCCAGCTTTCAGGGACAGGCGGACTTTTGTCACAAAACAAACTTTTTCTACACAGTTTTGGCATTTTACTGGGACATAGCCTATTTTTCTATTTTTTGTGCTTCCAACCACCTTCCAGTTAGTGGTGGAAATGGGTGTGAAACCAATAATGGACCCCCGAAAAGCTATGCATTTCTGAAAAGTAGATAACATTCCGAATTCAGAAAGGGGTCATTTGTTGAGATCCTTTAAGGTTTTTCTATAGAAAATAACAGTTGAAATAAAAAATATAGAAATTGAGTTGAAAAAAACAGAAATTTCTGCCTACATTTTCACCTATAACTTCTAACGATGGCAGTTTTTTTTAAAGCAACATACCGTTATGTGTGCTGGACCCTTCTGGTTGCGGGGATATAAAGGGCTTGTAGGTTCACCCAGAACCTGAAGTACCCAGAGCCAATAACTGAGCTGCACCTTGCAATGGTTTTTCATTGCGTACCGAGTATACAGTAATTCATTTGGTAAAATATAAAGAGTGAAAAATAGGCACCAAAAAAACCCAAGTATTTCCGAAATGGGAACAAAATATGGAGTTTAGAAGCAGTCGTTATTTGCACATCTCAGAATTTGTGGGTAGCCATACTAGTAAGTGAATTTAAAGGCTTTTTTCAAAATGTCTTCTTTTTTACAACCTGTCTTACATTTGGACAGTAGAGATATGTAGAAAGACAACTGGTAATAACACATGTTCTACTATTCTGTCTCCCCCCAGGTCTCCCGATTAAAAACGATGCCTCACTTGTGTTGATAGGCCTAGTGCATGCAACAGGAAACAGATCAAAACGCAAATGGAAACATCACATTTTTCCATTGAAAAGCGGACCCTTTTTTGCAATGTGCCTAGCTGTGGATTTTGAGCGCTCACTCAACTGGCGCCTAAGGAAACCTAGCAAACCTATACATTTTATAAATCCAGTCTCCCAGGGGAATCCAGCATGGGGTGACTTGTGTGGCTCTCACCAGGTTATGTTATCCAGAATCCCTTGCAAACCTCAAAATTTGTCTAAAGAAAGATCTTTTCCTCATATTTATGTGATGGAAAGTTCTGGAATCTGCAGGGAGTCACAAACTTCCACCCACCCAGCACTCTCTCAAGTCTTTCAATAAAAACTGTACCTCACTTGGGTGGCTAGGTCTAGGTTCCGCAATAGGACACAGCCCAAAACTCAACGTGGACCCATCAGATATTTCCACAGAAAACTGACCCTGTTTTTGCAAAGTGCTTAGTTATGAATTTTGGGCCCTAGCTCAGCCGGAACATAGAGAAACCTAGCACACTTGTACACTTTTGAAATCTAGACACCCAGGGGATTCCAGGACGGGGTGACTTGTGTGGCTCGCACCAGGTACTGTTACACAGAATCCTTTGAAAAGCTCAAACTTTCTAAAAATACATTTTCCTCACATTTCTTTTGTGGAATGTTCTGGAATCTGTGGGGAGCCATAAACTTCCACCCACCCAGCATTCCCCCTAGTCTCTTAATAAAAATGGTTCCTAGTGCCACGACAGGAAACAGCCCAATACGCAACGTGCACCGATCACGTTTTTCCACACAGACGTGACCCCTTTTTTTGTCAAATGCCTAGCTGTGGACATTGGGCCATTGCTCAGCCGACACCTAGGGACACCTGGCAAATCTGTATATTTTTTAAAACTAGATACCCAGGAGATTTCAGGATAGGGTGACTTGTGTGGTTCTCACCAGGTACTATTACCCAGAATCCCGTGCAAACCTCACATATCTGTGATGGAAAGTTCTGGAATCTTTGTATAGTTTCAAACTTCCACCCACCCAGCGTTCCCCTAAGTCTCCCGATAAAAATGGTACATCAAGTGTGTTGGTAGGCCAAGTGCTCGCGGCAGGAAACGGCCCAAAACGCAACATGGACACATCACAGTTTTCCACAGAAAACGGACCCTTATTTTGCAATGTGCATAGCTGTGGAATTTGGGCCCTAGCTCAGCAGGCACCTAGGGAAACCTAGCACATTTGTACATTTTTGAAAACCAGACACCCAGGGGAATCCAGGATGGGGTGACTTATGTGACTCTCACCATGTTATGTTACCCTGAATCCCTTGAAACCTCACTTCCCCCTCTAACACCCCTAAAGTTGACAGAAGCAATGAGCTAGCGAACTTCTTCAACGATAAAATCACCCGCATCCTGGTCTCCCTCCCACCCCCCGGACCCCCCAGCCACACGGAAAGCCGTATACTCCTCGACCAGGCTGAAAGTAACCTACGCCCCACTCTACCAACATTCCGACCAGTCACCCCCCTAGAGGTTGAGCGAACCCTAACGAAAATGAAAAGTGGGTCTCCCTTGGACCCAGCACCAATCAGGTTCCTCAAGACCGTTGCCTCAGTGATCGTACCTACTGTTACGGATCTCATCAACAGCTCGTTCGCCCACGGAACCGTCCCCGACAGCTGGAAGAGTGCTGTGGTTAAAGCACTCTTAAAAAAACCTCAGCTAGACCCATCGGACCTGTCTAACTACAGACCAATATCTCTACTCCCTGGTATCAGCAAAGTCACTGAGAAACTGGTAAATACCCAATTATCCCAGTTCCTTGAAACCAACAACTTGCTTCGACAATCCCAAACCGGATTTCGCCCGGGCCATGGAACAGACACTGCACTCCTCGCAGTCATCGAGGAGGCAAGGGGCATACTGGATTCAGGAGGATCAGTGGCAGTGATCCTCCTGGATCTGAGCGCAGCCTTCGATACGGTCAACCACCGTATCCTACTGCATAGACTGGCCGATGCAGGACTTACCGGGACAGCAATCAAATGGATTGAATCCTTCCTTACAGGGCGCACTTTCCAAGTGTGGGACGACAATCATCATTCATCCACCCTCCTACTCACAAGCGGCGTCCCCCAGGGCTCCTCCCTGAGCCCGACGCTTTTTAATGTCTATATGGCCCCACTCGAGGACGTGGTAACACCATTTAACATAAAAATGGTGAGCTACGCTGACGATACCCAACTAGTCGTCTCCTTGTCCCAGCTGATTGACCATCCAGAAAATCTGACTAACTGCCTCATAGGAATCCATAACTGGATGAATAACTCATCACTAAAACTGAATGGGACAAAGACGGAAGTGATGCTACTAGGAAAGCAATGGACGACCCTCCCTCCAACACTCTGGCCCGATGTGTTCGGAGAAATCCCCCCCCCAAAACGTGAAATCAAGACACTCGGGGTGTGGCTCGAACCACAGCTCACGATGAAAACTCAAGCAACTAAAACCTCGGGCACCTGCTTCGGGCTCATGCGCTCGACCCGTAAAATCCTGCCCTTACTGCCACCTACTTCCAGGAAGCTACTCATCCAGGGACTAGTGCTGTCCCGCCTGGACTACAGCAACCTGGTTTATCTGGGAGCCCCCGAGTCCACCATCACGAAACTCCAGCGGACACAGAACGTGGCGGCACGCATGCTTACTAACACCCCTTCCAGAACGTCCGCCAAGCCGGCCCTCAAAGCCCTGCACTGGCTCCCTGTGCGCCAAAGGGTGCAATTCAAAGCGATGTGTACAACACACAAGTTGTTCAACGGATCTGGTCCAGCGATTCTTGGTAAAATGATCACTCCCTACACAGCAACCAGATCCCTACGATCGCAGAATGAGAACCTAGCCAGCACCCCTAGATTCAAAAGAACCCGTACAGGAGGTCGACAATTCTCCGTTCAAGCGGCTAAGGGCTGGAACGCACTCCCTCGCTCCCTCAGACTAGAACCCAACTACCTGGTTTTCCGCAAGAAACTAAAGACTCACCTGTTTCCTAAATAAATTCCTTCTGTTGCTCTCCCCTCCCTCTCTTCCCCCTCAACAGGATTTCAAGTCACATAGCGCGGGGATGCCCTTGGGTCACCAGGCGCTTTAGAAATCGCTAAAATAAATAAAATAAATAAATAAATAAAATGTGTAAAAAAATATATATATTTTCCTCATATTTCTGTGATGGGAAGTTCTGGAATCCACAGAGAGCCACAAACTTCCACCCACCCAGCATTTCCCCAAGTCTCCTGCTTAAAATGGTCCCTCACTTATGTGGGTTGGCCTAGTGCCCGTGACAGGAATTGGCCCAAAACGTACTGTGGAGACTTGGAAATTATTGATCACAAAAAGACCTTGTATTGCGAGTCTCAGGCTCGACAGTTATGAAGGGAAACCTACAAAACCCAGACTTTTCTGAAAGCTAGACACCTAGGGGAGTCTAGGGTGGTGTGGCTTGTATGGATCCCCCAACATTTTCTTACCATGAGTACCCCGCAAACCTCAAATTTTGCTAAAAGAAATAACATTTTCCCCACATTTATGTGTAGAAAAGTTGTTGAACCACTGGGCCGACACAAATCTTTCACCACCCAGTGCCCCCCAAGGTCTCCCGATAAAAATGGTACCTCATTTGTGTGAGTGTACCAAGTGCCTGCTACAGGGAAGGGCCCAAAACATATTTTGGATACATCAAAATTATCTCTCATGAAACAACGTGGCTTTGAAAATGGGGCACCTGCGTTTTTGGTCTCTGTCTCAGCAGCCATCTAGAGAAACCTACCAAACTCAGGCATTTCAGAAAACTATACACCCCTGGGAGTCCAAGGATGTGTGGCTTGAGTAGATCCCCCAATGCTTTACTACCCAGAATACCCTGCCAACCTCAAATTTAGATACAAAAAAATCACATTTGCCTTACGTTTCTGTCTGGGATCACCGCACTGGCACACATTTCCTACCACCCAGCATTCCCCTTGGTCTCCTGATAACAATTATACCTCACTTGCGTGGGTATCCAATACAGAGTTAACCTAAAAACGTATATAAAAAATATAGTGCTTAGAGCTCGCTGTGCTATCCCCTCAATCTCTACATTTTTTGCCTTTCCCAGTCACAGGCCCTTGGCCCACCTATGCAAAAACAGGTTGTTTTGTGATAGATTGGGCAACCTGCATTTTTGGTCCCAGCTCAAAGGCCATCTAGGGGAACCTACTAAACCCACACATTTCTGAAAACTAGACACCGGGGGGAGTCCAGGGATGTGTGGCTTACAGGAATTTCTCACATTTTTAGTATCCAGAATCCCCTCAAACCTCAAATTTAGCTAAAAAGTCAGACTTTACTCACATATCTGTGTTGCAAGGTTGTGAGATCACCTCGCTGGCACAAATTTCCGACCACTCAGCATTCCCCTCAGTCTCCCAATAGAAATGATACCTCACTTATGTGGGTGCCCAAAGCAGAGCCAGCCTAAAAACTTATGAAGTAAAAACTTCCCTTTTGGACCCACTTTGGATCCCCCTCAGTTTTTCTTTTTATAAGATTTTGGGTTCTTTGATTTTGGAATACACACAAGTTAGGTATCAATTTTATTAGGTGGCCGAGGGGAACGGTAGGTGTTAGGAAATTTGTGCCGGTGTGGTGATCCCTTAACTTTAACACACAAGCGACAGTCTACACTCACCTCCAGACATGTGCCATTCAACGCAGACCGCTAGCCAAGCTACAATACACGCACACTGTGGTTCAAGCGCTAGTCCACACACACTACCAGCTAAGCACAAGTCCACACACCATACCAGAAAAATGCAGACCCACACACAGCCAGCCAAACACCAGTACACACAGACCATCAGACGAACTCCAGTTCACACACACACACACACAGAACCTTTTCCTAGTGTCTAGTACATGAGCCTAAAATATCGCTGATCTGCCCCCAAGGAGGGCAGAAGAAGCCAAAATGTGTTCACCAAAAAAAGGGGAGCAACCCTTGCCTAAGGGGCCGCTCACTGACATGCCCATAAACATATCTCTGGTGCCTAGTGGACCTTCTGCCACCCTGAGGGTAGATCGGGGGTTATTGCCCCTTCTGCACCTCAGGGTGGGTAGAAAGACTGGGGCTATTTTTTTGGTGGGGAAAGACATTGGCATTGCCCCTTATGGGCAGCCCACAAACCTCCTTTAAAATCTCTAGTGTCTATTGGTCTTTCTGCCGCTCTGGGGCCAGACTGTCCCTTTTTTTGTGTGGGGGTGGTGGCATTGACATGCCCATTTTGGGAAGCCAACATCCCTATATATTCAAAACTAAAACCCCTGGTGCCTAGTAAGCTTTCTGCCCCCCTCTGACGTCTGTTTTTATAATTGTGGGCAGGGACATGGCCTTGCTCATTGTGAATAGCCCCCATCCCTCTTTTATATTAAAATCAAATCCATGGTGTCTGGTGCACTTTCTGCCCCCCTGGGGGGGCAGATCAGGGGTAATCACCACCATCAACCCTCAGGGGGGGCTGGAAGACTGTCCCTTTTGTTTTGGGGAATGGTGGCATTACGATGCCCATTCTGTGCAGCCCACCCCTCTTTTAGAACAGAAAAAGATCTCTGGTGTCTAGTGTGCTTTCTGCCCCAGGCAGGGGGGGGGGGGCAGATTGGGGGCTACTGCCTTCTTGAACGCTTGTTAGATTGTAAATATCAGAGGAAGAGACCGGCCTGCGACATCTTCAAAGCAGTGATAAATAGTGCAGCGAAGAAGATGTGTTAGTGTTGTAAATTACACAGACACAAAGTGTGAAGTGAGAGTTACATATGATCTGAGTTATAAACACTAACAAAGCACTCCAACACCTTTCGCTCTGTGATTGCACTGTTGTGGCTCAGGAGGAAGAGCTGGAGGTGGGGCTAGTGATTTGAGAGTGCAGTCTGTCATTGCATAATGTCTTTGCTATATTTGGTCTAATAAAAAATCCTCCAGCTGAAGTATGGCCCTGGCTTCACCTCCTGGTACAGGGCGGGCTGTGCTTTATGGCAGGCATGGAGGGAAGGAGGGATGGTCTCGGCTGCAGCTCTGGCCTCGTACAGTACCCCTGCTATTTCTAGTGAGCGAGAGGCGCTGAGGTGGTGGTATTGGTGGTGGTGGTATTGGTTGTGCAGGTATTGATGGTGGTGGTATTGGTGGTGATGGTGGCATTAGTGGTAATGGTGGAGGTTTTGGTATTGGTGGTGGCGGTATTGGTATTGTTGGTGGAGGTTTTGGTTGTGGTGGTGGTATTGGTATTGGTGGTGGTATTGGTATTGGTGGTGGTACTTTTATTGGTGGTGGTCGTATTGGTATTGATGGTGCTGGTGGTATTGGTGGTGGTATTGGTGGTGGTGGTGATGGTATTAGTGGTGGTGGTGGTATTGGTGGTGGTGATATTGGTGGTGTTGGTATTGGTGGTGGTGGTGGTATTGGTGGTGGCAGTGGTGGTGGTATTGGTGGTGGTGGTACTGGTGGTGGTGGTACTGGTGGGTGTGGTATTGGTGGTGGTGATATTGGTGGTGTTGGTATTTGTGGTATTGGTCGTGGTGGTATTGGTGGGGGTTGTGGTATTGATGATGGTGGTATTGGTAGTGGTGCTGGTGGTATTGGTGGTGGTATTGGTGGTGGTGGTATTGATGGTGGTATTGGGGGTGCTGATATTGGTGGTGGTAGTATTGGTGGTGGCTGTATTGGTGGTGGTATTGCTGGTGTTATTGGTTGTGGTGGTATTGGTGGTGATGGTATTGGTGGTAGTGGCATTGGTGGTATTTGTGGTGGTGGTGGTAGTGGTGGTGGTCGTATTAGTTGTGGTGGCATTGGTGGTGGTATTGGTGGTGGTATTGGTGACAGTGGTGGTGGTACTGGCATTGGTGGTATTGGTGGTGGTAGTATTGGTATTGATGGTGCTGGTGGTATTGGTGGTGGTGGTGGTATTGGTGGTGGTGGTATTGGTGGTGGTATTTGTATTGGTGGTGGTATTGGTACTGGTGGTGATGATATTAGTGGTGGTGGTGGTGGAATTGGTGGTGGTGGTATTGGTGGTGGTACTGGTGGTGATGGTATTGGTGGTTGTGACATTAGTGGTGGTAAGAGTGGTGGTATTGGTGGTGATGGTGGAATTGGTGGTGGTGGTATTGGTGGTATTAGTGGTGGTGGTGGTATTGGTAGTATTGGTGGTGGTATTGGTAGTGGTGCTATTGGTAGTGGTATTGGATTGGTGGTGGCATGGGTGGTGGTATTGTTGGTGCTGTTGGTGGTATTGGTGGTGGTATTGTTGGTGGTGTGGTGGTAGTGGTATTGGTGGTGGTGGTATTGGTGATGGTAGTGGCATTGGTGGTGGTGATATTGGTGGTGTTGGTATTGGTGGTGGTTTTGGTGCTGGTGGTATGTGGTGGTACTGGTGGTGGTGGTATAAATGGTGGTGGTGGTATTGGTGTTGGTATTGGTGGTGGTGGGATTGGTGGTAGTGGTGGTATTGGTGGTGGTGGTATTGGTGGTGGTGGTATTGGTGGTGGTAGTGGTGGTGTTATTGGTGGTGGTGGTATTGGTGGGTGTGGTATTGGTGGTGGTGATATTGGTGGTGTTGGTGGTGGTATTTGTGGTATTGGTGGTGGTGGTATTGGTGGGGGTTGTGGTATTGATGGTGGTGGTATTGGTGGTGGTATTGGTGGTAGTATTGGTAGTGGTGCTGGTGGGATTGGTGGTGGTGGTATTGCTGGTATTGGGGTGGTGATATTGGTGGCGGTAGTATTGGTGGTGGTTGTATTGGTGGTGGGATTGGTGGTGGTGGTATTGGTGGTGGTGGTGGTATTGGTGGTGATGGTATTGGTGATAGTGGCATTGGTAGTGGTGGTATTGGTGGTGGTGGAAGTATTGGTGGTGGTATTGGTGGTGGTGGTATTGGTACCATTGGTGGTATTGGCATTGGTGATAGTGGCATTGGTGGTGGTGGAGGTATTGGTGGTGGTATTGGTGGTGGTGGTGGTAGTGGTGGTGGTCGTATTAGTTGTGGTGGCATTGGTGGTGGTATTGGTGGTGGTGGCGGTATTGGTGGTGGTATTGGTGCCAGTGGTGGTGGTACTGGCATTGGTGGTGTTGGTGGTGGTGGTATAAGTGGTGGTGGTATTCGTGGTGGTATTGGTGGTGGTGATATTGGTATTGGTGGTGGTAGTATTGATGGTGGTGGTACTGGTATTGGTGGTGGTACGTTTATTGGTGCTGCTGGTATTGAGGGTGGTGGTGGTATTGGTGGTGGTGGTATTGGTAGTGGTATTTGTATTGGTGGTGGTATTGGTACTGGCGGTGATGGTATTAGTGGTGGTGGTGGTGGAATTGGTGGTGGTGGTATTGGTGGTGGTACTGGTGGTGATGGTATTGGTGGTTGTGACATTAGTGGTGGTAAGAGTGGTGGTATTGGTGGTGATGGTGGAATTGGTGGTGGTGGTATTGGTGGTATTAGTGGTGGTGGTGGTATTGGTAGTATTGGTGGTGGTATTGGTAGTGGTGCTATTGGTAGTGGTATTGGATTGGTGGTGGCATGGGTGGTGGTATTGTTGGTGCTGTTGGTGGTATTGGTGGTGGTATTGGGGGTGGTGGATGTAGTGGTATTGGTGGCATTGGTGGTGGTGGTATTGGTGGTGGCAGTGGTGGTGGTGCTAATGGTGGTGTGGTGGTAGTGGTATTGGTGGTGGTGGTATTGGTGGTGGTAGTGGCATTGGTGGTGGTGATATTGGTGGTGTTGGTATTGGTGGTGGTATTGGTGCTGGTGGTATTGGTGGTGGTGGTGGTGGTGGTACTGCGGGTGGTATTGGTGCTGGTGGATGTGGTGGTACTGGTGGTGGTGGTATAAATGGTGGTGGTGGTATTGGTGTTGGTATTGGTGGTGGTGGGATTGGTGGTTGTGGTGGTATTGGTGGTGGTGGTATTGGTGGTGGTAGTGGTGGTGTTATTGGTGGTGGTGGTATTGGTGGGTGTGGTATTGCTGGTGCTGATATTGGTGGTGTTGGTGGTGGTATTTGTGGTATTGGTGGTGGTGGTATTGGTGGGGGTTGTTGTATTGATGGTGGTGGTATTGGTGGTGGTATTGGTGGTGATATTGGTAGTGGTGCTGGTGGGATTGGTGGTGGGATTGGTGGTGGTGGTATTGGTGGTATTGGGGGTGGTGATATTGGTGGTGGTAGTATTGGTGGTGGTTGTATTGGTGGTGGTGGTATTGGTGGTGGTAGTGGTATTGTTGGTGATGGTATTGGTGGCAGTGGCATTGGTGGTGGTATTGGTGGTGGTATTGGTGGTGGTGGAGGTATTGGTGGTGGTATTGGTGGTGGTGGTGGTATTGGTACCATTGGTGGTATTGGCATTGGTGATGGTGGTATTGGTGGTGGTGGTATTAGTGGTGGTGGTATTAGTGGTGGTATTGGTATTGGTGGTGGTGATATTGGAATTGGTGGTGGTAGTATTGGTGGTGGTGGTGTTGGTATTGGTGGTGGTGGTATTGGTGGTGGTGGTGGTTTTAGTGGTGGTGGTGGTATTAGTGGTGGTGGTGGTATTGGTAGTGGTATTGGCAGTGATATTGGTGGTGGTGGTGGCTTTTGTGGTGCTGGTATTGATGGTGGTATTATTGGTGATATTAGTGATGGTGATGGTATTGGAGGTGGTATTGGTAGTGGTGGTATTGGGGTGGTGTTATTGGTGGTGGTGGTATTAGTGGTGGTGGTGGGATTGGTGGTGGAATTAGTGGTGGTAGTGGTATTAGTGGTAGTATCGGTGGTGGGATTGGTGGTGGGATTGGTTGTGTTGGTGGTGGTGGTATTGGTGGTGTTGCTATTGGTGGTGGTGGTGGTGGTGGTATTGATATTGGTGGTAGTGGTACTAGCTTGGTGGTCGTGGTGGTATTGGTGGTGATTGTATTGGTGGTGATTGTATTGGTGGTGGTATTGGTGGTGGTAGTATTAGTGGTGGCGGTGGTGTTGGTGTGGAGGTATTATTGGTGGTGGTATTGGTGATGGTGGTATTGTTGGTGGTGGTGGTATTGGTGGTGGTGGTATTGGTGGTGGTGATGGTATTGGTGGTGGTGTTATTAGTGGGGTGGTGGTATTGGTGGTGGTGGTTGTATTGGTGCTACTGGTGGTGTTGGTATTGGTGGTGGTAGTGGTGGTGGTATTGCTGGTGGTATTGATGGTGGTGGTGGTGGTGGTTGTGGTGGTGGTATTGGTGGGGGTTGTGGTATTGGTGGTGGTGCTTTTGGTATTGGTGGTGGTGTTGGTGGTGGTAGTATTGTTGGTGGTGTGGTGGTATTGGTGGTGCTGGTAGTGGTATTGGTTGTGGTGGTATTGGTGGTGGTGGTGGTATTGGTGATAGTATTGGTGGTGGTGGTATTGATGGTGGTGGTATTGGTGGTGATGGTATTGGTGGTGGTAATATTGGTGTTGGTGATGGTGGTATTAGGGGTGGTGGTGGAATTAGTGGTGGTGGTGGTATTAGTGGTGGTATTGGTGGTGTTGGTGGTGATGGTATTGGTGGTGGCAGTGGTATTGGTGGTGGTGCTATTAGTGGTGGTATTGGTGGTGGTGGTATTGGTGGTAGTGGTACTGGCTTGGTGCTCGTGGTGATATTGGTGTTGGTGGTATTGGTGGTGGTATTGGTGGTGGTAGTATTAGTGGTGGCGGTGGTATTGGTGGTGGTGGTATTAGTGGTGGTGGTGGTATTAGGTGGTATTATTGGTGGTGGTATTGATAGTGGTGGTATTGCTGGTGGTGGTATTAGTGGTGGTGGTGGCATTGGTGGTGGTGGTGGTATTGGTGGTGGTGTTATTAGTGGGGGTGGTGGTATTGGTGGTGGTGGTTGTATTGGTGCCATTAGTGGTGTTGGTATTGGTGGTGGTATTGGTGGTGGTGGTATTGCTAGTGGTGATATTGGTGGTGGTGGTATTGGTTGTGGTGGTATTGGTGGGGGTTGTGGTATTGGTGGTGGTGGTGCCGGTGGTGGTGTTGGTGGTGGGATTGGTTTTGGTGCTTGTGGTATTGGTAGTATTGATGGTGGTGGTATTGGTGGTGGTGGTATTGGTTGTGGTGGTATTGGTGGTGGTGGTGGTATTGGTGATAGTATTGGTGGTGGTATTGGTGGTGATGATGGTGGTATTGGTGGTGGTAGTATTGGTGTTGGTGATGGTGTATTGGTGGTGGTGGTATGGATGGTGGTGGTATTGAGGCGGTGATATTAGTGGTGGTGTTGGTGGTGGTGGTAGTATTGGTGATGGTGGTATTGGTATAGGTGGTGGTATTAGTGGTGGTGGTGGTGGTATTGGCATTGGCCGTGGTATTGGTGGTGGCATTAGTGGTGGTGGTGTTATTGGTGGTATAGGTATTGGTGGTGGTGGTATTGGTGGTAGTGTTGGCATTGGCTGTGGTATTGGTTGTGGTAGTGGTGGAATTGATGGTGGTGGTATTGGTGGTGGTGGTATTGGTGGTGGTATTGGTGGTGGTGTTATTGGTGGTGGTGGTGGTATTAGTGGTGGTGGTAGTGATGGTGGTGTTGGTGGTGGTATTGGTGATGGTGGTATTGGTGGTGGTGGTGGTATTGGTGGTGGGGGTGGTGGTGGTATTGGTGATATTGGTGGTGGTGGTGGTATTGCTGGTGGTAGTGGTGGTGGTATTGGTGGTGATGGTATTGGTGGTGGTATTGGTATTGGTGGTAGTGGTATCGGTGGTGCTGGTTGTGTTGGTGGTATTGATGGGGGTTGTGGTATTGGTGATGGTGGTATTGGTAGTTGTACTGGTGGTGGTATTGATGGTGTGATTGGTGGTGGGATTGGTGGTGGTGCTGGTGGTGGTATTAGTGGTGGTGGTGTTGGTGGTATTGGTGGTGGTATTGGTGGGGGCATTGGTGAATGTGGTGGTATTGGTGGTGTAGTGTTGGTGGTGGTGGTACTGGTGGTGGTATTGGTGGTGGTGGTGGTAGTGGTATTGGTGGTGGTGATATTGGTGGTGGTAGTGGTGGTGGTGTTGGTGGTGGTATTGTTGGTGGTGGTATTGGTGATAGTGATGGTGGTATTGGTTGTGGTGGTATTGGTGGTGGTGGTGGTACTGTTGGGGTTATTGGTGGTGGTGGTATTGTTGGTGGTATTGGTGGTGGTATTGGTGGTGGTGGTATTGGTGGCAGTGGTATTAGTGGTGGTATTGCTTGTGGTGGTATTGGTATTGGTTGTTGTGGGTTTGGTGGTGGTGGTATTGGTATCTGTGGTGGTGGTATCGGTGGTGGTGGTATTGGTGGTGGTGGTATTGGCATTGGTGGTGGTATTAGTGGTGGTGGTGGTATTGGTGGTATAGGTATTGGTGGTGGTGGTATTGGCAGTGGTATTGGTATTGGTGGTGTTATCAGTGGTGGTGGTATTGATGGTGGTGGTATTGATGGTGGTGGTATTGGTGGTGGTGGTTCTATTGATAGTGCTGGTGGTGGTATTGGTTGTGGTGTTATTGGTGGTGGTATTAGTGGTGGTGGTGGTATTGGTGGTGGTGGTGGTTGTATTGGTGGTGGTGGTATTGGTGGTGGTGGTATTGGTGGTGGTTGTAGTGGTGGTAGTTATGGTGGTGGTGGTGATATTGGTGGTGTTGGTATTGGTGGTGGTATTGGTGGTGGTATTAGTGGTGGTATTGATGGTGGCATTGGTGGTCATGGTGGTCATGGTATTAGTGGTGGTGGTGCTATTGGTGGTGGTGCTATTGGTGGTGGTATTGGTAGTGATGGTATTAGTGGTGGTATTGGTGGTGGTGGTATTGGTGGAGGTAGTAGTGGTGGCTTTTCTGGTATTGGTGGTGGTGGTATTGATGGTGGTGATATTGGTGGTGGTATTGGTGGCGGTGATATTGGTATTGGTGGTGGTGGTATTAATGGTAGTATCGGTGGTGGTGGTATTGGTAGTGGTATTGGTGGCAGTGATATTGGTATTGGTATTGGTATTGGTGGTGGTGGTATTAATGGCAGTATCGGTGGTGGTATTGGTAGTGGTGGTGGTATGGGTTGTATTGGTGGTGGTGGTATTGATGGTGGTGGTATTGGTGGTGGTATTGGTAGTGGTGTTATTGGTGGTGGTATTGGGGGTGGTGTTGGTGGTATTGTTGGTGGTGGTGGTATTGGTGGTGGTGGTATTGGTGGTGGTGGTATTAGTGATGGTATCGGTGGTGGTGGTATTGGTGGTGGTGGTATTAGTGGTGATGGTATTAGCATTGGCTGTGGTATTGGTGGTGGGGGTGGTATTGGTGGTGGTGTTGATGGTGGTATTGGTGGTGGTGGTATTGGTGGGGGTGATGGTGGTGATGGTGAGATTGATGGTATTGGTGTTGGTACTGGTGGTGGTGGTATTGGTGGGGGTTCTATTGGTGGTGGTGGTATTGGTGGCATTGGTGGTGCTGATGGTGGTGGCATTGGTGGTGTTATTGGTGTTGGTGGTGTTATTGGTGGTGGTGGTGGTATTGGTGGTGGTATTGGTGATGGTGGTGGTATTGATGGTATTGCTGGTAGGGTATTGGTGGTATTAATGGTGGTGGTGTTGTTGTTAACCCTTTCGATGCTCATGACGGAGCGGTTCCATCATGAGCCATGGTCGGTGTGTGTTCATGACGGAACCGCTCCGTCATGGCACCCACCCATGGGGAAGCTCTAGTACTCCCTCCATGGGCAGCCGATCTAGCCCCCACAGAGGGGGATGGCAGTGGAAGAGTTTCCGCTGCCACCCCCACGGCGCTCCTGTGATGTCAGCACGCACAGCGCATGCCGATGTCATCAGGATGCACTGGACGCCTGGAAACCATTTGTTTCCAGGAGTCCAGCCAAGGAGGAGGTAAGTTTTGGGCTCCGGTGGGACGGGGGGGCATTTCACGATGCATTGAGGCATCGGGCGAGAGGAAAGAGTGTTTCCTCTCCCCTGATGTCTCAATTCAGGGCATTCCTGCTGCACGATAGTGCACAGCATCACGACAGTGCAGCAGGAATGCCCCCACTAGACACCAGGGATGTCTTTTTTGTGAAAAGGAAGCGACCCCTTGGGCAAGCGTCGCTTCCAGGGGCCATATTTATTTAAAAAGTATATTCTGCCCCTCCCTGTGGGCAGATAGCTTTTTTTATTTGGCCTTTCTGCCCCCAGGGGCAGAAAGCCCCACTAGACACCAAGAAGTTTTTTAATTTTTTAAATGGAAGCGACCCCTTGGGCAAGGGTCACTTCCTATAGGGGATAATTATTTTTAAGACTTTTCTGCCCCCCCCCCCGGGGACAGATCGCCCAATTAATTAGGCCTTTCTGGCACCAGGGGGGCAGAAAAGCCCACTAGAGCCAGGGAATTCGTTTTTATTAAATTGGAAGCGACCCCTTGGGCGAGGGTCGCTTCCAGGGCCCATATTGTTTTTTAAAGTATATTCTGCCCCCCCTTGGGGGTAGAACGGTTTGTCTATTTGGCTTTTCTGCCCTCAGGGGGGCAGAAAACCCCACTAGACACCAGGGAATTTTTTTAATTTTAAATGGAAGCGACCCCTTTGGCAAGGGTCGCTTCCTTATGGGCCTAAATAATTTTAAAGACTTTTCTGCCCCCCCGGGGAAAGATCGCCTGCATTTTTTTCCGTTTCTGGCCCCGGGGGGATTTAACAATAAATAATTGGAAGCGACCGCTTTGGCAAGGATCTCTTCCGGGGGATATATATTTTTTTATGTGAATTCTGTCCCCCCTGGGGACAGATCTGCCCGTTTATTTGGCCTTTCTGCCACCATTTGGGTAGTTGGGATATCACGCACACCAGTTTTTTCTCTAAATGTAGATAAATCTTAACAGGTAGTGGCGTGCTGCAAGAGGAGCGACCCCTAAACCAAGGTCGGTGAATAATATTAGTTGCACTGTCCCATCTTGGGTAGTGTCCCTCTATGCGCACAGCGCTGAAGGGTAACGAAGTTACCAAATTTTTATACCAATAAGAGTTGAATCAAAGTTCATTTATTCTCGATAGAGTGCTCTTTATGTTGTATTTCAAATTTCACATGTTATATCAATAACGGTACCAACGGATATCCTCAATGCATTTCGGGTTGGAACCCTTCGTCAGGAGGAATCCTATAATAGAAATAGGAGATAATGTAGCATGTCCCATCGGGGATTCCATAAATCAATAAGTAAAAAGAACGGAAGATACTGTGCAACTAAACATGTAACATATCCCGTCTGGGATATCAAAAACAGGAGATATTCGAGTCTCTAAGTGAAAGACTAAAAGTAAAAAGCTTGATTGTGAAGTATCACCAACAGTGTTTGAAAATTAAACCCAAATGACCCGCTGTACTCGGTTTAACGCGTGTAAACACCAGAAAGTGCGCCGAAATATACATGGTGGCGGCAAAATACAGAGTGGAATAGAACCAAGTACCAAAGTCGGATAAGATGATTAGTTAGGAAAGTTACCTCGGTTCACGCGTTAGACGGGCATCTGTAAAATGCTCCGATCCGGAAGAATGTTGCTGTGCGTGTAACCGTGTTAAAGATAGAAAGTAAGTTGTAAACAGAAAGAGAGGACTGGGAGTATGGCGGCCATCTTAGAGGAGGAAAGTAAGCTTAGGAATTTGACGAACCATAAGTATGACAGGAATCAGTAAAGATAGATCAGTAGAAAAGATGAGTGTGTATTTGAAATCGGTAGAAAAGATGAGTGTGTATTTAAAAGTGGGGTGAGATAAGATGGTTACGATGTAACTAATAACGGAAGTTAAGTTCAACATATTAGTTCAAAATACCGTGTATTAATTTGAAAGAAGTTATGTCAGGAGCAATAAAGTTACAGGAAATCGGAAACAAAATCGGAGAGAAAAAATCAACAAGAGGTCCAGGAATGATTAAAATATGAAATAAATATGTTGACACTTGAAATAAGGTGAGAATGAACAGAGACTAACACATCAATTAAAGAGAATAGGTTAAAAAAGAGTAAATTAAAAATGAATAAACAAATTAAACAAATTAAAAATAGAATCACATGAAAGTAACTGACATTCAAAAAATTAGGTGTCATTCGAATGAACAAAGGCATGGAATATTTAAACATCTACACATTCACACAGGCATCTGTACAAAGTCAAATAAAGCAACTGAGTTCAAGGCGGTCATTCAGTCCAAGGGGTACCATGGAGTTCATGTTGTATATCCAAGATATTTCTCTTTGGATCAAAAAATGTTTGTTGTCACATCCTTCTTTTAATGGAACTGTCTCACACACTAGAAAGCGCAATTGGCTGACGTTATGTTTATGTTCATTAAAGTGTGCGGCTACAGTAGATTTGGGGTTGTTATTGCGAATGTTGCTTTTGTGTTCGTTCAGTCGGGTTTTCATTTTTCTTTCAGTTTTTCCGATGTACGGCAAGCCGCATGGACACTTTAACATGTAGACGACATTTTTAGAATCGCAAGTCGCTGAAACAAAAAGTTTGATGTTATGGCCCTTGGTTGGATGCTGTATACAATTGCCTGCAATGATATTGTTACAGTTTCCACAATTGTGGCAAGGTATGGTACCCTTATATTGGGAAAAAACCTGTGGGGAGCATGTGGGTTTTAGTAACTCCATGAAGTTTTTGCTCCTTTCGTAGGCAAACAATGGTTGATCCGAAAAAATCTGGTTGAAGTCAGACTCCATTTGTAGTAGGGGCCAGTGCCTGAGAATAAATTTCCTGATGTTGAAACTTTCTGTTGAAACTTTCATGACCATGACCATTCTCGAGGATGATTTTGAAGATGTTGATTGTTTTTCCAAAAATGTTCTCCTTTGTTTGTTTAGCGATTTGTCAATGGCTTTTGCAAAAATTTGTGATGGATAGCCTCGCTCTACAAAGCGTCGTTCCATGTCCAAGGTTTGTTAGGTGAGTTGTTGAGGTTCAGAGGTGATTCGTTTTATCCTGAGAATTTGTGAATATGGTAGGTGACGTTTAAGTGAAGGCTGGTGAAAGCTGAGATAGTGTAACAAGTTGTTTCTGTCCGTTTCCTTCCTGTAAAGTGTAGTTTGGATATGTTGATCAATGATATAGATAGAAACATCCCAAAAATGTATGTGTGTATCACTGATGTGGAAGGTGAACTTCGACCTGTCGTTGATGGTATTAAGATTCATGATGGCTTCGGTCAATGTGGTCTTGGAACCTCTCCAAATTAAAAAAAATGTCATCAATGTAGCGGACAAACAGTAACAAATGACTCTCCCAAGGTGTGGTGTGAAGTATGTGGTCCAACTCAAACTTGTGCATGAACAGGTTGGCGTAGCAATGGGCTGCACAATTACCCATAGATGTTCCATTCAATTGGAGAAAAAACTGGTTGTTGTGACAAAAGTAACTGTGATATAGTGTAAAGTGTAATAGCTCCATTAGAAAAACCTGTAAATCATATGGTGTCTGTGATTGTAACAGAAAATGTTCCGTAGCCTCTAACCCCAAGTCATGGGGGATTGAAGTATAAAGGGAAGTAACGTCTATCGTGCAAAAGTACATGTCAGTTTCCCATGGGGTGTTGAAATTGAGAAGAATGTTCAAAAAGTCTGTAGTATCTTTAACGAAGGTAGACATGGACTGCACGAGAGGTTGAAGGTGCCTGTCCAGATATTTACCAACAGGTTCATGAAGCGAGCCTCTAGTTGAAACGATAGGCCGCATTGGAGGATCCAATAGATTTTTATGTATCTTGGGTAACATCCGTAGAGATGGGCTTCTGGGAAATTTGGAAATTAAGAATTTCCTTTCTGTGTCACCAATGGTACCCGATAGGACCGCTTTGTCCACAAGGTCCTGCAGTGTTTTCAGAATGACCATTGTAGGATTGTGATCAAGTTTAGAGTAGGTATTGAGATCTAGCACATTTTCATCAAGTTTTCGAGTGTAGTGTATGGTATCCATAGCAACAAGTGTGCCTCCTTTGTCAGCATTAAGGAAGATAATGTTGGGGTTGTCAGCCAGTTGTTTGAACAAAGATTTGTCCTTGGATGTGAAGTTCGGATGTCTGGGTTTGCGATGTTTAAAAACAGACTGGAGATCATGCTTAACCAAAGTCTCAAACGTGTCTAGAATCTTATGACTCACTGGGGCTACAAAGGTGCTCTTAGATGTAAGACCTTTTAGCGTATTTTCTGTTTTAATCATGGGTTCAGTGAGAACATTATCAAAAAAATGTCTAAGTCTGAGTTTTCGCATGAACTTGTAAAAACTGACTTCAGCTTCCATGAGGTTGCTTGAGTAAGTTGGAACAAATGAGGACCCCTTTTGTAACAAACGTAGTTGAGATTTATTGAAGTTGGTTGTAGAGATGTTGATGACCAAGTTGTCACAGTCATTTAACGCTGACTCCTTGTCGTTCTTTTCTATTAGTGGTGGCGGTGGTATTGGTGGTGGTGGTATTAGTGGTGGTGGTGGTATTAGGTGGTATTATTGGTGGTGGTATTGATAGTGGTGGTATTGCTGGTGGTGGTATTAGTGGTGGTGGTGGCATTGGTGGTGGTGGTGGTATTGGTGGTATTGGTGGTGGTGTTATTAGTGGGGGTGGTGGTATTGGTGGTGGTGGTTGTATTGGTGCCATTAGTGGTGTTGGTATTGGTGGTGGTATTGGTGGTGGTGGTATTGCTAGTGGTGATATTGGTGGTGGTGGTATTGGTTGTGGTGGTATTGGTGGGGGTTGTGGTATTGGTGGTGGTGGTGCCGGTGGTGGTGTTGGTGGTGGGATTGGTTTTGGTGCTTGTGGTATTGGTAGTATTGATGGTGGTGGTATTGGTGGTGGTGGTATTGGTTGTGGTGGTATTGGTGGTGGTGGTGGTATTGGTGATAGTATTGGTGGTGGTATTGGTGGTGATGATGGTGGTATTGGTGGTGGTAGTATTGGTGTTGGTGATGGTGTATTGGTGGTGGTGGTATGGATGGTGGTGGTATTGAGGCGGTGATATTAGTGGTGGTGTTGGTGGTGGTGGTAGTATTGGTGATGGTGGTATTGGTATAGGTGGTGGTATTAGTGGTGGTGGTGGTGGTGGTATTGGCATTGGCCGTGGTATTGGTGGTGGCATTAGTGGTGGTGGTGTTATTGGTGGTATAGGTATTGGTGGTGGTGGTATTGGTGGTAGTGTTGGCATTGGCTGTGGTATTGGTTGTGGTAGTGGTGGAATTGATGGTGGTGGTATTGGTGGTGGTGGTATTGGTGGTGGTATTGGTGGTGGTGTTATTGGTGGTGGTGGTGGTATTAGTGGTGGTGGTAGTGATGGTGGTGTTGGTGGTGGTATTGGTGATGGTGGTATTGGTGGTGGTGGTGGTATTGGTGGTGGGGGTGGTGGTGGTATTGGTGATATTGGTGGTGGTGGTGGTATTGCTGGTGGTAGTGGTGGTGGTATTGGTGGTGATGGTATTGGTGGTGGTATTGGTATTGGTGGTAGTGGTATCGGTGGTGCTGGTTGTGTTGGTGGTATTGATGGGGGTTGTGGTATTGGTGATGGTGGTATTGGTAGTTGTACTGGTGGTGGTATTGATGGTGTGATTGGTGGTGGGATTGGTGGTGGTGCTGGTGGTGGTATTAGTGGTGGTGGTGTTGGTGGTATTGGTGGTGGTATTGGTGGGGGCATTGGTGAATGTGGTGGTATTGGTGGTGTAGTGTTGGTGGTGGTGGTACTGGTGGTGGTATTGGTGGTGGTGGTGGTGGTAGTGGTATTGGTGGTGGTGATATTGGTGGTGGTAGTGGTGGTGGTGTTGGTGGTGGTATTGTTGGTGGTGGTATTGGTGATAGTGATGGTGGTATTGGTTGTGGTGGTATTGGTGGTGGTGGTGGTACTGTTGGGGTTATTGGTGGTGGTGGTATTGTTGGTGGTATTGGTGGTGGTATTGGTGGTGGTGGTATTGGTGGCAGTGGTATTAGTGGTGGTATTGCTTGTGGTGGTATTGGTATTGGTTGTTGTGGGTTTGGTGGTGGTGGTATTGGTATCTGTGGTGGTGGTATCGGTGGTGGTGGTATTGGTGGTGGTGGTATTGGCATTGGTGGTGGTATTATTGGTGGTGGTGGTATTGGTGGTATAGGTATTGGTGGTGGTGGTATTGGCAGTGGTATTGGTATTGGTGGTGTTATCAGTGGTGGTGGTATTGATGGTGGTGGTATTGATGGTGGTGGTATTGGTGGTGGTGGTTCTATTGATAGTGCTGGTGGTGGTATTGGTTGTGGTGTTATTGGTGGTGGTATTAGTGGTGGTGGTGGTATTGGTGGTGGTGGTGGTTGTATTGGTGGTGGTGGTATTGGTGGTGGTGGTATTGGTGGTGGTTGTAGTGGTGGTAGTTATGGTGGTGGTGGTGATATTGGTGGTGTTGGTATTGGTGGTGGTATTGGTGGTGGTATTAGTGGTGGTATTGATGGTGGCATTGGTGGTCATGGTGGTCATGGTATTAGTGGTGGTGGTGCTATTGGTGGTGGTGCTATTGGTGGTGGTATTGGTAGTGATGGTATTAGTGGTGGTATTGGTGGTGGTGGTATTGGTGGAGGTAGTAGTGGTGGCTTTTCTGGTATTGGTGGTGGTGGTATTGATGGTGGTGATATTGGTGGTGGTATTGGTGGCGGTGATATTGGTATTGGTGGTGGTGGTATTAATGGTAGTATCGGTGGTGGTGGTATTGGTAGTGGTATTGGTGGCAGTGATATTGGTATTGGTATTGGTATTGGTGGTGGTGGTATTAATGGCAGTATCGGTGGTGGTATTGGTAGTGGTGGTGGTATGGGTTGTATTGGTGGTGGTGGTATTGATGGTGGTGGTATTGGTGGTGGTATTGGTAGTGGTGTTATTGGTGGTGGTATTGGGGGTGGTGTTGGTGGTATTGTTGGTGGTGGTGGTATTGGTGGTGGTGGTATTGGTATTGGTGGTGGTGGTATTGGTGGTGGTGGTATTAGTGATGGTATCGGTGGTGGTGGTATTGGTGGTGGTGGTATTAGTGGTGATGGTATTAGCATTGGCTGTGGTATTGGTGGTGGGGGTGGTATTGGTGGTGGTGTTGGTGGTGGTATTGGTGGTGGTGGTATTGGTGGGGGTGATGGTGGTGATGGTGAGATTGATGGTATTGGTGTTGGTACTGGTGGTGGTGGTATTGGTGGGGGTTCTATTGGTGGTGGTGGTATTGGTGGCATTGGTGGTGCTGATGGTGGTGGCATTGGTGGTGTTATTGGTGTTGGTGGTGTTATTGGTGGTGGTGGTGGTATTGGTGGTGGTATTGGTGATGGTGGTGGTATTGATGGTATTGCTGGTAGGGTATTGGTGGTATTAATGGTGGTGGTGTTGTTGTTAACCCTTTCGATGCTCATGACGGAGCGGTTCCATCATGAGCCATGGTCGGTGTGTGTTCATGACGGAACCGCTCCGTCATGGCACCCACCCATGGGGAAGCTCTAGTACTCCCTCCATGGGCAGCCGATCTAGCCCCCACAGAGGGGGATGGCAGTGGAAGAGTTTCCGCTGCCACCCCCACGGCGCTCCTGTGATGTCAGCACGCACAGCGCATGCCGATGTCATCAGGATGCACTGGACGCCTGGAAACCATTTGTTTCCAGGAGTCCAGCCAAGGAGGAGGTAAGTTTTGGGCTCCGGGGGGACGGGGGGGCATTTCACGATGCATTGAGGCATCGGGCGAGAGGAAAGAGTGTTTCCTCTCCCCTGATGTCTCAATTCAGGGCATTCCTGCTGCACGATAGTGCACAGCATCACGACAGTGCAGCAGGAATGCCCCCACTAGACACCAGGGATGTCTTTTTTGTGAAAAGGAAGCGACCCCTTGGGCAAGCGTCGCTTCCAGGGGCCATATTTATTTAAAAAGTATATTCTGCCCCTCCCTGTGGGCAGATAGCTTTTTTTATTTGGCCTTTCTGCCCCCAGGGGCAGAAAGCCCCACTAGACACCAAGAAGTTTTTTAATTTTTTAAATGGAAGCGACCCCTTGGGCAAGGGTCACTTCCTATAGGGGATAATTATTTTTAAGACTTTTCTGCCCCCCCCCCCCGGGGACAGATCGCCCAATTAATTAGGCCTTTCTGGCACCAGGGGGGCAGAAAAGCCCACTAGAGCCAGGGAATTCGTTTTTATTAAATTGGAAGCGACCCCTTGGGCGAGGGTCGCTTCCAGGGCCCATATTGTTTTTTAAAGTATATTCTGCCCCCCCTTGGGGGTAGAACGGTTTGTCTATTTGGCTTTTCTGCCCTCAGGGGGGCAGAAAACCCCACTAGACACCAGGGAATTTTTTTAATTTTAAATGGAAGCGACCCCTTTGGCAAGGGTCGCTTCCTTATGGGCCTAAATAATTTTAAAGACTTTTCTGCCCCCCCGGGGAAAGATCGCCTGCATTTTTTTCCGTTTCTGGCCCCGGGGGGATTTAACAATAAATAATTGGAAGCGACCGCTTTGGCAAGGATCTCTTCCGGGGGATATATATTTTTTTATGTGAATTCTGTCCCCCCTGGGGACAGATCTGCCCGTTTATTTGGCCTTTCTGCCACCATTTGGGTAGTTGGGATATCACGCACACCAGTTTTTTCTCTAAATGTAGATAAATCTTAACAGGTAGTGGCGTGCTGCAAGAGGAGCGACCCCTAAACCAAGGTCGGTGAATAATATTAGTTGCACTGTCCCATCTTGGGTAGTGTCCCTCTATGCGCACAGCGCTGAAGGGTAACGAAGTTACCAAATTTTTATACCAATAAGAGTTGAATCAAAGTTCATTTATTCTCGATAGAGTGCTCTTTATGTTGTATTTCAAATTTCACATGTTATATCAATAACGGTACCAACGGATATCCTCAATGCATTTCGGGTTGGAACCCTTCGTCAGGAGGAATCCTATAATAGAAATAGGAGATAATGTAGCATGTCCCATCGGGGATTCCATAAATCAATAAGTAAAAAGAACGGAAGATACTGTGCAACTAAACATGTAACATATCCCGTCTGGGATATCAAAAACAGGAGATATTCGAGTCTCTAAGTGAAAGACTAAAAGTAAAAAGCTTGATTGTGAAGTATCACCAACAGTGTTTGAAAATTAAACCCAAATGACCCGCTGTACTCGGTTTAACGCGTGTAAACACCAGAAAGTGCGCCGAAATATACATGGTGGCGGCAAAATACAGAGTGGAATAGAACCAAGTACCAAAGTCGGATAAGATGATTAGTTAGGAAAGTTACCTCGGTTCACGCGTTAGACGGGCATCTGTAAAATGCTCCGATCCGGAAGAATGTTGCTGTGCGTGTAACCGTGTTAAAGATAGAAAGTAAGTTGTAAACAGAAAGAGAGGACTGGGAGTATGGCGGCCATCTTAGAGGAGGAAAGTAAGCTTAGGAATTTGACGAACCATAAGTATGACAGGAATCAGTAAAGATAGATCAGTAGAAAAGATGAGTGTGTATTTGAAATCGGTAGAAAAGATGAGTGTGTATTTAAAAGTGGGGTGAGATAAGATGGTTACGATGTAACTAATAACGGAAGTTAAGTTCAACATATTAGTTCAAAATACCGTGTATTAATTTGAAAGAAGTTATGTCAGGAGCAATAAAGTTACAGGAAATCGGAAACAAAATCGGAGAGAAAAAATCAACAAGAGGTCCAGGAATGATTAAAATATGAAATAAATATGTTGACACTTGAAATAAGGTGAGAATGAACAGAGACTAACACATCAATTAAAGAGAATAGGTTAAAAAAGAGTAAATTAAAAATGAATAAACAAATTAAACAAATTAAAAATAGAATCACATGAAAGTAACTGACATTCAAAAAATTAGGTGTCATTCGAATGAACAAAGGCATGGAATATTTAAACATCTACACATTCACACAGGCATCTGTACAAAGTCAAATAAAGCAACTGAGTTCAAGGCGGTCATTCAGTCCAAGGGGTACCATGGAGTTCATGTTGTATATCCAAGATATTTCTCTTTGGATCAAAAAATTTTTGTTGTCACATCCTTCTTTTAATGGAACTGTCTCACACACTAGAAAGCGCAATTGGCTGACGTTATGTTTATGTTCATTAAAGTGTGCGGCTACAGTAGATTTGGGGTTGTTATTGCGAATGTTGCTTTTGTGTTCGTTCAGTCGGGTTTTCATTTTTCTTTCAGTTTTTCCGATGTACGGCAAGCCGCATGGACACTTTAACATGTAGACGACATTTTTAGAATCGCAAGTCGCTGAAACAAAAAGTTTGATGTTATGGCCCTTGGTTGGATGCTGTATACAATTGCCTGCAATGATATTGTTACAGTTTCCACAATTGTGGCAAGGTATGGTACCCTTATATTGGGAAAAAACCTGTGGGGAGCATGTGGGTTTTAGTAACTCCATGAAGTTTTTGCTCCTTTCGTAGGCAAACAATGGTTGATCCGAAAAAATCTGGTTGAAGTCAGACTCCATTTGTAGTAGGGGCCAGTGCCTGAGAATAAATTTCCTGATGTTGAAACTTTCTGTTGAAACTTTCGTGACCATGACCATTCTCGAGGATGATTTTGAAGATGTTGATTGTTTTTCCAAAAATGTTCTCCTTTGTTTGTTTAGCGATTTGTCAATGGCTTTTGCAAAAATTTGTGATGGATAGCCTCGCTCTACAAAGCGTCGTTCCATGTCCAAGGTTTGTTGGGTGAGTTGTTGAGGTTCAGAGGTGATTCGTTTTATCCTGAGAATTTGTGAATATGGTAGGTGACGTTTAAGTGAAGGCTGGTGAAAGCTGAGATAGTGTAACAAGTTGTTTCTGTCCGTTTCCTTCCTGTAAAGTGTAGTTCGGATATGTTGATCAATGATATAGATAGAAACATCCCAAAAATGTATGTGTGTATCACTGATGTGGAAGGTGAACTTCGACCTGTCGTTGATGGTATTAAGATTCATGATGGCTTCGGTCAATGTGGTCTTGGAACCTCTCCAAATTAAAAAAAATGTCATCAATGTAGCGGACAAACAGTAACAAATGACTCTCCCAAGGTGTGGTGTGAAGTATGTGGTCCAACTCAAACTTGTGCATGAACAGGTTGGCGTAGCAATGGGCTGCACAATTACCCATAGATGTTCCATTCAATTGGAGAAAAAACTGGTTGTTGTGACAAAAGTAACTGTGATATAGTGTAAAGTGTAATAGCTCCATTAGAAAAACCTGTAAATCATATGGTGTCTGTGATTGTAACAGAAAATGTTCCGTAGCCTCTAACCCCAAGTCATGGGGGATTGAAGTATAAAGGGAAGTAACGTCTATCGTGCAAAAGTACATGTCAGTTTCCCATGGGGTGTTGAAATTGAGAAGAATGTTCAAAAAGTCTGTAGTATCTTTAACGAAGGTAGACATGGACTGCACGAGAGGTTGAAGGTGCCTGTCCAGATATTTACCAACAGGTTCATGAAGCGAGCCTCTAGTTGAAACGATAGGCCGCATTGGAGGATCCAATAGATTTTTATGTATCTTGGGTAACATCCGTAGAGATGGGCTTCTGGGAAATTTGGAAATTAAGAATTTCCTTTCTGTGTCACCAATGGTACCCGATAGGACCGCTTTGTCCACAAGGTCCTGCAGTGTTTTCAGAATGACCATTGTAGGATTGTGATCAAGTTTAGAGTAGGTATTGAGATCTAGCACATTTTCATCAAGTTTTCGAGTGTAGTGTATGGTATCCATAGCAACAAGTGTGCCTCCTTTGTCAGCATTAAGGAAGATAATGTTGGGGTTGTCAGCCAGTTGTTTGAACAAAGATTTGTCCTTGGATGTGAAGTTCGGATGTCTGGGTTTGCGATGTTTAAAAACAGACTGGAGATCATGCTTAACCAAAGTCTCAAACGTGTCTAGAATCTTATGACTCACTGGGGCTACAAAGGTGCTCTTAGATGTAAGACCTTTTAGCGTATTTTCTGTTTTAATCATGGGTTCAGTGAGAACATTATCAAAAAAATGTCTAAGTCTGAGTTTTCGCATGAACTTGTAAAAACTGACTTCAGCTTCCATGAGGTTGCTTGAGTAAGTTGGAACAAATGAGGACCCCTTTTGTAACAAACGTAGTTGAGATTTATTGAAGTTGGTTGTAGAGATGTTGATGACCAAGTTGTCACAGTCATTTAACGCTGACTCCTTGTCGTTCTTTTGTCCATTGGTTGGACTGCTTTTTTTGCCCCTCCTGGGTCTCCGTGATCTTTTTGGCTTGTCCCTAAAAAAGGAACCGCAGAGGGTAGAGAGGTAGAAGTTGAGGTAGTTGGAATCTCAGTGTCTGTGATGATTTCAGGTTGTGGTTGGTCTTTTTGAGGGAAATTTCTCGGTTTACGACGAGAGGTGTCAGAGTCACTGGTGGCTGGAGATGTATCGGTGTCAGATGTTTTAAAAGGTGGTTTGAATTGCCTTCTCCGGGCATATACCTCCGCCCAGTTATAAACTTCTCCCAGTTTATAATCGATCGTGTCCCGTCGGAACTTTCTGAGTTTTCTTTCGTTTACTTCTTGTTTGTGTTTCTCAAGTTGTTCATTGATATCTTTGAGAGTCTGAGATAATTCATACACTACACTCGAAAACTTGATGAACATGTGCTAGATCTCAATACCTACTCTAAACTTGATCACAATCCTACAATGGTCATTCTGAAAACACTGCAGGACCTTGTGGACAAAGCGGTCCTATCGGGTACCATTGGTGACACAGAAAGGAAATTCTTAATTTCCAAATTTCCCAGAAGCCCATCTCTACGGATGTTACCCAAGATACATAAAAATCTATTGGATCCTCCAATGCGGCCTATCGTTTCAACTAGAGGCTCGCTTCATGAACCTGTTGGTAAATATCTGGACAGGCACCTTCAACTTCTCGTGCAGTCCATGTCTACCTTCGTTAAAGATACTACAGACTTTTTGAACATTCTTCTCAATTTCAACACCCCATGGGAAACTGACATGTACTTTTGCACGATAGACGTTACTTCCCTTTATACTTCAATCCCCCATGACTTGGGGTTAGAGGCTACGGAACATTTTCTGTTACAATCACAGACACCATATGATTTACAGGTTTTTCTAATGGAGCTATTACACTTTACACTATATCACAGTTACTTTTGTCACAACAACCAGTTTTTTCTCCAATTGAATGGAACATCTATGGGTAATTGTGCAGCCCCTTGCTACGCCAACCTGTTCATGCACAGGTTTGAGTTGGACCACATACTTCACACCACACCTTGGGAGAGTCATTTGTTACTGTTTGTCCGCTACATTGATGACATTTTTTTAATTTGGAGAGGTTCCAAGACCACATTGACCGAAGCCATCATGAATCTTAATACCATCAACGACAGGTTGAAGTTCACCTTCCACATCAGTGATACACACATAAATTTTTGGGATGTTTCTATCTATATCATTGATCAACATATCCAAACTACACTTTACAGGAAGGAAACGGACAGAAACAACTTGTTACACTATCTCAGCTTTCACCAGCCTTCACTTAAACGTCACCTACCATATTCACAAATTCTCAGGATAAAACGAATCACCTCTGAACCTCAACAACTCACCCAACAAACCTTGGACATGGAACGACGCTTTGTAGAGCGAGGCTATCCATCACAAATTTTTGCAAAAGCCATTGACAAATCGCTAAACAAACAAAGGAGAACATTGTTGGAAAAACAATCAACATCTTCAAAATCATCCTCGAGAATGGTCATGGTCACGAAATTTTCAACAGAAAGTTTCAACATCAGGAAATCTATTCTCAGGCACTGGCCCCTACTACAAATGGAGTCTGACTTCAACCAGATTTTTTCGGATCAACCATTGTTTGCCTACGAAAGGAGCAAAAACTTCATGGAGTTACTAAAACCCACATGCTCCCCACAGGTTTTTTCCCCAATACAAGGGTACCATACCTTGCCACAATTGTGGAAACTGTAACAATATCATTGCAGGCAATTGTATACAGCATCCAACCAAGGGCCATAACATCAAACTTTTTGTTTCAGCGACTTGCGATTCTAAAAATGTCGTCTACATGTTAAAGTGTCCATGCGGCTTGCCGTACATCGGAAAAACTGAAAGAAAAATGAAAACCCGACTGAACGAACACAAAAGCAACATTCGCAATAACAACCCCAAATCTACTGTAGCCGCACACTTTAATGAACATAAACATAACGTCAGCCAATTGCGCTTTCTAGTGTGTGAGACAGTTCCATTAAAAGAAGGATGTGACAACAAAAAATTTTTGATCCAAAGAGAAATATCTTGGATATACAAAATGAACTCCATGGTACCCCTTGGACTGAATGACCGCCTTGAACTCAGTTGCTTTATTTGACTTTGTACAGATGCCTGTGTGAATGTGTAGATGTTTAAATATTCCATGCCTTTGTTCATTCGAATGACACATAATTTTTTGAATGTCAGTTACTTTCATGTGATTCTATTTTTAATTTGTTTAATTTGTTTATTCATTTTTAATTTACTCTTTTTTAACCTATTCTCTTTAATTTATGTGTTAGTCTCTGTTCATTCTCACCTTATTTCAAGTGTCAACATATTTATTTCATATTTTAATCATTCCTGGACCTCTTGTTGATTTTTTCTCTCTGATTTTTTTTCCGATTTCCTGTAACTTTATTGCTCCTGACATAACTTCTTTCAAATTAATACACGGTATTTTGAACTAATATGTTGAACTTAACTTCCGTTATTAGTTACATCGTAACCATCTTATCTCACCCCACTTTTAAATACACACTCATCTTTTCTACCGATTTCAAATACACACTCATCTTTTCTACCGATCTATCTTTACTGATTCCTGTCATACTTATGGTTCGTCAAATTCCTAAGCTTACTTTCCTCCTCTAAGATGGCCGCCATACTCCCAGTCCTCTCTTTCTGTTTACAACTTACTTTCTATCTTTAACACGGTTACACGCACAGCAACATTCTTCCGGATCGGAGCATTTTACAGATGCCCGTCTAACGCGTGAACCGAGGTAACTTCCCTAACTAATCATCTTATCCGACTTTGGTACTTGGTTCTATTCCACTCTGTATTTTGCCGCCACCATGTATATTTCGGCGCACTTTCTGGTGTTTACACGCGTTAAACCGAGTACAGCGGGTCATTTGGGTTTAATTTTCAAACACTGTTGGTGATACTTCACAATCAAGCTTTTTACTTTTAGTCTTTCACTTAGAGACTCGAATATCTCCTGTTTTTGATATCCCGGACGGGATATGTTACATGTTTAGTTGCACAGTATCTTTCGTTCTTTTTACTTATTGATTTATGGAATCCCCGATGGGACATGCTACATTATCTCCTATTTCTATTATAGGATTCCTCCTGACGAAGGGTTCCAACCCGAAATGCATTGAGGATATCCGTTGGTACCGTTATTGATATAACATGTGAAATTTGAAATACAACATAAAGAGCACTCTATCGAGAATAAATGAACTCTTATTGGTATAAAAATTTGGTAACTTCGTTACCCTTCAGCGCTGTGCGCATAGAGGGACACTACCCATTTGGGTAGTGACATAGCGTATTATAATGTTTATTGTTTTATTTTTATTGAATTGCAATTGTAATGCTTTATTTCTCCCTTTTTGTTCTAGTTCAAGGCTTTTGCTCTTTAGACTGTTCCAAATTGCAGTTTCGTTACTGGTGGTTCTGCTGTTTGTGTAGTTGCATGTGTTTGGTAAGAGACTTTTATTTGTACAATGTAAATGTTTTTCATTTCTCTGCATGAATGTGTTTTTTGTAAATGGTGTAATAATAGCAGTATGTTTGGCTTCTGTTTTTTGTGTCAAAAACGTTTTGCATTTGTGCTCGATGTGTATTTTGTTGTCTTGTGAGTAATTGGTTTTGTTTTTTTCTTTCTAGTGGGAAATTTTTCTCTGCAGAGTAGGTGCTGGTGAGTGTAGCTGTCTCTTGCAAGTGAATCGTATAGTTTTTGAGTATATAGATCTTTGTGATAAAGGCACACATTTTTTTTACCTACTTATTTTGCACAGTGTTGATTGTTGTTGACTTGTTTGTGCAGTCTCCTTTCTTAGTAAGGATAATGGCTAGCCGCAGGATTGCTGCTCAGCAGGTTGTTGGTATACTTTTTGAGTCTTCCTCTGACCATGGTTCAGAGACTGACTCTGCATCTGAGGCAGAGGAAGGAGGGGAAGATTCAGGCAGTGAGTTTTCTCCCCACATGGAATCATCGTATGATGAAGCTACTCTTAGTGCGGATGAAGTGCCTGTTTTAGAGGAGGACATTGATGTACCAATAGTGCAGCAAGAGGCATCTGGGTTGCAGCCTGGGGCTGCATGGCTTCCAGTTGGAAGTGATGACCTCTGGGTTGCCCCAGGCATGGTGCAGCCGGCATTGCCAGACTTTACTGGTTTTCCAGGGTGTAGTGAATACAGAAAACTTTTTGACGATAAATTATTTTCAGTTGTTTATGGACGATGTGTTTTTGGCAGAGATTGTTGAGTAGATTGATTTGTATGCCAAAACAGTTTTTGAGGGACAACAGTGCCAGCCTTAAGCCCCATTCTAGAGCTACCCGGTAGACTCCCACAAATCAGGACGAGATGAAGAAGTTCTTGGGTTTAACTTTTGTGATGGGCTTGCTAAGAAAGCCATCAATGTCTTCATATTGGTCATCTAGTCCCTTGATGGCAACGACTGTATTTCCGGCAGTCATGAGTCATGATAGGTATTTGCTTCTGCTTTGGATGCTGCATTTTGTCGATAATGGTTTAGCGTTGCCACAAGATCACCCTGAGTGTGACCGTCTTTTTAAGATTCGACCTGTCATTGATCACTTTGTAGATCGATTTTCTGAAATCTATATTCCAGGGAAAGAAAAAGCAGTGAATGAGTCTTTGGTGTTGTTCAAGGGCCACTTGGTTTTTAGGCAATACATTCCTAGTAAGAGGGCACGCTATGGAATTAAGCTGTATATGCTGTGTGACAGTAGGACTGGATATGTCTCTAATTTCAGGGTGTACACCGGTAAGGAATTCAGGATTTACCCCCCTGGTTGTCCGTCCACTTTTGGAGTGACTGAGAAAATTGTTTGGGAACTTGGTAGAGGACTTTTTAACAAAGGTCACCATTTATATGTAGACAACTTCTACACTGGTGTGCGGTTGTTCAGGGAATTGGCCAAAGTGGACACTGTTGCTTGTGGCACAATCTGCTCTAACCGTAAAGGTTTCCCTAAAGAACTAGTTTGTCAAAAGCTTGTGCGGGGACAGTGCAGTGCGTTGCGTTGCGAGGAACTTCTAGCTGTGAAGTTTTCAGACAGGAGAGATGTCTACATGTTGACTACCATCCATGATGAAAGCACTTCACTTGTGACTGTTTGGGGTCAGGTTGCTGAAGTGCGCAAACCTGTGTAGATTTTAGACTATAATGGGCACATGGGTGGTGTTGACAAAGTAGATCAGAGGTCGGAACCTTATGCTGCTCTTCGTAAGGCTTACATTTGGTATAAGAAGTTGGCTATCCATCTGGAGGGAGGAGGGAGGATGACGGGGCAGCTCAGGGTATTCTGTTCAGCTGAAGCCTCCAACTGCCCCTACATCTCAGGCCCTTCTTTAACCGGGAGACTGAGCCACCAGGCTTTTTCCCAGGCTCTAATGGACATTGTCCTGCAACTTCCTCACCACAGACCATACGACAGCCCCCATCTTCCTCATGGTTGTAACTGGCAGCCCAGAAGGGTAATCACCATTTCAAGGCTGTCAGAAACTAATAAAACTAAAAAATAATCTTAACCATAAAGGTTGGTTCCTGACCGTTACAGGCACACAAGTTCCAACCCCAACCTCTGTGCACCAATGTGAACAGCAAGGTCAGGCACAATGCGGCATGTCCTGGTAGGCAAACAAAGTAGAGCAGGGACACTCGTGGAATCCAATCAGCTAAGAGGCCCATGAAAGCAGGGACACCAGGGACACCAGGGGTCCTTGTAAAAATTAATATACGAGGCAGGCGGGTGGGTGGCAACAAGTAAAAACATGTGCAAGAGCGCGTGTTGGTCACTTCATTAACTATATATGGTTTACGAGGTAAAACTTACTAATTCAGCCAATTAGAAATCCCGCGCCATACCCGATAGATCTTGGCTGTAAGAGAGAATAAACAGGAGCTGCAAATCAATCAACCCTTCATCAGAGTTTCAATTTCAATTTGGAGAGTCAATAACGAGATCTGGTGTGAGTTTCAAAGCTTTATTGAAGTCTTCTTATTCTCAGTCTTTATTAGAATTGACATAAATTTAATCAATATTAATCAGTATTAGAATCATAAGTAATCAATATCCGAATCATTGCATTCAGCGTGTTCCATGAAGGAAAAGTCTCATTCTAAGATAAGGGAATATGAGAGAAAATGTCAGAAGCCATAGAGAGTTCCAAAGCGGGAGGTTAAAGCTTAAAGCCTTAGCATCAAATATCACGTATAAATCAAAGCAGAACTTCCCATAAAGAAAAGTTCATGAAACTCAGCAAAGACTGGGGCAGAGAACATGAAAGAGTCTCTCAGAGAGAGAGAGTCTGGAGAGGTGTCCGAGGAGTCAGATCCATGTCTCAATGCAAGGGACGTGAGAGAGCGGGGAGGTTATAATTGAAATTGGTAATTGTGATCGTATTTATATAGCGCTTACTACCCCTGACGAGGCTTCATAGCGCTTTACGCCGGGCAGCACGCTGCTCTGGATCCCAAGGATAATGGTTAGCTCAGTGTTAATGGTTACTGTTTGGGAATACTGTGTTTCTATCTAGGAACATGTACTGATTTTTATTTTACATATGAAAACATTTGCAACACATGTCTTCTCAGCCTTCGGAACATCCAATCAGCTCACAGTGTCCGCCTGGGAACAAGAAAGTTTCCGTCCTCTGCACAGTGAAAGAACAACCATCTTAAGATACCAGTTCATGGTTAGGCCTTTCCATCACATCATTAGAAGATAAGTTTCTCACCAATTTCAGTTAGTTAAGTATGGTTAACATAGAAACATTCTGCGGAAAATTAAATTAAACAACATTGTTATATTTCACGGAAAACAAGCTTATGGGAAGGTCAAAATCTAACTTTTTAACATTAAGTGACATTTTTCACAGCATGTTGGCTTATACAGTTTAAACATTTCACATCTTTCACCTCGGTTAGCCTTTACAAAAATGTAACTTCACTAATTCACCCTTAATATGTGTAAATGTGATAACCTGGTGCTTTTCACTTGCTTTTGGAATAATTACTTTTCATCTGAGGCCTACATATTAGTTCTACGTGTTATTGCATGCATTTTTATTATTATATTAACGCACCAGTACCTGTGCTTAATTTGAGCCTGTGGTTT
Organism: Triturus cristatus; assembly: GCF_964204655.1. Taxonomy (NCBI): domain Eukaryota; kingdom Metazoa; phylum Chordata; class Amphibia; order Caudata; family Salamandridae; genus Triturus; species Triturus cristatus. The sequence continues at coordinate 49,741,957 of NC_140589.1, forward strand.
CTGGTGCTCGGCACTGGCACTTTATTGTCAACACCGGCTCTTATGACAGCCCGCCACATGGTAGCTCTGTTTGTCTTATTTTTTGAGGAGCACAGCTGCTGTAAATTAAAATCACTAATACCTTCCACCCAAAGCTATATGAATATATTGGGCGACATTTATTAGTAATTTTAATGTATAATTATAGTCTGAATTGTCTCATTTGTATGAGTGTGATGACTAGTAGTAATAGTACTGTCATTGGCAGCACTAGTGGGAGCACGGGAAGGTGCAAGCTGCAGTGGCCTCCTGACAAAGACCCGGCACTTCCTTTTTAGGTCTCGCCTGAGCCAGCGCATGCTCTGCCCTGGCGAGACATTTAGGAGTGGAGTTTTAGAAATCCGACCACAGCTCCTTTTGGTGGCATAGAGTGTGCGGTTACGCGCACAATGACGAGCAGAGGCGCCATCTGGCTTTCCTCTCTCATCATGGTGCGCGCACAGCACTCGCTAGACGTGCCTCCTTTTTTTTTTTAACTTGCAGCGCGCAGGCTTGTTTTCAAATGCGTTTCACAGTGTTCTGTCTCACCAGCAACTGAAAAACTGTGTTTATGGTGACCCCTTTAGTTTCATTTGTCTCACTGTCAGTGTGCTTTGCTTCATTTTAAGCCATTTGAATCATTGTATCTACTTAGAAAAGGTTAATCCATATCACTCATTTGAAGTGCCTTTACGATTTTTTCGTTGTGTCTCACCGCCTACCCAGCAACTCTGTTTTTATCTATAAGACTTCAATTGAGGTGACAGCTTTATTTTAGACTGACTCTCTATCAATACCTATCACATATTTCCGTGTAATTGAAAACATTGTTTCATAGTATTGCCTTCAAGCCAGTTAGTGCAATCCACTTACATGTTGCAAGTTCTGACAATGCTCCTTCTCGGCTGCATGTTCATGTTGCTGTGTCCTCCGGTTGCACCGCTATGGCTTTTCTTAATGTGCTCACCTGTCGTAACAAATCGATTGCCTATTTCATTTTTTCTTTTTCCTTAAACAATGTACTGTGGACTAGTCTATGTTTTCTTTTGGTTATATTTATCAAGTTCAATCATAGTATTCGCTTTTTGGATTCCCTCCACCTATTTCACACATTGATATATGTAGCAATGTTTTACTATTACCCATATTTAATTTCCATTCCAATGCATGATGGTCTTTGTAGTTTTTTGGTACACCATTGAAATGGGCTTTTATGATAATTTCATTGGATCATTTCTTTGTGATGTTTTACAACTTGTTCAGTCAGAGCCATTAGAACCGTCAACCTTAAGTAAAGATAAAGATTGTAGGAGGCCGGAAGGGGTGGTAAAATGACATTCACTTAATTTGCTGCACTTGTTTCGTGGATGAGAAGGAATAAAAGTGTGACGAAAGAGTTTTCAAAGTTGTATCATTTCGCACACAAACTTAATTGTGAGTTCAGTAATCACCCTTCTTGGCAAATGCACCCCCCTACGTCGCCCCCCTACCCCCCTCCCTCCGCTGCACAGGGCTGCTCTGTACCCCCTTGCACCTCATAGGTCAGAAGAGAACTCTTGTTGGTAAGTACGACTCCACTGAGCCTCACGTGACCCTTCATATCCATATCCACAAGTCCTCAGGGCTACATTCCAGTGGCAGCCATCACCTCCCTGAGGGTCAGGGTGTTTGCCCCCACCCAGCACACGGACCCTTAGAGCATCCTGCGTCCTGTGGGCAGGGGTCTCGGCAAAGACTGGTCCGTATGGCCCAATGGGCCAGGCCATGGAGCGTTTCTCCCCAGTCCTGGCATACATCGTGGGCATACTTGGACTGAGGACCCCCCTCTCTCGATGCAGCAGACAGAATGCACCCTCTGTTTTGGCGCCAATCCCGTTCCGTCTCTTTACTAATTCACAATTTCAACGCAAAAGCCAGTGCGGTCCGAGCCGTTGGCGCATACAGATCTACCTTCTGTTCAATTTCTGCCTTTTTAATGCATTCTCTATAGCGTAGAAGGCAGGTACCCGGCCCTTGTCGTGGAAAGACTGCGAGGAGCCCTTGAAGCATGGGTGCAGTGGGGTACATGGAAGAAAGCGGACTCCACGAAATCTGCAGTTTCTCACTTGTCTATGCCAACTCCACAACGAGGCTCCGCCCCCTCGAGCACTCGGGCTAAATGTCCAATTAGATACAAGATGGCATTATAGTACAATGTGTGTAATGTGCAATGATGCAAGGCTTTGGTGGTTCTTTGGGCAGCTCTATAAAAGCATCTCACACACTCCTTCCTTTTTGGGCTGGCATGGGCAAGCTTAATACATCCAGTCAAATGCTCCCCCCTGTTTACCTGTTGGCAGATTTGTAAAGCGGCCTATCACCCGGGAGGGCATCCTGGCGCGGAGCAGGGGTGAGTCTAGGCACACCCGGGGCCTAGTGAGACACCTTGCAAAGCCAGGTCTTCAACGTCTTGTGGGAATGAAGACGCGAGGCGGAGGCTCTTGTGTGTGGCGGCAGGTCGTCCCTCACTTTAGGATCAATGTAGAAGACTCGACTGCCACATCTGGGTTTATGTATGTGTGGGATCTGTGCAAGTAGGAGTCCGGATGAGCAGAGGTGTCTGGAAGGTTTCTGAAAGAAATGCAATTGTTCTTATGGTTCTCTGGGAAAATACCATAACGTAACATAACATAAGGTAACGTAACATAACATGACATAATGTATACGCACAGCGCACGTGCACGCTGACGGGCATCTTGGTGCTGAATAACAGATCTTTATTGGTACCCAACTCAATGGTTCTCATTTTAACAGAGTGGAGGCGGGGCATAGGAGCACATGTCCTAACTCTGCACCTTAAGTGGATTACTTGATATTCCCGTCTTTCCTGAGTCACTTGATATTCCAGTCTCTCCTGAGCCAGTTTCATACCAAGGACTTGGGATTCATATTTGCATTTCTTCACTGATTCATTCCGATTTAAAAAATGGCGTCAATTGCTCTCTATCTACTTTACTTTTGGGATCCTTCAATTTGTTTTTTAAATTAGTGAAACAATCTAAGTCACCGCTATCATATTAGGATTTCTTCCTGTTCTCGTTAGTGAGCCCCCTTACTGTTTCAGAAATCTGCATGTGCCTTTACTGTACTGGTGATAGAGTGGGCAGGGGTGCTTTCGGTGGGGGTTCATTATCTTTAGATTTTCTTCCCCCATTATGTCTTCACTCACACATAGAAACAAGAAGGGGTCTGCTGGTGTTGCACCATGGCTCATTCAGTGTAGAGGGGAAAGGAAGGAATAGAAAGTAGGGTAAGGGAGGTCCCTCAATTAATGTTTTCTAACTGGTCCCCTGAAGACAGAGAGGGAAGGTATTATTCACTCACACTCAAAGATTCCTTTGCTTTTGGCCAGTCCCGGGTTAGGTGCCTCGAGGGTCTTGTAAAGGCACTGGTGTAGCTGGAACAAAGAGCCCCTTTCTTCCACACATTCATTGTCCAGGATCTGTGTTCCAGGTCCTCGTCCCCCTGCCTCTCTTCCCCATACCCACCATATTCTCTAGAGCCGGTCTCTACACCAATGATTCCACATGGACAGTTCATCATCTGTGCGACTTCTCCCATTTCTACCTACCCAAACGGTCTATTCTCCTGTTGTTGTCTCCAACCCAGATGACCCCTTGGAGCACCGTCAACACATGCTATGTAATGAAGCAAAGCCTCACATAGTAAACATGGTCAGACTGCACCTTCAGTCCATCCGGCGACCAGAGCACCGTGTCCAGAGCTGTACCTTGCTCCTCCGTGAAGAAATCTCTCCCATGCCATGGTGCCCGGGACCCTCGTGTGGAGTCTGGTCCAGCGCTTTTACCCTTGGTTTCTAAGTGCAGACACTTACCGGTACACAATGCACAAGGTTATTTGGAAGAAAACAATAAGATCCTGACCAGTGCACTGAAGTCTAATACATACTTAATGCAAAATATATCAGCATAAAATATACTAAATGCGAAGTCAGCAGACCAGCGCTTCACCGTCTGAGCCTTTGGAACATACAATGCTCAATTCTCTTCAATATCAATGTCAATGTTTATACATTTTCTATAATGCAGCAAGCAGAGTATAGAGCATGTGATACAATATAAAACTAAAGATAGCTGCTAACGGCCCTGGAAAGTGGATGAAGAGGCTTTGAAACATAGATACCGTGGTGTAAAAACTTTAATCATGACTGTATCGTATTCATAGACTCCTACATAGTATAGCGTTATTTACCATGAATATGCATCCAAGAATGTACTAATATTTTATGTTTGAAATGGGGGTCTCTAGTTGGCAGAGGTAGGGACCGTTGTCCAAATAGGGGCCCTTGCTTCTAGTGAGGGAAAGGGGGATACACTCCTTAAACAACCCCTGCTCAACCCCTTGGCAGCTTGGCACGAGCAGACAGGCTTATCTCAGAGGCAGTGTGTAAAGCATTTGTGAACACATACAGTAATTCATTGAAAACACTACAAATGGACACCACACCAGTTTAGAAAAATAAATAAACTTTATCTAAACCAAAACAAGACCAAACGACACACATCCACAATACAGTTATCAAGATATCCTTAAAAATAGGTTATTCACTCAAATAAAGCTTGTAGCAACAAATAACTCTACCTGGAGTTATAACGATGTCGTGCCCGATAAAAATCCCAAAGTACGGCGCCGACCACGAGGTGTGCGGTGTCGGGCCCACAAAGAACAGTACCTTGGAAACGATGAGAGGTGATGCATCATTTGCGCCGAGCGGGTCGGTTCCTTACGACCCCAAGGGAGGTGAAGACTCTGTTCCTTACTGCGGTGCAGGGGAGGTGAAGCGTCGGTTCCTTACTGCGTTGGGGAGGTGACGTCACAAATGGCGGCGAAGCCTCTGTTCCTTATGATGGTGCGATGTCGATGCGGCAGGGCAGCTGGCGTCGTGCCTACGTTGCAAGTCAGGGCGGTGCATCGTGCTCTTCACGAGCGGTGCCCACAGCTTCGGTGCAGGTTACGGCGTCGCTCGCCGGCGTTGTTGTTGCAATTTCCTTCTGTGGCAGCTGAAACAGCAGTTCCAGATGCAGAGAGACAGAAGGAGTGAAGTCTTTGTGTCCCTGAGTCTTCAAAACAAGAGGCAAGCTCCGTTTCAAGCTCTTGGAGATCTTCCTCAGGATAACAAAGCAAACAGCAAAGTCCTTTTCTTGGCAGCAAGCAGCCACTGCAGGCCAACCCCAGGCAGCAAACAGCACAGGGGCAGTATTCCTCCTCAGCTTCTCTGGCTCTTCTCCTTGGAAAAGGTTTCTCATGATTACCAGAAGTGATCTAAAAGTCTGGGGTCTGGGCCACACTTTTTATACACACAAATCCTTTGTTCTCTGAAGGCAGAGAGTGTCTGTACCTGGCCAAAACCAGTTCTGTCTTCACTGGTGCAGCGTCCTGGCAAGAGGTGGAGATAGCATTGTTGAAGGCAGACCAGGCCCATTCAGGTGAAAGGAAATCTCCTCCCCCTACTCTAAATGCAGCCCAGGTCTATTCAACCCAGCCCTGACTCGTCAGACTTCTGGAGCCACTGCCCCTCTCCAGCCCCTGTCATCCAAAAGCCAGACATGCAATACACAAACCTTGCAGAGGTACACTGGATGGTTAGGCAAAAGAATACCCACTTTCTAAAAGTGGCATTTTCAAACACAGAATGTAAAAATCACCCTCACTAAAAGATGCATTTTAACATTCTGAGTTCAGGCATACTAAACTTCATGTTTCTACCTTGTTCCTAGGGCCAGTTATGTTCATAAGATGTTATAAACAAACTCTCAATTCTGTCCCATGGGAACAGGTAGCCTTGCAATAGTGAAAAACTAAATTAGCAGTAGTTCACTATCAGGGCATGTCCTACCTTTTACATACATTTCTCCCTGCCCATAGGGGTACCTTGGGCCTACCTTAGGGGTGGCTAACATGTAGCAAAGGGAAGATTTAGGGCCTGACCAGTGTGTGCACTTGCCAAGTCGACATGGCAGTACCAGAATGCACACAGGCTCTGCAGTGGCAGGTCAGAGTTACGTTTTACAGGCTGCTTCTGTGGGTGGCACAATCAGTGCTGCAGCCCACTAGCAGCATTTGATTTACAGGCCCTGGACACACACAGTGCACTATACTAGGGTCTGACAGGTAAATCAAATATCCAAATCATAGAACCACTAATCCATAAGAACAATTTAAAAAGGGAGCACTTGCACTTTGGCACTGAACAGCAGTGGTAAAATGCCCAAAGCACCTAGACCAGCAACAGCAAAAACATAGGAGGCAACAGTAAAAAATGGAAGGGATACCCACACCAATGGTACCAAGGCTAACATTTTATATTCCAATAAGGATGTAATTTCATAGTAGTTTGAAAGCTTCCTTTGGCATTGAATATGTTTACTGGTGTTCTTGGTTCAAGTAGGTCCTGAGGCCAGAAGGTTCGGGGTTGTACATTTGCATATTTGTTAGCGGCACAGCCACCTTTCAAACTTGGCAAGTGAAAACAGGATAAAGGAAAATAAAACGCCTAATATTGTATGTATGAATGATATATTCACCTCAAGGATGCCCAGCCCTTCTATGGAAACAAGATCCTGACACCTGCTCAGTAGATAGGTTTTTGCTGAGAGTAACACATTTTAGTGACATGATTAAATTTAATTGGCTTTTATTGACAGAAAACATAAACATACTGGCCTAATTTCGGTGTATTTCTAGCTCTCTGCTCCTACAGAGAGGGCTGGTCAGTTGAAATGACAATTGTCTCTGCTTTTTGATGCTCTGCTTACTATTTTGCATTGAAAGCTAGTTGGAGTTTAAGCTTCCCAACTTTTTGTGTTTTATTTTTAATAGTGGGGTGTGGTAGAACTCTGACTTCACTAAACTTGCGCTTTCTCGCTTGTATATGCCAAGTTAAAAATGTGAGTATTAAATGTGCAGTGTACAACACCAAACTACATGATGGCAGTATATCTAAAATTTGTGATAATGTGAAATAATGCAAGACTTTGTTAATAATTTAAGTAGGCATAAAAACAATTTCCAAAAGGCCTTTCCTTAAGCGCATATGGTCCGAAATAAATTAAAGTTGTGGGGAGAGTGTGTCCTTCCTCCAAATTCTTTTTCTTTTAGAGGTTGTAGACCTAACAAGCTTTAGTAAGAAGATATAACAGCACAAAAAGGGGAATTAAACTTTTCTGAAATAAATATGGGGAAAGTGAACAGATAACATTATAAGCTATATAAACTATTTTAAAATAAATGCAAGCATAAGTATGGAGGTAGCTCAGTTTGTGAAGAATCAGTGTGAATTGACAACATTAAGAGGTCCCTTCCATTACATGGCTGTGGCATTCTGAAAAACACAAGTATTATCTTATACCAATATTCACCACCACGTCACAGTGCCATCCATCCAAGCTGTAATATAGCATGATTTTGCAAAACTGCTTCACATGAAAAACACATGATGAGGAGACTGCTGGGACCTAGGAAGAGAGGTAGAGATTTTGATTAATTTTAAGGCCTATTTTATTTACAGCCCTCACAGGTGAAGGGTAGTCATCGAATGCCCAGGGCCAGAGCCTATACGTCTACTGGCCATTACTCATTATCAGTTTTAATGAGTGGCTTCTCATTTAGGACCTTGCCTCGAATATAGATTATATGAAAATCTCAATTAGGTGTTATGCATACACATAAAAAGTGTGAACAACTTTATGCTAGACAGTGGCTCATCATAAAGGAGAATGAGGCAGCACATTCCCTGGGAACACTTCCGATCAAATGTTATCTTAATGAGATAAATGGTGGTATAGACACCTGTTGGACTGGTCCCTCTCTGCAGGCCCACCACCAAACTTTTTGCCTTCACCTTCCTGTTTTCTTAAATCCTTTTTTATTGGCATTCAGACTCTGTGCACTTTAGCACTGCTAACCAGTGCAATAGTGATTGTGCTCGCTCCTTAAAACATGGTGAAATTGTCCTAGATTTGATTGGCACAATTAATTTACTTTTAAGTACCTACTACATGGTACTATATGTGCTTGTAAATTGGAGAGGTAGGCATTATAGTAGTGGAAATTTTATTTAGGAGTTTTTCACTGCCAGGACATGTAAAACCTCAAAGCCCTGGCAGTGAAAAATTCGAAAATTCGTTTTTCACTACTGTAATGACCACCTCTTCCAGAAAATAACATTGGGTTACCTTATTGTATTTGATAAGTGCTGACACTTGAATGGGAGCAGGTAGAAATCTAATGTTTGGACTAAAATGAATTGTAATTTAAAATCTACTTAAATGGTAAACTCAGCTTGAAAATGCCACTTTTAGAAAGTTGGCATTTTCCTGCCTAAAAGCTTCTAAGGTCTTCTTGGAGTTTCCAGCTACCTAGACCTATTAATGGTTCCCCTATTAAGAATGCATATTGGGCCTAGACAGTGAAAAATAGGGAACTGGATATAAGCAGGATGGGCCATCCTGCCAGAATGGTTGGAACAGAGCTGTTCCTTTCCCCACTAACATTTGAAAGGGCTTGCGTCCAGCGTACAGAAAGAAAGTTAACACTACTCTTTTGTGATCCTAGACTTCTTTGAGCCTTGGCAGGGGCAGGGAAGAACTTTCCATATCCAGATGTGGGGGTAGCCTTGAAAGTTCCCCCACTCCAAAGGACGCCACCAGGAATAAATATTGGGCCTCTTGAGTCACTTTTTAGTACACTCCTAGACCTGCAGACATTACAGAGGAAGGCCTTCCCTGTTTGCCAGAGGACTGCTCTGCTGCTTGAGGCTTACTTGTTCCCCAGAGGACTGCCCTGCTGCATAAGGCCAGCCTTGCTCTCTGCGAAGAAAGACTGGCCCTGTTCCCTTCACCCCAGTCTACTTGAGTGACTCCAAGGGTCAGCTGGCTGACCTCCTCTTCTGAGCTACAGAGTCACAACAAGCTCCAGAGGCCTCCCTGTAACTGTACGGCTGACCTGCTGCTACTGGACCTGCCTGGACCTGCACCTGTATCTGCCTAAGCCCTGCTGGCCTCTGCCAGAGTGAGTTTTTGATTCCCAAGTGTTCCTGAACCCTTGGCTGGCATTAGGGTGCACTCCTCTGCAAGAAACAGAAAAACCCTAAAGCTCTGGACTCTTTGAATTAGACTTTGGGAAGGTAACTTTTTCAGCAGGACTAACCTGGTCCCTGTAGTCTGACCGCTTTCCATCGCGGTCGGTCTGAACCTGTGACTTTCGCTCGGTCTAGTACAACCGGATTGCTATGAGTGGCACTCTGTGTTTTTAGGCTCTATACCTAACTAAAACTTTAAAATTGCATACTTCCCTTTCTACTGATTGGATTTATGTCATTTTAGTCTCATTTATTAATTACATTTTTCTCTATTTTTCGAAATTGGTGTGGGATTTCATTGTGTGAGTTTGCTCTTTATTACTGTTTGTATACTGCATAAATGCTTATCACAGTGCCTCTAACTTAAGCCTGACTGCTTTGTGGGAAGCTAACAGGGGGTTAAGCACAGGCTAATTTAGTGACTATTATGGTTCACCCTGGCAAGGATTGTGGTTGTTGCCCGAGTGGGAATTCAACCACCCTCAACCAATAACCTGATTTCTTACAAAACCCTTTGGATAAGTTGTTAAAGAAAAGCACTGCACCAGGTTTTGTATTTTATGGCACTAGAGCCATCCTAATGTGCTTTTTGGTAACCAAAATGTAAAAAGCATGGGAGGGCTCTTCATGTCTAGACTTAAACACAAATTTGAACCTGTACCTACTCTCAATCTAAACTTAGAAGCTTTCTACACATGCTTCTCCTCCTGAGCAACGTCACTGGGTTTAATTCGTCTCCTCTAATTCACTAGGGGCTAGATGTATGACCATTTTATTTTGCAAGCCTCAAATTGCAATTGTTTGCTAATCACAATTAGAAACTCGCAAAATGAAATGTACTATTGTGTCTCAGACACATTAGCGATTTCCAATTGGGTTGCAATTGGCCTAACTCACCAATATTCATAAGGCAGGTTGCAATTTGCGACCCATTGGGAATGGGCAATAACACAGGGATTGTGGCCTGCTAGGGACAGCAGACCACCATGTCTGTGTTTGCTTTTAAATAAAGCAACTTTAAAAAAAAAATGCAGCCTATTTTCCTTTAAGGAAAATGGGCTGTGTTTCAAAAAGAAAAATGAAATGTTTGTGTTTCTTTTTTAAGGGTAGGCAGTGGGCCGTGTTTCTGATGAGGGGTTGTGGTGATGTCATGTAGCCAGGTGACTGTCAGAACCTCCATATGTCATCTGCAGTGTTGGTGGACTTGTGTTCTCTAATGTTCTGAGACTGGCAGTTACCACCTGTGCCTTGGTCATACCAGGAACGGCTCTCTGTATCAATAAACCTCTGCCATCCACCAACTCGTGTTTCCTATCATCCTTTCATTGGCGACAGAAGATGGGATTTCGAGCTACAATCTACTTTCATACTACAAGATGCGAGTCCACTGCGAATCTACATTAATATGAACTTATTTTGCCAAGGTAACGCATCTTCTCACTGTTTCTACTGGACTACTGGACTTTGCTTTTACAGATCAACAGTGAGTACATTTTTTTTTTATTGATGATCAAGGCGTTTGAATCGCTCGCATACAGCGTTTGAATCGTCCGCTTACAGCGTTTGAGTCGTTCGCATACAGAGAGCCGTGCCCTCCTCAGGTTCAATTCAAAATTTGAACAGTGCTTTATTGACTTTCTCATTATTTCCCATGGTATCTGTGCTCGCACCGCAGGAGGAAGTGAAAAGTCTAGAGTTAATTGTGGAAAAATTGTACGGAGCCCAACCGTGAGACGCTCTCGCGCTCTGCTTCCCTCGAGACATTTAGTTCCACGCGCTCTGTCTTGTTCAAGAATTCTCTCAGTGCGCGATTGAGCACTCACCTAAGCTCGTATACTGCCATTGTTCTCTTCCCGCATTGACTTCAAGATTTGTGATGCACAGCGTCAACACGGAACAGATTCACATTTCAACTCTGTGGAACGCAACGTTCACCGTCAAAGCCACGGAAATTATTTGCGTCGCGCTGACGCGCACAGCATTTGCATGTTGAATTGATATTACGGAAAGAACCTCTTTTGTAACGCGCTGATGCGCACAGCATTTGCGCGTCAAATTCATTTTTTTTTAAAAGTAATTTTTCTTGTATCGTGCTGACGCGCACAGCCATTTCAGTTCGCTGACACGCTCAGCCCTTCTTCTACAAGTTGGAGAATTCAGTCTTTGCTTGGCAACCTCGCTGATACACACAGCTTATGTGTATCATTCAACACTCCCCTTGGCAGTATCTTTTTGCTACTTATTTTGAATAACATATTACTGCCATCTTGTGGAATAATTCACCCTCTTGAACAAAATTATAGTACATTTGTTTTCATTTATAACTTTATTCACTTTTAAATTCTCACCCCAAAAATTTTTTTGTTTATTTTTCTTCTCTTCTCTTTTCTCTTCTTTAATATTTTTTTTTTCTTCTACATTTTGACTCACTTTCATCGATATGCAGAGTGTCACACCTCCTGCACCCTTTTTGCAGGAACCTGGAGAACCTCCACTTGAATGGAAGTTATGGGTCAGATCTTTCAAAGCATATCTCGGTGCTATTGATGGACAGAGATACAGGCCTGAGAGAAAGAAAAACTTGATGTACTACCATTTAGGAGTCGAGGGTCAGAATGTCTTTGACCATCTACCTGACTTTGAGCCACCCGAAGGTCAAGACCCTGATGAATTTGAGATAGCAGTAATGCAATTAGATAAGTATTTTGCAAAAACAAAAACCATTGTTGTACATAGATACAACTTTTTCACTAGAGCACAAAAACCCGGTGAAAGTATAAACACTTTTATTACTGCGTTAAAAGTTCTTGCTGCAAAATGTGAATTTGATCATTTTACATCCCAACTTGTAAGGGATCAACTTGTTGCACGCTGTTACTGTAAAAAAGTACAACAAAGATTACTCACTTGCAAAGATCCAACTCTCGACGAAGCAGTGGATATAGCAAAGAGCCTTGAAAGATCTATGGATGATGCAAAGCAACTTGAATCTGCTTTATCAAACTCTACAATCTCTGGCGCTGTCAACTCTAAACCTTCTTTTTCTTCTCCTTCTCTTCCAAATATCCCAAGAAGATCAACTATAGTCAGGGGTGGAAGAAACTTTACACCAAACAGAGGTGGAAAAACATTTACACCTAATAGACAATTCAACTATAGAATAAGTTGCTATAGATGTGGATCGTCCTTGCATGTATCTTCTTTCAAAAATTGTCCTGCAATCAATCAACTATGCAGCAAATGTAGCAAAATAGGCCATTTTGCAAATGTTTGTATGGGAAGTAAAAGGGGTAATGTGAGATGTGTACTCAATGATTCTGATGATCAACTCAGTGAAGATGTTACTAATCAAGAATATCTCGTAGTGGTTAAGAATTGTTCAGAAAACAGTATTACACAACATATTCCAGATCCAGAAGTTGAAGTTTTTATTGATGATAATCATATTCAACTTCTTGTTGACACGGGTGCTCGAATCACCATAGTTTCCCAAGACAGATATCTCAAGCTTTGGTCCAACAAAAGTTTACTACCCCCTGATATACTTACAGTAGCTTTTGAGGGTAGCAAGATTGATTTATTAGGCTACTTTTGGGCTAAAATCAGTGTTTTCAATAAAAACATTAATGGTAAAGTGTACGTAGCTAAACGAGGCATCAATGTCCTTGGTCTTATACATCAAGCTGAGTTTGGTCTTACCATTAAACCTGGTCTGCCTAGTCCAGTTTTTATTGATCAGCCCAACTCCATCCATCCTAATTTTGTTAAGAATATTAGTTCTACGTCAAACACACAATTAGCCTTTTCTTGGGAACACAAATATGCGAAGATTTTTGAGGACCGTTTGGGCAAGATTACTGATTTTCAACACTTTATCAAGATCAAAGAAGGTACCATACCAATTGAACATAGACTTCGCAATGTTCCTTTGAGTATTAGAAGTGACCTTTCTAAGCATTTGCATTCTTTATGTGAGCAGGGCATAATAGAGAAAGTGGAATCCACTCTTTGGCTTTCTCCCATTGTTTTGGCCAAAAAGAGATCTGGGGACTTGAGGATGTGTGTTGACTTGAGGAGCCTCAACGAAGCCATCTGGGTTGATGGTTTTCCCCTCCCGCGTATTGAAGATCTTATCGCAAAAGTAGGATCCTCTTCCTGGTTCACGAAACTTGATCTTAAAGCGGCATATCATCAGGTTGAATTACATCCTCAGTCCCGATATCTCACAGCATTTGTTACTCCTGATGGTGTCTTTCACTTTTGTCGTCTTCCATTTGGTCTCGCATCGGCTGCGGCCATTTTCACTCGAAATGAAGAAGAACATGATGCTGTCATTGACCAAGTGTTCAATGTTTTAACAAATAGAGGTGTCACTTTGCAAAAAAATAAATGTATTTTCAAAGTAAGGGAGATTGAGTACCTCGGCCACGTAATATCTGAACATGGCATCAAACCCAGACCAGGTCTTATAAAAAGTATAGTTGATGCCCCTTCTCCTCAGAACAAAGAACAACTAATGTCATTTCTAGGTCTTTGTGAATTCTATTCCAAATTTATGAAAGACTTTGCCAAGACCACAGAGTGTTTTAGAGTACTGCTTAAGAAAGGTGCAAACTATGTATGTTCTGAAGAATGCCAAAAAGGTTTTCAAACTATCAAAGACCATATAGTTCAAGCTCCTGCTCTGCAAGCATTCATAGAAGGGAACCAAACAGTTATCACTGTTGATGCTTCTGAGTATGGCCTAGGAGCTGTTCTCTCACAATATAATAGTGGAAAGGAATATACAGTCGGATTTGCTATCAGGACTCTCCGTCCTGTCGAACGAAAGTATTCTGTAATTGAAAAAGAGCTTTTAGCTTGCGTATGGAGCGTGGAAAAATTCAAGCCATACGTATGGGGTAGATCTTTTAACCTCAAGACTGACCATCGCCCTCTTGTAGACATTCTCTCTGGTAAGAATGTTAAGCGTACCACTGCACGCATAGCACGTTTGTCCACAAAACTTATCGAATATACCTTTACCGTGGAATATATTCCTGGAGGGAAAAATTGTAGAGCAGACTGCTTGTCGAGGCTCCCCATCTCAGATTTGGATGATCAAGAATGGGAGAGTGAAATCGAAGAGTGTTTTGTAGCACTCATTGGTCAGGACAATTTATCCTTTGCAGAAGAAGATTGGATCGTGTAAATTGACAAGGATCCTATTCTAAAGGAGGTTGCATCCTTAATAAAGAAAGGATGGCCAAAAGAGAAATGTTTGTCACCTGAACTTCAAATGTTCTGGAAAGTTAATAACGAACTTTCAATAGAAGGTGGTAAAATAGTTAGGGGCGATAAACTCGTTCCTCCTACTGTTTATCGTGAGAAACTTATCCTAGCCGCACATTCTGGTCATCTTTGGGCAACCATCACTAAAAGGAAAGTTAGAAATGATTTCTGGTGGCCCAGAATGGACATTCAAGTAGACAGTATGGTTAAGAATTGTTCACGTTGCAACACTAGCGACAAAGTGTTAGTACTTGAAGGTACTACTGAATCTCCTGTTTTTCCTCCCAGTAGAGCATGGCAAAAAATTGGTATGGATTTTCTAGGACCATTTCATGTTCTTCCTTCCAGTTCAAAGTACTTTTTAGTTCTTATTGACCATCTATCTAGATGGGTTGAAGTTGAACCAATTTCTGTTCCCAATTCAAAAAGTGTCATTAATTGTTTGAACACCATTTTTACAAGAGAAGGGTATCCAGAAGAAATCCTCACCGATAATGGTGTGCAATTTGTGTCACATGAAATGACTTCATTTTTGCGTTCCTGTGGCATAAAACACACCAGAACTCCACTCTACCATCCGCAAAGTAATGGGAAAACAGAGAGGTTTAACAGAGTCGTGGTGGAGTGCGTACAAGCAGCTTTTAGATCTAGATCTTGTGTTTTTCAGGCTGTTAGGGATCTTGTTTGGTCATATCGCACTTCACCTCACGTTGCAACCAATTTTTCTCCTTTTGAACTTATGAGGGGCCGAAAAGCATCTAGTCAGGTGTACCCTTTTTGGATGGTGAAATCTTTTCATCATGGTAGTGACATGAAACATGTATGGGAATCCGCATGGAAGACTTCAAGTGAAATTTGTTCTAAGTCTTGTCAATTTTCAAATAGAAAAGAATCTCACAGATTATGTGTTGGTGACTGGGTTAGAGTAAAAATTCCAGTTTCAGTAAGGAAAGGTTTTTCCAAATTTCTTGAGTCACAACAGATCATAGATATACGAAAGAATGCTGTAAAGTTGTCGAATGGTAACTGGTGGAGTACTTCTCGTATTGCCAAGGATCCTTCTTTTTCTTCCAACATTGATAGACACGATCAAAATGTTTCAGGAGGGGATGGTGTTAGGAAAAGCACTAGAGTTTGTTCTAGACCTCGAAATCTACAAGACTATGTTTAATTCTCACTACTTGTTTTTATTAACTGCTTTAAGAAATTGTGTCACATCCTCTCTATTTGTTTTCTCTCTTTCGGATCTTTTCCTTTCTTTGTGCATTTCTTATCCTTATTGTGTTTCTTTAAGAGTTGTTTTATTTAAAGGGGGCAAGTGTGGTGATGTCATGTAACCAGGTGACTGTCAGAACCTCCATATGTCATCTGGAGTGTTGGTGGACTTGTGTTCTCTAATGTTCTGAGACTGGCAGTTACCACCTGGGCCTTGGTCATACCAGGGACGGCTCTCTGTATCAATAAACCTCTGCCATCCACCAACTCGTGTTTCCTATCATCCTTTCAGGGGTGTTACCTCGAAACTGGTCCCCGGATGCTTGTTTCTGGACCAGAGAAGACCTGGCTTGGCAGTTCGGGCTGGACTGTTCTCAGGAGGAACAGGATCAAGACTGATTTGCATATGGCTGCGTCTGAACTGGGGTGGCAAAGTGAGCTAAAGAACGATGACAGATTAAACCCAGATCTGTGACTAGGGGTGAGTGACTGAAAAGTTTCAGCGCTCCGTCCATCATCTCCTTGTGTTTGCACTGGTCTGTGGGACCACTGCCTGCTCTTAAAAAATGTTTTCACTGCCAATCACAAAGAGGACGGGGTTCCCTGGGAACCCCTTACAGTTTGTGAATGGGTTACCACATACTTGAAGTACAAAACAATCGTACATCTCCCTGCAACTCGCTATTAAAAATCTTTTGGCATGGCCCTTCCTAATAGCGAATCGCAAACCCTATTTTGCGATTCAGTAACAGTTTACCAACTTGCAAAATAGGGTTGGCACATGTGAAAAGGATATTTTGTGGTCGCAAATGGCCCAATTTTCTGTTTGCAACTACTAAAACTTGTCATACATCTGGCCCTAGGTCCTCACATTAGCAGCATTTTCAAATCTGCCAACTATCCCCTTCATTCACTAAAAAAGAACAAACATTTTCTCTGCTCAACCCACCTGAAAATCCCACAACATGCTCTCATCGTTTCTCACTTTGATTTCAGTTGAAATTTCTTAGCCCACCCTTGCACCTGTGAAAGCATCTTTGCACCAGAGAGCTCTACTTCTGAAATCCACAAAAATATTTGGTGACATTTTACCCATCCCAAGAGACCTACACTGGCTCCCCTTAAAAACCAGAATGAAATTGATGAAAGTCAGTTAATCGCAAGAATTTTAATACTTAACAAATCTGCTCCCCATCTCAGGAGATCAAAGTGGACTCCAGAGCGAAGACTTATTTCTCCTTCAAATCCTGACTAGCAAATCATTGGAAGCAAGCAGAAAACTTGGCCTTCTGCATGGTGGCCACAACATTCTGGAACTCTCTCCCCTATGACTTATGAGCTCAACATCTCACTTTACCAGCAGGAAGCATTTAAAAACTCAACCTTTTACGTTATTCCTGAAATATTTATGGCTACTCTTCCCAGCCATAACTTCGAACAATCTATGTTCTTCAATCGACAATGATATCACTCTTCAGTACAGTAATCTGTGTGTGGTATACTGTGTTGTTATCAATTCACTGTTTCTTTAAACATTTATAATCTTTTCTTAGGATTCTTCCTATGTCATGATATTCTATCCAGCAATTAGTTGCTGTTGCGTTCCTGTCCCATCGTCTGCTGTTGCCGTGGGCTCTTTCTCCTTCTCCTCCACTATCTCTCTACTAAATAAAATAGTGGATTTCATGTTGACAGCCTCTTGGATTTATTGGCGTCTCCCACCACCATACTATAATTGGTACCAGGAGTGGGGTATTCGCCGATTTTCTTCATAACTTGGCTGTTTCCATGTTGGAGCCTACCGGACTAATACCGTTGTAATTTTGGG
Organism: Triturus cristatus; assembly: GCF_964204655.1. Classification (NCBI taxonomy): domain Eukaryota; kingdom Metazoa; phylum Chordata; class Amphibia; order Caudata; family Salamandridae; genus Triturus; species Triturus cristatus. Next base: position 49,759,428 of record NC_140589.1, read on the forward strand.
ACCTTCAAGCCGACATACCCACCTCCTCATCGCTTCAAGTCAGGTTGGTGGGATAAAGCTTCGAACTCTATTATTTCTACAATACGTTGATGCGCAAGCACGAGACGCGAGAGAGCCACTTTTAAAAGTCGCTTACCTGCTCGCTCTCCACGTTCCAGTCTCGCTCTACTGCTGCTTCTACTGCTCGCTCTCCGCCATTCCATCATCCTTCAGTGCCGTCATCGGATTCTGTTTGCCACTTTGCACTCTGGGAGAGCGTGCTGACATCACACGCTTATTGGCGGCCATTTTGGATTGGTTACGAACAACATCCACCGTCAGTTCCTCAGCCAAAGCAACGTTTTTCATCGAATTTCTTCCTCGAATCTCTCCTACTCTTGTTCTGTGCGACGCTCGCATCGGTGATTCAACCTGACCTGTTGCTTTTACAGTGAGTTTTACTTTGCCTGCAAATTATACAAATACTTTTACCTGGCAACAAATATAAAAGTTTTACTTATTCATTGCCTGAAAATCTTACAAATACTTTTACCTGGCAACAGCAACTCGCTTTACAGCATTTGTTTTTAATTACTTTTAGTGGTCAAAACTGTTTACTATTTACTGCTTAAACTAGTGTTGTTATAATGGCATCCAGTCAAGGAGTCATCCAGCCAGCACCTTTTCTAGTAAAACCTGGTAAACCTGACTTGAAATGGTCTGAATGGCTGAAAGACTTCGAAAACTATCTCACTGCCATTGATGCTGATGGGTATTCCCCTACAAGGAAACTGGCTCTTTTAGTTAATCACCTTGGCACGGCTGGTCGCAGAGTTTTTGACAACCTCCCACATTATCCTTCTCCTGCAACCGAAGACACTGTATGGAATGTCTTCATCGAAGCTAAATTTCGCATGGGTAAACAGTACTCTGATGCTACAAGTGTTCTCTTAGAGATATTTAATTTTGCCAAGTGCAAACAATCTCCCGAAGAATCCGTTGAGGACTATATCGCAACTTTGAGAGTCTTGGCAGAAAAATTCGATTTTGGACCCAGTGTAGATATATACATTAGAGACCAGTTTGTCTTTTGGTGCCACTCCAAGAAAATTCAGGAACGTCTTCTCACCTTTCCGAATCCTACTCTAGCTGAAACTATTGACGTTGCCAAAAGTATTGAAAGATCAATTGTCACATCTAAAGTATTATCCAGTCATACTAATCAAAATGTAAATGTTTTTTCTCCTACTCATTCTACAGATTCTTCAAATGTAAGCCTAATTTCTAATGATGACACTGTATGTGCTATAAACACTAAACAAGCATACCACAAGAAACAATTCACGAATCAATTGTTTAGAACTCAATTGGTTTGTTTCCGCTGTGGTTCTAGGAATCACATTAGAAACAACCCTAGCTGTCCTGCTATAGGGAAAAAATGTACTAAATGCCAAAAAATCGGGCATTTCCAAAATGTTTGTAGAAGTAATATGTACAATGCGCCTTCCAACAGAGTAAAGATTTCTAGCGTTTCCCTAGATACACCAGACACACAACAATGTAATTCTCAGTTTACAAACATTGTTGTTACTATTGAAGTTCCTGAATCCTCTGATAAACCCATAAAAGGACATTTAGTTAACATTTGCATTGACAGCAAAACTATCTTAGCCATGGCTGATTCAGGAGCGCCCGTTACTATTTTAGCTGACACTACATTCTATAAATATTGGCCTAACAATACAACACTCATTAACCCTGATATCATCCCCAAAGCCTTTGGTGAACAAGACATTGATCTCTTAGGTTTCTTCTGGGATAAACTAGAATGTCTTGGCAGGTCTGTCAGAACTAAGATTTACGTAGCTATCAAAGGTAGAGATATCATTGGATGGAAGGATCTTGCTCTATTGGCCATTATTCTACGTCCCGGCCAAAATCCTCCAATTGTTTTAGGTGACTTACCCTCAAATATTCTATTAATCAATAATTCTAACTCAATTGTTGAAGACCTATGTAAAAACTTTCCAGAAGTATTAAAAAATTCTGTGGGCACAGTCAAAGGCTATGAACACACCATAGTATTAAAAAAAATGCTATTCCGATTACGCATAAAGTTAGACCTGTACCTCTAAGCATCAGAGATGATCTTAAATCACTACTTATTAACCTGCAAACTGAAGTTATCATCTCTCCTATAGATTCATCTGAATGGATTTCTCCGGTTGTTTTACGGCAAAAATAAAATGGCTTGAGGTCTCTAAACCAAAACATATTAGTTGATTGCCAACCTTTACCTTTAATACATGAAATGTAAGCCAATATTGGTAAATATAAATTCTTCTCAACCATTGATTTACACTCAGCCTACCACCAGATCCATCTCACCACTAATTGCCAAGCCCTCACTGCTTTTGTAACTCCTTTTGGGGCTGTCAAATATTTAAGATTGCCTTTTGGGCTTGCCTCAGCCGCAGTGTATTTCAAAAACTTATGGACAATTTATTTGGCAACATTCCCCAAGTACAAGCTTTCCAAGATGACATTTTGGTTCACACAGAAACCAAGGAAGAACATTTAAAAATACTCAATGAAGTATTCAACATTTTACATGACAGAGGTATGACAGTAAAAGCCAGTAAATGCAAACTTTTGGTCAATGAAGTTGAATACTTAGGTCACACTATTTCAAGTAATGGCATTAAACCAAAGTTTTGTAACATAGAAGCAATACGCAATGCTCCTCCTCCATATGACAAGGATTCTTTAAGTTCATTTTTGGGGCTATGTGAATACTATGCAAGATTTGTACCGGGCTATGCTCAATTGGTTCAACCATCAAGGTGTCTTCTCAAGAAGGGCATTAAATGTGAGTGGGCTGACAATCTAAATGACACATTTGAGAAAATTAAATTGCTGGTCATCGATGCCCCTGCACTACACCCTTTTGTTTCCAATGCTAAAACTTTTGTATCTGTAGATGCCAGTCAAAGAGGACTTGGGGCAGTGTTTGGACAATGGGTTGATGGTAAAGAAAACACTATTGCCTTCGCCTCACGTGCCCTAACTGCTACTGAGTGCAACTACAGTACTATCGAGCGTGAAGCCCTTGCCATTGTGTGGGCAGTGCAAAAATGTAAAACCTACATTTGGGGAAATCAATGCGAAATTTTCACTGACTACAAAGCTTTGGTTTCATTACTTTCTGGCAATGGTTTAGGCAAATCCTCCGCGAGATATACAATCTGATAACAAAGTACAGTCAAGGAGGCAAGAACATTCGGGCTGATTGCCTTTCTCGAATTCCTCTTTCTGACTGCAGTGATGGTGAAAATGATACTAACAAAGATTGTGTAGTTGGTCTTGTAGATGCTATTTCTTCATGCAATGGCAGCATATCACAGGATGAATGGGCATCTGCAATGACTTCTGATGAAACCCTTAAAAAAGTTGAAGTGTTCATTAAAAGTAAATGGCCTGGTAATAAGAGCTTAAGCGATGACCTAAGACACTTCGCACAAATCAGTGAAAAATTATATTTTGAAAATGGCGTTTGCAAAAGGAACGGGTTGTTTGTTCCTCCAACTTCTCTCAGAGAGAGAATCATAAAAATTGGCCATGAGGGTCATCTAGGAGTTTCTGCTACTTGCAAGAAATTAAAAGACATTTATTGGTGGCCAGGTATAGATAAGCAAGAAGATCTGTTCATAGACAATTGCCCAAATTGTGTTGTCTCTGATAAACATTGGACCAGTAAGAAACCATTACTGCCAGTTCCATTTCCTTATTCTCCATGGGAGAAAATTGCATTAGACTTCTCAGGACATTTGGGCATGTTACCAGCTGACAAAAAATACTGTTTGGTTGCTATCGATTATCATTCCAAGTGGATATATTATTCTTTCACACATGCAGCCAATTCTTCCACTGTCATTTCCTTTCTCCAAAGGATATTTAAAGTTGAAGGTATTCCCAAATGTGTTGTTACTGACAATGGCCAACCTTTTCTCTCACACCAGGTTTCTGAATTTATATAAAGCTCTGAAATCAAATACTGTCAAGTTGCGCTGTATAGTCCTTCCTCTAATGGACTTGTTGAGAGGGCCAATCGGTTCTTAAAGGAAGGAGTTCAAACTGCTATTGCAGCTAATCTTGACGTAGGAGATTTCTTGCAAGAAAAAGTATGGAGTTATCTTACAACACCTCATTCTACTACTGGTGTTACACCTTTTAAGGCTTTGAGAAGCAGAGAAGCTAGATCAAAATTGATGCCACACTGGTTCACCACCTTAGCTGCAGGTTCAGCTTTACAGAATAGGAGGAATGCTTTAGCAGACCTTCAAATCGTAAGAGATAGAGTAGCTGCCAAACAGCTACTACAAAAAAAAGCACATGATGGTCTTCACACATCATTTGGCTCTGACCTCAAGTTTAATGATTGGGTATTGATTAAGAAACCTTACAAAGTATACAAAGGCCAATCTAAATTCACTCTTCCTGTTCGAGTTATCAGAGTCACGAAATCTTCGATCCTTCTAGAAAACAAAGGTTGTTGGAATAAGAACAATGTGGTGAAACTAACTGACAACCAAGTTAACATATTTAACAAAGTCTATGCCACTAAATCCGACATCAATGATTCTTATTTTATTTTTGGACCTGAATTTAATATTTCAGAAACCTCAATTACTCAAAATGTTGACTCCAATACAATTCCTTCAACAATTTCTTCTCCTAATTACTCCATCGAAGATTCACACGCTCAAATTTTTAATTCACCAATATTACCATCACGTGATCAACGAGTCTGTAAATTACCTGTCAAACTTCACGACTATGTATTATATTAATTTTTTGTTGTTGTTGTTGTTTATTTATTGTATATGGGGAGGGGGTGTGTGGTATACTGTGTTATTATCAATTCACTGTTTCTTTAAACATTTAGAATCTTTACTTAGGATTCTTCCTATGTCATGATATTCTATCCAGCAATCAGTTGCTGTTGCGTTCCTGTCCCATCGTGTGCTATTGCCGTGGGCTCTTTCTCCTTCTCCTCCACTATCTCTGTACTAAATAAAATAGTGGATTTCATGTGGACAGCCTCTTGGATTTATTGGCATCTCCCACCACCATACTACACTGTTTATGCATACTCTGTTCTTTTGTTATATGTATAGCATACTAATGCCACTGAGGTACAGAGGCATTATATACACAATTAAACTGCTCTACTTCACCCTATTTCCAAGGTGTTACAGTACCTCACTCTCTGAGCAACATGTGCTGGCAGATTTACGATTCTTTTGCGTAGGGTTTGTGTTGTAACTAACTGGCCCAAAATATTTATGTGGGATTTATTTTCCTGTGTAAAACGTTATTTGTGCAGGGACATAGGCCTAGTGCAAAACAAAGTAGCAATAGTACTACCTTAGTAGATAAGGAACTACCCTGCTCCCTTACACTCACAACTTTGGTCGCTGCGCTGCGTTGTGTGACACCTTTGTGAATCTGCCCCTGAGTCAGCACTGCGTGGAATCTTGCAAAGAATCATTGGCTTGATGTATTCAAGTGGGGTTAGAAAATCAGTTGATGTTTTTTGCAGGCTGACTAGTTTGCAGCCACACCTTCCTCCTGCAATACAACTGATATTATAATCATTGACATTACAAAATGCCCACTGGCAGCAAATGACATAGGCCCAGATGTACAAAGCCATTTAGCGTTTCTTAAGGGGTCGAATTGCTATTTAAGCCTGTTAAGAAATGCTAAATGGCCTTTTCAGATGTACAAATGGCAAAAACCAGTCGCAATTTACGATTTCTACACTGCATAAATCACATATTGCGACCTCGATTTAGGATGACCTATTTGCGATTTCTAAAGCACATTGTACTTACCCCTTTAGGTAACCGAAACCTTTTTGTACCACCTTCATACGTTAGTCAGATGTCCATCCACATTGAGTTCTCAACTACCGGACATTGACTTTGCCACTTGAAGTCATATTAGATATTGGGCACGCTGTCCCTATCTGCACCATGGTGCTCACAAAGGGCCTCATTTACAAGAAAGTGCCGCAGCGCGGCATCACAAGCCCTTTGGCTGTGCCGCACTACGGCACTTTCAAAGCACAGGAATGCTTCATATCTACAAGGATATGACGGATCCCTTTGCTCTCCCCCGCGCTGGCGCACAATTAGCTGCCATGCGCTGATGCAGGCACACTTGCACCATGGTACAAGGATGACTGCATCACAGGGATGGTGTTTTTCAACTTCTATGTCTGCTGCATTAGCACACATAGAACTTGTAAAACGTAATTTGTTTAATGATTGTCTATGTGCAGGAAGGGACAGTAAAAGGTGGAACCACGGCTCTGTCTTCCACTACCATAGCATCAATGAAATGTGGAACTGTGGCTCTGTCTTCCAACGCTAGTACATCAATGAAAGGTGGAACTGGGACTCTGTCTTCCACTGCCAGCACATCAATGAAAGTTGGACCGCGGCTCTGTCTTCCACTACCAGCGCATCAATTAATGGTGGAACCGCAGCTCTGTCTTCCACTACCAGAACATCAATGAAAGGTGGAACCACGGCTCTGTCTTCCACAAAAGCGCATAAATAAAATGTGGAGCTGCAGCTCTGTCTTCCACAACCAGTGAATCAATGAAAGGTGAAACTGAAGCTCTCTCTTGCACTACCAGCGCATCAGTGAAAGGTGGTACCGCAGCTCTATCTTCCAATACCAGCTCATCAATGAAAGGTGGAACCAGGGCTCTGTCTTATACTACCAGCGCATCAATGAAAGGTGGGACCGCGGCTCTGTCTTCCAACACCAGCGCATCAATGAAAGGTGGAACGGAGGCTCTGTCTTCTGCTACCAGCACATCAATGAAAGGTGGGACCGCAGCTCTGTCTTCCACTAGCAGCACATCAATGAAAGGTGGAACCGCGGTGCTGTCTTCCAATACCAGCTCATCAATGAAAGGTGGAACCAAGGCTCTGTCTTCCACAACAAGCTCATCAATGAAAGGTGTAACCCCGGCTCTGTCTTCCACTACCAGCTCATCAAAGAAAGGTGGAACTGAAGCTCTCTCTTCCACTACCAGCGGATCAATGAAAGGTGGAACTGCAGCTCTGTCTTCCACAACCAGTGAATCAATGAAAGGTGAAACTGAAGCTCTCTCTTCCACTACCAGCGGATCAATGAAAGGTGGGACCGCAGCCTTGTCTTCCAATACCAGCTCAGCAATGAAAGGTGGAACCAGGGCTCTGTCTTCTACTACCAGCACATCAATGAAAGGTGGAACTGGGACACTGTATTCCAACACCAGTGCATCAATGAAAGGTGGAACTGCGGCTCTGTCTTCCACAACCAGCTCATCAATGAAAGTGGGACCGCAGCTCTGTCTTCCAATACCAGCTCATCAATGAAAGGTGGAACCAGGGCTCTGTCTTCTACTACCAGTGCATCAATGAAAGGTGGAACCAGGGCTCTGGCTTCTACTACCAGCGCATCAATGAATGGTGGAACTGGGACTCTGTCTTCTAACACCAGCGCAGCAATGAAAGTTGGAACCGCAGCTCTGTCTTCCACTACAAGCACATCAATGAAAGGTGGAACCGCGGCTCTGTCTTCCAATACCAGCTCATCAATAAAAGGTGTAACCAGGGCTCTGTCTTCCACAACCAGCTCATCAATGAAAGGTGTAACCCCGGCTCGGTCTTCCACTACCAGCTTATCAATGACAGGTGGAACTGAAGATCTCTCTTCCACTACCAGCAAATCAATGAAAGGTGGAACTGCAGCTGTTTCTTCCACTACCAGCAAATCAATGAAAGGTGAAACCGCAGCTCTGTCTTCCACTAACAGCGCTTCAATAAAAGGTTGAACCGCAGCTCTATCTTCTACAACCAGCAAATCAATGAACTTTGAACCATGGCTCTGTCTTCCACTACCAGCACATCAATGAAAGGTGGGACCGCAGCTCTGTCTTCCACTACCAACGCATCAATGAAAAGTGGAACTGAGGCTCTGTCTTCTGCTACCAGCGCAGCAATGAAAGGTGGAACCGCGGCTCTGTCTTCCACTACTAGTGCATCAATGAAAGGTGGAACCAGGGCTCTGTCTTATACTACCAGCGCATCAATGAAAGGTGGGACCGCAGCTCTGTCTTCCAACACCAGCGCATCAATGAAAGGTGGAACGGAGGCTCTGTCTTCTGCTACCAGCGCATCAATGAAAGGTGGGACCGCAGCTCTGTCTTCCACTACCAGCACATCAATGAAAGGTGGAACCGCGGCTCTGTCTTCCACAAAAGCGCATTAATAAAATGTGGAGCTGCAGCTCTGTCTTCCACAACCAGTGAATCAATGAAAGGTGAAAAGAAACTCTCTCTTCCACTACCAGCGCATCAATGAAAGGTGGGACCGCAGCTCTATCTTCCAATACCAGCTCATCAATGAAAGGTGGAACCAGGGCCCTGTCTTAAACTACCAGCGCATCAATGAAAGGTAGGACCGCGGCTCTGTCTTTCAACACCAGCACATCAATGAAAGGTGGAACGGAGGCTCTGTCTTCTGCTACCAGCGCATCAATGAAAGGTGGGACTGCAGCTCTGTCTTCCACTACCAGCACATCAATGAAAGGTGGAACCGCGGCGCTGTCTTCCAATACCAGCTCATCAATGAAAGGTGGAACCAGGGCTCTGTCTTCCACAACAAGCTCATCAATGAAAGGTGTAACCCCGGCTCTGTCTTCCACTACAAGCTCATCAAAGAAAGGTGGAACTGAAGCTCTCTCTTCCACTACCAGCGGATCAATGAAAGGTGGAACTGCAGCTCTGTCTTCCACAACCAGTGAATCAATGAAAGGTGAAACTGAAGCTCTCTCTTCCACTACCAGCGGATCAATGAAAGGTGGGACCGCAGCCTTGTCTTCCAATACCAGCTCATCAATGAAAGGTGGAACCAGGGCTCTGTCTTATACTACCAGCGCATCAATGAAAGGTGGGACCGCGGCACTGTCTTCCAATACCAGCTCAGCAATGAAAGGTGGAACCAGGGCTCTGTCTTCTACTACCAGCACATCAATGAAAGGTGTAACTGGGACACTGTATTCCAACACCAGTGCATCAATGAAAGGTGGAACTGCGGCTCTGTCTTCCACAACCAGCTCATCAATGAAAGTGGGACCGCAGCTCTGTCTTCCAATACCAGCTCATCAATGAAAGGTGGAACCAGGGCTCTGTCTTCTACTACCAGTGCATCAATGAAAGGTGGAACCAGGACTCTGGCTTCTACTACCAGCGCATCAATGAATGGTGGAACTGGGACTCTGTCTTCTAACACCAGCGCAGCAATGAAAGGTGGAACCGCAGCTCTGTCTTCCACTACCAGCACATCAATGAAAGGTGGAACCGCAGCTCTGTCTTCCAATACCAGCTCATCAATAAAAGGTGGAACCAGGGCTCTGTCTTCCACAACCAGCTCATCAATGAAAGGTGTAACCCCGGCTCGGTCTTCCACTACCAGCTTATCAATGACAGGTGGAACTGAAGCTCTCTCTTCCGCTACCAGCAAATCAATGAAAGGTGGAACCGCGGCTCTGTCTTCCACTAACAGCGCTTCAATAAAAGGTTGAACCGCAGCTCTGTCTTCTACAACCAGCCAATCAATGAACTTTGAACCACGGCTCTGTCTTCCACTACCAGCACATCAATGAAAGGTGGGACCGCAGCTCTGTCTTCCACTACCAACGCATCAATGAAACGTGGAACTGAGGCTCTGTCTTCTGCTACCAGCGCAGCAATGAAAGGTGGAACCGCGGCTCTGTCTTCCACTACCAGTGCATCAATGAAAGGTGGAACCGCGGCTCTGTCTCTCACTACCATCGCATCAATAAAAGGTGGAACCGTGGCTCTGTCTTCCACTACCAGTGCATCAATGAAAGGTGGAACCGCAGCTCTGTCTTCCACTACCAGCACATCAATAAAAGGTGGAACCGCGGCTCTGTCTTCCACTAAAAGCGTATCAATAAAAGGTGGAGCTGCAGCTCTGTCTTCCACAACCAGTGAATCAATGAAAGGTGAAACTGAAGCTCTCTCTTCCACTAGCAGCGCATCAATGAAAGGTGGGACCGTGGCTCTGTCTTCCACTACCAGTGCATCAATGAAAGGTGGAACCGCAGCTCTGTCTTCCACTACCAGCACATCAATAAAAGGTGGAACCGCGGCTCTGTCTTCCACTAAAAGCGTATCAATAAAAGGTGGAGCTGCAGCTCTGTCTTCCACAACCAGTGAATCAATGAAAGGTGAACCTGAAGCTCTCTCTTCCACTAGCAGCGCATCAATGAAAGGTGGGACCGCAGCTCTGTCTTCCAATACCAGCTCATCAATGAAGGGTGGAACCAGGGCTCTGTCTTATACTACCAGCGCATCAATGAAAGGTGGGACCGCGGCTCTGTCTACCAATACCAGCTCGTCAATGAAAGGTGGAACCAGGGCTCTGTCTTCTACTACCAGTGCATCAATGAAAGGTGGAACTGCGGCTCTGTCTTCCACAACCAGCTCATCAATGAAAGGTGGGACCGCAGCTCTGTCTTCTAATACCAGCGCATCAATGAAAGGTGGAACTGGGACTCTGTCTTCCAGCACCAGCGCATCAATGAAAGGTGGAACCGCAGCTCTGTCTTCCACTACCAATGCATCAATGAAAGGTGGAACCGCAGCTCTGTCTTCTAATACCAGCGCATCAATGAAAGGTGGAACTGGGACTCTGTCTTCCAGCACCAGCGCATCAATGAACTTTGAACCGCGGCTCTGTCTTCCACTACCAATGCATCAATGAAAGGTGGAACCGCAGCTCTGTCTTCCACTACCAATGCATCAATGAAAGGTGGAACTGAGGCTCTGTCTTCTGCTACCAGCGCAGCAATGAAAGGTGGAACCGCGGCTCTGTCTTCCACTATCAGTGCATCAATGAAAGGTGGAACCACAGCTGTCTTCCACAACCAGCACATCAATGAAAGGTGGAACCAGGGCTCAGTCTTCCACTACCAGCTCATCAATGAAAGGTGGGACCGCAGCTCTGTCTTCCACTACCAGCGCATTAATGAAAGGTGGAACCGCGGCTCCGTCTTCCACTACCAGCACCACCAGAACTGCGGCTCTAATTGCAATTACCATAGACTTCAAGTCAATGGTAACTGTTAGACCTGGCACCTTGGCGTGAGTCTCCCTTCCACTTTTTGTCGCTGTGCCTCATGTGTTTTGCTGGTGTTAGCTGCTCAGAGCACTGTGCCACTGTCAACCAGTGCCACAGTGCAAGTGCTCCCTATTTAAAATGTATATGTTGGTTGGATTTCATGATTGGCTTATTTGGTTTACTGTCAGACCCCAGTAAAGTGCACCAGGAGTGCCCAGGGCTTGTAAATGCAAATGCTGCTAGTGGGCTTGCAGCACTGGTTGTGCCACCCACAGAAGCGGCCTGGTAAAATGTGTCTAGGTCTGCCATTGCAGAACCTGCGTGCAGTCTGGTACTGTCATGCTGACTGGGCAAGTGCACCCACTTCCCAGTCCCTAAACCTTCCCTTAACTTCATGTTAGTCACCCCTATGGTAGGCCCAAGGGCAGGGTGCATTGTAAGCATAAGGTAGGACAAGCCCTGATGTGTGTGGCATGTCCTAATAGTGAATTACAGCCATTTTCGTTTTCACTATTGTAAGGCTACCTGTTCTCCATAGGCCAGAATGGCCTGTTAGAATTGTTACATCCTATGATCCTAACAGACCCAGGAAACATGGTAGAAAATCGAGTTTAGTATGCCTGAACTCAGAATAATAAAATACATCTTTTAGTAAAGTTTATTTTAATATTCTGTGTTTGCAAATACCACTTACAGAAAGTTGGTATTTGCTTGCCTAACCATTTCAGCCCGCCTCTGCTATGATGTGTATCTGCCTGTCTGGTTTGTGTGAGTGACAGGGCTGGGGAAACCCAGAGGGGCAGGGCTAGGTAGCCTGGTGGTGAATAGAGAGATTGACATCCAGATGGGTGGAAGGAGTGCACCTGGACTCTGAATAGGGCTGTGCTCTGCCACCACAATGCTGGCTCCACCTCCTGTGGAGCGGCTGATGTCTCTGCCCTGCCCTGAATAGAAAGGCAGAGTCATGTCAACAAAGTGCTCAAGAACTGGTTTGGACTGGGCAAAGGCCCCTCTACCCCGGAGGAACAAAGGAATTAGGGGTATAAGTATTGGGACCCTGCTCACAAGAAATTAGATCCTGCTTGACAAGAAGAACCTCTGCCTGAAGAGAAGGAACTGGGAAAGCTGTAAGGAGGAGTACTGTCCCTGACCTGGGGGATTGGCCTGCAGTGGTTGCCTTGCTGCTGAAAGGAGGGGAGAAAAGACTATAAAGACTTTATTTCAACTTGTGCTTAAAAGATCTCCAAGGGCTTGTGCTGAGCTTGCCCCATGAACGAAGTCCCAGGACCAGTGGACTTCAGCCCCCAGCTCCCCAGAGTCTTTTGGAAGTGCCTGCTGCTGTTGTTGGGCCTTCTGAGGGACTGCGTGTCGCAAGGAGCTGGAAGCGCGACTCAAGAAGGAGAAGCGTGCTGCCATCGGAGCTGTTGTCGTCGCATCTCGCAAAGGGTGTTGCCGCTGCGGCATCGCATCAAGCGGAAGCGTCTCGCATCATTCTGGAAGTGTCTCGCAACGCCGAAGAAGCGTGTCACCATCGCAGCCATCATAGCTGACGCATTGCACCGCATCAAGAGAAGAGTCTTGCATCGAGGAAGAAGCGTGTCGCCATCGCAGCCATTGTAGTTTTCGCATTGCACCGCATCAAGAAAAGCGCCTCGCATCCACGGAGAAGCGTGCCGCCGTCGGAGCTTCTGTCGTCGCATCGCATAAAGGGGTGACGCCGCTGCAGCATCGCATCGAGCGGAAGCGTCTCGCAAACTTTGGAGAAGAGTGCCGCTGCCAAGGCCGCTGTCGTCGCATCGCGTAAAGGGTGACGCCGCTGTAGCTGACGCATCGAGTCGAGTCTTCTCGCAACATCGGAGAAGCGTAACGCATCTGGAAGAGCTTCACGTCTTTATTTCTTTGCACCAAAAACTTAATCGCATCAGCATCGTTGCAACACTTTCGTTGTCCTGCGTGTCGCATCTAAGGTACATTGACTTAAAGTGTCGCATTTAAGAACTTAAGAGAACTAAACAAACTTCTACCATCTAAAGTAACAGTATTGTGTATTTTTGTCGTTTAATGGTCTTGTGGTAACTCTATATAAAGAATCCTGATTTTTAATATAAAACCTGTGTGGTGTCCATTTGTAGTGTTGTCACTTGGTTACTGTATGTGTTCACAAATGCTTAACCTATAACGCTCTGAGATAAGCCTTGTCTGCTCGCGCCAAGCTACCTAGAGGGTGAACAGGAGTTATTTTAGGAGTGTAACCCCTTACCCTAACTAGAGGAAAGGTCTCCTGCTTGTCACAAGTACCTACCTGTGCCAACCAGAGAACCCGGATTCTAACAGTAACCATGAGCAAAATAAAAATAAAAATGCATTAAAATGCATTTTTCAAGGTGACATGAAGGGCACATATGCTCCTAGGGCATATGTGCACTAGGAAATGTGTGGTGCCTCCAGGGGGGCCTTAAGCCCAAAGGCACCCTTGGTTTTGCATTTCTTAAATTGCAATTTCCTATCAGGAAATCGCAATTTAGGAAATGCAAAACATTTCCTATGTCTCCCATAGGCGGCAATACAGTGGCATTTCCTATTTGCGATTCCCTAATAGCGATTCCTAATCTATAGAAATCACTATTAGGGAATCGTACATTTTGTACATATCCTTTTGCATGCCCTTTTGTGACTCTCTATGAATGACTGCAAATAAACAGGTTTGAGGCCTTTGAGGGATCGCAGACCCCATCCCTGCAATGGAATTCACTGCACGCAGACTTTCAGTTTGAAAGTAGCTCTGACCTTTAGACAACATGTCATGAATGGCATTGGGCAGAGCACGCAGGCAAGCGGGTAGTGACCCCTCCCCACCCCTGCTTTGAGGGTGGGGCTCTTTGAGGGCCTCTTCTTTCTACAACTCAGCAAGCCAAATCTCATCCATAACTCTATGAAGGATAGAAGAGGAAGCTAGAGCAAGGAAGCACAAAACATGGGTACATAGAAAAGGGAAGGAAGGAATGTTGAATAAAAGGAAGTGTGAGAGGAATGAGGGATGAGTAGGTGGATGAACGTGGATGTAGATGCATGGATAGGTGAAAGAATGATGAGTGAATGGATAGCTGGATAGACAGGTGAAAGGATGGTCCAGTAGATGGATGGATAGGTGAAAGAATGATGAGTGAATGGATAGCTGGATAGACAGGTGAAAGGATGGTCCAGTAGATGGATGGATGGGTGAATGAATGGATAGGTGGATAGACAGGTGAAAGGATGGTCCAGTAGATGGATGGATGGGTGAATGAATGGATAGGTGGATAGACAGGTGAAAGGATGGTCCAGTAGATGGATGGATAGGTGAAAGAATGATGAGTGAATGGATAGCTGGATAGACAGGTGAAAGGATGGTCCAGTAGATGGATGGATAAGGTGAAAGAATGATGAGTGAATGGATAGCTGGATAGACAGGTGAAAGGATGGTCCAGTAGATGCATGGATAGGTGAAAGATTGATGAGTGAATGGATAGCTGGATAGGCAGGTGAAAGGATGGTCCAGTAGATGGATGGATAGGTGAAAGAATGATGAGTGAATGGATAGCTGGATAGGCAGGTGAAAGGATGGTCCAGTAGATGGATGGATGGGTGAATGAATGGATAGGTGGATGGCCATGTGAAAGGATGGTAAAGGGATGGATGAGTGGGGTCAAAGGATGAGGAAATGGGTGGCAGAGCTGAAGAATGAGTGAATGGATGGATGTCAGAAGGCTCAAAGGCTGAGTGGGCCTGCTGGGATTTGAATCTGTGAACATGAGGGCAAACCCAGGACCCTGCAGTGTGCGCATTAGTCCACTAAGCCACCAGATCCCGTTATGTTCTACTATGTTATGTTAGCAAAGCTTATTTAAACAATTTAAAATATAAACCATGAAAACAAATTGTCTTTTAAGAGTCTCCAGTGCATCTACTATATGTCCTCAGACTTATTCATTGCTGGCCTTTGCGGGATAAAGTTATGACAAATTTAAAATGAAATAGGAATGTGCATTCCTATCATATTACATTGAGTTGTAATGTATTTTGTTACATTTATTTAACTACATGTGAACCTATACAGTGCCTTTCATCCTGGTGGGTGTAAGACAGCATATTGGATCTTTAAAACTCAACTATAAAGAAGTTTTGTGGATTTGAGGCCAGACGGTGGTCCCTTGCTTGCTCTGCGACTAGATTCAACCTAGCCTGGCTGATGAAGGGTGATACCCCAAAACCGGTCCCAGGATGCTTGTTTCCACCCCAGGGAGGACCTGGCCTGGCAGTTTGGGGAGGACTGTTCCCATGAGGAGCACGGTCAAGACTGATTTGCATATGGCTGGGTCCAAATTGGGGTGGGACAGTGAGTAATAGAACGATGGATTAAACCCAGATCTCTTGACTGGGGCTGAGTGGTTGAAAGTTTCAGTGCTCCGTCCATCATCTTCTTGTGTTTGCTATGTTTGCCCTAAGTGTGCCGTTTATGCCTAGACATGGGTCCTTTGCTTACTGTGCCACTGTATTCAAGCTAGCCTGGCTAATGAGGGATGATTTCCCAAAACCGGTCTCAGGATGCTTGTTCCGGTCCAGGGAGGACCTGGCTAAGCAGTATGGACAGGACTGTTCCATGAGCAGGGTCAAGACTGATTTGCATATAGCTGGATCTAAACTGGGATGGCAAAGTGAGCAAAAGAACGATGGATTAAACCTAGATCTCTTGACTGGGGGTGAGTGGTTGAAAAGTTTCAGCACTCTGTTCATCATCTAGTTATGTTTGGTAGCTTCTAATAAGGTGCAGTGTGCTCCTCTCCACAGTCTCAGGGGTACAAGACCTGTTAGAGTCTTTCATCTGTCCTTTTAGGAGCGGTATGTGGGTCCCATGTGTCTGTCCCGCGGTGGGAGGTTCAAGGGAGATAGGCGGGACCTTATCTGCATGGCACCCAGCAGTCCCACTGGATACAAGCAGCTGCTGGTCAAGAAGCAAATCCTCCAGAAGGCCACGGCAAAAACAGGTGCTTCAGGAGTTGGCCCTCTTCTGGCCTACAATGTTGGTCAATGCAGGCAGGCCCAGATGCTTCACCAGGCTAAGTCCTGTACTCCGGTGAGGCTCTTGGGATCAGTTGCCCTGGTACCTCCATCCTTGGAGGCATCTGACAGTCCTCTTCTTCTGGTGTGGGGCTCCAGTCATGGCAAGACACTTACAGACATCGTCCAGGGATGTGACGGCAGTCACCAATCAGGAGCTCAGGTCCGTGTCGCCTTGACTGTCTAGTGCTCTTTAAAGCATCGTGCCATGAGGGGGCAGCTTTGAATTTTATGAGCAGGACGATCTGGGCAGAGCAGGGTCTTCTACACATTATGGGGCACCCGGTTTTACACAGGTTGGATAGTCTTCACGTCTTGTGACTGGTCACATGTCCACGTTCTTGGGCAAATACATAGTGGGTGCTTATCCTAGCTTCAGTCAGGCCTACCAATGAGGCACATGGCTCTGGTAACTTGGCGATGACAGGAATATAGCAAGGAGACCAGCAGACACACTACGGCAGTGCAGTGGCTTCTTCGACGAAGGTGCACAGAAATATCATCGCTACTGAGCTTGCCAGTCGTGTTAAATGGTGAGTCTCGGTTGGGCGACTTCTGTGCCAGAGTCAATTACTGCAGTCCCTTCCACAGTTAGCTCCTACCTTTGAGCTGCTGCTTACGTCCCTCTTGCCCAGGCAGGAGTCTTTGGTTTCCAGGGCAAGTTAAGAAATTCTTCCATTGATTCAGACTCCCGGTGATGTTCTCTCACCTTTAGGAATGTTGACTGTCAGATGGACACCAATCCTCAGTTGCACAGTAGTCCTCTGAGTACTCTGTGGAGTAACCCCTGCTGGTTGAAGAGATCATGGAACTGGAATAACAAGAAGGTCAGCATCTCCTACTTGTATATGTTTTTCGCAAACAGAGGATGTAGATTCCAGTGCTGCCTTGATTGATTGGTTTCGTTCGCATTCTCTTTCATGTGTCCCGGCCAGGCCATCTTCCTATTCACAGCAGGGGGGTCTCCCGGTGGAGCACCCACCACTGAGGCACAAAAGAGGGGTCAGCAGGCTGCACCCTGGCTGCTTCCAACCACTTCTGACAGAGATCAGGAAGGGAGAAAGGTCTGCTCCCCTTCAAAGGAACCCTTCATCCCTAACAACAGATACTGCACTCCTCACCCTGCAACCCATTCCATCCCCATAATGGCTTTTACAGAAAGACTAATTAACCATCTTCCTATCAGAAAGGACCTAAGCAACGTCTAAGGGAAAACCTGAATAAATAAATGCGTGAGTGGCAGATTGATGGCGCGCGCAGCTGCTCCAGCGTATGAACAGCAGTCCGTTTGTCACTATGAAGTCGCGCTTATGCAACCTTCAGGTCTGGGACAAGTCCATCATAATCAAGAGGAGGCCTTGGGCTCCACTCACACACTATATCAGTGTGTGTCTTGAGCAAAATCCCCTAACCAGTATCACAGATTCTCCAAGTTTGGACTCACAGCGCATGGGTCACTACTGTACATTATGCAGGGGGACGATCACGCCCCAACAATAACCCATGACATCAAATTGACACTGAAGAGGCTCCAATTTATCCAGTAAATGTCCTCAGACTCATTCAAAACTGGCCCTTGTGGGATGATCTTATGATGACTTTTAAGATGAAGCAGCAACACGCACTGAGTAGGTGTGTATTTTGTTAAATTTCCTTATCTCTATGCCCACTTACACAGTGCCTTCAAACCTGGTGGGCATAAGCCAACATGAAGGCTTTGTAAAACCCATTTATAAAAAGTCTTAACAAATGTGAGTGCAAAGACACTTGCATTCATCTCCCTCCCTTTACCCTGAGCGATGGTGACCCTGGCACTGCGGAAAGTGATGCCCTATGTTCTTGAGTATGTCTCCCCGTGTCCTCTCCAGCAGCACCAATGCCAGGGGCAGGCGGCTCAGCCAGACATGGTGCAATGAGGAATAACTGAGGGAATCTCCTGTCAGATGGATGTTCTTAAAACTAAATTGGTGCTTGCGTGGGAGGCAGGAGCTGCAGTACTTCCAAGCACTGCCTGCTGATAGATGACTGACAAGTAAAGCACTCTACGGAAGCCGATTGAGGATACAGGCTAACAGCAGTGGCGTAACATTTGCCCCAACGGAGCAAACAAGTGCCCGAGCTCCAGGGGGCCCACTCCATCACTGTGCATGGGGGTTGGCGGTTCCCTGTCCTGAGAGCTCCTGACTGGGTTTGGGGGAGGGTGAGATCTCTGTGTACTTTGCAGGGGGGTCCCCTCAAGTTTCGTTACTCCACTTGTTAGCAGGCTCAGAAGTTTTGCAAGGTTGTGCACCCGCTCTCATCTGCAGTACGACAAGCAAGAGGTAAGAAATAAAAGTGGCCCATTTTCTGGTTCTGTGCTTCCATTTACATGTACTCATTGTTCAACCTTTGCACGTTTTTCTGTCAGTAGTAGCATCTTACTCCTGTCCTAGTTGTGAATTATGCATGGATTGCAGCAGTCAATAACAAAACATTTTGTTGTGAAAAGTTGTATTTTACTCCCATGTAGGAGAGTAGGGTCTGCTATCCTATGGTCACCCCAAATTTTTGCTTTTTGCTTCACTGGTTTTTGACATATTGAGGCTGTGGGCCTGCCAATCAGACCTCCAGCCTGCTGTTCTCTCTACTAAATTAAAACTATGCACCCTAGGTGCATAACCAATTGGAAGTGGATCACCCTGTCAGCCCCTGTACCAGTGTACACTAGGTACCCAGGGCATTGGTGTACCCAAGGCCTGCCAGGGGCTGCAGCATGTATTATGCCACCCCAGGCTTGGCCTAACAATTTGACACAACTGGCTGATCACTCAGCTGGGGTAAGTTGGTGTAATCACCTCTTACTTAGGTGTAGTATACCTATACCTAACCTTAAATGGGACACCTGGTAACCTATAAGTCACTCCTATGGCAGGCCTTAACAATCCTGAAGGCAGAGTGCTTGGTTCCATGTGAGATGGTGCTCTGGCATGAGCTGAGCCTGTCTGCAGTGGTCGGAACAACTTCCTTCTACTGTTTCCAGATATCGTCATACCATATACTCTTAAGTGCATTATGAACCTCGCGGTTAAATGCTAACTTTGGTTTGGCTTTATCAAAACATGTCGAGTAAGGTGTCATACGAATTGGAATACTAACCCCTCGCCAATTCTGGCGACGGGGTTAGCATTCCACCCTTCTAGAGGGACACGACATGTACAGTACCTGAAACCCGGGTAAAATCAGACATAGCCTCAGTTCCACAAAATGGATGCTGCCACCACAGACACAAGTCTGCCCTCCTGCTGCTGGGAGTCCTTCCAGCTTGGGAGGTGTGGACAAAGGGTTTCCTGCCAGGGGAGGTGCGTGCACCACCCCAGACAGGATTTTGTGTATTGGTCAGGTAGGGCTTGAAAGAAACCAGACATGCCTGTGGCTCACAAGGAGCCTCGTGCATATGCCAGTTCAAACCGGTCCTGGGGCACACCAGTCCCGGGCCTGGGGCGAGCTGGACAAAGGATTGGGGGTGTAACCACCCCCCTTCCTGGTCCCACCCATAGGGAGGGACCTAGCAGGTAGTCCGGCCCCTAGAATCCGCTTAAAGGTAGGAGCTGTGTCCTAAGACTTCAGACATCCTGGAATCAACTTAACACTAAGAAGAAGACGGGAACTTCGACGCTCTGCTGCACAGAGGACTGAAGCCAATCTCCCCTGTGGTCAGGGAGTGACCACCTTGCTAACGCAAGCACCATCCAGCGAATCAACGTCTGCTTTGCCGCCGCCTCCCGCCGGAGCCCGAGCCCAGAGACTGACAAGACCTGGACCTCCAGACCTCTCACCGCCCGATCCACAGTCCCTGAAAAGAGGAGACCCGTGGAGGCACCGAGACACGTGGAGCCAGCCATCTTGGAACGACTACGACAAGCTGACAAGTGCAACAACCGAGGCTCCCTCCAAGTTGTGCTTTGGGATCTGAGAAGCCCAACACCCGAGCAGCATCTGCACCAAAAGTGAGCCCTCCAGCATCTCCACGATCTGCGTGGGGCCCTTCTGCATTTTGCCACTCGACGCGCCTAACCGGTTGCTGGCCCGCTGGCTAGTAGCCATCTTGGCGACGAACTTCAAGAAATACACCGCTGGTCTGGTTGCTCCAGGCTGGCCCTTGCTCCCCTCCAAAGGAGCAGTCCTTCTGACCTTGCTGGTCAGAACCATCAGCTTATTTCATCTCCTACAACAATTGCTTTTGCCAAGGCTTGTTTGCTTCGATCAAGTCGCCGACACCGCCGACAGCGAGAGCCTGCGTGGGACAGCTCGTGAACCGACTCCTGGACGTCGTCGACCTCCAGGGACCACGTGGCTACAGAGACAAGCTACACCTTTCTTCCTGTTTGCATCCGACATCGCCTGGTACCCACCTGGTGCCACGCTGGTCACTGGCTAGTGACTGTGAACACTGTCCCCTCTGCTTACAGGTCTTCAACATCTCCGATCCACTCTTGGATCCACTGCATCTCTCCCGGACCGACCGCCTGCAGCATCTTTGTCTTCAGGCTCCACGGAACAGATAGAAGAAACCCGACGCACTTCGAGGCCTATGCACCCGCTTCCTGTGGGTGAGGTAAAGCTGGCACACCTGTGCCCAAGTGTAGTAATACATCACTAGTGCCTGTGTTCCAAATCTTGAGTTCCTAGTCCATCCGGAAGATCCTCTTTGCAGTAACTTTGTACTTTTTACGCACCCATTGAAACCTATGGGAGCATGCGTGTGACTATTTGCTCTGCACACGCCACCCGTGGACCTCCTGGTCACTAACTGACGTTAGCTCCTTGTAGGCCCAGCGATTCTAGAGGCCCTAGGCCTTTTCCCTTTTCTGTTCGTGGTACTTATACCACTATTTTAGTATATGGTTCGAGTGGCCACCAGGGCCTATCCATATAAAGTGCAACTTCTGTGTATTCTACTGTAATCTTGTTTGACGATTTGTGCTCCTGTGCTCATAAAGAGACTAGGGGTTACTTTGAGAAATAAATACATATATATTTTGAATATATATCTGTGTGGTGTCCTTTCATTGGTATAAAAGGGGGTTGCATTTGGTGAAACAGCTGGCTTAACACGCTTCACGAGTTTAGCCTCAAAGACTGCTTAGCCTACGCTACCACTAGGGCAGCTAGTCCGAAAAGGTTGACTTACAACCACACCATAAGGGTTGCTTGGCATGGTACAAGGTGATCACTTTAACTAGTGAGCATCATATACCAGGCCAACTTCTCACATTGGTGAGCAGCGGTTGGATTTGAGCTTGCTGTGTTTTACCATTGTAATCTCTTGGTTACCAATTGAAAGATCACATAGGTACCTGTAGGTACATATAAAACAAGATTAGATATACATAAGTTCTACTGAACTTAGTTGTTGTAGAGCAAAGGGAGTAGCACACCCTGACTACAACTACTAGATAGGTTTAGTAGGTAAACCCAAGTGTAGGTAGATTGCAACACATCCACCCACACTTAAGAGCAATGGCCGGGGCAGAGGGGTCCACTGTACCCATCTCTGTTGAGAGTGACCCCCAGAGGGCACCATCCAGCTTTGCTACCCTTAATCAGAATGAGCTCAGGCATTTGGCAACTCTTAGAGGCCTTAAACAGCCCAAGAACCCTACCTCTGCTGAGCTCAGAGAACTCTTACAGAATGATGAGAATCAGAGAGAACTCAGGAAAGCTTCCCAGTTAGCCCCCTTAGGGTCAGGAACAGGAGGCCCCCCTTCTGAAGATGCTACAGAGGTACCCAGTTCCAATAGCCATCCCTTAGATGAGAATCATACTACAGGGGAGGAAAGTGGTGAGGATACAGAAAGTAGTGATGATGAAGGGAGAAATAGCCCAGTGCCAAGTGTTATACTTGGCCCAGCTAAACTAAGGCTATTGGGGATTGACAGTGGGTTTACCCCATTGGATCTCCCCAGTGGACTTAACCCAGGGCTTGGGAGGCAAAGGAATCGCTCAGGTGACTCCAATGCTTCCCATGGCTCTAGAGGCTCTCAAGGTCACTCCAGGAAAAGGATGACCACCCCTCAGAGGAGGGAACATGAGGCCAGAATGCAGGAAGCCCAGCTGAGGATCAGGAAGCAGGAGCTAGAGGTAGCCCTGATGGAAGAAAAACTGAACAAGGCTAGGCAACCTAGAGAGGGTGGGTCTATACCCACTGGTGGCAGCATTGTCCCTAAGGACAAAGATAGGGTCTTTGATAATAGGAACCTGTCTAAGGTTGTGCCCCCCTACAAAAGTGGGGATGACATCCACAAATGGATAACTGCTCTTGAGAGAGCCTGCAAAGTACAGCAGGTTCCTGAAGACCAGTGGGCAGCAATCCTCTGGCTCTCCTTTGAAGGAAGAGGCAGAGACAGACTCCTCACTGTTAGAGAAGAGGATGTCAGAAACTACAGAGTCCTGAAGAGTGTTCTGGTAGATGGGTTAGGCTTAACCACTGAACAGTACAGGTTAATGTTCAGAGACACCCAAAAGACACAGACTCAGGACTGGTCTGAATATGTTGAATGTGCCACTAAGGCTTTGGAGGGTTGGTTGCTGGGAAGTAAGGTATCTGATTTTACAGGATTGTATAATTTGATGATGAGAGAACAGATTTTAAATAACTGTCAAATCCAGCAACTGCATCAACACTTGGTTGACTCTGATCTGACCTCTCCCCAAGAATTGGGAAAGAAGGCAGACAAATGGGTCAGAACCAGGGTTAAGCAAAAGAACCAGAACCAGGGCCAAGGGGGTGATCAGAAGAAAACAGACCAAAAGGGTGGAGATCAGAAATCTAAAGACCAGAAGTCTTCAACAGGGCCCCAAACTACTGCTAAGGAGGGTGGGTCCCAACAACAGTCCAAAAAGAAGAAAGAAGGTCAAAAGAAACCCTGGTGCAATCATTGCAAAAATACAACTCACTGGACTAGTGATTGCAAAAAGGGTGGAGCCCCCAACACTGTTGCCCCTAAGGCACCTGCTCCCAGTACTACTGTTAGCAGTGTTGGTCCCCAGACAAAGGGTGTAGTGGGAATCACTATGGGAACTGAAGGAGATTCTGACTTAGACAGAACCCTGACACAGGCAGTCTTGATCTGTGATGGGGACATTGATTTGTCCCTGACTGTGAGCCCCAGTAACCTGGGCAAGTACAGACAGACTCCTTTAATTAATGACAAAGTGGCTCAAGCCTACAGGGACACATGTGCCAGTGTCACTATGGTGACACCAGGCTTTGTGGACCCTGGACAGTACATACCAGGTGAGAACTACCTGGTGACCAATGCCAGCAATGCCACTACTTCACATAGTGTGGCAGTTGTTAACTTCTCATGGGGAGGGGTAACTGGCCTCAAAAGGGTTGTGGTTAGTGCAGACCTCCCAGTAGAATGTTTGTTGGGCAATGACCTAGAGAGTTCTCTATGGTCAGAAGTGGAGTACAGGACTCATGCAGAGATGTTAGGTATATTATCACATGTCCTTGCTGTGACCAGGTCACAGGCCAAAAAGTGCCTCACTGAACCTCAGGTCTTGGATCCTGGAACAATGGACCATGCACCTACCAAGAAGAAGAACAGGAGGGTCAAGGCTGTGCCTTCCCCCCTGCCTCAGAGTGATGATCAGCCTTCCCAGGAAGCTGATCTAGAGGACCCTGAAGGAACTGTCCCTGAAGAGCTTGAACCTGATCAGGTTGAGTTTCTGGGGACAGGGGGACCTTCAAGGGCTGACTTGAGACAGGCTCAGTTATCCTGTCCCTCTCTTGAACCCCTCAGACAGCTGGCTGCTGCTGAGGCTGCTGGGAATGCTCAAGGTACCCATAAAGTGTATTGGGATGAAGGGCTCCTTTATTCAGAGGCTAGAGACCCCAAGCCTGGTGCTACCAGGAGGTTGGTTATACCTCTGCAATTTAGGGGCTTCCTTCTTACCTTGGCCCATGATATTCCTTTAGCAGGACACTTAGGCCAGAACAAGACTTGGGACAGGCTTGTCCCTCACTTTCACTGGCCTCATATGAATGAAGATACAAAGGAGTTTTGTCGCTCCTGTGTGACCTGCCAAGCCAGTGGCAAATCAGGTGGCACAACAAAGGCCCCCCTAATACCACTACCTGTGGTGGGGGTCCCCTTTGAAAGAGTGGGAATAGACATAGTGGGTCCCATGGATCCTCCCACTGCATCTGGGCACAGATTCTCCTCTTCTCAGCACAGAGACTGCGCTCCTTGAGGTCTCAGAAACCATTAAAGGTGTCCTGGACTCTGGGGGCAAAGCCATGCTGGTGATGTTGGACTTGTCGGCGGCGTTCGACACCGTCCCCCATGATGGCCTTCTCGCAAGACTCTTTGAGATAGGTCTGCGGGGGATGGTGCTCGGCTGGTTTTCCTCCTTTCTTGCCGGCCGCCGGCAAACGGTCTGGGCCTCGCCAGATTCCGCCGTGATGCCGCCTCTGGGAGTCGGGGTCCCACAGGGCTCTATCTTGAGCCCGACCCTATTTAACATCTTCATGACCCCGTTGGCGGCACTGGCGGAGTCGTATGGGGCCCAGATCGTATCCTACGCGGACGACACCCAGCTCCTCTTCTCGTGTAAGAGAGGAGGAGACTTTGATGGGGAGAGTATCAGGGATTGCCTTGGGGCTGTTTTTCAATGGTTCCAACTGAACAGCCTCAAGTGCAACTCCGATAAGTCTGAGGTACTCTTCTTTGGGTGTGACACTGAGCCAGACTGGCAGGCCTGGTGGCCGATTGATATGTTTCCTCCGTCCTGCTCCTCCCAAGTCGCTAAGAATTTGGGGGTTAAGATGGATAAGGGGCTAACATTTAAATCCCATATCCTCGGGGTGTCGGGCACCTGCTTCGGCATCCTCAGGATGCTGCGGAGGTTCCTTCCCCTGCTATCTGAGGAGCTTAGGAAACTGACAGTGCAGGCTCTGATCGGGTCCAGGTTGGATTATGCTAACATTCTTTACCTGGGCCTGCCAGAGTATTTGCTGCAGCGGCTCCAAGTGGTGCAGAACGCTGCTGCGAGAGCAATCTTTGGATTAAATAGACGGGCCAGTGCATCTGGCTTGTTGAGAACCTTGCATTGGCTCCCTATCCGGAAGCGGATCGCCTTCAAGGCTCTGACTCTGGCCTACAAAGCTCTCCACGCGGTGGGAGCTAAGTATCTTCAAAAGAGACTGGTCTTCTATCAGCCGACCCGGTCTTTGAGGTCGGAAGCTTTGTTTTTGGCGGTTGTTCTGCGCGTGAAGAGAGCTCGCCTGGGTGGCCGCTCTTTTGGACTACTGGCGCCACAGTTGTGGAACTCTCTGCCGCTCACTCTGCGGGGAGCTACCAGCCTATTAGCTTTTAGAAAAAGCCTTAAAACCTGGCTGTTTACCCAGTAGTTTGTTTTTTCTTGCATGTATTTGTCTGGCATTCTGTTTTTTCTTTTAATGGTGTTATGTTATTGTGTTGCAGCCTTCCTTTTCCAAAAAAAAAGCGCCGGGACACTCTTTTTGAGTAGCCGTGCGCTATACAAAAGAATAAATAACATAACATAACATAACATAACATAACATTTATACTGGTGGTAGTGGATCATGCCACCAGGTATCCAGAGGCAATTCCCCTTAGGACCACTACAGCTCCTGTTGTGGCCAGGGCCCTGCTGGGAGTATTCTCCAGAGTGGGGTTTCCTAAGGAGGTAGTATCTGACAGAGGTACCAACTTTATGTCAGGATACTTGACAGCTATGTGGAAGGAATGTGGTGTCAACTACAAGTTCACCACCCCTTATCACCCACAATGCAATGGGCTTGTTGAGAGATTCAACAAGACCCTAAAGGGTATGATCAAAGGATTACCTGAAAAGCTCAGGTGAAGATGGGACATCCTTCTACCCTGCCTTCTGTTTGCTTACAGAGAGGTCCCACAAAAAGGAGTTGGCTACAGCCCCTTTGAATTGTTGTTTGGGCACCCTGTGAGAGGCCCACTGTGTTTGGTGAAGGAAGGATGGGAGTTACCTCTCAAAAATCCTAAGCTAGACATAGTGGACTATGTACTTGGTCTCCGCTCCAGGATGGCTGAGTATATGGAGAAGGCATCCAAAAACCTTGAGGCAAGCCAGGCCTTACAGAAAGCTTGGCATGACCAAAAGGCTGTCTTGGTTGAGTTTCAGCCAGGACAGAAGGTATGGGTGTTGGAGCCAGTGGCCCCAGCAGCACTCCAAGACAAATGGTCTGGACCCCATACAATCCTGGAAAAGAAGGGAGAGGTCACCTACTTGGTCGACCTAGGAACTCCCAGGAGTCCCAACAGGGTACTCCATGTTAACAGGCTTAAAGCATATGTTGACAGGGCAGACATGGGCTTGCTCATGGCTACAGATGAGGGACAGGAGGAAGAGAGTGACCCTCTCCCAGACCTGTTGTCTCAGAACCCTGAAGATGGCTCAGTTGAAGGAGTGACCCTTGGAGGCAACCTCACTGCCCATCAGCAGACTGAATGTAGACAGGTTCTACAATCATTTTCACATATGTTTTCCTTGATACCTAGTCAAACTGACTGGTGTACCCATGTGGTGGACACTGGTGACAGTCTGCCTGTAAAGAACAAGCTTTACAGACAACCTGACCACGTCAGGGACTGTATAAAGGCTGAGGTACATAAAATGCTGGAATTAGGTGTCATTGAACCCTCAGAGAGCCCCTGGGCTAGCCCAGTGGTTCTGGTCCCCAAACCTCACACCAAAGATGGCAAGAGAGAGATGAGGTTCTGTGTGGACTACAGGGGTCTCAATGCTGTCACCAGGACAGATGCACTCCCTATTCCAAGGGCAGATGAGCTCATAGACAAACTAGCTTCTGCAAAGTTTTTGAGCACATTTGACTTGACAGCTGGCTATTGGCAAATCAGATTAGCTGAGGAGTCTAAGGCCAAAACAGCATTCTCAACCCCAGGTGGGCACTACCAGTTTGTGGTGATGCCCTTTGGTCTGAAGAATGCACCTGCCACCTTCCAAAGGCTGGTGAACCAAGTCCTTACTGGGTTGGATGACTTTTGCGCAGCATATCTGGATGACATTGCTGTCTTTAGCTCCACCTGGGAGGATCACCTGATCCACCTGAAGAAGGCTCTTGAGGCTCTGCAAAGGGCAGGTCTCACTATCAAGGCTACTAAGTGCCAGATAGGGCAGAGTAAGGTTGTGTATTTGGGCCACCTTGTAGGTGGAGGCCAAGTTCAACCACTGGAGAGTAAGATACAATCCATCAAGGACTGGTCCCCTCCAACCACCCAGACTCAAGTTCGAGCTTTCTTGGGCTTGACTGGGTACTACAGGAAGTTTGTTAAGAACTATGGGTCCATTGTGACTCCTCTTAATGATCTGACATCCAAGAAGATGCCCAAAAAGGTTCAGTGGACAGTAAGCTGTCAAAAGGCATTTGATGACCTGAGGGAGGCCATGTGCTCTGCACCTATCCTGAAAAGTCCTGACTACTCCAAAGAGTTTATTGTCCAAACAGATGCTTCTGAGTTGGGTGTGGGAGCTGTGCTGTCACAACTTAATGTAGATGGTCAAGACCAACCCATTGCTTTTATTAGCAGAAGGTTGACCCCCAGAGAGAAGAATTGGTCAGCTATTGAGAGGGAGGCCTTTGCTGTGGTGTGGGCCCTGAAGAAGCTGAGGCCATACTTGTTTGGCACTCACTTCAAGATTCAGACCGACCATAAGCCCCTCTTGTGGCTAAATCAGATGAAGGGTGAAAACCCCAAACTGCTTAGGTGGTCCATTTCCCTACAGGGGATGGACTTTACAGTGGAGCACCGGCCAGGTACTGACCATGGGAATGCAGATGGTCTCTCCAGGTACTTCCACTTAGGACATGAAGACGAGACTGGTCAAGGCTAGTTTAATGTCCCAGCGTTTGGGGGGGGTTGTGTAGGAGAGTAGGGTCTGCTATCCTATGGTCACCCCAAATTTTTGCTTTTTGCTTCACTGGTTTTTGACATATTGAGGCTGTGGGCCTGCCAATCAGACCCCCAGCCTGCTGTTCTCTCTACTAAATTAAAACTATGCACCCTAGGTGCATAACCAATTGGAAGTGGATCACCCTGTCAGCCCCTGTACCAGTGTACACTAGGTACCCAGGGCATTGGTGTACCCAAGGCCTGCCAGGGGCTGCAGCATGTATTATGCCACCCCAGGCTTGGCCTAACAATTTGACACAACTGGCTGATCACTCAGCTGGGGTAAGTTGGTGTAATCACCTCTTACTTAGGTGTAGTATACCTATACCTAACCTTAAATGGGACACCTGGTAACCTATAAGTCACTCCTATGGCAGGCCTTAACAATCCTGAAGGCAGAGTGCTTGGTTCCATGTGAGATGGTGCTCTGGCATGAGCTGAGCCTGTCTGCAGTGGTCGGAACAACTTCCTTCTACTGTTTCCAGATATCGTCATACCATATACTCTTAAGTGCATTATGAACCTCGCGGTTAAATGCTAACTTTGGTTTGGCTTTATCAAAACATGTCGAGTAAGGTGTCATACGAATTGGAATACTAACCCCTCGCCAATTCTGGCGACGGGGTTAGCATTCCACCCTTCTAGAGGGACACGACATGTACAGTACCTGAAACCCGGGTAAAATCAGACATAGCCTCAGCTCCACAAAATGGATGCTGCCACCACAGACACAAGTCTGCCCTCCTGCTGCTGGGAGTCCTTCCAGCTTGGGAGGTGTGGACAAAGGGTTTCCTGCCAGGGGAGGTGCGTGCACCACCCCAGACAGGATTTTGTGTATTGGTCAGGTAGGGCTTGAAAGAAACCAGACATGCCTGTGGCTCACAAGGAGCCTCGGTGCATATGCCAGTTCAAACCGGTCCTGGGGCACACCAGTCCCGGGCCTGGGGCGAGCTGGACAAAGGATTGGGGGTGTAACCACCCCCCTTCCTGGTCCCACCCATAGGGAGGGACCTAGCAGGTAGTCCGGCCCCTAGAATCCGCTTAAAGGTAGGAGCTGTGTCCTAAGACTTCAGACATCCTGGAATCAACTTAACACTAAGAAGAAGACGGGAACTTCGACGCTCTGCTGCACAGAGGACTGAAGCCAATCTCCCCTGTGGTCAGGGAGTGACCACCTTGCTAACGCAAGCACCATCCAGCGAATCAACGTCTGCTTTGCCGCCGCCTCCCGCCGGAGCCCGAGCCCAGAGACTGACAAGACCTGGACCTCCAGACCTCTCACCGCCCGATCCACAGTCCCTGAAAAGAGGAGACCCGTGGAGGCACCGAGACACGTGGAGCCAGCCATCTTGGAACGACTACGACAAGCTGACAAGTGCAACAACCGAGGCTCCCTCCAAGTTGTGCTTTGGGATCTGAGAAGCCCAACACCCGAGCAGCATCTGCACAAAAGGTGAGCCCTCCAGCATCTCCACGATCTGCGTGGGGCCCTTCTGCATTTTGCCACTCGACGCGCCTAACCGGTTGCTGGCCCGCTGGCTAGTAGCCATCTTGGCGACGAACTTCAAGAAATACACCGCTGGTCTGGTTGCTCCAGACTGGCCCTTGCTCCCCTCCAAAGGAGCAGTCCTTCTGACCTTGCTGGTCAGAACCATCAGCTTATTTCATCTCCTACAACAATTGCTTTTGCCAAGGCTTGTTTGCTTCGATCAAGTCGCCGACACCGCCGACAGCGAGAGCCTGCGTGGGACAGCTCGTGAACCGACTCCTGGACGTCGTCGACCTCCAGGGACCACGTGGCTACAGAGACAAGCTACACCTTTCTTCCTGTTTGCACCCGACATCGCCTGGTACCCACCTGGTGCCACGCTGGTCACTGGCTAGTGACTGTGAACACTGTCCCCTCTGCTTACAGGTCTTCAACATCTCCGATCCACTCTTGGATCCACTGCATCTCTCCCGGACCGACCGCCTGCAGCATCTTTGTCTTCAGGCTCCACGGAACAGATAGAAGAAACCCGACGCACTTCGAGGCCTATGCACCCGCTTCCTGTGGGTGAGGTAAAGCTGGCACACCTGTGCCCAAGTGTAGTAATACATCTCTAGTGCCTGTGTTCCAAATCTTGAGTTCCTAGTCCATCCGGAAGATCCTCTTTGCAGTAAGTTTGTACTTTTTACGCACCCATTGAAACCTATGGGAGCACGCGTGTGACTATTTGCTCTGCACACGCCACCCGTGGACCTCCTGGTCACTAACTGACGTTAGCTCCTTGTAGGCCCAGCGATTCTAGAGGCCCTAGGCCTTTTCCCTTTTCTGTTCGTGGTACTTATACCACTATTTTAGTATATGGTTCGAGTGGCCACCAGAGCCTATCCATATAAAGTGCAACTTCTGTGTATTCTACTGTAATCTTGTTTGACGATTTGTGCTCCTGTGCTCATAAAGAGACTAGGGGTTACTTTGAGAAATAAATACATATATATTTTGAATATATATCTGTGTGGTGTCCTTTCATTGGTATAAAAGGGGGTTGCATTTGGTGAAACAGCTGGCTTAACACGCTTCACGAATTTAGCCTCAAAGACTGCTTAGCCTACGCTACCACTAGGGCAGCTAGTCCGAAAAGGTTGACTTACAACCACACCATAAGGGTTGCTTGGCATGGTACAAGGTGATCACTTTAACTAGTGAGCATCATATACCAGGCCAACTTCTCACATCCCAGCTTAGGAATAAGACAAGCTTCCTCCTCATGGATGCGATTCACAAAACTATGCCCAGTGTAAGTCACAACCACGCCTGGAGTAACAAGCATTTTCAATGCAATAAAACTCGCATTTACCTATGGCATTGGAAACAGGAGAGTGGGCGTGCGAGAAGGCACGGACGGGAGTGAGGTCGGGGGGCAGGGTGGGTTCCAGAAGTCACGGACTGCGGGAGGGGGGGCCATGAGAAGAAAATAGTGTTTGAAGTAAAGGGGCCAGTAGCCATGGAAGAATACTAATGACGACATGGCCGTCATGAGGAGGGACTAACAGGGATAAAACCAATAGGAAGGCAGCATTTAGGAGCTAAAACAATGAAAAAGATGGGCAGAGAGTGGGCGGAGCTTTCACGAAGCTTCCACGCCATACTGAATACTTCATGCCTCGCAAAGCGAGCAGCGCATGCGTGCTGCTGCTATTAGCTCGCCCTAAAAACAGCTGCTCACTGGGAAAAGGTTTCTATATCAGGACCAGAGGGCAGAGACATGCATTCCTTGACATCATTTTTTGCTTCCTTTTTTAAAGGTGTCTGCATTTGTTTTTTAAATGTATTCTCATATGATTACTATACTATCTTTGGAGCTTATTTCATGCTGTTTTGGAAGTTTAATTTTAAAAAGAATTCCAGGAGAGGCCTCGGAAATCTACAAAAGTTGAAGTTTTCCAGTGGTCACATGCATAACATTTGCATATGTTGCTGTTTCACCCACTAGAAACGACTTCATAGGGAAATGTGTGCACTGACAGACCTGAATGTTATGATCTGTTGAAGCCAGGCTCTTCAGGTCATTACACACGGAGTGGGCTTTAGTTCCGCCCCTTCAAATCTTGGCTTGAATGAATGGCCGATTCCATTAGAGGAACAACCCCTTGTCCTCTCTAGGAACAACGTTCAGCTACCCAACAGCTCCCATGCTCACGCCAGCAAAGACACAAAAAACAAGAAACAAATTCTGCACGCCCAGCAGCTTTGATAAATCTAATAGATCACGTTATAAATGAAAATGCAAACTAGACTTATTGTCTTCGCCAATGCCTCTTTATTTATGTTTCTTTTGAGTGGAAACCATTTCCTTGTTGATAAACCTACTCTTACTGACTCACTTACTATGGGAGTATTTCATTACTGTAAATACACTTATTCCTTGACTAGATAGAGGCTGATTGCAAGCGTCTTCACTTGTAGGGGCTTGCTAAAGCAGCCACAAACCTACAGGGCTTGTTTATGGGATTTTTGTGTAGGGTAGTGCAGCAGGGCACATTGCTGCGTTTTCCTACGCCAAAGAGAAAGGCCAGGGATGCGCTATATTTAATCTATACGTTGCATTCCTGTCTTTTCCCCTGTGCCGGCGCTGTTTCAGCAGCCTAGCGCCAGCGTAGGCCACGGTGCACCATGGTGCAAGGGCGCCTCCATTGCATGCAGGATTGTTTTTGTGCAGGAAGGGGCACCTGTCTGCACAAAAAAACACTGGAATGCATATTCCTCTTTGTATGTGTGCTGCAGAATGCAGCATACATAGAAAGAGGGGAAAAAAACATATATCTCGTTGCACCTCACCTCGGGAGGCGTACGGATTTGGTGCTTTCCCAGGTTTACATCACTTTGTAAATCTGGCGCAGCGTCAAACTTAATGGGTGTTGTACGGGAAACCCCACCGCAACGCCCATGGAACACCTCCCAGGCACAGAGTAAGGCAACGCAGCAATTAATGCTGAACCGCGTTACTTATGATTTATGAGGTCATTCAAAGTCACGCAGGGTGGCTTTTGCGTGGCTTCATATATCAGAACGAGAGCCCTGCGTCACGCATGTACCAGTTTACATGGGTCAAAAGTGACGCAGTGCTCTCATAAATAAGCTGCTATGTGTGGTGGGTATTCACTAACTTTACAGAGTATGGAAGGTCGCATCTCACAGCAGTGAATAACCCAAAGCGACCAGGTATACCTGGAAAACCCGAGCAATGGAAGAATAATTAACTTGGTACTGTTGATTTAATGTATTTAATCAGTGATGTTGTAACGTTGATAGCAGGTATCATACACACTTCAAAAAATAGAAGAGGCAAAGTACTTACAGCAAAAATGTGACATTTATTTTTATCAATATATCATTAGAGAGCTGTAAATGAAACAGGGTATAAAAATCAGGATAGCACACAATTATGTATCCCAAACACAGCAAAATAAAAATCACATTGTTCTATGTGGAAGAAATTCCAAAAGTGGGATTGTGCATATTTTTTTTATGCGAGTTTAAACACACCTAGATCCCAATGACTAGGCTTCCAACAGTTTGTATAATTTCCGGGTTTCCTTATTCTTACTAAACCGGGCCAACATTTGAATTATGCCGGAGTAATTTTGTGTTATTCTTTTGATGTGAAATGACAGAAAATTTTCCGGTTACCCCCGTCTGCGCAATTATGAATATTTTGGCACAAAAATCCTACCGCTGGAGCACAGAGCAACAAGTTTACCGCCGCCAAGTGACTGCCAGCTGCTGCTGTTCATGTTCTGTTGCATTTAGCTCTATTTTCAATGCATCTTCGGCCGAGGGTGCATTTTGCAATAAGAAAATAGCACCAAGTGCTAGGTTAGGATCCTCGCGGAATTCCATGTAATCTCACGTAATTGTGCTGTCATTTCACATAATTTCCTGTCATGCGAGTTCTGCCCGCCCCTAATTCTTACACCATCAACGTAACTTTGTGTCGCAGGAGACTTTTTTGGAGCAAAAATGATTTAGAGGAACTCTAAATCCAGACATGTGGCATGGCTGCATGCACGGTGCGAGCAACAGATACTACAGAATTTACAGAACATGGATCACCATTCCTTAGAGCTTATATCTTGCTAATCTTTTGTAAAGATATAGTTTGTGACCACTACATGTGTGATTTTCATGCAGACACCCATCAATGACTACTAAGCATAAACAATTTCAGCATATCTACAAAGGTATATTTACACATGAGAACATCTACACATGGAAATTGCACATGGAAAGTAACTTTTATACTTTGTAGTGAATGTACCACTTTTGATTATTGACCATTTTCGAGTGTACATTTATAACAAAGTGTAGCCTTTTAAGTCTCAATCCCCTGAAACCAGGGATTGGAACCAATTCACAAGTCATCTCTGTCACTGTGGTGGACATAATCCTACAGTAAGGTATAGGGAACTTTTTAACACTAGAACAAAATTGAAAAATGAATTTTGAACGAACTAATTAATGAATTTAAATACATTAACTTAAAATAATTGGATAAAGATGTATTTACAAAATTCCCACTTAGAGTAAAACATTTATATGTATGTATATATATATTTATTTATTGTTTTTATATAGTTTTGTAACATTTAATTATATTCGTATATATTTTAAGATGGTTGAAATAAATTAATTTATGTTGACATTATTTCCTATCGGGTTATATGTAAGTGCCTGCCTCCATCATTTTTTATGGAAGAGTTTTGAAGTACCTGTGAGTGGCCATGTGTGGTACTTGACTTACTCCAAGACTGTGCTGGGGTACATTTACGACTGGTGTTTTGGCCATTTAGGCTGTAATAACTTCAGAAGTGTCGTAATGAATAGAAATGGGCTTGCTCGGGCGGAGACTATAATCGAGCGCTATACTCGGGGTCCCTTGATGCGCGGTTGACGGGCCCGACGCGGGTCGCGGTACAGGTGTGGCATGCGGCGAATGCGGCGATGGGGTGGAGGGATCGTTTGACTAGGGCTACGCCATTGTATGCGTCCCAGCGTTTGGGTTATCTGTATACTACGAAAGGCTTTGATAAGTGGGATACGATTGGTATCAGCACGGTAGGGGATCTCTGGACGAAAGGGAAATTTAAGACGTTCGACATGCTGAAAACTGAATACCAGTTGAATGATAGGGAATACTATCGGTACGCTCAGGTCCATCATGCCTTGTGTTCCGTGTTTTCGGACGTGGCGGCTATTCCGGAGCATTCCCCGTTGGAGGACAGGATACTGGACGGCTATGTGCCGGATAGCACCATTTCGCTGATTTATAAGAAGCTTATTAATGATCGGATGGGTTTGCTGGCTTCATTGCGGGAGACATGGATTGCCGACGGTTTAGAACTGGACGACGAGGATTGGGTGTCGGCGGTGGCCTCCCCGAAAGAGGTGGCTATCCCAGCCCGGTTGCGGTTCGTCCAGCTTAAAATACTCCATAGAGTGTACGTCACGGGGCCTGCTCTGATGCGTATGGGGTATTCGGTGGATGGTTTGTGTAAGCGAGGCTGTGGACTCCTGGGGAGTTTCCTCCATCTCCTGTGGGAGTGTCCGGAGGTGACTCGGTTTTGGTGCAGAGTGCATGCGGTGTTAGAAGAAGTCAAGCATGTTGCCTTGTTGCCGGAGGCACGAAGATGTTTGCTGAATGTCTGGGAGCCGACTGATTACAATGTGACGCAGACGCAATGGGTGACTCTGGGCTATATGGTAGCGAAGCGTGACATTGCACGATTGTGGGGCTCCCAGAGGCCACCCACGGTCTCCGAGTGGAAAGAACACATGGACTGGTGTATGTTCAGAGAGAAAACGGTGTATGTGGCGAGAGGCAAGCCTGGGAAGTGGATTAAGGTGTGGGGTCCCTGGAACTCCTATCGTGGAGGTATATGCGCCCCGCCTCAGATGCGTGAGATAGATGCCGTTCTATCTCCCTAGCCCGCGCATTCCTATATGCTCCTGCGACATGCGAATTTGGTTTCTTCGGCCTTGCCCCCCCCCCCTCTGTCTACCCGGGTTGGATTACTCCCTCGATACGAGGGGCACATGCTACTTCTATTAATTTCCTCTGCCTTGTGTGTTTGTTGTTTTTCGTTTCCTTAAAATATGAAACCTTTCTTGTTTGTTTATGGACTGCGGCTGCGACCGACTGCGATGATTCACCCTCCAGTGACCCCTTTTTTGTTGCTTCATCGATGTGAATGTTCAGCTGTGCCTTGGGTTATACTGCATTTTAGCGGCCGGCCTGTTGGTTGTAGGCCCATACTTGTATTTCTCTGAAATTGTAATAAAGGTTTTTAAAAAAAAAAAAAAAAAAAAAAAAGAAATGGGCTTGCTTTAAATGTTTCCCACTAGAACTCCTCCTAACCCTTACCTAAACCCCTCATTCAAATTCCCTAAACCTTCATCATTTTATAGTAGAAATTCTCTATTTTCACACAACTCTTCTGGATCCTCCTACATTTACTTCTAAGGGACCGATTACAATGTCATTAGGAAAGGCTCCGGATGGGATTCTGTATTGCAGAATCCGATTCAGAACCCTTGTTTCCCATCGAATTGTACAGATTTCTCAATGAACGTTTACGATGCCCGGAAACCGTTTGAGCAGTCCGAATCAGTTCAGAAAGAGATCTAGACAGCCGGAGTCTTTCAAAGCCATTTTATACAGCTCTATGACACGGTTTTCCGGACGAGCGATTACAATGACCGATTCGGACAGCTGTTCCGATTCGGTTTGCCCGAAATAAAACGGCTGCTGGAATTAGTCTTTGGGAGCCTGTTGCAGGTCCCCCTTCATCCAGAGACGTACAAATGTAGCCCATGGGGGTACACAAGGGACCCCGTTTCCCAACCATGCACAATGTGGCAGGCACCATGGGGTACTCGGCACAGGGTGTGTGGCTGAGGAAAGGAGTCTCTTCTCTTTTTTTTGCACTTGTCATAAAAATAAAAAAATAAGAAGATTTATTAACCAAAACTGCTTATTTATGTTCCTGGATTTAAAAGTGCATAGCTGTTTTTCCAGAAGGGTGCGGTAGAAAGAGTTCTGTGCTTATCACTGAAGTGTGTCACTCTGCACTTCTCCGAGGCGTGTCACTGCCCATCCCATTTTCTGTTGTTTATTTTACATTTGTGTCTACGTATGAGACCTAATTAGATATTAACCTTTCTTTGTTTGCAAAACGTATTTGTGACATTTTCATTTAGCCAAATTAAAGGGGCGACAGCAATAGCAAATCAGATTAAACCAAGAAGTGTAACTTTCTGTAAATCCCACCTGTCGGACATTTCTGGCAAGTGGATCTTTATAATCTGAGAAACTCTCTGCCAGGCCTGCCTTCTTACTTAACTGTGCGTTACATACATTCAACGACTTTGTAGATACCTTGTTCTGTTGCTGTCCCGTAATTCAGTGGCCTGACATACATGTTGCATACCCATTCATAACCTTTAGACCTGGACATCTCGGCAAGTCCCAGCTATAATCTGGTTGGCCCTTTATTCCCCTATTTAATTGTGAGTTATTATTAATTGCACTGGCAGCAGATTTTCTATGTGAACCCCACTATTATATGGTTTATTGTGCATGTGTGAGCTTGTAGCAATGTAGAGAAGAAAGACCCTTCAACTGAGAGGTATCCTGCCCTCTTTTAAGTTTTCGGGTTTGCCTTTTGTGGAACGCACACCCTGTTCTTCCTATAAACAGCCTAAATCCTCATGGCCTCACAACCCGCATCCCACTGACCAGTTCCTGGTCCTCCTCTTCTCCACCTTAGAAATACATATGAAGATGTTTCCTACCAGACGGGTTTGAGTAGTTGGCCATTGGCATGTATTTGCTCTGAGAGCAAGAGTTAAAGGTCATCAAAGCTCTGTTATATGAGTCACAAGTCAGCAAGTCAGTAGTTAAAAAAAAAAGAAGCTGACTGCTTGTTTACCTCCAATGGCTCCTACTACCTTGGGGCTGTTGGAAGGAGGTTTACTCCGACAACATATATTTTTCCATCTGTGTAACCCTGGCAGTGTGCCCACCCCTACATAAAGCAGGCAGACTGAGAGCTTGACGGAGAGCGTACTCCTTTGCCATTGCGATAGCGTTCCCTTTTTGCCAAACTCTAAATCAGCTCCTCCTTGATTTAATTTCTTTCAGTTACCAGAGCTAGCCAGTAATTCTCCTACCCACAGCTTTGCCCTCCCCATTGTACTTTTTTGGCTTTTAGGACAAGCCTGGGCACCGAATGCGCTGTTCTGCGAGGCATGCTGTATTGAGGTATGGCATAGAAGCTCTTTCCATTTTTCCGCCCATCAATTGGCTCCTGTTACTGTCCTTGGGAAATTGTTGCTTTTTATTTGTGAATAGACTTACTAGTCCCTCCTTGGTACCGCCTTGTCTGCATTTGTTACCTCCCATAACGACGGGATGTTTTACTAGTGTTATTACACGGCCTGCTTTATGTAGTTGGTGCATAGTCATTTACAATGCCAATAGTTTAAATGCTTGCAAATGCAAGATTTATTGCATTGAAAATGCTTCTTTTAATGGGAGCCTGTGTTCCGAACGAGAACACAGGCTCCCATTGATTTCGTTCGGAACACAGGCTCCCATTGAAGTCAATGCGAGTCCGACCGAACGATGTTGGGAAGCATCGAATTTCGTCGTCTGAACTCGCAGGACCCGAGTCGTTTGGAAACTCGTTGGAACCGATTCTTTCGGGACAGTTTCCTATCAACATCGCAATCAGGCCCATAGTAGTAAACTTACATGTATGGACATTTGTCCATATAGCAGAGGATGCAGTTTATAAACCGGGCCCTTATTTTTTGCAAGAATTACACATACTTCATATTCAAAAAATGTGCAACGTCACCACAGTAGTTTTTGTTCCATATAATTTATATAATTTCTAGATCACGGCTCCCAAGCAGCAGTTTTATACAGAAGAAGGGATACTCCATTTGAAGACATCTGGGCAGCTTCATTCAAGTGTTTGTGAATTATCCTTTCCAGTGTATGCTTCTCATTATTTTGTATCAGTTGTGATCGTGACCACGGCTCATGTCATGAATTCCCCACTCTGGTGCTTTTCTCTCTTCTGTGCTGTCCACTCCCACCTCTTTTCTTTCTTTTCCTGGTCTTGCAATCACTGACTGGGGTTTCCTTTTCATTGACTTTCTTTTCATGCATAGAACTGAAAGAGCATTTGTCCTCTCATCTGAATAGCTTCATGTTAGCTGGTGTGTGCAGGAATTGCATCTATTCTTTGTTCTTGATTGAATTCATGAAATAAAATGAAAGAAGTTAGAGTTTCTCCCTTACAGATACATTTATTTGAGTGTCTAGTTTGCTGAAATATCATTGTGCATCTTCCGCTCAACGGCAAGCCGATGTTGTGACAGTAGAGAAACCAATTCCCCATTCATGTCATGAAATCTAAAGGATAGACACACCAGTATGAAATCTTCCCACCAATGTGACAGGAGGATTGGATTCTATTAAAGACACAGAGACAAGGATAATGACTAAACATCTTCATAGCTAAACTCCAGCAGCACAAAAGTACATTCATATAGGACATAAAACGTTCAACAGAGATGCTACTATAGAACATATGAACACCAAAGAAGTATCCCAGATCTCAGCCCCTTATGACGTCAATGTCTACCCAGACATAATAGGGGAGTCTATACTTTAATGAGCCCTGAAAAGCCCCAGGTTTCCCCTCCTATGTAGGCCACAGCAGAATCATTGTCCACCAAATAAACATCAGCTGGAATGTTGAATCCGAGCCTGACAATCAGACTTCGAGAAACGAAAGAGTAAAGATTGAGGTTGTACTTGGGAAGGATAATGTTCAACTCTGGGTCTTTCATAGAACCTAACCCTCCTGTCACGTTAGTAGAGGAGCTCTCACATTATATTACAAGACCGGAGGCTCGCGTCGGACAAGTTTGATACCTGTCATGCACTTTGCAACAAACCTGCACCACTGGTTAATAACAATAGTTTGTGGAAGTAAATTCATGGTACTAGCTTGCTGCTTTCATGATATCCTCCGAACTCCAGAAGAGACGAACCCTTTGGTCATGATAGCAGGGGCGGTGCGTCCATTAGGGCGCTTGGGCGTTGCCTCACCAATTAATTTGAGGCACTCGAGTTGACTGGTAACAACTAACAAGCATTGCCGTCGCCGTCACGTCACTCTCAGTCTCTCTCACTCACATGATTTATTTAAATGAAATCCCAGGCCGCCGGAGGCGCTGGCAGTCGGCTCAGAAGGGGGCGGGGCAGCAGGAGTTCAGTACAAAAGCCTGATGATGACTGGTGATGAGTCATCATCATGGCATCAGGTGCTGGTCGGCAGAGCGCACAGCAAGAGTGCACATGTTCTGTTTAGGGCATAAGAATTTTGCGACCAGCCCTGAACATGCACACACTAGTGATGTAGTGCCTAAAGAGTTTGAAATTTGTAGGGGTGCATCATATTCACTGTTAGTTGGCACCCGCACATAATCAATGCATATTTAGATGTATCGTATACAATGTATTAAGCAAATGTATCAGTTATATTGTAACATAGAAGTGTTAGAAATGCGAAACCGCATTGTGAGTATAGTCGGTAAAATGCATAACGATAAGTTTCTGTTTAATGCAATGTATTAGACTAAATGTGTAACTCGATTGAATTAATTCATGTATGTCGTCTATCCACGTATGTGAAAGTAAAAGCACTAATGTTAGAATGTAATTTAATAGTGTGTTTAACCTAGTAGAGGCCCGAAGTCACATATATCGTTGAGGAGAAAGGCCTGGTATTTCTTATGTTAGCTGAATGCGGTAGGCCGCAAGTGATTTATCCTAGTAGAGGTTTTGGGCCGCAGTAAATTGTAGAGTTAAAAGATGCGAAGTATTTCTTCACTCGGTGATCTCACCGCAGGTGCAAGGACAGTTGGTTCGTTAGTAAAAAGTTCTTTGTCTAACAGTTGAATTATGGAGGAAGCCAGACATGGGAGTGCATTGGAATGTGCCAATCGCAACTCCTAGTGCCGACGGTGTCTGGGACTCAAGGCCAAGCTGATGGACGATGGAAGATGGACGGAGCCGAATGGAAAATTACTGGAAGAAGGCCTGGTTGAGGATGTGTGCCGGAGGGCGTGTTCTGTGTTTTTGGGTTTCGTATTAGGGACAGCGCCCCGAGGGTAGTGAAGAGAAGAGGTAGGCGAGGAGCTAGAAGGAGCGTTTTAGATCAAGCTCTCTAAGTGAAGACTTCTTAGGAAGTTCACTTCTGACACCTTTTCACGATTTCTTGGGTCTTAAGGGAATGGTAAGCAGGGATATCATCCAGCATAGAGTAGGGACAGAAATGCTTTGGTTTAATGATTCCTAATATCGACATTAGCTTGGTAGTTATCTACCTCATGCTTTTAGAAGCTGTATTTTTGTTCATATTCAGCCGTATGCGGATTCTTCGTAGAGTGGCATTTGTATTAGTACCCATTTACCTGTTGAGCCTTGTGCTAAGGTGCTTGTATCTGCAGATGTTTTTCCTGATAATAAAATCCCGATAGAAATAGCAATTGACTTCCGAGTCTTCAATTATGTCAAATTGTGGAAGGTATTCTTTGATAATTGTGTTTGCTCCCTCCACGCTATTAGGCAGGTAAAAAGGTCCAGTCGACCAGAGTGGGTTCTTGAGATAAATGGATATAAGAAAATTGGGCCCCAGCACTAGGCTGCTCATTAGAAGAGCGAGGATTGTTCAAAGCGCTCTTCTAATAAGCAGCCTAGTGCGCATATTTCGGCTAGTCGCAAAATATTTTAAGCCCTAAACAGAACATGCGCACTACTACTGCTCAAGCCAATCCAGACGCTGCTCCAGCAGCGTCTGGATTGGCTGAGACGCAGGCGGTACCAGGAGCGAGGGTGACGTCGGAGCCTCTTCGTTGAAGTTGAGGCAGACACACCTCGTGTTCACTGCTACCCTGGCCGCAGCTGCTCGTTCTCCTCCTCCTCTCCTGGCGGTCACTGCAGGAGGCAAAGGGAGCAGGGCAGAGTGCCTTGTATCTTCGGCATTGAAGGAGCCGCGCCTTCCCTTGCACGGGCATGCTGTAGTCAGAGGTAAGGGGTAGCAGTGACAGCCCTGAGGCGGCCTTGCGGAAATTCCGCTAGTGTGTGCATCGTGCATCCAATCACTGGCAATCAGGGACATCTTAAGGATCTTGGGGGCCCTGGACCAAACGAATTTTGGGGGCCTCTGTTCAGAACAACTTTTAATTTAAGATCCAATTTCAGATTTTTCATGACCTCTTTAGCCAGGTCACTTACAGCGCAGAAGCACACTCGTCCAAGTTTTCAAATGTGTTTACATCTAATATTTAGGGATAGTGACTTGTGTTTTCAATATTTAACACAGCAGCAGCTCACTAATATAACTGCAAATAATCTCTGTGACGCCCTCCCAATTCGAATATGTGAGGTCCTGTTTTCAGCTAAAATAACCTTTTTATGGATGTTGCACAAAAGGTAAACACAGCATTTCTCCTCAAAATGCCCCTTATACACTCTCTCACATCACCCACATTAAAAATAAGTTAAAGTAAAACAGTATTTGAAAGAATTTGTTTAAAAATTACCCATGGTCACCAGGGTAATACTCTCTGCAGAACATAGCTGGCTCCATAAGGGGGCCCCCCTGAAAGTCTGGGGCCCGGGGCCAGAGCCCACTTCGCCCATGCCTTAAAACGTCTCTGCTGGCAATGGCACTGTGTCTGGCAGCTGAGCCCCCTGCAGGCACCTGGTTTCGTTTAGTCCGACCTCCTAGATGACGAGTCACGAGTGAGTGAGTTACTATAAGTATTGGTTGATGTTTTTTTGTTCTTGTATTGTTGGTTGCTGTACATACGCAATAATATGTTCATGCGAGCGGCGGTGCTCTCGTGTGCAGTGCACTGCAGTCATGGCCGTAGTGCAGTGCACAGGACTCAAGTGGCATAGATTAGAGATATCCTCTCCAAAGCCAACAGCCAGCCTCCAGTAGCTCTTGAACTGT
Organism: Triturus cristatus; assembly: GCF_964204655.1. Lineage (NCBI taxonomy): Eukaryota > Metazoa > Chordata > Amphibia > Caudata > Salamandridae > Triturus > Triturus cristatus. The sequence continues at coordinate 49,802,254 of NC_140589.1, forward strand.
CGCACTCCCACTATAAACATGAACAGTCTTTAAAGTGCAGAGTGATTCTCTGACAGAGCCACTCTGCACTTCAAAGAGCGTTAATGTTTATATAGCGCCGGAAATACAAACAGACTGGTCTGGTGCAGTCTGCAGACAGCTAGGCCCGCCCTGCTGGATCCTGGCTGGCACGCAGCTATATGCTTCAGAGGGGGGAGGTACCACGCACCTCTGAAGCATACGCAGCAGTCAGGGACCCTCTGGAAGGAAAGCAGTGCCTCGAAAAATAAGTATGTATAATGTAGTTCTGCATGAGCTTATTTGAATTTTTGCCGTGGCTGCAGGTTGAGGAGGAAAAACGGTATAAATATGTTTATCATGGCCGAGCACGGGGTCCAAGCAGCGAATGCTTCCTGTCGTTGGTGCCCAGAGGGTCGCTCAGATGCCGGACAGATTGATTGCATCCGTTAATAACGCTCTCCCTTTCTCCAGGCACGGAAATGCAAGTGCTACGCTGCGCACCCTGAAGGAGTAACATTGTTATTTAAAAGGCTTTTTGCTGGGAGGCTTTGTTTTAATAGTGTACATAATGGGTGGACTATACTGTGCTTCCTGTGTTACTACAGAAGCGTTATCCAGGCACTATAAAAAGCTGCGCCATTGCTTATCAGCAGTAAAGTTATCTCGTGCAGAACAGGAGCACCCCGCGCGAAAGGTAGGGGTGAAGGAGCAGGACTTGAGCTGGAATGGGCAGTAGATAATGATGGATTAAACACACCCATTTGACGAGCGGCAATAGTAAGGTCGAGTGAAAAAGCTGAGAATGGAAAAAAGGGGATGTGCCTTTAGTTCAATTGGAAAGGAAAGACCGAATTGCAGGGATAAGCAGAGTGTGTGTGTCAAGGAGCCCTCCTAGGGGATGAATGCTGGCCCAGCACGAAACTGCAGCAAACTCGCATTTGCAGCCTGCATGGTGTCAGGCTCCAGCAGGGCGGCCTATCTGTCTGCCCCAGAGTCTAGCTCAGCTAGTCGTAGCCCTGCCACGCACCTCGCGTCAGAAACATTCATTTGAGTGACTGTCTGCCACAGTCCAGACTGCACTCACTGAAGAGAGAACGTTGGGAGGTGCACTTAGGAGAGCTGAGCTCTGCCTGACCACTAGCTGCCTATAATCGTCTAGAAAATGCATTTTTATTTTCTAGTGAAAGCCAACATGTCAGAAAGAATTACCCAAAAATATTTCCTTTGACTACAATTAAAGCAGTTAGACTATTAATAATGAACGTTGTGTCCCGTGCTGTCTGTTATTGTACATCTACCAACTAATCATGCATTCATTTAATCGTTTTTGTTGTTACTTTATTTTTCAGTGAGTCTTGCCATTACGGCCATGACTGCAGTGCACACAAGTCGCGCACACACCCCCTCCAAATGTTTCTCTCCCTACCCCTCACCGTTTCTCTCTCTGTGCCTCTCCCCTTACCTCTCCATGGCTATCTATTACCCTCTCTCTCTCTCGCGAGTCTCCAATAGGGACTGCCTTTGGGACAGTCTGACTTCTGCTTCTGCTTGTATTGTGCTCATTTGTCAGCTCTGAGTTGACATGTTCTAACTTCTAGCAGACACCAGCTTGCCTTCTACTATTGCCAGCATCTTTCATGCCACAACATAGTTTGTAATGAAAAAGATGGCATGTGTTTTGTTGACTACACAGAAGTCCTCCACCATGGGGCCTTAAACCGAACAAGTAAAAAAACAAAAACATTTCTATCTATAAGAAATGTTATGTTTCTGAAGCTAGGCCCCGCCACGCACCTCTGAAAATCATACACGCTGCGTGCCAGCAGTGCCTAGCTTCAGAGACTGGACATTTGTAGATAGAAATGTTTCTGAAACTAGGCCCTGCGGGCACGCAGCGTGTATGCTTCTCAGAGAGAGGTGCACAGAGAGTTTGCCAGCTCTATTCTGCAGTCTCACCCTGATGACCTCCATAAATATTATTTTTTGAATACCATTTTCTTGACATTTCTTTTTAATGTGGGAGACTATTCTATTACAGACATTTTGCAGAACAAAGGTGCTTAGTAATGTTTAATGTAATAACTGCAGTTTCACAATTGCTTTATTACCTTCTTGCTTTCTCAAATTTGCTTGAAAATGCACCATTTGCCCACTCTTTTTTCAAAGTTTTCTCAGGGGGAAACCACCCCCTCAACCCTCCTTAGGTTGTTTGAGCTCGCTCGCTACGCTCGCTCGCCGCGGTCCTCTCCGACACTAATTTTACGCCTCACCACTTTCAAATGCCACCAGCCACCACTGCATGATAGCCCCTGTTGCACAATGGGCCCCGAACATGAAAGTATCACTACTGGTTTCGGCCCTGACCCATCGCAGCCAGAGGGGGTCTGAAAGCATCAGTCTGCGCTTCATAACGCTCAAGACATTGGGCAACCCAAAATATTGCAGAATCAAATACAAATAGTAGAAAATAAAGTTAGACAAGGACCCTGTATTTTTCTATGAGTAGTAGCAACTTACTCCTGTCCTAGTTGTGAATTACACATGAATTACAACAGTCAGTAACAAAGCATTGATATAAAATGTGACTACGGGGGAAAAGGGCCTATTATTCACAACCAATGCCCTCTGACACTCTTTGAAAACGAAACAAGCACAATAGCTTAGCTAACTTTGTTTAAGAGAGAGTTCTTCAGTTTTTAGTCAACCCAAAAGGAAATCAAGTACTAGCTTGATATGACAAGGAATATCTCAACAAGTGTGTCATTGCTCGAAAGGTAACAAGCCGAAATAGACACTTTATTAGCATTAAAAAAGAGAAATTAAGAAATTGAGCATATGTACGGGAGTGACAGTAATGGGAGTAACCTGCTATCCCACACTCTAGCCAAAACTGACTGACCAGGCGAGGCTGTAATTAGACTGAGTGGGTAAAGTCCAAGAGCCACTAACACCAGGCAATGTTTCCTGTGAAAGTTCTGGGATATTCCAAGATTTCATGAAATTATTCAAAGGTGGCCCTGGAGCACTAGAGTGTGTTTGGCCACCAGTGGATTCTGAATATGCAGAAAAATAGGAAATAGTAACCTGGGAACATTACTGGAATTCCCTACAAGTTGCATGTGCCAAAGCTGAGTTGATCATCATGATGGTGTTATCATATCTAGTCTTGCCCTGTCCCTTCTCACATATGACAGTTCTAAGGATCACTGTGAAGGGTGGGATTACAACCCTTCAAAGAGACGCCCAAAAGAGAAAAACAAAAAGGTGATGGGAGGAATGCTTGAATTATTCTCAGCCACTGGAAACTAGTTCGATCAATTTTCAGTTCATCATTTTCCACCCCCTATGCCACTGAAGACAGAGACCAGTCATATGGAAATCCTCCTAGGTCCTGCTCCAGTAGGCACCGTCCTGCCAGAATTGCCAGGGCCAGTTTAAGCCTCAGCAGGGAGTTATTGCCTAATTTCTATGGCACAGTGAACATAATATGGTTCCAACCCATTCAAAGTGACCACCATCTTCATGGCAGCGTAGAGTAGGGTCATAGCAATCACTCAGAAGGCAGCTATAATGAAGACACCCTGTAGATGAATAATGACTACTAAAGCAATGAAAGTCTAGCATTTATTAAGAGTCATAATATACCTCACAGAAAATCTAAGTACAACAAGTACATACATGTACCACAACAGGGAGCTCTGTGAGCTCTGTTCAATGCATGAGTCAGCACCACAAATGTTCCAAATACTTTGTCAGGATGCCCATTTTCCTAATGTAATTAGCGCATGTGGTAAATTAAGTTGTTGCTCAGCCGCGAAGAACTCTGGAGCTTGTTATGTCCCTGTAGCTATGAACAATGTGAGGAGGGAGGCCATGTGGCCCACCTCCCTTGGCTTCTAAAGACCCCAGGGAGTCCACCTCTTGGGCTGAAATTTTACAAAATGTGGCAGGGTCCACGCAGCTCTCTTCCTCGAGCCTTAGAAGGTCCTGGGGAGCCCATCCCCGCAGCCGAGATTACTTAGAATGGGGAGGAGACCCCCTCCCTGAACCACTATCGGTCCGAGGGACTCCATCCCCTGGGACCTTCATTTTTAAAGGAGTGGTCCTCTCTCCCCGAACCGCTAGTCACCCCAGTGCCTACCCAGGGCACCTACCATATGATTTGTGGAGCCCCAAGATACACGTGACCCCAGTCAGCTCCCTGCATCTAGCAGGAGATGACATTGCTCTCACCCAGAGGGAACTGCCACTAATACTGCTCCCTCCGGGCGGGGGAGCAATATTTTGATCTGTTTCCCTGCCTGCTTCAGTGCGGGTAGGGAAACAGATCAAAAGTCTGCTCCCAGTCAGCTGGAGCATTTTCAAACCTCCCACCGGCTGGGAGCAGGCTTTCTGTTTGCTCCAGCTTGGCAGGAGTTTTGAAAATGCTCCCGCCAAGCGAGAGCACACACAGGTTTCTCTGCCTGCACCGTTGCAGGCAGGAAAACAGCTATTTCCTGGGGGGCTCCCTAGGACATAGCTTGCGAGCTGCCGCTGGGGGGCCACCTCTCTTAAAGTAATTGGCCCCTGGAGGTGGGCTACCCGGGGCCAGTCATGGCTCAGGTTGGGAGCTCCCCCTCTCTTAAAGTAATCAGCACCTGGGACAGGCTCCCCGGGCCATTAATGGCTCGGGGAAGGGGCCGTGCGGCACCCTCCCTATTTTGTTTTATTTCAACCATGGGTGGGCCCTCCTCACCATATAAACTGATTATGGCCTTGGGAGTGGTTCCCCTGGGTCTCTGGTGGCTCGGGGAGGTGACCTCCTCACCATATAACCTGATTTCTGCTCGGGTGGGCTCCCTGGTGTCTCTGTATGCTTGGAAGTGAGGTCCGCAGCCCCCTTTCCCTTTTTGAATACAGTCATTGGGTGGGCTCCCTGGGGCATAAGCTCAGTAAATGTGGCTCGGCCTCCATTTTGTTTTGTTTTTTCCCTATACCACAGATAATGTGGAATCGCACCATTTTTTGTCAATTTCTTTTTTCTTTTTTTGTCTTCAGGGGAGTCCCTCTGGGTCCCCCCCATGGGGCCTAGGGGGTCAGGGTAAACCTACCCTGCCCCATTATATATATTTTTTCAACATGTTCAGGACATGGGACTAAGTCCCTAAACCCAGTAATGGCTGCCAACAACATTTTTCTCATGTTTTGGGAGCCAATCAGAGGGCTCACTCTGGTGGGAGTCTGACTCCTGCGAAAGTAGGATGGCCCAAGGGAAATATAGCTCCCTGGGCCAATCGGAATGCTCTGTTTTTAAATTAGCGCTCCTGTGAGAGTCTCTCGAAACTCTCGCGGACCCAACCATCCAGATATACAATTATTTTTCAACCTTAACTTCTATAGAACTGCTTACCGGATTTCCAACAAATCACTAAAAGCAGAATCTGCGGAACGAGATCTAGCTACCCGCCAAATTTGGTGTATTCCATTCAGCAGTTTTTTCTGTTGCCCATCTTAAAGAAGTCTATGGAAAATGCATGGGGAGTTTGTGTTTTGAGACCGCTTTACGGATCACCCCGAAACGTTCCATGCACAAACTTTTAAAAAAATAGCACCTTTCTGGTACGTTTCGTGGATATTCGTTCAACAGTGCAAAAGTTATTAGCAACACAAAAAAGCTTTTCCAATTTAACAGCTGACCTAACTATAACTACCTAGTGGCGACCACCACAAGGTAATATATCTATATACATATATACAACATATATTAAAGAAAAAATAATAGTAAAAAGTGAATTAACTTAAAAAATATGAAAAACATTATTTTAAAACACTTTTACCCCAAGCCCCTATAAACCAAAATGTGCCCAAAAAAACACATTAAACTTAAAAAAAATGCATGTTAATATTTATTACAAAATATAAACAATAGTTAAATATGTTATAAAAAACAAAATTAATTCAAAACATTAATTTAAAACACCACCCACCCAAACTCCCCATAAAACCCAACCATCTGAAAACCATTACAAATACAAATTTTATTAAGATACAATAAAATAAACCAAAAAATATAAAGCACCCAGATAAAACACAAAATGCAAAACATGAACGAATATTTTAAAAACTAATATTCAATCACACATTTGTAAGAAAAACACATATAATTGATATACTTTATTTATCTGCCATCAATTTTAGGGATCCACACCTCTAAAAGGGACAGGAAGATGCTTTGTTATGTTATGTTGTTATGTTATGGGGTATTTGTTAAGCGCGCGGCTACTCCATGGAGTGTCCCGGCGCTATCCTGACCCCAGGACAGAAAAGATGAAGAATAGCCAGAAACAGCCAACAAGACTGCACTACTGTTGGAAAAGACAGGTCTTTAAGCTTCGCCTAAAGCTGAGGAGATCACATTCTTGTCTGAGGGAAAAAGGGAGACTATTCCATAACTTCGCTGCTACTACTTGAAAGGAGCGGCCTCCTTTGTAAGAGCGGCACAATTTAGGCACAATTGTCAACTGCTGAGATGATGATCGCAGTGTTCTGATTGGTTTCTAGGGCTGAATTTTATTCCTAATATACGGGGCTCCAATGTTGTTGAGGGCTTTAAAAGTTAGGACCAAAGATTTAAAACAGATCCTTTGTCTTACTGGTAACCAGTGCAAAGTTCTGAGATGAGGAGACATGTGTGACCTGGGTCCGACCAAAAGCACGGACCTTGCTGCCGCATTTTGCACTACCTGCAAGCGTTTCAGTAGGTAGTCCGGAGTCCCAGGTACAACACATTTACATAGTCCGACCTTGATATAATCAGGGCCTGGACCACGGTTTTCCTATGTGGAATAGGTAGCAGAGGGAGGAAACTCCTCATAATTTTTAAATGCCTGAAACAGGTGCCAGCAGTCGATTGAACCTGGGACTTCATGGTCATGTCGGAGTCCATCTTTACTCCTAGATTTTTTACGGTGGAGACTGGTTTCTCTGGTGGAGATACATTTTTAGGCCACCATTGGCGCCACTCGTCATCAGGAGTATGTCCAAAAAAGATAATTTCCGACTTGTCAGAGTTGCAGAGCAACTGATTTTGCCTAAACCAGTCAAACACCTTAGTTAGGCAGACATTAACTTCATTACCATTAAATACCTCATCCTTCTCACAGGTGAATAGTAATTGTGTATCGTCTGCGTATGATATCCTTTTTGCCCCGTATTGTTCAGCTAAAGGAGCAAGAGGGGCCATATATATATTAAACAGGGTCGGACTTAAAACGGAACCCTGTGGGACCCCTACATTCAGTGGTTGAATGGGGCTTGAGGAAGGAGGAGACCAAACTGTTTGCTGGCGGTTGTCCAAAAAGGAATTATACCATCTGAGCACCGTGCCCCCAATGCCGCTCTCCCTCAATCTATGAAGGAGGCGTTCATGTGGCACGGTGTCAAAGGCCGCTGACAGATCTAACAATATCAGCACCGTCTTTCCTCCTCTGTCTAGGGTGATTTTGACCGTCTCTGAAATTTCAAATAGAGCAGTTTCTGTACTGTAGTTTGATCTAAAACCAGACTGACTTGGGTGAAGTACCTGGTTGACCTCAATAAAATCAGTGATGATGGTATTCACATATTTCTCCAAAACCTTGGAGAAAAAAGGTAGAAGCGATATAGGCCGGTAATTGCTACCTACCAAGGGATCTGCTAGTGTTTTTTTTAAAAGGGGGAGAATTTTCCCATGCTTCCAATTTATTGGCATCCTTCCTTCGGACAGAGAGAGATTCAGTGTCCGATTTACCGCTGGATTTATTACTTTGGCAATTGATACCAGCGTTTTTGCTGGGCAAGGGTTGGAAGGGGATCCAGATTTTAGGGCCTTCATGATTTATATGAGGTGGCCATGGGCATAGGCAAGAACTCCAGTAGGGTATTCTCTGTAGAGGGGTCTGTGGGGAGAAGCCTGACTGTACCACTAACCTCGTCCTGGCAGGGGCTACTGAAAGAGTCCTGTATGGTTTGGATTTTCCTATAAAAGTATTGTGTAATTTCATTCGTCCATGCATCAGAAGGGGAAAAAGAGTTTTGGAAGCATTAGGAGCGGTGAAATCCTTAACAATCTTGAACAATTATTTAGCGCAGTTGTCCGCTTGTTCAATTTTTTCAGTCAAAAACTTTTTCTTTTCGGCTCAAACTTTTACATAATGGGCTTTCAAGGCCATTTTATATGTAAGTTTATTTGTAGGATCAAAACTCTTCCTCCATCGGCGTTCTAAATTTTTACATGCACTTTTCCTTTTCCTTATGGACTCATTAAACCACGGTGCCGAACTTCTGCCTTGTTTCTCCACTCGTAATTTAATGTGGTCTAACTGCATGGTACACTCCTGAAGCCAGTTTTCCAAAGAGGATACATCATGTTCTAAATTATTGTTGACTGGTATAGGGTGTTGACTAAGCATAGCAGTTACAGCCTCAGATGTTATTTGATTGAAAGGTCTAAAACTTTCCAGCCGATTTTTATAGTAGGACTGAGACTTGGTCAGGACCTTCCCTATCATAAAGGTTAGCAGAAAATGGTCTGACCAAGTGATTGGCAGAGGAACGATTGGTTCAAGTTCAGTAGTTGAGAAGATTTGGTCTAGGATGTGACCTTTTTCATGCGTAGGGAGCGATACGTATGGAGCCAAATTAAAAATACTTAATAATTCGCAGTTTCATGGTCTCTGAGTCGGTCGTTTGATCGAAGTGAATATTAAAATCCACCAAGATCATGCACTGCCTATATTTGGACATAATGGGCGTGAAAACATGGCCCAGCGATTCCAAGAACCTTCCTGGTACTGGTGGACGATAAATCAATGCACCAGCAATGGATTGATGAGCTGAGAACGTCTGATGGAAGCCCAGTCCCTCTGCTCCTTCAGGTTCTGTCATCGGTATTAATTGGCAGGCAAGTGGGTGTTTATATATGACCGCTACCACCCGCCTCTGCCACCAGATCTATCCTTCCTCAGTATCTTATAGTCTGATGGGAGCGCGCAGGCAATGGTAGGGTTGGAGCCCTCAATGAGCCATGTTTCTGTTATAAACATTACATCTGGCTGTGTCTCTGAGAGGAGGTCGAAAAGCTGAAGTTCATGCCTCTTCATAGATCTGACATTTAGAAGAATGGCTTTCAACCTTCCCCCCCTCCCAGCAACCCCAGCCAAATCGAAGACCTGCTCTGTCTTGCATCGATGGCCTCTGCTATCCGACTGGAGATGAAAGTTCCGATTACACTCTTTACAAAAGAGGGGCTCGGAATCTACTGATATATGATGTTGGGCGCATTGATCAGTACCTCTACCCAGCATCAACAGTTGATCCCTGCTGTATACTAGTGTTGGGTTATGAATGTCAGAGTTACCTGGTAGAAGTTCGGCAGTATAGCCTGAGCCAGTCGCTTCCGGGTCGCGGACGGGTGCAGATGGGCTTGCCGTTGGCGCGCCCGCTACACGCCCGTGCAGCGTCTCTCTTAATGAGTTCCAGAATGGAACACTAGACCGCACCCTGCTCCAAAAAGGTGCCTGGGGGTGTCGAGTCACTGAAAAATAAAGGTTTGAGTCCCACCAGCCCTCTTAGATTCCCATCTTATTTATAAATTCCCACAGAGCAAGTAAAAATTATTTTAAAAACAGCAAAGGACTTAAAACATCAGCATTCACATAAAAACAAATTCAAAATGTGCAAGTCGTCAGCCTTCACATAAAATCAATTTAAATGTGCAAAAACGCAGTGCAGGGCAAAAGACGAGGGCAGAGAGCAGCAGCAGCTCTGTCCGGGGTGGAGGCGAGCTCGCGCAGCGTCTCTCTTTATGAGTTCCAGAATGGAACACTAGACCGCACCCCGCTCCAAAATGGCAGTGCAGTGAGGATTATACATTGTGAATTGACTGGAAAGTCAGTGAAGAAAATGATATGACAGATCTGACAAAATCCAGACACAAAACTGCATGTGCCATACATGGCTCCTGAACTCCATCTCATGGTGATTCATTCACTGGGTGAACATTTTATCTTTTTAGCTAAAAGTCAGCTGTAGCTTGTGACTCCCTTGTTATGTCCCTGGAGATTGTCTGTGTATATTATGTAGTATCCTATATGGGTACAGCCACTTATCGGTGGTGTGTCGGTGCTATATTACTATTGTACTCTGATTGAGCAGCCAGGTTACTCGCCTGAGTACCCAATTCTCTCTAGAAAGCAAAGTCAAGCAGTCAATGCTACTTCTGGAACACATGGTTTGGAAATGCTGGTACAGTATAGCAGCAACTAATATAATACTTGATAACTTTAGTGACAAATAATTTCAAGAAAAAAAACGTTTTTATTTACAACTGGAAAGATAAACAGAATGAAGATTTCAATCTACAGAAACCCACAAGATGCTGGGAACCTCTGGGGTCATAGATTCTGGTTGCTAGCCATAACATGTTCTGTAATGTTAGTCTTGTGAACAATGTTCTGTAATCACAGTACATTTTGGCTTACTTGAGTATCTTTGAAACTCATTTGGCCTCTGTTTATTCCAAGGATATTTGGGATTTCAGTTTCCGCTAGGGATCCGTATACAGTACACGCGGACTACGTCCGGGACTCGTCCAACCATGGGTACCAGGCCGGACAAATCAGTGAACTCAAGCCTCAGTTTCTAAGCTCCCAGCTGCTCAATATAAAATTTCCAAAATCCCTTAGCCCAAAAACCCACCAACCAAACTACATGGACCTGGCCCCAGTGATCTCACTGGTGTAGTTACAAGACCTGGTCTTGCAATCACTGGTGATAAGGGCGCTGTTACCAATGGCCAGTCAGGACATAGTTCACGTCACTTTAGTTAAGAAAACAGTTTAGGAACCTTCTGAATTCCGTCTTGTTCAATGGAACAGGGGTAGTAGTGGGGCAGCGTCCACTATGGAGCATGGTACCTTAAACCTTCTTACATGTAGAAATATTCCGGCAGATTTCTAACTTTTGAGCCCCGGCAGCACCACATGACCTAATGAGAAATTGATTTACAATCTCAACCACCACTAAAAAGTCAATACCCGTGGAGCATGACTTACTAGATAAATGATTCAAATAGTTCTGGAATCAGGGTAGCATTCCCCAAGGAAGGTCAGAGGTCCACGCCGGGGCGTGTTGGCGGACGGCTGTGCGGTGCTTCTGGGACCGCAGGTTGAAGCAGGTGACATTGCTGCTCCATAACCTTGGCATGGTTTCTGTGTTTTTAGGCCAGCTGGGGTGTGGGATATCTTGATTCCTGTGATATAATGGTTCAGCAAGACATTCTCTGTGCAGATCACGCCGTCAGCTGCCTCTTGTCTAGGTTTTCTCAGGCTCAGGTGTCTCCAGTCTTCAGAGCACAATTCTGATTGTGAACATAAAAGAAAAGATGGAGCAACTCTAGTGGTATTACATGGTTGTCGTGTTCACTGTATAAAAAAGAGTATATAAAGAAGCAAAAGAAGCATTGGCAAAGCCAATAGATTGCGCCTTTGGGACCTTTGGCTTCCCCAATGCCTTTTGGTGAAGCTGTACAGCATTGGCAGGATGCTGTGCAGCATGGCCAAAAGTAAAAAAGGCAAAATAAAAGATCAATGACATGGTTGCAGTGGCTGCATCATATTGTATGCGCTTGCATGTGTGATGACATGTGCGAGCACATGCGTTATTAAAGATACATGCCTATAAAATGATGCTGGTGCCATTTTTTATTTAAATTACTAATCCATGATGGATCAGAATATTCATTATTTCTTTTTAAAGAAGTAGCGCAAAATTGATTCAAAGGCAGATGTGGAGGCATTTATTTGATGCTTGTCCCTAACTCCAAAAATAACAAGCATTTGCAATGCAATAGGTCTCGCATATACGCGGGTTTGAGCTATTTACATTGTAAATGACAATGCCTTTTATTTTTGTTTTAGTTTTTAAAACATAAATAAAAGGCATTGTCATTTACAATGCCAATAGCTTAAACTCTCGTAAACGCGAGACCTATTGCATTGCAAATACTTTTTTTTTTTTCTTTCTTAGGTATTCCACCTTTTCAAAAAAGTCAGTGAAACAGAAGAGAGATTAAAACAGGACAAAAGCCTCTGCTAGTGTCACGAGGAACTGGAGATGAAAGAATCCCTTCAATTCTCATTACGTGAGGGGGGGGTTGCTGGTGTTCCAACCCAGCCAGGCGAGCAATGCCCATTGGGCTCAAAGAGCTTCAGCCCCCTCCCCCCCCCGTCGTGTGTGTCAGCCCGGGCTGAGACAGCTTCCTGGGCTGGCGACTGTCTTATCGCAGCCGCACCTGAGTACTTCACAGGTCTTTAAAAGACTAATTACTTGTTAACGAGGCTTTGTTGTTCTTTCACCCCTTTTTAGAGCCCCTGCATCTTCACTCTGCCGATTGTTGGAAGAATTAGCCCCCCTCCCAAAATTTCACTCTAGTTGCGCCTCTGAGCCCAGCGAACCATGAATTACCATAACGAGGAACACTGCTCCAAAAGTACACCGTGTTCCATGACACAGCGTGCAACAATGGAAGAACTCTTGCAAAGGTATGCTTTATTGTTGGGTGGCACCTCCACAGTGAACAAGAAAACAAAATCGATCAGCAGCGATGGTGTGCGACTGTGGAGTGGGTACTATAAGTTTGATTCTCGGCAGGACTGTCTCGGACTTTCATACTTCCGAAGCAGATAAGTCTATATGGTTAAGCAGAGTCAACCATGTTTATGTGCGGACAATACATACGTTTGGTGCTATTTTTCTCTTTATTGCTACATGCCTGAGATCCGCTCCCCCTGAGGGATCTGAGCCGTAGGCCCCCCGGCACCAGCTGTGAGGGACAGATGTGAATGGAGCACCCCAGCGGCTGCCTGGAATCTTCCAGACACACCGAGCCCTGGCAGCTGCTTCGCATGAAAAGTCACTCTGTATTAATAACTTCCTGCAGAAGGAAGCAAAAGTCCAAGAGGGTATCGACTCCTAACAGCCCGGGCGTGCTGGGGCCCAGCTGCGCGATGCTGAAGTGCTTTCAGCGTTCATCTGGGCCAGTGTACAGCCATCCGTCCGGCCCCCCTCTTCGGAAGACCTTAATTCAATTTTTGCTCTGGACTAGATGGCAGCATCGCCCACCACCTCCCTGGGTCGGCTTTATCGTGGTGTACCGTAGAAGGCCTCAATGAATGGCGCGTGCTTAAGTGCAGATGTGCACAGTTCAAGAGTAATCCTCAGCACACAGAGCCTAGCGTAAACACCTCAAGAGAACAACTTGTTCCCAGACCGCCCAGAAATGACATCACAAGCGAATGCCTACAGTTCAGATTCAACTGCTCAAATATCAAGGCTGCACTTAGGGTCACTCGGGCTTCTCAGGGAACGGAGACCGGTTCTCCCCTTGAAGTTTCAAGAACAAATCCCATAGCCGAACAGCCGCTTGTTTATATTTACATCGCCATTTCACTTTAAGTGAAAGCGCGATGCAAATATAAACAAGCGGCCGCCCTTCCCAAAGGCGACTGAAACAAGCTGTCGCTATTACGCAAATGATAAAAAATAGTGCTTACCCATTAGTCCCAGGATGCTTGTTTCCGGTCCAGGGAAGACATGGATTGGCAGTTCGGGCTGGACTGTTCCCACGAGGCACAGGGTCAGACTGATTTGCATATGGCCATGTCTGAACTGGGGTGGCGGAGTGAGCTAAAGAATGATGATGGATTAATCCCAGATCAGTTGACTGGGGGTGAGTGCTTGCAATGTTCAACACTCCATCCATCACCCCTTTTGGTTTTGCTTTACCCATTAGTTAAAGCAGACTGAATAACGCCACAAGTAAAACATCCATTCCAGATGGGCTGATCCGATATGGAGCCAGGGCGGTAACTAAGAAGCCTCATTCTGAATCACGAGCCAGCGTTTAGCGTAAACAGTGACGCCAGCCAATCAAAATGATGGGCGGGGCTTCAAGTCCCCTTCAGAAATCTTATCAATTACAAGACGCCTCGCAGAGAGCTCCAACGCTAGGCGAGACCTAAAAAACGGGGGCACGGGGAGGACATAAGCGAGAAAGCAACGTGGAGTGTGGGAGGCAGGGAGCTGGACAACAAGAGACACTGGGATCAAGAGGAAGACAGCAACACAGAGCACAAGGTGGGTGTTTGGCAGAGGGGGGAATAACATGGAGGAGAGAGCTGCGAAACACATGCACTCTCAATGAGTGCTTACTAAGCAAAAACAAAGTAGTTCCTAAAAGTGAACAATGAATGGGAGAAGTCAGCCAATCAAGGAAAAGGTAAAGAGGCTAGGCTCCAGGGAGGGACAAACACATGATGGACAAGCTAGAACAAAGAAAGCTAACCAACAAAAAAGCAAGCAAATGCGAGTGCTGATAAAGCCACCTGATTGTAAGCACTGGGTGGGCCCCCCTGTGAAGTCTTTTGTAAACAGACACCTTGAGCTCACTGTCTGGCAGGCTCAGACTTGAGAGGGCACAACTGGATGGCACAGCTTTACCTAGCTGTGCAAAGAACATTCACCCCAGCATAGCTCACATCTTGCTATGTTGCAGCCGTTCATACTGTGCCCGGATGCTTTTTCTGAAAAGCCCAAGATCACACCTCTAATCCGCAGCCCCTTAGCTCTGCTGATCAGGGGCGCGGGATATCCTTTGCTGCCTGCAGTAAACAGGCCGATGCAGTGTAAAGGCGCCTCCGGGCTGGAGTGTGCCAGCAGCAGGAGCCTGTTTGTGTCTTGCTGGGAGCTGCTTTACCCGAATCCGTTGTTTCGTAACATCACATGAGGAGCTCGGATGGAGTGAGTCACCCTGTGCAGACGGAGCGCCACGATCGTGCGAGAACAGATGCGCAGCGAATTAGTATTTACAAGACACAAACCAGCCCCATTTACAACTCGGGAACATCATTTTAAACCGGAAGTTCGATTAAGATGAAATTCTGATGTACATCCCAGCTTCCTGAAGGGGAATTATGTAAAAATCTCTCATTCACAACAAAGAAATCAATGCCACGAGCAAGCACTAAAAAATCAAAGCCACGTTTATAAAAAAGAAGAACATATAACAATATAGGAAGCATATATATTTTTTTTAGTTTAATAGAGAAAAGGCAAATACATATATTAATGCTACGAAGATATAGACCGAGCTTTATTATACCTATACGATGATATAATTGTGTTTAACACACATTTATAATATTAATATCATTAAAAATAAAATAATTAAAACTGCGGATTAATAAGAAAAAATGTGTCTTAAATCTTTTTCAATTAATTCACTTAAATTTTTTTATAAAATGTGCAGATGTTGAAAGTGTGGGAAAGAAAAGCAATGAGAGGTTGTGGTAGAAAGAATGGGAGAAGGAGACTCTAATTGAAGTTGTGTAGGTTTACTCCGATGAATGGTCTTAAACTACAAACAAGCATCTGCAAAGCCAACTGGTCTCACTAATACGACCTACTGACTTTGTCAATGTTTTAGGCATGTTGCACAGTAGAGCCGCTGCCATACAGCATGGTTGAAATATTTTTTTAAAAGCACTATGATGCACTCAGAGTTAAAAAACAATTTTTTATTGTGGGCAAGCAAGCAGGCGGAAGGGATCTACACCCTCTGGGCCTTATTTATCCATCTACGCTGCCGTTGCATCACTTTTAATGGCGCTGCAGCAGCGTAAAATACGCGCCCCACTGCACCATATTTACAAAGGCAAGCATTTAGGCAGATGCGTCACTTTATAAACCCCTGAGCTACATCATACCTGTTTCAGGTATAATGTATGCAGGTTGGGCGTTCCTCGTAAAAAAGGCTTGTAGAAGTGGCGCAGTCTACACCTCTTCTAGGACGCCACGGCGTCAAATCCTTATGCCTGCTTTGCGGCAGGTTTAAGGAGTGACGCAGTGTATTTTCAGACACACCCCAGCAATGCGCCACTTTTGCCACCACAGATATGTCAGGAATACTGATGTATCTGTAAATCCTTGCGACATGGATGCGCCGTACAGTAAATACGGCGCATCCATGGTTTCGCAAGGATGGCGTACGGAAAAGTGTTGCATCGCTGTTTACATTCAGCGATGCAACACTTTTCATAAATGAGGCCCTCTGTGTTTCACGCCATCGCTCCCTCCCAGACGCCTTCCGCCAGCGACTTAAAAAAAACACTATGATACAGCCAGCGCTGGTTGACTCGTTGAACATTTGTTTTCAGGTTCCAGACATGCTGGCTAGCAGCCGCGCTGCTTTGTAACGTGGCTAAAATTAGGCCTGGGCGAAGCACTACGCTACGCTCGCGTAGTTTGCGAAGTTCGCGCTACTTCGCGCTACGCGAACTGCACGTAGCACAGTGCGAACACGCGTAGCGTAGTGTTGCGTAGTGCTGCGGTCATTTTTTGCTTGCTCGCGGTCCTCAACGTCAAGTTGGCGACCGCGAGCAAGCAAAATGACACCCTGGCGAGACTTTTTCCTTGTTCGCGATCGCGAGCATGGAAAATAAACCTCCCGGCGAGATTCCCAACGCGAGAAGGTCAGGTTTCTCATTGCGAGGGGTCGCGTATGCTCGCGACCGCTCGCGATGAGAAACTACCAGTTCGCGTTGAGAAAGCTGCAGCTCGAGTAAAAATCTACTCGAGCAGCAGAAAACTACAGCTCGCACTGTGCAAGATGCCATTTTCAATGATTGCACAGTGCCGGTTGCTTGTCCGCACTGTGCAATCATTGAAAACAACATCTTGCACAGTGCGAACATGTTACTTCGCAGTTCGCGAAGTGCTACGCGTAGCTCGCGTAGTGCGAACTTCACTTTGCGTAGCTTCGCGAAGTGCTACTTCGCGAACTACGCCCACCCTTAGTGACGAGTCGTTGGTAGGTCTTATATTGGGCTAAGTGTCCGGCCAGGGGTACATCATGGGCCAGGCCCAGGAGGAGACTTCGGAAGCGTAGGGGTACCACTAGTACCCGGGCCGATCCCAACTCGGCCGACTTCTGTTCGCTGTACAGGAGGCCGTTCTCCCAGTATACCCAGTGGGTGCCAGTCCGGTCGCCTGCTGCTTGGGCCTCGGCCTGTTGTCGGGGTCCAATGAGGGACGGGCAGGTGGATTGTTCTTGGCAGAACTCTTCACGGGAGGGGCCCCCTTCGCAGGGCCACTGGGCCAGTTCTGGCAAGTCCCCGAGTTTGGTCAGGGTTTCGGGGTCGGAAGGCACTGACCCCTCGTCGGGAGCGGTCGGTTCGTCCAGAAGGGGGTCGTTGGCCGGTGGTGGTGTATTCTGGATCTCGGGGATGGTGGCGGTGTTTAGCGGCATGGCCTCTCCCCCCTCGGAGGAAGGCGCCCTGAGAGTCATTGAGCGCGTGGTGGCGCATACCCACTCGGGTAGGCCCATCATCTCGAGGTGGGCTCTTCGTTCCACTTGTCCCCACGGGGAGTTCTCAAGGTCGTTGCCCAGGAGGCAGTCCACGGGCTGGGAGGTTCGGACCGCCACCTTTAACTTGCCGGTGACTCCCCCCCATTCGAAGGGGACTAGGGCCATCGGGCAGAGGCTCTCGGAATTGTCTGATGATATGACGGGGCAAAAGGCGCCCGGCAGGATCTGATCTTCGGAGATCAGGCGACAATGAACCGCCGTGACACTCGCCCCCGTGTCCCGGATGCCCTCGATGCTGTGACCGTTGACCGTTACCTGCTGTTGGTACTTCTTCGTGTTGGCGGGCAGGGACGTTCCGGGGACCATCTCCCGGTCCCCTAGGGAGACCAAGGCCATGGCGGCTGGTTCCCATTCTTCGGAGTCTTCCATCTCTTCCCCCAGGGCTACGGAGGCCATCTGTCGAGCCGGCGGGGTGGTTGTGGCGGTTCGCTGGTACATGGGACATTGAGGGTCGCTGGCATAGTGTCCGGTCTGTTGGCAGCGGAAACAGGTGATCCTCACTCGGGGCCCCGGCCTCCCTGGTGGCCCGGTGCTGGCCGGAGGTGGAGCTGGAAAGGGCGGAGATTGTCCTCTGGGAGGGCTGAGCGGGGATCCCCCCGGGAGCTCCCTTTGCCGGCCTTAATTCCCTCCGCCCCTCTGGCGGGGGGGGTCCCTGACTGTGGCGACCGTAGTCTCCCACAGGGCCCCGGGAGGCCCGGGTGTTCACCCACCGGTCAGCCTCGACGGCCAGTTTCCGAGGGTCTGTGAGTTTGCTGTCCAGGAGGTGCTGGCGCAGCTCTACGAAGCAATTAGCGGACAAGTGTTCCCATGCGATTAGGTCGAACAGCTCCTCAAAGGTGGAGACCTTGCTGCCCTTGATCCATCCGTCCAAGGCCCGGCTGTAAAAGTTCACGTACTCCACCCAGGTGGTACCCGGTATCTGTTTGCAGTCTCTAAACCGTTGTCGGTACATTTCAGGGGTGAGCCCATATCTGGCTACCAGGGCCTCTTTCATTTGACTGTAAGAGTTCATCACCGTGGAGGGCAGGTCCAGCAGGGTATCTCTCCCCTCGCTCAGGAACCGGCCCCACAGCCCAGCCCCCCAGTCTTTCTGCGGGACTCGGTGGGAGGTCATGGCGACTTCGTAGGCCTTGAACCATTGCTGAATATCGTCGTTCTTATAGTATTCTTTCACCACATCTTTGGGGATGTGGACCTTTGGTTCCACGGTGGAGGAGATGGGTTGGGTTTCCGAGGGTCGGGCCTCCGCCTTCTTAGCCTTGAGCTCGATTTCTTTTAGGCTACGTTCGTGCTCTAGTTGGAGTTTTTTCTCGTCGTGTTCTCTCTGTCGTTTCTTTTCCTCTAGTTCTCCTTGTAGGCGTAACTGTTCCACCGCCAGTTTTTTCTCAGCCAGTTTTAGCTCTCCTTCGATTTTTAATTTTGCTAGTTCTAGTTCGTGGTTGCGACCTCTTTCTCGGTCCGCTAGTTCCTCTGGGGATAGGCCCCCCTCGGGGGCGCCGTTCCTCCCCGGGGTGCTTCGTGGTTCGTTGGGAGGCTCTCCTTCTGTTTGCGTCCGGGGAGTTTCCGCCTCGACCCAGGTTTTTAATGCCCCCTGGAAGTCCTCTTTCGTGCTTAGTCCGGTGTGTATAAGATTCTAACTGGTCCTTTTGGAATGCCGTGCTCGGGTTGGTGCCTGCGGCACCTAGGGAAGTTTCTCCTTCCATTTCTTCTTGGTAGTGCGTAAGCCGTCTACTGCACGATCTCTAGGTGTTGGCTCAGATCCCGTCGCCTGCCACCAAATGTTGGAAGGCGTTCCCCGGGGAGGCTGCGGAATGCGTTCCCGACCACCCGGAGGCCCACCTTACCCAGAGTTAGGCCGAGCAAGAGCAGGGAGGCCCTTCCTGGAAGGGTCTCGTACCTAGGATCGCACACGCTGCGCTTACTCTCTTCTTTGGATAGAGGGACGTCACACAGTAATTCGTTGCAAGATAATATGCTTTTATCGGTGGTTGTCAAGGATCTTTATGATCCGGCAGGCAGGTACAGAATTAATGCCACAAGCGGCAGCGATCTCGTGATGCGGGGAAAAGGGGTAGCGGGACAGTCTTTGAATCAGTGTCTCTGCGAGGTATCCGGCGCACAGCTCTCAATCCTCGAGCTGAGGGGATGTTACTTCTCTCGGCAATCTCTGCCGATTCTCTTGGAGGAGCGGGCCGCAAGTCACTCAGCAGGCACCGGAGGGTCGTAGTTCAGGGAGCCGCGACGGCGTCAGCAGGGCTCAGATGGTTCAGAGTTCGGGGAGCCGCGACAGCGTCAGCAGGGCTCAGATGGTTCAGAGTTCGGGGAGCCGCGACAGCGTCAGCAGGGCTCAGATGGTTCAGAGTTCGGGGAGCCGCGACAGCGTCAGCAGGGCTCAGATGGTTCAGAGTTCGGGGAGCCGCGACAGCGTCCGCAGGGTTCCGTTGGTTCAGGGTTCGGGTAGCGTTCTTCTGTTCGGGGAGCGATCGAGCCGCGACCAAGTCAGCAGGCTCTCGTCAGTCCAGGTCTTCTCTGCTCCCGTCCCGTCAGCACCCCTTGTTATACTCCCCCTCCTCTTTGAAGTCCGGAGTCCTCGCGGAGAGGGGTCTGGTGCCTGGGGGGCGGTGTGACGGGGTTTCCTGTCGCTCGGCCCTTTGATCTGTTCAGGTGGGTCCGGGAGGGACTCCAGACACCCAGCAGGCGAGGCGCCCGCTCACCGGGGGCCTGGTGGCCGATCGAAACCTCCCTCGGGGGAGATACCAGAGGTGTGACAGAGTCGGCGTCTCTCGGTCTGGTTTGGGGGGGGGTTTCGTTCGCCCTCGGCCGGGCATGCGTGTTGGGGATCTGGTCGGCCCTCGGGATGTTGGCCCACGGGAGTCGGAAGGCCGTGTCCACGAGGTTCAGCGTGGTTGTAGGGTAACTTGCTGGTCGGGAGGGCCAACGCCACGAGGCCGGTCTCACAAAGGGTTTG
Organism: Triturus cristatus; assembly: GCF_964204655.1. Lineage (NCBI taxonomy): Eukaryota > Metazoa > Chordata > Amphibia > Caudata > Salamandridae > Triturus > Triturus cristatus. The sequence goes on from NC_140589.1 coordinate 49,822,665, forward strand.
TTCCTCACAATTAAACCTCTTGGCGCGATGTTGGCCCTGAGGTATTCTGCCATCATTATGCCATGGACTAATGTCTTGATTTGGTTATGTTTCAATTCGGTTAATTCATCCCAACATTGGCTGGCCTCATTGTTGTCTTTATTAGGTGCTCCAGTTAATGGTAACATGGAGGCAATGACCCTGTCTACCTCTTCATCCGAAAAGGTTAGACCTGTTATTTCCTACATCACTAGAGGATCGGTTTTAAGTAACTACGTAGAGAAGAAGACACACTGCGCTTATGCTGCGCAAATGCATACCAAACTAGAGGCTTCCACATTAAAAACACGAGTCCTTACAATAGAAGTTTCCATGGCCATACATTATCACCTCTAAATAATTTAGTTTATTTAATATTAAATTATGCTGTAAGACCAAAGTTTAACACCGACATGCTACTGTTAAAGTGTTGAAGATGAGGATACTGCGGAGCCCACCCGCATATCCTACAAGCATGGCCGCCACCCTTTCCCAACAGGGGCGGTCATTTTAATGCCATTAGCGGTCTAGTCTCTCAAGACCATTACGTGGCAAACACGGAAGCCTTATAACCAGCTCCTCCCCGGAGACACGCTAAGATGCGGTCCGGCGGGGAGAGGTCTAGGTGTCCAGACGCGGCGTCCCCAACATTGAAGTAAGTGAAATTTGCCTCCACAGGTCTTGCTAGGAAGGTCGTGAGTTCGACATACTGTTAACGCAACGAGAGCCCATGCAACCCTCAATCATTGTACTTCCGTTAACTGCATACGCTAACCTCTCCTACCTTCTCATTCTGGCAGGATTGTTTCATAGGGAGACACCGCCCCCTCCGAGTCCATGGAGCGCAACCTCGCACATAACAAAGTAAAGATTTGAAAATACGCAAAAACCCTTTTTTTACCTGTTTGTGTGGAGTGTGTGTCGTCTGTGTGTCACCACTTGAGTTGTGTGTAACAATCTATACACATATGTAAATAATCCACGCTGCGCGTTTTTTTCCGGCATGTTTTAACCTATTTAGGCACAACCACGCTCGCCTTGGAAGCCTGCACGCACCATTATGGAGCAAATTAACCATATGGAGCACTGCAGCATGGAAGAATATAATGTGTACCCCCACTCGAGCGAGGGGGGTTTTGCTTTCTAATGCATTCTCTCCATTTTTACCATTACAGATATACAACGTGACTTAGGGAACGTATGTATTAATTACGCATGCTTTATTAGTAGCAGCGTTCAGTTTATTTTCTTTATTTTTCTGTGGGGAAATATTTTTTTCTTCTTTCTTACTGGTTTTTCCTGATCACACTGGTTAGGAGCCACATTCTTGGACTAGGTCTCAAAACCCAATACCTTGGGTTTTCTTTGTGTATATATATATATATATATATATATATATATATATATATATATATATATATATATATATATATATATGTGTGTATATATGTGTATATATATATTTATATATATATTCACTGAAAAAAGAATAGGTTTCAAGGACGTTATAGTTAGTTGGACATTTCACTCATAAAAAATAATAGAAATTTCGCCGTTATAGTTAGCTAACTATAACTCGCGCCCCCGCAATGCACTGCTGATTACATCACATATTACATCATTCATGACATGGTCAGTGACATCACTGATGACATCACTGATGACATCATCCACGTGACAATCTGATGCACCTCCTCACACCCTAATATAACCTTTGATACACCCCATGTAAAATACAGACTACCATTTTCAAAACCATTGACACACCAATACCAGTTACTACAAGCGCACTCACTAACTCCTAGGTCTACAGACACATGCACTCATTCATCCATACAACCATTCATACATGTAGTCACTGATCAATACAACACTATCATATGCACTCATACACCTATACAGACACTCACACACCACTACTCATCCTAGTCAGTCATGCACTTATCCTAGTCAGTCATGCAAATAATTAATCACAGTTCCATTTACTCACTTACACAGTTATACACACACCACCTCATTTATTCATACAGATACTAACGCATACTTACTCTCTTATATAATCACTAATACAAGTATACACTCATCCATACAGCCCCTCCCATAATCACTGACTCTCACATATAGTCATTTATATACTCCAACTCTCACATACACTGCCTTTTACTTTTGTACTTACTTGGACATCTACCACTGAGACATCCATTCACTCACCAATACATCCATACACACACTCACTCACTCATAGAACTGTTTCCACATGCACTCTTAAAGTCATACACCCAGTCAATCAACCACTCACACATCTATGCACAGTCACACACCCCCAACCAACCACACACACACTCGGTCTCCCATACAATTACTCAGGCAACTAATCAATAACCCATATAGACACCCGTGGAGCTACTGACCAACTGATGCAGCAGGTTATACATACACACATTCACTCACCCATAGAACTGTTTCCACATGCACTCTTAAAGTCATACACCCAGTCAATCAACCACTCACACATCTATGCACAGTCACACACCCCCACCCAACCACACACACACTCGGTCTCCCATACAATTACTCAGGCAACTAATCAATAACCCATATAGACACCCGTGGAGCTACTGACCAACTGATGCAGCAGGTTATACAACAACAGACAGACTGATACAGACATTCACACAATTTAGTCACTAACCCATGTATTCAGTAAGACACATTTAATCACTCACTTAAACAGTGAGTCACACACCTACTAAATCCTCCATCCAAACACTTATACATCCACTCATTCTTCAATACAGCTTGGTATTTAAAAAATACATATTTAAATTTGAAAGAAAAACACATTAACTGGATGATGTCATCAGTGATGTCATCAGTGATGTCTTTTGAGATGTCATCAGTGATGTCACTGACCATGTCATTGATGATGTAATATGTGACTTCATCAGCAGTGCATTACGGGGACGTGAGTTATAGTTAGCTCAACTAACTATTACGGTGGAATTTCTATGGTTTTGTATGAGTGAAATCTCCAACTAAATATACGTCCCTGAAACCTATGTTTTTTTCAGTGAATTTCAAAGATTTTTTAAATGCTAATTTGTAACTATAACGTACCTGGAACCTATGTTTTTTTCAGTGAATTTCAAAGGTTTTTTAAATGCTAATTTCTAATTATTTTCTTCTTTAAACCTATAGTTTTTTCAGTGATTTTAAATTATCACTTCATTGTCAACCTAGTGAAAGCAGCCAATTTCCCCAGTTTTTCAGCAATAGTTTCCACAAAGATTTTTTTTGTCACAAATGAGAACAACAACTAATGGTAATAATATACAGAGTAGACGTCCCCGTGTAAAAATTAACACAAAAGCACCAGTTCACGATATTTTCGGCATTTAAGAATGTTAGCAGTACATCATTCCGAAATGCGGAAGTTAGTTAGAAGATTATACTACGTGAAAAGTCCTGCATTATGTCTAAATGGAATTAATACAGCTCTTTTGCATGGTTCAGTGTTGGATGTAAAAAAAAATTGTGATGATATAGAGTTACGTTTCTTTGCTGGTCAAGAGGAGTGTAGAGAAAATGAGAGTTTGATAAGTGTAGGTGTTGAAGACGAGATGGAAGATACTACTGATGTGAAGTTTGAAAAAGAAATAATAAAGTTTAAAGTAGTTTCTGGTTAAAATCCCAACTATGTTTGTATTTGCTGCCGACGTACTCACTATAAGATTCAAACTAGGAATGTAGATGTGTTTTTAAAAAGTGAAAAGAAAAACAATGATAAATGGAGAGAATTTGCTGCTTATTTGTTTGTGGAAGGTCGTTTTGATTTAGGTACTGTACAATGTATTTGTAAATATTGTTACAATAAATTAGAAGAGAACAAAATGCCAGCTAGAGCTGTCCATAATGACTTAGAATTAGTTGCTATACCTCCTAAACTTACAGATTTAAATACATTTAAGGCCATCCTTATACAATCTGTGCACCCTTTCAGGCTATAATTCGTATGCAGCCTAAAACAGGTAAGCTGCCTTCAACAGATCTATAAAGAGGTTTAAAAGGAAGAGTTGTGTATTTACCTTTAGATTTTAAGAAAAATGTTGAAACTGTTAGTGTAGAAAGAGACAATACTGAACCTGTAGTCATTCTTGTTAATGGTGTACCCACAAAGAGTTGGAAAATATGGCAAGAGTTAGTACATATCACGAAAGTCCGAAAGGCTACATTATATCTGGTGCAAAACAATATTTACTATAAAATTGTAAATGTAGAAGGAAAAGAAATTACTTTGGCAGATGAAATACATATGGACAATTCAAGAAAAGAAGAAATTTATGAACATTATACTGTATATCCTCTACATTCAAAAGAACTGATAGGACGTAATATTGAATTGTTCCAGATGAAAAAAGCAAAACAAACTCCCATGAGTGTGTGGGAAACAAGTGTGGAAGCTCGTTGTTTTCCACAGCTCTTCCCTACTGAAAAAGGTAGACGATATGATGAAAGATCAGTTCAGATTCTAGCTTCAGAATACTGTACTTTACAACTGTACTCAGAACAACCAAGATTTCCTCAGTGTATTCCATAAATGTTTCATATTTTGTTCCATACACCTACACTGCGGTCAGCAGAGCTCACAATTTAAATTGAAGCATGATTTATTTATTAGAGAGAATTGTACTCTATGTCCTCGAAGTTTGTGAAGAGGAAGTGACTAAAAATATTCCTCGATGTCTGTGCTGACTACTGCCTTCAATGTACACTAGCGATAGCAGGGTTCACAATTCACATCGAGTTGCTCGCCAGCACCACACATCATCGCTGGCTGCGCAGACGCTAAATGCTTCTGATGCCCCTATCTCACTGCAGCACAACTCATACACCCTTTCTGATACAATATTTTGTGTATAATTTCACATCTGCTATCCTACCTCAGCGTATCACAAGTCATGAACCCTTTACGATAGAATCTTTTCTGTATGATTTCATATCTGGTACCCGTACCTTAGTGCAGCACAAATCATTGGCCCTTTATGATTGAATCTCTGTGTCTGATCCAATGATTACTGTTGTACTTGTTGCCAGCACCAACCATTCCCGGAGGGTTGGCTTACAATCACCCCACACGCATCCACCACAGACGTCACTGGACATGTGATCCTGGTTATAAAGAGGAGTCGAGCGCACATGCCCATACCCAGTTCCACTATCTATATGTGTCTGTGTGTTCATTATGTATGCAACATGCTGCCCCTAGGCCCTACCACACTACATAGTGCTCTTGACAGCGTATGCAACCATCTTACCTTTGACAGTGTGGGAAAACTTTAGTTATGTAACTTTTTCTCGGTCATTGTTCAAGTACGTACGTAGAGACTGCATCATTAGAGTACTGCAAGCAAAGTGTATAGTGAATTTATAAGTGCGTGAGGATCGTCGCATTGATTGTATAAGTACATATGTTGGCGCAGCCTTACTCCGACAACGAGCTTGTCTCTAATTGGCTGCCCTCCATGTGCCAAAAACTGAAACTTCTACTTTCCATCGCCCTGTTTTGCTACAGCTGCAACAATCCACTGAATGTCCAATAAACATTCATATCCACACAGATGTTTCATGTCCACCATCTTTCTTGTGTGGAACTATGGATGAATATAAGGTCAGTAATTCCCCGTACCTTCCATGTTGGCCATATTGTTGGACTTGGCTCACAGAGTGACACTTTGGCTTTTGCAACCCGGGTGACTGTAGCACTCCAACACGGACACCCGCTTCCAGTGTTGTCAGATTTTTTTTACTTTCTATAGCCGGCCCCCGCAGCTCCAGCGAGCACCCGCTATTATTTTTTAAGAAATGCCCCTGGGATCTAGCCCACCCGGGGTCTCATTAAAATAAAACGCGGGAAACAATTTTTCTTTTTTTTTTTATCCTGGGGGTCCTTCTGGGACTCACTGAGCAGGCCTAGAGGGTCAGGGTGTTTCTTCCCTGCCCCCTTCTCTTCTTTTCTACCTTTGTTTCTCTGTTTTCTAGCGACTCGCTTCTACCGAGCCACAAGATGGCTGCCAACACTTCCGGTTTGGAGTGTTGACAGCCAATCACAGTGAAGCTCATGCACGGGACTTAGGCTCCGCCCAGATATCAAAACTTTTATTTTTCTAATTTCTCAGCAACTACTGAAAGGATTTACACCATTTAAAAAAAGGTCGCTTTCTGACCCACGCACTACCTTTCTGCCAAATTTGGGGTAATTCCGTTCATTAGTTTCAGCTGTAGCCTTGCACAAAGTTTCCTATGGGAAATTGATTTGATGACTCTTATTTTTTTTAATTTTTCGAAAACTACTGAACGGATTTACACCATTTAAAAAAAGATTGCTTTCTGAACCAAGCCCTACCTTTCTGCCAAATTTGGGGTAATCCCGTTCAGCAGTTCGGGCTGTAGCTCGTCGCAAAGTTTCCTATGGAAATTAACATGGGGAAAACGCGTTTTGGGACCCCCTTTTTTTCTCAGCCCCCCCTTGACGAATCACCCCCAAACTTTCAGGATAGGAGCTGACCTGGATAGACTCTTTTTGGGGAGAATTTTGCAAAGATTCGTCAAACGACCCTAAAGGTATTAGTAAATCAAAAAATGCTTTTCCTATGGAAACTAGGTTGTAACTATAACTACCTACTGGCGACCGCCAGTAGGTCATATATATTATATATATATTCTCAACCATTTAATTTCCCATCTGAAAGAAACCGGCACTCTGGACTGGTAAAACCTTATTTTATTGCACACATTGGCAGAATCCATGTTACAGCCCTTTTCTTTCAAGACAAACGGCTCCCAAAAAAGCGTTTCGGCTGGCTCTGCAGCCTTTGTCAATTTGATCATTCTAATTTTTTCATTTACCCTTATCCGGGTCTTTATCTATTGCCTTAGTTAGACAGGTTTGTGGAGTGGTGCACCACTCGATATTGAAACAAGTGGTAGTTAATTAGTCAATGAGTCTTGTGATGTTAAAAGTCTTGAATAATTCTTTAATTTCAAAAATGCCAGCCTACGCGTTTCGTGCATGAGAATGAACTTCTTTAGGGCATGCGTGTACAATCCTGGTTGAGGAAAACGATAGTATAGGGTGGTAGTCTGGGCTGCACGGGCCGCCTTGGTAAGGGCAGGTGTGCGCTAAGTCTGATAATAGGGCTGAGAGTAGAGCTGTCCGCTTCTGTTCAAAGCGTCCCTTTACACAGAAGCGGACAGCTGGGGTCAGGGCAGAGAGGCAGGAAATTCCAAACACCTCTGAGGGGGAACCTCCAGAACTTTCTCCTACTTCAAAGTGGGCAGCAGGTATAAATAATGAATGCTCAGACGCAACTCTTCAGTACACCTCTGGACCTGAGGAAGTCAGAAGGACTACCATTCTGCTCTGCTCTGTTAGTCTGCTGCCCTGCGGCCTGAGTGTAAGGACATTGTCATCCTAGGACCACCAGCAGACTCTACTTGTTGTGGGTCTTGCCCTCCCAGTGCTGCCACCCCAGTCCTGGATACCTGGAAGTGGGCCAGAATGTGCTCTGCGAGCCAGCTGTGGTCCTATGAGCAGCACTGATGAAGCTTGACGCATCTCCTCGCAGCCACCTCAGAACAGCTACAGTACAATGCATCCCTGATGCAGGATCCCGCAGACCAGCCCGCACCTTCCTCTGAACTGCAGCTACGTGATGCATCCTCAGCGTAGGCCTGACGCCATCCTTGATGATGACACTGGACCCCACATCACAATCCCACAACTTCTTCGAAACAGCCGGTGCACGACGCATCTTTAATGCAAGACTTCACATTGCAAGCCCCTCATTGACGGCATCCTCGATGACAATGCAGGACCTTACATCACAGCCATGCTGCTCCTCGGAACTCCTGCTCCGTGATGCATCCTTGACGCGAGACCTAGCAACGCTCCGCAACCAGGATTTAAGGTACATTGTTCAGTGTGCCTAACGTGGTCTCTGTATCTGGTCTTTGCTCCATCCTGGTAGGTCTGAACCTGTGACTTGATCCCCGTCCAGCGCAACCAGATAACCACAGTGGGCGATTTGCATTAAGCACTATTTTCTAGGCCTGGGCGAAGCACTACGCTACGCTCGCGTAGTTTGCGAAGTTCGCGCTACTTCGCGCTACGCGAACTGCACGTAGCACAGTGCGAACACGCGTAGCGTAGTGTTGCGTAGTGCTGTGGTCATTTTTTGCTTGCTCGCGGTCCTCAACGTCAAGTTGGCGACCGCGAGCAAGCAAAATGACACCCTGGCGAGACTTTTTCCTTGTTCGCGATCGCGAGCATGGAAAATAAACCTCCCGGCGAGATTCCCAACGCGAGAAGGTCAGGTTTCTCATTGCGAGGGGTCGCGTATGCTCGCGACCGCTCGCGATGAGAAACTACCAGTTCGCGTTGAGAAAGCTGCAGCTCGAGTAAAAATCTACTCGAGCAGCAGAAAACTACAGCTCGCACTGTGCAAGATGCCATTTTCAATGATTGCACAGTGCCGGTTGCTTGTCCGCACTGTGCAATCATTGAAAACAACATCTTGCACAGTGCGAACATGTTACTTCGCAGTTCGCGAAGTGCTACGCGTAGTGCGAACTTCACTTTGCGTAGCTTCGCAAAGTAGCACTTCGCGAAGCTACGCCCTTAGCTAAAATCATTGACATCAGCAACAGCGTGTATAGGGGAGGCCCATTGGTTTTGCCTCTTGTTGATCATTTCAGAGCTCCTCTGAATTAAAGCGAAAAGGTGGGAGTAAAAAGGAATGGTGTTGGGGAAAATAAACAAAGATTTTAAAAATAACAGATCTAGGGCCGTATGTTCAAAGCAATTGTCAGATGCAAAGGCTCCATTTTGCAAAATCTGTGCCTTTTCTACAGCAAAATAGCTTTTGGGTGTGTTCAAAACCCAAATTGTAACTGGTAACTTGCTACCCAGTCTCAAAACAGGTTTGTGACTACGTACCGGATCGCAAATTGAAAGTGCTTGTTGAAGGCACCCCAACTCATTTTTAATTTTTAATGGTATGTACCAATGGTTTGGAACTGCAATTACGATTGCAAATCATAGATAGATTACTAGCACCTCACAGGAGGTGGTAACCCATTCGCAAACTGGATGGGGTCCCTGAGGAGAATTTGTAAGGTATGTCGTTATGTTCTTGCACCCACGTCTGTGCATGCGAACCCTTATTCTCGTCCCCATAGGTTCACGTGCCTGCTCTCAGCGGTCTCCTTTGGAAGCCCACCTCGCACGGGCTCGTAGCAGAGTTTTCAATGAGGCAGTGCGTTAGCATATTCTTACCTTCTACACTTGGAATAAATATGTATTTATGTGAAAAGTTTGTGGCATGGTGACAAGTGGCTCGAAGATGCTTGTATCCTATGAGTGGCTTGTGGTGCGTTTTTTTCATCAACTTACACTGGCCACTGCTTCACAGGACCCAAGATCGTCGAGTCTAATTTTCACCTAAAAAGTGCAGTTGCCCATGAGGCACAGACTGCAGGCAAATTAAACTTTATGACGCGACATAGTCAGCAAAGTCCTGTGGTAGCCATATTTGTAGCATGGTTGCCACGGAGTTCAGGTGTTTGCTGGAAGCCTGTGTACTAAGGCAAAAGCCCCTCTTCTTTTGAAGCTGTCCTGTTCCTCCCAATTTGTTGCCAGTGGCTGCAGGTTTTGAAAAGAGCAGTTTGATCGCTATGATACAGCCAACCTCTCACTGACTTACTCCTTCTCACTGACAGACTCTCACTGACTCTCTCACTGACAGACTCTCACTGACTCACTCACTGACAAACTCTCTCTCTCTCTCTCACTGACTGACAGACTCTCTCTCACTGATGACTCACTCACTCTCACTGACTGACTCACTCACTCTCACTGACTGACTCACTCACTCTCACTGACTGACTGACTCATTCACAGACTGACAGACTCACTCACTCTCACTGACTGACAGACTCACTCTCACTGACAGAATCTCCCACTCTCTCTCACTGTCTCTCACTGACTGACAGACTCACTCTCATTGACTGACTCACTCTCTCTCACTGACTGACAGACTCTCTCTCGTTGACTGACTGACTCACTCTCACTAACTGACAGACTCACTCTCACTGACAGACTCTCACTGACAGACCCTCCCACTCTCTCTCACTCTCTCTCTCTCACTGACTGGCTGACTCACTCTCTCTCACTGACTGGCTGACTTACTCACTCTCACTGACTGACTCTCTCTCACTGACTGACAGACTCTCCCACAGACTGACAGACTCTCTCTCATTGACTGACTGACTCACTCTCACTGACAGACTCTCACTGACAGACTCTCCCACTCTCTCTCACTCTCTCTCACTGACTGGCTGACTCACTCTCTCTCACTGACTGGCTGACTCACTCACTCTCACTGACTGACTGACTGACTCACTCTCACTCTCACTCTCCCACTCTCTCTCACTCTCTCTCACTGACTGACAGACTCACTCTCACTGACAGACTCTCACTGACAGACTCTCCCACTCACTGACTGACTCACTCACTCGCTCTCACTGACTGACTGACTGACTCACTCTCACTGACAAACTCTCACTGACAGACTCTCCCACTCACTGACTCACTCACTCACTCGCTCTCACTGACTGACTGACTCACTCTCACTGACTGACTCACTTACTCTCACTGACTGACAGACTCACTCTCACTGACTGACAGAGTCTCCCACTCTCTCTCACTGACTGACTGACAGATTCACTCTCACTGACTGACTGACAGACTCACTCTCACTGACTGACTGACTCACTCTCACTGACTGACAGACTCTCCCACTCTCTCTCACTGACTGACTGACAGACTCACTCTCACTGACTGACTCACTCACTCTAACTGACTGACTCACTTACTCTCACTGACTGACAGACTCACTCTCACTGACTAACAGACTCTCCCACTCTGTCTCACTGACTGACTGACAGACTTACTCTCACTGACTGACAGACTCACTCTCACTGACTGACAGACTCTTCCACTCTGTCTCACTGACTGACTGACAGACTGACTCTCACTGACTGACTGACTCTCTCTCTCTCTCACTGACAGACTCACTCTCACTGACTAACTCACTCACTCTAACTGACTGACAGACTCTCACTGACAGACTCTCCCACTCTCTCTCACTCTCGCTCACTGACTGACAGACTCACTCTCACTGACAGACTCACTCTCTCTCACTGACTGACAGACTCTCCCACAGACTGACAGACTCTCTCTCACTGACTGACTCACTCACTCTCACTGACTGACAGACTCATTCTCACTGACAGACTCTCACTGACACTCTCCCACTCTCTCTCACTGACTGACAGACTCACTCTCACTGACAGACTCTCACTGACAGACTCTCCCACTCACTGACTGACTCACTCACTCGCTCTCACTGACTGACTGACTCACTCACTCACTCTCACTGACTGACTCACTTACTCTCACTGACTGACAGACTCACTCTCACTGACTGACAGACTCTCCCACTCTCTTTCATTGACTGACTGACAGACTCACTCTCACTGACTGACTGACAGACTCACTCTCACTGACTGACTGACTCACTCTCACTGACTGACAGACTCTCCCACTCTCTCTCACTGACTGACTGACAGACTCACTCTCACTGACTGACTGACAGACTCACTCTCACTGACTGACTGACAGACTCACTCTCACTGACTGACTGACTCACTCTCACTGACTGACAGACTCTCCCACTCTCTCTCACTGACTGACTGACAGACTCACTCTTACTGACTGACTGACTCACTCTCACTGACTGACTCACTTACTCTCACTGACTGACAGACTCACTCTCACTGACTGACAGACTCTCCCACTCTGTCTCACTGACTGACTGACAGACTGACTCTCACTGACTGACTGACTCTCTCTCTCTCTCAATGACAGACTCACTCTCACTGACTAACTCACTCACTCTAACTAACTGACAGACTCTCACTGACAGACTCTCCCACTCTCTCACTCTCGCTCACTGACTGACTCACTCTCTCTCACTGACTGACTCACTCTCTCTCACTGACTGACAGACTCTCCCACAGACTGACAGACTCTCCCACTCTCTCTCACTGACTGACTGGCAGACTCTCTCTCACTGACTGACTCACTCACTCTCACTGACTGACAGACTCACTCTCACTGACAGACTCTCACTGACAGACTCTCCCACTCACTGACTGATTCACTCACTCACTCGCTTTCACTGACTGACTGACTGACTCACTCTCACTGACTGACTCACTTACTCTCACTGACTGACAGACTCACTCTCACTGACTGACAGACTCTCCCACTCTCTCTCACTGACTGACTGACAGACTCACTCTCACTGACTGACTGACAGACTCACTCTCACTGACTGACTGACTCACTATCACTGACTGACAGACTCTCCCACTCTCTCTCACTGACTGACTGACTCACTCTCACTGACTGACTGACTCACTCTCACTGACTGACTCACTTACTCTCACTGACTGACAGACTCACTCTCACTGACTGACAGACTCTCCCACTCTGTCTCACTGACTGACTGACAGACTGACTCTCACTGACTGACTCACTCACTCTAACTAACTGACAGACTCTCACTGACAGACTCTCCCACTCTCTCTCACTCTCGCTCACTGACTGACAGACTCACTCTCACTGACTGACTCACTCTCTCTCACTGACTGACAGACTCTCCCACAGACTGACAGACTCTCTCTCACTGACTGACTCACTCACTCTCACTGACTGACAGACTCTCCCACAGACTGACAGACTCACTCTCACTGACTGACTCACTCTCTCTCACTGACTGACAGACTCTCCCACAGACTGACAGACTCTCTCTCACTGACTGACTCACTCACTCTCACTGACTGACAGACTCACTCTCACTGACAGACTCTCACTGACAGACTCTCCCACTCACTGACTGACTCACTCACTCGCTCTCACTGACTGACTGACTCACTCTCACTGACTGACTCACTTACTCTCACTGACTGACAGACTCACTCTCACTGACTGACAGACTCTCCCACTCTCTCTCACTGACTGACTGACAGACTCACTCTCACTGACTGACTGACTCACTCTCACTGACTGACTCACTTACTCTCACTGACTGACAGACTCACTCTCACTGACTGACAGACTCTCCCACTCTCTCTCACTGACTGACTGACAGACTCACTCTCACCGACTGACTCACTCTCTCTCACTGACTGACTCACTCTCACTGACCAACTCACTCACTCTAACTGACTAACAGACTCACTCTCACTGACTGACAGACTCACTTTCTCACTCTCACTGACAGGCTCACTCTCACTGAAAGACTCACTCTCACTCTCTCACTGACAGACTGTCCCTCACTGACTGACAGACTCACTCTCACTGACTGACAGACTCACTCTCACTGACTGACAGACTCTCACTGACAGACTCTTCCACTCTCTCTCAGTGACTGACTGACAGACTCACTCTCAATGACTGACTCACTCACTCTCACTGACTGACAGACTCACTCTCACTGACTGACAGACTCTCCCACTCTCTCTCACTGACTGACTGACAGACTCACTCTCACTGACTGACTGACTCACTCTCACTGACTGACTCACTTACTCTCACTGACTGACAGACTCACTCTCACTGACTGACAGACTCTCCCACTCTCTCTCACTGACTGACTGACAGACTCACTCTCACCGACTGACTCACTCTCTCTCACTGACTGACTCACTCTCACTGACCAACTCACTCACTCTAACTGACTAACAGACTTACTCTCACTGACTGACAGACTCACTTTCTCACTCTCACTGACAGGCTCACTCTCACTGAAAGACTCACTCTCACTCTCTCACTGACAGACTGTCCCTCACTGACTGACAGACTCACTCTCACTGACTGACAGACTCACTCTCACTGACTGACAGACTCTCACTGACAGACTCTTTCACTCTCTCTCAGTGACTGACTGACAGACTCACTCTCAATGACTGACTCACTCACTCTCACTGACAGACTCTCACTGACATACTCTCATTGACAGATTCTCACTGACAGACCCACTCACTGACAGACTCACTCACTGACAGACTCTCTCACTCTCTCACTGACAGACTCTCCCACTCTCTCTCACTGACTGACTCACTCTCACTGACAGACTCTCACTGACAGGCTCTCACTGACAGACTCAATGGCAGACTCTCACTGACAGACTCACTCTCACTGATAGACTCTCACTAACTAATTCTCGCTGACAGAATCTCACTGACTCACTCTCACTGACTCACTCCTCGACTCACTCTCACTGACTCACTGACTTACTCTCTCTCACTGACAGACTCTCACTGACTCTCTCACTGACAGACTCTCACTGACTCTCTCACTGAGACTCTCACTGACTGACTCTCTCACTGACTGACTGACTCTCTCACTCTCACTGACTGACTCTCTCACTCTCGCTGACTGACTCTCTCACTGACTCTCACTCTCTCACTGACTGACTCTCACTCTCTCACTGGCTCACTCTCTCACTCTCACCGACTGACTGACTCACTCATTCTCTCACTGACTGACTCTCTCACTGACTGATTCTCTCACTCACTCTCACTAACTGACTAACTGACTGACCTTCACCCTCCTGTTATTTATGCCCCCCCATAACAAAAAAACACACAACAAGCAACCATTGGGACAGGCAGATACAAGTTGCCAGCATTGAAAAAACAAAAGATACTCTAGACATTATTTTTAATACTTTTTTAATATGGTCGTTGAGTTGTACATAATGTTTTGTTGGTCATATCTAAGGTAACAAAAATGCTTCTGACACTTCTTTAGTATAACTTTTCAGCATGCTGCAGACTTCTGCACAGCTTAAAGACATAGGTAAAGTCAATATCTCTGGCTAAACACTTATAAGTTCCCAAAGGCGAGACCTATTGGCTATGCCAATGCTTGTTGATTTGGGGGCCGTCAGATTAAAAGTCTTCTTTTAGCATTCATTTTCGCATAGATTCACTATTGTACAACCCACTTTTTCAAAACTTGCTTTGGAAACATTTGTTCAAATGGGGTAATTAGACCAGGGCACTATTGGCACACACCAGCCTCAACGGCCCACTTCATTTGAGAATTTTACAAAAGCATCAATAGCCAGTTGCACACTACGGGCCACATTTATGCGGCAGTTTGTGCCACTTTAGCACCACGCAAACCTTAACACAGATTTTGAAGCCATACAAAGCGACTTCGCATAGCTCTGAGTGGCTCCAAGAATCTGGAGTATCGCAACGCTTTGCAAATAACTGTGTTGCGTTACTGTGTCCCAGCAAGGCGTTTCATGGATGTTCCCTGGCTGTAAACCTGGGGCTGCGTCAAAATCTTACCCTTCCCAGGCACAACGAGGAGAAATATCTCTATTTCTCCTCGTTTCTTCCTCTTTCTATGTGTGCTGCACTGTGCAGCACACATAGAAAGAGAAATATGCTTCCCAGGATAGGTTTTGTACATGAAGGGTGTAGGAGAGTAGGGTCTGCTATCCTATGGTCACCCCAAATTTTTGCTTTTTGCTTCACTGGTTTTTGACATATTGAGGCTGTGGGCCTGCCAATCAGACCCCCAGCCTGCTGTTCTCTCTACTAAATTTACACTATGCACCCTAGGTGCATAACCAATTGGAAGTGGATCACCCTGTGAGCCCCTGTACCAGTGTACACTAGGTACCCAGGGCATTGATGTATCTAAGGCCTGCCAGGGGCTGCAGCATGTATTATGCCACCCCAGGCCTGGCCTAACAAATTTGGCACAACTGGCTGATCACTCAGCTGGGGTAAGTTGGTGTAACCACCTCTTACTTAGGTGTAGTATACCTATACCTAACCTTAAATGGGACACATGTTAACCTATAAGTCACTCCTATGGCAGGCCTTAACAATCCTGAAGGCACAGTGCTTGGTTCCATGTGAGATGGTGCTCTGGCATGAGCTGAGCCTGTCTGCAGTGGTCGGAACAACTTCCTTCTACTGTTTCCAGATATCGTCATACCATATACTCTTAAGTGCATTATGAACCTCGCGGTTAAATGCTATCTTTGGTTTGGCTTTATCAAAACATGTCGAGTAAGGTGTCATACAAATTGGAATACTAACCCCTCGCCAATTCTGGCGACGGGGTTAGCATTCCACCTTTCTAGAGGGACACGACATGTACAGTACCTGAAACCCGGGTAAAATCAGACATAGCCTCAGCTCCACAAAATGGATGCTGCCACCACAGACACAAGTCTGCCCTCCTGCTGCTGGGAGTCCTTCCAGCTTGGGAGACGTGGACAAAGGGTTTCCTGCCAGGGGAGGTGCGTGCACCACCCCAGACAGGATTTTGTGTATTGGTCAGGTAGGGCTTGAAAGAAACCAGACATGCCTGAGGCTCACAAGGAGCCTCGGTGCATATGCCAGTTCAATCCGGTCCTGGGGCACACCAGCCCTGGACCTGGGGCGAGCTGGACAAAGGATTGGGGGTGTAACCACCCCCCTTCGTGGTCCCACCCTTAGGGAGGGACCTAGCAGGTAGTCCGGCCCCTAGAATCCGCTTAAAGGTAGGAGCTGTGTCCTAAGACTTCAGACATCCTGGAATCAACTTAACCACAAGAAGAAGACGGGAACTTCGACGCTCTGCTGCACAGAGGACTGAAGGAAATCTCCCCTATGGTCAGGGAGTGACCATCTTGCTAACGCAAGTACCAACCAGCTATTGAACGTCTGCTTTGCCGCCGCCTCCTGCCCGAGCCCAGAGCCCGACAAGACCTGGACCTCCAGACCTCTCACAGCCCGATCCACAGTCCCTGCAAAGAAGGAACCCGTGGAGGCACCGAGACACGTGGAGCCAGCCATCTTGGAAGACCGACGACAAGCTGCAAGCGCAACGACAGGGGCTCCCTCCAAGTTGTGCTTTGGGTCCTGAGAAGCCCAACCATCGAGCAGCATCTGCACCAAAGGTGAGCCCTCCAGCATCTCCACGATCTGCGTGGGGCCCCTCTGCACTTTGCATCTCGACGCGCCTGCCCTGTCCCTGGCCCATTGGCTAGTGGCCATTTTGGCGATGAAACATGAAACTAACAATGCTGGTCTGGTTGCTCCAGACTGGCCCTAGCTGCTCTCCAAAAGAGCAGCCCCTCTGACCTTGCTGGTCAGAACAATCAGCTTTCCCCTCTTTCCACGACTCCTGCCTTTGCCAAGGCTTGTTTGCTTCTTTTGAGTCACCGACACCGCCGACAGCGAGAGCCTGCATGGGACAGCTCGTGAACCAACTCCTGGACGTCGTCGACCTTCAGGGACCACGTGGCTGCGGAGACAAGCTACCCTCCATCACCTGTTTGCACCCGACATCGCCTGGTACCTACCTGGTGCCACGCCGGTCACTGGCTAGTGACTGTGAACACTGTCCCCTCTGCTTTCAGGTCTTCTACAACTCCGATCCACTCTTGGATCCACCGCATCTCTTCTGGACCGACCGCCTGCAGCATCTTTGTCATCAGGCTCCATTGAATCGATAGAAGAAACCCGACTCACTTCGAGACCTATGCACCCGCTTCCTGTGGGTGAGGTAAAGCTGGCACGCCGGTGCCCAAGTGTAGAGGATCATCTCTAGTGTCTGTGTTTCAAATCTTAAGATCGTAGTCCATTCAGAAGACCCTTTCTGCAGTAACTTTGTAACTTTTACACACCCATTGAAAACCTATGGGAGCCCGCGTGTAACTTTCCTCACTGCACACGCGACCCGTGGACCTCCTGGTCACTAACTGAAGTTAGCTCCTTGTAGTGAGGAAATATGAATTTTTATGATCAATTGTGTCCCCTATCTAGACCCCAACGGCTCCATGTACATGCTACAAGTACATGTATGTTCCCTCCACTTCAAGCTATGAAGACGCAAATACAATTGTGTCCAACGTTAATATGTCCTCCTTCAGATCTGCCATGAATGGGTCAGATATTCCGTTCCTAAGTATGCCTTGCCACCGTCTTTATATGGTATACTTTTCACGTTTTCCAGCTCTGGCGTGGTAGGCCCTGAATTCTGCCATCGAGCCTTTTCCTGCCTCTGAATGCTCCAGCCTGGACCTGTATCTGTATCCATGAACTTTGTCTTACTTCCTGCGCGGCTAACGGTGCCTAGCCCGGCCTGTTGCCTGCCAAGAACTGTATTCAGCCTTCAAGTTATCTACTCCGCTCCTCGAGAAATGCATTCCTGTCTAGTAGCTTAGGTAAACATCCCTCCAGCTGCAGAGCAAAGGGCCCGGCCTTACTGTCTCCGTGCAAGTAATTCATGACTTTCGTTACCATGGTAGGCCCATGCCCCCTCGCATCTCATGTAGACACTTAGACGCTTGTACACGCACTAGCAGTCAGCATAGAATAGACTCTGTCCGAAAGACCTTTCCTTCCAGATAATATAGTTCCTTAAACACAAGATATTAGATATGATTTGGGATTAAGTTGTCCTGACATCCCAGACTTTTGTCTCCTCATGTAGGGCTAAATGTCAAGTTCCCTTCACCCTCTAGTTACACGTCAATCACACGTCATGCGGCTGCGCGCGCATCTCTGCCATATATTTTTGCTGACTTTGCAGGATTCTCTTATGGATCCACCCACTTGTGTCATCATCATAATGACGTTTTTAGTATACGCCTTTATGCACGCCTATTGTAACGCCTTTTTCATTACGTATGTGTATTCTTATCTCTCTTCTCAACTGTAACGCCTTCTGCATATGTCTTTACTGTAATGCATTTTTCATATAAATATGACAACCTGTCAATAATGTATTGATGATCCCTTCCTGAACCTTCGTGGTGACGGAACTCGATTGCCTGGTTCGAACCATCATTCCTTTGTAAGGAATAAATTCCCTTTTATAACCTCAAATACCACGGATTCTGCCTCTTAATTTTACTGAGTTATTCCTATTGAATTTTACCGCATAAATTAAGTCTAGGTAATTTAAATTTACCACATAATTGGCGCCCGAATAGGGACACCTCTCACACCCCACGCGCCGGAGGTGCGTTGCAGACCCGGTCTCCTGCCACAGCCGGACGGACAATTACGCGTACCCGCAGGATTTCCTGTATCTCCCTCAGGCCAACGGGGGCGACTGAGGCTGCGATCAACACCCAGACGAGGCGGTGAGGAGTGCGGAGAATCCCGACCAGAGCCTAGCTGAGAGAGCAAGATCCGAGGTATACAGAGGCCCACCAGATTCCGAAGTTCCGAAGTATCTAAGTCACGAGTCGAGTCCAGTCCAGTTTGGTCTAGTCCAGTCCAGACTTCCGAGGCCTTCCGTTCCGTGCTTCCCGGTGAGTACCGTTGCTGGGGACGCATCTAGACGTGCACATTAGTTTGTGCCGGTCAAGACGGGTTTGGGTACACAGACCTGGTCTGCACTGTTTTAGCAGTGTATCTGTACTGTTTAGCAGTACATACAGTATATCTAGTATTATGCAGTTAACTAGTTTTATTCTAATTATTATTGTTCGTTTTTAAAAAGTTTGTGATATGTTTTAAATGTCGTGGTATGAGTGATTGTTCGATCTTCATTATTGTGTTTATTGTAATTATTGTGTTCAAGTCCGAGTAAGAATTAAGTAGCAAGGTTCAAGATGCCGTTATTTTCAAAATTAAGACAGATAAAAACTAGAAAAGGGATACTTGAGGAAGCTGTTCCCATTCCACCTAGGGACACTCCAGGGTACTTTATGTACCATAAACATGGCCTAGATGCCGTATTATATCTTGACCTATGGGTGGACTACACCAAGGATTTAGCAGAGAGTCAGAGATGGCCCGCTACTGGGACATGGGATGCAGATTGCATCATGAGAGTAGAAGAAGTATTATGGAAAAGGAAAGCCAGACAGTCACAGAAAGATGCCATTGAACTATGGCGTAAAGAATCGCATAGACGCACAGAGAAAGCGCTCAGAAAGGAAGAGAAAAGTAGGGAAGATTCAGAAAGAGCCCGAGAAAACATATTAATTGACGAAGGTATCCGAGTAAAAACAGAACAAGTAGACAGACAACGAAACACTCTTATGAATGGTATGTATCCTCTTCTGGCCGAGGGTTTGCCTAAGGCCACCCTGGAGGTACCAAAAGATCTGCCACCTCCATTACTCCCAATTAAAGTACATCCCAAAACCGCAAAGGACATTTTCCTTTCTTCCTATTTAGATGATGCAGCCCCCGAATATGCTAATGGTGCGCAGCAACGCACACCACCTGTTAACGACGCTCAACCCCAAGATCAGCTGCACCCACTTCCGCAGCAACAAACCCCTCCTCACGCTCTAAACATTCCATCTGTTTCTACAGTCCTTCCTGCACCCACACTCTCTACCCTACACCCAACAAATCCTTTTGGACTTGGCACCTCAGGAGGTGCGACAGGAGGTTTTTCCACGCCACCGCCAGCAACTAGATTGACTTATAGGGATTTAGCACACCAACGTACACCCCAAAGAGCTAATGACAATATATTAAATGAGCCTCTTACAGATTGTAGATATGATCCAGTGCCAGGTAAACACGACAGAATGTTGCTATCTTCAGTACGTTTACGACGAGTCGCAAACTATTTAATGACATTACCAGGAATGGTTGAACATCTAGACAAAATATATCGCTTTGTCCAAACAGGGCAAGGTCCTGAAAGTATTGGCGAGGCCATGGAATACCAGAAAGTAGACATGCAGAAATTATTGTTACGCTTTTTCATAAACTGCTTGATCAGAAACAGAGATAGGCCTGAGGTTGATTCGGAGGAAATGCAGGTACTCACCAGATGGGGTCAGAATATAGCAGACGGAAAACATGAGAAACAGAAGTATATAGAAGTCATGTGCCGGAAGATCAGAAAAGAAGTAGAACGAATACATGAAAGAAGATTAGAAGCAGATAAAACTGAATCAGAGGAAGAGGAGGAGGAACAGTCAGAAATGAACACAGGACAATTAGAATTACCAGCTAGACAAACGATAGCTTATGTAGGAAAAGGAAGATCTTTTAATAAAACAATACGTCCGATACATCCAGAATGTAACAGAATTTTTCAAACAGCTATCTCAAATCCAAGGACCCCTGAACACCTATTCCAGGCTACTGATAAATTAGTCAGAGAACGAAGGGGGTACCATGTGCTCGATTCTATGGATGAACAAGAATTAGCCAGGTCAGCAGTACAATGGGCTGACAGCTCTGAAAAATACAGTGATGATGCGCTAGCACACACGTTTTTGAATCTCGCCCCAGATGAACAGCGTTTAGCTAGTATATACATGATACAACATCTCCTTATATTATATAAAGGCCAACACTCCGATCCTGGTCCCCTACCTGATATACTGATAGAACTACTCATGAATAAATGGAGAGGTCTAGGTACCGATCTAATTAAAGTAATTCTAGAATACCGACATAGATATAGTGCCTTTTTGTGTCCAGAACATGATCCAGCTCCTTCCATGGAGAGAAAAACGTATTACATAGACAGACAGAATCCCTTACGCGAAGTACACCCAGTTAGAAATGATGACAATACGTTTAGACGCGTGTTTGTGTACACGCCCATAACTAAAATAGAACTATTGGAAATGAAAAAATTAGTGCCCAGCCATGACAAAGATCCAGCAGGTTTTCACCGTGAACTAAAGGACATGTTACTCATGGGTGATTATACCTATCCTGACATTATGAAAATATTGAAAGTATTATTGCCTGCCGGTATTTACGAGAAACTCAAAGAAAAAGAGTGGGAAGTGGGAGACCAAAAGATTGATTGGACCGTATTAGAAAACGAAGAAAATGCCCGAACTGCAGGCGTAGGGCTTGGGGACAAAACTAAAGCATTGCCAGGATTATTAGTACAAGTATTGCCGCGTTTATTAACTACGAAAAAGGAGGACTGGGGAGCAATCTCAGCTTGTAAACAGAAACCCGATGAAGACACTAGTGATTTTTATTCCCGATTTGAAAAATGTTTTGGTATTAATAGCGGCCTGAAAGCAAGTAGCGAGTCATATCCACATCTTTTTGTAACAAAACTAGTCGAGAATTCCCTGCCACAGGTTAAAAACAGAGTATTGAAAGTTGAGAGCACTTGGCAAGCTAACACTCCTTCACAAATGTTACAAATGTTACAGTATCACCAGAATAGAATTAGAGAAGAACAAGAACACGAACAAAGACGTATGAAAGACACGAAAATGAAAATGCTCGTCGCTCAGTCAGTTCCAGCTGACGGTCATAAAAAGGGTGCGACACAGTCCAGTAATTCAGCGGTTCCCGTTAAAGGGACATGCAACTATTGTAAACAGCCAGGTCATTATATAAACGATTGTGCAGTTCTGAAACATAATATCTCTACGGGTAAAACCAAGGAGAGACCACGTCCGCCTAGACAGGATCAGATCCAACAACAAGCACCTCAACATGTACAGCCTATGCCGGTTCCACAACAGACCGTAGTGGCACCACAGCCACAGCCTATTGCCGCAACACAAAACACGACACAACAGATGAACCAGTATGCACAAAATGACTATCCCGATTATCAGCGATACACATGAAACAGCCTAGAGAGGGAAGTTGGCTTACCCCTTATTGAGGTTCCTGTAGATCAAGACGGTCCTTATGTACAGAGTCAAGTATTAGGGAAAGACAGAAAGTTTCTACTTGATACAGGGGTAAGCAGAACAACTATAAGTCACGACGAAGTCCCAGGGGCACCCCTCTCAGGCTCACAAAATATTTCCCTTGGTTTTTCAGGAAAGCCTACTATTAACGAAGTATCGCAACCGCTTGCGTTTACAGTTGGTCCATTGACACGGACTACAGATCTATTGCTTACAAAATCCTGCCCAGAAAACTTGTTAGGTATTAAAACATTGAAAGCTCTAGGAGCTATAATATGTTGTTCTCCGGACGGAGTACGACTATTTTTGCGTGACTTTAAAGGTCACTACGTGTCAAGAGATATGGATCACCGGTTACAGAATCTACCTGCACATTTATGGGCAAAAGGCCCCACTGATGTAGGTTGTATGCACATTACACCATATCGAGTTACACTCAAAGCAGGAGTGGTATTACCACGAATGCGACAATATAAGTTACCTCCAGATGCTGTAGTAGCTTTACTGCAAATCATTGACGAGCTCATTGCACAAGGAGTGGTTGTAGAAACCGACTCCAATGTATGTAATTCTCCGATCATTCCGATTCTTAAACTAACTGATCCAAAAGCACCCCCAGTATATCGATTAGTTATTGATCTGCGCGAATTGAATAAATGCATTGTACCACAATATCCCGTGGTCCCAGATATCTCTTCATTACTGACAGCTATTGATTCAGAAGCAACGTTCTTTACTGTAATTGACCTCAAGAATGCCTTCTTTAGCGTCCCAATCGATCCGGAAAGCCAATATTTGTTCGGATTTAGTTTAAATGGACGAAGTTTTAAATTCGCACGCGCACCTCAAGGATTTACAGAAAGTCCTAGCATCTATAGCCAAGCACTGAAAAGACAACTTGACAGTATCCACATGCCAGTTAACACTGCATTGCTTCAGTATGTCGATGATCTGCTGATCACCGCCCGAAGCGAACCCGAATGTGAAAAAGCATCACTGACGGTTTTACATTTTCTGGCCGACAAGGGGCACAAGGTGTCCCCTTCGAAGCTGCAATTCTGTGCCCAGCAAGTTGTGTACCTAGGGCACTTGCTGTCCAAATGGGGGAGACAGCTCACACCTGACCGCATCCAGTTAATTGTAAACATGCCACCACCCAAGACACAAAAAGAGGTACGGGCCTTCATAGGCCTCACTTCGTACTGTAGGCAGTGGATTCCCCAATATGCATTTCTAGCAAAACCACTCATTCAGTTGACAACCCAGGAGGCAGCGACATCGACTGTCCTCCCTTGGACTCCAGAACATACACAAGCTTTTGAAGACTTAAAGAAAGCTTTATGCCAAGCACCTGTTTTAGCGACACCATGTTACAGTAAGCCTTTTACACTCTTTGTTACAGAACGTGAAGGTACTGCTTTGTCAGTACTCACTCAGGAACAAGCAGGATCACACAAGCCATGCGCTTACTTTTCTAGCACATTAGATCCCGTAGCTCAAGCTCTTCCTGCGTGTCTGAAATCAGTTGCAGCGACAGCTCTAGCGATCAGACAAAGCGATTCCATAGTATTAGGACATCAATTGACAGTACAAGCACCACACGCAGTAGAGGTTCTCTTGAACCGGACACAAACACAACACTTGACTATAGCACGACTGACAGGTTACGAACTCACATTGTTTCAGCCACACATAGAAATCAGACGTTGTAGTACATTAAATCCTGCCACACTTTTGCCATTAAGTGGAACAGACCCACTGGCACATGATTGTATTGAAGTCATTACTATTACGACGAAACCCAGACAAGACTTGACAGATGTCCCATTACCAGACCCAGACCTGACACTTTATGTGGATGGTTCATGTATGAGAACAAGTACAGGGGAGTTAGTGGCCGCTTATGCTGTCACGACAGACACCGAAGTCATAGAAACAAATTGTATTGACACATTATCAGCTCAAGCAGCAGAGCTTATTGCTCTGACACAAGCCTGTATTCAAGCCAAAAATAGAAAAGTTAACATATACACAGATTCACGTTATGCATTCGGAGTTGTACACGACTTCGGAGTCCTTTGGCGAGAGAGAGGTTATTTGACTTCTCACGGTGCCAACATTCAACACGGTCCCCTCATTCAAGCTCTATTAGATGCAATACATCTACCTACTTCAATATCTATCATGAAGTGTAAGGCCCATACAAAAGTCACAGATATTATTTCCCAGGGTAACGACCTAGCAGACCGAACAGCTAAGCAAACAGCACAGAATAGGACTCATGCAACTGACTTGACAAAGACAATAGTTCCGACACCGACACACTGCATGACAGTTAGGGATCCCGCCCTTGATGTAATTGACATACAGACACATGCTACACCAGAGGAAATAAAGAAATGGACTGAATTAGGAGGGATCCAAACAGATCAGGGATGGATGACGAAGGGAAAATCTATATGGTTTCTCCCCGACTCAATGGTTCAAGTTATCATTAACACAATACATAGTCCAGCACATCTAGGAGAGAAAGCTATGTTAGACAGTATTCAACACATTTGGTTCAACAAACACTTACGAGCTGCAGCCAAACAGAAAGTCCGAACTTGTATGATTTGTTGTCAGTTTGTATGCCTGCGCCCATTCATTCATTTTAACACAGTTCAATCCAGGTAAAGGCGTACCTGTAGAGCAGGGTGGATTTCAACCTCCCGATCACCCTTTTGAAGTCCTCCAGATGGATTATATCCAGATGGAACGATGTCGAGGATTCAAATATGTCCTCGTAGTTGTATGCGCTCTTTCCCGTTGGACAGAGGCATATCCCGTCTCAGATTACACTGCTCCGACTACTGCCAAACAATTAGTTCATGAATTCTTCCCACGGTATGGTTTGCCCCGTATCATGTACTCAGATAATGGCCAGCCGTTCTCATCCGAGCTAATGAAACACATTTCACTCTTGTTAGGCTATCAATGGAAATTCCACTGTGTCCGACATCCCGAGGCAGCAGGTCTCGTGGAACGCCATAATCAGACCCTGAAAATACGACTTTCTAAAATCTGTAGAGAGAAAGGCGTCGACTGGATAGTAGCCTTACCAGTTGCACTCATTTACATGAGAATGGTAGCACATTCTCGCACAGGGCTATCCCCGTACGAGGTGGTCTTCGGTAGGCCACCAAATATGTGGGGGACGCCTATACCTCGTAAAATCACTGATGTTGATTGTAATATGCTGACAGATTACCTTGCTTCCTTGATGTCTGCACTACAATCTTGCCGTTCACAGGTAGCTGCAGCCTTTCCCGACAACACCGAGGTAAAGCCCCATGAAGTGGTTCCTGGAGACCTTGTTTTCATCAGAAACTTCGACAGGAGGAGCCCATTGGAGCCTCGTTGGCAAACACCAAAGCTGGTACTTCTAACCACGAGGACAGCAGTGAAGGTCGAGGGTCGCAAGGGTTGGTTACACTCGAGCCATATCAAGAAATTTCATGGACTACCTTCTGATTTGAACTCTCAGCCCTGCCCCCTTCCAGAGACTGATTCAAAACTCCCCCTGGTTGAAAAGACCGAATCTCAAAACTATAAACTGAAACTAATGTCTAGTAAGTCAGACAATTCGATTGTTTAAGTCCTCTCCAAGGTGAATCGGTTGAATTAAGTCTTTGACATGTATCCTCTAGACCGAATTAGAGAGAGAAATAGACAGAAACAGCTCAAGAAACATGCATACTGTAAATCACTTCATAGTCACTGTATAGTGACATTGTTGATTATGTTTTTCCTAAGTCTTTTTATTATTGCTGCAAGTATACTGTTGCACATGTACTATCCTATTTTCAAGCGTGCTCATTCTGTTTACAATGTTACTGCCGAACATTCTTTTAGTGAACTACCTCCACATGAGTTGTCCTATAGATTTGCGCTGCGCAACAACACATTCATTAGTATGTTACACCATTCCCATCAGACCAGCAATGCTACAAATTGTTGGATATGTGGCCGACTTCCTCCCTATCAGAAATACAAAGGAGTTCTGCCTCTCTTTCCGTACCCGTTCACACACAATGGTTCCTGTGGAGCATGGTTTAGTTTGATTAACTCTTTAGATTCAAACATTGTAGTTTACCAGAGCAACTGGGTATGGGGAAACCTGAACTTAGTTTTGCTTAAAGCCTGTTATCCTAACAAGGAGGGACTTCCAAAAATAACAGGAACTGATCTAGAAAATGAAGTATATGGATTAGGTAATTTTACACTTAACCTCATGATTCTGAACGTTGAATCTGAAGCTGCACTAGTCTTGCCTGCTATGTCAGTATTACCAGTCAAAGGAGAATTCTGTGTAAGAAAGAATGGTTCAGTACACCTGGGTCATAGTAAATGTACTACTGTGATCGAATTCAGTGATAAAGGCAAGTCTACATTTAGAGCTTCCCGTCATTCCTACTTCATATGTGGTCATACCGCATATATACGTTTACCTCTAGATTGGGATGGTACCTGTTACATTGCATTCCTTCTGCCACCTGTTTTTCTAGCCCCTCCTGATTATCATAGAAATACCAATCTAGTACACCATAGACCCCAGAGAGATATCCCGATTGTTGACTACACTGAAACAGCATGGGAACAATATACAGACTTCAATAAAGGTCTCTTTCCTTACATAGGTGTGGTCTCAAATAGTAAACTGATACGTAGATTAACCAGAACCCTTGAAGCAGTAGTGAATGAAACTACTTCTGCCCTAGGCAACTTAACAGAGGAGCAGTCTGCGATGCGGATTGTTGTTCTCCAAAATCGTCTTGTCCTTGACGTCATCCTAGCCGATAGGGGCGGAGCCTGTAGGGTCATCGGATCAAGTTGCTGTGTTTTCATCCCAGAAAACGCGCCATCCGTATATAAAGCAATAACTCGTCTTCACAAGATTGCAAACCAGATACATCAGAATCCAGGCACCTGGACATGGTCCGGTTGGTTCTGGAGCGTGTTGTCAGCCTGGGGATGGAAAGTCCTATCCTTCCTAGGTATTGGTCTTCTCATAGTATTCAGTTGTTGCCTGTGTCTACAATGTGGACCAGCGATTTGCGGCCTGTGTGCCACATCATGTATTCCACGTTCAAGTTTTCATTCAAAATCACGGAAAAGAAAGAAGAGCAAATGATGTTATATGAACAGATTGATGGATTCCTGAAGATCGATATTTCATGAAGGGTCCGTAGGGGACAAGGAGGGAATGAGGAAATATGAATTTTTATGATCAATTGTGTCCCCTATCTAGACCCCAACGGCTCCATGTACATGCTACAAGTACATGTATGTTCCCTCCACTTCAAGCTATGAAGACGCAAATACAATTGTGTCCAACGTTAATATGTCCTCCTTCAGATCTGCCATGAATGGGTCAGATATTCCGTTCCTAAGTATGCCTTGCCACCATCTTTATATGGTATACTTTTCACGTTTTCCAGCTCTGGCGAGGTAGGCCCTGAATTCTGCCATCGAGCCTTTTCCTGCCTCTGAATGCTCCAGCCTGGACCTGTATCTGTATCCATGAACTTTGTCTTACTTCCTGCGCGGCTAACGGTGCCTAGCCCGGCCTGTTGCCTGCCAAGAACTGTATTCAGCCTTCAAGTTATCTACTCCGCTCCTCGAGAAATGCATTCCTGTCTAGTAGCTTAGGTAAACATCCCTCCAGCTGCAGAGCAAAGGGCCCGGCCTTACTGTCTCCGTGCAAGTAATTCATGACTTTCGTTACCATGGTAGGCCCATGCCCCCTCGCATCTCATGTAGACACTTAGACGCTTGTACACGCACTAGCAGTCAGCATAGAATAGACTCTGTCCAAAAGACCTTTCCTTCCAGATAATATAGTTCCTTAAACACAAGATATTAGATATGATTTGGGATTAAGTTGTCCTGACATCCCAGACTTTTGTCTCCTCATGTAGGGCTAAATGTCAAGTTCCCTTCACCCTCTAGTTACACGTCAATCACACGTCATGCGGCTGCGCGCGCATCTCTGCCATATATTTTTGCTGACTTTGCAGGATTCTCTTATGGATCCACCCACTTGTGTCATCATCATAATGACGTTTTTAGTATACGCCTTTATGCACGCCTATTGTAACGCCTTTTTCATTACGTATGTGTATTCTTATCTCTCTTCTCAACTGTAACGCCTTCTGCATATGTCTTTACTGTAATGCATTTTTCATATAAATATGACAACCTGTCAATAATGTATTGCTGATCCCTTCCTGAACCTTCGTGGTGACGGAACTCGATTGCCTGGTTCGAACCATCATTCCTTTGTAAGGAATAAATTCCCTTTTATAACCTCAAATACCACGGATTCTGCCTCTTATTTTTACTGAGTTATTCCTATTGAATTTTACCGCATAAATTAAGTCTAGGTAATTTAAATTTACCACAGTAGGCCCAGCGATTCTAGAGGCCCTAGGCCTTTTCCCTTTCCTGTTCGTGGTACTTATACCACTATTTTAGTATATGGTTTGAGTGGCCACCAGGGCCCATCCATATAAAGTGCAACTTCTGTGTATTATAACATTGTCTTGTTTAACGATTTGTGCTCCCGTGCTCATAAAGAGTCTAGGGGATACTTTGAGAAATAAATACATATATATTTTCAATATATATCTGTGTGGTGTCCTTTCATTGGTACAAAGGGGGGTTGCATTTGGTAAAACAGCCTGCTTAACACGCTTTAACGAGTTTAGCCTCAAAGACTGCTTAGCCTACGCTACCACTAGGGCAGCTAGTCCGAAAAGGTTGACTTACAACCACACCATAAGGGTTGCTTGGCATGGTACAAGGTGGTCACTTTAAGTAGTGAACATCATACACCAGGCCAACTTCTCACAAAGGGACATACATACAAAAACAACCCTGCATGCAACGCTGCCACCCTTGCACAATGGTGCAAGGGTGCCTACATTGGCGCTAGGCAGCCCATTGTGCACCAGTGCATGGGAAAGGGCAAGAATGCACTGTATTCCATTAAATTTGGTGCATCCCTGCCCTTTCCTTGGCACGCAGCGCAGCAAGGTAACTTTCTTCTCTGCGCTGCACTGCGTCACAAAGCTCATAAATAAACCCCTCACTGTACATGAAGTTTAGCATCCCGCGTAGATTGTAGTGCTCAGCTAGGCTCCAAGGGATGCCTTCTGATGGACGAAGTCTTGTCATTCACCTCTCTGCATCCACCTTCCCATGAGGACTATCTTATTGTCATCGCTCTGTCGCTTAAACCCCATCCATACATTTAAACAATGCTAGAATGCTTGAAGGGAAAAATACAGAGATTGAACCCATTAAGTGTGTTTGTTTGTGGTCTATAGAAATGTAAATCTGCACTTTTGTTAATAGTACTTGTGATTATCCTGTTGCCATGGGATACCAATCTCATCGGAAAAATGAAATAATGCACAAGAAAAAGCATTTATTTGACTTGGATCACACGTTTGTCACGTGGGAAACCGTGATTTGAAAGGATGTCTGTAATTCGGCTTCCACCACGCATTTTTTCCACCTGCCGAATCTCCTCCCAAAGGCCTAGCTGGTTTGAATGGAACATTTTACTGAGAAGAATAAACTGACAGGTCTTTAGATGAATCTTTCAACTGCAATGGGTAAAAAAATGCACAAAACAAACTTCCATAAAATTACATAAGTAAAATGATATTTGTTGCTTGGATATGAAATGACCTTAAATAAGTGAAAAGAAGAGAGGCGTTTGGCGAAAGAGGAACAAGTTGGTTTAATTAAACGCTATGGTTGGGAGGGCCTGGACAGAGTGCGTCTGCTCAGAATTTCTCGATGTTCAAGGGTTTTGGCCGTCAATTTATACTGGAGTAGGTTAGATCGTACAGATGGATAAATAGATCTTTGAAGATAACTGCAAATAAAATGAAAGACATTTTTGGTAGAAGCATCAGACTACATGTACCAAAAAGTATGCTCATTGCTATTTGAAATGTTTCACGTATCTATAGCAAATCTACCAATGCACTGAATTCATTTTTTCATAAATTGGTCTAATTTGAAAATAAAACTATTATAAACTTGTTTTTGATTATGTTTTGAATTTTATTGTCTTAGTCCAAGTGTAGATATACCAAAAAGACGATACATTGTACGTTCTGAAATTTATAGGTAGAGACACTCCTTTTCGTATTTATTCTGCTTTTTCCCCTGAATCTCTACCTACATCTATTTTGCAGGGGTTCCCCTTGTTGTATTGGTTCACTGTGTGTGATGTGCCTGTTGTGTTCTGATTGGGTGAGTGTGCCTATCTACACATGGTATCTAACTTTATGATATTTCTGGGGAACGCAAACCCTTGGCCAAACAGGTTTTATTGGGGCCAATTATCACGGACTTGTGGTGCAACCATCTGTGGCATCGATCAGGGTTTTCCCTGGGTGCGTGTTTGTCTTTGGTTTATGGGAAACCCCACTTGTGACCTGTTACTCGAGGTGCATAGGCATGGGTCGCAGGACTGCCTCACCACATATCACTGACTCTGGCTTGATGGAGAGTTCACCTTGGGTGAATCCGATGGCAATGATCAGAACTGCTGAATATAATATGGCAGCCAGTGGTATCATTTTTAATTGACATTATCATCAGCACGCACACACTTGTCATTTTGTACATTGATATAGTTTGTACTATCTTTAACAAGATTATGCCTGTTCTGGTCTGAATGTACATTGTCACTGTTCTTCTTCGCAACAAATATATTATCACATGAGCATAGATCATGGAATACATTGGTTTCATTATTGCTGACGTTGGCACTGCTATGCGGGCACAAGTTACGGTGTACATTGACATTGCACTGATGGGCACTGTGTGTGTACAAGCAGGGGCATACATCCACATTGCATTTAATAATATTGCCGTTGTCGAGCCTGAACATATCATGAAATTCTTTGACATCGTATTCACCCATTCCAACATATTCAAATAATGAAAAGACAACAAGCGGATCTGGCAGTGGAAAGCTTTCAATATATCAGAAAAAAAATCTAGTCACCACCAGGACGTGTGCATAGATAAATACATTTAGTCGGCCCACGCTTGCCTCCAACAGCAAAAGGTGATCTAGAAATATATAGGAACCTTTGCGCATGTGTTGTTACTACCCCCCTTAAAAAGACTTGGGCTCAGATTTAATAAAAATCAGACAGTGCAGCTGTTAAGGAAATTCCACAGTGCTGTGCTCTGGGCAGGAATGGAAACTAAGCAGTATTGTATTTACTAGATTCCACACTGATGATGTAACTGGCAAAATCCTACTAAAAACATAGGGACATATTTATGAGTGGGGTTGCATTGCTCATGCATCATACAAAGTGCTACATGCGCGAATCAAACCCAAAATGTGATTTATGAAATCAAGCAAGCTCACCTTGCGTGGCCGAGTTGCTTCATAAATCCAGAGTAACACAAAATATTTATAAGCCCTATGCGCCGCTGGTGCGTTACTTTTTTCCATGCTCCGGTGGCGCAGGCACCTGCTCCATATTTACCAGGCATCACTAAGCCACTTTTTTTTACTTAATGCTGCCTTGCACATATCTTTCCCTTTAAAGCAGTTTTCTGTGCTAAAGAGGCGTGTAATGTGTGTTGCTGGGGGCGTTCCCTGCAACATCCATGGCTTTTTGACACTGTCCTAGATTTATGAGAGATCGTAACTCTGAGGCAGCGCCAAAAACGTATGCCTTCCCAGGGGAGGCATAAGGGAAGCACAACGAGGAGAAATATCTTCATTTCTCCTCGTTTTCCCTTTTTAGGTCTCGCCTGAGACAGCGCTTTAGCGCTGCTCTGGCGAGACTTATAGTAAGGGACTTTTGGAAGTGGAAACGAGTGCATTTCAGGCCGCCAACTACAGTGCATGTGCTCCGGGCGCGCGCACCATTTGGCAGCCTGAAAGCATTTGTTTACTTTCACTTTCGCGGCCGCATGGCCGCTTTGATGTTTGATCGCGATTGCGATCACTTTCACTTTCGCGGCCGCTTGTTCTTGTTGTATTTATATATACTTGCTTCCCGAGCTTTGATATGTTTTTTTGCCCCAGGCCCCATCAAGCTCCTCTGTTCGCCACTTGCTTTCAGAGGTTTGATACGTTTTTGCACCCCAACCCCCCTCAAAGCCCTATGTGCACGGCCATACTGTGTGCCGCACCGCAGGCTTCTGGCCGACTCTTTCTCTCGGTAACGTTTAAAAGCAGGACTCTATGCTTCCATGAACATAGTAAACAAAATAGTTTTACCCGACCGCCGTTCTACAGTGTCTCTCCCCTGCTCAGACCTGGATACGGAGTGACAGGAGGCTGCCAGGCGGGGTGGTGGAGGCTGCTCCTTTCCTTATCCTTTCCCTTCGCCGCCCCACTCGGGTAAATGTTTCCATTCTCTTAATATTTCAGTTATGCGCGGGTTATACTGCAGTGGTTTATTTCTTTCAACGTGATGCTTTAAGTGGCGTGCTTCTGCCTACACTGCATGCATTTTTACGAACCGTTTTAATTTGAAAGCAAAATAACAATCACTGCTGGTACTTTATTTAAAAGAAGCTGGCGGGTGAACGCATTATGTTATACATTTATGAACATAAAATAAAGGCCCACATCTTATCAGCTGTTTGCCCTCCCTCCGCCATCTGGCTGTGCTCCATGCAGTTTGTCAGCAGCAGTTCCTCCTCCCCGGCCACTCTTTCAGAAAGCCAGGGCTCCTCTGTCGAAATCCACCATTAATTTATCTACAATGGCTGTTAAGCGCTGGGGAAGCTTCATTTGTATTTGTTTGCACGACATGCTGTCGGGGTTCTGCAACCCCCTTTTAAAAAATGTTTTTGCGCGGCTCTTTTACTCATCCCTTTTCTTCGCTCCCCCTTCCCCCACCCATCCCCCCTCGCGTGTAAATTTTTCCATTCTCCACTATTTTAGGGAAAGTGTTGGTTAAAGTGCAATGTTTTCTTTCAACCTGGGGCATAATTTGCACGCATGCTTCGGTCTACATTGCATGCATTTTCCCCGAATTGACAGCTGAGGGATGTGTAGGAATTAAGTAAACTTTATATAGCACTTACGCACGGAACCACGTCATCATGCAAAAATAAGGAGCAAAATGTCTTTCGTCAATTGTTTCAGTTTCCGATGCTTGTTTTGTTGGTAGATGTGGTTAGAAGCCAGGACTGTGGATGGTGTGGTAGGCGGAAGTAAGGCATGTTGGTGCAAGTTTACTTGCTACTGACTTATACATAGACATGCGTTGGTATGTCACACACAATTTTTAGAATTTCTGTTGAATGCGCATTATTAATATGCTAATTATTAGCTCATTAATCTAAATGCCAATAATTTTCCCTCCTGCCTATCAATAGTCTACTACAGGCTAAAAAGTAAACTATTTTCTCTTACAAATCCCAATGACCTTTAAACTCCAGGCTCATCCCCTCGGCAAACAGACTCGTGAACAAACCGGGAAAGTATAGTCGCTCACTGTCAGCTGGATAGCTCATCTGGCCACACATCGAGCTGTGCCAAGAGCTACGGATAACACTGATTTTCTACGCCTAATTGTTTTCTGTGTCCTACATAAGCAGGTGTTCGAAAACTTTAGTGTCCCAGCTTAACAAGTCTCAAATGGATGCATGCTCATCTCTGCTCCCAGTTTATTTTACCTTGCTTTGCTAGAAAATAGTTTTTCAGTAAGGGAACCCGCATTCCTGCTTGGTTACCATACTGTGCATAATCCACACACATACGTGCATTTAAGAACTGAAACATTGTTAATATTTTAAACAACAAAGCCATAGTTGTTGCTTATTTGTCTCATGCAACTAAGACAAATTGTCGAAGCCAATAGTTCTGGCTTGTTGTATGTGTAATGTTACTTGATGTATTATATATCTGAATGCAATAACAGAAGCAGAAAAATACCACTTGGGTGGCACTCTACTCCACACCTTAGCTTTAAACATCTAAAGCTAAAGCAGGGTGTGCCACTATTGCTACAAAAGTCAATAAAGAAAAAAGCAAAGGCGGGCGGATGCCGCATTTCTTTTCTATTGGTTTACTTTTTTAGCAATTGCAGCACACAGCACCGTACTTTTCATCATCTTAAGCTAAAGCCTGGCATGCCGCAATTGCTACGAAAGTAAATAAATAGAACAAAAACAGTGGACGCCCAACTTTAAAAAAAAATTGACTTTTGGAGCTATGCTACTGCAAGGATATTTTTGTACCAATATAAAAGTCTAAAAAAATCTATAATTTGCAAAGCCAATAGGTCTAAATATTTACTAATAATGCCTTTTTAATCTATTTTATAAAACAAACACATAAATAAATGGCATTATCATTTACAATGCCAATAGCTAGTGTTGCATTATTATTAACAATGCCAACTGCTCACACTTTTATAATGCGAGACCTATTGCATTGCAAATGCTTGTTCTATGTGTGCTGCAGAAAGAGGAAAAAGCCTCTTGTGATTGTTTCTGTGCAGGAAGGTTTCTCATCCTGCACAAAAATAATCATCCTCGCAATGCAGGCACCCTTGCACAATTGTGCAAAGGTGGCTGTGTTGGCGCACAGCAGACCATTGTGCACCAGCGCAAGGGAAAAGGTCAGGAAAGCGCAGTATCTGATAGATAAGGCGCATTCCTGTCCTTTACTTTTGCCGTACAGCAGCGCTGCAGGAAGGCCCGCGGCGCTGCCCTATGGCAAAAACTCATAAATGAGGCCCCAAGTTGCCACTACAGAATGCGTCGGCAGAGCGCAAGCTAAAGTGATACAAAAAATCTATGAATCTGCCATTTTGGTATGTACAATTCTCCTGACCCTAGGTGCAAAACAGGCAGCTCGTGAGGTGTTTCAGTCAGAGAGCTGTGTCTGCACCACAGAACATACATTAGTTCACAAAAATAATTATATTGGGGAGTGAATATAGCAAAAAGAAAAAGATGAAAATACGAAATGAAACATATAAAAGGAGAATTTAAGAATGGAATTAATGAGAGAAATGGGTTCAAAAGGAAACCATATGCACACATTCCAATAGCCCTTTTTCATGCACCAATTCAACACACCTGTTATGCTATTGTGTAAATCAGTCTAGGAAATGTTCAATAAAACAATAATGAGGATTACAATGTGCAGAAGTCACATGCCACAGATACGAGTGAGCAGTATATTTCAAGGATGTGTGGTGTGGAGAAGTGAGGGTAACTCAGTGGTCGAAGTGGGGAAAAAAAAGTAGGGGAACTGTGGGCGGAGCATCAGGGGGCGGGAATATTCCGAGGATTGGGTCAGTGGGCGGAGTCAGAGGTGTGGCTAGAAAGAGCAAAACATCCCAATTTTTAGTATGTTTGGCATTTCACTGACGAGTTACAGCTTATAATGTTATTTAATGCAACCAATAGATAATCAATCAATCAATCAGTGACACTTATAAAGCGCGCTACATACCCGTAGGGTCTCAAGGCGCTGGGGGGGGGGGGGGGTGCCGCTACTGCTCGAATAGCCAGGTCTTCAGCTTCTTCCTGAAGGAGAGGTGGTCTTGGGTCAGGCGCAGGTCGGTCGGGAGGGAGTTCCAGGTCTTGGCGGCCAGGTAGGAGAAGAACCTTCCTCCTGTAGTCGCTCTTCGGATGCGGGGGACGGCGGCGAGGGCGTGGTTGGCTGATCGGAGGTGGCGCGTGGGAGCGTAGAAGTTGACTCGGCTGTTGAGGTAGCTCGGGCCTTGGTCGTGTAGGGCTTTGTGTGCGTGGGTGAGGAGGCGGAAGGTGATTCTCTTGTTGACGGGGAGCCAGTGAAGGTCTCTCAGATGTCCGGAGATGTGGCTGGATCGTGGGATGTCGAGGATGAGTTTGGCTAAGGCGTTCTGGATCCGCTGGAGTCTCTTCTGGAGCTTGGCGGTGGTACCGGCGTAGAGGGCGTTACCGTAGTCCAGTCGGCTGGTGACGAGGGCCTGGGTGACGGTCTTCCTGGTCTCTGTGGGGATCCACCAGAAGATCTTCCGAAGCATGCGTAGGATGTTGAAGCACGCCGAGGAGACGTTGTTGACCTGCCTGGTCATGGAGAGGGAGGAGTCCAGGATGAAGCCCAGGTTGCGTGCATGGTCTGTCGGTTTGGGTGCGGTGCCCAGGGCGGGAGGCCACCAGGAGTCGTCCCAGGCGGAGGGTGAAGAGCCCAGGATGAGAACCTCCGTCTTGTCCGAGTTCAGTTTCAGGCGGCTGGTCGTCATCCACTCGGCTACCTCTTTCATCCCTTCGTGCAGGTTGGCTCTGGCGGCGGCGGGGTCGTTGGTCAGG
Organism: Triturus cristatus; assembly: GCF_964204655.1. Lineage (NCBI taxonomy): Eukaryota > Metazoa > Chordata > Amphibia > Caudata > Salamandridae > Triturus > Triturus cristatus. The sequence goes on from NC_140589.1 coordinate 49,859,822, forward strand.
GAGAGGATCAGCTGGGTGTCGTCGGCGTAGGAGATTATGCTGAGGTTGTGTTTGCGTACGATGGCCGCGAGGGGGCTCATGTAGACGTTGAAGAGGGTGGGGCTCAGAGATGATCCTTGGGGGACGCCGCAGATGACTTCGGAGGCCTCTGATTTGTACGGTGGTAGGCGGACTCTCTGTGTTCTTCCGTCGAGGAAGGAGATGATCCAATCCAGCGCCTTGTCCTTGATTCCGATGTTGCTGAGGCGCCGTACTAGGGTGCGGTGGCAGACCGTGTCGAATGCCGCGGAGAGGTCTAGGAGGATGAGGGCCGCTGTTTCTCCATTGTCCATCAGGGCTCGGATGTCATCGGTGGCGGCGATGAGGGCGGTCTCGGTGCTGTGTTTGGCTCGGAAGCCGGACTGTGAGGGGTCGAGGGATCCGTTCGTCTCGAGGAAGGCGGCCATCTGCTTGTTGACGGTCTTCTCGATGACTTTGGCTGGAAACGGGAGAAGCGAGATGGGGCGGTAATTCTTGAGGTCGGTGGGGTCCGCTGTTGGTTTCTTGAGTAGAGCGCTGAGTTCGGCGTGTTTCCAGCTCTCGGGGAAGATGGTGGTGTCGAAGGATGTGTTGATGATGTCTCGCAGGTGGGGTGCGATGACAGCGTCGGCCTTGTTGAAGACGTGGTGAGGGCAGGGGTCGGTCGGTGATCCGGAGTGGATGGAGTTCATCGTGCGGGTGGTGTCTTCGGTGCTGATCGGGGTCCAGGCGAGGAGGGTGGTGGTGGGTGGGGGTGGTTGGTCGGTCATGGTGTGCGTTGGTTGGTTGTTGAAGCTACTGTGTATGTCCGTGATCTTGTTGTGGAAGTATGAGGCGAGGGAGTTGCAGAGGTCTTGCGATGGGGTGATGTCGTTGTTTCCTGCGCTGGGGTTGGAGAGCTCTTTCACGATGTTGAAGAGTTCCTTGCCGTTGTGTGCGTTGTTGTCCAACCGGTCCTTGAAAGCTGTTTTCTTGGCGGCGCGGATCAGCTGGTGGTGTTTCCGGGTGGCAAGTTTGTAGGAGGTCCTGTTGTCCGGTGTCGGTTCCCTTTTCCAGACTTTCTCGAGGGCTCGGAGGTTCTTCTTGGAGCACTTGAGTTCGTCGGTGAACCATGGGGCCTTCTTGCTGCCGGGTCTGCTAGGCGGGATCCTCAGCGGGGCGAGCTCGTCCGCGCAGTTGCTGATCCACTTCGTGAGGTTGTCGGCGGCCTGGCTGGGGTTCGCTGAGCTGGCAGGAGGGTGCTGGCTCAGGGAGGTGGCGAGCTGGTCTGCTGTGATCTTGTTCCAACTTCTGCGGGCGGCTTGTTGCTGGTGTTGGTGGGTCGTCGTTCTCTTGAAGGTGAAGTGGACGCAGCTGTGGTCCGTCCATTGAAGCTCTGTGGCGTGGCTGAAGACGATGTCTGTGCTGGATGAGAAGACGGCGTCGAGTGTGTGTCCGGCGAGGTGGGTGGGGGTGGACACCAGTTGCTTGAGTCCCAGGTTGGCGAGGTTGTCGAGCAGGGTGCTGGTGTTGTGGTCGTTGTTGTTCTCCAGATGGAAGTTGAGGTCTCCCAGGAGGATGTAGTCAGCGGAGGGGAGGGCATGCGGGCTGACGAAGTCGGCGATGTCCTCGCTGAATTGCGTGCGTGGTCCAGGGGGTCGGTAGATCAGGGTGCCTCTGAGGGTGGTGTTCGGGTTGGTGTGGATCTGGAAGTGCAGGTGTTCGGCGCTGGTCAGGGTGTTGTCGGTGCTGGTCGTGAGACGGATGGCGTTCCTGTGGATGATGGCGATGCCTCCTCCCATCTGGTTGGCGTTTCGGTCCCTCCGGACGATCTTGCAGCCCTCTGGGATGGCGATGGCGATGTCGGGAGCTGAAGAGGCATTCATCCAGGTCTCCGTGAGGAAGGCTACGTCAGGGGCTGTGGCGTCTAGGAGGTTCCAGAGTTCGATGGCGTGTCTGTGGACGGAGCGGGTGTTGAGCAGGATGCACTTGAGGTGGGTGCTGCTGGTGTTCGACTTGGCGGGTGCTGGTGTGAGGCTGGTCTGGGTGCAGGAGAACTTGCAGGCGTGGCAGCTGAAAGGTCCGTGGGTGCATCGTGGTGTGGCTTGGTGGCAATCTGGGAGTCGGCCGGTGTTGAGAGCGATGAGGGTGGCGGCGGAGTACGTCAGGCGGGTAGGTCGGGGTCTTCGTGGGCCAGGGGTCCTGGCGCTGGACGCGATCCGGTCGCGGACGGGCGCAGACGGGCTTACCTTTGGCGCACCTTCGGCGCTCAATCGGCGCACGGTCGCCATTTAAGGCGAAGTGCGCGGGTGGGCGGAGCAGCTGGGAGGCGGGAGCGGGGAGGGTTACAGAAGGCAAAGGGGGCGGGGACAGGCGGCGGTGGCGGGAGCGGGGAGGGTTTACAGAAGGCAAAACGGGGCGGAAAGCAAACACGGGGAAAATGAAATAACAACAGAACAGGCAAAAATACGATAAACAAGGGAAAAAAAAGAGAGTTAGACCAAGCAGGCACAGATTCACGTCAAGACAAGGGCAAAAACAACTGCAGCGGCGGCAGCCGGCGGACGAGGCAGCAGCGAGGCAGAGGGCAGGCAAGGGGCACACGCAGCAGCTGGTGGCCGTGCGGCGCGGGGGTGTCCCACAGGTGGGTCACACTCACCTGCGTCGCACGGTCGCCATTTAAGGCCAAGTGCGCGGGTGGGCGGAGCAGCTGGGAGGCGGGAGCGGGGAGGGTTACAGAAGGCAAAAGGGGCGGGGACAGGCGGCGGTGGCGGGAGCGGGAAGGGTTACAGAAGGCAAAGGGGGCGGGGACAGGCGGCGGTGGCGGGAGCGGGGAGGGTTTACAGAAGGCAAAACGGGGCGGAAAGCAAACACGGGGAAAATGAAATAACAACAGAACAGGCAAAAATACGATAAACAAGGGAAAAAAAAGAGAGTTAGACCAAGCAGGCACAGATTCACGTCTATTTGAGGTTTAATAGATGAGTTATTGACATTAAAATACATTTACAATTTGGGATACGTATTCAATCACAGAATGTCCCAAATACGCATATAGGTGGAATCATAAGCCATTTGTGTCCGAGCCATGCAGTTTCTTTCATTAGCACTTCTCCCTTTTTCTAACCAATTCTGAACATAACATTTGGCTTTAGATTCGATGACAGGAAGCCCCACGTGTTGGGGAGCACTGTTGATGACATCATTCTGTGCCCCACGGTCAATGCAAAATTGTATTCATGTGTTTTTACATGCTTCAAGCAACATGTCATGAAGCCAGCATTAGATGCCTCTTAGTTTCCTGTTATTGTATCTAGACCTAGCACTCTAAAACAACCCAGACCTGTTGGTTTTGCAGATGTTTTTAGCAGTATCAGATGAATGAGATACAACTATTTTATGAGTAGTTTGTGTAATTACCACTCAAGTTAGATAGCAATCAGAATTGCAAATGCATCAATTCTGAAATTATGAGACTCAAACATTGGTAGAGTCAAAAATAGGTAGTGGTCCTCCGATTATTTCAATCAGTTATTTTCTCCCCTACAGGCTACTATCCTCTGCAATCACTATTAGGCACCTTCCTCCTTTGTCTCTCCATGAGCACTGTAGGTGTCTAGGAATACCACCCACTAGAGACTGCATGAGAGAAGTTCAAACATGAATGGCAAAATACCCTAGTTTGCAAATGTTTTCCACATAATTATAACTCTGCCGTGTTTGCCACATAAAGCACCATCTGCTTCATAAGCTGATGGTTTTACCTAAAAATTTGTTTGTATCTCAAATGGATCAAAACAACGTGACTTGTGTTGCTGTGAAGTGGAGGGCCCTTTACAAAGGTTGACTGGTCACGTTCTCAGGGCTGCTATTAATGAGGCGAAAGCTTTGCAGAGACTGTTAGTATGTGTAAAAATTTCAAAATAACAAAGTATCAGAAAATGTACCACATTAAGCTGCAGTCTTTCATTGCTGCATAATTTAGTCAACACTGGAACATAGTTTTGCCCTCCATTACTGCGTAATTGCAGCGGCCCAAAGGCAGGCAGCACATGTTAAAAGTGCTGGCTGCTTGAAGCAAAGAGACACCGTGAAGTCTGAGAACTTAGGGACATATTTACGGGAATGGTGGTGCAACGCATCAAGTTACTTTGCTGCCCTGCGTCACAGGGAAAGGGCAGAAATGCACCGTCTTTATCCAATACGGTGCATTCCTGCCTTTGCCAAGTGTGCTGGTGCCGTTTCGTCAGCCTAGCGCCAACGCAGGCACCCTTGCACCATGGTGCAAGGGTACCTCCGTTGCATGCAGCATTGTTTTTGTGCACAAAAGCAAACCTGAGAGGCTTTTTCCTCTTTGTATGTGTGCTGCACATATAGAAAGAGGAAAACAGGGAGAAATAAAGATTTTTCTCCTTGTTGTGCCTCCCTTGGGGAGGCGTAAGATTTTTAATCAGTCCCAGATTTAAAAGTCCTTGTAAATCTGGGAATGCATAAAAAACGTGAGAGTTGAGTGGGAACACCCACTGCAACGCCTCCCTTGTGCAGAGTAAGTCAAAGCAGCAATGAGTGTTTTTTGCCTCAAACGTTGAGGACATGAAAACTGTGCTCTTAGTGTACACAGGTAAGCCTTTGGTGTACTCGTGGACAGCAAGGAAGGGCATAAGCAGGGCTCAGAAGATTAAGGGATTCTTGAGGAAAATCTGATCTGACTCACAGAAACCCACAGGGCTCCTCCACATTCATGTCAGCCAGCAAGCTGCTCAAACATCGACATTATGTATTCAAGTGTCCTGCTAACTATACCTTTTGAACTGTCTGGCTTGCTAACTCTCCTACCCACAAAAAACTTGAAAGAGCTCTTGAGAGTAAAAGGCAAAATTATATTTTCATTCGGGAAGTGAAGGATACATCCAACTTTATTTTTTGTGGTGACACAATCGTACATTAGTTAGGCTGTAATGCATTGCTAAAACAAAATCACAAACCTAAGAGGTCCCAAGGGCAAGACCTATTGGCTTTGCCAATGCTTGTTTAGATATCTCATTTACTAAATGGGGCACCTTTAGTTTGCTGCCAGACAGGGCCAAACTGGGAACCCAAAGCAGCCCTGGGAAATTTGTGTCCATCCCCTGCACAGTGTGATGCATGTGAACGCAGCAAGCAAGCCTGATGACTGCACAAGGGACACGGGGAGAGGGTGTTCTCTCCCCTAGAAAATTTTGGAAAAAATTACATAAATGGTGCATTCTACAACACATTGTATTATGTATTCCATTGTATTAGCTTTTAGAGAACAGTAAATGATGACCTTAAGGTGCACCAGGATACGACAATCTTGTTGGGGCCCTTCAAGGATTCCCTCACTATCACCCTCCAATAGCGCCCCATCTCTCCACTGCCCCTCTCTCACATGTATTTAAATTGTTTGATAGTGCCTCTCATACCAGTGAGGGACTTGGAGCACTTTACATCATGCACACATACAGAGACAATTAATCATACGTGTGTAAATCAATGTTTAGAAAATGTTTACAACACAAAAAGGGCTACAAGGTGTTAGGATTCACGTGCCATCAATTCTGGTTGGCATTTTTTTAAGATCTGGAGCACAACCCGAGGTTTCAAAATGTAACACAGTAGTTGGATTTTCTAAAAATAATGTATTTCTTCCCAAACAAACCAATTTTAGCAGTATTAGGATAATGAATGACTGGGGAAAAAACATAACTTCCAAACCCTCACCATGCAGTGTGCATGTAGCTCTCTGTGACAAAAGCAGTAACCCACTGAGCTTTGCCCATTAAATACAGTTCTGTGATTTGTATGGTACAGGTTCTTTGCAGCGGGCATTTTAACCCTCTTTGCTACAATGGATGGGTCAAAACTGGCAATAGACAATACTCCAATCTCTCTCTCCAACAGGAAGATCAACCACCAGAGATATAAATCTCGACTCTTTTATTGTTGCCTGAAATCTGCTGGGCTTACAAGGAATCCTGCAGTGATTTTTGCGTTTTTGAGAGTGAGAAGTGAGTCATTGTGCTGGACAGCCCTGCGGGTTTTGTTACTGGGGGTCGATTTTGCAGCCTCCAGTAATAAAACCAGATGCCCAGTACACCAGCCCGGCCTTGGAGCCAGGGCTTATTTGTTTTCACAGTCAGACCCTGGATGGGGCTCACAAGGGGCTCTGGTGTCACAGAAATGGACACCTCGGGCTGCTTTTATGTTATATCCTTGGAAAAGGGTAAACAGTATTTTCAAAAAGACCACATCCCTGAACATAGACAGAGAAGCAGTACACATTTTATAAAATATAATACGGAAAACAGCAGATAAGACATTAAACATTTTCCACATTTATTTTTAAAACGCGCCAAGGTTTGAGCACAGTCTGCCACGAATTCCAGTCCTCTTCCTTTCCGTGTGGTATTGTCAGTCTGGGTGCAGGGCCGGCTTTAGAGCTGGTGGCGCCCTGTGCGACAATGTTTGTTGGCGCCCCCCCAATGACCACCTCCACCACGGATTCTCTCACTAGCACCCTTTAACAGTGACCAAGTCTCCATAACCACAGTCTCTCAGATGCATTGAATTAGTTATATAGCGCCACTCATACCAGTGTAGGGTGTCCAAGCACTTTGCATCACACACACATTACACAGAGACAATCAATCATACGTGTGTAAATCAGTGTATAGGAAATGTTACATAACCCAAAGGACTAAAAGTGTAGGAGTCACATGTCATCCATACTAGTATAGTTTAAGAGTTCTTGGTGTGGAGAAGCACAAACTCTGAGTCGAACAAGAAACAGCATAGTTGGGAGTTTTCTTTAATAACAAGAATTGATTTCTAGCCAAATTAAATCTTTTTGCAACATTAATCAATGTTCTAATAATGTATACTTTGCAGTGTGTATGCAGTTCTAGGATGAAAGTTAGTAGCTCACTATTCTATATTAGGACTTTAAGTTATAAATTGCAAGTAACAAAAAAGATGTCTCTTTTGAAAGCAGTAACCTGCTGATCTGTTTACATCATACCCACTCTGTAATCTACTTGGTACACGTTCTTTGCAGCAGGCATATTAACCCTCTGCACTAACTTCACCGAAGTCAAAACCTCAACTATAGAAAATGCTCATCTCTCTCCAGGAAGATAATTAATCACACGAGTTTTATTGACATTTATGTGAGGCCTGGTAATTGTGGAGGAAAGAAACGCTGCAGCAGGTGCTTCAAAAGCACAATAAACTTTCAAACACAGCGCCCCTAGGAAGCCAGCACCCAGTGAGTGGGTCGCTCGAAAATAAAGGGCAGATGAGGTCAAGGGCGGGGCCGCCAATGAGTCCTAATGTGTCCATTGTATTGGTCACAGTGGGGGCAGGCGGGTGGCCTCCTCACTAAATGAGGTGTAAATCACTGCACAGCCGGGCCCATCAGAGGTAGCCGGGTTTTTGTGCCTATTGATTGCTCCTCCAGTGCACCATGGCTCCTACAGTGTTGCTGGGCAGGTCCCTGCCCACAGATACAGTGGAGAAGGGGGAGGGGGTCCTGGCAACTGCAGAGGCCTTCCTCGCTATGCAGCACACCGGCCTGGATGATGCTGTAGTATTTCTTTTAAGCTCAGAGCATTCCTGCCGTCCCGGGACGCATTTTTGAAACGAAGAAGTAGGGGAACGGACTTGGTTAAATTAAATAAGTAGGGGCACGCCGTGCCCCTCCGTTCCCGCCCACTTCGACCACTGGTGTTCAGCAGTGAGGACGGCTGAGTCCACGGTTTCCAGTCTAGGATCCCTCAGCGCTTTAGTAGAGCTCCAGACCTGCTCTCGTCCGGGCAGAGGAGCTCACATATACCCGGAAGTCGAGGATGCGCTGATCCGGGTGGGGTGGATGCAGGGGGGTGCTTCCTCCAGCACACACTGCCATTGTGGTCTCTGATTCTCAAGTTGTGCACAGACGAGGGTTGCTGGCATATTGGCACTGAGTGCTTCTCCACTATATTTGGTGCTGGTTCTTCACCGGCGCCCCGCTCTCTGTGGGATCAGAGACGTCATCAGAGGTGTCATCAGCTGGTGGCAGCAGTGTTTCCTGTGGGGAATGTCTCTGCCTACGGGTCTTCACCCAAATCTCCTTTCATAGGGAGGGGGAAGCAGAACCTTCAATGGTAGAATCATGGGGGCAGCTCAGCGGTCTACGCCCATCTATGATGCTAAACTTGCCTGACAGGATGGGCTACAGTGGCGGCTGGCACTGATCGGGGTGGGAGGGCGGGGACAAGGGCGGAGCCATGGCTGTAGTAAGGAGGTGGTTCTGTTTTTTGCATGCAAGACATTTGAACAGGCCAACTGCTTGGTGTCTGCAGTACAGTCTTTCTACAGTGTCTACAACTAAATTCAGAATAGAAGGTGCTTTTCAAAAAGAGGAAGCTTATGCACTTACCCAGCAGGCCTGCTGTGAGAAATGGGTTCTGTTCTATTTAATCCCTCTGGGTTTTTCTTACATTTTGGACAGCCTGGTTTTCGGGCTTCTACTGTGACTGAGGCTGACACACTGTAATCTCTGTTATAGTGGGTTTAGAGTGCTAGACACAAGGTCTGCAGCTGTGCAGCTGCTGTAAGAGGCCCTGGGCTGTGCACATATGTGTAGACTGAGCGAGTGGGACTAGCGTCCAGCTGAACTAGGTATCTGCACACAGCCCATCACAGAAGGGACCCTTGAGGGATTGGTGCTGACCCACCGTCCAGCTGAGCCCCATATCTGCGCACAGGTAGCCCATCACAGAAGGGACCCTTGAGGGATTGGTGCTGACCCACCGTCCAGCTGAGCCCCATATCTGCGCACTGGTAGCCCATCACAGAAGGGACCCTTCAGGGATTGGTGCTGATCCACCGTCCAGCTGAGCCCCATATCTGCGCACTGGTAGCCCATCACAGAAGGGACCCTTGAGGGATTGGTGCTGACCCACCGTCCAGCTGAGCCCCATATCTGCGCACAGGTAGCCCATCACAGAAGGGACCCTTGAGGGATTGGTGCTGACCACCGTCCAGCGTACCCCATATCTGCGCACAGGTAGCCCATCACAGAAGGGACCCTTGAGGGATTGGTGCTGACCCACCGTCCAGCTGAGCCCCATATCTGCGCACTGGTAGCCCATCACAGAAGGGACCCTTGAGGGATTGGTGCTGACCCACCGTCCAGCTGAGCCCCATATCTGCGCACAGGTAGCCCATCACAGAAGGGACCCTTGAGGGATTGGTGCTGACCCACCGTCCAGCTGAGCCCCATATCTGCGCACTGGTAGCCCATCACAGAAGGGACCCTTGAGGGATTGGTGCTGACCCACCGTCCAGCTGAGCCCCATATCTGCGCACAGGTAGCCCATCAAAGAAGGGACCCTTGAGGGATTGGTGCTGACCCACCGTCCAGCTGAGCCCCATATCTGCGCACAGGTAGCCCGTCACAGTAGGGACCCTTCAGGGATTGGTGCTGACCCACCGTCCAGCTGAGCCCCATATCTGCGCACAGGTAGCCCATCACAGAAGGGACCCTTGAGGGATTGATGCTGACCCACCGTCCAGCGTACCCCATATCTGCGCACAGGTAGCCCATCACAGAAGGGACCCTTGAGGGATTGGTGCTGACCCACCATCCAGCTGAGCCCCATATCTGCGCACTGGTAGCCCATCACAGAAGGGACCCTTGAGGCTTTGGTGCTGACCCACCGTCCAGCTGAGCCCCATATCTGCGCACAGGTAGCCCGTCACAGTAGGGACCCTTCAGGGATTGGTGCTGACCCACCGTCCAGCTGAGCCCCATATCTGCGCACTGGTAGCCCATCACAGAAGGGACCCTTGAGGGATTGGTGCTGACCCACCATCCAGCTGAGCCCCATATCTGCGCACAGGTAGCCTGTCATAGTAGGGACCCTTCAGGTAAAGGTGCTGACCCACCGTCCAGCTGAGCCCCATATCTGCGCACAGGTAGCCTGTCACAGTAGGGACCCTTCAGGGATTGGTGCTGACCCACCATCCAGCTGAGCCTCATATCTGCGCACAGGTAGCCTGTCACAGTAGGGACCCTTCAGGTAAAGGTGCTGACCCACCGTCCAGCTGAGCCCCATATCTGCGCACAGGTAGCCCATCACAGTAGGGACCCTTCAGGGATTGGTGGTGACCTGGTGTTTGGCCATATAATGTGAGCTGGCTTAATGGAGAGTGTGTGCTTAGTTTATTACACATTATGGGCGAGATCCGCACCAAAGTACAGTTTTGCCATTTTGAACCGTAAAGACTAGTGCGGGAAACACTGAACATGTGGTAAAAATGGACCAGGATGCAGATTCAGTGTCACTTTTCTCATAGCTGCACCCCTTTTGACATTTTATTATTTGCTATATTTCTTTGTCTCATTAGCATGACGTTCTGCTCCAGGCCAGAGAAAACACAACCTCCCTAACCTTGGCCATTGACAGGTGTCAGACCAAAGCATTCTCCAGCTCATAAGATTCTCCACTGTAAGCTCCCAAAAGATTTTTCTGAGGCTGTGGATTCGTTTTTGGCCTCAGACTACAAGAGTAACCAAGTCAGAGAGAAAAACCCTGTAAGTCTAATAAAATTATTTTACTAAAAGAAGCCATTCAGCGCAACCCACAGCCTTGCACCGGATATCAGCCTTCGTCTGAAACCTCCACTGACTGAAGTTTTGTGTTCTTCTTTACTGCAGCCATCCAAACACCCCTGGGGGCAATCACTTTACAGATTTTCATGCCAGTAGTCACTAGCAATGACTTACACTGCAATGATTACACCTATTCGCTCCCATTGACTTACACTGCAATGATTAAACCTATTCGCTCCCATTGACTTACACTGCAATGGTTCAAACATCGACATTATGTATTCAAGTGTCCTGCTAACTATACCTTTTGAACTGTCTGGCTTGCTAACTCTCCTACCCACAAAAAACTTGAAAGAGCTCTTGAGAGTAAAAGGCAAAATTATATTTTCATTCGGGAAGTGAAGGATACATCCAACTTTATTTTTTGTGGTGACACAATCGTACATTAGTTAGGCTGTAATGCATTGCTAAAACAAAATCACAAACCTAAGAGGTCCCAAGGGCAAGACCTATTGGCTTTGCCAATGCTTGTTTAGATATCTCATTTACTAAATGGGGCACCTTTAGTTTGCTGCCAGACAGGGCCAAACTGGGAACCCAAAGCAGCCCTGGGAAATTTGTGTCCATCCCCTGCACAGTGTGATGCATGTGAACGCAGCAAGCAAGCCTGATGACTGCACAAGGGACACGGGGAGAGGGTGTTCTCTCCCCTAGAACATTTTGGAAAAAATTACATAAATGGTGCATTCTACAACACATTGTATTATGTATTCCATTGTATTAGCTTTTAGAGAACAGTAAATGATGACCTTACGGTGCACCAGGATACGACAATCTTGTTGGGGCCCTTCAAGGATTCCCTCACTATCACCCTCCAATAGCGCCCCATCTCTCCACTGCCCCTCTCTCACATGTATTTAAATTGTTTGATAGTGCCTCTCATACCAGTGAGGGACTTGGAGCACTTTACATCATGCACACATACAGAGACAATTAATCATACGTGTGTAAATCAATGTTTAGAAAATGTTTACAACACAAAAAGGGCTACAAGGTGTTAGGATTCACGTGACATCAATTCTGGTTGGCATTTTTTTAAGATCTGGAGCACAACCCGAGGTTTCAAAATGTAACACAGTAGTTGGATTTTCTAAAAATAATGTATTTCTTCCCAAACAAACCAATTTTAGCAGTATTAGGATAATGAATGACTGGGGAAAAAACATAACTTCCAAACCCTCACCATGCAGTTTGCATGTAGCTCTCTGTGACAAAAGCAGTAACCCACTGAGCTTTGCCCATTAAATACAGTTCTGTGATTTGTATGGTACAGGTTCTTTGCAGCGGGCATTTTAACCCTCTTTGCTACAATGGATGGGTCAAAACTGGCAATAGACAATACTCCAATCTCTCTCTCCAACAGGAAGATCAACCACCAGAGATATAAATCTCGACTCTTTTATTGTTGCCTGAAATCTGCTGGGCTTACAAGGAATCCTGCAGTGATTTTTGCGTTTTTGAGAGTGAGAAGTGAGTCATTGTGCTGGACAGCCCTGCGGGTTTTGTTACTGGGGGTCGATTTTGCAGCCTCCAGTAATAAAACCAGATGCCCAGTACACCAGCCCGGCCTTGGAGCCAGGGCTTATTTGTTTTCACAGTCAGACCCTGGATGGGGCTCACAAGGGGCTCTGGTGTCACAGAAATGGACACCTCGGGCTGCTTTTATGTTATATCCTTGGAAAAGGGTAAACAGTATTTTCAAAAAGACCACATCCCTGAACATAGACAGAGAAGCAGTACACATTTTATAAAATATAATACGGAAAACAGCAGATAAGACATTAAACATTTTCCACATTTATTTTTAAAACGCGCCAAGGTTTGAGCACAGTCTGCCACGAATTCCAGTCCTCTTCCTTTCCGTGTGGTATTGTCAGTCTGGGTGCAGGGCCGGCTTTAGAGCTGGTGGCGCCCTGTGCGACAATGTTTGTTGGCGCCCCCCCAATGACCACCTCCACCACGGATTCTCTCACTAGCACCCTTTAACAGTGACCAAGTCTCCATAACCACAGTCTCTCAGATGCATTGAATTAGTTATATAGCGCCACTCATACCAGTGTAGGGTGTCCAAGCACTTTGCATCACACACACATTACACAGAGACAATCAATCATACGTGTGTAAATCAGTGTATAGGAAATGTTACATAACCCAAAGGACTAAAAGTGTAGGAGTCACATGTCATCCATACTAGTATAGTTTAAGAGTTCTTGGTGTGGAGAAGCACAAACTCTGAGTCGAACAAGAAACAGCATAGTTGGGAGTTTTCTTTAATAACAAGAATTGATTTCTAGCCAAATTAAATCTTTTTGCAACATTAATCAATGTTCTAATAATGTATACTTTGCAGTGTGTATGCAGTTCTAGGATGAAAGTTAGTAGCTCACTATTCTATATTAGGACTTTAAGTTATAAATTGCAAGTAACAAAAAAGATGTCTCTTTTGAAAGCAGTAACCTGCTGATCTGTTTACATCATACCCACTCTGTAATCTACTTGGTACACGTTCTTTGCAGCAGGCATATTAACCCTCTGCACTAACTTCACCGAAGTCAAAACCTCAACTATAGAAAATGCTCATCTCTCTCCAGGAAGATAATTAATCACACGAGTTTTATTGACATTTATGTGAGGCCTGGTAATTGTGGAGGAAATAAACGCTGCAGCAGGTGCTTCAAAAGCACAATAAACTTTCAAACACAGCGCCCCTAGGAAGCCAGCACCCAGTGAGTGGGTCGCTCGAAAATAAAGGGCAGATGAGGTCAAGGGCGGGGCCGCCAATGAGTCCTAATGTGTCCATTGTATTGGTCACAGTGGGGGCAGGCGGGTGGCCTCCTCACTAAATGAGGTGTAAATCACTGCACAGCCGGGCCCATCAGAGGTAGCCGGGTTTTTGTGCCTATTGATTGCTCCTCCAGTGCACCATGGCTCCTACAGTGTTGCTGGGCAGGTCCCTGCCCACAGATACAGTGGAGAAGGGGGAGGGGGTCCTGGCAACTGCAGAGGCCTTCCTCGCTATGCAGCACACCGGCCTGGATGATGCTGTAGTATTTCTTTTAAGCTCAGAGCATTCCTGCCGTCCCGGGACGCATTTTTGAAACGAAGAAGTAGGGGAACGGACTTGGTTAAATTAAATAAGTAGGGGCACGCCGTGCCCCTCCGTTCCCGCCCACTTCGACCACTGGGGTAACTGCACTTTTTGCCACTAGTTTTCCATGCCGAGCACTGAATGTCCCCCGCACCTGCCGCTGAGCCTCCCGGGCTGCAGCCCCCGTACAGCTTGCGGCGCGGCCCGGCTAGAGAGGGCAGAGACCTCCCTTATCTGTCAGTCCCCACCAGCCCGTGATTCAGCCCCAGCTGCGCTTGACGGTGCTCGCCGTGTCAGGGTACTGTGTCCCGCAGTGCCCTGGACACGAGCGCCAGGCCTGGCCCACACCCACACCATCAGGGGGTGTGCATTCGCAGTCCGCGGGCCATCGCACACCGTACTCCCAGGCGCCTCCACTCACACATGCATGTATTCCTCACACGGCGCTCTTGCACACACCTTGACTTCTGTGCGCATGCGCAGGTTCCGAGAAGCACTTACTTGGCCGGGCTGGAAGTGCAATTGCCGGGACTGTCCAGTGATAGTGAATTACGCGGGACAGTCTCCAACTTGCCGGTACTGTCCTGGCAAAAATGGGACAGTTGGCAGCTATGAGCACATCTGCAATGTCTTACTATATTTGTACTTGTACTAACCGTGTCACCACTGAAACCCAACTCACCTAAAAGTGATACAATGCACCTGCCTGATACAGATGCTGTGCTGCGAATGTATCTATTACATACAAAGGATGCATGGCAGTGTAGGTGGGAACTTGGGGATATAAGGGCCTACTCAATAAAGAGGGAATTGCATGAAACTGTGATCGGAATTTCAAACTTTAGGCCAAAGAAGCCGGCTTAGAAAAATTCTTCAATGCAGCTGAATGGGAGAATTTTTCCAAGTAGAGAAGAGGTGTGGCGCCGCGGCCAGGGCGACTGACTCCGGAATCTGGGGATCACGGTTCGATTAGCCCAGCACCATGTGACTCTGGGCCATAGCTTGCTTAATCTTCCCGACGGCCCCCAGTGCCTAGAGACTGGTGATGACAGGTGATTGTTCGTGCTTTACAAATGTGGATTATTATTACTCGGCTACTTTGGCCTTAAGTTTGAAATTCTCTGCAATTCTTTCTTTATTGAGTAGACCTTATAATCTGCACTGTGATTAGTAGGTGGAGTTAAATTATGCCAATTATGTGGGTTGGGCGGAGCTTCGGGGCAGTGGGTATGGTACATTTTCAAGCAAGTAATTAATAGCTGTGCTGCAAAGTGTCCCTGGAACTCAGTGTTAGAAGTGGGGGGGAACGGAAGGGCACGGCGTGCCCCTACTTTTAAAAATTATGCTAGTCCGTTCCCCTACTTCTTGATTTAAAAAAAGCGTCCCGGGACTGCCCTAATTCAGGCCCGGTTCTAGTAAGGGCTTGAAGGCAGGCGCCAAGGGGCTCAAAGTGCTTCACACACAGACAGTTTCAGAGATTATCGCAGCCGTACCTGAGTACTTCACAGGTCTTTAAAAGACCATTTACATGTTAGCGAGGCTTTGTTCATTTTTTCACCCCTTCATCTCCAACAGGGGCATGGCAAAAGGCGACAAATCCTTCCTTTGGCCGCGGTTACCTTTGCCTACTGTCCTGCTGCGTGGACATTCTTTTTCTATGCAGCGCAGGAGAAAAGAAGTTTGTTTATTTTGATTCACCTTTCCCAACCCCTGCAGCTGCTTATCACATCAGGCTGCGACACTAAGATTGACTAATGGAGTAGGTAGGAGAATGTGTCACTTTTTGTTTTTCTTTTTAAATTCTGCACAGGCCCAGCAGGATCTGTACTTCGTGTGTGCTTCATTTAATCCGTTTTTATCATTATCATGGCTGATGCAGGACAACAATAGGACAATAAAAAAATGCCCGGATAACGCTGGCTATTAATGATCCTGCTGGAGAGCAATCATTTCTCTGTTAGTAGTTAAGTGCAGATGAACTGTATTTTATGTGGAAGCTCAGTGGGTTACTGCCATTGTGACAGAGATCCTTGTGTTGCTTGCAGTTCAGAAGTTACAATCCTAACATAGGACAGTGACCAATGAACTGTCATCAAAGAGCTGCATGTAAACCTGAATGATATAGTTAGAACTTCGCGTTTTTTGTTTTGTGATATAGTTGGAACTTCCCCAGTCTTTCATTATTCTAATGTTGCTAAAATGAGTATCTTTGGGCAGATATACATTTTTATCAGTAAAGCCAACCCCTAACCACTGGAGTACTCTTTAAATCCTGAGTTTGTGCTTCTCCAGACCAAACCCTCTTAAAATAACTGCCCACCAGTATGGATGACATGTGATTCATACACCTTGTAATCCTCATTGGCTTATGTGACATTCCCTGTAGGCTGATTTACATACTTGTATGATTCGTTGTCTCTGTATAATGTGTGCGTGGTGTAAAGTACTGACACACACTACACTGATATGAGTAGTGCTGTACAACAAATGAAATGCTTATGAGAGAGGGGCTACATAAAGATGAGGTGCACTGTTGGAGGGTGGCAGTGAGGGAATCCGAGGAGGAGGTAGTGGGAGTGGCTATGGAGCGATGAGGGGCACTGTTGGAGGGTGGCAGTGAGGGAATCCGAGGAAGAGGTCATGGGGGGGAGGGTGGAGCTAGGGAGAGATGAGGGGCACTGCTGGAGGATAGTAGTGAGGGATTCTGAGGAGAAGGTCATGAGGGGGAGGGGCTACAGCGAAATGAGGGGCACTCGTGGAGGGTGGCAGTGAGGGAATCCGAGGAGGAGGTCATGAGGGGGAGGGGCTATGGGGAGATGAGGAGCACTTGTGGCGTATGGCAGTGATTATTGGTGTGGCGCCAAAAAAGACTTTCGCATCAGCGCTAAAGCCGGCCTTGTCATGGCCTTTCTGTTTTTGTTTATTTAATTAGCAGTCGGGTCATAAGGGCTACTGTGGAACATACTTTAAAGTGTGTGCTAATTATATTTACTGCTATATTCAATGTTTTAAGTTTGAAGGTGATTTTACTAATGTTTTTACCGGGAAAAATTGAAAGTGGAGCCCGATGGTGCCTGATATGGGGCTGGGGCCCAAGGTCAGCTGTGAGATAAGGTGCACTGGAGAGGAGTAGTGGATAATCAAGCCTGTAAGGGAGTGCGTTGCGGAGTCTGGGGTCAGGTGGAGGTAGCAATGAAGAGGGATCCTCCATGAAGGCTCGAACAGAGGGAGCCCAAGTAGTGTCACTTGCCTGATACTACCACCTCAGAAACCTCCTCTTCCCATCAAAGGAAAATTACATAGAAAAAACAGTTTTTGAGAGTGATAATATTTAGAAAGAGATTTGGAAAAGAGTGCGATTTACTGGGCCTTGTAAGACTAAGAAGAGATAAAGGAGGGCCCGGAGGATTTGCAGTCTGGGTGTTGCTACTCCCAAGATAATTTTGAAAAAAAAACTATAGGGTCAAATACTGCATTTTATTTTCAACACCCCATTTTTACACAAATTCTCTCCAAAGCCATTACTGTGCCAAGACAACATCCCCAGGAGTTGACCACATTTTTTTTCAAGATGCACAATATGTTCCTCCCATAAGTAAATATTTACCTCCACTTTGCCAAGGCCCGTGTTTTGTCCTGCTTGCTCACATGTTATCTCACTCAGGCTCACTACCCCCATTATTTATTCTCATTCACTTTCCCTTTTACTCAGAATTGCTCACTTGCACTCACTCTTCAACATTCGGTATCACATTCTCACTCACTCAGTCTCACCACTTTTTCCTACTCTGATTACCTCATTCTAACTTACAGTTTCACTTACTCTACGTGACTCCTTCTCACTCACTTTCTCTCACTTTCATCGACACTCACTCTTTCACTCATGCTCAGTTACATTCAGGCACTCAATCATTCACACCCACATTTACTTACTCGCACTCATTCTTCTTTGCAGGACACTTGAATACATATGTGCTATACTATGTTTGAGCAGCTAGCTGGCTGACATGAATAAGAATTATTTATTTATTTATCTCACTTGTAAAGCGCACTCTCACCTAACAGGCATCCTGGCGCTGACAATCAAGAGTGCACAATTTGTGGATAAGAAGGAGCCCTTGTGGGTTTCCGTGAGTCAGATCAGATTCTCTTGAAGAGTTCCTTTGTCTCTGAGCCCTGCTTAACACATGTGTACAGGAGGAGCCCTATATTCATGTCCTCAATGTTTGAGACAAAAAATACTCATTGATTTCTGAACGAGAGTAAAAGTGTTAAGGTAACATGTCGTTCCTGCTTATATTTTGCATGCTTTACATAATCCTGCATTCCCTATGAGTATCTGCTTTTCCCAGAATGTTGTTACTTTTTTTCAGGCACTGCATAATTTGAAATGAGCCACATCCAGGTGCTTATAATGGGGCAGAATTGGGTTGTAGGTGAAGACAGTGCGAGTTTCACTCAGTGGGGCAGAAGGGTGTTCGGTGGGGATAGGATGTGGCATTATGGCCAGAGCTACCAAATTTGGAACTGGGGAACCTGGTTCAGCCTTCATGCCTTGTCCATCAGACTACTCCTGAGGGAGCACCCATGATAGACTTTAGAAGGCCCCACTAGACCTTAGAAGCCCTGGTCTCTTAGCACCAGCAGGTGAACCCTACCGGTGGCCAATTGGGTAAACTTGAAGCCCTGTACACCACAATTCATACCCAGGTTCACCACCAGTCTTGCGGGCAGGTCTACAAAGCAGCACACCCTAGAGCAGCAGTGGCTTTGTCACGCAGTAGTTTTCCTGCAATAATAAAAGTCTCCCACACAACCCCCACGGTTTTTGACGCATTCATAGATTGACAAGGACTTGTAATCCTGGGAATGCGGCAAAATCTTGCGCTACCCCAGAGGAGGCATAACTACGAGAAATATCTTTATTTCTCCTTGCTTTTTCCTCTTTCAAACTGTGCTTTATTCTGCAGCCCACATAGAAAGATGAAAAAGCCTCTCAAGATTGTTTTTGTACAGGAAGGTGCCCCTTCCTGCACAAAAACAATCCTGCATGCAAAGGAGGCACCCTTGCACCATGGGGCAAGTGTGCCTGCGTTGAAGCTAGGCTGTCGAAATGGCGCCAGTGCAGGGGGAAAAGACCGGAATGCACCATATTAGATAAATACGGCACATTGCCGCCCTTTCCCTGTGACGCAGGGCAGCGCAGCAAAGTAACTTGCTGTGCTGCCCTGCGCCACCATTCCCATAAATATGTCCCTAAGCTCACAAATAGTAAATTGACCACACTAATTATCTGTGTAAGAGCATGTATTGATAAACACAATGAGCCACTGACCTTTTTCTTGGACCTGGTTGAGTTGCCAAGCACAGCAGCAGATCTAATCTTAGATGCCTTACTTGCATGCTTAGAGAGACACGGTTTTACTGATGAGTATTTAAAAAGTCATTTGGTTCAGCTTGTAACAGATGGTGCTTCCAATATGATAGGTAGGAAATCCGGTGTGGCAACTCTTCTGAAACTGAAATATCCACAGTTGAGTGTATGGCACTGTGCTAACCACAAGCTGGAGCTTGCTGTGGGTGATGTTTGTAAAGAAGTCGCAGGCATTAATCAGCTCAAATGTTTTTTTGATAAACTATATACCACCTACCATGCCGCTCCGAAAAATCAGAGAGAGCTTGGGGAATGTGCTCTGGAGGTAGAAGTAAGAGTTCTGGCAATTGGAAAGGTGCTAGATGTACGTTGGGTGTCCTCAAGTGAAAGATCTGTGAGAGCTGTTTGGAATAACTACAAAGGACTTATTAAACATTTCATGGAATCTTCCGAAGACTCAACGAGGAGTGACATTGAGCAGAGGAAATATGCTGGTTTAAACCGTTTATTAACCTCCCTGGTGTTGATGCTCTCTCAGAATTGGGTGACCTATCCAGAAGGCTGCAGCGGCGTGATATGACCATATATGAGGCCGATTGTTCAATACAGATGCAGATTTTAGTGTTTGAATCAATGGCTGATTCACCTGGGCCCTTTGCTACAACTGCATTAGATGCTGCTGAACGGATGCAGTTTGCTGGTGTAGGACTGCAACAGAACAAAGGCTGTGTTAGCATCAATAGGGCACAGTTCTTTAGGAGCTTAGCAAATAACCTGCGAAAAAGGATGACAATGTCTAATGCATCAAATGTTTCTAGATGCACAACCACAAACAATGATGAAATAGAATACAAAGAGTTAGTACATAGAATGAAACTCCTACAACCAGTTTATTGGCCAGATCCAGTAGACATCTTATACGGTGAGGGAGAATTACAAAACCTTTGTATCGGGTTGCATGTATTTGATACTAGGCAGTACCTCCTTGGTTTCAGAGAGTACAAACAAATTAAAAATTGCATCTCTGAAAGCCTGAAACCATTAATGCACATTATAAACACCTTTTGTACCTCAACTGCTGAATGTGAACGGGGCTTTAGTGTAATGAATGATGTGCTCACACCACTGCGGAACAGAATATCAATCAATCGTCTGTCTTCTACAATGTTCATAAATATCGTGGGGCCTCCTGTCATAGAATTTAAACCTGAATTTTATGTTCAGAAATGGTTAGAAAAAGAGAGGAGAAGTGCAGATGAAAGAAACTGCATGGCTCGGAGACAAATGGCTTATGATTCCACTTATAAGCGTATTTGGAATATTCTGTGATTGGAAACATGTCCCACATTGTAAATGAATTAAATATAAACAACTTATATATTAAACCTCAAATAAACATGTTTATTGATTCTTTGAATTAAATAACGTTATAAGCTGTAACTGGTCAGTGAAATGCCAAACGTTCAAAAATTGGTATGTTTTGCTATTTCTAGCCACACCTCCGACTCCGCCCACTAATCCAACCCTTGGGTTAGTCCCGCCCCCTGAGTCTCCGCCCACAGTTCCCCTACTTTTTTTTCCCCACTTCGACCACTGCTGGAACTTTTTGGGAAATGATTGCAACTATGCCTGACCGTCTACTGAAGAGCTACATTTTACAATGCAGCCTGGTGTTCCTTTGATCATTGAACCTGGAGCAGCGCTAGAAATGAGAAGGCTCTCGAATAGAATGGCCCCCTAATGATGGAGCACACAAGACGGTTCTAGAAGTCTGTAAAATGGACACATTTCAGCACAAACGCAAACATTTTCATGGCTGGGGTATTCCATCCATTTATTTAGGTACTGTGGTGTTTTAGAAGTTGTTCATTTTGTTTCGTGTCCCAAAAACATGTTGGCCGTCAATTTTAAGAAAAAAGTTTAATAAAAGCCTTCAAGCAAATAATGTAACCATTGTCTTTACTCTTCGTTGCTTCTGTCTATGTCACGAGTCCTTCTTCTTCCCCTGACTGTTCTCTCTTCTTTCAGGTCAGGGCTTCCGAGGGAGAGGCGCGGTGTTATTGCTCAGCCGGAGCGGTCCATCAAAGTTCAAAGCAAGCCGGAATGGAACTAGGACAGCGCATGAGGCCGCGCAACGAAAACGGGAAAAATGTAAATGAAACCATGACGGTTTATTAAAAGGATTCAGATCTTTACAAAAGGCAAATAAAGGGTCAGCATCAGTCAATTGAATGAAATAATAGCTCGAAGCTCAGAACAGATCGATCCAAATGAGCGAGCAGAGCCAGCTATAGTTCAGCTCTAAGGAATAATTACAAGTTATAAACCAGAGGTCAGACCAGCCTAGTGTCGCCTTCTGAAGGTCAGGGACAAGTGAGCCCACACCCCAGGAAAGGACATCTTTTATAATGCACAATACAATGAAAACCGTGCATGAATACAATTCCATCAGAGCCACACAAAATGAACCAATCAGGTTCAAGGAGAAGGATGCCGCTTCTGACATCACATTACTCAGCATATCCCACAGAGCCACGTGATGGGGCCCCCTCCCCGGTGCTCTTCAGGCCCCTCAAGAGGCAGTAAGAAACATTGTTATTGACGATACAAGGGCAAGTTCCCACGCACATCACACTGCAGTTACAATGGGAGAGGCCTTGAAACAATTCAACATTGTGCTACAGAGTCCTAAAGAAAAGATCCTTCATTCTATACCTGGGGAAAGGGGCATTACATCACCAAGCAGTGTTTACAAGGTGCTTATTCATTCATCAGCTGGGTGCAGGGTAAGACAGGAACAAGAAAAACATGTTTGCTGGAAAGATGGTGGCAGACAGCACCAGCCATTTTGGAATCGAGGCCTACATTTGGAAATATTAAAATAAATGCAATCAGCTTCACATGTATGTTATCTATTGTCATATTAATGCTATTGTACATACAATTCCTTATCAGCTGGGGACTGTGTGAGAAGCACAAATAGGCTCCGAACTGGCTGCAGAGGCTCGCCAGGGTCGGAGGGGTGCTCAAGAAAACACAGCCAGCCTCAGAATATGCACCTGCGAATCCCGTATGTGGAGCCTGCCCCCAGTGTTGAACAATGCATGGGGTATCACCGCTTCTGAGTGCACACTCGTGCGTGTTACACCTTGGCTGGGGACCTGTAGGAGCCTGGTGGCAAGCGACAGTCGAATGAGGTCTTTGTGACTCCATTTCTGAGTGCTGGGCTTTGGACATGGACAGTTCGTCTGATGTAGAACTGTGGAATATTAGAACAGACCCCCCATGGCGTTGCTCAGACACTGAGGACTGTGGGTCCTAGAGGAAAGGCAGATATTGGACTATGTTGGGAAGCAATAACGCGCCAACTTGAGCCATGTCCGCTCCATTCGGGTCCAGAGACATCGGTGAACTCTACATTTTGTGAAACCCAGCTGAGGCAGGTATGTGCGATGTAAATACGGGCACTGTATTAGTTTCAATCTTGCATTCCAGGGCACTGTGAAGTATGTATTGCATGGTTCTGTACTGTTTTTAGATTTAGATTTCACGTACTACCCCTAAGGTAGTAAACTGCTTTGCAGATCTTTAGCATGCCACTCGGTGTGGCCCAGAGTCAGTTTGTATAGCTAGTTGCAGCCAGTAATACATTATGAACAGGATTACAGTTGGGACACCAGTTAGTTGCATGCAGGTTCTAGCCTAGAGGAAAGTTAGTTGTTGTTTATTGTTTTCAATATAGATTCTCTAGTTGTGTATTGCTCTGCATCCATAATTGAGCGTCTGTGATTAACAGTAATGCTAGGAAGGTGTATCCTTCTGTTTCTTGATTGTCCTGGTGTTCTGTATTATTTGATTGCAGTATTGTCGTTAGAGAATACAGTTATACATATTTTGTGTCTCAGCGGAAGAACTCCCTAGGATTTAGTTTGGAAGGTCAAGCAGTAAATGGCAGAAGAAGACACAGACTGACATGGAGTCAGCTAGTGGGAGTTTTAAATTCAGGGCCGGATTTAGTGCTGCTGGCGCCCAGTGCGACAATGTTTGTTGGTGCCCCTAATGACCACCTCCGCCACAGATTCCCTCACTACCACCCTTTAACAATGCCCCACAAGTCCCCATAACTACTCCCTCTCAGATGCATTTAATTCGTTTTATAGTGCCACTCATACCAGTGTAGGGTGTCAAAGCACTTTACAACTCACACACACCACATAGAGGCAATCAATCATAAGTGTATAAATCAGTGTAAAGGAAATGTTACATAAAACAGAGGATTACAAGATGTGAGAGTGACAAGTCATCCATACTGGTAGGCAGTATAGTTTAAAAGTGCTTGGTCTGGAGAAGCACAAACTCAGAATTTAAAGTGTCACTCCATGGTTGGCGGTTCTCTTTAATAATAAGAATTGATTTCTACCCATAACGAACCCTTTTGGCAACATTAGGATAATGAAAGACTGTGTAAATATTGTAACGCTCTAAACTGTACCCTGCTGTTTGCATGCAGCTGTTTCATAACAGTTAATGCTCCCTGTTCTATGTTAGGATTTTAACTTAGACACTACAAGTAACAAAGGGATCTCTCTGACAAAAGTAGTAACTCACTGACCTATTTACATTATATGCACTTTGTGATCTGCATGGTACGCGTTCTTTACAGCTGGCACATTAAACTTCTACGTAAACTTTTGATGTGTCAAAACTTGTACTAGACAAAAAAAATGATGTCTCTTCAGGCAGAACATTAATCACCTCAGCTAGTTTAACTTCTTTTTTATTGATGCCTGAAAATTATTGGAGGCCAGAACGTGGCAGCAGGTATTTTTAAAACCTTAATAAACTTGCAAACACAGCACCCCCACCCGAAGTCAACGCCCGGTGCGGTAGCACCGGTCACACTGCCCTGATTAAATTACCCTGTTTTAAAGCCAGCAGCATTTTGGTGATGGCTCACGTGCAGGAGGGGAAGAAGGCATTTTATTGATTTTTTAAAGTTTTTAATTACAGCGCTGCATGCTTCAGATTATGTTAGCACTGAAAGTTACAGGGATTCCACTGTTTGGGTCTTCGTAGATGTGTGTGATAGATGCAGGACTTTACCCTTATTTCCAGATGTAACAAGGCATTCAGTTCTTTGTTGATGCTGTCTTAGATATGTTATTCAGGGGAACTATAAGTTTTAGGTCACGGTCACAAATTTCCCACTTCCTGTTAAAGTGAGATACTTGCTCCATGTTATTCTTCAAGATGTAAGTGAGAAACCGCGACAGTTTCAGCATCTTTCTGCGCTCCTGGTGATTGACAGGAGTCTGTGTCTCCCATACCTCACAGTTTGGACGGAGAAGGACTTACCTCTGACTTCAGATGACCGAACCCATTCTCAGTGGTCTGATTGTCTGGGTGGAGCGCTTCATAATAGCAAAGACATATCCCGTTAATGTGGTGCGCCTCGCCATTCTTCAGTCGCCCATCTTATACCTTGCTATGTCTGCACTCTCCACAGTAACACTGTCCTGCATGCTTCCCCATACTCGAGAGTTCACGAACCTTCCCCTTCTTGTGGCTGAGTAAGTCTAGCCTTAAACTAAGTTCCAATGGCAGAGAGTCAGCAGTCTGTTCTTCCTGGGTGTACTGGCTGTGCCCATCCTGTGCCCACGCACCCTCTCCTGTGCCCACGCACCCTCTCCTGTGCCCACGCACCCTCTCCTGTGCCCACGCACCCTCTCCTGTGCCTTCTGTAGGGTCGCTTCTGGCTCTTTATGTTCTAATCGACATTTGTTGACGCCCTAAATGAATTATGTTAATTCAGTCCTCTTAGATGGGGATTGTATGGAACCCTATTTATCCATGTAGTAGCAACACCAGTATTATTCTAAACAAGCATTTGCAATGCAATCGGTCTCGCCTTTGGGACCTTCTAAGTATATTTAGCCATGCAGCATATTATCGCACATTATTGCAAAGTCGCCTATCTATGGACTGCGTGGCAGTTATCATGGGTCTGGTGGTAGATTTGGCAACAGACAAGTGTGGCGACTTCCACGTGGGAATCTAGAAGCATGAAATCTGAAGGGAGGGGACAAGGACATTGGGTGACGCAAGGAGGGGCCGAGTCTGCAACAGCACGTCCCTTTATAACAGGTACCAACGTTTCGTAAAAGAGGGTTTCCAATAAAAGGGTGAATTCTTAGAAATTTGCTTTTCAAACCTTTCTGGTATATGAGGGCTAAAGGCTCCGGGCCCGATTCACAGAACTAACTTAAGACAAAATCCTAAACTTACTACCATTTTGGCATTCACAGAAGGCACTTACTCATTTCGGTATTCACAGAAGTTAGGAGTCCTAACTTTAGGACTCCTAAATGCCTTCTGTGAATACCGAAAGTCTTAAAATTAGGATTTTTCTCAGTTTAGTAGTAGTATAGTTAGGACTCCTAACTTTAGGACTCCTAAATGCCTTCTGTGAATACCGAAAGTCTTAAAATTCAGATTTTTCTCAGTTTAGTAGTAGTAAAGTTAGGAGTCCTAAATTTAGGACTCCTAACCTGAGAAAAATCCTAATTTTATGACTTTCGGTATTCACAGAAGGCATTTAGGACTCCTAAAGTTAGGACTCCTAACTTCTGTGAATACCGAAGTGAGTAACTGTCTTCTGTGAATACCAAAATGAGTAAGTGCCTTCTGTGAATACGAAAATGGTAGTAAGTTTAGGATTTTGTCTTAAGTTAGTTCTGTGAATCGGGCCCTCACAAATGGGGTTTGAGATTCTGCGTTGGAGCAGACCAGTGCATAGAACCCTTCCTATATATGGGCGGGGACAGGAGGTTGAACTGAAGCATTTTCAAGTAAGCCTTATAACAGCCCAAGTTCGAAAATTTAACAGTGAGCCGAGCCATAAAACCATTTAGTCAAATTTACATTTTGCTGTAGCAACCGGTATTCCACTGGTAAAGATCGCAGGGAACCAATGTGCCCTGGAACCTCCCACCTCGGGAGGCGAGGCGAGGTCTATAAAGTGCCAGAGCCCCAGACAGTGATCCCTGTGTCCAAGAAGCGGGTAATGCCTTGGCTGAGCCTCTGCTTGAGGTTTCCTGAGCTGGGTCGCCAATGATACCGTGATGGTTGCACTCTGAAGCTCACTGCGAACCTCACTCTGACCCAAGGCCTCGGCATGGACCACCTTGCAAAGTGCTGAAGCACTGTGCAGTCAAGAGGGGTTGCCCTAGCTTTGGAATTATGAAGATAACGGTATAGCTTGCAGGATCTTAAATCCGGGACTACAAAAAGGAGCACAATGCACAGAGAGTGCCAATGCATTTAGTGTCGGTCGGTGTGTGTGGATCTCAGGTTACCCACCGCCTTTATACAGACTCGTCACTGAGGGCCATGGAGGCAAACGGATCCCTGCACCCGTGTCCAAAGGCACCAAGAAGGAAGTGTTGACCTTTTCAAAACAACACTCGTCTATCACGGCATAGCAGGCACTAGGGGCCATCAGCGCTAGTATGATGTAGTCAAAAGTCATAGTTTCACTAGTTAAACAAACTGTGTGATCTTGGGCAAATCAGCTCCTCGCCACGACTCTTTGAGCTGGAGAGAACACATACATCATTTAAAGTCTCAACAATTTAATGTGATTTGAATTCTTCTTCATGTATAGAGGGTCATGCGGTCTGCATTTCAAAGAGCGTTGAACTTTTTGTTAAACTGGTAGCCCTACCTGCTTCATTCGCTTGGCATTTGAATACATCCATGAACGTACTGCAACCCGACCGCATTTGAGGGAAATGATGCAGGAGCTACAAAACAAACTGGGCAATCCTGGAAATCTGTAAAGGTTCCTGGAGTCAGCACTTGAAGCGAGATGCCACCTGCAAACTGTACCATAACCTGGAGTGCCTTTAAGAGTTGAATTGTGGTCCAGGACATCAGCGAGACACAATCCCAGCTCGTTTTGACCCACTAGTGTGACCTTGGGCAATCCGTCTCTCAGGGCCTCACTTTGCACCTCTTCTCAAATGGTCACCTTTACTGGGTGAAACCAAATGAAAAAAAAAAGAAACAAAGTTCCTTGTGCTGCCGTGTTCTGTGAAATATAAACTGTAATTGGGAGTGTGTTACATGATAGTGTGTCTATTTTATTTAAGTCAACATAGGAGTTGTCAGTGTACAGTTCTGTTGTTTAAGAGTTAAAGAGAAGCAGAAAGCATTGCAGGCTCACCCCTCCCACTGTGGATCAATCGCTGAGTCCCACAACAGTTCATTTACAATTACACGCGCCGTCACTCCTCGGAGAGAGGTGGTTGTAGGACAGTTGTTTGGTGCAGGGCAGCAGGGACAGAAGGACAGAGGAGGGCCCATGATCCAGCGCAGGGAAAGTAAGGAGAATGATGGGGGCCAAGAGGTGCTGTAGCTGGGAACTAAAGGGTAAAGGGAATCCCCAAACAAACTTCCCACATCTACTTCTAAGGCATGTGCTACGCGCTGTAAGGAAGAATTCTACCGCACCCTTTTCTATCTGAAGTCCAGCAGATAATATGCCATGAAAATAATTTCCAAACCGTACCACCAAATAGGGAGAGCATCTTGAACAAAAATGAAAGCATGTCAGGTGCTTTGAAACTTTGCATTTGCATCAAGGAGGCGCACAGCAGAGTACTTTACACAGCTGCCTCCCTAACAAGCATGGCGTAAACGCAGGGTTTAAAGCACACTTGGTTAATCTTTGTTTGAGATGTTTTCCGTTTGTGGCACAGTGGGCAAATTGTTCTTATGGCATATTTCCTGCTGGGCATGTTGCGGTGATGCCCCCGAAGGGTATTTAATGAGAAGGTAGCCCTTATGTATATTTATAGCACGGTAGCTAGCGCCGAGCGCCGAAGCTCTGAAATGAAGAGGCAGCAAAGGGTGGGAGGTGGTGGGGTGGAGGAAATGGCACGGGGATGTTAAGTGATGGTGAGGGGCTCCGAAGCATTACAAACAAGCAACCGCCATTGTCCCGTCTGCTTCGAAAGCGGGAATGGCCCTCTGAATGTAAGCAAAGTACATTGTCATGCCTAACGTAGGAGAAACTCACTAAAGAAAATAGTACACAAACTGTGTAACAACTAAGTAAAGGGGCCAGTAGCCATGGGAGGTTCCAAATGAAGACAAGGCTGCACTAAGGAGGGGCTAAAAGGACTAATAACGAATCCGAAGGCAGCATTTCCGAAAGACAAGGACACAAGCCAAATAAAAATATGGGCAGACAGTGGGCGTGGCTTCTCTCCCATACTCTGCTACAGCAGTCTCGCAGAGCGAGCAGTGCATGCGTGCTACCGCTAGGCTTGACCTAAAACGGTCTCTGTATCCAATCATATTTGCTCTATCGCGGATTTGTTTTAAAGTAATTTTCTATCCAAAGTCCATGGATTCCTTCTTGGTGGGCTCTGCATCTCTAATGACAGTTTTACCACACCAATGTTAAAGGTGTAAAAGGAAGTGTTCTACGTCCTTTTCCTCTGACCTGACACTTCTCTCTCTTAGATTTTACTTTAATCTAAAGCAGTGGCTCTACACCGCTTGACTTCTGCAGACCCCATTGAATCACACCTACAAGCCAAGGACCCCAAGCCATTACTAGAATTTGTCCTAGAATAATAATTTACAAAAATACAAAAACAAATCCACACTTTCTGAGGTCAGCACATCTACTTTCCTCTGCAACTGCATGCTTGAATATGAGAGCGACTAACCACCGGCATAAGACCCAGGGGTTATTCACAAATCAATAGGTAATCATGTGAAACCAGAGCTCTCAGCAGAAGTGGCGGGACTGAAGTAGTAACTGGATTGATAACGGCCTCGGGCAGGCACAGGGAAGCGATTGAGCTTGGTATGGACAAAAGCGGAGACCCTGCAGGGTCTCTGTGTCAAAAGGTGCAAAGGCGGCGAATGAATAAAAGACAGCAGTCCGGTGCTCGTTAGGCCAGGCTCCATGCTGCTTACTAGGAAGCGGTGCTGCCTGCGGAGATTTGCCGCTGAGCTGAAAAGTGCAGGCACGCCCCCTTCAAATACAAGAAGTGTGGGTGCTTGGAGTCTGTCAGTGACTGCCCATGGGAAGCAGTGGTTTGGAAAGTATGCAGCGTGGAAGGGCCTTTTGGGGAGTCGACCTGTGCTTACCTGCATAGATCACTGAGCGCTTAGAACACTGCTCGCTAGGTCTACAGAGGCGAACAACTTTACCGAAAATCAGAAGAAAAGCAAAATAGTTTTTTGTTAGAAGCTGGTTGCTTGTTCATGTCGGAGCGTAGTTAAATGTGAGCAGTGGCTGTGACCCTTCACACCGGCTCCCTCCTGGTCCAGCAATCAGCTTTTGACTGGAATTTTTAAAAATGTTTATGATTTTTTTTAAACTTATCTTTCTTGATTTGATTAAAACAAATATCAAATATATTTCAATTTAGTAGACTTAAAGTAATTATTATTTTTACTTGTTGAAACTACTATCCTCATAGGAGGAACCATTTTAAGTTTAAGTTTAAATTTTTATGCAATTCTTCAGCTCAAAATTGTTATGATTATTGAAAGAAAGTAATGGTTAGAGGTCATCTTCATCAATGGACCTCCCTGAATAGTGCTGGGAACCCCCACTGGTCCATGAACCAGAGGTTAATAATCACTGATATAAAGAGATGCCCAAACCACTTGGATGAAGTGTTGACCCTTGGCTGCAAACCTTTCACCCTCCAAACACCACACAAATGACGTTCTTGTATTCACAGCCGCAAACTCACTTGATGCCCACTCAATGGGACTTAAGTAGATCTATCTAGGACTGCATTCAAAATGAGATTAAAGTCCTTAGCTGTCATGTGGGGGGCTTGACACGCTAGGAGTTTGTTGAAGAATCTTTGCAATATGTTTGTTTCATCCACATTAAACCTATAGAAGGGGATAATAGTATATTTATAGGGCCCCATCTTGATTCGGGTGGTATCCATCCCTCAACTGGTCAGCTACTGAGCCGATTCAGTCTGCCCTACATTAAGTCTTATTAAGATTGCGACTTACTAAGATTGTGACTTGCTGGTACTGGAAGACTGGCAGGTGCATACAATGCAGGAGATCCTCAGTAATCCTACCTCTAGAAACGCAGAAAATGATGTCAAAGTTTTGCTTTTTGTTAATGTTCAAGGACTCTAAACATTTTAGATAATACCCTTTTGCCATTCAGAATCCATGTAGGTAATTTTGGTATCTCACCCACCATTTCTCCTTATGGTTGGCAACATTGTAAAGATTAATATTATCAAATGAGGACTTATTTTCCATTCATCCCCACCTTGCACCTGTGATCCAGATAACCCCTCGCACTCCCCTCCTTGAGGAGCCATCTCCTCCTGAACTGACACTTTGAGTGCCGATATGAGCTTGGGCTTTCCGCATCACCTGCTGCAATTGCTTGCCACTAGCTGCAGTCCTCTTAGTCGGCTCCTCTACCTCTTCCACCCTCCTCAAATCATACATCTTGTTGCACCTCAAGATCCTGCTCACAGGGGGACATGGCATCTGCACCGGTGCACCTCGACTCTTGGGCTCACTCATTCTCTGCCCTAGTGTTCACTGCTGACCTTCCTTTCTTGTACAAATATAACCTATCAGGGTCAGAAGAGTCTTGACTTTCAAAGCTACAAATAGCATTTTGTCCTTGTTCAATCATGTTTGCAAATCTAGCAGGATCTGGCTGGATTTCTTACATTCAGCTCCCAAGGAACCCACTGTACTTCATCTTCCAGGCGGATTGACCTGTCCTGACTCAACACATGTTCATTTAATAGATTATCAACAAAAGCTTTAATGTTTCTGCCTTCCCCAGCTTTGGGCACATTTCATAAACACAGCTGCTTCTCTTTACCTGCTTTTCCATGGTTTCATCTGCCCTGAAGGGTTTGCCACTATCCTGGAGCCTAAGATGGCTTCCTAGTTTTTGAGGTTATTCTGGTGAAAAGTCTCCACTGGTTCCCCAAGGGTCTCAGTTCTAGGCCCGGTCATCTGGTTTTCTATCCACGCTAACAGGAGTGACCTGAGTCCCGATTCAACGATGCTCAGACACCGCAAATGTTCCCATCATGTTGCTCCGGAGGGACTTTGAGGCTGATTTAGATCTTGGCAGACAGGTTACTCCGTCACAACAGGGACCGATATCCCGTCCGTCAAAATAGGAATCCCATAGGATATAATTGGATTTAGATTTCAATGGACAAGTAACCTGTACACCGAGATCTAAACCCGGCCCTTTATTTGCTGTTCCACCATGTGACATGGCAGGGCCCCTCCTGCAGTCTTTGTCGTTGTTGCACCGCCTGCCCTTTGCCACAAGCTCGGTCTCCTCTTCACGGCCTCCCCTGGCTGCGCCTCCTTCATTCTCTGGAGATTCATCCTAGAAGTCCCCACTGCACCGAAAACCACCAACTTGTAGAGAGTTGCCATCTCCCACCCTGCAGCCAATGGCTGCAAACTTCCACCTCAACGATGCAGCCTTCAATTTGGGGCCCACCAGCGATCGTTTTTGGGGGCCAGCGCCTATTTTTCCTGATCAGATATTGACTGAGAGCAAGAGAGGGAAAAACACACAAACAAGAAAGGAGGAGGAAGAGATCGACAGAAAACCCGTCAGAAAGGGAGGAAGCAGGAACGTGCAAGAGCGAGGTAAAGGGGCAGGGAGCGTCCGGTGTAAAGGGGCAGGGAGCGTCCGGTGTAAAGGGGCAGGGAGCGTCCGGGGTAAAGGGGCAGGGAGCGTCCGGGGTAAAGGGGCAGGGAGCGTCCGGTGTAAAGGGGCAGGGAGCGTCCGGGGTAAAGGGGCAGGGAGCGTCCGGGGTAAAGGGGCAGGGAGCGTCCGGTGTAAAGGGGCAGGGAGCGTCCGGTGTAAAGGGGAAGGGAGCGTCTGGTGTAAAGGGGCAGGGAGCGTCTGGTGTAAAGGGGCAGGGAGAGTCCGGTGTAAAGGGGCAGGGAGCGTCCGGTGTAAAGGGGCAGGGAGCGTCCGGTGTAAAGGGGCAGGGAGTGTCCGGTGTAAAGGGGCAGGGAGCGTCCGGTGTAAAGGGGCAGGGAGCGTCTGGTGTAAAGGGGCAGGGAACGTCCGGTGTAAAGGGGCAGGGTGCGTCCGGTGTAAAGGGGCAGGGAGCGTCCGGTGTAAAGGGGCAGGGAGCGTCTGGTGTAAAGGGGCAGGGAGCGTCCGGTGTAAAGGGACAGGGAGCGTCCGGTGTAAAGGGGCAGGGTGCGTCCGGTGTAAAGGGGCAGGGTGCGTCCGGTGTAAAGGGGCAGGGAGCATCCGGTGTAAAGGGGCAGGGAGCGTCCGGTGTAAAGGGGCAGGGAGCGTCCGGTGTAAAGGGGCAGGGTGCGTCCGGTGTAAAGGGGCAGGGTGCGTCCGCTGTAAAGGGGCAGGGTGCGTCCTGTGTAAAGGGGCAGGGAGCGTCTGGTGTAAAGGGGCAGGGAGCGTCTGGTGTAAAGGGGCAGGGTGCGTCCGGTGTAAAGGGGCAGGGAGCGTCCGGTGTAAAGGGGCAGTGAGCGTCCGGTGTAAAGGGGCAGGGAGCGTCCGGTGTCAAGGGGCAGGGAGCGTCTGGTGTAAAGGGGCAGGGTGCGTCCGTGGTAAAGGGACAGGGAGCGTCTGGTGTAAAGGGGCAGGGAGCGTCTGGTGTAAAAGGGCAGGGTGCGTCCGGTGTAAAGGGGCAGGGTGCATCCGGTGTAAAGGGGCAGGGAGCGTCCGGTGTAAAGGGGCAGGGAGCGTCCGGTGTAAAGGGGCAGGGAGCGTCTGATGTAAAGGGGCAGGGAGCGTCTGGTGTAAAGGGGCAGGGAACATCCGGTGTAAAGGGGCAGGGAGCGTCCGGTGTAAAGGGGCAGAGAGCGTCCGGTGTAAAGGGGCAGAGAGCGTCCGGTGTAAAGGGGCAGGGAGCGTCTGGTGTAAAGGGGAAGGGAGAGTCCGGTGTAAAGGGACAGGGAGCGTCCGGTGTAAAGGGGCAGGGTGTGTCCGGTGTAAAGGGGCAGGGTGCGTCCGGTGTAAAGGGGCAGGGTGCGTCCGCTGTAAAGGGGCAGGGTGCGTCCTGTGTAAAGGGGCAGGGAGCGTCTGGTGTAAAGGGGCAGGGAGCGTCTGGTGTAAAGGGGCAGGGTGCGTCCGGTGTAAAGGGGCAGGGAGCGTCCGGTGTAAAGGGGCAGTGAGCGTCCGGTGTAAAGGGGCAGGGAGCGTCCGGTGTCAAGGGGCAGGGAGCGTCTGGTGTAAAGGGGCAGGGTGCGTCCGGGGTAAAGGGACAGGGAGCGTCTGGTGTAAAGGGGCAGGGAGCGTCTGGTGTAAAGGGGCAGGGTGCGTCCGGCGTAAAGGGGCAGGGTGCATCCGGTGTAAAGGGGCAGGGAGCGTCCGGTGTAAAGGGGCAGGGAGCGTCCGGTGTAAAGGGGCAGGGAGCGTCTGATGTAAAGGGGCAGGGAGCGTCTGGTGTAAAGGGGCAGGGAACATCCGGTGTAAAGGGGCAGGGAGCGTCCGGTGTAAAGGGGCAGAGAGCGTCCGGTGTGAAGGGGCAGAGAGCGTCCGGTGTAAAGGGGCAGGGAGCGTCTGGTGTAAAGGGGCAGGGAGCGTCCGGTGTAAAGGGACAGGGAGCGTCCGGTGTAAAGGGGCAGGGTGTGTCCGGTGTAAAGGGGCAGGGTGCGTCCGGTGTAAAGGGGCAGGGAGCGTCCGGTGTAAAGGGGCAGGGTACGTCCGGTGTAAAGGGGCAGGGAGCGTCTGGTGTAAAGGGGCAGGGAGCGTCTGGTGTAAAGGGGCAGGGTGCGTCCGGTGTAAAGGGGCAGGGTGCATCCGGTGTAAATGGGCAGGGAGCGTCCGGTGTAAAGGGGCAGGGAGCGTCCGGTGTAAAGGGGCAGGGAGCGTCTGATGTAAAGGGGCAGGGAGCGTCTGATGTAAAGGGGCAGGGAGCGTCTGGTGTAAAGGGGCAGGGAGCGTCCGGTGTAAAGGGGCAGAGAGCGTCCGGTGTAAAGGGGCAGAGAGTGTCCGGTGTAAAGGGGCAGGGAGCGTCTGGTGTAAAGGGGCAGGGAGCGTCCGGTGTAAAGGGACAGGGAGCGTCCGGTGTAAAGGGGCAGGGTGTGTCCGGTGTAAAGGGGCAGGGTGCGTCCGGTGTAAAGGGGCAGGGAG
The DNA here is from genome assembly GCF_964204655.1 of Triturus cristatus. Classification (NCBI taxonomy): domain Eukaryota; kingdom Metazoa; phylum Chordata; class Amphibia; order Caudata; family Salamandridae; genus Triturus; species Triturus cristatus. Next base: position 49,894,113 of record NC_140589.1, read on the forward strand.
CGTCCGGTGTAAAGGGGCAGGGTGCGTCCGGTGTAAAGGGGCAGGGTGCGTCCGGTGTAAAGGGGCAGGGAGCGTCCGGTGTAAAGGGGCAGGGAGCGTCTGATGTAAAGGGGCAGGGAGCGTCTGGTGTAAAGGGGCAGGGAACGTCCGGTGTAAAGGGGCAGGGAGCGTCCGGTGTAAAGGGGCAGAGAGCGTCCGGTGTAAAGGGGCAGAGAGCGTCCGGTGTAAAGGGGCAGGGAGCGTCTGGTGTAAAGGGGCAGGGAGCGTCCGGTGTAAAGGGACAGGGTGCGTCCGGTGTAAAGGGGCAGGGTGCGTCCGGTGTAAAGGGGCAGGGTGCGTCCGGTGTAAAGGGGCAGGGAGCGTCCGGTGTAAAGGGGCAGGGTGCGTCCGGTGTAAAGGGGCAGGGTGCGTCCGGTGTAAAGGGGCAGGGAGCGTCCGGTGTAAAGGGGCAGGGTGCGTCCGGTGTAAAGGGGCAGGGTGCGTCCGCTGTAAAGGGGAAGGGTGCGTCCTGTGTAAAGGGGCAGGGAGCGTCTGGTGTAAAGGGGCAGGGAGCGTCCGGTGTAAAGGGGCAGGGTGCGTCCGGTGTAAAGGGGCAGGGAGCGTCCGGTGTAAAGGGGCAGCGAGCGTCCGGTGTAAAGGGGCAGGGAGCGTCCGGTGTCAAGGGGCAGGGAGCGTCCGGTGTAAAGGGGCAGGGAGCATCCGGTGTAAAGGGGCAGGGAGCATCCGGTGTAAAGGGGCAGGGTGCGTCCGGTGTAAAGGGGCAGGGTGCGTCCGCTGTAAAGGGGAAGGGTGCGTCCTGTGTAAAGGGGCAGGGAGCGTCTGGTGTAAAGGGGCAGGGAGCGTCCGGTGTAAAGGGGCAGCGAGCGTCCGGTGTAAAGGGGCAGGGAGCGTCCGGTGTCAAGGGGCAGGGAGCGTCCGGTGTAAAGGGGCAGGGAGCATCCGGTGTAAAGGGGCAGGGAGCGTCCGGTGTAAAGGGGCAGGAAGCGTCTGGTGTAAAGGGGCAGGGAGCGTCTGGTGTAAAGGGGCAGGGAGCATCCGGTGTAAAGGGGCAGGGAGCGTCCGGTGTAAAGGGGCAGGAAGCGTCTGGTGTAAAGGGGCAGGGAGAGTCTGGTGTAAAGGGGCAGGGAGAGTCTGGTATAAAGGGGCAGGGAGCGTCTGTTGTAAAGGGGCAGGGAGCGTCTGGTGTAAAGGGGCAGGGAGCGTCTGGTGTAAAGGGGCAGGGAGAGTCTGGTATAAAGGGGCAGGGAGCGTCCGGTGTAAAGGGGCAGGGAGCGTCCGGTGTAAAGGGGCAGGGAGCGTCTGGTGTAAAGGGGCAGGGAGAGTCTGGTAGTGGATTAAAGGGGCGTGAAGTGGATGTCGGACCATGCAGCCTTGGTATGCGGTGCACTGAGACTTATTAGCGCATGCCACGGCTTCTGAGCAGCGCCTTGGGCACCGTCACTCTTTCTTTTACAAATTAAGCACTGCATACATCCCCACAATGTGAGGCATGCGCCTCTGCACACCTCTGGTCCTAAGTCAAGCCTTATGGCCCGAGGTAGTCTGCGCCTCAAAGCCCAATATGATGGTTCATTCTATAAACTGCAGGCCAGGGCTACTGCGGCCACAGTCCTCTTCCTTCTGGTAGCCTCCTCCATTCATGGTTGAGTCACAGCTGATTCCCGCGTGTCCTTGGAAGGTTGCGTCTCCATGGGTACATATGTACGATTCACAGGCACCAAGGCCGCTCTTCGGTGAATTACTGTTTCATATTCTGTTATTTGACCTTGATCTTCTGTAATTGTTCCGCATTTGTGCCTGTCTCGCTGCTGCCTGAGTGCTGTAAGCAGTGATTGTGAGTGGGAAATGTCCTCTTCTGAGCATGTGTTACAGAGGCCCCTCACTCACATGGCCTCACACAGCCTTCTCTGGGTCTGGCTGTTGTCATAGCTGTGCAGAGTGCACAGAACCTGCTGTGCATCTGATATGTGCATCACAGCTGCTTCCATGACTACGGCTGATGGTTCTAGGATGAAGCAATGCTTGGCTGCTAAGGACGGTGCTTCCTGCAGGTGGTGAGGGTAGTGTCTAGCCCCTGCCCCCGCACACACACACACACACACCACTGGTAAGAATAGCTCAGTGAGTTAACGTTTTGCAACTGAGAAATGCAATGATGTGCAGGCCGAGTTGAACCACCAGCATGACTGACTCTGACTTCCATCCTCTCAAGGTCAGTATACTTTGGTACCATTAAAAGGCTCATTGTAACACCTGTTATTGATAGTGCTTAGACACAATGGAAGTACTTCATGAAGAGCTATTTAAAATCAATTATTACTAACAGGGAGCAATAATGAAAATGTGATTTCATCTAAATAGGGAACAAATATTTGGCTCCTCTCTGATAACAAGACCTAATGTATTCACTTCCTAGTGATTGTGCAAATCACCAAGACTTTTCCATCTCTGTTCATTAACAACTGGGGAGCATAAAGTAACTTAACGCAACCAACAACATCGCAGTCTATCGCGGGAAATTTTCGCCGTGTTAACCAAGTATTCACAACACGGCGGTACCATGCGATAGTCACCAGATAACGCGTCAACTGACCGCGTTAAAATCAACGCCACGCTGCCAAAATGCGAAACACGAACGCCCAAAAAGCTGCGATGAGGCCAAACGTGATACAAAAAGCAGCAAAAACCAGCAGCAGGTCTGCAAATCCCGTGCTTCTGGTGGGAAACTGCACTAGAAAAGCAACAAAAACAACACACCAGAAAGAAGCCAAAGTGCGTAGCAACATGAATGCACCCTGTTAGAAAGGGTAGACGGACCGGGAGGGTCGGCCGGGGTCAGGAGGAGAGGTCTCCGGGGAGAGCCGTCTCCAGCGATCGTACAGACAAGTAACTTCCCCCCCCCCACAGACAGATACCACACACGGATAAGGTTCAGTGTTCTTTATAAGCACTTCTTAAGGTACGGTTGAATGGTACAAGGAGGTCTGGACTCAGGGGTCCCCTCGATTCAAGTCTCTCAATGCAGGGTAAGGGGGAGCGGGACAGTCTGTTTACCAGTCAGGTAGTTCGGATGAGATGATGACTAGCTCACAATCCTCGAGCTTGGTGGTTTAGTTGGTACGGGCCGCGGCAGCGCCAGCAGGTCCCGGTCGAGATGGTCGGGACACGGTCCGCGGCAGCGCCAGCAGGTCCCGGAAAGATGGTCGGTACACGGTCCGCGGCAGCGCCAGCAGGTCCCGGAAAGATGGTCGATGTACGGTCCGCGGCAGCGCCAGCAGGTCCCGGTGAGGATGGTCGTTACAACGGGCCGCGGCAGCGCCAGCAGGTCCCGACGAGGATGGATGTTGCAGAAGGCCGCGGCAGCGCCAGCAGGCAGGACGATGGTTCACAAGAGCGGGCTACGGCAGCGCCAGTAGTCCGTCAAGGCTGAGTTCTCTCGGTGTCTCTCGACTCCAGGATACAACTGCCTTCCTGCTCCGGAGTTGCCCCAGTTATAGGGCAGGCACCCTTTGATGTCCGGACCCTCGCACTTGGAGGTCGGAGGGCCCGGGATGAAGGTGTCCAGACACCCAGCAGGGGGTGGAGCCAGCGCCTGGGGGAGCTGGAGGCGATCGGTACCTGGCGGGGGAAGAGCTCTTGACACTTCGTCCTCCCATTGACCTGCCAAGTGGTCCGCTCACCTCCTGGGTGGATGGTGGTGCCGGGATGTCGGGGCCGGCCAGGCCCGGGGTTAGGGTCGGGGCGAGGCCACGCGGCCTCGTGGTGCAGGGCCCAAGATGGCGGCTTGAACCGGCCGGGGGAGCCGGTGGGGCTGGGCCCCGTGATGAGTAGAGGTCCGAGGGCAGAAGATCCGTCGGGAGACGGGGTACAGGTGCTTTTCGTGGGTTATGCCTGGTGGGCCGGAGCTCGGGCCCTGTCGTGCGGGGAGGGAGCAAGCCCTTCGTGTGGCCTGTCCAACATGCGTCCCCCCCAGCTGAAGGCGGGGAGAGTCACCCATCTCCTTGGGGACTCTCTTCGTCGAGGCGGAAAAAGCGGGACAGGCCATCCGCGTTGGCGTGGTCTTGGCCTGGTCGGTGCTCCACAGTGAAGTCCATTCCCTGCAGGGAAATGGACCAGCGCAAGAGTTTTGGGTTCTCCCCCCGCATCTGCATCAGCCACTGCAGGGGTCGATGGTCGGTTTGTACCCGGAAGTGGGTACCGAAGAGATAGGGCCGGAGCTTTTTGAGGGCCCACACCACTGCGAAGGCCTCCCTCTCGATGGTGCTCCAGCGCTGTTCTCGGGCCAGGAGACGTCGACTGATGAAGGCCACCGGCTGGTCATGACCTTCGGGGTTTAACTGAGAAAGGACGGCTCCGATGCCGTGGTCGGAGGCGTCGGTCTGTACCACGAATTCCCGACTGTAATCGGGGGCCTGGAGCACAGGGGCGGTGCACAGGGCGGCCTTCAGCTTCTCGAAGGCCGCTTGACAATCGGGGGTCCAGTTAATCCGCTTCGGTTGGTTCTTGGACGTGAGACCCGTGAGGGGCCCCACGATGCTGCCGTAGTCCTTCACGAACCGCCGGTAGTAGCCGGTGAGCCCCAAGAAGGCTCGGACCTCGGTCTGGGTGACGGGGGGCTGCCAGGACTGGATGGCAGCAATCTTAAGTTGTAGCGGGGCCACCAGCCCGCTTCCCACTTGGTGCCCAAGGTAGGTCACAGACCCTTGGCCAATTTGGCACTTGCCGGCCTTAATTGTGAGGCCGGCCCGCTGGAGGGCCTGTAGGACCTCTTGGAGGTGACGGAGGTGGTCGGGCCAGTGGCGGCTGTATACAGCGATATCGTCCAGGTAGGCAGCGCTGAACTCTTCGAGCCCCGCCAAGACCTGGTTCACGAGGCGTTGAAACGTGGCGGGGGCATTCTTCATGCCGAAGGGCATGACCTTGAATTGGTAGTGGCCATCGGGGGTAGAGAAGGCTGACCGTTCCTGAGCCCTGGGTGTGAGGCCGATCTGCCAGTAGCCCGCTGTTAGGTCGAAGATACTGAGGTAGCGGGCGGCCCCCAGCCGGTCGATCAGCTCGTCTGCTCGGGGGATCGGATGAGCGTCGGTCCGGGTGACAGCGTTCAAGCCCCGGTAGTCGACGCAGAATCTCAGTTCAGGTGCGGTGCCAGGGGCAGCGGCTTTGGGAACCAATACAACCGGACTGGCCCAGGGACTGTCCGAGGGCTCGATGACCCCGATTGTGAGCATCTTGGCCACTTCCTCCTGTATGCAGGCCCGTACCCGATCTGGTACGCGGTAGGCCCGGTGTCGGACAGGGGGACTGTCCCCGGTGTCCACGTCGTGCAAACACCAAGGGGTGACCCCGGGGGTGAGGGAGAACAGGGTAGCGAACTGCAGCAGGAGGTTCCGGCAGCCCTGGCGTTGCTCCGAAGTGAGGGCGTCAGAGAGCCGGACCCCGTCCACGGAGCCGTCATTCTCCTGAGTCTTCAGAAGATCCGGGAGGGGTTCGGAGTCTTCCTCTGCCCCACTGTCCGTAGCCATCAGGAGGCTGAGTTCTGAGCGCACAAAGTGTGGTTTGAGTCGGTTGGTGTGGAGGACCCGAAGGGGGTTCCGGGAGGTCCCCAGGTCGATGAGGTAAGTGACGGGGCTTTTGCGCTCGACCACTTTGAAGGGCCCCGTCCACTTATCTTGCAAGGCACATGGTTCGGTGGGGGACATCACCCATACTTGTTGTCCAGGCTCGAACTCAACGGAGGAGGCATTGTGATCATACCACCTCTTCATGTCCTCCTGGCTGGCCTCGAGGTTCGCCTTGGCCATCTCTCTGAAGCGCCGGGTCTGATTGCGTAGGGCCAGGAGGTATTTGAAGACGTCTGGAGGGGTCTTTAGGGGGGCCATCTCCCAACCTTCTTTTACTAGGCTGAGGGGCCCTCGCACAGGGTGCCCGTACAGGAGTTCGAAAGGGCTAAAACCGAGGGACTTCTGGGGAACTTCTCGGTAGGCGAAGAGGAGGCACGGGAGTAGTACATCCCACTGGCGACGGAGGGGCTCTTCCAATCCCCCAATCATCCCCTTGAGAGTGCGGTTAAAACGCTCCACTAGTCCGTTCCCTTGGGGGTGATAGGGGGTCGTGAATCTGTAGGTGACCCCGCATTGCTGCCAGAGGGACTTCATGTATTTGGATATAAAGTTCGTGCCTCGGTCGCTGACGACTTCTCGGGGGAAGCCTACCCGGGAGAAGATCCCCATTAGGGCCCGGCCAACCACCGGAGCTGTCACGGTCCGTAGGGGCACCGCCTCGGGGTAGCGGGTGGCATGGTCCACCAGTACTAAGATGAACCTGTGTCCTTGTGCCGTGCGGGGGTCCAGAGGCCCCACAATGTCTATCCCCACCCTCTCGAACGGGGTGGTGACCACAGGGAAGGGTTGCAGAGGGGCTTTCAGCTTCCGACCACTCTTCCCGCTGGCTTGGCATGTGGGGCAAGATCGGCAGTGGTTCAGGACGTCGTTCCTCATTTTCGGCCAGAAAAAGTGGGTCACTAGGCGGCTGTACGTTTTGTCCTGGCCCAGGTGTCCAGCCAGGGGGACATCGTGGGCCAGGTTGAGCAGAAAGTCTCTGAAGCGGAGAGGTACCACCAGTACTCGACCGGCCCCCAGCTCGGCGATTCTTTGCTCGCTGTATAGCAGGTCGTTATCCCAGTAGACCCAGTGAGTTCCGGTGGAGTCCCCTGCGTTCTGGGCGCTGGCTTGTTGGCGGAGTCCCTCGAGGGAGGGACAGGTCTTTTGTTCCTGGCGGAACTGTTCTTGGGTGGGCCCCCCTTCTTGACGCCACTGAGCCAGGTCAGGAAGGTCCTGGGGTTGCGCGTCCCCTTCGGTCGTCGGGTCTGGGAGGCTGGCCTCGTCGTTGTCTTCTACTGGGGCGACCGGGGGCGGAGGTGCTGGCCATTCCGGTTCTTCTGATCGGGGGACGGCACGGGCGGCCATGGACCGGGTGGTTATGCAGGCCCAGTCCGGGAGGCCCAGCATCCCCAGGTGCTCTCTTCTCTCAACGGTGGCCCACGGGGAACTCTCGAGGTCATTCCTCAGGAGGCAGTCCACGGGGGCATCGTCCCGGACCGTCACCTTCAACAGGCCGGAGACCCCTCCCCATTCGAATGGGACGCAGGCCATTTGACACATACTCTCAGAGTTGTCTGCCGAGCGGACGGGGCAGAGAATGTTCGGCAGGATCTGCTCGGGCTTCACCAGGTGACAGCGGACGGCCGTCACACTGGCGCCTGTGTCACGCAAGGCCTCGGCTCGCTGTCCATTAATGGTCACCCACTGACCGTATTTCCTGGTGTTAGCGGGTAGGGGAGCCCGTGGGACCATGTCTCTTCCCCCTAAGCACGCCAGGACCATGGCGGCCGGTTCCCACTCTTGCTGGGCCGGCTCATACTCTTCTGGTTCCTCCGATAATCGCTCTTCCCCCAGGGCGGCGGCAGCTACCTGGCGGGGCTTGGGTGTTTGGTTCTGCGGGCAGCTCGGGTCATTGGCGTAGTGGCCGACTCGCTGGCATCGGTGGCACGTGACGTTGGCTCGGAACCCAGGACGCCACGGGGGGTTGCCCCGGCCGGCCGGAGGCGGGGTGCTGGCCACGGGTGTTGCTGGCAAGGCGTCTCTCCCTCGCCCCTGGCCCCCTCCTCCTCCCCGAGGACGGTGCTGGCCTTGGTTGCTTCTGTTCTGTTCGTGTGGCCCCCTCCGGCCCACTCGGGTGCTTTCCCATCGGTCAGCTTCGGCGGCGAGCTGCCGGGGGTCAGTCAGCTTACTGTCGAGGAGGTGCTGCCTGAGCTCGACGAAACAGTTGTTCGACAGGTGCTCCCATACCATAAGGTTAAAGAGTTGTTCGTAGGTGGTGACATGGCTCCCCTTGATCCAACCCTCGAAGACACGGCTGAAATAGTTCACGTATTCTACCCAAGTTGTACCTGGGATCCGGGTGCAATCTCTGAACCTCTGGCGGTACATCTCGGGTGTGAGGCCGTAGCGGGTGAGGAGGGCAGCCTTCATGTGGTCGTAGGACGACATTTGGTGATCTGGGAGCTGCAGTAGGGCATCGCGACCCTCGTTGACAAACCTCCCCCAAAGTCCGGCTCCCCAATCACTCCGGTCGATCCGGTGGGAGGTCATGGCGATCTCGTAGGCTTTAAACCACTGTTGTATGTCGTCTTCTCGGACATACTCGCGGACAACATCCTTGGGGATGTGGACTTTTTTCTCGATTGGCCCCGGGGTGTGTGGTCGCTCAGGCACCCCCAGTTCTTTATTCTGTTTCCGAAGTTCTATCTCCGCTAGTTGGCGCTCGTGCTCGAGCGTTATTTTTTTCTCCTCCAGCTCTCTCTGTCTCTGCTTCTCTTCTCGTTCTTCTCGGAGCCGCATATGCTCGAGGTTGAGTTTCTGTTCAGCTAACTTGAGTTCCCCATCCATCTTGAGTCGTGCCATTTCCAACTCGTGCAATCTGGTTCTTTCTCTTTCTCGGATCTCCTCCTGCGAGAGGCCCGTTCCCCGCTCCTCGGGAGCCGTGGCGTTCCCCTCTGGTGTGATGCTGCTTTGGTCGGAGGGTCCGGCGACCCCAGTTTCTGTCCACGACTCTAGGGCGTGCTTTAGATCATCCTTGGTACTCAGGCCGGTGGTAGCAATGCCAAGTTCTATGCAGAATTGTCTCAGTTCGCGGTGGTTGTATTCTTCTAACTTATCCATTTGGAATTTCTCGGTGGAGCTGCTATCTTTGGCTGACATCGTGTTTTTGTCGTGGGGTGAGCTACTCTCTGTACGATTACGCGTTGATTCGGATCGCGCCGCTGGCCACCAATGTTAGAAAGGGTAGACGGACCGGGAGGGTCGGCCGGGGTCAGGAGGAGAGGTCTCCGGGGAGAGCCGTCTCCAGCGATCGTACAGACAAGTAACTTCCCCCCCCCCACAGACAGATACCACACACGGATAAGGTTCAGTGTTCTTTATAAGCACTTCTTAAGGTACGGTTGAATGGTACAAGGAGGTCTGGACTCAGGGGTCCCCTCGATTCAAGTCTCTCAATGCAGGGTAAGGGGGAGCGGGACAGTCTGTTTACCAGTCAGGTAGTTCGGATGAGATGATGACTAGCTCACAATCCTCGAGCTTGGTGGTTTAGTTGGTACGGGCCGCGGCAGCGCCAGCAGGTCCCGGTCGAGATGGTCGGGACATGGTCCGCGGCAGCGCCAGCAGGTCCCGGAAAGATGGTCGGTACACGGTCCGCGGCAGCGCCAGCAGGTCCCGGAAAGATGGTCGATGTACGGTCCGCGGCAGCGCCAGCAGGTCCCGGTGAGGATGGTCGTTACAACGGGCCGCGGCAGCGCCAGCAGGTCCCGACGAGGATGGATGTTGCAGAAGGCCGCGGCAGCGCCAGCAGGCAGGACGATGGTTCACAAGAGCGGGCTACGGCAGCGCCAGTAGTCCGTCAAGGCTGAGTTCTCTCGGTGTCTCTCGACTCCAGGATACAACTGCCTTCCTGCTCCGGAGTTGCCCCAGTTATAGGGCAGGCGCCCTTTGATGTCCGGACCCTCGCACTTGGAGGTCGGAGGGCCCGGGATGAAGGTGTCCAGACACCCAGCAGGGGGTGGAGCCAGCGCCTGGGGGAGCTGGAGGCGATCGGCACCTGGCGGGGGAAGAGCTCTTGACACTTCGTCCTCCCATTGACCTGCCAAGTGGTCCGCTCACCTCCTGGGTGGATGGTGGTGCCGGGATGTCGGGGCCGGCCAGGCCCGGGGTTAGGGTCGGGGCGAGGCCACGCGGCCTCGTGGTGCAGGGCCCAAGATGGCGGCTTGAACCGGCCGGGGGAGCCGGTGGGGCTGGGCCCCGTGATGAGTAGAGGTCCGAGGGCAGAAGATCCGTCGGGAGACGGGGTACAGGTGCTTTTCGTGGGTTATGCCTGGTGGGCCGGAGCTCGGGCCCTGTCGTGCGGGGAGGGAGCAAGCCCTTCGTGTGGCCTGTCCAACACACCCTGACCAAGAGCTGAGGCCAACGCGAACCCCACAAGCCCCAGCAAGGAATAACGGGCTCGGGGAAGGCCAAGGAGAAGAGGGAGAGGAAGACGGGGTGCAGTCCGTAGGAAAACAAGACCAGCGTCATGGAGGTGACAGAACACAACCAGCAACTGACCCACACTCAGACTAGCTTGAATGCAGCCGGAGTGTCGAGGAGCCCAATGGAGGAGGCCAAGAGGCGCTGGCATGACGTGAAAATCTAAACCAGCCACAAAGACGCCACCAACAGGAAGGCAGCAATGGCGACAGAAGGTGGGAGTCCTGCGCCACTGGAGGAGCTGGAGGAAATAGAGGCCACAGTCAACAGTGCGGAGACAGTGCAAGGAGTTGGGAGTGCGGACACAGCTCGGGAGGACCTGACACAACATCAACAGGGTGAGTAAAGGCCAGGGACTGGGGGGACGGCGGGAGATGGGCACACTGGCACACATGCACAAATAAGCAGTGCACACTGTGTGAGAAGTTGGCCTGATATGTAGTGCTCACTATTCTAGTGATCACTGTGTATCATTCCAAACGACCCTTATTGATGATTGGTTGTAAGTCAACCTTTTAGACCAGCTATCCTAGTAGCGTGGATACGAGCAGTCTTTAGGCTAAACTCTAGAGGGCGTGTTAAGCCAGCTGTTTACCATCACATATACCCCTTGAACGTCAAGTGAAAGGACACCACACAAGTTGTTATGAAAATAAAGGATATTTATTTATAACAAGACTACCCTGGCTCTTTATGAGTCAGGGAGCTAAGCACACTACAAAACTCCTAGAAAATACTTCAGTTGCACAATTTACACAAATGCCCGAGGGGCACGAGAAACCATCTACGCTAACAGTGAAATGCGAGTGGTTAGAGTCTGGAGTTACTGATTCCGGAGTGATCCGATCAGTGGGACTAAACGAAAAAGGAACTGGACACTTGTAGAGCGAACCTGCGATGGAGCACCGAAATGCTCGAGTTACCTAGCCCAGAGGCTGCGGCTGCGTGAGGTTCGGCAAGATGTCGGGAGTCCTCGTTGTAGTTTCAGGAGCCTGAAAGAAGAAGTTGCTGGCAGGCGACCAGTGTCGATGTTCAGCGAGATCCAAGCCTGGATCGGTGATGAAGGAAACCTGAAAGCAGAGGGGACTCAGTTCTCAACCGCTAGCCAGCGATCGTGTGGGTACCAGGAAGGTACCGGCTGAAGTCACCTCGACCAGGTGAGTGGATGACGTCGGACTCGGCTGTTCCTCGGACCAGGAGGTGTGGCGGCGACCAGGATGGAGGGCGAACTGTCCCACAAAGGTGTCTGCTGTCGATGATGCTGGGCCCAGGAGTGGGGCAGCAGGTCTTGGCAGTGGCAAACCCACGCGGTGGAGTCAAGATGGCGTCTGGAGTGGACCAGAAGGGTCCGAGGTACTCCTCTGTTGAAGGGGAGCAAGGGCCAGTCTGGAGTAACCAGACTAGTGATGAAAACAAACTATCGTGGTGCGTCGTGAAGAGGGCCACAAGCCGGTCGGCGAGTGGTCGGACAACGCGGTGAACAGCAAGGAGCAGAAGGGCCCCCACGCAGATCTCGTGGATGCTGGGGAGGCGGGCTTCGGTGCTGGAGCCGCTCAGGGTTAGGGCTTCTCAAAACCTAGGTACACTCACTCGAGGGTCCCTCGGTGGGCGTGTTAGATAAGCGTCGTGCAGGTTCTGAAGATGGCCGGTCCCGCAGGTCTCGTCACACCTACGAATCTCAGCTGGGCTGACGATGTAGGTAGAGGTCAGAGATGGCAGGGAACCCGGGTCTCGTCGAGCTGGGCAGTCTTGATCCGTGGGAGAGACGTACAGCAAACCGCAAGCGCTTAGTTGGTGCCTGCTGGTGCAGGGTGGCTACTCCTTAGCCACAAGGGAGAGTCTTCAGAAAAGTCAAGAGTTCCTTTCGTGGAAAGTAGTTCAAGATTCAGAATTATCCAATTTGGGAAGGGGACCCGCTCCCACCTTTACTCTAGGAAAAAGGGGCTGGCCCGTGACTAGGTCCTACCTATGGGTGGGACCAGGAGGGGGGTGGTTACACCCCTATCCTTTGTCCGGCTTCGCCCCAGCTCAGGGGCTGGTGTGCCCCCGAAACTGGTTTGAGCCGGGCTATGCACAGTGAGCACCGGGGTGCCACTTGCAATCACCTTCCTTTCAGCCCTGCCTACCTGGGATACACAAACCCTGTCTGGGATGGTGCTAACACCGCCCTCGACAGGAAACCCTTTGTCCAAGCTCCCCTCGCTGGAAGGTCTCCCAGCAGCAGGAGGTCAGACTTGTGTCTGGTGGCAGCATCCATTTTGTGATGCTGAGGCTTGAGTCAACTTTAACCGGGGTTCAAGGTTACTTCCATGTCGTGTCCCTCTAGAAGGGTGGAATGCTAACCCCGTCGCCAGAACTGGCGAGGGGTTCGTATTCCATTTCGTATGACACCTTACTCGACATGTTTGGGTGATGCGATGCCAAAGTTAGCAAATAACCGCGAGGATTATACTGCACTTTAAGGTAGTTGGCCCGCGTCACCATGGAACGGCTATTTAGGATTTGGTTCCGCAAGCCGTCGACGGGCTCAGCTCGCGCCAGAGCACCATCTCACATGATTCCCAGCACTCTGCCTTCAGGATTGATAAGGCCTGCCATAGGAGTGACTGACAGGAATCCATGCGTCCATTTTAGGGTTAGGTATAGGAATACTACACCTACAGCAACGGGTGATTACACCACCTTGCCCCAGCTGTCGTGCAGCCAGTTGTGTCAGATTTGGGCGGCCATCCAGGGGTGGCATAATATATGCTGCAGCCCCTGGTAGGCCCTGGGTACACCGATGCCCTGGATACCTGTGGTATGCTGAGACAGGGACTGACAAGGCGGCCCAGTTCCAATTAGTGGATGCACCTAATGTACATGTGTGTTGATTTCGAGAGAGAACAGCTAGGCTGTGGGTCTGATTGGCAGGCCCACAGCCAGGGAAAGTCGTAAACCAATGAAGCAAAAGCAAAAAATCTGGGTGATCATAGGATTGCAGACCCTACTCTCCTACACACTGCACACCCACAATGACCCAGGATCATGTCCCTCATCCCTGTGGCACACTGCAGCACACACATATAGCAATAACAGCCCATCCACATTGACGACAATGTGGTACAATGTGCAACCCCGACACTGCAGAACAGAGGACACAACTGGCTCCGCACACGTGCAGAAACAGGCCCACTACATCTGACAGAGCTGGAGACTGTGAAATGGAAATGTACACGTAAAATCTCACACCCGTCATGTAGTCCAAATGTACACTGTCCCGCATCTAAATCCTGCACCTCCAAAACAGTCACAATGTACACTGTCATACAGTCTGCATGTAAACAAGAACAATGCACCAACACACATGTCAACCCAATGTCAACATGCATCTCCCCTCCACATTCCAGAGGGACACGCAACACCTCCAACAGAGCACAGAAGACCACACATCAGTGATGCCGGAGGAGACCACCACACCTTCGACACCGACGCCATACAACAGCCCATGGACATCCCACGCAACCCACCACCAGGACCAGGGCAGCCAAGCTACTTAGAGGAGAACCCAGCCCTTGCAACAGACCACACAGCATGAAGCACCCGCAAGCACGGCAGGCTCACAGCACTTCACCGAACCACACATGGCACCCCAATGCCAGGTGTCAGAACGCCAAAAGGAGGTGGCCCAACAGGTGCGGGTGTGTTCCGAACTCATGGAAGGCGTGCCCTTCAGGGACCACTTACACCCCACGAAGGAGACCCACACTGCCATACAGACACATGCAGATGCACATTCCCAGTACAGAACCACGCCCAGGGGCACACACATATCAGTCACACACCCATGTTGGCTCTGCGTACGACTGCACAGTCCACTGTCATTATGAATTGTGTGGGTGACGACAAAGCTACATGTCCAAGCTCTGACCCGCTGCCTGCGTGTAACGCCCTGAACGTCTCAGGATCGTTTAACAGACACGACAATGAGGACGCAACCACTTGTGAAGGGTTAGTTCTTTTAATGAAGGCAAATAAAATACAAAGAACAAACAAAAGTTATAGTCACTGGAATCCTCCAGGCTAAGTACGTTACCAGCCCACAGCACGGATGGTCCTAACCGTCCTCTGCATATACGCCGATCCCGGCGTATGCCAACAGAGGGCAGAAATGAAATGGCCGACAATGCCAATCGGTAGGCTGTGAGGGGCACGAAGAGTGTTGGGGAGAATCGAGGAGTCAGGGAAACACCCAGCCGGGGTCTCTACCTGAAGGGAGCAGCCGCTCAACCTCTTCCTCAGACTGCACCGGGACGCGGAGTCACCTCCTGGTGATGCGTCACCGATACCCCAATCTCAAGCAAGAAGACTGAACCGAGAGCAGCCGCTCGATCGATCCTGTGGACTTCCGAGTCTGTAACGCGGCAAACACCTCCTGGTGTGCGTTACAGCTGGCAGTCCCTGTGTCTCTGGTCGGGCTGGGAGTTACGACTCCAACCAGCAAAAGCGCCACTGCGCTTGGACTCAGCCGAGTCAAAAAGCGAAGCTCAATGGTTGACCGGTAGAGCTTCCGGGTCCTTCACAGGTGACGATGGGGCAAGACACGGCCCAGGGAGTAACGACTCGACCTACCTCCGTTCTTGCCTTACTGGAGCACCACTCCGGAACACTGCTCTTCACGAAGCAGGTACGTCGGTGTAAACACAATATCCGACAGCCTTGTACCTCCCGGTTCCTCCCTTTATAGGGCGTGTTTTCCTTGAGTTATGTAACAGCTCTCCTGTTTACATAAGGGCGTGTTTCCCTTGAGTTATGTAACAGCTCTCCTGTTTACATAAGGGCGTGTTTCCCTTGAGTTATGTAACAGCTCTCCTGTTTACATAAGGGCGTGTTTCCCTTGTATGACAGGAATTCTTGACAGTACATCCTCCCTCTCAGCGGCTCCCCACGGGTCCAGCGCTGGCAGGAAAACGCCGATGGAACAAGGAGACCAAGCGCGGAGCATGAACCCCTTCAGCCGGTTCCCATGAATGCTCCTCCGGGCCATAGCCTTTCCACGCAACCAGGTACCACAGCTTCCCCCTGCGCCATTTGGACGCCCGTATGCCCGACACTTCATACTCCACCTCCGACTCCACGCATACCGGCCTAGGTGTCCCAGACGGCTTGGAGGGTGCTGGTTTGAGCAATGATACATGAAAGACAGGGTGTATCCGCAATGACTGGGGCAAGCACACCTTCACGTTCACGGGACCCATACACTTGGTAATTCGATAGGGGCCCATGTACTTGGGATGGAACACACTGTTCTTTCGAAACCTCATGTTTCTTGTGGATATCCAGACGTAGTCTCCAGTGCGGTACAGTGGCCCGGGCCTTCTCTTCCTATCTGCCGCAGCCTTGTATCTTCTCTTGGCCTCTATTAGGACAGCCCTTGAGCGCATCAACGTGTCTTTTATGTGTGCCACCCTGTCCGCTGTGGCGGGAATCCTGTCCTCTCTGAACGGATGTAGAAATGGCAAGAACCTGGGATGTTGGCCATAGTTGCTATAGAACGGAGATGACTGTGTGGAGCTGTGAGTGGCGTTGTTATAGGCTATCTCTGCAACCCATAGCACGTCGACCCATTCTTCCCTGCCCTGGTCCACAAAACATCGCAGATACTGTTTGAGCGTTTGGTTCAGGCGCTCGGTTTGGCCGTCCGTTTGAGGGTGGTAGCTGGTGGACAGGGCGGTCTTAACATGCAGCGCAGTGCACCAAGTCTTCCAGAATTGCGCAGTAAACTGCGACCCCCGGTCCGACACGATCACCCCAGGTAATCCATGCAGTCGTACCACATTCTTTAGGAGTAGTGACGCCAATTCCCCGGCCGTAGGGACTCTCTTGCAGGGGATGAAGTGCCCCATTTTCGTCAAGTAATCCACCACCACCAGTATTGCCGTCATCCCCTGGTCTACTGGTAGGCCCACCACGAAGTCCAGTGATATGCTATCCCATGGTCTATCCGGGGTCGGAAGTGGATGTAAGAGCCCTTGGGTTCGGCCATGGTCGGCCTTCATGGTAGCACACGTAGGACACTCCTGTCCCCACCTCCTGACATCCACTCTCATGGTTGGCCATCAGAAATGCCGTCCCATGCTAGCCACCGTTTTTTCAAAGCCCAAATGACCTGCGCATGGAGAGTCATGGCACCAGATGAATGCTTGTTTCCTTAGCCTAGGCGTGGGTATCAATAGGCACCTGCCCTTCAGGGGTATCCCGTCCTTCAGCTGCCATTCTCTGTGACTGAGGAGCCACCTCCGCCATGCGAATGACCTGACCCCTTTCTTTATTCCCCTCAGGAAAGTATCCGGTTGGATAACCCCCAATACCATCCTCGGGGAAATGATGGAACGCTCGGTTGCAGGCAATGGTTCCTTAACTGCAGATTGACGGGACAGGGCGTCCGCCTTCCGGTTTTCCGTCCCCGGCCGATATGTGATGCGGAAGTTGAACCCCGCAAAGAAGATCATCCACCGCAGCTGCCTGGGAGAAAGGTGTCTAGTGGCCGTCATGAACTGTAGGTTCCGATGGTCCGTGTACACCGAAACCACATGTCTTGCCCCCATCAACCAATGCCTCCATTCGGTGAAGGCGTCCTTGATTGCGAGAAGCTCCTTCTCCGCAATATGGTAGTTGCGTTCGGCGTCGTTGAGTTTGAGGGACATGTACGCAACGGGATGAAGCACCCCTGTGTCGTGGTTGCGTTGGGACAAGATAGCCCCCAGCGCCACATCCGACGCGTCCGCTTCCACCACGTAGGGGAGATCCGGATCGGGGTGAGCCAACACCGGCGCCTTACCAAAGGCGCTTTTCAGGGCCTCAAAGGCTTTGTTCGCTTCAGGGGACCAGACAAACTCCTTGGACTTCCTCAGCAGCTGTGTGATTGGGGCCACCACTCCTGAAAATCCATCTATAAACCGCCTGTAAAAGTTGGCGAAGCCAATGAAACTTTGGACGTCCTTCACGCTTTGGGGCACCGGCCATTCTTTCACCGCCTTGATCTTTCGTTCTGCCATCTCCTGTCCCTCTGGACTCAGCATCACTCCGAGGAATTCCACGGATGTGACGTGGAAGTCACACTTGCTGAGTTTACAAAACAGCATGTTTTCCCTCAGCTTTTGGAGCACAGCTTTGACGTGGTGTACGTGCTCCTCCACACTGGACGAATAGATGAGGATGTCGTCGATATATACGACCACGTAGATATCCAACTCCTCTCTGAATACCTCATTCAAAAAGTACTGAAAGGCTGCCGGGGCGTTGCACAGACCGAACGGCATGACGAGGTACTCAAAAAGGCCGAACCTGGTCTTAAAGGCGGTCTTCCACTCGTCTCCGTCCCTCATGCGCACCAGATGGTATGCCCCTTTCAAATTCAACTTGGTGTAGATACGAGCTTTCTTGACCTGTTCCAGAAGTACACTGATGAGAGGCAAGGGGTACCGATTTTTTATGGTTATCGCATTCAATGCCCTAAAGTCCACACAGGCTCTCAGCTCCCCATTAGCCTTCGGGATGAAGAAGAGTGGCGAGGCGGCCGGAGACTTGGACGGGCGGATGAATCCTAGCTTGAGGAGTTTATCCAGGTACCCCCGGAGATGCACGTTTTCAGGCTCCGTCAGGGCATACAGCCTGCCGCTGGGAACGCTGGCCCCTGGCACCAGGTCGATCTGGCAGTCAAACTGTCTATGTGGTGGTAGCACTTCCGCCTTCACCTCATCAAATACATCCTCAAAACTGTGATAAGCCTGGGGGAGAGCCACATCTTTTTCTGCCGCTGTAGCCACCGTCTGACTCCCGCTCTCATCTGCGTCAAGGGATTCCGTTCTTATTCCACAATGCAGGATGCAATACGGTGACGTCATTTCGATGCGATGTGTTGGCCAATCCACAAAGGGGTTGTGTTTCTGTAGCCACGGCAATCCCAATATGACGCCATATTGGGGCGCTCGGATGATGTTAAAATCGATTTGTTCCAAATGGTTCCTCCCATATCTCATCGGAAGGACCCCCGTGTGCTGTCCGATGGGCCCCGTCACCAATCGCCTTCCGTCTACCGCATAGACGTCTTCGGGTACTGCTTTGGGAAGAAGCACTAGCCCTAGCCTGCATGCCTCGTTGTGGTCCATAAACATGCCAGTGGCCCCTGAATCCACCATGGCCACAACGGGTATCCACTGGTCATGCACTCCCACGTGCACCGTGATAAACAGGTGTCGTTGTCCCTTAGTGACCGAGTTGGAAAGTGAAGGGATGGATGAGTGACTCCGAGATGCCCCTTCTCTGGTCTTGGAGTCCTCTAGTTTTCCGCCGGTATGTCCACCACGGCTGTTACCGACCGGTTGGCCCGATAACGTGACGTCTTCGGTTTGGCAGGGCATTCACGTACGTAGTGGCCTTTTTTGCCACAATATAGGCACAATCCTTGTTTACGGCGTGACTCTTTCTCCGTGGCTGTGAGGCTCGCTCGTATTGCGCTGATGTCCATGGGTTCTCCCTTGGATGCGGTGGAAGTTTCAGGACTTCCCACCGTCACATAGGATGGAAGGGATTTTCCTTTTCTCCCATGATCCCCCTTTCTTTCACTTAGCCTATGTTCCAGCCGTAATACCAGGTTGATAAGGCCCTCACATGTCTTGGGTTGAGGGTCAATATGAGCCACGGCGTCCTTGAGCTCATCGCACAGCCCTTGATGGAAGAGCGCCGTCTGTTTAGCAACAGGCCACTTGGTTTCCGCAACCAGCCTTCGGAACGCGTTGAGATACTACACCAGGTCGTTGGATCCCTGTCTCAACTCAAGCATTTCACGGTCCGCCGTGTACGAGTCAGCCCTTCTGTCGAATACCTTCAGGAATTCCTCGCGAAAAGCACCCCAATCACATAAGAGGGGGTCGTCCCTGCTCACCAGAGGTACGGCCCATTGTGCCGCGTTTCCAGCCAAATAGGATATAAGGAAAGCCACACGAGCCTGACTCGTGGGGAACGCCTTTGGTTTGCACGATAAATGTAGCGCCACTTGTGTGAGGAATACCTGCACTGTGTTAGGATCCCCACTGTACCTCTCTGGTGTTGCCAAGGGGATGGCTACCGGCATTTCCACTACTACCGCAGGGGTCTGGTTCGTGAGGGAGGTGCTGGGCGTGAGCGGGTCCAATTGGATAGCATCCAGTCTGGCTTTTACATCGGCTGTTTCTTGCCTAGAGGCAGCCACTTCAACTTGCATGGCCGCTAAAGCAGCCAGCACATCATCAAGTGTTGCCATGTCTGTTATCGACCGGGAGACAGTTAGTGTTATTAAGGTCGGATATTTTGTAACGCCCTGAACGTCTCAGGATCGTTTAACAGACACGACAATGAGGACGCAACCACTTGTGAAGGGTTAGTTCTTTTAATGAAGGCAAATAAAATACAAAGAACAAACAAAAGTTATAGTCACTGGAATCCTCCAGGCTAAGTACGTTACCAGCCCACAGCACGGATGGTCCTAACCGTCCTCTGCATATACGCCGATCCCGGCGTATGCCAACAGAGGGCAGAAATGAAATGGCCGACAATGCCAATCGGTAGGCTGTGAGGGGCACGAAGAGTGTTGGGGAGAATCGAGGAGTCAGGGAAACACCCAGCCGGGGTCTCTACCTGAAGGGAGCAGCCGCTCAACCTCTTCCTCAGACTGCACCGGGACGCGGAGTCACCTCCTGGTGATGCGTCACCGATACCCCAATCTCAAGCAAGAAGACTGAACCGAGAGCAGCCGCTCGATCGATCCTGTGGACTTCCGAGTCTGTAACGCGGCAAACACCTCCTGGTGTGCGTTACAGCTGGCAGTCCCTGTGTCTCTGGTCGGGCTGGGAGTTACGACTCCAACCAGCAAAAGCGCCACTGCGCTTGGACTCAGCCGAGTCAAAAAGCGAAGCTCAATGGTTGACCGGTAGAGCTTCCGGGTCCTTCACAGGTGACGATGGGGCAAGACACGGCCCAGGGAGTAACGACTCGACCTACCTCCGTTCTTGCCTTACTGGAGCACCACTCCGGAACACTGCTCTTCACGAAGCAGGTACGTCGGTGTAAACACAATATCCGACAGCCTTGTACCTCCCGGTTCCTCCCTTTATAGGGCGTGTTTTCCTTGAGTTATGTAACAGCTCTCCTGTTTACATAAGGGCGTGTTTCCCTTGAGTTATGTAACAGCTCTCCTGTTTACATAAGGGCGTGTTTCCCTTGAGTTATGTAACAGCTCTCCTGTTTACATAAGGGCGTGTTTCCCTTGTATGACAGGAATTCTTGACACTGCGGTGACATGTCTGCATCCGCTGTACACCGCACAATGTAATGTCCTAGGGCCCAGGGCCCTCATGCATACAACAAGATGACCGGGACACATGCAGATATCATGTTGAACTGGCTACGGGCACGTGCGCCCAGCCCCTTTATTGGCAGGGCCACATGTACAGTGACGGCTGTGCTGGATGTGTGTGGGGTGAGTATAAGTCAGCCCGCACGGAGTGCTTGGTACTCGCAACAACTTGAACAGTGGACACCAGTGCAATGGAAACAGAAAACACTTGCTTAACAGAGTCAACTGCTGAGCGACATGGAGGGAGCCGGAGCAAGTACAGAGGTCACCCAACATACAAACAGAAGTGTCCGTGAGTTTCAGTGCGCTGCAGTTGGGGCCCCAGAGCTGAGCGTGCACATGTGAAGAAAATGTCTAGGATTGTGTCCCTTCTAGACATTCCTGATGTAGCTGCAGTGGGGGGGTGTCACACCTGCATCACCTTCCTCATCACCGTCCCAGGTCTCCCACACTGCCTGAGGTGACATTGCTGCGTAAGCTGTATCACCAAGTTGGTCGAACACTCTGAGCCCCGGAGTCGACGGGCTCATGGTTACGCACCTGCGTTCGCTACGAGAGGTACAGACCTGATATGATTTTAGCAGCCTACACAAGCAACTCTGCACTCTTCCTACTCCCTGCTGACGAGCGGCAACTACCGCGAAACACGTGTCCAGGGATGGCTAACGCTACTCTGACTTGCACGCACCACTGAGCATAGGCGTACCCGCCGATGCTGACTACAGGGTCCACAATTCTTTGGGGTAACATGCTAGTGGGTGGAGCAGTGTGCGACCAACTTGGTGATATATATTTAGTGGCTCTCTGAGCCCCGGAGTCGACGGGCTCATGGTTACGCACCTGCGTTCGCTACGAGAGGTACAGACCTGATATGATTTTAGCAGCCTACACAAGCAACCCTGCACTCTTCCTACTCCCTGCTGACGAGCGGCAACTACCGCGAAACACGTGTCCAGGGATGGCTAACGCTACTCTGACTTGCACGCACCACTGAGCATAGGCGTACCCGCCGACGCTGACTACAGGGACCACAATTCTTCGGGGTAACACGCTAGTGGGTGGAGCAGTGTGCGACCAACTTGGTGATATATATTTAGTGGCTCTCTGAGCCCCAGAGTCGACGGGCTCATGGTTACGCACCTGCGTTCGCTACGAGAGGTACAGACCTGATATGATTTTAGCAGCCTACACAAGCAACCCTGCACTCTTCCTACTCCCTGCTGATTAGCGGCAACTACCGCGAAACACGTGTCCAGGGATGGCTAACGCTACTCTGACTTGCACGCACCACTGAGCATAGGCGTACCCGCCGACGCTGACTACAGGGACCACAATTCTTCGGGGTAACACGCTAGTGGGTGGAGCAGTGTGCGACCAACTTGGTGATATATATTTAGTGGCTCTCTGAGCCCCGGAGTCGACGGGCTCATGGTTACGCACCTGCGTTCGCTACGAGAGGTACAGACCTGATATGATTTTAGCAGCCTACACAAGCAACCCTGCACTCTTCCTACTCCCTGCTGACGAGCGGCAACTACCGTGAAACACGTGTCCAGGGATGGCTAACGCTACTCTGACTTGCACGCACCACTGAGCATAGGCGTACCCGCCGACGCTGACTACAGGGACCACAATTCTTCGGGGTAACACGCTAGTGGGTGGAGCAGTGTGCGACCAACTTGGTGATATATATTTAGTGGCTCTCTGAGCCCCGGAGTCGACGGGCTCATGGTTACGCACCTGCGTTCGCTACGAGAGGTACAGACCTGATATGATTTTAGCAGCCTACACAAGCAACCCTGCACTCTTCCTACTCCCTGCTGACGAGCGGCAACTACCGTGAAACACGTGTCCAGGGATGGCTAACGCTACTCTGACTTGCACGCACCACTGAGCATAGGCGTACCCTCCGACGCTGACTACAGGGACCACACTTCTTCGGGGTAACACGCTAGTGGGTGGAGCAGTGTGCGACCAACTTGGTGATATATATTTAGTGGCTCTCTGAGCCCCGGAGTCGACGGGCTCATGGTTACGCACCTGCGTTCGCTACGAGAGGTACAGACCTGATATGATTTTAGCAGCCTACACAAGCAACCCTGCACTCTTCCTACTCCCTGCTGACGAGCGGCAACTACCGCGAAACACGTGTCCAGGGATGGCTAATGCTACTCTGACTTGCACGCACCACTGAGCATAGGCGTACCCGCCGACGCTGACTACAGGGACCACAATTCTTCGGGGTAACACGCTAGTGGGTGGAGCAGTGTGCGACCAACTTGGTGATATATATTTAGTGGCTCTCTGAGCCCCGGAGTCGACGGGCTCATGGTTACACACCTGCGTTCGCTACGAGAGGTACAGACCTGATATGATTTTAGCAGCCTACACAAGCAACCCTGCACTCTTCCTACTCCCTGCTGACGAGCGGCAACTACCGCGAAACACGTGTCCAGGGATGGCTAACGCTACTCTGACTTGCACGCACCACTGAGCATAGGCGTACCCGCCGACGCTGACTACAGGGACCACAATTCTTCGGGGTAACACGCTAGTGGGTGGAGCAGTGTGCGACCAACTTGGTGATATATATTTAGTGGCTCTCTGAGCCCCGGAGTCGACGGGCTCATGGTTACGCACCTGCGTTCGCTACGAGAGGTACAGACCTGATATGATTTTAGCAGCCTACACAAGCAACCCTGCACTCTGCCTACTCCCTGCTGACGAGCGGCAACTACCGCGAAACACGTGTCCAGGGATGGCTAACGCTACTCTGACTTGCACGCACCACTGAGCATAGGCGTACCCGCCGACGCTGACTACAGGGACCACAATTCTTCGGGGTAACACGCTAGTGGGTGGAGCAGTGTGCGACCAACTTGGTGATATATATTTAGTGGCTCTCTGAGCCCCGGAGTCGACGGGCTCATGGTTACGCACCTGCGTTCGCTACGAGAGGTACAGACCTGATATGATTTTAGCAGCCTACACAAGCAACCCTGCACTCTTCCTACTCCCTGCTGACGAGCGGCAACTACCGCGAAACACGTGTCCAGAGATGGCTAACGCTACTCTGACTTGCACGCACCACTGAGCATAGGCGTACCCGCCGACGCTGACTACAGGGACCACAATTCTTCGGGGTAACACGCTAGTGGGTGGAGCAGTGTGCGACCAACTTGGTGATATATATTTAGTGGCTCTCTGAGCCCCGGAGTCGACGGGCTCATGGTTACGCACCTGCGTTCGCTACGAGAGGTACAGACCTGATATGATTTTAGCAGCCTACACAAGCAACCCTGCACTCTGCCTACTCCCTGCTGACGAGCGGCAACTACCGCGAAACACGTGTCCAGGGATGGCTAACGCTACTCTGACTTGCACGCACCACTGAGCATAGGCGTACCCGCCGACGCTGACTACAGGGACCACAATTCTTCGGGGTAACACGCTAGTGGGTGGAGCAGTGTGCGACCAACTTGGTGATATATATTTCGTGGCTCTCTGAGCCCCGGAGTCGACGGGCTCATGGTTACGCACCTGCGTTCGCTACGAGAGGTACAGACCTGATATGATTTTAGCAGCCTACACAAGCAACCCTGCACTCTTCCTACTCCCTGCTGACGAGCGGCAACTACCGCGAAACACGTGTCCAGGGATGGCTAACGCTACTCTGACTTGCACGCACCACTGAGCATAGGCGTACCCGCCGACGCTGACTACAGGGACCACAATTCTTCGGGGTAACACGCTAGTGGGTGGAGCAGTGTGCGACCAACTTGGTGATATATATTTAGTGGCTCTCTGAGCCCCGGAGTCGACGGGCTCATGGTTACGCACCTGCGTTCGCTACGAGAGGTACAGACCTGATATGATTTTAGCAGCCTACACAAGCAACCCTGCACTCTTCCTACTCCCTGCTGACGAGCGGCAACTACCGCGAAACACGTGTCCAGGGATGGCTAATGCTACTCTGACTTGCACGCACCACTGAGCATAGGCGTACCCGCCGACGCTGACTACAGGGACCACAATTCTTCGGGGTAACACGCTAGTGGGTTGAGCAGTGTGCGACCAACTTGGTGATATTGCTGCGTAAGCTCTCCACAGCACATAACCATAACGTTAATGGACGATGATTCATGGTGCACAGAGCTAGTGGCACCTGGAGTGCTGAGCAGGGGATCAGGCAGACGATGGCATCCACGACAGGTGTGAGCAACTCTGTCAGTCTGCCAGTACGACCGTTTCCACACTGGCAGTAGGCGGTTGGAGTCGGAGCTGGCGGTGGTGGCGTGTGCCACCTGCGGTGATGCGACGTCCGGGCCGGTCAGGACTGGATTTCATGTGTGAGCCCTGGTGGGCCGCATTTGAGGCTCGAGGCAGCGGACAGCGCAGGGCCACAGACACATGGTGTTGATGACCCCAGGGCCATCGCCTCAGATGCCATCTAACATCTCAGAAGAAGGGGTCCCTGACCTGACCAGCACAGAGTTAGTGGCCCCGGGTGCACAGCGGGCAGCACAGGCACACTGCCACGGGACGGTGACTTGTGGTGCAGTGAGATAGGAGCACATGAAGTGCTGACCGTGTCCTCATCGATGTCTAAGGTGGAGATGGCAGAGGCTTGCGGGGGACAGTGGAAGGTGTCCTCCAGGGCATGATGCAGAGGGTGGAAGCTGTCCGGAAGCAGCAAATGGAGGAGTGGAATGCCACGGCATCGTCTTAGCCACAAAGTTAGTATCACCGACATGATGGCGACAACAACCCCAAGTCCATGGACTCAGTCGCCACCAAAGTTCAACAAGAAAGTGTCCATGGGTCTCAGTGAACAGACTTAGTGGCATCGGGGCTGAAAAGAGATGCAGTCTGCATTGAGGCCTGTACAATGACATCAAGTCAGCCATAAATAAATCAAGACTGCGTTCAAATAGTGTGTGACCTACTCGAACGCAGTGTAGGCCTGAGGCAGCGGTCAGCAGTGGCCCACAGCCACGTGTCGTTGGCTCACGATGCACAGAGTTGCTGACACCAGGACAGTTGTCGGTAGTGTTCGATCACCTCCGTAACGATGATCCTCTTACCCTCCGGATTGAAACGCGTCATCCTCTTACACCTCTCCTTGCATGCAATGATATGTACTCTGCCATTGACAAATCAAGACTCAGTCCCACATGTGCGAACGACTCGAACGCAGCGTGGCCCGAGGGCAGTAGTCCGCGTGGGCCCACGGACACCTGTGGATGGACTGCTATGCACAGACTTGGTGCCACCACATCGATGGGAGTATAGTGAGATAAAATATGCCATAATTGATGTTCTCTACCATAGTGTAATCAAGACTCAGTTCCAAATGTGTGACTTACTTTAGCGCTGTGCATGCAGGTGGAATACCTCAACGAGAAGGGAGTACAGTGTGCCGGTGTCGCGGAGGCCGTGATGATCTGAGGAGGCTGCCAGGTTTGCAGCACTCGGGCTTGGAGCTTGAATCCGCCACGTGGTGGGCCCTCATCGACACACGCCGGTGTCGGCAGGTGTGCATTGAGGCCTGGGTGTGCCGGGCCTGGCAGGACTGGTAAGGGGCCCTGCGGCCCGGGGTGCAGCAGGCACACAGGAACGCAGGCAACACCGCTCACTGTGTCGGCGTCGGATTTGTGGCAGTGTGATGGGCGCCGCCCTGGCAGAGTCATTGGGCATTCCAGATGAGGACCACGCCCAGAGCTACGTGCTTGTTATTCACACCCCTACGCCTGCTCACTCTTACAGGGGGGACGTAACAAGCTACATTTCCGGGATATTCCCTACTGGCTGGGGTGACATGGTTGCGTCCACTGTCCCCTGCGCTCAATACACCAGCGGTGTATGTCGACATGGATATGTGTGTGGTCTGCATACTGCAGTCTGGCCATCGCTTCAACGCCACCCTTGGCATTGTGTACATTGTCATTCATAGGTCAGTTGCCTCCTTCGCACATGCCTTGTCCCCACCTCCTCCCACAATCAGCTATTGTGTGGCTGAGGTGCCATGAAGTTGATGGCTTATGTGCATGGCTGGCACAGGTTGCCAGAGTGAGCTGTGCTGACGAGTCTGGTCGGTGGGCATGTTGTTTGGCATGTTGTATATGAGTTTGTGACGTGTGCATTCCCAGTGTTGTGAGTTGCTTGGTTGTGGAGTTGAGGTGTGTGGTGTGTTCATTTGATACTTGCCAACGAGCAGCACATTTCCGTAGGTGCCAGCTAGGAAGCGCCAAGTGATGATGGGCTGTCGGAAGATGTAGGACTCATGCACTCGGAATGGGTGGTTGGCGTCAAGGTTGGTGGAGATTCCCAGGTGGTCCACTATTGCCTGCACAGTGATGGTATGCGTGCGCTTTCAGTTGCGGATATTGTGTGCAGTGTCACCAGAGGGCACATGTGTGCATTCAATTGCCCCCTGACACGTGAGGGAATCCAGCTATGGCTTTGACGCCTTGTCTGGTCTACAGCTGTTCCTGTGCAGTGTGGGGGAAGGATAGGTAGTGTGGTACCAAGCTGATGATGGCATGCAAGACAGTTGGGGGGGCTTGGATGTGGCTGGCTGTGAGACTCCTCTGACTATGGCGGTTGTTGGTTGGGGGGTACCGGAGGCCAAAAGGTGCGGCACAGCCAGCAGCTTTGTGTGGGGTGGGATGTTGGTTGTCTGCTGTGTTGGTGCCATTGGCCTGTTGGGCGATGAGGGTCAGGATGCGTAGGATGGTTGTCCTTTTGAGCCTGTGGTGGGCAATGACATCCTCTAGTGTTGAGTCTGTGAGGCTGGTGCGTTTCCTGTGGGTCCTCTGTCTTTGTCCGTGCTGCCTCTGTGGTGGTCCGCGAGGGGATTCCTGAGGGGGGGTTGTGGTCCTGGGTGTGGTATCGGTGGGTGTTGTTGCCCTCTTGGGTGTCCGGCACGCATGTTCAGTGGCTCCATGGCATCTGTTGTTCTTCAGGTGTGTCTCTGGGCTCCCTTTTCTGTTGCCGCTGTCCATCCGACTTTGCACCAGGTCAGAGCAGGTGTTAGTTTCCTTCTGCTAACGCGCCTTATCGCATGTTTCGTGGTCTTTTTGCCGATGTGGCTGGTCATTGAGAATGTTGTGGATTGGTGTTGTCGCAGGTTTTTGCACGGGAACGCCTACTCTGCATCTCATTAGCGATAGTTGCCGGGGTCATCTGTGGCGATGTTTTTTGCGGCTGCTATCGCAGGTAAACTGGGGATATGGGCTTTTTACACCAGTTTGTGAATGGGGTGAAGAATTTATCGCAACTTTAGCTGCGCTAAAGTACAGTTGACTCGGCGATAGCTCCTTGAGAATGTTGCCTTGGATCTCTTCATTATAGAGGGGCATTTAATGAGAGGTTAGCGCTGTTGATATGTGCACAATAATGCTCCTCCCACACTGATTCCAGCTACAATTAAACACCAAAACACAGCTTAATAAGCATGATAATACTTGCCAGTATGAAAGGGTAAACCTATTTGCATGTCGGTGTCTGTTTCTTAATGGATTGACTCTTAGGCAGCATTGCTTGTGTTCAAAGGAACCTTAACTAACCAAGCCCCCTAAATCGACAAATGCTTGATGTTAGACGGACCGGGAGGGTCGGCCGAGGACAAGGGGAGAGGTCTCCGGGGAGAGCCGTCTCCAGTGATCGTACAGATGAGTAACTTCCCCCCCACAGATACACACCACACAAGGATAGGATTTAACGTTCTTTATAGGCGATTTCTTAAGGTACGATGAAATGGTACAAGGAGGTCTGGACTCAGGGGTCCCCTCGATTCTAGTCTCTTGGTTTGGGAAAAGGGGGTAGCGGGACAGTCTGGTTACCAATCTGGTAGCTGAGATGGTATGGTGGATAGCTCACAATCCTCGAGCTCGGTGTTCTAGCTTGGACGGGCCGCGGCAGCGCCAGCAGGTCCCGGTGAAGGTGGTCGTTACACGGTCCGCGGCAGCGCCAGCAGGTCCTGATGAAGGTGGTCGTTACACGGTCCGCGGCAGCAGGTCCCGATGAAGGTGGTCGTTACAACGGTCCGCGGCAGCGCCAGCAGGTCCCGACGAGGATGGATGATGCAGAAGGCCGCGGCAGCGCCAGCAGGCAGGACGATAATTCACAGGGCAGGGCTACGGCAGCGCCAGTAGTCCGTCAAGGCTGAGTTCTTCTCGGTGTCTCTCGACTCCAGGATACAACTGCCTTCCTGCTCTGGAGCTGCCCTAGTTATAGGTCTGGCGCCCTTTGATGTCCGGACCCTCGCACTTGGAGGTCGGGGGGTCCGGGATGAGGGAGTCCAGACACCCAGCAGGGGGTGGAGCCAGCGCCCGGGGGAGCTGGAGGGCGATCGGCACCTGGCGGGGGAGAGCCATCGACACTTCTTTCTCCCATTGACCTGCCAAGTGGTCCGTTCACCTCCTGGGTGGATGGTGGTGCCGGGATGTCGGGCCGGGCCAGGCCCAGGGTTAGGGTCGAGCTGAGGCCACGCGGCCTCGTGGCGCAGTGTCCAAGATGGCGGCTGATCCGGCCGGGGGAGCCGGTAGTGGTTCGGCCCCATGATACATGGATGTCCGGGGGCAGGAGTTCCGTCGGGAGACGGGGTGCGGGTTCCTCTTGTGGGTAACACCTGGGAGTCCGGGGCTTGGGCCTTGTCATGCGGGGAGGGAGCAAGCCCTTCATGTGGCCTGTCCAACATGCGTCCCCCCCAGCTGAAGGCGGGGAGAGTCACCCATCCTCTTGGGGACTCTCCTCGTCGAGGCGGAAAAAGCGTGACAGGCCATCTGCGTTGGCGTGGTCTTGGCCCGGTCGATGTTCCACAGTGAAGTCCATCCCTTGCAGGGAGATGGACCAGCGCAATAGTTTTGGGTTTTCCCCCCGCATCGGTACGATGAAATGGTACAAGGAGGTCTGGACTCAGGGGTCCCCTCGATTCTAGTCTGTTGGTTTGGGAAAAGGGGGTAGCGGGACAGTCTGGTTACCAATCTGGTAGCTGAGATGGTATGGTGGATAGCTCACAATCCTCGAGCTCGGTGTTCTAGCTTGGACGGGCCGCGCCAGCAGGTCCCGGTGAAGGTGGTCGTTACACGGTCCGCGGCAGCGCCAGCAGGTCCCGATGAAGGTGGTCGTTACACGGTTCGCGGCAGCGCCAGCAGGTCCCGATGAAGGTGGTCGTTACAACGGTCCGCGGCAGCGCCAGCAGGTCCCGACGAGGATGGATGATGCAGAAGGCTGCGGCAGCGCCAGCAGGCAGGACGATAATTCACAGGGCAGGGCTACGGCAGCGCCAGTAGTCCGTCAAGGCTGAGTTCTTCTCGGTGTCTCTCGACTCCAGGATACAACTGCCTTCCTGCTCTGGAGCTGCCCTAGATATAGGTCTGGCGCCCTTTGATGTCCGGACCCTCGCACTTGGAGGTCGGGGGGTCCGGGATGAGGGAGTCCAGACACCCAGCAGGGGGTGGAGCCAGCGCCCGGGGGAGCTGGAGGACGA
Source organism: Triturus cristatus (assembly GCF_964204655.1). Taxonomy (NCBI): domain Eukaryota; kingdom Metazoa; phylum Chordata; class Amphibia; order Caudata; family Salamandridae; genus Triturus; species Triturus cristatus. The sequence continues at coordinate 49,924,060 of NC_140589.1, forward strand.
TCGGCACCTGGCGGGGGAGAGCCATCGACACTTCTTTCTCCCATTGACCTGCCAAGTGGTCCGTTCACCTCCTGGGTGGATGGTGGTGCCGGGATGTCGGGGCCGGGCCAGGCCCAGGGTTAGGGTCGAGCTGAGGCCACGCGGCCTCGTGGCGCAGTGTCCAAGATGGCGGCTGATCCGGCCGGGGGAGCCGGTAGTGGTTCGGCCCCATGATACATGGATGTCCGGGGGCAGGTGTTCCGTCGGGAGACGGGGTGCGGGTTGCTCTTGTGGGTAACACCTGGGAGTCCGGGGCTTGGGCCTTGTCATGCGGGGAGGGAGCAAGCCCTTCATGTGGCCTGTCCAACACTTGACACCAATACTGCTGACTGACAGTATCTAGCCGGGGGTAACTGCACCCATGAATATCGACCCCCAGAAAATTGTGGTACAAGAATGTCGAGGACAGAGTGTCAAAAGTTAAGTGCATGTAAGGAAGTATAGATTTACTATGCCTAACGCCACATCTACATACCTTAAAGATATATGTACAGCCCACGCACAGACGCATAGAGTCAGGTATACAAATCTTGACTTACTTGGTGATATTTTATTTAGGATATTTGGCCCTATATATTGCATCCCAACGATATTCTTGGGTCTATATTTATGGTGCACACCAGCGCGCTCTGATTTGTAACCCAGAGAAACTGAGAAAACCTCAACGGGGGCTACTTTAAACTGGACATGATTAATACATGTTGTTCTTTTCCAGTAAATTGAGCAGACCATGTCTTGGTGTCTGGATTGCATTTAACTGAAGGTTGGTGAATCAGAGACATGAGTGAAGGTGTAGATTGTATTCATTCTTTTTAAGCACACATACTCGGCTGCTGCATAGCTGCTCATAGGATCACAATTGTATCCTGATGATGACTCTGACATTCCTTGCCCAATAGAGTTGAAACGTCAACATCTTCAAGAGGAAAATAATAAATAAAATACTGACTATTTAAAAGAATAATTTTCCGCATCTTTTATATTGTGTTTTTTAGAGACAAACTTCTCCACTTGTGTGCATACGTTTGTTTTATAACATGTGGATTGTGGAATAACGGTGTGGCACATTTTCTTCACTTTTGAGCACTACTTCAACTTCACATGCGTAAAATTCCAGTCCAAGCATGAGTAAATAATTTTACTTATGAGATTTTCGACTGGCAACAAAACAATTAACACAAATTGCTTCAGAGGGCAACAACACCCACCTTCCCAGTGCTTAATTTGTAAAATAATAAGTGCCAGGGCCCTGACCAGGAGGCCACTGCAGCTTGCACCACCCCTCGCCCCTGTCATCGCTGCTAAAACAGCTACTAACCATCGCTCTCGCCTGCAAGTGCGACAGTTCAGATTATTCCAGGTCCCCAAAGGTAAAGGAATGGCTGGGGAGGCAGGGATTAGTCATTTTTAATCTATATTGTATTCATAAACAACCTGTTCTGCACATCTCTAAATTAGATATGTAGCGCCACCATGTGGCTGAGTGTCCTAAGTGCGGTGTTGACAATTAAGTGCCAATGTCGAGCACCAGAAACCAATTAAGTGTTGGTGCTGAGCACTGGAAACCAATTAAGTGTTGGTGCTGAGCACCGGAAACCATCGGCTCAAATTAAGCACTGCACTTTCCTCACACACACCGTTCCTGTGACACCGGTGGAAAGAGGATACATAGAACATTTAGAGAGAGGGTAAAGAAGTTGTTCCACACCATAGGGTTGAAGGTCAGTCATGTATGATGGAAAATGTTCCTGACATGTTAAGCTTTGCAAATGTGTTCTAACGCTTCTGCTGGCATGATTAGGGTAAAAGAGAGATAGGTCCCTCTGTGTAGGCTGGAGGGCACCAGCATGGAGATGTGAAGTGAGGGGTGATCTAGGCTTGAAAGTATTGTACCGGTGACCTCTTCCTTAATGTGAATTTGTGCTCTGTCTGGGCTCAGGTGTGTGTTAACGTCTCCATTCTAGGTTTGCCATAATTTAATCAATCATAGCACGATGGGTGGAGGGTCTCCCTTCCTCCAGAGTAAGGCAAAGAGTTGCCTCGTCACCCCCAGCAAGTACTATAGAAGGGCCCCATTCATGGAAGTGCGGCCCACCAGAGTCTCTGGTGGGATACCCTGGACATTTAGGGGCATTTTTATGAAAATTGTAGCACAGGGCAGCACAGCAAGTCACCTTGCTACGCTGCTACGCTTCTCTGCTTCACAGGGAAAGGGCAGTACTGTGATGTAATGATCCCAAACTGTGAATTCATGACCTCTTTCCTTGCGCTGGCGCTGTTTCGGCAGCCTAGTGCCAATGCAGGCATTCTTGTACCATGGTGTAAGGGTGCCTGGGTTGGAAGCAGGATTGTTTTTGTGGAGGAAAGGACACGTCCCTGCTGAGAGTCTTTTCCTCTTCCTACATGTGCTGCAGAATGCAGCACACTTAGAAAGAGGAAAATCAAGTAGAAATAAAGATATTTCTCCTTGTTACCCCTCCTATTGGAAGGCATAAGATGTTGGCGGATTCCAAGGTTTACAAGTCCTTGTAAACCTGGGAATGTGTCAAAATCTGTGGGAGTGGCATCGGAACGCCCATGGAGCCCCTACCCAGGGCAGAGTAAGGCAACACAGCAATTTGTGCTACGTTGCCTTGATCCAGATTGGTGGTCACTCAGTGCCACGCAAAGTGGCTTTACGTGGCCTCATAAATCTGTCGTAGAGGTTTGTGTTGTGCATGTGCCACGTTACGTGGTGCGAGCATGACGCAATCCTCTCGTAAATATGCCCCTGGGTGTAAGTTCTGCTGGTATAGCATCTTCTAAAGTAACATTTTGTTTTAAAGTGTAGACCCACCCCACACCCAACCCCACCGGCATCTCCACCCCAACCCCCTCTCTGACAAATCTCACCTGTGCCGTGCAAGCAGCTCCCTTATGCAATTAAATGCTCCACAGGCTGGCAGCAGGGAGGCATCTGCTGGGGGAGAGACAGGCCTGAGCCAACATCTGGCTGCTTGGACCCAGGGCAGTAGTAAGTGAGCACCTTTCTACTGCTGTTTGGGCGGTACTGGGCTGTGACTCTAGTAGACGCAGGCACTAGCAGAGGCCACAGGCCCCAGCGTCCCCCGACACTCAACGGATCCCATTGGGATCTCACAAGAACCAGCACAGTCTGGGCAGAGAGTCAAAGAAGAGGCTCGGATGCTGCGCAGTGAGCCTGGGGTGAAACCAAGTGCACGGAAAACTGCCATTACTAATGCCCCGGGCCACCACATGCTATCCCTCTGGCAGACATGCAGCTGTGACCCCCGCCACGCCGCATGGCCCGACTCTGTCACAAAATACAGTCAGTGCGGCACTGGTTGACAGTGCCTCCCAGCTCAACCAAGACTCCGAACACCCTGGGAGGGTGCTCCCCCTAGGCTGAGGGGGCCTCACTCAGTGGGGGGAGGGCTGGCTCAGTCTGGGGGAGGGCTGGCTCAGTCTGGGGGAGGGCTGAGGGGGCCTCACTCAGTGGGGGGAGGGCTAGCTCAGTCTGGGGGAGGGCTGAGGGTGCCTCACTCAGTGGGGGGAGGGCTGGCTCAGTCTGGGGGAGGGCTGGCTCAGTCTGGGGGAGGGCTGAGGGGGCCTCACTCAGTGGGGGAGGGCTGGCTCAGTCTGGGGGAGGGCTGGCTCAGTCTGGGGGAGGGCTGAGGGGGCCTCACTCAGTGGGGGGAGGGCTAGCTCAGTCTGGGGGAGGGCTGAGGGGGCCTCACTCAGTGGGGGGAGGGCTGGCTCAGTCTGGGGGAGGGCTGGCTCAGTCTGGGGGAGGGCTGAGGGGGCCTCACTCAGTGGGGGAGGGCTGGCTCAGTCTGGGGGAGGGCTGGCTCAGTCTGGGGGAGGGCTGGCTCAGTCTGGGGGAGGGCTGAGGGGGCCTCACTCAGTCTGGGGGAGGGCTGGCTCAGTCTGGGGAGGGCTGGCTCAGTCTGGGGAGGGCTGGCTCAGTCTTGGGGTGGGACGGCTGAGGGAGGCCTCATTCAGTCTGGGGAGGGCTGGCTCAGTCTGGGGTAGGGTTGAGGGGGCCTCACTCAGTGAGGGGGAGGGCTGGCTAAGTCTGGGGGAGGGCTGGCTCAGTCTGGGGGAGGGCTGAGGGGGCCTCACTCAGTCTGGGGGAGGGCTGGCTCAGTCTGGGGAGGGCTGGCTCAGTCTGGGGAGGGCTGGCTCAGTCTTGGGGTGGGACGGCTGAGGGAGGCCTCATTCAGTCTGGGGAGGGCTGGCTCAGTCTGGGGTAGGGTTGAGGGGGCCTCACTCAGTGAGGGGGAGGGCTGGCTCAGTCTGAGGGAGGGCTGGCTCAGTCTGGGGAGGGCTGAGGGGGCCTCACTCAGGGGGGGGAGGGCTGGCTCAGTCTGGGGGACGGCTGGCTCAGTCTGGGGGAGGGCTGAGGGGGCCTCACTCAGTGGGGGAGGGCTGGCTCAGTCTGGGGGAGGGCTGGCTCAGTCTTGGGGTGGGACGGCTGAGGGAGGCCTCATTCAGTCTTGGGGAAGGCTGGCAGTCCGCAGTGTTGGTACTTTGTAGGTACATTCAGGGCTTTAAGTGGGATGAAAACACCAGGGGGATCTCTAAAAGTGGTGTGAGCGATGTAATTAAGGGTGTGGCTTAAAAACACTTGTGTTAAAAATCTGTGCTTAGCATAGTGTGCCGCCCGACAGGTATTTTGCTTCTTCTGACACTGTATCCAGATGTATAAAACAACAACTAACATTACACCTACAACAAGCCAGGACTATTGGCTTTGTAAATGGTTGTTAGTTGCATATAAGCAACAACTACAGCTTCGTTGTATATAACATTGAAAATGCTTCAGTTCCAACATGATCAGGGCCGGACTGGCCGGACTGCGCACCGGGAATTACCCCGGTGCACTGCACGGGTGCGGGCCGGTTTTGGGCCCCTGGGGGCCGTTTTTGTTACAGGGCCATTTTTGCAGCATAGCTGCAAAATCGGCCCCTTTAACGAAAACCGGCCCTGGCAAAGAGCTTGCGTGCACCCCCAAGCCCCAGGGGTGCCGGCCGAGCACTTTGCCAGAGCCGGTTTTGGTTCCCAGTCCGGCCCGGGACATGATGAGACTGAAACAACTATAACAAGTTTTTTGAAGTTACCTCAAAGGCAGTGAAGGGTGCTGCTGCTACAGAGTTAAAGATTTATTTTGTCATCCTAAGGATGAGGGCAAAAATGGAGAGCTCGACAGAGGTCCATCTCAGCACCTGCTTTTTTAGAACTGCTGGTGCTGAGCACCGGCAAGACCCGGCCCACTTAAAGCCCTGGGTACATTCATCTCACGAGCGCTCTGCCCTGCGACCCATTGAACAGTGCTTGTTCTCATGAGCACCTGCTGCTGATACTAATACACAGCAGCATCTCGGGTGGGGTTCTACGCCTTGATATATGAAGCCTGTCACTCCCCCGTGGCGTTGCCGGGGTGGCATGGGCCCTAGTGCAAGGAGGGAAACTGGCCTCTGGGCACGGTTTGATCTGTGAAATACAGCTATAATCAGACTTTAGTCGGCCCTTGGGACCTCTGGGCCCCGGTGCCACTGCGTCTGCTGCACCAATGGAAGCTTTTCTTCCTGCCCTTCCCTACTGCACAGTGTGGCCAGCGGGGCCTTGTGTTACCCCCTGTGTTTAACCGTAAGCCTCAACATGCCCCCAGTAAAGTCACCTTTTGTCTACTTTAAAAGGTAGGAGAATGTCCTTGGCTTGTCATGTAAAATGTTTACAAAGTGAAGGCACCGCGTGAGCGCGTGACTTCCGCCGATTAACAGGTGGCTTCCGCAGATTAACATGTGGCTTCCGCCGATGAGCACGTGCAAACCGAGAGAGTCCTCACCTCCACCTCCTTCCTTCATGTCTCAATGGCCCTTCCAAGTTGGAAGCCTTTTCACATTGATTGTCTTTTTGTTTCAGAGGAATAAATCAATTTTGGGAAAGGGTCAATTAGAGAATAAGGAAGAGTCGTGCTGTAGCTCTAGGTCCTTGAAGGCGTGAGTGGGCTCTCCAAGGGCTTCTCCTCATCCTCTCAAGTCTCTGAGCAGGGTGGCTTGCCTAAGGAGGCCGCTGGCTCTTCTTCGAGGACTGCGTGGGGTCAGCCGCCGCCTACGCCGTTAAACACAGCTGGTCCGCACAGAGACACAGAGGACGGACAAAGGGCCGAGCGGCCAGAGAGGTACGCAGCACACGTGCATCATAGCGCCAGCAGGAGGCAACACTCCCCACCCCCCACAGTAGCTTGCATGTTCTACGCATAAATAAAACACACCTCACAAATTTTGTTTGGGTAAGAAACTGCTGCAGGTTTATTACATACACCGTTATGTAATATTGTGGGTTATCTTACGGGCGATCCAAGGGCAGGTAACCATCTGGGCCGCCTGCCCGCCTGATGAGCCAAGCAGCACTGGGGCGAACCCCATCTGTGCTGCCCCTTCGGTGATCCTCTTCCCGGATCACGGTCCCTTATTACTCACGCCCCTTTCAGGGTAGCAAGGCAAGCCCCCAGTTGTTCAGGCCCACAACCGCCCGAAGGACTAACGGGGCGCCAACACGGTTTTCCAGGAACCTCCCATGTGGCTCCTGGGCTCTGGCACCCCCTATGGTGCCGCGCAGAGGTACCCTTCGATACCCATTTGCTTCCAGATGGCCCTGTAACTCCGCCACAGCTCTGGAGGCGGCCACAGTCGCTGCCAGAGCCCCCCACCAAAATAGCTATAGTCTTGCCCGCTAACTCTCCTGTCTAGAGCCTCCTGCAAATCTAGATGATTGGTATAGATGACCCCATCTATATCCCAAAGCCCTTGACATTAGGAATTTGACCGTTCAGTTCCCCCCATGGTGGAACCCCCTGGTATACGGCTTAGAGAATTTAACTGATAAAGCAGTACGCCCTTGACGGTAGCTTGGAACAGCAGTGTCTGATGAAAAAAGGCGCCCTATCGACCTGTGAAGCTGTGCAAGCACTGTTCACCTCACGCGGGAAAGTTCCACTACGTCACATGACATCAGCCCCGTCCCAACTCTGAGCGGGACAGTTTCTCATTTGCACAAAGCGCCATGTCTGCAATATGGTGCCTAACATTAAAGGCAGCCTGAGGAAATTACCTGCCCTGTAAAGTATGGTTTTTGTGAACACTGGACGTGCCAAATGTTCGATTGACATAGTAGCCCAAGTGCTTGACACCTTGTTACCCCATTTATTGGGACGGGAGCACACTAAATTGGCTGACCGCGTCCCCGCCAATCATTGAAATAGCGACGCAACTAGCTATCAAATATAACAACTTCATGATACTAGGCGACCTGAATCTCCATTTTGAAGATCTACTTGCCAAGGAAGCTCAACTCCTTAAGACAGCCTTGCACGCTCTGGGGATCACTTTGCTTTCCACTTCACCCACACATAAACAGGGCCACCTCCTCGATCCCATTTTCGCGACTTGGGAAGGCATTAATATACAACCTCCGGTCCCTATCATATGGTCAGACCACCACATGATCACGTTCAATATACCCAAGACCAGGATTAAGGATAATGCCCACAAACCTGTATATGCCAAACGTCGAAATTGGAAAAACTATACCCCAGAACGCCTCTCTGACGAATTAAAAATTCACCCCCCCCCCCAAGGTCTATCCCTTCAAGACACCTGGAATTCTTACGAACTCTGGTTGGGTAAGGCACTTTATAAAATCGCCCCCTGGACTTGCAAACCCCCAGCCAGGCGAACAAAATCTGAACCGTGGTTTTCAGAAAAATTAAAGGCAGCTAAAGCCCGGTGCAAAGGGATTGAAAGAAATTGGAGAAAGAACTACTCCACGGAACTGAAGGAAAACTACAAACGTGAATTAAAGGCCTATCAGAGACTTATAAGAAAGGAAAAAAGTCTCTTTTACCAAAATAGAATTGAACAGTCTATAAATCCCTCTAAAGAACTGTTTCAGATTTATAGACAACTAACAGACACATCGAGCCTGGATACGCAAGACACATACTCTGATGAGTTATGTGAAGAAATTGCTGATTTCTTTGTCAACAAAGTAGACAAAATTCACGCTACTTTCTCCGCTCCCCCCACTCTGGGTACGATACCTCCCCGCCCTCATAAATCCACTCTTACCCATTTCTTCACTCCGGACAAAGCAAAACTGTCTAGCATAATCAACAGTATCCACTCAGGCTCCCCAAACGATGTGTGTCCATTAGACAAATGCAAAGACATCATGGACAGTACTCTCTTGGATCAAATATGCCATCTCATCACCCTATCCTTCAAAGAATGTCACGTCCCTGAGGCTTGGAAAAACGCCCAAGTCATCCCCCTGAAAAAAAAACCGAACACTCCTATTACTCACTTTCAAAACCTCAGACCAATATCTCTATTGCCTCTTTGCGCCAAAATAATAGAAAAAATAGTGAACTCCCAACTCATGGCGTATTTAGAGCAAGAAAACATCCTCCATCCCACCCAATCCGGCTTTAGACCCAAATACTCCACGGAAACTGCTGTCTTGTATTCCACGGAATTTATCCGCAAGACGGTGGACGAGGGTGAAACTGCAGCGCTGGTCATGCTGGACTTAAGCGCCGCTTTCGATACGGTGCTACATGCCACGCTCTTGTCCCGACTCTCCGACATTGGAGTAAAAGACGGCGCACTGGAGTGGATTAAATCCTTTCTCTCCAACAGAACTTTCCAGCTTCACTGCCCGCCTTTTAAATCATCCTCGCGGACCGTGAGTTATGGGGTTCCACAGGGCTCTAGCTTGAGCCCTACTTTGTTTAACATCTATATGGAACCCCTGGCTCAAATCATAGAGAACTTCGGCGTGGGCATAGTTAGCTACGCCGATGATACGCAGCTCATGTTCAAGCTTACTCCGGATACTGACAAGTATGCCTCAAACTTCTCGGAGTGCATGACTGCTGTCGCTAGGTGGATGGACAGTAATTGCCTCCGGCTAAATGGTGACAAAACTGAGGTGCTTGTGATTGGGAACAACACCTCCCTTTGGTCCCAAGCATGGTGGCCTACATCGCTTGGCGAATGTCCTCAACCGGTTGAGAAAGTCAAGAACCTCGGGATCCTGATCGACTCGGATCTTTCAGGTAAATCCCAAGTCCACAAGATCATTGGCAAATGCATCGGAACACTAAGAATCCTTAGAAAAATCATTGACCTTATACCTATTACAGCCAGGAAAACCATTGTACATGCTCTTATCACACCGCACCTGGATTATGGGAATGCCCTTCTTCTGGGCATTAACCAAAAACTTCTTCACCAGCTGCAATGTGTACAAAATGCAGCCGCCCGGGTGGTACTAGGCCTTCCGAAAAGAATCTCGGCCAAGACTGCACTGTCCAAATTGCACTGGCTCCCCGTAAGGGAAAGAATAAAATTCAAGAGCCTCTGCTATGTTCACAGGATAGCCCACAACAAGGGCCCCTCATACCTAAGAAGCCTCATGACCATCCATCGCCCTACTCGTCATTTGAGGTCTTCAGGAATGTCCCTTTTCAAACTACCCCGCGTTCAAAAAGCTAAAATCGGTGGCCGCTCCTTTAGTTTTCTAGGAGTGAAACTCTGGAACGCTCTTCCGATTCATTTAAGAATGGAACCCTCTGAAACCCTTTTCAGAGCGAACTTGAAAACACACCTCTTTCCTCAATAACTCTGGCCCCTTCCCGTCCTGTTGTCGCGGATGAGATTTTTCAGCAATCAGCGCGGGGATACACAGCTGTGCAGCCATGCGCTCAATAAATGTTTTATTATTATTATTATTATTGCTAGACTAGCTGACCGTGTGGGGCTTTTGAGCTAACTGCAGCAACAGGTCACCTGCCCTTGGTTCTGGCGTGCACTTACTTCCCCCCGTTGACCAGACAATTGCACAGACCCCTTTGAATGCTAACCCTGGCGAACCCCTTATAGGTGTGGAATCAGGTTTGACCATGTATGTGTTATTCCCGCTATAGGTGACACCTCACCCTTTCATGTAGTGACAATTTATGCAGTGACCTCGCTTGCTTAACTGACGTTGGATCGCAGATGCCAGTGCCTGCTTACTATCTCAGACCCTGGATGCTTGAACTCGCAAAAGTGTATTACATACTTTCAGTGGATCTGCTGGGGGATACCACAGACCGAATTGGTGGCTAGACCCTTAAGAGCACCCAATATACACCTGGGCATACCTCTACATGATCAAAAGAGCGCGAAAAGGTAGTAATGTATAACTGATCGCAATTCAGAAGGCAATATATAATCAGATTGGGTAGTTCTAATATTTTTCTAAATTTCCTATTTTACCATTAACAAGAGAACAATTTGTTGTGGTGCCACTCGGGATAAAAATGTACCCTACTACCTTAAGTACAAAAAAAAACACAGATCCTGCAAAGCAGTCACTATGTAGAGCAATATAACATACAGATATCCCAGCACTCCAAAGTAATATCCTATTCCAACTTGTATATAACCATTACAAGCAAACTGTATTTCATTTTTTCAATGTATCACTGGCAACACACGAAGATGGATTTGTACAAAACATATTCTTTTTAATGTAAGGAATGCATTTTTATAAAAAACACAGTTTTTCCAAAATAAGACCATAAAGACCCATTGGGCCCGATTCACAGAACTAACTTAAGACAAAATCCTAAACTTACTACCATTTTGGTATTCACAGAAGGCACTTACTCATTTTGGTATTCACAGAAGGCACTTACTCATTTCGGTATTCACAGAAGTTAGGAGTCCTAACTTTAGGAGTCCTAAATGCCTTCTGTGAATACCGAAAGTCTTAAAATTAGGATTTTTCTCAATTTAGTAGTCCTAAATCTAAATTTAGGACTACTAAATTGAGAAAAATCCTAATTTTAAGACTTTCGGTATTCACAGAAGGCATTTAGGAGTCCTAAAGTTAGGAGTCCTAACTATACTACTACTAAATTGAGAAAAATCCTAATTTTAAGGCTTTCGGTATTCACAGAAGGTATTTAGGAGTCCTACAGTTAGGAGTCCTAAACTTAGGACTACTAAATTGAGAAAAATCCTAATTTTAAGACTTTCGGTATTCACAGAAGGCATTTAGGAGTCCTAAAGTTAGGACTCCTAACTTCTGTGAATACCGAAATAAGTAAGTTCCTTCTGTGAATACCGAAATGAGTAAGTGCCTTCTGTGAATACCAAAATGGTAGTAAGTTTAGGATTTTGTCTTAAGTTAGTTCTGTGAATCGGGCCCTCAGTCTCTAAACAAACATAGTAATAATGGGAGTGTTTATGAGCGATGTCTGTAGCTTTATGGTCTTGATCCACATGCGCAACAGCCGACACGTGTTTCGTCACTCCAGGTGACTTTCTCAAGGCTGTAAGAACAATAATAGGATCTCATATATACTGTTCTCATTAATATATGTAAAACATGTCCCCATTTGTCGGGTATTGGTTCCACCATGGGACTTTTAAAGTCTTTAGGTGCAGAAAGTATTCATGTCAAGAACAAGAAGAAAGTGCTCCAAATTCAAAGGAAAATAATTTTATATTTCCCATAAGGTGCCAAATTGTGCTAACCCTATCAAATGAAAAGAGTGATCACAAAGAAGAAACAAAGACCCACTATCTCACCGTGCAACAAGTTCGAGGTGACTATAGATACTCACTAATCTCAAGTGCATAAAAATTTAGAATAACTGACCTTTTAAAACAATATTCCTTTCTGTGATTGTATTGTTTCTATTCCTGAGTAGAGGTTTATCTTGCACGATCCCAATCCGACCGATAATCTGTGAGAAAATTATCACAGCACCCAAAAGTTGTCTATAAGGAAGGTTATATATCCATATTCGTAATATTAAACATTTTCCATTGGATATGCTAAATAAACTCACTTTCTAGTTTTTCAACCATGTCCGGATGCCCATGTATTGGGATATCATAAATTCACCTAAGATGGTGGTCACAAAATTGTGTCCCATATGACTCTATTGGACAAAGAAAAAGGAAGGAGTATAATTTGAACCACCCATCCGAGATATATACATATCATAACAGTCCTTTCACAAAGTCTTATCATACCTGTTTATATGCCCATTTTATTTGTTTTCTGTATCTGGCATACGTATATAAAGCCCAGAGGACAGAATCCTAGATGTGTTAATGCTTTTTGTGAACTCTTCGTTCCGTGCGTCAAATCATAAAGGTATATGTAACCCTATAAGATTTAAAAGGTAATGGTCAAAAAGGTTATAAACATTTATACTTATTATGGCAATATCTGCTAACCTCCCTCACTTTGAGATCCACTTACTTCGGGATAACTCGCATCAAACATCCATTTTTTGAGAATTTCTTGTAGGCTATGATAGGTCCCTAAAAAGATGTAAAAAATGATATAATATGAATAATGGTGAACGAATGGTCCCCTACAGGTTAAGAGAAGACATGAAAAAATGGTATAAAGTCCAAACACCAGGTTATTCATTGTATGCCTGTGTTGTATCATAATTACTTTAGTCTTTTGACGAAACATTCTTAAACGGCCGCTCCATATCTGAAATCTCCCAGTCAGCCAAAAAGCAAAAAAGGTACATATCATTTGTTCAAACAAAAATTTACGAAGAATTGATTGTCAGGAAATCAGTGTGGGCCATGTCCCGCCGATCACCTCTTGTATATCTATATTGTAACATGTCCGTTTCTTTATTTCCTAAGAATTCATGAGAACACCACCCGATTATAAGGGCCACCGTCGAACAATCGAAGGTACTAATAAATGTACATTAGTAACACGATAGATATCCAAACATTTTGCCTGTCTGAACTGAGATGCCGAAACCCGACAATGATACCAAAACGGATAAAAGCAAGTCAATATCCGTGGTTCATCTGAGTCAAATACAACAAAAAGTAATGTTAAAAACAGTTGACCGTTCATAAATGCGATAATGTCAGTCATATTATGTTTGATAAAAAATATATATACATTCTTGCGATGTTAGAGTAACTCACCGCATATTCAGAATGGAAACCCAATAGCGTAAACTTCACGGCGATTGTCTTATGCAAAGGGATACGGTGTTTGGCGTCCTCTATAAACGCGGTAATTTCAAAGAGAACCGGAAGTAAATTCAAAAGGAGACTGTTAGTCCCCTTGACTATTTCTCTGCTCCCATACACGACTTGTGTTGTATGCGGCGGCCATATTTGAAGAGGAAAAGCTCTCAAGTAAAGTACGGTTGAAATAGCAGATATTTAACACATATTTTATTTTATTCTAGATTTTGACTAAAGAATGTTAGTTAAAAGCTATGTCTATTTCGAATAGTAAATACAAATATACACGAAACCAATTACGGTTATTGGTACTGAAAAATCCCTATTGTATATAATATGTCCTTCATTTTTCAGGACCAATGCAAAAAATATGACTCGTTGAAGACACCTAATACCTAAAAATCTGTGTTTTTAAGAGGCGAATTAAGCCAAGAGAGAGATCCCTCCACCCTTATATTTATCAAAAGGAGAGAAGGATAGATGTGAAAAAAGAAAGATAAAGAGGAAAATCATTTTGAAAAATAAAAGCTAGTCCAATATTTTTCCTGTTCAACAGTTATTTCGAACTAACTTTGTATACAAAAACGTTCCATTGGTCAGATGTTAATCACAACATACATTACAAATACAGCCCATTTTTGACTTATTTTTGCACAGTATAAGGATAAACCCTTCTACATCCTTGTATTTGCTTGACAGTACTTTTCTTGTTTTGTAATAATACACAAAAGATGGACAAATCTTCATTTCGTTAGAAATACATGCAGTTCTTTATCAAAATTGAGCCCCATCTCCACAGCCCGTAATTTAATGATCCATTGTGTCTCTGTCCTTCTCAACATTAGTGTTCTGTCTCCCCCCCTCGGGCCAATCAGTGTGTGAGCAATACCATGAAATTTAATTCTTCTGATATCATCCAAAGTATGACTTTGGTTGAAATGTACCGCAAAGGGGTAACTGCAATTGTTATTGCGTACTGCCATGATGTGTTCCTGTATCCTCTCTCTTAGAGGTCGTATGGTGCTCCCTACATAAATGAGTCCGCAACAACAAACAATACAATAAACCACATAGTTGGTATTGCAGTTCATAAATTGTTTGATACGATGTTTAACTGCCGTGTTGTATTGAAAGTCCAAGATCTTATTTGCTGCGAACTGACAAATGTTACAATTAGTGCATTTGAAAAAGCCCAATGGTTTGGACGGTAACCAAGTAGCTACTTGTTTTTTAGGAGGCAGATAGCTGGGACACAAGAGTTCTCTCAGAGTTGTTCCCCTTCTGTGTGACACGATGGGTTTGTTAGCAATATATTTCTGTACTGATTTGTCTAGCATTAAGATGTGCCAATGTTTCTGAAAAATATTATATATTTGGTGAGTATGTGCATTGTAATCCGTCACCAATGCAATTTTTCGTACCTTGTTCTTTTGTCTATCTCTCTTTCCTGATTTTAGTAGACATGGTCTTTTTTTTCTGTATTTTGGTTTTGGCACAATCCATGGTGGCTTGTGAATATCCTCTGCTTTGGAATCTTAGTTCCAATTTTTGTAATTCAATGAGGAAGACAGAATCTTCGCTACAGTTCCTTTTTAGTCTCGTCATTTCCCCCAAAGGAATGGAATTTATTTGGGATTTTGGATAAGCACTACTTGCATGCAGCACTGAGTTGCAGGCTGTAGGTTTTCTAAATAGTCTTGTTACAATCTTATTCTCTTTTATGTATAAGACAACATCCAAAAATTCTATTTCTAATTTGCTGATCTTGTGAGTACATTTTAGATTGTATACGTTGTTGTTTAGATGTTCCAACAATTCTTGGAGACATTGGTCACTACCCGACCAGATGATAAAAATCTCGTCGATGTAGCGACCCCAATATACTATATGTTCTGTAAGCTTGATGTTTGACATTTTCCACAAATGCTGTTGTTCAAAAAAGCCCATATACAGGTTAGCATAGGATGGAGAAAATTTTGATCCCATGGCTACTCCTATATCTTGTCTATACCAAGTGCCCTGGTGTAGAAAAACATTGTTCTCTAGAATCAGACGGGTTAGATCTAGTAGCATCTGAGTGTGTCCATAGAATGTGGCATCCCTACATGAAAAGCATTCTGCTAGAGCCTGTAGACCCTTTCCCAAAGGTATGCAGGTATATAGTGAACAAACATCCATAGTAACAAATGAAAGATCACTAGTCCATTCCACATCTTCCAATTTGCTCAGAAGATCCCCCGTGTCCCTTATGTAAGAGGGAAGATTATGTACTAGGGGTTGCAAAAACAGATCTATGTATTCCGAAATGTGTTCCGTAGGTGAGCCAATCCCGGACACTATTGGACGTCCCTGTGGGAAAACATCTGGTTTATGTATTTTGGGTAAAATGTATAGGCAAGGTGATCTGGGTGTGGGATTGTAAAGATACCTAAATTCAGTCTCCGTAATTTGGCCTTGTTCTCTCCACCCTGTAAGTCTAGTGTGTATCAGTAATGTAATTTCCTTTAATGGGTTATATTTTAGTCTAATGTAAGACTGATCTCCAATTAGCTGTCTCTCAATTTCTATTACATAGTCAGTGTCTCTCATAATGACTATATTGCCCCCCTTATCTGCTTCCTTAAAAATCACATCTGGTTGAGCAGCTAGATTTTTTAGGGCTTCGTTTACATCCTTAGAAAGGTTAGAATGTATGTGGCCGGGATTGAGATTGTATCTATCCTCTAGTTTGTATAGATCCGATGTTACTGCTTTGTAAAAAGTGTCCACTAAATTGTCAGATTGTAACGTTGGAGTAAACACAGATTTACGTTTAAGGCCACTATCTAAACTGGTATCTGGCATAATGTCCAGATCTGTAAGAATATCTGTCATAGATAGAGGTACATTAGAGCAATCATCTAGAGATAACAACTGATGTATATCCTGTATTTATTTTATTGTCTTATTACAGGGTATCGAGACAGGATTTCTTGAATACAAAGTCACAGATTGGTATTCAAAAACAAATTTCAATTTTAATTGCCGAACAAATTTGAATAAATCTACATGTATACCCGTAAAGTCTGGTAACTTTGTGGGACAAAAGCTTAACCCCTTACTGAGTACATTAGTGTCATTTTCAGAAAGAACAAGATCCGACAAATTTACAATAGAAACATCTTCCATAACAGAGGTACTCTGTACCATTTGTCCCGGCTCATAATCCAGACTCAGTTTTTCAGATTCCGTGATATTGACCGGGTGGTGGCCCCTGTCCTTACGTTTGTGTTTTGAACGCCCCTGCTGGTTTTCTTGTATTTTGTTGGCCATAGTTGGTTCGATTGCCCTTTCGGAATCGTGCCATTTCCTCTAAAAAAGAGGAAGAATTGGCTTTAGAGGACAGGCCTGCAACTGGTGATGCCGTATCCTCCTCATTCATAATTTCACTGTGTATGCTGGACACATCTGACTCACTGGTTGATGGTATGACAGAAAGGAATATTGTTTTAAAAGGTCAGTTATTCAAAAATGTTATGCACTTGAGATTAGTGAGTATCTATAGTCACCTCGAACTTGTTGCACGGTGAGATAGTGGGTCTTTGTTTCTTCTTTGTGATCACTCTTTTCATTTGATAGGGTTAGCACAATTTGGCTCCTTATGGGAAATATAAAATTATTTTCCTTTGAATTTGGAGCACTTTCTTCTTTTTCTTGACACGAATACTTTCTGCACCTAAAGACTTTAAAAGTCCCATGGTGGAACCAATACCCGACAAATGGGGACATGTTTTACATATATTAATGAGAACAGTATATATGAGATCCTATTATTATTTTTACAGCCTTGAGAAAGTCACCTGGAGTGACGAAACACATGTCGGCTGTTGCGCATGTGGATCAAGACCATAAAGCTATGGACATCGCTCATAAACAGTCCCATTATTACTATGTTTGTTTAGAAACAATGGGTCTTTATGGTCTTATTTTGTAAAAACTGTGTTTTTTATAAAATACATTCCTTACATTAAAAAGAATATGTTTTGTACAAATCCATCTTTGTGTGTTGCCAGTGATACATTGACAAAATGAAATACAGTTTGCTTATAATGGTTATATACAAATTGGAATAGGATATTACTTTGGAGTGCTGGGATATCTGTATGTTACACCTCTACATGAGACTGGCTTTACACATCGTGCCCCCGGGGCACGCCACCGTGCCCGCGGGGCACAATGTCGCTGAAAGGCCGGTGTATGTTACCCACTCGCTGATACTTATCTATCACTGCTGCCATTACTTGGGTAAAAGGAATTCTGGATGCTTCCTAAGGACTGTGGACCTAAAGCCCAAACCTAGTTTGACCCCAAAACTTAGGGACAACCCAAGTAGCAATCATGCCCTCCAGTGTACGTCTACCCCAGCGTTGACTATCAACGTAGTTGGGACACCAGTAGCAGAAGGTGCCCCTACCTGTCTCAGTTCTAGCCCAAAGGAGGAATGCCCCAGGGGGCAGACAAGTCTGTGGGAACCCGAGGGGGCATTCTGAGCAACTACCTGCCCTTGCCAGGAAATTGGGAATGCCAGGTGGTCTATAATAGCCTGTCGACATTAGGCTCAAACCCAGCGTGCCAAAAAGTTAGACAATGTATTCGATATGCGGACAGGGAGTAAAACATAAACAACTATACCCGCCCCTTCTGAAATAGAAATGCCAACTGTACGGGTGATTATCGGCAATTGTGCTCCGACTACATCTTCCCAGCCTGCTGAAAGGCAGAACCCTTTCATAAAGCTCCTGGGATGGTGAGAACCAAACACTTTCAAATTCCCGTTTCTGACTAGCCAGTAGAAGGATAACCAGGGAGCAGACGAGTCTAAGGATAACCAGGGAGCAGATGCTGCAGATCGGCGCATATAAATTCTCCCTGCTTCCACGGACAGAGTAAACCTACAGTCACACGCACAAACACACATCATACGCTAGGGCCCATCACACTAAATTCACACTATTACTCTATCCACACTGAATATAGGAGAACCAATCTGCATCTACAATGAGGTCAATGCGACCAGAAAGTTATTGTCCTGAGTCATGATTTTTAAACATAGGAAATACATTTGAAACCCAATAAATGACAAGAAATGAACACCCAACACCGTAATTCAAACAAATGCTTATTTATCTAAATTAGTTCAGAATGAAAGTCAATTATTAGCAAAATCATTATTCTCATAGTTACCTATACTAGCTAAAAGGGTCAGGACAGGTCTCTCAGTAAAGTCTCACGAGATGCCGTCCTCAGCATAGGTTCAGGAAGAAGTCCAAAACGCGATGAACGCACTGAACTGAACGCGATGGAACCAAAGAACACAATGAATACGATGAACAGCAATGAACACGGACCCTCTCTAGTCTAACATATTTATAGGAAAAGTTACAAATAAAAGTTACAAACAAATGTTAGATATCCGTTGAGCCGCTGAGCAGAGCGGACAGGAAAGGATGCCATTCAGTTACATTTAGGAAACCTCCGCTCAGGAAAAATCACAAAAATAAAAAGACAGAAGAAGGAAACTCGAGTTTGCAAATGTATCTTTTGTAAATGTTCTTCCTTGATATCTTAGCAGAGCCACCGCAGGCTAGTTATTGTTCATTGTGGCTTTATCCTTGTCCAAGGGCAGCTGGAAACGTTCCCAGAGCTACTGTCCTCACGGAAAACTTTCTAACCAGGCAAAGGCTGCGGTCAGGTGACTCTCGACCATGTTCAGCAAGGCCTCTCATCAAAATTCAATCACTCGAGTGCAGGCTGTAAAAGGCAGCCATCTTGTTTTAGGCCAAAACGGACCATCTTAATTAAAAGAAACACAAAACAACGTTACCACAGCATAATGATTAAACAGTGTTAATTCCCACTAATACCCATATGTGTATGTAATTATCTAGCCTTCTGCAACGCAATAAAGCATACGTTATTTTAAAAGCATAAACATGAAACAAATAGCACTTTTACAACACTCATTTAGTTAAACCGCACATTATTATTAAGCAACATATATGCGTCCCACGTGTAATCGTTTCTTCTCATTAGTAATGTTGGTTAGTTCAGACTTTAACAAAACAAACTATTAATTAGTATTTTCAAATTAATATTTTTAATCATAACATAGAAACAAAACTGGAGCTTAAAACACGTTAAATTTTCAACAGAAAACTCTGCTCCAGCAATCCCCCCTTTGGTGATATCTTATCACCACAAAAACCAACCAACCCAAAAAAAAAAAGATTTTAGTCCCAATTTTTAGGAGAAATCGAAAATGTCTTTTATAACACAACATTAAACACCAGACTCCCTCACATCATCCCTCTTTGTCTCCAAGTAAACACTCTCCCTCAATTCTTCTAATTCTATTTCTTGCTGATCTCTCCTTGATCTCTTTTGTTTCTTGTCAGTATTTCCTCAAATTATTCTCTTTTTCCCTCCCCTGTTTTTACAACACAAACACTCCAATCTTAGAATCAGTAAAGCAACAATTACACATGTCAAAGGAAATAATATTTTACCAATAAAGGTACTACCTATCTTAGCAATAAAACTCTTAACAGCAACTATCTTATTAGCTATTTTAGTCCAAATACTTTCAGCTTCCAGGGGTACTAATTCTTCATGCAAATCAGTAATATTTTTGATATAGACCTTTAGGTCTTTGCTTTCGTCAGGAATGTAAGTGCAACAATGTTGAACTTTCAGCATCCTGCAGACTCCACCCTCCTTGGCCAATAGAATATCAAGGGCAAGTCGATTTTGCATAGACATGGCACGTACGGCAATCATCTCCGTATTTACCAAAAGAAACCCTCCAGCGGTACTTGTCGATAAGCGATCCACCACTGTTGACAGTTTCCGAATCCCATATGCATTCAAAGAAATTCCCACTGCTGGAATTAAAGCACCAAAAATATCACCCACTATCTCTGAACAAGTTTCTCTCTTAAAACGTGTTAGTAAATTAATGTGTTCTACATCTTCTATCCTATCTATATGAAAAATCTTTGGAAAGACCAGGCCCACATAACACGTGCCATACCAATGGTCAGGCAACTTGTAATAAGCCTTGTTCCCACAAACATAATACGTAGCTGGTAAATGGTGATAAGTAACACCTTCTGAAACGGATGCAGGTAATTGCATACAAACGTAGCAATCCCTAACTTCCATTGTCTTTACGTATTCATACAACAACTTTGAAAAAACATTGCTAGAAAAATCATTAATTGACCTATCTTTATGTATGTAAATGTTACTAATTCTAGTTGGAACTACTTTTTGTGAACTTTTCTCTACATTAGTCACATTCTCAGTACGTATTCCAAAAGTATCTATTGTAACTCTAAAAGTAACTAGTAAAGCTAGTACACCCCATAATAGCATTAATAATCCAGTACAGCAGCAGCACATTCTACACCATCTTTTCAAGAAGGCACATCTACTTTGATTATTCTCTGTGTTAGCCATTTTACTACTTTGGCAGTGTCTTTTGACTTAGCCTCTTCTACTCCACTACTGAAACACTTAGAACACTAGATTATTCCAAACAGCTAATTTCAGATTTTCTTCTGTTCACTTCTCTCCAAGTGACTCCTTTAATTTACTCAATTTGGATTTTCATCACTTTTCACTTCTTCTTCAGCAACATCAAATTGTATCAGATCATCAACAACATCCTGTGCATCTGACTCTTCTCCAATGTCAGTCAAGATTACTTTCAGGATTCCAACAGTCTTCTCCTCAACCACTTCTCGTACGGTCCCCTCTGGATTTCCTTGACCTTCTGTCTCTTCACCTTCAGACAGTGCCACATACGTCCATTCCGGTGACCTATACTTCTGGTTAGGTTTTCTGATTCTCTTGATATCTTCCGGTTCTTTTGAGACCTTTTGTTTTTCACCTTTTGCTTGATTCTGACTCGACACTTCGTTCACCTGTTCAGCTTTCGATGAATTTACTCGTGTCAGTCTATATCTCAGTCTCTTTATCCTGTTAGGCCAAAGATCTCCTCTTACAACCCTCTTTGGTCTCACTTCTTTATTATTTCTCTCTCCAATCCAAGTTCTCTTTCTCAGAACTCGACCCTCTGATTTCTCATTTTCACTCTCATCTGATTCTGTCTCATTTGCCTCTTGTTCTTCAGCAGTTTTCTTTTGCTCCACAGTTTTTACCACCACTGATTGAGACTTCCCTATTTCTTTCCCTCCTCGGGTCTCCGACACGCAATCTTCTTGCTGTCTACTTGTCCCTTCACCTAGCTTATCAGGAATGTCCCCTACACCTCCTCTGGGGTCTTCCGCAATCTGTCCCTCTCTATCTTCTTCTAACCCTGCTTCTTCAGGTGTAATCTCAAGTGGATTTTCAACCTCCTCATCTGATTCAGGAGTAGTCTCTGTGGAATTGCTCCTTTCTCTTCTGTTTTCTCCACTGCTTGTTGGAACTTCAGGTACTCTTACAGAATCTGATCTTTCCCCTGAAACTCTCAATGTTTCTCTTGAAGCCTCTCTTGGAAATAAAGAATCACCTGACTCTCTTTCTCCTTCAGCTCTTTCAGGATTCTTTCTCCTTCTCACTGGCTCAGTTTCTTCATCATCACTCGAATCTGACTCTTCAAAATACTCTTTACCAGTCCCATCCTTTGGATTTGGAACTCTCAGAGAATGACTCGCATGCACCCAGTTTTTCACACCGGCACACTTTACTGCAGTTGTCGTAGTCAGAATAACTTGTCTCGGCCTTCCCCACCTTGGAACCAAGCAATTTCCTCTTCTGTGTACCTTAATCCTCACCCAGTCCCCTGGACTCAGATCATGGGCTTGCTTCTTCTCAAGTGTGGTAGCGTCTTCTCCAACCTGGTGAAACACAGAATGAACTGCGTCAGCCAGGCCTTTACAGTAATCCCAAATCATGTCATCAGTTATTGTCATCAACTTGTTGACAGGCACAAATGCATGTCTCATCGCACATCCCATTAAAATTTTGTGCCGACTCAAACCTGTGGTTCTATCTGGAGTAGACCTAATGGTCATCAGCACTAGAGGCAAGACATCAGGCCATTTCATTCCAGTGGCTAAACACATCTTACCAATTCGGTTTTTTATTGTGCCATTCATCTGCTCTACGACGCCAGAAGCCTCTGGCCTGTATGCACAATGTAGCTTCTGCTGTATGCTCAATGCTTCCCAAATTAAACCCATGAGCTCATTGTAGAAGTGTCCACCTCTGTCTGACTCAATTGTCACTGGGAACCCGTACCTAGGAATCAACTCTCTCAACAGTAATTTTGCAACTGTTATTCCATCATTTCTCCTAGTCGGATAGGCCTCCACCCATCTTGAGAACAAACAGACTACCACTAGAACATACCTCAATCTGTTCACTTGGGGCATTTCAATGAAATCTATTTGCATTCTGGTAAAAGGACCTCCTTCTCTGCCTATTGTTCCTAGACTCACCACTGTCTTTTTCCCAGTATTGAACTGTTGACAAATCAAACATCTCTGACAGATGCTTTCTGCAATCAACCTGAACTTTGCATTGTACCAGGTCTGCTTAAATGACCTAATCATCGCGTCCCTTTCCAGATGTCCCTGGCCATGATACATTCTTGCCATTGTCGACAACATGCTATTTGGCATGACTGGTCTACCATCTCTATAGATCCAAACATGATCTGTCTCTCTTGGGGCACAACCTGCCTTGATCCAATCTCTCATTTCCTCATCTCCTGCCTCATCCTGCAACTGTTTCACTTCATCCCACGTTTCTAGGACATTAGTAAACATCACAGAACAAAAAGACATTTCCTTTTCTCGTGCCCTATTAATCGATTGATTTGTTTTCGCACAATACTGCGCTATGTCATTGGCAAATCTATTACCAAGAGTAACAAAATCATCTCCTTGTCCATGAGCAGCACACTTCACAACTGCTAGTTCTTTAGGCAGCTGTATCGCCTCAAGCAATTTCCCAATCACCTCAGCATTCTTTATTGGAGTCCCACTCGACGTCAAGAAACCTCTCTGTAGCCAAAGCTGGCCAAAGTCATGAACGACTCCAAATCCGTACTGACTATCAGTCATCACAGTCACTCTCAAATTCTTCCCAATTTTGCAAGCTTTCGTCAATGCCACCAATTCAGCCACTTGAGCAGATCTCACTCCTTTCAAAGGCGAAGCTTCCATAACTTCTGAAACCTTGCACACTGCATATGCTGCACTCGGCACACCATCATCAGTCCTCAGACATGATCCATCCACAAACAACACATGATCACTCTCAGGCAATGGTAAATCTCTTATGTCTGGTCTTGGTTTTGTGCAGTAGTCAAGCACATCCAAACAATCATGATCAACATCATCTCCCACATTCACATTTTCAGCATCTGGTAGAAGTGTCGCTGGATTCACATTCACACATCTCTCAAGAGTCACATTTGATGCTCCCAGAATGATTTTCTCATATTTAGTCAACCGACTATGTGACATATACTGAGTTCTGCTTCTTGTCAAAAGAATAGCCACATCATGAGGTATGAATACCCTTACAGGATATCCCATTATTATACCCTCACTCTGTTCCAAGCTTCTGCATGTAGCAGCTACTGCTTTCAGACAACCTGGCAAACCCACAGCTACAGGGTCAAGTGTCGATGAGAAGTACGCAATCGGCCTTCTCAGTTGTCCATGTTTCTGAATTAACACTGAAAGTGCACACCCATTTCTCTCACTGCAGTACAACTCAAACTCTTTCTAATAGTCTGGCATTCCCAAAGCAGGGGCTTCACACAATCTGCTCTTCAACTCTTCAAATGCTGCCATTTGTTCTCCATCCAGTTCCAATGGGTCTCTCACTTCACCTTTTGTCAGCTTAATCAGTGGCTTTGCTATCAGGGAGAAATTACTTATCCACTGACGACAATAACCCACCATACATGAAACATCCTCACTTCTCTCTGAGTCATTGGGGCTCTCATTCCTCTGATAATTTTGATCCTGTCATCAGTCACCTTTCTCAGACCCTTTTCAATATTGTGTCCAAGATAATGCACCTCTTTCTTGCAAAACTGCAATTTGGCTGGAGATACCTTTAATCCTCCATCTGCCAGATGATTCAGTAAAGCTATGGTATCCACTTCACAAGCCTCACGTGTCTTCGATGCCACAAGTAAGTCATCGATATACTGCACTAGTACTGAGCTTTCAGGCATGATCAAACTCTCCAATGATTTCTTCAATAGCTGATTGAATATCGAAGGACTCTCTGTATACCCCTGTGGGACACGACACCATGCTAAAATACTCTGGCCAAACCGGAATGCAAAAATCGGCTGGCTGTCATGATGCAATGGAATTGAAAAGAAAGCATGACACAAATCAATCACTGTGTACCACTCAGCATCATGAGGAATCTGATACAAAATCACTGAAGGATTTGGCACAATTGGACAACATGCCACCACAATTTTGTTAACTTTTCTCAAATCTTGTACAATCCTGAACTTCCCATTAGGTTTCTTCAGCCCCATTATCGGTGAATTACACGGGCTACTCAGTATCTCTCTCAAAACACCCTGTTGAATCATCTTGTCAATTATAGGTGTAATTCCCTCAATTATTTCTGATGTCAATCTGTACTGAGGAATATTAGGATAAACAATCCCCTCTTTCACTGAAATCTTTACTGGATCTACATTATTCATCAATCCCACATCTTCTCCAGTAAAATCCCAAACTGCTGTTTTCACTGTGTGTCTCAACTCCTGAGGCAAATCATCTGGATTAAACACTGCATATGTACCAACAATCTCACTCTCTCTATTATCTAGAGTCATCCGGTACAAAACATCCTCATCTGGTGTCTCAAAAGCTATTCCATCCGGAGTACAGAAAATTGTACAATTCATCTTGCACAATAGGTCCCTACCTAATAAGTTCACTGGACTAGTGTCACAGACAACAAATCTGTGCATGTCTGAAAATTTCTCTATACTCTAGGCCTGGGCGGTAAATTCCGTTCCGTTGGCGGAATTTGCGGAATTTGGGTAATTTCGCGTTCCGCGGAGAACGCGAAATTGCCCAAAAATCTGCGTTCCGCGACTAAGCGAAATTTTTTGCTTGTTCGCGTTCTCAATATGCGTGTTCGCGAGGTATTTCACCCCGAGCACGCAAATAGCGATCGCGAACAGGTAAAAAGTATCGCGAACAAGCAATTCCGCGTGTTCGCGGAATTTCTGCGTGTTCGCGGAGATTTTGTACCGTTTTGCGGAGATTTGCGTAACGCGATTACGCAAATTCCGCCCACCCCTACTATACTCACCCTTACTGGTTCAGTAAGACGAGTCTTAATCTGTGTATTGGCTACACAAACGACTTGGATTGCTTCGTCCGAGAGAGGAAGATTTCTAATATCTGCTGACCTGACAGTTGATCTCGTCGCTCCTGTGTCCACCAAAAAAGTAACACTCTCCCCATTTATTTTCCCATCTACAAATGGTCCTGCCTGGTCTATTTCTAGAGTTGCACCAAGTATGCACTCTTCCTCCTCTCTTCGGCACCGTCAATAGTCCCCTTCAGACTCACTCCCCTCATTCTTTAACCAGTACTGTTGTACCAGGTTTGAACGTCTCGGTTTGTTTACCTGCTCATCATTGTAGAATCCTGAGTCCTGGTTATACTTTTGGGACCCTCTATTCTGTGGCAAGGGCGGTTTTGGCTCTTGACTCTGCTGTCTGACAACCTTCTGTTGTTGCTGCTGTTGATTACACCCCTCGTTCTGCACCTGTTGATTCAATGATTTATTTTCATTACTCACTAATGGTGGATTGGTACACTCGGATCTCCAATGCCCCAATTGTCCACAGTTGTGACAAGGGAACTTCTTTTTGGCCTCCTCTAAATTCCCCTTTCCTTTTCCTGCATATCTGGGTCTATTTCCTGAATTATTTGCCTGTTCCATCAACTGTGCTTCTTGTCTCTCAGCAACTTTCACCTGTGCCCACATTGCCTTTTCTTTCAACTTTCTCTGTTTTGCTTCAATCTCATCACTGAAGTATTTTGCATGTCTCAAGATTTCATCAATCTTTTTACTCTGCCAATCAACTGTATGCTCACGAATTCTCTCACTAATTTCAGGTCTCAGACCATATACAAATCTGTATACAAAATGACTCAAATCCTTGTCACCCAGGTGTTCATCTCCACTGGACTGTTTAAAAGCCAGTATCAGCCTTTCGTAAAAAGCATGAACTGCTTCTTTCGCTTCTTGATGTGTTCGATCTATCTTAACCCAGTCTGTCTCTTTCGGAGGTACTTTATTTTTCAGGAACACAATAACCTGATCATACTTTTTCATAACCTCTGGATCTGGTGCTCCTGTCTTCGGATCTCTTGGATACTCTTTTGCAGGCCAATCTATAACTATCTTACACTCAGCCCACAAGTCTGCTGGAACAATTATATCAAACAGACTATTCAGGTCAATCCACAGCACTTTTGACAATTTCACAAACCTGTCTACCTGCCTATACCACTCGACGGGCTTTTCTCTCAGTCGAGGGAAATCATTCGTAAATGATAGAATATCCTGTCTAGTCCATGGGACATGTACATATCCTCCTCCAGGAATCTCTCTCATAGGATAAACATCCACTGTTTTCTCTTTTTCTCTCACAGGAAAAGCTGAATAAGTCCTGTCCACTGAATCTTCCCTTTTCTTGTACCATCTATCCTTCCACTTTTCTACATCACCCCATTTTCGCAATAAGGCAATCATTTCCTTAATCTGTCCTGTTCTGCCAGCAGCATTTAGATTTTCAATATCTTTGTCTGTGAAATCCATCCTGTAAGACTTCTGCAAAGCTTTCACCTTATCCATGTCAACTCCTTGTTCACTCGCTATTGCTCTTAACCTGTCATGTGTACTCTTAGCCCTCCAGGTGATACTTTTACACATGAATAACAACTCTCCATCATGATGATTTTTGAGTATATCTGTAGGAATTGTCCCTGCAATAAGCTCCTCCAGTTCTATGCGCAACCTGGCTACATCAATTGCCTGTGAATCTTTATCCTTCTTTTGAAGAACTTTCAACCAATCATTCAAATCCTCAGCTGTTACTTCAGTAGACATTTTCACTGCACCCACTTGTTCTGTCACCCTCTGCGGTTCCAGAATTGTTCCTCCCAAACAACCAGTATTCAATCCTAAATTAGGCTGTACATCTAATCCTCCACTACAGGTGTCATGTCTTAACTGTCTCAAGTTATTTCCTCCCATTCTCATTCCTGATTTCTCCAAAGAACAAGTACCAACCAAACCATTTCCAACATAGGGAACTGTCAAACCATTTTCTCCCATTCTTTGCTTATCAAAAATAAGCACAACCGGACCAATAGTTACAGGCACTGTAACTGCTTCAAGATTTTTCGTTAGCTCCCTAATTTTCTCAGTCAGTTCAGATGTGGTTCTGGCTAATTCTCTTGTTTTCTCGTCACTGACCCGATTCTCTCTCTCTCGCTCTCTCTCTCTTTCCCTTTCCGTGAAAGAGCTATCACTTTTCAGATCAGGTGTCACAACTTCAGTTTTAATAATTCGCAAAGTATCTCTTATTGGAGCAGCAACTGGCGTGCTCTCTTCTTGTTCTGGTCTATACGGAGGTGGTCTCTTGTAAATCATGTCATCCAAGACCTCATCCTCATAATCATTAGCTCCATACCTTCTCACTTCTGCATCAGGCACCTTCGCTGTACCTTTCCTCCCTTCCGCTTCTTCAACTGTCCTCATAGGATATAATCCCTCTGACATACTAGCATCTCGCCATCTCCTCATTCGATCATGATGAGTTTCACGATCATATTTCCTCCCAAAAAAGTACCTATAATTGTTTCCATTCCTCTGCTTTTCTCGCTCATGCACCTCATCTTCCCATTCCACCAATGCCTCGAACTGTGTCGGCCTTGGTCTAGGCTCTAGACACATCATTTTCTGCCGTAAATTTCTCAACATGGCCAAATTAAATGAACCATGTTCCGGGAACGCTAAGACACCATCTTCCTTAGTATACTTAGCCCAGTTATCTAACCAAATACATGTATGATACCCATACTTCGCAACCATGAAGGATGCAGGAGTTCTCGTTGGAGGTAGCAATTCACCCTCTCTCGTTATTATATTCTTATCCTTGTCAAACCACCTCTTTATTTTACCAAACAAGGATTTCTTCTTCTTTTCCTCCGGTTGGTAATACATTTTAATGTTTACCAATATTCTCTAGTCCCTTCCGCAACTGTACGATCTTTTGTCCAATAACAGCGCGACTCACACCAACGCACCAATCCTGGAGCGTCTACGTCACCCTGTACTCCTTCCAATCCCTGCGCGGCTCACACTAACGCACCAATCCCAGCACTGTTCTGATTCACTACCCAATCAGAGCGCGGTCTGTATGACGTCAGCAGTCGCTGCAGTCGCTTCTGCTCTGTCTCCTGTCACTCGTCTACCCCTCCTTTACAAAGCCTTCTTGGTAGACTTCGTTTCAGATTCCACAAAATCTATTATTTGCAACATATAAACATCTCCATTGTCTGTTTCGCTAACCACAGAATAGTAAAGAAAATCTTTTTCACAAGAATCCCGCTTTTCTCTAGAACAGCGCTTACCTCTGCTCCACTACGGAATTATTACTCTTGTTGACACAGTAGCACATCCCTCTACTCTGCCCTTCTAACATGCATCCATTAACTGTTTCCTCTAGGACTGCTCCAAAGAGTCTTACAATCAATTAAATGCTCATACATTCATGCACTTTCACACCAGAAAATGTAGCACATGCACACAGAATCCTGCCTTTCCCGAGAACAGCTAACAGTCTGTTCCACTACAGAATTATAACACACATTAACCAAGCAGCGCTTACCTCTGCCCAGTCCTTCAGACAAGCTCAGAGAATATCTATTACTTCTCCCGCGATAAGCTTTAACGGCGAACCTTACGGATCCCTGGGACTTATGACCAGAGTTTCACAGATAACCTTCCGCTACCATACACACTCCTTTTATACCGAAAATATATCTCTAATAGTAACACACGACGATGTCACTAATTCCGAACCCAGACAATGTGACGCACAACTTCAATTGTCACACGTTTTTCCTGCATACGTACAGGTAATTCCAACAATCCTGTTTTTCCCGAGAGCAGCTCACACTTCCCTCTGCCCTACTACGGAACCGTCACCAGCTCCCAAATTCCAGAAGCACTACATAAAACTCAACACGACGACTTCAACATATAGTATTAGTACATATACCAACATCAATCAATAATCAATAAATCCAAAGCCAATGTACAAGCAATCTAATCTGATCAAGACAATAATCTAACCATCATACTGCTACCAGGAAACTGCTGCAGATCGGCGCATATAAATTCTCCCTGCTTCCACGGACAGAGTAAACCTACAGTCACACGCACAAACACACATCATACGCTAGGGCCCATCACACTAAATTCACACTATTACTCTATCCACACTGAATATAGGAGAACCAATCTGCATCTACAATGAGGTCAATGCGACCAGAAAGTTATTGTCCTGAGTCATGATTTTTAAACATAGGAAATACATTTGAAACCCAATAAATGACAAGAAATGAACACCCAACACCGTAATTCAAACAAATGCTTATTTATCTAAATTAGTTCAGAATGAAAGTCAATTATTAGCAAAATCATTATTCTCATAGTTACCTATACTAGCTAAAAGGGTCAGGACAGGTCTCTCAGTAAAGTCTCACGAGATGCCGTCCTCAGCATAGGTTCAGGAAGAAGTCCAAAACGCGATGAGCGCACTGAACTGAACGCGATGGAACCAAAGAACACAATGAATACGATGAACAGCAATGAACACGGACCCTCTCTAGTCTAACATATTTATAGGAAAAGTTACAAACAAAAGTTACAAACAAATGTTAGATATCCGTTGAGCCGCTGAGCAGAGCGGACAGGAAAGGATGCCATTCAGTTACATTTAGGAAACCTCCGCTCAGGAAAAATCACAAAAATAAAAAGACGGAAGAAGGAAACTCGAGTTTGCAAATGTATCTTTCGTAAATGTTCTTCCTTGATATCTTAGCAGAGCCACCGCAGGCTAGTTATTGTTCATTGTGGCTTTATCCTTGTCCAAGGGCAGCTGGAAACGTTCCCAGAGCTACTGTCCTCACGGAAAACTTTCTAACCAGGCAAAGGCTGCGGTCAGGTGACTCTCGACCATGTTCAGCAAGGCCTCTCATCAAAATTCAATCACTCGAGTGTAGGCTGTAAAAGGCAGCCATCTTGTTTTAGGCCAAAACGGACCATCTTAATTAAAAGAAACACAAAACAACGTTACCACAGCATAATGATTAAACAGTGTTAATTCCCACTAATACCCATATGTGTATGTAATTATCTAGCCTTCTGCAACGCAATAAAGCATTAGTACACGTTATTTTAAAAGCATAAACATGAAACAAATAGCACTTTTACAACACTCATTTAGTTAAACCGCACATTATTATTAAGCAACATATATGCGTCCCACGTGTAATCGTTTCTTCTCATTAGTAATGTTGGTTAGTTCAGACTTTAACAAAACAAACTATTAATTAGTATTTTCAAATTAATATTTTTATTCATAACATAGAAACAAAACTGGAGCTTAAAACACGTTAAATTTTCAACAGAAAACTCTGCTCCAGCACAGACAAGTCAGTGGGAACCAGGGGGAACATTCTGCGCACAACCTGCCCTTACCTGAATAAATGGGATGCCAAAAGGTCAATAATATCCTGTCGCCGTTTGACTCTAATGCAGTGTTTACAAACTTTTCTGTACCACAGCATACTTGTTGGATGAAAACTGCCACCACCAGCCTGCTGCCCTGGCTAAAGCGCGGGTGAATATGTCTTAACTGGAGTGACCTGATATCTGCCCTGGGCTGCAGAGGAATGCCCACCCAGTGTACATGGTACCTGATGCTATATGGTACCCTCAGGTGTTCCCATGAAGGCCCTCGTAGCAAATTGCACAATGCAGTCTCAGCATTTCGCAGTGCTTCTCTTTGCGTTGTAATTTCCTGAGTCAGTGTAAAATTATACTTTCCCACCATTGGGCTGGTAACCGGAGGCAAGGCAGACAGACCTGTTATTATGTGGCTTCTGGTATTGCCTCTGGATATATGCTGCAGAACCACAGTGCACCTACAACACGCCAATACCACTGGCCTTAACAATGCTTGTTAGTTGCATAAGATAACTGAAGCCACAATCCTGGCTTTGCTGCGTAGAATCATGAAAACGCATACATTCTGAACTGGTGGGGCTGTCACCTTAACGTGCTGAACATAGCAATAGGTGTCTCCCTTCATTGTATAGCAAGCTCAACCGAAATTGGGACCATTACACTAATCAACTTCCGCAATCCAGACAGGTACTGAAAGCGGGAGCCCTTTGGAAACGGAATAGCGGCGCACAATCCCAGGGTTGGAGACAAAATTGACCTCGTTGTACTGCAAAGGAGGCACATGCGGAGACAAACTAACTATCCATAGCAAAACAGAGCCTGTCCGTGACTTTTGCCTATGTAGGGGCAAAAGATGAACCATGTTATTATCAATGACCAAGTCTAAGATGTGAGTATTAGGTGGGAAAGATGAAACCATGCATGCCGAGCCCCGTCCAGAACCGACAACCATTTTACTCATTGTCATCAATAGCACATTCATCAACAAGACATTGCGAAGGGCCACATGCATAACTCCTGGTGGCCCAAGGACCTTGCTGGCCAAGCGGCGAAATCTTCGCTCAATGCAATAATACGAAACAGACTTCTCATGGTGCACGCCACCCAGGCGCCAAGCAGGGCACCGAGGTTTACAACGAACATCCCAACTCTAAAGAAAAAGGCACCACAAACCCGAATCCCCTGCGCGAGTCACTCCCCGAGGCACCGTGGCACCCCCTGTAAAATGTGTGTAAAACCAGCCAAAGCCAGACGAAACCATTAGAAGCAGTACTAACTGGGAGCATAGTAGAGACATATCAGATACTGGACAACCTGACCCTTCTGCCTGAAACTCGAAATCATTATCAGAATGCCAAGTGACTGAAAAGGGGCATATCAACTGTGACAGCTCCAAGTGGCGCAAAGGCACTTGCTATAAGGGGGAACCTCAAATAAGGTGCTTTCTTTACCTGCAAAGGCATAATCTGCGGTCATGTGACCTTGGCTTGGCTCGATATCATTGACAGAATGCCAAGTGACTTGGAAAAGAGGTCTCAAGCCTAGTGCCAATTACTTGCACTGTAAGTAACCTTCCTCACAGTGGGCATGTAAGAACTGCACTGTCTCACTTAAAGCCGCTCCAGGCAGGTGCCCCCAATAATTTGGCCATGGGCAGCTGGTGGTACTACAGCACGTGCTGTCGAATATTAGTAGATGCACTCCTGACCTCAAACCTTCAAGGTGCTGTGCTCCTAAGCGTCAGAGCCCCCCACACGTGCAGGTGAAGGCGGAGCCTAGCCCAGTATTTAGCCGCTGTATCATTGCATCCCTATCTTTACTACCAAGGAGCACCGCACCTGCAGCAGCCCCAACTGTTGCGTTAGTCAATGCTTATTAGTCGCATACGATAAATAAGCCCCAATTGTAGCTTTGTTGCATCGCCAACCCAGCACTAGCGGCCCCTACCCATCGCTGCCAAGGTTTCAGGTTGCTCTGTGTGACATTTTTATCATACGAGTACAACTATGATTGACATTTAAAAGAATATGAAATGACCTTTATTGCTAGCAAAATCAAACTCTGGAGGTGAGGGAGACATACCGATCTGTAATTACACTACACAATGCTCCAGCCAAGCCGCAAAACCCAGTAACATCACCCACTAATCCTGACACTTGGGCAAGAGTGGCGAAACAGTTTATTCCAGGCCCTCAAGGCTATGGGAATGGCTTGGGCAGCGCAACGGAATATAGTGTATATTCAATGAATCACTGCCTGATGCTGTGGTCATCTCTAAATCGACAAATAACGCTGACTGGTGGCATGCTGTCACAAGCGCCGGTGTTGACAATTAAGTGAACGTGCCATGCACCAGGGACCACCCTGTCCAATCTAGCACAGGTGAACTGTCACTTAGTCAAGCGTGCAGGCAACAGTAAAGTACCCCAGTCGTAAGTATCACTACGAGACAGGCAGTAAAGTCGGGGGTAACGTAGGCCTATGCGAAGGGGAAAGGTAACTATATCGCCTACAACCCTTCCAGGGGATACCCATTAGACAATGCTTGCATCTGCCTCAACAAAAGTAGCATATGGCATGTCAAGAACCCGCAGGCTGCAGTAACTCGATGCCACCGGTGCCTGTTATCCGCTCAGATAGACGGACATACCACCAATCCGACCAATGCTACCACCCTGCGGGCACAGAGGCAGGCCCATGGCCCCTTCCGACAGCGCTGAAATTACACTAGCGCGAAAGGAGAAATAACACAAACCGCGGGACAGTGCCACCCAGTGGCGAAAACACCTCAATGGGCACTGAAATATACATGTATACATGGACTACAATAGGTGTATTCCGTACGTAAGCCTCCCGTGTTGTTGTGATCGTTCACAGGCTCCGGCACTCTATTAGCAGATGCAGTCCCTGGTCACATCTTCCTGCCCCTCATATGCACAGCCACCAGCCACGCCATCCATACAAAAACACAACGCAAAATCAACCAGGCACAATCAAGAGCAAGGAACACTGCCTCAGTGACACCCGAGCCTGAGTGTGCCACATTTACATTTACATTTCTTTTTAAAGCAACAGTGCCTGCCAGTACAAAGCATTGTGTGAAGCGTTATGACTTAGGGGTGAGTGTCACTATGCGTTCCTGGCCACATGGTACAATCAATTGCCCCCCTTTGGTGCCTGGCTGCTTAACCGCTACCAAGCGGTGCCGCGGGGATAGCCAACAATGCAGACACTTCGCAGGGGGAACCGGCCTACCCACTCCGGTGCATGCGGGCGTCTGGGCCCGTCGGGTCACAGGCACCCCCATGCACTCCTGCTGAGAGAAACCGCGGAGGAGAAGCCCGCTACCCTTCCCCCCACTACGCAACTTCCGGCCCACGTGGGCTGAGGCCTCAGTCTGAGCGCATTGAAATAGAAATCAACTTGTTCGAGAGTGTGTGTGTGGAAATTAGGGCTTGGATTAGCTGGGGGTTGTTAGAACTGGCACCATTGGCGTGGGTCACCCTTCCATTTTTGTCTGTGCCTCAATGTATTTTTGTGCTGGTGTTAGCTGCTCAGGGCCCTGTGACACTGCCATCCAGTGCCAGAGGGCAAGTGCTCCCTATGGGAAAATGTATTATGTGAATTGACTTCCATGTTTGGCCTATTTGGTTTACTATCAGTCCCTAGTAGAGTGCACAGGGGGTGCCAAGGGCTTGTATGTCCAAATGCTGCTAGTGGGCTTGCCACCCACAGAAGCAGCCTGGTAAAATGTGTCTAAGGTCTGCCATTGCAGAACCTGCATGCAGTCTGGTATTGTCCCCACTTGCCAGTCCCTAAACCTTCCCTTACCTTCATATTAGTCACCCCTAAGGTAGGCCCTAGGGCAGGGTGCATTGTAAGGCTAAGGTAGGACATGCCCTGAAGTGTGTGGCATGTCCTAATAGTGAATTACAGCCATTTTCGTTTTTCACTATTGTAAGGCTACCTGCTCTCCATAGGCCAGAATGGGCTGCTAGATTATAACACTCTATAATCCTAGCAGGCTCTGGACGCATGGTAGAAGTTCATGTTTAGTATGCCTGAACTCAGAATAATAAAATACATCTTTTAGCAAAGGTTATTTTAATATCCTGGGTTTGCAAATGCTACTTTTAGAAAGTTAGCCTTTGCGTGCCTAACCATCTCAGTCTGCCTCTGGAGGGGAGGGCTATCTTCTTTGTGTGTAGCTTGAGTGACAGGGCTGGGAAGTTCCAGGAGACAGGCTGGGGCTACCAGGTGGTGAATAGAGAGATTGCACCAGGATGGGTGGGAGGAGTGCACCTTGACTCTGAATAGGGCAGTGCTCTGCCACCACAATGCTGGCTCCACCCCCTGGGGAGCGTCTGATGTCTCTGCCCTGCCTGCTGAAAGAAGAAGCCAGAGTCTCAACAACAAAGTGCTCCTCACTGAAAAGAACTGGACTGGGATTATGCAAAGGCCCCCCTGGCCTGTAAAGACAAAGGAAACTTGGTATAAATGTAGGAGCCCTGCTCCTAAGAAATCAGATCCTGATTGAACCACGAAGAAACTCTGCCTGACCAGAAGGACCTGGAAGAAGCTGAAGGAGGAGTAACTTTCCCTAATCTGGGGGATTGGCCTGCAGCTGGTGCGTTGCTGAGAAAGGAGAGGAAAAGACTAAGCGAGACTTTGCACTTTGTTTTCAACAAATCTCCAATGGCTTGGAAGAGAGCTTGCCCCCTGAACTGAGTCCCAGGACCATAGGACTCATCTGCCTTCCAAAGCTGAGTTGCCTGGACAATTCTTGCTTGTTTCCCACTGGATTTGGCC
Organism: Triturus cristatus; assembly: GCF_964204655.1. Lineage (NCBI taxonomy): Eukaryota > Metazoa > Chordata > Amphibia > Caudata > Salamandridae > Triturus > Triturus cristatus. The sequence continues at coordinate 49,959,792 of NC_140589.1, forward strand.
CCAGTACGCCTCGTACCCCATCCGCCGCTAAGCCGTGTCTTTGCTGCCCGGCACCGTGTGTTTACGCTGATCCAAAAGCACTAGTACGCACCGTATCCCTCCCGGCCGCATCGCACCTAACCTTCCCCGCCGATTCGAGACGTACAACCCTGGCTGCCTAATCCTGTACGCCGGACCCAAGCTTCGCTGTCCCGCAGGTACGGTCCGTACGCTGCCAACATACTGCACCGTGCTGTGCTCAGAGCCGAGACGCCACATCGCACCGATCCTCCCCGTACGCTGTACGGCGCCGAGAAGTGTCGCCGCCTATCCGCACCGAAGGTACGGCTCGAACGACGAACGCCACGGACTCTGCAAGGCGATCCGGGCAATCCGCATGTATCCCTGAAGGTCCCTTACCAACGCCGCGTCCCGACGCCGCGACCCGACCAGCATCTGAATACGCTGCCGAGCTACGACCCGGACCCATCGACTTGTCCCGCACTGTCCGTCGCGGACCCTACCAAAACTAAGGTACTTTGTTCTGTTCGCACAGCAGCGTGCACGCCATGGACCCCGGAGTCCGCAACGATTGTTAGACTCGTACTTTCTTTGTTTTTAATGCCAACGAGTCGCACATCCAGGTACGAACCGTACAGAACCTTGAACGAAGCGTAATTAACTGAAAGAAGCCTATTTTTGTATTGTAAGCCTTTTTACAAGAACATTGAACTTTAAAATAATACTATGGTCATTTTATTCGTTATTCTGGTCTTGTGCTAAGCCTTATATAAAGAAAACTATTTTTGATACAACCTTGACTGGTGTCCATTTGTGGTGTGTCATTGTATTACTGTATGTGTTCACAAATGCTTAACCTATGACGCCCTGAGAATAGTCTTGACTGCTGGCGCCACACTACCTAAAGGGTGAGCAGGGGTTATTTAAAAGGGTGATCCCCTTACTCTGACTTAGAATTGAGAGTCCCTGCTTGTCGCAAGTGCATACCTGTGCCAACTAGAGATTCCCAAGTCTAACAGGGGTGGTAATGGGAAATCTGTCAGAAAGCGTCCCAGCAGCTGGACATCAATGGCAGGGGACAATCTACTGTCCCACACGGGCACAAAGTGGAGGAAGGAGTGGATAGGGCGACTCACGCTCCCAGATTCTCCCGCCGCGACTCCCATGAGGGTCGGGGGAAGTCTGAGAACAGCAGGCACTGCCGAGATCCGCTCAGGATCTCCTGTTTACTAGACAGGCGCTTTCACCAACTAAGCACAGCGCCTCCTAAGTGTGAGGAGCGGCCCGCACCATGCACTTTTGCCGCCAGCTGCGTCGATTTTATTTAATTAGGACAAGCCTCAGCGAAGGACGCACAGGAGTGATCTTTATTATGACATGGAGCTTCATACCCCCAGCCCGCGAGGGGCTGATGATCCCAATATGCTGTCCCCCCTTCACCCGGAGAAACCGAACTATTAAAGGACCTTGTCCCTCAATATACTCGAAATGTAGCCCCTCAGCACCGACCCCCCCTGTTACGTGGTGGGGTTAGAGAGGTGAGGGAGTGTCACGATAAAGACGCTGCTCCTTCCTCGCTCCCTAACAGGCTCAGTGCCGCGACGCCAAAGCTAGGCGCACAATCCTACAATCCTGCTACGGCCATGCCTGCACCGTGGTGCAGAATCCACCGCCATGCGCTGAGGGTAACGCCACCCCTGCACGTTCGTGACCTGGCACGCGGGCCGCCCCCAGGAGAGACCGACATGGGCAGCAGATGGGTCCAAGTGGAAGATACAGCCTGCGTCTGACCAAGAGACTAGCGCTCGCGAAGCGGGGTATGCAACGGACTAACCTGACACATAACTGCAGCATGCATCTACTGCGCTCATGAGCTCAAGCACCTGTGACCTGGAAGGGGGATACTATTTCGATGGGTTGGTGATGGTCCACCATTCATGCAAATGCCCTCTCTGATGCACTTCCTTAGCTAGGAAGCAGTCCAAGACCACCTCGGACCACCAATGTCGCCGCACCCGGTCCTCGCCGACCCTTCCACTGGAGGCTCGGAGGGTGAGCCCTTAATGGCTTAGCCTACCCTCACCCCGCCGACCCAACCGGAAAGAGACGTGGACGCAGCTCCACCCGCCCGCTCAGGCCACCTGACGCGCCGACGCCCTGGACGTGGCGCCTAGGACCTCGCAGGTCTTGTCCAGGTCTAACAGGGGACCGGCGCAGCTCCTAGGACCTCGCCGGTCTAGTGAGGGTCACCTGGACGATCGTGGAGGAACAAGGTGAGTTAATGTAAAAATAAATTACCAAGGTCTGCCTAAATGCCCCGATACCCATTGATTTCGAACACACGCACCCACAAGCGAATGCCTTCATGCTCTTTGGACCACACTCAACTATGGTACGTATGACGATTTGAGAAGTGCTTCCTGCAGAGAAGAAAGTACACATTGGCCCGTATGGGGATCAAACCCACGACCAAGGTGTAAATAGCACAACGCTCCAACCAATGGAGCTAACCGGCAAATGTTGTCACTGTCGGTACTTTTCACACCTCGGGGTCATTTCGAACCCTGGGACCAACACGCCCTTGGTCGATTCTGTAGCAGAGCCGAGAATCACGTTTACCAACTAGGCTTCCGAGAAATGTTTAATTCATTATGGGTCCAGGACTAGGTAAAAACAGTGGCGCTATCTTGTGGTCCCAAGGTACCAGGATAGCTCTATAGGTGCATGGTCGACATGTTTCATGCAATTCAGGCCCAACCGTCTGGCGGCACTTCTTCAGGACCTTAATAGACAATTATAACCCCTAGTGGGGCGGGGGGACTCCCCGAAAATTGAGGATTAGTGTAAGGGACAGAGTCCGGGGCCTTTTGCCTTGCCTAGAGAGAAGAGAGCATCTTAGAATGAGCTCTGTAGCTCTATGCTACTTGACCCATTCAACGTGAATGATCTTCTTAGGAAGCCTTCACGTGCTGACACCTTTACAGAACTTGCCTTGTGGAAATGCTAAGTAGGGATGCTACGTTAGTGATAGTGTAGGGACAGACTAATGCTTTTTACCTCCAATGAAGAGGACACTCGATATTGGAGTGGTCATCTTTTGTGTCCTGATTCTGGAACTGGTTATTCTGTTTATGCTGCATCGTCTTAATTTCACCTGTAGGTTTGGCTTTGTATTAGTTTAACTGTATTTCTATACCCTCCTCTTGAGGTGCTTGTATGTCTAACTGTTCTTGGATTTGTAATAAATCAACCTAACTTTAGATTGAGAGTCTGGTGTTCTCCGGAGTCATGGTTCATAAGAACAGTGAAGAGTAAATTGGCTAACGATTCTTCCTCACCTCTACACTATCATGCAGACAAAAAGAGACATCGGCCAAGGGTTCCAGAGTAATCTAGAACGTGGAACCTGACTCCCTCACCAGTCATGTCTGCGTAAAACCAGCCAGGTGGAAACTCTAGTGTACGCACTCACACAATGCTTTGCCTCAAAGAGTTCTTCGCCTTTGCAGCTACTCCATCACAAGTTGTCTCGGATCAGAGGTTAGTTAATAAATACATTTTGAAAACTAATTTCAAACGAAGAGTACTGAAAATTTATGCCACATAAGAACCCCCAAAGTAGTCCTTCGACCCTCACTTTTCACACTTCTGTCACGGATGTCCTGTTTTGGAAGCCCGCTAATGGCATTAAAGACACCTGTGTCCATGTCCATGACCCCACACAGCTTATTTTTAGATTGAGCCTGGCCAGTACATGGGCTGCTCTGCGAGGCATGTTGTTTTTAGAATAGGTACATTAAGCATCCCCCATGTTTTCAATTGGCTTCTCTTGCTGTTCTTCGTAAATGCCCGCTATTGATTGGTGGATAGGCTTACTAGTCCCTCGCTTTCGGCTTTTGTATTCTCCCTTGTTACATGTGCTTGTACGCTTCACCTGATTTCCAAACTTCAACAGCACTTCTTTTTTGGTTGTCCTGCCTCTGCTCATGTTCCTGCCCTGAAACCTTTGTGGCAGCTTCATTTTTAGGTCTCGCCTTGCTATCGCGTAAGCGATCGCAAAGCGAGACTATTGTAAGGGGGTTTTAAAAGTGCTCCCAAAAAGCGGATTGCATGGCTAGCACCCGCACAATCACGCGCATCGTGCCGCCATGCAATCCGTTTGGCATCGTACTTCAAAGGGTCCGCTCCCCCGCCTGGAATGCGCTCCCTTGCCCCCGCCAAGCGCACGCCCCACGCTCCGCCGGGCTTGTTTTGTGTGGGTCAAGTTACGTATCTACACAACGCGCCGCACTTGTGGTTTCTCTTTCAATATGGGGGCCGCCTACTTTTGCACACTTTATTTTTTAGAACGCAGTGCTTTTCACAAGCACTAGTGTCTACCTGTTAATTCGCGCTACTCTTTTAACATTACTTTTTTGTACCCGTGCTGCTGTTCTCGCCAGTTCTCAGAACAGCTGGTCTGTCTACTTCTCTGCTGTCAGTACTCTGTAAAGCCCCATACGGCGCTTGGTTGCAAACAATGTCTCCTATGCAACCTCATAAATGGAACTGTATTTCGCCACTCGCTATTTTCAGAAAACTACAGACAAACCGGAAAAGACATGGTAATTAACTTTCAGGTCACTGTGACGCTGTGATTGACTTCGGTGAGTAAATGAGATGAGATCCTGACGGTTGTCATAGAAATATCGAAGTCCAGCACAATGTGGTGAACTGCACCAGCTTTGGGGAGCAAGGAATGCATCCCCCAGCGCAAGCGCACCTAGCGGACGACATCTGCGCTGCCAAACGGACACTTCTAAGCACTAAAAGGCTGTCCCTGTTGTTACTTCCTTCCCAGAAATAAAAAGGGTACTGTGTTTTCGGTGTTGTATTTGTCCCGTAGCTGGCGCGTTAATTGATGCATTCACAGGTGTATTAAAGGCAGGTTTTCACATTATCATCAGATATGTAGTTCTCACACCCGACCTTGTCTGCGCTTCGCCAGCTCCATAATGTTAACAGAAATTATCTAACGGCCAAGGTCACTGGAATCAGGCTGAAGTTGCCAGTTTGGTTTCCGTGAAATTTCATGTATTTTAAATTATGTCGATCTGTGTATGAGTGAACAGCAAATGCAGGCCGAGGCAATGGACGTCCGGCCTTTTGACTTATTTGTGACACACTCGGGGCTTTAAGTGGGCCGGGTCTTGCCGGTGCTCAGCACCGGCTGTTCTTAAAAGCAGGTGCCAAGATGGGTCCGTATCGGGTTCTTCACTTTCGTCCTCACTCTCAGAATGGAAAAGAAAATCTTCACTCTGCAGCAGTTCACTGTTTTTGATGTAAGTTTTATTTTGTTTGCTGTTCTATATTGTAAAACCCAAAGTGCTTTACGTGAGCATCAACAAGGACATAATAACTGATTTTTTGGTAGGCATGGGTGATTAAGTGATTTGCCCAGAAACACAGGATGTCGAGCCGACGATGAGACTCAAACCTGCTTCCTCAGCTCCAACGCTGGCATCTCCAGCCATACACCACAACCTCTCGCACAAGAACTATAGCATTTTTAATGTTAGAAGCAATGAAGCCATATCTGTATGTATGCATGTAGAATATTTATCTTATCCAATTTACAACCTTTGACAAAGCCAATAGTCCTGGTTTGTTGTAGGTGTGATGTTACATGTTGTATTATATATGGGGAGGCAATGAAAGAAGCAGAAAAATACCAGTCGGGCGGCACATTATGCTGAGCACATATTTTTAGCATAAATGTTTTAAGCCACGCCCTTAACTATATTGGCCGTGCCCCTTTGAGAGACCCCCCATTTTTTTCATCCCACTTAAAGCCCTGGACACACTCCATTTTTACAGCACAAAAATACATTCTTTTGATTGTGCCGCTTAAAACGTTTTGATTGCACTATAAGTTGACGAGAGAAGACTAACTTCTCCTGATTTGTTTTCTAAATCTCCATTCGAGGCCTACTCAAATGTTGGCATACAGTATGAATACAAAACCCCCTTGTTATTTTTTTTGGTAAACAAACTTTATTGCAGTTTTAATATGACATGACAGCAAGTACAACAATGACTAATGCGAGATAGACCGTGCCTAACTAAGTCACGTTCTATAGAGCTCCTGCCAAGGCCTCCCGAACAAAGTCTGTCGCATCGATATCCCTCTACCATCAACATCATAAGGCAGTGTCGTTCCATAATCCCCCCATGCTGAGAGCTCATCCAGCACATTCAATATCAAAGGCATCTGGAAGGAGCATCACTCCCCCAACCCCTATTCCCCCTCTTGGTCCTGCAAGCCTGCAGATCGTCAGCAATGTCAGGTTAGACACGGTCTATAGACCCATCCTGAGTATCCAGTTCAAAAGTGTCCTAGGGGGCCTCACTGCAAGCCTCCGCAATAGATAACAAGTTAACAAAACACCCTCGGCCCGCCCCCAGTCCCTCCAACTCCCCTCCCCCACTGTCAGACATGTCGCTCCATCCGCTATCTTCGAGTATTAATGATGAGCCCCGCTGATTGGACCACTGGTATCGTACTGTCAGGGGACGAATGAATGGGAGTTACCACTCAATACCCGGTACCCTCCAGCCCCCCCGCCCGCTCAGGAAGGGCGATTCGGCTATGCGTGTGCACTAGTGTTGTCGTGAAGGAGATCAGTCAACGTCAGCTGTCGGTGTCCGAAGCAGGTCCACCAACGCCAGCCATGCTCTGGCTGCAGTCAACATTTTGTCATTATCGGCCCTCTGGGCCATTTGGAGTCTGAGACTCCCCTCGCAGTAGGCCCACTTTGTAAATTCTCGCAGCCATCGCGCGGCATTAGGCGCCGTGGCCGCTTTCCAATGACTGGTGATTTCTCGCTTAGCTAGGACTAGTCCCAAACAAACCCCCTTGTTATTGCCTATATGGTATTGCATACAAAGTTTCAGCAGCACTCTGTTACAGGCATAAACAAAATTCTGCTTGCCAATCAATAAATCAGAATTGAAGCTTTAATTGTGGAAATGAAATCAGCAGCATTTAAAAAGCTGCAGTAAAGAACATTTAAAGAAGATACGCTAAAGTTATACCTCAAATGTTACCAAGAATGTGAGCTGCTAAATACCAGGGGCACAACTAGACCCGAACTTCAAGGGGGGGGGGTCTAAAACTCCCGTCCAGGACAGGTAGTCTGTCGTTTTGAGGTCCCTGTCTGCCTGTGCCCCCTCTTTGTGTGTGCACATGCGTTTTATGGATTATAACCCATCTCCTTCCTTTCTTCTAAAATGAATATTTGTATTCTTACACCTTACCGCTAGCAACCCCTTGCGTGTTCAGTAATTATAATGCATGCAGTGATTAATTGACAATTCCAATGGACATTGGAAGGATGAAAGACCAAGTCAGCCCTATTTGTCCTCCCTAACCTCAGTTTTAGTAGATTAGGCTTGTGGAGCTGGTGATGTGTCGGTGACCAATTTTGGTGAGATGAAAGATAGAGTCAAAGGATCGCTGGCATTGTATTTGTTTGTCATGCACCCAATTGTTAGCAATATACACCGTCATCAGTCTTATCATATTGTATACTTTCATGATTGTGTTTCATGCAGTAAATATTTTGCCCTTTACACATTTAAATCAAAGTACATATCCAGTTAGTGTTGCAAACTATCCATGATATCTTTAAAGAACACTTTGGGCAACAGTTTGCATTCAAGACACATCAGAACAAGGGGATTATGCATTCTGAAACACATTTTTAGAATTAAATTCCATAACGCCCTTTTAAAATCAGGACCCTTTAAAAAATATCTCTTGGCCTGATATTTAGCTTATCAAGTTTAATTAGTGTGTATCACTTTCCACATAATTGCCATCACATACATCCACTTCACTCCAAAACACATAAGCTAAACATTTTTACATTACAACGGGGACACCCCCACGCCGCACGGCCACCAGCTGCTGCGTGTGCCCCTTGCATCCCTGTGCCTCGCTGCTGCCTCGTTCCTGATTGCCGCCGCTGCGGTTGTTTTGCCCTTTGTTTTCACGTGAATTTGTGCCTGCTTGTCATTAACCCGTTTTTTCCCTTGTTTTGACGAATCTTTGTGCCTGTTTTGTCTGAATTTCGTTTTCCCCGTGTTTTGCCTTCCTTCCTTGTTGCCCGCCGCCCTCCGCCCTCCCTTCCCGCCAAACGCCGCTTTTCCCCGCCCTTTTTTGTATTCTGTACCCTCCCCGCTCCCGCCTCCCAGCTGCTCCGCCCACCCGCGCACTTGGCCTTAAATGGCGACCGTGCGACGCAGGTGAGTGTGACCCACTTGTGGGACACCCCCGCGCCGCACGGCCACCAGCTGCTGCGTGTGCCCCTTGCATCCCTGTGCCTCGCTGCTGCCTCGTTCCTGATTGCCGCCGCTGCGGTTGTTTTGCCCTTTGTTTTCACGTGAATTTGTGCCTGCTTGTCATTAACCCGTTTTTTCCCTTGTTTTGACGAATCTTTGTGCCTGTTTTGTCTGAATTTCGTTTTCCCCGTGTTTTGCCTTCCTTCCTTGTTGCCCGCCGCCCTCCGCCCTCCCTTCCCGCCAAACGCCGCTTTTCCCCGCCCTTTTTTGTATTCTGTACCCTCCCCGCTCCCGCCTCCCAGCTGCTCCGCCCACCCGCGCACTTGGCCTTAAATGGCGACCGTGCGACGCAGGTGAGTGTGACCCACTTGTGGGACACCCCCGCGCCGCACGGCCACCAGCTGCTGCGTGTGCCCCTTGCATCCCTGTGCCTCGCTGCTGCCTCGTTCCTGATTGCCGCCGCTGCGGTTGTTTTGCCCTTTGTTTTCACGTGAATTTGTGCCTGCTTGTCATTAACCCGTTTTTTCCCTTGTTTTGACGAATCTTTGTGCCTGTTTTGTCTGAATTTCGTTTTCCCCGTGTTTTGCCTTCCTTCCTTGTTGCCCGCCGCCCTCCGCCCTCCCTTCCCGCCAAACGCCGCTTTTCCCCGCCCTTTTTTGTATTCTGTACCCTCCCCGCTCCCGCCTCCCAGCTGCTCCGCCCACCCGCGCACTTCGCCTTAAATGGCGACCGTGCGAACGCGCAGCGTTGACGCGCAGCGGGCGCGCCGATTGTGCGCCGAAGGCGCGCCAAAGGTAAGCCCGTCTGCGCCCGTCCGCGCCTGGACCGCGCCCAGTGCCAGGAACCCTGAACCTCGACGTTCCCAACCGACCCGCCGGACGTACGCCGCCGCCACCCTCACCGCTCTCAACACCGGCCGACTTCCAGACTGCCACCAAGCCACTCCACGACGTACCCACGGACCTTTCAGCTGCCACGCCTGCAAGTTCACCTGCACCCAGACCTGCCTCGCACCAGCACCCACCAAGTCGAACGCCAGCAGCACCCACCTCAAGTGCATCCTGATCAACACCCGCTCCGTCCACAGACACGCCATCGAACTCTGGAACCTCCTAGACGCCACAGCCCCTGACGTTGCCTTCCTCACGGAGACCTGGATGAACGCATCCTCAGCTCCCGACATCGCCATCGCCATCCCAGAGGGCTACAAGATCGTCCGGAGGGACCGAAACGCCAACCAGATGGGAGGAGGCATCGCCATCATCCACAGGAACACCATCCGTCTCACGACCAGCACCGACGACACCCTGACAACCGCCGAACACCTGCATTTCCAGATCCACACCAACCCGAACACCACCCTCAGAGGCACCCTGATCTACCGACCCCCGGGACCACGCACACAATTCAGCGAGGACATCGCCGACTTCGTCAGCCCGCATGCCCTCCCCTCCGCTGACCACATCCTCCTGGGAGACCTCAACTTCCATCTGGAAAACAACAACGACCGCAACACCACCACCCTGCTCGACAACCTCGCCAACCTTGGACTCAAGCAACTGGTGTCCACCCCCACCCACCTCGCCGGACACACACTCGACGCAGTCTTCTCTTCCAGCACAGACATCGAGTTCAGCCACGCCACAGAGCTTCAATGGACGGACCACAGCTGCGTCCACTTCACTTTCAAGAGAACGACGACCCACCACCACCAGCAACAGGCCGCCCACAGAAGCTGGAACAAGATCACAGCAGACCAGCTCGCCACCTCCCTGAGTCAGCACCACCCTGCCAGCTCAGCGAACCCCAGCCAGGCCGCCGACAACCTCACGAAGTGGATCAGCAACTGCGCGGACGAACTCGCCCCTCTGAGGACCCCGCCTAGCAGACCCGGCAGCAAGAAGGCCCCATGGTTCACCGACGAACTCAAGAGCTCCAAGAAGAACTGCCGAGCCCTCGAGAAAGTCTGGAGAAGGGAACCGACACCGGACAACAGGACCTCCTACAAACTGGCCACCCGGAAACACCACCAGCTGATCCGCGCCGCCAAGAAAACAGCATTTAAGGACCGGTTGGACAACAACGCACACAACTACAAGGAACTCTTTAACATCGTGAAAGAACTTTCCAACCCCAGCGCAGGAAACAACGACATCACCCCATCGCAAGACCTCTGCAACTCCCTCGCTTCATACTTCCACAACAAGATCACGGACATACACAGCAGCTTCAACAACCAACCAACGCACACCGCGACCGAACAACCACCCCCCACCACCATCCTTCACGCCTGGACCCCGATCAGCACCGAAGACACCATCCGCACAATGAACTCCATCCACTCCGGATCACCGACCGACCCTTGCCCTCACCACGTCTTCAACAAGGCCGACGCTGTCATCGCACCCCACCTGCGAGACATCATCAACACATCCTTCGACACCACCATCTTCCCGGAGAGCTGGAAGCACGCCGAACTCAGCGCTCTACTCAAGAAACCAACAGCGGACCCCACCGACCTCAAGAATTACCGCCCCATCTCGCTTCTCCCGTTTCCAGCCAAAGTCATCGAGAAGACCGTCAACAAGCAGATGGCCGCCTTCCTCGAGACGAACGGATCCCTCGACCCCTCACAGTCCGGCTTCCGAGCCAACCACAGCACCGAGACCGCCCTCATCGCCGCCACCGATGACATCCGAGCCCTGATGGACAATGGAGAAACAGCGGCCCTCATCCTCCTGGACCTCTCCGCGGCATTCGACACTGTCTGCCACCGCACCCTAGTACAGCGCCTCAGCAACGTCGGAATCCAGGACAAGGCGCTGGAATGGATCATCTCCTTCCTCGACGGAAGAACACAGAGAGTCCGCCTACCACCGCACAAGTCAGAGGCCTCCGAAGTCATCTGCGGCGTCCCCCAAGGATCATCACTGAGTCCCACCCTCTTCAACGTCTACATGAGCCCCCTCGCGGCCATCGTACGCAAACACAACCTCAGCATAATCTCCTACGCCGACGACACCCAGCTGATCCTCTCCCTGACCAACAACCCCGCCGCCGCCAGAGCCAACCTGCACGACGGGATGAAAGAGGTAGCCGAGTGGATGACGATCAGCCGCCTGAAACTGAACTCGGACAAGACGGAGATCCTCATCCTGGGCTCCTCACCCTCCGCCTGGGACGACTCCTGGTGGCCTCCCGCCCTGGGCACCGCACCCAAACCGACAGACCACGCACGCAACCTGGGCTTCGTCCTGGACTCCTCCCTCTCCATGACCAGGCAAGTTAACAAAGTCTCCTCGACATGCTTCAACATCCTACGCATGCTACGGAAGATCTTCTGGTGGATCCCCACCGAGACCAGGAAGACCGTCACCCAGGCCCTCGTCACCAGCCGTCTGGACTACGGCAACGCCCTCTACGCCGGTACCACCGCCAAGCTCCAGAAGAGACTCCAACGGATCCAGAACGCCTCAGCCAGACTCATCCTCGACATCCCACGAACCAGCCACATCTCCGGACCTCTGAGAGACCTTCACTGGCTCCCCGTCAACAAAAGAATCACCTTCCGCCTCCTCACCCACGCACACAAAGCTCTACACGACCGTGGCCCGAGTTACCTCAACAGCCGAGTCAACTTCTACGCCCCCAAACGCCACCTCCGCTCAGCCAACCACGCCCTCGCCGCCGTCCCCCGCATCCGAAGAGCTACTACAGGAGGAAGGTCCTTCTCCTACCTGGCCGCCAAGACCTGGAACTCCCTCCCCCCCGACCTGCGCCTGACCCAAGACCACCTCTCCTTCAGGAAGAAGCTGAAGACCTGGCTGTTCGAGCAGTAGCGGCACCCCCCCCCCCCCCCCCCCCCCCCAGCGCCTTGAGACCCTACGGGTATGTAGCGCGCTCTACAAGTGTCATTGATTGATTGATTGATTGATTGAACGCCAATAGCTTTAACTCTAAAAACAATGCGAGACCTATTGCAATGCAATAGGTCTCGCATTTGCAAGAGTTTAAGCTATTGGCATTGTAAATGACAATGCCTTTTATTTATCTGCTTTCAAAACCAACACATAGATAAAAGGTTTGTCATTTACAATGCCAATAGCTCAAACCTTTGCAAATGCGAGACCTATTGCATTGCAAATGCTTGTTGAGCTTGGCCCGTCACTTTAATCTTTTCATTTCCCCGAGCAGTTTCCCACACCACCTCACCCCTCCCACAACCGTGCATGGGCACCCCCACCACCTCTCTGCGGTCGCTGCTTCTTGAGACTTATGCCAGTGCTGTTTCAGATGAGGCGCCCTCTGTGCGGTCCCGTCTGTCACATTACAACGCCAACAGCTTTAACTCTAAAAGCATGCAACACCTTTTAAATTGCAAATACTTTTCTTTGTATTTATTTGGTTTTGAGTAAATATACTAAATGCACAACACTTGTTTGCAAAGTGATTTCGCCAACTTTCTTTTCCTCCCTTGCCCTATCATTGGAACTCAGAGCCTCTCAACCGACCATACAAAGGGATTCTGGTTCCCGCATCGGTCAGCTCCGCCCTCTCCTCTGCCTATTTACAAACATTAGTAAATACTGCTACTGCGCCCTTCAAGGTTACATAACACTGCTCCCAGCCGGCCCACCAAACACATCGCCAAACTCGACGACTCGCCTCCAAGCGACGCCCACCTCCAAACACAGACCGCTGCTGTTGTTCCTGCTATGAACACATCCATTACACTCTACTTTTGTCCTGACAAAGCACGCCATAACGCTTTCCGCCTGCCCATAAAACCACCCTTCTGATGTCACTGCGATGCAGTGACCACAGCCCACCGCTCCCCTGTGCACCATCAACAGACCTACTGGCCCCCAACTAACCACTGCCTACTATAGACACCCTCTTCAACACTTAACCCTCTGCCATCTGCACACCGAAGCGCCAAGCCCTTTTACTACGCCATTAGCTCTAACTCAAGCAAATGTGAGACCAATTGCATTGCAAATGTCAGTTGCTGTGTTTTTATCACTTAAGTTAGTTGGATGCAAGATTGGAACCCGGCAGACCTGACTGTCTGGCTGCCAGGCGCTGGCATTTCCGGACACCAGTGCAGGCACTGGTGAAGAGTCCGCCATAGCTTCGGGTCCTCGTTCCTATGCAGAGAGTGTGTGGAGGATTTGTTGTGTATCGTTTTGAAAGTGTTGAGTTTAGAGATTGTTGTGCGATAGCTGTGCTGTGCCCAGTTTTGGAAGAGAGGATGCATTGGTTGCCTCATGTCCTGGTTGGGGAGGGCAGGGTTTTGCCATGTGCCACGACCAGGAAGTAGTGTGCGGTCCCCTCTGTCCTGTCAAGGGACTATCATGAGGAGGCAGTGTGTTGAGGGGTCTGCACCCCCTGAATATGTGCATCCTCGAGCCAGTTGTGGGGTCCAGGGACTCCCTAGCAGTGCCTCATGCCAAATGTCCCCCTGAATGAGCAGCTCTGGTGGCGCAAACAGCACATTCTTCTGACCCTTCCATGTGCTTCAGGTCCGCTCCTCTCACACGACAGGGCAGGGGGAAAGAGAGGAGTGAAGTGCAAATATCCTTCTGTTTCAGGCCATTAACAATGACTTTAGGTGGCGGCCGAGTATCGCGCGGGAGGATGTCCTGTCAGCGACACAAATGTCTTGATCTGATTGTACTTAGACATTGAGTTATCAAACGGGTGACCACAGAGAAGGTTTTGATGACATCTCGGCTCTGCACCTGGCTGACGGGTGTCACTGGGAGGGCGGAAGACATTCTGAAAAGGAAACAATTCAAGCCCATCAAAATAACGTTTCATGTTTTGTAAAGGAGCCTTGGTAACAGCCGTTTGTAAATAGACTGGTGAGTTGGTCATATCACAAAAACCGTGTCATCTGCATGTGATGTACTAATTCCAATGAGATAGCTCAGGAGGTTGAGTACCTGCTGCAGTTGTGTGCGTGCGACCTGCAGTCCGCAGGTTTCAGGCCTAATTTCAGAGCTTGGTTCGTAATTGCATCTGTCGCAAGTGTTTGCGTAAGTGTACGTATGCTTGTGGTTACTTAAGATTAAATGTTACATACATATTTTATATAGCAGTAACACAACTTCAAGGACTAGAGGGTCTGTACAATGTACAGCCTCTGCGGTCACACCACCATCGTGCAAAAATCTCACCTCCACACTTCTGCACCAGCACACAGTGAGTGGTCTCCCTGACATTTTCTGTATGCACTAGGCGCAGGTCAGCGCCACTCCGAATAAACTTTACTAATATCCAAACCACTCACTCACATTACCAACTCCAGCTCAACGCAAGCAGGGCAACCCCAAACCCCACTATGTACTACTTGCACACCTTACTCCACGCTGCATTAACTGGCGGCCACTCCACCTGCAGATTAACCCTTTAGTTGTGGTGAGAAGGAGCGCCAGGTAGGCCTGGATTTCTGGGTTCTGAGTTGAAGGAAATGATTGGACTGGAAGGCCCAGGCCCAACAACAGCCCCTCAATTCACATTTGGCAATACTGATCTGACAATCGATCCCTTCTTGCAACAAGGAGGGACTAAGAAGCCTCACATTGAATCGGAAGCCAGCGTTTGCCATGGACAATGCCACCAGCCAAAGGAAAATAGGGGCGGGGCTTCTACGGCACTTCCACATCTAACCCTACTACAATATGCCTTGCAGAGCGAGCAGCGTATGCGCTGCAATGCTAGGCTCGACCTAAAAAGGGGTGGCTGGAATGAACGAACGAATGAGTGGAAGGATCAGACCACATCCATACATTCCATATGCATACCTAAAAATACAAGGATAGAAGTCATGCACATTTATTCCATGCTGCCTCACCACCTCCCTTCCCTGTACCAAAACTAACAAAAGAGCTGGTCAACAGGTGCCCAATGGTACTGAGACGCCTTCCTTGGTGCAACGGCTGCCAAAACTGGTAACCACTCTGCACTGGACACTTGGGAGGCATTGTAGAACAGAAATTTGATGATATACCCCAGAATCAAATAAATCCATTGATGTAGAATTAACGCTGTTGATTTGTGTGATCTCACATGGGAGATAAACCTTTGGGATTTACTTGGCTTCATCATGTGGTAAGCCTGATAAGTGGATCAGAAGTATTTACGGTAACAGATTTGGAAACGTATTAGATGTTGTAAGGGTGATCACTACATAAAGTGGGGTGAACTTGTCACGAATACCGCATCGTGGAACCTACCACTGGCCCTAATTGTCCATGTACTTGGCACTTGTCTGTGGAGAGTCGAAATAGGGTTGGTTAGCCAGTCACCTTCCACATTTTCCAAGGTAGGAGGCTGACAGGCTGCCGGTATGTCTGATGTGTCTCCTTGTGTAATGTGACTGTGCCGCACCCGCCTTTTGTAGTTATTATAACAATGCTCTCGCATGGACGTCGATTCACCAAAATACCAGGGGTAGCGGAAGTGACATTGCATGCCCTTGGACCTTAGTGACATCACAGTAAGTGACATTGTTTGACTTTTGCCCCGGGTGATGTCACAGGAAGTGACGTTCCACAATCATTGATACCGTTGTGAATAAATAAAGTGGCATCACTGAAATGTGGAAAAAACACCTTACAATAAGTGATAATGAAAAGCAACAAACATATACCACTGTAGACAACATTTTTACTAGATTTCTGTGATGATATCTCAGGAGTCCTACCACAAAACGTCATCAGCATAGACGAGGGTGACTGCCATAGTAGATCAGTTGCAGGCGCCTTCCTCTTAAACATGCCTGCACATGTTTAAGACACAGATTTACATACCATAGTCCAGTCATTGCATGGCAACCATAATACCCTTAGGCACCACCATAACATGCTGAGACATGGCCTCAACAACCACAATTCAGCCTCAAAAGCCAACGCAGAATCTCCAGATGCAGGCAAACCAGTAGATGCCCAGGAATTGCACAATCTGCCTGTGCTGACACAGACTGGCATAGCCATTAATCAAAGACTGGTCCTGGGTGGTACCTCTGAGCAAGCTCTCCTTACAGGAGCCAGTATACACACAGAAAGCATCTACTCAACCCCAAGCCCAAATATACCTACAAAAAACCTCAGTCACTCTCATCACACACAACTTCCAGTCCGTTGTGTACTCTCCAGTCATAAATGAAATCTGTGTGTCTATTCTGGGAAGAGCATGTTAGTTTCAGCCCTTGTTTGGGTGGCATATACCTACCTTTGAATGCTAAAAATGTGCTTTTTACACCAGAACAACCCAACAAAATATATATAACCGCTGACTCTGTAGCTTAGTTGCATTTAGATTAATTTCATTTAAATTAAATGTATGTGACTATTCAAAATCTGGCATGCAGCCGGCTTCATGGACCTGTGACACCCATAACATACATGACTTATGTTAATTTTATGTATGTGTGTGTGTAAATTTATATATATATATAACACCTTAAACTGAATTGCCTCTTGCAACTTCATTAATATGTCTTACCCAATAGAACACATTTTAAAATTTTAAACATGTGTGCACCTAACCACTTCTTGCTTGTATGCACCACCATGTGTAATTGTAGACACCTTCAGCTGGTGAGCGACTAGTGCGTTGGCACCTTTCTTCACTAAGTCACATGTCACGTGTGTGCATGTTTGCCTACGTCTCCTGGGTGTGTGAGATTACAGGATTCACTTGCCTATGGGCACGCAGCCACATCTTTCCTCTTTGCACCTAAACACAACTCCCCTTAGACATCTTGCCCCTTTTATCTGTACGCAAACAGTCATTTCACCTGCATTCATATATAACCTATCATCTGTGTGCACCCAGGAACCCTTCACTTTTATGTGCCTATATCGCTTTCACTTGTGCGCACCATATCTCCAGCACCTATTTGCACAGAGCTACGCCGCGGGACAGCTTCAGATATCGGGGTTCACCAAGTGTGCATGTAAATCCACTCACCTGTGTAGCTGTAGTTCCCTTTCATCTCTTTACACGTAACCTTCCCTCATATATGAGGCTTTAGCCCTTCTAACTGTTGTGTATATAGCCCTATAATGATATGCACCAATCTCTCTAACCCATTTGCACGTACCACTTCAAGTGTGTTCATAAAACCCTCATTTGTTTGTGTTTCAAGGACCAAGTCAGGTGCACCTGCAGGAACATAGCCCCCACTCAAATTAACACACCTTGTATCCATTGACAGGTGGGTACAAAATCTCCTCTAACCTGTGCCCAGCAATTCCTTCCTTACATGTGTACCCTAGGTGCCCATTTTACACCCAATACGTACAGATATTGGCAAATATGGGTTCATAATAGTCATCCATTTATACTTAACACAAACAGCCTGGCAAACATTCCTAAAACACATACATACACAAATGTCTTCGTAACATAGGTCCAACCAGGCACACATTCCTAAAACACACAGCAAGCACATATTAAAAAAACTCGGTTACAATTTCACTGTTCAACACATATTCCATACAGATTGCTACCTTTAAAATCTCAGAAAGGTGGTTCTAAGCATTTGCCACCTTATTCAAACTACATACAGTGTTCTCACATATTGAGATAAAGTTACCTACCACTCACCTCATTCATCTTAGCTCCCTCTGAATATTCCGCTAGGTGAAGTATGGAGTGCTATTTGTTCTAATAAATTACCTACTATTGCCATTTTTAGGTTGAGCCTAGGCAGCGCATGCGCAGTCTCTTCAAGTTATGCTGTATTCACTCTGTGGACATACAGCACGCTTATTACCTTTTTATTCGTCCTTTCGATTGTCGTTCAAAAATGTTTGCTTGCTCGTTGCTAATCCTTCCTCTGTCCCTCCTTTTTGTGTGTGGTTTCCTCCCACAGAGCACCGCCCAATTACTGTTAACATTACGCTTGTGTGTTTATGTGTTCACTTGGGGGACTATTTATTTCTTTTATTCCTGCTTGTGTCACTATTTGTCCGACTTCAGTGGTTCAGCTTTGGCGTCCATCACTCAATCTCCCCGTCCTATTCAAATACCGAGGTGAAATGTCAGATGCTGTTTTCGAGGGCGCCTCTGACTTCAAAGTGTGAGGATTTCTCCCATTACCCTCCTGCATCGCTGCTTGTTGCTTTAGCGAGCCTCGGTCAACTAACCTTCAGCAGCTCAACCTTGCAGCATAGTTAAGGGCAATGCTTGGGCAACTCCCATTGCGTTTTATCTGATGCTTATGTATATAATGTGAACCCGAGTGACTCGAAGGTGTTAGAGCAATTTACATAAGCACTAGTTACATTACACAATGCCAGATTTTTGGGGGCATTTTTATACAGCACAATCTCGACAGACACAGAGGTATTGAAGTGCTTTACAAAAGCACCAGTTACATTACACAAGGTCAGGTTAGTTTTTTTGGGTTTAGGTATGCAGGGTTTAAGTGATGCCAACGCCATCCCTGTTTATTCATTATTTCCACTCTGCCTAAACATAGGAGCAGCATTTGTCCCTCTCACCTCCTCCCAAGTCACTGCATATCCGTCTCACTGTCTCTTCCGGTCAACCTCCTACTCTCAGAGCCCTAATTTCAAAGCACTTTCACGGCAGTTCCCCAGGGACTGTGAGGTATTTTTTTTTATTTTGTAATGTGATCTCGAGTGACTACAAGGTGTTGGAGTGCTTTACATGAACACTAGTTACAATACACAATGTCAGATTAATTTTTGGGGGCATTTGTATAGAGAAGTAACACAACTGACCCAAAGGTATTGAAGCCCTTTACAAAGGTGCCAGTTACTTTAAACAACGTCAGGTTAATTTGTTTGTTGGTAGGTGCGCGGAGATTAAGTGATGCCAACGCTGTACCTGTTTATTCATTATTTACCCTGCACCTGACAAATGGGAGCATTTTGTTGTTGTTGCTATGTACAGTGCTACTATACCCAGTGGGATGGGAAAGAGGGATGGGCCGGGGGCTTACTTATAAACAGATGGTTCAAGCAGTGTTTTGAATGGAAAACGCTGGAGAAGGGTGCCTGGCAAATAGCGGTCTACGGGAGGAGGGATGTGACGTCTCTGCAATTGGAAAGTACTTCACTGTTTTATTTCATCAGCTGTTCAATACTCCAGTGTTGCAGTTGCACACAGAATGTTATAGTGCTGTTGACTTGCATCGAGGCTCTTCTTTCTGTCTGTCCATAAATGTTTCCTGAGGCAAGCATGTATTCCTGAATCTGACTGCATGACCCAGTGTGTAGTAATTGTATAGCTCTTTAATCCCTGACGGCACAGCACCAAGGATAATGTACAGCATGTCTAAACACTCATAAGGTCCGAAAAGCGAGACCTATTGGCAATGCCAATGCTTGTTTTCTTAAGTCACTGATTATTGATACATCTTCCATCTCCTTCAAAATCCGATGATTACCAGTTTCTGTAGTAGGGGATCTCTGTGTATAGTCATAATCTAGTGAATAGTCCCGCCCATGTGCGTGGACCCCGGAGCAATAAAAATAATCTCTTAAATTGTCAAGCCATGCAGACCTGCATCTACACTTAAAAGAGAATTCAAAGACAGATAATGCAGCCTATATCCACAGGCTACACTGTCCAGTACTTCAACTAGAAAATTCCACCAACATCCACAAACAGCACTGCCTGCCCAGCTTTTTCCACAGAGAAAAACCTGCCTCTACCAGCAAAAGCCTCTGGAATGATAGAGAGGGAGGAATGGACAGACAAGCCCCATAGGCTGCCATTATGTGGCTCAGAACAGGATACTGTGCCTTTAAGAAAACTTTCCAGAACTTTTCCAGTATCCCAGAATGCACAGCAGGTCCCTTTTACTTTCAGTTCTTTTTTCCGGCTCCTGCTAGCAGGACCCTGGAGCATTGAGCTCTCCCTTTTCAAGGGTTTATTTGGATTTGTTCACTTTTCAAGTGCTTATTAAGTACCTTGTTGCCTTCCTTCTTGTGTGTGCTCTGTGTTGTCAACATGCCTGGCTTGTTTGACAAGTGCCCAGAGTGCGAGAGAAAGAAGGACAAGTCGGACACACACAGGGTGTGCATCGTCTGCCTTCCCCAGTCCCATGTTCCAGAGGAGTGTGACATTTGCCAATCTTTCTCAGCCAGGACCCTGAGAGAAAGGATGAAGATCAGGCTCCAAGGCCTGGAGGACAGAAGGCTGAGGGCACAAGGTGGGTCAGGACGGGCTGATTCGGCCCATGCTGAGGCCCCTGGGGGGCTCCCCAGGGGCAGGAAGCCCAGCAAACGTGCCCATTCTCCGTCCATTGCGTCGACTACGGCGTCGAGGGGGATGGCTGCAGTCTGTTCACCGTCTCCCCAGGGCTCTGGGGAGAAACGGCGTCGACGCTCGACGTCAAGGGAGCCGTCGATGACATCATCTTCGTTGACGCCGTCGACTTCTCCATCGAGTCATCGGCGTCGAGAACAGTCCTGGCGTGGGCGCTCGCCGTCGAGGCGAGGTCCCGTTCGCGAAGAGGAGAAGGTCACCGTCGAGGGGATCCCCGACGTCGAGGACCTGTCACAGGCGTTCGCCGTCGAGGAGGCGCTCAACGTTGAGGAGCCGTTCGCCGTCGAGGAGGCGTTCATCGACACCGAGGCAGCGCAGGAGGAGTCCTGACGCCCAGAGTCGCTCGGGGTCACAAAGGGAGAGAAGGGAGTCCCCGGGCTCGGTGTACTCAGTGGTGTATACACCTCCTAAGCCTAGGTCGCCACCCTTTCCTCCTTTGCCAAGGGAGCCCTCACCACGGATCCCTACGCCACCGCTTCCACCTCCTCCTCCTCCTCCTCCTCCTCCTCCTCCTCCTCCTCATACCATTCCGCCTCACACACCGTCGGGCCCACCTGTGGCCCCGCCACGGTCGGTGTCGTTGCCTAGGTATCCGACGCCGCCGAAGAGAACTCTGAGGCCGTGGCACCAGGTTGAGCCACCGTCGCCTGCGCCTGCGAGGCCGGCTGAGCGGCCGAAGCCAAACAGATCGCGCTCCCACTCCGGACGGAGAGGAAGATCATGGAGCCGTGGACGGTCATCATCGACATCTGGGCGACTCCGCAGGAGGCGCAGAGCCAGTTCCCGCACCCAATCGTCTGCCAGGGACTACTCGCCGACGCTGTCGGACTTGCCAGGGATGGGAGTATCGCCTGTCGACGATATAGTCTCCTTCCAGGAGGTGCTACTGAGGTGTGCGGCCAAGCTAGGGATCACGGTGACGGTGCCAACGCCTACGACGTCCGTGATCTTCGAGACGCTGCACAAGAAGCACCTGCCTCGCCCCCTGCTGCCCCTAGTGCCGGGATTGGTGGAGCCCGCTACGGAGTTGTTCCTCACTCCGGCGGTGACGAAACCAGCCCCCTCAAGGCTCCTGAAGAAGTATCGGGCGCCGGAATCGGACCCGACCTTTCTGAGGATGGACCCGAAACCCGACTCGCTCATTGTGACGGCGGCAAGGAAGCAGCGTGCTACCACTCCTTCCTCGACAGTGCCGCCTGATAAGGATAGCCGTTGGCTACACTCGGCGGGCAGAAAGGTCTGTGGGACGGCTTCTACCACCATGAAGGCGGCAAGTGCCGGGGCTCTGTTGGGGCGCTACGACCGTGCCCTATGGGAGTCTCTCCAGCAGTACGCGGAGCTGCTGCCGCGTGACAAGAAGGAGGACTTTCTAGAGACTTTGCGTGAGGGGATGCTGGTGTCAAATCAGATTATTAGCGCGGCGGCGGATGTGTCTCTGTTAGCGGCACATGGATATTGTCATGGCATCAACCAACGGCGTCACACTTGGCTTCGCCTTACCTCACTCAAACCGGAGGCTCAACAAAGAGTGGCCAACCTGCCTTTCTCGGGGGAAACCCTGTTCGGCAAGCATGCGGACGACGAAATGGCCCGCATGAAGACGGAGGCAGAGACCCTGACGGCTGTCGGGTTAGAGAGGCCTGAGAAGAAAAAGCTGCAGGCAGAGGGTGTGGGCAGGCCTCGGGACAGCAGCAACAACAGCAGCAGCAGTTCCGGAAACCCTTCCAGAAGCGCCAGAAGGGTAGAGGAGGCCAGCAGTCCGCTACAGCGACCAAGGGCCCGGCTGGGTCTCAGCCCTGAGCGATTACTTCCCCTGCAACCGTTACCCACTCCAGTGGGGGGAACGTTCAATCTTTTCTGGCAGAGTGGAGAAAAATTACTCAGGACAAGTGGGTGCTGAATATTGTTTGCAATGGATACAGTCTTCGGTTCATCAGCCCGCCTCCAGCGATTCCGCCGGTAAGCTCACAGTATCAACTGCGAGAGCTCCAGGCGGAGGCAGACATCCTGTTGAGGAAAAAGGCGGTGGAAGACGTACCTCTGTCTCAAAGGGGAAGAGGTCTGTACTCTCGGTTCTTCCTGGTTCGCAAGAAGGACAAGAACGAGTTCAGGCCCATTCTGGATTTGCGGCAAGCAAACAAATGGATTCGCAGAGAGAAATTACGCATGCTATCGTTGCATCAGATTTACCCTCAGCTGCAACGGGAAGACTGGCTCTGTGCCATAGACCTACAGGATGCGTACTTCCATGTGTCCATTGCACAGAAGCACAGGAAGTTCCTGCGATTCCAAGTCGGCGCCAATCATTATCAATACACA
This sequence comes from Triturus cristatus, assembly GCF_964204655.1. NCBI lineage: Eukaryota > Metazoa > Chordata > Amphibia > Caudata > Salamandridae > Triturus > Triturus cristatus. The sequence continues at coordinate 49,982,742 of NC_140589.1, forward strand.
GTACTGCCATTTGGGCTAAAGTCTGCGCCCAGGACCTTCTCGAAGTGCATGGCAGTGGTAGCTGCACACCTGCGGAGGAACAAGGTGTTTGTCTATCCGTACCTGGACGATTGGTTGATCAAGGCCTTCTCCTTCTCGGAAGCACAAGCGCACTTCCAGAAGACGTGCGTTCTCTTGAACAAGCTGGGGTTGCACGTCAACATGTCCAAGTCTGTCCCGACTCCGGTCCAGTGCATACAGTACTTGGGGGCCTCCATCAATACGCTGTCGGCAAGCGTGTCTCCTTCGGAGGAGAGACGGTTATCACTCCTTCGGAAGGCTCAGGCTCTTATGACCGCTCCATCGACGACAGTGAGGAAGGTGTCTTCGCTGCTGGGATCGATGGCCTCATGTATCTTCCTCACGCCTCACGCACGGCTGCACATGAGACCACTGCAGGAGTGCTTGGAGGATCAGTGGGATCAGAGGACAGGTTCTTGGGATGACAAGATACGGCTGTCTCTGCATGCTCTTCAGTCGCTGAAGTGGTGGTGTTCGGCGTAAAATCTCCTCAGGGGGGTTCCCTTCCACAAGGACATTCCCAAGAAGAGTATCATGACGGATGCGTCTCTCCAAGGCTGGGGAGCGCATTCCGGAGACTTACAGATACAAGGAAAGTGGTCCCCGTTGGAGTCGACGTACCACATCAATTTCCTGGAACTCAGAGCCGTTTACTTGGCATTGAAGGCCTTCCATCCGTCCTTCCAGACCAACTCGCTGCTTGTACAGACGGACAATACAACCACGATGTATTACCTCAACAAGCAGGGGGGGTCGAGATCACGCACTCTGTCGCAGGAGGCGCAGTCGATCTGGCACTGGCTTCTGGCCCGAGGACTGACGATTACGGCCACGCATCTGCCAGGTGTGCAGAATGTTCAGGCGGACGCACTGAGCAGACTGATTCAGGAAAACCACGAATGGGTCATAAACAACGAAGTACTAGGGGACGTCTTCGCAAGGTGGGGGACTCCAGACGTAGATCTGTTCGCCACCGCCGAAAACAGCAAATTGCCGAGACTTCGCATCCAGGTACTACCAGCGGGGGACGCTGGGGAATGCGCTATGGATCGACTGGTAGAACAGCTTTCTGTACGCTTTTCCACCCATTCCCCTGATTCCGGCGGTGCTCATCAAGCTGTCCAAGTCCGGGGCGCGGATGATCCTGATTGCCCCGGAATGGCCCAGACAGTGGTGGTTCACGGACCTGCTTCACCGGTCTCTCCTTCCTCACATACGGCTGCCGTGCAGGCCGGACCTTCTCACGAAGTTCGGGGGAGAGTTGGTGCACCCCAACCTCTCGTCTTTGAGTTTGGCGGCATGGCTCCTGAGATAGTGCAATATGGCCATTTGAATCTACCAGCAGATTGTATGGATATACTGAAGGAGGCTAAGCGACCTTCCACTAGGACGTCCTATGCATACAAGTGGAAGAGATTCTGCATCTGGTGCAAGTCCAAGCACTTTGACCCGACGACATGTAAGGAAGATGTCATCCTTCCGTACCTTTTGCATTTGGCGCAGTCTGGCCTTAATTTCCATTCCATTAAGGTTCATCTCGCTGCTTTGACTGCTTACAGGAAATGCCCTTCACAGACTTTCTTCTTTCAGATCCCTGTGATCAAGGATTTTTTGGAAGGCTTGAAGAAAGTGTTCCCTCCTGTCAGACTTCCCTCGCCTTCATGGGAATTGAATGTGGTGCTGTCCAGATTGATGAAGGAGCCTTTTGAACCTATTCACAAGGCTTCGTTGCAGCACCTGTCTTGGAAGGCGGCGTTCCTAGTGGCCATTACATCGGCCAGCAGGGTGAGTGAACTTCAGGCGTTGTGTTGCCAAGAACCTTATACGGTATTTCATGCTGCTAAGGTTGTTATGCGTACTCACCCTAAATTTCTTCCTAAGGTTATATCTGATTTTCATGTCAACCAGAACATAACTTTACCTACGTTTTTTCAGAATCCCTCTTCTCCAGCGGAAAGGTCTCTACATTCCCTGGACGTTAGGAGGGTGTTGAAGTTTTATCTTGATAAGACCAAAGATATTCGTAGGTCAGACCAATTGTTTATCAATTATGGATCAGTCAGGACCGGTCTTGCTACCTCCAAACAGTCCATCTCTCAGTGGATTGTGTCCTGTATACAATTGTGTTACCAAAAGGCTAATAAGACCTTAGGGGGTAAACCTAAGGCTCATTCCACCAGGGGCAAAGCTGCCACGACTGCTTTGCTGCGTAATGTTCAGATTGCAGAAATCTGCAAGGCGGCCACTTGGAGGTCGGTCCATACCTTTGCTGAGCATTACTGTCTGGACACGGATGCCAGGGCAGATGCTCAGGTTGGGCAGGCTTCGCTGCGAAATTTGTTCGCACAGTAGTGGTATTATTTTGTAGTTTTCTCCACCGCCGTTTTGGTGTGGGGATGGGCTTGCCATTCTATTCACTAGATTATGACTATACACAGAGATCCCCTACTACAGAAGGAGTAGTTTCTTTTCTGTAACTCCAGCTCTGTAGTAGGGGTATCTCTGTTATAGTCATAAGCGCCCGCCCTCCTCCCCGGTGGAGAGATAAATGTTAATGTAAGGAATGCTACAGGTCTGGCGTGTTACGCCTTCAAAAAGAACTGAAAGTAAAAGGGACCTGCTGTGCATTCTGGGATACTGGAAAAGTTCTGGAAAGTTTTCTTAAAGGCACAGTATCCTGTTCTGAGCCACATAATGGCAGCCTATGGGGCTTGTCTGTCCATTCCTCCCTCTCTATCATTCCAGAGGCTTTTGCTGGTAGAGGCAGGTTTTTCTCTGTGGAAAAAGCTGGGCAGGCAGTGCTGTTTGTGGATGTTGGTGGAATTTTCTAGTTGAAGTACTGGACAGGGTAGCCTGTGGATATAGGCTGCATTATCTGTCTTTGAATTCTCTTTTAAGTGTAGATGCAGGTCTGCATGGCTTGACAATTTAAGAGATTATTTTTATTGCTCCGGGGTCCACGCACATGGGCGGGACTATTCACTAGATTATGACTATACACAGAGATACCCCTACTACAGAACTGGAGTTACAGAAAAGAAACTACTCCTTAGCCTCCATAAAGTGTTTTTCTATTGATGATTTTTTATTTCCATTCCTACTTTTACTCCTATGTTTAGACTACCTCCGTTTTGTGTTACCATGGTAACTTTGAAACATTTAGTGTACAGAGATGTCTTTGGATGGCAGCACTTGATAAGAAATGCAGACTTTGACATGTTTAGATAGATGGGTGTTAACCACATGATCATGGCGAGATGAACCGAGAACAAAGCAATTATGGGATGACATTTGGTGAATTCTGTGAGTGTGGGCTTAAAAACAAAGGCCCATATTTATGAAGCCTTTGCCTTCTCCTGGAGCCATGCAAGGTGATGTAGGGACAACGCAAAGACTTCAGTAATATTTACAAAGCCACGGAATGGAATGCCTGATTTGTGTGACCTTGCGAGGCTTTGTAAAGAAATGCAATGCAACGTAGCTGTTTACACTACATTACATTACATTTCAACTTGGCAGGAGTTCCATGGGTGGAGCACGGTCCCCTGCATCCATCGATGGATTTTAATGCATTCCCAGATTTAAAAAGACTTGTAAACCTGGGTATGAATCAAATTTCTACTCTTTCTCAAATTAGGTGTAACAAAGAGAAATATCTTTATTTTTCCTTGCTATTCCCTCCTTCCACCTGTGATTCATTCTGCAAAACACATAGAAGAAAAATGCCTCTACAGATTGCTTTTGTGTAGGAGGGCGTGCATTCCTGCACAAAAAGAATCCTGCCTGTAACGCAGGCACCCTTGCACCAGGGTGCAAGAGTACCTGTGTTGGCACTCGGCTGCACACAGTGCACCAGCGCAAGAAGATAACAAAAATGCTCCATATCTTTGTAACTATGGAGCATTTCTGCCCTCTCCCTTTCATGCAACGCAGTGCAGCAACTTTGCTTGCTGCCCTGCGTTGCGTGAAAGACTAGTAAAGGTGCACCTTAGCAACTACAAGAGTAAGAAAAGAATGGCAATTGGTCATTCATAAAAAAAAGAATAAATTGCAGCTTGAATTAGAAGACAGCTGCTGGTTAAACAGAGAGGCACTAGCTTAAAAGGTTTAGGGATATATTAACTAAGAATATGCGTCATGTTTGCATCACAAAAGTGGTGCAAAGTCACGCAAAATCCCATTTTCCAGTTTATTTTCCAGCACAAAACTTGTTTTGAGCTGAAAAGCTGGAATTCATTGTTTTGAGTACCTCTGCTTTGTATTGCTTAGCACCAAGGGGGTGTTCCCATTGGTGGTGCAAGGGCATTTCCATGCAACCTCAGGAGCAAAATCCAATCCACTAAAAAAGTAGACAGGGGTTTGCATCAAAAAACATCACCCTTTTGACATAGGCACTATCAAGAAAAAATACTTTTACTTCTCTGTTTTTTTCCGTCTTTGCATGTGTGGTGCACTGTTCAGCACTCATACGAAGTAGGAAAAGTATTAAAGATCCTGTAAGCATAATATTTTGTACTGGAATGGTATCCCTCCACTACAAAACGTATACTAGACGCGCACAGGCACCTCTGCACTATGGTGCACCAGCGCTAGGGACCGAGAAGGAGAGTGCCATATCTCTGTAGATATGATGCTGTCCTGCTCTCTCCTTCTCACACAATAAACCGAGGCATTTTGGCTGCTGCTGTACTTTCCTTGTGAGAATTTAGTAAATAGAACCTTTAGTGTTAAAAGCAGGTATAATGACTGCCAAGGGTTTTTCGATTCGCAGACACAAAGACAGATCCGTCTCAGGGCTATATGGTGAGGGCTTATAAATGTCCATGTAATGACTAGGAGGTTCACAGAACATTAATTAATAAGTCAGGAATATGACGATAAAGTGTATGGTTTATGGATAAAATATATAACATTGTGTATGCTGCTTTTATTAAGATTGAACTACAAACTGTTTTAAAAAATATAGGGCCATAGGTATCAATGTTAGGTTTTGCGATTCTCAAATAGCGAATTTCTGGGAATCGCTATTTGAGAATCGCAAAACGCTATGTATGTAGGATTTGCAATACATTTTGCGAATCCTACATATTCTTTAATTGCAAATTGCAAATTGCAATTCGCAATTAAGGAATACCCCCCCCCCATTCATTCCTATGGGCCTAGAGGCCAATAGGAATGAATGGGAAGACATTCTCAATTTGCAATTCTCAATTAGAGAATCGCAAATTGAGAGTGCAATTTCAAGTGTGCCAGAGTGTCAAAAGGACACCCTGTTGCACCCCTGAAATGAGCATGGGTGCACATGTGGCGCACATACATGCCCTAAGGGCATGTGTGTGCGCCACATGCCACTTTGAGAAATGCAAAAATGTGCATTTTTGAAAGAAATCGCAAATTACCACCAACCTGTAGTTGGTGGTAATTTGCGATTCTTTAAGCCCAAATTGCACTTTTTTGGTGCTTCTTACATTGTATTTAAAGAATCGCAAAATTTGCGATTCCTTAAATGCAATTGCAAAATAAGGAATCGCAAATTTTGCGATTCCTTATTTTGCACGCTAATTTGCCTTCATACATACCACTTTGCAAAATTGCAATCGCAAACGGCGAAGTTCTGCGAATTTCGGCATTTGCGATCGCAATTTTGCTTGATACATATGGCCCATAGTTCTACAATTTTCTGATGAAGGCAAAAAACTGAGTATGGTCAAAACATGCAGAGACACTATTCACCCTGGACAATATTTATTGGGTGTTGTGGGTCGCAGCAGCGACCCTTGGCTTGCCCATGGTGAACCCAAAAGAGGCTCTGTGACCCCTGACCTCAGATGGGACTAAAGGAGTGTCTATAACGGAAGGTAGAGGAGGCCTTTATAAACTCTGTTTACTTTCTGCAGCTCCCACTGGGGCATGATATTTTCTGTGAGGTGCAATACATGCTCTCGGCAGTGCAGGGCTCTTTGAAATAAGGCCTAAATTAAACACATTGAAAATAATTTTGTATTACTCTTGTGGCCATGATTCATTGATGTGACTACTGTGACTACATTAGAAATACACAGTGGAAGAGCTAGTGAGGTGTTTATTTCAAGACTGCAAGGATATGTCGCACAAAAAAGAAAAAAATAACCTGCCTAAACGTGTTAACAAATCCTGTAATATCGACTTTAAATTGCACGCAGTTATTTTTAATTTAACACATTTGTATTACTTTTCACAAAATGCAGTTGAAACGACAGTATGCCTTATCATATACTGTATGATGTGTACAAGGATTGTGTAATTCAACAACAGTTAACTAACAACTTAACCTGCCATGGTACAGAAGCAAAGATTAAAGCGGTGACCATCGTTCATTTAACATTTGAATGTCGTTTTAGTATTTTTTGACTTTTTAATGGTGCCTTCTGTCAAAACTAGACTATGGTCTTGAAGCTAAACTGGCAGTCCAAGATGGCGGTTACAGTGACTACAGTTCTACCTCTTCTCAGTGGGGGAAGTAATGGCCACTGTTCTTGAGAGAGAGTTGGAGTTACCCCCTCCAGGTTGCGGTGACTTTTCCTGTTAAATTTGGAAATAGAACACGCTTGTCTCTTCTAAAGGGTTACTGGAAGGACAAATTGTGTATTAGCTATTCGATCATTTCTGCTCCTGTGGCTGCCCGTGGTCCACACAGGGGACCTCTGAAAAATGAGAGGGACCCTTTGATACCCAAAGGACTAGGATTCAATCAGAAATTTTAAAGTAAGTGTCCTCTGGGAGTACTACATTCTAGCACAGTATTCCTTCATAGACAACGTTTACATTCATCCAAAATCCTTACCCATTCAATCAAGAGTATCACTGTAATCACCAATGATCTACGTGTTGGCACAGAAACCTACAATTGATGCATTGATATGCTGACTTTATTAAAATTGTAATACAAAATTAAAAACATTTCATATGAAGAGATAAACATAAAGCAATAAATCAACAATTTCACAATATATTTATTAACAATACAACACGAGAGATAATAAAGAGATTAGATTTTTGTTATTAGGTACCACAACCAATACCAGAGGTCTATACACAACCACCCCAATGTTTCAAAATTCATCAATATTTGGGGTGAATTGAGAGCGGTGGGTTTATGGTGAGCAGGCGTCGAAGCGTTTCGAAGGTATAGTATGGTTGGACCTTCTTTATCAAGACTACATACGATTGTACTCTCGGTGATTAAAATATCTACGGAGCATATTTCTTTAAAGTCAAAAGCGTTAATTGGCCTCTGTTACGTAGGTCCCGATATCTATGTGGGTGAACCAGATCTGGTTTCACCTGTGATATATGCTTTGTAAGATGAAAGCTCTTTTATACACTTAACAGTGTTTCCTCATGCCCAGTTAAAGAATACACTGAGCTGTCCTTTATCTCAGGTCAACTGATAAGGTTTTAACCTCTAACCGATTTCCCTTCGTGCACAGTGGTTGTGAATCCAAAATACCAATTTTTAAATTTGCACTTTTATTCTCTGGGTCCTTTTGTTTCTGTGGCCCTTTCAAAGACTCGTGCAGAGAACCGGCGTGTCTTAAAAGCTTCCGTCTATTTGTGTCTGGCTAAAAAACCAAGCAGGGGACCCCCAAAAGAGGGCGGCTGCCTAAGTGCAACATGATGGCACACGGCGGCAGCATAGTGTTTTTGGGACCCCCCGTTGGGTGCGGCGCGTCCCGCTCATTTCCGCCACGCCTGTGGGCGAGGAACCAGGTATAAATACCCCTCCCGGCCACCTGGCGCTCTCTTTGCAGCCAGCCTTCATGCCACTTAGACGTGATCGCGGTGGACATCATGGAGCATGTTGCGTCGTGGTAAAGGAGTGATTAGCAGCCGCTGCGCAGCACAACAAAACAGGCCACATACAGTTGGGTGTCTCGGCGCGAACTGCCGCCTCGGGGGCACGCCCCTTTTTATTTAACTAGACGCGTACGCCACCGTCGCGGCGTACGCATCACGTAGTTTACATACGCGCTCTAGGCTAACTGCAACATCCCTCTCCAACTTGAATGACGAAACTCCGACTCGAACTCCCCACTCAGTCACTTACTTGGCAGGCAAAGTCTCTGAGGTGGCTACTTGGTGGAGGATTCCCTCTCAGCCCATACCTGGTCGTCGCTCGGGTGTTGGCGTCTGGCGGGCAGTCGCGTTCCGCCCGGTCGGCTTCGGAGCTGAGCCCGCCCGGGTCTGTTGTCGACTCGGGTTGGGTCAGAGGTGATGAAAGTTCTCTTTCGGGAATCCTGGTGTCCTCCTCCTCTTCCTCCGCGGCCTCTGGCCGGTGTTCTGTGGCCGAAGGTATTCGCTTGAACCACGAGATGTTACGTGTGGATGACTCAGCCCCTCTTCGGGCCGTGATCATTGTCCCGTGGCGGCGTTCCACTGTCCAGCTCCCGGGCTCGTACCGTGGCTTGAACTTCCCCCCGGGTCTCCGGGTCTTTATGAGGACATTGTCTCCCGGCCCCAGGGCGCGCTCCCGGCTTCCCCTGGCCCGGCTTGCTTGCTGGTTCCGCCGCTCTCGCCGTTGCAGAGCCTGCTCCGCTGCAAACCGTGGGGGGGCCCACCCGGGGACTGTGGGTAGGCCATCACGGCGTGTCCCTTTCAGCATGAGGGCCCAGGGGGCTTGTCTGGTGGAGCAGTGTGGTGTGCTGCGATACTCCCCAAGGAACCGTTGGATCTCTCGTTCCGGGTCCAGATGTTCGGCGCAGGCTATTCGCAGAACTTTGTTTAGTGTCCGCATGAAGCGTTCGACCTCGCCGTTGGCTTGGGGCCACTGTGGAGTGATCCGTCTGTGGCGTATGCCGTGATGTGCGAGGAATTCGCGGAATTCATGGCCCTGGAACGGTGGCACGTTATCGCTCTTCAGTTCTGAGGGGCGCCCGAACATGTGGAATATCTTCTCTAGTGCTGGCCCTACGAACGTGAAGGCTGTGGATGGCAGCGCCTCCACTAGGGGGTATTTGGAGAAGTTGTCCACGACTACCAGCGTCACTCTCCCATCTGGGAGGGTCCCAAAGTCCATGCTGACTTTGTCCCAGGGGTGTCTCCCGGGCTCTTCAGTCACGATGGGGGCTGGAGGTTCAGGTCGGCTAGTCATCTGACATGCCGGGCAGTTCCTTACGATGTCTTCCACCAATGCGTCCATTCCCGGAAACCACACGTTTTCTCTCATTCTGGCCTTCATCCTCTCCGTGCCTTGATGACCTCTGTGGACCAGGAGGGTGGCTTGGTGGCGAAGCGCTGCTGGCATGACGATCCTAGCTCCTTTCAGGACTATTCCATCTCTGGTGGCGCTGAGCTCATTCCGTACGCGCCAGATCTGCTGCAGGTCAGCCCTCTCGTCCTCTGTCCACGTCTTGGCAGACTGTAGGAAGTTGGTCCACGACCCCTGTTGGAGGGCTTCCCGGGTTCTGGTCATTACGGTGTCGCGCTCCGCAGCTTGCAAGATCTCTTGGAGTGTCAGTACCTGAGGGCAGGTTAAGGCCGCGATGAAGTCTAGATGCGCTTCAGCCGCGTCTTCCTCGTTCTTCCCGGCTTGTGGGGGCTCTCTTGTGTCCGGGTGTCTGGACAGGAAGTCGGCCGGGTTCTTGGCGCCAGGCCGGTAGGTTATGTCCATATGGTACTGTTGGAGTCCAATGGCCCATCGTTCAATTCGTGGCAGGGGGTGTGGTGCTGTCCCTTTAAAAAGGGGTACCAGTGGCTGGTGGTCTGTCACGACCGTGAATGGATGTCCACAGACGTATAGGTGGAAGTGTCGACAGCCCCACCTTATGGCCAACGCCTCCCGCTCGATCTGGGAATACCTTTGTTCGGTTGCTGTGAGTGCTTTGCTCGCATAAGCCAATGTGGCCCACCGCCCTGGCTCTTGTTCCTGCGTGAGGACTGCCCCGAGTCCCACCGGGCTGGCATCGACTAGTAGCTCCGTCCTTCGTGTGGGGTCGAAGTAGACCAGAGTAGCTTGGTCGAGGAGCGCTGTCTTGATGGCTTGGAACGCGGTGTCTTCCTGGGGCCCCCACCGCCACGGTGCGTCCTTCTTCGTCAGTTGTCTGAGAGGCTCGGCAAGCGTCGCTAGGTTCGGAATGAATCGGCCGCAGTACGTGGCCATTCCCAGAAAGCTGCGTACCTCCGAGGCAGATGTGGGTGCTGGGGCGTCCTTGATGGCTTGGGACTTCCGGGGGTGCACCTGAATGCCGTTGTTGGTGAACTTGTACCCGAAGAATTCTATCTGCTGCTGGAATAGCTGGCACTTGTCCTTATGGAGTGTGACTCCGTAGTCCTTGAGGCGTGTCAGTGTGGCTCTGACTCTCCAATAGTGCTCATCTATGGTGGTGGAGTGGATCAGTATGTCATCACTCACATTCATAACTCCTGGCAGGCCTTGTAGTATGTCCCTGATCGTGTTCTGGAAGATCTCCGCCGCGGACGATATCCCGAAATTGAGCCGCCGGTATCTTCTCAGCCCAAGGTGTGTACTGAAGGTGGTGATGTACCTACTCTCTTTGGCTAGTGTTAGCTGGTGGTAGCCGGCGTTTAAGTCCAACTTGGAAAACCACCGTGCCCCGTTGAGGTCCGCAATGATGTCGTCCATGGTGGGTGTGATGTGTCTCTCCCTCTTGATGGCTTTGTTGGGGAGCCGCATATCAATGCACACCCGGATCTTGCCTGGTTGGCGGGGCTTTTCCGCGATTACCATTGGGGACACCCATGGGGTGGGGCCAGTGACTGTTTCTATGACCCCTTGTTCTTCCAGTTTCTGGAGTTCTTCTTCCACTTGAGGGCGTAGATGAAAGGGGATCCGTCTGTGCTTCAGTGCCGTGGGTGTGATAGAGTGTTCGATGTGGAGTCTCTCCGGCGGGCGCTTGATTTTCCCCAGGCCCGTGAACAGTTCCGGGAACTGGTCCAGCAGGTTGGCCGTTTGATTATCTTGAACTTTCCGGATGAACACTAGGAGTCCTAGGTCCTCGGCGGCGTGTCCACTTAGGAGCGTATCTACCTCTTGGTTGATGATGTGTACATCAATGGTGATCTCGGCGTCCTCTGTTCCCACCGGTACTGTCATTTTTCCCAAAAGGGGTAGTGGGACGTCGCTGCCATATGCATATATGCGGGCCTTCGATGCCTTGAGTTCTGGCTTCGGTCGGAGTCGGTTGTACTGCTGCACCCCCATGACGGTGACTGATGCTCCCGTGTCGATCACCGCGTTCACCTTTGACCCTGCGATCCGGACGTCGCACCGGGGTTGTGGCCGTCTTGTGCTTTTTAGGGCTCTGGTGCACGAGATCACGTATGTCTCCTCTCCATCATCAGACTCCGAGTCGTCTTCCTGCAGGGCTCGCGTGTGTCTGGGTTCAGCGTCAGCGCGTGAGGAGAGGGACAGTTGGGATAGCTGTCTCACCATGCCTTTTGCAGGCCTCTTGCCCCTGTGATGCTTCCGCGGGGCGCGCTTCCGGCAGACGGAGGCAAAGTGGTTCAGGGTGCCACAGCTGGTGCACGTTTTACCTTTCGCAGGGCACGTCTTGCCTTGGTGTTCTTCGTACCCGCAGTAGTCACACTGTGCTGGGGGCGACCTCCTGGGTGTTGGTCGGTGCGTCTTTTCGCGCGTCCTCACTGCGTCTGCGCGCTCTGTCTTGACGGTCACTCCTGGCCCCGTGCCTCGTGTGAGCGCTTGTTCCATCTCCTCCGCACGTGCGTCGGACAGGTCGTGGGACCGTGCCAGCACCAGAATGTCAGCCATCGGGATGTTTGGTTGGCGGAGGATGAGGCTCCGCAGCTTCTTGCTTCGGATGCCATAGATGAGCTGCGCCCTGATCTCTTCTTTTGCTCGGTCACCAACCAGGTGAGTGTCCGCGAGCACCCTCAGCCGTGCATGAAAAGCATCCACTGACTCCCCCTCTTTCTGCTTCGCCTGACGCATCTTGAAGTTCTCGAAATCCGGGTTCATCTGGGGGTCAAAGTGAGTGTTGAGGGCCGTCACGGCTGCGTCGTAGTCGTCCGCATTACCGGTGTTGGGAAGATGCTTAAACAACAGGTAGACTTCCTCCCCCGCGTAGTGAAAACGGAGCGAGCGCTTCACCGCCCAGTCCGTCTCCCGAGAACCGATGAAGTAGTTGTTGAGCCTGCCGATCAACGTCTGCCAGCGTGGGGCGGCCGTGGCGGGGTCAGCCGTCTCACTGAAGGGTGGCAGGACACCGGTCGGAGGGTGAAACGGGTGGGCAGGCGCCTGGGCTCCGTCATCTCCCATGGTGCGGCAGGGAAGGCGTGGCGCTGGGATGCAGGGCAGCTGCTAGAGGAGCAGCGTGGCGAAGGGCAGACGAGGGCCACGTGGTGGACTTCGGGGCCTCTGGGGGGCTGGCGCAGAGGATGTGGCACGATGCACCAGGAGGGGCGCAACGCTGAGGCGAGACCAGCGGGAATCTTCTTCCACCGGATGCAGGCACTAGTGGTTGGTGCACATAAGCTCACCGTGTGGAGAGGGCTGCAGTGAAGTCCAGGCCCTGGCAGCGGCAGCTGGATACACAGACACGTGGTGGCCCTGGCTCGAGCGAGCAGCGTGACAGGCCGGAGGGGGCTCGGGCGAGGCCAGAGCAGAATCGCGGGACTTCCGCGACCCTAGGAGCAGAGGCAGCGCTAGTTGCGGTGCACGCGGCAGGTCTGGCCGCCTCGTCACCAATGTTGCGTCGTGGTAAAGGAGTGATTAGCAGCCGCTGCGCAGCGCAACAAAACAGGCCACACACAGTTGGGTGTCTCGGCGCGAACTGCCGCCTCGGGGGCACGCCCCCTTTATTTAACTAGACGCGTACGCCACCGTCGCGGCGTACGCATCACGTAGTTTACATACGCGCTCTAGCGTCGGACGCTAGAGCGCTAACTGCAACAGAGCAGAAGCTGGCGGGTCGCGTGGTGTGTTGTGAGGTGAGCGTAGGGCAAGACGGTTCGGGCACAAAGTCCCTGCACGGTGCCCCACGATGTCCACATAGTAATTTCACCCCTGGAGGAGACTGCGCATCACGTAGGTCACTCGAGTCTGGAGCCTTCGCACTGCGGTATGTGCGGTGGCTCATCCACTCCCCTGAGGGCCGTTTTCTCGGTATGGGAGCACTCCTTCCCCCGCCACATTTCGGCCAGCTGCTCCGTCTGGGGCAACATGGGTGGTCACCTTCTGGCCACCTGTTTTGAGGGGGGGCCGGGCCTTGTCAGCGACCGCAAGCAGCCACGCGGCTTGGATATTAGGATGGGTGTGAGAAGTTGGCCTGATGTATGATGTCACTAGTTCTAGTGTACACCTTATATCAGTCCAAATACCCTTATGGGGATTGGTTGTAAAGTCAACCTTATAGACCAGCTATCCTAGTGGTAGCATGGACAAGAGCAGTCTTAGGCTAAACTCTGAATGGCATGTGAAGCCAGCTGTGATACCATATATAATCCCTTGAATACCAAATGAAAGGACACCACAACAGATATATATATAAAATAAAGTGTATTTATTCTAGTCAAACCCTCAGCACTCTTTATGAGATTAGAGGTAAGTACAACACAGTCTTATTTAAGCATACATTAAGTCACACAGGTAAGTAATACAGTTAGGCCCTAGGGGCCACGCAAACCATATACTAAGTAAGTGGTATAAGAACCACTGTCACGGAAATAGAATAGGCCTAGGCCTAGGGAATCGCTGGGGCTACACTACACTAGCGTTAGTTAGGAAGTGGGAGGCCCACGGGATTCGTGTGCAGAGTGGAAACACTCACGCGTAATGCGTAAAAGTCAATAACAATAGTACAGTTTAGAAAACGGTAGATTTAGGACACTTCCGGAGTAGCTAGGAAGTTGAGACTTGAAAACTAGACACTAGGATAGTCACTATCCTGATGAGCACCGGAGTACCCAAGTTACCTAGCCCACAGGCTGCGGGTGCATAGGGGTGAAGATGCGTCGTTTTCGTCGTCGACTCCTATGGATGCCTGAAGAAAGATGCTGACAGGCAGTCAGTGAAGAGTGTCCGGTGGATCCCAAGGCTGGGATCAAGAAGAGAGGAAACCTGCAAGCAGAAGGGACAGAGTCAAGGTCACTAGCCAGCGACCACGTGGAACCAGGAAGGAACCAGGCGATGTCGTGAAGATTGCAGGTGAAGGTGAAGCTTGTCGCTGCAGCCAGGAGGACCAGGAAGCGTCGAGGACGACCAGGACCAGGAGGCGAGCTGTCCCACGAAGGCTCTTGCTGTCGGCGGCGTCGAAGTTGGACTAGGACTCACCAAGCCTTGGCAAGCGGAACCCATGAAGAACGAAGGACTTGCTTCTGGTGCAGACCAGGAAGGTCTGGGGTGCTTCTTCTTTGCAGAGAAGCGGGAGCCAGTCTGGAGGAGCCAAACCAGCGCAGAAGATTTCAGGGTGCGTCGTCACAAAGGCCACTAGCCAGCGGGCAAGCAACCGGACAGACGCGGCAAGCAGGAAAATGCTGAAGGGCCCCACGCAGGACTCGTGGAGTGTGGGGGGCTGATCTTCGGTGCAGATGGTGCTTGGGGTTGGGGCTTCTCAATCCCCGGTGCACAACTTCGAGGGTACCTCAGAAGCTGCGCTTTAAGTTACTAGCCACTTTTTCCAGGTAGCCGGTCCCACGTCGCTCGTCGCCTCCACGGATCTCAGCTCTGCTGTAGATGTGGATCAGGGTCGGAGAAGTCTGGAAGTCAAGACCTGGTCAGGCTCTGCCGTCGGTTCCTCGTAGAACGTGGGCAAAGCAAAGGGTAGTCTCTTGATGGTGCCTGTTTGCACAGGGTAGCCACTCCTTGGCTACAAGGGAGATTCTTCAGTCTTCTTCTTTCGTCGAATGTCGAAGGTCCAGAGTTTCTGTTCAAGTTTGCAGGTTCAGGATAATCTAAAGTCTTGAGGCCCAACTCCCACTCTTATACTAATCTGGGGGGCTGGGATACCTGCTAGGTCACGCCTTATGGGTGGGACCTGGGAGGGGGTGGTTACACCCACTTCCCTTTGTCCAGTTTCGCGCCAGAGCTGGGGCTGGAGTGCCCCAGCGCCAGTTTGAACTGGACTATGCAAGGAACACCTTGTGTGCCCCAGGCATGTCTCATTCCTTTCAGCCCACCCTGCCCCAATACACTAAAGGCTGTCTGGGGAGGTGCTAGCACCTCCCCAAGCAGGAAACCTATTGTCCAGGCCTCCCTGGCTGGGATCACTCCCAGCAGCAGGAGGTCAGACTTGTGTCAGTGGCAGCAGCATCCATTTTGTGATGCTGAGGCTTTGGTTAGAGTTAAACAGCAAAGTAGGATTTTAACATGTCTCTCACCCTAGAAGGGAGGAATAATATCCTCATCACCAGAAATGGTATGGGGGTATTTTTAGGTAGGTATACTTTATTTAGATATAAAAATATCTTTAAAAGGTCACCTCAAAATTACGCAGCAAAACATTTAAAACAAAACCTTAACATAAAAACAGTAGTTAATGGAAACTTCATAGTACAATAAAAAACTTCTCCAATCTATCAATGGAAAAGGACTTAGTGTGCGAAGTACAATGACCAGTTTAACATTTAAAATGCATTTAGATTCAGGTCTTTGACAAGGACCATAAGTGCAAACCATGGACCGTAAAATGACAGCCAATTGTGCAAGTCAACAATTCAATAAAAAAATGTAAGCAGCAGTTAAGAAATCACAGGATAAAAATGGAATAGCTCTTAAACAAGCATAAAAACGAACCAGCCCATAACTACTTAAAAGAGCGGTAAGCATTTTGTAAGAAAATTGTAAAAGCGATGTTTAGAACTGTGTTTTCTGGCAATAATGCTGCAATGATTGCTTGTCTGCAGGATCGGATTCCCAGCCTGTTCCACTCAGTTTTCAGTTTACGTCTGCGTTGTGACAAGAAAGATGGACAGAGGCAGACTATATGCTCCATGGTTTCGGGAGACATGCCACACCCCCTGCAGATTACGTCCTCTGACAGACGACGCCAGACGGGAAGATCTTGTATGGGGGTATTATTCCAAAGTGTTAGACACCTTACACGACATGTTTTGATAAAGCCAAACCTTAGTTACCATAACCGTTTAAGATTATAAGGCACTTTAAGAGTATATGGTAGGCTATATCATAGAACAGCTATAAGGACATGGTTCCGAAAGCTGCAGACAGGCTCAGCTCATGCTAGAGCACCATCTCACATGTTACCAAGCACTCTGCCTCCAGGATTGTTAAGGCCTGCCATAGGAGTGACTGATAGGTACACATGTGTCTATATATAAGGGTAGATATAGGCATACTATATCTAAGCAAGGGGTGATTACACGACCTTGCCCCAGCTGAGTGATCAGCCAGTTGTGTCTGATTGGAAGGCCAGACCAGGGGTGGCATAATACATGCTGCAGCCCCTGGGAGGCCTAGGGTACACCTATGCCCTGGGTACCTAGGGTACACTGTACAGGGTCCAATAAGGTGATCCTTACCAATTGGGTATGTACCTAGGGTACATGGAGTCCATTTTAAAGAGAGAGCAGACAGCCTGAGACCCTGAATGGCAGGATCTCAGGCCAACTAAGTCGAAAAACCAGCTAGACACTAGGCAAAAAGTTTGGGGGTAACCATAGTCAGATATTCACCTTCCTACAATGGGCCTCATGTGAGGCGCTCTGATACCTTCAGCTCGAGTATGTGCTAGATAGAACTGAGAAACGACAATCAATGGCACTTTGCACTTTAGCCATAGTTGTAGCGTATTCTCCTTATGCAACTATCATCCATTGTCAAAGTCAATAGTCCTGGCTGGCTGGCGAGGCTGTTCCCATGTTGCTGCGTTGCAGTTTGATGGTGTGCCTGACGTGGGGCAAGGCACTTGAAGCCCTGACCCATGGTGCTGCCGGGCCCCACCGTGTAGACGTCCAGTGGTTGTACGGGGGGCTGAGGAGGGTCGTTTCCGGCCGTGGGTTGATCGTCTGGTCAGGCGCAACTTGCTCCTTGAGAGCTGAAGGATTTGGGCATTCACAGGGACTCCGCGGGCGCCTGGCATTGCACCGCTTCGCGATGGGGATCCCTGTGCGGTGCAGTGGAGACACGTTGAGTGGCCCCCTCCGAAGAACAATAACCGGAAAAGTGCCTGGGTTTCACTCTGTGTGATCTGAAACAGCGTCGTGATTTGTTCAACAAGGCATTTTAATATGAATACGCAACTGTTAGTCATAACGGAAAATCAGCGTGAATGCTGGCAATTAGGGTTCACAACATTGCTCAGGGTGGCTGAACATGGCGAGTATATGTTTTAGGACAGAGCACGAATGCATTTTGTCATTACTAGTAAAGATGAGTTGACCACTAGGGTGACGCGTAGGGGTATGTGTCCTTGGGTAACGCAACTGGTGGTCACAAGTGGGGGAAACAAAGGGTGCACGACCATGCCTGGGCTCACCAGTATCAACTAGTCCTCTTACTCTTGGCAATACACATCCTCATTCGTGACTTGCAGGTGGCTCAGACGAGTTGCCACGTCACCTCCAAGTATTCTTTTAGTCCTGGTAGCTGTTGGAATCAAGTCTGGGGTCCGTCACAGGCCAGAGGGTGGGCGAGTTCCATTATTCCAGCTCGAGGGAGTGGGAAAAAATCCGTTATTTGGTCAATAAAGCAATACTTCTCCGAGCAGAACAGCGTGGTGCTTCAAGAAGTGAGTATAAAACAGGCCATTTACATGCTGACACGTGGGCAAAGGTCACAGCTGCGTTCTCCAATGCATTAAAGTCAGGGGAGGCAGCCTTTCCCTGCAGAGTCTTACCCTAATGACCTTGAATACTTCTTAACTAGAGCGCTTTAAATGCTCGCAAAGCCACAAGGGTCAAGAGCGGGCCGACTCTGTCAGGCATTTGTGTTGTGCTGTCTGGGAAGATGTGCAGGAAGGGAAGGCCCTGTACCGTCCGTCAGGCATGTGTACAAACGAAGGGTGTGGGGTGACTCCTTCCAGCTCAAGCGGTGCATGGCAACACCCTGTTGGGCAGGTAGGGATGTTGCGGCTTCCCAGAAGAGCTTTATTGGGTGAAAAGGATCACGCTGAGGGATGAAAAGATCGCACGCCAGTTAGTTGCCGCACAGTTTTATTATCTCGCAAATCACAGCCAGTCATGTTGTTATCGCCTTTCACACTAGGGTGCACCTTGTTACTGGATGAGAACAGCGTTATGTCATTATCTGCTGGGCTTACTTTGTCACCGCTGGTTTAGAGGCTGGGATGGACAGGTGCCTCAGCAGGGTGCAGTGAGTGAGCCTGAAGCTCGGAGGCAGGCTGGCCTGCAGATGTCTTGGGAAGTTCCATGGAAGGTTACTGTACTTGAAGGCCAGGGATAGAGAGACTTATATTGTTGGAGGCCAATATCTCGGCTAACAATTTTATATCCATCTCAGCCGCAGCTCCAGCTGGGTTTGGGCCAAAATCTCAGCAAACAATTTAGAGCCCAAGCCGGTTAGCTGTCTCCCAGCCGAGTAGGACCACCCTGCCCTTCATCCTCCTGAGGTCTATAAATTAAGTACCATCAAGTTCAGTAACAGACACCTGTCTTCCAGAGCCAAGATGCCTTTCAGGTGTTGGGCACTCAAATACAGATTTGGGTGGGCACAGCCAGGGTCAACCGCAATGCTAGTTGACTAGATGAATTAACATAGCACAATAATGGATAAAACAGGAGAAAGCTTTATAGAGTGGATTGAACGGATTAAAACGGAACAGGCAGAATTTCCAGTACGAAAGGAGGAACACATGGCAAAATTACATGAGGACACCCTTGCTTAATGTCACATATTTTAAGGTCATCTGATAGTGGAGCTGTCACACGCACAGTGGGATAATCACCAGTGTAGAACGGTCCATTGGGCCTGCCTTGGCACGACTTTGACACACTTTATGCAAACTGGATCCTCTAGAAAGTGCAATGCTAAAACAGTCTTTGCTACGTGTGACAGCCCAAATCCCCTTCTCCAAGCTGCCGTGCATCATGTTGTTGCTAGACGTTTTGTATGACTGCCAATAGCATTAAGGGAGCTGTATTAAGTAACGAGGTATTGGCAGTGAGGCCGAAGGGTTACAGCGGAACCACAGTAGGTGGGCTGCCTCAGATCTTGAAACTGGGAATTTTAGATCACAATATTATGAGAATAATAATAAGCAAGACTGTCCGGCTGGGCTTCGACAACCACACTAAGCTGCTGTATGTTCATTTGGTGTCACTTAGCGTTCGTACTTGGATCCGTGTGATCCACTTGCACTGGTCACTCGAATTGATCAAAGGCGACCAACTTATTCTGATGGACATGTCCAAAATGTGTAATTCAGTACGTGCGTAATTTTCAATTGGCCTGAGCATCCTTTCACTCATAACCACTGTTTGAATTAAGGTAAGTAAGTACAGATGTCAATAGGGGCGAGTATTGGATGCGCCAGGACAGCGGCATCAGTGAGTGCCGCTATCCTGCAAGGATATGAGGTTAAATAGGACTGGCAGGTCCCGCTGGGTGCCTGCCACATGTCCACTTGCAGGTTTTATGGATTTCAAAGGGCATAGGAGGGGTCATGGCAAAGAAAACCTGGACCGATTACCCTGCTGGGTGTGGTGGTGGTTTCAACCTCTTGGTCACAGGATCAAACCCTGTTGGGTCTATCAATCTATCATCATAAAAAGCATGTAGTTACTGCAAGAATTTTAATATGGTTATATGAGCATGGGACTGACGTGGGGAGGCACAAAACACAATTCCCCAAGGGTACTGGACTATGACGCAACATTGGTTCAATACAGTTGTATCAATAATTCGGGGGAGGGGCAAAATTAGTGGCCATTTAACGGGAATGTCCTGCAGCATAACCAGTGGGTACCTCAGGGTGCTTCACTCATTGTTATGAGGCTGCCTGTCCCATAGCTGGTCCAGCCAGGGGGTGTTGGACTGGTTGCCCTTATAGGGGGCCGTGTCATTAAGGTGCGGGGTACACTTGTGGGAGGACTCTTGCTGACAAAGTGTATTAAAGCTACCTACTTTTTCCTCTCCTGCATCACAGCAATACTTCCAATCTGGGTGCGGGATAATCCACACCAGGGTGGGTGCACCGGTACGGTTACACTACATCCGGTCAAAATCCGTAGTTAGACTGAGATTGGATTCTGTTCAGACTGTCCTCCCGTTCTCACCATCCACTTGCGGCTTCCTCGTATACATTAACAAAAGTTTGGTACAGGGCTACTCAGGGTCAAAGGTCTGGGTGATTGGCCATTTGTGCATTTTTTGAGTGGCACAATGGGCGGAAAGCAGGAAATGGAGGCATGGGTTTCCGCCACTGAGATAATTGGGTTGGGGTTTCCAGGCATGCTCTTGAACGGTTTGCTAAGAAGCTGCGGCATAAACTAGGGGAGGATGCCCCCTCCCAACATGCTGGTCTTACCCCTGGGAGGCAATGGATTGTCTTTCATGGGTAGGAGGGTTCGGCTACAAGAATTGAAATCCTCCATCTGCAAGTTAAGCAACCATTTAGGGGCATGTGAGTTATGGTGGTCAGAGATACCCATACGTTTGGGTGGCTGGGGGCCCGGTCAGGGGATGCCGTGGAAACCTCACGCAGGAGAGTTAACAAGACCATGCGCAAATTCACTACAAAAGGGGTTTGGCTTTATGAGGCATGCATGCCAAGTCCACAGGGTGTTTTGAAGAGGATGGGGTTCACCTGTCTAGAGTGGGCATGGACTTGTTTTGTTGGACCTGGACGAGGACCTGGAATCAGCAGGATGTGGTAAGAATGGCGGCCATGGTGGGGGGGGGGGCTGGGTTGTGACGGTGGCCACACCCAGAGCTGTGGCGGAGTTACAGGTCGATCCAGATGCTGAAAGGTACATGGGGTACCCTCTTCAGGAGCACAATAAGGGTGCAAATGGCAAATATCCCCAGGAAGTCCTTACGGTGGACCGTGGAGGAGCAAAGGTGATGCTAGTCCTACGGGGGGTTGTAAACCTGAGCAACCGGGGCCTGCCTGGAATGCTCTGCCCCCCTCAAGGGGCGTGAGTAGATGGGTGGACTGGCGGTCCATAGGTGGGAAGGGGTAAACCCTCCCCCAAAATTGGTAAGCACCGATTGGTCAGTGCCACGGTCCAATTTGGCTCTTCAGGTGGGCAGGCAGCAGAGGAGCAGCCTGCCCTTGGATCACCCGTAAGTTGACCCACCATGTTGGCATATTTCGGTATGCAAATAAACCTGCAGCAAGTTTCTCCACAAAAAAGGTGTCTTGTGTGTTTATTTCATCAGGAGATTGCTGTATGTGTTTGGGGAGTGTGTTGCTGATATTGACACTATTGAACTTGAAGGGAAATAAAGCCTTAAACAAGAGAATTTCAATAATGTCAAAGTTATGACTTCTTAGTAGGAAAATTGTGTGTCTGTACGCACTCCATGGAGACTGAGGGAATTGCAGACAAGTAAGCAAAGGCGCTAAGTGTTAAAAAATGAAGAGTGTCAGTGTTGGTGTATTTTCACTGTTTATTTTGCTTAAGCCTTCATTCAATTTGGTTGCATGGTATAGACTGGGAAGGGCAAATTAATTGCTGAACGCACTGAATGCACATGGTATGACCAGGAATATTGGTTGAGCCTCAATTGCATTGTTATCGTCAGTAGAAGAGACCCCACTGGGCTATGACACAGTCAGTGTCACTGGTGGTCCTATTGAAAGATGCTCCTTTCCTTGCATGGTTACGTCCTAAAGTATTGACACATGAGCGAAAAATTAAGGGCTTTACTTACTAGGAATTAAACCAGTGCAGTGCTGCAAGCCATTTGGCTGTGTGGCGTTAATTTTAAATCAAAGGGCTGTCTCATATCTACAACAATATGACGGTTCCCTTTGCTTTCCCCTGCGCTGGCGCACAATTAGCTGCCATACGCCGATGCAGGCACCCTTGCACCATGGTGCACGGGTGCGTGGGTCATGGGGGTGATTATTTTTTTGCAAGACGGGACACTTTCCAGCACAAAAACAATCACAAGAGGAAAGAAATAGGGAGATATTAATTTCTCCTCGTTGTGCCTCCCTACGCCTCCCCTGGGGAGGTGTAGCATTCTGACGCATTTCCAGGTTTATGATTTCTCATAATTCTGGAAATGTTGCAGAAGCCATGGGTGTTGCCATATTTATAAGGACATGAAAAGCCTGGCAGGGTGGCTTTGCATGTCCTTGTAAATATATGGGACAGCTGGTTGCGCCAGTAGGGCGTCACAAAAAGTGACGCAACGGTGGTGCGAGGGGCTTGTAAAGAACACCTTAGATGTTTACTTCAAATTTTTTGGTGCAGTAAGGCTGATTACACTACCTTGGCCCCGAAGACAACCCGATGTATTCTGTTGGAAGGGTCTAGTTTAGCCTTTGAATATTTTTTTGATGGGGTGGCAGACTTAATGTTATTGTTACACAGTGATCCAGTGTCCTCTGTTAGCTTTAATTCAACTTGGAGAATTGCCTTAGTCTGCAGTATTGTAGCAATTGACTGACTTAGACGTCTATGTAGGTTGAAGGTGTTTTGCCTATCTGCCCTACTAAATAATGATTAAAAAATAATTCCCAACATGACAGATGTATGGAGGTGAAGGTTTAATCATTGGAAGTACATTCCCCAGCCCCGCAGGCCTGTCCCTTTCAGGTGTTCTGACTTGGGAGAGGGCTGTCAGGGAGTCCCAGCATGGCACATGTCTCAGGGGTGATCAAAGAGATTGTTTTGCTGCTGCCTCTGGTGGTGACACACATGAATGACAATATTTTTGTTTACTTAATATTCAAGGTCCCTCTGGCTGCTTTTCTAGGGCATGTGTTTGTTCCTCCTACAGATCACGATTAGCCTGGCCTTGGCCAATACAATCCTTCCAAGGATGGCCTGTTATCTTTGCAGACTCAGAGGTGATGTTCTTGCTTTACAGGACAATGCTGCCTTCTCTACCAAGAATTGCACTTCTTTGCAGCTCTTTATTTGAAAATTTAGAGTTGACAAGTGCATGTGGGCATAGGGCCTTCAGATGGCTCCCTGAAGAAAAACTGGTTAGGTACCGGAAATTACGTCATCGAACAGAACACGAAGAATAAGAGACTGAAGTTTTCCTCCTTTCTGACTTATAATGAATGCACTGGGCTGCACAAGTCACGAGCAAGGAGAAGAAATGTGCCCAGAGTTTGGGTGAGTTTGTAAACCAGAGCTGTGAGACATCAGGGAGGCGCAGGCAACAGGAGGAGAGATGTTTCTTTAAGAGAATAGAAGGGCCAGACGGTCTTAGGCCGCCACGGTGCGAGGGTGTCCTACTATGTATTCTGCAAGAAGGAGATAAAACAAAAGAATATGAAAATTAATAATGATGAGAGACTAACTGAAGGGATCTGGTTTGTCTTATTTTCTCTCATATAATTTTTGATAACAAGACTAGTCATCAGGGGAGGCAGGGTGCAGACAGGAAGAACATGGGTTGTGGGTAAATGTAGGTGGGCAATAGGTTATGTTGCATAGCTCGATCGCCTCAGGGTCCCACGGGTGTGGGAAGGGCGGGAATGCACAAGTCCTTCTGACAGATGTGGTATCATGCAATAATATTTAAGGTCTGTTGTATATGAGAAGGGCTGAGGTCATGTTGGCCCATTCTCAACCCTTATTTGAACATTCTGTGCGTCGGGAGACACATTAGGACACTTTGATCACTAAAGGCAGCTGCTCAGTGCCAGGGCTGCCTGCTTGGCCCCATCACCCCAACATGAAGTGTGACACTGCCAAAGGAAGGCGCGGCAGAGCTGAGTGTGCCCTCGTCGGCCTGGACACAAAAACCTTGCTGGTCATTCGTCAGAACTGCCTCCTGGTGGTCAGTTAATGGCTTGCAAGGCTGAGGCCAGGACCCGGGAGATGCTGGTGACCTCCACTAAGCACATGGCACTCTGACCTGGGAAGGGGGGTAAGAATGTGCTGCTGGACGGTAGAGCACGTGTCCTTCCTGTAAACAGACAGTGCTGGGTTACTGAAGGCTGCATCGTCAGTAGGTTTGATGATGTCATACCATAGGAAATGTAAAGCTTACTAAAGGGCCTGCTGCCTGGAAAGTGATAATTGTATCTTTATTTGCACTGATTAATGATATGCATGTGGCCGAGTTAGAGTTTTGGCCAGTTGTGAATCCAGAGGGGGGTCCTTAGCATTTTAGGAACGCCCACCTGGCAAAGCCCTAGAGTGTTTGACTTGTTACAAACTCCACAAATACCTGCCCATATTGTTGTTGTGAGGTGTGCAGACCATCGGCGAGGGTCAGATGAAACTTCGAGAGGCAATCATCTGTTGGATACTGTAGCTTGCTATATTATGTTGAATGCCCTGCAGGGCAAGCAGCTTTATTTGCAGCTGTGGCAGCCCCGAAGAATCTGCACAGAGTTTAAAAGAAATAAGAATGCACAGGAAGGGGCAGAGCAGGAAGAGAAGAATAAAGAGATAAAGATGGGTGAAATCAAAGAGGTGTGTAGGTAAAAACAGGAGGAAAGGATGGTCCTACCAAACTCAGGGCTCGGTTCAGTGTTTGGTACTTTATCACAACGGCGACGGAGTACCCTCTCCACCAAAATGAAGTTCAACCCACCTCATTTAGGGGCATATGATCAAGAACGGCGTTAAAACTATCGCTGTTTTTGCAGCAGGAAACTGCCACTAAAGCAGCAATAATGGGCTTGATAATATGCCCTGGAGAATTCCAATAGAAGCCCATGTTGACACCAGAACATGGGCTTCTATTGGGATTCTCAAGGGCATATTGTCAAGCCCATTATCGCCGCTTTAGTGGTAGTTTCCTGCTGCTAAAGCGGCGAAAATTTTAACACTGTTCTTGATAATATGCCCCTTAGAGTCAAGCAGAACTTAAGCATGTCAGCGACGGAGGCTAACCTATCTCAACCGCTGACATACTCCAACATCCCGATGGAATAAGCGTCGTCAGAGAATTGGCCACTTGTCTGCCAGGCCTATTTAGAGTGGGTGGTCAAATGGCCAGTGTTAGAAAGACACCCTTTTTGGCCTGTTCATCCCCATATTTTGGTTCTGAATGGAACTGGTGGTAGCTGACTCTGACTGAGTCCGGGGCTCTGCTAGTCTGGCCCAGTGCTATGTCACACACAAACACATACATGGAGGTACTATCTGGGACTACAGCTCTGAGGACTTTGCCTTGCTTCAAGAAGAATCACTGACAAAATATCGAAAGACACAAAATCGACTTACAAATATATCGATACAAAATTATCGATCACATTAATATCGACATCACATACTTATTTAAAACATTACAAAAATATCAAACACACAATATCGAACTACATAAATATAGATACACAAAATATCGCAAACACAATTATCGGAATCCTAAAATATCGACGCTCATTAATAAACATATACTACATTACAAAATATCGTAAACTAAAATATCGACCACTAAAATATCTCCATTTTACTAATATCGACTATATAAAATTAAATTAAATACTAAAATCAAACAACATAAACACCAAATAATGTCTTTTAACTCTACACTAAATTAATATTAAACAAGAATATATTTACTACATTTAAAAATAGATTACAAAACGTAAGTATTTACTAAAACATTATTAACAACCTTCCTACATTAAACAACAATATTATTGAATTATACGTTATCAATTCATGCATACAATACATAATATAATGTTTAGAAAAATACATATAGAATAATACACCACTAAACCACTAATTAGCGTTTTCCTTATTAGGAAACTAACTACCAGAATTAAAATAAAAAAAATTCGAACTAACCAATAAAAACACTCCAAATTCAAACTGACCAATAAAACACAAATTACAACATCCAAAGCACTATAAAAAGAAGTTCTACTTCATTCACATTCCAGAACCAAAAAAAATAAATTAAATGAAGAAGAAAGTCTACTGGATTGCAACTGCAGATATAAGGAAATCAACAAACAGCAAATATTTAAAACTATCACAAGTAAGTTAACTATATTATAGTCATTAAGACTCAAAGCTAATAAATTGTAATTACAATATACATACACTATAAATAAATAAATGTCTTCTTTCTATTTCATGTTTTCACTACAGGAAACTCCAAAAGAAACTAAGAAAATACAGAACAGCACCAAAAAAGATACAACTAACAAAGTAAGTATTTCACAACCAAAAATCAACTAATAGATTAAAAACCACCCAAATTAAATCCCAAATACAAATCCCCTAACCATTCCCTGTAAAAATATAGAAACAAATCTTAAAACAAATGTACTTTTATTTTCCAGAGAAAGAAAATACTGGAAGAAAACTCCACAAATAAAGAAGAAAAAGGATTCTACTCAAACACATCAAAACCAACTATGTAAGTATATTGCAACTAAATCTTGGTTTTTTTCTACTGAAATTCAAACAAGAGCGTATATAATAACTATAATATATATTTTTCATAGATAAAGCTACATCAAAATGACTGAAGGAGCAGAATTCATAACAAGCCAGAAGGGAAAAATGTTACTATGCTATATGGGATACACTTACACACAGGAAAAAGTGCATGGTTTAAAAGTTAACTGGAAATGCACTAAATACTACTCTAATAAGTGCTATTGGCGTGCTACAACACGACAAACAACAGTACTGTACACTAGAGAACATAACCATCCACCAAACATTACTGAAATAGAAGTCAGATCTGCATTGGAAACTATAAAGGAAGCTAGCGCAAGTTCTCAAAAACCTACAAGTGTAATTTTAAAAGAGCAGCTTCCCAAAATTCCTAAAACTGCCACAACACAAATGCCATCTGTAACTTCACTCAAAAGAACTATAGCACGTACTAAAAAAACCACTACTACTTCAACCCCAATTCCTCACACATATACTGAAGTTATTCTAAGTCCAGAACAAAGTATAACTTTAAACAAAGAACCATTTGTCATATTTGATAATAAAAAACAATGACAAAAGAATAATAATATTTGGAACAGCCAATAATCTCTGTAAACTACAAGAATCACAAAACTGGATGATGGATGGGACTTTTACCATATGTCCCAAACCCTTTTTCCAACTATATACAATACACGTCCTATATCACAATTGCAATATACCATTAATTTACACATTATTACCAAACAAACATAACTCCACATACACTGAACTATTAAATACAATAAAACAAAAAACAAACAACTTTTCCCCACAAAAATCATCCTAGATTTTGAACATGCAATGATTAATACTATATTAAAAACACACCCCCATACCTCCATCCAAGGCTGTTACTATCATTTTAATCAGTGCCTATGGAGACACATGCAAAAATCAGCCCTAAGCATTGAATATGCAACTAATTCAGCTTTCGCATATCAAATAAAAAAACTAATAGCACTAGCTTATGTACCTGACACAGACGTAACAGAACATTACAACATTTTAATAGACAGCACCTTCTACAAACAAAATGAAGAAAAACTAAGTCCACTATTGGACTATTTTGAAGATACATGGGTCGGCAGACTACATAGATCTGGCCACAGAAGAAATCCTAAATTCTTAATTCCCTGGTGGAACGTATACAGAAGCACATTAAATGGAGAATCAAAAACTAATAACGCAGTTGAAGGATGGCATAACGCCTTCCTGCAATCAACAGGCAGAACCAAACCAACACTAGAAAGATTTATATCATGCCTACAAAAAGAACAGAGTTATCAAGAGTTCCGAATGGAACAATCCATAACTCAGCTAACTCCAAAAACCTCAAAACAAACTAAACAAATGTATAAATATCTAGAGCAACAAGTAAAATTGTACCCTACTACCAAAGGCCTAGAATACCTAAACATCATAGCTAAAACACTTCTTTAAAAGACCAATCCAAATAAATGACTGATTACTCATTTTCTATCATATCAAACACATAAAATATATTTATCTTATCACAAAAATAATTACTGTGTGTAACATATTTATACATATTGTCAAAAATATATTAACACACATTAATAATATTTGTAATAAAATAAAAATAAACAATAATAATAAACAATACCCACCCACAATAAATAATTATAAATTAACTTACCAAGTTTATTCCAAACTCTGAAAAATCCATTTCCTGCTTACACAATCCAAACATAAAAAACAAAAGGTTCCCAAAAAAAATGGAAAAATACAACTGTCGATTTAATCCATAATCCATGCACCAAATATCCATAGGAAAACCATAAAAACCCCGAAAATACATAAAAATAGTAAAAAACGCTCCATGAAAACCGAAACATTTAAAGAAGTGTAAAAAACATATTGTTCAATAAAACGAACACACACTTCTTTAAAAAAAAAAAACGACTTCATCCGAAACGAAGAACCTAGAAAAGAAACTATAAAAACAAAGCCACATACATTCCCACCCACATAAAACAACACATAAACACTTATTAACAATAGTACTAGATGTAAAACAGTTCTAAATAAACACCTTAAACCTAAGTCTCGAAACATGCCTACACAACGTTAAAAACACGTAAAAACACAACACGCAACTCTAACACATAACATTTCCAAATATAACTAATATATATACAGCTACACTAAACAGTATCTAACTAGGCTCAAAATAAAATTTTAACCATGTAAAACATATAAAACAAACCTTACCTGTCACGACGCGAAGTAACTCCCAACCGCGATCTTCCCTTCAACCCAAATGACCCAAAACAACATGACCGGGTTCCAAAATAGAGCACCCAAAACATAATAAAACATTTAACTATAACAAAAAAACCCTCATTAAATCAGGTAAAATGTAAATTCACACCCAAATATTTCCTACTATTTAGCTAAAATACAGCTCTTATTTTCATGTACCTAAAAATTGACTAAAAATTTTCATCATGTGTAAAATTATAAAAATAAATATTTCAAAAATTAAAATATTTATTATTATAATTTCTAAAAAGCAAAAAATACAAAACAATGTATGAAAAATTGTTAGAAATATTTTGCATGAATTATAAAATTTTATTTTTGTTGAAAATTTGTTTGTTTTCAAAACATTGTTAAAAAAATTAATATTAATATTTTACATATTAATATTAATAAAAAAATTATCACGTTTGTACTACAAATATGAAAATGTTAAAAATGTTTATATATGAAAAGATTTGCCAAAAGTTTGGTATAAATATTTACAAAACCTATTCCTATTTTACATTTAATTTAAAACACACAATTGTACTACATTATGAATAATGTAAATGTATTAAAAATTTGTACAAATTATAGTAAATGTACATAACATTTTTTCTGACCTATATTCAATATGTTTGAATTGAATTACAATGTAAATAATGATATTTCTGAATGATTCTACTCAAATAAATAAACAATAAAAATTTACAAAAACTACAATAAAAACTATGTTCTTGTCTTATTAATTCTGGTTCTGTGATTATTTATATTTACCTTCTATTATCAATATTGAACATATGTAAAAAAATTGTTTTTACAAAAAAAAAAAGTACAAATATTATAAAATTACAGAATACCATTAGCCATTATTCCAATACAAAATATTCAATTTTTTTTCCTACTAATCACATTAAATATATCAATAAACATATCACATTACAACTTTAACTATATTTATTATCCTAAACTATAAATATTTCATTAAGTAGTACAAATCCAATATATAATAATAAAATCCAATTAATATACACGTAAATTTTTTTTTACTATTGCTATATCAATTTAATTTAATTTAATAAAATACCATACATTAAACCTCAAAATATACTATAAGCACTGTACTTAACAATAATTACATTAGATGTTCCAAAGTAAAAACAACTAATTCTACACTTCCAATGCTATTTAAATTAATTAAATCAATAATAACAAATATACACAATTTACATACTATTATCACTACAAAACATGATAAATACTTTAAACACAAAACATAAACTATTACCTATTTCCACTCTAATCTACAATAAATTGTAGTAGATAGATGCTGAACAGTAAACATGAATAATTTCCTATTCCCACTCCACTGTACAATAGGACACAATAACTCCAGTCTATAATAAATTGGACTACTGACCATAACTAATTTACTATTCCCACTCCAGTCTATAACAAATTAGAGTAGGTGCTGGACAGTGACCATAAATTATTTACTATTCCCACTCCAGTCTATAATAAATTACAGTGGGTGCTGGACACTGACCATAAATAATTTACTATTCCCACTCCAGTCTATAATAAATTGGACTAGGTGCTGGACACTGACCATAAATAATTTACTATTCCCACTCCAGTCCATAACAAATTAGAGTAGGTGCTGGACAGTGACCATAAATTATTTACTATTCCCACTCCAGTCTATAATAAATTAGAGTAGGTGCTGGACACTGACCATAAATTATTTACTATTCCCACTCCAGTCTATAATAAATTACAGTAGGTGCTGGACACTGACCATAAATAATTTACTATTCCCACTCCAGTCTATAATAAATTACAGTAGGTGCTGGACACTGACCATCAATAATTTACTATTCCCACTCCAGTCTATAATAAATTACAGTAGATGCTGGACACTGACAATAAATTATTTACTATTCCCACTCCAGTCTATAATAAATTACAGTAGGTGCTGGACACTGACCATAATTAATTTACTATTCCCACTCCAGTCTATAATAAATTAGAGTAGGTGCTGGACACTGACCATAAATAATTTACTATTCCCACTCCAATCTATAATAAATTAGAGTAGGTGCTGGACACTGACCATAAATAATTTACTATTCCCACTCCAGTCTATAATAAATTGGACTAGGTGCTGGACACTGACCATAAATAATTTACTATTCCCACTCCAGTCCATAACAAATTAGAGTAGGTGCTGGACAGTGACCATAAATTAATTACTATTCCCACTCCCCTTTCTAACAAATTAATGTAACTAGCAAAAACTACATATAAAAAATGTATTAATCCAACAAAAACCTATTAAGGTGCCAATTCCGATCCGGTAAAAACCGGGTACGAACCGTCGGACGGAGCCTTTTCTCCGTCCGACTCGTACCCGGTGCGAAATCCATCCGAAAATGCAAGTACGATTCATACGGAAACACCATTTCCGTACGAATCGAACAAAACACCGACCGAACAGAAACTAAACA
This sequence comes from Triturus cristatus, assembly GCF_964204655.1. Lineage (NCBI taxonomy): Eukaryota > Metazoa > Chordata > Amphibia > Caudata > Salamandridae > Triturus > Triturus cristatus. The sequence goes on from NC_140589.1 coordinate 50,014,082, forward strand.
CAATTCCGATCCTGAAAGGCGCCGACCTGACGTCGGTACGCATCCAGCCTACGTTTCACGAACCAGGAAGTACGATTCGAACCGACGTCATCCCGCACGGAAAATATTTACCGGCTGCCAAAAACTGCCGGGAAATCAGGACGACACACGCAAGGAGCAGCTGGACGCGACGAACAGACATGGACCCGAACCTACGTGCCATCCCTGCCCTCCTAGCAGTCCACCTGGCGTACAGGAACCGACGCAGACGCCGCAGAAGGTCAGCACAACAACCAGGGGCAAAGGGGGGGCAGGGGCAGGACACACAACACCAACACATGGTACCAAATCATACATGGCCTGGACATACCTGACCATCAGGGCCTGGTCACCTCCAGGGGGTGGGGGCGTGGCCAGCAACGCATGCGTCCGCCACAGCGGAAGTGGATGGTCACACGAACCGGTACGTACCCTACCCAGGCAGTAAGAGCGTGGGTACGGAACGTACCACGCGTCCCCCTACGTCACTACAACAATGGCGGTACGGCCCGTACCCACATCAGAAATGCCTGGGTACGGCTCGTACCAGCATTGCTGGGGTCATGTAGGGGTACGCGTGGTATGACCCGTAGCCACGCCCCCAAGGACTGTGTACGGTGCGGACCCCACGGCACCGCAACAATGGGGGGACGCACCGCACCCACCCACCAAAGGCATGGGTATGGGCCGTACCCAGGCATGCAGAGCGTGGGTACGGGTATGCACGGACCGTACCCCCACCCCAGCAGTGTATGTGCGCCCCAAACCCCCACCCGTGTATGTACGCCCCGAACCCCCACCCATGTATGTACGCCCTGAACCCCCACCCCAGCATTGTATGTACGCCCCGAACCCCCACCCGTGTATGTATGCCCCGAACCCCCACCCCAGCATTGTATGTACGCCCCGAACCCCCACCCGTGTATGTACGCACCGAACCACCACCCGTGTATGTACGCACCGAACCCCCACCCCAGCATTGTATGTACGCCCCGAACCCCCACCCGTGTATGTACGCACCGAACCCCCACCCGTGTATGTACGCACCGAACCCCCACCCCAGCATTGTATGTACGCCTCGAACCCCCACCCGTGTATGTATGCCCCGAACCCCCACCCCAGCATTGTATGTACGCCCCGAACCCCCACCCGTGTATGTACGCACCGAACCCCCACCCCACCCTGGTATGTACGCACCGAACCCCCACCCCAGCATTGTATGTACGCACCAAACCACCACCCGTGTATGTACGCACCGAACCCCCACCCGTGTATGTACGCCCCGAACCCCCACCCGTGTATGTACGCACCGAAACCCCACCCGTGTATGTACGCACCGAAACCCCACCCGTGTATGTACGCACCCAACCACCACCCCAGCAGTGTATCTACGCACCGAACCCCCACCCCAGCAGTGTATGTACGCACCGAACCCCCACCCGTGTATGTACGCACTGAACCCCCACCCCACCCTGGTATGTACGCACCGAACCCCCACCCCAGCACTGTATGTACGCACCAAACCACCACCCGTGTATGTACGCACCGAACCCCCACCCGTGTATGTACGCCCCGAACCCCCACCCGTGTATGTACGCACCGAAACCCCACCCCAGCACTGTATGTACGCACCGAACCCCCACCCGTGTATGTACGCACCGAACCCCCCCCCAGCCGTGTATGTACGCCCCGAACCCCACCCGTGTATGTACGCCCCGAACCCCCACCCGTGTATGTACGCACCAAACCCCCACCCGTGAATGAACGGACCGAAACCCCCCCCCCCAGCCGTGTATGTACGCACTGAACCCCCCCCCAGCCGTGTATGTACGCACCGAACCACCACCCGTGTATGTACGCACCCAACCACCACCCGTGTATGTACGCACCGAACCCCCCCAGCCGTGTATGTACGCACCGAACCACCACCCGTGTATGTACGCACAGAACCCCCACCCGTGTATATACGCCCCGAACCCCCACCCGTGTATGTACGCACCGAAACCCCACCCCAGCACTGTATATACGCACCGAACCCCCACCCGTGTATGTACGCACCGAACCTGCAATAAGAATGGTGTGTGCCAAACACCCCCAGCAGTGCCCAGACATAGGAGGGGTGGGTGCAGAGTCCTCCCAGCAGTGCCCAGACACAGGAGGGGTGGGTGCAGAGTCCTCCCAGCAGTGCCCAGACACAGGAGGGGTGGGTGCAGAGTCCTCCCAGCAGTGCCCAGACACAGGAGGGGTGGGTGCAGAGTCCTCCCAGCAGTGCCCAGACACAGGAGGGGTGGGTGCAGAGTCCTCCCAGCAGTGCCCAGACACAGGAGGGGTGGGTGCAGAGTCCTCCCAGCAGTGCCCAGACACAGGAGGGGTTGGTGCAGAGTCCTCCCAGCAGTGCCCAGACATAGTACAAGATACCCCATCAACAAGTTCAGTGACCAACAAGGATGATACCCCAGATGCAGGCGGAGCCATCGCTGAGCCAGCATGGCTATATTGAACGGCAACCCTCACACATCCAGGAAATGTAGACACAGCACAGCACAGCATTTGGGAGACACCCTGCAGGGAAAATGGCCTGCTCCACAGAGGATGGAACACACCTTGGGACAATGTCACCATACAGTGAGAGCAAACATGACCAAATACCATTGGCAGAGACCTTTGTGATGGCACGCAGATGGCAGGGTACACCCCATGAGCAGCACACTCCAACATTTCACAGACCCCTAACACATTATCACCACCCCAACTCAGGGAGCACCAGCACCAACAGCAAGTCCAGGAAAGCATCAGTGTGCAAAACCAAAAGAAAATGCTTTATTCAGCAGGAAAATATCTCTGAGAAAATGTCCACTATGTACAAGGGCCATGGGCCAGCCCAGCAGCAAAGTCCGGGGGGGGGTACACATCGGGACGTGTGTCCCCTAGCTTGCCTGCACAGTTCACAAGTCCATTTCATCCACAGAAGAGGGGGCATCAGGGGGGAGGGTGGAAACAGGCACCGCAGGGACAGGAGGGGAAAGGGTAGGTGTTGTGGGTGCAGGGAGGGATGATTCTGCCACAGGGGGGGTGCCAGCGCCAAAGGTGGAGGACAGAATGGCGCTGCACACGTCGGCAAGTTCCCCCAGCGACTCCCCCGCACCCAATCCAACCACAGGCCCCAAGGAGGGGGGGGGGGCAAAGGGATGGGTCGCAGCGCCACTGGGGGAGGGTGTGGACAGGGTGGGGGACTCAACTCCCCTGGCCGGGTCCCGCCTCCACCGCTTGCGGGGTGGTGTCATCCTGGGGCTGGGGGGCACACTCGCAGTGGATGATGCTGTCACCGACTGTTGGCCAGGAGAGCTAAGGGGAGTGGATTTGGAGGGAGTGGGTTGTGTGGAATGCGGACTCACACTGTGGCTGCGTGTTCTACGTTTCCCCCCCGACCCAGTGGGTGTGCCTTCCTCACCCTGTGTGTGTGTGACAGGAGGTGTGCGCTTCGACTTCCCTGGTGGTGTGGTGCCTGTGTCTGTTGGGGTGCGTGCACGCTGACGTCTGTATGTGCGTGTGACAGGCACGGGAGTGGGAATTGTGGATGGGGCAGGGGTAGGGGGGGTACGCAGCGCTGCAGGAGATCCAGTGCTGCAGTCAGTGTGGAGTCTATGGACCTCAGCAACTGCCGTTGGTCAGACTGCGCAGCCGACATGCCCTCCATGTATGCCTCCATCTGGGTCAGCACCTGGGTGTGGGCATGGAGGACATTTAGCATCGCAGTCTGACCAACCTGCAACTGCCTCAGGATGTCCACAGACTCCGCACTCACCGCAGCAGTGGTGACAGGGGCAGGGGGTGCGGTGCCTGGCAGGAAGGAGACATGTGGGGACCGAGCACGGAGGGAAGGGCCACGAGCATGTGGGAGGCCGGTGATGGAACCTGAGGTGGCGGGGGGATGTGGAGGGCTGCCATCAGCTGGGGGGGCAGACTCCGCCACCTCTTGGAGCTCAGCCTCGGACCCGTCTGCGTCATAGTCTGTGTTGGCAGTCGACAGGTCCTCTGCCTCACTCCCTTCGGCCTCCGTGCCACTCCATGTGCCAGACAGGACAGCACTGCTGGCACTGGTGCTCAATCCCTCCTCCCGGTCCGTGCTAGTGTCTCCTTCCGTGTCCCCCGGCGATGCTGTGGGCAAGGTGAAGAGACAGGAGATAATCAGACACCTGTACACATATGTCACATGAGTCAAATATACATAGGTCACATTGCATAGCCTGAAAAGCAACAGGAGTAACACCTACAAAACAATGTACACATGTAGGCCATGGAACACACAGTTTTTCGACCCACCATGCCACTGAGACACAATGGAGAGCATGACACAACAGCAAATCACTGCACCTGAAATTTTACAGAGGAGCCAGCCTCTGGGGACAAATGTGCACAGCACCTGCACCACACTGCGTCGTCAAAAAGGGATGAGCATGAATGATATACATTTACTCTTGCCGCATGCTGCAAAGGCAATACATGAAACCAGGCCAAACATGACAGGGTCACTGCACCTTGAGCGTATGTCCAGTCAAACATCACACACAGGCTAAACCCAGCAAGGAGGATGAAGCTCCTGACATGTAGGCCTTGTACGCACAAACCACCCACACCTGAGACAATCTCATTGAGACGGAGAAAGTATGTACACCTCTTACTCTGGGATGAAAACACATGGCCTCCACTAATTAATGACTGTACACACACAGCCCCTGGTGGGCATGTCCACACATCATTGACAGGCAAACATCATCAGATTGTCTCAACAACACACACAGGTAATGCCCACTGTGAGTATGCACAAGCAAAATGGGTCCCCCTGTACAGTGGACACATGTAGCAACCTGTAGGTCCTAACAGTTGAGCCCAGGGTACAATTCCACCCTACCCAACCCATGGCGAAGACACAGTGAATGGCCATATTGTTGGATGACGCACATGATACCTAGGAAGAGGTGCCCCAGGGCACAGTAGTGCCCACACTCCTCCATGGTCCAGGATGGACATGACTGCAAATTAAGCAACCGTCCCTGCACTTAGCAGGCCTCCCACTCAGGCACATCATGTCAGAGGGCACACAATTGGACATGCATGCTGGAAGGCTGTACAGTTTGGAGACACACCCCTATGTCGTGATTCACAATCAGTGCCAAGTGACATGGACACCACAATGACTGAAATTGGCCATGGCACACGCAAGGTCCCCAGACCTGTGGCACATCACCCCCACACATGATGCTGATGGCATAGGGCACCTGCATGAACTGCCTGCCTAAATAACCTTGTGCAAGAGTGGCTACAGACAGACCAGGGAACACATGGCAAGGAGGGGAAGGGAGGGAGTGAGAACAGCACTGTGCTACTTTGTTGAGAAGTTGACGCACTGCACAATCAAACCCTGGCAGTGTATCCATGCAACTGCACACTTACATTGGCTGGGGACACACAACTGACACACATGTACCTACCCCCTTCCTGCTGCTGCTTCTCCTGTAGGCGCCTGTCCATATCGGGGAAGACCACCGCCAGCACACGCTTCTGGATGTGGGTCAGACGACGGCGCCCACGGTTCTTACGGCTCACAGGTGAGTCCCCCAGCAGGACCCGTGCAATCCTCCTCGTCCAGCACCGGATGTCCTGCCAGCGTTTCCTCACCTGAGACAGGCTCCGCCTCCGACCCTCTGTACCCCTCACGGCACTGACGGCTTCACTCCAGATCTCCCCCTTGGCAATGGCGCCTACCTGTGAGGATGCAAAAGTGAGAATACATTAATCCACATGAGCAGAGACACAGAGACACACATATAGAACAATCCTCTTTATGAACAGGCCATGGTATGCATGCAACTAATTGCACCTTTGTCATAGGGACATTATCCACTGTGGAAGGCCAAATGCACTACGTGCCATTGAAAGTACACGGGTGGCATGAGGGGTACCACACACTCACTGACCAGGGATCACACTGTGCCTCACAGGCTACACCAGGATTATGTACAGCACCTCACAGCAGTCACCTGCCCCAGCACACTGATGCTACCTCAGCAGAGTACACAGACACACACAGGTAAAGGACAATCACATGGCATTGCCAACTGGGGGTACACACCTCACTCTGCCCATGTGCCAGTAGACGGGGGTGTCACAGGTGTGGGGCTGGCTCAGCACGGCATGCACACAGCACTGCTCCCTGCTCACATTGGATGGCCAGGCTACATCCATCCCTCATGCTGCTTGTGTGCAACACTCCCCATATGCACTCACCCACATGACAGGGGACTTACACACACACCAATGTGCAGGGGACGAACACCGCCTTTGGACACTCACAGCACAGGTACACTGAACAAACACACATCCATGGGTACTGACACCTGTCACACTGGGGGGAACACAGGATCACATCAGGACTGTGGAAACAACATCCCCAGGAGGAGTATGCATGCAGAATGTGGCATGCACCGTGCATTCATTGTCACAGTAGGCACTATGCAAGTGAGGAGTGCACACAGGAAACACAGCATGCTCTGCATGGGTGACATGAGGCCTTCCACACCCTGGGACCCACTCCAAACAACAGTGCATGTCTGTCACACATGGATACAATGGCAGAAGTCACTGGCACACAAAAGGGGCACAGTCTAAGCTAGTGGAGTCTGCACTCACCTGAACCCCTGGTCGACCATACAGGCTCTGGAACTGTGGGAGGATCACATCTATCAGGGCAAGGTTCTCCTCCTGGGTGAATGGCTGTGACCTCTCCACAGTCCTGGACATGGTGCCAGAGGAATCACTATCAGCAGCAGTGGTCATGGATGAATGGATGTGCAGGCAAGTGCTCTCTCATGGGACCTGGCTGCCTTATATATGCCTGGCTGGCCTGTTCATGTACAGGAGTACAGATTGATTGGTCAGTCACATTTGCATCCTACGTTTCATCCAATCCCTTCAAACCTACCCCAGTGTGTGCCTTTGCATGGTTTCAGTTTTGATGATGATGTCAAGTCATCATCCATATTGCAACAATGTAGATTCTTTCAAACTGACTTCTGCTGGGCACCTGGTGCTCAAATTCAAAAATCTAACTCAGTCTCCATGGCAACCATCATGCATTTAGGCCCTTATACTTGTCCCTCATGTGTCCCCTATGTGTTTTCATACATATACACACAGGTACGGTGCGTTCCACGCCCTAGGGCACCCCCCAAGCAGTGATACGGACCGTACACGCGCTTGTACGGTCCGGATCACAATATGGGCGCTGGCGTATGCGTACGCCACAGTAGTACGAACTGTACACGCGCTTGTACGGTCCGGATCACAATATGGGCGCTGGCGTATGCGTACGCCACAGTAGTACGAACTGTACACGCGCTTGTACGGTCCGGATCACAATATGGGCGCTGGCGTATGCGTACGCCACAGTAGTACGAACTGTACACGCGCTTGTACGGTCCGGATCACAATATGGGCGCTGGCGTATGCGTACGCCACAGTAGTACGAACTGTACACGCGCTTGTACGGTCCGGATCACAATATGGGCGCTGGCGTATGCGTACGCCACAGTAGTACGAACTGTACACGCGCTTGTACGGTCCGTACTACTGTGGCGTACGCATACGCCAGCGCCCATATTGTGATCCGGACCATACAAGCGCTTGTACAGTTCGTACTACTGTGGCGTACGCATACGCCAGCGCCCATATTGTGATCCGGACCATACAAGCGCGTGTACAGTTCGTACTACTGTGGCGTACGCATACGCCAGCGCCCATATTGTGATCCGGACCGTACAAGCGCTTGTACAGTTCGTACTACTGTGGCGTACGCATACGCCAGCGGCAATATTGGCCCAGGGACCCTATACACGCACTCCGAGCGTATGTACGGTGCGTTTCACAACTGTCAGTGGTGACAGGCGGCACACAGACAGGAATGGAGCGGTCAGATATTGCCAAGGGTGGACACCAATGCATTGTCTGTGCAATACCACATGTGTGTGACACAGGTGTGTCAGGATGTGATGTGGCACTTTACCCCTGAGGTGTGGGCAAAGCACATGTACAATGAGCTGTGTACACATGTTGTGTGTGATGGTGCGCATTGTACCACACATCCCCTGCACTCCTTTGACATGTGTGCATGTCGTACACACTAGTGGAGCCATGAGTCACTTGCATGTCCCAGTCACGGACACCCGCACCTGTCCCCTGATGCCAGGTACACGGAATATTACACATGACATGTGAATGGCTGCGTTGCACGCTGCAACCATGTCATGTGTGTGGCATGTGTTTCCATGATTTTGCTGTAGGTGTGTGGTCCAATGCATCAGCAGTTGCTGCTGCCAACATGTGTCTGTGTGTAGATGGCCATGGCACACTGTTCCGCACACCAGCCCACATATGTGATTTGCCATGAGGTGTGTATGTATGCAACTACACGGAGTATCAACACAAGTACATATCCACATGCTCTCTATGTATGTTCTGTCTCGACATGTACTCCTCCAAGGCAATGTGTGTGGCTTGTCCTATTCCTATGACATGTGACCAGTGCATATCGCATCCAACAACCTGTCTGTACCATACGCATACTACTTCTGCACATGTGTGGATGTCTGTGAATCCTGTGATGCGTGTGCATGTTCACTTACACTGGCCCACAGCTAGTCTCATGCCATGTCATCGTGATCTTGCCCCCCTCCGTTAGTGGCTGTCCCTTGGTAGGAGTGTCACCTGACTGGCGTACGTGTCCAGGAAATGTGGCACAGACCTGACTCAGAATGTGGCATATGTGTATTGGCTGTGTAACATGTGCTCAGTGCATTGACAATGTCGTTGTACAGTGCTCACTCTTCGGTGTTCCTTCCATTTCACTGCAGGGCTCCGCCTCTCCCTCGACGTATGCCAGACATGGCTGCCCTGCATGAACGGGACTGTATACGCCGCTACAGATTCAGCCAACGGTTGATTGATGAGTTGACTGGCCGGCTGGAAGCACAACTCCTCCCGCGCCACAGGTATCCCAGTGCACTGACACCCAAGTTGAAGGTGATGGCAGCCCTACATTTCCTTGCCACGGGTACGTTCCAACATACCATTGCTGATGTCGGGGGCATGTCCCAGACGATGTTCAGCCGTGTTCTGCATGATTTCTTAGAGGCCATGTTGGTTCACCTGGATGAGTACATTAAATTCCCAATTCGTGAGCAGTTGACAGATGTCAAGCGTGAGTTCTATGCCCTGGGAGGGATGCCCCATGTCATTGGGTCCATAGATGGGACACATGTTGCGTTGGTACCACCACAGGCACAGGAGGTGGTGTATAGGAATCGCAAACATTATCACTCCATTAATGCCCTTGTGGTGTGTCTGTCCAACATGGTGATTTCACATGTCTGTGTTCGCTTTCCAGGATTAGCACACGATGCCTTCATCATGAGGCGTAGCAGGCTGCCTGAAATGATGCTGCAGCTGCGGAACGAGCGAGCATGTATTGTTGGTGGGTAGACTCTGGCAGTTCAGTGTTTGGCGTCATCTTCCAATCTCACTGCCTGTGCTGACACACTTCTGTCCATGATGTTTCCTTGTAGGGGACGCTGGCTATCCCAACATGCCATGGCTGATGACGCCTGTCCGCAACCCCAGCACGGCTGCCGAGCACCGCTACAACAACGCACATGGGCGGACCAGGAGAGTCATTGAGAGGACGTTTGGACTTCTGAAGAGCCGATTCCGGTGCCTCCACAAGACCGGCGGAGCACTCCCATATGCCCCGGTGAAGGTGTGCAAGATCATCATCGTCTGCTGCATGCTGCACAACATGGCAGTGGAGGAAGCTGTTCCACTCATACTGGATCAAGATGACCAGGACCATCCACCCGTGGAGGATGAAGGCCTTGGTGACGGGGCAAGTGATGTGGAGGAGGAGGAGGCTGTGGAGGACATGCGGAGTCGGCTCATACGCAACTTCTTTGCTTAGTGATGAGTTCCAGTGTCTGAGTGTGCACGCATTGGGCCGTGTGTGGCATGTGTTGCAATGTGTGTGTCCATCTGCATGTCTGCCAAGTGAGTCAGTGGTGTGTATTGAAGTGTCACTCGAGTGATGGCGCAATGGAAGGATGTTGTCTGAGGGTCATCATTGTCACCTGTCATGTTGACAACATGATACGTGTTGAGTACATGCTTGCGGATGTGCTCCTTTGGGCTGACTCCTTGTGTGTCTCTCTTCTACAGGTCCATGGGCATGCTGTCTGCTGGTGGCATTGTTGTGCTCCTGCTACTCCTCATGAACACAGCAACATGTGCTGATTCTGCGTCACATGCACGGGCAAGTTTTGAAATCTCCTTAGGGTAAGGGATGCCTCACGGCGTTTTGGGTGTGTGAATTGTTTGTAGTCTGTGTGCACTTCTCCGGTTCATGTGTGTTCCATTTGCATACATGTGGATCCTACATGGGGAACATGACATGGGGCAGGCTTCACCTGGAGCCATGGTCAGACTTGGTGACTGTCATGTGGCAGGGGATTGGGGATTGTGATGAGGCCATCATTGTGTGTAACACTGACCTCGGAAACATACAGGTTGCACCGGGTTGACATGGTGTGTGATTGCCCCATCAGGGCCTCAATGGTGTATAGCGGCCTCTCCGTGGCAGCAGGGGGTGTTTAGCTGTTATCCGTCACTTGTGTGCCAGTTCAATGGAATACCAGCATCTGTGTTGCAATGGGGGGTGCCAGTGTTGCTCCCACATGTTCATCCACATGACCTGTGTATGTGTTGACAGAGTATCATTGTCATTCCAACACACATGACTAATACATTTGTCCCTCTGTCTCCAAGGTGCCTCTTCCCTGTCAATGGTGGCCTGTTGCCACTGTGCGTGCGGCATGTCTGGCATAGTTTTCAGAGGTGGTGCATATGTGTCTATGTGTAGAGTGACAAGATGCTAGGGGTTTGTCAGGGAGTGGGAACTGTATTATGCACAAGATGCACAGTTCCATCCACCTCAAGGCAAGAGAGACCATCCCCCAGGGCAACTACAACATCCGTGTCGAATCCTACCCTGCAGTCTACGGACATGTGCCTTACGACTCCCATGATACTTGTCCATATCCGGAGTGCATCTGCACAGCTCTGCTACTGCATCGGGCAACCAGGCCACATCAACGTCCAAACGGGATGGGGAGAATGTTTCACAGCCAGCTGCAGGATGACCTTCTCGATCCACGCCCACACTCATGATGCAGCCCACAACCCCAACACAACCATGTGGCACTGTGATCCAAAACTCCATTCTGGCATCTCCATGCATCCAACCTTGGGCTAGCCACCATTCTCAACATCCGCCTGACGCAAGCATGCAGGACATTGTAGGGACACATGTCTAGACATACCTGGGAGCGGCAAGCCAGGTCACTCCACATGATCCCTGACCTCTGTGCATGACTGTTGCTCCCCTGAATGTGTCTGTAGCACAGTTGTGCGGGAACCACTCAGCTGGTTGGGCCCAGCACAGGTGAGTATGGTACTCCATGTCTGTATCAGATGATACATTGGGACCCATGTGTGTCCTGGGCAAGACTGCGACCCCACGGTTTGGATGGTTGGAGTTAATTCTGAGATCAGGCATGCTTTGACTTTACGACACACACATGTATTGTAATAATGCAGAATCACGGCATCATCTTGTAAGTGTGATTAATTTATTTGTGGTGGGGTACGGGTTTGTGGGGATGACAAGAGGTGCACAGCGGGAGTGTAGAATCCAAAGTTCACTGGGGGAGTTGGTATCCTTGCCGTAGCAAAATGTCAGAGTCCATGCCACAGTCTTCGTCAACATAGGTCAGACAGTGACCAGCAAGTCCATGTGGCAGAGAATGTCATGTGCTGCTATTGGGCCAGAGGGCCAGGTGCCAGGCCAGGTGACCTGGGAGATGGTGATGTTCTGCTGACTCTCACAGTCTTTTTCGTGGACGACCCACCTTCCTGCGGGGACCCTCGGAAGCAGTCCGTGACGATGTCTGTGACGCTCCGTCGGATGAATCCTCCTCCTCCTGATCCCTCCCTGTGTCTGGTAATGGCCTTCGCCTGGTGCCACAGGGAGGGTTGCCCATGTTGTCGGCAATCCGACGGAGTACACCGGTCATTTGGGTTTGCACCGCCACGAGCTCAGCCTGTCTATCCTCCATCCTTCCTTGGTGTTGCAGTTGACAGGCATGTTGCTGGGCCTGCAGGGTCTTCATCTCCTGGAGGGTCCCCTTGATGTCATTGAGGGTGGACGCAATCTGGTCCATGCCCCTGGTGTCACGCCGGTATGTATCCAGGATGTTGCTGACCTGGGACACTACCGGGTCCTGAGCTGCCTGGTCAGGTTCGCGCCTCCGCCGTCCTCCACTCCCGCCACCCCTGCCCACGTGCACCTGGCCTGCCGTTGTGGGTGCATCGGGTCTCCGGGACCCCTGAGGGATGGCATCTGCGTTGCCGCCTGCCTCCTCCTGGGTGCCCGGAGGACCGTGTCCCTCCTGGGCAGACTGGCTGGGTGGTCGTGTGCGGGCAGGGCTCCTGGACGTCTCCTGGGATGTGGCTGGAATGGGGGTGGTGGTTGGCACAGTTGTACCTGACGCAGGTGCTGCAGGTGGTTGGACACCAGAGGGGCCAGGTTGGTCTGCGTCATCCACGGAGTGGTGAGAGTCATCGCTGGCGGTGGGGTCCTCATCCCGCGGAGCCTGGTCCTGTGAGACTTCCCCCCCAGTGTTGGGGGGTGTTCGTCGACGTTGACCTGTGTGTGAGAGAGACAATGTTAACAGTGTCACATGTGGCATCCATGTTGCATGCATTTCTGATTTGGCACTCTTCCTCTGGGTAGTTGGATCTGTCCTGCATTCCTCTCACAGTGCACTTGTGCATGGCTATGTCCCTTGGCCACAGCTGTCAGGGCTTTACGCATGTGTGAGACACAATCTTAGTTGATGCATCTATTTGGGTACACAGTCAGCAGTGTGGTGTGCGGGCGTAGCGAGCCATGCAGAGGCGCCTTACGTGTTGCACTGTACGTGGCCAAATGGTGTTTTGGCAAGGCAATTTAATGTTGCAGGTAGGGGACTGAAGCATTTGTGACAGGGTTCTTACCGACACAGTGGGTGGGTATACTGGGTGTGTGGTTAGGTCTGTGCCTGCAGCACGGATGGACTCGTGCACAGATTGACACATGGACCGGTCTTCATCTACGGAAGGGGGGGTTGAGGCACTGCCAGACCTGGTCTGCATGCACACAGTCCACCGGCTGACGAGTGGACATGGCCACACCACCCAAGGGTGATTTAGTCTCCCTGTGTCTCCCTTCCTCCCTCCCTCTGTCACCCTCCTCCCTCCCTCTGTCGGTCTCCCTCTGTCACCCTCCTCCCTCCCTCTGTCGGTCTCCCTCTGTCACCCTACTCCCTCCCTCTGTCTGTCTCCCTGTGTCCCCCTCTGTCTCCTTCCCTCTCATTCCCCCTCTCCCTCCCTCTCTTTGTCACTCTCAGTCACCTCAGGCCAGCTTCCTGGGCACACACAGTTAGCCGGTCTTTGAATGGCCATTGGCTTGTTCATGTGAGTTAGTCCCTGTTCTCCGGGCACCCATTGGGCAGTGTGTCTGAGTGTAGGCTGCTGCTGTGGCGGTGTGTGCTGAGACTCTATCAGAGCGATGCATCTTCATTGTCTGCTGTAATGTGCAAATTGTGCCTTCAGACCCATGTCATCCTGCATGGCAGCCACCATTTGCAGGCAAGACAGTACTGTGTGGGTACACACAGTTTGTATGGCTGTGCCCTGGGCCATATGGGCTGAGGGCATTGTTGTGTGCTTGTGAGTTGCTCAATGTTAGTTTTGATGCCCCCACTCCCAGCATCGACCACATCCTGTGTTGTGTTGGTGTTTTGTGTGGCCTGTGACTTGGCATGGCCCTGATTGATGCATGGGGCATGGAGGCGCTAGTGGCATGTGTGTGTTTGTGGAGTGTTGTTGTGTCCGGTGGTGGCTTGGGGGGGGTGGCATGCATGATTGATTGTGTATGGCATCCCCCCCATGTGAGGTGAGTTGTTTGTGTACTCACCAGGGTCTGGGAGTCCAGGCAGTCCGTGTAGTCCCTCCACCGCCAGCGTGGACATCACCTTTTCCTCCCAGGGATGGTATTGTACCGGTCTGGGGGGCGGCCCTCCTCCAGTGATGTTCCCCTGGTTGTGATTGTCAGTCATCTTCCTCTTGACCGTCCTCCGCAGATCGTACCACCTGGATTGGCACTCGTGCCTGGTCCTTCTGGTGGTCCCAACAGCATTCACAGAATCGACAATCCTCTGCCACATGGCCGTTTTTTCGGATATGCTGGTCTGTCTGACCAATGTCCCAAAGAGCTGTGGCTCGACTCTGAGGATTTCGTCGACAAGGATCTCCAGCTCCTCCTTTGTGAACTTTGGATTCTTGGTGGTGGACATGGCGTGGGGTGTGGGTGTGGATGGTTGTGGGGGTGTGGGTGTGGATGGTTGTGGGGGTGTGGGTGTGGATGGTTGTGGGTGTGTGGGTGTGGTAGTGGAGGTGTGTGTGTGAATGTGATGAGGGGGTGTTTGTGTAGGTGGTTGTGTGAAGGTATGCAAGTGTGAGGTTCAAGTATGGTGGTGTGGGTCGTCTGTGGGCTCTGGCAGCAGTGGGTCTGTTGCAAAGGCTCATGGTTTGTGTGTGTGGTCCATTTTTATTGGTCCATTTGTGGGTGTGGCTGTGTTTGAAATTTGTGTGGGTGTGTTATGAGGAGTGATTGAGTTTTGGGCCTCTGTTTGGCAGTTTGGCAGTTGCAGGTCAGTGTATGTGATGTTTGTGGGGTTGTTGGGCATGTTTGGTGGTGTGGGGAAACTCTAATTGACTCTCCTTGTGTAAATATGGTTTGTCCTGGTTCAGTACGTGTGTTTTTGGCGTCAGTACGGTCCGTACATGCACTGGTGGGGGTACGGTCCGTACATTCCCTGGTGGGGTGTGGGTACGGCCGTACATACACGGCTGGGGGGGGTTTGGTGCGTACATACACGGGTGGGGGTTTGGTGCGTACATACATGGGTGGGGGTTTGGTGCGTACATACACGGGTGGGGGTTTGGTGCGTACATACACGGGTGGGGGTTCGGGGGCGTACATACACGGGTGGGGGTTCGGGGGCGTACATACACGGGTGGGGGTTTGGTGCGTACATACACGGGTGTGGGTTTGGTGCGTACATACACGGGTGGGGGTTCGGTGCGTACATACACGGCTGGGGGGGTGTTCGGTGCATACATACACTGCTGGGGTGGGGGTTCGGTGCGTACATACACGGGTGGGGGTTCGGGGGCGTACATACACGGGTGGGGGTTTGGTGCGTACATACACGGGTGTGGGTTTGGTGCGTACATACACGGGTGGGGGTTCGGTGCGTACATACACGGCTGGGGGGGTGTTCGGTGCGTACATACACTGCTGGGGTGGGGGTTCGGTGCGTACATACACGGGTGGGGGTTCGGGGGCGTACATACACAGGTGGGGGTTCGGGGGCGTACATACACGGCTGGGGGGGTGTTCGGTGCGTACATACACTGCTGGGGTGGGGGTTCGGTGCGTAGATACACTGCTGGGGTGGGGGTTCGGTGCGTACATACACGGGTGGGGGTTCGGGGGCGTACATACACGGGTGGGGGTTCGGGGGCGTACATACACGGGTGGGGGTTTGGTGCGTACATACACGGGTGTGGGTTTGGTGCGTACATACACGGGTGGGGGTTCGGTGCGTACATACACGGCTGGGGGGGTGTTCGGTGCGTACATACACTGCTGGGGTGGGGGTTCGGTGCGTACATACACGGGTGGGGGTTCGGTGCGTACATACACGGCTGGGGGGGTGTTCGGTGCGTACATACACTGCTGGGGTGGGGGTTCGGTGCGTAGATACACTGCTGGGGTGGGGGTTCGGTGCGTACATACACGGGTGGGGGTTCGGGGGCGTACATACACGGGTGGGGGTTCGGGGGCGTACATACACGGGTGGGGGGGTGTTCGGTGCGTACATACACTGCTGGGGTGGGGGTTCGGTGCGTAGATACACTGCTGGGGTGGGGGTTCGGTGCGTACATACACGGCTGGGGGGGTGTTCGGTGCGTACATACACTGCTGGGGTGGGGGTTCGGTGCGTAGATACACTGCTGGGGTGGGGGTTCGGTGCGTACATACACGGGTGGGGGTTCGGGGGCGTACATACACGGGTGGGGGTTCGGGGGCGTACATACACGGGTGGGGGTTTGGTGCGTACATACACGGGTGGGGGTTCGGGGGTGTACATACACGGGTGGGGGTTCGGGGGCGTACATACACGGGTGGGGGTTTGGTGCGTACATACACGGGTGGGGGTTTGGTGCGTACATACACGGGTGGGGGTTTGGTGCGTACATACACGGGTGGGGGTTCGGGGCGTACATACGCGGGCGGGGGGGTGGTGGGGTGTTCGGCGCGTATGCGGGCACATGTCTCCATGGTTGCTATGGGAGTTCGGTTCGGACGGTGTTTTTTGCGTACGGTTGTGAAATGGGGAGGACGGGAGGGATCGTACTTGCGCTGTCAGACTTTATTTTTCCGCACGGTGGGTTTTTCGACCGGGGACGTGTCGGTGACTTTTCCCGACCCGAGGACGTGTGGGGAAATCTTCCCAATGCGATTCGTATGGACTTTTTTCCGTTCGAATCGTACTTGGCAGTTTGTACGCTACTTTGACGATTCGGACGGGAAAAAATCCGGATACGAGTCGGACGGGGAATTTTTTTACAGGATCGGAATTGGCACCTAAATGTTTGGGTAGTTACTGCACACTAAACATACATAATTTTCTTTTACCACTACTATATAAATTACAATTATAAGAACCTCATTACTCAACATTAGCAATAATATACCCCTAAAAATATTTATTAGTAATAATTCCCCACCCTCAACCCACATAAATGTTGTATTTATTTTCAATTATTTTATTTTTGTTATTAAAATTTCTTATTATTTTTTTGTCAAAACTAACTTTACAAACACTACCCATCCTTAACCCTATAAACCCACCATCACACTTCTAAATTAAAATATTATAATAAATTGTTAATATTAAATTTGTAAATTTAGAAATTTGTGCTAATATTTACTGTTTTTGTTTGATTTTTTAAAAAAAATAATAATTTCAAAACACTACCCACCCTTATCCCCTATAAATCCTAAATACCTCTTATTAAAATATGTATCTTCTTGCAAATTTTAAATTTTAATTTAAAAAACTATTATAAATGTTAATGTTTTATAATAAATATTAAATTTTATATATATTTGTAAAAAAATCCACACCCTTATCCCCTATAAACACAAAATCCCACTTATTACATTTATTTTCTTATTAAAATTGTAAAATTTCAATTTTAATACCAAATTTGAAATTTCAATTTTTTTTTTGTAAAATTAGTTTTTTTATATATATTTCTGAAACACTCCACAACCTTATCCCCTATGAACCCTAAATCCCACTTATTACATTATTTTTAATATTAAATTTTTTTAAATTCAATTTTATTCCAAATTTTAAATTTGAAATTATTTAATAAAAAATTAAATTTAATATTTATTTATAAAACACTCCCCACCCTTATCCATTATATACCCAACATCCCACTAATAAAATTTATTTCCTAATTAAAATGTAAATATAGCAATTTTGTTCACAAATTAAATTCAAACTCCAAAAATATTTCTTAAAATATTTTATTTAAAATATATATTTTTAAAACACTCCCCACCCTTATCCCCTATAAACCCAACATCCCGCTCCTAAAATTATATATCAAAATTAAAAATATAATATTAATATAAACAAAATTATTATTTTAAATACACTTAAATAAACATTTTCTAACACTTATAAACAATAATTTTTAACTATTAACAAAATCACATAATACTATACTTTTTCGATATTTTCACAACACGATATTATGTCTTTCGATATACTATACCTCGATATTTTACTACACATAACATTATCGACATTTTTTACATCGATATAAAAAATAGAGATATTTTATCCCATCGATATATTTACTTCGATATTTCTGTATATCGATATTACATTTCCGATATTTTGTCTACTCACCCTTCAAGAAGGAGTATTACGTTGACTCCCTGCAGCTACATGTTAACAGAGCTTAACTGACCCTTCTCCAGCCAGGGTCCCCCTCCTGGAGTGCATCCAGTGACGTTTTAAGGGGTTGACCAAGCGCATTGTGGGAAGTGAAGTCAAGGCCTTCGAAGGACCATCTAGGAGATTCTAGACCCTTGGATTTGTGTTTTGGACCCTTTGAACCCACCAGGAGACCTTCCGGAAGGACCTTCAGAAGTTTGAAAAACTTTTGCGAAATAGCTCCAGAAGGTGACCGACCCAACCGCGAGAGCTAAGCTGGCCACCTTCAACCGCGACCCGACCTGGATTCCAGGTTTGTCCCGCTGAAGACCTCCGGAGGTCCGGCTTCCAGAGTTTGACCAGGAGATCCCTGAAAGTCAAGCCTGCGAACCCTCACCAAATTCTGACTGGTGGAGTGCAGCGATGGTCCTCAGCAGAAAAAACTCCGGGAAAGTATTTAAGCCTAAAGGTAAAAGTTAGACCAAGGCCTACCGCATGGGGCATTCCAGCAGCACGCCATTGCGGTCGGCCTCAAACTTTTACTTTGTCCCGGTCAAGCGCGGTTAGATGTCCAAAAGTGGCACTTTTAGTCTCTAAGCTCTAGAAAGAGTTTATTCTTTAAAAAAATCATATTTCCAGTTCCCTACATTGGACTGCCATGATTCTGGTGTCATTGTAAAGATATAAATATTTTCTAGTTTTATAAATTGGTGTGGGATTTTTATTGTGTGTTGTGTCTTACTTACTCACTGTAATGGTGTTTTTAAAATGCTTTACATACCTGTCTCCTAAGTTAAACCTTATTGCCCAGTGTCGGATACCAAGGGTTGAGCAAGAGACTCATTTATAGAGACCCTGTTTAGGACCCAGTTTCGTGTTAGTGACCCTGTTGCTGATGCTAGGTGCCTTCCTACCACTCTCTTTAACTCCCCTTCCAACAGCCAGCTTTTGCTTTCTTACACCGCCATCCAAAATGTTGAGATAAGTGAAAATAAAAGCTCCCATCACCCTGACGGAGTAACCATACTCCGGATATAGAGATTGCAGCAGCCGTCATTGCAGTTTCTGTCAATGCATTGAAAGCGTGCTATGTGTATCTGTCAACATGACCGTGCCATACAGTACACATTCAATATATCTGTTTTAGTTTAAAATACAAAACCCAGAGTGGATTTTACTTTTTGAAAATAAAATGAAATAGCTTCCTTGCTATTGGAGTTTTCTCCCATGATGTGGGGATCATTAAAACATTTTTACTTTCACTTACAGAGAAAGAGAAATGCACATACACCGTCAGAATGAGCATCAAGAAATAAGTTGTGGCCCTGGTGTCCCCAGATATATATCATAGAAAACAAATGATAAATATACCCTTTTACCATCAGAACTTAGAGGGATGCCGGAGGATATTTTGTTCAGCAATGTTACGTGTTTAACAAACACAAAACCGTTCTCTTGCTTGAGAGCCAAGTTGTGTCATAGATGCTCATTGCTGTTTTGCTGAGGGAGGGTACATCAGTGCTTAGAGGTTTTGTGTTATACCTTGCTAGAGCTGCTGAGCTTGAGATGTCGTTCAGCTGAATAAAACTTTGCTCTCAAAGAACGATCCTGCTGTTGAAGATTTATTTTAGAATTGCTCTTTGACTTAGTAAGTCATTTTCAAGGCAATAAGAAATCCCAGCACAGTGTTGTCATCAATGATGTCATTTCAGATGCAATCAGTGATGTTTTCAGTGATGTCACAGAACATCATTAGTGGTGTAATAAGTGAGACATTAAGCAGTGCATGGAGAAGATGCGAGTAATAGTTACTTCAGTTAAATATAACTGGTGAATTTCAATGGTTTTGAAAAATGTTTAATGTTACCTTTTCCCCCAACTATAACATCACTTTAACCTTCGGTTTTCTCAATGAATTTCTGAGGTGTTTTTTAATGTAGAGGGAGATATTATTACTAGACCTAACTATCACGTCACTTAATTTTGTTTTTTTTCAATGAATTTCTGAGGCCTTTTAACGTAAAATAGCTATAGAAAGAAATATCATTTTAAGTGAGCTAGACCTACTGGGTCTGTTCAGAAATCACCAAAATAATGTATCAATAACCAAAATCCAATGTATTGCCATGTACATACATAGCAATGATTAATAACTATTAACGTCTCACAAATATTTAAAATGAAGTATTTTTGTTTTAAAACACTACAAACGTGATTTGAGTTTTTTTAATCTCTTCTGGCCATAAAATCCAGACTTAAAACCAACCAGAAGGGGTCCCGCACTCCAGCTCTAGAGCAGCCAGCTCAGAGCGCTTTACAAAAATATTGTAAGCACTCCTAGGGTCATTCATTCAATGACCCAGAAGAGTTATTGCAACATATAAAAAACCAAAAATTCTACTGGGCTTTTGCATTTGCTGCATTCCTCCGCAATATTTAAAAATGCTTTTGGATGACCCTGTCCCTTCTAGGGGCACCACAAGGATGTACAAATATATGTAAATAGCCCTTCAGTGCATTATGGGGCACTCCCTGGCAGGAGTAGTGAATATGAAGTGAGCAGCTGTTCAGCTAAATCTATTTTTATCCTGGTGTTTGCTTTTCTTATTTTCTTTTACTTTTTGGCTGCCCGGGACACCCAACAACATGAAATCATTGGGGGTTGTGGGAGGAAAGCCTATGGTCCCTGCAGTCCTGCTGGCTCCCCAGGCAGCCCCCATCCTGAGTGCCAACAGGGGATGGCTCGGTTAGTTTGCTCCCGCCAGGTGGGAGCAGCTTTTGCTTCTGCTCCCTCTAGGCTGGAGCAAACGGATGTTCCCTACCCAGGAGAGACCTGGCAGGGAGTTACAGCTTTGTTTCTTGTCTGCACTCTCCCAGACATGAAACAACAGTGAACTGGGGGATGGGCTGTTAGAAATGGGGGTCTCTAGTTGGCAATGGCTGGCCACTGTCCAAGTAGGGACCCTTCTTCCTAAGTCAGAGTAAGCAGCCTACACCCTTTGACAACCCCTGCTCAACCCTGTGGTAACGTAGCACGAGCAGCTAGGCTTATCTCAGAGGCAGTGTGTGAAGCATTTATGACCATACACAGTAATATAATGAGGAACACTACAAATGGACACCACTCAAGTAGTTATGAAAAATAGGTATTTTTATATAGACTTAATCACAAGACCAATAACAGTAGAAATCCACAATACTATAAAAATATAATTACTTTAGAAATGCTGCAAGGAAAAATAGTTCAGGATGCACAAAATGATGTTTAGTTCAAGGCAGGGGTCTCTGCGACCCTTTTACTCACAAAGTATCTGGTTCCTGGAGCAAAGCAACAAAAATGGCGCTAAGGCGTTGTATCGATAAATTTCCTCACGCTGACCAGCGATGCGTTGAATCCTTACCGCAAGGGAGGATGATGCGCTGGGTTGCGGGCAGGACAAAGCGACAAACTTCCTCACGCTAAGCCGGTGATGCGATGAAATCCTTGCCGCGAAGGGAGGATGATGCACCGAGCCTGTTGTGTGTGCGATCTTGCTGCGTTGACAAAGATGGCGCTCTGCGAGGAAGCGACGATCCGGATTCGATGCGGGGAAAATGGCGAACGCTCGGCGTCCGCGCTGCGATGATCCTGTTGCGATGATTTCCAGATAGCGGGCGTTTTCAGGCCCGCAGACAGGTGCTGCGACGATCTTTGGGGTTAGCGAGCACTCGGCGACAGCGGAGCGGCGATTTTTCTCACGCTCACCAGCTGCAGCGGCTCGCTAACGGAGGTTAGCGATGATTTTCAGCGCTCTCTTCTCAGCAGTAGAACTAGAGGCCCTGGAACACACAGGAGCCTCACCTGCAGATAGTAATCCTCGCTGGGAGGAAACAGGAGGCTGATGGTGGAGTCTGATGTGCCTGAGACTCCAGCAGGAGGCTAGCTCTCTCCTAGCCCTTGGGTGATTGCTGTAGCACAAAAATAAAAGTCCAATCAAAGTTCTTTTCCTCTTCCTGAAGTCCAGTAGTAACAGCTGCAGGCCAGTCCCAGAAACAGCACACAAGGCACAAGGACAGTCCTTCTCTTGCAGATTCCTGTAGCCACACGGACAGAGGTTCTTCTTGTTATCCAGGAGCAATACAAAATGTAGGGGTTTGTGCACAAATATTTATACCCCCAAAGTCTTTGTTCTTAGGGGTCCCAAGTCTCTGAACCCAGCCAGAACCAGTTCTGCCCAGCCCTGGAGCACTTTGTTGATCAGGCTGCATCCTTCCTTTCAGAAAGAGGGGGTCTGCCTCAGACGCACAGTGGGAGGTGGAGCCAGCATTCACCTTGCCAGGCACAGTCCTATTCAAGTGCAGGAGCTACCCCTCCCCTCACACCAAGGCAGGTCGCTATATTCAACCCAGGTCTGACTCCGCCTGCCCTGTCCCTCCAAAACCAGACAGCCAATACACATCATAGCAGAGCAAACTGGAAGGCTTAGGCAAGAAAGTACCTATACTCTAAAAGTGGTAGTTTCAAACACAGAATATAAAAATAACTTTTACTAAAAGATGTATTTTAATATTCTGGCATACTAGATTCGTTTTTCTACCATGTTCTGTGGGTCAGTTAGGACTATAGAATGTAATAGCCCAGACCTCCCATTCTGGCCTATGGAGAACAGGTAGCTTTACAGTAGTGAAAAACGGAATGGGGTGTAATTCACTACTAGGACATGCTACATACATCAGGGCATGTCCTACCTTACACATACAATGCGCCCTATCATAAGGGGGGCTTACAGGATGCCAAGGGAAGGTTTAGGGGCCGGGAAGTGGGGGCACTTCACAGCCAAGATGGCAGTTCTGGACTGCACGCAGACACTGCAGTGGCAGGTCTGAGACACACTTTACAAGCTGCTTCTGTGGGTGGCACAAACCAGTGCTGCAGGCCCACCAGCAGCATTCGGTTTACCAGCCCTGGGCACACACAGGCCACGCTACTAGGGACTAACAGGTAAACCAAATAAGCCAATTATGGATGTACCAATTCATATGTCATCTTTACAAAGGGAGCATTCGCGCTGTGGCACTGAATGGCAGTGGCACAGCGCCCAGAGCATCTATAACCAGCAAAAACAGAGGAGACACAGCGAAAAAATGGAAGGGAGACTCACGCTAATGGTGCCAGGTCTAACATGGGCCCACAGGACACTCTCAGGAATGGCGACACTGGAGCCATTTTATGGCTTGGGAAGGTGGGCCCTATCACCCCTCTTCCCAAATAATTACTTTAACAGGCCTTAAGGAATATGGTTCATTTAAAAATAATGTATGATACTGAGGCCTCTGAGAATCCCTCCAACCACCAGTCCTAGGGTTTTTGGGTATGACCACCCTCCCACCCATATGTTAAATTATTATATTATTTTCAGGACACAGGAACGGGTTCCTCAAGCCCTAAAATGGCTGCCACAAAATCTTTGTTAATGTTGATCGTAGTAAATCAAATATAATCTTTTGATCTGTCAAGTCAACAGATCCTCCGAGGCGTGAAATATACAAACATTTTTAACCTTTTTTTCTCTAAAACTAGAGACCGGATTTACACCAAATCACAAAAAGGACGCTATCTGAATAAAGATCTAGCTCTATGCTGAGTTTGGGCTAATTTTGTTAATATGGTGCACCCCTCCAGAAGCCCAAAAGAGGCCCAAAGTACCACAACCATGGAGGCCGATCCTTTGACTTAGGGGAGGGGTCATGTTGCCCCCTTCCATGAGACTCACAGAATCCCTGCATTGTAATGGTATGTGTTGTAATGCGATGCGTTGTAATGGAATGCGTTGTAAGTGTAGTTTCAAAAAATGCTATGTGATGGCATGCGTTGTAAAATCATGCATTGTAATGGATGCTGCGATGTAAAAACCACGTTGTAAAAGCATGCGTTGTTGTGGGGGGGGTGGAACCAGTATAGGGGGTACATCTGCCTGCCTCCTGCCACTGACCCACCAGAGGAGCACCTTTCCCCCTAGCCCCACTTCCGACTTGAGTTTTGCGGATGAAATCTGATAGAAAGTTAGTGCCTCTGCCTCTCCCTCCCCTCCACACTTGAGGGCTGATCTGATGGTGGAGATGGGGCCGCCTCATCGGTGGGATCTGGCGCGAACACATGATGTATATTGCCTTGCTTGTTATGTTTTTCTTTAAAAATTGAAACCTTTTTTCTCTCCTGCATGACAGCTGTAGAAGACTACATATGTTGATTGACGAGCTGCCGAACCTCCGGGTTGTCGGCTGAATAGCTGTGTATCTGAAATATCCGAATAAAGGTTTTTAAAAATAAAAAAAAAAAAAAAAATAAAAAAGCATGCGTTGTTAATGTTTGTGTTGTAATATCATACCTTAGTGAGTTATCAGGAGTCCCACTGTCATGGGTTGATTGCCACTGTACTCATGCTGTGATTAGTTGACCTTTACCATAGTTGTGCTGGGATTGGTTGTTGTTCCTTTGTTTATTTTGTGAGCTTTCCAGAATTATTTTGAGTAAAAATAATGGGTGCTGTATTGAAAAAGCCTAAGGTTCCTAGCGTGCTTGTGATGGGGGGTGGAAAGATTGTCACAAGTATAGTCCTAGTGACAAGGACATGCATTTGTCTTTAGAAGGTACATTTAATACCAGACAGTTTGTTTCCCTGAGGCATGCAATGTGTGAGAGAAAACACAACCCAGACCAACACAATTTGAGACATTTAATGAGTGGGATCGGGTGGTCATAGAGAAAGGGAGAAGGAAAATGAGGTGGCAGTAAAAAAATCCAATTAGTTATTGATTAGATGTGGGGCATACACGTGGAGAGACGATAAATGCACGGCGTGAGGCTTCTCTCTGCATTAGCTAATAAATCAGATAAAAGAAAAATGTATGAATCTAAAACTGAAAATAGGAAAAAGATTAAGCAATTTATTCTGATGAGGATAGTTTTTTAAATGATTTGATGAGTTCTAGACCTCTTCCTTCCACAGAAGGTGCACAGGCACAGCGCCTGATATGAGTGCGGGCAAACCAGGCATGCGTACACAACGAATAGAAATCGCTCGGTACTGCAAGTGGTCTGCCTGAGAGTGCCTTGACCTCTTTAGTGGAATTACGGCTGCTGTGGATCCGGAGGGTGAAGTTGTTGAAGCAGTGGTTAGTACAACACCTGGAACGAGAGAAATTAATTCTGCTAACATGAAAATTGAATTTGGAGACATTTTACATGGAACAATTTAGATGAATAGGGTAATTGTATGTATTAACATGAATAGAAATATTTGATCAAAGAAGCAGCAAGGTGCACAAAGAAGAAAGTTAGCAGAAGAATCAGGAGTCGATTTACACAAAAATAGCAGCTTGCGTAAAAAGTACAAAATTGAGTTGAGAAAAGAAAAAAAATTGCAAATATGGGTCTAATGCCTTCTTGACTTCATATCTGAGACTTAGTTGAGTAGAGAAAGGACTGGAATGATTTGAGAAAATGCAGGGGCAAGTGGAAAAAGAAAGCTAACTCTAAAAAGAAAAATACTGACACAGGAAAGAAAGTGAATGTTGCCATGAGTGAACCTGAAGGGGAATCATTAACAGAGCTTCCTTAACTAGAGATACATGGAGGGAAATATGTGCTTGTTTATTGACCACGCGGTGACCTTTATGCTGGTCCAACACATTTTCTAAGACAGAGAGGAACATGATAAATGGTATAAGGATTTTCACAGATTAGTAACAATTTCGAAGGTTCTTTGAGTTGATTTGGATACGTTGTCTGCAATTGTTATTCCCGAAGATTTTTACACAGAATGCAAAGTTGTTGTTACTTGGCCGACACAAGAATTAGGAAGCGTTCTACCTAACAATGCTCCAGCTAATTCAGGCAAGGAAAAACATACAGCAGTGATAGAGCATTTGAAAAAGAAAGTGCCAGAGAAAGAGGTAAATTGGGCAAAGATAATAAGAGCCACACAAGAGCCGAAGGATTCAGTGCATGCTTCTTATGAGAGACTTATTCAGATTTATAGTAGATAGTGTGGAGTCGAAGAGCCAGAAAAAGAAGGCATTGGTGGATTTGTATCAGCTGAGCTTGGTTCTCAGATTCAGTAGAGTGTAATGCGCTGGCAGGCTAAGATTATTGATGAAACACTCAGATAAGAAAAAGGTCAACAAGAAGCTGTTGACTTGGCAGACTAAAAAAGCAATAGAAGTCAGATGATAAATTGGGAAACAGATTTCATGTCTCCTGCAGGGATCTGGTGTGAATGTGAATGTGAAATTTGGGACAACACAAGGAATGCAAGTAGTTGGGTTGACAAGTGATATGATGCAGGGTCATTCTTCAGGCCGATGGTCAATATCACTACGCATTTCAATTCTTCAATAACATTCTGGTTTGCTGTCGAATCCCTAAAAGTCATCGAGAGAGTCCCTCAATCTTTAGTCTTATGCTAAAGAAAGATTTGAAGAGTTTGCAGCTGCCCTGTAACTCAGCTCTGGTGCAAAGTATAGATGACTTACCGGTGGCATCAAAGACAAAAGAAGATTTCAGGTTGCATATAATTGTGCTCATGAACCATACTGCGGTAAATGGTCCTAAGGTTTTGTTTGCAGTATTATAAAAAAATAATTGATTTATCTTGGTCACTATATCGAAAAGGGGGCTCGCTCGGGAAGTGTCCAAAACACTTGTTTCTACAGTTCTGAAGATGATTCCTTCAACCACCCAGAGGGAAGTGAGGATGTTTAAGGGAGCAATTGGCTCCTGTTATCTGTGGATTCTAAATGTTTGTCTATTTGGGACGCCTGTACTGGCACTCACTTGCAGTGACATAAAGGACCCGGTGCCATTCGATATCAAACGCATGAAAGCCTTCCGAGAGCTCAGAGAACGTCTTTAGTAGCACACCTTCTCTCAGAATGCCAGATAACGACAAAGAATGCTACCTTTTTTGCCATGAGAAAGGAAGGAGTGCTCTTTCCGTGTTAGTGCAAACCATGGTGAGGTAAAGTGGCTTGTCGCTTACTTCTGTACTACAATAGATCCAGTAGCTGTAACAGCTGTTTGTCTTGCAATTAAACAGAGCGAGGGAATCGTCATGGGTCAAACACTCATTGTGTTAGTCCCTCCTTCAGTTAAGATTTTGTTGACACGTGCTCAAAATTAACATTAAACTAACAGCTGCCATAAACAAGTATGAGCAAACGATAGTGGCAGCTGAGAATATTTCAATCAAGAGACATACTACTTTAAATCCGGCAATGCTGTTGCTGATTCCAAAGAATGAGGAAGATGTTGATGAAGATACCGGCCATGATTGCATTAATGTGACAAAGTTGTGCCAAACCAAGACCAGATATCAAAGATATGCCCCTCGAAATGGCTGATCTGAGTTTGTTTGTGGATAGTTCTTCGGTTCTTCTCTGACAGACCATCAAGGAATAATGCGAGCATCATATGCAGTCTTGTGAGAAATTGGGTTTCTGGTTGAGGGGTGAAACTCTTCTCAAGCAGCAACCACAATTCTTCTCAAACAAACACTAAATTAACATGTGCTCAACCCTGGAATAGCTTGATCCAGAGCAGTCAGGCTTAATTCAGGGGCAATATGTAAAGTATTTATTCAACACTTTAAACACTAACACAGTGTAATCACACCACAAAAGGTTACCACACCAGTTTTGAAAAATAAAGTAATTTTTAATAAATAAAACAAAAACAAAAAACAACAAAAATCCAATCAGTGGAACCGGAGATTTTACAAGTTTTAGTCAAATTAGTGCTAAAAGGCATAAAGCACTGGCTGCGTAAATCTGGTCATGACTGACCAGGACAAAGTCACAAGTTCAGACCAACCACGATGGAGCGTGGGCAAAGTACAGGGGCCTAATTAGCCTCGCTGAACAGAGTACATTAAATCCTGGTTTTTGGAGTGTTGCAAGGATCTATTTTAAAGATGCGTCATGCAGCCAAAGCTATGCGTCGGTTTCAAGATGCGGCAAGGCTGTGGTCTGAGGTCCTTTGGCTCCATCGAGGATCCCATTGACGAGGACTTGTAATGGAAATTCCGGTGTCAAAGATGCGTCACACAGTCAGGCAAATGTGTTAGTTCCAATGAGCTACGAGGCTGCAATGTCCAGCTTCATCATCCTGGTCGCCGTTGATGAGAGATGTGAGGGCCTGTGCCGAGGATGCGTTGTGCAGCAGCTTGTTCCGTTTGGTGACAGGCTGTGATGCAGGTCTTGGCGACAGCTGCAATATACACAGCAGCGGAGATGAGTCAGTTCTTCCCGGAGTTGCGCCACGCAGCAGAGGACATTCGTTGGTTCAACTGGATCCACAGAGGCTGGCAGAGCACTTTAGGCCCACCTCCAATCCTCCAGGGCTGGGGAGGCATCACTTGGCAGGGTATTCTGCAGCACACACAGAAAGAGGAATATGCCTCCCAGGATTGTTTTTAGGAAGGAAGGTGTCCCTTCCTGCTCAAAAACAATCCTGCATGCAACTCAGGCATCCTTGCATTATGGTGCAAGGTGCCTACGTTGGTTCTCGGCAGCTCATTGTGTGGATCGCATGCAAAAGGACAGGAATGCTTTATTCCATTAAATACAGCGCATTCCTGCCCTTTCCCTGTCACGCAGCGCAACGCAGCACAGCACAGCGCAGCAAGGTGACTTGCTGCCCTGTGTGGCATGTTCATAAATCTACCCCTAAGCTGTGGCATGCTTGCTTCAATTGAGAAAAATAAATGAACTCATTATAAAACTGAGGTTCTAAAATTAATGTGCACTACCTTACAAATTGAGCAAAAGATCCACTGCAGTTACAAACCAGAGGCCTCGGGTGTGGTTGGGTGGATGAATGGCACTATCCAACTCAAGCTTGCCAAATGAGACGCCTCAGCATATTTGAGAGGATCTGATGGTCTTCCTCTTGTTCTCACAGCCATTAGAAGTATTCAAGTACAAATGCTCTACTGCCTCTTGGAGTCCTCAATGGCAGAGACATAGGGATCCCATATGCATCCTAAGCAGCACTTGTATCAATAACAGATGATATCACATTGCATGGCTGTAAAGGTCTGGCTGCTGTGCTGGAATCTGAGACTGTTCCAGTTTGTGAAAAAAATAAGCAACACATCTGAGCCTCAAGAGCCACCCAGGGGAAGGCAGTTCACAGTGAGCAAAGTTCTGCGTTGAGTAGAGAATATTCAGCCATAGTCACAAGTAAAGACACAGGAGTCAAGAGCGTGCACAAAGGAGATAAGCGGCCAGAGTCAGTAAACAGCAGTAAAAGACTACATTGGAAGACTCAAAAATGAGAATCAATCGGAGAAGAATCAGAATTAAATTTGATTCTGAGAATGATGAGAGTGAATCGCCTGTTCCTAAAAGACCAACAAGAAGAAGAAGAGTGCCAGATGAAAAGTACACATCACCCGAGTGGACCCATCTATCATCTGTGTCTGAAGAAGAAGAGGATTCTATGACATGACAAACTGTTGCCAAATGATCTTTGAATATGAACCAGAATAAGATGATCCACCTTGAGTTCTCTTAAATCTTGATGACTTTGAACTAAAGATTGCAGAAGTGCATTGAATTTATTTTATACCTTCGGTGTCCAGATAAGGAAAATAGGGTTCCTGAACTTTATGAAGTAAAACAAATAAAAGGATGAAAATAACTTGTCTTTTGATTTTGTACCTCTACGTTTTGTACTTCCTTTTGCACCTTTTTTCTCAGTAGTAGATGGCATACAGCAAATGCTGTAAAATATCTGCTATAACTTCTTTAGCAATAATACTAATAGTTTTAATTGGCTTAATGTTACGCCTAATTTCTCCGGTTAAATATGTCTCACCTTCATAGAGTGAATTAACCACTACACATAATGATACAAAATACATGAGATCCACACAAAGGGGTAGATCAGTAGATAGTTAAAGGGAACATGTGTATTCGGATTTGTTATAGGAGTATGTACAATTATGAATATGAAAGAGTGTTTTGTGTGTTTATTTCTCCCCTCTTTGCTTGAACAAGTTTCTACTTATTTCCAGTTACCAGTGATCTATAGTCTGCCGTGCAATGTTTTTGTTAATGTTTTTCATAACTGAGAGTTTTTTCCCCATACCTTTCGGATTTCAACACTTCGCTAGGAGAACTTCCTGTTTTGTAAAAGTTTGGGAACCGTATGAGTTATTCTAAAACATTTGACAAAGATTGAACAAACGAATTTGAAGGCTAAAAAGACTAAAAATGGGCACATATGTATTCAGAGTAAAGAGGAGCAAGAATTTATTAGAGAGTGTAATGGAAGGAGAGTGAAAAAAAGATTAGAAAGATGCTAGTGAGAATTTAGAACAAATTGAAGCTGAAGAGAAATTTGAAAATTTGAATGTTTATTTTAGATTGAGAATGAAGCATGAAATGAGAAGTGAGTGTGAAAGGAGTTATGTTGCCAATGGTGAGTTCTTGGTTTGTAAAGAGCCAATATTTAAATGAATTTATAGTGTGTGTGAAAAACTACTTATTTTAACCTGCCTTGGAGCTGGGTGGGAAGCTGCCACCTTGCTTTGCTATTATTGAGGCTTTACCATGTAAATGAGATAAGTGATGCTGTTGGTCTAAGAAGAGCAACAAGCATTGGCATAGCCAATAGGTCTCGCCTTTGGGACCTTATAAGTGTTTAGCCATGCAACAATTGCATAACTAAATACTTATAAGGTCCCAAGAGCGAGACCTATTGGCTATGCAAAGCGGCCGTGTGGCCGCGAAAGTGATCGCGATTGCGATCAAACATCAAAGCGGCCTTGTGGCCGCGAAAGTGAAAGTAATCGCGGTAAAACGCGGCGCGCGCGCCCGCGCACATGCACTGTAGCTCTAGGCTGGCCTGGTAGCACTTTTTGGAGCCCTCTCAATAAGTCTCGCCAGACCAGCGCATGCGCTGGGTCAGGCGAGACCTAAAAAACATGGATTTTGGCAAATTATGAGAGATGTTGGATGCTAGGATTCCGTCTGTTGTTGTGGTTATGAATTAAATGAGTCTTAGGAAGTTTCCATTAAGCTCAACTATGACATTTTCTTTTTTTTTTAAATAACGTTTGTTGTGCCTGGGAAGGAAATTACTGTGCTCAACCTGGAGGTAAAAAACGTGGTAGCTGTAATCTGTAGGCTGTAGGGCTGCTTAAAGTGTTGTAGCCTAGTTACTAATTCTGTATAGTTGGCAAGTATAACCATGGGGTCCCTGTAACATGGACGGTCTGCGTACAGGGCAGTTTTAAAAGAGGCCAGCACCCCACCGAAGCCCCGCGAGCCCGTATCACTGAGCTGGGGGGGGGGGGGGGGGGGGGGGGGGGAAACTGGCATCACGCATACACCCGGCAGTGACTCCATTACTGATGACGGACCTGTAATGCATGCATGACTCCTGACCCAGCCCGAACCTGGATAACAAAATACTGGAGTGCGTCCCATCCCCTGAAGATACGTCCCCGTCTAGAAGAAACAACATCTAAATACAGCATTAACCAGATTGATTTCCCAGCCTATGTCGAGAGCAGATCCACTCACAGCTGGTGCTGCAGCGGGTTACACTGTACTGATGCCATCTTTGTATGCCCCTGTTTGTCTTTTGTCCTTCATAGGAGAGCGTATGACGAGGGCATCTGGCACGGACACTGGAGGCGGGAGTGCCCCATATCTTAGTGATGCCATCCTCCTGCACCGTCTCCTTCTTTCCTGCCACCTTCAGGGAACTAGTACTGGTGGGTCCTCCACCCTTGACGGATCTAGCTGAATAGTCTGTCGGGGACCCTCTTCCCCAAAACAGTTGCCACAATTGTGATACCACCTCTATGGTTTGCAGGGGGCATTGGGTGTAGGTTGACTGGCAAGTTCTGGTGGCTGCTTTCACTGTTGGTGGGTAGTAAGATGTTATTTCTGGAAACAATAGACGATCACATGTAAGACTATCTACAGGAATGACGTCAGATAAACAATTGATGTATGGTTCAAATCTAGGACTGATTTGCCTATGGATTACCCCTTTTGTAATGACGCAGGAGAGCTAAATAGCATTGGATTAGAATGACACTATGGAGATACCAAAGCGTTGGAAGCCGCGAGCTCACGATGCCCTCTTTCTCTTAACTAAGGCTTATCACTTTGAGAGGCATCCTGGGAAAGCTGAGAAAAGGTGAGAAGATTGTTAGTATCTTTAATAAGAGGTCTTGGAAAAACAACGTTTGATAAAGCAGTTTTACATGAAAGCCGGACTCAACCAAGAAGGCCTCTAATCCAGGGGCTGTGCTGGCAGCAAGTGTCACGCATTCTGCGATGTACGTGCCGAGCCAAAGGCCTTTACTGACCCCCTCTGACAGAGAACAATGACCTGAAGTGCACATTACTCTGACATCACAGGGGACCTGCACAGAGGCCTGGAGGCTACTGACTGGAGCAGCAGCAGGGAGTGCTGCTAACCCAAAACCCACGAGAGAGGAGGAAGGTCCACTAGGCATCCTAATGCATTCTACAATAATCACTCGCCTTCACCTCTAACGGGGTTATTCACTCAGTGGCTAATTATTATGTTGGTTGGAGTTGCCTCCGACCGACATATCTGCAGTTGTGGAACCGACCTACTTCGGGTCGGGGGTTCAAAACCGCAATTATGATGCAACTGCACATGGTGCGGTCGCAAACTCCCATTTCCCTAAAGCAGCTTGTGCGGCGGTTGGAAACCGGCAGCACAAGCTCCCATAAAGAAATGGGAGTCACTGTAAATCCCTGCACACTCATGGTGCCTGCCACAGGGTGCAGGGATTTTTCAGGGGGCACCAAAGGTGCCCCCCGGCCCACAACCCTAGGCTGCGGGGAGAAGGAGGCCCTGCTAGGTGCCTCCAAAGTTGCTATCCGACAGGCTTTCTATGTCATAAAGCCCGACATGGAAAGCCTGTCAGAAACTGACATCATAATCCCACTGGCGGAAACGCCATCCATAAGGGATTAAGATCGGTTCCAGACTGGCAGACGGGCTCCTTGAGCCTGCTGAAGTTATTTGGATTGACCGGTCGGTTTAAATTTTCGACCTTCTTCTTTCTAATAAGGAGGTCGGAGTTTAAATCATGGATGTCGGTCGGAGGCTATCCAAATGAGGCCCCATGTAGTAAGTGTGAGAAGGACCAGGGAGTGTCTGGAAAAACCGGCATACTTACTTCTAAATGGGGGGTTCTAAGGAGAGTGTAGCAGGGTTTAGGAGGAGACATGCATTTACCCACCAAAGAGATAGCCCATTGCTATTCACAAACTGCACTTCTCAAGTTACTGCAGCCAAAAAGGGACCCCAAAAAGTAGCACATTAATCCAGCTCAGAGCTGAAGTAAGTACATCACCACCCAGGCAGTACAGAGAGAGTCAGTGGGACTGGGCTTCTAGAACCTTCTATGTGTATTATTTGTATATTTTGTAATTAGGGAATCTGCTAACTACTATAAGAAACATACACATAACTATGAACTATTCTAAGACTTTGCTGAGAGAAGGCCTTTTCAATCTGTAGATTCTCTTTGCTAAGGGCGTTGGGCTTCATGCTTGAATGCGCGTTTTACCCAAGAGAACCTTAACCTCTTCAGTGCCCATGACGAGATAGTCTCGTCATGGAGCACGGTTGCGCTGTGCCCATGACGAGACTATCTCGTCATGAACCCCACCCACTAGTGCAACACCCGGCACAGGAGGGGGAAAGGGCGTGGCACTGAAGGGGTTAACTCGGTTTCTCTGATGCTGACACCTTCCTGTCGGAACTCTCCTTGATACTTTTGAAGCTTTATTTAGATTAGGGAAATTCCTTTATGGAACCGGTCTACTTTATATTCTGTGCTTATTCTGTGCTTTGTATCTTGTTATATTTTGCCTCCTTTTCCTTTCATTATGCAAATTCAGACTGCATAGTTATATGGATAGTACTACTTTTGGATACATTGATTACATTAATTGATGGTTGTTTGTAACTGACTATAATTTTCTAATAAACCTTTACGGTTTAGACACCATTCTCTCTGTCGTTGTTGTGAAACCAAATTGCTTTGCCTGTACCTGAAATGTATTGCAGATGCTAGCTCCTTTTGGATGCTTTCAGTCAACAACCAAAGGTCCATAAAGACCAGCTGAGGGTTCTGTATGACAACCGTATGAGAACTTTCAGGTGCAGGACACTCCACCCCATCAGTTATAGGCCCTGTGCAGGGGACAGAGTCTCAGAACAGGCAGTGCCCTAGCAGATTAGTGCATGCAGATGTGCTTGCGATTGCTGATTGTGTTTTGTCAAGCAGTAAAACTCGAATATAAATTTCCATTCATGCGAAAGAAAGGTATTGTGCATTTTTTAATAAACCTAGGGATGTGTTTTTCTGCCAATCACAAAAATGAAAGACAGTGATCTGTAAGGATATTGTATAAGCCACAAAATATAAGGGTCTTTGCCACAGAAAATGGCATGCTTTTTATCTCTTCTGTGGACAAAACAGTGTACAAGTCTTTTTTAGCCATCGTTGGTTGTCTTCAGGTCAAATTATAAGGGTCAAACATGACACTTTCTTTCTTTTATAAGCTGCCATGGCACTTCATTGGCTTTCAGGGTTTGTAATGCCCAGTTTTACTGTGTCATAGCTCTAATTTGAGCAAGCCCTTGCTGTAAAGACAGACATCTTCTTTCAGAAGATTGGAGGCTGAGAAATGGATAATCAAAATTGCGTATACTCATTTTGAAAGTGTCTGAAAACCATCATCTGTGACCTTAAATTACTTATTTGTCAGTTTCCCTAACCTTTCTCTTTCTGAATATGCCTGCTCTTCAATAATAATGGCATATACTAAAGCGAATATGAAACATTTGTTATTCACAGCATATGGACCCAGAAGAATATCATCGCAATCCATATCCTCACTAATTTTGGCCAGGTGTTTTTTACAGTATTTAAACTGGAGTGACGATGCCATCATTAGCATAATTTAAGAACACTATGGGCCTAATTACGAGTTGCTAGAGGAGCGGTGGTGCAAACCCCCGAGCCAGCGCTCCGCCAAAGCTCGCGCCGCCCACCCACCAGATTAAGACTTGTTAGTAGTCTGGCAGGCGGTTGGCATGGTAGTGCCTCTTTTAAAGGTGGATGTGCCATTGAAAAAGGCACCGCAATGGGACCTCACTACAAGGTTCCCGCACGGCATGGAATTTCGAGTGCAGGAAGCTATGTGCATGCACACGGGGGGCACATATTATGCCCCCCTGTGTGCATCCACATATGTTTGAAGCTATTTCTTCTAGAAAGCAACTTCAGAACTGCTTTCCAAGCCCTTGAATTATTACATCCTTGTGGTGGTAACGCCCCGCTCCATGGCTTCCCAGACTGCCCACTGGCACTCTTTAAAGGCAGCTTGCAAGCCACAGCACATCTTATCAAGGGCAAGAAGAAATAGGTCCTCATCCCTCCTGTCTTGATGGAACTCCATTGGCTTCCCTTGCTGGTCCGAATCATTTGCAAAAACCAGCTGCATCATGTTCAAAGCCATCATGATCAGCACTCCAAGTTACCTTGCGGAAGATCGGGCGGTTCTCGGCACAACTGCAGCCAGTCCACCTTCAGACTAGAGACTAAGAAGGGAAAGGAAACATGGAGCAAGCATCTCAGCCCCAACCCTGCTTCAGTTTAGGAAAGTTTTGAAGACACACCTCTTTAAAGAACATTATGCATCAATTACCCAGAGCCCAGCGACCTCTCCTATCACTCACTGACTCTGTGCTTGCCTTTGGCCTTGTGCAGCACTCGGCTGCCTTTTTGGCCAAGTTAGTGCTGTACAAATACCTCATAAATATATACATACATAAATATGTACATACATAGATACATACTTACTAGTTCAAATTACTTTATTCGATATAAAATATCATAAAAGTACACCAAATATGGTTCAACATGAAAATCAGCATTATGCATCATATAGCAGTATAAAATAGTATAAAAGAGAATATGTACATGTAAGACCATAAAAACAGTACCCAATGTGTACACAAAATATGCATTAACTGTAGGGCCTAGCTATAGCAGGACATTAACATTTTAGTACGTATTAGCCAAGCACACCCCAAATATTTAGCTACCCCGCAAACCGTAGCAAGTGAAGAAACATTGGTTAAAATAAAGCGTAATGCCACCCTGTAGTCTGCAAAACCCATATTTCTACAGATTGGTCTGAGCCACTTTCTCCTTGCCGCCCTATAAGCCGGGCACGCGAAGAGGAAGTGGGGGATGGATTCTAGGGGGGCAGAGCAACCAGGACATTTGGTAGATGTTACTCTCGACCTTTCCAGCCTGCTACAAAAGTGTTGAGCGGGAGCGTGCCAAACCTGAGTCTCATAAAGAGCGTTCTATCTCGTGGGGATTGAATAAAATCGAGATACTGCTCAATTTTGGCCACGAGCTTGTGCTCCAGGAACTGATCTGTGAGAGACCCACGGTTGGTATTTCGGGCTTCCACTCCCCACACCCAGTCCCAATATGCTTTTCTTATGATTTGCTTTGCAGGTGGAGTCTGACTAACCCATGCCTCCCCAAATCCAATTTCTGTGACCAGCTGTTTTAATTTGCAGATCCATTTGATCTTGTTACCTGTATTTAAATTAATAATCTCGTTCAAGGCAATGGCATAGTTGGCCAATTCGGGGGTTTGTCTCAAACGGACCCAAAAAAGCAACGGGCGCAATCTGGCTATGTCCTTAATAGAACGCTTACCCATGTCTTTCCGGAGGGGTGTCAAGGGGGTAGAGAGTGGAAGAGTGACCAAACTTCTTAAAAAGTTGTTCTCAGATTTCTCCAGATCGCTAACATTCTCAAACCCCCATAGCTCAGCCCCATATAATGCTGAGGGCAGTGCTTTCCCATCATAGACAGTAAGGGCCGGAGTGACTAATCTACTAGAAGTGAGGCGCTGTTCTCGTAGAACAGCCCCCGTCACCCTCTTGTGATTAAAAAGCATTTTGGCTAAGTGGCTATTCCATTTCATCATGTTGTTGATCCGAATACCCAAATTGTCAAAGGAATCAACAGTATCTAATAATGTGCCATTCAGTGTGATGTCATTCCTGAAGCGTTTAGATGGAGATAATACCATTAGTTTAGTTTTAGTGGTGTTGATTACTAAACCCAGTGCAACACAAAACTGGCTGAACCTGTCAAGCAACCTTTGCAGGCCACTTGGGGTTTTTGACATCAAAAGGTTATCGTCAGCAAAGAGGAGGGTAGGGGATTTTTCTCCTGCCAGGGACGGGGCATCAGATGGAACCTCTTTCAAATGGTCAACCACCCTATTTATAAAGAGGGAAAACAAAGTTGGAGCCAACACACAACCCTGGCGTACTCCCCTATTGACTGCGAACCTTTCTGTCAGCTGGCCTTGATTTCCCCACCTAATTCTTGCATAATTCCCCTCATGGAGGCGCTTAATGATATCGAGTAGCATAGGGGGAAATCCCAAATCAGACAGTACCCGCCATAAGTTGGCACGAGGGACCAGGTCAAACGCGGTCTTAAGATCGATAAAGGCCAGGTATAAACTGTCTTTCCCAATGACCACTGTTTTCCAGTAGGTCATGTAAAACCGGAAGACCTGGTCCATCGTGCCCACCCCCTATCTAAAGCCCGCCTGGAAGTGCAAGAGCACATTGCCCTCGTCCATCCATGACCTCACCCTCATAAGGAGGACCCTACCAACCACCTTCTGGATTACATCGATTAAACTTATCGGCCTGTAGTTGGCAGGATCCTCCCTATTCCCCTTTTTGTGTATAGCTACCACTTCGGCACCTTTCCAAGAGTCCGGGACGGGGTGGCCTCTGGCAACAAGATTCAATGTAGGCAAAATAAAGTCAGCCCATAATTTAGGTTCTTGAAGGAGAAGATCGCCGGGGATAGCATCAGGGCCCGCCGCTTTTCCCGAGGCTAACCCTTCAATGGCAAAGAGAACCTCACTGTGCTCGAAAAGATCAACTGGGCTAACCACCTCAAGAGGCTCAACTGGTGGAAAAGCCATCAGGAGTGAAGACGGCTCTTCAACATTTGGAAATAAAGGGCCGTCGCCCTCATTGTACAGAGCAGAAAAGTGTTTGTGCCACTGCAGTTCCGTAACGTGATTAGGTATCAAATCGCCCTTCTGGCTACCTTTATGGATAAGACTCCAAAACAAGGTAGCGTCCTTCAAAGAGGAAGCAGCCTTAAGGTCCTGCCAATACGCTTCTTCCCAGATTCGCTTGGCTTGATCGATTGCCCTGGAATACTCTTTTCTGGCCAGTCTGACAAGGGAAATATCATTACTTTGGAGAGCTACAGTCAGCATACGTCTCTTTTCTCTACATGTATTG
Organism: Triturus cristatus; assembly: GCF_964204655.1. Taxonomy (NCBI): domain Eukaryota; kingdom Metazoa; phylum Chordata; class Amphibia; order Caudata; family Salamandridae; genus Triturus; species Triturus cristatus. Next base: position 50,052,737 of record NC_140589.1, read on the forward strand.
GAGTACCACAGATTGGAAGGTCTAGGAATCTTTTTGAAGGCAGGGTAATCCAATGTAGTAAAAAACATTCCCAACTTTTCAATGGTTTTTTGATAAAAAGATGGGAGTGGAGAGCTCTGGGTTCCCATAGGGGTCGCTCCAAGCAAATCGGCCTCGAAAGCCTTCAGTTCAATAAGGTCTCTAATTTTACATAATTTGTCTTCCTCAAATGAGACCCTGTGCCATTTAAGGCGTTGTTTGCAATTAGAGGGCACTACTTCTTTTGTTGCCAATCTCAGTTCATTGTGGGGCCTAGCAGGTGTCCAATTATTGTTTAAAAGCATGCATAACGGATTATGATCACTATCTTGTGATGGTAAGATTTCCATATCGGCCAAATCATTCCAGAGCCATATGTCCAATAGGATATAATCAACTCTTGATGGACAACTGGCCCTGTTGTATGTATTGGCCCCACACTTATCAGAACGTGTCCTACCATTTACTGCTCTTAAATTGTGCTCCACTGTTAGAGCACTCATTTGTATGGCCCTTTGTGTCCACTTCTTAATTGGGTCTAAACTAAGATGGGGTATTGCAAATTTATTATCCTGTAAACCAGTGCCCAAAATATCCTCGGCACAAAGGGGTTCGTAAGTGCAGTTAAAATCTCCTGCCACAATGACAACTGAATTGGGGTTAATACTGGACAGCTCGCTCTCAAGGGCTGCTATGGTGGAGGAAACTTGTGCCCCGGGAGACCCTCTGGCATATACGTTGAATATTTCCAGATTTCGACCGTTTTTAGGGCCTTTCACTGTCAGGTGTAAAATGTCCTTTGTGGGGGTTGTTTGCATGTAGGTTGACCAATTCAGAGCGATATTTAACCCGATATGAAGCCCCCCTGCTGGTCGACCTTTCCCTGAGTTTAGAGCTGGGAGAAAGTAGGTGGTGAACCCAGACTTATAGAGGGGAACCGTGCTCCAGGCCTCCTGGAACAGACAGATATCTTGGTTATCTATAAAGTTGTTCCACTCTGGTAATAGCAGTTTTTTTTGCAACCCAGCAATGTTCCAGGAAAGAAAGCGAATGGACACTGGAGCACTGTCATTGGTATGAATACTTCTGGCGCTAGTGTGCCTAATATGATTATCCAATGGTCTCACCCACGCCCCTGACCCAACCCCCCTAACATTAGAACAGGAGGGAAGGACAGCTCTTCCCACATCAGTTAGTCTAATATCCGATACTGGCGGGAGTGTAATAACCAGTCAATCAACTGTGCTCAGCCCGGACTCAGTCCCTTCTCCTTCAGATGACCACAATGGGGAAAAGCGGAACTGTATTTTCGAATGCTCGGAGGGAGTAGTACGATGTTCAAGTGCCACCAAATTATCTGCGATTTCATCGTTAAATAACTGTAACTCTATGCAGTCTGTCTGCGATCCCTCCTTTTTAATCCTCTTAACTTTAGCCAGGTCCTCCCGTATTACCGACCTACAGCCTCTCACGTGTCTTATCCAATGGATTACTTTATTATGGAGAGATTCCTGGGTTTCGAATCTGGGGTTGCTCAGGGGTTTTGGAACCTTGGTCATAAAAATTGTAGAGATAGGATTCCTCATATATAGGTTGTCCCTATTGGGCCCTAAACATGTTTGATAAGTCGGCCCTTCTCTAGTCAGTGCAGTTCTATCGCGTTTAGCTCTTGAGTGGAACTGTTCTAATGTCTTGCCTCCAATATCCTTACCCAGATCAAACTCAAAATGTAAAATAGGGTTACTAAGGGGAAGAGAGCCATGGTTAGGGGGTTGGACCTGGGACACCTGGCCTGACGCTAGCCCACACCCATTTTCCTCAGAACCCTTCCCCACCCCCCCATAACTAAGCTCTTCCTTGTGGGTAGGGTGGCTGGGCCGGGGTGCCTGTGCCCAAGCACATCGACCTTTTCCCTCAACGTGGCCAATTCCCTTTCGAGAAGTTCCACTCTCTGTTGGAGAGCAGCATTGTGGGAGCCACACAGACTGCAATGTACTGAATTAACAGGGGGCTCAGCCACACCTGCTAGATTCGGAATAGAGGTTCGACTATCTACAGGGCTGGGATCTAAAGCTGCAAATCTATTTGAGCAAGGTATTTGGTCCAACGGACCTTCGTGAACATTCCCCTTATTGATGGCTCCCAAGGAATCGCTAGGGCCTAAGTTTTCTTGTGGAGAGGAGGGCCCAGAAATACCCTCTGGTGGATTGTGTACTGGCCAAGTTGATAATTTTTTAAATGATTTCCTAGTAAACATAGCGGGAACAGCTCTTTCATATGGTTGGGCCAATACTAACACTTCCTCAGGATCAATTGTGCTCGCAGCTGCCATGGAGTTATTACTCTCACCCAGAATATCTTCGTATTCATTCACAATGCCTTCGATCCTGGTGAGAACACAATTATTGGCCGCATGGGAGACTTTCTTGATCTTTTTCCCTCTTTTAGTTGGCAATGAACCCCCTCCCTCCGTTAATTTCCTCTTCCCCATTGGGAGAACTTATCTCAACAATCTGATGATACACAGACATAGACACTGATAACAAATGGAGTGACTAGCTAATGGTATCAGTCTTAATATAGCGAACAGTACCTTGGGTCAAATGCTCAGAGTTCCAGTGGAAAAGGGGAGGCCCAGCCCGGCCTCCTCCGGGCGATGACGGGCACAGACGGGCCCGCCCTTGGCCCGGGCTTGGCTCGGGCGAGCCCGCGCGCGTCCCACACTGCGGGAGGCGCTCAGTGTTTTTATGGGGCTCTGGCGCCCTCCGGTGGCGCCTGGTGCGTGCTCGGCGCGGTCCCCTCTGGGAGATGTAGTCCGGTCGCTATGCCGTTCCCCTCACGGCAGTGTCCACGTCAGGAAGGCAAGCAGCGAAGCAATGGGCAGAGGGTAAAGATCCAGCTGTTCCCCTCACGGCGTTTGTGGAGATGAAAGTAGCGCGTGATACATACTTACATACATACAGCCACACACGATTGCAACTCGTTCAAAGTAATTTCATGCTCATCTTTCAGAGACAGTAATGACAATTTCATTGTTATTATTTGCAATGCTTTGGTTTTAATGTAATTGCTCCACCTACACAGTGTGAGCCCACACATTTACAGGAACTCTTACAGGAATGGAATGGCTCTCAGTGCGTCTGAACACACAGGGCCATCATAATTGTGGCAAAAAACAGATTCAATTATTGAGTTTCACGCGTTCCTGAAAAGATGAGCAAACAAGGAAGGCGAGTTCAGAGTTATGAGAATCACTGGAGTGGAGCTGCCTGGAATTGGATCTTGGCGTCACATCAGAGTCAGCTAATTGTGAATTGTGTAATTAGAAAGTTCCGATTTAATAACATGCAATCAGAGAATTGTAAAATGAAATACAATTAAGACACGCCCCACCAATTTAGGAATGTGCTATCTCAAGTTCCTTCCTTTCTCCTCCTGAATATGGTACAACTAGAGGTGAAATTAATTAGCAAGGTACTTATTCTCTGTAATGCATACATTCTGCACCAGTTAGTTCTAACCCTGAAACTGCTACTGCGGGTATTGGTAATTTCAGCATTAGGATAAAACTGGGTTGAAAGATACCCCCTCTGAAATGGGGAATCACTGGGGAAATGAGTGTTACCACACCGTTTTTGTAGGTAACACCTCATCAGAGGTCTGTTTTCCAGGGACAGATTTGGCCTGCAGAATGTGTACTCAGACAACCCTGAAGTGTTACCTCTGTGGTAATGCAGCTAGAGGCAATACTGCATTACCTCTCTTCCAGGCGTTCACTTTCAGGGAGCAGAGTGGCTGATCTATCAAGGAGTACATTTAGAGGGCATATGGGGTTAGAAACCCAGAAACAGGCAAACAACACTCAAACACTCAATTATATTGTTTAATCTGTGCTATGTGCTCAGTTTCTTAGAAAACCTTAATGGGGTCATATAGAGGTTCGCGGATGCTGGACGTCTGCCAAACAGCTGCAGGTGACGTCAACCTGTCCTAAGCAGTGCTCGCCTCCCACCTCTGTAACCAGGTGGTGCTGTGGTTGATGAACCAGTGGGCCAAGGGGTTTACTCTGACACAGGTGCTGAAGGTCCACAGGTCATGACCCTAAGGTTCTCACGAATCTAAATAAGTCAAGGGAACCACGAGGCCAGTGGGGTCACCTCTGCAGGGGGTGTGGCTAAAGGTTGCTTCTGCAGATATTTTAGCAGCGCCTGCATAGAAGGGTAGAGATGTCAATGGACCTCATGTGAAGATGGCAAGATTCCTTTTTGTGTCTTTATATCTGTGGCAGAGATTGTTTAGATACCAGCAAGCTGGCAGATGTAATGGCAAGTGGATGTGACTGGTAGGGTGACATGTTGTGGTAGCAGCTGGTGGACCTGAGAGGTCCCGCTCTTCAGGGGACTGTGTGGTGAGTATAAGTGCCTTCTTGGCATGATTTCTTTCCATGGATTGCAAATTTCACCCACAATGAGGCAATGTTGTGTCTACTTGTGTACAAAAAAAAAAAAAAAAAATTTATTGTGCGACATAGGTCTGAGTGATGCGTGAGGCAGTCATTGTATTATTTTGAGTGTGCTGTTGGGGTGTACGGCTGTGTGCATAGAATTGTGTAATGCTAGTTTGGTGCCCAGTTTTAACTGTTTTGGCCACTCACTCTCTGTACAACTTATTTTCTTCCCTCTCTGCCTGTTGTGATTTTTTTTAATTGCATATTTTTCCCTTTACTATTTTACCCTTTTTCAGTGTCTTTTTTTCTAAATCTGTATATTGAGTTAGTGTCTTATTTTATTTTTTCAAGCACATATGGGCAGGTCTAGGCAGAGGGCCATCATCATACCCGGGGCGCAACATCTTTGTGGCAGGAGAAGTCGCAGCTCTCATTGTTTGTGCATGCCACTCACAGTTGCAGATTTCATGATTTTGCTATGTCACTCCCTTCCTGGAAAGTCTAGTCCAGTGGGGGCATGGGTGCTGCTGCCTGAGGCCACAGCCTCGTGATCCAGGCTACCCTTGGGCAGTGGATTCATGATAATAGGGTGCTCTGTCCCAGTCTTTGTCAGATGCACCTCCTTGCAGCTATTTTGTAGCCCCTTCCTCTTACATAATCTCTTACAACCCCATTAACAATTTCCATTACCCTGACCAAATCCATCCTAAATCTACCGTACCCACTCATAACTCTATCCAGGACCTTTATATTTCCAGAGGAATACTGAAGCAAGAGGAAGGTTAAGGTGGCTGCGACATGACTGACTAGCTGTTTTTTTTTTATTGTGAGAGTTTTTTTAAATATGTATAGAGAGAGAGCTACATAGAGAGAGAGAGAGAGAGAGAGATAGCTATATGTACACGCACATATATACATATATATACTTATTTCATTATGCGCAACTGTCTTATCCTTCATATTTTCATTGTATTAATGCTTTGCTGAAAGCACTGATAAACAAGGGAAGAAAGGTCCACCTTACAACAGAGACTTATGGCCAAAGAAGTCTCTTGTTACATGAGCTGACGCCCCATGCCATCCACTGCAGTCCTGCATGTGGCCTGAACCCCCCTTTTCCCCCTGTCCTAAGCCCAACACTATGCTCCCTCTTAAATCATTGACAACAGTAGAGTAATGCACCCATCAGTAACAGCTGTGTCTTGGTGGCAATTGCCCCCTCCACTGAAGTGTACCCAATAAATACCCATAGGCAAAGGGAGCTAGTGCCACTCAAAGAGTAAAAGAAAAAAATAATGTGGCAGGCAAAAAGGAACTCGGACAAAAATCTCTGGACTAGACTGCTACATGACTCAAAATCAAACAACAGCGCAGGATTCTGGCGCACAATAAACAGCCTAGCCAACCCGACTGTTCAAAGAATCAATTCACACCTAACAGAGGAAGCTTGGGCCTCTCATCTGCTTCATCATTTCAATTCTGTTCAGGAACAGATCACACGTTATATCCCTGAGTCAATCCCTGCCAATCAAAATGTGAAACCAGGAAATGAGTATCTCTCGTTCACAACTCAGCAGATCAAGAACAGGCTAGCTAAAGGCAAGCAGGAAGGCGCCCTGGGTCCTAACGGGATTCCACCAAGCTTATTAAAAAAAGACACGGAATACTGGCCTCCTAAACTCCTACCGCTGTTTGTGCAAATTGCTGGAGGAAACACCATCCCGGACTCTTGGAGGGGGTCAATCATATCCCCAATATATAAGAAAGGGGACAAGAACATAGCAAACAGCTACAGGCTTGTGGCTTTAATTGATATAGAAGCGAAATACTACGCTGGCCTACTTTTGGAAGACCTGATTGCTTGGACAGATGAAAGATCAATCATACCCATCAATTGGCTTCTGCCAGGGCATGGGAACAACTACAAACATACTTGCCCTGTCGCTATTGGTAGATGGGGCAAAATCATCAAAACAACCTTTATTTTTGTGCTTCATTGACTATTCATCTGCGTTTGATAAAATCGACAGGAGCAAACTCTGGCACAAGCTGTCATGATTCTGCCACGTCAGATTCCTGGTGCACCTTGTCTGGCACCTGTTTTCTATTGTCTTTACCAATGCTTGTTGTGACTTTGCCACTTGTCTGTCCCAATGCTTGTGGCAGACTATGATGTTATCTGTTTACTGTTTTCTATTGTTTTTGCCAATGCTTGTTGTGACTTTTGCCACTTGTCTGTGCCAATGCTTGTTGCAGATTATGATGTTATCAGGGCCTTTTGTCCCTTCTCAGCTCCAATAGTTTACCTGTGAGCTGGAATCAGGAAGCTAATAGGGACCACACCCTGTTCTAGAATCTTCTTCCTGAGCCCTTTAAATAGGGGCCACACCCTGTTCTCATTGCTGGTTATTGAGAACCCTGAGCTTGAGCAGCTGCTGTTCCTGTTTTCCGGTTGCTGAAAGAAGATTCCAGTTGCAGCAAGAAGACTTCTGTTTTCTTTTCCCAGGTTGTAGATCCTCTTTCAGCTACAATCAGGTAGTATTGTTCCTTTCTTAACCAACTGCATCGTGAAAGGATGGTGCTGTTTTTGTTATTTTGCATTTCAAAAGAAAGTTGCATATCACGCTGAAGTGCTTTTGAGCATTTACATGTTTGGTCATTTTGGCACTGTTGTACATCGCGCTGAAGCGCTCTTTATCATTTACATGTTTGGTCATTTTGGTACTGTTGTACATCGCGCTGAAGCGCTCTTTAGTCATTCACATGTTTGGTAATTTTGGCACGGTTTTACATGTTTGGTGATTTGGGCATTTTTGTACATCGCGCTGAAGCGCTCTTTGGTCATTTGCATGTTTGGTGATTTTGGCAACTTGGGCACATCGCGCTGAAGCGCTCTTGGGGGCATTTGCATACCTGATGACTTTGGCATTGTGTCACATCGCGCTGAAGCGCTTCCTGGACATTCGCATATTTTGAACTCTGGTACATAGCCCTGAAGCGCTCCCTTGAGCGTTTGAATATTAATCTTCCTCATTAGCATATGTAACATGTTGTGTATTGCAAAAAGTTTGTTGGAAGTACCACTGTGATATTTAACAGTGGTTAAAGCACATCATTACGGAAACATTGTGTTTAAAAGCCAAGTGGCTCTTTATATAAATGTGCGCTTCGTTTTGAAACATGGTTGTTTAGCCATAACATTGTATCCTTGAGAATTATAGTAACAGAAATAGTCAGTGAAGCCTGATAAGACGTACACAACGACTGTTCTATACATAACCTGCTTTTCTTTTACAGGTATGTTGTCACTGCTTAACGCATTTTAAATATAGTCAAAGAGTTTACGAAGCACGAAAGGAAAGTTAATCAAGGACAATGTCTCATTCCAGGTCTCCCTCCCCGCAGTACCCACCCTAATACCCTTCCCCCCCTCTAGCCACTTTGATACTTAGTGCAGTTAAGCTTGAGCCAAGGCTGCTGGAAGGCGGGCTTCTTGAGGGTACTGCTCCTGCGGAACCCAACGGAATTTTACCAGTTCTGACACAAGCTCAAAAATAAAAAAATACCACGTGCCCTCCTAATTCAGTTAATACTTCTCCACACAAATACGTGGGTTCAAGTCAAACTAGGAGATGGAAAGTTCCTGTCACAGAAAATCCCAACAGCTATGGAGCTCAAACAGGGGTGCGTCTTGACACTGACACTTTTTAACTTGTACATGTCTAATCTATCATCTGAATTAGACACTTGCAACCCGCATGCGCCAAACATAAGAGGGCTGCTATTCTCCAACCTCCTGTATGCAGATGACCTTGTACTGGTTAGTCGAACCCCCATTGGCATTCAACATCTATTAGACACAACCAGTAGATATTCAGCAAATAATGGTTTAACTATTAATTTTGACAAAAAGAAGGTCATGAGGATTCATCCAAGAAAGGAAACCTCCAATTCCCGCTGGCACCTGGCTAACTCAACAATAGAAGTAGTCGACCAATACAAATATTTAGGTGTGAAAGTAGACAATAGAGGCACATTTAACTCACAAAAAGATGTCAATAAGATGAGGCAACTCTATTGTGGCAGCAATAAAATCTATCAAACTTAAAACTTCCAGTCCAAATCTTACTCCACTTTTACAAGCCTGGCAAGCAAAGCTCATTCCAGCAATCACTTATGGGAGCGAGTGCCTGAGGGGAAGAGATGCGGCTCTATTAGACAGCACTGTTTCAAGAGCGGCCAGAATGATTTTTAATCTACCAAAGTATGTCTCGCCTGCTCAAATAAGGTTAGAATTCACACTACAAAGCTAAGAAATAGCCCGAAAAGGAGCATATGTCAAAAGCTGGTACAGGATCAAAAGGGCCGTAGCAGGGACACTGAATTCCTATCTATGGAACGAAATACATCAAAAGAGGGACTGAGCGGCCATGAGCTATCTGTCAGCATCAAAAGTGCGTCTGGGCCTGGAGGAACTTTGGGTGGCCTCAGGGTCCTATCATTGTTTAAAACAAATCGTAAATAAGACAGTGAAAAAACTATGCCTAGTAGAAGACAAGGCCGCACTCACAGAAAGAGCCCATGGATGGTTTGTGGTGCAAATCTATATCAATTCCTCTCTGCAATCTTACCTAGGCGTAGGTTTCAGCAGGAGGAAGAAAGAAAAATATCTTCATCTTCTAATGGGCATCTTACCATCATTGCTGCACCTTCCCCCTTGGAAACGATCGCCGGGTCAGACAACATGTCGTTTATGCAAGGAAGCCAATGAAAGTGTATTACACCTTTTGGGCATCTGCGGAGAACTATAAGCTGAATGACGTCAATAACTGAAGCCATTCTTTTTAATCAAGGGGATAAGAACCTGTAGACAAGCTGTGATGGCATGCCTCGGAGGAGGAAACATTCAACTAGCGTGCATCTTCGTGCAATTTATGGAAGCGGCAGGGGAGAAACTCGGCCGTCAAACGACCGGTATGTTTTATCACTGCACTAAATAGACTTTTTAAGAAACACTTCACAGCAAACAACACATATTTAGGTTGCCCCTCATCCGGACGACATATGCTCCAGCATAATCAGTCAACAGCAATTATCTACTACTGTCGCTGTTCATAAAGTAACTGTTTTTTGCACATTTACCCCTTCACTGAGAACCGAGTATTTATTTGATCAAATTTTACATTTTCTAGATCTTTTCTTTCCTCCTAAAAATTCTTAGGATCTGATAAAGGGCAGTACTAGCAAATCACTTGGCAATCCGTCAACATACTGAGAGGTTGAAACCCCTATCAATGTACTGTATTACACAACATTATCGATAATTGCATCATTGATGTTAGCATAATGCACGGATGTTTTACTTGATCGTTATTTATTAATTCATTTTAAACCATCAACTTTGCTGCTGTAACTTTTTTCCTGATTGAGAAATTGTAAAGGTTTTAATTGACCGGGCAATAAACTTATCTTATCTCATAGGCAAAATGCCACAAAGTGTTAAAACACTTGCACCACCACATTCTAGTGAAGCGTCTTGAGGATTACATTGTAAGTATATGGGTCCTGCATATGGGAGGGTATGCGTTAATTGCAAGAGAATGACTCTGTTTGAAAATGTGGGTACATGGAATTTTAGTTACATAATGTTACTTTTTATATTGTTTAACAGCTGATAAACAAATCAGGTGCTATCTCTGGCTCCACTTCAGTAGCTGTGAGTTTTTCATGGTTGTCAGGTGGTACCTGTGGGGAGCGCAGCTTTTTGTCTTTCTTCTTGTTGTCAAGCCACTGCTTTTAAATGTTGTCCAGAGTCCACCATATGATGATGAGCATGTTATTTATTTGCCCAGGATTTCTGTTAGTGGGCTGTGTGCTAGTGCTGGTTATTATGTTACAAAGAGTTTCTAGCGATGTCTCACTAAAAAGGGTTGATTTCCACCCCCGCCTCTGTAAATTTCAGCTTCTGGCTTACTGTGCCTTGCTGGGATCCCAAGCTCACACCAAGCCCTTCAGAGGAAACTTTAATACAGCATTATTCATTTATCGCACACTGCACCAAAATATGCCTCTTAAACATACAGGGCCTTACTTATGAGCCCTTCACGCCACCGTTGTAACACCTTTAGTGACGCAGCAGTGGTGTAAAATATGTGGCACACTGCGCCATATTTACAAAGTGACATATCTAGACAGATGCGTCACTTTGTAAACCACTGGGCTACATTATACCTGTGTCAGGTATAATGTATGCAGGGTGGGCGTTCCCCTGCAAAAAATGCTCGTAGTAGTGGCAAAGTGAAATCTATGAGATTTCACTATGCCACTTCTAGGACGCCACTGCGTCAAATCCTTACACCTGCTTCACAGCAGGCATAAGGAATAATGCAGGCCATTTCACATGGCGCCTGCCCCATGTGAAAAGACACATTGCTGGAGTTGCATCTGTTTTCAGGCACACCCCAGCAATGCGCCACTTTTGCACCTACAGATATGTCAGGAATACTGATGTATCTGTAAATCCTTGCGACATGGAGCACCGTACAGTAAATACGCCGCATTCATTGTGTTGCAAGGATGGCGCACTGAAAAGTGTTGCATCACTGTTTTCACTCAGCATTGCAACACTTATCGTAAATTAGGCCGACAATCCTACAGATATACCCTGCTGCTTTGGAAAAGGTTTTTAATGTGGCAGAGTGACACATGTGAGTGTCAGCCGTGCATTACATGGTGAAGGCTCCAATGAACTCCAGAACCTTGAACCTGTCTACAGGAACCGCACAGCTGGTATGACTTGACTACCTGATATCACAGCTTAAAAATGTTGTTTTACAATTTAGTTAGGGAATAAGAGGAGGCTGTACAGTTACATTTCTCCATACAATCTACACACGAGGGCCTGTAGCTTCTTTCCCAGCCCAGGAGCACGTAAATGAGCACAGCACACACAGAGGTCTTTATTCCTCCACATAGGATCACACTCTGCAAGTAGAGCATCATAACTTTTATAACCACACTTTAACACCTCACAGCAGATTATGTAATTCCTGTTTAGAATCCGCCTAGGACTGTAAGGCTCCTAGCACTCCAAGTATCAGGACACTCGTTTTCTCTTTTATAAGGTAGGCTTCACTGAATGAATGAATATGTTGTATTAAAAGGTAATTAAAACCATATCAATGTAATCTCTGTACAAACAACAGATAAAATAAAAAATGATTAAATAAAATAACTGGAACCAGATTTAAAAACATTGCTTTGGTCCTCAATTTATAAACGAGAAGTAAAATCGCAGGTGTCGATTGAAACATAAGATTTTAGACAAATTCTTTCCGTTGCTGTAAAACAATTACCTCTGGACAATCTTCATCAACTTAACACAGCCAGTCTTTAAGATACAGGCAATGTCACTATATGATGGTGGAACTGTATTAATACAAGTAGGCAGCATGCCGAATCACAAGCTGAACAGCAACATAAGTTATGCGCAAAACGTTCATTTATGAAATCATAAAAGCGGCACCTACTGCATTTCCACACTCACTGAATGTGCCAAGGTCTATCAGCCCAAACTGTAGCCAAATAAACTCAAACTGTGATAGCATTTAAAGAGCTCTGCTGGGAAAGCCCAGGGCCAGTGCTATGTTGAAAACACAGTGAAAACATACATGAGGGTACACTTTATATTAGGGTACACTTATAATTGGTCCCTAGTACATGATAGGGCAGGGGGATTAAAAGTCCCTTTAAGTCTCTGGTACATATGAAGGGCAGGGCAGTTTAGGGGCCAGCAGCCCTTTCTGCGCTTGCATGGGTGCACTGCTGAGAGCCTGAGTCCAAAAGCAGCCCAGTGTCGCAACACTGCTTTCAAATGTAAATTGTACCCAAACTCAACTTTGTTGGTAGGGGCACCTAAAAAATGATAAACTACAATATTTTGGCATATTAGGTACCCCGAGCGTCACCCCTAGTTGTTCCAGGGGTGGGGGAGGGGGGATCATATCATTATAACAAGGGCCCTTATAAAATGATGTTTCATATGTCCTAAATGTTGGAGAAATTGTACATTTCATTTTCCTCATTGTAGAACCCTAGCTACATAGGTTAACATTGCAATAGTTTATGAACGCATAACTTATGCTGGTAATCAATGGAAAATATCATTCAAGGATGTAGGATAATGGCATGGATAAATCCAACAATACCAATACGCCAATGTTGAATTTATCCTAAATTATACAGATAATAAGTTATAAGACTTCCTTGTCTGTAAGCCATAATTCAGCCTTCATGTGGTCTCCCCTGATTGGTCAGAGTTAACAGGATCAGCCTGGCTGCTTTGATGAAGTGATAAGTGGCTCACCCAGAGGGAGGCTATCTGGTTGAGAGAGCTCTCCTAAACAGGAATGCCAGAGCGGGTGTGGGGAGGGTCGTAAAGCATGAGCTTCAAAGGAGGAATAGGAAAGGCAGCGGATCCCAGGTCCATCTACACCCCAGTCCCTCTGACCTAGTCAGATGGCAGGCTTAAAGCAGGAATTTGCAGATGGTAGGGGGAGGAGAGCTGTAGAAATGAGACATAGTGGAGATTGGTTTAACCAGTTCTTGTTCTTCTGCTGGGATTTCAGCCGTATTGAATTTTTGAGATTTAGGGGCATATGTATCAAAATCTCCATTTGCGAATCACAAATAGCGATTTTTTGAGAATCGCTATTTGAGAATTGCAAAACGGGATGTATTTAAAAATTTGCACATATTTTGCGAATTCTTAATATTCCTTAATTGCGATTAGCAAATTGCGAAATCGCAATTAAGGAATACCTTCACATTCATTCCTATGGGCCAGGAGGCCCATAGCAATGAATGGGAAGTCATTCTCAAATTGCGAATCGCAATTTGCTAATCGCAAATTGAGAATAATTTCAAAGGTGCAAGGGTGTCATGATGACACCCTGATGCACCCCTGAAATTAGCATGTGTGCGCATATGGCGCACATACATGCCCTAAGGGCATGTATGTGCGCCACATGGCACTTTGAAAAATGCCAAAAAGTGCATTTTTCAAAGAAATCGCAAATTACCACCAACTTGAAGTTGGTGATAATTTGCGATTTCGTAAGGAGAAATCGCACAACTTGGGTGCGTGTTACATAGCATTTAAGGAATCGCAATTTGCGATTCCCTAAATGCTTACGCAAAATTAAGGAATCGCAAAATTATCGATTCCTTAATAATGCGATGCAAAAATGGCTCATACATCTCATTTTGCGATTTTGTATTCGCAAACGCTGTTTTTTTGCGAATCGCAGCGTTTGCGAATCCAAAATCGTTTGATACATATGCCCCATAGTGCTTTCTGGGAGAAGATTATGCTACACTTTCGAGTAAGTGGTCATGCTCTGGGGTGTTGCCCTGCACCTCAATGGACAAGAGGGCTCTCCTGCTTGGCCCCAGGGAGCACAGAAGAAATATGTGAGAGGTGCAGAGCCTCTCAGATCTGCTGCTTGAGACTAAGAGAAGAAGAAGATTGCCAAGCTGGAAACTTGATTTACACCATCAGGGCCTGCATTCTGACTGACTGTGCCTGCTGCATTATCTGGAACAACAGCCCTTTGGATGTACCTTGCTTCAAGAACAATAAAGAGTGGACTCTCTGCAAGCTACAGGTTAACAGAGCTCACCTGGATCATCACCACCAAGAATCGACTGTCTGGAGTGCGTTCAGTGAATTTGAAAGGGTTTTGTCCAGGTGCATTGTGGAAATTGTTGACCCAGCTTTTCAAGGACCATCTTGGAGATTCCAGACCCTTGTATTTTAGACACTTTGGACCCTCAAGAGGAGCTTCAGGAAGAAGTTCCAGAGGTTATGAGAAGTTTGGAGCAACTTTGGAAAAAAGCTCCATAAGGGGGCCGACTCACCTTCAAGAGTCAATCCGGCCACCTTCAACTGCGAGCCAGCCTGCCCTGCTGGTTTGTACCCCTGAAAATCTCTGTGGGTCTAACTTCCAGAGATTGACCGGGAGCTCCCTAGAAAGCACACCTGTGAACCCTCACTAAATCCATACTAGTGAAGAGCATCAAGGGACCTCAGCAGAAAAAACTTCAGCAAAGTATTCTAAGTCCGAAGGTAAAATTTTGAACTAGGCATTCCGCAAGGGGTATCCGAGCAGGGCTCCATCGCGGTCGGACTGAAACTTTGACTTTGTTCCAGTCTGGCGTGACCAGATGTCTCAAGGTGGCGCTATAGGTTTCTAAGTGCTATTTAGTGTAAAATCTTTAAAAATTCATATCTCCAGTTCACATTGGATTGTTGTCGTTTTGGTGTCATTTGGATAAAAATATTTCCTTTTTTTTTAAATGGTATTGGATTTTTATAGTGTTGTGTCTTCATTATTCACTGAATTGGTGTTTTTAAATAATTTACATACCTGTCTCCTAAGTGAAGCCTTCCTGTTCACAGCCAAGCTACTAAGGGTGGAGCATGAGAATAATTTACTGAGACTTATTCTGATCCCTAGACTGTGCTAGTGGCCTTAATGTGAGTGATAGCTGTGTATTTACCACTACTAATGACCCACTTCCCAACAATGGTGCCAATTCCGATCCGGTAAAAAAATTCCCCGTCCGACTCGTATCCGGATTTTTTTCCGTCCGAATCGTCAAAGTAGCGTACAAACTGCCAAGTACGAATCGAACGGAAAAAAGTCCATACGAATCGCATTGGGAAGATTTCCCCACACGTCCTCGGGTCGGGAAAAGTCACCGACACGTCCCCGGGCGAGAAACCCACCGTGCGGAAAAATAAAGTCCGACTGCGCAAGTACGATCCCTCCCGTCCTCCCCATTTCACAACCGTACGCAAAAAACACCGTCCGAACCGAACTCCCATAGCAACCATGGAGACATGTGCCCGCATACGCGCCGAACACCCCACCACCCCCCCCGCCCGCGTATGTACGCCCCGAACCCCCACCCGTGTATGTACGGACCGAACCCCCACCCCAGCAGAGTATGTACGCCCCGAACCCCCACCCGTGTATGTACGGACCGAACCCCCACCCGTGTATGTACGCACCCAACCCCCACCCCAGCAGTGTATGTACGCCCCGAACCCCCACCTGAGTATGTACGCACCGAACCACCACCCGTGTATGTACGCACCAAACCCCCACCCGTGCATGTACGCCCCCAAACCCCCACCCGTGTATGTACGCACCGAACCCCCACCCGTGTATGTACGCCCCCGAACCCCCCCCAGCCGTGTATGTACGCACCGAACCACCACCCGTGTATGTACGCCCCCGAACCCCCCCCCAGCCGAACCACCACCCGTGTATGTACGCACCAAACCCCCACCCCAGCCGTGTATGTACGCCCCGAACCCCCACCCGTGTATGTACGGACCGAACCCCCACCCCAGCAGAGTATGTACGCCCCGAACCCCCACCCGTGTATGTACGGACCGAACCCCCACCCGTGTATGTACGCACCCAACCCCCACCCCAGCAGTGTATGTACGCCCCGAACCCCCACCTGAGTATGTACGCACCGAACCACCACCCGTGTATGTACGCACCAAACCCCCACCCGTGCATGTACGCCCCCGAACCCCCACCCGTGTATGTACGCACCGAACCACCACCCGTGTATGTACGCCCCCGAACCCCCCCCAGCCGTGTATGTACGCACCGAACCACCACCCGTGTATGTACGCCCCCGAACCCCCCCCCAGCCGAACCACCACCCGTGTATGTACGCACCAAACCCCCACCCCAGCCGTGTATGTACGCCCCGAACCCCCACCCGTGTATGTACGGACCGAACCCCCACCCCAGCAGAGTATGTACGCCCCGAACCCCCACCCGTGTATGTACGGACCGAACCCCCACCCGTGTATGTACGCACCCAACCCCCACCCCAGCAGTGTATGTACGCCCCGAACCCCCACCTGAGTATGTACGCACCGAACCACCACCCGTGTATGTACGCACCAAACCCCCACCCGTGCATGTACGCCCCCGAACCCCCACCCGTGTATGTACGCACCGAACCACCACCCGTGTATGTACGCCCCCGAACCCCCCCCAGCCGTGTATGTACGCACCGAACCACCACCCGTGTATGTACGCCCCCGAACCCCCCCCCCAGCCGAACCACCACCCGTGTATGTACGCACCAAACCCCCACCCCAGCAGAGTATGTACGCCCCGAACCCCCACCCGTGTATGTACGGACCGAACCCCCACCCGTGTATGTACGCACCCAACCCCCACCCCAGCAGTGTATGTACGCACCGAACCCCCACCCGTGTATGTACGCCCCCGAACCCCCAGCCGTGTATGTACGCACCGAACCACCACCCGTGTATGTACGCCCCCGAACCCCCCCCCAGCCGTGTATGTACGCACCGAACCACCACCCGTGTATGTACGCATCAAACCCCCACCCCAGCCGTGTATGTACGCCCCGAACCCCCACCCGTGTATGTACGCACCAAACCCCCACCCCAGCAGAGTATGTACGCCCCGAACCCCCACCCGTGTATGTACGGACCGAACCCCCACCCGTGTATGTACGCACCCAACCCCCACCCCAGCAGTGTATGTACGCCCCGAACCCCCACCCGTGTATGTACGGACCGAACCCCCACCCGTGTATGTACGCACCCAACCCCCACCCCAGCAGTGTATGTACGCCCCGAACCCCCACCTGAGTATGTACGCACCGAACCACCACCCGTGTATGTACGCACCAAACCCCCACCCGTGCATGTACGCCCCCGAACCCCCACCCGTGTATGTACGCACCGAACCACCACCCGTGTATGTACGCACCAAACCCCCACCCGTGTATGTACGGACCGAACCCCCACCCGTGTATGTACGCACCCAACCCCCACCCCAGCAGTGTATGTACGCCCCGAACCCCCACCTGAGTATGTACGCACCGAACCACCACCCGTGTATGTACGCACCAAACCCCCACCCGTGCATGTACGCCCCCGAACCCCCACCCGTGTATGTACGCACCGAACCACCACCCGTGTATGTACGCCCCCGAACCCCCCCCAGCCGTGTATGTACGCACCGAACCACCACCCGTGTATGTACGCCCCCGAACCCCCCCCCAGCCGAACCACCACCCGTGTATGTACGCACCAAACCCCCACCCCAGCCGTGTATGTACGCCCCGAACCCCCACCCGTGTATGTACGCACCAAACCCCCACCCCAGCAGAGTATGTACGCCCCGAACCCCCACCCGTGTATGTACGGACCGAACCCCCACCCGTGTATGTACGCACCCAACCCCCACCCCAGCAATGTATGTACGCCCCGAACCCCCACCTGAGTATGTACGCACCGAACCACCACCCGTGTATGTACGCACCAAACCCCCACCCGTGCATGTACGCCCCCGAACCCCCACCCGTGTATGTACGCACCGAACTACCACCCGTGTATGTACGCCCCCGAACCCCCCCCCAGCCGTGTATGTACGCACCGAACCACCAGCCGTGTATGTACGCACCAAACCCCCACCCCAGCCGTGTATGTACGCACCGAACCACCAGCCGTGTATGTACGCACCAAACCCCCACCCCAGCCGTGTAAGTACGCACCGAACCACCACCCCACCAGGGAATGTACGGACCGCACCCCCACCAGTGCATGTACGGACCGTACTGACGCCAAAAAAACACGTACTGAACCCGGACAAACCATATTTACACAAGGAGAGTCAAGTAGAGTTTCCCCACACCACCAAACATGCCCAACAACCCCACAAACATCACATACACTCACCTGCAACTGCCAAACTGCCAAACAGAGGCCCAAAACTCAATCACTCCTCATAACACACCCACACAAATTTCAAACACAGCCACACCCACAAATGGACCAATAAAAATGGACCACACACACAAACCATGAGCCTTTGCAACAGACCCACTGCTGCCAGAGCCCACAGACGACCCACACCACCATACTTGAACCTCACACTTGCATACCTTCACACAACCACCTACACAAACACCCCCTCATCACATTCACACACACACCTCCACTACCACACCCACACACCCACAGCCATCCACACCCCCACAACCATCCACACCCACACCCCACGCCATGTCCACCACCAAGAATCCAAAGTTCACAAAGGAGGAGCTGGAGATCCTTGTCGACGAAATCCTCAGAGTCGAGCCACAGCTCTTTGGGACATTGGTCAGACAGACCAGCATATCCGAAAAAACCGCCATGTGGCAGAGGATCGTCGATTCTGTGAATGCCGTTGGGACAACCAGAAGGACCAGGAGCGAGTGCCAATCCAGGTGGTACGATCTGCGGAGGACGGTCAAGAGGAAGATGACTGACAATCACAACCAGGGGAACATCACTGGAGGAGGGCCGCCCCCCAGACCGGTACAATACCATCCCTGGGAGGAGAAGGTGATGTCCACGCTGGCGGTGGAGGGACTACACGGACTGCCAGGACTCCCAGACCCTGGTGAGTACACAAACAACTCACCTCACATGGGGGGGATGCCATACACAATCAATCATGCATGCCACCCCCCCCAAGCCACCACCGGACACAACAACACTCCACAAACACACACATGCCACTAGCGCCTCCATGCCCCATGCATCAATCAGGGCCATGCCAAGTCACAGGCCACACAAAACACCAACACAACACAGGATGTGGTCGATGCTGGGAGTGGGGGCAGCAAAACTAACATTGAGCAACTCACAAGCACACAACAATGCCCTCAGCCCATATGGCCCAGGGCACAGCCATACAAACTGTGTGTACCCACACAGTACTGTCTTGCCTGCAAATGGTGGCTGCCATGCAGGATGACATGGGTCTGAAGGCACAATTTGCACATAACAGCAGACAATGAAGATGCATCGCTCTGATAGAGTCTCAGCACACACCGCCACAGCAGCAGCCTACACTCAGACACACTGCCCAATGGGTGCCCGGAGAACAGGGACTAACTCACATGAACAAGCCAATGGCCATTCAAAGACCGGCTAACTGTGTGTGCCCAGGAAGCTGGCCTGAGGTGACAGAGAGTGACAAAGAGAGGGAGGGAGAGGGGGAATGAGAGGGAAGGAGACAGAGGGGGACACAGGGAGACAGACAGAGGGAGGGAGTAGGGTGACAGAGGGAGACCGACAGAGGGAGGGAGGAGGGTGACAGAGGGAGACCGACAGAGGGAGGGAGGAGGGTGACAGAGGGAGGGAGGAAGGGAGACACAGGGAGACTAAATCACCCTTGGGTGGTGTGGCCATGTCCACTCGTCAGCCGGTGGACTGTGTGCATGCAGACCAGGTCTGGCAGTGCCTCAACCCCCCCTTCCGTAGATGAAGACCGGTCCATGTGTCAATCTGTGCACGAGTCCATCCGTGCTGCAGGCACAGACCTAACCACACACCCAGTATACCCACCCACTGTGTCGGTAAGAACCCTGTCACAAATGCTTCAGTCCCCTACCTGCAACATTAAATTGCCTTGCCAAAACACCATTTGGCCACGTACAGTGCAACACGTAAGGCGCCTCTGCATGGCTCGCTACGCCCGCACACCACACTGCTGACTGTGTACCCAAATAGATGCATCAACTAAGATTGTGTCTCACACATGCGTAAAGCCCTGACAGCTGTGGCCAAGGGACATAGCCATGCACAAGTGCACTGTGAGAGGAATGCAGGACAGATCCAACTACCCAGAGGAAGAGTGCCAAATCAGAAATGCATGCAACATGGATGCCACATGTGACACTGTTAACATTGTCTCTCTCACACACAGGTCAACGTCGACGAACACCCCCCAACACTGGGGGGGAAGTCTCACAGGACCAGGCTCCGCGGGATGAGGACCCCACCGCCAGCGATGACTCTCACCACTCCGTGGATGACGCAGACCAACCTGGCCCCTCTGGTGTCCAACCACCTGCAGCACCTGCGTCAGGTACAACTGTGCCAACCACCACCCCCATTCCAGCCACATCCCAGGAGACGTCCAGGAGCCCTGCCCGCACACGACCACCCAGCCAGTCTGCCCAGGAGGGACACGGTCCTCCGGGCACCCAGGAGGAGGCAGGCGGCAACGCAGATGCCATCCCTCAGGGGTCCCGGAGACCCGATGCACCCACAACGGCAGGCCAGGTGCACGTGGGCAGGGGTGGCGGGAGTGGAGGACGGCGGAGGCGCGAACCTGACCAGGCAGCTCAGGACCCGGTAGTGTCCCAGGTCAGCAACATCCTGGATACATACCGGCGTGACACCAGGGGCATGGACCAGATTGCGTCCACCCTCAATGACATCAAGGGGACCCTCCAGGAGATGAAGACCCTGCAGTCCCAGCAACATGCCTGTCAACTGCAACACCAAGGAAGGATGGAGGATAGACAGGCTGAGCTCGTGGCGGTGCAAACCCAAATGACCGGTGTACTCCGTCGGATTGCCGACAACATGGGCAACCCTCCCTGTGGCACCAGGCGAAGGCCATTACCAGACACAGGGAGGGATCAGGAGGAGGAGGATTCATCCGACGGAGCGTCACAGACATCGTCACGGACTGCTTCCGAGGGTCCCCGCAGGAAGGTGGGTCGTCCACGAAAAAGACTGTGAGAGTCAGCAGAACATCACCATCTCCCAGGTCACCTGGCCTGGCACCTGGCCCTCTGGCCCAATAGCAGCACATGACATTCTCTGCCACATGGACTTGCTGGTCACTGTCTGACCTATGTTGACAAAGACTGTGGCATGGACTCTGACATTTTGCTACGGCAAGGATACCAACTCCCCCAGTGAACTTTGGATTCTACACTCCCGCTGTGCACCTCTTGTCATCCCCACAAACCCGTACCCACCACAAATAAATTAATCACACTTACAAGATGATGCCGTGATTCTACATTATTACAATACATGTGTGTGTCGTACAGTCAAAGCATGCCTGATCTCAGAATTAACTCCAACCATCCAAACCGTGGGGTAGCAGTCTTGCCCAGGACACACATGGGTCCCAATGTCTCATCTGATACAAACATGGAGTACCATACTCACCTGTGCTGGGCCCAACCAGCTGAGTGGTTCCCGCACAACTGTGGCTACAGACACATTCAGGGGAGCAACAGTCATGCGCAGAGGTCAGGGATCATGTGGAGTGACCTGGCTTGCCGCTCCCAGGTATGTCTAGACATGTGTCCCTACAATGTGCAGCATGCTTGCGTCAGGCGGATGTTGAGAATGGTGGCTAGGCCAAGGTTGGATGCATGGAGATGCCAGAATGCAGTTTAGGATCACAGTGCCACATGGTTGTGTTGGGGTTGTGGGCTGCATCATGAGTGTGGGCGTGGATCGAGAAGGTCATCCTGCAGCTGCCTGTGAAACATTCCCCCCATCCCGTTTGGACGTTGATGTGGCCTGGTTGCCCGACGCAGTAGCAGAGCTGTGCAGATGCACTCCGGATATGGACAAGTACCATGGGAGTCGTAAGGCACATGTCCGTAGACTGCAGGGTAGGATTCGACACGGATGTAGTAGTTGCCCTGGGGGATGGTCTCTCTTGCATTGAGGTGGATGTAACTGTGCATCTTGTGCATAATACAGTTCCCACTCCCTGACAAACCCCTAGCATCTTGTCACTCTACACATAGACACATATGCACCACCTATGAAAACTATGCCAGACCTGCTGCACGCACAGTGGCAACAGGGCACCATTGACAGGGAAGAGGCACCTTGGAGACAGAGGGACAAATTTATTAGTCATGTGTGTTGGAATGACAATGATACTCTGTCAACACATACACAGGTCATGTGGATGAACATGTGGGAGCAACACTGGCACCCCCCATTGCAACACAGATGCTGGCATCCCATTGACCTGGCACACAAGTGACGGATAACAGCTAAACACCCCCTGCTGCCACGGAGAGGCCGCTATACACCATTGAGGCCCTGATGGGGCAATCACACACCATGTCAACCCGGTGCAACCTGTATGTTTCCGAGGCCAGTGTTACACACAATGATGGCCTCATCACAATCCCCAATCCCCTGCCACATGACAGTCACCAAGTCTGAGCATGGCTCCAGGTGAAGCCTGCCCCATGTCATGTTCCCCATGTAGGATCACCATGTATGCAAATGGAACACACATGAACCGGAGAAGTGCACACAGACTACAAACAATTCACACACCCAAAACGACGTGAGGCATCCCTTACCCTAAGGAGATTTCAACACTTGCCCGTGCATGTGACGCTGAATCAGCACATGTTGCTGTGTTCATGAGGAGTAGCAGGAGCACAACAATGCCACCAGCAGACAGCATGCACATGGACCTGTGGAAGAGAGACACACAAGGATTCAGCACAAAGGAGCACATCCGCAAGCATGTACTCAACACGTATCATGTTGTTAACATGACAGGTGACAATGATGACCCTCAGACAACATCCTTCCATTGCGCCATCACTTGAGTGACACTTCAATACACACCACTGACTCACTTGGCAGACATGCAGATGGACACACACATTGCAACACATACCACACACGGCCCAATGCGTGCACACTCAGACACTGGAACTCACCACTAAGCAAAGAAGTTGCGTATGAGCCGACTCCGCATGTCCTCCACAGCCTCCTCCTCCTCCACATCACTTGCCCCGTCACCAAGGCCTTCATCCTCCACGGGTGGATGGTCCTGGTCATCTTGATCCAGTATGAGTGGAACAGCTTCCTCCACTGCCATGTTGTGCAGCATGCAGCAGACGATGATGATCTTGCACACCTTCACCGGGGCATATGGGAGTGCTCCGCCGGTCTTGTGGAGGCACCGGAATCGGCTCTTCAGAAGTCCAAACGTCCTCTCAATGACTCTCCTGGTCCGCCCATGTGCGTTGTTGTAGCGGTGCTCGGCAGCCGTGCTGGGGTTGCGGACAGGCGTCATCAGCCATGGCATGTTGGGATAGCCAGCGTCCCCTACAAGGAAACATCATGGACAGAAGTGTGTCAGCACAGGCAGTGAGATTGGAAGATGACGCCAAACACTGAACTGCCAGAGTCTACCCACCAACAATACATGCTCGCTCGTTCCGCAGCTGCAGCATCATTTCAGGCACCCTGCTACGCCTCATGATGAAGGCATCGTGTGCTGATCCTGGAAAGCGAACACAGACATGTGAAATCACCATGTTGGACAGACACACCACAAGGGCATTAATGGAGTGATAATGTTTGCGATTCCTATACACCACCTCCTGTGCCTGTGGTGGTACCAACGCAACATGTGTCCCATCTATGGACCCAATGACATGGGGCATCCCTCCCAGGGCATAGAACTCACGCTTGACATCTGTCAACTGCTCACGATTTGGGAATTTAATGTACTCATCCAGGTGAACCAACATGGCCTCTAAGAAATCATGCAGAACACGGCTGAACATCGTCTGGGACATGCCCCCGACATCAGCAATGGTATGTTGGAACGTACCCGTGGCAAGGAAATGTAGGGATGCCATCACCTTCAACTTGGGTGTCAGTGCACTGGGATACCTGTGGCGCGGGAGGAGTTGTGCTTCCAGCCGGCCAGTCAACTCATCAATCAACCGTTGGCTGAATCTGTAGCGGCGTATACAGTCCCGTTCATGCAGGGCAGCAATGTCTGGCATACGTCGAGGGAGAGGCGGAGCCCTGCAGTGAAATGGAAGGAACACCTAAGAGTGAGCACTGTACAACAACATCGTCAATGCACTGAGCACATGTTACACAGCCAATACACATATGCCACGTTGTGAGTCAGGTCTGTGCCACAGTTCCTGGACACGTACGCCAGTCAGGTGACACTCCTACCAAGGGACAGCCACTAACGGAGGGGGGCAAGATCACGATGACATGGCATGAGACTAGCTGTGGGCCAGTGTAAGTGAACATGCACACGCATCACAGGATTCACAGACATCCACACATGTGCAGAAGTAGTATGCGTATGGTACAGACAGGTAGTTGGATGCGATATGCACTGGTCACATGTCATAGGAATAGGACAGGCCACACACATTGCCTTTGAGGAGTACATGTCGAGACAGAACATACATAGGGAGCATGTGGATAGGTACTTGTGTTGATACTCCGTGTAGTTGGATACATACACACCTCATGGCAAATCACATATGTGGGCTGGTGTGCGGAACAGTGTGCCATGCCCATCGACACACAGACACATGTTGGCAGCAGCAACTGCTGACGCATTGAACCACACACCTACAGCAAAATCATGGAAAGACATGCCACACACATGACATGGTTGCAGCGTGCAACGCAGCCATACACGTGTCATGTGTAATATTCCGTGTACCTGGCATCAGGGGACAGGTGCGGGTGTCCGTGACTGGGACATGCAAGTGACTCATGGCTCCACTAGTGTGTACGACATGCACACATGTCAAAGGAGTGCAGGGGATGTGTGGTACAATGCGCACCATCACACACGACATGTGTACACAGCTCATCGTACATGTGCTTTGCCCACACCTCAGGGGTAAAGTGCCACATCACATCCTGACACACCTGTGTCACACACATGTGGTATTGCACAGACAATGCATTGGTGTCCACCCTTGGCAATACCTGTCCGCTCCATTCCTGTCTGTGTGCCGCCTGTCACCACTGACAGTTGTGAAACGCACCGTACATACGCTCGGAGCGCGTGTATAGGGTCCCTGGGCCAATATTTCCGCTGGCGTATGCGTACGCCACAGTAGTACGGACTGTACACGCGCTTGTGCGGTCCGGATCACAATATGGGCGCTGGCGTATGCGTACGCCACAGTAGTACGGACTGTACACGCGCTTGTGTGGTCCGGATCACAATATGGGCGCTGGCGTATGCGTACGCCACAGTAGTACGGACTGTACACGCGCTTGTGCGGTCCGGATCACAATATGGGCGCTGGCGTCTGCGTACGCCACAGTAGTACGGACTGTACACGCGCTTGTGCGGTCCGGATCACAATATGGGCGCTGGCGTATGCGTACGCCACAGTAGTACGGACTGTACACGCGCTTGTGCGGTCCGTACTACTGTGGCGTACGCATACGCCAGCTCCCATATTGTGATCCGGACCGCACAAGCGCTTGTACGGTCCGTACTACTGTGGCGTACGCATACGCCAGCGCCCATATTGTGATCCGGACCGCACAAGCGCTTGTACGGTCCGTACTACTGTGGCGTACGCATACGCCAGCGCCCATATTGTGATCCGGACCGCACAAGCGCTTGTACGGTCCGTACTACTGTGGCGTACGCATACGCCAGCGCCCATATTGTGATCCGGACCGCACAAGCGCTTGTACGGTCCTTACTACTGTGGCGCACGCATACGCCAGCGCCCATATTGTGATCCGGACCGCACAAGCGCTTGTACAGTCCGTACTACTGTGGCGTACGCATACGCCAGCGCCCATATTGTGATCCGGACCGTACAAGCGCTTGTACGGTCGGTATCACTGCTTGTGGGGTGCCCTAGGGCGTGGAACGCACCGTACCTGTGTGTAAATGTATGAAAACACATAGGGGACACATGAGGGACAAGTATAAGGGCCTAAATGCCTGATGGTTGCCATGGAGACTGAGTTAAATTTTTGAATTTGAGCACCAGGTGCACAGCAGAAGTCAGTTTGAAAGAATCTACATTGTTGCAATGTGGATGTTGACTTGACATCATTATCAAAACTGAAACCATGCAAAGCCACACACTGGGGTAGGTTTGAAGGGATTGGATGAAACGTAGGATGCTAATGTGACTGACCAATCAATCTGTACTCCTATACATGAACAGGCCAGCCAGGCATATATAAGGCAGCCAGGTCCCATGAGAGAGC
The DNA here is from genome assembly GCF_964204655.1 of Triturus cristatus. Classification (NCBI taxonomy): domain Eukaryota; kingdom Metazoa; phylum Chordata; class Amphibia; order Caudata; family Salamandridae; genus Triturus; species Triturus cristatus. The sequence continues at coordinate 50,079,112 of NC_140589.1, forward strand.
ACTTGCCTGCACATCCATTCATCCATGACCACTGCTGCTGATAGTGATTCCTCTGGCACCATGTCCAGGACTGTGGAGAGGTCACAGCCATTCACCCAGGAGGAGAACCTTGCCCTGATAGATGTGATCCTCCCACAGTTCCAGAGCCTGTATGGTCGACCAGGGGTTCAGGTGAGTGCAGACTCCACTAGCTTAGACTGTGCCCCTTTTGTGTGACAGTGACTTCTGGCATTGTGTCCATGTGTGACAGACATGCACTGTTGTTTGGAGTGGGTCCCAGGGTGTGGAAGGCCTCATGTCACCCATGCAGAGCATGCTGTGTTTCCTGTGTGCACTCCTCACTTGCATAGTGCCTACTGTGACAATGAATGCAAGGTGCATGCCACATTCTGCCTGCATACTCCTCCTGGGGATGTTGGTTCCACAGTCCTGATGTGATCCTGTGTTCCCCCCAGTGTGACAGGTGTCAGTACCCATGGATGTGTGTTTGTTCAGTGTACCTGTGCTGTGAGTGTCCAAAGGCCGTGTTCGTCCCCTGCACATTGGTGTGTGTGTTAGTCCCCTGTCATGTGGGTGAGTGCATATGGGGAGTGTTGCACACAAGCAGCATGAGGGATGGATATGGCCTGGCCATCCGATGTGAGCAGGGAGCAGTGCTGTGTGCATGCCGTGCTGAGCCAGCCCCACACCTGTGACACCCCCGTCTACTGGCACATGGGCAGAGTGAGGTGTGTACCCGCAGTTGGCAATGCCATGTGATTGTCCTGTACCTGTGTGTGTCTGTGTACTCTGCTGAGGTAGCATCAGTGTGCTGGGGCAGGTGACTGCTGTGAGGTGCTGTACATAATCCTGGTGTAGCCTGTGAGGCACAGTGTGATCCCTGGTCAGTGAGTGTGTGGTACCCCTCATGCCACCCGTGTGCTTTCACTGGCACGTAGTGCATTTGGCCTTCCACAGTGGATAATGTCCCTATGACAAAGGTGCAATTAGTTGCATGCATACCATGGCCTGTTCATAATGAGGATTGTTCTATATGTGTGTCTCTGTGTCTTTGCTCATGTGGATTAATGTATTCTCTCTTTTGCATCCTCACAGGTAGGCGCCATTGCCAAGGGGGAGATCTGGAGGGAAGCCGTCAGTGCCGTGAGGGGTACAGAGGGTCGGAGGCGGAGCCTGTCTCAGGTGAGGAAACGCTGGCAGGACATCCGGTGCTGGACGAGGAGGATTGCACGGCTCCTGCTGGGGGACTCACCTGAGAGCCGTAAGAACCGTGGGCGCCGTCGTCTGACCCACATCCAGAAGCGTGTGCTGGCGGTGGTCTTCCCCGATATGGACAGGCGCCTACAGGAGAGGCAGCAGCAGGAAGGGGGTAGGTACATGTGTGTCAGTTGTGTGTCCCCAGCCAATGTAAGTGTGCAGTTGCATGGATACACTGCCAGGGTTTGATTGTGCAGTGCGTCAACTTCTCCACAAAGTAGCACAGTGCTGTTCTCACTCCCTCCCTTCCCCTCCTTGCAATGTGTTCCCTGGTCTGTCGCCACTCTTGCACAAGGTTATTTAGGCAGGCAGTTCATGCAGGTGCCCTATGCTATCAGCATCATGTGTGGGGGTGATGTGCCACAGGTATGGGGACCTTGCGTGTGCCATGGCCAATTTCAGTCATTGTGGTGTCCATGTCACTTGGCACTGATTGTGAATCACGACATAGGGGTGTGTCTCCAAAATGTATAGCCTTCCAGCATGCATGTCCAATTGTGTGCCCTCTGACATGATGTGCCTGAGTGGGAGGCCTGCTAAGTGCAGGGACGGTTGCTTAATTTGCAGTCATGTCCATCCTGGACCATGGAGGAGTGTGGGCACTACTGTGCCCTGGGGCACCTCTTCCTAGGTATCATGTGCGTCATCCAACAATATGGCCATTCACTGTGTCTTCGCCATGGGTTGCGTAGGGTGGCATTGTACCCTGGGCTCAACTGTTAGGACCTACAGGTTGCTACATGTGTCCACTGTACAGGGGGACCCATTTTGCTTGTGCATACTCACAGTGGGCATTACCTGTGTGTGTTGTTGAGACAATCTGATGATGTTTGCCTGTCAATGATGTGTGGACATGGCCACCAGGGGCTGTGTGTGTACAGTCATGAATTAGTGGAGGCCATGTGTTTCCATCCCAGAGTAAGAGGTGTACATACTTTCTCCGTCTCAATGAGATTGTCTCAGGTGTGGGTGGGTTGTGCGTACAAGGCCTACATGTCAGATGCTTCATCCTCCTTGCTGGGTTTAGCCTGTGTGTGATGTTTGACTGGACATACTGATGAATACAGGCCCCAGCTAGGCCCGCAAAGCACAAGGGTTCGCTCTCCTGTAACGGAATCTATAAGGAAGTTGGCACGGAAACTGCAAAGTACAAAGACAACGTTTATTAACCCTTAAGGGTGGTCCTACAATCCACACAACACTCTTCAGTATTGTAAGGAGTAGCACACAGAACTTGCGTACACAGTCCCCTTTTATACACAACAGAGGGGCTCATAGTGGGTGGATACAACATGAGGTCGAAGAACATTACCGTTTATGGTCATTCTCGATACTGAATCAATACATGGGCGGAGCTAACACACTCTTTGAGCCCGCGAAAACACATGGTCAAGCAAAGCTAATTATAACAGATGTGGTCAAGTCTGGGCATGCGCCAGATGGACAAGAGAGCTATTTATAAACTGTTACTAGGCAGAATACAGGAGCAACTAACACAGAGGTCGGACTCTCCTCGTGACGAACACGTGGCAGCATGTCAATACAAAATGGAGTCCGGACTTCTGTCAACATAACGAAGAAAACACGATCTAAAGGGGAAGCATTAATGTTTTCAGTAAATGCTTAATCACATTCTGCTTTAATTTACAACAGACGACCCTTTCAGCATTTACTGAAGACATCCGGCTTCCAAGAATAATCATCATATATATCAATTATCATCATTCCCTTAACCTCTTTAGCTAGACCCTTCTGGCGAGCAACATCGGCAATAGCTTTCTTATCTGGAATGCAGAATGAAATGCATACGGAACAGCACAATGGTCCACATTGAATACACATACAGAAAAGGAACAGAACTGCTATAATAATGCAGAGACCAGTTAAGACCTTCCATCCCCAGGCAGTAACCAACGCCCAAAACCATCCAGAAAAGGACCAAGTGCCGTTTTCTGTGTGGATTTCAGCTGCTATTTTATGCAGCTTGTTAATGGCGTTATAAACGGATGGCGTATGATCAGGGATGAACACACAGCAGCTACTTCCAATAATTTTACAGGCTCCACCTCGATCAGCTAGCATTACATCTAATACCATACGATTCTGTAATGCAACAATCCTAGTTATTTGTAATTCTTCCGTAAGATTCCCAAGAGCAGCAGCAGTCTGATTAGTCACAGCTTCTACCACTCTTGTTAATCTTCGGATCTTCCTACTATTCAAAGCAGCTCCAACAAAGAAAAACAGTCCTAAGTTAAAATCAATATACTGTTGCAAGCTGGTATCGGTTTGATTCACATCATCAATTGATAGAGTACGTTTATATCTATTTACAGTCACATTATTCAACAGTTTCAAATCCTTATGATATGACGCGGGTGCTAAGAATACAGGAGGTAATAGGAATGATACATAGCATACCCCAGACCACCCAGCCGGCAAACGGTAATAACCTTTATTTCCACATACAAAGTAGGTATTATGGGACGCTAGGAAGGTACTGTTGTTCAACCCGTCAATGTTCAATACGGTTATGCAATCACTGACACCAACAGGGATAAAACCCACACTCTGGACACACAGGTCCGCTTGGGCTTGGGCCACTTGGATCACAAATTTGTCCTTCCCCCCAGTGTCTCTGGTGTTCGTGAAGATATAGGGAATGGATTCATTGTCTGGTCGGTACTCTTCCCATTCCCAAATTGTCCCATTTGCTTGTGGATATCCATTTTTGTCCTGATGACATTCTTTATTGAGTCTGAAAAGCAATCGTCCCACTGTCGGTTTCCGAGTGGCAAACAGCAAAGTGTACCATGCTCTACAAGAGCCATTATGAGAGAAAGGAAGTGGTATGAATGGCGTACCTCCTTTCTTCTGATGGGCTGGCATCATCCCACATATCCAACAGTTCGTAGCGTTCGTAGCAACGTGGGTGTGATGCAGCATCTGAATGAAAGTGTTATTCAAATAGGATTGTCGATGCTTCAACGCTTGATATGGCAATGTATAAAAGTAGTGCTCCACAGGCACTGGAGTCGTCAACACAAGCGTCTTTCGAGCAGGAGTTGCCTCCTCCACAAACCATGTGGTTATACCAACGATAGCTACGGTTAGCATGAACCCCAACGCACAAAGAATTTTCTTCTTCTCCATGTCAAAGGAAACAATACCCTGATATCTTCCTGAAACTAAAAAGGTCTGTCAGAACTCTTCCCCTTGGGCAGCGGTTGATTTCTTCACCAGCGGGCCAAGACGGGTGTCACTACACTAATGCAGGGCTGATCCCCCCCCCTTGCCTCATCGGCTCTCCGTTTCACTAACCCAAGGGCCGTTCTGACAGTATGCCCCGGTACTGGAAACCTCACTTCCTTGGTCGCAGATGATATCGCCTTCCTCCAGAAGTCACGTGGTCCGGAAAGAGCTCCTCAGTGTCGTTTGGCTCCGCAGCACGGCCTGTCTCTGCTGCTAGGATTTCTCGTTGATCGGTCAGCACGGCAGACTCCACCAATCCGGGCGGTACCTTTCGACAGTGTAAGGAATGGATCCAATTCTTCCTGTTCGAGACTCGCACTGCCGTCCTTGTTGCAAGGAGGACTTGCTCAGGTCCGACCCATCTCGGCTCCAAACTGTTCGTTCTGTCGAAGACCTTCACCATGACATGATCCCCAGGCCGGAGACCATGTCCTTCGCCGGTAGACCGATCAGGGAGCGCCTCTCGGACCTGTTGATGAATAGAAACCAAATTATCCGTTAACTGTGCCAGATAATCGCTCATCATTACACAAGGTACATCATACACCGCCTTAGGCCTTGGTGGACCCCAAATATTCATTGGGCGTCCAAATACGATTTCATATAGCGTAAGGCCAGTTCGAGAGTGTGGCACCGACCTAATTGACAATAACGCCAGTGGCAGGGCGTCTGGCCAAGTCAAAGATGTTGAAGCTTGGATTTTGGCGATCTTAAGCTTCAGTGTACCATTATACTTCTCGACTAGTCCTGCAGACTGGGGGTGGAATACGGCGTGGAACTTCTGGGTGATGCCTAGGCCCTTCAAGACATATTTTATAACATCCGCTACAAAGTGAGGGCCATTATCACTCCACAGAAGTCTACAGACGCCGTATCGAGGGAAAAACTCTTTCAGCAATAGCTTCGCTGTAGTCATTGCAGTATTGTCTTTCGTAGGGTACGCCTCAACCCATTTACTGAAGGCGCAAACCACTACTAGAACATACTTCAAATTGTTACAGCGCTCAAGCTGGATATAGTCCATCTGCAGAACCTCAAAGGGTGCAGTGGGCGTCGCAAATCCTCCTGCTGGAGTTCGAGTGCCTTTTCCTGGGTTATACTTCAGACAGATCATACAGGTCTGCACCACCCTCTTTGCCGTGCTAGCAATCTCTGGATGCTCCCAGACTTGGGTAAGCAATTTCACAATTGCGGAAGCTCCAACATGTGCTAGCCCATGTGCCATCTGAACCATAGGTTGTACAAAAGCCGTGGGTAATTTCCATCTATCCATCTGCTTATTTCTCCAACAACCCTCATCATCCAGTTCTCCTTCGCTAGCCCATCGTTCCCGCTCTTTGTCAGAAGCGGTCCTTTGTATTTCTCGCACTTCTTCCTTCGCATCACGCCATCTTTCCACCTGTGACTTTACTACATACATGGCAGTAGCGCCGGGCTGCATCGCAGTCTCCCGTGCTACTCGATCCGCTAACGCATTCCCTTCTCCAACTTTATCAACTACTTTCCTATGGGCACTACACTTAACAATGGCAATTTTCTTCGGGTATGTCAATGCGGTTAAGAGATTGTGGACTAACTCCCCATGCATTATCTGTACCCCATATGACGTTAAGAACCCTCTCTCCTTCCAGAGTAGGCCGAAATCGTGCGCTACTCCGAAGGCATAGCGGCTATCTGTGTAAACATTCACACACAATCCTGTACTGAGCTCACATGCTCGTGTTAAGGCTATCAGTTCCGCTGCTTGAGCTGATTTCTGCGGTATGCGTGCTGTCTCCACTATCATCTGTAACGTGGTAATTGCATACGCTGCTGAAGTCGTACCATCTGGTAGCTTCAGGCATGATCCGTCTACCCACAACTCTCCATCTACCTCTGAAAAGGGCGTATCCTGGAGATCAATACGACCCTTTGTTTGTTCCTCAGTCACAAGAATACAATCATGCGCTTTCTGCGCCTCAGGCTGGGTCTCGGGGTATGGCAACAATGTGGCCGGGTTTAATGTCACGCACCTTTTTAACGTAATATGAGGAGCCAAAAGCGTCAACTCATATCCCGTTAAACGGGCACTGGTCAAATGCTGCGTCTTTGTTTGATTAAGCAGGGCATCAACAGCGTGGGGGACTAACACCAACAGCTTATGGGACAACACAATTCCTTCACTCTGCCGTATTGACACAGCTGTCGCCGCAACCGAGCGAAAACACCCTGGCAATGCTCGGGCGACAGGATCAAGTACAGCCGAAAAGTATGCACAAGGGCGCTGCTTATCGCCGTGCATCTGCACTAAGACTGATAATGCACATCCATCTTTCTCATGCACATACAACGAAAAGGGTTTTGTATAATCAGGGGTCCCTAACACTGGTGCTGAACAAAGGGCCTGTCTCAATTGCTGAAAAGCAGCGTCACACTCATCTGACCAGGGGATCGGGATGGGCGTGTCTTTTGTCAAGAGAGCTAGTAATGGCTTAGCTATGTGTGAAAATCCCAATATCCACTGTCTACAAAAAGAAACAAGACCCAAAAATGCACGCACATCCTTCTGCGTGGATGGTCTCGGTGTGTCCAAAATTACTTGGATACGATCTGGTGTGAGTGCACGCCCCTCCTTAGACAAAAGGTGACCTAAATAAGTCACCTTTGGTCTACAGAATTGCAATTTCTTCCTAGAGACCTTGTGATTGTGGGATGCTAAAAAGGAAAGTAAGGCTAGCGTGCTTTTCTCGCACAACTCCAGGGTGTCAGCCGCCAACAGGATGTCATCGACATATTGAATGAGGGCGACCCCCTCGAGTAAGGCAAAGGAGTCCAACTGTCGTTTCAAAGCCTGACTATAAATACTAGGGCTTTCTGTGTAGCCCTGGGGAATTCTACAAAAACGATAAGATCTATTGTTTAATGTGAACCCAAAAAGAAATCGGCTATCAGGGTGAATGGGAATAGAAAAGAAGGCATTTTTCAAATCAATCACTGAGAACATGGTCGCCGTAGGCGGGACCAAGGTAAGCAACGTCGTGATATCAGAGACCACCGGGTACTGAGGTATCACGATCTTATTTACCTCCCTCAAATCAATTATGAACCGATAGACCTTTGCATCTGTATCCTTCTTCAGAATAGGGAGAATCGGACTGTTACAGATATTATAGGGAACTTCTTCCACTACTCCTACTGCGATCAAATCTTGCACAATCTGTATGAGAGCTTCCTCGCCCTCCTGGGAAATACGATACTGCGGGAGGCGTGGTAGCACCGCCCCCTCCTGGACACTAATGTGGACCGGAGGAATCACCATTTGTCCCACATCTGTGTCCGAAGTCGCCCATAAAGCTCGGGGGAGGGTAGCCAACAATGCATCCTCTGATATCGTACACATCCGCCCAGACCTGGGATAGTTGTCATTTAAGATCACCCTCACACCCTCAGGGGAGCAGCGGATTGTAGCCCTAAAGTACTTTAACATATCAAGGCCCATAATGTTATCCGGTGTATACGGAGCAAGCAGAAACGGACAGGGCGCAGAAAAACAATCAACTTTAAATGCAAGGGGCTGTGAAAGAGGGCTTCGGGAGAGTGTACCGTCAAACCCTACCGATGTAACTATTGAGCCGGATGGGGGAGCCCCCGGAACCAAGTACCTAGACAATGCACTACGTGTCGCTCCTGTATCCACTAGGAACTGATCAGTAGAACCTAAAACCTCAGCCGATACATAAGGACCCGTCTGATCGACCGGCACCTCAACTGATTCGGACCCCCATCCAACGCATTCCTATGCATGCTGAGAATCATGATATCCCGATTGATCGATGTCCGATACATGATACTGGTGCTGGCGATCAAAAACATTTGAGCTATCTCGGTGCTGCCCGGCAGTATCGAAACGGACATTATCGTTAGAATTCCCTCTAAAGTTCGAGAAGCCCCCTCTACCTCTCGGGCCACCCGGAGTGTGCCCCTGACGCGAAGCACGCAACGCTGGGCAATCCCTGGCCCAATGGCCCAACTGCTTGCAGTACGCACACTGGTTCCTATTCAAATCAGATCGGCCCGAAGGGGGACCATAAGATCCGCCCCTTCCTCTATTATTATTACCCCGTCGGGGCGGGCCATATACTTGTGCTAACATCACCTTGGTTTTGAGATCTTTCGATTTCTTCTCCTCCTGGCCCTTCGCCTCGTGCTCCTGACGCTCATAATACTGAGCGATAGTCAGAAGGGCCGTCGGTGTCGCGGAGGACCAAGAACTCTCACTCGCTTTTAACCGGGCCGCAACTGCCGGTAGCAGATTAGCCACATATTTGTCCGCGAAAAGGTGGCGGCCTGTGTCGTCAGTAAGCGACTGGCCACTAAAGTCATGAAACGTTTCTTCAAAGCGCGTGAAAAAATCTGCAACTGACTCGTCAACTTTCTGTTTACATGCTGCTAACATATTCCAGTCAATCTTTTTAGGGGGGATTATTGTTTTCAATTTAGCCACAATAGCAGCAGGAAGATCTAAAATATTCTGGGGTGGTTTCTGTGCGGGCTTCCGTTCCCTATCCTCATCCTCAAGGTCAGACCATCGAGCCTTAAAGGCAACTACATCATCTACCCTGCGGACAGACCTCCACGTGTCCGGTGGTAGAATAAGGCCAAAGAACAGGTCTATATCCGCTAAAGTCATAATGCAAGAATTCAAGGCCCCCTCAACTTCTTCATAGAAGGCCGCTGGATTCTTGCGGGGGTCAGGCAACGCATTCTTCAATGCCATAACATCGGCTCTATGCCATGGAGTATAAACCCAATTATACACAAAATATCCCCTAGCATCGACAGAATTAATGTCCGGGCTAGTCCCCGCTCCTTTAGGAGGAACATACAAAGGCGCCGCCTCTCGCATTGGTTTAGCATGCACTACATTATCCTTATCTGACTGAGAGGTGGATGGGTAACCCCCTGCCGCAACCGAATCCGACTGCTTCTCCTCCTCCGCTTGTTGGCGTGCTTTCTCTCGAAGGGCCAGCACCTCGTCCCGCAAGGCGAACAGCCGCCGAGCCGCCTCAGGAGCCTTAGAGGGAGAAAAAGCACCGTTACGTATTGCTCTAGCGTCCGAAGACACTTCGTCAGGCTCAAGGACATGAGAATATTTTCGGAAAGCAGTAATCACTTCTTCCGCGAAATGACCCAGAAAATACACTTTATCTCTCTCCTGCCACGGCCCCCAAGTTTGAAATAAGTCCTCCATGGATACCTTGCCTTTAAGCGCACGGAAGGAAAGTGTCCGAAGCTCAGCCATTTGCTCGGCCGACAGCATGGACCGTGTGTCTACCTTACCCGAAGCCGGGTCAGAATCTTGCGGCCGTGGAGCAGATGCGCCAACATAAGGGGGCGGAGAGCGATCTAGCAAATAAAAATCATCATCAGGATTATTAAGGACAGGATAAAGCGGCTGGCGAACAACATATTGACCCGAAACTTGTAGCCTACGCTCTTTCTCTTGTCTATCTGTCTGCTCTTTGTCCTCCCGATGCTTCGCTTCCTGCGCTCGCACATGATCATTCTTCCGTTGCTCTTTATCAAACAGCGCTTTCTCACGCTTCTCTCGCTCACGCACTTCCTTCACCCATAATCGCACACACTCAAACATATCCTGCCGAGCACGTCGCTTACACATACACTGTTCCACATACTCAATCTTACGTATATCAAACGATCCATACAAAGGCCATCGCAACTCAGGATCCTTCTTCGTGTATTTCCTCCATAACGTGCTGTACATTATGGAAGAAAGACCATGCTTCACGTACATATCCCTATTAGGAGTCCCCTCTGGGGGAGCTGGAGCAGATTCCTCGAGGTTCAACCGGTTTCCAAAACAGCAGCACCACTTACGGAGTGCGCTAAAAGCAGGCATGCTAGGAATAATGCAAAATATGCAATATTATAAAGAAAATGGCACTTAATCGTTGCGCCGTTCAAAGTTTACACAGCTCCGGAGAAATTTCTCCACATTACCTGCCTATATGTGTTGCAACGCATATATTTTCACAAAGACAAATTCAAAATATGACTAGTCATCATCAATCAAACTCAAATAGCCAGACCCAGGCTTCAAAAACTCGGAGCAAGTACCGTACAACGGTTCTTACCAATCAAGAGTCCAGGTTCCAACTGCCAAGCTCCACAATCGCCCAAACGGCTCTCACGGCAGGACCGACAGAAGAGGTCTCAGTCGATGACCGGCGCCACCCAGACGGTCAGCTCGGAAGGGAAGGAAGAAAAACCTCGGGATGCCAGGGCTAAGACGCCGCTGGCAGTGATCACGTCCCCGGCCAAACTCCTCACCTTCGTCGCGACCAGTCCTTCGAGCATCCGAGTCGCCGATGAGCCCCACGTGACGGGCGCCAATTGATGAATACAGGCCCCAGCTAGGCCCGCAAAGCACAAGGGTTCGCTCTCCTGTAACGGAATCTATAAGGAAGTTGGCACGGAAACTGCAAAGTACAAAGACAACGTTTATTAACCCTTAAGGGTGGTCCTACAATCCACACAACACTCTTCAGTATTGTAAGGAGTAGCACACAGAACTTGCGTACACAGTCCCCTTTTATACACAACAGAGGGGCTCATAGTGGGTGGATACAACATGAGGTCGAAGAACATTACCGTTTATGGTCATTCTCGATACTGAATCAATACATGGGCGGAGCTAACACACTCTTTGAGCCCGCGAAAACACATGGTCAAGCAAAGCTAATTATAACAGATGTGGTCAAGTCTGGGCATGCGCCAGATGGACAAGAGAGCTATTTATAAACTGTTACTAGGCAGAATACAGGAGCAACTAACACAGAGGTCGGACTCTCCTCGTGACGAACACGTGGCAGCATGTCAATACAAAATGGAGTCCGGACTTCTGTCAACATAACGAAGAAAACACGATCTAAAGGGGAAGCATTAATGTTTTCAGTAAATGCTTAATCACATTCTGCTTTAATTTACAACAATACGCTCAAGGTGCAGTGACCCTGTCATGTGTGGCCTGGTTTCATGTATTGCCTTTGCAGCATGCGGCAAGAGTAAATGGATATGATTCATGCTCATCCCTTTTTGACGACGCAGTGTGGTGCAGGTGCTGTGCACATTTGTCCCCAGAGGCTGACTCCTCTCTAAAATTTCAGGTGCAGTGATTTGCTGTTGTGTCATGATCTCCATTGTGTCTCAGTGGCATGGTGGGTCGAAAAACTGTGTGTTCCATGGCCTACATGTGTACATTGTTTTGTAGGTGTTACTCCTGTTGCTTTTCAGGCTATGCAATGTGACCTATGTATATTTGACTCATGTGACATAAGTGTACAGGTGTCTGATTTTCTCCTGTCTCTTCACCTTGCCCACAGCATCGCCGGGGGACACGGAAGGAGACACTAGCACGGACCGGGAGGAGGGATTGAGCACCAGTGCCAGCAGTGCTGTCCTGTCTGCCACATGGAGTGGCACGGAGGCCGAAGGGAGTGAGGCGGAGGACCTGTTGACTGCCAACACAGACTATGACGCAGACGGGTCCGAGGCTGAGCTCCCAGAGGTGGCGGAGTCTGCCCCCCCAGCTGATGGCAGCCCTCCACATCCCCCCGCCACCTCAGGTTCCATCACCGGCCTCCCACATGCTCGTGGCCCTTCCCTCCGTGCTCGGTCCCCACATGTCTCCTTCCTGCCAGGCACCGCACCCCCTGCCCCTGTCACCACTGCTGCGGTGAGTGCGGAGTCTGTGGACATCCTGAGGCAGTTGCAGGTTGGTCAGACTGCGATGCTAAATGTCCTCCATGCCCACACCCAGGTGCTGACCCAGATGGAGGCATACATGGAGGGCATGTCGGCTGCGCAGTCTGACCAACGGCAGTTGCTGAGGTCCATAGACTCCACACTGACTGCAGCACTGGATCTCCTGCAGCGCTGCGTAACACCCCCTACCCCTGCCCCATCCCCAATTCCCACTCCCGTGCCTGTCCCACGCACATCCAGACGTCAGCGTGCACGCACCCCAACAGACACAGGCACCACACCACCAGGGATGTCGAAGCGCACACCTCCTGTCACGCACACACAGGGTGAGGAAGGCACACCCACTGGGTCGGGGGGGAAACGTAGAACACGCAGCCACAGTGGGAGTCCGCATTCCACACAACCCACTCCCTCCAAATCCACTCCCCTTAGCTCTCCTGGCCAACAGTCAGTGACAGCATCATCCACTGCGAGTGTGCCCCCCAGCCCCAGGATGACACCACCCCGCAAGCGGTGGAGGCGGGACCCGGCCAGGGGAGTTGAGTCCCCCACCCTGTCCACACCCTCCCCCAGTGGCGCTGCGACCCATCCCTTTGCCCCCCCCCCCTCCTTGGGGCCTGTGGTTGGATTGGGTGCGGGGGAGTCGCTGGGGGAACTTGCCGACGTGTGCAGCGCCATTCTGTCCTCCACCTTTGGCGCTGGCACCCCCCCTGTGGCAGATTCATCCCTCCCTGCACCCACAACACCTACCCTTTCCCCTCCTGTCCCTGCGGTGCCTGTTTCCACCCTCCCCCCTGATGCCCCCTCTTCTGTGGATGAAATGGACTTGTGAACTGTGCAGGCAAGCTAGGGGACACACGTCCCGATGTGTACCCCCCCCCCCCGGACATTGCTGCTGGGCTGGCCCATGGCCCTTGTACATAGTGGACATTTTCTCTGATATATTTTCCTGCTGAATAAAGCCTTTTCTTTTTGTTTTGCACACTGATGCTTTCCTGGACTTGCTGTTGGTGCTGGTGCTCCCTGCGTTGGGGTGGTGATAATGTGTTAGGGGTCTGTGAAATGTTGGAGTGTGCTGCTCATGGGGTGTACCCTGCCATCTGCGTGCCATCACAAAGGTCTCTGCCAATGGTATTTGGTCATGTTTGCTCTCACTGTATGGTGACATTGTCCCAAGGTGTGTTCCATCCTCTGTGGCCCAGCCCATTTTCCCTGCAGGGTGTCTCCCAAATGCTGTGCTGTGCTGTGTCTACATTTCCTGGATGTGTGAGGGTTGCCGTTCAATATAGCCATGCTGGCTCAGCGATGGCTCCGCCTGCATCTGGGGTTTCACCCTTGTAGGTCACTGAACTTGTTGATGGGGTATATTGTCCTATGTCTGGGCACTGCTGGGAGTGATAGGTACACACCCCTCCTGTGTCTGGGCACTGCTGGGAGTGATAGGCACACACCCCTCCTGTGTCTGGGCACTGCTGGGAGGACCCTGCACCCACCCCTCCTGTGTCTGGGCACTGCTGGGAGGACCCTGCACCCACCCCTCCTGGGTCTGGACACTGCTGGGAGGACTCTGCACCCACCCCTCCTGTGTCTGGGCACTGCTGGGGGTGTTTTGCACACCCCATTCTTATAGCAGGTTCGGTGCGTACATACACGAGTGGGGGTTTTGTGCGTACATACACGGGTGGGGGTTCGGTGCGTACATACACGGGTGGGGGTTCGGTGCGTACATACACGGCTGGGGGTTTGGTGCGTACATACACGGGTGGCGCTTGGGTGCGTACATACACGGGTGAGGTTTCGGTGCGTACATACACGGGTGGGGGTTCGGTGCGTACATACACGGCTGGGGGTTTGGTGCGTACATACACGGGTGGCGCTTGGGTGCGTACATACACGGGTGGGGGTTCGGGGCGTACATACACGGGTGGCGCTTGGGTGCGTACATACACGGGTGGGGGTTCGGGGCGTACATACACGGCTGGGGGTTTTGTGCGTACATACACGGCTGGGGGTTCGGGGCGTACATACCAGGGTGGGGTGGGGGTTCGGGGCGTACATACACGGCTGGGGGTTTGGTGCGTACATACACGGGTGGCGCTTGGGTGCGTACATACACGGGTGGGGGTTCGGGGCGTACATACACGGGTGGCGCTTGGGTGCGTACATACACGGGTGGGGGTTCGGTGCGTACATACACGGGTGGGGGTTCGGTGCGTACATACACGGCTGGGGGTTTGGTGCGTACATACACGGGTGGCGCTTGGGTGCGTACATACATGGGTGGGGGTTCGGGGCGTACATACACGGGTGGCGCTTGGGTGCGTACATACACGGGTGGGGGTTCGGGGCGTACATACACGGCTGGGGGTTCGGGGCGTACATACCAGGGTGGGGTGGGGGTTCGGGGCGTACATACACGGCTGGGGGTTCGGGGCGTACATACCAGGGTGGGGTGGGGGTTCGGTGCGTACATACACGGCTGGGGGTTTGGTGCGTACATACACGGGTGGCGCTTGGGTGCGTACATACACGGGTGGGGGTTCGGGGCGTACATACACGGGTGGCGCTTGGGTGCGTACATACACGGGTGGGGGTTCGGGGCGTACATACACGGCTGGGGGTTCGGGGCGTACATACCAGGGTGGGGTGGGGGTTCGGTGCGTACATACACGGCTGGGGGTTTGGTGCGTACATACACGGGTGGCGCTTGGGTGCGTACATACAGGGGTGGGGGTTCGGGGCGTACATACACGGCTGGGGGTTCGGGGCGTACATACCAGGGTGGGGTGGGGGTTCGGTGCGTACATACACGGCTGGGGGTTTGGTGCGTACATACACGGGTGGCGCTTGGGTGCGTACATACAGGGGTGGGGGTTCGGGGCGTACATACACGGGTGGGGGTTCGGTGCGTACATACCAGGGTGGGGTGGGGGTTCGGGGCGTACATACACGGGTGGGGGTTCGGGGCGTACATGCACGGGTGGGGGTACGGGCCGTACTTCCACGGGTGGGGGTACGGTCCGTACATACCCCTGCCCACGCTCTGCGTGCCTGGGTACGGGCCGTACCCATGCCTTTGGTGGGTGGGTACGGTGCGTCCCACCATTGTTGCGGGGCCGTGGGGTCCGCACCGTACACAGGCCTTGGGGGCGTGGCTACGGGTCGTACCACGCGTACCCCTACATGACCCCAGCAATGCTGGTACGAGCTGTACCAAGGCCTTTCTGACGTGGGTACGGGCCGTACCGCTATTGTTGGAGTGACGTAGGGGGACGCGTGGTACGTTCCGTACCCACGCTCTTGCGGCCTGGGTAGGGTACGTACCGGTTCGCGTGACCATCCACTTCCGTTGTGGCGGACGCTTGCGTTGCTGGCCTCGCCCCCACACCCTGGCAGTGTCCAGGCCCTGATGGTCAGGTATGTCCAGGCCATGTGTGATTTGGTACCATGTGTTGGTGTTGTGTGTCCTGCCCCTGCCCCCCCCTTTGCCCCTGGTTGTTGTGCTAACCTTCTGCGGCGTCTGCGTCAGTTCCTGTACGCCAGGTGGACTGCTAGGAGGGCAGGGATGGCACGTAGGTTCGGGTCCATGTCTGTTCGTCGCGTCCAGCTGCTCCTTGCGTGTGTCGTCCTGATTTCCCGGCAGTTTTTGGCAGCCGGTAAATATTTTCCGTGCGGGATGACGTCGGTTCGAATCGTACTTCCTGGTTCGTGAAACGTAGGCTGGATGCGTACCGACGTCACGTCGGCGCCTTTCAGGATCGGAATTGTGTTTAGTTTCTGTTCGGTCGGTGTTTTGTTCGATTCGTACGGAAATGGTGTTTCCGTATGAATCGTACTTGCATTTTCGGATGGATTTCGCACCGGGTACGAGTCGGACGGAGAAAAGGCTCCGTCCGACGGTTCGTACCCGGTTTTTACCGGATCGGAATTGGCACCAATGTGGCTAACAGTTCATGCAATAAGAGTGCAATACAGCTTTACTTTGCCTTTCCCATTTTAGTCCAAAAGGATCTTTTGCAAATGTTGTGGCCTTTACATGCAGGGCTAAGAACCTTTTACACAGCTTATAGGACTCCTCTGATGGCCCCAAATCTAGCACATCTGGCTGGATTATTTGATAGAGACTAGTTGTAGGTCCTGCCACAGTTTCCCTCAGAATCAAACCAGATTGGATCACTGTTCAGTGCAAGATTCTGGCATAACAGGCACCACATGGAATGGGTTTGTGCCTGTCGTGTACTGTGTGGGAGCCTAAGCAACATTGTGAAGAGTTAACACTGCTTCCTGTGCAACCAAACACCTAATTTCCCAGTTAATACAACTGATTTTACCCTAAGGAAAAAGGGTGTTAAATTATATAAATAGGGGGACAGAGAGCTGCGCAAGACAAACTCCTGTTCAAACCAGCCCGCTCCCTCCGTCTCCTCATTCATGATCTCTCCTTCCATTCATCCATCCTCTCTTCTCCCTCTCCCATCACTGAAGCTGGCTATAGCCGGACCCACAAAGACATGTTTTTACAGCCAGGCACATATTTGCAAAAAAAATACAACAAGAACACTGAGTGATGGTTTGCAGGGTCCCATAGCTAAACAAGCATTGGCAATGCCAATGGGTCTGGCTTTAAAGGAATGTTGTATGATGATGTGAAGCATTACCAGTAAATCGCAAGGGAACGGATAAGTATTTGTGTGGAAGCAAAGAAATGTAGAATATTAGTGTAGGTTCAAAGATTAGGTGGTAGTTGCTCTGTCAAGCCAGAACTAAACAGGTAGGTTAATGACTGCCCACCTCCCATCTATGCTGCTGCCAGGAAAAACACCAAAAAGACTCTAGTTATCTAAGACACTTTAAATCGAGTTAGAATGCTATGTGTGCCTTCAAACCTGAGGCTCAGACAGCTGCATACATAGAGTGAATGATCACAGCTGTGTGGAGGGTAAGCACTTTTTGTGTGGAAGCACACAACATCTGTCCGTGCGTTAAAGAAGTACTCCTAAATAACCTGGGTACAACACGGCATAATACTCTGAACTGTGTATACATAAAATAATGTGCCACAATTTTGCATTCACTTTAGTTTGGCGGATGGGCGATGTTTTCTTTTTTCCACTGTGATTTGGGTTTATTTTATTTTGTTTTAGACCCAATGCCCACCCTCGTCTTCAGTCATTGTCATAAAGATGTACATTTTCTGTTTCTTTGTTGAAGAATTATTAACAATTTAGCATCAAACCATCTAATTAGGAATCTGTGAGAATAAAATAGAGGTATATTTGTGGAAGGGCACACACACAATCCACCTCGTATGTTCTATGTTTGAAAAAAATGCAAAATCTACTTTGGATCAATAGTGGCCACATTTATATTTTTTTTAGCTCTGCTGGGGTTTCGGAACATGGCGCTACACGTACAGCACTCTGTTAATATTGGAAAATCCGATCTAGATGCACGCCATGATATATGTACGTACAATAACAATAACGAACCTACATCACTGTTGTTGAAATCACCCAATAAGACCTCCCCCTCAATCCCGAGTCAGTAGTATATGGTCAGGCAGGCTCTGCGACCTAGGCCTGAACCAACTGATGGACAGATCACAAGTGGAGTGACCCGAAACCCTTAGACAAATGCACAAACAGTAAAACCTAGATCGATCCCACAGATAGGAGGCGACATTACAATGGTCCTAGGAGATCAGTCACCGTAGTGTGGGTAAACCCTGACATTACCAGACACTTTCTTAGCGAGGACTGGTGTGTTATGAGGACAGGTCTCTGTAGTGTGTTTAGGTACTTTACAGTGAGTGTATCAGAAACCCAAAAGTGCAGTTATATTTGCCTGGGATCGTTTTATAACCTCCCCCCGTATCGAAGCGTGGGTGAGGTTAGAATATTAAATACACACTTCATCACAGTCAATGGCCGGCCCTCATGTGTGTGTATGTAGAGGGATTTGTGTGTGTGAGGTTAGATTTATGGTGAACCTCCCAGGTGTTACAGGTCTGACAAGGGAGAGAGGGACAAACAGGCCAGAGGCTAATATAACTCAATATAACTGTTTTACAAGTTTAGGAAGGCCTGGTGGGTTTAAAGAAAGTTCATTGACTCTTGTAAAGCATGGCGATGTTTATCTTCCCTGTTGTTAAAAAGTTTGGAAATGTAAATAAAGTGTATTCTGCACTGAGTGAGATAGTTATAAACAACAGTTTTAATATGGCAGCTGGAAGGCTCATCACTGTGCATTCCTTCTTTGTTCACTGCATTTCCACCTCCAGTACAGAAGGGAAGCGTCAGTTTCTGTTTTACATTAAGACAAATGGCATGCCAAGAGAAATTAAAGACATCTTCACTCTTCTTTATGTCTTCACTGGCACTTTCATCATGTAATCATGTAAATCGTATAATGGAACCTCCTAGGGTTCCTGAAACGTATTGCTGGCTCAAGCTGCTGGGCTTTAAAGAAGGGAACACAAGAAGTTTAAATGCCAAAGTCCCCCCAACACACTGATTTATGTCCTACTTTGGAGCTGTCACTCATGCTAGAATTAAAACTTCATAAATATGTATGGCACAAACTACAAGATGTTCAAGGATGTCTCCTGGATTGACAACACAGGAAGTGATGTCACCAGAAGTATCATAATGGCCGCATACAACTCTCAAATCGAATATATGCCATATGCATAAATAGAAGTGTTAGGCATTAATTTAAACTCACATCATGTATGTGTTAATTTCAAAAGTAAAACTATACATTCGCTCGAAGTAATTGTTACAGAATGCAAAATAGTGAATGTATTTATACAATAAATGAGCCTACATTTAGAGACAAAACAATGCATTTATGAGTCTTTAATTATTTGCATAGTATTACATAAAGGACTAATGGATATACCTGCTGTGCAATGAAACATTATTTAATAACTGCAGAGACTGCTTTAAGAAGCTATGCACACAATAACAAATTAAGTGAAAGGCAACTGTTTGTGAACAATAAACAAGCATTAGCAAAGTCAATAAGAATGGCTTTGTTATTAGTTGAGGGACTCTGTGGACTAGATTAATTAATCCTCTTCACTGTGTTTGTGTCGCTTAGACCTGCTCAGTCATCAAATTGAAAAAAAGTGCTGCAAGGGTCTATTGGTGCTTATTTCGGTCCAATGTGTGGCACAAAAAAAATGCCTTGGTGTGACGCATTATCTTTTTTTTATTGTATGAAGGTGGGCATTTGTAGGCGGAGCCACCTCTAAATACATGCATGACCCATGCAAAGCAATCTACTCTTCTTAAGCAAAGTCACAGGAATGATTTTAGGCCTGGAAAACCAAAGCAAGCTCAGAGCAGATGTGAAAATAAGAACGAACATTACCAGTATATGAAGAAGCATAAGACAACACTCCACACTGTGGACACAAGTCGTGGAAATTATCTTGCAACACATTCTTCGCCTACATCAAATTTTCAGACAAAGAAAGGATAGGATCTTCAGACACAATCGCACACTCCTTGTTCCGAAACTGAAGATATAAACTTTTACTGAATTAACAAAGACCTGATAATGGCTCAGGTAGACAAAACTCGAACAACTTTAGAGCCCACCACTGCTGGACCGTGTGTCGTATCACTTAATGAGGCGCTCTTGGAGGTACTACTTCTATTTGTTTCCGAGTCATTTCAGAGCATATGTGCTAAAGTGGCAGTCATGCCAAAGAGTGCACTGTCTTCATTTCTACCATGTGTCATGGACGCCATTCTCAAAAGCCCCTCATCACCTCAGTTTCCCAGAAGTCAACCTGAACAGGTACAGCTTAATCAAGCATTCTATCAAATAGTACTTTTTCCCAATGAACTGGGTGCAATGGACTGCACACATGTAAATTTGGGCCAAATTTATCAAAGAGTTATCTTGTCCTTGTGCACTGGGTGCAAGAGTGATGCAACTCTTAAATTAGATTTATCAAGCCACACAAGGCCACCTTGCTTGACCCTGAGTGGCTTGATAAATCTGGAGTGACGCAACGCAGCGTAAATCGCCTGAAGCAGCTCCACTGGTTCCCCATCCACATGAGATGCCCAACTCAACATTCTGACCCACACCTACAAAGCCCTGCACCACTAAGGACCAGCATACATCTACCACCGCCTGAGCTTCCACCATTTCACCAACCCTCCAGACTTCTGTGATCCCCTCCCCCTCCCTCGTCTGCACCCCCGCATCCACCAAAGTAACAGTGGAGGACACTCCTCTCCCACCTGGCAGCGAAGTCATGGCCTCCCAATCCGTCTACAGGCTTCACCTTCTCTTCAGGAGTTCAGAAGATGACTCAAGACCTGGCTATTCAACTGAGGCCACCCAGCAACTCTCGGGTGATTAGCTCCGCTTTACAAATCTCGCTTGATTGTTTGATTGAAGTATCCTCGGAGTGCACATGACTCCGACATCTTCCACCACTTCACAATCTTCCCTGTTTAAGAGTGGAATCTTTAGAAATAGCCTACCACACAGTAATTCAACAACTTTTTTTAAAACTGTTATTGATAAATATTTGAAGGTTTTGAGTGTTTGTATATAATGTTTCACAAAAATTATTGTAGCATAAAAATAATACTTTGTGTGGCTGTGTCAGTTTGTGGTGAGTGTCAGATTTATGTTTAATACTTTAGACATACATGGATGTAATATTGTCCATCTGGATTACGTTGTATCTGAGACAACTGTGACAATCTTCTATTTGGTGCATTGTCCATGAATTTCAAATAAAGCATGCTACTATTTTAAACCATTTTATATGATTAATTGAATATTGTACTGGATTGGGAACAGGGTATTTGCTATAATACTGCATACTGTCACAAGTGGTGACAGTGAAACACACTTAATTTCATTTTACCACACAAATTGGAACATTTTGTTCTTTGCAACATTATGTCCCTGAATATTATGTAGCTATTGTACAACAACATAAAAAATTCTTAAAAAGGCAAAATTATATTGTTTGATTAACAAATTATAATATAAATGATATACCATGCTCAAAATCTTAAACTACAAATCAAAATATAATTCATTTTAATGAAATCATACCACAACATAATCTAATAATTAAAATATATTACATCACTAAAATGTTTAATAGCTTAAATATATAGGTAATATTAAGTTTTCTATCATAATTATTAATTCAATATGTAATGGAATTTTGCTTACCTTAACAACTTCTTCACCAATCTCAGTTCCAAGATGGTGAAGCAGATCCCCCTTTACTGTGATAATGTCACCCCACATTCAGCTAATTAAAGTGATCTTTCTACATAGCAAACATCACAGTTGAGTGTGGATTTTTTCCTTCCAACCCTGCAGTTATGAAGTCGGTAGCCCTGCCCCATTTCATCACCTGCAGAAAGTATCCTTGGTAGATAATGTATTGCAAGCTATAATACGGCACCCATATCCCCTTCCTGGAAGTTGGGTCTCCTGTTAGAGGAAGATTGCCTTTGTGCTATCTTGACTCAACAAACTACAACTACAATCTGAAAACAACACTAAACAGGGATAACAATATAAACATCACTTACAACTGACAAACCCAGCAGCCAAGGAAGTACTAACAACTTACTGAGGGAATACAAAATATATAGGTATAGGTATTGATCAGTGAAAAATTACTAAATGCATTACAGCCACATTAAAATTCATGTAGCGGCACCCCAGCAGCTCTATCTCCAGGACCGCTTACCAAATCGCATCGGGAGTACAGAAATTCACCAAATGGGGTCCCGGGCGTCTGGAGAGTTTTTGCACTGGTGGCCATCTTGTGGGCTCTTCCACGAGCTGACCCAGTGTTTTAAATGTCTTGGTAGTGAAAAAATTTGCTTTTCACTACTGTAAGGCCTAGCTCTCCCAAAGGCTAACAGTGAGTTATCTTATTACATTTAATAAGTGGTAACTTTTGCTTGAGACCAGGTAGAAATGTCCTATTTGGTGTCTGAGGACTTGTAATTTAAAGCCCTCTCTAATGTTCGAATGGGATCTTAAGTCAAAATTCTGAAAATGCCACTTTTAGAAATTTCTAAGTAGAAAAAACATGATGTGGATGCACTCCTCCCCTTGATGCAAAAGTAACTTGCAAACTTGACTAGAAAGTGTGTGCAAACAGTAATTGCGGCTCGCCCTCAAACCAAAAATACTACAAAGTGTTAAAAAAAACAGAGCTCTACACTTGCGCTCCTATACTGTCGCACTGCTGAAAGAAGGGAACTCCCTCAGTTGTATAATGTTCCTCCAGGTAAACCACAGTACTCATAATTATCGTAATGTGTAATCCTCCATTATTGCTGGCTTTTGTCATTGTATTATTCATCTCAATGGAGACGAATCACTGACAGAATATCGACGTAAAAAATATTGACGTAAAAAATATCGGATCCGAAATATCGATGTCAAGAATATCGAAGTCCTATCTACATTAACGTAAGTACAAAAATATCAGGAAAAAAAGATCGTTGTCAAAAATATCGTTGTTAATAATATTGGTTTTTTTTAATGTTAAAAATAAATGTAAAATAAAGTAAATGATACATATATTTAAAATAAACATAGTTAAAAATATGTTTAAAATTATAAGTAATACATTTGGGGGCCGATTCCGATTCCGGTCGTAAAACGTACCGACCAGCATGGACCGGGGACTGAGACCGACCGACACAGACCGGCGCCGTACGACCCGTGCAGTACGATGCAACGCATGTGAATTACAACCCACTCGCACGGAACACGAGCCAAACGACCGACCCGTACGAAAATCAGTGATTCGTCCATAAAATGACCGGGAATCCTACCGACCGACACGCACCAGCAATTGACACGACCGAAATGTACCCGCGATGCACGAGCCGCGCAGTACGATGCTAAACGTGTGAATTGAGACCGACTCGCATGGAGCACGATAATGAAAACCGAGACGCACAGCAAATAGTGACTAGCAAATAACAGACCCCTCTTCGTTCGACGCATACGACAACGTCGAAAACAGCAGAATGTCAGTGTGACAGAGTCGGGTTAGCCTACACGAGCCACATCCAGCATCCGACACGGTCAAACAAACGTCTCCATCATGCACAACAAAAGCAAAGGAAAAGTCACAAAAAAAGCCCCCAAAAAAATGACAAAGCCAATAAATAAAATTTAAAAAAAGAACAAAGACACACCCACAACTCTACCTATATAATGGTAAGAAAGCCCTACCATGATCCTTTGCACCACTTAAAAACGAAATCACATAGTCACTGACAAACTCACACCCACCACACTCACATACACCCCTCCCATCAATCCCCACAACCACCCAGCACCATGCCCCCAAAGAAGAATCCAAAGTTCACAGATAGTGAGTTGGAAGTCATGATTGACGAAATACTCAGGGTAGAGCCACAGTTGTTTGGCACATTGGTCCAACAGACCCCCATGTCACAGAAAAC
The DNA here is from genome assembly GCF_964204655.1 of Triturus cristatus. NCBI lineage: Eukaryota > Metazoa > Chordata > Amphibia > Caudata > Salamandridae > Triturus > Triturus cristatus. The sequence goes on from NC_140589.1 coordinate 50,102,868, forward strand.
CAAGATGTGGGAGAGGATTGTCGACAAGGTCAGTGCACAAGCACCTTGTGTGCGCACAAAGGACGACATACAGAGCAGGTAATATGATTTGCGCAGGAGGGTCAAGAAGCTCATCGACAGGGAACATACCCTGAGCAGGCTTACCGGCGGTGGCCCTCCTGCCAAACCAACACACTTCACGACCTAGGAGGAGAAGGTGTGGGCCATCCTACCACCGGAGAGCATACATGGATTAACAGGAATACCAGAGCCTGGTGAGTACACAACCAATTCACTCAACATTGTGTGGCAACACACATATAGCACTGTCAAGGGAACTGTGAAACAAATTACCGCCAGCAAAGCCATAGCAACGGAAAGGCAAGTATCCTGTGTTGTGTATATCAGTTTCACAAACACAATATCAGCCAATCCCACAGTAATAGGGAACTACGTCCTAACGTGTGCAAACCTAAAGACCAATACTGCAAGGCATGACCAGAAAAAAACGACAAACACTGTCATCCATTTTGCCACCACTGGGCTCCAAGTGACAACAGGACACCAATGCCAGACAGCCTGAAAGGTGACTACTACTCCCTGCAATGGAAGCATACTGCATGGTGGGATGTCTGGACTGGGGGAGGAGGACTGCCAGCTCTGACTACATCTACCAGCAGCCCCTGTCACACACACCCCTCCCACCTACACCAAAATACACACCTGGGATCATGCTCCACATTAGAGTCAGTGAAAAGTCTCTACCAAGAACCCTGACAATGTGCTCCGCTGTGGGGAGCACAAGGCCCTGCCTTGAAATTGTGCACAAACAACTGGATACCACTGTCAGTCATCTTGCCATTGCTGTCTCAATCACTCACATGGTAGCAGAGTCACAGGAAGGAAGTTCAGGTATTGTGGGAAGGTGGGTGGAGCCAAAAGCATGATGGGAGTTGCAGTCACAGCCACCAGTCCCCCACCCACATGTCCCAGCAAGCTCACACTGAACCATGCTCACCTCACAGGGAGTGCAAAAGTACTGCCAAGATGGCTGACACCAACCCCTATTGTGGGGAGCACAATGCCCTGCTGGGACTTGGGCTTCAACTAACAGGACACCAATGCCAGACAGCCTGAAAGGTGACTACTACTCCCTGCAATGGAAGCATGCTGCATGGTGGGATGTCTGGACTGGGGGAGGAAGACTGCCAGCTCTGACTACATCTACCAGCAGCCCGTCACACACACCCCTCCCACCTACACCAAAATACACACCTGGGATCATGCTCCACAAGAGAGTCAGTGAAAAGTCTCTACCAAGAACCCTGACAATGTGCTCCGCTGTGGGGAGCACAAGGCCCTGCCTTGAAATTGTGCACAAACAACTGGATACCACTGTCAGTCATCTTGCCATTGCTGTCTCAATCACTCACATGGTAGCAGAGTCACAGGAAGGAAGTTCAGGTATTGTGGGAAGGTGGGTGGAGCCAAAAGCATGATGGGAGTTACAGTCGCAGCCACCAGTCCCCCACCCACATGTCCCAGCAAGCTCACACTTAACCATGCTCACCTCACAGGGAGTGCAAAAGTACTGCCAAGATGGCTGACACTAGCTCCTGCTGCTGTGGGGAGCACAAGGCCCTGCTGGGACTTGGGCTTGAACTGACAACGGGACACCAATGCCAGACAGCCTGAAAGGTGACTACTACTCCCTGCAATGGAAGCATGCTGCATGGTGGATGTCTGGACTGGGGGAGGAGGACTGCCAGCTCTGACTACATCTACCATCAGCCCCTGTCACACACACCCCTCCCACCTACACCAAAATACACACCTGGGATCATGCTCCACAAGAGAGTCAATGAAAAGTTTCTACCAAGAACCCTGACAATGTGCTCCGCTGTGGTGAGCACAAGGCCCTGCCTTGAAATTGTGCACAAACAACTGGATACCACTGTCAGTCATCTTGCCATTGCTGTCTCAATCACTCACATGGTAGCAGAGTCACAGGAAGGAAGTTCAGTTTTTGTGGAAAGGTGGGTGGAGCCAAAAGCATGATGGGAGTTACAGTCACAGCCACCAGTCCCCCACCCACATGTCCCAGCAAGCTCGCACTTAACCATGCTCACCTCACAGGGAGTGCAAAAGTACTGCCAAGATGGCTAACACTATGCCCCGCTGTGGGGAGCACAAGGCCCTGCTGGGCACTGGCCTCTACCTGACAACAGGACACCAATGCCAGACATCCTGAACGTAAATTGTGACTCCCTGCAATGGAAACATGCAGCATGGGTGATTCGCTGGCCTCTGTGGGTGAAGGCGGTCCTGCAATGACTCCAAATGCCATCAATGCCGCCTCAAAGCACACCTTCTCAGCCAGAACTAAGTGCACCCTTGGGACCAGTCACTCCAAAAGTAAATGCCTTGGCAAGATGGATGACACATGGTCATGATGTATGAATTGTCTGAAAGTCACACCTATGCACTGGCCAATTTAAACATGTCTACACTCACACCCATTGGAACTGTAGGTATCCTCCCACTTCCTGGAGATGCAGTGTCCCTGTGGTGTCCCCTGACCTGGCTGTGAAGGTGTGTCCCGTAGATGACAATTGGGGAGATGTAGACATAATACATAGCAACAAGCACACACAATGTCACCTATACATCATTGACAGTGGACACCTGACGGTGACTAGAATGGACACACACATAGCTGACACTGTAGCATGGTGTCATCCAAAAAATGTGCAGTTGTGAGCTGCAGTTTAATGCCACATCGGTCTGCGTGGTATGCATCATTCATACAACCCATCATTCACTGTCATGGAGACCCCAAACTCAGTGACTAACCTGGACTCCATCTGAGGAGGCATGCAACTCACAGCAGCTGAACTGTAACACACACACCTCTGCCCATCACTGTCATGAGCATTGAAAAGCAAGAGAGCACCTGTGCCCAATCCCTCTCACTGTTGATGAATTTGACAAGATAGCACATACAAAACTCTGCACCAACTTCATTAGCTATGCTAACCCCATGACTTGTATAAAAAGAGATGTGAACTAGGAACAAAGACAACAAATTAGTATCTCACAATGGATCTCAGGCATACCGTACTGCAACCATGTTGCACAGACACACAAATGTGACGCACAGAGGAATGAAAAGAATCACACAACACATGCCCCAACCTCGCAACATACCCCAAGTGTATTAGTACGTATGTCGTTGTTAAAGCACACATGTGGACAGGATAATACAGCAGTGTCAGGCATGTGATGGAAACTGAGTGGCAATGGGCATCTACAGACAATTGATCAATACATGAGCTGGTCATGCATACAGCTTGATGTGCACATCAAAATGCTCCAGGTTGCCATTACAAAGTGCTCCAACTATATCAACCTCTGTCACAACTTAGGACAATGCAATGTATAGACCCTCATAATGATGTTCAGTGTCAAATGTCATGTGTGTAAAACATTGAGGTCTGTAGAAACATAACATACATTGTGTTTCTCCTCCAAACACAGGGGATGCTGGGGACACCACGGGTCCTGAGGAACAGTCCCAGTCCCAGAATCTGCCAGACCCTGAGCTCCTCGGTGTGGATTACTCTACGTCCTCTTTAGACGACGACATTGACCGACCTGGCCCCTCCGGCGTGAGCCATTGTACAGCCCCAGCAGCAGTTACATCAGCACCACCCTCAACCACTCCTGTCACATCGGACACCAGACAGAGTCCCCATGCTGACACGGACAGACCCAGGCCCCAGAACAACAACGGAACAGGTACACAGGGCCCCCCGGTAGCAAGGGACAACACCACCGGTGCTAACACTCAAGGGGGCCCAGTGTCAGCTGGGCCGGCCACGGCAGGGCCTGCCCGTGTGGGTCGGGAGGGTGGGCAGGCAAAGGACACGGCCTGCAGAGGGGGCTGCCTCCTCTGCAGGCCGTGTCCCGACCCACACGGGCAGGCCCTGCCGTGGCCGGCCCAGCTGACACTGGGCCCCCTTGAGTGTTAGCACCGGTGGTGTTGTCCCTTGCTACCGGGGGGCCCTGTGTACCTGTTCCGTTGTTGTTCTGGGGCCTGGGTCTGTCCGTGTCAGCATGGGGACTCTGTCTGGTGTCCGATGTGACAGGAGTGGTTGAGGGTGGTGCTGATGTAACTCGCCCCTCTGAGGACCCCGCCCAGCAGACCTGGCAGCAAGAAGGCCCCATGGTTCACCGACGAACTCAAGAGCTCCAAGAAGAACTGCCGAGCCCTCGAGAAAGGCTGGAGAAGGGAACCAACACCGGACAACATGACCACCCTCAAGCTCGCCACCCGGAAGCACCACCAACTGATCCGCGCCGCCAAGAAAACTGCATTCAAAGACCGGCTGGACAACAACGCACACAACTGCAAAGAACTCTTCAACATCGTGCAAGAGCTCTCCAACCCCAATGCAGGAAACAACGACATCACCCCATCGCAAGACCTCTGCAACTCCCTCGCATCCTACTTCCACAACAAGATCGCGGACATACACAACAGCTTCAGCTGTCAACCAACGCACGCCACGACCACAGCAACGCCGCCCACCACCACCCTCCGCGCCTGGACACCGATCAGCACCGAAGACACCGTCCGCATGATGAACTCCGTCCACTCCGGATCCCCGACCGACCCCTGCCCTCACCACGTCTTCAACAAGGCAGACGCTGTCATCGCACCCCACCTGCGGGACATTATCAACACCTCCTTCAACACCGCCACCTTCCCTGAGAGCTGGAAGCACGCTGAACTCAGCGCTCTATTCAAGAAACCTACAGCGGACCCCACCGATCTCAAGAACTACCGCCCCATCTCGCTCCTCCCGTTTCCAGCCAAAGTCATCGAGAAAACCGTCAACAAACAGCTGGCCGCCTTCCTCGAGACGAATGAGTCCCTAGACCCCTCACAGTCTGGCTTCCGAGCCAACCACAGCACAGAGACCGCCCTCATCGCCGCCACCGACGACATCCGAGCCCTGATGGACAACGGAGAAACAGCTGCCCTCATCCTCCTAGACCTCTCCGCGGCTTTCGACACGGTCTGCCACCGCACCCTAGTGCAGCGCCTCAGCAACATCGGAATCCAGGAGAAGGCACTGGATTGGATCATTTCCTTCCTCGACGGAAGAACGCAGAGAGTCCGCCTACCACCGTACAAGTCAGAGGCCACCGAAGTGATCTGCGGCGTCCCTCAAGGATCCTCGCTGAGCCCCACCCTCTTCAACGTCTACATGAGCCCCCTCGCGGCCATCGCACGCCAACACAACCTCAACATAATCTCCTACGCCGATGACACCCAGCTGATCCTCTCCCTGACCAACGACCCCGCCGCCACCAGAGCCAACCTGCACGATGGGATGAAAGATGTAGCCGAGTGGATGACGACCAGCCGCCTGAAACTGAACTCGGACAAGACGGAGGTCCTCATCCTGGGCCCCTCACCCTCCTCCTGGGACGACTCCTGGTGGCCCCCCGCCCTGGGCACTGCACCCAAACCGACGGACCACGCACGCAACCTGGGCTTCATCCTGGACTCCTCCCTCTCCATGACCAGGCAAGTCAACGCCGTCTCCTCGACATGCTTCAACATCCTACGCATGCTACGGAAGATCTTCTGGTGGATCCCCACCGAGACCAGGAAGACCGTCACCCAGGCCCTCGTCACCAGCCGACTGGACTACGGCAACGCCCTCTACGCCGGTACCACCGCCAAGCTCCAGAAGAGACTCCAGCGGATCTAGAACGCCTCAGCCAGACTCATCCTCGACATCCCACGCAACTGCCACATCTCCGGACACCTGAGAGACCTGCATTGGCTCCCCGTCAACAAAAGAATCACCTTCCGTCTCCTCACCCATGCACACAAAGCCCTCCACGACCAAGGCCCGACCTACCTCAACAACCGAATCAACTTCTACGCTCCCAAACGCCACCTCCGATCAGCCAGCCACGCCCTCGCCGCCGTCCCGCGCATCCGAAGAGCGACAACAGGAGGGAGGTCCTTCTCCTACCTGGCCGCCAAGACCTGGAACTCCCTCCCGACCGACCTACGCCTGACCAAGGACCACCTCTCCTTCAGGAAGAAGCTGAAGACCTGGCTGTTCGAGCAGTAACGGCACCCCCCCCCCCCCCCCCAGCGCCTTGAGACCCTACGGGTGAGTAGTGCGCTATACAAATGTTTTGATTGATTGATTGACTGCATGATGAGCCACACCTGAAACGCATCATAGATGCGTACCAGGAAAGCACTGTAGGGTTTGGACAGGCCGTGGGGATCCTCAAGGAACTCAAAGAACAGCAGGCTCCCCATCATGCCCGCTTGGACTCCCACATGACCCGGGTGGAGTCCAAGTGGGACAAATTGGATGAACTAACAGCGGTGCATAGGGACATACTGACATGCCTCCGCCAGATCAGCACCAACCTGACCACACCTCCCTGTGCACCCACAACATCTGTTGCCACAACATCCGCAACAGCCACAGGGAGAGGGGAGGACTCTGGTGGAGAGTCCTTGGCACCACAGCAGCCTGCACATGAGGGTCCCCCGAGAAAGAAGAGGGGTCGTCCGAAGAAGGGCAATTGAGACTCTGATGGCCATGCATATCCCCTAGGCACCCAACACCTGCTCCTGTTAACGTCCTTTGTGTGCAAACCAGTTTACCTTGTCGACCTACATCAAAATCACCCACTTGACATGGAGGGTCAAAGTTGTGACAATGCACCAAATGACTGTGGATTCTACTCTGGACATTTCAATTACCAAGACTACCAACTCACCTGTGAACTTTGGATTACCATCACATTGTACAGCACTGCAAAATCCATTCACCATCCTTACACATGTTTGTAAATAAATTCACAATCACACAATACTTGCCTCTGTCGTGATTCCTACTTGCTTTGTGCCATGGCGATGATGAGCTGCTAAGGAACACTGTGCATGCAAACTAATACAGCAATGCGAACACCGTAATGTGAGTCATGTGAATGTGACACACATGAGGGAGACACACCACTAGGACAACACAACACATACTCACCAGGGTCCCTAACTCCTCGTCAACATTGATGTCAACAGGAAATACAGTGGAATGCACACAAAACACCCATCCTGGGTCATTGGAAAGCAGCCCACTAGTACAGGATGCAAATTACTGTTGGATGTGTGGACACACGGAGCACATCTCAAAGTGAAGGGCTGTTTTATTAAATATTCACATTGTGAGAATTTTACAACTGATGCACGTTAACCTCACGTGACAATGATAAGAAAATTAAACATGTGGTGAACGATGAAAGTCCAGGGGTGTGTGGCACATCATTGGTTGTGACAACGATTACTTGCACTCTGGAACAAGGATATGTGTCTTGGGGTTCAGACCACACCGCACAGCATCCAAAGTACCCTGTGAAGGACAGACAGAAAACACAATCAAAAACACAGATTTACAGCAAACAACAACAATAAACATGCCCAAAACAAAACACTAACTACCCAGATACAACCTAACAATCAGGTAAACACTGGGAGTACAGACTACCAGAAAGGACACATCACAGCAAGCATACTGACAAGTAGCATACAGCCACACTCAATCAGCACCAGTGCACCACCAACATAGGTCATGCCGACACAATACTTTGACAACACATACCTGTATACTGACATTCATGAGAAGAAGTTCTGGATCAGCTGGCTCCGAACATCAACATCACCGTCATCATCACTGGCATCATGCCCCAGACCAGGATCCTCCACGGCTGGCGGAGGTTGGTCATCATCATCTAGGATGAGAGGCAACCGCTTCTGCACTGCCAGGTTGTGTAGCATGCAGCACACAATGATGATCCTGCACACCTTCGCAGGTGCATATGGGAGGGCCCCTCCTGTATTGTCCAGACAGCAGAATCTGCTTTTCAGGAGGCCAAATGTCCACTCAATCACTCTCCTGGTACGACCATGTGCCTCATTGTAGCGCATCTCCGCTGGTGTCACAGGGTTCCTGAGGGGTTTCAGCAACCACGGAATGTTGGGGTATCCGGTCTCACCTACAGGGAGACAATTGCACATTAGTTGAGTGTGAAAATAGGGTGCGAATCAACTTTAGCAAACACACACAATGCTAAGCAGTCAGTACACAGCGACAAGCCAGGAAAGTTGGTACAGCATCTATGCCATCATCGTTGGGATGCGACTACTCCTCATTATGTAGGCGTCGTGCACTGAGCCCGGGAACCTTGCACACACTTGGGAAATGGTCATGTCCGCCAAACAAACCACTCTTTATAGAGTGGAAATGCTTCCTGTTCCAGTACGTCTGCTCATGGGCCTGCGGTGGTACCAAAGCCACATGTGTCCCGTCGATGGAGCCAATGACACGTGGCATCCTGCCCAGGGCATAGAAATCCCCCTTGATGTCAGCTAGTTTTTTTGTTGTTGTTTTTTTTAATGAAATTTTGAGTAGAAAATTAACAAACATTACAAACAATAATAACAAAGCATAGACACAGTCCAAACGTAAGCAGCCTCCGACAGCAAATCATATACATACATTCAAAGAATATGTCATAAAATAATTCAAGCAGTAATAGGTAAAGAGTATTTAGAATTGAAACAAAAGATTGGTCCCACCAACTACACATGCCGTAGCACCCTATCCTGCGTGCCGCCATTTAATGGAGAAAGGGAAAGTGGGCAAGGGCGAGCAATCCATAACATAGGTTGTACCGACCTGTCGGATCCTAAGGGTTTGATGTCAGCTAGTTGTTGTGCTTTGGGGAAATGGATGTACTGGTCGAGGAAATGCAACATCCCGAAGTACACGACTGAACATAGTCTGTGACATCCCACCAGCAGTAGCAACAGTGTGTTGGAAAGTACCTGTGGCAAAAAAGTGTAGGGCTACCATCACCTTCATCTTCACCTTGGGGGTCAGCGCTGTAGGGTATGTCCGGACAGGTTGCAGATGTGGAGCCAACTGCTCCGCCAATTCTTCGATCAGTGGCCTGGTGAAGCGGTACCGTCGCATGCAGTCACGTTCAACCATGGTTTCCAGGTCTGGGAACGGTCTGTGGACATTGGGTCTCCTGCAGTACATAGGAGAGTGAAGACAGTTTGTTATTCCCCCTATCTATACGCCAGTGTACATGACAAATAGCACATGATACCACATTACAGGACACAAAAACATGATGTGTGTGCTGTTGGGTATGGACACACATATCAGATACATGCCCATCACCGACATCTCAGCTCTACAGGGCCACACAACAAGGTCCCTGTTGTGCAGTGAGCAATCAATTGTCTCCGTCACAGCACATCAGTATGAGTGTCACATACCAGACACACACCACAGTGACTAGTGAGGACTGATGTCTATCCCACATCACAGGTTCCTGACAGACACACACAGGGACCTTGTGTCGCAACATGGACACCATCATGATGTGGCATACCATGTGCACAACACAACGCACACATGACACACACATAAAGTGCCCCCTGATTTCATGCCAGCTCCCACATGGATGTCTGTGACACACAGACGCAACATCAACTCATATTGACAATAGACTGGGATGTTGTGAACATTTGACATGGAGCACATGAAATCTGAGTCATCTCTGCATGGAAATGCATACATACTGTGGATGAACATCACATATGTGGCACTGTGACACCCTGTGAGGCCCCTACCATTCCACAGAAGAGCCAGGTGAATGTCACATGAAATACACATTGTACACCGGGAACTGAGTACATGCCTCATGCACTGAAATGTACTGTCGTCAAACACAGTGGTTATGTGTCCAGCCAACAATTGTATCTGTCCCCATGACAACCTGCCCTGCCTGGGAGTGGGTGCCACTAAGTGAAACATTCAAATTCACATGTTTACCCACATACACACACAGGTAATGCAGCCTGACACGCACTTTGAGTTACTGTGTCACAGAGCGTATTGTTGTTGTGCCCATGGGTCAATGGCAAGCTATGGTGTGTTGCACGCCTTAAACAGTTACTTCTATGGTGACTGACACAGGTGACCAATGCGAAAGACGCGTTGAACACCTAGGTAAGGAGTCGCACACACGCCTTGCATGCACACCGTGCACAATGTGACCAATGTGGACTGACGCGGGTGGACCGAGCCGCATGCACGCCTTGCACAATGTCACCAATGTGGACTGACGCGGGTGGACCGATCCGCACGCATGACTTGCACAACGTCACCAATGTGGACTGACGTGGGTGGTCCGATCCGCATGCACGCCTTGCACAATGTCACCAATGTGGACTGACACGGGTGGACCGAGCTGCACGCACGCCTTGCACGCACGCCTTGCACAATGTCACTAATGTGGACTGACGCGAGTGGACTGATCCGCACGCATGCCTTGCACAATGTCACCAATGTAGACTGACGCAGGTGGACCGACCCACACGCATGCCTTGCACAATGTCACCAATGTGGACTGACGCGGGTGGACCGATCCGCACGCACGCCTTGCACAATGTCACCAATGTGGACTGACGCGGGTGGACCGAGCCGCACGCATGCCTTGTACAATGTCACCAATGTGGACTGACGTGGGTGGACCAAGCCGCACGCACGCCTTGCACAATGTCACCAATGTGGACTGACGCGGGTGGCCCGATCCGTATGCACGCCTTGCACGCACACCTTGCACAATGTCACCAATGTGGACTGACGTGGGTGGACCGATCCGCACGCATGCTTTGCACGCACGCCTTGCACAATGTCACCAATGTGGAATGACGCGGGTGGACCAGGCTGCACGCACGCCTTGCACGATGTCTCCAATGGGAACAGACGCGGATTTGAGCCTGGTACGAATCGGTTTCTTGAAAATCCGTTGGCTGCCTGCAACAATGTTTCAGACTCGTCATTGCAATGCTTTTGAATATTTCAAACAATGCAGAAAACGCGTACGAGGCGTGCAATGCGATGGATTGGCCAGATTCATAGGATGCAAACGTGTCGGACCTATTGCTTTTGACACATGGGACTGAATCTGCCTCTGCAGCACAGTTATAAGTCTGTTCACCTGGGAGCTCACTTGCCTGCACTACATGATCAAGATTGACATCTCTGCTACCACTGCTGCTGTCTCCGCATCCTCTGGCTCCAAGAATGGCACGTACTATGGAGAGGGCCCCAGCCTTCACAGAGGAGGAGAACAAGGCCCTGCTGGACAGCCTCCTTCCACAGTACAGCAAGCTGTATGGGACACCAGGGGAGCAGGTGAGTGTGCACCCCACATCCATTATTCATTGTGTATGTTGTCTGACTGGCACCAATGAAATTGTGTTCAACAGTGTCTAGAATGCTCACTGAGTAGTTCATAGCCCCATGGTGTGTAGGTCTCTGTAGTGGACAGGTACTGTGCATGAAAAGTGCATTTTCACACGGTTAAATATTCAGGCAATGTTTCCCTGTTGAAAAATCAGGACAACTGTCAATCACCCTATCTGCACTACCTGTGTCCATCATATTCCCTTGCGAGAAAGACATGTATATCCAAATCTGTGATGCACAAACATGTGGCTTGTGTGGTAAAGGACTTTTTCTACCCTTGTCATCCTTACAGGTTGATGCCCACCAGAAGCAGGAGATCTGGCTGACCATTGCCCGGCCTGTTCGTGCTTTGAGGGGCCACAGACGCCGCATCCGCAACTGCCAGAAGAGGTGGCAGGACCTTCGTGGCTAGACTCGGAGGATTGCCAGAGTCCAGCTGAAGCTGTCGCCTTCTCGCAGAAGGGGGGGACGAAGGACACTCACCCCCCACATGCTCAGGATTCTGGCGGTGGTCTTCCTGGACCTGGATGGGCAGTTAAAGGCCAGACAGCAGCAAGGAGGGGGTAAGTGCATGCATCCTCTGTGTCCAATGTATCACATGCTCTTTGCACGCCCACATCCTGGTTACACTTCCACAGATCTCCTGTCTGCTTGTACAGGAGTCATGTGGCAAAACTACGTCATGTCCCATCCTCATCTGATACACAGGTGTTCCCCTTTCAGGCTGTGACTTGTGTAACTTGGGTTGTGTGTCCCTGCTGTTGTACAAACTTAACGTTGTGAACAGCATCTGCGACCGGTCTTCATGAGTGAGGCACATGATTTCCATGTGTCTGCACATTGCCTGAAAAAAGACATGTACTATGTGTGGGCAATTGATATGTGTTCCAATTGATGCTTTGGCACATTTGACACACAGCCATGTAGCAGCAACGAGAATTTATGGGCCTCAGGAAAATGTACATCATGTGTTTCACACATGCATGGACACATGCCTGGTGTCCAGGGTAATCCCATGTTGCACATGTTCCTGGAAAGTTATCCCTACTCCGGACATGAAGTACACTCTGATCTTCTACTCCTGTGTGTCAGCCTAACATTAGTGCATTGTGAAGTGTGCTATATATAGTGTCTGCATCGGTGTCATTGTGAGGTGGCCTAGCCTCTTAGACTCCTGTGGTGTTGGTCATTTTGGTTTGTGCAGCTAGCTGAGGTGTGGGAAATGGATCATCACAATGGGTTCATGCATAGGTGTTGAATCACTTGACGGTGCAGGCAGTCTCAATTCATTCCCATCATGCTGTGATGTCATCATGCTTACAGATTGGTGCTTGCAGTCAGTCATCTGTTGCATTTTTATTACGTGTGATCATCAGATGCCTGAAGAGTGTTTAATTTTGGATGCACTACCCCTGAGACTGAAGCGAGTGCTGGCTGCTTAGCCATACTGGGCCGTAGCATGGTATCCCAGTTGCTGATGTGTATCCCGCAGGGATGTCAGTTGTACAGCATGCACTCTATTGTGGAATTGACCATCAAGATGTGCACATCATGGTGTCTTGTGAGTGAAGCATACCCATTTTACTGACAATGATTTTTGCCATCCCTTCTCATGACACATGTACTGAGTCAGTGGCAGGAGATGGCATGTGTTAGTCCAGGCAGATTTAAATCATGAGTCCTGCAGTTCTGAGATATGTCTATGTGGTGCTTTTGCACACATATGAGAAGTGGCAGACAACATGTCCCAGGCAGATGGGTCCATTGAGGGTTAGGATATGAGGGGCATGGTTGACTGGCAGACTGACAGGTGTCATTTCCAAATGATGTCTCCACTTTTCGCAATATCTGGCATTTGATACAAAGCCGTACTCTGTGATGTGCTGTACTGACTGTGATGTGTCAGGTGAAACAGGTGACTGATGTGGATCTGTTTATCCCGATTGATTGCAGATACATAGATGGCTACTGGAGGAGACAGCTCCATGGACCAGAAGGAGCCGCAGAGCCAGACTGGGTCAGCTTCAGAGGAGTTGGAGGGACACAGTGCCACAGAGGATGAGGGGAGCCACACAGAGGAGACCTCAGCTACAAACACCTCTGCTGAGAAACACAGCATCTCCAGTGAGGACTCCCTTGTGGAGGCGGGTGTCAGCAGACCCCAGACAACACCTAGCGAGTCTGTCCCCGCCACCACCACCATCTCCACCCTCCCATCTGCCGCCATCCCAGATGTCCGTGGAGGCCCCTGTGTGAGGGAACATGTCTCATTTGGTCCAGGCACCGCACCCACTGCCCCTGTCACCCCTGCTGCCCTCAGTGTGGAGTCTGTGGACTTACTGAACCAGCTCCATGTCGGGCAGACAGCGATGCTGAGTGTCCTCCATTCCCACACCACTCTTTTGACTCAACTGGTGTCCTTCATGGGGGGCATCTCATCCAACCTGTCTGCCCTACATCGGACCATTCAGTCCATGGCCTCCACACAGACGGCAGCAGTGTCCCTCCTCCAACAGTCCCTCACCCCTCCTACCTCTGCACCACCCACAGTCCCCACTACCCTACCTGACCAACGCACACACACACACTGGCACCAGCATGCACCACAACAGGCCCAGGCAGCACACAATCACACAGGTCCAAAACAAAATCCACAGGCACGCACACTCCAGGGACTGATGGCACACACACAGGAGATGGGTCACAGACGCACAAACAGGCATCCACGAGCACTCTGCAGACCTCAGATGCCTCTCGCTCCAAAAGCACTTCCCCTGCCTCACCTGCAACCCCCCTTCCAAGCAGCTCTTCCTCTGTGACCTTGGCCTCTTCCCCACTGATCCACCTGCTCAGACGCACATGGGGAAGAGAAAGTCACCAGGCACAGGGGGGAGTTCCACTGCCACACAGACACCCTCCCCCAGGCGCCCGGACACTGAGGCCCCCATCCGCAAGTCCCCCCAGAGCAGGAAGAGCAAAACCCCCCCAATCCCGCAGGTCAAAGTCACATTCTCCTTCCTGCAGCCCCGAGGCCACCACTCCACAGGTCCCCCCGCCATACCCTGCCCCTGATTCCCCCACATACCAATACCCCATCCCCAAAATGATTAGGTAATCCCCTCCTACCACATGCACATCCACCCCCACCTCACATGCTCAGCCTGTTCCTGCCACTGATGTGGGGACCGTGTACCCCCCCCCCCTCTGTCCTGCCAACCTCACCTGAGCCCCATGGCACTCCCTTGGAGTTTTGCACTGCAGTGGAGGCCCCGTCCCAACCATCTGACCTGCCCACTGCAGTGGTGCCGATAACAACCCCATCTGACTTGGGCCCTGCATTGATGTCAGCACACACCCCATTGGACTTGGGCCCTGCCGTGGTGACGGCGCCAACAGTGTCAGACACGGGAGGAGCCTAGCGCGCAACCAAGATGGCCGCGTAGGTGCGAGGCTCCCGAGGACCTCCGCGACCTCCTGAATTAATCCTGGCGATATCCTGTCCTTGTTGAGGGGACTGTGTCGGGGAACCCGAGCTAAGGCGCCGCCCGTTTTCTGGGCTCGAATCGGACCCCGAACACCGGTGGGAGCATCGATCTACGGTTGCGGCCTTCTCCTCGCCGGCCCCCCGGATTGGAGTAGTGGGGCGATCCGGGGACAAAGTGAATAACAGCGGCGAGCGGGGCTGGGCGGCTCGCGTACCCCGCACTTTCACTTTCGCTTTTGCGCCCTCCTTGCTTCAAGCGGGGTCGGGCTGCGGAGCGGGGTGCGGTGGTGTGGCCTTGTCCAGGTGCCCGGCTGACCCGCCGGCGGTGGGTTGACCCGCGGCCCGGTGGTCGCCCCCGCCCCCCCCTGACACCCGTGATTTGGTGTGGCGGCCCGTTTGGAGATTTAGGCACGACGGTGGAAGAGCCAGCATGTCCACCAAACAAGATGGCGACCGGGCGAAGATGAAGACAACTCGCCGTGGCACGGCGCACCAGGCCAATAGTATGGATCGCTACACGCTCCAGAAGGGTTCTCCGGAGACATCGCGGACATCCCCGGTGGGCCCGACGGAGGTACCTGCCCATCCGGCAGATCTGACCCTCCGGGACGTCATGGGCGCCATCGCGGAGATGAAGGCCTCAGTGGACCAGCGTTTCGATACCTTGGCGCAAAAAATTGACTCGGTCCTGGTGGATGTGGGCCTTGTGAGGGCAGACTTGTCAAAAACAAACGACCGAGTCGACTCCCTGGCCCACACCACAACGAGCCTCACGACGGACGTGGTGGCCCTCCAGAGGGAGGTGCGCCGGCTTGGCCAGGTGAGCGCCCTGATGGACCGGCGACTAGAGGATTCCGAGGGTCGGGCCCGGAGGAATAATGTCCGTATTATTGGTGTGCCGGAGGGCCGAGAGGCGGAGGCGGCGGATCTCTTCGTGGAAGAATTGATCCTGACCCATCTCCAGCCCCGGGGGCTGAGTAAGCTTTTTGCGGTGGAGCGTGCCCACCGGGTCCCCGGGGGCCGCCCTAAGACCGGTGCCCCGCCGCGGCCTCTTATTGCCCGGATTTTTAATTTTCGGGACAGAGATGCCATCCTCCAGACCTCCAGGCAACAGGGACCGGTCAGGCTGGACAACATGGACGTACACTTCTACCCAGACTTTACTCCGGCGGTCCAGAAGCAGCGACAGAGCTTTCTTGGTGTTAAACGTCGCCTAAGGGACCTAAACCTCAAGTACTCAATGCTCTTTCCGGCTAAGCTGAGGGTGGAGGTGGATGGCCGTACGCACTTCTTCGACCGGCCCGAGGCGGCTGGGGACTGGTTAGACACTTTGCCTGGGGATCGGGGCGGGGGGGGCGCGGCTGGCGAGGAGGGCCCGCCGGATCAGAATTGAGGGGTGACTGTATAGGCCTTGCTCTGGATGTTGTTCCTTTACCATATATTGCTTTCGTATGTTCCCCTCCCATGGAGGTCGGGTGGGGTCTGCTGGGGGCTTCCCTCCTCCTCTGGGGGACTAGTTAGTATTTAGCTATGGGGCGACAGGCACACTGCACTTTGGGGGGGCTGTCTGGGCTCATGCAGGGGTGCAGGGAGGGGGGAGTTCTGTTGGGACCGGGGGGTGGGGGGGGTGTGTTGTTTGTTAGCACCGCAAGGCAAACCCGCAACTGTTTTGTCGTTTTTAAGATGCTCGGTGGGGGACGACCGATTGTTTCGACGTATGATGGGGGGTAGGGATTTGACTGTGTTGTCATGGAATGTTAACGGCCTGGGGGATAGGATTAAGCGTGGTGTGGTCCTGCAGTATTTAAAACGTATTTCACCAGATGTTGTCTTCCTGCAGGAGACGCACCTTATAGGTAACACCTTTCATGCAATGAATCGGCGGGGATATCGTTTGGCGGCCCACTCCGGCTTCACTTCGGGCTCGCGGGGGGTGGGCATTATGGTCAAGAACTCGCTCCCGTTGGAGATTGACGAGGTGCGTCATGATGAGAGGGGACGCTACACTGTTCTGGTGGGACGAATGGAGGGTAGAGTGTTTATCTTTATCTCAGTGTACGTCCCGCCTGGGTTACAAGCCACTACATTTGCAGACCTGGGGCGCCTCCTCCTGGACCTTCCGAGTGGCCTGTTGGTGGTTGGAGGGGACTTTAATGCGGTTGCCTCCGGGTCTATGGATCGCCATCCCCCTAGGGACCTCCCCCGGGCACAGGCATGGCTGCCCGGCCTTTTAGACACGCTGGGCCTGGTGGACTGCTGGCGCTTAAAGCATCCTGGATTGCTACAGTACACCTTCCACTCGGGGGCCCATGGTAGCCTCTCGCGGCTTGATTATATCCTTGTCCCGGCGGCCCATGCAGGGAGGGTGGGGGAGGTGCGCCATTTGGCACGGGGTATCTCAGACCACTCCCCATTGTTGTTGCATTTCGATGTCTTCCCGAGGGGGGATGGCAGGGTGGCCCCGATTAATGCATGGTATTTGCGCGACCCCACCATTCGTGCCGACTTGATCAAATCCTTACAGCGCTATTTTGATGAGAATGTGGGGTCGGTTCCGTCTGCCATCTCCCTGTGGGAGGCTTTCAAGGTGGTCCTTAGAGGGGAGGCCCTCTCCGTTATTTCCAATGCCCGGCGGCGCGAGCGGGAGGAGGTGACCCGGGTTGAGGCCGAAATTGCTGAACTGGAGGGTGACCTGGGGAGCGGGGTAACAGACGCCAAGTTGCATGTTTTGCATTTAAAGCAGGCGGCCTATCGGGCCCTCGTCACGGAGGCGGCCAGGGGCCTCAGTAGAGAGCAGCAGGGGCGATTGTATGATGTGGGTGACAAGGCTAGCAAACTGATTGCGTGGTTGGATAAGAGGGAGAGAGCGAGCCGCGTGGTGCCTTTGATTGAGAGCGTGGATGGAGTGTGTGTCACCGAGCCGGAAGCCATTGTCTCCTGCTTCGCGGACTATTTCCGCGAAGTTTACTCCCCGGTTTCTCCCTGCTCGGAGGAAGATTCCCATGCCTTGCTTCGGGACATCGCACTGCCCTCCCTTACGGTGGAGGACAGGGATTCGCTGGATGCCCCGCCCACCTCGGACGAAATTGCCTCGGCTATTCGCTCGGTTGCATCCGGCAAGGCCATGGGCCCCAATGGTATTCCCATTGAGCTATACAAGCTACGCCCGGATGTGTTGGCGCCCCACCTGCGCGCGATGTTCCTTGCGGCCCACTCGCAGGGCTCCCTCCCGCCGGACCAGCGTCTGGCTACAATTGTAGTGATCCATAAGGAGGGGAAGCCCCGTGAACGGGTCACATCCTACAGGCCGATTTCGCTTTTGAACGCGGAGCCCAAAATCCTCGCCAAGGTGTTGGCCAACCGGTTGGTTGGCGTGGTGGGCGATTTGGTCCACCAAGACCAATCGGGCTTTATACCACACCGCAACACTGCGCTTAATCTGCGGCGCTTACATGGGGTGCTCGCGCGTGTTCCATTTGTGCGGGAGCCGGCCATCTTGGCGTCCTTGGACGCCACCATGGCGTTTGATACGCTCGAATGGCCATATATCTGGGCGATGCTGGCGAGGTTTGGGTTCGGCCCGGGTTTCGTCAGCTGGGTCAAGTTGCTCTATTCGGGCCCGTTGGCGCAGGTGGTGGTGAATGGGCGAGTATCGGCCCCATTCGCGCTGGGGCGGGGCACGCGACAGGGTTGTCCCCTGTCACCTCTCCTCTTCGCCCTGGCCATGGAGCCCCTGGCGGAGTGGCTGCGGTGGCACCCTTCTATCCGTGGTCTCCGCTGGACCCCCGAGCATGAGGACCGCGTGTCCCTCTATGCTGACGATATCCTTTTGTATCTCGCCTCCCCGCGCAAATCACTGATCGTCCTGGTTGATGTTCTGCGCTCCTTCGGTCGTAACTCAGGCCTGGTCATCAACTGGGCGAAATCCTGTGTCTATGTGCTTTCTGGGGAGGCTCCGGTCCTGCCACGGGACTGTCCGATCCAGATTGCCTCCCAGGGTTTCCGGTACCTGGGTATATATATCACTCTTGACCCGGAGGCCCGCTATGAGCGGAACTTGCTGCCCCCCCTCCAGCGTTTGAGGGAGGACGTGGTGCGCTGGCGGCGTTTGCCGCTCTCGCCGCTCGGCCGAGCGGCCTTATTTAAAATGATGTCTCTGCCGCGCTTCCTCTACGCCCTCCAGAATACCATGGACTTGGTCCCGGCACGCTACTTTCGCGAGGTGGAGGGCCTCCAGCGGCGCCTGTTCTGGGACGGGAGGCCGCGTATTGCTCTGGCTAAATTGACGCTCCCGTGGTACGATGGAGGGGTCGCCCTCCCGGACATCAAACGGTATTACTGGGCCTCCCAACTAGCTGCAATTAATCATGGCCTTTACGGGCCCGCCTTGAACCCGGCATTTGAGATGGACAGGATGCTTCTGCCCGGTGGCGATTATAATCGAGCGCTCTACTCTGGCGCGCCCGACTCCCGTTTGACGGGACCGACGCGTGTCATGGTGCGTGTCTGGCACGCGGCTAATGCAGCTATGGGGTGGAAGGACCGTTTGACCCGAGCGTCTCCGCTGTATGCATCTGAGAGGTTGGGCTCCCTGTGGATGTCGAAGGGCTTCGAGAAGTGGGACACGATCGGAATCAGCACGGTGGGAGATCTCTGGACGAGGGGGGGATTCAAAACTTTTGAGACGCTGCAGGCGGAGTTTCAGCTGCAGGGCAGTGAGTACTTTCGGTACCTACAGGTCCGCCATGCGCTGGGCTCCGTCTTCCCGGATGTCGCATCCATTCCGGAGTCTTCCCCCCTGGAGGACAGAGTGCTAGATGGCCATGTCCCGGACAGCACGATCTCCCTCATATACAAAAAATTGATCAACGATAGATCGTGCCTGCTGACTAGTCTCCGCGCGGCTTGGGTCGCCGACGGGCTGGAGCTGGACGACGAGGATTGGATTTCTGCGGTGGCCTCCCCGAAAGAGGTGGCCATCCCGGCTCGCCTTCGTTTCGTCCAGCTCAAGATCCTTCACCGGGTCTACGTGACGGGGCTGAGGCTTCTACGTATGGGTTTTGCCGGTGATGGAATGTGTAAGCGTGGCTGTGGTGCGTTGGCGACTTTCATGCATATACTGTGGGAGTGCCCGAAGGTGGAGCGATTCTGGCGTGGTGTGCATGAGGTTCTACGAGTGGTTACGCATGTCGCGCTGCTGCCTGAAGCGAGGAGATGCTTGCTGAATGTCTGGGAACCTAATGATTATTCGGTCCCCCAGACGCGGTGGGTGACTCTGGGATACATGATAGCTAAGCGTGATATTGCTCAATTGTGGGGATCCCAGAGGCCCCCTGCGGTGTCGGCCTGGAAGGAGCATTTGGATTGGTGTATGTTTCGTGAAAAGGTGGTGTATGTGGCGAGGGGTAAGCCTGGGGCGTGGATGAAACTCTGGGGCCCCTGGAACGCCTACCGCGGGGGTATTTGTGAGCCGCCACTGCTACCGGCTGCCTCGCCTGCTCCGTCTCCCTAGATGGCCCCCCTCCCTCGGCCGCGGGCGCGCGGTCCCCCAGTCCCTGATCTACTCCCGTCCCCTCTTCAGAGTTTTGCTGCTGTTTGGATCCCCCACTTATGGAGCACGTGTTGTCACTTTGGATCGCGGGTTGCCTTGCGGTTGTGGTTTGTTGATGTTGTTTTGTTTTAAGAAAATGGAACCGTATTGTGGGCACGGAGCTATGTGGCCTACACCATTGACTACCCCTGTTTTCCTACTGTGCACCGCTGAGAGACTTTTTGCTGTATGTATGTAATATGCTTCTGATGCTCTAGCGGCCGGCCGTGTGGTTGTAGGCCCATACCTGTAACTTTTATAAACTGTAATAAACGGTTTAAAAAAAAAAAAAAAAAAAAAAAAAAAAAAACAGTGTCAGACACCTCTGCTGCAGTTGCCAGTGACACTCCTGCACCCACTAGCCCTCCCGTGGCCCATTCTGCTGTCCCCTGATCCTGTCCCTGCGGTGCCTGGCCTGCCCCTGTGTATGCCCCTCCAAGGGTAGATGTCCCATGCCCGTAGCAGTGCAGGCAAGCAATGGGTGACAACTTGTCACATTTCACCCTGGGAGGACTCCTGACATGGACTGGCCATTGGCCTTTTGACATTGTGGACTTAACAGTTTCAATGAGTTATGTGCTTAATAAAGCCAATTTGTGTTATCCAGTGTTGTTGCTTCAAATGTACATGATGTTGATGATGAGTGTCATGGACTTGCTGTTGTACAGGTGTTTTAAAGGTATAACAGAATGAGTTGTTGATGTGATGTACTCCATGTGGTCTAAGGGATATGTGTACTTTTCTGCTATGTATCTATGACATCCTTAGCTGCAATTTCAGGGTGTAATGATGGCAAAAGGTTGTGACCAGGATTTTATCTTTGTGTTTGCTACTTGACATCTTTGGAATACACTGTTGCACAAAGGTTGTGCTTACATTTGGGCACATGGAAAGATTCCCTGACTTGGACAGTCTCCACTGGACAGGCATGTTTGTGCATCCATGTTACACAAGTCATCTGTGTCATCAGTCCAACTTGGTCTACATTTGTATTGCATATGTGCAGATGACTGAGGGAGGACTCCCATACACAAGCTTCTGTGACCATTGCTTTTCTTGCGTTGTAATAGCTGGATCACTGGGCAAGTCTTGTGCTGGCATGACAGGAGACTACACAGACAAAATGTGGCACAGCTCACCTTCCCCAGGAGTGGAGTCCCCTCATGGCATTGTGTCATTCCGTGACATTGCCTGGGCACATGGTGTGTGTTGTGTGAGCATGTCTGTGTGTGTTCACTTCCCTTTTCTGGATGCAGCATGTGTTCCAGACAGATGTATCTGTTTTGTGGACTTGCTGACTTGGCCTGTGTTCATGTAACTTCTTTGCCCTGCCTTTTCTGGGATGTAAGTGCATGACACACTACTGGTAATTAGACTGTCATCCCTGGCTGTTTCATTAGTAAATTTCAGGGTTGTTGACCAACGCACATGGAACACATTCTGGATTACCATTGGCACTTATGTGTTACCAACATCATGTTGTTTTCCCTATGTGGTATCTGTCATTGACAAGCTCACTTGTGTGTGTGTGTGTGAGACGACTCCCTATCATCAGGGTCATTGCTGCTATGTTGGAAGGTGTCGACATTTTGTGCGTTGTGGCTCCCCTGTGGTTCAACATTGGTGTAGGTTTCTGGCAGGGTTCCGAATGAATTGTGTAGTTTTCACGTAATGTCGATGTGCCGCATGCTGTGCAGTGTGGCAGACTTTAACAGGTGTTGTTGTCAGCCCATGTGTGAGGATTTGTGGCTACCTTTGATCCCCCCACCACCCCTGAGATTGTCATGTGTGCATGAGCAATATCACCGTCCCTGTGTGCCTAGCTTATGCACATTCTTGCAGATCAAGGTGTGTGGTGTTGATGTTGGCAAAATGGGAGTTGTTTCATGTCTAGGCCCATAACTACTTTTTGCCCATTGGTTGCAAGCCATGGCCAGTGATTTGTGTTTATGGAGGTGTGATGTGAGTTTGTGGTCCCGGACACATGACCCAGGATGCACATCTGACTGTGCTACGCAGTATGGGGAAAACCTAGCTTTATCATCACAGTGGGATTGGCGCACAGGCTAATGTCACCACAAATATAGGGTTCTAGAGGGTAGTGCTGTGTTGGGTCTGTCTCTTGCTGTGTTGGTTGCTGTTCTACCCACCTTGTGTCACATGAATCCTTTGTGATCCCGCTTACCTGACAATGCCTGCTTGCCCCCCCCAGGTGTGCCCAGTCAAAGACTTACTTTTGTATGGCACAGTGAGCACATGTGTGTCATTGTAGTTCAGCTCACCGTCATGCGTTGTGCACTAGCCTGGGGACACTGTGACACACACACGTGTTGTGTATGATATGCAGTGTGTGGCTGCCTGTCTGTTTTGTGCATATGTGCCTCTGCATTGGTGTGGCGTCAGCCTTCCACTGGGGGGGATGTTGTTTGTGTGATTGTCCCTATTGTCCAAGCGTCTTGTAGGTCATCATCCTTCACATTGATCATGTTTGGTATGTCCCATTGCTGCCATGGTATGTGACTTTATCACCTAACATCGACAGTCTCCACAGGATTTCGCAGTTTGTGTGTCTGTTTGTGGAGATATGTGTGTATGCATCATGATGCTCACTTTTCACACAGTCTAATTGTAAACTGTTGGCATTGTCAGGGGTCATGGCCAATGCTTGTCTGCACATGGCAGAGGGAGTTCTTATGATACACAGCATTCTCTGCCTCTCATGTCTATGTTTGTAAGTGACACAACCACCACATTGCCACTAGATAGGTTGTGGTGTTGGGTGCAGTAGTCACAAATGCTGGTCTGGTGATACAGACCCCTATGAATTGTGGGGGTGGTGCAGGGCACACGGCCCCCTATGAATGGGGAGGGTAGTGGTGCAGGGTATACAGCCCACTATGAGTTGTGGGGAGTGGTGCAGGGCATACATCCCCCTATGAGCGGGGAGGGTAGTGGTGCAGGGCGTACATCCCCCTATGAGTGGGGAGGGTAGTGGTGCAGGACATACAGCCCCCTATGAGTGGGGGGCGTGGTGTTGCAGGACATACAGCCCCCTATGAGTTGTGGGGAGTGGTGCAGGGCATACACCCCCCTATGAGTGGGGAGGGTAGTGGTGCAGGGCATACAACCCCCTATGAGTGGGGAGGGTAGTGGTGCAGGGCATACATCCCCCTATGAGTGGGGAGTTAGTGGTGCAGGGCATACATCCCCCTATGAGTGGGAAGGGTAGTGGTGCAGGGCATATATCCCCCTATGAGTGGGGAGGGTAGTGGTGCAGGGCATACATCCCCCTATGAGAGGGGAGGGTAGTGGTTCAGGGCATACATCCCCCTATGAGTAGGGAGGGTAGTGGTGCAGGGCATACATCCCCCTATGAGTGGGGAGGGTAGTGGTGCAGGGCATACATCCCCCTATGAGTTGTGGGGAGGATAGTGGTGCAGGACATACAGTCCCCTATGAGTGGGGAGGGTGGTGGTACAGGGCATACAGCCCCCTATGAGTTGTGGGGAGTGGTGCAGGGCATACATCCCCCTATGAGTGGAGAGGGTAGTGGTGCAGGGCATACATCCCCCTATGAGTGGGGAGGGTAGTGGTGCAGGGCATCCAGCCCCCTATGAGTTGTGGGGAGTGGTGCAGGACATACAGCCCCCTATCAGTGGGGAGGGGAGTGGTGATGGGCACCCCCCCTAGGTGTGGTGACTGCTGGTGGTGGGAACCATGCTACCCCTGTGGTTTTGCTGTTGCTGGTAGAAGGGATGTCACCCCCCCTATGTGTGTGTAGCATTTCGCGTGTTCGTGACGTTTATTTGTGGGGGTGTCTGACTGACCGTCTGCGTTGTGCGCGTCTGTTCCTGATCCGGTCATAGATGTACAGTACTGGGATGACCTGCGTGATGGGATTCATCGTTGGTTCGTCTCGTACTTGCTGGTCGTTGCTCCATCTCGTACACGTTGAGAATTGGTCCGTCTCATAGCCGTGGATGGTGTTTGCGGCGCGAATCGTACCTGATATGCAGCTCTCCCGGATGCTGTGACGTGCTGCTAGTGGCGACCCGTCCGGCATGTATGATTTCCGCATCGTACTTGTCCGGCCGGAAACTGCTGTGGGAACTGCTTCCGAGCGACTCGAATCGGTGTTCGGAGGTATGGCTCGTATGGGAAATGATGCTGGAATAGCAGCCCACGTGTCAGACGGAATTGTGTCAGTTATGCGCATTGTACTTCAATGCCCGGACGGACCGGCTCCCGGGACGAGTCGGTCCAAGGTAAGGCTACGAACAGCTCTCGGCGGGCTGTCCGACCCAGATCGGAATCGACCCTATAATGTAAAAAAAAATTAAACATATACATATAAAATATAATATATACACTTACTTAATAATATTTACAATTAATTATTGTAATAACTTATAAATTGATAAAAAACATTTTATGAATTATAAATACACACATACACATACAACAATAATATAAATAAAAATGTAAAAAATATATATAACTATTTTTTTTTTAAAAATTGGTAAATAAATTATACACTACATTAACTAAAACAGTAAATATTGGATAGCGTAGGGGTAAAAATTAGTATTCCCAATCCAGAGAGTTCAAAAATAGGGAAAGTGTTGGCTAGCGTAGGGGTAAAAATTACTATTCCAACTCCAGAGAGTGCAACAGTAGGGAAAGTGTTAGATAGCATAGAGGTTAAAATTACTATTCCAACTCCAGAGAGTTCAACAGTAGGGAAAGTGTTGGATAGCATAGTGGTTAAAATTACTATTCCAACTCCAGAGTGCAACCGTAGGGAAAGTGTTGGATAGCGTAGGGGTAAAAATTACTATTCCAACTCCAGAGAGTGCAACAGTAGGGAAAGTGTTGGATAGCGCAGGGGTTAAAATTACTATTCCAACTCCAGAGAGTGCAATAGTAGGGAAAGTGTTGGATAGCGTAGGGGTTAAACATACTATTCCAACTCCAGAGAGTGCAACCGTAGGGAAAGTGTTGGATAGTGTAGGGGTAAAAATTACTATTCCAACTCCAGAGAGTGCAACAATAGGGAAAGTGTTGGATAGCGTAGAGGTTAAAATTACTTTTCCAACTCCAGAGATTGCAACAGTAGGGAAAGTGTTGGATAGCGTAGATGTTAAAATAACTTACTAATAATTACAATATTTTTTTTTAAATAAATAATAATTTCATTATTAAATACCAATAAATTAATTAACAATACCAATAAATAAGTACTTACAAATAATTACCAATTAATAATTAATTAACAAATAAATTGATCAATACAATTAAATAATAATTATTAACAATTCATTACCAAATAATAATAAAATAAAAAATAATTAATTTTCAATACCCCAAAACAATAATTATAAAATAATTTTTTTAGCAATTAATAATTAATTAACAATACATTATTGATAAATACCAATAAATATTAATTAATGACAAGTAATTACCAATTATTAATTAATGAACAATTTAATTTCCAAAACATACAAATATTAATTATTAAAATATTATTACCAATTAAAAATTAATTAACAATAAATGTATTATCAATTCTCAACTATAAAAGAAATAATTACTTAATTACAATTAAATTACTTCATACCCTATTGCCCCATAAACTCACAACACACTTCAATAATAAATTAATACACTTAATATAATTACCAATTAATACATTAATACCAATTAATTACCAATTAATAAAAATTAATTACCAATTAATAATGATTTAACATAAAATTAATTATCAATACAATAAACTAAAATAAATAATTACTTAATTACAATTAACTTACTTCCCACCCTATTCCCCTATAAACCCACAACCTGCTACAAAACTAAAACGCAAAATCTACTTAAAATAATTACTAATTCCTAACATTTTTAAATTAATTTAATATAATTAAATTACTTCCCACCATTTTCCCCTATAAACCCACAACTCACTATGTAACTTAAACGCATACTTTTTTTTTTAATTACTAACTTCTAAAAATGTTATACATATATTCTAAAACTAGTACAGTAATTAACAAAAAATATAAACACAAACATATAAAATACATAATAAAATACATAACACTAATGTAAATATCGTTAGACAGAGAGGAATGGGGTGGTTTCTTTGAGTACGCAGAGTTGAGCCTTTGAAGTTAGGGGTACGAAGGTTTTTACGGTATGGTTGTGTAGTTTAATAGGGCAATTGTATGTTTGGGTAGGGGAGCAGAGATGGGTTGAATTAATGAGTATCACTGAAGTGGACAATGGGAGGGTGTTTTAATATACTTTTGGTTTGAATGAAACGTTTCACTGCAGCTTTTTTGACATTTCATATGCGTTACAATAAATTGGATGAGTTGCACTGTTCATTTGATATGTTTTAGATTTCCCTGATGAAGAGCCCACGCGGCTCGAAATGCATTGGGACATGTTGTGCTTATTTCATATGGAGACCAATTTGTACGTACTGTTGTATAAAGTCTGGAATGGCATACAGCATATATTAGAAATGTCTAATAAAGATTATGGATTGGATATCACTGTCTCCGTTGTGGTGAAGAATACAGTGCCAAAAGCCAGCAATAATGGAGGATTACACATTACGATAATTATGAGTACTGTGGTTTACCTGGATGAACATTATACAACTGAGGGAGGTGTTCCCTTCTTTCAGCAGTGCGACAGTATAGGAGCGCAAGTGTAGAGCTCTGGTTTTTTTTTTTTAGAAATTTGTCATTTTCTTGTCCTAACCATTTGGTGCCTGAAGCATGTTTCCTGGGTAACATGTATAGGTGTGGTTGACAGTTGGCCTTTGTTTATTATCCCAGACAGCCTCACAATAGATGGCCTGGGTGTGGGCAGGATGGGCCATCTAAGGCAGCATGAGGGGGTGGAGCTGTGCACTGCCCTACTTGCACTTCAAAAATACTGTCTCAGCTCACACACAAATAACTTCACACTAGACTATGATAGTGACAGCAGGCAGAGTGGGACCAGGAGAGGAAGGCAGGGAATTCTAAACACCTCTGTGGGAGGGGGGACTCCAGAGACTTCTCCCATTTCAAAGCTAGTACCAGGTATAGAAATGGGACCCCAAAACCCACTCTTTAGATCACATCTGGATATTTGGAAGATTCCGATGAAGGACTGTTGTGCTGCCCTGCTGCTGGACGGATGACCCTGCTGCCCTGTTGCAAGAAGTACTTCATTGATGCCCAGTGACCTCAGAAGGGCCTTGTTCCTTGAACCCAGTACCACCAGAGTGATTCCAAGGCTAGCTGACTGACTTCCAGTTCTGAGCTACAGGTACATTACAAGCTACAGACACCTGCCTTGCATCTGCCCAGCTGCCCAGACATCACTGTATCAGCCTGTGCCTCAGTGCCACAACATAACCCCCACAGGGGGTTATGTTATGTGGTGGGCAAGGGAGGGGTCCCCCTCTGTGTACTATGCAGGGGACCCCCTCAGGTTTTGGTATGCCACTGCTGTGCCCTGCTGCTGGCCTCTGCTTGAGTAAGCCCTAATCCCCAAGAGCTGCTCAGTAGGTCTAAGACCTTGGCTGCCATCATAGTGTACTTCTGCTAGCCCAACATTATAACTGGCGCAGCGCAACACAATTTGACACAGGACCTCACATCACAGGTGTCACAGCTCCTCATAGGAACCTACACAGAGAGAGAGACACAGCTCCACAAAGGACCTCACATCACAAAACACTCGCAGCTCCTCATTGAGCTGAGGCAGAGTACCACAGTACCACAAACCAACTTAGGATATCACATCCTCGGAACTGACGCAGCCTGATGCAACGGTCCGCTACAAGGACATAAGGTGCAATAACCAGTGGAACTAACCTGTATATATTTCCTCTAAATTAAGCCGGACTACTTTTGGGCCAAGCTTGCAGAGGGTTAAGCTTTGATTAATTTAGTGACTTTTATGGTTCACCATGACAAGGACTGTGGCTGTTGCTTGAAAAGGGCTCTCAACCTCCCTCGACAAATTGGTGCTCATGGATGGGATTCAGTACTTATGTTTGTACTTTGCCATACAGTGGTTTGTGTAACACAAAAATCCCATTATAAATAATCTGATACTAGGTTTATTTTTAAATTCTCCTTGATTGGGCTCTTTTGCTTTTCTCCAAATTCACTTCTATTCCACCTGACTTTGTGCATCTGGGAGCCGACCTGCAAGCATGGAGTCCGAGCTCAACAACCTGGAAAGCCACACTGTGGCTGAGCTCAAAGGATTCTGCAGGAAGAGGGTGCTTGCAGCAAAGAGAAGCTCCAAGAAGCAGGAGCACCAGAAGGCCCTCAGGGGCGGGGGGATGCCTGCCAACTAAAGGCTACAGAGGAGGAGGTAGACATTGAGGAGGAGCAGGAGGAGGAGATGGAGAGAGGAACAAGAACCCCTGAATGTCGCCCCAGAGGAGGGAAAAGCCCCTGTCAGATCCAGGGCCAGCAGCAGCATTTCAAACGACACTTTGGGGCCGATTAGGATTGCGAGCGGACCTTCGTCCGCCCGCCACCCTAGCGGTGCTGGGATCTGCCGCCAGTGGTGCGGCGGTTCCGCACCGGCTATTAGGATGCCACCGCCACCGTGGCGGTGGCATCCTCTATTCCCAGCATTGCTGGGACTGCATGTTGTGCATTGTCATGCACAAGGTGACAAGCACCACGCGGTGCCTGCTACCTTCTCCGTGACAATGTAGAGGGGTACCATAGGTACCCCCCATGTGCACCCCCAATACCCTGGGGGCCTGCAACGGGCCCCCGAAAGCAAAATCCGCCTGGCTTTCCATGGCAGGGTCTCCACCTTGGAAAGCCCTGCACTGCTGCCCATTCTAATATGGATGACGGTGTCTAGCAGACACCGCCACCATATCCAGTCCCTTTTCTGCCCGGTCGACTGGTCGACCGGCGGAAAACCGGCGGACGGTCTTTCCATCCGCCGGGGTCCCCCCTGCCAAACTAATAAGTCGAGGGGGAAATGGGTGGTGGGTGGGGTATGATGTAGGGTGGATCGCCACCACCATCCGGGCGGTGGCGATCCACCCTACATCATAATAGACCCCTTTGTTGTCTAAAGGAACTGGCGGAAAGGAAAGGTGAAAGAGAGCTCAAGCTGAAGCTGTATAAATTCAAATAAATTGGAGGCAGACAAAGAGGAGGCTGCTGCCAAGAGGGCCCATGAAGAAAGGAAACTAGCCCTGGAGGAGAATTTGGCAAAGGAAAAGAAGGCTGAGAGAGCTTTGGAAGGAAAAAGATCTTTTTGGCTCATGAAGTGTGTCTTAGAGAGCTGGACTTCAAATCCAAGAAAACCACTGGGCTGAGCAACAGTGGTGGCAATGAAACCACATTGTCCAGTGAAGTCCATGCTTGGTGCCTAGCTATGTGGTGGGGATTACATTGACTAATGGTTTTCAGCTTATGAGGTAGCCCTTAGGGTGCATAGGGTCCCTGAAGAGGACTGGGTAGTGAGCCTCTGGAAACACACGTCCACAGTGGGGAGGGATATCCTGCTGGTACTAAAGGTAGATGGCCAGATGAAGTATAACCCATTAAAGATATTCTAGTCACCAAGTTTGGATTCACCCCAGAAAATATGGTTTGCCGTTTAAGCTGTCAAACCAGTCTTGGGTGAATTTAATTGATTAATCCACGATGGCACTTAATGGTTGGGTGAAGGGAAGCAAAGTGCATGATTATGAAGGACTGTATCATCTGATTTTGAGAGTGCACATGTTCAATAATTGCTTTAGATAGTTAGTTGCGCCAACACCTGATTTATAGCAAGCTTACGTCACCAAGAAAAGTTACAAAGGAGGCAGGGCTTTGGGTCAGCACACAAGTGCATAAGAAGGTACCTGTGAGTGACCCCAAGAGGGGTGGTTCAGGTTTTACTCCGCAAAGTGGGGAGAGGTCCAGGGTGACACAAACGGGTCTCAGTATATAGTGTGGGGGGGAGAGTTCCTGTGCTCCTTCTGAGAAATTGGGAGGAGGTTCTGGTGGGCGGTGGTCCAGGGTGACCCATTTCCAAAGCTGTTACTTTGAGTGTTCCCAGCTAGGACAAAAGCCAAGAAACAACCCGCTGGTGTAAACTCTACAGGATTGGCCAGTATGACCTTAGGGGTAGGTAGGAGCAGAGGGTAGAGGCCGCCCAAGTGTCCTTTAGCTGGAAAGTGGATTCCAAGGGTAAACTGGAGAGTGGGAGAGGTTACTTCCATCAAGGAACAGATAATGGGATCCCTATGACTGTTCTAAGGGATACCTGTACCAATTAAACCATGGAGGCGAAAGACTTGTTTCCCCAGAGCAATACATGGGTCAGGTGAGTAGGGTAACTCAGGCCAATGGGCAGGACTACTTCCGCCCTATTGCTCAGGTGTCCCTGGAATGGGGGCAATGACCCAGTGGAGGGTCATAGCTAGTCCCCAGATGCCCACTGACTGCATTCTGGGAAATTAATTACCACTAGTGTTGAAAGAGCTGGGAGGGGCGGTCGCCCAGGGCACCCTGAAAGCTTGGGCTTATGGGGATAGTACTCCTAACAGGAGAGGACAGAGGCCCAGATGGAAGGACAGGAGGTGGAGACAGTCCACAGTGGGAGGGCCAGTGTGTAAAGATTACTCCTTAGGCTGACAATAGTTAATGGGGTCTTTATTAAGAGCACCCAGAACACATCCAATACATCTCTGTTCCAGGCTAAACTGCCAAGACTGCAATCTCAACACAGATAATCGAAAACCTGGAATGTTGACCAACATTCTGTTCAAGTGACATTCTCTAACCCATCTAACACAGACGTTTAACCAGCTATTTTTGAGATGTAAGCCTAAATGTGAGTGTCCCACACATAAGAACCAGTGCAGGGGTAACTGTAATGAGACAGATGATTTTGATGTATTTCACTTTTAATTGTTAATGTTTTTTCTTTTTACGAGTCATACGCAAGCCATGGCTGGATTGCAGGTATCAAGCAGAGCATTGTATAAGATTAGTACGACTGTGAGTGAGATAGACTGATGACTTTTATTATCTCTCTCAATACAGTTACCCCTGTGGAAGGGCACACGTTTCCTGAAAGGCATTGGGTTCTACAACCAATTTATGTCACGCTACAAGGAGGGGTAAACCCCCAGGTGTTGTTTGAAAGACCTGGATAGGCACTCGTTGTATATGGAGTAAGATGTTTACATCACGCATGGATAATAAGTGTTTATATATTAAAATTTGGAAACATTTTGAAACAATAAAATGGATTAAAATGAAGAATAAAGTTCAGAATTAATTTGTTGGAGCACTTTCTTTTGGCAGTGCAATCTGTGTTGGAACCTGACGAGGCTCCATTATTTTTTCTATTGAACATGTGCGCATGGATGGAACGCACATTACACAGTGTTGCACGCCGTAACAATTGAAAACCACGAACGATATGTTTGTCTGGTAAACATGGTGTGCATACTACCACTCTTTAACACTTTGAGAAAGTTGGCATTTTCTTACTTTTGCCATTTGGTGCCTGCTGCCTGTCTCTGATACACGTCTGGGGAGGGTGACACTTGGGACACCTGAAAAGGCTGTGCCCTATCCCCAGACAAAGGGCTGCATACCCCCTGTAGTGTATCTGGAGCCAGGACAGGAAGGGAGGACCTCTGTGCACTTCAAAGGCCTGTCTTTGAAGTCTCCCCCACTTCAAAGGTATAGCTGGTATAAGTAATGGCCCCTTGACACCATCACTTTACTACACTTCTGGTACTGTGAAAACTCTGCCAGGAAGAAAGACTGCTCTGCTGCTTAAGGACTGCCACTCTGCTAGCATGCTGCTTTGCTAGACTCCCTGCTTTGCTGTGCTGCCCTACTGCCTGCTGTTCCCCTGATAGGGTGAGAAGGACTGGACCTGCATCATTTGATAGCAGAGCGACTCCAAGGGCTTGCCTCCTGTCTGAAGTCTCAGGGGCATAAAATACTTTTAACTCTTCTGCTGCTGCACCTGGACTTTGCAAACGGTGACACTGTCTTGCCAAGTGGTATCACCGCAGTCCTGGACCCTTGAAAGTGAGGCATAATGTGCTTGCTCCAATGAAACAGGCGCATTGGCTCTAGAGCTGCAGCATCAGTGCCGTTGCACAGATAGTAACCGGCGCATGGCCCCTGATTGTGTGACCAGAACTGGCACATCAACATCTGTTGCGGGGACCCGAACTGACGCATTCCTGCCTTTGCGTGGCTCAGAAGCTCTGCTCCTCCTTCGGTACCAGCACTGCTCATCGCCCTTGTCTTCACATCTCTGTCGCCGCCTACCTTGAGGACAATGTCGAGAACTCCACGCCGCAGCCCCTGCACCCATCGGAGATGATGCATCGTCGCTGTTACACGGATCAGGACAGCGCATCACCACCTTTGCAAGGATCGGCATCGACTGCATCCCGCATATTCTTCTTTGTCGACACAATCCACATCAAGGGATTTATGTTCAGCGGGCCTCTCCTGTTC
Organism: Triturus cristatus; assembly: GCF_964204655.1. NCBI lineage: Eukaryota > Metazoa > Chordata > Amphibia > Caudata > Salamandridae > Triturus > Triturus cristatus. The sequence goes on from NC_140589.1 coordinate 50,135,805, forward strand.
CCTGTATCCGGCCCATGCTCCATTGTGGTCAACCTGAACTTTTGATTTTTTTCCCAGTCTGGCATGACCAAATATCCCAAATAGGCGTATATTGCTTCTAAGTGATATTTTAAAATTTATTCTGTAAAAATTTGGATATCAAGTTTTACTTATTGGATATTAGTTGTTTTGTTCTTGTCTTATTTATTAAATTAAGTTCTACTTTTCCAATCTGGTGTGGAATCTCTCTGTGCGGTGGTTTCACTGTTTTACCATTTGAAGTGTGACACAGATACTTCACACATTGCAATTAAGTTTACCCTGACTGTTCTGTGCCAAGCTACCAGAGTGTGAGCACAGGTTAATTTAGGGATTGCCTGCTTCTTACCCTAGTGTGTGTGGTTGCTACCTGACTTAGGCTCATACTCCAGTCAACCAACAACACAGTTTCTAACATACACTATATCATTTTGAGAAAATCAAAAGGTCTTGGCTAATACCAGAACTAAAAAGCAGCATAGGGGGATTGCTAATAGTGCATGATGTATAGGGGGGACGGCCATCAATGTAAATCTCTTCCAAACTACTGGTAGACGTGGGAATGCATCAACATTGTATGCCTCTCCAGGTGAGGCATAACAAGGAGAAATATCTTTATTTCGCCTCATTTTTATGTCTCACCTAGGCAGCGCTTGTGCTGTCTCTTTGAGACATGCTGTATTCGGGTATGGAATTTAAGCTCCACCCATTTCCCGCCCAACCTTTCAATTGGCTCCTGTTACTGTCCTTTGTAAATGGTACCTTTCGATTTGTCAATAGGCTTAATAGTCTCTCCTTAGTACCTCCTTTTCTCCTGTTACAACCTCCCATGAGGACTGCCCTGTTACGTGTTGTTACTCTAGATGTTTTAATTACAGACTGTGAGCACTATTTTCTTAAATCACTTCCACCCGCGTGCTGGTGCAGCCAGGACAAGCTCTACAGCAACTGCTTTTCTTTTAACCAGCGCGCAATGCTTCAGCTGCAATAATGGTGGCCGCGCCTTTCTTTTGTTATTTGTGGCTCACCGAACTCGACTTTGCCGCTTCACACAACATTATATATATATATTTTAAAGTAGAACAGCACGCCTTACTTCTTCTTAAACAATGGTGGCCACGTACCTTTCTTTTCTTCTATGCGGCTTTCCCAACTCTATTTTTTCAATATTGTATTTTTTTTAAACAGCACAGCACGTTGCACTTCATCTTCAATAATGGCGGCACGCCTTTCTTTTTTTCTGCGTGGTGTGCCACACTGCTGAAAAAAACATATAATATTGAAAATATATAGTTGGGCGAGTCACGCAGAAGAAAAGAAAGGTTCACGTCTGGCCCAACTTACTTTTCTCCCCTTCTCACGACTGTCAGCAAGGGTGAAAGTGTACTCCCGCAGCTGCTGGCATACCCGATCCCTTTACCGTGTATATTGCATCCGCTGTCGTGTTTCTGTTTTTAAAATGGCAGACAAACGCATGCTGATTAAGCTGGCTGCAACTCACTCACAGATAGATGCTGACAGGATGCATTGCAGTGCAAAAGGAATTTCTCTCCAATAAAGGAATGGAATTTCTCTCTAGGAAAGGATTTATGTAGTTAATTTTACATGCACCCCATTGCTCTGTTTGTTGAACTGTAGTCTGCTTCATTTCCAGATGGCATCCTTCCGAGCTTCCTTGCGGAAATACAATATGACAGTCTTATTTTCAGCGGTGGCGGCTGCCAATCAGACCTAGGGGTCAGTGCAGGGATACACTTACCTTTCACTGCCGGCCGCGCGCACCTTGCTGCTTCTCTGCTCTGGCACTACAATCACCAGGAGCACAGGCGGCCAGACTCCCCAAAGCTGCTCTCATGCTATTTCTCCCAGCATGAGAGTGTGCTGGGATTGGGCGTAGCGGTCCGGTCTTACTCTCCAGCAGGGACTAGAGCCTGTGCCCTGAGAACTGCGGATATCTGGAGATATCCAAGCGTGCATGTCGGTTTGGCCGGCCCTGGACAGCCGCTCAAACCGACATGCTCACTTTCAGTACCTACCACTTCTCCTCCCCCTGCTGGTGACACGACATGGCCCGCCCAGCCCTGGAGTCACAGATTGGAAGTCAAAAATAGAATGACTATAAAATAGTTTTATGGTCATTTTATTTTTCCTCTGCCTGCCGGATTTCTGTAGTGGAGCAACACTCCTCCGCCCTAGCGTGGGTGCCGCCCCGGCCTATTTTTGTAGCGACAGAGCTTCAGCTTGGAAGCTCATTTCCAGCTAAATGATTTGTTCCAAGATGACATCATTGCGAGCCTCATTGCGGAAATACAATATGATAGTCCTATTTTTGTAGCGACAAAGCTTCGGCTTGGACCTTCATTTCCGTCCAAAGGATTTTGCCAACGTTTTGTCCCAGTTCGCAGCATTCATGCACACTTCTACTGTCCTGAAGGCATGTACAGGATGCAGGTGAGGACTCAAGGTAGGATGGCTTACAGGAGAGACCGTTGGCACTTAAAGCAGGTGAGGACTCAAGGCGTTCGGTGATCATGATGCATGCATTGAACACTTCACCATCTGGAACCCCTCATGCGTTCAGTGATCATGATGCATGCACAGAGCATCATAATGTCACATGCCCTCATGTGTTCAGAGATCATGTTGCATGCACAGAGCACCTTACCGCTGCAACCCCTCATGTGTTCAGTGATCATGATGCATGCACGGAGCATCATAATTCCACAACCCCTCATGTGTTCAGTGATCATGATGCATGCACGGAGCATCATAATGCCACATGCCCTCATGTGTTCAGTGATCATGATGCATGCACGGAGCATCATAATGCCACATGCCCTCATGTGTTCAGTGATCATGATGCATGCATGGAGCGCCTTACCGCTGCAACCCCTCATGTGTTCAGTGATCATGATACGTGCACAGAGCATCATACTGCCAGGAGCCTCTCGTGTGTTCAGTGATTATGATGCATGCATGGAACACCGTACAGTCCGGAACCCCTTATGTGTTCAGTGTTCATGATGCATGCATTTAACACATCACCACCTGGAACCCCTCATGTGTTTATTGATTATGATGCATGCACGGAGCATCATACTACCAGGAACCCCTTGTGTATTCAGTGATCATGATGCATGCACGGAGCACCTTATCGCTGCAAACTCTCAATTGTTCAGTGATCGTGATGCATACCCTGAGCATCAAACTGCCAGAAACCCCTCGTGTGTTCAGTGATCATGATGCATGCACGGAGCACCTTACTGCCCAAAACCCCTTGTGTGTTCAGTGATCATGATGCATGCACGGATCACTTAACTACCAGGAACCCCTCATGTGTTCAGTGATCATGATGTATGCACGGAGCATCATACTGCCAGGAACCCCTTGTGTGATCAGTGATCGTGATGCCTGCATTGAGCACCGTGCCGCCCTGAACCCCTCATCTCTTCAGTGATCATGGTGCATGCACGGAGCACCTAACTACCAGGAACCCCTCATGTGTTCAGTGATCATCTTGCATTCACAGAGCATCATACTGTCAGGAACCCCTCGTGTGTTCAGTGATGATGATGCATGTATGGAGCACCGTACCACCCGGAACCCCTCGTGTGTTCAGTGATCATGATGCATGCACGGAGCACCCCACCGCTGCAACCCCTCATGTGTTCAGTGATCATGATGCATGCACAAAGCATCATGCTGCCTGGAACCCCTCGTGTGTTCAGTGATCATGATGCATGCATGGAGCACCGTACCGCCCTGAATGCCTTGTTTATTCAGTAATCATGATGCATGCATAGAACTACTTACCGCTGCAACCCCTCATGTGTTCAGTGATCATGATGCATGCATGGAGCACTGTACCGCCCGGAACCCCTCATGTTGTTCAGTGATCATGATTCATGCACGGAGCACCTTACTACCAGGAAACCCTCATGTGTTCAGTGATCATGATGCATGCACGTAGCATCATACTGCCAGTAGCCTCTCGTGTGTTCAGTGATTATGATGCATGGATGGAGCACCTTACCGCCCGGAACGTCTTGTGTATTCAGTAATCAGAATGCATGCATAGAACTACTTACCGCTGCAACCCCTCATGTGTTTAGTGATCATGGTGCATGCATGGAGCACTGTACCACTCGGAACCCCTCATGTGTTCAGTGATCATGATGCATGCACAGAGCACCTTCCTGCTTCAGCCCCTGGTGTGTTCAGTGATCATGATGCGTGCACAGAGCACCGTACAGCCCGGAACCCCTTGTGTGTTCAGTGATCATGATGCATGCACGGAACACCTTACCGCTGCAACCCCTCATGTGTTCAGTGATCATGTTGCATGCACGGAGCATCTTACCGCTGCAACCCCTCATGTGTTTAGTGATGATGATGTATGCATGGAGCACCGTACTGCTGCAATCCCTCATGTGTTCAGTGATCATGATGCATGTACAAAGCACCTCACCGATGCAACCCCTCATGTGTTCAGTGATCATGATGCATGCACAGAGCACCGTACCGCTGCAACCCCTCGTGTGTTCAGTGATCATGATGCATGCACAGAGCACCGTACCGCTGCAACCCCTCATGTGTTCAGTGATCATGATGCATGCACAGAGCACCGTACCGCTGCAACCCCTCATGTGTTCAGTGATCATGATGCATGCACCGAGCACCGTACCGCTGCAGCTCCTCATGTGTTCAGTGATTATGATGCATGCACGGAGCATCATACTGCCAGGAACCCCTTGTGTGTTCAGTGATCATGATGCATGCACGGAACACCATACAGCTGCAACCCCTCATGTGTTTAGTTATCATGATGCATGCACAGAGCATCATACCGCTGCAACCCCTTATGTGTTCAGTGATCATGATGTATGCACGGAGTATCAAACTGCCACAACCCCTCATGTGTTCAGTTATCATGATGCACACATGGAGCACCGTACCACTGCAACCCCTCATGTGTTCAGTGATCATGATGTATGCACGGAGCATCAAACTGCCACAACCCCTCATGTGTTCAGTGATCATGATGTATGCACGGAGTACCGTACCGCTGCAACCCCTCGTGTGTTCAGTGATCATGATGCATGCACAGAGCACCGTACCGCTGCAACCCCTCATGTGTTCAGTGATCATGATGCATGCACAGAGCACCGTACCGCTGCAACCCCTCATGTGTTCAGTGATCATGATGCATGCACCGAGCACCGTACCGCTGCAGCTCCTCATGTGTTCAGTGATTATGATGCATGCACCGAGCATCATACTGCCAGGAACCCCTTGTGTGTTCAGTGATCATGATGCATGCACGGAACACCATACAGCTGCAACCCCTCATGTGTTTAGTTATCATGATGCATGCACAGAGCATCATACCGCTGCAACCCCTTATGTGTTCAGTGATCATGATGCCTGCACGGAGCATCATACTGCCACAACCCCTCATGTGTTCAGTGATCATGATGTATGCACGGAGTATCAAACTGCCACAACCCCTCATGTGTTCAGTTATCATGATGCACACATGGAGCACCGTACCACTGCAACCCCTCATGTGTTCAGTGATCATGATGTATGCACGGAGCATCAAACTGCCACAACCCCTCATGTGTTCAGTGATCATGATGTATGCACGGAGTATCAAACTGCCACAACCCCTCATGTATTCAGTGATCATGATGTATGCACGGAGTATCAAACTGCCACAACCCCTCATGTGTTCAGTTATCATGATGCACACATGGAGCACCGTACCACTGCAACCCCTCATGTGTTCAGTGATCATGATGTATGCACGGAGCATCAAACTGCAACAACCCCTCATGTGTTCAGTGATCATGATGCGTGCACGGAGCACCTTACCGCCCAAAACCCCTCGTGTGTTCAGTGATCATGATGCATGCACGTAGCATCAAACTGCCACAACCCCTCATGTGTTCAGTGATCATGGTGCATGCATGGAGCACTGTACCGCCCAGAACCTCTCGTGTGTTCAGTGATTATGATGCATGCACGGAGCAGCATAACGCCCGTATCTCTCATGTGTTCAGTGATCATGATGCAGGCATGGAGCACTTTACCGCCCGGAATCTCTCATGTGTTCAGTGATCATGATGAATGCACGGAGCATCATACTGCCACAACCCCTCATGTGTTCAGTGATCATGATGTTTGCACGGAGCATCAAACTGCCACAACCCCTCATGTGTTCTGTGATCATGATGCACGCATTTATCTAACTGACAATTCCAATTGACATTGGACGAATGAAAGACCGAGTCAGCCCTATGGGTCTTCCTTAGCTCATTATTAGTAGATTAGGCTTGTGGAGAGGGTGATGTATTGATGACCAATCTTAGAAGGATGAAAGACCGAGTCAGCCCGATCGGTCTTCCTTAGCTCATTATTAGTAGATTAGGCTTGTGGAGATGGTGATGTATTGATGACCAATCTTAGAAGGATGAAAGACCGAGTCAACCCTATCGGTCTTCCTTAGCTCATTATTCGTAGATTAGGCTTGTGGAAATGGTGGTGTATTGGTGACCGATCTTAGAAGGATGAAAGACTGAGTCAGCCCTATTGGTCTTCATTAGCTCATTATTAGTAGATTAGGCTTGTGGAGATGGTGATGTATTGGTGACCAACCTTAGAAGGATGAAAGACCGAGTCAGCCCTATCAGTCTTCCTTAGCTCATTTGTAGTAAATTAGGCTTGCTGAGGCATTGATGTGTTGTTGACCAATGTTAGAAGGATGAAAAACCGAGTCAGTCCTATCGGTCTTTCTCAGCTCATTCTTAGTAGATTAGGCTTGCAGAGGCGGTGGTGTGTTGGTGACCAATCTTAGAAGGATGAAAGACCGAGTCAGCCCTATTGGTCTTCCTTAGCTCATTATTAGTAGATTAGGCTTGTGGAGATGGTGATGTATTGATGACCAATCTTAGAAGGATGAAAGACCGAGTCAGCCCTATCGGTCTTCCTTAGCTCATTATTAGTAGATTAGGCTTGTGGAGATGGTGGTGTATTGGTGACCGATCTTAGAAGGATGAAAGACTGAGTCAGCCCTATCGGTCTTTCTTCATTAGCTCATTATTAGTAGATTAGGCTTGTGGAGATGGTGATGTATTGGTGACCAACCTTAGAAGGATGAAAGACCGAGTCAGCCCTATCAGTCTTCCTTAGCTCATTCGTAGTAAATTAGGCTTGCTGAGGCATTGATGTGTTGTTGACCAATGTTAGAAGGATGAAAAACCGAGTCAGTCCTATCAGTCTTTCTCAGCTCATTCTTAGTAGATTAGGCTTGCAGAGGCGGTGGTGTGTTGGTGATCAATCTTAGAAGGATGAAAGACTGAGACAGTCCTGTTGGTCATCTTTTCCTCCCTCACAGGTTGCAGTTGTGTCGCTGCCATTGTATATGCACCCAATTGTTAGTGATATACACTGTCATCAGTCTGATCATATTGAATCATTTCATGTGTATGTTTCATTAAGTGAATATTTTGCCTTTTTACATTTAGATCAAAGATCATCTTGAGTTAGTGCTGCAAACTGTCCATGCTATCTTTAAAGGACAGATTGGGCGTGCAGCAACCGTTTGCATTCAAGACACAGAACGGGGAGATTATGCATTCTGAAACGAATTTATATAATTCCATAACCCCCTTTTATAAATCAGGCCCCTTTAAAAGATATCTCTTGGCCTGATATTTAGCTTATCAAGTTTAATATCTGTGTATCCTTTTCCCCACAATTGCCATCACATGCATCCGCTTCATCTTAAAACACATAAGTTAAAAACATTTACATTGCAATGCCAATATCTCAAACTCTAAAAAAATGCGAGGCCTATTGCATTGCAAATGCTTGTTTCCTCTTTCCGAATGGGTTGCGTTCATCAGCCCACATAGAAAGAGGAAAATGCCTCAGGGGATTGTTTATGTGCAGAAGGGTGTACCTTCCTGCACAAACAATCCTGCTTAAAGGCAGGCACCCTTGCACCATGGTGCACCATGGTGCAAGGGTTCCTGCATGGGCTCTAGGCAGCACACTGTGCGCCAGCGCAGGGCACTGGTCTAACGAAACTTGAGGGGGCCCCCCTGCAAGATACGTGGAGGGACTAAATCGGGAGTTCTGTGCTGAGGGGCCACCCTGGAGTTCGGGACCCACCCGTCACCCTGGGGGCTGCGGGGGCCTGAGTACACCACTGGCTCAGGGAAAACACAGGCATGCGCTGTGCTATGTTAAATATGGCACATTTCTGCCCTTTACGCAGCACAGCACGGTGGCTTGCTGCGCTGTGCTGTCTGATTTCTTGATGAATATGCCCCTTACTCATTAGAGTACCTGTTTGCTCTTGAGAAGTGTGGGTATTCTCCCATAAATGTATTGCAGCAATGCAGAGAAGTGCAGGTACTTTCCCTGTCAAACTGAAGAAGTGTAGATACTCAGTTCCGGGTAGTACCTGCCCACTTAAAGCACTGAAACCAGCTAGAAACCTTCAGTCCGACTTAGCTCATCTCATCTGGTCCCAGAATGCCTCACTCAAGTGGATAGATCTGTGGTGGGTACAGCGGTCCAAGGCCATGGAAGACCCCAAGTGGAAACTTTTATCCTGCAATCCATAAAGCTCTTAAAAACAGGCTCTTCGGACTCGCGTTTCAGCCTCAACAGGGGTACGATTGAATATGAGGCCCCCCCCCTAGCAGCCAGCTGGACCCTGGGTCACTATATCCCAGCTCAGCTCACCCTGGTTTGTTTTGCTTTTGTCTAGCGCTCTGAAATGGACTGGACACCGCGTAGCGCTGTATAAAGATACCAAGAACAAATAGGCTTGAATTAGTACCTAAAATCAAGGCTCTTGCGCCGCCGGTACGTCACTGTTTCCCGTGTTAAATGTGACGCAGTGGCGGCTCAAGGGGCTTGTAAATAAGCCCCAAAGACATTAGTTATAATAATAAAAACAGTTAAGCCACAAAAAACAGGCCTGTACTGTAGCGGCCCACAAACAGCTTCCGGAGAGAGAGGGAGCAGTGAAAACAAGCTTCGCCCATGAAAGGCATAACACGAAATCATAAGCGTTGGCGTAACACAATTATAGAAATTAAAACGAATCAGTGCTCCGGAGACAGAACGAATAGATTAATGAGATCGGCAAATTTGATAAAGCAATCTAAGCCATTTTCCATCTTATTGAAGAAGTTTGGGCGCAGAAGCAGCGGTGATGAATGCGATGTCACGCGCCTGGCATTAATCCAATCTGCTCCCAGGTCCGAGGGCCGCGCATCCATCACGGCTCCGGATGAGATTACCGCCGAGAGATGCGAGGCAGGTGCGCGCAGCCACAGCAATATTACCGTAATTACCGAAGCGCGCTTCAAAGGGAGCAGGCTGAAACCAGCAGCAGCCCCGCGCGTCACTGACGAGGGGGAGGGACTTGGAGAAGGGGGTGGAATTTTTTAAATTTATTTATTTATTTCTTGTATGCGTTTTTATATAGCGCGGACTTTACCCGAAGGTGTCAGAGCGCTTCACAATAGGAACAGTAGCGTTACATGAGCAGAAAATTACAAGTGGGCATGTTACAAAAGCAAACGTTACATTATATGAGGCAAAAGCGACAATTGTAGAAAAGAGGTAGCAAACGATACGTTACAAGAGGAAAAAGTGACGTGTGCAAGTTATAAAAGAGTATAAAGTACAAGTAGAGATATAAAACTGCAATAAATGGCAGACACTCAAAACACAAGAACACACTGGGAAGGCACTTCTATAGGCATGGAGTACATAGTGCCAATATCGGCAAATGTAGTCACATAACACATATCATACATCAATAAACCACACAACACTTTTGTAAGTGGAGAAATATTGCTGCAGGTTTATTAGCATAACCAATATGCAAACATGGTGGGTTATCTTACCGGCGATCCCAGGGCAGGCCAACCCCTATGCCGCCTGCCCGTCTGATAAGCCTAAATTACACCGTGGCAGTCGCCAATTGGTGCATACCAAATCTTGGGAGGGGCCACCCCTCCCATCCGTGGACCACCAGTCCACGTGCTTACTCACGCCCCCCCCCCCCCGAAAGAGGTGGGCGGAGCATTCATGGCAACCCCCGGTTGCTCAGACCCACAACCGCCCGTAGGACTAACGGGGCGCCGTCGTTCTTCCAGGGGACAACGCTAAGACATCCCTGGGTATCCTGGCTTAGCACCACGCTGTGCTGCTGCATGAAGTACCCCTTGGTATCTGAAGACTCTGGATCGCCCTGTAACTCCTCCTGCAACACAAAATAACATGTTAGAAAACCTAACCCCCCCTCACTCCTTGTACCTCCGGCTGCCGGGTAAGCGGAGGGGTGGGAAAGGCAAGACGTCGAGGGACAAGAGGGCGAACATCGCGCAGGGACAGCCTAAATACCCTTGTCCCCTCCCCCTTTCCCGAAAGTGGGTTAGCCGGACGTCCTCCCTGGCCGTGGCCCAGGGACTAGACCGGTGCCTCCAGTGCCTTCCTGTGGCACTAAGGCGGCCGCCCTTTGAAGGGGGGCTGCTGCGCAACACCCCCGGGCAGCCTTGCATAGTGCCAATATCGGCAAATGTAGTCACATAACACATATCATACATCAATAAACCACACAACACTTTTGTAAGTGGAGAAATATTGCTGCAGGTTTATTAGCATAACCAATATGCAAACATGGTGGGTTATCTTACGGGCGATCCCAGGGCAGGCCAACCCCTATGCCGCCTGCCCATCTGATAAGCCTAAATTACACCGTGGCAGACGCCAATTGGTGCATACCAAACCTTGGGAGGGGCCACCCCTCCCATCCGTGGACCACCAGTCCACATGCTTACTCACGCCCCCCCCCCGAAAGAGGTGGGCGGAGCATTCATGGCAGCCCCCGGTTTCTCAGACCCACAACCGCCCGTAGGACTAACGGGGCGCCGTCGTTCTTCCAGGGGACAACGCTAAGACATCCCTGGGTATCCTGGCTTAGCACCATGCTGTGCTGCTGCATGAAGTACCCCTTGGTATCTGCAGACTCTGGATCGCCCTGTAACTCCTCCACAGGCTTGGAAGTGGCCACCGTCACTACCAGGGCCCCCCACCAAGGTAGGCCTTATCCTTACAAAATGCTGATTACCGGGCTTCTCCCAGGTCCAGCCAAAACAAGTCTTAGCCCATACAGGACCGGAGGCCAGCATGCCCCATCAGGACAAGTGCCCCCCATCCTTTCTAAACTCCCCGTGGATTTATGACTGAGATGACCTGACCTAAAAATAGGCGTTGGTCCAATGTTACCTTTGCATGGCTGAAGAACAAACCTAGACAAGCGACTCCCGCCAGGAAGTGCCAGTGCGGGAGGAGGTAAGAGATGACAAGGCCGCCTTACTTCCTCTTTCACTCAGTTGTCTGAGTCTAGCACTAGTCGGAGTATGTCCATCGCATTCCGTCAGTCACCACCCTAAGTGAAGCCTTGCCCTCCCAAACTTCTGCTAGGATCCCAGGGAGCAGGCAGGACAGTGTGACCCAGAGGGGAACCACATATAAATAACCTCTAAATTTTGAATACTGGGAATGCCAATTGTTCTTCTGATACTTTGTAGCCCAAATGAGTTTCCCAGGGGTTTCCCCCAATCATATGGACCAAGTCGCCCACGTTGGAAGGCCACTTCCAACCTGCATAGCTGCCAGCCAGTGCTGGAGGGCGGGAGAAAATACCCGTTACCGTTACTCAAATCACTGGTACCTGTTTCATCGAACACAAGGACGGGAAACCAAGGGAACCTACCAGGATCTGCATCTTGCGTTTCCCCCCCAAACCTCTGTACCATGTCGCCCTGGTTGGAAGGCAACTTCAACCCTGCCAGCACACAATATCGTCACTCAAATCAAAGGATCCTGTATCAACGAACTCGAGGACGGGATACTAAGGGGACCTACCAAGATCTGCACCTGAACCAGAGGTCGGACCCAGGCCCCTCTAAGTTCTGCCGCTCCACCTGCCTGTGAACATGTATCCCGGGGCAGACCTCGGGAATCTAACCCATGCCTGACTTAAAACACATCTGAAAGGCATGACAGCAGGCACCACCAACATAGTATTCTGAATGTTCGCTGACAAATGCCAAGGAAAATGCGTATAACTGAGAAAACTGCTTCTATGCCATCCAGTTATTAATTAAACCTTCTATGACTGCAAAATGTGCTCTTGTGGTTGTCCGTATTAGTGCTCCCTCCCACCATATCAGCCCTAACCGGGCAAACCACACCCTCTTGGCACTGGCACACTCCCGCCCCAGCAGACAGCAAGTGCCTGTATGAGTGTAGCCCCTAACCTACAATCACTGACGGTATACCAGTGTATGACGACACCCAGCTAACTCTACAGCTGAGTGCACGTTGCACCATCACAGGTATGTCTTTGCCTATTCCGTGTCTGGCTGCAAGTTAGATGACATTGCCAGCCCCAATGCTTGGCGAAAAAGAAGCTATACAGCTGCTGGTGCTTTTGAAGGTGCACATAGCCTGTTAACTGAGTGAAAATCCCTTACTACTGTTGTGCATGACCCACAACCCTTGGCTCTCCATGGTTCGATACCTTCCTGCTAATAATGGTTTCCTTGAAGAATGTAGACCAATCTTATGATCAACCATGGCGGGACTGCAAGATCTAATGAGTTTCTTGAAGGACACCAAGTTCACCCCACAAAAATACCACTTATCGCCGGGTTGCATGCGCAAGGGCAACTGTTACATTCAGACACATATTAGTTGTGCATAAGTAGATTTATTCATAACAGCACGGCAACATCTTCATGGTAGGCAGCTCCAGACAAAACTGCCAACCAACTAGAATCCCTCACTAGCTCTCTCACAGAATTTAGAACTATACACAAATAGCATAGCGCATGCACAAGCATAGCTACACACACATTTAAAATGACAGTACATAAATAATCAAGATATAACACATCCCCCTCAACCATAAAACAACAAATAAAGACAAACAAAGGTGTTACACATAATCATCCAATTTTTTAGGAAATTGTCTAAGACGGGTAGACATCCTAGAATTGAAAGATAATGAGTCACCCTTGCCTGTCTTGTTAGATGCAGACAAATATTTTGTATTAGACAAGCTTAAGTCTCCATTTGTAGCAGAAGGACACTTAGAATACATGGCCTGGCAACACTTGGCAACTCTTCTAACATTCCACAGTTTGCCATCTTGAGTAACTACAGAATTTCTATAAAATCTTTCAATTTGCATGGCAGGACCAAACTTGCTTGAGCCTTTGCTAATGAAACCCGGTTGCAAAATCCTGACCCAGTCACCAACCTTGAAGTTAGGAATTCTGGTCTTCCACTTCTTGTTAAACCATGATTGAATTCTGTTTTGCTTACTATCGACTTTGACAGCAGTACTATCTATACATTTATTTTCCAAAACATCTTGTTTGCATTTACTCCTAAACCACCAGGGGCAAATTTTTGAAGCAGGCTCCCTTCCTTTTAACAATGTGAAAGGACTGACCTCAGTAGTGCAATGAGGTGTAATACGATACATCCAAAGTTTTTCCCTTACCAAATTCAACCAATTTCCCCCATTTTTGACAGCTTCAGAAACAAAATTCTTCAAAACTCGGTTGAAACGCTCAACCTGGCCATTTTCATGTGGCCCATAAACAGATGTAAAAACATGTTTGATACCGCACTCATTTACAAAAGACTTCATCTCAGATGAAATAAATTGTACACCATTGTCAGTGACAATGCAAGAAGGACATCCTTCGCGTGCGAAAATTTCTCTTAGAAAACTTATAACAGCACTGGTAGTAACTTTTGAAACAAATTTCACTTCGGGCCATTTTGAATGGTAATCAACTAATACCAAAGCAAAACGAAATGATTCTGGCAAAATATTAAATGGGCCCGAAATGTCAAAAGCTAATTTCTTCCACGGTTCTTTAGGCCATTCAACCATCCTCAGTGGGGGAATATGCACACTCAACATTCTGTCACTGGATGCACAAAATTCACATTCCCTAACAATACGATCAATCAATCTGTCCATGCCAGGCCACCAAAATTTTTTTCTCACAAGCCGTTTCATTGAGGATATCCCTGGATGTGTTTTATGGGCTATTTTCAAAATTAAATTCTGTACACCTCTAGGAGGTATGCATTTGCTATTCTTGAATAAAATTTCCCCTTCCAATTCCAGTCCTTCAGACACTTTAAAATACGGCAATAATTCAGAACTGATCTGCTGTTTTTTAGGCCAACCTTCCACGACATACTTTTTGATTTCAAGCAAATCCAGATCACTGTTGACGGCCTCATTCCGCACAGACTCAGTGATTTCATCGAACTGTGAGGGTATGATGTCACTGACACCAAGTATAAAATCAGATTCCCTAACAGCACACACTAAATTGTCTGCACATGGTAACCTCGACAAGCAATCAGCTGTGACATTTTTCTTCCCTGGGACATACACAGTTTGAAAATTATATTCTTGAAGTCTTGAAGATAATCTAGCTATTCTAGCAGTGGAATTCCACCCGACACCAGGAGACAGAATGTTGACCAAAGGTTTATGGTCAGTTCTCAAGATAAATTTGCTGCCCCACACATAAAGCTTGTAATGCTCTATAGCCCACACACAAGCAAGAAGCTCTCTTTCAATGACTGCATATTTCCGTTCCGACTCATTCAATGTCCTAGAAGCAAACGCCACATTCCATTCCTCCTTACCACTTTTTTGAGAAAGTACTCCCTCAATGCCATACAGACTGGCGTCAACAGTAATTATACATTCTTTCTTTAGACAAAATGGCTTCAAAGTAGGTGCATTAACAATCTCTGCCTTGATAGCCTCAAAAGCCTTCTCCTGACTATTTGACCAATCAAAATTTGCATTCTTCCTTAAAAGTTGCCTAAGAGGTTCCATTTTACATGCAAAATTTTCTACAAATTTGCTGTAGTATTCGCACATACCTGCAAAACTGAGTAATTGTTCTTTGTTGACTGGAGCAGGTGCATTCAAAATTGCTTCCACATTATTTTTTTTAGGTACAACTCCATCACCTGATAAGGTGTGCCCTAAATATTCTACTGATTTTTTAAAAAGTTTGCATTTGTGTCCCTTCAAAGTAAGGCCATGTTTCCCTAGATGCTCACACACTTCATTTAAATGCTGCTCATGTTCAACCTCATTCTTAGAAAATATAAGAATATCGTCCTGAAAACATTTTACAAATTGGTCAATGTCTCTAAAAATGTGAAACATGACCCTTTGGAACACAGAAGCGGCCGAAGCCAAACCAAACGGCATTCTAGTGTACCTAAACAATCCTTGAGGTGTAATAAAAGCTGTTAAATTTTTCGAATCATCAGTTAAACACATCTGATGATAAGCAGATCTTAAATCCAATGTAGAGAAAACATTTGCCCCTTCTAACATAGATACAACTTCATTAATGTTGGGAAGAGGATGACAATCTATAACTATGTTTTCATTCAAAGCTCTCAAATCAATACATACTCTCAAATGTGTATCCGTCTTCCGTACTAAAACAATGGGTGAAACCTATTCCGAAGACTCAATCTCCTCAATTACCCCTTCACTGGTAAGGTCTTTCAAAACATTCCTTAATTCCTCCCTTACATTTATGGGTACACCTCTGAGTTTTTGTTTAACAGGTCGGGCATTTTCTTTCAAAATTATTTTGTGTTCAAAGTTCCTAAGTCTGCCTAATTTATCACTGAATACACCTTTAAATTTATTCATTAACTTCAAAATTTTACCTTCACCCTCTATCACCGCTATTTTCCCGGTTGACCAATTTTCATCTAATGTGACAGATTCTGAAGCTCGTGGGTTTAGTATTATGCCTAACTTCCATTGATCGCGCCAACCCAACACATTCAGTCATTTGACTGCAATGTATAACTTGATGTCTGCACATCTGTTTTTAAAAGTTACAGTAACATTAAAGTAACCTTCCATGTCAATTCTTGACCCATCGAAACTTTCAGCAATAATGTCACTACTATGTAATACTTTCCCTTCACACACTGTGCTCAACTTCTCTAACTAATATTGTTTAGATATAATTGTCCAAGGTGAGCCAGAGTCAGCCATAAGATGTAATTCTTCTCCTAAAATTATTACTTTGCATTTGGGAGGATCAATTAAAACTTCTCCTCCATTACTGATGGACACTACAAAACCTCTTTCATATTCAGTGTTTTCTTCATGACCCATCACACCATGGACGTCTCTGTTTTCTGAAACAGTTGATATTGACCCTCGTGGAAATGAAACAGACTTCCTGTAGTCTCTACACACGTTGCTGAAATGTCCCACTCTTCCACACTTCCTGCATTCTTTGTTTCTGGCAGGACATCCATAAAAGGAAGCAATGTGTGATTTACTGCCACACTTATAACATACATGTTGACCACCAAAATTATCTCCTTGTCTGTTCATATTGTTTCCATAAAATCTGTTCGCCACTGCTTTCTGTTGGACACCCTCCTGCTTATGTTCATCTTTGTTTTTAACCGCCCAGACTTCTTCCGCGTTTTCTTTTTTGGCTCCACATTGTCTTACCGTTTTCATCCATTTCTCAGACTGTTCCAAAGCTTAGGCAGTAGCTATAATTTCAGAGAGTTTCGGGTCGCCCATTACCCACAAACTTTCTTGAATTTTCTTATTCCTTGCATGTACTATGATCTGGTCTCTAATCATCTCATCTGCCATAGTTCCAAAATTACACTTCATGCATAGAGATCTTAAACCTGTCAGAAAATCATCGAAAGACTCTTCTTCCTTTTGCGCTCTTGTGTAAAATTTAAACCTGTTGAGAGCAATACTAGTGGTAGGTTTAAATCTCTTTTCCATCCTTAGCAACGCTTCTGTATATGCATTTCTATTTTCGTTTCCTTCCTGAGGTGTAATCTGTGGTAAAGCCCTGAACACGTCTTGTCCCTCAGAACCTAAACAATGTAAAAGTATACTTTTCTTCCTTTTTGCACCCATTCTTTCCCCGTCAATAGCCTTCATATATGTCAAAAATTCCTCTTTCCATCTAATCCATGGTAACGGTGGGTCTCCTTTGTTCTGTAAAAATGTTGATGGTGGATCAAATTGCATCTTTAATTATAACTTTAAAAAAAAAAAAATTTTTTTTTTTTTTACATCCAACTAAACTTTTCCTGCTTTCACGCCTTATCTTTGTGCTCCTCAACACATTTTTTTCCTCTATATGTTGGTCTCTTAATCCAGAACAATGCACTCCCCTTTTTCTCCTTTGTATTTACCCAGGTATACCACACTGTGTCTGTAATTTCCTTCTTTGGCTCAAATCTAATATTTCTCCTAGTTTTTAAGCATCACACGCAGCACTCTGCAAAATTCGCCGGTGCTTGTTTATATAAGTTGCCATGACACCCTTCCCTCTTGCCGTCGAACGTGTGACTCAGCGTTAATGCGTAGACCAGCTTGTTTATCACTGTTGCTATGACGCCTTCAATTCTCCTGCGTCGTGTGTGTGACTCACCGCGCCTACGTAGGATGTCCCAGCACGTTGAAGTACCGGGAATTTTAAGCCCAGCGGTGCAGGGGAACACACCCTATGACTTCGGGTTCTTCCTGTTTCAGACCTACAGAAACACAGAGTCTTCTGGGTGAAGTCAAAGATCAGTTTATTGGCTGCAGACCAATCACAGGTATCCTAAAAGTACAACAGCGTGTATGTTCTCAGGAGACTGCTAAAAATCACAGAAACGGGCTTCTCCTTAAATACAAAATATCCTGCTTCAGGCATACATTCCTAGTTTTATGGCATGGTCATTTGGATGTATACATTTCAAACGAAAAGGCAGAGTCATGATGACCATCCCACATTCCAGTCAAACCAGCCCGCAATTATTTACCCAGATCCCACATCAGATATCGATAGGCCACAATAAACATGAGCATCTCCTGTTTGGAAAACAAGCCATAAAGCAGGAATAGTTAGGTGCGAAAGAGATTAGCTGGAGGCTTGTGTAGGATAAAAAGACTTTATGGTGTGTCAAGCCCTGATGCTAATCACAGGTGGCCGGAGGACGGGGAGCTCGTGAGACCGGACTGACCTGGGGCAGTGGAGCCAAGCTGCCCAGGTCACAGAAAAGTCAAAGGAAGGCACATGTGCTCTAAAAGGCCCGTATTTGCTTCATGATATGTAGCCTATGTGAGGGCAACCATAAGATGGCCACCGCTCTAAGATGGAACCCACGCAGTGATGTATAATAACGGATACACAGTGCATTCATAGCTAAAACGTTACACAAAGCACTTGTACATACCGCATTAACCATTTGCGGTTCACTTATACCGGGATAGACAGGGGTAGGGCCCTGCCTCCTACGCGGTCCCAAATTCTAAAGTACGACAGACCCTCCTTTTGCCCTTACATAGGCAATAACTATACTCATTTCAATCCGAGTCTAGGTCAATATTCACGAAGTCATGGAGATGTTGCTGTAGCATCATCCTATTACTTAGCTCGTCCCTCGATACAGGTTTCCTTACACATAATGTAGCACAGAGGCCACATATCGCAGGAGCACACTGTATGCACAGACAGAACAGGAAAAGGATGGCTAAGATCATTCCAATGACCATCAGAACTTTCCAACCCCAGGCAGATATCAGTTCCCAGAGCCACCCCACCAGTGACCAATCTCCTTTATCCACGTGTATGGACTCAGATATTTTATGCAGTTTGGAGATGGCTTGATAAACTGTTGGTGCGTTATCTGGTATGAAAATGCAACAACTAGATTGGATAACCTTACATACCCCACCGCGGTCTGCAAGTATGACGTCTAGAACCATGCGGTTCTGCAAAGTCATGAGGCGATCCGCTTGGAGCTCAGCTGTCAAATTACCAAGGGCACCAGCCGTAACATTAACAGTGGATTCAACCACACGCGTCAGCTGTCTCAGGTTCCTACTATTAACCATAGGTCCCCAAAACGGCAGGAAACCCAAAAAGAAGTCTCCCGCTTCCTGACCGGCAGTATCCTCCTTACTAATCACGCCTCTCACAACTCTGGTCTTGTGATAGTCGGAGGCAGCAGTGAATGTTGGCGGTAGCAGATTTGCAATATAACATGTGCCCGAGAAATCAGGGGGCAACCATGTATATGCTCGGTCATTGCAGATAAAATATGTACCCTTGGCAGCCAAAAACGCAGGGGAAAACTGTGACGGAAAAGTGTACGTTTCAGTACAGTCACTTCTTGGAGAGGTGTGGCTCACTGGTTAGAGGCGGCAGATCCGCAAGCAGAGAATCGGCCAGGGACCAGGGTTCAATTCCCGACGCGGCAGGGTCGTGGACCAGGGTCAAAACGGACTCGATAATTCTCGCCTCGGTACCTACTCTAACCAGGAACACACTCGGCAACTCTGGACATTAGCTTGCCTCATCTCCACAACGGCCCCCCACATTCGCCGGGGATGCCTGGTTTCACCTTGGAGATACCCAGGAGGGACCATCTCACAGGGATAGCCAGGACGGGTTTCCCAGCGGTCTACAGCGCCACGACGCCTCAGGGCAGCAGTGCGCTTTACAAGACACATACATTTTTACATTTTCTTCCCAGTTGAGCTCTAGGATTCTGACCATTACCTTGTAAACAGAACCGACCTATGTGGGGTACGACCCAAATTGGGGATGAGATTTTTCGCTGTCTTTCACCCAGACTAATGCTATACCCCGTTGCGTTCCACCCTACATAAGCTCTCAACTCTTCTTTGGGAATAGATGAGTATGCATCGATATCTCTGCTCATATCGGCAACTCCTTTCATTAAAGCTTTGTTATTGGTGCAAGGTCTGATGGAACGCGGTTGTCGCGGGGAGTAGGCATCTAATGCAAAGAGAAACATGGTCTGGAATGCCCATGACGATCCATTGTAACTAAACGGCAGCACTAGATAGGGAATACCCTTATTAATGGTATGTGGCATTAAACCACACACCCAGCAATTTGTTGTATTCATGACTAGTTGGTGCTGGTGCAGGAACTGAATAAACGAGTTGTTTACAAACTCAGACCGTCTAGCTTGTTCATGTTCAGGCAGAGGGTGAAAAGAGTGTGAGGAGACAGTAGGAGGAGGTATAGGCTGTACAGTGGGTGCAATGGGCTCTTGAGAGGAGAAGAATACAAATCCTACAGTAAACACTACCATACTACATAATACAAACAGGCATAAAAATATAAAACGTTTGCTCTTCATTATTTTACACAGTCTTGCTTTAAAGTTCATTGCCTCAGCGGGTCTCTCCATCTTGAAAAACTCCATCCTCTAATCGTGCCGTTCGCGGCGGGTGAGTATCTTCTGCTAAGGAGTACGCCTGTCAGTCCAGGGAACGCCCTAGACCAACCAGAACCGTTGACCTAACGTCTTCGGCCTGTACCCCAAAGTCTTGGCACCGCGACCCTGCGGCTGAACCCGGATGGTGGTTCGAAAAACAAAAATCAAGAAAGTCCTTCAGATGGGAGAGCTTTGGTTATAAAAAAATAAAAAGGAAAAAGAAAAAGAATATTTATTTGTCCATAGGCCTTGGTCTTAGATTATAATGAAAACGGCCAGGTACTGTCTGATCTTGAAACAAGAGTTCAGGCTCTGTAGTGTCCAATCGAATTGACGGTGGCACAGCTTCTTGCAAAATATCGTCACTCTCCTGTGCTGAAGCTGTGCCTCTTACGCGTGCATCACTGAACGGCACAAAACGAGGTACAGTGTCTGTTTCAGAGTCAGCTATACCCTCCTGGACCCACTGGTCATACGGCAGAGGCAAAGGGATCCTTTTCACGTGGGCGCCGTGGATCCAGTTCTTCTTCCCCTTTACTCGAACAGCTGATCTTGTAGACAGAAGTACGAGATGAGGGCCGATCCAACGAGGCTCATCGTTGCTTTTGCGCTGGAAATTTTTTACCAAAACCCACGTGCCAGGGTCGATAGGGTGTCCTGGAGCCTCAGAGGCCTGGGGAAGAGTATCGTGCACCTGTTGGTGTAAAACACGTAATTTAGCCGTCAATTCATACAAGTAATCAAGCAGTACTGGATGTTCGATTTCACTGAATTTTGTCGGTCTTGGCACACCCCATACATTGGCCGGGCGGCCAAAAACGACCTCGTAGGGACTAAGTCCCACTCGTGAATTCACGGTCATTCTGGTGGACAGGAGTGCTAGAGGCAGAGCGTCAGGCCATTTAAGACCTGAGCTCGCCTGGATTTTGGCCAGTTTGAGTTTTAGAGCGCCATTGTAGCGCTCTACTAATCCAGCTGATTGGGGGTGATTTGCAGCGTGGAATTTCTGCTTAACCCCTAATCCCTCACACACATTCTTCATCACTTGACCCACAAACTCAATCCCATTATCACTCCACACCATTCTTGGCATTCCAAACCTAGGGAAAAATTCCTTCACCAGGGCTTTGGCTGTGGATAGAGCAGTGTTGTCTTTTAGGGGATAGGCCTCTATCCATTTTGAAAAAGCGCAAACAACCACCAACACATATTTCAGGTTTTTGCACCTTTCCATGTGGATAAAATCTGGATGCAAAACTTCAAATGGATATGATGGAGGCGCAAAATGACCAGCTGGAGTTGGGGTTCCCCTACCAGGGTTGTACTTCAAGTATACCATACAATTCTTGACCACATTCTCTGCACACTTAGGAATTCCAGCATTCTGCCATACTGGAGCCAACAACTTACAGATTCCTTTCGTACTGATATGTGCCATTCCATGTGCCATAGTAACCACTGGAATCACATATGCATCAGGTAACAACCATCGCCTATGTTCTGACAAATCAATCCAACAACCATTCTCATCCAACTTACCCATACTTTCTCTCCACTTGCTCAACTCTTTCTCTGTGGCTTCAGCTTGAAGGGACTTTACACTTTCTATTGTGTTTTCACACATTCCAACATCACCAACCCATCTGGCAGGGCCTGCAACATACATTTGAGTCTTCACATCTTTTGCTGTTTCTTTCGCGGTTTCATCAGCAAACGCATTACCACGACCAACATCATCAGTGATTTTCTTGTGCGCACTGCATTTCATAATCGCAACTTGTAACGGTAGGGTCAGCGACTCAAGGAGATCATTCACCAACTTGCCATTCTGAATCTTAGCTCCATGCGAAGTCAGGAACCCACGTTCTTTCCACAATCGCCCAAAACTATGAGCCACGCCAAAGGCGTACTGGCTATCCGTATATATGTTCACTCTCATTCCTTCAGACAGTACGCATGCTCTCGTAAGGGCAATCAATTCTGCTGCTTGAGCCGAATTTTGTGGCACACGCGCAGTTTCCACAATCGTGTGCAAAGTCGTGATAGCATATGCAGCAGTCGTATCACCATTCGGAAGCTTAAAACACGAACCATCCACCCATAAAGTACCATCACACTCAGTCAGGGGAGTATCTTTAAGATCTACTCTCCCTTTCGTCTCTTCTTCGGTTCTGAACAGACAATCATGTTGCTCAATCTCATCTAGGTCTGCTGGAATTGGTAATAGTGTAGCTGGATTCAACGTGTTGCATCTCTTTATGTGTATATGGTTTGCTAACAGTGTCAGCTCATAACCAGATAATCGCGCACTAGTTAAGTGCTGTGTCTTGGTCCTGTTTAACAATGTGTCCACAGCATGTGGAACCATAAAAATCAATGTGTTATCCATTACTAGGCCAGCAGACTGTCGAATAGACATAGCTGCGGCGGCTGTGGCTCTCAGACAACTTGGCAATGCCCTCGCTACCGGGTCCAAGGTTGACGAAAAATATGCGCATGGACGCGGCCTGTCGCCAAAAGGCTGTGTTAACACTGATAATGCGCAACCATCTTTTTCATGAACATACAATGTAAAAGGCTTGCTGTAGTCAGGGGTACCCAACACAGGAGCTGAACATAATGCATTACGCAATTCCAAAAAACTTTTCTGACACTCTTCAGACCATGGGATAGGATTCGGTGTGTCTTTACATGTTAATGCTAACAAAGGTTTTGCCAACAAGGAAAATTTAAGAATCCAATGCCTACAGTATGAAGTAATGCCCAAGAAAGCACGCACTTATCTCTGTGTTCTTGGCACACTCAACTGTGCAATGGCTTGAATTCGTTCTGGGGTCAGTTTCCTTCCCTCCTTCGATAAGAGATGACCTAAGTAGGTCACTTCTTGTCGACAATATTGCAGCTTTGAGAGAGACTCTTTGTGATGAAAGGCAGACAAATGACGCAACAATGACAAGGTAGCGTGTTTGCAATTCTTTTCAGTATCCGCGGCGATTAGTAAATCGTCAACATACTGAATAAGGATAGCGCCACTAGGTAAAACAAGTGCATCAAGCTGCGCTTTTAAAGCTTGACTGTATATTGATGGACTTTCACAGTAGCCCTGGGGAGCGCGTTTAAAGCGGAAGCTGCGACCTCCTAAACTAAAGCCAAAAATGTCTCTGCTCTCCTCTGCAATTGGGATGCTAAAGAAAGCATTCTTTAAATCGATCACTGAGAACCATGCAGCGGAGGCTGGAATCATGGTTAACAAGGCAGTTATATCAGGGACAACTGGAAACTGTGGTACAACAATCTTATTAACCTCTCTAAGATCAATCACAAATCTGTAAACAGGTGGCTGTGAAGGGTCTGTTCGTTTTAAGACAGGTAAAACAGGACTATTGCAAACGTTGCCTCTTGTCTCTTCAATCACATCCTTTTTAATCAAGTCACTGACAATTGCTAACAATGCTTTCTGACCTTCATTGGAGATCTTGTACTGGGGAATACGTGGCAATCTGACATTGGCTTTTAAAGTGACCACGTATGGCGGTTTTTCCAAAAGACCCACATCATTGGGACCAGTAGCCCAAAGGACATCCGGAAGGGATGACAATTCAGGTGGCATTGCATTTTTAGACAAATACATCGGGGAAATCACTTTCTTGCCTAATGTAAGTTGTACTCCTGAGGGAGAACAATATAGCGTTGCATGCAATCTTTTTAGCAAATCTAATCCTAGCAGATTTTCACCACATCCTGTCGTTAGGATGAGGGGTGCTTTTAACTCACAAGGTCCAACAGAAAGTGACATAGGACTGGAAATCGGGTTCCTAACTGGGGCGCCAGAAAAACCTACTGAAACATTCATTTCGCCAGACTAAGGCGCGCCAGGGAGTTTTGAATGCATGATTGAACTCTTTGCAGCACCAGTATCCAGCAGAAAGGGCTCCGTTACATTTGCTGTAGTTACTTTAACATAGGGTCCACTCTGATCCACTGGCACTGAAACAACTCCCTCTCTCTGTCTACGGCTGTCCTAGTAATCGTTATCTTCTACATTGTCATCTTCTGCATAATAATCATTATTGTAGTACTGAGCTGTATTACCAGTCGCGTTGGCTTGCTGATCAAAGCTATTTATGGTATTTTGAGGCGGAAGAGGACGCGCGTTCTGGGGAACATTTCCACGCCCTCTGCCGCTAGGAGCTTGCTGACCACTTCTACCTCTTGCGCCATACGCATTACTGTTACGCTGCTTTAATTTAGGGCAACTATATTTAAAATGACCTTCCTCTTTGCAATATGAACATTGGTTGGGACCTACAGGGATTCGTGGTTGATAATACCCATTCATTTGCTGATTATTCTGAAACTGTTGGGGCTGCTGATAGATACCTTGGGGCAGATTTATGAGCCCCTTGCGCCACTTTTGCGTCACTTTTCCCATGTTAAAAGTGACACAAAAGTGGCGCAAGGGGCTCATAAATCTGCCCCCTTGTGTTTGCCTATAATTATTCTGTCCTCCACGTGGTGGATAAGCCTGCTGCAAGAGGACCTTTGTTTTTAGTTCTTTCGTTTTCTTATCTGTTCTATCCTTCTCATCTTTGTCTCTATTTTCATAATACTGTGCAGTAGCCAGTATTTGTGCTGAAGAGGAAACAGCCCAAGAACTTTCTGAGTCAACTCGGGAAGTAGATTCTGCACAAATTTATCAACAAATAACCGTTGGCCACCTTCAGTGCTCATGTCTTGACCACTGTGGTCGATAAACGTTTCTTCAAACCTGGTGAAGAAATCAGACACTGTCTCATCTTTCTTCTGCTTACATGCGGATAGTTTATCCCAATTTACGCGCATCGCAGGCATTATAGTTTTCATGTAGGTAATAATTCGACCAGGGAGTTCTGCTACTAAAGGGTCAGGTTTCGCGCCACCAACTTGGCCAGCATCTGCAGCAATGATATTAGCCCATGTGTTACCCAATTCTGCAGCGTGATCTACATTACGAATGGATCCCCATAAAGGCTGTGGAACAACATTCCCAAACAGCATATCTATGTCAGCCAAATTCATTACACATGATTCTGCAGTTTGTGATAACTCCTTATAATAACCGGTAGGGTTTTTACGGGGGTCAGGCAATATCTGCTTGAGCGCTAACACCTCAGATCGCTTCCATGGAACATGTACCCAAACACGCTGAAAATGAGCTGGGACAGCTGGATTAGCATTTAAATCAGCAGGTCTCCACACTAGAGGAACCTCACGCATCGGATATTGGCGCGCTTTTAACTTTTTCCCCACAGGGAGTTCCTGTTCGAACAATGATTGCTGACAATCGCCATTTCTGAAGGACAGTAAAGTCGCAACTGCTTTATCTACATTGGGACCCACAATTGTACCTTTTTCAAAATCAAATCGCACTCGACACAATTCCTGTGGGTTTGGGTTTGCACCATTATCCTCCAATTCCTCACAGAGGAATTCACACATTTTGTCAAAGACATACCTCTGTGTTGGGGCATCCCATTGGTGAAAAACGGTAACAACTGATTCCACATTATAGAGTAAAGGGAAACCAATCCACCTACGCGCCAAATGATCTAACACCTCTTTCTCGTCGGGACCAGGCAGCTGACTGCGCAATTGCTTACGCTGTAAGGCAGGAGTCGCACTAGATGACCCAAAGAGAGGCGACATTAGACTAGTAACTACATTAGCCAGTCGTTGTCGTGCTGAAGGAGAGGTTGAGGTGAAAACGGGGGGATAGACAGAGGGAAGAAAAACAGATTCAGATACAGGTACCTGGGTAGTGTAAGAAGGAGCGCCAGGGGAAGCCGCTGGCGTGCTAGGCAAAGTCGCAGGAAGCGCGGGGGTAACAGGTAACAAGACTGGCGGCCCTTGAGAGGGCTGCACTGCAGGGATAGGAGCCAGCTAAGGAGGAGCTGGCGGCTGTGGGAAGGCTTGCGGCATATTTACTGGAGGCTGCGCATTTACAAGCTGTGGAGGCGCGGTGGCATTTTGCGCATACGGGGGTGGCGAACTTAACAAATGGGACATTAGGGAATCTCTCTCTTTTGTCTCATCTTGCACAAGGGGTGACAAAACAGGGTAACATTTCTCAATCCCTAGTTTGCGCTGTCTGTGCAATTGCTCATTCATTTGTTCCTCCTCATTATCTTTAAATTGCACAGCTGCTTGCGTTACAGACATACCTCTTTCTCTCTTATTCCTTTTCGCTAGCTTAATTTCCTTCTGTTTGGCTTCCTTTCGCCATAGGCGGAAAGAATCAAACATCACCGGCCGGGCTTTCTTTTTAAACAATTTCACTTCCAAATTATCTAAGCTATCTGTATCGAAACTACCATTTTGGGGCCATTTTAAAACACCTTCCTTTCTAGTATATCGGATCCATACTTCATTATATGCAATGGGGCCCACGCCATGTTTTACATAAAGCTCATAAGTTGGAGTTCCAATTGGAGGAACCGGACATGAATCCTCTAACTGGAAATCCCTTCTACAACTTAAACAAAACCAATTACCAAATACACTAGCACCAGGCATCTTCGCTCACTAGTCTAGTTCCCAACTTCAAAGGATTATCGATTACGATAGTCTCGTGAATACACGAGTCCTCTGGCTTTGGGGTTTGCAAACTCCAAATAAATCAAAATTATCCCGAAGTATACCAAATTCAAACTGGGAGACGCTCCACTTATACTTAACTGAATATCGATGATCAATGGCGTCATCAGAAGACTCTCTCGATTGTTTCGCTCTACCAAAATCGTCAAGGGTCCAAAACAGGGCGATTAATCAGGGCAGCAGTCCTTCGTAGCCGTCGGGACGCGGAGAACCTCGCAGAAAAGACTTTCGGACCACGTCGACATGAAGGGGTCGATGAAGTAGCGGCCTTCCTCCAGAATTTCCACACGAAGCTCCTCACGAACCTCTGGCTTGGACCGGTACCACTGAAATCGCGCCGAGTTGGGCGCCAACTGAAGTACTGGGAATTTTAAGCCCAGCGGTGCAGGGGAACACACCCTATGACTTCGGGTTCTTCCTGTTTCAGACCTACAGAAACACAGAGTCTTCTGGGTGAAGTCAAAGATCAGTTTATTGGCTGCAGACCAATCACAGGTATCCTAGAAGTACAACAGCGTGTATGTTCTCAGGAGACTGCTAAAAATCACAGAAACGGGCTTCTCCTTAAATACAAAATATCCTGCTTCAGGCATACATTCCTAGTTTTATGGCATGGTCATTTGGATGTATACATTTCAAACGAAAAGGCAGAGTCATGATGACCATCCCACATTCCAGTCAAACCAGCCCGCAATTATTTACCCAGCAAGGCTCAGATCCCACATCAGATATCGATAGGCCCCAATAAACATGAGCATCTCCTGTTTGGAAAACAAGCCATAAAGCAGAAATAGTCAGGTGCGAAAGAGATTAGCTGGAGGCTTGTGTAGGATGAAAAGACTTTATGGTGTGTCAAGCCCTGATGCTAATCACAGGTGGCCGGAGGACGGGGAGCTCGTGAGACCGGACTGACCTGGGGCAGCGGAGCCAAGCTGCCCAGGTCACAGAAAAGTCAAAGGAAGGCACATGTGCTCTAAAAGGCCCGTATTTGCTTCATGATATGTAGCCTATGTGAGGGCAACCATAAGATGGCCACCACTCTAAGATGGAACCCACGCAGTGATGTATAATAACGTATACACAGTGCATTCATAGCTAAAACGTTACACAAAGCACTTGTACATACCGCATTAACCATTCGCGGTTCACTAATACCGGGATAGACAGGGGTAGGGCCCTGCCTCCTACGCGGTCCCAAATTCTAAAGTACGACAACGTACTTCCGAATCCTGCTGCTTCGTCTTCCTCGCGCTTAATTTTTAAACTTGAAGCACCCCTCCGCTTGAATCCACGCTCACGGAACCACGGGGCAACACACAGTAAGCACTCGCCACTATCCGCTGCTCACCGTTCGTCGACCTTTTTTGTTTAAACGAGCTCAAATTTTCTTCTTCTTTTCGTGAATCTTCAAATTGTCTTCTTTGGGTCCTCGTAACACTCCTTCTCCCGTGCTGTCCCCGAAGGAGGTTCAACTCATCGCCAATGTTACATTCAGACATATATTAGTTGTGCATAAGTAGATTTATTCATGACAGCACGGCAACATCTTCATGGTAGGCAGCTCCAGACAAAACTGCCAACCAACTAGAATCCCTCACTAGCTCTCTCACAGAATTTAGAACTATACACAAATAATAGCATAGCGCATGCACAAGCATGGCTACACACACATTTAAAAAAACAGTACATAAATAATCAAGATATAACAGCAACCCAACAAAGTATCCAGACTCAACCAAGAAGTCTAACCTTACCCTGAACCGTAACCCCAACTGGCCCTGAAGCGAGAAAAACCATGCTAGGGCAACTCAGCAGCCTCCCTCCGACGCAGGTCTTTCTCGCTGAGAAGGATGGAGCCATGCCCATTGTCGGTGTGTGGCATGAAGAAATCATTCATGCTCCCAAGGACAGAAATTCTGCCCCCCCAAGTGGCCTTCCCACTTTAAGGTACCCAGGCAGTACAAATTGAATAAACGCCCAATCGTCAACCGCAGACTGATATACTGTTTTACCCCCACCCTGGGTACCCTGTCCGGTTACCGCCCCGGCAGACGCACCGCAGGACCAATTGAAGGAAGAGAAAACAGCTCAGACCTGAAACTGTTTGCGGCGACCCATACATAGAGATGGCCACAGAAGCGCGAAACTGGGTTCAGCCTACGCCGAAAACAGCAGGGGTGGATCGCTCTGGCCTGCTAGCTCGCATACCCCTCCACCCCCAACTATTGCTTCAGAGAAATAAGGGCATGCCACCAGCCCCGCAGCTCTTTGCATAGTTCCTTTAACTTTCCTCCCAGACTGAAAGTGAATATGTTACCCCGCTGGATAACTTGGCGCAGGGTAACGAGGCCACCCAACTGGATGGCACTTGAATAAACGACTTCTGAAGGATGAGTTGCTGAGTGTACCTACCGGGTTCTGAGCCTGCTACCAGGACCCCCTAAAGGGTCAGTCTGCTCGACTAATCTGTGTATATAGCCTTCTCTCGTGGGATGTGGCCTAAGTCGTACATAAACTGTGGAATGCACGCAAACCAATAGAAGGGTGACAAGCAGCTTCCCTAATTGCACAATCAGCGTTAGAAAGCACACCGCAGGAAAGCAGGTCCCTTGCAATCAAGATGGGACCCTGGTCGAGGGACAAGAGGGCGAACATCGTGCGGGGACAGCCTAAATACACTTGTCCCCTCCCCCTTTCCCAGAAGTGGGTTAGCCGGACGTCTTCCCTGGCCGTGGCCCAGGGACTAGACCGGTGCCTCCAGTGCCTTCCTGTGGCACTAAGGCAGCCGCCCTTTGAAGGGGGCTGCTGCGCAACCCCCCCGGGCAGCCTTGCAGACTTTCCTATAGTGAAAGAACTTCCTTCAGGGAATAGAGAGGGCGTGAATTAGATTTGGAAGTGTCTTTGAAGGAGGAGAACTTTGAGGTCAGTTTTGAAGGCCTGGGAAGAGCTGGTGGTCCGGAGCTGAGGCGGAAGTGAGTTCCAGATTCTCACCGCGTTGCCTGAAAAGGATTGGGCCATCGATCTTTCCTTTTTGAAAGTGGGAGGTTCAAGCAATACATTTTCTGCATTACGTGATGGTCTAGAGCCTCCAGAGAGTTTCAGTTTATTCGCCAGGAAGTGAGGGGAGGAGGAGTGCAAGGCTTTGTGGGTGATACAGGCAGTCTTGTAGATAGATCTTGCCTCGATGGGAAGCCAACGGAGGGTGGATAAAATGGGTGTGATGTGGTCGCTTCTTTTGGCCTCATATATGAAACGAGCTGCTGAATGGAGAACAGACTTCAGGGGGGACAGGTGGGATTTGGGGAGGGCAATAAGAAGAGAATTGCAGTAGTCCAATCTGGAGAGAACCAGCGATTTGGACCAGGGTTTTAAGGTCTTGCTCCGGGAAGTAGCGACCAGGGGCGGCTGGTGTTAGTGGGCAAAAGGGGCGTTGCCCTGCCATCCAGAGCCTGAGGGGAGACGTAAGAAATGAATTTAAAAAACCAAGCAGCTGAAAAGAAATCTCCACTTGCTGGCTGCTCTATTACTTTTAATGGGGCAGCTGTGATAAACTGCAGACATTCTGCTGCACATGTGCCTGCCAGGGCGAGGTCATCTTTCGACCTGCAGGCACAAGCTACAGCAGTGACATCATCGTGCCGAGTTAGAATGCCATGGATAAGGCTGCTTATCGGGCGTTTACTAAATGGCCCTGGGAGGAGTTGGCAGAACTCTATTCATTTCAATGGCAGGGGTGGGGCAGGCTGAGAGGGAGAAGGAATAGTGGGTGGCAACAATTACCAGTCATCACGAGAGGGGCCTGGCTGTAGGAGGGGTGTAGCTCATTCCTTTCCTCACGTGTAGTTGAGTGTGCTTTCACTTTTGAAAGCGTTATGCAGCTGAAGCTAAGCCATGTCTTGTGTTTGTTACAACGTAGGCTCAAACGAATACAGGCTGGTAGGTGCCTATTTTTACTTTAAGCTGTTAATATACTTCACTTTTTGTGGATTTTTTATGTGCGTGCAGTTAAGCAGCCATGCGGTGTTCACACAGGAGAGTTTAGAGTTAAACACAACTCAACGGTATTGGCGCGCATTAAAGGAGCGCCCGGGATACATTACTCAAGGTAAGATTTTTTAAGGCTTAGTGATTTGCCCAGAATCACAGGATATACTTGGGCCGAGCGCTGAGACTCACACAGCACTTTGTGTTTTTTTCCTAGAACCCCTGGCTCGCAAGAGCAGCTCTGCTCATACAGATTATTTTGTTTGTGCTGAACATGTTCCTTTATTTTAAGGATTCGAGCAATTAAGCTCCGGCGTTTTCTTTGCTGTAGGCGCAAAAATCGCTCCAATGGAACATTTACTAATCAAACACAAAAAGAGCTTTGAAATGTGAGTACAGTATTTGATTGAATTTAATTTTCGGTTGCCAGGTCCTCGATATGTATGTGTGCACGTGAATGAAAGGGTCAGACACCAACAGAAATTTAAATGAGCACCTCCGCCCGTACAGGATGTTTTGTTTGTCCTGAACATGTTAGTTTATTTTGACAATATGAGTCATTGCGCTCCGGGGTCTCCTTTGCTGCAATCAATTATCAAATAAGAAAGAGCTTTGGAAAATGAGGCAAAACATAGTACTATATACATGGTGTATTCAGTACACAATGTTATTGTATCACCATTTGATCTGCATACCATTTTCAACACCCGTTCATACTTTTGAAAAATGTTTAAAAATTGCGAGTACAATAGTTGTACGCTTTTTTGGTTGTCAGTATGCACATGTGCCTGTGAACAGCGGTGCTTCAAATGGTGATGGTGACTAAAGGGACAACAACATATTCCCTTTCACAGCTCCAAACTCTTCTACCAGGACGTCAGTGGCAGAAACGGAGCCACACACATTCCTGAAACACACGTGATTTACTCCACATGTTTCGGAAAGGCTAGAGGGACCACTTGCAATCAGAGACCTGTGTGCGAACACCAGGTCCAATTCAAGTTTCGGCAGAGTCACTGAGCCAGTCATAGCTTTTCATCCTTCAGTTGTCGATAAAGAATACTGTTGAATTTGGTAATAATAATGACATATTATCAGTGTTTGAACACAGTGAACTCACCAGGCTGTAATACCTTATATTGAATCTACTAAAAAATGTTTTCTCTGACGGTAGAATGAGCCACACACTCTTCGGTCTTGACTGCATTATATGTTTGCATTGTACAATAACATTTAGATGCTTCCCACAACAGGCCAGACGTTGAAGCGCTTGCCCACGTGATGTGTATGATACTCCATGTAGAGAGTGCGTGGTGCTTGGAAAGTGGATTTGGAACACCACTGTGTCTAGTAAGGTTACAACAGTGAAATAGACTTTTCTTTTTTAAAACACAAGCTTTGTGACAAGACAGATGAATGTTGTATTATTAGACACGTTTTTGTGAAATGCATGTGAAATATATCATTCAATGATGTTGCTTTGCCAATTTAAATGCAGATACAGCAGCAATAGTCAATTCCTAAACTTATGGCAGCGCTATAAGAATTCACTTTCCAGGCCAAATGGCATTCAGAGTGACACTTTGCGGATCAGCTCTTGTTCGGCAGCGCCATGCGAAAGATGCACTTTTTTATTATTTGTGTAGCTCGATGCATCTTTGAATCTCCCTGTACATCAAACCACTGCCATTTAAAAGACGGCATTCAGGATCGCGATCTGTTCGCACGTAACAGGGACCAACACAAACATTTATAAGCAGCACCGCTCGTTTTTTTTATTTATTTTTATTTTATTTTAATTTTTTGCATGAGAACCCCATATGGTGGTGGGGAGGAGGAAAATGAAACATTAGTTATACAAACAATATCGATGAAAAAAGTTATACATCAAAGATAAATTAAAGGAGAACAAGAGGCAAGATCACACAAAGATATATACATAAGGAAATAATGCGTAATAAATGTGCAACAGTAGATTGTTAATTTGCCAGCCATTCTTGAAAAGGAGCCCAATTCTTAGAGGCGATTAAACGTCGTTTCTTTCCTCTAAATTTTTGTACAGCAGTTTCTAATTTAAACCAAGCCAGCATCCTCGCCTGCCAATGACAAAAGGTAGGCGGCTCAGGGTTTATCCAAAGAGAAGTAATACAGAGTCTAATCATTGCCATTGAAATAAACAGAAAGGCCTGCAAATATCTTGATCTCTCAGAAGCCATAGAATATTGATACCCAATAATTACCAATTCTGCCGAGATTTTGATTGGAGACTGGGTAATCCGTGTGAGAAAAATTTCAATTTGATTGATAAAGAGCGACAGCTCGGGACAGTCAAAAAACATATGAAGGGAATCCGCAGACTGGAGTTTACATCTTGCACAAGATGAGCTTTTACCACCTATAGCGGTTCCCCATCTGACCAATTTTGCAGGCGTGTAATAAAGATTAAACATGGCCATATAACTTTGAGTACGAAGGGTACCGGAAACCAGGACAGTCCTAGCTAACATCAATGGGATTTTTAGGTCAATACAAGGTACTCCAAATTTAGTTGCCCAATTGCTATTATGGTCAGATAAATCGTCTGGGAGTTGAGAGAGAAAGGATTGATATAAAATCCCGATTTTGACTTTTCTTTGAACTAATTGAATTATTAAAATTTCATCAAACAGATTTGGGTCTGAGAGGGATTTTTTATCAAGAAAGCTTCTAATTTGTAAATATTTGAAGAAATGGTTAGACTGTAACTTAAACTTACGCCTCAAAAACAGAAAGGAGGCCATCAAGCCGGAATCAGCAAGATCTCCGATGTCCCTAAGACCCAAAGAAGCCCAGGTAAGAACTACACCCTCTTCAAATATTGCTGGAAGTAATCCAGAAGCATTTAGTGGGGTATAATAGTTGAGCTTAGGGATAGAAAAATGGCGCCTGACCTTTTGCCAAATCGTAAATAAAGCCCACAGCACCTTAAATCTGGTTTTTTTGAAGTAACTTGGCTCAAGAATACGTGTTAGTATTCCTTTTGTAGCATCACCTAATGCAATTGCGTATATTGATGGTGTTAGATGGGGCGGCATCACAAAAGTCTCCCCTGATAGTGGAAAAGCGAATTGCTGAATCATGGCTGCCCAATAGTAATAAACTAAATTAGGGACTGACCAGCCACCACGATCTTGCGGAAGAGAAGTCCATTTAGTGGCCCTTCTTGGTTTCCGATATGCCCATAAAAACCTTTGACATACCCTTTGAGCTTTTGTTAAAATGGAGTTAGAGATTAATAATGGGATAGATCTAAATGAATATAAAAATTTAGGAAGGACAAACATTTTAAGGACATTACAACGTCCATATAGAGAGAGGTGGAGATGGTTCAGCCTTTCTAACTTATTATGAAGTAGATCAATAACAGGAGAGTAATTCAAATCCGGGATCAGTTCAACCTCGGCCGAGATCTGAACGCCCAAATATGTTGCCTGCGAGCTAATAGGGACCTGGGAGATTGGCATAGCCGATGTTTGAACAATTTGTGTTTTTGCAATATTTAGCTTATAGCCTGAAATTAAGCCAAATTGAACTGCTAAAGTCTGAACTGCCGGGAAGGAGCCAGCGACATTATCTGTTAATATTACTATGTCATCGGCATATGCCAATGTCTTATATGCAATACCGTGAACTGAGATTGGAGAGATGTTTTGTGATTTTTCTATCTGAGAAAGAAAGGGATCAATAAATAGGGCAAAAAGTAAAGGAGAGCAGGGGCATCCTTGTCTGGTGCCCCTACTGATGGGAAAGAAACCTGACTCATTACCTGAAATACGTATTTTAGCAATTGGGGAGATGTATAAAGTTTGTAAAGCCTTAATGAATTCCGGCGACAGACCCTTCCAGTGTAGTACGGCCCAGAGATATCCCCAGGAGACCCTGTCGAACGCCTTCTCGGCGTCCAACAGGATCAGCCCGAGGGGGGAGTTTGACACTTTGGCCCAGTCTAGAAGGGCAATAACCCGCCTGATATGGTCGGTCGTATCTCTGCCAGAGATAAACCCGTGCTGACGGATAGAAACTAAAGGAGAAATTATTTGTGCTAGCCGAGAAGCTAAAATCCTCGAGTAAATTTTGCTATCTGTATTAATGAGTGCTATAGGGCGATATGATGCAGGATTAAGTTCATCCTTACCCTTTTTCTTAAATAATACTATTGTGGATTGTCGCCAGGAATCGGGGATGACCCCCATCTGGGCAAGTTGAAAAACTTCTAGTAGCTGACGCTTAAATAGATATGAAAACATCTTATAAAATTCAAGATGGATAAGATCAGGGCCGGCTGCTTTGCCATTAGAAAGAGATTTTATAGCAGCCTCAGCTTCTTCCCAACTAATGGGTTCTGCGAGAATTAGATTCTGATCGGTGGTGACCTTCTGGGTATCGAGAGATTCAAGGAATTGCGATAAAGAGGTTTGTTGCTGCTCGTCTATGTTTAACTCCTCGGTGTATAAATTCGAATAAAAATCGACAAAAATATTTAGAACGGCTCTAGGTGAATCCTGGGTTATACCAAAATGGTCGTTGACCCTAAAAATTTGGTTAGTGATAGCCCTTTGTTGAAGACGTTTAGCTAGGACTCTTCCAGCAGCTTCCCCCACCTCATACATTGAAGATCGAAATTGAAAATATTTGGCTGCAATGTCCTCATAAAAAGGATCCAAAAAGTTAGCTTTGGCTAAGGCGACCGCTTTCTGGCTAGTTGTTAGATCCTGACCCCGAGCAAGATGGCGGTCGTGACCACGGCCGAGTGAGACAGCGTTTTCCCCCGCTCCGCCGGACCCTAGCGTATCTTGAACTAAGGCTCATCGACACTTGCCTGTTTTCTCGTTTGTTCTGATCAGTGCCTGAACGGCGTCCTAACCCGGCTTTCTTTTTCCATACTTGGAGACTCGGTGACTTGTTTTCTGCCATCCGGAGGATGCCGCCGAAAGCCCTTTCTAAAGCCGCGGCTGACGCTCTGAAGTCTCGCGGCTCCGCTCGTGATGCACGGGATGCCGACCTGAAAGGCTCCGGGACTCTGTCGAAAGCTCGACCACAAAACGATAAGTCCCCTCCTTCGAATGCTACTGCATCAAGCTCTGCATTGTCTGCTAAGGGGCAGACGCTTCCTGAAATTTTCAGCAAACTCGATGCGAAGGACAGAGCTCCGACTCTGAATGAACCTGCTATTACCCTCCCTGCTACCTCGAGCGACATAACTCTGGTCTCTAACGGTTTCAACGGTCCAGCTGGTAAGGAGGGGGGGAATTCGCAAATACTTACTGACTCTGCACTCCCTCGTTCCAGTTTAACTCTGCAAGATCCATCTGGCTCATTGTTATCAAATACTATTTATGAGGAAGTATCTCGGTCCCCTGGTCTTTCTAAAGCTGTATCCACTCCGTTGCATGGCATTCTGGGTAATGTAGTCCAGTCCTCTAATATATCTAAGACTGCTACTCTGGAGCTGCCTGCTGAGCGATCTAATAATGCCAGGGGGTCTGAGGTTAGCGAGTCCACAGATAAGTTCTATTCTGTTTCTGATCATTCTGCGTCTGGGGAGGAGGACGACCCGGACAATCAGTGGTCAGATAATGATAGCGATGCCGCTGATTGGAGACCCAGCACTTCCTTAAGAGACAAGACGGAGGGCACAGTACGTAAGGCTCTCGGTTCTAAGTTACCTCTTCAGCACAAGTTAAAGAATTCGCAGAGTGACTGTCGAGAGAATCAGTTCCAGCC
Source organism: Triturus cristatus (assembly GCF_964204655.1). Taxonomy (NCBI): domain Eukaryota; kingdom Metazoa; phylum Chordata; class Amphibia; order Caudata; family Salamandridae; genus Triturus; species Triturus cristatus. The sequence goes on from NC_140589.1 coordinate 50,172,591, forward strand.
CGACCTTTGCGAAACTCCAGGTAGTACTGGAGGGGACTCTTTTGATATCCCAGAAGAGATTTCATTGGTAACAATTTATCGTACCATAATGATTCATAGAGAAGCTACCAGACAAGAAAATATTCGTACCCAAGGGGTCTGTCACAAAATGCAAAACTCTTTGCGTCGTGTTATCAAGTCCTCCACTGAAACTGCCGCAAGGGTCACAGGAGTTGAAGAACGAGTTTCAGCCCTAGAGGACGCTGCTACAACACAGAAAGATTTAGTTACGGAGGTCAAAGAACAACGTCAGGATATTCTATGGAAACTCTCTGACCTTGAGAATCGAGCAAGAAGGAATAATCTACGCGTTTTGGGGATCGAGGAGAATAAGGAGGGCAACGACACTCGAAAATTCATAGTCAAACTTTTTACAGATGCCTTCCCAGAGCTCACCCAATGGGACTGGAATTTCCAGATACAACGAGCACATCGATTCCCATTCAACAGGAAAAAACAATCTTCTTCTAGTACTAATAATCAATATCCTAGAGCGATCTTGGTGTGCTTTAATAATTTTCTTGCTCGAGAATCTATTTTTGATTTAGCCAGACCTAACAAAAAGCGATCTGCTAAGGGCTGTCAATTCTTTGTCCGTCCAGACCTCTGTGCAGAGACAGTTGACCGTCGCTGGCATTTACGTCAGCTAATTTCTATGTTCCAGGCGAAGGGGTCCAGGTATTTTTGCTTTTTCCGGCAAAACTGAAAGTCATCTTTAAGGGTCAGACAAGGTTTTTTTTGTCGGAAATATTGGCTAAAGAATTTCTTGATACAATCTAGTGGAATCTTTCAAGGTTTTGGTTTTTTTTTTTCTTTATATTATCAATAGGCAAATGTTGAGCAGATCACATGCTGTCTAGTCCTCTAGGTTCCAGGGGGTGATCCAAATTTAGAGACTATCTCTTCTCTTTTTTCACAAAAAATTATTAAGGATCATCCCCCTCTTTTCATTTTTTTCTGAAAGAAGAAATTGTCGGTCCAGCGGGTTGCGGGGTGACGTTTCCTCAACCATCATAAGGGCTCGGGTCCTGTGCTCCGAATGGGGGGAGAGGGGTGTGGGGGGGTTATGGGTGGTGGGTGGGGTCCTCCACGGGGGGTGTTGGGTTGTAGGGTGGGTTTACGGGGGGTGTCTTGGTGGTGGGTGGAGGAGGTGGCCAAAATCATTGTAACAAATTTCAGCAAGATCATCTCAAACTACCTAATTTGTTGTTTATTTTGGTTATTTTTCAAGCTTAATTGCAGGAATATATTCCCTAAAATTTCTAAATCGTTTGTCTATTTTTACTATATTCAATGGCTGGTCCCAGACTGACGTGTGCAACCTGGAACATTTGCGGTCTGAATGACCCTAAGAAGCGCAGGATTTTTCATAAAATGTTACAGCTGATGCAGGTGGACTTAATCTGTCTGCAGGAAACTCATATTCCTTGGGCTAACCGTCTCCATCTTAAATTTCCGGGCTATGACCTAGTGGCTTCCACTCGACAAACCTCTACTATTAGGGGTGTCGCTATCATTCTAAAGTCCGGGATTGGGCGGGTTAAAAGGATAAAACAGGATAATTCAGGAAGATGGTTAATTGTAGAATTGATGGTTAACAATTCTTTGCTCTCTGTATGCTCGATATACGCATCCAATTTAGACGACCCGCAGGTCCTGATGGATTTAAATCTAGAATTAGCTACATGGCCGCACCCACTGATTTTTTGTGGGGATTTCAATATTAATATTTCTAGTCAGCTAGATATCAAAAACCATAGTGCGTATACCGGGCGGAAGCCCCAAGTCTATAAGGCGCTCCGTACCTTACTCTCTGAACATGGGCTCGTAGACTTATGGCATGTTAATCATCCAACATATGACGGGTTTACTTTTTATTCAATACCTCATCAAAAGTTAGTACGTATCGATTTTGTTTTTATGTCTTCTGAAGTTCTCGGTTCTGTTAAGATCCAGATCAACCCCCGGACTATATCTGATCATAATCCTATCATTTTTAGTTTCTCATGGGATCGCTCTGTTAATCGAATTAGACCATGGACTTTCGACAGGAAGCTTCTCTTGGACAAACTCTATCAAGAACGGATGTCGCTTTGGATCCCAGAGTTTTTTTAAATTAATAGTCCCACTTCATCAGTCAGCATAGTCTGGGATACCTTTAAAGCCGCCTTACGCGGCGAAACCAAGAGAATTGCATCCTATCGATGGGTAACCGAGCAACAATCCCTCAAAAAAAGACTAGCAGCACTCCAACAGGCTGAGTTTGATTTAAGTGCACCGCTCGTACAGGATGTTTTGTTTGTGCTGAACAGCTTAATTTGGAAAAGTGACATATATCACCCCTAACTGGTACCAATTGCAGCACCAGGTCACACAGCCGTCTCTCTGCATGGGAAGCTTGATAAAACTGTACAAATGCTTGCAGACTCCCATGTAAATAAATGTCGTTTTACTTTTCACAGTGGACTCAGGCTGTCCTGTTCTCGATTTCCTTTGCCAGCAAAACAGTTCCCAGCCCGCCTGACTCCTCCTGAGCCCTCAACCCTACTGTGTGATATCTTTATGGCCTGACAAATGGATTTCATGCAGCCTACATAAACAGGTTTGCTGAAAGTAGGCACTTTCAAATGCAAGCCATTTGTTTGGAAATAAACAAAAAACACAGGGCCTGGTGGTAACAGATTCCATGGGTTGGCACAGACATGTTGCCCTAGGTTGTACTCCTTTCTAGTCTAATCTAATCTTTGAGAAAGGAGCTCCCAGGAGATCGCACTTGCCTTTGGTGCACTGTGCTCTTGTGAACAGGCCACTGCACTGAGCTAGCACTGAGCAGGTATGTTAAGAATGGTTATACTTAATAAGCAGCTACCTACGGCATTATCATATGAAATCTATTCTTGGATGTCATAACTACACTTTCACAATGGATTAATTAACCGTCTTGATTTCTCAAATTTGCTTGAAAATGCACCATTTGCCCACTCTTTTTAAAAACAATTGCCTGGGGAGAACCCCCACCAGGCCTCTCTAAAGGCAGTCCGGCATGGTCTCTTCACTTGCTCTCCACATGGCACTCTTGACGAACTTTTACGCCTTACCACTTTCAGATGTCACCAGCCGCCACTGGTAGCGACGAATCCCCCAAAGAAGGCGCAGTTGGTATCAAGCAGACTTTGCAATGGAATTGATGTGGGAGAGTAGATTGAGTTTTTTGTCGAGAATGACACCAAGGGATAATGCGCTGTCGACAATGATGGGTTTATTGTTAAGTAGATTCATCTGATCCATCCATGATTGAACGGGAGGAGAAGAAAGTGAGGAGGAGAGGAGGAGGAATTCAGTTTTGGAGGGATTCAGAATCAGTTGATGAGTTAACATCCAGTTTTGAATGGAGTCGAGAGTAGAGCTTAGGATGGAGAGTTTGTGAGTGGAGGCCACCTTGAGGTAGATTTGAGTGCCGTCCGCATAGAGATGATAGAGGATCCCGGATTTACTTAGGAGATTTCCCAATGGTTCCAAATAGAGGTTGAACAGAGTGGGTGCAAGTATAGAGCCTTGAGGAACACCTTGATCTACCGCCAAAGGAGATGAAAGACTGTTCGCTATTTTGATCATTTGGGATCTATCAGAGAAAAAGGAAGCAAACCATTTAAGCACTGTGCCTTCCATGCCCATTCTCAGTTGAAGAGTGTTAAGGAGAGTGTTGTGATTGACAGTGTCAAAGGCTGCAGAATGGTCAAGGAGAACTAGAAGACAAGACTCCCCTGAATCGAGTATCCGCAGCGCATCATCAATCACTTGCAGCAGGGTTGTTTCAGTGCTGCAGTTTTGAATGAAGCCAGACTGGAAATTGTCAAGAAGATCATTGTCCTTGATATGACGGGAGAGTTTTTTTTCTACACATCTTTCTGTGATTTTCGCAAGAAAAGGTAGGTTAGTGATGGGGCAGAAGCTGTTGAGGTCGTTCACATCAGCGGTGGGTTTTTTAAGCAGAGGGGTAACCTGCCCAGTTTAGAAGGAAACAGGAAGGGAGCCTTGACAGAGGGAGAGGTTAACCAGAGTGGTCCAATAGGAAAGAGAATAGGTATAGAAGTCGATGGCAATGGTACTAGGGATGGGGTCAAGAGAATGGTTGGAGGGCTTTGTTTCGAGGATGCATTTGAGGAGGGCATCTTCAGAGATGGGATCAAAGTTCTGCCAAATGGCTAAGGATTTGCGCTTCTCTGGAGGGGTAGGATGAATGACCTGATCCACAAGTGATTTCACTTTTTCGTCAAAGAATATAGCGAATTCCGCTGCTTTCTTTGTAGAATCCTCCAACTTGGATGTTGGGGGAGAGCAGTTTGGATTCTTGATGAGATCGAATAGTTTTTTGGGTCTATTTTTGGCCGAGTCGAGGAGGGTTCTGAAGTGCGAGGCTTTTCCAAGGAAGATGTGCTTGTGGTACTTGGATCTTGCTGAACGAAGCGTGACCAAATTATCGGTGGAGGGCGCTTGTTGTTGGAGAATAGGATCTGCTTCACATGGGTACTCCCACTTTTTGCTTGTGTTTCACTGTTTTTCGACCTTAGTCTGGCTGTGGCCCTGCTAATCAGGACCACAGCCTAGCTGCTTCCTCTCTAAAATGGTTTCAATGTACATTAGGTACATTTCTAATTGGATTTTGGAGCGCCTTATAAGCCCCTTGTATATGGTCTACTATGTACCTAGGGCATAGGTACCTCAGAGGCCTACCAGGGGCTGAAGCATGTATTATGCCACCCCTGGGAAGCACTTCAAAATGGCACCACAGGTCTGCTACTGCAGTCTGGGTAAGGTGGTGCTTGCACCCCTTACTGTGGTATAGGCTACCTATATCACTACCATTGCACACACATATAAAACCTATAAGTCACTCCTATGGCAGGCGTTAACAATCCTGAAAGCAGAGTGCTTGGTTTTTATGTGAGAGGGTGTCCCTGCTTGAGCAGAGCCCCTCTGCAGCGTTCGGAGTACCTCCTCTGATGCTGTTTGTGGTGCAGCCTGACCATATACTCTTAAGTGCATTATAACCTTGCGGTAAATGCTAACTTTGGACTGGCTGCATGGAAACATGTTGTGTTTGGTGTCAAACGCTTTGGAATACTACCACCCGCCAGTTCTGGCAGCGGGGGTAGCATTCCACCCTTCTAGAGGGAGAGACATGTTCACACTAACCCGGTAAAGACTTTCTACTGCCCTGGCATCACAAAATGGATGCCACTGGCACAGACACGGGTCTGGCCTCCTGCTGCTGACCAAAACTCCGGCAGGGGAGGCCTGGACAATACGTTTCCTGTCCCAATAGGTTTCCTGTCCCAGGAAGGTGTAACCACCTCCCCAGACAGGCAGATGTGTATTGGGGCTGGGTGGGAGCACTCTCTGGTGCTTTGAAGTCCTGCACTGGGGGCACACTCGGTGTCCCTGTGCATAGTCCAGTTCAAACCGGTTGCAGGGGCTACCTGCCCCTGCTCTGGTGTGAAACTGGACAAAGGAAATGGGTGTAACAACCCCTCTTTCCAAACCCTCCCATAGGTGGGTCCCTAGAGTATGTCCAACCCCCAAACTTAGTATAAGTATGGGAACCCAGTCCTTGGGACTTTACATTACCCTGGACGAAACTCTGCAACATATATCCTGGACCTTCGACGTTCTACTTTGACTAGAAGACTGAAGAAATCTCCCTTGGGGTCAAGTAGTGACTCCCCTGCTTGGCAGGCACCAAAGAAGTAAATGACTGGTCTGCATCGCTGAAGCTCCCGCCGGATGCCGAAGACTGTGTATCACCAGAGGTAAATTTTCAGACTTCCCCGATGCTACACTGAGTCCACAGCAAAGCTGAGGCCCGTGGCTATCGCGGGTGGCGTGGAACCGGGACCCCTGGACACCGTGATCTTTTGCTGATCCATCATCTTTCTGGTCTTCCTCGAATTTGTGCTTTGGGCTTTGAGTAGCCCCAGCCTTGAGCACCTCCTGCACCAAAGGTTTCTGGCCTCCACTCCAAGAGTGACCCGTGGGCCAGTTTCCAGTGCGACCGCTTGAGGCTCCTTTGCGATCACTAGCCAGTTGGCTAGTGGGTGCCCACGAAGGCAACTCCTCTTCTGATTGGGCTTTCCTGGTTGCTCTAGAAATGCGCCGACTTACCCTCACTGGGTGAGTCCCCCAGACCTTGCTGGTCTGCACCGACGTCCTTTCTCTGATTACAAGTGACTTGCCGTTGCCAAGGCTTGTTGGGTCCAATCTGGTCGTTGACACTGCAGCACTCAACAGACTTGGGACAGCTTGAATCCAGCTCCTGGCTGTCATCTGCACCTCCTGGACCTCGTGGCTGAAGAGTCAAGACACCCATCAACTCACCTGAAGCACCCGACATCTGTGGGCATTAGTCTATCATGTCCTTGGTCACTAGTAAGTGACCCACACTCTGTACCCTCTGCTTTCAGGTTCCTTACATCCTAGATCCGGGCTTGGATCTCTCCAGAGACTTCTCCTCTTCACGGCAGCAGCACTTCCTGAGCAGCTTCCATTGAGACCAGCAACGCGACACCATTTGACACCTATGCACCCGGCTTTCCTGGGTGAGGTAACTCGAGTACTCCGGTGCTCCCGTGGGTGTTGGCCCTAGACACCTCTAAGTCCAAAAGGGTTCGCTCGTAGATATCTTCTAAGTGTCCTTAAACTCTAAATTTCCAACCACAACATTTCCTATAGAAGTAAACGGCGATTCGCGGCTGTGTTCACACACTGCACGCGTCCTCCGTGGGTCCCCTGTGTCACTACCTTGGGTGGTTCCTTGTGGTCCAAGCACTTCTACAGTCTCTAGGCCTTGTGTCTAGCTCAGTCGTGGTTCTTATACCACTTTATTGGTATATAGTTTGGTACGATCCTAGGGTCCAAGCATGTATTTGTGCCATTACTGTTTATTGCTGACTTGTAACTTAAGTACTTCGAACTCCAGTCTCATAAAGAGACTAGAGGGATGTGTTTTATCTTAAATACATATATTTTAAATATATACCTGGTGTGGTTGTCTTTTCATTTGATCATTCAAGAGATTATAGACTGGTAAAACAAGCTGCTTTACATTACTTCAAGACTTAGCCTGAAGGCTGCTCTCCATAGCTACCACTAGGATAGCTTTCAATAAAGGTTGTCTTTAACCTATCACCATAAGGGGTTGTTTGGACTGATACACGGTGCCCACTATAACTAGTGGACAGCATATACCAGCTCAACTTCTCACACTTGTCTCAATTGTTTCTCCAGGATTCTTAGGTACTTCCTTTCTTCATAAAGGGATTTATTGAAGCAAGGTGCTGAGGGAGTAGGCCTTTTCTTTTTGCTTTGAAGAGGAGCGACGTTATTGATTTCGACTGCATGGACTGTGAGGCATTGGGAGGTGAGTTTGTTAACATCCAGGTTCGGGTCTAGCCTTGGAAGTGATAGCAAAGCTGAATCACAGAGGGTACTGAGGTCAATATTTTTAGTGTCACGGAACAGGGAAGTAGCTCTCTTAGGTTGGCCGAGAGTTATAGAGTGTGATAGGTGAAGAGAGAATGGGATGAGGAGGTGGTCAGACCAGTCTACATGAATAGGGATAGCGATAGTAAGCATGCCTGATTTAGAAATAACAAGGTCCAGGATGGAGCCCTTAGAGTGTGTTGTTTCTGTGCAGTGTTGGATAAGATCGTTTGCAGTTGGAAGGTGGCCAGCATATTCGCAGAAGAGTCTTCAAGCGAGCCCCAGTGGAGATTGAAGTCACCCATGAAGATCTGATTGTCACTTGCGAGCATTGGTCGCTGATGAAGTCAGTGAGTTCCTCCATAAACGAAGGGCCGCTACCAGGCCGGCGGAAAATGGCATGGAATCTGAGGGGTGAGCGGGGGTGCAATTGAAGCTCAAGAGGTAGGCATTCAAAAGTGCGGAAAGAGCTGTTAGGAAAAGCCTTAGGTTGAAGGGAGTTTCTAAAGATGACTGCAACACCTCCCCCAACTTTGTCTATCCTGTCATTTCTAAATATAGAATAGCCTGTGGGTAATAGGAGATCAAACATAGAGTGAGAGGTATCATTGAACCAGGTCTCTGTGAGGAAGAGCATGTCAAAATTGTGAAGGATGATGGTATCAGAGATTTCAAGTTTGTGCTTTATTTCAGATATGCAGTTGTGGAGCAGACAGCGCAGCTCTGTCGAGACTGTTTTGGTGACTGGGGCACTTGGGCTATGAGGGGTGATAGGAATATTGTACTTATACGAGGGTTCTTGGAAGGGTTTAGGTGGACGAGCGGTTCTGACAGAGGAGATGGTCGGAATAATGTAGATAGTAGGGAGAGGAAAGTGGAAGAAGGGTGGCGTTCGAGGACTTGTGTGAGTTCGCGAAGTTTGCAGCCGACAGATTATGATTGGCTATTTTGGGGTGTTGGGGCCAAGTACATCTTGTGGGAAGGTGAGTGTTTTCCAAAGGACTTGAGGTGTATGGAAAGGTGGAAATCTTGGAGCTTAAAAGTGAAATGGTAGCTTCAAGTTGGGAGATGAAGGTGATGAGAGAACCTAGCTTATTTTCCAGAGAGAGTAGGGTAGAGCACGGCATGTTCTAGGTCGCTCCCCAGCCGCTGCGCTGCCCCCCGGTGTGCCGCCTAGGATTGGACTTGCTCTGTTTCCTGGTTCCTGATCGCCTGATTGCCTGGTTCCTGCTCCCCTCGCCTGCCTCCCGCCTCCCGTCTCCCGCTCTCCCTTCGCTCAGTTTCCCGTGGCTGCTTCCCTGCGGCCCCGACCCCGAGCTTCCAATTGGCCACCCCACTCCCGCCTCCCAGCTGCTCCTCCCTCCCTCTGCCTCTCATATGGAGGCCGCGCAGCGGCCGTGTGCAGCGGGTGCGCAGCAGGCGTGCCGCTGGCATGCCAAAAGCGTTACAACAAACAAATGATGGACGGAATGCTGACAATGCAGACATTCTCCCCCAGTCAAGAGATCTGGGTTAAATCCATCGTTCTTTTGCCCACTACGCCACCCCAGTTCAGACATGGCCATATGCAAATCAGTCTTGACCCTGTGCCTCATGGGAACAGTCCAGCCCGAACTGCCAAGCCATGTCTTCCCTCGACCGGAATCAAGCATCCTAGGACCGGTTCCTGGCTATCAGCCGTCATCAGCCAGGATAGCTTGACTCCAGTGGCGTAGTGAGCACGGGTCCCACGTCTGGGAATACCCATCCCACTTAGGGCGAAAAGCGTTACAACAAACAATTGATGGACGGAATGCTGACAATGCAGACATTCTCCCCCAGTCAAGAGATCTGGGTTAAATCAATCGTTCTTTTGCCCACTACGCCACCCCAGTTCAGACATGGCCATATGCAAATCAGTCTTGACCCTGTGCCTCATGGGAACAGTCCAGCCCGAACTGCCAAGCCATGTCTTCCCTGGACCGGAATCAAGCATCCTAGGACCGTTTTCTTGCTATCAGCCGTCATCAGCCAGGATAGCTTGACTCCAGTGGCGTAGTGAGCACGGGTCCCACGTCTGGGAATACCCATCCCACTTAGGGCGAAAAGCGTTACAACAAACAAATGATGGACGGAATGCTGACAATGCAGACATTCTCCCCCAGTCAAGAGATCTGGGTTAAATCCATCGTTCTTTTGCCCACTACGCCACCCCAGTTCAGACATGGCCATATGCAAATCAGTCTTGACCCTGTGCCTCATGGGAACAGTCCAGCCCGAACTGCCAAGCCATGTCTTCCCTGGACCGGAATCAAGCATCCTAGGACCGGTTTCTGGCTATCAGCCGTCATCAGCCAGGATAGCTTGACTCCAGTGGCGTAGTGAGCACGGGTCCCACGTCTGGGAATACCCATCCCACTTAGAGCGAAAAGCGTTACAACAAACAAATGATGGACGGAATGCTGACAATGCAGACATTCTCCCCCAGTCAAGAGATCTGGGTTAAATCCATCGTTCTTTTGCCCACTACGCCACCCCCGGTCCTAGGATGCTTGTTTCCAGTCCAGGGAGGACCTGGCTTGGCAGTTCGGTCTGGACTGTTCCCATGAGGCACAGGGTCAAGACTGATTTGCATATGGCTGGGTTCAAACTGGAACGGCATGGTGAGCAAAAAAACGATGGATTTAGGCCCAGATCTCTGTACTGGGGTGAATGTATGACATTGTTCTACATTCTGTCCATCAATTGTTATTTTTGCATTTGTCACCCCGAGTGGAAAGGGTATGCCCAGACGTGGGTCCCTTGCTCTCCATGCCACTGAAAATCAAGCAAGCCTGGCTGAAGACGGCTGAAATGCCAGAAACCGGTCCTAGGATGCTTGTTTCCAGTCCAGGGAGGACCTGGCTTGGCAGTTCAGTCTGGACTGTTCCCATGAGGCACAGGGTCAAGACTGATTTGCATATGTCTGGGTTCAAACTGGAACGGCATGGTGAGCAAAAAAACGATGGATTTAGGCCCAGATCTCTGTACTGGGGTGAATGTATGACATTGTTCTACATTCTGTCCATCAATTGTTATTTTTGCATTTGTCACCCCGAGTGGAAAGGGTATGCCCAGACGTGGGTCCCTTGCTCTCCATGCCACTGAAAATCAAGCAAGCCTGGCTGAAGACGGCTGAAATGTCAGAAACCGGTCCTAGGATGCTTGTTTCCAGTCCAGGGAGGACCTGGCTTGGCACTTCGGTCTGGACTGTTCCCATGAGGCACAGGGTCAAGACTGATTTGCATATGGCTGGGTTCAAACTGGAACGGCATGGTGAGCAAAAAAACGATGGATTTAGGCCCAGATCTCTGTACTGGGGTGAATGTATGACATTGTTCTACATTCTGTCCATCAATTGTTATTTTTGCATTTGTCACCCCGAGTGGAAAGGGTATGCCCAGACGTGGGTCCCTTGCTCTCCATGCCACTGAAAATCAAGCAAGCCTGGCTGAAGACGGCTGAAATGCCAGAAACCAGTCCTAGGATGCTTGTTTCCAGTCCAGGGAGGACCTGGCTTGGCAGTTCGGTCTGGACTGTTCCCATGAGGCACAGGGTCAAGACTGATTTGCATATGGCTGGGTTCAAACTGGAACGGCATGGTGAGCAAAAAAACGATGGATTTAGGCCCAGATCTCTGTACTGGGGTGAATGTATGACATTGTTCTACATTCTGTCCGTCAATTGTTATTTTTGCAGCTGGCATGCCAAAGGCAAGCCCTTCTGCGCCCGTCCGCGCCTGGACCGCACCCAGCGCCAGAACCACTGGACCCCACGCTCGCCACGACGCCAGACTCAGATACGACGCCGACTCCCTCCACGCACTCAATGCCGGCCGGAACAACACCTGCTTCCAGGCTGCCCCGAAACGAACCCACGGACCCTTCGCCTGCCGCATCTCCAGCTTCACCTGCGACAGAGACACCAAACCTCCAAGGACTGGACCCAACCACCTCCACTGCATTTTGCTCAACACCCGCTCCGCACGCAAGCACGCCGTCAAGCTCTGGGACCTGCTCGACACCTCTGCCCCAGACGTGGCCTTCCTTACCGAGACCTGGTGGAACGACTCCTCGGCACCCGACATCACCATAGCCATCCCGGACGGTTACAAGATCACCCGCAGGGATCGTGCCAACGGAATCAGAGGAGGAATAGCCATCGTCCACAAGTCCACCCTCAAGGTCACCACCCACGCAGACGACACCCTAAACACCGTCGAACACCTGCACTTCCGGATCTACACCGACCCCAACACCACCCTTAGAGGAACACTCATCTACAGACCCCCCGGACCCCGACCACAGTTCAGCGACTCCATCGCCGACCTTGCCATCACCCACGCTCTTGCCTCCACTGACTACATCCTCCTCGGGGACCTGAATTTCCAACTCAAGAACAACAACGACGCCAACTCCGCCACTCTGATCGAAAACCTCGCCAACCTCGGCCTCAGACAACTCGTCACCGCACCCACCCACGCCGCAGGCCACACGCTGGACGCCGTCTTCTCCACAAGCACCCATGTCGCCTTCGACCACACCACCGAACCATACTGGACTGACCACCGCTGCATCCACTTCACCTTCAAAAAACCAATCACGCACCATCGCACCCAACAGCTGCCTCGCCGCTGCTGGAACAAAGTCACCGAAGACCAGCTGATCACCACCTTCACCCAGAACCCACCTATCGACCCCACCTGCCCTGACGCCGCAGCCCGCAACCACAGACAGTGGATCAACGACTGCGCCAACACCCTCGCCCCACTCAAGAGACCCTCCAACAGCCACACCAGCAAGAGAGCCACCTGGTTCACCGAAGAGCTCCAGACCTCCAAGCGCGCCTGCCGGAAGCTGGAGAAGAAATGGCTCCACAAACGAACGCCAGAAAACCACGCGGCCCACAAGGACACCACTCGCAGACATCACCACCTCATCAGACTAGCCAAGAGATCCTCCTTCAAAGACCGCCTGGATAACAACGCACACGACAGCAAAGAGCTCTTCCGCATCGTAAAAGAACTCTCCAATCCCAACGCCAATGCCAACGACATCCCGCCCTCACAAGAACTCTGCGACTCACTGGCCATCTTCTTCCACCGCAAGATCGCTGACATCCACGACAGCTTCAACACCTCGACCGCACCGACTATGCCAGATTCCACCTCCCCGGCGAACACCAACAGCGGCAACCGCCTGACCTCCTGGGCCAACGTCAACAACGACGAGACACGCAAGATCATGAACTCATTCCACTCAGGATCTCCGTCAGACCCATGCCCACACCACGTATTCAACAAAGCAGACACAGCCATCGCACCCCAACTACGGAAGGTCATCAACATCTCCTTCAAAACAGCGACATTTCCGGAAAGCTGGAAGCACGCTGACATCAACGCCCTCCTCAAAAAGCCCAAGGCGGACCCCAAGGACCTCAAGAACTTCCGGCCCATCTCCCTGCTCCCGTTCCCGGCGAAGGTCATCGAGAAAATCGTCAACATGCAACTGGCCCGCCACCTCGAAGACAACAACATCCTGGACCCGTCCCAGTCCGGATTTAGATGAAACCACAGCACCGAGACAGCCCTCATCGCCGCCACAGACGACATCAGGCACCAACTGGACAACGGCGAAACATCAGCCCTCATCCTCCTGGACCTGTCAGCCGCCTTCGACACGGTCTGCCACCGCACCCTAAAGACACACCTCCAAGAAGCCGGAATCCAAGAGAAGGCCCTCGACTGGACCACGTCCTTCCTCTCCGGCAGAACCCAGAGCGTCCGCCTCCCTCCTTTCCGGTCTGAAGCCACCGATATCATCGGCGGCGTCCCCCAGGGCTCATCCCTCAGCCTGACGCTGTTCAACATCTACATGGCCCCCCTCGCACAAGTGGCCCACCACCACAACCTCCACATCATCTCCTATGCCGACAACACCCAGCTCATCCTCTCCCTCACCAAGGACCCGCACACCACCAAAACCAACATCCACGAGGGAATGAAGGCCATCACCGACTGGATGAGGAGCAGCCGTCTGAAACTGAACTCGGACAAGACGGAGGTCCTCATCCTCGGACCCAAACCCTCAGCCTGGGACGACTCCTGGTGGCCGACCACACTGGGGACAGCACTGACTCCCACCGACCACGCACGCAACCCAGGATTCATCCTCGACTCCTCCCTCTCCATGTCCAAACAGGTCAACGCCGTCTCCTCCTCCTACTACAATACCCTAAGCACGCTACGCCGGATCTACAAGTGGATCCCGTCCGAAATAAGAAGAACAGTGACACAGGCCCTCGTCAGCAGCAGACTGGACTATGGCAACGCACTCTACGCAGGAATCCCAGCCAAACACCTACGGCGGCTACAACGCATCCAAAATGCCTCCGCCCGAGTGATCGTAAACGCCCCCGCCGCAGCCACATCACCCCCTCCTGAGAGACCTGCACTGGCTCCCCATCGACAAGAGGATCAAATTCAAGCTCCTCACCCACGCACACAAAGCACTCCACAACGGCGGACCAGCCTACCTGAACAGCAGACTCAGCTTCTACACCCCCACCCGACAGCTGCGCTCCGCCAACCTCGCCCTCACAGCTGTCCCCCGCATCCAATGAACGACCTCCGGTGGCAGATCCTTCTCCTACCTCGCCGCCAAGACCTGGAACACCCTCCCAACCCACCTACGGCAGACCCAAGACCTACTCGCCTTCAGAAGACTCCTCAAGACCTGGCTCTTCGAGCAGTAGCGGCCCCCCCCTCAGCACCTTAAGACCTTCATGGGTAAGTAGCGCGCTTTACAAATTCCCTGATTGATTGATTGATTGATTGAGTGGCTCGATGGAAACAGGAGGGGGTGCAATTGGCGGTGGAAGGCAGGGAGAGGTGGGAGTACGGGAGGGGAGTTGGGGTACAGGGTTCAGAGGTGGGGAAAGGTGGTGGTTGAGTGCAGGTGTTGGTGCCTCAGAGGTGAAAGGAGAATTGTCTTTGTTGACGTTGCAAGAAGAATAGGAATTAAGAACAAAATTAGGGGGAGATAGGTGAGGAGCGAGGCGGTGGGGCGGAAAGACAGGGGGGGAATGTGTGGAGTCATAGGAAGGAAGGAGGTTTGGGAGGAAGAGAGGGGAGGGGGTTGGAGAGGTCCTGTCAGCTAGGTGAGGTGGGGTCACTGGAAGAAAAGAGTAACGGTAAAAAAGCCTTTTATAATATAACTATGCATCATGCAAGCCACAGGGCCGTAGCCAGGAGTATTTATTCTGAGGGGCCCGGCTCCCCATTAGTATAATAATGTGGAGGTAAGCTTTACAAGCTCTAAGTGGCTTATTTACAAGCCCTGTGCGCCGCTGGTGCGTCACTTTTAATATGGGAAAAAGAGACGTACCAGAGGCGCAAAGGGCTTGTAAATAAGCCCCATATTATGCTACCTTCCACCCCTCGTTTGCCCCCTACTAGCCCTGCCCTGCTCTTGCCACCCCTGACATTGATGACGCACGGGATAGTGCCATACCCACAAGGGGTTAAAACAGGCACCTCAGTTTGAAGCAGCTGCATCTGCCAGGCTGGGGGTCTGCCGGACAGGGTTGTCACCATTTGTTTTTAAAGGTGCCACATGCCAAAACCAGGGGCGGCATTACAGTAAATTTGCATTTTCATTGTTTAAGCTTGGGGCACCTTTAAAAAGGTGTGCCCGGTGCAAAAAATGAAAATGCGCCCTATTACCATGAATGTGCTGCCCCCAAGACAGCTGCGAACTCGCTCATTCCTGTAAAAAACTGAGCGGTTGCTTTACACCTGCTCCTTGTTTTTACAGCGCAGGCTACAACTCATCCACTTTAAAGGGGGATGTCTGGGGGAACCCCTTTCCCTCCTCCATAGGGCTGCTCTCAGGGGGGGCACTGACAGTGCTCCACCTCTTAGGTGATGCACTGTCAATGCACCCTCTGACAGCTTCTTTGCATATGTGCTCACATCTGTAATGCGACATAGAGATTCCCTCATTTGATGGGGCACACTCCTGTGCAATAGTGGGAACACCCTCTGCAGATAGCACTGGCACTTTACGTGCGCCAGCGCTATTGATATTACAGAAGGGGCCTAATACCAAAGTGCCCCGAGGGCACGCAAAGCAGGCACAAACACTGGTTGCGCCCCCTGGGCACTCTAACATAATACGTGTATTTGTAAAGCACACGTATCACCCAAGGGTATCAAGGCGCTGAATAACAGATTTTATTTTTACCCAACTCAATGGTATTCGTTTTGTCGACCTCAGATGGCTGAAAGGCTGAGTGGGCCCAATGGGATTTGAACCTGTGACCATGAGGCCGTACTCAGGCCCCCTACAGTGGATGCATTAGTCCACTAAGCCACCAGCCTCTCTGTAATACAGCCCCAGCTCGCCAAGCATCGGGGACAGACTTCAGCGTTGCGGGCTTGGGGGGACGCGCAGACCAGACAGGAATCGAATGTGTTCGATTCCTGTGTTGGCTAGCACTTGCACAGAGGAGGATTACCTATTGCTGGTTGCATCAGTGACACCTTTTTCCTCTGCTCTTGTGCCATCATTTAAATGCATTCTTTAGAAAAACAAGGGCCTGCCTCACTCATCAAGAACCAGGGCATTAAGTATTTTTGGGAAAACAATGGTTCTTATTGGTGATACAGTTAATTCAAGGATACCAAATGCAGCAATGGGTGTATGTAGGTGTACCGTTCACAAAATAAATTAAAAGAAAGTAGTCACCATGGTGTATATCAATTATTATTCTTTAAATGTTCATGTGCATAGTGTCCCATGTGAAAAAAATGGAACCAAACACAACTACTACAATAATACGGAGTACGTACATATACATATAACAAGAAAGCAACATAAACATATGTGTTCCATAGAACAACAAACAACCATATAAAGATCCGTATATAGAATTATAATTATAATAGATCCATGCCTTATATCAGTGAGGCGTATCTCGAGTTAGTTTATGTGTGTTATACAAGTGTCAAAGGCTTTTTGACCCAGTTATTGATATTAAATAAATAATCACTAAGGGGCAGATTTACTAGCCCCTTGCGACAACTTCACACCACCGTTGAGTCACTTCTGTGACGCAGTGGTGTCATAAACAATGCGCCACGTTGCGACTTATTTACAACATGACGCATCCAGGGAGATGCGTTACGTTGTAAAGCCCTGCGCTACATTATACCTGCGTCAAGTATAATGTATGAAGGGTGGGCGTTCCGATGTGAGAAAGCCTCGTAAAAGTGATGCAGGGAAACCTACAAGTTTTCACAGAGTCAATTTTATGACACCACTGCTTCAAAACCTGAGTGATGCAGCATGATAGGAATAGGCAATCCTAACCATTGCTGGAGTTGTGTCATGCTTGCGACACGACTCCAGCAATGTGCTGCCTGTATTCCAAAAGATGCGTCACGCATCTGTCTATCCTTGCACCACGGTGCCCCGCATTGTAAATGCGACGCATCCATGGTTTTTTTTTACGGGACGCAAATCCACTGACGCATCTCTGTGAATATGCAGAGATGCGCCAGTTCTTGTAAATCTGCCCCTTAGATTTGTAGAGCGCAGCTAATCACCCGTGAGGGTATCCAGGCGCTATCCATTGGCTCAAGCAGATTTAGGGATTTGCTCAGAATAACAGGGTGGTGAGCCGATGCCGGGACTTGAACCCAGATTCCTAGCTCCAAAGTCGGCAGCTCTGGCTCATCCGCCACATCCTCTCCCCTACTGGGTATCATCAGGACCAACAAATCTAGGCATACTATAGTCTTCTCCTTCTGGGATGTAAACGGATAACAAGAAACACCCAAGGTGCTCGAAAAAGGAAACTAAAAAGTTACTTAATCGGAGGAGCCAGTATGAGTAACCCCGAGATGGCAAACACGGGCATGTGCGCTGTGGAAAGCACGCACCGCGTTGCAGTTACATTGAACCACTTCCATGTCCAATGTGATCAAGAATGTGCAAGAAACACATAACAGCTGCAACAAACCTCCAAATGAGAGGGAAAGCGTCTTTGAGATGGGTGAGCTCTGTGTGGAATGAACCACACCTGGAGACAATGTCACCTGGACATTGTTTCCCGCTACCATGCATTTCAATGCAGCTCCTACTCATTAACAAGACATTAGAAGCAGAAGCCAGGCAGCTGCAGGTGGTGGACCTGAGATGGGGCCCTGGGTCCCCTCTCTCTCTTCTTAGGGGGTGAATGGTGCTCCCTTCTCTGCTTTGTCTAGGGCCCGGAAATGGCATCCTGGGCTTGTTGCCTCCTTGTTGGAGGGCCCAACAGCACTCCCCTGCATCTTGCGTTGGCCTCTGGGTAGACAGGGGGCCGCCGGGGGTGGGAATGAGCCTGGTAAGGGCACCCACACAAACTCCTCCCAGAGTAAAAATAGCCAAATGCTTCTTGCGCTGACCTCCGGGCTCTGGCCATCCCGGGGTGATTTTTCAAAGGTGCAGTGAAGCCTCATGCGTTTAGATCCTCGCTGGGGTTCAAAGGTCACCAAACCTTAAATGGGCCATAACGTAGGCTATATTGGGCCAATTTAAATCCACCCTGGACTCTTCACTCCTGCTGGTGAGCTCTAGCCACCAGGAGCAGGACTCCTGGCCTGAAAAACAACATTTTTGCAGGGAGCTGGTTCCACTGGCTCCCTTGACCAACTTTTTTCCAGGTCTTTGATCTCTGGTGCTCTTCTCCCCCTCTTGGATGCAGAAGTCCAGATCTTTCCTCCAACTGGTTCCCAGGTGATGTACAGAGGCCAACCTCACTGGCCCGGGGAGAGACCCACTGGTCGTGTGGCCAACTGGGGGCAGAATCCGTAGTCCTTTAGGGCATCAGGGGATTTGTCCTTCCAGCTGCCAATCGCTGCTGCTGCTGTCACAGTCCCAGTGCCCTGAGTCCAACAGCAAAAAGACACTCTCTCTCCTTGTGCAAGAGTTGAAATTGGTGTGGAAGGTTCTAGAAGCCAGGCACCCTGGGCCAATCTTAGGGTGCCACATCACCTCTCCACCCCTGTCCTAACCCACCTGTGCACCATGCTGGGACATTCCAGGATAGTGCCTTTCAGAAGTCCCTGGTCACATCTCCTCTGGGTGCCTCAGCTCTGCCCCTCGCTAACATCACTGCTCGGGTCTTTCCTTTAAAGAAGAGTCCCCTACTGTGTTGGCTCCAGTTTTATGGGCTTCCTCCTTTGTTCAGTGGGCCTGGGCTGTTCCAGCCCTGGTACAGTATGATAGATAATTAACAGATGCACATTTTCATCCTCACCCCTTCGTTTTCTGGAGCCCCTCTCCTCCGCTGAGGCGTAGAACTCCAGATCATTCCTCCAACTGGTCCTCAGGTGATGTAAGGAGTCCATCCTCACTGGCCCTTGGAAAGACCCACTGGTCCTTTGGCCAACTGGGGGCAGAGTCCTTGGTCCTTTAGGGTGCAGGGGGTTTGCCCGTCCAGCTGTCAATGGCTGCTGCTGCTGTCGCAGTCCCAGTCTCCAGAGTCCAACAGCAACAAAGCACTCTTTCTCCGTGTGCAAGAGTTAAACCGAGAAACTGAGGCAAGCACTGTTAATTACTTCTTTTATGTGGGGAGGCCTTTGTTCCCTCTGCTGATGGAGCAGAGTGTTTAACTTGGCACAGCTTGGTGGCAAAAGGCATGAGCTCTGATCCTGAGCTGAACCAGAGAAATATGAAAATTCTGGACGACCCATAAAATGGGCATGTATGGTCTTGGGACCTGCATATTTGAACTGGGCATACACTTTCCACCCCAGTTCCATACCCCACAGGACTTTGTAGGCCCAAGGGAAACAAAACTGCACTCTAAGTAAGATTTCACTTATGTGTATAATAAAGTATCCCTGAAGCCAAAACAGTAAATCATACTGACTTTACCTAGGAGTACCCACTAATATTTTATGGCCTACCTCTGGTCAATATCTAACCCTGCAGCGCTCATACTGCACCAGGATAGCTGTGCGCAGTTACCAGGTTGCAAACAATGCACACGCAGACAGCACATGTGTGCACACGTGTGCAAACATGTCCATATGTAACGAGCAAAGTGCTCCTTACCCTAGCTGCGTTGCAGTGGCCTTATTTTACAAGGCGGACACTGTATGTAAACATGTATAGTCAGTTTACTGTGGGATTACCATGAGTGAGACACATGTGAGACTCACTCACAGTAAAAAGTCCAAAACTGGGTGATCAAAAAAGAAAAATCAAAGAGTCTGGGCATACTAAATGGGCAGATTCCATTTTGTAACACCTTTCTATCCCCGATAGTATTTGACATACTCAGTGGTGCAGGTGCATTAGTCACAAAATTGTAACAAATCAAGACGCCTGCCTTAGTTCCTTGCTGGCGGCCTAGAGTCATGTATTCAGGCCTGAAGAGTTGAGGGTTCAGCTCACAGACTGCAAAGGCACCGAGCAGTAAAGATTCCATTAAACAACAAACAGAACCCAGAAAGTCACCAGCTTCAAAAAAGGCAAGACTCACACCCTTCTTAGCCAGCCAGGAGCCCTGAAGATGCCAGGCTCGTGTTCACCGGGCCCTTGTCCCCAGAGGTGCCGCTATCTGGTGGACTGGAGGTAACTTCACCAACCGCAGTACTATTGCATCGAATGATGTAAATATTATGGGCCTCATTTATGAAAAGTGTGAAAAGTGGGGGAAACCAGCGGTGTGACACTTTTCACTGAGCCCTCCTTGCGACACCATTGATGCGTCGTATTTACTGTATGTGCTCCATGTCGCAAGGATTTAGAGATAGGTCAGTATTCCTGACGTCTCTGTAGGCACAAAATTGTCGCATTGCTGGAGTGTGTCTGAAAACAGATGCAACAACAGCAATGTGTCCTTTCACATGGGACAAGCCCCATGTGAAAGGGCCTGCGTCACTCTTTACACCTGCCTCAAGCAGGCATAAGGATTTGACTGAGTGGTGTCCTAGAATTGGCATAATGAAATCTCATAGATGTCACTGCGTCACTACTGCAAGGGGACGCCCACCCTGCATACATTATACCTGACGCAGGTATAGTGTAGAGCAGGGGTTTGGAAAGTGACGCATCTGCCTAGATGCATCACTTTGTACCAAAGGCGCAGTGTGGCGCACGTTTTATGTCACCGCAGCATCACAAAAGTGGCATAATGGTGGCATAAAGGGCTCATAAATAAGGCCCTATGTTTTTTCATTCTTGGCCGGAGCTGGACAGTTTAGGAAAAATCATAATGTTACCAAATATGTATCAAGAATTTGCTAAGATTAATTTTGAGCAACAGAAAATGTGTATGGAAAGGAAACAAAACATTCAGGTCTCGATTTACTAACATTTTGCATCCACCCATGAATTTTGAAGAAAATTCAGATTTATGAGTGGATGTAAACCTGGGTTTGCACCAAAATGGTGCAACTACCCGAAGCTGGTGTAAGAAGGAGAAATATCTTAATTTCTCTTTGTTACTTCTTCTTTCTGCAATACACATAGAAAGAAGAATATGTCTCTAACGTTTGTTTTTGTGCAGGAAGGTGTCGCTTCCTGCACAAAAAGTTTTCTGTCTGTAATGCAGGCACCCTAGCACGACAGAGCAAGCGTCCCTGCTTAGGCACTAGACTGCCTGAAGTGTGCCAGCGCTATGAGAGAGCAGAAGCGCACCATATCATAGTAGATATGGTGCACTTCTACTCTCTCTCTTTCAGGCAATGCAGCACAGCACAGCAAGTTGCCTTGCTGCGTTGCCTAGCATGAATGGTTAGTAAATCGGATTGTTCAAGCTAATAACAATATGGTAATTTCACATCATTAATTTTATTGCCACATCATGCTGTAAAAATGGATTGGTTTTGTGTTTCTGACAGTGAGAAATTCAAGTCCATGATGTGCTCTGTAGCAAGATGCACACTAACAAAAATCCAGACACAGTCCATAGGCAGCATTCACTGGAAAGGGCTTTGGAGTCATGTGAATGGTGAATTGGCTTCTCACTTCCTCATTTACTACTGTTTTAACCATGCTGTCGCTCACAATTCTGTGCTCTCCCAATAATTCAAGTGTTTACATATTTATTCATTTAAAGAAATGACCTATAGGATCGAAGTAGTCGCTTTCCTGTCCCATCATTACAGTCCCCTTTTCCTTTCCTGTTGCTTTCTTGCACCTCACTCTTCTCCTTCACCTTCAGACCGCAGTATACAGCTCCTGCTGTCGAAACTGCCCGGGCCTGCTCAGCCTTTCATTCTTCAGAGCTCCTTGAGATGAATACAATAGGGGCCAATTTATGAGGTCACTTGCGTTGCTCTTGTACCACGCAACGCGGTGCAAGAGCGTCAGAAACCTTAGGACAGATTTCTGAAGCCACGCAAAGCCACTTTCCATGGCTCTGAGTGGCTCCAAAAATCTGGTGCAACGCAATGCAGCACAAATCACTGCGTTGCGTTACTCTGCCCTGGTAAGGCGTTCCAAGTGCGCTGCGTGGATGTTCCCACGCAACTCCCATGGATGTTGACGCATTCCGAGATTTACAAGAACTTGTAAACCTGGAGTTGCGCCAAAATATTACACCTTCTCAAGGGAGACCTAACAAGAGGAATATCTCTATTTCTTCTAGTTTTTAGGTCTCCCCTAGCAGCGCGCATGCGCTGTCTCTCCGAGACATCAAGTAATCTGTATCAGGGGTGAAACACCGCCTATTACCGGGGAATTTCTCCTGCCGCTTGCCATTTGTAAACACTGGCATTGCTTTTCTTAGAGAGCTTATTATTGGCTGTAGATCCGATGTGTCACTTCCGTTCCTCCGGAAGCACCACCGCCTAACTACAGTTTTCGTCCGCTCTTGTGGTTAATGTGTGTCCGAGGGGAACTTTCTTTTTAAGGCCCAACTTGCATACATAATAAGCACGGAGCTCATCACGAGCGCCGCGCTGTTAATTATACATAATCAGCACGGAGCTCGTCAGGAGCGCCGCGCTGTTAATGGTTTCAATAAAATAGGCTTTCCTCGGTGTTGCACGGCCGCTTTCCTCGGTGTTGTCAGCCCCCACCACTACCCGCCCCTCGCGCCTTGTTTTCTTTGGTGTGGGCTTTTCTTCCTGTACGCGCATTCAGCCATTGCCAGTACAGAGCGGTTTTCTATCTAAGATGGGCGCTGCACTGGTAGCTCTCACTTTCGTTTACTTCCTATGCGCTTAATGCACCATCTTCTGGTTCACAGCTCTAGCTTGTCTCTGGTTTATTTTGTTCTGTACGTGTGTTTGAAATGTCGTCTGTACGGGTTAACCCTTCTGATTGCCTGTATTACTAATAAACTTAAGGCATTTGTTTACAGCTTTCGTCATTCTTTTATTTAAATTTTTCAGATGGGCAAGTCTCTGCGTTAATGTTTTTTTGTATGCACGGAGCCGGCGCCGACTCAAACCCAGTTCCCCAATTACAAAGTCGGCAGCTCTGAATAGCATACCACATCCTCGCTCTCTAAACAACCAGTATTTTTGTGGTAAATATTTCGTTACCGGTACTATTTTTTATGCGGTAAAGTCTATCAAGAATAACTCAGTAAATATAAGAGGCAGAATCCGTGGTATTAGAGGTTTTAAAATGCTTTATTCCTATACAAAGGAAGACAATTCGAATTGTGGGCCTTCTATTCCATCACCACGAAAGTTCAGGAAGGAAGGAACATATATTATTGACAGATAAGCAGTTTTATAGAAAATACATTACAATGAAACAGATGCAAGAGGCGTAACAGCTGATAAAAGGTGCATACGTAGCTAATAGAGGGCGTAATTTAATAAACGTCATCATACATGATGTCATAAGTGGGTGGATCCATAAGAGAATCCTGCAATGTCAGCAGAAATAGTTGGCAGAGATGCGCGCGCAGCCGCATGACGTGTGATTGACGTGCAACTAGAGGGTGAAGGGGACTTGACATTTAGCTCTACATGTGGAGACAGAAGTCTGGGGTTATGTCAACCTAATCCCAAATCATATCTAATATCCTATGTTTAAAGAACTGTGTTATCCAAAAAGAGAGGTCTCTTAGGATAGAATCTTATTCTATACTGACTATACTGACTGTTAGTGCGTGTACAAGCGTCTGAGTGTCTACACTAGATGCGAGGGGGTAGGAATATTCCATGGTAACGGGGCTATGAATTATTGGCATGAGGGCAGCGAGGCCTGGCCCTTTGCACGGGAGCTGGAAGAATGTTTACCTAAACTACTAGACAGGAATGCATCGGATGAGGAGCGAAGGAGATAATCTCGAAGGTGAAATACAGTTTTTGGCAGGCGACAGGCTGGATCAGGCACCGTTAGCCGCGCAGGGAGTAAGACAAAGTTCATGGTCACAGATGCGGGCTCAGACTGGAGCTTTCAGAGGCAGAAGGCAGGAAAAGGCTTGATGACAGAATTCGGGCCTACTCGCCTGAATCTGTAAAATGTGGAAAGTGAACCACATAAAGTCGGTGGCCTTTCATACTTAGGAATGGAATATCTGACCCATTCATGGCGGATCTGAAAGAGGACATGTTGACGGTGGACACACATATATTTGCGTCTTCAAAACTGGAGCAGGAGGGAACATACATGTACTTATAGCATGCACATGGAGCCGTTGGGGTCTACGATAGGGGACATAACTGATCACAAAATTCATATTTCCTCATTCCCTCCTTGTCCCCTTCGGACCCTTAGGAGATATCGATCTTCATCAATCCATCGATCTGTTCATATAGCATCATTTGTTCTTCTTTCTTCTTCCGGGATCTCGAACGAATACTTGGATGTGGGATACACGAGGTGGCACACAGACCACAAATCGCTGGCCCACATTGTAGACATAAGCAGCAACTGAATAGTATGAGAAAGCCAATACCTAGGAAGGATAGGATTCTCCATCCCCAGGCTGACAACACGCTCCAGAACCAACCGGACCAAGTCCAGGTGCCTGGACTCTGGTGTATCTGGCTTACAATCTTGTGAAGGCGAGTTATGGCTTTATATACTGATGGCGAATTTTCTGGGATGAAAATGCAGCAACTTGATCCGATGACCCTACAAGCTCCGCCCCTATCGGCCAGGATGACGTCAAGGACAAGACGATTTTGGAGCACAACAATCCGCTTAGCAGACTGCTCTTCTGTTAAATTGCCTAAGGCGGAAATAGTTTCGTTCAGTACGGCTTCAAGGGTTCTGGTTAATCTACGTATCAGCTTACTATTAGTGACTGTACCTATATAGGGAAAGAAACCTTTATTGAAATCTGTGTATTTCTCCCATGCTGTTTCAGTGTAATCGACAATTGGGAGATCTCTCTGCTGTCTATTGTGTACTAAATGGGTATTTCTATGATAATCAGGAGGAGCTAGGAAAACAGGTGGTAGAAGGAATGCTATGTAACAGGTACCATCCCAATCTAAAGGTAGACATATATATGCGGTCTGGCCACATATAAAGTAGGAATGACGAGAAGCTCTAAATGTAGACTTGCCTTGATCACTGAATTTTATTACAGTGGTGCATTTACTATGGCCCATGTGTATGGAACCATTCTTTCTGATACATAATTCCCCTTTTACTGGGAATACTGACATGGCGGGCAAGATTGGTGTAGCTTCAGATTCAACGTTCAGGATCATAAGGTTAAGTGTAAAATTACCTAATCCATATACTTCATTTTCTAGATCAGTTCCTGTTCTTTTGGGAAGTCCCTCCTTGTTAGGGTAGCAGACTTTAAGCAAAACTAGGTTCAGGTTTCCCCATACCCAGCTGTCTTGAAAAACTGCGGAATTTGAATCTAGGAAATTAATCAAACTAAACCATGCTCCACAGGAGCCATTGTGTGTAAACGGATAGGGAAAGAGGGGCAAAACTCCCTTATAGTTCTGATAGGGAGGGAGTTGGCCACATATCCAACAATTTGTGGCATTGCTGGTTTGATGGGAATGATGTAACATACTAATGAAAGTGTTATTGCGCAGCGCAAATCTATAAGACAATTCATGTGGAGGTAATTTACTAAAAGAATGTTCTGCAGTTATATTATAAGCATGCTTAGGAATAGGGTAATACATGTGCAATAGGATGCTGACAATGATGATCAAAAGACTTAGAAAAAACAAAATTAATAATGTTACTGTACAATGACTACGAAATGATTTACAATACGCTTGCTTCTTGAGCAGCATTTGATTATTTCTTTCTCTATTCCGGTCCAGAGGATACATGTCAAAGACAAATTCAACCGATTCACCTTGGAGAGGACTTAAACAATCAAATTGTCTGACTTACTGGACCTCAATTTTAGTTTATATAGTTCTGAGTTCGATTGCTCAACCAAGGGGAGCTTTGAGTCTGTCTGTGAGGGAATACAGGGGTGAGTCTCTATACTGGGTGGTAGTCCATAAAATTTCTTGATATGACTCGAGTGCAACCACCCTTTTCTTCCTTCGATTTTCACGGCTGTCCTTGTGGTGAGTAGAACTAACTTCGGTGACTTCCACCTAGGATCCAGTTGGGTCTTCCGGTCAAAGTTCCTGACCAGCACCAAGTCACCAGGAACCACGTCATGGGGCTTCACCTCAGTATTGTCGGGAAAAGCTGCGGATACCTGTGAACGACAAGATTGTAGTGCAGACATCAAGGAAGCCAGGTAATCTGTCAGCATATTACAGTCAACGTCAGTGATTTTGCGAGGTATAGGCGTCCCCCACATATTTGGTGGTCTACCGAAGATCACCTCATACGGGGATAGCCCTGTTCGAGAATGTGCTACCATTCTCATGTAAAAGAGCGCAACTGGTAAGGCTACTATCCAATCGACTCCTTTTTCTCTACATATTTTGGACAATATAATTTTCAGAGTTTGATTATGGCGTTCTACGAGACCTGCTGCCTCGGGATGTCGGACACAGTGAAATTTCCATTGATAGCCTAATAGAAGGGAAACGTGTTTCATTAGTTCGGATGAGAACGGCTGGCCGTTATCTGAATAGACAACACGTGGTAAACCGTACCGTGGGAAGAATTCTCGAACTAACTGTTTGGCAGTAGTCGGGGCAGTGTAATCTGAAACCGGGTATGCTTCTGTCCAACGGGAAAGAGCACAGACAACTACGAGAACATATTTGAATCCTCGACATCGTTCCATCTGGATATAATCCATCTGGAGGACTTCAAAAGCATGATCGGGAGTTTGGAATCCACCCTGTTCTACGGGGATGCTTTTACCTGGATTAAACTGACAACATATCATACAGGTACGAACTTTTTGTTTAGCTGCGGCTCGTAAATGTTTGTTGAACCAAATGTGTTGAATGCTGTCTAGCATAGCTTTTTCTCCTAGGTGCGCTGGACTATGTATAGTGTTAATGATGACTTGGACCATTGAGTCGGGAAGAAACCATATAGATTTTTCCTTCGTCATCCATCCCTGATCTGTTTGGATCCCTCCTAATTCAGTCCATTTCTTTATTTCTTCTGGTGTAGCGTGTGTCTGTATATCAATTACATCAAGGGCGGGATCCTTAACTGTCATGCAATGTGTTGGTGTCGGAACTATTGTCTTTGTCATGTCAGTTGTGTGAATCTGATTCTGAGCAGTCTGTTTAGCTGTTCTGTCAGCTAGGTCATTACCCTGAGAAATGATATCGGTAACTTTTGTGTGGGCTTTGCATTTCATAATCGATATTGCAGTAGGTAGATGAATCGCGTCTAACAGGGCTTGAATGAGGGGTCCGTGTTGGATGTGGGCACCGTGAGAAGTTAAATAACCTCTCTCTCGCCACAGTACGCCGAAGTCATGGACGACTCCGAATGCATAACGTGAATCTGTGTATATGTTGACTTTTTTATTTGTGGCTTGAATACAGGCTTGTGTCAGAGCGGTGAGCTCTGCTGCTTGAGCTGACAAAGTGTTAATACAATTTGTTTCAATGACTTCAGTGTCTGTTGTGACTGCGTAAGCGGCCACTAACTCTCCTGTACTTGTTCTCATACATGACCCATCTACATATAATGTCAAGTCTGGATCTGACAAAGGGATAGCTGTCAAGTCTTGTCTAGGTTTCGTCGTGATAGTAATGACACAATCATGTGCCAATGGATCTGTTCCGCTCACTGGTAACAGTGTGGCAGGATTTAACGTATTGCAACGTCTGATTTCTATGTGTGGCTGAAATAATGTCAGTTCGTAACCGGTGAGTCTCGCTATAGTCAAGTGTTGTGTTTGTGTGCGGTTCAAGAGAACCTCTACTGCGTGTGGTACTTGTACTGTCAATTGATGTCCTAACACTATGGCATCGCTTTGTCTGATTGCTAAAGCTATTGCTGCCACTGATTTCAGGCACGCTGGAAGTGCCTGAGCTACTGGATCTAATGTACTAGAGAAATAAGCACACGGTTTGTGTGATCCTGCTTGTTCCTGAGTGAGTACCGACAAAGCAGTACCTTTGCGTTCTGTAACAAAGAGTGTAAACTGTTTACTGTAACATGGTGTTGCTAGAACCGGTGCTTGGCATAAAGCTTTCTTTAAGCTTTCAAAGGCATGTGTATGTTCTGGAGTCCAAGGGAGGACAGTCGATGTGGTTGCCTCCTGTGTTGTCAACTGGATGAGTGGTTTTGCTAGAAATGCATATTGAGGGATCCACTGCCTACAGTATGAAGTGAGGCCTATAAAAGCCCGTACCTCCTTTTGTGTCTTGGGTGCTGGCATGTTAGCAATTAACTGGATGCGGTCGGATGTAAGCTGCCTTCCCTCCTTGGACAGCGAGTGCCCAAGGTAAACAACTCGCTGGACACAGAATTGCAGCTTAGAAGGGGACACCTTGTGCCCCTTGTCGGCCAGAAATTTCAGAACCGTCAGTGACGCTTTTTCACATTCAGGTTCGCTTCGAGCGGTGATCAGCAGATCATCGACATATTGAAGCAAGGCAGTGTTAACTGGCATGTGGATACTGTCAAGTTCTCGTTTCAGTGCTTAGCTATAGATGCTGGGGCTTTCTGTAAATCCTTGAGGTGCGCGTGTGAATTCAAAACTTCGTCCATTTAAACTGAAACCGAATAAATATTGACTTTCCGGATCGATTGGGACACTAAAGAAAGCATTCTTGAGATCAATTACAGTGAAAAACGTTGCTTCTGAGTCAATAGCTGTGAGTAATGAAGAGATATCTGGGACCACAGGGTATTGTGGTACAATGCATTTATTTAATTCGCGCAGATCAATAACTAATCGATATACTGGTGGAGCTTTTGGATCCGTTCTTTTAAGAATCGGAATTATCGGACAATTACATACATTGGAGTCGGTTTCGACAACCACTCCTTGTGCAATGAGCTCGTCAATGATTTGCAGTAAAGCCACTACAGCATCTGGTGGTAACTTGTATTGTCGCATTCGTGGTAGTACTATTCCTGATTTCAGTGTAACTCGATATGGTGTAATGTTCATGCAACCAACATCAGTGGGGCCTTGTGCCCATAAATGTGTAGGTAACTTCTGCAGTCGGTGATCCATGTCTCTGGATACGTAGTGACCTTTAAAGTCACGTAAAAATAGTCGTACTCCTTCCGGAGAACAACATATTATGGCTCCTAGAGCTTTCAATGTTTTTATACCTAACAAGTTTTCCGGACATGATTTAGTAAGCAACAAATCTGTTGTACGTGTTAATGGACCTACTGTGAGTGCAAGAGGTTGTGTTACGTCATTAATTATAGGTTTTCCTGAGAATCCAAGGGAAATATTCTGTGAGCCTGAGAGGGGTGCCCCTGGAACTTCACTGCGTCTTATAGTTGTTCTGCTTGCCCCTGTATCAAGTAAAAACTTTCTGTCTTCCCCTAATAGTTCACTATGTACATAAGGTCCCTCTTGGTCTACAGGAACCTCAATAAGGGGTAAGCCAACTTCCCTCTCTAGGCTATCTCATGAGTATCGCTGATAATCGGGATAATCTGTTTGTGCATACTGATACATCTGTTGTGTTGTCGCTTGTGTTGCAGCAATAGGCTGCGTTTGTGGTGGTGCTACGATCTGTTGTGGAGCTGCCTGTTGCGGAGCTAATTGTTGCGGAGCTAACCTAGGTTGTGCCTGCTGAGGCGTTTGTTGTTGATTCTGATCCTGTCTGGGTGGACGTGGTCTCTCATGTGTTCTACCTGTGGCTATATTATGTTTCAGGACTGGACAATCGTGTATATAATGACCTGGTTGTTTACAATAGTTGCATGTCCCTTTTGCAGGACCTGTGGAATCACCCTTTTGATGACTATCAGCTGGAACTGACTGTGCAACAAGCATTTTCATTTTCGTATCTTTCATACGTCTTTGTTCGTGTTCTTGTTCTTCTCGAATTCTATTGTGATGATATTGTAACATCTGTAGCATCTGTGATGGGGTATTACCTTGCCAGGTACTTTCGAATTTCAATACTCTATTCTTGACTTGTAGCAGAGAATTTTCAACTAATTTTGTCACAAACAGATGTGGATATGACTCACTACTGGCTTTTATGCCACTATTTATACTAAAACATTTTTCAAATCGGGAATAGAAATCACTAGTGTCTTCATCTGGTTTTTGTTTACAGGCTGAGATTGCACCCCAGTCTTCCTTTTTCGTAGTTAATAAACGTGGCAGTACCTGTATTAATAATCCTGCTAATGCTGTAGTCTTTTCCCCAAGCCCTGCTCCTGCAGCTCGGGCCTTCTCTTCGTTTTCTAATGCTGTCCAATCTATCTTTTGGTCTCCTACCTCCCATTCTTTTTCTTTGAGTTTTTCATAAACACCTGCGGGTAACAGGACTTTTAATATTTTCATAATATCGGGGTAGGTATACTCTCCCATGAGTAACATGTCCTTTATCTCACGGTGGAAACCTGCTGGATCTTTGTCATGACTGGGTACTACTTTCTTCATTTCTAATAATTCCAGTTTAGTTATAGGCGTGTACACAAACACGCGTGTGAAATTATCGCCGGCACCTCTGATCGGGTGCACTTCGCGTAACGGGTTCTGTCTATCTATGTGATACATTTTTCTTCCCATTATGGGAACTGGAACGTGTTCTGTGCATACGAAATTTAAATATTGATTTCGGGATTCTAGTATTTCCTTAATCAAATCAGTACCTGACCCTCTCCATATGTTGGTGAGTAGTTCTGTCAATATGTCAGGTAAGGGTCCTGGATCAGAGTGTTGGTTTTTATATAATATAAGGAGGTGTTGAATCATGTATATACTAGCTAAACGCTGTTCATATGGGTCTAGATTCAGAAACGTGTGTGCAAGTACATCATCATTGTATTCGCCGGGACTGTCAGCCCATTGTACTGCTGACCTGACTAATTCTTGTTCGTCCATGGAATCGAGCACGTGGTACCCCCTTCGATCTCGGAGTAATTTATCAGCGGCTTGGAATAGGTGTTCAGGGGATTTTGTATTTAGCATAGGGTTTGGAAAATGTCTATTATATTCTGGACGTATTGGACGTATTGGGTCGTTAAAACCTCTGGTATTATTATGGGGTCTTCCTTTACTTACATAAGCTATCGTGTCTACTTGCTCTGATTCTTGCTCCTCCTCCTCTCTGTTTAGATCAGCTGCGTCTACCTCTAATCTTTCTTCGTGTATTCGTTCTACCTCTTTGCGGATCTTTCGGTACATAGCTACTATACATAACTGTTTATCATGTCTTCCTTCTGATATATTCCGGCCCCAAGTGACAAGTGTTTGCATTTCTTCCGGATTTACCCCAGGCCGGTCTTGATTTCTAATTACACAGTTTATGAGGAAACGTAACAGTTGTCCCTGTACCTCCGCTTTCTGGTACTCCATGGCTCTGCTAATACTTTCAGGACCTCGCCCTGACTGGACAAAGT
This sequence comes from Triturus cristatus, assembly GCF_964204655.1. NCBI lineage: Eukaryota > Metazoa > Chordata > Amphibia > Caudata > Salamandridae > Triturus > Triturus cristatus. The sequence continues at coordinate 50,204,042 of NC_140589.1, forward strand.
GATATATATTTTCTAAATGTGTATTCATTCCTGGTAACTTCGTTAAATATATTGCAGCTCGTCTAATACGTAATGATGACAGCAGCATTTCGTCCCGTTTACCGGGCACAGGATCATATCTACAATCTACTAGAAGTTCCTTAAGCATGGGTGGCGTAAAAAAAATGTCTGTCGTACCTCCTGTAGCACCGTCTGGGGTGCTGGACGTGAAAGGATTTGTTGAGGGTGAGACAGCAACCGTCGTTGCGGGAAAAGCTGTAGAAACAGATGTGCTTGTCGGAATGTGTGTCGAAGCGTGTTGTTGCGGAGGTACAGACGAATGCTCTTGGCGATGAGCATCATCGGCAAGCGGTCTATGTGGTGCGGTATTAGCATATTCGGGAGCTGCGTCATCTAAATAGCGGGAAAGGAAAACATCTTCTGCGGTTCTGGGATGCCCCTTGGGATGTGCTTTTATCGGAAACAATGGGGTTGGCAAGTCTTTTGGTATTTCCGGAGTAGCCTTAGGTAACCCTTCGGTCAGAAGTGGATACATACCATTCATAAGGGCGTTTCTTTGTCTATCTACTTGTTCTGATTTTACTCGGGTACCTTCCTCAAGTAATAGATTTTCTCGGACTTTATTTGAATTCTCCTTACTCTTATCTTCCTGTCTAAGTGCTTTTTCTGTACGTCTATATGATTCTTTACGCCATAATTCAATGGCATCTTTCTGTGACTGTCTGGCTTTCTTTTTCCATAATTCTTCTTCTACTCGCATGATGCAATCTGCATCCCAGGTCCCCGCTGCGGGCCATCTCTGACTCTCTGGTAATTGTTTGGTGTAGTCCACCCATAAATCAAGAAATAATACGGCATCTAGGCCATGCTTATGATACATAAAGTACCCTGGAGTGTCCCTCGGTGGGATGGGAACAGCTTCTTCGAGTACCCCTTTTCTAGTTTTGATCTGTCTTAGTTTCGAAAAGAGCGGCATTTTTAGACCTTATTACTAGAACACACTTTGTACAAAAAACACAATAATGAACAGTCATTCACACCACAGTATATAGAACGTATTTAAAACATTTAACGCTTAACAGTTTACGAACAATGATAACTAATAGGAAACTGGTTACTGACATTATACTGACACTAGATAATACTTATTTATATGCACAACATACTATATATACTGCTAAACAGTACAGATACACTGCTAAAACAGTGCAGACCGGATTTGTGTACCCAAACCCGTCTTGACCGGCACAGACTATGTGCACGTAAAATGCCTCCCCGGTAATGGTACTCACCGGGTAGCTCGGAACGGAAGGCCTCGGAACGGAACTTGAAACTGGACCGGACTGGATTCGACTCGACTGGACTCGGAACTTCGGAACCTGGCGGGTCTCTGTATACCTCGGATCTTGCTCTCTCAGCTAGGCTCTGGTCGGGATACTTCGCACTTCTCACCGCCTCGTCTGGGTGTTGATCGCAGCCTCAGTCGTCCCCGCTTGGCCGGAAGGAGACACAGGAAATCCTGTAGATACGCGTTTTTGTTGTCCGTTCAGCTGTGGCAGGAGACCGGGCCTGCAACGCACCGCCGGCGCGTGAGATGAGAAAGTGTCCCTGTTCGGGCGCCAATTTATGTGGTAAATATTTCGTTACCGGTACTATTTTTTATGCGGTAAAGTCTATCAAGAATAACTCAGTAAATATAAGAGGCAGAATCCGTGGTATTAGAGGTTTTAAAATGCTTTATTCCTATACAAAGGAAGACAATTCGAATTGTGGGCCTTCTATTCCATCACCACGAAAGTTCAGGAAGGAAGGAACATATATTATTGACAGATAAGCAGTTTTATAGAAAATACATTAAATGAAACAGATGCAAGAGGCGTAACAGCTGATAAAAGGTGCATACGTAGCTAATAGAGGGCGTAATTTAATAAACGTCATCATACATGATGTCATAAGTGGGTGGATCCATAAGAGAATCCTGCAATGTCAGCAGAAATAGTTGGCAGAGATGCGCGTGCAGCCGCATGACGTGTGATTGACGTGCAACTAGAGGGTGAAGGGGACTTGACATTTAGCTCTACATGTGGAGACAGAAGTCTGGGGTTATGTCAACCTAATCCCAAATCATATCTAATATCCTATGTTTAAAGAACTGTGTTATCCAAAAAGAGAGGTCTCTTAGGATAGAATCTTATTCTATACTGACTATACTGACTGTTAGTGCGTGTACAAGCGTCTGAGTGTCTACACTAGATGCGAGGGGGTAGGAATATTCCATGGTAACGGGGCTATGAATTATTGGCATGAGGGCAGCGAGGCCTGGCCCTTTGCACGGGAGCTGGAAGAATGTTTACCTAAACTACTAGACAGGAATGCATCGGATGAGGAGCGAAGGAGATAATCTCGAAGGTGAAATACAGTTTTTGGCAGGCGACAGGCTGGATCAGGCACCGTTAGCCGCGCAGGGAGTAAGACAAAGTTCATGGTCACAGATGCGGGCTCAGACTGGAGCTTTCAGAGGCAGAAGGCAGGAAAAGGCTTGATGACAGAATTCTGGCCTACTCGCCTGAATCTGTAAAATGTGGAAAGTGAACCACATAAAGTCGGTGGCCTTTCATACTTAGGAATGGAATATCTGACCCATTCATGGCGGATCTGAAAGAGGACATGTTGACGGTGGACAGACATATATTTGCGTCTTCAAAACTGGAGCAGGAGGGAACATACATGTACTTATAGCATGCACATGGAGCCGTTGGGGTCTACGATAGGGGACATAACTGATCACAAAATTCATATTTCCTCATTTTTTAGGGTTGTTTGTCTTTGTATCGCTCACTGAGTTACCCTCCCACTATGCACCCACCCTAAACCCCTTCCTCTCTTTTGTCTCCCTGAGCACCCCCACTGGAGTGTTGATGTGCTATTATAATGCTTTCAGAGCGAAGACAGTGAAACTGGCAAGGTGCTGGGTAGGAGCTAAGTGTGAAGAAAAAGCAGCGAAAGTGATGCAGGCAGCGCTAAAATTGCACACATAAGCGGAAAGCGTACTCTGTGAAGGCAGTAAAACATATACAGGCCCACACAGACACTAGCGCACACACACACGGGCTACGGGGATCACTTTACCTGATCTCAGTGCAACCCTGGTGATCTCTCTCAGCCTGTGACCTTGCGTCACAGAACGGCCCTAAGACCAGGCGCCATCAGTGTGCAGGAGGTAATCACCAGATTTGCTCCGTGGGTTCGTGTCCCTGTTGCAGAGATCTGCGTGTAATTTTAAGGTCAGAGGTTTGACTCTCTCAGCAGGGTCATCGTAGACTTTCATCCTTCCAAAGTCGACTCCAATGAGTACTGTTGAATCAGGTCTTTTGTAGCAACCGCTATCAGAGAGAGGTGCTTATGGAGCAATTGAGATGTGAACCTCAAATTTCTATTGATAAGAAAAACCCGAATTAGTGCACGTATGTTAAGTGCGTTTTCATAGCAGAATTTTGCCATTTGTAGGGCTCATGGCATTTTACTCTGTAGCAAGTGAAGTATGGACTAATTTATTTGGCAATGATGGTTTAAGTGCAGGGCCACAGGAATTATGCTGCTCTGTAGCTGCGGTCTTTTCTGTGTCATTATCGAGTTTCCGCAAGTGCCACATAATCTATCATCTTCCTCGTAATTTGCAAATTTAAACAAAAAAATGGTTCACACTCAAACAGATCTAAAGTCACTAAAACACTGCCACCAGAGTTGTCTATGTTGCATGATTCCAGGGAAATATGGGGGAATATTATCAAGCACAGCGTTAAAATTATCGCCGCTTTAGCGGCAGAAAACTGCCGCTAAAGCTGCGATAATGGGCTTGATAATATGCCGCAGAGAATGCCAATAGAAGCCCATGTTGACACCAGAATATGGGCTTCTATGGGAATTCTCTGGATATTATCAAGCCCATTAACGCCGTTTCTTGATAATATGCCCCTAAGTGATTTGCCCAGACTCACAAGATATTGAGGCGATGCCGAGACTCAGTCTGGTTCCCCAGTTCCCATGTCGACCGATCTGGCCATTATGCAACATTTTCTCACCAAAGCGGCAGTCGTGTAAGCAGGACTAGCCTCTGGCCCTTTCGTTTATTATGGGAAAAATGCATGCGTCTTTATTTAGGGCAAGCAAACAGTTTTTGAGCCAGTACCTTCCTGTAGGACGACTAAAGCACCACAGCCGCAGTTTGTTGCTTTCGGTTTTGCTACGGACAACCTAGCCACGGTAAGCTGCTTGTAGGCAAACTGTAGCCTTCCTCACCTTTAAGAAAGGTAGGCCCTAGCTAACCCCTGAATTGTAAGGCATGTTGCAGTGCAATAGGTCTCGCATTTGCGAGTGTTTGAGCTATTGGCATTGTAAATGACAATGTCTTTTCTTTATTTGTTTTGAAAACCTGCAAGCAGTGCGTAAATACACACTTTTTTCTTATAGTAGTTGCACTTGAAGCAAGGCTGGCAGTAACTGCGCCTCTTTTACTGTCAGCCTTGATTTTCGTAAGCAAGGACTATAAGTACAAAGTGCATGTTCACACACCGCTTGCAGGTTTTCAAAACACATAACTAAAATGCATTGTCATTTACAATGCCAATAGCTCAAACTCTCGCAAATGCGAGACCTATTGCATTGCAAATGCTTGTTTCCTCTTTCTATGTGTGCTGCATTTTGCCTGACTGCATTTGTGCCAAGTTACCAGAGGGATGAGTACAGGTTAATCATTTGGGGTTAGCTTGTTTCACCCCAACAAGAATTGTGGTTGCTTCTTTAGTGGGGTTTTACCCCACCACAAGCACCCCCGCCAACCACAACCACCCCCGCCAGCCAGTATGGAATCCAGTTTCCTAACTGTTTAATATGTGGTCTGTTACTTTGGTTGATCAGTTATGAGCTTATGTGCTTTGTGAACTGGAAATAATGCACTGGCAGTCATTTAGAAATTGGACACTTCCAAAAATCAGGATATGAGGCCCTCACGTTATGGTGGAAATATTGATTTTACAGAAAAGCCATTTTCCCAAATGTCCCATCTGTGAGGAATAGGATGGCAAATCTAAGATAAAGTTGACTTCATGGAACACATGCATGGCTTTGCGAGGTGAGTAACAACTAAAGCAATTTCAGTTTTGTAAAACAATGTAAATCTATTTGCAGTTTGGCAGCATTTATGCGCCATCCATTAATTGACTGAATTCTGATTATTATTAATACATTTCTGTAGAAATCAATTGACATCTGGAAAGAGCAAGAAAACATATACTTCAGCTGCCGTAATTAAGACTATATGCCTGGAGTTGGGCTACATACTCTTCTGGTATCGGAGTCATTCTAAATATATTGGGGCAGATTTACAAGCCCCCTGCGCCACCAGTGCGTCACTTTTTGTGTCGTACCGGTGGGGCATTTAACTGCTCCACATTTCCAAGGACAGGAAAATCCACCCTGCGTGACTTTTCCTGTCCTTGTAAATAAGGCCCCTTTGCACGATACACTTTGCGTCAAAGGGGTGTTCCATGGGTATGGCTGTGGGTGTTCCCAGGCATCACCCATGGAACCAGACACATTTCCAGATTTACGAGGAATCGTAAATCTGGAGATGCGTGTGAATGCTACACCTCTCCAGGGGAGGCGTAGGGAGGCGCATCAAGGAGAAATGTATTCATTTCTCCTCGTTTTCTTTTCCTCTTTCAATGCGTGCTGCATTCTGCAGCACACATAGAAAGAGGAAATCACCTCTAATGATTGTTTATGTGCAGGAAGGGTTCCCTTCCTGCACATGAACAATCATTGAAACAATGACGTTTTTCAACTTCTATGGGTGCTAATGCAGCACACGTAGAAGTTGAAAAACAGCATTTTCCAGATTGTTTTTGTGCAGTAAGGGAACCCTTCCTGAACAAAAACAATCTCCCCATGACGTAGGCATCCTTGCACCATGGTGCAAGGGCGACTGCGATGGCGCATGGCAGCAGTTTGTGTGCCAGCGCAGGGGGAAGCACAGAGATGCGACATATTGTTGTAAATATGTGCTTTGACAGTGACTCAGTGTGGCACAGCCAAATGGCTTGCGGAATGCACTGAGTAACTTTCTTCTTAATCTGCCCCATTATTTTTAATCCACGTCCTTAATTTTAGTGGCTTCATCAGACTCAACATCACATGACTTCACTTCCAGTGGTGTCACCAGGGTTAAAGGTCAGGTAATGTGACTTCCTGTGGTGTGCTGCAGGGGTCATATGGCCTGTAATGTCACTTCCACTACCCCAAGCATTATGTGAATTGGTGTCAATGGCTGCAACATTTATTATGAAAGAGTGAGGGGCAGATTTACAAAAAAGTGACGCATCTACATAGATGCGTCACTTTCCCTACGCCACCCTGAGAAACCCTTGCACCACCATGGATGCACTGTATTTACAATATGGCGCACCATGGCGCAACGATTGCCAGATGTGTCAGAAATTCGGACGCATCTGTTGGTGCAAACGTCACGCACTGCTGGAGTCGTGTCGCAAGCACGACGCAATTCCAGCAATGCATGTTGAGGCCTAGCCTCATTGTGCTGTGTTACTCCCTATGCCTGCTTCAAGCAGGTGTAAGATTTTGACGCACTGGCGTCGTAGAAGTGTTGCAGTGAAATCTTGCAGATTTCACTGTGTCACTTTTACGAGGCTTTCCTGGTTGGGAACGCCCATCCTGCATACATTATACCTGACGCAGGTGTAATGTGATGTAGGGCTTTACAACGTGACACATCTCCCTAGATGCACCACGTTGTAAATGGTCCGCATTTTTATGCCGCCGCTGCATCGCAAAAAGTGTCGCCAGGGGCTTGTAAATCTGCCCCTGGTTACTTTGATGGTACTGAAAATGGATTTTAATCAAATAGACTCTCATGAAAAGACTTTACAGCGAAAATACCTTTCAATCACCAGTATAGAATGAGGAGGTCTCAAGAAAAAACCTATCATATATTTTTTCGTTGAAGTGTCAACTATTAGAATCTGAATTAAATAAACATACAATGAATATAATGATACCCTGCCTTTGTGACTGATAAATATACACACGGAGAAAACGTATTACGGGTTTGTAACAGGTACACACTGTGCGCACATATGATAACTCCAGCTTTATCTGTTGGGTACCAGTTGATTGCCCTGTGTAGGGCATCACTGCTGTCGATATTTCTATATTTAAACCTCTTGACATGTAAGAGGCCCAAGTACATCAAATAAACACAATCTGCCGTCTTTTCACGGTTAGAATCTTAAACAGCCTCTTCTACGGGCGTGTGACCATAGTGCCAATATCAGCAACACTCCCCATCCCACATACAGCAATATTATTAGGAAATAAACCACACGACACCTTGCTTGTGGAGAAAATTGCTGCAGGTATATTTGCATACCAAATATGCCAACATGGTGGGTTATCTTACAGACGATCCAAGGGCTGGCAGCCCCTCCGCCACCTGCCCTGACTATTTGTATTATGCCCACAATTGCAGCCCTGCACCCTTTTTGGAGTGACAATTTACACCGCCCGCCAGGCTTATTTACTGTAATCGGATCCCAGGTATGCCCTACCTGCTGACCAACTGTGCCCCTTGGTGCTTAAACCAGCAATTTGAAAATTTGAAAATTGGAACGATACTATGAATCTCTCAGCTCTGTGACCCAAACCGCGTGGTATCAATGTCCGCGGTACAGGCAAAGGCAAAGATGTACTTTTCGAGGAAAATGCAACTAAAATAAATTAATGTCCCATCTCTGTGAACCAAACCGCTTAAGTATCACTGTCGATGAGCAGTGGAAACGCACAAGGCCTCCCCGAGGGACAAAGCACGCATCCACTCATTCCCGAAACCCTGTGGACATCCCGGGTTGTCGGGCTGGGGCATATCTCACCCTTTCCCTAATCCCTACGCTCACCTCCTAATACGCGTTTCACCCGACCCGAGGCGCGGCTTCTTCACTCCCGATGTCCACCGGGCAATGCGCGAAGTCTCCTACAACGCCGATAGCAACCAAACGGCATCAAGGGCAGCGACAAAGAGGAAGCCAGGTGGGCAGGGAGAGGCACTTATACCTCATCCCCCGCACACCCCCTACCCGAAGTGATGCTCCGCGCGGACCCCTAGGGGGGTCCCACAATGCTGGACTGTTTTATGTGCCCTCATGTGGCACTAAGGTGGCCGCCCTCTTATGAGGGTCCCCTTCGTGGACCACGGGCAGCCAACATTTCATGCAGCCGGGCCACAACAGTGTTTACTGTGCACAGCATGACGTGCCAGCCCGACAGTCCTGTCCCTGGACCCTGGCCTGTGCCGAGGAATGCAGAGCTCCTTCAATGTGAAGATCCTGTCTTAATCCCACCTCATTGCTCTGCCTTCCACCCCCTGCACTTCCTGTCTTAATCCCACCTCATTGCTCTTCCTTCCACCCCCTGCACTTCCAGTCTTAATCCCACCTCATTGCTCTTCCTTCCACCCCCTGCACTTCCTGTCTTAATCCCACCTCATTGCTCTTCCTTCCACCCCCTGCACTTCCAGTCTTAATCCCACCTCATTGCTCTTCCTTCCACCCCCTGCACTTCCTGTCTTAATCCCACCTCATTGCTCTTCCTTCCACCCCCTGCACTTCCAGTCTTAATCCCACCTCATTGCTCTTCCTTCCACCCCCTGCACTTCCTGTCTTAATCCCACCTCATTGCTCTTCCTTCCACCCCCTGCACTTCCTGTCTTAATCCCACCTCATTGCTTTTCCTTCCACCCCCTGCACTTCCTGTCTTAATCCCACCTCATTGCTCTTCCTTCCACCCCCTGCACTTCCAGTCTTAATCCCACCTCATTGCTCTTCCTTCCACCCCCTGCACTTCCTGTCTTAATCCCACCTCATTGCTCTTCCTTCCACCCCCTGCACTTCCAGTCTTAATCCCACCTCATTGCTCTTCCTTCCACCCCCTGCACTTCCTGTCTTAATCCCACCTCATTGCTCTTTCTTCAGCCACCCTTCTCTTCCTGTCTGTTTTTCTTAATCTTGCATGTTGTTTTCATCCCTCCTTCTCCCTTTATCCTATCTTTATATTCCTCCTTCCTTTCTCCTCCCCTGTGCTCATCTTCATTGCTCTGGGCCAAAGTCTGATGATGAAAAGTAGCTATCGGTCACCAGACACCAGTGCCGGTCCCCACCACCTGCAACCACCCGCACAAATTAAACACTGGGCCTCACACATGTAGTAACAAAACTATGCCCAGTTCTCCAACGATGTAGGCTTCATTTCCTGTATATGTAAAAAAAAAAATTAAAAAATTAGATCGTTGCAGTTTATATAGCCAATCAATGGACGACATTTTGATGCCCACAACATAATCTGATTAGTTATGAGTACTGCTCTTAAAAAATAGAACAAATTCTTTACGCAGGTGTGGTCTTGGGGTACTGACTCTTTATACCCAAAGCACAAAATAATGGTGAAATATACACTATCTAAACTACTCTGGGGAAGTTATTCATGGCCTAGTTTTAAAACAGTACTCCTGTACCCCTATACTTTACTAATTAATTGTCCACAGCACTGACAACTGCATTGGTAAGTACTGAGGAAATGGCCATTTACCTATGTAAGATTGTGTTTTCTTTTTTTTCTTCAAACAGAAATCGCGTTTTTATGTGAAGCAGTCTCTTCCCATTAGACTCACTGAAACTACCAATATGACCTTGGACTTGTCAATTACATTTGGGCATTTTGGAGGCACATTTAGAGTCTGGGGGTATGAGTATCCCCAAAAAGTGGCAGATGCCTGTCTGACATTTAGGAGTGAGCGAACTGCCAGGATATTGCCAGAAGAACCCCAGCTGGCTCAGCTGTCAGAACCCCTCACTGATGGCTGGTCCCCCTGTGACTGCTGGTCACTGTGCATCTGAAGGGCAGTCATTTTTGGAGCAGTCCTTCTGAGGTACATTGTTCCTGTTGGGCACCAGCAGGGAATGGCTGGCAGTCATTATTGGAGCAGTCCTTCTGAGGTACAGTGTTCCTGTTGGGCACCAGCAGGGAATGGCTGGCAGTCATTATTGGAGCAGTCCTTCTGAGGTACAGTGTTCCTGTTGGGCACCAGCAGGGAATGGCTGGCAGTCATTATTGGAGCAGTCCTTCTGAGGTACAGTGTTCCTGTTGGGAACCAGCAGGGAATGGCTGGCAGTCATTATTGGAGCAGTCCTTCTGAGGTACAGTGCTCCTGTTGGGCACCAGCAGGGAATGGCTGGCAGTCATTATTGGAGCAGTCCTTCTGAGGTACAGTGTTCCTGTTGGGCACCAGCAGGGAATGGCTGGCAGTCATTTTTGGAGCAGTCCTTCTGAGGTACAGCGTTCCCGGTGGGCACCAGCAGGGAATGGCTGGCAGTCATGAACAGGATACAATAGGAATGATACCCATGTGTTGGCAGAAAACGCCCAGTACATCAGGTTCCAGTAACCGACCGGCGGGGGGAAGGAGCGCAATAACATAATTTGTGGTCCTGACTTCCTGGCGACAGAATGCCATAACTACTGGCTGTCAGCCAAGAAACCCACATCACCATTCTAAACACAGGTTTAATAATACACACAAATACACTGATGAGAAGGAAGTAAACACTACATCTTCTCCCACCTTTGGAAAGAAATCAGCCCAAAAAATAGTCCTTGAATCTGAGGGTCAAACCAACAGTACGTGAAGGCAATATCCATTCATTTACGCGTGTTATCAGCATCATTGGAACAGTTATAAGTCACAGTGGGTCAAATGTACAAGGGAGTGGCAGAGTGTGTCGTTAGCCTTACTCACTCCGCACCTTCAGAAACACAGGGCTGCACCATATTTACGAGACTATGGCGCAGCCTCGCGTTCCCCCTACGCCGGCGCTACACTTAGCAGCCTAGCACCAACGCAGGCACCCTTGCACCATAGTGCAAGGGTGCCTGCGTGCAAGGTACGATTGTTTATGTGCAGGAATGTGTCCCTTCCTGTACATAAACAATCTTTAAATGCCATTTTGTCACTTCTATGTGTGCTGCTTCTTGCAGCACACATGAAAGTTACAAAATTGTATTTTTGTTTTAGATTATTTATGTACAGGAAGGGGACCTTCCTGTACATCAACTATCCATGGCAGTTTGCTTTTTCCATCTGTGCTGCACAAGGCAGCACACATGGGAAAAGCAAAAACAAGCATTTACAATGCAATGGTCTCGGCAATATTATAGGTAGAGCTATTGGTATTGCTCATTATTTTTTTATCATTATTGTATGACACAATGGGTTGCTGGGAAACAAGCTTCCCAGGCGAACAGCATTCGAGAAGAATACAGAACCACACACAAGAAACCTGCAAGGAAAATATACAAGACTCACTCCACATTACTAGCACCCCAACGACAGAGAATCCATCTCCGACCTGCATATTAGTTTACAGATAATCTAGACCTCTAGGCTCAATCTCACCCAGTAGTATACAATGGTAATAGGAGATGATCCCCTCTATCAACAAAACAATGAACATATATACTACTTCTGACAGCACCCTCCTTGATGGCGATAGGGGCTTGTAAAAATGCCCCAGTGTTGGTCATGGTGATGGACTGGTAACTTTAGAGTAAGATCATAGTGAAACCTTCCTGGAATCATCCCTAGTGGGCACCCAAACTGAGGTGCCAGAAGGCTTTGGGGAAGATTTGTAATTATGTGAAACCTTAGTAGCCTCACTCAGTCACCCAACTCCCATTGCTGAGCAATGTATCCGAACCTGAAGCTCTGACAACTCTCATTGGTTCAGCAAATGTATACCCACAGAACTTGCTCTAAGGATGTTTGATCCTTGCTAAATCTCCCAGAGATACCTTACTGGGACTGACAGACTTCCTGTAGTCGTAGTAGCTCTTCATCTTACTTTGGCATTTTTCAACTCTATCCTTTAAATCGTCAGAACAGGCCAGGAGGGGTCCCTCAATCGGTGAATCTGCTCACCACCAACTAGATGCTTGTGTGTGTCAGGGTACCCGCAGTACAGGAACCATGTGCCGTAGGTGCGGGAAAGATTTCTAGGGGTTCCGCACTAAGCAATCTAGTCTCCAGACATAAGTCTTAATTCCATGCTCACACCACTTACCAGTTGGGATTCAGTAGCCGAGGTGGGCACTTGAGAGGGCACTGCTCTCACATGTCACAGATAGATGCTGTAGTCCCTGGTGGGAAATCTTTGATGTCCCTGAGATCTCCAGGAGAACAAAAGGCCCGAGGTTGGGCCCTTGGAGAGCACACTTCATGGCATCAACTTTCAGAAGGTCCTCGGCCCGGGCCAGCCACTATTCGGAAAGTTATCCTCCATGTGCACAACAGAGTCCTCAGAGTCCTCTGGCAACTTGCACCACGCAGTCAGGGTTCTCCAGTCCCACATCCCTGCATGCATATTCCCCCCTTTGCTGGAGGGTGATATCAGTAGTTATATTGTCGAGTGTCTTTGAAGTTTGGGGTGGTTTAGGGGGTTTCCCTTTGAACTACAGATGTCACCCCTAAATTGTAGGCCTGTCTGCCATGGAGCTGTGGAATACAGATCTTAATCTTTAGTGGGGTCATGATCTGGCGCCTAAAGGCTAAGTTTATCTTCAATCTTTCCCATTCGGCCCTCAAATGGCAGAGGTCTGCCGTTTCTGTGGGATGCTCATGGCTTATGGCTGTCACTTGGGGAATGCAAAGATGTGCTCCCCGACCCCAGGCGTCCACTGGAGCCAGGCACCATGGTCCCTAAGAATCTTGGAACATTGAAATGTCCATATTCTAAAAAGGGCATTTTTAAGTGAGTTATGCCAAATCCCCTTTACCAATGGAAACGGTTTGGCACTGCAAATCCATGGATATGAAGCATCATGAGGCTGCTCAACGGTAATCGGCTATTGCAGTCTGAAGCAATGCCAACAACTTCCCCATGTCAACCTATGGGAAGAGCAGGCCTCATATGTAGTGAAAACACACATAGGTAGTTCTCACTACTTGGGCTCATGTGTGTTAGGGCGCACACCGACCTGCAATGGCAGGTGGGACACATAGTTCCAAGCACCAGGGGTGCAAGTGCACCCTCCCAAGTCTACATAGCAGATTAGATCTGGGTTTAGCTAATACGTCTATCGGTGCGCACACATAAGCCTATTTTGGCAGGCAGCACATGCATTCATGGGCACCACAGGTGCTGGTGCACACTTACAGTGGCCTTCAATAGCAAGCTGCTCATCAGTTTCCTCAGGAAAGTTTCCAGTGTGCACCCACCAGTCTGCAATGACAGATCGGGCCATGTTTCAGAACATTGAATCAGCACCACGTCTTTACAGTAGGAAAGTGCCCAGTGGCTGAAGGCCACATAAGAGAATCAGCAAAATCCAGGCAGAAAAAGCAAAAAACTTAAGGGAATTGTTTTAGAATCTTGTTGAATCTTTCCACAAGCCTGTTAGTTTGGAGGTGGTGCGGGGTGGAGAACTTATATGTCATTACACACTCCCTCTACATAGGCTACATGTACGCAGATATGTACATGCCCCTGTCAGACACCACCTCCTTGGGGTATCCCACTCGTGTAAAAATCCCCATCAGGGCCTTCGCCACCGCCAGTGTGGTGGTTGTCCTCATTAAGCCTGGGCAGTGATCTCCGCTCCTGGAGTTTTCGGCACTCCACGCTCTGCTGAGTTTTAAAAACTCAGTTCTGTGTAGCGGATGTGGAGTTTTATCCCTCACTCACGCTCCCCAACATCAAGCTGGCGGGCTCGCGCGAGGGCAATCCACCTCCTGGCGAGATTTGTGCTTGCTTGCGCTCCTCAACGTGAAGTTGGCGATCGCAAGCAAGAAAAATCCACCTCCTGGTGAGATTTCTCAACGCGGGTGGTCATATTTCTCAATGTGGGCGGTCATGAGTGGTCACGACCGCTCACAATGAGAAACATTCCGTTTGAGTTGAGAAAGCTGCAGCTCGGGTAGAAAATCTACTCGAGCTGCAGAAAAGAAGCAGCGCCCTCTTGCGCTGCACATGATGCTGTTCGCATTGATTTTCCAGCGCAGGACAATGACCTAGTGCTGAAAATCAGCATGAACAGTCAGTACCAAGCGCACTCTGCTGCTTGTCGAATTCCGCATAGCACGGCGGAGGTTTTGGTCACTTTGCGTTGTTCCACGTAGTGGAACTCCGCAAACTCCGCCCAGGCTTACTTACAAGGGTGCTAAAGGTTTTGCCAGTTCTAACAAAATTAGACCATTTTACCTTGTCTTAAGGGAAAGAGCACTGTCACTTGGGCCTGGTTAGCAGGGTTCCAATGCACAGCAGTACTTGAGTGAAAAAGTGGGGGGACCATTGCAAAAAGGATCACTTTTCTACAGCACCTCAACAGTTGTAAAGCAAAGATTGTTTGCGCCTGGCACTATACTTTGTCTGATCAATGGCAACCAAGAGCATTTCAAAACTTCAAATCCTTTGGCTCCATGGCTCTCTTGGAGTTCCTGGTACCTCCCGGAAGGTTGCAGGATTTGCTACAGTGTTCATTACTCCTACCATTGTTAAATAATTGGAGATTGTAAGTTCACTGCCGGATACTTGCAAATAATAAATGTGATCTTGAAAAGTGTAGCATCCTCTCTAGCCCAGGAGCAGGTAACAGACCACTCTGAGCTCTGGTTTGCACTTATTTATTTTCCGGCATGGAACTGTTAACTGAACACACTACTCCAACACCTTCACTAACCATACACAGTCACACCCAGCCGATTACGTAATTTGTATGAGAAGTCCGTCAAGGACCACTGGAGGCCTCCTAAATGCAAACACAATACGCAACATCTCCCTCTTTGTTAAATAAAAAGACCAAACACATATATACAAAAATACACATCATAACTCCTTGATGAGTCATTCTGGTGCTTGCACCAGACTTCCTGATTTTGCTGTACCAGGTAGAGGAGGGGTGCCTTCATCTGGCATCTCTGGAGAAGAGTAAAATGTTTGACTTGGCCGCTCAGGTGGAGTTGCCTCACTCATGAGGTCTGGAGCTGACAAACATCATGGCAGATGCTTGAAATGCAACAAGTCTCTGGTTATGGACTTTCCAGGTCATTGGGCAGTTACCGTACATCCTTTGTTTGCCACAGCTCTTAGTGGTTCAGCATCAAATGGAGCAGCAGTCTTGCATGTCTGCTTTTGCTTGACAAGAACTTGGTCTCCTTCCTTGAAGACCGTGTCTCGAGTGTCTCAGCCATTAACGGCGTAAGCCTTCACTCTGCTTTTGTGTGAGTTTTCAGTGACATGAATCTCGTCAGGGTCTATTGACCGACTGGTGGTCCATTGCGGTATCTTTGTTCCAGGAGCTCTTCTGAACATCAAGGTAGCAGGACTTTTTCTGTCATGGAATGAAGATTGGAATAGAAGGAATGGCGCAGGGTGTAAAGCTGACTTGAGGTCCATTCCTTCCAGCTCAGCACATTGAACCACCCTTTTCCTTGTACTCATGAATCGTTCAACAACACCATTTACCCGTGGCCATGAAGGAACACCCCAGGCTGCGAAAATGTCCTATAGCCTCTCAATTACTTTGTCATGTGTGGTTGATGACAAGTCTTCCACTAGAGGAAAACATGAGTACTCATCGACAACTACCATGAGATGATGTCTGTTATTGAGAGGTCCAAATTCTCTCCCAGGCCTGTTTAGGAAGATCAGTTGTTTTCAATAGGTCCTAAGTCATTTTGGAAGGCAGCCAGTTGCACAGATGACAAGCTTTCAGTTACCTTTCAACTTGTTAATCAAGGAAGGAGAACCACACTTGGGGGCCGATTCACAGAACTAACTTAAGACAAAATCCTAAACGTACTACTTTTGGTATTCACAGAAGTTAGGATTTTGTCTTAAGTTTGACTTAAGACAAACTTAAGACAGACTTAAGACAGACTTAAGACAAACTTAAGACAAACTTAAGGCAGACTTAAGACAGACTTAAGACAAACTTAAGACAAAATCCTAACTTCTGTGAATACCAAAAGTAGTACGTTTAGGATTTTGTCTTAAGTTAGTTCTGTGAATCGGGCCCTAGGTGTTTTTGTGGCCTGTGTACTGGGCTTAGTGCATGTATTTAGCAATCACATTGGTGTGGCTGCCTACACACTTGCAGTCTGTTAATCTTCCCAGATATTTTGGAGGAATGGTGAGGGGCTTCTTGTTCTCATCTCATTATACATATGTGAATGGCTGTGAGTAGCAAATGTGTGACTGCTTAGCTTTGTGGCAAAGAAGTTTGCTAAAGTGCGGTTTATGAGCTTGTACTCCAATTGTGAGATGTACACTCCTCCTCCCATCCAGCCCCACCAGGCCACCAGGAAGAGTGTTGTCCAGACAATGTTGGTAAGCGTAATTGCAAGATATTTGTCACTGGTGGCTGGTGTCTGTAGCCTAGAGGCAAATGTAGTTGTGAGAGGTTCAGACATCAGTCCCCAGTGTCTGCCATTATGCTAGTACACATCCCCTCACTGTCAGGTAGACACAGGCCCAGTTGAGCTGTTTAGTTTGTGTGGGAGGAGGAGTGTTTGCACTGACTCTGTCTCCCATCAGGCCCTGCCCTACATGCACCTTCCTGCCCAGCGCAAACAGCCTAACAGGACTTCGACTTACCTCACAGCGTGTCCGAATGTACATGCAGGAGGCCTGACACTAGGCACTGATGTCTGACTTTACAACAACTCCACCCATGGACTTGTGCTCCACACACCAGTCTCCACTCTCAGGCATTTTGTTGTTACATTTGCACTCACTGTCAGGTAAGCATGGTTGATAGTGGGCCTGTAGGGCTGGGTGGGAGGAGGAGTGTTAGACCTGTCAGCCCTTTGGCTGTTCCCTCCTCATTCTATTTTTTTCCCTTTACCCCCTCATTTTTTTCCTGTCCACTAACTTCTTTTTGGTGTTGGTGTAGAGGCTCTGGGCGTCCCACTCTCACTATCTGAGGGAGAGGCGCAAGGTGCTTCCATGAAGAAATGAAGGAAGAGGGAGGGTAGTTTGACAAAATGATGGTTCCAACTGTCGCCTCAGAACCTGGGCCATAGACTGCCATGAGAGGTTCCGGAACCTTCTGGGCCACTCTGGCCAGTCAGGCCCCAGGTTATAAATAGAGGTGAGGGGGGGGTCGGCCATTTTAGGACTTAGTTGAGCTGTGAGGAAGTCAGGAGTAAGACACCTGAGTGGGGAGGTGGCTGCGCTAGATAGGGAATTGACAGGTCTTCGGGTCTGCGCGACTTCTCGCATCAGCTGACACCACCCTCAACCTTCTGACCGGTCCCTGAACACAGCCAATGACTCTGGGGGTCATCGTCATCTTGGGGCCCTCAGCGTGGTCAGAAACCCTGAAGTAGGACCAAGGGGAAGAATCGCCGTCTGGGACTACCTTGCCCTCATCCTTGTTGTTGCCTGGGATTTTGAAACCAATTGGCCCTAGCGACTGTCCACCTTCCCTGGCTGTAGGGGAAGGGATCGTGCCCAATAATCCAAAGACTGGCGGGCCTACTCAACTGCTCTAATGTGAGCCTGGCACCCTTAATTTCCGCCCCCCCCTGTCACTGATCTCTACCTGGTACACTCACCGCCGCAGCACCGGGTTTGTAGGATTGCCTGAGATCCCCAGGGAGTGGCCTAAGATCGCCGGGAGGTCTGGGGAGGTGTCGGGACTCCTTGGTGTAGCCAGCGAGCATCGCGTCTGTCAGCTGAGGAGAAAGTTGCATCCAGGAAGCACAGGACGGGACCGGCCTTGAAGCTGACGTCCTGGAGTCACGTGAGCAGGGCCGACGCCGAAGCGCCGCCCCCCCCTGCTGCCAGCCGAGGGTGGAGGCCGCGCCCCCGCAAGCCGCGCTGCTACTGGTGGCTGCGGGTGCGCTTGACTGAGGAAGTGGAGCGGAATCGAGTCGGCGCCCGGCCTGGGAGTCCGCTAAAGAGTGGAGCGGCAGCGGGGAAGTTAGCGGAAGAGCGAGGACCCCGCCAACTGAGGAAATCACCCCACGGGGAAGCCCTTATGGGAGGTGGTCGGTGGGTGTGCACTGTCCTCAACCCCCCTAAGGAAGTCTCCCTCTTGGCCAACAAGTGAGTACCGCTTCGTGAGGAGGATTCCAGGTGTACACAGTAAGCTGGGCATGATAACAGGGGGAAGGTTCTGGAGAGTACACGCTTTAGGCCAAAGGATGGCCTGTTAAACCCTGTTACTGGTCCCTTGGAGAAATACCGGTTCAAGTTATTAATACCGGCACTTTGGCAAAATTCCCCACGTGTGACTGAAGTTAACGCATTGACGATTTCAAGCATAGCGCAGGAGGTAGCAGTTTGAAGTCTAGCAACAGAATAAGTTATATGCACTGCTTAACTGTAATGGATCCGTATTGGTGAGAAAGTAACCTGCAAGTAAATTGCCTAGATGTGCCTAATTGACTGCCAGCAGCATTGTTGATCTCCAACTTAGTACCTCAATATGTAAAGGGCTGATTATTAATGACGGTATAAGGTTTAGAAGGTATAGCAGTTAGGGAAACCATCTATCAGAAGAGCGCCGTATAGACTGAGATGAACATCTGAAGTCGTGTATTATGTAAATGTTCTTTGGAGCGCAGTCTGTGAGGATTTGAATTTGCACTCCAGAGTCAAGGCAGGGTGGAAGCCTCAGGAAGTGTTTAAGTATCTGCTGTGCTAAAGTAAAACACGAGGGGAATGTTACTGTCAAGTCAAATGTAATGAAATGTTTTGCCCTGAAATGTGCTGGATGAAAAGAAACTGATTAGTCATGTTGAAGAGGGAAAGATAAAGACTTCTTCTAAACTTCATCAAAATTCGGTGTAGCGTCATTTTTAAGTGGTGTTGCGTTAGGTTGTGAGTTGGATATGATGCAAGCACGATATGCCTTACTGGAATAAAAGCCTTCTGGCCTGAGCCAAGCTACCCCAAGGACGTTAGGTCCAACAAGGAGTGTTTACAATGACCAGATCTCCAATCAGGCCCTGTACTACACACACTCTTTCCGCCATGCACAAAAGCACCACTGGAACTATGGTTTCCTGAGAGTGAATGCATATGTACTGACATAGCTGGCTGACAATGGTGCCTGGTGTATGTAGCACAAGGACCTGTTTATATTTGGAAAAAAGTGAGAGATCAGCGTCCAGTGTCAGCAATCCAGCAAGTGCGTTTGAGACACTGTGGGTTAGCTCAGTTCCTGTTGTGCTGTTTGTGTTGGGTGGGAAGGTGTATGTTGGACAGGGCCTGATGTGAGATGGAGCCATTACAAATACTCCTCCTCCCACCCAGCCCAGCCCAGCTACCTCCTCTGAGACTATGGCTAACTGGCAGTGAGGGAAGTGTACTAGCAAGGAAGCTGACACTGGTGCATGGTGTTAAACATGAATCCAAATCCCAACAAGGCCTTGTGCCACAAACACCATGCAACAGTGTCAGACACTTCTGCCTGGTGTCTGAGTTGGCCACAAATCACATAAGTGCCTTGTTGTCCACACACCGGTCCCCAGTCCCCAGTGTCAGCCATCTTGCAAGTGCACCTCCATTCACTGTCAGGTAGTCATAGGCCCATACGGAGTGGTTGTGCTGGGTGGGGGTAAGAGCGTTTGCCATTACTCCATCTCCCATCAGTCTCTGTCCTACACACACTCTTTCTACCATGAGCAAACTGACCACATGGCAGTATGGTTTCCTGACAGTGTTGGAAAATGTATTATCAGGATGTGTGACACTTCTGCCTGGTGTCTAAGTTTTCCACAAATCACATAAATGCCTTGTTGTCCACACGCCAGTCCCCAGTGTCAGCCATCTTGCTAGTACATTTCCACTCACTGTCAAATAAGCATAGCTCCAGATGGTTTTGTTGTGCTGTTTGAAATGAGTAGTGTTTGCACTGAGTACATCTCGCATGAGGCCCGTCCTTCACACACCTTCCTAGCCAGCCCAAACAGCACCCCTGAAACTATGCCTACCTCACAGTGAGAGGCAATGTACTATCAAGATGTCTGACAATGGTGTGTGTTGTCAGAGTTGACCACAAATCCCATCATGGCCTTGTGCTCAAGACACCAGTCCCCAGTGTCAGCCATCTTGGTAGCACATTACCACTCACTTTAAGGAAAGCAGAATCTCAGGCTAGATATTTGGGATGGGTAAGATGGTGTATATCTGACAGAGCCTGATGGGAGTTGTAGTGACAGCAAACACTGCTTCTCCCAACCAGCACAGACAGCTCATCTGGGCCAATAGCTACATGACAGTGAATAGAAGTGTACTAAAAGATGACTGACACAGTTGCCTTGTCCCCCACAAACCTTCCCACACAGCACCAAAAGCCTACGTGTAACTCAACTTCCCCGACAGTGAGTGGCAAGGTACTTGTAAGATGTCTGACACTGATCACCGGTGCCTATTTGACCACAACTCTCAGCAGGGCGTAGTGGGCCAGACACCAGTCCATAGTGTCAGCCATTTTGTAAGTACATTTCCACTCTCTATCAGTAAGCATGGTTCCTGGAGGTCTGTTGGTACTCGGTGGAAGGAGGAGTGTTTGCACTGACTCTAACTCCCATCATGCCCAGTCCTCCACACACCTTGCCAGGCAGCCTGGAACAATGCAGTCCCTGTGAGTTAATGGAAATGTACTGGCAAGATGGCTGTCACTGGGGCCTGGTGTTTGGTGCACAGGTCCATGATGGTATTTGCCTTCAAGTTCAACACCATGCAGCAGTGTCAGCCATCTTGCAAGTACACTTCCCCACACTGTCAGGTAGCCAGAGGCCCGGGTGAGCTACTTGGGATGGATGTGAGGAGGAATGTTTACTTGCACTGCAAATCACATCAGACATGAGCCCCAACATACCTTCCCACACAGTTCAAACAGCACACGAGAGACAGTTATGCCCTGACAATGTGGGGTAGTGTACTCTCAAGATGTCTGACAGTGGTGCCTGTTGTCTGATTTGGCCACAACTCCCATCTTGGCCTTGTGCTCCAAACAGCAGTCCCCAGTGTCAGCCATCTTGCCAGTACATTTCCACTCACCGTCAGGGACAGCATAGTCCCAGTTGTGCTGTTTGAGCTGGGTGCGAAGGTGTGTGTGGGACAGAGCCTGATGGGAGATGTAGTCATTTCAAACACTCCTCCTCCCAGGCAGCCCAACCAGATCACCAGGGAGAGTCATGTCCTGACAACGAGGGAAGTGCACATTCAAAATATCTGACACTGGTGCCTGTTGTTTGACTTGACTGTACCTCCCATCAAGGCCTTCTGCCCCAGACACCATGCAGCAGTGTCAGCCATCTTGCTAGTACATTTCCACTGACTGTGAGGTAGGTCTATGTGAGTTTGTTGGACTGTGTGGGAGGAGGAGTGTTTGCAGTCACTACAACTCCTATCATTTATGTGCCCACACTCACCTTCCCAGCTATCCCAACCAGCCTACCTGTGGCTCAGCTTTCCTGAGAGTGAATGAAAATGTGCTGGCAAGATGGCTGACACTGGTGACTGGTGTTTGGAGCACAAAGCCTTGCTGTGAGTTTGTAAGACGTATGTACATGGTAAGAGTCTTATGCATTTTCAATTTGACATACACATCACAGGCTCATGGACTCTAGTTTTTTTCATGTATTGACAATCAGTTGTATACCTGTATCCTTTACAGTGATGTTTAAAGAGGTGTGATTGTTAACTTTGTTTGAATGTGGAGTAGGTACTAACACTTCTGGTAGTCCATAGATGCTCTCCGGCGGAAGGATGGCATGCACCTTCTCTTCCTAGGAAGTGAAGAGCACAGATTGTACAGGAGGGCCACCGCCAGTCTGCTGGCTCTCGGCGTATTCTCTGGTCAGCATTTTTTTGATCCCCCTTCGCACATCATAGTACTTGTTCCTGATATCATCCATTGTGCGCAGGACAGGTGCTTCAGCGTTCACTTTGTTGACTATCCTGTCCCACATCATATTGCTCTGGGACAGGGGGTCTGTTGAACTTGGTTCCAAAATAACTGTGGCTCTACTCTGACTATTTCAACTACAAGCACTTCCAACTCCTTCTCTTTGAACCTTGGCTGCTTCCTTGGGGCCATGGTGGGGATGAGTGTGAATGTGAAGGTGAGGGTGAGTGTGAATAAGAAAAAGAGTTTGTGTTTGTGAGAATTGTTTTGACCAAAAACACGTCTGTGCAAGTTGTATGGTGGATGAAGTGAGAGTGTATGAGGCAGAGAGCAGATGATGTGTTACAAATCCTGTGACCTCTCAGCAGTTATGTTAGAGCAAAGGATCATGGTCATGTGTTTGGCCCTTTATATAGGTGGATTGGTGGGTGTGGCTCATTTTTTGAATTTTTTATTTGAATTTGGAGTTGCCAATGCTTGTTTAGACAATTTTCACTTGCCGTGTATAACACAAACAGACACAGTTCAGTAGCAGCGTTGAATGTATCATCATCTGCTCGCAGGGTAAACCGAGTCTGATTCCTAACCGGAATACTATTCGTCAGCGTTTCCATATGAGTCGGTCGCATCGGGCTTCTTTTCGAATGATTCGATCAGATGGATTGTGTTCCGAATGACTTGGTGGGTGTTTCACATGCATTGCATTGTGATCTGTCGTTCGGGCAGCTCGCGGTCGAGTCGTTCGGAAAGCATTCTGGAACCGATTCGGTAGGAATGCTTTCCTGAGGAGATCGTAATCGGCCCCTAAGTGTAGTGTGAAAGTAGGCCTTATTTACAAGGCGGTGTTAAACCACAATAAGCGGTTTAACTCCACCTTCTAAAGAAGCTGAAGGGTTTATCGTCAAAGGAACGACACTAAAAGTCACGTTCCTGTGGCGATAGGGGCTTGTAAATATGCCCCCTAGTTCTTTGATAGTATGTGCTGTTTGGTTACAAGTTACACACTACACCGCTCACATTTACGTTTACCATGCTGCTCCGCTTACCTCACTGAAACCTGTTATCTTCCAGGAAGGCTCTGCTGGGTGATGTGAGAGCTCAGTCATAGCTTACATCAGGACTGGTGTCCTCATAACCTAGCAGGGGAGACTGCTGCTCGAAAGTTAACCCTACTGCTATGACTGTGGATATTCAAAATGAGCCATATTGGTCGATTTGGTGCAGTATATTGATTAATGTGCAAGTGCATGCCCAAAGATCCACATTCGATGAATGCAGATTCATCATTTGTGCTCTCAAACTACAATTTTTCCACTGTTAAATGAAAATTGGTTTGCCACAAAACTTTGTATCATTATCATAGCACAAGCATTTTCATGATATGCCATGTACCTCAGCCAACCATTGAGGTTTATTTTCACAGGTAACTTACACTTGTAATTTACGTATGTAATTTATTCTTACACCGTTAAGTAATTTTACTACCTTTGGGTATTCATAAAATGCAAGAACAAAGTTACTCAAAGGTGTAGACTTACACATCTCTACTCCCTTAAATAAGGAATGGAGAGAAATGTACAAGTGTAAGTTACTATTGCCAAAAAAATAGTAAGTCCGCACCACACATGGACAACCAATTAAAATAAAGGAGGTCGAGACTTAAAATAAAAACCCATAGGAAATAACCTTAAATTAATGGAAGTTAATAGTCTTGTAATATTTTGTAAATTTTATTTTACATGTAAAATAAATATTTATTTAAAAAGTTATAATATTTAATGTAAAATATTTATACTAATGTATAATAAAGTTTGATAAACTTTTTTAAATGTTCTCTATACTTCACCACAGGAAGGTCTCCACCTCAACTGTGAAGTCTCTACACGGTAAACCATAAGAAAAAGTACAAACGTTGATGGAACTCAACTAAAATTAGTATATACAATATTTTTACAGAAAATGTTGAAGTAAATAATTTTATATATTTCTTTTAAATGTATAAAAACATAAAACAAATCAAATGCTATAGCAGTATTGAAATAATTGTGAATTAATTGTTTAATATTTTTAAATTAATTATATTAGAGAAAATTATTTTTGTAAAGTTTAAATTAAAAACTAAATTCCAACCTATATTTAAAAAATGAAAATGAGTTTGTATTAATAATTATGAAAGGTGTAATATAGAATTAATTAAATTCAATGTTTGTTTATATATTTTATAATGAAATAACATATATATTTTATTTTAGATTTCTTTAACACCAAACTATATTTATTTATATTTTCAACTATTTTAAATAATTTAATTTAATTTAGTACTATTTGCTATGGGGTTTTGGTTTACATCCCTACCTCCATTATTTTCTATAAGATGCACTACTAGTGGTTGGTGATGTGTGGTCCTAGACTTACTCCAGCTCTAAGCTGGAGTAATTTATTACTCTTTTCGGTCCTTTTTTGGTTGTAGTAGCTTTAGTGCAGTTTTTGAATAGCAATTGGCTTACTCTTTAGTGGGTGGGTGCATGTCAGTCCCTAAATCCCTCCTTACACCACCCTAAACTCTCCCATTTAGTAGGAATTATTACTCTTTTTCTAACCACTCCCACAGTTCCTCTCACATTTACTACTAAAGTAGTAAACTTACAAATGTGAGGATCTTCCCATATAAAAGACAGGAGCAGTGGAGATTTACACTTGTAGGTTTGTGAAAAGACTTTGATAGTACTTTTTATGTATTATTGTAGTAGTACTAAATGTACTACAGAATGCCGATTAAGACCCTTGACTTCTGCCTGATATAATATTACAGCTCTAGTCGTAAAAATGAAGGCGCCAGAGCCATGTCGAGGATATGGAAAGCCCAGGGTCCGCATTGTGACATGCTGAGCCCCTGCATTTCAAATCCCACACCAAGGAAGGTACACTTATGGAGAACAATTATAAGGTTGTCCATTGACCATTGATTGAACCGACACAAGATGAGATGAATCAGACACAAGATTCAGTTGTGTTGTCGCATAGAGTAAAATGGCATTTAATTTTGTAAAACAAATACCTTTTTTTCAAAAAGACGGCCTTAAAGATTAGCAAACTCCAGACATCCCACATATTTCGTCAGTTCTTTATGGCAGTGATAGAAGGATGCGGCTTTAATGAAAGGGTTTTCTGAATCCCCAGGTATAATTATATATTGGTGTTGGGGTGCTTATGAGGTCATTTGTTTCAATATAGTGCCCTCATGTGGCCATTAGCGCTCTTGCCGTACAGCAGGCGCCTAGAGTAGATTTCTGGTATCACCACCTCCGTAGAGATAAGAAGGATATGTGGTTAATGTCATTAAAAAGCATTTTCCAATTTCTGCGAGGCCAGAATGTAGCAAGGTCGTAACACAGGCTGATGCAGACTCTGCAGTACAGGGGAGGGGGCCCAGTGCTTAAGAGGTCCCCTATCCTTTCAGGGGGCCCACATTCAGATCAAGGCTAATGAACATCTGTGCGATAAGGGAGATTCGGGGGCCCCTATTCACACTCCGCAGGCAGCCCTGTCAAGTGTCACACATCTCGTGTTACACTAACGCACTTTAAGTAACTGTACCGCATTACTGTAAGTAAAAAGTTTGTCATGCAAATCAGCTTATTAAAAAGCTGAGTGTACTACCTCTGTTCATTGAAGAATCAGCTGTTTTTCATGAGGCTAAAGTGACACAGGCAAACCAGGCATTGCACAGCAGCCAATCGATGTTTTGTTATGCTTTGATGGGACCGCTGGTTCACCCTGATTGGACTATGGTTTAGTTGCGTTACGCAGGACTGTGCAGGCAACCTGCCTATCTTCCCCTCGCTCTAACTGGTTAGCATTAGTAGGATGAGCATGCGTGCAGCTGTAACCTGCTGCCTGTAATGTAGGACCGCCTCGGCCAGGGAGGCGTGGACGGGGCGGGACCAGGGAGGGGTCAAGGGAATGCCCGGGAAAAAGGAAGGCAGAATAGAGTAGGCGTGAAGGAAGCAAGTCGCAGTAAATAAAAGTCCTGCTCACCTCACCTTGTGTCCGAGTCCTGATTACGACGACACTACAACTGGCGACGACGGTGGTCGCGATCCATGCGACAGTGCCCTGGTGTCCGCTGCTGTTGGGAAGGGCTGCGCGAGTGCGAGGAGCGCTCCAGGCCGGTGGGTCCACGAGTCGGGAGCCTACTCCGATCGCGTGTGACGTGCGAGCTGCGACGCGGGTGCTCACCCCGGTCGCCTGGGCAGGAGTGACCGCTGGAGTGGTGGAGGTGCCCACAGCCGAAGTGGCGATAACCGAGAGGGTCGTCTGAGGACCTCGGTGAGAGCGTGGAGGTCCCACGCTCCACGGACGCGACGACGATCTGGAAGCCCACCCCCAGTCGCGTGCTGCCAGTGCTGGAACTCTGGTGGTGAGTGCCGTATGTTGTATTGGCACGTCTGAGGAATCAGAGTGTCTGGGACGCAGTGGCTGCTGTGTGTGGTGATCGAGCGTCGAGGGACATGTGAGAGTGAGGCGGCCATCTTTGGGTCAGGCGCCTGCACCAATCCCCTGCGAGGAAACCCCGGCGGCCATTTTGAAGTCAGGCAACAGGGCTGGAACCTGGCAACAAGCATTGTTCCATGCAACTGCAAACACTGAAAGCCATCAAGCACTGGCGAAGGCAACAAGTCAAGTGTGCAAGTCATCAAGCATTGGTAATAGCAACGTGAATAAAAAAGTCATCAAGCCTTGGCAACTTCAACGGAAAAAAATAAAAAAGACAGTAAAGAGTGGCCAACGCACTGACAAAGTCAACGGGAGGTGAAAAACAAGTGAACTCGTTGGCAATGGACTAATCTCAATCAACGGCCAGGGTCCTCACCATGTCTACGTCACCAACTCGCCCATCTGGGTCAACGTTGGCCACCGCTGGGCAGATGGGAATGCTCGTTGTGTCATTTCTGCACCCACCCGAACCGCTGGTCCTTGAAACAGGCGGAGGCATGGGTCTCCGCTGGAAAGAATGGCTCGAGGACTTCGAAGACTTTATGAAAGGGTCGCAAGTGGCGGATCCTGGTCAACAGTTATTAGCGTTACGCAACCTCATAGGCAAAGACGTTGGTCAAATAATAAAGGAACTACCTGCAGTGGACGCGACGTCTTACGCAAATGTGTGCGCAGCACTCAACAGGAAATTTCTTCACAAAAGAAATTTTCTTATAACGCTCCTAAGCTATGGAACAGCCTTCCCCTTAACATACGCAAAGAAAACAATTTACTATCATTCCGATTGCTGAAAACCTGGTTGTTCCCCCAATAATCCATTCCTAGGAGTACTGTCAATCTGTTACGTTAGCGCTGGGACGCCCGAGGGTAGCTATGCGCTCTAGAAATCCTTAATCAAATCAAAATCAAATCAAATCAAATATCGATTATGAGAGATATACATTTAATCTTGCTGCTCAGGAAAAAGATGAGCCCATGTGCACGTTCATCACCCGCCTTAGACGCTTGGCACGCTACTGCGAATTTGATTCCTTTTCGACCCAGGACTCCCTTCGCCTGAGGGTCATTGAAGGGTGTCAATCCGAATCGCTGAGACGGAAACTGTTGAAGAAGAGTTACTCCCTAGATGAAATCGAAGAGATGACGCGTGTGCATGACCAAGCAGAAGACCATCCCAAAAAAATGGAAGCTGGGAGAGGTGAGAAGCGCGAGCAAGCCTTCAGACTTCAATCTCACAACGGGCATAGACGCTCTCCGGCGAAACATAGGTCGTCGAGAGCCAAGAGGGAACAACAGCCAGTGCGCCAGCGACATCGCAGCTCCAGTCGTAACAACAGACGGAGAGAACGGCATCTCAAGTGCTATCGCTGTGGCTATGACTTTCCTCACACGGATGGATGCCCCGCCATGGGTCAGGAGTGCCGTAAGTGCGGAGGGGAGAATCATTTTGAAAACGTCTGCGGAAATCACAGGAGAAGTACGCCGAGAGATCAGGAAAGGGCATCTCGATCTGCAGGCACGCGGCATCAAGCCAAAGCAGTACGGGATCGCCGGGATTCCTCAACGGGCTCCTCTGACTCTAGTTGTCAATCATGCAAAAGTTACAGACCTCGGCGCACGTCATCTCAAGACTCCAGGTCGCTATCGCCCATCTCACAAGATAGTGATGAGTATGTCTGCATGGTAGCGGATCCTGACCGACTCAAACGATATCCCCGGCTCAGCATACAAGTTGGAAAACACCGGACGAAGTTTGTCATGGACAGCGGAGCTTCCCTAAACTACATGCCAGTGGCAGAATACCAGCGAATCAAGCCGCTCCCACCATTGAGCCCTGCCCATGTGAAAGTATATACATGGATGTCGAGAAAGCCACTCCCATGCTTGGGAAAGTTCTCAACGCAGCTTACGTACAGAGAGCGGACCATTCCTGCATTCATCCACGTCATCGAAGGGCCGGAAGCTGACTGCCTCCTGAGTCTTCCAACTGCGGAACGGTTACGCCTCGTGGACATCCTGTACCGCGGGGACGATGAACTGGACGTGATAAGAAAATTTCCAAAATTGTTCACTGGCCTGAGGAAGATGGTTCGCAGCCAAATTCGACTACACATTAATGAACAGGTAGCTCCCATAGCGCAACATCATCGCCGGATTCCTTTCCATCTTCAACGTGCAGTTGAACAGGAGCTACAAGATCTGCTCGATGCGGACATCATTGAACGAACAGATGGACCTACGCCATGGGTCTCTCCTGTGGTCGTAGTGCCGAAGAGGGGTGAACCTGACAAAGTCAGGTTATGTGTTGACATGAGGGCGCGCAACACCGCCATTGAGCGAGAGAGACACCCAGGGCCGCACATCAGTGACATGATTGCGTCACTTAATGGAGCCAAGATATTCTCCAAACTGGATCTTAATAAAGGGTACCATCAACTAGAACTACATGAGAAGTCACGATACATAACAACTTTTTCCACTCACGTTGGTCTCTTCCGTTACAAACGACTTAGCTTTGGCGTATCCTCCGCGGCGGAAATCTTCCAAGAAGCCATCAGGAAGACCATTCATCATATTCCCAATACCCTCAACTACAGTGATGACATCTTGGTATATGGGTCCAACACACAGGAACATGACACTGCCCTGGAGCGAGTCTGCCATGCACTGATGGAAGCTAATCTCACCTTAAACAAAACTAAGTGTGAGTTCCACAAATTCACGTTAAAGTTCTTTGGCCACATCTTCTCCCAAGCAGGAATGAGACCGGACCCAGAGAAAGTGGCGGCGCTGAATGACACCCCCAGCCCCCGAGATGTAGGAGACGTTCGGTCCTTCTTAGGGATGGCCAGTTACTGTGCTCGCTACATCCAAAACTACGCAACAATCAGCTATCCCCTGAGACAACTCACGAGACAAGGTCATCCATTCCAGTGGTCCGCAGGGTGTGAACAAGCCTTCAAGGAAGTCAAGGCAGCCGTGGACTCAGCCGACAACATGGCGTACTTTGATCAGAAAAAGAAAACAGAGATTACGGTTGATGCTAGTCCAGTGGGTTTGGGAGCAATCCTCGCCCAATACACATCGGAAGATGACCAACGGCACATAATCGCCTACGCGAGCAGGAGTCTGACGGAGGCAGAGAAAGCGTACTCGCAGCCCGAAAAAGAAAGCCTAGCCGTTGTCTGGGCCTGTGAACACTTTCACATCTTTGTATATGGAAAACATTGTACATTAATTACCGATCATCAAGCCCTCATCACCATCTTTGGCAATCCAAGGGCCAAAATGCCACCAAGGATAGAACTTTGGGGCCTTCGCCTACAAGAGTACACATATACGATTGTGCACAAGCCGGGAAAAGCGGAAAATCCTGCTGACTACATGTCACGGCACCCCAAAGTAACAACAAAGTGCAGATCATCAGTAGCCGAAGAGTACATATGCTTTGTCGTGGTCCAAGCCCGTCCGCCCGCGGTTCCGGTAGAAGCCATCATAGATGCTACCCTTGAGGATGGTACTCTGCTAGAAGTGAAGCGACGAACGCAAAACAATGAGTGGAGACATCTAGACGCTGACGACCCAAACAGTGCGGTCGACAAAAATGAACTTGCTGCCTTCAAACACGTGAAGGAGGAACTGTCAATAGCCCCAAATGGACTACTGTTACGGGACAATCAGATAGTCATCCCCAGGCATCTACGCCAGGGCGTCGTCAATTTAGCTCATGAAGGCCACCGAGGCATCGTGGCCACCAAGAGAGCTCTGAGGGAAAGAGTGTGGTTCCCGGGTCTTGACCTCATGGTAGAGAACACATTGAGAGATTATCCCCAGTGCCAACTGGTCAGCAGACCCGATCCTCCCGCACCACTACAAATGTCGCGACTACCGGAGGGTGTGTGGCAGCAAGTGGCCGTCGACTTCTTTGGACCATTTAAATCGGGACAATATATCCTGGCTATCATGGACGAATACTCTCGTTTCCCTATTGCACAAATCATCTCATCAACCAGAGCGTCAAGCACAATACCCGTGCTGGACGAAGTGTTTGCTGCATGGGGTATCCCCAAAACAGTGAAAACTGACAATGGGCCCCTGTTCAATAGTCAGGACTTTGCAGACTTCGCCAAGCACCTAAATTTCAGACATCGCAAAATCACACCTCTGTGGCCGCAAGCCAACGGAATGGTCGAGAGATTCATGTCCACCTTAAAGAAAGCCATTCAACAAGCAGAAGCGGTGCGACAAGACATTCAGAAAGTGCTAAATGAGGTCCTGCGGGCTTACAGGAACACACCTCACTCCACGACGGGCAAATGTCCCACCACACTAATGTTGGGCCGGTCCGTGCGCACTCGGATACCGATGGTTGACTGGGCTGATAAAGCAGTGTGGCCAGAATCTGGTACCGATGACATTTCTCACACGGACCAACTCCGGAAGGAGAAAATAAAAAAGTATGCAGATCACCGCCGGCGAGCTGCCCCGTCTGGGATTCAGGAAGGGTACTGGGTCTTGGTGAAACAGGAACAACAAAGGAAGACTGACTGGCGTTTCAGCAAGACTCCACTGGTGGTTGTCAAACAAAAGGGGACTATGATCACCGCCGAGTCGGAGGACAAGAGAATAACCAGGAATGTGGCGCATTTTCAGAAGTGTAGCCCCAAGGTCAAAGAGCTTCTCGATGGTCCCATCAGAGGGGAAACAAGTCCAAGTGAAACTGAAATCAGCGCTCTGCCACCGAGAGCGGCCCCTACTGGAGGAGACACTGCTCGTCCTGAAGCCAATGTTCGTCCCCGCCGGCACATCAAGAAGCCGAGTCGCCTGATCGAAGAACTGTAACTATGGTGACATTATTTGGGTATACACATAAAGTGAAATTATGAGAATTCTAAATTTAGTTAAGAAAGGGGGAGATGTAATGTAGGACCGCCTCGGCCAGGGAGGCGTGGACGGGGCGGGACCAGGAAGGGGTAAAGGGAATGCCCGGGAAAAAGGAAGGCAGAATAGAGTAGGCGGTGAAGGAAGCAAGTCGCAGTAAATAAAAGTCCTGTGAACCTCACCTTGTGTCCGAGTCCTGATTACGACAACACTACACTGCCCATCACAACGAGACTTACTACCTTCGTTTCGACAACTCAAGACCAGGTTTTAAATGGTCTAAAATGTTGGCACTGCCTCCTATGTTCGCCACCCTTGTACATAGGGGGCAGCGTCAAAATCGATAGGTGTTGCGGTGGAACACAGCCGCAACAGCCATTGCCCGCCCCTTTCACGCTAACCATAGCGGGAAAGAGAGCCATATTTACAAGGCAGCATTAAGCCACGTTAAGGGGCTTAACGCTGCCTTGTACATAAGGCGCAGCCCCTATCGCCACCACAACGTCGATATAAGTGACGTTGAGGTGGCGATAGGGGCTTGTACATATGCCCCTGTGTGTCCCACATTTGGTCGTTGAATGTCACTCATATGTGCACTGAAACCATGGAAATGTCACACATCTGCAGTCTGAAGACCTGGCAGCTCTGCGCAGGGCCCAGTCACCTCGTGTTACGCCTCTGGCCCCTATATGTATGTTTGTTCAGAAGGGCGCGAGAACGGACGCACATAAACCTTTAATGGCTGATATATTTGCACCGGATCTTTTTTCCTCGGCTCATTTGACACAAATAACATGGACTAATGAGCGGACCTTAATTACTAAATGGAAAGATAACTGAAGATAGCTAAGTGGCTTTATTAATTCCCGGCGCATACAAAGTCGACTCATTTGCGAATAATTATCTCTAATGCACCTCTGAATAAATGCGCCCGCTGCGCTGCCCATGTCATTGGAATGTTAATTGATCCCAAACATAGAAGCACATTCGAGGTTCATGGACTGGTGCGGATAATAATGAGTCAAGTAAAAGCTTCATAAACGGTTACATGTTTAGAGACTGCGTGCCTGGCTCAGAGACAGCTCCACGGGTGATTTGTGCATTAAAAGAAGTGACATTGATTCATACGGCTGCTTCCCTGAGACACAAGTGTGCACAGAGATGCGGGCATGTGCTATCACAAGATAGGAGGAGCGCAGGGCCGTGGGGGGGCATGGCCCCCAGTATTGCCATCAAGCGAGGGTTCAATCTGAGTGCATAAGGAAGGGAGCTTTTTTGCCTGACAGGTTTTGAAAACATGCTGCAGGTACATCACCCTTTATGTGCTAAAGTGCTGATTACCTCTCGATTCAGGCACAAAGATGAGCTTTGGGCCAAACTGGGATTACGAGTTGTTTTCTCTGTGCAGGTATTTCTAGTAAAATAAGGTTTTGGCCATAGGCTTGGCCTTCTCTGTCAGGCTTTTGTTTTGTCATTTTCGTTAGGAAAAACTACCGGGCCAATGACTGTCCATAAACAAAGAAACTGTTGGCTGAAAACAAAAAAATATTTAAGTCTAAAAAAAGGACATATTGCCATAGTAGTCTCTGGTACTGAAGGGAGCCATCGTTCGTGTGGATAGGGTCCCTGTGAATGGAAGTTAATGACGTCACTCGCATTGAAGTCAGCCAATGGCTGAAGTGGGCGGACCCACTGCCTCACTCTGTGGGAGACAGAAATATGTGAATGCCACAATGACAGGACAACACAAGAGGAGTGCTGGCTGAGAGCGCCTAGAAGGGAGTATTTTCATATAATGTTAAGAAAAGTAAAAGGTCTTGGCTGACGCCGTGCCTAAAAATGGAAAAATGTGATGGTTGAAAGTGCCTGGACTAAGTGGAAATCAATATGAAAGCCTCAATCAAGCAACAGTCTTTATTTCTTAAAAAGGAGGTCATGCAACACATTCAATTAAATCAATGAAACCAATAACCTGTGTGAGAAGGTGGCCTGATATGTGCTGTCCACTAGTTCTAGTGGGCACCTTGTATCAGTCCAAACAACCCCTTATGGTGAATGGTTAAAGACAACTTTTATTGAAAGCTATCCTAGTGGTAGCTATGGAGAGCAGCCTTCAGGCTAAGTCTTGAAGGAATGTAAAGCAGCTTGTTTTACCAGTCTATAATCTCTTGAATGATCAAATGAAAGGACAACCACACCAGGTATATATTCAAAATATATGTATTTAGTATAAATCACACCCCTCTAGTCTCTTTATGAGACTGGAGTTCAAAGTACTTTGTTTACAAGTTAGCAATTATCAGTAATAGGACAAATACACGTTTGGGCTCTAGGGGCGTACCAAACCATATACCAAAAAAGTGGTATAAGAACCAGGACTGGAACAGACACTAGGCCTATAGCCTGTAGAATCGTAGGGACCCCAAGGAACCACCCAAGGTAGTGACACAGGAGATCCACGGGGACTGTATGCAATGTGTAAACACAACCGCAGGCTCCTGTTATCTTCTATGGGCAATGTCGCGGTTGGAAATTTAAAGATTAGGGACACTTCTAAGTGACTCAGGACCAAACCCTTTTGGACTTAAGAAGTTCTAGGGCTAGCACCCATGGGAGCACCGGAGTACTCTAGTTACCTCAACCAGGGAAGCCGGGTGCATAGGTGTCTTTTGGTGTCGGGTCGCGTCGTCAATTTCAATGGAAGCCTGCAAAGAACTGCTGCTGCCGTGAAGAGGAGAAGTGTCCGAAGATATCCAAGCCTGGATCTAGGATGGAAGGAACCTGAAAGCAGAGGGGACAGAGTCTGGGTCACTAGCCAGTGACCGAGGGCAGGATGGACCAATGCCCACAGATGTCGGGTGCTTCAGGTGAGTTGATGGGTGTCTTGACTCTTCAGCCATGAGGTCCAGGAGGTGTCGATGAAGTCCATGAGCCGGATTAGAGCTGTCCCACAAAGTCTGTCGAGTGCTATGGTGTCGGCGACCAGAATGGACCCAACAAGCCTTGGCAACAGCAAGTCACTGGAATTCAGAGAAAGGACTGCGGTGTAGACCAGCAAGGTCTGAGGGACTCACCCAGCAAGGGTAAGTCAGGGCACGTCTAGAGCAACCAGGAACACCCAATCAGAAAAGGACTTGCCTTCGTGGGGACCTGCTAGCCAATGGGCTAGTGATCGCAAAGGAGCCTCAAGCGGTCGCACTTTCAGCTGGTCCCCGGGTCACTCGTGCAGTGGAAGCCAACAATCTTCGGTGCAGGAGGTGCTCAAGGCTGGGGCTACTCGGAGCCTAAAGCACAATTTCAAGCAGGACCAGGAAGATAGTGTTGCTGCAAATGTTCACGGTGTCCAGGGGTCACAGTTCCACGTCACCCACGATAGCCACAGGCCTCAGCTTTGCTGTGGACTCAGGGTATCCTCAGGGAAGTCTGGAAATCTACCTCTGGTGATGCAAAGACTTCGGCATCTGGCGGGAGCTTCAGCAATGCAGACCGGTCAGTTGCTTCTTTGGTGCCTGCCAAGCAGGGGAGTCACTCCTTGACCCCAAGGGAGATTTCTTCAGTCTTCTAGTCAGGATAGAACGTCGAAGGTCCAGGATATATGTTGCAGAGTTTCGTCCAGGGTAATCTAAAGTCCTAGGGACTGGATTCCTATACTTATAGTAACACCCATTTCCGTGGTCCAGTGTTGCAGGGATTCTGCTTATACACAGAACTATGCTTAGAACCCCAGGACCTCAGTGAATTGTGGTGTACCAGAAACTCACCTCAGAACCCAGAACCCAGTATCCGGCTAGCATAAGTGTCCCATTCGTTATCCAAGATTTAGCTCAGAGATCCCAATGAATAGACAACCCAGAACAAGCGACTCAGTGTACTCTCAGGAATGGTGGGAATCGGAAATACCTGTTCGTATATTATTCTCACATCAGTCCACAACAATAATCAACAGAGACACGTTTGTAAATAAAAGGGGTTTATTTTTATAGACCACGTGTCCTAAGATGCAGTACTTTGGCTAATACAAGCAGACAAATGATTAATATCAAAACCAGCAACATAGTTACAATACCATAGAATATAAAAGGGGTGATCATCTTATAATGACAGTGGATACTACCACCTTCCCTTGACTAAGAAGCTAATATTATTATTATGCTAATAGAAGGTCTCTTAGGCTTGAATAGGGGACCCCATACCTCAAAGATCAGCTTAGTGAAATCACATCACAGGAGCATCAGGAGTCTTCTCGCAGGAAGGCTCGTCTTCGGTCTGAATAATAAACATGATGTCTGTGATATTAAAAGCACCAACTTTCAGGTATGTGCAGCTGCGCGTGTGTTATGGCTAAATAGTGTGTCGATCAACCTAGAGTGGAAAACATGCATTGTGTAATAATCCAGACTGTTTGTCACACCATGTACAGACCAAGGTCGCTGCGCAGAGCTTGGGATGGTAACAACAGATTGCTCTCGTGTGAAGCAAGTCTCGAGTCAGCAATTTATTTAAGAAATAACATGTAAACGCAGTGTCGTGTGCAAAAGCAAAAAGATGGCATTCTAACATCTAACGTGGTCATGCTAACTTAACAATGTATGTACGTATTCAGGAAGAACTCACTACACGCCCCCTTGATCGAAGCACTATTTAATAGGCAAGAAAAGAGAGAACGCAGAGTTCAGTTTCGTCAGAGCAGAACAAGGCGTGACCAATGCAGAGTTTCAGAATGCGCCAAAGTCCGAAACTACAAAAATATAAACCAGTGTTGTTTAATAAAAAAATGGAAGTAAAAAAAAAACTCAAAACGACCCTCAGGAAAAAAAGAGAAAGAAAAGAAGAAATGTTGCGCTAGGGTGCTGTCCAGTAGCACAGGCGCAAAGGACGACTGTCCAGTTAATCCATGAATGTATAGGCAGCATATGTGGCCACTGCTTCCAACAAAAAATCGTTCGCAGGTCCACTGAAAGTCTCAGCCATCCAATCCATCAACGAAAAGGAACATACGTGTTCTTCAACCATCGGAGCCTCTAGCACGATCAGAGGGCACCCGGAATGTTCCTCCAAATAGCTCATAGCCAAGAAGTTGTAGGCAGCTGTTGAGATGTCCCAATTACCCAGGATACCATGCGCCGCACCACAGGCCATAATCCGTACACCAGAACAGGCCAACTCGTGAGACACTAAGGGCCTCATCAGTCGATCGAAATCCGGCACCGGAGACACCAGGTTGGTCAAGCACAAATCCAAAGGCCATTCAAAGGGACAATCCAGGCAGTGAAATACAGGCTGCACGCAGGTGAAGTAGGAATACCTGAAGGATAATCCATATGCCAGGCTTAAGGTCGCCAACGGCAGAGTTCCATAAAAGTCAAGCATCCTATCACGAAGAAGATGCAGGCGGGACAGGCGCTCGTGTGGCACAGAAGGAGCAGCCATTCCGTAGTATGAAAAGTAAAAGCAGCACACCTGCCACCAGCGCCAGAAGCAGCGGAACACCTCCAAAGATGCTCGAGAAAAGTGAATGAAAAAATGCCGGAATCACACCAAAAATAGTTTGGAAAGAGGTCACGAGACCCGA
The DNA here is from genome assembly GCF_964204655.1 of Triturus cristatus. Taxonomy (NCBI): domain Eukaryota; kingdom Metazoa; phylum Chordata; class Amphibia; order Caudata; family Salamandridae; genus Triturus; species Triturus cristatus. The sequence continues at coordinate 50,240,973 of NC_140589.1, forward strand.
GCCCACAAGTTTAAAAAAATGAGCCAGGCCGGTCGTGGACGAGGCATTAAAAATAGTTTGGATCAAAGTGCCGAAATGTAGGGGGAGGTCAGTATTCAGAAGCGCCTGTACCTCAGTGCGCGTATTAGCAACGTGAAGGACAAATGTTTCACGAGAGGAAGTCAATGGCACCTCTTTTTGGGACAATAGAGCTCTTATTCTGCTCAACTTGTTGAACTGTGCTTTCAAGGTTGGAATCGAAGGCCAGATAGAAACATCCAGCCGCCCATGCGGGGGTGGAAAGAGAACATTATTGCAGCAGACAACTTTCTGCGAGACAGTTACTATGTACGGGATTCCCACTAACATCCCGCAGCAAGCTTCATTATTCAAAATTAAATAACTACCGTTTGCAAGCAGCGTGAAAGAAGGCGTAATCACAGGCACTGGGATACCTCGCAGGACGCAGGCCAAGTTCGGGGCTTGTACATTGCATGCGCCGTGTAATTGAATGTGCCTACATACCAAGGAATGGTCTGGTGTCGTGGTACATTCCTCGCCTTTCAAATAAACCTCAGTTCCATCCCTCGTACATCTATACGTAAAGGGGAGGGACCAAACCTCATGTATGAAAGCGGTACCCAGCGGTTCATATCTACCCAAAGCATAATGTTTCATACAAGACGAAAACTTAAAAAGTGCGAAAGGGAGAGTTATCAATCCGTGTACTAACCACGTAGCTGAATTGATCTCCGCGACAGAAAAAGGCAACGGTTCTAACTTTTCAATATGTAACAATGAATATGTAGCATCCTTCATGGACATAAATCGCTGCTTGTCAGTAAGGTTAAAGGGAAGGAATAACGATGTAGTGTTCAGATAGTCCCAAGGGACTCTCCCTGCCTTTAACGTCTGCAATGTCCATGCAAACTGCATAACAGAACGCAACTGGTTTTGACCATGATATAACACAGACATATCATCATGCACAATATCAACAACAGAAGAAACAATATTATCTAATGTATAAATCCTAGAAGAGAGAGTGCTAATGCTATTATCTATAACGGCTAAAACCTTCTCCATGTTTGCTTGGTCAATAGCTCTCAATCTGGAAGCCGCCTCAATCTGCGACAACTTCCAGACTTCGTTGTAAATAGCATACGCCCACCTTTTGGTTCTGCCACCCACAGGACCCTTAACAAAATCATTCAAATCTATTTTGTCATGTAATTGTGATAAATGAACTTTGACAGACGCCAAGGTGGAATGTCGCAGCCAAGATTGACATAACTTGCCCACAGAGTATGTAGTTACAGTATGTGACGACTCAAACCGAGGGTCTACGCGTTCCCGAGTATACCCCGGTTTCAGTCCCAGAAAACGACGTTGACAGGTGTCTGAACTGCTTTGCCAAACTAACCAACCCTCACTATTAAATTTCGAAATATTAAAAGATGTATTTGAAACTAAGGATTGCAAAGCAGTAAGGGATTGATCTGTGTGGTTATCCCAATTGGGATAAGCGCCCAAATCCGGCACTGAAGGTGACTTTAATTGTTTAGAAGTAGCCAATCCAAAACAGGTGGTTTGGAAGATAGATGAATTTAAAAACAAAATATGATTTGGTATAAGACAGGCACGATGTAAAGCCTCTGTACCCTGAACCTGCCACGGTCTGGAACCCCAAACCGACTTTAGATCAATAGTAGCCTTCCATAGATCATAACCTTTGATTGACAACTCGTCCATAAAGGACTTGGAATAAAGCAACTTTGTGTGTGTTAGTCGAACCTTTGTGGCAGACTCAGGCAGCACCTTAAAATAAAACGCTGCCGGGTTGGAAACAGTGAAATCGGTAAAATAAGAATACTTTTTAACTAGGGTTTGTGAACTTCCGAATGCGGGAGTAGGACAGTGTTCCCATTGGGTAAAATTTACAAAATTTCTAAATGTATTTGCTTTATGCAGGAAGTGATTGCCATAATGTTGAAAACAATACTGTTCCGCATAATTAGCCGCATTCTCATATAAATCTTCAGCATCAAAAGCGGCATAATATTTCAAATCAGAAAACAGTGATTCAATGGCGTGTACATCCCAATCATCAGAACGTATGTTCTGCCTAACCACATCACCCATAGAAACACGAAATACATTAGGTACATTAATGACCTCTGTAGGTCCATGAATTTGGAATTTAACAGCATCCCATGCGATTCCATCCAAGACAGGCCAGGCAGTAATATTCACAAAAGTCTGGTCCCTTTTCATGATGTGGGACGAGGAGTGGGGGGCCAAAGTTCCATCGATAAGTCTAATTGTCGATCTCTCACTCAGATAGTGGCCATCCACAAGACGGAAAAAAACTATTACAAATCCAATTGACATAAACAAAAAAATAGTAAAAAGCATCAACCAGATGTATGTCCAAAGGGCAATCAAAAAATGTCTCTTAAACCAGCTGAAAAAAACAGCAATGTTTGATGGGGGGCTTGAGGGTAACGAGTTAGTGTCAAAGGAGAAACGGGACTGACCAAGTGCTGTAGATTGTAAAACAGGCGAGGGACCACGTGTAGGATAAGCATACTCAGTCTCTTCGGGCAAACCACCAGCCGATGGTATCAACAAGGGGTCAGTAACAGATTGCATCTCGATGGCAACCTCAGGCAAGGTGTTAGAAGCAAGAGCCAACATTGAATTTCTTTGCATCGTCTGGCATGAAACTGCTGGAGTCATACTAAGAAGTATCGGCCACTCGCTGAAGTTTGACATTGTCAATAGAGATGTACCTGTTTTCTTTGCGACCAGGAAGTGGAGGTAAAATGACTGTTCTTGTACCCTGCACTCCAAGCACTGGAACTGGTGCACGATAAGAGGGGCCAAACTCCTTCTTGTTCTCCACCTTCTCACGGACCAGGTCTCCAACTCGGGGTAGCCAGCCGACTACCGGAACCTGAACTTCAGCTTCAGATGTGGAGGGCAAATGTTCCTTCGAAAGAGTGTCTCTGGCTTCTTGTAGAGTCTGTAAAACAGCACAGTGATCATCTACGTCAAAGGGTGCGGTCGACGCCGCCATGTCTAGACCATCAAGGTCTGGAACAAACATTCTGATTCCGAAGAGCATCATGTATGGGGTCCGCCCACCCAGAGACCTTCTAGGGAGATTATTAAGTGCACGTTGGACGTTATACAAATGGGCTAGCCAGTTCCGGCCTGTGCCTAAAACACGTGCTGTCAATGATTGCTTTAAGTCACGGTTCATTCGCTCCACCACACTATTACCCTCAGGTCAGTAGGGGGACGAAAATTTGACTAGGACCCCCAAATTTCTCATAGCCTCCTTGTAAGCCTTAGAGGCGAACGCAGGGCCCTGATCAGAATGGAAGGTACCACACGCAAAAGTTCCCACAAAGACACGCAAATCCCTGATGACAGTCCGCGAGTCAGCACTCCTTTGTGGCCATACCCATAGAAAACGTGTGCACGAATCCACTGCAACCAAGATGTACTTGTACGCAGTATCAGAGGAAAAAGGACCGCAGTGATCTAAATAAACACAACCAAATGGCTTATTGGAGATGTACAGCTGTGTCTGTGGTGGGCGCGCAACAGTAGAAGGTTTAATCTGTTGGCAAATGTCACAATCAAGAACATAAGCTCGCGCTTGTTTATATAAACCAAACCACCAGTAACGTTGTTGTAGCAGAGATATTGTAGCTGACACACCGGCGTGGGCAGACGCCAACCCCTCATGCGCAGCCAAGATCAGTGCTGGCCTGCAGTCCGCGTTGGGAATAATTCTGTCACCAACGTCGTTAATCCTCACTAATGGGACATTATCAGGACTTAAATGGTAAATGTAACGAGAAGGAAAACCCTTCGGGTAATCGCCTCCCTTTTCTGTAGCAGCAATAGCTGCCAAGATGTCATCATCAATCTTACTTTTTGATCTGGTAACTGCTGCCACTAAGTATGTAGCCACTGCTGTTTTTGCTGCCTCGTCAGCCAAGCTGTTGCCGACAGCATGGACACCAAGTCGCTGGTGACCAAGAGTGTGAATAACATTCACGAGAGGGAGACGGTCTTTAAAGTCTGCCACTCGAACCCAAAGCGTTTTATGCTTAATTGTGCTACCTTTTGTGTCTCGATAATCATTCTGAGACCAGAAATGTAAATTGTCATTGTAGGACTGGACACAGTAGAAGGAGTCACTCACTATAAGAGTAGTGACCCGGGGATCAGCAAACTCCAGTGCAAGGACTAGAGCCCGAAGCTCCGCCAATTGCGCGGTACAATCACCCAATGACTGCGTATGCACTGCATCAGATTGGAATTCACCATTTACGAATGTACCTACAACAATAGCGCAAGCCGCTGAGTAAGCGTGCTTCGATCCAATCGCGGGCTGCGCAGACCCGTCAGTGTATATGACACAATGGTATTCTTCGAGCGGGCGCAAAGACAGAGGTGCCGGATGAACGAATTCATACTGCAAGAACTCTTGAGTCTGTAATGAGGCATCAAAGATGTAGGTGACGTCTGGCGACGTCAGTGTTGTGGCCCATTGTATCCACCGAGGATGCAAAGCTTTAGAATTTGGTACACTTGCCTTTGTCACTGCTTCTAAGGCAGGATAGGGTGTTACAACCAGAATCTGTTTCCCATGTGACAGTGCGCGTTCTTTAAGGATCGCCATCTGTACAGCAGTCAGAACTTTTTCGACCGCGGAAAAACGTAATTCAGCAGAGGTGTACAAGTGGGATTTGTACGCAATGGGGACGGTATCGCCCTCATTAAACGTCAAATACGTGAAACCCACGGCGCCTGGCACTATTCGTATTACCAGGTTAGTGCGGTTATCACGTGTCAGCAAATATTGTGAAGCAAGAAGGTCAGCCTGTAAAGACTGTAAAATTTTAGAATGTTCCAGCTGCCAGCTAGACTTCGAAAATGTAGGTTGTACCAAGGCGTAAAGTGGCTTGATACGCTGGGCATAATCAGGAATGTACGTACGGCCGAAATTCAGAAAGCCCAGCAAAGATTGTAATTTCTTTAGTGTCGTAGGCGCACTCAAGCATGCGCACTTCTCCAGAAAGTGGGGAGCTAACCCCTTTCCTTCATTATTGAGCTCGTAGCCCAAAAACAACACCGTATATTCCGCGATGTGAGACTTCGCAAAATTGAATTTGTAGCCATAGTCAGCAAAACTCACTATAATATTGTCGACTCGAGACAGATGTGGCAACAGCTCATCATCCGTGAGGTAGATATCATCAACATAGGAGTATGCCTCGGGGTCTATTCTTTCTAAGAGAGAAACCACGCGAGCGGAAAAGACTCCAGGGCTATTCTTGTACCCCATGGCTAATCTGGTAAACTGTTTTTGTTTTCCGCCCGAAGTAAACGCTGTCCACTGGCTACTCAGTGTGGACAGGTTATGGCTAAAAAAGCCATTGGAAATGTCAAGTGTCGTTTTAAATCTTTTACGCACGAGACTGTCGACTAGAGCCGAGCTATGTGTATTTTGTACCGCGCAGGTCCGGCAATGGGAGTTTAGGTGCCGGTAATCCAAAACTAAACGGTACGAGCCGTCAGGCTTCGCTACAGTGAATAAAGGGTTATTCATAGGGGACACACAAGTTTCAATCACACCCTGATATTCCAATTGTTCAAGGATCGCCGCGACGTGGGGTCTAGCTTCACGACGCATGGGATACTGGGGCTGAGGCTGGGGCATAGACCGCAATGGAATCTCATGGCAGGGGGACAACCGGTCCCAACCCACCTGAGTACTATACACCGCTGGTGCAAGCGCCAGCGCCCACTCCCCAGCGTACATTTCAGCCTGGTCCTTAGGCACTGTGTGCGCAAAGGACGGGAGGATTTTCTCCTCCCCTTTAGGAGCTTCCAAAATGAAGGCTGGGGGCCAATCTGCCTCCGCTAGGAGGATATCATAGGTGGTGGTCAGATTATCCCAAAAAATCCCTTTTATAGTACGTTGTATGTCACCCTCTATTAATAAGACTATTTCATAAAGTCTGTCAGGGGGAGCCACTCTGGTGTCAGCTGTTTCAACAGTAACCAATACATCAGTTGCTGTCGCCGCCAGAAATGGACGCAGAGCTTGACGGACTATGGTAATTTCCGCCACGCTGTCCAGTAGCGTCAGCGCCCATGTCCTGTTCCGAAGCTGTGTCCGCACTATCTGAGGCATACTTTGCCGTCAGAGCCGCCACTTTCTTCTTCTGAAACGGGGGTCTTTGTCGAGCAAATTCGTCCTGCTTGCCTTTTCCCTCAGTCTGTCGAGGTTGGTCACGCTGTTGTGGAGCACCCCGACCTTTGCCGCCGCCTCCGCCACCGGACTGTGTAGCCGATGTTTCCTGTGAAGAACGAGGAGAACGCGGTTCAGAAACCTGAAATCTATCAGGAGACTTAATAGTAGCACGATCGCGCAGATCATAAGTGCGTTCACTACTTGACTGTACGGGAGAGGCAGGCCGAGAGCCCTGTTTCTGCTGCTGCTTTCCCTGCTGTTTTGACCGCCAATTTTGTTTTTGAAAAGCTGGCCGGCCATCCTTACCAGGAGTTTCTGCCTTACCCTGCTGCTTAGAATCGGGATTTTTGATCACGGGCTTTACTCCTAAAGAGCTACGACCCAAATCTCGATATGCCTCAGAGATTATTTTTGCAAATTCCTGCGGTTTGTCCTCTTCAGCAACTTTCTTCAGTTCATTACGAACCTGAAAGTGCAACGCATCACCCTTAAGGTTTCCCATTATCATGGTAGCCACCAGGCCAAAATCTCCGAGGAGCCGCATCCCCAATTCTATCGCAGACTCCGCTCCATGGTCCTCTTGAACCTGTTTAATAATGGAGGGCAGCTGTAACATAGACGGAGTGCCAAAGCACTGCGCGTACGTTGCAGCAAAAATCTTACCCCAGGACACACAATCATCCATATGGGGAACTAAATCTTTAGGCAAACTAATGGTGAGGATCCTGTGTTTCTCCACAGGAGTTGTATGCGGATAAACCGCCTCTATTTGGTCAAATTTTTCAGCAAGCCAAAAGGGATAATCATCCCTTGTGGGGGGACGCTTGCCCATAACAGAATTAACCATAACAGGACTAATGACCACCGCGTGACGATCACTAGGTTGTCCCGCACTAACAGGCGCCCCCGCCTGTACAGTGCGTGACACATACTGCACTAACGCCCTATATACTGTTATAAGGGCAGTGTGTAGTACACGCAATTCATCCACCGTCACCGTGAGGTAACGGGGATGAGGCGTAAATCCGGCTAGTACCGGCCAAGTGGCCCCCGCAATTGATAAAGGGCCCATTCTCGGCGGTATAACCACATGGGGGAGGGCGCCATTAAACCAAATCTGATGTTGCCAAGCAGATATTGGTATCTCCTGTGTCCTATACGGCGCATAGGCGGCAGGCACGGCAGTGGCCGTGTAAGAATGAAATGTGTTATCATTACCACTGACTGCCGGAATCGTCACCCAAGAGTAGAATACTCAAAGGGATGAGCCGCATCGGCTCCCACCACAAAGATGACGTCCATGCCCGCGTCCGGCACTCCATATTGCGTCAAGTGACGTTTCAGTGCCGCACGGCTATGCGCCGCAATATTTATCGCCATAAGGACAAGCTACACTTCAAGTATTCAGTAGCACAAGGGTTCAATAACCTTTTTAATAATCAAGCTTGAAGGAACCTATATCAATAGAACTAGGTAGGTTTAAAATCCGTCAGACTTGTTATCCGGAAACAAGAATGAGGGTGCTGTGGACTAAATGTAAGCACTACTAAGGCGTTTCAACTCATAGACCAAACGTTAGGTGCGCCATGTTGCAGGGATTCTGCTTATACACAGAACTATGCTTAGAACCCCAGGACCTCAGTGAATTGTGGTGTACCAGAAACTCACCTCAGAACCCAGAACCCAGTATCCGGCTAGCATAAGTGTCCCATTCGTTATCCAAGATTTAGCTCAGAGATCCCAATGAATAGACAACCCAGAACAAGCGACTCAGTGTACTCTCAGGAATGGTGGGAATCGGAAATACCTGTTCGTATATTATTCTCACATCAGTCCACAACAATAATCAACAGAGACACGTTTGTAAATAAAAGGGGTTTATTTTTATAGACCACGTGTCCTAAGATGCAGTACTTTGGCTAATACAAGCAGACAAATGATTAATATCAAAACCAGCAACATAGTTACAATACCATAGAATATAAAAGGGGTGATCATCTTATAATGACAGTGGATACTACCACCTTCCCTTGACTAAGAAGCTAATATTATTATTATGCTAATAGAAGGTCTCTTAGGCTTGAATAGGGGACCCCATACCTCAAAGATCAGCTTAGTGAAATCACATCACAGGAGCATCAGGAGTCTTCTCGCAGGAAGGCTCGTCTTCGGTCTGAATAATAAACATGATGTCTGTGATATTAAAAGCACCAACTTTCAGGTATGTGCAGCTGCGCGTGTGTTATGGCTAAATAGTGTGTCGATCAACCTAGAGTGGAAAACATGCATTGTGTAATAATCCAGACTGTTTGTCACACCATGTACAGACCAAGGTCGCTGCGCAGAGCTTGGGATGGTAACAACAGATTGCTCTCGTGTGAAGCAAGTCTCGAGTCAGCAGTTTATTTAAGAAATAACATGTAAACGCAGTGTCGTGTGCAAAAGCAAAAAGATGGCATTCTAACATCTAACGTGGTCATGCTAACTTAACAATGTATGTACGTATTCAGGAAGAACTCACTACACCAGTTTCGCGCCAGAGCAGGGGCAGGTAGCCCCTGCAACCGGTTTGAATTGGGCTATGCACAGGAACAGCAAACGTGCCCCCAGTGCAGGACTTTAGAGCACCAGAGAGTGCTCCCGCCCAGCCCCAATACACATCTGCCTGTCTGGGGAGGTGGTCACACCTCTCTTCGACAGGAAACCTATTGTCCAGGCCTCCCCTGCCGGAGTTTCAGTCAGCAGCAGGAGGCCAGACCCGTGTCTGTGGCAGAGGCATCCATTTTTTGATGCCAGGTCTCAGGAAAGTCCTAGCGGGTTTGACCAGTGTGAACATGTCTTTCCCTCTAGAAGGGTGGAATGCTACTCCCGCCGCCAGAACTGGCAGGGGGGGTAGTATTCCAAAGCGTTTGACACCAAGCACGACATGTTTTGATGCAGCCATCCCAAAGTTAGCATTTACCGCGAGGTTATAATGCACTTATAAGGATATGGTATGGCTGTATCACAGAACAGCTATAAGTAAGGATTTCTAAAAGCTGCATAGGGGCTCAGCTCATGCTTGGGCACCCTCTCACATAAAACCAAGCACTCTGCCTTCAGGATTGTCAACTGATTATGATAACAATGGGGTAACCCAGTATCCCTCAGAACCTGGGCAGTATACAAAGATAATACAAACGGTTCTGTCGGGTAAAGAATATTTCTTAAAGCACTAAACCATCATTGGTTTGTTTGTACGAAGATTAATCAAAATTGACACACATAGAGACCATAAACAGTATTCAAAGAAGTTTTATGAATTGCATCATTCATGAATACCTACTTTCAATGGCTGTCAAGGACTAAGAGTGAATTATACTTGTGACAAAGTGACATATAGTGCTCAGTGCTGTGGTGAAAAGTGCGTAATATATACAAAGTGACTTATGGAAGTATTGATAATTTACAAAAGGCCAGAAAAACAAATATTTGAAACAGTCTGCAGACGGATTGAGTAAGTCTTTATGCAGAGTCTTTTCAACTGGTCCACGGAAAAAATGTTGACGTTTCAACCCAGGGTAGCATTACTAACTAGTCAATGTGGGTCTTCATCAGGACAGGGAGTGACAGCCTATGGAATAGTAAGGAATATGGTCAGGTGTGCTCGGGAAATTCGATGCTGTGATCGTTCAAAGCATGCAAGGTGAAAACTCACCAAAGGGAGCCCGATTTGGCTCCTGGGGCAGGGTAGGGAGATACTCGTGCAGGAGCAACAGTATCCTGTACGACGTGGCTGTGGTTCAAACGAGAATTCTAATCAAGAGAATGAAACTATGTAAGAAAAGGCCCATAAGTGGCTGTATAATTAAAAGGCAATGCTGGGAATGCGCTAATAGACTCACCCGGTAATGGGATATATTCTCTTTCCAGATATGGTCAAAAGACTCCAAGTGCAACTAATGAAAATTGGATGGGGTTAGGTCTGTGTCGTCAGATCGAAATAATCCCACTGAGGTTCTGTATAAACAAGAGGTGGGAAAGGAAAATGAGACTCATCCATCCCAAACGTTTTAACAGGATTGGCGGGCAAAGATAATAATTGCATTGTAGGACTCACCCACAAAGGGGATGGATTTCTTCCAAGGCGACTAGGGGGTTGATGGGGCTTAGGCAAACGTCCTGTGTCCTCAGATCAAGTAAATCACACTGAGGTCCTGTAAATTTAAGGGTGAAAGAGAAATTAATCTCTTACATACCAATCGAGTTAGGCAAAATGGCTGGACCATAATATTCAATCCGCTCACCTTCGAAATGGGCCCGGAAGAACGATTACTTCGTGTCAGGGAGAGCGCAGGCAAGCGTCCTGTCTCTTGAAAATCTGTCTACGAGTGTGTGACAACCGCTGTCAGTTAATAGACTGATTGAAGCGCGTGTACGTGGCGTGAGCAACCGCGTCATGCGCTCGTTGCTAGGAAACGCTCTCCGTGCGGGAAACTGCTCCGGAGTAAAAGATTAGTAAATCGTACTTGATTCTTGTTAGGTTAGTGATGAGGACGGTCTCATCGTGGAGAGTGGAATCTAAAAAACCCTTTCAGGGACTAATACGACTGGTGCGGAATGTTCGCAGTATGTGAAAGTGACACAACGCTCGTTGCTAGGTAACGCAGTAAGAGGCTCGCTAATTGGTGACTGGGCATTGAGGTGAACAGCGATATCCTCTATCGTTCTTAGTATGTGAAACAAACATACACATTCGAATTGAAATAGATGCACATTCAAAGTGTAACTAGTCACAGGTTCAAAACTCAAACGTTGACCATTAATAAACACTAAACTCTTCTTCATGTACTTTTCAATAAACATGTAGCGCAATTATAGAATGTGAACAATCACAGGTTTAACGCTTCAACATTAACCATTAGTACACCCTAGACTTTTCTGCATGTATTGTAGCATCATACATACAAGCTATTCATGTAATTTAAAGCTTTTAACACAGGTATATACAAATTACGTTAAAAAACATTCGCAAAGAAGTAACGCGCCAATGTGTAGCAGATACTCAAATTTCTCAATCAATACAGTATTCAGGAGAACTTAAAACTTTGTGTGCAAAATATTAGAATACATTTGGAGGTAGAGCAGGATAAGCTGAAAAGCTAGAGTTGTCCCATCTGTCTTGCAGTCTCCTCAATTTCGTTCAACCCGGTCTGTACCGAGTTGAGCAAATGAATCCATCTGCATTCTTTGTAGTTAAGGGCCACAGAGATTGCACCTCCTCTTACATTAGGACTGACCTTCTCTAGGATCCACCATTTTATACTGTCTGGGGAGTGATTGTGTGTCATGAAATGCTCAACCATGGGTGCGCCTTGTACTTTGCATCTTATTCTGCTCATATGTTGAGGGATTCTAGCTTTTGCTTTCTGGATGGTTTGTCCTACGTATATCTGACCACAGTGGCAAAGGATGGCATATATAACATACGAGCTATTGCAATTGGTGAAGTGGGGCAATTTGTATGTTTTGTTCTCATATGTAAACGTCGTCCCCTCTTGGCATAAATCGCATGCCTTGCATTGTCCACATTTATGGTGTCCGGTCAAAGGTGGTAGTCCAAGGTAGTTCCTTAGGTCAGGTTGCTTCGGTGGTTCAAGAAATGCTCTTACAACAGTATTCTTAATATTTTTGCCCCTCTTAAAAGCAAAGATGGGGTCCTGCTGAATCATCAGCTCACTCGCTACCAGGTTCCAATATTTCTTTACGATTTTTTTGATGTCATTGCTTTTGGTGTTAAATGTCGTAATGCAGACGATATTGTCTTGCTCGGTGTCCTTCGCCTTGACCTCCAAGAGTTGGTCTCGTGGACAGTACCATGCGCGTTTTTTTGCTCGTTTGAGTAATCCAGTGGGGTATCCTCTTTCCTTCAGACGACTTGTGAGGATATCTGATTCTTTAAAGAAATCCACTCTTCTGGTACAATTTCTTCTCAGTCTCAGGTATTGTCCGTAAGGCAAATTATCCCTCAGATTACGAGGGTGGTGTGAATTATACCTCAACAGTGTATTTCTTTCCATGGGTTTTCGGTAGAGGTCACAGTACAAAAGCCCTTCCTCTACTCGAAAAGTGAGATCCAAGAAATCTATTGATTCGTTGTTACTTGTCATTGTAAACTGAATGTCATTCGACCTGGCATTGAGCCACTCATGGAAGTCATTCAACTCTTTGTTATCACCAGACCACACCATTATAACGTCGTCAATGTAACGTTTCCATACCGCAATCTGGTTGAGGTATGGATTTTGGTGGCTGTACAGGTGTTCCTCTTCGTAATGGTCCATAAAGATATTCGCCAGGCTCGGCGCATATGTGGCTCCCATCGCCACTCCTTTGCACTGATAGTAAAATTGTTTCTGGAAAACAAAGTAATTCTTGATGTAGAGGGGCTCAGCTCATGCTTGGTCACCCTCTCGCATAAAACCAAGCACTCTGCCTTTAGGATTGTCAAGGCCTGCCATAGGAGTGGCTTATAGGTTTATATGTGTCTGTATATGGGTAGTGATATAGGTAGCCTATACCACTGTAAGGGGTGCAAGCACACCCTTACCCAGGCTGCAGTAGCAGACCTGTGGTGCCATTTTGGAGTGCTTCCCAGGGGTGGCATAATATATGCTGCAGCCCTTGGTAGGCCTCTGAGGTACCTATGCTCTAGGTACATAGTATACCATATACTAGGGGCTTATAAGACACTTCAGAATCCAATAAGATATGTACCTAATGTACATGCAAACCATTTTAGAGAGGAAGCCGCTAGGCTGTGGTCCTGATTAGCAGGGCCACAGCCAGACTAAGGTAGAAAAACAGTGAAACACCAGCAAAAAGTGGGGGTACCCATGTGAAGCAGATCCTACTCTCCTACAACCTGCAGTACTATTATAGCAAAGAGGCCATGGTTGGAATGGCCTTACAGAAAACTCTGCAATGTTATGACGTGATCATTGAAAATTAAACCATTCCAACAGCCTTTATCAGGGATTTCCCTAAGAATAATATAATTAATTATAGATTAATACAAATATATATTTTTTTGAACTCTAATTTGATTTTTTTCAGCAGAATCAAAGCATTCAATCAATTAATCAGAGTGTTCTTGTAAAGTGCTGCTTGTCCCCTGGGGGTCTCCAGGCCCTATGCATTAAGGGGCATATTTGCAAAGAAGTGACGGAGCGTGACGTTAGCTTTCTTGGCTTAACACTGCGATCCACCACTTGTGAAATGCAGGGCTGCACCATAATTACAACAATACAGTGCAGCCTTGCGTTTCCCCCTGCGCTGGCGCTAACTTTAGCGGCCTGTTAGTGGACTAGCGCCAACACAGGCACCCTTGCACAGTAATGCAAGGGTGCCTGCGTTGTGGGGAATGTTTTTTTACGTGCAGGAAGGTGTCCCATACTTCACATAAACAATCCAAAATGGGGATTTATAACTTCTATGTGTGCTGCTTTGTGCAGCTGTCATGGAAGTTGCAACTTGTCATTTTTAGAATGTATGTTTATGTGCAGGAAGGAACACATTCCTGCACACAAACAATCATGCATGGGCGTTTTATTGCTTTATGTGTGCTACACAATGCAGCACACAAAAAAACAGGAAAAACGTGTAGAAAAAAAGTATTGCTCCTTGTTGCACCCTGTTAAGACCAGATTTTCCCTGGTCTCAACGTATGCACTGCCCCATATTTATGCCACTCTTGTAAATAGGAGGCAGTGTCGAAATCAATGGGTGTTGCGGCGGAACGTCCTCCGCAACACCCATTGTCCACTCCTTTCAGGCTAAGTATAGTGTGAAAGGGGGCCTTATTTACAAGGCAGCGTTAAGCCACACTAAGTGGCTTAGCACCTCCTTGTAAATAAGGCGAAGCGTGAATTGCCACCACGACATTAAAAAAAATGACATTCTGGTGGCGATAGTGGCTTGTAAATATGCCCCTAAGTCTTACAAGAAAGCTGTAGCCATACGCTTGCTCTTCCTTCTTTATTTCCGTTACTCATTCCCCTGCCTCCCATATGTAACTGTTTGTGTGCTGTTTGAATGTACCTGTGTCATAAGTGATCGAGTCTGCGGCTTCAGTTTTTGTGAGTTTGTTAGTGGACATGGGTACCTGACTTTCCTTGGCACTGTTCCACGAGGCCACCATTCTTTAACTTGTGTTATGCCGATTTCCTCAGAATTTTTGCCCCGTCCCCTAAGATTTATGGCCCTTAGACTCCCCTGTTCCCTCTTTTCATCTTCCACCACCTATTTCTTCCCTCTCATGCTTCTCCTTGACAGGCAGATACCTAAGATTGGCTGTTAACCATGACAGCTTTGAGAATATCAGTCCATTCTCAAGGGACCTTCCTCATTCCCTCTCCCCTAGTCCCTGCTTTCGCGTCTGAGGTCTCATCAGTTTGTTTACCCTGGGTGCAACATAAAGTGCTTTACAATCAGCCAACATTACATAATACATCACATGCCCCTTTGCCTCTGTGCATGAGGAACAGTATATCAGGCTAATATGGTGTGTGGTTGTGTGTGTGCGTGCGTGCATGCGTGTGTGCCCATAGATTTGTGTATATGAGCGTATGTTTCTCTGCCGGCAAGTGATTGACTGTAGAGGTGTTGGCCTGTGCGTGCACTGCTGTCTGCATATTTTGCATGCGTCATTTATTCGGATTCGCGCATGGATGTTTTTTATGCACATTCGCTATGCAAAAGTCAGACATATTGTCAATGTTTTTTATGGAACAATTCTTTTTATTGGTTTTGAAAAGAGGCAAGGTGAAATGCAGTCCTGCTACAGTACACCGCTGTATGCCTTCAACCTCTCAGGAATGCAGCGTATTACTGGCATATGAACATAGGTACACAGCATGAAGCCTACAACCCGGAGGCTGGCAGCGTATTACTGGCATATGAACATAGGTACACAGCTTGAAGCCTACAACCCGGAGGCTGCCAGCGTATTACTGGCATATGAACATAGGTACACAGCTTGAAGCCTACAACCCGGAGGCTGGCAGCGTATTACTGGCATATGAACATAGGTACACAGCTTGAAGCCTACAACCCGGAGGCTGGCAGCGTATTACTGGCATATGAACATAGATACACAGCTTGAAGCCTACAACCCGGAGGCTGGCAGCGTATTACTGGCATATGAACATAGGTAGACAGCTTGAAGCCTACAACCCGGAGGCTGGCAGCGTATTACTGGCATATGAACATAAGTACACAGCTTGAAGCCTACAACCCGGAGGCTGGCAGCGCATTACTGGCATATGAACATAGATACCCCGCTTGAAGCCTACAACCCGGAGGCTGGCAGCGTATTACTGCATATGAACATAGGTACACAGCTTGAAGCCTACAACCCGGAGGCTGGCAGCGTATTACTGGCATATGAACATAGATACACAGCTTGAAGCCTACAACCCGGAGGCTGGCAGCGTATTACTGCATATGAACATAGGTACACAGCTTGAAGCCTACAACCCGGAGGCTGGCAGCGTATTACTGGCATATGAACATAGGTACACAGCTTGAAGCCTACAACCCGGAGGCTGGCAGCGTATTACTGGCATATGAACATAGGTACACAGCTTGAAGCCTACAACCCGGAGGCTGGCAGCGTATTACTGGCATATGAACATAGGTACACAGCTTGAAGCCGAGGCTGGCAGCGTATTACTGGCATATGAACATAGGTACACAGCTTGAAGCCTACAACCCGGAGGCTGGCAGCGTATTACTGGCATATGAACATAGGTACACAGCTTGAAGCGTACAACCCGGAGGCTGGCAGCGTATTACTGGCATATGAACATAGGTACACAGCTTGAAGCCTACAACCCGGAGGCTGGCAGCGTATTACTGGCATATGAACATAGGTACACAGCTTGAAGCCTACAACCCGGAGGCTGGCAGCGTATTACTGGCATATGAACATAGGTACACAGCTTGAAGCCTACAACCCGGAGGCTGGCAGCGTATTACTGGCATATGAACATAGGTACACAGCTTGAAGCCTACAACCCGGAGGCTGGCAGCGTATTACTGGCAAATGAACATAGATACACAGCTTGAAGCCTACAACCCGGAGGCTGGCAGCGTATTACTGGCATATGAACATAGATACCCCGCTTGAAGCCTACAACCCGGAGGCTGGCAGCGTATTACTGGCATATGAACATAGGTACACAGCTTGAAGCCGAGGCTGGCAGCGTATTACTGGCATATGAACATAGGTACACAGCTTGAAGCCTACAACCCGGAGGCTGGCAGCGTATTACTGGCATATGAACATAGGTACACAGCTTGAAGCCTACAACCCGGAGGCTGGCAGCGTATTACTGGCATATGAACATAGGTACACAGCTTGAAGCCTACAACCCGGAGGCTGGCAGCGTATTACTGGCATATGAACATAGGTACACAGCTTGAAGCCTACAACCCGGAGGCTGGCAGCGTATTACTGGCATATGAACATAGGTACACAGCTTGAAGCCTACAACCCGGAGGCTGGCAGCGTATTACTGGCATATGAACATAGGTACACAGCTTGAAGCCTACAACCCGGAGTCTGCCAGCGTATTACTGGCATATGAACATAGGTACACAGCTTGAAGCCTACAACCCGGAGGCTGGCAGCGTATTACTGCATATGAACATAGATACACAGCTTGAAGCCTACAACCCGGAGGCTGGCAGCGTATTACTGGCATATGAACATAGGTACACAGCTTGAAGCCTACATCCCGGAGGCTGGCAGCGTATTACTGGCATATGAACATAGGTACACAGCTTGAAGCCTACAACCCGGAGGCTGGCAGCGTATTACTGGCATATGAACATAGGTACACAGCTTGAAGCCTACAACCCGGAGGCTGGCAGCGTATTACTGGCATATGAACATAGGTACACAGCTTGAAGCCTACAACCCGGAGGCTGGCAGCGTTTTACTGGCATATGAACATAGATACCCCGCTTGAAGCCTACAACCCGGAGGCTGGCAGCGTATTACTGGCATATGAACATAGGTACACAGCTTGAAGCCGAGGCTGGCAGCGTATTACTGGCATATGAACATAGGTACACAGCTTGAAGCCTACAACCCGGAGGCTGGCAGCGTATTACTGGCATATGAACATAGGTACACAGCTTGAAGCCTACAACCCGGAGGCTGGCAGCGTATTACTGGCATATGAACATAGGTACACAGCTTGAAGCCTACAACCCGGAGGCTGGCAGCGTATTACTGGCATATGAACATAGGTACACAGCTTGAAGCCTACAACCCGGAGGCTGGCAGCGTATTACTGGCATATGAACATAGGTACACAGCTTGAAGCCTACAACCCGGAGGCTGGCAGCGTATTACTGGCATATGAACATAGGTACACAGCTTGAAGCCTACAACCCGGAGTCTGCCAGCGTATTACTGGCATATGAACATAGGTACACAGCTTGAAGCCTACAACCCGGAGGCTGGCAGCGTATTACTGCATATGAACATAGATACACAGCTTGAAGCCTACAACCCGGAGGCTGGCAGCGTATTACTGGCATATGAACATAGGTACACAGCTTGAAGCCTACATCCCGGAGGCTGGCAGCGTATTACTGGCATATGAACATAGGTACACAGCTTGAAGCCTACAACCCGGAGGCTGGCAGCGTATTACTGGCATATGAACATAGGTACACAGCTTGAAGCCTACAACCCGGAGGCTGGCAGCGTATTACTGGCATATGAACATAGGTACACAGCTTGAAGCCTACAACCCGGAGGCTGGCAGCGTATTACTGGCATATGAACATAGATACCCCGCTTGAAGCCTACAACCCGGAGGCTGGCAGCGTATTACTGGCATATGAACATAGATACACAGCTTGAAGCCTACAACCCGGAGGCTGGCAGCGTATTACTGGCATATGAACATAGATACCCCGCTTGAAGCCTACAACCCGGAGGCTGGCAGCGTATTACTGGCATATGAACATAGGTACACAGCTTGAAGCCGAGGCTGGCAGCGTATTACTGGCATATGAACATAGGTACACAGCTTGAAGCCTACAACCCGGAGGCTGCCAGCGTATTACTGGCATATGAACATAGGTACACAGCTTGAAGCCTACAACCCGGAGGCTGGCAGCGTATTACTGCATATGAACATAGATACACAGCTTGAAGCCTACAACCCGGAGGCTGGCAGCGTATTACTGGCATATGAACATAGGTACACAGCTTGAAGCCTACAACCCGGAGGCTGGCAGCGTATTACTGCATATGAACATAGATACACAGCTTGAAGCCTACAACCCGGAGGCTGGCAGCGTATTACTGGCATATGAACATAGGTACACAGCTTGAAGCCTACAACCCGGAGGCTGGCAGCGTATTACTGGCATATGAACATAGGTACACAGCTTGAAGCCTACAACCCGGAGGCTGGCAGCGTATTACTGGCATATGAACATAGGTACACAGCTTGAAGCCTACAACCCGGAGGCTGGCAGCGTATTACTGGCATATGAACATAGATACCCCGCTTGAAGCCTACAACCCGGAGGCTGGCAGCGTATTACTGGCATATGAACATAGATACACAGCTTGAAGCCTACAACCCGGAGGCTGGCAGCGTATTACTGGCATATGAACATAGATACCCCGCTTGAAGCCTACAACCCGGAGGCTGGCAGCGTATTACTGGCATATGAACATAGGTACACAGCTTGAAGCCGAGGCTGGCAGCGTATTACTGGCATATGAACATAGGTACACAGCTTGAAGCCTACAACCCGGAGGCTGCCAGCGTATTACTGGCATATGAACATAGGTACACAGCTTGAAGCCTACAACCCGGAGGCTGGCAGCGTATTACTGCATATGAACATAGATACACAGCTTGAAGCCTACAACCCGGAGGCTGGCAGCGTATTACTGGCATATGAACATAGGTACACAGCTTGAAGCCTACAACCCGGAGGCTGGCAGCGTATTACTGCATATGAACATAGATACACAGCTTGAAGCCTACAACCCGGAGGCTGGCAGCGTATTACTGGCATATGAACATAGGTACACAGCTTGAAGCCTACAACCCGGAGGCTGGCAGCGTATTACTGGCATATGAACATAGGTACACAGCTTGAAGCCTACAACCCGGAGGCTGGCAGCGTATTACTGGCATATGAACATAGGTACACAGCTTGAAGCCTACAACCCGGAGGCTGGCAGCGTATTACTGGCATATGAACATAGGTACACAGCTTGAAGCCTACAACCCGGAGGCTGGCAGCGTATTACTGGCATATGAACATAGATACCCCGCTTGAAGCCTACAACCCGGAGGCTGGCAGCGTTTCTGGACCACAGACACATCTTTATTTGCAAAAAGGAATAATTGAAGTAAACAGGGAAACGAGTTACCCCCATCCCCCCACCCCTTCCCGCCCAAAATAAACAAAAAAGGTGGGGTCCTGCACCAGAAGCGAGGGTGAGCCGCGGGTTATTGTATATTCTCACCCCACTATCCTCCCCAAAACTCTGCAATTTCATCAGCGGGATGTACTCGCCCCCTCGGTCTCCTGGATGAGGTGCAGTATTTGTAAGTGTTTGGGGCACGTCACCTCCCTGAATTCTTTCGACAATAATAGAATAAAAGGGACCATAAGTCTGCGTACGTGTCACCTTTGTGGTCTTGTACCAGTGATAAGCGCTCCTTCGCTAGGGTCAGCCACTATCTACGTAGCCATGCTGTGTGGTCAGGTACCACCAGTGGTCGAAGTGGGGGGGAACGGCAGGGCACGGCGTGCCCCTACTTCTTCAATTCCAGCGATTCCGTTCCCCTACTTTTTTATTTTGAAAATGCGTCCCGGGACGAAAGAAATCGCCATCACCTACATGGGCGTAGGAAGTGTGGGGGACGCGGGGGATATATATTCCCCCCAGATTTTGGAGTGGGGGGGGGACACGGGGGACAAGGGTGGGGGCGACGAGGGGACAAAGGAATTTCCCCTCTCCCTTCTGTTATCACAGGGCCATTAGCACGCGAAAGCGCTACCTAATGGCCCTGCACTTGACCTGCCTGGAGTCAGAGGCCACCCGCCCTCTGCCTTTTGTTATGCTGCAGGAAGGCTCAGCCGTTCTGCGAAGGGCAGAGAACGGAGAAAAAATAAACGCTGTCTCTTTTCCTTCATGGCAAGGACCGTGTCCACTACTCCTGATCTGCCTCTGGCGGCTGCCCTCCTCCCCTCTCTCTCTCTTTATTCCTCCATCTCTTTCTGTCTCTGTCTCGCTCCTGCTTACGTGCTGATTTCAAGAGGCAGCTCTTAAGGTACTCTCTCTTGCCTCTCCTTTTCTTTATTTGTTCCCCTGTGAAATTGATCCAAAAAAGGCTGAACACTTTGGCTGTAAATGTCCTCATTTTCTGACCGTTTTCTATTGAAAAGAAAAACCTCGGAATGGAGAGAAAAAATAGTTAAATACCTAAATAAAGCAATACAGAGTGGACAGCAGATAGGCCAGACTGTTATTTACACCCACACACATTAGCGCCACTTTACAGAGTTTGCCAGTGAAAGCGCTACTTTCTTTTTATCTTCTTTCTTTGAACAACATTGTTTTCCCAGGGTGGGTAAGTGCGACATTCCTAAAGAGACTGCAATACCTCGTTGATGGGTAGTGTGGAAACGTTTAATATGATCGTTGTCAACTTTTTAATTATTTTAGCTTATAAAATGCGGCTCTGTGTTTGGGGATGTGGTCTTTTTTAAACCAAACTGCATATATTTTGAAAGGATATAAGCAATGGACATTGAAAGGGGTCCCTTCCTGGTCCTGTAGCCATGTCTTGAACTTTTCAGGCAAAATCACTTACTGATTTCTGAATAATGAGTTTATAACCGTTAAGGTAACCATGTTTTTTTCTGATTACAGTTCACATGCTTTGCTTATTCTTGCATTCTATATGAGTGTTTGCTTTTTCCAGGGTGTTATTCATTTTTTTTCAGGCAGTATTTTACTGTTGTCTAGTGCATAATTTGAATTTAGTCGCTGCACAATTGAGTTGTGCTGAAGGCAGTGTGAGTTTCTCTCAGTGGGGCAGTATGGTGTTCAGTGTGGGAGAGAATGTGGCACTCTGGCCAGAGCTGCTGAATTTGGAACTGGAGAACCATGTTCAGACCTTCATGACCAGTTCACCATACCACTCTCCTGACAGAGCTTATTCCGATGCTACACCTTAGAAGGCCTGATAGACCTTAGAAGCCCAGGTGTCTTAGCACCCGCAGGTGGACCTGTCCACCACAATCCATACTGCAGTTCACTTCCAGTCTTACGGGCAGGCATATGAAGAAGCACATCCTAGATCGACAGTGAATCTGTCACTGAGGTCACAAGACCCTTGAGGCCAGTCCACCTCACCCATTGGTACCTCCATTGGCCTTTTTCCAGCACTAGCAGTGCAACTTGCCAGGGGTTGGCAATGTAGGATTTGCATGCACACCAAACTTAGGGGGTGATTATAATGGCAGTGGGACCGCCACGTCACCCCGTCGGTGGCGGTCCCACCGCCATTGGTGACTGCATCACAGCCCGCCATATTACAATGGCGGGTGGTTACCTGGTGGTCGGAAAGACCAACCACCACGCACCCGACGGGCTTCTTGGGCCCGCCGGTGTGGTGGAGGGGCTCGTGGTTCCTACAATGCTGGTGGTGCCTACCATGCACCGCAGCAGGGATTACGATGTCCCTTACCCGCCAGCTTATCAATGGCGGTTCACCTGCCATGGAAATGCTGGCGAAAGGGACAATGAGGGCCCGTAGCAGGCCCCTTTACCCCTTGCCCTCAGACATGGGTCCTGGAGGGCATCTATGATGCCCCACAACATATCACTGCACCATGTGGCAGGCACTGATATATTTAACATGTTCCTTTTTTTTTTACTTTGCGGCGGATGATGCAGCCAGCAGCACCTGCTGCAATGTAAAAGATAGGCACTGCGAACACCGTAGTGGCATTCGCATTGTAATGCCTATCGTGGGGCCTCCACCTTGAAGGCCAGCGGTCCCATTCCCCGATTCGATGGCGGTGGTACTGAAGTCCGCCTGCCATCGTAGTCAGCCCCTAAGTTTGCATTTTATGAATATGATTCAGCGGGAAATAAATTGATGTTTGCAATTTAATTGACTTTGGTTGGCCTCTTATCTATGAGATTTCCCTGTTGAATGTGCCTTTACATTATACATTTTTGGTTGTATGAATTGATTGCATACTACACTCTCCTACAGGTATTAATTTGAGTGTCATTAGGAGTGTCTGGGACCAATTGTTTTCTTAGGAATTGTTTTCTTTACTAACCTTTGCAAAGGGCCCTAAACTTCACAGCAACACAAGTCACATTTCTTTTAGTAATTTGGGATCCGTTTGAGCTACAAAATTGTTTTGGAGGAAATCGTTAGATTATGCAGCAGATGATGTATTATGTGGCAAATATGATACAGCCATAGTTAAGTGGTAAACATTTTCCACTTAATTTTGCCCCAACATTGTAGTTGATCAATTTGTAAGTTCCCCAAACCCAAAAGTCGAGTTTGGGCACAATTTGCATTTTAAAAGCAGCCCTATAACACAGGGCTACTTTTTAAACTGACCTCAGGCTTCAGCAGTGCACACATGCAAGCGCAGAAAGGGCTGCTGGCCTCTAAACTGCCATGCCTTATTATATTCTAGGGACTTAAAAGTAGTTCTAATCCCCCTGCCCTATTATGTACTAAGGCCTTATAGGAGAGGTCATGCCAATCATAGGGGTACCCTAACCCATAGTGCACCCTAGTGTATGTAGGTGTTTTCACTGTATTTTTAAGTGTCTCTTTCAGAATAGCACTGGCTGTTTAGGCAGAGGCCAGGGTCAGTCAGTCAGGTACCACCAGTACCAGTCAGCAAAAAGTTGGGGAGTGCCCAGGGCGGCTTTGCAACACTAGAGAAACACAAACTCAGAATGTAAAACATAACACCATGGTTGGGGGGTTCTCTTCAATAATCAGAATTGATTTCTATCCTAATGAACCCATTTTCCAACATTAAGATAGGGAAAGACTGGGGAAAAATCATAACGTTCTAATCTATACATTGAAGTTTTTATGCAGCTCTTTGATGACGGTTAATAGCTCACTGTTCAATGTTAGGATTTTAACTTATAAACTTCAAATACCAAAAGAATATCTCAGACAAAAGCAGTAACTCACTGACCTATTGAATTAAAACTTTCACTAGACAAGCCTTCGATCTCTCTCAAAAAAAGAACATTAATACCAAAGTTATCTTCACATTTTTATTGTTGCCTGAAAATTGCTGGAGACCAGGAATGCAGCAGCAGGTACTTTTCAAACCGTAATGCACTTGCAAACACGACGCCCCCACCCTAAGTCAGCGGCCTTTGTTTGCTTTGTGCTCACAGGACACTTGAGAAGGGCCAGCTCTAGGGCAGTGCAACCGGTGTGACCGCACCGGGTGCTGACTTTGGGTGGAGGCATTATGTTTGCAAGTATATTAAGGTTTTAAAAGTGCTTGCTGCCTCCTTCCTGGCCTCCAGCAATTTTCGGCAACAATAAAAATGTCATGATGACTCTGGTGTTTAATGTTCTTCCTAGAGAGAGATCATTTTGTCTAGTGAAAGTTCTGATTCATGGAAAGGTAGCTCAGAGGGTTAATGTGCCTGCTGCAAAGAACATGTACCATACAGATTGTGAGAAGTTGGCCTGGTATATGCTGTCCACTAGTTATAGTGGGCACCTTGTACCAGTCCAAACAACCCTTATTGATGATAGGTTTAAAGACAACCTTTATTGAAAGCTATCCTAGTGGTAGCTATGGAGAGCAGCCTTCAGGCTAAGTCTTGAAGGAGTGTAAAGCAGCTTGGTTTACCAGATTATAACCTCTTGAATTACTAAATGAAAGGAGATCCACACAAGGTATATATAAAATATATGTATTTATTTCTAAACACTCACTACTAATCTCTTTATGAGATTAGAGTCCAAGATACACAATAATACAGTTCTAAAACGACAGTAAATCGCACAATATACAATGGGACCTAGGGGCGGACCAAACCATATATTAAGAAAGGGGTATAAGAACCACGATTTGACTAGACACAGTGCCTAAAGCACGTAGAATCGCTGGGACCCCAAGAAACCACCCACGGGAGCACCGGAGTACTTGAGTTACCTCACCTAGATAAACCGGGTGCATAGGTGTCAAATGGTGTCAGGGATTGTCGTTGATTTCAATGGCGATCTATTGCAAAGTGCTGCTGCCGGGAAGGAGAAAAGTGTCCGGTGTGATCCAAGCCTGGATCAAAGATCAGAAGAACCTGAAAGAAGAGGGTACAGAGTCTGGCTCACTTGCCAGTGACCAGGGGCACGGTAGATGAAAGCCCACCGATGTTGGGTGATTCAAGTGCGAAGAGGTGAAGCTTGACTCTGCAGCCACGAGGACCAGGAGGCGTCGACGACCACTAGAAGCTGGATTTGAGCTGTCCCACAAAGGATGTCGAGTGCTGGGGTGTCGGTCCGCTTATTGAACACAACAAGCCTTGGCAACAGCAACCCACACAGGAAGAGAAAAGATGTTTTGGTGCGGACCAGCAAGGTCCTGGGGACTCCCCAAGCAATGGAGAGTCAGGACACATCTGGAGCAATCAGGTAAGCCTAATTAGAGGTAAAGTTGCCTTCACAGGGACCCACCAGTCGACGGACTAGGGATCGCGAAGGGACCTCGAGAGAAAACACAAAGGGCCAGCTCACGGAACACTCATGGAGTGTAGGCAGGCAATCTTCAGTGCAAATGCTGCTTGGGGTCAGGGCTATAAGTAATCCAAAGCTTAGCTGCAGGAGTTGTTGGAAAGCTGATGCTTCTGAAAAGTGAAGTGGTGTCCAGGGGTTCGGTTTGCACAGTCGCCACGAGGGATACAGGCCTCAGACTTGCTGTGGGCACTGTTCGACCTCTAAGACCACGGAAACCCACCTCCTATGTTACTAAATTCTTCGGAGTCTGGCTGGAGCTTCGGAGCTGCAAACCGGTCAGATCTGTCTTTGGTGCCTGCCTTGCAGGGGAGTAACTCCTTTACTCCAAGGGAGATTCTTTACTTATCTAGTTCAATGTAGATCGTTGAAGTTCCAGGATTCAGTATCAGAGTTTCGTCCAGGTGTAATCTAAAGTCCTGTAGCCAGGGGTTCCTTTCTTATACCCAAGGAAGGGGTGGGACAAACTTTAGGGACCCACCTATGGGAGGGTCAGGAAAGAGGGGTGGCTACACCCATTTCCTTTGTCCAGTTTCGCGCCATTGCAGGGGCTGGTAGCCCCTGCAACCGGTTTGAGCTGGACTATGTACAGGGACACCAAATGTGCCCCCAGTGCTGAACTTCAAAGCACTCTTGGAGTGCAGCCACCCAGCCCCAATACACTAAAGCCTTTCTGGGAGGTGGTGACACCTCCCTGTGACAGGAAACCTATTGTCCAGGCCTCCCCTGCCGGAGTTTCGTCCAGCAACAGGAGGGCAGACTCGTGTCTGTGGCTGGCAGCATCCATTTTGTGATGCCAGGGCTCTGTTAGCTGGTGCCGGGTATACCGGTGCTGTCATGTCTCTCCCTCTAGAAGGGTGGGATCATACTCCCACACCAGTTACTGGTGTGGGGGTATGATTCCAAAGTGTTTGACACCAAATACAACATGTTTCCGTGCAGCCATTCCAAAGTTAGCATTTACCGTTTGGTTATAATGCACTTAAGAGTGTATGGTTTGGCAGCATCACAAACAACCCCAGAATAAAGGTTCTGAAGGCTGCTGAGGGGCTCTGCTCATGCATGGGCACCCTCTCACATAAAACCCAGCACCCTGCCTTCAGGATTGGTAAGGCCTGCCATAGGGGTGACTGATAGGTTTATATGTGCAGTGATATGGAGAGATATAGTGAACCTATATCTCAGTAAGGGGTGCATGCACCACCTTACCCAGGCTGCAGTAGCAGACCTGTGGTGTCATTTTGGAAGGCTTCCCAGGGGTGACACAATACATGCTGCAGCCCCTAGTAGGCCTATGGGGTACCTATGCCCTTGGTACATAGTATACCATATACTAGGGACTTATAAGGGTACCCCGGAATCCAATCTGGAGTGTACCTATAGTACTTGTAATCAATTTAAGGGAGAAAGCAGATAGGCTGGGGTCCTGAATAGCAGGATCCCAGGCAGACTAAGTCGAAAACTAGCAAAACACCAGGAAAAAAGTGGGGCAACCATGTAGTCAGATTCCACCTTCCTACACAGATCACAAAGTGCACATAATGTAAATAGGTCAGTGGGCTACTGCTTTTGTCAGAGAGCTCCTTTTGTTACTTGCAGTTTAGAAGTTAAAATCCTAACATACAACAGTGAGCTATTAACTTTCATCTAAGAGCTGCATACAACCTGCAAGGTATAAATTAGAGCGTTATGTTTTTCCCCCCAGTCTTTGATTATCCTAATGTTGCAAAAAGTGTTCTTTTGGACAGAAATCAATTCTGATTATTAAAGAGAACCCCCAACCATGGTATTAAGTTTTAAAATTCTGAGTTTATGTTTCTCCAGACCAATCACTATTAAACTATACCGCCTAGTAGTATGGTTGTCATGTGACTCCTACACCTTGTAGTCCTTAGTCTTATGTAACATTTTCTATACAGTGATTTACACACATATTGATTGTCTCTGAGTAATGTGTGGGATGTAAAGTGCTCTGACACCCTACACTGGTATGAGTGGTGCTGTAAATCAAATTAAATGCATCTGAGAGAGAGTGTGGTTATGAAGACTTGAGGGGCACTGTTAAAGGGTGGTAGTGAGGGAATCCATGACAGAGGTGGCCATTAGAGGGTAATAACAAACATTAATGCACAGGGCACCGCCAGTGCCCTTGAGGCCAGTCTGTCTCTCCCATAGTTAGCTCCATTGGCCTTGTTTCAGAAGTAGTAGCTGCAACTCACCAGGGATTGGCAATGCAGAATTTGGCACGCACACCAAACTAAGTTCGCAAACTTCACAGTCTCTCTGCTTCATTCACAAGCACTTTTAACATTTGCTGCTTGCTGTGGGGTCACTGGAATTAAATATGCAGCAAAGGAGGACACAATTATGCCACAGTGTTGACTAAATTATGCATTTAAAAAAAGGCTGCAGCGTAATGCAGTATATTTTCTGATATTTTATTATTTTGACGTGTACACATGCTAACAGTCTTTGGAAAGATTTTGCCTTATTAGCACCAGTGTAACATACAAATGCAACAGTGAGAAAGATGATCAGTCAACCTTTGCAATAAGCCATCCACTCCGCAGCAACACAAGTCACATTTTTTGTTAACTTTTGATACATTTGAGCTATAAACAATTTATTAGTTTAAATGATCAGATCATGCACCAGATCTTACATTAGGAGGCAAATATGGCAGAGCCAGAGTTATATAGAAAACATTTGCAAACTAGGATATTTTGCCATTCATGTTTGAACTGCTGTTATGGAATAAGGGAGAAGTGCTGATGATAAACACCATGGCTCTGCGAAAAATTGCTTGTGCTTCCACATTTTATCGTATTTGGGACATTCTGTGATTAGAAGCATATCCCACTTTGTGAATGTGTTTTACTGTCAATAACTCATTATAACCTTATATAATCATGTGTATCCATTGGTTGATTAAACTGGGCAGTGAAATGCCAAACAAATACTAAAAATTGGGATATTTGCGCATTCTGGCCACACCTCTGGCTCCACCCACTGAGCCAATCCTTGGGTTATTCCCGCCCTCTCATTCTCCGCCCACAGTTCCCCTACTTTTTTTCCCCCACTTCGACCACTGGGTACCACCGACGTACCCCAGTGTACCAGGATCCCTTGTCTTGCGGCTAATAATGTTGGCTCCATTTGCCTGTCTCTAATGGACCGTAGGGGGAAAGTCAGCGCGTTGGGGAGCCCTAGCAGTGTATAGCCAGGGAAGTGCGGTATTTTTGTCTCAAATGCCATATCGATATCATTTAGCACGTGCTCCCAGTATCGCCGCAGTCGCGGGCAGTGCCAAAGTAAATGCGACAGAAGCCAGCTAGCCCCATCCCCTCCAGCATTGCTCCGTGTGGTTTTTGTGCCGCCCGTGCATCGGTGCATGCAAGCCCGGTGTGAGGCACCAACCAGTAAGAAGCCACTTTGAAAGCGGACTCCATTCTTGCTGTGTTATGAGCGGTGTGGTGTGTCCTATTGAATTTGCTCCCATTCCCTGTCCGATAGGGTCCTGCCTAATTCTCCTCCCAGCGTAGCCCTTGGCGCGCTCGCCCTTTGGCGCTGCAGACAACAATTTGTACAGTTCCGAAGCCAGGTGTTTGTCGTCATTTTTACAGGTGAGCCATTTCTCAAACGGTGTCAGCCTCCACGTCGCTTGCTCCAGATAGGATGGAGACGTGACCCAGTGCCTCGTCAATGTTTTTTTAAATAGCGCTCAGTACTCCGGTTTCAAATTCAATGTGCTGTAAATGTCTAGTGTTACTATTAACCAATTTTATAATACCTCAATTATGAACCACAGATGGATGAGTTGACCCTGTTAGGGGTTCAACGTAACTAGCTGCAGATTGCATCACTCTCGAGGGGGTTCAATAAATGCCTCATTACAATTTTTTTTAGTTTTATATAGCGCGAACTAGACCCGAAGATATCGGGTATCAGAGCGCTTTACATAGCACCAGTTTCGTTACACAAGGATACATTCATGTTTTTTAGGCACGTGGAGATTAAGTGATTTGCCCAGAATCACAGGATGTTGAGCGTCGTTACCGAGACTCGAACCCGGCTCCCCGGCTTCAAAGCCGCCCAATCTAGCCGTAAGGCTCCATCCTCTCCCCAATGGGAAATGTAAGCACAAGGCTGGCTGCGTCAGGGATATAGTCAGCTCAAATAGAGTTGGAATGTTTAAAAAGTCCTGCCTAACAAACTGCCAACCATTGCGCAAGTTCTTAAGGGTGGCAATCAAAGATGTAGACGGGACTGTCCTTTTCTAATTTTTAAGGGGGGTGAGGGTAAAGCTGATACAGTCCTGTCTCGGTAAATTCTATGGATCATGCAGCCCATTCACGTTAATACAACAATCAGTCCAACACCTGCCATTGCTTATCTTGTACCTACGTCTCATTTCCAAAATCAGGACTCACAATCTCCAAGACCAACAAACACTACTGGCAAGTGCTTAAACTAAACCTGAACATAGGCGAGATAAGGGTAAGTAACTATAAACTGGAGACAGACCCAGGCAAATAGAGGCAGGCCTGGAAAGAAGGGGGAGGGAAGGTCTGCAGGCAGCGCAACCTGGATCTTTTAATAAGATGAAACTGATGCAGTGCACCAAGATGAAGTCGGGATTAGCTACTATTTCAAAGGGTTTGAAAAGAAAAATTACAGCTCTGAATGATTTTATTCTGACTCTGGATTCAGAATATTCACTCATAGTTGGTGGCGACTTCAATTGCCAATATGAGCCACTCAGCCTCTCTGCACAGAATGATCCTGTGGCGGAAGATGCTCACTCGAATATTCCTGAGCCTATGATTCCCACGGTTAGGGCTTGGACCCCTCTAGTGCTCCAAATACTCTCTCTTGCTCTCTCTCTATCGTTGAGGGCTTGTAACGGACGATTCAAATCTGACCAGCCTGGACAAACCACTTTTAATAGAGGTGGGCATTTGTCGATCTTGGATTACATTCTGATTGACATAAAATCCTGGGACAAGGTCCTAGATTTTAGGGTGGTCGCTCGAGATGATAGCGACCACAATGCCCTTACTCTGAAATTATTACCAGATCACTGGGGATTTACAACTTATGTCAATGGACCGTCCTCTCCGCCACAACCCTTAACCCTATATAACAATAAACGAAGAGTAAGATGGTCTAACATCCTTGTGTGTCCCGACAGATTGGCTGAAACATACAGATTGGCACTTCCCTGTCTCAATGAAATGGCCGGAGTCGTGCTAAATTGCTCTTCTATTGAGAGCTTACTCAGCCCTGTCACTATTCACACTCAGCTATCCACAAAACTTGTGGACGTTTTTTCCAGGTCAGAGGCTCCCAAGGCCCATGCGACCAACAAACAGGCCTGGTATACTCCTGAGTGCAGGAAACTAAAAACTGAATTGATTGGGGCAATAAAAGCGAAGGACAAAGCTAGGACCAAATCACTCCGAGCCCAGTATAAACAACAGATCAATAGGGCAAGGAAGTCTTGGGAAGATGATAAGTGGGAGGAATTGAGAAGATCATTGCAGAACAAGGATTTTAGAACATTCTGGGCCATTGTTAATAATGGAAGGCTGAATCCTGATACTATTACTGGCTCCAATATTGCTCCTGTAGTATGGGAAGGGCACTTTAGGGCTCTATATTCTATAACAAATTGCAATTCATTTCCCCCGATTGATCTTCCCTCTAGTACAGTTTGCTGTGCTGACCCCATTCCACGAATTGAGATCAAAGAGGTCCAAAACGCCATTCTTATGCTCATATCTAACAAAGCGCCGGGTCTGGACAAAATTCCGGGTGACCTTTTTAAGTCTGAACCCTCGATATGGGCGCCATATCTATGCGTCCTATTTAATGCTATTTTATTCGGCGCAGATCCACCAGCAACTTGGCGAGGTGCCGAGATAGTGCCTATTCATAAAAAAGGTTGCCCTTTACAGCCTTCGAACTACCGCCCGATAAGTCTAATTGATACGACTCAAAAATTATTCGGGCGTATAATTCTGAATAGACTACAGGCCGGCTTCAGGAAGGGTATTTCAACCCTCGACCAGATCTTTCGTCTCCAGGTTATATTCTGGAAATTTGTGAGTGTAGAGGGTGGCAGCCTCTACCTCGTTTTTGTTGACCTAAGATCAGCATTTGATCTGGTCCCGAGGGAAAAACTGTGGGCCGTCCTGCAAACGCTCAATGTTCCCCCCTATCTTTTGGATGTCCTGAAAAGCTTACACAAGGCCAACTTCGCTCAGGTTAGATGCGGAAAGTATGGCGAACTCTCTGAGCCCTTCCCTGTCTCTCGAGGAGTCCGACAGGGATGCGTGTTAGCGCCCACGCTGTTTTGCCTCTACATCAATGGGCTTGTAAACCATCTTTTAGCCCTTAAAGACACTGATGTCCCTAGGCTCTCCACGGGTAAGGTACCGGCCCTAATGTTTGCCGACGACACTTTGTTGTTGTCACGCACCCCCATGGGCATTCAGCGTATATTAGATGGCTTTGTAGACTTTTGCAGTGATAGGGGTCTTGAGATCAACCTGGCCAAAACTAAATTTATGATTCTTAACCCTCCTAAACGTACCCGACCCAACCCAGTCTTGAATGGCACTCCCCTAGAACGGGTGAAAACGTTTACCTATCTGGGGATTACTCTCCAGGAAGACCTGGGCTGGGGCGGCCAGGCTCTTTATTCCACTCTTAAGCTGACCCAAACTTTAGGAGGCATGGCTAGATTGTTCAATGGATCGGTTTTAAAAACCAATTTTACCAGTGGTAGAAATCCTTAAAACCCAGGCAAGACCTGCTTCAACTTATGGAGCAGAATTATGGGGTCACTCCAAAACAGATAGTCTATCGAGGGTTGAAAATTCCTTTATAAGAAAATTACTAAGTCTACCCTCTAGTTCTCCTTTGTTCCCCATTAGATTTGACCTGGGTTTGCTTCCTATTGAAGAGGTGGTGGCAGCTCGGCCTGTCCACTATTGGAAGAGACTATGGTCCAATCCGGGAACCTATAGAGATGAATTCATAGAGATTTGGCCCACAATCAAACATATGAATATTCCTTGGTTGATTCATGTCAGGGACACCTGTTCCAAGATTGGTCGACAGGAACTTTGGGATACCCCAGGAAGTTCCTGTCTAGCTGTTTCTAAAACCAGTCTGGCTGATGAACTTAGACATTTCCATTTAACACGTCTACACATGAACCCTAAAATAGGCAGGCTGACTGAGCAGTTTCTCCTGGTCAAACCAAACTATGGGAGGGAACTATTCTTGGATTTGATTTTTCCCACTGTTGCTAGGAAATTATATGTACAATTTAGAATGGGTACTTTACCACTTAGGTCTTTTACCTCTAGTTGGGGCATCAATAAGACTACTTCATGTCCTGCATGTGGCTACAAGTTGGAAGATGAAAACCACGTGTTCTTCTTTTGCCCAACGTACCATATCCATAGGAAGCGTTGGGTGAAATCAATATGCAGGAATCTTGGTTTTAGAGACTGTGTTAACGCCCTGCGAGTTTTAAAATACGACACCTATCCCCCCATCGTCTTTGCAGTTTCACGTTTTTTAAATGCTGTATGGTTGCAGCGTAGGAAATTTTCCACCAATTGTTAATCATTTGAATATTTTAAACCCAATTTGATCATTCTATATTGCTTTGGTGGTTTAAATGTGTTCTGCTTTTTGACATGATAATTGATGAAATGTATTGTTGCTTTTATGGCCCTTGTGGCCGAAATAAAGTCTTTTCGTTTCGTTTCGAAAAGAAAAATCAAAGACTTTGAAATGCTGAATGGTGAATAAAAGTTACAGGTCCCACATGGTTAAATGAAGAATCAGAATAAAGCTGTTGAATACTTAGCAGTGCATGAAAATGGAAACTAGCCAAATGCTCAAGAGTATGTAAAGCAGTGTGAAGTGTCTCCGACCACAAAGATTGTACAGAACATACTGCACTGCTTGAGAACCACCAGCGCTCTCACTTTAGCACTTCTTTCTTTACTAATATCCGAATCATCTCTCAAATGTAAAGAGATGTAATATGTAAAAGTCTAAAATGCTATGGTGAGATCACAAACCACTCTGACCCTGATTACGATGTCGGTCGGACGAGTGTCCGACTGGCCTCGTGTCAGAATGGAAACCGACCGACTAGTAGTCAGCGGTTCCATCCGATGAGTTTGGATGTGGCCGCCCATGAGGCGGTCGGAAACATACATTTTTCCATTGCAGCTTGTGCTGCAGTCGGAAAAGGGCCGCAGCACAACCCACATTAGAAAAATTGATGTTTACAAAC
The DNA here is from genome assembly GCF_964204655.1 of Triturus cristatus. Taxonomy (NCBI): domain Eukaryota; kingdom Metazoa; phylum Chordata; class Amphibia; order Caudata; family Salamandridae; genus Triturus; species Triturus cristatus. The sequence goes on from NC_140589.1 coordinate 50,274,382, forward strand.
ATCCATACTCTGTGTGCCAGGCACCATGTGGTGCCTGGTACACTGGCCATGGAAGTTTGGGGGGCCGCAAATGCCCCCCAGGCCTCATAGCGTAGGCCACAAAGGGACGGGGGCTCTCCCAGGGGCCCCAATAGTCCGTTTCCGGCAGCCTTTCAATGGCGGTCAGACCGCTATTAAAAGGCTGTCTGAAAGGAAATCGTAATCACTACGGCAGTACCTGAGCAGGCACCAGCCCATTGTGGGAGATTACTTTCCGATTGACAGTCTGACAGGCTCCTTGAGCCCTTCGGAATCATCAGTTGGCCCCTCCGCATGCTGTCTCTGACCACCACGCATCTTAATGCAGCAGTCGGAACGCAGAGCTAGATGTCGGTCGGACCTCAACTGTCAGGCCGTCGGTTGCGGTCCGACTGACATCATAATGAGGGGCCTTGTGTTTTGAACACCTGCTGGTCTGCAAAACCACCATCATTATGCGATATATTGATTTACTGAGTTGCAGCACAAAATGCCATTTGCAGGAAGTCTAAAAAATTCCTGCCTCATTAACACTCGTGAGGTAAGAATCTGTGACATTCTGCGAATAACTGCGAATGCATGATGGAGGCCTGTGGCGTGCAGAAGACTGCCATCCATCCATTTGCATTCCCTATTCACCGCTGCTAAGTGGACAGCAGCTGCATTTTTAAATAGGTATTAATAGATGGTCCTTGAAATTCCTCACGTCTCACCTGTACTCAGTCCTTCCATACATTATCCATTATCACCAGTCTGCGTTCATCCAAAACAGGGAGATGTTTGACAATATAAGGGGAGCGGTATGTAGGAAAGTGGGATCTGCCTCTTATGGTTACCCCAACTTTTTGCTGGTGTTTCACTGTTTTTCGACCTTAGTCTGGCTGTGGCCCCGCCAATCAGGCCCACAGCCTAGCTGCTTCCTCTCTAAAATGGTTTGCATGTAAATTAGGTACATATCTAATTGGATTTGGGAGTGCCTTATAAGCCCCTAGTATATGGTATACTATGTACCTAGGGCATAGGTACCTCAGAGGCCTACCAGGGGCTGAAGCATATATTATGCCACCCCTGGGAAGCACTTCAAAATGGTACCACAGGTCTGCTACTGCAGCCTGGGTAAGGATGTGCTTGCACCCCTTACAGTGGTATAGGTTACCTATATCCACATATTTATACAGACACATATAAACCTATAAGCCACTCCTATGACAGGCCTTGACAATCCTGAAGGCAGAGTGCTTAGTTTTGAGTGAGAGGGTGCCCAAGCATGAGCTGAGCCCCTCTGCAGCTTTCAGAAATACTTCCTTATGGCTGTTCTGTGATACAGCCTTAACATATACTCTTAAGTGCATTATAACCTCGCGGTAAATGCTAACTTTGGAATGGCTGCATAAAAACATGTCGTTCTTGGTGTCAAACGCTTTGGTATACTATCCCCCTCCACCCTCCCAGTTCTGGCGGCGGGGGCAGCATTCCACCCTTCTAGAGGGAGAGACATGGTCACACTGGTCTTACCCGGTAGGACTTTCCTGAGCCCTGCCATCACAAAATGGATGCCTCTGCCACAGACACGGGTCTGGCCTCCTGCTGCTGACCGAAACTCCGTCAGGGGAGACCTGGACAGTAGGTTTCCTGTCGAAGGGAGGTGTAACCACCTCCCCAGACAGGCAGATGTGTTTTGGGGCTGGGCGGGAGCACTCTCTGGTGCTTTGAAGTCCTGCACTGGGGTCACACTTGGTGTCCCTGTGCATAGTCCAGTTCAAACCGGTTACAGGGGGTACCTGCCCCTACTCTGGCACAAAAATGGACAAAGGAAATGGGTGTAACCACCCCTCTTTCCAAACCCTGCCATAGGTGGGTCCCTAGAGTATGTCCAACCCCCAAACTTAGTATAAGTATGGGAACCCAGTCCTTGCGACTTTAGATTACCCTGGATGAAACTCTGCAACATTTATCCTGGACCTTCGACTTTCTATCACGACTAGAAGACGGAAGAAATCTCCCTTGGGGTCAAGGAGTGACTCCCCTGCTTGGCAGGCACCAAAGAAGCAACTGACTGGCCTGCATCACTGAAGCTCCTGCCGGATGCCGAAGTCTTTGCATCACCAGAGGTGGATTTCCAGACTTCCCCGAGGCTACCCCGAGTCCACAGCAAAGCTGAGGCCCGTGGCTATTGTGGGTGACGTGGAACCGTGACCCCTGGACACCGTGAACTTTTGTAGTAACACTATCTTCCTGGTCCTCCTTGAAGTTGTGCTTTGGGCTCCAAGTAGCCCCGGCCTTGAGCACTTCCTGCACTGAAGATTGTTGGCCTCCACTCCACGAGTGACCCGTGGGCCAGTTTCAAGTACGACCGCTCGAGGCTCCTTCGCGATCACTAGCCCATTGGCTAGTGATTGCTAGCCAATGGCACAATGGCCAATGGCACAAAGGCAACTCCTCTTCTACTTGGGATTTCCTGGTTGCTCCAGACGTGCACTGACTTACTCTTGCTGGCTGAGTCCCTCAGACCTTGCTGACCTGCACTGTAGTCCTTTCTCTGAATTCCTGTGACTTGCAGTTGCCAAGGCTTGTTGGGTCCGTTCTGGTCGCTGACACTGCAGCACTTGACAGACTTCATGGGACAGCTCGAATCCGGATCATAGACTTCATCGACGCCTCCTGGACCTCGTGGCTGAAGAGTCAAGACACCCATCAACTCACCTGAAGCACCCGACATCTGTGGGCATTGGTCCATCCTGACCTCGGTCACTGGTTAGTGACCCAGACTCTGTCCCCTCTGCTTTCAGGTTCCTTCCATCCTAAATCCAGGCTTGGATCTCTTCGGACACTTCTCCTCTTCACGGCAGCAGCAATTCTTTGCAGGCTCCCATTGAAATCGACGACACGACCCGACCCGGCACCAAAAGACACCTATGCACCCGGCTTCCCTGGGTTAGGTAACTCGAGTACTCCGGTGCTCCTGTGGGTGCTAACCCTAGAATTTCTTAAGTCCAAAAGGGTTAGGTCCTGACTCGATTCTAAGTGTCTCATATCTTTAAATTTCCAACCGCGACATTGCCCATAGAAGCTAACGGGAACCCGCGTTGTGTTTACACACTGCATACAGTCCCCGTGGGTCCCCTGTGTCACTACCTTGGGTGGTTCTTTGGGGTCCCAGCAATTCTACAGGCTCTAGGCCTTGTGTCTAACCCAGTCATGGTTCTTATACCACTTTTTTGGTATATGGTTTTGTACGCCCCTAGGGCCCAAACGTGTATTTGTGCTATTACTGATACTTGCTAACTTGTAAACAAAGTACTTCGAACTCCAGTCTCATAAAGAGACTAAAGGGGTGTGTTCTAACTTAAATACATATATTTTTAATATATACCTGGTGTGGTTGTCCTTTCATTTGATCATTCAAGAGATTATGGCTGGTTAAACAAGCTGCTTTACATTCCTTCAAGACTTAGCCTGAAAGCTGCTCTCCATAGCTACCACTAGGATAGCTTTCAAGAAAGGTTTTCTTTAACCATTCACCATGAGGGATTGTTTGGCCTGATACAAGGTGCCCACTAGAACTAGTGGACAGCATATATCAGGCCACCTTCTCACAGAGGATATCACTGAATCAAAGAGGACATCAAGGGACGCTGAAGGTCATCAAGGGACAGAAGAGGACATCAAGGGACGCTGAAGGACATCAAGGGACAGAAGAGGACATCAAGGGATGCAAGAGGACATCAAGAGATGCAGGAGGACATCAAGGGATGCAGGAGGACATCTAGGGATGCAGGATGAAGTCAAGGGATGCAGGAGGACATCAAGGGATGCAGTAGGACATCAAGGGATGCAGGACGACATCAAGGGAGGCAGGAGGACATCAAGGGACACAAGAGGACATCAAGGGACGCAAGTGGACATCAAGGGATGGAAGAGGACATCAAGGGACGCACAAGGACATAAAGGGATGCAAGAGGACATCAAGGGATGCAGGAGGACATCAAGGGATGCATGAGGACATCAAGGGATGCAAGAGGACATCAAGGGATGCAGGAGGACATCAAGAGATGCAGGAGGACATCAAGGGATACAGGAGGAATTCAAGGGATGCAGGAGGACATCAAGGGATGCAGGAGGACATCAAGGATGCAAGATGACATCAAGAGATGCAAGAGGACATGAAAGTACCCAGGCGGACATCAAGGGATGCAAGAGGACATCAATGGACGCAGGAGGACATCAAAGGGTGCAAGAGGACTTCAAGGACTGCAAAAGCACATCAAGGGATGCAAGAGGACATCAAGGGACACAAGAGGACATCAAGGGATGGAAGAGGACATCAAGGGACACAAGAGGACATCGGGGGATGCAAGAGGACATCATCCTCTGCAAAGACTTGCAGACCGGTTTTCTCTGTAGTCATGAGGCCAGGTCGTGCAGTCATAGGTTTTGCTTCCCTGAAAGCAATATCTTCCTCTTGTTGATCTGTGCTTTTTGTGAACAGAAATTCACCATGAAATGGCATATCCAGGATCCCATGTTGCACCTCTGGGCTGGAAGATGTACAACAGAGCCAGCCATGTATGTGAAGCACTACGGCTCCAGCCACTGGTCTGATTCTTGCAGTGTCGACATTCATAGCAGACACAGTTAAGCCACTTAACGTGGCTTAACGCTGCCTTGTAAAGGAGGCACCCTTTCACGCTGCACTTTGCGCTAAACGGGGGGGGGGGGGGGGCACTCGGTGTTCCGGTGGGTGTTCCACCACAACACCTATTGATTTTGACGCTGCCCCCTATTTACATGTGCAACGTAAATAGGAGGCAGTGCCAAAATTAAGACCAGGGAAAACCTGGTCTTAAAAAAGAAAAATGAGGGGAAATGCTTTATTTCTCCTAGTTTTTGCTGTTTCCATGTGTGCTGCGTTGTGCAGCACACATGGAAATGTGCACGAAATCTGGAGCGACTGGCTGTTTAGAAGTGAAATTACGGACGGTCGACATGATCTAACTTGGAGTAAGTGGAATGCGTGAAGTAAATATTGCCTTCTCAGATTATTCACCGCTGGGCAAATACACAAGAAATGTAGAATTGTTTCTTCCGCCTGGTCGCAGAGTCTACACGGCTTTGTTGGCCATAATTGTTTCCAACTTGGGACCTGGTCCTTTGAGCTAAAAGCACCCAATGTAATCAAAAGTAACAATTGCTGGACGGATGAGGTTATGTATTGGACAAGGTACGGTTGTGGCGCTCGGATCTCGTATGTAGATAAGACCATCCAGCCGTGTTTTTTCTTTGCTACAGCAGCTTTGTCCATTAGCCAAGGTTTTTGTTTTGCTGCGTTGTTAACTATTTTTTTGAATGCAGTGAAGCTGTGATTGCTGGCCCATGCATCATAGATATTGAGCATTGTTAGGGCTTGATCGAGTACTGTTTGCCAGTCATTTTCTCCTTTCGGCGGGCTTTGCATTTCTGTCCAGCAATGTCCTGTGAGAAGGTGGCCTGATATGTGCTGTCCACTAGTTCTAGTGGGCACCTTGTATCAGTCCAAATAACCCCTTATGGTGAATGGTTAAAGACAACCTTTATTGAAAGCTATCCTATTGGTAGCTATGGAGAGCAGCCTTCAGGCTAAGTCTTGAAGGAATGTAAAGCAGCTTGTTTTACCAGTCTATAATCTCTTGAATGATCAAATGAAAGGACAACCACACCAGGTATATATTCAAAATATATGTATTTAAGGTTAAACACACCCCTCTAGTCTCTTTATGAGACTGGAGTTCAAAGTACTAAAGTTACAAGCAATGTTCCCTCTAATTGTTTTCCTCTGTGTGCGGCAGTGTAGGGTCTCTGTGCGCTGCAGCCATGGCTATGTGTGCCAGGAACCAGACCGTGCCTGTGTGCAGCGCCAAATATCACTTCAAACTTTTGCTTAAAAATCTGAGAAGATGGTGCATTTCCACACATACAGTGCCACGTTAAGGGTCTTAAGGCAGATTTGCAATTTGGATACACCCGCCATGACATGAATTGGTTACACAGGCAAGTACACTTCAGGTTTACAAAAGCACAAGACTCCAACGGTGGTGCCATCATAAGATTTAAGTAAAGATTCTTAACTGGAGCACTGTTCATTGGGTGGGTAAATTTTGAGAGCCTACACAAGATTACAAATACACAATAAATTATGGAATGGAATCTTTTTGCTAATAGCCTGCAGCGTTCATCTTCATTTAGCAATTTCAACTATTGCCAAATACTGTGGGATACATTGCTTAATTTGTAAAACAATAAGTGCCGGGGCTCAAAGCTTATCTCAGAAGATGTGCATTGTTTTCTCTCTGTGACCCTGGATGAAAGTTTGTCGAGGAAAAATATGTAATGGTCCTCAGGGTGCAGTAATGTTGGAATCCGCAAAGGTTCAGTGGACTCTTTTTGTTTCCACGTTTGCAATCTTGCCTGGTCGCTTCTCATGCACCAGCAATCAGTGTGACTCTTTCGGCAGATTGACAGTTCATAATCTGGGCTAAATATTCTGATTGAAAACGGTCTTCCTGCACAGTCTTGTGGAACCTGCAGTTTTGTAACGAGTTTTCCCAACTTTCCCTCGTGTAAAGCACTGCAGTAATCAAAATGAGTGCAAATAGCACTTTGCCTCTGAACATGTAAAATACTTTCAGATAGGAAGTGGAACATCTCGCAAAGATATTTTAGGATGAAACTTCCAGAAAAATCCGTCTTTGCTCGAGCATCAAAATCAAGGAAGTGAACACGAATAGTTCCTAGACCTCCTACAGTTTTGGCACAGTATGATGGGAAATCGGAGCACGGGTGCGGCTTTGCTTCGACAGAGTAAGTGCTCTGGTGATTCAGTCTGATCTGTAATAAAAACACAGGGGCAGATTTGTGAGCCCCTTGCGCCTCATTTACGCCGCCGTTGCGTCACTTTTGTGACGCAGCGGCGGCGTAATCCATGCGCCATGTTGCGCCTTATTTACAACGTGACGCATCTAGGGAGATGCGTCACGTTGTAAAGCCCTGCGCTACATTAAACCTGCGTCAGGTTTAATGTATGCAGGGTGGGCGTTCCAGCGGAAAAAGCCTTGGAAAAGTGACGCAGGGAAATCTACAAGATTTCACTCACTCACTTTTCCGACGCTGCTGCGTCAAAACCTTGCGCCTGCTTGAAGCAGGCGTAAGGCATGACGCAGAATGTTAGGTATGGGCAGCCCCTAAACATTGCTGGAGTTGCGTCACGCTTGCGACACAACTCCAGCAATGCGCCGCCCATACGCCATCAGATGCGTCACGCATCTGTTTATCCTTGCGCCAGGATGCGCTGCATTGTAAATGCGGCACATCTGTGGTGGCGCAAGGGTAAACTTGCGTGACGCATCTTTCCTGGCGCATCCCTGCTGATTTGCAGGGATGCGCCAGGAAACATAAATCTGCCCCACACTCTTTGGGCAGTCTCACTACGCATAGCCATCTTGAAACGGTAATAGTGCTCCTTTAGTGCAGTGCAGAAAACTGTGAAAGTAACGCTAGATTGTCTTTGCTGTGAGTTTACCAACTGGTTCTCTTAATTTTTCAATAAGTAAAAATGTGTTTGTTGCTGGGAGCCAAAGCACGAAACAAAACTATGCCTACGCTCTGTTTACCTGATTAAACTTTAACTTTCACACTGTAGTCCTCTGTCTGTTTCGGGAGCAGAGAGCAGAGAATCCGTGTATGTCAGGAAAAGGCAGGCTGAATGTGATTGGTTGCTGATTTTTCGATTTTGCAGATTTTTAAAGCAGTGAGACACCCAGGACCTACTGAGAATGCTTTATTGCGAAGAATGCATCTGCCTGTGCATCTTTAGATCGTTATTTTGTGTGGTTATACAGCCATATGCTTTTGTAGGAGTTGATGATGGCGAACTTTTTTCTTACTGTACCTAAGAAGGGTTTTTACTTTTTCTGTGCGTGTGAGCTGCAATCATTTGTACAATAATTATAGGGATAGTGTTGCGATTACGCAGGTGCTGTTTGCTATTGATAATTCTTCGTCTCTCCCTTACAGGAGAGCTGGAGGATGGCAACACAAAGGGTCTCATGCAGCCCCGCAGTTATGCACAATTAAAAAAAGAAAAGCAAAGTCTAAAACATGATCATCGCACGCCCGTGTGTGCTTCAATTAACAAGAACACTAATTCAAAGGACTATAATCAGCCCCGCAGTTGTGCACAATTAAAAAAAGAAAAGCAAAGTCTAAAACATGATCATCGCACGCCCGTGTGTGCTGCACTTAACAAGAACACTAATTCAAAGGACTATAATCAGCCCCGCAGTTGTGCACAATTAAAAAAAGAAAAGCAAAGTCTAAAACATGATCATCGCACGCCCGTGTGTGCTGCAATTAACAAGAACACTAATTCAAAGGACTATAATCAGCCCCGCAGTTGTGCACAATTAAAAAAAGAAAAGCAAAGTCTAAAACATGATCATCGCACGCCCGTGTGTGCTGCAATTAACAAGAACACTAATTCAAAGGACTATAATCAGCCCCGCAGTTGTGCACAATTAAAAAAAGAAAAGCAAAGTCTAAAACATGATCATCGCACGCCCGTGTGTGCTTCAATTAACAAGAACACTAATTCAAAGGACTATAATCAGCCCCGCAGTTGTGCACAATTAAAAAAAGAAAAGCAAAGTCTAAAACATGATCATCGCACGCCCGTGTGTGCTGCACTTAACAAGAACACTAATTCAAAGGACTATAATCAGCCCCGCAGTTGTGCACAATTAAAAAAAGAAAAGCAAAGTCTAAAACATGATCATCGCACGCCCGTGTGTGCTGCAATTAACAAGAACACTAATTCAAAGGACTATAATCAGCCCCGCAGTTGTGCACAATTAACAAAAAGAAAAGCAAAGTCTAAAACATGATCATCGCACGCCCGTGTGTGCTGCAATTAACAAGAACACTAATTCAAAGGACTATAATCAGCCCCGCAGTTGTGCACAATTAAAAAAAGAAAAGCAAAGTCTAAAACATGATCATCGCACGCCCGTGTGTGCTTCAATTAACAAGAACACTAATTCAAAGGACTATAATCAGCCCCGCAGTTGTGCACAATTAAAAAAAGAAAAGCAAAGTCTAAAACATGATCATCGCACGCCCGTGTGTGCTGCAATTAACAAGAACACTAATTCAAAGGACTATAATCAGCCCCGCAGTTGTGCACAATTAAAAAAAGAAAAGCAAAGTCTAAAACATGATCATCGCACGCCCGTGTGTGCTTCAATTAACAAGAACACTAATTCAAAGGACTATAATCAGCCCCGCAGTTATGCACAATTAAAAAAAGAAAAGCAAAGTCTAAAACATGATCATCGCACGCCCGTGTGTGCTGCAATTAACAAGAACACTAATTCAAAGGACTATAATCAGCCCCGCAGTTATGCACAATTAAAAAAAGAAAAGCAAAGTCTAAAACATGATCATCGCACGCCCGTGTGTGCTTCAATTAACAAGAACACTAATTCAAAGGACTATAATCAGCCCCGCAGTTGTGCACAATTAAAAAAAGAAAAGCAAAGTCTAAAACATGATCATCGCACGCCCGTGTGTGCTGCAATTAACAAGAACACTAATTCAAAGGACTATAATCAGCCCCGCAGTTGTGCACAATTAAAAAAAGAAAAGCAAAGTCTAAAACATGATCATCGCACGCCCGTGTGTGCTTCAATTAACAAGAACACTAATTCAAAGGACTATAATCAGCCCCGCAGTTATGCACAATTAAAAAAAGAAAAGCAAAGTCTAAAACATGATCATCGCACGCCCGTGTGTGCTGCAATTAACAAGAACACTAATTCAAAGGACTATAATCAGCCCCGCAGTTGTGCACAATTAAAAAAAGAAAAGCAAAGTCTAAAACATGATCATCGCACGCCCGTGTGTGCTGCAATTAACAAGAACACTAATTCAAAGGACTATAATCAGCCCCACAGTTGTGCACAATTAAAAAAAGAAAAGCAAAGTCTAAAACATGATCATCGCACGCCCGTGTGTGCTGCAATTAACAAGAACACTAATTCAAAGGACTATAATCAGCCCCACAGTTGTGCACAATTAAAAAAAGAAAAGCAAAGTCTAAAACATGATCATCGCACGCCCGTGTGTGCTGCACTTAACAAGAACACTAATTCAAAGGACTATAATCAGCCCCGCAGTTGTGCACAATTAAAAAAAGAAAAGCAAAGTCTAAAACATGATCATCGCACGCCCGTGTGTGCTTCAATTAACAAGAACACTAATTCAAAGGACTATAATCAGCCCCGCAGTTGTGCACAATTAAAAAAAGAAAAGCAAAGTCTAAAACATGATCATCGCACGCCCGTGTGTGCTGCAATTAACAAGAACACTAATTCAAAGGACTATAATCAGCCCCGCAGTTGTGCACAATTAAAAAAAGAAAAGCAAAGTCTAAAACATGATCATCGCACGCCCGTGTGTGCTTCAATTAACAAGAACACTAATTCAAAGGACTATAATCAGCCCCGCAGTTGTGCACAATTAAAAAAAGAAAAGCAAAGTCTAAAACATGATCATCGCACGCCCGTGTGTGCTGCAATTAACAAGAACACTAATTCAAAGGACTATAATCAGCCCCGCAGTTGTGCACAATTAAAAAAAGAAAAGCAAAGTCTAAAACATGATCATCGCACGCCCGTGTGTGCTGCAATTAACAAGAACACTAATTCAAAGGACTATAATCAGCCCCGCAGTTGTGCACAATTAAAAAAAGAAAAGCAAAGTCTAAAACATGATCATCGCACGCCCGTGTGTGCTTCAATTAACAAGAACACTAATTCAAAGGACTATAATCAGCCCCGCAGTTATGCACAATTAAAAAAAGAAAAGCAAAGTCTAAAACATGATCATCGCACGCCCGTGTGTGCTGCAATTAACAAGAACACTAATTCAAAGGACTATAATCAGCCCCGCAGTTATGCACAATTAAAAAAAGAAAAGCAAAGTCTAAAACATGATCATCGCACGCCCGTGTGTGCTTCAATTAACAAGAACACTAATTCAAAGGACTATAATCAGCCCCGCAGTTGTGCACAATTAAAAAAAGAAAAGCAAAGTCTAAAACATGATCATCGCACGCCCGTGTGTGCTTCAATTAACAAGAACACTAATTCAAAGGACTATAATCAGCCCCGCAGTTGTGCACAATTAAAAAAAGAAAAGCAAAGTCTAAAACATGATCATCGCACGCCCGTGTGTGCTGCAATTAACAAGAACACTAATTCAAAGGACTATAATCAGCCCCGCAGTTGTGCACAATTAAAAAAAGAAAAGCAAAGTCTAAAACATGATCATCGCACGCCCGTGTGTGCTTCAATTAACAAGAACACTAATTCAAAGGACTATAATCAGCCCCGCAGTTATGCACAATTAAAAAAAGAAAAGCAAAGTCTAAAACATGATCATCGCACGCCCGTGTGTGCTGCAATTAACAAGAACACTAATTCAAAGGACTATAATCAGCCCCGCAGTTATGCACAATTAAAAAAAGAAAAGCAAAGTCTAAAACATGATCATCGCACGCCCGTGTGTGCTTCAATTAACAAGAACACTAATTCAAAGGACTATAATCAGCCCCGCAGTTGTGCACAATTAAAAAAAGAAAAGCAAAGTCTAAAACATGATCATCGCACGCCCGTGTGTGCTGCAATTAACAAGAACACTAATTCAAAGGACTATAATCAGCCCCGCAGTTGTGCACAATTAAAAAAAGAAAAGCAAAGTCTAAAACATGATCATCGCACGCCCGTGTGTGCTTCAATTAACAAGAACACTAATTCAAAGGACTATAATCAGCCCCGCAGTTATGCACAATTAAAAAAAGAAAAGCAAAGTCTAAAACATGATCATCGCACGCCCGTGTGTGCTGCAATTAACAAGAACACTAATTCAAAGGACTATAATCAGCCCCGCAGTTGTGCACAATTAAAAAAAGAAAAGCAAAGTCTAAAACATGATCATCGCACGCCCGTGTGTGCTGCAATTAACAAGAACACTAATTCAAAGGACTATAATCAGCCCCACAGTTGTGCACAATTAAAAAAAGAAAAGCAAAGTCTAAAACATGATCATCGCACGCCCGTGTGTGCTGCAATTAACAAGAACACTAATTCAAAGGACTATAATCAGCCCCACAGTTGTGCACAATTAAAAAAAGAAAAGCAAAGTCTAAAACATGATCATCGCACGCCCGTGTGTGCTGCACTTAACAAGAACACTAATTCAAAGGACTATAATCAGCCCCGCAGTTGTGCACAATTAAAAAAAGAAAAGCAAAGTCTAAAACATGATCATCGCACGCCCGTGTGTGCTTCAATTAACAAGAACACTAATTCAAAGGACTATAATCAGCCCCGCAGTTGTGCACAATTAAAAAAAGAAAAGCAAAGTCTAAAACATGATCATCGCACGCCCGTGTGTGCTGCAATTAACAAGAACACTAATTCAAAGGACTATAATCAGCCCCGCAGTTGTGCACAATTAAAAAAAGAAAAGCAAAGTCTAAAACATGATCATCGCACGCCCGTGTGTGCTGCAATTAACAAGAACACTAATTCAAAGGACTATAATCAGCCCCGCAGTTGTGCACAATTAAAAAAAGAAAAGCAAAGTCTAAAACATGATCATCGCACGCCCGTGTGTGCTGCAATTAACAAGAACACTAATTCAAAGGACTATAATCAGCCCCGCAGTTGTGCACAATTAAAAAAAGAAAAGCAAAGTCTAAAACATGTCGTGTGCGGGGCTGATTACTCTGCATTCCTTTTCATACAGTGCACAGCTGCGGGGCTGATTACTCTGCATTCCTTTTCATACAGTGCACAGCTGCGGGGCTGATTACTCTGCATTCCTTTTCATACAGTGCACAGCTGCGGGGCTGATTGGGAACCTTTCGGTTAGTATTCATGATCATCGCACGCCCGTGTGCGCTGCAATTAACAAGAAAACGAATTCAAAGGACTATAATCAGCCCCGCAGCTGTGCACTGTAAGAATCGTCGTCTCCCGCAACGAGGAAATGGCAGTTTTTCGCGCCGCTCGCTCGCATTTTAAAAGCGGCGGCGCGAACGGTGTCGCGGGAGAGCGCGCTAAATATAGCACACTGCGCGCTTAGGGTGACTTCTGTGCGTGCGCGCTCACGCGCGCAGCTTATTGGGTACAGTGGTTCCAAGTGATTGAGCATCAGTAAAAGCACAAATACATGTTTGGGCCCTAGGGGGTTACTGTTAGAAATGGGATTTCTGGTTGGCTAGGGCTTGCGCCAAAGCCAGGCAGAAACCACCACTCTAAGTCAGGGCTGGGGAGTTACACGCCAAAGATAACCCCTGCTCACCCCCTTGGTAGCTTGGCACGAGCAGGCAGGCTTATCCCGGAGGCCATGTGTAAAGCGTTTGCGCGTGCACACAGCAACAACACCCAAGGCCCACCACAAAAGAAACTCCACACAAGGTTATATATAAAAATAGCCTTTGTATTGTAATAAACACATTAGATGATAATCACATAATTTACACTGTGCCAACTGGCACTGGGCCTAATTTTACAGGGGACTATTTACACAAGACAGGGCCACATGGGCCACTGTCAGAATTAGCACAAATCACCAATTGTAAATGTAGAACATATACCAACTGTAGCACAAATTATAATTGTAGAGCACAGCCAGTCCCTACTGGCGCAATAATGACCTCTGCATTATCACAAAAATGTTCCAATTCTTTAAGAGGATGCCACAGTTCTTATAAATGCAAGGCTTTGTTGTTTACTGCACTTCTTTTAGGTCTGTGCGTTTCGTAGCGCTCTTTGTACGCTTCGGATAGACTGGAATTAAACTAGGAAGCGCACAGTTCTCTACAATGCAGCCGTACGCTGTGTGTAAGCCACAGTACCTTGCTTTCTCTTGCCGGTTCGAGGCGAATCAGCAGGCGTAGAGGGGGCGTCCCACGTCGCAGTGCGGTCCTGCTTCTCGGAGGACAGCGATGCGTTGTGGGGCGGCTCTTGACCTCGATATCCGTCTCGATTTTGAAGAGGGAGGGGGCGGCGGCTTGAGGTGAATCCAGTGGCGAGGCGCTGTCAGCAGGGCCTCGTCCTGGAGAGGCGACCTCAGGTGCAGGCAGTCTTCACGGTGTGCTCTACAGCTCGGGGGCCACAGAGTCACGTTGTTTGGACTGGACGGTCCGTTCTTGCGGTGCGAGCTCCAGCTCGAGGGAGCAGCAGTTTGCGGTGCTCAGGCCAGGCGGGGCAGGCCGTTACGATGCTAACTGCGGCACAGTCGTTCAGAGGTCACTTTGCTCGGCGGGATGAGGCGCACAGGCTCGCAGAGTGCGGGACAGATTCCCAGTCGCACTCAGGTCTCCGGAGTCAGCGCTGAAGGGGGAAATACACCAGCAGCAGCTTCCTTCTTCAAGGGAGGGGTAGCGCCCACTGTTCCTGGGGCGCAGTTCAGGGGGCAAGTTCACAAGCAAGCCCTTGGAGATTGTTTAAGATGCACAAGTGAATAAAAAGTCTTTCAGTCTTTTATTCCTCTCTCCTTCTTGCAGCAAGGCACCCACCACAGGCCAGTCTCTCAGGCTAGAGACAGTACTCCTCCATGTAGCTTTCCCAGATCCTTCTCTTCAGGCAGAGTTTCTTCTTCGCGTCAACAGGATCTAAAGAAAAGCAAACGGTCCTAAAAGTCCTGGAGGTATCGGGGGGGGGGGCAAAACAGCCCCCAGCAAAGGCAGAAGGGTCCCAAGAAGTCCTGGGCATAAAGAAATGGAGCAGAAAAGCTCCCAGCAAAGAAAAGTCCTCCAGGCATCCAGGGGCAGGGCAGGGCCCAGGGAGGCAAGCCTTCCCCTGAGCCCCAGCAGCAGCACGCCCCTGGTAGATTCAAGTCCAGAACAAGAACATTTTCATGGAGTCACAGCCCCTCTTTTATACACAGAATCCTTTGTCTCCAAAGGTGCAGGGAAGGGGCGAACCAGATGCAACTGGTTCCTGAGCTCTTTGTTTTGCTCAGCCCCTCTCCCTATTCACAGGACAGGCCAGGGACATCAGTCGCACCACAGGGGGCAGAGCCAGCATTGTGTGGGGAAAGCCCAGCCCTATTCAGGTCCCAGTTGTACTCCTCCCTGCCATCAACATGCAGATCTCTCCACTCACCACCGGGGCAGACCCATCCTGACTCCTGGAGCCAGACACACCAGCCAATCACAAGCCAGACAGTCACTGCACATTTATGCCAGCGTCTAGAAGTGGCACTTCTACACTAGACACAGTAACGCCGCACACATCATCGCGCAGCATTTAATCTCATGAGTTTGCACATACCAAACTCGATCCTGCACTCCTCTCACATCAGGACTTAGCACGGTCACTCAGATCCCCCATGCATTCCTATGGGAGGGCAGGTCAGTCACACTACAACATACACAGAGCGCACGCACTTTCCACTGGGACACAGTGTGAAAGCGCCTAGAGGCCTAAAGCCACTAGTACAACATAGGAAAAAGGCTAGGATAATGCAAAAAGTTCTAGGGGTGAACTTGCCAGAAGGGCCAAGTCCAACACAACCCCCTTCCAGCCAAAACGCAGGGCAGACCAATCACCACCGTGATGGTCTTCCCTGCTTGGGGCGATAGAACACGGACGCAGGCCCGCACTGCAGGGACACCCTCCGGTTCTACGCCATTCTGAATCAACGTGGGTACATCTGAAAAAAACCAAACGGAAAAAAAACTCAGGCCCAACTAGGCTACCCCACTGGTACTACCTAGTTGTCCACGGCCAGGACCAGGCCCTAGGCCACCCAGATACCACTAGTCCTTGCCAAACCCAGAGTGGGGGGTAGTAACCCCTGGCATACAAGCCATTCTCCACTCTCCCTCTCAGTGTAGTTCCCAACTACCACTGATCCTTCAACCTAGGGTCCGCACCCTCAGGATGACCAGAGGTCACGGGCAAGAATGCCCCACCCTACCTCTACTTCTGGGGTTCCGCACCCTCCCAGGGAAGCACCCTCCAGAGCACAACTCTCCCACCAGTTCAGGACCTCTCTCCACCAACTGGTCTACCACCTGGGATCCACAGGGTCAGAGGCGAGGACTCCCTCCCTCTGCACCCCCTTCCACTGTAGAGCAGGGTCTCTTCAGTTAAGATGAGCCCCACCTGCCCTCAGGACTACAGCTGCCCTTACGTCCAGATCCAGAAACACCGACTACTGGCTCCCCAACCGAGGAACGTACCCTTTGGTCAGATGCCTGGCGAACCAGGACTTAACGAGGGTGACACATAACTAATGGGTCGTGTGACAGTCTGCCTGGCGCTGATCTCACTACCTCCTGTCCATCTGACAGTGCGTGTAGACCCCCCAGGACAGAAGTGGCAACACCACGGTCACTCAGTGGCGACTCAGCCCACCTGGCTGGTCCCTGACCTACTGGTTCCCACTGGGGAATCCCTCCCCCTCTCACCCCTCCCTCTGGACTTCCGCACCCTCCCAACTGGAGTGGTACCGCCAGACACCAGAACTACTGGAGCTCTGCTTACAGACACTCCACGTCCTCTAGACACTGGGAGATCCTCCTCAAGTGACCTATTGGTACAGCCTAGGCCCCCGACCTGATGTTCCCTA
Organism: Triturus cristatus; assembly: GCF_964204655.1. Classification (NCBI taxonomy): domain Eukaryota; kingdom Metazoa; phylum Chordata; class Amphibia; order Caudata; family Salamandridae; genus Triturus; species Triturus cristatus. The sequence goes on from NC_140589.1 coordinate 50,291,077, forward strand.
AAGAAACCATCCAGGCCCTGAGACTGGGTTTCGGGCACCTGGAGACACGCAGTTCCACCCACTCCTTCTCCGCAGAGTCAGGATGTGAGCCCCTACACCGAGACCTAGCTGGGCTACTCTGAACCTCTTCTACCACGCTGAGCTGGAAGACACCTCAGCCACTCCTTTTGGAATCACTCCCCAATGCAAGCTCCCTATCCCAGAGAACTCCCACCCAATCAACCAACAAGCTCCTTATTTCAGAGAACTCACACCAAAGTATTCAGCAAGCTCCTTATTTCAGACAACTCACACCATTCATCCACACACACACCCCCCAGACTAGTAAGACAGTTTCTACCGCCCCTGATTTCTCAACCTGACCACCACGTGACACAGGTACTATTACTCTGGGAACTGGGAATGGGACGTTCACATTCATCCAGCGCATTACACATTCATCCCCAAACCCCTCCCAAGACTGGTAAGACAGTTTCTACCGCCCCTGATTTCTCAACCTGACCACCAAGTGACACAGGTACCATTACCCCGGGAACTGGGAATGGGAATACATGCACTGGACACACATCTGCTGCCACCACTGGATCCCACCCTTACTGGTGAATCCAGAAACACATTTCCACAGAAATGACATTTAAAAACAAACTTAGAAGAATAATCCCTTTCCATGTGACTATCTAAAAATGCAGAGTTTTGTAGTGCAGCCAGTTGTCGCTGTGGTACTGCGCAAACGCAAGTCCTAATCCCACCGCTGATCACCAATGTTAGAAATGGGATTTCTGGTTGGCTAGGGCTTGCGCCAAAGCCAGGCAGAAACCACCACTCTAAGTCAGGGCTGGGGAGTTACACGCCAAAGATAACCCCTGCTCACCCCCTTGGTAGCTTGGCACGAGCAGGCAGGCTTATCCCGGAGGCCACGTGTAAAGCGTTTGCGCGTGCACACAGCAACAGCACCCTAGGCCCACCACAAAAGAAGCTCCACACAAGGTTATATATAAAAATAGCCTTTGTATTGTAATAAACACATTAGATGATAATCACATAATTTACACTGTGCCAACTGGCACTGGGCCTAATTTTACAGGGGACTATTTACACAAGACAGGGCCACATGGGCCACTGTCAGAATTAGCACAAATCACCAATTGTAAATGTAGAACATATACCAACTGTAGCACAAATTATAATTGTGGAGCACAGCCAGTCCCTACTGGCGCAATAATGACCTCTGCATTATCTCAAAAATGTTCCAATTCTTTAAGAGGATGCCACAGTTCTTATAAATGCAAGGCTTTGTTGTTTACTGCACTTCTTTTAGGTCTGTGCGCTTCGTAGCGCTCTTTGTACGCTTCGGATAGACTGGAATTAAACTAGGAAGCGCACAGTTCTCTACAATGCAGCCGTACGCTGTGTGTAAGCCACAGTACCTTGCTTTCTCTTGCCGGTTCGAGGCGAATCAGCAGGCGTAGAGGGGGCGTCCCACGTCGCAGTGCGGTCCTGCTTCTCGGAGGACAGCGATGCGTTGTGGGGCGGCTCTTGACCTCGATATCCGTCTCGATTTTGAAGAGGGAGGGGGCGGCGGCTTGAGGTGAATCCAGCGGCGAGGCGCTGTCAGCAGGGCGTCGTCCTGGAGAGGCGAGCTCAGGTGCAGGCAGTCTTCACGGTGTGCTCTACAGCTCGGGGGCCACAGACTCACGTTGTTTGGACCGGACGGTCCGTTCTTGCGGTGCGAGCTCCAGCTCGAGGGGGCAGCAGTTCGCGGTGCTCAGGCCAGGCGGGGCAGGCTGTTACGATGCTAACTGCGGCACAGTCGTTCAGAGGTCACTTTGCTCGGCGGGATGGGGCGCACAGGCTCGCAGAGTGCGGGACAGATTCCCAGTCGCACTCAGGTCTCCGGAGTCAGCGCTGAAGGGGGAAATACACCAGCAGCAGCTTCCTTCTGCAAGGGAGGGGTAGCGCCCACTGTTCCTGGGGCGCAGTTCAGGGGGCAAGTTCACAAGCAAGCCCTTGGAGATTGTTTAAGATGCACAAGTGAATAAAAAGTATTTCAGTCTTTTCTTCCTCTCTCCTTCTTGCAGCAAGGCACCCACCACAGGCCAGTCTCTCAGGCTAGAGACACTACTCCTCCATGTAGCTTTCCCAGGTCCTTCTCTTCAGGCAGAGTTTCTTCTTGGCGTCAACAGGATCTAAAGAAAAGCAAAAGGTCCTAAAAGTCCTGGAGGTATCAGGGGGGGGGCAAAACAGCCCCCAGCAAAGGCAGAAGGGTCCCAAGAAGTCCTGGGCATAAAGAAATGGAGCAGAAAAGCTCCCAGCAAAGAAAAGTCCTCCAGGCATCCAGGGGCAGGGCCCAGGGAGGCAAGCCTTCCCCTGAGCCCCAGCAGCAGCACGCCCCTGGTAGATTCAAGTCCAGAACAAGAACATTTTCATGGAGTCACAGCCCCTCTTTTATACACAGAATCCTTTGTCTCCAAAGGTGCAGGGAAGGGGCGAACCAGATGCAACTGGTTCCTGAGCTCTTTGTTTTGCTCAGCCCCTCTCCCTATTCACAGGACAGGCCAGGGACATCAGTCGCACCACAGGGGGCAGAGCCAGCATTGTGTGGGGAAAGCCCAGCCCTATTCAGGTCCCAGGTGTACTCCTCCCTGCCATCAACATGCAGATCTCTCCACTCACCACCGGGGCAGACCCATCCTGACTCCTGGAGCCAGACACACCAGCCAATCACAAGCCAGACAGTCACTGCACATTTATGCCAGCATCTAGAAGTGGCACTTCTACACTAGACACAGTAACACCGCACACATCATCGCGCAGCATTTAATCTCACGAATTTGCACATACCAAACTCGATTCTGCACTCCTCTCAGATCAGGACTTAGCACGGTCACTCAGATCTCCTATGCATTCCTATGGGAGGGCAGGTCAGTCTCACTACAACATACACAGAGCGCACGCACTTTCCACTGGGACACAGTGTGAAAGCGCCTAGAGGCCTAAAACCACTAGTACAACATAGGATAAAGGCTAGGATAATGCAAAAAGTTCTAGGGGTGAACTTGCCAGAAGGGCCAAGTCCAACAGTTACCAAACCATATACTAAAAAAGTGGTATAAGAACCACGACTGGAATAGGCACTAGGCCTATTGCCTCTAGAATCGCTGGGACCGCAAGGAACCACCCAAGGTAGTGACACAGGGGACCCACGGGAGCTGCATGCAGTGTGGAAAAACAACCGCGGGTTCCTATTATCTTCTATGGGCACTGTCGCGGTTGGAATTTTAAAGATTAGGGACACTTCTAATTGAGTCAGGACAAAAACCTTTTGGACTTAAGAAGTTCTAGGGCTAGCACCCACGAGAGCACCGGAGTACTCGAGTTACCTCACCCAGGGAAGCCGGGTGCATAGGTGTCTTTTGGTGTCAGGTCGCGTCGGCGATTTCAATGGAAGCCTGCAAAGAACTGCTGCTGCCGTGAAGAGGAGAAGTGTCCGGAGAGATCCAAGCCTGGATCTAGGATGTAAGGAACCTGAAAGCAGAGGGGACAGAGTCTGGGTCACTTGCCAGTGACCTAGGGCAGGATGGACCAATGCCCACAGATGTTGGGTGCTTCAGGTGAGTTGATGGGTGTCTTGACTCTTCAGCCACGAGGTCCAGGAGGCGTTGACGAAGTCCACGAGCCGGATTCGAGCTGTCCCACGAAGTTTGTCGAGAGCTGCGGTGTCGGCGACCAGTAAGGACCCAACAACGGCAAGCCACAGGAATGCAGAGAAAGGACTGCGGTGCAGACCAGCAAGGTCTGAGGGACTCACCCAGTGAGGGTAAGTCAGGGCACGTCTGGAGCAATCAGGAACGCCCAATTAGAAAAGGAGTTGCCTTCGTTGGGACCTGCTAGCCAACGGGCTAGTGATCGTGAAGGAGCCTCAAGTGGTCGCACTTGGAGCTGGCCCATGGGTCACTCGTGGAGTGGAGGCCAACAGTCTTCGGTGCAGGAGGTGCTCTAGGCTGGGGCTACTCAGAGCCCAAAGCACAACTTTGAGGATGACCAGGAAGATAGTGTTGCTGCAAAAGTTCACGGTGTCCAGGGGTCACGGTTCCATGTCACCCACGATAGCCACGGGCCTCAGCTTTGCTGTGGACTCAGGGTAGCCTCGGGGAAGTCTGGCAATCCTTCTCTGGGGGTGCAGAGACTTCGGCGTCCGGCGGGAGCTTCAGAATTGCAGACCGGTCAGTTGCTTTTTTGGTGCTTGCCAAGCAGGGGAGTCACTCCTTGACCCCAAGGGAGATTTCTTCCATCTTCAAGTCGAGATAGAAAGTCGAATGTCCAGGATATATGTTGCAGAGTTTCGTCCAGGGTAATCTAAAGTCCTAGGGACTGGATTCCTATACTTATACTAAGTTTAGGGGATGGACTAACTCTAGGGCCCCACCTAAGGGTGGGCCAGGAAAGAGGGGTGGTTACATCCATTTCCTTTGTCCAGTTTCGTGCCAGAGTAGGGGCAGGTAGCCCCTGCAACCGGTTTGAACTGGAGTATGCACAAGGACACCAAGTGTGCCCCCAGTGCAGGACTTCAAAGCACCAGAGAGTGCTCCCCCCCCAGCCCCAATACACATCAGCCTGTCTGGGGAGGTGGTTACACCTCCCCTCGACAGGAAACCTATTGTCCAGGCCTCCCCTGCCGGAGTTTCGGTCAGCAGGAGGAGGCCAGACCCGTGTCTGTAGCAGTGGTATCCATTTTGTGATGCCAGGGCTTTGGAAAGTTTTAACCGGGTTTAGCCAGTGTGAACATGTCTCTCCCTCTAGAAGGGTGGAATGCGGTAGTATTCCAAAGCGTTTGACACCAAACACAACATGTTTTGATGCAGCCATTCCAAAGTTAGCATTTACCACGAGGTTATAATGCACTTAAGAGTATATGGTATGGCTGTATTACAGAACAGCCATAAGGAAGTATTTCCGAAAGCTGCAGAGGGGCTCAGCTCATGCTTGGTCACCCTCTCGCATAAAACCAAGCCCTCTGCCTTTAGGATTGTCAAGGCCTGCCATAGAAGTGGCTTATAGGTTTATATGTGTCTGTATAGGGTAGTGATAGAGGTAACCTATACCACAGTAAGGGGTGCAAGCATACCCTTACCCAGGCTGCAGTAGCAGACCTGTGGTGTCATTTTGGAGTGCTTCCCAGGGGTGGCATAATATATGCTGCAGCCCCTGGTAGGCCTCTGAGGTACCTATGCCCTAGGTACATAGTATACCATATACTTTCATACCAATGGCTGACCAACGTTTCTCTCTAGGGGTCAGCCTTCTGCTTATGAAAGCCACTGGCTGATCCTGACCTTCTTCATTCAATTGTGACAGTACAGCGCCAACCCCCAATTCAGATGCATCAGTTTGAACAATGAACTTTTTGGAGTAGTCAGGACTCCGCAGAATGGGAGCAGTAAACATGGCCTGCTTCAGGTCATCAAATGCCTTTTGACAGCTAGCTGTCCACTGAACCTTTTTGGCCATTTTCTTGGAAGTTAAGTCATTCAAGGGTGTCACTATTGATCCATACCCTTTTACAAATCTCCTATAGTACCCAGTCAGGCCTAAGAAGGCTCTCACCTGAGTCTGGGTAGTTGGAGCAGTCCATTCCATTATGGTTTGGATCTTGCTCTGCAATGGTTGAACCTGACCTCCACCTACAAGGTGGCCCAGGTACACAACCTGACTCTGCTCTGTCTAGCACTTAGTAGCCTTGATAGTTAGGGCTTCTTTTTGCAGGGCTACCAAAACATTCCTTAGGTGGACCAGGTGATCCTCCTAGGTGGAGCTTAAGACAGCAATATCATCTAGATAGGCTGCACTAAAGGCTTCCAGGCCTGTGAGAAATTTATTCAACAACCTTTGGAAAGTGGCAGGTGCATTCTTAAAATCAAAGGGCATTTCCACAAATTGATAGCGCCCACTAGGGGTAGCAAATGCTGTCTTTGGCTTTGCATCATCAGCTAGTCTGATCTGCCAGTAACCAGCTGTCAAGTCAAATGTGCTAAGGCAGTGGTTCACAAACTTTTGACTCCTGAGGCCCCTCATTGAGTCACCACTGGAAGCCGGGGACCCCCAAGCAATTTGTAGGATTTAAATTTCAAACATTAAAAAAGTAATTCAAAAAAAATAAACAAACGTGTGCACACAAAACAAATACTTAAATTACAAAGGATTTTAGGGTCATATTTACAAGTCCCTATCGCCATGGGATCGTCACTTTTTGCGATGTTCCTGTGGCAATAGGAGCTTTGACTTATTTACAAGGCAGCGTTAAGCCACTTATTGTGGCTTAACGCTGCCTTGTAAATAAGGACCACTTTCACGCAATGCTTAGTGTGAAAAAGGTGGGCAGTGGGAGTTGCAGTGGACGTTTCACTCCAACACCCATTGATTTTGACGCTGCCCTCTATTTACAAGGTCAATTTAAATAGGAGACAGCACCAGAATTAAGACCATGAAAAACCTGGTCTTAACTTGGCGAAATGAGGAGAAATGCCTTATTTCTCCTCATTTTTGCTTTTTCCAACAGAAAAAGCAAAACACCTTTGATTGTTTATGTTCAGAATGGTGACCCTTCCTGCACAGAAACAATCTTTAATAAAAATGACGTTTTGTAACTTCCATGTTTGCTGCATTAGGCAGCACACATAGAAGTGACAAAAAGGCATTACAAAATTGTTCATGTGCAGGACATGGGAACATAGCAGCATCAGGATAATGATAGACTGGGAATAAACATGTGTTGCTAACTTTTACTATGCAGTTTGCAAGCAGCTCTTTGACAGTTTATGGGACACTGTGCTAGATTACGATTGTCCCTTATGAATTGCACAGTGACAAAAGAATCTCTGTGACAAAATCAGTAGCCCACTGACCTATGCACATAAAATACAGTTTTTTAAAATGCATTGTACACGTTCTTTGCAGTAGGCATATTAACCCTCTGTGTCACATTAGATAAGTCAAAGCTGCCACTAGACAAAACTCTTATCTCTCTTCAGCAGGTACATTAATCACCGGCATTTTCGTGACACTTTTATTGTTGCTCGAAAACTGCTAATACAAGGAACTTTGCAGTGCTTTTAAAACTGCTGCCTGCGGACCCCCTGGGAGTGTGCTACGGACCCCTGGGGGTCCTCGGACCCCAGTTTGGGAAACACTGTGCTAAGGTACTTGGCTGAGGCTAAAGTATCTATAAGCTCATCTGCCCTTGGTATTGGATGGGCATCAGTCCTAGTGACTGCATTGAGACCCCTGTAGTCCACACAAAACCTCATCTCTCTTTTCCCACCACTGGTGTGATGTTTTGGCACAAGGACCACTGGACTAGCCCAGGGGCTATCTGAGGGTTCAATCAAACCCAAATCCAACATTTTCTGGACTTCTGTCCTGATACAGTCCCTGACATGGTCAGGTTGCCTATAAATCTTATTTTTAATAGGCAGACTGTCCCCAGTGTCCACTTCATGAGTACACCAGGTAGTCTGACTTGGAGTCAGTGAAAACATGTGTCTGAACTGATCGAGAACCTGTCTGCAATCAGTTTGCTGCTGGGCGGTTAGGCTGCCTGCCAAGGCTACACCATCAACTGACCCATCATCAGGGTTCTGTGAGAGGAGGTCAGGGATTGGGTCACTCTCTTCCTTCTGTCCCTCATCAGTTGCCATGAGCAAGCCCGTGTCAGCCCTGTCCACATATGGCTTTAGCCTGTTGACATGAAGAACCCTATGGGGACTCCTAGGGGTTCCAAGGTCTACCAAGTAGGTAACCTCCCCCCCTTTCTGTTCAACAATAGTGTGGGGTCCACTCCACTTGTGCTGGAGAGCTGCTGGAGCCACAGGCTCCAACACCCAAACTTTCTGTCCTGGCTGATTAACAGTCAGTACAGCCTTTTTTGTCATGCCAGGCTTTTTGCAGTTCCTGGCTAGCCTCAAGGTTTTTGTTTGCCTTTTTCATGTACTCAGCCATCCGGGAGCGGAGACCAAGTACATAGTCCACTATGTCTTGCTTTGGGAGATTGAGAGGTAACTCCCATCCTTCATTCACCAAACACAATGGACCCCTGACAGGGTGACCAAACATAAGTTCAAATGGGCTGTAGCCAACCCCCTTCTGAGGCACTTCCCTGTATGCAAATAAAAGGCAGGGCAAGAGAAGGTCCCATTTTTGCCTAAGCATCTCTGGGAGTCCTTTGATCATGCCCTTTAAGGTTTTGTTGAATTTTTCAATGAAACCATTGCATTGTGGGTGATAAGGTGTGGTGAATTTGTAATTCACTCCACACTCCTTCCACATAGCAGTTAAGTAACTAGACATAAAGTTTGCCCTCTGTCAGATACTACCTCCTTTGGAAAACCTACTCTTGAGAACACACTCAAGAGAGCTCTTGCCACTACAGGTGCTGTAGTGGTCCTTAGGGGAATAGCTTCTGGATACCTGCTGGCATGATCCACTACCACTAGTATAAATCTGTGCCCAGATGCTGTTTGAGGATCCATGGGACCAACAATGTCAATCCCAACCCTCTCAAAGGGAACCCCCACCACAGGTAGTGGTATCAAGGGGGCCTTTGTAGTGCCACCTGCTTTGCCACTGGCTTGGCAGGTTACACAGGAGCAACAAAACTCATTTGTGTCTTCAGACATGTGTGGCCAGTGAAAGTGAGGAACAATTCTGTCCCAAGTCTTGTTCTGGCCTAAGTGTCCTGCTAGGGAAACCCCTAAACTTCAGAGGTATAACCAACCTCCTGGATGCACCAGGCTTGGGGTCTCTACTCTCTGAGTATAGGAATACATAATCCCAATAAACTTTATGGGTGCCACTAGAATTCCCAGCAGCCTCATCAGCAGCTTGCTGTCTGAGTGTTTCTAGAGAGGGGCAGGTTTTCTGCTCCTGGCTCAGATCAGACCTGGAAGGGCCCCCTGTCCCCAAGAACGCAACCTGGTCATGTTCAAGCTCCTCTGGGACAGTTCCTTCTTCAGGCTCAAGATCATCTCCCTGAGGAGACTGATCAGCATCCTGAGACAGGTGGGAAGGCTCTGCCTTAACTCTACTGCTCCTCCTCTTGTGAGGCACCTGGTCCATTATTCCAGAATCCAGGGCCTGTCCAGCTTTTGACATTTTTGCCTGTGATCTAGTCACAGCAAAGACATGTGCAGGGATCCCTAACATTTCTGCATGTGTCCTGAGCTCCACTTCAGCCCAAGCTGAAGTTTCCAGATCATTGCCAAGCAAGCACTGTACTGGTAGGTCCGCACTTACCACAACCTTCTTAAGGCCAGTTACCCCTCCCCAGGAGAAGTTAACAACTGCCAGAGAATGGTCTGTTCTGACAGTGCTAGCATTGGTCACTTGGTACATTTCACCAAGTATAATCTGTCCAGGATCCTCAAGATCTTTTGTCACCATTGTGACACTTGCTCCTGTGTCCCTGAATGCCCAAGCTTCTACTCCATTAATTAAAGGCTGCTGTCTGTATTTACCCAGGTTACTGGGGCTCACAAAGGGGGACATATCCATGCCCCCATCACTGACAAGCACAGCCTGAGTTGGTACTCTGAATAGGTCAGAGTCCATCTCAGAACCCAGGGTCAACCCTTATTCTGTGTATTTCCACCACCAATTGTAACTGTACTAGGGGGGACAGGTGGCTTAGGGGCATTGGTGGTGGTTGGAGTATTGTCTTTAGCCTTGGTGCAGTCACTAGTTCAGTGAGTTTTCTGCTTACAGATTTTTCACCAGGGCTTCTTTTGGCCTTTCCCTTTGTTAGCCTGTGAATCCCCCCCCTGAAGAAGATTTTTGGGGCTCTTGTGAAGACTTCTGGTCTTTACCCTTGTCCCCACCCTTATCAGAGTTTTTGGAATCTTGCTTCTTGGGGTCACCACCTTGGTTCTGTACTTTCTGCCTCACCCTGGTTCTGACCCATTTGTCTGCCTTCTTTCCCAATTCTTGGGGAGAAGTCAGATCAGAGTCTACCAGGTACTGGTGCAACAGCTGATTTTGACAGTTATTAAGAATCTGCTCCCTCATTATCAGATTGTACAATCCTATGAAGTCACACACTTTACTGCCCAATAACCAACCTTCCGGAGCCTTAGCAGCACAGTCAACAAAGTCAACCCAGTCCTGATTTTGTGCCTTTTGAGTATCTCTGAACTTTAACCTGTATTGTTCAGTGGTTAGGCCTAACCCATCTATCAGAGCACTTTTCAAGACTTTGTAGTCATCAGTAACCCTGGGCGTAGTTTGCGAAGTAGGACTTCGCGAAGCTACGCACAGTGCAGTTCGCACTACGCGAGCTACGCGTAGCACTTTGCGAACTGCGTAGTACCTTGTTCGCACTGTGCCAGATGTCGTTTTCAATGATTGCACAGTGCGGACAAGCAACCGGCACTGTGCAATCATTGAAAACAGCATCTTGCACAGTGCAAACTGTAGTTTTCTGCTGCTCGAGTAGATTTTTACTCGAGCGGCAGCTTTCTCCACGCGAACTGGTAGTTTCTCATCGGGAGCGGTCGAGAGCATGCGCGACCACTCGCAATGAGAAACCTGACCTCCTCGCGTTGGGAATCTCGCCGGGAGGTTTATTTTCCATGCTCGCGATCGCTAACTTGATGTTGCTGATCGCGAACAAGGAAAAAGTCTCGCCGGGATGTCATTTTGCTTGCTCGCGGTCGCCAACTTGACGTTGAGGACCGCGAGCAAGCGAAAAATGACCGCAGCACTATGCAACACTACGCTACGCGTGTTCGCACTGTGCGACGTGCAATTCGCGTAGTGCGAAGTAGCGCGAACTTCGCAAACTACGCGAGCGTAGCGTAGTGCTTTGCCCAGGCTTAGTCATCAGCATCCTCTTCGCTTACAGTGAGGAGCTTGTCTCTACCTTTGTCTGCAAAGGAGAGCCATAAGATTGCTGCCCACTGACCTTGAGGGACCTTCTGTACTTTACAGACCCTCTCCAAGGCAGTTATCCATTTGTGGATGTCATCCCCACTCTGGTAGGGAGGGACAATCTTACTTAGGTTTCTATGGTCATAAGACCTCTCCCTATCTCTAGGGAAATTGCTGCCACCAAGGGACTCTAGTCCCTCCTTTTTACTAGCTCTGTAGAGCTCCAGAGCTTCCCTAGCTAAGGCCATCTGCTCCTTTCTGATGTTGAACTTGTCTTGCTCATACTTCAGCAGTCTCTCTCTCCTCTCCTGGGGGGTTTCCCTCCCTCTTTGAAAAGAAACAGAGGTTCCAATAGAGGAAGTAGACTGAATATATCCCCGTGACAGAGATCTATCCCTTCTAGCCCTGTGTTCAGGCCTACCAGGAGAAATGAAGGAAGTGGCATTATTGTCATCATCCTCATCCTGATGGTCTGTGTTCACCAGAGTCTGGTCATTGTTACCAGTCTGGTCAGCATTAGAGTTAGGGTCAGGGGAGTTTCCACCCATGGACCCACCCTCAGATGCGGCCCCACCCACACTGTCTCCATCTACAGGCCCACTAGGCCCTGTGATATCATCCAGTTTCAGTATCTTTATGAGATGCTGGGTGGATGGACTTTTGCCTGTCTTCAGCTTCCTAATGGTACATAAGGCCCTAAGCTGAGCAAAGGGGAGATCCTCATATTTATAGGGAAGGAGGTCACTGGTTCCAGGTAGGGACTCAGTGGTTCCTGGCTGGTTAGACATTACTAATGTGGTGTGGTGTATTGCACTACCTACACTAGTGTGGCCTCCTAAACTCTCTTGAGTTGTAGAAAGGGTGTGCTATCCCTTAACACGCAACTCTAAGTTCAGTAGAACTTACTGTAGCTAAACTTGATATTATATGTACCTCGGGTACCTTTAGTGGTTTTCAGTTGATCAATTCAATTGAGATTATCTGGTAAAACAATAGCCAGCAGGAATCCCACCGCTGCCACCAATGTGAGAACGTGGCCTGAATATGGTGTCCACTAGTTCTAATGGGCACCTTGTATCAGTCCAAACAACCCCTTATGGTGAATGGTTAAAGACAACCTTATATGAAAGCTATCCTAGTGGTAGCTATGGAGAGCAGCCTTCCGGCTAAGTATTGAAGGAATGTAAAGCAGCTTGTTTTACCAGTTTATAATCTCTTGAATGAACAAATGAAAAGACAAACCACATCAGGTATATATTCAAAAGATATGTATTTACAGTTAAACACACCCCTCTAGTCTCTTCATCAGTAAAAGCACAAATACACGTTTTGGCCCTAGGGGCGTACCAAACCATATACTAAAAAAGTTGACTACGACTGGAATAGGCACTAGGCCTATTGTCTCTAGAGTCGCTGGGACCCCAAGGAGGTGACACAGGGGACCCACGGGAGCTGTATGCAGTGTGGAAACACAACTGCAGGTTCCTATTATCTTCAATGGGCACTGTCGCGGTTGGAAATTTAAAGATTAGGGACACTTCAAATCGAGTCAGGACCAAACCCTTTTGGACTTAAGAAGTTCTAGGGCTAGCACCCATGAGAGCACCGGAGTACTCGAGTTACTTCACCCAGGGAAGCCGGGTGCATAGGTGTCTTTTGGTGTCGGGTCGCGTCGTCGATTTCAATGGAAGCCTGTAAAGAACTGCTGCTGCCGTGAAGAGGAGAAGTGTCCGGAGAGATACAAGCCTGGATCTAGGATGTAAGGAACCTGAAAGCAGAGGGGACAGACTCTGGGTCACTTGCCAGTGACCTAGGGCAGGATGGACCAATGCCCACAGATGTCGGGTGCTTCAGGTGATTTGATGGGTGTCTTGACTCTTCAGCCACGAGGTCCAGGAGGCGTTGACGAAGTCCATGAGCCGGATTCGAGCTGCCCACAAAGTCTGTCGAGTGCTGCGGTGTCGGCGGCCAGAAGGACCCAACAAGCCTTGACATCGGCAAGTCACAGGAATGCAGAGAAAGGGCTGCGATGCAGACCAGCAAGGTCTGAGGGACTCACCCAGCAAGGGTAAGTCGGGGCATGTCTGGAGCAACCAGGAACGCCCAATTAGAAAAGGAGTTGCCGTCGTGGGGACCTGCTAGCCAACGGGCTAGTGATCGCGAAGGAGCCTCAAGCGGTTGCACTTGGAGCTGGCCCATGGGTCACTCGTAGAGGGGAGGCCAACAATCTTTGGTGCAGGAGGTGATCATGGCTGGGGCTACTCGGAGCCCAAAGCAAAACTTCAAGGATGACCAGGAAGATAGTGTTGCTGCAAAAGTTCACGTTTTCCAGGGGTTACGGTTCCACGTCACCCACGATAGCTACGGGCCTCAGCTTTGCTGTGGACTCAGGGTAGCCTCGGGAAAGTCTGGAAATCTACAGTCTGGTGTTGCAGAGACTTCGGCGTCCGGCAGGAGCTTCAGAATTGCAGACCGGTCAGTTGCTTCTTTGGTGTCACTCCTTGACCCCAAGGGATAATTCTTCCGTCTTCTAGTCGAGATAGAAAGTTGAAGGTCCAGGATATATGATGCAGAGTTTTGTCCAGGGTAACCTAAAGTCCTAGGGACTGGATTCCTATACTTATACTAAGTTTAGGGGATGGACTAACTCTAAGGCCCAACCTATGGGTGGGCCAGGAAAGAGGGGTGGTTACACCCATGTACTTTGTCCAGTTTTATGCCAGAGCAGGGGCAGGGAGCCCCTGCAACCGGTTAGAACTGGAGTATGCACAGGGACACCAAGTATGCCCCCAGTGCAGGACTTCAAAGCACCAGAGAGTGCTCCCGCCCAGCCCCAATACACATCACCCTGTCTGGGGAGGTGGTTACTCCTCCCCTCGACAGGAAACCTATTGTCCAGTCCTCCCCTGCCAGAGTTTCGGTCAGCAGCTGGAGGCCAGACCCGTGTCTGTGGCAGTGGCATCCATTTTGTGATGCCAGTGCTTTGGAAAGTTTTAACCGGGTTTAGCCAGTGTGAACATGTCTCTCCCTCTAGAAGGGTGGAATGTTACCCCCGCCACCAGGACTGGCGGGGGGGGGGCGGGGGGGGTAGTATTCCAATGCGTTTGACACCAAACACGACATGTTTTGATGCAGCCATTCCAAAGTTAGTATTTACCGCGAGGTTATAATGCACTTAAGAGTATATGGTATGGCTGTATCACAGAACAGCCATAAGGAAGTATTTCCGAAAGCTGCAGAGGGGCTCAGTTCATGCTTGGGCATCCTCTCGCATAAAACTAAGCACTCTGCCTTCAGGATTGTCAAGGCCTACCATAGGAGTGGCTTATAGGTTTATATGTGTCTGTATAGGGTAGTGATATAGGTTAGGGGTGGGCGGAATTTGCGGAATTAACCTTCGCAAATTATCGCGAAAATGTTTAAAATTATCGCAAACAAGCAGAAATATTGCGAAGATGCGGAAGTTTTTTTCCGGCATGTTCGCGAGATTTTCTGCATGGTTGCGGGTCGCCAACTTACCCATGTGGTTGCTTGCGGGCGCGGCCATCTTGTTTTGAGTTGTTCTCGCGGTGCATGATCGCGAGAAGAAAGACGTGATCGCGCGACGCATGACGTCACTGCGGGCGCGAACTGTCGCGAGACAGCGCAAATGGCTAAAAACAATACAACATCTCATGGAGAACGCGACCGGATCAAGAAAACTTGTCGGCGAACGCAGGGATTCAGGTAAGGCGATCGCGCGCGTGCGAGAATGTATTATTTTACAGCGCGAGCAAGAAACAAATTATCGCCAAGCTGCGGAAACCGGAATTTTTGACATTTTCGCGCTCTCCGCGGAACGCGAAAATGTCAAATTATCGCAATTTCCGCGAACGGAACGAAATTTTCGCCCAGGCCTAATATAGGTAGCCTATACCACAGTAAGGGGTGCAAGCACACCCTTACCTAGGCTGCAGTAGCAGACCTGTGGTGTCATCTTGGAATGCTTCCCAGGGGTGGTATAATATATGCTGCAGCCCATGGTAGGCCTCTGAGTTACCTATGCCCTAGGTACATAGTATACCATATACAAGGGGCTTATAAGGCACTCCAGAATCCAATTAGATATGTACCTAATGTTCATGGGAACCATTTTAGAGAGGAAGCAGCTAGGCTGTGGTCCTGATTAGCAGGGCCACAGCCAGACTAAGGTCGAAAAACAGTGGAACACCAGCTAAAAGTGGGGGTACCCATGTGAAGCAGATCCTACTCTCCTACATTTGCCAGTCATTTTCTCCTTTCGGCTGACATTTCTGTCCAGTAAGGTTTCCTCTTGAGCTGCTTTTAATTTCCAACACATTTGTATTATTGTCGCTTGCCTTACCGGATGTTGATTAAATAGCCCAAATTCCAAGCGAACTTGTGCTTGTGATGTGAACTGCAGAATCCGAAAAATGTGTTTGAATAGGCCTGATTGTTGAAGATTCAAAAAGTTGGCATCTTGACCTTTAAACAATTCCGGAGCCATAGGTGAGGGTTGGTAGGAATTTGGCGGCAACAACTTTTAGCAAATGGGAATTTAATGGACACTTTAGTTTCGCTTTTAGTGTGTTTAATGCAAATCGTAGTTTGTTTCATGTGCTCTTCTGTTGTTTAAGTGATTCTAAGTGTAAATCTTGAGTCAACTACCATTCCCAGATATTTGTAAGAGGCGCACTGCTCTATGCTTTTTCCTGCTACATACCAGTTTTATTTTTTCCTGTTGGGCTCGGTATTTGCTGAGAAGCAGATGACCTTAGTTTTGTTGTGGTTTAGCGACAGACCGAGTGCCTTAGTGTATTCCATCAGCTTCGTAATCAGGCACTGTAAACCTGCTGGGGCCTGACTTCATAGAACAATATCATCTGCATACTGCAAACTTCTAAATTGTCAATGGGCTATCTTTGGAGGGTCACTTTGGAATTCTGCTAGCCTCTTGTCTAAATCTGCAGTAAAAATATTGAAGAGACTAGGCGCTAGCATGCATCCTTGCTTTAAACCAATATGCGTAGGAATCCTTGATGTGCTTTTTTTCCCCGTTTCCTAGTTTTATCTAAACCCAGGTTGATGTGTAGAGGTTAACTATGGCCCGTAAAAGTAGAGGTGGAATGCCCCATTTTGCCATCTTCTGCCACAAAAGATCCCTGGGTCCCATATCAAATGCTGCTTTTAGGTCAACAACGCACATGTACAATTTGATGGATTTTCCCTTTGCTTTTTTGAATAGAAGATTCAATGTCAGGAGGTTGCACGTTGTACTTGTGCCGGGTCAGATACCCTTTTGTGTGATTAAGAGACTCTTGCTGGAAATGACCCATTCTTCCAAGGGGCAGATTTACAATAACTGGCGCATCCCTGCATATCAGCAGGGATGCGCCAGGAAAGATGCGTCACGCAAGTTTACCCTTGCGCCACCACAGATGCGCTGCATTTACAATGCAGCGCATCGTGGCGCAAGGATAAACAGATGCGTGACGCATCTGATGGCATAAGGGCGGCGCATTGCTGGAGTCGTGTCGCAAGCACGACACAACTCCAGCAATGCTCAGGGGCTGCCCATACCTAATGTGCTGCGTCATGCCTTACGCCTGCTTCAAGCAGGCGCAGGGTTTTGACGCAGCAGCGTCGGAAAAGTGACTCAGTGAAATCTTGTAGATTTCACTGCGTCACTTTTCTGAGGCTGTTTCCGACGGAACGCCCACCCTGCATACATTAAATCTGACGCAGGTTTAATGTAGCGCAGGGCTTTACAACGTGACGCATCTCCCTAGATGCGTCACGTTGTAAATAAGGCGCAACATGGCGCATGGTTTACGCCGCCGCTGCGTCACAGAAGTGACGCAACGGCGGCGTAAATGTGTCTCGCAAGGGGCTTGTAAATCTGCCCCAAAGTCTTTAAGGAGATTTGACACATATAATTTGGCCTCTACATCGATAAGTTCAATTAACCTGCAGTTCGCAAGTTCCGATCTAATATCAGCGTTGAATATCGGATGTAGAATGCTACCTTTCCATGATGCTGGTATGGTATTTGATTGGAAGGCTTGGTTGAATAGTGGAATGAAGAATTCTGCCCAAAAAGGTTTATCTTGTTTGAAAAGCTCATTTGGCAGACCGTTTGGGCCTGGTGCTCCGCTGGATCTAAGTTTTTTTAACCCTGTCTCAACTTGATTAATTCGTAGCCAATTTCCCTCAAGGCATCGTTTCAAGATGATCATTATTTTGGCAATGCGGGCGTTCTGATCAATATTAATCGCTGAGTATTTATTGTTTGCATCCTTGTAGTTTCGCGTTAGGTGAGCTATCCAGTCTGCCTCTAAAATGTTTGCATTGTGTTGGCGGAAGGAGCCATTAGCTATGTTATTTATTTCCGCCCAGAACTTCTTGTTATTGTGTGATTCGCTTGTCTGCAACAAAACCAGGAGTGCAGTTCCTCTGGGAGAAGAGGGGGTTAAGAGGGGGGGAGAGCGATTAGTCTCTATAGAATGCCCTAACAACACCTAGCAAGGTGTCATGCTTCATCATAGGGCTGTGCTCCTCATCGGGCCGGCGCTGCAATGCCCGACGGGCTCCCGCGAAGGGGCTCTTTTTCGGAGATCTTTTTAGAGACAGCCGTATAGGTGCGTGGGGGTAGGTGCAACAAGTGTAGTGAGTGATGGTGTAGTGAGTTAAAATAGGTATGGTATTGCCAAACGATAAACCATTTTATTCTGGTGGTATACCAGCCTAAGTAAAAACAGGTGACCCCTGAGGGATTGTAATGCTCCCTAGGAAAGTAAAAAGGTCGACATGTTTCTTGCTCTATGCCCTTACGGGTCGGTGGCAATTCATCAGGACCAAGTGAGAAAGTGCTCCAAAAAATATGATAAACTCTACTACATAATAGGTGATTCAAAAATTATAAGTACATCACCGAGCAAATCCATTGGGTCCCTAAGAGGAGTGGACCCGCTGTTGCGGTACCTAAAAGAAAAGAGAAAAGAAGGACAACACAGACACATAAAACAATACAGCATTTGAAATTGGGTGCTGTTAGGCTCCTGTGGGAAACCGTGCGTCTATTGTGATAGCCAAATCAATGGGTGCTCACACAGAAAATCTCAGGAGGAGATCGTGCCTTATCGTATCAGGTTAACCAAAGTACGTGATACTGTGCAAACACCGTGTGTGCCAATTGCTATAATGTGCTTCACGGAGTGCTCAATGGCAAGGGATCGCGATATGTGACCGAGCGAAAATATCGTTGAAATGTACTGTCGTCCCCAGCCCTCTGAGGACATTTATAAACATAGTATGCAATTGGGGGGCTCAAAGGCTAAAATGGCGGGTGGTGAAAACGCTATTCTCAAAGATGCTATTGCTAATGGCTAAGTCAATCCCAAGGATGCTAATACAGATGGTTGCGGCGCCCTTATGGGTGAGACTCACCCCCTGGGGGACAGAGATTGCTGTACGGGTTCGCCTGGAGGCCGTAGAGCGCTCGCCCTAAGAAGTGAAGGAGAGTAATCAGTAACTTGAAGGCTGCTGTACACAGCTAACACCCTGAAAACGCTATGTACTTACAGAGTTGGGGCGCAAGCACGACCGGGATCCTATTGAGGCTCAGGCTTCCGTAACAAGCCGACAAGGGTGTGTCCTAAATAAAGGAAGTGATCAGTCGCGCGGGGGCAACCAACTAGACTGCAAACTTGAGCGGCCATCTTGGGAATGACAACAAACTTTATTGTACGAACAGTACAAGGAAGGACGAGTAATGTCCCATGACAGGCGACCCTAAGGCATACCCAACAGGCGTCATATTGGAGGGTAGTTTAGCGGATTGTACACTGCGATGACGGGATTCATTAGAAAATATATTTAAAATTGATGCAGTAGTTGAGAGTGGGTCTTATTCAGTGGGGCGGACAAGAATACAAGTATGTAATTATTACTTTCAGTGATTCACCTGTATTTACGCTAGTAAGAACACTTTATTGGCTCCATCAGGGCATACATGTATGTGAGGTGAAATATGTATTGTAAAGGTCAGTAAATTAAGCTGGTGGATCTTGCCTGATGCGATCTTCAGAATTTTTGAGACTATTGGTGTTGTAAGAAAAGAAAAGAAAATCGCTTTAATGTGGGCTGTTGAAATCAAGTTATTGGCTCATGCCGGCCGTCTCATATGTATGAGGTGGATCATGTAATGTTAAGGGTGGCCCATGGTATATCATCGTTAAGGCCGCCAGTATGGCTAGAAATTCTGAAAATCCACTGCTGTTCCTTTCGGAAGAGGGCCTCCTTACTGATCATTGGGAAAGCCTGTAAAATTGTCCACGTAAGATCATTGGCAGTATGGTTCTTCTCCAAAAAATGGGTGCACATTTTGGTGTTAATCTTTTTGCACCTAATGTTGCTCCGGTGTTCGGAAATCCTGATCTTCACTGGACGAGTTGTCATGCCGATGTACATAAGGTCACATGGGCACTGAATTAGATAAATACAATTGCGGGTGTTGCAATTGGTATGGGATTTTTGTTGCCAAATTAGAGTTTCTGAAAAGGTAATAGATTTGCTTGTTTTCGTTAGGGTACAGGCGGTACATTGTCTGCATGGGTGATGGCCTGTCACAGGTGGAAGGCCCCACAGTCGTTGGTTGGATGGAGGGGCTAGTTTGGGTCTGGTGCTGATAAGCATACTTTTCAAATTGTCAGTCCTTTTAAACGCAAAGCGGGGCTTGGGGACTTCCCAGCCTCCTACCGATAACAGATTCCAATGTTTTTTGATTATTTTTTGGAAGGTGTTTGATTCAGGGGTGAAAGTGCTCACACACGTAATTAGATCAGTTTTGATTTTTTCTGTCGAGGCAAGCAAGACATCCCTGTTGGTATTGCGTGCTCTTTTGTAGGCCATTTGCGTAATTGTCCCCGGATATTCTCTTCGAGCCAGATGGCCTGTGAGGTCATGTGCTTGTGATTTGAAGTCCTCCAATGTACTGCAATTGCGTCGGAGTCTGAGATATTGTCCATATGGTAAGTTGTTACGTAAAGCCTTGGGATGGAAACTACTAAAAAGTAGTGGGCTATGGTTGTCAGTAGGTTTTTTGTAGGTTTTGGTGTTCAACCCCAAAGGGGTTTTAGAAATGAGCAAATCCAGAAACGGGAGCTCATGAACTGATGAGTTGGCCGTGAACCGAAGATAGGGGTTCAGGCTATTCACCCAGGCTACAAAAAGGGGGATAGAATTCAGATCCCCTTTCCAAAAAATGAGAATATCATCTATATACCGCCGCCAAAGGGTGACGTTCTCCTTATAGATATTAGTTTCAGATAGGATGTGGTTGGCTTCAAAGTGTGCCATGTAGAGGCATGCCAGGCTGGGAGCAAATGTGCTCCCCATCGAAGTGCCCTGGACTTGATGGTAC
The DNA here is from genome assembly GCF_964204655.1 of Triturus cristatus. NCBI lineage: Eukaryota > Metazoa > Chordata > Amphibia > Caudata > Salamandridae > Triturus > Triturus cristatus. The sequence goes on from NC_140589.1 coordinate 50,311,415, forward strand.
ATGCGGTCTTCAAATTGGAAGTAGTTTTTTGTTAGGGCAATCTCTGCACACTCCATGATGAAGGAGATTGGTGTGGGCGAGTCCCATGTTTGTGCTCGAAGTACTTCTTCCACAACATCCAGGGTGGCCCTCTGAGGAATGTTTGTGTAGAGGGCCTCTACATCCAAGGTAATAAGTGCGTCCACACTACTGCCAGTCTCATTGACTTGTTTGATGATATTAAGGACATCCCTTGTGTTGAGTAGAAAAGTTGGAGTCTTTTGTACCAAGGGGCGTAGGAAGTGGTCACAGAACCGCGAAAGGGGTTCCAGAGCCGAATTGATACCTGACACAATGGGTCTCCCAGGTGGAGGTAAAACACCTTTGTGAATTTTTGGTAATGTGTAGAAGTACGGTATACGGGGATCATTATTCATTAAGAATTCTGACTCGTTTTTTGATATCCAGCCTTGTGTTGCAGCACTGGTCACTAGTGTTCTTATTGTAATAATCAGTTTTTTGGTGGGGTCCTCTTTGATTTGCACGTAATACCGTGTGTCACTCAATTGTCTTAGGCATTCCGTTCTGTAGTCCGGGGTGGACATGATCACTATGGCTCCCCCCTTATCTGCCTCTTTGATGGTAATCGTCGTGTCTTTGCTGAGATCAGTTATCGCCAAGTTTTCCAGGCGAGAGTTATTATGGAAGGTTTTTTTCTCTGTCATGGCACTGATGTCCTTAATGACTGCTTTTTCGAAAGCCAGAATTTCCGGTGGCACCATTGCAGATGAGGGCGTGAAGGTGGAGGGTTTTCGCAGGCCTGAATCTGATTGGGAAGAGGAATTTTGGCCTGTGAAGAAATTTCTCAGACGGATTTTCCGAAAAAGATCGTGTACTTCGCAGTGAGTCCTGAACTTATCGTGTCGTGGTGTGGGCACGAATACCAGCCCCTTAGTAAGGACCTTTTCTTCTGTCTGGTTTAACTGCCGATCTGATAAGTTCACTATCAATTTTTCTTCCCTCTGTGACTCCTGAGTTCCATCGGGCCTTGGTCTGTTTGGTCCTGCCAGTGGACCTGTTTTTGCTGATTGTATCCGCCTCTTCTTCTTCCTCTGCCCCTGCCCCAGCCTCTGCCTAAAAAAGGTTGTGGTATATAGGGGTTGAAAGGTAATGGTCCCTGTTGGAAACCAGGTGGTTGCCACATGTGTGGACCTGGAAAAAGGGGCATAGTGTAGGTGTACTGTGGGTTAGGCGGGCCGTGTTGTTGGTAATGTTGTTGGCCTCTCCAACTGTCGGTGCTGGAATTGCTGCTGTTGGAGGTAGTTCTCCGGCGGGAACTGGAGCTGTCATCTGACGAGTAATCACTTTGTGCTTGTTGGAAATCGTCTTTTAAATAAGGGTACATTTTTTCTTTATTGAAGCGCCCAATATCTTTCTGGAGTTTGTTAATTTTTTGTCGCATTAGATAATCCTTATTTTCTGCGATTTCGCTGTTGATTTCTGATAGCTTGGCTTTAAAGGCCGCGATGGTTATAGTGGCTTTCAGTGCTCCTTCGGCAATGGTGATCTGAATGATTAAATCGTCAGCCAGACGTTTAGCTGTCTTGATAATCAGTATCAACCAGTCCCTAGTGCACTTCCAGGCAACTAGGGACCATTCCTCCTTGAATTGCTTATCCTCAAGAAAGATTCTTGGCATATTAGAGACAATAAGCCCATTGGGGGCTATATTGGCGCGTAAATATTCAGTCATAATTGCCCCGTTCATCCTGATCTTCATCAATTGGCGTTTCATGTTGGTGATGCTGTTCCAGTCGCTGCCCAGGCTAGTGGTAGCCATAGCTCCGTCTGCATCTAGTAGGGAAGGTGTTCTTAGGATTTCTGACACCAGGTCATCGTCAAAGGATAGACCCTGGTGTTGTTCCATGGTCGTGGGTGTACAAGGGAGGAAGAGGGAAAGGGAAAAGGGAAAAGGAGCGGTAAGTATCCGCTAGCCAACACGGGCTAAGGTTCCACGGCTGAGCCGCCGTTCGTAAATGCTTCAAAAAGAGAGGAACCAAGAGCTTTTTAATGAGGTCCTGCACAGTGCTCCAAGGAATCGAGAACAAAACCAGGAGTGCAGTTCCTCTGGGAGAAGAGGGGGTTAAGAGGGGGGGAGAGCGATTAGTCTCTATAGAATGCCCTCACACACCTAGCAAGGTGTCATGCTTCATCATAGGGCTGTGCTCCTCGTCGGGCCGGCGCTGCAATGCCCGACGGGCTCCCGCGAAGGGGCTCTTTTTCGGAGATCTTTATAGAGACAGCCGTATAGGTGCGTGGGGGTAGGTGCAACAAGTGTAGTGAGTGATGGTGTAGTGAGTTAAAATAGGTATGGTATTGCCAAACGATAAACCATTTTATTCTGGTGGTATACCAGCCTAAGTAAAAACAGGTGACCCCTGAGGGATTGTAATGCTCCCTAGGGAAGTAAAAAGGTCGACATGTTTCTTGCTCTATGCCCTTACGGGTCGGTGGCAATTCATCAGGACCAAGTGAGAAAGTGCTCCAAAAAATATGATAAACTCTACTATATAATAGGTGATTCAAAAATTATAAGTACATCACCGAGCAAATCCATTGGGTCCCTAAGAGGAGTGGACCCGCTGGTGCGGTACCTAAAAGAAAAGAGAAAAGAAGGACAACACAGACACATAAAACAATACAGCATTTGAAATTGGGTGCTGTTAGGCTCCTGTGGGAAACCGTGCGTCTATTGTGATAGCCAAATCAATGGGTGCTCACACAGAAAATCTCAGGAGGAGATCGTGCCTTATCGTATCAGGTTAACCAAAGTACGTGATACCGTGCAAACACCGTGTGTGCCAATTGCTATAATGTGCTTCACGGAGTGCTCAATGGCAAGGGATCGCGATATGTGACCGAGCGAAAATATTGTTGAAATGTACTGTCGTCCCCAGCCCTCTGAGGACATTTATAAACATAGTATGCAATTGGGGGGCTCAAAGGCTAAAAATGGCGGGTGATGAAAACGCTAATCTCAAAGATGCTATTGCTAATGGCTAAGTCAATCCCAAGGATGCTAATACAGATGGTTGCGGCGCCCATATGGGTGAGACTCACCCCCTGGGGGACAGAGATTGCTGTACGGGTTCGCCTGGAGGCCGTAGAGCGCTCGCCCTAAGAAGTGAAGGAGAGTAATCAGTAACTTGAAGGCTGCCGTACACAGCTAACACCCTGAAAACGCTATGTACTTACAGAGTTGGGGCGCAAGCACGACCGGGATCCTATTGAGGCTCAGGCTTCCGTAACAAGCCGACAAGGGTGTGTCCTAAATAAAGGAAGTGATCAGTTGCGCGGGGGCAACCAACTAGACCGCAAACTTGAGCGGCCATCTTGGGAATGACAACAAACTTTATTGTACGAACAGTACAAGGAAGGACGAGTAATGTCCCATGACAGGCGACCCTAAGGCATACCCAACAGGCGTCATATTGGAGGGTAGTTTAGCGGATTGTATACTGCGATGACGGGATTCATTAGAAAATATATTTAAAATTGATGCAGTAGTTGAGAGTGGGTCTTATTCAGTGGGGCGGACAAGAATACAAGTATGTAATTATTACTTTCAGTGATTCACCTGTATTTACGCTAGTAAGAACACTTTATTGGCTCCATCAGGGCATACATGTATGTGAGGTGAAATATGTATTGTAAAGGTCAGTAAATTAAGCTGGTGGATCTTGCCTGATGCGATCTTCAGAATTTTTGAGACTATTGGTGTTGTAAGAAAAGAAAAGAAAATCGCTTTAATGTGGGCTGTTGAAATCAAGTTATTGGCTCATGCCGGCCGTCTCATATGTATGAGGTGGATCATGTAATGTTAAGGGTGGCCCATGGTATATCATCGTTAAGGCCGCCAGTATGGCTAGAAATTCTGAAAATCCACTGCTGTTCCTTTCGGAAGAGGGCCTCCTTACTGATCATTTGGAAAGCCTGTAAAATTGTCCACGTAAGATCATTGGCAGTATGGTTCTTCTCCAAAAAATGGGTGCACATTTTGGTGTTAATCTTTTTGCACCTAATGTTGCTCCGGTGTTCGGAAATCCTGATCTTCACTGGACGAGTCGCCATGCCGATGTACATAAGGTCACATGGGCACTGAATTAGATAAATACAATTGCGGGTGTTGCAATTGGTATGGGATTTTTGTTGCCAAATTAGAGTTTCTGAAAAGGTAATAGATTTGCTTGTTTTCGTTAAGGTACAGGCGGTACATTGTCCGCATGGGTGATGGCCTGTCACAGGTGGAAGGCCCCACAGTCGTTGGTTGGATGGAGGGGCTAGTTTGGGTCTGGTGCTGATAAGCATACTTTTCAAATTGTCAGTCCTTTTAAACGCAAAGCGGGGCTTGGGGACTTCCCAGCCTCCTACCGATAACAGATTCCAATGTTTTTTGATTATTTTTTGGAAGGTGTTTGATTCAGGGGTGAAAGTGCTCACACACGTAATTAGATCAGTTTTGATTTTTTCTGTCGAGGCAAGCAAGACATCCCTGTTGGTATTGCGTGCTCTTTTGTAGGCCATTTGCGTAATTGTCCCCGGATATTCTCTTCGAGCCAGATGGCCTGTGAGGTCATGTGCTTGTGATTTGAAGTCCTCCAATGTACTGCAATTGCGTCGGAGTCTGAGATATTGTCCATATGGTAAGTTGTTACGTAAAGCCTTGGGATGGAAACTACTAAAAAGTAGTGGGCTATGGCTGTCAGTAGGTTTTTTGTAGGTTTTGGTGTTCAACCCTAAAGGGGTTTTAGAAATGAGCAAATCCAGAAACGGGAGCTCATGAACTGATGAGTTGGCCATGAACCGAAGATAGGGGTTCAGGCTATTCACCCAGGCTACAAAAAGGGGGATAGAATTCAGATCCCCTTTCCAAAAAATGAGAATATCATCTATATACCGCCGCCAAAGGGTGACGTTCTCCTTATAGATATTAGTTTCAGATAGGATGTGGTTGGCTTCAAAGTGTGCCATGTAGAGGCATGCCAGGCTGGGAGCAAATGTGCTCCCCATCGAAGTGCCCTGGACTTGATGGTACATGCGGTCTTCAAATTGGAAGTAGTTTTTTGTTAGGGCAATCTCTGCACACTCCATGATGAAGGAGATTGGTGTGGGCGAGTCCCATGTTTGTGCTCGAAGTACTTCTTCCACAACATCCAGGGTGGCCCTCTGAGGAATGTTTGTGTAGAGGGCCTCTACATCCAAGGTAATAAGTGCGTCCACACTACTGCCAGTCTCATTGACTTGTTTGATGATATTAAGGACATCCCTTGTGTTGAGTAGAAAAGTTGGAGTCTTTTGTACCAAGGGGCGTAGGAAGTGGTCACAGAACCGCGAAAGGGGTTCCAGAGCCGAATTGATACCTGACACAATGGGTCTCCCAGGTGGAGGTAAAACACCTTTGTGAATTTTTGGTAATGTGTAGAAGTACGGTATACGGGGATCATTATTCATTAAGAATTCTGACTCGTTTTTTGATATCCAGCCTTGTGTTGCAGCACTGGTCACTAGTGTTCTTATTGTAATAATCAGTTTTTTGGTGGGGTCCTCTTTGATTTGCACGTAATACCGTGTGTCACTCAATTGTCTTAGGCATTCCGTTCTGTAGTCCGGGGTGGACATGATCACTATGGCTCCCCCCTTATCTGCCTCTTTGATGGTAATCGTCGTGTCTTCGCTGAGATCAGTTATCGCCAAGTTTTCCAGGCGAGAGTTATTATGGAAGGTTTTTTTCTCTGTCATGGCACTGATGTCCTTAATGACTGCTTTTTCGAAAGCCAGAATTTCCGGTGGCACCATTGCAGATGAGGGCGTGAAGGTGGAGGGTTTTCGCAGGCCTGAATCTGATTGGGAAGAGGAATTTTGGCCTGTGAAGAAATTTCTCAGACGGATTTTCCGAAAAAGATCGTGTACTTCGCAGTGAGTCCTGAACTAATCGTGTCGTGGTGTGGGCACGAATCCCAGCCCCTTAGTAAGGACCTTTTCTTCTGTCTGGTTTAACTGCCGATCTGATAAGTTCACTATAAATTTTTCTTCCCTCTGTGACTCCTGAGTTCCATCGGGCCTTGGTCTGTTTGGTCCTGCCAGTGGACCTGTTTTTGCTGATTGTATCCGCCTCTTCTTCTTCCTCTGCCCCTGCCCCAGCCTCTGCCTAAAAAAGGTTGTGGTATATAGGGGTTGAAAGCTAAGGGGCTGGGATTCTGGGAGATTGATTGTACTGTGTTGGCCGAGGATGCCTGGGTTTTGGTGGTTGCTGCAATTCGCCGAGTTGTGCGCAATGAGTGGCTGTAGGAGAGTAGGATCTGCTTCACATGGGTACCCCCACTTTTTGCTGGTGTTTCACTGTTTTTCAACCTTAGTCTGGCTGTGGCCCTGCTAATCAGGACCCCAGCCTAGCTGCTTCCTCTCTAAAATGGTTTCCATGTACAATAGGTACATTTCTAATTGGATTCTGGAGTGCCTTATGAGCCCCTAGTATATGGTATACTATGTACGTAGGGCATAGGTATCTCAGAGGCCTACCAGAGGCTGCAGCATGTACTATGCCGCCCCTGGGAAGCACTCCAAAATGACACCACAGGTCTGCTACTGCAGCCGAGGTAAAGTGGTGCCTGCACCCCTTACTGTGGTATAGGCTACCTATATCACTACCATTGCACACACATATAAAACCTATAAGTCACTCCTATGGCAGGCCTTAACAATCCTGAAGGCAGAGTGCTTGGTTTTTATGTGAGAGGGTGCCCCTGCAAGAGCAGAGTCCCTCTGTAGTGTTCGGAGCACCTCCTCTGATGCTGTTTGTGGTGCAGCCTGACCATATACTCTTAAGTGCATTATAACCTCGCGGCAAATGCTAACTTTGGACTGGCTGCACGGAAACATGTAGTGTTTGGTGTCAAATGCTTTGGAATGAACCCCCCTCCGCCAGTTCTGGCAGCGGGGGTAGCATTCCACCCTTCTAGAGGTAGAGACATGTTCACACTGGCTAAACCCGGTTAAAACATTCCAAAGCCCTGGCATCACAAAATGGATACCACTGCCACAGACACAGGTCTGGCCTCCTGCTGCTGACCAAAACTCTGGCAGGGGAGGCCTGGACAATAGGTTTCCTGTCGAGGGGAGGTGTAACCACCTCCCCAGACAGGCAGATGTGTATTGGGGCTGGGCGGGACCACTCTCTGGTGCTTTGAAGTCCTGCACAGGGGGCACACTTGGTGTCCCTGTGCATAGTCCAGTTCAAACCGGTTGCAGGGGCTACCTGCCCCTGCTCTGGTGTGAAACTGTACAAAGGAAATGGGTGTAACCACCCCTTTCTCCAAACCCTCCCACAGGTGGGTCCCTAGAGTATGTCCAACCCCCAAACTTTGTATAAGTATGGGAACCCAGTCCTTGCAACTTTAGATAACCCTGGACGAAACATATATCCTGGACCTTCGATGTTCTATTTCAACTATAAGACTGAAGAAATCTCCCTTGGGGTCAAGGAGTGACTCCCCTGCTTAGCAGGCACCAAAGAAGCAACTATTGGTCTGCAACTCTGAAGCTCCCGCTGGACGCCGAAGTCTTCACATCACCAGTGGATTTCCAGACTTCCCCGAGACAACCCTGAGTCCACAGCAAAGCTGAGGCCCGTGGCTATCGTGGGTGACCTGGAACTGTGACTCCTGGACACCATGATCTTTTGCTGATCCATCATCTTCCTGGTCTTCCTTGAAGTTGTGCTTTGGACTGCAAGTATCCCCAGCCTTGAGCACCTCCTGCACCAAAGATCTCTGGCCTCCATTCCACGAGTGACCCGTGGGCCAGTTTCAAGTGCAACTGCTCAAGGCTCCTTCACGATCGCTAGGCCGTTGGCTAGTGGGTCCCCACGAAGGCAACTCCTCTTCTGATTGGGCTTTCCTGGTTGCTCCAGACATGCCCCAACTTACCCTTGCTGGGTGAGTCCCCCAGACCTTGCTGGTCTGCACCGACGTCCTTTCTCTGTTTCCAAGTGACTTGCCGTTGCCAAGGCTTGTTAGGTCCAATCTGGTCACCGACACCGCAGCTCTCAACAGACTTCGTGGGCAGCTTGAATCCAGCTCCTGGTTGTCGTCGATGCCTCCTGGACCTCGTGACTGAAGAGTCATGACACCCGTCAACTCACCTGCAGCACCCGACATCTGTGGGCATTGGACTATCGTGCCCCTGGTCACTGGTATGTGACCCAGACTCTGTCCCCTCTGCTTTCAGGTTCCTTCCATCCTTGATCCAGGCTTGGATCTCTCCGGACACTTCTCCTCTTCACGGCAGTGGCACTTGTTGAGCAGCTTCCATTGAAAACAGCGACGCAACCCGACACCATTTGACACCTATGCACCCGGCTTCCCTGGGTGAGGTAACTCGAGTACTCCAGTGCTCCCGTGGGTGTTGGCCCTAGACACCTCTAAGTCCAAAAGGGTTCGCTCGTTGCCATCCTCTAAGTGTCCTTAAACTCTTAATTTCCAGCTGCGACTTTCCCCATAGAAGTTAACGGCGATTCGCGGCTGTGTTCTCACAATGTACGCGTCCCCGTGGGTCCCCTGTGTCACTACCTTGGGTGGTTCCTTGTGGTCCAAGCACTTCTACAGGCTCGAGGCCTTGTGTCTAGTTCAGTCGTGGTTCTTATTCCACTTTATTGGTATATGGTTTGGTATGCCCCTAAGGCCCAAACATGTATTTGTGCTTTCACTGTTGAATACTGACTTGTAACTTAAGTACTTCAAACTCTAGCCTCATAAAGAGACTAGAGGAGTGTATTTTATCTTAAATACATATATTTTAAATATATACCTGGTGTGGCTGTCCTTTCATTTGATCATGTAAGAGAATATAGACTGGTAAAACAAGTTGCTTTTCATTCCTTCAAGACTTAGCCTGAAGGCTGCTCTCCATAGCTACCACTAGGATAGCTTTCATTAAAGGTTGTCTTTAATCTATCACCGGTTTGTTTGGACTGATACAAGGTGCCCACTATAACTAGTGGACAGAATATATCAGGCCACCTTCTCACAGTAGCCATCTTCTTTTTGATCTTTTATAGGGATGAGTGCTGGCCGAAAGACTTTATTACTGCTTGTCTCAGGTGATGTTGAAGCTGATGGTAGATTATTCGTTCCATCGTGATCTGGTTCGTGTCTACGTTCAGATGACTTTTCAAGAGGACACTTGTTTGCCTTATTGCCCGCAAGCCCGTTACCGAGGCCTACCTCTGGCAAGTTGGCCTGCTGATCGTCCTTGGTGGTTAGACCTTGTGCCTGGTTTAGAAAAGTCTGTACTATAGTCTGGCCTCTCTTTTGCTTGTTGTTTCTTGACTTCCTCAGTCTCTTGCGTTCCCGTTTGGTTAGTAGAGTGCTGTTTTTTTTTGCTGCTCCAGTTTTGGAGCTGCTACATCAATCAATTGTGCATCGCATTGTTTGTTACTTTGCATGGAAGTATAGTTTGAAGTTTCTGGCAGAGTGTCATCTGAGTCTCTTAGGGCCCGATTCACAGAACTAACTTAAGACAAAATCCTAAACTTACTACCATTTTGGTATTCACAGAAGGCACTTACTCATTTTGGTATTCACAGAAGGCACTTACTCATTTCGGTATTCACAGAAGTTAGGAGTCCTAACTTTAGGACTCCTAAATGCCTTCTGTGAATACCGAAAGTCTTAAAATAAGGATTTTTCTCAGTTTAGTAATAGTAAATTTAGGACTCCTAACTTTAGGACTCCTAAATGTCTTCTGTGAATACCTAAAGTCGTAAAGTTAGTTCTCAGTTTAGGAGTAGTAAAGTTAAGAGTCCTAACTTTACTACTCCTAAACTGAGAAAAATCCTAATTTTAAGACTTTCGTTATTCACAGAAGTAATTTAGGAGTCCTAAAGTTAGGACTCCTAACTTCTGTGAATACCGAAATGAGTAAGTGCCTTCTGTGAATACCAAAATGAGTAAGTGCCTTCTGTGAATACCAAACTGGTAGTAAGTTTAGGATTTTGTCTTAAGTTAGTTCTGTGAATCGGGCCCATCGAGTACTGTCTAGTTTGACTATGATTTCCGGAGTGCCCGGAGGGCTGGAAAGGTGCTGTCGAGTTGGGCCAGTTTTGGCTGAAGCGCCAGCAGCGCAAGTAGTTGTGAGAGCGTTCGTTGTGTTTTTCTACTTCTACCAGGATGTCTGTCAAAATATTGCATTTGATTGTATTGTTTGTAGTGCTTTGTTTGTGTTTGCATTAATTTGAGCTGTCACAATTACTTGAGTGCCAGGTATTTTCAAATCTTTTGTGGTACTGTGGCTGTGCTCTAATGGAATATTGGTGAGTACTCGTACCGTATTTGGTGTCGATCCAGCTGAAGTTGACATAACCCTAATTGGTTCCTGAGAGCGGGGATCAGGAGAGGTTAAAAAGTCAGTGATTTTTAGGTTTCTGCCAGCTGTTTTTTTTCCTTTGCGTTGGGGATGGTGTTGGTAAAAATTCTGAAATTATTTCCACTTGTGTCGCTTCTGTGGTTTGGACGGGGACTCCTTTACTGGTCTTCTCGGTCTTCCTGGTCTTCTGGCAAACTTTTTCCTTTGGCTTGACCTCAGCTCTAGTTTTCCCAGATCTCATTTCGAACCCCTTATCTAGAGGCTATCATAGAGGCTCACACCTTTGACTTAGAGTGAGTGAGAGGTGAAGCCACTTTTCCCTTCACATAAAATAAAGCTCTAGCTAATTCGACACCAAGCAGTGTCCGGTTACCGAACCCGTGGTCTGCAGTCCGACTTAGTGACTGCAAGAAGATAAAGGTAGATGAAAGTAGATGAAGGTTATGGTCAGATAAAGGTTAAGGTCGGGTAGGTTGGGGGGTCTCAGGGTAGGGTGGAGAAAGTTGGTAAAATAGAAGGCAGTGGAATGCAGTGGAGAGCAGTGGAAAACAGAAGGAGCAAGCCGAGGTCCAGCAGGAACAGGGCACTCTGGCAGACTGCAAGCCGCACCCAACCTAGTTGGGAGGCTTCCGCGGTCTACTGGGTTCAACAGTCAGTTACCGCCACTAGAGATGGCCGCCCTCACTGCTCTTTTGCTCACCTCTTATTCTTGGTCTTGTTCTTATTGGTGCTTGTTGAGGCTTGTTGTAACTTGTTGTAACTCCAGGTTCCTGGTCCAAGCCCAGGACCCAAACCCTCAGATTTCTCCCCTCCTTCCTTCTATCGCATGCTCGCTTGCTCCACTTGTTCCACAGACACTGTGCACTGGGTTGGATGAGTTGCACCTTACTGGATGAATATTCTTAGGCACTCATCTTCTCACTTATTCCTGCAGAAGTCCAAATTGTGAATTGAGCCTGTCTGTCTCCTGGGAGATTTCTGAACACGAGAAGCAGCTCCCAACTCCCTGGCCCCTTTTCTAGTAAATATGCCCCCTCATTTGTATATCGTATTTGTTAAGCATAGCGAGTGGGTTTGCTTTCCTGCCTTCCCAATATCCAGCCGTTTACCCCCCTCTATCTGCGTGGAGTTTTGGTAGCTACGCGCATGTATAATAACATAGTTCTGCTCAATAAATCCGTAGACAGAAGTCTGATCGGAAAAAAGCAGTCATTCAGAAGCCAGGCAGTGGATACACAAGAATTGTCTTGGCATCCTATTCTCTTCCTTTCAAATGATCCCCAAGTGTAATATCTAAAACCCACAGACAGAAGTCTGGTAGGACAAAAGCAGGGTTCGGTAGCAACTAGAAAGTGGATACACAAGAATTGCCTTGACATCGTGTTCTCTCCCGTTTAAATGTAACGTGTCTCAGGAGACCTCTCAAGCAGGATTTCACACTGTGCTGTCAAAAGGAGGGCAACAGCCCTAACATGCATAATCCGCCTCATAGGGGCCATCTCTGCCCTTTATGGTCAGCCTTTTGCTTGCTCTTGGAAGACATTTCTCACCTTTTTCACACCTATTCAAAGGCTAATCATTTGCTGGGAGCAGGCAGAGTGTTATGCTAGGTAACCTTTTTAACAGTTCAAGCAGGTAAAGGGTAATTTTTACATTATATTTAGTAAAAATCCAAATTCACCATTGAATTGGATTTTTAATGAGTTTAAAAAATAATTGTTTAATTATTTTTCTAGCCAGTCCCATTCCCGGGATTCAAAATGAACAAGTTACTTACCTTCGGTAACGATGTATCTGTAAGAAACATTAGTTAGTTAGATTCCTCACCTTAGAATATCCCCAGGCGTCAGGCTGGATCTGGAAAGATTTTTGTAGCAATACCCCTTGCGCCTCGCTAGGCGTCGTCTGCGGCTCCGCGTCCGTTGTTGGCGTCGTGCGCCGGAATGACATCGTCGGAGTACTTAGACGCCGCCCTCGCGCGCTGACGTCAGTTCTTGTACATAGCTTTCCGCGCCAGGAACGCATAGCCATGCAAGAGACCGACACTGGTGCCAAAAAATCTAGGGCCCTGAAAAGGATAGCCTTAACCCTAGATGTCGGTTCGCAGAACGGGAAGGATGGGTGGGTCGGTGAGGAATCTAACTAACTAATGTTTCTTACAGATACATCGTTACCGAAGGTAAGTAACTTGTTCATCTGAAAGAAACACGTTAGTTGGATTCCTCACCTTAGAATAGATACCCCAGCAATACCAACCCCGGTGGTGGGTCTGCGAACCAAGATCACACCAGAAAGTCCTGGAGAACAGAACGGCCAAAGTAGCCATCTCTCCGGACTTGGCTGTCCAGGCAATAGTGCTTGGCAAACGTGTGCAGTGAAGCCCACGTCGCCGCCTGACAGATGTCCTGTAAGGGAACTCCCCGTCCCAGGGCAGTATTAGCCGCTGTGGCCCGGGTGGAATGGGCTCTCAGCCAAACAGGAGGGTCCTTTTTTGCCATAGAGTAACAAACCTTTATACACAAAACGACCCACCGGGAGATGGTCCGCTTGTGTACAGCCCTCCCCTTCTTAGCACCTACGTATCCAACAAAAAGTTGGTCGTCCAACCAGAACTGTTTGGTGCGGTCCAAATAAAAGGAGAGCGCACGTTTTGGGTCCAGACGGTGGAGCCTCTCTTCCTCTTTCGAAGGATGCGGAGGCGGAAAGAAGGTGGGCAACGTGACAGATTGCCCGATGTGAAAGGGGGTCACCACTTTCGGTAGAAAGGAAGGACGAGTCCGGAGGACAACCTTGTCCGGATGAACAGAAAGAAAAGGAGGCTTAGATGACAGAGCCTGGAGCTCACTCACCCGTCTAGCCGAGGTGATAGCTACCAGGAAAGCAGTCTTAAGAGTCAGAAGACGAATGGGACAATTGTGAAGAGGCTCAAAAGGAGCACATCAGAAAGGTCAAGACAAGATTCAAATCCCACTGAGGCATTACGAACGGGACAGGAGGGAACGTGTGAGTAATGCCTTTGAGAAAACGCGAAACAACAGGGGACTTTAAAAGAGAAGGCTGATCAGGAAGCCGTAAGAAAGCAGAGATTGCAGAAAGATAGCCTTTAAAGGTGCCCAGAGCAGAGCCCTGTTGGGCCAAAGAAAGATGAAAGAGGAGAACCTCAGAAAGAGGGGCGGAAAGGGGATCCACAGCCTTTGCTGTGCACCATGCCACAAATTTGTTCCACCTGCAGGCGTATACCGTTTTTGTGGAGGGACGCCTGGCTGCCAGAATGACATCACAGACTTCAGGAGGCAAGTCAAATGGCATCAACTGCCGCCGCTCAATCTCCACGCATGGAGGTGGAGGCTGGACAGGTTCGGTGGAGGACCGTCCCCTGCTGCTGCGACAGAAGGTCCTCCTGAAGAGGCAGTCGTATCGGAGGATCGATTAACATACTGAGTAGCTCGGGATACCAGTACCTTCGTGCCCAATCCGGAGCCACTAAGATGACTGGGCCTGGTCGTGCCTGATCTTCTTCAGCACTCTGGGCAGAAGTGGTATAGGCGGAAAGGCGTACAACAGACCGCAACTCCACTCGCGACGAAAAGCGTCTCCGAGCGAGTGCCGCCTTGGAAATTCCAATGCGCAGAACTGCTGACATTGGGCATTCTCTTCGGTGGCGAATAGATCTAACCAAGGCTCTCCCTACTGCAGAAAGAGACCTTGCGCCACGTCCGAGTTCAGACGCCATTCGTGATCCATCATGCACCGGCGGTTGAGTTCGTCTGCTCTGGCGTTCAGAGAGCCCGCCAGATGTTGAACCAACAGGATGATGCCCTGGTGTTCCAGCCATGTCCAGAGGCGCAGAGCCTCCTGACAAAGGGTCCACGACCCCACCCCGCCTTATTTGTTGCAATACCACATGGCGGTGGTGCTGTCCATGAACACCTGCACGACATTTCCCCGGACAGAGGGAAGGAAGGCTTTCAGTGCAAGCCGGATCGCTCTCAGCTCCAAAAGGTTGATATGGAGGTGAGTCTCCGCTGGACACCAGAGTCCTCTGATCTCCGCCTCTCCCATATGGCCCCCCCATCCCAGGAGGGACGCATCCGTCACTACTACGTATTCCGGTTGGGGAAGGGAGAGGCATCTGCAGCTGGCCCAATCGCGGTCCGTGAGCCACCACTGCAACTGTTTCGCAGTGCCCTCCGAGATCAAGACATGGTCGGACAGGTTGCCTCGATGCTGGGCCCACTGAAACTTCAGGTCCCACTGCAGAGCCCGCATTCGCCACCTGGTGTAAAGATGGGAATCAGGGCCTGAATATCCCGGTCCCGCTGTTCCGGAGGATAGGCCCGGAACTGCGCCGAATCTAGAACCGCTCCCATAAAGAGGAGCTTCTGGGAGGGACTCAGGTGCGACTTCGGCACATTGATGGAGAACCCCAGCAAATGCAGGAGGTCGGCCGTAGTCTGGAGGTGGGAGACGACTTGCTGGGGCGAGCCCGCCTTCAACAGCCAGTCGTCGAGATAGGGGAAGACTGGAACCCCTGATCTGCGCAGATGAGCTGCGACCACCGCCATTACTTTCGTGAACACCCGAGGGGCACTGGTGAGGCCGAAGGGGAGCACGGTGAACTGAAAGTGCTCCTGACCCACCGTGAATCGCAGGTAACGCCGGTGGGCTGGCAGGACGGGGATGTGAAAATAGGCGTCCTGCAAGTTCAACGCTACCATCCAGTCTCCAGGGTCGAGGGCAGCCAGAACCTGAGCTAAAGTGAGCATCTTGAACCATTCCTTCCGGTGGAAGGCGTTGACGCTCCTGAGGTCCAAGATAGGGTGTAGGCCCCCTTTGCCCTTCTTGGGAACCGGAAAGTAGTGGGAATAGCAACCATGACCTACTTCTGGACCAGGAACGCGCTCGACGGCCTCTTTGGCCAAGAGGGCCGTAACTTCCTCCCGCAGAAGATTCAAGTGATCCTCCGACATACGGTGGTACTGTGGTGGCATGGCTGGAGGGGTCGTCTCTAAGGGGAGGAGTAGCCCCTTCGGACGATTTGCAGCACCCACCTATCCGAAGTGATGGACCGCCAGTGGAGCAGGTGATGGCGAACTCTGCCGCCCACTGGCGTGGAATGGGCCTGAAATCTCGGACTAGGAGGGCTTTGAGGCCGATGCTGCCGGGGTGGATGTGGACTGACCGGCACGTTGTCCTCCAGTACCGCCTCGGCGGAAGCCACGTCCGCGACCGCGTGCAGGTTGGTTTTGCGGCCGGTGGCTAGGCGGACGTAAGGAGGCACCCCTTCCTTGGCAACGAAAGGGACGAACGGCGGAAGTTTGCGGCCGAGAGACCCAAGGGCTTGGCCGTAGCCCGGGAGTCCTTGAAACGAGCCAGCGCACTATCCGCCTTCTCACCAAAAAGGCGAGTGCCATCAAAGGGCATATCCATGAGAGAACTCTGGACATCCCCCGAGAAAGACGTGGACCGCAGTCAGGCGTGACGCCGGAGCGCCACCGTGGTGGAAATCGCCCTACCCAGCGAGTCCGTGGTGTCTAGTCCACACCGTATGGCATGCCGTGCTGCATCTCGTCCGTCAGCAAGCACCTGGGTGTGTCGTGTCCGGGCCTCCACTGGGCACAGGGGCAGCACGTCCTTCACCGTATCCCACAGAGAGTTGGAATAACGGTCCAAGAGGCAAGCGGTATTCAAAGATCGCAGCCCCAAACACAGGGAAGAGAACAGCTTCTTTCCGAACTGTTCCAACCTCTTGGATTCCCGATCCGGAGGAGCGGACGGGAAGGAGGATTGGGAAGTCGAGGCCTGGATAACCAGACTCTCAGGGGTGGGGTGTTGGGACAGAAAACTGGGGTCACCCGGAGCAGGGCGGTGGCGCCGGGCCACGTTCCGATCCACAGGAGGTACTGTGGAGGGCTTGGACCAAGTGCCCTGCAGAACGTCGATGAGGGCCTCATTGAACTGCAGCAGAGGCTCTGTGGAGCTTGCTTTCGGTTGAAGCACCTCTGTGAGGACGTTAGTCCTCACGGCCACAGCAGGCAACTCCAGCCCAAGGGCTTCGGCCGCCTTGCGCAGCACCACTGAGAAAGCTGCACCCTCCTCTGAGGCCACAGTCGGAGGAGAGATGAAACCAGCGTCCGGGGAGGTGTCCAGACCACTGGCATCCCTCAGTTCGTCTGCCCAGTCCTGTGAAAGTTGGGCCTGTCTGGCCATAGGGTCCTCAGACCCCTGCCAGTCGCCCCCGTCATCCGAGTCCTGATACACAGGAGGAATAATCGGAGCCGGGCGGTGGATGAATTGCTCATCCATCGGCGCCGGATGCGGCGTCGGGCCCGGACCGGGGCTAAACCGGGGAACGGCGTCGTCCGTGGGACGGCGCCAGAGGTGGAACCGGAGTCGGCGCCGGCGGAGGAGGCGTCGTGAGGTCGACCGGCGCCGGCAGAGATCCAGGCCTGGATCCCTCGGGGACCTGCGGCATTGGGACCGGAGTCGCCGACGGCACCAGGGCCGGAGCCGCCGGCACGCGAGGTCGCCCAGTCGAGCCCGCGAGCCCGACAGGCGTCTACGGTGGAGCCAGGCTCCTCATGGCCGAGAGGAAGGCACTGACCTCCGCCGGAGTCGCGTCAGTCCCAGGGACCGGCGGGTATGGGGACGGACGCGGCTCCTGTGGCTCCGACAGAGCCGCGGGGGTGGGACCACCCTGACCCTCGGCCGAGTCGCGTGACTGGCGAGGGGAGTCCGAGGAGCGGTGCCGCCTCTTGGACTTCTTTGATCGCTTCGACTTACCCGAAGACTTCGAGCCTGACGAGTGATGATGGTGGCTGCGGCTCCGCGACCGGTCCTTGGACCTCCTTCTGGACCGGGACCGTGAGCGGCACGGAGCCCAGTGGCGAAGCTCAAGAAGCTTACGGGACCACTCCCGCCTAGCTTTCGAGGTCAAGGCCTGACAATCGAGGCACAACTCCGCGTCGTGGTCGGCCCCTAGGCAGTAAAGGCACCTGCGATGGTGGTCCGTCACCGACATCAGTCGATGACAGGAGTCACAGGCCTTAAAACCAGGCATCCTACCGGCACCAGAGTCGAGTCGACAGAAGACCAAAAAGAGTCAAAAAAGTTTAGTCAAAAAGTGACTAAGGGGTAAGCTCTTCCCGGATCGGCGCTGTCTGGCGCGGAAAAAAGAAGAACTGACGTCAGCGCGCAAGGGCGGCGTCTAAGTACTCCGATGACGTCATTCCGCCGCACAACGCCAACGACGGACGCAGTGCCGCAGACGACGCCTAGCGACGCGCAAGGGGTACTGCTACAAAAATCTTCCTGGATCCAGCCTGACGCCTGGGGATATTCTAAGATGAGGAATCTATCTAACGTGTTTCTTTCAGATTAATATTTCAACCTGGCCTCCGTTTTTCCCTATGGGCTTGCCAGCCTTCCTACAGTAGAAATTGCTTTTGGGTGTTAGTTACTGCGCGATTCACAGAACTAACTTAAGACAAAATCCTAAACATACTACCATTTTGGTATTCACAGAAGGCACTTACTCATTTTGGGATTCTCAGAAGGCACTTACTCATTTCGGTATTCACAGAACTTAGGAGTCCTAACTTTAGGACTCCTAAATGCCTTCTGTGAATACCGAAAGTCTTAAAGTTAGGATTTTTCTCAGTTTAGGAGTAGTAAAGTTAGGAGTCCTAACTTTACTAATCCTAAACCGAGAAAAATCCTAACTTTAAGACTTTCTGTATTCACAGAAGGCATTTAGGAGTCCTCAAGTTAGGAGTCCTAACTTTACTACTCCTAAACTGAGAAAAATCCGAATTTTAAGACTTTCGTTATTCACAGAAGGCATTTAGGAGTCCTAAAGTTAGGAGTTCTAACTTTACTACTCCTAAACTGAGAAAAATCCGAATTTTAAGACTTTCGGTATTCACAGAAGGCATTTAGGAGTCCTAAAGTTAGGACTCCTAACTTCTGTGAATACCGAAATGAGTAAGTGCCTTCTGTGAAGACCAAAATGGTAGTATAGTTTAGGATTTTGTCTTAAGTTAGTTCTGTGAATCGGGCCCATTAACTTTAAATTTATACATGTCCTACGTTCCATGCACCCAGCCTTGTGGGCTTTAAAAGGTGTACATAGGGGTGACTTATCAATATTTAAAAGGGAGTTTTGACCTGCCAAATGGGTTTATTTTACACTGCTACAGTCAGGCTACGATGGTAGGGCTGAAGCCACGTTTGCACCGCCACTGTAGTAGATAGCACTATAGGTGCTGCAGTCCACTAATGGCATTTAACATCTATTATAGGGACATAAGGAAAGTTAAATAGACCGATTAGCGGTATGCCAATTTGACCATGTCAAAAGGGAGAGCATAGGTACTTTACTAATGGTTAGCAGTGGCAAAGTGCACATAATTCGAAAACCAGCAATAAATAAAGGGCCCAGTAAAATGCAAAAACCCAAGGTGACCCTGCAGAAAAGATGGATTTTCTACAGAGGGTCATAATGCCATCATTCTTTGTCTAAGTGGTCCTGATGTGGCTGCAGGAGGCATGAAAGCCTTGCTACCATCATCGTCTTCTTTAACCTTTGGCATGATAAGGTCTTGGTTGCCATCATGGTCTTTGCATTTTACCTCTAACTGGTTTGAACCATGCCATAAAAACCCGTGTGCTTAGATTTCTGTTTGTCCATAAGTTTGGTAATGGTTCCAGTGACAGCTTGCTTAGTAAGGTGTGTTCGGGCAGCAGTACTGATGAGATGCCCTTCTCTGAAATTAGGATGACTTTAAAGGATCAATGGTGAGGTCGCCTGATGTGTGGGCACCGCTATTGTCCTGTTTGAAGGTACAGTCAACTCTGCTTTTGTAGATGGAGTCATTGTGGGTGTTGTTGTTGAAAGTAAATTGCAAGCTGATGAGCCATTGACTGCTGTTAGTGGTGGTGTTATCGGCAACTCGACAAACGCTTCACCATCCAATGGTCAGTTGATGACTGTTTAGACGGGAACATTTTGGATACACATGCTACCTCAGAAGATGGTCTGCTACCTTTGGCAGTTTTGTTCAGCTTCTTCCTCTGAATTTTGTGAGGTTGCTCTTGAAACTTTGAAGGAACCCCATTTAAAGCAGTTGTGACAGAGGATCTGTGCTCTGAAAGTTACCTTTTTAGAGCTTTTTTAGGTACCTAATTAACATTGTCTGACTCATCCCATCAGAAGTAACCATCTCTGGCCTTGAACCTCTGAATCCATACTAATGGTCAACATTTTCAGGGGCATATTCTCAAGGACTTATCAGCGAGTTATCGGCACTTCATCGCAGCCAAAGTTGCGATAAATTTATCGCCCCATTCACAAGCTGGTGCTAACAGCCTATAACACCAGTTTACCTGCGATAGCATCCGCAAAAAACATCGCCACAGATGACCCCGGCAACTATCTCTAATGAGATGCAGAGTAGGCGTTCCCGAGCAAAAAGCTGCAACAACACCACACCACAACATTCTCAAGACCAGCCAGATTGGCGATAAGACCACAAAACAAGCGATAAGGCGCGTTAGCAGCGGGAAATTAACACCTGCTCTGACCTGGTGCAAAGTCGGACGACAACCTGCACCAGAAAAGGGAGCCCAGCCCACAGCCACACCTGAAGAACAACAGATGCCATGGAGTTACTCATCATGCAGCCCGGAGCCCCAACAGGGCCACAACACCCACTGCAACCACCCCCAAGCCCGCCTCCCCTCCACCCCCTCCACCCCCTCCCCCAGACCACCACAGAGGCTACGCAGACAAAGACAGCAGACCTTCAGGAAACAAACCAGCCTCACAGACTTAACATCAGAGAATGTCATTGCCCACTACAGACTCAAAAGGACAACCATCCTCCGCATCCTAAACATCATAGCCCACAGGCTGACGGTACCAACACAGCGGACATCCAACATCCCTCCACAGACAAAGCTTCTGGCTGTGCTGCACCTGTTGGCCTCGAGGACATTCCAACCAACAACGGCCAGAGTTGGAGGAGTCTCACAGCCAGCCCTATCCAAGTTCCTCACACCTGTCCTGGGGTACCACCTTGGTACCCCAGTACCTATACTTCCCCCACACGGCACAGGAACAGCTGGAGACCAAGCAAGGCTTCTACACCATAGCTGGATTCCCACACGTGTTGGGTGCAATTGACTGCACACGTCCTACTTGTGCCCCCTGCCGACACTACACACAATTACCGCAACAGAAGGCACATGCATTCAATCAATGTGTAGGCAATAGTGGACCACTGGAGACTCTTCACCAATGTCGTCGCCAACTACCCAGGCAGTGTGCATGACTCATACATCTTCCGACAGTCCATCATCAACTGGCGCTTCCAGGATGGCACCTATGGAAATGCAGTGCTCGTTGGTAAGTACCAAATGAACACACCACACACCTCAACTCCACAATCATGCAACTCACAACCCTGGGAATGCACACGTTACAAACTCACATACAACATGCCCACCCACCGTACACGACAGCACAATGTACTGCGGTAACCTGGGCTAGCCATGTACATGACCAATCAATGGCATCGCACCTCAGCCACACAATAGCAGAATGTGGGGAGAGGTGGGAGCCATGCATGTGCGAAGGAGGCAAGTGACCCATGAATGAGAATACACACAATGCCAAGTGTGGCATGGATGTGCTGGACAGACTGCAGTATGCAGACCACAGACATATCCATGTCGACATATTCTGCTCGTGATGGTAGTGTTGTGGACAGTGGACGCAACCATGTCACCCCAGCCTGTGGGGAAGATCTCGGAAATGTAGCTTGTTACGTCCCCCCTGCAAGCGAGTGTGGAGTGGGATGGCCCAGCATATGCTAGTCTAGCGTAGGGGTGTGAATCAAAAGCACGTAACCCTGGGCGTGGTTCTCTTCCGGAATGGCCAACGTGTCTGCCAGGGCGGCGCCTCTCACCTTGCCACAAGGCTGACGCCATGAGCAGTGGTTCCTGCGATCCTGTGTGCCGGCTGCACCCCAGGTCGCTGGTCCCCAGACGCTCACCTTCCGACACTGGCGTGTCTCCAAGAGGGCCCACCATGTTCCGGTGCAAGCTCCAAGCCCGAGGCCTGTGACCTTGGCAGCCTCCTCAGACCATCATGGCCTCTGTGAGCAAGGCTCGCAGTACTCCTTTCTCATTGACTTAATCCACCGGCATACACAGCAGACAATAGGTCACACATTTGGAACTGAGTCTTAATTACACAATGGCAGAGTACATATTTTATGGCTGAGTTTATATCAGTATACTTCCTTCGATGTGGTGCCACCAACTCTGTGCATAGCATTCCGACCACACCTGTCTGTGGGCCCTTGCTGACTTCTGCGTTAGGCCTACACTGCTGTCCAGCAGGCCTCACAGCAATCCGATACAGTCCGTACCAGGCAGGATACGGCATTGTCGCAGCTCTGGTGCCTCCACCTCCGTCAACCACACATCTTCTCCACATGCCATTTCAACGCCATGTGTTAGGGATCGGAAACAGCCTGAACAACGAATCCTTAACAACAAGTGTATCAAACTACGAATCCTGAACCACGAACTCATTAACCACTACTGTACACGAAGAACGAGCACATGAACCACGACTTACTAAACAATTATTATTAATTTGGGAATGTGTAATATTCATTCGTACATATCAGGATTATAATTACGATGTAGAAATATTAGTTTTGAATTGGCGTGTTAGGCCAGTAGATGGCAGTGTTGGTTAGTTTTACAGTGAAGTGATTAAGATCAGTGCACGATAAGACATATCTCTGGTTGTAAAAGTTGAAAAAGTAACAAAACGGTGGATGGGCGTTTAATTTAAGTGAAATATTTTTTAAAAATATGTACTGCAATCCATTTAAAAAAATGTTTTTGAAGGGATCTTTTTGAGGAATGGACGTTGCAGTTATTAAAATATTTTTCTATTCCTATGTTGCATAAAACAATAGATGTTTGCTGTTGCTCGTAACAATACATTTAACCACCGCAGTTCAATTAGGAGTATAGAACTGTTTATTAAATAACTATTATTAGATAGCGTCCCCTGGATCTGATGTTTACTTAAACCAGTTTAAGACACTCCTGACGTAAAATAACTGGGTGCGACTATCTTGGACACATGACTAATAATCATTAATGCACAATTTAAGGGCGTTTGTAGTAGGCTTGGCATCGCTGACTGCCCTTTAGAACAATCACTTGGTGGGGGCAAGCATGAACGAACGGTACGTGTAATAAAGGATCATTGAATTGAAAATTTTAAGAAAATTTAAATAAAATTGTTTACGTTATCAGTGTTAGAAACATGCAATTTATTAAAACATAGTGGTAAATTCCGGTAATATGAAAAATGAATAATTTTCGTGGTTTAGGCATTCGTTGCACCGAACGTAGTGGTTTGGCTTTGGTAGTTGTTTAGCCTTCGTGGTTAAGGCATTCGTTGTTTAAGAGGAAGTTGTTGAGTCATACAACCGTTAGGGATCCAGAAGGAGCCGGCTGTACAGCGGTTGACCTGCGCTGACCGCTGCCCTCGGCCTACACTACGGTCGAGTAGGTCACACATTTGGAACTGAGTCTTGATTCCTGTATGGCAGAGTTCATATCATTGTACGCAAGGAGAGGAGTAAGAGGAAGACGTGGTTCAGTCCTGAGGAAAAAAGGATCCTCGTTACGGAGGTGATCGAACACTACCAACAACTGCTCTGGTGCCACTAACTCTGTGCATCACAAGCCAACGACACGCGGCTGTGGGCCCATGCTAACCGCTGCCTCCGGCCCACACTGCGGTCCTGTAGGTCACACATTTGGAACTGAGCCTTGATTTATTTATGGCAGAGTTTACATCATTGTACAGGCCTCATCGCAGACTGCATCCCCTTCCAGCTCTGGGGCCACTGACTCTGTGCCACGGGAGTCATGGACACTCTCTGGTTGAACTTTGGTGGCATCTGAGTCTATGGCCTGGGGGTTGTCTTCATTATTATGTAGCTGATACTGACATGGTGGGAAGGCTGACTTCATCATCATGTAGCTGATACTGACATGGTGGGAAAAAGGAGACAGTAGCATTCAACTCCTCCATATTGCCTGTTTCTGCTTGCTTCTGCCCTCGGCATCATGCCCTGGTTGGACACCTTCCACTGTCCCCGTAACATGGACAAGCGACCCTTGACCCTGTTTTCAGGCAGGTCGCTCCCCACGTCGCACAGCTCCACCTGACTGCGCCTGTGTTTTCTGCCCCCGCGCCAGGCCTCTGCTTCTGTTTTTTTGGCCCATCTACCAGTCTGCCGTTTTTTCAACTTTTCACTTCTAGGTATTTCACCTTACTGCCTTTATTAGCTTGCTTTAATGAATTTTGCTCCCATCTCCATTTATCTATTTGCTTGCTTTATTGGTTTTTGCTCCCATCCCTACTGCTCGGCACTTCTGCCTCTTCCCTTTCTTGCCGCTGTGTCCCCTGCGGCCCCGCCCCCTCGCTCGGCCATTCGCTCCCCTCCCCACCTCCCAGCTGCTCCTCCCTCCCACCTCCCCTTCTTAATTGCGGCCGCGCAGCGGGGGTGCAACAGGCGCGCCTAAGGCAAGCCCGTCTGCGCCTGTCCACGCCTGGACCGCGCCCAGCGCCAGACCCCCCTGTCCCCCACGAGCGCCAAGACACCCGACGCCGCTACGACGTCAACCTCCTCCACGCACTCAACGCTGGCTGTTCATCCACCTGCTACCAGGCCTCCCCGAAGCGCACCCACGGACCCTTCACCTGCCGTAACTGCAGCTTCACCAGCCATCGAACACCAGCACGACCTGCCCCTCCCACCAGGGCAGGCCACAACCATCTCGGATGCATACTACTCAACACCCGCTCTGTCCACAGGCACACTGTCGAACTCTGGGACCTGCTCGACTCATCCTCCCCATACGTCGCTTTCCTAACAGAGACCTGCATGAACCCCTCATCGGCACCTGACGTTGCCTTAGCCATCCCGGATGGCTACAAGATCACCCGCAGGGACCGCCTCAACAGACCAGGAGGAGGAATCACCATCGTCCACAGAAATACCCTCAGAATCTCGACCAATACCGATGACGCCCTCAGCACCGCTGAACACCTGCACTTCCAGATCCACATCGATCCCAACACCACCCTCAGAGAAACCCTCCTCTACAGACCCCCTGGACCCCAGCCACAGTTCAGCGACTCCATCACAGACGTCGTCAGCTTGCACACCCTGGCCTCCACAGACTGCATCCTCCTCAGAGACCTGAACTTCCACCTCAAGAACGCCAAGGACAGCAACTCCACCACACTGCTGGACAACCTCACCAACCTCGGACTCAAACAGCTCGTCACGACACCCACCCACTCCACCGGATATACGCCAGACCACATCTTTTCCTCCAGCAGCCACGTCACCTTCAGCCACACCACCGAACTCCACTGGACCGACCACCGCTGCATCCACTTCTCCTTCGAGAAAAATACCGCACCCAACCACCCTCAATGAATCCCCCACCACAGGTGGAACAAGGTCACCGAAGACCAGCTAATCACCACCCTCGCCCAAGACCCTCAAGCCGACCACACCGACACCGACTCAGCCGCCACAAACTCAGGCAATGGATCGAAGACTGCGCCAACACTCTTGCCGCGATCAAGGAACCCTCAAACAGACGCACCAACAGAAGGGCCATCTGGTTCACCATCGACCTCCAGACATCCAAGCAAACCTGCCGAAGACTCGAGAAGAAGTGGCGCCACGAATAGACACCAGACAACCACGCCGCCCTCAAGAACACCAGCCGCAGGCAACACCAACTCATTCAAACCGCCAAAAGGACCTCCATCAAGGAACACATCGACAACAACGCACACAACAGCAAAGAGCTCTTCAAAATCGTGAAGGAACTCACCAACCCCAGCTCCAGCTCTAACGACATCCCGCCATCCCAGGACCTCTGCGACTCTCTAGCCACCTTCTTCCACCGCAAGATCATAGACATCCACGACAGCTTCAACACTCAGACCCCCCCGCCAGCCACCGACACCTCTGACCCACGGCCCCCCAGTCTCACCGGCCTCCTGCTCTCCTGGAACCACGTCAACGATGAAGACACCATCAAAACCATGAACACCATCTACTCCGGCTTACCGTCAGACCCCTACCCTCACCACATCTTCAACAAAGCGAGCGCCATCATTACACCCCAACTCCGGAAGATCTTCAACAGCACCTTCAAGACCGCCACCTTCCCGGAGAGCTGGAAACACGCAGAGATCAACGCCCTACTCAAGAAACCCATGGCAGACCCAAAGGACCACAAGAACTTCCGGCCCATCTCCCTGCTCCCGTTCCCGGCGAAAGTCATCAAGAAGATTGTCAACAAACAACTGATCCGCTTACTTGAAGAGAATAACACCCTGGACTCATCCCAATCCGGATTCCGCAGCAACCACAGCACCGAAACCGCCCTCATCGCCGCCACAGATGACATCAGGCCCCTGCTGGAAAACAGCGAAACCGCAGCCCTCATCCTCCTAGACCTCTCGGCTGCCTTTGACACCCTATGCCACCACACCCTACCCACACGCCTCCACAACGCAGGGATCCGCCACAAAGCCCTGGACTGGCTCACCTCCTTCCTCACCAACAGAACCCAGAGAGTTCGCCTTCCTCCATTCCGATTTGAAGCCACCAAGATCACCTGCGGCGTACCCCAAGGATCTTCCCTCAGCCCGACCCTTTTCAACGTCTACATGACACCGCTCGCCAACGTCGTGTGATCGCATGACCTCAACATCATCTCATATGCCGACGACACCCAGCTGATACTCTTCCTCACCAAGGATCCCGACAACGCCAAAACCAACTTCCACGAAGGAATGAAGGCCGTCGCCAAATGGATGAAGAACAGTCGCCTGAAACTGAACTCGGACAAGATGGAGGTCCTCATCCTCAGCTCCACCCCGTCCACCTGGGATGACTCCTGGTGGCCGGCCTCGCTGGGAGCTGCGCCGACCCCCACCGACCACGCACGCAACCTGGGGTTTATCCTGGACGCATCACGGTCAATGACCCAGCAAGTCAACGCCGTCTTCTCCTCCTGCTTCAACACCCTCCGCATGTTACGCAAGATCTACAGATGGATCCCCACCGGAACCAGAAGGACGGTCACACAAGCCCTCGTCACCAGCAGGCTGGACTACGGCAACGCCCTCTACGTGGGAACCTTGGCCAAACTCCAGAAAAGACTCCAAAGCATACAAAACGCCTCCCCACGCTTCGTCCTCGACATCCCCCGCCACAGACACATCACTGCCCACCTGAGAGACCTGCACTGGTTTCCCGTCAACAAGAGGATCACCTTCAAGCTCCTCACTCATGCTCACAAAGCACTCCACGACACCGGAACAACATACCTCAACAAACGACTCACCTTCTACACCCCCAACCACCAGCTTTGCTCCGCTGACCTCGCTCTCACTACTGTTCCACGCATCCACTGAACGACCACTGGCGGCAGATCTTTCTCCCACCTCGTCGCCAAGACCTGGAACACCCTCCCCATCCACCTCTGACAAACCCAGGACCTGCTGACCTTCAGGAGACTTCTCAAGACCTGGCTGTTCGAACAGTAGCAGCTTCCCCCTCACCCCTCACCCCTTAGTGCCTTGAGACCCTCGAATAGTGCGCTCTATAAATGCCTGATTGATTGATTGATCGAACACTCCACGACATTCTCCTTGGACATCAACGAGGACCCGCTCAGCTCCCGTGGTCCTATCTCAGTGCACCGCAATTCACCGTCCCTTGTGGGTGAGGCTGTGCCGGCCGCAGTGCATCCGGGGCCACTAACTTTGTGCAGCTAATGGAACCTTGCTGTTTGTACTTTGAACTTCTGATTGTCTGATCACTGTTGGAGTTGTTGCCAACACCAACCAACCCCTGAGGGGTGGGTTACACTACCCAACACCCATCCAGCACTGGCGTCACTAGACGTGTGACCCTGGCAATAAAAGGTGCCGGCCGCACGTGCCCATAGCCAGTTCCACAAATTATCTCAGTGTGTCCGTGTGATCATTATGTATGCATGAGGGCCCCGGGCCATACCACATTACATTGTGCTGTGTACGGCGGGTGCAACCTTGTCACCTCAGGCAATGGGGTAGACCTGGGACATGTAGCTGTGTTGGACCCCCCTGTGAGTGTAAGGAGGTGGACCGGCGTACGACAGTACGGCGTAGGGGTGTGGTCATTCAACACGTGGCTCTGTGCGTGGTTGAGTTTAGGCCTTGCCAAGCAAGTTACTAATGCATGTGTCTCTGGTGTAGTGTCGCCGCCACCCGTCACTCAATATACAATGTTGCTATGTAGCATGCCACCAGAGCGTGGGCTCGGCCGAGGGGTACATGATGGTGCGCAAGCCTGCTCGGGGTCAGAGATCAGACATGCCAACTGTTGTGTGTGTCGCTATTTCTGCAGCATAACCTAAAGGTCTACCCTCAACCGCATGGCGAGTTCAGCCAGGCATGAACTCTACATCTGTGTCCGCCCTGTCCTTACCATAGGCCTACACACACATGGTTGCCCACCTTCAGCGTACAACATCACTATGTCGTTGTCAGGCATGTGGACACGTGCTGACAGGCATGACAATAGTGTGCCGTAGGGGTGCAAATGATGCAACCACGCTGCGCACACTAGTGAATAGGCTTGGGGGGAGGGAGGAGCAGCAGTGAGGCTACGTAATACACATTGATGCCGCTCATTTGCAACAAGCAGTACATATACAGAAATCACAAAGTCACACATATCACACACCAATGAGCCAGTGAGCCTGACAACACATCATGCAGAACCAACTATTGACTCATGTCTTTCTGCACTGTCACAGGTGACCAAGGATATGAACTCTGCGCTTGGATGATGAAACCCCTCCGAGCCCCGAACACACAGGCCCAGAGGCAGTACAATGCGGCCCACAATCACACCAGTGGCATCGTGGAAAGCACATTTGGCGTGTTGAAGTCAAGTTTCAGGTGCCAGGACGTCACAGGTGGAAGGCTCCTGTACAGCCCAGACATCGTGTGCAAGATGATCGGTACATGTTGTGTGTTGCACAACATATGTGTACGTAGCAATGCCCCATGGATACAAGTGCCAGATGCACCGGACGATGATGATGAAGATGAGGCAGGTGGACCACACCCCACTGCAGCCACAGCAGGTATAGCCCGTAGGAACATCATCATTGACAATTTTTTCACGTGAGCACATTGTGACAGTCCTTAGCAATCATGGGACAGTACACAATGACCACAGGCACTGCATGTGCAAATAAATGCATTCCAATAACATTCCCTGTGTGCATGTTACTCATCTGTACAGGCACATCACTCAGACAAGTGTGAGTGTGATATGTAGTGCTGATAATTTTATGATTTATTCATGGATGGTGGGTGTGTCACCTCTGTGCAGAGAGGCTGTTTAGGGTGTCACGTATTCGAAAGGCCAGTTCTGTGTGTCACAATTCGTAGGGAATCCCACTCTTCGGCGTTTCACATGTGCCCAAAATCATTCCATTTTGACTGCCAACAAGGCTGTTTTTGGGGTCAGATATGTGCCAGCATGATGCAGGGATGCCCCCTGTGACTCAAGTCTCACAACATGGGCGACATGTACGGAAGTGGGAGTCACTGCCCCTACATTCGTACACACTTTCATAGTTGATTGATCAAGTTCATGACACGTCTGTGTGCAGGAGGGTTGCTTGTCGCTCTGCAATGTGAAGGGGAGATGCGGTTTCACAGTGTGTGCCATGCATGTTTCAGCATTGGCGCAGTTTACATGCAGACTGCATGTCAATGTACATTGTGACTGTGCGGAGATGCCTGTTTGATGTGGGACAATGGTCATTTGTTCTACGTCACGGATGTGGGGTTGTGCTCGTACATTGTCATCTCACTGTTTTTTTGGTCTGCTTTTATGGTGCATTTTCCCGCATGCCGCGTGGGAATTGCAGGTCTAGCGCTGGTTGGTGCTGATTTTTGTATCGCGATTGGCCTCATCGCAACTTTTTTCGCGTTAGATCTGAAGTCTGTCCCTAGGTCAGGGTAAGCAAAGATCTTGAATATAAAACAAAGATGACATCTGAAGACAGATGAACCGAGCTCAGAAGCACTCCCTTTACATATGACATGCAGTAGAAATGTGATGTACAGTAGCCCATATAGTTGGTGGTGTTCACTGTGATCTCTCCTCATTGACTGATAGTTGGGTCTTATTCAATGAAGTGACTGTGCTACTATTTCAGAAGTTACTGTGAGTCTCCCAACTTGATGAGAGAAAATTATTCAGGCATGTGAATCTATAAAAGATCCACTGCCGAGAACCATGATCCCCTCCAAGATTTTTGTATACCTCTCAATTCCTTAATAAATGTAGGAGTACTAGAAGCAAGGACATCACAACAACCTGTACAATCATAGACAACGACATGAGAATTCCACTTCAGTAAGTTTAATAAATGTGCATATGGAATTCCATTTTGTGGGTCATTCTTTTTCATTTCAGGCACGCATGGTCGAGGGTAGGTGCAGCGAAACGCGCACCTGGCTAAACCTCTGTAACGGAGCGGGTCACCGTGCTCTATCCTTTGAAGCCTGTTCTTTAGAAGAATTAGCTATCTAGGTCGAACCAACTGTGATATTTATCACAAGCAGGTGCCAGCCTACAAAAAGAAAGGGGGACCGCTCATTCTAAGTCTAAGATTGGGGTTGACTCAGTTATATCTTATATCCATTTCGGACCTGATGAAGCGCCAGGGATCAATTTGACCGATTTTAGGTGCAAAACATGTCGACCTTCTCCTTTTTTTAGCTACTAGGGGTCATTTTTACCCCATAGGTAACACTAACCTACAGGTTTTTTACTCTGACAGGGGAATCAGCATATTCAAACTTTTGAGATATCAGCTAGCCAGTTTTAAGTATTTAGTTTCACACTCACTTCTCACAACCCCTCTAGGACACACTCTCACACTGATTAAACGGCGAAAAATAAAAAGATCTCCGTTAAAGTGACCCTTCAGGGCACCCATAGGGCATTACAGCGCCGGCCCAACGAGGAGCACCCGCCTGATAATGAAGGATGATATCCCTGGGGATGTGTGAGGGCAACAAGAGACAGTCTTGTTGACTGTTCTCTCATGATTGGCACAGTACCTAGCTACCTACTCTATTCTTTTCTTTCTTTAAACACAAGTAGTGTCTTACTAGGAACAGGAACCTCCTTGTTTGAATTGAATTCTCTTTCTAATCCAGGGAATTTTAATCCAGAAGAATTGTCTACACAGAGAAAGACTAGAGCAGCCAACAACGAATAAGTTACTTACCTTCGGTAACAATATATCTGTGAGAAACATAGGTTAGTTATAGATTCCTTACCTTAGAATTACCCCCAGGCGTCAGACTGGATACGGAAAGTTTTTTCATCAGCAGTACCTCTGAGCGTCGGAAGGTGGTGTTGGTCAGCTCCGCATCTGTCGTTGGCGTCGTGGTCGCTGAGATGACATTGCAGTAGCTACTTAGACGTCGCCCTCGTGCGCTGACGTCAGATCTGTATACGACTTTCCGCACCAAAAACGCAGAGCCATGCAAGACACTGTCCACTGGTGCACAAAACTAGGGCCCTGAAAGGATGTCCTTAACCCTAGTAATCCGTTCGCAGAACGGGGAGGATGGGTGGGCGGTAACAAATCTATAACTAACCTATGTTTCTTACAGATATATCGTTACCGAAGGTAAGTAACTTGTTCATCTGAAAGAAACAGCTAGTTATAGATTCCATACCTTAGAATAGATATCCCAGCAATACCAACCCCGGATGTGGGTCTGCGAACCAAGTTCACACCAGGAAGTACTGGAGGATAGAACGGCTAAAGAAGCCGCCCCTCCGGACTTGGCTGTCCAGGCAGTAGTGTTTTGTACACGTGTCCAGCGATGCCTACGCAGCTGCCTGACAGATGTCATTAAGAGGGACTACTCGTTCCAAAGCAGTAGTGGCTGCCATCGCCCTGGTGGAATGGGTGCGTAGCCCCACTGGAGGCTCCTTTTTCGATAGAGATTAGCAGGCTTTAATACACAATACGACCCATCTGGAGATTTTCAGCTTGTGTACCTTTCTTAGCACCCACGTACCCAACAAAGAGCTGGTCATCCACCCGGAACTGTTTAGTGCAATCCAGATTTATTTTATTTTATTTTGAAGGTTTTATATAGCGCGAACATGACCCTTGCGGGTATCAGAGCGCTTTACAAGAGAAGTAGTTAGTAAAGGAGACAATATACAAGGGTAACATAGTGTTTCGGAATAAAGTCTTAAGTTCCAACTGGTTATTCTAAGAGTCCGCATCTATATTTAAGTAAATTTCGACATGAGAAGAGATTTGACTTCTTTTTTGAAATATACAGTTGAGGGGTTGAGTCTGATTTCTGGTAGTAGTGCATTCCAGATCCTTGGAGCAGATAGAAGGAAAGCGCATGGTTTGGGTCCAGACAGTGGAGCCTCTCTTCCTTTTTCGAAGGATGCGGAGGCGGAAAGAAGGTGGGCAAAGTGGTGATTTGCCCAATATGAAATGAGGTGACCACCTTGGAAAGAAAGGATGGACAAGTTCTTAGGACAACCTTGTCAGGATGTACAGCCAGAAAAGGAGGTTTGGATGAAAGAGCCTGGAGCTCACTCACTCTTCTAGCAGATGTGATGGCTACCATGAATGCAGTCTTAAGAGTTAAGAGTCTGAGAGAACAGTTGTGAAGTGGCTCAAAGGGAGCACCCTTCAAATAGGTCAAGACCAAATTCAAGTCCCACGGAGGCATTACGAAGGGGATAGGAGGAAAGAGATGAGTAATGCCTTTTAAGAACCGATTTTCAAATGGTGACTTGAAGAGAGAAGGCTGATCCGGATGCCTAAAAAAGGCAGAAATAGCCGAGAGAAAGCCCTTGATAGTGCCCAGAGCAGAGCCGTGCTGGGCCAAAAAAAGGAGGAACAAGAGGACCTCAGAAAGAGGGGCAGAAAGGGGATCCACAGCCTTTGCTGTGCACCATGCCACAAATTTGTTCCATCTGCAGGCGTATACCGTCTTAGTGAAGGGACGCCTGGCTGACAAAATTACATCACAGACTTTGAGAGGCAGGTCAAATGACATCAACTGCTGACGCTCAATCTCCACGCAAGGAGGTAGAGGCTCAAAAGGTTTGGGTGGAGAACCATCCCCTGCTGCTGCGACAGAAGATCCTCCCGAAGAGGCAGTCGGATCGGAGGATCGATAGCCACGTTGAGCAGCTCTGGATACCAGACTCCTCGTGCCCAATCCGGAGCCACAAGAATGACTTGGGCCCGGTTGCACTTGATCTTCTTTAGCACTCTGGGCAGAAGTGGTATAGGCGGAAAGGCGTATACAAGACTGAAACTCCACTCGTGACGAAAAGCATCGCCTACCGAGTGCCGCCTTGGAAATTTCAACGCGCAGAACTCCTGACATTGCGCGTTCTCTACGGTGGCGAATAGATCTAACCAAGGTTCTCCCCTTGCACCACCCCGAGGAAGACGTCATTCGTAATCCATCATGCACCTGCGGCTGAGTTTGTTCGCCCTGTCGTTCAGGGAACCTGCCAGGTGTTGAATCACCAGGGATATGCCCGGATGATCCAGCCATGTCCAGGGGAGAAGGGCCTCCAGACATAGGGTCCATGACCCCACCCCGTCTTGTTTGTTGCAGTACCACATAGCGGTGGTATTGTCTGTGAACACCTGCACTACTCTTCCCCAATCAGAGGGAAGGAATGCCTTCAGTGCAAGATGGATCGCCCGAAGTTCCAGAAGGTTGACGTGGAGCTGGGACTCCGCCGGAGAACAGAGGCCTCTGATCTTAGCTTCTCCCATGTGGCCGACCCATCCCAGAAGGGATGTGTCTGTCACCACTGAGTGTTCTGGTTGGGGAAGGGAGAGGGATCTGCTGTTGACCTAATCCTGGTTCGTGAGCCACCACTGCAATTGTCGTGCAGTTCCCTCCGAGATCTGGATGCAATCGGACGGATTCCCCTGATGCTGCGCCCAATGGAACTTCAGGTCTCACTGCAGAGGCCGCATATACCATCTGGCATGTATGACCAGCAGGATGCAGGAGGCCATGAGGCTCAGCAGCCTCAGGGTCATCCTGACCGAAATCCGGGATAGAGGCTGAAAGATCGAAATCATAGCCCAAATATTCCGGACTGGCTGTTCGGGAGGATAAACCTGAAAATGAGTTGTGTCCAGAACCGCTTGGAAGGAACTCCCGAGAGAAAATCAGGTGCAACTTCTGCATGTTGATGGAGAACCCCAGCACATGTAGGAGGTCGGCCATAGTCTGGAGGTGGGAGACGACTGCCTGGGACGAGCCCACCTTCAACAACTAGTCGTCGAGATAGGGGAAGACTGGAACCCCTGATCTACCCAGATGAGCTGCAACCACCGCCATCACTTTCGTAAACACCTGAGAGGCGCTGGTAAGGCCAAAGAGCAGCACGGTAAACAAAGTGCTCATGGCCTACCGTGAACCGCAGGTAACGCCGTTGGGCCGGCAGGACGGGGATGTGAAAATAAGCGTCCTGCAAGTCCAACGCTACCAACCAGTCTCCAGGGTCTAGGGCAGACAAGACCTGAGTGAGCGTCAACATTTTGACCTTCTCCTTCTGGCCGCACTGGGGCTGAACAGCCTGCTCCAGCCTGTGGCTCTGGGCGGGACAAAGTGGGGCACTTCTTCCGTGTCCACGAAAGGGGCGAAAGGCATACTGCGTAGGGCGGGAGGTGCAGAGGCCCACCTGGCCATAGCCCGAGAGTCCTTAAAGTGCTCTAGCGCGTTGTCTGCTTTGGCGCCGAAAAGGCGACGGCCATCAAAGGATATGTCCATAAGTGTTGATTGGACATCCCCGGAAAAACCAGTCGAACGCAACCAGGCGTAGCGCCGAAGGGCTACTCATGTGGCAATTGTCCTGCCAAGTGTGTCAGCGGTATCCAGCCCACAGCGGATGGTAAACTTTGCTGCGTCTCTCCCCTAGGCGACTGCACAGGAGCACGGCCCGCGCCTCCCCGGGCACTGAACCAACACTTGCACCACCGTATCCCACACAGAGTGGGAATAACGGCCCAGCAGACATGCGGTGTTTACTGACCACAGTCCCAAGCTGGAGGAAGAAAACATCTTCTTACAAGTTGGTCCAGCTTCTTGGATTCCCTATCAGGTGGAACTGTAGGGAAGGTGCCTTTGGATTTAGAGGTTTGGACCACCAAGCTCTCAGGGGTAGGGTGTTGGGAGAGGTAAGTGGGGTTGCCCGGGGCTGGGCAGTGGCGTTGGGCAACCATCCTATCCACAGGAGTCACCCACCTCTGGCTGCCAATCTGGCTAAAAATGGCCAGGGTGGAACACAGGGAAAAAAGTACCCATCGGCATCGGATCTGGCGTCGGTCGATGCCGGTCCGGCTTCGTGTCTACATCAGGGCGGAACCTGGGGTCCAGCCGGCGTCGGCTGCAGATGTGGTGCCGGTGGAGTCGGTGGAGGTGTAACGAGGTCGACCAGCACCGATCCGGATCCAGGCCTGGATCCAAGGGGGCACTGCGGTGCCGAGGTCGGAGCCACTGGCATCGGAGGCCTAGGGCCCCCATCCGAGTCTGCGGGGCCCGAAGGCGCGCCGGCGGAGTCGGGCTGCCCAAAGATGGCATGCATCGCTTTGTAAAATTGACGAAGCTGGGCAGGGGGTTGCTCCGGGTCCCGGTAAGGGAGGGAAACTCGGAGCTGACCCTTCAGGCTCCGCATGCAGAGCCGCAAGAGGGGCACCGTCCGCATCCCTCGCCGCGTCAGCCGACCGACGGGGAGAAGTCGAAGAGCGACTATGGTTCTTCGACTTCTTCTTGTGCTTCCACTTACCTGACCCCGAGTGCGAAGACCTGGATGACGAGTGGTGATGGCTCCACGACCGGTCCCTCGACCTCCCTCTCGACCAGGACCTCGAACGGCGCGGAGCCGACTGCCGGCGCTCTAGAAGATTTCAGGACCGCTCCCGCAAAGACTTCAGAGCCATGGTCCAGCAGTCGGAGCACCACTTGGGGTCGTGGTCGTGCTCCAGGCAAAAGAGGCACACGCGGTACGGATCGGTCACCGACATCAGTTGGGTACAGGAACTGCAAGCTTTGAAGCCGGGCATCCCTACGTGCAGCAGGGGTTATTAGGACCCAAAAAGACGTCGACAAAAGTCGATCAAAAAGTTCAGTCAAAAAGTGACTGGAGGTATTGCTCTCTCCGGATCTGCGTTGGCTGATGTGGAAAAAGAAACAACTGACGTTAGTGCGCGAGGGCGGCGTCTACGTAGCTACCGCGACGTCATCCCGGCAATCACGATGCCAATGATGGACATGGAGCCGACCGACGCCATCCTCCGATGCGCAGAGGTACTGCTGATGAAAAAACGTTCCGGATCCAGTCTGACGCCTGGGGGTAATTCTAAGGTAAGGAATCTATAACTTACTGTTTCTTTCAGATTTCAGTATTTAGAGAATGTTGCTCTATAGACTAAGAAACCATATGACATTAATGGCCCAATAACAAGGGCTCTTTGAGATGCTCAACTAAATATGTTAAGCTAGTTAGCATACCTTATCCAGGCTGTCAGATGACATTATCTCCTGTATTCTTAGATATTTTGAAACAAAGGCCTGATAATATGTTTTCTAGACTGGGAATTAGTGTGCCATAGCTGCAATTCTAAAAGGGATGTTCTAGCTCCTTCCCACATCTTCGCAGAGTAGATTCTATGTTCTGAGTCCCTTCTTGATATAAGTGAATTTACTGTGTGCTAAGCTAGAGCAACCATATTTTCACAAATTGATACGCAAGTGGGTTATGCTCAAGCATCACTGATTCAGTACACCGAGACTATATCGTGCATGCCACACACACTTATATAAAAGGGAGGTTTGGAACTGTCAAATGGAATTGCAGATGCATCGCTCATAGAAAGAGGAAATATGAAGTGTTAGACCTGTCAGCCTTAGGGTGGTCTTCCCCCAAACATTTTGCCTTCACTCCTCTTTTTCTGATCTCATTTGTGTTGGCCTTAGAACTCTGCTAAGCAGTGCTAAATGACTTGTGCTCTCTCCTTTAACCCCTTCGCCGCGGCGCGAATTCCGCCGCGGCGCTGGGAGGGTTTTCGGTGAGCGCGGAGCCGCTGTGCTCATGACGGAACCACGCCGTCATGAGTCACGGGCGAGCTGTGCTCATGACGGAGTGGTTCCGTCACGGCGCCGCCCACTTACGTTACACGCCCGCACAGGCGCCGCGTGGGCGGAGCGGCCGCCAACGGCCGCAGCATGCCGGAACCACTCCGTCATGAGCACAGCGCGACCGTGGCTCATGACGGAGTGGTTACGTCATGAGCAGGGAAGGGGTTAAACATGGTAGAATTGGCTTACACCCAATTGGCATATTTAATTGATTGACTTGTAAGTACCTAGTAAAGTGGACCCATATGTACCAAGGGCCTGTAAATTAAATGCCTTGGCTGTCTGAACTCAGTGAACACTAGATGCTCACTGTGAGAAGTTGGCCTGATGTATGATGTCACTAGTTCTAGTGTGCACCTTATATCAGTCCAAACAACCCTTATGGTGATTGGTTGTAAAGTCAACCTTATAGACCAGCTATCCTAGTGGTAGCATGGACAAGAGCAGTCTTAGGCTAAACTCTGAATGGCATGTGAAGCCAGCTGTGATACCATATATAATCCCTTGAATACCAAATGAAAGGACACCACAACAGATATATATATAAAATAAAGTGTATTTATTCTAGTCAAACCCACAGCACTCTTTATGAGATTAGAGGTAAGTACAACACAGTCTTATTTATGCATACATTAAGTCACACAGGTAAGTAATACAGTTAGGCCCTAGGGGCCACGCAAACCATATACTTAAGAAGTGGTATAAGGACCACTGTCACGGAAATAGGATAGGCCTAGGCCTAGGGAATCGCTGGGGCTACACTACACTAGCAACAGTTAGGAAGTGGGAGGCCCACGGGATTCAGGTGCAGAGTGGAAACACTCACGCGTAATGCGTAAAAGTCGATAGAAATAGTAGTTGTTAGAAATTAACAGTTTAAGGACACTTCTGAAGCAGCTAGAGAGTCGAGACTCGGAAACTAGACCCTAGGATAGTCACTACCCTTGTGAGCACCGAAGTACCCAAGTTACCTAGCCCACAGGCTGCGGGTGCATAGGTGTGAACTTGCGTCGGGTTTCGTCGTGGACTTCTATGGATGCCTGAAGGAAAGATGCTGACAGGCAGTCAGTGAAGAGTGTCCGGTGGATCCCAAGGCTGGGATCAAGAAGAGAGGAGACCTGCAAGCAGAAGGGACAGAGTCAAGGTCACTAGAAAGTGACCACGTGGAACCAGGATGGAACCAGGCGATGTCGTGAAGATTGCAGGTGAAGGTGAAGCAGCCACGGGGACCAGGAAACGTCGAGGACGACCAGGACCAGGAGGCGAGCTGTCCAACGAAGGCTCTTGCTGTCGGCGGCGTCGAAGTTGAACTAGGACTCACCAAGCCTTGGCAAGCGGAACCCACGAAGAACGGAGGACTTGCTTCTGGTGCAGACCAGGAAGGTCTGGGGTGCTTCTCTTTTGCAAGGGAGTGGGAGCCAGTCTGGAGGAGCCAAACCAGCAGTGAAGATTTCTGGATGCGTCATCACAAAGGCCACTAGCCAACGGGCAAGCAACCGGACAGACGCGGCAAGCAGGAAAATGCAGAAGGGCCCCACGCAGGACTCGTGGAGTGTGGGGGGCTGATCTTCGGTGCAGATGGTGCTTGGGGTTGGGGCTTCTCAATCCCCGGTGCACAACTTCGAGGGTGCCTCAGAAGCTGCGCTGGAAGATACTAGCCACTTTTCCCAGGTAGCCGGTCCCACGTCTCTCGTCGCCTCCACGGATCTCAGCTCAGCTGTGGATGTGGATCAGGGTCGGAGAAGTCTGGAAGTCAAGGCTCTGGTCGGGCTCTGCAGTCGGTCCCTCGTAGAACTTCAGTAAAGCAAAGGGTAGTCTCTTGATGGTGCCTGTTTGCACAGGGTAGCCACTCCTTGGCCACAAGGGAGATTCTTCAGTCATCTTCTTTCGTCGAATGTCGAAGGTCCAGAGTTTCTGTTCAAGTTGCAGGTTCAGGATAATCTAATCTCCTGGGGCCCAGCTACCACTCTTATACTAATCTGGGGGGCTGGGTTACCTGCTAGGTCACGCCTTATGGGTGGGACCTGGGAGGGGGGTGGTTACACCCCCTTCCCTTTGTCCAGTTTCGCGCCAGGACTGGGGCTGGTGTGCCCCAGCACCGGTTTGAACTGGACTATGCATGGGACACCTTGTGTGCCCCAGGCAGTGTCTCGTTTCATTCATCCCTCCCTGCCCCAATACACTAAGGCCTGTCTGGGGTGGTGCTCGCACCTCCCAAGGCAGGAAACCTATTGTCCAAGCCTCCCTTGCCGGGATCACTCCCAGCAGCAGGAGGTCAGACTCGTGTCTGTGGCAGCAGCATCCATTTTGTGATGCTGGGGCTCTGGTTAACTTTAACCGGGTAAGTAGGTTACAA
This sequence comes from Triturus cristatus, assembly GCF_964204655.1. Lineage (NCBI taxonomy): Eukaryota > Metazoa > Chordata > Amphibia > Caudata > Salamandridae > Triturus > Triturus cristatus. Next base: position 50,350,528 of record NC_140589.1, read on the forward strand.
CATGTCTTCTCCCTCTAGAAGGGAGGGATAATATCCTCATCCCCAGAAATGGGATGGGGGTATTATTCCAAAGTGTTAGACACCTTACACGACATGTTTTGATAAAGCCAAACCATAGTTACCATAACCGTTTAAGATTATAAGGCACTTTAAGAGTATATGGTAGGCTAGTTGAAGAAAGTTGCTGACAGGCAGTCAGTGAAGAGGGTCCGGTGGATTCCAAGGGTGGAATCAGGAAGGAGGATACCTGCAAGCAGAGGGGATAGAGTCTAGGTCACCAGCCAGGAGCCGGGAAGGAACCACGCGATGTCGTGAAGATGCAGGTGAAGAGGTGAAGCTTGTCGCAGCAGCCACGGGTACCAGCAGGCGTCGAGGACGACCAGAACCAGGAGGCGAGCTGTCCCACAAAGGCTCTTGCTGTCGGCGGCGTCGATGTCGAGTTAGGACCCAACAAGCCTTGGCAAGCGTAACCCACGCAAGATGGAGGACTTGCTTCTGTCGCAGACCAGGAAGGTCTGGGGTGCTTCCCTTTCACAGGGGAGCGGGTGCCAGTCTGGAGAACCCGGACCAGCAAGGCAAAATTGAAGGTTCGTCGTCACAGAGGTCACTAGCCAACGGGCCAGCAACCGGACAACACGTCGAGCAACTCAGGTGCAGAAGGGCCCCACGCAGAACACGTGAAGTGTGGGGAGCTGATCTTCTTTGCAGATGGTGCTCGGGATTGGGGCTTCTCAATTCCCCAAGCACAGCCTCGAGGAAGCCTCAGAAGTTGCGCTAGTCAGTTACTAGCCACTTCTCCCAAGTCGCCGGTCCCACGTCCCTCGTTGCCTCCACGGGTCTCAGCTTTGCTGTAGATGTGGATCTGGTTCAGAGGTGTCTGGAAATCATGGCGCTGGTCAGTCTCTGCAATCGTCCCTCGTAGGATCAGTCGCAAAGCAAGCAGCGGTCTCTGGATGGTGCCTGGTTGCCCAGGGTGTTCACTCCTTGGCCACAAGGGAGATTCTTCAGTCTTCTTCCGTAGTAGAATGTCGAAGGTCCAGAGTTTCTGTTACTAATCTTGGGGGCTGGGTTACCTGCTAGGTCCCTCCTATGGGTGGGACCAGGGAGGGGGTGGTTACACCCCTTTCCCTTTGTCCAGTTTCGCGCCAGGACTGGGGCTGGAGTGCCCCAGCACCGGTTTGAACTGGACTATGCGTGAAACACCTTGTGTGCCCCAGGCAGTGTCTCGTTTCATTCATCCCTCCCTGACTCAATACACTAAGGCCTGTCTAGGGTGGTGCTAGCACCTCCCAAGGCAGGAAACCTATTCTCCAAGCCTCCCCCGCTGGAAGGTCTCCCAGCAGCAGGAGGTCAGACTCGTGTCTGTGGCAGCAGCGTCCATTTTGTGACGCTGGGGCTCTGGTTAACTTTAACCGGGTAGTAGGTCTTCAACATGTCTTCTCCCTCTAGAAGGGAGGAATACTATCCCCACCGCCAGAAATGGTGTGGGAGTAGTATTCCAAAGTGTTAGACACCTTACACGACATGTTTTGATAAAGCCAAACCATAGTTACCATAACCGCGAGGATTATAAGGCACTTTAAAAGTATATGGTAGGCGATATCATAGAACAGCTATAAGGACATGATTCCGAAAGCTGCAGACAGGCTCAGCTCATGCTAGAGCACCATCTCACATGTTACCAAGCACTCTGCCTGCAGGATTGTTAAGGCCTGCCATAGGAGTGACTGATAGGTTACCTATGTGTCTATATATAAGGTAGGTATAGGAATACTACACCTAAGCAAGGAGTGAGTACACGACCTTGCCCCAGCTGAGTGATCAGCCAGTTGTGTCATAATGGAAGGCCAGCCAGGGGTGGCATAATACATGCTGCAGCCCCTGGTAGGCCTAGGGTACACCTATGCCCTGGGTACCTAAGGTACACTGTACAGGGTCCAAAAAGGTGATCCTTACCAATTGGGTTATGCACCTAGTGCATAGTGAATTTAGAGAGAGAACAGCTGGGCTGTGGGTCTGATTAGCAGGCCCACAGCCACATCTAAGTCGAAAACCAGTGAAGCAAAAGCAAAAAGTGGGGGTGAACATAGAAAGCAGACCCTACTCTCCTACACAACCCGCCCCCCCAAACTTAGGGACATTAAACTAACCTTGAACAGTTGAGTCTTCATGTTCTAAGTGGAAATATCTGGAGAGTCCATCTGCATTGGCATGGTCAGTCCCAGGTCTATGTTCCACTGTGAAGTCCATCCCCTGTTGTCGTACTTTAATCTCTGTGACCGCGTAAGGGACAGGGCCCTACCCCTGTCTATCCTGGTATTAGCAAACCGCAAATGGTTAATGCGGTATGTACGAGTGCTTTATATATCGTTCTAGCTATGAATGCACTGTGTACACGTTATTCTGCTTCACTACGCGGGTTCCATTTTGGAAGCAGTGGCCATCTTGTGATTGCCCTCACATGGGCTATAATGAAGCAACTACGGGCCTTGCAATGCATGTGCCTTTCCATGACTCTTCTGTGACCTGGGCGGCTCGGTTCTACTGCCCCAGGTCAAACTGGTCTCACGAGCTCCCCTTCCTCCGGCCACCTGTGATTAGCATCAGGGCTCAGCGCACCATAAAGTCCTTTCATCACAGACAAGCCTCCGGCTAATCACTTTTGCACCTGCTTGTTCCTGCTTTATGACTTGTTTCTATCAACAGGAGCTGCCCGAGTTTATTGGGGCCTATTGATATCTAATGTGGGATCTGAACCTTGCTGTGTAAATAATGGTGGGCTGGCTTAACTGGAATGTGGGATGGTCATCATGACTCTGCCTTTTCGTTTGTAATGTACACGTGTATATGGCCGTACCATAAACCTAGGAATGTATGCCCGAGGCAGGGAAAACTGTATTTAAGATGAAGTCCGTTTCTATGATTTTCAGCAGTCTCCTGAGAACATACACGCTGTTGTACTTCTAGGATACCTGTAATTGGTCTGCAGCCAATAAACGATCTTTGACTTCACCTAGAAGACTCTGTGTTTCTGTAGGTCTGGAACAGGGTGAACCCAGAAGTCATAGGGTGTGTGCCCCTGCACCGCTGGGTCTAAAATACCCAGTACTTCAGTTTGGCGCCCAACGTTGGGCGATTTCAGCAGTACCAGTCCAAGCCAGAGGTTCGTGAGGAGCTTCGTGTGGAAATTCCGGAGGAAGGCCGCCACTTCATCGACCCCTGCATGTCGACGTGGTCCGAAAGTCTTTTCTGCGAGGTTCTCCGCGTCCCGACGGCTACGAAGGACTGCTGCCCTGATTAATCGACCTGTTTTGGACCCTTGACGAGTTTTGAGAGAGCGAAACAATCGAGAGAGTCTTCTGGTGACGCCATCGATCAGCAATATTCAGTTAAGTATAAGTGGAGCGTCTCCCATTTGTTTGGTATCCCTCGGGATCGTTTTTATTTGGTAATTTGGAGTTTGCAAACGCCAAAGCCAGAGGACTCGTGTATTCACGAGACTATCGTAATCGATAATCCTTTGACGTTTAGATCTAGACTAGTGAGCGAAGATGCCTGGTTCTAGAATATTTGGTAGATTGTTCTGTTTGGGTTGTGGAAGAGATTTCCAGCTGGAGGAATCATGTCCGGTTCCTCCGGTTGGAACTCCAACTTATGAGCTCTATGTAAAACATGGCGTAGGCCCCATTGCATATAACGAAGTATGGATCCACTACACCAGAAAAGACGGTGTTTTAAAATGGCCCCAAAATGGTAGTTTCGATACCGATATTTTAGATAATTTGGAAATTAAATTGTTCAAAAAGAAAGCCCGGCCGGCGATGTTTGATTCTTTCCGCTTGTGGCGAAAGGAAGCCAAACAGAAGGAAATTAAGCTAGCGAAAAAGAATAAAAGGGAGAGAGGTATGACAGTAATGCAAGCAGCTGTACAATTCAAAGACAATGAGGAGGAGCAGATGAATGAGCAATTGCACAGGCAGCGAAAGTTAGGGATCGACAAATGTTACCCAGCTTTACCACACTCTAAGCAGAATGAGTTAGAAGAAAAGGAGAAAGATCCCCTGATGTCGCATTTGTTGAGTTCACCACCCCCGTATGCTCAAAATGCCACGGCACCTCCCCAGCTTGTGAATATGCCACCTCCAGTCAATATACTGCAAGCCTTGCCGCTACCGCCAGCTGCTTTGCAGCCGGCTCCTATCCCTATAGCGCAGCCTTCTCAAGGGCCGCCAGTTGTGTTTCCAACTGCCCCCGCACTTCCTGCGACTTTGTCTAATTCAGCAGCTGCCTCCCCTGACACTCTTCCTTGCACCACTCCAGTACCTGTTTCTGCATCCTCTTTTCTCCCCTCTGTTTATCCCCCTGTTTTTGCCTCAGCTTCTCCTTCAGCGCGACAGCGCTTAGCTAATGTGGTTACTACGTTAATGTCGCCTCTCTTTGAGTCATCTGGTGCGACTCCTGGTTTACAGCGTAAGCAATTGCGTAGTCAGTTGCCTAACCCCGATGAGAAAAAGGTAATAGATCGCATGGCGCGTAGATGGATTGTTTTCCCTTCACTGTATGATGTGGAATCAGTTGTCAACGTTTTCCATCAGTGGGATGCCCCAAAACAGAGATATGTGTTTGAGAAAATGTGCGAAATTCTCTGTGAAGAATTGGAGGATAGTGGTAAAGACCCGAGCCCGCAGGAGTTGTGTAGAGTGAGGTTTGATTTTGGAACTGGTACAATTGTGGATCGCGAGGTAGATAAAGCAGTTGCGGTTGTATTGTCCTTCAGGAATGATGATTGTCAACAGTCATTGTTTGAACAAGATGTCCTTGTGGGGAAGAAGGTAAAAGCGCGACAATACCCCATGAGAGAAGTTCCCCCGGTATGGAAGGAAGCAGTTGCAGCTGATGCCGGTGCCGGTATCGCTGCTGTGCCAGCGCATTTCCAGCGTGTTTGGGTGCATGTTCCATGGAAGCGTTCTGAGGTGCTAGCGCTTAAGCAGACATTGCCTGATCCCCGTAAAAACCCTGCAGGATATTATAAAGAGTTGTCACAGACGGCAGGGTCATGTGTTATGAATCTGGCCGACATAGACATGTTGTTTGGTAATGTTGTTCCACAGCCCCTATGGGGATCAATTCGTAATGCAGATCACGATGCAGAACTAGGTGCTACATGGGCTGACATTATTGCCGCTGACGCTAGACAAACTGGTGGCGCGAAACCTGAGCCTTTAAAAGCAGAACTGCCTGGTAGAATCATCACGTATATGAAGACAATAATGCCCGCGATGCGCGTAAATTGGGACAAACTATCTGCATGCAAGCAGAAGAAAGATGAGACAGTGTCAGACTTCTTTACCAGGTTTGAAGAAACGTTTATTGACCACAGTGGGCAAGATATGAGTACTGAGGGTGGCCAACGGTTATTTGTGGATAAGTTTGTGCAGAATTTACTTCCTGACCTGTGTAAAAAGTTAAAAGATTCAGAAAGTTCTTGGGCTGTTTCCTCTTCAGCGCAAATACTGGCTACTGCACAGTATTATGAAAACAGAGATAAAGATGAAAAAGATAGAACAGATAAGAAAACGAAGGAACTAAAGACAAAGGTCCTTTTGCAGCAGGCCTATCCGCCACGTGGAGGTCAGAATAATTATAGGCAACCCCAAGGTGTCTATCACCAACCCAAACAATTTCAGAACAATCAGCAAATGAATGGGTATTATCAACCACGTGTCCCTGTAGGTCCCAACCAATGTTCATACTGCAAAGAGGAAGGTCATTTTAAATATAGTTGCCCTAAATTAATGCAGCGGAACGGTAATGCGTATGGCGCAAGAGGTGGGAGTGGTCAGCAAGCTCCTAGAGGCAGAGGGCGTGGAAATGCTCCCCAGAACGCGCGTCCTCTGCCGCCTCAAAATACCATCAATAGTTTTGACCAGCAAGCTAACACAACTAGTAATACAGCTCAGTACTACAATAATGATTATTATGCAGAGGACGGCGGTGCAGAAAATAATGATTACTAGGACAGCCGTAGACAGAGAGAGGGAGTTGTTTCAGTGCCAGTGGATCAGAGCGGACCGTATGTTGAGGTGACTACAGCAAATGTAACGGAGCCCTTTCTGCTAGACACTGGTGCTGCAAAGAGTTCAATCATGCATTCAAAACTCCCTGGCGCACCTTAGTCTGGCGATATAAATGTTTCAGTAGGTTTTTCTGGCGCCCCAGTTAGGAACCCGATTTCTAGTCCCATGTCACTTTCTATTGGGCCTTGCGAGCTGAAAGCACCCCTGATTCTGACAACAGGTTGTGGTGAGAATTTGCTAGGATTGGATTTGTTGAAAAGATTGCATGCTACACTGTATTGTTCACCGTCAGGGGTACAACTTACATTAGGTAGGAAAGTGATTTCCCCGATGTACTTGTCTAAAAATACAATGCCGCCGGAATTGTCATCCCTTCCGGATGTCCTTTGGGCTAAAGGTCCCAATGATGTGGGCCTCTTGGAGATCCCGCCATACGTGGTAACTTTAAAGGCTAATGTCAGACTGCCACGTATTCCCCAGTACAAGATCTCTAATGAAGGTCAGAAAGCATTGTTAGAAATTGTCAATGATTTGATTAATAAGGGTGTGATTGAAGAGACAAGAGGCAACGTTTGCAATAGTCCGATCTTACCTGTCTTAAAACGAACGGACCCTTCACAGCCACCTGTTTACAGATTTGTGATTGATCTTAGAGAGGTTAATAAGATCGTTGTGCCACAGTTTCCAGTTGTCCCTGATATAACTGCCTTGTTAACGATGATTCCAGCCTCTGCTGCATGGTTTTCAGTAATCGATTTGAAGAATGCCTTCTTTAGCATCCCAATTGCAGAAGAGAGCAGAGACATTTTTGGCTTTAGTCTGGGAGGCCGAAGCTTCCGCTTCAAACGCGCTCCCCAGGGCTACTGTGAGAGTCCATCCATATACAGTCAAGCTTTGAAAGCGCAGCTTGATGCACTTGTTTTACCTAGTGGCGCTATTCTGATTCAGTACGTGGACGATTTACTAATCGCCGCGGATACTGAAAAGATCTGCAAAGAAGCCACATTGTCATTGTTGCGCCATTTATCTGCTTTCCATCATAAAGTGTCTCTCGCCAAGCTGCAATATTGTCGACAAGAAGTGACCTACTTAGGTCATCTCTTATCGAAGGAGGGAAGGAAACTGACCCCAGAAAGAATTCAAGCCATTGCGCAGTTGAGTGTGCCAAGAACACAGAGAGAAGTGCGTGCTTTCTTGGGCATTACCTCATACTGTAGGCACTGGATTCCTAATTTTTCCTTGTTGGCAAAACCTTTGTTAGCCTTAACATGCAAAGACACACCGAATCCTATCCCATGGTCTGAAGAGTGCCAGAAAAGTTTTGTGGAATTGCGCAATGCATTGTGTTCAGCTCCTGTGTTGGGTACCCCTGACTACAGTAAGCCTTTTACATTGTATGTTCACGAGAAAGACGGATGTGCATTGTCAGTGTTAACACAGCCTTTTGGCGACAGACCGCGCCCGTGCGCATATTTTTCATCAACCTTAGACCCTGTAGCGAGGGCATTGCCAAGCTGTCTGAGAGCGACAGCTGCTGCAGCTATGTCTATCCGACAATCTGCTGGTCTGGTAATGGACAACACATTGATCGTTATGGTTCCACATGCTGTAGACACATTATTAAACAGAACCAAGACACAACACTTGACTAGTGCGCGATTATCAGGCTATGAGCTCACACTGTTAGCAAACCACATACACATAAAGAGATGCAATACGCTGAATCCAGCTACGTTATTGCCAATTCCAGCAGACCTAGATGAGAGTGAGCAACATGACTGTCTGTTCAGAACAGAAGAAGAGACGAAAGGGAGAGTAGATCTAAAAGATACTCCCCTGACTGAGTGTGATGGTGCTTTATGGGTGGATGGTTCGTGTTTCAAGCTCCTTAATGGTGATACGACTGCTGCATATGCTATCACGACGTTACACACGGTCGTGGAAACTGCACGAGTGCCACATAATTCGGCCCAAGCAGCAGAATTAATCGCCCTCACGAGAGCGTGCGTGTTGTCTGAAGGAATGAGAGTGAATATTTACACAGATAGCCAGTACGCCTTCGGCGTGGCTCATAATTTTGGGCGTTTGTGGAAAGAGCGTGGGTTCCTGACGTCGCATGGAGCTAAAATTCAGAATGGCAAATTGGTGAATGATCTCCTTGAGTCACTGACCCTACCGTTGCAAGTTGCGATCATGAAATGCAGTGCACACAGGAAAATCACAGATGATGTTGGACGTGGGAATGCGTTTGCTGACGAGATCGCAAAAGAAACAGCACAGAATGTAAAGACTAGAATGTATGTGGCAGGCCCCGCAAGGTGGGTTGATGATGTTGGGATGTGTGAAAACACGATAGAGAGTGTGAAGTCGCTTCAAGCTGAAGCCACAGAGAAAGAGTTAAGCAAGTGGAGAGAAAGTATGGGTAAGTTGGATGAGAATGGTTGTTGGATTGATCTGACAGAACATAGGCGATGGTTGTTGCCCGATGCATATGTGCTTCCAGTAGTTACAATGGCACATGGAATGGCACATATCAGTACGAAAGGAATTTGTAAGTTGTTGGCTCCAGTATGGCAGAATGCTGGAATTCCAAAGTGTGCAGAGAATGTGGTCAAGAATTGCATGGTATGCTTAAAGTACAACCCTGGTAGGGGAACCCCAACTCCGGCTGGTCACTTTGCACCCCCATCATGTCCATTCGAAGTTTTGCAGCTGGACTTTATCCACATGGAAAGGTGCAACAACCTGAAATATGTACTGGTGGTTGTTTGTGCTTTCTCGAAGTGGATAGAGGCTTATCCTCTGAAAGATAACACTGCCCTATCCACAGCCAAAGCCCTTGTGAAAGAATTCTTCCCTAGGTTTGGAATGCCAAGAATGGTATGGTGTGATAATGGAAGTGAGTTTGTGGGTAAAGTGATGAAGAATGTATGTGAAGGTTTAGGCATCAAGCAAAAGTTCCACGCTGCAAATCACCCCCAATCAGCTGGATTAGTAGAGCGCTACAATGGAGCCTTAAAGCTCAAATTGGCCAAAATCCAGGCGAGCACCGGTCTTAAATGGCCTGATGCTCTGCCTTTAGCACTCCTGTCCACCAGAATGACCATACACTCACGAGTGGGACTTAGTCCCTATGAGGTCGTCTTTGGCCGCCCGGCTAATGTATGGGGCGTGCCAAGACCGGCGAAATTTAGTGAGATCGAGCATCCAGTACTACTCGATTACCTGTATGATTTGACTGTTAAACTGCGTGTTTTGCACCAACAGATACATGATACTCTTCCCCAAGCTTCTGAAGCTCCTGGACACCCTATCGACCCTGGCACATGGGTGCTGATTAGAAACTTCCAGCGCAAGAGCAACGACGAGCCTCGCTGGATCGGCCCTCACCTTGTACTTTTATCAACAAGATCAGCGGTGCGAGTGAAGGGGAAGAAACACTGGATCCACTGCACCCACTGCAAGGTAGTTTCCTTGCCCCTGCCATATGACCGGTGGGTCCAGGAGGGTATCGCCGACTCTGAGACAGACACTGTACCTCGTTTTGTACCATTCAGTGACGCACGCATAAGAGACACAGTTTCAGACCAAGAGAGTGACAATATTCTGCAAGAGGCTGTGCCACTGTCAAATCGACTGGACACCACAGAGCCTGAACTTTTGTTCCAAGACCAAACAACACCTGGCTGTCTCCGCTATAATTTGAGACCAAGGCCTATGGACAAATAAAGATTTCCTTACCATTTCCTTTTTGACATTTTAGCTCTCCCATCTAAAGAACTTTTCTTGATTTTTTGTTTTTTGAACCACCATCCGGGTTCAGCCGCAGGGTCGCGGTGCCAAGACTTTGGGGTACAGGCCGAAGACGTTAGGTCAACGGTTCTGGTCGGTCTAGGGCGTTTCCCTGGACTGACAGGCGTACTCCTTAGCAGAATAAACTCATCCGCCGCGAGCGGCCCGATTAGAGGATGGAGTTTTTTAGGATGGAGAGACCCGTTGAGGAAATGAACTTTAAAGCAAGGATGTGTAGAATTGTAAAAAGTAAATGTTTTGTATTTCTGTGCCTATTTACACTGTGTAGTATAGTAATGTTCATCGTAGGATTTGTGTTTCTCTCCTCTCAAAAGACCATTGCGCCCACTGTACAGCCTATACCTCTTTCTACTGCCTCCTCTCACTCTTTTCACCCTCTGCCTGAGCACGAACAGACCAGACGATCAGAGTTTGTAAATAACTTGTTTATCCAGCTCTTGCACCAACACCAACTAGTAATGAATACAACCAATTGCTGGGTCTGTGGGTTAATGCCACATACCATTAATAAGGGTATTCCTTATTTGGTGCTGCCCTTTAGTTACAATGGATCGTCATGGGCATTCCAGACCATGTTCCTCTATGCTCTAGATGCTTACTCCCCGCGACAACCGCGTTCCATCAGACCTAGTACAAATAATAAAGCCTTAGTGAGAGGAATTGCTGATATGAGTAGGGATATTGATGCATACTCATCCATTCCCAAAGAAGAGCTGAGAGCTTATGTAGGGTGGAACGCGACGGGGTATAGTATTAGTCTGGGTGAAAGACAGCGAAAAATCTCATCCCCAATCTGGGTCGTACCCCACATGGGTCGGTTCTGCTTACAGGGTAATGCTCAGAATCCTAGAGCCCAACTGGGAAGAAGTGACTGTACTGAAACGTACACTTTCCCGTCACAGTTTTCCCCTGCGTTTTTGGCTGCCAAGGGCACATATTTCATCTGCAATGACCGAGCATACACATGGTTGCCCCCTGATTTCTCGGGCACATGTTATATTGCGAACTTGCTACCGCCAACATTTACTGCTGCCGCTGACTATCACAAGACCAGAGTTGTGAGAGGTGTGATTAGTAAGGAGGATACTGCCGGTCAGGAAGCAGGAGACTTCTTCTTGGGTTTCCTGCCGTTTTGGGGACCTATGGTGAATAGTAGGAACCTGAGACAACTGACTCGTGTGGTTGAATCCACTGTTAATGTAACGGCTGGTGCCCTTGGAAATCTGACCGCTGAGCTCCAAGCGGATCGCCTTATGACTTTGCAGAACCGCATGGTTCTAGACGTTATTCTTGCAGACCGCGGTGGGGTATGTAAGGTTATCCAATCCAGTTGTTGCATTTTCATACCAGATAACGCTCCAACAGTCTATCAAGCCATCTCCAAACTCCATAAAATATCTGAATAGACACACGTGGATAAGGGAGACTGGTCACTGGTGGGGTGGTTCTGGGAACTGATATCTGCCTGGGGTTGGAAAGATCTAATGGTCATTGGAATGATCTTAGCCATTCTTTTCCTGTTCTGTCTGTGCATACAGTGTGCTCCTGCGATATGTGGCCTCTGTGCTACCTTATGTGTAAGGAAACCTGTATCGAGGGACGAGCTAAGTAATAGGATGATGCTACAGCAACATCTCCATGACTTTGTGAACATTGACCTAGACTCGGATTAAGATGAGTATAGAGATTGCCTATGTAAGGGCAAAAGGAGGGTCTGTCGTACTTTAATCTCTGTGACCGCGTAAGGGACAGGGCCCTACCCCTGTCTATCCTGGTATTAGCAAACCGCAAATGGTTAATGCGGTATGTACGAGTGCTTTATATATCGTTCTAGCTATGAATGCACTGTGTACACGTTATTCTGCTTCACTACGCGGGTTCCATTTTGGAAGCAGTGGTCATCTTGTGATTGCCCTCACATAGGCTATAATGAAGCAACTACGGGCCTGGCAATGCATGTGCCTTTCCATGACTCTTCTGTGACCTGGGCGGCTCGGTTCTACTGCCCCAGGTCAAACTGGTCTCACGAGCTCCCCTTCCTCCGGCCACCTGTGATTAGCATCAGGGCTCAGCGCACCATAAAGTCCTTTCATCACACACAAGCCTCCGGCTAATCACTTTCGCACCTGCTTGTTCCTGCTTTATGACTTGTTTCTATCAACAGGAGCTGCCCGAGTTTATTGGGGCCTATTGATATCTAATGTGGGATCTGAACCTTGCTGTGTAAATAATGGTGGGCTGGCTTAACTGGAATGTGGGATGGTCATCATGACTCTGCCTTTTCGTTTGTAATGTACACGTGTATATGGCCGTACCATAAACCTAGGAATGTATGCCTGAGGCAGGGAAAACTGTATTTAAGATGAAGTCCGTTTCTATGATTTTCAGCAGTCTCCTGAGAACATACACGCTGTTGTACTTCTAGGATACCTGTAATTGGTCTGCAGCCAATAAACGATCTTTGACTTCACCTAGAAGACTCTGTGTTTCTGTAGGTCTGGAACAGGGTGAACCCAGAAGTCATAGGGTGTGTGCCCCTGCACCGCTGGGTCTAAAATACCCAGTACTTCACTGTAGGGAAATGGACCACCTAAGAAGTTTGGGATTTTCACCCTTCATCTGATTTAGCCACAAGAGGGGCTTATGGTCTGTCTGAATCTTGAAGTGAGTGCCAAACAGGTATGACCTCAGCTTCTTCAGGGCCCAAACCACAGCAAAGGCCTCCCTCTCAATAGCTGACCAACGTTTCTCTCTAGGGGTCAGCCTTCTACTAATAAAAGCAATGGGCTGGTCTTGACCATCTACATTCAGTTGTGAAAGAACAGCTGCCACACCCAACTCAGAAGCATCTGTCTGGACAATGAACTCTTTGGAGTAGTCTGGACTTTTCAGAATAGGTGCAGTGCACATGGCCTCCTTCAGGTCATCAAATGCTTTCTGACAGCTTACTGTCCACTGAACTTTCTTTGGCATCTTTTTAGAGGGCAAGTCATTAAGTGGTGTCACAATGGACCCATAGCTCTTAACAAACTTTCTGTAGTACCCAGTCAGGCCCAAGAAAGCTCTGACCTGTGTCTGGGTAATTGGAGGAGTCCAGTTCTTTATGGTCTGGATCTTGCTCTCCAGTGGTTGAACCTGACCCCCACCTACTAGGTGGCCCAGGTACACAACCTTGCTCTGCCCTATCTGGCACTTAGTGGCCTTGATAGTGAGGCCTGCCTTTTGCAGGGCCTCTAAAACATTCCTCAGGTGGACCAGGTGATCCTCCCAGGTAGAGCTAAAGACAGCAATATCATCAAGATAAGCTGCACAGTAGTCATCCAGGCCTGTAAAGACTTGATTCACCAACCTTTGGAAAGTGGCAGGTGCATTCTTCAAACCAAAGGGCATTACCACAAATTGATAATGTCCTCCTGGGGTCGAGAAAGCAGTTTTGGCCTTTGCATTCTCAGCTAGTCTGATTTTCAGTAGCCTGCTGTCAGGTCAAATGTACTCAAAAACTTGGCAGCTGCCAATCTATCAATGAGCTCATCTGCCCTAGGTATTGGGTGGGCATCTGTCCTAGTGACAGCATTGAGACCTCTGTAATCCACGCAAAATCTCATCTCTCTCTTACCATCTTGGGTGTGAGGTTTTGGCACAAGAACTACAGGACTAGCCCAAGGGCTCTCTGAAGGTTCAATGACTCCCAGCTCGAACATCTTTTGTACCTCCATCTTTATGCAGTCCCTGATATGGTCAGGTTGCCTGTAGATTTTACTCTTCACAGGCAGACTGTCACCAGTGTCCACCTCATGGGTGCACCAGTTTGTCTGACTTGGGTTCAGAGAGAACATATGTCTGTAGGCTTGCAGAACTTGTCTGCAGTCCTGTTGCTGATGGTCAGTGAGGCTGTCAGAAAATACCACACCATCAACTGAACCATCATCAGGGTTCTGAGTCAGCAGGTCTGGGAGAGGGTCACTCTCTTCCTCCTGCCCCTCATCTGTAGCCATGAGTAAGCCCATGTCTGCCCTGTCAACATATGCCTTTAACCTTTTGACATGAAGCACCCTGTGTGGGCTTCTGGGAGTCCCAAGGTCTACCAAGTAGGTGACTTCTCCCTTCTGTTCAACAATAGTGTGGGGTCCAGACCATTTGTCCTGGAGTGCTGCTGGGGCCACTGGCTCCAACACCCACACTTTCTGTCCTGGCTGGTACACAGTCAGCACAGCCTTTTGGTCATGCCAAGCTTTTTGGAGTTCTTGGCTTGCCTCAAGGTTTTTAGAAGCCTTCTTCATATACTCTGCCATCCTGGAGCGGAGGCCCAGTACATAATCCACTATGTCCAGTTTGGGTTGTCTGAGAGGTCTCTCCCATCCTTCCCTTACTAAACACAGAGGTCCCCTTACAGGATGCCCAAACAAAAGCTCAAAAGGGCTGTAGCCAACCCCCTTTTGTGGGACCTCTCTGTAAGCAAACAGAAGGCAGGGTAAAAGGATGTCCCATCTTCGCCTAAGCTTGTCTGGTAAACCTTTTATCATCCCTTTTAGGGTCTTGTTGAATCTCTCCACAAGCCCATTGTACTGCTGGTGATAGGGTGTAGTGAATTTGTAGTTCACACCACACTCCTTCCACATTGCAGTCAAATATCCTGACATGAAGTTGGCACCTCTGTCAGAAATAACCTCCTTTGGAAAGCCCACTCTGGAGAATACTCCAAGTAGGGCCCTTGCCACAACAGGAGCTGTTGTGGTCCTTAGGGGTATAGCTTCTGGATACCTGGTGGCATGGTCCACTATCACCAGTATGAATCTGTGCCCAGATGCTGTTTGGGGGTCCATTGGTCCTACAATGTCTATCCCCACTCTCTCAAAGGGGACCCCCACCACAAGTAGTGGTATGAGGGGGGCCATTGTGGTGCCACCTGATTTGCCACTGGCTTGGCAGGTGACACAGGAGCGACAAAACTCCTTGGTATCTTCTGACATGTGAGGCCAGTGAAAGTGAGGGACAAGTCTGTCCCAGGTCTTATTCTGGCCTAAGTGTCCTGCAAGGGGAATATCATGGGCCAAGGTAAGAAGGAAGCCTCTGAAACTCAATGGTATGACCAACCTCCTGGATGCACCAGGCTTGGGGTCTCTAGCCTCTGAGTACAGTAGCCCTTCATCCCAATACACTCTATGGGTACCTTTAGCATTTCCTGCAGCCTCAGCAGCAGCCTGCTGTCTGAGGGGTTCAAGAGAAGAACAGTCTAATTGTGCCTGACTCAGATCTGCCCTTGAAGGTCCCCCTGTCCCAAGAAACTCAATCTGGTCAGGTTCCAGTTCTTCTAGGACAGTTCCTTCAGGGCTCTCAGAATCATCCTCCTGTGAGGGCTGACTCTCTACCTCAGGCAGGGGGGAAGGCACAGCCTTAACCCTACTGCTCTTTCTCTTGGGTTGTGTCTGGTCCATTGTCCCAGGATCCAGCACTTGTTCAGTGTTGAACTTTTTGGCCTGTGACCTGGTCACAGCAAGGACATGTGCATCTATTCCCAGCATTTCTGCATGTGTCCTATACTCCACTTCAGCCCACACTGAAGTTTCAAGGTCATTTCCCAACAGACATTCTACAGGGAGATCTGAACTCACTACAACTTTCTTGAGGCCAGTTACCCCTCCCCAGGAGAAGTTAACAATTGCCACACTATGGGAGGTAGTGGCATTGCTAGCGTTGGTCACTAGGTAGTTCTCACCTAGCATGATCTGTCCAGGGTCCACAAAGGCAGGTGTCACCATTGTGACACTGGCACCTGTGTTCCTGTAGTCCTGAGCCATTTTTTGGTTGATCAAAGAAGTCTGTCTGTACTTGCCCAGGTTACTGGGACCCACAGTAGAGGACAAAGCTATGTCCCCATCACAGATCAGAACAGCCTGAGTGGGTATTCTGACTAGGCCATAATCCACTTCAGTTCCCAGGGTTAACCCTATTACACCCTTTTGCTGGGAACCACCACTTACAGCTAGACTAGGGGGTACAGTTGCCTTAGGGGCAATGGTGGTTGGGGGCTTGTCCTTTTTGGTGCACTCACTAAACCAATGTGAAGTAGACTTACAATAGTTACACCAAGGTTTCTTTTGGCCATCTTTCTTTTTATCCTTTTTGGGACCACCCTCCCCCTGAGCCTTTTGGGGGCCTGGTGAAGACTTCTGGTCTTTTGATTTCTGCTCATTACCCTTCTGGTCTACCTTTTTCTGATCACCGCCCTGGTTCTGGTTTTTCTGCTTAACTCTAGTCCTGACCCACCTATCTGCCTTCTTTCCCAATTCCTGGGGAGAAGTCAGGTCAGAGTCAATCAAGTGTTGATGCAGCAGCAGGTTTTGACAGTTGTTAAGTATTTGTTCTCTCATGATCAAATTTTACAATCCTGTATAGTCCTTAACCTTACTACCCAATAACCAGCCTTCCAAAGCCTTAGTGGCACAATCTACAAAGTCAGTCCAGTCCTGAGTCTGTGTCTTCTGGGTATCCCTGAACAACAACCTGTATTGTTAAGTGGTTAGGCCAAACCCATCAATCAGAGCACTCTTCAGGACAGTGTAATTGTCAGCATCCTCATCACTAACTGTGAGGAGCTTGTCTCTACCTTTCTCATAGAAGGATAGCCACAAGATAGCTGACCACTGACTTTGGGGTGCCTGCTGTACTTTGCAAGCTCTCTCCAAAGCAGTTATCCATTTGTGGATGTCATCCCCACACTTGTAGGGAGGGACAATCTTGCTCAGGTTTCTATTATCATAGGCCCTGTCTCTATCCTTAGGGATATTGCTGCCACCAGTGGGTCCTAGCCCACTTAACTTTTGCTCTCTGGCCAGAGCAAGTCTCTCTTTTGCAAGGGCAAGTTCTTCCCTTTCAATCCTCAGATTGACTTCCCTCATTCTGGCCTGATGCTCTTTTCTCTGTGGAGAAGTCATTCCCCTGTGAGAAGAGGCATTGGAGCTATTAGAGACATGGGAGTGGATAGATTCCCTTGAAGGGGATCTTCCTCTCCTGCTTCTCTGGTTAAGTCCACTTGAGGGTCTGAATGGGGGGACCCCAGTCAGACTCCCATGTAGGCTTAAGTTAGCCTGGCTAAGTCTCCTAACTTGGACCTGGCTGTCTACCCCATCTTCTGAAGTCCCTTCTGACTCATCTGTAGAGGGTAGACCCTCACCTGTACCTAGGGTACTAACCTGGGAGGCTCTCTGAGCATCATACTCTTCTAAGATCTCCACTAGTTGAATGAGGGTAGGGTTTGAACCCTGTTTTAACTTTCTGGAGGTACACAATTGTCTCATCTCCTGAAAAGTTAGGGTATCATATCTAGAGCGTATCTTTTTAGGATCTACCCCTCCTGAGAGAGAATCATCTTGATCTACTCTCAGAGACATGATCGAGTGAGGGTGTGGTGTGTGCACCTACCTACACTAGTTGTACCTACTAAACCTCTCTAGTAGTTGTAGTCAGGGTGTGCTAGGCCCTTCAACCTACAACAACTAAGTTCAGTAGAACTTAAGTATTTATAAGCTATGTTATATGTACCTTACAAATATCTTTGTGATCTTTCAATTTGATATCTCAAGATTGCAATGGTATTACAACAGCAAGCTCAGATCCCAACTGCTGCTCACCAATGTGAGAAGTTGGCCTGATATATGATGTCACTAGTTCTAGTGTACACCTTGTATCAGTCCAAACAACCCTTATGGTGATTGGTTGTAAAGTCAACCTTATAGACCAGCTATCCTAGTGGTAGCATGGACAAGAGCAGTCTTAGGCTAAACTCTGTATGGCATGTGAAGCTAGCTGTTATACCATTTGCAACCCCTTAAATACCAAATGAAAGGACACCACAACAGATATATTATAAAAATAGAATGTATTTATTCTAGTCAAAACACCCTCAGCACTCTTTATGAGATTCGAGGTAAGTACAAAACAGTCTTATTTAAGCATACATAAGTCACACAGGTAAGTAATACAGTTAGGCCCTAGGGGCCACACAAACCATAAACTAAGTAAGTTGTATAAGAACCACTGTTACGAACACAGGATAGGCCTAGGCCTAGGGTATCGCTGGGGCTACACTATCCTATCAGTTGCTAGGCAGTGGGAGGCCCACGGGATTCAGGTGCAGAGTGGAAACACTCGGGCGTAATGCGTTAAAGTCGATAGAAATAGTAGTATTTAGAAATTAAGGGCCAGATTTATGTTTGACTTGCGCCTCATTTACGCCGCCGTTGCGTCACTTTTGTGACGCAGCAGCGGCGCAAATGCTGCGCCATGGTGCGGGGTATTTACAACGTGACGTATCTGGGAGATGCGTCAAGTTGTAAAGCCCTGCGCCACATGTAGGCGTTCCAGGGCAGGTGGGGGCGTTCCGGCGCAGGAACGCCTCCTGAAAGTGGCTGAGTGAAATCTACAAGATTTCACTCAGTCACTTTTGAGCCCATGCTGCGTCAAAACTCTGCGCCTGCTTGAAGCAGGCGTAAGGATTGACGCAGCATTGTGCAGATAGGGCCCCCCAGAGCATGCTGGAGCTGCGTCGCGCTTGCGGCGCAACTCCAGCAATGCGCCACTTTTACGGCACAGATGCGTGACGCATCTGTGCCGTTTTTGCCCCATGGTGCGCCGCATTATAAATGCGGCGCATCCATGGTGGCGGAGCTGGGGCGCAAAATAACTGGCACATCCCTGCTGATATGCAGGGATGCGCCAGTTATTATAAATATGCCCCTAAGAGTTTTAGGACACTTCGGAAGGAACTAGAAGTTAGAGACTTGGAAACTAGACACTTGGATAGTCAATACCCTTGTGAGCACCGGAGTACTCAAGTTACCTAGCCCACGGGCTGCGGGTGCATAGGTGTGAACTTGCGTCGGGTTTCGTCGTCGACTCCTATGGATGCCTGAAGAAAGTTGCTGACAGGCAGTTAGTGAAGAGGGTCCGGTGGATTCAAGGGTGGAATCAGGATGGAGGATACCTGCAAGCAGAGGGGACAGAGTCTAGGTCACCAGCCAGGAGCCGGGAAGGAACCAGGCGATGTCGTGAAGATGCAGGTGAAGAGGTGAAGCTTGTCGCAGCAGCCACGGGTACCAGGAGGCGTCGAGGACAACCAGAACCAGGAGGCGAGCTGTCCCACGAAGGCTCTTGCTGTCGGCGGCGTCGATGTCGAGTTAGGACCCAACAAGCCTTTGCAAGTGTAACCCACGCAGGATTGAGGACTTGCTTCTGTCGCAGACCAGGAAGGTCTGGGGTGCTTCCCTTTCACAGGGGAGCGGGTGCCAGTCTGGAGGAGCCGGACCAGCAAGGCAAAATTGAAGGTTCGTCGTCACAGAGGTCACTAGCCAACGGGCCAGCAACCGGACAACACGTCGAGCAACTCAGGTGCAGAAGGGCCCCGCGCAGAACACGTGAAGTGTGGGGAGCTGATCTTTTTGCAGATGGTGCTTGGGATTGGGGCTTATCAATTCCCCAAGCACAGCCTCGAGGAAGCCTCAGAAGTCGCGCTAGTCAGTTACTAGCCACTTCTCCCAAGTCGCCGGTCCCACGTCCCTCGTTGCCTCCACGGGTCTCAGCTTTGCTGTAGATGTGGATCTGGTTCAGAGGTGTCAGGAAGTCACGGCGCTGGTCAGTCTCTGCAGTCGTCCCTCGTAGGATCAGTCGCAAAGCAAGCAGCGGTCGCTGGATGGTGCCTGGTTGCCCAGGGTGGTCACTCCTTGGCCACAAGGGAGATTCTTCAGTCTTCTTCCGTAGTAGAATGTCGAAGGTCCAGAGTTTCTGTTCAAGATGCAGGTTCAGGATAATCTAAAGTTCTAGGGACTCAGCTCCCACTCTTATACTAATCTGGGGGGCTGGGTTACCTGCTAGGTCCCTCCTATGGGTGGGACCAGGGAGGAGGTGGTTACACATCTTTCCCTTTGTCCAGTTTCGCGCCAGGACTGGAGCTGGAGTGCCCCAGCACTGGTTTGAACTGGACTATGCGTGGAACACCTTGTGTGCCCCAGGCAGTGTCTCGTTTCATTCATCCCTCCCTGCCCCAATACACTAAGGCCTGTCTAGGGTGGTGCTAGCACCTCTCAAGGCAGGAAACCTATTGTCCAAGCCTCCCCCGCTGGAAGGTCTCCCAGCAGCAGGAGGTCAGACTCGTGTCTGTGGCAGCAGCGTCCATTTTGTGACGCTGGGGCTCTGGTTAACTTTAACCGGGTAGTAGGTCTTCGACATGTCTTTTCCCTCTAGAAGGGAGGAATACTATCCCCACCGCCAGAAATGGTGTGGGGGTAGTATTCCAAAGTGTTAGACACCTTACACGACATGTTTTGATAAAGCCAAACCCTAGTTACCATAACCACGAGGATTATAAGGCACTTTAAAAGTATATGGTAGGCGATATCATAGAACAGCTATAAGGACATGGTTCCAAAAGCTGCAGACAGGCTCAGCTCATGCTAGAGCACCATCTCACATGTTACCAAGCACCCTGCCTTCAGGATTGTTAAGGCCTGCCATAGGAGTGACTGATAGGTTACCCATGTGTCTATATATAAGGTAGGTATAGGAATACTACACCTAAGCAAGGGGTGAGTACACAACCTTGCCCCAGCTGAGTGATCAGCCAGTTGTGTCATAATGGAAGGCCAGCCAGAGGTGGCATAATAAATGCTGCAGCCCCTGGTAGGCCTAGGGTACACCTATGCCCTGGGTACCTAAGGTACACTGTACAGGGTCCAAAAAGGTGATCCTTACCAATTGGGTTATGCACCTAGTGCATAGTGAATTTAGAGAGAGAACAGCTGGGCTGTGGGTCTGATTAGCAGGCCCACAGCCACATCTAAGTCAAAAACCAGTGAAGCAAAAGCAAAAAGTGGGGGTGAACATAGAAAGCAGACCCTACTCTCCTACACCTGTGCATAGTCCAGTTCAAACCGGTTGCAGGGGCTACCTGCCCCTGCTCTGGTGCGAAACTGGACAATGGAAATGGGTGTCACCACCCCTCTTTCCAAACCCTCCCATAGGTGGGTCCCTAGAGTATGTCCAACCCCCAAACTTAGTATAAGTATGGGAACCCAGTCCTTGCGACTTTAGATTACCCTGGAGAAAACTCTGCAACATATATCGTGGACCTTCGACTTTCTATTTTCGCTAGAAGACTGAAGAAATCTCCCTTGGGGTCAAGGAGTGACTCTCCAGCTTGGCAGGCACCAAAGAAGCAACTGTCCGGTCTGCAACTCTGAAGCTCCTGCTGGATGCCGAAGTCTTTGCATCACCAGAGGTAGATTTCCAGACTTCCACGAGGCTACCCTGAGTACACAGCAAAGCTGAGGCCTGTGGCTACCGTGGGTAACGTGGAACTGTGACCCCTGGACACCGTGATCTTTTGCCAGTCCATCATCTTTCTGGTATTCCTCGAAGTTTTGCTTTGGGCTCCGAGTAGCCCCAGCCTTGGGCATCTACAGCACCGAAGATCTCTGGCCTCCACTCCACGAGTGACCCGTGGGCTAGGTTCCAGAGCGACTGCTTGAGGCTCCTTCGTGATCGCTAGCCCATTGGCTAGTGGGTCCCACTGCAGGCAACTCCTCTTCTGATTGTGCTTTCCTGGTTGCCCCAGACGTGCCCCAACTTATCCTCTCTGGGTGATTCCCCCAGATCTTGCTGGTCTGCACCAACGTCTTTCTTCTGTTTCCCCTTGACTTGCCGTTGCCAAGGCTTGTTGGGTCCATCCTGGTTGCCGACACTGCAGAACTCGACAGACTTTGTTGGACAGCTCGAATCCAGCTTCTGATTGTCGTCAACGCCTCCTGGACCTCGTGGCTGAAGAGTCAAGACACCCATCAACTCACCTGAAGCACCCGACATCTGTGGGCATTGGACTATCGTGCCCCTGGTCACTGGTAAGTGACCCAGACTCTGTCCCCTCTGCTTTCAGGTTCCTTCCATCTTCGATCCAGGCTTGGATCTCTCCGGACACTTCTCTTCACGGCAGCAGCACTTCTTTGCCAGCTTCCATTGAAAATGACGCGGCGACCCGACACCGTTTTACACCTATGCACCTGGCTTCCCTGGGAGAGGTAACTCGAGTACTCCGGTGCTCCCGTGGGTGTTGGCCCTAGATACCTCTAAGTCCAAAAGGGTGTGCTTATAGTCGTCCTCTAAGTGTCCTTAAACTCTTAATTTCCAACCGCGACATTCCCCATAGAAGTTAATGGCGATTCGCGGCTGTGTTCTCACACTGCACGCATCCCCCGTGGATCCCCTGTGTCACTACCTTGGGTAGTTCCTTGTGGTCCAAGCACTTCTACAGGCTCTAGGCCCTGTGTCTAGTTCAGTTGTGGTTCTTCCACTTTATTGGTATATGATTTGTTTGGTACGCCCCTGGGGCCAAAACGTGTATTTGTGCTTTTACTGTTGAATACTGACTTGTAACTTAAGTACTTCGAACTCCAGCCTCATAAAGAGACTAGAGGGGTGTGTTTTATCTTAAATACATATATTTTAAATATATACCTGGTGTGGGTGTCCTTTAATTTGGTCATTCAAGAGATTCTAGACTGGTAAAACAAGCTGCTTTACATTCCTTCAAGACTTAGCCTGAAGGCTGCTCTCCATAGCTACCACCAGGATAGCTTTCAATAAAAGTTGTCTTTAACCTATCACCATAAGGGGTTGTTTGGACTGGTACAAGGTGCCCACTTTAATTAGTGGACAGCATATACCAGGCCACCTTCTCACATTGGTGTGATAGCGTGTGGGATTCCAACTTGCTATTGTTTTACCAGATAATTTCAATTGAATTGATCAACTGAAAACCACTAAAGGTACCTCAGGTACATATAATATCAAGCTTAGTATACAGTGAGTTCTACTGAACTTAGAGTTGTGTGTCAAGGGCTTAGCACACCCTTCCTACAACTCAAGAGAGTTTAGTAGGCCACACTAGTGTAGGTAGTGCAATACACCACACTAGTAATGTCTAATCAGCCAGGAACCAGTGGGTCCCTGCCAGAAGCCGGTGGGCTTCTCCCCTATAAATACGAGGATCTCACCTTTGCTCAGCTTAGGGCCTTATGTTCCATTAGGAAGCTGAAGACAGGCAAAAGCCCAACCACCCAGCATCTCTTGCAGATACTCAGGCTGGATGATCTCTCAGGGCCTAGAGGCCTGAAGGGGTAGGCAGAGTGGGTGGGGCAGCAGTTGAGGGTGGACCTAGGGGTGGAACTCCCCCTGGCCCAACCTCTGCTGTTGACCA
Organism: Triturus cristatus; assembly: GCF_964204655.1. Classification (NCBI taxonomy): domain Eukaryota; kingdom Metazoa; phylum Chordata; class Amphibia; order Caudata; family Salamandridae; genus Triturus; species Triturus cristatus. The sequence continues at coordinate 50,373,664 of NC_140589.1, forward strand.
GACTGATGACAATGATCAGGATCTGGAAAACCCAACTCTACTGGATGAGGATGATGAGGATGAGCACAATGCTCCCCTCTTTGTCCCTCCAGGAAGAGTTGAAAGTAGGGTTAGAAGGGATAGATCTCTCTCAAGGGAGTCTGTTCAGTCTACCTCATCTGTAGGGACCTCTATTTCGTCATCTAGAGGGAGGGAAACCTCCCAGGAGAGGAGAGAGAGACTGCTGAAGTATGAGCAAGCTCAGCTTCACCTCAGGAAACAGCAGATGGCCCTAGATAAGGAAGCCCTAGAGCTCTACAGAGCTAGGAAAAGAGGAGGGACTAGAGTCTCTTGGTGGCAGCAACTTCCCTAGAGATAGGGAGAGGTCTTATGATCATAGAAACCTAAGTAAGATTGTCCCTCCCTACCAGAGTGGGGATGACATCCACAAGTAGATAACTGCCTTGGAGAGGGCCTGTAAAGTACAGAGGGTCCCCCATGGGCAGTGGGCAGCAATCTTATGGCTCTCCTTTGCAGACAAATGTAGAGATAAGCTCCTCACTGTAAGAGAAGAGGATGCTGATGACTACCAGGTCTTGAAAAGTGCACTGGGTTTGGCCTAACCACTGAACAATACAGGTTAAAGTTCAGGGATACCCAAAAGGCACAAAATCAAGACTGGGTGGACTTTGTTGACTATGCTGCTAAGGCTCTGGAAGGTTGGTTATTGGGCACTAAAGTGTGTGACTTCATAGGATTGTACAATCTGTTCATGAGGGAGCAGATTCTTAATAACTGTCAAAATCAGCTGTTGCACCAGTACCTGGTAGACTCTGATCTGACCTCTCCCCAAGAATTGGGAAAGAAGGCAGACAAATGGGTCAGAACCAGGATGAGGCAGAAGGCACAGAACCAAGGTGGTGACCCTAAGAAGCAATTCTAAGAACTCTGAAAAGGGTGGGGACAAGGATAAAGACCAGAAGTATTCACAAGGGCCCCAAAAATCTTCTTCAGGTGGGGATTCACAGTCTAACAAAGGGAAAGGCCAAAAGAAACCATGGTGCAAAGTCTGTAAGCAAAAGACACACTGGACCATTGATTGCACCAAGTCCAAAGAGAATACTCCAGCCCCCACCAATGCCCCTAAGGCACCTGCTCCCCCTAGTGCAGTTACAATTGGCGGTGGGAATACACAGGCCAAGGGTTTAGTAGGGTTGACCCTGGGTACTGAGTTGGGCTCTGGCCTTGTCAGAGAAACCACTCAGGCTGTTCTTGTCTGTGATGGGGGCATGGTTATGACCCCCTCTGTGAGTCCCATTAACTTGGGCAACTACAGGCAACAGCCTTTAATCAATGGAGTACAGGCTTTGACATTCAGGGACACAGGAGCAAGTGTCACTATGGTGACAAAGAACAAGTTACTTACCTTCGGTAACGATGTATCTGTAAGAAACATTAGTTAGTTAGATTTCTCACCTTAGAATATCCCCACGCGTCAGGCTGGATCCGGAAAGATTTTTGTAGCAATACTCCTTGCGCGTCACTAGGCGTCGTCTGCGGCTCCGCGTCCGTCGTTGGCGTCGTGCGCCAGAATGACATCGTCGGAGTACTTAGACGCGGCCCTCGCACGCTGACGTCAGTTCTTGTACATAGCTGTCCGCGCCAGGGACGCTGAGCCATGCAAGAGACCGACACTGGTGCCAAAAAATCTAGGGCCCTGAAAGGGAGAACCTTAACCCTAGATGTCGGTTCGCAGAACGGGGAGGCTGGGTGGGTCGGTGAAGAAACAAACTAACTAATGTTTCTTACAGATACATTGTTACCGAAGGTAAGTAACTTGTTCATCTGAAAGAAACACGTTAGTTAGATTCCTCACCTTAGAATAGATACCCCAGCAATACCAACCCCGGAGGTGGGTCTGCGAACCAAGATCACACCAGAAAGTCCTGGAGAACAGAACGGCCAAAGTGGCCATCTCTCCGGACTTGGCTGTCCAGGCAGTAGTGCTTGTCGAACGTGTGCAGCGAAGCCCACATCGCCGCCTGACAGATGTCCTGCAAGGGGATTCCCCGTCCCAGGGCAGTTGTCGCCGCTGTGGCCCGGGTGGAATGGGCTCTCAGCCCAACAGGAGGGACCTTTTTCGACAAGGAATAGCAGATTTTAATACACAACACGACCCACCGAAAGAAGGTCCGCTTGTGTACAGCTTTACCCTTCTTAGCCCCTACGTATCCAACAAAAAGTTGGTCGTCCACCCGGAACTGTTTTGTACGGTCCAAATAAAAGGACAGCGCACGTTTTGGGTCGAGACGGTGGAGCCTCTCTTCATCTTTTGAAGAATGCGGAGGCGGAAAGAAGGTGGGCAGCGTGACAGATTGCCCGATGTGAAAGCGAGTCACGACTTTAGGCAGAAAAGAAGGACGTGTCCGAAGGACAACCTTATCCGGATGAACCGAAAAGAAGGGAAGCTTAGCTGACAGAGCCTGGAGCTCACTCACCCGCCAAGCGGAGGTGATGGCCACCAGGAAAGCAGTTTTCAGAGTCAGAAGACGAATGGGACAGTTGTGAAGGGGCTCAAAGGGAGCGCACATCAGAAAAGTGAGAACAAGGTTCAAATCCCACTGAGGCATTACGAAAGGGACAGGAGGGTACATATGAGTAATGCCCTTGAGAAAACGTGAAACAACAGGGGACTTGAAAAGAGAAGGCTGATCAGGAAGCCGTAAGAAAGCAGAGATGGCAGCAAGATAACCTTTCAAGGGGTGAACGACCTTTACAACGCAACTATTACAACGCACTACACTTACAACAAAATTTTTACAACGCAACATCTACTACAACGCATTCCATTACATCGCATGACACTACAACGCATGTTTAAAAACTACCTTTACAATGCATTCCATTACATCGCATACTACCTTTACAACGCATACCATTACAACGCAATCCAACACTTACCCTACTGTTGCACCCCCTGGAGTTAGAATAGTAATTTTTACCCCTATACTATCCAATACTTACCTTAAATGCAATTTAATATTATGCGTTGTAATGGTATGCGTTGTAAAGGTAGTATGCGATGTAATGGAATGCGTTGTAAAGGTAGTTTTTAAAAATGCGTTGTAGTGTCATGCTATGTAATGGAATGCGTTGTAGTGGATGTTGCGTTGTAAAAAATGCGCTGTAAGTGCATGCGTTCTAAAAGTGTGCGTTGTAACGAAATACATCCCTTTCAAGGTGTCCAGAGCAGAGCCCTGCTGGGCCAAAGAAATAAGAAAGAGGAGAACCTCAGAAAGAGGGGCGGAAAGGGGATCCACAGCCTTTGCTGTGCACCATGCCACAAATTTGTTCCACCGGCAGGCGTATACCGACTTTGTGGAGGGATGCCTGGCTGCCAGAATGACATCACAGACTTCAGGAGGCAAGTCAAATGGCATCAACTGCTGCCGCTCAATCTCCACGCATGGAGGTGGAGGCTGGACAGGTTCGGGTGGAGGACCGTCCCCTGCCGCTGCGACAGAAGGTCCTCCTGAAGAGGCAGTCGTATTGGGGGATCGATGGACATACTGAGTAGCTCGGGATACCAGTACCTTCGTGCCCAATCCGGAGCCACCAAGATGACTTGGGCCCGGTCGCGCCTGATCTTCTTCAGTACTCTGGGCAGAAGTGGTATAGGCGGAAAGGCGTACAACAGACCGCAACTCCACTCGCGACGAAAAGCGTCTCCGAGCGAGTGCCGCCTTGGAAATTCTAACGCGCAGAACTGCTGACATTGGGCGTTCTCTTCGGTGGCGAATAGATCTAACCAAGGCTCTCCCTACTGCAGAAAGAGACCTTGCGCCACGTCCGAGTTCAGACGCCATTCGTGATCCATCATGCACCGGCGGCTGAGTTCGTCTGCTCTGGTGTTCAGAGAGCCCGCCAGATGTTGAACCACCAGGGTGATGCCCTGATGTTCCAGCCATGTCCAGAGGCGCAGAGCCTCCTGACAAAGGGTCCACGACCCCACCCCGCCCTGCTTGTTGCAATACCACATGGCGGTGGTGTTGAACCAGTTACTTACCTTCGGTAACGATGTATCTGTAAGAAACATTAGTTAGTTAGATTCCTCACCTTAGAATATCCCCAGGCGTCAGGCTGGATCCGGAAAGATTTTTGTAGCCATACCTCTTGCGCGCCGCTAAGCGTCGTCTGCGGCTCCGCGTCCGTCGTTGGCGTCGTGCGCCGGAATGACGTCGTCGGAGTACTTAGACGCCGCCCTCGCGCGTTGACGTCAGTTCTTGTACATAGCTTTCCGCGCCAGGGACACTGAGCCTTGCAAGAGACCGACACTGGTGCCAAAAAATCTAGGGCCCTGAAAGGGAGAACCTTAACCCTAGATGTCAGTTCGCAGAACGGGGAGGCTGGGTGGGTCGGTGAGGAATCTAACAAAATAATGTTTCTTACAGATACATCATTACGGAAGGTAAGTAACTGGTTCATGTGAAAGAAACACGTTAGTTAGATTCCTCACCTTAGAATAGATACCCCAGCAATACCAACCCCGGTGGTGGGTCTGCGAACCAAGATCACACCAGAAAGTCCTGGAGAACAGAACGGCCAAAGTGGCCATCTCTCCGGACTTGGCTGTCCAGGCAGTAGTGTTTGGCGAACGTGTGCAGCGAAGCCCACGTCGCCGCCTGACAGATGTCCTGCAAGGAGACTCCCAGTCCCAGGGCAGTTGTCACCGCTGTGGCCCGGGTGGAATGGGCTCTCAGCCCAACAGGAGGGACCTTTTTCGCCAATGAATAGCAGATTTTAATACACAACACGACCCACTGAGAGATGGTCAGCTTGTGTACAGCTTTAGCCTTCTTAGCCCCTACGTATCCAACAAAAAGTTCGTCGTCCACCCGGAACTGTTTTGTGCGGTCCAAATAAAAGGACAGCGCACGTTTTGGGTCCAGACGGTGGAGCCTCTCTTCATCTTTTGAAGGATGTGGAGGCGAAAAGAAGGTGGGCAGCGTGACAGATTGCCCGATGTGAAAGAGAGTCACGACTTTAGGCAGAAAAAAAGGACGTGTCCGGATGACAACCTTATCCGGATGAACCGAAAGGAAGGGAGGCTTAGCCGACAGAGCCTGGAGCTCACTCACTCGCCTAGAGGAGGCGATGGCCACCAGGAAAGAAGTTTTCAGAGTCAGAAGACGAATGGGACAGTTGTGAAGGGGCTCAAAGGGAGCGCACATCAGAAAAGTGAGAACAAGGTTCAAGTCCCACTGAGGCATTACAAAAGGAACAGGAGGGTACATATGAGTAATGCCCTTGAGAAAACGGGAAACAACAGGGGACTTGAAAAGAGAAGGCTGATCAGGAAGCCGTAAGAAAGCAGAGATGGCAGCAAGATAACCTTTCAAGGTGCCCAGAGCAGAGCCCTGCTGGGCCAAAGAAAGAAGAAAGAGGAGAACCTCAGAAAGAAGGGCGGAAAGGGGATCCACAGCCTTTGCTGTGCACCATGCCACAAATTTGTTCCACAGGCAGGCGTATTCCGACTTTGTGGAGGGATGCCTGGCTGCCAGAATGACATCACAGACTTCAGGAGGCAAGTCAAATGGCATCAACTGCCGCCGCTCAATCTCCACGCACGGAGGTGGAGACTGGACAGGTTCGGGTGGAGGACCGTCCCCTGCTGCTGCGACAGAAGGTCCTCCTGAAGAGGCAGACGTATCGGGGGATCGCTGGACATACTGAGTAGCTCGGGATACCAGTACCTTCGTGCCCAATCCGGAGCCACCAAGATGACTTGGGCCCGGTCGCGCCTGATCTTCTTCAGCACTCTGGGCAGAAGTGGTATAGGCGGAAAGGCGTACAACAGACCGCAACTCCACTCGCGACGAAAAGCATCTCCGAGCGAGTGCCGCCTTGGAAACTCCAACGCGCAGAACTGCTGATATTGCGCATTCTCTTCGGTGGCGAATAGATCTAACTAACCAATGCTCTCCCCACTGCAGAAAGAGACCTTGTGCCACGTCCGAGTTCAGACGCCATTCGTGATCCATCATGCACCGGCGGCTCAGTTCGTCTGCTCTGGTGTTCAGAGAGCCTGGCAGATGTTGAACCACCAGGGTGATGCCCTGATGTTCCAGCCATGTCCAGAGGCGCAGAGCCTCCTGACAAAGGGTCCACGACCCCATCCCGCCCTGCTTGTTGCAATACCACATGGCGGTGGTGTTGTCCGTGAACACCTGTACGACACTTCCCCGGACAGAGGGAAGGAAGGCTTTCAGTGCAAGTCGGATCGCCCTCAGCTCCAAGAGGTTGATATGGAGCCGAGTCTCTGCCGGAGACCAGAGTCCTCTGATCTCCGCCTCTCCCACATGGCCCCCCCATCCCAGGAGGGACGCATCCGTCACTACGACATGCTCCGGTTGGGGTAGGGAGAGGGATCTGCCGCTGACCCAATCGCGATTCGTGAGCCATCTCTGCAGCTGTTTCACAGTATCCTCTGAGATCAAGACATGGTCGGACAGGTTGCCTCGATGCTGGGCCCACTGAAACTTCAGGTCCCACTGCAGAGCCCGCATCCGCTGTAGGAGAGTAGGGTCTGCTTTCTATATTCACCCCCACTTTTTGCTTTTGCTTTACTGGTTTTCGACTTAGATGTGGCTGTGGGCCTGCTAATCAGACCCACAGCCCTGCTGTTCTCTCTCTAAATTAATACTATGTACTTTAGGTGCATAACCTATTTGGATAGGATCACCTTATTGGCCCCTGTACAGTGTACCTTAGGTACCCAGGGCATAGGTGTATCCTAGCCCTACCAGGGGCTGCAGCATGTATTATGCCACCCCTGGCCTGGCCTTCCATTATGACACAACTGGCTGATCACTCAGCTGGGGCAAGGTTGTGTAATGACTCCTTGCTTAGGTGTAGTATTCCTATACCTATCTTATATATAGACACATGTGTACCTATCAGCCCCTCCTATGGCAGGCCTTAACAATCCTGGAGGCAGAGTGCTTGGTAACATGTGAGATGGTGCTCTAGCATGAGCTGAGCCTGTCTGCAGCTTTCGGAACCATGTCCTTATAGCTGTTCTATGATATAGCCTACCATATACTCTTAAAGTGCCTTATAATCTTAAACGGTTATGGTAACTATGGTTTGGCTTTATCAAAACATGTTGTGTAAGGTGTCTAACACTTTGGAATAATACCCCCATCCCATTTCTGGTGATGAGGATATCATCCCTCCCTTCTAGAGGGAGAAGACATGTTGTAACCTACTTACCCGGTTAAAGTTAACAAGAGCCCCAGCATCACAAAATGGATGCTGCTGCCACGACACAAGTCTGACCTCCTGCTGCTGGGAGTGATCCCGGCAAGGGAGGCTTGGACAATAGGTTTCCTGCCTTTGGAGGTGCGAGCACCACCCCAGACAGGCCTTAGTGTATTGGGGCAGGGAGGGATGAATGAAACGAGACACTGCCTGGGGCACACAAGGTGTCCCATGCATAGTCCAGTTCAAAACGGTGCTGGGGCACTCCAGCCCCAGTCCTGGCGCGAAACTGGACAAAGGGAAGGTGGTGTAACCACCCCCCTCCCAGGTCCCACCCATAAGGCGTGACCTAGCAGGCAACCCAGCCCCCCAGATTAGTATAAGAGTGGTAGCTGGGCCCCAGGAGAAGAGATTATCCTGAACCTGCAACTTGAACAGAAACTCTGGACCTTCGACATTCGACGAAAGAAGAAGACTGAAGAATCTCCCTTGTGGCCAAGGAGTGGCTACCCTGTGCAAACAGGCACCATCAAGAGACTACCCTTTGCTTTGCTGAAGTTCTACGAGGGACCGACTGCAGAGCCCGACCAGAGCCTTGACTTCCAGACTTCTCCGACCCTGATCCACATCCACAGCTGAGCTGAGATCCGTGGAGGCGACGAGAGACGTGGGACCGGCTACCTGGGAAAAGTGGCGAGTATCTTCCAGCGCAGCTTCTGAGGTACCCTCAAAGTTGTGCACCGGGGATTGAGAAGCCCCAACCCCAAGCACCATCTGCACCGAAGATCAGCCCCCCACACTCCACGAGTCTAGCGTGGGGCCCTTCTGCATTTTCCTGCTTGCCGCGTCTGTCCGGTTGCTTGCCCGTTGGCTAGCGGCCTTTGTGACGACACACCTTGAAATCTTCACCGCTGGTTTGGCTCCTCCAGACTGGCTCCCGCTTCCTCTCAAAAGAGAAGCACCCCAGACCTTCCTGGTCTGCACCAGAAGCAAGTCCTTCGTTCTTCGTGGGTTCCGCTTGCCAAGGCTTGGTGAGTCCTAGTTCGACTTCGACGCCGCCGACAGCAAGAGCCTTCGTGGGACAGCTCGCCTCCTGGTCCTGGTCGTCCTCGACGCCTCCTGGTACCCGTGGCTGCAGCGACAAGCTTCACCCTTCACCTGCAATCTTCACGACATCGCCTGGTTCCTTCCTGGTTCCACGTGGTCACTGGCTAGTGACCTTCACTCTGTCCCTTCTGCTTGCAGGTACCCTTCCTTCTTGATCCCGGCCTTGGGATCCACCGGACACTCTGCACTGACTGCCTGTCAGCAACTTTCCTTCAGGCATCCATAGAAGTCCACAACGAAACCCGACGCAAGTTCACACCTATGCACCCGCAGCCTGTGAGCTAGGTAACTTGGGTACTTCGGTGCTCACAAGGGTAGTGACTATCCTAGGGTCTAGTTTCCGAGTCTCGACTTTCTAGTTGCTTCAGAAGTGTCCTTAAACTGCTTATTTCAGAACTGTGCTATTTCTATCGACTATACGCATTACGCGTGAGTGTTTCCACTCTGCACCTGAATCCCGTGGGCCTCCCACCTCCTAACTGTTGGTAGTGTAGTGTAGCCCCAGCGATTCCCTAGGCCTAGGCCTATTCTATTTCCGTGACAGTGGTCCTTATACCACTTCTTTAGTATATGGTTTGCGTGGCCCCTAGGGCCTAACTGTATTACTTACCTGTGTGACTTAATGTATGCTTAAATAAGACTGTGTTGTACTTACCTCGAATCTCATAAAGAGTGCTGAGGGTTTGACTAGAATAAATACACTTTATTTTATATATATATCTGTTGTGGTGTCCTTTCATTTGGTATTCAAGGGATTATATATGGTATCACAGCTGGTTTCACATGCCATTCAGAGTTTAGCCTAAGACTGCTCTTGTCCATGCTACCACTAGGATAGCTGGTCTATAAGGTTGACTTTACAACCAATCACCATAAGGGTTGTTTGGACTGATATAAGGTGTACACTATAACTAGTGACATCATACATCAGGCCAACTTCTCACATCCGCCACCTGGCGTAAGGTACCAACAGGATGCAGGAGGCCATCAGCCCCAGAAGCTGCAGCACCAACCTGACCGAAATCCAAGACAGAGGCCGGAAGATGGAAATCAGGGCCTGAATGTCCCGGACCCGCTGTTCCGGCGGATAGACCCGGACCTGCGCCGAATCGAGAACCGCCCCTATGAAAAGGAGCTTCTGGGAGGGACTCAGGTGCGACTTCGGCACATTGATGGAGAACCCCAGCGAGTGCAGGAGGTCTGCCGTAGTCTGTGTGAGAAGTTGGCCTGATATATGATGTCACTAATTCTAGTGTACACCCTGTATCAGTCCAAACAACCCTTATGGTGATTGGTTGTAAAGTCAACCTTATAGACCAGCTATCCTAGTGGTAGCATGGACAAGAGCAGTCTTAGGCTAAACTCTGTATGGCATGTGAAGCCAGCTGTTATACCATTTGCAATCCCTTGAATACCAAATGAAAGGACACCACAACAGATATATATAAAAATAGTATGTATTTATTCTAGTCAAAATACCCTCAGCACTCTTTATGAGGTTCGAGGTAAGTACAACTCAGTCTTATTTAAGCATACATAAGTCACACAGGTAAGTATTACAGTTAGGCCCTAGGGGCCACCGAAACCATATACTAAGTAAGTGGTATAAGGACCACTGTCACGAACACAGGTTAGGCCTGGGCCTAGGGAATCGCTGGGGCTGCGCAATACTACCAGTTGCCAGGCAGTGGGAGGCCCACGGGATTCAGGTGCAGTGTGGAAACACTCACGCGTAATGCGTTAAAGTCGATAGAAATAGTAGTTTTAAGAATTGAAGAGTTTTAGGACACTTCAGAGATAGCTAGGAGTTAGAGACTTGGAGACTAGACCCTAGGATAGTCAATACCCTTGTGAGCACCGGAGTACTCGGTTTACCTAGCACACAGGCGGCGGGTGCATAGGTGTGAACCTGCGTCGGGTTTCTCCGTCAACTCCTATGGATGCCTGAAAAAAAAGGTGCTGACAGGCAGTCAGTGAAAAGTGTCTGGTGGATTCCAAGGTTGGAATCAAGAAGAAGGATACCTGCAAGCCGAGAGGACAGAGTCTAGGTCACCAGCCAGGAGCCGGGAAGGAACCAGGAAGGAACCAGGCGATGTCGTGAAGATGCAGGTGAAGAGGCGAAGCTTGTCGCAGTGGTCACGGATACCAGGAGGCGTCGAGGGCGACCAGAACCAGGAGCCGAGCTGTCCCACGAGGGCTCTTGCTGGTGGTGGCGTCGATGTCGAGTTCGGACACAACAAGCCTCGGTAAGCGCAACCCACGCAGGATGAAGGATTCGCTTCTGGTGCAGACCAGGACGGCCTGAGGTGCTTCCCTTTTTCAGGGGAGCGAATGCCAGTCTGGAGGAGCCGGACCAGCAAAGCAAAACAGCAGGATCGTCATCGTAGAGGTCACTAGCCAACCGGCCAGCACCCGGACAATCGCGTTGAGCAGGTCAAGCGCAGAAGGGCCCCACGCAGAACACGTGAAGTGTGGGGAGCTGGTCTTCTTTGCAGATGGTGCTCGGTATTGGGGCTTCTCAATTCCCCAAGCACAGCCTCGAGGAAGCCTCAGAAGTCGCGCTAGTCAGTTACTAGCCACCTTTCCCAAGTCGCCGGTCCCACGCCCCTCGTCGCCTCCCCAGGTCTCAGCTTTGCTGCAGAAGGGGATCTGGTTCAGAGGTGTCTGGGAGTCACGGCGCCGGTCAGTCTCTGCAGTCGTCCCTCGTAGGATCAGTCGCAAAGCCAGTAGCGATCACTGGATGGTGCCTGGTTGCCCAGGGTGGCCACTCCTTGGCCACAAGGGAGATTCTTCAGTTTTCTTCCGTAGTCGAAGGTCGAAGGTCCAGAGTTTCTGTTCCAGTTGCAGTTTTTCAGGATAATCTGATTTCACAGGGCTCAGCTACCTCCTATTATACTAGGCTAGTGGGCTGGGCTACCTGTAGGGTCCCTCCTATGGGTGGGACCAGGAAGGGGGGTGGCTACGCCCCCTTTCCTTTGTCCAATTTCGCACCAGACCTGGGGCTGGAAGGCCCTAGCACCGGTTTGAACTGGACTATGCATGGAGCACCTTGTGTGCCCCAGGCATGTCTCATTCTTTTCAGCCCTCCTTGCCCCAATACACTAACGTCCGTCTGGGGAGGTGTTAGCACCTCCCCAAGCAGGAAACCTATTGTCCAGGCCTCCCTGGCTGGGAGGGCTCCCAGCTGCAGGAGGTCAGACTCGTGTCTGCGGCAGCAGCATCCATTTTGTGATGCTAAGGCTTTAGTCAGAGTTAAACAGTAAAGTAGGATTTTAACATGTCTCTCCCTCTAGAAGGGAGGAATAATATCCTCATCACCAGAAATGGTATGGGGGTATTATCCCAGAGTGTTAGACACCTTACACGACATGTTTTGATAAAGCCAAACCATAGTTGCCATAACCGTCGAGATTATAAGGCACCTTAAGAGTATATGGTAGGCGATATCATAGAACAGCTATAAGGACATGGGTCCGAAAGCTGCAGACAGGCTCAGCTCCTGCTAGAGCACCATCTCACATTTTACCAAGCACTCTGCCTCCAGGATTGTTAAGGCCTGCCATAGGAGTGGCTTATAGGTACACAGGTGTCTATTTTAAGTGTAGATATAGGTATACCATATCTAAGCAAGGGGTGATTACACGCCCTTGCCCCAGCTGAGTGATCAGCCAGTTGTGTCATGATGGAAGGCCAGCCAGGGGTGGCATAATACATGATGCAGCCCCTGGTAGGCCTAGGGTACACCTATGCCCTGGGTACCTAAGGTACACTGTACAGGGGCCAATAAGGCGATCCCTACCAATTGGGTTATGTACCTAAAGTACATAGTATGAATTTAGAAAGAGAACAGCTGGGCTGTGGGTATGAATAGCAGGCCCACAGCCACATCTAAGTCGAAAACCAGTGAAGCAAAAGCAAAAAGTGGGGGTGAACATAGAAAGCAGACCCTACTCTCCTACAGTCTGGAGGTGGGAGACGACCTGCTGGGGCGAGCCCGCCTTCAACAGCCAGTCGTCGAGATAGGGGAAGACTGGAACCCCTGATCTGCGCAGATGAGCTGCGACCACCGCCATCACTTTCGTGAACACCCGAGGGGCACTGGTGAGGCCGAAGGGGAGCACGGTGAACTGAAAGTGCTCCTGACCCACCGTCAACTGCAGGTAACGCCGGTGGGCCGGCAGGACGGGGATGTAGAAATAAGCGTCCTGCAAGTCCAACGCTACTATCCAGTCTCCAGGGTCTAGGGCAGCTAGAACCTGAGCCAAAGTTAGCATCTTGAACCGTTCCTTGCGTAGGAAGGCGTTGACGCTCCTGAGGTCCAAGATCGGGCGTAGGCCCCCTTTGCCCTTCTTGGGAACCAGAAAGTAGTGGGAATAACAACCACGACCTACTTCTGGACCAGGAACGCGCTCGACGGCCTCTTTGGCCAAGAAGGCCGAAACTTCCTCCCGTAGAAGATGCAAATGATCCCCCGACATACGGTGGTTCTGCAGTGGCATGGCTGGAGGGGTCGTCTCGAAGGGAAGGGAGTAGCCCTTTTGGACGATTTGCAGCACCCACCTGTCCGAAGTGATGGAGTGCCAGTGGAGCAGGGGATGGCGAACTCTGCCAAACTGTTCCAGCCTTTTAGATTCCCGATCCGGAGGAGCGGACGGGAAGGAGGATTGGGAGGTTGAGGCCTGGATAACCAGACTCTCGGGGGTGGGGTGTTGGAAGAGGAAACTGGGGTCACCCGGAGCAGGGCGGTGGCGCCGGGCAACGTTCCGGTCCACAGGAGGGACTGTGGAGGGCTTGGACCAGGTGCCCTGTAGAACGTCAATGAGGGCCTCATTAAACTGCAGCAGAGGCTCAGTGGAGCTTGCTGTCGGTTGAAGGACCTCGGTGAGGACGTTAGTCCTCACTGCAACAGCAGGCAACTCCAGCCCTAGGGCTTCAGCCTCCTTGCTCAGCACCACTGAAAAGGCTGCACCCTCCTCCGAGGCCACAGTCGGAGGAGAGATGAAACCAGCATCTGGGGAGGTATCCAGACCGCTGGTGTCCCCCAATTCCTCTGCCCAGTCCTGAGAAAGTTGGGCCTGTGCGGCCAGAGGGTCCTCAGACCCCTCCCAGTCGCCCTCATCATCCGATCCCTGATAAACAGGAGGAATGATCAGAGCCGGACGGTAGATGAAGCGGTCACCCATCGGCGCCGGTCACGGCGTCGGACGGCGCCGCAGCGGCGCCGGGTCCGGAACAGGGCTAAACTGGGGAACGACGTCGTCCGGGGACAGCGTCGGAGGTGGAACCGGTGTCGGCGCCGGCGGAGGAGGCGTCATGAGTTCGACCGGCGCCGGCAGAGATCCAGGCCTGGATCCCTCTGGGACCTGCGGCGTCGGGGCCGGAGCCGTCGACGGCGTTGGGGCCGGAGCCACCGGCACGCGAGGTCGCCCAGTCGACCCTGCGAGGCCCGAAGGCGCGCCGACAGGCGTCGACGGCGGAGCCAGGCTCCTCATGGCCGTGAGGAAGGCACTGACCTCCGCCGGAGTCACGTCAGTCCCAGGGACCGGTGGTTATGGGGACGGACGCGGCTCCTGCGGCTCCGATGGAGGCGCGGGGGTGGAACCACCCTGACCCTCGGCCGAGTCGCACGACCGGCGAGGGGAGTCCGAAGAGCGATGTCGTCTCTTGGACTTCTTGGAGTGCTTGGAGTGTCGGGACTTACCAGAAGATCCCGACGAGCGATGACGATGGCTGTGGCTCAGCGATTGGTCCTTGGACCTCCTCCTGGACCGGGACCGAGAGCGACGCGGAGCCGAGTGCCGAAGCTCGAGTAGCTTACGGGACCGCTCCCGCCTAGCCTTCGATGTCAAGGCCTGACAATCGGGGCACGACTCTGCATCATGGTCGGCCCCCAGGCAGTACAGGCACCGGCGATGGTGATCCGTCACCGACATCAGTCGATGACAGGAGTCACAATGCTTGAAACCAGGCATTCTACCGGCACCAGAGTCGAGTCGATGACCAAAAAGTAGTCAAAAAGTTAGTCAAAAAAATGACTAGGGTTAAGCTCCTCCCGGATCGGCGCTTACTGGCGCGGAAAAAAGAAGAACTGACGTCAGCGCGCGAGGGCGGCGTCTAAGTACTCCGACAACGTCATTCCGGCGCACGACGCCAACGACGGACGCGGAGCCGCAGACGACGCCTAGCAACGCGCAAGGGGTATTGCTACAAAAATCTTTCCGGATCCAGCCTGACGCCTGGGGATATTCTAAGGTGAGGAATCTAACTAACGTGTTTCTTTCAGATAGATCTTGTGGATCCTGGGCAGATTATACTTGGTGAAATGTACCAAGAGACCAATGCTAGCAATGTCAAAACAGACCATTAGCTGGCAGTTGTTAACTTCTCCTGGGGATGGGTAACTGGCCTTAAGAAGGTTGTGGTGAGTGCAGACCTACCAGTCGAATGCTTGCTTGGCAATGATCTAGAGACTTCAGCTTGGGCAGAAGTAGAGCTCAGGACTCATGCAGAAATGCTGTGACCAGGTCACAGGCCAAAATATCTGAAACTGAACAGGCCTTGGATTCTGGAATAATGGACCAAGTGCCATCCAAGAGGAGGAACAGAAGGGTTAAGGCAGAGGATCAGTCTCTTGAAGGAGATGATCACAGTCCTGAAGAAACTGTCCCAGAGGAGCTAGAGACTGATCAGGTTGAGTTCTTGGGGGCCCTTCCAGGGCAGATCTGAGCCAGGAGCAGCAGAGCTGCCCCTCTCTCGAACCCCTCAGACAGCAATCTGCTGCTGAGGCTGCTGGGAGTGCTAGTGGTACTCATAAGTTGTATTGGGATGATAGACTCCTGTACTCAGAGTGTAGAGACCCCAAGCCTGGTGCCACCTGGAGGTTGGTTATACCTCTGAAGTTCAGGGGCTTCCTATTGACCCTAGCCCATGTTATCCCTTTAGCAGGTCACCTGGGCCAGAACAAGACTTGGGACAGACATGTCCCTCACTTTCACTGGTCCCACATGTCTGAAGACACAAATGAGTTTTGTCGCTCCTGTGTAACCTACCAAGCCAGTGGCAAAGCAGGTGGCACTACAAAGGTCCCCCTGATACCACTACCTGTGGTGGGGGTGTCCTTTGAAAGGGTGGGGATTGACATTGTTGGTCCCATGGATCCCCAAACAGCATCTGGGCACAGATTTATCCGGGTGGTAGTGGATCATGCTACCAGGTAACCAGAAGCTATTCCCCATAGGACCACTACAGCACCTGTGGTGGCAAGAGCCCTGTTGGGAATCTTCTCAAGAGTGGGTTATCCTAAGGAGGAGGTATCAGACTGAGGTACCAACTTCATGTCTGGTTATTTAAGGGCAATGTGGAAGGAGTGTGGAGTGACTTATAAATTCACCACACCCTATCACCCAAAATGCAATGGTTTGGTTGAAAGGTTCAACAAAACCTTAAAGGGCATGATTAAAGGGCTCCCAGAAAAGCTTAGGCGAAGATGGGACATTCTCTTGCCCTGCCTTTGTTTGCATACAGGGAGGTGCCACAAAAGGGGGTTGGCTACAGCCCCTTTGAACTTTTGTTTGGTCACCCTGTCAGGGGTCCATTGTGTTTGGTGAAGGAAGGATGGGAGTTACCTCTCAAGCCCCCAAAGCAAGATATAGTGGACTATGTACTTGGTCTCCGCTCCAGGATGGCTGAGTACATGAAAAAGCAAACTAAAATCTTTTAGGCTAGCCAGGAACTGCAAAAAGCCTGGCATGTTTACCAGCCAGGACAAAAAGTGTGGGTGTTGGAGCCTGTGGCCCCAGCAGCTCTCCAAGACAAGTGGAGTGGACCCCACACTATTGTTGAACAAAAGGGAGAGGTCACTTAGTAGACCTAGGAACTCCGACAAGTCCCCACAGGGTTCTCCATGTCAACAGGCTAAAGCCATAAGTAGACAGTGCCGACATGGGCTTGCTCATGGCTACTGATGAGGGACAGGAGGAAGAGAGTGACCCCCTCCCTGACCTCCTCTCACAGAACCCTGATGATGGGTCAGTTGATGGTGTGGCCTTGGCATGCAGCCTCACTGCCTAGCAGCAAACTGATTGCAGACAGGTGCTCAATCAGTTCAGAAACATGTTTTCTCCGACTCCAAGTCAGACTACCTGGAGCACTCATGAAGATGACACTGGGGACAGTCTGCTTATTAAAAATAAGATTTATAGGCAATTGACCATGTCAGGGACCGTATCAGTGTAGAAGTCCAGAAGAACAAGTTACTTACCTTCGGTAACGATATATCTGTAAGAAACATTAGTTAGTTAGATTCATCACCTTAGAATATCCCCAGGCGTCAGGCTGGATCTGGAAAGAGTTTTTGTCAGCAGTACCCTTGTGCGTCGCTAGGCATCGTCTGTGGCTCCGCGTCTGTCGTCGGCGTCGTGATTGCCGGGATGATGTCGTCGGAGTACTTAGACGCCGCCCTCGCGCTCTGACGTCAGTTCTTGTACATAGCTTTCCGCGCCAAGAACGCAGAGCCATGCAAGAGACCGACACTGGTGCCAAGAATCTAGGGCCCGGAAAGGGATGACCTCAACCCTAGATATCGGTTCGCAGAACGGGAACGATGGGTGGGGCGGTGAGGAATCTAACTAACTAATGTTTCTTACAGATATATCGTTACCGAAGGTAAGTAACTTGTTCATCTGAAAGAAACACGTTAGATTCCTCACCTTAGAATAGATACCCCAGCAATACCAACCACGGTGGTGGGTCTGCAAATCAAGATCACACCAGAAAGTCCTGGAGAACAGAACCGCCAAAGAAGCCGTCTCTCTGGACTTGGCTGTCCAGGCAATAATGTTTGGTAAACGTGTGCAACGAGGCACACGTTGCTGCCTCACAAATGTCCTGCAAGGGGACTCCCCGGCCCAGGGCAGTGGTCGCCGCTGTGGACCGAGTGGAATGGGCCCTCAGCCCTACAGGAGGTTCCTTTTTAGCTAAGGAATAACAGGCCTTGATACACAAAATAACCCACCGAGAGATGGTTCGCTTGTGCACCGCCCGCCCCTTCTTAGCGCCCACGTAGCCATCGAAGAGTTGATCGTCCACCCGGAACTGTTTGGTGCGGTCCAGATAGAAGGACAGCGCCCGCCTTGGGTCCAGACGGTGGAGCCTCTCTTCCGCTTTCGAGGGATGCGGAGGCAGAAAGAAGGTAGGCAGTGTAACAGACTGGCCGATGTGAAAGGCAGTTACCACCTTAGAGAGAAAGGAAGGACGAGTCCTGAGAACAACTTTGTCCGGATGGACAGAAAGGAAAGGAGGCTTAGAAGATAGAGCCTGGAGCTCACTAACCCTTCTAGCAGAGGAGATGGCAACCAGGAAAGCAGTCTTAAGAGTCAGAAGACGAAGGGGACAATTATGAAGTGGCTCAAAGGGAGCGTACATCAGATAGGTCAATACTAGATTCAAATACCACTGAGGCGTTACGAAAGGGACAGGAGGAAACATGTGAGTAATGCCCTTAAAGAATCGAGACACAACAGGGGATTTAAAAAGAGAAGGCTGATCAGGAAGCCGTAAGAAAGCAGAATTAGCCGAAAGGTATCCCTTGAGGGTGCCCAGAGCAGAGCCCTGCTGGGCCAGGGAAAGAAGAAAGAGGAGAACCTCAGAAAGAGGGGCAGAAAGGGGATCCACAGCCTTTGCTGTGCACCATGCCACAAATTTGTTCCACCTGCAGGCATATACCGATTTTGTGGAGGGACGCCTGGCTGCCAGAATAACATTACAGACTTCAGGAGTCAAGTCAAATGGCATCAACTGACGCCGCTCAATCTCCACGCATGGAGGTGGAGGCTGGACAAGTTTGGCTGCGACAGAAGGTCCTCCTGAAGAGGCAGTCGAATCGGGGAATCCATCAATAGACTGAGTAGCTCGGGATACCAGTATCTTCATGCCCAATCCGGAGCCACAAGGATGACTTGGGCCCGGTCACGACTGATCTTCTTCAGCACTCTGGGCAGAAGTGGTATAGGCGGAAAGGCGCACAACAGACCGCAACTCCACTCGCAACGAAAAGCATCTCCGAGCGAGTGCCGCCTTGGAAATTCCAACGCGCAGAACTGCTGATATTGCGCGTTCTCTTTGGTGGCGAATAGATCTAACCAAGGCTCTCCCCACTGCCGAAAGAGGCCTTGCGCCACGTCCGAGTTCAGACGCCATTCATGATCCATCATGCACCAGTGGATGGGTTTGTCCGCCCTGGCGTTCAGAGAGCCCGCCAGTTGTTCAACCACCAGGGTGATGCCCTGATGTTCCAGCCATGTCCAGAGGCGCAGAGCCTCCTGACAAAGGGTCCACGACCCCACCCCGCCCTGTTTGTTGCAATACCACATGGCGGTTGTGTTGTCCGTGAACACCTGCACTACACTTCCCCGAACAGAGGGAAAGAATGCCTTCAGTGCAAGCCAGATCACCTGCAGCTCCAATAGGTTGATATGGAGCCGGGACTCCGCCGGAGACCAGAGGCCTCTGATCTCCGCCTCTCCCATGTGGCCCCCCCATCCCAGGAGGGACGCATCCGTCACCACTACATGCTCCGGTTGGGGTAGGGAGAGGGATCTGCCACTGACCCAATCGTGGTCCGTGAGCCACCACTGCAACTGTCTTGCAGTGCCCTCTGAGATCAGGACATGGTCGGACAGGTTGCCCCGATGCTGGACCCACTGGAACTTCAGGTCCCACTGCAGAGCCCGCATCCGCCACCTGGCGTGATGTACCAGCAGGATGCAGGAGGCCATCAGACCCAGCAGCCGCAGTACCAACCTGACCGAAACTCGGGATAAAGGCTGAAAGATCAGAATCAGAGCCTGAATATCCCGAACCCGCTGTGCCGGAGGATAGACCCGGAACTGCGACGAGTCCAGAACCGCTCCAATGAAAAGGAGCATCTGAGAGGGACTCAGATGCGTCTTCGGCACGTTGATAGAGAACCCCAGCAAATGCAGGAGGTTGGCGTAGTCTGGAGGTGGGAGACGACTGCCTGTGGCGAGCCTGCCTTCAACAGCCAGTCGTCGAGATAGGGGAAGACTGGAACCCCTAATCTGCGCAGGTGAGCTGCGACAACCGCCATCACTTTCGTGAACACCCGATGGGCACTGGTGAGGCCGAAGGGGAGCACGGTAAACTGAAAGTGTTCGTGGCCCACCGTGAACCGCAGGTAACGCCGGTGGGCCGGCAGGATGGGGATGTGGAAATAAGCATCCTGCAAGTCCAACACTACCATCCAGTCTCCAGGGTCTAGGGCAGCCAGAACCTGAGCTAAGGCGAGCATCTTGAACTTCTCCTTCCGGAGGAAGGCGTTGACGCTCCTGAGGTCCAAGATAGGGCGTAGGCCCCCTTTGCCCTTCTTGGGAGCCAGAAAGTAGTGGGAATAACAACCACGACCTATTTCTGGGCCAGGAACGCGCTCGATGCCCCCCTTGGACAAGAGGGCTGTAACTTCCTCCTGCAGAAGTTGCATGTGATCCCCCAAAATTCGGTGGTACAGCGGCGGCATGGCTGGAGGGGTCGCCTCGAAGGGGAGGGCGCAGCTCCTACGGACGATTTGCAGCACCCACCTGTTCGATGTGATAGCACGCCAGTGGAGCAGGTGATGCTGAACTCTGCCTCCCACTGGCGTGGAATGGGCCTGAAAGCTTGGACTAGGAGGGCTTTGAGGCGGATGCTGGTGGGGTAGATGTGGACGGACCGGCCCGTTGTCCCCCTGCTCCGCCTCGGCGGAATCCACGTCCGCGACCACGTTGAGGCTGGTTCTGCGGCCTGTAGCTAGATGGACGTGAGGGGGCGCCCCTTCCTTGGTCACAAAAGGGGCGAAAAGCGCAAGTTTGCGGGTGCGGGCGCGGGGCCGAGAAGCCCAAGGACTTAGCCATAGCTCTTGAGTCCTTAGAGCACTCCAGCGCACTATCCGCTTTGTCACCAAAAAGGCGACGGCCATCAAAGGACATGTCCATGAGGGTGCTCTGGACATCCCCGGAGAAGTTCATGGACCGCAGCCAGGCGTGGCGACGAATCACCACAGAGGTCGCAATGGACCTGCCCAGCGAGTCCATTGTGTCCAGTCCACATCAGATTGAATACCGTGCCGATCCCGCCCCTCGTCAAGAGCCTTGGCGAGCCGTGTCTGGGCCTCCTCCGGACACTGGGGCAGCACGTCCTCCACCGTATCCCACAGGGAGTGGGAGTAACGGTCCAAAAGGCACACGGTGTTGATAGACCGCAACCCCAAACTAAGGGAGGAGAACAGTTTCTTCCCAAACTGTTCCAACCTTTTGGATTCCCGATCCGGGGGAGCGGACGGGAAGGAGGTCTTGGAGGCAGAGGCCTGGATAATCAGGCTCTCGGGTGTGGGGTGCACCGACAGAAAACTGGGGTCGCCCGGTGCAGGGTGGTGGCGCCGAGCCACGTTCCGGTCCACAGGAGGAACTGTGGAGGGCTTGGACCAGGTGCCCATCAGAACGTCAGTCAGTGCTTCATTGAACTGCAGCAAAGGCTCAGAGGAGCTTGCCGGCAGTTGAAGCACTTCAGTGAGGAGATTAGTCCTCACGGCCACAGCAGGCAGCTCCAGCCCGAGGGCTTTGGCCACCTTACGCAGCACCACAGAATACGTAGCACCCTCCTCCATAGCCACGGATAGAGGAGAGATGAAGCCAGTGTCAGGGGAGGTTTCAAGATCACTGGCATCCCCCAGTTCATCTGCCCAGTCCTGAGATAACTGGCACTGCCATGCCAGAGGGTCCTCAGACCCCTCCCAGTCGTCTCCGTCATCCAACTCCTGATATACAGGTGGAAAGGTCAGAGCTGGGCGGTAGATGAATCTGTCATCCATCGTCGCCGGATACGGCGCCACTCCGTTGCCAGGCCCGGACCGGGACTAAGCTGGGGAACGGCGTCGTCCGAAGGTGGCGCCGGGGGCGGCACCGGAGGGTTCGGCGCCGGCAGAGGGGTCGTAAGGTTGACCGGCGTCGGCCGGGATCCAGGTCTGTATCCTGCGGCGTCGGGACCGGAGTCGACGACGGCGCCGGAGCCAGAGCCGCTGGATCGCTAGGCCACCCAGTCAAGCACAGCAGGCGTCGACGGCAGAGCCAGGCTCCTCATGGCCACAAGGAAGTCTCTGATCTCCGCCAGAGTTGCGTCAGACCCAGGGACCGGAGTGTATGGGGTCGGACGGGACTCCTGCGGCTCCGACGGAACTGCGCGGGTGGTGCTACCCGAACCCTCAGCCGAGTCGCGCGACCGGCGAGGGGAGTCAGCAGAGCGGTGTCGTCTCTTCGACTTCTTGCTGTGCTTCGACTTACCGGAATGCGAAGACTTCGACCCCAATGAGCGGTGATGGCTGCGGCTCCGCGACCGGTCCCTCGACCTCCTCCTTGACCGGGACCTTGAGCGGCGCGGAGCCGACTGCCGGATCTCGAGCAGCTTGCGGGACCGCTCCCGCCTAGCCTTCGAGGTCAAGACCTGGCAGTCGGGGCACGACTCGGCATCGTGGTCGGCCCCAAGGCAATAGAGACACCGGCGGTGGTGATCCGTGACCGACATCAGTCGGTGACAGGCGTCACAAGGTTTGAATCCAGACATCCCTACCGGCACCAGAGTCGAGGTCGACTGGAAATAGAACCAAAAGAGTTCAAAAGTTTAGTCAAAAAGTGACTAAAAGGGTATGCTCTTCCCGGATCGGCGCTTACTGGCACTGAAAAAAGAAGAACTGACGTCAGCGCGCGAGGGCGGCGTCTAAGTACTCCGACGACGTCATCCCGGCAATCACGACGCCGACGACGGATGCGGAGACGCAGACGACGCCTAGCGACGCGCAAGGCTATTGCTGACAAAAAATCTTGCCGGATCCAGCCTGACGCCTGGGGATATTCTAAGGTGAGGAATCTAACTAACGTGTTTCTTTCAGATAATGTTGGATTTGGGAGTTATTGAACCCTCAGATAGCCCTTGGGCTAGTCCAGTGGTCCTTGTGCCAAAACCTCACACCAGTGGTGAGAAAAGAGAGATGAGGTTTTGTGTGGACTACAGGGTTCTCAATGCAGTCACTAAGACTGATGCCCATACAATTCCAAGGGCAGATGAGCTTATAGATACTTTGGCCTCAGCCAAGTACCCTAGCACATTTGACTTGACAGCTGGCTACTGGCAGATCAGACTAGCTGATGATGCAAAGCCAAAAACAGCATTTTCAACCCCAAGTGGGCATCACCAATTTGTGGTAATGCCCTTTGGTTTGAAGAATGCACCTGCCACTTTCCTAAGGTTGGTGAATATAGTTCTCACAGGTCTGGAAGCCTACAATGTAGCTTATCTAGATGATATTGCTGTCTTTATTTCCACCTGGGAGGATCGCCTGGTCCACCTAAGGAATGTTTTGAAGGCCCTGCAAAAGGCAGGCCTCTCTATGAAGGCCACCAAGTGCCAGATAGGGCAGAGTCAGGTTGTGTACCTGGGCCACCTTGTGGGTGGAGGCCAGGTTCAACCACTGAGAGTAAAATCCAGACCATCATGGACTGGGTTGCTCCAACCACCCAGACTTAGGTGAGAGCCTTCTTAGGCCTGACTGGGTATTATAGGAGATTTGTAAAGGGGTATGGATCAATAGTGACACCCTGAATGACTTAACGTCTAAGAAAATGCCCAAAAAGGTTCAGTGGATAGCTAGCTGTCAAAAGGCCTTTAATGACCTGAAGCAGGCCATGTGCACTGATCCCATTCTACAGAGTCCTGATTACTCCAAGAAGTTCATTGTCCAAATAGATGCATCTGAATTGGGGGTAGGGGCTGTACTGTCACAATTGAATGATGAAGGTCAGGATCAGCCAGTAGCTTTCATAAGCAGAAGGCTGACCCCTAGTGAGAAACGTGGGTCAGCCATTGAGAGGGAGGCCTTTGCTGTGGTTTGGGCTCTGAAGAAGTTGAGGCCATACTTGTTTGGTACTCACTTCCTTGTTCAGACAGACCATAAGCCCCTCTTATGGCTAAAACAAATGAAGGGTGAAAACCCCAAACTGCTTAGGTGGTCCATTTACCTACAGGGGATGGACTTTATAGTGGCACATAGACCTGGGAGTAACCATGCCAATGCAGATGGACTCTCTATGTATTTCCACTTAGAACATGAAGACTCAACTGGTCAAGGTTAGTTTAATGTCCCTGCGGTGGGGGGAAGGTGTGTAGGAGAGTAGGATCTGCTTCACATGGGTACCCCCACTTTTTACTGGTGTTTCACTGTTTTTTTACCTTAGTCTGGTTGTGGCCCTGCTAATCAGGACCCCAGCCTAACTGTTTCCTCTCTACAATGGTTTCCATGTACATTAGGTACATCTCTAATTGGATTCTGGAGTGCCGTATAAGTCCCTAGTATATGGTATACTATGTACCCAGGGCATAGGTACCTCAGAGGCCTACCAGGGGCTGAAGCATGTACTATGCCACCCCTGGGAAGCACTCCAAAATGACACCACAGGTCTGCTACTGCAGCCTGGGTAAGGTGGTGCATGCACTCCTTACTGTGGTATAGGCTACCTATATCACTACACACAGAGCAATGCATATGTCTTTTCTACAGGATGCCCCATATGACAGAGCAGTATCACCAGTGGCACTTTTCAATGCAGCTCTCGACGAATGGCTTGACACATTGTTATTCTTCGAGCCCCCTGGAGAAGAACCGCAACCAACATCGACTGCTGCAGATGAGCAGCCAGTTGCTGGTCCATTGAACACACAGACCACTGTAGTCAATCATTCCGCTGGTTTGGCCAGGGGATTGGTTGCCTTCCATTGCCCAAGAGGATTCTTATCTTCATGTTCCCGTCAGACCCTCGCATCAGCATTTTCTGCGATTTGTGGAAGGGGATGCTCATTTCCTGTTTTGCATCCTTCCCTTAAGGCTTAATTCCTCCCCGAGGGTGTTTACCTTAGTACAGGCTCCTTTTGTGGCATTCATGCTTTTTGGAGGGCATCTTTGTGCACCCGTCTCTGGATGCCTGATTGGTGCAAGTTTCCTCAGAGGTGCAGTCAGCCCTTATAGTGAGGGTGCTGGTAGTACTGCTTTCTCATGGGTTCTTCGTCAAATGGGAAATGTCCCCCTTATATCCGTCCCTTACCCTGGTCTTCATTGAGGCACAGCGTCATTCTCTGCAGAGTCAAGTGTGTTTGCCGGATGGGTGATTGATCTGCTTGTGGGGGTATCATTAGGAGTCTGTTGGCACACATTGGTCCATGCATGGCCGCACGGCTCGGGGTTTAGGACGTCCTGGCTTCTTCGATCTTCCTTTTTCTGTTGGCGCACTTTCAGTTTCACATGTTGGTCACTTGGGTTCTGGGCCATTGGGTCCCTGCGTCCCTTCTTTTATGGTTGTTAATTCGTTTGTCTCAGGGGGTCGATGGAATCTGGCATGAGAATTGGATAACACACACCTGGTGCAGGGGGTTCAGTTGGATCCACCTGATCTGATTTTCCTACCACATATGCCAATTTGGCAGGTGGGATGCTTGGGGTAGCGATTTGCAGGTGCAATGTTGGTCTTGGTCCTGGGCTGGTCATACACCAACTTGATGGGAATTTGTGGCCCTGAGTCGGATTCTTCTTGTGTTCAATTCCCAGTTGTAGAGGACGTCGGGCTGGCATGAACAGACTGTATTTGTGCATGATTTTGTGAGTAAACAGGAGGAGGATTCAGTCCAGGCAGCTAGGCTGGATGGCTTGCTAGCTGTTTACCCTGACTCTGGTGTCTCAGATTTTTCGGTGAGCCGTTCACATTCATGGAACAGTCACTGTGACTGCAGTTTTTCTGAGCTGGGATTTTCCCTCGTCTGGGGACTTTTCTCTGTTTCTGTGCATGTTAGCTTGTTTGTTTCATATGTGGGGAGTATGCCTCCGAGAGCGAGGCCAATGCTCGGCGGGGATAGTTCGGGCATGGGCATTCAACCCCCTGTCTTTTTGCCTCCGAGAGCGAGGCCAATGCTCGGCGGTTCTGTGCCATGGCCGGGATAGTTCGGGCATGGGCATTCAACCCCCTGTCCTGTCAGTGGCCTGTAGGTCTCTTGTATACCTTTCCTCCATTTCCGCTCCTCGTACCCTTGTTGGTGGAAGTGTTGAATTCGGGAGCCGAGGTTTGTCTGGTTTCCCCTGTTATTGGATTGATTGGGTGACCCGGAGAGACTTCTCCCAGTGCTCCTCTCCCCTCTGGATTTTTTGGGTGGGGAGTCTGCAGGGACTCTGTTTGATGGCCTGGAGGTTGAAAGGAGGTGTGTGTCTGGCCAGAGAGTTTTGGACAGTTTATTGACTATGTTACGTGTGTCCAGACAGTGGTCTATTTGTTGCTCAGCTATTCGGCATTGGATGTCTTTTTCCAAATGGTGTGGGGTAAGGGGTCTTGATCCTGCTATTATGATTGTGAGTTTCCTGTTGGGGATGGTAGTCTTGCACAATGGTTCTTCATGTGGTTTGACTGTGGCTCTGTTGTGTGTATGATGGGCGGCAATCCAGACCTTCGGGTGTCCATGGAGGATGTTATTGGATGTGGATGGCTTGGTGCTAGGGTTTTGAATGGGTTTGTCATATTCCTTGCCCTAAGTCGGTGAGGGACGTTTCTTCGTGGAACTTGGCGGTGGTACTGGAGTCCTTGATCTCGGCTCATTTTGAACCTTTGGTGGTAGTTGGGTTTACTGTTCCTTCTCTTATGTCACTCTTTCTGGTGGCGTTTGCATTAGCCAGATGGTTAGGGGAGTTGGGGGCTTTGTCCTCTAAGTTTTCTTTTTGCAGGGTTTTTCCTTACAGTGTGGTGTTGGTGACTGTACCGGGGTTTCCCCAACTGTTACGTCTTCTTTACCTGTACAGTGAGTAGTGATTCTTGTAAGACTTTTTCCCTTCCTCGGGGTCAATGGTGGTTGCACTTCCTTGTAGTCTGGGGATGCGGGGTGTTTTGGTCTATTTGCAGAGGGTTTCGCCCTTTCACAGGGTAGTGTGTGATGCTTGGTACTTGGTACTGCCAGGTATGATGTGCAAGGAATAGTTTCTTACCTGCAACTCCAGTTCTCTTGCAGGGGATTTCCATGATAAGTCATGAGCACTAGAATAGCACTAGAATAGTCCCGCTCGACTAATGCAAGAGCCCTTTGAACCCGACTCTTCAGCATCTGTCCTGGAAGACCGCTTTCTTTGTGGCTATCACCTCCGCCTGCAGTTTTAGCGTAATTCAGTCACCGTACACAGTTTTCCTTACATCTAAAGTGGTTATGAGGACTCATCTGAAATTACTACCTAAGGTTATTTTGGATTTTCATGTAAACCAAACTATTTCCTTGCCTACTTTCTTCCAGCATCCATCTTCTCCGGCAGAGATCACTTCATTCCCTTGATGTAAGAAGGGTTTTGAAATTTTATCTGGACAAAACTAAGGATATAAGGAAAGCGGATCAGTTATTTGTAAACTATGGCTCTCTTGTACATGTCTAGCCACTTCTAAACAATCCATTTCCAGATGGATTATTTCTTGTATTTTACTCTGTTATCAGAAAGCTAACAAATCCCTTGCTGGTAAGCCTAGGGCTCATTCTACCAGAGGAAAGGCAGCTACTGCGGCTTTGCTTCGTAATATTCCCATTTCGGAGATTTGTAAAGCTGCTACCTGGAAGTCAGTCCATACATTCACAAGACACTACTGCCTAGATTCTAAAGCCAAGGCAGATGCTCAAGTAGGGCAGGCTTTCCTTCGGAACCTCTTTGCTTAAAATTGCAGTTTAATTCTCTGTCTCTTCCACCGTGTCTGTGTGTAGGGATGGGGTTGCTAGCCTATTTAAGTGCTTATAACTATACATGGAAATCCCCTGCAGGAGATGGAATAGTTTCTTACCTGTAACTCCAGTTCTCGTGCAGGGGTATTTCCATGATAAGTCATAAGCAACTCTCCCTCCTCCCCGGTGGATCAGACAGAGGTATCCATTTTACAAAATAGACATTCACTTCTCATCGCCTTCAAAAAGAACTGAAGTAACTGCCACTGGCTGTGCATCATGGGATACTGGTTGTCTCTGGAGTTTCCTAAAGGCACAGCATCTAGTTTAAGACATTAAATGGCAGCCTATGGGGGCTACTCTGCCCCATCCTTTCATCTCTATCATGAAAAAGGAGTTTTGTGTAGGGGATTTTTCTGTGGGTTAACCACCATAAACAATTGTACAAAACATAGTATACTGGCTATCTTTTTCACTTCAAGATGAAGTTATGGCCATTGTAGCCTAATTAGTCAGGCTGCATTATTGTCGTTTCTATCTCGTAAGTGCCTTTGCAGGCCTTCCTGAAGACAGGTGAAAAACATCCACTGAAGAAGATATATCTAAAGAAGTGCTCCGGGGTCCCGGCTCATGACTATTATTCTAGTGCTATGACTATACATGGAAATCCCCTGCAAGAGAACCAGCAGCTGCTGCTTTGCACAACTGGGTCTGTATGTTGGTTTCTATGGTCTTTGTGGTTCCGGGTCGGTCTACGCAGAGTATGACCTCGACTTTGATGGTACAGGGTGCTTCTTTTGAGGAGCTTTCCCGGTTAACACTACAGACTGATGCCTCCACATTTGCTGGACTTTCTAATCTGGCTGAGATTCTCTGTGTCTCTGAGGTGTTTGATCATCAGATTCCCTCTACAATGCTGTATTAGATGGTGTCTTGGTGAGGCGCATCTCAACGAATATGTGTTCAGCGAGCATTGTCAGTTGTCTGAATTTTTTGCTTGCCACGTCTCACATGTAAGGGCTGCAAGCAAGAGAATGGACGAGGAGGTAATGTCTTAATTACTTACCGGTAATTGCATTAGTCCTATTACGTCGCTTGCAGCCAAGGTCTCTCCCACCCTCCCTGTGAGACAACTGACATGTCTGCTGGTTGGAGCTTGTTACGAACGGGAGGAGTGGTTGGGGTGGATGGGATTTGATTCGTTTTTAGATCTGGTGGGGTTGGTGTCTCTGGAGGCCTCACATATAAGGGCTGGCTGCAAGCGGGTGAGTAGAACTCAGAGTATCGCAATTACTGGTAAGTAACTAAGACAATATAGTTTCCAACTCGAAGTTCTTTGCATTTTATTGTTAATATGAACAAAATGTTCTCCCAGAGAGCTGTCTTTGTTCTGATGAGTAAATGTAAAAGCAAAGTAACAGTGTTGATGGCATCATGCTGATCTCTGTACGAGTGCCTTGCATTATTTTAATTTTAATGAAGGAGACATATTTAGTTGTTTACATTTTTATTGTCTGCCCTGCATTCTCAACAGTCAAAGAGTATTGGGCAGAATGCATTTTACATTAAAAGCATTTTCAGCAAAGGATTTTAGTAAAGTGTAATAAGAAACTGACAAACAGAATGTCTCACACATTGACTTTGGCCATTATAAGCACACGGTCATATAGGACAGCATAATCGAGCGCTGCTGTACAAACGAAGTGAAAAGGACACTGAAAAACTATCAACGAGCGCTGTGCTATACAAGGAAAATCACTGCACACATTCTATTACAAACAGGAATAGAATAACCTTCTGACACTAAGAAGCTAAAACAAAAGCCATGAGAGGTTTGTACAACTGGAAGAGGATCACTTGATGTCACAGAGCAGGGCCACCCCCCTCAGGATCCAGTGGTCTGGGGGCTGCACGGTTCTCAGCCAGAGAGGAGTAATGTAGGTTAAATCTGTCCTCCTCGGCTTCTTGTACACCGGGCATGTGTAGAGTTTCGGATCCTTTGGGCTCGTCGAGTTGATGGCAAATATGTGCACCACCGGGATCATGATGAACAGGACCTTGGCACTGGATTCTGTGAGTTTGGCGTTCCGTTTATCCCAGCCGGCTCCATCTATGTACAGTCCATAAACGTACACTCCTTCCTGCATGACAGAGCACAGGGGACATGCATAAGACATCGGTTTGTGACAATCTTCACTCATGTACCTGTATAGTATACAAAAACTGCTCTTCGACTTTCATTCGTTCATTCCAGCTAGGACAAAGACAGGCGCACATCCGAGGGACCAGTTATTCGTGCATTAATAAAGATCACTTTTGGAAATACCAGCACTGAAGGATGTGTTATTTACCAGGTGCTTTATCTCTCCCTTTTCTGAGCTGCTCACATATATAATAATATTTGTGCATCCTATTCATGTTTTTCCAGGCCACTATTCACCGAGGGGCATATTTACAAGGACTTTAGCTCCACTTTTTTGGCTTGAAAAGCCAAAAAAGCGGAGATAAAACTATCACCCTATTTACAAGAGGGTGATAACATGCATAATCACATGTTAGCACCCTTTTTCCCAATGCCTCCTTTTGCATCTCTAATGAGATGCAAAGTGGGCGTCCCTGGGCGTACCCCGGATGGACAACCTTGTAAATATCGCTGATGTCCTCATTGCGATATTTACAAGGCTGCCCCAGCATTTTAGCACACGTTAGTTTTTGGAGAAAACAGCTGTTTTCTCCAAAAACTAACGTCTGCTACAATGCAGACTTACCTATCCCTAACATTGAGGTGGATTATGCTGATACGACCCTGTGGGTCATATCAGGGCGATAACCTTGCTATCTCTAGAATTTTTATCGCCCTGGAGAAACACGTTGTTAATAACGCTCTACCAGGGTGATAAATTCCAGAGATAGCTTGCGATAATAAAATTATCGCTAAGCACGGCCAGCGATGATTATCGCTGCCCGTTGATAATATGCTCCCGGGTTTTACGTTAGCAGATGTGTAATAACTTCAGCACAACTCATTTTAAACCAGAAGCAAGCTCTTGTTACTCCTTCTTCAAAATTGGCGTGCCATTCGGAAGGAGACTTATTGTACCTGATAAATGACGACACCACGGGGTATGTTACTTACCGGTTGTGATAAATTGCACCGATTACGAGTTTCCAGGGAATAAGCAGGGGCGGCTCCTCCACTAGGGCAGAGGAGTGTTGCCCCACTGCTTCTCACAGTATGAGAAGCAGAAACATAAAATGGTAATAACTGTGTTATTACCATTTTATGTTTGGTTGCGGTCGGGCGGGTCTGCTCTGAGAGCAGGGCAGGAGAGGAGTGGCGTGCCTGCTCACTCCCAAGTGCGCAAAGACTGTTTGGTCGGCCCCCTGGTGCCGCTCAGACCAGTCATGCGCACTCTGCCCTTCTCCATGCAGGCTGCAATGCAGCCTAAATGGAGAAAATGGCCTCCCCAGAAGGAAGAGAAAGGGAATGGCACCATCAGTATTGAAAGCACTTGAAAAAAGTGAAAAGGAGATAACATGTTTCATGTGAACAAGAAAGGGCATACAAAAAAGCTACTTACCTTCACTAAGGATATGTCCAGTAGATACTCTATTTACCTGAAGATTACGCATCTCTTGAATAGATTACTGAGCAAAACCCACATCTGGCATGGAGGTCCTTGATGCATAGTTAATGACCATCCCTTTTCACCTCTGTATCCAAGCAACAGTGCTTGATGAAGGTACGGAGGGTTAAGCAAGTAGCTGTTCGGCCAATGTTACTAATGGAGACCCGTATAGCTAGATCAGAAGAGGAAAATGTGGCTCTTGCTATGTATGCTTTAATGCCCACCGGAGATTATTTTTGGGCTATGGCACAGCAGATCTCAATGCAGAAGATAGTCCTCTTGGGATAAGGTCAACATTTGTACTGCTTTCCTACTGTTTATATAGTTGATCAACAGCTGGTCATCAAACGAAAATCTTTGGTGAGGTAGAAGCTCACCACCTTATGAGAGATCCAGGCTGTGCAACTTCTACTCCTCCTTGGTTGGGTGAAAGGGCGGAGAAGATAGAAAGATGGCAGAGTTATGGATTGACCCACTTGGAAAGAAGTCACCACCTTTGAGAGGAAGTCAGCTCTTGTTCTGAGGACTAACTCGTTAGAGTAAAAGGGTTTGCACAGAAGCCTGATGCTTAGCGCTTACAACTTACTGACATGCCTGGAAGAAGTGATCACAATCAGAAAAATCATCTTGATAATTATGAGATGTAAAGAGCAACTGTCAAGGCATTCAGAAAATGGCCCTGTTTTGACCTGGCAAAAGAAACTTTTTTTTCCATGTCCAATCCTTCCTTTTTAAGCCACAACAGGCCAGACCCTGAACCGCCCGGAGAGCAGGGCTCAATGTATTTAAAAATCTGGGCAAGTACTTTTAAGTTTTTCATGTCCTGGTAATGTAAAACTCTTGCATTAGTTTTTCAATTCTGCTAGGCCTACTTCCCTCATAGGTTAACATTGGTGTTGGAGGCTCGCTTAGTATGTAGTGCACAATTAAAGGAGTGATGCACCTAGCACTAATCCAGGCAACCCTTATGGTGATTTTAGTGGTCTTTGATAACCTAATAGCTCTCAAATGGGTAGCTGTGGACAGAAGCCTTCAGTTGTATCTTGAAGGAGTGTTAAGCAGATTGTTTAACACATTTTATCATTAGGTACAAAAGAACCACAGAGAATTTATAAAAAATAAGTCTAAACAACACAATCACTATCACTTTGTATATTTCCTATCCGATATCAATAATACACATGAAAATACTTCAAAGAAATCAGATAAGTAGCACAAATATACACTGGTCGCTAGGGGGAGGCCAAACCATATACTAAATAAGTGGAAGGCGAACTGCAAAGGAGAACGGGACTTGGACCAAAAGATTTAGAAAAGCTTGGAGAACCAGGAACCACCTGAGGTAAGTACCCAGGAACCCAAAGGAGGCTGTGTGCAGAGTGGAAAGGCAGCCGTGTGTGCAAGTGGAAACACAGCAGCGTGATCAAAGGAAGTCATTGGAGAAGTCGTGGTTGCAGTTTTAAAGAAAAAGGACCCTTCCCAAAGGCCCTCGAAGAAACTCTTCGGTGGACAGAAGGTTGGAGAAGCACCCCACCAGTGGATGCCCCAGGCACCAGATTACCTGAACCAAGGAAGCCGGATGCAAAGGGGTGAAGTGACATCGGAACACCTCTCGTAGATAACAATGGACGAATTGGGAAGAAAGGCCTCTGGAGAAGTCTGTGAAGATGTCCGGTAGAATCCAAGGGTGGATTCTTGAAGAGGAGAGCCTGCAAGCAGAGGGGACAGAGTCTATGACACTCGGAGGTGACCAGGAGGCACAGAAAACACAATGCCCACACTTGGCAGGGAACTCAGAAGAGTTGATGAGGACCTTGTCGCTGCAGCTGTGGGGACCCTGTGATGCTGTGGAAGACCAGGAGCTATAT
Source organism: Triturus cristatus (assembly GCF_964204655.1). Taxonomy (NCBI): domain Eukaryota; kingdom Metazoa; phylum Chordata; class Amphibia; order Caudata; family Salamandridae; genus Triturus; species Triturus cristatus. Next base: position 50,406,281 of record NC_140589.1, read on the forward strand.
ACAAGTTGTACCATGTCGGATGTAAGTGTCACGGTGGTCAATGTCCGGCGGGAGCACCAATAGGCCTTGGTAGCCGCAACTGGCGTGGAAGATGAAAGGATGCAATCATTGGAACCAGCAAGGTCCAAGGAACTCACCGAGTTCAAGAGAGTCAGAGCAGGCTGAGCAAGTAGGGAAACCAACAAAGCAGAAGAAGAACCTTGAGAGGACCCACAGGTAGAAGGCACAAGTGTCGTAAGAGGACCGTAGGCAGCTCACCACAGATGGAGGCCCATGATGCAAGGGATGCAATGAGGACTGTGATCTTCAAGGGATGATGTGCTGGAGGCTGGAGATGCTTGTAGCCTTAATATCTCTGGAGTGCAGAGCCAAAAAGTCAATGTGGTACACAGGGGTTTGGTCCCAGTGGCTCCGACGAGGGATATTGTCCTCCAAGTTGCAGGGAAGACAGTTCAGGCCTCGGGGGAACCACAGAACCACCACCTGTGTTGCTGGGCCTCAGGAAGTCTGTGGGACGACAGAAGCAGCAGACCGGTCAGCTTCGATGCGGTGCCTGCAGATGCAGGGGAGCGACTTCTTCACTCCAAGGGTGATTACTTTGGATGTCCTTGATGCACACACGTCTTCTGGAGAACCCGAGTGAAGCACAGACATAGCAGTGGAAGAAAACTTGCAGAACAGCGAGACCAGGATCAGCAGGAGTCTTCCTTGAAGAAGTCTCGGTTCCTGGTGAAGTCCAGCGAAGTCCAAGTGCCCAGATGGCTGAAGAGTGTTTTGGTTTCAGAAGTGAGTCTTATTGCATGATAAATCTGAGGAGCCACCCACGGATGAGCCCTTAAATACCCAAGGAAAGGTTTAAATGACTCAAGGATCCTTCCCAGAGGAGGGGCTCTACAGAGGGGAGGATACTCCCCTGTCCTTTGTCTAGTTTTGCCCCAGAGTGGAAACCAAGGGTTCCTGAACTGGCTCAAACCGCAGAATGCAAGGCGGGTACCAAATGTCACCTTCAATGCATTAGCCCAATACACTAAGTCCAGTCTGGGAGGTGGTCACACCTCCCTGTGACAGGAAACCTATTGTTCTACCTTACCCTGCCCAAGCTCAGCTCAGCAGCAAGGGGGCAGAACATTGGCTGTGATCAGCAGCAGCACTAGATTGCTGGCAGACCCTGAAAGGCTGTAACCGGGAGTACAGGGGGCTCCTCTAAGGAGCTTCCCAAATACATGAGATCATGCCTCCAACACCGCCAATTGTGAAGGGACCAAAGCACTTACCAAATCCATTTTGGGAGAGAACACAACTGCTGGGATCCTAGTTAGCAGGATCCCAGCAAACTACAGTCAAAACATACTGACGCCAGGAAAAAGGTGGGGATAACCATAAAAGAAAGATCCTGCTTTCCTACAACTGGGTTACCTTATTACATTTTAATAAGTGATACCTTTCAATTGAGAGCAGGTGAACAGGTTTGGTGTCTACAGATTAGTATTTAAAAGCCATCTTTATTGTTAAAGTCAGATTTTTAATCACAATTCTGAAAATGCCACTTTTAGAAATGTTATCAAAAACAAAGGGGGGGTACCTGACTCCTTTGATACTTTCTGCTTTATCTCTTTGTAGCATCAATCAAACCAATGCCTATTTTGTTTGATTGGGTTATTTATTAAACCATCTAATTCTAGATTATTTTCATATATTTTTCATATTTTTTTAGCAAAATTCGAAAGTATGAAAAGAAGAGACACATAAATTTCAAATGAAATAAACAAATAGTACATTGAACAATTCATCAATTACATTCATGAACAAAACATTGAAATGTGCCATCACTTATATACAACAATGTTTTTTAAAAAGGCGGTTTTTTACACCATTTCATTTAACACACGGCAAACCTTGGGGCTTTCAATTAGACCAAAACTCAAGGAAATACCTAACAACTACTTTCTGCATATAGGTGGGGAATTACATTTTCAGTCCAAGTCCCTCAACAGCAAAAGTATAATTTTTGACAGTTCCTCAGTGTTTTAGAATATCAACGTGTTTCAAAGCACAGGCTTAAGGTACTGTGCCTATCATCAGGGCTTCTTACTTCTGGATATTTCATGAAATTCTGCGAAATAAATGATGCAAAAAACAGGTGTAGGTGAGTGTGTAACTAATCTACGTGACTTTATTAAAAAATAAATCTCCTGCTCTCCAACAGGATCTGGCACTTGCAGGACAAAGAATTACCTGATGAAACTTGGTTGAAACCATTAGTTCGCCTTCATCATGGCAACAAAGTTGCGAGTCTGTATCTACTTTGAATTCGGACAATGGGGCTTGTTGCTTAAACTGAAGTTAAAAGTCATCACATATTTATCTGTAACAACATCAAAAGTCGAGCGCCAGTGGTTACTTATTGCAGCTCACGTTGCATATCAACTGTTTATTTTTACTTTTAGAAGGATAAACATGTACCTTTGCAAATGCAGAAATATTGCACGCCTCGCGGACCTCAATTCAAACGCGTCCCGAATTCCTGAAAAATTATGTCAGTTACCAAACCGCTAGCTGCAGTACGAGCGGGTAATGCTTGATTTTGCAAGACTTACTTCCAAAAACTTGATTGAATCACTCCAGAATCATTTGACCAGCATGTTAGGTGAATGGGGGCATTTCACGTCAGAACATATAACGCGCGTAAAACTGCGTGGCCTCCTGGGGAATGTAGTTTAAACACAACCAACCAATGGCAATGTAAGCTGGGGGAGAACATTCTATCTCCACGACAGGTGCGTTCTGGGACTTGTGGTTTGGAAAGTGAAACATTATGCTCTAGACAGTTCTGTCATTCCGTTAAGGCCTGTAACTGCACTATTGTATTTTAATATAAGATAAGCCTCCTTTTGAATTAGAGCAGTGTCAATATCAATTAATCATTTTGTTGTGTTCAAAGCAAACAACACTGTCCACTTAAAATCCTTTTCACTATGGAATTTTTCAATAAAGTGTTCGACCATGGGTGCTGTTAATACTTTCTTTATTTATTCCGGAACGATGTTATGTAATAAGTTGGTTTATCTGCTGATTTTTCTTGACTATGTATAACTTCAGACAAGGACAAAGAACAGCATAAACCACGTTTTTGATTTTGCAATTTGAAAACTCTGAATGGCGCCGTCTGATGGCATTATGTACAAATTCAGATCACACACGGAGCAGTTTCCACATTTATGATGGCCCATGACAGGTTTAAGTTGACATTGCGAAAGAAGATCACCCTTGGGTTGTGTGAGAAAAATATCTGCCCTTACAATTTTTTGGCCAATACTCTGATTGTGCCAGTTCTTTAGTACAATTTGCTTGAATTTATTAGTATATGGGCCAAACGTTGTGATGCAAACCAGTCTTTCCAGTGGTGGTTTATCCCTCTTTTGTAGGAGTTCTTCACAGGGTGTGTACCAAGCTCTTTTTATTGCTTTTTTAGTAACCCCTCATGATCATTTGTTCACGAAAGATAGCTGCATGCTGTTCATAGTCAATTTTTCTTGAAAAATTCAATCCCCAAAAGCTGACCATACGGAAGGTTTTCCTTCAGACTCCTGGGGTGAGCACTCTTGTGGTGTAGGATGGTGGGCCAGGACAGAGAGGAAGGGATGCCTGACTCCTCGGGAGGATGGAAACCTCTAGAAGCTTTCTTTACTTCAAAATGGGCACTAGGTATAAATACTGGACCCTTAGAACGAACTCTTCAGTGTCATGTAGTTCCTAGGAATCCCCAGGACCTGCACGTTTTAGATGACTTAAACTGAGGGCTTGGTGTCCAACCACTTAACGGACACCCCTACAGCATATGTCAGCTGTTAGACCGGCTCTACAGTGCCACTACCACCCCCCTATATTCTACAGTGGTGTAGGTAGTTACTGGCAACCAATGAACATGATAAACCTGATTCCTCAGGGATCGTGGAAAACAGTACAGTACTTTTCGCTCAGTCACTCGTGCCTACTTATTCTCAGAAAATCCACAAGAGGGCAATCAGGACATTTTCAATAGTATTTATTGGTCCAGCAGTAGTCCTGTGTAAAACATATTTGCTGCGACAATCAGGAGACAGAAGCATACAAAAAAAATCGCAAGTGCTAATATGGTAAAGCGTATATACATTTCTACCATAATGCTTAAAAAATGAACATATACAGTTCAGATAAAATATTAGCATTTACATAATCTTATAATGCGCACCCTTAGAAATTTTGCCTAAATGTAACTAGCCTAGCTCTGTAGGTGTAGCATGTATATGCGTATATGTATGTATCTGGCCAAGAATCCCCTAGGGATGAACCAGCCCCCTCACTGATGGTTGAGAATGAAGGACCCTATCTCTACTTCGAGGACGACACCCAGCAAGGGATGTCAGACCAATGTGTGTCGAAGATTCAACATGCAGGACCCCGTATCAGCTTGGAAGAAATTCTCCTCTAATTTGCAGGGGAAATAAGGGTCTTATATACTAGAGTGGTCACTCCAGGTTTTCTTCTAGAATCGATGTTTTTAAAACAATCACGAATGCTTTGAAAACACTTATCAATGTTTTGAAAACAATCCTAAATGTTTTCCCAAACAAATGTGATCATGCACAGCTGGCTGTTGGCCAAGGATTAAAAAAAAGTAGTGATCCTTATACAGAGTAATTATGCCGTGCCTGAGAACATGTTTATGTACGTCAGGTACAGGGATTAGGATAGAATACTAAGCGCTTGGTGTCGAAGAGAAAGGAGCAAGCCACTAGGTAAAAGGTCACCTGTTTCAGAACCGTTATTGTCATGTGGATGGGACAATGTATGTAAAGGGGGTATACATGACAGGACTAGCCTAAAGGACATGACACCCACTCCTCATCAAAAGGTCAACAGGGTCAACTAAATATTAATAAGTCTCAAGCTATAAAAAGCGTAAAGATTATTTTAAACTTTAACTTGTTCTTTTAGTAGCTTCTTATCTTCGGTAATGATATATCTGCAAGAGACATATATCAGTTATAGATTCCTTACCTTAGAATTACCCCCAGGCGTCAGACTGGATACAGAGAATTTTTTCGTAGCAGTACCCCTGTGAGTCGGTATGTGGCATCGGTCGACTCCACGCTCGTTGTTGGCATTGTGATCGCCTCAATGGCATTGTGGTATCTACTTAGACACCGCCCCTGCGCGCTGACTTCAGTTCTTTTACACGACGTACCACACCAGAAGCGCAGAGCCATGCAAGACACTGACCACTGGTGCACAAAACTAGGGCCCTGAAAGGGTGTCACTTACCCTAGAAGACAGTTCGCAGAACGGGCGAGGATGGGTGGGGTGGTAAGGAATCTATAACTAATATATGTCTCTTACAGATATATCGTTTCCGAAGGTAAGTAACTTGTTCATCGGAAAGAGACTATTAGTTATAGATTCCTTACCTTAGAATACATACCCCAGCAATACCAACCCCGGAGGTGGGTCTGTGAACTAAGTTCCCACCAGGAAGTCCTGGAGAACTGAACGGCCAAAGAAGCCATCTCTCCGGACTTGAGTATCCAGGCAATAATGTTTGGTGAGTGTGTGCAGAGATGCCCACGTCGCTGCCTGGCAAATATCATGAAAGGGGACTCCACGTCCCAAAGCAGTAGTAGCTGCCGTCGCCCTGGTGGAATGGGCGAGCAGTCCTACTGGAGGCTCCTTTTTTGCCAAGGAATAGCAGATCTTAAAGCAAAGAACGACCCATTTTTGCACGGCCTGCCCTTGCTTGGCGCCTACATAGCCAACAAAGAGTTGATCGTCCACCCGGAATCGCTTTGTGCGGTCCAAATAAAAGGATAACGCACGTTTTGGATCCAGACGGTGGAGCCTTTCCTCCTCCGTGGAAGGATGCGGGGGCGGAAAGAAGGTGGGCAAGGTGATGGTCTGCCCTATATGGAAAGAGGTAACCACTGTGGGAAGAAAAGAAGGCCGAGTTCTGAGGACAACCTTGTCCAGATAAACAGCAATGAAAGGAGGCTTAGAAGAAAGAGCCTGAAGCTCACTCACTCTCCGAGCAGAGGTGATGGCAATCAGAAAGGCAGTCTTTAAAGTTAAAAGTCTGAGTGGACAATTTTGTAGTGACTCGAAAGGAGCACACATGTGACCAAGACCAAGTTCAAGTCCCACTGGGGCATTAGAAAAGGAACAGGAGGAAAGAGATGAGTGATGCCCTTCAGAAACCTATTTACAATTGGGGACATGAAAAGAGAAGGCTGATCAAGAAGGCGAAGGAAGGCCAAAGAAAGAAGGAATCGGAGAACCTCTGAAAGAGGGGCAGAAAGGGGAACCACAGCCTTTGCTGTGCACCATGCAACAAATTTCTTCCATCTGCAGGCGTATACCGTTTTAGTGGAGGGACGCCTGGCTGCTAAGATAACATTACAGACTTCGAGAGGAAGGTCAAAAGCAGTCAACTGTCGCCGCTCAATCTTCACGCAAGGAGGTGGTTCAGGTGGAGGACCGTCCCCTGTTGCTGCGACAGAAGATCCTCCCAAAGAGGCAGTCTGATCGGAGGATCGATGGCCATGGTCAAGAGCTCAGGACTCTTCGTGCCCAATCCGGACCCACAAGAATGACTTGGGCCCGGTCACGCTTGATCTTTTTAAGCACTCTGGGCAGAAGTGGTATAGGCGGAAAGTTGTATAGAAGACCACAACTCCACTCATGACAAAAAGTGTCGCAGAGCGAGTGCCGCCTTGGAAATTCCAAAGCGCAGAATTGCTGACATTGCGCGTTCTCTTAGGTGGATAACAGATATAACTAAGGCTCTCGCCACTGCTGAAAAAGACAGTGCACCACCTCCGAGTGAAGACACCATTCGCGATCCATCATGACCCTGCAGCTGAGTTTGTCCACCCAGGAGTTCAGGGAACATGCCAGGTGTTGAACCACCAGGGATATGCCCTGATTTTCCAGCCATGTCCAAAGGAGAAGAGCCACTTGACATAGGGTCCACCACCCCACCCAGCCCTGTTTGTTGCAGTACCACATGGCGTTGGTGTTGTCGGTGAACACCTACACTACTCTCCCCTTGACAAAGGGAAGGAATGCCTTCAGTGCAAGACAAATCGCCAGAAGCTCCAGAATGTTGATGTGGAGCTCGGACTCCACCGGAAACCAGAGACCTCTGATCTCTGCCTCTCCCATGTGGCCGCCCCATCTCAAAAGTGACGCATCTGTCACCACCGTGAACTCTGGTTGGGGAAGGGAGAGGGATCTGCCGTTGACCCAATTCTGGTTTGTGAGCCACCACTGCAATTGAAGTGCAGTGCCCTCCAAGATGTGGATAAAATCGGCGAGATTCCCCTGATGCTGTGCCCACTGGAACTTCAGGTCCCACTGCAGAGCCCGCATATGCCAACTGACATGATCCACCAGCAGGATGCAGAAGGCCATGAGGCCCAGTAGCCTCAGGGTATTCTCACCGAAACCCGGGATAGAGGCTGAAACATCAGAATGATAGCCCGAATAACCCAGACTTGCTGCTCGGGAGGATAAGCCCGAAACTGCGCTGTATCTAGAACCGCTCAGATGAAAAGGAGCTTCTGAGAGGGAATCAGGTGCAACTTTGGCACGTTTATAGTGAACCCCAGCGAATGCAGAAGGTCCGCCGTAGTCTGTAGGTGGGAGACGGCAGCCTGGGGTGAGCCTGCCTTCAACAGCCAGTCGTTAAGATAGGGGAAGACTGGAACCCCTGATTCGCGCAGATGAGTTGCGACCACCGCCGTCACTTTCGTGAACACCTGAGGGGCGCTGGTAAGGCCAAAGGGGAGCACGGTAAACTGTAAGTGCTCGTGCCCTACTGTGAACCGTAGGTAACGCATGTGGGCCAGCAGGACGGAGATGTGGAAATAGGAGTCCTGCAAAACCAACATCACCATCCAGTCTCCAGGGTCGAGGGCAGACAAGACCTGAACTAACATCAGCATTTTTAACTTCTTCTTCCGGAGGAAGCAGTTGAAGTCCCTGAGGTCCAAGATAGGAAGCAGGCCTTTGTACTTCTTGGGAACCAGAAAGTAGTGGGAGTAGCAACCACAACCTACTTCTGGGGCAGGGACTCGCTCGATAGCTCCCTTGGCCAAGAGGGTTCATAACTTCCTGATGGAGAAGGGCCAGATGATCCTCTGACATGCGATGGAATGTTGGTGGCATGTATGGAGGGGTAGTCTCGAAGGGGAGGGAGTAACCCCTTCGGACTCTCTGCAAAACCCACCTGTCCGACGTGATGTTTTGCCAGCGGGGGAGGTGATGACTGATCCCACCGCCCACTGGCAACTGGTGGCCCTGAAAGGTCGGACTAGGAAGGTTTGGAGGCTGCTGCAGAGGGCGCACTGGTGGACTGGCCTGCCCGCTGGCCCCCAGACCCACGGCATTGGGTCCCACGTCCCCGGCCTTGCAGAGGCTGGGCACCTTGCGCAGACCTGTGGCTCTGGGTGGAACGTGGTGGGGCACCCCTTCCGTAGCCATGAAAGGGGCGAAAAGCAGACTGCGCAGGACAAGAGGTGGTAGCGATGCCCAAGGATTTGATCGTAGCTCTAGAATCCGTGAAGCGCTCGAGTGCGCGATCTGCCTTGTCGCCAAACAGGCCAAGAGACATGCGGTATTCACCGACCGCAGTCCTAAGCTGGTGGAATAAAACATCTTCTTCCCAAGATTGTCCAGCATCTTGGAATCCCTATCTGGGGGAGCAGTAGGGAATGCGCCTTTGGACATTGAGGCTTGTACTACCAAGCTCTCAGGGGTAGGGTGTTGGGAGAGGAAAATGGGGTCACCCTGGGCAAAGCAGTAGCATCGGGCAATTATCCTATCCACAGGAGCCCCTGTGCTGCGCTTGGACCAGGTGTCCAGAAGGATGTCTGTAAGGGCCTCATTGAACGGCAACAAGGGCTCCGAAGAGGCTGCTGCCAGGTGAAGCACCTCAGTCAGGAGATTAGTCCTGACTGCCACCATAGGAAGCTCAAGGCCCAAGGGCTCAGCTGCCCTACACAACACCACAGCATAGGAGGCTCCCTCCTCCATAGCCACAGTAGGGGGATAAAGCATACCAAAGTCTGGGGATGTATCCAGACCACTGGCCTCACCCAGTTCCTCTCTCCCATCTGGCTCTTCTAGCTTGTCTGCTAGAGGGTCAACAGACCCCTCCCAGTCCTCCTCACCCTATTCTGGCTGCCACTCAGGAGATAAGGAATGCCAGGATAGAACAGTGGTATAAAAGTACGGCTCAACGCCGGTCTGGCTCTGTGTCCATGCCGAGGGTTGGACGGGCTCACAACTGGCATCGAAGGCGTGGAAGCGCCGCCGGGGAAGGTGGTGTGAGATCGACCGGCGCCGATCCGGATCCAGGCCTGGATCCTTGGGGGACCTGCGGTGCTGGGTCAGAGCCGCCGGCATCGAAGTCCTAGACCCCCCAGCGGAGCCCAAAGGCGCACCAGCAGAGTCAGGCTGTCAAAAAATAGAGTTGAAGGCTTCATAGAATGTACGAATTTGGACAGGGGTCGCTCAGGCTCCTGGGAAGGAAGGGAAGGGAGGAGCCCACATAACAGGCTCCGCGGGTGGAGCTGGAGGACGATGACCGTCCGCATCTCACGTCGAGTCAGCTGACGGACGGGGAGAAGGCGAAGACCAACAGTGCTTCTTCGCCTTCTTCTTGTGCTTCGACTTACCCGAAGACGAAGACGAAGATTTCGATGGGAGTGGTGGTGACTCTGCGACTGGTCCCGTGACCTCCCTCTCGACCATCACCTTGAGTGGCATGGAGCTGACTGCCGGGCCTCGATAAGCTTTCGGGACCGCTCCCGCAAAGACTTCGGAGCCATGGCCCGACAGTCAGAGCACGACTTTGGGTCATGGTTGTGCTCCAGACACCAGAGGCACAAGAGGTGTGGATCTGTAACCGACATCAACTTGTGATAGGAGTTACAAGGTTTGAAGTCTGTCCATCGATGTGACATCCCTGCGTGCATCAGGAGTTGAACGACTCAAAAAGATGTCAACAAAACATCGAAAAAGAGTAGTCAAAAAGTGACTAGAGGTATCGCTCTCTCCAGATCCGCGCTGGCTGGTGCGGAAAAAGAAAGAACTGACGTCAGCGTGCAGGGATGGCATCTAAGTACATACCATGACGTCATACTGGCAATCACGACGCCGCCGACGAACACGGAGTCGACCGACGCCACATACCGACACGCCGGGGTACTGCTACGAAAAAATTCTCTGGATCCAGTCTGACACCTGGGGTTATTCTAAGGTAAGGAATCTATAACTAATAGTCTCTTTCAGGTACATTTATTTAAAAAGTCTGGGAAAATGTCCTTAAAACTATTTAATCTAAAAAGCGTTCGAAAGGTCCTCTAAACTTGTATATGTTGTTATTATTTAACTGAGCACCTTGAAAGCCATGAAGCTCAGTTAGAGCAGAGTGGAACAAATAATAAAACTAAGTCAGATTCGAACTTCAACTTACTAAATGTTTAAAAAGTTGCCAAATAGTTCCCAGCACAGGAGAGGCCAGATTGTTAATGAACACTGCGCTGAAACGCAACATCACTGAACATCGTATCTACAGTCGGCAATCCCTCCAGCACTTCCAATACCATGTCGAGTGAGCAAAGACGTTCATCTTTGGTTCCCACAGCAGCCGCCGGGTAAGAATTAGATGCCTGCACGCCTGATACCGATGCCTGTACTTCTGGAGCAGAGCCGATATCCCTTCCAACAGGAGCGGAAGCATCCCTTGGAGGCTCTAGAAATGCCTTCATCAACATGCGTCAATACGCTATGGACAACTGTGCACATGGGCCTGCAAGGGTGCCAGGAGCACTTCTATGTCCAGCGGAGCAACCGATGGAAGTGTCAGACACAGGTCCAACACGCAGCCGAATCTGCAGAAGAGGCAATGGAACACAGGCAGGACACAGTCTAGCCAGACGGGTCTGAAAGACAGGAACCAATGCTCACTCAGCTCTCGAAGCCAAGGCGTACCCAGGTAGAACACCATAGGCTCACGACAATATCTTTCCAGCAGTGTTGTCTCCATGTCTTGAGACGTCCCTTGCAAAGCAATAGAATTAAAATCAGGATGCCGCTACTGATGTCAGGACCAAAGGAAGCCCTACAAAAACACTTCCAAGTACGGAGTGTATGAAAGCTGGAATTACTACAAAGATGGCCTGAAAGGTAGTTAAGAGACCTAATCCAAGTTGCTTAAATTAGTGTACTATCTCACTTGTAACACACATGTTAAATATATGATGAACCATTTCTCCGAAATGGATCGGGAAATTCATACAGACCAGGGCCTGTATCTCTGCGGAAGACTTTGCAATCTGGAGATCAAAAGTCTCTTGGGCTGAAGTTAAGGCCACCTTTTGTTGAAACTACATGGCTATCGGTCTGCTAAGAGAATCAAACCTAATACTGGAAACATTCAATGAAGGCCACAGTGGTGCCTCCCTAACTGTGCGAGCTGGGGGAAACAATACTTGCTTACAGCAAACAACCCTGCAGTTTACTGTGACTATATATTCGATGCTTGGCGCCATCCTGCAACACCCTTGATCATTCAGCATTAAATAACTCCCAACGGTAGTGACCCTGGACTTCTTCATGGCTGGAAGTGATACAAAACAAACTCACTCTACATTAATGTCAGAAACGTCACGTGCATAACACGGATATGTACAAGGCCATACACGAAAGATTAGGTGACAATCGTGCGTTGATATGTTACAGTACAGAGGACATGGCAGACGTTGTCACCACGTGGGGAAACCTTCATTGCATTGGTGGGTGGTGTGAGTGGAAATTGCCAAGTGAGTGGCATGAGAGAAAGCAGAAGAAAGAAAATGCAACGTGTGTTTGCGTCGCACTGCTGGTATCGTGGGAGCATGCATATATAATGTGTGCCTGCTAGTGCCTACATATCAGGCCGCTAGTATAAAAATCAATCTGACCGTGGAAACAGGACTGAATAGTTTCGAGTCCAGAAAGTGGGAGGAACATGCAAAGGAAGCTCAATAAGGATGTTCATAAGTGTATTTGAATTAGCCGTAAGTGCCTCTTCCCATTGTTTGAGGAGCTCCTCTTTTAGGTCATCGTAGGTGGGGAATATCTGAGATTTCAGACCTCTTGGTACTCTATTGAGTCTCAGATATTGTTTTAGGGTAGCCCCATCCCACCACTTGGAATTTTCATTTTTCTTAAGTCTTTCAAGCCTCAGAAATTTGTCTCTGAGGCCTTCCTTTCTTTGAAGGTTCCCACTATTGTACGAAACATATGTTGGCTGGACCCTGTGTTTACCCATTGTATTAAAACATGAAGCACATCGTACAAGATTTTATTTTCCTGCATCTTTTTCATGTTTACTCATTTGAACTTTCACTTAACACTGTAGCGTGTGCATAGGCATTGTTTGCATTTGTCAGGCATTTGTCAGGGCCTCGGTTCGCTTTTAGGGAGTTTTAGTGGTTTTCCCTCACCTTGTGCACCGCGAAGATTTTTGAATTGTTTACTCAAACGACACTCAGCGCGTACCATAAAATTTCCTGTGTTTAGTAAACTGCCACCTGTGCTATATTAAATAACTCTCATTTGAGAGCAATTAAAAAACCGGATGAATCACGGCAGCTGGGGAGCCTTTCAAGTAGAAAGATAGGTTTGCTTTTGACGCATTACACGCTCCATGAAACAACACTTCTTTGCACACTAAAGACCCACTTAAAGACTTCCTGCAGTCTGTACCACTTTAGAAAACTTCAGTGTCTATATTTCTGCACCTATATATATATGATAACTCTTAGGTTTCCTATCTGTACCGTTCATCTAATGCTTCATACATGCCTGCTTGGATGTATCTAAGGCAGTATTGGAACTGGAATTCCTTGATTGGCAGTGGGATATAGCCATGAAGAACAAGTTACTTACCTTCGGTAACGATGTATCTGTAAGAAACATTAGTTAGTTAGATTCCTCACCTTAGAATATCCCCAGGCGTCAGACTGGATCCGGAAGATTTTTCGTCAGCAATACCCCTTGCGCGTCGCTAGGCGTCGTCTGCGGCTCCGCGTCCGTCGTCGGCGTCGTGCGCCGGAATGACGTCGTCGGAGTACTTAGACGCCGCCCTCGCGCGCTGACGTCAGTTCTTGTACATAGCTTTCCGCGCCAGGAAAGCAGAGCCATGCAAAGACCGACACTGGTGCCAAAAATAAAATCTAGGGGCCTGAAAAGGATAACCTTAACCCTAGATGTCAGTTCGCAGAACGGGGAGGATGGGTGGGTCGGTGAGGAATCTAACTAACTAATGTTTCTTACAGATACATCGTTACCGAAGGTAAGTAACTTGTTCATCTGAAAGAAACACGTTAGTTAGATTCCTCACCTTAGAATAGATACCCAAGCAATACCATCCCCGGTGGTGGGTCTGCGAACCAAGATCACACCAGAAAGTCCTGGAGGACAGAACGGCCAAAGAAGCCATCCCTCCGGACTTGGCTGTCAAGGCAATAATGCCTGGCAAACGTGTGTAGCGAAGCCCACGTCGCCGCCTGACAGATGTCCTGCAAAGGGACACCCCGTCCCAAAGCAGTAGTAGCCGCTGTGGCCCGAGTAGAATGGGCGTGCAGCCCAACAGGAGGGTCCTTTTTTCCCAAGGAATAACACATTTTGATGCACAAAACGACCCACCGAGAGATGGTCCGTTTGTGCACAGCTTTCCCCTTCTTAGCACCCACGTATCCAACGAAAAGTTGGTCGTCCACCCGGAACTGCTTTGTGCGGTCCAGATAAAAGGAGAGCGCACGTTTTGGGTCCAGACGGTGGAGCCTCTCTTCCTCTTTGGAAGGATGCGGAGGCGGAAAGAAGGTGGGCAAGGTGACAGACTGCCCAAGATGAAAGGGGGTCACCACTTACCGAACAAAGGAGGGACGAGGCCGAAGGACAACCTTGTCCGAACAGAGAGAAAAGGAGGCTTTGAGGATAAAGCCTGGAGCTCACTCACCCGTCTAGCCGAGGTGATGGCTACCAGAAAAGCAGTCTTAAGCGTCAGCAGACGAAGAGGGCAATTATGAAGAGGCTCAAAGGGAGCGCACATTAGAAATGTGAGAACAAGATTCAAGTCCCACTGAGGCATTACAAAAGGGACAGGAGGGAACGTGTGAGTAATGCCTTTTAGAAAGCGTGTAACTACAGGGGACTTGAAAAGAGAAGGCTGATCAGGAAGCCGCAAGAAGGCAAAGATGGCAGCAAGATAACCTCGCAAGGTACCCAGGGCAGAGCCCTGCCGGGCCAAAGAAAGAAGAAAGAGGAGAACCTCAGAAAGAGGGGCGGAAAGGGGATCCACAGCCTTTGCTGTGCACCATGCCACAAATTTGTTCCACCGGCAGGCGTATACCGTCTTTGTGGAGGGACGCCTGGCTGCCAGAATGATATCACAGACTTCAGGAGGCAAGTCAAATGGCATCAACTGCCGCCGCTCAATCTCCACGCATGGAGGTGGAGGCTGGACAGGTTCGGGTGGAGGACCGTCCCCTGCTGCTGCGACAGAAGATCCTCCCGAAGGGGCAGACGTATCGGAGGATCGGTCAACATACTGAGTAGCTCGGGATACCAGTACCTTCGTGCCCAATCCGGAGCCACCAAGATGACTTGGGCCCGGTCGTGCCTGATCTTCTTCAGCACTCTGGGCAGAAGTGGTATAGGCGGAAAGGCGCAGAACTGCTGACATTGCGCGTTCTCTTCGGTGGCGAATAGATCTAACCAAGGCTCTCCCCACTGCTGAAAGAGACCTTGCGCCACTTCGGAGTTCAGACGCCATTCGTGATCCATCATGCACCGGCGGCTGAGTTCGTCTGCTCTGGCGTTCAGAGAGCCCGCCAGATGTTGAACCACTAGGGTGACGCCCTGGTGTTCCAGCCATGTCCAGAGGCGCAGAGCCTCCTGACAAAGGGTCCACGACCCCACCCCGCCCTGTTTCTTGCAATACCACATGGCGGTGGTGTTGTCCGTGAACACCTGCACGACACTTCCCCTGACAGAGGGAAGGAAGGCTTTCAGTGCAAGTCGGATCGCTCTCAACTCCAACAGGTTGATGTGGAGACGAGACTCCGCCGGAGACCACAGGCCTCTGATCTCCGCCTCTCCCATATGGCCACCCCATCCCAGGAGGGACGCATCCGTCACTACGACATGCTCCGGTTGGGGAAGGGAGAGGCTCTTGCCCGTGACCCAATCGCGGTCCATGAGCCACCACCGCAACTGCTGTGCAGTGCCCTCCGAGATCAAGACATGGTCGGACAGGTTGCCGTGATGCTGGGCCCACTGAAACTTCAGGTCCCACTGCAGAGCCGCATGCGCCGCCTGGCGTGATGCACTAGTAGGATGCAGGAGGCCATCAGCCCCAGAAGCCGCAACACTAGCCTGACCGAAACCCAGGATAGAGGCCGAAAGATGGGAATCAGGGCCTGAATATCCCGGGCCCGCTGTTCCGGTGGATGGACCCGGAACTGCGCCGAATCGAGAACCGCTCCGATGAAGAGGAGCTTCTGAGAGGGACTCAGGTGTGACTTCGGCACGTTGATGGAAAACCCCAGCAAATGCAGGAGATCCGCCGTAGTCTGGAGGTGGGAGACGACTGCCTGGGGCGAGCCCGCCTTCAACAACCAGTCGTCGAGATAGGGGAAGACTGGAACCCCTGATCTGCGCAGATGAGCTGCGACCACCGCCATCACTTTCGTGAACACCCGAGGGGCACTGGTAAGGCCAAGGTTAGCATGGTAACCTGAAAGTGCTCCTGACCCACCGTGAACCGCAGGTAACGCCGGTGGGCCGGCAGGACGGGGATGTGGAAATATGCGTCCTGCAAGTCCAACGCTACCATCCAGGCTCCAGGGTCTAGGGCAGCTAGAACCTGAGCCAAAGTTAACATCTTGAACCTCTCCTTCCGGAGGAAGGCATTGACGTCCCGGAGGTCCAAGATAGGGCATAGGCCCCCTTTGCCCTTCTTGGGAACCAGAAAGTAGTGGGAATAACAACCACGACCTACTTCTGGGCTCGGAACGCGCTCGACGGCCCCCTTGGCCAAGAGGGCCGAAACTTCCTCGTGGAGAAGATTCAAATGATCCCCCGAGATACGGTGGTGCTGCGGTGGCATGGCTGGAGGGGTCGTCTCGAAGGGGAGGGAGTAGCCCCTTCGGACGATTTGCAGCACCCACCTGTCCGATGTGATGGACCGCCAGTGGAGCAGGTGATGGCGAACTCTGCCGCCCACTGGCGTGGAATGGGCCTGAAAGCTCGGACTAGGAAGGCTTTGAGGCGGATGCTGCCAGGGTGGATGTGGGCTGACCGCGTCGACCTCCAGAACCGCCTCGGCGGAAACCACGTCCGCGACCGCGCGCAGGTTGGTTCTGCGGCTGGTGGCTAGGCGTACGTGAGGAGGCACCCCTTCCTTGGCCACGAAAGGGGCGAAAAGCGGAAGTTTGCGACCGCGGGGCAGAGAGGCCCAAGGACTTGGCCGTAGCCCGGGAGTCCTTAAAGCGATTCAGCGCACTGTCCGCTTTCTCACCAAAAAGGCGAGTGCCATCAAAGGGCATGTCCATGAGAGTGCTCTGGACATCACCCAAAAAGGAAGTGGACCGCAGCCAGGCGTGACGTCTAAGCGCCACCGTGGTAGAAATCGCCCTACCCAGCGAGTCCGTAGTGTCAAGCCCACATCGGATAGCATGTCGTGCTGCATCCCTCCCATCGGCCAGAGCCTGGGTAAGTCGTGTCTGGACCTCCTCCGGACACAGGGGCAGCACGTCCTCCACCGTATCCCACAGAGAGTGGGAATAACGGTCCAAGAGACAGGCGGTGTTCAAGGATCGCAGGCCCAAACTAAGGGAGGAGAACAGCTTTTTGCCAAACTGTTCCAGTCTCTTGGAATCCCGGTCCGGCGGAGCGGTCGGGAAGGAGGATTGGGAGGTAGAAGCCTGGATAACCAGGCTCTCGGGGGTAGGGTGTTGGGACAGAAAACTGGGGTCGCCCGGAGCAGGGCGGTGGCGCCTGGCGACGTTCCTGTCCACAGGAGGAACTGTGGAGGGCTTGGACCAGGTGCCCTGCAGAAGTCAATGAGGGCCTCATTGAATTGCAGCAGAGGCTCAGTGGAGCTTGCTGCAGACTGAAGCACCTCAGTGAGGACGTTAGTCCTCACAGCCACGGCAGGTAGCTCGAGCCCAAGGGCTGCGGCCGCCTTGCGCAGCACCACCGAGAAAGCAGCACCCTCCTCCGAAGCCACAGTCGGAGGAGAGATGAATCCAGTGTCTGGAGAGGTATCCAGACCACTGGCCTCCCCCAGTTCATCTGCCCAGTCCTGTGATAGCTGAGCCTGAACGGCCATAGGATCCTCGGACCCCTCCCTTTCGCCCCCGTCATCCGATTCCTGGTAAGCAGGAGGAAGGAGCGGAGCCGGACGATGAACATAATGTGTCTCCAGCGGCGCCGAACGCGGCGTCCATCGACGCCGTAACGGCGCCGGGCCCGGACCGGGGCTGAACTGGGGCACGACGCCGAGCGGAGCCGGCATCGGAGGTGGTACCGGTGTCGACGCCGGCGGAGGAGGCGTGACGAGGTCGCCCGGCGTCGGCGGGGACTCGGGAACGGGTCCCTCGGGCACTTGCGGCGTCGAGGCCAGAGCCGTCGACGGCGCCGGGGCCGGAGCCGCCGGCAGGCAAGGTTGCCCAGTCGGGTCCGCGGGGCTCGAAGGCGCACCAGCGTGCGTCGACGGTGGAGCCAGGTTCCGCATGGCCGAGAGGAAGGCACTGACTTCCGCCGGCATCGCGTCAGTCCCAGGGACCGGCGGGTATGGGGACTTGCGCGGCGCCTGCGGCTCCGCTGGAGCCGCGGGGGTGGAACCACCCTGACCTTCGGCCGAGTCGCGCGACCGGCGAGGGGAGTCCGAAGAGCGGTGTCGCCTCTTGGACTTCTTGGAGTGCTTCGACTTACCCGAAGACTTGGAGCCAGACGATCGATGATGACGTCGGCTGCGGCTTCGCGACCGATCCTTGGACCTCCTCCTGGACTGAGATCGAGAGGGGCGCGGAGCCGAGTGGCGAATCTCGAGAAGCTTACGGGACCGCTCCCGTCTAGCCTTCGAGGTCAGGGCCTTGCAGTCCGAACACGACTCCGCGTCGTGGTCGAGGCCCAGACAGTAAAGGCACCGGCGGTGATGGTCCGTAACCGACATCAAGCGGCTGCAGTCAGCACAGGCTTTAAAACCAGGCATCCTACCGGCACCGGAGTCGAGACAATATCAAAAAGGATCAAAAAACTTAATCAAAAAAGACTAAAAGGGGTAGCTCTCCCGGATCTGCGCTTACTGGCGCGGAAAAAAGAAGAACTGACGTCAGCGCGCGTGGGCGGCGTCTAAGTACTCCGACGACGTCATTCCGGCGCACGACGCCTGTGAGAAGTTGGCCTGATGTATGATGTCACTAGTTCTAGTGTACACCTTATATCAGTCCAAACAACCCTTATGGTGATTGGTTGTAAAGTCAACCTTATAGACCAGCTATCCTAGTGGTAGCATGGACAAGAGCAGTCTTAGGCTAAACTCTGAATGGCATGTGAAGCCAGCTGTGATACCATATATAATCCCTTGAATACCAAATGAAAGGACACCACAACAGATATATATAAAATAAAGTGTATTTATTCTAGTCAAACCCTCAGCACTCTTTATGAGATTAGAGGTAAGTACAACACAGTCTTATTTAAGCATACATTAAGTCACACAGGTAAGTAATACAGTTAGGCCCTAGGGACCACGCAAACCATATACTAAGTAAGTGGTATAAGGACCACTGTCACGGAAATAGGATAGGCCTAGGCCTAGGGAATCGCTGGGGCTACACTACACTAGCAACAGTTAGGAAGTGGGAGGCCCACGGGATTCAGGTGCAGAGTGGAAACACTCACGCGTAATGCGTAAAAGTCGATAGAAATAGTAGTTGTTAGCAATTAACAGTTTAAGGACACTTCTGAAGCAGCTAGAGAGTCGAGACTTGGAAACTAGACCCTAGGATAGTCACTACCCTTGTGAGCACCGAAGTACCCAAGTTACCTAGCCCACGGACTGCGGGTGCATAGGTGTGAACTTGCGTCGGGTTTCGTCGTGGACTTCTATGGATGCCTGAAGGAAAGTTGCTGACAGGCAGTCAGTGAAGAGTGTCCGGTGGATCCCAAGGCTGGGATCAAGAAGAGAGGAGACCTGCAAGCAGAAGGGACAGAGTCAAGGTCACTAGCCAGTGACCACGTGGAACCAGGAAGGAACCAGGCGATGTCGTGAAGATTGCAGGTGAAGGTGAAGCTTGTCGCTGCAGCCACGAGGACCAGGGAACGTCGAGGACGACCAGGACCAGGAGGCGAGCTGTCCCACGAAGGCTCTTGCTGTCGGCGGCGTCGAAGTTGGACTAGGACTCACCAAGCCTTGGCAAGCGGAACCCACGAAGAACGGAGGACTTGCTTCTGGGGCAGACCAGGAAGGTCTGGGGTGCTTCTCTTTTGCAAGGAAGCGGGAGCCAGTCTGGAGGAGCCAAACCAGCAGTGAAGATTTCTGGATGCGTCGTCACAAAGGCCACTAGCCAACGGGCAAGCAACCGGGCAGGCGCGGCAAGCAGGAAAATGCAGAAGGGCCCCACGCAGGACTCGTGGAGTGTGGGGGGCTGATCTTCGGTGCAGATGGTGCTTGGGGTTGGGGCTTCTCAATCCCCGGTGCACAACTTCGAGGGTGCCTCAGAAGCTGCGCTGGAAGATACTCGCCACTTTTCCCAGGTAGCCGGTCCCACGTCTCTCGTCGCCTCCACGGATCTCAGCTCGGCTGTGGATGTGGATCAGGGTCGGAGAAGTCTGGAAGTCAAGGCTCTGGTCGGGCTCTGCAGTCGGTCCCTCGTAGAACTTCAGCAAAGCAAAGGGTAGTCTCTTGATGGTGCCTGTTTGCACAGGGTAGCCACTCCTTGGCCCCAAGGGAGATTCTTCAGTCTTCTTCTTTCGTCGAATGTCGAAGGTCCAGAGTTTCTGTTCAAGTTGCAGGTTCAGGATAATCTAATCTCCTGGGGCCCAGCTACCACTCTTATCCAAATCTGGGGGGCTGGGTTACCTGCTAGGTCACGCCTTATGGGTGGGACCTGGGAGGGGGGTGGTTACACCCCCTTCCCTTTGTCCAGTTTCGCGCCAGGACTGGGGCTGGAGAGCCCCAGCACCGGTTTGAACTGGACTATGCACGGGACACCTTGTGTGCCCCAGGCATGTCTCATTCTTTTCATCCCTCCCTGCCCCAATACACTAAGGCCTGTCTGGGGTGGTGCTCGCACCTCCCAAGGCAGGAAACCTATTGTCCAAGCCTCCCTTGCCGGGATCACTCCCAGCAGCAGGAGGTCAGACTCGTGTCTGTGGCAGCAGCATCCATTTTGTGATGCTGGGGCTCTGGTTAACTTTAACCGGGTAAGTAGGTTACAACATGTCTTCTCCCTCTAGAAGGGAGGGATAATATCCTCATCCCCAGAAATGGGATGGGGGTATTATTCCAAAGTGTTAGACACCTCACACGACATGTTTTGATAAAGCCAAACCATAGTTACCATAACCGTTTAAGATTATAAGGCACTTTAAGAGTATATGGTAGGCTATATCATAGAACAGCTATAAGGACATGGTTCCGAAAGCTGCAGACAGGCTCAGCTCATGCTAGAGCAGCATCTCACATGTTACCAAGCACTCTGCCTCCAGGATTATTAAGGCCTGCCATAGGAGTGGCTGATAGGTACACATGTGTCTATATGTAAGTTAGGTATAGGAATACTACACCTAAGCAAGGGGTGATTACACGACCTTGCCCCAGCTGAGTGATCAGCCAGTTGTGTCATAATGGAAGGCCAGGCTAGGGGTGGCATAATACATGCTGCAGCCCCTGGTAGGCCTAGGGTACACCTCTGCCCTGGGTACCTAAGGTACACTGTACAGGGGACAATAAGGTGATCCTATCCAAATGGGTTATGCACCTAAAGTACATAGTATCAATTTAGAGAGAGAACAGCAGGGCTGTGGGTCTGATTAGCAGGCCCACAGCCACATCTAAGTCGAAAACCAGTAAAGCAAAAGCAAAAAGTGGGGGTGAACATAGAAAGCAGACCCTACTCTCCTACAACGCCGACGACGGACGCGGAGTCGCAGACGACGCCTAGCGACGTGCAAGGGGTATTGCTGACGAAAAATCTTCCGGATCCAGTCTGACGCCTGGGGATATTCTAAGGTGAGGAATCTAGCTAACGTGTTTCTTTCAGATTTAACCATTCTGTAGAGGGTGACTCAGCTACTGTAAAAGGTAACTTCTCTAATTTTTCAATGAGCAGCATTGTGCACTTCGCATCTTTACATGTCATGGTCAATTGTCTGTCGGTGAGATTATAATCCAAGAACATTCTGTATCATTGCACCCAGCATATCCTCACTTATCAGTGTGTCATTTAATATACCTTCAATAGGTGTGGGCAAGGGAATGCGTGGTGTTTTCAGGTCTTTTATTTTTGCAAACCCATAGCAGGTAGTCTGTTGCACTGTTCTGTTTAGGAATATGGGGGCATATCAACAACGAGGCAATAGAAAACTATTGCCGCTTTTGCGGTCGTTTTCGGCCGAAAAGCGGCGATAATTTTATCTCCTAATTAGCAAGGTCACGCTAACGCGTGAAACCTTGCATTAGCGTTGGGATTCCTAACGCCCAGCTTTGCATCTCTAATGAGATGCAAAGTGGGCGTTCCTGACCTGACATGACAGGAGAAATGTCGCTAAGCGACATTTCTCCTATCATCAAGCCCCACGCTATGAAGCATAGCGGCAGGGAAAGTAGCGATAACCCCTGTTATCGCTACTTTCCTTACGCCTGTTTCAGGACTGACTTAGCCATGATATCCTATGTAAGGTGGATATCATGGCTAAGTTTGTGAGTCCCTATCAGCAAGCTAATGCCACACTTCGTGAGATTATCGCTGGGTTTCCAGCGATAATCTCACGTTAGGCAGTTAGCCCTAGGATTTTTATCGCTTTTGAGATAAGCGTTGCTAATAGCACGCTATCTCAGCGATAAAAATCCACGCTAGCCGGCGATAATTATCCTAGCGCTAAGTGCGCTTAGCGATAATTATCGCCGGTTGTTGCTGATATGCCCCATGATTTGTAATGGTATGAGGCACGCTCTAAATAAAGCCTCTTTTCCCTGAACCTGCCAATCTTTCGTCCTCCATATGGATTTTGTGTCTATCATGTCCATCCAATAGTCAAAACCTTGTATAGACAGTTGGGAGATGAAAGGTGCTGAATATATGAGCTTGGTGTTTGTCAGCATCATTTTCCTCGCAGTTGCATTCGTCTGTACTAGCTTATAGTAATATGACATTGGGTCTGATATATTGAACCCTGAAAAGTATGCAAATTACTGTGTGAATGTGGCAAAACTTCCTTTCGGTGGTGTCGGGCAATGTTCCCATTGATGGTCAGTGTTAAGAGTGCGTGGTACACTTGCTCAATGCAAAAAGTGATGACCATAATGATGGTAACGATACATACTGTCGAAGTCAGGTTTATCTTCATTCAATTTCCTGTAAGAAAATGCAGCAGATTGTTCTAAATCTGAGAGCATAGTATTAACAGTCTCAATGTACCAATCATCAGAGAGTGTACTCTGGGTAATTAAGTCATTCAATGACATTTTAAAACACATGTGGAATTTTCAAATGTTCGGTGGGGCCAAATACATCATATGAAACCCTATGCCAAACGATACCATCCGGTACTGGAACTGCTCAAATGTTCACTAGGGACAGGTCTCTCTGTTCTCGGTGTGATGACGTATGAGGTTTCAAGATCAAGTTCACAGGTTGGACTGCAGAGCGTTGTGGGAGGTAATGTCTATTCAGTAATAGGAAAAAGACAGTTACTATACCAATCCAAATGAACAGGAACAGGATCTCTAATGCAAACCAAAGATGTAACAAAGGGTACACTAAGTAAGTCTTTTTCAGCCAGAGATAGAATTGTCGAAGTTTTTCTTTTTCGGAATTAGGTGGCGTTTGCTCAGGTTCACTTGGATCTGAAGAAAAGTAATCGAAGTTGATGAAGTAGCCTGACGCAGTTAGATCTATCTTTGGTAGCTCAGCAGCGTTTGTAGAACTGGCAGTTGCTTCTTGTGAAGGCACATTGATGTAGATGTCATTATTGGGACGAATTGCAATTTGCGTTACATTTGTATTAGGACGTTTTTCATTTTCACCTGGTGTAATTCATGCTCCGTTATTCAATGCTCCTACTTCTTGTGCAGAGGAGTCTTGAAACATTGTTAGTCTTTCCATCTGAACTTCCTGTATAGTAGCAAGAGGATATCTACGACTACTCAGGCTTCTATGTGGCCTGCTGTTGAGAATCGGCCACATAGTGTGGTTTGATCAGATCAATGGAGACAAATCTTTTTTCTTGTTTGCCGGCAAGAGGCGTAAGAAGTACTGTTCTTGTTCCTTGAACTGCCAGGACAGGTACAGGTTGTAGGAGATTAGGATCTGCTTCACATGGGTACCCCCACTTTTTGCTGGTGTTTCACTGTTTTTCTACCTTAGTCTGGCTGTGGCCCTACTAATCAGGACCACAGCCTAGCTGCTTCCTCTCTAAAATGGTTTCCATGTACATTAGGTACATATCTAATTGGATTCTGGAGTGCCTTATAAGCCCCTAGCATATGGTATACTATGTACCTAGGGCATAGGTACCTCAGAGGCCTACCAGGGGCTGCAGCATGTATTATGCCACCCCCGGGAAGCACCCCAAAATGGCACCACAGGTCTGCTACTGCAGCCTGGGTAAGGGTGTGCTTGCACCCCTTACTGTGGTATAGGCTACCTATATCACTACCCTATACAGACACATATAAACCTATAAGCCACTCTTATGGCAGGCCTTGACAATCCTGAAGGCAGAGTGCTTTTCGGTGAGAGGATGCCCAAGCATGAGCTGAGCCCCTCTGCAGCTTTCATAAATGCTTCCTTATGGCTGTTCTGTGATACCGCCATACCATATACTCTTAAGAGCATTATAATCTCGCGGTAAATGCTAACTTTGGAATGGCTACGCCCCCCCGCCAATTCTGTCAGCGGGGGTAGCATTCCACCCTTCTAGTGGGAGAGACATGTTCCCACTGGCTAAACCCGGTAGGACTTTCCTGAGCCCTGGCATCACAAAATGGATGCCTCTGCCACAGACACGGGTCTGGCCTCCTGCTGCTGACTGAAACTCTGGCAGGGGAGGCCTGGACAGTAGGTTTCCTGTCGAAGGGAGGTGTAACCACCTCCCCAGACAGGCAGATGTGTATTGGGGCTGGGCGGGAGCACTCCCTGGTGCTTTGAAGTCCTGCACTGGGGGCACACTTGGTGTCCCTGTGCATACTCCAGTTCAAACCAGTTGCAGGGGCTACCTGCCCCTGCTCTGGCGCAAACCTGGAGAAAGGAAATGGGTGTAACCACCCCTCTTTTCCGGCCCACCCATAGGTGGGGCCTTAGAGTTAGTCCATCCCCTAAACTTACTATAAGTATAAGAATCCAGTCCCTAGGACTTTAGATTACCCTGGACGAAACTCTGCAACATATATCCTGGACCTTCGACATTCTACTTTAACTAGAAGACTGAAGAAATCTCCCTTGGGGTCAAGGAGTCACTCCCCTGCTTGGCAGGCACCAAAGAAGCAACTGACTGGTCTGCATTGCTGAAGCTCCCGCCGGATGCCGAAGTCTTTGCATCACCAGAGGTGGATTTCCAGACTTCCCCGGGGCTACCCTGAGTCCACAGCAAAGCTGAGGCCCGTGGCTATCATGGGTGACGTGGAACCGTGACCCCTGGACACTGTGAACTTTTGCAGCAACAATATCTTCTTGGTCCTCCTCGAAGTTGTGCTTTGGGCTCAGAGTAGCCCCAGCCTTGAGTACCTCCTGCACCGAAGATCGTTGGCCTCCACTCCACGAGTGACCCATGGGCCAGCTCCAAGTGCGACCGCTTGAGGCTCCTTCGCGATCACTAGCCCATTGGCTAGCAGGTCCCCATGAAGGCAACTCCTTTTCTGCTTGGGCTTTCCTGGTTGCTCCAGACGTGCCCTTATTTACCCTTGCTGGGTGAGTCCATCAGACCTTGCTGGGCTGCACCGCAGTCCTTTCTCTGATTTCCAGGACTTGTCGTTGCCAAGGCTTGTTGGGTCCAATCTGGTTGCCGACACCGCAGCACTTGACAGACTTTGTGGGACAGCTCGAATCCGTCTCGTGGACTTCGTCGAAACCTCCTGGACCTCGTGGCTGAAGAGTCAAGATACCCGTCAACTCACCTGAAGCACCCAACATCTGTGGGCATTCGTCCATCCTGTCCTAGGTCACTGGCAAGTGACCTAGACTCTGTCCCCTCTGCTTTCAGGTTCCAGGCTTGGATCTCTGCAGACACTTCTCGTCTTCACGGCAGCAGCAGTTTCTTGCAGGCTTCCATTGAAATCGACGACGCGACCCGACACCAAAAGAAACCTATGCACCCGGCTTCCCTGGGTGAGGTAACTCGAGTATTCCGGTGCTCTCGTGGGTGCTAGCCCTAGAACTGCATAAGTCCAAAAGGGTTTGGTCCTGACTCGATTAGAAGTGTCCCTAATCTTTAAAATTCCAACCGCGACTTTGCCCATAGAAGATAACGGGAACCCGCAGTTGTGTTTACACACTGCATACAGTCCCAGTGGGTCCCCTGTGTCACTACCGTGGGTGGTTCCTTGGGGTCCCAGCGATTCTACAGGCTCTAGGCTTTGTGTCTAGTTCAGTCGTGGTACTTATACCACGTTTTTAGTATATGGTTTGGTATGCCCCTAGGGCCCAAACGTGTATTTGTGCTATTACTGGTGATTGCTATCTTGTAAACAAAGTACTTCGAATTCCAGTCTCATAAAGAGGGGTGTGTTTTATCTTAAATACATATATTTTGAATATATACCTGGTGTGGTTGTCTTTTCATTTGATCATTCAAGAGATTATAGACTGGTAAAACAAGCTGCTTTACATTCCTTCAAGACTTAGCCTGAAGGCTGCTCTCCATAGCTACCACTAGGATAGCTTTCAATAAAGGTTATCTTTAAACTATCACCATAAGGGGTTGTTTGAACTGATACAAGGTGCCCACTAGAACTAGTGGACAGCATATATCAGGTCACCTTCTCACACAGGTGTTCTGTAGGATGGCCCAAACTCCTTCTTGTCCACGATCTTTTCTCTGACCAGGTCCCCAACCTTCGTAACCCAAGCTGGTCTTGCCGGAACAGGTTTCACTTCCCAGTGGCGGTGCTTTTGACTTGGACGTTGCTTGGTAATGCTCGGAATTCATTGAGTTCCTGTAAAACATCCAAACGATCATTCAATTCAAATGGTTTTAAATCCACCACTCTGCTGGCACAATTGAGGTCAGGTACCCACATACTTTTCCCAAACAGGATCTCATAGGGGCTACGTCCTCCCAAGGAATTTCTTGGCATGTTGTTTAGTGCCCTCTGGACCCCATATAGGTGATTGACTCAACTACTGCCTGCACCTAATACCCTTGCTGTTAGGGATTGCTTTAGGTCCCGGTTTTCCCTCTCCACCACCAAATGTTCCTCTGGATGGTGGGGGGAAGAGTACCGCAAGGCCACGCCCTTACTTTCCATGGCTTCCTTATAAGCCTGAGAGCTAAACGCTGGGCCACGGTCGGAATGTAACGTGCCAATTGCATATGTCCCGATGAAGACTCGCAAATCCTTTATAACAATTCAAGCATTAGCCGAGCGCTGAGCCAAACCCATAGAAGTCTAGAGCATCAATCTACTGCCACCAAGATGTACATGTAAGGCCCGTCTGAATTTAAAGGGCCACAGTGATCCAAATAGACACATGCGAAAGGTCTGTCTGAAATGAGTAATGGTGTTTGTGGTGGCCGTGCTACGGTAAAACCTTTCATCTGCTGGCAGATGTCGCACTTTAAGACGTAAGCCTTCGTTTGGTTAGACAAACTTGGCCACCACAATCGCTGCTTCAGTAATGAAATTGTAGCAGTGACTCCTGCGTGTGCTGAGCCCAGACCCTCGTGTGCAGCTAGTAATAAACCTAATCTGCGATCCATGTTTGGTATAACTCTATCCCCCACTCCTGGAATTTGAGCATACGGTGTGTTTTGTGCATCTAATGTATAGGAATATTTGAGTGGAAAGCCTTTTGGAATGGCAGAGCCATTCTTTGAGGCGCTGACAGCTATCAGTATGTCTTTGTCTATCCTCGTGCTTCATCAGCCAGTGAATTCCCTCCAAAGTGTTGGCCAACATGCTGGTGACTCAAGGTGTGAATAACTTAGGCCCGTGGCAGGCATGCTTCCAGCTTTGCCACTTGTTCCCATAACAATTTATGCTTAATTGTGCAACCCTTGGAATCTCTAAACCCATTCTGGCCCCAGTAATGAAGATATTAATGAAAGGACTGCACACAGTAAAATGAATCGCACATTATCAGTGCCAGTACCAGGGCTTTAGGTTCTACCAGCTGCGCGGTACAATCTCATAGAGATTGTGTAGTCATATTGCTGAGATGGAACTTACCATCCCGCATAGGACCCTTCACTATAGCACATGCTGCGCTATGCTGCTGTACACTTCCAATAGCAGGCTGAGCAGATCCATCAGTATAAATGATGTATTCATATTTCTCTAGAGGCAAGATTGCATTTGGGAGAGGGTATTCATGTTCGTACTGCAGGAATGCTTGTGTTTTTAATGTAGAATCGTATTTGTAATCTACATCTGTTGCAGGGAGAAAATTAGCGCATTGTATCCATCGCGGATGCAGTGCTTTTGCATTTGGGATGTTCGCTTTGGTAACAGCTTCTAAAGTCGGTAATGGGGTTACAACGGTTATGCGTTTCCCCAGTGCTAGTGCTCTTTCTCTCACTACAGCAGTCTGCACTGCTGTTAGTATTTTTTCTGTGGCTGAAAATCACATTTCTGCATGTGTGTACAAATGTGATTTGTATGCAAATGGGACTGTCTCACCTTCATTGAAAGTGATATAGGTATATCCTGATAAACCCGGGACCACCTGGATCACCAAGTTGGTAGTATTCACATGTGTGTTTAAATGTTTTGATGCTATCATGTCAGCCTGAACTGAACGTAGAGTATCTGTGTGTTGCTGTGTCCACTGATGTGCTGTGAAATCAGGTCTGATTAAGTCGTAGAATGGCTTTACTTTTTCTGCCTCATTCAGAACATATGTTCTGCCAAAATTCTGAAATCCTAAACTGGATTGCAAACTCCTTAGATTTTTTTAATGTTGGCGCAGCGCACACTTTTATAAAAAAATTGGCTGCCAGACTCTTGCCTTCACTTGATAGCTCATATCACAAAAATAGGACATCGAGATGGGTAATTTTAGATTTTTCAAAATTAAATTTGTAGCCCAAATTGGCGAATCCCACAATTATGTTGTTCACCCTACACAAGTGTTCAAGTAATTCATCATCCATCAGATAGATGTCATTTACATAGGACACAGTCTCCTCATCACATGTTTGTAATATTTCTGACACTCTTGCCGAGAATAGCACCGGGCTGTTCTTATACCATTGAGGCAAACAACAGAAATTTTTCTGAGTGCCAAGGGCAGAAATTGCTGTCAAATATCTGCTGTCTGAGCTATATTTTCGCAGAAGAATCCATTCGAGATATCTAATGTTATTTTGTATTTCTTCCGCACAATGTTATTAATTAATGCGGCACTATGTGCGTCTTGAACTGCAAATGTTCATGTGCATGTGTTTAAATGTCTGTAATCCAAAACTAGATGATATGAGTTGTCAGGTTTCATTACGGGAAACAAAGGATTGTTCATTGGGGAGGTGCCAGTCTCAATCACACCTTGGTATTCGAGTTGGTCTGTCTTTTTGCATCGTTTTTAATAGGGTACTGTCTCTGTGGATTTGAAGTAGATTTTAATGGGATTTTGTGGTGGGTAGACTCCACGTCCCACCCTACATGGTTTCTGTATAATGCCGGAGCTAGCGCTAGCGCCCACTCCTGCGCATATGAATGTTTTAAAGATTCTGGAACGAGGTCGGAGAGAGCAGGCAAAATGACGATTTACCCTTTTGGGTACTCCATCACAAACTCAGGCGGCCAATCTTTTTCTGCTAACAGTATGTCATATCCATAAGTTAAATTCTTCCAAAAGTGACCCTTAACCTTTCTTGAGATGTCCCTCTCTATTTGGAGTGTAATATTGTGTAATCGATGTGGGACATAAACTTTTGTTTCAGGTGTTTCCACCGTGATATGTTCATTCAATTCTGCTGTCACCAGAAAATCCTTCAGGTTCTGGCGATCTATTGACACTTATGCTGTGCTGTCTAGCATCGTTAGAGCTCTTTCCCCATTCAGAAGCTGAGTCCTCAGTAACCTGGGCATGACTAATCTTTAAGCCAGATACTTTCTTCTTTTTTAATTGAGGCTTTGTTTTAGGTTGTTCTTCCGGTTTGATAATATAATCTGAAGTATGATGTGTTCCCCTTTTTGTCTTTGGTCAATCTTCAGTCTTTTGTTCTGATCGCCCGTCCCTCTCCGAGATTTTTGATGAACCCTGAAAGGAATGAAAGGAACGTGTATCAGTGTCCTGATACCTATCAGGTTTCCAAATGTTATCACGATTCCTAAGGTTGTACCTCTTTTCAGAGGACTCCCATTGGGGAGACCCATCCCTTGATCGTGAATTCTTTTCTATATTGTTATTTTTGGATTGTTTGCTATCCCACTTCTTTTTAGAAAAAGAAGGTGCCTGCTTCGAGTTATCCTTGTCGGGACTACCCGCCATTTGTGGCTTCCCGGTTTTGGTTCCCAAATTATCTCTACCTAATGCAGCATAGGTTTCTTCTATAACTTTGGGTAATTCTCGCTCCCTATTGATAGGAGCTATTTCTCTTAGGCGGTTGTGTATGGCCACTGCTGCTGCCTCCCCATTTATGCTGCTCAGCATGATTGCAGAGACTTGGGCACAATTACACATCAGTTTCATCCCCAAGTCCAGGGCATGTCCTGCCCCTTACACATTTTGTATCTGTTTCAATCAGGAATAACTGCTAAGGAAGGGGTAGTGTGTACTTAGATGTAAACAGCAGCAAAGATTGTCCCCCAAGTGGTACAATCCTTAATTAAAGGAACCATCCCCATTGGCAAGCAAATGGTTAGTATTCGATGTTTTTCCTGCAGACCCTTATGCGGAAATACTGCTTCCAACTGAGCAATTTTTTGTGCTATCCAGAACAGACTTTGCTCCCGTTTGGAAGTTATAGTGCCTATTACTGATTTCAGTGTCTGTGGGCTAATTGTAGATGTTGCTTGATGTGGACCAGCTGGAGCATGTCTTGCAGGTTGGACTGTCAATGTTTGCATGACTAACTGGACAATGTGTCTGTATAACTTGACTATCTCTTTATATATTGTACGGACTTCATCCACTGGTAGTGTATTTCTCTCGGGATGTGGAGTGTATGTTGTTAAGATCGGCCAGGTTGTTCCTTCTCTGCTGAGTGGACCTAGTTTCACAACAGATGTTGTGTGTGGGAGGGCACCTTTAAACCAGTTTCTGTGTTGCTGGTAAGTTAACAGGACTTCAATGTCTTCGTATGGAATGTATTCTTCCGGTGGTTCAACTACAATGTATGTGTGGAACAAGTTGGTACGCGGATCTGCAGGTGGGAACTGAACCCAAGAATAGAATACCTCTGATCCAAACACCTCGTGTGCCTCAATCACGAAGGTAACACAGCCACCTGTTGCTGGTACGCCGTGTTCTAACTATTTCATAGTTACTGCATGCCTATAGTTTTCTGTAATGTTAAGAGCATTTGCAAATTCGTCTTCCCCCGAACTACTCGCAGGGTCAGTCATGTTTAAATAGAAAAGTTTTTAGAAAATTAGGGGTTTAGCACAATGTGGAAACCTTTATTCTTACAAGCTTGATTAACCCTGCAGCCAATACACAAAGTATATCTGCTCAGATGAGGCGGATATCCCTTCCCACTTCAGACTTTTCTGAAAGGTGTGAGTAGGGCTTTCTGAGAAAGCATGACTGAACTACTCAGATTTTCACTTTTAAATATAAGAGCTAAACCAACGTTGGGCGCCATGTCTTGTAGTTCCTAGAAATTGCGTGTTTTGGATGACTTAAACTGAGGGCTTGATGTCCCAACCGCTTCTGGACACCCCCACAGGATATGTCAGCCATTAGACCAGCTAGCTCTACAGTGCCACTATCCCCCTCCTGTATTCTACAGTGGTGTAGGTAGTTTCTGGCAACCACTGAACAAGACAACCCTGATTTCCCAGGGATTGTGGAAAACAGTACAGTATGTTTCGCTCAGTTGCTCGTGCCTACTTGTTCTCAGAAAATACACAAGACGGCAATCAGGACGTTTTCAATAAGTATTCATTGTTCGGCGTTAGTCTTGTGTAAAACATATTTGCTGCGACAATCAGGAGACAGAAGCATACGAAAAAAATCACAAGTGCTAATACGGTTAATTGTATATACATGTCTACCATAATGATAAAAAGATGAACATATACAGTTCAGATAACATAGTAGCATTTGCATAATTGCACAAGTTACTTACCTTCGGTAAAAATATATCTGTAAGAGACATATGTTAGTTATAGACTCCCTACCTTAGAATTACCCCCAGACTGGATCCGGCTAAATGTTTTCGTAGCAGTACCCCTGCGTGTCGATAGATGGTGCAGGTCGACTCCGCGTTTGTCGTTGTGGTCGCCGGAATGATGTCATGGTATATACTTTAGTTCTTTACACGACATTCTATGCCACAAGTGCATAGCCATGCAAGAGACTGACCGCTGGTGCACAAAACTAGGGCCCTGAAAGAAAGTCCTTAACCCTAGAAGTCAGTTCGCAGAACGGGGAGGATGGGTGGGGCGGTAGGGAATATATTACTAACATATGTCTCTTGCAGATATATCGTTACCGAAGGTAAGTAACTTGTTCATCTGAAAGAGACTATTAGTTATAGATTCCTTACCTTAGAATAGATACCCCAGCAATACCAACCCCGGAGGTGGGTCTGCGAACTAAGTTCACACCAGAAAGTCCTGGAGAACAGAACAGCCAAAGAAGCAGTCTCTCCGGACTTGAGAGTCTAGGTAGTAGTGTTTGGTGAACGTGTGCAGAGATGCGAATGTAGCTGCCTGGCAGATATCATGAAGGGGAACTTCACGCCCCAAAGCAGTGGTGGCTGCCGTCGCCCTGGTGGAATGGGCATGCAGTGCCACTGGAGGCACCTTCTTTGCCAAAGAGTAGCAAATGTTGATGCAAAGAAGGACCCACCTAGAGATGGTCTGTTTTTGCATGGCCCACATAGCCAACAAAGAGTTGGTGATCCACCCGGAATTGTCTTGTGCGATTCAGATACAAAGATAGCGCAAGTTTTGGATCCCGACGGTGGAGCCTCTCTTCCTCCTTTGAAGGATGTGGAGGCGGAAAGAAGGTGGGCAAAGTGATGGTTTGACCAATGTGAAAAAGAAGTAACCACTTTGGGGAGAAAAGAAGGACTAGTTCTTAGGACAATCTTGTCCGGATGAACAGCAAGAAAGGGAGGCTTAGAAGACAGAGTCTGAAGCTCACTCACCCTGCAAGGAGAGGTGATGGCGACGAGAAAAGCAGTTTTTAAAATTAAAAGTCTGAGAGGACAGTTATGTAGTGGCTCGAAAAGAGCGCACATAAGGTATGTTGGAACCAAGTTCAAGTCCCACTGAGGTATTACAAAAGGAATAGGAGGAAAGAGGTGAGTAATGCCCTTATGAAATCTATTCAGAATAGGGGACTTGAAAAGAGAAGGCTGATCAGGCAGCTGAAGAAAGGCAGACATGGCTGAAAGATAGCCCTTAAGTGTGCCCAGAGCAGAGCCCTGCTGGGAAAAAGAAAGGAGGAACAAAAGAACCTCAGAAAGAGGGGCAGAGAGGGGATCCACGGCCTTTGCTGTGCATCATGCCACAAATTTGTTCCATCTACAGGCGCATACCGTTGTAGTGGAGGGACGCCTGGCTGCCATGATAACATTACAGACTCCGGGAGGAAGGTCAAAGGCTGTCAACTGTCGCAGCTCAATCTCCACGCAAGGAGGTGGTGGCTGGACAGGTTCAGGTGGAGGACCATCCCCTGCTACTTCGACTGAAGATCCTCCCGAAGAGGCAGTCTGATCGAAGGATCGATGGCCAGATGTAACAGTTCGGGATACCAGACTCTTATAGCCCAATCCCGAGCCACAAGAATGACTTGGGCCCGGTCGCACTTGATCTTCTTGCACTAGAAGACCACAACTTCACTTGTGACGTAAAGTGTCGCCGAGCGAGTGCCGCCTTGGAAATTCCAAAGCGCAGAACTGCTGACATTGTGTGTTCTGTTCGGTGGCGAATAGATCTAACCAAGGCTCTCCCTACTACTGAAAGAGACCTTGCACCACCTCCGAGTGAAGACGCCATTTGTGATCCATCATGCAGCTGCGGCCGAGTTCGTCCACCCTAGCTTTCAGTGAACCTGCCAGGTGATGAACTACCAGGGATATGCCCTGATGTTCCAGCCATGTCGAGAGGTGAAGAGCCTCTTGACATAGGGTCCATGACCCCACCCCGTCCTGTTTGTTGCAGAGCACATGGCGGTGGTGTTGTCTGTGAACACCTGCACTACTCTTCCCCGGACAGATGGAAGTAATGCTTTCAGTGCAAGACGAATCGCCCGTAGCTCCAGAAGGTTGATGTGGAGCTCGGACTCTGCCGGAGACCAGAGGACTCTGATCTCCGCCTCCCCCATGTGGCCGCCTCACCCCAGAAGTGATGCATCTGTCACCACTGTGAAATCTGGTTGGGGAAGGGAGAGGGATCCGCCATTGACCCAATCCTGGGTTGTTAGCCACCACTGCAATTGGCGTGCAGTGCCCTCCGAGATCTGGGCGCAATCGGAAAGATTCCCCTGCTGCTTTGTCCACTGTTACTTCAGGTCCCACTGCAGAGCCCGCATATGCCACCTGGCATGATCCACCAGCAGGATGCAGGAGGCCATGAGGCCCAGCAGCCACAGAGTCATTCTGACCGAAACCCGGAATAGAGGCTGAAAGATCGGAATCATAGCCCGAATATCCCAGACTCTCTGCTCAGGAGGATAGGCCCGAAACTGCGTTGTGTCCTGAACCGCACCGATGAAGAGGAGCTTCTGAGAAGGACTCAGGTGTGACTTCGGCACGTTGATAGAGAACCCCAGCGAATGCAGGAGGTCTGCCGTAGTCTGGAGGTGGGAGATGACCGCCTGGGGCGAGCCCGCCTTCAACAGCCAATCATCGAGGTAGGGGAAGACTGGAACCCCTGATCTGCGTAGATGAGCTGCGACCACCGCCATCACTTTTGTGAACACCCAAGGGGTGCTTGTTAGGGGTGGGCGGAATTTGCGAAAGTGACTTCCGCGAATTATCGTGAAAATGTTAAAAATCTCCACAAACACGCGGAAATATCGCGAAGATGCAGAAGTTTTTTGCCCGCCCGTTCGCGGTATTTTCTGCGTGGTCGCGGCTCGCCAACTTACCCATGCGGTTGCTCGCGGGCGCGGCCATCTTATTTTCACTCTTCTCGCGGTGCATGATCGCGAGAAGAAAGACGTGAACGCGCGACCAATGACATTACTGCGGGCGCGAACTGTCGCGAGACAGCGCAAATGGCTACCAACAATCCAACATCTCGTGGAGAACGCGACCGGATCGGGAAAACTTGTTGGCGAACGCAGGGATTCAGGTAAGGCGATCGCGCGCGCTCGAGAATGTATTATTTTACAGCGCGAGCAAGAAACAAATTATCGCTAACCTGCGGAATGCGGAAATTTTGACATTTTCACGCTCTCCGCGGAACGCGAAAATGTCAAATTATCGCTATCGCCGCGATCGTAACTGAAATTTAGCCCAGGCCTAGTGTTTGTAAGGCCAAAGGGGAGCACGGTAAACTGAAAATGCTCGTGGCCTACCGTGAACCGTAGGTAATGTCTGCTGGCCTGCAGGACAGG
Organism: Triturus cristatus; assembly: GCF_964204655.1. Lineage (NCBI taxonomy): Eukaryota > Metazoa > Chordata > Amphibia > Caudata > Salamandridae > Triturus > Triturus cristatus. Next base: position 50,441,488 of record NC_140589.1, read on the forward strand.
AATTCGGAAATAGGCGTCCTGCAAGTCCAACACTACCATACAGTCTACAGGGTCGAGGGCAGACAGAACCTGAGCCAAAGTCAACATCATGAACTTCTCCTTCCAGAGGAAGCGGTTGACGTCCCTGAGGTCTAAGATAGGGCGCAGGCCTTTGTCCTTCTTGTGGGATTAGCAACCACGACCTACTTCTGGCACAGGGACAAGCTCAATGAGAGAGCCGTAACTTCATGGCGGAGAAGGGCCAAGTGATCCTCTGACATGCGATGGAATTGAGGTGACATGGATGGAGGGGTAGTCTCGAAGGGGAGGGAGTAACCCCTTTGGCCTAACTGCAAAACCCACCTGTCCGATTTGATTTTCTGCCAATGGGGGAGGTGATGGCGAATCTTGCTGCCCACTAGCAACTGGTGGCCCTGGAGGGTCGGACAAAGAGGGTTTGGAGGCTGCTGCAGAGGGGGCACTGGTCGACTGGCCCACCCTCTGGCCTCCTGACCCACGACGCTGGGTCCCACATCCCTGGCCGCACAGAGGCTGAACAGTTTGCGCAGGCCTGTGCCCTGGGCGGAAAGTGGTGGGACACCCTTTTCGTAGTCACAAAAGGGGCGAAAAGCAGACTGCGCTGGTCGGGTGATAGCGAGGCCTAAGGATCTGGCATTAGCCCTAGAATCCTTAAAACGCTCGAGTGCACTGTCCGCTTTGTCGCCAAACAAGCAACGGCCATCAAAGGGCATGTCCAAAAGAGTGGATTGGACATCACCCAAAAAGCCAGTGTACCTCAGCCAGGCATAGAGTCTCAGGGCTACTGACGTGGAAATCGTCCAGCCTAGCTAGTCGGCTGCGGTCCAGCCCACACCAAATGGCGAACTTGCCTGCATCTGTATCCTCAGCAGCGGCACGGGATAAAGCGGCCCGGGTCTCCTCCGGCCACTGCGCAGCCGTGTCCCAAACAGAGTGGGTGTAGCTGCCCAACAGACATGCAGTGTTTACCGGCCGCAGTCCCAAGCTGGCGGACGAAAACATCTTCCCAAGAATGTCCAGCTTTTTGGATTCCCTGTCTGGGGGAGCAGTAGGGAATGCGCCCTTGGATGTAGAGGCTTGGACCACCAAGCTCTCAGCGGTAGGGTGTTGGGAGAGGAAAATGAGGTCGGCCGAGGCGTGGCGTCAGGCAATCATCCTAGCCACAGGAGCCTCTGTGCTGGGCTTGGACCAGGTGCCCAGAAGGATGTCCATGAGGGCCTCATTGAACAGCAGCAGGGGCTCCGAAGAGGCAGCTGCCGGTTGAAGCACCTCAGTCATGATGTTAGTTCTGACTGCCACTATAGGAAGCTCGGGTTTAAGACCTCAGGCACCCTACGCAACACCACTGCATAAGATGCACCCTCCTCCATAGCCACGGTATGGGGAGAAAGCATACCAAGGTCTGGTGAGGTGTCCAGACCACTGGCATCACCCAACTCCTCTTTCCAGTCCGGTTTGTCCAACTGGTCTGCAAGAGGGTCTACAGACCCCTCCCAGTCCACCTCATCCTCACTTGGTTGCCACTCAGGGCGATAGGGAACACCAGGATAGAACAGGGGTACAAAAGAAGACCCCACGGCTCGGTTAACTACCAGGATCAATGGCTTAGTCAATGAAGCAGAAACCGAAGGTTGGATTTCCCAACAGGAAGCAGCATTTCTCATCAATGACGATCCCCGGATCCCGTACTACTATACTCTACTCAAGATCCACAAAGAAGCCAACCCCCCTCCAGGACGCCCAATCATGTCTGGGATCGACTCATTGCTGGAACCACTCAGCAAGTTCTGCGACTCCTACCTCCGCCCCTTAGTCACTAAAACACCATCCTATCTCAGGGACACAACCGAAGTCCGAACCTGAAACCATCAACTTCTTGGTTACTTTGGATATGGAGGCACTCTACATGAACATTCCCCAGGATGCCACCTTGGAAGTTTTGGAGTCCGCGCTACAAAGTGTTGAGCCATGGCCTAATGTGCCTCCATAGCTCTGAAACCAAATTTCTTTGCCTTCTAGACGCAGCTTTATCCCCAGATCCATCCAAGGCACCAGCATGGGGAGCACCTTCGCTCCTAGTCTACCTTGCCTCTATATGGCTATCTTTGAGGACAAGTACATCCTAGGGGAGAATAATCACTACAGGAACAACATTGTGATGTGGCGGCGCAACATTAACGATATCCTCCTTTTCTGGAGGGGCGACGAGGAACAATGTGTGACATTCTGTGGGTGGATCAACACTCTAGACCCCTTTCTCAGGTTTTCCGGTACCAACTCACAAGAAAGCATCCCCTTCGTGGACCTCCAGATCTCCCTACATGAAGGGTCCCTACATACAACTAACTATAACAGTCTCCTGATGTATGAGAGCCATCATCAGAAAGCACTGAGGAATAACCTGCCAGTAGGACAATTTCTACGCCTCTGAAGGAATTGCGATACCTTGAGCGAGTTTGAGAAAGAATCCCAAATTCTGTCAGACAACCTATCGGAGCGACATTATCCCAAGAAAATAATATGGCAGGCACAGAAACGGGCTCGGAACAACCATAGGGAAGCCCTCCTCGTGGTGAAGGACAGACTAGAGACAGAGGCAATTACATGTGTGACCACTTTCATGCCCAGTTCCAATAAGATCCAGAAAGTGATTAGGAAATACTGGGGCATTCTATAGACTGGAGCTTTTACCCCAGGGCCACCTACTCTTTTTGAATTTAAACGCACCCAAAATCTAAAGGACCCTCTGGTCCACACACGTCCCAAAGCAACCCCCCTCCACACAATCCACCCTATGGGCTCTACCCCCGGTGGTGAGTCACTACCCCTGTGGGTCCCGTTCTGTGTGTCCCCTCGCATAAGTTTCTAAACAGATTGACCTTGGTCTGCCCAGACCTTGGCATCAGAGGAGACACACCAACTGGAATACAAAAACTGTATATATGTTATCACTTGCCTGTGTGAAAAAAGATACTTGGGGATGGCAACGAGACCAGTCAAAATTCGAATAGGGGAGCATAAAAGTACCATATGTTGTAGAAAAACTAATACCAAACTATTGAGTCATTTCTCTGAAAAGAATCACAACCCAGACAGTCTCAAATGAACAATGATGGAATCTAATCCCAACTGGACAAACAGCACATTATTTAGGCAGGAACAACGCTGGGATCAAAGATTGAAGAGCAACTCACACGGCCTAAACGACAAGATACCCTGTGCAGAATAAATGAGCTAGAACCAGCGTGTACTTACACCCCCAGGTACCCTCCCTTGTCCAGTTTTCAATGACCATAGGCGGCACGAGGGTAGATCTCCCGCATTCACCTCCTTCCCATTGATAGATGTACCATCACTCATCTAAAATCTGCCTATGTCCCCGCCCACACTGTGCAGACAGCGCGGTCCCTGATAGATGTTAAGGGTCCCTATGAGATGGGACCTATAACATAACTGGCCATTGGTGACCCTTCCATAATGACGCAATCCATAGATAGGGTGTAACTCAGCATCTGTGGCAGTACAAACAACTTAGTTCGACTTGAAGTCGTCCCACAATACCAGAGGCTCTCTACCTCCACCACACTCAAAACAGCACATGGCTTTCCCTACAGTATTAATGGTAAATAGACATAATATCGAAAAAAAAATATCGAGTGGACAGAATATCGAGTTTTAAATATAGAATGGACAGAATATCGAATTACCAAAATATAGTGGTGAAGAATATCGAAAAACAGGTAAGAAATATCGATTGCAATAATATAGAAGTAAATAATATCGACAGTCATAATATAGTTGTTAAAAATATCGAATTTTTTATAGTGTTTTAAGTGTTAGTATATGTGTTAAAAGTATGTATTAATATTGTAATGTATGTTAGAATATTTTTAAAGTAATGAATTTTATGTTATTTTATTTTTGTGTAATTTAATTCCGTAGCGGGTTGTGGGTTTATAGGGGAGTAGGGTGGGAAGTAATTTAATTATAATACATTAAATAATAATTTATTGGAATTATTAATAATTTTTAATTTAATTTTGCGTTTTACTTCTGTAGCGGGTTGTGGGTTTATAGGGGAATAGGGTGGGAAGTAATTTAATTGTTATTAGTTAATTATTAATTGGTATTGCAAATTAATTGGTGGTTGATTAATTATTAATTGGTAAATAATTTGTATTAATTGGTAATTAATTTGTATTAATTGTTTAATTGATAATTATATTAATTGTATTTATTTAATATTTGTAGTGGGTAGTGTGTTTATAGGGGAATATGGTGGGAAGTAATATAATTGTAAACAATTAATTATTTAAATAATTTGTGTATATCGTTAATCAATATATTATTAATTAATGATTAATTGGTATTATTAGCATTTATTAATGTTTGTTATTGAAAAACAATTGGTTGTTAATTAATTATTAATGGGTAATTAATTAAACAAAAATATATTGGTATTTATAAATAATCAATTATTAAATCTTGTGTGATTGGTAATTAATTGTAATACTTGTTTTGGTATTAATAATTAATTAATTGTTAAGAAAATATTAATTTATTATTTTCCCTACTTCTGCACTTACTTGAGTGGGAATAGTAATTTGTACCCTACTGCTTTGCAACGCTTTCCCTACTGTTGCACTCTCTGGAGTGGGAATAGTAATTTGTATCCCTACGCTATCCAATGCTTTCCCTACTGTTGCACTCTCTGGAGTGGGAATAGTAATTTTTACCCCTACGCTATCCAACGCTTTCCCTACTGTTGCACTCGCTGGAGTGGGAATAGTAAATTTTACCCTCCCGCTATCCAACGCTTTCCCTACTGTTGCACTCTCTGGAGTGGGAATAGTAATTTTTATCCCTACGCTATCCAACGCTTTCCCTACTGTTGCACTCTCTGGAGTGGGAATAGTAATTTTTACCCCTACGCTATCCAATGCTTTCCCTACTGTTGCACTCACTGGAGTGGGAATAGTAATTTTTACCCCTACGCTATCCAACGCTTTCCCTACTGTTGCACTCGCTGGAGTGGGAATAGTAAATTTTACCCTACCGCTATCCAACGCTTTCCCTACTGTTGCACTCTCTGGAGTGGGAATAGTAATTTTTATCCCTACGCTATCCAATGCTTTCCCTACTGTTGCACTCTCTGGAGTGGGAATAGTAATTTTTACCCTCCTGCTATCCAACGCTTTCCCTACTGTTGCACTCTCTGGAGTGGGAATAGTAATTTTTATCCCTACGCTATCCAACGCTTTCTCTACTGTTGCACTCTCTGGAGTGGGAATAGTAATTTTTACCCCTACGCTATCCAATGCTTTCCCTACCGTTGCACTCACTGGAGTGGGAATAGTAATTTTTACCCCTACGCTATCCAACGCTTTCCCTACTGTTGCACTCACTGGAGTGGGAATAGTAAATTTTACCCTCCCGCTATCCAACGCTTTCCCTACTGTTGCACTCTCTGGAGTGGGAATAGTAATTTTTATCCCTACGCTATCCAATGCTTTCCCTACTGTTGCACTCTCTGGAGTGGGAATAGTAATTTTTACCCCTACGCTATCCAACGCTTTCCCTACTGTTGCACTTACTGGAGTGGGAATAGTAAATTTTATCCTCCCGCTATCCAATGCTTTCCCTACGTTTACACTCTCTGGAGTGGGAATAGTAATTTTTACCCCTACGCTATCCAACGCTTTCCCTACTGTTGCACTCTTTGGAGTGGGAATAGTAATTTTTACTCTCCCGCTATCCAACGCTTTCTCTACTGTTGCATTCTCTGGAGTGGGAATAGTAATTTTTACCCTCCCGCTATCCAACGCTTTCCCTACTATTGCACTTACTGGAGTGGTAATAGTAAATTTTACCCGCCCGCTATCCTACGCAGAAAATATTGAATATTTTTAATAAATATTACATTAATATATATGTATTAATTTTTTTTTTTACTTACATTAATCATTTAATAATTTTAATGTTATTTAAGTATTTTTAAGTATGTGTCAGTTAATTATATGTATTATTTCATTAATTTTACATTACTTTTAAAACATTTAAAAAATTCGATATTTTGACTAACTATATTATTTACAACGATATTTTGGATTCTATATTTTTGTATTTTCCTGTTTGGAGATAGGGAGTCGATATTTTGGTATTCTATATTTTGGCATCGATATTTTTGTAAGTCTATATTTTTGTAGTCGATATTATGTCAGTGATCCAGTATTAATATGTGCCACATAACCTACATTACAACAAACAAATGATGGACGGAATGCTGACAATGCAGACATTCTCCCCCAGTCAAGAGATCTGGGTTAAATCCATCGTTCTTTTGCCCACTACGCCACCCCAGTTTAGACATGGCCATATGCAAATCAGTCTTGACCCTGTGCCTCATGGGAACAGTCCAGCCCGAACTGCCAAGCCATGTCTTCCCTGGACCGGAATCAAGCATCCTAGGACCGGTTTCTGGCTATCAGCCGTCATCAGCCAGAATAGCTTGACTCCAGTGGCGTAGTGAGCACGGGTCCCACGTCTGGGAATACCCATCCCACTTAGGGCGAAAAGCGTTACAACAAACAAATGATGGACGGAATGCTGACAATGCAGACATTCTCCCCCAGTCAAGAGATCTGGGTTAAATCCATCGTTCTTTTGCCCACTACGCCACCCCAGTTTAGACATGGCCATATGCAAATCAGTCTTGACCCTGTGCCTCATGGGAACAGTCCAGCCCGAACTGCCAAGCCATGTCTTCCCTGGACCGGAATCAAGCATCCTAGGACCGGTTTCTGGCTATCAGCCGTCATCAGCCAGAATAGCTTGACTCCAGTGGCGTAGTGAGCACGGGTCCCACGTCTGGGAATACCCATCCCACTTAGGGCGAAAAGCGTTACAACAAACAAATGATGGACGGAATGCTGACAATGCAGACATTCTCCCCCAGTCAAGAGATCTGGGTTAAATCCATCGTTCTTTTGCCCACTACGCCACCCCAGTTTAGACATGGCCATATGCAAATCAGTCTTGACCCTGTGCCTCATGGGAACAGTCCAGCCCGAACTGCCAAGCCATGTCTTCCCTGGACCGGAATCAAGCATCCTAGGACCGGTTTCTGGCTATCAGCCGTCATCAGCCAGAATAGCTTGACTCCAGTGGCGTAGTGAGCACGGGTCCCACGTCTGGGAATACCCATCCCACTTAGGGCGAAAAGCGTTACAACAAACAAATGATGGACGGAATGCTGACAATGCAGACATTCTCCCCCAGTCAAGAGATCTGGGTTAAATCCATCGTTCTTTTGCCCACTACGCCACCCCAGTTTAGACATGGCCATATGCAAATCAGTCTTGACCCTGTGCCTCATGGGAACAGTCCAGCCCGAACTGCCAAGCCATGTCTTCCCTGGACCGGAATCAAGCATCCTAGGACCGGTTTCTGGCTATCAGCCGTCATCAGCCAGAATAGCTTGACTCCAGTGGCGTAGTGAGCACGGGTCCCACGTCTGGGAATACCCATCCCACTTAGGGCGAAAAGCGTTACAACAAACAAATGATGGACGGAATGCTGACAATGCAGACATTCTCCCCCAGTCAAGAGATCTGGGTTAAATCCATCGTTCTTTTGCCCACTACGCCACCCCAGTTTAGACATGGCCATATGCAAATCAGTCTTGACCCTGTGCCTCATGGGAACAGTCCAGCCCGAACTGCCAAGCCATGTCTTCCCTGGACCGGAATCAAGCATCCTAGGACCGGTTTCTGGCTATCAGCCGTCATCAGCCAGAATAGCTTGACTCCAGTGGCGTAGTGAGCACGGGTCCCACGTCTGGGAATACCCATCCCACTTAGGGCGAAAAGCGTTACAACAAACAAATGATGGACGGAATGCTGACAATGCAGACATTCTCCCCCAGTCAAGAGATCTGGGTTAAATCCATCGTTCTTTTGCCCACTACGCCACCCCAGTTTAGACATGGCCATATGCAAATCAGTCTTGACCCTGTGCCTCATGGGAACAGTCCAGCCCGAACTGCCAAGCCATGTCTTCCCTGGACCGGAATCAAGCATCCTAGGACCGGTTTCTGGCTATCAGCCGTCATCAGCCAGAATAGCTTGACTCCAGTGGCGTAGTGAGCACGGGTCCCACGTCTGGGAATACCCATCCCACTTAGGGCGAAAAGCGTTACAACAAACAAATGATGGACGGAATGCTGACAATGCAGACATTCTCCCCCAGTCAAGAGATCTGGGTTAAATCCATCGTTCTTTTGCCCACTACGCCACCCCAGTTTAGACATGGCCATATGCAAATCAGTCTTGACCCTGTGCCTCATGGGAACAGTCCAGCCCGAACTGCCAAGCCATGTCTTCCCTGGACCGGAATCAAGCATCCTAGGACCGGTTTCTGGCTATCAGCCGTCATCAGCCAGAATAGCTTGACTCCAGTGGCGTAGTGAGCACGGGTCCCACGTCTGGGAATACCCATCCCACTTAGGGCGAAAAGCGTTACAACAAACAAATGATGGACGGAATGCTGACAATGCAGACATTCTCCCCCAGTCAAGAGATCTGGGTTAAATCCATCGTTCTTTTGCCCACTACGCCACCCCAGTTTAGACATGGCCATATGCAAATCAGTCTTGACCCTGTGCCTCATGGGAACAGTCCAGCCCGAACTGCCAAGCCATGTCTTCCCTGGACCGGAATCAAGCATCCTAGGACCGGTTTCTGGCTATCAGCCGTCATCAGCCAGAATAGCTTGACTCCAGTGGCGTAGTGAGCACGGGTCCCACGTCTGGGAATACCCATCCCACTTAGGGCGAAAAGCGTTACAACAAACAAATGATGGACGGAATGCTGACAATGCAGACATTCTCCCCCAGTCAAGAGATCTGGGTTAAATCCATCGTTCTTTTGCCCACTACGCCACCCCAGTTTAGACATGGCCATATGCAAATCAGTCTTGACCCTGTGCCTCATGGGAACAGTCCAGCCCGAACTGCCAAGCCATGTCTTCCCTGGACCGGAATCAAGCATCCTAGGACCGGTTTCTGGCTATCAGCCGTCATCAGCCAGAATAGCTTGACTCCAGTGGCGTAGTGAGCACGGGTCCCACGTCTGGGAATACCCATCCCACTTAGGGCGAAAAGCGTTACAACAAACAAATGATGGACGGAATGCTGACAATGCAGACATTCTCCCCCAGTCAAGAGATCTGGGTTAAATCCATCGTTCTTTTGCCCACTACGCCACCCCAGTTTAGACATGGCCATATGCAAATCAGTCTTGACCCTGTGCCTCATGGGAACAGTCCAGCCCGAACTGCCAAGCCATGTCTTCCCTGGACCGGGGTGAATGTATGACATTGTTCTGCATTCTGTCCATCAATTGTTGTTTTTGCATTTGTCACCCCGAGTGGGAAGGGTATGCTCAGACGTGAGTCCCTTGCTCTCCATGCCACTGAAATCAGGCTATCCTGGCTGACGAGGGCTGAAAGCCCGAAACCGGTCCTAGGATGCTTGTTTCCAGTCCAGGGAGGACCTGGCTTGGCAGTTCGGGCTGGACTGTTCCCATGGGGCACAGGGTCAAGACTGATTTGCATATGGCTGGGTTCAAACTGGAATGGCATGGTGAGCAAAAAAACGATGGATTTAGGCCCAGATCTCTGTACTGGGGTGAATGTATGACATTGTTCTGCATTCTGTCCATCAATTGTTGTTTTTGCATTTGTCACCCCGAGTGGGAAGGGTATGCTCAGACGTGAGTCCCTTGCTCTCCATGCCACTGGAATCAGGCTATCCTGGCTGACGAGGGCTGAAAGCCCGAAACCGGTCCTAGGATGCTTGTTTCCAGTCCAGGGAGGACCTGGCTTGGCAGTTCGGGCTGGACTGTTCCCATGGGGCACAGGGTCAAGACTGATTTGCATATGGCTGGGTTCAAACTGGAATGGCATGGTGAGCAAAAAAACGATGGATTTAGGCCCAGATCTCTGTACTGGGGTGAATGTATGACATTGTTCTGCATTCTGTCCATCAATTGTTGTTTTTGCATTTGTCACCCCGAGTGGGAAGGGTATGCTCAGACGTGAGTCCCTTGCTCTCCATGCCACTGGAATCAGGCTATCCTGGCTGACGAGGGCTGAAAGCCCGAAACCGGTCCTAGGATGCTTGTTTCCAGTCCAGGGAGGACCTGGCTTGGCAGTTCGGGCTGGACTGTTCCCATGGGGCACAGGGTCAAGACTGATTTGCATATGGCTGGGTTCAAACTGGAATGGCATGGTGAGCAAAAAAACGATGGATTTAGGCCCAGATCTCTGTACTGGGGTGAATGTATGACATTGTTCTGCATTCTGTCCATCAATTGTTGTTTTTGCATTTGTCACCCCGAGTGGGAAGGGTATGCTCAGACGTGAGTCCCTTGCTCTCCATGCCACTGGAATCAGGCTATCCTGGCTGACGAGGGCTGAAAGCCCGAAACCGGTCCTAGGATGCTTGTTTCCAGTCCAGGGAGGACCTGGCTTGGCAGTTCGGGCTGGACTGTTCCCATGGGGCACAGGGTCAAGACTGATTTGCATATGGCTGGGTTCAAACTGGAATGGCATGGTGAGCAAAAAAACGATGGATTTAGGCCCAGATCTCTGTACTGGGGTGAATGTATGACATTGTTCTGCATTCTGTCCATCAATTGTTGTTTTTGCATTTGTCACCCCGAGTGGGAAGGGTATGCTCAGACGTGAGTCCCTTGCTCTCCATGCCACTGGAATCAGGCTATCCTGGCTGACGAGGGCTGAAAGCCCGAAACCGGTCCTAGGATGCTTGTTTCCAGTCCAGGGAGGACCTGGCTTGGCAGTTCGGGCTGGACTGTTCCCATGGGGCACAGGGTCAAGACTGATTTGCATATGGCTGGGTTCAAACTGGAATGGCATGGTGAGCAAAAAAACGATGGATTTAGGCCCAGATCTCTGTACTGGGGTGAATGTATGACATTGTTCTGCATTCTGTCCATCAATTGTTGTTTTTGCATTTGTCACCCCGAGTGGGAAGGGTATGCTCAGACGTGAGTCCCTTGCTCTCCATGCCACTGGAATCAGGCTATCCTGGCTGACGAGGGCTGAAAGCCCGAAACCGGTCCTAGGATGCTTGTTTCCAGTCCAGGGAGGACCTGGCTTGGCAGTTCGGGCTGGACTGTTCCCATGGGGCACAGGGTCAAGACTGATTTGCATATGGCTGGGTTCAAACTGGAATGGCATGGTGAGCAAAAAAACGATGGATTTAGGCCCAGATCTCTGTACTGGGGTGAATGTATGACATTGTTCTGCATTCTGTCCATCAATTGTTGTTTTTGCATTTGTCACCCCGAGTGGGAAGGGTATGCTCAGACGTGAGTCCCTTGCTCTCCATGCCACTGGAATCAGGCTATCCTGGCTGACGAGGGCTGAAAGCCCGAAACCGGTCCTAGGATGCTTGTTTCCAGTCCAGGGAGGACCTGGCTTGGCAGTTCGGGCTGGACTGTTCCCATGGGGCACAGGGTCAAGACTGATTTGCATATGGCTGGGTTCAAACTGGAATGGCATGGTGAGCAAAAAAACGATGGATTTAGGCCCAGATCTCTGTACTGGGGTGAATGTATGACATTGTTCTGCATTCTGTCCATCAATTGTTGTTTTTGCACATAACCTACATTAGCAGAGACGACGCTGTCTAGACAACGACGGCCACACTCCAACCTGGCCACCTACTGTTATAGGTAACTACAGTACCACATGCTCAACATATTCAATTCAATCATCGACAATTCACAACTAGACCTATAGTCACCAACTATAGGGACTTCCATGTGACACTCGATTTTCTTCTTGACATCATGTGCCATACACTGATTACTAGTCAGACCAGATACCAACATGCTTTTTTCAACAGCCCAGCACCACTCAATTATGGCCCCACTGTTTCAGTAGACTACAGTAACACTCACGTTGTCTACACGCATGAACCCCCTGCCTACCACGCCCCTTGTTATGTCATTTCCGCCCGTTCACAGTCTCGCGGCTATAACTTGGCAAGCCAGACCTTCCCAAACTACCGGCGATTCACTAACAGACGGGCTTCCACAGGGGCGAGTGAATGTAAGTATCTTCCTGCTGTTTCTGCAAAAGATCCAAGGTAAAGACTTTTATGGCACAAACGGGCGTCGGGGGCAGTACGAGCTCACGATTCCGCTTTGTTCTTAATGCATCCACAGAGACTCACCCGCATCACCACAGTGAGTGCCGGTGAGGCCAACCATTTCTAATAAAGGGGTATGAGGTCACGCTTGCTTACGAATGGTGTGTGTGTGGCACCGCGTCTATAAAAACACTGTCGCTATGATTGTCATATTTTTGTGTCGCCGATGACAGTCACAATACACATTTGATAAGGCTAATGGACTGCCAGGGGCACGAAGACAGCGATGCGTTGATTTTACTGAGTCAGCTGTGTCATCACCCTGTTTACCATTTGGTTCACGAAAGAGGTAGATGCATGCAGTATGCCCACCGTCTCTGACTAATAAGGCTCACGAAGTGCCACGAGCAGAACGGCAGTGAAGCTTTTATTTTTATGATTTTAATCATTCAGCCAAGTCACCACCCTGTATACTATTGGGTGTGCGAACAAGATATGTGCATGCTATACACCCACCGCCTTTGGCTATGTGCAGCCAGTTGAAGGTGACACCAGACCTGTGTGCATTATTGCACAGGGTTTGGCACTTAAGAGTACCTGGCAGTATGTCGACAAGGGCATATTTCACTGAGCATACCCACGAGTATGTCTGAGGATTTGAATACCTTTTGTGACCACATTTGAGTCCTTGTTATTGCCACCATTAACATGTGATTCACATGTTTTCCTGTATGTTTGTATGTCTCTCTCTTTGTATCCCTTTTTATATCACCAGGTTGGGTAAAGGAACTCGATCCAGACGTTCCTATTAGCGCTTAGATGCATTGTAGGAGAGTAGGGTCTGCAATCCTATGATCACCCAGATTTTTTTGCTTTTGCTTCATTGGTTTACGACTTTCCCTGGCTGTGGGCCTGCCAGTCAGACCCACAGCCTAGCTGTTCTCTCTCCAGATTAAAACACATGTACATTAGGTGCATCCACTAATTGGAACTGGGCCGCCTTATCAGTCCCTGTATCAGCATACCACAGGTATCCAGGGCATCGGCGTACCCAGGGCCTACCAGGGGCTGCAGCAGGTATTATGACACCCCTGGATGGCCACCCAAATCTGACACAACTGGCTGCACGACAGCTGGGGCAAGGTGGTGTAATCACCCGTTGCTGTAGGTGTAGTATTCCTATACCTAACCCTAAAATGGACGCATGGATTCCTATCAGTCACTCCTATGGCAGGCCTTATCAATCCTGAAGGCAGAGTGCTGGGAATCATGTGAGATGGTGCTCTGGCGCGAGCTGAGCCCGTCGACAGCTTGCGGAACCAAGTCCTAATAGCTGTTCCATGGTGACGCGGGCCATCTACCTTAAAATGCATTATAATCCTCGCGGTTATTTGCTAACTATGGCATCGCATCACCCACACATGTCGAGTAAGGTGTCATACGAATTGGAATACGAACCCCTCGCCAATTCTGGCGACGGGGTTAGCATTCCACCCTTCTAGAGGGACACGACATGGAAGTAACCTTGAACCCCGGTTAAAGTTGACTCAAGCCTCAGCATCACAAAATGGATGCTGCCACCAGACACAAGTCTGACCTCCTGCTGCTGGGAGACCTTCCAGCGAGGGGAGCTTGGACAAAGGGTTTCCTGTCGAGGGCGGTGTTAGCACCATCCCAGACAGGGTTTGTGTGTCCCAGGTAGGCAGGGCTGAAAGGAAGGTGATTGCAAGTGGCACCCCGGTGCTCACTGTGCATAGCCCGGATCAAACCAGTTTCGGGGGCACCCCAGCCCTTGAGCTGGGGCGAAGCCGGACAAAGGATAGGGGTGTAACCACCCCCCTCCTGGTCCCACCCACAGGTAGGACCTAGTCACGGGCCAGCCCCTTTTCCTAGTATAAAGGTAGGAGCGAGTCCCCTTCCCAAATTGGATAATTCTGAATCTTGAACTACTTTCCACGAAAGGAACTCTTGACTTTTTCTGAAGACTCTCCCTTGTGGCTAAGGAGTAGCCACCCTGCACCAGCAGGCACCACCTAAGCGCTTGCGGTTTGCTGTACGTCTCTCCTACGGATCAAGACTGCCCAGCTCGACGAGACCCGGATTCCCCGCCATCTCTGACCTCTACCTACATCGTCAGCCTAGCTGAGATTCGTAGGTGTGACGAGACCTGCGGGACCTGCCATCTTCAGAACCTGCACGACGCTTATCTAGCACAACCACCGAGGGACCCTCGAGTGAGTGCACCTAGGGTTTGAGAAGCCCTAACCCTGAGTAGCTCCAGCACTGAAGCCTGCCTCCCCAGCATCCACGAGATCTGCGTGAGGGCCCTTCTGCTCCTTGCTGCTCACCGCGTTGTCCGGCCACTCGCCGTCGGCTAGTGGCCCTCTTCACGACGCACCACGACAGTTTTTCATCACTGGTCTGGTTGTCCCAGACTGGTCCTTGCTCCCCTTCAACAGAGGAGTACCTCGGACCCTCCTGGTCCACTCCAGACGCCATCTTGACTCCCCCGCGTGGGCTTGCCTCTGCTAAGACCTGCTGCCCCACTCCTGGGCCCAGCATCATCGACAGCAGACACCTTCGTGGGACAGCTCGCCCTCCATCCTGGTCGCCGCCGCGCCTCCTGGTCCGAGGAACAGCCGAGTCCGACGTCGTCCACTCACCTGGTCGAGGTGACTTCATCCGGTACCTCCCTGGTGCCCACACGATCGCTGGCTAGCGGTTGAGAACTGAGTCCCCTCTGCTTTCAGGTTTCCTTCATCACCGATCCAGGCTTGGATCTCGCTGAATATCGACACTGGTCGCCTGCCAGCAACTTCTTCTTTCAGGCTCCCGAGACTACAACGAGGACTCCCGACATCTTGCTGAACCCCACGCAGCCGCAGCCTCTGGGCTAGGTAACTCGAGCATTTCGGTGCTCCATCGTAGGTTCACTCTACAAGTGTCCAGCTCCTTTTCCGTTTAGTCCAACTGATCGGATTCCTCCGGAATCAGTAACTTTAGACTCTCTAACCTCTCCCATTCCACTTGCAGTGTAAATGGTTTCGTGCCCTTCGGGCATTTGTGTAACTTGTGCAACTAGAAGTATTTTCCCAAGAGTTTTGTATTGTGCTTAGCTCCCTGACTCATAAAGAGCCTGGGTAGTCTTGTTATAAATAAATATCCTTTATTTTCATAACAACTGGTGTGGTGTCCTTTCACATTGGTGTTCAAGGGGTAGATGTGATGGTAAACAGCTGGCTTAACACGCCCTCTAGAGTTTAGCCTGAAGACTGCTCTTGTCCACGCTACTAGGATAGCTGGTCTACAAGGTTGACTTACAACCAATCATCAATAAGGGTCGTTTGGAATGATACACAGTGATCACTAGAATAGTGAGCACTACATATCAGGCCAACTTCTCACATTAGTGAGCAGCGGTTGGGATTTGAGCTTGCTGTTGTTTTACCACACACGTATCCTAAGAATATCAAGTTGAAAGATCACATAAGTACCCAGGTACATATAACTTAACTTAGAATACTCAGAGTTCTACTGAACCAGATGTTATAGTGAAACAGGGACTAGCACACCCTGACTATAACTCTTAGCAAGGGATCAGTAGGGAAACACATAGTGTAGGTAGGTGCATCACTTACACCTCACTAGAAAGCACGTCGGTCCGCGGAGAGTCTGCAGAGACTCCCTTAGTGGTCATTGACCCTCCACAGGTCATGTCACGATATGCAGCTCTTAGCTTCACGGAGATGAGACAACTGTGTGCCTCCAGGAAGTTAAAACAGGGTTCTAACCCTACCGTCCCATTCCTGATAGGTCTCTTAGAGACTTATGATGCTAGAAGGGCTCTTAACGTAGGCCCCTCTAACCCAGATGGGAGCATGCCCCCCTTAGAGGGAACCCTTGGTGACCCAGACCTCGGCCTCCATACAGAGGAGGAAGAAGAGGAGGAATTATCAGGAGACGGGGCAAACAAAGGTCCAGTAGTAGTCGGCAGGCTCACGAGGACCAACTTAAGCAGGCACGAGAATGGAACTGGGGGAGCCCCGGGCCCACGCACAAGCAGGCTTAACCTTGGGAACGGACGAGCTATGTCTCTCTCGAGAGGCTCTAACAGATCTGTTCGAACACATGTCTCTCAGGCATCTTCTCAGAGAGGAATGACGTCCCCTCAGAGAAGGGAGCACGAGGCGAAGATGAGGGAAGTCAATCTGAGGATCGAGCGGGAAGAACTTGCCCTCGCCAAAGAAAGACTTGCCTTGGCCCAAGAGCAGAAATTGAGTGGGTTAGACCCCACTGGTGGCAGCATTCTCATTAGAGAGAAAGACAGGGGTATAGACACTAGACACCTGAGTAAAATAGTGCCCCCCCTTTAAACAAGGGGACGACATCCAAAAGTGGATAACTGCTTTGGAGAGGGCATGCACTGTCCAGTGCGCCCCCCCAAGTCAGTGGGCATCTATACTGTGGCTCTCCTTTGAAGGTAAAGGATGGGACAAGCTCCTCACTACGAGAGCTGAGGATGCTAACAACTACCAAGTCCTGAAAAATACACTGATTGATGGGTTCGGCTTAACCACTGAGCAGTACAGGTTGCTGTTCAGAGACACCCAGAAAATTCAGTCTCAGGATTGGACTGACTTTGTCGATTGTGCCACTAAGGCTTTGGAAGGCTAGTTGCTGGGTAGCAAGGTTACTGATTACACAGGATTGTACAATCTTATCATGAGAGAACAGATTTTAAACAACTGTCAGAACCAATTGTTGCATCAGCACCTTGTCGACTCGGAGCTGACCTCTCCCCAAGAATTGGGAAAGAAGGCAGACAGATGGGTCAGAAGAAGGGTCAAGCAGAACCAGACTCAGAACCAGGGTGGTCAGAAGAAAGCAGACCAAAAGGGTAGTAACAAGAACGAACAAAATGACCAGAAGTCTTCGACGGGTCCCCAACAAACCAAAGAGGGTGGGGGTCAGGCTTCACAGAAAAAGAAGACTCAAGAAGGCCAGTCAAAAAGGTGGTGCCAATACTGTAAAAGTAAGACTCACTGGTTTAGTGAGTGCACCAAGAAAGGAGAGCAAACTCCTGCCACTGCAGCCCCTAAGGCACCTGCACCCCCTAGTACAGTCAGCAGTGGTAGTGCGCCTCCCAAGGCATTAGTTGGGTTAACCTTGGGAACTGAGGGGTGTGACGACTTAGTTGGCACGCTCACTCAGGCCGTCCTTGTCTGTACAGGGGATATGGATATGTCCCCTGATGCCAGTCCCAATACTTTGGGCAAATACAGGCAGACGCCTTTGATCAATGGAAAAGTGGCTCAGGCCTACAGGGACACTTGTGCCAGTGTCACCATGGTGACACCTAACTTTGTGGACCCTGGACAGATCATGCTAGGTACCGATTACCTAGTGACCAATGCCAGCAATGTCACTACCAATCACAGTATGGCAGTTGTTGATTTCTCCTGGGGAGGGGTAAGTGGCCCAAAGAAAGTTGTGGTTAGTTCAGACCTCCCCGTAGAATGTCTGTTGGGCAATGATTTGGAAACGTCACAATGGTCAGAAGTGGAGCAGAGGACTCACATGGAAATGTTAGGCTTGCCAGCACATGTCCTTGCTGTGACCAGGTCACAGGCCAAAAGATGCCCCACTGAACAGGTGCTGGATCCTGGAAGAACGGACCAGACACCATCCAAGAAAAGGAGCAGTAAGGGTAAGGCCTCGCCTTCCCCCTTGCCCCAGGTCGTGGATCAAGTCTCTGAGGAGGCTGACCTTAACGAACTAAGGGAAACTGAGCCAAAAGAGCTTGAACCTGGTCAGGTTGAGTTTCTGGGCTCAGGGGGACCCTCTAGAGAAGACCTGGGGAAGGCACAGTTAGACTGCCCCTCACTTGAACCCCTCAGATGGCAGGCTGCTGCTGAGGCTGCAGGGAACGCCACTGGTACCCACAAAGTGTACTGGGACGATGGACTCCTGTACTCCGAGGCAAGAGACCCCAAGCCTGGCGCGACCAGGAGGCTGGTCATCCCCTTGTCTCTGAGAGGTTTCCTTCTTACCTTGGCCCACGAGATTCCCCTTGCAGGTCACTTAGGCCAGAATAAGACTTGGGACAGAATTGTTCCACACTTTCACTGGCCCCACATGTCCGAAGATACGAAGGAGTTTTGTCGCTCCTGTGTCACTTGCCAAGCTAGTGGCAAGTCAGGTGGCACGACAAAGGCCCCCTTCATACCACTGCCGGTGGTGGGGGTACCCTTTGAACGAGTGGGGATCGACATTGTCGGACCAATGGAACCCCAGACAGCATCAGGGCACAAGTTTATACTGGTGGTGGTGGACCACGCCACCAGGTATCCTGAAGCTATTCCCCTTAGGACCACTACAGCACCTGTTGTGGCACGAGCCCTAGTTGGAGTGTTCTCCAGAGTGGGCTTCCCTAAGGAGGTTGTCTCTGACAGAGGTGCAAACTTCATGTCGGGATATCTGACTGCCATGTGGAAAGAGTGTGGTGTCAACTATAAGTTCACCACACCCTATCACCCACAATGCAATGGGCTTGTTGAGAGATTCAACAGGACCCTGAAAGGGATGATTCATGGACTACCGGAAAAGCTTCGGCGGAGATGGGATGTCCTGATACCCTGCCTCTTGTTCGCCTACAGAGAGGTCCCGCAGAAGGGGGTTGGCTACAGCCCTTTTGAGCTTCTGTTCGGACATCCTGTAAGGGGACCCCTTTGTTTGGTAAAGGAAGGATGGGAGAGACCTCTCAAAAAGCCGGCATCAAACATTGTGGACTATGTGCTCGGTCTCCGCTCGCGGATGGCTGAGTACATGGAAAAGGCATCTAAAAACCTTGAGGCGAGCAAGGAATTACAAAAAGCTTGGCACGACCAAAAGGCTGTCCTGACTGTGCATCAGCCTGGACAGAAGGTGTGGGTGCTGGAGCCAGTGGCCCCAGCAGCGCTCAAAGACAAATGGTCTGGGCCCCACACGATCATTGAGCAAAAGGGAGAGGTCACCTACTTGGTAGACCTGGGAACTCCCCGGAGCCCCCACAGGGTGCTCCATGTAAACAGGCTCAAGGCATATGTCGACAGGGAGGGCATGGGCTTGCTCATGGCCACAGATGAGGTACAGGAGGAGGAGAGTGACCCTCTCCCGGACCTGCTCTCTCAGAACCCTGACGATGGATCAGTAGATGGTGTTGTCTTTTGTGGCAGCCTCTCTGGACATCAACAAAAGGATTGTAAACAGGTTCTTCAATCCTTCAGACATATGTTCTCTCTGACACCCAGTCAGACCAATTGGTGTACCCATGAGGTCGACACTGGGGACAGTCTGCCCGTAAAGAGTAAAATCTATCGACAGCCTGATCATGTCAGAGACTGCATCAAGACAGAGGTGCAGAAAATGTTGGAGCTGGGAGTCATTGAGCCCTCGGACAGCCCCTGGGCTAGTCCAGTAGTTCTCGTGCCAAAACCTCACACCCAGGGCGGTAAGAAAGAAATGAGGTTTTGCGTAGACTACAGAGGCCTCAATGCAGTCACTAAGACTGACGCCCACCCAATACCAAGAGCAGATGAACTTATAGACCGGCTGGCTTCGGCCAACTACTTAAGTACATTTGACCTGACAGCTGGGTATTGGCAAATCAGGTTAGCTGAGGAGGCCAAGCCCAAAACCGCATTTTCTACCCCGGGTGGGCATTATCAGTTCGTGGTAATGCCCTTTGGTTTGAAAAATGCACCTGCCACCTTCCAAAGGCTGGTGAATCAAGTTCTCACTGGGTTGGACGACTTCTGTGCGGCGTATCTGGACGATATCGCTGTCTTTAGCTCCACCTGGGAGGATCACCTGGTCCACCTTAGGAAAGTGTTAGAGGCTCTGCAAAAGGCAGGCCTCACTATCAAGGCCACTAAGTGGGCAGACACAGGTTGTATACCTGGGCCACCTTGTAGGTGGAGGCCAGGTTCAGCCATTGGAGAGCAAGATACAGGCCATCCAGGACTGGGCTCCTCCAACCACCCAGACTCAGGTTCGAGCTTTCTTAGGCCTGACTGGTTATTACCGGAAATTTGTCAGAAATTACGGATCCATTGTGACCCCGGTAAACGATCTGACAAGTAAAAAGATGCCAAAAAAAGTTCAGTGGACAGCAAGCTGTCAAAAGGCATTCGATGACCTAAAGCAGGCCATTCATTGTCCAAACAGACGCTTCGGAGTTGGGTGTGGGAGCTGTTCTATCTCAGCTGAATTTTGATGGTCATGACCAGCCCATAGCTTTTATTATTAGGAGGCTGACCCCCAGAGAGAAGAATTGGTCAGCTATTGAGAGGGAGGCCTTTGCTGTGGTTTGGGCCCTGAAGAAGTTGAGGCCATACTAGTTTGGCACTCACTTCAAGATTCAGACCGACCATAAGCCCCTCTTGTGGCTAAATCAAATGAAGGATGAAAACCCCAAACTGCTTAGGTGGTCCATTTCCCTACAGGGGATGGACTTCACAGTGGAGCATAGACCTGGCACTGATCATGGCAATGCAGATGGGCTCTCCAGGTATTTCCACTTAGAGCAAGAAGACTCACCTGGTCAAGGTTAGCTTATTGTCCCAAAGTTTGGGGGGGGGGGTCATGTAGGAGAGTAGGGTCTGCAATCCTATGATCACCCAGATTTTTTTGCTTTTGCTTCATTGGTTTACGACTTTCCATGGCTGTGGGCCTGCCAGTCAGACTCACAGCCTAGCTGTTCTCTCTCCAGATTAAAACACATGTACATTAGGTGCATCCACTAATTGGAACTGGGCCGCCTTATCAGTCCCTGTATCAGCATACCACAGGTATCCAGGGCATCGGCGTACCCAGGGCCTACCAGGGGCTGCAGCAGGTATTATGCCACCCCTGGATGGCCACCCAAATCTGACACAACTGGCTGCACGACAGCTGGGGCAAGGTGGTGTAATCACCCGTTGCTGTAGGTGTAGTATTCCTATACCTAACCCTAAAATGGACGCATGGATTCCTATCAATCACTCCTATGGCAGGCCTTATCAATCCTGAAGGCAGAGTGCTGGGAATCATGTGAGATGGTGCTCTGGCGCGAGCTGAGCCCGTCGACAGCTTGCGGAACCAAGTCCTAATAGCTGTTCCATGGTGACGCGGGCCATCTACCTTAAAATGCATTATAATCCTCACGGTTATTTGCTAATTATGGCATCGCATCACCCACACATGTCGAGTAAGGTGTCATACAAATTGGAATACAAACCCCTCGCCAATTCTGGCGACGGGGTTAGCATTCCACCCTTCTAGAGGGACACGACATGGAAGTAACCTTGAACCCCGGTTAAAGTTGACTCAAGCCTCAGCATCACAAAATGGATGCTGCCACCAGACACAAGTCTGACCTCCTGCTGCTGAGAGACCTTCCAGCGAGTGGAGCTTGGACAAAGGGTTTCCTGTCGAGGGCGGTGTTAGCACCATCCCAGACAGGGTTTGTGTGTCCCAGGTAGGCAGGGCTGAAAGGAAGGTGATTGCAAGTGGCACCCCGGTGCTCACTGTGCATAGCCCGGCTCAAACCAGTTTCGGGGGCACCCCAGCCCCTGAGCTGGGGCGAAGCCGGACAAAGGATAGGGGTGTAACCACCCCCCTCCTGGTCCCACCCATAGGTAGGACCTAGTCACGGGCCAGCCCCTTTTCCTAGTATAAAGGTAGGAGCGAGTCCCCTTCCCAAATTGGATAATTCTGAATCTTGAACTACTTTCCACGAAAGGAACTCTTGACTTTTTCTGAAGACTCTCCCTTGTGGCTAAGGAGTAGCCACCCTACACCAGCAGGCACCACCTAAGCGCTTGCGGTTTGCTGTACGTCTCTCCTACGGATCAAGACTGCCCAGCTCGACGAGACCCGGATTCCCCGCCATCTCTGACCTCTACCTACATCGTCAGCCCAGCTGAGATTCGTAGGTGTGACGAGACCTGCGGGACCGGCCATCTTCAGAACCTGCACGACGCTTATCTAGCACAACCACCGAGGGACCCTCGAGTGAGTGCACCTAGGGTTTGAGAAGCCCTAACCCTGAGTAGCTCCAGCACCGAAGCCTGCCTCCCCAGCATCCACGAGATCTGCGTGGGGGCCCTTCTGCTCCTTGCTGCTCACCGCGTTGTCCGGCCACTCGCCGTCGGCTAGTGGCCCTCTTCACGACGCACCACGACAGTTTTTCATCACTGGTCTGGTTGTCCCAGACTGGTCCTTGCTCCCCTTCAACAGAGGAGTACCTTGGACCCTCCTGGTCCACTCCAGACGCCATCTTGACTCCCCCGCGTGGGCTTGCCTCTGCTAAGACCTGCTGCCCCACTCCTGGGCCCAGCATCATCGACAGCAGACACCTTCGTGGGACAGCTCGCCCTCCATCCTGGTCGCCGCCGCGCCTCCTGGTCCGAGGAACAGCCGAGTCCGACGTCGCCCACTCACCTGGTCGAGGTGACTTCATCCGGTACCTCCCTGGTGCCCACATGATTGCTGGCTAGCGGTTGAGAACTGAGTCCCCTCTGCTTTCAGGTTTCCTTCATCACCGATCCAGGCTTGGATCTCGCTGAATATCGACACTGGTCGCCTGCCAGCAACTTCTTCTTTCAGGCTCCCGAGACTACAACGAGGACTCCCGACATCTTGCTGAACCCCACGCAGCCGCAGCCTCTGGGCTAGGTAACTCGAGCATTTCGGTGCTCCATCGTAGGTTCACTCTACAAGTGTCCAGCTCCTTTTCCGTTTAGTCCAACTGATCGGATTCCTCCGGAATCAGTAACTTTAGACTCTCTAACCTCTCCCATTCCACTTGCAGTGTAAATGGTTTCGTGCCCTTCGGGCATTTGTGTAACTTGTGCAACTAGAAGTATTTTCCCAAGAGTTTTGTATTGTGCTTAGCTCCCTGACTCATAAAGAGCCAGGGTAGTCTTGTTATAAATAAATATCCTTTATTTTCATAACAACTGGTGTGGTGTCCTTTCACATTGGTGTTCAAGGGGTAGATGTGATGGTAAACAGCTGGCTTAACACGCCCTCTAGAGTTTAGCCTGAAGACTGCTCTTGTCCACGCTACTAGGTTAGCTGGTCTACAAGGTTGACTTACAACCAATCATCAATAAGGGTCGTTTGGAATGATACACAGTGATCACTAGAATAGTGAGCACTACATATCAGGCCAACTTCTCACATGCATCAATACCAGATTATAGGTACAGTAGGAATACACAGTGTCTTTTCCCTCATTCCTAATCTTTCTTTCTTTTATTTCCACCTCATGGTCCTGACGAAGCGCTCCTGAATCCATTAGGGACTACCTTCAAGCGCGAAACATGTTGACCTAATTTCACCTTTCACTCAATCACACGGATTCTGAGAGCAGCAGGAAGACACTCATCCTTCCGCTACATTTGCTTTAAGGAAGTGCTCCTCATCCTTTGTTTTTTAACCTTACCTTCCGGAACCCCCAAATAAAACTTGGGTTCTGGGTACCTCAAAGGTAATTTTAACTCACTGTCCTAGGCCCACACACCCACATGCACAACTGCGGCGTCTCCTTTAAAGATCTCCAATAAAGAGCCCTCTCGCGGGGCACGTGGAGGACAGCAGCACCACCCCCACGAGGAGCAACGCCCGATGATGAAGCATTACACTCGCAAGGGTATGTGAGGGCACAATATCCAAAAGGAGCAATTCCCTCACCTTCATTGAAACCCAACTACATTGAGAGACTACTCTGCCACTCCTGAATGTGCTTTGCCATCCAATCTGGATCAAGCAGAAACAACACATCTCCTCTTCTGCACGGCTCAACCCCGAGCAGAGCCCATGTATCGCTTCTGCTGCGAAGACTCTCCCAGAGCAAGGAATTTGCATCGCACTTACAGCGCGCGATCTCTTAAGAACCGCCACTGCACGAAATGTCCCAGATGCGGGCCCTCGCATTGCAAGCCCCACAGGTTTTTCTGAACCAACCGGAGAGTGACGCATCCTCGATGCAGAACTTACCATCACAAGCCCCCTCGTTGATGCTATCCTCAAGAACGATGCAGCACCTCACATCACAACCTCACAGCTCTTCAAACTGGTGCTGCATGACGCATCTCCAACCAAGGCCATGTGTTGCCTTTACTGTGCAAAGCATCTTCCATACAGGACTCGCAACATTTCACAACCAGGATTACTCTTGTTCAGCTGGCCTAACTGGGTCCCTGTAGCCAGCCCTTGCTCCATTGCGGTTGGCCTGAACATGTGACTTTCTCCCAGTCCGGCATGACCAGATAACCACTATTGGCACTTTGTATTTTTTAGTGCTATATTCAATGAAATCTTAAAAATGGTATATCTCTGGTTCTACTGATTGGATTTTTATTGTTTTGGTCTTAAATTATTTAATAAAAATTACTATTTTTCTAAATTGGTGTGGAATTGTTCTGGTGTCGTGTTTTTACTTTATTACTGTTTGAAGTGCTGCATAAATACTTTAAACATTACCTCTAAGTTAAGTCTGACTGCTCTGTGCCAAGCTACCAGAGGGTTGAGCACATGTTCATGTGGGGTTTGCTTGTGACTTCACTTTGACAAGGATTATGGTTTCTGCTTGAGTAGGATTTCACAGCTCTCAACCAGTTAACCAATTTCTTACAGGCCCCATGAAAAAGGTAAGAATTTGGTTAATATACCACTGTGGCATAACAAATGGAGTGGTAGGAAACATATTGGTCAGACCTTTCAAGAACCTTAGCACAATAAGGGACTTGAACTTCACCGTTGATTTGGTTGGCAGAGGAATGCCGACAAGGCTGTCAGGTACCCTTTCACTGTACCCACAATACAGTTTTCCGGTGTCATAGAAATTGAAAACTTGAGCATGCCAGACAGGCACACTTTCAAATGACCAACTCTGTGCTCTATGCATCAAGTTGCAAACCTGACCCACTTGTGAGAATAAACGGATTTGGTGAAAGAATGGCAGGCATTTAAGTTCATACATCATCAGGTAGCTGAAAGGCATTCAGATGTTCCCACTCAAACTTAATGCATGAAGGTGCAGATTCTGGAGGTGAGCGTGGAGAACTTTTCCCTACAACTAGGAGAAGAGGTGCACCCTAAGAGGAAGCTGAAGTGGGGGACAAAGAGAGAGGGACAGAAAGTCTGAGCTACCTTACCCTTTTTTACTAATACGGGCCACTAAGATGACTTGGGCCTGGCCTTGGTGAATTTTCCTAAGAACTCAAGGAATCAACGATATGGGAGAGAGCGCATACTGGAGAGGAAAGTTCAACTTCAACTGAAACACGTCCCTAATGCTCCTTGCCTCGGATACTCGTAGGTGCAGTACTTCGGGCAATGTAAATTGGAATGAGTGGCAAAGATATCCATGTAATTCATGGCTCAATATTCAAAGATACTCCGCACCACCTCCGGGCGGAGGTGTCACTCATGATCAGCAAGATGATGGTGACTCCAGTTGCCGGCTCTGGTGTTCAGTGAGCTCAACAGATGATTCACCACCAGCTGAAGTCTGTGTTTGTGTGCCCAGGACCCGAATTATAGAGCTTTTCATCAGAGAGACTGAGACCTTACACCCCCTTGATTGTTTACTTGCACACCATGTGCTTGTTGACATAACATATAATTGTCATATTGTTTATAAGATCTGGACTGACAGAAAGTGAAGGGAAAGGAGAAATAACCTGAGAGCTAGACAAATTGCCCTCAGTACAAGCAGATTTATATGGAACCTGTGTTCTTCCAGGGAATAAAAGCTGGTGATCTCCAGCTCCTCCAGGTGTGCCTTCCATCATACAATGAAGGAATCTATCTTGACTGTAGCCATGGCTGGAGGGGGTTGAAAGGACATCCCTCTAAAAAGGTTCTACTCGACACCCCACCAGGCAAGGTCTTCTGCAGCGTCCCCTGAGACAAAAATGGAGCCCGCAAGGTTTGCTCAGTGCAGGAACTACTGCCTGCGAAAACACCACTGCATAGACCTCAGGTGCCAGCGAGCATACATGACTAATAGAAAGCAACAAACCAGCAGACCGAACAGGTGAAGGACACACAGAACAGGAATACAAGCACTTCCCTGGAATCATGGGAGCAGAGCAAGAATGTCCTGCACTCTCTGGTCTGGTGGGAGGGCTAAAAAGGTTCCAGGTGAGATTTGGATACATTGAGAGAAAAACCCAAACCAAGCAGCAGGTATGCGGTTGATTGCAGATGTAAGTGCACCATCTGTGGGATCCTGGGTTTCAGAAGCTAGAATTTCAAGTAGGAAAACACTTGAAACTCCCAGCTTCCCGAGAAGGGCTGCCACAAACACCATCACCTTTGTAAAGACCTGTGGTGCCTATGGTAGACCAAAAGGAAAGACACTCATTGATTGTGAGTTGATCCAACATAAAACACAGGTAATTCATGTGGTAATTCAGAAGTAGTATGTGAAAGCACAAGTTATGTAAGTAGAGTGACACCATCCAGTATCCAAGTCGGAGAGGCAAAATAACCTGTGCAAGGGACAGCATCATCAACTTCTCCTTGCGAGGGAAAATATTCAAGACTCTGAAGTTTAGGATTGGCTGAAGACCGCCTATAGGAGAGTAGGATCTGCTACTTATAGTTACCCCCACCCTTTGCTGATGTTTCACTGTTTTCGACTTAGCCTGGCTGGCATCCTGCTATCCAGGATGAAACTCTGGCAGGGGAGGCTGGTCAATAGGTTTCCTGTCACAGGGAGATGTGACCAACTCCCAGACAGGCTTTAGTGTATTGGGGCTGGGTGAGTACACTCTGAGAGGGCTTTGATGTCTGCACTGGGGGCACATTTGGTGTCCCTGTGCATAGTCCAGCTCAAACCGGTTGCAGTAGCCATTTGCTGCTGCTCTGGCGTGAAACTGGACAAAGGACATAGGTGTAGCCACCCCTCTGTCCTGACCCTCCCATAGGTGGGTCCCCAGAGTTTGTCCCACCCCTGCCTTGGGTATGAAGTAGAAACCCCTGGCTACAGGACTTTAGATTTACCTGGACGAAACTCTGCTATAGAAACCAAATACTTTGACTATCTACACTATGCTGGATGACTGAAGAATCTCCCTTGGAGTAAAGGAGTTACTCCCCTGCAAGGCAGGCAACTGAAAAGCATCTGACCGGTTTGCATCTACGCAGCTCCTGAAGGACTCCGACGATTTTTGCAACACAGGATGTGGGTTCCCGTGGTCTCTGAGGTTGATCCGTGCTCTCAACAATTCTGAGATCCACATCCCTCGTGGGGAGCTTGCAACCCGAACCCCTGGGCACCATGTACATTTGCAGCAGCGTATGCTTTTTGGTGACCATTGAGGCTGTGCTTTGGGCTACTTGTATTCCAGGCCCCGAGCAGTATTTCCACTAAAGATTTCCGGCCTACACTCCACGAGTGTTCCGTGGGCTGGTATTTTGTGATTCAGCTCAAGGTCCCTTCACGATCCCTGGTCCGTCAACCTGTGGGTCCCTGAGAAGGGAACTGTAACTGTAAGTGGGCTTTCCTGGTTGCTCCAGATGTGCCCTGACTCTCCATTGCTTGGGGAGTCCCCAGGACCTTGCTGGTCCCCACCGAAGCATCTTTTCTCTGACCGCGTGGGTTGCAGTTGCCAAGGCTTGTTGGTGTTCAATCAGGACACTGACCCCAAAGCACTCGACATCCTTTATGGGACAGCTCACCTGCGGACTTTGGTTGTTGTCGACGTCTCCTGGTACCCATGGCTGCATAGTCAAGCTTCACCTCTTCACACCTGAAACCCCCGACATTGATGGGCAATTCGTCTATCGTGCCCCTGGTCACTGTGAAGTGACCCAGACTCTGTCCCCTCTGCTTTTAGGTTCTTCTCAGCTCTGATCCAGACTTGGATCACACTGGACACTTCTCATCTTCCCGGCAGCAGCATTTCTTCGCATCAGGCCACTGAAATTAACAAGCGTTTCCGACACCACTTGACCCCTATGCACCCGGCTATCCTGGGATAGGTAACATGGGTACCTCTGTACTCTCAAGGGTGCTGGCCTTAGAACCGACAATGTTCCAAAGGGTTTGCTTGAAGTCCTCTCCTAAGTGTCCTTAATCTTTAAAATTCCAACCGCGACTTTCCCATAGGATTGTACGGAGCACACGGCTGTGTTCCCACACTGCACGCGTCTCCCGTGGGTCCCCTGTGTCACTACCTCGGGTGGTTCCTTGGGGTCCCAGCGATTCTACGTGCTCTAGGCACTGTGTCTAGTCAAGTTGTGGTTGTTTTACCGCTTTCTTAGTATATGGTTTGGTCTCCCCCTGGAGCCCACTGTGTATTGTGCTATTTACTGTCGTTCTAGTGCTTTAATATTGTGTACCTTGTTCTCTAATCTTATAAAGAGGTTAGTAGAGAGTGTTTAGTAATAAATACATATATTTTATATATATCTTGTGTGGTTCCCCTTTCATTTGGTCATTCAGGAGTTTATAATCTGGTAAACCAAGCTGCTTTACATTCCTCCGAGACTTAGCCTGAAGGCTGCTCTCCCTAGCTACCACTAGGATAGCTTTCAATAAAGGTTTTCTTTAAACTATTCATCAATAACGGTCGTCTGGTGCAGGGTGCCCACTATAACTAGTGCACAGCATATACCAAGCCAACTTCCCACATTGGTGTGTAGCGGTTGGGATTCAAGCTTGCTTATTGAGTGACTAACTGAAAACCACTAAAGGTACTTAGGTACATATAAATCAAGACTAGAATAAAGTAAGTTCTACTGAACTTAGAGTTGGGTAAGTCAAGGGTCTAGCACACCCTTTATCCAACTGAAGAGAATTTAGTAGTTCCCACTAGGTTAGGTAGGTGCCACACCACATAACACTAGTATGTCGTCTAGGCCAGAAGCCATTGGGGCTCTGACAACTAAGTATGACCATATCCCATTCCATGAATTGAGGAGTATGTGTAGAGCTAGGAAACTGAAGACAGGGAACAATCCACGCACTCAACGCCTAATAGAGGCTTTGCTGTTAGATGACCTCAGAAAGACCCCAGGGTCTGATGAGGCAGGCAAGTTGGGAGGGACTGCAGAAAAAGAAAGGCCAGGAAGTAAAAACCTCTATGACCAGGACTCTGATGCTGGCTAGGAGGATCAAGATGATTCTAACCTGGACAATCCAATTCTTCTTGAAGGTGAGGGAGAAGGACTCTCTTTACCCCACCTGGAAGGGTTAACAGTTAACTAAGAAGATCAAGATTTCCTTCTCAGGAATCTATTCATTCCGGTACTTCTGTAGGGACCTCTATTTCTCATAGGACCTTTGCTGCTCATAAAAGGGAGTCCTCCTATGAGAATAAGTGCCAACTGCTTGAGTTTGAGAGAGCTAAGCTCAGAATCAAGAGAGAGCAATTGGCCTTAGATAGGGAATCCCTGGAGCTTCAGTGAGCTTCTTAAAAGTTGGGGCTAGAGCCCCATGGTGGCAGCCACAGTGTCCCTAGAGGTAGAGAACATACTCATGACCATAGGAACCTGAACAAGATTGTCCCTCCCTACCAGAGTGGGGATGACATCCACAAATGGATAACTGCACTGGAGAGGGCCTGTAAAGTACAGAGGGTCCCTCAGGAACAGTGGGCAGCAATCTTGTGGCTCTCCTTTGCAGACAAAGGTAGAGACAAGCTCCTCACTGTTAGAGAAGAGGATGCTGATAATTACATAGTCTTGAAGAGTGCTCTGATTGATGGGTTTGGCGTAACCACTGAACAATACAGGATTGAGTTCAGAGATACCCAAAAGGCACAGACTAAAGACTGGGTTGACTTTGTAGATTGTGCTACTAAGGCTCTGGAAGGCTGGTTACTTGGCAGTAAAGTGTGTGATTTTACAGGACTGTACAATTTAACTATGAGGGAGCAGATCCTTAATAATTGTCAAAATCAGTTGCATCAGTACCTGGGGGACTCTGATCTGACCTCTCCCCATGAATTGGACCAGAAGGCAGACAAATGGGTCAGAATCAGGGTGAGGCGGAAGAAGGTTCAGAACGAAGGTGGTGACTCCAAGAAGCAAGGTTCTAAAAACTCTGATAAGGGTGGGGAGAAGGGTAAAGACCACAAGTTTTCTCAAGGGCCACAAAAATCTGCATCTGGTGGGGAGTCACAATCCAACAAGGGAAAAGGCAAGAAGAAACCATGGTGTCAAATCTGTAAACAGAAGACCCATTGGACAAGTGATTGTAACAAGTCCAAGGACTCAACTCCAGCCACCATTACCCCTAAGGCAACTGTTCCCCCTAATTCAGCTCCAAGTGGTGGTACTCAGAATAAGGGTGTAGTAGGGTTAACCCTGGGATCTGAGGTGGACTCTGCCCTAGTCAGAGTTCCTACTCAGGCTGTACTGATCTGTGATGGAGGCATGGATATTGCATCCTAATTTGTCAGTCCCAGTAATCTGGGCAAATACAGACAGCAGCCTTTGATAAATAGAAAAGAGGCCTTGGCATTCAGGGACAAAGGAGCAAGTGTCACAATGGTGACAAAAGATCTTGTGGCTCCTGAGCAAATCATACTTGGTGAGATTTACCAAGTGACCAATGCTAGCAATGTCAGGACAGACCATTCCTTGGCAGTTGTTAATTTCACCTGGGGAGGGGTAACTGGCCCTAAGAAGGTTGTGGTAAGTGCAGACCTCCCTGTTGAATGCTTGTTGGGCAATGATTTAGAAACTTCAGCTTGGGCTGAAGTGGAGCTCAGGACTCATGCAGAAATGTTGGGAATCCCTGCAGATGTGTTTGCTATGACCAGGTCACAGGCAAAAATGTCTAACACTGAACAGGCCCTGGATCCTGGAAAAATGGACCAGGCGCCTCCCAAGAAAAGGAGCAGTAGGGGTAAGGCAGTGTCTTCCCCCCCGACTCAGAATCCAGACCAGTCTCTTGAGGGAGCTGATCTTAGTCCTGAAGAAGGAACTGTCCCAGATAAGCTTGAACCTGAGTAGGTTGAGTTCTTGGGGACAGGGGGCCCTTCCAGGTCAGATCTTAGCCAGGAGCAGCTGAGCTGTCCTTCTCTTGAACCCCTCAGACAGCAAGCTGCTGCTGAGGCTGCTGGGAGTACTAGTGGATCCCATAGGATCTACTGGGATGATGGACTCCTTTACTCAGAGTAGAGACCCCAAGCATGGTGCCACCAGGAGGTTGGTTATACCTCTGAAGTTTAGGGGCTTCTTATTGAAATTAGCACATGACATTCCTTTAGCAGGTCACCTATGCCAAAACAAGACTTGGAACAGAATTGTCCCTCACTTTCATTGGCCTCATATGTCTGAAGACACCAAGGAATTTTGTCGCTCCTGTGTCACCTGTTAAGCCAGTGGTAAGGAAGGTGTCACCACAAAGGCCCCCCTGATACCACTACCTGTGGTGGGGGTTCCCTTTGAGAGGGTTGGGATTGATATAGTTGATCCTATGATCCTATGAACTGGCACACGATCATAAAGTAATAGGAGCTATCGTGTACCGCCCGCCGTGGGAAAACAAGAAGGATTTCTGTCCCGCGCTATTAGAAATTCTGGCTCCACATGCCCTGCAAGCAAAGGATTTTTTCCTCCTAGGAGATTTCAACTTTCATTTTGATATGAACTCTAACACTGATACTATTGACCTGTTAACAGCTTTGGAATCACTAGAGCTATTGCCTAGAGTAGTTGGCCCCACTCATTCGGCAGGCCACACGCTAGATAATATTTTTACTAATATACCTAGCTTGGTTACAGAACCTCCCTTAGTGGTGAGTTGGTCGGACCATAGGGCCTTGAGCTTTTCTTTTATGGCACCGAAGGGTCTGAAAAAACGCAAGGACGAAGGGTGTTGCGTAGACAATGGAGGAAGGTGTGAGAAGTTGGCTTAATATATGATGTCACTAGTTCTAGTGTACACCTTGTATCAGTCCAAACAACCCTTATGGTGATTGGTTGTAAAGTCAACCTTATAGACCAGCTATCCTAGTGGTAGCATGGACAAGAGCAGTCTTAGGCTAAACTCTGTATGGCATGTGAAGCCAGCTGTTATACCATTTGCAACCCCTTGAATACCAAATGAAAGGACACCACAACAGATATATTATAAAAATAGAATGTATTTATTCTAGTCAAAATACCCTCAGCACTCTTTATGAGATTCGAGGTAAGTACAACACAGTCTTATTTAGGCATACATAAGTCACACAGGTAAGTAATACAGTTAGGCCCTAGGGGCCACGCAAACCATATACTAAGTAAGTGGTATAAGAACAACTGTCACGAACACAGGATAGGCCTAGGCCTAGGGAATCGCTGGGGCTACACTATCCTATCAGTTGCTAAGCAGTGGGAGGCCCACGGGATTCAGGTGCAGAGTGGAAAAACTCACGCGTAATGCGTTAAAGTCGATAGAAATAGTAGTATTTAGAAATTAAGAGTTTTAGGACACTTCAGAAGGAACTAGGAGTTAGAGACTTGGAAACTAGACACTTGGATAGTCAATACCCTTGTGAGCACCGGAGTACTCAAGTTACCTAGCCCACGGGCTGCGGGTGCATAGGTGTGAACTTGCGTCGGGTTTCGTCGTCGACTCCTATGGATGCCTGAAGAAAGTTGCTGACAGGCAGTCAGTGAAGAGTGTCCGGTGGATTCCAAGGATGGAATCAGAAAGGAGGATACCTGCAAGCAGAGGGGTCAGAGTCTAGGTCACCAGCCAGGAGCCGGGAAGGAACCAGGAAGGAACCAGGCGATGTCGTGAAGATGCAGAAGAAGAGGTGAAGCTTGTCGCAGCAGCCACGGGTACCAGGAGGTGTCGAGGACGTCCAGAACCAGGAGGCGAGCTGTCCCACGAAGGCTCTTGCTGTCGGCGGTGTCGATGTTGAGTTAGGACCCAACAAGCCTTGGCAAGCGTAACCCACGCAGGATGGAAGACTTGCTTCTGTCGCAGACCAGGAAGGTCTGGGGTGCTTCCCTTTCACAGGGGAGCGGGTGCCAGTCTGGAGGAGCTGGACCAGCAAGGCAAAATTGAAGGTTCGTCGTCACAGAGGTCACTAGCCAACGGGCCAGCAACACGTCGAGCAACTCAGGTGCAGAAGGGCCCCACGCAGAACACGTGAAGTGTGGGGAGCTGATCTTCTTTGCAGATGGTGCTCGGGATTGGGGCTTCTCAATTCCCCAAGCACAGCCTCGAGGAAGCCTCAGAAGTCGCGCTAGTGAGTTACTAGCCACTTTTCCCAAGTCGCCGGTCCCACGTCCCTCGTTGCCTCCACGGGTCTCGGCTTTGCTGTAGATGTGGATCTGGTTCAGAGGTGTCTGGAAGTCATGGCGCTGGTCAGTCTTTGCAGTCGTCCCTCGTAGGATCAGTCGCAAAGCAAGCAGCGGTCGCTGGATGGTGCCTGGTTGCCCAGGGTGGTCACTCCTTGGCCACAAGGGAGATTCTTCAGTCTTCTTCCGTAGTAGAATGTCGACGGTCCAGAGTTTCTGTTCAAGATGCAGGTTCAGGATAATCTAAAGTCCTAGGGACTCAGCTCCCACTCTTATACTAATCTGGGGGGCTGGGTTACCTGCTAGGTCCCTCCTATGGGTGGGACCAGGGAGGGGGGTGGTTACACCCCTTTCCCTTTGTCCAGTTTCGTGCCAGGAGTGGGGCTGGAGTGCCCCAGCACCGGTTTGAACTGGACTATGCGTGGAACACCTTGTGTGCCCCAGGCAGTGTCTCGTTTCATTCATCCCTCCCTGCCCCAATACACTAAGGCCTGTCTAGGGTGGTGCTAGCACCTCCCGAGGCAGGAAACCTATATTCCAAGCCTGCCTCGCTGGAAGGACTCCCAGCAGCAGGAGGTCAGACTCGTGTCTGTGGCAGCAGCATCCATTTTGTGATGCTGGGGCTCTGGTTATCTTTAACCGGGTAGTAGGTCTTCAACATGTCTTCTCCCTCTAGAAGGGAGGAATACTATCCTCATCGCCAGGAATGGTGTGGGGGTAGTATTCCAAAGTGTTAGACACCTTACACGACATGTTTTGATAAAGCCAAACCATAGTTACCATAACCGCGAGGATTATAAGGCACATTAAGAGTATATGGAAGGCGATATCATAGAACAGCTATAAGGACATGGTTCCGAAAGCTGCAGACAGGCTCAGCTCATGCTAGAGCACCATCTCACATGTTACCAAGCACTCTGCCTTCAGGATTGTTAAGGCCTGCCATAGGAGTGACTGATAGGTTACCCATGTGTCTTTATATAAGGTAGGTATAGGAATACTACACCTAAGCAAGGGGTGAGTACACGACCTTGCCCCAGCTGAGTGATCAGCCAGTTGTGTCATAATGGAAGGCCAGCCAGGGGTGGCATAATACATGCTGCAGCCCCTGGTAGGCCTAGGGTACACCTATGCCCTGGGTACCTAAGGTACACTGTACAGGGTCCAAAAAGGTGATCCTTACCAATTGGGTTATGCACCTAAAGTGCATAGTGAATTTAGAGAGAGATAAGCTGGGCTGTGGGTCTGATTAGCAGGCCCACAGCCACATCTAAGTCGTAAACCAGTGAAGCAAAAGCAAAAAGTGGGGGTGAACATAGAAAGCAGACCCTACTCTCCTACAGAAGGTCTCTCCTAATAGTTTTGATACATTATTTTCTCCCCCCCAGCTCAGTGAATGCCAGGACATAAATTCAGTGCTAGAGAAACTAGAGATAGAGGTCAGTAGGACCTTTGATAAGATCGCCCCAATCAAATCAGTTACAATTTACGATACAAAGTGCCCAGCCCCGTGGTATTCAGATACTCTAAAGACTGAAAAGGCTGCATTTAGGATAAACGAAAGAAGGTGGAGGAAAACTAAAACTGACATAGATAGAATGGAATATAACATCATTCATAGGAGGTACCTAAATAATTGTAATTTGACAAGAAGAACTTTTCTGGCCACTCGCATAGAGGGGCGCAAGGGGCTCCTCTAAAGAATTGTTTAGGATTTTAAAGGAATTCACTGCACCTAGTGCAACCAACTCTTCGTGTCCTTCCTCCCAGGAATTCTGTGACAAGCTAGCGAGTCATTTTAAAAACAAAATAGATAGTATTTATGACTCTTTTGAGCCGTTACCAGAAAACTGGGAGGAAAGTCAGAACACTGTGAGTTCCGCGCCTGTGAGACTGGAGGCGTTCGCAGCCATTACCAGGGAACAGGTATTACCACTATTGAAAGGCCTGAAGTCAGGGTCGCCGTCAGATATAGCCCCCCCTTATGTGCTGTCAGATTTAGCCACAGAGCTTGTCAATCCAATGACAGAAGTTTGTAATCTGTCACTGGCAACTTCCTCTTTCCCGGCTAGCTGGAAGAAGGCCTTTATTAAACCTCTGCCTAAGAAACCATCGCTAGACTGTGCTGATCTGCAGAACTATAGACCCATCTCGCTCCTCCCAGGTTGCTCCAAAATTATGGAGGCGCTGATAAACCGCCAACTGTCGGATCATCTGGTTCAGCACAGCCTGTTAGATCCCTCGCAGTCGGGCTTCCGTGCTGGCTATAGCACGGAGGCAGCGCTGGTAGAGGTAACAGACACCATCAGGCTTTTTCTGGACGGTGGGACCCCGGCTGTGCTGGTCCTACTTTATCTGTCAGCGGCCTTCGAAACCATATCCCACAGAATTCTTTTGAATAGACTGTGGGAGATAGGTGTCACTGGAGGGGCCTGGGAGTGGATGCAGAGTTTTTTATCAGACAGATCCCAGTGTGTGCAGATAGACTCTTTTACCTCTCAGTCTACAGTACTGGAGAAGGGGGTACCGCAGGGTTCTATTTTGAGCCCCACACTGTTTAACATCTATGTGGCCTCATTGGCTGCCACTATAGAATCCTGTGGTTTCCAAACCATCTCCTATGCGGATGACACCCAGGTGCTTATTAGGCCTGGGCTAAATTTCCGTTCCGCTCGCGGAAATTGCGATAATTTGACATTTTCGCGTTCCGCGGTGAGTGCGAAAATGTCAAAATTTCCACATTCCGCAGCTTAGCGATAATTTGTTTCTTGCTCGCGCTGTAAAATAATACATTCTCGCGCGTGCGCGATCGCCTTACCTGACTCCCCGCGTTCGCCGACAAGTTTTCCCGATCCGGTCGCGTTCTCCACGAGATGTTGGATTGTTGGTAGCCATTTGCGCTGTCTCGCGACAGTTCGCGCCCGCAGTAATGTCATTGGTCGCGCGATCACGTCTTTCTTCTCGTGATCATGCACCGCCAGAAGAGTGAAAACAAGATGGCCGCGCCCGCGAGCAACCGCAGGGGTAAGTTGGCGAGCCGCGACCACACAGAAAATACCGCGAACGGGCGGAAAAAAACTTCTGCATCTTCGCGATATTTCCGCGTGTTTGCGGAGATTCTTAACATTTTCGCGATAATTTGCGAAAGTCACTTTCGCAAATTCTGCCCACCCCTATTGCTTATCCCCATAGAAAAGGATCACCTATTGACTAGAGAGAGATTTACGAGCTGCATGATCAAAATCTCCAGTTGGATGAAAGACAACTATCTCCAACTTAATCCCAACAAGACGGAGATTTTATTGTTTGGGAAGGCAGAGGAACTATGGACAGATGAATGGTGGCCAGAGGTATTAGGCTCCCCACCTCTCCCAAAAAAATGGGTAAAAAATCTGGGCGTGATTATGGATAAAAATCTATCCATGGAACAACATGTCAAAATTTTAACAGGGAAATGTTTTGGCCTGATGCGCACTCTGCTAGAAGGGTTTTGATCCAGTCACTGCTAGTCAGTAGACTTGATTATGGGAACGCTCTTCTGGTAGGAGTGAGGGAGGATCTACTGTCACGGCTACAAGTCGTACAAAATACGGCGGCCCGCTTGGCTTTGAATAAACCTCCACTCACGCCGTCTGCCCCGCTTCTGAGAGGCCTACATTGGCTACAGATCAGAAAGAGGGCGCTCTTTAAACTTCTTTGCCTAGCTTTCAAGGCACGGGTCGGACAGGGGTCGGCTTATCTCACAAAGAAGCTGGTTTGGCACTCTCCGGTCCGATGCCTGAGATCTAGCGGCCAAAAATGTCTTCAAACGCCAAGAATCAGTAAGATGAAAATGGGGGGGGCGTGCTTTCTCCTATCTGGCACCCAAATATTGGAATCGGCTGCCTTGGGATTTGCGTTCCTGCACAGATTTAACCATCTTCAAGAAACATGCTATTTAGCTGAGCTGCCGGGGCCTGTCAAAGCCTGCCTTCATAGGCGCCGACAGATCCCTCTGGGGATGATTTGTGCGCAATATAAATGTAATAATAATAATAATAATCCTCAAACTGCATCTGGGCACAGATTTATACTGGTGGTGGTGGACCATGCCACTAGGTATCCAGAGGCAATTCCCCTTAGAACTACCACAGCACCCGTGGTGGCAAGGGCCCTCCTGGGATTCTTTTCCATGGTGGGTTTTGCTAAGGAGGTAGTATCAGACAGAGATGCAAACTTCATGTCTAGTTACTTGACTGCTATGTGGAAGGAGTGTGGAGTAAATTACAAATTTACCACCCCTTATTACCCTCAATGCAATGGGTTAGTTGAAAGGTTAAAAAAAAAACTCAAGGTCATGATTAAAAGTCTCCCAGAAATTCTTAGGCGCAGATGGGACATACTTTTGCCCTGCCTTCTCTTTGCCTACAGAGAGGTTCCTCAGAAGGGGGTTGGTTACAGCCCATTTGAACTTCTGTTTGGACATCCAGTTAGGGGTCCATTGTGTCTAGTGAAGGAGGGCTGGGAGTTACCTCTCAAACCCCCTAAACAGGATATTGTGGACTATGTACTTGGTCTCTGCTCCAGGATGGCTGAGTACATGAAGAAGGCAAATAAAAACCTTGTGGCTAGCCAGAAATTGCAAAAGGCCTGGTATGACCAAAAGGCTGTGCTGACTGTTTACCACCCAGGGCAGAAAGTATGGGTGTTGGAGCCTGTGGCCCCAGCAGCCCTCTAAGACAAGTGGAGTGGCCCCCATACCATAATTGAGCAAAAGGGAGAGATTACCTACCTGGTGGACCTTGGAACTCCGAGCTACGCATAGCAAACTGCGTAGTGCGGTAGGAAATGCTGTTCGCGATGATTGCACAGTGCCGGATGCTTGTCTGCACTGTGCAATCATTGCAAACGGCATCTTGCACAGTGCAAGCAGTCGTTTTCTGCCGATCGAGTAGATTTTTATTCGAGCGGCAGCTTTCTCAACGCGGAGCCGTAGTTTCTCATCGCGAGCGGTCGTGAGCATACGCGACCACTCGCAATGAGAAACCTGACCTCCCCACGTTGAGAATCTCACCGGGAGGTTTATTTTTCCACGCTCGCGATCGGCAACTTGATGTTGCTGATTGCGAACGAGGAAAAAGTCTCGCCGGAATGTAATTTTGCTCGCTCGTGGTGACCAACTTGACGTTGAGGACCGCGAGCAAGCAAAGAATGACAGCAACGCTACGCGTGTTTGCACTGTGCCACGTGCAATTTAGTAGCGCAAACTTCGCAATCTACGCGAGCGTAGCGTAGTACTTTGCCCAGGGTTAGTCAGGATCAGCCAGTAGCTATTCCTAGCAGAAGGCTGACCCCCAGAGAGAAACGTTGGTCAGCTTTTGAGAGGGAGGCCTTTGCTGTGGTTTGGGTTCTGAAGAAGCTGAGGCCATACTTGTTTGGCACTCACTTCATTGTTCAGACAGACCATAAGCCCCTCTTATGGCTAAAACAGATGAAGGGTGAAAAACAAAAACTTTTGAGGTGGTCCATTTCCCTGCAGGGTATGGACTATACAGTGGAACAAAGACCTGGGAGTAACCTTGCGAATGCAGATGGACTCTCCAGATATTTCCACTTAGAACATGAAGACTCAACTGGTCAAGGTTAGTTTAATGTCCTTATGTTTGGGGGGGTTGTGTAGGAGAGTAGGATCTGCTTCTTATAGTTACCCCCACTTTTGCTGATGTTTCACTGTTTTTGACTTAGACTAGCTGGGATCCTGCTGTCCAGGACTCCAGCCTAGCATCTGTCTCCTCTAAATTGATTGCATGTACTTTAGGTACACTCCAGATTGGATTCTGGAGTACCCTTATAAGTCCCTAGTATATGATATACTATGTACCTAGAGCATAGGTACCCTAGAGGCCTCTCGTGTATTATGCCACCCCTGGGAGATCATTCAAAATGACATAACAGGCCTGCTACAGCAGCCTGTGTAAGGTGGTGCATGAACCCTTTACTTAGATATAGGTTCACTCTATTGATCCTTATCACTGCACATATAAACCTATCAGTCACCCCTATGGCAGGACTTATCAATCGTGAAGGCAGAGTGCTGGGTTTTATGTGAGAGGGTGCCCATGCATGAACAGAGCCCCTCTGCAGCCTTCGGAACCTATATTACGTGGTTGTTTGTGATGCAGCCAACCATATATACTTAAGTGCATTATAACCTCGCTGTAAATGCTAACTTTAAAACGGCAGCATGGAAACATGTCGTTTTTGGTGTCAAACACCTTGGAATCATACCTCCACACCAGTAACTGGTGTGGGAGGTATGATTCCACCCTACTAGAGGGAAAAATATGACACCACCGGTACATCCGGTACCAGCTTCACAGAACCCTGGCATCACAAAATGGATGTTGCCAGCCACAGACACAAGTCTGCCCTCCTGCTGCTGGACAAAACTCTGGCAGGGGAGGCTGGACAATAGGTTTCCTGTCACAGGGAGGTGTGACCAACTCCCAGACATATAATAAACAACAAGAGAAATGCCAATACTGATCTTCCTTTTCTATATTATTTAGACGGGGATACAAGGAACCAATCAATATGACCTGACGTTATCAATCCTTATTTCTTTATTTTTTAATTTTAGAATTAAAGTATTTTCAATTACTTTTTTCTAAACATAGTGAAAAATTATTTTCTGCAGTCAATCCCTATGGAATATAGACGGTTCTAAGGCCAGCACCCTTGAGAGTACCGAGGTACCCGTGTTACCTATCCCAAGAGAACCGGGTGCATAGGGGTCAAGTGGTGTAGGAAACGCCCGTTGATTTCAATGGCGTGATGCGAAGAAGTGCTGCTGCCGGGAAGATGAGAAGTTTCCGGTGTTATCCAAGCCTGGATCGGAGCTGAGAAGAACCTGAAAGCAGAGGGGAAAGAGTCTGAGTCGCTTCACAGTGACCAGGGGCATGATAGACAAATGCCCACCAATGTCAGGTGTTTCAGGTGTGAAGAGGTGAAGCTTGACTCTGCAGCCACGGGGACCAGGACACGTCGACGACAAACCAAAGTCCGCAGGTAAGCTGTCCCACAAAGGATGTCGAGTGCTGGGGGGTCACTGTCTGGATTGAACACCAACAAGCCTTGGCAACTGCAACCAACGCGGTCAGAGAAAAGATGCTTTGATGGGGACCAGCAAGGTCCTGGGGACTCCCCAAGCGATGGAGAGTCAGGGCACGTCTGAAGCAACCAGGAAAGTCCACTTAAAGTTACAGTTCCCTTGTCAGGGACCCACAGGTCGACGGGCCAGGGATCGCGAATGGACCTCAAGCTGAATCACAAAATACCAGCCCAGGGAACACTCGTAGAGTGTAGGCCGGAAATCTTCAGTGGAAATACTGCTCGGGATCTGGACTACCTTGGGTGTTTCCTTGGGGCCCCAGCGATTCTACGTGCTCTAGGCACTGTGTCTAGTCAAGTCGTGGTTGTTATACCACTTTCTTAGTATATGGTTTGGTCTCCCTCTGGAGCCCACTGTGTATTGTGCTATTTACTGTCGTTCTAGTGCATTAATATTGTATACCTTGTTCTCTAATCTCATAAAGAGGTTAGTAGAGAGTGTTTAGTAATAAATACATATATTTTATATATATCTTGTGTGGTTCTCCTTTCATGCGGTCATTCAGGAGGTTATAATCTGGTAAACCAAGCTGCTTTACATTCCTTCGAGTCTTAGCCTGAAGGCTGCTCTTCATAGCTACCACTAGGATCACTTTCAATAAAGGTTGTATTTAACCTAATAATCTAACCTAATAATCAATATAACTTGTGGACAGCATATACCAGGCCAACTTCCCACACCACCTTCCTTCTTTGGAACAAGAGAGTAGAAATTAGTACCAATCTCCTGTTCTGACACCAACTTCATGGCTACTTTCTGAAGTAGGGCTACCATTTTTTGCTGCTGAAGGTGTAGGTGTTCCTGTGAAAGGTCTAAGCTGCAGTGGTGGGATCCGTTAGTAGACTGCTGAAAGCAGTGGGCATATGCATTTTGCACAATTTGATTGCCCCACTGGTCTGAAGCTATGGCCTTTGAAAGTCTGTTGAAAAAAGGAATCCCATTCTTGAATGGGCTGACGAGCCATAACTAGAACTGCTTCCCAATGGTGGCAGAGGAGGAGGAGGTAGTAGGCTCGAGGGTTGGACAAACTTGCCGCTTTCCACAACCTCAGTACGGCTGCAAGAGAGTGTGAGAGCCTTTTGGTAAGTAAGAAAACAAAGATATTTTTATAAAGCATGCAAATTCTGCGGTGTCTTGGCAATAGCGTCCTATTGGAGAACTAAAAAAGACCTACTTAATATGGAAGGTGAAAATTCAGGTTTTTACCAATATCGTAAAAAGTACCTAGTTAGATTGAGATCTCATCAGTGGTGGGATCCAGGTTGTAGACTGGGGGAAGGGGAGGGTATATCCATTTTCCACAATTTAAATGCCTAACTGGTCGAAGTTATGCCTTCCAAGTGAGTTGAAAAAAGGCCTCACATTCTCAAATGGGCTGATTAGGCAGAACTAGAACTGCTTCACTATGGCGGCAGGGAAGAGGAGGTAGTAGGCTGGAAGGTTGGACAAACTTGACCCTTTACACAACCTCTGTATGGCAGCAAGAGAGTGTGAGAGCCTTTTGGTAAGTAAGCAAGCAAATATTTTTTATAAAGTGCGCAAATATCGAGGGGTCTTGGCACCAGCGTCCTATGAGAGAACTAAAAAATACCTACTTAATAAGGAAAGTGAAAAGACAGGTTTTTAAAAATGTCCTAAAAAGTACAAGGTTCGATTGAGATCTCAAAGAAAAAGGCATGGTGTTCCAGAGCTTGCATGCTGAGAAAGAAAATCTTCTGCCTACCCATCTGACTTTCTTTATTTTTGGAATGCCCACTATTTGGCCGCACCTGATGTAGGTTACAATTAGGATATAAATACAAAGAAAACTGTGAGTCTATGAGGCTAGGTGACCTTCATACAGCTACACCATCATTACTAAACAAAGAATGTATTTCTACCAAAATATCACACTGGATATGTGCATGCATTGAAGATCTATGAATGCATCAAAGGTTCCCATCACCCACTTGCAGTGGCTTGCTTCATCATTTGGGAGACCAGGGACTTATCTGAGAACCGGATGCCACCAGGTGAACGTGGGTCAAGGTTCAAAGTTTGTCCCGGATGGGGAACAACCT
This sequence comes from Triturus cristatus, assembly GCF_964204655.1. Lineage (NCBI taxonomy): Eukaryota > Metazoa > Chordata > Amphibia > Caudata > Salamandridae > Triturus > Triturus cristatus. Next base: position 50,484,170 of record NC_140589.1, read on the forward strand.
TTACAACGCAACTTTTACAACGCACTACCTTTACAACGCATTTTTTACAACGCATAATCCATTACAACGCATGACATTACAACGCATGACACTACAACGCATTTTTAAAAACTACCTTTACAACGCATTCCATTACAACGCATACTACCATTACAACGCATACCATTACAACGCATAATATTACACTACACTATCCAACACTTACCCTACTGTTGCACCCCCTGGAGTTAGAATAGTAATTTTTACCCCTATACTATCCAACACTTACCCTACTGTTGCACCCCCTGGAGTTAGAATAGTAATTTTTACCCCTATACTATCCAACACTTACCCTACTGTTGCACCCCCTGGAGTTAGAATAGTAATTTTTACCCCTATACTATCCAACACTTACCCTACTGTTGCACCCCCTGGAGTTAGAATAGTAATTTTTACCCCTATACTATCCAACACTTACCCTACTGTTGCACCCCCTGGAGTTAGAATAGTAATTTTTACCCCTATACTATCCAACACTTACCCTACTGTTGCACCCCCTGGAGTTAGAATAGTAATTTTTACCCCTATACTATCCAACACTTACCCTACTGATGCACCCCCTGGAGTTAGAATAGTAATTTTTACCCCTATACTATCCAACACTTACCCTACTGTTGCACCCCCTGGAGTTAGAATAGTAATTTTTACCCCTATACTATCCAACACTTACCCTACTGATGCACCCCCTGGAGTTAGAATAGTAATTTTTACCCCTATACTATCCAACACTTATCCCACTGTTGCACCCCCTGGAGTTAGAAAAGTAACTTTTACCCCTATACTATCTAATACTTATCTTAAATGCAATTTAATATTATGCGTTGTAATGGTATGCGTTGTAAAGGTATTATGCGTTGTAATGGAAATGCGTTGTAAAGGTAGTTTTTAAAAATGCGTTGTAGTGTCATGCGTTGTAATGTCATGCGTTGTAATGGATTATGCGTTGTAAAAAATGCGTTGTAAGTGCATGCGTTGTAAAAGTGTGCGTTGTAACGTCATACATCCGTCCCGGATGCAACTATAGCAATGTTGCTCCAATGAAAAGACCACTCTAGAAATTAGTGTGGGGTGATGTGTGCAGTGCAGATAAAGTGAATGTGATATGATAAAATTGGGAACAAGGCACGGAAAATTATTTATTAAAGTGCTGCCTTGATGCCAAATTAAAACAGTGCTTGTAACAGTTTTAACAAATAACTGTGTTGGAACTGGTCGACATGTTTCAGCTTTGGGTGAATGTGCCCTAGCTTTCGTCAGGACCATTATAAGCTACTGCATCTTAAATGTGAAAAAAGGTAAATCATGCAACCTGCACCTGGGGTAGGTGTGGGAGAAATTACCTACGAAGGTAGAAATAAACATAATAAGAATAGTATACCAGAGGTGAAGCATTGTAAATGATAGATCACACAGCGCATAAAGTTGTTGTTCAATTATGCCAAATACATATTAGTAAAAGTACCCCTTCAAGACAATAAAGGTGCTGTTGATTTTGCACTTACCCGAATGAATCTGGGTATTCGCCTCGCCTCACCTGGCAACTGCTCAGGCGTTAGGAGGCACCGCTCTAAAAGATGAATGAATAAGAGGCATGGTCCAAGTTTAGAGTGACACAATACCTTACAAAATCGAAAGACGCTTATCCTTAAAAAAACGCGCAACGGCAGAAAAACAAAGGTATAATCCTGAGACAGGGCGAAGTCCTATCTGAGCATGATATCAGAATGTTCCTGGCAGTAGTCTTATGACAAACTGGAAACTACTGTGGTGTTGTCAGACCGTGTATAGGCACGGGGAAATATCGAGTTCATTAGTGTGTATGAGACGACAAAGGGTCTGCTCCTGTTGGGTGTTATGTGGTAACTAAACGGAACCAGTGTTGTTCGCTAACTCAATAGCGGGTTGGTCTATCTCAAAGCCACGATGGTATAACGCTAGTGACTAACAGGCAAAAAAGTCGCGTATACAATAAGAAGTAGCGTGCAGATCATAACGCGTGTGCACAGGTCTTACCTCTCCGTCGGTACCTCGGGCGGCTGCTGAGCCAGAGGGGGAGGTGAGCGATCATAATGGCATCGGTCTTTTAAACAATATGAAAAGAGGATGTCGGGACAGCGTGAAAGGAGGGCGCCCGGAGATGACGGCATTGCACGTGACCCGGGTATCATGGGAGTTGTAGTTATTGGTGCCAGGACTACGGGAGATACTATCAACCGAGTCAGTGGTAGTTCCTAGGGATTAACAATATGTTGCAAAGGTGTCAAGTAGCCCATTTGAAATCCAATTTGTCCGTAAGTATGATGTTTGGAGTGATCACGAAAGGGGCGCGCATTCAGTATGTTATTATGAGTAATCTCAAGGGGGGCGCGCATTAAAGACGTAGCGTCATGAGATGTACCCCAGACTGCGATGGGACATGTATTCATTGACAAATAATGTAACCATGTTGCTCAAAACCTAATAACCGTATCTAAGCAGGATACGGATATGTCAAACACATATTAAATGATGTAGTGTAAAATAGTGGTTTACTATGGAATTTGCACTATAGTCTAAACAGGTGATAAAACAGAGCCTCCGGAGAGGAACGACAAATAGAGTGGGAGACCAGCTCTACTGTCTATGCGCACAATATGAGACTAAGGAAAAGTAGTGCTAATTCTGCACAGCTATCAAGTGTTTAAATTAAAGGGCAAATGGTGGAAGTCCCTACGGCAATATAGGCACTGAAAATCAATTCTCAGAAAAAAACAAATATATGTATTAGTCATCAATCCTGGAGTTGTGCAAGCATCAGGACAAAGGTGGACCTCATGGGGCCAGCCATAGCTAGGAAGAAAAGAGCAGTAGTGTAAAGCAGCTAAGGTGGTGAAACTATGAGGAGTGTGACGAGGATTAACAGTAACCACCCAGGGGTACTCCTTGTTGCTGGTCATTACAGCGATGTCCATGGTATAAGATCATTTAATCCCTGGATATCGCTCTTTAGTTTAAACACCCATTTCTGCTCTTTGACAAAAAGAAATTTCTTTATGTCACTGATGTGTGATGGAATAAAAGGTTGTTCCAGAATGATCCATCTCAAATCTTCAGGTTTGTGATTTAGAGCAAGGAAGTGACTGGTCAGTCTGGTTGCTTGTTTGTTACGTCTTATGGTGCTCTTGTGTTCACTGATACGGATTTTGATCTTTCGTGCCGTCATACCAATGTATCGTAGTGAACACGGGCATGTTATCTGGTAAATCACTTTATCAGAATTGCAATTCGTATGCTTGCGTAAGATCCATGGTTTGGCCAACCCTAGATCGATTGATTTGGTTTGTTGTGTCTGAGGGCATACAGAACAGGAGCCACAAGGGTAGTGGCCCTGTACTGGTGGCAAATCCCACAGTCCTGACGCTCCCAAGGCTGGTTTGGTTTTGGGTCTTGTGTGAACCAGGTTATCACGCAGACTAAGCCCTCGTTTAAAAGAAAACAGAGGGGGTGGAATCTTGTCATTTCCAACGTTTAGGATGTGCCAATGTTTACGTACTGACTTTTGAACACTGTTGGAAAATGTGCTGAAAGTAGTAACTAATGTTCTCCTGGTCAGAGGTTCCTTAGGAACTGAAGGTTCAAGTAGAGCATCCCTATTGTTATTGGACGCCCGTTTGTAAGCTTGTTTCACCAGATGGGATGGATATTGTCTGGCTATTAGTTGTTTAGAAAGTTGATCAGCATGAGAGAAAAAACTGTCTTTGGTGGAACAATTTCTACGGATCCGTAGGAACTGTCCTACTGGCAAATTCTGTCGAAGTGATTTAGGATGATGACTGTGAAAACTCAGGAGGGAATTCTTCGTCTGAGGTTTTTTATACAGTTCACTGCCCAAAGTGCGTAGTGTAGGATAGATTGTGATGTCCAGAAAAGGGAGTCTAGTCTTATCATATGTGACAGTGAAATTCAAAAAGTTATTCTGAGAATTCAGCCACGAGTGAAAATCCAGTAGGGTAGCCACAGTACCGTGACAGATTACCAAGATGTCATCTATGTACCTCTTCCAACAGGCAATTTGCCCGCGGAAGGGATTCTGGTCGGTGAGCACAAAATCCTGTTCGAAACAGTGAACATAGAGATTGGCCAGACTGGGAGCAAAAATGCTCCCCATTGATGTACCGGAGACTTGGAGGAAGATGGTTTCTTCAAATCTGAAAAAATTCTCCATCATCGCCAGTCTGGCACATTCCATGATGAAGTGTGTTGGTGTTATGGTATCACAATCTCTATTGTCCAAGAGAGCCCTGATGGCTTCGAGGGTCTCCTCTTGAGGGATACATGTATATAGGGATTCCACATCGAAACTGACCAACAGGTCAGTCTCGATGTTAAAGGCAATCTGTGGCAATAGTCTTAAGACATCCTTGGTGTCTTGTAGAAAGGTAGGCATTTCCCTGACAATAGGTCTGAGAAAGAAGTCAACGAAAGTGGATAGAGGTTCCAAGAGTGATCCTATACCGGATATGATGGGACGTCCCGGTGGTGGTCTTGTTGTTTTGTGTATTTTAGGCAATACATAAAAATACGGCATGACAGGAAATTTGGTGGTGAGAAACTCGGATTCTTGTGAAGTGATCCAGCCTGATTCTATTGCTTCACTAACAAGATCATGAATCTCGATAGAGAGTCTTGTGGTGGGATCTTCTGTGAGAACCCGGTATGATTTACTGTCATTAAGTTGTCTAAGACACTCATTACGATAAGTAACGGTGTCGAGGATGACTATGGCCCCACCTTTGTCGGCAGGCTTGATGGTAATGCTCTCGTCATTCTGGAGAGTTAGTAAAGCCTGTTTTTCAGTGTAGGAAAGATTTTGGTATACTCGGTCCTTCTTAGGATCAAGTGCAGTGATGTCATATATAACTGCTTGCTCAAACACTTTCACCTGGTCTGGTGTAAGATGAGCAGGAGGATTGAAGTTGGAAGGAGGTTTTAGACCCGTATTGGAAAGATCCTCAAGTTCAGATGTACTTTCGTTCATTGTGTCTTTGTTCTTAAAGAAAAAGTGTAGACGTATTTTTCTGAAAAACTTCTCAATCTCTTGTCTTAGTTGAAAGGGATCACCCATATTAGTGGGCACAAAACCTAAACCCCTATTGAGGACATTCAGTTCTACTACAGTGAGTGTCCTTTGACTAAGGTTCACCACTAAATCGTCGTGTCCGTACTTTGCCCTGCTTGTGGTGTGTTCCTCCTGTTGCGGGTATTCTGTTGGGGTTGATCTGTTTGCCAGTGTACATGTTGTTGTGTCCCTCCTCTCCTTCTGCCTCTGTTTCGTCCTCGGCCCTGTCCTAAAAAAGGCTGACCGAAGAATGGTGGTTGACACGGGAAAGGAGGCATAGACTGTGCGAAAGGCATTGGTTGATAACCCCATGGAGAAGGTGGCCACCATGGATTTTGCTGTTCGTAATGATTTTGTGTGCCTCGCCTACGGTTTGGACGGGAACGTGGAAACAGAGTCCTATTAGATGGTGCTGATGTGCTGGACCCATCGGAATCTGTTGAATAAGTGTCAGAGCCTGATGAAGAATAGTTAGACCCATATTTGGCACGGTACTGTGGCTACCCTACTGGATTTTCACTCGTGGCTGAATTCTCAGAATAACTTTTTGAATTTCACTGTCACATATGATAAGACTAGACTCCCTTTTCTGGACATCACGATCTATCCTACACTAGGCACTTTGGGCAGTGAACTGTATAAAAAACCTCAGACGAAGAATTCCCTCCTGAGTTTTCACAGTCATCATCCTAAATCACTTCGACAGAATTTGCCAGTAGGACAGTTCCTACGGATCCGTAGAAATTGTTCCACCAAAGACAGTTTTTTATCTCATGCTGATCAACTTTCTAAACAACTAATAGCCAGACAATATCCATCTCATCTGGTGAAACAAGCTTACAAACGGGCGTCCAATAACAATAGGGATGCTCTACTTGAACCTTCAGTTCCTAAGGAACCTCTGACCAGGATGACATTAGTTACTACTTTCAGCACATTTTCCAACAGTGTTCAAAAGTTAGTACGTAAACATTGGCACATCCTAAACGTTGGAAATTACAAGATTCCACCCCCTCTGTTTTCTTTTAAACGAGGGCTTAGTCTGCGTGATAACCTGGTTCACACAAGACCCAAAACCAAACCAGCCTTGGGAGCGTCAGCACTGTGGGATTTGCCACCAGTAGAGGGCCACTACCCTTGTGGCTCCTGTTCTGTATGCCCTCAGACACAACAAACCAAATCAATCGATCTAGGGTTGGCCAAACCATGGATCTTATGCAAGCATACGAATTGCAATTCTGATAAAGTGATTTACCAGATAACATGCCCGTGTTCACTACGATACATTGGTATGACGACACGAAAGATCAAAATCCGTATCAGTGAACACAAGAGCACCATAAGACGTAACAAACAAGCAACCAGACTGACCAGTCACTTCCTTGCTCCAAATCACAAACCTGAGGATTTGAGATGGATCATTCTGGAACAACCTTTTATTCCATCACACATCAGTGACATAAAGAAATTTCTTTTTGTCAAAGAGCAGAAATGGGTGTTTAAACTAAAGAGCGATATCCAGGGATTAAATGATCTTACACCATGGACATCGCTATAATGACCAGCAACAAGGAGTACCCCTGGGTGGTTACTGTTAATCCTCGTCACACTCCTCATAGTTTCACCACCTTAGCTGCTTTACACTACTGCTCTTTTCTTCCTAGCTATGGCTGGCCCCATGAGGTCCACCTTTGTCCTGATGCTTGCACAACTCCAGGATTGATGACTAATACATATATTTGTTTTTTTCTGAGAATTTATTTTCAGTGCCTATATTGCCGTAGGGACTTCCACCATTTGCCCTTTAATTTAAACACTTGATAGCTGTGCAGAATTAGCACTACTTTTCCTTAGTCTCATATTGTGCGCATAGACAGTAGAGCTGGTCTTCCACTCTATTTGTCGTTCCTCTCCGGAGGCTCTGTTTTATCACCTGTTTAGACTATAGTGAAAATTCCATAGTAAACCACTATTTTACACTACATCATTTAATATGTGTTTGACATATCCGTATCCTGCTTAGATACGGTTATTAGGTTTTGAGCAACATGGTTACATTATTTGTCAATGACTACATGTCCCATCGCAGTCTGGGGTACATCTCATGACGCTACGTCTTTAATGCGCGCCCCCCTTGAGATTACTCATAATAACATACTGAATGCGCGCCCCTTTCGTGATCACTCTAAACATCATACTTACGGACAAATTGGATTTCAAATGGGCTACTTGACACCTTTCCAACATATTGTTAATCCCTAGGAACTACCACTGACTCGGTTGATAGTATCTCCCGTAGTCCTGGCACCAATAACTACAACTCCCATGATACCCGGGTCACGTGCAATGCCGTCATCTCCGGGCGCCCTCCTTTCACGCTGTCCCGACATCCTCTTTTCATATTGTTTAAAAGACCGATGCCATTATGATCGCTCACCTCCCCCTCTGGCTCAGCAGCCGCCCGAGGTACCGACGGAGAGGTAAGACCTGTGCACACGCGTTATGATCTGCACGCTACTTCTTATTGTATACACGACTTTTTTGCCTGTTAGTCACTAGCGTTATACCATCGTGGCTTTGAGATAGACCAACCCGCTATTGAGTTAGCGAACAACACTGGTTCCGTTTAATTACCACATAACACCCAACAGGAGCAGACCCTTTGTCGTCTCATACACACTAATGAACTCGATATTTCCCCGTGCCTATACACGGTCTGACAACACCACAGTAGTTTCCAGTTTGTCATAAGACTACTGCCAGGAACATTCTGATATCATGCTCAGATAGGACTTCGCCCTGTCTCAGGATTATACCTTTGTTTTTCTGCCGTTGCGCGTTTTTTTAAGGATAAGCGTCTTTCGATTTTGTAAGGTATTGTGTCACTCTAAACTTGGACCATGCCTCTTATTCATTCATCTTTTAGAGCGGTGCCTCCTGACGCCTGAGCAGTTGCCAGGTGAGGCGAGGCGAATACCCAGATTCATTCGGGTAAGTGCAAAATCAACAGCACCTTTATTGTCTTGAAGGGGTGCTTTTACTAATATGTATTTGGCATAATTGAACAACAACTTTAAGCGCTGTGTGATCTATCATTTACAATGCTTCACCTCTGGTATACTATTCTTATTATGTTTATTTCTACCTTCGTAGGTAATTTCTCCCACACCTACCCCAGGTGCAGGTTGTATGATTTACCTTTTTTCACATTTAAGATGCAGTAGCTTATAATGGTCCTGATGAAAGCTAGGGCACATTCACCCAAAGCTGAAACATGTCGACCAGTTCCAACACAGTTATTTGTTAAAACTGTTACAAGCACTGTTTTAATTTGGCATCAAGGCAGCACTTCAATAAATAATTTTCCGTGCCTTGTTCCCAATTTTATCATATCACATTCACTTTATCTGCACTGCACACATCACCCCACACTAATTTCTAGAGTGGTCTTTTCATTGGAGCAACATTGCTATAGTTGCATCCGGGACAAACTTTGTACCTTGACCCACGTTCACCTGGTGGCATCCGGTTCTCAGATAAGTCCCTGGTCTCCCAAATGATGAAGCAAGCCACTGCAAGTGGGTGATGGGAACGTTTGATGCATTCATAGATCTTCAATGCATGCACATATCCAGTGTGATATTTTGGTAGAAATACATTCTTTGTTTAGTAATGATGGTGTAGCTGTATGAAGGTCACCTAGCCTCATAGACTCACAGTTTTCTTTGTATTTAGATTTAGGATTGGGATTTTTACTGTTTGAGTCTTTAAACTTATATCCCTTAGACCCTCCACTCTTTTTGAGATTTTTTTTATTGTTACAATTAGGATATGCCAAGAGAAGATCTTCTGAATATAGAGAGGACTAGTTTTGCACAGTACCTTGTGGACCATGCTCCTCTCACAAACAGGTAACCATTGAATGACACGAACACTCTTTGAGATGGGACAGAATTTCAGAATTTTTAAAAAGCAGAGTGGTGGGGGGGATCTCCCACGAAACTTCCAGAATTCCTGAAAGTCCATCCTTTAGGGTTGCAGACCAAGGGAAAGTGTTGTAGATTAACTAATGTTAAACCATCAAAAGGCTGAACCAGCCTTCTCACCAAACAATTTTGTGCCTTGAAAGGGGCGGTCCATGAGCATGGATTGGACACCTGAAGAGAATCTTAAGGTTCTTAACCTTATACGTCGTCTGGGAGTGACAGGCATCCTCCATGGATCTGACGACTGAATCCACCATATGCAGACTTGACTGTATGACTTGATCTGAGGCTCTCTGCCCATCCCTGATAAGGTCTTGAAAGTGGGTCGGAAGCTCTTGATGTAATTTAGGGATCAGTGTGCCCGCCGTATCCCAGAGTTCATGAACATAGCTTCCTAATAAGCATTTGATATTCAATGACTTGAGTCAGGCTCCCAGACATAAAGATCTTTTTTGCCTAAGCTTCTATCTTTGTCAACTCCTTATCCACAAAAGCAGTAAGGAAATTCTCAGGAGTTAATTTGGATGAGGATGAGTCGTCTCGGTGACAAGGCTTTCCAGAGATAGGTGCTCTGATAAACAAGAGTGGTACCAGGGAACAGGACAATATCTCCTGGCAACAGAGTTAAATGGTTCTGTCAATGCTGATAGCACAGGATCTAACAGGGCCTCATTAAATGGGAGGAATGGCTCAGATTTGTGGATCGATGGCTGAAGAACCTCTGTGAGGATGTTAGCTTGGTCTTCATAGATGGCAAAGGAAGCTCCAAAATGACAATTTCTGCACAAATAATGGAATGATAAGTGGATACACTGGGGCGGAAGGGCCTGATAGGAATGCAAATTCCAGTGTTAGGGAAGTGTCAATATCACTAGTGTCCGCTAGGCCCTGGAATTCCTAGATAGGATCTTGAGACAAGGAGGCAAAGGGAGCTGAGGGAATACCCACTGGCAAGACCCATACAGCATTCCAAAGGTCCCATGGGGTCCAAAGTCACTCCAGTGGTGAGGCGGATCCAATCCAGACACAAGAAGTTTGAATATGGCTGTGGGACAGCCGAAAGGACTGCTGTCTCCAATGGAAACAGATCTTTTGGAGCATGACTTTAGCTAATTCTTGCTCTGAAGAGGTGGAAGAGAGAGGCCCTGGTGACTGCCCTCTCTTATATTTGCTTCTGTGCCTCCTCTTTTTTATGTTTTATGTCAGAGTATCTCGGCTCTGCCGACGTTGGCGATCAATAACTAGGCCTAGATCAACATCTACCTTTACTATCTTTGGCCTTGGCCATAAAAAGCCTGGCCTGCCACTCTTTAATGGTCATGGAATCCATGTTGTGACATGACTCACAAGAGTTAGAATTGTGATCAGAACACACACACACCACAGACATATAACAGAAGAACAAGTTACTTACCTTCGGTAACGATGTATCTGTAAGAAACATTAGTTAGTTAAATTCCTCACCTTAGAATATCCCCAGGCGTCAGGCTGGATCCGGAAAGATTTTTGTAGCAATACCCCTTGCGCGTTGCTAGGCGTCGTCTGTGGCTCCGCGTCCGTCGTTGGCGTCGTGCGCCGGAATGACGTCATCGGAGTACTTAGACGCCGCCCTCGCGCGCTGATGTCAGTTCTTGTACATAGCTTTCCGCGCCAGGAACGCAGAGCCATGCAAGAGACCGACACTGGTGCCAAAAAATCTAGGGCCCTGAAAAGGATAGCCTTAACCCTAGATGTCGGTTCGCAGAACGGGGAGGCTGGGTGGGTCGGTGAGGAATCTAACTAACTAATGTTTCTTACAGATACATCGTTACCGAAGGTAAGTAACTTGTTCATCTGAAAGAAACACGTTAGTTAGATTCCTCACCTTAGAATAGATACCCCAGCAATACCAACCCCGGTGGTGGGTCTGCAAACCAAGATCACACGAGACAGTCCTGGAGAACAGAACGGCCAAAGTGGCCATCTCTCCGGACTTGACTGTCCAGGCAATAGTGCTTAGCGAACGTGTGCAGCGAAGCCCACGTTGCCGCCTGACAGATGTCCTGCAAGGGAACTCCACGTCCCAGGGCAGTAGTAGCCGCCGTGGCCCGGGTGGAATGGGCTCGCAGCCCAACAGGAGGGACCTTCTTTGCCAAGGAGTAGCAGAGTTTAATACACAACACGACCCACCGCGAGATGGTCCGCTTGTGGACAGGTTTACCCTTCTTCGCTCCTACGTATCCAACAAAGAGTTGGTTGTCCACCCGGAACAGTTTTGTGCAGTCCAAATAAAAGGACAGCGCCCGTTTTGGGTCCAGACGGTGGAGCCTCTCTTCATCTTTTGAAGGATGCGGAGGCGGAAAGAAGGTGGGCAGCGTGACAGACTGCCCGATGTGAAAGGGAGTCACCACTTTAGGAAGGAAGGAAGGACGTGTCCGGAGGACAACCTTATCCGGATGAACCGAAAGAAACGGAGGCTTTGCTGACAAAGCCTGGAGCTCACTCACCCGCCTAGCGGAGGTGATAGCTACCAGGAAAGCAGTTTTGAGGGTGAGAAGACGAATGGGACAGTTGTGAAGAGGCTCAAAGGGAGCGCACATCAGATAAGTTAGAACAAGGTTCCAGTCCCACTGAGGCATTACGAAAGGTACAGGAGGAAACATATGAGTAATGCCCTTAAGAAAACGTGAAACAACAGGGGACTTGAAAAGAGAAGGCTGATCAGGAAGCCGTAAGAAAGCAGAGATCGCAGCAAGATAACCTTTCAAGGTGCCCAGAGCAGAGCCCTGCTGGGCCAAAGAAAGAAGAAAGAGGAGAACCTCAGAAAGAGGGGCGGAAAGGGGATCCACAGCCTTTGCTGTGCACCATGCCACCAATTTGTTCCACCGGCAGGCGTATACCATCTTTGTGGAGGGACGCCTGGCTGCGAGAATGACATCACAGACTTCAGGAGGCAAGTCATATGGCATCAACTGTCGCCGCTCAATCTCCACGCATGGAGGTGGAGGCTGGACAGGTTCGGGTGGAGGACCGTCCCTTGCTGCTGCGACAGAAGGTCCTCCTGAAGAGGCAGTCGTATCGGGGGATCGATTGACATACTGAGTAGCTCGGGATACCAGTACCTTTGTGCCCAATCCGGAGCCACCAAGATGACTTGGGCCCGGTCGCGCCTGATCTTCTTCAGCACTCTGGGCAGAAGTGGTATAGGCGGAAAGGCGTACAACAGACCGCAACTCCACTCGCGACGAAAAGCGTCTCCGAACGAGTGCCGCCTTGGAAATTCCAACGCGCAAAACTGCTGACATTGCGCGTTCTCTTCGGTGGCGAATAGATCTAACCAAGGCTCTCCCCACTGCAGAAAGAGACCTTGGCCAACGTCCGAGTTCAGACGCCATTCGTGATCCATCATGCACCGGCGGCTGAGTTTGTCTGCTCTGGCGTTCAGAGAGCCCACCAGATGTTGAACCACCAGGGTGATGCCCTGATGTTCCAGCCATGTCCAGAGGCACAGAGCCTCCTGACAAAGGGTCCACGACCCCACCCTGCCTTGTTTGTTGCAATACCACATGGCGGTGGTGTTGTCCATGAACACCTGCACGACACTTCCCCGGACAGAGGGAAGGAAGGCTTTCAGTGCAAGTAGGATCGCCCTCAGCTCCAAAAGGTTGATATGGAGCCGAGTCTCCGCCGGAGACCAGAGTCCTCTGATCTCCGCCTCTCCCATATGGCCCCCCCATCCCAGGAGGGACGCATCCGTCACTACTACATGCTCCGGTTGAGGTAGGGAGAGGGATCTGCCGCTGACCCAATCGCAGTTCGTGAGCCACCACTGCAACTGTTTCGCAGTGCCCTCCGAGATCAAGACATGGTCGGACAGGTTGCCTCGATGCTGGGCCCACTGAAACTTCAGGTCCCACTGCAGAGCCAGCATCCGCCACCTGGCGTGATGTACCAACAGGCTGCAGGAGGCCAAAAGCCCCAGAAGCCGCAGCACCAACCTGACCGAAACCCGGGATAGAGGCCGGAAGATGGAAATCAGAGCCTGAATGTCCCGGACCCGCTGTTCCGGCGGATAGACCCGGAACTGCGCTGAATCGAGAACCGCCCCTATGAAAAGGAGCTTCTGGGAGGGACTCAGGTGCGACTTCGGCACATTGAGGGAGAACCCCAGCGAATGCAGGAGGTCGGCCATAGTCTGGAGGTGGGAGACGACTTGCTGGGGCGAGCCCGCCTTCAACAGCCAGTCGTCGAGATAGGGGAAGACTGGAACCCCTGATCTGCGCAGATGAGCTGCGACCACCGCCATCACTTTCGTGAACACCCAAGGGGCACTGGTGAGGCCGAAGGGGAGCACGGTGAACTGAAAGTGCTCCTGACCCACCGTGAACCGCAGGTAACGCCGGTGGGCCGGCAGGACGGGGATGTGGAAATAAGCGTCCTGCAAGTCCAACGCTACCATCCAGTCTCCAGGGTCTAGGGCAGACAGAACCTGAGCTAAAGTCAGCATCTTGAACCGTTCCTTCCGGAGGAAGGCGTTCACGCTCCTGAGGTCCAAGATCGGGCGTAGGCCCCCTTTGACCTTCTTGGGAACCAGAAAGTAGTGGGAATAACAACCACGACCTACTTCTGGACCAGGAACGCGCTCGACGGCCTCTTTGGCCAAGAGGGCCGAAACTTCCTCCCGCAGAAGATGCAAATGATCCCCCGACATACGGTGGTACTGCGGTGGCATGGCTGGAGGGGTCGTCTCGAAGGGGAGGGAGTAGCCCCTTCGGACGATTTGCAGCACCCACCTGTCCGATGTGATGGAGCGCCAGTGGAGCAGGTGATGGCGAACTCTGCCGCCCACTGGCATTGAATGGGCCTGAAAGCTCGGACTAGGAGGGCTTTGAGGCGGATGCTGCCGGGGTGGATGTGGACTGACCGGCACGTTGTCCTCCAGTACCGCCTCGGCGGAATCCACGTCGGCGACCGCGTGCAGGTTGGTTCTGCGGCCGGTGGCTGGGCGGACGTGAGGAGCCGCCCCTTCCTTAGCCACGAAAGGGGCAAAAGGCGGAAGTTTGCAGCCGCGGGCCGAGAGACCCAAGGACTTGGCCGTGGCCCGGGAGTCCTTGAAGCGAGCCAGCGCACTGCCCGCCTTCTCACCAAAAAGGCGAGTGCCATCAAAGGGCATGTCCATGAGGGAACTCTGGACATCCCCCGAAAAAGACGTGGACCTCAGCCAGGCGTGACGCCGAAGCGCCACCGTGGTGGAAATTGCCCGACCTAGCGAGTCCGTGGTGTCAAGTCCACACCTGATGGCATGCCGTGCTGCATCTCGCCCGTCAGCAAGTGCTTGGGTGAGTCGTGTCCGGGCCTCCACCGGGCACACAGAGAGTGGGAATAACGGTCCAAGAGGCAAGCGGTATTTAAAGACCGCAGCCCCAAACTCAGGGACGAGAACAGTTTCTTGCCAAACTGTTCCAACCTCTTGGATTCCCGATCCGGAGGAGCAGACGGGAAGGAGGATTGGGAGGTTGAGGCCTGGATAACCAGACTCTCGGGGGTGGAGTGTTGGGACAGGAAACTGGGGTCGCCCGGGGCAGGGCGGTGGCGCCGGGCCACGTTCCGATCCACAGGAGGAACTGTGGAGGGCTTGGACCAAGTGCCCTGCAGAACGTCTATGAGGGCCTCGTTAAACTGCAGCAGAGGCTCTGTGGAGCTTGCTGTCGGTTGAAGGACCTCTGTGAGGACGTTAGTCCTCACAGCCACAGTAGGCAACTCCAGCCCTAGGGCTTCGGCCGCCTTGCGCAGCACCACTGAAAAGGCTGCACCCTCCTCCGAGGCCACAGTCGGAGGAGAGATGAAACCAGCGTCTGGGGAGGTATCCAGACCGCTGGTGTCCCCCAATTCCTCTGCCCAGTTCTGAGAAAGTTGGGCCTGTGCGGCCAGAGGTAACGCCGGTAACGGCGTCGGACGGCACCGCACCGGCGCCGGGTCCGGACCGAGGCTAAACAAGGGAACGACGTCGTCCGGGGACGGCGTCGGAGGTGGAACCGGTGTCGGCGCCGGCGCCGGCGAAGGAGGCGTCGTGAGGTCGACCGGTGCCGGCAGAGATCCAGGCCTGGATCCCTCGGGGACCTGCGGTGTCGGGGCCGGAGCCGTCGACGGCGCTGGGGCCGGAGCCGGCGGCACGCGAGATCGCCCAGTCGAACTTGCGGGGCCCGATGGCACGCCGACAGGCATCGAAGGCAGAGTCAGGCTCCTCATGGCCGAGAGGAAGGCACGGACCTCCGCCGGAGTCGCGTCAGTCCAAGGAACCGGCGGGTATGGGGACGGATGCGGCTCCTGCGGCTCCGACGGAGCCGCGGGGGTGGAACCACCCTGACCCTCAGCCGGGTCGCGTGACCGGCGAGGGGAGTCCGAAGTGCGGTGTCGTCTCTTGGACTTCTTGGAGTGCTTGGAGTGCTTTGACTTACCGGAAGACCCCGACGAGCGATGACGGTGGCTGCGGCTCCGCGAACGGTCCTTGGACCTCCTCCTGGACCGGGACCGAGAGCGACGCGGAGCCGAGTGCCGAAGCTCGAGAAGCTTACGGGACCGCTCCCACCTAGCTTTCGACGTCTAGGCCTGACAATCGAGGCACGACTCCGCGTCATGGCCGGCCCCCAGGCAGTACAGGCATCGGCGATGGTGATCCGTCACTGACATCAGTCGGTGACAGGTATCACAGGCCTTGAAACCAGTCATGCTACCGGCACCAGAGTCGAGTCGATGACCAAAAAGAGTCAAAAAAGTTAGTCAAAAAATGACTAGGGGTAAGCTCTTCCCGGATCGGCGCTTGCTGGCGCGGAAAAAAAGAAGAACTGACGTCAGCCCGCGAGGGCGGTGTCGAAGTACTCCGACGACGTCATTCCGGCGCATGACGCCAACGACGGACGCGGAGCCGCAGACGACGCCTAGCGACGCGCAAGGGGTATTGCTACAAAATTCTTTCCGGATCCAGCCTGAAGCCTGGGGATATTCTAAGGTGAGGAATCTAACTAACGTGTTTCTTTCAGATGAGTTGCTTTTAAACATTTGCCCCTCACAGTCCTGGCAGGGTTTAAACTCTGAATGTTTAGGAGAAGACATGGTTGTTGCACTTTCTAGTGAAAGATTTTTCGGAGGATAAAATGAGCTCCAGAACCACACTAAGAGACTGGTCTCTGAAGGTAGAGGAGTCCTGTGTCGGACCTCTAGCACTGTATTCCTTTTCATAATTTTTTTTAAAGATTTGGCACCGTAATCTATTCTCTTAAATTGTTTTAAAGATTTGGCTACTCTTAAAAAATACTACTGTTTGCAATATCGCGCCATTTTTAACCTCTGTTGCACTATTCTTAAAACTCTCACCTGGCAGCAAGAGCGGGGTTTTTTTCTCTCCGGCAGGCAGGAACCATAGAGTGCGGTAGAGAGGTAGAGTTACCCCTCTCTACCATAGAGCGCACTCAACGTCGGCGTCAGAGATCAACAGTCTAGCTTTCAGACCTCTCACGCTTCAAAACAAAGGCCGGACAGCAGGCGCGCAGCGGACGCTTCGCTGGCGTGCTGAAGGCGTGCGAAAGGCAAGCCCGTCTGCCCCCGTCCGCACCCGAACTGGTCTAGGGGCAAGGAGCCCTGCCCTAATTATGCGGCCCCGGATAATATACACAGGGAACCAGCTACATAGGGGCCGATTCACAGAACTAACCTAAGACAAAATCCTAAACTTACTACTTTTGGTATTCACAGAAGTTTGGATTTTGTCTTAAGTTTGTCTTAAGACAAACTTAAGACAGACTTAAGACAGACTTAAGTTAGGATTTTGTCTTAAGTCTGTCTTAAGTTTGTCTTAAGTCTGTCTTAAGTTTGTCTTAAGACAAACTTAAGACAAACTTAAGACAACATCCTAACTTCTGTGAATACGAAAAGTAGTACGTTTAGGATTTTGTCTTAAGTTAGTTTTGTGATTCGGCCTGTTGCAGGGATTCTGCTCATGCACAGAACTAGGATTCATTGGAAGGACAAGTTATTTGAACGCGAACCATATCGCATATCATATATTGGTAGGCCAATAGTCTCTGGATGTGGATCTATCCTAGAGCCCATTGGCAAATACATCGACAGCATCCTCAAAGAATTCGTACCCAAGACGGATACCTTCGTGCGCGACAGCATGGATCTAATTAATCTCATTGAGGATATGCCTTTCATACCTGGTACTAATTTGATGGTGGGTATGGATATCGAATCCCTCTATACCAATATACCCCACAGAGAGGGACTTGCGGTTATAAGAAACATCCTCAACACTCGACCATCCCCCTCAAGAATACCTACAGATTTCGTGATGAATCTCTTGGAAATTGCCTTGGAAAATAACTATTTTCTGTATAAGGACACCTACTACCTACAGATCAAAGGAGTATCAATGGGCGCATGTTTTGCTCCAAATTTTGCAATCTTGTATGTACACCACCTCGAGAGTACATTGATCCTTACCGACCTCAACCCCTTCAGGAATAACATCTCCTTCTGGCGTCGCTATATAGACGACATCCTGCTCATCTGGACAGGTGACAGGACTTCTCTATCCCATTTCATTGATTGGCTACACAATAGCCAACCACATCTCAAATTCACAGCTGACCCAAAAGAAGACAACCTTCCATTCTTGGACTTGACTCTACGAGTTGAAGAGGGTAGAATCGGCACCTCGTTATACAGGAAACCAACAGAGCGTAACACCTTACTACTCTATTCTAGCAACCACCCACGTGGTTTACGCGACGGTCTCCCATTCGGACAATTCTTGCGGATTCGGCGTAACTGCAAATGGCGAAAGGATTTCTTCAAAGAGGCCGCAGTACTCACCACCAAACTTGTGGCCCGTGGTTACCCCAAGAAACTGGTCAACAGGGCAAGGAAAAGAGCATGGTATAACCATCGCGATACTTTACTCAACCCCAAGGAAAAGAGATCAAATAGCCGCATTCCATTTGTATCTACCTTCTCACCCTCCAGCAATAAACTAGCCAAGACAATCAAATCTAACTGGAACATTCTAGCTCCACTCACCATCTTCAATGAACCCCCTCTATTCTCATACCGCAGGGGTAAAAATATAGCCGACCACCTGGTACATGCGATCACTTGGCC
The DNA here is from genome assembly GCF_964204655.1 of Triturus cristatus. Classification (NCBI taxonomy): domain Eukaryota; kingdom Metazoa; phylum Chordata; class Amphibia; order Caudata; family Salamandridae; genus Triturus; species Triturus cristatus. The sequence continues at coordinate 50,502,431 of NC_140589.1, forward strand.
TACCACACCGGCCATATCGGAATCGATCCAAAACTCATGGAAACTCCCACCGGTACGAGGCCACTACAGATGCCAAAGATGCACAGCATGCTCCTCCACGACCAATACCAAGACTTTTGAACACAATGGTTTGAAAGTTGATTTGAACTCCTTCACCAACTGCAGATCCCAAAACGTAATCTATTTGATAAAATGCCCCTGCAATAAACTATACGTCGGGCAAACCACCCAGATGGTTAAGGACCGTATCCTTCAGCACCGCAGCCGCATCAGGTGTGGAGTCCTAACAGCTCCCTTGGTCTCCCATTTCAAAGAGAAAAATCACAAAGAAACCGAGTTCACCTGGCTGGTAATCGACAAACCGTCCACTCCATGAAGAGGCGGGGACATTCAAAGACTTCTTAATAGATGTGAATGCCGCTGGATTGCTCGCTTTAACACCATTGAACATGGCTTGAATTCCCTTGACGAATGGAATTCCACCCTTGCATAATCCTGAGTTTCTGTTGCCCTACCTTCTCTGTCTAGCTGATACATTCCCAACTCTACTCTTTTTCATTTTTAATACCCTTTTCTCTGGTGCCTTCCATCTCCTTGCCTTCCCCCCCCCCCCTCCCCTACCCTTTTTCTTCCCCTCCCTGCCTTTTTCTCTCCCCCCTCCCTTTCTCAGTTTCCTTAGAATCACTCTGGTCTTTACTTCTAAGTAACTATGTTTTATTTCGTTTCTCTAGTTCTCAGAAATATGTTTTTTCATCTCTCCCCGAACCTTTTTCCGCCCCCCCCCCACCCTTCCCTTTCCTCCACTCTCCTGGTCCTTCTCCCGCCCTCCTTTTCCCTTTCAATTCCACGAGTATGTTTCCCGATGCTTAATCATTTAAACTGTGTACTTTCTGTCTTTAATTGAAATGTGTATTCTTTGCCTTTCCATGCCCCAATGATACGTTTTTACTATATGTATTGGTATTCCTCCTCCTGGTTTCGACCCTCTGTTTCCTTCCCCTCCCTTCAATCCGCTTTTCCTCCTTTTTGTTTCTTGAAACACGCGCCGTTTTCGACTCATTAGCATTAATTGCTTTCCTAGTTTCCATGACTCCCTTGTCCACACCCCTTCACCACTCATCACCCAGCTTCCATCAACACACGCCTCCACTTCTCTCACCTCCGCGGTGATTCGTCCACTCACCACGTGACCCGTAGTTATAGCCTTCCACCTTCCTTCCGGGATCCTTACACACCACTCGCCGCCTGACTCATACCGGCCAGCATCCTACTTTGGACCTCCTCCAGACGATTTAATCGCCTCCACAAATGTAAGTACCCTCGACCTTCGTTTGGCCCACTGTCCTCGCTCGTTCCACTGGCTCGTTGCTAATCATGCTTCCCTTTGTTTTTTCAGCTCTTCCATTGATTGCATCCTCCCCCAAGTAAGTACTGCCCGCCGCTCTCCCGCCCTTGCCCGTCCCACTCCCGTGCCTCCCTTCACTTTCCGCCTCTCTCTCCCCTCATAGTAAATACTCCCTCGGACCTGCCCGTACCCCTACTTGGCTGGTGCCTGCCGTTTCCTGCCCTCCGGCTCCGTAATTGTAAGTTTCCCTTTGTGATTCAGCCACGCTCTTTCCATGATCACCTTTTCCTGCATTTCGCGTTCACCTTCTCGCTTTTGTTGCGCATAGCCTCTCTTATCCTTAGTCACGTCCCTCCATATTCACAGTACAGTCCTCGTGACTCGCCCGCTCCATCCTTATTGGTTAGGATTTCGTACAGTTGTCCACTACCCATAGTTGTTTTTCCTTCCTCGAGGCCCGTTGGCTCGCACCTTTTCGGTTAGTAGTTTGTACAGATGTCAACTGTTACCATTCATAGTCATGACCCGGCCGGCTTCTTTTCTGTATTAAGTTCGATCACTTTTCCGGCCTCGCCTCCACAGACGCATACTCCCTGGGCTATGCATCCCTCATTCGTCCACTCCCCCACCCACCACACACAACCCCCCCCCCCTACCCTTGTGGATCACACGGTTCCGTCACTTTTCCAGGCACCTTTATCAATTCTCTCTATTACTGTCTTTCCATAATTTCCCCTTCACTCTTGACCGTTCAGTAGTCCGTCACACTTGGTCGCCTTACGTCGCCCGTGGTCACCACTACGTTGCACGGCTCCTTTTCTCTATTCTCTCTTTGGTCCTTTTAAATTGGAGTGCTTTCTCTTGTTTAAGAATTGTTTCTCCTTTACCCTAGCACTGCCCTAAATATGTGTAACCAGTCCTGATGATGGCCTAGAATACTACAGGCCGAAACGCCGTCGACTTCCACAGCGTTATTTCTGGCGCATTGTATCATGGGCATTTGCTCTAATGTTCCTTTATAATTTCTTCATCAATTGTGTAAATGCCCTAAAACTTTGACATAACCAATGTACCATTGTTCGTTTTGTTGCGCCCTCTCACCGCTGTATATACCACTTGATGTGTCACTTGCGCCGTCACAAATTCCACGAGCACTTGTGCACAGTATTTTGTTGGTTACACTTTCACTAAGTGTCACGCAGTGCTTTTAAACTTATATGATATGTACATATGATGTAATATGTCTATCTTGTGTTGAAAATACAACTCTCTCCTGCATTCTTGGTCTCCCTGTGTCCTCTCTGTATGGATTCATTCCTCCGTTATTTGTTGATATGGTTCGCGTTCAAATAACTTGTCCTTCCAATGAATCCCATTATGAGACACTGTTGTTAGATATCATGTACTGCCCCAGTCTCACTATGGTATATGGGCTACCTCCTGTGGTCTGATACTGTCTACTTTGAGCAACTGCTTGTTGCGAGAGGTGGTCCCCTCTGGGACTTGCTTCAATATATTTGCTTGATTTTCTTCAAGCACCCTCTGTGCTTTGTAATTTTCTCCACAGCATGGTTTCCAGGGAGACCCCAAATTATTCCGACGAATATATCCAAAGAATTCTTTCTGGACCTTCTCTTCTCTCGTCCTCCACGACTCCCGCGCCACCTGGCGCATCTGAATCTCACATCTTACTGGACAGACTTGACAGGCTTAAAAAGAAACAGATCCGCACTGATCTTCATGCACGCATGCTGACGGAATATCTTAAGTCTAACGTTATCCCACTTGGTCTGCAAATTCGTAACGTCCCGGCTATCTTCACACAGGATCCAAAATTCAGATCCGGTTTTAGCCATTTGGCCACCACTTGTTCCAGACACTGGATGGTCCTCGGAATTGATACAGCCTTGGAGCATAGCCGAAAGGAGCTCGCTGAAATCGCTGAATTGGAAAAACTTATCCTCGAGGACACCACCATCACGGATGCTAAAAACCTTCTTGACAAAGTGAACGACACCATCTTTACCTTTAATACCTTTGAACAAAACAAGAAAATCAACAAGATTCAAAGAGACATCCGCTACTACAACAACGAACACACCTACCCTTACTTGAAGGACGACTTTTATGACACACCATATCAACCCCCTAAACAACAAAGAAATTGGGGACGCTATCGCAATCATCAACAAGTGTCATTCTCTGACTCCTCAAATACTTCAGCCGAGGACTCTAGCCCGGGAGAAGGGCCTAGCACCTCACGACCCCTAAGAAACCAACCACCAAGACCACAACCCCTACTTCCGGCTGGTTTTTTAGAGTCAACCCGTGGGAGAGGGAGGGGCCGATCGAGAGGCAACAACCAGTATCAATATTCCGGAGAACGCCAGACCAGAAGAAAATTCAACCAATGGTGACCGAATCAAGTACAACCGATTCTTCAATGGCACTCCCCATCTTCAACCTCTCCCAGTACAATCTCACGCCATACGAAACCAATCTCCTTAGTAAAGGATTATCGTTCGTGCCTACAGACCGAAGTAATTTTTTCGAGATCCAGGAGAGTTTGTTACTTTTCTTCAGACGAATCAGATTGAAACAGTTCTTTTCAGAGAGACCATCACGGGAACTCAACACACGTTCCCCTTTCCATTTACCATCCACCTTCAACCCACCATCAGTACTTATGCCCCCTGAAGTTCTTACCTTTGAGAGAAGGATTCTACTTGAAATGAAGAACATTCAATCGCAACATGAATTTGTCCCTTATAATTTATCTTTGGAAGAGAAACAGGCCCTCCATCACCTTAGCAAAAACAAAGACTTAATTATCAAGCCCGCAGATAAAGGGGGAGGCATTGTCATACAAGATCAAACTAAATATGACACGGAAATACTTCGCCAACTCAACAACATGGAACACTACCGTGCTCTTCCCTCAGATCCCCTCCCCGGTATACGATCCAAGATTCTTACCATAACTGATCAAGCCAAATTGGATAATATCATCTCAGATAAAGAGGCATTGTTTCTTAACAAAATCAATCCACGTACCCCTGTACTCTATGTCTTACCCAAGATACACAAGAATCAACAAAATCCTCCTGGTAGGCCAATAGTCTCTGGATGTGGATCTATCCTAGAGCCCATTGGCAAATACATCGACAGCATCCTCAAAGAATTCGTACCCAAGACGGATACCTTCGTGCGCGACAGCATGGATCTAATTAATCTCATTGAGGATATGCCTTTCATACCTGGTACTAATTTGATGGTGGGTATGGATATCGAATCCCTCTATACCAATATACCCCACAGAGAGGGACTTGCGGTTATAAGAAACATCCTCAACACTCGACCATCCCCCTCAAGAATACCTACAGATTTCGTGATGAATCTCTTGGAAATTGCCTTGGAAAATAACTATTTTCTGTATAAGGACACCTACTACCTACAGATCAAAGGAGTATCAATGGGCGCATGTTTTGCTCCAAATTTTGCAATCTTGTATGTACACCACCTCGAGAGTACATTGATCCTTACCGACCTCAACCCCTTCAGGAATAACATCTCCTTCTGGCGTCGCTATATAGACGACATCCTGCTCATCTGGACAGGTGACAGGACTTCTCTATCCCATTTCATTGATTGGCTACACAATAGCCAACCACATCTCAAATTCACAGCTGACCCAAAAGAAGACAACCTTCCATTCTTGGACTTGACTCTACGGGTTGAAGAGGGTAGAATCGGCACCTCGTTATACAGGAAACCAACAGAGCGTAACACCTTACTACTCTATTCTAGCAACCACCCACGTGGTTTACGCGACGGTCTCCCATTCGGACAATTCTTGCGGATTCGGCGTAACTGCAAATGGCGAAAGGATTTCTTCAAAGAGGCCGCAGTACTCACCACCAAACTTGTGGCCCGTGGTTACCCCAAGAAACTGGTCAACAGGGCAAGGAAAAGAGCATGGTATAACCATCGCGATACTTTACTCAACCCCAAGGAAAAGAGATCAAATAGCCGCATTCCATTTGTATCTACCTTCTCACCCTCCAGCAATAAACTAGCCAAGACAATCAAATCTAACTGGAACATTCTAGCTCCACTCACCATCTTCAATGAACCCCCTCTATTCTCATACCGCAGGGGTAAAAATATAGCCGACCACCTGGTACATGCGATCACTTGGCCTACCACACCGGCCATATCGGAATCGATCCAAAACTCATGGAAACTCCCACCGGTACGAGGCCACTACAGATGCCAAAGATGCACAGCATGCTCCTCCACGACCAATACCAAGACTTTTGAACACAATGGTTTGAAAGTTGATTTGAACTCCTTCACCAACTGCAGATCCCAAAACGTAATCTATTTGATAAAATGCCCCTGCAATAAACTATACGTCGGGCAAACCACCCAGATGGTTAAGGACCGTATCCTTCAGCACCGCAGCCGCATCAGGTGTGGAGTCCTAACAGCTCCCTTGGTCTCCCATTTCAAAGAGAAAAATCACAAAGAAACCGAGTTCACCTGGCTGGTAATCGACAAACCGTCCACTCCATTAAGAGGCGGGGACATTCAAAGACTTCTTAATAGATGTGAATGCCGCTGGATTGCTCGCTTTAACACCATTGAACATGGCTTGAATTCCCTTGACGAATGGAATTCCACCCTTGCATAATCCTGAGTTTCTGTTGCCCTACCTTCTCTGTCTAGCTGATACATTCCCAACTCTACTCTTTTTCATTTTTAATACCCTTTTCTCTGGTGCCTTCCATCTCCTTGCCTTCCCCCCCCCCCCCCTCCCCTACCCTTTTTCTTCCCCTCCCTGCCTTTTTCTCTCCCCCCTCCCTTTCTCAGTTTCCTTAGAATCACTCTGGTCTTTACTTCTAAGTAACTATGTTTTATTTCGTTTCTCTAGTTCTCAGAAATATGTTTTTTCATCTCTCCCCGAACCTTTTTCCGCCCCCCCTCCCCACCCTTCCCTTTCCTCCACTCTCCTGCTCCTTCTCCCGCCCTCCTTTTCCCTTTCAATTCCACGAGTATGTTTCCCGATGCTTAATCATTTAAACTGTGTACTTTCTGTCTTTAATTGAAATGTGTATTCTTTGCCTTTCCATGCCCCAATGATACGTTTTTACTATATGTATTGGTATTCCTCCTCCTGGTTTCGACCCTCTGTTTCCTTCCCCTCCCTTCAATCCGCTTTTCCTCCTTTTTGTTTCTTGACACACGCGCCGTTTTCGACTCATTAGCATTAATTGCTTTCCTAGTTTCCATGACTCCCTTGTCCACACCCCTTCACCACTCATCAACCAGCTTCCATCAACACACGCCTCCACTTCTCTCACCTCCGCGGTGATTCGTCCACTCACCACGTGACCCGTAGTTATAGCCTTCCAGAGCGCCTAGACCAGGCTGACAGCCGCATATCAGAGGTGGAGGGCGCGCAGACGGCACTGGACAGCGACCACAAGAAGCTCGAGCGCCAAATGCAGATGCTGCAGGACAAGACAGAGGACTTAGAGGCCCGTTCTCGGCGATGTAACTTGCGCATCACTGGCCTGCCGGAGTCCACTGCCACAGGCCGCATGGAGACCTTCGTGGAGACATTGTTGGTTGCACTGCTGGGGAAGGAAGTGTTCTCCGGGATGTTCGTGGTAGAGAGAGCGCACAGGTCCCTGGGCCCAAGGCCCCCGCCAGGAGCACCGCCCCGACCGGTCATAGCTAAACTCCTGAACTATAGAGACCGGGATGCGGCGCTGAGAGTGGCCCGGGAAAAGAAGACACTGTCCTACGAAGGGTCGCCTATCTCGCTCTACCCGGACTTCACAGCCCGGGTGCAGGAGGCCAGACGACAGTTTGCCCCAGCCAAAAAACAGCTCTGGGAGCTCGGAGTGGACTATGCCATGCTGTACCCGGCTAAGCTACGAGTCAACCGACAGGGCAAGTCGCACATATTCCAGGACCCTAAAGCACTTCAAAAGGCGCTGAAGGACTGGGCGAAGGAGCGGCGTCGGAGCCCGGCGACGTCACCGCGAGGGGACGAGAGAGATGGCGCCCTGGACGCACAGGACTGACCAAGAGGGCAGGACTCATCTAGTTGGTATTTTGTCGGGACATGCTTGGCTGCAGGGAGGTAGGATTTGAGGAGCACGGGTGGGGAGTGGTGGGACGATATGGTTATGGGGTACTGTACAATGTGAGATGCACTCCCCACCGGACTAGTCGCAACAGGGAGGCCCGGGGACAGTGACTTATCCCCCTGTTGCTTAACTCCTTTATAGGGTTATAGAGTATGCTGCTGGGGCCAAACACCTGAGAGCGCTGTTAAGAAGTAGTATCGAAGTGCTGGGAGGGGTCGAGAGACACCATAGTGGCTCGCTGGACCGGGCGGCGGCTGTTGGGTGCTAGGTGCTTCCGCACTAACGTGTGAGCGCAGAGCGACCTCCGCCCGCGTGTGCGTTCCACTCCGTTGAGAGTTCGAAAGTTAAGGGTGGGGAGGCGGGAGGTATGGGGTGCCCAGGTTTGGGAATCTGCAAGGCCGAGTTGGGGAGGGTCTGCTGTGGGCGGGGGGGAAGGGGGGGTTTGAGTTCCGGGGGTTTGAGGTCACTAGGTTGGGGTGCGAGTTTAGCAATACTAGTATGCTCCTGCGCTTGGAGGCGCGCTCAATTGAGGGATTTGCACCCAAGAGAAAGCTATGGCGAACACCGAAGCGGCCCTGCCTGAGAAGCGCGACGCACTAAGAATCCTCTCTTGGAATGTACGGGGACTGAATGATTACCGAAAAGCCCGTAAAGTGCTGCACTACCTTAAGAGGCATGAGATAGATATTGCACTCCTGCAGGAGACGCATCTTCCCACTAACAGCCCTATCCTGCGTACCAGGGACCTGAGGGAGGCACATGCAGCGGGGTTCACTACACACTCTAGAGGGGTGCTTACATGGGTCAACGCGCGGGTGGAGCACAGATTGAAGTGCATTGCCACAGACAACGCGGGCAGGTATGCACTCACGCGCTTTCAGGGAAAGGGCATGGATTTACTACTGGTTAATTGTTATGGGCCAAATTATGACTGCCCTGAGTTTTTCACAGCACTGGCGGGAGCGGTGGGGGATACAGGCGCGCAGCAGGTACTATGGGGAGGCGACTTTAATGTAGTGCTAGACCCGGAGCTGGATAGATCAGGAGGCCCGAACCGAGCGCAACCTGCGGCAGCGAGGGCGATCACTCGGGGTATGCTATGTTTGGATTTGGTAGATTTGTGGCGCACTCGTAACCCGGCAAAGGGAGGCTACACGCATTACTCGGCATATCATAACCTGCATACGCGGATAGACTACTGGCTACTATCTGCGCCCCTCACTTCGCGGATTCGCGAGTGCGTGGTACTCCCACGAACGCTTTCTGACCACTCGCCGATACTGCTCTCCCTGGCGACGCCCAGAAAGACCCCCCCGCCGTTCCTTTGGCGATTTCCCCCTTACTCGCTGCTGGATCCTCTGTTCAAGGAGGAGCTAATGGCTGCGATCGAACAATTCTTTGCCACTAATTTGGGCTCCGTGGAGGATTTCCAGACTGTCTGGGAGACCTTCAAGGTCCACATTCGCGGAGTGGCGATGGCTAAACACTCGGGGGTACTCCGAAGTATCCGGCGCCGCCTTGCGACGCAGGAGCGTAATTTGGCGGCGTTGGAGACAAGACTGCTCGAGGCGGGCGGAGATGACACTACTGAGGAGATAAAGGCTCTACTGACGGAGTATCACGAAACGGCTGATGCAGAGGTGTTACACCTGGGGAAGTACGCTACGGCCAGGGTGTATGGTGAGGGGGACAGACCGGGGTCGGTGTTAGCTAACCTGCTCAAGGCTCGCAGGCGCAGGACCGCCGTCACGCAGGTCAAGGCAGCGGATGGCTCACTGCTCACAGAGGAGGAGGACGTGGTGGAGCGATTTCGGTCGTACTACGCTGGACTCTATGCTTCTAAACAAACCGGCATGGAGGACGGCATAGGGGACTATCTGGACCATATAAAATTGCCGTTCCTACCGAACGAACACAGGGAGTTTCTCTCCCTACCTATCGAGAGGGATGAAATTCTAGAGGCCCTGGCGAGCATGAAGGCGCAGAGCGCCCCTGGAGCTGATGGCCTCACTGTCGCGTTCTACCGAGCTTTCATAGACCAGCTCTTACCGCACGTGTCGACCCTGTTTGACGATATGTGCACGAGGGGGCATATGCCACCGTCCATGCGCGAAGCGCTCTTAGTCGCTATACCGAAGCCGGGCAAACCGCCTGAGGAGTGCAGCTCCTATCGACCGCTGTCGCTACTCAACGTGGATACGAAATTATATGCCAAGATCCTAGCCACGCGGCTGGCCCTTCTCGCTCCCGAACTGGTCGCTCCAGAGCAGGCGGGATTCATGCCGGGCAGGAACCTCACATATAATTTGCGGACGGTGTTTGGCGTCATGCAACACGTTCGCCCTGAAGCGCGCGCGCTCGCTGTGTTTCTCGACATGGAAAAGGCATTTGACTCTGTCGAGTGGCCATTCATGCGGCAGGTCCTGACGCGCATGGGGCTCGGTCCGATCTTCCTTCAAATGATAGGAGTACTATATAATGGCCCCACGGCGAGAATACGCTTGGGCGACCGAGTCACGGACCCGATAACAATTACGAGGGGCACGAGGCAGGGGTGCCCCCTGTCGCCTTTGTTGTATGCCCTGGTGGCAGAACCGCTGGCGTGCGCTATGCGCGAATACCACAGCCTTCGAGGCATCAATTTCCCTACTTACAGGATAACGATATCCACGTATGCAGACGACACCCTGCTATACGTCAGGGACCCGGAAAATAACCTAGCCCCAGTGTTGAGGGAGGTAGTCCACTTTGGTGCGCTCTCCGGGCTGACGGTGAACTGGGATAAATCTATCGTGTTCCCGCTGACGCCAGTCACGACCCCCTTTGCTATGGAGTACCCGTTGCACTGGTCTGAGGAACCGGTTCGGTACCTGGGGATCCAGCTCCATAGGGACTCAGAGGTGGTGCTCTCTGAGAATTATGGACGGGCCATAAGTAAACTGGAAGACGACGTGGAGACCTGGATCAAGCTGCCCCTTTCGTTATTGGGACGCATATCCATTATGAAGATGGTGGTGCTCCCTCGGTTCCTGTTTCTTTTTATGAACATCCCCATGGTGCTCTCGCGTGCTTTCTTCGCGCGGCTACAGGCGTCATTGCTACGGCTGGCGTGGGCTGGCAAGCAGGCGCGGACCAGCTGGAAAGTACTGACGCTACCTTACCAGATGGGTGGCCTTGGGGCACCCGACCTGGAGCTGTACTACCGGGTGGCGCAGGGAGCTCAGGCGCATAGTTGGATACACGGGGGTGAGGCTGTCCCGTATCTCAGACTGGAGACATTGTTTGCGGCGCCGTTGCCGCTCCCAGCGGTCATTTTTGAGCATCCGGACCGCCGCACGGGATTTCTTGATTCCTTGAACTCCACTAGACATGCCTGGAACTGTATACTACAGCGCGACTCTGGGGCGCAGCTGTATTCACCGGCAATGCCCACTGCCTGGGCGGTGTGGCTGGCCCCTTGCAAGGAGGAGGGAGTGCGGCGAGCGCTTAAGGAGATGGGAGTGCACACCATGGGTGACATGTTTGCTGACGGCCAAGTCAAGACGTGGGCGGCGGTGGCAGCCTCGGGCGCGGAGGGCACACAATTGCAGCGTTTTCAGTATTACAGAGTCAGGCAGGCCTGGAGACAGTTGTTGGGGAGTGATATGGAGGAGCCGGCGGAGGTTCAGGAACTGACACACATAATTAAGAATGACAACCCCCGCGGGTTGATCTCTAAGCTGTACAGAATGGCGCAATCTCATAGGGTGCACGAGTTTGCAAAATGCAGACTGGACTGGCAAAGGGACTTAGGTATTACCATTGACGATGCAATGTGGGCGTACTGCTGCACGGGGATTAGACGCATCTCTCTGCATGGCAGACACCGGCTGGTACATTTCAAATTCCTCAACAGGTACTACTACACGCCGGAGCGCTTGCATAGATATGGGCTGCGTGAAGACTCTGTATGCGAACGTTGCAGACACCCGACGGCTGGCTTCCTTCACCTGGCGTGGCAATGCCCGGGCATATACAACTATTGGGTGGCGGTATACCAACAGATAGTTGGGGTGACGGGGGTGGAGCTGGCTCCGGACCCGGCAGTGGCGCTATTGGGGCATTCAAGAGGTGTACCAAGGGCGGCCAGACGCCTGGTTGATATGGGGATGCTAGTGGCGAAACGACGAGTGGCGATGAGCTGGATGCGTGGCCCCGTGCCCACGGTGGAGCGGTGGAAACGCGATGTGCTGTACTGCTGCACCCAAGCGGAGAGGTTCAGCGAGTTGCTGCCGCCGCGTAGCAGGCCTAAAAACTTCTGGGAATTGTATGAGGACTATCTGAGCGGGCGGGGGGCTGCAGCAGGAAGCCCGGATGGGGGCCCTGACACGGAGGTGGCAGAAGAGGGAGCCCCCGTAGGAGGTGTTCGGGCGGGTGACGCTAGATGAAGATGAGTGGCGGCTGAGTGCGGGATGCGAGCGATACTGCGACTGACTTAGGACCTCAGGGGTTTGGTTGGGGAGGGTGGGTTAGGGGAGTTGGGGGAAGCGTGAGGGGAGGGAGGGGGTTTGGAGTTTTATGGCCATAAAAAGAGTGACTGTCCCCTAAGCTTTGGGGAAAGGAGCGCGTTAAAGCCTGACCGCAGACAGGGGGTCTGCCCCGCATGCAAGCGATGAACTGGAGGGACACTCGGGAAGCATTGGGTGTTTATTCAGTTTAGCACGGTGATGCCCGGCCTCCGGGATGTGGGATAGCCGATATGATCGATTGCGAGATGAGACAAAATGGCGGGCCTAGGGTTGATGGCACTCGGATTTGTATATTACTGTTCCTTGTATGCAGTCAATAAACACATTTAAAAAAAAAATAAAAAAAATAACTGAGTTATAGCCTTCCACCTTCCTTCCGGGATCCTTACACACCACTCGCCGCCTGACTCATACCGGCCAGCATCCTACTTTGGACCTCCTCCCGACGATTTAATCGCCTCCTCAAATGTAAGTACCCTCGACCTTCGTTTGGCCCACTGTCCTCGCTCGTTCCACTGGCTCGTTGCTAATCACGCTTCCCTTTGTTTTTTCAGCTCTTCCATTGATTGCATCCTCCCCCAAGTAAGTACTGCCCGCCGCTCTCCCGCCCTTGCCCGTCCCACTCCCGTGCCTCCCTTCACTTTCCGCCTCTCTCTCCCCTCATAGTAAATACTCCCTCGGACCTGCCCGTACCCCTACTTGGCTGGTGCCTGCCGTTTCCTGCCCTCCGGCTCCGTAATTGTAAGTTTCTCTTTGTGATTCAGCCACGCTCTTTCCATGATCACCTTTTCCTGCATTTCGCGTTCACCTTCTCGCTTTTGTTGCGCATAGCCTCTCTTATCCTTAGTCACGTCCCTCCATATTCACAGTACAGTCCTCGTGACTCGCCCGCTCCATCCTTATTGGTTAGGATTTCGTACAGTTGTCCACTACCCATAGTTGTTTTTCCTTCCTCGAGGCCCGTTGGCTCGCACCTTTTCGGTTAGTAGTTTGTACAGATGTCAACTGTTACCATTCATAGTCATGACCCGGCCGGCTTCTTTTCTGTATTAAGTTCGATCACTTTTCCAGCCTCGCCTCCACAGACGCATACTCCCTGGGCTATGCATCCCTCATTCGTCCACTCCCCCACCCACCACACACAACCCCCCCCCCCACCCTTGTGGATCACACGGTTCCGTCACTTTTCCAGGCACCTTTATCAATTCTCTCTATTACTGTCTTTCCATAATTTCCTCTTCACTCTTGACCGTTCAGTAGTCCGTCACACTTGGTCGCCTTACGTCGCCCGTGGTCACCACTACGTTGCACGGCTCCTTTTCTCTATTCTCTCTTTGGTCCTTTTAAATTGGAGTGCTTTCTCTTGTTTAAGAATTGTTTCTCCTTTACCCTAGCACTGCCCTAAATATGTGTAACCAGTCCTGATGATGGCCTAGAATACTACAGGCCGAAACGCCGTCGACTTCCACAGCGTTATTTCTGGCGCATTGTATCATGGGCATTTGCTCTAATGTTCCTTTATAATTTCTTCATCAATTGTGTAAATGCCCTAAAACTTTGACATAACCAATGTACCATTGTTCGTTTTGTTGCGCCCTCTCACCGCTGTATATACCACTTGATGTGTCACTTGCGCCGTCACAAATTCCACGAGCACTTGTGCACAGTATTTTGTTGGTTACACTTTCACTAAGTGTCACGCAGTGCTTTTAAACTTATATGATATGTACATATGACGTAATATGTCTATCTTGTGTTGAAAATACAACTCTCTCCTGCATTCTTGGTCTCCCTGTGTCCTCTCTGTATGGATTCATTCCTCCGTTATTTGTTGATATGGTTCGCGTTCAAATAACTTGTCCTTCCAATGAATCCCATTATGAGACACTGTTGTTAGATATCATGTACTGCCCCAGTCTCACTATGGTATATGGGCTACCTCCTGTGGTCTGATACTGTCTCATGCACAGAACTATGCGCAGGAAACCAGGACCTCAGTGAATTGCGGTGTACCAAAAACTCACCTCAGTACCCAGAACCCCAATACGACTAGCATCAGTGTACCATTCATCCTCCGTATCCTCTCGGAGATCCCAATGTATAGACAACCCAGCACAAGCGACTTAGAGTACTCTCAGGAATGGTGGGAATCAGAAATACCTGTTCGTTATTATTCTCATATCAGTCCACAACAACAGTAATCAGAGACACGGTAAAGTTTAAAATGTTTATTTTATAAACTACGTGTCCTAAGATGCAGTACTTTGGCTAACATAAGCAGACAAATGATTAAAATTAAAACCATCAGCATTGTTACATACCATAGAAAATGAAGGGAGAAATCATATTACAAATGATAGTGGAATACAGCCACCTTCCCTTCACTAGTAAGCTAGTATTATTAGACTAATAGAAGGTCTCTAGGTTTGAATAGGGAACCCCATACCGTAAAGATCAGCTTAGGTGAATCACATCACAGGATCAGCTTTGCTCTGCGCCTGGAAAAGTTCTTCTCCAGAATGTGTGTCTAATGTATACAAACTGCAATATTAAAGGCTCTCGACTTTCAGATATTTGCAGCTGTGTGCGTGTTATGGCTAGAGCGTGGGACGATCAACCTGAACACAAAAACATGCATTGTCTGGTTGCTCAGACTGTTTCTGCACACAATGTTCAGACCAAGGTCGCAGTGTACGTCTAGGGATGTGAACAACAGACAGTTCTCATGTGAAGAAAAGGCAAGCAAGCAGTTTTCAAATAATAACATGTATCTGCAGTGTTGTGTGCAAAAGCAGCAAAAGTGGCAAGATGGCGTTTCTAACATCGAAGGCGCTTATGCTAACATAGCAATGTATGTGTAGGAGAGTAGGGTCTGCTTCCTATGGTCACCCCCACTTTTTGCTTTTGCTTTACTGGTTTTCGACTTAGATGTGGCTGTGGGCCTGCTAATCAGACCCACAGCCTAGCTGTTCTCTCTCTAAATTAATACTATGTACTTTAGGTACATAACCCAATTGGTAAGGATCACCTTTTGAGGCCCTGTACAGAGCAGGTGCCAGGGCATAGGTGTACCCTAGGCCTACCAGGGGATGTAGCATGTATTATGCCACCCCTGGCTGGCCTTCCATCCTGACACAACTGGCTGATCACTCAGCTGGGGCAAGGTCGTGTAATCACCCCTAGCAGGCGATATCATAGAACAGCTATAAGGACATGGTTCCGAAAGCTGCAGACAGGCTCAGCTCATGCTAGAGCACCATCTCACATGTTACCAAGCACTCTGCCTCCAGGATTGTGAAGGCCTGCCATAGGTGTGGCTGACAGGTTACCCATGTGTCTATATATAAGGTAGGTATAGGGATACTATACCTAAGCAAGCCCTATGGCAGGCCTTAACAATCCTGGAGGCAGAGTGCTTGGTAACGTGTGAGATGGTGCTCTAGCATGAGCTGAGACTGTCTGCAGCTTTCGGAACCATGTCCTTATAGCTGTTCTATGATATAGCCTACCATATACTCTTAAAGTACCTTATAATCTTAAACGGTTATGGTAACTATGGTTTGGGTTTATCAAAACATGTCGTGTAAGGTGTCTAACACTTTGGAATAATACCCCCATACCTTTTCTGGCAATGAGGATATTATTCCTCCCTTCTAGAGGGAGAATGTGAGAAGTTGGCCTGATGTATGATGTCACTAGTTCTAGTGTACACCTTATATCAGTCCAAACAACCCTTATGGTGACTGGTTGTAAAGTCAATCTTATAGACCAGCTATCCTAGTGGTAGCATGGACAAGAGCAGTCTTAGGCTAAACTCTAAATGGCATGTGAAGCCAGCTGTGATACCATATATAATCCCTTGAATACCAAATGAAAGGACACCACAACAGATATATATATAAAATAAAGTGTATTTATTCTAGTCAAACCCTCAGCACTCTTTATGAGATTCGAGGTAAGTACAACACAGTCTTATTTAAGCATATATTAAGTCACACAGATAAGTAATACAGTTAGGCCCTAGAGGCCACGCAAACCATATACTAAAGAAGTGGTATAAGTACCACTGTCACGGAAATAGAATAGGCCTAGGCCTAGGGAATCGCTGGAGCTACACTACACTACCAACAGTTAGGAAGTGGGAGGCCCACGGGATTCAGGTGCAGAGTGGAAACACTCACGCGTAATGCGTATAATCGATAGAAATACTACAGTTCTGAAATAAGCAGTTCTAGGACACTTCTGGAGTAGCTAGAAAGTCAAGACTCGGAAACTAGACCCTAGGATAGTCACTACCCTAGTGAGCACCGAAGTACCCAAGTTACCTAGCCCACGGACTGCGGGTGCATAGGTGTGAACTTGCGTCGGGTTTCGTGGTGGACTTCTATGGATGCCTGAAGGAAAGTTGCTGACAGGCAGTCAGTGCAGAGTGTCCGGTGGATCCCAAGGCCGGGATCAAGAAGGAAGGGTACCTGCAAGCAGAAGGGACAGAGTCAAGGTCACTCACTAGCCAGTGACCACGTGGAACCAGGAAGGAACCAGGCGATGTCGTGAAGATTGCAGGTGAAGGGTGAAGCTTGTCGCAGCAGCCACGGGTACGAGGAGACGTCGAGGACGACCAGGACCAGGAGGCGAGCTGTCCCACGAAGGCTCTTGCTGTCGGCGGCGTCGAGGTTGAGCTAGGACTCACCAAGCCTTGGCAAGCGGAACCCACGAAGAATGGAGGACTTGCTTCTGGTGCAGACCAGGAAGGTCTGGGGTGCTTCTCTTTTGCAGAGAAGCGGGAGCCAGTCTGGATGAGCCAAACCAGCAGTGAAGATTTAAAGGTGTGTCGTCGCAAAGGCCGCTAGCCAACGGGCAAGCAACCGGACAGACGCGGCAAGCAGGAAAATGCAGAAGGGCCTCACGCAGGACTCGTGGAGTGTGGGGGGCTGATCTTCGGTGCAGATGGTGCTTGGGGTTGGGGCTTCTCAATCCCCGGTGCACAACTTCGAGGGTACCTCAGAAGCTGGGCTGGAAGATACTCGCCACTTTTCCCAGGTAGCCGGTCCCACGTCTCTCGTCGCCTCCACGGATCTCAGCTCGGCTGTGGATGTGGATCAGGGTCGGAGAAGTCTGGAAGTCAAGGCTCTGGTCGGGCTCTGCATTCGGTCCCTCGTAGAACTTCAGCAAAGCAAAGGGTAAGTCTCTTGATGGTGCCTGTTTGCACAGGGTAGCCACTCCTTGGCCACAAGGGAGATTCTTCAGTCTTTTTCTTTCGTCGAATGTCGAAGGTCCAGAGTTTCTGTTCAAGTTGCAGGTTCAGGATAATCTCATCTCCTGGGGCCCAGCTACCACTCTTATACTAATCTGGGGGGCTGGGTTGCCTGCTAGGTCACGCCTTATGGGTGGGACCTGGGAGGGGGGTGGTTACACCCCCTTCCCTTTGTCCAGTTTCGCGCCAGGACTGGGGCTGGTGTGCCCCAGCACCGGTTTGAACTGGACTATGCATGGGACACCTTGTGTGCCCCAGGCAGTGTCTCGTTTCATTCATCCCTCCCAGCCCCAATACACTAAGACCTGTCTGGGGTGGTGCTCGCACCTCCCAAGGCAGGAAACCTATTGTCCAAGCCTCCCGTGCCGGGATCACTCCCAGCAGCAGGAGGTCAGACTTGTGTCGTGGCAGCAGCATCCATTTTGTGATGCTGGGGCTCTGGTTAACTTTAACCGGGTAAGTAGGTTCCAACATGTCTTCTCCCTCTAGAAGGGAGGGATAATATTCTCATCCCCAGAAATGGGGTGGGGATATTATTCCAAAGTGTTAGACACCTTACACAACATGTTTCGATACAGCCAAACCATAGTTACCATAACCGTTTAAGATTATAAGGTACTTTAAGAGTATATGGTAGGCTATATCATAGAACAGCTGTAAGGACATGGTTCCGAAAGCTGCAGACAGGCTCAGCTCATGCTAGAGCACCATCTAACATGTTACCAAGCACTCTGCCTCCAGGATTGTTAAAGCCTGCCATAGGAGTGGCTGATAGGTACACATGTGTCTATATATAAGATAGGTATAGGAAGACTACACCTAAGCAAGGGGTGATTACACGACCTTGCCCCAGCTGAGTGATCAGCCAGTTGTGTCATAATGGAAGGCCAGGCCAGGGGTGGCATAATACATGCTGCAGCCCCTGGTAGGCCTAGGGTACACCTATGCCCTGGGTACCTAAGGTACACTGTACAGGGGCCAATAAGGTGATCCTATCCAAATGGGTTATGCACCTAAAGTACATAGTATTAATTTAGAGAGAGAACAGCAGGGCTGTGGGTCGGATTAGCAGGCCCACAGCCACATCTAAGTCGAAAACCAGTAAAGCAAAAGCAAAAAGTGGGGGTGAACATAAAAAGCAGACCCTACTCTCCTACACAACCCCCCCCCCCCCAAACTTAGGGACATCAAACTAACCTTGACCAGTTGAGTCTTCATGTTCTAAGTGGAAATATCTGGAGAGTCCATATGCATTGGCATGGTCAGTCCCAGGTCTATGTTCCACTGTGAAGTCCATCCCCTGTAGGGAAATGGACCACCTAAGAAGTTTGGGATTTTCACCCTTCATCTGATTTAGCCACAAGAGGGGCTTATGGTCTGTCTGAATCTTGAAGTGAGTGCCAAACAAGTATGGCCTCAGCTTCTTCAGGGCCCAAACCACAGCAAAGGCCTCCCTCTCAATACCTGACCAACGTTTCTCTCTAGGGGTCAGCCTTCTACTTATAAAAGCAACGGGCTGGTCTTGACCATCTATATTAAGTTGTGAAAGAACAACTCCCACACCCAACTCAGAAGCATCTGTCTGGACAATGAACTCTTTGGAGTAGTCTGGACTTTTCAGAATAGGTGCACTGCACATGGCCTGCTTCAGGTCATCAAATGCTTTTTGACAGCTTACTGTCCACTGAACTTTCTTTGGCATTTTCTTGGAGGTCAAGTCATTAAGTGGGGTCACAATGGACCCATAGTTCTTAACAAACTTTCTGTAGTACCCAGTCAGGCCCAAGAAAGCTCTGACCTGAGTCTGGGTAGTTGGAGGAGTCCAATCCTTTATGGTCTGGATCTTGCTCTCCAGTGGTTGAACCTGACCCCCACCAACTAGGTGGCCCAGGTATACAACCTTGCTCTGCCCTATCTGGCGCTTAGTGGCCTTGATAGTGAGGCCTGCTTTTTGCAGGGCCTCTAAAACATTCCTCAGGTGGACCAGGTGATCCTCCCAGGTGGAGCTAAAGACAGCAATATCATCAAGATAAGCTGCACGGTAATCATCCAACCCAGTAAGGACTTGATTCACCAACCTTTGGAAAGTGGCAGGTGCATTCTTCAAACCAAAGGGCATTACCACAAATTGGTAATGTCCTCCTGGGGTCGAGAAAGCAGTTTTGGCCTTTGCATTCTCAGCTAGTCTGACTTGCCAGTAGCCTGCTGTCAGGTCAAATGTGCTCAAAAACTTAGCAGCTGCAAGTCTGTCAATGAGCTCATCTGCCCTAGGTATTGGGTGGGCATCTGTCCTAGTGACAGCATTGAGACCTCTGTAATCCACGCAAAACCTCATCTCTCTCTTACCATCTTGGGTGTGAGGTTTTGGCACAAGAACTACAGGACTAGCCCAAGGGCTCTCTGAAGGTTCAATGACTCCCAGCTCCAACATCTTTTGTACCTCAACTTTTATGCAGTCCCTGACATGGTCAGGTTGCCTGTAGATTTTACTCTTCACAGGCAGACTGTCACCAGTGTCCACCTCATGGGTGCACCAGTTTGTCTGACTTGGGGTTTGAGAGAACATATGTCTGTAGGATTGCAGAACTTGTCTGCAGTCCTGTTGCTGATGGACAGTGAGGCTGTCAGGAAAGACCACACCATCAACTGAGCCATCATCAGGGTTCTGAGCCAACAGGTCTGGGAGAGGGTCACTCTCTTCCTCCTGCCCCTCATCTGTAGCCATGAGTAGCCCCATGTCTGCCCTGTCAACATATGCCTTCAATCTGTTGACATGAAGCACCCTGTGGGGGCTTCTGGGAGTCCCAAGGTCCACCAAGTGGGTGACTTCTCCCTTTTTCTCAACAATAGTGTGGGGTCCAGACCATTTGTCTTGGAGTGCTGCTGGGGACACTGGCTCCAACACCCACACTTTCTGCCCTGGCTGGTAAACAGTCAGCACAGCCTTTTGGTCATGCCAAGCTTTTTGGAGTTCTTGGCTTGCCTCAAGGTTTTTAGAAGCCTTCTTCATATACTCTAAACGTTACAACAAACAAATGATGGACGGAATGCTGACAATGCAGACATTCTCCCCCAGTCAAGAGATCTGGGTTGAATCCATCGTTTTTTTGCCCACTACGCCACCCCAGTTTAGACATGGCCATATGCAAATCAGTCTTGACCCTGTGCCTCATGGGAACAGTCCAGCCCGAACTGCCAAGCCATGTCTTCCCTGGACCGGAATCAAGCATCCTAGGACCGGTTTCTGGCTATCAGCCGTCATCAGCCAGGATAGCTTGACTCCAGTGGCGTAGTGAGCACGGGTCCCACGTCTGGGAATACCCATCCCACTTAGGGCGAAAAGCGTTACAACAAACAAATGATGGACGGAATGCTGACAATGCAGACATTCTCCCCCAGTCAAGAGATCTGGGTTGAATCCATCGTTTTTTTGCCCACTACGCCACCCCAGTTTAGACATGGCCATATGCAAATCAGTCTTGACCCTGTGCCTCATGGGAACAGTCCAGCCCGAACTGCCAAGCCATGTCTTCCCTGGACCGGAATCAAGCATCCTAGGACCGGTTTCTGGCTATCAGCCGTCATCAGCCAGGATAGCTTGACTCCAGTGGCGTAGTGAGCACGGGTCCCACGTCTGGGAATACCCATCCCACTTAGGGCGAAAAGCGTTACAACAAACAAATGATGGACGGAATGCTGACAATGCAGACATTCTCCCCCAGTCAAGAGATCTGGGTTGAATCCATCGTTTTTTTGCCCACTACGCCACCCCAGTTTAGACATGGCCATATGCAAATCAGTCTTGACCCTGTGCCTCATGGGAACAGTCCAGCCCGAACTGCCAAGCCATGTCTTCCCTGGACCGGAATCAAGCATCCTAGGACCGGTTTCTGGCTATCAGCCGTCATCAGCCAGGATAGCTTGACTCCAGTGGCGTAGTGAGCACGGGTCCCACGTCTGGGAATACCCATCCCACTTAGGGCGAAAAGCGTTACAACAAACAAATGATGGACGGAATGCTGACAATGCAGACATTCTCCCCCAGTCAAGAGATCTGGGTTGAATCCATCGTTTTTTTGCCCACTACGCCACCCCAGTTTAGACATGGCCATATGCAAATCAGTCTTGACCCTGTGCCTCATGGGAACAGTCCAGCCCGAACTGCCAAGCCATGTCTTCCCTGGACCGGAATCAAGCATCCTAGGACCGGTTTCTGGCTATCAGCCGTCATCAGCCAGGATAGCTTGACTCCAGTGGCGTAGTGAGCACGGGTCCCACGTCTGGGAATACCCATCCCACTTAGGGCGAAAAGCGTTACAACAAACAAATGATGGACGGAATGCTGACAATGCAGACATTCTCCCCCAGTCAAGAGATCTGGGTTGAATCCATCGTTTTTTTGCCCACTACGCCACCCCAGTTTAGACATGGCCATATGCAAATCAGTCTTGACCCTGTGCCTCATGGGAACAGTCCAGCCCGAACTGCCAAGCCATGTCTTCCCTGGACCGGAATCAAGCATCTTAGGACCGGTTTCTGGCTATCAGCCGTCATCAGCCAGGATAGCTTGACTCCAGTGGCGTAGTGAGCACGGGTCCCACGTCTGGGAATACCCATCCCACTTAGGGCGAAAAGCGTTACAACAAACAAATGATGGACGGAATGCTGACAATGCAGACATTCTCCCCCAGTCAAGAGATCTGGGTTGAATCCATCGTTTTTTTGCCCACTATGCCACCCCAGTTTAGACATGGCCATATGCAAATCAGTCTTGACCCTGTGCCTCATGGGAACAGTCCAGCCCGAACTGCCAAGCCATGTCTTCCCTGGACCGGAATCAAGCATCCTAGGACCGGTTTCTGGCTATCAGCCGTCATCAGCCAGGATAGCTTGACTCCAGTGGCGTAGTGAGCACGGGTCCCACGTCTGGGAATACCCATCCCACTTAGGGCGAAAAGCGTTACAACAAACAAATGATGGACGGAATGCTGACAATGCAGACATTCTCCCCCAGTCAAGAGATCTGGGTTGAATCCATCGTTTTTTTGCCCACTACGCCACCCCAGTTTAGACATGGCCATATGCAAATCAGTCTTGACCCTGTGCCTCATGGGAACAGTCCAGCCCGAACTGCCAAGCCATGTCTTCCCTGGACCGGAATCAAGCATCCTAGGACCGGTTTCTGGCTATCAGCCGTCATCAGCCAGGATAGCTTGACTCCAGTGGCGTAGTGAGCACGGGTCCCACGTCTGGGAATACCCATCCCACTTAGGGCGAAAAGCGTTACAACAAACAAATGATGGACGGAATGCTGACAATGCAGACATTCTCCCCCAGTCAAGAGATCTGGGTTGAATCCATCGTTTTTTGCCCACTACGCCACCCCAGTTTAGACATGGCCATATGCAAATCAGTCTTGACCCTGTGCCTCATGGGAACAGTCCAGCCCGAACTGCCAAGCCATGTCTTCCCTGGACCGGAATCAAGCATCCTAGGACCGGTTTCTGGCTATCAGCCGTCATCAGCCAGGATAGCTTGACTCCAGTGGCGTAGTGAGCACGGGTCCCACGTCTGGGAATACCCATCCAACTTAGGGCGAAAAGCGTTACAACAAACAAATGATGGACGGAATGCTGACAATGCAGACATTCTCCCCCAGTCAAGAGATCTGGGTTGAATCCATCGTTTTTTTGCCCACTACGCCACCCCAGTTTAGACATGGCCATATGCAAATCAGTCTTGACCCTGTGCCTCATGGGAACAGTCCAGCCCGAACTGCCAAGCCATGTCTTCCCTGGACCGGAATCAAGCATCCTAGGACCGGTTTCTGGCTATCAGCCGTCATCAGCCAGGATAGCTTGACTCCAGTGGCGTAGTGAGCACGGGTCCCACGTCTGGGAATACCCATCCCACTTAGGGCGAAAAGCGTTACAACAAACAAATGATGGACGGAATGCTGACAATGCAGACATTCTCCCCCAGTCAAGAGATCTGGGTTGAATCCATCGTTTTTTTGCCCACTACGCCACCCCAGTTTAGACATGGCCATATGCAAATCAGTCTTGACCCTGTGCCTCATGGGAACAGTCCAGCCCGAACTGCCAAGCCATGTCTTCCCTGGACCGGAATCAAGCATCCTAGGACCGGTTTCTGGCTATCAGCCGTCATCAGCCAGGATAGCTTGACTCCAGTGGCGTAGTGAGCACGGGTCCCACGTCTGGGAATACCCATCCCACTTAGGGCGAAAAGCGTTACAACAAACAAATGATGGACGGAATGCTGACAATGCAGACATTCTCCCCCAGTCAAGAGATCTGGGTTGAATCCATCGTTTTTTTGCCCACTACGCCACCCCAGTTTAGACATGGCCATATGCAAATCAGTCTTGACCCTGTGCCTCATGGGAACAGTCCAGCCCGAACTGCCAAGCCATGTCTTCCCTGGACCGGAATCAAGCATCTTAGGACCGGTTTCTGGCTATCAGCCGTCATCAGCCAGGATAGCTTGACTCCAGTGGCGTAGTGAGCACGGGTCCCACGTCTGGGAATACCCATCCCACTTAGGGCGAAAAGCGTTACAACAAACAAATGATGGACGGAATGCTGACAATGCAGACATTCTCCCCCAGTCAAGAGATCTGGGTTGAATCCATCGTTTTTTTGCCCACTATGCCACCCCAGTTTAGACATGGCCATATGCAAATCAGTCTTGACCCTGTGCCTCATGGGAACAGTCCAGCCCGAACTGCCAAGCCATGTCTTCCCTGGACCGGAATCAAGCATCCTAGGACCGGTTTCTGGCTATCAGCCGTCATCAGCCAGGATAGCTTGACTCCAGTGGCGTAGTGAGAACGGGTCCCACGTCTGGGAATACCCATCCCACTTAGGGCGAAAAGCGTTACAACAAACAAATGATGGACGGAATGCTGACAATGCAGACATTCTCCCCCAGTCAAGAGATCTGGGTTGAATCCATCGTTTTTTTGCCCACTACGCCACCCCAGTTTAGACATGGCCATATGCAAATCAGTCTTGACCCTGTGCCTCATGGGAACAGTCCAGCCCGAACTGCCAAGCCATGTCTTCCCTGGACCGGAATCAAGCATCCTAGGACCGGTTTCTGGCTATCAGCCGTCATCAGCCAGGATAGCTTGACTCCAGTGGCGTAGTGAGCACGGGTCCCACGTCTGGGAATACCCATCCCACTTAGGGCGAAAAGCGTTACAACAAACAAATGATGGACGGAATGCTGACAATGCAGACATTCTCCCCCAGTCAAGAGATCTGGGTTGAATCCATCGTTTTTTTGCCCACTACGCCACCCCAGTTTAGACATGGCCATATGCAAATCAGTCTTGACCCTGTGCCTCATGGGAACAGTCCAGCCCGAACTGCCAAGCCATGTCTTCCCTGGACCGGAATCAAGCATCCTAGGACCGGTTTCTGGCTATCAGCCGTCATCAGCCAGGATAGCTTGACTCCAGTGGCGTAGTGAGCACGGGTCCCACGTCTGGGAATACCCATCCCACTTAGGGCGAAAAGCGTTACAACAAACAAATGATGGACGGAATGCTGACAATGCAGACATTCTCCCCCAGTCAAGAGATCTGGGTTGAATCCATCGTTTTTTTGCCCACTACGCCACCCCAGTTTAGACATGGCCATATGCAAATCAGTCTTGACCCTGTGCCTCATGGGAACAGTCCAGCCCGAACTGCCAAGCCATGTCTTCCCTGGACCGGAATCAAGCATCCTAGGACCGGTTTCTGGCTATCAGCCGTCATCAGCCAGGATAGCTTGACTCCAGTGGCGTAGTGAGCACGGGTCCCACGTCTGGGAATACCCATCCCACTTAGGGCGAAAAGCGTTACAACAAACAAATGATGGACGGAATGCTGACAATGCATACATTCTCCCCCAGTCAAGAGATCTGGGTTAAATCCATCGTTCTTTTGCCCACTACACCACCCCAGTTTAGACATGGCCATATGCAAATCAGTCTTGACCCTGTGCCTCATGGGAACAGTCCAGCCCGAACTGCCAAGCCATGTCTTCCCTGGACCGGAATCAAGCATCCTAGGACCGGTTTCTGGCTATCAGCCGTCATCAGCCAGGATAGCTTGACTCCAGTGGCGTAGTGAGCACGGGTCCCACGTCTGGGAATACCCATCCCACTTAGGGCGAAAAGCGTTACAACAAACAAATGATGGACGGAATGCTGACAATGCAGACATTCTCCCCCAGTCAAGAGATCTGGGTTGAATCCATCGTTTTTTTGCCCACTACGCCACCCCAGTTTAGACATGGCCATATGCAAATCAGTCTTGACCCTGTGCCTCATGGGAACAGTCCAGCCCGAACTGCCAAGCCATGTCTTCCCTGGACCGGAATCAAGCATCCTAGGACCGGTTTAGACTAAACTGGGGTGGTGTAGTGGGCAAAAGAACGATGGATTTAACCCAGATCTCTTGACTGGGGGAGAATGTATGCATTGTCAGCATTCCGTCCATCATTTGTTTGTTGTAACGCTTTTCGCCCTAAGTGGGATGGGTATTCCCAGACGTGGGACCCGTGCTCACTACGCCACTGGAGTCAAGCTATCCTGGCTGATGACGGCTGATAGCCAGAAACCGGTCCTAGGATGCTTGATTCCGGTCCAGGGAAGACATGGCTTGGCAGTTCGGGCTGGACTGTTCCCATGAGGCACAGGGTCAAGACTGATTTGCATATGGCCATGTCTAAACTGGGGTGGTGTAGTGGGCAAAAGAACGATGGATTTAACCCAGATCTCTTGACTGGGGGAGAATGTATGCATTGTCAGCATTCCGTCCATCATTTGTTTGTTGTAACGCTTTTCGCCCTAAGTGGGATGGGTATTCCCAGACGTGGGACCCGTGCTCACTACGCCACTGGAGTCAAGCTATCCTGGCTGATGACGGCTGATAGCCAGAAACCGGTCCTAGGATGCTTGATTCCGGTCCAGGGAAGACATGGCTTGGCAGTTCGGGCTGGACTGTTCCCATGAGGCACAGGGTCAAGACTGATTTGCATATGGCCATGTCTAAACTGGGGTGGTGTAGTGGGCAAAAGAACGATGGATTTAACCCAGATCTCTTGACTGGGGGAGAATGTATGCATTGTCAGCATTCCGTCCATCATTTGTTTGTTGTAACGTTCTTCATATACTCTGCCATCCTGGAGCAGAGACCAAGTACATAATCCACTATATCAAGTTTGGGTTGTCTGAGAGGTCTCTCCCATCCTTCCCTTCCTAAACATAGGGGTCCTCTTACAGGATGCCCAAACAAAAGCTCAAAAGGGCTGTAGCCAACCCCCTTTTGTGGGACCTCTCTGTAAGCAAACAGAAGGCAGGGTAAAAGGATGTCCCATCTTCGCCTAAGCTTGTCTGGTAACCCTTTTATCATTCACTTTAGGGTCTTGTTGAATCTCTCAACAAGCCCATTGCACTGTGGGTGATAGGGTGTGGTGAACTTGTAGTTCACACCACACTCCTTCCACATTGCAGTCAAATATCCTGACATGAAGTTGGCACCTCTGTCAGAAATGACCTCCTTTGGAAAGCCCACTCTGGAGAATACTCCAAGCAGGGCCCTTGCCACAACAGGAGCTGTTGTGGTCCTCAGGGGAATAGCTTCTGGATACCTGGTGGCATGGTCCACTATCACCAGTATGAATCTGTGCCCAGATGCTGTTTGTGGGTCCATTGGTCCTACAATATCTATGCCCACTCTTTCAAAGGGAACCCCCACCACAGGTAGTGGTATGAGGGGGGCCTTTGTGGTGCCACCTGATTTGCCACTGGCTTGGCAGGTGACACAGGAGCGACAAAACTCCTTGGTATCTTCTGACATATGGGGCCAGTGAAAGTGAGGGACAAGCCTGTCCCAAGTCTTGTTCTGGCCTAAGTGTCCTGCCAGGGGAATATCATGGGCCAAGGTAAGAAGGAAGCCTCTGAACTTCAGTGGTATGACCAACCTCCTGGATGCACCAGGCTTGGGGTCTCTAGCCTCTGAATACAGCAGCCCTTCATCCCAATACACTCTATGGGTACCTTGAGCATTCCCTGCAGCCTCAGCAGCAGCCTGCTGTCTGAGGGGTTCAAGAGAGGGGCAGTCTAATTGTGCCTGCCTCAGATCTGCCCTTGAAGGTCCCCCTGTCCCAAGAAACTCAACCTGATCAGGTTCAAGTTCTTCTAGGACAGTTCCTTCAGGGCTCTCAGAATCATCCTCCTGTGAGGGCTGATCCAGTGCCTGAGGCAGGGGAGCAGGCACAGCCTTTACCCTACTGCTCTTTCTCTTGGTTTGTGACTGGTCCATAGTTTCAGGATCCAGCACTTGTTCAGTGGTGCACTTTTTGGCCTGTGACCTGGTCACAGCAAGGACATGTGCATATATCCCCAGCATTTCTGCATGGGTCCTATACTCCACTTCAGACCAAACTGAAGTTTCAAGATCATTGCCCAGTAAACACTCCACAGGAAGATCTAAACTAACAACAACTTTCTTGAGGCCAGTTACCCCTCCCCAGGAGAAGTTAACAATTGCCACACTATGGGAGGTAGTGGCATTGCTAGCGTTGGTCACTAGGTAGTTCTCACCTAGTATGATCTGTCCAGGGTCCACGAAGGCAGGTTTCACCATTGTGACACTAGCCCCAGTGTCCCTGTAGGCTTGAGCCATTCTTTGGTTAATAAAAGGAGTCTGTCTGTACTTGCCCAGGTTACTGGGGCCTACAGTAGAGGGCAAGGCTATGTCCCCATCACAGATCAGAACAGCCTGAGTAGGTATCCTGACTAGGCCAGAATCCTCCTCAGTTCCCAGGGTTAACCCTACTACACCCTTTTGCTGAGAACCACCACTTACAGCTGAACTAGGGGGTACAGTTGCCTTAGGGGCAATGGTGGCTGGGGGCTTATCCTTTTTGGTGCACTCACTAAACCAATGTGAGTTGGACTTACAATAGTTGCACCATGGTTTCTTTTGGCCATCTTTCTTTTTATCCTTTTTGGGACCACCCTCCCCCTGAGCCTTTTGGGGGCCTGGTGAAGACTTCTGGTCTTTTTGTTTCTGGTCATTACCCTTCTGGTCTGCCTTTTTCTGATCACCGCCCTGGTTCTGGTTTTTCTGCTTAACTCTAGTCCTGACCCATCTATCTGCCTTCTTTCCCAATTCTTTGCTCTGCGCCTGGAAAAGTTCTTCTCCAGAATGTGTGTCTAATGCATGCAAACTGCAATATTAAAGGCTCTCGACTTTCAGATATTTGCAGCTGTGTGCGTGTTATGGCTAGAGCGTGGGCCGATCAACCTGAACACAAAAACATGCATTGCCTGGTTGCTCAGACTGTTTCTGCACACAATGTTCAGACCAAGGTCGCAGTGCACGTCTAGGGATGTGAACAACAGACAGTTCTCATGTGAAGAAAAGGCAAGCAAGCAGTTTTCAAATAATAACATGTATCTGCAGTGTCGTGTGCAAAAGCAGCAAAAGTGGCAAGATGGCGTTTCTAACATCGAAGGCGCTTATGCTAACATAGCAATGTATGTATCTAAAACGCTGCCTTCACTACAGGCCCCTATATGTGGAGAGGATGTGGCGCAACGGTCAGAGAGGCCGACTTTAGAACTGGAGAGCCAGGTTTGAGTCTCGCATCGACTCGAGATCCTGTAATTCTAGGTAAATCACTTAATCTCCCCGTTTCTACCAAAAAATGAATGTGTCCGTCTGGAATGCTACTGGTGTAAAGCGCTCTAATACTTTCTGGTCGAGTTTGTGCAATATAAAACTGCAAAAACAAAAAAAAATGGGTAGCGCACACTACTGACCTTTAATGTTAAGTTAGTCATGATGGTTTAACCTCCTCGTGGAACCAAGGCTGGGATTCTGACCTGCTATTCACAGGTTTCGTACACCAAACTTTACACCCTCCGCAACTGAAATGAAGCTTTCGCCCAACCAGCTCAACCCACTGAGCTACTTACGTTTATAAAACCACTATCTGGTTGATAATAGCTGATAGATTTATTTATTAGGCATTTTTAAAGCAGTTATTCCCTGGAATGCAGTTTCATGACGCATTTTACTTACAAATGTATTGTATTGCAGAAATATATCCGATGTCACCACCTAGCATCCCCTCACCCATTCCCTAACTTCACCCAGCTGAGAAGCGTTTTTCCCCAAAGCATTTAGGTTCCACGGTTTTAAGATTGCTTAGTGAGTTAAAGCACAGGCTATAGACTTTGGAGTTTAACCTGTGGGACACTGGTTCAAATACTAAAAGGGCCAACCCAGCGTTTCATCTTTCTGAGACTCGTTAAAAGTAGCAGAGATGGGCAATAGCAGCATGTGATGTACCAAGCTTTGAATAATCTGCACGCCCCTCCACCAATCAAGTTTCTCCATCTTTGAGCCCCTTGCTCTTTCATGACTAAAACTGAGTGCCCTGCTGCTGAGGCATGTATGTGTTTGTATAATCTGCAGGTCACATGGATGCACCCGATAGGCCAATTCAACCTTCCATGTTTGCAAAATCGACATGGTGCGCTGAGGAAATACAAATTAAATATCGCGTTCTCGGTTCTGTCCCCTCGCACACTTCTTTTTCTCTAGTGCTCTGAAACCATTCTATACAGCATCCATTTTGGACACAGCATCCATTTTAAGAATTAATTTCAGCTTGCTCAAACTGCAGCTGGTTTTCAGACTGTTACATCCACGCATTTTTGTGGTTAAGCCGATTCTAAAAAAATGGGCCAACCATCTTCCTGTTTTCTTAGAAAAGCAAGTTTATCTCGCATTTCTTCGAGGCCAGCTGGCCTAGGACCCACTGGTGCCTCGCAGAATGTCACATAACTCAGTTCCCTCCACGGTTGTCTGTTCATGACTCACTCACCACATCCTTATCTGTCAAGCACACAAGCTCCCCCTCCCTCTGACGGCATCCCCCCAAGCCGCTTTCTTGAAAAATGTGCTTATCTGTGTTTCTGCATATACGTCTTGAGCAATGCTAACTTGTAATTTTTTTCCTTTTGCCGCAACCAGGAGGGCTCCTCCCCATGAGTTGAGAATTTACTGTGATATGTATAAAAACTGTACCTTGTGAATAAAGCATCAGACCACTCCTGAACTTGCTGGTGAAGGAGCTCTCCCTTATCCCTTAACTCGAGTTAAAGAATAAAGGCCCATTTAACTCTTACACCACGGACTCCTCAGTTCATTATTTCATATATATTGATAATTTATAGAAATTCAGACCTGGTAATTAATTTATTTACCACATAAAATGGCGCCCGAACAGGGACGCTCCCCCCTTCCCCACGCGCCGGAGTTCTAGGCCCGGTCTTTGTCCCTTCCACACCCCCGACGGACTCTAACGTGCACAAGAGGCGGGGTATTCCTGCTGACTCCCTCGCGGCGAGGAGGAGACAGACTGAGACTGAACATCCACACGAGGCAGTGAGGAAGGTGGCGGAGCGTTCCAACCCAGAGCCCGACCAGTGAACTTGTCGAGTCCGAGGTTTCCAGAGTCCCGTTATTCCTCATTCCCTGCGCAGCGCTTCAGTCCGATGACCAGGTCTTCAAGGTCTGCTTCTCGGTGAGTACTACTGGGAATGTATAAAGACGGGTTCTGTGATAGAACACGGTAAAGTTGCACTGGCTCCCCAGTGTATAAAGATATCAAGTATATTTTTTTTGTGATTCGATATTTCTAAGGCTTAGGCAAGATATTTTAAAATGCCTTTATTTTCCAAATTACGAGGATTAAGTACCAAGAAAAATTTATTAAAACAGGCCGTTCCGGTCCCACCTAGAGATACACCTGGACACTTCATATATACTAAACATGGTATTGAAGGGGTAATGTTCTTGGACCTTTGGTCTGATTATACAAAACATCTAGAACCCAGACTTAGGTGGCCCTCTACAGGTACATGGGACATGGAGTGTATTATGGCAGTAGAAGAACAGTTGTGGAAAAAGAGAGTAAGGCCTTCACAAGAAAAAGCAATTGAATTGTGGTGCAAGGAAGCGCATAGGAGAGACCAGAAAGAACAGACGAAGGCTGAAAAAGGTAGGAGAATGTCAGAACAGGCTAAAGAAAAGAAATTACAGGAAGAGGGAGAGAGAGTTATTACTGAACAAAGGGAAAGAGAAAAAAATGCACTTATTGAGGGAATTTATCCCGTTCTGCCTACCGAAACAACTGGTGAGGAGATGTGCATCCAAGAAAATATGAAAAAGGTAAAAATAACTCCTTCAGAGGATTTCGTGTCCTCTTACTTAATAGAATGTCCCCCGCCTTACGTGGTTCAACAGCAAGCCCTGCAACGTATACCACCAGCACCGATGGGTGGCCAAGTGGCCACAGCTCCTCCCCTAGACGATGTTAAAGACGGGGCAGAGGATAAAAGTGATATCCCGCCTTTAGAATGCCCTTATGATGAATGCCCTGGGGAGGGTAGAATGGCCATAATATCTCATAGATTGAGACAGGCCCTGGACACGCTCCAGAACCTTCCCAACAGCAAATCCCAATTGGACGCAGTTCACGATTTCGTCCGAACGGGTAAAAGTGAACAGGCCTTGTTAACAATGATAACAGGTAGAAAGGTCGCGACCAAACAGACCATGTTACAGTTTACAGTGACCTGTTTCTTAAGGATATTGGACTGCAGTAATCGCGAGGCGCCCAACCATTTGTTGGACCTAAGTGACATACTTGAACGGTCCAAGTTCACTAAACACGAACAGATAGAAAAATTACTAGTACAATTGATATCGGGCATCCATACCATCCATCAGGATTGGGAAAGACAGGACAATATCTTGGAAGAGACGAGTGGTGAGGAAGAAGATGGAGGGAGAACTCCTGTTATGGGACTAGCCCGTAGCCATCGCCGTCCCGGATTCCCTCCCCCTCCCCCTCATATCTCAACTGAGTACAAAAATACTAGAACGGATAGCGTTTCCGCTAAGCTGTTACAGTGCACTGTCCAGTCGTTGGAGTACTGGCTCGAGGACGACCCGCCTTTCACCCCACATGAAAAAGAAATAGCCCGATCAGCCACTGATTGGATTGCCCAGCACCAACTTTATGACCCTGATATGGTAGGACAGATCTTCCTCTCCCTCCCCCTGTCTGATCAAAGAATAGCAGGTATGTTCATGTTACAACATTTGGCAACACTATATGAAAAAACATGTCCCCCACCTAAGAAAATATATCATTTACCAAGATGGCGGAGTGAGGATCTGTGCCGAGCAGTTCACCCGGAGGTTCTCCCCCCTATCTCACCTTCCTCGGCGAAAATGCCTGCAACCAAGAGTGCCTCTACTGGGTGCAATGTCTAAGAGAGCTCCAAGAAGACTACGAGGGTCCTCAACTAGATGAAAGAAAACTGATTAAACTTTGCACAGCGACATAGCGGCACAGCGGTACGACGACGGAGGTAGAGGCGGTAGCATTACCGATGTTAAAGTCCCCGGGGACTGCGCGGCTCTTTCGGCATATCACACAAGGATTGTTAGGGAGCTCGGGATTCAACTGGCTAAGCCTTAGCCTTCGGGCAGTCTCCCATTCTATCTTCCATACCTGGCAGCTGATGAGGATGTCTCCGAAAAACCCGCTACGAATAACACGGAACAACAAGCAACCGACAGGCGCCGCGGTCCCCCCGGCCAGAGTTGCACGAACAACAGGAGTGATAACAGCTGAGCCTCCCCAGATTGCTCCGACCAATGCCGACGCCGTTGCCGATGGATTCCCTGCGCTAACGAGCGATGGGCGTCCTGTCACGGAGGGCGCGAGGATCGAAACGAAGCCTTTGCAGCAGGAGAGGGGAAACACAATCAAAACATGTATTGAGACCGCCGACTTTACTTGCTGATTCATTCCTCAAGGGGTCTGGCAGAAGCCTAACGGCCAAATCTCCGGTAAGAAAGGGAGCGGTAGTCGGAGGTAAAACAAGCAGTTCTTCTCAGATCTCAGAACTTATTACCCAGAAAGTTTCCACAGCTTCTAAAGAGATACATCTAAGCAGCGAAAAAATGTGCAACCCACAGGGGGTCAAGCAACTAAAGCAATTAAAGACTCTTACCTGCAATACCCCTATAGTGCATGACGTGATACATACTGGCTCTTTGATGGAGCAGACTGTGGTTGGGGGTGCTACAGCGGAAGTTGGCGAGGTTTTGTGCCCCGACTTAGACTTAGCTGCGCTGCCCCCTGTCCGGGGGACACGACTCGGCTCGTCGGATTTACTGCTCGCTGTTGAGCCTGTCGAAAGCTCTCAATGCTTGCTGCAGGACATTGGGACATCCGTGGCAGAGACACATGTCACTGAGCCCTTTAAATCCAACAATTACACGGAGTCCACGGCGCTAACGGAGAGTATTGAATACACCAAATTTATTGAGCAAGAATCTTTTGAGGGTCTGGATGCTGAGGCCAGAACAGAGGACGAGGACGAGGCCAGGACTGAAGATGAGGCGGGGGAGAGGCGTGCGAATGGTCACTATATGGACTCCAAGACAAAATTCAGAGTAGGAAGAGATCGCAAACTTAAAAGCAAGTCTCGGGTCAAAAGAGGATGCAAAGCTGTCATACCAAACCGGCCCGTCATAAATAATACTCAGAACGTAAAGAAGACTCATGTGGATAAAAGTCCCCTAAGAAAATGGATTGAAGCAAAAAGTCTAGTTAAAACCATGACGCAGAGACTTTCGGGGGCAAGTATAATTGAACCTTTTCTCACAACAGAAACGCTCTCTTCTCCAGGTAGTCCTATCGCAGTAGGAAACAATGCCCTAACTGCTTTGCTTAATCCGCCATCAGATGGGCTAACTGCTCAAGATCTGCTTTTGAACCAAGCACGTGGGGGTGATCCCCCAGTGTGCATAGACACAACTCCACAATCCAACGCAACTACGATTCCTATGACAATATGTCACACCTTGCCCCTTCCTATTGAGAGTCCTACTACTACGCTCCCTCTACCTCATCAAACGGAACATCCATGTTTCTCTAAAAAAAGACAAGGGCAAGTATTGTCTGATTCTTCCTCAGTAGACACAATACTTCAGATACTGAATGACCAACGGGCCGAAGCCAAGGAACACCATATCCAACTGAGGGAAGATAATAACAAAATGCAAACCTCGCTACAAGAACTTGCTTCTAAACTGGGGGGGATCTCTCAAGATATTGCTGGACTCCAACAACGAGTGGTTGAGATTGAGGAGACAAGCACAAATATGACTGTTGTAGCTGAGAAACACGGTACCCAGTTGTTGGCACTGCAATTAAAGGTAGAAGATTTGGAAAATCGACAAAGACGTTCCAACTTGAGACTCTTTGGGATTCCAGAGGGATCCGAGGGTCTTGACCCGAGGGCTTATTTAGTGGGGCTGTTGCAGAAAGCTTTCCCAGATCTTGCAGACTGGGATTGGGATTCACAAATTCAACGTGCTCACCGTCTTCCCTTGGTTATGAGAAACAGGGAAAATCAGTATCCACGTCCCTTTATAATTTTTTTTGGTAACTTTCTACTGCGCCAAGCTGTTTGGCAGAGAGCACGACCTAATGCCCCTATAGCTATAGGGGAGCTCTCAATTTTTGCCTGCTCAGATCTAAGTAAAGAAACAATGAACAGACGCTGGATGCTTTGCAAACTGATTGATCCCATTAAATCCAGCGGTGGGCAGGCGTTCTTACAGGAGCCTGCCCGTCTCAAGGTTATTAAAAATGGACGCACTCATTTTTTTCAATGATGTCAAGGAAGCGGAAGCATACATTTCTAGCTTTGGCGCGGGCAAGATTTAGCTCTGGCCTATTAAATATGTTGGCAGTCGGTGGGCCTTATTATGTATAGATAAGGTACAGATAAGGCACAGATCTTTTCTTTTTTTTTGAAGGGAGGAAGGGGTCGGGGGGCTCCTTAAGGTGACCTGCTACGTGTGCTGCCCCTTTCAGCGGCAGCTGTTACTCAAGGGTGGTTCTTCCTCGGCTGGGGAAAGAGCCAGGGTGGAGGAGGGTGGGGGTGTTTTGGGGGGGGGTAAAAATCAGTAAAAATTGTTTACAGGCTGATGGGGAGGAATGTTTTGAGGACATACTAGTTTTAGGTTCTCGGTTCATATGTATAAGCAACAGGGAATACATTAAGATACTTGGTGTTAGGTTTAAGGTCCTAATCATTTACAAATGTATGAAATAAAGTTTTTGGCCTGGAATGTAGCTGGGCTCAACAGCAACAATAAGAGATTGTTGATTTCAGAAGAAGTTAAACTACACAATCCTCATATCGCTTTTCTCTCAGAGACACACATAGCCGGGAAGGATAAGAAATTACTTAAACAATTGGGCTACGACATTGTGGTTTGTTCTACTCTCGGGCAATCCATAAGAGGGCTGGCTATCCTAAAGGATAAACGATTTAGGACCGAAATATTACAGACTTTTTGTAGCAAAGACGGCAGATGGGCGGCTGCTCAGCTCAGCTTTGAGAACCATAAATATGTCTTATGCGTAGTGTATGGCTCTAACACAGATGAACCGATGATCTTCGATCGGCTGAATATTAAACTTTTGGATTGGGAGGGAGAACTTATTATTATGGGGGACTTCAATTGTATTATTGATTACAAAATAGACACAACTAGCTCCGGTAGCTTCCAAAGGATGCGTAAAACTAGGTCGTCCATTTTTGATATATGTCGCATTCATAACATTAAAGACGCTTGGCGACACCTATATCCAAACTCACCAGGATATACATATTATTCAGCGCCTCATAAATCATGTTCAAGACTGGATCTGGCACTAATAAGTGATAACTTATTAAATCTCAGTACCATGGTTTTATGTCCCCGAATCTCATCGGACCATAACGCAATAATTCTTGCTATTACTATACCACATATTAGGTCCCTGCCTAGACCATTCTCCTTCCCCAGGCACTTAGCCTCAGATACACAATATCTGACACAGCTTAAATCACACCCGATCGAATTTCTGGACATTAATATTGACTCAGCTATATGTATCACGGTTTGGGACGCATGCAAAGTGAGCATTAGGGGTTTTACCCAGGCATATGTGATTAGACAAAATATGGAACGTAGAAAGTATAATGCCCAGATAATTTCCAAAATAATTACTCAAGAAGAAATGTTGGCTTCTGCACTCCGATCAAAATCACCAACGATTACAGAAATAGGCCTCAAACTCGGCTTATTAAAAAATGAGGTTAAAACTAAGTTTATTCAGAAGAGTAGTGCAAACATTCATAAATTTAAAACAGCACAATATGAGGGTGGGGACAAAATTGGTAAAATCTTGGCTTACAAAGTCGCTGAGGACAGAGCTCGCACATTGATCACAAGTATCCGGGGAAACGGTAATAAAATGTACAATCAACCGATAGACATAGTAGAACAATTTGCTGATTATTACAGAACATTATATACCCCAGAAAGCATACCTAATCCAGAAACAATACGGGACTATGTGGACAAGCATTTAACAAACTCACAGATTATTTTAGGAATGGATTCGCTGTCGGATAACATCACCAGGGCAGAACTACATCAGGCAATAGATCTATTACCTGTAGGGAAAGCGGCGGGGGAGGACACAATACCTCTGGAGATATATAAAACATGCTTAGCTGAACTGAAACCTTTGCTATTGAAGGTAATATGT
The DNA here is from genome assembly GCF_964204655.1 of Triturus cristatus. Classification (NCBI taxonomy): domain Eukaryota; kingdom Metazoa; phylum Chordata; class Amphibia; order Caudata; family Salamandridae; genus Triturus; species Triturus cristatus. The sequence continues at coordinate 50,539,414 of NC_140589.1, forward strand.
TATGTTATGTTAAACTTTTATTTCTATAGCGCACGGCTACTCCGTGGAGTGTCCCGGCGCTTTATCGAGGCAGCTCAGTAAAACCGAAAACATAAAAACAGACTAAAGAAAAAAAGACAAAAAAAGACAAAGACACCCTACAGCTAAAAAGCCACGTCTTGAGGCTCTTCCTAAACAGAAGGAGAGAAGAAGAGGACCGTAGGTCCAAAGGCAGAGAGTTCCACAACTGAGGGGCCCTCAAACTAAAAGAGCGACCCCCAGTGCGGGCCTTCCTCACCCGAGGAACCACCGCGAGAAACAAAGATTCCGACCGCAGAGATCTAACTGGGCGATAGAAAGACAATCTCTGCTGTAGATACCTCGCTCCGGTGCCAAATAGCGCTTTATGCGCCAGGGTCAGTGCTTTAAACATAATTCGCTTCCGGATAGGTAACCAATGAAGCGATCGCACCAGACCCGAAGCTCTCGCTCGCCTATGAAGGCCAAAGATGGCCCGGGCCGCGGAGTTCTGCACAACCTGCAGACGCTGAACCAGATATTCCGGAAGACCTACATAAAGGACGTTCGCATAGTCCAATCTCGAGCCTATCAAGGCTTGCACAGTGATCTTTCTGTGCTCTTCTGAGAGTAAAGGCAGGAACTTCCGGAGCATCTTAAGCATACCAAAGCAGGTACCCACCAGGACAGAAGTATGTGAGCTCAGTGACAAATTATTGTCAACCTTCACTCCCAGATTCTTAGCCACAAGCGATGCCTGGACAGGGCAATCCATACCTAATGGCCACCAGGCCTGCCAATCAGGGTCCAGAGAGCAGCCGAAGAACAGCACCTCCGATTTACTGGAGTTTGCCTTAAGGCCGTTTCGCTGGAACCAGCCAAAGACCAACTCCAAGCAACCCCGGATGTTCTCTCCATCAAAAGCCTGGCCTTTCCCACACGTGAAAAGCAGTTGAGTGTCATCAGCGTAGGATACGATCCGGGCCCCAGAGGACTCCACCAGTGCCGCCAAAGGTGTCATAAAGATGTTAAAGAGAGTCGGGCTCAACACAGAACCCTGTGGAACACCGACTCCCAATGGCGACATCTCGGCGGAGCTCGGAGAGGCCCAGACCGTTTGTCGGCGGCCTTCGAGAAAAGATGTAAACCAATTGAACACCGTCCCCCTCAGACCGATGTCATAAAGTCTGGAGAGGAGCACCTCATGGGGGACGGTGTCAAAGGCCGCCGACAAATCCAGCATGACGAGCATGACCCTTCCTCCAGAATCCAGTGTCTCCCTGATGATTTCCGACACTTCCAGCAGTGCCGTCTCCGTGCTTAAATTAGGACGGAAACCGGACTGCGATGGATGGAACAAATCATTGGATTCGAGAAAGCTGGAGAGAACACCATGTACATGCTTCTCTGTGATCTTAGCCAAGGCCGGCAAAAGGGAAATCGGCCTATAATTGGCCAAGACCTCCGAGTCCAACCCAGGCTTTTTGAGGAGGGGGATCACCATAGCTCTTTTCCATGGCACTGGAACCCTCCCCTCCCTCAGGGAAAGATTCACCAAAGGGTTGACTAGTGGGTTAACCACGGCCGCCATCTTGGCCAAAAATTTGGCAGGACAAGAATCCAATGGTGAGCCCGATTTAAGGTTGGCCAGTAGAGCAAGAGAAGCATCGGCCGAGACAGGAGGAAACTCAGCAAAAACCGCACCCTGCGCGGGCGGGAAGGACAATCCGGCCATCGGACTGGAACACACCTCCACAGACCTCACTGGGAAAGAGTCCTGGATAGATTTTATTTTATCCGTGAAAAATTTGGCCAGATCGCAGACCCAGCGCTCCAATGGAACACTGTGGGCCACGTAGGATCTAGGCGCCGTAAACTCCCTTACCACAGTAAAGATCTCTTTACAAGAGTTGGAGGCAGTCTCAATCCTCCTGGCCAGATATTCCTTTTTCTCCCGGAGAATATCCTGATGATAGGATTAAATCATTATCCTATAAGCCGATCTAGCTTCCGGGTCATAGCGAAGGCGCCATGCCCTCTCGGCGACCTTACACTGCGCACGAGTAGCACACAATGCCTTTGTGAACCATGGGGCTGAGACCCTCTTAGCCCTATCCCGAGGGGCCATTGCGGGGGCCAGATCGTTCAGCCTCTCCAACAGCCATCCCTGCAAGGACTCCACATCCTGCTCTAAATCCCCTGTAAGAGGGCAGGGATGGTCTATAGCAGCCTGAGCCAGCAGCTCGGGTGTGACTCTATGCAGAGCCCTTTGAACAGTGCCATGCTGTCTGGGGGCGCTGCTGAATAATTTTTCGCCACCCAATACACCAAATCTGGCCAATCTATGGTCGGTCCAGAGCACCGGAAGAAGCTCCACATCAACAAGAGGAACCGAGGAGAAAACCTGATCTAAAGTATGACCCTTGTCGTGTGTGGAACCAACCAAAAAAGGGACAAGACCGAGAGGAGCCGTAATATCGAGCAGTTTTTTAGCATCCGGATCATTGTCATCGTCCATATGAAAATTAAAATCTCCTGCCAGAAGACAATGCTCCGTACTTAATGCCATACCAGATACGGCCCCCTGAAGATCATCAAAAAAAGAGCCCACTGGTCCAGGAGATCTATATACCAGTAGCCCTTTCAGAGCTTGATGAGGGGTTAATCTGATAGTGAAGGCAAGGGATTCCGCTCCTGCAATGGTGTTCAAAGAAGCGATAGAGCAGGTAGCTGACTTTTTCACTACTACCGCCACCCCTCCTCCCCTGCCTTTCACTCTGTCCTGACGAAAGATTGTATAATGAGGAGGAAAAGCCGCCCTAATATCCGGATTGGACGTCTCCCCCAACCAAGTTTCTGTCAGCAGGAGACAGAGTGGATTCTCTCTAACAAGGAGATCAAAGATCTCCAAGGCGTGCTTCCCTACCGATCTTGTATTCAGCATTAAGCAGAGATGTTTAATGCAGACCTCATCTCTCCGTAAAGGAGCGGCCGGGGCAAAACCTGGCGACCAGCCACAGGCAGGGCACAACCGTTTACCTCTGTAACGGCCCGGGAACACGGAGCGGCAAGCACAAGAAAAGCTTTGCAACGCACGTAGTTCCCTAGCAGTATAACAAATCATATTACCCGAGCAAGGACTTACAGCCAGGCACTCTCGCCGCTCCGCCACCTCCGGAACGCTGACAGACGCAGACGAGCAGGACTATGGCAAGACTCAGGCAAAAGCGAGGGCAACCCCGCTGCGCGATCCCGCTGCGCTAGAAGGAACGGTTTAAATAGGTCCTCCAGATAAGGTCCTCCCAGTCCCAGAAGGACGCTACAAGATGGCGCTACCAGAGCGCCACTGCCCAACCCAAAATGGCGCCCAAAATCGGAGCGCTGCAGATTCAAACTACCAGGGAGCCCGGACCCGCTAAAAGAGCGGTGAATCTCCAATATTATGTGCAGGTAAGGGGGGAGTCCTATCACCCAGCAAGGAGAGAGAGCGCAGTAAATAAGAACACTAGAAAAGGCTAAAAAGCGCTAGCAATCCGCGCGAGCGTGCTTTAGAGAGCCACCCCTCCGGGCAAAAGCATCCAACGAGGACAAGCACACCCAAGAACCGCCTTAAATAGGTCCTCCAGATAAGGTCCTCCCAGTCCCAGAAGGACGCTACAAGATGGCGCTACCAGAGCGCCACTGCCCAACCCAAAATGGCGCCCAAAATCGGAGCGCTGCAGATTCAAACTACCAGGGAGCCCGGACCCGCTAAAAGAGCGGTGAATCTCCAATATTATGTGCAGGTAAGGGGGGAGTCCTATCACCCAGCAAGGAGAGAGAGCGCAGTAAATAAGAACACTAGAAAAGGATAAAAAGCGCTAGCAATCCGCGCGAGCGTGCTTTAGAGAGCCACCCCTCCGGGCAAAAGCATCCAATGAGGACAAGCACACCCAAGAACCGCCTTAAATAGGTCCTCCAGATAAGGTCCTCCCAGTCCCAGAAGGACGCTACAAGATGGCGCTACCAGAGCGCCACTGCCCAACCCAAAACGGCGCCCAAAATCGGAGCGCTGCAGATTCAAACTACCAGGGAGCCCGGACCCGCTAAAAGAGCGGTGAATCTCCAATATTATGTGCAGGTAAGGGGGGAGTCCTATCCCCCAGCAAGGAGAGAGAGCGCAGTAAATAAGAACACTAGAAAAGGCTAAAAAGCGCTAGCAATCCGCGCGAGCGTGCTTTAGAGAGCCACCCCTCCGGGCAAAAGCATCCAATACAATTTGTTGGGCTTAATGGAAAGGCTCCAAAATCATGGAATAGGGCGAAAATAATTTTCTTTTTGAAAAAAGACAAACCAAAAGAGGAGAGAGGGTCATATCGACCCATATCTTTGATCAACACTGACGCCAAAATATTTGCCAAAATTCTAGCTTTAAGATTATCTCCTATCCTTCCCCAAATCATCAATCCTCAACAACACGGGTTTATAATTGGGAGGGATACAACAACACATGTAAACATGGCAATCACGGCATTTGATGTAGCAGAAGCAGAGTCCACCCCCCTCGGCATGATTCTATTAGATGCCGAGAAGGCTTTTGACCGAGTGGGTTGGGATTATCTTTGGTATGTCCTATCTAAAATGGGGTTTGGGGGGCAATTTTTGCGGGGCATACAGGCTTTGTATGATAATCCAACGGCCTGCACCTGTTACAGGGGCCTGACCTCTCCAGACTTCTCAATCTCACGTGGAACCCGCCAGGGATGCCCTCTCTCACCCCTTTTATTTACCCTTACACTGGAACCTTTCTTGTTTGCTCTTCAGCTCCAAACCCAAATTGTTCCTTTTAGGTCAGGCACACAAGTGTTAAAAATAACTGCATATGCCGACGATATCGTGGTCTACTCACAAGACATTGTGGAGGCACTACAAGGCATTGTCTCTGAGGCTGGAAAATTTGGGAATGTTTCCGGGTATAAGCTTAATCTACAAAAGACTCAAGTCATAGCTAATTATACCCCAGCTGTCGCGGTTCCCGAGATCTGTAAAAGCGCAACTTACCTAGGAGTCAAATTAACGGCTAAAATTCAGGAAATCAACAACATAATCTATAACGAATTAATTAAATCTTCTATTCTATTACTAAAAAAATGGCATAGACTACCTCTGAATGTAATCGGAAGAATCAACTTAATTAAGATGAAGGTACTGCCCAAATTTGTGTATTTATTTCGCTCCATTCCATTGGCATTAAACAACACGTTTTTTAAACAACTAGATGGTGTATTCAGTAGTTTTATCTGGGGCTACAAAAAAGAGAGAAGGTCGTTGAATCTCTTAAAAAATAATACGAATATGGGAGGGCTTAATTTTCCTGATTTTAAGCTATACTTTTGGTCTGCATTTGTTTTGCGCATCCGCTCTCTACTAAACAGAGGAGGAGCACTTTGTTTCCACTCTTTTATGTTAAAACACGACTCAAATATGTTCCTATTACGAGTTAATGACCCCAATTACTTCAAAAGTGTAAAATTTAAGACCGCAAGAGATCTAATAAAGATCTGGGACAATATATTAATTTTTTGTAAAACCACTTTTTTTCACCCAAAACTACCGTTGTGGGGCAACCCGGGTCTCCCGGGAATTTTCTATGAACATAACGCTCATAGCTGGTCAAGGTGGGGCATAAGGTTATTAGGGGATCTATATGGCGCGCAAGGGTTTCTAGATTTCAATACTCTTAAATCGCTTTATGATCTCCCCGAAACTATGAGGTACAAACACCGACAGATACATGACTATTTGATCAACAAAAAGCAACTCTTAGAGATTTCTGATAGCGACATTTGGACCTATTTATACTCCACAGAAACTAAATCAGTAATAAGTGATACTTATAGCCTTTTAATTAGTCTCAAACCAAATGATTGTTCTAAATTAGCTGACAAGTGGGGTAGGTTATTAGGCTCAAACATTACATCGAGAGAGATAGAACGCTCCCTGTCAAATATCAACAAATGCGTACGATCTTCTAGTTTAAGGTTACAACAATTCTATACTATACGCCTGAAATTATTTCTAGATGGTCTCCTAATAACTCTTTTAGCGATCGCACAAAATGCCCCAAATGCTCTGCCCAGGCCGCTGACTTGGTACATATGTTGTTTTCTTGCCCCACTCTTAAGGACTTTTGGGGGGACATTCAGAAGGCTCTCGAAATCAAGTTTATTCAGCTTCCTTTATTTTCAGTTGCCTCTGTTTTATTAGACATTTATCCCACTTCTTTTCCACAGGCTGCTTTGGCATCAATTCTTATGTCTTGTGCTAAATTAACTTTGGCCAGAGCCTGGACTCGCTCTGATCCACCAACGGTGTGGGATTGGTGGGCGCTGGTAACCGAGATTTACTCGATGGAGCTAGCATTAGCGAATCTTAGGGGGACACGCTCTCTGAGTAAACATGAAAAGAATTGGGGTACTTTTATGGAATAATATGGCTCTTTCCTTCTGTTTAGTGCTGTCTTATGTTTTCATTTATAAATATTTCCTTTTCCATATCTCTTTTGTCCGCAAATACAGGTATTAATGTATGTTTTCACTCATCAGCCTGTTTTCAAATAAAAAAAAAAAAAAAGAAAATATATCATTTACTGCGTGACTGCGCAGACGGGTTTTGGTCCACAAGGGATGAAGAATTCATTACTAAAGTTCTGGATCTAAGGCAACGTTATGTACAGTTCGAAACTGAAATGTCCGGTAAGGAAACCTATGACAAGGGACAAGTTCCCCTGCGAGAGGTACACCCACGGCTGCGTGGTGACGGCGAATATGACCGGGTGCACGTATACACCCCTCTTACCAAATTAGAGATATTGGAAATGAAGAAGATAGTACCACCTCACGATTCCATAAAGAAATAAGGGACATTCTGAGTCTAGGAAATTATACTTTCCCGGATATAAAGATATTGCTGAAAGTTCTCCTTCCCGAAGGGATTTATGAAAAGTTGATGGAAAAAGATTGGAACTTAGATGGGGGAGTTATAAATTGGACGGCGCTGAGAAATGAGGAACAGGCCCGCAAACCTGGGGATGGGTTGGGAGACCTAATACGTGCATTCCCCGATGCCCTTATGCAAGTATTACCTAAATTGTTAACAACAAAGAAAGAGGATTGACAAAAATTAGATGAAGATACAGGAGATTATTTTGTAAGGTTACAGAAATGTTTCGCCATTAACAGCGGCCTCTCCTCAGGTAGTGATGGCTACCAACGTCTTTTCGTAGCAAAATTGGTAGAAAATGCCCTTCCCCCAATAAAGAATAGACTCCAGAAAGTTGAGAGTACTTGGCAAGCAAATAACTCTCAACAGATGCTACAAATGCTACAGTATCATCATAATAGAATTAAAGAAGAGGAAGAACAAGATAAAAGGCGCGTCAAGGACACCAAAATAAAAGCCCTGGTAGCCCAGACAACAACTGTATCAAATACAGGGAAAAATAACAAATCCACTGAGAAAGGGTCATGTAATTATTGCAAAAAACCTGGCCACTTCGTCAGGGAGTGTCCCGTATTAAAACACAATATAGCAACAGGAGAAACACAAGCCCGCCCTTATGCCCCTCGGAACACTGCGACCCCAGCCCCTACGGCACAGGCCAGACCCCCTACTAACGCCCCCGCACAAACTCAAATATACCAGCGCAATGATGAAATATATCCCGAATATCCTGAATACTCGTGAAAGGGCCTAGAGAGAGAAAAAGACTTGCCCCTGATTCCTGTCACGGTGGACCAACGTGGCCCCTATGTACAAGCACACGTTCTGGGGCAAGACCGAAAATTCCTCCTTGACACAGGGGCCAGTAGGACAACAATAAACCATGATGATGTCCCAGGGATACCTCTCTCCGGCTCACATAGTATTTCCTTGGGTTTTTCAGGAAAAACAGTTATAAATAAAGTCTCCCAAAATGTTTCCCTAGGTGTGGGTCCACTGACACGTACTACAGATCTAGTGTTAACAAAGACCTGCCCCGAAAATTTACTAGGTATTAAAACACTGAAAGAACTGGGTGCCGTGATATGTTGCTCCCCAGAAGGTGTCAGGCTGTTTTTACGAGATTTCAAGGGACATTTCCTGGAAAAGGAACTGGATGCCAGACTCAAAGTGATCCCGCAGACATTATGGGCAACTAGCCCTACAGACGTGGGCTGTATGGACATCACACCTCACAAGATTACACTAAAGGAAGGTGTGGTTTTGCCACGAATAAGACAGTATAAAATACCACCGCAAGCTGAACTAGCATTACTACAAATAATTAATGACCTGATTGAACACAAAGTAGTTGTAGAGACGGATTCCAATACCTGCAACTCACCTGTTCTTCCCGTTCTTAAAAGAACGGACCCAACTGCCGAACCTGTATATCGTTTGGTAGTGGACCTGCGAGAGTTAAACAAATGTGTAGTGCCACAATACCCTGTGGTACCTGACATAACAACACTTTTGACAGCAATAGATCCCAAGGCTACCTTCTTCACTGTCATCGATCTGAAAAATGCCTTCTTTAGCATTCCTATTCACGAGGATAGCCAATATCTTTTTGGATTCTCGTTAAATGGCCGAAGCTTCAGATTTACTAGAGCTCCACAGGGCTATACAGAAAGTCCCAGTATCTACAGTCAAGCCCTGAAGAGGCAGTTGGACAGCATCCAGATGCCTGAACATACCACGCTCATACAATATGTAGATGACATCCTCATAACAGGCCAGTCAGAAATGGAGTGCGAAAAAGCTTCTCTCCAGGTGTTACTATTTCTTGCAGACAAAGGACACAAAGTGTCTCCCTCAAAATTACAGTTCTGTGCACAGCAAGTGGCTTACCATGGGCACTTGCTGTCCAAGAAGGGAAGACAACTTACACAGGAACGAATACGGTTGATAGCCACTATTCCACGTCCAACAACACAGAAAGAAGTACGAGCCTTCATTGGCTTAACATCATATTGTAGACAATGGATTCCTCAGTATGCCCATTTGGCCAAACCTTTGATACAACTGACCACTTTGGAGGCCGGTTTATCGGCATCTTTGCCATGGACAACTGAGCATACAGAGGCCTTTGAGCAACTAAAACAAGCACTGTGCCAGGCCCCAGTCCTGGCCACTCCAGATTACACCAAATCCTTCACATTATTTGTAACAGAACGAGGTGGTACAGCACTCTCAGTCCTCACACAGGACCAAGCAGGAAGAAACAGGCCCTGTGCCTATTTTTCAAGTACATTAGACCCAGTCGCACAAGCCCTACTTGCCTGCCTAAAATCTGTACCTGCCACAGCTTTAGCCATCAGACAAAGCGACGCCATTGTCCTAGGACACCCCCTGACAGTACTTGTACCACACGCAGTGGAACTCCTACTCAACAGAACACAAACACAACACCTTACAGTTGCACGATTAACTGGATATGAGCTGACATTGTTCCAGCCACACATAGAGATAAGGAGGTGTAACACATTAAATCCTGCTACCTTGCTACCCAATGCCACAAATGATGAAGATACACATGACTGTATTAGAATGATAGAGATTGTCACCAAACCCAGACAAGACTTGACTGATGTCCCGCTATCAGATGTAGATGTTACGCTCTTTGTGGATGGGTCATGAATGCGGACGAGTACAGGAGAGTTAACGGCAGCTTATGCCATAACCACTGATAGTAGAGTCATAGAAACAAACAGAATAGACACCCTTTCAGCCCAAGCTGCAGAATTAATCGCCCTCACACAGGCATGTAAGTGGGCGAAAAATTTAAAAGTAAACATTTACACAGATTCGCAGTATGCCTTTGGGGTGGTTCACAATTTCGGGACTCTATGGAAAGAAAGAGGTTTTCTGACCTCCCATGGAGCCAAGATACAACATGGACCTTTAATACAGGACCTGTTGGATGCCATACATCTACCAACGGCTGTAGCAATATTGAAATGCAAAGCCCACACCAAAGTTACAGACGATGTTTCCAAAGGGAATGATCTTGCAGATCAAACTGCCAAACACACAGCCCAGACAGCAGCCATTTCCCACACAATTCAACAGAATACAGTTCTGGTAGTAAGAGACCCCTCCAAAGACGTCATAGAAGTACAGGCCCACGCCACCCCAGAAGAAAAGAAAAAATGGACTGGAGCAGGAGGGACAGAGACTGAACAGGGATGGGTGACAAAAGACAAAACCGTGTGGTTCCTACCCGATTCAATGGTACCCATAATCATAGAAAGTACACATAGTCCAGCACACCTAGGTGAGAAGGGAATGTTAGATAGCTTACGACCATTATGGCACAACAAAAACTTGCGGGCTGCCGCAAAACACACAGTCAGAACATGTATGATATGCTGTCAGTTCAACCCGGGGAAAGGGGTGTCTGTAGAACAAGGTGGATTTCACCCCCCTGAACATCCTTTCGAGGTCCTACAAATGGACTACATACAAATGGACAGGTGTCGAGGACACAAGTATGTGCTAGTAATTGTATGTACACTAACTAGGTGGACAGAAGCCTATGCCGTACCAGATTACACAGCAGAGACAACAGCGAAACAGCTGGTCAGGGAATTTTTCCCCAGGTATGGGTTGCCCCGAATAATTTACTCTGACAATGGACAGCCTTTTTCTTCTAAATTGATGGAACAAGTGTCCCTATTGCTAGGATATACTTGGAAGTTCCATTGTGTCAGGCACCCACAAGCAGCAGGTCTAGTGGAAAGACACAACCAGACACTGAAGACAAAAATAGCAAAAATATGCGCAGAAAAAGGTGTAGATTGGGTCACAGCCATGCCGGTAGCCCTTTTCTACATGAGAATGGTAGCACATTCAAGGACCGGTCTATCTCCTTATGAAGTAGTTTATGGCAGACCTCCTAACATGTGGGGCACACCTAGACCTAAGTCTATCACGGATACTGACAGTAATATGTTGACAGATTATCTTGCCGCCATGATGTCTGCACTACGCTCTTGTCGTTCACAGGTGGCGGCTGCCTTTCCAGATCACACCAGTACCGAAGAGCATGCGATAAGGCCAGGAGACTGGGTTCTCATCCGAAACTTTGATAGAACATTGCCCTTGGAGCCCAGGTGGAAGCAGCCCAAATTGGTCCTCCTTACTACGCGGACAGCAGTAAAGGTTGAAGTAAGGAAAGGATGGCTTCATGCCAGCCATTGTAAAAAGTACTTTGGGGACCCTGAGAACATTGTTCAAAAGAAAGATAACCCAAACTATTTGCCCCCTCTCCTGGATCCGACCCCCCAACAAACTTACAGTTCGAAATTACGATCTGCCAAATTAGCTCAAGTTTGATCAATTAAGTCCAGTCGGTACAGACTGACTGGTGAAGCTGTCAGACAATGACTACTGCTTTAGGACAGACTGCCTGGGGCCCAACTAAAAAGACAATGATGACAAGAAAATACTGCAAAATTTTACGTAGCCGATGTATAATGACTTTGATAATTCTGTTTTCGATATGTGCTATATTGACATGTGTGGCGTGGATATTACATGTTGTTTTCCCTTCCCAGACACCATCACCACACCAACAAGGACATGTCAACACAACAGCAGAACACACGTGCCACACTTTACCGCCCCATGAGCAGAGTCACCGGCTGGCCTTACAGAATAATACTTTCATACAGATGTTACATCATACACACCAGGTCAGCAATACGACTGATTGCTGGGTTTGTGGCCGACTCCCAACCCACCAGCATAGGGGAGGAATGCCCCTTTCTCCTTTACCTTTCTCCCATAATGGAACATGTCAGGCCTGGGATGCCCTAATGGGGGACATAAATACTTCCTTAACCTGTCCTGGGGATGGAAAAACGTGCAAGAACGGGTGGCCATGGGGAGATTTGAACAAAGTCTTGAATAAAGCCTGTTACCCCAATGATGACGGCGATCCACAAGCAAGAGGGTCCACGTTAGAACAAGAAGAGTACCAAATAGATGATAGGATTAAGACATACCCATTCCAAATCCTAAACATAAGATCCAAAAGGAATAATGGCCCTCCCTCTATATTGGTAACACCAACTAAAAGCCATCTGTGCCTCAGGCATAATGGGTCCCTAAAATTAGGACATAGTGATTGCTCCACAATACTAGATTTTGAGGATTGGAGTAAGTCATCTGCCTTAGCCTCCCGACACACTTATTTTGTATGTGGCTCCACGGCCTATTTTCGATTACCACCGGGGTGGGATGGCACGTGTTACATCGCGTTCCTCCTTCCACCAGTTTTCATAGCCCCCCCTTCATATCATAGGGACCTCCAACTATATCAGCACAAGCGAAGGAAAAGAACTATTGATACCTCAGGGGTTGATCAAACAAACTACTTAGGAACAATATACCGATTTTAATAGGGGATTTTTCTTTTTCATAGGCCCTGTACAAAATAGGTCCGGAGAACCACCTTGTCCGGATGAACAGATAGGAAAGGAGGTTTTGAAGAAAGAGCCTGGAGCTCAATCACTCTTCTAGAAGAAGTGATGGCTACCAGGAAAGCAGTTTTAGGAGTCAGAAGGCATAAAGGACAGTTATGCAGTGGCTCAAAGGGAGTACACATGAGATAGGTTAGCACAAGGTTCAAGTTCCACTGAGGCATACTGAAGGGGATTGGAGGAAAAAGATGCGTTAAGCCTTTTAGGAAACAGTTAGCTACCTGGGACTTGAAAAGACAAGGCTGATTTGGCAGCCGACGAAATGCAGAGACAGCTGAAAGATAGCCCTTGATAGTGCTCAGAGCAGATCCCTGCTGGGCCAAAGAGAGAAGAAACAAGAGTACCTCAGAAAGAGGGGCAGAAAAGGGATCCACAGCCTTTGCTGTGTACCATGCCACAAATTTGTTCCATCTACAGGCTTATACCGTCTTAGTGGAGGGACGCCTGGCTGCCAAGATTGCATCACAGACTTCAGGAGGCAGGTTGTAAGATGTCAACTGGCGCCGCTCAATCTCCACTCAAGGAGGTGGAGACTAGACAGGTTCGGGTGGAGAACTGTCCCCTGCTGCTGCGACAGAAGACCCTCCCGAAGGGGCAGTCGGATAGGAGGACCGATGGCCATGTTGAGCAGCTCGGGATACCAGACTCTTCGTACCCAATCCAGTGCCACAAGAATGACTTGTGCCCGGTCGCGCCTGATCTTCCTCAGCACTCTGGGCAGAAGTGGTACAGGTGGAAAGGTGTACAACAGACCGAAACTCCACTTGCGACGACAAGCAAGTGCCGCCTTGGAAATTCCAAACAAAGAATAGGTGACTTTGCGCGTTCTCTTCGGTGGCGAATATATATAACCAAGGCTCTCCCCACTGTTGAAAGAGACCTTTCACCACCTCCTGGTGAGGATGCCATTTGGGATCCATCATGCACCTGCGGCTGAGTTCTTCCGCCCTGGCATTCAGAGAACCGTCCCGGTGTTGAACCACCAAGGAAATGCCCTGATGTTCCAGCCATGTCCAGAGGCGGAGAGCCTCCTGATTAAGGGTCCACGACACCACCCCGCCCTGTTTGTTGCAATACCACATGACGGGGGTGTTGTCCGTGAACAGCTGCCTTACTCTTTCCCGGACAGAGGGAAGGAATGCCTTCAGTGCAAGATGAATCGCACAGAGATCCAGTAGGTTGATGTGAAGCCCAGACTCCACTGGAGACCAGAGGCCTCTGATCTCCACCTCTCCCATGTGGCTGCCCCATCCCAGAAGGGATGCGTCCATCACCACAGTTTGGTCTGGTTGGGGAAGGGAGAGGGATCTTGCATTGACCCAATCCTGGTTTGTTAGCCACCATTGCAGTTGTTGAGCAGTGCCCTCCGAGATCTGGACGCAATCGGACAGATTCCCCTGATGCAGCGCCCACTGGAACTTCAGGTCCCACTGCAGAGCCCGCATATGCCACCTGGCATGATCGACCAGCAGGATGCAGGAGGTCATGAGGCCCAGCAGCTTCAGAGTCATTCTGACCGAAACCTGGGATAGAGGCTGAAAGATTGGAATCATAGCCCGAATATCCCAGACTCGCTGTTCGGGAGGATAAACCTGAAACTGTGTCATGTCCAGAACCACTCCAATGAAGAGGAGCTTTTGAGAGGAAATCAGGTGCGACTTCGGCTCATTGATGGAGAACCCCAGCGAATGCAGGAGGTCAGCCGTAGTCTGGAGGTGGAAGACGACTGCCTGGGGTGAGCCCGACTTCAACAGCCAGTCGTCGAGATAGGGGAAGACTGAAACCACCGATCTGCGCAGATGAGCTGCGACCACCGCCATCACTTTTGTGAACACCCGAGGGGCGCTGGTAAGGCCAAAGGGGACCACGGTAAACTGAAAATGCTCGTGGCCTACTGTGAACCGCAGGTAATGCCGGTGGGGCAGTAGGACGGGGATGTGAAAATAAGCGTCCTGTAAGTCCAATGCTACCATCCAGTCTTGTGGATCGAGGGCAGACAAGACCTGAGCAAGCATCAACATCTTGAACTTCTCCTTCCGGAGGAAGCAATTGACATCCCTGAGGTCCAAGAAAGGACGCAGGCCCTTTTCCTTATTGGAAACCAGAAAGTAGTGGGAATAACATCCACGACCCACTTCTGGGACAGGAACACGCTCGATGGCTCCCTTAGCCAAGAGAGCTGTAACTTACTGTTGGACAAGGACCAGATGATCCTCCGACATGCGGTGGTGTCGAGGTGGCATGGCTGGAGGGGTAGTCTCGAAGGGGAGGGAGTAGCCCCTTCAGATTATTTGCAAACCCCACCCGTCCAACGTGATGGTGCACCAGTGGGGGAGTTGATGACGAATCCTGCCGCCCAGTGGCGTTTGATGGGCCTGAAAGGTCGGACTAGGAGGGTTTGGAGGCTGCTGCAGAGGGGAGTTTGGTGGACTGGCCCGCCTGCTGGCCCCCGGAACCCCGCCAGTTGTTTCCACGTCCCTGGCCGCATAAAGGTTGGGTAACTTGCTGCGGCCTGTGGCCCTGGGTGGGACATAGCAGGACACCCCTTCCCTAGCCGCGAAAGGGGCGAAAAGCAGACTGCGTCGGACGGGTGGAGAGGCCCAAGGACTTGGCCGTTGCCCGTGAGTCCTTGAAGCGTTCTAGGGCGTTGTCTGCTTTGTCGCCAAAAAGGCAACGGGCATCAAAGTGCATGTCCATCAAGGTGTTCTGGACATCCCCTGAAAAGCCAGTGGACCTCATCCAGGCGTAGCGACGAAGCCCTACCGATGTTGAAATGGTCCTGCCCAGAGAGTCGGCGGTGTCCAGCCCACAACGGATTGTAAACTTTGCTGCATCTCTCCCGGTGGCAACAGCCTGGGAGAGCACTGCCCGGGCCTCCTCCAGACACTGAGGCAGCACTTGCGCCACCGTATCCCACACTGAGTGCGAATAACGGCCCAAGAGACATGCGGTGTTTACAGACCGCAGTTCTAGGCTGGCGGAAGAGAACATTTTCTTGCCAAGGTGGTCCAGCTTCTTGGATTCCCTTTCCAGTGGAGCGGTAGTGAAGGTGCTTTTGGAGATGGAAGCTTGAACTACCAAGCTCTCAGGGGTGGGGTGTTGGGAAAGGAAAGTGGGGTCGCCTGGAGCCAAGCGGTGACGTCGGGCGATCATCCTGTCCACGGGAGCCCCTATGATGGGCCTGGACCACGTGCCCAAAAGAACGTCTGTGAGGGCCTCATTAAATGGCAGCAGGGGCTCCAAAGAGCTCACAGCCGGCTGAAGCACCTCTTTCAGGAGGTTAAACCTGCCTCAGCCACCCTACGCAACACCACTGCGTATGACGCTTCCTCTTCTGTAGCCACGGTAGGAGGAGACAACATGCCAAGGTCAGGAGAGGTGTCAAGACCACTGGCATCCCCCAATTCCTCTCTCCAGTCCTGCTCAGTATCAAACTGGTCAGTTAAATAGTCACCTGACCCCTCCCAGTCCTCCTCATCATCCTCTGGGTGCCACTGTTGTTGCAAAGGGACCCCAGGAGTGAACAGGGGCACAAAAACCCCACTCGGTGCTGGATCCGGCATCAGGTGCCGCCGGCCCGGCTCCGTGTCCATGTCGGGATGGAGGCCGGGGTCGACTACGGCCGGGAAGCCGACGGGAGCCGAACGTAGTAGTGGTGCCGTAAGGAGCGGCGCCGGTGGAGGTGTAATGAGGTCAACCAGTGCCGATCCGGATCGAGGCCTAGATCCAAGGGGGGCCTGCTGCGCCGGGGCCGGAGCCACCGGCAGCGAAGACCTGGGCCCTCCAACCGAGTCCGCAGGGCCCAAAGGCGCGCCGGCGGGTTCGGTCCGCTCAAAGATGGCATGCATCGCCTCGTAGAACGTACAAAGCTGGGCGGGGGTTGCTCTGGGTCGCGGAAAGGAAGGGAAGCTCGGAGTCGACCCTTCGGTCTCCGCATGCAGAGCCCTGGGAGTGGCACCACCCGCGTGCCTCGTCGGATCGGCCGACGGATGAGAAGTCGAAGAGCGATTATGATTCTTCGACTTCTCCTTATTCTTTGACTTACTCAACCCCGAGTGCGAAGACTTCGATGATTTTGAACCGAAATGGTGTTGGCTCTGCGACCGGTCTCTCGATCTCCATCTGGACCATCACCTCGAACGGCGTGGAGCCAACTGTCGGTATTCAAGCAGCTTTCGGGACCGCTCCCACAAAGCCTTCGGCGCCATCGACCGACAGTCGGCGCACGACTTGGAGTCATGGTCACGCTCCAGGCAAAACAGGCACACGCGGTGCGGATCTGCCACTAACATCAATCGGTTACAGGAACCGCAGGCCTTGAAACCGGGCATCCCTGGTGCACCTGTTCGGAGTCAGAGATTCGAAACAAGAAGTCGACAAAAGTCGAGAAAAACTTGATGACTGAAGTACCGCTCGTCCCGGATCTGTGCTGGCTGGCGCTGAAAAAGAAAGAACTGACGTGAGCGCGCAAGGGCGCGTCTAAGTAACTGCTGCGACGTCATCCTGGCGACCACGACGCCGACGACGGATGCGGAGCTGACTAATGCCACCTTCCGACGCGCAGAGGTACTGCTCACGAAAAAAAATACGCCGGGGCTAATTCTAATGTAAGGAATCTATAACTAACGTGTTTCTTTCAGATTACAATTTATTTTCTCTTTCATAATACAAATATAGAACATTTTATGCTCGCTTTATAAAATAGAATTCACTTAAAGTGCACTGCACTTACATTTTGCCTTGGGTGCTTGCCAGAATCTGATTAAGACAGGTCAGCCCATCACACACACTGAGCTCATTAACGAATCGAAAACGGTAATTCATGGCCCTGGCAAAATGACAAAGCCAAATCAAAAGAAAAAGTGCTTATCAACTAATTGAAGGAGACAATGTAACCCTGCAAGTAAAAGATCCAGTCCTGATGGGCGGTCACAAAAGGAGACAGGGTGGTAACAAGGAGGGACTAAGAAGCCTCATTATCAATTGGAAGCCAGCATTTACCTTGGACAATGAAACCAGCAAATGAAAAATATGGGCAGGGCTTCCACACCACTTCTAAAACATACCCTACTACAGCATGCCTAACAGAGCGAGCAGCGCATGCGCTGCAACGCTAGGCTCGACCTAAAAACACATACCCCAACAGAAGAGCCATTCACAGTCATGTGATCTAGGACACTGGCAAAACGCACAGATGGTTAGGACAAAACAATACTATATTTCTAAAAGCAACATTTTTAGAATTGTAATTTAAAATCAGACTTCCCCATTTAAGAGGGAGTAAAATTACAATTGATTTAAGTGTAAACAGCAAATCTCTATCTGCTCCCAATCCAAATATATCACTTATTAGATGTAAAAAGTAAATCCAGTGTTGGTCAATGGGAGATATGGGCCTTACTACAGAGAAAAACAACATTGGGAGATTTTCACTGTTAGGACATGTAAAACGTAAGCACACATCCTACTTTTTAAGTTTAGATTTCTTTTATTGGCTTCATTCAGTTAAATAACAAACACAATACAAGCATATGTTGTACATTCGGAGTGTGGTCCTTCCACAGGACTGCTCTTAAAGCAAGATAAACAATGAACAAATAACCACCCCCCCTTCTCCCTCCCCTCCTCCCTCTCCCTCTGACAGAGCCAGTTTCTGGTACACGTCTGGTAAGGCACCACACGGATGAGCCACTCTTGTAAGGTGGGTTTACTGTTGCAAATGCTCCGCCGTGTCATCCCTTTGGGGTATGTCTGTTAAAAGCAGTGTTCTCAGATACTTGGGGCAGGTAAGATCTGTAAACTCCGATGTCAACAACTTTAGGAAAGGCTCCCACAGGTCATGGAATGAGGCGGTTGGATTCATGAGGGATAACAAAATCTTCTCCATCCCAAGAATGCCCTATAGCCTATGAAGCCATCCCAGCTAAGATGGGACTGTTATGGTACCCCAGAGTGACAAAACAGTTTGCAGTGCCGCCACTAATGCAAGGACCATCTGCCTGCCTCTGCGTGCCCTGAGCGCGAAGGTAATCGGGTTTGTAAGACCTAAGAGGACGTAGGCTGGGAACCGGGGAATTTGGGTGTCGAAGTAGGAGTCAGTTTCATTCAATATCTGTTTCCAGTAATCCTCTAAGGAAGGACATTCCCATAACAGGTGAGTCAAGGTACCCAACGAACCACAGCCTCTCCAACACTGAGGGCTCTGTGCTGGGTTGCCCCTATGGAGCAGGGGTGGGGTGAGATACCAATGGGTGGAAATTTTTGTGGCCGTTTCAATACCTGCCATGTTTCGCGCTGTGTGCTGGGCTCTATAATATATATCTATCCATTCTTTCTGTGTCAGCGATCTATCTAGTACAGCCTTCCATCTGAGCTGACCAGGTGATTTCTCACTGTCAGAAGGTCGATTTATGAATCTGTATAGGTCGGAAGTCAGGCGGGCATCTGTATGTCTCACGAGGAGCCACTTCTCGAAAGGTGTAAGATGACGTTCAGCCCCCTCCCACACCCCAAGATGCATTACCCAGTGACGGATCTGTGTGTAGTGAAACCACTCCGATTCCGGGAGATCATGCTCCCTGCGATGGTCAGAGAATGCTAGGGGGCCTGCAGTATTGAAGAGGTGTCCGACAGAGTGCTGGCCCTCCTTTATCCAGTGTGCAAACTCAGATCTGTCTAGCCCTGGTGTAAAGTCTGGGTTGTTCACTATGGGTGTGATGGGGGACGGAAAGCTCGAGAGGCCCCTGGAGTCAGATACTCTGTCCAAATCTAAGAGGGTGGGGTGAGTCACCTTACAAAAATATAAGTTCCGTGGCCTGGCAGTTTTCGTGAGGAAGGGGACGCCCCATAGGGGCTGTCTGGCAAGAGACCTGTCCATGAACAGCCAGTGTTTCTCTGACTCTGGACGCGACCACTCAACCAGGGGCCACATCTGTACAGCCCACCAGTAGTGTTGCAGGTTAGGGACTCCCAGACCTCCTTCTACAGGGCTCCTCTAGGTTAACTCCCTATGCAGCAGCGGTCTCTGATCCTGCCAAATGAAGCGCTCTAGGTCTCTTTGCAGTGAGCGCATAGTGCCCGGAGGGGGGATTAGCGGGCGTGTCTCAAAAATGTATATTATCTTGGGAAGTATGGTCATTTTTACGGCCGCTATCCTACCCAGCCAGGACATCGAATGAGGCCTCAATTTGCGAAGGCAGACCCTCACTTGCTGTGCCAAGGTTGTATAGTTCAGTGAAGAGGTGTCCTGGGTGCTAGCCAAGAGACGAAGGCCTAGGTAAGGGACTGCATCCTTGGCCCAGTGGATGCCATAAGACCGCTGCAGTAGGCCCAGAGTGTCAGAACTAAGGGGTAAATTAAGGGCTTGTCACTTATGCACATTGATCTTGAAACCCGATACCAGAGCAAAAAGATCCAGTTCTTCCAGAAAGGCAGGGAGAGACACTCGAGGCTTCTCCAATGTGGCCACCACATCATCTGCGTATAGGCTAATTTTGTGTCTCTCCCCCCGAATTGCACCCCTGAGATTAAGGGATCATCCCTTATCCGCTGTGCCATAGGCTCCATGTATAAGGCAAACAAGAGTGGTGATAATGGGCACCCTTGTTGCGTTCCTTGTTGAATCCGGAAAGTGTTGGAGATAAGCCCATTCACTCTCACTGATGCGGTGGGTGTGAATGAATGAATGAATGAATGAATGAAGAAAGTATTTGATTAAGCGCACTGTGGCCAAGCGGCTTCCTGGCGCTGGTGTTGAGACCAACTATCACTGAGGCAGCCCGAAGGGATTAGCAAGAGTACGCCTGGGAGAACAGAAAAGTTTTCAAGGCTTTACGAAAATGGGAGTAAATGGGGATGGATCGCATGGAAAGGGGAAGTCTATTCCAGAAGCGGGGGGCCAGAACTGAAAAGCGTGTGCCTCCAGTTCTGGATTTACGGAAGCGGGGGACATTGAGAAGGGCCAAAGTAGAAGAGCGGAGAGTGCGGGCAGGAATATGAGAAGAAATAAGGGAACATATAAATGCAGGAGCTGAACGGGCAAGAGCCAAAAAAACAAGACAACCCATTTTAAAGAGAGAACGCTGAAAAACAGGGAGCCAATGAAGAGACTTGAGCACGGGAGTGATGTGATGAGTTTTAGAAAGGTGAAAGATGAGACGAGCGGCCTGGTTCTGAATAGCTTGCAGACGTCGAGTTTCGTAGGCTGGAATGCCCACGTACAAGCTATTCCCGTAATCAAGACGGGAGGTAATCAGAGCCATAATGATGATTTTAAGTGCATCTGAGGAAAAGAAACGGGAAATCTTTCGAATAAGCCGGAGGGATAGAAAGCAGGAAGAAACAACAGAACTAATTTGTGCATGCAAGGAAAGATCATGACTGACCTGAATACCCAAAGTTCTGACAGAAGAAACCGGAGTAGGGAGGGAGCCAAAGGAGGGGGGCCAAAAAGCGGAAGACCAAGGACTGGATGGGCCGCCCGTCAAGACCAACTCGGTCTTGTCCGGGTTGAGCTTAAGATGGTTAGAGCTCATCCAATCCGAGATAAAGACCAGAGTAGAGCGAAATTTTGAGAGAGACAGAGATGAAGAGGAAAGATCAAAGACAAGCTGGAGGTCATCGGCGTAATTATACACGGAGACCCCCAGAGCAAGAAGAGCAGAAATAAGAGGATAGATGTAAAGATTAAAGAGCAGAGGGGAAAGAGAGGAACCTTGGGGAACACCACAGGGAACCAAGCGGGAAGGGGCAGAGAAACCAGATAAATGAACTGCCTGAGAGCGGCCAGAAAGAAAGGAGGCAAGCCAGGAGAATGCAAGGCCCCGAATGCCCGCCGCGCTGACACGGTCAAGAAGGATGGAATGATCAACCGTGTCAAACGCAGCGGACAAGTCAAGGAGAACCAAGGCTTGAGGAAGAGAAGAATCAGCTTTAGATTTCAGCTCATCGAGGACTGCAAGAACCACTGACTCAGTGGAGTGGCCTCGACGGAAGCCTGCCTGATGTGAGGCCAGGACATGGTTCTCCTCAATATGAGCAGAAAGGCAAGAGGTAACATAACTTTCTAGAATCTTGCCAAGAAAGGGAAGAAGAGAAATAGGCCTAAAATTAGAAGGGAGTGAAGGGTCAAGGCCAGGTTTTTTTAGAATAGGCAAAACAATAGCAGATTTAAAGAATGACGGGACTAAGCCCAGGGCAAGAGAGGCATTGAGAAAAGAAAGAGGGGGAGAAGGACAACTAGTAAATAAAGCTCCTAAAATCCGGGCCGGAGCACAGTCAGCTGGAGAGCCTGACTTGATCTTGGTAAGCAAAGTGAGAAATGTGTCTACAGAAATAGGGGGGAAAGAGTCGAAAGAAGAAGAGAGAGCCGACAGAGAAGGAGTGGGGAGAGGGGGAGGAAGCAGGGGAATATTGGCTTTGATCTTGACGATCTTCTCAATGAAGAAATCATTGAGAGAAGAGCAGAGATCTTGAGAGGGAATGAGAGTAGGATTGGTACGAGCCGAAAATGCCAGATCATTGACCAAAGAGAAAATCTCCTTGGATTTGTTAGCAGAGAGGGCCACTTTCTCAGAAAAGTATTTTGTTTTGGCCAGAAGGACGGCTTGCTTATATTCATAGAGAAGATGTTTGTATTGGACCCGAAGAGCGGGGCAGTAATTTCGTCTCCAATGACGCTCAGAGCGTCTCAGGTCCAATTTCAGAGCTTTAAGCTCGGTATTAAACCACTTATGAGCGTCATAGGGACGAACAGCCTTAGTTTTCCTAAGCGGGGCAACCTGATCACAAGAGAAAGACAGCCAGGTGTTAAGCGCTTCAGCTTGAGAATCCAGAGGGAGTTCAGAAAGATCAGGAGTAGAAGAAGCAAGAGAGAGAGAAAGAGAGTTTAAGTCAACCCGATTCCAGTTTCGAGCGACAAGATTTTTAGGTAAGGAGGGTCTGTCAGGGACACCAAGAGAGATGGAAAAGGAGATCAGAAAATGATCAGACCAAGTGCAGGGAGAAATGCTAGGAGGAAAAAGCGTACAACTTAAAGACCAAATCTGGTCAAGTGTATGACCCTGGGCATGGGTCGGGCCAGTGACATGAGCATGAAAATTGAGGCACTGAAGAGTAGCCGAGAAATCCTTGGAAGACAAATCCTCTTTAGGGTCACCTGGCCAAAAATTAAAATCACCCAGCAGGAGAACCGAAGAATTGTTGACCACAAGTGTTGCGAGAAGTTCCTGTAGGGTGGCAACAAACAGGGGCATATGTTGAGGGGGGCGATACATGAGGACAACCGTGAGAGGGACAGGGAGATTGAGTGAACGAGCAACCAAAAAATCCACGTTAGAAATAGAAGAATGAGGGAGAAGCTGAAACTGTAAACTGGAACGAACAATCATGGCCACGCCGCCACCCGTCTTGCCATCAGGGCGATCCGACCGGAGGGCATAATAGGAGGAGGGGAGAATAGCCAGGACATCGGGAAGAGAGTCAGACGAAAACCAAGTTTCAGTAAGAAACAAAAAATCAAGGGACTCAGTATGCAGGAGGTTAAATAATTCCAGTTGATGTTTCGCAGCCGACCGAGTGTTAAGAAGACAAGCAGAGGCAATGTTGGGAGAGATAGACACAAATGGAGCAGGGGGGTCGAGCAAAAGAGAAGGATCGGGAACTAAAATGCCAAGCATGTCCAGATGTAGCAGTGGTGAGGGTGTGAGGGGCAGAGCAACTTTGTGGGAGTGCAATTGAGCGGAGGTGTACACCCGCAGGGAGGCAGAGTCCATGGCCCCTGGTCCCGGCCCGTCGCGGACGGGCGCAGACGGGCTTAACTTAGGCGCAACTTCGGCACGCATTCGTCGCGCCCGCTGTGCTCGGCCGCTGCACTGCCGAGGACACAGGGCCATGATATAGGCACCAATGACTGAGAAACAGGGCGTGGCAGGGGGTGGAGGGACCAAGAGACTGCACCGCCAACCCCAGAGCGTCCAAGATGGCGACCTCACCCGCCCCGCTCCAGTGACCAGCCGGCAATGGAGGAGAGCGAGGAGCGGAAGGCGCTCGGGAGCGCAAGCAGGTAGGAAAGTTTAATTTTAAAAAATGTGCAGAGTCCACAGCGCTGGCAGAGGAACTGCCAAGGTTCCGATTAAAATGCAGCTGGAAGGTAAGCGTTGCTCCCGGAGTCGCGTCGGGAGATCAGTGACGTCGGTCAAGCTGGCCAAAGGAGTAGCCAGGCAACTGATATACCAGCCAGGGGGGCAGGGACCAAGAGACTGCACCGCCAACCCCAGAGCGTCCAAGATGGCGACCTCACCCGCCCCGCTCCAGTGACCAGCTGGCAATGGAGGAGAGCGAGGAGCGGAAGGCGCTCGGGAGCGCAAGCAGGTAGGAAAGTTTAATTTAAAAAAATGCGCAGAGTCCACAGCGCTGGCAGAGGAACTGCCAAGGTTCCGATTAAAATGCAGCTGGAAGGTAAGCGTTGCTCCCGGAGTCGCGTCGGGAGATCAGTGACGTCGGTCAAGCTGGCCAAAGGAGTAGCCAGGCAACTGATATACCAGCCAGGGGGGGAGGGACCAAGAGACTGCACCGCCAACCCCAGAGCGTCCAAGATGGTGACCTCACCCGCCCCGCTCCAGTGACCAGCCGGCAATGGAGGAGAGCGAGGAGCGGAAGGCGCTCGGGAGCGCAAGCAGGTAGGAAAGTTTAATTTTAAAAAATGCGCAGAGTCCACAGCGCTGGCAGAGGAACTGCCAAGGTTCCGATTAAAATGCAGCTGGAAGGTAAGCGTTGCTCCCGGAGTCGCGTCGGGAGATCAGTGACGTCGGTGTGGAGTAGCTACTGAGTATCCAATCGATAAAGCGCTGTGGGAGGCCAAAGTGAGCTAGGATCGCCTTAAGATATGAACAGTGAACCCTGTCGAACACTTTCTCAGCATCGACAGATAAGATTATGCGCTCAGCGGGAAAGCGCTTGGACCTGCCCACTAAATGCAGGAGGTTTTTCGTGTTGTCGGAGCATTAAACTGCCGAAAGGTTTCGGCTATGCCCTGGTCAGTAGTTTCTTCCAGCCCTTGTTGATCAATGACCATGGGGATGTGAGATGACTGTCGTTGTACCAGTAGTCTGTTGGCCAAGAGCTTCCTGCATCTATCTCCTCCTACATAAAAGGCATGTTTGAGGCGAAGGGCAGCATACTCAGCCCTGTCCAAATCCAGGGCCATCAACTGCGCCCTGGCTGCCTTGAGTTGCCTCCAAACCTGAGGAGCACCTGTTCTTTGATAGATACGCTCAAGTTCAGACACCTCACTCAAAAGTTGCTCTCTTTTCTCCCTCCTAATCCTATTGTCCGCTGCGGGGATTGCTAAAAGTTCACCCCTGACCACAGCTTTCAGGGCTTCCCATACTACTACCGTCGACATTTCTGTAGTGTAATTGATGGACAGATAGTCAGTTACGGTTTTGGTAACCTGTTTAACCACAGAGGGGCACTGTAACATCATCTCCGTAAGGCGCCAGAGGCGGCGGGGGGACCTGTAAGAGTGTAGAGACAGGGATTTACACACTGCAGAATGATCGGATAGTGGGCATGGAAGGATCTCCGTCCCCTGCGTCTGTTGGGACAAGTTATCTGACGTCAAAATATAATCTATGCGGGTATACGTTTTGTGGGAGTGTGAGTAAAACGTGTATTCTCTAGATGTCGGGTGATGTAGTCCCCACACATCAGTGAACGCTGCTTCAGTCAAGAGTGTGAGAAGTTGGCCTGATGTATGATGTCACTAGTTCTAGTGTACACCTTATATCAGTCCAAACAACCCTTATGGTGATTGGTTGTAAAGTCAACCTTATAGACCAGCTATCCTAGTGGTAGCATGGACAAGAGCAGTCTTGGGCTAAACTCTGAATGGCATGTGAAGCCAGCTGTGATACCATATATAATCCCTTGAATACCAAATGAAAGGACACCACAACAGATATATATATAAAATAAAGTGTATTTATTCTAGTCAAACCCACAGCACTCTTTATGAGATTAGAGGTAAGTACAACACAGTCTTATTTATGCATACATTAAGTCACACAGGTAAGTAATACAGTTAGGCCCTAGGGGTCACGCAAACCATATACTAAAGAAGTGGTATAAGGACCACTGTCACGGAAATAGGATAGGCCTAGGCCTAGGGAATCGCTGGGGCTACACTACACTAGCAACAGTTAGGAAGTGGGAGGCCCACGGGATTCAGGTGCAGAGTGGAAACACTCACGCGTAATGCGTAAAAGTCGATAGAAATAGTAGTTGTTAGAAATTAACAGTTTAAGGACACTTCTGAAGCAGCTAGAGAGTCGAGACTCGGAAACTAGACCCTAGGATAGTCACTACCCTTGTGAGCACCGAAGTACCCAAGTTACCTAGCCCACAGGCTGCGGGTGCATAGGTGTGAACTTGCGTCGGGTTTCGTCGTGGACTTCTATGGATGCCTGAAGGAAAGATGCTTGACAGGCAGTCAGTGAAGAGTGTCCGGTGGATCCCAAGGCTGGGATCAAGAAGAGAGGAGACCTGCAAGCAGAAGGGACAGAGTCAAGGTCACTAGCCAGTGACCACGTGGAACCAGGAAGGAACCAGGCGATGTCGTGAAGATTGCAGGTGAAGGTAAAGCTTGTCGCTGCAGCCACGAGGACCAGGAAACGTCGAGGACGACCAGGACCAGGAAGCGAGCTGTCCCACGAAGGCACTTGCTGTCGGCGGCATCGAAGTTGGACTAGGACTCACCAAGCCTTGGCAAGCGGAACCCACGAAGAACGGAGGACTTGCTTCTGGTGCAGACCAGGAAGGTCTGGGGTGCTTCTATTTTGCAAGGAAGCGAGAGCCAGTCTGGAGGAGCCAACCCAGCAGTGAAGATTTCTGGATGCGTCGTCACAAAGGCCACTAGCCAACGGGCAAGCAACCGGACAGGCGCGGCAAGCAGGAAAATGCAGAAGGGCCCCACGCAGGACTCGTGGAGTGTGGGGGGCTGATCTTCGGTGCAGATGGTGCTTGGGGTTGGGGCTTCTCAATCCCCGGTGCACAACTTCGAGGGTGCCTCAGAAGCTGCGCAGGAAGATACTAGCCACTTTTCCCAGGTAGCCGGTCCCACGTCTCTCGTCGCCTCCACGGATCTCAGCTTGGCTGTGGATGTGGATCAGGGTCGGAGAAGTCTGGAAGTCAAGGCTCTGGTCGGGCTCTGCAGTCGGTCCCTCGTAGAACTTCAGCAAAGCAAAGGGTAGTCTCTTGATGGTGCCTGTTTGCACAGGGTAGCCACTCCTTGGCCACAAGGGAGATTCTTCAGTCTTCTTCTTTCGTCGAATGTCGAAGGTCCAGAGTTTCTGTTCAAGTTGCAGGTTCAGGATAATCTAATCTCCTGGGGCCCAGCTACCACTCTTATACTAATCTGGGGGGCTGGGTTACCTGCTAGGTCACGCCTTATGGGTGGGACCTGGGAGGGGGTGGTTACACCCCCTTCCCTTTGTCCAGTTTCGCACCCGGACTGGGGCTGGAGTGCCCCAGCACCGGTTTGAACTGGACTATGCACGGGACACCTTGTGTGCCCCAGGCATGTCTCATTCTTTTCATCCCTCCCTGCCCCAATACACTAAGGCCTGTCTGGGGTGGTGCTCGCACCTCCCAAGGCAGGAAACCTATTGTCCAAGCCTCCCTTGCCGGGATCACTCCCAGCAGCAGGAGGTCAGACTCGTGTCTGTGGCAGCAGCATCCATTTTGTGATGCTGGGGCTCTGGTTAACTTTAACCGGGTAAGTAGGTTACAACATGTCTTCTCCCTCTAGAAGGGAGGGATAATATCCTCATCCCCAGAAATGGGATGGGGGTATTATTCCAAAGTGTTAGACACCTTACAAAACATGTTTTGATAAAGCCAAACCATAGTTACCATAACCGTTTAAGATTATAAGGCACTTTAAGAGTATATGGTAGGCTATATCATAGAACAGCTATAAGGACATGGTTCCGAAAGCTGCAGACAGGCTCAGCGCATGCTAGAGCACCATCTCACATGTTACCAAGCACTCTGCCTCCAGGATTGTTAAGGCCTGCCATAGGAGTGGCTGATAGGTACACATGTGTCTATATGTAAGTTAGGTATAGGAATACTACACCTAAGCAAGGAGTGATTACACAACCTTGCCCCAGCTGAGTGATCAGCCAGTTGTGTCATAATGGAAGGCCAGGCCAGGGGTGGCATAATACATGCTGCAGCCCCTGGTAGGCCTAGGGTACACCTATGCCCTGGGTACCTAAGGTACACTGTACAGGGGCTAATAAGGTGATCCTATCCAAATGGGTTATGCACCTAAAGTACATAGTATCAATTTAGAGAGAGAACAGCAGGGCTGTGGGTCTGGTTAGCAGGCCCACAGCCACATCTAAGTCGAAAACCAGTAAAGCAAAAGCAAAAAGTGGGGGTGAACATAGAAAGCAGACCCTACTCTCCTACAAAGAGACACCTCCCACTCCCAGAGAGGGCCCCTGTCTGCCCCGTACGCTGACAGGATCGATCCAGGTCATTGTCGAAGGCCAGGTTAAAGTCCCCCCCCAGTATTAATGCTCTATCTGGGGAACTTGATAGTTCGTGAATCGCCTTGTGGAGAAATGTCTCCTGCCCCTCACTGGGAACGTACATGGTGGCTGTTGTGAATGTTTGTTGTCCCAGCATGCAGGTGTATGCCGGAAGTCTGCCTTTGATCTACACCTGCTTGGTGACTATTGTATCCCGGAACTTAGCTGAGATGAGGATAGCCACCCCTGCCGTTTTGGAGGAGTGTGAGGAAAACCACTGTTGGGAAATGCCCTGGACCGCAGTCTGTGGGTATCCTTCGCCAGGAGATGTGTCTCCTGGAGGAGACCAATATGGGCTCCGGAATTCTTAAGAAGGACAGGATCGATCGCCTCTTAACTGGGCTGCTAAGGCCTTTCACATTAAGCGATAACATTTTAAGTTCCGTTCCCATGATAATAGAAGTCGAGAGGCAGATAAACAACCTGTGCCCCCGGGAACCACCCTTCCCTAGGGCCTGCTGTGTCTATACCCATCGGGTTGCCCAGTGAGCTCACTGATGCCTGCACCTGCGAATACTTCTGGATGCAGGAGAAGGAAGAAAAAACCCTAATGCCCCAACAACAGAACCAACAAAAACAAACAATGACTTATGAAGTGCGCAAATGTCCTGGGTGTTCAACCCCATGGAGAGGCATGAGATGTTCAGCAGGAGCCACCCCACCGCCCCCGCCTCACCCAAGCCCCAACACCTGTGTCCCGGGATAGTCATTTACCAAGAAATAAAATTATCGTCCCCTGCTGTCCGGGCATTCTGACCTTCAATCTGCAGCAGCCAAGTCTTCTTCCAGTGTTGCAATGACAGCTTTCTTTTCTTTGGCCATCGTCTCGGGGTCAGGGCGAAGGCGAAGCGGGTACCTTCCCACTCAATGCCATCTGTCAGCGCCAAGCCTTTGCCCTCCCGTTATCTCTTGCGTTGAGGCTTCTTCATCATCTTCAGCCATGTTGATGAGCAATTGAGCTTCCTTGAGGGAGTGAATCTGGCGGAGCCTGCCATTACATTTGAAGATTATTCTGAATGGGTGGCCCTAAGAGTAGGATGTATCTTTGGAGCGCAGA
Source organism: Triturus cristatus (assembly GCF_964204655.1). Lineage (NCBI taxonomy): Eukaryota > Metazoa > Chordata > Amphibia > Caudata > Salamandridae > Triturus > Triturus cristatus. The sequence goes on from NC_140589.1 coordinate 50,568,570, forward strand.
AAAGTGGTTACCGGCCTGAACTCCATATGCTTCTGGAGAGTGGAGGCAGCGAGGTCCTGGAACAGAAGGGGTCTGTGTAGGAGAGTAGGGTCTGCTATTCTATGGTCACCACACATTTTTGCTTTTGCTTCACTCGTTTTATGACTTAGTGTGGCTGTGGGCCTGCTAATCAGACCCACAGCCCTGCTGCTCTCTCCCTAAATTAATGCCAATGCACACTAGGTGCATTACCAATTGGAACTGGTTCACCTTATTGGACCCTGTAACAGTGTACCCCAGGTACCCAGGGCATAGGTGTATCCAAGGCCTATCAGGGGCTGCAGCATGTATTATGCTACCCCTGGCCTGGCCTCACTATTTGACACAACTGGCTGATCACTCAGCTGGGGTAAGTTCGTGTAATCACCTCTTACGTAGATATAGTATATCTATACCTAACATATATGGACACATGGTAACCTGTCAGCCACTCCTATGGCAGGCCTTAACAATCCTGGAGGCAGAGTGCTTGGTTTCATGTGAGATGGTGCTCTGGTATGAGCTGAGCCTGTCTGCAGCTTTCGGAACAACGTCCTTTAGCTGTTTCATGGTATTGCCATACCATATACTCTTAAGTGCATTATGTACCTCGCGGTCAAATGCTAACTTTGGTTTGGCTTTATCAAAACATGTCGAGTAAGGTGTCATACGATTTGGAATACTACCCCCTCGCCAATTCTGGCGACGGGGGTAGCATTCCACCCTTCTAGAGGGACACGACATGTACCTAACCTGAAACCCGGGTAAAGTTAGACAGAGCCTCAGCATCACAAAATGGATGCTGCCACCACAGACACAAGTCTGCCCGCCTGCTGCTGGGAGTCCTTCCAGCTTGGGAGGTGTGGACAAAGGGTTTCCTGTCAGGGGAGGTGCTTGCACCACCCCAGACAGGATTTTGTGTAGTGGGTTAGGGAGGGCTGAATAGATTGAGACATGCCTGGGGCACACAAGGTGTCCCTGTGCATATGCCAGTTCAAACCGGAGCTGGGGCTCTCCAGCCCCAGTCCTGGCGCGAAACTGGACAAAGGAAAGGGGGTGTAACCGCCCCACTTCCTGGTCCCACCCAGAGGAGGGACCTAGCAGGTAATCCGGCCCCTAGATTTGGTATAAGAGTAGGAGCTGTGTCCCAAGACTTCAGATCATCCTGAAACTCGACTTTAATAAGAAGAACTACTGGACTTTGACGTTCTGCTGCACAGAAGACTGAAGAGAATCTCCCTTGTGGCCAAGGAGTGACCACCCTGTGAATACAGGCACCATCCAGCAACTCAACGACTGCTTTGCCGCCGCCTCCCGCCGGAGACCGAGCCCAGAGCCTGACAAGACCCAGACTCCCAGACATCTCTGAGCCAGATCCACAGTCCCTGCAAAGAAGAGACCCGTGGAGGCACCGAGAGACGTGGGACCGGCCATCTTGGAACGTCCACGACAAGCTGACTGCGCAGCACCTGAGGCATCCTCAATGCTGTGGTTTGGGCCCTGAGAAGCCCCAACACCGAGCAGCATTTGCACCAAAGACCAGCCCTCCAGCATCCACGAGATCTGCGTGGGGCCCTTTTGCTTTTTGCCACTCGACGCGTCATCCCGGTTACTGGCCCTTTGGCTAGTGGCCATCTTGGCAAAGAAAACTACAACTAACACCACTGGTCTGGTTGCTCTAGACTGGCCCTTGCTCCTGTGAAAAGGAGCAGCCCGTCTGACCTTGCTGGCCAGAGCACCAAGCTTTCCTCGATTCCTGCGTGGCTTGCATTAGCCAAGGCCTGTTTGCTCCGATCAAGAAGCCGACACCGCCATCAGCTAGAGCCTTTGTGGGACAGCTCGTGAGTGACTCCTGGATGTCGTCGACCTCTTCACTTTCCCGTGGCTGCAGAGACAAGCTTCCTTTCTTCACCTGTTGGCACCCGACATCGCCTGGTTCCTTCCTGGTTCCACGCCGGTCACTGGCTAGTGACTTTGAACACTGTCCTCTCTGCTTACAGGGCGTCTACTCTTCAGATCCATCCTTGGATCCACCCGAACTCTTCCTGCCTGGCCGCATGCAGCATCTTCATCCTCAGGCTCCATAGACCTGCAAGACGAAACCCGACGCACTTTGACCCCTATGCACCGCTTCCTGTGGGTGAGGTAACGCTGGCACTCCGGTGCTCTGTCGTACTTTAATATTCGGGACCGCGTAGGGGACAGGGCCCTACCCCTGTCTATCTTGGTATTAGCAAACCGCAAATGGTAAATGCGGTATGTACAAGTGCTTTATATATCGTTCTAGCTATGAATGCACTGTGTACACGTTATTCTGCTTCACTACGCGGGTTCCATTTTGAAAGCAGTGGCCATCTTGTCATTGCCCTCACATAGGCTATAATAGAGTAAATACGGGCCTCACAGTACATGGGCTTCTCCTCTGACTTCTCTGTGACCTGGGCAGCTGGCTCTGCTGCCCCAGGTCAAACCTGTCTCACGAGCTCCCCTTCCTCCGTCCACCTGTGATTAGCATCAGGGCTTGACCCATCATAAAACCCTTTCATTCTACACAATCCTCCGGCTAATCTCTTTCACACCTGCTTGTTCCTGCTTTATGACTTGTTTCCCAAAACAGGAGATGCTCATGTTTATTGGGGGGTCTATTGACATCCGATGTGGGATCTGAACCTTACTGTGTAAATCATTGTGGGCTGGCCGAACTGGAATGTGGGATGGTCATCATGACTCTGCTTTTTCGTTTGTAATGTATACCTTTATATGGCCATATCGTAATCCAAGGAATGTGTGCCTGAAGCATGATATTTTGTATTTAAGGAGAAGCCCGTTCCTATGATTTTCAGCAGTCTCCTGAGAACATACACGCTGTTGTACTTCTAGGATACCTGTAATTGGTCTGCAGCCAATAAACGAATCTTTGACTTCACCCAGAAGACTCTGTGTTTCTGTAGGTCTGGAACAGGGTGAACCCAGAAGTCATAGGGTGTGTGCCCCTGCACCGCTGGGACTAAAATACCCAGTACTTCAGTTTGGCGCCCAACTCGGGACGATTTCAGCGGTACCAGTCCAAGCCAGAGGTTCGTGAGGAGCTTCGTGTGGAAATTCTGGAGGAAGGCCGCCACTTCATCGACCCCTGCATGTCGACGTGGTCCGAAAGTCTTTTCTGCGAGGTTCTCCGCGTCCCGACGGCTACGAAGGACTGCTGCCCTGATTAATCGACCTGTTTTGGACCCTTGACGAGTTTGAGAGTGCGAAACAATCGAGAGAGTCTTCTGGTGACGTCATCGATCGGCAATATTCAGTTAAGTATAAGTGGAGCGTCTCCCATTTGTTTTTGGTATCCTTCGGGATCGTTTGATTTGGTAATTTGGTAATTTGGAGTTTGCAAACGCCAAAGCCAGAGGACACGTGTATTCACGAGAATATCGTAATCGATAATCCTTTGACGTTTGGATCTAGACTAGTGAGCAAAGATGCCTGGTTCTGGACTATTTGGTAGATTATTCTGTTTGGGTTGTGGAAAAGATTTCCAGCTAGAGGAATCATGTCCGGTTCCTCCGGTTGGAACTCCAACTTATGAGCTCTATGTAAAACATGGCGTAGGCCCCATTGCATATAACGAAGTATGGATCCACTACACCAGGAAAGACGGTGTTTTAAAATGGCCCCAAAATGGTAGTTTCGATACCGATATTTTAGATAATTTGGAAATTAAATTGTTTAAGAAGAAAGCCCGGCCGGCGATGTTTGACTCTTTCCGCTTATGGCGAAAGGAAGCCAAACAGAAGGAAATTAAGCTAGCGAAAAAGAATAAAAGAGAGAGAGGTATGACAGTAATGCAAGCAGCTGTACAATTTAAAGACAATGAGGAGGAGCAGATGAGTGAGCAATTGCACAGGCAGCGCAAGTTAGGGATTGACAAATGTTACCCAGCTTTACCACATTCTAAGCAGAATGAGTTAGAAGAAAAGGAGAAAGATCCCCTGATGTCACATTTGTTGAGTTCGCCACCCCCGTATGCTCAAAATGCCACGGCACCTCCCCAGCTTGTGAATATGCCCCCTCCAGTGAATATATTGCAAGCCTTGCCGCAACCGCCAGTTGCTTTGCAGCCGGCTCTTATCCATGTAGCGCAGCCCTCTCAAGGGCCGCCAGTTGTGCTTCCAACTGCCCCCGCACTTCCTGCGACTTTGCCTAATACAGCAGCTGCCTCTTCTGACACTCTTCCTTGCACCACTCCAGTACCTGTTTCTACATCCTCTTTTCTCCCCTCTGTTTATCCCCCTGTTTTCGCTTCAGCTTCTCCTTCAGCGCGACAGCGCTTAGCTAATGTGGTTACTACATTAATGTCTCCTCTCATTGAGTCATCTGGTGCGACTCCTGGTTTACAGCGTAAGCAATTGCGTAGCCAATTGCCTAACCCCGATGAGAAAAAGGTAATAGATAACATGGCGCGTAGATGGATTGTTTTCCCTTCACTGTATGATGTGGAATCAGTTGTCAACGTTTTCCATCAATGGGATGCCCCAAAACAGAGATATGTGTTTGAGAAAATGTGCGAAATTCTCTGTGAAGAATTGGAGGATAGTGGTAAAGATCCGAGCCCGCAGGAATTGTGTAGAGTGAGGTTTGATTTTGGAACTGGTATAATTGTGGACCGCGAAGTAGATAAAGCAGTTGCGGTTGTATTGTCCTTCAGGAATGATGATTGTCAACAGTCATTGTTTGAACAAGATGTCTTTGTGGGGAAAAAGGTAAAAGCGCAACAATACCCCATGAGAGAAGTTCCCCCGGTATGGAAGGAAGCAGTTGCAGCTGGTGCCGGTATCGCCGCTGTGCCAGCGCATTTCCAGCGTGTTTGGGTGCATGTTCCATGGAAGCGCTCAAAGGTGTTAGCACTTAAGCAGTCCTTACCTGATCCCCGTAAAAACCCAGCAGGTTATTATAAAGAGTTGTCACAGACGGCAGGGTCATGCGTTATGAATCTGGCCGACATAGACATGTTGTTTGGTAATGTTGTTCCACAGCCTCTATGGGGGTCAATTCGTAATGTAGATCATGATGCAGAACTAGGGGATACATGGGCCAACATCGTTGCTGCTGATGCTAGACAAACTGGTGGCGCGAAACCAGAACCTTTAGTAGCTGAACTGCCTGGTAGAATCATCACGTATATGAAGACAATAATGCCCGCGATGCGCGTAAATTGGGACAAGTTATCTGCATGTAAGCAGAAGAAAGATGAGACAGTGTCAGACTTCTTTACTAGGTTTGAAGAAACGTTTATTGATCACAGTGGGCAGGATATGAGTACTGAGGGTGGCCAACGGTTATTTGTGGATAAGTTTGTGCAGAATTTACTTCCTGACCTGTGTAAAAAGTTGAAAGACTCAGAGAGTTCTTGGGCTGTTTCTTCTTCAGCGCAAATACTGGCTACCGCACAGTATTATGAAAATAGAGATAAAGATGAGAAAGATAGAACAGAAAAGAAAACGAAGGAATTAAAGACAAAGGTCCTTTTACAGCAGGCCTATCCGCCACGTGGAGGTCAGAATAATTATAGGCAACCCCAAGGTGTCTATCACCAACCCCAACAGTTTCAGAACAATCAGCAAATGAACGGGTATTATCAACCACGTGTCCCTGTAGGTCCCAACCAATGTTCATACTGCAAAGAGGAAGGTCATTATAAATATAGTTGCCCTAAATTAATGCAGCGGAACGGTAATGCGTATGGAGCAAGAGGTAGGGGTGGTCAGCAAGCTCCTAGAGGCAGAGGGCGTGGAAATGCTCCCCAGAACGCGCGTCCTCTGCCGCCTCAAAGTACCATTAATAGCTTTGATCAGCAAGCTAACGCGACTAGTAATACGGCCCAGTATTATAATAATGATTATTATGCAGAGGACGGTGATGCAGAAAGTAATGATTATTAGGACAGCCATAGACAGAGAGAGGGAGTTGTTTCAGTGCCAGTGGATCAGAGTGGACCGTATGTTGAGGTGACTACAGCAAATGTAACGGAGCCTTTTCTGCTAGACACTGGTGCTGCAAAGAGTTCAATCATGCATTCAAAACTCCCTGGCGCACCTTTGTCTGGCGATATAAATGTTTCAGTAGGTTTTTCTGGCGCCCCAGTTAGGAACCCGATTTCTAGTCCCATGTCACTTTCTGTTGGACCTTGCGAGCTGAAAGCACCCCTGATTCTGACAACAGGTTGTGGTGAGAATTTACTGGGATTAGATTTGTTGAAAAGATTGCACGCTACATTGGATTGTTCTCCTTCAGGAGTACAACTTACATTAGGCAAGAAAGTGATTTCCCCAATGTACTTGTCTAAAAACACAATGCCGCCTGAATTGTCATCCCTTCCGGATGCCCTTTGGGCTACTGGTCCCAATGATGTGGGCCTCTTGGAGATACCGCCATATGTGGTGACTTTAAAGTAGGCCTGGGCGAAGCACTACGCTACGCTCGCGTAGTTTGCGAAGTTCGCGCTACTTCGCACTACGCGAACTGCACGTAGCACAGTGCGAACACGCGTAGCGTAGTGTTGTGTAGTGCTGCGGTCATTTTTTGCTTGCTCGCGGTCCTCAACGTCAAGTTGGCGACCGCGAGCAAGCAAAATGACATACTGGCGAGACTTTTTCCTTGTTCGCGATCGCGAGCATGGAAAATAAACCTCCCGGCGAGATTCCCAACGCGAGAAGGTCAGGTTTCTCATTGCGAGGGGTCGCGTATGCTCGCGACCGCTCGCGATGAGAAACTACCAGTTCGCGTTGAGAAAGCTGCAGCTCGAGTAAAAATCTACTCGAGCAGCAGAAAACTACAGCTCGCACTGTGCAAGATGCCATTTTCAATGATTGCACAGTGCCGGTTGCTTGTCCGCACTGTGCAATCATTGAAAACAACATCTTGCACAGTGCGAACATGTTACTTCGCAGTTCGCGAAGTGCTACGCGTAGCTCGCGTAGTGCGAACTTCACTTTGCGTAGCTTCGCGAAGTGCTACTTCGCGAACTACGCCCACCCTTACTTTAAAGGCTAATGTCAGACTGCCACGTATTCCCCAGTACAAGATCTCTAATGAAGGGCAGAAAGCATTGTTAGACATTGTCAGCGACTTGATTAATAAGGGTGTGATTGAGGAGACAAGAGGCAACGTTTGCAATAGACCGATTTTACCTGTCTTAAAACGAACGGACCCTTCACAGCCACCTGTTTACAGATTTGTGATTGATCTCAGAGAGGTTAATAAGATTGTTGTGCCACAGTTTCCGGTTGTCCCTGATATAACTGCCTTGTTAACAATGATTCCAGCCTCTGCTGCATGGTTTTCAGTGATCGATTTAAAGAATGCTTTCTTTAGCATCCCAATTGCAGAAGAGAGCAGAGATATTTTTGGTTTTAGTCTGGGAGGCCGAAGCTTCCGCTTCAAACGCGCTCCCCAGGGCTACTGTGAAAGTCCATCAATATACAGTCAAGCTTTGAAAGCGCAGCTTGATGCACTTGTTTTACCTAGTGGCGCTATCCTGATTCAGTACGTGGACGATTTATTAATTGCCGCGGATACTGAAAAGATTTGTAAAGAAGCCACATTGTCACTGTTGCGCCATTTATCCGCTTTCCATCACAAGGTGTCTCTCTCTAAGCTGCAATATTGTCGACAAGAAGTGACCTACTTAGGTCATCTCTTATCGAAGGAGGGAAGGAAACTGACCCCAGAAAGAATTCAAGCCATTGCACAGTTGAGTGTGCCAAGAACACAGAGAGAAGTACGTGCTTTCTTGGGTATGACTTCATACTGTAGGCATTGGATCCCTAGTTTTTCTTTGTTGGCAAAACCTTTGGTAGCCTTAACATGCAAAGACACACCGAATCCTATCCCATGGTCTGAAGAATGCCAGAGAAGTTTTGTGGAATTGCGTAATGCATTGTGTTCGGCTCCTGTGTTGGGTACCCCTGACTACAGTAAACCTTTTACATTGTATGTTCACGAGAAAGATGGTTGTGCATTGTCAGTGTTAACACAGCCTTTTGGCGACAGACCGCGCCCATGCACATATTTTTCATCAACCTTGGACCCTGTAGCGAGGGCATTGCCAAGCTGTCTGAGAGCGACAGCTGCTGCAGCAATGTCTATCCGACAATCTGCTGGTTTGGTAATGGACAATACATTGATCGTTATGGTTCCACACGCTGTAGACACATTATTAAATAGGACCAAGATACAACACTTGACTAGTGCGCGATTATCAGGTTATGAGCTCACAATGTTAGCAAATCACATACACATAAAGAGATGCAATACGCTGAATCCAGCTACATTGTTAACAATTCCAGCAGACTCAGATGAGATTGAGCAACATGACTGTCTGTTCAGGACAGAAGAAGAGACGAAAGGGAGAGTAGATCTAAAAGATACTCCCCTGACTGAGTGTGATGGCACTTTATGGGTGGATGGTTCATGTTTCAAACTCCCTAATGGTGACACGACTGCTGCATATGCTATCACGACTTTGCATACAGTTGTGGAAACTGCACGAGTGCCACATAATTCGGCCCAAGCAGCGGAATTAATTGCCCTCACGAGAGCGTGCGTGTTATCTGAAGGAATGAGAGTAAATATATACACAGATAGCCAGTACGCCTTTGGCGTGGCTCATAATTTTGGGCGTTTGTGGAAAGAGCGTGGGTTCCTGACGTCGCATGGAGCTAAAATTCAGAATGGCAAGTTGGTGAATGATCTCCTTGAGTCACTGACCCTACCGTTGCAAGTTGCGATCATGAAATGCAGTGCGCACAGGAAAGTCACAGATGATGTTGGACGTGGGAATGCGTTTGCTGATGAGACCGCGAAAGAAACAGCACAGAATGTGAAGACTAGAATGTATGTTGCAGGCCCCGCAAGATGGGTTAATGATGTGGGAATGTGTGAGAACACAATAGAGAGTGTGAAGTCGCTTCAAGCTGAAGCCACAGAGAAAGAGTTAAGCAAGTGGAGAGAAAGTATGGGTAAGTTGGATGAGAATGGTTGTTGGATTGATCTGACAGAACATAAGCGATGGTTATTGCCTGATGCATATGTGCTTCCAGTGGTTACTATGGCACATGGAATGGCACATATCAGTACGAAAGGTATATGCAAGTTGTTGGCTCCTGTATGGCAGAATGCCGGGATTCCCAAGTGTGCAGAGAATGTGGTCAAGAATTGCATGGTATGCTTGAAGTACAACCCTGGTAGGGGAACCCCAACTCCAGCTGGTCACTTTGCACCCCCATCATGTCCATTCGAAGTTTTGCAGCTGGACTTTATTCACATGGAAAGATGCAACAACCTGAAATATGTACTGGTGGTTGTTTGTGCTTTCTCAAAATGGATAGAGGCCTATCCTCTGAAAGATAACACTGCCCTATCCACAGCCAAAGCCCTTGTAAAGGAATTTTTCCCTAGGTTTGGGATGCCCAGAATGGTGTGGTGTGATAATGGAAGTGAGTTTGTGGGTAAAGTGATGAAGAATGTATGTGAAGGGCTAGGGATAAAGCAGAAGTTCCATGCTGCAAATCACCCCCAAACAGCTGGACTAGTAGAACGCTACAATGGAGCCTTAAAGCTCAAGCTGGCCAAAATTCAGGCGAGCACCGGTCTTAAATGGCCTGACGCTCTGCCTCTAGCACTCCTGTCCACCAGAATGACCATACACTCACGAGTGGGACTTAGCCCTTACGAGGTCGTCTTTGGCCGCCCGGCCAACGTATGGGGTGTACCGAGGCCTACGAAGTTTAGTGAGATTGAACATCCAGTACTACTCGATTACCTGTATGATTTGACTGTTAAACTGCGTGTTTTGCACCAACAGGTACATGATACTCTTCCCCATGCTTCTGAACCTCCTGGACACCCTATCAACCCTGGCTCGTGGGTCCTGGTCCGAAATTTCCAGCGTAAGAGCAACGACGAGCCTCGCTGGATCGGCCCTCACCTTGTACTCCTGTCGACAAGGTCAGCGGTGCGAGTAAAAGGGAAGAAGCACTGGATCCATGGTACCCACTGCAAAGTAGTCCCCTTGCCTCTGCCATATGACCAGTGGGTCAAGGAGGGTATCGCAGACTCTGAGACAGACACTGTACCTCGTTTTGTACCATTCAGTGACGCACGCATAAGAGGCACAGCTTCAAACCAAGAGAGTGACAATATTCTGCAGGAAGCTGTGCCACCATCAAATCGATTGGACACCACTGAGCCTGAACTTTTGTTTCAAGACCAAACAGCACCTGGCCGTCTCCGTTATAATTTGAGACCAAGGCCCATGGACAAATAAAGATTTCCTTACTATTTCCTTTTTGACATTTTTTGCTCTCCCATCTGAAGGACTTTCTTGATTTTTGTTTTTCGAACCACCATCCGGGTTCTGCCGCAGGGTCGCGGTGCCAAGACTTTGGGGTACAGGCCGAAGACGCTAGGTCAACGGTTCTGGTTGGTCTAGGGCGTTTCCCTGGACTGACAGGCGTACTCCTTAGCAGAAGAAACTCATCCGCCGCGAGCGGCCCGAGTAGAGGATGGAGTTTTTTAAGATGGAGAGACCGATTGAGGAAATGAACTTTAACGCAAGGGTGTGTAGAATTGTAAAAAGTAAATGTTTTGTATTTTTGTGCCTTTTTACACTGTGTAGTATCACAATGTTTATTGTAGGATTTGTGTTTTTTTCCGCTCAAAAGCCCATTACACCCACTGAACAGCCTATACCTCTTTCTACCGCCTCCTCTCACTCCTTTCACCCTTTGCCTGAACACGAACAGACCAGACGATCAGAGTTTGTAAATAACTCGTTTATCCAGCTCTTGCACCAGCACCAACTGGTAATGAATACGACCAATTGCTGGGTGTGCGGGTTAATGCCACATACCATTAACAAGGGTATTCCTTATTTGGTGCTGCCGTATAGTTACAATGGATCGTCATGGGCATTCCAGACCATGTTTCTCTATGCTCTAGATACGTACTCCCCTCGCCAACCGCGTTCCATCAGACCTATCACCAATAATAAGGCTTTGATAAAAGGAGTTGCCGATATGAGTAGGGATATCGATGCATACTCATCCATTCCCAAAGAAGAGTTGAGACCTTATGTAGGATGGAACGCGACAGGGTATAGTATTAGTCTGGGTGAAAGACAGCGAAAAATCTCATCTCCAATCTGGGTCGTACCCCACATGGGTCGGTTCTGCTTACAGGGTAATGGTCAGAATCCTAGAGCTCAACTGGGAAGAAGTGACTGTACTGAAACGTACACTTTCCCGTCACAGTTTTCCCCTGCGTTTTTGGCTGCCAAGGGCACATATTTCATCTGTAATGACCGAGCATATACATGGCTGCCCCCTGATTTCTCAGGCACATGTTATATTGCGAACTTGCTACCGCCGACATTTACTGCTGCCTCTGACTATCACAAGACCAGAGTTGTGAGAGGCGTGATTAGTAAGGAAGACACTGCGGGTCAGGAAGCGGGAGACTTCTTCTTGGGTTTCCTGCCGTTTTGGGGACCTATGGTCAATAGTAGGAACCTGAGACAGCTGACTCGTGTGGTTGAATCCACTGTCAATGTAACGGCTGGTGCCCTTGGTAATCTGACGGCTGAGCTCCAAGCGGATCGCCTTATGACTTTACAGAACCGCATGGTTCTAGACGTTATTCTTGCAGACCGCGGTGGGGTATGCAAGGTCATCCAATCCAGTTGCTGCATTTTCATACCAGATAATGCTCCAACAGTGTATCAAGCCATCTCCAAACTCCATAAAATATCTGAATCCATACACGTGGATAAGGGAGACTGGTCACTGGTGGGGTGGTTCTGGGAATTGATATCTGCCTGGGGTTGGAAAGTTCTGATGGTCATTGGAATGATCTTAGCCATTCTTTTCCTGTTCTGTCTGTGCATACAGTGTGCTCCTGCGATATGTGGTCTCTGTGCTACCTTATGTGTAAGGAAACCTGTATCGAGGGACGAGCTAAGTAATAGGATGATGCTACAGCAACATCTCCATGACTTTGTGAACATTGACCTGGACTCGGATTAAGATGAGTATAGTGATTGCCTATGTAAGGGCAAAAGGAGGGTCTGTCGTACTTTAATATTCGGGACCGCGTAGGGGACAGGGCCCTACCCCTGTCTATCTTGGTATTAGCAAACCGCAAATGGTAAATGCGGTATGTACAAGTGCTTTATATATCGTTCTAGCTATGAATGCACTGTGTACACGTTATTCTGCTTCACTACGCGGGTTCCATTTTGAAAGCAGTGGCCATCTTGTCATTGCCCTCACATAGGCTATAATAGAGTAAATACGGGCCTCACAGTACATGGGCTTCTCCTCTGACTTCTCTGTGACCTGGGCAGCTGGCTCTGCTGCCCCAGGTCAAACCGGTCTCACGAGCTCCCCTTCCTCCGTCCACCTGTGATTAGCATCAGGGCTTGACCCATCATAAAACCCTTTCATTCTACACAATCCTCCGGCTAATCTCTTTCACACCTGCTTGTTCCTGCTTTATGACTTGTTTCCCAAAACAGGAGATGCTCATGTTTATTGGGGGGTCTATTGACATCCGATGTGGGATCTGAACCTTACTGTGTAAATCATTGTGGGCTGGCCGAACTGGAATGTGTGATGGTCATCATGACTCTGCTTTTTCGTTTGTAATGTATACCTTTATATGGCCATATCGTAATCCAAGGAATGTGTGCCTGAAGCATGATATTTTGTATTTAAGGAGAAGCCCGTTCCTATGATTTTCAGCAGTCTCCTGAGAACATACACGCTGTTGTACTTCTAGGATACCTGTAATTGGTCTGCAGCCAATAAACGAATCTTTGACTTCACCCAGAAGACTCTGTGTTTCTGTAGGTCTGGAACAGGGTGAACCCAGAAGTCATAGGGTGTGTGCCCCTGCACCGCTGGGACTAAAATACCCAGTACTTCAGCTCCTGGGTAGAGAAACATCTCTAATGTCTAGGTTTCAAGTTGTTAGGTTCTGGTCCATCCGGAAGACTCCCTTTCCTTTAACTTTGTGACTTTTACGCACCCATTGAAATCAATAGGTGCACACGTGTAACTTTTAACACTGCACACGCATCCTGTGGGCCTCCTGGTCACTAACTACCGTTAGCTCCTTGTCGTCCCAGCGATTCCCAAGGCCCTAGGCCTTCTTTCCTTTCTATTTGTGGTTCTTATACCACTATTTTAGTATATGGTTTAGCTGGCCACCTGGCCCATCCATGATTGTGCAACTTTTGTATATTTAAACACTGCCTTGGTTTAAACGAATGTGCTTCTGTGCTCATAAAGAGTATAGGGGATACCTTTAGTAAATAAATACATATATATTTTGAATATATATCTGTGTGGTGTCCTTTCATTTGGTATTCAAGGAGGTTACATATGGTAAAACAGCTGGCTTCACCTGCCCTCAAGAGTTTAGCCTGCAGACTGCACTGTACACGCTACCACTAGGATAGCTGGTCTATCAAGGTTGACTTCAACCACCACCATAAGGGTTGTTTGGCATGGTACAAGGTGATCACTAGAATTAGTGAGCAGCATATACCAGGCCAACTTCTCACATTGGTGAGCAGCGGTTGGGATTTGAGCTTGCTGTGTTTTACCAATTGTAATCTTGGAAAATATCATTTGAAAGATCATACAGGTACCTTTAGGTACATATAAAAACAAGACTAGTATACATAAGTTCTACTGAACTTAGTTGTTGTAGAGCAAAGGGAGTAGCACACCCTGACTACAACTAACTAGAAAAGGTCCAGTAGGAAAACACCAGTGTAGGTAGATTGCAACACATCCACCTCACTAAGAGAATGGCTGGAGCAGCAGGAGCCACTGGGCTCCCAGCTGTTGAGAGTGACCCTCAAAAGGCACCATCCAAATATTCTGTGTTAAACTATCAGGAGTTAAGCCAGCTGTGTAACACCAGAGGTCTTAAGCAGGGTCAAAACCCTACTATAGCCCAACTCCTAGAGCTATTAGATCACTCCGATACTCTAAGTGCCCCTGACTCAGTCCCTACAGGGTCTGGAGATGGAGGTCACCCATCTGAAGATGATAATACTAATGCCCCTTTCACTCCAGAGGGAGATGATGTAGATGAGGAGGAGGCAGATTCAGATGATGATAGAAATAGCCAGGTGCCAGTCAGGAGACTTAGCCAGGCAAACTTAAGCTTACATGGGACTGGAAATGGGATACCTCCCTACAGACCCCAAGCAGGCTTAACCAGAGACAGAGGGATAGAAGATCCAGTTCGAGTGGATCTGACCATTCCACTGGCTCTAAAGGCCCCAATGCCCCTGCTCAGAGGAGGGTGACTTCCCCTCAGAGAAGAGAGCCTGAAGCCAAGATGAGAGAGGCTGAACTTAGGATTCAAAGGCAAGAACTAGAAGTTGCCTTAGCTAAGAAGAAACTTGCTAGAGCAAGACAGTCTAGAGAGAGTGGATTAGATTCCACTGGTGGCAGCAATATCCCTAAGGATAAAGACAGGTCCTATGACCATAGAAACCTGAGTAAGATTGTGCCCCCCTACAAAACTGGGGATGACATCCACAAGTGGATAACTGCCCTTGAGAGGGCCTGCAGAGTACAGCAGGTCCCTCAGGAGCAGTGGGCAGCAATCTTGTGGCTCTCCTTTGAAGGTAGAGGCAGAGACAAGCTCCTCACAGTTAGTGATGAGGATGCTAGAAACTACCTGGTCCTGAAGAGTGTTCTGATTGATGGGTTAGGCTTAACCACTGAACAGTACAGGTTAATGTTCAGAGACACCCAGAAGACACAGACTCAGGACTGGTCTGAATTTGTTGAGTGTGCCACTAAGGCTCCGGAGGGCTGGTTGCTGGGAAGTAAGGTTGCAGATTACACAGGATTTTATAATCTAATTATGAGAGAGCAAATCTTAAATAATTGTCAGAACCAGCAGTTGCATCAACACCTGATTGACTCAGATCTGACCTCTCCCCAAGAATTGGGAAAGAAGGCAGACAAATGGGTTAGAACCAGGGTTAAGCAAAAGAACCAGAACCAGAACCAGGGTGGTGACCAGAAGAAGGCAGACCAAAAGGGTGGGGAACAGAAACCCAAAGACCAGAAGTCTTCACCAGGCCCCCAAAAGAATAATGAGGGTGGGTCCCAAACTTCCAAGAAGAAGAAGAAAGAAGGTCAGAAAAAGCCATGGTGTAATGTCTGTAAAAACACCTCTCACTGGACCAGTGATTGTAAGAAAACTGGAGCCCCCATCACTGCAGCCCCTAAGGCACCTGCACCCCCTAGTACAGTTGGCAGTGTCGGTCCTCAGGCTAAGGGAGTAGTGGGGTTAACCTTGGGTACTGAAGGAGATTCTGGCCTAGTCAGAACTCCTACACAGGCTGTTCTGATTAGTGAGGTGGACATGGATTTGTCCACTACTGTGAGTCCTAGTAATCTAGGCAAGTACAGACAGACACCTCTAATAAACAATAAAGTGGCTCAAGCATACAGGGACACTTGTGCCAGTGTCACCATGGTGACACCTGGCTTTGTGGACCCTGGACAGATAATACTAGGTGATAATTACCTAGTGACCAACGCCAGCAATGTCTCTACTACACATAGTGTGGCAATTGTTAATTTCTCCTGGGGAGGGGTAACTGGCCTCAAAAAGGTTGTGGTAAGTGCAGACCTCCCAGTTGAATGTCTGTTGGGCAATGACCTAGAATCCTCTCTATGGTCAGAAGTGGAGTACAGGACTCATGCAGAGATGTTAGGGATTTCATCACATGTCCTTGCTGTGACCAGGTCACAGGCCAAAAAGTGCCTCACTGAACCTCAGGTCTTGGAGCCTGGAACAATGGACCAAGCACCTACCAAGAAGAAGAACAGAAGGGTCAAGGCTGTGCCTTCCCTCCTGCCTGAAAGTGAAGATCAGTCTTCTCAGGAAACTGATTTTGAGACCCCTGAAGGAACTGCCCCTGAAGTGCTTGAACCTGACGGAGGTTGAGTTTCTGGGGGCAGGGGGACCTTCTAGGGCTGACTTAAGGCAGGCTCCGTTAGACTGTTCTTCCCTTGAACTCCTCAGACAGCAGGCTGCTGCTGAGGCTGCTGGGAATGCTCAAGGTACCCATAAAGTATATTGGGATGATGGGCTCCTTTATTCAGAGGCTAGAGTCCCAAAACCTAGTGCAACCAGGAGGTTGGTTATACCACTGCAATTTAGGGGCTTCCTTCTTACCTTGACCCATGATATTCCTCTAGCAGGACACTTAGGCCAGAACAAGACTTGGGACAGGCTTGTCCCTCACTTTCACTGGCCTCACATGAATGAAGATACCAAGGAGTTTTGTCACTCCTGTGTAACCTGCCAAGACAGTGGCAAATCAGGTGGCACAACAAAGGCCCCCCTAATACCACTACCTGTGGTGGGGGTCCCCTTTGAAAGAGTGGGGATTGATATTGTGGGTCCCATGGATCCCCCCCACTGCATCTGGGGACAGATTTATACTGGTGGTAGTGGATCATGCCACCAGGTATCCAGAGGCAATTCCCCTTAGGACCACAACAGCTCCTGTTGTGGCCAGGGCCTTACTTGGAGTTTTCTCCAGAGTGGGGTTTCCTAAGGAGGTAGTATCTGACAGAGGTGCCAACTTCATGTCAGGATACTTGACAGCTATGTGGAAGGAATGTGGTGTCAACTACAAGTTCACCACTCCTTACCATCCACAATGCAATGGGCTTGTTGAGAGATTCAACAAGACCCTAAAGGGTATGATCAAAGGATTACCTGAAAAGCTCAGGCGAAGATGGGACATCCTTCTACCCTGCCTTCTGTTTGCTTACAGAGAGGTCCCACAAAAAGGAGTTGGCTACAGCCCCTTTGAATTGTTATTTGGGCACCCTGTAAGAGGACCCCTATGTCTGGTGAGGGAAGGATGGGAGTTAACTCTCAAAAAGCCTAAGCAAGACATAGTGGACTATGTACTTGGTCTCCGCTCCCGGAAGGCTGAGTACATGGAGAAGGCATCCAAAAACCTGGAGGCTAGCCAAGAATTACAGAAAGCTTGGCATGACCAAAAGGCTATTTTGACTGAGTACCAGCCAGGACAGAAGGTATGGGTGTTGGAGCCAGTGGCCCCAGCAGCACTCCAAGACAAATGGTCTGGACCCCATACAATTGTTGAAAAGAAGGGAGAGGTTACCTACTTGGTGGACCCAGGAACTCCCAGGAGCCCCCACAGGGTGCTCCATGTCAACAGACTCAAGGCATATGTTGACAGGGCAGACATGGGCTTGCTCATGGCTACAGATGAGGGGCAGGAGGAAGAGAGTGACCATCTCCCAGACCTGTTGTCTCAGAACCCTGAAGATGGCTCAGTTGATGGTGTGGCCTTAGGTGGCAGCCTCACTGAACATCAGCAAAATGACTGCAGACAAGTTTTACAGTCATATAGACATATGTTCTCCTTGACACCCAGTCAGACTAACTGGTGTACCCATGTGGTGGACACTGGTGACAGTCTTCCTGTGAAAAGCAAGATTTACAGGCAACCTGACCATGTCAGGGACTGTATGAAGACTGAGGTGCAGAAAATGCTGGAGTTAGGTGTCATTGAGCCTTCAGAGAGCCCCTGGGCTAGCCCAGTGGTTCTGGTCCCCAAACCTCACACACAAGATGGAAAGAGAGAAATTAGGTTCTGTGTGGATTACAGAGGACTCAATGCCGTCACCAGGACAGATGCACACCCAATTCCAAGGGCAGATGAGCTCATAGATAGACTGGCTTCTGCCAAGTTTTTGAGCACATTTGATTTGACAGCTGGCTATTGGCAAATCAGGTTAGCTGAGGAGTCTAAGGCCAAAACAGCATTCTCAACCCCAGGAGGTCATTACCAATTTGTGGTGATGCCCTTTGGTCTGAAGAATGCACCTGCCACTTTTCAAAGGTTGGTGAACCAAGTCCTCACTGGGTTGGATGACTTCTGTGCAGCATATCTGGATGATATTGCTGTCTTTAGCTCCACCTGGGAGGATCACCTGATCCACCTGACAAAAGTACTAGAGGCTCTGCAAAAGGCAGGCCTCACTATCAAGGCTACTAAGTGCCAGATAGGGCAGAGTAAAGTTGTATACTTGGGCCACCGTGTAGGTGGAGGCCAGGTTCAACCACTGGAGAGCAAGATCCAGACCATCAAGGACTGGTCCCCTCCAACTACCCAGACTCAGGTCAGAGCTTTCTTGGGCCTGACTGGGTACTACAGGAAGTTTGTTAAGAACTATGGGTCCATAGTGACTCCTCTTAATGATCTGACATCCAAGAAGATGCCCAAAAAGGTTCAGTGGACAGTAAACTGTCAAAAGGCATTTGATGACCTGAAGAGGGCCATGTGCTCTGCACCTATCCTGAAGAGTCCTGACTACTCCAAAGAGTTTATTGTCCAAACAGATGCTTCTGAGTTGGGGGTGGGAGCTGTGCTTTCACAACTTAATGTAGATGGTCAAGACCAGCCCATTGCTTTTATTAGCAGAAGGCTGACCCCTAGAGAGAAACATTGGTCAGCTATTGAGAGGGAGGCCTTTGCTGTGGTGTGGGCCCTGAAGAAGTTGAGACCATACTTGTTTGGAACTCACTTCAAGATTCAGACCGACCATAAGCCCCTCTTATGGCTAAATCAGATGAAGGGTGAAAACCCCAAACTACTCAGGTGGTCCATTTCCCTACAGGGGATGGACTTTACAGTGGAGCACCGCCCAGGGACTGACCATGGTAATGCAGATGGTCCCTCCCGGTACTTCCACTTAGAACATGAAGAAACAACTGGTCAAGGTTAGTCTAATGTCCCTGCATTTGGGGAGGGGGTTGTGTAGGAGAGTAGGGTCTGCTATCCTATGGTCACCCCAAATGTTTGCTTTTGCTTCACTGCTTTTATGACTTAGTGTGCCTGTGGGCCTGCTAATCAGACCCACAGCCCTGCAGCTCTCTCCCTAAATTAATGCCAATGCACACTAGGTGCATTACCAATTGGAACTGGTTCACCTTATTGGACCCATAGGTGTATCCAAGGCCTACCAGGGGCTGCAGCATGTATTATGCCACCCCTGGCCTGGCCTCACTATTTGACACAACTGGCTGATCACTCAGCTGGGGTAAGTTGGTGTAATCACCTCTTACTTAGATATAGTATATCTATACCTAACATATATGGACACATGGTAACCTATCAGCCACTCCTATGGCAGGCCTTAACAATCCTGGAGGCAGAGTGCTTGGTTTCAAGTGAGATGGTGCTCTGGCATGAGCTGAGCCTGTCTGCAGCTTTCGGAACAACGTCCTTTAGCTGTTTCATGGTATTGCCATACCATATACTCTTAAGTGCATTATGTACCTCGCGGTCAAATGCTAACTTTGGTTTGGCTTTATCAAAACATGTCGAGTAAGGTGTCATACGATTTGGAATACTACCCCCTCGCCAATTCTGGCGACGGGGGTATAATTCCACCCTTCTAGTGGGACACGACATGTACCTAACCTGAAACCCGGGTAAAGTTAGGCAGAGCCTCAGCATCACAAAATGGATGCTGCCACCACAGACACAAGTCTGCCCGCCTGCTGCTGGGAGTCCTTCCAGCTTGGGAGGTGTGGACAAAGGGTTTCCTGTCAGGGGAGGTGCTTGCACCACCCCAGACAGGATTTTGTGTAGTGGGTTAGGGAGGGCTGAATAGATTGAGACATGCCTGGGGCACACAAGATGTCCCTGTGCATATGCCAGTTCAAACCGGAGCTGGGGCTCTCCAGCCCCAGTCCTGGCGCGAAACTGGACAAAGGAAAGGGGGTGTAACCGCCCCACTTCCTGGTCCCACCCAGAGGAGGGACCTAGCAGGTAATCCGGCCCCTAGATTTGGAATAAGAGTAGGAGCTGTGTCCCAAGACTTCAGATCATCCTGAAACTCGACTTTAATAAGAAGAACTACTGGACTTTGACGTTCTGCTGCACAGAAGACTGAAGAGAATCTCCCTTGTGGCCAAGGAGTGACCACCCTGTGAATACAGGCACCATCCAGCAACTCAACGACTGCTTTGCCGCCGCCTCCCGCCGGAGACCGAGCCCAGAGCCTGACAAGACCCAGACTCCCAGACATCTCTGAGCCAGATCCACAGTCCCTGCAAAGAAGAGACCCGTGGAGGCACCGAGAGACGTGGGACCGGCCATCTTGGAACGTCCACGACAAGCTGACTGCGCAGCACCTGAGGCATCTTCAACGCTGTGGTTTGGGCCCTGAGAAGCCCCAACACCGAGCAGCATTTGCACCAAAGACCAGCCCTCCAGCATCCACGAGATCTGCGTGGGGCCCTTTTGCTTTTTTCCACTCGACGCGTCATCCCGGTTACTGGCCCTTTGGCTAGTGGCCATCTTGGCGAAGAAAACTACAACTAACACCACTGGTCTGGTTGCTCTAGACTGGCCCTTGCTCCTGTGAAAAGGAGCAGCCCGTCTGACCTTGCTGGCCAGAGCACCAAGCTTTCCTCGATTCCTGCGTGGCTTGCATTAGCCAAGGCCTGTTTGCTCCGATCAAGAAGCCGACACCGCCATCAGCTAGAGCCTTTGTGGGACAGCTCGTGAGTGACTCCTGGATGTCGTCGACCTCTTCACTTTCCCGTGGCTGCAGAGACAAGCTTCCTTTCTTCACCTGTTGGCACCCGACATCGCCTGGTTCCTTCCTGGTTCCACGCCGGTCACTGGCTAGTGACTTTGAACACTGTCCTCTCTGCTTACAGGGCGTCTACTCTTCAGATCCATCCTTGGATCCACCCGAACTCTTCCTGCCTGGCCGCATGCAGCATCTTCATCCTCAGGCTCCATAGACCTGCATGACGAAACCCGACGCACTTTGACCCGTATGCACCCGCTTCCTGTGGGTGAGGTAACGCTGGCACTCCGGTGCTCCTGGGTAGAGAAACATCTCTAATGTCTAGGTTTCAAGTTGTTAGGTTCTGGTCCATCCGGAAGACTCCCTTTCCTTTAACTTTGTGACTTTTACGCACCCATTGAAATCAATAGGTGCACGCGTGTAACTTTTAACACTGCACACGCATCCTGTGGGCCTCCTGGTCACTAACTACCGTTAGCTCCTTGTTGTCCCAGCGATTCCCAAGGCCCTAGGCCTTCTTTCCTTTCTATGTGTGGTTCCTATACCACTATTTTAGTATATGGTTTAGCTGGCCACCTGGCCCATCCATGATTGTGCAACTTTTGTATATTTAAACACTGCCTTGTTTTAAACGAATGTGCTTCTGTGCTCATAAAGAGTATAGGGGATACCTTTAGTAAATAAATACATATATATTTTGAATATATATCTGTGTGGTGTCCTTTCATTTGGTATTCAAGGAGGTTACATATGGTAAAAGAGCTGGCTTCACATGCCCTCAAGAGTTTAGCCTGCAGACTGCACTGTCCACGCTACCACTAGGATAGCTGGTCTATCAAGGTTGACTTCAACCACCACCATAAGGGTTGTTTGGCATGGTACAAGGTGATCACTAGAATTAGTGAGCAGCATATACCAGGCCAACTTCTCACAGTCTGGACAAGCGGAAGTCTATGGGGTGCTTTCCTCTGGCTTCCCGGAGTATCCTCTCTTAGCTTGTGTGAGAAGTTGGCCTGGTATATGATGCTCACTAGTTAAAGTGATCACCTTGTACCATGCCAAGCAACCCTTATGGTGTGGTTGTAAGTCAACCTTTTCGGACTAGCTGCCCTAGTGGTAGCGTAGGCTAAGCAGTCTTTGAGGCTAAACTCGTGAAGCGTGTTAAGCCAGCTGTTTTACCAAATGCAACCCCCTTTTATACCAATGAAAGGACACCACACAGATATATATTCAAAATATATATGTATTTATTTCTCAAAGTAACCCCTAGTCTCTTTATGAGCACAGGAGCACAAATCGTCAAACAAGATTACAGTAGAATACACAGAAGTTGCACTTTATATGGATAGGCCCTGGTGGCCGCTCAAACCATATACTAAAATAGTGGTATAAGTACCACGAACAGAAAGGGGAAAAGGCCTAGGGCCTCTAGAATCGCTGGGCCTACAAGGAGCTAACTTCAGTTAGTGACCAGTAGGTCCACGGGTGGCGTGTGCAGAGCAAATAGTCACACGCGTGCTCCCATAGGTTTCAATGGGTGCGTAAAAAGTACAAAGTTACTGCAAAGAGGATCTT
The DNA here is from genome assembly GCF_964204655.1 of Triturus cristatus. Taxonomy (NCBI): domain Eukaryota; kingdom Metazoa; phylum Chordata; class Amphibia; order Caudata; family Salamandridae; genus Triturus; species Triturus cristatus. The sequence goes on from NC_140589.1 coordinate 50,590,838, forward strand.
CCGGATGGACTAGGAACTCAAGATTTGGAACACAGGCACTAGAGATGTAATACTACACTTGGGCACAGGAGTGCCAGCTTTACCTCACCCACAGGAAGCGGGTGCATAGGCCTCGAAGTGCGTCGGGTTTCTTCTATCTGTTCCGTGGAGCCTGAAGACAAAGATGCTGCAGGCGGTCGGTCCGGGAGAGATGCGGTGGATCCAAGAGTGGATCGGAGATGTTAAAGACCTGTAAGCAGAGGGGACAGTGTTCACAGTCACTAGCCAGTGACCAGCGTGGCACCAGGTGGGTACCAGGCAATGTCGGGTGCAAACAGGAAGAAAGGTGTAGCTTGTCTCTGCAGCCACGTGGTCCCTGGAGGTCGACGACGTCCAGGAGTCGGTTCACGAGCTGTCCCACGCAGGCTCTCGCTGTCGGCGACTTGATCGAAGCAAACAAGCCTTGGCAAAAGCAATTGTTATAGGAGATGAAATAAGCTGATGGCTCTGACCAGCAAGGTCAGAGGGACTGCTCCTTTGGAGGGGAGCAAGGGCCAGTCTGGAGCAACCAGACCAGCGGTGTATTTCGTAAAGTTCGTCGCCAAGATGGCTACTAGCCAGCGGTCCAGCAACCGGTTAGGCGCGTCGAGTGGCAAACTGCAGAAGGACCCCACGCAGATCGTGGAGATGCTGGAGGGCTCACCATTGGTGCAGATGCTGCTCGAGGGTTGGGCTTCTCAGATCCCAAAGCACAACTTGGAGGGAGCCTCGGTTGTTGCACTTGTCAGCTTGTCGTGGTCGTTTCAAGATGGCTGGCTCCACGTGTCTCGGTGCCTCCACGGGTCTCCTCTTTTCAGGGACTGTGGATCGGGCGGTGAGAGGTCTGGAGGTCCAGGTCTTGTCAGTCTCTGGGCTCGGGCTCCGGCGGCGGCAAAGCAGACGTTGATTCGCTGGATGGTGCTTGCGTTAGCAAGGTGGTCACTCCCTGACCACAGGGGAGATTTCCTTCAGTCTTCTGTGCAGCAGAATGTCGAAGTTCCCGTCTTCTTCTTAGTTTCAAGTTGATTCCAGGATATCTGAAGTCTTAGGACACAGCTCCTACCTTTAAGCGGATTCTAGGGGCCGGACTACCTGCTAGGTCCCTCCCTATGGGTGGGACCAGGAAGGGGGGTGGTTACACCCCCAATCCTTTGTCCAGCTCGCCCCAGGCCCGGGACTGGTGTGCCCCAGGACCGGTTTGAACTGGCATATGCACCGAGGCTCCTTGTGAGCCACAGGCATGTCTGGTTTCTTTCAAGCCCTACCTGACCAATACACAAAATCCTGTCTGGGGTGGTGCATGCACCTCCCCTGGCAGGAAACCCTTTGTCCACACCTCCCAAGCTGGAAGGACTCCCAGCAGCAGGAGGGCAGACTTGTGTCTGTGGTGGCAGCATCCATTTTGTGGAGCTGAGGCTATGTCTGATTTTACCCGGGTTTCAGGTACTGTACATGTCGTGTCCCTCTAGAAGGGTGGAATGCTAACCCCGTCGCCAGAATTGGCGAGGGGTTAGTATTCCAATTCGTATGACACCTTACTCGACATGTTTTGATAAAGCCAAACCAAAGATAGCATTTAACCACGAGGTTCATAATGCACTTAAGAGTATATGGTATGACGATATCTGGAAACAGTAGAAGGAAGTTGTTCCGACCACTGCAGACAGGCTCAGCTCATGCCAGAGCACCATCTCACATGGAACCAAGCACTCTGCCTTCAGGATTGTTAAGGCGTGCCATAGGAGTGACTTATAGGTTACCAGGTGTCCCATTTAAGGTTAGGTATAGGTATACTACACCTTAGTAAGAGGTGATTACACCAACTTACCCCAGCTGAGTGATCAGCCAGTTGTGTCAAATTGTTAGGCCAAGCCTGGGGTGGCATAATACATGCTTCAGCCCCTGGCAGGCCTTGGGTACACCAATGCCCTGGGTACCTAATGTACACTGGTACAGGGGCTGACAGGGTGATCCACTTCCAATTGGTTATGCACCTAGGGTGCATAGTTTTAATTTAGTAGAGAGAACAGCAGGCTGGGGGTCTGATTGGCAGGCCCACAGCCTCAATATGTCAAAAACCAGTGAAGCAAAAAGCAAAAATTTGGGGTGACCATAGGATAGCAGACCCTACTCTCCTACAGCTTGTAATCGTGGACGCACGTTAATATGTATGGAGGGGGAGCCATCGCTGGCCTCGTGGGCCCAACGCGGTGAGTGCAGTCCAGCTTAATCTTTTGCTCTGGGGGGGGGGTGGGGCTCCAAGTATGTGGCGGAAGAAGTCTTGCACGAAGGCCTCTATGTCTTGCTCTCCAATGCCCTGTGGAACTGCTCGGATCCTTATATTGTTCTGCCGAGAGCCGTTCTCAAGGTCCTCCGCTTGACTTTGGAGGTCCAATTGCTGATCTTGAAGGCGGAGGACCTCTTGCTGGAGTTGGTCAACTTCTTCGTCCCTCGTGGAGGCCCGAGCTTCCATCGTGTCGACTCTGTCTCCAACTGAGTCAATGTCCTTGCGCAGTTCACAAAGCTCCAGGGTTATTTCTTATTTCATTGCTTGAAAATCCCCTTTGAGTGAAGCAAATAGGGTTTTGAGGAAGCCTCTGGTGACTGGGCCCTCAGCGTTGACTATATCGTGCTCTGTGGGGTGCCCACCCAGGGACGGTGCCTTTTCTGCCCCCCCCAGCTCCAATCTTGAGGAGGAGGTCTTTAACAGATCTCTCTTTTTTGGTTTTGCTAGTTACCATGTCGAGAGCCCTTGCTTCCTCCCCTGCAACCAGGTCTTGAGAGCGTAGTCCAAAGCCGGCATCGTGGGCCGCTATGTGGCCTCATGAGGGCACCTGTCTCACCTTAATCTCACCAGATCACCCCGATGAGGCCCAAGTTCCACTCACATGGGTCTCCCTCACTCCACGTGTCCCAAGCCTGCAGTTCTAAATGGGGAGGAGGGGAGCCTAGGGTAGTGCGCTCCACCAAACTCTTCGCTCCTGCTACCTCCACAGGCTGTTAGCTCCCGCGCACTACCACGCTCTGTTGCAACCTTCTCTAAGCCTGCCACACGGTCCTGGATGCGTCCACACCGCCGCGCTCCCAAACTTACCAGGTGCCGGCAAAATCCCCGGGGCCGCTCTTCAAGCTTCGTTATCAGGCCCCGCCACTTCACAGCATCTCTGTTGCCAGCTCCTCCGCGCCAGGGCTTGAGTCAACCCGAGGCACCCACCAGGAGGGAATGGCCTCCATAGCTGTCTGCCTCCGCTGTGACGCCCGCAGCCAGCAGCTGCACTCCACTGACAGGGGGAGGGGGATCGGGCCACCGCCCGGAGACAATGCCCCCCGTCCTTCCCGCAAAGAAACAATGAACAGGAGTACACCCGTTTTCCCAGCAGAGACCGGGCAAAGTTTTTAACACAACAACAATGTCTCAACTGGATATCATTTAAAATAGCAAGTCTAAACGCAGTGATGTCAATCACAAAGGGAAGGAGCACCGCTCACTCGTAGCCCGCCTCTCCGCTCTGAAGACCGGGGGAGGCCGCATCTACATGTAACTCGAGACCACCCGCTCTGGCGGGCCCGGCCCCCCCCCTGCGGGCACTGGTTCAGCGTGAACTCGGATGGCGGCGGTAGAGAACAATCTCCCTGCTCCCAGGCATGAAGCGCTTAGCGTCCGAGTTTCCACCCACCACTCCACCTGAAAAGCGTGCCAGAGGCCCCAGCGGCTTCGGATCATCCGCTCTCACTCGCTCCCAGGAGGTCCCGGTATTTGAATTCTCGCTACCTTCAGGCTCAGGCTTCAGCAGGATTGGACCCCGGTGCTGAAGGCAGTGCTTCTATGCCATCCCGGGTCTGCTATCCGAAGTGGTAAGGTTGCGGCCAGGGTGGAGGACAGGAGCGGTGAGCCGGCAAGTCCTACTCGTCCCACTGCCCGATGTGCCCTTAGGGCCTACTAAAGGATGACTTATATGGATTAAAAAGGAGGGTTTAGGCCTGACAAAAGGTTTTTTTACTGGGTCCAAATGGTAGTTTGAAACTGCACCACAGGCTGCAGTGGCAGGCCTGAGACAGGTTTTGCAGTGTTACTTCGATGGGCGACACAATGAGTGTTGCTGCCTACTAGAAGCATTAAATCTACAGGCCCTGAGAACAGGCAGTACCATTTACGAGGGACTTACAGATAAATCAAAGGTGCCATTTAGGTGTGATCCAATTTTACCATATTTGAATGAGAGAGCAGAAGCACTTGAGCACTGGTTAGCAGTGGTAAAGTGCACAGAGGCCTAATGCCAACAAAAACAAATTCAGTAACACAGGAGAAGTGAAGGCAAAATGTTTGGGAGAATACCGCACCATGGATATCAGGTCTAATACCCACTCTGTAATGTTAGAGTCCACTGATGGACACTCTAACATGCAGGTTACTGACACTGGACTAAGACGCCGCCTAATACGTATCGGCATTTCACATTACAATACAGGCAGCGTTGAAAGGTTGCATCAATGTATTCCATTCATTGCAAGACTGAGAGTGTTACTTGAGATGCAACCATCTTAAAGAATAGAGCTTGAAGAATGCAGAATAGGTTGAATGTACATACTGCTGGAGAGGTTGTGATTTCTTCTTTCGTTTGCTTCAGGACTTCATTGTGTAATGTCACTGTGTCTAGAGCCCAGCCTTTATGCGCACGGGTCACTTCCTGTCTCATGGCAGTGAGGAAACCTGTGAACAAAGATTGGGTACCTGTTGATACATTTAATGTCATGAATTGATCAAATCAATAACAATCTATTTTACAAGTAAAAGGACAATACCAGTGTTCCGTACAGCTGCTCCTAGAGTGCCCCACCCACAGTGTACATTTGATGAACGATACTACCCAAGTAACCTGTATATTACAATAAATCAATGTTTTTCAATCAACCAATATAAATGGACGTGCCGCTGCAAAAATAAATGTTAGGCTTGGACAATCATAAGTACAACAGTGTTGCTGTTCTACATTTGTGGACAGCTATGAATAACTAGGACTACAAAACACTGCTGCCTGACTTCAAAGTACAGAATTATTGTGGTATTCAAAAAACAAAGGCATCCACTATTGCGAACTGCAGCAAAATGTTCCGTTGAACTCCTTCGCTTCTCTGGTGAGAATTAAGGAAGGGAGATTTTAAGGGTTGGGGGTACCAGGCATGTTGAATTGAGGAGGCCCCGGATAAAAAGACGATTGGATTGATATGTGTGATACCTTGGAGCCGGAATGAGGGTTCCATGAAGTACCCGACTACCTGAGTATTTGCCCCTAGAAAGGAGACTCCATGGAGGCCAGATTTGCTTGGTCCAATCCACGTGTACTCCCATTCCTGGAACAAGTACTCTAGTCAGGTGGTACATGCCAGCAGGAGGGCGGGTACCGAGTGGGTGGCTGAAGGCAAGTGTGGGGAGGTCTTTGGGGCACAGCAAGGGGCTGGCAGGAGAGAGCTTTCCAATCGTTCCCGTTCCATGGAAGGGAGTTGGATGGAACCAGGGGCCAAGGCTGGAGGGTACTGGCAGCTATCGGCTGGATTCTCTGTGTTCGAAACCGGCCAGTTAGACCTGGACAGAAAGAGGTCCCACTCAGAAACATCGCTCCTTGCAAACTTGATACTCAGGACTCAATTAAAGAAACTCCTATTAAGATGGTCCTAGCTGTCAAGTTTCCAAGGTCCATGCGTGATGTGCTGGTTATGAGAAAGACGGAGTGGGGCAAAGAGAGGGAAGGGCAACACCAGGAATCAGCCTCATATTAGAAGTTCTGAAGGGGTCAAGTTTACAAAGTGGTGTCAGGAAAAGACACTATAGAGAGTTTGGACATACGCCCTGATGGAGCAGGGGAAGTACAAAAAATGTTGTACCCCATTGAAATTAATGACCTCATAACTTTAAAAATACTAACTGTTTGAATGCATGTATTAATCAACAAATGCACCTTTAATTAGACACTACACGCGGGAAACTAACCACCATTACAAAAATCTAATTTATTTACAAATGTGAAATTAAATTAAAATAGGTTTGTGATTCAAGTAGAAGTAAATTGCATGTATTTAGTTTGTAGCAAAATTATATTGTGGCAAAGAACGCAGATGGTAAGTAAAATGGCTTTAAATGTCGCTTATGCTAGGTAACACCTAACACGGGTCATTAGAATGGTGGGTGGCAAACAGAAGGGCTCATTTTCTACGTCTAATTTCTGCTATGTTGTTTTCATATTAGTTCCATTCGGGCCTGCTAGGCCTCGCCTGAAAATGGCTGCTGCAGAGAGACGTGATTCCGTGCACCGAATAAAGATGGCCCCCGCGCATGAGCAGAGTGGAAGTTCCAGTCACAAGTGTGTGGCCTATGCCCGGAGTGAGAGATGACAAGGCCAGTCTGACCAGAAAATAAGAGTTGTGCCAAGAGAGCAGTATGAATGCATGGGAACGGATGGGAGAATCGAACTCCAGAAGATGAACTAATTCATGAATGTCGAATAATGTTGCAAATATATTAACAAAGTTAACGTACATATGGACCGGATGAATCACTTTGTCAATTTTGGACTTCGAACGTTGATGGGGAAACGAACAAGACCGTCGCGGGAGTCTATCTCGGGAGGGATTACGTCCGAGGAGGTTAGAGGGACAGTCAGTATTGGGAACCTATCCTGTGATCGTCGGTTCATGTTCTGGTGAACCATTCTCGTCATCGCCCTAAGGCCAAGGGTTATGAGTATTTTCCGTTTCTTTTTCAATCTTTACTTAAATGCTTATGTAATAATGTCTAGAATATTTGTCTAATAAAACTCTACTTATTCAATTTATTCAATGAAACTAGATAAAATTTCATGCTAACTCAAAAACTGAGTTTGTGGTTATTAGAATTAAAGTTATGATCAATAATTGTTAAAAGGTTTTAAATTGTGATTGAGCTGGACTTAATCGCCATCAACTGATTCCTACTAGTTGGTCCATCGACCGAAAAAGCGGAGTACCTTGATGTTTAGAACCGACAATTCCAAAATCAAATGAATATAATGGATATAGTTAATATTTAGGTAAAAAAGGATTAACAAGGTACCCAGTATGTCTTGCAGCTCGTCTACTTATCACTGATCCAGAAAACTGAGTGAATGTGTGTTTCGGTGTCATGGGCCCCAACAATGAACAAATGGTGTAAGGGTTTTCTGGGGTGGCGTCGTAAGGAAAGGTTTTTATAATAGCCACGCTGCATCAGCCCCAAACTGTTTAACAAGCCACAGCAGTGGTGAACACATGCACGGGCCTAGAAGCTCTAGAAGATGAGGAAGTGGAGATGGGATGGCCCTTTGTAGCTGGGGCTGTGAAGTTCAGATCAGTGGGGTAGGAACTGGTTTCACTTCTGAATGTATGACGTTGCAATGCATTCATTTACAATGCGTGCCTTTACAACGCAGTTTTTACATCGTAACATCTTTACAACGCATACATTTACAGCGCATGCCACTACAATACATTTTTTAAAACTACATTTACAATGCATTCCATTACATCATATTATACCTTTGCAACGCATACCATTACATTGCATTTAAGGTAAGTGTTGGATACTGTAGGGGTAAAAATTACTATTCTAACTCCAGGGGGTGCAACAGTAGGGTAGGTGTTGGGTAGTGTAGGGGTAAAAATTACTATTCCAACTCCAGGGGGTGCAACAGTAGGGTAAGTGTTGGATAGTGTAGGGGTAAAAATTACTATTCTAACTCCAGGGGGTGCAACAGTAGGGTAAGTGTTGGATAATGTAGGGGTACTATGCGTTGTAATGGTATGCGCTGTAATGACATGCAATGTAATGCCTGCGTTGTAGCGACTTGCGTTGTAGTGTCATGCGTTGTAGTGACATGCAATGTAATGACTGCATTGTAAATGTAGTGTGATGTAATGACTGCGTTGTAAAGGTTGTTTCCCTTTACTTCATGGGCTAGGACAGACATTGCCTGTTATAAGGACAGCAATCACGGAGGTCAGTGCTTGGAACAGTACTTGTTGGGCTACCTGCATGGCAATCTAAGTTCGTACCCACTTAGTGTTCTCACACACCTGTTATGTTTTGCCTTTCCTTGGTTCCCTCATCAGTTATGTATCTCTTAGTGAGGGCTCTATCCTCCCCTTTGCTTTCCTAGAGTCCTATGCGACTCACCATATGGCGTTCAACCCTCTCCTTGGTCCACTTACCCAAGATTGACAGTAAAAAGGCTCTTTTGACCGATGCTTCCTCCCCTTTCGTTTCCTGGTTGCTTTTCTTTTACCCGATCCTAGAAAGCATCATAATGAGATCTGGGCCTCAGAAAGGGTCGTGGTAAATAGAGAGTTGCTTCTAAAATGTCTGTGCTCTCTGATATGGAAACCATGGATGGAGTGACTTCTTGTGAGCATCCTGTGACGCGGTGAGACATATCAACATCTGAGTCTCTCTCTCTGTCTCACCCCCATCACTCCTCTTTACGTTATCCTCGGGTGTGCCTCCCTTCCCGTGGAGGGTACACTGTCTTGGGAAGAGAGGCAGATTATCTCCACTCCTGAGAAACCATGATCAGTCTCAATTCGTGACAGTAACAGCCTCAAAAATGTGAGGGAGAGGTCTATAATTTGAAAGTCCCAAGGAGCTCTTTATTTGTCAGGAGTCTCAAACCGATTATCACTATAGTCGTGTTATGTAACAGTGAAAATAATCTTTCAAGCAGGGTTTGGTATTGCGGAGCTGGATTCAGAATTAGCATTCACCCTGACAGGGTCACTAGACACTACCCACAGAAGAAACAAACACAGATGCTAATAACTAGATACAGGTATCATTATTTAAATTGAAAAAGCCACATTTGTAGTTTTTTTTGCGGAACTTAAGATGTACTTGTTTTTTCCGAACATACAAGATGGAATTCCAAAGTATGGCACCTCAAAGTTTCGGGGCTCTCCCGTCCCATTTATTTTACATTTTAAGATTTGCAAAATAAATTTGGAAGTAGATCTGCGAGCATTTCTCAACACTGACATTTAATAGTAAACAACTGCATTCATGACAGCTAGCCACATGATGGCACTGTTGTATAATTTAGAGATAAGAACAACAACAGTTGTTTATTGGTTTAATATACATTACAAACGACTAAGACATGCCGCCCAAGCTGTTCTTATAGGTTTGGACCCCTGGAAAAGTCTGAATTATCACACCTCTAGAAGTGTGATGGTGACTAGTGATAGAGTACAGCACTCTAAATTGTATGGGTGCACTATACTCATGGTGAAACGCACTCACATGTATTTTGTCGTTTGCAGTGCTTCATAATTATTAAGATGCATTTATTCACGTTTATAGTAGCACTAAATTGTAGTGTGCACATTCAAGTAGGATTTTACATGTATTAGAGACACTTATAATTCCTGTATGTGTAATGTGCAGGATGAAATTATACTCGTGCAGTGTATACTGTGTTTAGTTTAAGTTGCCTGAATTGTAGGCCCAAAATGTAAGTTGTTTAGAGTTTCGTTTCTCCTTGGTTGCTCAAGAAATAATTAAATAAATCCTTTTTGTGCTCGAAGAGAGTGTGTTAATTCGGCCTTGTTATTCTTAGATTTAAGGAGATACCCAAAATGTCTTTGAAGAAGTCTGGAAGGCGAGAAGGGAGGACTCCTTTCGTGCCTGGCCTATCTGAAACCCAAGGTCACTGGAAGACGAAGAAAAATTAATTAAAGCTCCTGTGGAACACTACTGAAAACGCTGCAATTGAAAAAGTTCATCATGTGACGTATTGTGGGTTGAACATTGTCTTTTTGTCTGATGCACAGGGACAGATTCTGGAGTCTTCTGCTTATTTTCAGAGGAGAAGCAGCATCTTGGAGCGAGCTCCATAGCTTTAAGCTATCAGACCCATTTGACGTGCATACTTCTCAGGAAGTCAACACGTGCTGACACCTTTGGGATATGACAAAAGAGAGATTGGTAGGACCCTCATTTAGAGCAGTGTAGGGAAAGAGATTTTTGTTTTTGTTTTCCTCGCAGATGAAAGAGAATTGGACTCAGCTTCTATTCTATGCTGTGTTCTGATGAGTTCACCACTTTATGCCTTTTATGCTGTATGAATTATATTTGTAGACTCGGCTCTGTATTGCTTTTCATGTATCTTTATACTCTGATACTGAGGTGTGTTTATATTCAATTATTTTTGGCCTTATAATAAACCCACAAAATTGAAATTCGGAGTCTGTGGTCCTTTAGAGCAGAGCTTTCCAAAGTATGTGTCGCGACACGTTACTGTGTCGCCTGACCTTCGTGGGTGTGTCGCGCAACAGGAGCCTTGGCCCTCGCAGTGAGGGCTTGAAGGCAGGGGCGCAACGGAATTGAGCTCAAAGAGCTGTCTGTGTGCGCGCGCGCCCAGGCTGAGACAGCTTCCCACACACACAGACAGCTTTGAGATTATCGCAGCCGCACCCGGGTACTTCACAGGTCTTTACAAGACCATTAACGAGGCTTTGTTTTTTTTTTCACCCCTCCATCTCCACATGGCGAAAGGGACAAATCCTTTGTTTGTCACCGGTAACCTTTGCCGACTGTCCTGCTGCGTGGATATTTCCTTTTCTATGCAGTGCAGGAGAAAAGAAGTTTGTTTATTCCTGTCACCTTTCCCGACCCCTGCAGCAGTTTATCACACCAGGCTGTGACACAGTTTGACTAATAAAGTAGGTAGGAGAATTTGTCACTATTTGTTTTTCGATTTAAAATGTGCACAGGACCAGCAGGACATATACTTTGTGCGTGCTTCATTTAAACAATTTTTTTATCATTATCATGACCGATGCAGGATAAAATAAGACAACACAACATGCCCAGATAACGCTGGTGATTAATGATCCTGCTGGAGGGCAATCGTTTGTCTGTCCGTAGTTTTTAAATGCAGATCAACAGTATTTTATGTGGAAGCTCAGTGGGTTACTGCCTTTGTCACAGAGATCCTTGTGCTACTTGCAGTTCAGAAGTTACAATCCTAACATAGGACAGTGGCCAATGAACTGTCACCAAAGAGCTGCATACAAATATGAATGGTGTAGTTAGAACTTCGCTTATTTTTGTTTTGTGATATAGTTAGAACTTCCTCAGTCTTTCATTATTCTAATGTTGCTGAAATGAGTATGTTTGGGCAGATATACATTTTTATCAGTAAAGCTGACCCCCATGTAATACTCTTTAAATCCTAAAGTTGTTTCCCCACACCAAACCCTCTTAAAATATATTGCCCACCAGTATGTATGACGTGATTCATACACCTTGTAATCCTCATTGGCTTATGTGACATTCCCTGTAGACTGATTTACATACTTGTATGACTCATTGTCTCTGTATAATGTGTGCGTGGTGTAAAGTACTGACACACACTACACTGACATGAGTAGCGCTGTACAACAAATGAAATGCATATGAGAGAGGGGCTACGTAAAGATGAGGGGCACTGTTGGAGGGTGGCAGCGAGGGAATCTGAGGAGGAGGTGGTGGTGGGAGGGGCTATGGAGCAATGAGGGGCACTGTTGGAGCGCGGCAGTGAGGGAATCCGAGGAAGAGGTCATGGGGTGGAGGGGGGGAGCTAGGGAGAGACGAGGAGCACTGGTGGAGGGTGGTAGAGAGGGAGTCTGAGGAGGAGGTCATGAGGGGGAGGGGCTACAGAGAGATGAGGGGCACTGGTGGAGGGTGACAGTGAGGGAATCCGAGGAGGAGGTCACGAGGGGGAGGGGCTATGGGGAGATCAGGGGCACTTGTGGAGTGTGGCAGTGAGGGAATCCGAGGAAGAGGTCAGTAGGGGGGCCATGGAGGGATGAGGGGCACTGTTGGAAGGTGGTAGTAAAGGTATTTACGGAGAAAGAGGTTATTAGTGTGGCGCCAAAAAAGACTTTCGCATCAGCGCTAAACCCGGCCCTGTCATGGCCTTTCTGTTTTTGTTTAATTAGCAGTCTGGTCATACAGGCTACTGTGGAACATACTTTAAAGTGCGTGCTAATTATATTTACTGCTTTATTCAATGTTTTAAGTTTGAAGGTGATTTTACTATTGTTTTTACCGGGAAAAATGAAAGTGGAGCCCGATGGTGCCTGATATGGGGCTAGGGCCCAAGGTCAGCTGTGAGATAAGGTGCACTGGAGAGGAGTAGTGGATAATCAAGCCTGTAAGGGAGTGCGTTGCAGAGTCCGGGGTCAGGTGGAGGTAGTAATGAAGAGGGATTCTCCCTGAAGGCTCGCTCAGAGGGAGCCCGAGTAGTGTCAGTTGCCTGATACTACCACCTCAGGAACCTCCTTTTCCCATCAAAGGAACATTTCATAGAAAAAACACTTTTTGAGAGTGATAATATTTAGAAAGAGATTTGGAAAAGAGTGCGTTTTACCGGGCCTTGTAAGACTAAGAAGAGATAAAGGAGGGCACTGAAGCAGGCCTGCCTAGACATATATGCGACAAATCGATCCCGCAGTGGCCCCCCCAAATGCACCCTTGGCCCACCCAAATAAAAATTCCTGGAGCCGGGCCTGATCAGGATAATTAAATAAGAGGTCGCAGGCCATGGGGCCATTTTTACCAGCCCTTTTCTACCTTATTCCATGTCCCTCTCTCACTTACACACACCCAACACCCCAACCCTTTTGGTTAAGACATGTCATTAAACAATCCCTAACGCATGGCTAATGCAACATGTTCACTGCTCTTTAGCAGTTACTGCTTCAAGCTGTTTCAGGCAATACTCTCACCCCTGCACACTGCTGTTTACAAAAAGCTGAACTAAACAACAGGCTTTTCCCACTGAACGATGAGTTGAACAACTATATTACTTTTACCAGGTAATAACCCGACAAAGCAAAATGACAACTATCAATTATTTAACAAATCCTCTCAATTATCTCACAGCTTTAATGACTGCCGCTGAAAACAAAAACTAAAAATCAATATTAGTCACTGCCAGTAGCACAAGAAACCAAGCATGAAAGTTATATGTTTGTTTAGCAGGTCTATCGTAAGTACATTTGAGCTCATTACAATATTTAACAAATTAGATTTTGCTTCGGGGTTGTGCAAAAAAATTATGCAACCCCGATGCAAAATCAGGGCCTTAACATGTATTTATTTTTTTAAATCCTGCCACAAAGAAACTGGCAACAAGGAGAAATGCGGCAGTAAATCTGTTCTACTCAACCGGTTGCAAAGTCTGTATTTTAAAATATCATGGGGTTAAGGCACCTGTGGCAGAGATCTTTGTGTGCTCAGTAAAGCTCAGGGAATAATAATAATGGTAAAATAACTATTTGCTGGAGAGGTTTGTGTTTTGTCTAGTCCCAGTTTTGGATCAAAGTAGCATTGAGGGTTAATAGGTCTCCTGGAAAGCACATTATGTAACGCGCAGATGACAGATTTTTATTGTATGTAAATGGGCAAGTGAGTTAGCGCTTTGAACACAGAGATCCTTTTGTTACTTGCAGTTCATACATTGTAATTCTTCTAATATAGCACAGTGAGCCAAGAAGGACATGTGACTCCTACACCTTGTAACTCTCCCCATCTTATGTAACATTCCCTTGATTTACACACATCATTTATTGTCAATGTATAATGTGTATGTATAAAGCACTCTGACACTACAGTGGGATTAGTAGCACTATAGCGCTGTAAAAGAAACAAAACAAAATAGTGGCATTTAAATTGTTTGTGTAAATACTGGGACAGACTAACAAATCTGACATTCCTACACACATGCATATCTCTTATATAAAAGGACTGAACAAAGTCAAAAGCATGTCTGCCTCTTGTGTGATGTGATGTGATAAGCTATGTGCCTTTGTTTCTCCTCCATTTCATTTAGATGTGAGGCTCCTGATAGCTCCCAGCCTGGATACTCCAAGAAAAGGAGACCTGATGGCCCCTTAACTTCGACCTTTGTTATAGGCCCAGCTGGAATCTGATAAGCCCCTTCCCCGTCTGTACATTGCTGCTTGGAACAAAAGCAAACAATGTGCAGGCACTGTTGAATGTGTCCCGGTGTCTAAAAATTGCACCAAGACAAGTTTACCATATTTCTGTGGGGCCCAATCTCATAGCAGGGTAGACTGCGATCACCCTGTGAAAAGAGTGGATAGACTCAGTCTACCCTCAACTTGTGGCCGGTCTACTACATAGTGCCAAGAGATGCATGTGCATCTCTTGACGCTATGTAGCAGCTATTGCTCATTTTAGTAATGATGAAGTTCACCTGTGTGCCCTAATACTGAAAAGCGAGGGCAAGAGATCTTTGCAGTGTAAGTTAGTAGATAGGTACATAGTACATTTCCTTTACAACGAACCATGAAGCGGTGTTTAGGAAATTATTAATATGCTAGTTAAAACAGGTGCATTTAGAAAACTGAGGCCCAAGCTCCTAACTAGCAGGAAGGCCATTTATTTTCTTGATCTGCGCGTAAGTGGATGAGCTCAAAGGGGTAAGTACACATCACTTACCATTTTGCTGGCTCGGTGAGTGAGGTGAATAATAAAGCCGATCTACAAAGAAAACGAATCAACAGGGTTGGGGCGGGCGGGAGGAGATGGAGTGAGTGAAAACACCAGCACTCGTGTGGAGTGCTCAAAGACAAAGAAAATAGTAGCTCCTATAACGGGAGTAGTGGAAGGACGCAAGCACTTGGTCCATGTTCAGGGGGAGGGTCAAACACAGGAAGAAGCATGACGCTTTTATGCTATGGACTAACGGGAACGACGGATATGAGAGCACGATGGAGCAAACAAGTGGTAAGGCAATGGGCGGGCTGAAGCCCACAGATTGAAAACATGCTGTTCGAGACAGCATATGCGCAGCCTAGACGGGACCTAAAAAAAAAAGGACAGAATATGACAAACAAGGCCAACATGCTTAAAGTTGATTATTATATAATAGCTCACCAGCAACTTAATATTTGGCCCAATACAGGAAATAGGTTTTCTTTTGATAACGTGGCGAAACAAAAACTCCACAACCCAACCGACAGTTGATCTAATGTACTGCCTTGTTTTTTTTAACTGGGAATTATTCTAATTTGATTCACATGTTTCTTTTTAGTATTTAAGAAGGAAGAAACGTTTGCCAAAACCAACACTCCATATGCTGTGGGGGTGCCCTTTTTGTGCTGTAAATCACTGGGGCATGTGTTGATGTGTGCATGATTATATTCTTGTTTCAGGCACAAACCTAACCTTACTCCCTGTTTTGCCAGTCACTGTCTTTGTTAAAAACAGATTCACAATTGCTTTATTAAACCTTCTTGCTTTCTCCAATTGGATTGAAAATGCACCATTTGCCCACTATTTTTTAAACCCCCCCGAACACCTCTGTGGTGATTCCGGCTCACTCGCTACGCTCGCTCGCATTACCGTGTCACTAAAGCAGGAATGTCAAAAAAGTGTGTCACCAGCATGAAAAGTTTGGAAACCTGTGCTTTAGAGTATGACTAAATTGAAAGTATAACCTTGAATTGTTTTACTCCCTTCCACCACTTTCAGCAAGCAAATAAAAGACCATCAGTCTTAACTTTAGTAGAGAAAGCAGGGAATACAATTTGGGGTAATCAAATGGAAGCAGAGGATGGTTTGCTTTGAAAAGTAAAGGGAGAAAAGAGAAATTAGAGTAAGATCGGAAGAATAATAGAGCTTTGGACAGGTAGAAGACGGCGAAGTTGATGGAGATCGGCGGACGTTGACGGTGCGGCGGAAACAGTGGTAGCGGGATAGTTTTGTATTTGTAATTGTCTGATCAATATTGTGGGTGTCATGAAGCGCTATCGACGATTCACTTGTAAGAGGGAACTTTATGTGATGAATGCAGGAGTACGTCGCGGTAAAAAGCCTCAGGTACCGGGGGCGGACTACGGCGATTGAGTGTTCAACGCATGTCGGGGGTCACAGCGGACGAATGTTCTCGTAAGAGTGTTCTTTCGATCTTTTAGTAGACGGACAATTACTTGTTTTATGTAACTGTAAATTATTGTGACTATGTTAGGAGCAGTTACTTGGTTTAATAACTTTTGGATATACAGTTATTTGTAGTGCGAATGTCTGAGCGAGTGCACGAGGTGAGATTGCAAAGGCGGGTGAGCCGCTGCAAGGACTGAGCAGTGACGTACAAGTTACTTACCTTCAGAAACGATGTATCTGGTAGAGACGATTCTAGCTGCAGATTCCTTCACGTAGAATTATCCCCAGGCGTGAGACTGGATCCGGAAACTTTTTGCCACAGCATCCCTGCGGGCCAGGGGCGGGGCAACATCAGGCGACTCCGCCCAGGCGTTGTCCGCATACGTGACGTCAGCGAGGTCACATAAGACCCGCCCCAGAGCGCCCATATCAGTTTTTTTCTTTTCCGCGTGCAACGCGGATCCGATTCTTTCTACGGGCCTGTTAGGCCCCTTTTTGCTTCCATTTTTAGCTTGGAGAAGAGAAGCTTCACAGGGAAGAATGAAGAAAACAATGAAGGCATATCAGGCTGCCAGATGAGATGCACAGTTGTAGAGATGGAGAGTAGACACCATAGAGGGAGAATAATTGTATCCATTCAGGCTGTTAGTAGGAGGGTCTGGAGGAAAAGTAAGACAGAAGAGGAAAGTGATACAGATGACAGTTTTCTTGATAGACTGTTAGCAGAACGTCCTCCACCTTGAGACTCTAGGCCAGAGCCGGAGCAGACACAGCGAACAGAGGAAACGTCAGGAGTGGGATGAATGGGTTCAGAGGATCAGACCACTGGAGTAAGAGGGAGGATTTCAATGGGAACACGAATTCCAGGAGGGTCCGGAGGGATAGGGTACGCAGATCATGAACCAAATGAAACTGCGTGTAACATGGGGTTACCAGAAGCTCTTTCATTACCCTTTACTATTGGACCGGTGATTTCAATAAATAACCCCAGAGAGAGAGAGGACAGGTGGAAGTCAACAGCAAATAGGAGAAGGGGAAGAGACTACATCTGGAGGGAGCCTTACAATGAGTGGAACGGGCTTGGCTCAGATACCAGTGGAAGCTAGTACTCCACTGCCAGCTACAGCGAATCCATCGAGAATGGACAGTGGGTCAGAACGAAGGCGAACAGGAGCTGTGGCAAATTCTAGGTCGGACATCCGAATGTGGGTTCCACCGGTGAGGGAGTCAATGATATAGAGAGATGAAATGGAGATGAAACATGAAGCAGCTACGGTACTGTTTGGGCCACAAGTTTTGTGTGCAGGTAATCATTGGACAAGTCGAAGTGTTAAGAGAGAAAATCGCCCAGTTGGTAGAATGGAGGAAAGTGGGGGTCCAAGGAGAACACAAAGTTGTGACAAGGAGGAATTGGCAAGTGAAAGGGATCGGAACGTGTTACAGGTTGCATTAAAGGCACCATTTTATTTATTTATTTATTTTGAAAGTTTTACATAGCGCGAACATGACCACCGAAGGTATCAGAGCACTTTACAGATTATGCATCACGATGGTTAAAAGCAAACAAACAAAAACAGCAGGGCAACAAAATCAGAGTCTAATTGACAAACATTATCCTAAGGGAAAAACAAACACAACAGAATCGTCAGCTCGACAAGGTCCAAATCTAGAAATGTCCAAGAAAACTCGTGGACCAAGTGGCTGGGCCAGAGTCACCGTGGAGGGGTTCATCCTGACTTCGGGTGGAAGGGAGTTCCAGACCCTCGGTGCCATCCCTGAGAAGGTTCGGTTGTAGGTCTTTTTTTCTTGAATTTTTGTGGTTTTAGTAAAAGGGTGCTGGCACTTCTGGAGGCTCTAGAACCACAGGAGAGCTCCAGTTTTCAAGCGAGGTACAGCGGGGTCTTGAAGTGGATGGCCTTGTGAGCCATGCATGCAATTTTTAACTGTATCCGACCTTCATATTCAGGTCCCGCAAGTCCGGAGAGATGTGGTGGTATTTTTTTGTGCCAGTTAAGAGTCTAGCAGCGGAATTGAGGGAAGCCGTAAGCGGAGCCGTCCTTACTCTAGGCAGGCCGGAAAGAGTTGCGCTACCATAGTCCAGCTTTGAGATCACTAATGCTTGTACTGCCACATTCAGGTCATGAGCAAGGAGAAAGGGTTTGAGTTTCCTGAGTAGGAAGTTCGCTTCTTTGGTGAGGGAACTGATGTGCTTCTGCATGTTTAGGTTTTTGTCCAGAATGATACCCAGAGAAGATGCCGAGTCCACAAGGTGCGGTCTACAGTTAAGAGCAGTCAGCTGGTTCAGCCATTGCTCCATGACAGTAGATTGGTTGTGGGATGAGATCAATAAGAATTCCGTTTTAAGAGCATTTAACTTCAGGTAATTACTTGTCAACCAGCTTTGTGTT
Source organism: Triturus cristatus (assembly GCF_964204655.1). Lineage (NCBI taxonomy): Eukaryota > Metazoa > Chordata > Amphibia > Caudata > Salamandridae > Triturus > Triturus cristatus. Next base: position 50,609,219 of record NC_140589.1, read on the forward strand.
TCCAGCAGGAGTGAGTTGAATGACTGAATGTCTTCGGGGGAGGCGATCTTCAAATATAGTTGGGTATCATCCGCATACATATGATAATGAATGCTTGATGATTGGACCTTCATATTCAGGTCCCGCAAGTCCGGAGAGATGTGGTGGTATTTTTTTGTGCCAGTTAAGAGTCTAGCAGCGGAATTGAGGGAAGCCGTAAGCGGAGCCGTCCTTACTCTAGGCAGGCCGGAAAGAGTTGTGTAGGAGAGTAGGGTCTGCTTTCTATGTTCACCCCCACTTTTTGCTTTTGCTTTACTGGTTTTCGACTTAGATGTGGCTGTGGGCCTGCTAATCAGACCCACAGCCCTGCTGTTCTCTCTCTAAATTAATACTATGCACTTTAGGTGCATAACCCATTTGGATAGGATCACCTTATTGGCCCCTGTACAGTGTACCCTAGGTACCCAGGGCATAGGTGTACCCTAGGCCTGCCAGGGGCTGCAGCATGTATTATGCCACCCCTGGCCTGGCCTTCCATTTTGACACAACTGGCTGATCACTCAGCTGGGGCAAGGTCGTGTAATCACCCCTTGCTTAGGTGTAGTATTCCTATACCTAACTTACATATAGACACATGTGTACCTATCAGTCACTCCTATGGCAGGCCTTAACAATCCTGGAGGCAGAGTGCTTGGTAACATGTGAGATGGTGCTCTAGCATGAGCTGAGCCTGTCTGCAGCTTTCGGAACCAAGTCCTTATAGCTGTTCTATGATATAGCCTACCATATACTCTTAAAGTGCCTTATAATCTTAGACGGTTATGGTAACTATGGTTTGGCTTTATCGAAACATGTCGTGTAAGGTGTCTAACACTGTGGAATAATACCCCCATGCCATTTCTGGACATGAGGATATTATTACCCCCTTCTAGAGGGAAAGACATGTTAAAATCATACTTCACTGTTAGCCTCTGACCAAAGCCTCAGCATCACAAAATGGATGCTGCTGCCACGACACAAGTCTGACCTCCTGCAGCTGGGAGTGATCCCAGCCAGGGAGCCCTGGACAATAGGTTTCCTGCTTGGGGAGGTGCTAGCACCTCCCCAGACAGCCTTTAGTGTATTGGGGCAGGGTGGGCTGAAAGGAATGAGACATGCCTGGGGCACACAAGGTGTTCCTTGCATAGTCCAGTTCAAACCGGCGCTGGGGCACTCCAGCCCCAGCTCTGGCGCGAAACTGGACAAAGGGAAGTGGGTGTAACCACCCCCTCCCAGGTCCCACCCATAAGGCGTGACCTAGCAGGTATCCCAGCCCCCCAGATTAGTATAAGAGTGGGAGTTGGGCCTCAAGAGATTAGATTATCCTGAACCTGCAACTTGAACAGAAACTCTGGACCTTCGACATTCGACGAAAGAAGAAGACTGAAGAATCTCCCTTGTGGCCAAGGAGTGGCTACCCTGTGCAAACAGGCACCATCAAGAGACTACCCTTTGCTTTGCCCACGTTCTACGAGGAACCGACTGCAGAGCCCGACCAGAGCCTTGACTTCCAGACTTCTCCGACCCTGATCCACATCCACAGCAGAGCTGAGATCCGTGGAGGTGACGAGCGACGTGGGACCGGCTACCTGGGAAAAGTGGCTAGTAACTTCAAGCGCAGCTTCTGAGGCACTCTCGAAGTTGTGCACCGGGGATTGAGAAGCCCCAACCCCAAGCACCATCTGCACCGAAGATCAGCCCCCCACACTCCACGAGTCCTGCGTGGGGCCCTTCTGCATTTTCCTGCTTACCGCGTCTGTCCGGTTCCTTGCCCGCTGGCTAGTGGCCTTTGTGACGACGCACCCTGAAATCTTCTGCGCTGGTTTGGCTCCTCCAGACTGGCTCCCGCTTCTCTGCAAAGAAGAAGCACCCCAGACCTTCCTGGTCTGCACCAGAAGCAAGTCCTCCGTTCTTCGTGGGTTCCGCTTGCCAAGGCTTGGTGAGTCCTAGTCCAACTTCGACGCCGCAGACAGCAAGAGCCTTCGTGGGACAGCTCGCCTCCTGGTCCTGGTCGTCCTCGACGCTTCCTGGTCCTCCTGGCTGCAGCGACAAGCTTCACCTTCACCTGCAATCTTCACGACATCGCCTGGTTCCTTCCTGGTTCCACGTGGTCACTGGCTAGTGACCTTGAGGATCACTGACATAATATCGACTACAAAAATATAGACTTACAAAAATATCGATGCCAAAATATAGAATACCAAAATATCGACTCCCTATCTCCAAACAGGAAAATACAAAAATATAGAATCCAAAATATCGTTGTAAATAATATAGTTAGTCAAAATATCGAATTTTTTAAATGTTTTAAAAGTAATGTAAAATTGATGAAATAATACATATAATTAACTGACACATACTTAAAAATACTTAAATAACATTAAAATTATTAAATGATTAATGTAAGTAAAAAAAAAAATTAATACATATATATTAATGTAATATTTATTAAAAATAATAGCGGGCGGGTAAAATTTACTATTACCACTCCAGTAAGTGCAATAGTAGGGAAAGCGTTGGATAGCGGGAGGGTAAAAATTACTATTCCCACTCCAGAGAATGCAACAGTAGAGAAAGCGTTGGATAGCGGGAGAGTAAAAATTACTATTCCCACTCCAGAGAGTGCAACAGTAGAGAAAGCGTTGGATAGCGTAGGGATAAAAATTACTATTCCCACTCCAGAGAGTGCAACAGTAGGGAAAGCGTTGGATAGCAGGAGGGTAAAAATTACTATTCCCACTCCAGAGAGTGCAACAGTAGGGAAAGCATTGGATAGCGTAGGGATAAAAATTACTATTCCCACTCCAGAGAGTGCAACAGTAGGGAAAGCGTTGGATAGCGGTAGGGTAAAATTTACTATTCCCACTCCAGCGAGTGCAACAGTAGGGAAAGCGTTGGATAGCGTAGGGGTAAAAATTACTATTCCCACTCCAGTGAGTGCAACAGTAGGGAAAGCATTGGATAGCGTAGGGGTAAAAATTACTATTCCCACTCCAGAGAGTGCAACAGTAGGGAAAGCGTTGGATAGCGTAGGGATAAAAATTACTATTCCCACTCCAGAGAGTGCAACAGTAGGGAAAGCGTTGGATAGCGGGAGGGTAAAATTTACTATTCCCACTCCAGCGAGTGCAACAGTAGGGAAAGCGTTGGATAGCGTAGGGGTAAAAATTACTATTCCCACTCCAGAGAGTGCAACAGTAGGGAAAGCATTGGATAGCGTAGGGATACAAATTACTATTCCCACTCCAGAGAGTGCAACAGTAGGGAAAGCGTTGCAAAGCAGTAGGGTACAAATTACTATTCCCACTCAAGTAAGTGCAGAAGTAGGGAAAATAATAAATTAATATTTTCTTAACAATTAATTAATTATTAATACCAAAACAAGTATTACAATTAATTACCAATCACACAAGATTTAATAATTGATTATTTATAAATACCAATATATTTTTGTTTAATTAATTACCCATTAATAATTAATTAACAACCAATTGTTTTTCAATAACAAACATTAATAAATGCTAATAATACCAATTAATCATTAATTAATAATATATTGATTAACGATATACACAAATTATTTAAATAATTAATTGTTTACAATTATATTACTTCCCGCCATATTCCCCTATAAACACACTACCCACTACAAATATTAAATAAATACAATTAATATAATTATCAATTAAACAATTAATACAAATTAATTACCAATTAATACAAATTATTTACCAATTAATAATTAATCAACCACCAATTAATTTGCAATACCAATTAATAATTAACTAATAACAATTAAATTACTTCCCACCCTATTCCCCTATAAACCCACAACCCGCTACAGAAGTAAAACGCAAAATTAAATTAAAAATTATTAATAATTCCAATAAATTATTATTTAATGTATTATAATTAAATTACTTCCCACCCTACTCCCCTATAAACCCACAACCCGCTACGGAATTAAATTACACAAAAATAAAATAACATAAAATTAATTACTTTAAAAATATTCTAACATACATTACAATATTAATACATACTTTTAACACATATACTAACACTTAAAACACTATAAAAAATTCGATATTTTTAACAACTATATTATGACTGTCGATATTATTTACTTCTATATTATTGCAATCGATATTTCTTACCTGTTTTTCGATATTCTTCACCACTATATTTTGGTAATTCGATATTCTGTCCATTCTATATTTAAAACTCGATATTCTGTCCACTCGATATTTTTTTTTCGATATTATGTCTATTTACCGACCTTGACTCTGTCCCTTCTGCTTGCAGGTCTCCTCTCTTCTTGATCCCAGCCTTGGGATCCACCGGACACTCTTCACTGACTGCCTGTCAGCATCTTTCTTCAGGCATCCATAGGAGTCGACGACGAAAACCGACGCATCTTCACCCCTATGCACCCGCAGCCTGTGGGCTAGGTAACTTGGGTACTCCGGTGCTCATCAGGATAGTGACTATCCTAGTGTCTAGTTTCCCAGTCTCGACTTCCTAGCTACTCCGGAAGTGTCCTAAATCTATCGTTTTCTAAACTGTACTATTGCTAGTGACTTTTACGCATTACGCGTGAGTGTTTCCACTCTGCACACGAATCCCGTGGGCCTCCCACTTCCTAACTAACGCTAGTGTAGTGTAGCCCCAGCGATTCCCTAGGCCTAGGCCTATTCTATTTCCGTGACAGTGGTCCTTATACCACTTACTTAGTATATGGTTTGCGTGGCCCCTAGGGCCTAACTGTATTACTTACCTGTGTGACTTAATGTATGCTTAAATAAGACTGTGTTGTACTTACCTCTAATCTCATAAAGAGTGCTGAGGGTTTGACTAGAATAAATACACTTTATTTTATATATATATCTGTTGTGGTGTCCTTTCATTTGGTATTCAAGGGATTATATATGGTATCACAGCTGGCTTCACATGCCATTCAGAGTTTAGCCTAAGACTGCTCTTGTCCATGCTACCACTAGGATAGCTGGTCTATAAGGTTGACTTTACAACCAATCACCATAAGGGTATTTGGACTGATATAAGGTGTACACTAGAACTAGTGACATCATACATCAGGCCAACTTCTCACATTGGTGGCAGCGATGGGATCTGAGCTTGCTGTTGTAATACCATTGTAATCTTGAGATACTAAATTGAAAGATCACACAGATATTGTCTAGGTACATATAACATAGATTATAATACTTTACTTAAGTCCTACTGGACTTAGTAGCTGTAGGTTGAAGGGAGTAACACACCCTGACTACAACTACTAGAGAGGTTTAGTAGATACAACTAGTGTAGGTAGGTGCACACACCACACCCTCACTAGAATCATGTCCCTGAATGGAGATCACACTGATGCTCCCTCAGGAGAGGAGAATCCTAGACAGGTTCCCTCTAGATATGATGCATTCACTTTCCAGGAGATGAGACAACTGTATACCTCCAGGAGATTAAAACAGGGTTCCAACCCTACCCTTAGACAGCTAGTGGAGCTTCTGGAGGCCTATGATGCTGAAAGAGCTGCCAAGTATGGTGCCATAGCTGTAGATACGGGTCTACCCACCACAGAGGAGTCAGATGGGACTTCAGATGAAGAGGTAGACAGCCAGGGTCAAGTAGGAAGACTTAGCCAGGCTAACCTAAGCTTATATGGGAGTTTGCATGGGGTCCCCCCATACAGACCCCCAAGTAGACTTACACAGAGAAGCAGGAGGGACAGATCCCCTTCAAGGGAATCCATCCACTCCCATGTCTCTAGCATCTCTAATGCTTCCTCTCACAGGGGAATGACTTCCCCTGAGACAAAGGAGCATGAAGCCAGAATGAGGGAAGCTAATCTGAGGATTCAGAGGGAAGAACTTGCCCTTGCCAAAGAGAAGCTTGCTCTGGCTAGAGAGCAAAAATTGTGTGGGTCAGAACCCACTGGTGGCAGCAACATTCCTAGAGATAGGGATATGTCTTATGACCATAGAAACCTAAGCAAGATAGTCCCCCCATATCAGAATGGGGATGACATCCACAAGTGGATGACTGCTTTGGAGAGGGCCTGCAAAGTACAGCAGGTACCCCAGAGTCAGTGGGCAGCTATCTTGTGGCTCTCCTTTTCTGACAAAGGTAGAGACAAGCTCCTCACAGTCAGTGATGAGGATGCTAACAATTACAAAGTCCTGAAGAGTGCTCTGATAGATGGGTTTGGCTTAACCACTGAGCAATATAGGTTGTTGTTCAGAGACACCCAGAAGACACAGACACAGGACTGGTCTGATTTTGTGGATTGTGCCACTAAGGCTTTGGAAGGTTGGTTAACTGGCAGCAAGGTGCAGGACTATACAGGATTGTACAACTTGATTATGAGGGAGCAGATCCTTAGTAATTGTCAGAACCAGCTTCTCCCTCAACACCTGGTAGACTCAGATTTGACCTCTCCCCAAGAATTGGGAAAGAGGGCAGATAAATGGGTCAGGACCAGGATTAGGCCTAAAAATCAGGGTGGTGACCAAAAGAAAGATACCACCAAGCCTCAAGAGAAGGGTGGGGATAAAGCAAAAGAGAAATCTTCCTCAGGGCCCCAAAACTCCACACAGGGTGGTGGGTCCCAAGCTCCCTCCTCTACCACAGTTAAAAAGCCTTACTGCCATGAGTGTAAAACTCCTGGGCATTGGAAAACTGACAGCAGTTGTGAAGGACTGGGTTATTCTTAAGACCCAGCGGTGCCAGGGAACAACACCTGAAACCTTCGTGGGTTACCTGTTCTGGCGTACCAAACACAGAGACACGGGACACTTCCAGCGACGTCAGAGATCAGCGTTTATTTACTGCAGGGATACAGAGGTCACAAGAAGTACACAACGTGTAGGTTCTCGGAGACTGCTTCGAATTCGTAGAAGTGGGTCGCTCCTTTTATACACGTTTTTGCCATAGCACAGTATGGCGAACGAAGGTTACAACTCGGTTCCCACAATAAACTTCGAAAGGGTCGCATTCATGTTTCAGGAGGCCGGAACATAATTACAACAGTCTTGCCAGTTCCCAACTGTAAAAACATATTCCCTCCGCAATAAACACATTTCCTCCCAACCATAAAAGCATTAAGGAAGGACGAAAAACAGAATGCGGGGAAAGAACGAGGATGCACAACAGGTTAGAAAAGAGTGTTAGGGGCAATAAAGAAAACTCGATAGAGGGGTCAAAGACCTCGTGTCTAATGTATGCGTGACTGAAACAATAGACCGGAGCGGCAAGATGGGCCTTGAGCGGGGCCATCTGCCTCACTCGTGTCATTTCCCTCATCGTAAAAGTCACCTCAAAGAAACACGTGTCCTTCGTACTAGCTTGAAAGTTCCAGGGTCACGAAGCGGACGAAAAACCCGTTTGCTGGCTACCTGAGGGCAAGAAACAAAATGGATGCCGTATCTAAAATGGAACCAGAGGGTTCGGATGAACGAACCCAAAAATGAGACGAACCATACGTGGCTGCATAGCGAAACTTCGTACACCCACTATACTCGTCATTTGCGGTTCATAGATACCAAACTCATCCATATTCGTCACCACTCAGAAAGTGCCGTCCCGTCTCACACGGAACCTCAGTTGCCCAAGGGCTAAAAACAAAACTGTTCCTCCAACTACTCCTGTCACACCACCTATTACTGTCAGCAGTAATCCCCCAGGTGGTGGGAGTGCCCCCCAAAATTTGGTTGGGTTTTCTTGGGGAACCCAGGGGGATCCTGGCTTAGCCAATTCCCCTACAGCAGCTACTCTTGTCTGTGATGGTGGCATGGGGTTTGCCAACTTCACTGCCTGTCCCAACACTTTGGGTAGGTACAGACAGGAGCCCTACATCAATGGTAGAAAAGCTGAGGCCTACAGAGACACTGGAGCTAGCATCACTATGGTGGCCCATAGGCTAGTTCCCTCTGAGCAGCTTTTGCCTGGTTTCTCATACCAGGTAACTAACATTGATGGCAAACAGAACAGTCATCCCATGGCAGAGGTATGTCTCAGCTGGGGAGGGGTCACTGGCCCTAAAAGGGTGGCAGTGTCTCCAACCTTGCCTGTGGACTGCTTACTGGGGAATGACTTAGAACTCTCAGCTTGGGCTGAAGTTGAACAAGACACCCATTCTAAAATGGTAGGCCTTTCACAAAAGGGTAGTGGGATTGTGCCAGCCACAACCCCTGTCCAAGTAGATTTCCTCCCTGAAAAGGTTGGAAGGGCAGTGGTAGCCACAGCCCAGGCAAAGACAGACTTCCCTGTAGAGACTGGCAGAGCTGTGACAGTCACAGCTCAAACCCAAACTGAGTGCCTCACTGAAAAGGTTGGCAAGGCTGTAATGGTCTCAGCCCATACTCAGACTGACATAGGTGTAGTGAAGCCTGAAACTATGGATCACTCCACACAAACAGAGAGTAGTGGGGAGGAAGAAAAGTCTCCCTCTCCCCAGAGATTAGGAAAAGGTCAGCCTCCTCAGGGATCTGACCTCACCCCTTGTGAAGGAACTGCCCCAGAGGTAGCCAGGCCTGGCCTGGCAGAGCCTCTGATGTCAGTGGCCCCATCCAAGGTGGGACCCAGTCTGGTGCAGGTAGCCTGCCTCTCTCTACCCTGCCTCAGTCAGCCCAGGGCTGCAGAGGTCAGGGAGGCCAGTGGACCCCAAGAGGGCCCCTGTCCACAAGAACCCCCCCATCAAAAGAATGAGGATTGCCTGACTAGTAGCCCTAGCCAGGTGATGGTTAAAAACATTCCTGAGGGATCCCCTTTACAGGTAGTTAGGGACCTCCCCCAGAGGGATTCTGTTGGGCACAGGCAAACATGGGACCTTAGGGCCCCAAACCTGACCTGTCCCTCCAGTAAGCCCACAAAAGGGACCCAGCCTCCAGCTTTAGGTAGCCAGAGGCTGATCCTGAGAGCACAGTGCAACTCAGTTAAAGAAAGAAAGGCATCCATGGTGGAGGATGATTGGAGGAAGCTGAGGCCTCACTTTGAGGACACTCACTTCAGTACTCCATCTCAACACCAGCCTTTTACTTTGCAAAGACACACCCAAGGTAGAGATTCCCTATGGTGGAGACCCTATGATACCTTTAGGATGAGGGACTGCTTAGTGGACTATGAGACAGGGGGTAACCATGCCAGTGCTGGTTCTTCCTTATATGGCCACTTAGGCAATAGAGGCTTACCTTGTCAAGGCCAGCCTTATCTTCTTTCGTTTGGGGGGGGGTTGTGTAGGAAGGTGGATATCTGACTATGGTTACCCCCAACTTTTTGCCTAGTGTCTAGCTGGTTTTTCGACTTAGTTGGCCTGAGATCCTGCCATTCAGGGTCTAAGGCTGTCTGCTCTCCCTTTAAAATGGACTCCATGTACCCTAGGTACATAACCAATTGGTAAGGATCACCTTATTGGACCCTGTACAGTGTACCCTAGGTACCCAGGGCATAGGTGTACCCTAGGCCTACCAGGGGCTGCAGCATGTATTATGCCACCCCTGGCCTTCCATTTTGACACAACTGGCTGATCACTCAGCTGGGGCAAGGTCGTGTAATCACCCCTTGCTTAGATATAGTATATCTATATCTACCTTATATATAGACACATGTGTACCTATCAGCCACTCCTATGGCAGGCCTTAACAATCCTGGAGGCAGAGTGCTTGGTAACATGTGAGATGGTGCTCTAGCATGAGCTGAGCCTGTCTGCAGCTTTCGGAACCATGTCCTTATAGCTGTTCTATGATATAGCCTACCATATACTCTTAAAGTGCCTTATAATCTTAGACGGTTATGGTAACTATGGTTTGGCTTTATCGAAACATGTCGTGTAAGGTGTCTAACACTGTGGAATAGTACCCCCATACCATTTCTGGACATGAGGATATTATTCCCCCCTTCTAGAGGGAGAGACATGTTAAAATCCTACTTTGCTGTTTAACTCTAACCAAAGCCTCAGCATCACAAAATGGATGCTGCTGCCACAGACACAAGTCTGACCTCCTGCTGCTGGGAGTGATCCCAGCCAGGGAGGCCTGGACAATAGGTTTCCTGCTTGGGGAGGTGCTAGCACCTCCCCAGACAGCCTTTAGTGTATTGGGGCAGGGTGGGCTGAAAGGAATGAGACATGCCTGGGGCACACAAGGTGTTCCTTGCATAGTCCAGTTCAAACCGGCGCTGGGGCACTCCAGCCCCAGCTCTGGCGCGAAACTGGACAAAGGGAAGTGGGTGTAACCACCCCCTCCCAGGTCCCACCCATAAGGCGTGACCTAGCAGGTATCCCAGCCCCCCAGATTAGTATAAGAGTGGGAGTTGGGCCTCAAGACTTTAGATTATCCTGAACCTGCAACTTGAACAGAAACTCTGGACCGTCGACATTCGACGAAAGAAGAAGACTGAAGAATCTCCCTTGTGGCCAAGGAGTGGCTACCCTGTGCAAACAGGCACCATCAAGAGACTACCCTTTGCTTTGCCCACGTTCTACGAGGAACCGACTGCAGAGCCCGACCAGAGCCTTGACTTCCAGACTTCTCCGACCCTGATCCACATCCACAGCAGAGCTGAGATCCGTGGAGGTGACGAGCGACGTGGGACCGGCTACCTGGGAAAAGTGGCTAGTAACTTCAAGCGCAGCTTCTGAGGCACCCTCGAAGTTGTGCACCGGGGATTGAGAAGCCCCAACCCCAAGCACCATCTGCACCGAAGATCAGCCCCCCACACTCCACGAGTCCTGCGTGGGGCCCTTCTGCATTTTCCTGCTTGCCGCGTCTGTCCGGTTGCTTGCCCGCTGGCTAGTGGCCTTTGTGACGACGCACCCTGAAATCTTCTGCGCTGGTTTGGCTCCTCCAGACTGGCTCCCGCTTCTCTGCAAAGAAGAAGCACCCCAGACCTTCCTGGTCTGCACCAGAAGCAAGTCCTCCGTTCTTCGTGGGTTCCGCTTGCCAAAGCTTGGTGAGTCCTAGTCCAACTTTGACGCCGCCGACAGCAAGAGCCTTCGTGGGACAGCTCGCCTCCTGGTCCTGGTCGTCCTCGACGCTTCCTGGTCCTCCTGGCTGCAGCGACAAGCTTCACCTTCACCTGCAATCTTCACGACATCGCCTGGTTCCTTCCTGGTTCCACGTGGTCACTGGCTAGTGACCTTGACTCTGTCCCTTCTGCTTGCAGGTCTCCTCTCTTCTTGATCCCAGCCTTGGAATCCACCGGACACTCTTCACTGACTGCCTGTCAGCATCTTTCTTCAGGCATCCATAGGAGTCGACGACGAAAACCGACGCATCTTCACCCCTATGCACCCGCAGCCTGTGGGCTAGGTAACTTGGGTACTCCGGTGCTCATCAGGATAGTGACTATCCTAGTGTCTAGTTTCCCAGTCTCGACTTCCTAGCTACTCCGGAAGTGTCCTAAATCTATCGTTTTCTAAACTGTACTATTGCTAGTGACTTTTACGCATTACGCGTGAGTGTTTCCACTTTGCACACGAATCCCGTGGGCGTCCCACTTCCTAACTAACGCTAGTGTAGTGTAGCCCCAGCGATTCCCTAGGCCTAGGCCTATTCTATTTCCGTGACAGTGGTCCTTATACCACTTACTTAGTATATGGTTTGCGTGGCCCCTAGGGCCTAACTGTATTACTTACCTGTGTGACTTAATGTATGCTTAAATAAGACTGTGTTGTACTTACCTCTAATCTCATAAAGAGTGCTGAGGGTTTGACTAGAATAAATACACTTTATTTTATATATATATCTGTTGTGGTGTCCTTTCATTTGGTATTCAAGGGATTATATATGGTATCACAGCTGGCTTCACATGCCATTCAGAGTTTAGCCTAAGACTGCTCTTGTCCATGCTACCACTAGGATAGCTGGTCTATAAGGTTGACTTTACAACCAATCACCATAAGGGTATTTGGACTGATATAAGGTGTACACTAGAACTAGTGACATCATACATCAGGCCAACTTCTCACACTGAACAATACAGGTTGTTGTTCAGGGATACCCAGAAGACACAGACTCAGGACTGGACTGACTTTGTAGATTGTGCCACTAAGGCTCTGGAAGGCTGGCTAATGGGAAGTAAGGTTAAGGACTATACAGGATTGTATAATTTGATCATGAGAGAACAAATACTTAACAACTGTCAAAACCAGCTATTGCATCAACACCTGATTGATTCTGATCTGACTTCTCCCCAAGAATTGGGAAAGAAGGCAGATAGATGGGTCAGGACTAGAGTTAAGCAGAAAAACCAGAACCAGGGCGGTGATCAGAAAAAGGCAGACCAGAAGGGTAATGATCAGAAACAAAAAGACCAGAAGTCTTCACCAGGCCCCCAAAAGGCTCAGGGGGAGGGTGGTCCCAAAAAGGATAAAAAGAAAGATGGCCAAAAGAAACCATGGTGCAACTATTGTAAGTCCAACTCACATTGGTTTAGTGAGTGCACCAAAAAGGATAAGCCCCCAGCCACCATTGCCCCTAAGGCAACTGTACCCCCTAGTTCAGCTGTAAGTGGTGGTTCCCAGCAAAAGGGTGTAGTAGGGTTAACCCTGGGAACTGAGGAGGATTCTGGCCTAGTCAGAGTACCTACTCAGGCTGTTCTGATCTGTGATGGGGACTTAGCTTTGTCCTCTACTGTAGGCCCCAGTAACCTGGGCAAGTACAGACAGACTCCTTTTATCAACCAAAGATTGGCTCAGGCCTACAGGGACACTGGGGCTAGTGTCACAATGGTGACACCTGCTTTTGTGGACCCTGGACAGATCATACTAGGTGAGAATTACCTAGTGACCAACGCTAGCAATGCCACTACCTCCCATAGTGTGGCTATTGTTAACTTCTCCTGGGGAGGGGTAACTGGCCTCAAGAAAGTTGTTGTTAGTTCAGACCTTCCTGTAGAGTGTTTACTGGGCAATGATCTTGAAACTTCAGTTTGGTCTGAAGTGGAGTATAGGACCCATGCAGAAATGCTGGGGATAGATGCACATGTCCTTGCTGTGACCAGGTCACAGGCCAAAAAGTGCACCACTGAACAAGTGCTGGATCCTGAAACTATGGACCAGTCACAACCCAAGAGAAAGAGCAGTAGGGTTAAGGCTGTGCCTCCCCCCTGCCTCAGGTGGTGGATCAGCCCTCCCAGGAGGATGATTCTGAGAGCCCTGAAGGAACTGTCCTAGAAGAACTTGAACCTGATCAGGTTGAGTTTCTTGGGACAGGGGGACCTTCAAGGGCAGATCTGAGGCAGGCTCAATTAGACTGCCCCTCTCTTGAACCCCTCAGACAGCTGGCTGCTGCTGAGGCTGCAGGGAATGCTCAAGGTACCCATAGAGTGTATTGGGATGAAGGGCTACTGTATTTAGAGGCTAGAGACCCCAAGCCTGGTGCATCCAGGAGGTTGGTCATACCACGGAAGTTCAGAGGCTTCCTTCTTACCTTGGCCCATGATATTCCCCTTTCAGGACATCTAGGCCAGAACAAGACTTGGGACAGGCTTGTCGCTCACTTTCACTGGCCCCATATGTCAGAAGATACTAAGGAGTTTTGTCGCTCCTGTGTCACCTGCCAAGCCAGTGGCAAATCAGGTGGCACCACAAAGGCCCCCCTCATACCACTACCTGTGGTGGGGGTCCCCTTTGAAAGAGGGGGCATAGATATTGTAGGACCAATGGACCCACAAACAGCATCTGGGCACAGATTCATACTGGTGATAGTGGACCATGCCACCAGGTACCCAGAAGCAATTCCCCTGAGGACCACAACAGCTCCTGTTGTGGCAAGGGCCCTGCTTGGAGTATTCTCCAGAGTGGGCTTTCCAAAGAAGGTCATTTCTGACAGAGGTGCCAACTTCATGTCAGGATACTTGACTGCAATGTGGAAGGAGTGTGGTGTTAACTACAAGTTCACCACACCCTATCACCCACAGTGCAATGGGCTTGTTGAGAGATTCAACAAGACCCTAAAGGGAATGATAAAAGGATTACCAGACAAGCTTAGGCGAAGATGGGACATCCTTTTACCCTGCCTTCTGTTTGCTTACAGAGAGGTCCCACAAAAGGGGGTTGGCTACAGCCCTTTTGAGCTTTTGTTTGGGCATCCTGTAAGAGGACCCCTGTGTTTGGTGAAGGAAGGATGGGAGAGACCTCTCAGAGAACCCAAACTAGACATAGTGGATTATGTACTTGGTCTCCGCTCCAGGATGGCAGAGTATATGAAGAAGGCTTCTAAAAACCTTGAGGCAAGCCAAGAACTCCAAAAAGCTTGGCATGACCAAAAGGCTGTACTGACTGTTTACCAGCCAGGACAGAAAGTGTGGGTGTTGGAGCCAGTGGCCCCAGCAGCACTCCAAGACAAATGGTCTGGAGCCCACACTATTGTTGAGAAAAAGGGAGAAGTCACCTACTTGGTGGACCTTGGGACTCCCAGAAGCCCCCACAGGGTGCTTCATGTCAACAGATTGAAGGCATATGTTGACAGGGCAGACATGGGGCTACTCATGGCTACAGATGAGGGGCAGGAGGAAGAGAGTGACCCTCTCCCAGACCTGTTGACTCAGAACCCTGATGATGGCTCAGTTGATGGTGTGGTCTTTTCTGACAGCCTCACTGTCCATCAGCAACAGGACTGCAGACAAGTTCTGCAATCCTACAGACATATGTTCTCTCTGACCCCAAGTCAGACAAACTGGTGCACCCATGAGGTGGACACTGGTGACAGTCTGCCTGTGAAGAGTAAAATCTACAGGCAACCTGACCATGTCAGGGACTGCATAAAAGTTGAGGTACAAAAGATGTTGGAGCTGGGAGTCATTGAACCTTCAGAGAGCCCTTGGGCTAGTCCTGTAGTTCTTGTGCCAAAACCTCACACCCAAGATGGTAAGAGAGAGATGAGGTTTTGCGTGGATTACAGAGGTCTCAATGCTGTCACTAGGACAGATGCCCACCCAATACCTAGGGCAGATGAGCTCATTGACAGACTGGCAGCTGCTAAGTTTTTGAGCACATTTGACCTGACAGCAGGCTACTGGCAAATCAGACTAGCTGAGAGTGCAAAGGCCAAAACTGCTTTCTCGACCCCAGGAGGACATTCTTAATTTGTGGTAATGCCCTTTGGTTTGAAGAATGCACCTGCCACTTTCCAAAGGTTGGTGAATCAAGTCCTTACTGGGTTGGATGATTATTGTGCAGCTTATCTTGATGATATTGCTGTCTTTAGCTCCACCTGGGAGGATCACCTGGTCCACCTGAGGAATGTTTTAGAGGCCCTGCAAAAGGCAGGCCTCACTATCAAGGCCACTAAGTGCCAGATAGGGCAGAGCAAGGTTGTATACCTGGGCCACCTAGTTGGTGGGGGTCAGGTTCAACCACTGGAGAGCAAGATCCAGACCATAAAGGACTGGACTCCTCCAACTACCCAGACTCAGGTCAGAGCTTTCTTGGGCCTGACTGGGTACTACAGAAAGTTTGTTAAGAACTATGGGTCCATAGTGACACCACTTAATGACTTGACCTCCAAGAAGATGCCAAAGAAAGTTCAGTGGACAGTAAGCTGTCAAAAAGCATTTGATGACCTGAAGCAGGCCATGTGCAGTGCACCTATTCTGAAAAGTCCAGACTACTCCAAAGAGTTCATTGTCCAGACAGATGCTTCTGAGTTAGGTGTGGGAGCTGTTCTTTCACAACTGAATGTAGATGGTCAAGACCAGCCCATTGCTTTTATAAGTAGAAGGCTGACCCCTAGAGAGAAACGTTGGTCAGCTATTGAGAGGGAGGCCTTTGCTGTGCTTTGGGCCCTGAAGAAGCTGAGGCCATACTTGTTTGGCGCTCACTTCAAGATTCAGACAGACCATAAGCCCCTCTTGTGGCTAAATCAGATGAAGGGTGAAAATCCCAAACTTCTTAGGTGGTCCATTTCCCTACAGGGGATGGACTTCACAGTGGAACATAGACCTGGGACTGACCATGCCAATGCAGATGGACTCTCCAGATATTTCCACTTAGAACATGAAGACTCAACTGGTCAAGGTTAGTTTAATGTCCCTAAGTTTGGGGGGGGGGGTTGTGTAGGAGAGTAGGGTCTGCTTTCTATGTTCACCCCCACTTTTTGCTTTTGCTTTACTGGTTTTCGACTTAGATGTGGCTGTGGGCCTGCTAATCAGACCCACAGCCCTGCTGTTCTCTCTCTAAATTAATACTATGCACTTTAGGTGCATAATCCATTTGGATAGGATCACCTTATTGGCCCCTGTACAGTGTACCCTAGGTACCCAGGGCATAGGTGTACCCTAGGCCTGCCAGGGGCTGCAGCATGTATTATGCCACCCCTGGCCTGGCTTTCCATTTTGACACAACTGGCTGATCACTCAGCTGGGGCAAGGTCGTGTAATCACCCCTTGCTTAGGTGTAGTATTCCTATACCTAACTTACATATAGACACATGTGTACCTATCAGTCACTCCTATGGCAGGCCTTAACAATCCTGGAGGCAGAGTGCTTGGTAACATGTGAGATGGTGCTCTAGCATGAGCTGAGCCTGTCTGCAGCTTTCGGAACCAAGTCCTTATAGCTGTTCTATGATATAGCCTACCATATACTCTTAAAGTGCCTTATAATCTTAGACGGTTATGGTAACTATGGTTTGGCTTTATCGAAACATGTCGTGTAAGGTGTCTAACACTGTGGAATAATACCCCCATGCCATTTCTGGACATGAGGATATTATTCCCCCCTTCTAGAGGGAAAGACATGTTAAAATCATACTTCACTGTTAGCCTCTGACCAAAGCCTCAGCATCACAAAATGGATGCTGCTGCCACGACACAAGTCTGATCTCCTGCAGCTGGGAGTGATCCCAGCCAGGGAGGCCTGGACAATAGGTTTCCTGCTTGGGGAGGTGCTAGCACCTCCCCAGACAGCCTTTAGTGTATTGGGGCAGGGTGGGCTGAAAGGAATGAGACATGCCTGGGGCACACAAGGTGTTCCTTGCATAGTCCAGTTCAAACCGGCGCTGGGGCACTCCAGCCCCAGCTCTGGCACGAAACTGGACAAAGGGAAGTGGGTGTAACCACCCCCTCCCAGGTCCCACCCATAAGGCGTGACCTAGCAGGTATCCCAGCCCCCCAGATTAGTATAAGAGTGGGAGTTGGGCCTCAAGAGATTAGATTATCCTGAACCTGCAACTTGAACAGAAACTCTGGACCTTCGACATTCGACGAAAGAAGAAGACTGAAGAATCTCCCTTGTGGCCAAGGAGTGGCTACCCTGTGCAAACAGGCACCATCAAGAGACTACCCTTTGCTTTGCCCACGTTCTACGAGGAACCGACTGCAGAGCCCGACCAGAGCCTTGACTTCCAGACTTCTCCGACCCTGATCCACATCCACAGCAGAGCTGAGATCCGTGGAGGTGACGAGCGACGTGGGACCGGCTACCTGGGAAAAGTGGCTAGTAACTTCAAGCGCAGCTTCTGAGGCACCCTCGAAGTTGTGCACCGGGGATTGAGAAGCCCCAACCCCAAGCACCATCTGCACCGAAGATCAGCCCCCCACACTCCACGAGTCCTGCGTGGGGCCCTTCTGCATTTTCCTGCTTGCCGCGTCTGTCCGGTTGCTTGCCCGCTGGCTAGTGGCCTTTGTGACGACGCACCCTGAAATCTTCTGCGCTGGTTTGGCTCCTCCAGACTGGCTCCCGCTTCTCTGCAAAGAAGAAGCACCCCAGACCTTCCTGGTCTGCACCAGAAGCAAGTCCTCCGTTCTTCGTGGGTTCCGCTTGCCAAGGCTTGGTGAGTCCTAGTCCAACTTCGACGCCGCCGACAGCAAGAGCCTTCGTGGGACAGCTCGCCTCCTGGTCCTGGTCGTCCTCGACTCCTCCTGGTCCTCCTGGCTGCAGCGACAAGCTTCACCTTCACCTGCAATCTTCACGACATCGCCTGGTTCCTTCCTGGTTCCACGTGGTCACTGGCTAGTGACCTTGACTCTGTCCCTTCTGCTTGCAGGTCTCCTCTCTTCTTGATCCCAGCCTTGGGATCCACCGGACACTCTTTACTGACTGCCTGTCAGCATCTTTCTTCAGGCATCCATAGGAGTCGACGACGAAAACCGACGCATCTTCACCCATATGCACCCGCAGCCTGTGGGCTAGGTAACTTGGGTACTCCGGTGCTCATCAAGATAGTGACTATCCTAGTGTCTAGTTTTCCAGTCTCGACTTCCTAGCTACTCCGGAAGTGTCCTAAATCTATCGTTTTCTAAACTGTACTATTGCTAGTGATTTTTACGCATTACGCGTGAGTGTTTCCACTCTGCACACGAATCCCGTGGGCCTCCCACTTCCTAACTAACGCTAGTGTAGTGTAGCCCCAGCGATTCCCTAGGACTAGGCCTATTCTATTTCCGTGACAGTGGTCCTTATACCACTTACTTAGTATATGGTTTGCGTGGCCCCTAGGGCCTAACTGTATTACTTACCTGTGTGACTTAATGTATGTTTAAATAAGACTGTGTTGTACTTACCTCTAATCTCATAAAGAGTGCTGAGGGTTTGACTGGAATAAATACACTTTATTTTATATATATATCTGTTGTGGTGTCCTTTCATTTGGTATTCAAGGGATTATATATGGTATCACAGCTGGCTTCACATGCCATTCAGAGTTTAGCCTAAGACTGCTCTTGTCCATGCTACCACTAGGATAGCTGGTCTATAAGGTTGACTTTACAACCAATCACCATAAGGGTATTTGGACTGATATAAGGTGTACACTAGAACTAGTGACATCATACATCAGGCCAACTTACCACAAATTGCGCTACCATAGTCCAGCTTTGAGATCACTAATGCTTGTACTGCCACATTCAGGTCATGAGCAAGGAGAAAGGGTTTGAGTTTCCTGAGTAGGAAGATCGCTTCTTTGGTGAGGGAACTGATGTGCTTCTGCATGTTTAGGTTTTTGTCCAGAATGATACCCAGAGAAGATGCCGAGTCCACAAGGTGCGGTCTACAGTTAAGAGCAGTCAGCTGGTTCAGCCATTGCTCCATGACAGTAGATTGGTTGTGGGATGAGATCAATAAGAACAAGTTACTTACCTTCGGTAACGATGTATCTGTAAGAAACATTAGTTAGTTAGATTCCTCACCCTAGAATATCCTGAGGCGTCAGACTGGATCCGGAAGATTTTTCGTCAGCAATACCCCTTGCGCGTCGCTAGGCTTCGTCTGCGGCTCCGCGTCCGTCGTCGGCGTCGTATGCCGGAATGACGTCGTCGGAGTACTTAGACGCCGCCCTCGCGCGCTGACGTCAGTTCTTGTACATAGCTTTCCGCGCCAGGAATGCAGAGCCATGCAAAGACCGACACTGGTGCCAAAAAGAAAATCTAGGGGCCTGAAAAGGATAACCTTAACCCTAGATGTCAGTTCGCAGAACGGGGAGGATGGGTGGGTCGGTGAGAAATCTAACTAACTAATGTTTCTTACAGATACATCGTTACCGAAGGTAAGTAACTTGTTCATCTGAAAGAAACACGTTAGTTAGATTCCTCACCTTAGAATAGATACCCAAGCAATACCATCCCCGGTGGTGGGTCTGCGAACCAAGATCACACCAGAAAGTCCTGGAGGACAGAACGGCCAAAGAAGCCATCCCTCCGGACTTGGCTGTCAAGGCAATAATGCCTGGCAAACGTGTGTAGCGAAGCCCACGTTGCCGCCTGACAGATGTCCTGCAAAGGGACACCCCGTCCCAAAGCAGTAGTAGCCGCTGTGGCCCGAGTGGAATGGGCGTGCAGCCCAACAGGAGGGTCCTTTTTTGCCAAGGAGTAACAAATTTTGATGCACAAAACGACCCACCGAGAGATGGTCCATTTGTGCACAGCTTTCCCCTTCTTAGCACCCACGTACCCAACGAAAAGTTGGTCGTCCACCCGGAACTGCTTTGTGCGGTCCAAATAAAAGGAGAGCGCACGTTTTGGGTCCAGACGGTGGAGCCTCTCTTCCTCTTTGGAAGGATGCGGAGGCGGAAAGAAGGTGGGCAAGGTGACAGACTGCCCAAGATGAAATGGAGTCACCACATTCGGAAGAAAGGAGGGACGAGGCCGAAGGACAACCTTGTCCGGATGAACAGACAGAAAAGGAGGCTTTGAAGATAAAGCCTGGAGCTCACTCACCCGTCTAGCCGAGGTGATGGCTACCAGAAAAGCAGTCTTAAGAGTCAGAAGACGAGGAGGACAATTGTGAAGAGGCTCGAAGGGAGCGCACATCAGGAATGTCAAGACAAGATTCAAGTCCCACTGAGGCATTACAAAAGGAACAGGAGGGAACGTGTGAGTAATGCCTTTTAGAAAACGTGTAACCACAGGGGACTTGAAAAGAGAAGGCTGATCAGGAAGCCGCAAGAAGGCAGAGATGGCAGCAAGATAACCTTCAGGGTGCCCAGGGCAGAGCCCTGCCGGGCCAAAGAAAGAAGAAACAGTAGAACCTCAGAAAGAGGGGCGGAAAGGGGATCCACAGCCTTTGCTGTGCACCATGCCACAAATTTGTTCCACCGGCAGGGGTATACCGTCTTTGTGGAGGGACGCCTGGCTGCCAGAATGATATCACAGACTTCAGGAGGCAAGTCAAATGGCATCAACTGCCGCCGCTCAATCTCCACGCATGGAGGTGGAGGCTGGACAGGTTCGGGTGGAGGACCGTCCCCTGCTGCTGCGACAGAAGATCCTCCCGAAGGGGCAGACGTATCGGAGGATCGGTCAACATACTGAGTAGCTCGGGATACCAGTACCTTCGTGCCCAATCCGGAGCCACCAAGATGACTTGGGCCCGGTCGTGCCTGATCTTCTTCAGCACTCTGGGCAGAAGTGGTATAGGCGGAAAGGCGTACAACAGACCGCAACTCCACTCGTGACGAAAAGCGTCGCCGAGCGAGTGCCGCCTTGGAAATTCCAACGCGCAGAACTGCTGACATTGTGCGTTCTCTTCGGTGGCGAATAGATCTAACCAAGGCTCTCCCCACTGCTGAAAGAGACCATGCGCCACTTCGGAGTTCAGACGCCATTCGTGATCCATCATGCACCGGCGGCTGAGTTCGTCTGCTCTGGCGTTCAGAGAGCCCGCCAGATGTTGAACCACTAGGGTGACGCCCTGGTGTTCCAGCCACGTCCAGAGGCGCAGAGCCTCCTGACAAAGGGTCCACGACCCCACCCCGCCCTGTTTGTTGCAATACCACATGGCGGTGGTGTTGTCCGTGAACACCTGCACGACACTGCCCCTGACAGAGGGAAGGAAGGCTTTCAGTGCAAGCCGGATCGCTCTCAACTCCAACAGGTTGATGTGGAGACAAGACTCCGCCGGAGACCAGAGGCCTCTGATCTCCACCTCTCCCATATGGCCACCCCATCCCAGGAGGGACGCATCCGTCCCTACGACATGCTCCGGTTGGGGAAGGGAGAGGCTTCTGCCCATGACCCAATCGCGGTCCGTGAGCCACTACTGCAACTGCTGTGCAGTGCCCTCCGAGATCAAGACATGGTAGGACCGGTTGCCGTGATGCTGGGCCCACTGAAACTTCAGGTCCCACTGCAGAGCCCGCATGCGCCGCCTGGTGTGATGCACTAGTAGGATGCAGGAGGCCATCAGCCCCAGAAGCCGCAACACTAGCCTGACCGAAACCCAGGATAGAGGCCGAAAGATGGGAATCAGGGCCTGAATATCCCGGACCCGCTGTTCCGGTGGATAGACCCGGAACTGCGCCGAATCGAGAACCGCTCCGATGAAGAGGAGCTTCTGAGAGGGACTCAAGTGTGACTTCGGCACGTTGATGGAAAATCCCAGCAAATGCAGGAGATCCGCCGTAGTCTGGAGGTGGGAGACGACTGTCTGGGGCGAGCCCGCCTTCAACAACCAGTCATCGAGATAGGGGAAGACCGGAACCCCTGATCTGCGCAGATGAGCTGCGACCACCGCCATCACTTTCGTGAACACCCGAGGGGCACTGGTGAGGCCGAAGGGGAGCACGGTAAACTGAAAGTGCTCTTGGCCCACCGTGAACCGCAGGTAACGCCGGTGGGCCGGCAGGACGGGGATGTGGAAATATGCGTCCTGCAAGTCCAACGCTACCATCCAGTCTCCAGGGTCGAGGGCAGCCAGAACCTGAGCCAGAGTTAACATCTTGAACCTCTCCTTCCGGAGGAAGGCATTGACGTTCCGGAGGTCCAAGATAGGGCGTAGGCCCCCTTTGCCCTTCTTGGGAACCAGAAAGTAGTGGGAATAACAACCATGACCTACTTCTGGACTCGGAACGCGCTCAACGGCCCCCATGGCCAAGAGAGCCGAAACTTCCTCGTGGAGAAGATTCAAATGATCCCCCGAGATACGGTGGTGCTGCGGTGGCATGGCTGGAGGGGTCGTCTCGAAGGGGAGGGAGTAGCCCCTTCGGACGATTTGCAGCACCCACCTGTCCGATGTGATGGACTGCCAGTGGAGCAGGTGATGGCGAACTCTGCCGCCCACTGGCGTGAAATGGGCCTGAAAGCTCGGACTAGGAAGGCTTTGAGGCGGATGCTGCTGGGGTGGATGTGGGCTGACCGCGGCGTCCTCCAGAACCGCCTCGGCGGAAACCACGTCCGCGACCGCGCGCAGGTTGGTTCTGCGGCTGGTGGCTAGGCGCACGTGAGGAGGCACCACTTCCTTGGCCACGAAAGGGGCGAAAAGCGGAAGTTTGCGATCGCGGGGCCGAGAGGCCCAAGGACTTGGCCGGAGCCCGGGAGTCCTTAAAGCGATTCAGCGCACTGTCCGCTTTCTCGCCAAAAAGGCGAGTGCCATCAAAGGGCATGCCCATGAGAGTGCTCTGAACATCGCCCGAAAATGACGTGGACCGCAGCCAGGCGTGACGTCTAAGCGCCACTGTGGTAGAAATTGCCCTACCCAGCGAGTCCGTAGTGTCAAGCCCACATCGGATAGCGTGCCGTGCTGCATCCCTCCCATCGGCCAGAGCCTGGGTAAGTCGTGTCTGGACCTCCTCCGGACACAGGGGCAGCACGTCCTCCACCGCATCCCACAGAGAGTGGGAATAACGGTCCAAGAGACAGGCGGTGTTCAAAGACCGCAGGCCCAAACTAAGGGAAGAGAACAGCTTCTTGCCAAACTGTTCCAGTCTCTTGGAATCCCGGTCCGGCGGAGCGGTCGGGAAGGAGGATTGGGAGGTAGAGGCCTGGATAACCAGGCTCTTGGGGGTAGGGTGTTGGGACAGAAAACTGGGGTCGCCCGGAGCAGGGCGGTGGCGCCTGGCGACGTTCCTGTCCACAGGAGGGACTGTGGAGGGCTTGGACCAGGTGCCCTGCAGAACGTCAATGAGGGCCTCATTGAATTGCAGCAGAGGCTCAGTGGAGCTTGCTGCAGACTGAAGCACCTCCGTGAGGACGTTAGGCCTCACAGCCACGGCAGGTAGCTCGAGCCCAAGGGCTGCGGTCGCCTTGCGCAACACCACAGAGAAAGCTGCGCCCTCCTCCGAAGCCACAGTCGGAGGAGAGACGAATCCAGTGTCCGGAGAGGTATCCAGGCCACTGGCCTCCCCCAGTTCATCTGCCCAGTCCTGTGACATTTGAGCCTGTGCGGCCATAGGATCCTCGGATCCCTCCCAGTTGTCCTTATCATCCGATTCCTGGTATACAGGAGGAAGGTACGGAGCCGGGCGGTAGACATAATGTGTCTCTAGCGGCGCCGAACGCGGCGTCCATCGACGCCGGAGCGGCGCCGGGCCCGGAGCGGGACTGAACTGGGGCTCGACGTCGAGCGGAGTCGGCGTCGGGGGTGGTACCGGTGTCGACGCCGGCGGAGGAGGCGTGACGAGGTTGACCGGCGTCGGCGGGGACTCGGGAACGGGTCCCTCGGGCGCTTGCGGCGTTGAGGCCGGAGCCGTCGACGGCGCCGGAGCCACCGGCAGGCAAGGCAACCCTGTCGGGTCCGCGGGGCCCGAAGGCGCACCAGCGGGCGTCGACGGCGGAGCCAGGCTCCTCATGGCCGAGAGGAAGGCACTGACTTCCGCCGGCGTCGCATTAGTCCCAGGGACCGGCGGGTATGGGGACTTGCGCGGTGCCTGCGGCTCCGCCGGAGCCGCGGGGGTGGAACCACCCTGACCCTCGGCCGAGTCGCGCGACCGGCGAGGGGAGTCCGAAGAGCGGTGTCGCCTCTTGGACTTCTTGGAATGCTTCGACTTACCCGAAGACTTGGATCCCGACGACCGATGGTGACGTCGGCTGCGGCTCCGCGACCGATCCTTGGACCTCCTCCTGGACCGGGATCGAGAGGCGCGCGGATCCGAGTGGCGAATCTCGAGAAGCTTACGGGACCGCTCCCGTCTAGCCTTCGAGGTCAGGGCCTTGCAGTCCGAACACGACTCCGCGTCGTGGTCGAGGCCCAAGCAGTACAGGCACCGGCGGTGATGGTCCGTAACCGACATCAGGCGGTTACAGTCAGCACAGGCTTTGAAACCAGGCATCCTACCGGCACCAGCGTCATTAGACAAGATCAAAAAGGATCGAAAAAGTTAGTCAAAAAGTGACTAAAGGGGTAGCTCTCCCGGATCTGCGCTTACTGGCGCGGAAAAAAGAAGAACTGACGTCAGCGCGCGAGGGCGGCGTCTAAGTACTCCGACGACGTCATTCCGGCGCACGACGCCGACGACGGACGCGGAGCCACAGACAACGCCTAGCGACGCGCAAGGGGTATTGCTGACGAAAAATCTTCCGGATCCAGTCTGACGCCTGGGGATATTCTAAGGTGAGGAATCTAACTAACGTGTTTCTTTCAGATGAATTACGTTTTAAGAGCATTTAACTTCAGGTAATTACTTGTCAACCAGCTTTGTGTTTCCAGCAGGAGTGAGTTGAGGGACTGAATGTCTTCGGGGGAGGCGATCTTCAAATATAGTTGGGTATCATCCGCATACATATGATAATGAATGCTTGATGATTTTAGAATTATCGGTCAGAGGCTCCATGAACAGGTTAAAGAGGGTGGGGGACAGTGCTTAACTTTGGGGAACCCCCAAGGTGACCGGTGCAGGATGAGACAAGGAGTGGTTTACCTTGAAGCTTTGGGATGTTAGATGTGGTGAGATTAAAAGCAGAACTAGGTGAGGTGATTGAAGGGAATCTGCCATTGGACAGAATTGAGACATACGACCCAAGTGAACTGCTATTTGTAGCTAAGGATATTACTAGAAGGCAAATCGAGCTCATGATGCCTTGTCACAGTTAGCACGAAGGTATGAGGTGGACCTGATGAAAACCAAAATGATGCAGGGACTCTGCAGATTGAATTATACAGATAAGGATTTGGAAGAGAAGCGAACAACAGGATTAAAAGCACAAATTAGAGAACTGGTGGTAGGGATGCGAGCGTGGAAAGAATTAGACAGATGGGAAGAAAGGTGGGCCAAAAAGAAAAGTGCCAAGAAAGGGACAGGAGATACTCAACTAGAAATTGGAAATTAGTCAACAAATGATAACCCAACCTGGATAGGGAAGAGGAAGGGGAATGGATGCATGTACAGGAGGTGATTGGGTAGGTAATCAAAAGAAGGTCACTGCTTGTCATTTTTGTCACAAATTTGGGCATTGGAAGCGCGAGTGTCGATTGAATCCAGGAAATCAAATACAGCATGAGGGAGAGTGAAAGATGCCAGAGACTTTGAACATTGTGACAACACCTAAGTCCATGTATGGGGGATGATATGAGCCACAAATGCAGATACCTCAGCCTCCAAGAATACCTACAAATAATCAGGTGTATCACCAAATGCCAAATTTTGAAAGCCAAGACACATGTGACCGAACTCAGGATCCTCATAAGTGTCAGAGGGGGGTGCAGGAAGGATGCGCTTTGGGTGTGGCCTTAGAAGTAGATCAGAGTGGACCGTTTGTAGATGCAGAGGTGAATGGATATTCGGTTACTTTTTTATTAGACACTGGAGCTGCACGCTCCACAGTAAGAATGGAAGTGGTTCCAAATTTATCTCGTTCAGGAGAATCGATCCATATAGTGGGAGTTACCAATCAGAGAATGACTAACCCGTTGACAAACGAGTTACCTGTGAGAATAGGACCATTCCAAGACAGACACCAATTTGTAGTGTGCAATTTAAGCCCAGTCTGTCTATTGGGGCGAGACCTTTTGTGTAAGCTAAATTGTACCATCTCTTGCACTCCGAGGGGTGTGGAGTTGCAAACCTGTGATGATGATGCAGATTTTAAAATGGCCAATATGAACTTGTGTGCAAACATATTCGTGGTTCTCACTACAGAGGAGTTACCACATGACTTGAGATTCAGTTTCTCCGAAAGTGTGGGATTTCACAGGTAAGGAGATAGGATTGATTCGAGGGGTTGAATGTCCACGAACTCCGCAGTATAAATTATTTCCAGAAACTGTGGCTGGAATAAGACCTGTGATCGAGTCTATGATTGCACAAGGCATTCTCAAAGAGATCAGAGGAAGTCCCTGCAATTCACCTATAATGAGACTGCAGAAGCCTAGTGGCAAGTACATAATAGTGCAGGATTTGCGTAGGGTCAATGAAATCGTGATCCCATGTTGTCCTGTGGTACCGAATCCAGCTGTTATATTATTTCAGATACCATGTGAGGCAGAATGGTTTACAGTCAGATCTATGTCAGGCATTTTTCTCCATACCGTTGCATGAAGACAACCAGTTTTTATTTGCATTTAGGATGGACGATCGTGTGTTAACGTGGTGTCGTATCCCTCAAGGGTATACAGAAAGCCCCTCTATCTTTAGTCAGAGTCTGAAAAAGAATCTTGAAGGGCTGGTGATGCCTCAGAGGTCAGTCCTAGTTCAGTACATTGATGACCTTTTGGTCGCTTCAGAGACTGAAGATGCTTGAAGGATCGATACTGTAGCTTTGTTGAATCATTTGGCAGAGAATGGACACAAAGTGTCCCCAAAGAAACTTCATTATTATCTGACTGAAGTTCAATATCTAGGTCACTGGATTGAGAAGGGGAAACGAAGAGTGTCACCGGATCGCATAGAGACTATTCTGCAAATGGTAACTCCGAAAACACAAAAAGATGTCCGCATGTTTTTGGGAATGGTCGGCTATTGTCGACAGTGGATCCCAAATTTTTCCTTGCAAGCGAAGCCACTATTCAGATTGACTCGAAAGGACATTAGCGATCCGGTACCATGGGATAACGATTGCTTGAGAGCCTTCCACAAGCTAAGAGAGAGCCTATGTCGCACTCCAGCTCTGGGAATGCCAGAGTATAACAAAGCGTTTTTGCTCTTTTGCTGTGAGAAGGACGGATGCGCGTTAGCGGTCCTTGTACAGACACATGGATGTGCCCACGGGCCAGTAGCTTACTTTTCAGCTACACAAGATCCAGTAGCTTTTGCGTTGCCCGGATGTCTCAAACCCGTTGCTGCAACAGGTGTCAGAATTGAGAGATGTGAAAGCATAGTGATGAGTCATCCACTTATCGTTTATGTGCCACATTCAGTAGAATTGTTAATGACAAGAACCAAGACACAGTATCTAACGAATAACAGACTTACAAAGTTTGAGCAGGTTATATTGGCTTCTGAAAATGTTACACTGAGACTCTGTACCTCCTTGAATCCTGCCACATTGTTACCTGTTCCGCAAGAGGAAGAAGAGGATTGTGAAGAGCATGACTGCCTAGATGTTACTGAGCTATCTACCAAACCCAGACCTGACATTGTTGATGAACCTCTGCCTGAATCTGATTTGATCCTTTTTGTTGCTGGTTCATGTTTAAGAGACAATGAAGGGTGTGTGAGAGCAGTGTTTGCTGAATGGAGTCCGAGTGACTATCTATACGGACAGCCAATATGGGTTTGGAGTGGTTCATGATTTTGGACGGTTATGGTCACAGAGGGGATTTTTGACGTCCTCAGGATCCTCAATCCGAAATGGAGAATTTGTGCAAAAATTGTTGGAAGCTTTGCAGAAACCTAAAGAGATTGCAGTTGTAAAATGTGCAGCCCATGGGAGGAGAGAGGATTTTGTTACAAAAGGAAATAACTACGCTGATGAAGTAGCTCGTTTTTGTGCCATACATGTTTGTGTTTTCAATGGAGAATATGTAGGAGAGAGCACAGAAGAGACCGAGCTCAGCATGATGTTAGCTGTAGCTGATACTTGGGATGAAGTGACGCAGCTGCAGGATGAGGTCTCAGAGGAGGAAGCTGCATCATGGGTTAGAGCAGGCAGTGAAAGGAGAGAAGATGGCATTTGGGGATCAACAGATGACAGAGCAGTACTACCCAATTGTTTATTGAGCCCAATGGCAAGGCAGATTCACGGAGCAGTTCTTCTTGGGAGAGATGCCATGGTTCAAGTGTTTTGGCAAACTTGGTTTAACCCACGATTTCGCATGAGTGCTGAAGCAGTGTGTCACAGGTGTGTTACTTGTCAACAAATTAATGTTGGAAAGAGAACTGTGGTTGCGATGAGTCACATTGGATGATCAGGAGGTCTTTTCAAGAGGATACAATTGGACTTTATTGAGATGCCGAGGTGCAATAGGCTAAGATATGTTTTGGTGGTGGTGTGTATCTTTTCACATTGGGTTGAGGCATATCCAACTAGACGATGTGACAGTCTCACAGTGGCAAAACTGCTCTTAAGGGCTCTTAAGGGAACTGATACCGCGTTTCGGATTTCCGATCTCAGTGGAGACAGATAGGGGAACACACTTCCATAATGAAATCATGAAATTGTTGTGTACAGCTTTGAATATTGATCAGGGGTCGCACTGTAGTTACGGGATCTGAGGCTTCTGGTCTTGTAGAGCAGATTAATGGCACAATCAAGATGAGGGTGTCAAAGGTTTGTTCGACAACCTCATTGAAATGGCCAGATGCGCTGCCATTGGTGTTGATGAATCTGCGTAGTACTCCTGATAGAAGGACAGGGCTCTCTCCCCATGAGATATTGATGGGAAGAGCTATGTGATTGCCTACGGTGCCAGCTACAGCACTGATAAACATCACAGATGATTTGGTATTGGATTATTGTAGGGGACTGGCTGATGTGGTTAATTCTATGTCTCACCAGGTCGAGGCTGCAACTGCATCCACCTTGAGAGACCTCCTGCATGATCTTAACCCTGGTGACTGGGTGCTGGTCCGAAAGCACGTGAGGAAGAGCTGCCTTGATGCTCGCTGGCGAGGTCAATGCCAGGTGATTTTGGTAACAAGTACAGAAGGGAAGTGTGGAGGATTACCAAACTGGATTCACGCTTCGCATACTCGTCAAGTTCCAGAGCCTTTGGAGGAAACGACTCCCCTTGTTCCGAGAAGAGCGACTGAGAATGCAATAGACAATGAAGGAACAGGTCAGGTTGTGAGCATTCGTGATGAGGCTGAACAAGAAAGAAGAGCTCAAGCTGTTCCAGAGTTGAGTTAATAACCTGAAATAGACGAAATTGCAGAAGTGAACTTTGAATCAGATCAGAGTGAGCGGCCTGCTGCAAAAGGATCAGATCAAAAGGAAGAGAGAAGAGCAGGTGCTGAAGCAGAAAAGAAAGGCTAAACATAAGGCTTGCATCTGAGAAAAATCTCGCTCCAATTCTGAAATGTCTGAATCAGATCAAAGTGAAACCGAAGAGAGACCGGATGGTCTAAGACGATCTAGAAGAGACAGGGTACTGTCTCAAAAGTACGCATCTCCTGAGTGGGCATACCTGGCTGCAGATTCAGAGACCGAGAAATTCCGGGAGGTTGGGGACTGGCACAGTGAGTTACGGAGGGGACACCCTATCGATTGATATTCAGTTGCTGGTACCTGGAGTTGAGGCTTTCGGAGTCCTAACACTGACAGTCCCTGATCCACCAAGGCTGAGTGGTTTGCGGTTTTTGATCCATAACCAGGTTGCTTTCCCTACTTTTGGTCAACAGCCCACTGTACAGGAAATGGGAGAAAATTGTGCAGAGATTCTGCAGCTTGTTCTTATCGTACTTGGATCTCATATCATTAATTATGAAGCTTGAATTGTGAAAGAAGAACTTGTTAGGCTTTAGAAAGAAGAAAACCTAGACCCAAGTGGAAGAAGATTTAAAATTAGGGACTTTCAGTAGAAGAAGAACTGAGGGCTAGGGCTGACTACATCGCTACAATAGGTTTAGCACTATTGGATTGAATATTGCAACGATCGAATGGACAAGGGAAATAAAAGGACATTGTAAATAACAGGATAAGGCAAAGAAAAGAAGAAAAGAGACTTTTGTTGATTTCGTTTGTGCCTCAAGACCAATCAGTGGTTCAAAAATGGAATCTGGAAACTCAGGATGCAAGCAGAAATGCATAATTGGTACCCATATTGCTGTGGTACTTATTGTCATAACTATGGTGATTGTTACGTCTTTGGTTGAGTCTCAAAATGCTGAAAGGAAGGGGAAACAGGCGACACTTACACCACCTGTCTCAGATTTAGAAGAGGGTGCATCTGTAAAAGATAGAGGGATGATCAGGGAAACTAGTCGGATGTTACACGTAAATTTGTCAAAAGGTGATTTCACACTGAATGCATATGCTCCTTTGATGAATGAGTACGTTGATACAATAGAAGCGAAAGACGGTTACGTGTGTATGCAACTGCCAGCATCAGTAGAAGAAGGCATTCAATATTATCATTAACCTGTGACATATGGCATTACATGTAGTGTATTGTTGAGCATGTTTTATAGTAAGGCACATTTTGAGTACTATTTCTCAAATTATGATGTGGTACTCTCGGAAGTTCCAGTGCTTAAGTACCTAGATAAATATGATTACTATAAGGAAGTAGAGAGGATGTCTAAGTATTTTGTGCCTGCTATTACCTTAGATACATCATATGCCCATAGACATAATTTGACCTGCATGTTATCTGACATCGGAAAGAAGTTTGTGGATCAGATAGAAGATCGGCATAGGCAGACTTTATTTAGACCAGATCCGAAACATATGGTTATTACATGGACACAGGAAGAATTAGATCATAAGGCAAAGGGAAGTTCTGGTCCAATAGCTTTAGACTTTAAGCAAAAAGGGAAACTGTGCATTAGAGACCCCTCAACATATTATGACAAGATATTTGTGGGTGAGAGTGATTGTGAACATATTTTTTTGATCGAGGAGTCAATTAGAAAGGTGCTATTGGATAAATTAACAATAGTGCCAAATGTTTATTTTGTGTGTGGGAAAAATGCTTATGTGAAACAGCCTGGTATGGTACATGTTATTTGGCTGTGGTATTTCCCAAAATCTTCCACGTAGATGATTTATGGCCTTTGGGAGAGAAAAGATCTCACAGAGGAAAACGTGGTTTAAGTGCGGAAGGAATTATTGGGGTTGTATTTGGAGCCATGATACCTAGTCTGTGTGTGATTTTGAACGATGTGAAATTTAGAAAGTTGGCAACGTTGGTGGATAAGCTCTCTATAAATACGGTTCAAATTCTATTACTTGCTGATGGGGAGATGGTTTCGATAAGGGCTATGGTTCTTTCAAATCATCTTGCTTTAGATGTGTTATTAGCAAAAGCCAGAGTAGTTTGTAAATTATTGAAAGTTCAACAGTGCTGCACGTACATTCCTGACAATAGTCGGGATATAAAGAAGTAAATTAGGAACATGTCAGAGATACATCAAGATTTACAGGATCTGGCTGCTGATGGACTTTGGGGACATATTGAGAAGGGATTTGGAAAGGTTGAAAGCTGGTTTGGAAGTCTGGGTCAAGGAATAATGAGATACATCTTGAAACCTATCATAATAGCTGCCATTTGTCTAATTGTAATATTGGGAGCCATCAAGGCTTACAAGTGGCAAAAGACTACACATAATGAAAATTCCCTGAAAATGCGTGAGCAGCAGTTAGAACGACTGCAGGACAGTTATTATCTGCACCTTAAAGGGTTAGAAAGATTTAGACAGGGACGACAAGCAACAACTTCTGTTTTGGTCGGTCTTTTCTACAAGAAGAAAGCTGTGAGAGGATAGAATGTTGGTGTTATGACACTAGTCATAAGAGGGGGGAATTGATAGAGCGCTTACAGCCCTACACTCATGGCTGACATGCACTCACATGTATTTTGTCGTTTGCAGTGCTTCATAATTATTAAGATGCATTTATTCACATTACAGTAGCACTAAATTGTAGTGTGCAAATTCAAGTAGGATTTTATATGTATTAGAGACACTTATAATTCCTGTATGTGTAATGTGTAGGATTAAATTATACTTGTGGTAAATAGAGAGTTGCTTCTAACATGTCTGTGCTCTCTGATATGGAAACCATGGATGGAGTGACTTCTTGTGAGCATCCTGTGACGTGGTGAGACATATCAACATCTGAGTCTCTCTCTCTGTCTCACCCCCATCACTCCTCTTTACGTTATCCTCGGGTGTGCCTCCCTTCCCGTGGAGGGTACACTGTCTTGGGAAGAGAGGCAGATTATCTCCACTCCTGAGAAACCATGATCAGTCTCAATTCGTGACAGTAACAGCCTCAAAAATGTGAGGGAGCAGGTCTATAATTTGAAAGTCCCATGGAGCTCTTTATTTGTCAGGAGTCTCAAAACGATTATCACTATAGTCGTGTTATGTAACAGTGAAAATAATCTTTCAAGCAGGGTTTGGTATTGCGGAACTGGATTCAAAATTATTATCATTCACCCTGACAGGGTCACTAGACACTACCCACAGAAGAAACAAACACAGATGCTAATAGCTAGATACAGGTATCATTATTTAAATTGAAAAAGCCACATTTGTAGGTTTTTTGGCGGAACTTAAGATGTACTTGTTCTTTCCGAACATACAAGACGGAATTCCAAAGTATGGCACCTCAAAGTTTCAGGGCTCTCCCACCCCATTTATTTGACATTTTA
The DNA here is from genome assembly GCF_964204655.1 of Triturus cristatus. Classification (NCBI taxonomy): domain Eukaryota; kingdom Metazoa; phylum Chordata; class Amphibia; order Caudata; family Salamandridae; genus Triturus; species Triturus cristatus. Next base: position 50,642,151 of record NC_140589.1, read on the forward strand.
GGATATGAAAAATAAATTTGAAAGTAGATCTGAGAGCAGTGCTCAGCACTGGCATTTAATTGTCAATGACTGCATTTATGACAACTGGCCACATGATGGCACTGTTGTGTAATTTGGAAATATGAATAACAACAGTTGTTTATTAGTTTAATATACATCAAAAACGACTAAGACATGCCACCCAAGCTTTTCTTATAGGTTTGGACGCCTGGAAAAGTCTGAATTATCACATCTCTAGGAGTGTGTTTGTGACTAGTGATAGTGCGCTTACAGCACTCTAAATTGTATTTGTGCACTATACTTATGGTTGAAATGCACTCACATGTATTGTGTTGTTTGCAGTGCTTCATAACTATTACGATACATTTTTTCACGTTATAGTAGCACTAAATTGTGCACATTCAAGTAGGATTTTGCATGTATTAGAGACACTTAAAATTCCTGTATGTGTAATGTGCATGATGGAATTATACTGGTGCAGTGTGTAGGAGAGTAGGGTCTGCTTTCTATGTTCACCCCCACTTTTTGCTTTTGCTTTACTGGTTTTCGACTTAGATGTGGCTGTGGGCCTGCTAACCAGACCCACAGCCCTGCTGTTCTCTCTCTAAATTGATACTATGTACTTTAGGTGCATAACCCATTTGGATAGGGTCACCTTATTGGCCCCTGTACAGTGTACATTAGGTACCCAGGGCATAGGTGTACCCTAGGCCTACCAGGGGCTGCAGCATGTATTATGCCACCCCTGGCCTGGCCTTCCATTATGACACAACTGGCTGATCACTCAGCTGGGGCAAGGCTGTGTAATCACTCCTTGCTTAGGTGTAGTATTCCTATACCTAACTTACATATAGACACAAGTGTACCTATCAGCCACTCCTATGGCAGGCCTTAACAATCCTGGAGGCAGAGTGCTTGGTAACATGTGAGATGGTGATCTAGCATGAGCTGAGCCTGTCTGCAGCTTTCGGAACCATGTCCTTATAGCTGTTCTATGATATAGCCTACCATATACTCTTAAAGTGCCTTATAATCTTAAACGGTTATGGTAACTATGGTTTGGCTTTATCAAAACATGCCGTGTAAGGTGTCTAACACTTTGGAATAATACCCCCATCCCATTTCTGGGGATGAGGATATTATCCCTCCCTTCTAGAGGGAGAAGACATGTTGTAACCTACTTACCCGGTTAAAGTTAACCAGAGCCCCAGCATCACAAAATGGATGCTGCTGCCACAGACACGAGTCTGACCTCCTGCTGCTGGGAGTGATCCCGGCAAGGGAGGCTTGGACAATAGGTTTCCTGCCTTGGGAGGTGCGAGCACCACCCCAGACAGGCCTTAGTGTATTGGGGCAGGGAGGGATGAAAAGAATGAGACATGCCTGGGGCACACAAGGTGTCCCGTGCATAGTCCAGTTCAAACCGGTGCTGGGGCACTCCAGCCCCAGTCCTGGCGCGAAACTGGACAAAGGGAAGGGGGTGTAACCACCCCCCTCCCAGGTCCCACCCATAAGGTGTGACCTAGCAGGTAACCCAGCCCCCCAGATTAGTATAAGAGTGGTAGCTGGGCCCCAGGAGATTAGATTATCCTGAACCTGCAACTTGAACAGAAACTCTGGACCTTCGACATTCGACGAAAGAAGAAGACTGAAGAATCTCCCTTGTGGCCAAGGAGTGGCTACCCTGTGCAAACAGGCACCATCAAGAGACTACCCTTTGCTTTGCTGAAGTTCTACGAGGGACCGACTGCAGAGCCCGACCAGAGCCTTGACTTCCAGACTTCTCCGACCCTGATCCACATCCACAGCCGAGCTGAGATCCGTGGAGGCGACGAGAGACGTGGGACCGGCTACCTGGGAAAAGTGGCGAGTATCTTCCAGCGCAGCTTCTGAGGCACACTCGAAGTTGTGCACCGGGGATTGAGAAGCCCCAACCCCAAGCACCATCTGCACCGAAGATCAGCCCCCCACACTCCACGAGTCCTGCGTGGGGCCCTTCTGCATTTTCCTGCTTGCCGCGCCTGTCCGGTTGCTTGCCCATTGGCTAGTGGCCTTTGTGACGACGCATCCAGAAATCTTCACTGCTGGTTTGGCTCCTCCAGACTGGCTCCCGCTTCTTCGCAAAAGAGAAGCACCCCAGACCTTCCTGGTCTGCACCAGAAGCAAGTCCTCCGTTCTTCGTGGGTTCCGCTTGCCAAGGCTTGGTGAGCCCTAGTCCAACTTCGACGCCGCCGACAGCAAGAGCCTTCGTGGGACAGCTCGCCTCCCGGTCCTGGTCGTCCTCGACATTCCCTGGTCCTCGTGGCTGCAGCGACAAGCTTCACCTTCACCTGCAATCTTCACGACATCGCCTGGTTCCTTCCTGGTTCCACGTGGTCACTGGCTAGTGACCTTGACTCTGTCCCTTCTGCTTGCAGGTCTCCTCTCTTCTTGATCCCAGCCCTGGGATCCACCGGACACTCTTCACTGACTGCCTGTCAGCAACTTTCCTTCAGGCATCCATAGAAGTCCACGACGAAACCCGACGCAAGTTCACACCTATGCACCCGCAGCCTGTGGGCTAGGTAACTTGGGTACTTCGGTGCTCACAAGGGTAGTGACTATCCTAGGGTCTAGTTTCTGAGTCTCGACTCTCTAGCTGCTTCAGAAGTGTCCTTAAACTGTTTATTTCAGAACTGTACTATTTCTATCGACTATACGCATTACGCGTGAGTGTTTCCACTCTGCACCTGAATCCCGTGGGCCTCCCACTTCCTAACCGTTGCTAGTGTAGTGTAGCCCCAGCGATTCCCTAGGCCTAGGCCTATCCTATTTCCGTGACAGTGGTCCTTATACCACTTCTTTAGTATATGGTTTGCGTGGCCCCTAGGGCCTAACTGTATTACTTACCTGTGTGACTTAATGTATGCTTAAATAAGACTGTGTTGTACTTACCTCTAATCTCATAAAGAGTGCTGAGGGTTTGATTAGAATAAATACACTTTATTTTATATATATATCTGTTGTGGTGTCCTTTCATTTGGTATTCAAGGGATTATATATGGTATCACAGCTGGCTTCACATGCCATTCAGAGTTTAGCCTAAGACTGCTCTTGTCCATGCTACCAGGATAGCTTGTCTATAAGGTTGACTTTACAACCAATCACCATAAGGGTTGTTTGGACTGATATGAGGTGTACACTAGAACTGGTGACATCATACATCAGGCCAACTTCTCACATTGGTGAGCAGCGGTTGGGATCTGAGCTTGCTGTTGTAATACCATTGTAATCTTGAGATACTAAATTGAAAGATCACACAGATATTGTTTAGGTACATATAACATAGATTATAATACTTAAGTCCTACTGGACTTAGTGGTTGTAGGTTGAAGGGAGTAACACACCCTGACTACAACTACCAGAGAGGTTTAGTAGAAACAACTAGTGTAGGTAGGTGCACACACCACACCCTCACTAGATCATGTCTCTGGGAGGAGATCAAGTGGATGCTCTCTCAGGAGGGGCAGGTCTGAAGAAGACCCCCTCTAGATATGATACCCTAACTTTTCAAGAGATGAGACAATTGTGTACCTCCAGAAAGTTAAAACAGGGTGCAAACCCTACCCTCCTTCAGTTAGTACAGCTCCTAGAGGAGTATGGTGCTTTGAGGGCCTTACAGGCCAGTACCCTAGGTACAAAGGAGGGTCTACCCACCACAGATGAGTCAGATGGGACTTCAGATGAGGAGGTAGACAGCCAGGGCCAAGTAGGAAGACTTAGCCAGGCTAACCTAAGCTTACATGGGAGTTTGCATGGGGTCCCCCCATACAGACCCCCAAGTGGGCTTACACAGAGAAGCAGGAGGGACAGATCCCCTTCAAGGGAATCCGTCCACTCCCATGTCTCTAGCATCTCTAATGCTTCCTCTCACAGGGGAATGACTTCCCCTGAGAGAAAGGAGCATGAAGCCAGAATGAGGGAAGCTAATCTGAGGATTCAGAGGGAAGAACTTGCCCTTGCCAAGGAGAAGCTTGCTCTGGCTAGAGAGCAAAAGTTAAGTGGGTCAGAACCCACTGGTGGCAGCAATATCCCTAAGGATAGAGAAAGGCCCTATGATAATAGAAACCTGAGCAAGATTGTCCCTCCCTACAAGTGTGGGGATGACATCCACAAATGGATAACTGCTTTGGAGAGAGCTTGCGCAAAGTACAGCAGGTACCCCAAAGTCAGTGGGCAGCTATCTTGTGGCTCTCCTTCTCTGAGAAAGGTAGAGACAAGCTCCTCACAGTTAGTGATGAGGATGCAGATAATTACACTGTCCTGAAGAGTGCTCTAATTGACGGGTTTGGCCTAACCACTGAACAATACAGGTTGTTGTTCAGGGATACCCAGAAGACACAGACTCAGGACTGGACTGACTTTGTAGATTGTGCCACTAAGGCTCTGGAAGGCTGGCTAGTGGGAAGTAAGGTTAAGGACAATACAGGATTGTATAATTTGATCATGAGAGAGCAAATCCTTAACAACTGTCAAAACCAGCTACTGCATCAACACCTGATTGATTCTGATCTGACTTCTCCCCAAGAATTGGGAAAGAAGGCAGATAGATGGGTCAGGACTAGAGTTAAGCAGAAAAACCAGAACCAGGGCGGTGATCAGAAAAAGGCAGACCAGAAGGGTAATGATCAGAAACAAAAAGACCAGAAGTCTTCACCAGGCCCCCAAAAGGCTCAGGGGGAGGGTGGTCCCAAAAAGGATAAAAAGAAAGATGGCCAAAAGAAACCATGGTGCAACTATTGTAAGTCCAACTCACATTGGTTTAGTGAGTGCACCAAAAAGGATAAGCCCCCAGCCACCATTGCCCCTAAGGCAACTGTACCCCCTAGTCCAGCTGTAAGTGGTGGTTCCCAGCAAAAGGGTGTAGTAGGGTTAACCCTGGGAACTGAGGAGGATTCTGGCCTAGTCAGAATACCTACTCAGGCTGTTCTGATCTGTGATGGGGACTTAGCTTTGTCTTCTACTGTAGGCCCCAGTAACCTGGACAAGTACAGACAGACTCCTTTTATCAACCAAAGAATGGCTCAGGCCTACAGGGACACTGGGGCTAGTGTCACAATGGTGACACCTGCCTTTGTGGACCCTGGACAGATCATACTAGGTGAGAATTACCTAGTGAACAACGCTAGCAATGCCACTACCTCCCATAGTGTGGCTATTGTTAACTTCTCCTGGGGAGGGGTAACTGGCCTCAAGAAAGTTGTTGTTAGTTCAGACCTTCCTGTAGAGTGTTTACTGGGCAATGATCTTGAAACTTCAGTTTGGTCTGAAGTGGAGTATAGGACCCATGCAGAAATGCTGGGGATAGATGCACATGTCCTTGCTGTGACTAGGTCACAGGCCAAAAAGTGCACCACTGAACAAGTGCTGGATCCTGAAACTATGGACCAGTCACAACCCAAGAGAAAGAGCAGAAGGGTTAAGGCTGTGCCTTCCCCCCTGCCTCAGGTGGTGGATCAGCCCTCCCAGGAGGATGATTCTGAGAGCCCTGAAGGAACTGTCCTAGAGGAACTTGAACCTGATCAGGTTGAGTTTCTTGGGACAGGGGGACCTTCAAGGGCAGATCTGAGGCAGGCTCAATTAGACTGCCCCTCTCTTGAACCCCTCAGACAGCTGGCTGCTGCTGAGGCTGCAGGGAATGCTCAAGGTACCCATAGAGTGTATTGGGATGAAGGGCTACTGTATTCAGAGGCTAGAGACCCCAAGCCTGGTGCATCCAGGAGGTTGGTCATACCACTGAAGTTCAGAGGCTTCCTTCTTACCTTGGCCCATGATATTCCCCTTGCAGGACATTTAGGCCAGAACAAGACTTAGGACAGGCTTGTCCCTCACTTTCACTGGCCCCATATGTCAGAAGATACCAAGGAGTTTTGTCGCTCCTGTGTCACCTGCCAAGCCAGTGGCAAATCAGGTGGCACCACAAAGGCCCCCCTCATACCACTACCTGTGGTGGGGGTTCCCTTTGAAAGAGTGGGCATAGATATTGTAGGACCAATGGACCCACAAACAGCATCTGGGCACAGATTGATACTGGTGATAGTGGACCATGCCACCAGGTATCCAGAAGCTATTCCCCGGAGGACCACAACAGCTCCTGTTGTGGCAAGGGCCCTGCTTGGAGTATTCTCCAGAGTGGGCTTTCCAAAGGAGGTCATTTCTGACAGAGGTGCCAACTTCATGTCAGGATACTTGACTGCAATGTGGAAGGAGTGTGGTGTGAACTACAAGTTCACCACACCCTATCACCCACAGTGCAATGGGCTTGTTGAGAGATTCAACAAGACCCTAAAGGGAATGATAAAAGGTTTACCTGACAAGCTTAGGAGAAGATGGGACATCCTTTTACCCTGCCTTCTGTTTACTTACAGAGAGGTCCCACAAAAGGGGGTTGGCTACAGCCCTTTTGAGCTTTTGTTTGGGCATCCTGTAAGAGGACCCCTATGTTTAGTGAGGGAAGGATGGGAGAGACCTCTCAGACAACCCAAACTTGACATAGTGGATTATGTACTTGGTCTCCGCTCCAGGATGGCAGAGTATATGAAGAAGGCTTCTAAAAACCTTGAGGCAAGCCACGAACTCCAAAAAGCTTGGCATGACCAAAAGGCTGTGCTGACTGTTTACCAGCCAGGGCAGAAAGTGTGGGTGTTGGAGCAAGTGGCCCCAGCAGCACTCCAAGACAAATGGTCTGGACCCCACACTATTGTTGAGAAAAATGGAGAAGTCACCTACTTGGTGGACCTTGGGACTCCCAGAAGCCCCCACAGGGTGCTTCATGTCAACAGATTGAAGGCATATGTTGACAGGGCAGACATGGGCTTACTCATGGCTACATATGAGGGGCAGGAGGAAGAGAGTGACCCTCTCCCAGACCTGTTGACTCAGAACCCTGATGATGGCTCTGTAGGAGAGTAGGGTCTGCTTTCTATGTTCACCCCCACTTTTTGCTTTTGCTTTACTGGTTTTCGACTTAGATGTGGCTGTGGGCCTGCTAATCAGACCCACAGCCCTGCTGTTCTCTCTCTAAATTAATACTATGTACCTTAGGTGCATAACCCATTTGGATAGGATCACCTTATTGGCCCCTGTACAGTGTACCCTAGGTACCCAGGGCATAGGTGTACCCTAGGCCTACCAGGGGCTGCAGCATGTATTATGCCACCCCTGGCCTGGCCTTCCATTTTGACACAACTGGCTGATCACTCAGCTGGGGCAAGGTCGTGTAATCACCCCTTGCTTAGGTGTAGTATTCCTATACCTAACTTACATATAGACACATGTGTACCTATCAGTCACTCCTATGGCAGGCCTTGACAATCCTGGAGGCAGAGTGCTTGGTAACATGTGAGATGGTGCTCTAGCATGAGCTGAGCCTGTCTGCAGCTTTCGGAACCTTGTCCTTATAGCTGTTCTATGATATAGCCTACCATATACTCTTAAAGTGCCTTATAATCTTAGACGGTTATGGTAACTATGGTTTGGCTTTATCAAAACCTGTCGTGTAAGGTGTCTAACACTAGGGAATAATACCCCCATGCCATTTCTGGACATGAGAATATTATTCCCCCCTTCTAGAGGGAAAGACATGTTAAAATCATACTTCAACTGTTAGCCTCTGACCAAAGCCTCAGCATCACAAAATGGATGCTGCTGCCACGACACAAGTCTGACCTCCTGCAGCTGGGAGTGATCCCAGCCAGGGAGGCCTGGACAATAGGGGGCCGATTCACAGAACTAACTTAAGACAAAATCCTAAACTTACTACTTTTGGTATTCACAGAAGTTAGGATTTTGTCTTAAGTTTGTCTTAAGACAAACTTAAGACAGAGTTAAGACAGTCTTAAGACAGACTTAAGACAGTCTTAAAACAGACTTAAGACAAACTTAAGACAGACTTAAGACAGACTTAAGACAGACTTAAGACAAACTTAAGACAAAATCCTAACTTAAGTCTGTCTTAAGTCTGTCTTAAGTCTGTCTTAAGTTTGTCTTAAGTCTGTCTTAAGACTGTCTTAAGTCTGTCTTAAGACTGTCTTAAGTCTGTCTTAAGTTTGTCTTAAGACAAACTTAAGACAAAATCCTAACTTCTGTGAATACCAAAAGTAGTAAGTTTAGGATTTTGTCTTAAGTTAGTTCTGTGAATCAGGCCCTAGGTTTCCTGCTTGGGGAGGTGCTAGCACCTCCCCAGACAGCCTTTAGTGTATTGGGGCAGGGTGGGCTGAAAGGAATGAGACATGCCTGGGGCACACAAGGTGTTCCTTGCATAGTCCAGTTCAAACCGGCGCTGGGGCACTCCAGCCCCAGCTCTGGCGCGAAACTGGACAAAGGGAAGTGGGTGTAACCACCCCCTCCCAGGTCCCACCCATAAGGCGTGACCTAGCAGGTATCCCAGCCCCCCAGATTAGTATAAGAGTGGGAGTTGGGCCTCAAGACTTTAGATTATCCTGAACCTGCAAAACTGAACAGAAACTCTGGACCTTCGACATTCGACGAAAGAAGAAGACTGAAGAATCTCCCTTGTAGCCAAGGAGTGGCTACCCTGTGCAAACAGGCACCATCAAGAGACTACCCTTTGCTTTGCGACCGTTCTACGAGGAACCGACTGCAGAGCCCGACCAGAGCCTTGACTTCCAGACTTCTCCGACCCTCATCCACATCTGCAGCAGAGCTGAGATCCGTGGAGGCGACGAGCGACGTGGGACCGGCTACCTGGAAAAAGTGGCTAGTAACTTAAAGCGCAGCTTCTGAGGTACCCTCGAAGTTGTGCACCGGGGATTGAGAAGCCCCAACCCCAAGCACCATCTGCACCGAAGATCAGCCCCCCACACTCCACGAGTCCTGCGTGGGGCCCTTCAGCATTTTCCTGCTTGCCGCGTCTGTCCGGTTGCTTGCCCGCTGGCTAGTGGCCTCGGTGACGACGCACCCTGAAATCTTCTGCGCTGGTTTGGCTCCTCCAGACTGGCTCCCGCTTCTCTGCAAAGAAGAAGCACCCCAGACCTTCCTGGTCTGCACCAGAAGCAAGTCCTTTGTTCTTCGTGGGTTCCGCTTGCCAAGTCTTGGTGAGTCCTAGTCCAACTTCGACGCCGCCGACAGCAAGAGCCTTCGTGGGACAGCTCGCCTCCTGGTCCTGGTCGTCCTCGACGCTTCCTGGTCCTCCTGGCTGCAGCGACAAGCTTCACCTTCACCTGCAACTCTTCACGACATCGCCTGGTTCCTTCCTGGTTCCACGTGGTCACTGGCTAGTGACCTTGACTCTGTCCCTTCTGCTTGCAGGTTTCTTCTCTTCTTGATCCCAGCCTTGGGATCCACCGGACACTCTCCCCTGACTGCCTGTCAGCATCTTTCTTCAGGCATCCATAGGAGTCGACGACGAAAACGACGCATCTTCACCCCTATGCACCCGCAGCCTGTGGGCTAGGTAACTTGGGTACTCCGGTGCTCATCAGGATAGTGACTATCCTAGTGTCTAGTTTTCAAGTCTCAACTTCCTAGCTACTCCGGAAGTGTCCTAAATCTACCGTTTTCTAAACTGTACTATTGCTATTGACTTTTACGCATTACGCGTGAGTGTTTCCACTCTGCACACGAATCCCGTGGGCCTCCCACTTCCTAACTAACGCTAGTGTAGTGTAGCCCCAGCGATTCCCTAGGCCTAGGCCTATTCTATTTCCGTGACAGTGGTTCTTATACCACTTATTTAGTATATGGTTTGCGTGGCCCCTAGGGCCTAACTGTATTACTTACCTGTGTGACTTACTGTATGCATTAATAAGACTGTGTTGTACTTACCTCTAATCTCATAAAGAGTGCTGAGGGTTTGCTTAGAATAAATACACTTTATTTTATATATATATCTGTTGTGGTGTCCTTTCATTTGGTATTCAAGGGATTATATATGGTATCACAGCTGGCTTCACATGCCATTCAGAGTTTAGCCTAAGACTGCTCTTGTCCATGCTACCACTAGGATAGCTGGTCTATAAGGTTGACTTTACAACCAATCACCATAAGGGTATTTGGACTGATATAAGGTGTACACTATAACTAGTGACATCATACATCAGGCCAACTTCTCACATTGGTGAGCAGCGGTTGGGATCTGAGCTTGCTGTTGTAATACCATTGTAATCTTGAGATACTAAATTGAAAGATCACACAGATATTGTCTAGGTACATATAACATAGATTATTATACTTAATTCCTACTGGACTTTGTAGTTGTAGGTTGAAGGGAGTAACACACCCTGACTACAACTACTAGAAAGGTTTAGTAGATACAACTAGTGTAGGTAGGTGCACACACCACACCCTCACTAGATCATGTCTCTGAGAGTAGATCAAGTAGATGCTCTCTCAGGAGGATCAGGTCTGCAAAAGATCCCCTCTAGATATGATACCTTAACATTCCAGGAGATGAGACACTTGTGTACCTCCAGAGGAATAAAACAGGGTGCAAACCCTACCCTCCTTCAGTTAAGACAACTCCTAGAGGAGTATGATGCTCAGAGGGCATCTCAGGCAGGTGCCCTAGGCACAGAGGAGGGTCTACCCACCACAGAGGAGTCAGATGGGGCTTCAGATGGGGAGGTAGACAGCCAGAGCCAAGTAAGGAGACTTAGCCAGGCTAACTTAAGTTTACATGGGAGTTTGCATGGGGTCCCCCCATACAGACCCACAAGTAGGCATTCACAGAGAAGCAGGAGGGACAGATCCCCTTCAAGGGAATCCATCCACTCCCATGTCTCTAGCATCTCTAATGCTTCCTCTCACAGGGGAATGACTTCACCTGAGAGAAAGGAGCATGCAGCCAGAATGAGGGAGGCTAATCTGAGGATTCAAAGGGAAGAACTTGCCCTTGCCAAAGAGAAGCTTGCTCTGGCTAGAGAGCAAAAGTTAAGTGGGTTAGAACCCACTGGTGGCAGCAACATTCCTAGAGATAGAGACAGGCACTATGATAATAGAAACCTGAGCAAGATTGTCCCTCCCTACAAGTGTGGGGATGACATCCACAAATGGATAACTGCTTTGGAGAGAGCATGCAAAGTACAGCAGGTACCCCAAAGTCAGTGGGCAGCTATCTTGTGGCTCTCCTTCTCTGAGAAAGGAAGAGACAAGCTCCTCACAGTTAGTGATGAGGATGCAGATAATTACACTGTCCTGAAGAGTGCTCTGATTGATGGGTTTGGCCTAACCACTGAACAATACAGGTTGTTGTTCAGGGATACCCAGAAGACACAGACTCAGGACTGGACTGACTTTGTAGATTGTGCCACTAAGGCTCTGGAAGGCTGGCTAATGGGAAGTAAGGTTAAGGACTATACAGGATTGTATAATTTGATCATGAGAGAGCAAATACTTAACAACTGTCAAAACCAGCTATTGCATCAACACCTGATTGATTCTGATCTGACTTCTCCCCAAGAATTGGGAAAGAAGGCAGATAGATGGGTCAGGACTAGAGTTAAGCAGAAAAACCAGAACCAGGGCGGTGATCAGAAAAAGGCAGACCAGAAGGGTAATGAGCAGAAACAAAAAGACCAGAAGTCTTCACCAGGCCCCCAAAAGGCTCAGGGGGAGGGTGGTTCCAAAAAGGATAAGAAGAAAGATGGCCAAAAGAAACCATGGTGCAACTATTGTAAGTCCAACTCCCATTGGTTTAGTGAGTGCACCAAAAAGGATAAGCCCCCAGCCACCATTGCCCCTAAGGCAACTGTACCCCCTAGTTCAGCTGTAAGTGGTGGTTCCCAGCAAAAGGGTGTAGTAGGGTTAACCCTGGGAACTGAGGAGGACTCTGGCCTAGTCAGAGTACCTACTCAGGCTGTTCTGATCTGTGATGGGGACTTAGCTTTGTCCTCTACTGTAGGCCCCAGTAACCTGGGCAAGTACAGACAGACACCTTTTCTCAACCAAAGAATGGCTCAGGCCTACAGGGACACTGGAGCTAGTGTCACAATGGTAACACCTGCTTTTGTGGACCCTGGACAGATCATACTAGGTGAGAATTACCTAGTGACCAACGCTAGCAATGCCACTACCTCCCATAGTGTGGCTATTGTTAACTTCTCCTGGGGAGGGGTAACTGGCCTCAAGAAAGTTGTTGTTAGTTCAGACCTTCCTGTAGAGTGTTTACTGGGCAATGATCTTGAAACTTCAGTTTGGTCTGAAGTGGAGTATAGGACCCATGCAGAAATGCTGGGGATAGATGCACATGTCCTTGCTGTGACCAGGTCACAGGCCAAAAAGTGCAACACTGAACAAGTGCTGGATCCTGAAACTATGGACCAGTGACAATCCAAGAGAAAGAGCAGTAGGGTTAAGGTTGTGCCTTCCCCCCTGCCTCAGGTGGTGGATCAGCCCTCCCAGGAGGATGATTCTGAGAGCCCTGAAGGAACTGTCCTAGAAGAACTTGAACCTGATCAGGTTGAGTTTCTTGGGACAGGGGGACCTTCCAGGGCAGATCTGAGGCAGGCTCAATTAGACTGCCCCTCTCTTGAACCCCTCAGACAGCTGGCTGCTGCTGAGGCTGCAGGGAATGCTCAAGGTACCCATAGAGTGTATTGGGATGAAGGGCTACTGTACTCAGAGGCTAGAGACCCCAAGCCTGGTGCATCCAGGAGGTTGGTCATACCACTGAAGTTCAGAGGCTTCCTTCTAACCTTGGCCCATGATATTCCCCTTGCAGGACATTTAGGCCAGAACAAGACTTGGGACAGGCTTGTCCCTCACTTTCACTGGCCCCATATGTCAGAAGATACTAAGGAGTTTTGTCGCTCCTGTGTCACCTGCCAAGCCAGTGGCAAATCAGGTGGCACCACAAAGGCCCCCCTCATACCACTACCTGTGGTGGGGGTCCCCTTTGAAAGAGTGGGCATAGATATTGTAGGACCAATGGACCCACAAACAGCATCTGGGCACAGATTCATACTGGTGATAGTGGACCATGCCACCAGGTACCCAGAAGCAATTCCCCTGAGGACCACAACAGCTCCTGTTGTGGCAAGGGCCCTGCTTGGAGTATTCTCCAGAGTGGGCTTTCCAAAGGAGGTCATTTCTGACAGAGGTGCCAACTTTATGTCAGGATACTTGACTGCAATGTGGAAGGAGTGTGGTGTTAACTATAAGTTCACCACACCCTATCACCCACAGTGCAATGGGCTTGTTGAGAGATTCAACAAGACCCTAAAGGGAATGATAAAAGGATTACCAGACAAGCTTAGGCGAAGATGGGACATCCTTTTACCCTGCCTTCTGTTTGCTTACAGAGAGGTCCCACAAAAGGGGGTTGGCTACAGCCCTTTTGAGCTTTTGTTTGGGCATCCTGTAAGAGGACCCCTGTGTTTGGTGAAGGAAGGATGGGAGAGACCTCTCAGACAACCCAAACTAGACATAGTGGATTATGTACTTGGTCTCCGCTCCAGGATGGCAGAGTATATGAAGAAGGCTTCTAAAAACCTTGAGGCAAGCCAAGAACTCCAAAAAGCTTGGCATGACCAAAAGGCTGTACTGACTGTTTACCAGCCAGGACAGAAAGTGTGGGTGTTGGAGCCAGTGGCCCCAGCAGCACTCCAAGACAAATGGTCTGGACCCCACACTATTGTTGAGAAAAAGGGAGAAGTCACCTACTTGGTGGACCTTGGGACTCCCAGAAGCCCCCACAGGGTGCTTCATGTCAACAGATTGAAGGCATATGTTGACAGGGCAGACATGGGGCTACTCATGGCTACAGATGAGGGGCAGGAGGAAGAGAGTGACCCTCTCCCAGACCTGTTGACTCAGAACCCTGATGATGGCTCAGTTGATGGTGTGGTCTTTTCTGACAGCCTCACTGTCCATCAGCAACAGGACTGCAGACAGGTTCTGCAATCCTACAGACATATGTTCTCTCTGACCCCAAGTCAGACAAACTGGTGCACCCATGAGGTGGACACTGGTGACAGTCTGCCTGTGAAGAGTAAAATCTACAGGCAACCTGACCATGTCAGGGACTGCATAAAAGTTGAGGTACAAAAGATGTTGGAGCTGGGAGTCATTGAACCTTCAGAGAGCCCTTGGGCTAGTCCTGTAGTCCTTGTGCCAAAACCTCACACCCAAGATGGTAAGAGAGAGATGAGGTTTTGCGTGGATTACAGAGGTCTCAATGCTGTCACTAGGACAGATGCCCACCCAATACCTAGGGCAGATGAGCTCATTGACAGACTGGCAGCTGCTAAGTTTTTGAGCACATTTGACCTAACAGCAGGCTACTGGCAAATCAGACTAGCTGAGAGTGCAAAGGCCAAAACTGCTTTCTCGACCCCAGGAGGACATTATCAATTTGTGGTAATGCCCTTTGGTTTGAAGAATGCACCTGCCACTTTCCAAAGGCTGGTGAATCAAGTCCTTACTGGGTTGGATGATTATTGTGCAGCTTATCTTGATGATATTGCTGTCTTTAGCTCCACCTGGGAGGATCACCTGGTCCACCTGAGGAATGTTTTAGAGGCCCTGCAAAAGGCAGGCCTCACTATCAAGGCCACTAAGTGCCAGATAGGGCAGAGCAAGGTTGTATACCTGGGCCACCTAGTTGGTGGGGGTCAGGTTCAACCACTGGAGAGCAAGATCCAGACCATAAAGGACTGGGCTCCTCCAACTACCCAGACTCAGGTCAGAGCTTTCTTGGGCCTGACTGGGTACTACAGAAAGTTTGTTAAGAACTATGGGTCCATAGTGACACCACTTAATGACTTGACCTCCAAGAAGATGCCAAAGAAAGTTCAGTGGACAGTAAGCTGTCAAAAAGCATTTGATGACCTGAAGCAGGCCATGTGCAGTGCACCTATTCTGAAAAGTCCAGACTACTCCAAAGAGTTCATTGTCCAGACAGATGCTTCTGAGTTAGGTGTGGGAGCTGTTCTTTCACAACTGAATGTAGATGGTCAAGACCAGCCCATTGCTTTTATAAGTAGAAGGCTGACCCCTAGAGAGAAACGTTGGTCAGCTATTGAGAGGGAGGCCTTTGCTGTGGTTTGGGCCCTGAAGAAGCTGAGGCCATACTTGTTTGGCACTCACTTCAAGATTCAGACAGACCATAAGCCCCTCTTGTGGCTAAATCAGATGAAGGGTGAAAATCCCAAACTGCTTAGGTGGTCCATTTCCCTACAGGGGATGGACTTCACAGTGGAACATAGACCTGGGACTGACCATGCCAATGCAGATGGACTCTCCAGATATTTCCACTTAGAACATGAAGACTCAACTGGTCAAGGTTAGTTTAATGTCCCTAAGTTTGGGGGGGGGTTGTGTAGGAGAGTAGGGTCTGCTTTCTATGTTCACCCCCACTTTTTGCTTTTGCTTTACTGGTTTTCGACTTAGATGTGGCTGTGGGCCTGCTAATCAGACCCACAGCCCTGCTGTTCTCTCTCTAAATTAATACTATGTACTTTAGGTGCATAACCCATTTGGATAGGATCACCTTATTGGCCCCTGTACAGTGTACCCTAGGTACCCAGGGCATAGGTGTACCCTAGGCCTACCAGGGGCTGCAGCATGTATTATGCCACCCCTGGCCTGGCCTTCCATTTTGACACAACTGGCTGATCACTCAGCTGGGGCAAGGTCGTGTAATCACCCCTTGCTTAGGTGTAGTATTCCTATACCTAACTTACATATAGACACATGTGTACCTATCAGCCACTCCTATGGCAGGCCTTGACAATCCTGGAGGCAGAGTGCTTGGTAACATGTGAGATGGTGCTCTAGCATGAGCTCAGCCTGTCTGCAGCTTTCGGAACCTTGTCCTTATAGCTGTTCTATGATATAGCCTACCATATACTCTTAAAGTGCCTTATAATCTTAGACGGTTATGGTAACTATGGTTTGGCTTTATCAAAACATGTCGTGTAAGGTGTCTAACACTAGGGAATAATACCCCCATGCCATTTCTGGACATGAGAATATTATTCCCCCCTTCTAGAGGGAAAGACATGTTAAAATCATACTTCAACTGTTAGCCTCTGACCAAAGCCTCAGCATCACAAAATGGATGCTGCTGCCACGACACAAGTCTGACCTCCTGCAGCTGGGAGTGATCCCAGCCAGGGAGGCCTGGACAATAGGTTTCCTGCTTGGGGAGGTGCTAGCACCTCCCCAGACAGCCTTTAGTGTATTGGGGCAGGGTGGGCTGAAAGGAATGAGACATGCCTGGGGCACACAAGGTGTTCCTTGCATAGTCCAGTTCAAACCGGCGCTGGGGCACTCCAGCCCCAGCTCTGGCGCGAAACTGGACAAAGGGAAGTGGGTGTAACCACCCCCTCCCAGGTCCCACCCATAAGGCGTGACCTAGCAGGTATCCCAGCCCCCCAGATTAGTATAAGAGTGGGAGTTGGACCTCAAGACTTTAGATTATCCTGAACCTGCAAAACTGAACAGAAACTCTGGACCTTCGACATTCGACGAAAGAAGAAGACTGAAGAATCTCCCTTGTAGCCAAGGAGTGGCTACCCTGTGCAAACAGGCACCATCAAGAGACTACCCTTTGCTTTGCGACCGTTCTACGAGGAACCGACTGCAGAGCCCGACCAGAGCCTTGACTTCCAGACTTCTCCGACCCTCATCCACATCTGCAGCAGAGCTGAGATCCGTGGAGGCGACGAGCGACGTGGGACCGGCTACCTGGAAAAAGTGGCTAGTAACTTAAAGCGCAGCTTCTGAGGTACCCTCGAAGTTGTGCACCGGGGATTGAGAAGCCCCAACCCCAAGCACCATCTGCACCGAAGATCAGCCCCCCACACTCCACGAGTCCTGCGTGGGGCCCTTCAGCATTTTCCTGCTTGCCGCGTCTGTCCGGTTGCTTGCCCGCTGGCTAGTGGCCTCGGTGACGACGCACCCTGAAATCTTCTGCGCTGGTTTGGCTCCTCCGGACTGGCTCCCGCTTCTCTGCAAAGAAGAAGCACCCCAGACCTTCCTGGTCTGCACCAGAAGCAAGTCCTTTGTTCTTCGTGGGTTCCGCTTGCCAAGGCTTGGTGAGTCCTAGTCCAACTTCGACGCCGCCGACAGCAAGAGCCTTCGTGGGACAGCTCGCCTCCTGGTCCTGGTCGTCCTCGACGCTTCCTGGTCCTCCTGGCTGCAGCGACAAGCTTCACCTTTACCTGCAACTCTTCACGACATCGCCTGGTTCCTTCCTGGTTCCACGTGGTCACTGGCTAGTGACCTTGACTCTGTCCCTTCTGCTTGCAGGTTTCTTCTCTTCTTGATCCCAGCCTTGGGATCCACCGGACACTCTCCCCTGACTGCCTGTCAGCATCTTTCTTCAGGCATCCATAGGAGTCGACGAAGAAAACGACGCATCTTCACCCCTATGCACCCGCAGCCTGTGGGCTAGGTAACTTGGGTACTCCGGTGCTCATCAGGATAGTGACTATCCTAGTGTCTAGTTTTCAAGTCTCAACTTCCTAGCTACTCCGGAAGTGTCCTAAATCTACCGTTTTCTAAACTGTACTATTGCTATTGACTTTTACGCATTACGCGTGAGTGTTTCCACTCTGCACACGAATCCCGTGGGCCTCCCACTTCCTAACTAACGCTAGTGTAGTGTAGCCCCAGCGATTCCCTAGGCCTAGGCCTATTCTATTTCCGTGACAGTGGTTCTTATACCACTTATTTAGTATATGGTTTGCGTGGCTCCTAGGGCCTAACTGTATTACTTACCTGTGTGACTTACTGTATGCATTAATAAGACTGTGTTGTACTTACCTCTAATCTCATAAAGAGTGCTGAGGGTTTGCTTAGAATAAATACACTTTATTTTATATATATATCTGTTGTGGTGTCCTTTCATTTGGTATTCAAGGGATTATATATGGTATCACAGCTGGCTTCACATGCCATTCAGAGTTTAGCCTAAGACTGCTCTTGTCCATGCTACTACTAGGATAGCTGGTCTATAAGGTTGACTTTACAACCAATCACCATAAGGGTATTTGGACTGATATAAGGTGTACACTATAACTAGTGACATCATACATCAGGCCAACTTCTCACAGGCTCAGTTGATGGTGTGGTCTTTTCTGACAGCCTCACTGTCCATCAGCAACAGGACTGCAGACAGGTTCTGCAGTCCTACAGACATATGTTCTCTCTGACCCCAAGTCAGACAAACTGGTGCACCCATGAGGTGGACACTGGTGACAGTCTGCCTGTGAAGAGTAAAATCTACAGGCAACCTGACCATGTCAGGGACTGCATAAAAGTTGAGGTACAAAAGATGTTGGAGCTGGGAGTCATTGAACCTTCAGAGAGCCCTTGGGCTAGTCCTGTAGTCCTTGTGCCAAAACCTCACACCCAAGATGGTAAGAGAGAGATGAGGTTTTGTGTGGATTACAGAGGTCTCAATGCTGTCACTAGGACAGATGCCCACCCAATACCTAGGGCAGATGAGCTCATTGACAGACTGGCAGCTGCTAAGTTTTTGAGCACATTTGACCTGACAGCAGGCTACTGGCAAATCAGACTAGCTGAGAATGCAAAGGCCAAAACCGCTTTCTCGACCCCAGGAGGACATTATCAATTTGTGGTAATGCCCTTTGGTTTGAAGAATGCACCTGCCACTTTCCAAAGGTTGGTGAATCAAGTCCTTACTGGGTTGGATGATTATTGTGCAGCTTATCTTGATGATATTGCTGTCTTTAGCTCCACCTGGGAGGATCACCTGGTCCACCTGAGGAATGTTTTAGAGGCCCTGCAAAAGGCAGGCCTCACTATCAAGGCCACTAAGTGCCAGATAGGGCAGAGCAAGGTTGTATACCTGGGCCACCTAGTTGGTGGGGGTCAGGTTCAACCACTGGAGAGCAAGATCCAGACCATAAAGGACTGGGCTCCTCCAACTACCCAGACTCAGGTCAGAGCTTTCTTGGGCCTGACTGGGTACTACAGAAAGTTTGTTAAGAACTATGGGTCCATTGGTCCTTATACCACTTCTTTAGTATATGGTTTGCGTGGCCCCTAGGGCCTAACTGTATTACTTACCTGTGTGACTTAATGTATGCTTAAATAAGACTGTGTTGTACTTACCTCTAATCTCATAAAGAGTGCTGAGGGTTTGACTAGAATAAATACACTTTATTTTATATATATATCTGTTGTGGTGTCCTTTCATTTGGTATTCAAGGGATTATATATGGTATCACAGCTGGCTTCACATGCCATTCAGAGTTTAGCCTAAGACTGCTCTTGTCCATGCTACCACTAGGATAGCTGGTCTATAAGGTTGACTTTACAACCAATCACCATAAGGGTTGTTTGGACTGATATAAGGTGTACACTAGAACTAGTGACATCATACATCAGGCCAACTTCTCACACAGTATATGCTGTGTTTAGTTTAAGTTGCCTGAATTGTAGGCCCAAACTGTAAGTTGTTTTGAGTTTCGTTTCTCCTTGGTTGCTCAAGAAATAATTAAATGAATCCTTTTTGTGCTCGAAGACAGTGTGTTCTCATCCTACTACAGGTGCAGGAATTCGGCTCGTATTCTTAGATTTAAGGAGATACCTGGAATGTCTTTGAAGAAGTCTGGAAGGCGAGAAGGGAGGACTCCTTTCGTGCCTGGCCTATCTGAAACCCAAGGCCACTGGAAGACGAAGAAAAATTAATTAAAGCTCCTGTGGAACACTACTGAAAACGCTGCAATTGAAAAAGTTCATCATGTGACGTATTGTGGGTTGAACATTGTCTTTTTGTCTGATGCACAGGGACAGATTCTGGAGTCTTCTGCTTATTTTCAGAGGAGAAGCAGCATCTTGGAGCGAGCTCCATAGCTTTAAGCTATCAGACCCATTTGACATGCATACTTCTCAGGGAGTCAACACGTGCTGACACCTTTGGGATATGACAAAAGAGAGATTGGTAGGACCCTCATTTAGAGCAGTGTAGGGAAAGAGATTTTTGTTTTTGTTTTCCTCCCAAATGAAAAGAGAATTGGACACAGCTTCTCTTCTATGCTGTATTCTGATTTTGGAGATCGTCACTCTATGCCTTTTATGCTGAATTAATTATATTCATAGACTCGACTCTGTATTGATTTGCATGTATCTATATTCTCTGATACTAAGGTGTGTTTATATTCAATTATTTTTGGGCTTATAATAAACCCACAAAATTGAAATTCGGAGTCTGGGGTCCTTTAGAGTATGACTAAATTGAAAGTATAACCTTGAATTGTTTTACTCCCCTCCACCACTTTTAGCAAGCAAATAAAAGACCATCAGTCTTAACTTTAGTAGAGAAAGCAGGGAATACAATTTGGCGTAATCACTAGGTATGTTGTTACTGGCACTGACTGCAGTTGCGGGGGCAATGGGTGGTGCTAGCTGCAGTGGACTCTTGATTGTGGGCCCTGGCACTTTTTTTTTTTTTTTTTTTTTTACAAACTAAGCAATATCTGACAGCTATCCAAAATGTGTTCTGACACCTTAGGCTCCTCTTCTGGTAAATCAAGGAGGATATGGATGCCTGCTTCATAATGTAAAAGATAACTTTAAACTCATGGAGCAGCCTTGCAAGTTGGTACAGGAAGTAGAAATGTAGGGGTGCTAAAGCTGACCCATGTGGTGCACCTCAGAAGACCGGTTTAGGGCATGACAAAAAATGAACCATGTTGAACTGCTTGTGAACTATCATTGAGGCACAGTTTCAGCCATTTTATAGCATTACCTTGAATGCAAAAGTCATCTACAAGCCGTATTAGTAGCTGAAGTATTAAAGTGTCTAAAACTGCCGACAAACCCGGCAAAAGTAGTGGACGGGCACACATATGTTGAGTCGGTTATCTACACTACTGTGGGCAAAGCACAAGTTACTTACCTTTGGTAACGATATATCTGTAAGAAACTTTAATTAGTTAGATTCCTTACCTTAGAATATCCCCAGGGGTCAGGCTGGATCCGGAAAGATTTTTCGTCAGCAGTACCCTTGCGCGTCGGTAGGCGTCATGATCGCTGGGATGACGTCGTCGGAGTACTTAGACGCTGCCCTTGCGCGCTGACGTCAGTTCTGTACATAGCTTTCCGCGCCAGGAATGCAGAGCCATGCAAGAAACCGACACTGATGCCATGAAACAAGGGCCCTGAAAGGGATGACCCTAACCCTACATATCGGTTCCCAGAATGGGGAGGATGGGTGGGGCGGTAAGGAATCTAACTAACTAATGTTTCTTACAGATATATCGTTACCGCAGGTAAGTAACTTGGCATCTGAAAGAAACACATTAGTTAGATTCCTTACCTTAGAATAATACCCCAGCAATACCAACCCCGGTGGTGGGTCTGCGAACCAAGATCACACCAGGAAGTCCTGGAGAACGGAACGGCCAAAGAAGCCGTCTCTCCGGACTTGGCTGCCTGACAAATGTCTTGCAGAGGGACACCCGTCCCAAGGCAGTAGTAGCTGCTGTGGCCCGAGTGGAATGGGCCCTCAGCCCCACAGAAGGATCCTTCTTAGCCAAGGAATAACAGACCTCAATGCACAAAACGACCCACCGAGAGATGGTTCGCTTGTGCACTGCCCGCCCTTTCTTAGCGCCCACGTAGCCAACAAAGAGTTGGTCATCCACCCGGAACTGTTTTGTGCGATCCAGATAGAAGGAGAGCACACGTTTTGGGTCCAGACGGTGGAGCCTCTCTTCCTCTTTCAAGGGATGTGGAGGCGGAAAGAAGATGGATAAGGTAACGGACTGCCCGATGTGAAAGGCAGTAACCACCTTAGGAAGAAAAGAAGGACGAGTCCTCAGAACAACCTTGTCCTGGTGGACAGAGAGGAAAAGAGGCTTAGAAGAAAGAGCCTGGAGCTCACTCACTCTTCTGGCAGAGGTGATAGCAACCAGGAAAGCAGTCTTGAGAGTCAGAAGACGAAGAGGAAAGTTATGAAGTGGCTCAAAGGGAACGCACATCAGATAGGTTAACACCAGATTCAAGTCTCACTGAGGCATTACAAAGGGAACAGGAGGAAACATGTGAGTAATGCTCTTTAAGAATTGATTTACAACAGGGGACTTGAAAAGAGAAGGCTGATCAGGAAGCCTCAAGAAGGCTGAAACAGCTGAAAGATATCCCTTGATGGTGCCCAGAGCCAGGGAAAGAAGAACCTCAGAAAGAGGGGTGGAAAGGGGATCCACAGCCTTTCCTGTGCACCATGCCACAAATTTGTTCCACCTGCAGGTGTATACCGTTTTAGTGGAGGGACGCCTGGCTGCCAGAATGACATCACAGACTTCAGGAGGCAAGTCAAATGGCATCAACTGCCACTGCTCAATCCCGACGCATGGAGGTGGAGGCTGGACAGGTTTGGGCGGAGGACCGTCCCCTGCTGCTGCGACAGAAGGTCCTCCTGAAGAGGCAGTCAAATCGGAGGCTCGATTGACAGACTGAGTAGCTCGGGATACCAGTATCTTAGTGCCCAATCCGGAGCCACAAGGATGACTTGGGCCTGGTCGCGCCTGATCTTCTTCAGCACTCTGGGCAGAAGTGGTATAGGCAGAAAGGCGTATAACAGACCGCAACTCCACTCGCGATGAAAAGCGCCTCCGAGCGAGTGCCACCTTGGAAATTCCAACGCGCAGAACCGATGACATTACGCGTTCT
Source organism: Triturus cristatus (assembly GCF_964204655.1). Classification (NCBI taxonomy): domain Eukaryota; kingdom Metazoa; phylum Chordata; class Amphibia; order Caudata; family Salamandridae; genus Triturus; species Triturus cristatus. Next base: position 50,664,798 of record NC_140589.1, read on the forward strand.
CTTCGGTGGCGAATAGATCTAACCAAGGCTCTCCCCACTGCCGAAAGAGGCCTTGCGCCACGTCCGAGTTCAGAAGCCATTCGTGATCCATCATGCACCGGCGGCTGAGTTCGTCCGCCCTGGTGTTCAGAGAGCCCGCCAGGTGTTGAACCACCAGGGTGATGCCCTGATGTTCCAGCCATGACCAGAGGCGCAGAGCCTCCTGACAAAGGGTCCACGACCCCACCCCACCCTGTTTGTTGCAATACCACATGGCGGTGGTGTTGTCCGTGAACACCTGCACTACAGTTCCCCAAACAGAGGGAAGGAATGCCTTCAGTGCAAGCCGGATCGCCCGCAGCTCCAATAGGTTGATATGGAGCCGGGACTCCGCCGGAGACCAGAGGCTTCTGATCTCTGCCTCTCCCATGTGGCCCCCCCATCCCAGGAGGGACGCATCCGTCATCACTCCGTGCTCTGGTTTGGGCAGGGAGAGGGATCTGCCACTGACCCAATCGCGGTCCATAAGCCACCCCTGCAACTGTCTCGTAGTGCCCACCGAGATCAGGTCGTGGTCAGACAGGTTGCCCTGATGTTGAGCCCACTGGAACTTCAGGTCCCACTGCAGAGCCCGCATCCACTACCTGGCGTGATGTACCAGCAGGATGCAGGAGGCCATCAGACCCAGCAGCCGTAGGGCCATCCTGACCGAAACTCGGGATAAAGGCTGAAAGATCGGAATCAGAGCCTGAATATCCCGAACCCGCTGTTCGGGAGGATAGACCCGAAACTGCGCCGAGTCCAGAACCGTTCCGATGAAGAGGAGCTTCTGGGAGGGACTCAGATGTGACTTCGGCACGTTGATGGAGAACCCCAGCAAATGCAGTAGGTCGGCCGTAGTCTGGAGGTGGACGACTGTTCGGGACGAGCCCGCCTTCAACAACCAGTCGTCGAGATAGGGGAAGACTGGAACCCCTAATCTGCGCAGATGAGCTGCGACCACCGCCATCACTTTCGTGAACACCCGAGGGGCACTGGTGAGGCCAAAGGGGAGCACGGTAAACTGAAAGCGCTCATGGCCTACCATGAACCGCAGGTAACGCCGGTGGGCCGGCAGGACGGGGATGTGGAAATAAGCGTGCTGCAGGTCCACCGCTACTATCCAGTCTCCAGGGTCTAGGGCAGCCAGAGCCTGAGCTAAAGTCAGCATCTTGAACTTCTCCTTCCGGAGGAAGGCGTTGACGCCCCTGAGGTCCAAGATAGGGCATAGGCCCCCTTTGCCCTTCTTGGGAACCAGAAAGTAGCGGGAGTAACAACCCCGTCCTACTTCCGGGCCAGGAACGCGCTCGATGCCCTCCTTGGCCAAGAGGGCCGTAACTTCCTCCTGCAGAAGTTGCAAGTGATCCCCCGACATGCGGTGGTACTGCGGTGGCATGGCTGGAGGGGTCGCCTCGAAGGGGAGGGAGTAGCCCCTTTGGACGATTTGCAGCACCCACCTGTCCGAAGTGATGGTACGCCAGTGGAGCAGGTGATGGTGAACTCTGCCTCCCACTGGCGTGGAATGGGCCTGAAAGCTCGGACTAGGAATGCTTTGAGGCAGATGCTGCGGGAGCAGATGTGGACTGACCGGCTCTCTGTCCCCCTGATCCGCCACGGCGGAATCCACGTCCGTGACTGCATTGAGCCTGGTTCTGCGGCCTGTGGCTGGACGAACGCGTGGGGATGCTCCTTCCTTGGCCACGAAAGGGGCGAAAAGTTTGCTGGCGCTGGACCGAAAGGCCCAAGGACTTGGCCGTAGCCCTGGAGTCCTTAAGCGCTCCAGCGCGCTATCCACTTTGTCGTCAAAAAGGCGACGGCCTACAAAGGGCATGTCCATGAGAGTGCTCTGGACATCCTCTGAAAAGTTTGTGGACCTCAGCCAGGCGTGACGACGAATTGCCACTGTCGTTGCAATCGCTCTACCCAGCGAGTCCGTGGTGTCAAGTCCACATTGGATGGAATACCGTGCTGCATCACGCCCCTCAGCAAGAGCCTGGGCGAGCCGTGTCCTGGCCTCCTCTGGAAACTGGGGCAGCACGTCCGCCACCATATCCCACAGAGAGAGGGTGTAATGGTCCAAAAGGCACGCGATATTAATGAACCGCAACCCCAGACTGAGGGAGGAAAACAGTTTCTTGCCAAACTGCTCCATCCTTTTGGATTCCCGATCTGGAGGTGCGGACGGGAAGGTGGGACGTGGAGGCCTGGATAACCAGACTCTCAGGGGTGGGGTGTACGGACAGAAAGCTGGGGTCGCCCGGAGCTGGGCGGTGGCGCCGGGCCACGTTCTGATCCACAGGAGAGACTGTGGAGGGCTTGGACCACGTGCCCATCAGAACGTCAGTGAGGGCCTCATTAAACTGCAGCAGAGGCTCCGCAGAGCTTAGTGGTAGTTGAACCACCTCAGTGAGGAGGTTAGTCCTCACGGCTGCTGCAGGGAGCTCCAGGCGCAAGGCCTGGGCCGCCCTGCGTAGCACCACAGCATAAGTCGCACCCTCCTCCGTAGCCACGGAAGGAGGAGAGATGAAACCAGTGTCAGATGAAGTGTCTAGACCACTGGCATCCCCCAGCTCATCTGCCCAGTCCAGACTTAACTGGCACTGCTGTGCCAGAGGGTCCTCAGACCCCTCCCAGTCCTCCCCATCATCCGGCTCCTGGTAAACAGGCGGAAATGATGGAGCCGGGTCATAGATCAAAGGCTCACCCATCGACGCCGGAGACGGCGCTGAGGGGCGCCGCGCCGACGCCCGGACCCGGACTGAAACTAGGGACGGCGCCGGGAGCGACACCATGGGGGTCTGCCCCAGCGGAGGAGTTGTGAGGTCAACTGGCGTCGAACGGGATCCAGGCCTGGATCCCACGGGGACCTCCGGCGTCGGGACTGAAGTCGACGACGGCGCCGGGGCCAATCCCGCCGGCTCGATTCGACCCCCAGTTGGACCTGTGGGGCCCAGAGACGCGTCGGCAGGCCTCTACGGCGGAAAGAGACTCCTCATGGCCACGAGGAAGTCTCAAAATCCCGCCCGGAGTAGCATGAGACCCAGAGACCGAAGGGTGTGGGGCCGGATGCGACTCCTGAGGCTCTGGCAGAGCTGCGTGGGTGGTGCCACCCGAACCCTCGGCCGAGTCGTGCGACCGACGAGGGGAGTCAGAAGGGCGATGTCGCTTCTTCGACTTCTTTTTACGTATGCTCTATCCGGATCTGCGCTTGCTGGCGCGGAAAAAAGAACAACTGACGTCAGCGCACGAGGGCGGCGTCTAAGTACTCTGACGATGTCATACTGGCGATCACGACGCCGACGACGGACGCGGAGTCGCAGTCGTTGCCTACCGACACGCAAGGGTACTGCTGACGAAAAATCTTTCCGGATCTAGCCTGACGCCTGGGGATATTCTAAGGTAAGGAATCTAACTAACGTGTTTCTTTCAGATAATAATGGCACCTGTTGCTTTCATGGAAGTTTATGGCACCTGGAAAAAGATGGCCTGCCATAAGTTCTGAACCTGCTCAATAGCTTCCAAAACACGAGTCCAGACCAAGAGAGTGGGTTGTCCTTGCTGTGCTGAAATCAATTCTTGGGACAGATTCGGTTTCTCCGTGAACAGTCTTTGACCACTGAAGGACACGCCCAGGAGCCAGGCTGGGTTGGACATCACCTGAAAAGCCTGCAGGTTGATGGCACATGTGCCCATGCCAGCTATGCCCAACTTCGAACATGAGGACTGCTTTGATACATCTCTGTCATCCGTGAGTCACTGGGGGGATTCTCCCTGTGTTCAGGTAAATTCACAGGAGCCAGCACTGCCATTGCCCTCGAAGAGTGAGAGTGTCAAATGAGCATGAAAAGGTTATCAGATCCATGCTCCTATACGCAGCCTGCATAATATGTTACATTCTCTGTTGGGGGACCTAGAAGGAAGATGTTTGGATTAGTCCGAGCAGAGGGTGCCTTCATGAGAAGACCTTTGATCGAGTATGCACAGTTAGAACTGCTACAGCCTAATAGATCATACCTACAAAGTAATACTACTTTTCCAGAGAAATCAAGTATGCTCAGAAAATAACCCCTCACGGGAAGTATTCACCATGATGGATTTTGGAGGATCTTTAAATAGTCAATCAGTCTTCTTCAGACTCATGATCTTCATTGCTGTAGGGTAACGTTATGAAAGCCCCAGTGCTTCTGAATGTGACCTGAAATCACTTATTAGGCCTTGAGACTGTCAAGGGTCAGCCTTTGCATTTGACTGTAGTATCACCTTTAATTTCGAGGCAGAGCTAGGAGGAAGATTGGTGAATGAGTCTATTTAAGTTGTGGAGACAACGTTTCAGGTGCCAGATCTCGACATCACAGGCACTGTGCTCAATACAGGGAGTTGACCCTTTGGGGTAAATATCACTCAAAGTTGAGACACTAGAAACTAAATTTTGACCTGACACCACATATAAAGTGCACGTGGGCCTGTCCTGGACATAGGAATTTTAAAGAAACTACGTAGTGGCTAAAACCCAAACGCTCTGAAATAACAGCCCTAGCAAAAAAATGGACAATACGAAGAAAGAACAAGTGAAAATGTTCTGAGGCCTCATTGGGCTATGAGGGATTTAAAGAGGTATGCCATGGTCCTTGTGGACCAAGTTTGTGGCTCAGTTTGAAAGCCACACTCAGTCTAGAACTCTCTGCTTGACTTCAAGACTTCCTCTTGCGCCTGCACTTGGTTGTGATTAAGTGTAAAAGACAAACCCAGTTAGCACCTCTTTGCTTGCCTTTGAGAACAGTGGGTAACATTCCCCTTTCAATCTCCAGCTCTTCAGACTCCAGACCAGATGATTCCAACACTTCACCTGTTTTTCAATAAACTTCATCGTGCTCTCCAGTCCTGAGGTGCTAGGACTTGTCAGCTCCAGAGTTCCAGTTCCAGCACCTGTTTTACAGTTGTTTGTTCAGAACCAGCTGGATCAATATCATAGTAACATTAGTTTCACATGCATTTTTCAGTTTTGTACAAGAAGACTGCATCGGGGCAATTGGGCCAAATGAAGACTTGCCTGGCATGACAGCATTGAACTTGAGGAGCCGCATCCAAACCTCATCTGGTTCATTGTCTGTTTCCAGTTGCCTCTGTGCTATAGCTGCTTTCTTTCATGCTCAAGGGGCCCGATTCACAGAACTAACTTAAGACAAAATCCTAAACTTACTACCATTTTGGTATTCACAGAAGGCACTTACTCATTTTGTTATTCACAGAAGGCACTTACTCATTTCGGTCTTCACAGAAGTTAGGACTCCTAACTTTAGGAGTTACTTACCTATGGTAACAATATAAATGTGAGAAACATAGGCTAGTTATAGATTCCTTACCTTAGAATTATCCCCAGGGCGTCAGACTGGATCCGGAAAGTTTTTCGTCAGCAGTACCTCTTCGCATCGTCCGACTCCGCGTCCGTCGACTCCGCGTCCGTCGTCGGCGTCGTGGTCGCCGGGATGACATTGCGGAAGTTACTTAGACGCCGCCCTTGCACACTGACGTCAGTTCTGTAAACAACTTTCCTCGCCATTAACGCAGAGCCATGCAAGACACTGACCACTAGTGCACAAAACTAGGGCCCTGAAAGGATGTCCTTACCCTAGAAGTCAGTTTGCAAAACAGGGAGGGTGGGTGGGGCGGTAAGGAATCTATAACTAACCTATGTTTTTTACAGATATATCGTTACCGAAGGTAAGTAACTTGTTCATCTGAAACAAACAGTTAGTTATAGCTTCCTTACCTTAGAATAGATACCCCAGCAATACCAACCCCAGAGGTGGGTCTGTGAACTAAGTTCACACCAGAAAGTCCTGGAGAACAGAATGGCCAAAGAAGCCGTCTCTCTGGACTTGGCTGTCCAGGCAGTAGTGCTTGGTGAACGTGTGCAGTGATGTCTACTTAGCTGGCTGACAGATGTCATTTAGGGGGACTCCCTGTCCCAAAGCAGTAGTAGCTGCCACCTCCCAGGTGGAATGGGCACGCAGCCCCACTGGAGGCTCCTTCTTTGCCGAACTGCTGACATTGCGCGTTCTCTTCGGTGGCGAATAGATCTAACCAAGGCTCTCCCCACTGCCAAAAGAGGCCATGCGCCACGTCCGAGTTCAGACGCCATTCGTGATCCATCATGCACCGGCGGCTGAGTTCGTCCGCCCTGGCGTTCAGAGAATCCGCCAGGTGTTGAACCACCATGGTGATGCCCTGATGTTCCAGCCATGTCCAGAGGGGCAGAGCCTCCTGACAAAGGGTCCACGACCCCACCCTGCCCTGTTGAACAAGTTACTTACCTTCGGTAACGATGTATCTGTAAGAAACATTAGTTAGTTAGATTCCTCACCTTAGAATATCCCCAGGCGTCCGACTGGATCCGGAAGATTTTTCGTCAGCAATACCCCTTGCGCGTCGCTAGGCGTCGTCTGCGGCTCCGCGTCCGTCGTCGGCGTCGTGCGCCGGAATGACGTCGTCGGAGTACTTAGACGCCGCCCTTGCGCTCTGACGTCAGTTCTTGTACATAGCCTTCCGCGCCAGGAACGCAGAGCCATGCAAGAGACCGACACTGGTGCCAAAAAATTTTAGGGCCCTGAAAGGGATAGCCTTAACCCTAGATGTCAGTTCGCAGAACGGGGAGGATGGGTGGCGAGGTGAGGAATCTAACTAACTAATGTTTCTTACAGATACATCGTTACGGAAGGTAAGTAACTTGTTCGTCTGAAAGAAACACGTTAGTTAGATTCCTCACCTTAGAATAGATACTCAAGCAATACCAACCCCGGTGGTGGGTCTGCGAACCAAGATCACACTAGAAAGTCCTGGAGGACAGAACGGCCAAAGAAGCCATCCCTCCGGACTTGGCTGTCTAGGCAATAATGCCTGGCAAACGTGTGCAGCGAAGCCCACGTTGCCGCCTGACAGATGTCCTGCAAAGGGACTCCCCGTCCCAAAGCAGTAGTAGCCGCTGTGGCCCGAGTAGAATGGGCGCGCAGCCCAACAGGCGGTTCCTTTTTTGCCAAGGAATAACAGATTTTTATACACAAAACGACCCACCGGGAGATGGTCCGTTTGTGTACAGCTTTTCCCTTCTTTGCACCCACGTAGCCAACGAAAAGCTGGTCGTCCACTCGGAACTGTTTAGTGCGGTCCAAATAAAAGGAGAGCGCACGTTTTGGGTCCAGACGGTGGAGCCGGTCTTCCTCTTTGGAAGGATGCGGAGACGGAAAGAAGGTGGGCAAGGTGACAGATTGCCCAAGATGAAAGGGGGTCACCACTTTCGGTAGTAAGGAAGGACGAGGCCGAAGGACAACCTTGTCCGGATGAACAGATAGAAAAGGAGGCTTGGACGATAGAGCCTGGAGCTCACTCACCCGTCTAGCCGAGGTGATGGCTACCAGGAAAGCAGTCTTAAGAGTTAGAAGACGAAGAGGACAATTGTGAAGAGGCTCAAAGGGTGCGCACATCAGGAATGTCAAACAAGATTAAAGTCCCACTGAGGCATTACGAAAGGGACAGGAGGGAACGTGTGAGTAATGCCTTTAAGAAAGCGTGACACTACAGGGGACTTGAAAAGAGAGGGCTGATCTGGAAGCCGTAAGAAGGCAGAGAGAGCAGCAAGATAACCTTTCAAGGTGCCCAGGGCAGAGCCCTGTCGGGCCAAAGAAAGAAGAAAGAGGAGAACCTCAGAAAGAGGGGCGGAAAGGGGATCCACAGCCTTTGCTGTGCACCATGCCACAAATTTGTTCCACCTACAGGCGTATACCGTCTTTGTGGAGGGACGCCTGGCTGCCAGAATGATATCACAGACTTCAGGAGGCAAGTCAAATGGCATCAACTGCCGCCGCTCAATCTCCACGCATGGAGGTGGAGGCTGGACAGGTTCGGGTGGAGGACCGTCCCCTGCTGCTGCGACAGAAGATCCTCCCGAAGGGGCAGACGTATCGGATGATCGGTCAACATATTGAGTAGCTCGGGATACCAGTACCTTCGTGCCCAATCCGGAGCCACCAAGATGACTTGGGACCGGTCGCGCTTGATCTTCTTTAGCACTCTGGGCAGAAGTGGTATAGGCGGAAAGGCGTACAACAGACCGCAACTCCACTCGCAACGAAAAGCGTCGCCGAGCGAGTGCCGCCTTGGAAATTCCAACACGCAGAACTGCTGACATTGCGCGTTCTCGTCGGTGGCGAATAGATCTAACCAAGGCTCTCCCTGTGAGAAGTTGGCCTGATGTATGATGTCACTAGTTCTAGTGTACACCTTATATCAGTCCAAATACCCTTATGGTGATTGGTTGTAAAGTCAACCTTATAGACCAGCTATCCTAGTGGTAGCATGGACAAGAGCAGTCTTAGGCTAAACTCTGAATGGCATGTGAAGCCAGCTGTGATACCATATATAATCCCTTGAATACCAAATGAAAGGACACCACAACAGATATATATATAAAATAAAGTGTATTTATTCTAGTCAAACCCTCAGCACTCTTTATGAGATTAGAGGTAAGTACAACACAGTCTTATTTAAGCATACATTAAGTCACACAGGTAAGTAATACAGTTAGGCCCTAGGGGCCACGCAAACCATATACTAAGTAAGTGGTATAAGGACCACTGTCACGGAAATAGGATAGGCCTAGGCCTAGGGAATCGCTGGGGCTACACTATACTACCAACAGTTAGGAAGTGGGAGGCCCACGGGATTCAGGTGCAGAGTGGAAACACTCACGCGTAATGCGTAAAAGTCGATAGAAATAGTAGTTGTTAGAAATTAACAGTTTAAGGACACTTCTAAAGCAGCTAGAGAGTCGAGACTCGGAAACTAGACCCTAGGATAGTCACTACCCTTGTGAGCACCGAAGTACCCAAGTTACCTAGCTCACAGGCTGCGGGTGCATAGGTGTGAACTTGCGTCGGGTTTCGTCGTGGACTTCTATGGATGCCTGAAGGAAAGTTGCTGACAGGCAGTCAGTGAAGAGTGTCCGGTGGATCCCAAGGCTGGGATCAAGAAGAGAGGAGACCTGCAAGCAGAAGGGACAGAGTCAAGGTCACTAGCCAGTGACCACGTGGAACCAGGAAGGAACCAGGCGATGTCGTGAAGATTGCAGGCGAAGGTGAAGCTTGTCGCTGCAGCCACGAGGACCAGGGAACGTCGAGGACGACCAGGACCAGGAGGCGAGCTGTCCCACGAAAGCTCTTGCTGTCGGCGGCGTCGAAGTTGGACTAGGACTCACCAAGCCTTGGCAAGCGGAACCCACGAAGAACGGAGGACTTGCTTCTGGTGCAGACCAGGAAGGTCTGGGGTGCTTCTCTTTTTCAAAGAAGCAGGAGCCAGTCTGGAGGAGCCAAACCAGCGCTGAAGATTACGGGATGCGTCGTCACAAAGGCCACTAGCCAGCGGGCAAACAACCGGACAGACGCGGCAAGCAGGAAAATGCAGAAGGGCCCCACGCAGGACTCGTGGAGTGTGGGGGGCTGATCTTCGGTGCAGATGGTGCTTGGGGGTGGGGCTTCTCAATCCCCGGTGCACAACTTCGAGGGTGCCTCAGAAGCTGCGCTTGAAGATACTAGCCACTTTTCCCAGGTAGCCGGTCCCACGTCTCTCGTCGCCTCCACGGATCTCAGCTCTGCTGTGGATGTGGATCAGGGTCGGAGAAGTCTGGAAGTCAAGGCTCTGGTCGGGCTCTGCAGTCGGTCCCTCGTAGAACTTTAGCAAAGCAAAGGGTAGTCTCTTGATGGTGCCTGTTTGCACAGGGTAGCCACTCCTTGGCCACAAGGGAGATTCTTCAGTCTTCTTCTTTCGTCGAATGTCGAAGGTCCAGAGTTTCTGTTCAAGTTGCAGGTTCAGGATAATCTAAAGTCTTGAGGCCCAACTCCCACTCTTATACTAATCTGGGGGGCTGGGATACCTGCTAGGTCACGCCTTATGGGTGGGACCTGGGAGGGGGTGGTTACACCCACTTCCCTTTGTCCAGTTTCGCGCCAGAGCTGGGGCTGGAGTGCCCCAGCGCCGGTTTGAACTGGACTATGCAAGGAACACCTTGTGTGCCCCAGGCATGTCTCATTCCTTTCAGCCCACCCTGCCCCAATACACTAAAGGCTGTCTGGGGAGGTGCTAGCACCTCCCCAAGCAGGAAACCTATTGTCCAGGCCTCCCTGGCTGGGATCACTCCCAGCTGCAGGAGGTCAGACTTGTGTCGTGGCAGCAGCATCCATTTTGTGATGCTGAGGCTTTGGTCAGAGGCTAACAGTAAAGTATGATTTCAACATGTCTTTCCCTCTAGAAGGGGGGAATAATATCCTCATGTCCAGAAATGGTATGGGGGTATTATTCCACAGTGTTAGACACCTTACACGACATGTTTCGATAAAGCCAAACCATAGTTACCATAACCGTTTAAGATTATAAGGCACTTTAAGAGTATATGGTAGGCTATATCACAGAACAGCTATAAGGACATGGTTCCGAAAGCTGCAGACAGGCTCAGCTCATGCTAGAGCACCATCTCACATGTTACCAAGCACTCTGCCTCCAGGATTGTTAAGGCCTGCCATAGGAGTGGCTGATAGGTACACTTGTGTCTATATGTAAGTTAGGTATAGGAATACTACACCTAAGCAAGGGGTGATTACACGACCTTGCCCCAGCTGAGTGATCAGCCAGTTGTGTCAAAATGGAAGGCCAGGCCAGGGGTGGCATAATACATGCTGCAGCCCCTGGTAGGCCTAGGGTACAACTATGCCCTGGGTACCTAGGGTACACTGTACAGGGGTCAGTAAGGTGATCCTATCCAAATGGGTTATGCACCTAAAGTACATAGTATCAATTTAGAGAGAGAACAGCAGGGCTGTGGGTCTGATTAGCAGGCCCACAGCCACATCTAAGTCGAAAACCAGTAAAGCAAAAGCAAAAAGTGGGGGTGAACATAGAAAGCAGACCCTACTCTCCTACAAAACACCCCCCCCCAAACTTAGGGACATTAAACTAACCTTGACCAGTTGAGTCTTCATGTTCTAAGTGGAAATATCTGGAGAGTCCATCTGCATTGGCATGGTCAGTCCCAGGTCTATGTTCCACTGTGAAGTCCATCCCCTGTAGGGAAATGGACCACCTAAGAAGTTTGGGATTTTCACCCTTCATCTGATTTAGCCACAAGAGGGGCTTATGGTCTGTCTGAATCTTGAAGTGGGTGCCAAACAAGTATGGCCTCAGCTTCTTCAGGGCCCAAACCACAGCAAAGGCCTCCCTCTCAATAGCTGACCAACGTTAGGGGTCAGCCTTCTACTTATAAAAGCAATGGGCTATTCTTGACCATCTACATTCAGTTGTGAAAGAACAGCTCCCACACCTAACTCAGAAGCATCTGTCTGGACAATGAACTCTTTGGAGTAGTCTGGACTTTTCAGAATAGGTGCACTGCACATGGCCTGCTTCAGGTCATCAAATGCTTTTTGACAGCTTACTGTCCACTGAACTTTCTTTGGCATCTTCTTGGAGGTCAAGTCATTAAGTGGTGTCACAATGGACCCATAGTTCTTAACAAACTTTCTGTAGTACCCAGTCAGGCCCAAGAAAGCTCTGACCTGAGTCTGGGTAGTTGGAGGAGTCCAGTCCTTTATGGTCTGGATCTTGCTCTCCAGTGGTTGAACCTGACCCCCACCAACTAGGTGGCCCAGGTATACAACCTTGCTCTGCCCTATCTGGCACTTAGTGGCCTTGATAGTGAGGCCTGCCTTTTGCAGGGCCTCTAAAACATTCCTCAGGTGGACCAGGTGATCCTCCCAGGTGGAGCTAAAGACAGCAATATCATCAAGATAAGCTGCACAATAATCATCCAACCCAGTAAGGACTTGATTCACCAACCTTTGGAAAGTGGCAGGTGCATTCTTCAAACCAAAGGGCATTAACACAAATTGATAATGTCCTCCTGGGGTCGAGAAAGCAGTTTTGGCCTTTGCATTCTCAGCTAGTCTGATTTGCCAGTAGCCTGCTGTTAGGTCAAATGTGCTCAAAAACTTAGCAGCTGCCAGTCTGTCAATGAGCTCATCTGCCCTAGGTATTGGGTGGGCATCTGTCCTAGTGACAGCATTGAGACCTCTGTAATCCACTCAAAACCTCATCTCTCTCTTACCATCTTGGGTGTGAGGCTTTGGCACAAGGACTACAGGACTAGCCCAAGGGCTCTCTGAAGGTTCAATGACTCCCAGCTCCAACATCTTTTGTACCTCAACTTTTATGCAGTCCCTGACATGGTCAGGTTGCCTGTAGATTTTACTCTTCACAGGCAGACTGTCACCAGTGTCCACCTCATGGGTGCACCAGTTTGTCTGACTGGGGTCAGAGAGAACATATGTCTGTAGGACTGCAGAACTTGCCTGCAGTCCTGTTGCTGATGGACAGTGAGGCTGTCAGAAAAGACAACACCATCAACTGAGCCATCATCAGGGTTCTGAGTCAACAGGTCTGGGAGAGGGTCACTCTCTTCCTCCTGCCCCTCATCTGTAGCCATGAGTAGCCCCATGTCTGCCCTGTCAACATATGCCTTCAATCTGTTGACATGAAGCACCCTGTGGGGGCTTCTGGGAGTCCCAAGGTCCACCAAGTAGGTGACTTCTCCCTTTTTCTCAACAATAGTGTGGGCTCCAGACCATTTGTCTTGGAGTGCTGCTGGGGCCACTGGCTCCAACACCCACACTTTCTGTCCTGGCTGGTAAACAGTCAGTACAGCCTTTTGGTCATGCCAAGCTTTTTGGAGTTCTTGGCTTGCCTCAAGGTTTTTAGAAGCCTTCTTCATATACTCTGCCATCCTGGAGCGGAGACCAAGTACATAATCCACTATGTCCAGTTTGGGTTGTCTGAGGGGTCTCTCCCATCCTTCCCTTACCAAACACAGGGGTCCTCTTACAGGATGCCCAAACAAAAGCTCAAAAGGGCTGTAGCCAACCCCCTTTTGTGGGACCTCTCTGTAAGCAAACAGAAGGCAGGGTAAAAGGATGTCCCATCTTCGCCTAAGCTTGTCTGGTAAACCTTTTATCATTCCCCTTAGGGTCTTGTTGAATCTCTCAACAAGCCCATTGCACTGTGGGTGATAGGGTGTGGTGAACTTGTAGTTCACACCACACTCCTTCCACATTGCAGTCAAGTATCCTGACATGAAGTTGGCACCTCTGTCAGAAATGACCTCCTTTGGAAAGCCCACTCTGGAGAATACTCCCAGCAGGGCCCTTGCCACAACAGGAGCTGTTGTGGTCCTCAGGGGAATTGCTTCTGGATACCTGGTGGCATGGTCCACTATCACCAGTATGAATCTGTGCCCAGATGCTGTTTGTGGGTCCATTGGTCCTACAATATCTATGCCCACTCTTTCAAAGGGGACCCCCACCACAGGTAGTGGTATGAGGGGGGCCTTTGTGGTGCCACCTGATTTGCCACTGGCTTGGCAGGTGACACAGGAACGACAAAACTCCTTAGTATCTTCTGACATATGGGGCCAGTGAAAGTGAGGGACAAGCCTGTCCCAAGTCTTGTTCTGGCCTAAATGTCCTGCAAGGGGAATATCATGGGCCAAGGTAAGAAGGAAGCCTCTGAACTTCAGTGGTATGACCAACCTCCTGGATGCACCAAGCTTGGGGTCTCTAGCCTCTGAATACAGTAGCCCTTCATCCCAATACACTCTATGGGTACCTTGAGCATTCCCTGCAGCCTCAGCAGCAGCCAGCTGTCTGAGGGGTTCAAGAGAGGGGCAGTCTAATTGAGCCTGCCTCAGATCTGCCCTTGAAGGTCCCCCTGTCCCAAGAAACTCAACCTGATCAGGTTCAAGTTCTTCTAGGACAGTTCCTTCAGGGCTCTCAGAATCATCCTCCTGGGAGGGCTGATCCACCACCTGAGGCAGGGGGGAAGGCACAGCCTTAACCCTACTGCTCTTTCTCTTGGGTTGTGACTGGTCCATAGTTTCAGGATCCAGCACTTGTTCAGTGGTGCACTTTTTGGCCTGTGACCTGGTCACAGCAAGGACATGTGCATCTATCCCCAGCATTTCTGCATGGGTCCTATACTCCACTTCAGACCAAACTGAAGTTTCAAGATCATTGCCCAGTAAACACTCTACAGGAAGGTCTGAACTAACAACAACTTTCTTGAGGCCAGTTACCCCTCCCCAGGAGAAGTTAACAATAGCCACACTATGGGAGGTAGTGGCATTGCTAGCGTGGGTCACTAGGTAATTCTCACCTAGTATGATCTGTCCAGGGTCCACAAAAGCAGGTGTCACCATTGTGACACTAGCCCCAGTGTCCCTGTAGGCCTGAGCCATTCTTTGGTTGATAAAAGGAGTCTGTCTGTACTTGCCCAGGTTACTGGGGCCTACAGTAGAGGACAAAGCTAAGTCCCCATCACAGATCAGAACAGCCTGAGTAGGTATTCTGACTAGGCCAGAATCCTCCTCAGTTCCCAGGGTTAACCCTACTACACCCTTTTGCTGGGAACCACCACTTACAGCTGAACTAGGGGGTACCGTTGCCTTAGGGGCAATGGTGGCTGGGGGCTTATCCTTTTTGGTGCACTCACTAAACCAATGTGAGTTGGACTTACAATAGTTGCACCATGGTTTCTTTTGGCCTTCTTTCTTTTTATCCTTTTTGGGACCACCCTCCCCCTGAGCCTTTTGGGGGCCTGGTGAAGACTTCTGGTCTTTTTGTTTCTGATCATTACCCTTCTGGTCTGCCTTTTTCTGATCACCGCCCTGGTTCTGGTTTTTCTGCTTAACTCTAGTCCTGACCCATCTATCTGCCTTCTTTCCCAATTCTTGGGGAGAAGTCAGATCAGAATCAATCAGGTGTTGATGCAATAGCTGGTTTTGACAGTTGTTAAGGATTTGTTCTCTCATGATCAAATTATACAATCCTGTATAGTCCTTAACCTTACTTCCCATTAGCCAGCCTTCCAGAGCCTTAGTGGCACAATCTACAAAGTCAGTCCAGTCCTGAGTCTGTGTCTTCTGGGTATCCCTGAACAACAACCTGTATTGTTCAGTGGTTAGGCCAAACCCATCAATTAGAGCACTCTTCAGGACAGTGTAATTATCTGCATCCTCATCACTAACTGTGAGGAGCTTGTCTCTACCTTTCTCAGAGAAGGAGAGCCACAAGATAGCTGCCCACTGACTTTGGGGTACCTGCTGTACTTTGCAAGCTCTCTCCAAAGCAGTTATCCATTTGTGGATGTCATCCCCACACTTGTAGGGAGGGACAATCTTGCTCAGCTTTCTATTATCATAGTGCCTGTCTCTATCCTTAGGGATATTGCTGCCACCAGTGGGTTCTGACCCACTTAACATTTGCTCTCTAGCCAGAGCAAGCTTCTCCTTGGCAAGGGCAAGTTCTTCCCTCTGAATCCTCAGATTAGCTTCCCTCATTCTGGCTTCATGCTCCTTTCTCTCAGGGGAAGTCATTCCCCTATGAGAGGAAGCATTAGAGATGCTAGAGACATGGGAGTGGATGGATTCCCTTGAAGGGGATCTGTCCCTCCTGCTTCTCTGTGTAAGCCCACTTGGGGGTCTGTATGGGGGGGACCACATGCAAACTCCCATGTAAGCTTAGGTTAGCCTGGCTAAGTCTTCCTACTTGGCCCTGGCTGTCTACCTCTTCATCTGAAGTCCCATCTGACTCATCTGTGGTGGGTAGACCCTCCTTTGTACCTAGGGTACCTGCCTGTGAGGCTTTAAGAGCATCATACTCCTCTAGGAGTTGTCTTAGCTGAAGGAGGGTAGGGTTTGCACCCTGTTTTATTCTTCTGGAGGTACACAATTGTCTCATCTCCTGAAAAGTTAGGGTATCATATCTAGAGGGGGTCTTCTGCAGACCTGTCCCTCCTGAGAGAGCATCTACTTGATCTCCTCCCAGAGACATGATCTAGTGAGGGTGTGGTGTGTGCACCTACCTACACTAGTTGTTTCTACTAAACCTCTCTGGTAGTTGTAGTCAGGGTGTGTTACTCCCTTCAACCTACAACTACTAAGTCCAGTAGGACTTAAGTATTATAATCTATGTTATATGTACCTAGACAATATCTGTGTGATCTTTCAATTTAGTATCTCAAGATTACAATGGTATTACAACAGCAAGCTCAGATCCCAACCGCTGCTCACCAATGTGAGAAGTTGGCCTGATGTATGATGTCACTAGTCTAGTGTACACCTTATATCAGTCCAAATACCCTTATGGTGATTGGTTGTAAAGTCAACCTTATAGACCAGCTATCCTAGTGGTAGCATGGACAAGAGCAGTCTTAGGCTAAACTCTGAATGGCATGTGAAGCCAGCTGTGATACCATATATAATACCTTGAATACCAAATGAAAGGACACCACAACAGATATATCTATAAAATAAAGTGTATGTATTCTAGTCAAACCCTCAGCACTCTTTATGAGATTAGAGGTAAGTACAACACAGTCTTATTTAAGCATACATTAAGTCACACAGGTAAGTAATACAGTTAGGCCCTAGGGGCCACGCAAACCATATACTAAGTAAGTGGTATAAGGACCACTGTCACGGAAATAGGATAGGCCTAGGCCTAGGGAATCGCTGGGGCTACACTATACTACCAACAGTTAGGAAGTGGGAGGCCCACGGGATTCAGGTGCAGAGTGGAAACACTCACGCGTAATGCGTAAAAGTCGATAGAAATAGTAGTTGTTAGAAATTAACAGTTTAAGGACACTTCTAAAGCAGCTAGAGAGTCGAGACTCGGAAACTAGACCCTAGGATAGTCACTACCCTTGTGAGCACCGAAGTACCCAAGTTACCTAGCTAACAGGCTGCGGGTGCATAGGTGTGAACTTGCGTTGGGTTTCGTCGTGGACTTCTATGGATGCCTGAAGGAAAGTTGCTGACAGGCAGTCAGTGAAGAGTGTCCGGTGGATCCCAAGGCTGGGATCAAGAAGAGAGGAGACCTGCAAGCAGAAGGGACAGAGTCAAGGTCACTAGCCAGTGACCACGTGGAACCAGGAAGGAACCAGGCGATGTCGTGAAGATTGCAGGCGAAGGTCAAGCTTGTCGCTGCAGCCACGAAGACCAGGGAACGTCGAGGATGACCAGGACCAGGAGGCGAGCTGTCCCACGAAGGCTCTTGCTGTCGGCGGCGTCGAAGTTGGACTAGGACTCAACAAGCCTTGGCAAGCGGAACCCACGAAGAACGGAGGACTTGCTTCTGGTGCAGACCAGGAAGGTCTGGGGTGCTTCTCTTTTTCAAAGAAGCAGGAGCCAGTCTGGAGGAGCCAAACCAGCGCTGAAGATTACGGGATGCGTCGTCACAAAGGCCACTAGCCAGCGGGCAAGCAACCGGACAGACGCGGCAAGCAGGAAAATGCAGAAGGGCCCCACGCAGGACTCGTGGAGTGTGTGGGGCTGGTCTTCGGTGCAGATGGTGCTTGGGGGTGGGGCTTCTCAATCCCCGGTGCACAACTTCGAGGGTGCCTCAGAAGCTGCGCTTGAAGATACTAGCCACTTTTCCCAGGTAGCCGGTCCCACGTCTCTCGTCGCCTCCACGGATCTCAGCTCTGCTGTGGATGTGGATCAGGGTCGGAGAAGTCTGGAAGTCAAGGCTCTGGTCGGGCTCTGCAGTCGGTCCCTCGTAGAACTTTAGCAAAGCAAAGGGTAGTCTCTTGATAGTGCCTGTTTGCACAGGGTAGCCACTCCTTGGCCACAAGGGAGATTCTTCAGTCTTCTTCTTTCGTCGAATGTCGAAGGTCCAGAGTTTCTGTTCAAGTTGCAGGTTCAGGATAATCTAAAGTCTTGAGGCCCAACTCCCACTCTTATACTAATCTGGGGGGCTGGGATACCTGCTAGGTCACGCCTTATGGGTGGGACCTGGGAGGGGGTGGTTACACCCACTTCCCTTTGTCCAGTTTCGCGCCAGAGCTGGGGCTGGAGTGCCCCAGCGCCGGTTTGAACTGGACTATGCAAGGAACACCTTGTGTGCCCCAGGCATGTCTCATTCCTTTCAGCCCACCCTGCCCCAATACACTAAAGGCTGTCTGGGGAGGTGCTATCACCTCCCCAAGCAGGAAACATATTGTCCAGGCCTCCCTGGCTGGGATCACTCCCAGCAGCAGGAGGTCAGACTTGTGTCGTGGCAGCAGCATCCATTTTGTGATGCTGAGGCTTTGGTCAGAGGCTAACAGTAAAGTATGATTTCAACATGTCTCTTCCTCTAGAAGGGGGAAATAATATCCTCATGTCCAGAAATGGTATGGGGGTATTATTCCAAAGTGTTAGACACCTTACACGACATGTTTCGATAAAGCCAAACCATAGTTACCATAACCGTTTAAGATTATAAGGCACTTTAAGAGTATATGGTAGGCTATATCACAGAACAGCTATAAGGACATGGTTCCGAAAGCTGCAGACAGGCTCAGCTCATGCTAGAGCACCATCTCACATGTTACCAAGCACTCTGCCTCCAGGATTGTTAAGGCCTGCCATAGGAGTGGCTGATAGGTACACATGTGTCTATATGTAAGTTAGGTATAGGAATACTACACCTAAGCAAGGGGTGATTACACGACCTTGCCCCAGCTGAGTGATCAGCCAGTTGTGTCAAAATGGAAGGCCAGGCCAGGGGTGGCATAATACATGCTGCAGCCCCTGGTAGGCCTAGGGTACACCTATGCCCTGGGTACCTAGGGTACACTGTACAGGGGCCAGTAAGGTGATCCTATCCAAATGGGTTATGCACCTAAATTACATAGTATCAATTTAGAGAGAGAACAGCAGGGCTGTGGGTCTGATTAGCAGGCCCACAGCCACATCTAAGTCGAAAACCAGTAAAGCAAAAGCAAAAAGTGGGGGTGAACATAGAAAGCAGACCCTACTCTCCTACACTCCCCACTGCTGAAAGAGACCTTGCGCCACCTCGGAGTTCAGACGCCATTCGTGATCCATCATGCACCGGCGGCTGAGTTCGTCTGCTCTGGCGTTCAGAGAGCCCGCCAGATGTTGAACCATCAGGGTGACGCCCTGGTGTTCCAGCCATGTCCAGAGGCGCAGAGCCTCCTGACAAAGGATCCACGACCCCACCCGCCCTGTTTGTTGCAATACCACATGACGGTGGTGTTGTCCGTGAACACCTGCACAACACTTCCCCGGACAGAGGGAAGGAAGGCTTTCAGTGCAAGTCGGATCGCTTGCAGCTCCAACAAGTTGATGTGGAGGCGAGACTCCGCCGGAGACCAGAGGCCTCTGATCTCCGCCTCTCCCATATGGCCACCCCATCCCAGGAGGGACGCATCCGTCACTACGACATGCTCCGGTAGGGGTAGGGAGAGGCTCTTGCCCGTGACCCGATCGCAGTCCGTGAGCCACCACTGCAACTGCTGTGCAGTGCCCTCCGAGAGCAAGACATGGTCGGACAGGTTGCCGTGATGCTGGGCCCACTGAAACTTCAGGTCCCACTGCAGAGCCCGCATGCGCCGCCTGGCGTGATGCACTAGTAGGATGCAGGAGGCCATCAGCCCCAGAAGCCGCAACACTAGCCTGACCGAAACCCAGAATAGAGGCCGAAAGATGGGAATCAGGGCCTGTATATCCCGGACCCGCTGCTCCGGTGGATGGACCCGGAACTGCACCGAATCGAGAACCGCTCCGATGAAGAGGAGCTTCTGAGAGGGGCTCAGGTGTGACTTCGGCACGTTGATGGAAAACCCCAGCAAATGCAGGAGATCCGCCGTAGTCTGGAGGTGGGAGACGACTGCCTGGGGCGAGCCCGCCTTCAACAACCAGTCGTCGAGATAGGGGAAGACTGGATCCCCTGATCTGCGCAGATGAGCTGCGACCACCGCCATCACTTTCGTGAACACCCGAGGGGCACTGGTAAGGCCGAAGGGGAGCACGGTGAACTGAAAGTGCTCCTGACCCACCGTGAACCGCAGGTAACGCCGGTGGACCGGCAGGACGGGGATGTGGAAATATGCGTCCTGCAAGTCCAATGCTACCATCCGGTCTCCAGGGTCTAGGGCAGCTAGAACCTGAGCCTGAGCCAAAGTCAACATTTTGAACCGTTCCTTCCGGAGGAAGGCATTGACGTTCCGGAGGTCCAAGATAGGGCGTAGGCCCCCTTTGCCCTTCTTGGGAACCAGAAAGTAGTGGGAATAACAACCACGACCTACTTCTGGGCTCTGGGTTCGGAACGCGCTCGACGGCCCCCTTGGCCAAGAGGGCCGAAACTGCCTCATGGAGAAGATTCAAATGGTCCCCCGAGATACGGTGGTGCTGCGGTGGCATGGCTGGAGGGGTCGTCTCGAAGGGGAGGGAGTAGCCCCTTCGGACGATTTGCAGCACCCACCTGTCCGACGTGATGGAACGCCAGTGGAGCAGGTGATGGCGAACTCTGCCGCCCACAGGCGTGGAATGGGCCTGAAAGCTCGGACTAGGAAGGCTTTGAGGCGGATGCTGCCGGGGTGGATGTGGACTGACCGCGTCGTCCTCCGGTACCGCCTCGGCGGAAACCACGTCCGCGTGCAGGCTTGTTCTGCGGCCGGTGGCTAGGCGGACGTGAGGAGGTGCCCCTTCCTTGGCCACGAAAGGAGCGAAAAGCGGAAGTTTGTGGCCGCGGGGCCGAGAGGCCCAAGGACGTGGCCGTAGCCCGGGAGTCCTTGAAGCGAGCCAGCGCACTGTCCACTTTGTCACCAAAAAGGCGAGCGCCATCAAAAGGCATGTCCATGAGGGTGCTCTGGACATCCCCTGAAAAAGACGTGGACCGCAGCCAGGCGTGACGTCGAAGCGCCACCGTGGTAGAAATCGCCCTACCCAGCGAGTCCGTAGTGTCGAGTCCACATCGGATTGCATGGCGCGCTGCATCTCTCCCATCGGCCAGGGCCGAGGAAAGCCGCGCCCGGGCCTCCTCCGGGCACAGTGGCAGCACGTCATCCACCGCATCCCACAGAGAGTGGGAATAACGGTCCAAGAGACAGGCGGTGTTGAAAGACCGCAGGCCCAAACTGAGCGAAGAGAACAGCTTCTTACCAAACCGTTCCAGTCTCTTGGAATCCCGGTCCTGAGGAGCGGACGGGAAGGAGGATTGGGAGGTAGAGGCCTGGATAACCAGACTCTCGGGGGTGGGGTGTTGGGACAGAAAACTGGGGTCGCCCGGAGCAGGGCGGTGGCGCCTGGCAACGTTCCTATCCACAGGAGGGACTGTGGAGGGCTTGGACCAGGTGCCCTGCAGAACGTCAGTGAGGGCCTCATTGAATGGCAGCAGAGGCTCAGTGGAGCATGCGGCAGACTGAAGCACCTCAGTGAGGATGTTAGTCCTCACAGCCACGGCAGGCAGCTCAAGCCCAAGGGCTTCGGCCGCCTTGCGCAGCACCACAGAAAAAGCTGCACCCTCCTCCGAAGCCACAGTCGGAGGAGAGATGAATCCAGTGTCCGGTGAGGTATCCAACCCACTGGCCTCCCCCAGTTCATCTGCCCAGTCCTGTGCAAGTTGGCTCTGAAGGACCCATTGGTCATCAGACCCCTCCCAGTCGCCCCCGTCATCCGACTCCTGGTAAACAGGAGGAATGATCGGAGCCGGTCAATAGACAATATGCGTCTCTAGCGGCGTCGGATGCGGCGTCGGGTGGCGCCGCAACGGCGTCGGGACCGGACAGGGGCTGAACCGGGGATCGACGCCGACCGGAGCCGGCGTCGGGGGTGGTATCGGTGTCGGCGCCGGCGGAGGAGGCGTAACGAGGTCGACCGACGGGGGCCCAGGCTCGGGCCCCTCGGGGACCTGCGGCATCAGGGCCGGAGCCTCCAACGGCGCCGGGGCCGGACCCGCCGGCATGTGAGGTCGCCCAGTCGAGTCCGCGGGGCCCGAAGGCGCACCAGCGGGCGTCGACGGCGGGGCCAGGCTCCTCATGGCCGAGAGGAAGGCACTGACCTCCGCCGGCGTCGCGTCAGTCCCAGGGACCGTCGGGTATGGGGACTTGCGCGGCGCCTGCGGCTCCTGCGGAGCTGCGGGGGTGGAACCACCCGGACCCTCGGCCGAGTCGCGCGACCGGCGAGGGGAGTCCGAAGAGCGGTGTCGCTTCTTGGACTTCTTGGAGTGCCTCGACTTACCCGAAGACTTCGAGCCAGACGAGTGACGATGTCGAGTGCGGTTCCGCGAGCGATCCTTGGACCTCCTCCTGGACCGGGATCGAGAGCGACGCGGAGCCGAGTGGCGAAGCTCGAGAAGCTTGCATGACCGCTCCCGCCTAGCTTTCGAGGTCATGGCCATACAATCGGAGCACGACGCCGCGTCGTGGTCGAGGCCCAAGCAGTACAGGCACCGGCGGTGATGATCGGTCACCGACATCAGTCGGTGACAGTCGTCGCAGGCCTTGAAACTAGGCATCCTACCGGCACCAGAGTCGAGAATTGACCAAAAAGAGTCAAAAAAGTTAGTCAAAAATTGACTTAAGGGGTAGCTCTCCCGGGTCTGCGCTTACTGGCGCGGAAAAAAGAAGAACTGACGTCAGCGCGCGAGGGCGGCGTCTAAGTACTCCGACGATGTCATTCCGGCGCACGACGCCGACGACGGATGCGGAGCCGCAGATGACGCCTAGCGACGCGCAAGGTGTATTGCTGACGAAAAAATTTCCGGATCCAGCCTAACGCCTGGGGATATTCTAAGGTGAGGAATCTAACTAACATGTTTCTTTCAGATTGTTGCAATACCACATGGCGGTGGAGTTGTCTGTGAACACCTGCACTACACTTCCCCAAACAGAGGGAAGGCATGCCTTCAGTGCAAGCCAGATCGCCCGCAGCTCCAATAGGTTGATATGGAGCCGGGACTCCGCCGGAGACCAGAGGCCTCTGATCTCCGCCTCTCCCATGTGGCCCCCCCATCCCAGGAGGGACGCATCCGTCACCACTACGTGCTCCGGTTGGGGTAGGGAGAGGGATCTGCCACTGACCCAATAGCGGTCCGTGAGCCACCACTGCAACTGGCGTGCAGTGCCCTTTGAGATTAGGACATGGTCAGACAGGTTGCCCCGATGCTGGGCCCACTGGAACTTCAGGTCCCACTGCAGAGCCCGCATCCACCACCTGGCGTGATGTACCAGCAGGATGCAGGAGGCCATCAGCCGCAGCACCAACCTTACCAAAACTTGGGACAAACCCTGAAAGATCGGAATCAGAGCCTGAATATCCCGAACCCGCTGTTCCGGAGGATAGACCCGGAACTGCGCCGAGTCCAGAACCGCTCCGATGAAAAGGGGCTTCTGGGAGGGACTCAGATGCGAATTCGGCACGTTGATGGAGAACCCCAGCAAATGCAGGAGGTCGGCCGTAGTCTGGAGGTGGGAGACGACTGCATGGGGTGAGCGCGCCTTCAACAGCCAGTCGTTAAGATAGGAGAAGACTGGAACCCCTAATCTGCGCAGGTGAGCTGCGACCACTGCCATCACTTTCGTGAACACCTGAGGGGCACTGGTGAGGCCGAAGGGGAGCACGGTAAACTGAAAGTGCTCGTGGCCTACCATGAACCGCAGGTAACGCCGGTGTGCCGGCAGGACGGGGATGTGGAAATAAGCGTCCTGCAAGTCCAATGCTACCATCCAGTCTCCAGGGTCTAGGGCAGCCAGAACCTGAGCTAAGATGAGCATCTTGAACTTCTCCTTTCGGAGGAAGGCGTTGACGCTCCTGAGGTCCACGATAGGGCGTAGGCCCCCTTTGCCCTTCTTGGGAACCAGAAAGTAGTGGGAATAACACCCACGACCTATTTCTGGACCAGGAATGCTCTCGATGGCCCCCTTGGCCAAGAGGGCCATAACTTCCTCCTGCAGAAGTTGCAAGGGATCCCCCGAAATTCGGTGGCACTGTGGTGGCATGGCTGGAGGGGTCGCCTTGAAGGGACGATTTGCAGCACCCACCTGTCCAATGTGATGGTACACCAGTGGAGCAGGTGATGGCGAACTCTGCCTCCCACTGGCATTGAATGGCTCTGAAAGCAAGGACTAGGAGGGCTTTGAGGCGGATGCTGCTGGGGTAGATGTGGGCTGACCGGCGCTCTGTCCCCCTGCTCCGCCGCGGCAGAATCCACGTCCGTGACTTCGACTTCGGAGCCGTACTCTTGTCAGAGTGACGTCGAGAAGAATGTCTCCTCTTCTTTTTGTGCTTCTTAGATCTTGAAGCATGCCCCGAAGTCGACTTCGACGCCGACCTCGACCTCGATCGTGACTTGTTTCTCGACTTCCTCCTTCCTCTCTTCTCTTTTTTTATCCTCGCGATGAAGAGTTTCGCCTCTACTTCCTTGAGAGCCTTGGAGCTCATCATGCGACAGCAAGAGCATCCATTCACATCATGGTCTGAAGATAAACACCATACACAGTCATCATGTGGATCCGTGATCGACATATGCTTTCCACATTCACAACAGGGCTTGAACCCCGATTTCTTTGCCGACATTTTCACGAACAAAGGACAGAGAAATCCAGTAGAAACACAAAGTAACATTGAAGCTACAGATAGAGATTCCCGAAATCCGTTGGCGTTGTCGGCGCGGAAAAAAGGGAACTGACGTCATCACGCCGACGAGGTCTTCTTGTGGAGTCGTGCCTCTGTGACGTCGTCTTGGACCTCATCGGCGTGGACTGCTACAAATGTTTCCGAATGTTGCTGGCGCAGGGGATGTTCACAAGGTGAGGAATCCACTGGCAGATGTATCCATCAGAAAGCTCGGATGCTGCTGGGGTAGATGTGGACGGACCGGCTCGTTGTCCCCCTGCTCCGCCTCGGCGGAATCCACGTCCGCGACCGCGTTGGGGCTGGTTCTGCGGCCTGTGGCTAGACTGACATGAGGGGGCGCCTCTTCCTTGGCCACGAAAGAGGCGAAAAGCGGAAGTTTGCGGGCACGGGGCTGATGGCCATCGAAGGGCATGTCCATGAGGGTGCTCTGGACATCCCCGGAGAAACTCGTGGACCTCAGCCAGGCGTGGCAGCGAATCGCCACCGTGGTCGCAATTGCCCTGCCTAGCAAGTCCGTTGTGTCCAGTCCACATCGGATTGAATACCGTGCCGCATCCCGACCCTCGGCAAGAGCCTGGGCGAGCCGTGTCCGGGCCTCTTCTGAACACTGGGGCAGCACGTCCTACACCGTATCCCACAGAGAGTGGGAGTAACGGTCCAAAAGGCACACGGTACGGTGTTCATAGACCGCAACCCCAAACTAAGGGAGGAGAACAGTTTCTTCCCAAACTGTCCCAACCTTTTGGATTCCCGATCCGGGGGAGCGGACGGGAAGGAGGTCTGGGAGGTAGAGGCCTAGATAAACAGGCTCTTGGGTGTGGGGTGCACCAACAGAAAACTGGGGTCGCCCAGTACAGGGCGGTGGCGCCGGGTCACGTTCCGGTCCACAGGAGGAACTGTGGAGGGCTTGGAGCAGGTGCCCATCAGAACGTCGGTCAGTGCTTCATTGAACTGCAGTAGAGGCTCCGAGGAGCTTGCCGGCGGTTGAAGTACTTCAGTGAGGAGATTAATCCTCATGGCCAGAGCAGGCAGCTCCAGCTCGAGGGCTTCGGCCGCCTTACGCAGCACCACAGAATACGTAGCACCCTCCTCCGTAGCCACGGATGGAGGAGAGGTGAAGCCAGTGTCAGGGGAGGTATCAAGACCACTGGCATCCCCCAGTTCGTCTGCCCAGTCCTGAGATAACTGGCACTGCCGTGCCAGAGGGTCCTCAGACCCCTCCAATTCGTCTCCGTCATCCGACTCCTGGTATACAGGTGGAAAGGTCGAAGCAGGGCGGTAGATGAATCTGTCATCCTTCGGCGCCGGATACGGCACCGGACGGCGCCGCTCCGATGCCGGGCCTGGACCGGGACTAAACCGGGGAACGGCGTCGTCCGAAGGCGGCACCGGGGGCGGCACCGGAGGAGTCGACGCCGGTGAAGGGGTCGTAAGTTCGACCGGCGTCGACCGGGATCCAGGCCTGGATCCCACGGGGGCCTGCGGCATCGGGACTGGAGTCGACAACGGCGCCGGGGCCAGAGCCGCCGGCTCGCTAGGCCTCCCAGTCGAGCCCGCGGGGCCCGAATGCCCGCTGGCAGGCGTCGACGGTGGAGCCAGGCTCCTCATGGCCCTGAGGAAGTCTCTGATCTCCGCCGGAGTCGCGTCAGACCCAGGGACCGGAGGGTATGGGATCAGATGGGACTCCTGCGGCTCCGACGGAGCCGCGCGGGTGGTGCCACCCGAACCCTCAGCTGAGTCGCGCGACCGGCGAGGGGAGTCAGAAGAGCGATGTCGTCTCTTCAACTTCTTGCTGTGCTTCGACTTACCGGAATGCAAAGACTTCGACCCTGACGAGCGGTGATGGCTGCGGCTCCGCGACCGGTCCCTTGACCTCCTCCTCGACCGGGACCTTGAGCGGCGCGGAGCCGACTGCCGGATCTCAAGCAGCTTGCGGGACCGCTCCCGCCTAGCCTTCGAGGTCAAGGCCCAGCAGTCGAGGCACGACTCGGCATCGTGGTCGGCCCCAAGGCAATAGAGACACCGGCGGAGGTGATCCGTGACCGACATCAGTCGGTGACAGGTGTCACAAGGTTTGAATCCAGGCATCCCTACCGGCACCAGAGTCGAGGTCGACTGGAAATAGAACCAAAAGAGTGCAAAACGTTTAGTCAAAAAGTGACTAAAAGGGTATGCTCTTCCCGGATCGGCGCTTACTGGCACGGAAAAAAGAAGAACATACGTCAGCGCGCGAGTGCGGCGTCTAAGTACTCCGACAACGTCATCCCGACGATCACGACGCCGACGACGGACGCGGAGCCGCATACGACGCCTAGCGACGCACAAGGGTATTGTTGACGAAAAATCTTTCCGGATCCAGCCTGACGCCTGGGGATATTCTAAGGTGAGGAATCTAACTAACGTGTTTCTTTCAGATATGCAGTTTACAGAGTGAGAAGCCTGAGAGGACAGTTATGTAGCGGCTCAACGAGAGCGCACATCAGAAAAGTAAGAACCAAATTCAAGTCCCACTGAGGCATTACGAAGGGAACAGGAGGAAAAAGATGAGTAATGCCTTTGAGAAATCTATTTACAACAGGGGACTTGAAAAGAGAAGGCTGATCAGGAAGCCTGAGGAAGGCTGAAATGAGAGGTGTGAGAAGTTGGCCTGATGTATGATGTCACTAGTTCTAGTGTACACCTTATATCAGTCCAAATACCCCAATAAATACATCTTTAAAATCCATAAAAAGAACATCCCAATGGTTAAAATATATGTTCAACACATATTGTCGTACACCTAAAGTGCAAAGATGCAACATACAATAATATACAGGCCGTTATACAGAAATCTAAAATAGTAGACATGGTTCAAATCGTATTCATTGAGGCACGGGAGCGGACAGCAGTTCGGAGAAAATGACTGACTCTATAAATTACATCCTCATTACTTAGTGTCCGCAAGGTTCTAAAGGCCTCTTTAAAATCTATCAATGCATTGGTTTTAAAGTAAGGGATGAGAAAATATTTAGTATATTTTTTATAGAAGCCACAGAATAATGTAAAATGCAACAAACTTTGCTTGCCGCCTTGGTTGCATGGACAGGGTAAGTCTTTTAAGTTATGGGAATAACCTAGGGGGAAACAAAGTAAATTTACCACGCTCCCATCCCTAAATCTAAACAACAGGCTCCTGTCCCATCTGCCCAATATCTTACACAAATAACCTTGGGGTTTAATTGATGGCCTAATACAATGTTCTTGTATGTGTAGGTACCCAAGGATGGCTGGCTTTCTAAATTCAATGTTTTCTCTATTTATTCGGTATAGGTCGAATAAGGCCCTTTTCACTATAAGCTTGTGTGATGAATTTATTGTGTCAGGTGCTGAAAAAAGATGCCCCATTTCAATACTTTCTAGGCTCGCCTGTACCGCTTTAAGCCAAGGAATGCAATTTACCCGCTCACATTTTAAACAATCTGAGATTATATCGCGGGTCAATGAGGCGGCTTGGTTACGCCAAATTTTTAGCCAAAATAGAGCGGGTCTTGATTTTATGAAGTCCTCTATATAGGGGAGGTTCAATTCACTATGGCATATGTATGACGGAGCCGAGACGACTCCCCCCAGTACCTTCCTACAGAACTTATTTTCTTCTACCTGAAGATTGGTGCAACTCGAGTAACCCCACACCTCGGCGCCATACGTTCCTGTAGGGACGCACTGGGTTTTATAGATTTGTAGTAAAGATAGAGTGACCTCAGCGTGCCTTGGTTGGCGTAAAGTGATTAAGGAATTAATAGCTTTACCCAATTTGTTCCTCCCTCTGGCAACATGTGGTTGCCAGGATCCAAAGTCAGAAAACAACAGGCCCAAATAAGGGAAAGTGCAAGTGCTATCTAAGGTATTATTCCCTGCCATTATATGTCGGATTTTGTGTTTCTTTGGCCCGCAGGACATTATATAGGATTTTTTAAAATTTGTGCATAAGTCCAGGTCGGCCATAAAAGAAACAAAGCCTGAAATTAAAGTGCGAAGTGCATTAGGTGTACGGCCTATGAGTACCGCGTCGTCGGCATAAAGGAGTACGGGTAAAGGATTGCCGTTGACGAGCGGAACATCAGTGGTTAGTTTATTTATTGATGAACTTAATTCATTTATATATAAGATAAAAAGTAGGGGAGCCAGGACGCAACCCTGTCTGACACCCCTACCAATTAAAGTCTCGTCCGAGACCTCACCATCGTTATTGATGCGAACACGGGCCTTTAGGTCTCTGTGTAAATAAGCCAGAAATTGGACCAGAGATTCATCTAGACCATAGCTCAGCAAAGCAATCCATAGGCGAGATCGGTTGACAAAGTCGAAGGCAGAGCTTAAATCCATAAAACCTAGGTAAAGTGGGGATTTTTTAGCTCTGATGTATTTATCTAAAACTAGGTTTAGGTTCAAGCACTGCTCGACCGTCCCTACGTTATTTCTAAAGCCTAGCTGGCAAGGGTGTAAAATTTTGTTTTCCTCGGCCCAGGTGCTGATCTTATTAAAAATGACCCTGCCCAAAATCTTCAATGTATTATCAATCAGTGATATTGGGCGATAACAGCCAGGGTCGAGTCTGTCACCTTTTTTAAAAATAGGGACGATTGTACTATTTGACCAGGTATCAGGCAATGAGGTAATGGACAAGTTATTAAAAACATTACACAGTAATGGGGACCATAGGTCGGGCTCTGATTTTATTAAATCGATGGATACTCCATCAGGCCCGGGCGCCTTGTTTCCTGCGCTCTGAGAAATTGCATCCTCCACTTCTGTTATTAAAATATGTGGAAGCTTAAAAGGTTGACGATTTTCTGATGTGAACAAACCGAACCTGGCCCGTTAGTCTTTGATGTAGCCTTTGCACATCTACACTTTGACTTTGCACTTTGTATAAGAATATATGGAATAATTTTTATGTACTTTTATGGATGTCTCTTATATATCCGAATAAAGATCATTTGATTGATTGAGTCCAAATACCCTTATGGTGATTGGTTGTAAAGTCAACCTTATAGACCAGCTATCCTAGTGGTAGCATGGACAAGAGCAGTCTTAGGCTAAACTCTGAATGGCATGTGAAGCCAGCTGTGATACCATATATAATCCCTTGAATACCAAATGAAAGGACACCACAACAGATATATATATAAAATAAAGTGTATTTATTCTAGTCAAACCCTCAGCACTCTTTATGAGATTAGAGGTAAGTACAACACAGTCTTATTTAAGCATACATTAAATCACACAGGTAAGTAATACAGTTAGGCCCTAGGGGCCACGCAAACCATATACTAAGTAAGTGGTATAAGGACCACTGTCATGGAAATAGAATAGGCCTAGGCCTAGGGAATCGCTGGGGCTACACTACACTAGCGTTAGTTAGGAAGTGGGAGGCCCACGGGATTCGTGTGCAGAGTGGAAACACTCACGCGTAATGCGTAAAAGTCAATAGCAATAGTACAGTTTAGAAAACGGTAGAGTTAGGACACTTCCGGAGTAGCTAGGAAGTTGAGACTTGAAAACTAGACACTAGGATAGTCACTATCCTGATGAGCACCGGAGTACCCAAGTTACCTAGCCCACAGGCTGCGGGTGTATAGGGGTGAAGATGCGTCGTTTTCGTCGTCGACTCCTATGGATGCCTGAAGAAAGATGCTGACAGGCAGTCAGTGAAGAGTGTCCGGTGGATCCCAAGGCTGGGATCAAGAAGAGAGGAAACCTGCAAGCAGAAGGGACAGAGTCAAGGTCACTAGCCAGTGACCACGTGGAACCAGGAAGGAACCAGGCGATGTCGTGAAGATTGCAGGTGAAGGTGAAGCTTGTCGCTGCAGCCAGGAGGACCAGGAAGCGTCGAGGACGACCAGGACCAGGAGGCGAGCTGTCCCACGAAGGCTCTTGCTGTCGGCGGCGTCGAAGTTGGACTAGGACTCACCAAGCCTTGGCAAGCGGAACCCACGAAGAACGGAGGACTTGCTTCTGGTGCAGACCAGGAAGGTCTGGGGTGCTTCTTCTTTGCAGAGAAGCGGGAGCCAGTCTGGAGGAGCCAAACCAGCGCAGAAGATTTCAGGGTGCGTCGTCACAAAGGCCACTAGCCAGCGGGCAAGCAACCGGACAGACGCGGCAAGCAGGAAAATGCAGAAGGGCCCCACGCAGGACTCGTGGAGTGTGGGGGGCTGATCTTCGGTGCAGATGGTGCTTGGGGTTGGGGCTTCTCAATCCCCGGTGCACAACTTCGAGGGTGCCTCAGAAGCTGCGCTTTAAGTTACTAGCCACTTTTCCCAGGTAGCCGGTCCCACGTCGCTCGTCGCCTCCACGGATCTCAGCTTTGCTGTCGATGTGGATCAGGGTCGGAGAAGTCTGGAAGTCAAGGCTCTGGTCGGGCTCTGCAGTCGGTTCCTCGTAGAACGTGGGCAAAGCAAAGGGTAGTCTCTTGATGGTGCCTGTTTGCACAGGGTAGCCACTCCTTGGCTACAAGGGAGATTCTTCAGTCTTCTTCTTTCGTCGAATGTCGAAGGTCCAGAGTTTCTGTTCAAGTTTGCAGGTTCAGGATAATCTAAAGTCTTGAGGCCCAACTCCCACTCTTATACTAATCTGGGGGGCTGGGATACCTGCTAAGTCACGCCTTATGGGTGGGACCTGGGAGGGGGGTGGTTACACCCACTTCCCTTTGTCCAGTTTCGCGCCAGAGCTGGGGCTGGAGTGCCCCAGCGCCGGTTTGAACTGGACTATGCAAGGAACACCTTGTGTGCCCCAGGCATGTCTCATTCCTTTCAGCCCACCCTGCCCCAATACACTAAAGGCTGTCTGGGGAGGTGCTAGCACCTCCCCAAGCAGGAAACCTATTGTCCAGGCCTCCCTGGCTGGGATCACTCCCAGCTGCAGGAGGTCAGACTTGTGTCTGTGGCAGCAGCATCCATTTTGTGATGCTGAGGCTTTGGTTAGAGTTAAACAGCAAAGTAGGATTTTAACATGTCTCTCCCTCTAGAAGGGAGGAATAATATCCTCATCACCAGAAATGGTATGGGGGTATTATTCCAAAGTGTTAGACACCTTACACGACATGTTTTGATAAAGCCAAACCATAGTTACCATAACCGTTTAAGATTATAAGGCACTTTAAGAGTATATGGTAGGCTATATCATAGAACAGCTATAAGGACTTAGTTCCGAAAGCTGCAGACAGGCTCAGCTCATGCTAGAGCACCATCTCACATGTTACCAAGCACTCTGCCTCCAGGATTGTTAAGGCCTGCCATAGGAGTGACTGATAGGTACACATGTGTCTATATGTAAGTTAGGTATAGGAATACTACACCTAAGCAAGGGGTGATTACACGACCTTGCCCCAGCTGAGTGATCAGCCAGTTGTGTCAGAATGGAAGGCCAGGCCAGGGGTGGCATAATACATGCTGCAGCCCCTGGTAGGCCTAGGGTACACCTATGCCCTGGGTACCTAGGGTACACTGTACAGGGGCCAATAAGGTGATCCTATCCAAATGGGTTATGCACCTAAAGTACATAGTATTAATTTAGAGAGAGAACAGCAGGGCTGTGGGTCTGATTAGCAGGCCCACAGCCACATCTAAGTCGAAAACCAGTAAAGCAAAAGCAAAAAGTGGGGGTGAACATAGAAAGCAGACCCTACTCTCCTACAAGAGGTAGCCCTTAAGAGTGCCCAGAGAAGAGCCCTGCTGGGCCAAAGACAGAAGGAACAAGAGAACCTCAGAAAGAGGGGCAGAAAGGTGTATACCGTCTTAATGGAGAGAGGCCTGGCTGCCAAGATTACATCACAGACTTAGGGAGGCCAGTCAACTGCCGCCGCTCAATCTCCACGCAAGGAGGTGGAGGATGGACAGGTTCGGGTGGAGGACCGTCCCCATCTGCTGCGAAAGAAGATCCTCCCGAAGAGACAGTCGGATCGGGGTATCGATGGCATGTTGAGCAGCTCAGGATACCAGACTCTTTGTGCCCAATTTGGAGCCACAAGAATGACTTGGGCCCGGTTGTGCATGATCTTCTTCAGTACTCTGGGCAGAAGTGGTATAGGCAGAAAGGCGTATAGAAGACCGCAACTCCACCCCCGACGAAAAGCATTGCCTAGCGAGTGCCGCCTTGGATATTCCAACGTGCAGAATTGCTGACATTGTGCGTTCTCTTCGGTGGCAAATAGATCTAACCAAAGTTCTCCACACTGTTGAAAGAGACCTTGCACCAACTCCGAGTGAAGACGCCATTCATGATCCATCATCCACCTGCGGCTGAGTTCATCCGCCCTGGCGTCAGTGAACCTGCCAGGTGTTGAACCACCAGAGATAAGCCCTGATGTTCCAGCCATGTCCAGAGACAGAGGGCCTCTTGACATAGGGTCCACGACCCCACCCCACCTTGTTTGTGTTGCAGTACCACATGGCGGTAGTGTTGTCTGTGAACACCAACACTACTCTTCACCGGACAGAGGGAAGAAATGCTTTTAGTGCAAGACGGATCGCCCGAAGCTCAAGAAGGATGATGTGGAGCTCGGACTCCGCTGGAGACCAGAGGCCTCTGATCTCCGCCTCTCCCATGTGGTCGCCCCATCCCAGAAGAGATGCGTCTGTCACCAATGTATGTTCTGGTTGAGGAAGAAAGAGGGATCTGCGTTGACCCAATCCTGGTTCATGAGCCACCACTGCAATTGTCGTGCAGTGCCCTCTGAGATCTGGATGCAATTGGACAGATTTCTCTGATGCTGCGCCCACTGGAACTTCAGGTCCCACTGCAGAGCCCACATATGCCCCCAGGCAAAATCAACCAGCAGGATGCAGGAGGCAATAAGGCCCAGCAGCTTCAGGGTCATCCTGACCAAATCCCGGGATAGAGGCTGAAAGATCGGAATCATAGCCCGAATATCTTGGACTCGTTGTTCGGGAGGATAAACCTGAAACTGTGTCATGTCCAGAACCGCTCCGATGAAGAGGAGCTTCTGGGAGGGGTTCAGGTGTGACTTCGGCACATTGATAGAGAACCCTAGCGAATGAAGGAGGTCGGCCGTAGTCTGGAGGTGGGAGATGACTGCCTGGTGCAAGCCTGCGTTCAACAACCAGTCGTCGAGATAGGGGAAGACTGGAACCCCTGTTCTTCACAGATGAGCTGCAACCACCGCCATCACTTTTCGTAAACACCCAAGGGGTGCTGGTAAGGCCAGAGGGGAGCACGGTAAACTGAAAATGTGTTAGAAGTGAGGGGGCTCTGGTTGGCGCAGGTGTGTACCCACAACAAGCAGAGACCCTTTACTTCTTGTCAGGGCGAAGGATGACTCCCCAGAATAACCACTGCTCACCCTCTAGGTGCATGGCGCGAGCAGTTTAGGCTAAGTCTCAGGCGTACACGGTTAAGCAAGTGCAATTATACATACAGTAAACCCCTTGCATGCACCACAAACGGACACCAATCAGGAAGTATATAAAAATAAGCTTTTATGTAGATTCAGCAGATTCAATACAAGGCCCAGTAACGTTAAACTGATGGGGCCACAACTCTTAGGAATACGGTAAAGTTCTCTTTGTTGCGGAAAGTTCTTAGGCGGGCGCAAGGTAACTGTGGGCCTCAGCGCACTCCGTGCTGAGGCGGCGACCGGGAAGCACACGGCAGATGACAGGGAAATCAGAACGTTGCGGACCCTGGATCCGATGCAAGCTCACGGTCGAGTTCGTAAGTACAGTACCTTGTTTCTTGACGCAAAGGCGGGTGCGGGATTTCAGCGGCTCTTCGACAGAAGGGCGAGGCGGCGTCCGGGGCTCCCACACTTCACGATGGGGGTCTGATCTTCAGGCTCACGACAAGAGCGGGGTGTTGCAGGTGGCGTGAGGTTCTGTAGCGATCCGAACCCGTGAAATCGGTATCGTAGTACTGACACGATTTTGGTACCAATGAACCGCAAATGATCCATTACATACATGACAGTGTTTTCGCTACGCAACTAGCATGAATTCACTGAGAAATAGGGCATTCTGTTGTAAAGTCATGGCATCCATTTTAGTTACGATTTGGGAAAAAGGGGGTGGTGATGGACAGAGTTTCTGAATGATGCAGAATACTCTTACCAAGTCAAGAGATCATGGTTTTAATCCATCACCGTTTTTTAGCTCACTGCACCATCCCAGCTCAGAACGTGGCTACATGCAAATTAGTCTGTCCCTGTCCCAGTGCATGATGGGAACAGGGCAAACCAAACTACCAAGCCAATTCTTATACTGGGAAGGAGACAAGCTTCCGGGGACCAGTTTCTGGCATCACAGCCTTCGTCGGCCCAGACGTGAGTCCCTTGCTCATTGCACCATCAGGATTCAGGCAAGCCGGGCCGACGAAGGCTGTGATGCCAGAAACCGGTCCCCGGAAGCTTGTTTCCTTCCCAGTATAAGAATTGGCTTGGTAGTTTGGTTTGCCCTGTTCCCATCATGCACTGGGACAGGTACAGACTAATTTGCATGTAGCCGGGTTCTGAGCTGGGATGGTGCAGTGAGCTAAAAAACGGTGATGGATTAAAACCATGATCTCTTGACTTGGTAAGAGTATTCTGCATCATTCAGAAACTCTGTCCATCACCACCCCCTTTTTTCCCAAACTGATTTTATCCACACTCAGTGTGGGAGGGTATGCTCAGACGTGAGTCCCTTGCTCATTGCACCATCAGGATTCAGGCAAGCCGGGCCGACGAAGGCTGTGATGCCAGAAACCGGTCCCCGGAAGCTTGTTTCCTTCCCAGTATAAGAATTGGCTTGGTAGTTTGGTTTGCCCTGTTCCCATCATGCACTGGGACAGGTACAGACTAATTTGCATGTAGCCGGGTTCTGAGCTGGGATGGTGCAGTGAGCTAAAAAACGGTG
Organism: Triturus cristatus; assembly: GCF_964204655.1. NCBI lineage: Eukaryota > Metazoa > Chordata > Amphibia > Caudata > Salamandridae > Triturus > Triturus cristatus. The sequence continues at coordinate 50,700,219 of NC_140589.1, forward strand.
ATGGATTAAAACCATGATCTCTTGACTTGGTAAGAGTATTCTGCATCATTCAGAAACTCTGTCCATCACCACCCCCTTTTTTCCCAAACTGATTTTATCCACACTCAGTGTGGGAGGGTTTGCTCAGACGTGAGTCCCTTGCTCATTGCACCATCAGGATTCAGGCAAGCCGGGCCGACGAAGGCTGTGATGCCAGAAACCGGTCCCCGGAAGCTTGTTTCCTTCCCAGTATAAGAATTGGCTTGGTAGTTTGGTTTGCCCTGTTCCCATCATGCACTGGGACAGGTACAGACTAATTTGCATGTAGCCGGGTTCTGAGCTGGGATGGTGCAGTGAGCTAAAAAACGGTGATGGATTAAAACCATGATCTCTTGACTTGGTAAGAGTATTCTGCATCATTCAGAAACTCTGTCCATCACCACCCCCTTTTTTCCCAAACTGATTTTATCCACACTCAGTGTGGGAGGGTATGCTCAGACGTGAGTCCCTTGCTCATTGCACCATCAGGATTCAGGCAAGCCGGGCCGACGAAGGCTGTGATGCCAGAAACCGGTCCCCGGAAGCTTGTTTCCTTCCCAGTATAAGAATTGGCTTGGTAGTTTGGTTTGCCCTGTTCCCATCATGCACTGGGACAGGTACAGACTAATTTGCATGTAGCCGGGTTCTGAGCTGGGATGGTGCAGTGAGCTAAAAAACGGTGATGGATTAAAACCATGATCTCTTGACTTGGTAAGAGTATTCTGCATCATTCAGAAACTCTGTCCATCACCACCCCCTTTTTTCCCAAACTGATTTTATCCACACTCAGTGTGGGAGGGTATGCTCAGACGTGAGTCCCTTGCTCATTGCACCATCAGGATTCAGGCAAGCCGGGCCGACGAAGGCTGTGATGCCAGAAACCGGTCCCCGGAAGCTTGTTTCCTTCCCAGTATAAGAATTGGCTTGGTAGTTTGGTTTGCCCTGTTCCCATCATGCACTGGGACAGGTACAGACTAATTTGCATGTAGCCGGGTTCTGAGCTGGGATGGTGCAGTGAGCTAAAAAACGGTGATGGATTAAAACCATGATCTCTTGACTTGGTAAGAGTATTCTGCATCATTCAGAAACTCTGTCCATCACCACCCCCTTTTTTCCCAAACTGATTTTATCCACACTCAGTGTGGGAGGGTATGCTCAGACGTGAGTCCCTTGCTCATTGCACCATCAGGATTCAGGCAAGCCGGGCCGACGAAGGCTGTGATGCCAGAAACCGGTCCCCGGAAGCTTGTTTCCTTCCCAGTATAAGAATTGGCTTGGTAGTTTGGTTTGCCCTGTTCCCATCATGCACTGGGACAGGTACAGACTAATTTGCATGTAGCCGGGTTCTGAGCTGGGATGGTGCAGTGAGCTAAAAAACGGTGATGGATTAAAACCATGATCTCTTGACTTGGTAAGAGTATTCTGCATCATTCAGAAACTCTGTCCATCACCACCCCCTTTTTTCCCAAACTGATTTTATCCACACTCAGTGTGGGAGGGTATGCTCAGACGTGAGTCCCTTGCTCATTGCACCATCAGGATTCAGGCAAGCCGGGCCGACGAAGGCTGTGATGCCAGAAACCGGTCCCCGGAAGCTTGTTTCCTTCCCAGTATAAGAATTGGCTTGGTAGTTTGGTTTGCCCTGTTCCCATCATGCACTGGGACAGGTACAGACTAATTTGCATGTAGCCGGGTTCTGAGCTGGGATGGTGCAGTGAGCTAAAAAACGGTGATGGATTAAAACCATGATCTCTTGACTTGGTAAGAGTATTCTGCATCATTCAGAAACTCTGTCCATCACCACCCCCTTTTTTCCCAAACTGATTTTATCCACACTCAGTGTGGGAGGGTATGCTCAGACGTGAGTCCCTTGCTCATTGCACCATCAGGATTCAGGCAAGCCGGGCCGACGAAGGCTGTGATGCCAGAAACCGGTCCCCGGAAGCTTGTTTCCTTCCCAGTATAAGAATTGGCTTGGTAGTTTGGTTTGCCCTGTTCCCATCATGCACTGGGACAGGTACAGACTAATTTGCATGTAGCCGGGTTCTGAGCTGGGATGGTGCAGTGAGCTAAAAAACGGTGATGGATTAAAACCATGATCTCTTGACTTGGTAAGAGTATTCTGCATCATTCAGAAACTCTGTCCATCACCACCCCCTTTTTTCCCAAACTGATTTTATCCACACTCAGTGTGGGAGGGTATGCTCAGACGTGAGTCCCTTGCTCATTGCACCATCAGGATTCAGGCAAGCCGGGCCGACGAAGGCTGTGATGCCAGAAACCGGTCCCCGGAAGCTTGTTTCCTTCCCAGTATAAGAATTGGCTTGGTAGTTTGGTTTGCCCTGTTCCCATCATGCACTGGGACAGGTACAGACTAATTTGCATGTAGCCGGGTTCTGAGCTGGGATGGTGCAGTGAGCTAAAAAACGGTGATGGATTAAAACCATGATCTCTTGACTTGGTAAGAGTATTCTGCATCATTCAGAAACTCTGTCCATCACCACCCCCTTTTTTCCCAAACTGATTTTATCCACACTCAGTGTGGGAGGGTATGCTCAGACGTGAGTCCCTTGCTCATTGCACCATCAGGATTCAGGCAAGCCGGGCCGACGAAGGCTGTGATGCCAGAAACCGGTCCCCGGAAGCTTGTTTCCTTCCCAGTATAAGAATTGGCTTGGTAGTTTGGTTTGCCCTGTTCCCATCATGCACTGGGACAGGTACAGACTAATTTGCATGTAGCCGGGTTCTGAGCTGGGATGGTGCAGTGAGCTAAAAAACGGTGATGGATTAAAACCATGATCTCTTGACTTGGTAAGAGTATTCTGCATCATTCAGAAACTCTGTCCATCACCACCCCCTTTTTTCCCAAACTGATTTTATCCACACTCAGTGTGGGAGGGTATGCTCAGACGTGAGTCCCTTGCTCATTGCACCATCAGGATTCAGGCAAGCCGGGCCGACGAAGGCTGTGATGCCAGAAACCGGTCCCCGGAAGCTTGTTTCCTTCCCAGTATAAGAATTGGCTTGGTAGTTTGGTTTGCCCTGTTCCCATCATGCACTGGGACAGGTACAGACTAATTTGCATGTAGCCGGGTTCTGAGCTGGGATGGTGCAGTGAGCTAAAAAACGGTGATGGATTAAAACTATGATCTCTTGACTTGGTAAGAGTATTCTGCATCATTCAGAAACTCTGTCCATCACCACCCCCTTTTTTCCCAAACTGATTTTATCCACACTCAGTGTGGGAGGGTATGCTCAGACGTGAGTCCCTTGCTCATTGCACCATCAGGATTCAGGCAAGCCGGGCCGACGAAGGCTGTGATGCCAGAAACCGGTCCCCGGAAGCTTGTTTCCTTCCCAGTATAAGAATTGGCTTGGTAGTTTGGTTTGCCCTGTTCCCATCATGCACTGGGACAGGTACAGACTAATTTGCATGTAGCCGGGTTCTGAGCTGGGATGGTGCAGTGAGCTAAAAAACGGTGATGGATTAAAACCATGATCTCTTGACTTGGTAAGAGTATTCTGCATCATTCAGAAACTCTGTCCATCACCACCCCCTTTTTTCCCAAACTGATTTTATCCACACTCAGTGTGGGAGGGTATGCTCAGACGTGAGTCCCTTGCTCATTGCACCATCAGGATTCAGGCAAGCCGGGCTGACGAAGGCTGTGATGCCAGAAACCGGTCCCCGGAAGCTTGTTTCCTTCCCAGTATAAGAATTGGCTTGGTAGTTTGGTTTGCCCTGTTCCCATCATGCACTGGGACAGGTACAGACTAATTTGCATGTAGCCGGGTTCTGAGCTGGGATGGTGCAGTGAGCTAAAAAACGGTGATGGATTAAAACCATGATCTCTTGACTTGGTAAGAGTATTCTGCATCATTCAGAAACTCTGTCCATCACCACCCCCTTTTTTCCCAAATCCATTTTAGTTACGACATCCATTTTGTTTCTTGCCCTCACATAGTCAATGAACGGACGATGACCCCGACAGAGTCACCTTGTTAAGGACACGTAAGCTCGAGCCCCGAGAAAGGCTGACGCTGCATGACTAGGCAGAATCAAGCTGCCTCCCTTGCCTGAGGCCAGTCCTGCTATACTGGTTCTCGTGTCCGTTGTCCTTACTGAAAGGCCGAAGACGGTAGCCATGCCCGTTTATGATCCATAAACACCTCTTATCCTACTTTTCAATCCTTTGCACCTGGCTCTGCTCCTCTCCTTCTGGGCTTTTACAATGGGGAGGTTACGATTTTTATGATGGGGAGGATCGGGCAAAGAATGGAAAACTGACAAGGGGACCTGATCGAATACCAAAAACCTACGACTAATTATTGTTTGTTATTATTATTAATGGCATTTGTTAAGCGCATGGTTGCACACGGAACAGTGCGTCCCCGCGCTGACAGTTTCACTAACATCACACAAGCAACACTCATGGCGGTGGAATGAAGAGCCGGAGAACTATATTAACTTAGGTTTTGGGAAAAAGACGGGTTTTCAACCTTTGTCTAAACCTCGTTTCAGACGGTTCCATTCTCAGTTCGATGGGAAGGTCATTCCAGCCCTTACTGGCAAGGTATCGAAAGGACCGACCTCCCATCCTAGCTCTGTGGATCCGTGGAGCAACTAACAGCATATTGCCCATTGACCTAAGAGAGCGTGAAGGTCGATAGACTGGAAGCAGTGCTTGTAGATAAGAGGGAGCTTTTAGATGAGCAATGCGATGGGCAATGCACAACATTTTGAATGTAATTCGTTCCCTAATCGGGAGCCAGTGTAAGGAATGCAGGGCATTTTTCCCGGAGGCCCTTCTACGAAGGTTCAGAACAAGCCTAGCAGCTGCACTTTGAACGCGCTGCAACTGCATTAGACCTTTGTTACTAAGTCCGCATAGGAGGGAGTTCCCATAGTCTAAGTGGGAAGTGACCAAGGCATGTATCATTGTTTTTCTGGCGCTAGGAGGCAATAGGTCAAGAATCTTCCTCAAGACCTTTAAAATACCATAGCATTTACCAGTCACATTACCCACATGGTTAGTGTAGGCAAGATTGGAATCAAGGAGTATGCCGAGGTTCTTGACTGTTTCAACCGGGACCGGAACAGAACCCAGTTCTAAGGGCCACCAAGCGGATGTCCAGATGGATGGACAAGGACCAACAATAAGAACTTCCGTCTTATTGCCGTTAAGGCGGAGGTAATTCAGCTTCATCCATCCATCAAGTGCTACCAAGCATGCCGAAAATTTCTCAGCCTCCACAACTGGGTCACGAGACAGATTGATCACCAGTTTGATGTCTATTTACTGTTTGTTTGGGATACCGGGTTGGGCATGAGAAATATTCGTGTAATGTTGCCTAAAGACATTTTGCGTGTATTTAAGGAACAACCCACTTAATGCAATTCGAACAGTCTCGTAGATTCTGCCTCTGTGTGGTTCCTATGACTTCTGTGTCCCTGCAGTAAAATAAACCTTGGTCGTTGACGCCACCATCGAGAAGCCCGTGTCTCTGTTTATTTGTGCACCGAGACAGGAGGAACTCAGGGGTCTTTGGGTGTTGTTTCCCTGACACCTCTGGACTCTTAAAAGTCCAGAACCTCAAATTGGCGCCCCACGTGGGGCGACGTCATTCGGTACCGGTCCAAAGCCTGAAAAGTTCGAGAAGTTTTGTGTGAAGATTCCGGAGGGAGGTACCCCGCTTCATCGATCCCTGCATGTCGTAAAAGTGGCCCGACGATCTCTTCCACGAGGGTTCCCGTTCCCAGACGGCTACAGAGGACCGCTGCCCTGACTGTCGCCCTGTCTTGGACCCGAGGTGCAGACCTTAGTACGGCGAGACGTAGACGGGTTCTCCTTGGTGACGTCTTCCACATTTCAGTTAAGTATTAAGTGGGTTACGCTCAGTTTGGTTGTTCCTTGTTGCTCTGGTTTAATTCGTAGATTATCATTGGTTGCTCTTGTTTAGATAATCTTTGTTTTGGTAATAGTTCATTTTGGTAGGCCTAAGTTCTTTGCGCATTTTGGTTGGAATTTGTCTTTGTTTGTCATGACTACCAGTAGTAATTGTTTCTTGTCCTGGTTACGTTGCAACGGGGATTCCCGGTTGGAGGATTCGTGTTCGGTTCCTCCGATTGGAACTCCTACATATGAGCTCTATTGTAAACATGGTGTGGGTCCTATTACGTATAATGAAGTATGGGTCCGTTATACCAGAAAAGATGGTGTCCTTAGTTGGCCACCGCATGGTAGCTTCGAAACTGAAATTCTAGACAATCTAGAAATGAAGTTGTTTAAGAGAAAAGCCCGGCTGGCAATGTTTGATTCTTTTTGCGTATGGCGCAAAGAAGCCAAAGAGAGAGAAATTAGGAAGACGAAGAAAGAACAGAAAGAGAAAGGGTTGACTTTAATGGAGTCTGCTAGGCAGCTGCATGTCAACGAGACTGAGAAAGCAATGGAGATGGCGAATAGAAAATATAATTTGGCAATTGATAAATGTTACCCTGTACTGCCATCTTGTCCTACTAAGCCGATGGAGGATCATGAAAAGGATCCTCTGTTGTCTTACCTGTTGAATTCACCTCCACCGTATGCACAGGGTATTACAGTACCACAGTTACTACCTGTTGTACAGCCAGCTGCTGGTCAGCCTGGAATAGTTGCTCCACTTCCTTTGATTCCAGCACCTGTCCTTCCCGTAGTTAATGTTCCTTCGGCACCCCCTCTTCCTGGGTCGCCTGCTCCGCCTTTGCCTGTCGTTTCGCAAACTGCTTTACCTGCTACTCCCACCCTTACTATTTCATCTGCTTCAGCTGCCCTGTCCCCGAACCCTGTGAACATTCTGACTCCGCTTTCCGTTCGTCGGAAAATAACCGACTCTGTAACTAATATCTTAACTCCTCTCTACAGGTCTTTAATTGGGACCCCCGTTTCTGACTCTATACAGAGACGTAGCCAGCTTCCTGGTCCTCAGGAACGAGACATGTTAGATTCGACAGCTCTTAGGTGGATGTCGAAAGCTGTGAAGTATGATGCACAAAGAGTGTTAGATACTTTTATGCAATGGAATGAACCAACTCAACGTTATGTTTTTGACGTGATGTGTTCTCTTGTGCGTGAAGAATGGGAAGATGATGACTTAGATTCTGTCCCCTCTGATCTGATAAATATTCAACAGAAGTTCGCCGCAGGAATGGTGATAGGTTCAGGAGTAAGGGGAGCGATAGAACTGATTTTAGCTTATAGGGATGATTCCCCTCTTCGAGCGACAAGGGACCCTGATGGTTCACCGATTACTACTAGGAAAAGACGAGGTCAATATCCGATGAGGGAAGTTCCACCGATATGGCGTGATGCAGTTCAAGCTGATGCGGCTAATGGTATTGCAGCTGCCCCAGCACAATTCCAGAGAGTGTGGATACACATCCCTTGGAAACGGGCCGAAGAATTAGCAGTAAAACAGGCATTGCCAGACCCACGCAAAAATCCTGCTGGTTATTACAAAGAGTTAACGCAGACAGTTCAAGCGTGCGTCATGAATTTGGCAGACATTGAAATGTTATTTGGTAATGTAGTGCCACAGCCTATATGGGCCAAGTTTCGGCAAGAGAACCACCCAGTCGCCTTAGGAGGTGATTGGCCAGCTATTGTAGCAGCAGATGCGCAACAAGTTGGCGGTGCTAAACCTGAACCTCTGATTGCTGCCCTACCTGGCAGAATAATTAATCTGATGAAAACGCTGATGCCAGCGTTACGAGTTAATTGGGATAAACTATCGGCATGCAAGCAAAAGAAGGACGAAAGCGTCTCTGACTTTTTCACTAGATTTGAAGAGACATTCGTAGACCACAGTGGGCAAGATATGAGTACTGAGGGAGGCCAGAGATTGTTTGTCGACAAGTTCGTGTTTAATTTACTACCCGAGCTTAGTAACAAGTTAAAGGATTCTGAAAGTGCATGGGCAGTGTCGACGACAGCACAGATACTTGCAACTGCTCAGTATTACGAGAATAGAGAGAAAGAAGAGAAGGAAAAGTCAGAAAAGAAAACAAAAGATTTAAAGACTAAAGTTCTTTTGCAACAGGCGTATCCGCCTCGCTCGAATCAGTCAGATTCACAGCAGCGACCCCAGTTTCAGCAGCAGCCACAATTCCAGCAAGGGACGTCCCAAAGATTTAATTATGGTTTTTCCCGACAACAGTTAGCATGGAATCAGTGTGCCTATTGTAAAAAGGAGGGTCATTATAAGAATGAGTGTCCGGTACTGCACGCACAGACTAGTGGTGTCCCAGCTCAGAGAGGTAATGTTGGGTTTATGCAAACTCTTAGGGGTAGAGGACGTGGTACAATGACACCACAGGCTGATCGCCAATCGAATTATTTCGATCAGCGACATGCACAATCTGCGCAAGCAGGTAGATCTCCACAGTATCATGTTGAAGATTATTATGATCATAATGAAGAGATTCAGAGAAGCGAGTACTAGGACAGCCACAGGCAAAGAGAGGGAGTAGTATCAGTTCCAGTTGATCAGAGTGGACCTTATGTCGCAGTAGTTACATCAGGCGTGGTCGAACCGTTTCTGTTGGATACTGGTGCGGCAAAAAGTTCAATTATGCATGCGAAACTCCCTGGCGCGCCTTTGTCTGGCTTAACGAACACTTCAGTAGGTTTCTCAGGCGCCCCTGTTCACAATCCTGTTTCTAGTCCTTTATCAATTTCTGTTGGGCCATGCGAACTAGAAGCACCCCTTATTCTAACAACCGGTTGTAATGAGAATCTGCTTGGTTTAGATCTGTTGAAACGCCTGCATGCGACATTGTACTGTTCTCCTTCTGGAGTACAGCTCACATTAGGCAAAAGAGTAATCTCTCCAATGTATATGTCGATGGATAAGCTCCCACCGGAGCTGCGTTCTCTCCCTGATACTCTTTGGGCAACTGGTCCTAACGATGTAGGCCTCTTGGAAATTCCCCCTTATGTGGTAAGTCTGAAAGCGAATGTTAAATTCCCACGAATCCCACAGTATCGGATTTCGAATGAAGGTGAACGTGCACTCTTGCTGATTGTGAAAGACTTAATACAGAAAGATGTGATTGAGGAAACTAGAGGAAATGTCTGCAATAGTCCTGTTCTACCGATTTTGAAACGTACTGACCCTTCCAAACCTCCAATCTACAGATTTGTGATTGACCTCAGAGAGGTTAACAAAATAGTGATTCCACAGTTTCCTGTGGTACCAGATATCACTGCATTATTAACGTTGATTCCTGCCTCAGCCTCATGGTTTACAGTGATCGATTTGAAAAATGCCTTTTTCAGCATTCCGATAGCAGAGGAAAGTAGAGACATTTTTTGTTTCTCCTTAGGAGGTCGCAGTTTCAGATTCAAACGCGCTCCACAAGGTTATTGTGAGAGCCCTTCAATTTACAGTCAAGCATTGAAGAGTCAATTAGATGCTCTTGTACTTCCTCCTGATGTTGCTCTGATCCAGTACGTAGACGATCTTTTACTGGCTGCTGATGACAAGGAAACTTGCAAAGCAGCTACAATTTCTCTATTACGTCATTTGTCAGACTTACATCACAAGGTGTCACTTTCTAAACTGCAATATTGTTGCCAAGAAGTGACCTACTTAGGTAATCTTTTGTCAAAGGAGGGAAGAAGGTTGACCCAGAGAGAATCAAAGCAATTTCACAGATGACTGTACCAAGCACACAGAGAGAAGTGCGTGCGTTTTTGGGTATTACGTCATATTGCAGACAATGGATCCCAAATTTTTCTCTCATGGCAAAACCATTGGTAGCCCTGACTGGAAAAGGTGTTCCGAGCCCTTTGCCATGGTCTGACGAATGTCAACAGAGCTTCTCTGACTTACGTGATGCGCTGTGTTCAGCTCCTGTGTTAGGTACTCCTGACTACAGTAAGCCGTTTACACTATATGTCCATGAAAGAGAGGGTTGTGCGTTGAGTGTCTTGACGCAACAATTTGGTGACAAGCAGCGACCCTGTGCGTATTTCTCATCCACATTAGATCCGGTAGCCAGAGCGTTGCCAAGTTGTTTGAGAGCTACAGCAGCAGCTGCAGTGTCTATTCGACAGTCTGCTGGATTGGTCATGAACAACATGTTAGTAGTCATGGTTCCACATGCTGTGGATACACTCATGAATCGAACGAAAACTAAGCACCTCACCAGTGCTAGACTATCAGGCTATGAGCTGACGCTTTTGGCAAGTCACATTCAGATTAAGCGATGCAACATATTGAATCCAGCAACGCTGTTGCCGACTACTCAGGAGTCGAGTGATTCAGAGCCCCATGATTGTTGTTTCAGAACTGAGGAAGAGACAAAAGGTCGGATTGATTTGAAAGACACTCCGTTACTAGATCCAGATGGCACTTTATATGTCGATGGGTCGTGTTTTAAACTACAGAATGGTGATGTGACGGCCGCGTATGCAGTTACGACTTTGAGTACGATTGTCGAGACTGCAAGAGTAAGTCAGAATTCTGCCCAAGCTGCAGAATTAATTGCATTAACAAGAGCGTGTGTTTTAGCTGAGGGAAAGAGAGTGAATGTGTTTACTGATAGCCAATACGCCTTCGGCGTAGCACATAGTTTCGGACGTCTCTGGAGAGAAAGAGGTTTTCTCACGTCCCATGGAACTAAGATCCAACATGGACAGTTAGTCAGCGATCTATTGGAATCCCTGACCCTACCGAATGAAGTTGCGATTGTGAAGTGCAGTGCACATCGAAAGATTACGGATGATGTTGGCCGTGGGAATGCGTTTGCTGATGAGGTCGCTAGAGAAACGGCCAAGAACATGACGAGCCGAATGTACGTTGCAACGTCTGCAAGATGGATTGCTGAATCAGGAATGTGTGAGAATACGATTGAAAGTGTGAAGGCAATCCAGAATGAAGCAACTGAAAATGAGAAGAATGAATGGAAGGAGAAAACGGGTAAAATGGATTCAAGTGGATGTTGGGTTGATTTGTCTGAGCAGCAGCGTTGGATGTTACCTGATGCGTATGTGCTCGCAGTAGTCACGATGGCGCATGGAGAGGCGCACATCAGTTCGAAAGGGATCTGTAAAATGTTAGCTCCAGTATGGAAGAATGATGGAATTACTAAGTGTGCGGAAAGAGTGGTGAAGAACTGCATGATATGCCTGATGCATAATCCTGGCAAGGGAACCCCAACCCCAACTGGTCATTTTGCTCCCCCTTCTTGTCCCTTTGAAGTGATTCAGTTGGATTTTATCCACATGGACAGGTGTAACAATCTTAAATACGTCCTAGTGGTAGTCTGTGCCTTTTCAAGATGGATTGAGGCATATCCGTTAAAGGATAACACTGCTATGTCCACTGCCAAAATCCTCCTTAAAGAGTACTTCCCCAGGTATGGTATGCCACGGATTGTTTGGTCGGACAATGGAAGTGAGTTTGTAGGGAAAGTTATGAAGAGTGTGTGTACGGGTTTAGGTATTACCCAAAAATTTCACAGTGCGAATCACCCGCAGTCAGCGGGTTTGGTTGAAGGGTACAATGGCACTCTGAAACTGAAACTTGCTAAAATTCAAGCTTCCACTGGTCTATCTTGGCCAGATGCACTGCCTTTAGCTCTATTGTCCACCAGAGCGACTGTACACTCTCGAGTAGGGCTTAGCCCATATGAGATTGTGTTCGGTCGTCCTGCTAATGTTTGGTGAGTCCCTAGGCCAAAGGAATTCAAACAGATTGAATACCCAATGTTGATTGATTATCTTTATGACCTGACTGCTAAATTAAGCCTTATTCATCAACAGGTATTTGAATCCTTGCCTAAACTGCCAGAGAGTCCAGGCCACACGTTGAAACCAGGCGACCAAGTTGTAGTACGGAATTTTGAACGAACTCGGAACCTCCAGCCAAGATTCGTGGGTCCGTTCCAGGTACTCCTCACAACAAGAACTGCTGTACGCCTAGCTGGAAGGAAGAATTGGGTGCACGCTAGCCATACGAAACGTGTCCCTCTCCCACTTCCCTATGACAACTGGGTTAGACAGGGATTTGGCGTATCCGAGACAGAACCTGTTCCTAGGCACATCCCTTTCAGTGATGCAGAGTATATAACGGACCACCCACGAACTGAAACACAGAACTTTGACACCTCAGCAGGAACCGCTCCTTTGAATCCTGGACCGAGTATTGTACAAAGTGAACATTTGCCACCTGTGGAGTCGAACATTTCCGCACCTGTAGACCAGCTATTTCAAGATCAGACAAGACCTGGAAAGTACAGATATAATCTACGTTCTCATGTTATGAACTAATGACATTGCATAATTACCTTTCTGTTTGAAAACTGTTTTGATATTACCGCATTCCATTCAGTCAGGAAGTTTGCTCTAAGTTTTATCTTTTTGTTTTTGTTGTTTCTCTCACCTTGCCGTCTGGGTTACCGTAGGGTCGTAACGTGTGCCTTGTTTTAATTTGCAGGGAATCAGACATAAGGTCGGTTTCTTCTGTCTATCTTGGGAACTCCCAGGGTAAACAGAGGCAAGTTTTTAACAGGTACAAACCATCCGTTGCGAACGGTTGTAGAAGATGGAGCTTCCTGAACTGCGACGGGTTAATGTCATAAATGTGCACAAGACAAAGCTATATGACATATTATATAGCAAATGTTTTCTAATGCAATGTACTCTGACACTTCTGATTGTTTTGATAACTTTGGTAGGCGGAATTATTTTTGGTATTCAGTTTATCTTTACACCTGTTACATCTACAGTATCTCCCCATGTTCCTGTTTCTCCGACTGTTGTTTCTCTTCACTCTTTCCATCCTTTTCCTGCCCACGAGCAAGCTCGACGCTCTGAGTTTATAAATAACACTTTCATTCAGCTCTTGCACCAACATCAACTAGTAGTTAACACAACAAACTGCTGGATGTGTGGCTTAATACCACATACCATGGACAAGGGCATCCCTTATCTGGTTCTGCCCTTTAGTTATAATGGATCATTCTGGGCATTTCAGACCATGTTCGCTTATGCCCTAGAGACCTATCCTCCACGACCTCCGCGTTCCACTCGGTATAACTCTGCTAATAGAGCCTTGGTAAAAGGAATCACTGACATGGTTAGAGATGTCAATAACACTCCGTTCATTCCCAAGGATGAATTGCGAGTTTACATGGGTTGGAATGTTACGGAATATGGCATTACTCTGGGTGAGAACAAACGTAAACGTCTGTTTGCAAGGAAATGGGAGGAATCCGAAAGCTCGACTAGGGAAGAGTGACTGTATCGAAACATATGTTTTCCCGTCACAGTCTTCCCCTGCATTCTTAGCTGCTAAGGGTACCTATTTTGTTTGCCAAGACAGAGCATACACATGGCTGCCTGCTGACTTCTCAGGCTCATGTTATATCGCTCAACTGTTACCTCCGACATACACTGCTGCACCGGACTATCACAAAACTAGAGTTGTGAGAGGTGTTTTCAGTAAAGAAGATACTGCTGGCCAAGAAGCAGGAGACTTCTTCAAAGGTTTCCTTCCGTTCTGGGGGCCTATGGCCAACAGTAGAAACTTACGTCAACTAACACGGGTAGTTGAATCCACTATCACCGAAACTGCGGGTGCCCTTAGTAACCTGACAGCTGAGCTTCAAGCGGATCGCCTCATGACGTTACAGAACCGTATGGTTCTTGATGTGTTACTTGCAGATCGAGGTGGAGTGTGTAAGATGATCCAATCGAGTTGCTGTGTTTTTATCCCAGATAATGCGCCAACAGTATATAAGGCCATCTCTAAGTTACACAAAATCTCTGACTCTATTCATGTAGAGGAAGGTGACTGGTCATTAATGGGATGGTTCTGGAGCCTGTTGTCTGCGTGGGGATGGAAGGTTCTGATAGTCACTGGTGTTGCGTTGGTATTTTTATTTTCGTGCTGTCTCATTGTTCAGTGTGGTCCTGCCTTATGTAATCTCTGCATTTCTACATGCGTAAGAAGACCACCTGTTTTTAGAGATACGCCACGGGATAGAGTAATGCTTCAACAACATATCAGTGACCTGATGACCATAGAAATGGACTCCGACATAGAGTAAGTTATTGCCTATGTAAGGGCAAAAGGACGGTCTGAGGTTCTGTAGCGATCCGAACCCATGAAATCGGTATCGTAGTACTGACACAATTTTGATACCAATGAACCGCAAATGATCCATTACATACATGACAGTGTTTTCGCTACGCAACTAGCATGAATTCACTGAGAAATAGGGCATTCTGTTGTAAAGTCATGGCATCCATTTTAGTTACGACATCCATTTTGTTTCTTGCCCTCACATAGTCAATGAACGGACGATGACCCCGACAGAGTCACCTTGTTAAGGACACGTAAGCTCGAGCCCCGAGAAAGGCTGACGCTGCATGACTAGGCAGAATCAAGCTGCCTCCCTTGCCTGAGGCCAGTCCTGCTATACTGGTTCTCGTGTCCGTTGTCCTTACTGAAAGGCCGAAGACGGTAGCCATGCCCGTTTATGATCCATAAACACCTCTTATCCTACTTTTCAATCCTTTGCACCTGGCTCTGCTCCTCTCCTTCTGGGCTTTTACAATGGGGAGGTTACGATTTTTATGATGGGGAGGATCGGGCAAAGAATGGAAAACTGACAAGGGGACCTGATCGAATACCGAAAACCTACGACTAATTATTGTTTGATGTCTATTTACTGTTTGTTTGGGATACCGGGTTGGGCATGAGAAATATTCGTGTAATGTTGCCTAAAGACATTTTGCGTGTATTTAAGGAACAACCCACTTAATGCAATTCGAACAGTCTCGTTGATTCTGCCTCTTTGTGGTTCCTATGACTTCTGTGTCCCTGCAGTAAAATAAACCTTGGTCTTTGACGCCACCATCGAGAAGCCCGTGTCTCTGTTTATTTGTGCACCGAGACAGGAGGAACTCAGGGGTCTTTGGGTGTTGTTTCCCTGACACCTCTGGACTCTTAAAAGTCCAGAACCTCAGGCGGGTGAACAAAGCGGGGCAGCCGGGCGCGCAGGTTACGTCCGGGCCGTCCGAGGCTTGGAGATGCTCACAACGCCGATTCCGGAGGGAGGGTGAAGGTGCACAGCGAGCCTCCAGCGAGCGAGGTGACAGGGCAGCCCAGCACAGCGTAGGGGGAGCGGCTCCGATCAAGCGAGGCTCTTCCCAAGGCGGGGGCGGCTAAGCAGTCCTGGTCACGGCTCAGGGAGGGACTGGGGCACGAGGGTCACAGCTCCGGCGAGGGAAAGGACACCACAGTCCAGCGGCAGGCGAGTGAAGAGCAGGTAGAGCCCAATGGTCCTGGGGCTCAGTTCAGGGGGCAAGCTGGTTTCAGGCCCTTGGAGATCATTTTGAAAAGCACAAGTCTTGAAAGTAAAAAGTAAAGCAAAGTCTTCAGCAAAAGTTTCTCTTCTCTCCTTTGGCAGCAAGGTCACCACTGCAGGCCAGTCCCCCAGGATAGGGACAGTCTTCCTCCTTACAGCTTTCCCGGTGCCTCCTCCTCAGGTAGAGATTCTTCTTGGTCAAAAGCGGATCTAGTTTCTTAGGAGCAGGGCTCCTACATTTATACAGCAAATCTTTTGTTCTCCCAGGCCAGGGGGGCCCTTGCCTAGTCCAGTCCGGTTTCTGAGCACTTTGTTTACGCGATGCAGGCTTCTTCTTTCAGAGTGCAGGGCAGAGTCATCAGACGCTCCATAGGGGGCGGAGCCGGCATTGTGGTGGCAGAGCACTGTCCTATTCAGAGCCTAGGAGTACTCCTCCCACCCATCTACCTGTCGATCGTCCTATTCCCCACCAGGCTACCTAGCCCTGCCCATCTGGGTTCCCCCAGCCCTGTCACTCACACCAGCCAGACATCAGATACACATCACGCAGAGGCGGGCTGAAATGTTTAGGCAAGCAAAGGCCAGCTTTCTAAAAGCGGCATTTGCAAACACGGAATATTAAAATAAACCTTGGGAAAAGATGTACCTTATTATTCCGAGTTCAGGCATACTAAACTCGATCTTCTACCATGTTCCCTGGGTCGGTTAGGATCATAGGATGTAACAATCCTAGCCTCCCATACTGGCCTATGAGAACAGGGTAGCCTTACAGTAGTGAACAACAAGATGGCGGTAATTCACTACTAGGACATGCCACGCATCCAGGCTTGTCCTACCTTATGCTTACAACGCACCCTGCCCGTGGGCCTACCAGAGGGGTGACTAACATGAAGTTAAGGGAAGGTTTAGGGACCGGCCAGTGTGGGCACTTGCCAGTCAGCATGTCAGTACCAGACTGCACGCAGGTTCTGCGATGGCAGACCTTAGACATATTTTACCGGCCGCTTCTGTGGGTGGCACAACCAGTGCTGCAAGCGCACTAGCGGTGTTTGCATTTACATGCCCTGGCGCTCCTGGCGCACATTACTGGGGTCTGACAGTAAACCAAACAATCCAATCATGGAATCCAACCAACATATATAATTTACATAGGGAGCACTCGCACCGCGACACTGGTTGGCAGTGGCACAGCGCGCTGAGCGGCCAACACCATAAAAGCACATGAGGCACTGCGACAAAAAGAGGAAGGGAGACTCACGCCAAGGTGCCAGGTCTAACAAAAAGCTTGTAGACTACCGTGAACTGGAGGTAATGCCGGTGGGCTGGCAGGACGGGTGTAGGAGAGTAGGGTCTGCTTTCTATGTTCACCCCCACTTTTTGCTTTTGCTTTACTGGTTTTCGACTTAAATGTGGCTGTGGGCCTGCTAATCTGACCCACAGCCCTGCTGTTCTCTCTCTAAATTAATACTATGTACTTTAGGTGCATAACCCAATTGGATAGGATCACCTTATTGGCCCCTGTACAGAGTACCTTAGGTACCCAGGGCATAGGTGTACCCTAGGCCTACCAGGGGCTGCAGCATGTATTATGCCACCCCTGGCCTGGCCTTCCATTATGACACAACTGGCTGATCACTCAGCTGGGACAAGGTCGTGTAATCACCCCTTGCTTAGGTGTAGTATTCCTATACCTACCTTATATATAGACACATGTGTACCTATCAGCCACTCCTATGGCAGGCCTTAACAATCCTGGAGGCAGAGTGCTTGGTAACATGTGAGATAGTGCTCTAGCATGAGCTGAGCCTGTCTGAAGCTTTCGGAACCATGTCCTTATAGCTGTTCTATGATATAGCCTACCATATACTCTTAAAGTGCCTTATAATCTTAAACGGTTATGGTAACTATGGTTTGGCTTTATCAAAACATGTCGTGTAAGGTGTCTAACACTTTGGAATAATACCCCCATCCCATTTCTGGTGATGAGGATATTATCCCTCCCTTCTAGAGGGAGAAGACATGTTGAAACCTACTTACCCGGTTAAAGTTAACCAGAGCCCCAGCATCACAAAATGGATGCTGCTGCCACGACACAAGTCTGACCTCCTGCTGCTGGGAGTGATCCCGGCACGGGAGGCTTGGACAATAGGTTTCCTGCCTTGGGAGGTGCGAGCACCACACCAGACAGGCCTTAGTGTATTGGGGCAGGGAGGGATGAAAGAAACGAGACACTGCCTGGGGCACACAAGGTGTCCCATGCATAGTCCAGTTCAAACCGGTGCTGGGGCACTCCAGCCCCAGTCCTGGCACGAAACTGGACAAAGGGAAGGGGGTGTAACCACCCCCCTCCCAGGTCCCACCCATAAGGCATGACCTAACAGGCAACCCGGCCCCCTAGATTAGTATAAGTGTGGTAGCTGGGCCCCAGGAGATTAGATTATCCTGAACCTGCAACTTGAACAGAAACTCTGGACCTTCGACATTCGATGAAAGAAGAAGACTGAAGAATCTCCCTTGTGGCCAAGGAGTGGCCACCCTGTGCAAACAGGCACCATCAAGAGACTTACCCTTTGCTTTGCTGAAGTTCTACGAGGGACCGACTGCAGAGCCCGACCAGAGCCTTGACTTCCAGACTTCTCCGACCCTGATCCACATCCACAGCCGAGCTGAGATCCGTGGAGGCGACGAGAGACGTGGGACCGGCTACCTGGGAAAAGTGGCAAGTAGCTTCTGAGGCACCCTCGAGGTTGTGCACCGGGAATTGAGAAGCCCCAACCCCAAGCACCATCTGCACCGAAGATCAGCCCCCCACACTCCACGAGTCCTGCGTGGGGCCCTTCTGCATTTTCCTGCTTGCCGCGTCTGTCCGGTTGCTTGCCCATTGGCTAGCAACCTTTGCGACGACACACCTTCAATTTTCCACTGCTGGTTTGGCTCCTCCAGACTGGCTCCTGCTCCTCTGTCAACGAGAAGCACCCCAGACCTTCCTGGTCTGCACCAGAAGCAAGTCCTCCATTCTTCGTGGGTTCCGCTTGCCAAGGCTTGGTGAGTCCTAGTTCGACTTCGACGCCGCCGACAACAAGAGCCTTCGTGGGACAGCTCGCCTCCTGGTCCTGGTCGTCCTCGACGTCTCCTGGTACCCGTGGCTGCTGCGACAAGCTTCACCTCTTCACCTGCAATCTCCCAACATCGCCTGGTTCCTTCCTGGTTCCACGTGGTCACTGGCTAGTGACCCAGACTCTGTCCCTTCTGCTTGCAGGTATCCTTCCTTCTTGATCCCGGCCTTGGGATCCACCGGACACTCTTCACTGACTGCCTGTCAGCATCTTTCCTTCAGGCATCCATAGGAGTCGACGCCGAAACCCGACGCAAGTTCACACCTATGCACCCGCAGCCTGTGGGCTAGGTAACTTGGGTACTCCGGTGCGCATCAGGGTATTGACTATCCTAGTGTCTAGTTCTCAAGTCTCGACTTCCTAGTTACTCCAGAAGTATCCTAAATCTTATTAATTCTAAACTGTACTATTTCTATCGATTATACGCATTACGCGTGAGTGTTTCCACTCTGCACCTGAATCCCGTGGGCCTCCAACTTCCTAACCTTGGGTAGTATAGTGTAGCCCCAGCGATTCCCTAGGCCTAGGCCTATCCTATTTCCGTGACAGTGGTCCTTATACCACTTACTTAGTATATGGTTTGCGTGGCCCCTAGGGCCTAACTGTATTACTTACCTGTGTGACTTAATGTATACTTAAATAAGACTGTGTTGTACTTACCTCGAATCGCATAAAGAGTGCTGAGGGTTTGACTAGAATAAATACACTTTATTTTATATATATATATCTGTTGTGGTGTCCTTTCATTTGGTATTCAAGGGATTACATATGGTATAACAGCTGGCTTCACATGCCATTCAGAGTTTAGCCTAAGACTGCTCTTGTCAATGCTACCACTAGGATAGCTGGTCTATAAGGTTGACTTTACAACCAATCACCATAAGGGTTATTTGGACTGATATAAGGTGAACACTAGAATTAGTGACATCATATATCAGGCCAACTTCTCACAACGGGGATGTGAAAATAAGCGTCCTGCAAGTCCAACGCTACCATCCAGTCTCCAGGGTCCAGGGCAGACAAGACCTGAGCCAGGGTCAACATTTTTAACTTCTCCTTCCGGAGGAAGCTGTTGAGGTCCCTGAGATCCAAGATAGGAAGCAGGCCCTTGTCCTTCTTGGGCACCAGAAAGTAGTGGGAAGAGCAACCACGACCTATTTCTGGGGCAGGAACGTGCTCAATGGCTCCCTTGGCCAAGAGAGCTGTAACTTCCTGTTGGAGAAGGACCAGATGATCCCCCGGCATGTGATGGCACTGGGGTAGCATGGCTGGGGGGATAGTCTCGAAAGGGAGGGATTAGCCCCTTCGGACTATCTGCAAAACCCACCTGTCTGACGTGATGGTGCGCCAGTGGGGGACGTTAAAGCGGATCCTGCCGCCCACTGGCGTTTGATGGGCCTGAAAGGTCGGATTTGGAAGGTTTGGAGGCTGCTGCAGAGGGGGCGGTGGTGGACTTGCCCGCCCACGTCCCCAGCCACAGTGAGATTGAACAGCTTGCGCTGGCCTGTGGCTCTGAAAGGAACGTGTTGGGGCACCCCTTCCGTGGCTCCAAAAGGGGCGAAAAGCAGACTGTGCAGGGAGCGTGGTGGAGAGGCCCAAGGACTTGGCCATAGCCCGAGAGTCCTTAAAGAGCTCTAGCGCACTGTCTGCCTTGTCGCTGAACAGGCAACGGGCATCAAACAGCATGTTCTGGGCATCCCCAGAAAAGCAAGTCGTTCTCAACCAGGCGTGACGGCGAAGCGTCACCGAAGTTGAAATGGTCCTACTCAGTGAGTCGGCAGTGTCCAGTCCACAACGGATGGCGAACTTTGATGCAACTCTCCCCTCATCAACAGCACAAGAGAGCATGGCCCGGGCCTCCTCTGGACACTGAGGCAGCACTTGCGCCACCGTATCCCACACAGAGTTTCCGCAATAACGTCCCAAGAAGCATGCAGTGTTCACCGACCGCAGCCCTAAGCTGGAGGAAGAAAACAGCTTCTTCCCAAGCTGATCCAGCTTCTTGGATTCCCTGTCCGGTGGTGCGGTAGGGAATGCACTTTGGGACACTGAGGCTTGGACTACCAAACTCTCGGGAAAGCGGTATTGGGAGAGGAAAGTGGGGTCACCTGGGGCTGGGCGGTGGTGTCGGGCAACCATCCTACCCACATGAGCCCCTGTGGTGGGCTTGGACCAGGTGCCCAAAAGAATGTCCGTGAGGGCTTCATTAAATGGCAGCAGGGGCTCACAAGAGCTTGCTGCCGGTTGAAGCACGTCTGTCAGGAGGTTAGTCCTGACTGCCACAGTAGGTTGCTTGAAGTGTAGGGCCTCTCGCCGCCCTACACCACTGCGTAAGATGCTCCCTCCTCCGTAGCCACGGTAGGAGGAGACAACTTGCCAAAGTCTGGTGAGGTGTCCAGACCACTGGCATCCCCCAGGTCCTCTCTCCAGTCCTGTTCGTATTCCAGCTGAGCAGCGAGAGGGTCCTCAGACCCCTCCCAGTCTTCCTCACCCTCCTCTGGCTGCCAAACTGGCTGAAAATTCCAAGGGTGGAATGCAGGCACAAAAGTACCCATCGGCGCCGGTACCGGCATCGGTCGATGCCGGTCTGGCACCATATCCACATTGGGGTGGAAGCCGGGGTCTACGCAGGCTGGAGGTCCAGCAGGCGCCGGCTGCGGACGTGGTGCTGGTTGAGGTGTTACGAGGTCGACAGGCACTAATCCGGATCCAGGCTTGGATTCAAGGGGGCCCTGCGGAGCCGAGGCCGGAGCCGCTAGGGTCAAAGGCCTAAGGCCCCCGGCCGAGTCCACGGGGCCTGGAGGCGCACCGGCGGAGTTGGGCTGCTCAAAGATGGCATGCATTGTAGGAGAGTAGGATCTGCTTCACATGTTTACCCCCACTTTTTGCTGGTTTTTCACTGTTTTTCGACTTTAGTCTGACTGGGACCCTGCTATTCGAGGCCCCAGCCTAGCTGCTTCCTCTCTAAATTGATTGCATGTACTTTAGGTACATTACAGATTGGATCTGAGGTGCCCTTATAAGTCCCTATATATAGTATACTATGTACCCAGGGCATAGGTACCCCAGAGGCCTACCAGGGGCTGAAGCATGTATTATGCCACCCCTGGAAAGCCACCCAAAATGACACCATAGGTCTGCTACTGCAGCCTGGGCAAGGTGGTGCATGCACCCCTTACTGTGGTGTAGGCTACCTATATCACTAGCATTGCACACACATGTAAAACCTATAAGTCACTCCTATGGCAGGCCTTAACAATCCTGAAAGCAGAGTGCTTGGTTTTTATGTGAGAGGGTGCCCTTGCATGAGCAGAGCCCCTCTGCAGCATTCAAAGTACCTCCTCTGATGCTGTTTGTGGTGCAGCCTGACCATATACTCTTAAGTGCATTATAACCTCGTGGTAAATGCTAACTTTGGACTGGCTGCACGGAAACATGTCGTGTTTGGTGTCAAACACTTTGGAATACTATCCCCCACCAGTTCTGGTGGCAGGGGTTAGCATTCTACCCTTCTAGAGGGAGAGACATGTTCACACTGGTCTACCCGGTCAAGACTTTCTAAAGCCCTGGCATCACAAAATGGATGCCACTGCCACAGACACGGGTCTGTCCTCCTGCTGCTGACCGAAACTCCCGCAGGGGAGGCCTTGACAATAGGTTTCCTGTCCCAGGGAGGTGTAACCACCTCCCCAGACAGGCAGATGTGTATTGGGGCTGGGCGGGAGCACTCTCTGGTGCTTTGAAGTCCTGCACTGGGGGCACACTTGGTGTCCCTGTGCATAGTCCAGTTCAAACCGGTTGCAGGGGCTACCTGCCCCTGCTCTGGTGCGAAACTGGACAAAGGAAATGGGTGTAACCACCCTCTTTCCAAACCCTCCCATAGGTGGGTCCCTGGAGTATATCCAACCCCCAAACTTAGTATAAATATGGGAACCCAGTCCTTGAGACTTTAGACTACCCTGGACGAAACTCTGCAACATAAATCCTGGACCTTCGACTTTCTATTTCGACTAGAAGACTGATGAAATCTCCCTTGGGGTCAAGGAGTGACTCCCCTGCTTGGCAGGCACCAAAGAAGCAACTGTCTGGTCTGCATCGCTGAAGCTCCAGCTGGACGCCGAAGTCTTTGCATCACCAGAGGTGGATTTCCAGACTTCCCCGAGGCTACCCTGAGTCCACAGCAAAGCTGAGGCCCGTGGCTATCGAGGGTGACGTGGAACCGTGACCCCTGGACACCGTAATCTTTTGCCGATCCATCACCTTCCTGGTCTTCCTCGAAGTTGTGCTTTGGGCTCCGAGTAGCCCCAACCTTGGGCATCTACAGCACCGAAGATCTCTGGCCTCCACTCCACGAGTGACCCGTGGGCCAGTTTCCAGTGCGACTGCTCGAGGCTCCTTCGCGATCGCTAGCCCATTGGATAGTGGGTCCCCACGAAGGCAACTCCTCTTCTCATTGGGCTTTCCTGATTGCTCCAGACGTGCCATGCCTTACCCTTGCTGGGTGAGTCCCCCAGACCTTGCTGGTCTGCACTGACGTCTTTCTTCTATTTCCACTTGACTTGCCGTTGCCAAGGCTTGTTGGGTCCATTCTGGTCGCCGACACAGCAGCACTCGACAGACTTCGTGGGACAGCTCGAATCCAGCTCCTGGTTGTCGTTGACGCCTCCTGGACCTCGTGGCTGAAGAGTCAAGAAACCCATCAACTCACCTGAACACAGGACTTCTGTGGGCAAATGGACTATCGTGCCCCTGGTCACTGGTAAGTGACCCAGACTCTGTCCCCTCTGCTTTCAGGTTCCTTCCATCCTCGATCCGGGCTTGGATCACTTCGGACACTTCTCCTCTCCATGGCAGCAGCACTTCTTTGCCATCTTCCATTGAAAATGACGCCACGACCCAACACCATTTGACACCTACGCACCCGGCTTCCCTGGGTGAGGTAACTCGAGTACTCCGGTGCTCCTGTGGGTGTTGACCCTACACACCTCTAAGTCCAAAAGGGTTTGCTTGTAGTCGTCCTCTAAGTGTCCTTAAACTCATTGGTCCCGATTCACAGAACTAACTTAAGACAAAATCCTAAACTTACTACCATTTTGGTATTCACAGAAGGCACTTACTCATTTTGGTATTCACAGAAGACACTTACTCATTTCGGTATTCACAGAAGTTAGGAGTCCTAACTTTAGGACTCCTAAATGCTTTCTGTGAATACCGAAAGTCTTAAAATTAGGATTTTTCTCAGTTTAGTAGTAGTATAGTTAGGACTCCTAATTTTAGGACTCCTAAATGCCTTCTGTGAATACCGAAAGTCTTAAAATTAGGATTTTTCTCAGTTTAGGAGTCCTAAAGTTAGGACTCCTAACTTTACTACTACTAAACTGAGAAAAATCCTAATTTTAAGGCTTTCGGTATTCACAGAAGGCATTTAGGAGTCCTAAAGTTAGGAGTCCTAACTTTACTACTACTAAATTGAGAAAAATCCAAATTTTAAGACTTTCGATATTCACGGAAGGCATTTAGGAGTCCTAAAGTTAGGAGTCCTAACTATACTACCACTAAACTGAGAAAAATCCTAATTTTAAGGCTTTCGGTATTCACACAAGGCATTTAAGAGTCCTAAAGTTAGGACTCCTAACTTCTGTGAATACCGAAATGAGTAAGTGCCTTCTGTGAATACCAAAATGGTAGTAAGTTTAGGATTTTGTCTTAAGTTAGTTCTGTGAATCGGGCCCTAGGATTTTTCTCAGTTTAGTAGTAGTATAGTTAGGACTCCTAACTTTAGGACTCCTAAATGCCTTCTGTGAATACCGAAAGCCTTAAAATTAGGATTTTTCTCAGTTTAGTAGTAGTATAGTTAGGACTCCTAACTTTAGGACTCCTAAATGCCTTCTGTGAATACCGAAAGTCTTAAAATTAGGATTTTGCTCAATTTAGTAGTAGTAAAGTTAGGACTCCTAACTTTAGGACTCCTAAATGCCTTCTGTGAATACCGAAAGCCTTAAAATTTGGATTTTTCTCAGTTTAGTAGTTGTAAAGTTAGGAGTCCTAACTTTAGGACTCCTAAACTGCGAAAAATCCTAATTTTAAGACTTTCGGTATTCACAGAAGGCATTTAGGAGTCCTAAAGTTAGGACTCCTAACTTCTGTGAATACCGAAGTGAGTAAGTGTCTTCTGTGAATATGAAAATGGTAGTAAGTTTAGGATTTTGTCTTAAGTTAGTTCTGTGAATCGGGCCCTTAATTTCCAACCGCGACTTTCCCCGTAGAAGTTAACGGCGATTCGCGGCTGTGTTCTCACACTGCACGCGTCCCCCGTGGGTCCCCTGTGTCACTACCTTGGGTGGTTCCTTGTGGTCCAAGCACTTCTACAGGCTCTAGGCCTTGTGTCTAGTTCAGTCGTGGTTCTTATACCACTTTATTGGTATATGGTTTGGTACGCCCCTAGGGCCCAAACGTGTATTTGTACTTTTACTGTTGAATACTGATTTGTAACTTAAGTACTTCGAACTCCAGCCTCAAAAAGAGACTAGAGGGGTGTGTTTTATCTTAAATACATATATTTTAAATATATACCTGGTGTGGTTGTCCTTTCATTTGGTCATTCAAGAGATTATAGACTGGTAAAACAAGCTGCTTTACATTCCTTCAAGGCTTAGCCTGAAGGCTGCTCTCCATAGCTACCACTAGGATAGCTTTCAATAAAGGTTGTCTTTAACCTATAACCAATAAGGGGTTGTTCGGACTGGTACAAGGTGCCCACTGTAACTAGTGGACAGCATATACCAGGCCAACTTCTCACATGCATAGCTTCGTAAAACTGACAAAGCTGGGCAGGGGTCGCTCCCGGAAAGGGAGGGAAGGCTGGATTCATTCTGAAGGCTCCGCAAGCAGACCCGCAGGAGTGGCACCACCCACAACCTTCGTCGTATCGGCCGACGGACGAAGGGAAGTCGAAGAGCGACGACGCTTCTTCGACTTCTTCTTGTGCTTCGACTTACCTGATCCAGAGTGCATAGAATTAGATGAGGAGTGGTGATGGTTCCGCAATCGGTCCTTTGACATCCCATGCGACTGGGACCGTGAACAGCGCGGAGCCGACTGCCGGGCCTCGAGTAGCTTTCTGGACCGCTCCCGCAAAGACTTCGGGGCCATGGTTCATCAGTCAGAGCACGACTTGGGGTCGAGGTCGCACTCCAGGCAGTAGAGGCACACGAGGTGCGGATCCGTCACCGACATCAGTAGAGAACAGAATCCGCAGGCTTTGAAACAGGGCATCCCTCGTTGCACCTGGAGTCGATGTAAGACGCGAAAAGAAATCACAAAAAATTTGTCAAAAAGTGACTGGGGGTACCGCTCTCTCCGGATCTGCACTAGCTGGCGCGGAAAAAGAAAGAACTGACTTCAGCGCGCGGGGCGGCATCTAAGTAACTTCCAATGCCTGGGGGTAATTCTAAGGTAAGCAATCTATAACTAACTGTTTCTTTCAGATTGGTAGAGACTCTATCTAGCTGCAGATTCCTTACCTTTGAATTTCCAAGGTGTCAGGCTGGATCCGGAAACGTTTCCTGAAAAATACCCCTTGCGCGCGCCATCTGGTTACTCCATTCAGCTACGCGTGACATCGTTGGTAGTGTCGCAGCCTTTCCCTGGTGGAATGAGCCCTTAATCCCTCAGGGGGCTGCTTCTTCACCAGGGCATAACAGATCTTGATGCAGAGAACAATCCAGCGAGAGATGGTCTTTTCTGCACTGTCCTTCCCTTCTTTGCTCCCACGTACCCCTTAAAGAGTTGGCCGTCCACCCAAAACTGCAGTCAAGGTAGAACGACAACGCTCCTTGTTGGTCCAGCCGGTGGAGACGCTCCTCTTCCTTAGAGGGATGTGGGGGTCCAAAGAAAGTGGGCAAAGTGATGGACTGCCCCAGATGGAATGGGGTCACAACGTTTGGCAAAAAGGAAGCCTGGGTATGAAGCACCTCACCCTCCGAACCAATGTAATTGCCACTAAGAAGGCTGTTTTGATGGTTAACAATTGTGCAGAGGCTCAAATGGAGCACACATCAGGTAGTTGAGGACTAATTCAAGGTCCCACTGTGGCATCACAAAGGGCTTGGGTGGAAACAAATGCGCCAGTCCTTTTAGAAATCTATGTACAATAGGAGACTTGAAAAGAGAGGGCTGGTCTGGCAGCCACAAAAAAGCAGACAGAGCAGAAAGCTAACCCTTGGGAGCTCCCAAAGCGGAGGCCTGCTGGGAAAGGGTCAGACTAAACAAAATCACAGCAGAAAGAGATGCAGAAAAGGGTCTCTTGACCTTTCTGTACAGTATAATACAAATTTCTGCCAACGGCAGGCGTACGCCGTGTCAGTGGAGGGCCTTCTGGCCGCCAAAATAATGTTACAAACTTCTGGAGGAAGGTCAAAAGCTATCAACTGTCGCCGCTCAATCTCCATGCATGGAGGCACAAAGTTAACAGGTTGGGGTGGAGGACCCTCCCCTGCTGATGCGGCAGAAGATCCTCCTGAAGGGGCAGCCTGATCAGAGGATTGGGGCTCATTCTCAGATGCTCTGGATACCAGACTCTCATCGCCCAGTCCGGAGCCACAAGCATGACTTGGGCCTGGTCGCTACTGATCTTCTTCAGAACCCTGGGCAGGAGTGGTATGGGCGGAAAGGCGTACAGTAGGCCTGAGGTCCACTCACGGCAAAATGCATCGCTGAGCAATAGCCGCCTTGGAAACTCCAGCATGCAGTACTGCTGACACTGTGTTCTCTTCGGAGGTGAACAAATCTAACCAAGGTTCTCCCCACTGTTGAAAGAGACCTTGTGCCACCTCTGACTGGAGGCACCATTCATGAACAGCTAGGCATCGACAGCTAAGTTCGTACGCTGAGGCGTTCAGAGAACCTGCCAGGTTTTGAACCACCAGCGTTATACCCTACTGTTCCAGCCATGTCCAGAGATGTATAGCCTCTCAACAAAAGGTCCATGACCCCACCCCTCCCTGCTTATTGCAGTAGCACATAGCGGTGGTGTTGTCTGTGAACACCTGCACTAGCTTCTCCTTCACAGAGGGAAGAAATGCTTTCAATGCAATTGGATCGCTCGGAGCTCCAACAGATTTAGTGGTTTTAGACAACCTTAGAGAGCTCTCTAAGTGGTAGCTGTGGAGAGCAGACTTCAGGCTTAGTCCTGAAGGAGTGTGGAGCAGCTTGCTTTACCAGAACATAATCTTATAGGTATAGATTAAGTGAAAAAGAACCATAAGAGGTATTTATAAAAATTAGTATTTATTATCATTAACACAAAGATATTGCCTAACGGGAAATATACACAATGCACACAATACTTAGCAAAGAAAACAGGTTAAATAGTAGAATATACACAGTGGTCACCAGAGGGGAACCAAACCATATACTAAAATAGCGGTATGTGAACCATGACCCAAGTCAAGACTATACCAAGAAGACTTAGAAGTGTTGGGGACCCAAGAAACCACCCGAGAAAAGTAACCAGGAACCCCACGGAGGCCATGTGCGGAGTGGGAACACAACCGTGTGCTCAATTCAAGTCAATGGGAAAGTCGCAATTTTAAAGAAGAAGGACCCTTTCCAGTGGATCCTGAAGAAACCATGTGGAAGACAGAAGGTTGGAGAGCCACCCCACCCGTGGATACCCTAGGAACTATAGTTTCATAGGTGCGCAGTGGCATCGGCAACCGCTGTCAAACTCAATGGAGGACTTCAGGAAGATGACGCTGGCGAAGAAGGTGAAAGTGTCCGGTGGAAGACAAAGGTGGATTCAAGTAGAGAAGTACCTACAAGCAGAGGGGACAGAGTCTATGCCACTCAGGAGTGACATGGAGGCACAGAAGACGAATGCCAACCGATGTCCGGTGCTGCAGGAGAGTTGATGGTGACCTTGGAGCTGCAGCTGTGTGGACCAGGCGATGCTGTGGAATACCAGGAGCCATTCACGAGCTGTCTCACGTTGGATGTCGAGAGTTGAGGGGTCAGTGTTTTTTGGGACCACCAACATGACTTGGCAACAGCAACCAACGTGGCAAGCAAAAAAGGTGCAATGTCGGGACCAGCAATGTCCAAGGAACTCACCACAAGCAGGGGCGTCAGAGTAGGTCCCGAGCAATCAAATTAGCCCACTGGAATCAAAGAAGACCCTCACAAGGACCCACTGACCGGAGGCACTGGAGTCGCAACAGGACCTCAAGCAGCTCACCAAAGATGCAGGGCCCGGTGCATGCGATGGGGTAAGGACAAAGATCTTGGTCACAGGAGGTGCTTGAAGTTGGGGCTACTTGGAGTTCGAAGATCTTGGAGAAAGGAAACCAACAAGCCTTTGCAATGGCAAGTGGATGTGGTGCTCAGGGTCTTGGTTCCTGCGGTTCTGGGGAGGGATACTGGCCTCAAACTTAGTGAGTAGACAGTGCAGGCCTCAGGGAAGTTGTAGAACCACCACCTGTGTTGCTAAGCCTTTCGGAGTCTGTGGGAGCCCAGGAGCAGCAGACTGGTCAGCTTAGTTGCAGTGCCTGCAGATGCAGGGAAGTGACTCCTTCACTTCAAGGGAGATTCCTTCAAGTGTCTTAGATGTCCACAGGCCTTGGAGGGGTCCTCTTTGGAGCACAGGCGTTGCAGAGGACAAGCAGGATGACGAGACCAGGAGCAGCAGGAGACTTCCCAGTTGCAGTCTTGGTGCCCAGAGCAGCAAAGTTCATCGAAGTCCAGAATGCCCAGATGGTTGAAGATGACGTGGTGTCTTGATATGAATCTTGTCCCACGACGAATCTCGGGACCCACCCACAGGTAAGCCCTTAAGTACCCTAAGGAAAGGGTTGGGATGATTTAGGGGTCCCTCCAAGAAGAGGGCTGGACAGTGGGGAGGATACTCCCATGTCCTTTGCCCAGTTTTGTGCAAGAGCGGGAGCCAATGGCTCCCTGAACTGGTTTGAACTGGACTATGCAAGGACGGCACCAAATGTGCCCTGCAAGCAGTCTCCGTGGTGCTGGTAAGCGCCCCCACCCTTCCCCAATACACTAAACCCTGTCTGGGAGGTGGTCACACCTCCCTGTGACAGAATATCTTTTGTTCTGCCTTCTCCTGCTCGAGCTTGACTCAGCAGCAGGAGGGCAGAAACATGTCTCCGGTCAGCAGCAACCCTAGCTTGCTGTCCGGTTCTGGAAGCCTGGTACCGGGAGCACTGAAGGTCTTGTGGTGGAGCTTTACAGTGCATGGAATCATACCTCACACCAAACCTCCCACACCGTTTACGGTGAGGGAGTATGATTCCAACATGTTTCCTACCAAACATGACAGGTTTGTTACAGCCAGTTTAGAGATGGTCATCGTGTAATGACGCATGGCCACTCTATATATCGTAATGGTTGTAGGGGTGTCCTGTTCATTCAGGGACACCCTCACACTTAGAACCAACCACCCTGCCTTCAGGATTGAAAGGCCTATCTTAGGGGTGACTTATAGGTTTTAAGTGGAGTGACCTCAGATATAGGCAAATCCATATCTGTCGTAAGTGGTGGTAGCACCAGCTTACACAGGCTGCAATGGCCGGGCTGTAGTCACAGTATGAGTGGTCTCTTATTTGTGGCATAATACATGCTTCAGCCCATGGGAGACCTCTGGTGTACCTATGCCCTAGGTACTTCAGTACCATATACTAAGGACTTATAAGGGTACACCAGTAGCCAATCTGGGATGTACCTAGGTACTCACCATAACCAATTTAGGGGGGGGAAAAGCACAGAGACTGGGGTCCTGATTAGCAGGATCCCGGGTAGACTAGTCAGAAACAGCATAACACCAGGCAAAAAGTGGGGGAACCATGAAAGCATATCCTACTTCCCTACACCAACTAATAAGTCAGACAATACTGACACAACAGTATGCAAACCATAGTGGGCATCATACCACGCAGGAAAGCAACAGCCATCCAAAACACTAGCGAAATACAAATTGCTTGAGACATCATTATCCAGCAATAGAAGAATAAAATTGAATAAGTTATTGAGTATTAAAAAGATGCCTTGAAGCTTAGTGGAAGCCAGAGTTAGCATGTGACCTTACTTTAGGAATAGAGAACAATCTAAAGATGATTCAGGAACGGTCTTCCATATTTAGTCCGTGAAATTTTAAAGGAGTTTATAATAATAAGAATCTGTCTGATTGTGTATACTCCATCCAGAGACAACACTCTGCAAAGTGTGTACCCAAGCTACAAACAATTAGAGTCAGTCAAGTGGCCAAAATAGTTATGACCTAGAAGAAAAACGATTCTTAAATATAGTAATAAACACATCCAATCAATCTATAAAATAAACATCAATTTGTATTTTCATCTAGGGATCACACTTAGCTAAGTGCGAACCCAACTACAAGCACCTAGCTATGAAATAAGAATAAAAGCCATCTACAAAAAGTCTAATTTATGAGGCAGAAGCCTGTTTCCCTCATAGGTCACATATAAGAAAACCTTCTTCTTAGAGAAGAAAAGGTAGACAATTAGAGGAAAATGTCCTTCAGAAAAGAAGAAACGTTATAACAACCCCAAATGAGTTAAGAATATAAAGTACCCTCTATAATAGAAGGAATGAAATAGAACGAGAGACTACGGACTCCTATTGAATCTGGCTCTCCTTCAGTGATGAGGAATAAACAGACAGTCACTGTCACGGTTTAAAAGAAATTATTTTTCACTGCTTTGGCTCGAACAAGATCTATTTGGCATTCTTCACATTGGATGAATGTTCAGGTTGCTAGCATTTTAAATGGTTTAGCAGTCCTGATGAAGACCTGCTTTTGAGGCTTTGATTGAGCCTTTGAATGGCCTCCTTTCCCCCACATCTTGCCAGGTCGAAACGCCAACAATTCCCAAAGCCTGGATTGTGGATTGGTTCCACAAAGGGGCGATTATGAATAATACAATTACCTCTGTCTAGATGTGAACATACTAATGTTGGATGATAAGTATATACGAATGGACTCTGTGGTAAATAAGATAATGTATATGATAGATCCCTTTGCATAAACTTTACGCACAAGCACTTCTTTCCTGAGCACCCCTTCAGGTATTTCCTTGGAGCAACTATATATGTACAGAGTATACCTATTTTAGATTTCTTTTTTTTTAAAGAAAAAATACAGAAAATTATATGCTTTCAAATCTGTTTCCTATGTGTGTAATTTTATAATTGGACAATAACAGAAGTTAACTCTTCCTAGCAGTTAGAAAGCGTACCTAATCCTATTCTTAAATTATATAGGTTACGTTTTAGATTAGCCTTTGGGATAAGTTTATTCATGAAAACCTTATCCGCATAGTGGATCTTTCTGATTGAACCACTGTTGTCATGTAACATTTACTACCCAGGTCCTTCGGGTTATTTTTGGGTCACCCCATTGTGAAGTAATAGCTCGTTCAGAGTAAAGCCAACTACAAAACCTGTATATCAGGTATCAATTAAAAACCAAACAGAGATAAACAGACTAAAAACTGTCATTGACAGAGCTGAAGTATAAAGCCACTACTTTTGCACCCAGCAGAATTATCAAAAAAGTCACTTATAATGGAATACAACTCCTGCAATCCCAACTGACCGGAATTGAGGAACAGGAAAATCAGTGTACAGAACTGCAAGGTTATCTTACAACCGCAAACCCTTGCATTAAGCTGAAACACTACACTGTTCATCACCAGATGGAGTACATATTGCAACTCAGTCATGCACAAACACTTCATTCTACACAGGTCAGAAAGAAAGAATTCAACCAAAACCTTCAAAGACATGTCTAGGTGGTCTTATCACATCAACCAGCTCTGAATCGTCGTAAAGCTGAATGTTCACCAAATAAATTAACACCATCAAACGGAATATCTTTGAGGCCATCCTGTACAGGCTCTGAAAACTCAGACTGACGCAGTTATGCATGTCTGCGCAGTGCAACTGACTGAGCCATAGCTCTTCCCACGGAATCGATGGTGCGCATGCCACATTGTATGGTGAATTTTGCCACTTCCTGGTCATCTTGCATCGCCTGCAGGAGCTCACTCCTGGCTTCCACTGAAAGAGAAGGCAGCCGCTGTGCCACAGAGTCCCATACAGCATGAGAAAATCTGCCCAAAACACATGCCATGTTTAATGACCTCAACGCACAACTGACACAAGAAAATATGTTTCTCCCACAATGTTCTAGCCATCTGGACTCTTTATTTGGTGGAACCAAGGGAAGGAGACTAGGGTCCGGCAAAGCCGTAGCAGCTTGAACCACCAGCCTTTTTGTGTTGGGATATCAACAGGGGCGGGTCGATGCCTTTAGCCTACGCCACAGGTTTCTCCAAAGCCTCTAACAAAAGGTCAAACAGAGACCTATTATAAGGGAGTAAGGGGCATACTATCAAGAGGGGGCGATAAAATTATCGCCGTTTTAGCGTCCGTTTTCGGGCGAAAAGCGGCGATAATTTTATCGCATTATTATCAAGGACACGCTAGCGCGTGTTTCCATGTTTAAGCACCCGTTTTACTCACGCCTCGCCTCGCATCGTTAATGAGATGCAAAGTAGGCGTGCCTCACAAAACTTCATGGGAAAATATCACTAACGCAGCTTTGCGATATTTACAACGAGACCCTGACCGTTGTATTGATAAAAATAATCGCGCTAACTCGCCATTAACGCAGGAATCTAACGTCTGCTAAATTCCTGACTAAGGCATACATGGGAGGTGGATTGTAGGGTTAAGGCCACATGGTCATATCAGCAAGCTTTTCTCCGTTTTGCATTGATTTTCGCTGGTTTTTCAGCAATGTTGGCCCATTTCCCAACTTTTGCTGGATTATATATCGCCAATGCACTAAGCGTTGTTAATACAGCGATCGCTATCATGGCAATATAATCCAGCGATAGCCGGCGATAGAAAAAAAACGCGCTAAGCGTGTTCAGCGATAATTGTCGCTGCGTCTTGATAACATGCCCATAAGGCTCCACTCAAGTCTCACCTTAATAAAGAACATCCGCCAAAGGGTCTGTGGACAATTCCACTGAGGAAAGCTGGTAATCCAAGACTAGTTGCCCACCTCAATACTTCAGCAAAAGAAGAACTCTCCTCTGTTGCCATACGACGTGGAGAAAGTAAATCTGAAACTGGAGAGGACTGTAATCCACTAGCTTCCCCCAGTTCGGTCAGCCAATTTTCCAATGGAGGCTGGACAGTATTGCCCAAAGGGTGTTGACAGCCTATATTTCCCCTTCACCTACCAAACTGTGCATTCCCATAGGAAAAGCAGGCCAGATAGAAAGTTGCCCAAAGCAGAATGCTCCATTTGTACAGCATCCGGTGCCGTTCAGGGCCATTTCAGCGTTGTATGGACATCGGAATGGCGCGTTAGCCCAACATGCATTGGGTGAACACCATTATGATTTACCAGGAAACAAAGTGAATTCTGCTATGTTTTAGAAAAAAAGCCTGGATGGGCATTTCTTCTACTTTGAAAGATTGGAACTAAGTTGCTTCTCTTTAGATTCCGAAACTATAGAATAAATTGGAATAAATCGATCACGATGGATTATATGGATTACATTGGATTCTTGTTCCTTGCTTATATGGATGTGCACTTTGGGATTTGTGCTCAACGGCGCACCTACTATGTTTGGATTACCTATAGTGCTGCGGGGACACAGCAAATGCCAATCCACACGGCAAGACTTTGCCATGAGCTTTCAATAAAACATTGTTTAAGTGGATTAAAATTGGAGTGCACTCTATCATACTTAAAGAACAATTACTTACCTTCGGTAACGATATATCTGTAAGAAACATTAGTTAGTTAGATTCTGTACCTTAGAATATCCCCAGGTGTCAGGCTGGATCCAGAAAGATTTTTCGTCAGCAATACCCTTGCGCGTCGCTAGGCGTCGTCTGTGGCTCCGCGTCCGTCGTTGGCGTCGTGATCGCCGGGATGGCGTTGTCGGAGTACTTAGACGCCGCCCTCGAGCGCTGATGTCAGTTCTTGTACATAGCTTTCCGCGCCAGAGATGGTCCGCTTGTGCACTGGCCGCCCCTTCTTAGCGCCCACGTAGCCAACGAAGAGTTGGTCGTCCACCCGGAGCTGTTTCACGCGGTCCAGATAGAGCGCACGTTTTGGGTCCAGACGATGGAGCCTCTCTTCCTCTTTCGAGGGATGCGGAGGCGGAAAGAAGGTGGGCAATGTAACAGACTGGCCGATGTGAAAGGCAGTTACCACCTTAGGTAGAAAGGAAGGACGAGTCCTGAAAACGACCTTGTCCGGATGGACAGAGAGGAAAGGAGGTTTAGAAGAAAGAGCCTGGAGCTCACTCACCCTTCTGGCAGAGGTGATGGCAACCAGGAAAGCGGTCTTAAGAGTCAGAAGACGAAGAGGACAATTATGAAGTGGCTCAAAAGGAGCGCACATCAGATAGGTTAACACCAGGTTCAAGTCCCACTGAGGCATTACGAAAGGGACAGGAGGAAACATATGAGTAATGCCTTTAAAGAATCTAGCAACAACAGGGGACTTGAAAAGAGAAGGCTGATCAGGAAGCCGTAAGAAGGCAGAAACAGCTGAAAGATATCCCTTGAGGGTGCCCAGAGCAGAACCCTGCTGGGCCAGGGAAAGAAAAAAGAGGAGAACCTCAGAAAAAGGGTCGGAAAGGGGATCCACAGCCTTTGCTGTGCACCATGCCACAAATTTGTTCCACCTGCAGACGTATACCGTTTTAGTGGAGGGACGCCTGGCTGCCAGAATGACATCACAGACTTCAGGAGGCAAGTCAAATGGCATCAACTGCCGCCGCTCAATCTCCACTCATGGAGGTGGAGGCTAGACAGGTTCGAGTGGAGGACCGTCCACTGCTGCTGCGACAGAAGGTCCTCTTGAAGAGGCAGTCGAAACGGGGGATCGCTTGACAGACTGAGTAGCTCGGGATACCAGTACCTTCGTGCCCAATCCGGAGCCACCAAGATGACTTGGGCCCGGTCGTGCCTGATGTTCTTCAGCACTCTGGGCAGAAGTGGTATAGGCGGAAAGGCGTACAACAGACCGCAACACCACTCGTGACGAAAGGCGTCCCCGAGCGAGTGCTGCCTTGGAAACTCCAACGCGCAGAACTGCTGACATTGTGCGTTCTCTTCGGTGGCGAATAGATCTAACCAAGGCTCTCCCCACTGCCAAAAGAGACCTTGCGCCACGTCCGAGTACAGACGCCATTCGTGATCCATCATGCACCGGCGGCTGAGTTCGTCCGCTCTGGCGTTCAGAGAGCCCGCCAGATGTTGAACCACCATGGTGACGCCCTGGTGTTCCAGCCATGTCCGGAGGCGCAGAGCCTCCTGACAAAGGGTCCACGACCCCACCCCGCCCTGTTTGTTGCAAGACCACATGGCGGTGG
Source organism: Triturus cristatus (assembly GCF_964204655.1). NCBI lineage: Eukaryota > Metazoa > Chordata > Amphibia > Caudata > Salamandridae > Triturus > Triturus cristatus. The sequence goes on from NC_140589.1 coordinate 50,736,140, forward strand.
TGTTGTCCGTGAACACCTGCACTGCACTTCCCCATACAGAGGGAAGGAATGCCTTCAGTGCAAGCCGGATCGCCCGCAGCTCCAATAGGTTGATATGGAGCCGGGACTCCGCCGAAGACCAGAGGCCTCTGATCTCCGCCTCTCCCATGTGGCCCCTTCATCCTAGGAGGGACGCATCCGTCAGCACCACATGCTCCGGTTGGGGTAGGGAGAGGGATCTGCCACTGACCCAATCGTGGTCCGTGAGCCACCACTGCAACTCTCTTGCAGTGTCCTACAAACGGACCATCTCCCGGTGGGTCGTTTTGTGCATCAAAATCTGTTACTCCTTGGCGAAAAAGGACCCTCCTGTTGGGCTGCGCGCCCATTCCACTCGGGCTACAGCGGCTACTACTGCTTTGGGATGGGGAGTCCCTTTGCAGGACATCTGTCAGGTGGCTACGTGGGCTTCGCTACACACGTTTGCCAGGCATTATTGCCTAGACAGCCAAGTCCGGAGGGATGGCTTCTTTGGCCGTTCTGTCCTCCAGGACTTTCTGGTGTGATCTTGGTTCGCAGACCCACCTCCGGGGATGGTATTGCTTGGGTATCTATTCTAAGGTGAGGAATCTAACTAACGTGTTTCTTTCAGATGAACAAGTTACTTACCTTCGGTAACGATGTATCTGTAAGAAACATTAGTTAGTTAGATTCCTCACCGACCCACCCATCCTCCCGTTCTGCGAACTGACATCTAGGGTTAAGGATATCCCTTTCAGGGCCCTAGAATTTTTAGGCACCAGTGTCGGTATCTTGCATGGCTCTGCGTTCCTGGCGCGGAAGGCTATGTACAAGAACTGACGTCAGCGCGCGAGGGCGGCGTCTAAGTACTCTGACGACGTCATTCCGACGCACGACGCCGACGACGGACGCGGAGCCGCAGACGACGCCTAGCGACGCGCAAGGGGTATTGCTGACGAAAAATCTTCCGGATCCAGTCTGACGCCTGGGGATATTCTAAGGTGAGGAATCTAACTAACTAATGTTTCTTACAGATACATCGTTACCAAAGGTAAGTAACTTGTTCGACGTTACCTGCGGTTCACGGTAGGCCATGAGCACTTTCAGTTTACCGTGCTCCTCTTCGGCCTCACCAGTGCCCCTCGGGAGTTCACGAAAGTGATTGCGGTGGTCGCAGCTCATCTGCGCAGATTAGGGGTTCCAGTCTTCCCCTATCTCGACAACTGGTTGTTGAAGGTGGGCTCACCCCAGGCAGTCGTCTCCCACCTCCAGACTATGGCCGACCTCCTGCATTTGCTGGGGTTGTCCATCAACGTACCAAAGTCGCATCTGAGTCCCTCCCAGAAGCTCCTTTTCATCGGAGCGGTTCTGGACTCGGCGCAGTTTCGGGTCTATCCTCCTGAACAGCGGGTTTGGGATATTCAGGCTCTGATTCCGATCTTTCATCCTTTACCCCAAGTTTCGTTCAGGTTGGTGCTGCGGCTGCTGGGTCTGATGGCCTCCTGCATCCTGCTGGTACATCGCACCAGGTGGCGGATGCGGGCTCTGCAGTGGGACCTGAAGTTCCAGTGGGCTCAACATTGGGGCAACCTGTGTGCACAGCTTTTCCCTTCTTAGCACCCACGTATCCAACGAAAAGTTGGTCGTCCACCCGGAACTGTTTTGTGCGGTCCAGATAAAAAGAGAGCGCACGCTTTGGGTCCAGACGGTGGAGCCTCTCTTCCTCTTTGGAAGGATGCGGAGGCGGAAAGAAGGTGGGCAAGGTGACAGACTGCCCAAGATGAAAGGGAGTCACCACTTTCGGTAGAAAAGAAGGACGAGGCCGAAGGACAACCTTGTCCGGATGAACAGAGAGAAAAGGAGGCTGGGACGATAGAGCCTGGAGCTCACTCACCCGTCTAGCCGAGGTGATGGCTACCAGGAAAGCAGTCTTAAGCGTCAGAAGACGAAGAGGACAATTGTGTAGGGGCTCAAAGGGAGCGCACATCAGAAATGTGAGAACAAGATTCAAGTCCCACTGAGGCATTGCGAAAGGAACAGGAGGGAACGTATGAGTAATGCCTTTAAGAAAGCGTTGAACCACAGGGGACTTGAAAAGAGAAGGCTGATCAGGAAGCCGTAAGAAGGCAGAGAGGGCAGCAAGATAACCTTTCTAGGTGCCCAGGACAGAGCCCTGCCGGGCCAAAGAAAGAAGAAAGAGGAGAACCTCAGAAAGAGGGGCGGAAAGGGGATCCACAGCCTTTGCTGTGCACCATGCCACAAATTTGTTCCACCGGCAGGCGTATACCGTCTTTGTGGAGGGCCGCCTGGCCGCCAGAATGATTTCACAGACTTCAGGAGGCAAGTCAAATGGCATCAACTGCCGCCGCTCAATCTCCATGCATGGAGGTGGAGGCTGGACAGGTTCGGGTGGAGGACCGTCCCCTGCTGCTGCGACAGAAGATCCTCCCGAAGGGGCAGACGTATCGGAGGATCGGTCAACATACTGAGTAGCTCGGGATACCAGTACCTTCGCGCCCAATCCGGAGCCACCAAGATGACTTGGGCCCGGTCGCGCTTGATCTTCTTCAGCACTCTGGGCAGAAGTGGTATAGGCGGAAAGGCGTACAACAGACCGCAACTCCACTCGCGACGAAAAGCGTCGCCGAGCGAGTGCCGCCTTGGAAATTCCAACGCGCAGAACTGCTGACATTGCGCATTCTCGTCGGTGGCGAATAGATCTAACCAAGGCTCTCCCCACTGCTGAAAGATACCTTGCGCCACCTCGGAGTTCAGACGCCATTCGTGATCCATCATGCACCGGCGGCTGAGTTCGTCTGCTCTGGCGTTCAGAGAGCCCGCCAGATGTTGAACCACCAGGGGGACGCCCTGGTGTTCCAGCCATGTCCAGAGGCGCAGAGCCTCCTGACAAAGGGTCCACGACCCCACCCCGCCCTGTTTGTTGCAATACCACATGGCGGTGGTGTTGTCCGTGAACACCTGCACGACACTTCCCCTGACAGAGGGAAGGAAGGCTTTCAGTGCAAGTCGGATCGCTCTCAACTCCAACAAGTTGATGTGGAGGCGAGACTCCGCCGGAGACCAGAGGCCTCTGATCTCCGCCTCTCCCATATGGCCACCCCATCCCAGGAGGGACGCATCTGTCACTACGACATGCTCCGGTTGGGGAAGGAAGAGGCTCTTGCCCGTGACCCAATCGCGGTCCGTGAGCCACCACTGCAACTGCTGTGCAGTGCCCTCCGAGATCAAGACACGGTCGGACAGGTTGCCGTGATGCTGGGCCCACTGAAACTTCAGGTCCCACTGCAGAGCCCGCATGCGCCGCCTGGCGTGATGCACTAGTAGGATGCAGGAGGCCATCAGCCCCAGAAGCCGCAACACTAGCCTGACCGAAACCCAGGATAGAGGCCGAAAGATGGGAATCAGGGCATGAATATCCCGGACCCGCTGTTCCGGCGGATAGACCCGGAACTGCGCCGAATCGAGAACCGCTCCGATGAAGAGGAGCTTCTGAGAGGGACTCAGGTGTGACTTCGGCACGTTGATGGAAAACCCCAGCGAATGCAGGAGATCCGCCGTAGTCTGGAGGTGGGAGACGACTGCCTGGGGCGAGCCCGCCTTCAACAACCAGTCGTCGAGATAGGGGAAGACTGGAACCCCTGATCTGCGCAGATGAGCTGCGACCACCGCCATCACTTTCGTGAACACCCGAGGGGCACTGGTGAGGCCGAAGGGGAGCACGATGAACTGAAAATGCTCCTGGCCCACCGTGAACCGCAGGTAACGCCGGTGGGCCGGCAGGACGGGGATGTGGAAATATGAGTCCTGCAAGTCCAACGCTACCATCCAGTCTACAGGGTCGAGGGCAGCTAGAACCTGAGCCAACGTCAACATTTTGAACCGTTCCTTCCGGAGGAAGGCATTGACGTTCCGGAGGTCCAAGATAGGGCGTAGGCCCCCTTTGCCCTTCTTGGGAACCAGAAAGTAGTGGGAATAACAACCACGACCTACTTCTGGGCTCGGAACGCGCTCGACGGCCTCTTTGGTCAAGAGGGCCGAAACTTCCTCTCGCAGAAGATTCAAATGATCCTCCGAGATACGGTGGTGCTGCGGTGGCATGGCTGGAGGCGTTGTCTCGAAGGGGAGGGAGTAGCCCCTTCAGACGATTTGCAGCACCCACCTGTCCGAAGTGATGGTATGCCAGTGGAGCAGGTGATGGCGAACTCTGCCGCCCACTGGCGAGGAATGGGCCAGAAAGCTCGGACTAGGAACGCTTGGAGGCGGATGCTGCCGGGGTGGATGTGGGCTGACCGCGTCGTCCTCCAGAACCGCCTCGGCGGAAACCAGGTCCGCGACCGCGCGCAGGTTGGTTCTGCGGCTGGTGGCTAGGCGTATGTGAGGAGGCACCCCTTCCTTGGCCACGAAAGGGGCGAAAGGCGGAAGTTTGCGACCGCGGGGCCGAGAGGCCCAAGGACTTGGCCGTAGCCCGGGAGTCCTTAAAGCGATTCAGCGCACTCTCCGCTTTCTCACCAAAAAGGCGAGTGCCATCAAAGGGCATGTCCATGAGAGTGCTCTGGACATCCCCCGAAAAGGACGTGGACCGCAGCCAGGCGTGACGTCTAAGCGCCACCGTGGTAGAAATCGCCCTACCCAGCGAGTCCGTAGTGTCAAGCCCACATCGGATTGCATGTCGTGCTGCATCCCTCCCATCGGCCAGAGCCTGGGTAAGTCGTGTCTGGGCCTCCTCCGGGCACAGGGGCAGCACGTCCTCCACCGTATCCCACAGAGAGTGGGAATAACGGTCCAAAAGACAGGCGGTGTTCAAGGACCGCAGACCCAAACTAAGGGAGGAGAACAGCTTTTTGCCAAACTGTTCCAGTCTCTTGGAATCCCGGTCCGGCGGAGCGGTCGGGAAGGAGGATTGGGAGGTAGAAGCCTGGATAACCAGGCTCTCGGGGGTGGGGTGTTGGGACAGAAAACTGGGGTCGCCCGGAGCAGGGCAGTGGCGCCTGGCGACGTTCCTGTCCACAGGAGGGACTGTGGAGGGCTTGGACCAGGTGCCCTGCAGAACGTCAATGAGGGCCTCATTGAATTGCAGCAGAGGCTCAGTGGAGCTTGCTGCAGACTGAAGCACCTCAGTGAGGACGTTAGTCCTCACAGCCACGGCAGGCAGCTCGAGCCCAAGGGCTGCGGCCGCCTTGCGCAGCACCACAGAGAAAGCAGCACCCTCCTCCGAAGCCACAGTCGGAGGAGAGATGAATCCAGTGTCTGGTGAGGTATCCAGACCACTGGCCTCCCCCAGTTCATCTGCCCAGTCCTGTGACAGCTGAGCCTGAACGGCCATAGGATCCTCGGACCCCTCCCAGACGTCCCCGTCATCCGATTCCTGGTAAACAGGAGGAAGGATCGGAGCCGGACGATAGACATAATGTGTCTCTAACGGCGCCGTACGCGGCGTCCATCGACGCCGTAACGGCGTCGGATCCGGAGCGGGGCTGAACTGGGGCTCGACGCCGAGCGGAGCCAGCGTCGGATGTGGTACCGGTGTCGACGCCGGCGGAGGAGGCGTGACGAGGTCGAACGGTGTCGGCGGGGACTCGGGGACGAGTCCCTCGGGAACCTGCGGCGTCGGGGCCGGAGCCACCGGCATGCAAGGTTGCCCAGTCGGGTCCGCGGGGCCCGAAGGCGCGCCAGCGGGCGTCGACGGCAGAGCCAGGCTCCTCATGGCCGAGAGGAAGGCACTGACTTCCGCCGGCGTCGCGTCAATCCCAGGGACCGACGGGTATGGGGACTTGCGCGGCGCCTGCGTCTCCGCTGGAGACGCGGGGGTGGAACCACCCTGACCCTCGGCCGAGTCGCGCGACCGGCGGGGGGAGTCCGAAAAGCGGTGTCCCCTCTTGGACTTCTTGGAGTGCTTCGACTTACCCGAAGACTTGGAGCCAGACGAGCGATGATGACGTCGGCTGCGGCTCCGCGACCGATCCTTGGACCTCCTCCTGGACCGGGATCGAGAGGGGCGCGGAGCCGAGTGGCGAAGCTCGAGGAGCTTACGGGACCGCTCCCGTCTAGCCTTCGAGGTCAGGGCCTTGCAGTCCGAGCACGACTCCGCGTCGTGGTCGAGGCCCAAACAGTAAAGGCACCGGCGGTGATGATCTGTAACCGACATCAAGCGGTTGCAGTCAGCACAGGCTTTGAAACCAGACATCCTACCGGCACCGGAGTCGAGACAAGATCAAAAAGGATCAAAAAACTTAGTCAAAAAAGACTAAAAGGGGTAGCTCTCCCAGATCTGCGCTTACTGGCGTGGAAAAAAGAAGAACTGACGTCAGCGCGCGAGGGCGGCGTCTAAGACGACGCCTAGCGACGTGCAAGGGGTATTGCTGATGAAAAATCTTCCGGATCCAGTCTGACACCTGGGGATATTCTAAGGTGAGGAATCTAACTAACGTGTTTCTTTCAGATGGTAGGCCGGCAGGACGGGGATGTGGAAATAAGCGTCCTGCAAATCCAACGCTACCATCCAGTCTCCAGGGTCTAGGGCAGTCAGAACCTGAGCTAAGGTGAGCATCTTGAACTTCTCCTTCCGGAGGAAGGCATTGACGCTCCTGAGGTCCAAGATAGGTCGTAGGCCCCCTTTGCCTTTCTTGGGAACCAGAAAGTAGTGGGAGTAACAACCCCAACCGACTTCTGGGCCAGGAACGCGCTCGATGGCCCCCTTGGCCAAGAGGGCCATAACTTCCTCCTGCAGAAGTTGCAAGTGATCCCCCGACATGCGGTGGTACTGCGGTGGCATGGCTGGAGGGGTTGCCTCGAAGGGGAGGGAGTATCCCCTTCGGACGATTTGCAGCACCCACCTGTCCGACGTGATGGTACGCCAGTGGAGCAGGTGATGGTGAACTCTGCCTCCCACTGGCATGGAATGGGCCTGAAAGGTCGGACTAGGAAGGCTTTGAGGCAGATGCTGCTGGGGCAGATGTGGGCTGACGGGCTCTCTGTCCCCCTGCTCTGCCTCGGCAGAATTCCCATCCGTGACCGCGTTGAGGCTGGTTCTGCGGCCTGTGGCTAGACGGATGTGTGGGGGCGCCCCTTCCTTGGCCACAAAAGGGGCAAAAAGCGGAAGTTTGCGGGCGCGGGTCCGAGAGTCCCAAGACTTGGCCGTAGCCCTGGAGTCCTTAAAGCGCTTCAGCGCACTATCCGCTTTGTTGCCAAAAAGGCGATGGCCATCGAAGGGCATTTCCATGAGGGTGCTCTGGACATCCCCAGAGAAATTAATGAATCTCAGTCAGGCGTGGTGACGAATCGCCATCGTCGTCGCAATCGCCCTACCTAGCAAGTCCGTGGTGTCAAGCCCACTTTGAATCGAGTATCGTGCTGCATCCCGCCCCTCAGCAAGAGCCTGGGCGAGCCGTGTCCGTGCCTCCTCCGGACACTGGGGCAGCATGTCCGCCACCGTATCCCACAAGGAGTGGGTGTTACGGTCCAAAAGGTAAGCGGTATTAATAGACCGCAACCCCAAACTGAGGGAGGAAAACAGCTTCTTCCCAAACTGTTCCAATCTTTTGAATTCCCGATCCGGAGGCGCAGACGGGAAGGCGGTCTGGGATGCAGAGGCCTGGATAACCAGGCTCTCAGGGGTGGGGTGCACCGCCAGAAAGCTAGGGTCGTCCCATGCAGGGCGGTGGCACCGGGCCACGTTCCGGTCCACAGGAGTGACTGTGGAGGGCTTGGACCAGGTGCCCATCAGAACGTCAGTCAGTGCTTCATTAAACTGCAGTAGAGGCTCCGAAGAGCTTACTGGCGGTTGAAGCACTTCAGTGAGGAGGATAGTCCTCATGGCCACTGCAGGGAGCTCCAGATGAAGGGCTTCGGCAGCCCTGCGCAGCACCACAGAATAGGTTGCACCCTCCTCCGTAGCCACGGAGGGAGGAGAAATGGAGCCAATGTCAGGGGAGGTGTCGAGACCACTGGCATCCCCCAGCTCTTCTGCCTAGTCCTGATCAAACTGGCACTGCTGTGCCAGAGGGTCCTCAGACCCCTTCCAGTCATCCCCGTCATCCGACTCCTGGTAGACAGGTTGAAAAGTCGGAGCCGGGCGGTAGATGAATTGCTCATCCATGGGCGCCGGAGACGGCGCCGGGCGGCACCGCTCCGACGCCGGACCCGGACCGGGGCTGAAACTGGGGACGACATCGTCCAAAGACGGTGCCAGGGGCAGCACCATAGGGGTCGCCGCCGGCGGAGGGGTCGTAAGGTTAACCGGTGTCGACCGGGTTCCAGACCTGGATCCCACGGGGGCCTGCGGCGTCGGAACCGAAGTCGACGACGGCACCGGGGCCGGAGCTGCCGGAGCCGCCGGCTCACTAGGCCTCCCAGTCGGACCTGCGGGGCCCGAAGGCGCACCGGCAGGCCTCGACGGCGGAGCGAGACTCCCCATGGCCACGAGGAAGTCCCGGATCTCGCATTAGGCCCAGGGACCAGAGGATATGGGGCCGGATGCAACTCCTGCGGCTCCGATGGAGCCGCGGGGGTCGTGCCACCTGAACACTCAGCCGAGTCGCGCGACCGGCGAGGGGAGTCAGAAGAGCAATGTCGCTTCTTCGACTTCTTTTTACTGTGTCTCGACTTACCTGAATACGAGGACTTTGAACCCGACGAGCGGTGATGGCTGCGGCTCCGTGACCGGTCCCTCGACCTCCTCCTCGACCGGGACCTCGAGCGGCGTGGAGCCGACTGCCGGACCTCGAGGAACTTGCGGGACCGCTCCTGCCTAGCCTTCGAGGTCAAGGCCCGGCAGTCGGGGCATGACTCGGCATCATGGTCGGCCCCAAGGCAGTAGAGACACCGACGGTGGTGATACGTAACCGACATCAGTCGGTGACAGGCGTCGCATGGCTTGAAACGGAGCATCCCTACCGGCACCAGGAGTCGAGGTCGACTCGAAAGATGAACCAAAAAAGTTCAAAAAGTTTAGTCAAAAAGTGACTAAAGGGTATGCTCTTACCGGATCTGCGCTTACTGGCGCGGAAAAAAGAGCTGACGTTAGCACGCGAGGGCGGCGTCTAAATACTCCGACGACGTCATCCCGGCGATTACGACGCCGACGACGGACGTGGAGCCGCAGACAACGCCTAGTGACACGCAAGGGTATTGCTGATGAAAAATCTTTCCGGATCCAGGCTGACGCCTGGGGATATTCTAAGGTAAGGAATCTAACTAACGTGTTTCTTTCAGATGTTATAGTACACATCTCTGTGTGCCATGCCTACAACCCACTGCCGAGGCCTAGGTAAGCCACCCCTCTAACAGGGTGCACTATCCATCAGGTGTGAGTACAGTGGCATGAGCCCTGTTCCCCTACAGCGTCGAAGCCCATTCTCAGACATTGTAAGTTTAGTAAAGCCATAAAGAGTATGTGGTCTTGAAGTTGGTCATTACAAACTCCACAGTTCCATGATGGCTTTTCTTAAACCTGGGAAGTTTGGTTGCAAACTTCTCAGCACATGAAACCCACACTGATGCCAGTGTGGGATTTCATGTAAAATGCACTCAGAGGGCATCTTAGAGATGCCCCCTGAAAAACAACCAGCCCTGGTGTGGTTAGAATGACTGCCTGCCATTTGCCACCACCAGACAGGTTTCTGGACCCCTGAGTAGAAACTAAAGCCTCCGCTCTCTGGGTCCAGAAACAAAGCCCATCCTGGGCAGAGGTGTAATTTCTCCTCCCCCCAGGATGGCCTTGATCCACGAAGAGGAAGCTTCAAAGGCCTGCTGCCCTTGGAAACTGTCCCTGCCTTTTGCTGCCCCCAGCAACTGGCTCTCACCGGTTCTGCCCCCCAAATTGGGCAGGTAAATCGGTGGGAAAACCAAGCTAGGAAGAGAGGTGTGCCCACCCTTGCCAACCCCACATCTCAGGTGGGAGAGGCGAGGCGCACATCTCAGTCCCCTCCATCTGAAGAGGAGGGGACTCAGCCAGTTAGGGAGAGGCTCATGCTTCGTCCCACTGGAGGGTGGCATAATACGGGGTGCACCCACCCCAAGAAAGGGACCCATTAGTCCAGACCCGCACACTCCTTTTAACACTCCTAAGTCTAGTATTTAGGGGCCACCCTGGACCTTGCCTCCTCAGATTCGAGGAAGAAAGAGGAGGGACCGAAGAGCCATGCTGACCCAGGAAGAAGAAGACACCTACTGCTTTGGCCCCAGCCCTACTAGCCTGTCCGCCCGACCTGCCTACAGCGAAGAACCCAGCATGCCCAGCAACCAGCAGCAGCCTAGAGCCCGGAGGACCTGCTCTGCACTCACCTTACAGACTCTGTCTCCTGTGAGCACCGGATTGGCTTAACAAAGACTCCAAGACCAGAACCAGGATACCGGTGACTTTGCGATTCTGCACTACTCTGCACCTGACACCCACAGCCCGAGTTTGAGCGGCCAACACCACGCGGTGGTCTGCCCAGCAATCCTGACCAGGGATCGGGTGATCAACGACCTCCCTCAGGTCTCACGATGATGCCAGCAGCCTCCACCTGAAGGGTCCTCCCAACCCTGACCGGAGCTGGTAAGAAAACCAGACGCCAGAAGACACCCCTGCACCCGACAGCCCACGGGCTTGGGTGGCTCAACTAATGGTGTCCTGGCATCCCCCAAGAACCCAACTTACCTCTACAGCTTGTGGTCGCCTTCAGGAAGTCTCTCTCCCCGAGCCTGCAGCAACTTTGCAGAAGCAAAGGTCTCCATTGAGAAGCATAGGGTCCCCGACATCTCCTTGGCGCCCTACACATGGCCGCTCCAGTGCCGCTGGTGGTACAGCTCCTGTGCTCATTGTTGTCCCTGCAGTGCTAACCCTAACCCCAGGATCTTTGCTCCAACACCCGAGCGGACTGCTCATATGCAGTCCCTAACCGAAGGCCTTCTTAGCCCCATTGGCTAACATTGGGCCCCTGCACCTCACCTGGTCGCTCCAGTGCCGCTGGTGGTGCAACTTGAGTGCCAACCTAGACCTTGGTCCTAACCCCCAAAACTCTCACTTGTAAGATGTGGAACCAATGAACAAGTTACTAACCTTCGGTAACGATATATCTGTAAGAGACATATATTAGTTATAGATTCCTTACCTTACAATTACCCCCAGGCGTCAGACTGGGTCCGGAAAAATCTTTCGTAGCAGTACCCCTGCGCGTTGATAGGTGGCGTCAGTTGACTCCACGTTCGTCGTCGGCGTCGTGGTCGCCGGGATGATGTCGCGGTATCTCCTTAGATGCCGCCCTCGTGCGCTGACATCAGTTCTTTGCACGACATTCCCCGCCAGAAGCGCAGAGCCATGCAAGACACTGACCACTGGTGGACAAAAACTAGGGCCCTGAAAGGAAGTCCTTAACCCTAGAAGTCAGTTCGCAGAACGGGGAGGATGGGTGGGGCGGTAAGGAATCTATAACTAATATATGTCTCTTACAGATATATCATTACCGAAGGGAAGTAACTTGTTCATCTGAAATAGACTATTAGTTATAGATTCCTTACCTTAGAATAGATACCCCAGCAATACCAACCCTGGAGGTGGGTCTGCAAACCAAGTTGACACCAGGAAGTCCTGAAGAACTGAATGGCCAAAGAAGCAGTCTCTCCGGACTTCAGAATCCAGGCAGTAGTGTCTGGTGAACGTGCGCAGTGATGCCCACATGGCTACCTGGCAGATATCATGAAGGGGAACTCCATGTCCCAAAGCAGTATTGGCCGCCGTCGCCCTAGTGTAATGGACGGGCAGTCCTACTGGAGGCTCCTTCTTTGCAAAAGGTTAGCACATTTTGATGCAAAGAATGACCCACCTAGAGATGGTCCGTTTTTGCATGGCCCGACCTTTTTTGGCACCCACATAGCCAACAAAGAGTTGGTCACCCACCCGGAATTGTCTTGTGTGATCCAGATAGACGGCAGCAATCATACAGGACACATGCCTGTTTCCGCACTGCAGCTCTTCGTCCTCCTTTGCTGGCGTATCCAAGACATTTAGACTCACCACTATGACAATCTTTTGACTCGATCCACATCGCCTGGGCCAAGTTAATTCACTACCAGGCACCACAAGATGAATGATTAGCCAGGAATCACTCTAGCTCTTTGTGGGCTGTGACCCCCAACCCCCATTTGTGTCCTGATGAAGACCCGCTTTGACTACTTAATGGAGCATAGTTTGGGTTGAAACGTTGACGCCTTCGCATGGTCCAGATTAACCAAGGCTCTGTGTGCAAAAGATTAATTAATATACAAGGCAGCAGAGTCACTGTGTTTCTCCTAATAATCTGGCCTATTTTTCCCATGTAAATATTTTAACCACGCTGTTCATATTGAGCACTAAACACTAGCACTGAGCACAAATGTCACCTGATCACATATCACTTTGAACCTCACCTTGTATTGACAGCCATGTTTACAAATGTGTGAATATATATAAATGATTCAATTTATATAAAACAAGAGTAGACAGCAATTTGTGTCACGTGTGTTACTGTTTACTATTTGCTATGTGTTCCTTATTTTAGATAGCTGATATACGAATATTTGAAGACTGTAAAATAGTATATCGACACTAAACGTACTCATAAGAAATAGTTGGTACACCCGACAGAACCACTGTTTTTGTGTAGCCAGATAGAAAGAAAGCGCATGTTTTGGATCCAGACTGTGGAGCCTCTCTTCCTCTTTCGAAGGATGTGGAAGCGGAAAGAAGGTGGGCAAAGTGATGGTCTGGTCAATGTAGAAAGAAGTAACCACTTTGGGAAGAAAAGAAGGTCTGGTTCTTAGGACAACCTTGCCCGGATGAGCAGCTACAAAAGGAGGTTTAGAAGACAGAGCCTAAAGCTCACTCGCCCTGCGAGCAGACGTGATGCCAACTAGAAAGGCAGTTTTTAAAGTTAAAAGTTCGAGAGGACAGTTATGTAGCGGCTCGAAAGGAGGGCACATAAGGTATGTTAAGACCAAGTTCAAGTCTCACTGAGGCATTACGAAAGGAAGAGGAGGAAAGAGATGAGTAATGCCCTTAATAAATCTAATTACAATAGAGGACTTGAAAAGAGAAGGCTGATCAGGAAGCCAAAGAAAGGTTGAGATGGCTGAGAGATAGCCCTTAAGGGTGCCCAGAGGAGAGACCTGCTGGGCTAAAGAAAGGAGGAACAAAAGAGCCTCAGAAAGAGAGGCAGAGAGTGGACCCACAGCCTTTTCTATGCACCATGCCACAAATGTGTTCCATCTTCAGGTGTATATCGTCTTAGTGGAGGGACACCTAGCTGCCAAGATAACATTAGAGACTTCAGGAGGAACGTCAAAGGCTGTCAACTATCACCACTCAATCTCCACGCAAGGAGGTGGAGGCTGGACAGGTTTTGGATGGAGGACCACCCCCTGCTGCTGTGACAGAAGATCCTCCCGGAGAGGTAGTTGGATCGGAGGATCGATGGCAAGGTGTAAGAGCTCGGGATACCAGACTTTTTGTGCCCAATCCGGAGCCACAAGATTGTCTTGGGCCCGGTCGCGCTTGATCTTCTTCAGCACTCTGGGCAGAAGTGGTATAGGCGGAAAGGCGTATAAAAGACCGCAACTCCACTCGTGACAAAAAGCGTCGCCGAGCGATTGCCATCTTGGAAACTCCAAAGCGCAGAACTGTTGACATTGCGCGTTCTCTTCTGTGGCAAATAGATATAACCAAGGCTCTCCCCACTGCTGAAAGAGACCTTGCACCAGCTCCAAGTGATCCCTCATGCACCTGCGGCTGAGTTTGTCCGCCCTGGTGTTCAGTGAACCTGCCAGGTGTTGAACCACCAGGGATATGCCCAGATGTTCTAGCCATGTCCAGAGGCGAAGAGCCTCTTAACATAGGGTCCACGACCACACCTCACCCTGTTTGTTGCAGTACCACATGGCGGTGGTGTTGTCCGTGAACACCTGCACTACTCTTCCCCGGGCAGAGGGAAGGAATGCTTTCAGTGCAAGACGAATCGCCCGGAGCTCCAGAAGGTTGATGTGGAGCCCAGACTCCGCCAGAGACCAGAGGCCTCTGATCTCCGCCTCTCCCATGTGGCTGCTCCACCCCAGAAGTGATGCATCTGTCACCACATTGGGGAAGGGAGAGGGATCTGGCGTTGACCCAATCCTGGTTCGTTAGCCACCTCTGCAATTGTCGTGCAATGACCTATATGCAATCAGAAAGATTTCCCTGACGCTGTGCCCACTGGAACTTCAGGTCCCACTGCAGTGCCCGCATATGCTAACTGGCATGATCCAACAGCAAGATGCAGTAGGCCATGAGGCCCAGCAGCTGCAGGGTCATTCTGACTGGATAGAGGCTGAAAGATCAGAATTATAGCCCGAATATCCCAGACTCGCTGCTCAGGAGGATAAGCCTGAAACTGCGTTGTTTCCAGACCGCTCCGATGAAAAGGAGCTTCTGAGAGGGACTCCGGTGTGACTTTGGCACGTTGATAGTGAACCGCAGCGAATGCAGGAGATCCGCTGTAGTCTGGAGGTGGGAGACGACAGCCTGTGGCGAGCCCACCTTCAACAGCCGGTCGTCTAGATAGGGGAAGACTGGAACCCCTGATCTGCGCAGATGAGCTGCAACCACCGCCATCACTTTCGTGAACACCCAAGGGGCACTGGTAAGTCCAAAGGGGAGCACGGTAAACGGAAAATGCTCATAGCCTACCATGAACCGTAGGTAACGCCTGTGGGCTGGCAGGATGGGGATGTGAAAATAGGCGTCCTGCAAGTCCAACGCTACCATCCAGACAGAACCTGAGGAAATGCAACGCCTTGAACTTCTCCTTCCGAAGGAAGCAGTTGACGTCCCTGAGATCTAAGATAGGATGCAGGCCTTTGTACTTCTTGGGTACCAGAAAGTAGTGGGAATATCAACCAAGACCTTCTTCTGGCACAGGGACGCGTTTGAGGGCTCCCTTGGCCAAGAGAGCCGCAACTTCCTGACAGAGAAGGGCCAAATGATCCTCCAACATGCAATCGTATTGAGGTGGCATGGAGGGAGGGGTAGTCTCGAAGGGGAGGTAATAGCCCCTTTGGAATATCTGCAAAACCCACCTGTCTGATGTGATGTTCTGCCAGTGGGGGAGGTGATGGCGAATACTGCCGCCCACTGGCAACTGGTGGCCCTGGAGGGTCGGACTAGGAAGGTTTGGAGGCCGCTGCAGAGGGGGCACTGATGGACTGGCCCACCCGCTGGCCCCCTGATCCACGATGCTGGGTCCCACATCCCCAGCCACGCAGAGGCTGATCGGTTTACGCAGGCCTGTGGCCCTGGGCGGAACGTGGCAGGGGACCCCTTCCGTTAGATACGAAAGGGACGAAAAGCAGACTGTGCAGGACGGGTGGTAGCGAGGCCTAAAAATCTGGCCGCAGCCCTAGAATTCTTAGAACGCTCATGCGTGCTGTTCGCTTTGTCGCCAAACAAGCGACAGCCATCAAAGGGCATGTCCAAAAGAGATGATTGGACATTGCCCGTAAAGCCAGTGGACCTCAGCCAGGTGTAGCGTCTCAGGACACCGACGTGGAAATCGTCCTGCCTAGCGAGTCGGCAGTGTCCAGTCCACACCGAATGGCGAACTTGGCTGCATCTCTCCCCTCAGCAACGGCACAGGAGAGAGTGGCCAAGGCCTCCTCTGGGCACTGTGGCAGCACCTGCGCAACCGTGTCCCACACGGAGTGGTTGTAACTGCCCAACAGACATGCGGTGTTCACCGATTGCAGTCCCAAGCTGGCGGAAGAAAACATCTTCTTCCAAAGATGGGCCAGCTTTTTGGATTCCCTATCTGGGAGAGCAGTAGGGAATGCACCCTTGGATGTAGAGGCTGGGACTACCAAGCTCGCAGGAGGAGGGTGTTGGGAGAGGAAAATGGGCTTGCCCGGGGCCGGGCGGTGGCATCAGGCATTCATCCTATCCACAAGAGCCCCTGTGCTGGGCCTGGACCAGGTGCCCAGAAGGATGTCAGTGAAGGGCTCCAAAGAGGCCGCTGCCGGATGAAGCACCTCTGTTAGGAGGTTGGTTCTGACTGCCACCGTAGGAATCTCAAGGTTCAAGGCCTCAGTCACCCTACGCAACACCACAGCGTAAGATGCACCCTCCTTCGTAGCCACAGTAGTGGGAGAAATCATACCAAGGTCTGGTGAGGTGTCCAGACCACTGGCATCACCCAACTCCTCTCTCCTGTCCGGTTCATCCAACTGGTCTACAGGAGGGTCCACAGACCCCTCCCAGTCCTCCTCACCCTCATCTGGTTGGCGATAAGGAGCACCACGATAGAACAATGGTACAAAAGTACAGGTTGGTGCCGGATCCGGCGGTTGGTCAACGTCGGTGCGGCTCCGTGTCCATGTCGAGATTGAGGCCGGGGTCGACTCCGGCTGGGGACACAACCGGCGTCGGAGGTGGCAGAGGTGTCGATATCGGATTCGGCACCGGAGAAGGTGTCGTAATGTTGACCGGCGCCGATCCGGATCCAGGCCTGAACCGCCGGGTTCGAACTAAGGCCTAGAGCCCCCAAATGAGTCCCCGGGGCCCAAAGGCTCACCAGTAGATTCGGGCAGCCCAAAGCTGGAATGAAGGGCTTTGTAAAAACTACGAAGTTGGACAGGGGTTGCCCCGTCTCCCGGAAAGGGAGGGAAGCTCGGAGCAGACCCAGCAGGCTCCGCAGGTGGAGCCGTAGGATGAGCACCATCCACATCCCGCGTCGCATCGGCCAACAGATGGGGAGAACGCAAAGAGTGACTATGCTTCCTCATATTCTTCTTGTGCTTTGACTTACCCGAAGACCAAGACTTCGACGAAGAGTGGTGGTGATGACTCCGCGATTGGTCCTGCATCCTCCCTCTTGACCGAGACCTTGAGCAGCGAGGAGAGGACTGCCGGGCCTTGAGAAGCTTTCAGGACAGCTCCCGAAAAGACTTTGGGTTCATGGCCCGGCAGTCGGAGCACGACTTTGGGTTGTGGTCACTCTCTAGACACCAGAAGAACACGAGGTGCGGTCCATGACAGACATCAGTTTGTGACAGGAGTCACAAGCCTTGAAGCCGGTCTGACGTGGCATCTCTACGTGCACCAGGAGTCAACACGACTCAAAAAAGAAGTCAGCAAAAGGCGAAAAATAGCAGTCAAAAAATGACTGGAGGTACCCTTCTCTTTGGATCTGTGCTTGCTGGAGCGGAAAAAGAAAGAACTGACGTCAGCTTGCGAGGGCGGCGTCTAAGTAGATACCGTGACATCATCCCGGCGACCACGACACCAATGACGAATGCGGAGTCGACTGACACCACCTATTGACGCGCAGGGGTACTGCTACATGTGAGAAGTTGGCCTGATATGTAGTGCTCACTATTCTAGTGATCACTGTGTATCATTCCAAACGACCCTTATTGATGATTGGTTGTAAGTCAACCTTATAGACCAGCTATCCTAGTAGCGTGGACAAGAGCAGTCTTCAGGCTAAACTCTAGAGGGTGTGTTAAGCCAGCTGTTTACCATCACATATACCCCTTGAACGCCAAGTGAAAGGACACCACACAAGTTGTCATGAAAATAAAGGATATTTATTTATAACAAGACTACCCTGGCTCTTTATGAGTCAGGGAGCTAAGCACAATACAAAACTCTTAGGAAAATACTTCTGGTTGCACAATTTACACAAATGCCCGAAGGGCACGAAACCATTTACACTGCAAGTGGAATGGGAGAGGTTAGAAAGTTTAAAGTTACTGATTCCGGAGGAATCCGATCAGTGGGACTAAACGAAAAAGGAACTGGACACTTGTAGAGTGAACCTACGATGGAGCACCGAGATGCTCGAGTTACCTAGCCCAGAGGCTGCGGCTGCGTGGGGTTCAGCAAGATGTCGGGAGTCCTCGTTGTAGTCTCAGGAGCCTGAAAGAAGAAGTTGCTGGCAGGCGACCAGTGTCGATGTTCAGCGAGATCCAAGCCTGGATCGGTGATGAAGGGAACCTGAAAGCAGAGGGGACTCAGTTCTCAACCGCTAGCCAGCGATCGTGTGGGTACCAGGGAGGTACCGGATGAAGTCACCTCGACCAGGTGAGTGGATGACGTCGGACTCGGCTGTTCCTCGGACCAGGAGGCGCGGCGGCAACCAGGATGGAGGGCGAGCTGTCCCACGAAGGTGTCTGCTGTCGATGATGCTGGGCCCAGGAGTGGGGCAGCAGGTCTTGGCAGTGGCAAACCCACGCGGTGGAGTCAAGATGGCGTCTGGAGTGGACCAGGAGGGTCCGAGGTACTCCTCTGTTGAAGGGGAGCAAGAGCCAGTCTGGAGCAACCAGACCAGTGATGAAAGACTGTCGTGGTGCGTCGTGAAGAGGGCCACAAGCCGGTCAGCGAGTGGTCAGACAACGCGGTGAGCAGCAAGGAGCAGAAGGGCCCCCACGCAGATCTCGTGGATGCTGGGAAGGCAGACTTCGGTGCTGGAGCCGCTCAGGGTTAGGGCTTCTCAAACCCTAGGTGCACTCACTCGAGGGTCCCTCGGTGGGCGTGCTAGATAAGCGTCGTGCAGGTTCTGAAGATGGCCGGTCCCGCAGGTCTCGTCACACCTACGAATCTCAGCTGGGCTGACGATGTAGTTAGAGGTCAGAGATGGCAGGGAACCCGGGTCTCGTCGAGCTGGGCAGTCTTGATCCGTGGGAGAGACGTACAGCAAACCGCAAGCGCTTAGGTGGTGCCTGCTGGTGCAGGGTGGCTACTCCTTAGCCACAAGGGAGAGTCTTCAGAAATAGTCAAGAGTTCCTTTCGTGGAAAGTAGTTCAAGATTCAGAATTATCCAATTTGGGAAGGGGACTCGCTCCTCCCTTTATTCTAGGAAAAGGGGCTGGCCCGTGACTAGGTCCTACCTATGGGTGGGGCTAGGAGGGGGGTGGTTACACCCCTATCCTTTGTCCGGCTTCGCCCCAGCTCAGGTGCAGGGTTGCCCCCGAAACTGGTTTGAGCCGGGCTATGCACAGTGAGCACCGGGGTGCCACTTGCAATCACCTTCCTTTCAGCCCTGCCTACCTGGGATACACAAACCCTGTCTGGGATGGTGCTAACACCGCCCTCGACAGGAAACCCTTTGTCCAAGCTCCCCTCGCTGGAAGGTCTCCCAGCAGCAGGAGGTCAGACTCGTGTCTGGTGGCAGCATCCATTTTGTGATGCTGAGGCTTGAGTCAACTTTAACCGGGGTTCAAGGTTACTTCCATGTCGTGCCCCTCTAAAAGGGGGGAATGCTAACCCCGTCGCCAGAATTGGCGAGGGGTTCGTATTCCAATTCGTATGACACCTTTACTCGACATGTGTGGGTGATGCGATGCCAGAGTTAGCAAGTAACCGCGAGGATTATAATGCATTTTAAGGTAGTTGGCACGCGTCACCATGGAACGGCTATTAGGACTTGGTTCCGCAAGCCGTCGACGGGCTCAGCTCGCGCCAGAGCACCGTCCCACATGATTCCCCGCACTCTGCCTTCAGGATTGATAAGGCCTGCCATAGGAGTGACTGATAGGAATCCATGTGTCCATTTTAGGGTTAGGTATAGGAATACTACACCTACAGCAACGGGTGATTACACCACCTTGCCCCAGCTGTCGTGCAGCCAGTTGTGTCAGATTTGGGCGGCCATCCAGGGGTGGCATAATACATGCTGCAGCCCCTGGTAGGCCCTGGGTACACCGATGCCCTGGATACCTGTGGTATGCTGATACAGGGACTGATAAGGCGGCCCAGTTCCAATTAGTGGATGCACCTAATGTACATGTGTGTTAATTTCGAGAGAGAACAGCTAGACTGTGGGTCTGATTGGCAGGCCCACAGCCAGGGAAAGTCATAAACCAATGAAGCAAAAAGCAAAAAATCTGGGTGATCATAGGATTGCAGACCCTACTCTCCTACATGACCCCCCCCAAACTTTGGGACAATAAGCTAACCTTGACCAGGTGAGTCTTCTTGCTCTAAGTGGAAATACCTGGAGAGCCCATCTGCATTGCCATGATCAGTGCCAGGTCTATGCTCCACTGTGAAGTCCATCCCCTGTAGGGAAATGGACCACCTAAGTAGTTTGGGGTTTTCACCCTTCATTTGATTTAGCCACAAGAGGGGCTTATGGTCGGTCTGAATCTTGAAGTGAGTGCCAAACAAGTATGGCCTCAACTTCTTCAGGGCCCAAACCACAGCAAAGGCCTCCCTCTCAATAGCTGACCAATTCTTCTCTCTGGGGGTCAGCCTCCTGCTAATAAAAGCTATGGGCTGGCCATGACCATCAAAATTCAGCTGAGATAGAACAGCTCCCACACCCAACTCCGAAGCGTCTGTTTGGACAATGAATGTTTTGGAGTAGTCTGGACTCTTTAGGATAGGTGCTGTGCACATGGCCTGCTTTAGGTCATCGAATGCCTTTTGACAGCTTGCTGTCCACTGAACTTTTTTTGGCATCTTTTTACTTGTCAGATCGTTTAGCGGGGTCACAATGGATCCATAATTTCTGACAAATTTCCGGTAATAACCAGTCAGGCCCAAAAAAGCTCGAACCTGAGTCTGGGTGGTTGGAGGAGCCCAGTCCTGGATGGCCTGTATTTTGCTCTCCAATGAACCTGGCCTCCACCTACAAGGTGGCCCAGGTATACAACCTGTGTCTGCCCTATCTGGCACTTAGTGGCCTTGATAGTGAGGCCTGCCTTTTGCAGGGCCTCTAACACTTTCCTCAGGTGGACCAGGTGATCCTCCCAGGTGGAGCTAAAGACAGCGATATCGTCCAGATACGCCGCACAGAAGTCGTCCAACCCAGTGAGAACTCGATTCACCAGCCTTTGGAAGGTGGAAGGTGCATTTTTCAAACCAAAGGGCATTACCACGAAGTGATAATGCCCACCCGGGGTAGAAAATGCTGTTTTGGGCTTGGCCTCCTCAGCTAACCTGATTTGCCAATACCCAGCTGTCAGGTCAAATGTACTTAAGTAGTTGGCCGAAGCCAACCGGTCTATAAGTTCATCTGCTCTTGGTATCGGGTGGGCGTCAGTCTTAGTGACTGCATTGAGGCCTCTGTAGTCCATGCAAAACCTCATCTCTTTCTTACCGCCCTGGGTGTGAGGTTTTGGCACGAGAACTACTGGACTAGCCCAGGGGCTGTCCGAGGGCTCAATGACTCCCAGCTCCAACATTTTCTGCACCTCTGTCTTGATGCAGTCTCTGACATGATCAGGCTGTCGATAGATTTTACTCTTTACGGGCAAACTGTCCCCAGTGTCGACCTCATGGGTACACCAATTGGTCTGACTGGGTGTCAGAGAGAACATATGTCGAAAGGATTGAAGAACCTGTTTACAATCCTGTTGTTGATGTCCAGAGAGGCTGCCACAAAAGACAACACCATCTACTGACCCATCGTCAGGGTTCTGAGAGAGCAGGTCCGGGAGAGGGTCACTCTCCTCCTCCTGTCCCTCATCTGTGGCCATGAGCAAGCCCATGCCCTCCCTGTCGACATATGCCTTGAGCCTGTTTACATGGAGCACCCGGTGGGGGCTCCGGGGAGTTCCCAGGTCTACCAAGTAGGTGACCTCTCCCTTTTGCTCAATGATTGTGTGGGGCCCAGACCATTTGTCTTTGAGTGCTGCTGGGGCCACTGGCTCCAGCACCCACACCTTCTGTCCAGGCTGATACATAGTCAGGACAGCCTTTTGGTCGTGCCAAGCTTTTTGTAATTCTTGGCTCGCCTCCAGGTTTTTAGATGCCTTTTCCATGTACTCAGCCATCCGCGAGCGGAGACCGAGCACATAGTCCACAATGTTTGATGCCGGCTTTTTGAGGGGTCTCTCCCATCGTTCCTTTACCAAACAAAGGAGTCCCCTTACAGGATGTCCGAACAGAAGTTCAAAAGGGCTGTAGCCAACCCCCTTCTGCGGGACCTCTCTGTAGGCGAACAAGAGGCAGGGTATCAGGACATCCAATCTCCGCCGAAGCTTTTCAGGTAGTCCATGAATCATCCCTTTTAGGGTCCTGTTGAATCTCTCAACAAGCCCATTGCATTGTGGGTGATAGGGTGTGGTGAATTTGTAGTTGACACCACACTCCTTCCACATGGCAGTCAGATATCCCGACATGAAGTTTGCACCTCTGTCAGAGACAACCTCCTTAGGGAAGCCCACTCTGGAGAACACTCCAACTAGGGCTCGTGCCACAACAGGTGCTGTAGTGGTCCTAAGGGGAATAGCATCAGGATACCTGGTGGCGTGGTCCACCACCACCAGTATAAACTTGTGCCCTGATGCTGTCTGGGGTTCCATTGGTCCGACAATGTCGATCCCCACCCGTTCAAAGGGCACCCCCACCACCGGCAGTGGTATGAGGGGGGCCTTTGTCGTGCCACCTGACTTACCACTGGATTGGCAAGGGACACAGGAGCGACAAAACTCCTTCGTATCTTCGGACATGTGGGGCCAGTGAAAGTGTGGAACAATTCTGTCCCAAGTCTTATTCTGGCCTAAGTGACCTGCAAGGGGAATCTCGTGGGCCAAGGTAAGAAGAAAACCTCTCAGAGACAAGGGGACGACCAGCCTCCTGGTCGCGCCAGGCTTGGGGTCTCTTGCCTCGGAGTACAGGAGTCCATCGTCCCAGTACACTTTGTGTGTACCTGTGGCGTTCCCTGCAGCCTCAGCAGCAGCCTGCTGTCTGAGGGGTTCAAGTGAGGGGCAGTCTAACTGTGCCTTTCCCAGGTCTTCCCTA
The DNA here is from genome assembly GCF_964204655.1 of Triturus cristatus. Classification (NCBI taxonomy): domain Eukaryota; kingdom Metazoa; phylum Chordata; class Amphibia; order Caudata; family Salamandridae; genus Triturus; species Triturus cristatus. Next base: position 50,758,890 of record NC_140589.1, read on the forward strand.
GAGGGTCCCCCTGAGCCCAGAAACTCAACCTGACCAGGTTCAAGCTCTTTTGGCTCAGTTTCCCTTAGTTCTTTAGGGTCAGCCTCCTCAGAGACTTGATCCACGACCTGGGGCAAGGGGGAAGGCGAGGCCTTACCCTTACTGCTCCTTTTCTTGGATGGTGTCTGGTCCGTTCTTCCAGGATCCAGCACCTGTTCAGTGGGGCATCTTTTGGCCTGTGACCTGGTCACAGCAAGGACATGTGCTGGCAAGCCTAACATTTCCATGTGAGTCCTCTGCTCCACTTCTGACCATTGTGACGTTTCCAAATCATTGCCCAACAGACATTCTATGGGGAGGTCTGAACTAACCACAACTTTCTTCAGGCCACTTACCCCTCCCCAGGAGAAATCAACAACTGCCATACTGTGATTGGTAGTGACATTGCTGGCATTGGTCACTAGGTAATCGGTACCTAGCATGATCTGTCCAGGGTCCACAAAGTTAGGCGTCACCATGGTGACACTGGCACAAGTGTCCCTGTAGGCCTGAGCCACTTTTCCATTGATCAAAGGCATCTGCCTGTATTTGCCCAAAGTATTGGGACTGGCATCAGGTGACATATCCATATCCCCTGTACAGACAAGGACGGCCTGAGTGAGCGTGCCAACTAAGTCGTCACTCCCCTCAGTTCCCAAGGTTAACCCAACTAATGCCTTGGGAGGCGCACTACCACTGCTGACTGTACTAGGGGGTGCAGGTGCCTTAGGGGCTGCAGTGGCAGGAGTTTGCCCTCCTTTCTTGGTGCACTCACTAAACCAGTGAGTCTTACTTTTACAGTATTGGCACCACCTTTTTGACTGGCCTTCTGGAGTCTTCTTTTTCTGCTGTGAAGCCTGACCCCCACCCTCTTTGGTTTGTTGGGGGCCTGTCGAAGACTTCTGGTCATTTTGTTCGTTCTTGTTACTACCCTTTTGGTCTGCTTTCTTCTGACCACCCTGGTTCTGAGTCTGGTTCTGCTTGACCCTTGTTCTGACCCATCTGTCTGCCTTCTTTCCCAATTCTTGGGGAGAGGTCAGCTCCGAGTCGACAAGGTGCTGATGCAACAATTGGTTCTGACAGTTGTTTAAAATCTGTTCTCTCATGATAAGATTGTACAATCCTGTGTAATCAGTAACCTTGCTACCCAGCAACCAACCTTCTAAAGCCTTAGTGGCACAATCGACAAAGTCAGTCCAATCCTGAGACTGACTTTTCTGGGTGTCCCTGAACAGCACCCGGTACTGCTCGGTGGTTAAGCCGAACCCATTAATCAGTGTATTCTTCAGGACTTGGTAGTTGTTAGCATCCTCAGCTCTCGTAGTGAGGAGCTTGTCTCGTCCTTTACCTTCAAAGGAGAGCCACAGTATAGCTGCCCACTGACTTGGGGGGACGCACTGGACAGTGCAAGCCCTCTCCAAAGCAGTTATCCACTTGTGGATGTCGTCCCCTTGTTTAAAGGGGGCACTATTTTACTCAGGTGTCTAGTATCTATACCCCTGTCTTTCTCTCTAATGAGAATGCTGCCACCAGTGGGATCTAACCCACTCAATTTCTGCTCTCGGGCCAAGGCAAGTCTTTCTTTGGCGAGGGCAAGTTCTTCCCGCTCGATCCTCAGATTGACTTCCCTCATCTTCGCTTCGTGCTCCCTTCTCTGAGGGGACGTCATTCCTCTCTGAGAAGATGCCTGAGAAACATGTGTTCGAACAGATCTGTTAGAGCCTCTCGAGAGAGACCTAGCTCGTCCGTTCCCAAGGTTACGCCTGCTTGAGCGTGGGCCCGGGGCTCCCCCAGTTCCATTCTCATGCCTGCTTAAGTTGGTCCTTGTGAGCCTACTGACTACTACGGGACCTCCGTCTGCCTCGTCTCCTGCTAACTCTTCTTCCTCTTCCTCCTCACCATGGAGGTCGAGGTCAGGGTCACCAAGGGTTCCCTCTAAGGGAGGCATGTTCCCATCAGCATTAGGGGGGCCTGTGTTAGAGGACCTCCTAGCATCGTAAGTCTCTAAGAGACCTATCAGAAATGTGATGGTAGGGTTAGAACCCTGGTTTAGCTTCCTGGAGGCACACAGCTGTCTCATCTCCGTGAAGCTAAGAGCTGCATATCGTGACATGACCTGTGGAGGGTCAATGACCACTAAGGGAGTCTCTGCAGACTCTCCGTGGACCGACATGCTTTATAGTGAGGTGTAAGTGATGCACCTACCTACACTATGTGTTTACCTACTGATCCCTTGCTAAGAGTTGTAGTCAGGGTGTGCTAAGCCCTGTTACACTACAACAGCTGGTTCAGTAGAACTCAGAGTATTCTAAGTTAAGTTATATGTACCTGGGTACTTATGTGATCTTTCAACTTGATGTTCTTAGGATACGTGTGTGGTAAAACAACAGCAAGCTCAAATCCCAACCGCTGCCACCAATGTGAGAAGTTGGCCTGATATGTAGTGCTCACTATTCTAGTGATCACTGTGTATCATTCCAAACGACCCTTATTGATGATTGGTTGTAAGTCAACCTTATAGACCAGCTATCCTAGTAGCGTTGACAAGAGCAGTCTTCAGGCTAAACTCTAGAGGGCGTGTTAAGCCAGCTGTTTACCATCACATATACCCCTTGAACGCCAAGTGAAAGGACACCACACAAGTTGTTATGAAAATAAAGGATATTTATTTATAACAAGACTACCCTGGCTCTTTATGAGTCAGGGAGCTAAGCACAATACAAAACTCTTAGGAAAATACTTCTGGTTGCACAATTTACACAAATGCCCGAAGGGCACGAAACCATTTACACTGCAAGTGGAATGGGAGAGGTTAGAAAGTTTAAAGTTACTGATTCCGGAGGAATCCGATCAGTGGGACTAAACGAAAAAGGAACTGGACACTTGTAGAGTGAACCTACGATGGAGCACCGAGATGCTCGAGTTACCTAGCCCAGAGGCTGCGGCTGCGTGGGGTTCAGCAAGATGTCGGGAGTCCTCGTTGTAGTCTCAGGAGCCTGAAAGAAGAAGTTGCTGGCAGGCGACCAGTGTCGATGTTCAGCGAGATCCAAGCCTGGATCGGTGATGAAGGGAACCTGAAAGCAGAGGGGACTCAGTTCTCAACCGCTAGCCAGCGATCGTGTGGGTACCAGGGAGGTACCGGATGAAGTCACCTCGACCAGGTGAGTGGATGACGTCGGACTCGGCTGTTCCTCGGACCAGGAGGCGCGGCGGCAACCAGGATGGAGGGCGAGCTGTCCCACGAAGGTGTCTGCTGTCGATGATGCTGGGCCCAGGAGTGGGGCAGCAGGTCTTGGCAGTGGCAAACCCACGCGGTGGAGTCAAGATGGCGTCTGGAGTGGACCAGGCGGGTCCGAGGTACTCCTCTGTTGAAGGGGAGCAAAAGCCAGTCTGGAGCAACCAGACCAGTGATGAAAGACTGTCGTGGTGCGTCGTGAAGAGGGCCACAAGCCGGTCGGCGAGTGGTCAGACAACGCGGTGAGCAGCAAGGAGCAGAAGGGCCCCCACGCAGATCTCGTGGATGCTGGGGAGGCAGACTTCGGTGCTGGAGCCGCTCAGGGTTAGGGCTTCTCAAACCCTAGGTGCACGCACTCGAGGGTCCCTCGGTGGGCGTGCTAGATAAGCGTCGTGCAGGTTCTGAAGATGGCCGGTCCCGCAGGTCTCGTCACACCTACGAATCTCAGCTGGGCTGACGATGTAGGTAGAGGTCAGAGATGGCAGGGAACCCGGGTCTTGTCGAGCTGGGCAGGCTTGATCCGTGGGAGAGACGTACAGCAAACCGCAAGCGCTTAGGTGGTGCCTGCTGGTGCAGGGTGGCTACTCCTTAGCCACAAGGGAGAGTATTCAGAAATAGTCAAGAGTTCCTTTCGTGGAAAGTAGTTCAAGATTCAGAATTATCCAATTTGGGAAGGGGACTCGCTCCTACCTTTATTCTAGGAAAAGGGGCTGGCCCGTGACTAGGTCCTACCTATGGGTGGGGCCAGGAGGGGGGTGGTTACACCCCTATCCTTTGTCCGGCTTCGCCCCAGCTCAGGGGCAGGGTTACCCCCGAAACTGGTTTGAGCCGGGCTATGCACAGTGAGCACCGGGGTGCCACTTGCAATCACCTTCCTTTCAGCCCTGCCTACCTGGGATACACAAACCCTGTCTGGGATGGTGCTAACACCGCCCTCGACAGGAAACCCTTTGTCCAAGCTCCCCTCGCTGGAAGGTCTCCCAGCAGCAGGAGGTCAGACTTGTATCTGGTGGCAGCATCCATTTTGTGATGCTGAGGCTTGAGTCAACTTTAACCGGGGTTCAAGGTTACTTCCATGTCGTGCCCCTCTAAAAGGGGGGAATGCTAACCCCGTCACCAGAATTGGCGAGGGGTTCGTATTCCAATTCGTATGACACCTTTACTCGACATGTGTGGGTGATGCGATGCCAGAGTTAGCAAGTAACCGCGAGGATTATAATGCATTTTAAGGTAGTTGGCACGCGTCACCATGGAACGGCTATTAGGACTTGGTTCCGCAAGCCGTCGACGGGCTCAGCTCGCGCCAGAGCACCGTCCCACATGATTCCCCGCACTCTGCCTTCAGGATTGATAAGGCCTGCCATAGGAGTGACTGATAGGAATCCATGTGTCCATTTTAGGGTTAGGTATAGGAATACTACACCTACAGCAACGGGTGATTACACCACCTTGCCCCAGCTGTCGTGCAGCCAGTTGTGTCAGATTTGGGCAGCCATTCAGGGGTGGAATAATACATGCTGCAGCCCCTGGTAGGCCCTGGGTACACCGATGCCCTGGATACCTGTGGTATGCTGATACAGGGACTGATAAGGCGGCCCAGTTCCAATTAGTGGATGCACCTAATGTACATGTGTGTTAATTTCGAGAGAGAACAGCTAGGCTGTGGGTCTGATTGGCAGGCCCACAGCCAGGGAAAGTCGTAAACCAATGAAGCAAAAAGCAAAAAATCTGGGTGATCATAGGATTGCAGACCCTACTCTCCTACACTACAAAAAAGAATAAAAAATCCGGATCCAGTCTGACGCCTCGGGGTAATTCTAAGGAAAGGAATCTATAACTAATAGTCTCTTTCAGATAACCATTTTTCCTCCCATAGGAACTCATGTTATACGATTTTGGGCCTAAAATTGTTGTGTTGAACTGTTGTTTTGTATAGGAAACACAGTAACTTTAGCTTAAGCCAAGAAAAGTCTTACTTACTTTGTATAGGTAAAATGTGCAGTGACCGTTATATAAGGGAAACCTTATATCCAAAGTGAAAGATGCAAGCGCCATTTCATGCAGATTGTGATGGCAGCTCTGCAGACACAGTTTGCATGGACTCCCATGGGTGGCATAATACATGCTGCAGCCTAAGGGAGACCCCTGGTGTACCAATTCCCTGGGTACCTCAGTACCATATACTAGGAACTTACAATGGTACCCTAATATGCTAATTGTGGGGTGTACAAAGTACTTACCATGGAATTTATTGAGAGAGCACTGCCACTGGGGTTCCGGTTAGCAGGATCCCAGTGAATTACAGTCAAAACACACTGACACCAGGCAAAAAGTGGGGGTATCTATGCCAGAAAGATCCTACTTTCCTACATGGTACACCCCCAGTCAAGCCCTTTGTTCTGCTATATCAAGAACAGTTGAAACCCCTAACACTAATAAAGCATCCTGGGGTGGTCGCAGATTCACCTTCACCACCTGTAAACTCTGGAACAAAATGCCCAGGCACCTTAGAGACCAGACCAATTACCTCAGTTTAAGGAAAAAACTCAAAACCTGGCTTTTTGCATCTCTGCCACTCAAATAGCTGAACATATTATGATTTCTAGCAGACAACAGCGCCAAGACGCCATCGGACAAATGTGCACTCTATAAACACTATTAATATCAATATCAATCTGGATCTAAGAAATATTAAACTCTCATAATAATACATACCTTGTGGATTGAAGAAACCAGTCATCCAAAACACATTTGGCCGTCCACCATATATCCAGGTGCTAAACTGATTGTTTCTCTCCAAGAACTCTGTGAACCAAAATCCAAGTGTTGAGGAATCCCAGGAGATCCTTTTCCACAGCTTTGGAATTCGGGCATCATACATGTTATCCAAGGCATCTCTCAAATTCTGAAAAGGGAATGTTAAATTCCATTTCAATCTGCATTTGCATTTTTTTGTATAACTCCTCTCCCATTCACACAGGCCAGGTGTCATGACACACAAATTACTGTATGTATGGTATTTATACAGCACAACTTAGGTAGGAAACAATAAAGCATAAATAAAGGGTAAAAGAAAGAAAGACACAAATATGAAATGAAAGAAGGAAAAGGCAATAGAGTAAAGAGGAGAGAAAGAAAGAAAAAAGTGAGAGGACGAAAGAGGGTGAAAGAAAATGAAATAGAAGAAATAAAAAAGAAAAAAGATGGAAAGAAAGGAGCTAAAGGGAACCAATAAGAAAAATGGAGAAAGAGAGAGAGACAAAGACAAAGAGAGAGAGACAAAGACAAAAAGAGAAAGCCAATACATAGAGAGAAAGGTATATTCAAAGAGATAAGGGGAAAATGGAGAAATCAAAGGAAGACACAGAAAGAAAGGAGAGAAATGAAGAGAAAAAAAGAAACAGAAACAGAAAGAAGAGAAGGAAAGACAATAGGAGAGAATGAATGGAGATCAAGAAAGAAGCAGAGAAAGATTGAGTAAGAGGAAAAAGAAGAATGAAGAATGGGCCAAAAGAAAGACAAAAGAAGGATTAAAGAACAGCAAAGACACAGCAATGAATGAAAGAAATAAATATAAAAGTAAAACATTAAAGGTAGAAGCGAAGCATAAGAAAGAAAGATCAAAAAAGACAAAGAGGGAAAAAAGGAAAGGAGAGAAGAACAAGTTACATACCTTCTGTAGCGCATTATCTGGTAGAGACTCCTTACCTTTGAATTTTCCAGGCGTCAGGCTGGATCTGGAATTTTTGCTCGAGCAATACCCTTGCGCACACCGTAGGGTGGCTCCATTCAGCTCCACATGACGTCGTCGGCATCGTTAGCATCGGTTATGATGTCGCAGTCACCTATATAGGTGTGACCCAGGTGCGCAGATATCAGTACTGGATATTTTTTCCACACCAAAGCCACGAAAGCCAAAGCGCAAAGCCACGAAGTAACTGACGTAGTCGTGTGCAAAACTAGGGCCCTGAAAAGGGGAGTAATCCTAGCCCTAACAAAATCAGTCCCTAAAGTGTGGAGGAATAGGTGGGGCTATAAGGAATCTGCAGCTAGATAGAGTCTCTACCAGATAATGCGTTACAGAAGGTAAGTAACTTGTTCATCTAATAGAGACTTCTAGCTGCAGATTCCTTACCTTTGAATTAGATACCCAAGCCATACCATCCCGACGGTGGGTTGCGGACCAATACCTCACACTAGGAAGTCCTGCAGGACCGGACAGGCAAAACACCCGTCCCTGCGGACCTGACTATCCAGGCAGTGTGCTTGGCAAACGTGTGCAAAGATGCAAATATTGCTGCCTGACAGATGTCCAGGACAGGGACACCCTGAGCCAAAGCCGTAGTCGCAGCAGTTCCCCTGGTGCAATGACCCCTTAATCCCTCAGAGGGCTGTGGCAAGGCATAGCAGATTTTACTGCAGAGAACGATCCAGCGAGAGATGGTCCTTTTCTTCACTGCACGGCCCGGCCCTTCTTAGCTCCTACATACCACACAAAGAGTTGGTCGTCCATCCGGAACTCTTTTGTGCGGTCAAGGTAGAATGACAACGCTCGTTTTGGGCCCAGATGGTGGAGACTCTCCTCTTCCTTAAAGGGTTGCGGGGGAGCAAATAAGGCAGGCAGCGGTATGGAGTGACCCAGATGGAATGGGGTCACAACCTTTGGCAAAATAGAAGCCCAGGTGCAAAGCACCACTTTGTCTGGAAAATACATCATATAAGGAGGCGTACAAGATAGAGCATGCAGCTCACTCACCCTCTGATTAGATGTAATCGGCACTAGAAAGGATGTCTTGATTGTAAGCCACCAGAGGGGACAGTTGTTTAAAGGCTCGAAGGAGCACATATAAGAAAAGTGAGGACCAAATTAAGGTCCCAGTGCAGCAAAGCACAAGTAACTTACCTTCGGTAACGATATATCTGTAAGAAACATTAGTTAGTTAGATTCCTTACCTTAGAATATCCCCAGGCGTCAGGCTGGATCCGGAAAGATTTTTCGTCAGCAGTACCCTTGCGCGTCGGTAGGCGTTGTCTGCGGCTCCACGCCCGTCGTCGGCATCATGATCGAGGGGATGATGTTGTCGGAGTACTTAGACACCGCTCTCGCGCGCTCACGTCAGTTCTGTACATAGCTTTCCGCGCCAGGAACGCAGAGCCATGCAAGAAACCGACACTGCTGCCATGAAACAAGGGCTCTGAAAGGAATGACCATAACCCTAGATATCGGTTCGCAGAACGCGGAGGATGGGTGGGGCGGTAAGGAATCTAACTAACTAATGTTTCTTACAGATATATTGTTACCGAAGGTAAGTAACTTGTGCATCTGAAAGAAACACGTTAGTTAGATTCCTTACCTTAGAATAGATACCCCAGCAATACCAACCCCGGTGGTGGGTCTGTGAACCAAGATCACACCAGGACGGCCTGGAGAACGGAACGGCCAAAGAAGTCGTCTCTCCGGACTTGGCTGTCCAGGCAGTAATGCTTGGCAAACGTGTGCAGCGAGGCCCACGTAGCTGCCTGACAAATGTTCTGCAGAGAGACTCCTCGTCCCAAGGCAGTAGTAGCCGCTGTGGCCCGAGTGGAATGGGCCCTCAGCCCCACAGGAGGATCCTTCTTCGCCAAGGAATAACAGACCTTAATGCACAAAACGACCCACCAAGAGATGGTGCGCTTGTGCACAGGCCGCCCCTTCTTAGCACCCACGTAGCCAACGAAGAGTTTGCTCTCCACCCGGAACTTTTTGTGCGATCCAGATAAAAGTAGAGTGCACGTTTTGGGTCCAGACGGTGGAGCCTCTCTTCCTCTTTCGAGGGATGCAGAGGCGGAAAGAAGGTGGGTAAGGTAACGGACTGTCAGATGTGAAAGGCAGTAACCACCTTAGGAAGAAAAGAAGGGCGAGTCCTCAGAACAACCTTGTCCTGATGAACAGAGAGGAAAGGAGGTTTAGAAGAAAGAGCTTGGAGCTCACTCACTCTTCTGGCAGAGGTGATGGCAACCAGGAAAGCAGTCTTGAGAGTCAGAAGATGAAGAGGACAGCTATGAAGTGGCTCAAAGGGAGCACACATCAGATAAGTTACCACCAGATCCCACTGAGGCATTACAAAGGGAACAGGAGGAAACATGTGAGAAATGCCTTTCAAGAATCTATTTACAACAGGGTACTTGAAAAGAGAAGGCTGATCAGGAAGCCTCAAGAAGGCTGAAACAGCTGAAAGATATCCCTTGATGGTGCCCAGAGCAGAGCCCTGCTGGGCCAGGGAAAGAAGAAAGAGGAGAACCTCAGAAAAAGGGGTGGAAAGGGGATCCACAGCCTTTGCTGTGCACCATGCCACAAATTTGTTCCACCTGCAGGCGTATACCGTCTTAGTGGAGGGACGCCTGGCTGTCAGAATGACATCACAGACTTCAGGATGCAGGTCAAATGGCATCCACTGCCGCCGCTCAATCTCCACGCATGGAGGTGGAGGCTAGACAGGTTCGAGTGGAGGACCGTCCACTGCTGCTGTGACAGAAGGTCCTCCTGAAGAGGCAGTCAAAACGGGGGATCAATTGACAGACTGAGTAGCTCGGGATACCAGTACCTTCGTGCCCAATCCGGAGCCACCAAGATGACTTGGGTCCGGACGCGCCTGATCTTCTTCAGCACTCTGGGCAGAAGTGGTATAGGCAGAAAGGCGTACAACAGACCGCAACACCACTCACGACGAAAGGCGTCCCCGAGCGAGTGCTGCCTTGGAAACTCCAACGCGCAGAACTGCTGACATTGTGCGTTCTCTTCGGTGGCGAATAGATCTAACCAAGGCTCTCCCCACTGCCGAAAGAGGCCTTGCGCCACGTCCGAGTTTAGACGCCATTCGTGATCCATCATGCACCGGCGGCTGAGTTCGCCTGCTCTGGCGTTCAGAGAGCCCGCCAGATGTTGAACCACCAGGGTGATGCCCTGATGTTCCAGCCATGTCCAGAGGCGCAGAGCCTACTGACAAAGGGTCCACGACCCCACCCCGCCCTGTCTGTTGCAATACCACATGGCGGTGGTGTTGTCCGTGAACACCTGCACCACACTTCCCTGGACAACGGGAAGGAATGTCTTCAGTGCAAGTCAGATCACCCTCAGCTCCAAAAGGTTGATATGGAGCCGAAACTCCGCCAGAGACCAGAGTCCTCTGATCTCCGCCTCCCCCATGTGGCCCCCCCATCCCAGGAGGGACGCATCCGTCACTACTACGTGCTCCGGTTGGGGTAGGGAGAGGGATCTGCCGCTGACCCATTCGCGGTCCGTGAGCCACCACTGCAACTGCTTTGCAGAGCCCTCCGAGATCAAGACATGGTCGGACAGGTTGCCCCGATGCTGGGCCCACTGAAACTTCAGGTCCTACTGCAGAGCCCGCATTCGCCACGTGGCATGATGCACTAACAGGATGCAGGAGGCCATCAGACCCAGAAGCCGCAGCACCAACCTGACCGAAACCCGGGATAGAGGCTGAAAGATGGGAATCGGAGCCTGAATATCCCGGACCCGCTGCTCCGGAGGATAAGCCCGGAACTGCGCCGAGTCCAGAACCGCTCCGATGAGGAGGAGCTTCTGGGAGGGACTCAGATGCTACTTCGGCACATTGATGGAGAACCCCAGCAAATGTAGGAGGTTGGCTGTAGTCTGGAGGTGGGAGACGACTTGCTGGGGTGAGCCCGCCTTCAACAACCAGTCTTCGACATAGGGGAAGACTGGAACCCCTGATCTGCGCAGATGAGCTGCGACCACCGCCATCACTTTCGTGAACACCCGAGGGGCACTGGTGAGTCCGAAGGGGAGCACGGTAAACTGAAAATGCCCCTGACCTACCGTGAACCGCAGGTGCAAGTCCAACGCTACCATCCAGTCTCCAGCGTCTAGGGCAGCCAGAACCTGAGCTAAGGTGAGCATCTTGAACCTCTCCCTCCGGAGGAAGGCGTTGACGCTCCTGAGGTCCAATATAGGGCCTAGGCCCCCTTTGCCCTTCTTGGGAACCAGAAAGTAGTGGAAATAACAACCACGGCCTACTTCTGGACCAGGAACGCGCTCGACGGCCCCTTTGGCCAAGAGGGCCGTAACTTCCTACCGTAGAAGATTCAAGTGATCCCCCGACCTGCGGTGGCACTGCAGTGGCATGGCTGGAGGGGTCGTCTCGAAGCGGAGGGAGTAGCCCCTTCGGACGATTTGCAGCACACACCTGTCCGAAGTGATGGAACGCCAGTGGAGCAGGTAATGGCGAACTCCGCCTCCCACTGGCGTGGAATAGGCCTGAAAGCACAGACTAGGAAGGCTTTGAGGTGGATGCTGCTGGGGTGGATGTGGATGGACCGGCACGTTGTCCCCCTGAAACGCCTCGGCGGAATCCACGTCCGCGACCGCGTGGAGGATGATTCTGCGGCCTGTGGCTAGGCGGACGTGAGGGGGCGCCCCTTCCTTGGCCACGAAAGGGGCAAAAAGTGGAAGTTTGCGGGCACGGGCCGAGAGACCCTAGGACTTGGCCCTGGCCCTGGAGTCCTTAAAACACTCCAGCGCACTGTCCACTTTGGCGACAAAGAGGTGATCGCCATCAAAGGGCATGTCCATGAGGGTGCTCTGGACATCCCCAGAAAAAGACGTGGACCGCAACTAGGCGTGACGACGAAGCACCACCGTGGACGACATTGCCCTGCCAAGCGAGTCCGTCGTGTCCAAACCACAGCGGATGGCATACTGCGCTGCGTCCCGCCCGTCGGCAAAAGCCTGGGCGAGCCGTGTCCGGGCCTCCTCCGGACACAGGGGCAGCACGTCCTCCACCGTATCCCACAGAGAGTGGGAGTAACGGTCCAAGAGACAAGCGGTGTTAATAGACCGCAGCCCTAAACTAAGAGAGGAGAACAGCTTTTTGCCAAACTGTTCCAGTCTCTTGGATTCCCGATCCGGGGGAGCGGACGGGAAGGAGGTCTGGGAAGTAGAGGCCTGGATAACCAGGCTCTCAGGGGTGGGGTGTTGAGACAGAAAACTGGGGTCGCCCGGAGCAGGGTGGTGGCGTCGGGCTACGTTCCGATCCATAGGAGGTACTGTGTGTGAGAAGTTGGCCTGGTATATGCTGCTCACTATTTCTAGTGATCACCCTGTACCATGCCAAGCAACCCTTATGGTGGTGGTTGAAGTCAACCTCGATAGACCAGCTATCCTAGTGGTAGCGTGGACAGTGCAGCCTTCAGGCTAAACTCTTGAGGGCATGTGAAGCCAGCTGTTTTACCATATGTAACCTCCTTGAATGCCAAATGAAAGGACACCACACAGATATATATTCAAAATATAGATGTATTTATTTACTAAAAGTATCCCCTATACCAGAGCTTTCCAAACTCTGTGTCGCGACACAGTACTGTGTCGCGACACAGTACTGTGTCGCCTGCCGTGCTTGGGTGTGTCGCGCAACGACGAGGAGACGCGCTCTATTCTTTCTTTCTAGGACCTACAGTGACGTAAGTGCGTGACGGACCTGTTTATTCAGGAGTAAGCATCGTCATCCGTATAATCTGTGTTCCTCTGTTTTCAGAGCTGTTAGTGTTTCCTTTCCGAAAACTGTCTCTACGAGGATCAGATGTAGGAGTGAGCAGGAGCTGCAGGGCACGGCGGGCCCGTACTGCTTTAATTTCATAGAGTCCGTTCCCCTAATTTCTGTTTTTTAAACATGCCTCCCCGACTCGAGAAATCACCACGGCCGATAGTTAAGGCTGGGCTTTGGGGACAGGCAGAACGGGCAGAGAAGACAAGGAAAGTGTCCAGTTCTCCCGCCGCTGGCAGCTGCACGCACCTCCCTCTCTTTGTTCCCCCTCTTCCCTCTCCTTCTGTCTCACGCCTCCTCATTTGGTGAAAATCGAGACTTCAAGAAACAGGTATTACCTACTCTTTGCTCCTTTCATTTATTTGCTCCCCTGTGAAATGGATCCAAAAAAGAAAAAGACTTTTGCTGGAAACGTCGTATTTCTGAAATTTTTCAGTTTTTAAGTGCAGCCTCGGGGTGTAGAGAAATAAAACATTCAAAATATGAATAACTAACTCAATCAAGACAGAGTGGTTGTAAGGTGGCCAGATTGATTTATTCACACATAAACCCATTAGCGCCACTTCACAGTGTTTGCCAGTGAAGCGCTACTTTTGTTTTCTCGACTCTCTTTGAACAGCATTGCTTTCCCTGGGTGGGAATGTGCACTATTCCTGGAGGTACTGAAATACCAGATTGATGGGTGAACTAGGAAACAAAATGTGTACAGCGGCTGTGTGTACACGAATGAGGGGCCATATTATCAAGGAACAGCGATAACATTATCGCCGCTTTAGCGGCAGGAAACTGCTGCTAAACCGGCGATAATGGGCTTGATAATATGACCTGGAGAATTCCCATATAAGCCCAGGTTCTGGTGTGAACCTGGGCCTCTATGGGAATTCACAAGGGCATATTATCAAGCCCATTATCGCCGGTTTAGCGGCAGCTTCCTGCCGCTAAAGCGGCGATAATGTTATCGCTGTTCCTTGATAATATGGTCTGTGGTCTTTTGAAGCCATACTGCTTATGTTTTGTTAGGATATAAGAAATGGGCATTAAAACGGGTCACTTCTGGGCGTCAAATGCGCAGTCCAGTCCGCTCCCAATTCCCGGCGCTCGGTACGAGTGGTAGCCCGGTGACAAGGAAGAATGGCGGGGAGTAGATGGTAAGGTTGTGTCATCTGCTGCAGCTGCCTCAAAATGTGCCCAATTACATTTTTTACTTTGAACGAGGTCTGTATGCTGCCGTAAAAACAGAGAAGGGCCCTGCAGAACCTATGTAACCTGGGTCCTCCAAAAGCTTCTGAGATGGCCGATTTATTGTAGCGAAGTAAAAAAACATTAAGACGGATATTGGAATACTAATTTGAAACCCATGGGAGCAAAGTTGAGAATCAGAAATGTATTAAAGCATTAAAGATAGTGGAAAAGTGTTATTTCAGCAGCCGCCTTCTTGAAACAGATGTATGGTTTATCATAACCTCACTTGAAACCTCTTTCCCTACCAGCATGCACAGCCCCTTAAGTTTCAGAAAGAGAAACTAAGATCGCCATTTTCCTTCAGTTCCCCTACAGTGCCTCTGCGCACTGAGCAGCGCAGAGAGTAAGGCCAGAGCAACGTTGGTAAAAGCAGGTAGCTTTTTTGCTGTCCAATCCTCTTCTATGAATTTGCTGTTTGTGCGTGCGTGATTCGGGCTTCCTTTCAGCACTGTGATAAAGTGACAAAAGGACCAAAGAGTTAAACGCAAGCCTAGTTTAAGTGTTGAGGCTGCTTCATTTGTTTTGTTTGTGTTCAATTATGTTTGAGACTGCTTAGCACTAGGTTTTGGCGTGTTTAGAGAAGAATTCTAAAGTGTGTGATAACATTTCAGGTTGTTTAAATTAGGGCTTACCTGCAGAGTTGAACAGGAGGTGAAACGTGTGATCTGATACAGAATACTACCTGAACCCTTCCTATTCCCTCATCCACACGCAATTTCCCACACGCCAAGACATTCCACACATACTACCACTCACCAAGAATCCTCGTCTAACACCATAACCAGCCTTACCACCAGAAAAGATCAGACCTTCCTACCCGCACCTCTCACAATTATAATTACTCTGCACAACCCAACACTACACAAACCCGTCCATCCACGATTCTCATGCTCACCTCTCAACAGCTCTCGTCAATCATTGAATTTAGAGCACTAAAACCAGACACACACTGTCCCCATCCCCTTTACTCATACCCATTCCAGGTTCAACAAATGCAAAAGATAAATACCAGTCACATACACTTCACATTCACAAAACTACATTCTAAACGTGAGTGTAGCTGAAAGGGTGGAATGCTAGACAGACACGTATGGCTCACAAAAATGTAATGGGGAGCGAATAGTACCTGAATGGTTTTGGTAATTTGTGAATTCTTTACAGATATTACTGCAAGCAACTATGCTGCAAGCTTTTCCCTATTAATAGCAATATTTCAAAGGCACAAGGATGACAAATGATTGCATTTGTCCCTGTCCCACTGGCCTTATGGCAGAACAAGTCTAATATGTTTCTGACTCTGCTGCAGCCCACAATAATCGAGCACCGTGACGTTGACGGGATGGGACAAATACATACAAAATGGGGACTTAATACATGGAGCTGAAAATGGGGGAAGAGAGTGCTGCATTGAATGCATTGTGATCACTGAAAAATAGCCTCGAATAGATAAAAGGAAGATACATGAAGACGCCACGTCAGAAGAGTAAGTAGCGGCGATACTGCATGCCAGTGAAACCCCATTTCCTCCTGATAAAAATGATGAAGATGTCTGACATGCTGCCCGGCTGTGTCCCTTTAAAAACAAAATTTGAATACTACTGTGACTTTCATTTTAAAAGGGCAGGGCCTTCTCTATTTAGCACCCCCCCCGTTCCCCTAATTTTGGAACCTACTATTTTACAAATTGCATCTTAGCTAATCCTTCATAGGCTTTAAAAAGGAACTTCAGACTTACTTATTTTAGGAGTATCACATTTTGTATGCCCCGCGCCTAAAGCCCCTTCGGAGTACTATGGGCCTGAGTAAAGCAGGCAGTCAGACAACACTGAATGCACAAGAGCATTACGTGGCAGAATGAATGCAATTATGCATAGGGCGACAGTGGAGCAGTCAGTAAGCAGCCTGAAGTCTTTAACCAGCAGGACGTAATTACGAGGGTAAAGTAACACGTGGGACTTTTTTTGGTACTTTACCAGACAGTACTTTACCAAGTAGGTATTTTTTCAATGTCATAATATTTATGCCATTAAAAAGGGGGCGGTTTAAGGGTTCAGGTGGTGGGACGAGTAAGGTTTCAGTGTCGTAAGGGTTATAAGGAGTGTTTAGGGTTCATGTATGGATGAGGGTAAGGGGTATTTAGGGGTTTTAAAGGGTTTAGGGATCGATAGGGGTATCCGACCTTCAGAAAGCTTTCTGCGAAGTAGTCTGTAATCAAGTTCACATTTTAAACAAGCCACAGGTGGTAGCTCAGCGTTCTAGTGTTAAATGTTAATAATCTGCCTGCTGCACAACTGTCTGATTTGTTTTCTCATTCTTAGAAATGCAGACATGCAAAGGGGGGTCAGGTGTTTTTTTTTTTAAGAATGGGGTTGCCAAATGTGGAATGTGGGCTGCGCAATTTGCCTTGATAAAAAGAAAACAGCTGTTTCGTTTTTGGGATATGAGAAATCATAATTTTATATTTCTGCTTTTTATCGCATTTTAGGGCTCTGTAAACAAAGAAGCAGTCGCGGCTGCTGCCTGGAAGCAGCAGTGGGGCGGGTGGGGTGGGGGGAAGGGGTGGGAACCACCGGTTTAAATTAATCACTGCTCTTTTCCCTATCTCCATCCTCACTCATCTGTACTTCTATCACCTGGTCTCCTTTCTATCGCTTCATGTCTCTTCCCCTCGTGCCTTTCACTCAGTCTTATCGCCTCCCTCCCTCTCATATTTTCATCCTCGTTCGTTCTAAACCTAAACTCTCTTCTTTGTTTCTCTTTCTGTTCATTCTATATCTTTCCTCTCATATCCATCACTAGTCTTCTTGTTTCTCTCCATCTTCCACCGTCTTCCACTTCTTTGTTCTTTCCCTGCCATCCTTATTTCTGGTTCTTCACTATCTCCTTTGCTCATTCTGATCTCCCTTTCTTTTTCTGACACTTTTTTCTCTTTTTTCAACCTTTCCTTTCACTAATTTTCTCTCATATGTCATTTTTGATAAATGAGAGCAAACTATCTTATAAATTGGTCTCAGTTTTCCAAAATGGGCTTTCCCCCTTCTAGTGTGAACTGGCTTGGGTGTGATCATCGTCACTTGCCACAATGTTGGCCTGGTAGATTGTTTTCCAAAGGCTTCTTTTTGTTCTAGATCTGGTAGTGTACATTTCTCATCCAACTTGTTTAAAGGGTTGGCTGTGCGTGCACCCGCCCTTTTTGTGCCGTAAATCACTGGGGCATGTGTCAATGTGTGCATGATTTTATTCTTGTTTCAGGCACAAACCTAACCTTACACCCAGTTTTGCCAGTCACTGTCTTTGTTAGAACAGATTTACAATTGCTTTATTAACCTTTGCTTGAAAATGCACCATTTGCCCACTATTTTTTCAAACTTTTCTCGGGGGGAGAACCCCCCCGAACCCACCTTAAGTGGTTCGGGCTCGCTCGCTTCGCTCTCTCGCATTACCGTGTCACTAGGTCGCGATTGTCTAAAAGGTGTGTCACCAACATGAAAAGTTTGGAAAGCTGTGCCCTATACTCTTTATGAGCACAGAAGCACATTTGTTAAAACAAGGCAATGTTTAAATATACAAAAGTTGCACAATTATGGATGGGCCCGGGTGGCCCGCTAAACCATATACTAAAATAGTGGTATAAGAACCACGTATAGAAAAGTAAGAAGGCCTAGGGCCTTTAGAATTGCTGGGACTACAAGGAGCTAACAGTAGTTAGTGACCAGGAGGCCCACAGGATGCGTGTGCAGTGCTGAAAGTTACACGCGTGCACCTATTGGATTCAATGGGTGCGTAAAAGTCACAAAGTTAAAGCAAAGGGAGTCTTCCGGATGGACCAGAACCTAACAACTGGAAACCTAGACACTAGAGATGTTTCCCTACACAGGAGCACCGGAGTGCCAGCGTTACCTCACCCACAGGAAGCGGGTGCCTAGGTGTCAAAGTGCATCGGGTTTCGTCGTGCAGGTCTATGGAGCCTGAAGATGAAGACGCTGCAGGCGGCCAGGCGAGAAGAGTTCCGGTGGATCCAAGGGTGGATGTGAAGAGTAGAAGACCTGCAAGCAGAGGGGACAATGTTCAGAGTCACTAGCCAGTGACCGGCGTGGAACCAGGAAGGAACCAGGCGTTGTCGGGTGCCAACAGGTGAAAAAGTGAAGCTTGTCTCCGCAGTCACGTGGAAGTGGAGATGTCGACGACGTCCAGGAGTCACTCACAAGCTGTCCCACGAAGGCTCTAGCTGATGGCGGTGTCGGCTTCTCGATAGGAGCAAACAGGCCTTGGCTAATGCAAGCCACGCAGGAGTCGATGAAAGCTTGGTGCTCTAACCAGCAAGGTCAAAGGGGCTGCTCCTTTTCACAGGAGCAAGGGCCAGTCTGGAGCAACCAGACCAGCAGTGTTGTTTGTAGGTTTCGTCGCCAAGATGGCCACTAGTCAATGGGCCAGTAACCGGGATGATGCGTCGAGTGGCAAAAAGCAAAAGGGCCCCACGCAGATCTCGTGGATGCTGAAGGACTGGTCTTTGGTGCAAATGCTGCTCGGCGTTGGGGCTTCTCAGGGCCCTATGCGCAGCGATGAGGATGCCTCGGTTGCTGCGCAGTCAGCTTGTTGTGGACGTTTCAAGATGGCCGGTCCCACGTCTCTCGGTGCCTCCACGGGTCTCTTCTTTGCAGGGACTGTGGATTGGGCTCTGAGATGTCTGGGAGTCTGGGTCTTGTCAGGCTCTGGGCTCGGTCTCCGGCGGGAGGCGGCGGCAAAGCAGTCGTTGAGTTGCTGGATGGTGCCTGTGTTCACAGGGTGGTCACTCCTTGACCACAAGGGAGATTCTCTTCAGTCTTCTGTGCAGCAGAACGTCGAAGTCCAGTGATTCTTCTTCTTCAAGTCGAGTTTCAGGATGATCTGAAGTCCTGGGACACAGCTCCTACTCTTATTCCAAATCTAGGGGCTGGATTACCTGCTAGGTCCCTCCTCTGGGTGGGACCAGGAGGGGGGTGGTTACACCCCCTCTCCTTTGTTCAGTTTCGCTCCATGGCTGGGGCTGGAGAGCCCCAGCTCCGGTTTGAACTGGCATATGCACAGGGACACCTTGTGTGCCCCAGGCATGTCTCAATCTATTCAGCCCTCCCTAACCCACTACACAAAATCCTGTCTGGGGTGGTGCAAGCACCTCCCCTGACAGGAAACCCTTTGTCCAAACCTCCCAAGCTGGAAGGACTCCCAGCAGCAGGAGGGCAGACTTGTGTCTGTGGTGGCAGCATCCATTTTGTGATGCTGAGGCTCTTTCTAACTTTACCCGGGTTTCAGGTTAGGTACATGTCGTGTCCCTCTAGAAGGGTGGAATGCTACCCCCGTCGCCAGAATTGGCGAGGGGGTAGTATTCCAACTCGTATGACACCTTACTCGACATGTTTTGATAAAGCCAAACCAGAGTTAGCATTTGACCGCGAGGTTCATAATGCACTTAAGAGTATATGGTATGGCAATGTCATGGAAACAGCTAAAGGACGTTGTTCCGAAAGCTGCAGACAGGCTCAGCTCATGCCAGAGCACCATCTCAAATGAAACCAAGCACTCTGCCTCCAGGATTGTTAAGGCCTGCCATAGGAGTGACTTATAGGTTACCATGTTTCCATATATGTTAGATATAGATATACTATATCTAAGTAAGAGGTGATTACACCAACTTACCCCAGCTGAGTGATCAGCCAGTTGTGTCAAATAGTGAGGCCAGGCCAGGGGTGGCATAATACATGCTGCAGCCCCTGGTAGGCCTTGGATACACCTATGCCCTGGGTACCTGGGGTACACTGCTACAGGGTCTAATAAGGTGAACCAGTTCCAATTGGTAATGCACCTAGTGTGCATTGGCATTAATTTAGGGAGAGAACAGCAGGGCTGTGGGTCTGATTAGCAGGCCCACAGCCACACTAAGTCATAAAACCAGAGAAGCAAGAGCAAAAATTTGGGGTGACCATAGGATAGCAGACCCTACTCTCCTACACAACCCCCCCCCCCAAATGCAGGGACATTAGACTAACCTTGACCAGTTGTGTCTTCATGTTCTAAGTGGAAGTACCGGGAGAGACCATCTGCATTACCATGGTCAGTCCCTGGGCGGTGCTCCACTGTAAAGTCCATCCCCTGTAGGGAAATGGACCACCTGAGTAGTTTGGGGTTTTCACCCTTCATCTGATTTAGCCATAAGAGGGGCTTATGGTCGGTCTGAATCTTGAAGTGAGTTCCAAATAAGTATGGTCTCAACTTCTTCAGGGCCCACACCACAGCAAAGGCCTCCCTCTCAATAGCTGACCAACGTTTCTCTCAAGGGGTCAGCCTTCTGCTAATAAAAGCAATGGGCTGGTCTTGACCATCTACATTAAGTTGTGAAAGCACAGCTCCCACCCCCAACTCAGAAGCATCTGTTTGGACAATAAACTCTTTGGAGTAGTCAGGACTCTTCAGGATAGGTGCAGAGCACATGGCCATCTTCAGGTCATCAAATGCCTTTTGACAGTTTACTGTCCACTGAACCTTTTTGGGCATCTTCTTGGATGTCAGATCATTAAGAGGAGTCACTATGGACCCATAGTTCTTAACAAACTTCCTGTAGTACCCAGTTAGGCCTAAGAAAGCTCTGACCTGAGTCTGGGTAGTTGGAGGGGACCAGTCCTTGATGGTCTGGATCTTACTCTCCAGTGGTTGAACCTGGCCTCCACCTACAAGGTGGCCCAAGTATACAACTTTACTCTGCCCTATCTGGCATTTAGTAGCCTTGATAGTGAGGCCTGCCTTTTGCAGGGCCTCTAGTACTTTTGTCAGGTGGACCAGGTGATCCTCCCAGGTGGAGCTAAAGACAGCAATATCATCTAGATATGCTGCACAGAAGTAATCCAACCCAGTGAGGACTTGGTTCACCAACCTTTGAAAAGTGGCAGGTGCATTCTTCAGACCAAAGGGCATCACCACAAATTGGTAATGACCTCCTGGGGTTGAGAATGCTGTTTTGGCCTTAGACTCCTCAGCTAACCCAGCTATCAAATCAAACGTGCTCAAAAACTTGGCAGAAGCCAGTCTATCTATGAGCTCATCTGCCCTTGGAATTGGGTGTGCATCTGTCCTGGTGACGGCATTGAGTCCTCTGTAATCCACACAGAACCTCATTTCTCTCTTTCCATCTTGTGTGTGAGGTTTGGGGACCAGAACCACTGGGCTAGCCTAGGGGCTCTCTGAAGGCTCAATGACACCTAACTCCAGCATTTTCTGTACCTCAGTCTTTATACAGTCCCTGACATGGTCAGGTTGCCTGTAAATCTTGCTTTTCACAGGAAGACAGTCACCAGTGTCCACCACATGGGTACACCAGTTAGTCTGACTGGGTGTCAAGGAGAACATATGTCGATATGACTGTAAAACTTGTCTGCAGTCATTTTGCTGATGTTCAGTGAGGCTGCCACCTAAGGCCACACCATCAACTGAGCCATCTTCAGGGTTCTGAGACAACAGGTCTGGGAGAGGGTCACTCTCTTCCTCCTGCCCCTCATCTGTAGCCATGAGCAAGCCCAAGCCTGCCCTGTCAACATATGCCTTGAGTCTGTTGACATGGAGCACCCTGTGGGGGCTCCTGGGAGTTCCTAGGTCTACCAAGTAGGTAACCTCTCCCTTCTTTTCAACAATTGTATGGGGTCCAGACCATTTGTCTTGGAGTGCTGCTGGGGCCACTGGCTCCAACACCCATACCTTCTGTCCTGGCTGGTACTCAGTCAAAACAGCCTTTTGGTCATGCCAAGCTTTCTGTAATTCTTGGCTTGCCTCCAGGTTTTTAGATGCCTTCTCCTTGTACTCAGCCATCCGGGAGCGGAGACCAAGTACATAGTCCACTATGTCTTGCTTAGGCTTTTTGAGAGGCAACTCCCATCCTTCCCTCACCAGATATAGGGGTCCTCTTACAGGGTGCCCAAATAGCAATTCAAAGGGGCTGTAGCCAACTCCTTTTTGTGGGACCTCTCTGTAAGCAAACAGAAGGCAGGGTAGAAGGATGTCCCATCTTCGCCTTAGCTTCTCAGGTAACCCTTTGATCATACCCTTTAGGGTCTTGTTGAATCTCTCAACAAGCCCATTGCATTGTGGATGGTAAGGAGTGGTGAACTTGTAGTTGAAACCACATTCCTTCCACATAGCTGTTAAGTATCCTGACATGAAGTTGGCACCTCTGTCAGATACTACCTCCTTAGGAAACCCCACTCTGGAGAAAACTCCAAGTAAGGCCCTGGCCACAACAGGAGCTGTTGTGGTCCTAAGGGGAATTGCCTCTGGATACCTGGTGGCATGATCCACTACCACCAGTATAAATCTGTGCCCAGATGCTGTGGGGGGATCCATTGGACCCACAATATCAATCCCCACTCTTTCAAAGGGAACCCCCACCACAGGTATTGGTATTAGGGGGGCCTTTGTTGTGCCACCTGATTTGCCACTGGCTTGGCAGGTTACACAGGAGCGACAAAACTCCTTGGTATCTTCATTCATGTGAGGCCAGTGAAAGTGAGGGACAAGCCTGTCCCAAGTCTTGTTCTGGCCTAAGTGTCCTGCTAAAGGAATATCATGGGCCAAGGTAAGAAGAAAGCCCCTAAATTGCAGAGGTATAACCAACCTCCTGGTTGCACCAGGTTTTGGGTCTCTAGCCTCTGAATAAAGGAGTCCATCATCCCAATATACGTTATGGGTACCTTGAGCATTCCCAGCAGCCTCAGCAGTGGCTTGCTGTCTAAGGGGTTCAAGGGAAGAACAGTCTAACTGAGCCTGCCTTAAGTCAGCCCTAGAAGGTCCCCCTGTCCCCAGAAACTCAACCTGGTCAGGTTCAAGCTCTTCAGTGACAGTTCCTTCAGGAGTCTCAAAATTAGTTTCCTGAGAAGACTGATCTTCACTTTCAGGCAGGAGGGAAGGCACAGCCTTAACCCTAATGTTCTTCTTCTTGGTAGGTACTTGGTCCATTGTTCCAGGCTCCAAGACCTGAGGTTCAGTGAGGCACTTTTTGGCCTGTGACCTGGTCACAGCAAGGACATGTGATGAAATCCCTAACATCTCTGCATGAGTCCTGTACTCCACTTCTGACCATAGAGAGGATTCTAGGTCATTGCCCAACAGACATTCAACTGGAAGGTCTGCACTTACCACAACCTTTTTGAGGCCAGTTACCCCTCCCCAGGAGAAATTAACAATTGCCACACTATATGCAGTAGAGACAATGCTGGCGTTGGTCACTAGGTAATTATCACCTAGCACTATCTGACCAGGGTCCACAAAGCCAGGTGTCACCATTGTGACACTGGCACAAGTGTCCCTGTATGCTTGAGCCACTTTATTGTTGATTAAAGGTGTCTGTCTGTACTTGCCTAGATTACTAGGACCCACAGTAGTGGACAAATCCATGTCCACATCACAAACCAGAACAGCCTGTGTAGGGGTTCTGACTAGGCCAGAATCTCCCTCAGTACCCAAGGTTAACCCCACTACTCCCTTAGCCTGAGGACCAACACTGCCAACTGTACTAGGGGGTGCAGGTGCCTTAGGGGCGGCAGTGATGGGGGCTCCAGTTTTCTTACACTCACTGGTCCAGTGAGAGGTGTTTTTACAGACATTACACCATGGCTTTTTCTGACCTTCTTTCTTCGTCTTCTTAGAGGTTTGGGACCCACCCTCATTATTCTGTTGAGGGCCTGGAGAAGACTTCTGGTCTTTAGGTTTCGGTTCCCCTCCCTTTTGGTCTGCCTTCTTTTGGTCACCACCCTGGTTCTGGTTCTTTTGCTTAACCCTGGTTCTAACCCATTTGTCTGCCTTCTTTCCCAATTCTTGGGGAGAGGTCAGATCTGAGTCAATCAGGTGTTGATGCAACTGCTGGTTCTGACAATTATTTAAGATTTGCTCTCTCATAATTAGATTATACAATCCTGTGTAATCTGCAACCTTACTTCCCAGCAACCAGCCCTCCAGAGCCTCAGTGGCACACTCAACAAATTCAGACCAGTCCTGAGTCTGTGTCTTCTGGGTGTCTCTGAACATTAACCTGTACTGTTCAGTGGTTAAGCCTAACCCATCAATCAGAGCACTCTTCAGGACCAGGTAGTTTCTAGCATCCTCATCACTAACTGTGAGGAGCTTTTCTCTGCCTCTACCTTCAAAGGAGAGCCACAAGATTGCTGCCCACTGCTCCTGAGGGACCTGCTGTACTCTGCAGGCCCTCTCAAGGGCAGTTATCCATTTGTGGATGTCATCCCCAGCTTTGTAGGGGGGCACAATCTTACTCAGGTGTCTATTGTCATAGGACCTGTCTTTATCCTTAGGGATATTGCTGCCACCAGTGGAGTCTAATCCACTCTCTCTAGACTGTCTTGCTCTAGCAAGTTTCTCCTTCGCCAAGGCAACCTCTAGTTCTTGCCTTTGGATCCTAAGTTCAGCCTCTCTCATCTTGGGTTCATGCTCTCTTCTCTGAGAGGAAGTCATCCTTTTCTGATCAGAGGCAATGGAGCCTTTAGAGCCATTGGAATGGTCAGATCCACTTGAGCTGGATCTTCTCACCCTCTGTCCCTGGTTAAGCCTGCTTGGGGGTCTGTAGGGAGGTATCCCATGTCCAGTCCCATGTAAGCTTAAGTTGGCCTGGCTAAATCTCCTGACTGGCACCTGGCCATTTCTACCATCATCTGAATCATCTTCCCCCTCATCTTCATCATCTTCCTCTTGAGTGTTAGGGACAGGGGCATCAGTATTATCATCTTCAGATGGGTGACCTCCATCTCCAGACCCTGTGTAGGGACTGAGTCAGGGGCCCTTAGAGTATCAGAGTGATCTAATAGCTCTAGGAGTTGGGCTATAGTAGGGTTTTGACCCTGCTTAATACTTCTGGTGTTACACAGTTGTCTTAACTCCTGATAGTTTAACATAGAATATTTGGATGGTGCCCTTTGAGGGTTACTCTCAACAGCTGGAAGCCCAGTGGCTCCTGCTGCTCCAGCCATTCTCTTAGTGAGGTGGATGTGTTGCAATCTACCTACACTGGTGTTTTCCTACTGGACCTTCTCTAGTTAGTTGTAGTCAGGGTGTGCTACTCCCTTTGCTCTACAACAACTAAGTTCAGTAGAACTTATGTATACTAGTCTTGTTTTATATGTACCTAAAGGTACCTGTATGATCTTTCAAATGATATTTTCAAAGATTACAATTGGTAAAACACAGCAAGCTCAAATCCCAACCGCTGCTCATCAATGTGAGAAGTTGGCCTGGTATATGCTGCTCACTATTTCTAGTGATCACCCTGTACCATGCCAAGCAACCCTTATGGTGGTGGTTGAAGTCAACCTAGATAGACCAGCTATCCTAGTGGTAGCGTGGACAGTGCAGCCTTCGGGCTAAACTCTTGAGGGCATGTGAAGCCAGCTGTTTTACCATATGTAACCTCCTTGAATGCCAAATGAAAGGACACCACACAGATATATATTCAAAATATATATGTATTTATTTACTAAAAGTATCCCCTATACTCTTTATGAGCACAGAAGCACATTCGTTAAAACAAGGCAATGTTTAAATATACAAAGGTTGAACAATTATGGATGGGCCCGGGTGGCCCGCTAAACCATATACTAAAATAGTGGTATAAGAACCACGTATAGAAAAGTAAGAAGGCCTAGGGCCTTTAGAATTGCTGGGACTACAAGGAGCTAACAGTAGTTAGTGACCAGGAGGCCCACAGGATGCGTGTGCAGTGCTGAAAGTTACATGCGTGCACCTATTGGATTCAATGGGTGCGTAAAAGTCACAAAGTTAAAGCAAAGGGAGTCTTCCGGATGGACCAGAACCTAACAACTGGAAACCTAGACACTAGAGATGTTTCCCTACACCGGAGCACCGGAGTGCCAGCGTTACCTCACCCACAGGAAGCGGGTGCCTAGGTGTCAAAGTGCGTCGGGTTTCGTCGTGCAGGTCTATGGAGCCTGAAGATGAAGACGCTGCAGGCGGCCAGGCGAGAAGAGTTCCGGTGGATCCAAGGGTGGATCTGAAGAGTAGAAGACCTGTAAGCAGAGGGGATAATGTTCAGAGTCACTAGCCAGTGACCGGCGTGGAACCAGGAAGGAACCAGGCGATGTCGGGTGCCAACAGGTGAAAAAGTGAAGCTTGTCTCTGCAGCCACGTGGAAGTGGAGATGTCGACAATGTCCAGGAGTCACTCACGAGCTGTCCCACGAATTCTCTAGCTGATGGCGGTGTCGGCTTCTCGATTGGAGCAAACAGGCCTTGGCTAATGCAAGCCACGCAGCAGTCGATGAAAGCTTGGTGCTCTAACCAGCAAGGTCAGAGGGGCTTCTCCTTTTCACAGGAGCAAGGGCCAGTCTGGAGCAACCAGACCAGCAGTGTTGTTTGTAGGTTTCGTCGCCAAGATGGCCACTAGCCAACGGGCCAGTAACCGGGATGACGCGTCGAGTGGCAAAAAGCAAAAGGGCCCAACGCAGATCTCGTGGATGCTGGAGGGCTGGTCTTTGGTGCAAATGCTGCTCGGTGTTGGGGCTTCTCAGGGCCCTATGCGCAGCGATGAGGATGCCTCGGGTGCTGCGCAGTCAGCTTGTCGTGGACGTTTCAAGATGGCCGGTCCTACGTCTCTCGGTGCCTCCACGGGTCTCTTCTTTGCAGGGACTGTGGATTGGGCTCTGAGATGTCTGGGAGTCTGGGTCTTGTCGGGCTCTGGGCTCGGTCTCCGGCGGGAGGCGGCGGCAAAGCAGTCGTTGAGTTGCTGGATGGTGCCTGTGTTCACAGGGTGGTCACTCCTTGACCACAAGGGAGATTCTCTTCAGTCTTCTGTGTAGCAGAACGTCGAAGTCCAGTGATTCTTCTTCTTCAAGTCGAGTTTGAGGATGATCTGAAGTCCTGGGACACAGCTCCTACTCTTATTCCAAATCTAGGGGCTGGATTACCTGCTAGGTCCCTCCTCTGGGTGGGACCAAGAGGGGGGGTAGTTACACCCTGTAGGAGAGTAGGGTCTGCTATCCTATGGTCACCCCAAATTTTTGCTTTTTGCTTCACTGGTTTTTGACATATTGAGGCTGTGGGCCTGCTAATCAGACCCCCAGCCTGCTGTTCTCTCTACTAAATTCACACTATGCACCCTAGGTGCATAACCAATTGGAAGTGGATCACCCTGTGAGCCCCTGTTGAAGGACTGGGTTATTCTTAAGACCCAGCGGTGCCAGGGAACAACACCTGAAACCTTCGTGGGTTACCTGTTCTGGCGTACCAAACACAGAGACACGGGACACTTCCAGCGACGTCAGAGATCAGCGTTTATTTACTGCAGGGATACAGAGGTCACAAGAAGTACACAACGTGTAGGTTCTCGGAGACTGCTTCAAATTCGTAGAAGTGGATCGCTCCTTTTATACAGGTTTTTGGCCATAGCACAGTATGGTGAACAAAGGTTACAACTCAGTTCCCACAATAAATTTCAAAAAGGGTCGCATTCATGTTTCAAGAGGCCGGAACATAATTACAACAGTCTTGCCGGTTCCCAACTGTAAAAACACATCCCCTCCGCGATAAACACATTCCATCCTAACCATAAACGCATTAAGGAAGGACGAAAAACATAATACAAGGAAAGGACAAGGATGCACAACAGGTTAGAAAAGAGGGTTGGGGCAATAAAGGAAACTCGATAGAGGGGTCAAAGACCTCGTGTCTAATGTATGCGTGGCTGAAACAATAGACCGGAGTGGCAAGATGAGCCTCGAGCGGGGCCATCTGCTTTAGTCGTGTCATTTCCCTCATCATAAAAGTCACCTCAAAGGAACACGTGTCCTTCGTGTAAGCTTGAGAGTTCCAGGGTCATGAAGCGGACAAAAAAGCCCGTTCGCTGGCTACCTGAGGGCAAGAAAACAAAATGGACGCTGTATCTAAAATGGAACCCGAGGGTTCGGATGAACGAACCCAAAAATGAGGCGAACCATACGTGGCTGCATAGCGAAACTTCGTACACCCACTATACTCGTCATTTGCGGTTCATAGATACCAAACTCATCCATATTCGTTACCACTCAGAAAGTGGCGTCCCGTCTCGCACGGAACCTCAGACGCTCCTTTTGCCCTCACGTAGGCAAGCACTAGTCAAGATCGGAATCTATATCAATATTCATCAGATCGTTCAGCTGCTGCTGGAACATCATTCTATCCATCAATGTCTCCTTGGTAACAGATGGCCGCCTTATACACGTCGTAGCACATAGGCCACATAAGGCAGGACCACACTGCACACAAAGACAACACGTGAACAGAAACGCTACAACAGCCCCTACGATCATTAGAATCTTCCAACCCCAGGTTGACATCAGGCCCCAAAACCATCCTAGGAGCGTCCAATTACCTTCATCCACGTGTATGGACTCGGAAATCTTGTGCAACTTCGAGATGGCTTGATAAACAGTTGGAGCATTGTCAGGAATAAAAATGCAACAACTCGAATGGATAATTTTACACACGCCCCCTCTATCTGCAAGAACAACGTCTAGAACCATACGGTTCTGCAGCGTCATGAGTCTATCCGCCTGTAGTTCAGCTGTTAGATTACCAAGGGCATTTGCAGTAATATTAGCAGTCGACTCTACCACACGGGTCAACTGTCTTAGGTTCCTACTATTAACCATAGGTCCCCAAAACGGCAAGAAACCCTTAAAGAAGTCTCCTGCTTCTTGACCAGCAGTATCCTCTTTGCTAATAACGCCTCTCACGACTCTAGTTTTGTGGTAGTCCGAAGCAACTGTGAAGGTTGGAGGCAAAAGATTCGCAATATAACAGGTACCCGAAAAATCGCGGGGTAACCATGTATATGCGCGTTCATAACACACAAAATAGGTGCCCTTAGCAGTCAGAAAAACAGGGGAGGAGAGCATCGGTAGGACGTACGTTTCAGTGCAAGCACTGTTCCCAAGTTGTGCTCTCGGATTTCGACCCAAACCCTGCAAGCAGAAATTTCCAAGGTGCGGTACAATCCATATTGGGGACGAGCTCTTAAGTTGTCTATCACCCACTGACGTACTATACTCAGTCTCGCTCAGATCCTTATAGGCCTGCACTTCTTCATCTGGAATGAGTGATGCATCAAAAACATCTCTATCCAGCACTGCTATGGCTATCGCCAAAGGCTTGTGGTACGGCCCGGGACCAAAGTTGACAGACCGTGGCTCTCGACTGGGGTAGGAATCTAGTGCACTGCGGAACATAGTTTGGAATGCTCGAGCTGAACCCTGGGAGCTGTATGGAAGGACCAAATACGGAATACCCCTATCCATAGTGTGTGGCATTAACCCACACACCCAACAATTGGTAGTATTCACCACTAACTGATGCTGATGTAGGAGTTGAACAAAGGAATTATTCATAAATTCCGCACGTCTAACCTGCTCATGTTGAGGCAAAGGATGAAAGGAATGTGGGGAAACAGTGGTGAGGGAACTTAGGTTAAGAGAAGAGGTAGGTGAAACAGAAGGCAAGAATTGCGATACTCCAAAATACACTCCACCCACCAATAACATAGATACAGTTAGAAACAATAGAAACACCTGAAACAGAAAACATTTTGTTCGTACAACCCTCCATAACTCTGATCTCTCCGCTGACACCCTTTCTTCATCCACTAGCTTAGAGAATGCCATCCTCTACAAACCGTCCGTGACGTACTTGACGCACTTCGTTCTGAGTAGCGATTATCAATCCCCAGGAGTTCCCAGAGATCGACAAAAGTAACCAACCTAACGTCAGAAACCTGCTAAGCAGAAAGAAGTACCCGCACGGCCCTACGGTGACCCGGATGGCGAGGTTTCCTCGAAACGTTCAGATTTATTACAAGTCTCTTAGCAGTGGAAAGCACAAAAACTCAGAAAGAAAGGATGTAATTGTTCATAATATTCGTAACGTTAAAGACCACTATACTGTCAATTTTTATTAGTCCTTGAACGAAGAAAGTATCGACTTCTTCCAGGTCGAGTTTGCTCTACGAACAATTGTTCAGATGGCGCAACAGTGTTCAATGAAACAGATGACGAGTCGGACCTTGGGTTCTCTGCTACTAATGACTCCACCTGTGGATTTGACAATGACGAATCCTCCTCCACAGGTTGAGCGTCGCTAAATGGCACAAAGCGCAAAGGAGTCTCAGTTTCTTCGGCCGAAGTCCCAGTTCTCACCCAACCGTCGGTTGGTAAGGGGATCGGTACCTTCTTTGTGTGGCTGGCATGTACCCAATTTTTCCGGCCCTCCAGTCGAACCGCTGTCCTCGTCGTCAACAAGACTTGGTGGGGTCCGACGAATCTTGGCTCCAAATTACGCTTTCGACCAAAGTTTCGGGTAACCACCCAATCTCCTGGCCGAAGCTGGTGTCCAGGACCCTCTGTCTGCGCTGGTAGAGCTTCAAAGACCTGTTGGTGAATTAACCGTAGTTTAGTGGTCAAATCATGCAAGTAATCGATCAACATTGGATATTCAAGACTATCAAAAGCCCTAGGTCTCGGGACTCCCCAAATATTAGCAGGGCGACCGAACACAATCTCATATGGGCTGAGCCCTACTCGAGAGTGTACAGTCGCTCTGGTCGATAGGAGAGCCAGAGGCAAGGCATCAGGCCATGACAGACCAGTCGTAGCTTGAATCTTAGCAAGTTTCAGCTTCAGGGTACCATTGTACCCTTCAACCAAACCCGCTGCCTGAGGATGATTAGCACTGTGGAATTTCTGCCGAATTCCAAGGCCCTTACACACACTCTGCATTACACTTCCCACAAACTCACTCCCATTATCCGACCATACAATCCGGGGCATTCCGTACCGAGGAAAGTATTCCTTCAGCAGAATTTTTGCTGTGGACAGGGCAGTATTATCCTTAAGAGGATAGGCCTCAATCCATCTGGAGAACGCGCAAACCACAACCAAAACATACTTCAGATTATTGCATCTCTCCATATGGATGAAGTCCAGCTGGATAACCTCAAAGGGACAGGCAGGAGGAGCGAAATGACCAGGTGGAGTGGGGGTGCCTTTTCCGGGATTGTGCATCAAACACACCATACAATTCTTAACCACTCTTTCGGCACACTTAGCGATACCATCATTCCTCCATACAGGAGACAAGAACTTACATATTCCTTTCGCACTAATATGTGACAACCCATGAGCCATCGTCACAACAGCTAATACATACGCGTCTGGTAACATCCACCTCTGACATTCCGTCAGGTCAACCCAACATCCATGCATATCCAATTTCCCTGTACTTTCTTTCCACTTGGTCTTTTCAGCTTCCGTAGCTTCGTTCTGAATTGCTTTCACACTTTCAACAGTATTTTCACACATACCAGTCTCCGCCGGCCACCTCACTAAACTCGTGACATACATTCGAGTCGCAAGATTCTTAGCCGTTTCTTTAGCAATCTCATCCGCAAATGCATTACCACGACCGACATCATCCGTCACTTTCCGATGTGCACTACATTTGACGATCGCCACTTGTTTAGGCAATGTAAGTGCATCCAAAAGATCATTCACGAGATGCCCGTGCTGGATCTTTGTACCATGCGATGTCATAAATCCTCTTTCTCTCCACAATCTTCCGAAATTGTGCGCAACACCAAATGCATACTGACTATCAGTAAACACATTCACTCGCTTTCCCTTCGACAGAACACACGCTCTTGTCAATGCAATTAACTCTGCCGCTTGCGCGGAATTCTGGTTCAATCTTGCAGTTTCCACAACCGTACTCAACGTCACTACAGCATACGCAGTCGTCACATCACCATTCGGCAACTTAAAGCAAGAGCCATCCACATACAAAGTACCATCGGGATCTGACAAAGGAGTGTTTTTCAGGTCCACACGACCTTTTGTTTCTTCCTCAGTCCGTAAATAACAATCATGGGGTAGCACATCATCTGATTCCATATTAATCGGCAACAATGTCGCCGGATTCAGTACATTACAACGCTTGATCTGTACATGACTTGCCAAAAGGGTCAGCTCGTACCCAGACAACCTTGCGCTCGTCAGATGTTGAGTCTTTGTCCGATTCAAGAGCGTATCAACTGCATGCGGAACCATCACTATGAGCATATTGTCCATGACCAGACCTGCGGACTGCCGAATAGACGCCGCAGCTGCCGCTGTCGCCCTCAAGCAACTTGGCAACGCTCTAGCCACCGGGTCTAAGGTCGAGGAAAAATATGCACACGGACGCTGCTTATCACCAAATTGTTGCGTTAGAACACTCAACGCACAACCGTCCCTCTCATGGACGTATAATGTGAAAGGCTTGCTGTAATCAGGAGTACCTAACACAGGAGCCGAACACAGCGCATCACGTAGTTCAGAAAAACTTTTCTGACATTCCTCCGTCCAAGGCAAAGGGGTTGAAACGTCCTTGCACGTAAGAGCTACCAATGGCTTCGCTAACAGTGAAAACTTCGGGATCCACTGTCTGCAGTATGACGTGATACCTAAAAAGGCACGCACATCTCTCTGAGTTGCTGGCACAGGCATTCGAGCAATTGCTGCAATTCGTTCAGGGGTCAACCTTCTTCCCGCCTTTGACAATAAGTGACCGAGATAGGTAACTTCTTGACAACAATATTGTAGTTTAGAAGGTGACACTTTATGATGTAAAGCGCAGAGATACTGTAACAAAGACACTGTAGCAGCTCTACAGAGCTGCTCAGTGTCAGCAGCAACCAACAGATCATCAACGTACTGAAGCAAGGCTGCACCAGCCGGTAACACAAACGCATCAAGCTGACTCTTAAGAGCTTGACTGTAGATTGATGGACTCTCACAGTAGCCCTGTGGAGCGCGTTTGAATCTGAAGCTACGACCACCTAATGAGAAACCAAACAAGTCTCTGCTTTCCTCAGCAATTGGAATGCTAAAGAACGCATTCTTCAGATCGATGACCGAGAACCATGATGCAGTGGCTGGAATCAGAGTCAGTAAAGCTGTAATATCTGGCACCACAGGAAACTGCGGAACAACTACTTTATTCACCTCCCGTAAGTCGACAACTAGACGATACACGGGAGGCTTGGAGGGATCCGTTCGTTTCAGAATAGGCAACACGGGACTATTGCACACATTACCTCGTGTCTCCTCAATAACATCCTTGCCGATCAGATCATAAATGATCGCTAATAGTGCCCTTTCACCATCAAGGGAAATACGATACTGAGGTATACGTGGCAAACGCGCACCAACTTTTAGGTGGACAACATAAGGTGGTATATCCAACAGGCCCACGTCATTGGGACCTGTCGCCCACAAGGAGTCTGGAAGAGATCTCAATTCCGATGGGAGCTTGTCGATCGATAAATACATAGGGGAAATCACGCTCTTGCCCAACGTAAGCTCAACACCCGTAGGAGAACAGTACAAAGTCGCATGTAACCTTTTCAACAAATCTAAACCCAAAAGATTCTCACCACAACCAGTAGTCAAAATCAAAGGAGCTTCCAGCTCATGAGACCCGATTGTAAGGGGCAAAGGGCTAGAAACTGGATTGCTAACGGGGGCGCCAGAAAATCCAACGGAAACATTCGTTAAGCCAGACAAAGGCGCGCCAGGGAGTTTTGAATGCATGATGGAACTTTTTGCTGCACCAGTGTCCAACAGAAAAGGCTCAACAACGCCCATAGTGGCTACTGCAACATATGGCCCTCTCTGATCAACCGGAACTGATACTTCTCCCTTCCTTTGTCTATGGCTGTCCTAGTAGATACCGTCCGCATCAACATCACACTCAACATAACAATCATCTACATGATACTGTGTAGACCGGCCGGACGGCAGGTCGCGTCGATCGAAACAATTTTGCGAATCCGAAGACGTCGCAAAGCGTTCGGCCTGATTCTGGGTAACTCCGCGACCTCTACCACGAGAAACCTGTTGAGGGCCACTACGTCCTCCTCGAGCCGACACACCATTGTTCCTATCACGGAGAACCGGACAGTCAAACTTCAAATGGCCCTCCCCACGGCAATATGCACATTGATTATAACCCAGCACAAAGCGAGGCGCAGGCGAAACATTTCGCGGCTGTGATCTAGAGAACTGTGATTGCGATCTGTTTGGCTGCTGTGTATCACTGAAATTCGGACGCGGTGGGTAGGCTTGCTGCAACAAGACCTTAGTTTTGAGATCCTTAGTTTTCTTTTCTGCACGCTCACTTTCCTCCTTTTCTCTATTCTCGTAATATTGGGCCGTAGCCAATATTTGGGCAGTGGTAGAAACAGCCCACGCACTCTCAGAATTCTTCAACTTGTTGCTAAGGTCGGGCAACAAATTCGATACAAACTTATCAACGAACAGTCGCTGACCACCCTCGGAACCCATGTCCTGACCGCTATGGTCAATGAACGCTTCCTCAAATCTCGTAAAGAAATCGGAAACACTTTCATCTCTCTTTTGCCTGCACGCCGATAATTTGTCCCAATTGACGCGCATCGCAGGCATAAGCGTTTTCATGAGGGTAATTATCCTCTGGGGCAAAGCCACAATAATCTGTTCGGGTTTAGCCCCACCGACCTGCCGGGCATCTGCCGCTGTAAGGGCAGCCCAGTCACCGCCTAACTCGGCTACGTGATTCTCGTGACGAATTTTCGCCCAAATCGGCTGAGGCACCACATTGCCAAACAACATATCAACATCGGCTAGGTTCATAACAGTAGCATCCACCAATTGGGACAGTTCTTTATAGTACCCTGCAGGATTCTTACGGGGATCAGGTAGGGATTGCTTCACTTGCAAAACTTCCGATCGCTTCCAAGGGAGGTGTATCCACACTCTCTGGAAATGGCCTGGGACAGGAGGGTTAGCAGCAGCATCACCTGGCATCCATACCGGGGGAACTTCCCGCATAGGATATTGGCCAGGTTGTGCCATCCATTCCACAGTCTCGTCCTTAAACAACGCACGAGGTTGCACCGTACATCGAAAGGATAACAAGCGTTCTAGAGCCTCTCGAACTTTGTCACCTACAATGACACCCGTGGCAAACCGAAGCTGTAGCTCGGAAACCTCAGGTGGTATATCATCAGCTATTTCATCGTCCCACTCCTCTTTCAATGACTTACACAATTCTTCGAACACAAACCGTTGCGTGGGCACATTAAACTGAGAAAACGTTTCGAACACTACACGTGGGGTGTATTTAACAGGGTTACGAATCCATCTACGTGCAGTTTTCACCAATGATTCACGTTCCCTACCATCAGGAAGCTGACTGCGTCTTTGAGCAATATCTGAAAGAGTCGAGCCAAGTATCGGCCCAAAGAGCGGAGAATAAAGAGAAGCAACGGCAGTCAAGAGACGACTACGAGCAGAAGGAGAAGAAGACGAAGATGCAGGCGTAGCAGCCATAGGGGTGGAAACGGTAGAAGTAGACGCAGCAGCAGGAGTAGCGGGAACGACAGGCTGAGGAGGGACTTGGAAAGGCGCAGTAGGGAGAGAAGCCGGGACAAGAGGATGTACGATCTGTGGCCCAAGGGGATTCGGGAGTACGGGAGGAACGGCGGGCTGACCAGCAGCCGCCAAAACAGCGGGTTGAGGAAGAGGTGGACGAACGGGACCCATAACATCAGGAGCATAGGGAGGTGGCGATTTCATCAGATAAGACAAAAGCGAATCTTCCACCGATTCTTCTCCTGCCTTATCGATCGTAGAAGGTAGCGCCGGATAACATTTGTCCACTGCCATGTGGTGAAGCCGAGCACTAACTTCCTGCTCTTTCTCATCTTTGTCTAACTGATATTGTTCTGCATTACGCATCACCGTAATAACACCTTCCCGTTTATTTTTCTTATTCTGTTTGATTTCTTTCTGTTTGGCCTCTTTCCGCCATAACCGGAAGGAATCAAACATGGCCGGCCTAGCTTTCTTTTTAAATAATTTAGCTTCCAAGTTATCTAAAATGGCAGTCTCGAAACTACCATGAGGTGGCCAACTAAGGACACCATCCTTTTTAGTGTAACGAACCCAATATGCATTATATACGATAGGACCCACGCCATGGCGACTATAGAGCTCGTAAAGCGGAGTTCCAGCCGGAGGTATCGGACATGAATCCTCCAGCCGGGAATCCATGCTGCAACATTTGAGAAACCTAAACAAAGTACTACGGCCAGGCATCGTGCACACTAGCCAAGTATACAAACTTCAAGGGCTATCGGATTACGATGTCCTCGCAAAAATGCAAGACCCTCGGTTTTTGGCAATTGCAATCGTCAAATAAAACCCAACAACTAAGAACCACGAATGGTATGGAACCATGCAAACAACAAAGCAACACTGGGAGCGACCCACAAATACTTAACTGAAAGAACAATGGCGTCACCAGGAAGGCCCGTTGATCGTCTCGCCGTACAAAGGACTACGCCAGGCGCCAAAACAGGTCGACAGTCAGGGCATCGGTCCGTCGCAGCCGTCAGGAGGCGGGGATCTTCGCGGGAAAAGACGTCGGGCCACTTATTTCGACAACTGGATCGATGAAGCGGGGTGCACCTTCCCTCGGAGATTTCACACGAAGTTCCTCACGATCGTCGGGCTTTGGACCGGTACCGTTGATGTCGCCCCCCGTTGGGCGCCAACTGAAGGACTGGGTTATTCTTAAGACCCAGCGGTGCCAGGGAACAACACCTGAAACCTTCGTGGGTTACCTGTTCTGGCGTACCAAACACAGAGACACGGGACACTTCCAGCGACGTCAGAGATCAGCGTTTATTTACTGCAGGGATACAGAGGTCACAAGAAGTACACAACGTGTAGGTTCTCGGAGACTGCTTCAAATTCGTAGAAGTGGATCGCTCCTTTTATACAGGTTTTTGGCCATAGCACAGTATGGTGAACAAAGGTTACAACTCAGTTCCCACAATAAATTTCAAAAAGGGTCGCATTCATGTTTCAAGAGGCCGGAACATAATTACAACAGTCTTGCCGGTTCCCAACTGTAAAAACACATCCCCTCCGCGATAAACACATTCCATCCTAACCATAAACGCATTAAGGAAGGACGAAAAACATAATACAAGGAAAGGACAAGGATGCACAACAGGTTAGAAAAGAGGGTTGGGGCAATAAAGGAAACTCGATAGAGGGGTCAAAGACCTCGTGTCTAATGTATGCGTGGCTGAAACAATAGACCGGAGCGGCAAGATGAGCCTCGAGCGGGGCCATCTGCTTTAGTCGTGTCATTTCCCTCATCATAAAAGTCACCTCAAAGGAACACGTGTCCTTCGTGTAAGCTTGAGAGTTCCAGGGTCATGAAGCGGACAAAAAAGCCCGTTCGCTGGCTACCTGAGGGCAAGAAAACAAAATGGACGCTGTATCTAAAATGGAACCCGAGGGTTCGGATGAACGAACCCAAAAATGAGGCGAACCATACGTGGCTGCATAGCGAAACCCACTATACTCGTCATTTGCGGTTCATAGATACCAAATTCATCCATATTCGTTACCACTCAGAAAGTGGCGTCCCGTCTCGCACGGAACCTCACTGTACCAGTGTACACTAGGTACCCAGGGCATTGGTGTATCTAAGGCCTACCAGGGGCTGAAGCATGTATTGTGCCACCCCTGGCCTGGCCTAACAAAGTTGACACAACTGGCTGATCACTCAGCTGGGGTAAGTTGGTGTAACCACCTCTTACTTAGGTGTAGTATACCTATACCTAACCTTAAATGGGACACATGGTAACCTATAAGTCACTCCTATGGCAGGCCTTAACAATCCTGAAGGCAGAATGCTTGGTTCCATGTGAGATGGTGCTCTGGCAGGAGCTGAGCCTGTCTGCAGTGGTCGGAACAACTTCCTTCTACTGTTTCCAGATATCGTCATACCATATACTCTTAAGTGCATTATGAACCTCGCGGTTAAATGCTAACTTTGGTTTGGCTTTATCAAAACATGTCGAGTAAGGTGTCATACGAATTGGAATACTAACCCCTCGCCAATTCTGGCGACGGGGTTAGCATTCCACCCTTCTAGAGGGACACGACATGTACAGTACCTGAAACCCGGGTAAAATCAGACATAGCCTCAGCTCCACAAAATGGATGCTGCCACCACAGACACAAGTCTGCCCTCCTGCTGCTGGAAGTCCTTCCAGCTTGGGAGGTGTGGACAAAGGGTTTCCTGCCAGGGGAGGTGCGTGCACCACCCCAGACAGGATTTTGTGTATTGGTCAGGTAGGGCTTGAAAGAAACCAGACATGCCTGAGGCTCACAAGGAGCCTCGGTGCATATGCCAGTTCAAACCGGTCCTGGGGCACACCAGCCCTGGACCTGGGGCGAGCTGGACAAAGGATTGAGGGTGTAACCACCCCCCTTCCTGGTCCCACCCTTAGGGAGGGACCTAGCAGGTAGTCCGGCCCCTAGAATCCGAATAAAGGTAGGAGCTGTGTCCTAAGACTCTAGACATCCTGGAATCAACTTGAACCTAAGAAGAAGACGGGAACTTCGACATTCTGCTGCACAGAAGACTGAAGGAAATCTCCCCTGTGGTCAGGGAGTGACCACCTTGCTAACGCAAGCACCATCCAGCGAATCAACGTCTGCTTTGCCGCTGCCTCCCGCCGGAGCCCGAGCCCAGAGACCGACAAGACCTGGACCTCCAGACCTCTCACCGCCCGATCCACAGTCCCTGAAAAGAAGGAACCCGTGGAGGCACCGAGACACGTGGAGCCAGCCATCTTGAAAAGACTACGACAAGCTGCAAGCGCAACAACCGAGGCTCCCTCCAAGTTGTGCTTTGGGATCTGAGAAGCCCAACCCTCGAGCAGCATCTGCACCAAAGGTGAGCCCTCCAGCATCTCCACGATCTGCATGGGGCCCTTCTGCATTTTGCCACTCGACGCGCCTAACCGGTTGCTGGCCCGCTGGCTAGTGGCCATCTTGGCGACAAACTTCAAGAACCACACCGCTGGTCTGGTTGCTCCAGACTGGCCCTTGCTCCCCTCCAAAGGAGCAGCCCCTCTGACCTTGCTGGTCAGAACCATCAGCTTATTTCGTTTTCCACAACAATTGCTTTTGCCAAGGCTTGTTTGCATCGACCAAGTCGCCGACACCGCCGACAGCGAGAGCCTGCATGGGACAGCTTGTGTACCGACTCCTGGACGTCGTCAACCTTCAGGGACCACGTGGCTGCAGAGACAAGCTACACCTTCCTTCCTGTTTGCACCCGACATCGCCTGGTACCCACCTGGTGCCACGCTGGTCACTGGCTAGTGACTGTGAACACTGTCCCCTCTGCTTACAGGTCTTCTACAACTCCAATCCACTCTGGGATCCACCGCATCTCTTCCGGACCGACCGCCTGCAGCATCTTTGTCTTCAGGCTCCATTGAACAGATGGAAGAAACCCGACGCACTTCGAGACCTATGCACCCGCTTCCTGTGGGTGAGGTAAAGCTGGCACTCCGGTGCCCAAGTGTAGAGTAACATCTCTAGTGTCTGTGTTTCCAATCTTGAGTTCATAGTCCATCCGGAAGATCCTTTTTGCAGTAACTTTGTAACTTTTACGCACCCATTGAAAACCTATGGGAGCCCGCGTGTGACTATTTGCTCTGCACACGCAACCCGTGGACCTCCTGGTCACTAACTAAAGTTAGCTCCTTGTAGGCCCAGCGATTCTAGAGGCCCTAGGCCTTTTCCCTTTTCTGTTCGTGGTACTTATACCACTATTTTAGTATATGGTTCGAGTGGCCACCAGGGCCTATCCACATAAAGTGCAACTTCTGTGTATTCTAACATATTCTTGTTTAACGATTTGTGCTCCTGTGCTCATAAAGAGTCTAGGGGATACTTTGAGAAATAAATACATATATATTTTCAATATATATCTGTGTGGTGTCCTTTCATTGGTATAAAGGGGGTTACATTTGGTAAAACAGCCTGCTTAACACGTTTCACGAGTTTAGCCTCAAAGACTGCTTAGCCTACGCTACCACTAGGGCAGCTGGTCCGAAAAGGTTGACTTACAACCACACCATAAGGGTTGCTTGGCATGGTACAAGGTGGTCACTTTAACTAGTGAACATCATATACCAGGCCAACTTCTCACATTGGTGAGCAGCGGTTGGATTTGAGCTTGCTGTGTTTTACCATTGTAATCTCTTGGTTACCAATTGAAAGATCACATAGGTACCTGTAGGTACATATAAAACAAGATTAGATATACTTAAGTTCTACTGAACTTAGTGTTGTAGAGCAAAGGGAGTAGCACACCCTGACTACAACTACTAGATAGGTTTAGTAGGTAAACCCAAGTCTAGGTAGATTGCAACACATCCACCCACACCTAAGAGCAATGGCTGGGGCAGAGGGGTCCAATGTACCCATCTCTGTTGAGAGTGACCCCCAGAGGGCACTATCCATCTTTGCTACCCTAAATCAAAATGAGCTCAGGCAGTTGGCAAATATCAGGGGCCTTAAACAGCCCAAGAATCCTACTTCTGCTGAACTCAGGGAGCTTTTACAGGCTGATGAAGATCAGAAAGCTCTCAGGAAAGCCTCCCAGTTAGGCCCCTTAGGGACTGGAACAGGAGGCCCCCCTTCTGAAAATGCTACTGAGGTACCCCTTTCCAATAGTCACCCCTTAGATGAGATTCATACTACAGAGGATGAAAGTGAGAAGGGTACTGATACAGAAGGTAGTGAGGATGAAGGGAGAACTAGCCCAGTGCCAAGTGTTATACGTGGCCCAGCTAACTTAAGGCTACTGGGGACTGACAATGGGATCACCCCATTTGATCTCCCTAGTGGACTTAACCAGGGGCTTGGGAGGCAAAGGAATCACTCAGGTGACTCTAATGCTTTTCATGCCTCTAGAGGCTCTCAAGGTCACTCCAGGAGAAGGATGACCACCCCTCAGAGGAGGGAACATGAGGCCAGAATGCAGGAAGCTCAGCTGAGAATCAGGAAACAGGAGCTAGAAGTAGCTCTGATGGAAGAGAAACTGAGTAAGGCTAGGCGACCTAAAGAGAGTGGGTCTATACCCACTGGTGGCAGCATTGTCCCTAAGGACAAAGATAGGGTCTTTGATAATAGGAACCTGTCTAAGGTTGTGCCCCCCTACAAAAGTGGGGATGACATCCACAAATGGATGACTGCTCTTGAGAGAGCCTGCAAAGTGCAGCAGGTTCCTGAAGACCAGTGGGCAGCAATCCTCTGGCTCTCCTTTGAAGGAAGAGGCAGAGACAGACTCCTCACTGTTAGGGAGGAGGATGTCAGAAACTACAGATTCCTGAAGAGTGTCCTAGTTGATGGGTTAGGCTTAACCATTGAACAGTACAGGTTAATGTTCAGAGACACCCAGAAGACACAGACTCAGGACTGGTCTGAATACATTGAATGTGCCACTAAGGCTTTGGAGGGTTGGTTGCTGGGAAGTAAGGTATCTGATTATACAGGATTGTACAATTTGATGATGAGAGAACAGATTTTAAATAACTGCCAAAACCAGCAACTGCATCAACACTTGGTTGACTCTGATCTGACCTCTCCCCAAGAATTGGGAAAGAAGGCAGACAAATGGGTCAGAACCAGGGTTAAGCAAAAGAACCAGAACCAGAGCCAAGGGGGTGATCAGAAGAAAACAGACCAAAAGGGTGGAGATCAGAAATCTAAAGACCAGAAGTCTTCAACAGGGCCCCAAACTAGTACTAAAGAGGGTGGGTCCCAGCCTAAAGGGAAGAAGAAAGAAGGTCAAAAGAAACCCTGGTGCAACTCTTGCAAAAATACAACTCACTGGACTAGTGATTGTAAATAGGGTGGAGCCCCCAACACTGTTGCCCCTAAGGCACCTGCTCCCAGTACTACTGTTAGCAGTGTTGGTCCCCAGACAAAGGGTGTAGTGGGAATCACTATGGGAACTGAAGGAGATTCTGACTTAGACAGAACCCTGAGCCAGGCAGTCTTGATCTGTGATGGGGACATTGATTTGTCCCTGACTGTGAGCCCCAGTAACCTGGGCAAGTACAGACAGACTCCTTTAATTAATAAAAAAGTGGCTCAAGCCTACAGGGACACATGTGCCAGTGTCACTATGGTGACACCAGGCTTTGTGGATCCTGGACAGTACATACCAGGTGAGAACTACCTGGTGACCAATGCCAGCAATGCCACTACTTCACATAGTGTGGCAGTTGTTAACTTCTCATGGGGAGGGGTAACTGGCCTCAAAAGGGTTGTGGTTAGTGCAGACCTCCCAGTAGACTGTTTGTTGGGCAATGACCTAGAGAGTTCTCTATGGTCTGAAGTGGAGTACAGGACACATGCAGAGATGTTAGGTATATCACCACATGTCCTTGCTGTGACCAGGTCACAGGCCAAAAAGTGCCTTACTGAACCTCAGGTCTTGGATCCTGGAACAATGGACCAAGCACCTACCAAGAAGAAGAACAGGAGGGTCAAGGCTGTGCCTTCCCCCCTGCCTCAGAGTGATGATCAACCTTCCCAGGAAGCTGATCTAGAGGACCCTGAAGGAACTGTCCCTGAAGAGCTTGAACCTGATCAGGTTGAGTTTCTGGGGACAGGGGGACCTTCAAGGGCTGACTTGAGGCAGGCTCAGTTATCCTGTCCCTCTCTTGAACCCCTCAGACAGCTGGCTGCTGCTGAGGCTGCTGGGAATGCTCAAGGTACCCATAAAGTGTATTGGGATGAAGTGCTCCTTTATTCAGAGGCTAGAGACCCCAAGCCTGGTGCAACCAGGAGGTTGGTTATACCTCTGCAATTTAGGGGCTTCCTTCTTACCTTGGCCCATGATATTCCTTTAGCAGGACACTTAGGCCAGAACAAGACTTGGGACAGGCTTGTCCCTCACTTTCACTGGCCTCACATGAATGAAGATACAAAGGAGTTTTGTCGCTCCTGTGTGACCTGCCAAGCCAGTGGCAAATCAGGTGGCACAACACAGGCCCCCCTAATACCACTACCTGTGGTGGGGGTCCCCTTTGAAAGAGTGGGAATAGATATAGTGGGTCCCATGGATCCTCCCACTGCATCTGGGCACAGATTTATACTGGTGGTAGTGGATCATGCCACCAGGTATCCAGAGGCAATTCCCCTTAGGACCACTACAGCACCTGTTGTGGCCAGGGCCCTGCTGGGAGTATTCTCCAGAGTGGGGTTTCCTAAGGAGGTAGTTTCTGACAGAGGTACCAACTTCATGTCAGGATACTTGACAGCTATGTGGAAGGAATGTGGTGTCAACTACAAGTTCACCACCCCTTATCACCCACAATGCAATGGGCTTGTTGAGAGATTCAACAAGACCCTAAAGGGTATGATCAAAGGATTACCTGAAAAGCTCAGGCGAAGATGGGACATCCTTCTACCCTGCCTTCTGTTTGCTTACAGAGAGGTCCCACAAAAAGGAGTTGGCTACAGCCCCTTTGAGTTGTTGTTTGGGCACCCTGTAAGAGGCCCACTGTGTTTAGTGAAGGAAGGATGGGAGTTACCTCTCAAAAAGCCTAAACAAGACATAGTGGACTATGTACTTGGTCTCCGCTCCAGGATGGCTGAGTATATGGAGAAGGCATCCAAAAACCTTGAGGCAAGCCAGGCCTTACAGAAAGCTTGGCATGACCAAAAGGCTGTCTTGGTTGAGTTTCAGCCAGGACAGAAGGTATGGGTGTTGGAGCCAGTGGCCCCAGCAGCACTCCAAGACAAATGGTCTGGACCCCATACAATCCTGGAAAAGAAGGGAGAGGTTACCTACTTGGTAGACCTAGGAACTCCCAGGAGTCCCCACAGGGTACTCCATGTTAACAGGTTAAAAGCATATGTTGACAGGGCAGACATGGGCTTGCTCATGGCTACAGATGAGGGACAGGAGGAAGAGAGTGACCCTCTCCCAGACCTGTTGTCTCAGGACCCTGAAGATGGCTCAGTTGAAGGAGTGACCCTTGGAGGCAACCTCACTGATCATCAGCAGACTGAATGTAGACAAGTTCTACAATCATTTCAACACATGTTTTCCTTGATACCTAGCCAAACTGACTGGTGTACCCATGTGGTGGACACTGGTGACAGTCTGCCTGTAAAGAACAAGCTTTACAGACAACCTGACCACGTCAGGGACTGTATAAAGGCTGAGGTACACAAAATGCTGGAATTAGGTGTCATTGAACCCTCAGAGAGCCCCTGGGCTAGCCCAGTGGTTCTGGTCCCCAAACCTCACACCAAAGATGGCAAGAGAGAGATGAGGTTCTGTGTGGATTACAGGGGTCTCAATGCTGTCACCAGGACAGATGCACACCCTATTCCAAGGGCAGATGAGCTCATAGACAAACTAGCTTCTGCTAAGTTTTTGAGCACATTTGACTTGACAGCTGGCTATTGGCAAATCAGATTAGCTGAGGAGTCTAAGGCCAAAACAGCATTCTCAACCCCAGGTGGGCACTACCAATTTGTGGTGATGCCCTTTGGTCTGAAGAATGCACCTGCCACCTTCCAAAGGCTGGTGAACCAAGTCCTTACTGGGTTGGATGACTTTTGTGCAGCATATCTTGATGACATTGCTGTCTTTAGCTCCACCTGGGAGGATCACCCGATCCACCTGAAGAAGGCTCTTGAGGCTCTGCAAAGGGCAGGCCTCACTATCAAGGCTACTAAGTGCCAGATAGGGCAGAGTAAGGTTGTGTATTTGGGCCACCTTGTAGGTGGAGGCCAAGTTCAACCACTGGAGAGTAAGATACAATCCATCAAGGACTGGTCCCCTCCAACCACCCAGACTCAAGTTCGAGCTTTCTTGGGCTTGACTGGGTACTACAG
The DNA here is from genome assembly GCF_964204655.1 of Triturus cristatus. Lineage (NCBI taxonomy): Eukaryota > Metazoa > Chordata > Amphibia > Caudata > Salamandridae > Triturus > Triturus cristatus. Next base: position 50,803,777 of record NC_140589.1, read on the forward strand.
GAAGTTTGTTAAGAACTATGGGTCCATTGTGACTCCTCTTAATGATCTGACATCCAAGAAGATGCCCAAAAAGGTTCAGTGGACAGTAAGCTGTCAAAAGGCATTTGATGGGGGGCGGAGCTTGGCTCGCGACGAACATGGCCGCCTGAGCCCGGAGCTCCTCCGCACCGGCCTACTATCCTGTATTTATCCGACACCCCCTCAGGCAAAAATCATCTTTGGACGACTGCTTTTGGGTCCGGGGGCCTCGACGTCCCAGATCTGGCCTTTCGACTCTTGGTGGCCCCCCCGTTCCGGAGCTGTGAGGCGAGGCCTCTGGCGCGTTGCTGGGCCTCGCATCCCCGGGGCCTGGTAGACAGGGGGCGTGGCTGCGTCGCCTTGCGTGCGGCCGTGCTCTGTTGGGACGGGCCGGTCCCCGGAGCGACCTGTGGCAGGACTCGAGGGCCCTCGGCGGACTCGCGCCGGGGCGAAGACGGGGTGCTGATCTGGCCCCGCGGAACGGTCTGGCCCCGCGGATCGATCGTGTGAGCTGAGCCACCTGCGGCGCCTCCTTGAGTGATAACCCTGGTACAGCCGCCCGTCCATCTCCGTGCCTAGAGGGACCTGGGCAGCGGCCCGCGCCTCGAGGCAACCAGCATTGAGGAGGAGCGGGGGTGGACTCGCCGGCTACAGGGAGGTTAGTGGAGATCGGACTTTGGGATTGACCTACGCGGGGCTGGCGGCGCCCTGCCGCTCTGGACTGCGGCCTTCTGAGGGGACTGTGAGCGCCTGACCCGGGTGGTGCCCTCACGCAGACTGCCGGCCAGCACGTGTAGTCCTGGGATACAGTGCATCGCCCCAGTGCCTGCGGCCATACTCTGACCTTTTGCTGTGGTGACCGTCGCTTTGCCTGTGGCTTGCCGGCGCTGGGGCGCCTCGGATATTGGCGGCCGCGCCGTGGGGGCGACCTGGAGATATCTCGGCCCGCTGCGGCACTCGTGGTCGGGCGGCGCCGCCCTTGGGCCTGCCCTGCACGTGGGTCGGTCGCTCCTGCGGTAGCCCTGTGCCTGCACCGGCCGGGAGTGGTCGCGGAGACGGCCTGGCACCATGGGGGGGAAGGGCCACCGCAGTGGGGCACAGGCGAAGCTTGAAAAGTACGCGTTCTGTCAGGATCAGAAACGGTCCCCCACGGACGGGCCTGCGGAGTACACGCTGGCGGACGTCATGGCCACGCTGACACAGATGCAGGCCTCAATTGGCACTATCTCCACAGATGTTGCGCTCCTCCGGGCGGATGTCGCCAAAATCAACTCCAGACTGACTGAGGTCGAGGCCACCACGGAGACCCTCACGCGGGGCACGGCAGACCACCACAAGCGCATACAAGCCCTTGAACTGGTGCAAAAGCAGCTGCTGGCCAAGCTGGACGACCAGGAGGGCCGGTCTCGGCGCAACAACGTGCGGGTCGTGGGTGTGCCTGAGAGTGAACGCGGCCTGCCTTAGACCTCTTTGTTGAAAAACTGATCACCGAACAGCTGCAGCCCCGCGGGCTCTCCAAGTTCTTCTCGGTCGAGAGGGCGCACCGGGTGCCGGGTGGGAGGCCTAAGCCTGGGGCCCCCCCGCGCCCGATCCTGGCCCGCATTTTCAACTTCCGAGACCGGGATGCGATCCTCCAGGCGGCGCGTGCCGCCCCACCATTGCGGGTGGACAACGCTAAGGTCACCCTCTATCCGGACTACACCGCTACAGTAGTGCGGCAACGTAAGGACTTCATGGCAGTTAAGGCAGACCTCCGCTCTCGAGAGTTAAAATATTCAATGTTGTACCCTGCAAAGCTGCGAGTGGAGGCGGAGGGGCGCACATGGTTCTTCACATCGCCGGCGGAGGCCTCGGAATGGCTCGAGGGGTGGCGTCCAGCAAGAGCGAGGGGCAGGGGAGAGCGCGCCCTGGGCGGCCTTCCCGACTCTCGCCAAACCCTGAACGTTGAGGACTCAGGCGCGGGTGACGAAGTGCCCTGAGGCATGGTGCTGTGATGTGACCGAACTATTGGACGCTTGGCGACCTGGGACCTTGCAGTAGCCGCCGGCCCCTGGGGCCTTGAACCTACAAGGAGCGGATGACCCCGGATCCCCCTTTTTCCCTTTCTCTCATCTGACAGTCTGCTGCTTGAGGGGACAAACTTACGGTATGGGGAGTGGCGGCTGTGTGCTGAGCGGCTTTCCCCCGTACGCACGTACCAAGTTTATGGGAACTAAGCACTCTGCTGTGTTGGGGTGGCGGGTAGTTGTAAATCCGCTGGGCAGGGAGGCAGGGAGGGGGGTGGGGGGATGGGGAGTTCGTTTAAATGTTGATTTTTGTTTTGTTTTAGGTTCACCAACCACTCAGGGGTACATACGGCAGATTGGGCAGGTACAGGTGCACAGGGGTGGCACAGGGCAGGACGCGACTAACACACCCTCCCCTGGAGACGACGTCACATAGCTTGCCTCGAGCGGCCTCTGACTCACTGCCAGACGCCCCTGCTCAGCAGCGTTCTCCTTCCTTTGCGGTCCTCTCCTGGAACGTTAACGGCCTGGGAGACAAGATTAAGAGGGGGCTAGTGCTTCAATATCTCAAGCGCAAGGGGCCCGGGGTGGCGCTCTTGCAAGAAACACACCTAGTAGGTACGTCCACCAAAGCCCTGGATAGGTGGGGGTTTAAGATGGCAACACATTCAGAGTTTACGACAGGGTCCCGGGGGGTGGGCATACTGGTGAACAAGCGTGTCCCCCTGATTCTTCTTGATTCCCGTAGGGACGAATATGGCCGCTTCGCGGCACTCACTTGTCAATGGGAGGGGAGGGTTTATAATCTGGTTTCTGTCTACATCCCCCCGACACTACACCAAGCCTCCCTCAGGGCACTGGGCGAATTCCTTTTGGCGCTCCCTCCTGGGGAGCTCATCATGGGCGGAGACTTCAATGCAGCCTTGGACCCTGCACTGGACAGGTCTGCACACAGGACTCTTGGGGCCGACGCCTCCACGCTCGCAGACTTTGCTACCGCGCTTGGCTTAGTAGACACATGGAGGGCATACTGGCCTGATGAGAGACAATACACCTTCCTCTCCGGGGTACACCACACCCTCTCCCGTATCGACTACATCTTCACCTCACCGGCCGGGTACAAAGGGGTGACGGAGGTGTCGCACCTACCCAGGGGCATCTCGGATCACTCGCCGGTGGTCATCACGTTTGCGTCCGGTGACCCAGGAAGGCGCACATTGTTCCCGATCCGCCCCGGATATCTTAAAATCCCTAAAATTGCTAAGACCCTCAAAAAGGCGACCAAGAACTATTTTACCGAGAATGCTGAGTCGGTCGAGAGCGCAGCAACCCTCTGGGAGGCCTTTAAAACCGTCCTCCGTGGCCAGGCCATCTCCATCATTACGGACCATACTAAGACCCAGCGGCTCGCTGTACTGGAGCTGGAGCGGGCGATAGTGGAGGCGGAAGCATCCCATACACTGCGGGGGGACGGAGATTCGGCGCACACCCTTCATATGGCGCAGCAAGAATATAGGTCCCATCTTTGGGAGGGGGCCCGAGCTCGACAAGTAGCCACCCAGCACACCATCTATGAACTCGGTGATAAGGCTGGCAAACTCCTGGCCTGGCTGGAGAAGGGGGACCGTGCGTCGCGGTGGGTGGCGCGGACTCGCCTGGGCGAAGGAGACTTTACCTCGGAGCCCCAGCGCATAGCCGGGGCCTTCGCGGCCCATTATCAACACATCTATACCCCGGAGGCCTTGGCCACCGTGGCGGACAATGAGCTCTTCCTCAGGGACATCGCAATGCCTCGGCTGGCCGCTTCGGGGGCTGAGGCCCTGGAGGCTGATCTGACGGCGGAGGAGATCACGCTGGCGATTTTGGCCCTCCGCAGTGGTAAGGCAATGGGGCCCAACGGAATCCCAATCGAATACTACAAGCAAAATTCCGCTCTTGTGGTCCCTCACCTATTAGCCATGTATGAGGACGGTCTATCGACGGGGATGCTCCCCCGTGATCAGAGGATGGCTACAATAGTGGTGATCCCTAAACCCAACAAGCCGTCCCACGAGTGCTCCTCTTATCGCCCGATCTCGCTGCTCAATGCCGAGGCGAAGATCCTGGCCAAGGTGATAGCAACGCGGCTGCAGCCCTACCTTTCGACCCTAATACACCCGGACCAGTCCGGATTTATGCCCCACCGGAACACCGCTTTGAATCTGCGGCGTCTCCATGGCATCATTGCCGGCCGCTCCTCGATCGAGGAAGATGCGGCCATACTGTCGTTGGATGCGCGGATGGCGTTTGACAGAGTGGAGTGGCCTTTCCTCTTTGCCGTCCTCCGCCATATGGGGCTCGGCCCCAGGATTTGCGCGTGGATCCAGCTGCTTTACACTAAGCCACTTGCACAGGTGGTGGTCAATGGCCGCGTCTCTGACGCCTTTCCGCTGGGTCGAGGGACTAGGCAGGGTTGCCCCCTCTCCCCGCTCCTATTTGCTATGGCTCTTGAGCCATTGGCGGCGTGGGTGCGACAGGATCCGATGATCCGTGGCCTTAGGTGGACGTTGGAATGGGAGGATCGCATATCCCTCTATGCGGACGATGTGCTCCTCTATCTCGCCTCGCCGGCGCGCTCTATCGCCTGTCTCCTCAACATATGTGAATCATATGGTAGTAGGTCTGGATACGATATAAACTGGGAGAAATCCATCTTATATATGCTCCGAGGCTCCCCACCGCGGCTTCCGTCAGGCTGTAACATTCTACTAGCTAACGACGGGTTCAAATATCTTGGCATATACGTCACGGCCGACCGGGACAAATTTGTCGCGGAAAATCTAATGAGGCCCCTCCAACGGCTTCGCACCGACGTTAAACACTGGCGCACATTGCCGCTGACATTGCTTGGGCGGGCTTCGCTCTTTAAGATGCTCGCCCTCCCGAGATTCCTCTATGCGCTGCAAAATACCCCCTTCCCCATTGCACCCTCCTACTTCACGGCGATCAACGCTGAGATCACTCGTCTCCTCTGGGAGGACAAGTCGCCTCGCATTGCCCTCCATAAGCTTACCAGTGGCTGGTATGATGGAGATATAGCCCTCCCCGACATGAAGACCTATTACTGGGCGTCGCACCTCATGGTTATTAACCAGTGGCTCCATGTGCCGGGGGATGACCCCGCATACCGTATGGACCGACAACTACTTGGCCCCGGAGGAGTTATGGGAGCCCTTTACAACCCAAAAAGGGGTCGCGTTCCGGCGGGGCCCGCAGCCCATACCCTCCGGATATGGCACGCGGCGCAACGGGCGATGGGATGGGCTGGAAAGATTACCCAGGCAACGCCGCTTTGGGACACCAGGCAGCTCGGGGTACTTCGCACTACCAAGGGGTTCCACCAGTGGGATCTTATTGGTATCTCCAGGGTGGGAGACCTCTGGCGCAAGGGAGAGGTGATCACTTTTGCCCAACTGCAAGCGGACTACGACCTGGCGGACACCGAGCACTTCCGATATTTACAAGTTCAACACGCTCTTCAGGCGGCGATACCACGTGGGACTCGGCTCCCTGAGTCATCGCCCTTAGAGGACCGGCTCCTCATGGAACATCTGCTCCAGAGGGCGACGTCCCTAACGTACCGGAAGATACTAAATAACCGCCCGACCCTTTTTCCGCCCTCAAGGGGAAGTGGGAGGCAGAACTTGGAGAATTTGATGAGACGGACTGGAATTCCGCGCTCTCATCCCCCAGGGAGGTGGGCATATCTTCCAAGCTCAGACTGGTCCAACTCAAAATTTTGCACCGCACATACTACACCCGCACCCTCCTATTCAGACTCCACCGGGTGGAGTCCCCGCTGTGTCTCAGGAACTGTGGCCACGAGGGGACCTTCTTGCATACCCTCTGGGAGTGCCCTGTCGTGGCGACGTATTGGAAAGGGGTGTTGCGTATTCTCTCTCAGGTAACAAAAATTCCCACGCTGCCGGAACCTCGGCTGTGCCTCCTTAATGTCTGGGAACAGACGGACCACAAGAAGATGACCCAGCTTTGGGTGACTTTGGGACTCATGCTCGCAAAGCGTAATATAGCCCAGAACTGGGGATCGGGGCTGGGGCCTACCCTGACGCAGTGGATCCGAGATATGGACCTTGTAATGGTGACCGAAAAAACTGTGTATGTCCATAGAGGGTGCCCCAAGAAGTGGTCCCAGGTCTGGGGTGGATGGAATGTATACCGGGGAAATATCTGTGAGCCCCCACCGGATGCAGCGGACTCGGATCTCAGTGACCAGGATTAATGGCTCCACTGCTGGAGATGGGCGGGGAAGGGAGCGATGATGTGTTGTCATTGGGCTGTTTATTTCTCTCTGTGACACCTGTACTGTCATTGCTCCGGTACCTTGTAACCCCTGTATGCCATGCCTTGCACTATACGAGTGGTGTTTGTTTTTCTGTTTTGTTGATAAACCCAATAAAAATATTTCAAAAAAAAAAAAGGCATTTGATGACCTGAAGAAGGCCATGTGCTCTGCACCTATCCTGAAAAGTCCTGACTACTCCAAAGAGTTTATTGTCCAAACAGATGCTTCTGAGTTGGGTGTGGGAGCTGTGCTGTCACAACTTAATGTAGATGGTCAAGACCAACCCATTGCTTTTATTAGCAGAAGGTTGACCCCCAGAGAGAAGAATTGGTCAGCTATTGAGAGGGAGGCCTTTGCTGTGGTGTGGGCCCTGAAGAAGCTGATGCCATACTTGTTTGGCACTCACTTCAAGATTCAGACCGACCATAAGCCCCTCTTGTGGCTAAATCAGATGAAGGGTGAAAACCCCAAACTGCTTAGGTGGTCCATTTCCCTACAGGGTATGGACTTTACAGTGGAGCACCGGCCAGGTACTGACCATGGGAATGCAGATGGTCTCTCCAGGTACTTCCACTTAGGACATGAAGACGAGACTGGTCAAGGCTAGTTTAATGTCCCTGCGTTTGGGGGGGGGGTTGTGTAGGAGAGTAGGGTCTGCTATCCTATGGTCACCCCAAATTTTTGCTTTTTGCTTCACTGGTTTTTGACATATTGAGGCTGTGGGCCTGCTAATCAGACCCCCAGCCTGCTGTTCTCTCTACTAAATTCACACTATGCACCCTAGGTGCATAACCAATTGGAAGTGGATCACCCTGTGAGCCCCTGTACCAGTGTACACTAGGTACCCAGGGCATTGGTGTATCTAAGGCCTACCAGGGGCTGAAGCATGTATTGTGCCACCCCTGGCCTGGCCTAACAAAGTTGACACAACTGGCTGATCACTCAGCTGGGGTAAGTTGGTGTAATCACCTCTTACTTAGGTGTAGTATACCTATACCTAACCTTAAATGGGACACATGTTAACCTATAAGTCACTCCTATGGCAGGCCTTAACAATCCTGAAGGCAGAGTGCTTGGTTCCATGTGAGATGGTGCTCTGGCAGGAGATGAGCCTGTCTGCAGTGGTCGGAACAACTTCCTTCTACTGTTTCCAGATATCGTCATACCATATACTCTTAAGTGCATTATGAACCTCGCGGTTAAATGCTAACTTTGATTTGGCTTTATCAAAACATGTCGAGTAAGGTGTCATACGAATTGGAATACTAACCCCTCGCCAATTCTGGCGACGGGGTTAGCATTCCACCCTTCTAGAGGGACACGACATGTACAGTACCTGAAACCCGGGTAAAATCAGACATAGCCTCAGCTCCACAAAATGGATGCTGCCACCACAGACACAAGTCTGCCCTCCTGCTGCTGGGAGTCCTTCCAGCTTGGGAGGTGTGGACAAAGGGTTTCCTGCCAGGGGAGGTGCGTGCACCACCCCAGACAGGATTTTGTGTATTGGTCAGGTAGGGCTTGAAAGAAACCAGACATGCCTGAGGCTCACAAGGAGCCTCGGTGCATATGCCAGTTCAAACCGGTCCTGGGGCACACCAGCCCTGGACCTGGGGCGAGCTGGACAAAGGATTGAGGGTGTAACCACCCCCCTTCCTGGTCCCACCCTTAGGGAGGGACCTAGCAGGTAGTCCGGCCCCTAGAATCCGAATAAAGGTAGGAGCTGTGTCCTAAGACTTTAGACATCCTGGAATCAACTTGAAATTAAGAAGAAGACGGGAACTTCGACATTCTGCTGCACAGAAGACTGAAGGAAATCTCCCCTGTGGTCAGGGAGTGACCACCTTGCTAACGCAAGCACCATCCAGCGAATCAACGTCTGCTTTGCCGCCGCCTCCCGCCGGAGCCCGAGCCCAGAGACCGACAAGACCTGGACCTCCAGACCTCTCACCGCCCGATCCACAGTCCCTGAAAAGAAGGAACCTGTGGAGGCACCGAGACACGTGGAGCCAGCCATCTTGAAAAGACTACGACAAGCTGCAAGCGCAACAACCGAGGCTCCCTCCAAGTTGTGCTTTGGGATCTGAGAAGCCCAACCCTCGAGCAGCATCTGCACCAAAGGTGAGCCCTCCAGCATCTCCACGATCTGCGTGGGGCCCTTCTGCATTTTGCCACTCGACGCGCCTAACCGGTTGCTGGCCCGCTGGCTAGTGGCAATCTTGGCGACGAACTTCAAGAACTACACCACTGGTCTGGTTGCTCCAGACTGGCCCTTGTTCCCCTCCAAAGGAGCAGCCCCTCTGACCTTGCTGGTCAGAACCATCAGCTTATTTCGTTTTCCACAATAATTGCTTTTGCCAAGGCTTGTTTGCTTCGACCAAGTCGCCGACACCGCCGACAGCGAGAGCCTGCGTGGGACAGCTCGTGTACCGACTCCTGGACGTCGTCGACCTTCAGGGACCACGTGGCTGCAGAGACAAGCTACACCTTCCTTCCTGTTTGCACCCGACATCGCCTGGTACCCACCTGGTGCCACGCTGGTCACTGGCTAGTGACTGTGAACACTGTCCCCTCTGCTTACAGGTCTTCTACAACTCCGACCGCCTGCAGCATCTTTGTCTTCAGGCTCCATTGAACAGACAGAAGAAACCCGACGCACTTCGAGACCTGTGCACCCGCTTCCTGTGGGTGAGGTAAAGCTGGCACTCCGGTGCCCAAGTGTAGAGTAACATCTCTAGTGTTTGTGTTTCCAATCTTGAGTTCATAGTCCATCCGGAAGATCCTTTTTGCAGTAACTTTGTAACTTTTACGCACCCATTGAAAACCTATGGGAGCCCGCGTGTGACTATTTGCTCTGCACACGCAACCCGTGGACCTCCTGGTCACTAACTAAAGTTAGCTCCTTGTAGGCCCAGCGATTCTAGAGGCCCTAGGCCTTTTCCCTTTTCTGTTCGTGGTACTTATACCACTATTTTAGTATATGGTTCGAGTGGCCACCAGGGCCTATCCATATAAAGTGCAACTTCTGTGTATTCTAACATATTCTTGTTTAACGATTTGTGCTCCTGTGCTCATAAAGAGTCTAGGGGATACTTTGAGAAATAAATACATATATATTTTCAATATATATCTGTGTGGTATCCTTTCATTGGTATAAAGGGGGTTACATTTGGTAAAACAGCCTGCTTAACACGTTTCACGAGTTTAGCCTCAAAGACTGCTTAGCCTATGCTACCACTAGGGCAGCTGGTCCGAAAAGGTTGACTTACAACCACACCATAAGGGTTGCTTGGCATGGTACAAGGTGGTCACTTTAACTAGTGAACATCATATACCAGGCCAACTTCTCACACACCCCCTCTCCTTTGTTCAGTTTCACGCCAGGGCTGGGGCTGGAGAGCCCAGCTCCGGTTTGAACTGGCATATGCACAGGGACACCTTGTGTGCCCCAGGCATGTCTCAATCTAATCAGCCCTCCCTAACCCACTACACAAAATCCTGTCTGGGGTGGTGCAAGCACCTCCCCTGTCAGGAAACCCTTTGTCCAAACCTCCCAAGCTGGAAGGACTCCCAGCAGCAGGAGGGCAGACTTGTGTCTGTGGTGGCAGCATCCATTTTGTGATGCTGAGGCTCTTTCTAACTTTACCCGGGTTTCAGGTTAGGTACATGTCGTGTCCCTCTAGAAGGGTGGAATGCTACCCCCGTCGCCAGAATTGGCGAGGGGGTAGTATTCCAACTCGTATGACACCTTACTCGACATGTTTTGATAAAGCCAAACCAGAGTTAGCATTTGACCGCGAGGTTCATAATGCACTTAAGAGTATATGGTATGGCAATATCATGGAAACAGCTAAAGGACGTTGTTCCGAAAGCTGCAGACAGGCTCAGCTCATGCCAGAGCACCATCTCACATGAAACCAAGCACTCTGCCTCCAGGATTGTTAAGGCCTGCCATAGGATTGACTTATAGGTTACCATGTGTCCATATATGTTAGATATAGATATACTATATCTAAGTAAGAGGTGATTACACCAACTTACCCCAGCTGAGTGATCAGCCAGTTGTGTCAAATAGTGAGGCCAGGCCAGGGGTGGCATAATACATGCTGCAGCCCCTGGTAGGCCTTGGATACACCTATGCCCTGGGTACCTGGGGTACACGGCTACAGGGTCTAATAAGGTGAACCAGTTCCAATTGGTAATGCACCTAATGTGCATTGGCATTAATTTAGGGAGAGAACAGCAGGGCTGTGGGTCTGATTAGCAGGCACACAGCCACACTAAGTCATAAAACCAGTGAAGCAAAAGCAAACATTTGGGGTGACCATAGGATAGCAGACCCTACTCTCCTACAATGTGGATGGCTTGGACCAGGTGCCCTTAAGAACGTCCATCAGTGCTTCGCTAAACAGCAGCAGAGGCTCCGAGGAGCTTGCTCACGGTTGGAGCACTTCAGTGAGGAGGTTAGTCCTCACGGGCATAGTAGGGAGCTCCAGCCCGAGGGCTTCGGCTGCCTCACGCAACGCCACAGAAAAGGTAGCACCTTTCACCGAAGCCACAGTCGGAGGAGAGATGAAGCCAGTGTCAGGGGAGGTATCAAGTCCACTGGCATCCCCCAGCTCATCTGCCCAGTCCTGTGATAACTGGCTCTGGTGGGCCAGAGGGTCCTCAGACCCCTCCCAGTCGCCCCCGTCATCTGATTCCTGATAAACAGGGGGAATAACCGGAGCCGGACGGAAGATGAAATGGTCATCTATCGGCGTCGGATGCGGCGCCGAACGGCGCCGGGCCCGGCCCGGGGCTGAACCGGGGAACTCTGTCGTCCGGAGATGGCGCCGGGGGTGGAACCGGTGTCGGCGCCGGCGGAGGATGCGTTGTGAGGTCGACCGGCACAGACTGAGATCCAGGCCTGGATCCCACGGGGACCTGCGGCATCGGGACTGAAGTCTACGACGGCGCCCGGGCCGGGGCCGGAGCCGCCGGCTCGCTAGGCCGCCCAGTCGAGCCCGTGGGGCCCAAAGGCGCACCGGCTGGCGTCGACGGCAGAGCCAGGCCCCTCATGGCCGAGAGGAAGGCACTGATCTCCGCCGGAGTCGTGTCAGTCCCAGGGACCGGTGGGTTTCGGGACGGACGCGGCTCCTGCGGCTCCAGCGGAGCCGCGGGGTGGTACCATCCGGACCCTCGACAAAGTCGTGTGACCGGCGAGGGGAGTCCGAAGAGCGATGTTGTCTCTTGGACTTCTTACCATGCTTCGACTTACCCGAAGACTTGGAACCTGACGAGCGGTGATGGTGGCTGCGGCTCCGCGACCTGTCCTTCGACCTCCTCCTGGACCGGGACCGTGTACGGCGTGGAGCCGAGTGCCGGAGCTCGAGAAGCTTGTGGGATCGCTCCCGCATAGCATTCGAGGTCAAGGCACGACTCCGCATCGTGGTCGGCCCCAAGACAGAAAAAGGCACCGGCGATGGTGGTCCGTTACCGACATCAGTCGGTGACAGGAATCATAGGCTTTAAACCCAGGCATCCTACCGGCACCAGTTCGAGTCGACGAGTAGACAAAAGAGTCCAAAAAGTATTAGTCAAAAAATGACTAAAGGGGTAAGCTCTTCCCGGATCGGCGCTGTCTGGCGCGGAAAAAAGAAGAACTGACGTCAGCGCGCGAGGGCGGCGTCTAAGTACTCCGACGACGTCATTCCGGCGCATGACGCCGACGACGGACGCGGAGCCGCAGACGCCTAGCGACGCGCAAGGGGTATTGCTGACGCCTGGGGATATTCTAAGGTGTGGAATCTAACTAACGTGTTTCTTTCAGATATTACACTTATCTCATGTAGGAAAGTAGGATCTGCTTTCATGATCACCCCCACGTTTTGTTGGTGTCATTATGTTTTACTAACTAGTTTGACTGGGATCCTGCTATTCAGGAACCCAATCTCTGTGCTTCTTCCCTAAATTAGACATGGTGAGTACTTAGGTACCCTCCAGATTGGATAATGGTGTACCCTGATAAGTCCTAGTATATGGTACTAAGGTACCCAGGGCATAGGTACACCAGGGGTCTCCCATGGGCTGAAGCATGTATTATGCAACCCATGAGAGACCACTCGTGTTGTGACTACAGGCCTGCCATTTCAGCCTGTGTAAGCTGGTGCTAGCCCCACTTACGAGAGGTATAGGTTTCCTTATACCTGAGATCACTGAACTTAAAACCTATAGGTAAGACCTTGACTCCGGTCATAGGCCTGCACTCTCCCCGCAGCTCCTGCTCTCCGTTGCAGCCTGCGGAGCCCCCGGTCCTGGGTGTTCGAGGCTGCTGCCTCCAAGGTTTTCTTTTCGTGATTTTGTGCAAAGTTTTAGCACTTGCTACTTGCCCTGTACCTGCTAATTTCCAGCTTCTGTTTTCTTTTGTACCCGCTAAATTCCAGCTTCTGTTTTCCTTTTGTGCCCGCTAATTTCTAGCTTGTTTTCTTTTTTGTGCCCGCTAAACTTCCAGCTTTTGTTTTCATTTTGTTCATTCCATGTCAATTTCACGGATTCCCTCCCCATCTGTGCCTGCCCCCTCGCACTTCCCCCGTTGCCGCCACTGCTGCCCCGGCCCCGCCCCTCTATCTGTGCCTGTTCTCCCACCTCCCAGCTGAGCCCCCCTTCCCTATATAATGCAGACCGCTGCGCGGAGGCGCCGCTGGCGCGCCTAAGGCAAGCCCGTCTGCGCCCATCTGAGGCTGGACCGCGCCCAGTGCCAAAACCCCTGGCCCTAGCAAGAGCCACGACACCCGACGATGCTACGACGCTGGCTTCCTCCATGGACTCAACACCGGACGATCATCAAACTGCTTCCAAGGCAGCCCGACACTCACCCACGGACCCTTCACCTGCCATGACTGCAGCTTCACCAGCCGCTAAACAACCGCACGCCCCACTCCACCCATCAGAGCAGAACGCAACCACCTCAGAAGCATACTACTCAACACCCGCTCCGTCCACAAGCACGCCATCGAACTCTGGGACCTACTCGACTCAGCCTCCCCGGACGTCACCATCCTAACAGAGACCTGGATGACCCTCTCCTCTGCACCCGACATCGCCTTAGCTATCCCAGATGGATACAAGATCACCAGAAGGGACCGCAACAACATACCAGGAGCAGGAATCGCCATCATCTACAGAAAAACCCTCAGAGTCTCGACCTGCACGACAGACACCTCCAGCACCGCCGAACACCTGCACTTCCAGATCCACACCGACCTCAACACCACTCTCAGAGGAACACTCGTCTACAGACCCCACGGTCCGCGGCCAGAGTTCATCGACACCATCTCCGACATCGGCAGCACGCACGCTCTTGCGTCCGCAGACAACATCCTCCTCGGTGACCTGAATTTCGACCTCGAGAACGCCGACAACAGCAACTCCGCCGCTCTGCTCGATAACCTCACCAACCTCGGACTCAAACAGCTCGTCACGACCCCTACCCACACCGCCGGTCACACGCTTGACCCCATCCTCTCAGCCAGCAACCATGTCAGCTTCAGCCACACCACCGAACTCCACTGGACCGACCACCGCTGCGTCCACTTCACCTTCAAGAAACTCACCACCCGCTACGGATCCCTACCGCAGCTGGAACAAAGTCTTGGAAGACCAGCTCACCACCACCCTCGCTCGAGACCCACAGTCAAACTCCACGACACCGACACAGCCACCAGCAACCTCAGGCAATAGATCGACGACTGCGCCAACACACTCGCCCCGATCAAAAAAACCTCAAACAAACGCACTGACAGAAAGGCCAGCTGGTTCACCACTGACCTCCAGGGAACCAAGAGGACTAGGACTTGCCGACGACTCGAGAAAAAGTGGCGCCGCGAAAAGACACCGGAAAACCACACAGCCCTAAAGAACGCTATCCGCAAACACCACTAACTCATTCGAGCCACCAAAAGGTCCTCCTTCAAGGAGCGCATCAACAACAACGCACACAACAGCAAAGGGCTCTTCAACATCGTGAAGGAGCTCTCCAACCTCAGCTCCAACTCCAACGACATCCCGCCGTCACAAGACCTATGTGACACCCTAGCCACCTTCTTTCACCGCAAGATCACAGACATCCACGACAGCTTCAACACCCAGACTTTCCCTAAAGCCGCCCACACTGCAGAACCACCGCCCCCCAGCCTTACCATCCACCTGCTCTCCTGGACCCATGTCAACGATGACGATACCATCAAAACCATGAACACCATCCACTCCGGCTCACCAACAGACCCTGCCCTCACCACATCTTCAACAAAGCAAACCGCATCATCACTCCCCAACTTTGAAAGATTATTAACAGCTCCTTCAAAACCGCCACCTTCCGGGAAAGCTGAAAGCACGCCAAAATCAACGCCCTACTCAAGAGACCCACAGCAGACCCAAAGGACCTCAAGCACTTCCGGCCCATCTCCCTTCTTCCGTTCCCGGCAAAAGTCATCGAAAAGATCGTCAACAGGCAACTGACCCACTTCCTTGAGGAGAACAACATCCTGGACCGGTCCCAATCCAGATTCCACAGCAATCACAGCACCGAAACCGCCCTCATCGCTGCCACAGACGACAACTGGACCCTACTGGACAACGGCGAAACCGTGGTCCTCATCCTCCTGAACCTCCTGGACACCGTCTGCCACCACATCCTACGCACACACCTACACAGCGCAGGAATACACGACAAAGCCCTGGACTGGATCACCTCCTTCCTCACCGACTGGACCCAGAGGGTCCGCCTCCCACCTTTTCGTTCCGAAGCCACCAAGATCATCTGTGGCGTGCCCCAAAGATCATCCCTCAGCCCTACCCTCTTCAACATCTACATGGCACTGCTCGCCAACATCGTCCGCTCACACAACCTCACCATCGTCTCCTACGCCGACGACATACAACTGATCCTCTCACTCACCAAAAACCCTTCCACCACCAAATCCATCCTCCACGAAGGAATGAAGGCCGTCACCAGCTGGATGCAGACAAGCCGCCTGAAACTTAACTCGGACAAGGCAGAAGTCCTCATTGTTAGACCTGTCAGCCCAAGGGTGGTCTTTCCCTGTCTTTTTCGCCCTTGCCTCATTTTTCCCACCCTCTTTTTCGTTGGCCTTAGGTCTTCGAGCGCCTTCCCATTGTTAATCACTGCTAAGGTGCAGGTGCTCTCTTCTTCCAACATGGCTGCCACAGGCCCATGCTACTGCGGAGTGGTCTTTTTAGTAGCACCCTGGTCTTTTTAGTAGCACCCTAGTTGCCAGGAGCTGGCTGGGACCCTAAACATTGTTGCCACACCAGCCCGCCTTTTTCGTCCATAGTTAGAGTAGGGAAGCTCCTGGAACCTTCCAGAACAGGGGAGAGGTCTGCTTTTTGCTGCCTGAGAGTGTGGTCACCTGACCTGGGCATATATAAGGGAAGGCGGGAAACTTTTTAGTCAGTTGGGGCGACGCTGACCTGGGGGAACCTACTCAGGAGACTTAGGTGGTAGGGCCTAGTCAGGGACCTATACCACTGGGAGTGACAGGGCTTAGGTGCTGCCTTCCAAGCTGTGTGAGGAACTCTGGACTAGCCCACTGATCTGGTCCGGCGGGAGGGGAACCCAGGGACAATCTGCAGTGACCTACTGAGACTATCCTGCCTTCAGCCACCAACTCAACCCCCCCCTCAAGAAATCACCTACCAAGGGCGCAGGAACCATCAAGCGCCGAGAAGACCCTCTAACTGCCCACAGGACTGCTGGGGGATCAACCAGGTATTGGCGCTGTGACACCCCTGCGCGCCCTGGCTCCACCTGGGTCCCCGCTGCTGAGTTGCCACTGTCGTGTGGCCTGTCCTGCCTAGAACTGAACTGCACTGCTCTGCTTCCCAGCGCTCCCCCGCTGGGCCTGGAGAAGCGCTGGGTTACCGGCGGTACTACTAGAACTGCTGACCGGGTACCGGAGCCCCCCCCTCCCGAGGCGCTGCAGGAGCGCTCACCGACGCGGCCCCGCATCGCGTTGGTGGAGCGCCGCTGACATCCCCGGGGCCGGCTGAGGAGTTTGGGGCCCCGCCATCGCTGGCGTGACCTGGGCGCTTCCTCCGCCGGGGGGCTCGACTGCTGATCGACCCTCGCGGCTGCCCTCAGTCAAGAGAGGGCCGCCGGAATCCAGAGTGGGCCGCGCTAGGCCCGGAGGCCGCCATCTCACCTCACGTGACGGGGGCGTCCTCCCGGACTCCGCCCCCGCCACGCACCCATTGGTCCTCGTGGCCGCGCCCCACAGACCGCGCTGCCATTGGCGGCTGTGGGTGCGCCTTCCTCAAGGCCTGCTGAGATTGGTTCCCGGGCCCCAGGGGCCAACGGAGGGCCCGGAACCGGCTCACTGCCAGCGCGGGGCTCCCTGGCTGAATCCGGACCCGCCGGGGCCCCCCGCGTACCCCCCGCATATCCCAGACACCGCCGGGAAGCCCACACTGCTGGCGGGAGGGGCTCCAAGGAGAGTGAGCCCCCCGCCCTGCCTGAAACCCGCCGCAAGGGCCCCGAGGAGGCCGAAGGAACAGGTAACCCCCGGGGAGGAGGGCGGAAGGCCGGAGGGAGGCCCTGAGCTCGCCCCTCCCCCGGGGAAGACTATCGTTGGGCCCTGTTGGCCCCCACTTGCCCCACGAACCGGGAATAATCCGGCCCAAGGCCATGTTGACTCCTGCTCCATGAAGGCCTGATCGTTTGCCTGATGTACGGGATATTTTTGGCCTAAGGAAATACTGGTTGCTAATGCTACCCAGGTTGAATGAGATGTTTATTCCTGCCTGACAGGAGGTTTTATTCTTGCCTAATGAAATGTTGATTAATTGCCTTAAATGACATGTTTATCCTTGATAGGCCGCCATCTCAGCTCACGTGATGGGGGCGTCCTCCCGGACTCCGCCCCCGCCACGCACCCATTGGTCCTCGCGGCCGCGCCCCACAGACCGCGCTTCCATTGGCGGCTGAGGGCGCGCCTTCCTCAAGGCCTGCTGGGATTGGTTCCCGGGCCCCAGGGACCAACGGAGGACCCGGAACAGGCTCCCTGGCAGCGCGGGGCTCCCCGGCTGAATCCGGACCCGCCGGGGGCCCCCGCATACCCCCCGCATATCCCGGACACCGCCGGGAAGCCCACACTGCTGGCAGGAGGGGCTCCAAGGAGAGTGAGCCCCCCGCCCTGCCTGAAACCCACCGCAAGGGCCCCGAGGAGGGCGAAGGAACAGGTAACCCCCGGGGAGGAGGGCGGAAGGCCGGAGGGAGGCCCTGAGCTCGCCCCTCCCCCGGGGAAGACTATCGTTGGGCCCTGTTGGCCCCCACTTGCCCCAGGAACGGGGAATAATCCGGCCCAAGGCCATGTTGACTCCTGCTCCATGAAGGGCTGATCGTTTGTCTGATGTATGGGATATTTTTGGCCTAAGGAAATACTGTTTGCTAATGCTACCCAGGTTGAAAGAGATGTTTATTCCTGCCTGACAGAAGGTTTTATTCCTGCCTGTTGAAAAGTGGATTAATTGCCTTAAATGACATGGTTATCCTTGATGAAATGCTCTGATGAAATGACATGTTTATCCTTGATGAAATGCTCTGATGAAATGACATGTTTATCCTTGATGAAATGCTCTGATGAAATAGAGATACCGTGAGTATTGATTGCCCTGATTCTGATATAGATATTAGCCATTTGATTTTTACTCAAATTCACGGGCGTGGTGTCAGTCATTGCGTGCGTTTCCTGTCCCAGTGGATGTGTGTGCTGTATGGTCACTTTACACCCTAAGCCTAAATTGAGTGTGCGGAGTCCTGTTTTAACCCGATACTGTTGCCTACGTCCTAGTGTCTTTCCCTTTGATATCTGGGCCCCCACCTGTCAAAATGGAGTTCCAGCTAGCCAACCTTGAAGAGTATACAGTGGTGCAGCTGAGGGAATTCTCTCAGAGGATGGGGGTGCCTGTTGGGCGGAGAGCCAAAGGAGAGGAGCTCCGTGCAGCCTTGAGGGCATGGGTAAGGGCCCACCCAGAGGGGAGAGGGGATGGGGGACAGGAGGGGCAGGGCGCGCCGCAGGAGGCGGGCGCACAGGAAGAGCTAGACCTACTGCGTATTGATGTTACTGAAAACTTGCTACCAGGGAGACGTTCCGGGGCAGGCAGTAGTGTAGGGTCTAGGAGGAGTGCGTCGCCGGAAGAATATGAGGATAGGAGGGAGGAGAGACAATTGAGGTGGGAGCTTGCCAATCTGGACCACCAGAGGGAGAGAGAAAGGGAAGGTAGGAGATTTGCAATGGAGGTGAAGAAGCTGGCGCACAAGCTTGAGCTTAAAGAGTTGGAGCTACGAGCATTGCAGTTAGGGGCACCAGGGAATGCTAATGGTGGCAGCGTACCAAAGGCTCTACATGAGCCTAAGTTTTATTTACCCAAAGATGTGATCGCGAGTTACACTGTGGGGGATGACATCGCCAAGTGGTTGGAGGCGTATGAGGTGGCCTTGACAGCCCATGGGGTGCCTGAGAGCTACTGGGGAGGTGGCCTGTACCGATACATACCTCCCAATGTCAGGGACACCCTCCTGTACCTAGAAAAGGCGGACCAATTCAGGTATATCCCCATGAAGGAGGCACTACTTAAAAAGTTTGGCCTCAACCCAGAACAGTATCGCCAGAAGTTCTGTGGCAGCCATAAGCTGCCCGCGTAAAATTGGGTAGATTTTTTTGACTATGCCCGTAAGGCTCTGGATGGTTGGGTGCGTGGCAGCGAGGTGCATGATTATGGGGGCCTGTACAATCTATTTTTGAGAGAGCACCTTTTGGATAAATGTTTTCCGGAGCTGCGCCAACATCTGGTGGACCGCAAGCTGACTGATCCCCGTGAATTTGCGGAGGAGGCGGATACTTGGGTTAGCACCCGGGTGTCTCACAAGGGCTCCGGGGGAGATGGCTCGAAAGGCGGACAGGGTTTCCCCCAGAAGAGAGAGGGGGGAGATAAAAAGAAGGAGTTCTCACGAGGCCCACAAACTAGACAGTTTGGGAGAGGAGTAGGTACCCCACCTCAGTCCAGTTCCCCAAAGCCCACTTACCCTGACAAGAGTCAGCAGCCAAGAACTGTCCGTTGCTACGAATGTGGGGAGGTTGGACACTACAAGGGCGATCCTCAGTGTTGCAAGAGACCCCCAGCCCCCACAGGAGGTAAGAGCCCCGGGTGGCTAGTGTAGCGCTTGGGATGGTGCTGCCCCTATATAGGGAAGGGGAGTGGACAGGCCTGACCCTGGTTTCACTCGGGTATAGAGAGATGGTCCCAGTGACGCCCTTACCATCTAACACTGCTAAGTACCAGCAGAGGGTGAAGGTTAACGGGGAGGAGGTGGAGGCTCTGAGGGACACAGGTGCCAGCATGACCACCGTAGTGAGGCGGCTGGTGTCCCCTGAGCAAGTGATCCCTGATGTGTTCCATCCGGCCGTATTGGCTGACGGCAGTGTGAGTCACTATCCTGTGGCTCAAGTTCCCTTTGAGTGGGGAGGAGTTAAAGGCCCGTTGAGAGTTGCTGTGAGCCCTGCCTTGCCTGTGGAGTGTTTACTAGGAAACGATCTGGAACATACCGCCTGGAAGGAAGTGGAGTTTAGAGCCCACACTGAGATGCTGGGGTTACCTGGATGGACTTGGGTGGTCACGAGGTCCATGGCTGCCCGGCAAGGAACTCAACACGGGTTGGAGCCTGAGACAACGGGCCAACCCAATGCTGGTCATGAAGAGGAGAATGTTGTGAAGGACACGCCCCGTGTGATGGATGGGGAGCCCGCGGAGGTACCCCCGGAGTCCGCGGAGGTGGATGTTGTTCCCGTGGGAGACTTGCCGACCCTTGCCAAGTGGCATGTGGAAGGAGGGCCTACCCGGGAGGAATTCTGTCGGGCACAGAGAGAGTGCCCCACGCTTGGCGGCATGCGGCGGCAGGCCGAAGCCCAAGCGACCAACCAAGAGACCGGCAGTTATCATGTGTACTGGGAGGATGGCCTCCTTTACAGTGAGCCTAAGGTTCCGGTGCATGGATCCTCGAGGGCCTTAGTGGTCCCCCAATGCTACCGGGCCTTCCTATTGGAATTGGCCTATGAAATACCCTTAGCTGGACACCTGGGTCAGGACAAAACCTTTGCGCGGTTGGTCCCGCATTTTTATTGGCCCAGGATGAGAGTTGCCTCTGACACCTACTGCAAGACCTGCAAGATTTGCCAGGTGAGTGGCAAGACTGGGACTAAGGTGAAGGTCCCTTTGGAACCGCTCCCGGTGGTCGGGACCCCTTTTGAGCGGGTCGGAATTGACATTGTTGGGCCGTTGGACCCTCCAACCTCTGCGGGACACCGGTTCATTTTGGTGTTAGTGGACCACGCCACTCGGTACCCGGAGACTATTCCTCTGAGGACCATCACTGCACCTGTGGTGGCGCGGGCCCTGATGGGGATTTTTACCTGAGTGGGATTCCCCAAGGTCGTGGTGTCAGATAGGGGCACGAACTTCATGTCGGCCTACATGCAGGCCATGTGGAAGGAGTGCGGAGTGACCTATCGGTTCTCCACTCCTTACCACCCCCAGACTAACGGGCTCGTAGAGCGCTTTAATAAGACTCTGAAGGGGATGATCCGGAGCCTGCCAGAGGACTTGAGGCAGAAGTGGGACGTCCTCCTCCCTTGCCTGCTGTTTTTGTACCGCGAGGTGCCGCAGAAGGGAGTCGGATTCAGCCCTTTTGAGCTGCTCTATGGCCACCCCGTTAGGGGGCCCCTCAGCCTGGTGAAGGAGGGGTGGGAGAAGACTTCGAAGAAGCTTCCCTGTGATGTCGTCAGCTACATGCTGGAATTCCGCAGCCAGATGACCAAGCTGTGGAAGGAAGCCTCAGACAACCTGGAAGCTAGCCAAGCCGTCATGAAGGAGTGGTATGACCGCAACGCTCGGACGGTAGAGTTGGACGCTGGACGGAAGGTGTGGGTCATGGAGCCTGGGGAGCTTAGTGCCCTCCAGGACCGGTGGACTGGTCCGTACGAGATTGTGGAGCGACGAGGCCAGACTACCTATGTCGTTGATTTGAAGACCCCCCCCGACAGCCCCATCGGGTGCTCCACGTCAACCGCCTGAAGCCACACCATGAGCGATTTGAGATTGCTCTCCTCATGGTGACGGATGGGAGCGAGGAGGAAGAGAGTGAGCCTCTTCCTGACCTTCTGGCGGCCCAGGAGAAGGATGGATCGGTGGAGGGAGTGGTCCTCTCCCCATCCTTGACCCCAGAGCAACAGAGGGACTGCCGCCAGGTGTTGGAGCAGTACGCCTCGTTGTTCTCCCTCACGCCTGGAATCCCCCATCTGTGTACCCATGATGTGGACACAAGGGACAGCCCACGTGTAAAAACCAAGTCTTACCGGCTGTCCGATAGAGTCAAGAACAGCATCCAGGGTGAGGTGGCCAAAATGCTGGAGTTGGGGGTGATCGAACCTTCCAACAGCCCGTGGGCTAGTCCGGTAGTGTTGGTGCCGAAAGCGGCCCCACCGGGCACCACACCAGAACTTTGTTTCTGTGTGGATTATCGGGGATTGAACTCTGTCACCAAAACAGACGCTCACCCGATCCCACGGGTAGATGAGTTGATTGACCGGCTGGGAGCAGCCCGGTACCTCAGCACCAACGACTTAACATCAGGGTACTGGCAGATTGCCATGGCCGATGGAGCGAAGGAGAAAACAGCGTTCTCCACCTCCGAGGGCCACTTTCAATTTAGGGTGATGCCCTTCGGGCTCAAGAATGCTCCGGCCACTTTCCAGTGGTTGGTGAACCAGGTGCTGTCTGGCCTGGAGTCCTTCTCAGCGGCGTATCTGGATGACATAGCTGTCTTCAGTAGCACCTGGGAGGACCATCTGCAGCACCTCCTAGAGGCGCTACAGGCTCTGCAACGTGCCGGCCTGACCATCAAGGCTAGCAAGTGCCAGATTGGACAGGGATCTGTCGTCTACCTGGGACACCTGGTGGGCGGGGGTAAGGTGCAACCCCTCCAGGCCAAAATTGAGACCATCATGGCCTGGGAGCCCCCCAAAACCCAAACTGAGGTCCGAGCTTTCCTCGGCCTCACTGGATATTACCGTTGGTTTGTCAAGGGGTAGCCCCCTTGACTGACTTGACGTCCAAGAAGCAGCCACGAAAAGTGATCTGGACGGCTGCTTGCCAAGAGGCATTCGAGACCCTGAAGCACGCGATGTGCACCGCTCCGGTGCTTGCAACACCTGACTTCACGAAGGAATTCATCGTGCAGACAGACACCTCTGAGCACGGCATAGGCGCTATGCTTTCGCAACTGAACAACGACGGCCAAGACCAACCTGTGGCCTTTATCTCTAGAAGACTCCTCCCTCGGGAACAACGGTGGAGTACCATCGAGCGAGAAGCCTTCGCGGTGGTCTGGGCTCTGAAGAAGTTGAGGCCATACCTTTTTGGCTCTCACTTCCTGATTCAGACAGACCACCGACCCCTTTGCTGGCTCATGCAGATGAGGGGCGGAAATCCCAAGCTACTAAGGTGGTCCATTTCCCTACAGGGGATGGACTTTCGGGTGGAACATCAGCCCGGAGTTGACCACGCCAATGCTGACGGTCTCTCCAGATTTTTCCGCCTTAGTGACCAGAACTCCCTAGAGGTTGGGTAGCTCTCCCCACTTTCGGCTGGGGGGGACGCGTGTTAGACCTGTCAGCCCTAGGGTGGTCTTTCCCTGTGTTTTTCGCCCTTGCCTCATTTTTTCCCACCCTCTTTTTCGTTGGCCTTAGGTCTCCGAGCGCCTTCCCATTGCTAATCAATGCTAAGGTGCATGTGCTCTCTTCTCCTAACATGGCTGCCACAGGCCCCTGCTACTGCAGAGTGGTCTTTTTAGTAGCACCCTAGTTGCCAGGAGCTGGCTGGGACCCTAAAACATTGTTGCCACACCAGCCGCCTTTTTCGGCCCTAGGTAGAGTAGGGAAGCTCCTGGAACCTTCCAGAACAGGGGAGGGGTCTGCTGTTTGCCGCCTGAGAGTGTGGTCACCTGACCTGGGCATATATAAGGGAAGGCGGGAAACTTTTTAGTCAGTTGGGGCGACGCTGACCTGGGGGAACCTACGCAGGAGCGGTAGGGCCTAGTCAGGGACCTATACCACTGGGAGGGACAGGGCTTAGGTGCTGCCTTCCAAGTTGCGTGAGGAACACTGGACTAGCCCACTGATCTGGCCCGGCGGGAGGGGAACCCAGGGATCATCTGCAGTGACCTACCATCCTGCCTTCAGCTACCAACTCAACCCCCCCCTCAAGATATCACCTACCAAGGGCGCAGGAACCATCAAGCACCGAGAAGACCCTCTAACTGCCCACAGGACTGCTGGGGGATCAACCAGGTATTGGTGCTGTGACACCCCTGCGCGCCCTGGCTCCACCTGGGTCCCCGCTGCTGAGTTGCCACTGTCTTGTGGCCTGTCCTGCCTAGAACTGAACTGCACTGCTCTGCTTCCCAGCGCTCGCCCGCTGGGCCTGGAGAAGCGCTGGGTTACCGGTGGTACTACTAGAACTGCTGACCGGGTATGGGAGCCCCCCCCCCTCCCGAGGCGCTGTTGGAGCACTTACAGACGCGGCCCCGCATCGCGTGGACGGAGCGCCACTGACATCCCCGGGGCCCGCTGAGGGGTTTGGGGCCCCGCCATTGCCGGCGCGACCTGGGCGATTTCTCCGCCGTGGGCCCGTCGCTGAACGATCCTCGCGGTGGCCCGGAGGCCGCCATCTCAGCTCACGTGACGGGGGCGTCCTCCCAGACTCCGCCCCCGCCACGCACTCATTGGTCCTCGCGGTCGCGCCCCGCAGACCGCGCTGCCATTGGCGGCTGTGGGCGCGCCTTCCTCAAGGCCTGCTGGGATTGGTTCCCGGGCCCCAGGGACCAACGGAGGGCCCGGAACCGGCTCCCTGCCAGCGCGCGGGGCTCCCCGGCTGAATCCAGACCCGCCGGGGGGCCCCGCGTACCCCCGCATATCCCGGACACCGCCGGGAAGCCCACACTGCTGGCAGGAGGGGCTCCAAGGAGAGTGAGCCCCCCGCCCTGCCTGAAACCCACCGCAAGGGCCCCGAGGAGGGCGAAGGAACAGGTAACCCCTGGGGAGGAGGGCGGAAGGCCGGAGGGAGGCCCTGAGCTCGCCCCTCCCCCGGGGAAGACTATCGTTGGGCCCTGTTGGCCCCCACTTGCCCCAGGAACGGGGAATAATCCGGCCCAAGGCCATGTTGACTCCTGCTCCATGAAGGGCTGATCGTTTGTCTGATGTATGGGATATTTTTGGCCTAAGGAAATACTGTTTGCTAATGCTACCCAGGTTGAAAGAGATGTTTATTCCTGCCTGACAGAAGGTTTTATTCCTGCCTGTTGAAAAGTGGATTAATTGCCTTAAATGACATGGTTATCCTTGATGAAATGCTCTGATGAAATGACATGTTTATCCTTGATGAAATGCTCTGATGAAATGACATGTTTATCCTTGATGAAATGCTCTGATGAAATAGAGATACCGTGAGTATTGATTGCCCTGATTCTGATATAGATATTAGCCATTTGATTTTTACTCAAATTCACGGGCGTGGTGTCAGTCATTGCGTGCGTTTCCTGTCCCAGTGGATGTGTGTGCTGTATGGTCACTTTACACCCTAAGCCTAAATTGAGTGTGCGGAGTCCTGTTTTAACCCGATACTGTTGCCTACGTCCTAGTGTCTTTCCCTTTGATATCTGGGCCCCCACCTGTCAAAATGGAGTTCCAGCTAGCCAACCTTGAAGAGTATACAGTGGTGCAGCTGAGGGAATTCTCTCAGAGGATGGGGGTGCCTGTTGGGCGGAGAGCCAAAGGAGAGGAGCTCCGTGCAGCCTTGAGGGCATGGGTAAGGGCCCACCCAGAGGGGAGAGGGGATGGGGGACAGGAGGGGCAGGGTGCGCCGCAGGAGGCGGGCGCACAGGAAGAGCTAGACCTACTGCGTATTGATGTTACTGAAAACTTGCTACCAGGGAGACGTTCCGGGGCAGGCAGTAGTGTAGGGTCTAGGAGGAGTGCGTCGCCGGAAGAATATGAGGATAGGAGGGAGGAGAGACAATTGAGGTGGGAGCTTGCCAATCTGGACCACCAGAGGGAGAGAGAAAGGGAAGGTAGGAGATTTGCAATGGAGGTGAAGAAGCTGGCGCACAAGCTTGAGCTTAAAGAGTTGGAGCTACGAGCATTGCAGTTAGGGGCACCAGGGAATGCTAATGGTGGCAGCGTACCAAAGGCTCTACATGAGCCTAAGTTTTATTTACCCAAAGATGTGATCGCGAGTTACACTGTGGGGGATGACATCGCCAAGTGGTTGGAGGTGTATGAGGTGGCCTTGACAGCCCATGGGGTGCCTGAGAGCTACTGGGGAGGTGGCCTGTACCGATACATACCTCCCAATGTCAGGGACACCCTCCTGTACCTAGAAAAGGCGGACCAATTCAGGTATATCCCCATGAAGGAGGCACTACTTAAAAAGTTTGGCCTCAACCCAGAACAGTATCGCCAGAAGTTCTGTGGCAGCCATAAGCTGCCCGCGTAAAATTGGGTAGATTTTTTTGACTATGCCCGTAAGGCTCTGGATGGTTGGGTGCGTGGCAGCGAGGTGCATGATTATGGGGGCCTGTACAATCTATTTTTGAGAGAGCACCTTTTGGATAAATGTTTTCCGGAGCTGCGCCAACATCTGGTGGACCGCAAGCTGACTGATCCCCGTGAATTTGCGGAGGAGGCGGATACTTGGGTTAGCACCCGGGTGTCTCACAAGGGCTCCGGGGGAGATGGCTCGAAAGGCGGACAGGGTTTCCCCCAGAAGAGAGAGGGGGGAGATAAAAAGAAGGAGTTCTCACGAGGCCCACAAACTAGACAGTTTGGGAGAGGAGTAGGTACCCCACCTCAGTCCAGTTCCCCAAAGCCCACTTACCCTGACAAGAGTCAGCAGCCAAGAACTGTCCGTTGCTACGAATGTGGGGAGGTTGGACACTACAAGGGCGATCCTCAGTGTTGCAAGAGACCCCCAGCCCCCACAGGAGGTAAGAGCCCCGGGTGGCTAGTGTAGCGCTTGGGATGGTGCTGCCCCTATATAGGGAAGGGGAGTGGACAGGCCTGACCCTGGTTTCACTCGGGTATAGAGAGATGGTCCCAGTGACGCCCTTACCATCTAACACTGCTAAGTACCAGCAGAGGGTGAAGGTTAACGGGGAGGAGGTGGAGGCTCTGAGGGACACAGGTGCCAGCATGACCACCGTAGTGAGGCGGCTGGTGTCCCCTGAGCAAGTGATCCCTGATGTGTTCCATCCGGCCGTATTGGCTGACGGCAGTGTGAGTCACTATCCTGTGGCTCAAGTTCCCTTTGAGTGGGGAGGAGTTAAAGGCCCGTTGAGAGTTGCTGTGAGCCCTGCCTTGCCTGTGGAGTGTTTACTAGGAAACGATCTGGAACATACCGCCTGGAAGGAAGTGGAGTTTAGAGCCCACACTGAGATGCTGGGGTTACCTGGATGGACTTGGGTGGTCACGAGGTCCATGGCTGCCCGGCAAGGAACTCAACACGGGTTGGAGCCTGAGACAACGGGCCAACCCAATGCTGGTCATGAAGAGGAGAATGTTGTGAAGGACACGCCCCGTGTGATGGATGGGGAGCCCGCGGAGGTACCCCCGGAGTCCGCGGAGGTGGATGTTGTTCCCGTGGGAGACTTGCCGACCCTTGCCAAGTGGCATGTGGAAGGAGGGCCTACCCGGGAGGAATTCTGTCGGGCACAGAGAGAGTGCCCCACGCTTGGCGGCATGCGGCGGCAGGCCGAAGCCCAAGCGACCAACCAAGAGACCGGCAGTTATCATGTGTACTGGGAGGATGGCCTCCTTTACAGTGAGCCTAAGGTTCCGGTGCATGGATCCTCGAGGGCCTTAGTGGTCCCCCAATGCTACCGGGCCTTCCTATTGGAATTGGCCTATGAAATACCCTTAGCTGGACACCTGGGTCAGGACAAAACCTTTGCGCGGTTGGTCCCGCATTTTTATTGGCCCAGGATGAGAGTTGCCTCTGACACCTACTGCAAGACCTGCAAGATTTGCCAGGTGAGTGGCAAGACTGGGACTAAGGTGAAGGTCCCTTTGGAACCGCTCCCGGTGGTCGGGACCCCTTTTGAGCGGGTCGGAATTGACATTGTTGGGCCGTTGGACCCTCCAACCTCTGCGGGACACCGGTTCATTTTGGTGTTAGTGGACCACGCCACTCGGTACCCGGAGACTATTCCTCTGAGGACCATCACTGCACCTGTGGTGGCGCGGGCCCTGATGGGGATTTTTACCTGAGTGGGATTCCCCAAGGTCGTGGTGTCAGATAGGGGCACGAACTTCATGTCGGCCTACATGCAGGCCATGTGGAAGGAGTGCGGAGTGACCTATCGGTTCTCCACTCCTTACCACCCCCAGACTAACGGGCTCGTAGAGCGCTTTAATAAGACTCTGAAGGGGATGATCCGGAGCCTGCCAGAGGACTTGAGGCAGAAGTGGGACGTCCTCCTCCCTTGCCTGCTGTTTTTGTACCGCGAGGTGCCGCAGAAGGGAGTCGGATTCAGCCCTTTTGAGCTGCTCTATGGCCACCCCGTTAGGGGGCCCCTCAGCCTGGTGAAGGAGGGGTGGGAGAAGACTTCGAAGAAGCTTCCCTGTGATGTCGTCAGCTACATGCTGGAATTCCGCAGCCAGATGACCAAGCTGTGGAAGGAAGCCTCAGACAACCTGGAGGCTAGCCAAGCCGTCATGAAGGAGTGGTATGACCGCAACGCTCGGACGGTAGAGTTGGACGCTGGACGGAAGGTGTGGGTCACGGAGCCTGGGGAGCTTAGTGCCCTCCAGGACCGGTGGACTGGTCCGTACGAGATTGTGGAGCGACGAGGCCAGACTACCTATGTCGTTGATTTGAAGACCCCCCCCGACAGCCCCATCGGGTGCTCCACGTCAACCGCCTGAAGCCACACCATGAGCGATTTGAGATTGCTCTCCTCATGGTGACGGATGGGAGCGAGGAGGAAGAGAGTGAGCCTCTTCCTGACCTTCTGGCGGCCCAGGAGAAGGATGGATCGGTGGAGGGAGTGGTCCTCTCCCCATCCTTGACCCCAGAGCAACAGAGGGACTGCCGCCAGGTGTTGGAGCAGTACGCCTCGTTGTTCTCCCTCACGCCTGGAATCCCCCATCTGTGTACCCATGATGTGGACACAAGGGACAGCCCACGTGTAAAAACCAAGTCTTACCGGCTGTCCGATAGAGTCAAGAACAGCATCCAGGGTGAGGTGGCCAAAATGCTGGAGTTGGGGGTGATCGAACCTTCCAACAGCCCGTGGGCTAGTCCGGTAGTGTTGGTGCCGAAAGCGGCCCCACCGGGCACCACACCAGAACTTTGTTTCTGTGTGGATTATCGGGGATTGAACTCTGTCACCAAAACAGACGCTCACCCGATCCCACGGGTAGATGAGTTGATTGACCGGCTGGGAGCAGCCCGGTACCTCAGCACCAACGACTTAACATCAGGGTACTGGCAGATTGCCATGGCCGATGGAGCGAAGGAGAAAACAGCGTTCTCCACCTCCGAGGGCCACTTTCAATTTAGGGTGATGCCCTTCGGGCTCAAGAATGCTCCGGCCACTTTCCAGTGGTTGGTGAACCAGGTGCTGTCTGGCCTGGAGTCCTTCTCAGCGGCGTATCTGGATGACATAGCTGTCTTCAGTAGCACCTGGGAGGACCATCTGCAGCACCTCCTAGAGGCGCTACAGGCTCTGCAACGTGCCGGCCTGACCATCAAGGCTAGCAAGTGCCAGATTGGACAGGGATCTGTCGTCTACCTGGGACACCTGGTGGGCGGGGGTAAGGTGCAACCCCTCCAGGCCAAAATTGAGACCATCATGGCCTGGGAGCCCCCCAAAACCCAAACTGAGGTCCGAGCTTTCCTCGGCCTCACTGGATATTACCGTTGGTTTGTCAAGGGGTAGCCCCCTTGACTGACTTGACGTCCAAGAAGCAGCCACGAAAAGTGATCTGGACGGCTGCTTGCCAAGAGGCATTCGAGACCCTGAAGCACGCGATGTGCACCGCTCCGGTGCTTGCAACACCTGACTTCACGAAGGAATTCATTGTGCAGACAGACACCTCTGAGCACGGCATAGGCGCTATGCTTTCGCAACTGAACAACGACGGCCAAGACCAACCTGTGGCCTTTATCTCTAGAAGACTCCTCCCTCGGGAACAACGGTGGAGTACCATTGAGCGAGAAGCCTTCGCGGTGGTCTGGGCTCTGAAGAAGTTGAGGCCATACCTTTTTGGCTCTCACTTCCTGATTCAGACAGACCACCGACCCCTTTGCTGGCTCATGCAGATGAGGGGCGGAAATCCCAAGCTACTAAGGTGGTCAATTTCCCTACAGGGGATGGACTTTCGGGTGGAACATCAGCCCGGAGTTGACCACGCCAATGCTGACGGTCTCTCCAGATTTTTCCGCCTTAGTGACCAGAACTCCCTAGAGGTTGGGTAGCTCTCCCCACTTTCGGCTGGGGGGGACGCGTGTTAGACCTGTCAGCCCTAGGGTGGTCTTTCCCTGTGTTTTTCGCCCTTGCCTCATTTTTTCCCACCCTCTTTTTCGTTGGCCTTAGGTCTCCGAGCGCCTTCCCATTGCTAATCAATGCTAAGGTGCATGTGCTCTCTTCTCCTAACATGGCTGCCACAGGCCCCTGCTACTGCAGAGTGGTCTTTTTAGTAGCACCCTAGTTGCCAGGAGCTGGCTGGGACCCTAAAACATTGTTGCCACACCAGCCGCCTTTTTCGGCCCTAGGTAGAGTAGGGAAGCTCCTGGAACCTTCCAGAACAGGGGAGGGGTCTGCTGTTTGCCGCCTGAGAGTGTGGTCACCTGACCTGGGCATATATAAGGGAAGGCGGGAAACTTTTTAGTCAGTTGGGGCGACGCTGACCTGGGGGAACCTACGCAGGAGCGGTAGGGCCTAGTCAGGGACCTATACCACTGGGAGGGACAGGGCTTAGGTGCTGCCTTCCAAGTTGCGTGAGGAACACTGGACTAGCCCACTGATCTGGCCCGGCGGGAGGGGAACCCAGGGATCATCTGCAGTGACCTACCATCCTGCCTTCAGCTACCAACTCAACCCCCCCCTCAAGATATCACCTACCAAGGGCGCAGGAACCATCAAGCACCGAGAAGACCCTCTAACTGCCCACAGGACTGCTGGGGGATCAACCAGGTATTGGTGCTGTGACACCCCTGCGCGCCCTGGCTCCACCTGGGTCCCCGCTGCTGAGTTGCCACTGTCTTGTGGCCTGTCCTGCCTAGAACTGAACTGCACTGCTCTGCTTCCCAGCGCTCGCCCGCTGGGCCTGGAGAAGCGCTGGGTTACCGGTGGTACTACTAGAACTGCTGACCGGGTATGGGAGCCCCCCCCCCTCCCGAGGCGCTGTTGGAGCACTTACAGACGCGGCCCCGCATCGCGTGGACGGAGCGCCACTGACATCCCCGGGGCCCGCTGAGGGGTTTGGGGCCCCGCCATTGCCGGCGCGACCTGGGCGATTTCTCCGCCGTGGGCCCGTCGCTGAACGATCCTCGCGGTGGCCCGGAGGCCGCCATCTCAGCTCACGTGACGGGGGCGTCCTCCCAGACTCCGCCCCCGCCACGCACTCATTGGTCCTCGCGGTCGCGCCCCGCAGACCGCGCTGCCATTGGCGGCTGTGGGCGCGCCTTCCTCAAGGCCTGCTGGGATTGGTTCCCGGGCCCCAGGGACCAACGGAGGGCCCGGAACCGGCTCCCTGCCAGCGCGCGGGGCTCCCCGGCTGAATCCAGACCCGCCGGGGGGCCCCGCGTACCCCCGCATATCCCGGACACCGCCGGGAAGCCCACACTGCTAGCGGGAGGGGCTGCAAGGAGAGTGAGCCCCCCGCCCTGCCTGAAACCCGCCGCAAGAGCCCCGAGGAGGCCGAAGGAACAGGTAACCTCCGGAGAGGAGGGTGGAAGGCCAGAGGGAGGCCCTGAGCTCGCCCCTCCCCGGGGAAGACTATCGTTGGGCCCTGTTGGCTCCCACTTGCCCCAGGAACGGGGAATAATCCGGCCCAAGGCCATGTTGACTCCTGCTCCATGAAGGGCTGATCGTTTGTCTGATGTACGGGATATTTTTGGCCTAAGGAAATACTGTTTGCTAATGCTACCCAGGTTGAATGAGATGTTTATTCCTACCTGACAGAAGGTTTTATTCCTGCCTGATGAAAAGTTGATTATTTGCCTTAAATGACATGGTTATCCTTGATGAAATGCTCTGATGAAACGACATGTTTATCTTTGATGAAATGCTCTGATGAAATGACATGTTCCTCCTTGATAAAATGCTCTGATGAAATAGAGATACCGTGAGTATTGATTGCCCTGATTCTGATATAGATAAAAGCCATTTGATTTTTACTCAAATTCACGGGCGTGGTGTCAGTCATTGCGTGCGTTTCCTGTCCCAGTGGATGTGTGTGCTGTATGGTCACTTTACACCCTAAGCCTTCGGGTGCCTGCCCGCTCGTGCCATGCTACCCCCCGGGGAACTGGTGACCCCAGTTCCTACACTCATCCTCGGATCCACCCCCTCAGCCTGGGACGACTCCTGGTGGCCAGCCGCCCTGGGAGCCGCACCCACACCCACCGACCACACTCGCAACCTGGGGGTCATCCTGGGCTCATCGCTCTCAATGACGCCATCTCCTCCTCCAATACCCTTCGCATGCTCCGCAAGATCTACAGATGGATCCCCACCGAAATCAGAAGGACGGTCACACAGGCCCTCGTCAGCAGCAGTCTGGACTACGGCAACGCCCTCTATGCAGGAACCACGGCCAAACTCCAGAAGAGACTCCAACACATACAGAACGCCTCCGCACGCCTCATCCTCGACATACCCCGCCACACCCACATCACTGCCCACCTCAAGTACCTCCACTGGCTCCCAGTCAAGAAGAGGATCACCTTCAAGCTCCTCAACCACGCCCACAAAGCACTACACAAATCCGGACCAGCATACCTCAACAAGCGTCTCACCTTCTACACCCCGAACTGCCAGCTGCGCTCCGCCGACCTCGCCCTCGCCGCCATCCCACGCATCCACAGGAACTCCACCGGCAGCAGATCTTTCTCCTACCTCGCTGCCAAGATGTGGAACACCCTCCCCACACAGCTGCGACTAACCCAGGACCTGCTAAATTTCAGGAGACTTCTCAAGACCTGGCTGTTCGAGCAGTAGCTGCACCCCCACACCCGCTCAGCGTCTTGAGACCCTCACGGGTGATTAGTGCGCCCTACAAATAAGTGATTGATTGATTGATTGAAGTCACCCCTAAGGTAGGCCTTTCTATCCTGAAGGCAGGGTGCTCGGTTCTAAGTGTGAGGGTGCCCCTGCATTAGCAGGACACCCCTACAACCTTTGGTGTCCATTTTCCCGGGTTGTAAGTGTATCAGCCTTTAAGATACATAGAGGGACCATGTGCCATTACGCGATGACCATCTCTAATCTGACTGTAACGAACCCTGTCATGTTTGGTATCAAACATGTTGGAATCATACCTCCCACACCATAAACCGTGTGGGAGGTATTATTCCATGCACTGTAAAGCTCCTCCGAGAGGCCCTCAGTGCTCCTGGTACCAGTCTTCTTGACCCAGACAGTAAAGTACAGCTGCTGCTGACCAGAGACATGATTCTGCCATCCTGCTGATGAGCCAAGCTTGAGCTGAGGAAGGCCGGACAATAGGTATCCTGTCACAGGGAGGTGTGACCACCTTCCAGACAGGACTTAGTGTATTGGGACAGGATGGGGGTGCTTGCCAGCACCACTCAGACTGCTTGAAGGGCACATTTTGTGCCCTCATTGCATACTCTATTCCAAACAAGTTCAGGGAACCGTTGGCTCCCGCTCTGGTGCGAAACTGGACAAAAGACATGGGAGTATCCTCCCCACTGTCCAGACACTCCTCTGGGAGGGCCCCCTGAATCGTTCCAACCCTTTCCGTAGGGTACTTGTGGGCTTACCTGTGGGTGGGTCCCTAGATTCGTCGTGGAACAAAATTCAGATCACTTACCACGTCAACATCGACCTTCTGGGCACTCTTTACTTCGGTGGACTTCGCATTGGGAACCGAGACTGCAACTGGGAAGACTCCTGCTACTCCGGGGCTTGTTGTCCTGCAAGTCAGCTGCAACATCTGTACCTGTGCTCCATACAGGTTCTTCAAAAGCCCTGTGGACATCCAAGACACCCGAAGGAATCTCCCTTGGAGTGAAGGAGTCACTCCCCTGCATCAGCAGGCACCGCAATGCAGCTGACCGGTCTGCTGATCCTGGGTTCCCACGGTCTCGGGAATACTCAGCAACACAGGTGGTGGTTCTGCAACTCCCTCGAGGCACGCACTGTCTTCACACAGAGTTTGAGGCCAGTATCCCTCGTCCGAACCGCTGGAACAGAACCCCTGCGCACCGCATCGACTTGCTGTTGCCAAGGCAAGTTGACTCTCTCCTCCAGAGATCTTCGGGCTCCAAGAAGCTTCAAGATTGTCCTACAGCCAAGACCTCTGCCTGCATCACAACCTTTGCAGTGTGGGCCTGCATCCTCTGGTGAGCTGCTAGAGGTTCTCTTGCGACTACTGCGCCTTCGGCCTGTGGGTCATTTTGAAGGTATTCTTTGGCTCCAGTGGGCTCCCCTGCTTGCTCGGCCCTGCCCTGACTTACCTACTCGTGATGAGTCACTTGTACCTTGCTGGTCCCAACACTACATCGTTGTCTTCACCTACGTTGGTTGTCATTGCCAAGGCTTGTTTGTGCCCCTGCCAGACACTGACCCCTTGGCACATGACATCCGATGTGGGACAGCTCGTGCATGGCTCCTGTTCCTCCTCTGCATTGCCTGGTGCGTTCCGCTGCAACTTCAAGGGCACCGTCAACTTCCTGCATCTCGGATATCGGTGGGCATTCGTCTTCAGTGCCTGCTGGTCACCCCTGAATGGCAGAGACTCTGTGCCCTCTGCTTGCAGGTATCTCTCATCTTGAATCCACTTTTGGGTTCCACCGGACACATTCACCTTCTTCACCAGCTGCATCTTTTCCGATGTCCTCCATTGTGGTCTACGGCAGTTTCCGACGTCACTTCACACCTATGCACCCGGCTTCCGTGGTGTAGGTATCCTGATTACTGGTGTATCCACGGGTGGGGTGACTCTCCAACCTTTCATCTTCTACTGGGTTTCTTCAGGGTCTGCTGGTGAGGGTCCTTCTTTGAAATTGCAACTGCAACTTACCTATTGACTAACATTGAGCACGCGGTTGTGTTCCCACTCTGCACACGAACTCCGTGGGGTTCCTAGATACTCACCTTGGGTCCCTGGCTCTTCTACGTCTTCTGGGTCCATTCTTGGCTTAGGTCGTGGTTCTCATCCCGCTATTTTAGTATCTGGGTTGGTCTCCCGCTGGGGACTACTGTGTATTCTGTACTATTTACCCCCGGGTAGGGGATTATACAATGTGTTAGTGAGTGTTAATAATAAATACAGATTTTTATAACTACACTGTGTGGTTCTTTTTCACTTAACCTGTACCATAAGATTAATTACTGGTAAAACAAGCTGCTTTACACTCCTTCAGGACTAAGCCTGAAGACTGCTCTCCACAGCTACTACTTATAGAGCTTTCTAAGGTTGTATAAAACCACGAAAATCATCATAAGGGTTGTCTGGATTAGTGCAGGGTGCTACACTTATATAAGTGTGCACCATATACTAAGCCAGCTTCTCACACCTCCCCCAAAAATGTATATAGTTATATATGTGTGTGTGTGTGCAGACAAAAAAATATGTACAAACACACACATATTACCTACTGGCAGTTGCCAGTAGATAGTTATAGTTAGGACCTATTTTCCATAGGAAATCCGCAACATTCTATTTGGAATAACGTTGGCGCCGATTGACGAATCTTTGCGAAATTTTCCAAACTTTTGGCCAGCTCCTGGCCGCTCCTATCCTCAAAATTTCACGGTGATTCGTCAAGCGGGGGCGAGAAAAATTTTCCCCATGCATTTTCCCATAGGACCTGTTGACGCAGCTACAGCCTGAACTGCTGAACGGAATTACACCAAATTTGGCAAAGAGGTAGTCCTCAGGTCAGGCATGTGCCTTTTGCTTAAATGGTGTAAATCCGTTCAGTAGTTCCTGAGAAAATCTAAAGTAAAATCACCTATATATCTGGGCGGAGCCTAACCACACATTTCATCGTGAGATCTGATTGGCTGTCAACACTTCTTCCAAGAAGTGTTGGCAGCCATCTTGGGACCAATATACATGATAGCACCTCATTAAAAAGCATTGCAGTTAATAGAAGGTTTTAAGACTTTAGTTACATTATAAATCATTTGTTGATGGTACCATACTCATTTTAGGAATTGTGGTGTGTTCTAAGGTGATTTTACCATGTGAAAAAACCTTCTGCTGTGATATCATGAATCATGTTTGAGAGAAAACTATTTTCTCATGCTTTTCCCACAGAGGTTTGGAAGATGATCTATAAGCTAAACTGAGAGTATATTTTCAGTAAATTCACATTATCTTTCTCAGTCATGTGAGAACGAAGTCTGACATTCTCAGTAAAACATGTATATCCAACAAGGGCAGAGACTGTCAGTTGATTCCTTTGTGTTCTACTGCAGCTTACCAGAGTGTTCTAAAGAACAACTAGAGCGCTAACAGTCCTACTTATGACAAACATATTGCACACCTGAAGCCATCTTGATTGGAATAAAGTGGTAACTCTTGAAACATTTAAATTAACAAGCATTTGCAATGCAATAGGTCTCGCATTTATACGAGTTTGAGCTATTGGCATTGTAAATGACAATGCCTTTTATTTATGTTTTAAAAACCCACACATAAATAAAAGGCATTGCCATTTACAGTGCCAATAGCTCAAACTCTTAACAACTGCGAGACCTATTGCATTG
Organism: Triturus cristatus; assembly: GCF_964204655.1. Classification (NCBI taxonomy): domain Eukaryota; kingdom Metazoa; phylum Chordata; class Amphibia; order Caudata; family Salamandridae; genus Triturus; species Triturus cristatus. The sequence continues at coordinate 50,840,216 of NC_140589.1, forward strand.
CAAATGCTTGTTCATCATAGGATTCGCGAAATCTGTGCACGTGTGGCTATCCCCTGGCGGGAGCGAGCAAGGACACCATATGTTTGTAATTAACTTGCAAACATATGGTGCCCCTGCTCGTTCCCACAAGGGAAACATGCGCAGGCTTCATCCCGTTTAGGCAGCTGCTTCTGCGCCTCTAAGCGCTAAGGGTTACAATGCTAGAGAGGCACGTAGCAAGGGTCACATTGAAACATCAGAAACCCAAAACGTGGGATACTTAAAATTCGATATAAGATCATATGCAGACTTCAATTCCACAGAATACAGGCAGGTGATTCGTGTTGAGAGGGAAATGAAAAAAGATGCGCCCAGAAAATGAATGACTGCGGCCTGGCTCGTTACGGTCACATAACCATGGCCGGGCACCCAGTTCCGTGCGCTCGTCATGTATCCCCGTTGCACGAGAGTGCTTTCATACAGCACAAGAGCAAATCAAACAACAAAATCTGAAACACATAACAAAATAGACGGCCCTGAAAGGGTACACTTCTTAAATTACAAAAACGTTGACACCTTTTATGTATGTTTTTTTGTGGGCTTGATGTAGAATAAACTGTAAGAGGGCGAGAAAATGAGGGGGGAATAGGGAATCCGTCAATTGTAAATGTTACTACCTACTTTAGAGGAGCAGTATCGTTACAGAAGTGGACGCACAACCCCCCCCCCCCCCAAATGCGCGAGGATTCAGCTACTCAAGGCTTCCAAGCACACCAACAGCCACTGTACGGAGCGCCCTTCCCAGGAACGCAGCAGAGCTCGGATGGACACAGAGCCAAGTGCAGGGATAGGAAGCGCACCGCGCAGCCAATTAAGAAAAGTCCCCGCTTTGCTGAATATGGCCACCACCCAACGACCTTAGTCAAGAAACTGAGCGTCCCCGTTTGTGTATTTTAGTGTGTCTTCAAGCTGCTGACAGTGAATATGTACGATTGGTTCAGGCACGCACTGAATATGGGTAAACTGATTGCGCTGCATCTCGCTGCTCGTGAACATGTAAATATAAAACTAAAATGTATTAATAAGGAAAAACCTACTTGGTCAAGCCGACGCTATACAAATACACACCAGTCAGGTGGGCAATGCAATGACATTCTATAGTCTAACTATAGTCATTCTATAGTGTGGTCTAACAAGCGCGCACTGAAGCTGACGGAGTGGGAGGGGGAGTGGGGGCGGGCACGCAGGCTGCCAAATGGTGCGATGAATAGTGAAAGCGAAGCTGACGGAGTGGGAGGGGGAGTGGGGGCGGGCACGCAGGCTGCCAAATGGTGCGATGAATAGTGAAAGCAAACAAGTGGTTGCAGGACTCCAAATGGTGCGCGCGCCCGGACGGGTCACATGCACTGTAGTTGGAGGCCTGCAAAGCCACTGTTTGCACTTCCAAAACGCGCTTACTATAAGTCTCGCCAGAGCCAGCGCTAAAGCGCTGGTCAGGCGAGACCTAAAAAGGAACCAAATGAGGGGGTTCATTTTGCCATAGAAAGTATGATTAGTGCTGCAGAAAGAAAAATTAGGGCACATTTTGAGTGACTTCTCAAATCCTCTTCTATTTCATTAAAAAATTCTGACATGCAGACTGAAACATGCACTTTCAATACCAGCAGCAGACTTCCCTGGTGAGCAGTAGCTTTACTACAGTGATCTAATGAGCAACTAGAGTGCTAACATTCTAAATTTATGGCAAATGTGTGACACATCTGAATTCGTTCTTGATGGAATCAAAGTAAAAAACTGAGGGCCCGATTCACAGAACTAACTTAAGACAAAATCCTAAACTTACTACCATTTTGGTATTCACAGAATGCATTTACTGCTTTTGGTATTCACAGAATGCACTTACTACTTTTGGTATTCACAGAATGGATTTACGACTACTAACTTTACGTTCGCACTCGGGCCGGAAATTCCGGCCCGGAGGCGGACCTTCTGGCCCGGAGGCGGAGCTTCCGGTCCGAAGGCGGGGCTTCCAGGCCGGAGGCGGAGCTTCCGGCCCAGAGGTGGAGATTTTGGCCATGGCTAAATCTCCGCCACTGGCCGGAATCCCCACCTCCGGGCCGGAATCCCCACCTCTGGGCCAGAAGCTCCGCCTCCGGCCCGGAAGCTCCGCCTCCGGGCTGAAAGCTCCGCCTCCAGGCCGTAATTTTCGGCCCGAGTGCGGACGTAAAGTTAGTAGTCGTAAATCCATTCTGTGAATACCAAAAGTAGTAAGTGCATTCTGTGAATACCAAAAGTAGTAAGTTTAGGATTTTGTCTTAAGTTAATTCTGTGAATCGGGCCCTGAAAGTATTTCCTACTGAGGAGACTGTAGTAAATGAGGAAATGAGGAAACTTCATAACAAATAAGTCTCCCAAAATGGCCGCCAGAGACAAAAGAGCCCAAATGTAGCACAAATATCACCCAGATGTAGCCCAAGTATAGCCCAATGACAGAATGTCCCAGAGTGTTCTAACGAACAACTAGAGCGCTAACAGTCTTACTTATGACAAAAGTATGGCACACCTGAAGCCATCTTGATTGGAATAAAGTGGTAACACTTAAAACATTTAATTTACAAAGGAACAAAATGAGGGGGTTCATTTTGCCATAGAAATTATGATTAGTGCTGCAGAAAGAAAAATTAGGGCACATTTTGACTTCTCAAATCCTTTTCTATTTCATAAACAAATTCTGACATGCAGACTGAAACATGCACTTTGAATACCAGCAGCAGACTTCCCTGGTGAGCAGTAGCTTTACTACAGTGATCTAATGAGCAACTAGAGTGCTAACATTCAGAATTGATGGCAAATGTGTGACACATCTGAATGCCTTAATGATGGAACCAAAGTAAAAAACTGAAAGTATTTCCTAATGAGGAGACTGCAGTAAATGAGGAAATTAGGAAACTTCATAACAAATAAATCTCCCAAGATTGCCACCAGAGACAAAAGAGCCCAAATGTAGCCCAAATATCACCCAGATGTAGCCCAAGTATAGCCCAATGACAGAATGTCCCAGAGTGTTCTTAAGAACAACTAGAGCGCTTACTGTCTTACTTATGACAAAAGTATGGCACACATGAAGCCATCTTGATTGGAATAAACTGGTAACACTTAAACTATTTAATTTAAAAAGGAACACAATGAGGGGGTTCATTTTGCCATAGAAATTATGATTAGTGCTGAAGAAAGAAAAATTAGGGCACATTTTGAGTGACTTCTCAAATCCTCTTCTATTTCATTAAAAGATTCTGATATGCAGACTGAAACATGCACTTTTAATACCAGCAGCAGACTTCCGTGGTGAGCAGTAGCTTTACTACAGTGATCTAAAGAGCAACTAGAGTGCTAACATTCAGAATTTATGGCAAATGTGTGACATATCTGAATACCTTCTTGATGGAATCAAAGTAAAAAACTGAAAGCATTTCCTACTGAGGAGATTGCAGTAAATGAGGAAATTAGGAAACTTCATAGCAAATAAATCTCCCAAGATAGCCACCAGAGACAAGGGAGCCCAAATGTAGCCCAAATATCACCCAGATGTAGCCCAAGTATAGCCCAATGACAGAAATGTGCAAAACACTTAATTTTTGTGTATTTGCAGTTTTATATAGTGCAGACTTGTCAGGTATTGGAGTGCTTTACATGAGCATTGGTTACATCACACAAGAACAAATTCATTTTGGTTGTAGACATGGGGAGATTAAGTGATTTGACCAGAATCACAGAATGTCGAGCTGAAGCAGAAACTTCAACCTGGTTCCCCAGTTGCAAAGTCTGCAACTCTGGAAGTAACACCACATCCTCTCTCCTAAGTGCAACATTTAATCAAGTGGTCAACTGGATAAAAAAAAATAAAGATAACAAATAATTTAAAAGTGTTTTGTCGCTATTTGAAAACTCAGAAAATATGTCCTCAGTTTTGTTTTTTAGAGCACTAACCATAATGTTGATGCAAATAAGACCCTCTCATATATGTAATTTCTAAAGGAAATGCTCTAGGTATTACAGTTTTGATTACATCAAGATGACGTCAGGTGTTCCACACTTTTATAATAAATATAGAATGTTAGCAATCTAGTGGCCCGATTCACAGAACTAACTTAAGACAAAATCCTCAACTTACTACTTTTGGTATTCACAGAAGTTAGGATTTTGTCTTAAGTTTGTCTTAAGACAAATTTAAGACAGACTTAAGACAGTCTTAAGACAGACTTAAGACAGACTTAAGACAGTCTTAAGACAGACTTAAGACAAACAAGACAAACTTAAGACAGACTTAAGTTAGGATTTTGTCTTAAGTTTGTCTTAAGTCTGTCTTAAATCTGTCTTAAGTCTGTCTTAAGTCTGTCTTAAGTTTGTCTTAAGTCTGTCTTAAGACTGTCTTAAGTCTGTCTTAAGACTGTCTTAAGTCTGCCTTAAGTTTGTCTTAAGACAAACTTAAGACAAAATCCTAACTTCTGTGAATGCCAAAAGTAGTAAGTTTAGGATTTTGTCTTAAGTTAGTTCTGTGAATCGGCCCCCGCTTGTTCATTAGGATACTGTTGAGAGGCAGAGGCCAGGGGCACGGACTCTGAAAATTGAAGGCAGGTAGGAGGGAGCAGAGGCAACAATTTGACCATACTGGGCAGGCAGGAAGGTCCGTGGCAGCACAACAGACTATGGAGGGCAGTGGAAAGGGGGCAGGGGCAACAAACCAACAATACAGGACTGGCAAGAGAGGCTGTGGCAATGTAATAGACCATTGTGGACAGAAGGAAGAGGCAGTGGTAGTACAACCATACATGCCAACAGACCCAATTCAGCCAGGAAATGTCCAATGTTTTTAAGCTCAAATGGGCTTTATTTGATCTGTCTCCTGTCTACAATCTCCTCTTTTACAATGTAACTCAAAGGGGAAAATCAATACCCCAGTTTTTGTTCAAAATCTCCCTCTTACCAAGTTCAAAATGTTCGCAAGTATGGTACATTGGATCATGGAAGGCAGGAGGAATTGGGGTAGGGACATGGACTTGGATAACAGAGGACAGGAGGGACATGGAGAGGTGCACCAAACTGACCCTGCAGGGCAGGCATCAGGGTTTGCAGCAGCACAATACACCACACAGGGCATGCGGGACGGGAGTGCAGCACAACAATCCATAGAAAGCAATAGGGAGGGGACAGGACCATGCACATGGACAACAGAGAAGAGAGGGGAAAGAGGCAATGGTAGCTAGCTGACCACAATGGACAGACGGGAGAGAAAGCTGCAGCATAACAGACCATAAAGAGCAGGAGGGACAGATAAGGGGCATTACAATGGAACAGACAAGCCAGGAGGGAGGGAATAGGGGTCTGCACATGGAAACAGAGGGCTGGGAGCAAGGGGGCAGGGCAGGAGCAGTTAGATGACCATGGAGGTCAGGCAGGATGGGCACTAGAAGCAAGACACACCATGGAGAGCAACAGTGAGACTATGATGGCATACACACAGACCATGGAGGGAAGGTGGGAGGGGGTCAGGGGCAGCTAGCTGACCACACAGGGAAGGTGGGAGGGGCCGTGGCAGCACAGAAGACCATGCATGGCAAGCGGGAGGGTTAGTGGCAGCTCAATGACTATGATGGGCAAGAAGGAGGGTGCAGGGGCATGCACTAAGGACCATGGAAGATAGAAGGGAGGATCAGGATCTGGGCACAGACAAGATAGTTCAGGGGAAGGGGCCTCACAACAGACCACGCGGGACAGACACGAGGAGCAGTTGCAGCACAACAGACCAGGGAGGGCAGAAGGGTGTGGCAGTAAAATAGACCATGGAGGACAGGAGGAAGGGGATAGGGACATGGCATGTGGACAGGCAAGGTGGAGGTGGCAGGGACAGGTTACAGTCATCTGACGATGCTAGGCAGGTGGGAGGTTAGTGGCAGCTCAACAGAACACTCGGAGTAGATAGGAGTGGCAGGTCCATGGAACATGGTGGGCAAAAAGGATGGAGCAGGGGCATGCACAAAGACATCGGAGGGCAGGGGGAAGGAGAATAGGGGCAGCAAGCTAAGCACAGAGGCTAAGCAGGAGGTCAATGATGGGGCATATGATTGGGCAATGGAGGGCAGGAGGAGTGGACTGGTACATCATACTAAATGGAGGGCAGTGGCAGCACATCAGACCATGCATGGCAGGAGGGAGGAGGCTAGTCCATGGATTCAGACAACAGAGGATAGGGAGGAGGGGGATGGGGCAGCAAGCTAACTGTTCAGAGAAGGTGGGTATTAGGAAGTGTATTGTTTTTAAAATGTGTGTCTGTGCGAACTACTTAAAATATGAACAAGTATGCAGCATAATCTCACTTTTATTCAGGAAGAAGAGGACGTTTGTGACTGTGACTCCGGGCTCACTTGGCAGAAACACCCCCTGACCCTCCACCCCCCATCGCAAGATGTAATGCCCGTGAAAAGAGTAGGTGAACGAAGTGTTATATAGAACATAGTCCTGAGAGCACGATTGAAAATGAAAACTAGATATAGTGTATGGTATAAACTATGCACCAAAAAGTGTGATTCAAGATCAACCAGGCATGAAATATAATATGCAATACATTGTGCGCAATGACAGATTCATTGGAGAGCGTGAGATACCACAGGCACTAGCGCGTGCTATTCGATATGAGCCTTGGAGTGTAATATGCACAGGGCAGTGTTGTGTAACCTAACTAGTCTCTAAAGTTGTAATATAAAATATGTGCTGGGGAGTGTAACGTTGCATATGCACTGTGACAAAGATATGGATCCCAGATTGTAATATGTATGACATAGCGCTGTGTGTTATAACATAGGCATCGAGGAAGGCATGTTAGATGGGGCAATATAACCCGTGCGAAGGCAAGTGTGGCATGACATATTCACGGGGTGGTGTTACAGTGCACATGGGCTAGAGAGTGTCATAGCATATGCACTAGCTGCTGGAATACAACACAGAGGTGTGTGGCACTCGGCGGGCACTGGCGGGTGAAACACAGCAGTGGGCTCAGCCAGGAGCGCGCTGTAACTCTCAAGTGAGGTTCGTCTCCTTTCCAGAGAGTAAATTAAAAAGTATTACACATCCGTTGGTGGATGTGTGGTTTATTAACCGTGAGGAGGGTTTCTTGCATAGTTTTGGTCAAATTTTTGTAGAATCCCCTTTGAATGGCTTGGTGTGCGTGTGTATTAAATGTGCCCGTCAATAGCTACCCATGTTTGTATAAATAAACAACAAGGGTGTCTACTTGGAGAGTACCCACCGGCGGGGGCGCCGGGATTAGGCACGGTAGGGCGTCAGACACGTCAGAGCTTCACTAGCGGTGTAAATACATTCCACGTGGATTCATTGTATTCATAGTCGCCTTTTAATGACTATCACGCAAATCGTCATGGTGATAGGTACGTACGATTTGTCCAGCATGTCCTAGGTGTTTCTATAAATATATATATTTTTTAAATAATAAAAAACAATGGCCGGCCCCGGGGCATGGGGTCCCCGGGGCCATAAGTGGCCTGAGGAGGGGGGCAACGCAGCCTCCCTCCTAAAGATTTTATTTTTTTAAAAGGCCATGCCCCGGGGGTTGGGGTCCCTGGGGCCGATTAAGGCCTTGGGAGGGGGCCCATGCGTGTTTACACAGTGGGGAAGGGAGGGGACAGGGCCTGAGGTGACGTGTTCAAACACACCCTGTGGCACGTTTTAAGAGGTAGTTTTAATCCCCCTGCCCTATTATATACTAGGGGCTTATAGAGGAGGTCATGCTAATCACAGGGGAACCCCAACGCATAGTGTTCCCTAGTGTATGTAGGTGTTTTCACTGTATTCTAAGTGTCATTTAACATAGCACTGGCTCTAGGACTGGTTAGTCAGACTCAGTTACCACCAGTATCCGTCTGAAAAGGTTGAGAGTACAGGATGATTTTGCAACAAGGCTTCTTTCTGCTCTTCTGTTTGTTCTTTCTGCACGTTATCCTTCTTCCTGTACTTTTCTTTGTCTTTGAGGACTTCTGTTGCTTCTTTCTGAATTTCTTTTTTTTCTTTCTGTGCATTTTTTTTCTTTCTTCACATGTCCTATCTCTGTAGGATATGCAATTAGCATTTAAAAAACCTTTGAAATTCACTGAAAAAACAATAGGTTTCAGGCACGTTATAGTTAGGAATTAGCATTTAAAAAACCTTAGAAATTCACTGAAAATACCATAGGTTTCAGGGGCGTTATAGTTAGGTGGACTTTTCACTCGTACAAAACCATTGAAATTTCCCGTTATAGTTAGTTCAGCTAACTATAACTCGCGCGCCCGCAATGCACTGCTGATGACGTCACATATTACATCACTCATGACAGGGTCAGTGACATCACTCATGACATCACTGATGACATCTCAAATGACATCACTCATGACATCATCCTTGTGATAGAGTGGCAGACCTCCTCTCACCCTAATATAACCTTTGATACACACATTCAAAAATAGAAAATAAAAATTTCAAAACAATGGACATACCAATACCAGTTACAACAACCTATTCAGTAATTCTAAGATCCACATACACATCCACTCATTCACCAACAGTCCTATACAGTCACTCATACATGTACTCACTCATCATATGTACTCATACACCTATACATCCAGTTACACAACGCCACTCATCCATAGTTACTCACACACATAGTCACTCATGCTAATAAAGAATCAAACATCCATTTACTTGCATATACAGTTATACACACACCACCACAGTTACTTCTACAGAAACTTACACATACTTAGTCTTTTAAACAATCACTTCTAGAAACACATACTTATTCATACAGGAACTCTTCCAATCTCTCACTCTCACATATACTCACTTATATACACCAATAGTCACATATACTAGTTTAAAACATATGTAGTTACTCATAAAGACACTACTGAGATAGTCATTCACTCACTAACACAACCATACACACACTCATCCACCCATACAGTCCTGCACACATGCTGTCTTCAACACATACAAACAGTGAGTCACTCATTCATACACATATGCACTACGTAATACCCCCCACCGAACCATACAGACACTCAGACACTCATACTGATACTCAAAAACCCAACTAATAACGTATATAGACACTCATGTAGCTACTCACCCACCCATGCAGCCACTTATACACAAAGTGAAAGGCTGATACAGATATTTACATATTTAAACATTACTCACTAAGCCATCTATTCACTGAGATACACTTAATCAGTCAGTTATACAATCAATTTTTTCAAAACAAATCATCCATTTAGACACTTATATACCCATTTATTCTTCCATCGACCTTGAGATATACATATATAAATCATATTTAATTTTCTGAAAAACACACATTCACTGGATGATGTCATCAGTGATTTCATCAGTGATGTCATTTGAGATGTCATGAGTGATGTCATGAGTGATGTCACTGACCATGTCATGAGTGATGTAATATGTGACGTCATCAGCAGTGCATTGCGGGCGCGCGAGTTATAGTTAGCTGAACTAACTATAACGGGGGAGTTTCAATGGTTTTGTACGAGTGAAAAGTCCACCTAACTATAACGCCCCTGAAACCTATGGTTTTTTCAGTGAATTTCTAAGGTTTTTTAAATGCTAATTGCTAACTATAACGTGCCTGAAACCTATGGTTTTTCAGTGAATATATATATATATATATATATATATGCGCATACATATAAAATAAATATAAGTGTTTGTGTGCACACAAATAAATTACCACAATTTGTGGGAAAGGCCCACGATGTAATGCCATGCATTCTAAAGGTCAAGGTATAATAATATATGCGTGGTAATGGCATGCATTGTAAGAAAATACATCCTCTGTGAAGGCAGCACTGTAGGACCCTCTTGTGCTACAGTGCATGAGTGACCAGGAGAATGCAGGGAGCAAGACCTGGCAAGAGTACGACCATCAGGACTGGAAGGCATGCTTGTAAGAAATTGGGTTACTGGTTGAGGGGGTGAAACCCTACTCAAGCAGGAACCACAATCCTTGTCAGAGTGAGGCACAGGCAAACCCTAAATTGACCTGTGCTCAACCCTCTGGTACCTTGGCACATAGCAGTCATGCTTAATTTAGAGGCAATTTGCAAAGGATTTGTACAGCATGCAAACAGTAATAAAGTGAAAACACAACACAAGGAAAATCCCAGACCAATTTAGAAATATAGTAAATTTTAATAAATTAATCAACAACAAAATGACAAAAATTAAATCAATACACCCGGAGATAAGCAGATCTAAAAATTTAAGTAAAAATAGCGCCAAAAAGCACAAAGCAGGATATCTAATTGCGCTATACCCATACAAAGTCACAAGTTCAGGCCGACCATGATAGAACGCGGGCCGGCTACAAGGATCCAGTTAGGCCCGCTGAACAAGAGTTAGTAAAATCCTGGTTGCAAAGAGTTGCGAAGTCCCATGTTGAGGTGATGCGAGATCCTGGTTGGATATACGTCGCATAGCGTTGATTCCGAGAAGCTGCAAGGTCCTGTGTCATTTTCGAGGAGGCTGTCAATGAGGAGCTTGCAATGCAAAGTTCTGCATTGAGAATATGTTGCTCATAAGATGGTTTCGAAGAAGCTGTGGGGCTTGCGATGCGGAATCTTGCTTTGTCAAGGCTGCTGATGACGAGAGGCTTACGATTAGAGGGCCTATATCAGGGATGCGTCATGTAGCAGCGGTTCCAATGGGGTTGTGGGGTGAAGCAAAGTCCTTGCGCTGGGAAAGTCCACACAGCAGAGGCGATGCATTTAGTTCTACTCAGGTTGCCTGCGCAGCATAGAAGATGCGTTGGTTCCACTGAGTCCATAGAGGGGCTGGCAGAGCACCTTCAGGCCCGCTTCCAAGGGTCCAGGACTTGGGTGGCACAACTTGGCAGGATAGGACAATCAATCAATCAATCAATCAATCAATCAATCACAGGTTTGTTAAGTGCGACTACTCACCCGTAAGGGTCTCAAGGCGTTGGGGAGGAGGGGAGGTGCAGGTTCCAGTCCATCAAGGAGGGGGTCTGTCGAAGAGCCAGATTTTGAGGTTTCTCGTGAAGATGGGGAGTGATGTTGTCTGCCTGAGGTAGAGAGGTAGGGCATTACATTATATTAAAGAAAGCGGGAGCAGATCCCACAGAAATGAAAAATCTTTTGCCCGGTCTCCCTTTTACCATACTTGGCAAAATTACTTGAGGCACATGTAGCTCGCCATCTCTGGTCTTTCATTGAAGAATCAGAGTTCCTGGACTCAAGTCAGGCGAGATTAAGGCCGGCACACTCCACAGAGGCAGTGATCATGTCAGTTGTTGCTGACATGCGGAAGGAAGCTGATAACGGTAATACTCAAGCCTTGGTGCTACTGGACATGTCGGCGGCTTTTGACACGGTCGACCATAGCATTTTGGCTGACCTGGTAAGGGCCACAGACATCAGGATTCAGCTTTGAACTGGATCATTTCTTTTCTGAGCGAGAGATTCCAATCAGTTAGGCTACCCCGCTTTGTGAGGTACAACTGAACCGCGGGGTACCACAAGGTTCCTCTCTTTCTCCTCACCTTTTTAATATCTATAACCGCCCTTTGGTCAGTTCCCTTAAGAACAAGGAAATTAACATCTTTAACTATGCTGATGATATGCAATTCCTATTCACGATCAACGATAGCCCCACGACTAGACAACAATTTCAGGACACTATGCTGTTCATCCGGGATTGGATGAACAGTAATCAGTTGAAGTTGAATTCCGACAAAACTGAGATAGTTATTACAAAAAGTAAGGTAGACCATTGGATCCCCTCGCTCTGGCCCAGTGCGATGGGTCCCCCTCCTTCTCCTAAAAAGGTGGTAAACAGCCTTGGGGTCATCATTGATGAGGAGTTATCATTTAAGAAACAGGTAGGAGCTGTGACATCGGCAAGCTTCTGCCAACTGCAGCGCATAAAAAAGATAAAGAAATTCCTCACTAGGGAGGCTCTGACCCAAGTAATAATAGCCCTAGTCATGTATCGAATTGACTATGCCAATTCTCTTTACTTGGGTATTCCCAAAGTCCTATTGCGCAGGCTCCAGTTAATTCAAAACCAGGCCGCTCGGTTGATATATTATCTGCCCAAATAAGGCCACATCACCCAAGTGACAAAGAACATTCACTGGCTGCCAGTTGCACAGAGAACAATGTTCAAGGTGTGCTGTACGGTATTTATGGCCTTGTATCTGAATTACCCTGCTTTCATTAAATCGCAGATCATCAAGTATTGTCCTACCAGAAAACTGAGATCTAGCCACATACATTATTTGGTGGTTTCCCCGTGCAAAAAACATATGACTGGAGGACACAGGGTTTTTGTCATTGCCCCTTGAGTATGGAATACTCTGCCGCTGGGTCTTAGGTCCACATTTAACTGCACCAGATTCAGACAGCTTCTGAAGACATGGCTATTCAAACAGGCTTACAAATAACCGTGGATCAAGGCCTTATCAGCAACACAGCGTCAAGAGACCACCTGGTGAACGTGTGCTTTAGAAAATGCCCATAACATAACAGGCCAGGGCACATGTAGTACCACTTTACTAGGGTATTACAAGTAAATTAAATAGGCCATTTGGTGGGAAGCTAATTCTACCATGTTTTAAGGAGAGAGCACAAGCACTTTAGCCCTGGTTAGTAGTGGTAAAGTGTACAAAGTCCTAAAGCCAGCAGAAGCAAAGTTGCAAAACTGGAGGATTGAAGGCAAATAGTTACAGAAGAACCACGCCAAGGATGCCAGGTTTAACACTGCTCCATTCTGAAACATCGGAATCATTGCCTACATAGCCCATATCCTCTTAGAAGGAGAAAAGGCTCGACTCGATGTTGCGCCCGTTATTGCCCTATGAACAAGATGCGCCAAGAGCTCCCCTCGTGAAACTTGGAAGTTGATAGTAAAGCTCGGGTCATACAGCAATGATAGGGTCAACTGCAGGTGGCGCAACACCATCATCAAAAACGTGGACTTGAGGAGCCAGTCATCCACGTATGGAAGCACTGGGGTTACTAATTTTCTGAGATATGTGGCAAGACCGCCATTGTCTTCATGAAGACTCTTAGAGCAGATGTTAAGCCGAACGGATGGACTGTAAAATGGTAATATAGTGATCCTTGCATGAAGCGTAGGTACTTATTGCGAGACTGCAAAGACAGTATGAGAAAATACTCATCCTGCAGATCGACAGACACCATTCACTCGTCTGCTTCCAGCACTAGCAGCACTTCAGCCAGGGACGCCATCTTGAACTTTTCCATGCACTGGATCTAGTCCAAGAAAACGGTCATCTTTCTTCGGTATGAGGAAATATCGGGAAAAGTCCCCCATAACCTGTTCCTGCACTGGCATCAATGCCACCACTGTTTTCTAGAGTAATATCTCTGCCTCCTGCTGAAGGATGCATAGGTGGTCTGCAGAAGGAAGGGAGGACGATTGAGCAATGGGTGGGGGGGCGTGTGGAAGGGTACAGCATACCCTCCTTCCTCGTTCTGCAACACCCACTGGCTTGTAGTTATGGCCTCCCAGGAATGTGGAAAGAAGGTAACACATCCCCCAACAGGCACTATATACTCAGACAAGAGGTACTAGGGCTGCTTCCCAGCTGTGGCTGGGGACAAAGAAGAGGAGGAGGAAGATAAAAGTAAGGCTCAGCCCTTATCCTCACCACAAGTCCAGTATTGTTTAAACAAGGGGTTCTGTTGGAGCTGGCCTTACTATCTGCCATGAAAGGCAAAACCTCTGGCAAACCCCCAACATTTTTTAAAGTGTCTGTAGTCTTGCTGCTGGGTTGGGCGTCCTAGTGCTTGAGCAGTAGGTCTACTGTCCCTGAATCTCTTGAGGGCCAAATCAGTTTTTATTCTCCAAACAAAGGAGGTCTATCAGGGTTGCTTGAACATCATTAGAGAAACCAGAGTTACACAACCAGGCATGATGCCTTAGTGCCATTGAAGTGCCTATCGCATGTGCTACAGAATCAGCCATGGCCAAGCCTGATTGACTCACTCATCTGGTCGTGGTCTAACCTTCCTGCAAAATTTCTGGAAAATGCCCCTAGAAGTAGTTGGGCAGGTTTGGGATAATCATTTGGGCTATGTCACACAGGGCATGGGTGTAACGACCCATCAAACAGGTTTCATTAAGTGACTTAAGGGCCATAATCGCTGCTGAGAAAGACTTCTTTGCAAAGTGTTGTATTTTCTTGGACTTCCTGTTTGAGTGGTAAAAAATCCCCAAGCGATGACTTAGAAGTGCAGGACATTTGTACTATTAAGCTCTCTGTAGAGAGATTAGCTGACAAGAAAGTCAGGTCGACTTGGGCTGGTGTATATCACCTGGCCACCAGTCAATTCACAGCAGAAACCGAGGTTGGCTTTTCCAAAGCTGCCGTGATTGGCTCAGTAATGGCATTGTAGAAAGATAACAGCTCTGATGCCTGAAAAGTGGGTGGGACGTAGAAATTACATCAAGATGTTTGATTTTACCTCTAATGACAGCAGGGGCAATTCAAAAACATCTGTGCTTTCCATACCATGGCATGGTATGATGTGACCTTGAGTGGAGGGAGGCTTGTGGGGAAGAAAATGAGTTACTTACCTGTAACTTTAGTTCTCCAGTATTGGAACCTTTCATAGATTCACATGCTTGAATCATTCCCCGTCTTTGAGATGGGAGTCCCCGGTACATCAAATAGCAATGCAAAGCTATTACAAACTGGAAACTAAGCCTAGGCCCATTTCAGTTTTGTAACATATCTACCACTTTTGTAAAAGAGACCAAACAAAGCACACAACCAATCAGATCAGCCTCACCTTTTAGAATCCTCCTGAGAGAACCTCAGAACCTCAGATTTTCATAGTAGTAGTGCCTTAGGATAAACCATAGAGGTCAAAAAAGAAGGTTGATCTTTCCCAGGGAAGGAGGGTGGGTCGCATGTGAATCTATGAAAGCTTCCAATACTGGAGAACTAAAGTTACAGGTAAGTAACTTATTTTCTTACTCCAGTATTGGAACTTTCATAGATTCACATGCTTGAATCAGAGTGGCTAGCAGTTATGAGCACGTTTTCTTCTGTAAAAAAAACAGTAGAAAGAGGAAACAGTTTCCTCAACCTGGACTCTATATGTCTCAAGACAAACATTAACTATTAAGCTTTAACTATATAATTAATTACAAAGAATCATCAGTGCAGCAATAGGAATCCTCCAAATGCGTAAAACTCATATGCAGACAATATACGAAGAAACAATACATTTATCAAAGAATGTGTGATGTTTTTAGGAAAGAAAAAGGAGGGATGAAACAGAACGTTTTTTTTGTTGTTTTTTTTTAATTAAAGTTTTATTAAAATTAACACAAAGTTACATACTGCAACTAACAAAACAAGCCAGTAGTGTTACAGACGCTTTACAATTGTGGTACATGCCAGAACAGTCATGCGTGTACATCCTTATCTGTGGGGTTTCCTGTCACCATGATAGTCACACACATAATATACCCCTCCGTTCATGGTCGGACCAAACCGACTACTTATTAACATGTGCAATCATGACTGGGTCCTTCAGATTCAACTGGGGTGCCGACACAAAAAGTAACTGCCCATGCTCTCTCTCGGCAACCATTAAGCAAACATACTAACCACGCCCCCCCCCCACGCTGACGGATCACATATCTTACCTTCCCATCCTCATTCATCCAATGCAGCTCTCTCACCCTCCATCCCTCGTCTCTCTTGAGCCCATTGCACAAATGGTTCCCAGATGTCCCGCGGGCGGGAGGCTGGCGGCATCAATTCCCAAAATGTGTTCAACTGCACATGGCCATAAGTCACGTCCGCCATCCATCCCTTCACCGAGGGTGCCCGGTTTCTACCCCAATGTAATGCCACCTGCCTTTTAGCAAATAGGAGGAGTAAAGCATGGAGTTTATGTGTTTTAGGTGGAGTGTTCTTTATATAACCCAGTATCCCCAGCTCAGGGGATGGGGCATCAGTTCGCTCTATTATCTGATTAACCAGAGTAAACACCTGGCACCAAAATTCCGCAAGACTGGGACAGGACCACGCCACATGCAAGAAAGAGGCAGGACCACCCCCGCATCTCCAACACCCGGCATCCTCTCTGATGCCCATCCTATGTAGAGTGATCGGTGTTCTATAGAGTCTATGCAAACACTTAAAATGTATAAGCCGCAGTTTATAATTTGGAGAGAGCTCCGCCAACTGTCCACAACAAAAGGTCCACTGTTCTTCCAACAGTGGAGAGCCGAGCTCCTCATTCCAGTGCTGAAGGGACTGAGGTCGGACCACCGGCGCCACATTTTGCATCGATTTATAAAGTCTAGTGACCAATTTCCGGGGAGACGGGGAACCCACCAAGCACTCCAGCGCCGGGGGGGGGGCCGCCGGGAAGTCCTCACTCAGCGCCCGGCAGGCCTCCCACAGCCTGTGGTATAAAAATAATTCAAAGAAATGCACTGCCTGCCCCTCCGCTGCCACCGGCGGCTGCATAAAGTTATTGTCTGGAAATAGGTCTGCGGATGTATGGAGGTGCATCTTCCGCAGCAGGGGCGGGCTAATTCCGTCCCCAATACAGGGCAACAGCGGGTTACGCTCCAGGGACAGAGACGGGGCATACAAAAGAGGCACTCCCGTCCTGCGTCTCAATTCCTCCCAGACCCAGCGCAGCATCTCAGCGGTGTCCACATCCCCCCGGGGGCGGCGTGCCTTCACACAAATGGCCACTCTTAGCGGAACTGGCGCCACTGTGTCCCCCTCAACAGCCACATGCGGTTGGAAGGGCGTCGGATGCACCCAGAAGTGCAGAAACTGGGCTTGTGTACACAGGGCATATAAGCGCATGTCCGGCGTTCCCAACCCCCCTTGTTTCAACGGCAAGGTCAGCATATCCCAGGATGCTCGTGCCTGACCGCCAGCCCATATCAGCGTGAGCAGATGTGACCGCAGCGTTGCAAAAAATTGTGATGTCAGAGGAACCGGTATATTCGCAAATAAATATAAAAATTTAGGCAGAATAAACATTTTAACTAGGGCAATCTTGCCCGTTAGAGACATAGGTAATCTCACCCATATCTTAACCTTCTCCTCCAGCCACGTAACAGCCCTCCCGTAGTTCAAATTCCAAATTTCCTGGGGCACGCGACTCAACCAGATTCCTAGATACTTAACAGCGTCTGTTTCCCACCTTAAGGGGTATTCTGATATTATCCTCGGGGTGCTCTCCGTCAACGGAAAGATCACCGATTTGGACCAATTCACCGATATTCCAGCCAGACCCTCAAAACGGATGAATTCGCGTAGGACTATGTCCAGGTTTTCTTCTGGTTTTGTGAGATAAAGTGTCACGTCATCTGCGTATAATGATATCAGCAGACTTCAAGAGCTGAGCCCTATTCCTCGCACCGTGTGGTGCTGCCTAATGCGAGCTGCTAGCGGCTCCATCGCAATTGCAAACAATAGCGGGGATAGTGGACATCCTTGACGCGTGCCTCGCGAGATAGGGAACGGGTCCGAAACCATACCGTTTACTCTTACCCTGGCGCTTGGCATAGTATATAACAAGCGGATCTTTTTAATTAATAACTGGCTAAAGCCTATACGACTATTGCAAATAAATATGGCCATTCAAGAGTGTCAAAGGCTTTGGTAGCATCTAAGAATACCACCGCAGCATGCACGTCCGGATGTAAATAATGCAGGATAGAAAAAATCGTGCGGAGATTGTGGGAGGTGGACCGCCCCGGAATAAACCCTGACTGGTCCGGTAGGGCTATCAGGGGTAGCATCGGTTGTATTCTATTGGCGAGCAGCTTGGCGAGTATTTTCACATCTACATTTATTAAAGAGAGAGGCCTGTATGAGTCCATCTCCTCCATTGGTTTGTCTGGTTTAAGCAGGGTAATAATCAATGCTTCGCGCATCGTTGCAGGAAGTATCCCCACCTCCAAAGCCTCCTCATACACTTCCAGTAGACGGGGAGATAGTTCCTCAGCGTATGCCTTATAGAAGGCTGTGGTCAGGCCGTCCGGGCCAGGGGCATTATCGAGGGGTAAACTCTTGATCACTTGGGTCACATCTTCCGCAGTTATCGGGAGATCCATATATTCCCTATGTGTGTTATTAAACCAGACCAGCGCTATGGAGTCCAAGAATGAGTCCATCCCTTCCGGGCACTCCTTCTGAGTGGCAGTGTACAGACCAGAGTAGAAGCCCGAGAAGGAATTCAGGATGCCCCCTTGCCCTCTGATTGTGGCCCCGGGTTTCAAGCGCAGTTCATGAACGTATGTCGCGGATCTGGACGGTCTTATCATATTTGCCAGTGTGCGACCCGGTCTATCCCCTTCCCCATACCTCCTGGCCTCAGCATATTTGTCTAGGAACTTAACTTCACGTTGTGCCTCTGCAGCATACTCTAAAAGCTTATTTTTTAGTAGACCCAAGATGTCAGGAGTACTGGTTTCGTAAAAGCTTTTTTCCAGATCTTTTATGTTCGCTTCCAAAGAAGCAAGTGTGTCTCGTATCGCTTTCAACACCCCGGCCTGTTGAGCAATGCATTGGCCACGTATAACCACTTTGAATGCTTCCCATAGGGCGGATTCAGTATCCACTGAGCCTGTGTTCAGCGCAAAGTATTCAGTGATGTCCCCTCTAATCTCTTCCTTAAACGCCTTGTCTAACAAGACGTGCGGCGGGAGGCGCCAAGAGAAACCGCGCGGGGGCAGACCGGGCAACAACAGTCGCAACAGGCATGGCGCATGGTCAGAGAGCGAGCGCGGCATGTGCTCAACCTCCACCGCCCACAGAGCAGCATCCCGAGAGAGTAGCCAATAATCCAGGCGGGACCAAGTGCAGCGGTGATCAGTGATACAAGTAACCTCTCGCAGACCACCATGCCTGACCCTCCACACATCCACCAGCCCCTCCTCCGCAACAATCGCCCCCAGAGCGGCGCCCGCCAGTGGGTGCAAGCAGCGGGCAGCACCCTGCCTATCTAGAGTATCATCTAAAACTGCATTAAAGTCGCCACCCCAGAGAATGGTACTACACCCAGCCGCCCGCACCCCCGCCCAGACGCCATGGAAGAACTCAGGGAAGTCCACATTCGGGCCGTAAACAGCCACGATGGTCACCAATATGTCGCATAAAAGCCCCCGGACTAATATATATCGTCCCTCAGGATCACTTTGTGTCAGCTCTTCCTTCCTATCTAACCCTCGCTTAATCAAAACAGCCACCCCTCGAGCGTAAGTTGAGTACGTGGCTGAGTATACATGCCCCCACCTGGCATGGCGAAGCTGGGGAGACGATGAGACACCCAGATGCGTTTCTTGAAGGAGGCATATATCTATATATAGTAAGCGTGTACTAATCTAGCCTTTCTACAGTCGTTCAGGCCTCGCACGTTCCATGTTAAACAGTTTAAAGCATTAGGTGACTTGTGTGACATGTCTATAACAGAACGATATACCAATTAGCCCCCACATTGCATATGTACGATTGCGACCACACAGCAGATTGCATGAATACTGGCAATAATTACCAAACCAGAACACCCCACTACCCACCCGCCACCCACTCCAACCCCCCAAACAGGTTGTGAAATTCCCATCCCAAAACCAATAACATCCAACAAGTTCGGGAACCTTCCCATGGGGTCGTGTCTATGCCAGCGTCTACCCTGTATAGAAACAGGGTGGCCAGAAGATCTGCAGTCAGCATGGCCTGCCTAAGACCACATTAACAAAGGGAGATACATGGCATCGCATCAAGGCATTATGTGAAAGGGAGCAAATATTCGCAAATGTTCGGCATAAGTTTATCAAGTGGCAAGGGCAGCTGAGGCACTGTACATTAATACGATACCCATATTAGTCATTGTCACTCAAATTTCCGTCTGCCGCAGCTGCACCCTCAGTCGGTCTTTTGGGCCTCCTTCCACCCACGTGTTTGGCAAATTTCATCGCCGACTTGGCATCTGTGAAGAAGTGTGTGGTACCCTCAAATGCCACCTTTAATTTCGCCGGGTACAGCAATGAGTATGGGACCTGCGCTTGAAGGAGAAGTCTCTTGGCTGGTAGGAACTCCCTCCTTGCCAACTGTACAGCTGGGGTGAAGTCCGGATAGAAAGAAACGGTGTTACCCTGGTGCGTGATCTTGCCCCTCTCTCTAGCGAACCTGAGGAAAACGTCTCTATCTTGATAGTTAAGAAGTTTGGCAATAATGGGCCTCGGAGGCGCCCCGACCGGCGGTCTCTGGCCCAACGATCTATGCGTCCTTTCCACTACAAAGACCGTGGAAAGATGCGGGTCAAATAGTTCATGAAGCAACTCCGTAATGTAGGTCTCCATTTTGGATATAGCGGTCGTCTCCGTGATCCCCGTAACTCGGAGGTTGCTGCGCCGCGATCTGGCTTCTAAGTCATCATTCTTTGCTCTGATGACCCCTAGCAATTTGTCCATATGCAGGAGTTGCTCCTTAGCCTCAACCTGAAACTCATGGAAGTCCGTGGCGCGATTTTCAAGCGAGTCCAGACGCGACTCATGCGTGGAGACCTGCGACTTGACCGATTCAAGCTGCGATGTGAGGGTATCTAGCTTAGTATCAATGTTGCGGAGACTGGATCTCATCTCTAGCATAAGGGTCCTCAGATCTTCACCTTGATCCTACGCAGCATGCTCATGCCTGCTCTCCGTCTGCGCCTCGGTCCCGGCCTCTGCCTGTCGTGCCGCACGCTTATTGTCAAAGGTAAGTTTCGGCTGCTTTGCATCGTGTTTCCCCATCTTAGCTGCTACAGAATCCTCCCCCGTGCCACAAGACAAAGAACAGCCGTCCACTCCCAAAGAGCAGATCCTCCTTCACTTCGCAAATCAGCCGCAATGGTTTGCCAGGTGGATCCAGTGCACAAAGAGGGCAAGTTGATACTCCAGTTGCGCGTTGGGAACGGGCCAGCAGCCTCCTCGCAGATACAGGCGCTCCGCATGCACCACACAGCGTCGGCCCCACTCTTTAGGCAACCCGGCGGTGGTCACCAAGCAGCACAGCCTTCCGCAGCCAGGGGAGTATCCGCGGGCAGCAACCACCTCGGCCAAAGGCCAGACGCGAGCCCACGCCTGCTCAATGTCGGGGTCACCAGTAGCACAATGCCAGAAGCCGCGTGAGCAGACGGGTCCCCCCTCACTCCACGACAGCGCCACGAGCGCGCACCGCACTCACGGGGGGACCGGCGATCCAGCAACACGGCCCAGTGTCGCTACAGTCCGCTACAGGCACGCGCCTCTTATCGGTGTCAATGTTATCACACTCCAGGCATGGCCCCACAGTCCCGCCATCGGCCTCCGCCGTAGCGCCTGACCTTATTCGCACTCTGGATTCCCCGCTGTGCCCAATCATTCAATATTGCCTGCATAAACATTTGTGGGCTCCGCAGCGCCGCCGGTGCCGCATCTCACTCGATCGAGTCCACGTCAGGGTCGCACCCCTGCCCCAGCCGCTCCTCGGTCCGAGAACCCCCGCACGGTCAAGGAGCGTAGCTCTCACCTCGCGGCTTCACCCGGGCTCCGATTGGCGCTCCCGCCGTTCCCGGCAGTCGTCACATCAGGTCAGCAGGGCAGCGGCAGTCCCGGCAGCTATGCGCCGCGATTTCTGATTAAATCTCCAGCCAAGCCCACAACAAGTTTTGGGCGATAGAGGCCCCCTCCAGCAGTTGGGCCCTCAGCCGCGTGGGCGCCCCGGTCTCAATTTTCGTAGCGCCGCTCACGGGTCGTGCCGGCGTCCGGTCCTCACACCGCCCAAGGCTCCAGCGAGCCGTATCTCTGCTTCCCGATGTTCCGTTGTCCCAAAATTACACCATTCTGCTCAGCACCTTACACGCTATCTCCATGGCGGGTCTGGGCGGGCTCAGCTAGTCCAAAGGTGCAGGATTTTTACAAGGATCTGATTCCGGCCAGCGGAGCTCGCTTAGATGGCGGCCATTCCGCGGCTCAGCAAGCCACGCGTCCCTGAAACAGAAAGTTCACCACTATTGAAACAAGTTCCTCAGGACTGGTGGCCCACTGCAGTGTCACTGCGCGCTGAAGAATCCAAGCAGTAATGCCTGGTAAACGTATGGATACTCTTCCGGTCCAGGGAAGACATGGCTTGGCAGTTTGGGCTGGACTGTTTCCATGAGGCACAGGGTCAAGACTGATTTGCATATGGCCATGTCTGAACTGGGGTGACGTGGTGAGCAAAATAACGATGGATTAAACCCAGATCTGTGACTGGGGGTGAATGTTTTGCCAATGTGCAACATTCCGTCCATCATCTCGTGTTCTTTGCTGTTCGCCCTATGTGGGAAGGGTATGCTCAGACGTGGGTCCCGTGCTCACTACGCCACTGGAGTCAAGCTATCCTGCCTGAAGAGGGGTGAAACCCTGAAACCGGTCCTAGGATGCTTGATTCCGGTCCAGGGAAGACATGGCTTGGCAGTTTGGGCTGGACTGGTCCCATGAAGCACAGGGTCAAGACTGATTTGCATATGGCCATGTCTGAACTGGGGTGGCGTGGTGAGCAAAATAACGATAGATTAAATCCAGATCTGTGACTGGGGGTGAATGTTTTGCCAATGTGCAACATTCCGTCCATCATCTTGTGTGTTTTGCTCTGCAGATGTCCCAGATAGGTACCCCAGCAAAGAGGGCCATAGAGAAAGAAACTGCCCATGTGGAGTGAGAACGGACTTTTCCCTGGAGGGGTTTCCGAGCCAATTGATGACAGTACTGGATAGAGCTGGAAATCCAACATGCAATGCCCTGTTTAGATGGGGGAAATCCCTTATCAGGAGCACTGTAAGCTACAAAGAGCTAAGGTGACTTTCTAAAGTTCTTAGTTCTTCGGAGATAGAATTTCAAACAACGCTGAATGTCCAGAGAATGAAGTGATTTCTCAGCCGGTGTAGTAGGCTAAGGTAAAACAATCTTAAGAACCAGAGGTTCATTCAGTTGAAAATCCAAAGGCACTTTAGGGATAAATTTGGGGTTAGTACGAAGTACCACTTCATCATTTTTGAATTGAAGAAAAGGCTCCTGGATAGTGAGTGCCTGCAATTCGCTAACCCTTTTTGCAGATGTTAGCTCGAAAAGAAGACCAGCTTCCATGAAAGGAATTTTTACTCTGCTTTATGGATAGGTTCAAAAGGGTGTTTCATGAGCTGAGCCAAGACCACATTTAAGTGCCACAGTGGAGGAGGAGGTTTGATCGGAGGGAAAACTCTAAAAAGCCCTTTCATAAATTGTTTTTATTATTCTCGCATAGAGAAGGGCCTGAAGATGTTCTTCTGAAATGAGAGATGGCTGCGAGATGAACTTTAATGGATGCGTGAGCTAAGCCAGCCTTGGCCAATGAAAGGATGTAAGGAAGAATCTCCTGAACCGAAGAAGAGAAAAGATGAACTCCTGATTCTTGGCACTAGAGACAGAACCTCTTCCACTTCATTCGGTATGTCTTGTTTGTACTCTGAGCTCGAGCTTGGGAAAGAATGTCTCTACACTCTGTGGACAGATTCAGGTCGAACTCTCTGTGTTCAGGAGCCATGCTGACAATTGAAGAGATTCGGGATCCGAATGAAGCACTAAGCCCTGGGACATCGCAATGATGGGATAGGATCCAAGACAATCGGTTTTTCCACCGACAGAAGAAGAAGATCTGTGTACCAATACTGGTGAGGCCAAGACGGTGCTATGAGGATCATCTTGCAGGGTTCCGCCTTCATCTTCATGAAAAGCTTTGGCAGAAGAGGAATGGGGGAAAAGCTTAAACAAAGGCACTTGACTATGCCATCGAAAACACATTCACCCAGGATCCCGGATGGTGATGCCAGCTTGTGAAGCACCGGCATTTCTTGTTCTCTGGTGTCGCGAAAAATTCTATGGATGGCTTGCCTCATAGCCAGAAGATGCTGTCTAGTGTCTTTTGATCCAGCTCCCACTTGTGGCAGACTGACTTTAGTCTGCTTAGTGTATCTGCTGTCTTGTTGAGATTTCCCCGAAGATAATCGGCTTTCAGCGAAACCCCATGCAGGATCGCCCATTCCCAGATAATTTGAGCTTCTAAAGACAACAGATAGGACCTTGTGCCATCCTGTTTGTTGTCGTAATGCATGGCTGTGGTATTGTCTGTCCTGATGAGGAACGACAAGTTTCTGATCCTTGGGAGAAAAGCCTGTAGGGACTAGCGAATCGCCCTCAGCTCCAGCAAGTTGATGTTCAGAAGACGATGCTGTTGTTGCCAACGGCCACTTATTTGAAGGTCTTGTAAGACTGCTCCCCAACCCTCTAGAGAGGCATCTGTTGTAATTATCCGAGGAGCTGGGGTGGCTATAAAAGAGAGAACTTGTGAAACGTTCGCTTGGTGAGTCCACCATGAAATGGCTTGCCTCATTTTTGACAATACCGTGACCATGTCCTCGAAAGATCTTTTCACTTGACGCTACTGTAAGTCCAGTTGCTCCTGAAGAGGCCGCATCCGCAGCCTGCAGTGGGGTATCAGAGGAATGCAGGATGACATTGATCCCAGGAGGCGAACTGAAAGTGACTTTCTTTTTAGAAGTAGTTGAGCAATTGACACAAGCTTGGCCTGCCTTTCTAGTGATGGAAATGCTCTGTTCAGGGACATGTCTAATATGGCCCCCAGGAAAACGGCATTCTTGGAAGGCCACAAGTTTGACTTGTCCCTGTTGAGGGTAAGACCTAGATCCTTGAATAGCCTTGTGCAGGCTGTCACGGATTCCCTGGCTGCCGCCTTGGAAGGAGCATCTATCAGCCAGTCGTCTAGGTAGGGAAATACCTGGTGTTGTTGTCTTATAAGGAAGGCCGCTACAGGAGCCGTGCATTTTGTAAAGATCCTTGGTGCCGAAAGGGAGAACTTTGAACTG
Organism: Triturus cristatus; assembly: GCF_964204655.1. NCBI lineage: Eukaryota > Metazoa > Chordata > Amphibia > Caudata > Salamandridae > Triturus > Triturus cristatus. The sequence continues at coordinate 50,865,217 of NC_140589.1, forward strand.
ATAGTGGCTGCTGGCTACTGTAAAGTGGAGGAACTTCCTGTGCGATGAATGAATGGGAACATGGAAATAAGCGTCCTCTAGGTCGTGGCCATGAATCTCCTGAATTTATGTCCTGTAAGGTGACCATTCAAAATGATTGAGACAGGCGTTGCGTGCCCTCAGATCTGGGATAGGGCGCCACTTTATGACAGTCTTTCGAACCAGAAAGAAACAGGAGTAGAATCCCTTTCCTCTCAGAGATAACGGGACTTGCTCTATTGCCCCCTTTTGAAACATTACTTGGACTTCTAGGCGCAGGAGACGTGGATGTTTCGTGACGTGCATGCGAGGAGGGGTGGGTGGAGGAGGTTGAACAAACTCCAATGTATGGCCAAATTGAACTATGTTGAGCACCCATTGATCTGTTGTTATCTTATGCCAGTTTTGTACCACAGTGAGGTGTGGGATATGATTGCTTCGATCCAACCTGACCTCTGTTACTTGACAGAAACATGGTTAAAATCATACTCTGTCCCAGCCATCACACTAGGGATCCCAGAGGGTTATAAAATTGCCAGACTCGATAGGCCTGTCAAGACAGGGGGAGGTATTGCTATTGTGTATAAAAATAACCTATCAGTCTCCATTTTAGAGGAAATGAGCACTACTGATTTAGAAATCCTTGTATTTAAAGTCAGCATCTCGATGAAAATTAGCTATAAAGGGGCATTGGTCTATCGCCCTCCTGGGCCTTATACCTCCTCTAATCTCCTGCTGCTGGAGATACTAGCTAGACACGTTGACACCGAGAAGGATTTTTTACTTTTAGGAGATTTTAATGTGCATAGCGACTTGAAAGATAATGCTGAGGCGCAATCCCTACTAAATGATATGTCCCTGATTGGATTAACCTTGATGAATACGGGTCCCACACACTCTGCAGGACATACCTTGGATCTTATATTTTCCAACAAACCCAACACCCTGCAATGTGCCTCTTCTACTCAGGTCAATTGGACAGACCACTTTGTCCTGGAATTTCTTATCTCTCACTTAGGCAAAGGTCCCCTAAGGCACAAGTCCTTCCTAGCAGGCGTCGGCCATGGCATAAGATCACTTCGGATAATTTTCAGGAGCACTTTGCCGATCCTCCTTTTTGCCCTGGAGCTAATGTCGACAAGGCATTGGACTGCTATAATCAGGCCATATTCCATGTAGTAAATACGATTGTTCCTATGAAAACATTTAAACCTCGCTTTGCACGCAAACAGGAGGTATGGTTTACAGAACACCTGAGATCCCTCTAACAACAGGCAAGGAAATTAGAAAAAGTGTGGAGATCGACCCACGAGGACACTGATAAGAATTATTTCTGGATAGCTCTAACCAAATATCACAAAGAAATTCGTCATGCTCGGAAATCCCATATACAGGCTCTTCTTTCAGCTGCAGGGAATTCCCCTAGGATCTTATATCAAACCTTACATTCATTTGTGAAACCAGCAGCCTGTGAAACTCAGGAGCTAGCCTCACAACAACTCTGTAACGAGGTGGCCCAATTCTTCACAAATAAAATAAATAAGATCCATGACGATATCTCAAATTCCAATTTATCCATTATTTGAGATACATCAGCAGTTCTGGAAAAGGAACTAGAGAGGGGAACTATGTCTTTATCTTCCTTCTCTCCTATCTCCTTGATTGATACTGAGGGTTATCTTGGCCAGATTAAAAGCGGCAGTCCCTCAGACATAATCCCTGCTAGAATTATCTCGAAAGTAGGGAAAAGTCTGAGTCCGCAAATTCAAAATCTTATCAATCTCTCTTTGATGGAGGGACAAGTCCCTGGGGAATGGAAAAAAGCGCTGGTGAGGCCCATTAGAAAAAACTCTTCCATCCCCTGGACTGACTTATCCAACCTGAGGCCCATCTCGCTACTCCCTTTTCTGGGGAAGGTGGTAGAGAAACATGTCAATAAACAGATCTCACATTACATTGAGCAATTTGGTCTGCTAGATAGTTCTCAGTTTGGCTTTAGACCCAAACACAGCACTGAATCCACCTTGCTATCTGTGACAGACGATCTTCACATGTATCAGGACCGAGGGTACTCGGCGATCCTAGTACTGTTGGATTTATCGGCGGTGTTCGATACTATATCTCATAAAATCTTAATCGAACGTCTGGCCGCAATTGGGATTGAGAGCTTAGCGTTAACCTGGCTAAAGAGTTTTCTATCTGACCGCACCCAAACTGTCAGCATGGGCCCATTTTGGTCAAAAGAAACTTAATATTACCAAGGGGGTGCCACAGGGCTCTTGTCTAAGCCCCACTCTTTTTAACATCTATGTGGCACCCCTGGCCAGCATACTGAGAAACTTCGGGTTTGTCCCTGTCTCCTATGCTGATGATACGCAGCTCTTATTCCCTTTTAAACATCTTACCAACGAAGTGAAGACAGCCTTCTCAGATGGCATGAAAGCTGTAGCGAATTGGATGAAGTCCAACTACCTTCAATGCAATGTGAATAAAACAGAAGTAATGCTATTTGGGGAGGTTAAAAATCTGTGGACTCCTGAGTGGTGGCCAAGTGAGCTCGGTCAAGTACCTGAACCCAAGCTGGTTGTAAAAAACCTAGGGGTTCGTCTTGACCGGGAGCTCACCCTTAAACAACATGGTAATTGGGTGATCAGCCAATGTCTCCATGCTATCGGACTATTACGCAAAGTGTTCCCACTATTACCTGATTACACTAGGAAAACCTTGGTACAGGCTTTAGTGCTGAGTCGCCTGGATTACTGCAATGGGCTCCTATTGTCAGCTAACCAGGGAGTCATAGAAAAACTCCAGGTGATTCAGAACACTGCGGCTAGACTTGTGCTGAATGCCCCCCCAAGAACACCTTCCAAACCACTCCTCGATAGTCTACACTGGCTCCCAATCCATAAGAGGATTACTTTTAAGACATGCTGCCTTATTCACAGATCCATACATGGATCCGGACCCTCCCATTGGAGAGACAAATTCATTCCTTACAACCCCATTCGATCTCTTAGGTCCAGTAACCAACTCTTACTCAAAGTACCTTCCATTAAGAGGAGCAGACAGGGCGGGAAAGCCCTATCAGTGGTAGGTCCTACACTATGGAACAAACTACTGTTTGAGCTTAGGCAATGCTCAGAATTCCTGGTTTTTAGGAAAAAGCTTAAAACGTTTTTGTTCTAGTAACTATCAATCATTTTAGGAGTATATGACCAAGTTGAGCTGAATTGTACCATTCGCCTCCTGTAGCTGCCATGATCTTTTCCTTTCTTCTATGCGCAGAGATACTCTTTAAGAGTCGATTCTAGCGCAATACAAATCCATAAATAAATAAGCACAAAGAAATCCTTCCCCCTACATGTGTTTGGTGTTTCGGAGAGAACAGTAGCTGGAGCTGGCAAGCCGCTATTGACATCGTGAAGCATCCTTCCCCTGACGTCCTGCTCTCCCTCTGGGTGCCGACTTAGAGTAAGCTGCAGACTGACCTTGTCGCTGACTGTATTGTGGGCGATAAGACTGGCGGCAGGCATATAGGTGAAATATTTGTTTCGTTGAAATCCTCCTCTGTACGAGGATAGTCCTCTTACCCAGGCTCCTCGAAAGGGAACCTTAAGGTATTGAAGCGTCCCCAACGACTTCGCTGTGTCGGTGTCCTTTTTTATATCTTGGAGAGCCTCATCCACATGCTTTCCAAAGAGAGCCTCTCCATCAAAGAGAAGATCCAGGCAAGGCTAGTGCTGCGGTTCCTCCAGTTCGCGAGCTATTCTGCTGAAGGGGAAAAAACAGTGTTTGCAAGTTCCCCTTCTATGCTGCTCCCTGATTCCACCTCCGCTGGTTGCGCTTTAAATTGCCCCGTTTTGGGCTATAGTCCCTGCAGAGTGACTAGGAGCCATCACTGGAAACCAGACACAAATGCTCCAGATGTGAGCTCAGAGGGTTGCGGCAAGAAACGTCAAGCAACATTAGACTGGCCCCCTGCCTGGAAGCCTGTCATCAATAAATTGTATCACCCATTCGTCCAAAATATATTTACCCTTTAAAAAAAAAAAATTAGTTATTATTAATAACCAAGGGTTGCTACATGGCTCACTCAACTGAAAAGCTTTCTTGGCCAAAGACATTTTAATCACTTCAAGAAGATGAAGAGCAAATAACTGTTGGCTTAAATATGCGGTCATGACGTCACATGCATATTCCAGTGACCACAAAACCCAAATGCTATGGATGTTGGGCCCAGCTCTTGCATTGGAAAGTGGTGAAAAAGCAAAACTAAGATTTCAGTGAAGGGTTTTATCACTAAACACCAGGGACCCTTCAGGAGAATGAAACATAACTTAGCAGCTACTCTGGTATAACACTTCTCTTCTCCTCACTCTCCTTCCTTGTGCCTCACGCTGCTCTTCTCCTCACTCTCCTTCCTCGTGCCTCATGCAGCTCTTTTCACTCTCCTTCCTTGTGCCTCATGCAGCTCTTCTCACTCTCCTTCCTGATGCCTCACGCTGCTCTTCGCCTCACTCTCCTTCCTCATGCCTCACGCTGATCTTCGCCTCCTTACTCTCCTTCCTTGTGCCTAACGCTGCTCTTCGCCTCCTCACTCTCCTTCCTTGTGGCTCATGCTGCTCTTCGCATCCTCACTCTCCTTCCTTGTGCCTCATGCTGATCTTTGCCTCCTCACTCTCCTTCTTTGTGCCTCATGCTGCTTTATTCTCACTATCCCTTCCTTGTGCCTCACCCTTCTCTTCTCCTCACTCTCTTTCCTTGTGCCTCACGCTTCTTTTATCCTCACTCTCCTTCCGGGTGCCTCACACTTCTTATCCTCACTCTCCTTCCTTGTGCCTCATGCTGCTCTTCTCCTCACTCTCCTTCCTAGTGCCTCACGCGGATCTTCGCCTCCTCACTCTCCTTCCTTGTGCCTAAAGCTGCTCTTCGCCTCCTCATTCTCCTTCCTTGTGCCTCACGCTGCTGTTCGCATCCACACTCTCCTTCCTTGTGCCTCATGCTGATCTTCGCCTCCTCACTCTCCTTCCTTGTGCCTCACGCTGCTCTTCTCATCACTCTCCTTCCTTTTGCATCACGCTGCTCTTCTCTCTCACTCCTTGTGCCTCACACGCCTCTTCTTCTCAATCTCCTTCCTTGTGCCTCACGCTGATCTTCGCCTCCTCACTCTCCTTCCTTGTGCCTCACGCAGCTCTTATCTTCATTCTCCTTCCTTGTGCCCCATGCTGCTCTGCTGATCACTCTCTATCGTTATACCTCACGCTGCTCTTCTCATCACTCTCCTTCCTGGTGCACCATGCTGCTCTTCTCACTGTCCTTCCTTGTGCGCCACGCTTCTCTTCTCCTCACTCTCCTTCCTTGTGCCTCATGCAGCTCTTCTCAGTCTCCTTCATGCCCCATGCTGCTCTTCTCCTTACTCTCCTTCCTCATGCCTCACACTGATCTTCGCCTCCTCACTCTCCTTCCTTGTGCCTAACGCTGCTCTTCGCCTCCTCACTCTCCTTCCTTGTGGCTCACACTGCTCTTCGCATCCTCACTCTCCTTCCTTGTGCCTCATGCTGATCTTCGCCTCCTCACTCTCCTTCTTTGTGCCTCATGCTGCTTTATCCTCACTCTCCTTCCTTGTGCCTCACCCTTCTCTTCTCCTCACTCTCCTTCCTTGTGCCTCACGCTTCTCTTATCCTCACTCTCCTTCCTCGTGCCTCACTCTCCTTCCTAGTGCCTCATGCTGCTCTTCTCTTCACTCTCCTTCCTTGTGCCTCACACTTCTCTTCTCCTCACTCTCCTTCCTAGTACCTCACGCTGATCTTCGCCGCCTCACGCTGATCTTTGCCTCCGCACTCTCCTTCCTTGTGCCTAACGCTGCTCTTCGTCTCCTCGCTCACCTTCCTTGTGCCTCACGCTGCTGTTCGCATCCGCACTCTCCTTCCTTGTGCCTCATGCTGATCTTCGCCTCCTCACTCTCCTTCCTTGTGCCTCATGCTGCTCTTATACTCGCTCTCCTTCCTTGTGCCTCACGCTTCTCTTCTCCTCACTCTCCTTCCTTGTGCCTCACGCTTCTCTTATCCTCACTCTCCTTCCTCGTGCCTCACTCTCCTTCCTTGTGCCTCATGCTGCTCTTCTCCTCACTCTCCTTCCTTGTGCCTCACACTTCTCTTCTCCTCACTCTCCTTCCTAGTACCTCACGCTGATCTTCACCGCCTCACGCTGATCTTCACCTCCTCACTCTCCTTCCTTGTGCCTAACGCTGCTCTTCGTCTCCTCGCTCTCCTTCCTTATGCCTCACGCTGCTGTTCGCATCCGCACTCTCCTTCCTTGTGCCTCATGCTGATCTTCGCCTCCTCACTCTCCTTCCTTGTGCCTCATGCTGCTCTTATACTCACTCTCCTTCCTCGTGCCTCACACAGCTCTTCTCTCTCTCTTTCCTCATGCCTCACTCAGCTCTTCTCCTCACTCTCCTTTCTTGAGCCTCACGCTTCTCTTCTCCTCACTCTACTTCCTTGTGCCTCATGCTGCTCTTCTCCTCACTCTCCTTCCTTGTGCCTCACACAGCTCTTCTCTCTCTCTCTCCTCGTGCCTCACTCAGCTCTTCTCCTCACTCTCCTTCCTTGTGCCTCACACTTCTCTTCTCCTCACTCTCCTTCCTAGTGACTCACACTGATCTTCGCCTCCTCACTCTCCTTCCTCGTGACTAACGCTGCTCTTCGCCTCCTCACTCTCCTTCCTTGTGCCTCATGCTGCTTTATCCTCACTCTCCTTCCTTGTGCCTCACCCTTCTCTTCTCCTCACTCTCCGTCCTTGTGCCTCACGCTTCTCTCATACTCACTCTCCTTCCTCGTGTCTCACACTTCTCTTATCCTCACTCTCCTTCCTTGTGCCTCACACTTCTCTTCTCCTCACACTCCTTCCTAGTGCCTCACGCTGATCTTCGCCTCCTCACTCTCCTTCCTTGTCCCAAATGCTGCTCTTCGCCTCCTCACTCTCCTTCTTTGTGCCTCATGCTGATCTTCGCCTCCTCACTCTCCTTCCTTGTGCCTCACGCTTCTCTTCTCCTCACTCTACTTCCTTGTGCCTCATGCAGCTCTTCTCTCCCCTTCCTCGTGCCTCATGCAGCTCTTCTTCTTACTCTCCATCCTCGTGCCTCACACTGATCTTCGCCTCCTCACTCTCCTTCCTTGTGCACCCGCAGCTCTTCGCCTCCTCACTCTCCTTCCTTGTGCCTCACGCTGCTCTTTGCCTCCTCACTCTCCTTCCTTGTGCCTCATGCTGCTCTTCTCATCACTCTCCTTCCTTATGCATCACGCTGCTCTTCTCTCTCTGTCCTTGTGCCTCACATACCTCTACTCCTCAATCTCCTTCCTTTTGCCTCACGCTGCTCTTCTCATCACTCCTTCCTTGTGCCTAACGCTGCTCTTCTTCTCAATCTCCTTTCTTGTGCATCATGCTGATCTTCGCCTCCTCACTCTCCTTCCTTGTGCCTCATGCAGCTCTTATCCTCACTCTCCTTCCTTGTGCCTCACGCTGCTCTGCTGATCACTCTCTATCGTTATACCTCACGCTGCTCATCTCACTCTCCTTCCTTGTGCGCCATGCTTCTCTTTTCCTCATACTCCTTCCTTATGCCTCAAGCTGCTCTTCTCACTCTCCTTCCTTTAACCTCACGCTGCTCGTTGCCTCTTCACTCTGCTTCCTTGTGCCAGACGCTGCTCATCACCTCCTCTCTCTCCTTCCTTGTGCCCGACGCTGCTCTTTACTTCCTCACTCTCCTTCTTTATGCTTCATGCTGCTCCACAAATAATTCCATTCCTACCCATATATTTCCACTGCACACCACATACATACACTCCATAACACATGAATAAAACACATTACCATTTATAATGCCAAAAGCTCGAAATCAAAGGCAATACTTATTGCATTTCGAATGCTTGTTTCTTCGGTTCCTGCTCAGCGCGAGAGTGCTTGCATTTTATGATCTTTCAGTGCTTTGAGCTCTGATGTTTGGTAAACTGGCATGGGAAGAGTCTCTGGTCCCACAGCTGAACCCCTGGCTTTTGATTTTGTGTACGATTAAAAGGAGGCCTTTTAAATAATCAGCACAGGTATGTGAAGCATTTTAAAAGCACAATTTGACATATCTTCAACAGGAAATCCGACCGTTTCTTCCTCTACAAGAACATGCTCCCTCGAAGTCAATCACTGTTTGGAGCTGTCCTGGAATGTGTGCCTGTAACCAGAATGTACCAAACCTGTATGTGAGGAAAGGTAAAAAAGCTTGGTTTTATCGCTTTCAGTAGCACAGCAAGTCACGCTGGGAATGTTAACCATATAGAAACAAAAAAGCAAAGAACTTGTGCCCTTGGTCAAAAGAAAGCAGCATTTTGAGAGGAACGTTGGAGAGTCAGTATTTCCCCCTCCTCCTTCCTTTTTAAGGTCTCGCATAGTGTTTGCGAGGCATGCAGTATATAGTATGGTGGGGAAGCTCCGCCCACTTTCCAAGCATCTTTTTCATTGGCTTAAATTGAAAATCCTGCATTCTCATTGGTTTTCAGCTTGCTAGTCCCTCCTCCTGACAACCATGTCGTAATTTTTCTCCATCCATGGCTATCATCCCCTTAACATTAAAAACTCTTTTGTTCCCCTGCCTCCCCCGTTCCCTTCTGCAATTTGTAACTTCTCTGGAGTCCTAACTTTACTACTCCTAAACTGAGAAAAATCCTAACTTTAAGACTTTCGGTATTCACAGAAGGTATTTAGGAGTCCTAAAGTTAGGACTCCTAACTTCTGAAAATACCGAAATGAGTAAGTGCCTTCTGTGAATACCAAAATGAGTAAGTGCCTTCTGTGAATACCAAAATGGTAGTAAGTTTAGGATTTTGCCCTAAGTTAGTTCTGTGAATCGGGCCCTAAGTGCCTTCTGTGAATACCAAAATGGAAGTAAGTTTAGGATTTTGTCTTAAGTTAGTTCTGTGAATCGGGCCCTTCAATACATTAAATAAGTAAGAACAGTCAGATAGTGGATATAGTATAACTAAACCCAGTACATAACCATAATTCATATCTCGTTAGCAGCGGGTGAATCCTAACTATACATGAAAACAAGATGCCGGTATCATTCAAACCAATTTATTATCCCTGTGAACCCCTCATAGCCTACCAGTGGGTCTGCCATTAACCCCTTCGCTGCCAGGCCTTTTCCCCCTCCTGTGCCACTCCCTTTTTTGGCTATTTGGGGTAGTGCGCGCTGAGGCCCCTGTAACTTTTTGACCACATAAGGTATCCACGCCAAATTTGCGTCCTTTTCTTCCAACATCATGGGGATTCTAAAAGTACTCAGGGTTTGTGGATTCCCCTGGAGGGGTCACAGAAATGAGCCAAAATACAGCAAAATTTAGGTTTTTTGGGGACAAATTTGGAAAAACGGGCTGCAAATGAAAGCATCTGCGTTTTTCCCTGCAAATGTTATCAAAAAAGGGTTTGTGGGGCTGAAATCATCATTTTTCCAGCTTTTAGGGGATACCAGACTTTTGTAAGAAACCCAACATTTTTTACACAGTTTTGGCATTCTTCTGGGACATAGCCTATTTTTGCTATTTTTTGTGCTTTCGACCTCCTTCCAGTTAATGGTAGAAATGGGTACAAAAGCAATAATGGATCCTGGAAAGCTATACATTTTAGAGAAGTAGACAAAATTCTGAATTCAGCAAGCAAGGGGTCATTTGTGTAGATCTATCAAGGTTTCTTTATAGAAACTAACAGTTAAATATAGGATAAATTGAAAATTTGTTGAAACCAAAAGCCTTTTGTGTCAACGTTTTCACCTGTAACTTCTTCTAATTATAACAGCTCTTTGAAAGCAATATACCGTTACATCCGCTGGACATTACTGGTTGTGGGATATATAGGACTTGTAGGTTCACCAAGAACCCGACGAACCCAGAGCCAAAAACTGAGCAGCAACTTGCAATGGTTTTTTATTATGTACCGGGTATATAGTAATTATTCTGTAAAAATGTGTACATGGAAAAATCGGTATGAAAGACACCTATGTATTTCTGAAATGGGAACAAAATATAGAGTTTAGAAACAGTAGATATTTGCACATTTCCGAAATTGGAAATACTCATCCTAGCATGAGAATTATCAGTCATTTTTTAGAATGACTTCTTTTTTACTCAATGTCTTTCATTTGGAAGGCAGAAATGCATCGAAAGTCAATAGGTAATAACCGTTCCTTTACAAATCTGAATTACCCTAAGTCTCCCGATAAAAATGGTACCTCACTTGTATGGGTAGGCATAGTGCCCACGACAGGAAATGGCTCAAAACCCAACGTGAACACACCACATTTTCACAATGCAAAATTACCCTTTTTTAGCAAAGTGCCTAGCTGTAGTTTTTGAACCATAGCTCTGCCGACACCTAGGAAAACCTAGCAAACCTATACATTGTTGAAAACTAGACACCCAGGGGAATCCAGGATGGGGTGACTTGACTGCCTCCCACCAGGTTCTGTTACCCAGAATCCCTTGCAAACCTAAAAATTGCCAAAAAAAACACATTTTACCAACATTTCTCTGGTGGAAAGTTCTGGCATCTGCGTGGATCCACAAATTTCCACCCACCCCACATTCCCCAAAGTCTTCCGAGAAAAATGGTACCTCACTTGTGTGGGTCGGCCTAGTGCCCGTGACAGGAAATGGCGCAAAACGTAACGTGGACACACCTCAATTTCGTAGCGAAAAATGACCCTTTTTTGGCAAAGTGCCTAGCTGTATTTCTTTAACCATAGCTCTGCCGGCACCTAGGGAAACCTAGCAAACCTATACATTTTTGAAAACTAGACACCCAGAGGAATCCAGGATGGGGTAACTTGACTGCCTCCCACCAGGTTCTGTTACCCAGAATCCCTTGCAAACCTAAAAAATTGCCAAAAAAAACACATTTTACGCACATTTCTCTGGTGGAAAGTTCTGGAATCTGCGTGGATCCACAAATTTCCACCCCCCCCCACGTTCCCCAAAGTCTTCCGAGAAAAATGGTACCTCACTTGTGTGGGTCGGCCTAGTGCCCGCGACAGGAAACGGTGCAAAACGCATCGTGGACACACCTCAATTTCACAGTGAAAAACAAACCTTTTTTGGCAAAGTGCCTAGCTGTAGTTTTTGAACCCTAGCTCTGCCGGCACCTAGGGAAACCTACCAAACCCACACATTTCTGAAAACTAGACACCCGGGGGATTCCAGGGCGGTATGGCTTGCATGGATCCCCCAACGTTTCCTTACCCAGAATGCCCTGCAAACCTCAAATTTAGCTGAAAAAAATCACCTTTTTCACATATTTTTGTGTGGGAATGTTGTGGCATCACCGGGCTGACACAAACTTCCTACCACCCAGCGTTCCCCCGGGTCTCCCGATAAAAACGTTGCCTCACTCGTGTGGGAGGCCCAAGTACCCGCGACAGGCAAGGGCCCACAACGTAGTGAGGCGACTTTAAAATTGCCTATCTCAAAACTACCTGGTTTTGCAAGGGGGGTCACTTGGGTTTTTGGCCCGGTGCTCGGCGGCCACCAAGGGAAACCTACCAAACCAACACATTTCTGAAAACTAGACACCCGGGGGATTCCAGGGAGGTATGGCTTGGTTGGATCCCCCAACGTTTCCTTACCCAGAATGCCCTGCAAACCTCAAATGTAGCTGAAACAATCACCTTTTTCACACTTTTTTTGTGGGAAAGTTGTGGCATCACTGGCTGACACAAATTTCCTACCACTCAGCGTTCCCCCGGATCTCCTGATAAAAACGGTGCCTCACTCGTGTGGGAGGCCCAAGTACCCGCGACAGGCAAGGGCCCACAACGTAGTGAGGCGACATGAAAATTGCCTATCTCAAAATGACCTGGTTTTGCAAAGGGGGTCACTTGGGTTTTTGGCCCGGTGCTCGGCGGCCACCTAGGGAATCCTACCAAACCCACACATTTATGAAAACTAGACACCCGGGGGATTCCAGGGAGGTATGGCTTGCGTGGATCCCCCAACGCTTCCTTACCCAGAATGCCCTGCAAACCTCAAATTTAGCTGAAAAAAATCACCTTTTTCACACATTTTTGTGTGGGAAAGTTGTGGCATCACCGGGCTGACACAAATTTCCTACCACCCAGCATTCCACCGGGTCTCCCGATAAAAACGGAGCCTCACTTGTGTGGGAGGCCTAAGGACCCGCCACACCCCTATGTTTATTTTTTTTTAAATTCACTGGTGTCTAGTGAGCTTTTTGCCCCCCCCGGGGGGGGGCAGATTGGGGGCCCATGCCCCATCTGCCCCCCAGGAGGGGCAGAAAGGCTGTAATGGTGGCGGGTGGGTGGGGGCATTGGCGTGCCCGTTTCGGGCAGCCCCCACCCTAAAAAAGAACTAAAAACAAATCCCTGGTGTATAGTGGGCTTTCTGCCCCCCCGAAGGGGCAGATTAGGGGCCAATGCCCCATCTGTCCCCCGGGGGGGGCAGAAAGACTGTGATAATTGGGGGGTGGGGTGGAGGCATGGGCCTGCCCGTTTTGGGCAGCCCCCACCCCTATTTTTATTTTTGTAAAAATTCCCTGGTGTCTAGTGGGCTTTTTGCCCCCCTGGGGGGGCAAAAAGACTCCATGGTGCCAGAATAATTAGGGGGGAGCAAAGGCCCTTGCCCAAGGGGCCGCTCCCCCCTCCCTGGTGTCTAGTGGGTGGATCTCTGCTTGGGGATCGCCCTCCTGTGGCGATCCCCAAGCAGGGATCCACTGGGGAGGTGTACCATTGGAAAGGGGAGATTCTCCCCTTTCCAACGATACCTCTCCCGTCTTTCTACGAGATATCCACCTGAGCACGTAGAAAGTGAAACTGAAAAGAGCCTCTTGGCTCATTTTAGTTTCAGTTTCAGTGTAATGACGTTGGCGCGACGTGCGCGCCGATCCTCATTACACGGAAAGCATGGGGGGGCCTCGGGAGCTGGGGAAGCTCTTCCCCCGCTCCCGAGGCTATTTTTAATTAAAGGGAATCCCTCATGACGAGCTGGACTCGTCATGGGCACATCGCGACTGTGCTCCATGACGAGTCCAGCTCGTCATGGGCACAGAACGGGTTAAGCATCAGAGCTAAATACAATATCATATAATAATGTGCAAGAGTCTGATAACTCACTATTTACATACTAAATGGGATACAGTTGAGTACAGAAGTCAGTGGCGTAACAAAACTTGAGGGGGCACCCCTGCAAAACACATGGATGGGGCCCCACCCGGCGGCCCGGCCCACCACCTACCACTTTGCCCTACCACCCAGAAATCTAGCATATTTTGATGTGAAACCTCCAACATTTAAATGAAATGCCTCTATATTGTCTTTCCCTATGTTCTAATGAGAAAATGGGAAATACTCTTAACATACAAGCTATGCCATCTGTAACAATACTGTCAAAAGCAGATTATTTAATTGAGGCAGCAATCAGAATAATGCCAAGGAGCGATCCTATTGTCTCAGGAACTGCCTCTGGCTGAAGAACAACTATGAAGGGTCTGAAATAGAATTGACATTAATGGACAATACCTTGAAACTTTGAAAGACAAACCCAAACCTGCAATTACATAAAAACTCGACTGACAATATACATGAGAAGTACGCAAGATATATCTCAGTATCCTGCGTAAGTCAAGAGAAATAGACTGCTTAATTATCTGCATCCCACACACTAGCGACTGTCAAGGGTTGCGCATGATAACGTGAACTGAGGAAGCAATTTCAATTTCTACCATCATGTCTATTAGTAAACTTTGCAAAACAGTCAGGCAAAGAAGGCTGAGGAAGAAAACTGTTTGGATGCTTCAGAACATTGATGCAGATGTTTGTTTTAATTTATCATTTCTATAGTGTAAAAAATGCTAAATACAAGATTACAAGATCAGGGGAGTTAAGGAACCTAGAGGCTGGAATCTAATACACATGAAATATAACAGGTTACCTCTAGTACCATAGATTCATGATCTTCTTTCAAAATAAGGGTGAAACCAATCCCTACTTTGCGGTTCAACTAATGAACTGAATTACTTATGACCTTTCTATTTAGTGGGTCAGCAAGTAAATAGAAAATGTGTCTGTTTTCAGAAATATTCAATATATATTCCAAACATTCATTAGAAAGAAAATTTTACTTCACGATTGCTTCATTTTTTGATATAGGTTCTTCAAACACAATGCACACATTTGCCTTTTGCATACTAATACATCGATACAGAGAAGTGCAATAATTATGTACAGTACATAAATCAAAAAACATTGATACAATAAAAAGACATCTGAAAAATCAAAAGGTCTTACTACATTCTACTCGTGTACCGGGATGTTAACTATTTATCCTCGATACTATCTCTTCTATGTGGTCCAAGGAAAAGGGGGGTATAGGTCAGAGAATGCTTTAAATATGGCTTATTTGTGTTCGCACCACTGTCAATTGGTTGACCTGATTATTTCTTAACGTTTTCTTTGCTTAGAAGAAAGCGATACTCTTGGCCTTGGGTAGGTGAGTGAAGGGTGTGCCGACGCATTTCGACCTTCGTGTTGGGACCTGGGTGATTAAAAGAAGGTCTTCCTCAGGGCTGGTGTGATTTTCTTGTTGTAGGACACTGCTGCCGATTTCGGTCTACAGACTGAGGCTTTGAAGCAGCTCTCAATCTTGGTGGTGATTTCACTCCTGTTGTCTTTATCAATTTGTTTTGAATATAGTTCTGTTCTGGCTCTTGTTCTGAGATGCAGTACTCCTTCCAGGAGTGTTTCTTTTGCTATCTTCTTCCTAGGGGTTCCGGACTCTGTATTTTTGGCGTTCACGCCACGGCTTCGTCTTACTGCATTACCGGACCTCCGAACAAGAGCCAGTACAGAACTATATTCAAAACAAATTGATAAATAATTGACAAGTGAAAGCAACACCATAAATAACACTGCAAGTAGAATAAAAACAAACCATATCAGCAAGTACCTAATGACAATCTATACAAACTGTAGTTGGTAAAGCAACAGAAAAAGTGCAAATACTTTCAAAGGGCATAATAAAACAATCACCAGTCCAGCAATATACAAAAATCAAGCATGTTCTGTAAAACAATCGACTTTCTTCTTCCATCAAGGTGAAAATACTTTCAAAGTGCATGGTAAAAACAAGTCCAACGGTATACAAAAATGAAGCCAGGTCAGTCAAACAACTCCCAGTTTGGTGTGTTCGTAAAGGCACATATATATCAAAGCAACTGGTAAACAACAACTACAGCACCATACAATAATCAAACCAGTTTAAATTAACAATTCCCTTTTTGAAGGCCCAAATATTTCAAAGTGACTAGCAAAACAGTAACAAGTGCAGCAGGCAGCAGCATACAAAAATCAAACCACTTTAGTCAACCAATGCCACTTGCTTTGTGCATGAAGGTGCAAATATTTCAAACTCACTGGTAAAACAACAAGTACAACAAGCACCAGCATACATAAATCAAACCTATTTAGTCAGACTAGTTCCCCTTTTATTTGTGCATGAAGGCATAAATATTTCAAAGGCCCTGGTAAAGTAATTACAATTTAGCAACATAAACAAACCCGTCCAGTCAAACAATGCCCCTTTTATTTGTGCATATAGGTGCAAATATTTCAACACGATTGTAGGAGAGTAGGATCTGCTTCACATGGGTACCCCCACTTTTTGCTGGTCTTTCACTGTTATTCGACCTTAGTCTGGCTGTGGCCCTGCTAATCAGGACCACAGCCTAGCTGCTTCCTCTCTAAAATAGTTTGCATGTACATTAGGTACATATCTAATTGGATTCTGGAGTGCCTTATAAGCCCCTAGTATATGGTATACTATGTACCTAGGGCATAGGTACCTCAGAGGCCTACCAGGGGCTGAAGCATGTATTATGCCACCCCTGGGAAGCACTCCAAAATGGCACCACAGGTCTGCTACTGCAGCCTGGGTAAGGGTGTGCTTGCACCCCTTATCGTGGTATAGGCTACCTATATCCACATTTATATATAGACACATATAAACCTATAAGTCACTCCTATGGCAGGCCTTGACAATCCTGAAGGCAGAGTGCTTGGTTTTGTGTGAGAGGGTGCCAAAACATGAACTGAACCCCTCTGCAGCTTTCAGAAATCTTTCCTTATAGCTGTTCTGTGATACAGCCATACCATATACCCTTAAGTGCATTATAACCTCTCGGTAAATGCTAACTTTGGAATGGCTGCATCAAAACACGTTGTGTTTGGTGTCAAACGCTTTGGAATACTAACCCCCCTGCCAATGCTGGCGGCAGGGGTAGCATTCCACCCTTCTAGAGGGAGAGACATGTTCACACTGGTCTAACCCGGTAGGACTTTCCTGAGCCCTGGCATCACAAAATGGATGCCTCTGCCACAGACACGGGTCTGGCCTCCTGCTGCTGCCTGAAACTCCGGCAGGGGAGGCCTGGACAATAGGTTTCCTGTTGAAGGGAGGTGTTACCACCTCCTCAGACAGGCAGATGTGTATTGGAGCTGGGCGGGAGTACTCTCTGGTGCTTTGAAGTCCTGCACTGGGGGCACACTTGGAGTCCCTGTGCATAGTCCAGTTCAAACCGGTTGCAGGGGCTACCTGCCCCTGCTCTGGCGCGAAACTGGACAAAGGAAATGGGTGTAACCACCCCTCTTTCCAAACCCTCCCATAGGTGGGTCCCTAGAGTATGTCCAACCCCCAAACTTAGTATAAGTATGGGAACCCAGGCCTTGTGACTTTAGATTACCCTGGACGAAACTCGTCAACATATATCCTGGACCTTCGATGTTCTATCCTGACTAGAAGACTGAAGAAATCTCCCTTGGGGTCAAGGAGTGACTCCCCTGCTTGGCAGGCACCAAAGAAGCAACTGACCGGTCTGCATCGCTGAAGCTGCCGCCGGACGCCAAAGTCTTTGCATCACCAGAGGTGGATTTCCAGACTTCCCCGAGGCTACCCTGAGTCCACAGCAAAGCTGAGGCCCGTGGCTATCGTGGGTGACGTGGAACCGTGACCCCTGGACACCGTGATCTTTTGCAGCAACAGCATCTTCCTGGGCCTCCTCGAAGTTGTGCTTTGGGCTCTGAGTAGCCCCAGCCTTGAGCACCTCCTGCACCGAAGATTGCTTGGGCTTTCCTGGTTGCTCCAGACGTGCCCTGACTAATCCTCGCTGGGTGAGTCCCTCAGACCTTGCTGGTCTGCACCGCAGTCCTTTCTCTGAATTCCAGTGACTTGCCGTTGCCAAGGCTTGTTGGGTCCAATCTGGTCGCCGACACCGCAGCACTCGACACACTTCGTGGGACAGATTGAATCCGGTTCGTGGACTTCGTCATCGCCTCCTGGACCTCGTGGCTGAAGAGTCAAGACACCCATCAACTCACCTGAAGCACCCGACATCTGTGGGCATTGGTCCATCCTGCCCTCGGTCACTGGTAAGTGACCCAGACTCTGTCCCCTCCGCTTTCAGATTCCTTCCATCCTATATTCAGGCTTGGATCTCTTCGGACACTTCTCCTCTTCACGGCAGCAGCAGTTCTTTGCAGGCTCCCATTGAAATCGACGACGCGACGCGACCCGACACCAAAAGACACCTATGCACCCGGCTTCCCTGGGTGAGGTAACTCGAGTACTCCGGTGCTCCTGTGGGTGCTAGCCCTAGAACTTCTTAAGTACAAAAGGGTTTGGTCCTGACTCGATTAGAAGTGTCCCTAATCTTTAAATTTCCAACCGCTACATTGCCCATAGAAGATAAAGGGAACCCGCGTTTGTGTTTACACACTGCATACAGTCCCCGTGGGTCCCCTGTGTCACTACCTTGGGTGGTTCCTTGGGGTCCCAGTGATTCTACAGGCTCTAGGCCTTGTGTCTAGTTCAGTCGTGGCTCTTATACCACTTTATTGGTATATGGTTTGGTATGCCCCTAGGGCCCAAACGTGTATTTGTACTTTTACTGTTGAATACTGATTTGTAACTTAAGTACTTCGAACTCCAGCCTCAAAAAAAGAGACTAGAGGGGTGTGTTTTATCTTAAATACATATATTTTAAATATATACCTGGTGTGGTTGTCCTTGCATTTGGTCATTCAAGAGATTGTAGACTGGTAAAACAAGCTGCTTTACATTCCTTCGAGACTTAGCCTGAAGGCTGCTTTCCATAGCTACCACTAGGATAGCTTTCAATAAAGGTTGTCTTTAACCTATCACCATAAGGGGTTGTTTGGACTGATACAAGGTGCCCACTAGAACTAGTGGACAACATATATAAGGCCACCTTCTCACATTGGTGTGCAGTGAGTGGGATTTCAGCTTGCTATTGTTTTACCAGATAATCTCAATTGAATTGATCCACTGAAAACCACTAAAGGTACCTGAGATACATATAATATCAAGTTTAGCTACAGTAAGTTCTACTGAACTTAGAGTTGTGTGTTAAGGGATAGCACACCCTTTCTACAACTCAAGAAAGTTTAGTAGGCCACACTAGTGTAGGTAGTGCAATACACCACACCACATTAGTAATGTCTAACCAGCCAGGAACCAGTGGGTCCCTACCAGGAACCAGTGAGCTCCTTCCCTATAAATATAAGGATCTCTCCTTTGCTCAGCTTAGGGCCTTATGTTCCATTAGGAAGCTGAAGACAGGCAAAAGTCCACCCAGCCAGCATCTCATAAAGATACTTAAGCTGGATGATATCACAGGGCCTAGTGGGCCTGATCGGATAGACAGTGTGGGTGGGGCAGCACCCGAGGGTGGGTCTAGGGGTGAAAACTCCCCTGAACCTAACTCTAATGCTGACCAGACTGGTGACAATGACCAGACTCTGGTGAACACAGACCTCCAGGATGAGGATGAGGAGGATGACAATAATGCTCCTTCCTTTATTCCTCCAGGGAGGCCTGACAATAGGGCTAGAAGGGATAGATCTCTGTCAAGGGGATCTGTTCAGTCTAACTCCTCTATTGGAACCTCTGTTTCTTCTCACAATGGGAGGGAAACCTCCCAGGAGAGGAGAGAGAGACTGCTGAAGTATGAGCAAGACAAGTTCAACCTCAGAAAGCAGCAGATGGCCTTAGATAGGGAAGCCCTGGAGCTCTACAGAGCTAGTAAAAAGGAGGGACTAGAGTCCCTTGGTGGCAGCAATTTCCCTAGAGATAGGGAGAGGTCTTATGACCATAGAAACCTAAGTAAGATTGTCCCTCCCTACCAGAGTGGGGATGACATCCACAAATGGATAACTGCCTTGGAGAGGGCCTGTAAAGTACAGAAGGTCCCTCAAGGTCAGTGGGCAGCAATCTTATGGCTCTCCTTTGCAGACAAAGGTAGAGACAAGTTCCTCACTGTAAGAGAAGAGGATGCTGATGATTACCAGGTCTTGAAAAGTGCACTGGTAGGTGGGTTTGGCCTAACCACTGAACAATACAGGTTAAAGTTCAGAGACACCCAAAAGGCAATAAATCAAGACTGGGTTGACTTTGTTGACTGTGCTGCTAAGGCTCTGGATGGTTGGTTATTGGGCAGTAAAGTGTGTGACTTCAAAGGATTGTACAATCTGATAATGAGGGAGCAGGTTCTTAATAACTGCCAAAATCAGCTGTTGCACCAGTACCTGGTAGACTCTGATCTGACCTCTCTCCAAGAATTGGGAAAGAAGGCAGACAAATGGGTCAGAACCAGGGTGAGGCAGAAGGTACAGAACCAAGGTGGTGACACAAAGAAGCAAGATTCCAAAAACTCTGACAAGGGTGGGGACAAGGGTAAAGACCAGATGTCTTCTCAAGGGCCCCAAACATCTTCTTCAGGTGGGGAGTCACAGTCAGGAAAAGGAAAAGGCAAAAAGAAACCTTGGTGCAAAATCTGTAAACAGAAAACTCACTGGACTAGTGACTGCACCAAGGCCAAAGAAAATACTCCAGCCCCCACCAATGCCCCTAAGGCACCTGCTCCCCCTAGTGCAGTTACTATTGGTGGTGGGAATACACAGAATAAGGGTGTAGTAGGGTTGGCCCTGGGTTCAGAGATGGACTCTGGCCTAGTCAGAGTACCAACTCAGGCTGTGCTTGTCTGTTATGGGGGCATGGATATGTCCCCCTTTGTGAGTCCCAGTAACTTGGGCAAATACAGACAGCAGCCTTTAATACATGGAGTTGAAGCGTGGGCATTCAGGGACACAGGAGCAAGTGTCACAATGGTGACAAAAGATCTTGTGGATCCTGGGCAGATTATACTTGGTGAAATATACCAAGTGACCAATGCTAGCAATGTCAGAACAGACCATTCTCTGGCAGTTGTTAACTTCTCCTGGGGAGGGGTAACTGGCCTTAAAAAGGTTGTGGTAAGTGCAGACCTACCAGTACAGTGCTTGCTTGGCAATGATCTAGAAACTTCAGCTTGGGCTGAATTGGAGCTCAGGACACATGCAGAAATGTTAGGGATCCCTGCACATGTCTTTGCTGTGACCAGGTCACAGGCTAAAATGTCTAACACTGGACAGGCCCTGGATTCTGGAATAATGGACCAGATGCCTCAAAAGAGGAGGAGCAGTAGGGTTAAGGCAGAGCCTTCCCGCCTGATTCAGAGTGCTGATCAGTCTCCTCAGGGAGATGATCTTGAGCCTGAAGAAGGAACTGTCCCAGAGGAGCTTGAACCTGACCAGGTTGAGTTCTTGGGGACAGGGGGCCCTTCCAGGGGGGCTGATCTGAGCCAGGAGCAGAAAACCTGCCCCTCTCTTGAAACCATCAGACAGCAAGCTGCTGATGAGGCTGCTGGGAATGCTAGTGGCACCCATCAAGTTTATTGGGATGATGGACTCCTATATCCAGAGAGTAGAGACCCCAAGCCTGGTGCATCCAGGAGCTTGTTTATACCTCTGAAGTTTAAGGGCTTCCTATTGACACTAGCCCATGATATTCCCCTAGCAGGACACCTAGGCCAGAACAAGACTTGGGACAGAATTGTTCCTCACTTTCACTGGCCCCACATGTCTGAAGACACAAAGGAGTTTTGTCGCTCCTGTGTAACCTGCCAAGTCAGTGGCAAAGCAGGTGGCACAACAAAGGCCCCCCTGATACCACTACCTGTGGTGGGGGTGCCCTTTGAAAGGGTATGGATTGACATTGTTGGTCCCATGGATCCCCAAACAGCATCTGGGCACAGGTTTATACTGGTGGTAGTGGATCATGCCACCAGGTACCCTGAGGCAATTCCCCTAAGGACCACTACAGCACCTGTGGTGGCAAGAGCTCTCTTGAGTGTATTCTCAAGAGTAGGCTTTCCTAAGGAGGTAGTATCTGACAGGAATGCAAACTTCATGTCTAGTTACTTGACTGCTATGTGGAAGGAGTGTGAAGTGAACTACAAGTTCACCACACCATATCACCCACAATCATGCCCTTTAAGGTTTAGTTGAGAGATTCAACAAAACCTTAAAGGGCATGATTAAAGGACTCTCAGAGAAGCTTAGGCAAAAATGGGACCTTCTCTTGCCCTGCCTTTTGTTTGCATACAGGGAGGTGCCTCAAAAGGGGGTTGGCTACAGCCAATTTGAACTTTTGTTAGGTCACCCAGTCAGGGGTCCATTGTGTTTGGTGAAGGAAGGATGGGAGTTACATCTCAAGCCCCCAAAGCAAGACATAGTGGACTATGTACTTGGTCTCCGCTCCAGGATGGCTGAGTACATGAAAAAGTCAAACAAAAACCTTGAGGCTAGCCAGGAACTGCAAAAAGCCTGGCATGACCAAAAGGCTGTACTGACTGTTTACCAGCCAGGACAGAAAGTGTGGGTGTTGGAGCCTGTGGCCTCAGCTGCTCTCCAGGACAAGTAGAGTGGGCCCCACACTATTGTTGAACAAAAAGGAGAGGTTACCTACTTGGTAGACCTTGGAACCCCTAGGAGTCCCCATAGGGTACTTCATGTCAACAGACTTAAACCATATGTTGACAGGGCAGATATGGGCTTGCTCATGGCTACTGATGAAGGACAGGAGGAAGAGAGTGACCCACTCCCTGACCTGCTTTTTCAGAACCCTGATGAGGGGTCAGTTGATGGTGTAGCCTTGGCAGGCAGCCTCACTGCCCAGCAGCAAACTAACTGCAGAAACCTTCTCAGCCAGTTTAGACATATGTTTTCTCTGACTCCAAGTCAGACCACCTGGTGCACGTATGAAGTGAATACTGGGGACAGTCTAGCTGTGAAGAATAAGATCTACAGGCAACCTGACCATGTCAGGGACTGTATAAGGACAGAAGTCCAAAAGATGTTGGATCTGGGTGTGATTGAACCCTCAGTTCGCCCTTGTGCTAGTCCAGTAGTCCTGGTATCTAAACCTCACACCAGTGGTGGGAAAGAACAATTGTTACTTACCTGTAAACAGGTGGTTCTCCAGTATTGGTGTCTTTCACAGATTCACATGCTTGAATATTCCCCGTCGTCGGAGTGGGAGTCCCACGGTAAATAATATAGCAATATATACAGCCATAATATATATATATATATATATATACATATACATAAGTAAACATATAAAAACAGAGATATAAGTAAGTAATAACATCAAGAATGTCCCTATATGAAATTTCCATAGAGATACATGGAAAGAGAAAAAAGACATTCGTAGTCTATCTCTGTCATTATGTTAGTCCAAACTACGGCCAATCAGGCGCCAGCTCCTCTCTAGAACCTTCTCCTCAGAGCCTCTCACCTCAGATTTTCGTAGCACCAAAGTGACCTTAGAGTGTATGAGGAGAAGAGAGCCTCTGAAGGGAGGAGGGAGGGTCGCATGTGAATCTATGAAAGACACCAATACTGGAGAACCACCTGTTTACAGGTAAGTAACAATTGTTCTTCTCCAGTATTGGGGTGTCTTTCATAGATTCACATGCTTGAATATAGATAGCTAGCAGTAACAATCATCATTGTTTCCATGATCACAGAGCTTTGAAATTATAATGACAATCAATCTTCTTATGCATATGACAGTACTGAATAACTGTAATTGTATAAATGCATCATATGTCAATTATAAATGGAAACAATATGGAGGCGGGAGGAAGAGGCTCACCTTATTTAAAAAGATTGCGTAGCACTGCCTGTCCTACTGCAGCGTCCTCTTCGCTTAAAGTTGCCAAGCAGTAGTGCTTAGTAAACGTGTGTCTGGTCGACCACGTAGCTGCTCTGCAGATGTGTTGCAAAGGTACTCCAGCAAATAAGGCAGTAGATGATGATACTGCCCTAGTGGAGTGCGCTCTCACTAAAGACTGTGGGGGTTTGTTTGCCTTTTGGTGGCAGAAAACAATAGCTGCCGAAATCCAGCGTGCAATCGTCGGCTTAGTAACCTGACGTCCTTTATGACAACATCCATATGCTATAAAAAGTTGATCGGATTTTCGAAACGAACTTGTCCTACTGATGTAGAATTTTAGGCATCGCTTCACGTCCAAAGAGTGCAATCTTTGCTCTGCAGGTGTCTGAGGATTGGCAAAGAAGGTCTTTAATATTACTGGTTCATTAATATGAAAATCAGTAGGCACCTTGGGTAGGAATGATGGATTGGTGCGTAACACTACAGCATCCGGTTTGAACTGCAGGAACGGAGGTTTGACGGTAAAAGCATGAATGTCACTGACACGACGTGAAGACGTTAATGCCAGAAGTAGTGCGACCTTCCAAGTTAGCTATTTTAAGTCGGCCTTGTGAATGGGCTCGAACGGAGGTCTCATCAATTGCGCCAACACAACGTTAAGATGCCACAACGGAGGAGGGCGTCGAATTGGCGGGAATTTCCGAAACAAACCTTTAAAAAATTGACGGATTATTCTTGAGGAACAAAGGGAATTTGATCCATCCTGCCGGAAACGGGAAATTGCTGCTAGGAAAACCCGTAGGGTTGCATAAGACAGTCCAGAATTAGCTAGGTGCAGGAAGAAAGGTAGTAATTGATGCGCCGTGGAGTGTATCGGGTGGACTCCGTTAGAAACGCACCAGTGGCAGAATCTTTTCCATTTGAACTTGTACGTCCTGATTGTAGAGGGTGCTCTTGCTTGGGCCAAAATATCCCTACAATCCTGCGGGATGTCTAGATGGGCGAACTCATGGTATTCAGGTTCCAGGCCGATAAGCTCAGTGAGGAGGGATTCGGATGGCAAATTCTCCCTTCGCTCATTGTGAGCAGATCTGTTCGATGTTGCAGGAGGATTGGTTGACATTGGGACATCAGGAGAAGTTCTGAGAACCACGCTTGTCGGGGCCAGCGTGGGGCTATTAGAATCAGGTGGCAAGGTTGTCTCTTCATCTTCCAAAGGACCCGAGGTATGAGGGGAATTGGAGGAAAGGCGTACGCAAATAGATTGCACCAGTTTATCAAAAGGGCATTCCCCAGCGACTCCTTGTGGGGATGCCAGCTTGCATAATTCCGGCATTTCCGGTTCTGCGGCGTAGCAAAAAGATCCAGTTGCGGACGACCCCATAGTTGGAATATTCTCTCTAGAGTGGGTTGGTGTAATTCCCACTCGTGGGTCGACGAGGAGGACCTGCTCAGGGAATCCGCTAGGACATTGGATACTCCTGGCAGGTGTACTGCTGTAATCATGATTTGATGACTGAGAGACCAGTCCCAAATTCTTTGAGCTAACCTGGACAGACTTGGGGATTTTGTTCCGCCCTGTTTGTTCACATAGTGCATACAGGTTGTGTTGTCTGTCTGTATTAGCACTGATTCTCCTTGGATCAAGGGCAGAAAGGACTTTAGAGCGAGATAAATCGCCATCAACTCCAACCTGTTGATGTGCCAAGTTCTTTGGTGTGTTGACCATCTCCCTTTTACCGAGAGATCCTCCAAATGTGCGCCCCATTCCTCTAATGAGGCGTCTATAGTGATTGTCCAGTCCGGCAGCACCAACAGAAAAGACGTGCCTTTTGTTAAGTTGGCTGGATTTGCCCACCATGCGAGTGCTGACCTCATTTGATCTGTGACACGTACCATGTCGTGGAAAGAGCCCGTTACTTGACGCCACTGAACATCCAGTGCTTCCTGAATAGGACGTGTTCTCAGCCTGCAATGGGGAACTAAGGCAATGGAGGATGACGCCATCCCCAGAAACGATTTTAACAACCTCACAGAAACTGACTCTTTTGACGTGATCAAAGCGACCAGCCGTAGAATCTTTTGCAGACGCTCTTGGGAAAGAAACGCTCTTGCTGATACCGTTTCCAGAGTTGCTCCCAGAAAATCCCTTTGCTGAGCAGGATGAGGTTGGGATTTCGCTGCATTGATGGACAGACCTAATGAGCGAAACACGTTCTGGCATAGAAGTATGTGTTGTCTTAGGTGAGTGCTTGACTGAGATTTCAGGAGAAAGTCGTCCAGATATGGAAAAATTTGCACTCCCTGAATTCGCAGAAACGCTATTACTGGAGCTAGTACCTTCGTGAACACACGAGGGGCCGAGCGCAGACCAAACGGTAACACTTTGAATTGGTAATCGTGTTGACCCACTCGAAAGAGCAGGAACTTGCGATGCCTTTGTAATATAGGAATATGAAAATAGGCATCCTGGAGATCTATAGTTGCCATGAAATCTTCCTGCGAGAGTAGATGCAAGATGTCTACTAGCGTCATCATACGAAAGGATTGGCTCTTTAGGTATTTGTTTAGTGCCCTTAGATCGAGGATGGGCCTCCACTCTCCGTTCTTCTTCGTGATCAGAAAGAATCGGGAATAAAAACCCTTTCCCCTTTGAGATACTGGCACCAATTCTACAGCTCCCTTCTGCTTTAGAAGTCGAACTTGATGCAAAAGTTCTTTCATGTGAGCAGGTGGTGGTCCGGAGGGTGGTGTGGGAGGAGGGAATTTGGTGAACTCTAAGGCGTGTCCTTTTTTCACAATGTCCAAAACCCAACGGTCCCTTGTGATGGAGGACCATTGAGAAAAGAACAGAGAGATTCGACCTCCAACCCTGCATGTACGGAAAGAGTCACTGTCTTTTAGATGCGTTTCCTCTGTATGAGGATTTCCCTCTATACGACTTGGAGGCCTGCTGTCGTGAAGACTGCTGTTGCTGGCCATTCGAATATCGGTTGGATCCTTGACTATAGGGTCTGTATTGATTACTACCCCTTCGAAAATTGGAGGAGGTGCCGCGTCCGCGTGCACCACGAAAATTTTGCCTTTGAAATTGTAGGTTTCCTAAGGATCTAGCTGTTTCAGTATCCTTCTTTATGGACTGGAGTGCCTCATCAACGTGACTTCCAAATAACGCCTCGCCGTCGTAAGCCATGTTAAGGATCATGGACTGTACCTCCTGTCGAAAGGATGTTGATCTTAACCATCCTTGCCTGCGTAGAACAGCCGCTCCAGCAAGCTGACGGAACCCCGTGCAGGCGATGTCTACTGCACAATCAATTATCTCCGCCGATGCTGCTTCTCCCTCTTGAAGCAACTTCATTGCTTCTGCCTTAGATGGCTCCGGCAACTCTTGCAGCACATCTGAAATATCAGCCCACACTTGTCGGTCATAGCGACCCAAAATGGCCAAGGCATTAGCTGCTCTAACCACAGTAGAGGCCATTGAAGAGAACTTACGCCCTATGGCATCCATTCGACGTCCGTCACGATCCGGTGGTGCGGTGACAGTCGACGCCGGATTTTTTGCCTTACGTTGCGCTGCCTGCGTAAAGACTGACTCAGGTTTAGCCTGTCCCGTGAGGCATGCTGGGGTTCCTATTGGTGCCTTATATTTCTTCTCTAATCTAGGCACCTGTGCCGGCAAGGTATTCGGTGTTTGCATCAACTTCTTGCCTTCTTCCCAAATAAATTCCACAATAGGAATAGCATGAGTCTGTTTAAAAGGTTGACTCTTAAAATCATACAGGAAACAATCTTCCTCTCTGCGCTCCGTTGTCAGTTTAAAACGTTGCGCCGTCCTCTCCATTAGTTGGTGAAAATTCGCTATGTCCACTGGAGGTGAATCCCCTGTTACTATCTGAGAGGGGGATGGAGTTTGTGCTTGGTAATTGTCCCACTCCGCCATATCATCGTCATCGTTATCCACATCCCCACTATCATCTGGGATTTCACCCTCTTCTGTTCCTTGAGGGACTTCCTGCGGAGGCTCATAGTGAGGCAACACTCTCTCTGGGACCTGTCTTGGTGGTGCAGACGGTAGCAGAGGTAAAGGATTTACATTTGGCATCGGTGGTATAGTTGTTGGAACCACAGGAGTTAACGGGACCTCAGAACGCTGTGGAGATAGAGGAAAGCGTTGATTGTAGTCGTCCAACATGCGTTGGAGATTAGTTATGAGCGACAATGGAAGAGTCGCCGTTGCATGTTTCACAGGCACTTGCTGTATGTAAACTGGGTCTTCACCCTCACTGCTGTCATCCTGGCATTTAATTATCAAGTCGGATGGGCTTTGCGCCGTTCCAAAGGACTCCGGTAAACCCTCGGACTCCTGATCAGAATCCGTAGCAAATAAAGGGGAGGGAGGCTGCGCATCCCCTACAGGAATAATCTCTTCCTGCCTATCGAGGCTAGAACCAGTTGGTAATGGTGTCAAAGGAACCTCAGTGAATGATGAAAGCGAGGCTGAAGTTGCATGAGGTAGCTGTTCCCTCCTTGACCTTTGGGCAGACGATATCTTGTTCACCCTTATCTTAATGAAAGAACCTGCCGTCGAGTGCTGCATGGTATGCACTGTGGACGTCTTCAGCGAAGGCCTCGTCGACGGAGCTGTTGATAATGGAACGCTGGTCGACGGAATAAACGTCGACGGAGCCGTCGCCGACGAGGCTTTAGTCGACGAAGCCACCGTCGACGAAACCACCGTCGACGATCCCGTCGACGGGATCTTCTTCTTCTTCGTCGACGAGGTGGACGCCGACGAGATCGACGACGCCTTCGTCGACGACACGGGTTGCGTCGACGGTACCTTTACCTTCTTCGTCGACGACGATGTAATGGGCAAAATAGAAGTCACCGCCCTTGAAGTACTGATGGTCACCGTCGACGAGGATAACGTCGACAGAACACTCGTCGACGACGAAGCAGCCGATGTCGTTGTCAGAGTCACCGTCGACGAGCCAGATACAGCAGATCTCGTCGTCGGCAGCATCGTCGACGAGGCGGACAGTCTTTTTCCTGAGGACTGGGAAATAGACGCCTCTACAGCCTGAGAACTATGTCCCGAAGGCGACAAAACAGTAGGTGAGACTGCAGAAGTGGCAGCTGACAGTTTCTTTTTCTTGAGGAAAGGAGATGGTAACTCCTGCACACTACTGCGCTTAGAGGCTGTCTGAGAACGGCCAGAAAGAAGACTTTCCATGTCAGACACTGGGTCATCTTTATCCTTCAGTCTCTGAAGCCATATTAAGAGACGGCCTTCTCTGTCCTTTAAAGTCTTTGTAGAAAAAGTTCTACAAAATTTACATTTTGCCACTTCATGATCTGGGTACAAACAGTAAATACACTTACTGTGTGGGTCCTCAGAAAATAAACGCAGCTTTCCACACGAAGAACATGGTCTAAACAAAGATTTCTTACTTGAAGACATTCTGACTGACAAAAACTGAGCAGAGCTCAGGGAGACTCCCTGTCACACGACGTGCGGTAGAAAATCTGAGGTGAGAGGCTCTGAGGAGAAGGTTCTAGAGAGGAGCTGGCGCCTGATTGGCCGTAGTTTGGACTAACATAATGACAGAGATAGACTACGAATGTCTTTTTTCTCTTTCCATGTATCTCTATGGAAATTTCATATAGGGACATTCTTGATGTTATTACTTACTTATATCTCTGTTTTTATATGTTTACTTATGTATATGTATATATATATATATATATTATGGCTGTATATATTGCTATATTATTTACCGTGGGACTCCCACTCCGACGACGGGGAATATTCAAGCATGTGAATCTATGAAAGACACCCCAATACTGGAGAAAGAGAGATGAGGTTTTGTGTAGACTACAGGGGTCTCACTCTCAATGCAGTCACTAGGACTGATGCCCATCCCATCCCCAGGGCAGATGATCTTATAGATACTTTGGCCTCAGCCAAGTTTCAAAGCACATTTGACCTGACAGCTGGCTACTGGCAGATCAGACTAGCTGATGATGCAGAGCCAAAGACAGCATTTTCTACCCTTAGTGGGCACTATCAATTTGTGATAATGCCCTTTGGTTTGAAGAATGCACCTTCCACTTTCCAAAGGTTGGTGAATCAAGTCCTTACAGGCCTGGAGGACTTTAGTGCAGCATATCTAGATAATATTGCTGTCTTTAGCTCCACCTGGGAGGATCACCTGGTCCACCTGAGGAATGTTTTGGAGGCCCTGCAAAAAGCAGGCCTAACTATCAAGGCTGCTAAGTGCCAGATAGGGCAGAGTCAGGTGTGTACCTGGGCCACCTTGTAGGTGGAGGCCAGGTTCAACCATTGCAGAGCAAAATCCAGACCATAATGGAATGGGTTGCTCCAACTACCCAGACTCAGGTGAGAGCCTTCTTAGGCCTGACTGGCTACTATAGCAGATTTGTCAAAGGGTATGGATCAATAGTGACTTAACTTCATTTCATTTGATAACTTTATTTCGGTCAGAAGACCATAAAAGCGTACAAACATACATCCTCAAATACATATACACAATAAAACAATAAATAACATTTCAAAGTTAAAAATCCTGTTTTTTTTTTTTTTTTAAAGAGAGATTAAACTTAAAGTCATCGATATGAAAGTAGTTAGGTTAAGAACGTTAGTCTCCTTCGCCACATGCTGTAGAGATAGCGGGATACAGCGAAAACAATTTTTGGGTCGGTGTCATAAACTAGAATCCTGTAGGCCTGCTCAAAATGTCGAAAACCCTGGTTCCTACAAATGGGGATCAGCCAACTTTTCCTGATTAAGTGATACGCGGGGCAAAATAGCAGAGCGTGTAAAACAGACTCAGATTTATGGTTAAAAGCAGGACAGCTTTCCAAGTTTTGTGCCTGCCACTTTGAGGTAAAAGACCTAACCGGTAAGGTACCATACCTTAGCTGGATGTACAATTTGCGTGCCAGTGGGGGTTCTATTTGGTCCATGAATTCCTCGAGTTTGGAGTCTTGTTTAACCAGGAGGAATTCCAAGGTCAGCCTACCCGTAGTTGAAGAACTCTGGCGTGAAGAGGAGTTTTCCAAGGACACCAAAGAAAGAATTTCGTTCTTTGATATCGCAGGGCAACTTTCCTCCGGATTCGCCCACATTTCCAGAAGTCCTAATGAAGTACAAGCTTTATTAATATACAAAAGCCAAGGGATCTTTTTTGGTTTAAGTGCAGGCCAGATCTCAGCAAACTCTAATTTGAATGGGGTCAGTTCGGGCACAGACCAAAGCCTTTTCCAGTAGAGGATAGGTTTTGCACTGATGATCTCCTCTATGGGGACCAGCCCAAGATCAAGCCTGAGAGGGATCAACGGCGTGCTGGAAGGAAGCCCCAAGAGAGATCTTAAAAAAGATTGCTCAGCCCTTGAAAGAGACACTGACTGCTTGTGTCCCCAAAGTTCGGCCCCGTATATTGCGGCCACTCTAGCCTGTCTACAATAAATTTCAAGGGCAGGAGAGACTGGCTTAAAACTCGATCTTTTAAAAACTTTATTCAAGCCCCCTGTCAGTTGAGCGAGCTTGAGTGTTGACTTAACAATCTGAGAGTTCCAAGAAAATTTCTCAGTTAAATTCACACCCAAATATACGAAAGTTTTAACTCTCTCGAGGGGAATACCAAATAAAACTGGGTTGGGACGCACCCGCACAGGGGGGTTAAAGATCATATATTTGGTTTTTTCCAAATTTGTTTCGAGTCCTCTTATTTCACAGAATTTGGCGAAACCATTCAGCGTGTTTTGTATGCCCGTCGACGTTCTAGATAATAACAAAGTATCGTCCGCGAACATCAATGCGGGCACACGTCCTGAAGCTAGTCTGGGAGTGTCAGTATTTTTTATAGAATTTAAATGGTCAATGAGGCCATTGATATGAAGGCTGAACAGTGTAGGGGCCAGTACGCACCCTTGGCAAACTCCTTTTGAAACAGGAAAGCGATCGGTGAGTTCACCATATTTACCACATCTTACTTGGGCATAATTATTGGCATGAAGCCTAACTAAGACAGCCAATAAGTAAGATGGAAGGCCCAGGTCTGCCAAGACTTGCCATAATTTGGCACGAGGGACCAGATCAAAAGCAGCACGCAGGTCCACAAACACCAGGTAGAGGCTGCCACCCTCAACCAAGGCAGTTTTCCAGTACAGGACCTGCAGGCGAAAGATCTGGTCTAAGGTGGAAGTACCAGCCCTGAAGCCTCCCTGAAAGGTGGTCAGGATTTCATTCTCCTCAATCCAGCCAAGGACCCTGTCCAAAAGGACTCTCCCCATTAGTTTTTGTGAGGTGTCTATTAAACTAATAGGCCTATAGTTGGAGGGAGTCAATGGGCAACCCTTTTTAAAAACAGGTACAATTTCTGCCCCAAGCCAAGTATGGGGCACTTCACCCCCCTGTAGAATGCTATTAAATAAGACAACCAGGTAGGGTGCCCAGATCTTTGGTTGGAACTTAAATAGATCTTCGGGCAATTTGTCAAGACCTGGAGCTTTATTTGAGAGCATTTTCCCAATTGCAGATTCCACCTCGGCCAAAGTAAAAAATTCAATAGAGGCAAGATCCACTTGGACAAGAGAGAAATCAAAGGTATCTGCAGAAGTTCTATCAAGGTCATGTATTCCATACAAGTCACAAAAGTGTTTTTCCCAAATTAAGGCAGCTATATTTGGGGCAGGTGCAGAAGAATACCCATTTACTCCAGTTGCAACAATGGACCAAAATGATTTAGTGTCCTTACAACAGAGCGCATGGCCCAACTGTTCCCACAGTACAACTTCCCCTGCTTTCTTTGCTTCAACAATAGCCTTTTTATATAGAGAACGATTAATTTTAATTGCTTCTCTATCTTTTGTTTTTATTACAAACAGCAGGTCCTTTTTAGCTAGGCGGCACGTTTTATTAAACCATCTAGCCGTTTCAGTCCTAGGATATATGGCCCTTTTTACTGGATACAAAATATCCCGTAATGCAATGACCAATTTCCCATGGATGTCGGTAGGGCTAACCAAGGGTCCGACGGCCCCCATCTTTTCGATAAATGGGATTATTAACTTCTAAAAAGATGCCCAAAAAGGTTCAGTGGACAGCTAGCTGTCAAAAGGCATTTGATGACCTGAAGCAGGCCATGTGCACTGCTCCCATTCTGTAGAGTCCTGACTACTCCAAGAAGTTCATTGTTCAAACAGATGCATCTGAATTGGGGGTAGGGGCTGTACTGTCACAGTTGAAGGATGAAGGTCAGGATCAGCCAGTAGCTTTCATAAGCAGAAGGCTGACCCCTAGAGAGAAACGTTGGTCAGCCACTGAGAGGGAGGCCTTTGCTGTGGTTTGGGCTCTGAAGACGTTGAGGCCATACTTCTTTGGTACTCACTTCCTTGTTCAGAGAGACCATAAGCCCCTCTTATGGCTAAAACAAATGAAGGGTGAAAGCCCAAAACTGCTTAGGTGGTCCATTTCCCTACAGGGGATGGACTTTACAGTGGAACATAGACCTAGGAGTAACCATACCAATGCAGATGGACTCTCTAGGTATTTCCACTTAGAACATGAAGACTCAACTGGTCAAGGTTAGTTTAATGTCCCTGCGTGGGGGGAGGGGGGGTTGTGTAGGAGAGTAGGATCTGCTTCACATGGGTACCCCCACTTTTTGCTGGTGTTTCACTGTTTTTCGACCTTAGTCTGGCTGTGGCCCTGCTAATCAGGACCACAGCCTAGCTGCTTCCTCTCTAAAATGGTTGGCATGTACATTAGGTACACATCTAATTGGATTCCGGAGTGCCTTATAAGCCCCTAGTATATGGTATACTATGTACCTTGGGCATAGGTACCTCAGAGGTCTACCAGGGGCTGAAGCATGTATTATGTAACCCTGGGCGTAGTTCGCGAAGTAGCACTTCGCGAAGCTACGCAAAGTGCAGTTCGCACTACGCGAGCTACGCGTAGCACTTCGCGAACTGCGTAGTACTTTGTTCGCACTGTGCCAGATGTCGTTTTCAATGATTGCACAGTGCGGACAAGCAACCGGCACTGTGCAATCATTGAAAATGGCATCTTGCACAGTGCGAGCTGTAATTTTCTGCTGCTCGAGTAGATTTTTACTCGAGCGGCAGCTTTCTCAACGCGAACTGGTAGTTTCTCATTGCGTGCGGCCGTGAGCATACGCGACCACTCGCAATGAGAAACCTGACCTCCTCGCAATGGGAATCTCGCCGGGAGGTTTATTTTCCATGCTCGCGATCGCCAACTTGATGTTGCTGATCGCGAACAAGGAAAAAGTCTCGCCGGGATGTCATTTTGCTTGCTTGCGGTCGCCAACTTGATGTTGAGGACCGCGAGCAAGCAAAAAATTACCGCAGCACTACGCAACACTACGCTACGTGTGTTCGCACTGTGCTACGTGCAGTTCGCGTAGTGCGAAGTAGCGCGAACTTCGCAAACTACGCGAGCGTAGCGTAGTGCTTTGCCCAGGCTTAGTATTATGCCACCCCTGGGAAGCACTCCAAAATGGCACCACAGGTCTGGACTGCAGCCTGGGTAAGGGTGTGCTTGCACCTCTTATCGTGGTATAGGTTACCTATATCCACATATATACAGACACATATAAACCTATAAGTCACTCCTATGGCAGTCCTTGACAATCCTGAAGGCAGAGTGCTTGGTTTTGTGTGAGAGGGTGCCCAAGCATGAACTGAGCGCCTCTGCAGCTTTCGGAAATCCTTCCTTATAGCTGTTCTGTGATACAGCCATACCATATACTCTTAAGTACATTATAACCTCGCGGTAAAACCTAACTTTGGAATGGCTGCATCAAAACATGTTGTGTTTGGTGTCAAACGCGTTGGAATACTACTCCCCCGCAAATTCTGGTGTCGGGGCTAGCATTCCACCCTTCTAGAGGGAGAGACATGTTCACACTGGTCTAACCCGGTAGGACTTTCCTGAGCCCTGGCATCACAAAATGGATGCCTCTGCCACAGACATGGGTCTGGCCTCCTGCTGCTGACCGAAACTCCGTCAGGGGAGACCTGGACAATAGGTTTCCTGTTGAAGGGAGGTGTAACCACCTCCCCAGACAGGCAGATGTGTATTGCGGCTGGGCGGGAGCACTCTCTGGTGCTTTGAAGTCCTCCACTAGGGGGCACACTTGGTGTCCCTGTGCATAGTCCAGTTCAAACCGGTTGCAGGGGCTATCTGCCCCTGCTCTGGCGTGAAACTGGACAAAGGAAATAGGTGTAACCACCCCTCTTTCCAAACCCTCCCATAGGTGGGTCCCTAGAGTATGTCCAACCCCCAAACTTAGTATAAGTATGGGAACCCAGTTCTTGTGACTTTTGATTACCCTGGACGAAACTCTGCAACATATATCCTGGACCTTCTACGTTCTATCCTGACTAGAAGACTGAAGAAATCTCCCTTGGGGTCAAGGAGTGTCTCCCCCTGCTTGGTAGGCACCAAAGAAGCAACTGACCGGTCTGCATCGCTGAATCTCCCGCCGGACGCTAAAGTCTTTGCATCACCAGAGGTAGATTTCCAGACTTCCCCGAGGCTACCCTGAGCCCACATCAAAGCTGAGGCCCGTGGCTATTGTGGCTGACGTGGAACCCTGACCCTTGTACACCGTGATCTTTTGCAGCAACAGCAACTTCCTGGGCTTCCTCAAAGTTGTGCTTTGGGCTGCGAGTAGCCCCAGCCTTGAGCACCTCCTGCACCTAAGTTTGCTGGCCTCTACTCCACGAATGACCCGTGGGCCAGTTTCAAGTGCGACCGCTCGAGGCTCCTTCGCGATCACTAGCCCGTTGGCTAGCAGATCCCCATAAAGACAACTCCTTTTCTGCTTGGACTTTCCTGGTTGCTCCAGACGTGCCCTGACTTACCCTTGCTGGGTGAGTCCCTCAGACCTTGCTGGTCTGCACCGCAGTCCTTTCTCGGAATTCCAGTGACTTGCCGTTGCCAAGGCTTGTTGAGTCCAATCTGGTCACCGACACTGCAGCACTCGACAGACTTTGTGGTGCAGCTCGAATCCGGCTCGTGGACTTCATCAACACCTCTTGGACCTCATGGCTGAAGAGTCAAGACACCCATCAACTCACCTGAAGCACCCGACATCTGTGGGCTTTGGTCCATCCTGCCCTCGGTCACTGGCTAGTGACCTAGACTCTGTCCCCTCTGCTCTCAGGTTCCTTCCATCCTACATCCAGGCTTGGATCTCTTTGGACACTTCTCCTCTTCACGGCAGCAGCAGTTCTTTGCAGGCTCCCATTGAAATCGACGACGCGACCCGACACCAAAAGACACCTATGCACCCGGCTTCCCTGGGTGAGGTAACTCGAGTACTCCGGTGCTCCCGTGGGTGCTAGCCCTAGAACTTCTTAAGTCCAAAAGGGTTTGGTCCTGACTCGATTAGAAGTGTCCCTAATCTTTAAATTTCCAACCGCGACATTGCCCATAGAAGATAACGTGAACCCGCGGTTGTGTTTACATACTGCATACAGTCGCCGTGGGTCCCCTGTGTGATTTAACTTGGGTGGTTCCTTGGGGTCCCAGCCATTCTACAGGCACTAGACCTTGTGTCTACTTCAGTCGTGGTTCTTATACCACTTTTATGGTATATGGTTTGGTACGCCCCTAGGGCCCAAACGTGTATTTGTGCTATTACTGATGATTGCTCCCTTGTAACTATGTACTTCGAACTCCAGTCTCATAAAGAGACTTGAGGGGTGTGTTTTATCTTAAATACATATATTTAAAATATATACCTGGTGTGGTTGTCCTTTCAGTTGGTCATTCAAGAGATTATAGACTGGTAAAAGAAGCTGCTTTACATTCGTTCAAGACTTAGCCTGAAGGCTGCTCTCCATAGCTACCACTAGAATAGCTTTCAATAAAGGTTTTCTTTAACCTATCACCATAAGGGGTTGTTTGGACTGATACAAGGTGCCCACTAGAACTAGTAGACAGCATATATCAGGCCACCTTCTCACAGCGTTTGGTAAAAACGAAAACAAATTTAGCAGCATGAACATTAAACAAGTCGACAAAGTATGCCCCCTTAGTTTGTGCATAAAGACACAAATATTTAAGTGACCGGCAAAACAACAACAAGCTCAGCAGCAAAATAAACAAAGCTATTTACTCAAATGATGCCCGTTTTGTCTGTGCAAAATAAAGTGTCAAGGGGTGCATATAGTCAGGTTAATCTGAATACATTTCTTCTTGCCTCTATAAACGTATGTTCAGAATATTGAGGTAGACTATATATAAGCGAACAATATTTAAAGTATGATATACTGGCAGAATACCATATTACTGCTTCCTCATGTGATTCAAAGGACAGATACATATAGAAAATGAGACTATGAGTAGGAACAGTACTTGCAGGAGCCTGGTGAAATTAATGAACAAGTTACTTACCTTCAGTAACGATGTATCTGTAAGAAACATTAGTTAGTTAGATTCCTCACCTTAGAATATCCCCAGGCGTCAGGCTGGATCCGGAAAGATTTTTGTAGCAATACCCCTTGCGCGTAGCTAGGCGTCGTCTGTGGCTCCGCGTCCGTCGTTGGCATCGTGCGCCGGAATGACGTTGTCGGAGTACTTAGACGCCGCCCTCGCGCGCTGACGTCAGTTCTTGTACATAGCTTTCTGCGCCAGGAACGCAGAGCCATGCAAGAGACCGACACTGGTGCCAAAAAATCTAGGGCCCTGAAAAGGATAGCCTTAACCCTAGATGTCGGTTCGCAGAACAGGGAGGATGGGTGGGAATCTAACTAACTAATGTTTCTTACAGATACATCGTTACCGAAGGTAAGTAACTTGTTCATCTGAAAGAAACACGTTAGTTAGATTCCTCACCTTAGAATAGATACCCCAGCAATACCAACCCCGGTGGTGGGTCTGCGAACCAAGATCACACCAGAAAGTCCTGGAGAACAGAACGGCCAAAGTAGCCATCTCTCCGGACTTGGCTGTCCCGGCAATAGTGCTTGGCAAACGTGTGCAGTGAAGCCCACGTCACCGCCTGACAGATGTCCTGTAAGGGAACTCCCCATCCCAGGGCAGTTGTAGCCGCAGTGGCCCGGGTGGAATGGGCTCTCAGCCCAATAGGAGGGTTCTTTTTCGCCAAGAAGTAACAAATCTTACTACACAATACGACCCACCGTGAGATGGTCCGTTTGTGTACCGCCTCCCCCTTCTTAGCACCTACGTATCCAACAAAAAGTTGGTCGTCCACCCGGAACTGTTTGATGCGGTCCAAATAAAAGGACAGCGCCCGTTTTGGGTCCAGACGGTGGAGCCTCTCTTTCTCTTTTGAAGGATGCGGAGGTGGAAAGAAGGTGGGCAACGTCACAGATTGCCCAATGTGAAAGGGAGTCACCACTTTCGGTAGAAAAGAAGGACGAGTCCGGAGGACAACTTTGTCCGGATGAATAGAAAGAAAAGGAGGCTTAGATGACAGAGCCTGGAGCTCACTCACCCGTCTAGCCGAGGTGATAGCTACCAGGAAAGCAGTCTTAAGAGTCAGAAGACGAATGGGACAATTGTGAAGAGGCTCAAAGGGAGCGCACATCAGAAAGGTCAAGACAAGATTCAAATCCCACTGAGGCATTATGAAGGGGACAGGAGGGAACATGTGAGTAATACCTTTGAGAAAACGTGAAACAACAGGGGACTTGAAGAGAGAAGGCTGATCAGGGAGCCATAAGAAAGCAGAAATTGCAGAGAGATAACCTTTCAAGGTGCCCAGAGCAGAGCCCTGCTGGGCCAAAGAAAGAAGAAAGAGGAGAGCCTTAGAAAGAGGGGCGGAAAGGGGATCCACAGCCATTGCTGTGCACCATGCCACAAATTTGTTCCACCGGCAGGCGTATACCGTCTTTGTGGAGGGACGCCTGGCTGCCAAAATGACATCACAGACTTCAGGAGGCAAGTCAAATGGCATCAACTGTCGCCGCTCAATCTCCACGCATGGAGGTGGAGGCTGGACAGGTTCGGGTGGAGGACCGTCCCCTGCTGCTGCGACAGAAGGTCCTACTGAAGAGGCAGTTGTATCAGGGGATCGATTGACATACTGAGTAGCTCGGGATACCAGTACCTTCGTGCCCAATCCGGAGCCACTAAGATGACTTGTGCCCGGTCGCACCTGATCTTCTTCAGCACTCTGGGTAGAAGTGGTATAGGCGGAAAGGCGTACAACAGACCGCAACTCCACTCGCGACCAAAAGCGTCTGCTAGCGAGTGCTGCCTTGGAAAGTACAACGCGCAGAACGGCTGACATTGCGCGTTCTCTTCGGTGGCGAATAGATCTAACCAAGGCTCTCCCCACTGCAGAAAGAGACCTTGCACCACGTCCGAGTTCAGACTCCATTCGTTATCCATCATGCACCGGCGGCTGAGTTTGTCTGCTCTGGCGTTCAGAGAGCCCGCCAGATGTTGAACCACCAGGGTGATGCCCTGGTGTTCCATCCATGTCCAGAGGCGCAGAGCCTCCTGACAAAGGGTCCACGACCCCACCCCACCCTGTTTGTTGCAATACCACATGGCGGTGGTGTTGTCCTTGGACACCTGCACGACGCTTCCCCGGACAGAGGAAAGGAAGGCTTTCAGTGCAAGCCGGATCGCTCTCAGCTCCAAAAGGAGAACCCCAGCGAATGCAGGAGGTCGGCCGTAGTCTGGAGGTGGGAGACGACTTGCTGGGGCGAGCCCCCCTTCAACAGCCAGTCGTCGAGATAGGGGAAGACTGGAACCCCTAATCTGCGCAGATGAGCTGCAACCACCGCCATCACTTTCGTGAGCACCCGAGGGGCACTGGTGAGGCCGAAGGGGAGCACGGCGAACTGAAAGTGCTCCTGACCCACCGTGAACCGCAGGTAACGCCGGTGGGCCGGCAGGACAGGGATGTGAAAATAAGCGTCCTGCAAGTCCAACGCTACCATCCAGTCTCCAGGGTCTAGGGCAGCCAGAGCCTGAGCTAAAGTGAGCATCTTGAACCGTTCCTTCCGGAGGAAGGCGTTGACGCTCCTGAGGTCCAAGATAGGGCGTAGGCCCCCTTTGCCCTTCTTGGGAACCAGAAAGTAGTAGGAATAGCAACCACAACCTACTTCTGGACCAGGAACGCGCTCGACGGCCTCTTTGGCCAAGAGGGCCGAAACTTCCTCCCGTAGAAGATTCAAGTGGTCCCCCAACATACGGTGGTACTGCGGTGGCATGGCTGGAGGGGTCGTCTCGAAGGGGAGGGAGTAGCCCCTTCAGACGATATGCAGCACCCACCTGTCCGATGTGATGGATCGCCAGTGGAGCAGGTGATGGCGTACTCTGCCGCCCACTGGCATGGAATGGGCCTGAAAGCTCGGACTAGGAGGGCTTTGGGGCGGATGCTGCCGGGGTGGATGTGGACTGACCGGCACGTTGTCCTCCAGTACCGCCTCGGCGGAATCCATGTCCGCGACCGCGTGCAGGTTGGTTCTGCAGCCGGTGGCTGGGTGGACGTGAGGAGGCGCCTCTTCCTTGGCCACGAAAGAGACGAAGTTTGCAGCCGTGGGGCCATGAGACCCAAGGACTTGGCCGTAGCCCGGGAGTCCTTGAAACGAGCCAGCGCACTATCCGCCTTCTCACCAAAAAGGCGAGTGCCATCAAAGGGTATATCCATGAGGGTACTCTGAACATCCCCTGAAAAAGACATGGACCTCAGCCAGGCGTGGTGCCGGAGCGCCACTGTGGTGGAAATCGCCCTACCCAGCGAGTCCGTAGTGTCAAGTCCACACCTGATGGCGTGCCGTGCTGCATCTCGCCCGTCAGCAATCGACTGGGTGAGTCGTGTCTGGGCCTCCTCTGGACACAGGGGCAGTACGTCCTCCACCGCATCCCACAGGGAGTGGGAGAAACGGTCCAAGAGGCAAGCGGTGTTCAAAGACCGCAAACCCAAACTGAGTGAAGAGAACAGCTTCTTCCCAAACTGTTCCAACCTCTTGGATTCCCAATCCGGAGGAGCGGACGGGAAGGAGGATTGGGAGGTTGAGGCCTGGAAAACCAGACTCTCGGGGTGGGGTGTTGGGACAGAAAACTGGAGTCGCCCGGAGCAGGGCGGTGGCGCCGGGCCACGTTCCGATCCACAGGAGGAACTGTGGAGGGCTTGGACCAAGTGCCCTGCAGAACGTCGATGAGGGCCTCATTGAACTGCAGCAGAGGCTCTGTGGAGCTTGCTGTCGGTTGAAGCACCTCTGTGAGGATGTTAGTCCTCACGGCCACAGCAGGCAACTCCAGCCCAAGGGCTTCGGCCGCCTTGCGCAGCACCGCTGTGAAAGCTGCACCTTCCTCCGAGGCCACAGTCGGAGGAGAGATGAAACCAGCGTCCGGGGAGGTATCCAGACCACTGGCATCCCCCAGTTCGTCTGCCCAGTCCTTGGAAAGCTGTGTCTGTCTGGCCAGAGGGTCCTCAGACCCCTCCCAGTCGCCCTCGTCATCCGATTCCTGATAAACAGGAGGAATGATCGGAGCCGAGCAGTAGATGAAGTGCTCACCCATCAGCGTCGGATGCGGCGTCGAGCGGTGCCGCGCCGGCGTCGGGCCCGGACCGGGGCTAAACCGGGGAACAGCATCGTCCGGTGATGGCGCCGGAGGTGGAACCGGTGTCGGTGTCGGCGCCGGCGGAGGAGGCGTCGTGAGGTCGACCGGCGCCGGCAGAGATCCAGGCCTGGATCCCTCGGGGACCTGTGGCGTCGGGAACGAAGTCGTCGACGGCGCCGGGGCCGGAGCCGCCGGCACGCGAGGTCACCCAGTCGAGCCCACGGGGCCCGAAGGCTCGCCGGCAGGCGTCGACGGCGGAGCCAGGCTCCTCATGGCCGAGAGAAAGGCACTGACCTCCGCCGGAGTCGCGTCAGTCCCAGGGACCGGCGGGTATGGGGACGGACGCGGCTCCTGCGGCACCGACGGAGCCGCGGGGGTGAGACCACCCTGACCCTCAGCCGAGTCGCACAACCGGCGAGGGGAGTCCGAAGAGCGGTGTCGCCTCTTGGACTTCTTAGATCGCTTCGACTTACCCGAAGACTTCGAGCCCGACGAGCAATGATGGTGGCTGCGGCTCCACCATCGGTCCTTGGACCTCCTCCTGGACCGGGACCGAGAGCGGCGCGGAGCCGAGTGCCGAAGCTCGAGAAACTTACGGGACCGCTCCCGCCTAGCTTTCGATGTCAATGCCTGACAATCGAGGCACGACTCCGCGTCATGGTCGGCCCCCAGGCAGTAAAGGCACCGGCGATGGTGATCCGTCACCGACATCAGTCGATGACAGGCGTCACAGGCTTTGAAACCAGGCATCCTACCGGCACCAGAGTCGTGTCGACAGACCAAAAAGAGTCAAAAAGTAACTAAGGGGTAAGCTCTTACCGGATCGGCGCTTACTGGCGCGGAAAAAAGAAGAACTGACGTCAGCGTGCGAGGGCGGCGTCTGAGTACTCCGACGACGTCATTCCGGCGCACGACGCCAACGACGGACGCGGAGCCACAGACGCCGCCTAGCGACGCGCAAGGGGTATTGCTACAAAAATCTTTCCGGATACAGCCTGACGCCTGGGGATATTCTAAGGTGAGGAATCTAACTAACTAATGTTTCTTACAGATACATCGTTACCGCAGGTAAGTAGCTTGTTCTTCAGCACTTATCTGTGCATATTTCGAACAGCAAATATAAATAGAAAACACTTTAGATTGTGTTTTAGGGCTGCCTGAATGATTCATGACTGATAATTAAAGGGAACAAAGACAGAAAAGTCATATTACAAATGAATACATACATTTTTATTTATAACCCTATTTAGTGTCAAGACGAGGTCTTTCAGTTTCCTTATACACATGTGTGAGAAGTTGGCCTGATGTATGATGTCACTAGTTCTAGTGTACACCTTATATCAGTCCAAATACCCTTATGGTGATTGGTTGTAAAGTCAACCTTATAGACCAGCTATCCTAGTGGTAGCATGGACAAGAGCAGTCTTAGGCTAAACTCTGAATGGCATGTGAAGCCAGCTGTGATACCATATATAATCCCTTGAATACCAAATGAAAGGACACCACAACAGATATATATATAAAATAAAGTGTATTTATTCTAGTCAAACCCTCAGCACTCTTTATGAGATTAGAGGTAAGTACAACACAGTCTTATTTAAGCATACATTAAGTCACACAGGTAAGTAATACAGTTAGGCCCTAGGGGCCACGCAAACCATATACTAAGTAAGTGGTATAAGAACCACTGTCACGGAAATAGAATAGGCCTAGGCCTAGGGAATCGCTGGGGCTACACTACACTAGCGTTAGTTAGGAAGTGGGAGGCCCACGGGATTCGTGTGCAGAGTGGAAACACTCACGCGTAATGCGTAAAAGTCAATAGCAATAGTACAGTTTAGAAAACGGTAGATTTAGGACACTTCCGGAGTAGCTAGGAAGTTGAGACTTGAAAACTAGACACTAGGATAGTCACTATCCGGATGAGCACCGGAGTACCCAAGTTACCTAGCCCACAGGCTGCGGGTGCATAGGTGTGAACTTGCGTCGGGTTTCGTCGTGGACTTTTATGGATGCCTGAAGGAAAGTTGCTGACAGGCAGTCAGTGAAGAGTGTCCGGTGGATCCCAAGGCTGGGATCAAGAAGAGAAGAAACCTGCAAGCAGAAGGGACAGAGTCAAGGTCACTAGCCAGTGACCACGTGGAACCAGGAAGGAACCAGGCGATGTCGTGAAGATTGCAGGTGAAGGTGAAGCTTGTCGCTGCAGCCAGAAAGACCAGGAAGCGTCGAGGACGACCAGGACCAGGAGGCGAGCTGTCCCACGAAGGCTCTTGCTGTCGGCGGCGTCGAAGTTGGACTAGGACTCACCAAGCCTTGGCAAGCGGAACCCACGAAGAACGGAGGACTTGCTTCTGGTGCAGACCAGGAAGGTCTGGGGTGCTTCTTCTTTGCAGAGAAGCGGGAGCCAGTCTGGAGGAGCCAAACCAGCGCAGAAGATTTCAGGGTGCGTCGTCACAAAGGCCACTAGCCAGCGGGCAAGCAACCGGACAGACGCGGCAAGCAGGAAAATGCTGAAGGGCCCCACGCAGGACTCGTGGAGTGTGGGGGGCTGATCTTCGGTGCAGATGGTGCTTGGGGTTGGGGCTTCTCAATCCCTGGTGCACAACTTCGAGGGTACCTCAGAAGCTGCGCTTTAAGTTACTAGCCACTTTTTCCAGGTAGCCGGTCCCACGTCGCTCGT
Organism: Triturus cristatus; assembly: GCF_964204655.1. Taxonomy (NCBI): domain Eukaryota; kingdom Metazoa; phylum Chordata; class Amphibia; order Caudata; family Salamandridae; genus Triturus; species Triturus cristatus. Next base: position 50,908,649 of record NC_140589.1, read on the forward strand.
CGCCTCCACGGATCTCAGCTCTGCTGTAGATGTGGATCAGGGTCGGAGAAGTCTGGAAGTCAAGGCTCTGGTCAGGCTCTGCAGTCGGTTCCTCGTAGAACGTGGGCAAAGCAAAGGGTAGTCTCTTGATGGTGCCTGTTTGCACAGGGTAGCCACTCCTTGGCTACAAGGGAGATTCTTCAGTCTTCTTCTTTCGTCGAATGTCGAAGGTCCAGAGTTTCTGTTCAGTTTTGCAGGTTCAGGATAATCTAAAGTCTTGAGGCCCAACTCCCACTCTTATACTAATCTGGGGGGCTGGGATACCTGCTAGGTCACGCCTTATGGGTGGGACCTGGGAGGGGGTGGTTACACCCACTTCCCTTTGTCCAGTTTCGCGCCAGAGCTGGGGCTGGAGTGCCCCAGCGCCGGTTTGAACTGGACTATGCAAGGAACACCTTGTGTGCCCCAGGCATGTCTCATTCCTTTCAGCCCACCCTGCCCCAATACACTAAAGGCTGTCTGGGGAGGTGCTAGCACCTCCCCAAGCAGGAAACCTATTGTCCAGGCCTCCCTGGCTGGGATCACTCCCAGCTGCAGGAGGTCAGACTTGTGTCGTGGCAGCAGCATCCATTTTGTGATGCTGAGGCTTTGGTCAGAGGCTAACAGTTGAAGTATGATTTTAACATGTCTTTCCCTCTAGAAGGGGGGAATAATATTCTCATGTCCAGAAATGGCATGGGGGTATTATTCCACAGTGTTAGACACCTTACACGACATGTTTCGATAAAGCCAAACCATAGTTACCATAACCGTCTAAGATTATAAGGCACTTTAAGAGTATATGGTAGGCTATATCATAGAACAGCTATAAGGACAAGGTTCCGAAAGCTGCAGACAGGCTCAGCTCATGCTAGAGCACCATCTCACATGTTACCAAGCACTCTGCCTCCAGGATTGTCAAGGCCTGCCATAGGAGTGACTGATAGGTACACATGTGTCTATATGTAAGTTAGGTATAGGAATACTACACCTAAGCAAGGGGTGATTACACGACCTTGCCCCAGCTGAGTGATCAGCCAGTTGTGTCAAAATGGAAGGCCAGGCCAGGGGTGGCATAATACATGCTGCAGCCCCTGGTAGGCCTAGGGTACACCTATGCCCTGTGTACCTAGGGTACACTGTACAGGGGCCAATAAGGTGATCCTATCCAAATGGGTTATGCACCTAAAGTACATAGTATAATTTAGAGAGAGAACAGCAGGGCTGTGGGTCTGATTAGCAGGCCCACAGCCACATCTAAGTCGAAAACCAGTAAAGCAAAAGCAAAAAGTGGGGGTGAACATAGAAAGCAGACCCTACTCTCCTACAACATGCCTGTATTTTTCTTTTGGCAACCCTACTTTATATTCATTCTTTTTCATGAAATGCCTTCTCGCACTACTGCAGTAAATGTAAATTTCAAATGTAAGGAATAGGCCCAGGGGGTACTGCCGGGAACCAGAAAACTAAGCCTCTGAATCCAGTTTACAAAGGTATGCAGTGGTGTATTACGTAATGAGTCAAGGGGTGCATATAGTCAGGTTAATCTGAATACATTTCTTCTTGCCTCTATAAACGTATGTTCAGAATATTGAGGTAGACTATATATAAGCGAACAATATTTAAAGTATGATATACTGGCAGAATACCATATTACTGCTTCCTCATGTGATTCAAAGGACAGATACATATAGAAAATGAGACTATGAGTAGGAACAGTACTTGCAGGAGCCTGGTGAAATTAATGAACAAGTTACTTACCTTCGGTAAAGATGTATCTGTAAGAAACATTAGTTAGTTAGATTCCTCACCTTAGACTATCCCCAGGCGTCAGGCTGGATCCGGAAAGATTTTTGTAGCAATACCCCTTGCGCGTAGCTAGGCGTCGTCTGTGGCTCCGCGTGCGTCGTTGGCATCGTGCGCCGGAATGACGTTGTCGGAGTACTTAGACGCCGCCCTCGCGCGCTGACGTCAGTTCTTGTACATAGCTTCCGCGCCAGGAACGCAGAGCCATGCAAGAGACCGACACTGGTGCCAAAAAATCTAGGGCCCTGAAAAGGATAGCCTTAACCCTAGATGTCGGTTCGCAGAACGGGGAGGATGGGTGGGAATCTAACTAACTAATGTTTCTTACAGATACATCGTTACCGAAGGTAAGTAACTTGTTCATCTGAAAGAAACACGTTAGTTAGATTCCTCACCTTAGAATAGATACCCCAGCAATACCAACCCCGGTGGTGGGTCTGCGAACCAAGATCACACCAGAAAGTCCTGGAGAACAGAACGGCCAAAGTAGCCATCTCTCCGGACTTGGCTGTCCAGGCAATAGTGCTTGGCAAACGTGTGCAGTGAAGCCCACGTCACCGCCTGACAGATGTCCTGTAAGGGAACTCCCCATCCCAGGGCAGTAGTAGCCGCTGTGGCCCGGGTGGAATGGGCTCTCAGCCCAACAGGAGGGTTCTTTTTCGCCAAGAAGTAACAAATCTTACTACACAATACAACCCACCGTGAGATGGTCCGTTTGTGTACCACCTCCCCCTTCTTAGCACCTACGTATCCAACAAAAAGTTGGTCGTCCACCCGGAACTGTTTGGTGCGGTCCAAATAAAAGGACAGCGCCCGTTTTGGGTCCAGACGGTGGAGCCTCTCTTCCTCTTTTGAAGGATGCGGAGGTGGAAAGAAGGTGGGCAACGTCACAGATTGCCCAATGTGAAAGGGAGTCACCACTTTCGGTAGAAAAGAAGGACGAGTCCGGAGGACAACTTTGTCCGGATGAATAGAAAGAAAAGGAGGCTTAGATGACAGAGCCTGGAGCTCACTCACCCGTCTAGCCGAGGTGATAGCTACCAGGAAAGCAGTCTTAAGAGTCAGAAGACGAATGGGACAATTGTGAAGAGGCTCAAAGGGAGCGCACATCAGAAAGGTCAAGACAAGATTCAAATCCCACTGAGGCATTACGAAGGGGACAGGAGGGAACATGTGAGTAATACCTTTGAGAAAACGTGAAACAACAGGGGACTTGAAGAGAGAAGGCTGATCAGGGAGCCATAAGAAAGCAGAAATTGCAGAGAGATAACCTTTCAAGGTGCCCAGAGCAGAGCCCTGCTGGGCCAAAGAAAGAAGAAAGAGGAGAGCCTCAGAAAGAGGGGCGGAAAGGGGATCCACAGCCATTGCTGTGCACCATGCCACAAATTTGTTCCACCGGCAGGCGTATACCGTCTTTGTGGAGGGACGCCTGGCTGCCAGAATGACATCACAGACTTCAGGAGGCAAGTCAAATGGCATCAACTGTCGCCGCTCAATCTCCACGCATGGAGGTGGAGGCTGGACAGGTTCGGGTGGAGGACCGTCCCCTGCTGCTGTGACAGAAGGTCCTCCTGAAGAGGCAGTTGTATCAGGGGATCGATTGACATACTGAGTAGCTCGGGATACCAGTACCTTCGTGCCCAATCCGGAGCCACTAAGATGACTTGTGCCCGGTCGCACCTGATCTTCTTCAGCACTCTGGGTAGAAGTGGTATAGGCGGAAAGGCGTACAACAGACCGCAACTCCACTCGCGACCAAAAGCGTCTCCTAGCGAGTGCTGCCTTGGAAAGTCCAATGCGCAGAACGGCTGACATTGCGCGTTCTCTACGGTGGCGAATAGATCTAACCAAGGCTCTCCCCACTGCAGAAAGAGACCTTGCACCACGTCCGAGTTCAGACTCCATTCGTTATCCATCATGCACCGGCGGCTGAGTTTGTCTGCTCTGGCGTTCAGAGAGCCCGCCAGATGTTGAACCACCAGGGTGATGCCCTGGTGTTCCATCCATGTCCAGAGGCGCAGAGCCTCCTGACAAAGGGTCCACGACCCCACCCCGCCCTGTTTATTGCAATACCACATGGCGGTGGTGTTGTCCTTGAACACCTGCACGACACTTCCCCGGACAGAGGAAAGGAAGGCTTTCAGTGCAAGCCGGATCGCTCTCAGCTCCAAAAGGAGAACCCCAGCGAATGCAGGAGGTCGGCCGTAGTCTGGAGGTGGGAGACGACTTGCTGGGGCGAGCCCGCCTTCAACAGCCAGTCGTCGAGATAGGGGAAGACTGGAACCCCTAATCTGCGCAGATGAGCTGCGACCACCGCCATCACTTTCGTGAGCACCCGAGGGGCACTGGTGAGGCCGAAGGGGAGCACGGCGAACTGAAAGTGCTCCTGACCCACCGTGAACCGCAGGTAACGCCGGTGGGCTGGCAGGACAGGGATGTGAAAATAAGCGTCCTGCAAGTCCAACGCTACCATCCAGTCTCCAGGGTCTAGGGCAGCCAGAGCCTGAGCTAAAGTGAGCATCTTGAACCGTTCCTTCCGGAGGAAGGCGTTGACGCTCCTGAGGTCCAAGATAGGGTGTAGGCCCCCTTTGCCCTTCTTGGGAACCAGAAAGTAGTGGGAATAGCAACCACGACCTACTTCTGGACCAGGAACGCGCTCGACGGCCTCTTTGGCCAAGAGGGCCGAAACTTCCTCCCGTAGAAGATTCAAGTGGTCCCCCGACATACGGTGGTACTGCGGTGGCATGGCTGGAGGGGTCGTCTCGAAGGGGAGAGAGTAGCCCCTTCGGACGATATGCAGCACCCACCTGTCCGATGTGATGGATCGCCAGTGGAGCAGGTGATGGCGTACTCTGCCGCCCACTGGCATGGAATGGGCCTGAAAGCTCGGACTAGGAGGGCTTTGGGGCGGATGCTGCCGGGGTGGATGTGGACTGACCGGCACGTTGTCCTCCAGTACAGCCTCGGCGGAATCCACGTCCGCGACCGCGTGCAGGTTGGTTCTGCGGCCGGTGGCTGGGTGGACGTGAGGAGGCGCCCCATCCTTGGCCACGAAAGGGACGAAGTTTGCAGCCGTGGGGCCATGAGACCCAAGGACTTGGCCGTAGCCCGGGAGTCCTTGAAACGAGCCAGCGCACTATCCGCCTTCTCACCAAAAAGGCGAGTGCCATCAAAGGGTATATCCATGAGGGTACTCTGGACATCCCCCGAAAAAGACATGGACCTCAGCCAGGCATGGTGCCGGAGCGCCACTGTGGTGGAAATCGCCCTACCCAGCGAGTCCGTAGTGTCAAGTCCACACCTGATGGCATGCCGTGCTGCATCTCGCCCGTCAGCAATCGACTGGGTGAGTCGTGTCTGGGCCTCCTCTGGACACAGGGACAGTACGTCCTCCACCGCATCCCACAGGGAGTGGGAGAAACGGTCCAAGAGGCAAGCGGTGTTCAAAGACCGCAAACCCAAACTGAGTGAAGAGAACAGCTTCTTCCCAAACTGTTCCAACCTCTTGGATTCCCGATCCGGAGGAGCGGACGGGAAGGAGGATTGGGAGGTTGAGGCCTGGAAAACCAGACTCTCGGGGGTGGGGTGTTGGGACAGAAAACTGGGGTCGCCCGGAGCAGGGCGGTGGCGCCGGGCCACGTTCCGATCCACAGGAGGAACTGTGGAGGGCTTGGACCAAGTGCCCTGCAGAACGTCGATGAGGGCCTCATTGAACTGCAGCAGAGGCTCTGTGGAGCTTGCTGTCGGTTGAAGCACCTCTGTGAGGATGTTAATCCTCACGGCCACAGCAGGCAGCTCCAGCCCAAGGGCTTCGGCCGCCTTGCGCAGCACCGCTGTGAAAGCTGCACCTTCCTCCGAGGCCACAGTCGGAGGAGAGATGAAACCAGCGTCCGGGGAGGTATCCAGACCACTGGCATCCCCCAGTTCGTCTGCCCAGTCCTTGGAAAGCTGTGTCTGTCTGGCCAGAGGGTCCTCAGACCCCTCCCAGTCGCCCTCGTCATCCGATTCCTGATAAACAGGAGGAATGATCGGAGCCGAGCAGTAGATGAAGTGCTCACCCATCAGCGTCGGATGCGGCGTCGAGCGGTGCCGCGCCGGCGTCGGGCCCGGACCGGGTCTAAACCGGGGAACAGTATCGTCCGGTGATGGCGCCGGAGGTGGAACCGGTGTCGGTGTCGGCGCCGGCGGAGGAGGCGTCGTGAGGTCGACCGGTGCCGGCAGAGATCCAGGCCTGGATCCCTCGGGGACCTGTGGCGTCGGGACCGAAGTCGTCGACGGCGCCGTGGCCGGAGCCGCCGGCACACAAGGTCACCCAGTTGAGCCCGCGGGGCCCAAAGGCTCGCCGGCTGGCGTCGACGACGGAGCCAGGCTCCTCATGGCCGAGAGAAAGGCACTGACCTCCGCCGGAGTCGCGTCAGTCCCAGGGACCGGCGGGTATGGGGACGGACGCGGCTCCTGCGGCACCGATGGAGCCGCGGGGGTGAGACCACCCTGACCCTCAGCCGAGTCGCACAACCGGCGAGGGGAGTCCGAAGAGCGGTGTCGCCTCTTGGACTTCTCAGATCGCTTCGACTTACCCGGAGACTTCGAGCCCGACGAGCAATGATGGTGGCTGCGGCTCCACCATCGGTCTTTGGACCTCCTCCTGGACCGGGACCGAGAGCGGCGCGGAGCCGAGTGCCGAAGCTAGAGAAGCTTACGGGACCGCTCCCGCCTAGCTTTCGATGTCAATGCCTGACAATCGAGGCACGACTCCGCGTCATGGTCGGCCCCCAGGCAGTAAAGGCACCGGTGATGGTGATCCGTCACCGACATCAGTCGATGACAGGCGTCACAGGCTTTGAAACCAGGCATCCTACCGGCACCAGAGTCGAGTCAACAGACCAAAAAGAGTCAAAAAGTTAGTCAAAAAGTAACTAAGGGGTAAGCTCTTACCGGATCGGCGCTTACTGGCGCGGAAAAAAGAAGAACTGACGTCAGCGCGCGAGGGCAGCGTCTGAGTACTCCGACGACGTCATTCCGGCGCACGACGCCAACGACGGACGCGGAGCCACAGACGACGCCTAGCGATGTGCAAGGGGTATTGCTACAAAAATCTTTCCGGATACAGCCTGACGCCTGGGGATATTCTAAGGTGAGGAATCTAACTAACTAATGTTTCTTACAGATACATCGTTACCGCAGGTAAGTAGCTTGTTCTTCAGCACTTATCTGTGCATACTTCGAACAGCAAATATAAATAGAAAAAACTTTAGATTGTGTTTTAGGGCTGCCTGAATGATTCATGACTGATAATTAAAGGGAACAAAGACAGAAAAGTCACATTACAAATGAATACATACATTTTTATTTATAACCCTATTTAGTGTCAAGACGAGGTCTTTCAGTTTCTTTATACACATGGCTGTATTTTTCTTTTGGCAACCCTACTTTATATTCATTCTTTTTCATGAAATGCCTTCTCGCACTACTGCAGTAAATGTAAATTTCAAATGTAAGGAATAGGCCCAGGGGGTACTGCCGGGAACCAGAAAACTAAGCCTCTGAATCCAGTTTACAAAGGTATGCAGTGGTGTATTACGTAATGAGAAGTCTGTGCTGTGCATAAGATAAATATTGCATCCTGTGCATTCTGCGCTTAGCGCTCTCCATGCATTCTTGTGTGCATTGAGATGGGTGCCCTCTGCTGCACATTGGACGCCTTTCACCTCTTGACAGTAACACTTACTGTGACATAGCCAATGCAGAGAGTGACTAGGCAAACGCCATATAAGCTGGCCGCAGGGTACTGTTGCCACAGACAGCCTATCTGCACTAACCAGCAGCAAATAGGGGCTGTTGAGGGTCAGCCACAGTGTCCAGGAATACGGGTCAACACTGTGATACCACACAGTCAAAGGGCGTCTGATGTCACCTTCACTATCCCTGGCATTTTTAAGCATTGGCGTCCATGCTTTCTGCTTTAAAACATGAACAGCCTCACACAGCTTTCCTCTGATGACGCAGTTTCACCAATTTCGAGTGTGGGGCCTTCCTGCCCTACAATTGCACCTCTGGCGTGTGCTGGGCCCAGACAGAGTCACAATCCGGGGAGGGGAGCCACTCAAGCAGAGTGTGCTGCAGGTGCAGTGTAGACGGAGTAGCTGCTGGTTCTGTCTCCTTCGTTTGCCAGATTCTCTGGTGCAAGGTGAAAGGAAGTCAAACCCCATGTCAGATAAATAGTATCAATCCAAATAATAATATGGAAAGTGAAAGTGCTGGGCCTGGGAGAGGGGGCGGGAGAGCGAGTGCTCCTGCTTGTGAGAATCCGAGAAGGTCTTTGCGGGGAGGGAAAGGTCAGAGGCATTTAGGTTTGCCGTAATTTCTAGCTGACAAAAAAGCAAATACAAGTTCAAAGCACTTTAAAAGTATTTTAAAGTTGTGTAAACTAATTACATCGGTGGTACTCATAGTACGACCCGCGGACCGCCAGCGGCCCGGCAGGCCTTTATTGGCAGCCCACGGACCTTGCCTTGTCGTTTTTAGGCAGAGTGGAGATGCAGGGACTGTAAGAAGGGGTGAAAAAAACAACAAAGCGTCATTAACAAGCAAATGGAAGACCTGTGAAGTACTCAAGTGCGGCTGTGTGCGCGCCTGGGAAGCTGTCTCAGCCCGGGCTGCCACACACGATGGGGTAAGTGGGGGGGAGGCTGGGGCTGAAGCCCTCTGAGCCCAATGGGCGTTGCACGCCTGAATGTAAGCACATTCAGAATTAGGACAATTGCGCCTAGAGACAGATACAGACAGAGACAGATAGGGACAGATAGAGACAGATAGGGACAGAGACAGATAGGGACAGAGACAGACAGATAGAGACAGAGAGGTAGAGAGAGAGAGGAAGGTAGAAGAAGGGAGGTGGAAGGAGGGAGAGGTGGGAGAGGGAGGGAGAGGGAGAGGGAGGTAAGGGAGAGAGAGAAAGGGAGAGGGGGTAGATGGAGAGGGAGGGACAGGGATGGAGAGGGAGGTAGAGGGAAGTAGAGAGAGAGATAGGGAGGGGGAGAGGGAGGTAGAGGGAGGTAGAGAGAGAGAGGGAGAGGGAGGGACAGAGGGACAGAGAGGGAGAGGGAGTGGCAGAGAGTGAGAGACAGAGAGGGAGAGACAGAGAGGGAGAAGGAGGGACAGAGAGTTTGAGGAAGATAGATGGAGAGGGAGGTAGAGGGAGGGAGGTAGAGGGAGAGGGAGGGACAGAGGTAGAGGGAGGGAAAGAGAGGTAGAGGGAGGTTGAGGGAGCCAGAGGGAGAGGGTGCTAGAGATAGGGACAGAGAGGGAGAGGGAGGGAGAGCGAGGGAGAGGGAGGGAGAGGTAGAGAGAGGGAGAGGGAGGGAGAGGGAGGGAGAGGGAGGGAGAGGGAGGTACAGGAGGGAGAGGGAGGGAGAGGAAGGTAGAGAGGGAGAAGAGGAAGGTAGAGGTAGAGGGAGGTACAGGGAGAGGGAGGGACAGAGAGGTAGAGGGAGGTAGAAGGAGGGAGGGAGGTAGAGGGAGAGGGAGGTAGAAGAAGGGATAGAGAGGGTGGGAGGTAAAGGGAGAGGGAGGGAGGGACGGAGAGGGAGGGACAGAGAGGGGGAGGAAGGTAGAGGGAGGGAAAGGGAGGTAGAGGGAGAGGGAGGGAGGGAGAGGGAGGGAGAGGTAGAGGGAGAAGGAGGGAGGGGGAGGGAGAGAGCGAGGGAGAGGGAGGGAGAGGGAGGGAGAGGGAGAGGGAGAGGGAGGGAGAGGTAGAGGGAGAGGGAGGGAGAGGGAGGGACAGAGCGGTAGAGGGAGAGGGAGGTAGAGAGAGCGGGAGAGGGAGGGAGAGGGAGGGGAAAGGAGAGGAGGGAAAGGGAGAGGGAGAGGGAGGGAAAGGGAGAGGGAGGTAGAGGGAGCTTGAGGGAGAGGGAGGGACAGAGAGGTAGAGAGAGGGAGAAGGAGAGGGAGCTAGAGGAGGGAAAGGGAGAGGGAGGGACAGAGAGGTAGAGGGAGAGGGAGGTAGAGGGAGAGGGAGGGAGGTAGAGGGAGAGGGAGGGATAGAGAGGTAGAGGGAGGGAGGTAGAAGGGGGGAGGTAGAGGGAGGTAGAGGGAGAGGGAGGTAGAGGGAGAGGGAGGGACAGATGGGTAGAGGGAGAGAGAGGTAGAGGGAGGGAGGGAGGTACAGGGAGAGGGAGGGAGGGATAGAGAGGTAGAGGGAGGTAGAGGGAGGGCGAAGGAGAGGGAGGTAGAAGGAGAGGAAGAAGGAGGTAGAGGGAGGGACAGAGGTAGAGGGAGAGGGAGGGAGAGGGAGAAGGAGGTAGAGGGAGGTACACAGAGGTAGAGGTAGAGGGAGAGGGTGGGAGAGGGAGAGGGAGGAAGAGAGAGGGAGGAAGAGAGAGGGAGAGGGAGGTAGAGGGAGAGGGAGAGGGAGAGGGAGGTAGAGGGAGAGGGAGGCAGAGGGAGGGACAGAGCAGTAGAGGGAGAGGGAGGTAGAAGGAGAGAGAGGCAGAGAGGGAGGTAGAGGTAGAGGAAGGGACAGAGCGGGAGAGGGAGGTAGAGCGAAGTAGAGGGAGAGGGAGCGAAAGGGAGAAGGAGGTAGAGGGAGGGAGATAGAGGGATGGAGAAGGAGATAGAGGGAGGGAGAGGTAGAGTATGTGCTACTTCTGTGGACATTGTGGACAATATGAAGCCTTTAATTTTAAACGTTTGTGTGTTCTAGGAGCGAAGTTGAATGCTTTCAGATAGGAAATGATGACTTCACCCATTTCTTCTCTACCCCCATTTCCAGTTCCTCACAATCAAATGAAATCTAAAGGCAATATAAGAGATGCCAGTGTCTAAATTATTGCTGTGTGCTTGATAGACTGTCTCTCCAATATCTTGCCTCTTTATTTTTTACATAAATGTCTTGCAGCGTTTTAAATAAACGTTCTTCCAAAGCTATTGCAGCATTTTTAAATAAAGTTGCTTGCACTTGCCTCTCCCCCTTCTTTCTTTCCTCTATCTTCGTCACTCCTTTCTCTCTTTCTCCTTTCATTCTACTTGTTCACCCATCACCGACCTCACCTCACTCCTCTCAATCTTATTCTCTGTCAGTCTCCACATCTCTCCTTCCATATTTCCTTTCTTTGGATCTCTCTCACTGGTCTGTCTTTTCCCCGGCGCCAGGGTAGGTGTAGACACCATTGCCCAGCGAACTTCGGACACACTATTGGTGTCCATCAGACCGCCGGACTCCGTTGCAGGCTGCATTGGACCTACCTGAAGAACAAGTTACTTACCTTCAGTAACAATATATCTGTAAGAAACATTAGTTAGTTAGATTCCTTACCTTAGAATATCCCCAGGCGTCAGGCTGGATCCGGAAAGATTTTTCGTCAGCAACACCCTTGCGCGTCGCTAGGTGTCGTCTGCAGCTCCACGTCCGCGTCAGCGTCATGATCGCCGGGATGACGTCGTCGGAGTACTTAGACGCCGCCCTCGCGCGCTGACGTCAGTTCTTGTACATAGCTTTCTGCGCCAGGAACGCAGAGCCATGCAAGAAACCGACACTGGTGCCAAGAATCTAGGGACCTTAAAGGGATGACCTTAACCCTAGATATCAGTTCGCAGAACGGGGAGGATGGGTGGGGCTAGAGGAATCAAATTAACTAATATTTCTTACAGATATATCGTTACCGAAGGTAAGTAACTTGTTCATCTGAAAGAAACATGTTAGTTAGATTCCTTACCTTAGAATAGATACCCCAGCAATACCAACAACGGTGATGGGTCAGCGAACCAAGATCAAACCAGGAAGTCCTGGAGAACGGAACAGCCAAAGAAGCCGTCTCTCCAGACTTGGCTGTCCAGGCAGTAATGCTTAGCAAACGTGTGCAGCGAGGCCCACGTTGCTGCCTGACAAATGTCCTGCAGAAGGACTCCCCGTCCCAGGGCAGTAGTAGCCGCTGTGGCCCGAGTGGAATGGGCCCAAAGCCCCACAGGAGGCTCCTTCTTAGCCAAGGAATAGCAGGCCTTAATGCACAAAACGACCCATCGAGAGATCGTTCGCTTGTGCACTGCCCGCCCCTTCTTAGCGCCCACGTAGCCAACGAAGAGTTGGTCGTCCACCCGGAACTGTTTCGTGCAGTCCAGATAGAAGGAGAGCGCACGTTTTGGGTCCAGACGGTGGAGCCTCTATTCCTCTTTCGAGGGATGCGGAAGCAGAAAGAAGGTGGGCAATGTAACAGACTGGCCGATGTGAAAGGCAGTAACAACCTTAGGAAGAAAGGAAGGACGAGTCCTTAGAACTACCTTGTCCGGATGGACAGAGAGGAAAGGAGGTTTAGAAGAAATAGCCTTGAGCTCACTCACTCTTCTGGCAGAGGTGATGGCAACCAGGAAAGCAGTCTTAAGAGTCAGAAGACGAAGAGGGCAATTATGAAGTGGCTCAAAAGGAGCGCACATCAGATAGGTTAACACCAGGTTCAAGTCCCACTGAGGCATTACGAAAGGGACAGGAGGAAACATGTGAGTAATGCCTTTAAAGAATCTAGCAACAACAGGGGACTTGAAAAGAGAAGACTGATCAGGAAGCCGTAAAAAGGCAGAAACAACTGAAAAACATTTCTTGAGGGTGACAGAGCAGAGCCCTGCTGGGCTAGGGAAAGAAGAAAGAGGAGAACTTCAGAAAGAGGGGCGGAAAGGGGATCCACAGCCTTTGCTGTGCACCATGCCACAAATTTGTTCCACCTGCAGGCGTATACCGTTTTAGTGGAGGGATGCCTGGCTGCCAGAATGACATCACAGACTTCAGGAGGCAAGTCAAATGGCATCAACTGTCGCCGCTCAATCTCCACGCACGGAGGTGGAGGCTGGACAGGTTCGGGTGGAGGACCGTCCCCTGCTGCTGCGACAAAAGGTCCTCCTGAAGAGGCAGTCGAATCGGGGGATCGGTTGACAGACTGAGTAGCTCGGGATACCAGTACCTTCGTGCCCAATCCGGAGCCACAAGGATGACTTGGGCCCAGTCGCGCCTGATCTTCTTCCGCACTCTGGGCAGAAGTGGCATAGGCGGAAAGGAGTACAACAGACCGCAACTCCACTCGCAACGAAAGGCGTCTCCGAGCGAGTGCCGCCTTGGAAATTCCAATGCGCAGAACAGATGGCATTGCGCGTTCTCTTCGGTGGTGAATAGATCTAACCAAGGCTCTCCCCACTGCCGAAAGAGACCTTGCGTCACGTCCGCCCTGGCGTTCAGAGAGCCCGCTAGGTGTTGAACCACCAGGGTGATGCCTTGATGTTCCAGCCATGTCCAGAGGTGCAGAGCCTCCTGACAAAGGGTCCACGACCCCACCCCGCCCTGTTTGTTGCAATACCACATGGCGGTGGTGTTGTCCATGAACACCTGCACTACACTTCCCCGAACAGAGGGAAGGAATGCCTTCAGTGCAAGCCGGATCGCCCGCAGCTCCAATAGGTTGATATGTAGCCGGGACTCCGGCGGAAACCAGAGGCCTCTGATATCCGCCTTTCCCATGTGGCCCCCCCATCCCAGGAGGGATGCATCCGTCACCACCACATGCGTCACCACCACATGCTCCGGTTGGGATAGGGAGAGGGATCTGTCACTGACCCAATCGCGGTCCGTGAGCCACCACTGCAACTGTCTTGCAGTGCCCTCCAAGATCAGGATGTGGTCGGACAGGTTGCCACGATGTTGAGCCCACTGGAACTACAGGTCCCACTGCAGAGCCCACATCCGCCACCTGGCGTGATGTACCAGCATTAGACCCAGCAGCCGCAGCACCAACCTGACCGAAACTCGGGATAAACGCTGAAAGATCGGAATCAGAGCCTGAATATCCCGAACCCGCTGTCCTGGAGGATAGACCCGAAACAGCGCCGAGTCCAGAACCGCTCCAATGAAAAGAAGCTTCTGGGAGGGACTCAGAGGCGACTTCGGCACGTTGATGGAGAACCCCAGCAAATGCAGCAGGTCGGCCGTAGTCTGGAGGTGGGAGACGACTGCCTGGGGTGAGCCCGCCTTCAACAACCAGTCGTCGAGATAGGGGAAGACTGGAACCCCTAATCTGCACAGATGAGCTGCGACCACCGCCATCACTTTCGTGAACACCCGAGGGGCACTGGTGAGCCCGAAGGGGAGCACGGTAAACTGAAAGTGCTCGTGGCCTACCGTGAACCGCATGTAACGCCGGGGGGCCGGCAGGACGGGCATGTGGAAATATGCATCCTGCAAGTCCAACCCTACCATCCAGTCTCCAGGGTCTACGGCAGCCAGAACCTGAGCTAAGGTGAGCATCTTGAACTTCTCCTTCTGGAGGAAGGCGTTGACGCTCCTGAGGTCCAAGAGGGCGTAGGCCCCCTTTGCCCTTCTTGGGAACCAGAAAGTAGTGGGAGTAACAACCCCGCTCTACTTCTGGGCCAGGAACGTGCTTGATGGCCCCCTTGGCCAAGAGGCCGTAACTTCCTCCTGCAGAAGTTGCAAGTGATCCCCCGACATGCGGTGTTACTGTGGTGGTATGGCTGGAGGGGTCGCCTCGAAGGGGAGGGAGTAGCTCCTTATGACGATTTGCAGCACCCACCTGTCCGACGTGATGGTACGCCAGTGGTGCAGGTGATGGCAAACTCTGCCTCCCACTGGCCTGGATTGAGGCAGATGCTGCGGGGGCAGATGTGGGCTGACCGGGTCTCTGTCCCACTGCTCCACCTCGGCAGAATCCACGTACGCGACCACGTTCAGGCTGGTTCTGCGGCCTGTGGCTAGATGGACGTGCGGGGGCGCCCCTTCCTTGGCCACGAAAGGGGCAAAAAGCAGAAGCTTGCGGGCGCGGGGCCGAGAGGCCCAAGGACTTGGCCATCCATAGCCCTGGAGTCCTTACAACGCTCCAGCGCACTATCCGCTTTGTCACCAAAAAGGCAACGCTATCAAAGGGCATGTCCATGCCCGGAGAAATTCGTGGATCTCAGCCAGGCGTGGCAATGAATCGCCACCGTCGTCGCAATCGCACTACCTAGCGAGTCCGTGGTGTCAAGCCCACATCGAATCGAGTACCGTGCTGCATCCCGCCCCTCAGCAAGAGCCTGGGCGAGCCATGTCCGTGCCTCCTCCGGACACTGGGGCAGCACGTCCGCCACCGTATCCCACAAGGAGTGGGTGGAATGGTCCAAAACGCACGTGGTATTAATGGACCGCAACCCCAAACTGAGGGAGGAAAACAGCTTCTTTCCAAACTGTTCCAACCTTTTGGATTCCCGATCCGGAGGAGCGGACGGGAAGGCGGTCTGGGACGTAGAGGCCTGGATAACCAGGCTCTCAGGGGTGGGGTGCACCGAGAGAAAGCTGGGGTTGCCCGGACCAGGGCGGTGGCGCCGGGCCACGTTCTGGTCCACAGGAGTGACTGTGGAGGGCTTGGACCAGGTGCCCATCGGAACGTCAGTCAGTGCTTCATTGAACTGCGTTAGAGGATCTGAAGAGCTTACTGGCGGTTGAAGCACTATAGTGAGGAGGTTAGTCCTCACGGCCGCTGCAGGGAGCTCCAGATGAAGGGCTTCGGCAGCCCTGCGCAGAACCACAGAATAGGTTGCACCCTCCTCCGTAGCCACGGAGGGAGGAAAGATGAAGCCAGTGTCAGGTGAAGTGTCGAGACCACTGGCATCCCCCAGCTCTTCTGCCCAGTCTTGATGAAACTGGCACTGCTGTGCCAGAGGGTCCTCAGACCCCTCCCAGTCGTCTCCGTCATCCGACTCCTGGTAGACAGGTTGAAAGGACGGAGCCGGGCAGTAGAGTAATTGCTCATCCATCGGCGCCGGAGATGGCGCCAGGCGGCGTCGCTCCGACGCCGGACCGGGGCTCAAACTGGGGACGGCGCCGCTCCGACAATGGCACCGGGGCCTGAGCCGCCGGCTCGCTAGGCCTCCCAAGCGGACCCACGGGGCCCGAAGGCGCTCCGACAGGCCGAGACGGCGGAGCGAGGCTCCTCATGGCCACATGGCCACAAGGAAGTCTCGAACCTCGTCCGGAGTCACGTTACGCCAAGGGCCTGGAGGGTATGCGGCTCCGACGGAGCCGCACGGGTGGTGCCACCCAAACCCTCAGCCGAGTCGTGCGACCAGCGAGGGGAGTCAGAAGAGCGATGTCGCCTCTTCGACTTCTTCTTACTGTGCCTCGAGTTACCTGAATGCGAGGACTTCGAACCCGATGAGCGGTGATGGCTGCGGCTCTGCGAGCGGACCCTCGACCGGGACCTCGAGCGGCGTGGAGCAGACTGCTAAATCTCGAGGAGCTTGCGGGACCACTCCCGCCTAGCCTTCAAGGTCAAGGCCCGGCAGTAGGGGCATGACTCGGCCTCATGGTCGGCCCCAAGGCAGTAGAGACACCGACGGTGGTGAACACCTGCACCCGCACTTCCAAATCCACACCGACTCCATCACCACCCTCAGAGGAACGCTCATCTACAGACCCCCGGAACCCAGGGCGCCGTTCAGCGACTCCATCGCCGACCTCGCCAGCACCCACGCACTCACCTCCACGAACTACATCCTCCTCGGGGACCTGAACTTCCACTTCGAGAACAACAACGATGCCAACTCTGCCTCCCTGATCGAGAACCTGGCAAACCTCGGCCTCAGACAGGTCGTCACCACACCCACCCATGCCGCCGGCCACACGCTGGACCCCATCTTCTCCACAGGCAGCCACGTCACCTTCGACCACACCACCGAACTCCATTGGACCGACCACCGTTGCATCCACTTCACCTTCAAGAAGCCAACCACGCACCACCGCACCCAGAAACTCCCACGTTGCTGCTGGAGCAAAGTCACCGAAGACCAACTGACTTCCACCCTCGCCCAGAACCCACCTGCGGCCTCCACCGACCCAGACACAGCAGCCCGCAACCTCAGACAGTGGATTGAAGACTGCGCCAACACCCTCGCACCACTCAGGAAACCCCCCATGAACCACGCCAGCAAGAAAGCCACCTGGTTCACTGACGAGTTACAGACCTCCAAACTCGCCTGCCGGAAACTGGAGAAGAAAGGGCTCCACGATTGCACACGTGACAGTCACGCAGCCCACAAGGACGCCACTCGTAGACACCACCACCTCATCAGAATGGCTAAAAGATCCTCCTTCAAAAACAGACTGGACAACAACACACACGACAGCAAAGAGCTCTACAGCATCGTGAAGGAACTCTCCAACCCCAACGCCGACATCCCGCCTTCACAAGAACTGTGCAACGCTCTGGCAACTTTCTTCCACCAGAAGATAGCAGACATCCACAACAGCTTCAACATACCGGTTAATCCGACCGCGCCAGACTCCTCCCCCGCGAACACCACCTGGAACAACCACCTGACCTCCTGGACCAATGTCAACGACGAAGAAACACGCAAAGTCATGAACTCCTTGCCCTCACCACGTGTTCAACAAAGCCGACGCAACCATCGCACCCCAACTAAGGAAGGTTATCAACGCCTCCTTCGAGACAGCCACATTCCTGGACAGCTGGAAGCACGCCAAAATCAACGCCCTCCTCAAGCAGCCCAAGGCGCACCCCAAGGACCTCAAGAACTTCCGACCCATCTTCCTCCTCCCGTTCCCGACGAAGGTCATCGAGAAAATCGTCAACGCGCAACTAACCCGCCACCTCGAAGACAACAACATACTGGACCTGTGAGAAGTTGGCCTGATGTATGATGTCACTAGTTCTAGTGTACACCTTATATCAGTCCAAACAACCCTTATGGTGATTGGTTGTAAAGTCAACCTTATAGACCAGCTATCCTAGTGGTAGCATGGACAAGAGCAGTCTTAGGCTAAACTCTGAATGGCATGTGAAGCCAGCTGTGATACCATATATAATCCCTTGAATACCAAATGAAAGGACACCACAACAGATATATATATATAAAATAAAGTGTATTTATTCTAGTCAAACCCTCAGCACTCTTTATGAGATTCGAGGTAAGTACAACACAGTCTTATTTAAGCATACATTAAGTCACACAGGTAAGTAATACAGTTAGGCCCTAGGGGCCACGCAAACCATATACTAAAGAAGTGGTATGAGGACCACTGTCACGGAAATAGAATAGGCCTAGGCCTAGGGAATCACTGGGGCTACACTACACTAGCAACAGTTAGGAGGTGGGAGGCCCACGGGATTCAGGTGCAGAGTGGAAACACTCACGCGTAATGCGTATAGTCGATAGAAATAGTACAGTTCTGAAATAAGCAGTTTAAGGACACTTCTGAAGCAACTAGAAAGTCGAGACTCGGAAACTAGACCCTAGGATAGTCACTACCCTTGTGAGCACCGAAGTACCCAAGTTACCTAGCCCACAGGCTGCGGGTGCATAGGTGTGAACTTGCGTCGGGTTTCGTCGTGGACTTCTATGGATGCCTGAAGGAAAGTTGCTGACAGACAGTCAGTGCAGAGTGTCCGGTGGATCCCAAGGCGGGGATCAAGAAGGAAGGGTACCTGCAAGCAGAAGCGACAGAGTCAAGGTCACTAGCCAGTGACCACGTGGAACCAGGAAGGAACCAGGCGATGTCGTGAAGATTGCAGGTGAAGGGTGAAGCTTGTCGCTGCAGCCACGGGTACCAGGAGGCGTCGAGGACGACCAGGACCAGGAGGCGAGCTGTCCCACGAAGGCTCTTGCTGTCGGCGGCGTCGAAGTCGAACTAGGACTCACCAAGCCTTGGCAAGCGGAACCCACGAAGAACGGAGGACTTGCTTCTGGTGCAGACCAGGAAGGTCTGGGGTGCTTCTCTTTTGCAAAGAAGCGGGAGCCAGTCTGGAGGAGCCAAACCAGCGGTGAAGATTTCAAGGTGTGTCGTCACAAAGGCCGCTAGCCAACGGGCAAGCAACCGGACAGACGCGGCAAGCAGGAAAATGCAGAAGGGCCCCACGCAGGACTCGTGGAGTGTGGGGGGCTGATCTTCGGTGCAGATGGTGCTTGGGGTTGGGGCTTCTCAATCCCTGGTGCTCAACTTCGAGGGTACCTCAGAAGCTGCGCTGGAAGATACTCGCCACTTTTCCCAGGTAGCCGGTCCCACGTCTCTCGTCGCCTCCATGGATCTCAGCTCGGCTGTGGATGTGGATCAGGGTCGGAGAAGTCTGGAAGTCAAGGCTCTGGTCGGGCTCTGCAGTCGGTCCCTTGTAGAACTTCAGCAAAGCAAAGGGTAGTCTCTTGATGGTGCCTGTTTGCACAGGGTAGCCACTCCTTGGCCACAAGGGAGATCCTTCAGTCTTCTTCTTTCGTCGAATGTCGAAGGTCCAGAGTTTCTGTTCAAGTTGCAGGTTCAGGATAATCTAATCTCCTGGGGCCCAGCTACCACTCTTATACTAATCTGGGGGCTGGGTTGCCTGCTAGGTCACGCCTTATGGGTGGGACCTGGGAGGGGGGTGGTTACACCCCCTTCCCTTTGTCCAGTTTCGTGCCAGGACTGGGGCTGGAGTGCCCCAGCACCGGTTTGAACTGGATTATGCATGGGACTCCTTGTGTGCCCCAGGCAGTGTCTCGTTTCATTCATCCCTCCCTGCCCCAATACACTAAGGCCTGTCTGGGGTGGTGCTCGCACCTCCCAAGGCAGGAAACCTATTGTCCAAGCCTCCCTTGCCGGGATCACTCCCAGCAGCAGGAGGTCAGACTTGTGTCGTGGCAGCAGCATCCATTTTGTGATGCTGGGGCTCTGGTTAACTTTAACCGGGTAAGTAGGTTACAACATGTCTTCTCCCTCTAGAGGGGAGGGATAATATCCTCATCACCAGAAATGGGATGAGGGTATTATTCCAAAGTGTTAGTCACCTTACACGACATGTTTTGATAAAGCCAAACCATAGTTACCATAACCGTTTAAGATTATAAGGCACTTTAAGAGTATATGGTAGGCTATATCATAGAACAGCTATAAGGACATGGTTCCGAAAGTTGCAGACAGGCTCAGCTCATGCTAGAGCACCATCTTACATGTTACCAAGCACTCTGCCTCCAGGATTGTTAAGGCCTGCCATAGGAGTGGCTGATAGGTACACATGTGTCTATATATAAGATAGTTATAGGAATACTACACCTAAGCAAGGAGTGATTACACGACCTTGCCCCAGCTGAGTGATCAGCCAGTTGTGTCATAATGGAAGGCCAGGCCAGGGGTGGCATAATACATGCTGCAGCCCCTGGTAGGCCTAGGATACACCTATGCCCTGGGTACCTAAGGTACACTGTACAGGGGCCAATAAGGTGATCCTTTTCAAATGGGTTATGCACCTAAAGTACATAGTATTAATTTAGAGAGAGAACAGCAGGGCTGTGGGTCTCATTAGAAGGCCCACAGTCACATCTAAGTCGAAAACCAGTAAAGCAAAAGCAAAAAGTGGGGGTGAACATAGAAAGCAGACCCTACTCTCCTACACAACCCGCCCCAAACTTAGGGACATTAAACTAACCTTGACCAGTTGAGTCTTCATGTTCTAAGTGGAAATATCTGGAGAGTCCATCTGCATTGGCATGGTCAGTCCCAGGTCTATGTTCCACTGTGAAGTCCATCCCCTGTAGGGAAATGGACCACCTAAGAAGTTTGGGATTTTCACCCTTCATCTGATTTAGCCACAAGAGGGGCTTATGGTCTGACTGAATCTTGAAGTGAGTGCCAAACAAGTATGGCCTCAGCTTCTTCAGGGCCCAAACCACAGCAAAGGCCTCCCTCTCAATAGCTGACCAACGTTTCTCTCTAGGGGTCAGCCTTCTACTTATAAATGCAATGGGCTGGTCTTGACCATCTACATTAAGTTGTGAAAGAACAGCTCCCACACCCAACTCAGAAGCATCTGTCTGGACAATAAACTCTTTGGAGTAGTCTGGACTTTTCAGAATAGGTGCACTGCACATGGCCTGCTTCAGGTCATCAAATGCTTTTTGACAGCTTACTGTCCACTGAACTTTCTTTGGCATTTTCTTGGAGGTCAAGTCATTAAGTGGTGTCACAATGGACCCATAGTTCTTAACAAACTTTCTGTAGTACCCAGTCAGGCCCAAGAAAGCTCTGACCTGAGTCTGGGTAGTTGGAGGAGTCCAGTCCTTTATGGTCTGGATCTTGCTCTCCAGTGGTTGAACCTGACCCCCACCAACTAGGTGGCCCAGGTATACAACCTTGCTCTGCCCTATCTGGCATTTAGTGGCCTTGATAGTGAGGCCTGCCTTTTGCAGGGCCTCTAAAACATTCCTCAGGTGGACCAGGTGATCCTCCCAGGTGGAGCTAAAGACAGCAATATCATCAAGATAAGCTGCACAGTAATCATCCAACCCAGTAAGGACTTGATTCACCAACCTTTGGAAAGTGGCAGGTGCATTCTTCAAACCAAAGGGCATTACCACAAATTGATAATGTCCTCCTGGGGTCGAGAAAGCAGTTTTGGCCTTTGCATTCTCAGCTAGTCTGATTTGCCAGTAGCCTGCTGTCAGGTCAAATGTGCTCAAAAACTTAGGAGCTGCCAGTCTGTCAATGAGCTCATCTGCCCTAGGTATTGGGTGGGGGTCTGTCCTAGTGACAGCATTGAGACCTCTGTAGTCCACGCAAAACCTCATCTCTCTCTTACCATCTTGGGTGTGAGGTTTTGGCACAAGAACTACAGGACTAGCCCAAGGGCTCTCTGAAGGTTCAATGACTCCCAGCTCCAACATCTTTTGTACCTCAACTTTTATGCAGTCCCTGACATGGTCAGGTTGCCTGTAGATTTTACTCTTCACAGGCAGACTGTCACCAGTGTCCACCTCATGGGTGCACCAGTTTGTCTGACTTGGGGTCAGAGAGAACATATGTCTGTAGGATTGCAGAACTTGTCTGCAGTCCTGTTGCTGATGGACAGTGAGGCTGTCAGAAAAGACCACACCATCAACTGAGCCATCATCAGGGTTCTGAGTCAACAGGTCTGGGAGAGGGTCACTCTCTTCTTCCTGCCCCTCATCTGTAGCCATGAGTAAGCCCATGTCTGCCCGGTCAACATATGCCTTCAATCTGTTGACATGAAGCACCCTGTGGGGGCTTCTGGGAGTCCCAAGGTCCACCAAGTAGGTGACTTCTCCCTTTTTCTCAACAATAGTGTGGGGTCCATACCATTTGTCTTGGAGTGCTGCTGGGGCCACTGGCTCCAACACCCACACTTTCTGCCCTGGCTGGTAAACAGTCAGCACAGCCTTTTGGTCATGCCAAGCTTTTTGGAGTTCTTGGCTTGCCTCAAGGTTTTTAGAATCCTTCTTCATATACTCTGCCATCCTGGAGCGGAGACCAAGTACATAATCCACTATATCAAGTTTGGGTTGTCTGAGAGGTCTCTCCCATCCTTCCCTTACTAAACATAGGGGTCCTCTTACAGGATGCCCAAACAAAAGCTCAAAAGGGCTGTAGCCAACCCCCTTTTGTGGGACCTCTCTGTAAGCATGAACAATTGTGGGGGTGGGATGCACTCCTGTTCTTACATTTTGCTTGTCCAAACTTTGCTTTGTTAATCAAGGAATGCGTGCAAACTGGTAAATGGTGCTTTGCCCAAATGGTACCAAATTGAATACACAAGTGAGGGGTGGGGCATCCTTGTTGCCCCTACCAGATGCACAGCTAAATGCGCCATCTAGGCGATCATGTAGTTAGTCCATTGTTACAAATTGTAATCTCTGTACTCATTTTAAACCAATAGTCTTGACATCCTTTTAAATTACATTTGTTTTTCAGGCCACACACGGAGTGGTTTGCCATTTCCCAAGTTTCTTGTGTTCCAACCGTGCCCATCCGGACCTCTTGAAAGAACATGACCAATGCAAAAAATCCATCCAAGACAGTGTTTTATTAAATAAAACCCAATGCATTTCGGGCAATCAAGTGCCCTTCGTCAGGGGTCACTGTAAATGACAATAAAAACAACAAATGTGGCCATTACCATTTGTATGAAACACAATAATATATCATGCATTCAACTGACATTCGCAAATTCATTTTTCAAAATACGCTTTACAAAATGCCATATTTGCACTTCACCCTCCTTTGATTACTCGACTCTACCTGCCTCAGACAGCAATGTTAAGCACCCACCGATAACCTTAATCAATCCCTTTCTTAGCCAATGCATTCCCCACTTATTTCGTGATTATTCGAAACCAGCGCAACAATCTGCTTTCCCTTCCCTTCAACCACCATCCTCAAACTCTCCACACCAACCTACACCCTCCTCCTTGTCCTACTTTCCCTTCCCACCTAAACCTGATCAAGTACTCTCCCCCTCACAAATGGATCCTAGCACTGCGTCTCTCATTATTATGTCAGTTTCCTGTATTCGAAAACAGCTATCCCAAACTCAATCTATTTTATCATTACCCTGAGTTATCCTCTTTTCAATGCTGTAATCAAAACTGCATAATAAACACTCCTTCCACCATGACACAGTCTTTCACCCCTCCCTCTTCCCTCAACTATAATATCCAACCCTATTCCTTCCGTACCTGCCGTAAGCGTTTAAAAGCATCCTGCCTCCTCTCCGTTAAAAGCCGATTGTTAGCTCTACATCCCTTCCGTTTTTAACCACGTGTGTTTTTCCTGATTGGCTAGTTTCAAACGCTTTCCCACCAGCAATGCTGCAATCAGAACTGTTTACAAATCAAACCGACTACATTACCCATAATACAGTGAACTGATTAAAACTCTACCGGAGCTCGCTTAATCACATTGCTTCCTGACCCATGCAAGAAAAACAGTGCAAATAATAAAAGTACACATTCAATATGAACTAATCTCCAAATGGTAATGTTAATTATTTTTTCAATTGTTTGTTTTAAAAAAAGTCTCCTTTTTAATATCAACACCAGCTCGTGTGATGAATCTCGATGTTACACCGTGTGTGGTCGCGTACAAAGCTGGGCAATCTTCAAACATGAACAATTGTTCATGTTTGAAGATTGCCCAGCATTGGGGTAGCACCCGTCAGATTCAGATGGAAGAATAAGCAGAAAGAGAGAACTGTGTACGTGACCACACACGGTGTAACATCGAGATTCATCACACGAGCTGGTGTTGATATTAAAAAGGAGACTTTTTTAAAACAAACAATTGAAAAAATAATTAACATTACCATTTGGAGATTAGTTCATATTGAATGTGTACTTTTATTATTTGCACTGTTTTTCTTGCATGGGTCAGGAAGCAATGTGAATACGCGAGCTCCGGTAGTGTTTTAATCAGTTCACTGTATTATGGGTAATGTAGTCGGTTTGATTTGTAAACAGTTCTGATTGCAGCATTGCTGGTGGGAAAGCGTTTGAAACTAGCCAATCAGGAAAAACACACGTGGTTAAAAACAGAAGGGATGTAGAGCTAACAATCGGCTTTTAACGGAGAGGAGGCAGGATGCTTTTAAACGCTTACGGCAGGTACGGAAGGAATAGGGTTGGATATTATAGTTGAGGGAAGAGGGAGGGGTGAAAGACTGTGTCATGGTGGAAGGAGTGTTTATTATGCAGTTTTGATTACAGCATTGATAAGAGGATAACTCAGGGTAATGATAAAATAGATTGAGTTTGGGATAGCTGTTTTCGAATACAGGAAACTGACATAATAATGAGAGACGCAGTGCTAGGATCCAGTTGTGAGGGGGAGAGTACTTGATCAGGTTTAGGTGGGAAGGGAAAGTAGGACAAGGAGGAGGGTGTAGGTTGGTGTGGAGAGTTTGAGGATGGTGGTTGAAGGGAAGGGAAAGCAGATTGTTGAGCTGGTTTCGAATAATCACGAAATAAGTGGGGAATGCATTGGCTAAGAAAGGGATTGATTAAGGTTATCGGTGGGTGCTTAACACTGCTGTCTGAGGCAGGTAGAGTGGAGTAATCAGAGGAGGGTGAAGTGCAAATATGGCATTTTGTAAAGCGTATTTTGAAAAATGAATTTGCGAATGTCAGTTGAATGCATGATATATTATTGTGTTTCATACAAATGGTAATGGCCACATTTGTTGTTTTTATTGTCATTTACAGTGACCCCTGACGAAGGGCACTTGATTGCCCGAAATGCATTGGGTTTTATTTAATAAAACACTGTCTTGGATGGATTTTTTGCATTGGTCATGTTCTTTCAAGAGGTCCGGATGGGCACGGTTGGAACACAAGAAACTTGGGAAATGGCAAACCATTCCGTGTGTGGCCTGAAAAACAAATGTAATTTAAAAGGATGTCAAGACTATTGGTTTAAAATGAGTACAGAGATTACAATTTGTAACAATGGACTAACTACATGATCGCCTAGATGGCGCATTTAGCTCTGCATCTGGTACGGGCAACAAGGATGCCCCACCCCTCACCTCTCTGTAAGCAAACAGAAGGCAGGGTAAAAGGATGTCCCATCTTCGCCTAAGCTTGTCTGGTAAACCTTTTATCATTCCCTTTAGGGTCTTGTTGAATCTCTCAACAAGCCCATTGCACTGTGGGTGATAGGGTGTGGTGAACTTGTAGTTCACACCACACTCCTTCCACATTGCAGTCAAGTATCCTGACATGAAGTTGGCACCTCTGTCAGAAATGACCTCCTTTGGAAAGCCCACTCTGGAGAATACTCCAAGCAGGGCCCTTGCCACAACAGGAGCTGTTGTGGTCCTCAGGGGAATAGCTTCTGGATACCTGGTGGCATGGTCCACTATCACCAGTATGAATCTGTGCCCAGATGCTGCTTGTGGGTCTATTTGTCCTACAATATATATGCCCACTCTTTCAAAGGGGACCCCCACCACAGGTAGTGGTATGAGGGGGGCCTCTGTAGTGCCACCTGATTTGCCACTGGCTTGGCAGGTGACACAGGAGCGACAAAACTTCTTGGTATCTTCTGACATATGGGGCCAGTGAAAGTGAGGGACAAGCCTGTCCCAAGTCTTGTTCTGGCCTAAGTGTCCTGCAAGGGGAATATCATGGGCCAAGGTAAGAAGGAAGCCTCTGAACTTCAGTGGTATGACCAACCTCCTGGATGCACCAGGCTTGGGGTCTCTAGCCTCTGAATACAGCAGCCCTTCATCCCAATACACTCTATGGGTACCTTGAGCATTCCCTGCAGCCTCAGCAGCAGCCTGCTGTCTGAGGGGTTCAAGAGAGGGGCAGTCTAATTGAGCCTGCCTCAGATCTGCCCTTGAAGGTCCCCCTGTCCCAAGAAACTCAATCTGATCAGGTTCAAGTTCTTCTAGGACAGTTCCTTCAGGGCTCTCAGAATCATCCTCCTGTGAGGGCTGATCCAGTGCCTGAGGCAGGGGGGAAGGCACAGCCTTTACCCTACTGCTCTTTCTCCTGGTTTATGACTGGTCCATAGTTTCAGGATCCAGCACTTGTTCAGTGGTGCACTTTTTGGCCTGTGACCTGGTCACAGCCAGGACATGTGCATCTATCCCCAGCATTTCTGCATGGGTCCTATACTCCACTTCAGACCAAACTGAAGTTTCAAGATCATCGCCCAATAAACACTCTACCGGAAGGTCTGAACTAACAACAACTTTCTTGAGGCCAGTTACCCCTCCCCAGGAGAAGTTAACAATAGCCACACTATGGGAGGTAGTGGCATTGCTAGCGTTGGTCACTAGGTAGTTCTCACCTAGTATGATCTGTCCAGGGTCCACAAAGGCAGGTGTCACCATTGTGACACTAGCCCCAGTGTCCCTGTAGGCCTGAGCCATTCTTTGGTTAATAAAAGGAGTCTGTCTGTACTTGCCCAGGTTACTGGGGCCTACAGTAGAGGACAAAGCTAAGTCCCCATCACAGATCAGAACAGCCTGAGTAGGTATTCTGACTAGGCTAGAATCCTCCTCAGTTCCCAGGGTTAACCCTACTACACCCTTTTGCTGGGAACCACCACTTACAGCTGAACTAGGGGGTACAGTTGCCTTAGGGGCAATGGTGGCTGGGGCCTTATCCTTTTTGGTGCACTCACTAAACCAATGTGAGTTGGACTTACAATAGTTGCACCATGGTTTCTTTTGGCCATCTTTCTTTTTATCCTTTTTGGGACCACCCTCCCCCTGAGCCTTTTGGGGGCCTGGTGAAGACTTCTGGTCTTTTTGTTTCTGATCATTACCCTTCTGGTCTGCCTTTTTCTGATCACCGCCCTGGTTCTGGTTTTTCTGCTTAACTCTAGTCCTGACCCATCTATCTGCCTTCTTTCCCAATTCTTGGGGAGAAGTCAGATCAGAATCAATCAGGTGTTGATGCAGTAGCTGGTTTTGACAGTTGTTAAGGATTTGCTCTCTCATGATCAAATTATACAATCCTGTACAGTCCTTAACCTTACTTCCCACTAGCCAGCCTTCCAGAGCCTTAGTGGCACAATCTACAAAGTCAGTCCAGTCCTGAGTCTGTGTCTTCTGGGTATCCCTGAACAACAACCTGTATTGTTCAGTGGTTAGGCCAAACCCATCAATTAGAGCACTCTTCAGGACAGCGTAATTGTCTGCATCCTCATCACTAACTGTGAGGAGCTTGTCTCTACCTTTCTCAGAGAAGGAGAGCCACAAGATAGCTGCCCACTGACTTTGGGGTACCTGCTGTACTTTGCAAGCCCTCTCCAAAGCAGTTATCCATTTGTGGATGTCATTCCCACACTTGTAGGGAGGGACAATCTTGCTCAGGTTTCTATTATCATAGTGCCTGTCTCTATCCTTAGGGATATTGCTGCCACCGGTGGGTTCTAACCCACTTAACGTTTGCTCTCTAGCCAGAGCAAGCTTCTCCTTGGCAAGGGCAAGTTCTTCCCTCTCAATCCTTAGATTAGCTTCCCTCATTCTGGCTTCATGCTCTTTTCTCTGGGGGGAAGTCATTCCCCTTTGAGAAGAGGCATTAGAGATGCTAGAGACATGGGAGTGGATGGATTCCCTTGAAGGGGATCTGTCTCTCCTGCTTCTCTGGTTAAGCCCACTTGGGGGTCTGTATGGGGGACCCCATGCAAACTCCCATGTAAGCTTAGGTTAGCCTGGCTAAGTCTTCCATCTTGGCCCTGGCTATCTACCTCTTCATCTGAAGTCCCCTCTGACTCATCTGTAGTGGGTAGACCCTCCCTTGTACCTAGGGTACTAGCCTGTGAGGCCCTAAGAGCATCATATTCCTCTAGGAGCTGCACTAGCTGAAGGAGGGTAGGGTTTGCACCCTGTTTTAACTTTCTGGAGGTACACAATTGTCTCATCTCCTGAAAAGTTAGGGTATCATATCTAGAGGGGATCTTTCTAAGATCTGCCCCTCCTGAGAGAGAATCTCCTTGATCTCCTCCCAGAGACATGATCTAGTGAGGGTGTGGTGTGTGCACCTACCTACACTAGTTGTTTCTACTAAACCTCTCTAGTAGTTGTAGTCAGGGTGTGTTAATCCCTTCAACCTACAACAACTAAGTCCAGTTGGACTTAAGTATTATAATCTATGTTATATGTACCTAAACAATATCTGTGTGATCTTTCAATTTAGTATCTCAAGATTACAATGGTATTACAACAGCAAGCTCAGATCCCAACCGCTGCTCACCAATGTGAGAAGTTGGCCTGATGTATGATGTCACTAGTTCTAGTGTACACCTTATGTGAGAAGTTGGCCTGGTATATGATGCTCACTAGTTAAAGTGATCACCTTGTACCATGCCAAGCAACCCTTATGGTGTGGTTGTAAGTCATCCTTTTCGGACTAGCTGCCCTAGTGGTAGCGTAGGCTAAGCAGTCTTTGAGGCTAAACTCGTGAAGCGTGTTAAGCCAGCTGTTTTACCAAATGTAACCCCCTTTTATACCAATGAAAGGACACCACACAGATATATATTCAAAATATATATGTATTTATTTCTCAAAGTAACCCCTAGTCTCTTTATGAGCACAGGAGCACAAATCGTCAAACAAGATTACAGTAGAATACACAGAAGTTGCACTTTATATGGATAGGCCCTGGTGGCCGCTCAAACCATATACTAAAATAGTGGTATAAGTACCACGAACAGAAAAGGGAAAAGGCCTAGGGCCTCTAGAATCGCTGGGCCTACAAGGAGCTAACGTCAGTTAGTGACCAGGAGGTCCACGGGTGGCGTGTGCAGAGCAAATAGTCACACGCGTGCTCCCATAGGTTTCAATGGGTGCGTAAAAAGTACAAAGTTACAGCAAAGAGGATCTTCCGGATGGACTAGGAACTCAAGATTTGGAACACAGGCACTAGAGATGTAATACTACACTTGGGCACAGGTGTGCCAGCTTTACCTCACCCACAGGAAGCGGGTGCATAGGCCTCGAAGTGCGTCGGGTTTCTTCTATCTGTTCCGTGGAGCCTGAAGACAAAGATGCTGCAGGCGGTCGGTCCGGGAGAGATGCAGTGGATCCAAGAGTGGATCGGAGATGTTGAAGACCTGTAAGCAGAGGGGACAGTGTTCAGTCACTAGCCAGTGACCAGCGTGGCACCAGGTGGGTACCAGGCAATGTCGGGTGCAAACAGGAAGAAAGGTGTAGCTTGTCTCTGCAACCACGTGGTCCCTGGAGGTCGACGACGTCCAGGAGTCGGTTCACGAGCTGTCCCACGCAGGCTCTCGCTGTCGGCGGTGTCGGCGACTTGATTGAAGCAAACAAGCCTTGGCAAAAGCAATTGTTGTAGGAGATGAAATAAGCTGATGGCTCTGGCCAGCAAGGTCAGAGGGACTGCTCCTTTGGAGGGGAGCAAGGGCCAGTCTGGAGCAACCAGACCAGCGGTATATTTCGTAAAGTTCGTCGCCAAGATGGCTACTAGCCAGCGGGCCAGCAACCGGTTAGGCGCGTCGAGTGGCAAAATGCAGAAGGGCCCCACGCAGATCGTGGAGATGCTGGAGGGCTCACCTTTGGTGCAGATGCTGCTCGAGAGTTGGGCTTCTCAGATCCCAAAGCACAACTTGGAGGGAGCCTCGGTTGTTGCACTTGTCAGCTTGTCGTGGTCGTTTCAAGATGGCTGGCTCCACGTGTCTCGGTGCCTCCACGGGTCTCCTCTTTTCAGGGACTGTGGATCGGGCGGTGAGAGGTCTGGAGGTCCAGGTCTTGTCAGTCTCTGGGCTCGGGCTCCGGCGGGAGGCGGCGGCAAAGCAGACGTTGATTCGCTGGATGGTGCTTGCGTTAGCAATGTGGTCACTCCCTGACCACAGGGGAGATTGGCTTCAGTCCTCTGTGCAGCAGAGCGTCGAAGTTCCCGTCTTCTTCTTAGTTTTAAGTTGATTCCAGGATGTCTGAAGTCTTAGGACACAGCTCCTACCTTTAAGCGGATTCTAGGGGCCGGACTACCTGCTAGGTCCCTCCCTATGGGTGGGACCAGGAAGGGGGGTGGTTACACCCCCAATCCTTTGTCCAGCTCGCCCCAGGCCCGGGACTGGTGTGCCCCAGGACCGGTTTGAACTGGCATATGCACCGAGGCTCCTTGTGAGCCACAGGCATGTCTGGTTTCTTTCAAGCCCTACCTGACCAATACACAAAATCCTGTCTGGGGTGGTGCACGCACCTCCCCTGGCAGGAAACCCTTTGTCCACACCTCCCAAGCTGGAAGGACTCCCAGCAGCAGGAGGGCAGACTTGTGTCTGTGGTGGCAGCATCCATTTTGTGGAGCTGAGGCTATGTCTGATTTTACCCGGGTTTCAGGTACTGTACATGTCGTGTCCCTCTAGAAGGGTGGAATGCTAACCCCGTCGCCAGAATTGGCGAGGGGTTAGTATTCCAATTCGTATGACACCTTACTCGACATGTTTTGATAAAGCCAAACCAAAGTTAGCATTTAACCGCGAGGTTCATAATGCACTTAAGAGTATATGGTATGACGATATCTGGAAACAGTAGAAGGAAGTTGTTCCGACCACTGCAGACAGGCTCAGCTCATGCCAGAGCACCATCTCACATGGAACCAAGCACTCTGCCTTCAGGATTGTTAAGGCCTGCCATAGGAGTGACTTATAGGTTACCATGTGTCCCATTTAAGGTTAGGTATAGGTATACTACACCTAAGTAAGAGGTGATTACACCAACTTACCGCAGCTGAGTGATCAGCCAGTTGTGTCAAATTGTTAGGCCAAGCCTGGGGTGGCATAATACATGCTTCAGCCCCTGGCAGGCCTTGGGTACACCAATGCCCTGGGTACCTAGTGTACACTGGTACAGGGGCTGACAGGGTGATCCACTTCCAATTGGTTATGCACCTAGGGTGCATAGTTTTAATTTAGTAGAGAGAACAGCAGGCTGGGGGTCTGATTGGCAGGCCCACAGCCTCAATATGTCAAAAACAATTGAAGCAAAAAGCAAAAATTTGGGGTGACCATAGGATAGCAGACCCTACTCTCCTACACAACCCCCCCCCCAAACGCTGGGACATTAAACTAGCCTTGACCAGTCTCGTCTTCATGTCCTAAGTGGAAGTACCTGGAGAGACCATCTGCATTCCCATGGTCAGTACCTGGCCGGTGCTCCACTGTAAAGTCCATCCCCTGTAGGGAAATGGACCACCTAAGCAGTTTGGGGTTTTCACCCTTCATCTGATTTAGCCACAAGAGGGGCTTATGGTCGGTCTGAATCTTGAAGTGAGTGCCAAACAAGTATGGCCTCAGCTTCTTCAGGGCCCACACCACAGCAAAGGCCTCCCTCTCAATAGCTGACCAATTCTTCTCTCTGGGGGTCAACCTTCTGCTAATAAAAGCAATGGGTTGGTCTTGACCATCTACATTAAGTTGTGACAGCACAGCTCCCACACCCAACTCAGAAGCATCTGTTTGGACAATAAACTCTTTGGAGTAGTCAGGACTTTTCAGGATAGGTGCAGAGCACATGGCCTCCTTCAGGTCATCAAATGCCTTTTGACAGCTTACTGTCCACTGAACCTTTCTGGGCATCTTCTTGGATGTCAGATCATTAAGAGGAGTCACAATGGACCCATAGTTCTTAACAAACTTCCTGTAGTACCCAGTCAAGCCCAAGAAAGCTCGAACTTGAGTCTGGGTGGTTGGAGGGGACCAGTC
Source organism: Triturus cristatus (assembly GCF_964204655.1). Taxonomy (NCBI): domain Eukaryota; kingdom Metazoa; phylum Chordata; class Amphibia; order Caudata; family Salamandridae; genus Triturus; species Triturus cristatus. The sequence goes on from NC_140589.1 coordinate 50,940,453, forward strand.
CTTGATGGATTGTATCTTACTCTCCAGTGGTTGAACTTGGCCTCCACCTACAAGGTGGCCCAAATATACAACCTTACTCTGCCCTATCTGGCACTTAGTAGCCTTGATAGTGAGGCCTGCCCTTTGCAGAGCCTCAAGAGCCTTCTTCAGGTGGATCAGGTGATCCTCCCAGGTGGAGCTAAAGACAGCAATGTCATCAAGATATGCTGCACAAAAGTCATCCAACCCAGTAAGGACTTGGTTCACCAGCCTTTGGAAGGTGGCAGGTGCATTCTTCAGACCAAAGGGCATCACCACAAACTGGTAGTGCCCACCTGGGGTTGAGAATGCTGTTTTGGCCTTAGACTCCTCAGCTAATCTGATTTGCCAATAGCCAGCTGTTAAGTCAAATGTGCTCAAAAACTTTGCAGAAGCTAGTTTGTCTATGAGCTCATCTGCCCTTGGAATAGGGTGTGCATCTGTCCTGGTGACAGCATTGAGTCCTCTGTAATCCACACAGAACCTCATTTCTCTCTTGCCATCTTTGGTGTGAGGTTTGGGGACTAGAACCACTGGGCTAGACCAGGGGCTCTCTGAGGGTTCAATGACACCTAATTCCAGCATTTTATGTACCTCAGCCTTTATACAGTCCCTGACGTGGTCAGGTTGTCTGTAAAGCTTGTTCTTTACAGGCAGACTGTCACCAGTGTCCACCACATGGGTACACCAGTCAGTTTGACTAGGTATCAAGGAAAACATATGTGAAAATGATTGTAGAACCTGTCTACATTCAGTCTGCTGATGGGCAGTGAGGTTGCCTCCAAGGGTCACTCCTTCAACTGAGCCATCTTCAGGGTTCTGAGACAACAGGTCTGGGAGAGGGTCACTCTCTTCCTCCTGTCCCTCATCTGTAGCCATGAGCAAGCCCATGTCTGCCCTGTCAACATATGCTTTAAGCCTGTTAACATGGAGTACCCTGTGGGGACTCCTGGAAGTTCCTAGGTCGACCAAGTAGGTGACCTCTCCCTTCTTTTCCAGAATTGTATGGGGTCCAGACCATTTGTCTTGGAGTGCTGCTGGGGCCACTGGCTCCAACACCCATACCTTCTGTCCTGGCTGAAACTCAACCAAGACAGCCTTTTGGTCATGCCAAGCTTTCTGTAAGGCCTGGCTTGCCTCAAGGTTTTTGGATGCCTTCTCCATATACTCAGCCATCCTGGAGCGGAGACCAAGTACATAGTCCACTATGTCTAGCTTAGGCTTTTTGAGAGGTAACTCCCATCCTTCCTTCACCAAACACAGTGGGCCTCTTACAGGGTGCCCAAACAACAATTCAAAGGGGCTGTAGCCAACTCCTTTTTGTGGGACCTCTCTGTAAGCAAACAGAAGGCAGGGTAGAAGGATGTCCCATCTTCGCCTGAGCTTTTCAGGTAATCCTTTGATCATACCCTTTAGGGTCTTGTTGAATCTCTCAACAAGCCCATTGCATTGTGGGTGATAAGGGGTGGTGAACTTGTAGTTGACACCACATTCCTTCCACATAGCTGTCAAGTATCCTGACATAAAGTTGGTACCTCTGTCAGATACTACCTCCTTAGGAAACCCCACTCTGGAGAATACTCCCAGCAGGGCCCTGGCCACAACAGGAGCTGTAGTGGTCCTAAGGGGAATTGCCTCTGGATACCTGGTGGCATGATCCACTACCACCAGTATAAATCTGTGCCCAGATGCAGTGGGAGGATCCATGGGACCCACTATGTCTATTCCCACTCTTTCAAAGGGGACCCCCACCACAGGTAGTGGTATTAGGGGGGCCTTTGTTGTGCCACCTGATTTGCCACTGGCTTGGCAGGTCACACAGGAGCGACAAAACTCCTTTGTATCTTCATTCATATGAGGCCAGTGAAAGTGAGGGACAAGCCTGTCCCAAGTCTTGTTCTGGCCTAAGTGTCCTGCTAAAGGAATATCATGGGCCAAGGAAAGAAGGAAGCCCCTAAATTGCAGAGGTATAACCAACCTCCTGGTAGCACCAGGCTTGGGGTCTCTAGCCTCTGAATAAAGGAGCCCTTCATCCCAATACACTTTATGGGTACCTTGAGCATTCCCAGCAGCCTCAGCAGCAGCCAGCTGTCTGAGGGGTTCAAGAGAGGGACAGGATAACTGAGCCTGCCTCAAGTCAGCCCTTGAAGGTCCCCCTGTCCCCAGAAACTCAACCTGATCAGGTTCAAGCTCTTCAGGGACAGTTCCTTCAGGGTCCTCTAGATCAGCTTCCTGGGAAGGCTGATCATCACTCTGAGGCAGGGGGGAAGGCACAGCCTTGACCCTCCTGTTCTTCTTCTTGGTAGGTGCTTGGTCCATTGTTCCAGGATCCAAGACCTGAGGTTCAGTGAGGCACTTTTTGGCCTGTGACCTGGTCACAGCAAGGACATGTGATGATATACCTAACATCTCTGCATGAGTCCTGTACTCCACTTCTGACCATAGAGAACTCTCTAGGTCATTGCCCAACAAACATTCTACTGGGAGGTCTGCACTAACCACAACCCTTTTGAGGCCAGTTACCCCTCCCCATGAGAAGTTAACAACTGCCACACTATGTGAAGTAGTGGCATTGCTGGCATTGGTCACCAGGTAGTTCTCACCTGGTATGTACTGTCCAGGGTCCACAAAGCCTGGTGTCACCATAGTGACACTGGCACATGTGTCCCTGTAGGCTTGAGCCACTTTGTCATTAATTAAAGGAGTCTGTCTGTACTTGCCCAGGTTACTGGGGCTCACAGTCAGGGACAAATCAATGTCCCCATCACAGATCAAGACTGCCTGTGTCAGGGTTCTGTCTAAGTCAGAATCTCCTTCAGTTCCCATAGTGATTCCCACTACACCCTTTGTCTGGGGACCAACACTGCTAACAGTAGTACTGGGAGCAGGTGCCTTAGGGGCAACAGTGTTGGGGGCTCCACCCTTTTTGCAATCACTAGTCCAGTGAGTTGTATTTTTGCAATGATTGCACCAGGGTTTCTTTTGACCTTCTTTCTTCTTTTTGGACTGTTGTTGGGACCCATCCTCCTTAGCAGTAGTTTGGGGCCCTGTTGAAGACTTCTGGTCTTTAGATTTCTGATCTCCACCCTTTTGGTCTGTTTTCTTCTGATCACCCCCTTGGCCCTGGTTCTGGTTCTTTTGCTTAACCCTGGTTCTGACCCATTTGTCTGCCTTCTTTCCCAATTCTTGGGGAGAGGTCAGATCAGAGTCAACCAAGTGTTGATGCAGTTGCTGGTTTTGACAGTTATTTAAAATCTGTTCTCTCATCATCAAATTATACAATCCTGTAAAATCAGATACCTTACTTCCCAGCAACCAACCCTCCAAAGCCTTAGTGGCACATTCAACATATTCAGACCAGTCCTGAGTCTGTGTCTTTTGGGTGTCTCTGAACATTAACCTGTACTGTTCAGTGGTTAACCCTAACCCATCTACCAGAACACTCTTCAGGACTCTGTAATTTCTGACATCCTCTTCTCTAACAGTGAGGAGTCTGTCTCTGCCTCTTCCTTCAAAGGAGAGCCAGAGGATTGCTGCCCACTGGTCTTCAGGAACCTGCTGTACTTTGCAGGCTCTCTCAAGAGCAGTTATCCATTTGTGGATGTCATCCCCACTTTTGTAGGGGGGCACAACCTTAGACAGGTTCCTATTATCAAAGACCCTATCTTTGTCCTTAGGGACAATACTGCCACCAGTGGGTATAGACCCACTCTCTCTAGGTTGCCTAGCCTTGTTCAGTTTTTCTTCCATCAGGGCTACCTCTAGCTCCTGCTTCCTGATCCTCAGCTGGGCTTCCTGCATTCTGGCCTCATGTTCCCTCCTCTGAGGGGTGGTCATCCTTTTCCTGGAGTGACCTTGAGAGCCTCTAGAGCCATGGGAAGCATTGGAGTCACCTGAGCGATTCCTTTGCCTCCCAAGCCCTGTGTTAAGTCCACTGGGGAGATCCAATGGGGTAAACCCACTGTCAATCCCCAATAGCCTTAGTTTAGCTGGGCCAAGTATAACACTTGGCACTGGGCTAGTTCTCCCTTCATCCTCACTACTTTCTGTATCCTCACCACTTTCCTCCCCTGTAGTATGATTCTCATCTAAGGGATGGCTATTGGAACTGGGTACCTCTGTAGCATCTTCAGAAGGGGGGCCTCCTGTTCCTGACCCTAAGGGGGCTAACTGGGAAGCTTTCCTGAGTTCTCTCTGATTCTCATCATTTTGCAAGAGTTCTCTGAGCTCAGCAGAGGTAGGGTTCTTGGGCTGTTTAAGGCCTCTAAGAGTTGCCAAATGCCTGAGCTCATTCTGATTAAGGGTAGCAAAGCTGGATGGTGCCCTCTGGGGGTCACTCTCAACAGAGATGGGTACAGTGGACCCCTCTGCCCCGGCCATTGCTCTTAAGTGTGGGTGGATGTGTTGCAATCTACCTACACTTGGGTTTACCTACTAAACCTATCTAGTAGTTGTAGTCAGGGTGTGCTACTCCCTTTGCTCTACAACAACTAAGTTCAGTAGAACTTATGTATATCTAATCTTGTTTTATATGTACCTACAGGTACCTATGTGATCTTTCAATTGGTAACCAAGAGATTACAATGGTAAAACACAGCAAGCTCAAATCCAACCGCTGCTCACCAATGTGAGAAGTTGGCCTGGTATATGATGCTCACTAGTTAAAGTGATCACCTTGTACCATGCCAAGCAACCCTTATGGTGTGGTTGTAAGTCAACCTTTTTGGACTAGCTGCCCTAGTGGTAGCGTAGGCTAAGCAGTCTTTGAGGCTAAACTCGTGAAGCGTGTTAAGCCAGCTGTTTTACCAAATGTAACCCCCTTTTAAAGGACACCACACAGATATATATTCAAAATATATATGTATTTATTTCTCAAAGTAACCCCTAGTCTCTTTATGAGCACAGGAGCACAAATCGTCAAACAAGATTACAGTAGAATACACAGAAGTTGCACTTTATATGGATAGGCCCTGGTGGCCGCTCAAACCATATACTAAAATAGTGGTATAAGTACCACGAACAGAAAAGGGAAAAGGCCTAGGGCCTCTAGAATCGCTGGGCCTACAAGGAGCTAACGTCAGTTAGTGACCAGGAGGTCCACGGGTGGCGTGTGCAGAGCAAATAGTCACACGCGTGCTCCCATAGGTTTCAATGGGTGCGTAAAAAGTACAAAGTTACTGCAAAGAGGATCTTCCGGATGGACTAGGAACTCAAGATTTGGAACACAGGCACTAGAGATGTAATACTACACTTGGGCACAGGTGTGCCAGCTTTACCTCACCCACAGGAAGCGGGTGCATAGGCCTCAAAGTGCGTCGGGTTTCTTCTATCTGTTCCGTGGAGCCTGAAGACAAAGATGCTGCAGGCGGTCGGTCCGGGAGAGATGCAGTGGATCCAAGAGTGGATCGGAGATGTTGAAGACCTGTAAGCAGAGGGGACAGTGTTCACAGTCACTAGCCAGTGACCAGCGTGGCACCAGGTGGGTACCAGGCAATGTCGGGTGCAAACAGGAAGAAAGGTGTAGCTTGTCTCTGCAACCACGTGGTCCCTGGAGGTCGACGACGTCCAGGAGTCGGTTCACGAGCTGTCCCACGAAGGCTCTCACTGTCGGCGGTGTCGGCGACTTGATCGAAGCAAACAAGCCTTGGCAAAAGCAATTGTTGTAGGAGATGAAATAAGCTGATGGCTCTGGCCAGCAAGGTCAGAGGGACTGCTCCTTTGGAGGGGAGCAAGGGCCAGTCTGGAGCAACCAGACCAGCGGTATATTTTGTAAAGTTCGTCGCCAAGATGGCTACTAGCCAGCGGGCCAGCAACCGGTTAGGCGCGTCGAGTGGCAAAATGCAGAAGGGCCCCACGCAGATTGTGGAGATGCTGGAGGGCTCACCTTTGGTGCAGATGCTGCTCGAGAGTTGGGCTTCTCAGATCCCAAAGCACAACTTGGAGGGAGCCTCGGTTGTTGCACTTGTCAGCTTGTCGTGGTCGTTTCAAGATGGCTGGCTCCACGTGTCTCGGTGCCTCCACGGGTCTCCTCTTTTCAGGGACTGTGGATCGGGCGGTGAGAGGTCTGGAGGTCCAGGTCTTGTCAGTCTCTGGGCTCGGGCTCTGGCGGGAGGCGGCGGCAAAGCAGACGTTGATTCGCTGGATGGTGCTTGCGTTAGCAAGGTGGTCACTCCTTGACCACAGGGGAGATTGGCTTCAGTCCTCTGTGCAGCAGAGCGTCGAAGTTCCCGTCTTCTTCTTAGTTTTAAGTTGATTCCAGGATGTCTGAAGTCTTAGGACACAGCTCCTACCTTTAAGCGGATTCTAGGGGCCGGACTACCTGCTAGGTCCCTCCCTATGGGTGGGACCAGGAAGGGGGGTGGTTACACCCCCAATCCTTTGTCCAGCTCGCCCCAGGCCCGGGACTGGTGTGTCCCAGGACCGGTTTGAACTGGCATATGCACCGAGGCTCCTTGTGAGCCACAGGCATGTCTGGTTTCTTTCAAGCCCTACCTGACCAATACACAAAATCCTGTCTGGGGTGGTGCACGCACCTCCCCTGGCAGGAAACCCTTTGTCCACACCTCCCAAGCTGGAAGGACTCCCAGCAGCAGGAGGGCAGACTTGTGTCTGTGGTGGCAGCATCCATTTTGTGGAGCTGAGGCTATGTCTGATTTTACCCGGGTTTCAGGTACTGTACATGTCGTGTCCCTCTAGAAGGGTGGAATGCTAACCCCGTCGCCAGAATTGGCGAGGGGTTAGTATTCCAATTCGTATGACACCTTACTCGACATGTTTTGATAAAGCCAAACCAAAGATAGCATTTAACCGCGAGGTTCATAATGCACTTAAGAGTATATGGTATGACGATATCTGGAAACAGTAGAAGGAAGTTGTTCCGACCACTGCAGACAGGCTCAGCTCATGCCAGAGCACCATCTCACATGGAACCAAGCACTCTGCCTTCAGGATTGTTAAGGCCTGCCATAGGAGTGACTTATAGGTTACCATGTGTCCCATTTAAGGTTAGGTATAGGTATACTACACCTAAGTAAGAGGTGATTACACCAACTTACCCCAGCTGAGTGATCAGCCAGTTGTGTCAAATTGTTAGGCCAAGCCTGGGGTGGCATAATACATGCTTCAGCCCCTGGCAGGCCTTGGGTACACCAATGCCCTGGGTACCTAGTGTACACTGGTACAGGGGCTGACAGGGTGATCCACTTCCAATTGGTTATGCACCTAGGGTGCATAGTTTTAATTTAGTAGAGAGAACAGCAGGCTGGGGGTCTGATTGGCAGGCCCACAGCCTCAATATGTCAAAAACCAGTGAAGCAAAAAGCAAAAATTTGGGGTGACCATAGGATAGCAGACCCTACTCTCCTACACCTTATATCAGTCCAAACAACCCTTATGGTGATTGGTTGTAAAGTCAACCTTACAGACCAGCTATCCTAGTGGTAGCATAGACAAGAGTAGTCTTAGGCTAAACTCTGAATGGCATGTGAAGCCAGCTGTGATACCATATATAATCCCTTGAATACCAAATGAAAGGACACCACAACAGATATATATATAAAATAAAGTGTATTTGTTCTAGTCAAACCCTCAGCACTCTTTATGAGATTCGAGGTAAGTAAAACACAGTCTTATTTAAGCATACATTAAGTCACACAGGTAAGTAATACAGTTAGGCCCTAGGGGCCACGCAAACCATATACTAAAGAAGTGGTATAAGGACCACTGTCACGGAAATAGAATAGGCCTAGGCCTAGGGAATCGCTGGGGCTACACTACACTACCAACAGTTAGGATGTGGAAGGCCCACGGGATTCAGGTGCAGAGTGGAAACACTCACGCGTAATGCGTATAGTCGATAGAAATAGTACAGTTCTGAAATAAGCAGTTTAAGGACACTTCTGAAGCAACTAGAAAGTCGAGATTCGGAAACTAGACCCTAGGATAGTCACTACCCTTGTGAGCACCGAAGTACCCAAGTTACCTAGCCCACAGGCTGCGGGTGCATAGGTGTGAACTTGCGTCGGGTTTCGTCGTGGACTTTTATGGATGCCTGAAGGAAAGTTGCTGACAGGCAGTCAGTGCAGAGTGTCCGGTGGATCCCAAGGCCGGGATCAAGAAGGAAGGGTACCTGCAAGCAGAAGGGACAGAGTCAAGGTCACTAGCCAGTGACCACATGGAACCAGGAAGGAACCAGGCGATGTCGTGAAGATTGCAGGTGAAGGGTGAAGCTTGTCGCTGCAGCCACGGGTACCAGGAGGCGTCGAGGACGACCAGGACCAGGAGGCGAGCTGTCCCACGAAGGCTCTTGCTGTCGGCGGCGTCGAAGTCGAACTAGGACTCACCAAGCCTTGGCAAGCGGAACCCACGAAGAACGGAGGACTTGCTTCTGGTGCAGACCATGAAGGTCTGGGGTGCTTCTCTTTTGCAAAGAAGCGGGAGCCAGTCTGGAGGAGCCAAACCAGCGGTGAAGATTTCAAGGTGTGTCGTCACAAAGGCCGCTAGCCAATGGGCAAGCAACCGGACAGACGCGGCAAGCAGGAAAATGTAGAAGGGCCCCACGCAGGACTCGTGGAGTGTGGGGGGCTGATCTTCGGTGCAGATGGTGCTTGGGGTTGGGGCTTCTCAATCCCCGGTGCACAACTTCGAGGGAACCTCAGAAGCTGCGCTGGAAGATACTCGCCACTTTTCCCAGGTAGCCGGTCCCACGTCTCTCGTCGCCTCCACGGATCTCAGCTCGGCTGTGGATGTGGATCAGGGTCGGAGAAGTCTGGAAGTCAGGGCTCTGGTCGGGCTCTGCAGTCGGTCCCTCGTAGAACTTCAGCAAAGCAAAGGGTAGTCTCTTGATGGTGCCTGTTTGCACAGGGTAGCCACTCCTTGGCCACAAGGGAGATTCTTCAGTCTTCTTCATTCGTCGAATGTCGAAAGTCCAGAACTTCTGTTCAAGTTGCAGGTTCAGGATAATCTAATCTCCTGGGGCCCAGCTACCACTCTTATACTAATCTGGGGGCTGGGTTGCCTGCTAGGTCACGCCTTATGGGTGGGACCTGGGAGGGGGGTGGTTACACCCCCTTCCCTTTGTCCAGTTTCGCGCCAGGACTGGGGCTGGAGTGCCCCAGCACCGGTTTGAACTGAACTATGCATGGGACACCTTGTGTGCCCCAGGCAGTGTCTCGTTTCATTCATCCCTCCCTGCCCCAATACACTAAGGCCTGTCTGGGGTGGTGCTCGCACCTCCAAAGGCAGGAAACCTATTGTCCAAGCCTCCCTTGCCGGGATCACTCCCAGCAGCAGGAGGTCAGACTTGTGTCGTGGCAGCAGCATCCATTTTGTGATGCTGGGGCTCTGGTTAACTTTAACCGGGTAAGTAGGTTACAACATGTCTTCTCCCTCTAGAAGGGAGGGATAATATCCTCATCACCAGAAATGGGATGGGGGTATTATTCCAAAGTGTTAGACACCTTACACGACATGTTTTGATAAAGCCAAACCATAGTTACCATAACCGTTTAAGATTATAAGGCACTATAAGACTATATGGTAGGCTATATCATAGAACAGCTATAAGGACATGGTTCCGAAAGCTGCAGACAGGCTCAGCTCATGCTAGAGCACCATCTAACATGTTACCAAGCACTCTGCCTCCAGGATTGTTAAGGCCTGCCAAAGGAGTGGCTGATAGGTACACATGTGTCTATATATAAGATAGGTATAGGAATACTACACCTAACCAAGGAGTGATTACACGACCTTCCCCCAGCTGAGTGATCAGGCAGTTGTGTCATAAAGGAAGGCCAGGCCAGGGGTGGCATAATACATGCTGCAGCCCCTGGTAGGCCTAGGATACACCTATGCCCTGGGTACCCAAGGTACACTGTACAGGGGCCAATAAGGTGATCCTATCCAAATGGGTTATGCACCTAAAGTACATAGTAATAATTTAGAGAGAGAACAGCAGGGCTGTGGGTCTGATTAGCAGACACACAGCCACATCTAAGTCGAAAACCAGTAAAGCAAAAGCAAAAAGTGGGGGTGAACATAGAAAGCAGACCCTACTCTCCTACAGGACCCGTCCCAGTCTGGGTTCAGATGAAACCACAGCACTGAAACAGCCCTCTTCGCCGCCACAGATGACATCAGGCGACAACTCGACAACGGTGAAACCTCAGCCCTCATCCTCCTGGACCTTTCGGCCGCCTTCGACACGGTCTGCCATCGCACCCTAAAAACACGCCTTCATGAAGCCAGGATCCATGAGAAAGCCCTCAGCTGGACCACAACCTTCCTCTCCAGCAGAACCCAGAGAGTCCGACTCCCACCCTTCCTATTCGAAGCCACCGACATCATCTGCGGCGTACCCCAGGGATCATCACTCAGCCCGACACTGTTCAACATCTACATGGCCCCCCTCGCACAAGTAGCCCATCAGCACAACCTCAACATCATCTCTTAGGCCGATGACACCCAGCTCATCCTCTCCTTCACCAAGGACCCGCACACCGCCAAAACGAACCTTCACGAGGGAATGAAGGCCATCGCCGAATGGATGCAGAGCAGCCATCTGAAACTGAACTCGGACAAGACGGAGCTCCTCATCCTCGGATCCACCCCCTCGTCCTGGGACGACTCGTGGTGGCCTACAACGCTGGGAACGGCACCCACACCTACCGACCACGCACGCAACCTCGGATTCGTCCTCGACTCCTCCCTCTCCATGTCGAAGCAGATCAACGCCGTCTCCTCCTCCGGCTACAACACCCTCCGCATGCTCCGCAGGATCTACAAGTGGATCCCGTCCGAAACAAGGAGAACTGTTACACAGGCCCTCGTCAGCAGCAGTCTGGACTACGGCAACGCACTCTACACAGGAATCCCAGCCAAACACCTGCATCGACTACAACGCATCCAAAACGCCTCCGCACGTCTGATCCTCGACGTACCCCGATGCAGCCACATCACCCCCCACCTGAAAGACCTGCACTGGCTCCCCGTCGACAAGAGGATCACCTTCAAACTCCTCACCCACACACACAAAGCACTCCACAACACCAGACCAGCCTACCTGAACGACAGACTCAACTTCTACACCCCCACGCGCCAGCTCTGCTCAGCAAACCTCGCCCCTCGCGGCTGCCCCTCGCGGCTGTCCCCCGCATCCAACAAAAGACCACCGGCGGCAGATCATTCTCCTACCTTGCCGCCAAGACCTGGAACACCCTCCCCACCCACCTACGGCAGACCCAGCAGTAGCGGTTCCCCCCCTCCCTTCAGCACCTTGAGACCCTCACGGGTAAGTAGTGCGCTTTACAAATTCCTTGATTGATTGATTGATTGATCTGTAACCGACATCAGTCGGTTACAGGAGTCGCACGGCTTGAAACCAGACATCCCTACCGGCACCAGGAGTCGAGATCGACTAGAGAGATGAACCAAAAAAATCCAAAAAGTTTAGTCAAAAAGTGACTAAAGGGTATGCTCTTTCCGGATCTGCGCTTACTGGTGCGTGTAGGAAGGTGGATATCTGACTATGGTTACCCCCAACTTTTTGCCTAGTGTCTAGCTGGTTTTTCGACTTAGTTGGCCTGAGATCCTGCCATTCAGGGTCTCAGGCTGTCTGCTCTCTCTTTAAAATGGACTCCATGTACCCTAGGTACATACCCAATTGGTAAGGATCACCTTATTGGACCCTGTACAGTGTACCCTAGGTACCCAGGCATAGGTGTACCCTAGGCCTCCCAGGGGCTGCGGCATGTATTATGCCACCCCTGGTCTGGCCTTCCAATCAGACACAACTGGCTGATCACTCAGCTGGGGCAAGGTCGTGTAATCACCCCTTGCTTAGATATAGTATACCTATATCTGCCCTTAAAATAGACACATGTGTACCTATCATCCACTCCTATGGCAGGCCTTAAAAATCCTGGAGGCAGAGTGCTTGGTAGCATGTGAGATGGTGCTCTAGCATGAGCTGAGACTGTCTGCAGCTTTCCGAACCATGTCCTTATAGCTGTTCTATGATATAGCCTACCATATACTCTTAAAGTAACTTATAATCTTAAACGGTTATGGTAACTATGGTTTGGCTTTATCAAAACATGTCGTGTAAGGTGTCTAACACTTTGGAATAATACACCCATACCATTTCTGGTGATGAGGATATTATTCCTCCCTTCTAGAGGGAGAGACATGTTAAAATCCTACTTTGCTGTTTAACTCTCACCAAAGCCTCAGCATCACAAAATGGATGCTGCTGCCACAGACACGAGTCTGACCTCCTGCTGCTGGGAGCCCTCCCAGCCAGGGAGGCCTGGACAATAGGTTTCCTGCTTGGGGAGGTGCTAGCACCTCCCCAGACAGTCTTTAGTGTATTGGGGCAGGGAGGGCTGAAAGGAATGAGACATGCCTGGGGCACACAAGGTGCTCCATGCATAGTCCAGTTCAAACCGGTGCTGGGGCACTCCAGCCCCAGCTCTGGCGCGAAACTGGACAAAGGAAAGGGGGTGTAGCCACTCCCCTTCCTGGTCCCACCCATAGGAGGGACCCTGCAGATAGCCCAGCCCACTAGCCAAGTATATTAGTAGCTAGTTGGGCCCTGCTAAATTAGATTATCCTGAACCTGCAACTTGAACAGAAACTCTGGACCTTCGACATTCGACGAAAGAAGAAGACTGAAGAATCTCCCTTGTGGCCAAGGAGTGGTCACCCTGTGCGAACAGGCACCATCAAGAGACTTACCCTTTGCTTTGCTGAAGTTCTACGAGGGACCGACTGCAGAGCCCGACCAGAGCCTTGACTTCCAGACTTCTCCGACCCTGATCCACATCCACAGCCGAGCTGAGATCCGTGGAGGCGACGAGAGACGTGGGACCGGCTACCTGGGAAAAGTGGCGAGTATCTTCCAGCGCAGCTTCTGAGGCACCCTCGAAGTTGTGCACCGGGGATTGAGAAGCCCCAACCCCAAGCACCATCTGCACCGAGGATCAGCCCCCCACACTCCACGAGTCCTGCGTGGGGCCCTTCTGCATTTTCCTGCTTGCCACGTCTGTCCGGTTGCTTGCCCGTTGGCTAGCAGCCTTTGCGACGACACACCTTTGATTTTCCACTGCTGGTTTGGCTCCTCCAGACTGGCTCCTGCTCCTCTGCAAAAGAGAAGCACCCCAGACCTTCCTGGTCTGCACCAGAAGCAAGTCCTCCATTCTTCGTGGGTTCCGCTTGCCAAGGCTTGGTGAGTCCTAGTTCGACTTCGACGCCGCCGACAGCAAGAGCCTTCGTGGGACAGCTCGCCTCCTGGTCCTGGTCGTCCTCAACGTCTCCTGGTACCCGTGGCTGCTGCGACAAGCTTCACCTCTTCACCTGCAATCTCCCGACATCACCTGGTTCCTTCCTGGTTCCACGTGGTCACTGGCTAGTGACGCTGACTCTGTCCCTTCTGCTTGCAGGTACCCTTCCTTCTTGATCCCGGCCTTGGGATCCACCGGACACTCTTCACTGACTGCCTGTCAGCAACTTTCCTTCAGGCATCCATAGAAGTCCACGACGAAACCCGACGCAAGTTCACACCTATGCACCCGCAGCCCGTGGGCTAGGTAACTTGGGTACTTCGGTGCTCACAAGGGTATTGACTATCCTAGGGTCTAGTTTCCGAGTCTCGACTTTCTAGCTATACCAGAAGTGTCCTAAAACTGCTTATTTCCGAACTGTACTATTTCTATCGATTATACGCATTACGTGTGAGTGTTTCCACTCTGCACCTGAATTCCGTGGGCCTCCCACTTCCTAACCTTGGGTAGTATAGTGTAGCCCCAGCGATTCCCTAGGCCTATCCTATTTCCGTGACAGTGGTCCTTATACCACTTACTTAGTATATGGTTTGCGTGGCCCCTAGGTCCTAACTGTATTACTTACCTGTGTGACTTAATTTATGCTTAAATAAGACTGTGTTGTACTTACCTCGAATCTCATAAAGAGTGCTGAGGGTTTGACTAGAATAAATACACTTTATTTTATATATATATCTGTTGTGGTGTCCTTTCATTTGGTATTCAAGGGATTACATATGGTGTAACAGCTGGCTTCACATGCCATTCAGAGTTTAGCCTAAGACTGCTCTTGTCCATGCTACCACTAGGATAGTTGGTCTATAACGTTGACTTTACAACCAATCACCATAAGGGTTGTTTGGACTGATACAAGGTGTACACTAGAACTAGTGACATCATATATCAGGCCAACTTCTCACATTGGTGAGCGCGGTTGGGATCTGAGCTTGCTGTTGTAATACCATTGTAATCTTGAGATACTAAATTGAAAGATCACACAGATATTGTTTAGGTACATATAACATAGATTATAAATACTTAAGTCCTACTGGACTTAGTTGTTGTAGGTTGAAGGGCCTAGCACACCCTGACTACAACTACTAGAGAGGTTTAGTAGATACAACTAGTGTAGGTAGGTGCACACACCACACCCTCACTAGATCATGTCTCTGGGAGGAGATCAAGTAAATTCTCTCTCAGGAGGGGTAGGTCTTAGAAAGATCCCCTCTAGATATGATACCCTAACTTTTCAGGAGATGAGACAATTGTGTACCTCCAGAAAGTTAAAACAGGGTGCAAACCCTACCCTCATTCAGCTAGTAGAGATCCTAGAGGAGTATGATGCTCTTAGGGCCTCCCAGGCTGGTACCCTAGGTACAGGTGAGGGTCTACCCGCTACAGATGAGTCAGATGGGACTTCAGATGAGGAGGTAGACAGCCAGGTCAAAGTAGGAAGACTTAGCCAGGCTAACTTAAGCTTACATGGGAGTCTGCATGGGGTCCCCCCATTCAGACCCCCAAGTGGACTTAACCAGAGAAACAGGAGAGACAGATCCCCTTCAAGGGAATCCATCCACTCCCATGTCTCTAGCATCACTAATGCCTCTTCTCACAGGGGAATTACTTCCCCCCCAGAGAAAAGAGCATGAAGCCAGAATGAGTGAAGCTAATCTAAGGATTGAAAGGTAAGAACTTGCCCTTGCCAAAGAGAAGCTTGCTCTGGTCAGAGAGCAAAAATTGTGTGGGTCAGAACCTACTGGTGGCAGCAACATTCCTAGAGATAGGGATAGGTCTTATGACCATAGAAACCTAAGCAAGATAGTCCCCCCATATCAGAATGGGGATGACATCCACAAGTGGATGACTGCTTTGGAGAGGGCCTGCAAAGTACAGCAGGTACCCCAGAGTCAGTGGGCAGCTATCTTGTGGCTCTCCTTTTCTGACAAAGGTAGAGACAAGCTCCTCACAGTTAGTGATGAGGATGCTAACAATTACAAAGTCCTGAAGAGTGCTCTGATAGATGGGTTTGGCTTAACCACTGAGCAATATAGGTTGTTGTTCAGAGACACCCAGAAGACACAGACACAGGACTGGTCTGATTTTGTGGATTGTGCCACTAAGGCTTTGGAGGGTTGGTTAACTGGCAGCAAGGTGCAGGACTTTACAGGATTGTACAACTTGATTATGAGGGAGCAGATCCTTAGTAATTGTCAGAACCAGCTTCTCCATCAACACCTGGTAGACTCAGATTTGACCTCTCCCCAAGAATTGGGAAAGAGGGCAGATAAATGGGTCAGGACCAGGATTAGGCCTAAAAATCAGGGTGGTGACCAAATGAAAGATACCACCAAGCCTCAAGTGAAGGGTGGGGATAAAACAAAAGAGAAATCTTCCTCAGGGCCCCAAAACTCCACACGGGGTGGTGGGGCCCAAGCTCCCTCCTCTACCACAGTTAAAAAGCCTTATTGCCATGAATGTAAAATTCCTGGGCATTGGGAAACTGACAGCAGTTGCCCAAAGGCTAAAAACAAAACTGTTCCTCCAATTACTCCTGTCACACCACCTATTACTGTCAGCAGTAATCCCCCAGGTGGTGGGAGTGCCCCCAAAAATTTGGTTGGGTTTTCTTGGGGAACACAGGGGGACCCTGGCTTAGCCAATTCCCCTACAGCAGCTACTCTTGTCTGTGATGGTGGCATGGGGTTTGCCAACTTCACTGCCTGTCCCAACACTTTGGGTAGGTACAGACAGGAGCCCTACATCAATGGTAGACAAGCTGAGGCCTACAGAGACACTGGAGCTAGCATCACTATGGTGGCCCATAGGCTAGTTCCCTCTGAGCAGCTTTTGCCTGGTTTCTCATACCAGGTAACTAACATTGATGGCAAACAGAACAGTCATCCCATGGCAGAGGTATGTCTCAGCTGGGGAGGTGTCATTGGCCCTAAAAGGGTGGCAGTGTCTCCAACCTTGCCTGTGGACTGCTTACTGGGGAATGACTTAGAACTCTCAGCTTGGGCTGGAGTTGAACAAGACACCCATTCCAAAATGGTAGGCCTTTCACAAAAGGGTAGTGGGGTTGTGCCAGCCACAACCCCTGTCCTAGTAGATTTCCTCCCTGAAAAGGTTGGAAGGGCAGTGGTAGCCACAGCCCAGGCAAAGACAGACTTCCCTGTAGCGATTGGCAGAGCTGTGACAGTCACAGCTCAAACCCAAACTGAGTGCCTCCCTGAAAAGGTTGGCAAGGCTGTAATGGTCTCAGCCCATACTCAGACTGACATAGGTGTAGTGAAGCCTGAAACTATGGATCACTCCACACAAACAGAGAGTAGTGGGGAGGAAGAAAAGTCTCCCTCTCCCCAGACATTAGGAAAAGGTCAGCCTCCTCAGGGATCTGACCTCACCCCTTGTGAAGGAACTGCCCCAGAGGTAGCCAGGCCTGGCCTGGCAGAGCCTCTGATGTCAGTGGCCCCTTCCAAGGTGGGACCCAGTCTGGTGCAGGTAGCCTGCCTCTCTCTACCCTGCCTCAGTCAGCCCAGGGCTGCAGAGGTCAGGGAGGCCAGTGGACCACAAGAGGGCCCCTGTCCACAAGAACCCCCCCATCAAAAGAAGGAGGATTGCCTGGCTAGTAGCCCTAGCCAGGTGATGGTTAAAAACATTCCTGAGGGATCTCCTTTACAGGTAGTTAGGGACCTCCCCCAGAGGGATTCTGTTGGGCACAGGCAAACATGGGACCTTAGGGCCCCAAACCTGACCTGTCCCTCCAGTAAGCCCACAAAAAGGACCCAGCCTCCAGCTTTAGGTAGCCAGAGGCTGACCCTGAGAGCACAGTGCAACTCAGTTAAAGAAAGAAAGGCATCCATGGTGGAGGATGATTGGAGGAAGCTGAGGCCTCACTTTGAGGACACTCACTTCAGTACTCCATCTCAACACCAGCCTTTTACTTTGCAAAGACACACCAAAGGTAGAGATTCCCTATGGTGGAGACCCTATGATACCTTTAGGGTGAGGGATTGCTTAGTGGACCATGAGACAGGGGGTAACCATGCCAGTGCTGGTTCTTCCTTATATGGCCACTTAGGCAATAGAGGCTTACCTTGTCAAGGACAGCCTTATCTCCTTTCGTTTGGGGGGGGGGGGGGTTGTGTAGGAAGGTGGATATCTGACTATGGTTACCCCCAACTTTTTGCCTAGTGTCTAGCTGGTTTTTCGACTTAGTTGGCCTGAGATCCTGCCATTCAGGGTCTCAGGCTGTCTGCTCTCTCTTTAAAATGGACTCCATGTACCCTAGGTACATACCCAATTGGTAAGGATCACCTTATTGGACCCTGTACAGTGTACCCTAGGTACCCAGGGCATAGGTGTACCCTAGGCCTCCCAGGGGCTGCAGCATGTATTATGCCACCCCTTGTCTGGCCTTCCAATCAGACACAACTGGCTGATCACTCAGCTGGGGCAAGGTCGTGTAATCACCCCTTGCTTAGATATAGTATACCTATATCTGCCCTTAAAATAGACACATGTGTACCTATCAGCCACTCCTATGGCAGGCCCTAACAATCCTGGAGGCAGAGTGCTTGGTAACATGTGAGATGGTGCTCTAGCATGAGCTGAGCCTGTCTGCAGCTTTCGGAACCATGTCCTTATAGCTGTTCTATGATATGTTATGTTATGTTATGTTATAACGTTTTATTGAGCGCGAACAGCTGCCCCAGCAACGAGGCGTCCCGGCGCTGAACTATAACGAAAACCTGAGAGGGGAGAAGGAAAGGACGGGCTATAGGAGATTAGGATGGGGAAAATAAAAATGTTTTGATGGCTTTGCGGAAGGTCAACAGGTTAGTCATCGAGCTAATGTGATGTGGCAGAGAGTTCCAGAGTCTTGCCCCCAAGACTCTGAAAGAGCGACCGCCCATTCTGCTTAACCTTATACGTGGAATAACCACCAAGTTGTGACCAGAGGAACGTAGGGCCGGTTGAGGGGTATAGGGCTCTAGGAGTGGACGCAGGAGGCCAGGACAGTCAGTTTTGAGAATTTTAAAAACAGTAATGAGGGCTTTAAACTGAACTCGGGCTTCCATGCGCAGCCAGTGTAGTTTCTGGATGGTGTTTCTAGCAGAGCACCTACGAGGGAGGCCTACAACTGCCCTGGCAGCGGAGTTTTGTACACGTTGCAGCCGCGCCATCTCAGCTTTATTAAGGCCGAGAAAAAGGATATAGCCTACCATATACTCTTAAAGTACCTTATAATCTTAAACGGTTATGGTAACTATGGTTTGGCTTTATCAAAACATGTCGTGTAAGGTGCCTAACACTTTGGAATAATACCCCCATAACATTTCTGGTGATGAGGATATTATTCCTCCTTTCTAGAGGGAGAAGACATGTTGTAACCTACTTACCCGGTTAAAGTTAACCAGAGCCCCAGCATCACAAAATGGATGCTGCTGCCACGACACAAGTCTGACCTCCTGCTGCTGGGAGTGATCCCGGCACGGGAGGCTTGGACAATAGGTTTCCTGCCTTGGGAGGTGCGAGCACCACACCAGACAGGCCTTAGTGTATTGGGGCAGGGAGGGATGAAAGAAACGAGACACTGCCTGGGGCACACAAGGTGTCCCATGCATAGTCCAGTTCAAACCGGTGCTGGGGCACTCCAGCCCCAGTCCTGGCGCGAAACTGGACAAAGGGAAGGTGGTGTAACCACCCCCCTCCCAGGTCCCACCCATAAGGCGTATTCACAGAAGTTAGGATTTTGTCTTAAGTTTGTCTTAAGTCTGTCTTAAGTCTGTCTTAAGTCTGTCTTAAGTCTGTTTTAAGACTGTCTTAAGTCTGTCTTAAGACAAACTTCAGACAAAATCCTAACTTCTGTGAATACCAAAAGTAGTAAGTTTAGGATTTTGTCTTAAGTTAGTTCTGTGAATCGGCCCCCAACATTCCAACCATGGAACGTCTTCCCAATGGAGAGTAATGCAAGGTAGTGATTTGCACTGCATTGTGTTACTCTGGATTTATCAATCCACCAGGGCTATGCAAGGTAGCCTTGCCAGGCTTGATAAATCACACTTGAGCATTGCATCGCTCAAAAGCAAAGCAACTCGTTAATAAATAGGCCACTCAATATTTCTAGCCTGCTTCTGGAAAAGAATAACGGTCATATTTACTATAAAGTCACGCAGCGCAGCAAGTCATCTTGCTGCACTGCATGATAGGATAAACATGTTTTGAACTGGAAAGTAAATTGGTAAAAAATTATTTTGTGCTGGTTAGCGTCATTAGGTCGAGCATTTGAGACCTATTGTATATATGCTTATATACTTTAGTATATACTTATATGTGTATGTACTTTGTGGGTTCTGGAGATCAGCCCTAGGACTTGTCTGCTTCCGCTTAGGGACTTTTTTTTCTGTTCAACTGTCTCTATTTAACTGTCTTGAGAGAAAACGACCACCAGAGGTCAGTAAAATACCACAATCACTTTAGCATTCTCTAGATTCCAGTCCATAGAAATTGTCTTCCACAAGCACCCGTAGACAATAATATTTTTTTCAAATCTTGTATATTCAGTGATATGACCACCGAAGGCCCTAATTTTATATTAAAAACAGAGCTTTGGACTATACCATTTTCCGCTGAAAGGCAATATTTCTCTCCATGTGTTCCCATGCCTGGCGTGTTACGCAGTTTGGTGCTTACTTTCCCTCCATGTTAAAGAACATTAGATGTTTCAGCACCCAGGCTAATGTGCTGCATAGCTAAATACATACAAGGTCCCAAAGGCGAGACCGATTGCATTGCAAATGCTTGTTTTAGTAGATCCCACAGCCTGTCCTGTTCATCTCTGGCTCAGAAAGTGGCAAGCAGCTGGACAGGGAAGAGTGACAGTTTATGGATTTCTAGCAAAGCCGGACTGTTGTTTTACCGGTAGGCTGTTTATGCAGCTAGTGTGGGCCGAATTTATTACTGGGGGCCGGGCTGGCCACATTTCCTGCTCGTTCTTTTTCCTTGACGCAATGTTGTGTGGCATGTTAGTATCCCTAGGATGCACATGCTAGACTGTGAAAAAATGACACAGCATCATACAGAAAACATCCCAGTGTACACACTAGAGTATCAATAAATGCATTTTCTAAAAGTGTCCCATTCCATAATTGTCAACTGTGGCTTTTGCAAGTCGAGTGATTGCCATTCAGATGCAGGGAGGAGCCATCCTGTGCACGTGCATTTTGTATGGACATCTTTATTTTGCAAGTGCCTTGTGCTGCTAGTGTAATGTAAAACTCTTTATTGGAAGCTCAAGCGGAGCTGTCATTTTGGCTCGATCTTAGAATCTTTATTGTTGCTTTTACTGTAGAGATAACGTGATGTCTGTTTGACCCAGAATTCCGTTCATACCTGCCAGAACACTGAACAGAAATACTCAAAGCTGGCACGTACTTGCTTCTTATTCTGCTGTTAGCAGTTTCGGAAGCACACTAGTTTTCTGGTCTTACCTTTCTCTTTTAAAAAAACAGGGGACCATAAGTTGAAAAACGAAAAAACAAAAAACAGGGAAAAGATGAAGGGCTGCATTTTTCAATGATGGTTGAATATTGTTTTCTTTTTACAATTTTTATAAAGCGAACACATAAGGAGTTTTTTCTTTAATATAGTTTGCAGCTAGTTGCTTTACTTACTTATACATTGTAAGCTATTTTGTGTTTTGTATGCATTTCAAGGTGAAACTACTTTTAACCTGAGGTCATTTGTGGTGGTATATAACACTGCCTCGCTTTTTCCCTCACTCTTATTCCTTTTGCCTCATGCTGCTCTCCTCCTCACTCTCCGTCATCTTACCTCATTCTGCTCTTCTTCTCACTCCTTCCTTGTATCTACTGCTGCTCACTTTCTTTCCTTGTGCCTCACGCTTCTCTTTTCCTCACTCTTCTTCTTTATGCTGCTCTTCTCCTCACTCTCTGTCCTTGTGCCTCAAGCTGCTTTTCTCCTTCCTTGTGCCTCATGCTGGTCTTCTCCTCCTCACTCACCTTCCTTGTGCCTCACACTGCTCTTCAATTCCTCACTTTCCTTTCTTGTGCCTCACGCTGCTCTTCTCTTCACTCTCCTTCCTTGTACCTCAGCCTGCTCTTCTCCTCACTCTCCCTCCATGTACCGGACGAACAAGTTACTTACCTTCAGTAACGATGCATCTGTAAGAAACATTAGTAGTGATAGATTCCTTACTTTAGAATTACCCCCAGGTGCCAGGCTGGACCGGAAAGTTTTCGTCAGCAGTACCACTGCGCGTCGGTAGGTAGCGTCGTGCGTCTCCGCATCCGTCATAGGCGTCATGATCGCTGGGATGACGTCGCGGGCAGTACTTAGACGCTGCCCACACGTGCTGACGTCAGTTCTGTACATGACTTTCCGCGCCAGGAAGGCAGAGCCATGCAAGATACTGACCACTGGTGCCTTGAAACTAGGGCCCTGAAAGGGATGACCTTAACCCTAAAAATCAGTTCGCAGAATGGGGAGGATGGGTGGGGCGGTAAGGAATCTATCACTATTAAAGTTTCTTACAGATACATCGTTACCGAAGGTAAGTAACTTATTCATCTGAAAGAAACACGTAGTGATAGATTCCTTACCTTAAAATAGATACCCCAGCAATACCAACCCCGGTGGTGGGTCTGCGAACTAAGATCACACCAGAAAGTCCTATAGAACAGAACGCCCAAAAAAGCCGTCTCTCCGGACTTGGCCGTCCAGGCAATAATGTTTTGTAAACGTGTGCAGCGAGGCCCACGTAGTTGTCTGACATATCTTGCAGGGGGACACCCTGTCCCAATGCAGTAGTGGCTGCAATTGCTCGAGTGAAATGAGCACGCAGGCGCACCGGAGGCTCTTTTTTAGCCAATGAGTAACAGGCTTTGATGCACAAGACAACCCAGCGGGAGATAGTCCTCTTGTGCACTGCCCGACCTATCTTGGTGCCAACGTAGCCAACAAAAAGTTGGTCATCCACCCGGAACTGTTGTGTGCGGTGGAGGTAAAACAAAAGCGCACGTTTTGGGTCCAGACGGTGGAGCCTTTCTTCCTCTCTGGAAGGATGTGGAGGTGGGAAGAAAGTGGGCAAGGTAATAGTCTGCCCAATATGAAAGGCCGTGACAACTTTTGGCAAAAAGGAAGGCCGGGGCCTGAGCACCACCTTGCCCGGATGAATGGAATGGAAAGGAGGCTTCCAAGAAAGAGCCTGGAGCTCATTCACTCGCCTAGCGGAGGTGATGGCAACCAGGAAGGCAGTCTTCAGAGTCAAAAGACGAAGAGGACACTTGTGAAGAGGCTCGAAAGGTGCGCACATCAGATAAGTTAGAACTAGATTCAAGTCCCACTGCGGCATCACAAACGGAATAGGAGGGAAAAGGTGTGCAATGCCTTTGAGAAATGTATTTACAATAGGGGAATTAAAAAGAGAGGGCTGATCAGGTAGTCTGAGAAAGGCCGAAATGGCAGAAAGAAAGCCTTTAATAGTGCCCAGAGCAGAGCCCTGCCGGGCCAAAGAAAGAAGGAACAAAAGGACCTCAGAAAGAGGGGCAGAAAGAGGATCCACAGCCTTTGCTGTGCACCATGCCACAAATTTGTTCCATCTGCAGGCGTATACCACTTTAGTGGAGGGACGCCTGGCTGCCAGAATAACATGACAGACTTCAGGAAGCAAGTGAACGGAAATCAACTGCCGCCGCTCAATCTTTATGCAAGGAGGTGGAGACTGGACAGGTTTGGGTGCAGGACTGTCCCCTGTTGCTTCGACAGACGATCCTCCCGAAGAGGCAGATGAATCGGGGGATCCAAGCACATACTGAGTAGCTCGGGATACCAAACTCTTTGAGCCCAGTCCGGCGCCACAAGAATGACTTTGGCCCGGTCGCGTCTGATATTCTGCACTCTGGGCAGAAGTGGTATAGGTGGAATGGCGTACAGTAGACTGTAACACCACTCGCGACAAAAAGCGTCTCCGGGCGAGTGCCGCCTCTGAAATTCCAACGAGCAGAACTGCTGACATTGCGCGTTCTCTTCGGTGGCGAATAGATCTAACCAAGGCTCTCCCCACTGATGAAAGAGACCTGGCGCCACCTCCGAGTGAAGACGCCATTCGTGATCCATCATGCACCTGCAGCTGAGCTTGTCCGCCCTGGCGGTCAGTGAACCTGCCAGGTGTTGAGCCACCAGGGAAATGCCCTGATGTACCAGCCATCTCCAGAGGCGCAGAGCCTCCTGACATAGGGTCCACGACCCCACCCCACCCTGCTTGTTGTAATACCACATGGCGGTGGTGTTGTTCGTGAACACCTGCACTATGCTCCCCTTGACAGAGGGAAGGAATGCCTTCAGTGTATCAGTGTAAGATGGATTATATGGAGCTTGAACTACGCCGGAGACCAGAGACCTCTGATCTCTGCCTCTCCCATGTGGCCACCCCATCCCAGGAGGGATGCATCCGTCACCACTGTGTGCTCCGGTTGGGGAAGGGAGAGGGATCTGCCGCTGACCCAATGCTGGTTCATGAGCCACCACTGCAACTGCTGTGCTGTGCCCTCCGAGATCTGGACGTGTCCAGACAGGTCCCCCTGATGCTGCGCCGACTGGAACTTGAGGTCCCACTGCAGAGCCCGCATATGCCATCTGGCATGGTTGATCAGCAGGAGGCCATGAGGCCCAGCAGCCTCAGGGTCATCCTGACCGAAACCCAGGACAAGGGCTGAAAGATCGGAATCATAGCCCAAATGTCCCGGACTCGCTGTTCCGGAGGATAAACCCCAAACCTAGGCGTGTCCAGAACCGCTCCGATGAAAAGGAGCTGCTGAGAGGGTACAAGGTGCGAATTTGGCACATTGATGGAAAACTCCAGCAAATGCAGGAGGTCGGCTGTAGTCTGGCGGTAGGAGAAGACTGCCTGGGGTGAGCCCACCTTCAACAGCCAGTCGTCGAGATAGGGGAAGACTGAAAGCCATGATCTGAGCAGATGAGCTACGAACACCGCCATCACTTTCGTGAACACCTGAGGGGCGCTGGTAAGGCCAAAAGGGAGCACAGTGAACTGAAAGTGCTCGTGGACAATCATGAACTGCAGGTAACGCCGGTGGGCCGGCAGGACGGGAATATGAAAATAGGTGTCCTGCAAGTCTAACGCTACCATCCAGTCTTGCGGGTCTAGGGCAGACAAGACCTGTGCCAATGTGAGCATCTTCAACTTCTTCTTTTGGAGGAAGCGATTGATGTTCTGAAGGTCTAAGATAGAACGCAGGCCCTTGTCCTTCTTTGGAACCACGAAGTAGTGGGAACAACAACCACGACCTACTTCGGGCATTGGAACGCGCTTGATGGCCCCCTTGGCCAAGAGGGCCGCAACTTCCTGCTGGAGAAGCATCAAGTGATCCCCCGACATGCGGTGATACTGAGGTGGCATGGCTGGAGGGGTAGTCTCGAAGGGGAGGGAGTAGCCCCTTCAGACAATTATGCAGCACCCACTGGTCCGAAGTGATGGTGCGCCAGTGGGGGAGATGATGGCAAATCCGTCCGCCCACTGGGGTTTGATGGATCTGAAAGGACGGACTAGGAAGGCTTTGCAGTGGATGCCGTGGGGTCGGCGGTGGACTGACCCGCCCGTTGGCCCCCTGACCCGCCTTGACGGTTCCCACGTCCGCAGCCACGCTGAGGAAGTTGCAGCGCCAGCCTGTGGCCCTGCAAACGTAGTGGGGCGCCTCTTCTGCGGCCACGAAAGGAGCGAAAGGCAGGAGGCAGTGGCCGAGTGGCTGACAGGCCCAAGGACTTGGCCGTAGCCCGTGAGTCCTTAAAGCGTTCCAGCGCACTATCTGCCTTATTGCCAAAAAGGCGAATGCCATCAAAGGGTATGTCCATCAGGGTATTCTGGACATCCTCCAAAAAGCCAGTTGTTCTCAGCCAGGCGTGAGGAATAATTTCCAGCGTGGTGGAAATCGCCCTGCCCAGCGAGTTGGCGGTGTCAAGCCCACAACAAATGGTGAACTTAGCTGCGTCTCTCCCAGCAGCAACAGCCTGGGCCTCCTCCGGACAACTAGGCAGCACCTGCGCAACCGTGTCCCACACAGAGTGGGAATAATTGCCCATGAGGCATGCGGTGTTCACCGACTGCAGCTCTAAGATGGCAGATGAAAACAGCTTCTTGCCAAGCTGCTCCAGCTTCTTGGATTCCCTATCCGGAGGTGCGGAAGGGAACGCGCTTTGGGACGCAGAGCCCGGACAACCAAGCTCTCAGGCGTGGGGTGTTGGGAGAGGAAGAAGGAATCGCCTGCAGCCTTCCTGTCCACAGGAGTGCCTGTGTTGGGCGTGGACCAGCTGCCCAAAAGAATGCCAGAAAGAGCGTCATTAAAGGGCAGCAAGGGCTCCGCAGAGGTTGCCGTCGGCTGGAGCACTTCTGTCAGGAGGTTAGTCCTGACGGCCACTGTAGGGAGTTCAAGGTGGAGGGCCTCGGCCGCCCTACGCAACACCACTGTGTAAATGGCTCCCTCCTCCGTAGCCACGGTAGGAGGAGACAGCATGCCAAGGTCAGGCGAGGTGTCAAGACTGCTGGCTTCCCCCAAATCCTCTACCCAGTCCGGATCATAAGCACAGTCCTGTGCGAGAGGGTCCTCAGACCCCTCCCAGTCCTCCCCTACCTCCGAGGTCTGTGGAACAGGCTGAAAATACGGAGGACAGACATAGGGAACAAATCCCATCGGCGTCGGAAGCAGCGTCGAGCGATGTCGATCCGGTGCTGTGTCCAGTTCAGGGCTGAAGCCGGGGACGACATTGTCCCGAGGAGCGGGCGACGTCGGAGGCGGTGCCAGTGGGGGTCAACAGCAGTGGAGGCGTAACAAGGAGCCATCTGTGACTCCGGGGCCAGAGCCCGCGGCGATGAAACAACAGGACCCCCAGTTGGGTCCGCGGGGCCCAGAGGCGCACCGGTGGGGCCAGACGGCCATAAGAGTCAGGCCATGGCAGCAAGAAACTCTTGCACCTGGGCAGGCGTCGCCGCCGAACCCGGGAAGGGCGGGTAGGCCGGTGGCGACGTCCTAGGCTCCGCCGGAGCTGCAGGGGTGGCACAGCCCGCAACCTCAACCGCGTCGCATGACGGGCGAGGGGAAGTCGAAGAGTGACGACGCTTCTTCAACTTCTTCTTGGAATGCTTCGACTGACCTGACCCCAAGTGCGAAGACTTAGATTCAGAAGAATGATGGTGACGACTCCGCGACCCGTCCCTCAACCTCCCACGGGTCCGGGACCTTGAACGGCGCAGAGCCGACTGCTCGACTTCCAGCAACTTTCGGGACCGCTCCCGCAAAGTTTTCGGCACCATGGCCCGGCAGTCGGGGCATGATTTGGAGTCGTGGTCGCGCCTCAGGCAGTAGAGACACACGCTGTGTGGACCCGTCACCAACATCATGCGGTGACAGTCCCCAAAGTTCTTAAACCTGGGCATCCCTACAACACCAGGAGTCGATCAACTCAAGAAAAATAGGAGACAAAAAGCCTAAAAAAAACTCAGTCAAAAAATGACTGGGGGTACTAGCTCTTCCCAGATCTGCGCTTGCTGGCGCGGAAAAAGAAATAACTGACGTCAGCGCGCGTGGCTGGCGTCTAAGTACTGCCCGCAACGTCAATCTGGCGACCACAACGCCAACGACGGATGCGGAGCCACACGACGCAACCTACCGACGCGCAGGGGTACTGCTGACAAAAACTTTCCAGATCCAGCCTGACGCCTAGGGGTAATTCTAAGGTAAGGAATCTATCACTACGTGTTTCTTTCAGGTACTGCTCTTCTCATCACACTCCGTCCTTGTGCCCCATGTTGCTGTTCTCCTCACTCTCCATCCTTGTACCTCACGCTGCTCTTTTCCTCACTCTCCTTCCTTGTGCTTCACGCTGCGATTATCCTCACTTTCTGCTCTTCTGCCTCACTCTGCTCTTTCCCTCAGTCTCAGTCCTTGTGCCTCACTCTGCTCTCTTCCTCACTCTCCGCCGTTGTGCCTCATGCTCCTCTTCTCCTCCACACTCTACGTCCTTGTGCCTCATGCTGCTCTTCTCCTCCTCACACTACTTCCTTCTGCCTCACGCTGCTCTTCTCCTCACTCTCCTTGTTTGTGCCTCACGCTGCTCTTCTCCTCACTCTCCTTCCTTGTGCCTCATGCTACTCTTCTCCTCACTCTCCTTCCTTGTGCTTCACGCTGCGATTATCCTCACTCCCCCTCCTTCTGTCTCGTGCTGCTCTTGTCCTCCCTGTCCTTGTGCCTCACGCTGCTCTCTCCTCACTGTCCTTGTGCCTCACGCTGCTCTCCTCCTCACTCTTCGTCCTTGTGCTACACGCTGCTCTTCTTATCACTTTCCTTCCTTATGCCTCATGTTGCTCTTCTATTCACTCTCCTTCCTTGCGCCTCATGCTTCCCTTCTCCCCCTCACCCTTCTTTCTTGTACCTCATGCTGCTCTCCTCACTCTCTGTCCTTGTGTCTCATGCTGCTCTTCACCTTCTCACTCTCCTTCCTGATGCTTCATGGTGCTCCACAAATAATTTAAATCCAACTCAAAATATTCCACTACACACCACATACAAACACTCCATAACACATGGGTACAAAACACTGCCATTTACAATGCCAAAAGCTTGAAATCAAACAAATGGAGACCTATTGCATTTCCGTCCTTCTGCCTAGTGCTGCTCTTCTCCTCACTCTGTCCTTGTGCCTCACACTGCTCTCCTCCTCACTCTCTGTCCTAGTGCCTCACACTGCTCTTCTCCTCCTCACCCTCCTTCCTTTTGCCTGAAGCAGCTCTTCTCCTCACTCTCCGTCCTTGTGCCTCATGTTGCTCTTCTCACTCTACGGTCTTGTGTCTCATGCTGCTCTTCTCACACTACTTCCTTGTGCCTGATGCTACTCTTCTCTTCACTCTCTTTCCTTGTGCCTCACGCTCCTCTTCTCCTCCTCATTCTCCTTCCTATGGTACACAGGGAATGGGTACTAAAGAGGGTCCCTATGGGCCGCAGCATGTATTATGCCACCCAAAGGGAACCACAAAAATGGCATGCAAACTACCATTGCAGGATGCGTGAAAGGGCGCAAGCCCTTCTTAAAACACAACATTGCACATTCAATCAATCAATCAATCAATCAGCCATTTGTAAAGCGCACTATTTACCCATGAGGGTCTCAATGTGCTGAGGGGAGGGGGGGAAGCAGCTACTGATCGAACAGCCAGGTCTTGAGAAATCTCCTAAAGGTCAGCAGGTCCTGGGTCAGACACAGGTGGGCAGGAAGGGTGTTCCATGTCTTGGCGGTGAGGTGGGAGAATGATCTGCCGCCGGTGGTCGTTAGATGGATGCGTGGGACGGTGGCGAGGTAGGAGGAGCGGAGCTGGCGGTTCGGGGTGTAGAAGGACAGTCGTTTGTTGAAGTATGCTGGTCCGGCGTTGTGGAGTGCTTTGTGAGCGTGGGTGAGGAGCTTGAAGGTGATCCAGTGCATATCTCTCATGTGGGTGGTGATGTGGCTGTGGCGTAGGAGTCCGAGGATGAGGCGTGCGGAGGCGTTCTGTATGCGTTGGAGTCTCTTCTGAAGTGTAGCCGTGTTTCCTGCGTAGAGGGTGTTGCCGTAGTCCAGTCTGCTGCTGACGAGTGCTTGGGTGACCGTTCTTCTGGTTTCGGTGGGGATCCATCTGTAGATCTTGCGGAGCATGCGGAGGGTGTTGAAGCAGGAGGAGGAAACAGTGTTGACTTGCTGGGTCATAGAGAGCGTTGAGTCCAGGATGAACCCCAGGTTGCATGCGTGGTTGGTGGGTGTCGGGGCAGCTCCCAGCGTGGCCAGTCACCAGGAGTCGTCCCATGCCTAGATGCACTACATGTCTTATATGTATGTCACCCCTACAACAGGCCTTAGTGCCCTGAGGCAGAGTGCATTATATTACATTTGAGGGCACATCTGCAAGAGCAGATATGCCCCTGTGATGTCCAGTTCCATTACTTAGACATTGTGAGTGATCAGGAAGCCATCTTAAGTATATATATTGGGCACTGGTCATTACGAGTTACCCAGCTATATAATGGCCTCACTGAAAATAATGGTGTTTGGGATCAAACTCCTCGTCTCAATAAATCTATACTGATGCCAGTTTTATTGTGACATGCACCCAGAAGGCACCTAAGAGGTGCCCTCTGAAAACGTACTATTCCTTTAGTGTGCTGTCTAACCAGTATTACCGAGCCTGCCACCACAGACCAGTTTCTAACCCGCTGCAGGAGAGAGTCCACGCTCTCAAAGGCCAGAAACAGTGCATGCTCTGGAGAAAAGTGGGACACCTCCTCCAGCAGGATGGCTAGTGATTTAGCATATCAAGTCCAGAAGCTTCAAAGCCTCTGCCGCCTTTGATATGTGACAATGGCTTCCCCAGACCTTGGGAATGCCACCCCTGCCCTCAGGCCCATTTGGCACCAGAGCAGACAGGAAAATAGATAGTCAGTAGGCATGCTGCACTTTCATGCTATCCAAAAAACAAAAATGGTGCCAGTGCTGCACTTAACTATATTAGAGATTGGACGATGAACTGAATGAAACAGTTTCACTAACAACCACTTTTTCCGTTGGGTTTAATCCAAAATATTTTCATACATTACATTTATCTTTTCTCTGTTAACAAAACATGATTTCGGCATATCAAAAGAGAAATAAACATTACAACATTAACATCCACATTTTTATATACTGGTTTTTGAACATTAACGCGACACCAACACTTACATACAGCAATCACCCATATATACTCATCAAACATACTTAGTAGACATTGTTTATGACAGCAAAAATTATAATTAAATGCAGTAAATGGACATAGGGCCATCAACAAACATTAATTGACACAGTTGTGATACACTGCATTCTATTGTGTAGAAAAGATTGGCCAGAAGCGAAAAGGTCTACGCGTTTCGAATCCCTTCACATGTGGGGATTCTCATCAGGACCAATACTTGCTGAAACAAAACAAAGACAAAGCTGTGTTTTACTAAATGACCCAAAAGTACTGAATACAAACCGCACACATTGTGCTAGCGTCTTACCTGCAGCTAAATGTGTGAAAAAGAAACTTTCAAAGTTGTTTCTAAAACCGTCAATGACCTAAAAAAGTGAAAACCAACAAAATTGTCACCTCAATGTAAAAACCTTTTTGTTGAATGAGTCAGCTAAGTGGTTAGTGTCAATCTTACTTGTCAAGCTGTTGTGGTGTCGAGATACTGGTTTTTTCATATGGCGTCAGAGTCTGAAAAGTCTTTAAATTGCTGTGCTGCTATATCTGATAGTCCAGCAATGACCGAGCCACAAAGGGGATTCTTTTGAAGGCGTTCAGTGAGCGTGCCCTTGGTGCAAAGTTCGACCTCTGTAATTACTTATGTGGATTCTGATGGAACAGAAGACATAGAAATCAATTGGTTAGTGGTCCTCCTTAACGGGTATACCGTTCTAACTATTGTCGGGACCTCACACGGAACAGGATCTTACCTCACGGAGATCGTAATGAATCATAACTCTTCCCTCCGGACGTGAGACGCCATTATGGTTGGGATGGAGTTCAAGTCTGTCCGGAAACTATTTGGGTGCGTCGGCTGCTGGCGGCAAAGACTCATGGGAGTTGTAGTTTTGTGTTTTTGGTAAAGATGAAACTTTATGCTGTCTACTCTGCGTGATCACGGCTCGGGGGCAAAGTCAATTATGAAACTACCCCGGGCGTGGCGTGTGGTCTTATCTTGGGGAGATCACGATAAAACTCTGAACTTTTGCACTCGGGCACCGTGATGGATCATTTATGACCGAGATGCGGACGTCACAGCTGTCCAATGTACATGGGAGTTGTGGTCTTTCCGGTGCGTTTTTTCCAAATTTATGTTGACAAAGCTTTATTCCAGACGTGTGACACCATTGTGGTTGGAATAGGACTCAAGTGTATCCGACAACTATTTGCATACGGACGCTGCTGCCTACTCATACTCATGGGAATTGTGGTTTTGCGTTTGTTTAAAAATGAAGAAGAAGAAAAAACTTTATGCCATCTGCTCTGCGTAATCATGACTGGGGGGCATAGGCAATTGTGAAACTTTACCCAGGCGAGGCGTGTAGTCTTATCTTGGGGAGATCATGATGAGTCTCAAAACTTCAATGCTCAGGCGCCATGGTGGAGCAATCATGTCCGTGAAACGGACATCACCACTGTGCAAGGCTCATGGAATTTGTAGTTTTTCCAATACATTTTATCAAATGTATATTGGCAAAACTTTATTCGGTCTATTCTACGAAATCAGGGCTGAAGGCAAGTACAGATTATAAATCTCAGATTTCATTCAGACCGTTGACAGACGTGTTAAATTTTATGATGAGCATTGCTTCCCTCTTTAATAGTTTGGCGTCGAGGTCGCCACCACGACTGTCTTGTTCGACTTTGGAGATGATGGTCCATTTTAAATCCTTCTCCGTATGATTCTTGAGATGCCAATGATTGACCAACGGAGCATTTTGTACATTTTTACGAATTCTGGATTTATGTTGCTGGATTCTAAGCTTAGTCTCCTGATTTGTTTTTCCAATGTACAGTTTGTTACACGGACAGAGGATTCCATAAACCACAAATTTGGTTTTACAGTTGGAAAAGGTGTCATGTTTCCAATGGATTCCCCTGTGTGTGAAGTGGTTTCCTTCCATGGTTGATTCACAACACACACACATTCCGCATTTGTGATGTCCTTGTACTGGTGGAAGACTCAAAAAACTTCTCATGTTAAGACTTTTTGTTTTTGGTAGTGCAGCTCGCACTATCTGGTTGGCAATGCTTTTATCCTTCTTAAAAGCAAACAGTGGGGATTCTTTTAATGTAGTGTCCAGATTCTTGACCAAATGCCAATTTTGGGTAATGATCTTTTTGAACCAGTTGGATGTGGGGCTGAAAGTGGACACACATACAATCCTGTCCATTTTGGATTTATCTTTCCTTTCCAATAATGCTTCTTGCGGGGTCCACCAAGCTCGTTTAATTGCTTTCTTCAATAGTTTTTTCAGATACCTTCTGGATAAGAGATTATTCTTTAGGTTTTCGGCATGGAAAAAATATTCATCTTTGAATTAACAATTTCGGCGAATTCGCAAAAATTGCCCATAGGGCAGATTGTCCCTTAAACTGCGTGGGTGGTTGCTTGAATAATGTAAGGCTTTGTTTCTGTCAGTCTTTTTCTTGTAGAGTGTGGTAACGAGGCGACCCTCACTGGGATAGAGCTCAACGTCCAAAAATGGCATTCTGAATTTGGAGTAGTTAAGACTGAATTTAATGTCTGGTGTTCTGTTATTTAGCCAATCTACAAAGGCTTGTAGTTTGTCTTCTTCTCCAGTCCAGGTCAAAAAAACATCGTCGATGTACCGGACCCAATTTCCAATATAGTCTGCAAAGGGGTTGTTGTTGTGTACGAATCTGTCTTCGTACTTAGACATATAAAGAACTGCCAACTCTGGGGCAAAAGGACACCCCAATGCGACGCCTTTAGTTTGGTAGAAATATTCATCTTTGAAACAGAAGTAGTTGTTTTTTAAGGCGAAGTTGGCTAATTCCATAATGAATTGTGTGGGAACTCTTTCAGGTTTAGGTCTGCTGTCAAGGAATGTTTCCAAGACCGCCAATCCTTCATCTTGTGGTATCTCCGTGTACAGTGAAGTCACGTCTAGCGTAACAAGGAAATGGGTATTTTCTTCGAATTCCATTGTCTCTAGTTTATTCAAAAAATCAGTGGTGTCTTGTAGATATGATTTCACCTCTTGCATGAATGGTTTTAAAAAGAAATCCACAAATTTCGAGATAGGTTCAGTTAGTGATTCACAACCAGAGACTATTGGTCTTCCTGGAGGACAGTTTTGATCTTAATGCACTTTTGGTAGTACATAAAAAATTGGAATGCGAGGATGTTTGTTTTTCAAAAACTCGTATTCCTTTTTGCCTAAGAAACCTTGATCGAATCCTTTTTGAAGGATGTTAAACAATTTGCCTTGTAATTCATATGTTGGATCTTTTGATATCTTTCTGTAGCATTGTTCGTTCGAAAGTTGTCTAGTCACTTCTGCTGTATAACGTTCTATTGCCCAGATGACGATTGATCCACCTTTGTCGGCTTGTTTGATTACTATGGATGAATCATTTTTTAGATCGGTCAAAGCCTCTTTCTGAACTCTAGTGATATTTGGTTTAGTAAATCTCCTTTTCTGTTTTTCAGCTTCAGCTATGGCTGACAAAATGACTTTTTCAAACATAATTACCTCCTTAGGGGTTTTTGCTGTTGGTGGGCAAAACATTGATTTCTTCTTAAGTCCTGTTGTTTCTATGTTGTCTCTTAGTGGGTTGTCTAAAAAAAAGTCTTTAGACGTATCTTTCGGCAAAATTCAATAAATTCTGTCTTTAGTTGGACGAAGTTGGTCACTTTTGATGGAACGAAGGACAAGCCCTTCTCCAGTACACTAAATTCGACATCTGTCAAAATGTTATCTGATAAATTGAAAATTGGTGATGTGTTCAGTTCTTGTAGTTGTGACGCCTTGTCGACATTTCCCATGGCTGGTTGGTATATCTGGACCTGCCTCTAGGTTTCCGTTGGCCTCTTCCTAAAAAAGGCGGTTGTTGTTGAAAATGTTGTTGAAAATTTTGTTGGAAATTGCCACGTCTGTTGTAATCCGAACAAGGGTTTTCTATATCACTGCCACTAGATGAAGATGATGTTTCGAAAAAAGTGATAAAGTTATTTCTAGATCTACCCTGGTAGTCCGGGAGAAATTTTCGTGATTCTGGTCTCGAATAATGGTCAATCATTGGCATCTCAAGAATCATACGGAGAAGGATTTAAAATGGACTATCATCTCCAAAGTCGAACAAGACAGTCGTGGTGGCGACCTCGACGCCAAACTATTAAAGAGGGAAGCAATGCTCATCATAAAATTTAACACGTCTGTCAACGGTCTGAATGAAATCTCTGAGATTTATAATCTGTAATTGCTTTCAGCCCTGATTTCGTAGAATAGACCGAATAAAGTTTTGCCAATATACATTTGATAAAATGTATTGGAAAAACTACAACTTCTATGAGCCTTGCACAGTGGTGATGTCCGTTTCACGGACATGATTGCTCCACCATGGCGCCTGAGCATTGAAGTTTTGAGACTCATCATGATCTCCCCAAGATAAGACTACACGCCTCGCCTGGGTAAAGTTTCACAATTGATTATGCCCCCCAGTCGTGATTACGCAGAGCAGATGGCATAACGTTTTTTCTTCTTCTTCATTTTTAAAAAAAAGCAAAACCACAATACCCATGAGTATGAGTAGGCAGCAGCGTCCGTATTCAAATAGTTGTCGGATACACTTGAGTCCTATTCCAACCACAATGGTGGCACACGTCTGGAATAAAGCTTTGTCAACATAAATTTGGAAAAAACGCACCGGAAAGACCACAACTCCCATGTACATTGGACAGCTGTGACGTCCGCATCTCGGTCATAAATGATCCAGCACGGCGCCCGAGTGCAAAAGTTCAGAGTTTTATTGTGATCTCCCCAAGATAAGACCACACGCCCCGCCCGGGGTAGTTTCATAATTGACTTTGCCCCCGAGCCGTGATCACGCAGAGTAGACGGCATAAAGTTTCATCTTTACCAAAAACACAAAACTACAACTCCCATGAGTCTTTGCCGCCAGCAGCCGACGCACCCAAATAGTTGCCGGACAGACTTGAACTCCATCCCAACCATAATAGCGTCTCACGTCCGGAGGGAAGAGTTATGATTCATTACGATCTCCGTGAGGTAAGATCCTGTTCCGTGTGAGGTCCCGACAATAGTTAGAACGGTATACCCGTTAAGGAGGACCACTAACCAATTGATTTCTATGTCTTCTGTTCCATCAGAATCCACATAAGTAATTACAGAGGTCGAACTTTGCACCAAGGGCACGCTCACTGAACGCCTTCAAAAGAATCCCCTTTGTGGCTCGGTCATTGCTGGACTATCAGATATAGCAGCACAGCAATTTAAAGACTTTTCAGACTCTGACGCCATATGAAAAAACCAGTATCTCGACACCACAACAGCTTGACAAGTAAGATTGACACTAACCACTTAGCTGACTCATTCAACAAAAAGGTTTTTACATTGAGGTGACAATTTTGTTGGTTTTCACTTTTTTAGGTCATTGACGGTTTTAGAAACAACTTTGAAAGTTTCTTTTTCACACATTTAGCTGCAGGTAAGACGCTAGCACAATGTGTGCGGTTTGTATTCAGTACTTTTGGGTCATTTAGTAAAACATAGCTTTGTCTTTGTTTTGTTTCAGCAAGTGTTGGTCCTGATGAGAATCCCCACATGTGAAGGGATTCGAAACACGTACACCTTTTCGCTTCTGGCCAATCTTTTCTACACAATAGAATGCAGTGTATCACAACTGTGTCAATTTATGTTTGTTGATGGCCCTATGTCCATTTACTGCATTTAATTATTATTTTTTCTGTCATAAACAATGTCTACTAAGTATGTTTGATGAGTGTGTTTGATGAGTATATATGGGTGATTGCTGTATGTAAGTGTTGGTGTCGCGTTAATGTTCAAAAACCAGTATATAAAAATGTGGATGTTAATGTTGTAATGTTTATTTCTCTTTTGATATGCCGAAATCATGTTTTGTTAACAGAGAAAAGATAAATGTAATGTATGAAAATATTTTGGATTAAACCCAACGGAAAAAGTGGTTGTTAGTGAAACTGTTTCATTCAGTTCATCGTCCAATCTCTAATATAGTTAAGTGCAGCACTGGCACCGTTTTTGTTTTTTGGATAATATTAGGCTTGGCCTTGCTGCCATACAGCCAAAACCCGAGATTGTTCTCCAGGCACTTTCAGGCTAGGCACACACCTAAGGTGGGCCACCTGAAGTGGACAGCCAAGAAAGGGTTCCCCATTTTGAATTTGCCGACACTAGGAACTATGGGTCAGCATTATGCCCTCTCTCCACAGGAACTGGTCATATAGAGGGTGTAGTCACCCCAGGGGTAAGTAGCCCATTGCCTGCTACCCTACACTCCCATAAACGCCCCTAAACTCAGATTTGTTTACCTTGGAACAGAAGATGAACAAAGAAGAGCAGTCACCGCTGGAACTTAGGACTTACCACAAATTTGGCGCCAAACCCTGCCTTGCTGCTGGAACCTCAACAATTGAACTGACTCCACTCAGTCAAAAGCTGTGCATCCTCCCAAGTCTTGGGAGGACTGTCCAGTGCTTCAATAACTGCAGAGGATCTCCCTTGGGTTGGAGGAGCCATCTCCCTGCATCTGCAGGCACCGACAGCACTTGCCCGGTTCTTCATTTTGCTTGCCTTCGGGCTCTCCGAGGGAGCATCTCGCCTGGAGGAGGTCTCGTTGGTGCACGAGATCAGCCCTTTCTCTTCAGCAAGGTTTGAGACACTAGACCCTCTTGTAGCCACCCTGCATCATTACCCTGGTTGCGAAAGAATTTAGTGCAACCAAGGCTTGTTGAGTGTCCATCCCAGACACCACCACCACAAAAAGTTGATCTGCCATTGAGGGACTTCAGGACCAATGAGGACTCCACAGAGAGTGGCCCTGCAGTTGTGTTTTTTTTCCCTCTCCAGATCTACCCAAGAACCATGAGAGCCTAAAACACCAGTGGCCAGCCGGCCAAACACCTCCACACCTGAGCCAACCCAGCTCGGGTCCACTGAAACCGACTGCGGCCCCTTGCTCCAGAGACCCTCACGAGCTGAGCTCCCCCCTTTGGGTTCTGTGGGACTTGTCCCCAAGTCCCCACTTGTAGCCTTTTTGTTACAGGTACCCTTCCATTGACTTTAACGTGTAGCGCTCAAGGTGCTACACGTTGGTGTTATCAATGCGACCAGCATTTCAGCACCAGGACACACCAGGGCAGGTAAATATGAACTGCTGTTGGTTCTTTGGACTTTAGCCCCTAAGCACCTTGAGTCCCAAAAGGCACATTCAACAACTGCTGGCAAGCATATGTATGCAGTGTATGTTTCTCCCACAGGGTAACATTATGGTGTTTGAGGCTCCTTTCTCAAAAACTGTTATTTGAGCATGTGTTATTGTAAAATGTATGGACCTGATTCACAAAGGTAAAGTGAGACGAAAGTCTAACTTTACGACTCTCGGCATTCACAAAAGGCATTTAACTACTCATAAATGCCCTTTGTGAATACCGTAAGTCAAACTTAACGACTTTCAGTGTTCAAAAATAGCACTTACGAGTAGTAAGTGCCCTTTGTGAATACCGAAAGTCATGAAGTTAGAACTTTGCCTAACTTTACCTTTGTGAATCAGGCCCTATATCTCCAAAAGCACTTACAGGATTCCGTTGATCTTAGTGTCTAAAATTATATAAAAATCTATTTCATTTTTCTGAATTGGTCTTGGGTTTCTTCTTGAGTGTGTGTCTCATTTATTGACTCTGTGTGTGCAACAAAATCTTAATACTCCCCTCTGATAAGCCAAAGCTGCTCGACCACACTTCCAAAAATAGGGTACTTGGAATTATTAAAGTAAGCCTGTTAGAAATGGGGGTCTCTAGTTGGCACAGGTATGCACTTGTGACAAGCAGGGACTCTCAATTCCAAGTCAGGATAAGGGGATCACCCTTTTAAATAACCCCTGCTCACCCTTTAGGTAGTGTGGCGCAAGCAGTCAAGACTATTCTCAGGGCGTCATAGGTTAAGCATTTGTGAACACATACAGTAAGGCAATGACACACCACAAATGGACACCAGTCAAGGTTATATCAAAAATAGTTATCTTTATATAAGGCTTAGCACAAGACCAGAATAACGATTAAAATGACCACAGTATTATTTTAAAGTTCAATGTTCTTGTAAAAAGGCTTAAAATGCAAAAATAGGCTTCTTTTACTCAATTCTGCTTCTTTTCAGGCTTTGTACGGTTCGTACCTGGGTGTGCGACTCGTCTGCATTAAAAACAAAGAAAGTACGAGTCAAACAATCGGTGCGGACTCCGGGGTCCGTGACGCGCACGCTGCGGTGCGAACAGAACAAAGTACCTTAAGTTCGTGGGGTCCGCGACGGACAGTGCGGGACAAGTTGATGGGTCCGGGTCGTAGTTCGGCAGCGTATTCGGTCTGGGCGGGTCGCGGCGTCAGTACGCGGCGTTGGTACGCGATATTCAGGGATACGTGCGGATGGCCCGGATCAGCTTGCAGAGTCCGTGGCGTTCAGCGTTCGAGCCGTACCTTCGGTGCGGATGGGCGGCGACACTTCTCGGCGCCGTACAGCGTACGGGGAGGATCAGCGTACTGCGGTTTCTCGGCTCTGAGTACGGCACTGTGCAGTACGTTGGCAGCGTACGGACCGTACCTGCGGGACGATGGAACTTGGGTCCGGCGTACAGAGTTCGGCAGCCAGTGATGTACATCTCAAATCGGCGAGGAAGGTTAGGTGCAATGCAGCCGGGAGGGATACGGCGCGTACTAACGCTTTTAGATCAGCGTAGACGCACGGTGCAGGGCGGCAAAGACACGGCTTCGCGGCAGATGGTGTACGAGGCGTACCGGGGCCAAATCCAGCGAGAAACAAGCACAGATCGTCCAGGCAATTTTTGAAGGCAGATGAGTCCAATGGTCCTGGGACTCAGTTCAGGGGGCAAGCTCTTCTTCCAAGCCCTTGGAGATAGTTGAAAAACAAAGTGCAAAGTCTCTTTTAGTCTTTTCCTCTCCTTTCTCAGCAAGGCACCAACTGCAGGCCAATCCCCCAGGTCAGGGAAAGTTACTCCTCCTTCAGCTTCTTCCAGGTCCTTCTAGTCAGGCAGAGTTCCTTCGTGGTTCAATCAGGATCTGATTTCTTAGGAGCAGGGCTCCTACATTTATACTAAGTTTCTTTTGTCTTTACAGGCCAGGGGGGCCTTTGCATAATCCCAGTCCAGTTCTTTTCAGTGAGGAGCAATTTGTTGTTGGGACTCTGGCTTCTTCTTTCAGCAGGCAGGGCAGAGACATCAGACGCTCCCCAGGGGGTGGAGCCAGCATTGTGGAGTCAGAGCACTGCCCTATTCAGAGTCAAGGTGCACTCCTCCCACCCATCCTGGTGTAATCTTTCTATTCACCACCTGGCAGCCCCAGCCTGTCTCCTGGAACTTCCCAGCCCTGTCACTCAAGCTACACACAAAGAAGATAGCCCTCCCCTCCAGAGGCGGACTGAAATGGTTAGGCAAGCAAATGCTAACTTTCTAAAAGTAGCATTTGCAAACACAGGATATTAAAATAAACTTTACTAAAAGATGTATTTTATTATTCTGAGTTCAGGCATACTAAACACGAATTTCTACCATGCTTCCTGAGCCTGCTAGGATTATAGAGTGTTATACTCTAGCAGCCCATTCTGGCCTATAGAGAGCAGGTAGCCTTACAATAGTGAAAAACGAAAATGGCTGTAATTCACTATTAGGATATGCCACACACCTCACGGCATGTCCTACCTTATCCTTACAATGCACCCTGCCCTAGGGCCTACCATAGGGGTGACTAATATGAAGGTAAGGGAAGGTTTAGGGACTGGCAAGTGGGGACACTTGCCCAGTCAGCATGACAGTACCAGACTGCATGCAGGTTCTGCGATGGCAGACCTTAGACACATTTTACCAGGCTGCTTCCGTGGGTGGCACAACCAGTGCTGCAAGCCCACTAGCAGCATTTGGATATACAAGCCCTTGGCACCCCTGGTGCACTCTACTAGGGACTGATAGTAAACCAAATAAGCCAAACATGGAAGTCAATTCACATAATACATTTTACCATAGGGAGAGCATATGCACCTTAGCACTGGTCAGCAGTGGTAAGGTGCCCAGAGTCATAAAACAGCCAACACCAGGTCAGAAAAAATACAGGAGGAAGGCAAAAAGTTTAGGGATGACCCTGCAAAAAGGGCCAAGTCCAACACAACCCCCTTCCAGCCAAAATGCAGGGTAGACCAATCACCACCGTGATGGTCTTCCCTGCTTGGGGCGATAGAACAAGGACCTGGCCCGCAACTGCGGGGGCAGACTCCCATTCTACGCCAATCTGAACCTGTTGGACTCCCTCTGTCCATACTCTCAGGGCCCACCAAGCCAATCCATGGGGAACCCTTCTCCTCACCTGTGGACACCACCTGTGCAACACCTAACCTTAACTGGCCCACAGGTGTGTCCCAACAGATAGACAGCAAAATGCTACTGTGGCCACTGACAGTAGTCAGGGATGAGACCCAGGCTGTATGCCTCTCAGGGCCCTCAAACCTCTGTGGCGCCAGGGAGCGGGGGGCCGTAGCCCCAGGTGCTTGGCACCCTTTGTCCATTCTCCCCCTTGTCAGGTCAGGTATGACATCCTGGCACTGACCCACCAGCCCCAGGACTGTACCCGGCGGCTGGACTAAAGTCTGGGGTGGCCTCTCCCACACCCGGTCCTCCCTCTTGGGGCTCGGTACCCTCCCACCTGGAGTGGTACCCCCTTCCAGGATTGCCAGGGCACCTGGGGCAGGTGTCCTGCGCAATTCGCCAACCAGTTCAGGGGTTCTATCCTGCAACTGGGCGTCCAGGTCAGGGGGGACACCCTGAACCTGGCCCTCCAACCTAGGGTCTAAACCCTTCAGTTGAGCCGGGGTCAGAGGCGAGGACTCCCTCCCTCTGCACCCCCTTCCAGAGTACTGCCCACTCCCAACTGGCGTGGTACCCCTAGAAGCAACATGGGTCAGGACACTGCTTACAGTGGTCCCACCCTCCAGGTCAGATAACACCTGAACCTGGCTTCCCAACCCTGGGTCCAACCCATGCGGTTGAACGCTCGCCTGGCGCACCAGGACTTCCCGGGGAGCATGCATGCCCCCCCTGAGGGTGACACATAAATCATGTGTCGTGTGACAGTCTGCCTGGCGCTGATCTCCCGACCCCTGTCCATCTGACAGTGCCTGAAGATCCCCCAGGACAGAAGTGGTGTCACCATGGTCATTCACTGGTGACGCAGCCCTTCTGGCTGGCCCCTGACCCACTGGTTCTTCCACTGGGGACTCTTTCCCCCTCTCACTCCGGACTTCTGCACCCTCCCAACTGGAGCGGTACTGCCAGACACCAGAACCGAGGGAGGCCTGCTTACAGACCCTCCCCGTCCACTAAACTATAGGGGATCCCCCTCAACGGGCGGACCATCAGGACAGCCTAGGCTCCCCGCCTGGTGTTCCCTTAAAGAACCATCCAGGCTCTGAGACTGGGTTTCGGGCACCTGGGGGCACGCAGCCCCACACTCACTCCTTCTCCACTGAGACAGGACGTGAGCCCCTACATCCCTCCCACTACCAGGGGACCTATCTGGGCTACTCTGCACCCCTTCCACCACTCTGGGTTGGAAGATACCTGAGCCACTCCCCACGGGGTCACTCCCCAATGCCTCTCCAGACCCTCTGGAATCCACCAAAAGGTCTGCCTCCAATGTGAGCTCTCAGCGGTCAGAGAACTCACCCTCACACAGGTGTTGGCATAGCTCTGGAAAACAGGGACTTACAATATGCTCTCCCACAATTGGATCACACAGCCCCCTAGCAGGGTTAACCAAACTATCCTTCACCTTACCATCCAGTGCCTCACACACGTACTCCACACCACTCTCCTGAGACTGGCAAGACAGTATCTGACTGTCTCTGTCACACAACCCACACTCTTCTGGGCGGTCTTCACACTCACCCACTAGGACTTCAATTTTGGGGGAACCCCTCTCCCTGCACCTCTCAGCTAGAGTCAGTAGAGTGTCCCTCTCGCCACTAGGACCATGAACCCCTGCGCCAGTTACCCTATTCCCTTCAGGGATACTGCGCACTACTGGAGCTACCTCATGCCCTTGAACCTCCTGGTGTATGTTAACCCCCTCCTTCAAGTCAGGCGCCACATCTCTGGGTGTGCGTACTACTCTCTCAGCACTAGAAAAGTCAATATTGCTGCCCCCAGAGGGAGAGTTGTCTAAACTCTTGGCCTCGAGATCCAACTCCCTCATTCTTAATTCATGCTCCATGGCCAGCCTTTGTCTTTCCAGTTCCATTCGCAGTTTTGCCATCTCCACTTCATGTGCTCTTGCAGCCATCCTGTCGGCCATCTCCTCTGGCGACAGGCCTCTGCCAGGCTTAGAAGCACCTTCTGGGTGTATCACGTCCAGCACATTCTCTGGGAACTTGGATTCGTACCAGGCCCTCAGCGCCTTTGTATACTGCTCCTTGTTTTTCAATCCAGTTTGGTTAATTCTGTACTTGGAGAGGTACCCTTTCAAGACTTTATTTGTGCAATTCAGCAGTGCCTTCTCCTCCCAATCTACGTCATCAACTCCAGAGAATATAGAGGACTCCCTGCCTCCATTGACTGAGCTAGGCATGGTTTCTTAAAGTGGAGATTCTTCAGCAAAACAAAAATTAATAATGTGTGGCTGCGTTATCGGTCTGAACTCACTACGTGGCGTTCACTCAATCACTGTACATGAATCACAAATGCAAATTCAAATCCCACCGCTGCCACCAATGTTAGAAATGGGGGTCTCTAGTTGGCACAGGTATGCACTTGCGACAAGCAGGGACTCTCAATTCCAAGTCAGGATAAGGGGATCACCCTTTTAAAAAACCCCTGCTCACCCTTTAGGTAGTGTAGCGCAAGCAGTCAAGACTATTCTCAGGGCGTCATAGGTTAAGCATTTGTGAACACATACAGTAAGGCAATGACACACCACAAATGGACACCAGTCAAGGTTATCTCAAAAATAGTTCTCTTTATATAAGGCTTAGCACAAGACCAGAATAACGATTAAAAT
This sequence comes from Triturus cristatus, assembly GCF_964204655.1. Taxonomy (NCBI): domain Eukaryota; kingdom Metazoa; phylum Chordata; class Amphibia; order Caudata; family Salamandridae; genus Triturus; species Triturus cristatus. Next base: position 50,983,693 of record NC_140589.1, read on the forward strand.
GGCCACAGTATTATTTTAAAGTTCAATGTTCTTGTAAAAAGGCTTAAAATGCAAAAATAGGCTTCTTTTACTCAATTCTGCTTCTTTTCAGGCTTTGTACGGTTCGTACCTGGGTGTGCGACTCGTCCACATTAAAAACAAAGAAAGTACGAGTCAAACAATCGGTGCGGACTCCGGGGTCCGTGACGAGCACGCTGCGGTGCGAACAGAACAAAGTACCTTAAGTTCGTGGGGTCCGCGACGGACAGTGCGGGACAAGTTGATGGGTCCGGGTCGTAGTTCGGCAGCGTATTCGGTCTGGTCAGGTCGCGGCGTCGGTACGCGGCGTTGGTACGTGATCTTCAGGGATACGTGCAGATGGCCCGGATCAGCTTGCAGAGTCCGTGGCGTTCGGCGTTCGAGCCGTACCTTCGGTGCGGATGGGCGGCGACACTTCTCGGCGCCGTACAGCGTACGGGGAGGATCAGCGTACTGCGGTTTCTCGGCTCTGAGTACGGCACTGTGCAGTACGTTGGCAGCGTACGGACCGTACCTGCGGGACGATGGAACTTGGGTCCGGCGTACAGAGTTCGGCAGCCAGTGATGTACATCTCAAATCGGCGAGGAAGGTTAGGTGCAATGCAGCCGGGAGGGATACGGCGCGTACTAACGCTTTTAGATCAGCGTAGACGCACGGTGCAGGGCGGCAAAGACACGGCTTCGCGGCAGATGGTGTACGAGGCGTACCGGGGCCAAATCCAGCGAGAAACAAGCACAGATCGTCCAGGCAACTCAATTTTTGAAGGCAGATGAGTCCAATGGTCCTGGGACTCTGTTCAGGTGGCAAGCTCTTCTTCCAAGCCCTTGGAGATAGCTGAAAAACAACGTGCAAAGTCTCTTTTAGTCTTTTCCTCTCCTTTCTCAGCAAGTCACCAACTGCAGGCCAATCCCCCAGGTCAGGGAAAGTTACTCCTACTTCAGCTTCTTCCAGGTCCTTCTAGTCAGGCAGAGTTCCTTCGTGGTTCAATCAGGATCTGATTTCTTAGGAGCAGGGCTCCTACATTTACACTAAGTTTCTTTTGTCTTTACAGGCCAGGGGGGCTTTTGCATAATCCCAGTCCAGTTCTTTTCAGTGAGGAGCACTTTGTTGTTGGGACTCTGGCTTCTTCTTTCAGCAGGCAGGGCAGAGACATCAGACGCTCCCCAGGGGGTGGAGCCAGCATTGTGGAGGCAGAGCACTGCCCTATTCAGAGTCAAGGTGCACTCCTCCCACCCATCCTGGTGTAATCTTTCTATTCACCACCTGGCAGCCCCAGCCTGTCTCCTGGAACTTCCCCGCCCTGTCACTCAAGCTACACACAAAGAAGATAGCCCTCCCCTCCAGAGGCGGACTGAAATGGTTAGGCAAGCAAATGCTAACTTTCTAAAAGTAGCATTTGCAAACACAGGATATTAAAATAAACTTTACTAAAAGATGTATTTTATTATTCTGAGTTCAGGCATACTAAACACGAATTTCTACCATGCTTCCTGAGCCTGCTAGGATTATAGAGTGTTATACTCTAGCAGCCCATGCTGGCCTATGGAGAGCAGGTAGCCTTACAATAGTGAAAAACGAAAATGGCTGTAATTCACCATTAGGACATGCCACACACCTCAGGGCATGTCCTACCTTATCCTTACAATGCACCCTGCCCTAGGGCCTACCATAGGGGTGACTAATATGAAGGTAAGGGAAGGTTTAGGGACTGCCAAGTGGGGACACTTGCCCAGTCAGCATGACAGTACCAGACTGCATGCAGGTTCTGCGATGGCAGACCTTAGACACATTTTACCAGGCTGCTTCCATGGGTGGCACAACCAGTGCTACAAGCCCACTAGCAGCATTTGGATATACAAGCCCTTGGCACCCCTGGTGCACTCTACTAGGGACTGATAGTAAACCAAATAAGCCAAACATGGAAGTCAATTCACATAATACATTTTACCATAGGGAGAGCATATGCACCTTAGCACTGGTCAGCAGTGGTAAGGTGCCCAGAGTCATAAAACAGCCAACACCAGGTCAGAAAAAATACAGGAGGAAGGCAAAAAGTTTAGGGATGACCCTCCAAAAAGGGCCAAGTCCAACAAAGCCACTGTAAATCAATGAAGGTCATCTGTACTTTTTGCATGGTGTACCCCTACATTGGTTCACTACATAAAAAGCAAGCTTCCTACAGTCTAGACATCATAGTTTGTATTGGGAATGTCCCCTTTGCTAGACTCAAGCAAACACCCTTTCACCAAGGTGCAAAGGTGCATGCATGACACATGGCAGCCTGCTTTTGCGCCGGCACTAGGGAGAGGGGAGGAGAGTGATATATCTTTGTAGATATGGCTCTTTCCTGCTCTCTCCCAGTCACGCATCTTTGGGTGCTGCTCTGTGCTGTGTGAGAGGTAGGTACATCTGGGCCAATGAGTGCTAAAAACTAGAGTATCAACTGTTTTAACACACTAGGCCAACTACCAGTGCCATGTTGACTGGCAACAATGCCTTAGAAACATGAACTTTTTTTGTGAGCCAGTCAGACTGGTGTTTATTTGTTAGTTGGTACCACCAGGACAAGTAAGGGTTGATGCAAAAAACACAGTTGATTCTCACAGAGCAGGCTATTGCAAATATGTTTAGTCAGTGAAACAAACGTAATTTGTTGAATCCAATCGTGTATTAATCTGACTGACACATAATGCAGATTTGCACTAATACGGTTCTGCTACAGATTAAAAACAAGGTTTCGCCTTCCATGCCGCCCCGCCATCACGTTTAAATATGGTGGCCACCATAGGTGGAGGATAACCCTCCAAAAGACTAAAGAAGAGCGATACAAGCACTCTTTTAGAGGAAGCACTCAATTTCTGACCAATCAAATTGTGTACTACTGTCCTCCAGCATGTGGGCGGAGCCAAAGCTACTCTGACACTCACATAGTTGACGCCAGCTGCGCGGTCCAGTGAGACCATGAAACATAATAACACAGAGGGAGCACCTCTTATGTAGTGGTGACTAGAATACATCGTACAAATAGCATTGGAGAGCTGCCACGCCACCGTCCTCCACCTTCAAAGCCCAACTCTTCCGGATTGAAATTGTATAATCCTTACCTCACTCATGATAATGGTTCCTTCAATGGCTAATTTGAGGTCACTCAGACTACTTCGAACCAACGAGATGACCTTCTGCATTCTGTCAATTTCTTGCCGAAGAAAAATGTTCATTGAGTTTAGAGGCCCCATTTTCACCAGACGAGCTTTCACCTAGAAGTAGAGGAAACGCACAATAGTTATCCATTTCAGTCTCCTTTTCATGACATCAAACGGGCTGTGCAATAGTTCAGTGTGACATTGGACAAGGAGAACAACGCACGTGTCCATTTTTATTGCTCCTCTGTTTCTTCTTTTTTTCGTTACGTGCCGTGGTTAAAAGACAAGGTATGGGAGATGAATAGAGGCATGGACACGCCTTTTAACTCTCCTCTTTCCTAACCCCCAGAGCTGTCAACCATTCCCAGGCCCCTGAGGCGGGGCCTGCAGAATGTGGCACCTGAGATGTCGGACAGTGGACAGAGACTTTCAGACAGACTCCCCTCACGTGCAGACCCCATCTCTAGAGCAGGCAACCGTCCCCAGGCCCCTGAGGCGGGGCCCGCAGAATGCGGCACCTGAGATGTCGGACAGTGGACACAGACTTTCAGTGGACACAGACTTTCAGACAGACTCCCCTCACGTGCAGACCCCATCTCTAGAGCAGTCAACCGTCCCCAGGCCCCGGAGGCAAGGCCCGCAGAATGTGGCACCTGAGATGTCAGACAGTGGACACAGACTTTCAGACAGACTCCTCTCACGTGCAGACCCCATCTCTAAAGCAGTCAACCGTCCCCAGGCCCCTGAGGCAAGGCCCGCAGAATGTGGCACCTGAGATGTCGGACAGTGGACAGAGACTTTCAGACAGACTCCCCTCACGTGCGGACTCTATCTCTAGAGCAGTCAACGTTCCCAGGCCCCTGAGGCAAGGCCCGCAGAATGTGGCACCTGAGATGTCGGACAGTGGACAGAGACTTTCAGACAAACTCCCCTCACGTGCAGACCCCATCTCTAGAGCAGTCAACCGTTCCCAGGCCCCTGAGGCAAGGCCCGCAGAATGTGGCACCTGAGATGTCGGACAGTGGACAGAGACTTTCAGACAGACTCCCCTCACGTGCAGACCCCATCTCTAGAGCAGTCAACCGTTCCCAGGCCCCTGAGGCAAGGCCTGCAGAATGTGGCACCTGAGATGTTGGACAGTGGACAGAGACTTTCAGACAGACTCCCCTCACGTGCAGACCCCATCTCTAGAGCAGTCAACCGTTCCCAGGCCCCTGAGGCAAGGCCCGCAGAATGTAGCACCTGAGATGTCGGACAGTGAACAGAGACTTTCAGACAGACTCCCCTCACGTGCAGACCCCATCTCTAGAGCAGTCAACCGTTCCCAGGCTCCTGAAGGCAAGGCCCGCAGAATGTGGCACATGAGATGTCGGACAGTGGACAGAGACTTTCACTCAGACTCCCCTCACGTGCAGACCCCATCTCTAGATCAGTCAACCATCCCCAGGCCCCTGAGGCAAGGCCCGCAGAATGTGGCACCTGAGATGTCGGACAGTGGACAGAGACTTTCAGACAGACTCCCCTCACGTGCAGACCCCATCTCTAGAGCAGTCAACCGTCCCCAGGCCCCTGAGGCAAGGCCCGCAGAATGTGGCACCTGAGATGTCGGACAGTGGACAGAGACTTTCAGACAGACTCCCCTCACGTGCAGACCCCATCTCTAGAGCAGTCAACCGTCCCCAGGCCCCTGAGGCAAGGCCCGCAGAATGTGGCACCTGAGATATCGGACAGTGGACAGAGACTTTCAGACAGACTCCCCTCATGTGCAGACCCCATCTCTAGAGCAGTCAACCGTCCCCAGGCCCCTGAGGCAAGGCCCACAGAATGTGGCACCTGAGATGTCGGACAGTGGACAGAGACTTTCAGACAGACTCCCCTCACGTGCAGACCCCATCTCTAGAGCAGTCAACCGTTCCCAGGCTCCTGAGGCAAGGCCCGCAGAATGTTGCACCTGAGATGTCGGACAGTGGACAGAGACTTTCCGACAGACTCCCCTCACGTGCAGACCCCATCTCTAGAGCAGTCAACCGTCCCCAGGACCCTGAGGCAAGGCCCGCAGAATGTGGCACCTGACATGTCGGACAGTGGACAGAGACTTTCAGACAGACTCCCCTCACATGCAGACCCCATCTCTAGAGCAGTCAACCGTCCCCAGGGCCCTGAGGCAAGGCCCACAGAATGTGACACCTGAGATGTCGGACAGTGGACAGAGACTTTCAGACAGACTCCCCTCACGTGCAGACCCCATCTCTAGAGCAGTCAACCGTTCCCAGGCTCCTGAGGCAAGGCCCGCAGAATGTGGCACCTGAGATGTCGGACAGTGGACAGAGACTTTCAGACAGACTCCCCTCACGTGCAGACCCCATCTCTAGAGCAGTCAACCGTTCCCAGGCTCCTGAGGCAAGGCCCGCAGAATGTTGCACCTGAGATGTCGGACAGTGGACAGAGACTTTCAGACAGACTCCCCTCACGTGCAGACCCCATCTCTAGAGCAGTCAACCGTCCCCAGGGCCCTGAGGCAAGGCCCACAGAATGTGACACCTGAGATGTCGGACAGTGGACAGAGACTTTCAGACAGACTCCCCTCATGTGCAGACCCCATCTCTAGAGCAGTCAACCGTTCCCAGGCTCCTGAGGCAAGGCCCGCAGAATGTGACACCTGAGATGTCGGACAGTGGACAGAGACTTTCAGACAGACTCCCCTCACGTGCAGACCCCATCTCTAGAGCAGTCAACTGTCCCCAGGCTCCTGAGGCAAGGCCCGCAGAATGTGACACCTGAGATGTCGGACAGTGGACAGAGACTTTCAGACAGACTCCCCTCACGTGCAGACCGCATCTCTAGAGCAGTCAACCGTTCCCAGGCCCCTGAGGCAAGACCCGCAGAATGTGGCACCTGAGATGTCGGAGAGTGGACAGAGACTTTCAGACAGACTCCCCTCACGTGCAGACCCCATCTCTAGAGCAGTCAACCGTCCCCAGGACCCTGAGGCAAGGCCCGCAGAATGTGGCAGTCCTGAGATGTCGGACAGTGGACAGAGACTTTCAGACAGACTCCCCTCACGTGCAGACCCCATCTCTAGAGCAGTCAACTGTTCCCAGGCCCCTGAGGCAAGACCCGCAGAATGTGGCACCTGAGATGTCGGACAGTGGACAGAGACTTTCAGACAGACTCCCCTCACGTGCAGACCCCATCTCTAGAGCAGTCAACCGTCCCCAGGACCCTGAGGCAAGGCCCGCAGAATGTGGCACCTGAGATGTCGGACAGTGGACAGAGACTTTCAGACAGACTACCCTTATGTGCAGACCCCATCTCTCTCTGCGCATGTCAGATCATCCCTTGCCCAAGGAGCTCAAGAAAACCTCTTCAGGTTTTAATAAACTCCCCGTTGAAGTATCTGACCTTCAACGCATGAAATATGACAAGGTGTAGGATAGTTACTGACGTTAAGGTCCTCTGACATTCATGATGCAGATTTGAAGCCATCGAAGGCTCCATTCAGAGGGGACCTGGCCTGCCAGTTTGTGTCAGACTGTTCCTATTGGACGAGGACCAAGCCTGATTTGCATATGGCTGGTTCCTGTCTGAGGTGGCGTGGTGGACAAAAGAGGATGAACTGACATGCGTTCCCGAGAAATTACCAGTGGCTGAGATGAATGCAAGCATTCCAGGCATCACTTTTTTGTTTTCTGAAATGCGGTCCCCCCAAGCCAGAATCTCATGGTGCCACCATCAGGGCACGGGAGCTGTTGCAGGAAAGGCTTTCAGATCCAGTCTGGCACCTGGGGGAGTTGAAGAGCTATGGAATCTGGGGTCAACAAGAGTGTCCACCAGAAAGAGCATTACCAAAAGTAAATAGCTTCTTCCTTCGGTCACTCGTCTCCCTTTTAATGACAGAATGATGTCTTGTAGATGTGGGAGTTTTTGTGTATTTTATATATTTGTCTATTAACAATGTGCTGGGCACGGATTTACACTTGAATCTAAACGTATATTGAGATACGGTGCCATTGCATTTAGAACAAACTTGCTATGACTTGTTAAAGTACATTTTCTTGGATTATGTTAACTATATTAATATATGAGCAGCAATGCATTACATGAGCAGGCATGAAGGAATGGGGTCAGACGGGGTGCAAATCTGAACACACTCCCCGAGACTTTCTGACGCTCATAGAGCAAAGAAGAACAAGAGAATGGTGGGCGAATGGGCTTGGTTTGTTAAAGAGTTTAAGTAAACTTTACTTCACGTTTGTAGTGTATGTGAGGCACATTTTAACTTGATCAAGTTAGAATGTTTTTCCCTCCAAAGAAAGGTTTGTTGTGAAGCCTCTTCAGGTTTTTAAATATCTTATAGGACTAACTGAACTGGTCTTACATTATATATCTTTCCATACTCACAGAGACTTCTGATGGTGGCATAATATTAAACCATCACTTAAGTAAAGTAAACAACAATATACAGATGGCCAGATTCCTTGCAGCGGCTTGTTCAATCTAGGCTTCTGAGATAGAATAGGTCCCAGTGTTACCGGAAGGAGCTGTGTTGTGGAAATTGAATTGAGGAACACGCACGGACCGGCCACTTTTCGAGTTCGGGAGCATAGCGCCAGCAGGAGGCAAAACGGCTGCAGGTTCATTCCATACACCGTTATGTAATATGGTGGGTTATCTTACGGGCGATCCAAGGACAGGCAACCATCTGAGCCACCTGCCCGCCTGATGAGCCAAGCAGCACTGGGGCGCAAAAGAGGAAGGACAGAGGGTGGGGGAGGCCTAGATACGCCCCCGTTCCTCACGCCCCGGTAATGACGCACCCTGCGCGCCGCAGTCCCTGGCTGCCAGTGTAGGGGGACTCCTCCCCGAGGGGTCCCCATAATTAGAGGAAGGGGGGTGGGCTGGTGCCGTGCGGGCACTAGAGGCCCGCCCTTCTAGGGCACCCTGCGGGCGCCAGGGCAGCCGCATAGCGCCAGCAGGAGGCAACACTCCCCACCCCCCCCCACGATAGCATGCATGTCCTATGCATAAATAAAACACACCACACAAATTTTGTTTGGGTAAGAATCTGCTGCAGGTTTATTACATACACCGTTATGTAATATGGTGGGTTATCTTACGGGCGATCCAAGGGCAGGCAACCATCTGGGCCGCCTGCCCGCCTGATGAGCCAAGCAGCACTGGAGCGCAAAAGAGGAAGGACAGAGGGTGGGGGAGGCCTAGATACGCCCCCGTTCCTCACGCCCCGGTAATGACGCACCCTGCGCGCCGCAGTCCCTGGCTGCCAGTGTAGGGGGACTCCTCCCCGAGGGGTCCCCATAATTAGAGGAAGGGGGGTGGGCTGGTGCCGTGCGGGCACTAGAGGCCCGCCCTTCTAGGGCACCCTGCGGGCGCCAGGGCAGCCGCATAGCGCCAGCAGGAGGCAACACTCCCCACCCCCCCCCACGATAGCATGCATGTCCTATGCATAAATAAAACACACCACACAAATTTTGTTTGGGTAAGAATCTGCTGCAGGTTTATTACATACACCGTTATGTAATATGGTGGGTTATCTTACGGGCGATCCAAGGGCAGGCAACCATCTGGGCCGCCTGCCCGCCTGATGAGCCAAGCAGCACTGGAGCGAACCCCATCTGTGCTGCCCCTTCGGTGATCCTCTTCCCGGATCACGGTCCCTTATTACTCACGCCCCTTTCAGGGCGGAGCATAGCAAGGCAAGCCCCCAGTTGCTCAGGCCCACAACCGCCCGAAGGACTAATCGGGCGCCGACACGGTTTTCCAGGAACCTCCCTTGAGGCTCCTGGGCTCTGGCACCCCTAATGGGGCCTAGCAGAGGTACCCTTCAGTGCCCATTTGCTTCCAGATCGCCCTGTAACTCTGCCACAGTTCTGGAGGCGGCCACCGTCGCCGCCAGAGCCCTCTACCAAAATAGCTATAGTTTTGCCCGCTAACTCTCCTGTCTAGAGCCTCCTGCAAATCTAGATGGAAGGGAACATGCCTACTGGTTATCAATACCCCATCCATATCCCAATAGCCCTAGACGTTAGCTTGGGTCAGCTAGTGTCTGAAGAAACAAAACGCCCTATATATGAAGTTGTGCCAAGCACATACACCTCACGCCGCAAAGTTCCACTGCGTCACACGACTCAGCCCCGTCCCACTCAGGGCGGGACAGTTTCAGACACCCTGGCTCACGATGCCCCACCTATTTGCTGATCACACTGGCTGCCGCCGTTCTAGCACCGTGTGTGGCTGGACACCAGTGTCTCCGATCTCTGGGACAGCAGCTCACTTATCAGGAGACCGTTCCTACCCCCACTAGCCAACCAGGCTATTAGGGCGAGAAGGATAGTACTTGACCATGGCACCGTCCCTTTACTTGCTAAATCAATGCACACTGGGATGTCCATAACAGGCGTATGAACAATAAGCACGGCTGCACCCCCGCACCTGCCCTGCAACCCATATTCTTATAGGAATTTTGACCTCTCAGCTCCCTCTTGTGAAGCCCCCTAGGCATACCCGCTAAGAGGATCTGACTGATTCGAAACAGGGCGCACTGACTGTAATCTAGTGCCTAACCTTTGATGTGGGAGATGCCACCCACCGCCTAGGACATGGTAACCTAAAGGAGCACACCATATTCCCCCGGCTGTACCTCTAAATGAGACTGGCTCCACCCAGCTGTAACACCAGAGACACACATCTTTATACCTCTTTTGCTGGCTTATGCCACTTGGCACCCTTCAGTAAGCTTGCATACTTGTAAAGCGCGCATGCCCCCGGGGCACGAGGTCGCTGACTAGCCAGTGTATGTTACCCACTCGCTGATACTTATCTGTCGTAACTGTCCTTACTTGTCTTGAAGGGTTGCTGGATGCACCCAAGGACTGAAGACATAATGCTCCAACCCAGTTTGACCCCAGCGCTTGGGGACAACCCCAGTAGTGACCATGCCTTTCATGGTATATCTACCCCAGCGCTGGATTATCAATGTGTTAGGGACCCCAGTCCCAAAAGATGCCCCTTCTATTGTCTGGTTCTAGCCCGCAATGGTAACCCGGGGGGAGGGTGGGGGGCAGGCAGTCTGTGGAACTTGTGCAAATACCTGCCCTATCCAGAATTGTGGGACGCCACAAGGTCGGAAATACCCGGTCGCCAATTGGCACTAACGCAGTAGTTACCAAACTATTCCACGCCACAGCACACTAGCTAATTGACAACTACAACTACCCGCCTGCTGGCTAGGGGTGGGCGGAATTTGCGAAATCCACTTTCGCAAATTATCGCGAAAATGTTAAAAATTATCGCAAACAAGCGGAAATATCGCGAAGATGCGGAAGTTTTTTTCCCGCATGTTCGCGAGATTTTCTGCATGGTTGAGGCTCGCCAACTTACCCATGTGGTTGCTCGCGGGCGCGGCAATCTTGTTTTCAGTTGTCTCGCGATGCATGATCGCTAGAAGGAAGACGTGATCGCGTGACGCATGATGTCACTGCGGGCGCGAACTGTCGCGAGACAGCGCAAATGGCTAAAAACAATACAACATCTCATGGAGAACGCGACCGGATCAAGAAAACTTGTCGGCGAACGCAGGGATTCAGGTAAGGCGATCGCGCGCGCGCGAGAATGTATTATTTTACAGCGCGAGCAAGAAACAAATTATCGCCAAGCTACGGAATGCGGGAATTTTGACATTTTCGCGCTCTCCGCGGAACGCGAAAATGTCAAATTATCGCAATTTCCGAGAACGGAATGAAATTTTCGCCCAGGCCTAGTTTGCCCTGGTTAAAGCGCGGGTGAATTTGTCTTAACTGAAGCTACCTGATACAGGCCCATGGCTGCAGGGGAATGCCCACCCAGTGTACATGGTACCTGAATCTATATGGTGCCCGCATGTCTTCTCCATGAAGGCCCTTGTAGCCACTTGCATAATGCAGTCTCAGTATTTCGCAGTGCCTCTCTTTGCGTTGAAATTTTCTGAGTAAGTGTAAAATTATACTTTCCCACCATTGGGCTGTTTACCGTGGCAACAGCAGACTGATATTTTGCGGCTACTGACATTGCCTCCGGATATATACTACAACCACAGTACCTACTACACGCCAGTACCCTTGGCTTTAACAATGCTTGTTGGTTGTATAAGATAACTGAAGCCACAATTCTGGCTTCCCTGCGTAGCATCTTGAAAATGCTTCCATTCTAAACTGGTGGGACTGACACCCTAACGTGTTAAACATTCATAAATGTCTCCCTTCAATGAATGGAAAGCTGAACTGCAAATGGGACCATTACATTAATCAACTTCCGCAACAGCCAGGCAGGTCACCTGCACGTAAACCAGGTACCGAAAGCAGGAGCCCTTTGGAAAGAGGATAGCGGCTCACAATCCCCGCGCTGGAAACAAAAATTGACCTCGTACTGCGAAAGGGGCACATGCGGAGACAAAATAACTATTCTTTGCAAAACAGAGCCTGACCGTGACTTTTGTCTATATTGGGACAAAGGATGAATGCTAATATCACTAATCAAGTCTGTGATGTCATATCCCCTACCTCTGGCATATAGCTCATAATTCGCCATATATGACTGAAACCGAACTCTCATCCTGTGCTTTGTGTGATCTTGGCCCACTTATGTTTGAGCAGGGCCCCGTGAAGTATCCTTGGCTTCTAGGCCGATAATGCACAAGTGTTAGGTGAGAAAGAGGAAACCATACTAGCCGAGCCCCGGCCAAAACCGACAACCATTTTACCATTTGTCATCAGTAGCACATAAATCAATAAGACATTAATACAGACCTTCTGTTCTCGTTGGAATGGGTTGCTTGGTTTCATTGGCGAGAGCACCGTAGGGGATGAAAGAGTGAAACACGGTAAAGTCCTGACATGAAACACTGAAAAGCTCTACAGCCCCTGAGAGCAGTGAAGACCTGGCAGAGAGGGAAAGACCTCACCCTGGGTCTCCAATTGATACAAGGGTTCTGGGGGATGGGGGTAATTAAAATCTTTATGAATTTAAAGGGCCTATCATATTTTACACATTTACTGCACGATGGGCCCGATTCACAGAACTAACTTAAGACAAAATCCTAAACTTACTACCATTTTGGTATTCACAGAAGGCACTTACTCATTTTGGTATTCACAGAAGTTAGGACTCCTAACTTTAGGACTCCTAAATGCCTTCTGTGAATACCGAAAGTCTTAAAGTTAGGATTTTTCTCAATTTAGGAGTAGTAAAGTTAGGACTCCTAACTTTAGGACTCCTATATGCCTTCTGTGAATACCGAAAGTCTTAAAGTTAAGATTTTTCTCAGTTTAGGAGTCCTAACTTTACTACTCCTAAACTGAGAAAAATCCTAACTTTAAGACTTTCGGTATTCACAGAAGGCATTTAGGAGTCCTAAAGTTAGGACTCCTAACTTCTGTGAATACCGAAATGAGTAAGTGCCTTCTGTGAATACCAAAATGGTAGTAAGTTTAGGATTTGGTCTTAAGTTAGTTCTGTGAATCGGGCCCAAGGTCTTTAACATTGAGGAAGTTCTTACAGCTCAGCAGGGCGGGCTCACTAGTTACTTCCTTTCTTAGCTCAAATTGATATATTAATGGATGTTTGCCCATTTAGCTAGCCTCTTCTACTGCAATGCTGAGCATGAACATCAGCCAGAGCCTTTGAAAGGACATTGGTGGGCTTTGACGGAGAAACACAAGGTGAGCTTAGGTGTCCTTGGATACTCTTCTGATATTGCAACCGTCAACACAACCCCTTGACCAACTAAATCGCTTGCATTGCATTGCATTACACACCTCCATCTCTATTTGTCCTACACCAACTGACACTAACACCTCCCCATGCTCCCAGCACAAACACTGATTGGAACAAAACTGCTTAGGGACGCAGCTGCTGTTGATCCGAGTCGCCGATGAGCCCCACGTGCCGGGCGCCAATTGATGAATACAAGCCCCAGCTAGGCCCGCAAGAGACAAGGGTTCGCTCTTCTGTAACGAGATCTATAAGGAAGTTGGCACGGAAACTGCAAAGTACAAAAACAACGTTTATTAACCCTTAAGGGTGGTCCTACAATCCACACAACACTCTTCAGTATTGCAAGGAGTAGCACAAAGAACATTCGTACACAGTCCCCTTTTACACACAACAGAGGGGCTCATGAGTGGGTGGATAGTACATGAAGTCGAAGAACATTACCATTTAGGGTCATTCTCGATTCTAAATCAATACATGGGCGGAGCTAACACACTCCTTGAGCCCGCGAAAACACATGGTCAAGCAAAGCTAATTATAACAGATGCGGTCAAGTCTGGGCATGCGCCAGATGGACAAGAGGGAGCTATTTATAACTGTTGCTAGGCAGATTACAAGAGCAACTAACACAGAGGTCGGACTCTCCTCGTGGTGAACACGTGGCAGCATGTCAATACAAAATGGAGTCCGGACTTCGGCCAACATAATGGGGAAAACACGATAAAAGGGAAACACTAATGTTTTCAGTAAATGCTTAATCACATTCTGCCTTAATTTACAACAGTCTTCAGTAATTGAAGTTGGAGGTGTGACCCTCTGTGGTTGCCGAACATATTTGGATGGAAGGTATAAGACAGGTTTGGTTATGAACATGTCGCACCCATAGTGGGCATCCCCTCGATTAGTGGGTGATGTCAGAACCCTTGTAGTGCTGCCGCATTCCTCTTTGTGTTGAAAGCCTGCACAGGGCTACCTGGGACCGAAGTGGCACCGACAATAGCCCAATAGCGGGATTGACAGCCCGGACAGAAAATCAACAGAAATGTCATTGTCAAGCAAGGCTATGCAGGTATCCTGCGATGCCGGTTTCCTGATTCGTCAATTAAGAGGCTAGGACATGTGCCGCGATCTCATGACCCTTAGCCACGGGAGGCCAGCGTCTTACCCATAGGCCTCTGGGACCACATATGAAACTCCTCTAAAAATAGCATACTATTGGCATGGACAAACCTCGCTAACCCATACAATGCACCTTATAGGTGAGACATTTCCATGCTCGGGATGTGCATTTGTGCATGTGTGCATGTTTGTGACATTACTTACAAGTGATAATTTGGGATATGAGGGCAAAAATAGTTGTTTGAAAGAAAGCATTAACAATCCCAACTCACTTGCCGGGAATACAGGAACTCGTCCAGACCACTGCAACAAGCTGGGCAAGACCGAGTGAAAACTCAAAGTGTACTACGAGGGCCATATCAGCTGTTAGGCAACTCATCCCTTCCATCTGAGAGATGAGTCATTTACAAACACTAAGCCAAGGGACTCGTGCAAAGTATATACACTATTAGCCATCGTCCCCTCTTCACTGAGGCAGCATAGACAAAGAATGGATAACACACACCATTCCCATGGCCCTCCTGCAAGTACAAAGTAACAGCTCGACGCAGTGCAACCAGGAAGCCAAGTAGCTACTTCTCAATCCTCCTGCTCACTGCTATGTTTAGTACAGAGTTGTCTGGGTGTGCCTGTGCAGCAGGGCAAGAAGACCAATTCACTGTGAATGTGGTACCTACGTAGGGGTCATGAATGAATCCATCAAATATTTCCCACAGCATCTACGTTCCACAAAAGCACCACTCCGACGCAAATGACACCTCCCAGAACCAAGGGCATCACTGATGTAAGGTGAGAGAAGGGGAGAACAACCATGCTCAATGCCATATGCCGGTCCCCCTACTCAAGGCCTCTGCCCCTCCCTAGTGGCCAGGCCAGACAGGTTGCTGCCCATGCTTGCGCATTGATCTCCACAACCACTCCGCAACCAGTGAAATGGTTATGTGACAGGAACACCCATCCCACGAATGGGACAGCAACCCACTCGATCGATAAAGTGAACAAAACAACCACAATCAATGATCAGTCACGTAAACAACGGTGCCACCAAGATGCGCCAAAACCCTTTGGTGCCACCGCCAAACAAATTCGGTTCTAAGTCTGCAATATTTTCCCCCTTGTGAAACGATTGCCTCGACCAAGGGACCCCAGCCCAGCTGAGTCCTACCACGAGGCCAACTACAGGCAGCCTCTCTAACCTTGTAGTTTCCTACTGCGCATTAAACCATGCAATGGAGTGGCAGATATAATTAGGCTATCAAAAAGGAGGTAGTAGAAAACCATAACCTACGTGAAGCATTTATATGTGAGTTTTCTTCAGCGAAATCAAAATTAGATCAAATCACTGCATTTTTTAAATAAATATTACTTGTTCAAATACAAACAGTGTGAATGTCAAACACAAACATTATCCATTAATGTCATGTTATCCAATGAAAAATCATTATGTGACTGAATTTACAAATTTACAAATTCAAAATATCAAAATCAGTCCCAATGCATTTCGGGTTAGTGTAAACCCTTCGTCAGGGGATAAGAGATCAAAAAAACAGTTGACAGAAGTATTTGGTGGTTGTATCTTGAGATCCTCCGTATGGAGCTACAACATAATACAGATGAATGTCTAATGAGATGCTGTTTAAACAAAATAGCATTTTCTATTAGGATTTGCACTCAATAAAGTAAATGGGTGAAATCAACAAGAGAGAGGAATGGAAACGTGATTAAAAGCCCCTTCACCGTTCAGCTGCAAAGGTGAAAACCTGCTTCAGTGTTTATACCAAGTGCTACCGTGCCGCACGAGCAACGTGCAAAGTTCATAGTGTCTCCTTAATTCGTGAATGGAGATGAATCTAGAGCCATTCCGTTCGGTGTCTTACCGTGCTAAAATGCAAAAGCTGAAAGATGAACAAGTTACTTACCTTCGGTAACGATGTATCTGTAAGAAACATTAGTTAGTTAGATTCCTCACCTTAGAATATCCCCAGGCATCAGGCTGGATCCGGAAAGATTTTTGTAACAATACCCCTTGCGCGTCGCTAGGCGTCGTCTGCGGCTCCGCATCCGTCGTTGGCGTCGTGCGCCGGAATGACGTCGTCGGAGTACTTAGACGCCGCCCTAGCGCGCTGACGTCAGTTCTTGTACATAGCTTTCCGCGCCAGGAACGCAGAGCCATGCAAGAGACCGACACTGGTGCCAAAAAGTCTAGGGCACTGAACAGGATAGCCTTAACCCTAGATGTCGGTTCGCAGAACGGGGAGGATGGGTGAGTCGGTGAGGAATCTAACTAACTAATGTTTCTTACAGATACATCGTTACCGAAGGTAAGTAACTTGTTCATCTGAAAGAAACACGTTAGTTAGATTCCTCACCTAAGAATAGATACCCCAGCAATACCAACCCCGGTGGTGGGTCTGCGAACCAAGATCACACCAGAAAGTCCTGGAGAACAGAACGGCCAAAGAAGCCATCTCTCCGGACTTGGCTGTCCAGGCAATAGTGCTTGGCAAACGTGTGCAGTGCGGCCCACGCCGCCTGACAGATGTCCTGCAAGGGAACTCCCCGTCCCAGGGCAGTAGTCGCCGCAGTGGCCCGGGTGGAATGGGCTCTCAGCCCAACAGGAGGGTCCTTTTTCACCAAGGAGTAACAAACCTTTATACACAATACGACCCACCGTGAGATGGTCCGCTTGTGTACAGCCCTCCCCTTCTTAGCACCTACGTATCCAACAAAAAGTTGGTCGTCCACCCGGAACTGTTTGGTGCGGTCCAAAAAAAAAGGACAGCGCATGTTTTGGGTCCAGACGGTGGAGCCTCTCCTCCTCTTTCGAAGGATGCGGAGGCGGAAAGAAGGTGGGCAATGTGACAGATTGCCCGATGTGAAAGGGGGTCACCACTTTTGGAAGAAAGGAAGGACGAGTCCGGAGAAAAAACTTGTCCGGATGAACAGAAAGAAAAGGATGCTTATATGACAGAGCCTGGAGCTCACTCACCCGTCTAGCCGAGGTGATAGCTACCAGGAACGCAGTCTTAAGAGTCAGAAGACGAATGGGACAATTGTGAAGAGGCTCAAAGAGAGCGCACATCAGAAAGGTCAAGACAAGGTTCAAACCCCACTAAGGCATTACGAAGGGGACAGGAGGGAACATGTGAGTAATGCCTTTGAGAAAACGCAAAACAACAGGGGATTTGAAAAGAGAAGGCTGATCAGGAAGCCATAAGAAAGCAGAGATTGCAGAAAGATAACCTTTCAAGGTGCCGAGAGCAGAGCCCTGCTGGGCCAAAGAAAGAAGAAAGAGGAGAACCTCAGAAAGAGGGGCGGAAAGGGGATCCACAGCCTTTGCTGTGCACCATGCCACAAATTTGTTCCACCTGCAGGTGTATACCGTCTTTGTGGAGGGACGCCTGGCTGCCAGAATGATATCACAGACTTCAGGAGGCAAGTCAAATGGCATCAACTGTCGCCACTCAATCTCCACGCATAGAGGTGGAGACTGGACAGGTTTGGGTGGAGGAACGTCCCCTGCTGCTGCGACAGAAGGTCCTCCTGAAGAGACAGTCGTATCGGAGGATCGATTGACATAATGAGTAGCTCGGGATACCAGTACCTTCGTGCCCAATCCGGAGCCACTAAGATGACTTGGGCCCGGTCGCGCCTGATCTTCTTCAGCACTCTGGGCAGAAGTGGTATAGGCGGAAAGGCGTACAACAGACCGCAACTCCACTCGCGACGAAAAGCGTCTCCGAGTGAGTGCCGCCTTGGAAATTCCAACGCGCAGAACTGCTGACATTGCCCGTTCTCTTCGGTGGCGAATAGATCTAACCATGGCTCTCCCCACTGCAGAAAGAGACCTTGTGCCACGTCCGAGTTCAGACGTCATTCGTGATCCATCATGCACCGGCGGCTGAGTTCGTCTGCTCAGGCGTTCAGAGAGCCCGCCAGATGTTGAACCACCAGGATGATGCCCTGGCGTTCCAGCCATGTCCAGAGGCGCAGAGCCTCCTGACAAAGGGTCGACGACCCCACCCCACCTTGTTTGTTGCAATACCACATGGCGGTGGTGTTGTCCGTGAACACCTGCACGACACTTCCCCGGACAGAGGGAAGAAAGGCTTTCAGTGCAAGCCGGATCGCTCTCAGCTCCAAAAGGATGATATGGAGTTGAGTCTCCGCCGGAGACCAGAGGCCTCTGATCTCTGCCTCTCCCATATGGCCCCCCCATCCCAGGAGGGACGCATCCGTCACTACTACGTGCTCCGGTTGGGGTAGGGAGAGGCATCTGCCGCTGACCCAATCGCGGTCCGTGAGCCACCACTGCAACTGTTTCGCAGTGCCCTCCGAGATCAAGACATGGTCGGACAGGTTGCCTCGATGCTGGGTGTGAGAAGTTGGCCTGATATATGATGTCACTAGTTCTAGTGTACACCTTGTATTAGTCAAAACAACCCTTATGGTGATTGGTTGTAAAGTCAACCTTATAGAGCAGCTATCCTAGTGGTAGCATGGACAAGAGCAGTCTTAGGCTAAACTCGGTATGGCATGTGAAGCCAGCTGGTATACCATTACAACCCCTTGAATACCAAATGAAAGGACACCACACCAGATATATATAAAAGTAGAATGTATTTATTCTAGCATATACCCTCAGCACTCTTTATGAGTTCAGAGGTCTAAGTACAACAATCTCTTAAGTAGCATACATTAAGTTACACAGGAAAAATACAGTTAGGCCTAGGGGCCACGCAAACCATATACTAAGAAAGTGGTATAAGTACCACGTCACGAACAGAAAGTAGGCCTAGGGCCTAGGGAATCGCTGGGGCTACACTACCCTACCAATAATTAGGAAGTGGGAGGCCCACGGGAAGCGTGTGCAGTGTGGAATCACAAACGCGGGTTACATTAAAGTCAATGGGAATGTAACAGTTAGAAATAGGAAGAATAAGGACACTTCCGAAGTAACTAGGACGAAGCAACTCAAGACTTAGACACTTGGATAGTCAATATCCACTGGATCACCGGAGTACTCGCGTTACCTCACCCACAGGAGACGGGTGCATAGGTGTGAAGATGTGTCGGGTGTCGTCGCTGGATCCTATGGATGCCTGAAGAAAAGATGCTGTCAGGCGGCCAGGAGGAAGATGTCCGGGGGACCCAAGGCTGGATCTTGAAGGAAGGACACCTGCAAGTGGAAGAGACAAAGTCTGGGTCACTAGCCAGTGACCAGGTGGAACCTGGAAGGAACCAGGCGATGTCGTGCTGAATACAGGTGATGTCTTGAAGCTTGTCTCTGCAGCCACGGGGACCCGGCGACGTCGAGGACGATCAGGACCGGGGTACGAGCTGTCCCACGCAGGATCTTGCTGATGGCGGAGTCGACGTCCCGATTGGAGTCATTCATTTCATAAGGCTTTATTCGGAACAAAAAGGCAATGTCCATAAAAGCACATATATAATAAAATACAATAACAGAACAATTACAATCACATTAGACAGCTGATATGTTAAAAGGAAACATATAATACAGGCGAGGGGAGAATAAATATTTAAAAACTCATACTTTTCCTAACATTGATAGCTTTTAGTAGGAAAGTAGCAGTAAAAAAACAAATGTCAGGATGGTGCAGATTAAAGAGCAATTTCATAGAATCATGTACTGTCCTGACACCAAACTTAACAAAAATGGGTTTTAAAAAGGCTTCACGAAAGTTCCCATATAATTGACACAGCAAGAGAAAGTGCATAGTGCTTTGTGCTGACAAGTTATCACACGGACAGGGACCAACAGGCTGCTTGTTCACGGAAGGGAAGGCAACCAGATTATGCACAATCCCCATTCTTAGTCTAGTTAAAACAAACTGATGAGAAACTCTGGTCACTTGGGTCAAATAAGGTTGATAACCCTCCATTTCATTCATATTGCTGTAACGCACACAGGTGGATAAATGCCAGTATTGCAGGCCCGTCTCTCAGTTTTACACATCAAAAAGATATGCTTCATTTCTGACTTTGGAATTTCTGAAGCCCCATATCTATCAGTTTTAATATCAAGGCCATAGATCTCCTGGAAACTGTTGATAATATATTTAATCCATGGGATCTTTGAATGGTTATCAACAGTGAGACAATCATTAATAATGGCTCTGTTTAAAGATGTCTCTTCTTTCAGCCAAATTGACCGCCACAGCAATAATGTCCTCAGGAGGATCAAATCATTCAGAAATGGAATACCAAGTTCTCTGTGGACTAGGTCATTAGAAGCAGATTTGGGCAGACACAAAAGTCTTTTTAAAAAGACATTCTCCTCCACCTGTAGGCACCCGGCCGGGGCAAGACCCCAAACCCCCGCCCCATAAAGGGCAGTGGAGAGGCATCGTGACTGAAAGATCTTAAGCACATCGCTTATCCGTTTATCCCCTAATTTAGTGGCAAAAGTAAAGACCCCATTAGCGCTCCTTACCATCTTAGCTCTAACACTTATATGCTCGCTGGCCCAACTGCAATTCTTGGAAAAAGTGATACCAAGATAACTGAAATTATCGACTTGTTGGACCCTATGTTCATCTATATAATAAGAG
Organism: Triturus cristatus; assembly: GCF_964204655.1. Taxonomy (NCBI): domain Eukaryota; kingdom Metazoa; phylum Chordata; class Amphibia; order Caudata; family Salamandridae; genus Triturus; species Triturus cristatus. Next base: position 51,004,314 of record NC_140589.1, read on the forward strand.
TGGGGCTTACTCTTCCCCGGCCCACACTCCATGGTATAAGTTTTGGTTTTATTAATCACTAATTTTCTAGATTTAATAAACTGTGAAAACCCATCCATTAAGCCTTGAAGGCCTATCGGGGTCCTGGACAATAACACGGCATCGTCCGCATAGAGTAATACCGGAACACTGATATTATTAACTCTAGGGGCGTCTGCCGCTACCGTCTGTAGGACGGAGTCCACTTCCTTAATGAAAAGGGTAAAGAGCAGGGGGGCAAGAACACACCCCTGTCTTATACCCCGTCCGATCAAAAATGTGGTGGTACACTCCCCACTAGAACCATATCGTACGCTAGTGCGTTGTTTGACATAGAGTCGGGCCAAAAAAAAGACAATACCCTCAGGGGCCCCCATTTCAATCAACTTGGCCCAGAGAATTGCGTGGTCCACCATATCGAAAGCACTACTCAAGTCTGCAAAGCAGAGATAAATAGAGCCCTTCTTAGCCTGGGTGTATTTCCCAATCAAAAGTTCGAGATTTAAACATTGCTCGATCGTCCCGCGTCCCTTTCTAAACCCATACTGGCAATTTGCCAGGATGCCATTGGTTTCTGCCCATTCTTCCAGCCTGACCAAAAGTACCCGGCTCATTATTTTCACAGAGGAATCCAACTGGGAGATGGGACGGTAGTTCTTCACGTCCCCCCGATCTCCTTTCTTAAATATTGGAATTATAATTGATTCCTCCCAAGTTGGGGGTACCCCAAAACAAACTGCTGCATTAAAAACTTTAACCAACATGGGTCCCCATACCTCCTGGACTAACTTATAAACATCGATGGGCACCCCATCGGGACCCTGAGTCTTTCCCCCTTTGCTTGCACCGATGCTATCTAAGACCTCGGTGATGCTAATATCCAAGGGGACAATGGGCCAACAGTCATTAGGATTACCCAAGGCTTTATCCGAAGCAAAAATAATAGAAAAATGGGAAATCCAAGTTTCCATACTGACCGTAGATGTTAATTCTGGTACCTTCTCATCTTTTAAAAATGGACAGTTAACAGTGGCCCAAAATAGTGTACAGTCTTTCATTTCAGCAGCCTGTGTCAATTTATCCCAGGCCTCGTGTTGTAACTCCGTCTTCCTTCGCTTAACTGTATTTTTGTAGTTTAATCTAAGCTGAGACACCTGGCTCCTATCTCTAGGTTTGGTTGCCAGTGCATCTTTAAGCTCTTTAAGTGCAAGGGTGCAAGCATGATTGAACCATCCCCTTTGCTGATTGGACTTACGCTCAGTTGATTTGGTAAATTTTTGATCAATGATGGAGTTAATTCTAATAAAATGTTGAATAGAATTGGCAGTGACGTCAGCCTGCTCAAGAATCTCAATAATTTCAAATAAGCAGCTATTTATAATTAGATCAGACGTAATTTCCGCTTTGTCGCCATTCCATCCTAACCTTGTACCATTTGGTCTATGTGGTTCAATATTAGCTATAACCCCCGATTCAGGTACAGGTTTTTTATTCCATAGAGCAACCTCTACAGTAATACAGTTATGGTCGCTAAGAATTATATCCACGACCTTAGGTGCCAAACTCCATGGGACAAGGCTCGATGACATACTAATAAAATCAATGACAGTATTTGCCCCCCTCCCAGAAAATGTGGGAATACTCTCACCTAGATCATTCTTTTCATTGACCAATATTTCCATATCATGTGTCGCTAAGAGATGGTTCAGGGATTCCCCATACTTATTATGAGGGAAATGGAGATCCGCATCCCCAAAGCGGTTGGTGACCCCACACATACAATGGTTGGAGAGGGGACATACTGCAATATTAAAATCCCCCGCCAAAATAAATTCAAACACAACATTTGAGGTCGCTATAATATCAACCAGAGCACTACCTAGTGCGTCTACCACCAGGTGCCTGGTGCTGTCAAAGATGTTATTATAAAAATTAATTAAAAGGATGTTTCTTCCGTCCCCCTGAGAAAGCCATAAAATCTGGGAATGAGCCCCCACTAAAACATGTTTTTTAACAATAATAGGCAATTTGATATAGATCAAAACCAGAAGCCCTCCCTTGGATCTACCAGAAGTAGATGCCGTAGCAGGTAACTGGTAAGAGACAAAACCATTGTAACCGGAAACATTTTTGCACCATGTTTCCTGGAAACAACAGATATCGAAAAGGTCGATAAATTCTGACCACCCCAGACTATCTTCTTTAGATGCTAACCCCGCAACATTCCAGCTGGCAAGAAAACTACTCGAGGGCCCAATGGATGTTTCAATAACTTCATCCTGGATGAGTATGCTTGGACTCGGGCAGTGGTTGTATACTACAGGCAAAACCCCACTACCCCCCTCATCATCACCCACGAAGCTGGTTATCGGGCAACAATCAAGAAGTATACTAACATTAGCTGGGGGCCCTATAGTAATTCCTTCTGGCTCTACTCCACAGAATACTGTTCCAACTTCAAGCAGCGCCTCATCAAGTTCCAGTCAATCGTTAGAGTCTAAACCACTCAGGGATTGAAACCGGTTGGATGTAACCACCTCAAACCTACTGGGCACACTAGAGGCACAGCCACTACCCCTTCTAAAACCATTAGGTGGTTGATCAATAAATGTTGATAGAAAAATCCCAAAGGTCTGAGTGAGATTCCCTGGTCGTTCAGGGGTCGAGAAGTGGCTCTGAGCAAGGTAGTGGTAGCAAGTTGGGGATTTTTAAAGTTAACAATTACACAATCACCACTGATACTTTTGTGTGAGTTCCCTATCCAATTGGCTCTAATAGTGGTTAGAATTTATCGGACAAAGCTACTGGGAAACTGCACTCTCGGTTAAGCCAGGCCACAGTTTTATACTTCAGGGATTCATGGGTTTCTGGGTTACTACGAGTGGTGGAACGTTGGTTAAAACCACCACATATGCTGCACAGTCCGGGGGTAAGTTAGGCGTCGAGTAACCATATCTTTTAGACTTCGCTTCGATATTCCCTGGCTTATCCACTGTCACAGTTTTGGTTGGAGTACTTAAACACACCATTGGGTTTGGTACAACTACAGTAACTGGACATGATCCCCCATTGGGTATCTTAAGGGTCTCCATTACAGGGCCATTGACCTTTAAGGATTCTTCTGGGCTAACCTTTGTCCCAATATGCGAATTCAAAAGGCCTCCCAACCTCTTTATTTCCCCCGAAAAAGTATCAAGTTTGTCCATTAAAGGTTTAATAATTTTGTCAAACTTTGCATCTATAATGCTAATCAAGAGCTCTAGCTGCTCGGGGTCTAGTTTTACTTGAGAGTTGTTAATTACTGTACCTGGGTCACTAACAACACACTTGGATGGGGGGTAAGATCTTTTTTTGTTATGATTCCCCCCCGTTTTGGAAGGGTTATCCTACCTACACCCCTCCCTGATCTTAATACTCTCTGGGCTCTCAGAGCCGGAGAGCATGAAACTGGTGATACATGGGAGGACTCCGGCGTGATCAGGTTGGGGTCTGGTTCTACATGGGTAACCATAGTTGGAAGTGCAGGAAACTCCAAGTTACCACTAACATCCCCTAATGGGGTGGACAAGGAAATAGATGAATTAGGAGCGCTGGGTAATGGGGCAGAGGTACTCCCCCGACCCAAGGATTGTCGGCGCTCTTTATTAATTTTGTCAACTACTTTAACAAGATAATTGTCAAGGGTAGCTGAAGTAGGACGTGCATTCTCCTTGTTAACTTTAGACATAATTGGCTCTCTAAATATGCATACAGCCAAATATATGATTTAAAAACCGATTAAAGCCTTAGTTGGGAACTACCAGTATCCCTTAATACAATTATGTTAAAACACAATCCTAAAAACAAACAAATAGCAAATGGGGCACAATAACAGTCCCTAGGTGAAAGACCTAATAGTGAACTGTTCGAAAAACCAAGGACCAAAATCTGTGGCCCAGCCCAGCCTCGTACTGCCCCGGACGGCCACAGACGGCCCGCCCTTAGCCCGGGCTTCGCCCGGCGTCCGTGCGCGTCCGCGACGCGGAGGAAGCTGCCGCAATTTATGCGCCTCCGGGCGCGCTGGTCCTGGAAGTGGGTGGGCGGTACAGGATGTTGGCGCAGGGCTTGCTGGGAGCTGTAGTCCCCCCCCCTCAGCGACCGTGAAGCTGGAAATCAACGGCGGCAGGAGGAACAAACAGCGTCAGGGTCCCAGCAGCAAGTAAGAGGAGGTAAGTCCGCCTGGTCCCCTCTTCGGCCCGTTTAGATTTAGAGAAGGTCCCCCATGTCAACAAGCCATGGCAAAGGCAACCCACGCGGAAATCGAGGTTCGCTTCAGGTGCAGACCAGGAAGGTCTGGGGTGCTTCTCTTTTAAAGGGAAGCAGGAGCCAGTCTGGAGGAGCCAAACCAGCGGTGGAAAGTTAAGGGTTCGTCGTCACTGAGGCTACTAGCCAATGGGCCAGCAACCGGACAGACGCGGCAAGCAGAAAAATGCAGAAGGGCCCCACGCAGAACTCGTGGAGTGTGGAGGGCTGATCTTCGGTGCAGATGGTGCTTGGGGTTGGGGCTTCTCAATCCCCAGAGAACAACTTTGAGGATTCCTCAGAAGCTGCGCTGGAAGTTACTCGCCAATTTTCCCAGGTAGCCGGTCCCACGTCTCTCGTCACCTCCGCGGATCTCAGCTCAGCTGTGGATCAGGGTCGGAGAAGTCTGGAGGTCAAGGCGCTGGTCGGGCTCTGCAGTCGGTTCCTCGTAGAACTTGGGCAAAGCAAACGGCAGGTCGCTTGATGGTGCCTGTGTGCACAGGGTGGCCACTCCTTGGCCACAAGGGAGATTCTTCAGTCTTCTTGTTGTCGAATGTCGAAGGTCCAGAGTTTCGTGTCTAGTTTCAGTTCAGGATAATCCAAAGTCCTAAGGACCCAGCTCCCCCTCTTATGCTAATCTGGGGGGCTGGACTACCTGCTAGGTCCCTCCTACACCCTCCTTCCCTTTGTCCAGTTTCGCGCCAGGGCTGGGGCTGGAGTGCCCCAGCACCGGTTTGAACTGGGCTATGCATGGGACACCTTGTGTGCCCCAGGCAGTGTCTCGTTTCTTTCATCCCTCCCTGCCCCAATACACTAAGTCCTGTCTGGGGTGGTGCTAGCACCTCCCAAGGCAGGAAACCTATTGTCCAAGCCTCCCTTGCTGGGATGACCCCCAGCAGCAGGAGGCCAGACTTGTGTCGCGGCAGCAGCATCCATTTTGAGATGCTGGGGCTCTGGTTAACTTTAACCGGGTAAGTAGGACCTTAACATGTTTTCTCCCTCTAGAAGGGGGGAATACTATCCTCACTGCCAGAAATGGTGTGGGGGTAGTATTCCAAAGTGTTAGACACCTTCCACGACATGTTTTGATAAAGCCAAACCATAGTTACCATAACCACGAGGATTATAAGGCACTTTAAGAGTATATGGTAGGCGATATCATAGAACAGCTATAAGGACATGGTTCCGAAAGCTGCAGACAGGCTCAGCTCATGCTAGAGCACCATCTCACATGTTACCAAGCACTCTGCCTCCAGGATTGTTAAGGCCTGCCATAGGAGTGGCTTACAGGTTACCCATGTGTCTATATATAAGGTAGGTATAGGGATACTATACCTAAGCAAGGGGTGATTACACGACCTTGCCCCAGCTGAGTGATCAGCCAGTTGTGTCATGATGGGAGGCCAGCCAGGGGTGGCATAATACATGCTGCATCCCCTGGTAGGTCTAGGGTACACCTATGCCCTGGTACCTAAGGTACTCTGTATAGGGCCTCAGAAGGTGATCCTTACCAATTGGGTTATGTACCTAAAGCACATAGTATGAATTTAGAGAGAGAACAGCTGGGCTGTGGGTCTGATTAGCAGGCCCACAGCAACATCTAAGTCGAAAACCAGTAAAGCAAAAGCAAAAAGTGGGGGTGACCATAGGAAGCAGACCCTACTCTCCTACACTGGGCCCACTGAAACTTCAGGTCCCACTGCAGAGCCCGCATTCGCCGCCTGGCGTAATGCACCAACAGGATGCAGGAGGCCATCAGCCCCAGATGCCGCAGCACCAACCTGACCGAAACCCAGGATAGAGGCCGAAAGATGGGAATCAGAGCCTGAATATCCCGGACCCGCTGTTCCGGAGGATAGGCCCAGAACTGCGCCGAATCTAGAACCGCTCTGATAAAGAGGAGCTTCTGGGAGGGACTCAGGTGCGACTTCGGCACATTGATGGAGAACCCCAGCGAATGTAGGAGGTCGGCCGTAGTCTGGAGGTGGGAGACGACTTGCTGGGGTGAGCCCACCTTCAACAGCCAGTCGTCGAGATAGGGGAAGACTAGAACCCCGGATCTGCGCAGTTGAGCTGCGACCACCGCCATCACTTTCGTGAACACCTGAGGGGCACTGGTGAGGCCGAAGGGGAGCACGGTGAACTGAAAGTGCTCCTGACCCACTGTGAACCGCAGGTAACGCCGGTGGGCCGGCAGGACGGGGATGTGAAAATAGGCATCCAAGTCTCCAGGGTCGAGGGCAACCAGAACCTGAGCTAAAGTGAGCATCTTGAACCGTTCCTTCCGGAGGAAGGCGTTGACGCTCCTGAGGTCCAAGATAGGGCGTAGGCCCCCTTTGCCCTTCTTGGGAACCAGAAAGTAGTGGGAATAGCAACCACGACCTACTTCTGGACCAGGAACGCGCTAAACGGCCTCTTTGGCCAAGAGGGCCGTAACTTCCTCCCGCAGAAGATTGAAGTGATCCCCCGACATACGGTGGTACTGCGGTGGCATGTTGTAGGGGTCGTCTTGAAGGGGAGGGAGTAGCCCCTTCGGACGATTTGCAGCACCCACCTGTCCGATGTGATGGACCGCCAGTGGAGCAGGTGATGGCGAACTCTGGTGATGTATGGTATCGCGAGACGTTAGACGGGCCTCTGTTGGCGTAAGAAGACACTTAGTTAAGTATTGGTGGGTAGCTCCCACTATTTTTGTTTTGATTTGGGTCTTTGATTCGGCTATTGCAAAAGCCGAAGCCGAGGGGTGAGTACATTTGTGCTATATTATTTGATTTAACCCCTTGATGTTTGTGAACAGTCCAGTGAAATAACGATGCCTGGCCCGAGAAAGTTTAGAAAGTTTTGTTGTTTTGGTTGTGATAGGGATTCCCGGCTGGAGGACTCTTGTCCAATTCCTCCGGTTGGAACTCCCACTTATGAGCTTTATTCTAAACATGGTATTGGCCCCATTGCCTTTAATGAGGCATGGATCCGATAGAACAATGGTGTTCTACAGTGGCCACAGAATGGTAGCTTTGAGCCTGACATATTAGATAATTTGGATGCAATTTTGTTTAAAAGAAAAGCCCGGCCGGCAATGTTTGACTCTTTCCGCCTCTGGCGTAAGGAAGCCAAACAGAGAGAAATTAAACAGGCAAAACGAGATAAGAAAACACAAAGTATGACGATTATACAGGCTGCCCAGCAGTTTAAAGATAATGAGATTAATCATGAAATGGAAATTTCAGAGAGACAGCATCGTATGGCGATAGATAAATGCTATCCGGTGTTGCCTATTTCCCCTTCTGATAAAAGTAAGGATCAAGAGGAAGACCCTTTAATGTTTCACTTATTGAGATTGCCTCCTCCCTATGTACAAGGTGCTAATGCACCCCCATTATTACAACCAGTTCAGCCATTAGTTGCGCCTCCGCCTGCTCCGGCTCTTCCGCATTTGCGCCTTCCAATAGTGCCACCCCCACCTCTTCCGCCACCCACTTCTTTGCCTCCGTTTCCTGAACATCAATCTCCTTTGCCTTCGGCTCCCCTTATAACTGTTAATTCTTCTGTTAGTTCACCTAATACCTTGTCCCCTGTTCTTATGTCTAATTCTCCTACTGTGCGCAAACGAATCACAGATACTGTCTCTGGGTTTCTGTCTCCTTTCTTTGAGACTTTGAATATGTCTCCGGCTTTTTCTCGAAGACAGTCTCGTAGTCAACTCCCAGGTTCTGACGAACGGGTTGTATTGGACTCTCTCGCTCGCAAATGGATCGAGAAGGGTCCCCAGTATAGTGTGAATGATATCATGACCACCTTTCATCAGTGGGAGGCGCCCACGCAGAGATATGTATTTAATGTTATGTGTGACACTCTCGCTAAAGAATGGGAGGATATGGATTTGGGTTTACTTCCTCAGGGTTTGTTAGATGTTCAGGCTAATTTCGATAAGGGACTCATTGTGGGTTCTAAGGTTGAGGATGCCGTAAGGACACTTGTCACTTTTAGGTCCTTATTTTCCTCACAGACTTTTTTTGATTCCGATCCTGCTGTTAGGTTAACATCCAAACATTATCCCATGAGAGAGGTTCCTCCAGTGTGGAGAGAAGCGGTTGCACAAGCAGGTGCTAATCCAGCTGTTCCCACGCACTTCCAGTGTATATGGGTACATGTCCCCTGGAAGAGATCTGAGGTTTTGGCTCTTAAACAGTCTCTACCGGATCCCCGTAAAAACCCTGCTGGCTATTATAAGGAGTTGTCCCAGACTGTTGATGCCTGTATTATGAATTTAGCCGATATTGATATGTTGATGGGAAATGTAGTCCCACAAGCATTATGGGCTCGGATTCGTGGAGAGGATCACGCCCAAGCATTGGGTGGCGATTGGGCTGCTATAACTGCCACGGATGCAGCCCAAGTGGGTGGTGCTAAGCCTGATGTTTTGATTTCAGAACTCCCTGGTAGGATTATTACTTTAATGAAAACGATGATGCCCGCCTTGCGAGTTAATTGGGATAAGTTAGCTGCGTGTAAGCAGAAGAAAGATGAGAGTGTCTCTGATTTCTTCACTCGTTTTGAGGAGACGTTTATTGATCACAGCGGTCAGGATATGACTACGGAGGGTGGACGGCGATTATTTGTAGATAAATTCGTATTTAATTTGCTTCCCGAACTGTCACATAAGTTGAAAGACTCCGAGAGTTCATGGGCTGTTTCTTCTTCTGCCCAGATATTGGCTACTGCTCAATATTAGGAGAACAGGGATAAAGAGGAGAAAGATAAGCAAGAGAAGAAGACGAAAGAATTAAAAACTAAGGTTCTTCTGCAACAAGCTTATCCTCCTCACTCTGCCCGGCGCCAGTTTCAACAGCCTCCCCAGTTTCAGAGGGTGTTTCAAAAACCTGAGCCCTATATTCCACAGCCTTTATTAGGTCCTAACCAATGTGCCTATTGTAGAGAGGAAGGTCATTTTAAGAATAGCTGCCCGGTTTTATTGCAACGTAAGGGAGAACTATCTGCTCCACGAGGCCGTGGTGGTTTCCAGATAATATACAGGAGTAGAGGTCGAGGTGTGATGCCTCAAGAACAGCATTCTTTTCCCCCTCCAAATTCTACGAACTACTTCGATCAGCAGAATACTCAGTCTACACAGTATTACAATGATGATTATCATGTTGAAGGTAAAAATGAAAGCCTTCACGCCAACTAGGACAGCCATAGACAAAGTGAGGGAGTTGTATCGATCCCAGTAAATCAGGATGGGCCTTATGTCAATGTCACTACAATGGGTGTTTCAGAGCCATTTCTTTTATATACTGGTTCTAAACTCCCTGGGGCACCTTTGTCTGGCTTAACAAATGTATCGGTAGGATTTTCTGGTGCCCCAGTTCGTAACCCGGTCTCCTGTCCTTTGCCTATTTTAATTGGCCCTTATGATATGGAAGCTCCTCTTCTTTTAACAACTGGTTGCGGCGAGAATCTGTTGGGTTTGGATCTATTGAAAAGAATGCATGCAACGATATATTGTTCTCCTTCTGGTGTGCATCTTACTTTAGGGCAGAAATTGACTTCTTCAATGTATTTGTCTAAAGATCAATTCCCACCTGAATTGCTCTCTCTTCCTGCAACGCTCTGGGCTACGGGTCCAATTGATGTTGGTTGTCTTGAGATCCCGCCTTATGTTGTTACTCTCAAGCCCAATGCTAAATTGCCACGCATTCCTCAATACAGAATTTCCAATGAAGGTGAAAGAGCGCTTTTGGATATAATTTATGATTTGGTTCAGAAGGGTGTGATTGAGGAAACCAGAGGAAATGTATGTAATAGTCCTATTCTTCCTGTTCTTAAACGCACTGATCCTTCTAAGCCTCCTGTTTATCGTTTTGTGATTGATCTTCGGGAGGTCAATAAAATTGTTGTACCACAGTTTCCTGTTGTTCCAGATATCACTGCCCTGTTAACTATGATACCTGCCTCAGCGGCTTGGTTTTCTGTTATCGATCTAAAAAATGCTTTTTTTAGCATTCCCATTGCCAGAGAGAGTAGGGATATTTTTGGTTTCTCTCTAGGAGGCCGAAGTTTCTGGTTCAAGCGCGCACCCCAAGGCTATTGTGAAAGCCCCTCCATTTATAGTCAAGCTTTGAAATGTCAGCTCGATGTTTTTCCTTTGCCCCCAGGTGCTACTCTTATTCAATATATGGATGATTTGTTGATTGCTGCTGATTCAGAGGATGTCTGCAAGAATGTGACTTGCACTGTTACGTCACTTGTCTGATCTTAATCATAAGGTTTCGCCTACTAAACTACAATATGTCCGTCGAGAGGTTACCTATTTGGGTCATCTCTTATCAAAGGAAGGAAGGCGATTAACCCCAGAACGAATTCAAGCAATTGCGCAAATATCTGTGCCATCTACACAAAGAGAGGTGCGCGCCTTTCTGGGCATCACTTCTTATTGTAGACAATGGATTCCGAATTTTTCTTTGTTGGCCAAACCTTTGTTAGCACTCACTTTGAAAGACACACCCCAACCCCTTCCTTGGACTGACGAATGTCAGAAGAGTTTTTCTGATTTACGTACTGCTCTGTGTTCTGCTCCTGTGTTGGGTACTCCAGATTACAGTAAGCCCTTCACGCTCTATGTCCATGAAAGAGAGGGTTGTGCGTTGTCAGTCTTAACACAACGATTTGGAGACAAACAGCAGCCATGTGCCTATTTTTCAGCTACGTTAGACCCAGTAGCCAAGGCATTGCCTAGTTGTCTCAAAGCTACAGCAGCAGCAGCGATTTCTATTCGTCAGTCTGCTGGAGTGGTGCTAGATAATACTCTCATTGTTATGGTACCACATGCAGTGGATACCTTGCTAAATAGGACGAAAACACAACATCTTACAAGTGCTCGATTGTCTGGATATGAGCTGACGCTCTTGGCTAGTCATGTGCACATCAAACGATGTAATATTTTAAATCCAGCCACACTGTTACCTCTCCTCCAGAAGAGAAAGGTATTCAGGAACAACATGATTGTTTTCTCCGTACTGAGGAGGAGACAAAAGGCAGGATTGATTTGAAAGATACGCTGTTACTGGATCCAGATGGGATCCTATGGGTGGATGGGTCTTGTTTCAAACTCCCAAATGGTGAGACAACTTCAGCTTATACTGTTACCACCTTGTATACAATCGTGGAGACAGCACGCATCAGACATAATTCAACTCAGGCAGCTGAACTGATAGCTCTAACCAAAGCGTGTGTGTTATCTAAAGGAAAGAGAGTGAATGTGTATACCGACAGCCAGTATGCGTTCGGTGTGACGCATAGCTTCGGTCGTTTGTGGAAGGAAAGAGGATTCCTTACCTCCCATGGTACTAAAATACAGCATGGTCAATTGGTAACTGATCTTCTTGAGTCACTTGTTTTGCCTACCCAGATAGCAATTGTGAAATGTAGTGCGCATAAGAAGATTACTGATGATGTTGGTCGCGGAAATGCTTTTGCGGATGAGGTAGCATAAAGGACAGCCAGAGATGCTACAAGTCGCATGTATGTTGCGGGCCCTGCGAATTGGGTCAGGGAAAGAGGGATGTGTGAGGACACAATAGAAAGTGTGAGATCGATTCAGGGAGATGCTACAGAGAAAGAGTTGAGGAAGTGGAAAGAGAGTACAGGAATGTTAGACGCAACAGGATGTTGGATAGAATTGTCAGAACACCAGCGTTGGCTGTTACCAGACGCCTACGTACTGCCTGTAGTTACTATGGCGCATGGTCCAGCCCACATCAGTGCAAAAGGAATATGTAAACTTCTGGCTCCAGTGTGGCTGACAGAGGGGTTCCAAAATGTGCAGATAATGTGGTGAAGCATTGTATCATTTGCTTGATGTACAATCCGGGAAAGGGAACCCCAACTCCGGCAGGTCATTTTGCTCCCCCAACATATCCTTTTGAGGTGTTACAAATTGACTACATTCACATGGAACGATGTAACAATCTTAAATATGTTCTGGTAGTGGTATGCGCCTTTCCCAGATGGATAGAGGCTTACCCCCTGAAAGACAACACTGCTTTGTCCACTGCCAAGGTTCTTCTAAAAGAGTTCTTCCCTAGGTTTGGTTTGCCGCACATTGTCTGGAGTGACAATGGAAGTGAATTTGTAGGCCAAATTATGCAAAAGGTGTGTACCGGTCTTGGTATAAGGCAGAAGTTTCATGCGGCAAATCATCCTCAGTCCGCGGGTTTGGTAGAGTGCTATAACGGCACTCTCAAACTTAAGCTTGCAAAAGTACAAGCCAGCACAGGTCTTAATTGGCCCGATGCTTTACCTTTGGCTCTCCTGTCCACTAGAACAGCTGTACATTCTCGTTTGGGACTCAGCCCATACGAGATAGTTTTCGGGCGCCCAGCTAATGTATGGGGAGTCCCTCGCCCTAAAAAGTATTCTGATATACAGTATCCAATGCTGATTGACTATTTACATGACCTCACCACTAAATTACGTGTTCTTCACCAACAGGTTCAAAGCGCTTTACGAGAAGCCTCCACAGACCCAGGTCATTCTATCCAACCTGGAGACTGGGTCTGTGTGAAAACTTTTCAGAGGACAAAGAATTTGGAACCTCGCTGGAAGGCGCCTCGACAAGTTCTCCTGACAACTCGCACAGCAGTAAAAGTCGAAGGAAAAAAGAACTGGATCCACGGCGTGCACTGCAAGAAAGTGCCCTTGCCTTTTGATCAGTGGGTTCGTAAGGGTATAGGTGATTCTGAAGGAGAAAAAGCCCCCCGATTCATACCTTTCAGTAGTGCACACCTGGATGGAACTCGATCGGAGAAAGAAAATGACAACATTCTACAAGAAGCCGTACCTTCCCATCTCCGATTAAACACTACAGAGCAACAGACCCTATTTCAAGACCAAACTGTACCAACAAGGACTAGATACAATTTAAGACCTAGATTGGTCAAGGAGACCTGAGATTTCCATCTCTTCTGCTACATTTATCATCTGTCCAGGTTGCAGGGCCACGGTAGGAGTCTTGGTTTGTGACCTGTATAATGGCAAGGCCCCCACGACTTGCAGTGTCATAGGACGGCTAATAATCACAGCCAAGTGAGTAAGGAAGATTTCCGTGAGCAACAATTTTAGAGGATGGATGTTAAATTAGGAAAGAAGGATAATAAGGAAGAGCTGAGAAAGAAATATTGTAAAATATTGTACAGTCGATGTGGCGTAACATTGTGTGTTTCTATATTTTTGTGTATCTTATTGGCTTGTATAGGTTGGGTTATTCATGCTATGCAACAGAAAGTTGTCCCTAATTCTATCTCCTTGCTTCTTCATTCTACTATCTCCCCACATCAATTATATACACTTCCCCAACATGAACTAATCAGGAGAACAGAATATTTTAATAATTCATTTATCCAATTGTTGCACCAACACCAATTGGTAGTCAACACAACCGACTGTTGGGTGTGTGGACTTATGCCTCATACCACAGATAAAGGGATGCCATATTTAGTCCTTCAATTTTCTTATGAAGGTTCCGCTTGGGCCTATTTTGTAATATTTTCAAATGCATATCAGAGCCGATTTAGACGTCCAGTTGGTTCCTATGGTAGTAAGCCAGATTTTAGTCATAATTCTCTGATAAAGGGAATGGTGGCTATGACTCGTTACATTACCAGCCTTACAGATAAAACTAAACAGGGAAAATCTCCACCAATTTGGACTGTCCCTCATCAAGGTAATTTCTGTTTACAAATGAATGGCCAGACTACTGACACTGGACAAAGAAAAAGCTTTTGTTCCCATACATACATCTATACGTCTCAGAATTAACCGCCGTTAGTGCCATCCCAGGGCACATATTTTGTCAGCCACGATAGAGCTTACACGTGGCTACCACCGGATTTTTCAGGACCATGCTATATAGCTTTTCTTCTCCCTCCTACATAAACTGCTCCTTCAGGCCATCATAGAAACAGATATGGCAGAGGGATTATTGATTCTAAAGACACGGCAGGACAAGAGGGAAGTGATTTCCTCAAAGGATTTCTTCCTTTTTGGGGCCCAATGGCCAACAGCAGAAACATGAGACAGCTGGTTCGTGTTGTTGAGACTACCATAGATGTCACTGTGGGAGCCTTGAGTAATCTCACAGCTGAACTTCAGACGGATCGTCTCATGACTTTGCAGAACCGGATTGCACTAGATGTTATTCTTGCAGATCGTGGTGGAGTCTGTAAATTGATCGGATCTAGCTGTTGTATTTATATACCAGACGACGCCCCACGGTATACCAAGCCATCTCCAAATTACACATGATCTCCGAATCGATTCATCAAGACGAAGGAGATTGGTCTTTATTAGGATGGTTTTGGGGATTACTATCTAAATGGGGATGGAAGGTACTAACCTTCCTTGGAGTGGTTTTGGCCATCATTTTTTCCTGTTGTCTCTGTATGCAGTGTGGCCCCGCCATCTGCGGTCTTTGTGCCACTCTATGTGTCCCAAGACCTGAGTCACAGAAAACAGAGAACATTAAAATGATGCTGCAACAACAGTTTGACGACCTCATGGCTATTGACATTGATTCAGATTAACGTGAATCTGTGTGTTTTGCCTGAGTTATCAATCAATCAATCAAAGACATTTCTAGAGCGCACTACATACCCGTAGGGTCTCAAGGCGCTGGGGGTAGGGGGGGGGTGCCGCTACTGCTCGAACAGCCAGGTTTTCAGCTTCTTCCTGAAGGAGAGGTGGTCTTGGGTCAGGCGCAGGTCGGTCGGGAGGGAGTTCCAGGTCTTGGCGGCCAGGTAGGAGAAGGACCTTCCTCCTGTAGTCGCTCTTCGGATGCGGGGGACCGCGGCGAGGGCGTGGTTGACTGAACGGAGGTGGCGTTTGGGAGCGTAGAAGTTGATTCGGCTGTTGAGGTAGCTCGGGCCTTGGTCGTGTAGGGCTTTGTGTGCGTGGGTGAGGAGGCGGAAGGTGATTCTTTTGTTGACGGGGAGCCAGTGTAGGTCTCTCAGATGTCCGGAGATGTGGCTGGTTCGTGGGATGTCGAGGATGAGTCTGGCTGAGGCGTTCTGGATCCGCTGGAGTCTCTTCTGGAGCTTGGCGGTGGTACCGGCGTAGAGGGCGTTGCCGTAGTCCAGTCGGCTAGTGACGAGGGCCTGGGTGACGGTCTTCCTGGTCTCGGTGGGGATCCACCAGAAGATCTTCCGTAGCATGCGTAGGATGTTGAAGCACGCCGAGGAGACGATGTTGACTTGTCTGGTCATGGAGAGGGAGGAGTCCAGGATGAAGCCCAGGTTGCGTGCATGGTCTGTCGGTTTGGGTGCGGTGCCCAGGGCGGGAGGCCACCAGGAGTCGTCCCAGGCGGAGGGTGAAGAGCCCAGGATGAGGACCTCCGTCTTGTCTGAGTTCAGTTTCAGGCGGCTGGTCGTCATCCACTCGGCTACCTCTTTCATCCCTTCGTGCAGGTTGGCTCTTGCGGCGGCGGGGTCGTTGGTCAGGGAGAGGATCAGCTGGGTGTCGTCGGCGTAGGAGATTATGCTGAGGTTGTGTTGGCGTGCGATGGCCGCGAGGGGGCTCATGTAGACGTTGAAGAGGGTGGGGCTCAGCGAGGATCCTTGGGGGACGCCGCAGATGACTTCGGTGGCCTCTGACTTGTACGGTGGTAGGTGGACTCTCTGTGTTCTTCCGTCGAGGAAGGAGATGATCCATTCCAGAGCCTTGTCCTGGATTCCGACGTTGCTGAGGCGCTGTACTAGGGTGCGGTGGCAGACAGTGTCGAATGCCGCGGAGAGGTCTAGGAGGATGAGGGCCGCTGTTTCTCCGTTGTCCATCAGGGCTCGGATGTCATCGGTGGCGGCGATGAGGGCGGTCTCGGTGCTGCTGTTGGCTCGGAAGCCAGACTGTGAGGGGTCGAGGGATCCATTCGTCTCGAGGAAGGCGGCCAGCTGCTTGTTGACGGTCTTCTCGATGACTTTGGCTGGAAACGGGAGGAGCGAGATGGGGCGGTAGTTCTTGAGTTCGGTGGGGTCCGCTGTGGGTTTCTTGAGTAGAGCGCTGAGTTCGGCGTGCTTCCAGCTCTCGGGGAAGGTGGCGGTGTCGAAGGATGTGTTGATGATGTCTCGCAGGTGGGGTGCGATGACAGCGTCGGCCTTGTTGAAGACGTGGTGAGGGCAGGGGTCGGTCGGTGATCCGGAGTGGATGGAGTTCATCGTGCGGATGGTGTCTTCGGTGCTGATCGGGGTCCAGGCGTGGAGGGTGGTGGTGGGGGGTGGTTGTTCGGTCGTGGTGTGCATTGGTTGGTTGTTGAAGCTGTTGTGTATGTCCGCGATCTTGTTGTGGAAGTATGAGGCGAGGGAGTTGCAGAGGTCTTGCGATGGGGTGATGTCGTTGTTTCCTGCGCTGGGGTTGGATAGCTCTTTCACGATGTTGAAGAGTTCCTTGCAGTTGTGTGCGTTGTTGTCCAGCCGGTCCTTGAATGCAGTTTTCTTGGCGGCGCGGATCAGCTGGTGGTGCTTCCGGGTGGCAAGCTTGAAGGAGGTCCTGTTGTCCGGTGTAGGTTCCCTTCTCCAGACTTTCTCGAGGGCTCGGCAGTTCTTCTTGGAGCTCTTGAGTTCGTCGGTGAACCATGGGGCTTTCTTGCTGCCGGGTCTGCTGGGCGGGGTCCTCAGCGGGGCGAGCTCGTCCGCGCAGTTGCTGATCCACTTCGTGAGGTTGTCGGCGGCCTGGCTGGGGTTCGCTGAGCTGGCAGGAGGGTGCTGGCTCAGGGAGGTGGCGAGCTGGTCGGCTGTGATCTTGTTCCAGCTTCTGCGGGCAGCCTGTTGCTGGTGGTGGTGGGTCGTCGTTCTTTTGAAGGTGAAGTGGACGCAGCTGTGGTCCGTCCATTGAAGCTCTGTGGCGTGGCTGAAGTCGATGTCTGTGCAGGAAGAGAAGACTGCGTCGAGTGTGTGTCCGGCGAGGTGGGTGGGGGTGGACACCAGCTGCTTGAGTCCAAGATATGGCAAAAGGAGGGTCTGAGGAAATTCGATTTTCGATCTCGCTTGTATTCAGTTGTGTTCCACCACCATTTCGTGTTGCCCTCACTCAGGCAGCACAATGAACGAAGTTTTTCTGCTGATCTTACTGCGACGTGTCAAATAACCTTCTGCCTCTGTTTACGAGACTGATGTCAGGGACTGGCTGAGTCCACTAATCCTCGTCTGGTTTGACTAAACCCTGTCTCAACTGTCTGTCGGTTCATACCATTCTTTCCTGACTTTATCTTAACTTCTGGGCTTCGCTATTCTCTACTTGTATTCTCTCATTTCACAACTGTCCTCCAAAGCATACAAATATGTTCTGCCACCTGCAAGTTGAGTTGTAGACACTACCACTGATTAACTTGTGGGGTGGGGTGACAAAAACAGTTGGAAGAGAGGTTTATTTGGGTTACTTGATATCTTGTTTTCAAACTTTTCTCATTGGTTATATCTTGTTTTCAAACTCTTCTCATTGGATAACCATGTATGCACTGGGAGTGTTCTTGGTGAATCTATGCACTATAAAAGATTGTGCGCCATGGAGTAAAGTGGCAGTCTCCTAAGAACATACTGAGTGTACTTCTGGGACACCTGTACTTAGCTGCAGCTAATAAACCTGATCTTCTACGCTCAACAGAATGTCCTGTGTCTCTGTTCAACAAAGCAGGTGAACTCAGGAGATTAAGGCGTGCCCTGCGCCGCCAGGCCCATAAGGCCCTGGTTCTTCAGGCGTCTAAGTACTCCGACGACGTCATTCCGGCGCACAACGCCAACGACGGACGCGGAGCCGCAGACGACGCCTAGCGACGCGCGAGGGGTATTGCTACAAAAATCTTTCCGGATCCAGCCTGACGCCTGGGGATATTCTAAGGTGAGGAATCTAACTAACGTGTTTCTTTCAGATTAATATTTCAACCTGGCCTCCGTTTTTCCCTATGGGCTTGCCAGCCTTCCTACAGATTTTCTAGCTGTTTAAATCACAATCATAGTGTTAGGTTAGACAAAAGCCTACAGTTTGTGCCTCCACTTACCCGTCAGAGCCCGCACGCGATTCAAAAACAGCCACTCCAATGGTTAGAACGGTCAGGTCCGTTGTTATCCTGAAACGAGTACCAGAAGAAACTGTCCGTAAGGTACCGCCGCATGCCAAGCACCCATAAATATGCAAAAGAAAGATCCAATCCAAACCACCGAGGCTCACCTAGTGTAAGATACTCCAACAAACTTCCGTGTTCAACAGCGCACTCATTCAGTGCGTCAAACGCGTTCGTGACGTAATACGGCGTGCCTCTGTTTTTTTAAAGCACCAAACTCATAAAAATGAAAAACAGACCCAGAGAGGAAAGAGCTACAAAACTCCAATACGTCCTGTGCCTAAACGATATAAAAACCGGTCAAAAAGAGCGGCTTAAGCCGGCCGCCTCAGTATGCTTTAGAATCATCATGAGGGGGAAACCTAAGATCGCTAGCCCCCTGTGTTACTATATCAAAAAGTGACAAGTGGTGAAAATAGAACATATAAAATTAAAGTGAACTATGTGAATAGATGTGAAAATATTGTCTATCTCTCATGTATGAGAATACTGGTCAAAAATGACAAGATCACGTTTCCCTGAAGTTTTATCAAAGAAACATTTTGGAAAGAGATCAGATTTTAGAAATTATGAGAAATGCGAGTGCAAATCCTGTACAATAAAATGTTGGTTTGAAGAGAAGGTAACTGTTACACAATTCTATTAAATTGCACAAAGCATAATAACTCATAATGGTCATTTAAACCCCCAGAAATAACTGTGCCTAGGAATTTAATCCAGTGTGTTTCCCTGCATGCTAGAGCTGTATTCATGTCAATCCCTGGTGTCATTTGAATGCGTTCTAGAATTGTAAATCTTAACTGGGGAATGGTGTGTGCTGCAGTAAGCCAATGTGCTGCTAGGGAAGAATGAGTATTCTTGTTGCGGATCCTGCTTTTATGTTCTACCATCCGTGTTTTGATTTTCCGGCTTGTTCTATCTACGTACACTAGCCCGCACGGGCATTTGATGGCGTAAATTACCCCTTCGGTGTTGCAATCAGATGTATGATGAAGTTTTATTTTTTGACCCGTCCTTGGGTGTGTGAAAGTATCTCCCTGGATTACATTGCCGCATTGTCCACAGTTATAGCATTTCTTCATCTCTTTATGAGGCATTTTAGCAGTGCTGCTGCGTCTTTTCAAAAGTTCCCTCAAATTTTTTGATCTGGTGCCTCGAAGAAACGTGAGGATCTATAACTACCCACCAAGAAAAATCCCAAAAAACGAGAAGTTTTCGTTCTTAAATATTCAGCTCAAGCATCACAAATTAAAACCATCATAAGAAAACGGTGGGATATCATTGAGCAGGAGGTTGATTTTGTGGGATTATTTCAAGATCCACCATTATTCGCATACACCAGATCAAAAATGTTGATTTTTGTCTCTTGCTGTGCTTCGCGTAGGTTATGGTTTTCCACTACCTCCTTTTTGATAGTTTCACATCTATCAGGGATATAGGGCTAAATCCCTAGACGTGAAGGCACGCTTTAACGAGCATTAAAACTAGGATTAATGTTCCTCACATTCTAAAACAAACTTGTATATAGTAGGTGTGCAGGCCCACTTCTTACCCTTTACAGATATAATTAGGCTGCATAGTGCTGTGCTCTGCCTAGTGAGGATGCAACTCTATCGTCAATATGCACCTCGTGGCGTCAGGGAAGATCGTGCACGAAGCAAACCCCCCCAGGGGCACTGCCGGCCGCGCGATGATGCGCCCACAACCTAGCTCCTGTTTTCAGTTTACAAAGCGTAAATGGCACCATGACTGCAGGAAGACACTCCGATGGAGATCAATCGGCAGCCTCTGCTCACGCAGGGATATGCTGCGGAGGGAGGAGATGACTAACTTCGCTCTATGACACGTATGTGCCGTTCGGTTCGTTGGGCTGCGGTCACACTCCAACCGAGTCACTTGTTAGTTTGTACACAGCAAAGCCTTGGCCTCTGCCCTGCAGCCCGAAGTAACGCCCTAAACAATCCTGCGGGTCGTGCTGCCGTCGTAGAGAAGTGGACCTTTGCTGTGACTGGCCTAGGGAAACCTGCCTTTGACCAGAGCTAGTGGCAGGGAAATTGTTCCAACGCTGCCAGAAGGTCAGGAATGCGCCACGCACAAGGACAGGGTGTCCGAGGGACTGTGTGACCAGAGGCATGAGGACCGCTGCCAAAGGTCCAGGCTCTCAACTGCAAACTACCGCCTTGCAGCGCGAGCCCTGCTCCTCTGCCTTACAGACCGCACCGGCGGCATGGCAAGGAGGCCTGAAGATGCTGACGAATGAACCCGGGGCCCCACACATGCAAAGGATGTGCCCAGTTACTGCACTACATCCCCCACGCCCTTAAATATTTGCCGATCATGTGTCCCCTGTGAATAGGAAATGATAAGAGAATCACATGGAAACTATGAGCAAATTAAAATCGTATTTGCCTGTATTACTAAGCGGGTTGAGGCAGAGCGCTGCTCCACCAGTCATGTCACCCCTGATGCAAGCAGTAGAACAAAGATTTCTCAACTTGGAAGGGGTTGGCTCAGCCTTCCAATTTGCCAATTTTACTGGATAGAGTTGCTTTAAATTGAGTGAGAGCAACACGATTAGAAATTATAACAGTGTAGTATGAAGCTCTACTACTACTATTTAAAAGTACCAGCGAGCAATGGTAACCATACTAAATCTGATGCATCCATGCACTGATTCCATACGTTTTATATTATTGCGCAGTGCAACCTCGCTAAGGCACTTCCAGCGCTGTGGAGCAGCCCGAGCCCACCGGGACCTCACATGCGGGCAGCGCCCGGTCCTGGCTGATAAACAACATTGTAGCTTGGGGGGGAGCCCCTAATGGCTTGACCTACTCTCGCCCCGACGGGGAAGGACATGCACGCAGCTCCACCCCACCCACCCGAGGAGGCGACACCCTGGACGCAGCGCCGTGGACCCAGTTGTTTGCCTTAACAGAAAACCGCTGCCCAGAGAAACGACCGGTCGAGTTTCTCCACCCCTCTGCAGCCCCTAACCTGCTGCTGCCTATGACCGGGGGCGTAACACAGGCCTACGCACCCCACGGGGTGGGGGCCCCGAGCTGAAGGCAGAGGGGAGGGGCCCTCGGAACAGTACTGTGGCCCTGAATCATAACTCTTGCAAATGTGAAAGAACTGCCCGCACGAAAGTTCTTAACTTACACACTTGTGATGGAAAGAGTATGCACAAAGAACAGTGGTATGTCCGCCCTCGGTTATTTTGATGCAGACGGCGGAAGCTGCTTGTTTCTCCTTGCGTAGAACATGCAGACCCAACGCGTGCTTTGTGTCTGCTGGTATCTAAAAAGAGACCATGCTCTAATGACATGGGGGGCGCCAAAGTCGGCCCTGCCTCTACTGCAGGCCTCCTGAGCACAGGCATCATCTGGGGCTGAATATGCTATTGCCTTGGCCCGGGTTATGCTGGGTCAACATGGGCATCCACCAGTGGGGCCGCGAGCCTGCTGCGTGGGGGCCGCGAGCCTGCTGCTTGTGAGCCGCGTCACGCGAGGAAGGCCTGAGCGTGGCCTTTCTCCTCAGGGGTGCAAACGGCTTCCAATAACCTATGCCCCTCCCGACTGGCACCCACTGCAGCACGGACCCTATGACCGGCGTTGTCGCTGCAAGGGGGGTGGGGTGTTGCCTCGCAACCAGGGTATACTAAGACTCCGGTACCCGAGCCAGAAAGCCCCGTGGTGGACACAGGAGGAGGGGGAGCCACGCACTAGCCGCCCTCCCCCCGCATCCTCGAATACACCCGCCCTCCAACCCGGCATCTCAAACCCGGGTAGAAGGGGAATAAGAGGAGGGTTCTCCTGCCGAGGCAAGTGGTGAAAAAAGGGGGGGGGGGGCGACTGGGAGTCGCAGCAGCCGGGCCGCCTCCCCTCAACCTACTATGCATGGTCACTTTCCCAGAGTACTGCCATGGAAGACCCGCAGGGGGGTCACTACCCTCGGCCCTGGATGCAAACTGTGGTAAATATTTCATTACCGGTACTATTTTTATGCGGTAAAGTCTAGTAAGAATAACTCAGTAAATATAAGAGGCAGAATCCGTGGTATTAGAGGTTCTAAAAGGCTTTATTCCTATACAAAGGAATACAATTCGAATTGCAGGCTTTCTATTCCATCACCACGAAAGTTCAGGAAGGAAGGGCATACATTATTGACAGATAAGCAGTTTTATAGAAAATGCATTACAGTGAAACAGATGCAGGAGGCGTAACAGCTGATAATACAGATAAAATGTGCATACGTAACTAATAGAGGCGGACATATGGGCGTAATTTAATAAACGTCATTATACATGATGTCACAAGTGGGTGGATCCATAAGAGAATCCTGCAATGTCAGCAGAAATATTTGGCAGAGATGCGTGCGCAGCCGCATGACGTGTGATTGACGTGCAACTAGAGGGTGAAGGGGACTTGACATTTAGCTCTACATGTGGAGACAGAAGTCTGAGGGTCATGTCAACCTAATCCCAAATCATATCTAATATCCTATGTTTAAAGAACTGTGTTATCCAAAAGGAAAGGTTTCTAGGATAGAATCTATTCTATACTGACTGTTAGTGCGTGTACAAGCGTCTAAGTGTCTACATGAGATGCGAGGGGGTAGGAATATTCCATGGTAACGGGGCTATGAATTACTTGCATGAGGACAGCGAGGCCTGGCCCTTTGCACGGTAGCTGGGGGAATGTTTACCTAAACTACTAGACAGGAATGCATCGGATGAGGAGCGGAGTAGATAATCTTGAAGGTGAAATACAGTTTTTGGCAGGCAACAGGCTGGATCAGGCACCGTTAGCCGCGCAGGGAGTAGGACAAAGTTCATGGATACAGATGCGGGCTCAGACTGGAGCTTTCAGAGGCAGAAGGCAGGAAAAGGCTTGATGACAGAATTCAGGGCCTACTCGCCTGAATCTGTAAAATGTGGAGAGTGAACCACATAAAGTCGGTGGCCTTTCATACTTAGGAATGGAATATCTGACCCATTCATGGCGGATCTGAAAGAGGACATGTTGACGGTGGACGCACATATATTTGCGTCTTCAAAACTGGAACTGGAGGGAACATACATGTACTTATAGCATGCACATGGAGCCGTTGGGGTCTACGATAGGGGACATAACTGATCACAAAATTCATATTTCCTCAAAACAACCCCCGCAAGGAAGGGACAGGGCACAGAGAGAGGGGCTCCCCTCCTCACACTCTTACTCCGCACCCCCTGGCGCACCAGGGAGCCCCAGTTGTAACCAGGGATGGTACCTGGCAGTTACGGGAAAGACGCCGTGAAGACACGGGTTAGGTTCCCAGGATACTGTGCTACACCCCCCCCCCCCCTCGGCAGACCATTACCTCCGGTTACTGCCGGGCACAAGAGGCATCGAGTGCCTACTGGGGGAGGGTTGCACCCACCGGATACTCGTGGGATACCCATCACTCCTCGCGGTCAGGTCAAGGCTGCGTGGCGAGATGCCGTGTGGTGTGTGCCCGACCCCCCCTAAACAGCCCCCGTCCCAATCCCCCACCAACCCTGCGAGCCGGGCCTGACAAATTGCTACTGGGACGAGGGTCACACACGGGCCATGGCCAGAGTGGTGGGACCCAAAGGGGTGGAGGGACATTTGTGTAGCACTCACCTCGCTTCTGACGCATCGAAGCACGACCTCAGTGCATGAGTCCCGCAGCAACCCACAGCGCGACCAACGGATGGCGTGTCCAGGGCGCAAAAGAGGAAGAACAGAGGGTGGGGAGGCCTATATACCCCCCCGTTCCTCACGCCCCGGAAATGACGCGCCCTGCGCGCCGCAGCCCCTGGCTGCCAGTGTAGGGGGACTCCTCCCCGAGGGGGACCCATAATTAGAGGAAGGGGGGTGGGCTCGTGCCTTGCTGGCACTAGAGGCCCGCCCTTCTAGGGCATCCTGCGGGCGCCAGGGCAGCCGCAAGAAGGAGATAGAAAGGGGAGCATCAGAGGTTATGGACTCTGAAGCGGAGGTGAGTGAGCACTCGCTCTGTCTGTCCTTAGTGTGGGGCAGGTGGAGGTGATTTCCTGCTCCCTGAGGCAGCGGCATAGCGTTTATGCTCCACACCGAGTTTCGTTCCACACAAATGGCAGTTTGCGTGCTCACCTTAGATTAAAGATCAGACGTATACCACACTTGGTATTTACGTTTCAGCTCCCCTCTTTCTTGCCCCAACAACACTCTGCAAGTGCCCGCACGGATAGCGAGACATTTTAACATTGGCAAGAGGAACCTGTAATTTAGCAGGGGGACACTTGATCCGGGCAAGCAAACTTTTTACTCTATCAGCAATGCGTGCAGAATATTATGGAGGAAGAAACTGAATGGAGAGCGGCTGCTCTTATCATGTTTAAGAGGACACCGGGGCTTGTACCTAACCAAGATGAAATCACTAATTTGGTGCAACCCAATGAGACTAAACTGAAAAAGTTAGAAAAATTAAAGAGCAGTGAAACATTTAAATGGTGGGAAGCCACTTCCCTCCAACACTATGTGGACCAAGCCATGGTACCAAGGGGATTGAGGGTATTCACGGCACCATCATATGAGTCACCCAATCCGAAAATATTGGAAGAATGGTCCCAGAACTCAGCACTCAGCTCCAAGAGAATGCTTGAAATACTCATTAAGTATGCCTGGATTGATCGTGATGCGATTCTGCTACAAATCAAAGAGATAATGGAGGATCTCACCAACAACATGGAGGCAACAGCTCTCAATAAGGCAATAAAATAACGCCTTAAAAAGCATGAAGACGATATCAAGGCGAGAAAACAAAGAAAACTCAATAGAGATTATGCTGATTATGAAAGCAGGAGAATTTTAAGGTTCAGCAAAACGTACGACCATCTTTGGACGAGTGGTCATGTGGCTTCGCTACATTGATGACCTGTTCATTGTTTGGAGGGGCTCAGAACCTGAAGCCAGAGATTTCATCAATAGATTGAACTCCAATGCCCGGAACATCCTACTCACAGGTAACATTGACAGTAAACAGGCCGAATACCTTGATGTCAAACTTAAGTTCAGAAACAATGCCATCCACACCTCGTTATTTCGCAAGGCGACAGCAGGCAATAGCATCCTTCATGCCCTCAGCAGTCACCCAGAAACCCTCAAATGGAGCATTCCGTATAGGGAACTGTTGAGGACGAAAAGGAATTGCAACACTGAGTAAGCATTTAGGCGAGAAAGCACTACCATGTTTGAGAGATTCAAAGAAAGGGGTTACCCTAATTGGGTTCTCAAGAAAGCCCAAGAGAAGGTAGAGGGTGTGAACAGAATGGACACGCTAGCGGACAAAACTCTTCCTGATGACACTACAGGAGAGAATGATACCAGAATCATACTCTCGTATCACTCTAACACCAATGATATCAGACGCATTATCGCCAATAACTGGAATACACTCAGGAATGACAACACCATAGGTGAGACGATCCAAAAGAGACCGAGCATCACGTTCAGAAGGAGTAGAAGCATGAGGGATTTTCTTGTACACAGTGATATTACCAGATATTCCAGCAACAGTAATCACAACTTACAGGGATTTTTACCAGACAAAACTCTTCCTGATGACACTACAGGAGAGAATGATACCAGAATCATACACTCATATCACTCTAACACCAATGATATCAGACGCATTATCGCCAATAACTGGAATACACTCAGGAATGACAACACCATAGGTGAGACGATCCAAGAGAGACCGAGCATCACGTTCAGAAGGAGTAGAAGCATGAGGGATTTTCTTGCACACAGTGATATTACCAGATATTCCAGCAACAGTAATCACAACTTACAGGGATTTTTTCCCTGTGGTCACTGTAAAGCATGCAAGCACAGCTCATTCTGCAAGGAAGTCACCGTAGGCTCATACAAAAAAGTAATCACACAATTTGTCACCTGCATTACCACTTTTGTGATATATGCCATTGCGTGTCCTTGCAAACAGTGGTATATAGGCAGCACCACGCTTATGGCCAAAAAACGCATACTTGAACATATGCGAGCCATAACTAACAATGACCCCAAATACCCGGTAGCCCGACACTTTCAAGCCAAACACTTCTCTGACTCTTCTGTCCTAAGTTATTGCATCCTGAAACTAATCAACAAAAGCCCCAGAGGTGGTGACAGAACATTGAGTTTGAGACAGAAAGAGTCTAAATATATAGTCGACTTTCAAACCAAGGTGCCGGGGGGGTTAAATCAGGATGAGGAACTAGCCATTCATTTGAAGGAAGTATAGCTTCTCACTGAGGTCGTTCCTTCCGGCACTTTAGCTCTCTTGTACAGCAGTTATGAATATCTTTGATTTCATTTCCTAATCTTTCCTCCTTAATAGTACTCAGATAGACAATATTCTATTTTGTTTACTTGATCCCTACCTTGTTGGGGGTCCAGTTTTTAGTAATCTGTATTTGTCTTTCCTCTTTTGCAGGAGGAAAGGAAGGGGCCCATTTCACCACATTGCATCTGACACCACAAGCACGGGTCGCCTAACCTTTTCTTCGATTACCACTTTGTCTGTTTGGTAATATCATCTGGTTTCGTCATTGTAGAGACTTTAGGCAGGGCTCCGCCGTACCTGTTCATGCCATGTTGGTTGCTAACATTTACATATACCTTGTGCACATCTGGGCGCGTTGACTCTTGGATCACATCACAGCACCTAGCATACACTCCAGGGCACTGGCCTGCGATCTCCCCTTTTTCCATTGAGGGGCACTGTCCCCCTCATTTTGATTTATTTTCCTCGTTGGGGAAGGGAGGGACACTAGCAATTGTGCATGTGCCCACATGGGCTGCATCCCATTTCTGTTCCCCCATTTTGAGGTTTACCAAGCCCATTCCAGGACATATGTCCCGCCCAGCGCACCCACACAGTTGGGGGTACAAGGTTGATCATTGTTAATAATCTTTTCTTGATGCCATAATAGCCAACGTTTCTTGGCACTTGCGAATACACTGTTATTTCACCGTGTCAATTTCAGCGCTTGTTTACTTTACCGCGCTATGCATGATGCATGTTTACCTGACTTCTTTCTGGCATTTCGTTGCTATATATATATATCAGTGGCATAACGCACTTGCGATTGCGCTTCATTAAGGATATCGTTAGCGTGTGTTTATTTATTTAGTATGCACATCACACTTTGGATGTTTATTTTGCTGACAGGTAGCATTGTTACACTATTCCAGTGTTGATTGCACATTCCATCATGGCTGCTATGTTACTTTGTTACACTACTTCCTGTACTATGTTGCCATGTGATGTTACTTAAACCAATCATTCACTTCTGCACTTTATATGTGACCAAGACTACGGCTGTAGTCGAAACGCGTCGTGTAATTAAACGCTTTTGATCAGTTGCTTTGCCCCGGATTCTTGTTGTCCTGAGAGAGCACTTACTTTGAACTTTTGTGGGATATATATATATATATCTACTGGCGGTCGCCAGTAGATAGTTATAGTTATGATCGTGTTTCCATAGGAAATCTCAAAATTCTATTTTGAATAACTTTGGCGCCGGTTGACGAATCCTCGCGAAATTTTCAAAATAAATGGGGCGCTCCCCTCAGCTCCTACCCTGAAAGTCTCGGGGTGATTCGTCAAGCGGGGGCCGAGAAAAAAGGGGGGTCCCAAAACGTGTTTTCCCCATGCATTTTTCCATAGGACCTTTAGTCGAAGGCACAGCCCGAACGGCTGAACAGAATTACTTGAAATTTGGCAGAGAGGTAGTCCTCAGGTCAGGGAAGTGCCTTTTGCAGGTCTGGTGTCAATCTGTTCAGTATTTCCTGAGAAAATAGCATTTAAAAGCATATAAATATCTATACGCGTGCACCGTGCGCGCACCTTGCGCACACGTGCGCGCACGGTGCCGTGCGTGAGCGAAATTCTGATTGGTTGTTAGATGTCGGTAAACATTCGAATCGGTCGAAATCAGGAAGTGTCGGCCGCCATTTTGTCTCTCGCACTGAAAAGGAAAGGGGGAAAAAAGGTGGAAAACGTGAAAACGGGGCAGGGAAGAGAATTCCTGACCCCCTAGCCTTTGTCAGGGGGTCACAGAAGGACCCCCAAGGGGAAAATAAACATTAGATTTTTTTGAAAAAAATCACGGGGTGCGCGCACGGTGCGCACAGCGCACCGTGCGCCCAAAGTGTGCGCACGGTGCGCGCACGGTGAAAAACCTTGAAAAAAAAAAACATTTATAAATACATAACTTAGCATTTAAAAAAACGTACAAATTCACTTAAAAAACCATAGGTTTCACACACGTTATAGTTAGGAATTAGCATTTAAAAAACCTTGCAAATTCACTTAAAAAATCATAGGTTTCACACAGGTTATAGTTAGGTGGATATTTCACTCGTAAAAAACCAATGAAATTCCCCCATTATAGTTAGTTCAGATAACTATAACTCGCGCGACCGCCACTCTATCACAAGGATGATGTCATCAGTGATGTCATGAGTGATGCCACTGACCATGTCATGAGTGATGTAATATGTGACGTCATGAGCAGTGGATTGCGGGCGTGCGAGCTATAGTTACGTGAACTAACTATAACGGGGGAATTTCATTGGTTTTTTACGAGTGAAATATCCACCTAACTATAACCTGTGTGAAACCTATGGTTTTTTAAGTGAATATATATATATATATATATAAAATTCACTGAAAAAACCATAGGTTTCACACATGTTATAGTTAGCTGTACATTTCACTCATAAAAAACCAATGAAATTCCCCCGTTATAGTTAGTGCAGGCAACTATAACTCACGCGACCGCAATCCTCTGCTGATGCTAATACTGTATTTAGACACTTATTTGCCCATGTCTTCTTCCATTAAATTTTAGCTATACATATATTACAAATATTTTTTTTTCATAAAGACACATATGTCATCAGCAGAAGATTGCGGTCGCGTGAGTTATAGCTGCCTGCACTAACTATAACGGGGGAATTTCATTGGTTTTTTACGAGTGAAATGTACAGCTAACTATAACATGTGTGAAACCTATGGTTTTTTCAGTGAATTTGCAAGGTTTTTTAAATGCTAATTCCTAACTATAACGTGTGTGAAACCTATGGTTTTTTCAGTGAATTTGTACGTTTTTTTAAATGCTAAGTTACTTTACGCCATTCGTGGCGTGCGCGCCCAGTTAACGCAGTTCGTTCCGTGCACGCACGGTGCGCTTCGCGCACCGTGCGCGCACAGTGAGCACGCGGTGCGCTTCGCGCACTGCGCGCCCACTTTACGCAGTTAGTGCCGTGCACGCACGGTGGTCACGCGGTGCACTGCGCGCACCGCGTGCCCACGTTATGCGGGATGGGCCATGTACGCACGATGCGCTTTGCGCACCGTGCGCACATGGGGGACATATTATGCGCATCTTTGTGAAATTTATTCTTTGTTTATTTCTTACCTGTAATAAGCCATGCACAAATGCTGCCCTTAGGGCACCATTTGCACACGGGGTGGGGAGGGTGTGGCAAATTTTTTTTAAAAATTTTTTTTACCGTACGCGTACGGTAAGCGTAATCGGCGATTTTCCGAAAAAAAAAAAAAAAAATTATTTGGGCTTGGGGGTTGTTTGGGGACCCCTATATCAATGCTGGGTGGTTAGGATCTCAAGAAACTGCCTCTTTAGACATTTTTTGGCATCGTTTTTGCTGCCCAACTCAGAGAGCGAGAGAGAAAATGGCGGCCGCCGCTTCCTGGTTTCGACCGATTTGAATGTTTACTAAGATCTAACAGCCAATCAAAATCGCGCTCGCGCACGCCACCGTACGCGTACGGTAAGCGCACCGTAAGCGCACCGTAAGCTGGCTCAGATATATATATTGATTTAAAGGCTATTTTCTCTGAATCTACTGAACAGATTTACACCAAACCTACAAAAGGCACTTCCTTGACCTGAGGACTACCTCTCTGCCAAATTTCAAGTAATTCTGTTCAGCCGTTCGGGCTGTAGCTGTGTCTAAAGGTCCTATGGAAAAATGCATGGGAAAAACGCGTTTTGGGACCCCCCTTTTATCTCAGCCCCCGCTTGACGAATCCCCCCGAGACTTTCAGGGTAGGAGCGGAGCGTAGCGCCCCACCTATTTTGAAAAATTCGCGAGGATTCGTCGACCGGCGCCAAAGTTATTCAAAATAGAATGTTGCGGATTTCCTATGGAAACGTGGTCCTAACTATAACTACCTACTGGCGACCGCCAGTAGGTAATATATATATATATATATATATATATATATATATATTCCAGCTCCAAAGTCCACCTCGGCAATGTATGCACTCTTGCAGACGGGTGCGGTTAGTGTGGAGGTGGGTCCACACAAATATCAAAGCTCCGGTTCCCAAAAGAAACACACCGCACTCACGGGGCCCAAGTTGAAGATGCTTTATTCACAAGGACGCGTTTCGGCGTTCTGCCTTCATCTGCTTGTGTTTGAAAAGCGGCACAACCTATCATGATGGTTTTTAACAGGTGAGTCCCATTGGATATGGCACACAAACATCAAAAGAGGACTCGGACCCAGCATTCTTCTTCCCTGATGTATTCTGGGATTCGAAGTCCGTTAAAGAAAAGGATTTTTCTTAGTTGCGGCACAATTGCTGTCCTCTTTAAGTGCCCTGTCGATCTTGCCAGCCATACCACCTTTGCGCCGTGGAGTGCATCCTCTCCGAGGACCCCTCGCCTTGCCCCAGGGTCTCGCTGCACTCAGCGCGGGAGCAGGTCAAATGGCCTTAGCTTCCACAGGCATGATTCCTGTCAACGAAAGTCGGCGTCGGTGCCTTAATTCCCTGATGGCGGTGCAATTGCCAATTAAATTCCAGCTCCAAAGTCCACCTCGGCAATGTATGCACTCTTGCAGATGGGTGCGGTTAGTGTGGAGGTGGGACCACACAAATATCAAAGCTCCGGTTCCCAAAAGAAACACATCGCACTCACGGGGCCCAAGTTGAAGATGCTTTATTCACAAGGACGCGCTTCGGCGTTCTGCCTTCATCTGCTTGTGTTTGAAAAGCGGCACAACCTATCATGATGGTTTTTAACAGGTGAGTCCCATTGGGTATGGCACACAAACATCAAAAGAGGACTCGGACCCAGCATTCTTCTTCCCTGATGTATTCTGGGATTCGAAGTCCGTTAAAGAAAAGGATTTTTCTTAGTTGCGGCACAATTGCTGTCCTCTTTAAGTGCCCTGTCGATCTTGCCAGCCATACCACCTTTGAGGCGTGGAGTGCATCCTCTCCGAGGACCCCTCGCCTTGCCCCAGGGTCTCACTGCACTCAGCGCGGGAGCAGGTCAAATGGCCTTAGCTTCCACAGGCATGATGTTTGTGTGCCATCATCCATTTAGACACTTATATACCCATTTATTCTTCCATCGACCTTGAGATATACATATATAAAACATATTAAATTTTCAGAAAAACACACAGTGATGTCATTTGAGATGTCATCAGTGATGTCATGAGTGATGTCACTGACCATGTCGTGAGTGATGTAATATGTGACGTCATCAGCAGTGCATTGCGGGCGCGCGAGTTATAGTTAGCTGAACTAACTATAACGGGGGAATTTCAATGGTTTTGTACAAGTGAAAAGTCCAGCTAACTATAACACCCCTGAAACCTATGGTTTTTTCAGTGAATTTCTGAGGTTTTTTAAATGCTAATTCCTAACTATAACGTGCCTGAAACCTATTTTTTTTTCTGTGAATTTCAAAGGTTTTTTAAATGCTAATTTCTAACTATGCCTACAGAGATAGGACATGTGAAGAAAGAAGAAAAATGCACAGAAAGAAAAGAAAGAAGTGCAGAAAGAAGCAACAGAAGTCCTCAAAGACGAAGAAAAGTGCAGGAAGAAGGATAACGTGCAGAAAGAACAAAAAGAAGAGCAGAAAGAAGCCTTGTTGCAAAATCATCCTGTACCCTCAACTTTCTCAGACGGATACTGGTGGTAACTGAGTCTGACTAACCAGTCCTAGAGCCAGTGCTATGTTAAAAGACACTTAGAATACAGTGAAAACACCTACATACACTAGGGAACATTATGCGTTGGGGTCCCCCTGTGATTAGCATGACCTCCTCTGTAAGCCCCTAGTATATAATAGGGCAGGGGGATTAAAACTACCTCTTAAAACAGGCCACAGGGCGTTTTTGCACACGTTAACTCAGGCCCCGTCCCTTCCCTTCACCACTGTGTAAACACGCCCTGTGTCCGTTTTTAGTTGGGAGATTAAGTTCATTTGAATCCTGAGGGTCCCTAGGGTCCAACTAGCCCACTAGGTACCTCCAGTAAGTGCCACAGAGCTGCGTTGCAGAGAGGTGTAAAAAGTGGCACGGCCTGGACCACCTCTCTGCAATGCAGCTCAGGGGCGCTTACTGGAAGCACTTGGTGGGCTAGTTAGCCCCCAGGGGCCCTCAGTATTCAAGGGAAATGATATCCCCAATTTAAAACGTTCCATAGTGCGTGTTTGCACACGTCACCTCAGGCCCTGTCCCCTCCCTTCACCACTGTGTAAACGCGCCCTGTGGCTGTTCTAAGTTGAGAGATTAAGTCCCCTTGAATCCTAAGGGTCCCTAGGGTCAAACTAGACCACTAGGTACCTCCAGTAAGCGCCACAGAGCTGCGTTGCAGAGAGGTGTAAAAAGGGGCTTGGCCTCAGAACACCTGTCTGCAGAGCAGCTCCCTGGCGCATACTGGAGATGCCTGTTGGGCTAGTTGGCCCTCAGGGACCCTCAGTATTGAAGAGGAATTAATTCCCCAACTTACAATTCGCCAGGGGGCGCGTTTGCAGAGTGCTGCAAGGAGGGGGCGTGGACTCCGGCACGATGCCAGTCTTTTATTTATTTTAATTTTTTAAGAAGGGGGGCTGTGTGGTTCCCCTTCTTATTCTAATTTATTGGCCCTGATGACCCCATCCCCCAGGGCCTGTCTCCTAATTATATTTTTTTGACCCCAATCCCCAGGGCCGGCCACTGTTTTTTATTATTTTTAAAAAATATATATTTATAGACACACCTAGGACATGCTGGACAAACCGTACGTACCTATCACCATGACGATTTACGTGATATTCATTAAAAGGCGACTATGCATACAATGAATCCACGTGGAATGTATTTACACCACTAGTGAAGCTCTGACATGTCTGATGCCCTACCGTGCCTAATCCCGGTAGACACCCTTGTTGTTTATTTATACAAACATGGGTAGCTATTGACGGGCACATTTAATACACATGCACACCAAGCCATTCAAAGGGGATTCGACAAAAATTCGACCAAAACTATGCAAGAAACCCCCCTCACGGTTAATAAAACACACATCCACTGCCGGATGTGTAATACTTTTTATTTTACTCTCTGGAAAGGGGACGAACATCACTTGAGAGTCACAGCGCGCTCCTGGCAGAGCCCAATGCTGTGTTACACCCACCATTGCCTGCTGAGTGCCACACACCTCTGTGTTGTATTCCACTAGCTAGTGCATATGCTATGACACTCTCTAGCCCATGTGCACTGTAACACCACCCCGTGAATATGTCATGCCACACTTGTCTTCGCACGGATTATATTGCCCCATCTAACGTGCCTTCCTCGATGCCTATGTTATAACGCACAGTGCTATGCCATACATATTACAATCTGGGATCCATATCTTTGTCACAGTGCATATGCAACGTTACACTCCCCAGCACATATTTTATATTACAACTTTAGAGACTAGTTAGGTTACACAACACTGCCCTGTGCATATTACACTCCAAGGCGCATAACGCATAGCACGCGCTAGTGCCTGTGCTATCTCGCGCTCTCCATTGAATCTGTAATTGCGCAAAATGTATTGCATATTATATTTCACGCCCGGTTCATCTTATATCACACTTTTTGGTGCATAGTTTATACCATACACTATATCTAGTTTTCATTTTCAATCATGCTCTCAGGACTATGTTCTATATAACACTGTGTTCACCTACCCTTTTCACGGGCATTACATTTTGCGATAGGGGGTGGAGGGTCAGGGGGTGTTTCTGCCAAGTGAGCCCGGAATCACAGTCACAAACGTCCTCTTCTTCCTGAATAAAAGTGAGATTATGCTGCATACTTGTTCATATTTTAAGAAGTTCGCACAGACACACGTTTTAAAAACAATAAAGTTCCTAATACCCGCCTTCTCTGAACAGTTAGCTTGCTGCCCCATCCCCCTCCTCCCTATCCTCTGTTGTGTGAATCCATGGACTAGCCTCCTCCCTCCTGCCATGCATGGTCTGATGTGCTGCCACTGCCCTCAATTTAGTATGATGTACCAGTCCACTCCTCCTGCCCTCCATTGCCCAATTCTATGTCCCATCATTGACCTCCTGCTTAAACTCTGTGCTTAGCTTGCTGCCCCTATTCTCCTTCCCCCTGCCCTCCGATGTCTTTGTGCATGCCCCATCCTTTTTGCCCACCATGTTCCATAGACCTGCCACTCCTATCTACTCTGAGTGTTCTGTTGAGCTGCCACTCCCCTCCCACCTGCCTAGCATTGTCAGATGACTGTAACCTGTCCCTGCCACCTCCACCCTGCCTGTCCACATGCCATGCCCCTATCCTCTTCCTCCTGTCCTACATGGTCCATTGTACTGCCACACCCTTCTGCCCTCCCTGGTCTGTTGTGCTGCAACTGCTCCTCCTGCCTGCCCCGCGCGGTCTGTTGTGAGGCCCCTTCCCCTGAACTTTCTTGTCTGTGCACAGGTCCTGACCCTCCCTTCTATCCTCCATCGTCCTTTGTGCATGCCCCTGCACCCGCCTTCTTGCCCATCATAGCCATTGTGCTGCCACTAACCCTCCCACTTGCCATGCATGTTCTTCTGTGCTGCCATGGCCCCTCCCACCTTCCCTGTGTGGTCAGTTAGCTGCCCCTGACCCCCTCCCACCTTCCCTCCATGGTCTGTGTGTATGCCATCACAGTCTCAGTGTTGCTCTTCATGGTTTGTCTTGCTTCTAGTGCCCATCCTGCCTGACCTCCATGGCTATCTTGCTGCTCCTGCCCCCTTGCCCCCAGCCCTCTGTTTACATGTGCAGACTGTTGACCCAGTTCCTGAGGCGGAAAGCCGGGAGCTGGAGGTACGAGTGTTGAGAAAGACTTGAGTGTTTTAAATACAAAGCTTACTTTTACTATTGTGTGGTGTCACTTTAACGTGCTGTTTTTAAACTGCACCAACGCCAGGACTTGAGGGAATTAGCGCACAGCTGCTCTAAACGCTGTTGACGCTCCTCATCAGCCCCAGCGGCCGCCTTCAGACGAGGCGTGCACGCTGACCACGCCCACTTAGGCCACGCCCCCTCAATCACTCGATCGCACTACATAAACGCTGAGCTCCAGCGTACCGGCAGACTGTTGACCCAGTTCCTGAGGCGGAAAGCCGGGAGCTGGAGGTACGAGTGTTGAGAAAGACTTGAGTGTTTTAAATACAAAGCTTACTTTTACTATTGTGTGGTGTCACTATAACGTGCTGTTTTTAAACTGCACCAACGCCAGGACTTGAGGGAATTAGCGCACAGCTGCTCTAAACGCTGTTGACGCTCCTCATCAGCCCCAGCGGCCGCCTTCAGACGAGGCGTGCACGCTGACCACGCCCACTTAGGCCACGCCCCCTCAATCACTCGATCGCACTACATAAACGCTGAGCTCCAGCGTACCGGCAGACTGTTGACCCAGTTCCTGAGGCGGAAAGCCGGGAGCTGGAGGTACGAGTGTTGAGAAAGACTTGAGTGTTTTAAATACAAAGCTTACTTTTACTATTGTGTGGTGTCACTATAACGTGCTGTTTTTAAACTGCACCAACGCCAGGACTTGAGGGAATTAGCGCACAGCTGCTCTAAACGCTGTTGACGCTCCTCATCAGCCCCAGCGGCCGCCTTCAGACGAGGCGTGCACGCTGACCACGCCCACTTAGGCCACGCCCCCTCAATCACTCGATCGCACTACATAAACGCTGAGCTCCAGCGTACCGGCAGACTGTTGACCCAGTTCCTGAGGCGGAAAGCCGGGAGCTGGAGGTACGAGTGTTGAGAAAGACTTGAGTGTTTTAAATACAAAGCTTACTTTTACTATTGTGTGGTGTCACTATAACGTGCTGTTTTTAAACTGCACCAACGCCAGGACTTGAGGGAATTAGCGCACAGCTGCTCTAAACGCTGTTGACGCTCCTCATCAGCCCCAGCGGCCGCCTTCAGACGAGGCGTGCACGCTGACCACGCCCACTTAGGCCACGCCCCCTCAATCACTCGATCGCACTACATAAACGCTGAGCTCCAGCGTACCGGCAGACTGTTGACCCAGTTCCTGAGGCGGAAAGCCGGGAGCTGGAGGTACGAGTGTTGAGAAAGACTTGAGTGTTTTAAATACAAAGCTTACTTTTACTATTGTGTGGTGTCACTATAACGTGCTGTTTTTAAACTGCACCAACGCCAGGACTTGAGGGAATTAGCGCACAGCTGCTCTAAACGCTGTTGACGCTCCTCATCAGCCCCAGCGGCCGCCTTCAGACGAGGCGTGCACGCTGACCACGCCCACTTAGGCCACACACCCCTCTGGTCAAATATGTGCATCCATAGGAAGCGCAGCGGACGAGCGCAGCGGGAGCGCCGTCTGCGCGCCGAAGGCGCGCCTAAGGCAAGCCCGTCTGCGCCCGTCCGCGACCAGCCGGGACCCGGGGCCATGACCCCTGGCTCCTGCCTTATCCAGAGCAGAACCTACAGCTCGACGACCCTACATAGCATAGGCAGGACTATTACTCCCCAGTGCCCTCATACCTTCAGACCCACAGAGCTACCTGCCCGATGTTCAGGGTGCAAACACTCTTTCTACGAAACCCCCTTGACCGCGACGCTAACGTACCGTATGTACGCGCTCAACTGCCGCTCCCTACCTAAACACAGCACACAGATCTCCATGCTGTTGGAGGAGGAAAGAGCGGACGCGGTATTCCTAACAGAAACGTGGCTCACTGCCCACTCCGAGCCAGACGTGGTAAAAGCCTTACCCGTAGGATATTATATCCTCAGAGTGGATAGACCGCTAGGGAGAGGCGGAGGTCTGGCGATCATCTTAAAAGACCAGTACCGATGCCGTTTTACAGCAGGAATCATCCCTGAGTGCGAGAGTGCAGAATTCTGTATAGAGTTTCATGCCAACAGCACTTTTTCTGGCACCCTAATCTATCGCCCCCCCGAGCCTGCAAAAGAGTTTCACAGGTCTCTTCCAGAAATTACAACGCAAAGAATCCTTTCCTCTGCCAATCACACAATCTTGGGTGATTTCAACCTTCACTTTAACTCCCCCTCAGACCACATTGCTCACGAACTACAAGAGGACCTGGAAGCTCTCCAACTGCTCCAACTGGTTGCCGCCCCGACCCATGATAAAGGCAATTTACTCGACCCCATATTCAGTAACTGTCTGAATCTAACTGTGGATCCACCCATCCCCCTCCCATGGTCAGACTATTTTTTAATTCCTTTCTCCTGGGTAAAACACAAGACCCCCCAGCTACCTCCCCAAACCACCACCAGGAGGAACTGGTCTAAACTCCCACTAGAGCTCTGGATGAACAACCTAGACTCCACGCGCCCGCTCCCCTGTCCAGACCCCAACGTGGCAAACACCCACTATGAGAGCTGGATCACTCATTCGCTAGACGCGATCCTTCCGCATCGTAAGTCCTTCGCGAAGAGATCACAGAAATCCGCTCCCTGGTTTTCCGACTCTCTAAGACAATTAAAACGCATTTGCAGACAACGAGAGAGAGCTTGGCGCCTAGACTTCCTCCCAGACAAGAAGACTGCCTACAAAGAGGCGATCAGATCCTACAAAGAAGCTATCAGGTCAGCCCAGGCAACCCATTATTCCGAGAAAATATTAGAAGCAAAATCCAAGCCAAAAGAAATCTTTCAAATTATAAAACAGTGCTCTAATGTCAATACGGCCCCTCCACCCATTAAAACCCAGGACCAATGCAACGAGCTCGCGGACTTCTTCTACGAAAAGGTTAAAAAAATTTACGCTACATTTCCTATCGCAGCCACATCCCTGGATTCGAGCATCTCACCTCCCCCTAGACCGCGCCCTCACCCAGACCAACCCTCCCTTGAGTACCTCCATCCTCTGGATCTGGACACCTTAAGCAAGGTGGCCCAACAAGTCAAGTCGGGTTCCCCTTGTGATCCTGCCCCCCCAGAGATCCTTATGCGAGCCAGCAAAACCACCCTGCCCGCAATTCTAGACCTCCTCAACACCTCCATATCTGCTTGTTCAGTCCCCATGGCTTGGAAACAGGCCATGGTGCGGGCACTGCTAAAAAAACCCAGCCTAGACCCAGACGACCACGCCAGTTATCGCCCCATTTCACTTCTCCCTTGGGTTAGCAAGCTGTTAGAGAAACACATAAACGCGCAGCTGGTCCAGTTCCTGGAGGACCACTCTCTACTACATACTTCCCAGACAGGCTTCAGACCAAAGCATGGTACTGAAACCGCCTTATTGGCAGTCACCGAAGAAACCAGAAGGATACTAGACCAGGGAGGATCAGTGGCAGTGATCCTCCTTGACCTAAGTGCTGCCTTCGATACGGTCAGCCATACCACCTTGCTAGACCGTCTCTATAACATCGGGGTCTTGGGTGACGCCTTAAGGTGGTTCGAGTCCTTTCTGTCTGGGAGGTCGTTTCAGATCTTCGATGGAAAGACAGTATCCTCCAGGAAACCCTTGAGCTGCGGAGTGCCACAGGGCTCTTCCTTGAGCCCTGTGTTGTTCAACATCTACATGAGGCCGCTGGCGGGTGTTGTCGAACCGTATGACATTAAAATCGTGTCATATGCCGACGACACCCAGCTTGTGGTCTCACTGGCGACAGAGAACAATACTCACTCCGCAGCAGACCTGTTAAACTGCCTAGTGGACGTGAAGGGATGGATGACCAACTCCTCCCTTAAGCTGAATGGTGAAAAGACGGAACTTATGCTCCTGGGACCAACCTCTCCTATGTCTTTCACCTCCCTATGGCCCAGTGCCCTGGGTCCCCCGCCCACTCACAAAGAAAGTGTTAAAAGCCTGGGAGTATGGCTAGATAACAAACTTTCCTTCTCCACCCAGGCCAAGAAGCTGTCCGCCACCTGCTTTGGCCTACTCAGAATTCTGAGGAAGGTGCTCCCGTTACTTCCCCTAGAGGCCAAAAAGGTGGCAGTCCAAGGTCTGATTCAATCTCGCCTGGACTCAAATAACGCTTTATACTTGGGGGCCCCGGAGATGACCCTCAGGAAATTGCAAATTGTTCAGAACTGTGCAGCACGCACTTTGCTCAAAATTCCACGGACCCAGTCGGCCAGACCTGCTCTGAAGAGCCTCCACTGGCTGCCAGTGAAGCAGAGAGTGTCCTTCAAGGCGCTCTGCTTGGCACATCGCACCTTTTGGAAGACGGGACCTGCCATAAACACTAGCTTGGTTACCCCCTATCATCCTAAAAGGAACCTCCGGTCTTCGGAGGCGTTTCTGGCCGCTGTACCTAGGGTGAAGCGAGCTAGGTCTGGAGGCAGGCTGTTTTCCTTGAACACCGCTAGGCTATGGAATGCTCTTCCCATCACACTCCGCTCCAACCCTGACCTTCTTGCATTCCGGAAAACCCTAAAGACACTGTTGTTTGTTCAATCCTATGTACCTTAAGTTCCCTCAGTCACTTTCCCTTACCCAGCGCTTGGACGCCTGCGGGCAGCAACCGCGCTCAATAAATACTGTTACAATTACAATTACAATTACAATTACAGACCCCTACTCCCTCCCTCCTGGCTTGTCTGTTCCATTTGTAATGCCCCTGATCCGTCCCTCCTGCCCTTTATGGTCTGTTACGCTGCAGCTTTCTCTCCTGTCTGTCCATTATGGTCAGCTAGCTACCATTGCCTCTTGCCCCTCTGTTCTCTGTTGTCCATGTGCATGGTCCTGTCCCCTCCCTCTTGCTTTCTATGGATTGTTGTGCTGCACTCCCGTCCCGCATGCCCTGTGTGGTGTATTGTGCTGCTGCAAACCCTGATGCCTGCCCTGCAGGGTCAGTTTGGTGCACCTCTCCATGTCCCTCCTGTCCTCTGTTATACAAGTCCATGTCCCTACCCCATTTCCTTCCATGATCCAATGTACCATACTTGCGAACATT
The DNA here is from genome assembly GCF_964204655.1 of Triturus cristatus. Lineage (NCBI taxonomy): Eukaryota > Metazoa > Chordata > Amphibia > Caudata > Salamandridae > Triturus > Triturus cristatus. The sequence goes on from NC_140589.1 coordinate 51,044,967, forward strand.
TTGAACTTGGTAAGAGGGAGATTTTGAAAAAAAACTGGGGTATTGATTTTCCCCTTTGAGTTACATTGAAAAAGAGGAGATTGTAGACAGGAGACAGATCAAATAAAGCCCATTTGAGCTTAAAAACATTGGACGTTTCCTGGCTGAATCGGGTCTGTTGGCATGTATGGTTGTACTACCATTGCCTCTTCCTTCTGTCCACAATGGTCTATTACATTGCCACAGCCTCTCTTGCAAGTCCTGTATTGTTGGTTTGTTGCCCCTGCCCCCCTTTCCACTGCTCTCCATAGTCTGTTGTGCTGCCACGGCCCTTCCTGCCTGCTCAGTGTGGTTAAATTGTTGCCTTTGCACCCTTCTACCTGCCTTCAATTTTCAGAGTCCGTGCCCCTGGCCTCTGCCTCTCAACAGTATCCTAATGAACAACTAGATTGCTAACATTCTATATTTATTACAAAATTGTGGAACGCCTGACGTCATCTTGATGTAATCAAAACTGTAATACCTAGAGCATTTCCTTTAGAAATTACATATATGAGAGGGTCTTATTGGCATAAAAATTATGGTTAGTGCTCTAAGAGACTAAAATAAGGACATATTTTCTGAGTTTTCAAATAGCGACAAAGCACTTTTAAATTCTTTGTTATCTTTATTTTTTTTTATCCAGTTGCCCACTTGATTAAATGTTGCACTTAGGGGAGAGGATGTGGTGTTACTTCCAGAACTGCAGACTTTGCAACTGGGGAACCAGGTTGGAGTTTCTGCTTCAGCTCGACATTCTGTGATTCTGGTCAAATCACTTAGTCTCCCCATGTCTACAACCAAAATGAATTTGTTCTTGTGTGATGTAACCAATGCTCATGTAAAGCACTCCAATACCTGACAAGTCTGCACTATATAACACTGCAAAAACACAAAATAATAAGGGGCAGATTTATGAGCCCCTTGCGCCACTTTTGCGTCACTTTTAACATGGGAAAAGTGACGCAAAAGTGGCGCAAGGGGCTCATAAATCTGCCCCTAAGTGTTTTGCACACTTCTGTCATTGGGCTATATTTGGGCTACATCTGGGTGATTTTGGGCTACTTTTGGGCTACATTTGGGCTCTTTTGTCTCCGGTGGCCATCTTGGGAGATTTATTTGTTATGAAGTTTCCTAATTTCCTCATGTACTGCAGTCTCCTCAGTAGGAAATGCTTTCAGTTTTTTTACTTTGATTCCATCATGAAGGTATTCAGATATATCACACATTTGCCATAAATTCTGAATGTTAGCACTCTAGTTGCTCATTAGATCACTGTAGTAAAACTACTGTTCACCATGGAAGTCTGCTCCTGGTATTAAAAGTGCATGTTTCAGTCTGCATGTCAGAATTTTTTAATGAAATAGAAGAGGATTTGAGAAGTCACTCAAAATGTGCCCTCATTTTCTTTCTTCAGCATTAATCATAATTTCTATGGCAAAATGAACCCCCTCATTGTGTTCCTTTTTAAAAAAATGTTTTAAGTGTTACCAGTTTATTCCAATCAAGATGGCTTCAGGTGTGCCATACTTTTGTCATAATGAAGACAGTAAGCGCTCTAGTTGTTTTTAATAACACTCTGGGACATTCTGTCATTGGGCTATACTTGGGCTACATCTGTGTAGTGTTGGGCCTAGGGCCCACATCACGTAAAATGAGGGACACCGACACTGGTAGTAATACCGTAGTAACTGGCCACGAGCACGCGCACCCGGGCCTTTTTATTAGCGGGGCCACGTCACTCGTGACACCCGTGATGGATGGGTGTCGGGTGCAGTGTGTCCAGCCCTCGAGGGAGTGGCTGGGATTACAGCTTCCTGCGAACCACTAGAACGTGTCTCGCAGGACACTACATTCCTCCCCAACTTTATCGAAGGACAAACAAAAGTGTCAGTCCAACCTGTGGGGAAGAACAAACGGTTAGTTAAATACCACAGGGTCCATCCGGCTCTCGAGTCAGGTGGCAGGACGACATCAGACATGGGCTGGTGAACTTGGCTAGCATCAGGACCTTCTCCGCAGACACCCGTACTTTAACCTGAAGGACTCAGGACACGACTGCTGGCTTGGAGACGTCCTTTGCATACCGTCCGTTCGCTGACAGTGGCATGTCTTGCATGGCTCCCTCTTGGCTGACGTCCATGATGGTCTGTGGTGAGATCTAACAGTTCTTTTGGTGGGCTGCGTCATGACCATGGATGGAGTCTAACGTGAGAGTTCACGGAGGTGTTGCTGGACCGACTGTCCCTGTGGAACTACTTGGCTGTGACCGGTACCCTGTTGGTGGGGCAATGTCTCTTCTCGCTCTCCCGCCAGGGGAGGCCCGTCGTCGGGGTTGCTGCGGGACTATAGGAAGGCTGCACTGGAGCCGCTGCTTGTGTGCCGTCTGGGGGCAGCTGCAGGACCGCCGAGGAGCCGTTGCTTGGTCGCACGCACAACCCTCCCGGGTGGATGAGTCTTGGCCAAGACTTGCACTCGCTGCCGCGGTTCCGGTGTAGGCCAGGTTCACAGGAGATTTTGGGTTCCATTTAGTCGGCTTGTGTGGCAACGGTTTCGGACCCCAGTCCACCGGTACTCAGGGAGTGGTGCTTGACGCATGTGCCGATGGCGGGCGTGGGTGATGGTTGCCAGCCATGTGGTGATTCGGAATGACAGGTGTTGGTCACTTGCTGGGAGAGTTCAGATGTTAGGATGGGCCTGGGCAGCCACGTGCCTCCGCCTTGTTGATGTTGAGTGTCCATGGCGGCTTAACACGTAGAGTGTGTTGACCCTCTCTTGCCTGGCTTGGGGGCCACTGCCGACTCCATCTTGAGGCGGTGTGAGGACGGACACTCAGGGCACATCTTCACCCATGGCATCTGCGGACAGGAGCAGGGATGCCACTTGACTTGGACAGCCGACGCTTGGGGAGGGGCCGTTCACCTGAAGACGCGTTGTGGAGATACGCGGTTTGCGACTGCTGCGGCTTACGTTCGGTTCTCTTGTGAGGCTGTGTCCAGGGACGGTGTTCCGCCTTGGTGGCTGTCAGATGTGTCAGGGTGAGTTCTTGGCTTGCTGTGAGTCCCCGGTCTTCTCCTTTTTCCGGTCTCTTCAGTCTACCTGTGTCTTCCGGTTTTCCAGAGTGACAGGGCTGTCACTCTTCTTTCTTCGAGGGCGTTGTGCTTGGACCTCGAGGCGGCGCTGTTCGGGCGCCGGCTTCTGCCTTCGCTCCGGCGAGCTCCTTGCTTGCTGGGCGACAGGATGTCCAGTCGCGTGTCGCTGGCGCGACTGTTGCTGTGGCGGCCTGCCACGTGGAGTGTGCGACACCTCACTTGCCTGTCGTGGGTCACCGCCGACTCCATCATGAGGCCGTGTTGAGGAGGACACTGTGTCACGGACACTGTGACGCTTTCGGGCCGCTGCGGGTTCGACTCCTCTCTTGCCTGTTGTGGGTCACCGCCGACTCCATCTTGAGGCTGTGTTGAGGAGGACCCTGTGTTGCTTTCAGCCCACTGCGGGGCTTCGCTGGTGCAGTGGGGACGTGATCGCTCTCTGTGCTGCATTCAGCTGTGTTTCGTTGCGGAGATGCTTCTATCTCCCGGGCGCCTGCCCGTGTTGTCGGATTCCCTGGTGTGGTCTTCTGCGCGCTCCAGACCATGTGCGCTCCGTCTTCGCCTTGGGCGCTCCCTTCTGGCACTGGCGTGCCTGTGGTTGGCGGTTGTGCCTGTCCTCTGGCGGCGGCGTTATGTAGCCGCTTGTGGTGCATGCCTTGCACTAGTCTCTGACCACGCTGTCGGTGGGGACAGCTCCTTTGAGACGTTGCTGTTCTGGCTGATCGTCCACTCTTGCTAGTGGGGCTTGTGTCGCAGTGTCTTTGCTGGAGGTACAGTCAAACAACCACTGGTGGTGTCCGCTTGGCACCAGTTCCCCTTGCTGCTCAAGGTGTGACAGCTACCTGGAGACTTTGCGGTCTTTGAAGGTGTCCTTGCTGCTCTCACTTGCAGGGTGCAGAGGGTCACTCCATGAGCGTTCTTCTTTGAGGGCGTGTCTTGCTGTGCCAGGTGTAGTTTGTCTCAGCCACTGGGCAGGGGTAGGCCGTCTTCCAGGTGACGGCAGTGTGCTCGCTTGTATCTGTTGACTGCCGCTTGGGACCACCTTAGGGCTCTTGAGAGTGTCAGCCGCCTGGAGGCTCCGCTGTCTTCAAAGGCGTCCTGGCTGTTCTCAATGGCAGGGTGCAGAGGGCCACTCTCTGATCATCCTCCTCTGAGGGCCCGTCGTGTTGTGCCTGGCGCAGTCCTAGCTACCGGGTGTGAGCAGGCAGTCTTCCTGGTGGTGGCGGTACGCCCCTTGGATCTGTTGACTGCCGTTGCCGGTTGGTTAGCGGGATGCTGTGCTCTAGTACTGCTGGTCTGTGGGGTGCAGTGCAGCAACTCTGATGCCGGTCGTGGTGGGCGGCCAGTGTGCCCGTCTGCCCTGTGGATGCACCGGTGTGGATCTTCCTGCTAGGAGCATGTCGGCCTCTCCTTTGGCTGCCCTTGCACTTCTGGCAGAGTAGTGGGGTGTCCGGGTCTTTCCTCTGGTCCGTGGTGCTGCCTGGGCTGACGGTCGTGGGACACAGTTGGCAAACTGCTCTGGCCGGGCAGTTCGCCCGTCTTTGGCGTGTCGTATCAGGGAGCTGTCAGGAGGAGCTGCGGGGGTCCGAGGCATCCCTTACCGCTCAGCCTTATGCCTGATCTGGGGACTGCTGGTCGCAGTAGCTCCGTGGGTGCATGGACGTGGACCTCCCTGCTATGGCGACCTTAGCACCCGGTTTGTTCTGCACAGTAAACTGTTTCTCCCTCACGTGCTGGGTAAGTGTGGCTGCAGTACTGTCCATGGCCACTAGGTGGCGGTGTAGCGCCTCAGTGTTCAGCGTGGCAGCTTACCACCTGCTGCCGGCCATGCTGTGTCAGGGTCATCGCGTAGGCTGTTGTCCGTGAGCCTGGTTACGGGGTGAGCAGCCCGGGGAAGGTAGAAGACTTTACCTTTTCCTCTGTTTTTTCTTGTTGGGAGCAGACGCGCTGTGGCTCCTGACCACCAGGTGGCACTGTCAGTACTTCGACTGATTCCAGCGTGTTGACCGGGCCTGGCGTGGAGAACGGATGACGCTATGCCGGTGAGGCCGGGCACCGGCTCTTCCCTCTTGCCGCTGCAGATGTCTCCCCCCTCAGGGCGCTGCCCTCGTGCCTGTGCGCAGCAACGGGGAGGCCGTGAATCGGCGCGGAGTCACCTCGCCGGGCTGCGGCATCCTGTCACCTGTGGCCAGCTGCTGGGGGTTCCGAGGTGAGTGCCGGGTGGTGTGTGACACCAGCGGTAATGATGCGGGGGTTGAGAGCAGGGTGGTGGGCATCCAGGCTGCACAGCCTCTCCGGACTCGGGAGCGCTCCCTGTCTCAGGTCGCTGTTGGTGGCGCCCTGAATAGCTGCACCGTGTCGTGCTCTTTTACTTTGTGGGTGTCAGGGCCATGACGGTGGGCGGGACGGCCTGTGGGCGCTTCCGGGCATGGGGGGGGGGGAGTACCCGGAGGGTCAGGGTCTCGGGCGCCTCCAGCGTAGCGCCGGTGGCAGCAAATCTTGGTTGTGTTTCCTCGGCCACTGACCTGCTGTCGGGCTGGTTGGTTGGCTTCACTGCCGCAGCGGCTGCCGGTTGCGGGTGCTACCGGGGCTTCTCCTACGACGCCGGTGCATGTGCCAGGTGGCTTGCGTTTCCCACAGCACGGCTTTGACTTCTGTGCCGGCACATGGTATGAGACAGTCACTGCGCCGGCAACACCAATCCTCCGTGGGCTAAGAGGCGGTGAGCGGTGACACGAGGATTGCAGTCCCCTCGCCGTCACGGGTGGCTGTGGGCAGCTGGCCGAGGGTGTCGTGTCGCTTGCCGGGCTCTTTTCTTCCCCTGCGAGGAGCGATGAGGCGGAGCAGCAGGCATGCGGGGTGAACTACCCGCCTCGTCGCCAGTGTAGTGTTGGGCCTAGGGCCCACATCACGTAAAATGAGGGACACCGACACTGGTAGTAATACCGTAGTAACTGGCCACGAGCACGTGCACCCGGGCCTTTTTATTAGCGGGGCCACGTCACTCGTGACACCCGTGATGGATGGGTGTCGGGTGCAGTGTGTCCAGCCCTCGAGGGAGTAGCTGGGATTACAGCTTCCTGTGAACCACTAGAACGTGTCTCGCAGGACACTACAATCTGGGTGATATTTGGGCTACATTTGGGCTCTTTTGTCTCTGGTGGCCATCTTGGGAGACTTATTTGTTATGAAGTTTCCTAATTTCCTCATTTACTGCAGTCTCCTCAGTAGGAAATACTTTCAGTTTTTTACTTTGATTCCATCAAGAAGGCATTCAGATGTGTCACACATTTGCCATAAATTCAGAATGTTAGCACTCTTTTTGCTCATTAGATCACTGTAGTAAAGCTACTGCTCACCAGGGAAAACTGCTGCTGGTATTGAAAGTGCATGTTTCAGTCTGCATGTCAGAATTTTTTAATGAAATAGAAGAGGATTTGAGAAGTCACTCAAAATGTGCCCTAATTTTTCTTTCTGCAGCACTAATCATACTGTTTATGGAAAAATGAACCCCCTCATTTTGTTCCTTTTTAAATTAAATGTTTTAAGAGTTACCACTTTAATCCAAGCAAGATGGCTTCAGGTGTGCCATATGTTTATCATAAGTAGGACTGTTAGCGCTCTAGTTGTTCTTTGGAACACTTTGGGAAGCTGCAGTAGAACACAAAGGAATCAACTGACAGTCTCTGCCCTTGTTGGATGTACATGTTTTACTGAGAATGTCAGACTTCATTCTCACATGACTGAGAAAGATAATGTGAATTTACAGAAAATAAGCTCTCAGTTTAGATTATAGATCACCTTCCAAAACTCTGTGGGAAAACCATGAGAAAATATTTTTCTCTCAATCATGATATCCCAGCAGAAGGCTTTTTCACATGGTGAAATCACCTTAGAACATACCACAATTCCTAAAATGGGTAAGGTACCATCAACAAATGATTTATAATGTAACTAAAGTCTTAAAACCTTCTATTAACTACAATGCTTTTTAATGAGGTGCTATCATGTATATTGGTCCCAAGTGGCTGCCAACACTTCTTGGATGAAGTGCTGACAGCCAATCAGATCTCAGGATGAGATGTGTGGTTAGGCTCCGCCCACATATATATATGATTTTACTTATGATTTTCTCAGGAACTACTGAACAAGTCTGCACTATATAACACTGCAAAAACACAAAATAATAAGTGTTTTGCACACTTCTGTCATTGGGCTATATTTGGGCTACATCTGGGTGATTGTGGGCTACTTTTGGGCTACATTTGGGCTCTTTTGTCTCCGGTGGCCATCTTGGGAGATTTATTTGTTATGAAGTTTCCTAATTTCCTCATGTACTGCAGTCTCCTCAGTAGGAAATGCTTTCAGTTTTTTACTTTGATTCCATCATGAAGGTATTCAGATATGTCACACATTTGCCATAAATTCTGAATGTTAGCACTCTAGTTGCTCATTAGATCACTGTAGTAAAACTACTGTTCACCATGGAAGTCTGCTCCTGGTATTAAAAGTGCATGTTTCAGTCTGCATGTCAGAATTTTTTAATGAAATAGAATAGGATTTTAGAAGTCACTCAAAATGTGCCCTCATTTTCTTTCTTCAGCATTAATCATAATTTCTATGGCAAAATGAACCCTCTCATTGTGTTCCTTTTTAAATTAAATGTTTTAAGTGTTACCAGTATATTCCAATCAAGATGGCTTCAGGTGTGCCATACTTTTGTCATAATGAAGACAGTAAGCGCTCTAGTTGTTTTTAAGAACACTCTGGGACATTCTGTCATTGGGCTATACTTGGGCTACATCTGTGTAGTGTTGGGCCTAGGGCCCACATCACGTAAAATGAGGGACACCGACACTGGTAGTAATACCGTAGTAACTGGCCACGAGCACGTGCACCCGGGCCTTTTTATTAGCGGGGCCACGTCACTCGTGACACCCGTGATGGATGGGTGTCGGGTGCAGTGTGTCCAGCCCTCGAGGGAGTGGCTGGGATTACAGCTTCCTGCGAACCACTAGAACGTGTCTCGCAGGACACTACATTCCTCCCCAACTTTATCGAAGGACAAACAAAAGTGTCAGTCCAACCTGTGGGGAAGAACAAACGGTTAGTTAAATACCACAGGGTCCATCCGGCTCTCGAGTCAGGTGGCAGGACGACATCAGACATGGGCTGGTGAACTTGGCTAGCATCAGGACCTTCTCCGCAGACACCCGTACTTTAACCTGAAGGACTCAGGACACGACTGCTGGCTTGGAGACGTCCTTTGCATACCGTCCGTTCGCTGACAGTGGCATGTCTTGCATGGCTCCCTCTTGGCTGACGTCCGTGATGGTCTGTGGTGAGATCTAACAGTTCTTTTGGTGGGCTGCGTCATGACCATGGATGGAGTCTAACGTGAGAGTTCACGGAGGTGTTGCTGGACCGACTGTCCCTGTGGAACTACTTGGCTGTGACCGGTACCCTGTCGGTGGGGCAATGTCTCTTCTCGCTCTCCCGCCAGGGGAGGCCCGTCGTCGGGGTTGCTGCGGGACTATAGGAAGGCTGCACTGGAGCCGCTGCTTGTGTGCCGTCTGGGGGCAGCTGCAGGACCGCCGAGGAGCCGTTGCTTGGTCGCACGCACAACCCTCCCGGGTGGATGAGTCTTGGCCAAGACTTGCACTCGCTGCCGCGGTTCCGGTGTAGGCCAGGTTCACAGGAGATTTTGGGTTCCATTTAGTCGGCTTGTGTGGCAACGGTTTCGGACTCCAGTCCATCGGTACTCAGGGAGTGGTGCTTGACGCATGTGCCGATGGCGGGCGTGGGTGATGGTTGCCAGCCATGTGGTGATTCGGAATGACAGGTGTTGGTGACTTGCTGGGAGAGTTCAGATGTTAGGATGGGCCTGGGCAGCCACATGCCTCCGCCTTGTTGATGTTGAGTGTCCATGGAGGCTTAACACGTAGAGTGTGTTGACCCTCTCTTGCCTGGCTTGGGGGCCACTGCCGACTCCATCTTGAGGCGGTGTGAGGACGGACACTCAGGGCACATCTTCACCCATGGCATCTGCGGACAGGAGCAGGGATGCCACTTGACTTGGACAGCCGACGCTTGGGGAGGGGCCGTTCACCTGAAGACGCGTTGTGGAGATACGCGGTTTGCGACTGCTGCGGCTTACGTTCGGTTCTCTTGTGAGGCTGTGTCCAGGGACGGTGTTCCGCCTTGGTGGCTGTCAGATGTGTCAGGGTGAGTTCTTGGCTTGCTGTGAGTCCCCGGTCTTCTCCTTTTTCCGGTCTCTTCAGTCTACCTGTGTCTTCCGGTTTTCCAGAGTGACAGGGCTGTCACTCTTCTTTCTTCGAGGGCGTTGTGCTTGGACCTCGAGGCGGCGCTGTTCGGGCGCCGGCTTCTGCCTTCGCTCCGGCGAGCTCCTTGCTTGCTGGGCGACAGGATGTCCAGTCGCGTGTCGCTGGCGCGTCTGTTGCTGTGGCGGCCTGCCACGTGGAGTGTGCGACACCTCACTTGCCTGTCGTGGGTCACCGCCGACTCCATCATGAGGCCGTGTTGAGGAGTACACTGTGTCACGGACACTGTGACGCTTTCGGGCCGCTGCGGGTTCGACTCCTCTCTTGCCTGTTGTGGGTCACCGCCGACTCCATCTTGAGGCTGTGTTGAGGAGGAGCCTGTGTTGCTTTCAGCCCACTGCGGGGCTTCGCTGGTGCAGTGGGGACGTGGTCGCTCTCTGTGCTGCATTCAGCTGTGTTTCGTTGCGGAGATGCTTCTATCTCCCGGGCGCCTGCCCGTGTTGTCGGATTCCCTAGTGTGGTCTTCTGGGCGCTCCAGACCATGTGCGCTCCGTCTTCGCCTGGGGAGCTCCCTTCTGGCACTGGCGTGCCTGTGGTTGGCGGTTGTGCCTGTCTTCTGGCGGCAGCGTTAAGTAGCCGCTTGTGGTGCATGCCTTGCACTAGTCTCTGACCACGCTGTCGATGGGGACAGCTCCTTTGAGACGTTGCTGTTCCGGCTGATCGTCCACTCTTGCTAGTGGGGCTTGTGTCGCAGTGTCTTTGCTGGAGGTACAGTCAAACAACCACTGGTGGTGTCCGCTTGGCACCAGTTCCCCTTGCTGCTCAAGGTGTGACAGCTACCTGGAGACTTTGCGGTCTTTGAAGGTGTCCTTGCTGCTCTCACTTGCAGGGTGCAGAGGGTCACTCCATGAGCACTCTTCTTTGAGGGCGTGTCTTGCTGTGCCAGGTGTAGTTTGTCTCAGCCACTGGGCAGGGGTAGGCCGTCTTCCAGGTGACGGCAGTGTGCTCGCTTGTATCTGTTGACTGCCGCTTGGGACCACCTTAGGGCTCTGGAGAGTGTCAGCCGCCTGGAGGCTCCGCTGTCTTCAAAGGCGTCCTGGCTGTTCTCAATGGCAGGGTGCAGAGGGCCACTCTCTGATCATCCTCCTCTGAGGGCCCATCGTGTTGTGCCTGGCGCAGTCCTAGCTACCGGGTGTGAGCAGGCAGTCTTCCTGGTGGTGGCGGTACGCCCCTTGGATCTGTTGACTGCCGTTGCCGGTTGGTTAGCGGGATGCTGTGCTCTAGTACTGCTGGTCTGTGGGGTGCAGTGCAGCAACTCTGATGCCGGTCGTGGTGGGCGGCCAGTGTGCCCGTCTGCCCTGTGGATGCACCGGTGTGGATCTTCCTGCTAGGAGCATGTCGGCCTCTCCTTTGGCTGCCCTTGCACTTCTGGCAGAGTAGTGGGGTGTCCGGGTCTTTCCTCTGGTCCGTGGTGCTGCCTGGGCTGACGGTCGTGGGACACAGTTGGCAAACTGCTCTGGCCGGGCAGTTCGCCCGTCTTTGGCGTGTTGTATCAGGGAGCTGTCAGGAGGAGCTGCGGGGGTCCGAGGCATCCCTTACCGCTCAGCCTTATGCCTGATCTGGGGACTGCTGGTCGCAGTAGCTCCGTGGGTGCATGGACGTGGACCTCCCTGCTATGGCGACCTTAGCACCCGGTTTGTTCTGCACAGTAAACTGTTTCTCCCTCACGTGCTGGGTAAGTGTGGCTGCAGTACTGTCCATGGCCACTAGGTGGCGGTGTAGCACCTCAGTGTTCATCGTGGCAGCTTACCACCTGCTGCCGGCCATGCTGTGTCAGGGTCATCGCGTAGGCTGTTGTCCGTGAGCCTGGTTACGGGGTGAGCAGCCCGGGGAAGGTAGACGACTTTACCTTTTCCTCTGTTTTTTCTTGTTGGGAGCAGACGCGCTGTGGCTCCTGACCACCAGGTGGCACTGTCAGTACTTCGACTGATTCCAGCGAGTTGACCGGGCCTGGCATGGAGAACGGATGACGCTATGCCGGTGAGGCCGGGCACCGGCTCTTCCCTCTTGCCGCTGCAGATGTCTCCCCCCTCAGGGCGCTGCACTCGTGCCTGTGCGCAGCAACGGGGAGGCCGTGAATCGGCGCGGAGTCACCTCGCCAGGCTGCGGCGTCCTGTCACCTGTGGCCAGCTGCTGGGGGTTCCGAGGTGAGTGCCGGGTGGTGTGTGACACCAGCGGTAATGATGCGGGGGTTGAGAGCAGGGTGGTGGGCATCCAGGCTGCACAGCCTCTCCGGACTCGGGAGCGCTCCCTGTCTCAGGTCGCTGTTGGCGGCGCCCTGAATAGCTGCACCGTGTCGTGCTCTTTTACTTTGTGGGTGTCAGGGCCATGATGGCGGGCGGGACGGCCTGTGGGCGCTTCCGGGCATGGGGGGGGGGAGTACCCGGAGGGTCAGGGTCTCGGGCGCCTCCAGCGTAGCGCCGGTGGCAGCAAATCTTGGTTGTGCTTCCTCGGCCACTGACCTGCTGTCGGGCTGGTTGGTTGGCCTCACTGCCGCAGCGGCTGCCGGTTGCGGGTGCTACCGGGGCTTCTCCTACGACGCCGGTGCATGTGCCAGGTGGCTTGCGTTTCCCACAGCACGGCTTTGACTTCTGTGCCGGCACATGGTATGAGACAGTCACTGCGCCGGCAACACCAATCCTCCGTGGTCTAAGAGGCGGTGAGCGGTGACACGAGGATTGCAGTCCCCTCGCCATCACGGGTGGCTGTGGGCAGCTGGCCGAGGGTGTCGTGTCGCTTGCCGGGCTCTTTTCTTCCCCTGCGAGGAGCGATGAGGCGGAGCAGCAGGCATGTGGGGTGAACTACCCGCCTCGTCGCCAGTGTAGTGTTGGGCCTAGGGCCCACATCACGTAAAATGAGGGACACCGAAACTGGTAGTAATACCGTAGTAACTGGCCACGAGCACGTGCACCCGGGCCTTTTTATTAGCGGGGCCACGTCACTCGTGACACCCGTGATGGATGGGTGTCGGGTGCAGTGTGTCCAGCCCTCGAGGGAGTAGCTGGGATTACAGCTTCCTGCGAACCACTAGAACGTGTCTCGCAGGACACTACAATCTGGGTGATATTTGGGCTACATTTGGGCTCTTTTGTCTCTGGTGGCCATCTTGGGAGACTTATTTGTTATGAAGTTTCCTAATTTCCTCATTTACTGCAGTCTCCTCAGTAGGAAATACTTTCAGTTTTTTACTTTGATTCCATCAAGAAGGCATTCAGATGTGTCACACATTTGCCATAAATTCAGAATGTTAGCACTCTTTTTGCTCATTAGATCACTGTAGTAAAGCTACTGCTCACCAGGGAAAACTGCTGCTGGTATTGAAAGTGCATGTTTCAGTCTGCATGTCAGAAGTTTTTTAATGAAATAGAAGAGGATTTGAGAAGTCACTCAAAATGTGCCCTAATTTTTCTTTCTGCAGCACTAATCATACTTTTTATGGAAAAATGAACCCCCTCATTTTGTTTCTTTTTAAATTAAATGTTTTAAGAGTTACCACTTTAATCCAAGCAAGATGGCTTCAGGTGTGCCATATGTTTATCATAAGTAGGACTGTTAGCGCTCTAGTTGTTCTTTGGAACACTCTGGGAAGCTGCAGTAGAACACAAAGGAATCAACTGACAGTCTCTGCCCTTGTTGGATGTACATGTTTTACTGAGAATGTCAGACTTCATTCTCACATGACTGAGAAAGATAATGTGAATTTACAGAAAATAAGCTCTCAGTTTAGCTTATAGATCACCTTCCAAAACTCTGTGGGAAAACCATGAGAAAATATTTTTCTCTCAATCATGATATCCCAGCAGAAGGCTTTTTCACATGGTGAAATCACCTTAGAACATACCACAATTCCTAAAATGAGTAAGGTACCATCAACAAATGATTTATAATGTAACTAAAGTCTTAAAACCTTCTATTAACTGCAATGCTTTTTAATGAGGTGCTATCATGTATATTGGTCCCAAGATGGCTGCCAACACTTCTTGGATGAAGTGCTGACAGCCAATCAGATCACAGGATGAGATGTGTGGTTAGGCTCTGCCCACATATATATATGATTTTATTTATGATTTTCTCAGGAACTACTGAACAGATTGACACCAGACCTGCAAAAGGCACTTCCCTGACCTGAGGACTACCTCTCTGCCAAATTTCAAGTAATTCTGTTCAGCCGTTCGGGCTGTACCTTGGACTAAAGGTCCCTATGGAAAATTGCATGGGGAAAACGCTTTTTGGGACCCCCCTTTTTTCTCAGCCCCTGCTTGACGAATCCCCCCGAGACTTTCAGGGTAGGAGCGGAGCGGAGCGCCCCACCTATTTTGAAAATTTCGCGAGGATTCGTCAACCGGCGCCAAATTTATTCCAAATGGAATGTTGCGGATTTCCTATGGAAACACGGTCCTAACTATAACTATCTACTGGCGACCGCCAGTAGATAATATATATATATACATATATATATATCAAAGCTACCAGGTGCGGAGCACTCTCTGGACAAAGGATTTTATTTTAGCAAGCAAATGCATTTCGGCACTTCAGCCTTCTTCAGTGCTTTTCCTCATGGCATGAAAACACAGCGCTTCATTTAAAATGTGTCCAAGTTGATTTGATTGGAGCACCACAGTGACGTAGCCAGTAACGAAGGACTGCAAACTCCTTGATCAAAATACCAGTTACGCTGGCTGCCATATCTATATGTGTTAATTCGAGCTTTAACCTTAGTGCACATTTCGTTTTTCATTAATTTACTTCGTTTTTACAGTCTCTCATAGACAATCTATAATTTTATCTTGTATAGAAGAGAAACTAAAGTGCAGAATGTCACTTATATCTTGGCTTGATGTCAGCAGTCTTAAGTTAATTACATGGCCTCCCTGTCTCCCAGCATAGCTTGATGATAGCCACTTCTCTGTCCCTCGCCCCTTGCCTTTGTGTAGCATTCAAAGTATCCCACAGGTAGAAGTCTGAATGACTCCATGCCTCCAATTCAATAATTGATATATATATAGATATATATATAGATATCAAAAACCAGTCCAAACTTTCAAATCAAGCAGGCGCTGACTCCGTGGATTGATTGCCAAAGAAAGATTTATTCCAAAATGACCCAGACGCGTTTCGGCGGCGGACCGCCTTGCTCACTACCATACTATATATATATATATCCAACGAAAAACCACTCGAGGTAAGGACAGGTAAGAGGCCACTTCAGGGAAAACCATGGAAACCTTTATTTGAATACAGCATAGGCATGATGCATTTCGGCACTGTTAGCCTTCTTCAGATGCCGCTGCTGTCTGGAAATAACCCCTCCCCCGCCTTTAAGTGTCCTGTGGAGCCCCTATTGGAGGGTAAAGTCCAGCCCCAGGTCACATGGTTGCACTGCCAGGTAACAGGGAAAAAGGCGCGTTATGTAGAGACGACCAGTCCAGGTAAATTGATGTCATCAGGCCGCCTTGTGTCCCCTTGAAGCTCCGAACCTCCGCACAGATGTCCACAGGGCTGTGAGTCGAAATGGCAGTGCAAACGACTCCCCGTGAAGTCATGAGCTGCACCTGGCAGCATCCCTGGCATCACCTATAACGAAGGTGGGCAGGAGTTAATCCAATAGCTTGGAGAGAAATACGAGCTGCAACAGCTCATGCCAGCATTACTCCCACCACTTGAAGGCCACTGGCCGGCGCGCATATGTCCAACGAAAAACCACTCCAGGTAAGGAAAGGTGAGAGGCCACTTCGGGGAAAACCATGGAAAACCTTTATTTGAATACAGCATAGGCATGATGCATTTCGGCACTGTTAGCCTTCTTCAGATGCCCCTGTTGTCTGGAAATAACCCCGCCCCGCCTTTAAGTGTCCTATATATATATTAATAATTATTTTTTTAAGAGTTTAATATTTTTTCTACATTCACGGGGTAACTCATATGTGTAATGTGTTTGAAGTGAAGTAATTGTCTACTCTTGCTTAGACTACAGTAGGAATGGTAGAATTAACTTCTTTTCAATTCAACAATTTTCCTACTGTTACGCTGTTTGGAGTGGGATTGGTAAATTTCACCCCTCTGAAATCCAACGTTTTCCCTTCTGTTGCACAGACCGGAGTGGGAATAATACATTTCACCCCTCCAAAGACAAACAGTTTCCCTACTGTTGAGATGTTTGGAGTGGAAATAGTATTGTGTTGTTTGGAGTGGCAATCGTAAATTAAACCCCTCCAAAGTCTAACACTTTCCCTACTGTTGTGTTGACTGGAGTGGAAATAGTAAAATGTACCCCTCCGAAGTCCAAAACTTTCTTTGCTGTTGCTTAGACTGGAGTGGAAATAGTGAATTTCAATCCTCCAAAGTCCAACACTTTCACTTCTGTGGCATTGACTGGAGCAGGCATAGTACATATAACTCCTCCGAAGTCCAACATTTTCCCTGTTATTTTGATGACTGGAGTAGGATTAGTAAATCTATACCCTCCGAAGTCCAACACTTTCCCTACCATTGCATAAACTAGAGTGGGAATGGTTTATTTCATATTCTTAGAGTCAAATAGTTTTCATATTCTTTGTTAAATAGATTTTAGAGTATTGTTTTGATTTTTAAAATATTTTATATTTTTTGTTTTTTATTTCATGTATTTTGTAATGTTTAAATTATTTTTTGAATGTGTGTTTTGAATTTTTCAATTTTTTATATTTTATGTATGGTCTACATTAATTAATATTTTTTTTCTTATACAATTGTTTATATTTTTATGGTTTTATTGTGTGTGCATGTTTTATATATGCATATACATATATATATATATATAAATTCAGTGAAAAAACCATAGGTTTCACACATGTTATAGTTAGCTGGACATTTTACTGATAAAAAACCATTGAAATTCCCCCGTTATAGTTAGTGCAGGCAACTATAACTCACGCGACCGCAATCCTCTGCTGATGCTAATACTGTATTTAGACACTTATTTGTCCATGTCTTCTTCCATTAAATTTTAGCTATACATATATTACAAATATTTTTTTTTCATAAAGACACATATGTCATCAGCAGAGGATTGCGGTCGCGTGAGTTATAGTTGCCTGCACTAACTATAACGGGGGAATTTCAATGGTTTTTTATCAGTAAAATG
This sequence comes from Triturus cristatus, assembly GCF_964204655.1. Classification (NCBI taxonomy): domain Eukaryota; kingdom Metazoa; phylum Chordata; class Amphibia; order Caudata; family Salamandridae; genus Triturus; species Triturus cristatus. The sequence continues at coordinate 51,061,541 of NC_140589.1, forward strand.
TCCAGCTAACTATAACATGTGTGAAACCTATGTTTTTTTCACTGAATTTGCAAGGTTTTTTAAATGCTAATTCCTAACTATAACATGTGTGAAACCTATGGTTTTTTCAGTGAATTTGTACGTTTTTTTAAATGCTAAGTTACTTTACGCCATTCGTGGCGTGCGCGCCCACTAAACGCAGTTCGTTCCGTGCGCGCACCGTGCGCGCACAGTGAGCACGCGGTGCGCTTCGCGCACCGCGTGCCCACTTTACGCAGTTAGTGCCGTGCACGCATGGTGGGCACGCGGTGCGCTACGCGCACCGCGTGCCCACGTTACGCTAGATGGGCCATGTACGCACGATGCGCTTCGCGCATCGTGCGCACATGGAGGACATATTATGAGCTTCGTTGTGAAAGGTAATCTTTTATCTTTTCAGATATTATTTATGCCATGCACAAATGATGACCTTCGGGCAACATTAGCACACGGGGTGGGGAGAGTATGGATAATTTTTTTTTTTTTTTTAATTTTTACCGTACGCGTACGGTAAGCGTAATCGGCGAAATTTTCGAAAAAATTAAAATTGCCTTTTTGGCCTTGGGGGATCTTTGGGGACTCCGTCATCATGGCTATGTGCTTAGGAGCTGTCTAAATAGCACCTTTACATGTTTTTGGACTTTGTTTTTCAGCCCCCCCTCAGAGTGCGAGAGAGAAAATGGCGGCCGCCGCTTCCTGGTTTCGACCGATTCGAATGTTTACTAAGATCTAACAGCCAATCAGATTCGCGCTCGCGCACGGCACCGTACGCGTACGGTAAGCTTACCGTAAGCGCACCGTAAGCGCACCGTAAGCTGCCACAGATATATATATTGATTTAAATGCTATTTTCTCAGGAACTACTGAACAGATTTACACCAGACCTACAAAAGGCACTTCCTTGACCTGAGGACTACCTCTCTGCCAAATTTCAAGTAACTCTGTTCAGCCGTTCGGGCTGTAGCTGTGTCTAAAGGTCCTATGGAAAAATGCATGGGAAAAACGCGTTTTGGGACCCCCCTTTTTTCTCAGCCCCCACTTGACGAATCCCCCCGAGACTTTCAGGATAGGAGCGGAGCGGAGCGCCCCACCTATTTTGAAAATTTCGCGAGGATTCGTCGACCGGCGCCAAAGTTATTCCAAATAGAATGTTGCGGTTTTCCTATGGAAACAGGGTCCTAACTATAACTACCTACTGGCGACCGCCAGTAGGTAATATATATATATATACACACAAACACATGTATGTATATAGTAACAATAAAAATATGTGTTTACATTATATTAATTTCATTATTTTAAAAGTATTAATATGAATATATACATATGGATACATATTTTCATATTAATAAATGTAAAACATTTAAAATGAATACAATGCAAAAATGTTAATCCTTATAATATATATATATATATATATATATATATATATATATATATATATATATTATAAGGAGCAATTGGTGGTTGTTTTGCGGCGTTCTCCCCGGAGTAACGGAGGCCCATGCGATTCGGAGGATTCTGATGGACACCTGAGCTTCGTGGGAGGGTAAGCCGTAACTGTTCCTATTTTTGCTCACATTTTACATTCGGACATTTGCGGGTGCGAGGATAAAGCTGAACACGACTCTGCAGTGTTTCTGCCGTATATCTGGTGGGATACAATCTGCTTGTTGAATTAAGGTGCAGTTCCATTGTTATAATGTCATCAGTGGCTGACGCCATGAGGACCCGAGAGGCTGCCGCGGACACCCTCTTCGATAACCTGCCCAGTGATCTTAACACTCTTGGGGCTGCTAGTACTACCAACTCAATTGGCGCTACAGACGTAAAATCACTGCTCAAAAAATTAGAAAAACTGCTACGCACGGAACTCAATAAATGGTGGGAGAAACGCTCCCTTGAAAAATACAGAGAAGTGGGGAGAGTACCACGCGGATTAAGAATACTCATTGCCCCCTCCTTTGAAAACCCCAATCCCCTGATGCTTGAGGAATGGGCCTCCAATAACCTTGAGTCGTCAATGAATATGGTCAAGATTTTAATAAAGTACGCTGATACTGACAGAGCAGCTATTTTGAAGCAAATCGATGACTTGAATCAAGTATTGGGGGCACACGAGCAACAAGATACTATCACGAAAGGCCGTGGTGAAATCGATGCTCGACTTCAAAAATATGAAGAGTCAATTAAGGCGCGAAAAATATTTAAATTCGCCAGGGATAAGAACGACTACGAGTCGGGAAGAATCTTCACTTTCGCACGCAAGTTTGACAATGTTAAGAGGCAGGCTCTAACATCTAAAACAACTACAGCCCCCACTACTAGTGTGCGTCTCCCTGGTACCATAGACTCTGACTCTGATTTAAGTTCATTGGCGAGTAGTGTTTGCTCTTCTGACAGCGGGCCAACCACGGCATTAGCGCCCATTCCAACTGACATCTCCCCCTCTGAAGAACTTGGTTTTTTAGTGGAAGATCGCCGCCATACGTTGCGGCAAACCACTCAATCAATGAGAGGTCAAAACGAAGAAATGAGAGCAGAAAACAAAGACGGAAAGCCAAAAGGAGGAAACAACAGGGGAAAATGGAGGAATACAAAGAAAAGGAATTAAGCGTTGGTATACCATCTGACAATACTGTTATTAATCTGACTGAGCTGAACCTCACCCAACCCGAGATTGCGTTACTATCTAAGGGACTGTCATTCTGCCCAAGAAGTTGTTTTAGGTATGTTCAAACTAGAATCGATGTTTTCAAATTCATACGGAAACTCAAACTACTGAAACACTTCAAACTAAATAAGGCTGCTGGCACTGCTGCTAATATAATAAGCACAGACAAAGCTGGATCGCGGTTAACTGCCAGTGATGTAACGCATTTAAAAACCATTCATGCTTTGGTAGGCAACTCAGAGGATGTGATATGTTCAACACAACAACAGTTGTTGGATTTAGGTACAACAGGCAATTCACCAGCTGCTAGCCCATTCCGTCCCAATTCTACATTTATTCCACTTATGCCAAAGGATGCGCTGGATGTATTCAGTGATTGTGTCACTCAAGACCTCAAAAATCTTAATAGAAAGATCAAAAAATCATCGAAACGTTCGAATTATCAAGAGCGACAATATTCCACCCTAATCAATAAACTGAAAAATAATAAGGAAATTATTATAACCAAAGCTGATAAGGGAGGAAATGTTGTTTTGTGGGCAAAGAGTGACTATTTACAAGAGGCCTATCGTCACCTGAACAACGAGTTGTGTTATAGGAAGGCCACTTTCAATGACATCAAAAAGCTAAAAGATCGCATCCATACTGAATTAGGACAATGGAAGAGGGATGGGCTACTCAACAAGAATGAATATAGCTTCTTAAAAATTGAGTTCCCTACTACTGCAGTTCTTTATTTCATTCCAAAAGTGCATAAAAAACAGGAGCCTATTCCTGGTAGACCAATTATTTCAGCCCAGCGGAGTCTATGTGAAAACATCTCTAAATATGTTGACTTTTTTTTGCGTGGTTTTGTGGAAGAACTCCCATCGTACATCAAGGATACAGGGCATTTTCTTTCTCACATATCTGAGACGGTATGGCAGGATGGTTATTGCTTCATTGTCATGGAATTCTCTTTACACGAGTATTCGTCACTGTGATGGTCTACAAGCAGTCAAATTTTATCTAGAGAAGAGAGACATCATTTTTCATCAACATAACATTATGTTGTTAAACATGATTGAATTATGTCTATGCAATAACTATTTTTTGTTCAACCAAGAAGTGTTTCAGCAATTGCAAGGTGTGGCGATGGGGGCATGTTTCTCCCCCAGCTACGCGTGTTTACACGTGGGCTGGTGGGAGGAACATGTCCTCAGAAGTACACACAACGATTTGTACCAGATTCATGTCGTTCGTTGGTGGAGATTCATCGACGACATCTGTTTAATTTGGAATGGGTCAATTGAATCGGCTAATGAATTTGTAAAGCTGATTAATATTAACAACCTGAATCTTGAGTTTACGGCCCATATCAGTGCTGAGCATGTCGATTTTCTTGATGTTGAACTCTATATTCTTGACAGCAAGATACAGACTAGAATACACCGCAAAAGTACCGCAGGCAATTCAGTACTCCACGCACAGAGCTCCCATCCATACCATCTACTTAAAAGTATACCTTATGGAGAGTTTCTGCGCATTAAACGTATTTGTAGTACTGACATAGATTGCATTAAGTACCAAAAAGACTCATATCAGAGGTTTTTGGACCGAGGCTATGCTAGAGTTGATCTGGAGACAGCACTTGAAAAAGCTAATAAAACCAATCGTGATGATTATTTGAAATCGATAATTGGGACTACCATCAAAAAACCTATCCCAAACTATGAAAATATTAGTGGGGAACCGAGCTGCGTTCGATTCATCACTACATTCAGCAATCAGGACAAGGAGGTGAGAAAACTGATTTACAAAAACTGGTCTATAGTGAAAACAGACCTTACTATGTCCCAACTAGTACCTGATTTACCACAAATCACATTCAGGAGAGCACCCTCTATGAGGGATGCCCTAGTTAGGACGAGCCCTGAGACCACTAATACAAGCACTTGGCTCTCTAATCGCAAAGGTTTTTTTAAATGTAGCTCATGCCGAGCATGTAAATTTGGCACAAATACTTATGAGTTTATGGGCGCATTTGATTTAACCCCTACAGCTCTTAAAGGTTTTTTCACTTGTAAAACTGACCATGCAGTTTATGTTCTTGAATGTTCGTGTAATTTAAAGTATGTTGGAAGTACGAAATTACAGGTATCGGTCAGAATTTTACAACATTTAAGGGCCATAGTTAATTCTGACTCCAGTTACCCTGTCGCCCGACATTTTAAATTAGTTCACAAGAACAACCTGAAGGATTTTAAATATTTTGTGATCGACGCAGTACCTAAACAGATTAGAGGAGGCAATAGAGAGAAACGCCTTAGGCAGTTGGAAACTCAATACATTCTTTTATTAGATACTAAGATGCCTAATGGCCTTAACACAGGGGAAGATATGCATACATTTCTCTGAATTCTTTCAGGATGTATCTTCACCTATGTGTACCCATGTTAAATTCACTCTACTGCTCACTTTATTCTATTCTATTTTATAGAAACATCTACTCCGTCTTAAAGAAGATCTTAGTCCTTTTAGTTTATATCCAAAACTGCTGCTTTAAAATCACTCCTGTCATCATATTCACCCTTGGGACACCCCTATGGGGTATAGGTTCAATTTCTCGCCTTTGGCTCACAAATGGTTTGAATGATTATGTACACGATATGAATGACAATTAGGTTGGTTCTCTAGCTTTCGAGGCCCTATATACCTGTGGACTATATTTATTGCATTTATTCAATCTACCTATCTTAGTTCTATTTTTGGGTTCTTGAGCAAAAGAAATTATTTATGCTGCTACATGATTTTGCTGATTTGCACATATGTTGCGTATTTTGCACTGATGCACTTGCACTTTATTTCCAGTACTGCTGCTCCTAGGAGTAAACATTTACAGTGGGGCCATGGGTTTATTCTAGGATTTTTCCTTTACAGTGGTCCTATGTGCTTCCTTGCTTTTTTCATCTATTTTGTATATTTGTACATAATATGATTTGTGCCACACAGGCCTGTACGAATCCAAAGGCACAAGCACTTTTTCTAGGCTGCATCAGTATGTCATTGCATTATTCATGACTGTCTATTTGCAATTTTAACTTTCTACTGGTTTTAAGATTTATGTGCAATAATTAAGCAATATTAATATTTTTATATGTATATATGCAGTGATTTTCATATGCAAACTTATTAGCATTGTGTAGTATGTGGCTCATTTGTTTAAAGGAACTACAAATATTTTTTTCTATATAGGATTTATCCAGAAGGATTGCATGTAATAATAATCCACTGATTTTATATCATGTATTGTATGGGGCTCTACAAGGTTATTGAACAGATTTATCCGCTGGCACCGATCTGTCTTTTATGGAAGACTTTTTTTTATATATAAGTGTTGTAACTTTGATTCCTCCCCGCCAGTTTTATTTATGGCTAAATTTATGGATTTGCGAGCATATTTTTTAGTTCAGGGTATTGCTCTATTGTATAACCACTGTGGTTCAATTCAGCTTGATGTGGCTATTTTGTCATGATGTAGTATTTGTGCTGAGTATACGCAGTATTTCTTCTATTTCTATTTTTTTACCCTTGTTGTAATATGGAGGTTTGCTGTTCTGCATGCCGCATTCCTATTGGCCTATGTAAATTGGAGGAGTCTACAACTTACTATATTTGTTGTGTATGGTCTTAATGGTGTCATGTGATCAAGGCCGTGGTAACACGGCCGAAACGCGTCATGCCTACTGACTCTATGGAATAAACCTTGTCAACAACAATATTCAGCGTGCTGTGGTCTGTACCTGTTCCAGCTATCTACTGGAGTTTGGGAACTCTTCTTGTGATATATATATATATATATATATATATATATATATATATATATTATCTACTGGCGGTCGCCAGTAGATAGTTATAGTTAGGACCGTGTTTCCATAGGAAATCCGCAACATTCTATTTGGAATAACTTTGGCGCCGGTTGACGAATCCTCGCAAAATTTTCAAAATAGGTGGGGCGCTCCGCTCCGCTCCTACCCTGAAAGTCTCGGGGGGATTCGTCAAGCGGGGGCTGAGAAAAAAGGGGGGTCCCAAAACACGTTTTCCCCATGCAATTTTCCATAGGACCTTCAGTCCAAGGTACAGCCCGAACGGCTGAACAGAATTACTTGCAATTCGGCAGAGAGGTAGTCCTCAGCTCAGGGATGTGCCTTTTGCATATATGGAGTCAATCTGTTCAGTAGTTCCTGAGAAAATCAAAAGTAAAATCATATATATATGTGGGCGGAGCCTAACCACACATCTCATCCTGAGATCTGATTGGCTGTCAGCACTTCATCCAAGAAGTGTTGGCAGCCATCTTGGGACCAATATACATGATAGCACCTCATTAAAAAGCATTGCAGTTAATAGAAGGTTTTAAGACTTTAGTTACATTATAAATCATTTGTTGATGGTACCATACTCATTTTAGGAATTGTGGTATGTTCTAAGGTGATTTCACCATGTGAAAAAGCTTTCTGCTGGGATATCACGATTGAGAGAAAAATATTTTCTCATGCTTTTCCCACAGAGGTTTGGAAGGTGGTCTATAAGCTAAACTGAGAGCTTATTTTCTGTAAATCCACATTATCTTTCTCAGTCATGTGAGAATGAAGTCTGACATTCTCAGTAAAACATGTACATCCAACAAGGGCAGAGACTGTCAGTTGATTTCTTTGTGTTCTACTGCAGCTTCCCAGAGTGTTCCAAAGAACAACTAGAGCGCTAACAGTCCTACTTATGATAAACGTATGGCACACCTGAAGGCATCTTGCTTGGATTAAAGTGGTAACTCTTAAAACATTGAATTTAAAAAGGAACAAAATTAGGGGGTTCATTTTTCCATAAAAAGTATGATTAGTGCTGCAGAATGAAAAATTAGGGCACATTTTGAGTGACTTCTCAAATCCTCTTCTATTTAATTAAAAGATTCTGACATGCAGACTGAAACATGCACTTTCAATACCAGCAGCAGTTTTCCCTGGTGAGCAGTAGCTTTACTACAGTGATCTATTGAGCAAAAAGAGTGCTAACATTCTGAATTTATGGCAAATGTGTGACACATCTGAATGCCTTCTTGATGGAATCAAAGTAAAAAACTGAAAGCATTTCCTACTGAGGAGACTGCAGTACATGAGGAAATTAGGAAACTTCATAACAAATAAATCTCCCAAGATGGCCACCGGAGACAAAAGAGCCCAAATGTAGCCCAAAATCACCCAGATGTAGCCCAAATATAGCCCAATGACAGAAGTGTGCAAAACACTTATTATTTTGTGTTTTTGCAGTGTTATATAGTGCAGACTTGTCAGGTATTGGAGTGCTTTACATGAGCATTGGTTACATCACACAAGAACAAATTGATTTTGGTTGTAGACATGGGGAGACTAAGTGATTTGACCAGAATCACAGAATGTCGAGCTGAAGCAGAAACTCCAACCTGGTTCCCCAGTTGCAAAGTCTGCAGTTCTGGAAGTAACACCACATCCTCTCCCCGAAGTGCAACATTAATCAAGTGGTCAACTGGATAAAAAAACATAAAGATAACAAATAATTTAAAAGTGCTTTGTCGCTATTTGAAAACTCAGAAAATATGTCCTTATTTTAGTCTTTTAGAGCACTAACCATAATTTTGATGCCAATAAGACCCTCTCATATATGTATTTTCTAAAGTAAATGCTCTAGGTATTACAGTTTTGATTACATCAAGATGACGTCAGGCGTTCCACACTTTTGTAATAAATATAGAATGTTAGCAATCTAGTTGTTCATTAGGATACTGTTGAGAGGCAGAGGCCAGGGGCACGGACTCTGAAAATTGAAGGCAGGTAGGAGGATGCAAAGGCAACAATTTAACCACACTGAGCAGGCAGGAAGGGCCGTGGCAGCACAACAGACTATGGAGGGCAGTGGAAAGGGGGGCAGGGGCAACAAACCAACAGTACAGGACTTGCAAGAGAGGCTGTGGCAATGTAATAGACCATTGTGGGCAGAAGGAAGAGGCAATGGTAGTACAACCATACATACCACACAGGGCATGCGGGACGGAGTGCAGCACAACAATCCATAGAAAGCAAGAGGGAGGGGACAGGACCATGCACATGGACAACAGAGAACAGAGTGGCAAGAGGCAATGATAGCTATCTGACCATAATGGACAGACAGGAGAGAAAGCTGCAGCATAACAGACCATAAAGGGCAGGAGGGACGGATCAGGGGCATTACAATGGAACAGACAAGCCAGGAGGGAGGGAGTAGGGGTCTGCACATGTAAACAGAGGGCTGGGGGCAAGGGCGCAGGGCAGGAGCAGCAAGATAGCCATGGAGGTCAGGCAGGATGGGCACTAGAAGCAAGACAGACCATGAAGAGCAACAGTGAGACTGTGATGGCATACACACAGACCATGGAGGGAAGGTGGGAGGGGGTCAGGGGCAGCTAACTGACCACACAGGGAAGTTCCGAGGGGCCATGGCAGCAACGAAGACCATGCATGGCAAGTGGGAGGGTTAGTGGCAGCACAATGGCTATGATGGGCAAGAAGGAGGGTGCAGGGGCATGCACAAAGGACGATGGAGGATAGAAGGGAGGGTCAGGAGCTGTGCACAGACAAGAAAGTTCAGGGGAAGGGGCCTCACAACAGACCGCACGGGGCAGGCAGGAGGAGCAGTTGCAGCACAACAGACCAGGGAGGGCAGAAGGGTGTGGCAGTACAATGGACCATGTAGGACAGGAGGAAGAGGATAGGGGCATGGCATGTGGACAGGCAGGGTGGAGGTGGCAGGGACAGGTTACAGTCATCTGACAATGCTAGGCAGGTGGAAGGAGAGTGGCAGCTCAACAGAACACTCAGAGTAGATAGGAGTGGCAGGTCCATGGAACATGGTGGGCAAAAAGGATGGAGAAGGGGCATGCACAAAGACATCGGAGGGCAGGGGGAAGGAGAATAGGTGCAGCAAGCTAAGCACAGAGTTTAAGCAGGAGGTCAATGATGGGGCATAGAATTAGGCAATGGAGGGCAGGAGGAGTGGACTGGTACATCATACTAAATTGAGGGCAGCGGCAGCACATCAGACCATGCGTGGCAGAAGGGAGGAGGCTAGTCCATAGATTCACACAACAGAGGATAGGGAGGAGGGGGATGGGGCAGCAAGCTAACTGTTCAGAGAAGGCGGGTATTAGGAACTTTATTGTTTTTAAAACGTGTGTCTGTGAGAACTACTTAAAATTTGAACAAATATGCAGCATAATCTCACTTTTATTCAGGAAGAAGAGGACGTTTGTGACTGTGACTCCGGGCTCACTTGGCAGAAACACCCCCTGACCCTCCACCCCCTATCGCAAAATGTAATGCCCGTGAAAAGGGTAGGTGAACACAGTGTTATATAGAACATAGTCCTGAGAGCACGATTGAAAATGAAAACTAGATATAGTGTATGGTATAAACTATGCACCAAAAAGTGTGATATAAGATGAACCGGGCGTGAAATATAATATGCAATACATTGTGCGCAGTGACAGATTCATTGGAGAGCGCGAGATAGCACAGGCACTAGCGCGTGCTATGCGATATGCGCCTTGGAGTGTAATATGCACAGGGCAGTGTTGTGTAACCTAACTAGTCTCTAAAGTTGTAATATAAAATATGTGCTGGGGAGTGTAACGTTGCATATGCACTGTGACAAAGATATGGATCCCAGATTGTAATATGTATGGCATAGCACTGTGCGTTATAACATAGGCATCGAGGAAGGCACGTTAGATGGGGCAATATAACCCGTGCGAAGACAAGTGTGGCATGACATATTCACGGGGTGGTGTTACAGTGCACATGGGCTAGAGAGTGTCATAGCATATGCACTAGCTAGTGGAATACAACACAGAGGTGTGTGGCACTCAGCAGGCAATGGTGGGTGTAACACAGCATTGGGCTCTGCCAGGAGCGCGCTGTGACTCTCAAGTGATGTTCGTCCCCTTTCCAGAGAGTAAAATAAAAAGTATTACACATCCGGCAGTGGATGTGTGTTTTATTAACCGTGAGGGGGGTTTCTTGCATAGTTTTGGTCGAATTTTTGTCGAATCCCCTTTGAATGGCTTTGTGTGCATGTGTATTAAATGTGCCCGTCAATAGCTACCCATGTTTGTATAAATAAACGACAAGGGTGTCTACCGGGATTAGGCACGGTAGGGCATCAGACATGTCAGAGCTTCACTAGTGGTGTAAATACATTCCACGTGGATTAATTGTATGCATAGTCGCCTTTTAATGAATATCACGCAAATCGTCATGGTGATAGGTACGTACGGTTTGTCCAGCATGTCCTAGGTGTGTCTATAAATATATATTTTTTAAAAATAATAAAAAACAGTGGCCGGCCCTGGGGATTGGGGTAAAAAAATATAATTAGGAGACAGGCCCTGGGGGATGGGGTCATCAGAACCAATAAATTAGAATAAGAAGGGGAACCACACAGCCCCCCGTCTTAAAAAATTAAAATAAATAAAAGACTGGCATCGTGCCGCAGGCCACGCCCCCTCCTTGCAGCATTCTGCAAACGCGCCCCCTGGCGAGTTGTAAGTTGGGGAATTAATTCCTCTTCAATACTGAGGGTCCCTGAGGGCCAACTAGCCCAACAGGCATCTCCAGTATGCGCCAGGGAGCTGCGCTGCAGACAGGCGTTCTGAGGCCAAGCCCCTTTTTACACCTCTCTGCAACGCAGCTCTGTGGCGCTTACTGGAGGTACCTAGTGGTCTAGTTTGACCCTAGGGACCCTTAGGATTCAAGGGGACTTAATCTCTCAACTTAGAACAGCCACAGGGCGCGCTTACACAGTGGTGAAAGGAGGGGACGGGGCCTGAGGTGACGTGTGCAAACACGCACTATGGCACGTTTTAAATTGGGGATATAATTTCCCTTCAATACTGAGGGCCCCTGGCGGCTAACTAGCCCACCAAGTGCTTCCAGTAAGCGCCACTGAGCTGCATTGCAGAGAGGTGGTCCAGGCCGTGCCACTTTTTACACCTCTCTGCAACGCAGCTCTGTGGCACTTACTGGAGGTACCTAGTGGGCTAGTTGGACCCTAGGGACCCTCAGGATTCAAATGAACTTAATCTCCCAACTAAAAACGGACACAGGGCGTGTTTACACAGTGGTGAAGGGAGGGGATGGGGCCTGAGTTAACGTGTGCAAAAACGCCCTGTGGCCTGTTTTAAGAGGTAGTTTTAATCCCCCTGCCCTATTATATACTAGGGGCTTACAGAGGAGGTCATGCTAATCACAGGGGGACCCCAACGCATAATGTTCCCTTGTCTTTTAACATAGCAATGGCTCTAGGACTGGTTAGTCAGACTCAGTTACCACCAGTATCCGTCTGAAAAAGTTGAAGGTACAGGATGATTTTGAAACAAGGCTTCTTTCTGCTCTTCTTTTTGTTCTTTCTGCACGTTATCCTTCTTCCTGCACTTTTCTTCGTCTTTGAGGACTTCTGTTGCTTCTTTCTGCACTTCTTTTTTTCTTTCTGTGCATTCTTTCTTCTTTCTTCACATGTCCTATCTCTGTAGGCATAGTTATAAATTAGCATTTAAAAAACCTTTGAAATTCACAGAAAAAACCATAGGTTTCAGGCACGTTATAGTTAGGAATTAGCATTTAAAAAACCTCAGAAATTCACTGAAAAAACCATAGGTTTCAGGGGTGTTATAGTTAGCTGGACTTTTCACTTGTACAAAACCATTGAAATTCCCCCGTTATAGTTAGTTCAGCTAAGTATAACTCGCGCGCCCGCAATGCACTGCTGATGACGTCACATATTACATCACTCATGACATGGTCAGTGACATCACTCATGACATCACTGATGACATCTCAAATGACATCACTGATGACATCACTGATGACATCATCCTTGTGATAGAGTGGCAGACCTCCTCTCACCCTAATATAACCTTTGATAGACACATTCAAAAATAAAATAGACTAAAATTTTCAAAACAATGGACATACCAATACCAGTTACAACAACCTCTTCAGTAATTCTAAGATCCACATACACATCCACTCATTCACCAACAGTCCTGTACAGTCACTCATACATGTACTCACTCATCATATGTACTCATACACCTATACATCCTGTTACACAATGCGACTCATCCATAGAGTTACTCACACACATAGTCACTCATGCTAATAAAGAATCAAACATACATTTACTTGCATATACAGTTATACACACACCACCAACACTTACTTCTACGGAAACTTACACATACTTAGTCTTTTAGACAATCACTTATAGAAACACATACTTATTCATACAGGAACTCTTTCAATCTCTCACTCTCACATATACTCACTTATATACACCAATAGTCACATATACTAGTTTAAAACATATGTAGTTACTCATAAAGACACTATTGAGACAGTCATTCACTCACTAACACACCCATACACACACTCATCCACCCATACAGTCCTGCACACATGCTGTCTTCAACACATACAAACAGTGAGTCACTCATTCATGCACCTATGCACTACGTAATACCCCCCACCGAACCATGCAGACACTCAGACTGATACTCAAAAAACCAACTAATAACCTATATAGACACCCATGTAGCTACTCACCAACCCATGCAGCCACGTATACACAAAGTGAGAGACTGATACAGATATTTACATATTTAAACATTACTCACTAAGCCATGTATTAACTATGATACACTTAATCAGTCAGTTACACAATCAATTTTTCAAAAACAAATCATCCATTTAGACACTTATACACCCATTTATTCTTCCATCGACCTTGAGATATACATATATAAAACATATTTAATTTTCAGAAAAACACACATTCACTGGATGATGTCATCAGTGATGTCATTTGAGATGTCATCAGTGATGTCATGAGTCTCGGCCTCTTGGGGCGACATGACGACGGAGCTACCGACGCATACCTTCATCCAATATCTGCATATTATGGGCAATGGCGCCCATGTCATACACTGGCTAGTGCAGGCACTCCTCGCACACTCACGACTGACCACCTCGACATTAAGGGAACGCTGGGCGACGGACAGGGGCAGAGACTGGACAGATAAAGAATGGGCGATGATACTGGCCGGCCCGGTTAACGTTCCACGCAACCCCCGCTTCAAGCTCATACAATATTACATATTGCAGCGAGCGTATCTCACTCCGGAGAAGATCAATAAATATTTCCTGCGGACGGATGCCGCCTGCCCACGGTGCTCGTCACCAGGAGCGGACCTTTTGCATATGCTCTGGCACTGTGCGGACGTGCAGACGTATTGGAGCGACGTGCTGTCACTGATCGAGCGCGGCGCGGATGGACGGCTACCACGCACGTGGGAAGCGTGTATCTTGGGCCTGTACAAGCGCACAAAAGCGAATAGAGTACAGGCGCGCTTTTGGGACATGGGGCTTGTTACAGCTAAACGCTTGCTCACCAAGCACTGGAAGGCGACGGCCCCTCCGCACATCAGGCACTGGAGGGCATCCTTCGTCAACTGGGCGCAGGCGGAAAGTGCAGTGCTCCTCCGTGAGCAAACTGCGGGACTCCGGCAGTACCCCATCGCTCACCTTTGGGATGGCCTCCTCGCCACCTTTCAGACGGCCTGCCGAACCCGTGGGATAACCTAAACGCCAGGCGGACACTGATATACTGCTAGATCGCTGGCGACATGTCTGAGACCCTGGTGCGTTTAGCTCCTGGCCCCCTCGACCTGCATATTCCCCAGACACGTCTCACGTACCACGCGGCAGGCTACTACTGTCGGATACTTCTTGCGCTGTGCTCTGGCGCACGCGCGGGACTTACCGCCGCTGCTACCCGAGAGGGCACGCACACTGACGACCCCCCCCCCTCTTCTCCTCCCCCCCCCCCCCCCTCACGACCAGCCACTCGACGCGCTCCCCGGACGGCCGGCTAGGCCCTGCTGGACAGCCCCTATCTCCTCACACATTGCTGCATGCGGATCTCCACTCTCCCCCCCCCCCCCTCACCCTCCTTCTTCTGGCCCCTACCCGAGTTCTTGACCCTGACCTTGATCCCTAAAGTTTACGTTGCACACCCGGGACACAATTCGGCGACTGACTACGCTCCCTAGCAGAGCATGTGTTCCATCATAGCAACAGTCGCCACGCGCACCCTTGCGGACTACGCTGCACCCTCCTTGACGCGCTCCACCCCACGCTACATGCGGGCCACCGGGACTCCGATGCCCACAAATCAGGGCGCTTGACGGACAACCCAGCACCCAGCACACATCCTTCTGTGAGCCCAGGAGCTAGCTGACAATGCTGCGCAGCGGACGGATACGAAGCGCCCCCCTCACACGCGGACAATGCGCTTTTAGCTGAGAAATAACGCGACACCTATCAGAAAAAGCACCACCGACTCGCTTACACGCAATGTACACACCTGAATCCTCTATCTAGGTACAACTGAGCTCCGCCGCCGGACCTCCGGGTTGTCGGCTAAACGGCTGTGTTTAAACATTTGACGATATGTACTCGAACATTGCTGACCTGATGCTATGCCGCAGAATTGTACATTGCCAATTGATGCAACTATGGTTAATAAAAGTTCTCAAAAAAAAAAAAAAATCAGTGATGTCATGAGTGATGTCACTGACCATGTCATGAGTGTTGTAATATGTGACTTCATCAGCAGTGCATTGCGGGCGCGCGAGTTATAGTTAGCTGAACTAACTACAACGGGGGAATTTCAATGGTTTTGTACAAGTGAAAAGTCCAGCTAACTATAACACCCCTGAACCCTATGGTTTTTTCAGTGAATATATATATATATATATATATATATATATATATATATATATATATATATATATATCCACACGAAAACCAAATTGAGTAGTGTGCTCTCAGTAAGAAACAGGTAGCCAGCGAGGTAACTAATCCAAGTGTTTAATTCACACAACGCGTTTCGGCGACAAGCCTTGTTCACGTGTGAAAGTGTACGTTTCAAGCAGTCTTTAAATAAAGCATTGAATGTCAGTAAGTAGTCATCACATTCAACGAAGGACTACACGATAGTACGTGTAGCGGCCATCTTGGAAAGGTAAAATAAAAGGTAAAATAACCAGAGGTACGACAAGACAATGCATCTGTGTAAGCATATGTACCAACATGTCAATGACACAACGTGATGTATATATACAGTGATTAAATTAGCATGCTATACCAATAAATATCAATGCAAAGTACTAGCCGCCAGCTCGAACTGTTGTGCCTTAGGGGATGTAAAGTGACATGAGAGGGTAAGAATATATATATATAGTTATAGTATTAAACTTAAATAACAAGTTACTTACCTTCGGTAACAATGTATCTATAAGAAACATTAGTAGTGATAGATTCCTTACCTTAGATTATCCCCAGGCGTCAGACTGGATATGGAAAGATTTCTCATCAGCAGTACCCCTGCGCGTCGGTAGGTGGCGTCGTGCGGCTCCACGTCCGTCGTCAGCATTGTGATTGCCGGAATGACGTCGCGGACAATACTTAGACGCTGCCCACGCGCGCTGACGTCAGTTCTGTACACGACTTTCCGCGCCAGGAACGCAGAGCCATGCAAAATACTGACCACTGGTGCCTTGAAACTAGGGCCCTGAAAGGGATAACCTTAACCCTAGAAATCAGTTCGCAGAACGGGGAGGATGGGTGGGGCGGTAAGGAATCTATCACTACTAATGTTTCTTACAGATACATCGTTACCGAAGGTAAGTAACTTGTTCATCTGAAAGAAACACGTAGTGATAGATTCCTTACCTTAGAATAGATACCCCAGCAATACCAACCCCGGTGGCGGGTCTGTGAACCAAGATCACACCAGGAAGTCCTGGCGAACAGAACGGCCAAAAAAGCAATCTCTCCAGACTTGGCTGTCCTGGCAATAATGTTTCGTAAACGTGTGCAATGATGCCCATGTGGCTGCCTGACAGATGTCATGCAGGGGGGCACCACGACCCAAAGCAGTAGTTGCTGCAGTTGCTCGAGTGGAATGAGCATGCAGCCCCACTGGAGGCTCTTTTTTTACCCAAAGAATAATAGGCTTTGATGCACAAGACAACCCAGTGGGAGACAGTCCTTTTGTGCACCGCCCGACCTTTCTTGGGGCCAACGTAGCCAACAAAAAGTTGGTCATCCACCCGGAACTGTTGTGTGCGGTGGAGGTAAAATGAAAGTGCACGTTTTGGATCCAGACGGTGGAGCCGTTCTTCCTCTCTGGAAGGATGTGGAGGAGGGAAGAAAGTGGGCAACAGTCTGCCCAAAATGAAAGGCCGTGACAACTTTTGGCAAAAAGGAAGGCCGGGGCCTGAGCACAACCTTGTCCAGATGAATGGAAAGAAAAGGTTTTCATGAAAGCCTGGAGCTCACTCACTCACCTAGGATAGCAACCAGGAAGGCAGTTTTCAGAGTCAACAGACGAAGAAAACAGTTGTGAAGCGGCTCGAAAGGAGCGCACATCAGATAGGTTAAAATCAGATTTAAGTCCCACTGTAAAGGATTTTGATCCGCACTCATACGCAAAATACAAGTCCATCCAATTTGTTTGTTTTAAGATTGTTCTTTATTTTCATATCCTTTCTTCTAGTAGCCAACGCGTTTCGTCCTGTTTAAGGACTTCTTCAGGGCTACAACATAAATAATAACTATTGTTAAAAAACTATTTATAATAAAAGCTTATTTTTCTCTCTTTTTTTTAAACTTTTTTAAAATATTTTTTATAAAAAACACACTGTGGCATCACAAACGGAATAGGAGGGAAAAGGTGTGTAATGCCTTTGAGAACTCTATTTACAACAGGGGACTTGAAAAGAGAGGGCTGATCAGGTAGCCTGAGAAAGGCAGAAATGGCGGAAAGATAGCCTTTGATAGTGCCCAGAGCAGAGCCCTGCCGGGCCAAAGAAAGAAGGAACAAAAGGACCTCGGAAAGAGGGGAAGAAAGGGGATCCACAGCCTTTGCTGTGCACCATGCCACAAATTTGTTCCACCGGCATTCGTTAATCACTTTAGTGGAGGGACGCCTGGCTGCCAGAATCACATCACAGACTTCAGGAGGCAAGTCAAAGGGATTCAACTGCTGCCGCTCAATCTCCATGCAAGGAGGTGGAGACTGGACAGGTGCAAGACTGTCCCCTGCTGCTGCGACAGAAGATCCTACCGAAGAGGCAGACGAATCAGGGGATCCACGCTCATACTGAGTAGTGCGGGATACCAGACTCTTCGAGCCCAGTCCGGCACCACAAGAATAACTTGGGCCCGTTCTTGACTGATCTTCTACAGCACTCTGGGCAGAAGAGGTATAGGCAGAAAGGCGTACAATAGACCACAACTCTACTTGTGACGAAAAGTGTCTCCGAGCGAGTGCCGCCTTGGAAATTCCAACGCGCAGAACTGAAGACATTGCGCGTTCTCTTCGGTAGCAAATAGATCTAACCAAGGCTCTCCCCACTGTTGAAAGAGACCCTGCGCCACCTCCGAGTGAAGACGCCATTCGTGATCCATCATGCACCTGCGGCTGAGCTCGTCCACCCTGGCGTTCAACGAACCTGCCAGGTGTTGCACCACCAGGGAAGTGCCCTGATGTTCCAGCCATGTCCAGAGGCACAAAGCCTCCTGACATAGGGTCCACAACCCCACCTCGCTCTGCTTGTTGCAATACGACATGGAGGTGGTGGTGTCCATAAACACCTGCACTATACTCCCCTTGACAGAGGGAAGGAATGCCTTCAGTGCAAGACGGATCGCCCAAAGCTCCAGAAGGTTGATGTGGAGCTGGGACTCCGCCAGAGACCAGAGGCCTCTGATCTCTGCCTTTCCCATGTGGCCACCCCATCCTAGGAGGGACGCATCCGTCACTACCGCATGCTCTGGTTGGGGAAGGGAGAGGGATCTGCCTCTGACCCAATGCTGATTCATGAGCCACCACTGCAACTGATGTGCAGTGCCCTCCGAGACCTGGACGTGTCCGGACAGGTCCCCCTGATGATGCACCCACTGGAACTTCAGGTCCCACTGCAGAGCCCGCATATGCCATCTCGCATGGTTGATCATCAGGATGCAGGAAGCCATGAGGCCCAACAGCCTCAGGGTCATCCTGACTGAAACCCAGGACAAGGGCTGAAAGATCGGACTCGCTGTTCGGGAGGACAAACCCGAAACTGCGCCGTGTCCAGAACCGCTCTGATGAAAAGGAGCTTCTGAGAGGGTACCAGGTGCGACTTCGGCACGTTGATGGAGAACCCCAGCAAATGCAAGAGGTCGGCCGTAGTCTGGAGGTGGGAGACGACTGCCTGGGGCGAGCCCGCCTTCAACAACCAGTCGTCGAGATAGGGGAAGACAGGCGCAGGTAAGGTCAAAAGGGAGCACGGTGAACTGAAAGTGCTCGTGGCCAACCGTGAACCACAGGTAACGCCGGTGGCCCGGCAGGATGGGAATATGAAAGTAGGCATCCTGCATGTCTAACGCTACCATCCAGTCTTGTGGGTCTAGGGCAGAAAAGACCTGAGCCAATGTGAGCATCTTGAACTTCTCCTTTCGGAGGAAGCCATTGACGTTCCAAAGGTCTAAGATAGGACGCAGGCCCTTGCCCTTCTTTGGAACCACAAAGTAGTGGGAATAACAGCCACAACCTACTTCGGGCATCGGAACGCGTTCGATTTCCCCCTTGGCCAAGTGGGCCGCAACTTCCTGCTGGAGAAGTGCCAAGTTATCCCCCGACATGCGGTGGTACTGTGGTGGCATGGCTGAAGGGGTAGTCTCGAAGGGGAGGGAGTAGCCCCTTCGGACAAGTTGCAGCACCCACTGGTCTGATGTGATGGTGCACCAGTGGGGGAGATGATGGCAAATTCACCCGCCCACTGTCATTTGATGGGCCTGAAAGGACGGACTAGGAAGGTTTTGCAGTGGATGCCACAGGGGTGGAGGTGGACTGACCTGCCCGCTGGTCCCCTGGACTGCCTCAACAGTTCCTACGTCTGCGGCCACGCTGAGGTTGTTGGTGCACCAGCCTGTGGCTCTGCGAACGTGGTGGGGTGCCCCTTCCACGGCCACGAAAGGAACGAAAGGCAGAAGACGGAGTAGGCCGACAGGCCCACGGACTTGGCCGTAGCCCGCGGGTTGCCAAAAAGGCGAATGCCATCAAAGGGCATGTCCATCAGGGTATTCTGGAAATCCCCCGAAAAGCCAGTTGTCCTCAGCCAGGCGTGGCGCCTAAGCGCCACCTTCGTGGAAATCGCCCTGCCCAGTGAGTCGGCAGTGTTAAGCCCACAATGAATGGTGAACTTAGCTGGGTCTCGCCCAGCAGCAACAGCTTGGGTGAGTACTGTCTGGACCTCCTCCGGACAGCTACGCAGCACCTGTGCAACCGTGTCCCACAGAGAAGTGCGAAGACTTAGAGCCAGAAGAATGATGGTGACGACTCCGCGACCGGTCCCTTGACCTCCCACGGGACAGGGACCTTGAACGGCGCGGAGACGACTGCCGGACTTCCAGCAACTTTCGGGACCGCTCCCGCAAAGTTTTTGGCGCCATGGCCCGGCAGTCGGGGCAAGACTTGGAGTGTGGTCGCGCCCCAGGCAGTAGAGACAGACTCGGCGTGGGTCCGTCACTGAAATAATGCGGTGACAGTCGCCACAGTTCTTAAACCTATGGCACCAGGAGTCAATCGACTCAAGAAAAATAGGAGACAAAAAGCCCCAAAAACTCAGTCAAAAAATGACTGGGGTACTAGCTCTTCCCGGATCTGCACTTGCTGGCGCGGAAAAAGAAAGAACTGACGTCAGCGCGCGTGGGCGGCGTCTAAGTATTGTCCGCAACGTCATCCCGGCGATCACGACGCCGACGACGGACGAGGAGCTGCGCGACGTCACTTCCCGACGCACAGGGGTACTGCTGACGAGAAAACGTTCCGGATCCAGTCTGACGCCTGGGGATATTCTAAGGTAAGGAATCTATCACTACGTGTTTCTTTCAGATATATAAAAAATAATAAAATGTAAAATAAATATTTTTATTAACTATATTACACTATATACATATTTATAAACACATATGAACACACATATATATGTGTATGTGTGTGTTTGTGTGTTTATATAAGAATATTTATATATACTATTACATATTAGAGAAATAACAAATTTACATTAAATTAAACATATTTTAACATTTAACATTTTACTACTTTAAACTCTATTTATATTAAAAAATCAATATTCTGGACAATATTAGTGCCAACAATATTTTTTTCTAATATTTTTACCATTATAAGTATAGAGGCATGATATTGTGGTAAACAATATCGTTGACATAATATTTTTGTCAAAAATATAGTTTAGCACCATATTGTGCCAGTGATCCCCTTGTTTGCGAAATGGAATCCTGACAATCGTTTACAAGCACAGGTATTAATGGGCAAAACACTATGGGCGTTATTATGAGTTTGGTGGTCCTCCTACATGACCGCCAGCGCTGTGGTCCTAGGAAGGCTGCCAAGCCCTTATTGATCCTGCCCACCGGATTATGAGTAGGATCCAGGGTGGGTGGGTGGTGCTGCGGCAGTGTCATGGATGCAGTATATTAGGCTCATGGGAGAGCCTAAACTGCATACCGCTGCCGTGACAGCGCCAAATGTTCGTCCGTGGACGGTGTGGCATGCACCGTCATGCATGCCACACAGTGCACGCGTGACTATGCATTCGGGGGGGGTGCACATCATGTGCCCCCGCACCCACCCCCTGGGCAGATTTGCCTGGGGGCTCTGTTGGGGGCCCACTCCTTGCCTTTCCACCAGCTTTTTCATGGCGGGTTCACCACCAATAAAAGGCTTGCGGAAGGGCAACTCATAATATGGATGGCGGTACAGAGAACAGCACCCCTCCATTCCTCCCCTCTTTACATACCGCTGGATCCAGGATCCTGGCGGTGCCAGCGGTGTTGTAGCGGGCTGGTTGTGGTCCGACCACTGCACTCAGAACACGGCGGTCGGACAATGGTGGTTGGACCGCCACCGCAAGTACAGCGATCCTAGGACCCCTGCTCTCATAATAAGCCCCTATGTTATTATGTTACTCTTTACTTTATTATTATTTCCATAATTTAGTTAACAGCCTCTGATGAAGCAAGTTTGCAAGGCACATGTTGGCTGGCCAACTATTCATATATTTTCATGAACCTAAACCATTTACTGATTTGATTAATTGAATGAAAGACCTTCCAGAAAACCTAATGTACAATCTTCAATTTGACGAAAAGGATGGCAGAATTTAGTGATTTTTCTGGTTCACAAAAGTGATTTTGAAGGACACCTGTTGGTACCAAAATCAAATTTCTCCTGAATGGAGTCTAGGAGCCTACTGGAATGAATAGTGCCCAAAATACACTTGGCCTACTTTGCACTGGGCAGTTTACTTGTATACCTCTCTGACCGACAGAAATGTTTATTTGTAGTGACTAAATGCCCACAACAAACTGAAGAGAAGGAGCCTCAGACAAACTATGCATTCCTTCATATGTGCCTTCACGTTACAGTCAAAAAATGTTAGGGATACACAGATATATATATTTTTTATTTTGATTTTTTCGAGTTTTATTTAGTGCAAACTTGACCCCAGGGTACCAGAGCGCTTTACAGAGATTACGCCGTAGCAGTTACATGGAAGACATAAGAGAAGAATATAGGGTAACTATATACAATCAAATGACAGATGGTGAAGTAGATGGACGAGGGAGTTCATAGATAGCGATGGTGAACAAGTTACTAACCTTTGGTAATGATATATCTGTAAGAAACATAGGTTAGTTATAGATTCCTTACCTTACTTAGAATAACCCCCAGGCGTCAGACTAGATCCGGAAACTTTTTCCATCAGCAGTACACCTGCGCATCGGAAGGTGGCGTCGGTCGACTCCGCGTTCGTCGTCAGGGTCGCCAGGATGACGTTGCGGCAGCTAAATAGACGCCGCCCTTGTGCGCTGACGAACAAGTTACTTACCCTCGGTAACGATATATCTGTAAGAAACATTAGTTAGTTAGATTCCTCACCTTAAAATATCCCCAGGCGTCAGGCTGGATCCGGAAAGATTTTTTGTCAGCAATACCCTTGCGCGTCGCTAGGCGTCGTCTGCGGCTCCGCGTCCGTTGTCGGCGTCGTGATCGCCGGGATGACGTCGTCGGAGTACTTAGACGCCGCCCTCGCGCGCTGACGTCAGTTCTTGTACATAGCTTTCCACGCCAGGAACGCAGAGCCATGCAAGAGACCGACACTGGTGCCAAAAAATTCTAGGGCCCTGAAAAGGGACGACCTCAACCCTAGATATCGGTTCACAGAACGGGGAGGATGGGTGGGTCGGTGAGGGATCTAACTAACGAATGTTTCTTACAGATATATCGTTACCGAAGGTAAGTAACTTGTTCATCTGAAAGAAACACGTGAGTCTGCGAACCAAGATCACACCAGAAAGTCCTGGAGAACAGAACGGCCAAAGAAGCCGTCTCTCCAGACTTGGCTGTCCAGGCAATAGTGTTTGGCAAACGTGTGCAGCGAGGCCCACGTTGCTGCCTGACAGATGTCCTGCAAGGGGACTCCCTGGCCCAGGGTAGTGGTCACCGCTGTGGCCCGAGTGGAATGGGCACTCAGCCCTACAGGAGGTTCCATTTTAGCTAAGGAGTAACAGGCCTGATACACAAAACGACCCACTGAGAGATGGTTCGTTTGTGCACCGCCCTTCCCTTTTTAGCGCCCACGTCCACCCGGAACTATTTGGTGCGGTCCAGATAGAAGGACAGCGCCCGTTTTGGGTTCAGATGGTGGAGCCTCTCTTCCTCTTTCGAGGGATGCGGAGGCGGAAAGAAGGTGGGCAGCGTAACAGACTGGCTGATGTGAAAGGCAGTTACCACCTTAGGGAGAAAGGAAGGACGAGTCCTGAGAAAAACTTTGTCCGGATGGACAGAAAGGAAAGGAGGTTTAGAAGAGAGAGCCTGGAGCTCACTCACCCTTCTAGCAGAGGTGATGGCCACCAGGAAAGCAGTTTTAAGCGTCAACAGACAAAGGGGGTGTGAGAAGTTAGCCTGATATATGATGTCACTAATTCTAGTGCACACCTTGTATCATTCCAAACAACCCTTATGGTGATTGGTTGTAAAGTCAACCTTATAGACCAGCTATCCTAGTGGTAGCATGGACAAGAGCAGTCTTAGGCTAAACTCTGTATGGCATGTGAAGCCAGCTGTTATACCATTTGTAATCCTTGAATACCAAGTGAAAGGACACCACAACAGATATATATAAAAATAGAATGTATTTATTCTAGTCAAACCCTCAGCACTCTTTATGAGATTCGAGGTAAGTACAACACAGTCTTATTTAAGCACACATTAAGTCACACAGGTAAGTAATACAGTTAGGCCCTAGGGGCCACGCAAACCATATACTAAGTAAGTGGTATAAGAACCACTGTCACGAACACAGGATAGGCCTAGGCCTAGGGAATCGCTGGGGCTACACTATACTACCAAAGGTTAGGAAGTGGGAGGCCCACGGGATTCAGGTGCAGAGTGGAAACACTCACGCGTAATGCGTAAAAGTCGATAGAAATAGTAGTTATTAGAAATTAACAGTTTTAGGACACTTCTGGAATAGCTAGAAAGTCGAGACTCGGAAACTAGACCCTAGGATAGTCAATACCCTTGTGAGCACCGGAGTACTCAAGTTACCTAGCCCACGGGCTGCGGGTGCATAGGTGTGAACTTGCGTCGGGTTTCGTCGTTGACTTCTATGGATGCCTGAAGGAAAATTGCAGACAGGCAGTCAGTGAAGAGTGTCCGGTGGATCCCAAGGATGGAATCAAGAAGGAAGGATACCTGCAAGCAGAAGGGACAGAGTCTAGGTCACCAGCCAGGAGCCGGGAAGGAACCAGGAAGGAACCAGGCGATGTCGTGAATATGCAGGTGAAAAGGTGAAGCTTGTCGCAGCAGCCACGGGTACCAGGAGACATCGAGGACGACCAGGACCAGGAGGCGAGCTGTCCCACGAAGGCTCTTGCTGTCGGCGGCGTCGATGTCGAGTCAGGACCCAACAAGCCTTGGCAAGCGGAACCCACGCAGAATGGAGGACTTGCTTCTGGTGCAGACCAGGAAGGTCTGGGGTGCTTCTCTTTCACAGAGGAGCGGGTGCCAGTCTGGAGGAGCCGGGCCAGCAAGATGAAAACAAAGGTTCGTCGTCGCAGAGGCTACTAGCCAACGGGCCAGCAACCGGACAACACGTCGAGCAACTCAGGTGCAGAAAGGCCCCACGCAGACCACGTGAAGTGTGGGGAGCTGATCTTCTTTGCAGATGGTGCTCGGGATTGGGGCTTCTCAATTCCCCAAGCACAGCCTCGAGGAAGCCTCAGAAGTTGCGCTAGTCAGTTACTAGCCACTTTTCCCAAGTCGCCGGTCCCACGTCCCTCGTCGCCTCCACGGGTCTCAGCTTCGCTGCAGATGTGGATCTGGGTCAGAGGTGTCTGGAAGTCTCGGCGCTGGTCAGTCTCTGCAGTCGTCCCTCGTAGGATCAGTCGCAAAGCAAGCAGCGGTCGCTGGATGGTGCCTGGTTGCCCAGGGTGGTCACTCCTTGGCCACAAGGGAGATTTCTTCAGTCTTCTTCCTGAGGTCTAATGTCGAAGGTCCAGAGTTTCTGTTCAAGTTGCAGATTCAGGTTAATCTAATTTAGCAGGGCTCAGCTACCTACTGATATACTGGGCTAGTGGGCTGGGCTACCTGCAAGGTCCCTCCTATGGGTGGGACAAGGAAGGGGACTGGTTACACCCCATTTCCTTTGTCCAGTTTCGCACCAGAGCTGGGGCTGGAGTGCCCCAGCGCCGGTTTGACCTGGACTATGCATGGGACACCTTGTGTGCCCCAGGCAGTGTCTAGTTTCATTCATCCCTCCCTGCCCCAATACACTAAGGCCTGTCTGGGGTGGTGCTAGCACCTCCCAAGGCAGGAAACCTATTGTCCAAGCCTCCCTCGCTGGAAGGACTCCCAGCGGCAGGAGGTCAGACTTGTGTCTGTGGCAGCAACATCCATTTTGTGATGCTGGGGCTCTGGTTAACTTTAACCGGGTAAGTAGGTTTCCACATGTCTTCTCCCTCTAGAAGGGAGGAATAATATCCTCATTGCCAGAAATGGTATGGGGGTATTATTCCAAAGTGTTAGACACCTTACACAACATGTTTCGATAAAGCCAAACCATAGTTACCATAACCGTTTAAGATTATAAGGTACTTTAAGAGTATATGGTAGGCTATATCATAGAACAGCTATAAGGACATGGTTCCGAAAGCTGCAGACAGGCTCAGCTCATGCTAGAGCACCATCTCACATGTTACCAAGCACTCTGCCTCCAGGATTGTTAAGGCCTGCCATAGGAGTGGCTGATAGGTACACATGTGTCTATATATAAGGTAGGTATAGGAATACTACACCTAAGCAAGGGGTGATTACACGACCTTGCCCCAGCTGAGTGATCAGCCAGTTGTGTCATAATGGAAGGATAGGCCAGGGGTGGCACAATACATGCTGCAGCTCCTGGTAGGCCTAGGGTACACCTATGCCCTGGGTACCTAAGGTACACTATACAGGGGCCAATAAGGTGATCCTAACCAATTGGGTTATGCACCTAAAGTACATAGTATAAATTTAGAGAGAGAACAGCTGGCCTGTGGGTCTGATTGGCAGGCCCACAGCCACATCTAAGTCGAAAACCAGTGAAGCAAAAGCAAAAAGTGGGGGTGAACATAGAAAGCAGACCCTACTCTCCTACACAACCCCCCCCCCCCCAAACTTAGGGACATTAAACTAACCTTGACCAGTTGAGTCTTCATGTTCTAAGTGGAAATATCTGGAGAGTCCATCTGCATCGGCATGGTCAGTCCCAGGTCTATGTTCCACTGTGAAGTCCATCCCCTGTAGGGAAATGGACCACCTAAGAAGTTTGGGATTTTCACCCTTCATCTGATTTAGCCACAAGAGGGGCTTATGGTCTGTCTGAATCTTGAAGTGTGTGCCAAACAAGTATGGCCTCAGCTTCTTCGGGGCCCAAACCACTGTAAAGGCCTCCCTCTCAATAGCTGACCAACGTTTCTCTCTAGGGATCAGCCTTCTACTAATAAAAGCAATGGGCTGGTCTTGACCATCTACATTCAGTTGTGAAAGAACAGCTCCCACACCCAACTCAGAAGCATCTGTCTGGACTATGAACTCTTTGGAGTAGTCTGGACTTTTCAGAATAGGTGCACTGCACATGGCCTGCTTCAGGTCATCAAATGCTTTTTGACAGCTTACTGTCCACTGAACTTTCTTTGGCATCTTCTTAGAGGTCAAGTCATTAAGTGGTGTCACAATGGACCCAAAGTTCTTAACAAACTTTCTGTAGTACCCAGTCAGGCCCAAGAAAGCTCTGACCTGAGTCTGGGTAATTGGAGGAGTCCAGTTCTTTATGGTCTGGATCTTGATCTCCAGCGGTTGAACCTGACCCCCACCGACTAGGTGGCCCAGGTATACAACCTTGCTCTGCTCTATCTGGCACTTAGTGGCCTTGATAGTGAGGCCTGCCTTTTGCAGGGCCTCTAAAACATTCCTGAGGTGGACCAGATGATCCTCCCAGGTGGAGCTAAAGACAGCAATATCATCAAGATAAGCTGCACAGTAGTCATCCAGACCTGTAAGGACTTGATTCACCAACCTTTGGAAAGTGGCAGGTGCATTCTTCAAACCAAAGGGCATTACCACAAAATGATAATGTCCTCCTGGGGTCGAGAAAGCAGTTTTGGCCTTTGCATTCTCAGCTAGTCTGATTTGCCAGTAGCCTGCTGTCAGGTCAAATGTGCTCAAAAACGTGGCAGCTGCCAATCTGTCAATGAGCTCATCTGCCCTAGGTATTGGGTGGGCATCTGTCCTAGTGACAGCATTGAGACCTCTGTAATCCATGCAAAACCTCATCTCTCTCTTACCATCTTGGGTGTGAGGGTTTGGCACAAGAACTACAGGACTAGCCCAAGGGCTCTCTGAAGGTTCAATGACTCCCAGCTCCAACATCTTTTGTACCTCAACTTTTATGCAGTCCCTGACATGGTCAGGTTGCCTGTAGATTTTACTCTTCACAGGCAGACTGTCACCAGTGTCCGCCTCATGGGTGCACCAGTTTGTCTGACTTGGGGTCAGAGAGAACATATGTCTGTAGGATTGCAGAACTTGTCTGCAGTCCTGTTGCTGATGATCAGTGAGGCTGTCAGAAAAGACCACACCATCAACTGAGCCATCATCAGGGTTCTGAGTCAACAGGTCTGGGAGAGGGTCACTCTCTTCCTCCTGCCCCTCATCTGTAGCCATGAGTAAGCCCGTGTCTGCCCTGTCAACATATGCCTTCAATCTGTTGACATGAAGCACCCTGTGGGGGCTTCTGGGAGTCCCAAGGTCCACCAAGTAGGTGACTTCTCCCTTTTGCTCAACAATAGTGTGGGGTCCAGACCATTTGTCTTGGAGTGCTGCTGGGGCCACTGGCTCCAACACCCACACTTTCTGCCCTGGCTGGTACACAGTCAGCACAGCCTTTTGGTCATGCCAAGCTTTTTGGAGTTCTTGGCTTGCCTCAAGGTTTTTAGAAGCCTTCTTCATGTACTCTGCCATCCTGGAGCGGAGACCAAGTACATAATCCACTATATCAAGTTTGGGTTGTCTGAGAGGTCTCTCCCATCCTTCCCTTACTAAACATAGGGGTCCCCTTACAGGATGCCCAAACAAAAGCTCAAAAGGGATGTAGCCAACCCCCTTTTGTGGGACCTCTCTGTAAGCAAACAGAAGGCAGGGTAAAAGGATGTCCCATCTTCGCCTAAGCTTGTCTGGTAAACCTTTTATCATCCCTTTTAGGGTCTTGTTGAATCTCTCCACAAGCCCATTGCACTGTGGGTGATAGGGTGTAGTGAACTTGTAGTTGACACCACACTCCTTCCACATTGCAGTCAAAAATCCTGACATGAAGTTGGCACCTCTGTCAGACACAACCTCCTTTGGAAAACCCACTCTGGAGAAGACTCCAAGTAGGGCTCTTGCCACAACAGGTGCTGTTGTGGTCCTCATGGGTATAGCTTCTGGATACCTGGTGGCATGGTCCACTATCACCAGTATAAATCTGTACCCAGATGCTGTACGGGGGTCCATTGGTCCTACAATGTCTATCCCCACTCTCTCAAAGGGAACCCCCACCACAGGTAGTGGTATGAGGGGGGCCTTTGTGGTGCCACCTGATTTGCCACTGGCTTGGCAGGTGACACAGGAGCGACAAAACTCCTTGGTATCTTCTGACATGTGAGATCAGTGAAAGTGAGGGACAAGCCTGTCCCAAGTCTTATTCTGGCCTAAGTGTCCTGCAAGGGGAATATCATGGGCCAAGGTAAGAAGGAAGCCTCTGAAACTCAAGGGTATGACCAACCTCCTGGACGCACCAGGCTTGGGGTCTCTAGCCTCTGAGTACAGCAGCCCTTCATCCCAATACACTCTATGGGTACCTTGAGCATTCCCTGCAGCCTCAGCAGCAGAATGCTGTCTGAGGGGTTCAAGAGAGGGACAGTCTAATTGAGCCTGCCTCAGATCTGCCCTTGAAGGTCCCCCTGTCCCAAGAAACTCAAACTGATCAGGTTCCAGTTCTTCTAGGACAGTTCCTTCAGGGCTCTCAGAATCATCCTCCTGTGAGGGCTGATCCACCACCTGAGGCAGGGGGGAAGGCACAGCCTTTACCCTACTGCTCTTTCTCTTGGGTTGTGTCTGGTCCATTGTCCCAGGATCCAGCACTTGTTCAGTGTTACACTTTTTGGCCTGTGACCTGGTCACAGCAAGGACATGTGCATCTATCCCCAGCATTTCTGCATGGGCCCTATACTCCACTTCAGACCACACTGAAGTTTCAAGGTCATTTCCCAACAGACACTCTACAGGAAGGTCTGAACTTACCACAACTTTCTTGAGGCCAGTTACCCCTCCCCAGGAGAAGTTAACAATTACCACACTATGGGAGGTAGTGGCATTGCTAGCGTTGGTCACTAGGTAATTCTCACCTAGCATGATCTGTCCAGGGTCCACAAAGGCAGGTGTGACCATTGTGACACTAGCCCCAATGTCCCTGTAGGCCTGAGCCATTCTATAATTGATAAAAGGAGTCTGTCTGCACTTGCCCAGGTTACTAAGGCCTACAGTAGAGGACAAAGCTATGTCCCCATCACAGATCAGAACAGCCTGAGTAGGTATCCTGACTAGGCCAGAATCCTCCTCAGTTCCCAGGGTTAACCCTACTACACCCTTTTGCTGGGAACCACCACTTACAGCTGGACTAGGGGGTACAGTTGCCTTAGGGGCAATGGTGGCTGGGGGCTTATCCTTTTTGGTGCACTCACTAAACCAATGTGAGTTTGACTTACAATAGTTGCACCATGGTTTCTTTTGGCCATCTTTCTTTTTATCCTTTTTGGGACCACCCTCCCCCTGAGCCTTTTGGGGGCCTGGTGAAGACTTCTGGTCTTTTTGTTTCTGATCATTACCCTTCTGGTCTGCCTTTTTCTGATCACCGCCCTGGTTCTGGTTTTTCTGCTTAACTCTAGTCCTGACCCACCTATCTGCCTTCTTTCCCAGTTCCTGGAGAGAAGTTAGGTCAGAGTCAATCAAGTGTTGATGCAACAGCTGGTTTTGACAGTTATTAAGGATTTGTTCTCTCATGATCAAATTATACAACCCTGAATAGTCCTTAACCTTACTACCCAATAACCAGCCTTCCAAAGCCTTAGTGGCACAATCTACAAAGTCAGTCCAGTCCTGAGTCTGTGTCTTCTGGGTATCCCTGAACAACAACCTGTATTGTTCAGTGGTTAGGCCAAACCCATCAATCAGAGCACTCTTCAGGACAGTGTAAAGGTCAGCATCCTCATCACTAACTGTGAGGAGCTTGTCTCTACCTTTCTCAGAGAAGGAGTGCCACAAGGTAGCTGCCCACTGACTTTGGGGTACCTGCTGTACTTTGCAGGCTCTCTCCAAGGCAGTTATCCATTTGTGGATCCCATCCCCACACTTGTAGGGAGGGAATTTCTTGCTCAGGTTTCTATTATCATAGGTCCTGTCTCTATCCTTAGGGATATTGCTGCCACCAGTGGGATCTAACCCACTTAACTTCTGCTCTCTGGCCAGAGCAAGCTTCTCCTTGGCAAGGGCAAGTTTTCCCTTTCAATCCTCAGATTGGCTTCCCTCATTCTGGCCTGATGCTCTTTTCTCTGGGGGGAAGTCGTTCCCCTGTGAGAAGAGGCAAGGGAGCTATTAGAGACATGGGAGTGGATTAATTCCCTTGAAGGGGATCTTCCTCTCCTGCTTCTCTGGTTCAGTCCACCTGAGGATCTGAATGGGGGGACCCCATTCAGACTCCCATCTAGGCTTAAGTTAGCCTGGCTAAGTCTTCCTACTTTAACCTGGCTGTCTACCTCTTCTTCTGAAGTCTCCCCTGACTCATCTGTATCAGTATGGTGAGTGGAATCTCCTGTAGAGGGTAGGCTCTCATTGGTACTTAGGGTACCATCTAGGGAGGCTTTCTGAATATCATATTCTTCTAGGAGCTCCACTAGATAGATGAGGGTAGGGTTTGCACCCTGTTTTAACTTTCTGGAGGTACACAATTGTCTCATCTCCTGAAAAGTTAGGGTATCATATCTGGAGGGTATCTTTCTAGGAAGGTCCTCCCCTGAGAGAGTATCATCTTGATCTCCTCTCAGAAACATGATCTAGTGAGGGTGTGGTGTGTGCACCTACCTACACTAGTTGTATCTACTAAACCTCTCTAGTAGTTGTAGTCAGGGTGTGCTATGCCCTTCAACCTACAACAACTAAGTCCAGTAGGACTTAAGTATTTATAATCTATGTTATATGTACCTAAACAATATCTTTGTGATCTTTCAATTTAGTATCTCAAGATTACAATGGTATTACAACAGCAAGCTTAGATCCCAACCGCTGCTCACCAATGTGAGAAGTTGGCCTGATATATGATGTCACTAATTCTAGTGTACACCTTGTATCAGTCCAAACAACCCTTATGGTGATTGGTTGTAAAGTCAACCTTATAGACCAGCTATCCTAGTGGTAGCGTGGACAAGAGCAGTCTTAGGCTAAACTCTGTATGGCATGTGAAGCCAGCTGTTATACCATTTGTAATCCCTTGAATACTAAATGAAAGGACACCACAACAGATATATATAAAAATAGAATGTATTTATTCTAGTCAAACCCTAAGCACTCTTTATGAGATTCGAGGTAAGTACAACACAGTCTTATTTAAGCATACATTAAGTCACACAGGTAAGTAATACAGTTAGGCCCTAGGGGCCACGCAAACCATATACTAAGTAAGTGGTATAAGAACCACTGTCACGAACACAGGATAGGCCTAGGCCTAGGGAATCGCTGGGACTACACTATACTACCAAAGGTTAGGAAGTGGGAGGCCCACGGGATTCAGGTGCAGAGTTGAAACATTCACGCGTAATGCGTAAAAGTCGATAGAATTAGTAGTAATTAGAAATTAACAATTTTAGGACACTTCTGGAATAGCTAGAAAGTCGAGACTCGGAAACTAGACCCTAGGATAGTCAATACCCTTGTGAGCACCGGAGTACTCATGTTACCTAGCCCACGGCCTGCGGGTGCATAGGTGTGAACTTGCGTCGGGTTTCGTCGTTGACTTCTATGGATTCCTGAAGGAAAGTTGCTGACAGGCAGTCAGTGAAGAGTGTCCGGTGGATCCCAAGGATGGAATCAAGAAGGAAGGATACCTGCAAGCAGAAGGGACAGAGTCTAGGTCACCAGCCAGGAGCTGGGAAGGAACCAGGAAGGAACCAGGCGATGTCGTGAAAATGCAGGTGAAGAGGTGAAGCTTGTCGCAGCAGCCACGGGTACCAGGAGACGTCGAGGACGACCAGGACCAGGAGGCGAGCTGTCCCACGAAGGCTCTTGCTGTCGGCGGCGTCGATGTCGAGTCAGGACCCAACAAGCCTTGGCAAGCGGAACCCACGCAGAATGGAGGACTTGCTTCTGGTGCAGACCAGGAAGGTCTGGGGTGCTTCTCTTTCACAGAGGAGCGGGTGCCAGTCTGGAGGAGCCGGGCCAGCAAGATGAAAACAAAGGTTCGTCGTCGCAGAGGCTACTAGCCAACGGGCCAGCAACCGGACAACACGTCGAGCAACTCAGGTGTAGAAGGTCCCCACGCAGAACACGTGAAGTGTGGGGAGCTGATCT
This sequence comes from Triturus cristatus, assembly GCF_964204655.1. Taxonomy (NCBI): domain Eukaryota; kingdom Metazoa; phylum Chordata; class Amphibia; order Caudata; family Salamandridae; genus Triturus; species Triturus cristatus. The sequence continues at coordinate 51,094,611 of NC_140589.1, forward strand.
GCTTTGCAGATGGTGCTCGGGATTGGGGCTTCTCAATTCCCCAAGCACAGTCTCGACGAAGCCTCAGAAGACACGCTAGTCAGTTACTAGCCACTTTTCCCAAGTCGCCGGTCCCACGTCAATCGTCGCCTCCACGGGTCTCAGCTTCGCTGCAGATGTGGATCTGGGTCAGAGGTGTCTGGAAGTCTCGGCGCTGGTCAGTCTCTGCAGTCGTCCCTCGTAGGATCAGTCGCAAAGCAAGCAGCGGTCGCTGGATGGTGCCTGGTTGCCCAGGGTGGTCACTCCTTGGCCACAAGGGAGATTTCTTCAGTCTTCTTCCTGAGGTCGAATGTCGAAGGTCCAGAGTTTCTGTTCAAGTTGCAGATTCAGGTTAATCTAATTTAGCAGGGCTCAGCTACCTACTGGTATACTGGGCTAGTGGGCTGGGCTACCTGCAAGGTCCCTCCTATGGGTGGGACCAGGAAGGGGAGTGGTTACACCCCCTTTCCTTTGTCCAGTTTCGCGCCAGAGCTGGGGCTGGAGTGCCCCAGCGCCGGTTTGAACTGGACTATGCATGGGACACCTTGTGTGCCCCAGGCAGTGTCTAGTTTCATTCATCCCTCCCTGCCCCAATACACTAAGGCCTGTCTGGGGTGGTTCTAGCACCTCCCAAGGCAGGAAACCTATTGTCCAAGCCTCCCTCGCTGGAAGGACTCCCAGCAGCAGGAGGTCAGACTTGTGTCTGTGGCAGGAGCATCCATTTTGTGATGCTGGGGCTCTGGTTAACTTTAACCGGGTAAGTAGGTTTCCACATGTCTTCTCCCTCTAGAAGGGAGGAATAATATCCTCATTGCCAGAAATGGTATGGGGGTATTATTCCAAAGTGTTAGACACCTTACACGACATGTTTCGATAAAGCCAAACCATAGTTACCATAACCGTTTAAGATTATAAGGTACTTTAAGAGTATATGGTAGGCTATATCATAGAACAGCTATAAGGATATGGTTCCGAAAGCTGCAGACAGGCTCAGCTCATGCTAGAGCACCATCTCACATGTTACCAAGCACTCTGCCTCCAGGATTGTTAAGGCCTGCCATAGGAGTGGCTGATAGGTACACATGTGTCTATATATAAGGTAGGTATAGGGATACTACACCTAAGCAAGGGGTGATTACACAACCTTGCCCCAGCTGAGTGATCAGCCAGTTGTGTCATAATGGAAGGCCAGGCCAGGGGTGGCACAATACATGCTGCAGCCCTCGGTAGGCCTAGGGTACACCTATGCCCTGGGTACCTAAGGTACACTATACAGGGGCCAATAAGGTGATCCTAACCAATTGGGTTATGCACCTAAAGTACATAGTATAAATTTAGAGAGAGAACAGCTGGGCTGTGGGTCTGATTGGCAGGCCCACAGCCACATCTAAGTCGAAAACCAGTGAAGCAAAAGCAAAAAGTGGGGGTGAACATAGAAAGCAGACCCTACTCTCCTACAGGGGGCAATTATGAAGTGGCTCAAAGGGAGCACACATCAGAAACGTCAATTCCAGATTCAAATCCCACTGAGGCATTACGAAAGGGACAGGAGAAAACATGTGAGTAATGCCCTTAAAGAAGCGAGAAACAACAGGGGATTTGAAAAGAGAAGGCTGAGCAGGAAGCCGTAAGAAAGCAGAAATGGCAGAAAGATAACCCTTAAGGGTGCCCAGAGCAGAGCCCTGCTGGGCCATGGAAAGAAGAAAGAGGAGAACCTCAGAAAGAGGGGCGGAAAGGGAATCCACAGCCTTCGCTGTCCATCATGCCACAAATTTGTTCCACCTGCAGGCATATACCGGTTTTGTGGCGGGACGCCTGGCTGCCAGAATAACATTACAGACTTCAGGAGCCAAGTCAAATGGCATCAACTGCCGCCGCTCAATCTCCACGCATGGAGGTGGAGGCTGGACAGGTTCGGGTGGAGGACCGTCCCCTGATGCTGCGACAGAAGGTCCTCCTGAAGAAGCACACGTATCGGGGAATCGATCGATAGACTGAGTAGCTCGGGATACCAGTATCTTCGTGCCCAGTCCGGAGCCACCAAGATGACTTGGGCCCGGTCGCGCCTGATCTTCTTCAGCACTCTGGGCAGAAGTGGTATAGGCGGAAAGGCGAACAACAGACCGCAGCTCCACTCGCGACAAAAGGCGTCCCCGGGCGATTGCCGCCTTGGAAACTCCAACGCACAGAACTGCTGACATTGCGCGTTCTCTTCGGTGGCAAATAGATCTAACCAAGGCTCTCCCCACTGCCAAAAGAGGCCTTGTGCCACATCCGAGTTTAGACGCCATTCGTGATCCATCATGCACCGGCGGCTGAGTTTGTCTGCTCTGGCGTTCAGAGAGCCCGCCAGATGTTGAACCACCAGGGTGATGCCCTGATGTTCCAGCCATGTCCAGAGGCGCAGACAAAGGGTCCACGACCCCACCCTGCCCTGCTTGTTGCAATACCACATGGCGGTGGTGTTGTCCGTGAACACCTGCACTACACTTCCTGCACTACACTTCCTGAAACAGAGGGAAGGAATGCCTTCAGTGCAAGTTGGATCGCCCTCAGCTCCAGAAGGTTGATATGGAGCCGAGACTCCGCCGGAGACCAGGGGCCTCTGATCTCCGCCTCTCCCATGTGGCCCCCCCATCCCAGGAGGGACTCATCCATCACCACTATGTGCTCCGGTTGGGGTAGGGAGAGGGATCTGCCACTGACCCAATCGCGGTCCGTGAGCCACCACTGCAACTGTCTCGCAGTGCCCTCCGAGATCAGGACGTGGTCGGACAGGTTGCCCCGATGCTGGGCCCACTGAAACTTCAGGTCCCACTGCAGAGCCTGCATTCGCCATCTGGCGTGATGCACCAACAGGATGCAGGAGGCCATCAGACCCAGGAGCCGCAGCACCAACCTGACCAAAACCCGGGATAGAGGCCAAAAGATGGGAATCAGAGCCTGAATATCCCGGACCCGCTGTTCTGGAGGATATGCCCGGAACTGCGCCGAGTCCAGAACCGCTCCGATGAAGAGGAGTTTCTGGGAGGGACTCAGATGTGACTTCGGCACATTGATGGAGAACCCCAGCAAATGCAAGAGGTAGGCCGTAGTCTGGATGTGGGAGACGACTGCCTGGGGCGAGCCCGCCTTCAACAACCAGTCGTCGAGATAGGGGAAGACTGGAACCCCTGATCTGCGCAGATGAGCTGCGACCACCGCCATCACTTTCGTGAACACCCGAGGGGCACTGGTGAGGCCGAAGGGGAGCACGGTAAACTGAAAATGCTCTTGGCCCACTGTGAACCGCAGGTAACGCCGGTGGGCCGGCAGGACGGGGATGTGGAAATAAGCGTCCTGCAAGTCCAACGCTACCATCCAGTCTCCAGGGTCTAGGGCAGCCAGAACCTGAGCTAAGGTGAGCATTGTGAACTTCTCCTTCTGGAGGAAGGCGTTGACGCTCCTGAGGTCCAAGATAGGGCGTAGGCCCCCTTTGCCCTTCTTGGGAACCAGAAAGTAGTGGGAATAACAACCACAACCTACTTCTGGACCAGGAACGCGCCCGGTGGCCCCCTTGGCCAAGAGGGCCGTAACTTCCTCCTGCAGAAGTTGCAAGTGATCCCCCGAGATTCGTGGCACTGCGGTGGCATGGCAGGAGGGGTCGCCTCGAAGGGGAGGGAGTAGCCCCTTCAGACGATTTTCAGCACCCACCTGTCCAACGTGAAAGCATGGACTAGGAGGGCTTTGAGGCAGATGCTGCTGGTGTAGATGTGGATGGACCGGCACGTTGTCCCCCTGTACCGCCTCAGCGGAATCCACATCCGCGACCGTGTGGAGGTTGGTTCTGCGGCCTGTGGCTAGGCGGACGTGAGAGGGCGCCCCTTCCTTGGCCACGAAAGGGGCGAAAAGCGGAAGTTTGCGGGAGCGGGCCGAGAGCCCCAAGGACTTGGCCGTAGCCCTAGAGTCCTTAAAGCGCTCCAGCGCACTATCAGCCTTGTCCCCAAAAAGGCGACTGCCAACGAAGGGCATGTCCATGAGGGTGCTCTGGACATCCCCAGAAAAACTCGTGGACCGCAGCCAGACAAAGCGCCACCGTGGTCGACACTGCCCTGCCCAGCGAGTCCGTAGTGTCCAGTCCACATCGGATTGCATGCCGTGCTGCATCCCGCCCCTCAGCAAGAGCCTGGGCGAGCCATGTCTGGGCCTCCTCCGGACACTGGGGCAGCACGTCCTCCACCGTATCCCACAGGGAGTGGGTGTAACGGTCCAAAAGACAAGCGGTGTTAATAGACCGAAACCCCAAACTAAGGGAGGAGAACAGTTTCTTACCAAACTGTTCCAGTCATTTGGATTCCCGATCCGGGGAGCGGACGGGAAGGAGGTCTGGGAGGTAGAGGCCTAGATAACCAGGTTCTCTGGCGTAGGGTGCATGGACAGAAAACTGGGGTCGCCCGGTGCAGGGCGCTGGCACCGGGCCACGTTCCGGTCCACAGGAGGTACTGTGGAGGGCTTGGACCAGGTGCCCTTCATAACGTCAACCAGTGCTTCATTAAACTGCAGCAGAGGCTCCGAGGAGCTTGCAGACAGTTGGAGCACTTCAGTGAGGAGGTTAGTCCTCATGGCCACAGCAGGCAGCTCCAGCCCAAGGGCTTCGGCCGCCTTGCGCAGCACCACTGAAAATGTAGCACCTTCCTCCGAAGCCACGGTCGGAGGAGAGATGAAGCCAGTGTCAGGGGAGGTGTCAAGACCACTGGCATCTCTCAGTTTGTCTGCCCAGTCCTGAGATAACTGGCCCTGCCGGGCCAGAGTGTCCTCAGACCCCTCCCAGTCGTCGCCGTCATCCAATTGGTGGTATACAGGTGGACTGATCGGAACAGGGTGGAAGATGAAATTGCCACCCATCGGCGTTGGGTGCGGCGTCGGGTGCTGCGCCGGATGGCGCCACTGACCTCCGCCGGAGTCGCGTCAGTCCCAGGGACCGGAGGGTATGAAGACGAACGGGACCCCTGCGGCTCTTACGGAGCCGCACGGGTGGTGCCACCCGAACCCTCAGCCGAGTCGTGCGATCGGCGAGGGGAGCCCGAAGAGCGATGTCGCTTCTTGGACTTCTTGCTATGCTTCGACTTACCGGATCTCGAAGACTTGGACCCCGACGAGCGGTGGTGACTGTGGCTCTGCGACCAGTCCCTCGACCTCCTCCTCGACCGGGACCTTGAACGGTGCAGAGCTGACTACCGGAACTCGAGTAGCTTGCGGGACCGCTCCCGCCTAGCTTTCGAAGTCAAGGCCCGGCAGCCGAGGCATGACTCAGCATCGTGGTCGGCACCAAGGCAATAGAGGCACCGGCGGTGGTGGTCGGTGACCGACATCAGTTGGTGACAGGAGTCACAAGCTTTAAAGCCAGGCATCCCTACCGGCACCAGAGTGGAGTCGACGAGAATAGAACTTGACGCACCTGGAGCCAGAATCACGTTGTGCTGTTCATCACCCCCGGAGGGGTAGAGACCAGGGACTGCTGCCGCTGACATCGCTGTTGTGCTCGGGAAAGAGCATCGCACGGGACTCCATTGTCCAGGAGTCCGTGCGTGAGCACACCTGCGCGCAGGTCCGCCTTCCTGCCCACACCCTTGATTATTGGTTCCCGCTCATTCAAAAACAACCACCCTTCGCAGAGCGGGACGCGCCGCGGGACGCCCAGGACGAAGCCCGGACAAAGGGCGGACAGTCCGGGACAGGAGAGGGTAGGAGGGGGCCATTATTATTTTTGGCTTTACATCGTTTGCTGTTATCCTGCCTAATTGGTTGTGTGATCTGCCGTGACGTAACTGCTATGAGGGTGGGGCAGTGATTGATATAGTGGTATAACTTGAAGTGACCTTCTGTGCTGGGTAGCCATATTTTGCCCTGGGTAACAGGTTGTTGATTGTTGTCGTGTTAATCTGTTTTTTATTATTGGTACTGGCCCAGCCCGGCATTTCAATGCCTAAAGCCAAACCAGCGGCTGCGTTGTCCACTATGGATAACTATTTGATAAAGATGGTGGATAAAATCAACCAGGAAAGGAGGAAGTCCTTAGGACGATCGGGGCCTCAAAACCTATGCCCTTCTTCTCCTATTGGACCAGCATCTCAGTCAATCCCCATCCTTGATGCTAGTGTCCATACGAATCCAATGGTCAGTCCCATTGTGGTCGATTCCAATGATACCATAAATGAGGCAATTGTCATTACTATGCCCACCAATGAAGTAGAATCGGATGCAGAAATCTCTCCAGACCCAACAGTTCCAAATGTGCAGGCTCCGAGGCCACAAAGATTAATACGTTCATGCAGGAATAATAGCAAGATCAATCAGCCCAAACGAGGGGGGAATCGCCCAGCTAAAAGAATTGACCCCTTATTGCCCAATATTCAGCATGACCAAATTAAGTTACTGGGTGGTCCCACGATCAGTTTGGACAATGAGCAACTAGATATTTTGCTTAATGCTAACGAGGCCAAGCTTGATCTACTTGTTAAACCCCTATTGACCAAACTTGCTACAATTTCTGACGAAGTAGTCAGACTGGGTGGTTTAGTGGATACCTTCTTAAATGCCGCAAAGGGAGTAACTACCGTCGAAAAAGATCTTGGACCTGCTGTGGTGTCTTTTAATCCTCACATTTCAGTTCCATCGACGGCCGAGTGCAGTAACTTTAGCTCTGGGAATGATTGTGTTGCAACTCCTGCTGTGTCTAATTCCCTCCCGCAGTTGCCGGCCCAAGCTAAACCTTCCTTTAGCTCAGTACTAAGGAAGCAGATGGGTCCCAATGTAAATTTTAACAGTTTTAGTAGCCCCCATCCGGATCTACCACCGTCCTGTGCACCCTTTGTAGCAGTTTTAACCAATGTTCCTCCTTTGAGATTGTCTGGAAGCAACCACGGCTCTGTTGAATCGCACTCCTCTTTAAAGAATAAAACCGTGGATTGGCTTCATAGGCAGTGTGGTTTCCCAGTAGCACTCTCAGGGGATATCTTAAGTACTAGAAGAACCAATTGGGTGGGGAAATCACGCAAGACTTGTGGAGGGGATTGTATAGTTATTAACTTTCGAAATCCGCAACTTACCTCCACGGCGTTGATTAAAGCTGCTTCTCTTCCTATTCGAGATGAAGGAATTTCTCTACGTCCCCTGGGGTTCTTCTATAGAGACTTTTATATTCAACCTGATGCTGAGCGTTATCAAGGGAGGTCTAGAGATTTGAATATGTGTGCGGGTCCTACCATTCCCACGTTCAATAGATTTCAGCCCCTGAGTGGCCTTGACTGTAACGACTGACTGGGGCTACCTTCGGTGGTCCCAGGGACTGTGACCATTCCTATGGGAAAGGGAAGGTGTAGTATGACCAACGGGGCTTATGAATCAGTAGAGACTATTGGTCTAAATGGCCCCAGTGTTAATCCTATTGATGTTCCAGTGGACAGCGGAACTGTAACACCGACCTCTGGCGTTGGGGACAGGGTTGTTCCAACTACACCCATTATATTTGATAATAGAGGTCGGTGCTCTATCGCATGTTGGAATGTTGCTGGTCTCTTACAAAAGGATACATGTCTAGGATGGTTCGATTTTATTAATAATTTTAATATTATTTGTTTTCAGGAAACCTGGAGTCAGGCCCCCATTAATTATTTGGGTTTTGTTTCTTACCATTTGCCGGCTGTGGCTTCCACGTCGGGCAGAGCTAAGGGTGGGCTTCTGACTCTGATCTCTGTGGATGTACCACTTATTGTCAAGAAATATGTAACCATTGGGGTCCATTCCCAGATTTTATGGCTTTCTCAGGAGCTGGGTAGAAATATCCTTTTAATCAATTTTTATAATAATGTATTTGATAATTCTAGGCAGCAGGTAGTTTTCGCTTTAGAGTCCGCTTTGACAGATATAGTTACGGGTAACAATGTTGTGTTTGATTTCATTTGGCTAGGGGATTTTAACACTGTTGTGTGCCCATCCCCCGCCCATAGGGCCTGTGGTTTTGTTAATTGCTGGGGGGAAGGCGTCTCCCATTTTCCCCACAATTCCTATGGAGAGTCATTAAATAAAATCCTGATGACTTATGATTTGGAATTGTTGGAGAACTTGAAAGGTGCCTCTGGTGAAACCATCCCTACATTCACGGGCCGGAATGCAAACACGGTGATTGATTTCATTTGCATTTCATCTAGCCTCAACCCGTGGTGTACAGCCCCTCTGATAGTAGATAACCTAATCAGCGACCATAACTGCCTAACTATGGAGGCCGTACTATGGAAGGCGAAATTAGGCCCCAAACCAAACATAAGAGCTAATATCGAACCCCACCGTTCTAACGGAACTAGAATTAGGTGGAAGGGGGATAAAGCAGATATCTTGTCCAACTCCATTATTAATAATTGTGTTAACGATATTTCCGTTATTTTAGAGAGTAAAGAACTGACGGATGTAATTATCCCCAAGTTTATCAATATTAATACTATTATTGATGCAAAATTTACCGTGTTTCTTAAGGGCAAGTCGTGCAGGCAAAGGGGATGGTTCGACCATGCTAGCACTATTGCGCTTAAGGGTCTCAAAGAGGCACTTGCTGCTAAACCTAGGGACATTAATTTGGTTAGGGAGCTTAGAGCCACCTATCAGGCAGCAATTAACAATAGGAAGGCCGAACTAAGGCAAGACGCCTGGGACAAGTTAGACCAGGCGGCTGAAACCTCGGACTCCTCCCTTTTCTGGGCAACAGTTAATTGTCCCTTTCTTAAGAATGAGGAGATGCCTGAGCTGACGGCTAACGTTAGCGCAGAAAGTTGGGTCTCCCACTTCTCCATGATTTTCGATTCGGACAAATCTCTGGATGAAGGTCGAGGCGACTGGCCTGCCATTCCTTTAGATATATCCACTTCTGAGGTTCAGGATAGTATTTCTGCCAGTAAGGGAGGTAAGGCCCAGGGGCCAGACGGGGTGCCCATTGATGTCTACAAAAAAGAACCAGAGATTTGGGGCCCGTTATTAACAAACGTGTTTAACGCAGCGGTCTGCTTCGGTGTCCCACCCTCATGGGAGGAATCTACTATAATACCAATCTATAAGAAGGGAGAGAGGAGGGATGCTAAGAACTACCGTCCAATCTCCCTTCTAGACTCCTCCGTGAAAATCATGAGCAGGGTGCTCCTGGTCAGACTTGAAGAATGGGCCGATTCTAATAACATATTGGCAAATTCTCAATATGGTTTCAGGAAGGGACGGGGGACAGTAGAACAGTGCCTCAACCTTGAACTTCTAATAGGGAAGTATACGAAGGCCAAGAAAGGTTCTCTTTTTCTCTGCTTCGCAGATCTGAGCAGTGCCTTCGATATGGTGAACCATAAGATTTTATGGGAGAAACTACTGGAAATGGGAGCTCCGGAGGGCATTGTTTATTTCTTGGCCCGGCTATACGTCAATCTCAGATCTAGCGTCCGTTACGGCCCGGGAGGGGAGTGCACCCCTAAGTTCCCTATTAGACACGGTATTAGGCAAGGGTGTGTGCTCGCCCCCCTACTTTTTACACTCTTTATTAACGAGGTTGACTCGGTCTTAAAGACTGTAGTGGCTGACACCCCTAAAACCCTTGATTTCCACGTCCCTGTTTTACTTTATGCGGACGATGCCGTTATTTTATCTAGGACCCCTATCGGCCTTCAACGTCTAATGGACAGATTCTCCCTGTTCATTAAGGACAGGAAGTTGAAGATCAATAAATCAAAAACCTTTGTCATGGAGTGTGGTAAGAGTTGTAAAAAACCACATTCATTTTTTATTGAAGGGCATAAGGTCCAAACGGTGGACTCTTTCAACTACCTAGGTATCACCTTCTCCAAATCAGGTAGCTGGTCCAGCGAGATCAACTATGTCAGGGGTAGAATGGCGAAAAGTGCCCACGGGGTGATTCAGTTTGCTTCTAAACTAGGGGATAAACGGCTCAAAGACATGTTGAAAATTTATCAAATGAGGTGTCTTTCTATTACTCTCTATGGTGCTGGTATTTGGGGGCACACCCCGAGCGGAAGTTTACAAGTGGAGGAAAATATCTTCCTTAAAAGACTTTTAAGTCTACCTACTTCGGCCTCTACCGATTTGGTGCATAGGGAGTTTGGAATCCAACATCTTTCAGACTCCGTAGCCCTTAGACCACTTATGCTGTGGCGTGCAATCTGGGTAAAGGAAGAGACCTCTTTAAATAGAGCTATTATTGAAGACTGTCTCTCTATCGATAATCATTTAAAGATCCCATGGGTTAAATTCGTTTCGGGTAGTTTTTCCGAGATCTATGATCTTAATGTAATTGAGGATCACTATGCCGCCTCCTGTCTGACCAAAAACGAGTTGAAATCTGTTTTTATGAACCACAGGAATGAGAAGCGTGGGAGGGCCAGTGGTAACTTAACAACCTGTCGGTTCTATGAAAGCTTTAGTGAAACGACAGGGTTCCAACCGTATTTGAGTTTTGTTTCCAGACCCTCCCATAGGTTCGTACTGACAAGATTGCGTTTTGGGATTGTTCACCATTTGGTGGCATTTCCAAGCATTAGAAAACACCCGATTGGTCCTTGCCCATGTGATAATATTACCGTACAAAGTACCATGCACCTTTTACTGTTTTGTTCATTTTATGGGAATCTTCGTTTAGCTTTTTTAAAACCTGTTTTTAAGAAGTATGGAGTTAGGACTGTAAAAGATACCATGAAATTGTTATTTAACCCGTCACCTGATGTTTGTTTTTTTACTGCCACTTTTCTTCTACGGGCCATCAAAGCAAGGCCTAGTCTGTCATTTTAAAACCGTTTTAATGTACTTTTAAATGTCCGACTGATTTTGTTAAAATGATGTTGTTTTATATGTAATGTTTGTGCTTTTATGGACTTTGTGTTTAAGCTCCGAATAAAGCCTTATGAACTGAACTGAACTGAATAGAATCAAAAGAGTTCAAAAAAGTTTAGTCAAAAAGTGACTAAAAGGGTATGCTCTTCCCGGATCGGCGCTGTCTGGCGCGGAAAAAAGAAGAACTGATGTCAGCGGCGTCTAAGTACTCCAACAACGTCATCCCGGTGATCACGACGCCGACGACGGACGCGGAGCCGCAGACGACGCCTAGCGACGTGCAAGGGTATTGCTGACGAAAAATCTTTCCGGATCCAGCCTGACGCCTGGGGATATTCTAAGGTGAGGAATCTAACTAACGTGTTTCTTTCAGATGTCAGTTCTCTACACGACTTTCCATGCAAGAAGCGCAGAGCCATGTAAGACAATGACCACTGGTGCACAAAACTACGTCCCTGAAAGGAAGACCTTAACCTTAGAAGTCAGTTCGCAGAACGGGGTGGATGGGTGGGGCAGTAAGGAATCTATAACTAACCAGTGTTTCTTACAGATATATAGTTACCGAAGGAAAGAAACAGTTAGTTATAGATTCCATACCTTAGAATAGATACCCCAGTAATACCAACCCCGGATTTCCTGGTGCCAGGGGCTTCCCTATATACTGAGGTTAGGGGTATTAGGGGAGTGTAGGGTAATAGCCAATGGGCTATTTACCCATGGGGTCACTACGCCCCTCCATATGACCAGTTCCTGTGGGAAGTGGGCATAACCCTGTCCTAGAAATCCTAAGTGTGTCAAGATGGCCACTTCTGAAAAATCGTACACACATCAGATTAGGACACCTGAGCAGTGGTACTAGCCTGAGGGGTGGGCACGCCTACGTGACTAGTTAATTTTCCACCTTGTCCAGTTGCCAAAGGGCTCTGGGCAAGGGGGGATCGGCCTCCTTTCCTGTGAGGGGAGCCCGATTCACATTTCAAAGGTGGGAACTTCTTTAAAGCTCGCTGGCCTAGGAGTGCTAATTAGTAGGTCAGGCTGGGGGAGGGGGTATGAACACCCTCTTCCAAAGCAAGCTTTGTTTCTGACTTCCTGCTCTCATCCCAGGAGGGCAGAGATCTGTCTCATGTGGCAGGCTGGCAGAGACCAGTCAGCAAACACACCATAGGCTGGTAGGTGTTCAGGAGGCATCTCTAAGGTGCTCTCTGTGTGCATGTGTTTACAAATACACCACTGGAATCAGGGTAGGTTTGTAAATATGAGGAGTTTGATTCCAAACATCCCTTTTTCCAGCGAAGCCATCATGTAGCTGGGGAACTCGATTTCACCAGTGTCCAGCACATTTTCTAAAATGGCTTCCCTGTTCCCTTGCACTGGCAGTAATGGAACTGCCCAACACAGGGGTATAGCTCCTCATGCAGGTATTCCCTCACATGTAACATTAAGCACCCTGGCTGTAAGGCCTGCTGTAGGGTTGACTTACAAATACTACATGCAGTGTTAGGTGACCTGGCACACAGGAATGTGTGTCAGGTCGTGTTTCACTTTTGTCTGCACCAAAACATGCAGCCTGCGATGCACGCTCCACATGAGTTTGGTAAGAAGTCCCTTAGGGTGGCACAATTCGTGCTGCAGCCCGTGGGGGACCCTCTTTAGTACCTCAGGCCCTAGGTTCCAGTGGTACCATTTACTAGGGACTTATAGAGGGTGGTAAAGGTATTGTCAGCTGAGGGAATAATTGTACAGTTTTGGTAAAGAAAACTGGCATTGGGGACCTGGTTAGCATGATCCCAGTGCACTTCCAGTCAAAATCACACCATGTACCAGGCTAAAGTGGGGGGTGACCATGTCAAAATAGAGTACTTTCCTACAATCAGGTATTGCATTGTTTCATGGTTTGTCTAAACAAGAAGTGATCTGTTTGGAAAAAGCTAGGGAAAGCTATCAGCAACTGGTGCACACCTGTCAATTTCAGTAGATTGATGTGGTACATAATTTCCTTCGATAACCATGCTACTGCTAATATTGATAAATACAATATTGAAGTATGACATGATTTATGCATGTATAACATTGAACTTACATCGCTGTTGTTGAATCCACCCAATATGACCTCCCCAACAACCCCAAGTCTTAAATACTTGGTCAGGCAGGCCCTGTGACATAGGCCTGAAGCAACTGATTGACAGATCAAAGGTGGGCTGACACGTAGTCCTTTGAGAAACGCGCTAAGAGGAAAACCCAGATTAGTTCCACAGGTAGGCAGTAAAAACACCTTGGTCTTAGGACAGTGGCCCCAATAAAACACTTTTGGCAGAAGGGGTGTGCATTCCCAATACAACATAAAGACAGATGCCACACTAAGTTAGGAACACTCAGACAATCAGAACACAGCATGCACACTGTATGCAGAGATCACGCGCTTCCTATGCCAGACATCTGGACACGTAACCACTGGCCCCACATTGTGTCCATGCAAGACATACCTGTGCTTCTTATCAAATGACCACATTTATGGCATCGGGACGAGGCCCAGATTTCCGTCTCTTAAGGAATATACAAATTGTTTTATGAAGCTTCATGTAATGTATAAAAAGATGGCTGAAACCAATGCGCTTTGAGACAGTCTTCAGACCCAGCTCTGTTGTCTGTTCTCCCGGCAGTGTGTTTAATTAAACCAACTGTACCTCTTTTGCCAAACACTTTTTTTTTCTTTCATTTTTTCAAGGTAAATTTATATTTGAGCAACACTACTTGGACCTGCAGACGCTCCATATGAGCACCCAAACCTGAGAAGGAGGCATCGGTGACAATAGTCTGAAATGGAAAATCTTGATGGAATATTATTCCACAAAGAAGGTAGTTTGGGTGACACCAGCACTTGGGGGACTGGGCTGCATGGTGAAATATGAAAAGTTTGTTTTCCTATTTTCCTGTGAACCCGCACCACTAGTCGTCCATGCTTTGCTCTAGTGCTCTTATATGGAGATGGGAGATCTGAAGATGTAGGACGACATTGAGCTGAAGAGTGACGTTATCTCTTTTGCTGTCAGTATTGAGAAGATTGCAGCATTTCAGATGGATAGTTGACTCTTTCTCCTCTGAAGGATACAATTCTGCTTTAAAAAGGTACAGAACTGCTCCCAGATATTACAGGGATCGCTCTGGAGTTGATGTTTGTTTTTCTGACTGACATGCAGTCCTAATGGGTGAGAGTGGAGAGTGTTAACTGCAAATGCTGACAAGACTACTGTGATGTTTTCGCCTTGATCAGACAATTACAGATAGACAAAGATCTTCTGTTTCCTGAGATGAGCTGTGCCCACAACCTTGCACTTTGAGAAGGTCCTTGATGCCTGCGTGAGGCCAAACGGAAGGACCTTGTACTTATAGTGATCATTTCTCGTCACAAATCTCAGGAACTTCCAATGTTTCTTGGTATGGGCACATGAAAGTATGCATCCGAAACTCTATGGAGCATAGTCAATCTCCCTGATGAAGATGCAGAGAGGTCCGATGAAGTGCTAGCATCCTGAATTTTTCTTACCCTATCTGTTTGTTTGCTTGAAATGATTTCTTGCCAGAAACAACTAGGAGTAAATTTCAAATATTTTCTGGGAATCAGGTACTCTCTCTATTGCTTGTTTCTTCAAGAACATGTTTTCTTCTTGCTGAAGCATCCACAGTTGTTGCGAGGATGACTTCTTTGGTATCGCTGGCGAAGGAGGTTTACATCTGAGTCAATAGCCTTTCTGAACAATATTCAGCACTGATGTGACTTCTTTGGTAGTGGAACGCCACTTTTCCAAGTAGCTCAAACTGCCTTCCCCACTGCAGTGGGTAACAAGAAGGGGATTGGAACGTCACTGCTTTGTCCATGTGGGAGGTTTCCCCACCATCATGCTTTCATTTAAAGCTTCCATGAAGGTCCTTATAGCAGGTCATTTGCCCATCGTGCCTTCCTAAAGGGACTTTAGCACTTGTCATATTCATGGTGGTAGCAGAAGTGCAGCATGTCTTTCTCCCCACAGTCACATTCCTAGCTTTCTTTGCCGGGTAGACAGTGGGTGAAGGAGCAGTGGCAAGGTATTTTGTTGCACCAAATTTATTATTGATTTAGGAGGAGGATCCATTTGCAAAAACTGTGGGTCCTGATAAAGTGGTCTGTATTTCTTGAAGGAGCTTCGCTAGTCATGGCTGGTGTAAAAAATAGCCCCATAGCCAGCTCCAAGAGGCCCAGAACCAGTGGGCGTCGGGGTCTGGTGGATGTCTTCTGGTTAAGTGTTTAAGTGAATATTGTTGATGCTGACAGAGGAATATGTGCATGACATGTGAGGCAGAGGCTGGAACAGCAATGTGGACAAAGTAACAGCATTTTTAAGAACAGAGAGGGAATAGAAGGGTAGTAAGTGCTTAAGCGTGCTGACTCATGGCCTTTGTCCCATGCAGAAAGACCATGAATGGATAGGGTCTTCAGAGCAAGCAGTGGATCTTTCAACTTCAGTGAACGCTTACAAAATACCTTTACCAGGACAGACCCACTAGCACACAATCTGTCAACTGTGTTTTAGGATCTTTTGGTATTAAAATGAGAAAGAGTAGCGGGGAGTGATTAACTGTTGAGTAAATTAATGTACACTCTGGTAAGTTCAAAGTTGGCTGAGCGGCTCCCTTTGGAAAATTGACATTTATGAGTTGATAATCGAGTAACATATAACACATGACAAAGCAACACACAATGTTGGCACTTCTATACGTACGAGTTACTTGCCTTCGGTAACGATGTATGTGGTGGAGATGATTCTAGCCGCAGATTTCTTCACAAAGAATTATCCCCAGGCGTGAGACTGGATCCGGAAACTTTTTGAAACAGCATCCCTGCGTGTGGGTGGGCGGGGCGACACCACGCGACTCCGCCCAGGCCTCATCCGTGTACGTGACATCAGCGAGGTCACATAAGACCCACCCCGGCACGCCCACATCAATTTTCTTCAGAGAACTTTTCCGCACCACAATGCAGAATCACCAGATAAAAAACAGTGGACGCATGGGAACAGTGTGCGAAGAGCAGAAAAATTGGAAAGAAACAGTGACTAACAACACCACCAGAGTAATGCCAACACCGCAGAACCCATGGACTGGGAAAGAAGAAAGAAGAAGAACAAGCAGAAACCTGCGCAGTCACCCTGCCAGCACAAAGACTTCCTCCCAACCCTGTGCCCTGGAGGCAAGAACAGGCATAAAAGTCATGGCACACGTAGGACGCCCTCCCCCCCATCCTGAGCAAAGAATGGGACCAGTCCCGAGACAGACAGGGACAACAAACCTCCAAGCCACCCCAATCTAGAGGGCAACCACCCACAAGGGACAAGGGCTAGACAAGGCCAGATGACCCTTAATCAGGGGGCAACAATGGGAGGAAGGAGGGGAGGGAGGGGAGGGAGGACAGGGATAGAAAGCAATTCCCCCATAACCTGGAGTAGCCAGAGCAGCAGGACACCGGAGCACTGGAACCCCATCCTCCAAGGACCAAAGGAGGAATGAACCGCCCCCAGACGGAGTCACCCGCAAGAACAAGGAAGGCACTCACAGGAGACATCGCCCCCCACCGGGAGGCGAGTACCGAAGACCAACCCAAGGGTCCTCGCAGAATAGGGGAGGGAGGGCGGCCGTGAGGGAATCTGCGGCTAGAATTGTCTCTACCAGATACATCGTTACAGAAGGTAAGTAACTCGTACATCTGATAGAGACTACTAGCTGCAGATTCCTTCATGTAGAATAGATACCCTAGCAATACCCCCTGGAAGGAGGGTCTGCGAAAGGGCCCCTCCAGCTAATGCAGAAAAGAGGGCCCCACAGGGGACCAGAGCTGTGGACCAGGTAGAACCTTGCCCCTGCCCGGCCAAGGAAACCCCCACAAGCAGAACTCCACCGACCCCAAGAGGATGTAGGAGGGACGAAGGCTGAAGAGGCCCGTACACTCCCAGCAGAGGAACCAAGGGCAAGGACTGAGAGGCCAAAGCACCCCACTCCCCTCACAAGGCAACATAGCTTCCGCCCAATGCCAAGACAGGAAAGCGGAAGAAGAAGAAGAAGAAGCCTAGAGAACCCAAGGAAACTAGGGAAAAGAAGGCGAACCCACTCCAGATGGAAAGCAGCCTGCCAGCCAGAACAGCGCCGGCAGTCAAAGCCAAAAGCAAGAAGAACAGCCCGAGGCCCCAGGAAGGCCGAGTAGGCGACGCCTACCAAGGGAGAACACAGGATCATCCCAGACCTCAGGACAGGAGCAGGGAGAGGAGGAGATGCCCGGGCCACCACTCCGAGTGGCCGCGCACACGACCTCAGGAAGCAAAAGCAACCTACCTAAACGCCATGGAGAACAGGCACGCAAAGGCGACCAGAACCCTCTAGCAGAGCGCAAGCCATATGACAGCTACCACTACCCCACATAGGGTACGTTAAGTTCCAAGATATGGGAACCCTCTTTGGAAGAACTTCCGCCGCAGAGGAAAAAACAAAAGAGCCACGAGGAAAGAAACACCCCCGCTGAGGGCTTGATAAGCAGCCCAAACAAAGCAGAAGACCCAATCTCAGAGCCAAGTCTGCGCAACAACTCCTGCAGAATCACTCAAAATCAAAACAAGGGCCGTCCTGCAGCCAACAATGCCAAAGTCCCAAGGAAGGAAGTAACGGCTAGAAAACACACTGCACAGTAGGAGCAGCCGGCCTAAGAAGGCCCAGAATCAACCCAACTCAGAAGTCACTGAGGAGGGGATGGAGGAGGAGGAGGACAAGGTGGAGGAGGAGGAGGACGGAGCCCCGCCAAGAGCCTTTGGATGGCGGTGTCGGCCGGGGCATGGAACAACAGGCTGCCATCAAATGGAAGGTCGATGAGTCGCTCCCAAATATTCTTAGGGAATACTCCGTCCCGAAGCCAAGCATGGCGACGGAGAGCGACTGAGGAAGCCATGGCCGGCCCAGCACCTCCGAGATGTGAGCAGAGCGGAGAATAAATGCCGCAAGCTCCCGGCCATCCAATGCATGATGCAGTAAATCCACCAGGCCAGACTCCTAGGACGTTGCAGATCCCAGAGACTCCGCTGAGTCCCACAAACAGGAGGAGGCCCTAGCCAGCACACACAAGGTGTTAAGGGCCCGCAGGGCCGTGCTGGTTGAGGCGAACATGTTGCGTCCCCAAGAGTCCAGCCAGAGGGCCTCTCGGGACGGGGAGTCAACAGGGCCGGCAGGGAGGGAAAGGCAGTCCGCAAAAGGGGGCTGGTGGCTGAGGGGTGAAGGGAAAGACACGCCGGGTCACGCAGCGCCGGGAGGTGCCGGTGCAGAAGATGCTGAGGCACCGGGTCCTCTGAGTCAGGACGCTTCCAAGCCCCCGTCAGGGAAGAGAGGAGCAAACCTTCAAAGGGAAGTAAGATTTCCCTCCCACCAGAGCCCTGGTGGAGGACCTCCAAAAGATGGTCCGCCGGAAAGTGAGCCACCAGATCACCCATGCGCAGGATGCCCACAGCCGTGGACACCGAATGAGCGAAGGCCGCATCCACTCCCGTAGGGCCCCGCGGTGGAGAAATCAGCTCCTCCGTGGGCGACGGCTGCAAACTAAGGCGGCCGTCCCCGAGGCCAAGCGGGGCGGGCAAGGTCCATACCTGGAAGTCAGAAGGAGCTGAAGAATGAGGGACCTGCCGCTCTTCTGACAAACACCTCTGCCCCAGGAAGGGCGGGGAACTGCCCTTCGATGCCGGTGAAAAAGACACCACACGGCGACCAGTCTCCGGGGAGGACGACACCAATATGCATGCCTCTGGAGAAGAAGGAGCGTCCGAAGATGAATCCGCGGTACGACCCCTGCGTGGAGCTGTAGAATCTGCCGTTCGAGGTAGGACGTCAGCACCAGCCGGCGTCGCCGGACAAAGGACCTCCAAGTCACCCTGCACCGGGGACCGGAGTGGAGACCGGAGTAGAGCTGGAGCCACACCGGCTCCGGGGCGGCGCCGGAGTGACGCCAACCCGACTCCCACCGAGGCAGCCACCTGCGCAGGGGAACGAGACAGGCCTCGGGAGTGGCACGTAGCCCTCCGACAGCCGTGGCCCTGAATGAGGCGAAGATCGCTCGGCAACCCATGCGGCGGCACCAGGGACGATTCAACCTCCGACTCGCCCTCCAACAAGGCAGCCACCTGTCGGGAGGGACGAGAGGGGGCCCGGAGAGGGATGTGGGGTCGTCCCTCGGTCTCAACCAGGAGCGGGACGAGGAGGGTCCAACGACCCCTGTGGCTCCGCACGGTCCAGCTGCTGCCGGCGCCGTAGCGGCGTCACCTCGGCCTTAGACAGGACTGTGAGAAGTTGGCCTGATGTATGATGTCACTAGTTCTAGTGTACACCCTATATCAGTCCAAACAACCCTTATGGTGATTGGTTGTAAAGTCAACCTTATAGACCAGCTATCCTAGTGGTAGCATGGACAAGAGCAGTCTTAGGCTAAACTCTGAATGGCATGTGAAGCCAGCTGTGATACCATATATAATCCCTTGAATACCAAATGAAAGGACACCACAACAGATATATATATAAAATAAAGTGTATTTATTCTAGTCAAACCCTCAGCACTCTTTATGAGATTCGAGGTAAGTACAGCACAGTCTTATTTAAGCATACATTAAGTCACACAGGTAAGTAATACAGTTAGGCCCTAGGGGCCACGCAAACCATATACTAAAGAAGTGGTATAAGGACCACTGTCACGGAAATAGAATAGGCCTAGGCCTAGGGAATCGCTGGGGCTACCCTACACTACCAACAGTTAGGAAGTGGGAGGCCCACGGGATTCAGGTGCAGAGTGGGAACACTCACGCGTAATGCGTATAATCGATAGAAATAGTACAGTTCTGAAATAAGCAGTTTTAGGACACTTCTGGAGCAACTAGAAAGTCGAGACTCGGAAACTAGACCCTAGGATAGTCACTACCCTTATGAGCACCGAAGTACCCAAGTTACCTAGCCCACAGGCTGCGGGTGCATAGGTGTGAACTTGCGTCGGGTTTCGTCGTGGACTTCTATGGATGCCTGAAGGAAAGTTGCTGACAGGCAGTCAGTGCAGAGTGCCCGGTGGATCCCAAGGCCGGGATCAAGAAGGAAGGGTACCTGCAAGCAGAAGGGACAGAGTCAAGGTCACTAGCCAGTGACCACGTGAAACCAGGAAGGAACCAGGCGATGTCGTGAAGATTGCAGGTGAAGAGGTGAAGCTTGTCGCAGCAGCCACGGGTACCAGGAGACGTTGAGGACGACCAGGACCAGGAGGCGAGCTGTCCCACGAAGGCCCTTGCTGTCGGCGGCGTCGAAGTCGAACTAGGACTCACCAAGCCTTGGCAAGCGGAACCCACGAAGAATGGAGGACTTGCTTCTGGTGCAGACCAGGAAGGTCAGGGGTGCTTCTCTTTTGCAGAGGAGCGGGAGCCAGTCTGGAGGAGCCAAACCAGCAGTGAAGAGTTAAAGGTGTGTCGTCACAAAGGCCGCTAGCCAACGGGCAAGCAACCGGACAGACGCGGCAAGCAGGAAAATGCAGAAGGGCCCCACGCAGGACTCGTGGAGTGTGGGGGGCTGATCTTCGGTGCAGATGGTGCTTGGGGTTGGGGCTTCTCAATCCCCGGTGCACAACTTCGAGGGTACCTCAGAAGCTGCGCTGGAAGATACTCGCCACTTTTCCCAGGTAGCCGGTTCCACGTCTCTCGTCGCCTCCACGGATCTCAGCTCGGCTGTGGATGTGGATCAGGGTCGGAAAAGTCTGGAAGTCAAGGCTCTGGTCGGGCTCTGCAGTCGGTCCCTCGTAGAACTTCAGTAAAGCAAAGGGTAAGTCTCTTGATGGTGCCTGTTTGCACAGGGTAGCCACTCCTTGGCCACAAGGGAGATTCTTCAGTCTTCTTCTTTCGTCGAATGTCAAAGGTCCAGAGTTTCTGTTCAAGTTGCAGGTTCAGGATAATCTAATCTCCTGGGGCCCAGCTACCACTCTTATACTAATCTGGGGGGCTGGGTTGCCTGCTAGGTCACGCCTTATGGGTGGGACCTGGAAGGGGGGTGGTTACACCCCCTTCCCTTTGTCCAGTTTCGGGCCAGGACTGGGGCTGGAGTGCCCCAGCACCGGTTTGAACTGGACTATGCATGGGACACCTTGTGTGCCCCAGGCAGTGTCTCGTTTCTTTCATCCCTCCCTGCCCCAATACACTAAGGCCTGTCTGGGGTGGTGCTCACACCTCCCATGGCAGAAAACTTATTGTCCAAGCCTCCCGTGCTGGGATCACTCCCAGCAGCAGGAGGTCAGACTTGTGTCGTGGCAGCAGCATCCATTTTGTGATGCTGGGGCTCTGGTGAACTTTAACCGGGTAAGTAGGTTTCAACATGCCCTCTCCCTCTAGAAGGGAGGGATAATATCCTCATCCCCAGAAATGGGATGGGGGTATTATTCCAAAGTGTTAGACACCTTACACAACATGTTTTGATAAAGCCAAACCATAGTTACCATAACCGTTTAAGATTATAAGGCACTTTAAGAGTATATGGTAGGCTATATCATAGAACAGCTATAAGGACATGGTTCCGAAAGCTGCAGACAGGCTCAGCTCATGCTAGAGCACCATCTCACATGTTACCAAGCACTCTGCCTCCAGGATTGTTAAGGCCTGCCATAGGAGTGGCTGATAGGTACACATGTGTCTATATATAAGATAGGTATAGGAATACTACACCTAAGCAAGGAGTGATTACACGACCTTGCCCCAGCTGAGTGATCAGCCAGTTGTGTCATAATGGAAGGCCAGGCCAGGGGTGGCATAATACATGCTGCAGCCCCTGGTAGGCCTAGGGTACACCTATGCCCTGGGTACCTAAGGTACACTGTATAGGGGCCAATAAGGTGATCCTATCCAAATGGGTTATGCACCCTAAAGTACATAGTATTAATTTAGAGAGAGAACAGCAGGGCTGTGGGTCTGATTAGCAGGCCCACAGCCACATCTAAGTCGAAAACCAGTAAAGCAAAAGCAAAAAGTGGGGGTGAACATAGAAAGCAGACCCTACTCTCCTACAAGGACCACCCTGTCAAAGGACCGAGAGGGGCTCGGGGATGCGACCCGAGCCCCGGTGACCTCCCGCGCACCACAGGGACCCCCACGGGAGTTTTCAGCGAGGCAGAGATGCCGTGGCCTGAAGGAGGTGCCCCAAAGGAGCCGCACCCCAACAGTACCACATCCTCCAAGCCTGGATCCAAACCAGTCGGTGCCGGAGCCGGAGCCACCGGCGGCTCGCCGAAGATCCTGCCCAGAGCGAGGGATCTGCCGTCACCCCAGGAGGGGAAGGAGGAGGAGAGGCCAGCGAGGCCTGCAAAGCCGCAGCGTATGTCTTCATTTGGACTCTCGATGCCCCAACACCGGGAGACGGTGGATAGGACGATACGCGGGGCCGCATCACCCACGGAGAGTCCACGCCCCCAGTAGGCCGGAAACCAGACCCCGGGTACAAACTGCGACACTTACCCACCGGGGAGCGAAGCTCACGTGACATCGGAGAAAGGCGAGGATGACAACCACGGCAGAGTCTGAGGCCGCCCGTCGAAGCAGACCGAGCTCCCGCCGTGACTTCGGCTTCAACTGTTGGCACTGCGTACAGTCTGTGGTGCTGTGATCCTTCCCCAAAAACCACATACAAATGAGGTGAGGGTCCATCGCCGACATAAGATGCTCACAAGACGTGCAAGTCTTAAAGCCCGAAGGCATTCGCACACTGTTCCACAAAAAAATGGAAGAAAAAAGGGGCCTAACAGGCCCGTAGCAAGGATTGGATCCGCGTTGCACGCGGAAAAGGAAAAAACTGATGTGGGCGCGCCGGGGCGGATCTTATGTGAACTCGCTGACGTCACGTATGCTGACGACGCCGGCGCGCAGGGATGCTGTGGCAAAAGTTTCCGGATCCAGTCTCATGCCTGGGGATAATTCTATGTGAAGGAATCTGCGGCTAGTAGTCTCTATCAGATATTTATTTACTGCATGTGTTTCTGATAGAGTCAATGATGAACAAGTTACTTACCTTCGGTAATGATATATCTGTAAGCGACATATATTAGTTATAAATTCCTTACCTTAGCATTACCACCAGGCATCAGACTGGATCCGCATTAATTTTTTCGTAGCAGTACCCCTGCATGTCGATAGGTGGAGTCGGTCGACTCCGCGTTCGTCATTGGTGTCGTGGTCGCCGGAATGACGTTGCGGTATCTCCTTAGATGCCACCCTCGCATGCTGACGTCAGTTCTGTACACGACTTTCCACGCAAGCCACTGACCACAAGTACACAAAACTAGGGCCCTGAAAGGAAGTCCTTAACCCTAGAAGTCAGTTTGCAGAACGGGGATGATGGGTGGGGTGGTAAGGAATCTATAACTAATATACGTCTCTTACAGATATATCGTTTCCGAAGGTAAGTAACTTGTTCATCTGAAAGAGACTATTAGTTATATATTCCTTACCTTAGAATAGATACCCCAGCAATACCAACACCAGAGGTAGGTCTGCGAATTAAGTTCACACCAGAAGGTCCTAGAGAACAGAACAGCCAAAGAAGCCGTTCCTCCGGACTTGAGAATCCAGGCAGTAGCGTTTGTTAAACTTGTGCAGTGATGCCCACGTGGCTGCCTGGCAGATGTCATGAAGAGGGACTCCACATCCCAAAGCAGTAGTGGCTGCCGTCGCCATGGTGGAATGGCCGCGCAGTCCCACTGGAGGCTCCCTCTTTGCCAAAGAGTAGCAAATTTTAATGCAAAGAACTACCCACCAAGAGATGGTCCATTTTTGCATGGCCTGACCTTTTTTGGAACCCACATGGCCATCATAGAGGTGATCATACCCCCGGAATTGTCTTGTGCGATCCAGATAAAAAGATAGCGCACGTTTTGGATCCAGACGGTGGAGCCTCTCACACTCTTTTGAAGGATGTGGAGGCAGAAAGAAGGTGGGCAAAGTGATGGTTTGACCAATTTGGAGAGAAATAACCACTTTGGGAAAAAAAGAAGGTCTGGTTCTTAGGACAACCTTGTCTGGATGAACAGCAAGAATACGAGGCTTAGAGAACAGAGCCTGAAGCTCACTCACTCTGCGAGTAGAGGTGATGGCCACTAGAAAACCAGTCTTTAAAGTTAAATGTCTGAGAAGGAAGTTCTGTAGTAGGTCAAAAGGAGCGCACATAAGGTATGTCATAAAAAGGTTCAAGTCCCACTGAGGCATTACGAAAGGAGTAGGAGGAAAGAGGTGAGTGATGCACTTAAGAAATCTATTTACAATAGGGGACTTGAAAGGAGAAGGCTGATCAGGCAGCCGAAGAAAGGCTGAGATGGCTGAGAGATAGCCCTTAAGTGTGCCCAGAGCAGGGCCCTGCTGGGCCAAAGAAAGTAGGAACAAAGGAATCTCAGAAAGAGGGGCAGAGAGGGGATCCACAGCCTTTGCAAATCTGTTCCATCTACAGACGTATACCGGCTTAGTGGAGGGATGCCTGGCTACCATGATAACATTACAGACTTCAGGAGGAAGGTCATAGACTGCCAACTGTTGCCGCTCAATCTCCATGCAAGGAGGTGGAGGCTGGACAGGTTGGTGTGGAGGACCGTCTCCTGCTGCTGCGGCAGAAGATCCTCCCGAAGAGGCAGTCGGATCGGAGGATCAATGGCCAGATGTAAAAGCTCGGGATACCAGACTCTTTGTGCCCAATCCGGAGCCACAAGAATGACTTGGGCCCGTTCGCGCTTGATCTTCTACAGCACTCTGGGCAGAAGTGGTATAGGCGGAAAAGCGTACAGAAGACCGCAACTCCACTCAAGATGAAAAGCCTCACTGAGCGAGTGCGGCCCTGGAAATTCCAACATGCAGAACTGCTGACATTGCACATTCTCTTCGGTGGCAAATAGATCTAACCAAGACTCTACCCACTGCTGAAAGAAACCTTGCACCACATCCAAGTGAAGATGCCATTTGTGATCCATTATGCACCTGCGACTGAGTTTTTCCGACCTGGCCTTCAGTGAACCTGCCAGGTGTTGAACCACCAGGGATATGCCCTGATGTTCCAGCCATGTCCAGAGGCAAAGGGCCTCTTGCCATAGGGTCCACGACCCCAACCCGCCCTGTTTGTTGCAGTACCACATGGCGGTGGTGTTGTCCGTGAACACCTGCACTAGAATGCTTTCAGTGCAAGACGAATTGCCCGGAGCTCCAGAAGGTTGATGTGGAGCTCGGAGTCCGCCGGAGACCAGAGGCCTCTGATCTCTGCCTCCCCCATGTGGCCGCCCAATCCCAGTAGCGATGTATCGGTCATCACTGTGAAATCTTGTTGGGGAAGGGAGCGGGATCTGCAGTTGACCCAATCCTGGTTCGTTAGCCACCACTGCAATTGGCGTGCAGTGCCCACCGAGATCTGGCCGCAATCGGACAGATTCCCTTGATGCTGTGCCCACTGGAACTTCAGGTCCTACTGCAGAGCCCGCATATGCCACCTGGCATGATCCACAAGCAGGATGCAGGAGGCCATGAGGCCCCACATCCATAGAGTCATCCAGCCCAAAACCGGGGATAGAGGGTGAAAGATCGAAATCATAGCCCGAATATCCCGGACTTGCTGCTCGGGTGGATAGGCCCGAAACTGCATCGTGTCCAGGACCGCTCTCATGAAGAGGAGCTTCTGAGAGGGAGTCAGGTGTGACTATGGCACGTTGATAGAGAACCCCAGCAAATGCAGGAGGTCCGCTGTAGTCTAAAGGTGGGCTACAACAGCCTGGGGCGAGCCCGCCTTCAACAGCCAGTCGTCGAGATAGGGGAAGACTGGAACCCCTGATCTGCGCAGATGAGCTGTGACCACCGCCATCAATTTTGTGAACAACCGAGGGGCACTGGAAAGGCCAAAGAGGAGCACAGTAAACTGAAAGTGCTCGTGGCCTACCGTGAATCTAGGTAACGTCTGTGGGCTGGCAGCACGGGAATATGGAAATAGGCGTCCTGCAAGTCCAATGCTACCATCCAGTCTCCAGGGTCGAGGGCAGACAGAACCTGAGCCAAAGTCAAAATCCTGAACTTCTCCTTCCGGAGAAAGCGGTTGACGTTCCTGAGGTCTAAGATAGGATGCAGGCCTTTGTCCTTCTTTGGTACCAGAAAGTAGTGGCAATAGCAACCACAACATACTTCTGGCTCCCTTGGCCAAGAGAGCCATAACTTCCTCGCAGAAAAGGGCCAAGTGATCCTTCCACATGCGATGGAATTGAGGTGGCATGGATGGAGGGTAGTCTTGAAGGGGAGGGAGTAGCCCTTTCGGACTATCTGCAAAACCCACCTGTCCAACGTTAGTTTTTGCCAGTGGGGTAGGTGATGGTGAATCCTGCCAACCACTGGCAACTGGTGGCCCTAAAGGGTCGGACTAAGAGGGTTTGGAGGCTGCACTGGCCCGCTCGCTGGCCCCCTGACCCACGACGCTGGGTTCCACATCCCCAGCCATGCAGAAACTGAACCAGTTTGCGCAGGCCTGTGGCCCTGGGCGGGACGTGGTGGGGCACCCCTTCCATAGCCACAAAAGGAACGAAAAGCAGACTGTGCAGGTCGGGTGGTAGCGAGGCCCAAGGATCTGGCCGTAGCCCTAGAATCCTTAAAGCGCTCCTCGAATGCACTGTACGCTTTGTCGCCGAACAGGGCATGTCCAAAAGGGTAAATTGAACATCACCCGAAAAGCCAGTAGATCTCAACCAGGCATTGTGTCTCAAGGCTGCTGACGTGGAAATCATTCTGTCTAGTGAGTCTGTGGTGTCCAACCCACACCTTATGGTGAACTTGGCTGCATCTCTCCCCGTGGCGACAGCACGGGAGAGAGTGGCACAGGCCTCCTCCGGGCACTGTGGCAGCACCTTTGCAACCGGATCCCACACAGAGTGGGTGTATCGGCCCAACAGACATGCGGTGTTCACTGACTGCAGTACCAAGCTGGCAGAAGAAAACATTTTCTTCCCAAGATGGTCCAGCTTCTTGGATTCCCTATCTCGGGGAGCAGCAGGAAATGCGCCCTTGGAAGTAGAGGCTTCGACCACCAAGCTCTCGGGGGTAGGGTGTTGGGAGAGGAAAATGGGGTCGCCCGGGGCAATCATCCTATCCACAGGAGCCCCTGTGCTGGTCCTGACTGCCACCGTAGGAAGCTCGAGGTTTAAGGCCTTAGCCACCCTACAAAACACAACACCACTTCATAAGAGACACCCTCCTCAATAGCCACGGTAGTTAGAGAAAGCATACCAAGGTCTGGTAAGGTGTCCAGACCACTTGCATCACCCAACTCCTCTCTCCAGTCCGGTTCATCTAACTGGTCTACAAGAGGGTCCACAGACCCCTCCCAGTCCTCCTGATCCTCACCTGGTTGTCACTCAGGGTGATAGGGAACTCCAGGATAGAACAGGGGCACAAGCGTACCCATCGGCGTCTGGCGATGGAGGTCTGGCTCCGTGTCCATATCGAGGGGGAGGCCGGAGTCGATGCCAGCTGGGGACACAATCGGCGTTAGAAGCGGCGGAGGTGCCGGCATCGGAAGCGGCACCGGAGGAGGTGTCGTGAGGTTGACCGCCACAGATCCGGATCCAGGACTGGATCCTTGGGGGCCCCTCGGCACTGGGGCTGAAGCCGCCGGGTTCAAAGGCCTAGAGCCCCCAACCGAGTCCACGGGGCCCGAAGGCGTGCCGGCGGAGTTGTACTGCCCAAAGATGGAATTGAGAGCTTCGTAAAAGTTATGAAGTTGGGCAGGGGTCGTCCCGGCACCCGGAAAGGAGGGAAGCTTGGATCTGACCCAGCTGGCTCTGTGGGCGGAGCCACAGAGCGAGCACCATCCGCCTCCCGCGTTGTGTCAGCCGACGGACGGGTTGAACGCGAAGAGCGGCAATGCTTCTTCGCCTTCTTCTTATGCTTCGACTTACCCGAAGACGAAGAGTGGTGGGGACAACTCGGCGACTGGTCCCGTGGAGTGGACTGCCGGGCTTCGAGAAGCTTTCGGGACCGCTCTCGCAAAGACTTCAGGTTCATGGCCCGACAGTCGGAGCACGACTTCTGATTGTGGTCGCGCTCCAGACACCAAAGGCACATGAGGTGCGTGTCCGTGACCAACATCAGCCTGCGACTGGAGTCGCAAGCCTTGACGTTGGTCTGACATGGCATCCCTAGTGCACCAGGAGTCAAGCAACTCAAACATAGAAGTCGACAAAAGTCGAAAAAGGTCAGTCAAAAAGTGACGGGAGGTACCGCTCTCTCCGGATCTGCGCTGACTGGCGCGGAAAAAGAAAGAACTGAGGTCTGGGCGCGAGGGCGGCGTCTCAGTAGAGACCGCAATGTCATTCCGGTGACCACGACGCCAACGACGAACGCAGAGTCGACCGACACCACCTATCGACGCACAGGGGCACTGCTACGAAAACATTTCTCCGGATCCAGTCTGACACCTTGGGGTAATTTTCAGGTAAGGAATCTATAAGTAATAGTCTCTTTCAGATGTATCTTGCATTCAAGCATTTAGTTACCAATTAAATGTACTTAAAATACATCAATGAATGCACACATTTCTTAGGGAAGACCCCTAATTTCTTTGCAAGTGATCTTTAAGCCACATTTATTCTAAGAAATACTGTTCGAATGAGTTTCAAAGTGCACTGTTTATCACAATTTACAAACACAATCCATGGGCAAGACTTCTCCGAATGTAAGCAACATCAGCAGTAGACGAGCACAAGCCAACCAATCAGAACACTGTGGTACAAAAATTCTCCTGGGTGGGCGTGGACAAGCAAAAGAAACAGGAATAAAGTCATTGAGTGAAAAAGAGACGGCTGTGATAGACAATAAAGCCATCCAAGCAAGGGGCAGACCCCAAGACCACTCTATGTCTATTGGAAACAACAGGTCTGACCAACAGGCAGCTAAAGCTGTCTATCGGAGAACGAGTACAGGCTGTTAATTTATTTCTGTATTGAGGTACTCAGAGCAGTAGGATCAATTAATTTCCATTCATACCAAGTAACCTATTTTCTACAGAAACCTGGTATGCTGAAGAAGCAGTCCAGCTTGTGTATTTAATAGCATACATCATGACAACTGTGTGCAGTTAATGTTAGAAAGTTCACTTTGTATGTTTCATTTTTCTCAGTCACTTTGTAAAAACCTATGTATTTGTGTTACTCTGCTCTTATGTTGGCAGATAAAAATAAAAAAAACACATTAAGCTAGCTGCCCTTAGCTGCTCACAACTGTGATCATAAAGACTCATAAATACCCAGAGCCTCCCTCTCTTGCGATCTGGACAAAGGGAGTTGAATGGTGTGCACAGTAGGGAAAACCAATATATGAGGCAAGAGGCTGCCCTCAAAAACACGATATGGGGTGGATGGTGGGCATCCCATGGATTGCAGCTGGAATGAAGATGTTGATGCTTATGGCTGTGATTGTGTAATGATTTCTTGTGACACAAATTTGATTATGCTACTTTCTTATTGGAGGATGATACCTTGTGATATTAAACCTAATAAAATTTGCTTATTAAAAGATAAGGCCAATAAATACACAAGTTCATTTGTTTTAGCAAGTGCTTTGTTTCTATACAATAATAAAAGCCTTCATGACTTGCCTGCCATTGATCTGAGCCGCAATACAGTTGAGACAGTTGGTTAATAAAGAGATCATATATCTCAGAGGATGATGATTAGTTTTCCAACCTAGTACCCAGAAGCACAGATACTCCTGAGCTTACCAGGTATGAGGAAGATTAAACACAGATCTATTGGCAGATTCCAGAGCCTGCAAATAGACAGCTTGGCTGCCAGAGGTACTGCAGGATGAGTGTAACCTTAGGGGTGATTCTACTGTGAGAGGCTGAGCCTGTGAAGATGGCTAGCACGAAGAACAGATTGCTTTGAGATACCAATTATAAAAGATATGTGTAGCTGACCAAGCTTGGGTTTATTATGGGTCATTTACAGGTAATCTTTATTACTCCAATCCTCCTGTTCATATCTCTGTATGTATGTTCTCTCCCTACAGCTCAGAGTTTTTGTTGTCTGATACCCATTAGAAGACTTGGATACAAGTACAGCAGGATTGGAAGGTCACGTCATCTTCAAGAGGTCACATGAAGCAGACGCAGTCTGAGGTAGGGTTGTGGTAGAAAAGGCCACAGGAAGAGACATCTTATTTAGGTAATAGCTAGAACGGGGTGTAGGTCTTGAAGATATAGACCTTCCTTGATGAACTAAGGGTCTCATTTAAGGCATTTTGGAGTAAGGCAGTGCAGCAAGACACCTTGCTGCACTGCCCTACGTCAAAGTGAATGGGCAGAAATCCACCGTAATTAGGCAATACAGTGCATTCCTGGCCTTTCTGCCTGTGCTGGCGCCATTTTGGCAGCTTAGCCAATGTAGGCACCCTTGCACCATGGTGCATGGGTGTCTATGTTGCAGGCAGGATTTGCAGAATGCAGCACACATGAAAAGAGGAAAAAACGAGGAGAAATTGACATATTTCCCCTCGTTACGCCTCAACTCCTGAGGCGTACAGATTTGGCGCTTCCCTAGGTTTACATCATTTTGTAAATCTGGGGCAGCATCAAATTCCATGTGTGTTGCATGGGAGAACCCACCGCATAGCCCATGGAATGCCTCCTTGACGCAGAGTAAGGTGATGC
Source organism: Triturus cristatus (assembly GCF_964204655.1). NCBI lineage: Eukaryota > Metazoa > Chordata > Amphibia > Caudata > Salamandridae > Triturus > Triturus cristatus. The sequence continues at coordinate 51,125,220 of NC_140589.1, forward strand.
AGCGATTTGCATTGCTTTGGTTTACTCAAGATTTATGAGATCACTCAAAACCACTCAGGGTGGCTTTGCATGGCTTCATACATCTTTACGAGAGCCCTGGATCATGCGTGTACCACTTTACATGGTGCAAAAGTAACGCAGGGCTCTCATCAATAAGCCCCTACGTACCAGGGTTAGTAAAGGAGAATCAGAGTATTAAAGATTACAAGTAAACTCCTGCACTGCCCATGTGTCCAGGAGACGTGGCTTCTCGACTGGTGTGAGGAGTTGCATACACAGCATAGTTACTGGTCTTTAAGTATCAATATCGTCACGTTCCCATATTTATAAACAAAAGCGTACCTCGTACGGTATGTAATTTGCAGGTAATTTGTCCTGCATATCTTGCGCTATTCGGTACACAACAGCTTCACGTGTTTCTCCTCCTCCGCCTCCACCTGCCTTCGGTTGAATATTAGTAATGGTGTCGAGAACTTCAGCAGCAGTATTGCTCTGGTAGCTGAAACACACATCTACCTGTTAGAATGCAGCAACCTAATAAGGAGATGCAGTGAAATCATAACACTTCAGAGTCAGCTATAAATGCTCTAAGGAATTCAGACAAGTCACAGTTCAAGCATGTGTAAGAAAAAGTTACCTTATCAGCATTTTTCTTTTTAGATTCTTTTTATTTATTCTTAACTTGTAAAGGTAAAACAATTATACACATAGATGGGAATCTCTAGGTAGTGAACGCATTAGCACATGCAGATAAAGTCGGAGTCTTGGGAGGAGCATCTTCACTTATCAGTGCTTTCATTATAATTCTACAGGAAACTTTTATAAACAGAAAAATAAACCCTTCAATTAAAGGAAAACAAAAAAAGTCTAATTCATCTCTACATTTTCTGTTTTATGGCTTTTAATTCATTTTTGTACAATGGATACATAAAAAAATATATTAGAAAATAAACAAGTATTGGAAAACATAATAATCTTGACTTTTATATGATGCATACAGAAACACAATAGCCACGCGCGCACAGACATAGGTAACATAGTGATGCACCAATGCTGAAGAGGCAGTCGGAATCCACGCACACCGACCTTTACTTTAAGCTTTAATCAACCTCAAGGAGTATCATTCACGCCGTGAATGAGGCTGATTATTATCTGGGACAGAAATGAGTCTCAATCCGTGGATCAATTGGTGAATGAGAAGGGGGGTGGGTGAATGAGTAACAGCATGGATAGATAAATAGAGGAGTGTCAGTGACTGATTTGCTCAAAGGAAGAATGGGTGAGTGAGTGCATTGATTGATGAATGAGTGAGAACACTGACAAATGTATGAACAAGTGGGTGCATACGTGAGACGAATAGACGACTAGGAAGATGAGAGTAGTCCTCTACCTGTCACAGTTGAGAGTGTACTTTGCAGGATCAGTCATTAATACTGTTCGGATTTGCATTATCACTCAGCAAGCATTAGTGCATTGTTGTAAAGAACAAGTTACTTACCTTCGGTAACGATGTATCTGGTAGCGACATATGTTAGTTGTAGCTTCCTTACCTAAGAATTTCCCCCAGGTGTCAGTCTGGATCTGGAGATTTTTTCCTCAACAATACCCCCGCACGTCGGTAGCTGGCGTCTATCGACTCTGCATCCGTCGTCGGCGTCGTTTTTACCGGCATGACGTTGCAGTGCTAACTTAGACGCTGCCCCTGCGCTCTGACGTCAGTTCTTTCTTTTTCCTCGCCAGCCTAGCGCAGATCCGGAGAGAGGTACCCCTTAGCCGTCTTTTGGCTAGCTTTTTGTGACCTTTGTTAACGTCTTTTTTGAGTTTCGGATGTCGGTGTCTGATGCGTGATCACGATCCGAAGTGGTGCTCCAACTGCCAGGCCATGTGTGAGAAAGTGCCCTCTTTCTGCATGGTTGCCCCCACTTTTTGCTGATTTGCTGATGTTCTTTCACCAAGTGTGCCCTGGGCTCCTGCTAATCAGGTACCCAGGGCCTATGTTCTTTCCCTAAAACCGCATTGAAGCCTACACCTAATTGGCATCTCTGGCCACAGGTCAGCCCCTGGTAAATGGTACTCCAAGTACCCAGGGCACTGTGACCAGGGAAGGCCTCTAAGGGCTGCAGCACTTATTGTGCCACCCTTAGAGGGCCTGCACCTTTTCACACACACACTGCCTTTTCAGGCTGCGTGTCTTGGTGCAGAACAAAGTGAAGAGTCGACATGGCACTCTTCCCTGTGTACTATGCCTACAACCCACTGCCCTGGCCTAGATCAATCAATCTTTCAAGCTGGGTGCACTATGACAGTCGTAAGGGTACAGGTGCATGAGCCCTATACCCTTACAGTGTCTAAGCCATTCTTAGATATTGTAAGTGCAGTGCTGCCATTAAGAGTATATGGTGCTGGGAGTTTGTCATTACGAACTCCACAGCACCGTAATGGCTACGCTGAAAACTGGGAAGTTTGGCATCAAACATCTCAGTACATTAAACCCACGCAGATGCCAGTGTGGGATTTAATGTAAAATGCACCCAGAGGGCATCTTAGAGATGACCCTTGAAAAACGACCACCTACTAGTGTCCAGACTGAGTGGCTGCTCTCATCTGCCACCACCAGACATGTTTCTGGAGCCTGCTGCTCTTGGGGGTCTGAAACAATGCACATCCTGGGTCGAGGTGCCAAGCCTCCTCCCCCAGGATGTGCAGGGTCCATGAAGGGGAAAGCCTGCCACCTTTGTGAGCTTTCCCAGGCCACTCGCTGCTTCCAGCAAACTGGTCCCCACTGGTTCTCGCCTCCACTTGGGTGGGAGAACTGGCGGGAAAACCAAGGGAGGAAGGAAGTTGTGCCCACCTCTGCCAAATCCACCCCTCAGGTGGGGGAGGCGAGGTGAGGCACAACTCTCAGTTCCCGCCATCTTGCAGATGGGGGGTCAGGTTCTGTAGCGATCCGAACCCGTGAATTCGGTATCGTAGTACTGACACGATTTTGGTACCAATGAACCGCAAATGATCCATTACATGCATGACAGTGTTTTCGCTACGCAACTAGCATGAATTCACTAAGAAGTAGGGCATTCTGTTGTAAAGTCATGGCATCCATTTTAGTTACGGCATCCATTTTGTTTCTTGCCCTCACATAGTCAATGAACGGGCGATGACCCCGGCAGAGTCACCTTGTTAAGGACACGTAAGCTCAAACCCCGAGAAAGGCTGACGCTACATGACTAGGCAGAATCAAGCTGCCTCCCCTGCCTGAGGCCAGTCCTGCTATACTGGTTCTCGTGTCCGTTGTCCTGACTGAAAGGCCAAAGACGGTAGCCATGCCCGTTTATGATCCATAAACACCTCTTATCCTACTTTTCAATCCTTTGCACCTGGCTCTGCTCCTCTCCTTCTGGGCTTTTACAATAGGGAGGTTACGATTTTTATGATGGGGAGGATCGGGTAAAGAATGGAAAACTGTCAAGGGAACCTGATCGAATACCGAAATCCTACGACTAATTATTGTTTGATGTCTATTTACTGTTTGTTTGGGATACCGGGTTGGGCATGAGAAATATTCATGTAATGTTGCCTAAAGACATTTTTCGTGTATTTAAAGAATAACCCACTTAATGCAATTCGAACAGTCTCGTAGATTCTGCCTCTGTGTGGTTCCTATGACTTCTGTGTCCCTGCAGTAAATAAACCTTGGTCTTTGACGCCACCATCGAGAAGCCCGTGTCTCTGTTTATTTGTGCACCGAGACAGGAGGAACTCAGGGGTCTTTGGGTGTTGTTTCCCTGACACCTCTGGACTCTTAAAAGTCCAGAACCTCAAATTGGCGCCCAACGTGGGGCGACGTCATCCGGTACCGGTCCAAAGCCTGAAAAGTTCGAGAAGTTTCGTGTGAAGATTCCGGAGGGAGGTACCCCGCTTCATCGATCCCTGCATGTCGTAAAAGTGGCCCGACGATCTCTTCCACGAGGGTTCCCGTTCCCAGACGGCTACAGAGGACCGCTGCCCTGACTGTCGCCCTGTCTTGGACCCGAGGTGCAGACCTTAGTACGGCGAGACGTAGACGGGTTCTCCTTGGTGACGTCTTCCACATTTCAGTTAAGTATTAAGTGGGCTACGCTCAGTTTGGTTGTTCCTTGTTGCTCTGGTTTAATTCGTAGATTATCACTGGTTGCTCTTGTTTAGATAATCTTTGTTTTGGTATTAGTTCATTTTGGTAGGCCTAAGTTCTTTGCGCATTTTTGGTTGGAATTTGTCCTTGTCTGTCATGACTACCAGTAGTAATTGTTTCTTGTCCTGGTTACGTTGCAATGGGGATTCCCGGTTGGAGGATTCGTGTTCGGTTCCTCCGATTGGAACTCCTACATATGAGCTCTATTGTAAACATGGTGTTGGTCCTATTACGTATAATGAAGTATGGGTCCGTTATACCAGAAAAGATGGTGTCCTTAGTTGGCCACCGCATGGTAGCTTCGAAACCGAAATTCTAGACAATCTAGAAATGAAGTTGTTTAAGAGAAAAGCCCGGCCGGCAATGTTTGATTCTTTTCGCGTATGGCGCAAAGAAGCCAAACAGAGAGAAATTAGGAAGACGAAGAAAGAACAGAAAGAAAAAGGGTTGACTTTAATGGAGTCTGCTAGGCAGCTGCATGTCAACTAGACTGAGAAAGCAATGGAGATGGCGAATAGAAAATATAATTTGGCAATTGATAAATGTTACCCTGTACTGCCATCTTGTCCTACTAAGCCGATGGAGGATCATGAGAAGGATCCTCTGTTGTCTTACCTGTTGAATTCACCTCCACCGTATGCACAAGGTATTACAGTACCACAGTTACTACCTGTTGTACAGCCAGCTGCTGGTCAGCCTGGAATAGTTGCTCCACTTCCTGTGATTCCAGCTCCTGTCCTTCCCGTGGTTAATGTTCCTTCGGCACCCCCTCTTCCTGGGTCGCCTGCTCCGCCTTTGCCTGTCGTTTCGCAAACTGCTTTACCTGCTACTCCCACCCTTACTATTTCATCTGCTCCAGCTGCCTTGTCCCCGAACCCTGTGAACATTCTGACTCCGCTTTCCGTTCGTCGGAAAATAACCGACTCTGTAACTAATATCTTAACTCCTCTCTACAGGTCTTTAATTAAGACCCCCGTTTCTGACTCTATACAGAGACGTAGCCAGCTTCCTGGTCCTCAGGAACGAGACGTGTTAGATTCGACAGCTCTTAGGTGGATGTCGAAAGCTGTGAAGTATGATGCACAAAGAGTGTTAGATACTTTTATGCAATGGAATGAACCAACTCAACGTTATGTTTTTGACGTGATGTGTTCTCTTGTGCGTGAAGAATGGGAAGATGATGACTTAGATTCCGTCCCCTCTGATCTGATAAATATTCAACAGAAGTTCGCCGCAGGAATGGTGATAGGTTCAGAAGTAAGAGGAGCGATAGAACTGATTTTAGCCCATAGGGATGATTCCCCTCTTCGAGCGACAAGAGACCTTGATGGTTCACCGATTACTACTAGGAAAAAACGAGGTCAATATCCGATGAGGGAAGTTCCGCCAATATGGCGTGATGCAGTTCAAGCTGACGCGGCTAATGGTATTGCAGCTGCCCCGGCACAATTCCAGAGAGTGTGGATACACATCCCTTGGAAGCGGGCCGAAGTATTAGCAGTAAAACAAGCGTTACCAGACCCACGTAAAAATCCTGCTGGTTATTACAAAGAGTTAACGCAGACAGTTCAAGCGTGTGTCATGAATTTGGCAGACATTGAAATGTTATTTGGTAATGTAGTGCCACAGCCTATATGGGCCAAGATTCGACAAGAGAACCACCCAGTCGCCTTAGGAGGTGATTGGCCAGCTATTGTAGCAGCAGATGCGCAACAAGTTGGCGGTGCTAAACCTGAACCCCTGATTGCTGCCTTGCCTGGCAGAATAATTAATCTGATGAAAACGCTGATGCCAGCGTTACGAGTCAATTGGGATAAACTATCGGCATGCAAACAAAAGAAGGACGAAAGCGTCTCTGACTTTTTCACTAGATTTGAAGAAACATTCGTAGACCACAGTGGGCAAGATATGAGTACTGAAGGAGGCCAGAGATTGTTTGTCGACAAGTTTGTGTTTAATTTACTACCTGAGCTTAGTAACAAGTTAAAGGATTCTGAAAGTGCATGGGCAGTGTCGACAACAGCACAGATACTTGCAACTGCTCAGTATTACGAGAATAGAGAGAAAGAAGAGAAGGAAAAGTCAGAAAAGAAAACAAAAGATTTAAAGACTAAATTTCTTTTGCAACAGGCGTATCCGCCTCGTTCGAATCAGTCAGATTCACAGCAGCGACCCCAGTTTCAGCAACAGCCACAATTCCAGCAAGGGACGTCCCAAAGATTTAATTATGGTTTTTCCCGACAACAGTTAGCATGGAATCAGTGTGCCTATTGTAAAAAGGAGGGTCATTATAAGAATGAGTGTCCGGTACTGCACGCACAGACTAGTGGTGTCCCAGCTCAGAGAGGTAATGTTGGATTTATGCAAGCTCCTAGAGGTAGAGGACGTGGTACTATGACACCACAGGCCGATCGCCAATCGAATTATTTCGATCAGCGAAATGTACAACCTGCGCAACCAGGTAGATCATCACAGTATCATGTTGAAGATTATTATGATCATAATGAGGAGATTCAGAGAAGCGAGCACTAGGACAGCCACAGGCAAAGAGAGGGAGTAGTATCAGTTCCAGTTGATCAGAGTGGACCTTATGTCGCAGTAGTTACCTCAGGCGTGGTCGAACCGTTTCTGTTGGATACTGGTGCGGCAAAAAGTTCAATTATGCATGCGAAACTCCCTGGCGCACCTGTGTCTGGCTTAACGAACACTTCAGTAGGTTTCTCAGGCGCCCCTGTTCACAATCCTGTTTCTAATCCTTTGCCAATATCTGTGGGACCATGCGAACTAGAAGCACCCCTTATCCTAACAACCGGTTGTAATGAGAATTTACTTGGTTTAGATCTGTTGAAACGCCTGCATGCGACACTGTACTGTTCTCCTTCGGGGGTACAGCTCACATTAGGCAAAAGAGTTATCTCTCCAATGTATATGTCGATGGATAAGCTCCCACCGGAGCTGCGTTCTCTCCCTGATACTCTTTGGGCAACTGGTCCTAACGATGTAGGCCTCTTAGAAATTCCCCCTTATGTGGTAAGTCTGAAAGCGAATGTTAAATTCCCACGAATCCCACAGTATCGGATTTCGAATGAAGGGGAACGTGCACTCTTACTGATGGTGAAAGACTTAATACAGAAAGATGTGATTGAGGAAACTAGAGGAAATGTCTGCAATAGTCCTGTTCTGCCGATTTTGAAACGCACTGACCCTTCCAAGCCTCCAATCTACAGATTTGTGATTGACCTCAGAGAGGTTAACAAAATCGTGATTCCGCAGTTTCCTGTGGTCCCAGATATCACTGCATTATTGACGTTGATTCCTGCCTCAGCCTCATGGATTACAGTTATCGACTTGAAAAATGCATTTTTCAGCATTCCGATAGCCGAGGAAAGTAGAGACATTTTTGGTTTCTCCTTAGGAGGTCGCAGTTTCAGATTCAAGCGCGCTCCGCAAGGTTACTGTGAGAGCCCTTCAATTTACAGCCAAGCATTGAAGAGTCAATTAGATGCTCTTGTACTTCCTCCTGGTGTTGCTCTGATCCAACACGTAGACGATCTTTTACTAGCTGCTGATGACAAGGAAACTTGCAAAGCAGCTACAATTTCTCTATTGCGTCATTTGTCAGACTTACATCACAAGGTGTCACCTTCTAAACTGCAATATTGTTGCCAAGAAGTGACCTACTTAGGTCATCTTTTGTCAAAGGAGGGAAGAAGGTTGACCCCAGAGAGAATCAAAGCAATCTCGCAGATGACTGTACCAAGCACACAGAGAGAAGTGCGTGCGTTTTTGGGTATTACGTCATACTGCAGGCAATGGATCCCAAATTTTTCTCTCATGGCAAAACCATTGGTAGCCCTGACTGGAAAAGGTGTTCCGAGCCCTTTGCCATGGTCTGATGAATGTCAACAAAGTTTCTCCGACTTACGTGATGCGCTGTGTTCAGCTCCTGTGTTGGGTACTCCTGACTACAGTAAGCCGTTTACTTTATATGTCCATGAAAGAGAAGGTTGTGCGTTGAGTGTTTTAACGCAACAATTTGGTGACAAACAGCGACCTTGCGCATATTTCTCATCCACATTAGATCCGGTAGCCAGAGCATTGCCAAGTTGTTTGAGAGCTACAGCAGCAGCTGCAGTGTCTATTCGACAGTCTGCTGGACTAGTCATGAACAACATGTTAGTAGTCATGGTTCCACATGCTGTGGATACACTCATGAATCGAACGAAAACTCAGCACCTCACCAGTGCTAGACTATCAGGCTATGAGCTGACGCTTTTGGCAAGTCACATTCAGATCAAGCGATGCAACATATTGAATCCAGCAACGCTGTTGCCGACTACTCAGGAGTCGAGTGATTCAGAGCCCCATGACTGTTGTTTTAGAACTGAGGAAGAGACAAAAGGTAGGATTGATTTGAAAGATACTCCGTTACTAGATCCAGACGGCACCTTATATGTCGATGGGTCGTGCTTTAAGTTACAGAATGGTGATGTGACGGCCGCGTATGCAGTTACGACTTTGAGTACGATTGTTGAGACCGCAAGAGTAAGTCAGAATTCTGCCCAAGCTGCAGAATTAATTGCACTAACAAGAGCGTGTGTTTTAGCTGAGGGAAAGAGAGTGAATGTGTTTACTGACAGCCAATACGCCTTCGGCGTATCACATAGCTTTGGACGCCTCTGGAGAGAAAGAGGTTTTCTCACGTCCCATGGGACTAAGATCCAACATGGACAGTTAGTCAGTGATCTATTGGAATCCCTGACCCTACCGAATGAAGTTGCGATTGTGAAGTGCAGTGCACATCGGAAGATTACGGATGATGTTGGCCGTGGGAATGCGTTTGCTGATGAGGTCGCCAAAGAGACGGCCAAGAACATGACGAGCCGAATGTATATTGCAACGTCTGCAAGATGGATTGCTGAATCGGGGATGTGTGAGAATACGATTGAAAGTGTGAAGGCAATCCAGAATGAAGCAACTGAAAATGAGAAGAATGAATGGAAGGAGAAAACGGGTAAAATAGATTCAAGTGGATGTTGGGTTGATTTGTCTGAGCAGCAACGTTGGATGTTACCTGATGCGTATGTACTTGCGGTAGTCACGATGGCGCATGGAGCGGCGCACATCAGTTCGAAAGGGATCTGTAAAATGTTAGCTCCAGTATGGAAGAACGATGGAATTACTAAGTGTGCGGAAAGAGTGGTGAAAAACTGCATGATATGCCTGATGCATAATCCTGGCAAGGGAACCCCAACCCCAACTGGTCATTTTGTTCCCCCTTCTTGTCCCTTTGAAGTGATTCAGTTGGATTATATCCACATGGATAGGTGTAACAATCTTAAATACGTCCTAGTGGTAGTCTGTGCCTTTTCAAGATGGATTGAGGCATATCCGTTAAAGGATAACACTGCTATGTCCACTGCCAAAATCCTCCTCAAAGAGTACTTCCCCAGGTATGGTATGCCACGGATTGTTTGGTCGGACAATGGAAGTGAGTTTGTAGGGAAAGTTATGAAGAGTGTGTGTGCGGGCCTGGGTATTATCCAGAAATTCCACAGTGCGAATCACCCACAGTCAGCGGGTTTGGTTGAAGGGTACAATGGCACCCTGAAGCTGAAACTTGCTAAAATTCAAGCTTCCACTGGTCTCTCTTGGCCAGACGCACTGCCTTTAGCTCTACTGTCCACGAGAGCGACTGTACACTCTCGAGTAGGGCTTAGCCCATATGAGATTGTGTTCGGTCGTCCTGCTAATGTTTGGGGAGTCCCTAGGCCAAAGGAATTCAAACAGATTGAATACCCAATGTTGATTGATTATCTTTATGATCTGACTGCTAAATTAAGCCTTATTCATCAACAGGTATTCGAGTCCTTGCCTAAACTGCCAGAGAGTCCAGGCCACACGTTGAAACCAGGCGACCAAGTTGTAGTTCGGAATTTCGAACGTACTCGGAACCTCCAGCCAAGATTCGTGGGTCCGTTCCAGGTACTCCTCACAACAAGAACTGCTGTACGCCTACCTGGAAGGAAAAATTGGGTGCACGCTAGCCATACGAAGCGTGTCCCTCTCCCACTCCCCTATGACAATTGGGTTAGACAGGGATTTGGTGTATCCGAGACAGAACCTGTTCCTAGGCACATCCCTTTCAGTGATGCAGAGTACATAACGGACCACCCACGAACTGAAACACAGAACTTTGACACCTCAGCAGGAACTGCTCCTTTGAATCTTGGACCAAGTATTGTACAAAGTGAACATTTGCCACCTGTGGAGTCGAACATTTCCGCACCTGTAGACCAGCTATTTCAAGATCAGACAAGACCCGGAAAGTACAGATATAATCTACGTTCTCATGTTATGAACTAATGACATTGCACATTTACCTTTTCTGTTTTATAACTGTTTTGATCTTACTGCATTCCATTCAGTCAGGAAGTTTGCTCTAAATTTTTTATCTTTTTGTTTTTATTGTTTCTCTCACCTTGCCATCTGGGTTACCGTAGGGTCGTAACGTGTGCCTTGTTTTAATTTGCAGGGAATCAGACACAAGGTCGGTTTCTTCTGTCTATCTTGGGAACTCCCAGGGTAAACAGAGGCAAGTTTTTAACAGGTACAAACCATCCGTTGCGAACGGTTGTAGAAGATGGAGCTTCCTGAACTGAGACGGGTTAATGTCATAAATGTGCACAAGACAAAGCTATATGACATATTACATAGCAAATGTTTTCTAATGCAATGCACTCTGACACTTCTAATTGTTTTGATAACTTTGGTAGGCGGAATCATTTTTGGTATTCAGTTGATCTTTACACCTGTTACATCTACAGTATCTCCCCATGTTCCTGTTTCTCCGACTGTTGTTTCTCTCCATTCTTTCCATCCTTTTCCTGCCCACGAGCAAGCTCGACGCTCTGAGTTTATAAATAACACTTTCATTCAGCTCTTGCACCAACATCAACTAGTGGTTAACACAACAAACTGCTGGGTGTGTGGCTTGATACCACATACCATGGACAAGGGCATCCCTTATCTGGTCTTGCCCTTTAGTTATAATGGATCATTCTGGGCGTTTCAGACCATGTTCGCTTATGCCCTAGAGACCTATCCTCCACGACCTCCGCGTTCCACTCGGTATAACTCTGCTAATAGAGCCTTGGTAAAAGGAATCACTGACATGGTTAGAGATGTCAATAACACTCCGTTCATTCCCAAGGATGAATTGCGAGTTTACATGGGTTGGAATGTTACAGAATATGGCATTACTCTGGGTGAGAACAAACGTAAAAGCTCGACTCCGATCTGGGTCGTACCCCACCAAGGTCAGGTCTGTTTGCAAGGAAATGGGAGGAATCCGAAAGCTCGACTAGGGAAGAGTGACTGTATCGAAACATATGTTTTCCCGTCACAGTCTTCCCCTGCATTCTTAGCTGCTAAGGGTACCTATTTTGTTTGCCAAGACAGAGCATACACATGGCTGCCTGCTGACTTCTCAGGCTCATGTTATATCACTCAACTGCTACCTCCGACATACACTGCTGCACCGGACTATCACAAAACTAGAGTTGTGAGAGGTGTTTTCAGTAAAAAAGATACTGCTGGCCAAGAAGCAGGAGACTTCTTCAAAGGTTTCCTTCCGTTCTGGGGGCCTATGGCCAACAGTAGAAACTTACGTCAACTAACACGGGTAGTTGAATCCACTATCACCGAAACTGCGGGTGCCCTTAGTAACCTGACAGCTGAGCTTCAAGCGGATCGCTTCATGACGTTACAGAACCGTATGGTTCTTGATGTGTTACTTGCAGATCGAGGTGGAGTGTGTAAGATGATCCAATCGAGTTGCTGTGTTTTTATCCCAGATAATGTGCCAACGGTGTACAAGGCCATCTCTAAGTTACATAAGATTTCTGACTCTATTCATGTAGAGGAAGGTGACTGGTCATTAATGGGATGGTTCTGGAGCCTGTTGTCTGCGTGGGGATGGAAGGTTCTGATAGTCACTGGTGTTGCGTTGGTATTTTTATTTTCGTGCTGTCTCATTGTTCAGTGTGGTCCTGCCTTATGTAACCTTTGCATTTCAACATGCGTAAGAAGACCACCTGTTTTTAGAAACACGCCACGGGATAGAGTAATGCTTCAACAACATATCAGTGACCTGATGAACATAGAAATGGATTCTGACATAGAGTGAGTTATTGCCTATGTAAGGGCAAAAGGACGGTCTGAGGTTCTGTAGCGATCCGAACCCGTGAATTCGGTATCGTAGTACTGACACGATTTTGGTACCAATGAACCGCAAATGATCCATTACATGCATGACAGTGTTTTCGCTACGCAACTAGCATGAATTCACTGAGAAGTAGGGCATTCTGTTGTAAAGTCATGGCATCCATTTTAGTTACGGCATCCATTTTGTTTCTTGCCCTCACATAGTCAATGAACGGGCGATGACCCCGGCAGAGTCACCTTGTTAAGGACACGTAAGCTCAAACCCCGAGAAAGGCTGACGCTACATGACTAGGCAGAATCAAGCTGCCTCCCCTGCCTGAGGCCAGTCCTGCTATACTGGTTCTCGTGTCCGTTGTCCTGACTGAAAGGCCAAAGACGGTAGCCATGCCCGTTTATGATCCATAAACACCTCTTATCCTACTTTTCAATCCTTTGCACCTGGCTCTGCTCCTCTCCTTCTGGGCTTTTACAATAGGGAGGTTACGATTTTTATGATGGGGAGGATCGGGTAAAGAATGGAAAACTGTCAAGGGAACCTGATCGAATACCGAAATCCTACGACTAATTATTGTTTGATGTCTATTTACTGTTTGTTTGGGATACCGGGTTGGGCATGAGAAATATTCGTGTAATGTTGCCTAAAGACATTTTTCTTGTATTTAAAGAATAACCCACTTAATGCAATTCGAACAGTCTCGTAGATTCTGCCTCTGTGTGGTTCCTATGACTTCTGTGTCCCTGCAGTAAATAAACCTTGGTCTTTGACGCCACCATCGAGAAGCCCGTGTCTCTGTTTATTTGTGCACCGAGACAGGAGGAACTCAAGGGTCTTTGGGTGTTGTTTCCCTGACACCTCTGGACTCTTAAAAGTCCAGAACCTCAGGGGACCAAGCCAACCAGAGTGAGGCATATGCCCCCCTCCCACTGGAACAGGGCATACTAGGGGATGTACTCACCCCAGGGAAGGGACACATTGGTCCCTACCTGTACCCTAAACACTAATGCCCCTAAGTCTAGTATTTAGGGGGCACCCTGAACCTTGCCTATTCAGATCCAGACAAGAAACAAGAAGAAACGAAGAAGAAGGAACGACTAGCCGTGCAGCAGCTAACAAGAGGAAGACGCCCACTGACTTGGACCCAGCCCTACCGGCCTGTCTACCCCTCGAACCTGTTCCTGCGAAATTCCTGTGTGTCCTGTGGCCAGCAACCTCAAGATCCCCAGAGGACCTGCCTTCACTCCCAAGACTGCATCTCCCGTGAACACCAGATTTGTTCATCTGCAACCTCTGGCCCCGGCCGGAAAAAGCGGATCCACACCACTCTGCATCCGCTGTCCACGGCCAGAGCTTGAATGGGCAAACACCAAGGGGAGGCCTCCCCGGCGATCCTGACCCGAGAACCGGTGATCCCTGACCAGCCTCAAGCCTCCAGCCGACGCCTACAGCCTCAATCCAGAGGGCCCCCCCACCGTGACCAGGAGCTGGTAAGAAGATACGACCGAAAAGGCACCCCTGCACCCGACGCCCCATGGCCTTGGGTGGCCCAACGGACGGTGCCTAACCAACCCTTAACTTCCCAACTTACCTCTCGAAGTGGTGGTCGCACCCAGACGATCCTCGTCCCCGAGCCTGCAGTGCTTTTGCAAACTGGAGGTTCCCCATTGAAAACCACACGGCGCCCGACATCGAAACAGCACCCTGCCAGTGCCGCAGAGGGTGCACCTTTTGAGCTACATTATTTCCCCATTTGCCCAGTGCTAAAGTCCAGGAGCTTTGCTCCCACAGCCAAGTGGCCTGCTCGTCAGCAGCCACCAACCAGAGGCCCCCTATCCGGCCTTGGATAAAATTGGACCTCAACACTCTGCACGCGGCCACCCTAGTGCCACTGAGGGTGTAACAAGAGTGCATCACTGACCCTGGGGGACCCCTGAGTCTACCCCTAGCACCTCAACTCCCACCACCAAATGCTTACCTAAAAACCGATAACCATATTTTCCTCGATAGGATAACAGTGACACTTTTTCCTGAAAAAGTTTCTACGTGTGGAGTTTTGAAACCTAAAAAAATTCTTTAAAACTGTATGATTTAACAACAAAGCTTTTACTCACCTTGTTAGAACTGGCGATTTCTGGTTGGCTAAGGCTTGCGCCAAAGTCAGGCAGAAACCACCACTCTAGTCAGGGCAAGGAAGTTACACGCCAAAGATAACCCCTGCTCACCCCCTTGGTAGCTTGGCACGAGCAGTCAGGCTTATCTCTGAGGCAAGGTGTAAAGCGTTTGCGCGCGCACCCAGCAACAACACCCAAGGCCCACCACAAAGGAAACTCCACACAAGGTATTCTATAAAAATAGCCTTTGTATTATACAAAACACCTTAGATAAAAACACACACTTTACAATGTGCCAACAGGCACGGGCAGAATTTACAAGGGATTATATGTACAGGGGACAAGGCCACATGGACCACTGTCAGGAATTAGCATTTTTTAGAAATAACACTTAGAACATAAGAATAACATTGTAGTACAAAAACATATATAGCACACCACCAGTACTTACTGGTATCAGGTAAGTACCACCTACGCAACCCTAACCACCTTAGGAGAATGTCACGCAGGGAACTAGGACCTCACTAGCACCACCTGTACTAGGAGAAAACAAACAACCACCTAAGTATCACAATACCTGTAGGGGTAAACGCACATTACACATGATGCCTAAAACATTCATAGGTGTAGGGAAGGAAAACACATGATGCATCAAATACATTCAGCGGTGTAAATCAAGGAAAACACATGATGCATAAAAACATTCAGAGGTGTAAGGAAGGAAAACACATGATACATAGAAATACATTCAGCGGTGTAAAGCAAGGCACATGACGCATAAAGTACATTCAGAGGTGCAGGGTAGAAACCTTAGCGAGAAACACACATACGCCACCACCTGTGGCAGTCCCTAGGCCAACTGGCCTTGTCCAGGCTAGGACGCTCTGTGTCCCAGCAAAGCTGCGCCTGCTGCGCAAGCCAAAAGCGTAAGGATCCCAACCTAAACGTTGCAGTTGCCCACTAAGTGCTGGGCAGCTGTAGGAATGAGCGTGGCACCACTGTGCCCTTTAAAACAACTCTGTCGCTCGTGGAGCCTCTCTGGGCTCTACCAAAAGAATGCCCCCTAGAGCCTTCGTGGCCCTAAACGAACAATGCCCTGCGACGTTGGAGCCTCACTGGGCTCGGGAACACGTTGGGGCGACCCGCTGCCTTCCGGGGCCACCCGAGCGCCACGCGCTCAGAACTACAATGTCCCCCATGCTGGAGCCTCGGGGCTCTGAACACTACGGAAATGCCCCCCTCTGGTGGAGCCTAAAGGGGCTCATAAACACTGCCCCCGCACCCTCAGCACATGCGCGGAGTCCCCCAGCCCTTCTAACCACTCACCGGGCTGTTGCTCTGGGGACTCCCGCGTCGTCTCCTCGTTCTCTGCTCCCGTGGGGGGGGGAAGGACTCCAAGGCTTCCTCTCCACGCGGAGGGGCAGGCACCGACAATGTGCCTCGCGCCCCCTCCGCATCCGCTCCTGCCGCCCTCCTCTCCTGAGCAGAGCGCCCCGGGGCGCAGGGTAGGCTCCTGCCTGCTCCGGGGCTCGGAGTAGTTGCGACGCTTCTGTAGGAGGCGGGGTAGGCTCCCGCCCTCCTATTCTGAGTTCCGTTTGTCCCGGAGGCCCGCCCTCGGCCTGCCTGACTTCCGGCTGAAGCCCGGCCGCGGCGGTGATTCCCTCGGCAATGAGAGGGGTAGGCTCCCTCGCAAACGAGCACAACGGCGGGGTGGGCACCCGCCGAACCTGGCAGATACCGGCGGAATCGCGGGGTGGGCACCCGCTATCGAAATCAAAGCGCTCACAGCGCTATAAAGCCAAACAGCGCTCACAGCGCTATAAAGCCCAAAAAGCGCTCCCAGGCGCTACAAGCAAAAAGGTCCAGTCATCAAGTCTTCCAAGAGCAGGGGGGCAACGACTGGGCCCAGAGCCAGCTCACAGGGCCCTCCAGCAGGGAGGCAGTCCCCAGTGGCGGTCTCTCCTGGCGCCCAGCAGCAGGCCCCCCCTCAAGTTGATCCTGCAAGAGAACAAATTGTAAGGGGACACAGCCCCTTTTTATACAGTAAAAGTCTTTGTCTGAAGGTGCAGGGAAGGGGTGAACCAGTTACAACAGGTTCCTGAGCACTTTGTTTTGCTCAGCCCCTCTCCCTACTCACTGGCAGGGCTAGGGTCATCAGACGCACCACAGGGGCCGGAGCCAGCATTGTGTGGGGAAAGCCCTGTCCTATTCGGGACCCAGGTGTACTCCTCCCCAGCCATCAGTATGCTAAACTCCCTATTCACCACTGGGTGACTCCTCCTAACTCTGGGGATTTCCCTAGTCCGTCACATGACCTCAACCAGCCAATCGCCAGACAAGCCACACATTTCATACTGCACCCAGAAGTGCCCACTTCTAGAAGTGGCACTTCCACACTAGGTACATGCACACCGCACACATCATCGCGCAGCATTCAATCACACGAGTCCGCACATACCAAACTCGGGCCTGCACACCCCACGCATCAGGAACTACCAGGACACATACATTCCCCCATGCATTCCTATGGGAGGGCAGGCCAACCTCACTACACGCACGCACTTTACCCTGGGACACAGTGGTAAAGTGCGCAGAAACCAAAAAGCACTACACCAAGTCACCAATAAAAAGCAAAAAGTCTTGGGGGTGAACCTGCCAGAAGGGCCAAGTCCAACACACCTGTTTACAGGAAATGTCCCAGTGCTGCATCCAGGCATACAGCACTGAGTAAGAAAAGTAATCCAAAAGTAACTTACCTGCAATTTTACTGAAAATCCCATTCAAGTTTATGTACTGTATTTACAAGTGATTGCATTTCCCTGAAACAATACTGTAAGTCAAACCAAAGTACATTTACAATTGCAATTCAACTGTATTACAATCAGCATTTACTACTGTAAAATATTTATTGCTTACCTGGGCCCGGCTTGCTTGGTTCTAGAAATAAAATAACTAAAATAATATTTTTATACAAAAACAATTGGTCTGATGTTCAGTCTTTGAGTGTGTAAATTCATTTGCTGACTGAGTGTGTACAACAAATGCTTAACACTGTCCTCTGATACTACCTTACTGCTTGACCACACTACCACAAATAGAGAGTAAGGTTCTATCTAACTTTGGCCTCTGCCTACCTTTGGGGTTCCACTGGACTCTGTGTACACTATACCTCACTTTGGTATAGTATATACAGAGCCAGCTTCCTACAGTGGTGGATCAGCAGTGGGATATACAACTTTGTATTTGTTGGACTACTTGGTTACCACCTGATCACACAACAGAACTCTTAAATTGTCTTTAGAATTCAGATTTTTTCAACGTGGCATTTTTGCAAAATTACTAAAAGTCTTGTTAGGGCCTTGGTTAAGTCCATGTGAGAGTTGTAGAAAAGAAAAAGTCCCTTTAGCTAATGGAAGAGGGGTTAGAACTTTTGTTAGAATGTCTCAAAACTAGAACACAGCTATTAGTGAAAATAATCATGATGACATAGAGGGCCAGGTTGAGCAGCTTGACCTCACCCCTTACCTTCACTTGTCTATCAAGGAGGTAAGGTCCCTATGTAAGATTAAAAATATAGCCATGGGTCCCCAGCCCACCAAACAAAGCTCCAGGAGCTGTTGGCTGGGTATGCTAAGGACAACCCATCTGAAAATGGTGATGACCAGTCTGATGAAGAAGATGAAGAAGTGGATGGGGATGCTAGACAGCCTCCCCCACTTCATAGGGAGAGAAGGGCCCAAATGCCCTTAACTCCAAGAATCAACCTCTCAGCACCTAGAGGCCACACAGGTGGCTCAGGTGCTAGTGGGGACATTGAGGACAGCCTCGATGAGGAGGACAGCCTTTTAGTAAGGCTCACCAAAAGACTAGATCTAGAGACCAGA
Source organism: Triturus cristatus (assembly GCF_964204655.1). Classification (NCBI taxonomy): domain Eukaryota; kingdom Metazoa; phylum Chordata; class Amphibia; order Caudata; family Salamandridae; genus Triturus; species Triturus cristatus. The sequence goes on from NC_140589.1 coordinate 51,143,607, forward strand.
CTCCTGGCTCGAGAAAGAGAGAGCAGAGATGGGTTTAGCACCCATCAATGGTGGCAGCAATCTAACTAATAAGGATAAAGAGCAATCTTATGATCCTAAAATCCCCAAAGGGATTGTCCCTAAATATGAAGAAAGTGATGATATCACAAAATGGTTCACAGCCTTTGAGAGGGCTTGTGAAATGAGAAAGGAGAAGAAATCACACTGGGGGGCACTCCTTTGGGAACTATTTTCTGGTATCTGCAGAGACAGACTCCTGACCCTTTCTGGGGCAGATGCTGGGTCTTATGATCTCATGAAGAAAACTCTGATTGAGGGATTTGGACTCACAACTGAGGAATATAGCATTAGATTCAGGGGGCTCACAAAACCCAAAACCAATCATGGATTGACTTTGTAGACTACTCAGTAAAGACACTAGATGGTTGGTTAACTGGACACAATGTGCATGACTTTAATGGACTTTACAACCTGTTTATGAAAGAACATATTTTAAGTAATTGCAGGAATGAAAAGTTATATCAGCATTTGGTAGACCTAGGTTCAATTTCTCCCCAAGAATTGGGAGAGAAGAACAAGTTACTTACCTTCGGTAACGCTTTTTCTGGTGGATACAGTATCTGCCTGTGGATTCCTCACCTTGTGAATATCCCCTGCGCCAGCATTCCACGGAACTTTTCTTCCCCAGCATTCCACGTCGACGTGGGCGACGTCACAATACATCGGCTCCGCACGCGACTCCGTACGACGTCATCGGAGCCATAAGAAGCCCACGTCGGCGTGATGACGTCAGTTCCACCCATTTTTTCCGTGCCTTCGAGGCGAACAGGTGAACCAACGACAATCCCAAGTATACACAGTATATAGAAAACCAATACATATACATAGCATACAAAACAAAGGAAAGCTAATCAAACAAGCATTTCCTACAAATGTACAAGAGAAAATACAAGCATTTCAAACAAGACCTATTTCATGGTATACAAAAGGTGGACAACGGGGAGGCGGGTGGGTTGGTGAGGAATCCACAGGCAGATACTGTATCCACCAGAAAAAGCGTTACCGAAGGTAAGTAACTTGTTCTTCTGATGGATACATCTGCCAGTGGATTCCTCACTTTGTGAATAGATTCCCACAGCAGTCCCCACTCCCGGAGGAGGGTGTCCACCTTTCTATACCAGAAAGTCTTGCAAGACAGAGCGCGCGAAGTGGCCCTCCCTCCTCATCTCAGAGTCCAAGCAATAATGCTTTGCGAAAGTATGGAGGGAGGCCCAAGTCGCGGCCTTACAAATATCTGCCACAGGAACACCCCGGGCCAGAGCAGATGTTGAAGACTTAGCTCTAGTAGAGTGAGCACGAATGCCCTCAGGAGGAGTCTTACCAGCCAAGGCGTAGCAGATCTTGATGGCCAGTATAATCCATCTTGACAGCGTGCGCTTGTGCACCGCTTTACCTTTAGAACGACCAACGTAGCCAATAAAAAGCTGGTCATCAATACGAAAGTCCTTGGTCCTGTCCAAATAAAAACTCATAGCCCTCTTCGGGTCAAGGCGATGGAGTCTTTCTTCTTCTTTGGAAGGATGAGGGGGTGGATAAAAAACAGGGAGGGTAATAGACTGCCCCAAATGGAAAGGAGTAACAACTTTTGGCAGGAAAGCAGCCCTGGTCCTGAGAACCATCCTTTCAGCATGTAAGGTAAGAAAAGGAGGTTTGGAACTAAGAGCTTGAAGCTCACTCACCCTCCTTGCCGAGGTTATGGCTACAAGAAAAACCACCTTAAAGGACAACAGCCTCAAAGGACAATTATGAAGAGGCTCAAACGGGGACCCCATTAAAAAGGTTAAGACAAGATTAAGGTCCCACTGAGGCATTACAAATGGAGTAGGAGGAAACATGTTTGTAAGGCCCTTGATGAACCTCAGAACAACCGGAGATTTAAACAACGAAGGTTGATCTGGAAGGCACAGAAATGCCGATAAGGCCGAAAGGTAGCCCTTGACCGTGGCCACAGCACAGCCCTGCTGAGCCAAGGAAAGAGCAAACTGAAGCACATCAGAAAGATGAGCCTTTAAAGGGTCAATGGACCTCTCTCCACACCACTTTACAAACTTAGACCACCTGTAGGAGTATATGGACTTGGTGGAGTGTCGCCTGGCCGATAAAATAACGTCCACCACATCAGGTGGGAGAGAGAAGGAACTCAGGTTGCCCCGTTCAATCTCCAGGCATGAAGGTGTAAGCTCTGGAGGTGGGGGTGTAGAACCTGCCCCTCCGACTGCGAGAGGAGGTCTGCCCTCAGAGGGAGACGGAGCGGAGGGCACGAGGAGAGGTGGAGAAGATCTGTGTACCACACCCTTCAAGGCCAGTCCGGGGCGACCAAAATGACTTGGGCCCGGTCTTGGCGAATCTTCCTCAGAACCCGAGGAATCAAGGGTATGGGAGGAAACGCGTAAAGGAGTCGTGAGCCCCAACTCAACTGAAACGCGTCCCCCAACGCCCCCTGCATCGGACACTGGAGACTGCAGAATAACGGGCAGTGCGCTTTCTCTCTGGTGGCAAACAGGTCCACCCGAGGAGTCCCCCACGTCCGAAAGACGCGACGAACCACCTCCGGATGGAGCCTCCACTCGTGGTCGGCGGAGAACTGCCGACTGAGACTGTCCGCACGCACGTTCAGCACCCCGGCCAGATGATTTGCCATCAGACAAATCTGATGGTCCTGAGCCCAGGACCATAGACGCAGGGCCTCTCTGCAGAGACAAAGAGACCCCACTCCTCCCTGTTTGTTTATATACCACATCGCGGTCGTGTTGTCCGTCAGGACTTGAACTGACTGACCGCGAAGGGAAGGGAGAAAAGCCTTGAGCGCCAAACGTATCGCCCGTAACTCCAGAAGGTTGATGTGAAGCAACCTTTCCTCTGGAGACCAAAGACCCTTGATCTCCAGATCCCCCAGATGAGCTCCCCACCCTAGGGTGGAGGCATCCGTTATCACTGTGGCCACCGATGGAGGTAGATGGAAAGGCTTTCCTTGGGACAGATTGCCCTCCACGCTCCACCAAGACAGATCCGCTGCAGCTTCTCCGGAGATCTTGATCGACTCCCCGAGATCCCCGTTGTGCTGATACCACTGCTTGCGGAGGCACCACTGGAGCGCCCTCATGTGCCAGCGTGCATGGTTGACCAACAGAATGCAGGAAGCGAACAGACCGAGCAGGCGAAGGACCTTCAGAACTGGAACAACCGCTCCACTGTGGAATAAAGGGACCATCTCCTGAATGTCGAGAATCCTTTGAGGAGGAGGGAATGCTCGACACACAGTAGTGTCCAGTACTGCCCCTATAAACAGGTTGCGTTGAGAGGGCGCCAGGTGAGATTTGGGCACATTGATCGAAAAACCCAAGTCGAATAACAGCTGAGTTGTCACCTGCAGATGACGCTGCACCATCTCTGGGGACTCTGCCTTCAGAAGCCAGTCGTCCAGGTATGGGAAAACCGGAATCCCCGACCTCCTGAGATGAGCAGCCACCACTGCCATCACCTTTGTGAAGACTCGAGGTGCAGTAGTAAGACCAAACGGGAGGACCGCAAACTGATAATGTTGCGACCCAACCGTAAAACGGAGATACTTCCTGTGCGACTTCAGGATTGGGACATGGAAGTACGCGTCCTGCAAGTCGAGCGACACCATCCAGTCTCCTTGCTGCAACGCTTGAAGAACCTGCGCAAGGGTCAGCATCTTGAACTTCTCCTGTTTCAGGTAAAAATTCAAGATTCTGAGGTCCAGAATCGGACGCAATCTGCCGTCCTTCTTGGGGATCAGGAAATACCGGGAGTAGCATCCCTGACCCCTTTCCTGCTCCGGAACCACCTCTATTGCGCCCTTCTGAAACAAAGCTTGAACTTCTTTCTGCAGGAGAAGCAGGTGGTCCTCCGAGCAATAACCTTGGCAAGGAGGGTAAGGGGGAGGAAACTCCCGAAAGGGAAGGGCGTACCCAGTCTCTACGAGGTTCAAAACCCAAAGGTCGGTTGTAACAGATTTCCAACCCCGTAGAAAGTAGGACACCCGACCCCCCACAGGTCTTACATGATCCGGGATGGGGGATCTAGGGCTGCTTCCCTGAAGCCTCATTTGGAGCAGAGGAGGAGGAGGAAGAAGAGGGGTTGCGACCAGAACCTCTCCGACCCCTTTGCTTCCCTCTATAGGAGCGATAGAGGGGATTCTGCTGCTGTTGTTGCTGCTGTTGCTGTGGCTGTCGGAAGGAACGAAAGGATGACCTTCCGAATCCCCTAGCCTTACGGAAAGTTGAACCTCTAGCAGGAACCTGCAGACCCAAGGACTTCGCCGTCAACCTACTGTCCTTAAAACGTTGAAGGGCAGAATCTGCCTTCTCCCCAAACAACTTTTGTCCATCAAAGGGCAGATCCACCAGCGTGGCCTGGACATCTGCAGAAAACCCTGAGGAACGGAGCCAAGCTTGTCTCCTTGCGGCAATGGACGACCCCATAATCCTCGCCACAGAGTCCGCCGTATCCAGCCCAGACTGGATCACCTGCCTGGCAGCTGCCTGAGTGTCCGCCACAACCTCCATGAAGGACGACTTATCCCCCTCAGGTAACTTAGGGGCCAAAGTTTTTATAGAGTCCATAAGGGCATGAACATAACGCCCCAGCAAGCACGTAGCATTTGATGACTTCAACGCCATACTTCCTGAGGAGAAAGTCTTTTTGGCCGCCTGATCAACTTTCTTTGACTCCCTATCAGCAGGAGATTGGGGGAAAGCACCCGAAGCATGTTTAGAACATGAAGCCTGCACCACTAGGCTCTCCGGAGAAGGATGCGTGGATAAAAAATCCGGGTCTCCTGGGGCAACCCTGTATCTCCTTGCCACCTGCCTGCAAACTGCTGGAGCTGACAGAGGCTTCTTCCACACCTCCAACACTGGTTCCAAGAGAGCCTCATTGAAAGGTAACAAAGGCTCCGAAGCCGACGTCGGGGAGTGCAACACCTCTGTAAGCAGATTGGACTTGTATTCCACAGAGGGCAGCTGCAGATCTAACAACTCCGCGGCCTTCTTGATCACAACATGGTAGGGTGCCAATTCCTGCGGTGGAGAAGACCTTGTAGAAGCATGCTCCCACTCCGGGGTGGTATCCAAACCACTTGCTACCTCTATACCTCCAAACTCATCCGAAGAAGAGTCGACTTCACCTTCTTCCACCTCAGCCCGATACCTTTCCTCCTCCAAAACCCTTTGGGCTTCCCGCCTCGATCGATTCCGGGGAGCCGACGTCGTAGGCGTCGGTGGAGCCAAAGGCACCGGCGTCGGAGGCGCTACAGGCGGAGTCGGCGGCGCCGGATGCGGCGTCGATGGAGTCGGCCTCGGCGTCAAAGAAGGCTCCGAAGATTGACCATCCATCCGAGGTCGAGCCGGATTCCCAACCGGCGCCGGAAACTGCCAAGAAGGCGCCATCGGCATAAAAGGCAGAAAAGGAGCCTGAGCGTATTGCTGCGGCACTCCCAGAGAAAACGCCATCGGACCCACGGGACCTGCTGGTGCTCCGGATGGGAAGGATGCTCTCTGAAAAATGCCATACATGGCATTCAGAAATCCCGAAGGATCCGTACCTGGAGCCGGGAATTGGGGATAAGGAACTGCCCCTGTATCCTCCTGTGGAGCCACCGGCGTCGGCTCCTCAGAATCCTCCACCGGAGCCGCGGAGTCATCAGGCACCGGAACAGACTCTTCCTGCTCCTGCTCCACATCAGATTCCACCCGACCCGGAGTCGAAGCCTTGGACGGCGCCGGCGACGGCGTCGGGGAACGAGCTGGAGTCCGCTTCGGAGAGGGAGACTTCGAAGACTTATCAGGAGAAGGCGAAGGAGACAAGACCTTGCTCTGACGTCGACGAGGCGAAGCCGACCTCGACCTCTTAGACTTCGAGGACCGACGCCGAGAAGAATGCTTCCTCTTCTTATGGTGCTTCTTCGACTTCGACGACCTCGAAGTCGAAGACTCTCGCCTGGACTTCTCCTTTTTCCTCCCTCTCTTCTCCTCACCGATCTTCTTCATGAAGAGTTTGGTCTTCCTCTCCTTCAGCGCTTTAGGATTCATGCTCCTACAGCACCCGCACTCATCCACGTCATGATCAGAGGAGAGACACCATAAACAATTCTGATGCGGATCCGTCATGGACATCAGGCCTCCGCACTCCCTACAGGGCTTAAAGCCCGACTTCCTCGTCGAAGACATACCGATTTTAACAAAAATACACCACTAGATTACAAAGTATCTAGAGAGCACTGGGAAAAAACCGTTGCGCGTCGACGGCGCGGAAAAAAGGGAACTGACGTCATCACGCCGACGTGGGCTTCTTATGGCTCCGATGACGTCGTACGGAGTCGCGTGCGGAGCCGATGTATTGTGACGTCGCCCACGTCGACGTGGAATGCTGGGGAAGAAAAGTTCCGTGGAATGCTGGCGCAGGGGATATTCACAAGGTGAGGAATCCACTGGCAGATGTATCCATCAGAAGGCAGCCTACTGGGTCAAGACAATGGTGACAAAAACAACCACTGGGGATGACCAAAAGAAAGGGGTTACAAAATCTCCCCAGAGGAAAGGTGGTGAGAATTCACAAGATAAAAAGCCTGAGTCTTCTAAAGGGTCCCAAAAATCTGCACAGGGGGGTGGGTCCCAAAACTCTTCCCAATCTGCTCAAAAGTACAGGGAAAAGAACTTTGATCCTGCAAAGCCCTGGTGTAACAACTGTAAGAAGTTGGGAAACTTAACTGGAGATACTGCTTGCCCAAACAAGAAGGCCCCTAGTCCTACTACAGCTACTCCTGAGGTAGCAAGTCTCCAGATTATATCAACAGTGTGCCAAGAGCAAATCGGGTAGCACACTGAAGCAGTTCTAGTTTCAGAAGGGGAAGTTGAGTTTGCCACTGTAGCTGTGTGGCCACCCAACTTAAAAAAGTACTTACAATACCCTTGGATTAATGGAACTAGGACAGACGTTCTGAGGGATACAGGTGCCAGTGTCACTATGGGGAGAGACAGACTGGTTTCCCCTTTGCAATACTTGATTAGGAGAACTTACCCAGTCACCAATGCTGACAGTGTTACCACTAACCATGCAATGGCTATGGTGACATTAGAGTGGGGGCGGTGGTGTTAGTGGCCTGAAACAGATAGTGGTCTCTCCAAAGCTACCAGCTGTATGTCTGCTTGGCAATGACCTGGAAACCTCAGCATGGGCTGAGGTTGAACTCAAAGCCCATGCAGCAATGCTGGATATCCCTGAATTGGTGTGTGTAAAAACAAGAACACAGAGCAAGAGACAGGGTGAACAAGAAGTGTTGGAGCCTGAAAGAATGGTCCAACCTTCCAAGAGGAAAGGTAAGAAGACTGGGGGACCAGCTTCTGTACAGCAAAAGGATCAGGACCCCTCTCCTCAGGGAGAGTACTTGGACACCCCAGAGGGAACTGAGCCCATGGAGCTTGACCCTTACCAGGTTGAACTCTTAGGCCCAGGGGGGCCTTCTCGGGAAGAGCTGTGCCTTGGACAGCAGGACTGTCCAACTCTTGAAAGCCTGAAGGCAGCAAGCTGATGCAGAGGAAAAGGGAGATGTCAGTGGTACCCACAGGGTTTATTGGTAAGAGGAACTACTGTACACTGAGGCCAGAGACCCCCAAACGGACAAATTACTTACCTTCGGTAACGATATATCTGTAAGAAACATTAGTTAGTTAGATTCCTCACCTTAGAATATCCCCTCGGCTAGACGGGTGAGTGAGCTCCAGGCTTAATTGTCTAAGCCTCCTTTTCTTTCTGTTCATCCGGACAAGGTTGTCCTCCGGACTCGTCCTTCCTTTCTTCCGAAAGTGGTGACTCCCTTTCACATCGGGCAATCTGTCACGTTGCCCACCTTCTTTCCGCCTCCTTCAAAAGAGGAAGAGAGGCTCCACCGTCTGGACCCAAAACGGGCGCTGTCCTTTTATTTGGACCGCACCAAACAGTTCTGGGTGGACGACCAGCTTTTTGTTGGATACGTGGGTGCTAAGAAGGGGAGGGCAGTACACAAGCGGACCATCTCGCAGTGGGTCGTATTGTGTATAAAAGCTTGTTACTCCTTGGCTAAAAAGGACCCTCCTGTAGGGCTTAGAGCCCATTCCACCCGGGCCACAGCGGCGACTACTGCCCCGGGCCAGGGAGTCCCCTTGCAGGACATCTGTCAGGCGGCAACGTGGGCCTCGCTGCACACGTTTGCCAAGCATTATTGCCTGGACAGCCAAGTCCGGAGAGATGGCTTCTTTGGCCGTTCTGTTCTCCAGGTCTTTCTGGTGTGATCTTGGTTCGCAGACCCACCACCGGGGATGGTATTGCTGTGGTATCTATTCTAAGGTGTGGAATCTAACTAACGTGTTTCTTTCAGATGAACAAGTTACTTACCTTCGGTAACGATGTATCTGTAAGAAACATTAGTTAGTTAGATTCCTCACCTGAGAATATCCCCAGGCGTCAGGCTGGATCCGGAAAGATTTTTGTAGCAATACCCCTTGCGCGTCGCTATGCGTCGTCTACGGCTCCGCGTCCGTCGTTGGCGTCGTGCGCCGGAATGACGTCGTCGGAGTACTTGGACGTTGCCCTAGCGCGCTGACATCAGTTCTTGTACGTAGCTTTCCGCGCCAGGGACGCTGAGCCATGCAAGAGACAGACACTGGTGCCAAAAAATCTAGGGCCCTGAGAGGGAGAACCTTAACCCTAGATGTCAGTTCGCAGAACGGGGAAGCTGGGTGGGTCGGTGAGGAATCTAACTAACTAATGTTTCTTACAGATACATTGTTACCGAAGGTAAGTAACTTGTTCATCTGAAAGAAACACGTTAGTTAGATTCCTCACCTTAGAATAGATACCCCAGCAATACCAACCCCGGTGGTGGGTCTGCGAACCAAGATCATACCAGAAAGTCCTGGAGAACAGAACGGCCAAAGTGGCCATCTCTCCGGACTTGGCTGTCCAGGCAATAGTGCTTGGCGAACGTGTGCAGCGAAGCCCACGTCGCCGCCTGAGAGATGTCCTGCAAGGGGAATCCCCGTCCCAGAGCAGTTGTCGCCGCTGTGGCCCGGGTGGAATGGGCTCTCAGCCCAACAGGAGGGACCTTTTTTGCCAAGGAATAGCAGATTTTAATACACAACACGACCCACCGAGAGATGGTCCGCTTGTGTACAGCTTTACCCTTCTTCGCTCCTACGTATCCAACAAAAAGTTAGTCGTCCACCCGGAACTGTTTTGTGCGGTCCAAATAAAAGGACAGTGCATGTTTTGGGTCCAGACGGTGGAGTCTCTCTTCATCTTTTGAAGGATGCGGAGGCGGAAACAAAGTGGGCAGCGTGACAGATTGCCCGATGTGAAAGGGAGTCACGACTTTAGGCAGAAAAGAAGGAAGTGTCGGGAGGACAACCATATCTGGATGAACCGAAAGGAAGGGAGGCTTAGCTGACAGAGCCTGGAGCTCACTCTCCCGCCTAGAGGAGGTGATGGCCACCAGGAAAGCAGTTTTGAGAGTCAGAAGACGAATGGGACAGTTGTAAAGGGGCTCAAAGGGAGCGCACATCAGAAAAGTGAGAACAAGGTTCAAGTCCCACTGAGGCTTTACGAAAGGGACAGGAGGGTACATATTAGTAATGCCCTTGAGAAAGCGGGAAACAACAGGGGACTTGAAAAGAGAAGGCTGATCAGGAAGCCGTAAGAACGCAGAGATTGCAGCAAGATAACCTTTCAAGGTGCCCAGAGCAGAGCCCTGCTGGGCCAAGGAAAGAAGAAAGAGGAGAACCTCAGAAAGAGGGGCGGAAAGGGGATCCACAACCTTTGCTGTGCACCATGCCACAAATTTGTTCCACCGGCAGGTGTATACCGACTTTGTGGAGGGACACCTGCCTGCCAGAATGACATCACAGACTTCAGGAGGCAAGTCAAATGGCATCAACTGCCGCCGCTCAATCTCCACGCATGGAGGTGGAGGCTGGACAGGTTCGGGTGGAGGACCGTCCCCTGCTGCTGCGACAGAAGGTCCTCCTGAAGAGGCAGTCGTATCGGGGATCGATGGACATACTGAGTAGCTCGGGATACCAGTACCTTCGTGCCCAATCCGGAGCCACCAAGATAACTTGGGCCCGGTCGCGCCTGATCTTCTTCAGCACTCCGGGCAGAAGAGGTATAGGCGGAAAGGCGTACAACAGACCGCGACTCCACTCGCGACGAAAAGCGTCTCCGAGCGAGTGCCGCCTTGGAAATTCCAACGCGCAGAACTGCTGACATTGCGCGTTCTCTTCGGTGGCGAATAGATCTAACCAAGGCTCTCCCCACTGCAGAAAGAGACCTTGCGCCACGTCCGAGTTCAGACGCCATTCGTGATCCATCATGCACCGGCGGCTGAGTTCGTCTGCTCTGGAGTTCAGAGAGCCCGCCACATGTTGAACCACCAGGGTGATGCCCTGATGTTCCAGCCATGTCCAGAGGCGCAGAGCCTCCTGACAAAGGGTCCACGACCCCACCCCGCCCTGCTTGTTGCAATACCACATGGCGGTGGTGTTGTCCGTGAACACCTGCACAACACTTCCACGAACAGAGGGTAGGAAGGCTTTCAGTGCAAGTCGGATCGCCCGCAGCTCTAAGAGGTTGATATGGAGCCGAGTCTCCGCCGGAGACCACAGTCCTCCGCCTCTCCCATATGGCCCCCCCATCCCAGGAGGGACGCATCCGTCACTACTACATGCTCCGGCTGGGGTAGGGAGAGGGATCTACCGCTGACCCAATCGCGATTCGTGAGCCACCACTGCAACTGTTTCGCAGTGCCCTCCGAGATCAAGACATGGTCGGACAGGTTGCCTCGATGCTGGGCCCACTGAAACTTCAGGTCCCACTGCAGAGCCCGCATCCGCCATCTGGCGTGAGGTACCAACAGGATGCAGGAGGCCATCAGCCCCAGAAGCCGAAGCACCAACCTGACCGAAACCCAAGACAGAGGCCGTAAGATGGAAATCAGGGCCTGAATGTCCCCGACCCGCTGTTCCGGCGGATAGACCCGGAACTGCGCCGAATCGAGAACCGCCCCTATGAAGAGGAGCTTCTGGGAGGGACTCAGGTGCGACTTCGGCACATTGATGGAGAACCCCAGCGAGTGCAGGAGGTCTGCCGTAGTCTGGAGGTGGGAGACGACTTGCTGGGGTGAGCCCGCCTTCAACAGCCAGTCGTCGAGATGGGGGAAGACTGGAACCCCTGATCTGCGCAGATGAGCTGCGACCACAGCCATCACTTTCGTGAACACCCGAGGGGCACTGGTGAGGCCAAAGGGGAGTACGGTGAACTGAATGTGCTCCTGACCCACCGTGAACCGCAGGTAACGCCGGTGGGCCGGCAGGACGGGGATGTGGAAATAAGCGTCCTGCAAGTCCAACGCTACCATCCAGTCTCCATGGTCTAGGGCAGCCAGAACCTGAGCCAAAGTTAGCATCTTGAACCGTTCCTTCCGGAGGAAGGCGTTCACGCTCCTGAGGTCCAAGATCGGGCGTAGGCCCCCTTTGCCCTTCTTGGGAACCAGAAAGTAGTGGGAATAACAACCACAACCTACTTCTGGACCAGGAACGCGCTTGACGGCCTCTTTGGCCAAGAGGGCCGAAACTTCCTCCCGTAGAAGATGCAAATGATCCCAAGACATACGGTGGTTCTGTGGTGGCATGGCTGGAGGGGTCGTCTCGAAGGGGAGGGAGTAGCCCCTTTGGACGATTTGCAGCACCCACCTGTCCGACGTGATGGAGCGCCAGTGGAGCAGGTGATGGCGAACTCTGCCGCCCACTGGCGTTGAATGGGCCTGAAAGCTCAGACTAGGAGGGCTTTGAGGTGGATGCTGCCGGGGTGGATGTGGACTGACCGGCACGTTGTCCTCCAGTACCACCTTGGCGGAATCCACGTCTGCGACTGTGTGCAGGTTGGTTCTGCGGCCGGTAGCTGGTCAGACGTGAGGAGGCACCCCTTCCTTGGCCACGAAAGGGGCGAAAGGCGGAAGTTTGCGGCCACGGGGCCGAAAGACCCAAGGACTTGGCCGTGGCCCGGGAGTCATTGAACCGAGCCAGCGCACTCTCCGCCTTCTCACCAAAAAGGCGAGTGCCATCAAAAGGCATGTCCATGAGAGAACTCTGGACATCCCCTGAAACGGACGTGGACCTCAGCCAGCCGTGACGCCGAAGCGCCACCGTGGTGCTCATCGCCCGACCTAGCGAGTCCGTGGTGTCAAGTCCACACCTGATGGCATGTCGTGCTGCATCTCGCCCGTCAGCAAGTGCCTGGGTGAGCCGTGTCCGGGCCTCCACCGGACACAGGGGCAGCACGTCCTCCACTGTATCCCACAGAGAGTGGGAATAACGGTCCAAAAGGCAAGCGGTATTTAAAGATCGCAGCCCCAAACTCAGGGACGAGGACAGTTTCTTGCCAAACTGTTCCAGCCTCTTGGATTCCCAATCCGGAGGAGAGGACGGAAAGGAGGATTGGGAGGTTGAGGCCTGGATAACCAGACTCTTGGGGTGGGGTGTTGGGAGAGGAAACTGGGGTCGCCCGGAGCAGGGCGGTGGCGCCGGGCAACGTTCCGGTCCACAGGAGGGACTGTGGAGGGCTTGGACCAAGTGCCCTGTAGAACGACTATGAGGGCCTCATTAAACTGCAGCGGAGGCTCAGTGGAGCTTGCTGTCGGTTGGAGTACCTTGGTGAGGACGTTTGTCCTCACGGCCACAGCAAGCAACTCCAGCCCAAGGGCTTCAGCCGCCTTGCGCAGCACCACTGAAAAGGCTGCACCCTCCTCCGAGGCCACAGTCGGAGGAGAGATGAAACCAGCGTCTGGGGAGGTATCCAGACCGCTGGCGTCCCCCAATTCCTCTGCCCAGTCCTGTGAAAGTTGGGCCTGTGCGGCCATAGGGTCCTCAGACCCCTCCCAGTCGCCCTCGTCATCCGATTCCCGATAAACGGGAGGAATGATCGGAGCCGGACGGTAGATGAAAGGGTCACCCATCGGCACCGGTGACGGCGTTGGACGGCGCCGCACCGGCGTCGGGTCCGGACCGGGGCTAAACCGGGGAACGACGTCGACCGGGGACGGCGTTGGTGGTGGAACCGGTTGCGGCACCGGCAGAGGAGGCGTCGTGAGGTCGACCGGCGCCGGCAGAGATCCAGGCCTGGATCCGTCGGGGACCTGCGGCGTCGGGGCCGGAGCCGTCGACGGCGCAGGGGCCAGAGCCACCGGCACGCGAGGTCACCCAGTCGAACCTGCGGGCCCGAAGGCGCGCCGGCAGGCGTCGACGGCGGAGCCAGGCTCCTCATGGCCATGAGGAAGGTACTGACCTCCGCCGGAGTCGCGTCAGTCCCAGGGACCGGCAGGTATGGGGGCAGACACGACTCCTACGGCTCCGATGGAGCCGCGGGGGTGGAACCACTCGGACCCTCAGCCGGGTCGTGCGACCGGCGAGGGGAGTCCGAAGAGCAATGTCGTCTCTTGGACTTCTTGGAATGCTTGGAGTGCTTGGACTTACTGGAAGACCCCGACGAGCGATGACGATGGCTGCGGCTCCGCGACCGGTCCTTGGACCTCCTCCTGGACCGGGACGAGAGCGGCGTGGAGCCGAGTGCCGAAGCTCGAGAAGCTTACGGGACCGCTCCCGCCTAGCCTTCGACGTCAAGGCCTGACAATCCAGGCACGACTCCGCGTCATGGTCAGGCCCCAAGCAGTACAGGCACCAGCGATGGTGATCCATCACCGACATCAAGCGATGACAGGCGTCACAGGCCTTGAACCCAGGCATGCTACCGGCACCAGAGTCGAGTCGATGACCAAAAAGAGTCAAAAAAGTTAGTCAAAAAATGACTAGGGGCAAGCTCTTCCCGAATCGGCGCTTACTGGCGCGGAAAAAAGAAGAACTGACGCCAGCGCACGAGGGCGGCGTCTAAGTACTCCGACGACGTCATTCCGGCGCACAACGCCAACGACGGACGCGGAGCCGCAGACGACGCCTAGCGACGCGCAAGGGGTATTGCTACAAAAATCTTTCCGGATCCAGCCTGACGCCTGGGGATTTTCTAAGGTGAGGAATCTAACTAACGTGTTTCTTTCAGATATAAGGATTTTTCTCAGTTTAGTAGTAGTAAAGTTAGGACTCCTAACTTTAGGACTCCTAAATGCCTTCTGTGAATACCGAAAGTCTTAAAGTTAGGATTTTTCTCAGTTTATGAGTAGTAAAGTTAGGAGTCCTAACTTTAATACTAATAAACTGAGAAAAATCCAAATTTTAAGACTTTCGGTATTCACAGAAGGCATTTAGGAGTCCTAAAGTTAGGACTCCTAACTTCTGTGAATACCGAAATGAGTAAGTGCCTTCTGTGAATACCAAAATGGTAGTAAGTTTAGGATTTTGTCTTATGTTATTTCTGTGAATCGGGCCCTAAGTTTAGGATTTTGTCTTAAGTTAGTTCTGTGAATCGAGCCCTGAGTGTGTACAACAAATGCTTAACAGTGTCCTCTAATACTGCCTTACTGCTCAACCACACTACCACAAATAGAGAGTAAGGTTCTATCTAACTTTTACCTCTGCCTACCTTTGGGGTTCCACTGGACTCTGTGCACACTACACCTCACTTTGGTATACTATATCCAGAGCCAGCTTCCCACACCATGCACCTGAAGTCTTTGCGGGAGCAGTCCCGAAAGCTGTTGGAGGCCCGGCGGTCGGCTCTGTGTCGTTCCCAGTCTTGTTCGAGAGGAAGATCACGAGGCCGTTTGCGGAGCCCCCACTCATTGTCGCACTCCAAGTTGTCGAGGTCCTCGGGGAAGTCAAAGCACAAGAAGAAGGCAAAGAAGCACAGGCGCTCTTCACTTTCTTCCCGTCGGTCGGCTGATGCAACGAGGGATCCGAACCATCTTCATCGAAGGCTCCGTCTCCGGTGCCTGCTTCAGAGACGACTCCGCGCCTCCCACCCTTTCCGGGAGCTGAAGCATCTCCTGCCCAACTCCGACAGTTTTACGAGGCCTTACACCTCGTCTTTGGGCTCCACCGGTAGTCCTTGGGGTCCCGCGAGGCACGTCAGGAGTCCTGGGTCTTTGATGCCGGCGCTCCAGCGCCAGAGGGCCCCCACTTATCCAGGCCTGGATCCAGATCGATGCTAGTCAATCTCACTCGAACTTCCCCGGTGCCGATCCAGACGACGATGCCCCCAGCACTGGCTGTGCCCTCCATCGACGCCGACCCCATCCTCAAACCCGAGTTGGACACGGAGCTGGACCGACAATAGGTATCAAAATATACTTTCTCAGAATGAGATGCTTTAGTTAAATACTTTGCAATAAGCAATTGACTTTTGCAGATAATAGTTACAGTTGTGTTGCAATAGGCAACACAATTTCAAACACAATAATATATTCAGCTCAATGGGAATTTTAAGTTATGTACAATTGATTACTTTCAGGATTACTTTTCTAACTCCAGGACTGGATCCTAGATTCAGTCCTGGGACAGTTCTTGGAAACAAGCGAGTAAATTTGTTTTAGTTACTGTTGTGATTTTTAAGCAATATTTTGCTATTTTAAAAGTTGACACTTAGAAACTTTTATGATCAAATCACCAATGTTATCCTATGAAAGGAAATTCACTTAGCAGGTAAGTGGGGTTATGGTTACTTTTTCTATGTCAGAGTTGGATCCTGCATCCAGCACTAGTGTCCCACCTGTAAGCAGTTGAGAAACTGCGTTTAAGTTATACAGGCGATTTTTAAGGAATATTTATACGTTTGCAAAATCGACACAGAAGATATTTAATAGAAAAACAGTCAATGGTTGCCTATGGAAGAAAATTCAAGTTACGGGTAAAGTATGTTCTCGTTACTTTTGTGCTGGGCTCCTAGGGTCAGTACTGGGGCATCTATCTAAAACAGGTAAGTAATTACGTTTTCACAGTTGGTACGATTTTTAAAGAATATTTGTGGTTTGCAAAAATCGACAGAAGAAATTTCACAGAAAAACAGTCAATGGTTTCCTATGGAAGACAATTCAAGTTACTGGTAAGTACGGTTAAAATTACTTTTCAGGGTCAGTACTGAGCTACCAGATGCAGCACTGAGGTCTCTCCTGATAACAGGTGAGTAAATCGGATTTCGTTGTTCGGCTGATTTTAGATGAATATTTTAAAGTTCCAAAACTCCACACTAAGAAGAATTTCCAAGTGAAACCAGTCAATGTTAGCCTATGGAAGAAAAGTGAGTTATCGGCTTTTAGGTAAGTACTCGGCTGGCAGAGTTAAGTTTCTGGGCATAGACTCAGGGGTCTCCCAGGGTCAGGTAGGTACAGTTGGTACACTCTCAGCGGCACAGGGGCAGCTGGGTGCAGAGGTAGTTAGGCCCAATGTTATCCAATGAGAGGCAGGGGGCCTTCGGTTGGTGGCTGCTGGCGAGTATGCCACACGGCTGTGGGAGCTGGGCTCCTGGTCACTTGCTCAGGGCAAATGGGAAAGTAGATTAGGACATAGGTTGCACTGCCAGGGGCACTCGGGCGGCTGGGTGCAGGGTGCTTTTGAGCCTTCGGGCGCTCAATGTTATTCAATGGAGATCTTGGAAAGTGAACAAAGGCTGCAGGCTCGGGGACGGAGGATCTTCAGGAGCGACCAACACTTCGAGGGGTAAGTTGGGATCTTGGAGGATAGGTAGGCACCCAGGAGTTGGGCACAGGGGGCCGTGGGGCGCCGGGGCCAGGGGTGTCTTTTGACGTCGGAAAATCTTACCCCCTGCTGGTCGCGGTTGGAGAGGTCCCTGGTTCTGAGGCTGCAGGCGTCACCTGGGTCGTTGAGGAGGGTCCTTGGGCACTGGATTCCAGGTCAGAATCACCGGGCAACGTCCTCAGGGTCTTTGTCCACTCAGGCACAGGCCGGGCTCGGCGGGTGCAGAGTGTGCTGGTTTCGCGGTTCCTGGCTGGCACCAGGGGTATTGCTGTTTGAGCAGAACCACTGCTCGTGGGAGTCCCAGTCTTGGTAGAGTCTCAAGGTGGTCAGGTCCTCCGGGGTTTTTGAGGTTGCTGACCACTGAAGGTGCCGGAGTTCCACAGGAGCAGGTTCAAGGATCAACAGGCCGGTAGGGCTGTGTAGGAGAGTAGGATCTGCACTTATGTTGCCCCCACTTTTTTTCTGATGTATACACTGGTTTCTGGCTATAGTCTGGCTGGGTCCCTGCTAATCAGGGCCCCAGTCTCACTGATCTCTCTAAACGACTTGGTGTGCATATTAGATGCACTAGTGATTGGATACTGTGGTACCTTATGAGCCCCTAGTATATGGTACCTTAGGTACCTAGGGCATTGGTACTTCACAGGCCTACCAGGGGCTGCAGCATGTATTATGCCACCCCTGGGAAGCATTCTCAATCTGACACCACAGGCCTGCTACTGCAGCCTGTGTGAGGTAGTGTTAGCACTCCTCACTGAGGTATAGGTTCCGATATCTCACCATACACCCACATATAAACCTATCAGCCACCCCTATTGCAGGCCCTATCAATCCTGTGGGCAGGGTGCTTGGTTTACTATGTGAGGGGGTGCTTCTACCTGAGCAGGACCCCTCTGCAGCAGGCAGAGTCTATTCTCTGCTGCTGTTTGTGGATGCGATTAAACCATGTACTCTTAAGTGCATTATAACCTCGCGGTAAATGCTAACTTTGGGATGGCTGCATCAAAACAACTTTTGTTTGGTGTCAAACAACTTGGAATCATACCTCCACACCAGAAACTGGTGTGGGAGTATGATCCCACCCTTCTAGAGGGGACGACATGTACCCACTGTACTAAACGGTAGAAATCTCAGAGAGCCCTGGCATCACAAAATGGATGCCACCAGCACAGACACTGGGCTGCCCTCCTGCTGCTGACCGAAACTCACAGTGGAGGAGGCCCAACAAAAGGCATCCTGTCACAGGGAGGTGTTACCACCTCCCAGACAGGATTTAGTGTATTGGAGCTGGGTGGGTGCACTCTTAGAGTGCTTTGAAGTCCTGCACTGGGGGAGCAGTAGGCTCCTCTGTGCATATGCCAGTTCAAACCGGTCCAGGGGCTACCTGCCCCTGCTCTGGCGTGAAACTGGACAAAGGGAACTGGGTGTAACCACCCACTACCCTGACCCTCCTAGAGGAGTGGTCATAGAGCTAGTCCCTCCCATATCTTCACTATAAGATACCAAGCATTGCCAATGCAATTCAGATTACCCCTGGACGACGCTCTACAAAGAAGAATCCTGGCCCTTCAACGTTCCACTATCTCTGGTAGACTGAAGAATCTCCCTTGGAGTCAAGGAGTGACTCCCCTGCTTGGCAGGCACCAAAAACCTCAATCAACAGTTGCAAACTTCACCACTCCCGCCGGAGTCCGAAGTCCCTGCGTCCCCTGAAGCAGATTTCCTGACCTCTCGATGGCCATTTTTAGACCCCAGCGAAGCTGTGGCATCTGGACCCCACGAGTGATGAGGAACAGCAATACCAGGGAACCGTGCACTGATTTCGAGTGCAAACCCTAAACAACGTTCCATGAACTTGTGCTTTGGACCACTTGTGGCCCAAGTCCCTAGCAGGTCTGGTTCCGAAAATCAGCAGCCTACCCCGTCCCGAGTGACCGTGGGCTCCTGTGAAACTTTTCCTGCAAAGGCGTCTTCGCGGTTGCTTGCCTGTTGGCTAGTGACTCCTCCGAAGACTTTCTAATCTACTTCAAGGGCTCTACTGGCTGCTCCGGGCCTGCATTCATTTACCCTCACTGGGTAAGTCCATCAGACCTTGCTGGTCTGCACCATTGTCAATCTTCAGTCTACACAAGACTTGCATTTGTCAAGGCTTGTTGGCGCCAATCCGGTTGTCGACACCTCCATCAGCTGCAGACGTCGTGGCACCCTCCAAATCCAGCTACTGGTCATCGTCGATCACTCCTGGACCTCGTGAGCGAAAAGACAAAACTACATCAACAGCCTGAATCGACGCGACATCGGTGGTCATCCATCTTGCTGGCCACCGGTCACTGGCAAGTGACCTTGAACACTGTCCCCTCAATTTTCAGGTCTTGTCCAACTTCAATCCACCTTCGGATTCCAGCGGGCGCCTCTCCAGTCGTCACAAGCAGCAAGTCTTCAGTGATCTCCAATGAAAACAGCATCTCGACCCGACGCCAAAAGACACCTATGCACCCGGCTTCCCTGGGTGAGGTAACTCGTGCACTCCGGTGCCCAAGTGTGTGTTGGCCCTCGAAATACTTACCTTGTAAGTGGCTAGCTTGTTGACTGTCCAGAAGTGCCCTAAACCTTTAAAATACAAACCGCGACTTGTCCCATTGAAACCAATAGAAAACCCGCGGCTGTGTTTAGACACTGCACGCGTCTCCCGTGGGCTGATTACTTACCTGCTAACACTGCAGAAGTGAAGCCCCAGCAATTCCCAAGGCCCTAAGCCTTTTCATTTTGCAAGTCGAGTTTGTTAAACCATTTTCTTAGTATATGGTCTGGTACGCCCCTAGGGCTCCAGCCATATTTGTGCTTAATTTATTGAGAACTGTTGACATTTGAATGTGTACTTGTCTTCTAATCTCATAAAGAGATTAGTAGAGTGTGTCTAGAAATAAATACATATATATTTGATATATATACCTGTGTGGTGTCCTTTCATTTAGTAATTCAAGAGATTATAAGGTAAAACAAGCTGCTTTACATTCCTCAGAGACTTAGCCTGAAGGCTGCTCTCCACAGCTACCACTAGGATAGCTTTCTTTAAAAGGTTGTCTTAAACCTATCTACCATAAGAGTCGAATTGGACTGGTGCAAGGTGGCCACTATAACTAGTGACCAGCATATGCCAGGCCAACTTCTCACATTGGTGGGCAGCGTGTGGGATTCCAGCTTGCCATTGTTTTACCAGAAAATCTCTATTTGAATTACTAACTGGAAACCACTTAAGGTACTCAAGGTACATATAAAGTCAAGCTAGTATCAATAAGTTCTACTGAACTTAGAGTTGTTTGTGAAGGGCTAAGCACACCCTTGCTACAACTCAAGCTAGGTTCAGTAGGCCTCAACTAGTGTAGGTAGTACAACACTGCACAGCACTAGTATGTCCTATCAGGGTGGAGCCAGTGGGTCCATCCCATCTCAGTAGAAAGACATAGCCTACACTGAACTGAAGGCATTACGCTTTGAAAGGAAACTGAGGGTAGGCAGGAGTCCCTCCTCACAACACCTGATAGATCTGTTATTTGCAGATGATCTGAAACTAGCTCTAGGAGTTAGTGGATCTGGATCAGGGGGTGGGTCAACCATAGTCTCTGGGTCTGATGATGAAAATCAGGATGACCAGGAGTCTGAGGTTGAAGGGCCAGACCCAGAAAGGTCTGAACAGAACAGAGGAATTGTCCCTAAGAGAACTGACAGAGTGGAAGATAGGCCAAGGTCCCTCTCCAGGGACTCTGACCATTCATATCACTCTGGAAGAGGATCTGTTCAGCAGAGGAGCTCTAACTATCCCAGAGAGACCTCCTCTGACAGAAGGTTCAAGATGCTCCAGTATGAGGAAGCTAGGCTTGCCCTCAGAACCAAGCAATTGGCCTTAGATAGGGAAGCCTTCGAGCTCCAAAGAGCTTCTAAGAAGGAGGGGTTAGACACCCCTGGTGGCAGCAACAGTGTCCCTAGAGGCAGAGATTACATTCCAGACCATAGGAACCTGTCCAAGTTTGTTCCTCCCTACCAGAGTGGGGATGATATCCACAAATGGATAACTGCTATGGAGAGGGCCTGTAAAGTTCAACAGGTCCCCCAGAAACAGTGGGCAGCAATCTTGTGGCTCTCCTTTTCAGATAAAGGTAGAGACAAGCTCCTCACTGTTAGAGAAGAGGATGCCAATGATTATGAAGCCCTGAAGAGTGCTTTGATAGATGGGTTTGGCTTAACCACTGAACAGTACAGGTTGAAGTTCAGAGACACCCAGAAAGCACAGACTCAGGATTGGACTGACTTTGTTGATTGTGCAACCAAGGCTCTAGAAGGTTGGCTGGCTGGTAGTAGAGTAACTGACTTTAAGGGATTGTATAATCTTATAATAAGAGAACAGATCCTTAATAATTGCCAGAATCAGTTGTTGCATCAGTACCTGGTGGACTCTGATCTGACCTTTTCCCAAGAATTGGGAAAGAAGGCAGACAAATGGGTCAGAACCAGGGTGAGGCGGAAAACCCAGAACCAAGGTGGTGACACTAAGAAGCAAGATCCTAAAGGCTCAGAGAAAGGTTGGTATAAGTCAAAAGACCAGAAGTCTTCACAAGGGCCCCAACAATCTGCAACTGGTGGGGAGTTACAATCTGCAAAGGGAAAAGGCCAAAAGAAGCCCTGGTGCAAATTATGTAAACAGAAAGGGCACTGGACTTCTGATTGTACCAAGTCCAAAGACCAAACCACCACCACTCCAGCCCCTAAGGCAACTGTTCCCCCTAGTGCAGTCATTGGTGGAGGTAGTACTCAGAATAAGGGTGTAGTAGGGTTGACCCTGGGTTCTGATGTGGACTCTGGCCTAGTCAGAGTACCAACACAGGCAATGCTAGTTTGTGAGGGAGACCTTGATATGTCATTCCTAGTGAGCCCCAGTAACCTGGGCAAATACAAACAGCAGCCTATCATAAATGGCAAACAGGCTTTGGCATTTAGGGACACAGGTGCTAGTGTCACCATGGTGACAGAGGACCTAGTGGACCCTACACATATCATCCTGGGCGACATGTACCAGGTAACCAATGCAAGCAACGTCAGGACCAACGATAGCCTGGCAGTTGTGAATTTCTCCTGGGGAGGGGTAACTGGCCTCAAAAAGGTAGTAGTCAGTGCAGACCTCCCTGTCGAATGTTTGTTGGGCAATGATCTTGAGACTTCAGCCTGGTCTGAAGTAGAATTATGGACTCATGCTGAGATGTTGGGCATACCTGCAGAGGTATTTGCTGTGACCAGGTCACAAGCCAAAATGCATAAAGCTGAACCAGCTCTGGATCCTGAAACTATGGATCAGGTGCTACCCAAGAGGAGGAGCAGTAGGGTCAAAGGCTGGACCTTCCCCTCTGTCTCAGACTTCAGATTCCCCTCCTGAGGGAGGAGAAGCAGATCCTGAAGAAGGAACTGCCCCAGAGGAACTTGAGCCTGGTCAGGTTGAGTTCTTGGGGGCAGGGGGACCTTCCAGGGAAGATCTGAGCAAAGAGCAACAGTGCTGCCCCACTCTTGAACCCCTCAGACAGCAGGCTGCTGCTGAGGCTGCAGGGAGTGCTGGTGGGTCCCATAAAGTTTACTGGGATGAGGAGCTCCTATATTCTGAGGCTAGAGATCCTACCCCTGGAGCCACCCGGAAGTTGGTAATTCCTCAGAAGTTTAGGGGGTTCCTCTTTACCCTAGCACATGACATCCCTTTCGCAGGACACTTGGGCCAAAACAAGACCTGGGACAGGCTTGTACCACATTTCCATTGGCCACACATGTCTGAGGACACCAAGGAGCTTTGTCGCTCCTGTGTCACTTGCCAAGCCAGTGGCAAGTCAGGTGGCACAACAAAGGCCCCCCTGATACCACTACCTGTGGTGGGGGTTCCCTTTGAAAGGGTGGGGATTGACATTGTTGGTCCCCTTGACCCACCAACTGCATCTGGGCACAGATCTATACTGGTGGTAGCGGATCATGCCACCAGGTATCCAGAAGCAATCCCCCTAAGGACTACCACAGCTCCTGTGATAGCAAGAGCCCTCATTGGAGACTTCTCCAGAGTGGGTTTTCCAAAGGAGGTCATCTCTGACAGAGGTTCTAATTTTATGTCAGGATATCTAACTGCAATGCGGAAGGAGTGTGGTGTAAACTACAAATTCACTACTCCCTATCACCCACAGTGCAATGGGTTAGTTGAGAGATTCAACAAAACCCTAAAGGGAATGATTAAAGGCCTCCCAGAGAAGCTTAGGCGAAAGTGGGACCTCTTACTTCCCTGCCTTCTGTTTGCATACAGGGAGGTTCCTCAGAACGGATTGGCTACAGCCCTTTTGAACTTCTGTTTGGGCACCCTGTTAGAGGACCCTTATGTCTAGTGAAGGAGGGATGGGAGTTACCTCTCAGACCTCCCAAACAGGATGTAATGGACTACGTACTTGGTCTCCTCTCCAGGATGGCAGAGTATATGAAGAAGGCCAATAAAAACCTTGAGGCTAGCCAAGAACTACAAAAAGCTTGGCATGACCAAAAGGCTGTCTTGACTGTTTATCAGCCAGGCCAGAAAGTGAGGGTGTTGGAGCCTGTGGCCCCAGCAGCTTTCCAGGACAAATGGAGTGGCCCCCATACAATTGTTGAGAAAAAGGGAGAGGTCACCTACTTGGTAGATCTTGGCACTCCCAGGAGCCCCCTTAGGGTGCTCCATGTCAACAGACTTAAGGCATATGTGGACAGGGCTGACATGAGCTTGCTTATGGCAACTGATGAGGACCAGGAGGAGGAGAGTGACCCTCTCCCTGACCTTCTCTCACAGAACCCTGATGATGGGTCAGTTGATGGTGTTGCTTTGGCAAGCAGCCTCACTGAACATCAGCAAACTGAGTGTAGACAAGTGCTACACCAATTCAGACATATGTTTAGCCTGACCCCAAGTCAGACTTCCTGGTGCACCTATGAGGTGGACACTGGAGACAGTCTGCCTGTTAAGAATAAAATCTACAGGCAACCTGACCATGTCAGGGACTGTATCAGGACTGAAGTCCAGAAAATGTTGGAGCTAGGCGTTATTGAGCCCTCAGATAGCCCTTGGGCTAGCCCAGTAGTCCTTGTGCCAAAACCTCACACCCAGGGTGGTAAGAAAGAGATGAGGTTTTGTGTTGACTACAGGGGCCTCAATGCAGTCACCAGGACTGATGCCTACCCAATACCAAGGGCAGATGAACTAATAGGCACTTTGGCCTCAGCCAAGTATCTCAGTACATTTGACCTTACAGCTGGCTATTGGCAAATCAAATTAGCTGATGATGCCAAGGCTAAAACAGCATTTTCGACCCCTGGTGGGCACTATCACTTTGTGGTAATGCCCTTTGGTTTGAAGAATGCACCTGCCACATTTCAGAGGTTGGTGAATAAAGTTCTGACTGGTATGGAAACTTATTGCTCAGCTTATCTTGATGATATTGCTGTCTTTAGTTCCACCTGGCAGGATCACCTGGTCCACCTCAGTAATGTATTGGAGGCCCTGCAAAAGGCAGGCCTCACTATCAAGGCCACTAAGTGCCAGATAGGGCAGGTCAGGTTGTGTACCTGGGCCACCTTGTAGGTGGAGGCCAGGTTCAACCATTGCAGAGCAAGATCCAGACCATAATGGAATGGGTAGCTCCAACCACCCAGACACAGGTGAGAGCCTTCTTGGGCCTGACTGGGTATTACAGGAGGTTTGTTAAGGGATATGGATCTATAGTGACCCCCTTAAATGATCTGACCTCCAAGAAAATGCCAAAAAAGGTTCAGTGGACAGCTAGCTGTCAAAAGGCATTTGATGACCTCAAGCAGGCAATGTGCACTGCCCCCATCTTACAGAGTCCAGATTACAAGAAGAAGTTCATTGTTCAAACAGATGCTTCAGAGCTGGGTGTGGGAGCTGTACTGTCTCAACTTAATGATGAAGGTCAAGACCAGCCAGTAGCTTTCATAAGCAGAAGGCTGACCCCTAGAGAGAAACGTTGGTCAGCTATTGAGAGGGAGGCCTTTGCTGTGGTGTGGGCCCTGAAGAAGTTGAGGCCATACTTGTTTGGCACTCACTTCATAGTTCAGACTGACCATAAGCCCCTCCTATGGCTCAAACAGATGAAAGGTGAAAATCCTAAACTGCTCAGGTGGTCCATTTCCCTACAGGGGATGGACTATACAGTGGAACATAGACCTGGGACCCAACATGCCAATGCAGATGGACTCTCAAGGTATTTCCACTTAGAACATTAAGACTCAACTGGTCAAGGTTAGTTTAATGTCCCTGCATTTGGGGGGGGGGGGGTTGTGTAGGAGAGTAGGATCTGCACTTATGTTGCCCCCACTTTTTTCTGATGTATACACTGGTTTCTGGCTATAGTCTGGCTGGGTCCCTGCTAATCAGGGCCCCAGTCTCACTGATCTCTCTAAATGACTTGGTGTGCATATTAGATGCACTAGTGATTGGATACTGTGGTACCTTATGAGCCCCTAGTATATGGTACCTTAGGTACCTAGGGCATTGGTACTTCACAGGCCTACCAGGGGCTGCAGCATGTATTATGCCACCCCTGGGAAGCATTCTCAATCTGACACCACAGGCCTGCTACTGCAGCCTGTGTGAGGTAGTGTTAGCACTCCTCAATGAGGTATAGGTTCCTATATCTCACCATACACACACATATAAACCTATCAGCCACCCCTATTGCAGGCCCTATCAATCCTGTGGGCAGGGTGCTTGGTTTATTATGTGAGGGGGTGCTTCTGCCTGAGCAGGACCCCTCTGCAGCTGGCATAGTCTATTCTCTGCTGCTGTTTGTGGATGCGGTTAAACCATATACACTTAAGTGCATTATAGTCTCGCGGTAAATGCTAACTTTGGGATGGCTGCATCGAAACATGTCGTGTTTGGTGTCAAACAACTTGGAATCATACCCCACACCAGTAACTGGTGTGGGAGTATGATCCCACCCTTCTAGAGGGGACGACATGTACCCACTGTACTAAACGGTAGAAATCTCATAGAGCCCTGGCATCACAAAATGGATGCCACCAGCACAGACACTGAGCTGCCCTCCTGCTGCTGACCGAAACTCGCAGTGGAGGAAGCCCAACAAAAGGCATCCTGTCACAGGGAGGTGTTACCACCTCCCAGACAGGATTTAGTGTATTGGAGCTGGGTGGGTGCACTCTTAGAGTGCTTTGAAGTCCTGCACTGGGGGAGCAGCAGGCTCCTCTGTGCATATGCCAGTTCAAACCTATCCAGGGGCTACCTGCCCTGCTCTGGCGCGAAACTGGACAAAGGGAAGTGGGTGTAACCACCCACTACCCTGACCCTCCTAGAGGAGTGGTCCTAGAGCTATTCCCTCCCATATCTTCACTATAAGATACCAAGCATTGCCAATGCAATTCAGATTACCCCTGGACGACGCTCTACAAAGAAGAATTCTGGCCCTTCGACGTTCCACTATCTCTGGAAGACTGAAGAATCTCCCTTGGAGTCAAGGAGTGACTCCCCTGCTTGGCAGGCACCAAAAACCTCAATCAACGGTTGCAAACTTCACCGCTCCCGCCGGAGTCCGAAGTCCCTGCATCTCCTGAAGCAGATTTCCTGACCTCTCGACTGCCATTTTGAGTCCCCAGCGAAGCTGTGGCATCTGGACCCCACGAGTGACGAGGAACAGCAATTCCAGGGAACCGTGCACTGATTTCGAGTGCAAAGCCTAAACAACGTTCCACGAACTTGTGCTTTGGACCACTTGTGGCTCAGGTCCCTAGCAGGTCTGGTTCCGAAAATCAGCGGCCTACCCCATCCCGAGTGACCGTGGGCTCCTGTAAAACTTTTCCTGCAAAGGCGTCTTTGCAGTTGCTTGCCCGTTGGCTAGTGACTCCTCTGAAGACTTTCTAATCTACTTCAAGGGCTCTCCTGGTTGCTCCGGGCCTGCCCTCACTTACCGTCGCTGGGTAAGTCTATCAAATCTTGCTGGTCTGCCCCATTGTCAATCTTCAGTCTACACGAGACTTGCATTTGCCAAGGCTTGTTGGTGCAAATCCGGTTGCCGACACCTCCATCAGCTGCAGACGTTGTGGGACCTTTCAAATCCAGCTGCTGGTCATCGTAGATCACTCCTGGACCTCGTGAGCGAAGAGACAAAACTACATCAACAGCCTGAATTGACGCGACATCGGTGGTCATCCATCTTGCTGGCCACCGGTCACTGGCAAGTGACCTTGAACACTGTCCCCTCAATTTTCAGGTCTTCTCCAACTTCAATCCACAATCGGATTCCAGCGGGCGCCTCTCCAGTCGTCACAAGCAGCAAGTCTTCAGTGATCTCCATTGAAAACAGCATCTCGACCCGACACCAAAAGACACCTATGCACCTGGCTTCCCTGGGTGAGGTAACTAGTGCACTCCGGTGCCCAAGTGTGTGTTGGCCCTCGAAATACTTACCTTGTAAGTGGCTGGCTTGTTGACTGTCCAGAAGTGCCCTAAACCTTTAAAGTACAAACCGCGACTTGTCCCATTGAAACCAATGGGAAACCCGCGGCTGTGTTTAGACACTGCACGCGTCTCCCGTGGGCTGATTACTTACCTGCTAACACTGCAGAAGTGAAGCCCCAGCGATTCCCAAGGTCCTAGGCCTTTTCATTTTGCAAGTCGAGTTTGTTAAACCATTTTCTTAGTATATGGTCTGGTACGCCCCTAGGGCTCCAACCATATTTGTGCTTAATTTATTGAGAACTGTTGACATTTGAATAGGCCTGGGCTAAAATTTCGTTCCGTTGGCGGAAATTGCGATAATTTGACATTTTCGCGTTCCGCGGAAAGCGCGAAAATGTCAAAATTTCCGCATTCCACAGCTTGGCGATAATTTGTTTCTTGCTCGCGCTGTAAAATAATACATTCTCGCGCGCGATCGCCTTCTCTGAATCCCTGCGTTCCCCGACAAGTTTTCTTGATCCGGTTGCGTTCTCCATGAGATGTTGTATTGTTTTTAGCCATTTGCGCTGTCTCGCGACAGTTCGCGCCCGCAGTGACGTCATGCGTCGCACAATCACGTCTTTCTTCTCACGATCATGCACCGCGAGACAACTGAAAACAAGATGGCCGCGCCCGCGAGCAACCACATGGGTAAGTTGGCGAACATGCGGGAAAAAAACTTCCGCATCTTCGCGATATTTCCGCGTGTTTGCGATAGTTTTTAACATTTTCGCGATAATTTGCGAAAGTGGATTTCACAAATTCCGCCCACCCCTACATTTGAATGTGTACTTGTCTTCTAATCTCATAAAGAGATTAGTAGAGTGTGTCTAGAAATAAATACATATATATTTGATATATATACCTGTGTGGTGTCCTTTCATTTAGTACTTCAAGAGATTATAAGGTAAAACAAGCTGCTTTACATTCCTCAGAGACTTAGCCTGAAGGCTGCTCTCCACAGCTACCACTAGGATAGCTTTCTTTAAAAGGTTGTCTTAAACCTATCTACCATAAGAGTCGAATTGGACTGGTGCAAGGTGGCCACTATAACTAGTAACCAGCATATGCCAGGCCAACTTCTCACAGGCTGGGGCCAAGTCAGTTGGTGTCGTCCTCTTGTTAGCAGCTGCGCGGCAGGTCTTCTGGTTTCTTGATCTACTTGCTTGTTTTTGAATCGGGATCTGAGGAAGGAAGGTTCAGGGTGCCTCTAAATACTAGATTTAGGGGCGTTACAGGTAGGTAAAGGGCAGGGACCAATGGGTCCCTGCCCTGGGGTGGGTAGACCCCCTAGCCTGCCACTCTCCTGTGGGAGGGGGGCAGTAGCCTAGTCCTGATTGGGCAGGGCTTCCCATCTTCAAGATGACGAGAGCCCGGAGATGTGCTTCACCTCGCCTCCCCCACCTGAGGGGTGGGGTTGGCAGAGGCTGGCACATCCCCTGTCCTTACTTGGGGTTTCCGGCCAGTCTTCCCGCCAGAGTGAGGGTCAGAACCGGCGGGGGCTAG
Organism: Triturus cristatus; assembly: GCF_964204655.1. Taxonomy (NCBI): domain Eukaryota; kingdom Metazoa; phylum Chordata; class Amphibia; order Caudata; family Salamandridae; genus Triturus; species Triturus cristatus. The sequence continues at coordinate 51,172,392 of NC_140589.1, forward strand.
TTGCTGAGTACAGCAAGTGGCCTGGAGAAGCTCACAAAGGCGGCATGCCTTTGAAGCTTCCCCCTGCCCATCCTGGGAGAGGGGACCTAGCACCTCGCCCAGGATGTGCATTGTTGCAGGCCCAGGAGAGCGGGGGCTCTCCACCCAAGAGTCTAGCAACATATCTGCTGTGTGGCAGCCTCTCAGACAAGACGTGGATTGTAGGTTAGGTTTCAGGGGGCATCTCTAAGATGCCCTCTGTAGTGCATTTTACATTAAATCCCACACTCGCATCAGTGTGGGCTTAATGTGTTGAGAAGTTTGATATCAAACTTGTCAGTCTTCAGTGTAGCCATTATGGTGCTGTGGAGTTCGTAATGACATCCTCCTAGCACCATAGACTCTTAATGGCATCACTGCACTTACAGTGCCCAGGAATGGCCCTGGGTACTGTAGGGGCACAGGGCTCATGCACCTGTGCCCTCACCACTGCCATATGGCCCCCATCTAGAGGGGTGGCTGATGTATGCCAGGAGGGCAGTGGGTTTGTGGGCATGGCACACGGGGATGTGTGCCATATCGACTCTGTGTTTAGTTCTGCACCAGGACACTCAGCCTGCAAAGGCAGTGTGTGTGTGTCAGGGTACAGGGCCCCTAAGGGTGGCACAATAAGTGCTGCAGCCCTTAAGGGTCTTCTCTGGTCACAATGCCCTGGGTACCTAAGGTACCATTTACCAGGGGCTGATATGTGGCCAGAGATGCCAATTGGGTTTAGGCTTTAGTACAGTTTTTAGGGAAGGAACACAGGCCCTGGGTACCTGATTGGCAGGGACCCAGGGCACACCAAAGAAAAGTGCTTCAAGTATCAGGCAAAATGTGGGGGGTTTACTGCAACAGAAACCCACTTCCTTACACAAGCCCCCCCAGCCCAAAGGCCAGGAGACTCAGCCAACGCTGGGAGAGTCTCGCTAGTCTTTCAGGCGAGGAAGAGTTGGGGAAGTGGTTTGAAAGTTGCAGGGCCTACTCTGCCTTATATCTTTCTGTCCAGGTCAGTCCCTTTGGGGAGCTGGCCTATCTTATCAGTTTCAGGACCTAATTCCCAAAGCTCCTCTCCTTGTTCTTTAGTGTCTTCATCCCATCTTTTTATTTTGGTTCCAGAGGTGCCTATCTCTGTAAAGTCTAACTTAGCCAGGGCAAGACCCAGCTTACCCACAGAGGTTACCCACAGCTTGAGCAACCCCACCAAGACCAATAGGGTCAGGGGCCCTAGTTTACTATTTGGCAGGGGGTTAGGCCCCCATGCCAAGGATAGGGCTGCCATGAAGGCTAACACCCAGCAAAGGCTGCTGAAGGCTGTCAGTGCCCAGAACCACACATTTAGCTCCTGACTGGCAAGTGAAGGGGCTATCTTACAGGTCTCTTTGGGTCCTGGCTGTCTGCCTGTTGTTTTAGGGTGGGGGGGTCACCACACTTGGTAGTGAACACCCTTCCTCCACCTTTTGTTCTGCCAGCTGAGGAGCCACCAACTCAGGCTGGACAGTTGCCTGACTAGTCAGGTATTTTAGTTGGCTAAGGGGGGCTTTACCAGGGCCACTTTCAGAGTTATCCCTCACTGAGGTAGAATTTCCCTGGCCTTCAGGAACTGTGGCTAACAGTTGCCCACCTTTCCTATCCTGTTCCTTCTTTCTCTTTTGGGGCTCAGCGGCACTGACTGCAGGTTGAGCCCCCCTAGGTTTCTTGGGTGAGTCCTGGCATTGGCCCAGTGCCTCTCTTTGGCTCAGATCCACCTCTAAGTGGTCATTCCCCAGGAGGGGGAGGTCTTTCTCCATCTAAGGGACCAAGCTATGACTAGGGGCACTATAGCCAAAGGCCTAACAGTGACTCCCCCTGGGACAGTCCTTACTCTTCTTGTTTCCCCTGGGACATACTGGTGTGGGAACACCAACCTGTCATGTACCACAGTGTGACTGGCACAGGTATCTCTCAGGGCAGTGGCTGGGATTCCTTTCACCAGTAGTTGGTGGAAGTGTCTACTCCCCTCTGGGATCTCCAGCTTACCTCTTGGGCCCATTCCCCAGTTGCAAGCTAGGAGGACTTCCTCATCTGAGGACCCTCCCTCCCAAGCTACACTGGCAATCCCTGGGGCTACACTAGTTACCCCTGGAGCTGTACTAGGGATCTTATTTTTAGGACAGCTAGAGTCCTTGGTGTGGTGTCCAGACTTCTGACAGTTGTAACACCATATTCTGTTGGGATCCCAAGTCTTACCTTGGTACCCTGGTTTATTTTGTGAGGTGTCTTTGGGCCCACCCTCCTGAACAGGCTTTTGGGGGGCTACCTGGGACTCCTTACTTGTATCCTTAAGGGGTTCACTCTCTTTCTTATGGGGGGGCCTTGTGACCCCTTTCTTTTGGTCACCCCCAGTGGATGTCCTAGTTACCCTTGTTCTGACTCAGTGGTCTGCTTTCTTTTCCAATTCTTGGGAAGAAAGTGGACCTAGGTCTACCAGATACTGATGCAACTTTTCATTTGTGCAATTACTTAGTATATGTTCCTTCATAAACAAATTGTAAAGTCCAGAAAAATCATGCACATTATGTCCAGCTAACCAACCATCCAGTGTTTCTACGAAGTCAATCCAGGACTGGGTCTGGGTTTTTTGAGCCCCCCTGAATCTAATTCTGCACTCCTCAGTAGTTAATCCAAATCCCTCAATCAGAGTCTTTCTCATGAGGTCATAGGACCCTGAATCTGGCCCAGAGAGGGTCAGAAGCCTGTCTCTGCAGTTACCAGAGAACAGTTCCCACAGGGGTGCCCCCCCCAGAGAGGTTTCTTTACTCTTCTTACTTCACAAGCCCTCTCAAAGGCTGTGAACCATTTGGTGATGTCATCACCTTCCTCAAATTTAGGGACAATCCCTTTGGGGATTTTAGGATCAGAAGTTTCCTCCCAACCCTTATTTTTATTATTGCTGCCACCATTGATGGGTGCTAAGCCCATCTCCTTTCTTTCTTTCTCTAGAGCCAGAAAGTGGGGGGGTTACTGCAAAAGAAACCCACTTCCTTATACCCCCTACCATGGCTACAGAGGAGGGAGCGTCCAATGCTGTGGTGGTGAGAAGGGCGGCCAAGGTCCTTGACTTCTAGCTCCCTTTGGTGGTAGTCAGAATTAACCTCTTGACAGAGGTGCTTCAGCATGCGGCTTCTTCCTCTGAACCCATATTGTCATTTATTGAGGCCCTTTCGGATGTCCTCCTGTGCACTTCGTCCAAGCCCAGCACAGGAGCTCCTGTGGAGAGGACAATTGCCCACCACCGGAAAAAATCTCCGGATCCATACTGACGCCTGGGGGAAATTCTAAGGTAAGAAATCTACAGTTTCTATCAGATGTGGGTTATTAGTAAAGGCAAATAGGCATCTGCCACTGGCTAACACAGTCCAGGGCTCAGAATAAGTCTCAGAAAATTATTCCCATGCTCAACCCTTGGCAGCATGGCTGCGACCAGGCAGTCTTAACTTCGGAGACAGGTATAAAAAGCATCTAAAAACACCAAGTCAGTAAATAATTAAGACACAACACACAATAAAAACTCCAACATCAATTTATAAAAATAGGAAATATTTGTATCTTTAAAATGACACCAAAATTAAGCGGGAGCCCCCCGTCAAGATTTTACCTTCACACTTAGAGACTTTTCTGGAGGATTTTCCACCAGTTGTCATGCAGCCTCCTAAAGCAGGCTGGATTCGGTGAGGGTTTGACTGATTGCCTTTCTCTGAGAGTCCGGTCACCCTCTGGAGCTTTTTTACAAAAGTTGACCAAACTTTGCCAAACTTCTGGAACGTCTTCCTGAAGTGTCCAAAGTGTTCAAAACACAATCCAACGGTCTGGAATCTCCAAGATGGTCCTTGAAAGGTTAGGACCACAATTCCCACAATGCACCTGGACAACGCCCTTAAAAGTCCACTGGATACCCTCTAGGCAGGGGACTCTTGGTGGAGTTGATTCAGGTGAGCTCTGTTAACCTGTAGCCTGCAGAAAGCCCACTCTTTATTCCGCTTGAAACAAGATACATCCAGATGGCTGCAGTTCCAGACAATGCAGCAGGCACAGTCAGTCAGAATAGAGGCCTGATGAGGCAAATCAAGTTTCCAGCTTGGCAATCCTTCTTCTCTCAGTTTCAAGCAGCAGAGCTGAGAGGTACTGCCCTTGTCAGATACTTATTCAGTGTTCTCAGGGGTCACACAGGAGGGCACTCCTGTCCAACGAGGTGCAGGGAAACACCCCAGAGCAGGACCATTTCCTCCAAAGCAACATAGGGCTGCTTTTAAACTGACCTCAGGCCTCAGCAGTGCACAGATGGAAGTGCAGAAAGGGCAGCTGGCCTTTAAACTTCCATGTCCTATTATATACTATGGACTTAAAGGTAGTTTTAATCCGCTTGCCCTATAATATACTAAGTCCTTATAGGGGAGGTCATGCCAATCATAGGTGGTACTCTAACCCATAGTGTACCTTATTGTATGTAGGTGTTTTCACTGTATTCTAAGTGTGTTTTCAGCATAGCACTGTCCCTGGGCCTGGTTAGGCAGAGCTCAGGGACAGTCATAGTCAGTTACCATCAGTACCAGTCAGCAAAAAATGGGGATGGCCCAGGCACAGGATGACTTTGCAACATAGCCTCCCCTCCCCAAACAAAAGTTGATGGGTTACCAACCTACACCATGATAGTGCTCATCAGCGAAGTGGAAAAACCTGGAAAGTCCATCTGCATTGGTATGGGCAACCCCAGGTCTGTGTTCCACTGCAAGGTCCATTCTCTATAGTTTCGGATTCTCCCCTCTCATCTGCATGAGCCATCTGAGAGGCCGGTGGTCAGTTTGAACACAAAAGTGAGTCCCAAACAAATATGGTCTCAGCTTTTTCAGGGACCAAACCACAGCAAAAGCCTCTCTTCCAATGGCTCCCCACCTATGCTCTCTGGGAAGCGGCCGCCTGCTAATAAAGGCGACTGGCTGATCAAGACCCTTTTCATTTAACTGTGGCAATACTGCCCCAATGTCTTGTTCTGAAGCATCTGTCTGAACTACAAATTCCTTTGTGTAGTCAAGGGCCAGAAGCACTGGTGCCGAACACATAGCAGCTTTCAAACTGTCAAAAGCCTTCTTACACTCTGGGGTCCAATCCACCTTCTTGGACCTCTTCCTGGAAGTCATTTCAGTTAAGGGCCCCACAATTTTGAACAAACGTTCAATAATACCCAGTCAGTCCAAGGAATGTTCCGACCTGAGTCTGGGTTACAGGAACTGTCTAATCCAAAATCATTTCAATCTTGGCCTGGAGAGGCTGTACGTAGCCTCCACCTACCAGGTTGCCCAGGTACACCACAGAACTCTGCCTTATTTAGCACTCACTTGCCCTAATAGTCAGACCTGTCTGCTGCATGACATGAAGTACTTCCCTCATGTGGCTTAAGTGATTCCCCCAGGTAGAACTATATACAGCTGTATCATCCAGATAAGCAGATTTCATCCAGATAACTTCTCCAACCCAGACAAGACCCTGTTCACCAACCTCTGGGAGGTGGCAGGTACATTTTTTAAGCCAAAGTGCTTTACTTGAACTGATAATGTCCCTTTGGTGTGGAGAATGCTGACCTCTCCTTTGCTCCATTTGTGTGGGCAATCTGCCAGTAGCCTGAAGTCAAGTCAAATGTATTCAGGTACAAACCAGCCCCTAACCTGCCAATGAGCTCATCAGGTATAGTGTGAGCTTCAGTCTTTGTGCCTGCATTCAGTGCTCTGTAGTCCACACAGATCCTTAACTCTTTTGGTACCCCCGGGGACTAGGTTTGGGCACCAGCACCACTGGTCTGGCCAATAGACTATCAGACAATTCAGTTACCCCCAACTCCAGCATCTTAGCTACCTCAGCCTTAATGCTGGCTCTGACATGGTCAGACAACCTGGATAGTTTATTATTGACAGGTGGGCTGTCACCAGTGTCAAAGTGGTGCACACACCACTCAGTGATGCCTAGGGTCAAAGAGAACAGGCCAGCAAACTGCCCTAGCACCTGCTGGCAGTCTCTGTGCTGCTGGTCTGTCAAATTGGGAGAGAGTACAACTCCTTCCACTGACCCATCTTGCACATAATTGGAGAGGAGGATAGGCACTGGCTCAGTTTCGTCCTCCACTCCCTCATCAGTGGCCAGTAACATGCCCATATCTGCCCTGTCATGGTGGGGTTTAAATCTATTCACATGCACAACCCTATAAGGATTCCTGGGGGACCAAGGTCTTCCAGGTAGGTAACCTCACCCTTCTTTTCTAAGATTGGATAGGGCCCACTCCATTTGGCATGGAGGGCCCTGGGAGCCACAGGCACCAACACCCACATTAACTGTCCTGGAGTATACTCAGGCATAGTAGCCTTCTGATCAAACCAGTGCTTCATGAGTTCCTGGCTGGCCTCCAGTTTCCTGCTTGCCTTGTACATGTACTCTACCATTCTAGATCTCAGGCCTAGCAGCTAATCAAGCACATTGTCCTTTGCTTCTTTGAGAGGCTTCTCCAAAGACTCTCTCAGCAGGGTGTCCAAACAACAACTCAAAGGGACTGAAACCAACCCCTTTCTGTAGAACCTCCCTGTATGCAAACTGTAGGCATTGGAGGAGAACATCCCATCTCCTCCTGAGTTTCTCCGACAACCCATTGATCATGCCCTTCATGGTCTTGTTGAACCTCTCCACCACACCATTTGTCTGGGGGTGATAGGGTGTGGTGAACTTGTAGTTGACACCACACTCATACCACATCGCAGTCAAATAGTTGGACGGAAAGTTTGTGCCCCTGTCTGACACAACCTCTTTCCACTCTGGTGAATACACCAAGTACTGCCCTAGCCACTGCAGGAATATCTATGGTTTTAAGAAGTATTGCTTCAGGGTACCGGGTGTCATGGTCCACTACCACCAAGATATACCTATTCCCTGATGCAGTAGGTAGGTCCAGGGGACCAACAATGTCCATCCCCACTAAGCCTGGGCAGTAAAATCCATTCCGCTTGCGGAGTTTGCGGATTTTTGGCATCTCAGTGTTCTGCGTAGAACGCGGAGTTACCAAAAACTCCATGATCCGCGGCGGAGTTTTTCCCTTGTTTGCTCTTTCGCGCGAGCGGTAGCATTCGCCGACGATAGTTTTCCAATCCGTTTGCGTGCGCCAGAGATTTTGGTAGAGGGCCGCGCGATCCCCCGAGAGTGTGCAATTGCGAACACGTCATTCGGACGCGCCATCGGACATCCGGCGGAAGTTCGGCGAAGCTCGCGATGCCGAACCCGCAAAATTTGCAATCTGGAGAAGAATATCTCTCGAGCAGCATAAAACCTTCTCGAAAATGATGATTTGGATGAAGAAAACTCCTCAGATTGACATTTGGCTGTACTTTGTTGTGCAAGGACTCCTTTTTCTTTTTATACTTTTTTTTGGGAGAGGAAGGAAGTGCCCCAGAAGTCTCCAACTTCCTGTTCCTGTCCAGCAGGCTCCCCCCAGTGCTTTGTTAATGTCCTGTTCACTTTCCATTTGGATTTGGAGCTGGAAGGATCACCCTTTGTGTCTGCTGCATCATATATCATTGGATTTGAGGACTTTTGGATTTGAGGACTTTTGGATTTGAGGACTTTTGGATTTGAGATTTTACAAGTAAATTGGTAATGTCTGTTTGATTGGGGCATTGCAGTTGCTGCAACTACAATTTTTGTAATTTTCATCATTTAAAAAAAAGTTATTGTGTGTAGCCAATAGGCCCACAGCTACTATGGGTGCATGAAACAACTGTCTCTGTGGTGTCTGTTGAACTTATCATTTAGGGCATGGATGGCATTGGATTGAATTGCAAAATGTGTTTTTTGGGGAGTATTTAACTTTTTGGGTGTGTGTTAAATAAATGCCTTTGTTGGATGTGTGTGTGTGTGTGTGTGTTGTGGTTGGTGTGTAACTTTCCAACCTTTTTTAGCCCTGTGGATTTTCATTATTGCATTTTTGCATTAAAGCTGTGTTGTTTAGCATGCCTCCTTTGTCTAGCCATATAGGCCTGCTTCAGTTCATTGTTGTCCAGGCCTCCTGCTTGTTGTGACTGTGAGTGACCATGTGACTGGTGGCCATTTTGTGGTGGTAGTTTAGCAGTGTTCTGCTTTTGCCATATAGGCCTGCATGTCTTTCCTTTGTTCCTCTTGGCTTACTGCTTCCATCCCCTTTGCCAGCTGCAGCTCCCTGTATGACGCGATGAGCAAATTAATGCCAAACAGGTTCCACTTCCATTACATTTGTATTTTTGTTTTTGTTCCTCTTCTTTCCTATCCTTCCTGAGTGTACACAGTATCCCATGAAAGCCCTTGTTGTCAAAGTCTCACAAATGGCTACACTGAGATTTTTTTTTATAACTTAAACTGAGTTAATATAATGTAATAATATAACACTAACAAGTATGACCACCACACACTAAGTTATCTATTAAATTTGTATGTTTGTACTAGTAGTAATTGAAGCACAACAACAAATGCAACATTTCACTCATGTTCTTCTCCTGGCTTCTTTGCTTTTAGGTGCACAAAAAGACAGAGGAGGAGGTGTCATCATCACCCGTTGTACTGCCAGACAGAAGGCCTGCTGCGCACCACGTTACGTCCACGTGTGACCACAGACATCTCTACAACATGTGCACCTGCATCCTACTGACATCGGAAAGAAGATGGCCCCAAAGAAAGTTACCAGGTCCTCCAGTACCAAGAAAGTTGCCAGTGAGAAGAAGGAACAGAAGAAGGAAGTGGCACTGCCACTTACCAAGACTGGTGTGCCGGCTAATATGTTTTTTGGGAAACAAAGAATTACGCCTGCATCAGCGGTGTCTAGGGACCAAGCTGGGAGCAGCACCTCTGCATCAGCGGGACCACCCCATCAACCTAGGCCTAAGCCCATGAGTGTCGCAGAGGTAGCCAGTCTTCTTTCGCAAACGCCAACGAGCAGTGATGTTGAAATGTCATTATTGCAAAGTAGTACCCAATCAACGCAGGCAGAAACTCAGCAGATAAGTGACCAAAAACAGCCGGAACAACAGCCACAACAACAGCTGGAACAACAGCCGCAAAAACAGCCACAACAACAGCTGCAACTACAACCGGAACAACAGCCACAATAACAGCCGCAACAACTGCCGCAACAACTGCTGCAACAACTGCCGCAACAACAGCCGCAACAACAGCCCACAATAGTAGTTGTTCCTCCCGAAGTAGGGAAAGTTCAGGAAATCGAGCTTCCTGCAGACGAAGAAGAGCAAACCACTCTTTCAGAAGATCCATTATCTTCCAGATCCCCAGCAAGGAAAAGGAGGGTTAGTCCATCAACTTATTTTTCAAGCCCCCCTTCTGATAATCTAGATGCCACTTGGAAGCCACCAGCTCAGTCTGAGAGTGAGGCACACCACAAGACAAGGCTAGGGAAAAGGAAGGTTTCAGAAAGCCTTTAGAGTTATGGAGGTAGATGTAGAAGAGGGGGATGATGACGAGCCAGTAATCATGAACATCACTCCCGGCCCAGTGGAGATGGAGACTGACATTATTACCCTATCCCAAATTGCTGTGAGGGATGTGGCATGGATACCACCAAGACAGGTAACACCAACACCACCTCCAGCTTCCATATTTGCATTTTCAAAGACCCGGCAGGGACCTATATCCAGCACAACCACCACCTCAGTAGGTAGTAGTGGTACTGCACAGAGTCAAATTCCAGGCACACCCTCCAGTTCATCCAGCATTGCAAATGGCACCTCCAGCAGCGCAGGAAAGTTCACCTCCCCAGTTTGGAACAGTTTTTCGGTTAGCAGTAAGGAGGAAAAGTTGCTATATGCTCAATTTGTCGACATAGTGCTAGTCGGGGTAAGCTTGGTACAAACTATGGTACCGGAGGCCAAACAACCCTTCTGAAAAAACCCCACTTGATCCAGCATGAGGAACACCTTAAAGGCCTATGTAAAACTGGACCCATTGCTGTTGGTGTGGATGAAGAAGTAGCAGAAGATATGATTGTGGTGGAAGGTGAACAAGAGGGAGACATTTTCTCTGGTACAGAAAGTAGCCCTGACCCCAGAAGTGTAGTGGTACCGCCCACATCCTCAGCAACATCTCATTGGCACCGTAGTAAGTGTCAGGCTGAGACACCAAGGGAACAGAGTACTGCAATGGAGAAAAAAAAGTGCGTCGTTGAGCCTAACTGGGTTCAAGAAGTCACCTGCATCAGCTGCACCAGAAAGGAAAATAATCCAGCCTACCATTGTCAGCATGCTTAGGTCGGAGGGGCAGTAGGAATGCAGTAGGAATGCAACCACCAATGGCACGTTTGTACAATGCAAAGCTGGCTAACATGTTAGCGCTGGACCTTCTCCCTTTTACTTTTGTGGAAGAGGTGGGTTTTCTTGAATTTGTGACAGCCATCTGCCCAAAATGGAAGGTTCCCATTAGGTCATATTTTGCCAGAGTTGCTGTTCCAGCACTACATCACGATGTGCTGGAATTGCTTGGACAAGCTTTGCAGCAGAGTGTTGTTCACAATATCCACCTGACAACAGACATGTGGACCAGTTGCCAAGCCACTGATTACATGTGCATCACCGCACACTGGATCTCTTTTGTGGGGGTTAGAGAAAAGATATCTGAAGCAGGTGTTGTTGACACTGCTGAGATTTCGTAAACATGCAACTCTAACCATGTTCGCCATGGAGAAATCTCATACTGCTGCAAACATTTTGGAAGAGTTTAACAGCATGGTCTTTGAATGGCTGCACCCAAGAGGGCTTAAAATTGGTTTTGTTGCCGTGGATAATGGCAGTAATATAGCTAAGGCCATGGAGGATGGTGCCTATTTCAGGGTCCTGTGTTTGGCGCACTGCCTTAACATTACTTTCTGAAAAAAGAATCCAGAGTCAGCAACTTACTGACCACCTGCAGAACAATATGCACACATTTCAGCCATTCTTTTATAGCCCGAAAGCAGCTGAGGATCATTCAGTGTGAGTATAGAATGCCAGTCAAAGCACTCATCCAGGAGGTGCCAACATGTTGGAATTCAACTTATTACATGCTTGAACGTCCGGGGATGCTACTGTGAAAGTCATGACTGTTCAGATGGACCAATAGGGCTTAGTTAAATGCCTGACAGAGATGCTACTTCCTTTCGAGCTCTTCACACATGAAGTCAGCAAGGAGGACTATGGGCCAAGTTATCCCTTTGTTGCACATGCTAGAGTAACAGCTGAAGGAGGTGTCTGAAACATACACAAGTGTGGAAGAAAAAAATGAAGCATATGAGTTGGTGGAGAGCTTATCCCGTCACTTAGCTGAAAATACAAGGGTGCAAACTCGCATTGTTTCAGAAAAACATTACATTTTTGCCACAATTCTGGATCCACAGTACAAATTGGCACTGAACAGTAAGACATTAATTACTTTATCAGAAGTGGATGTTGCCCAGTACAAAACTTGGATAGCTGAGGCAGCCAATAAATTGGAAAATTAACGGCTGGTAATTAAAGGCCTGCTACTCAAACCCACAAGTACTGCAGCAGGGCATCCGGCATCAAGTTCAACTTCAGAGCCTGAGGGCAGTGCGTTTGGCTCAGAGCTGTCACCAACACTATCGACAACAGCAAGAACAGGATCATCAGCCCCAGTAAAATCGGCACTGATTGGTATTTACAGCAAGGGCTTGCTAGGTCCAGTGCTGATGCAAAGACAAAAGAGGCCCAGCAAAGTGGAGCACTCCTGAACATTGAGCGGATGGTGGAGGCCTATCTGGATGACCCAACACAGGTTTACATTGATTACAACCCATTGCTATATTGGTATGGGAAAAGGGGCCAATGGTCAGTGCTCAGCAGGCTGGCGATAAACTATCTTAGTTGCCCTGTCGCAAGTGTCTCTTCTGCGCATGTTTTCAGTGCTGCTGCTGCCATTGTAACAGTGAAAAGGACCAGTCTCTCGAAATGAATCAGCACTTTATACCACCGAATTACAAAATACGTGAATCAACGCAGGAAGATGACGAGAGCGACTTAGGTGACGGAAGTAGTGTCTTAGATGATTACCTACTTCTGGTTGAACCACCAGACTTTGAGGACGAGCTATACTTCCCTGACAACTAGGCTTTGAACTTCTTACTTTCTTTCTTCCTTATTTTACTTTTATTTGTGTGTGTCTCTGTCTTTCTGATTCGAAACTTTGAATCACAACAAATCCATCAACACTGTCTTCTAGTCTACTCTTTTTATTGCCATATTGGAGTTGCAGCTCTGTGCATTTAACTTATGTCCACTCCTCCGAGTCCTGCTCCATCCTCCTTACTCGCTCTAAATCCATTTCCCTCAAGCCAAATGATAATTGGATGGAGAACACAGTACAAGAAAATGAAGCTTCGTTGAGTACCTTCAAAAGAAGTGGAACATGATGACTACTATCTATCCTCCTTTCCGAGCCGAGAGAGACTGCCCCTTACCTTAAGATGAGAACAAGGAACAGGTAATGATGGCATGCATTGGACACTGAGTGATTGGCGTTTGTGTTGTTGTTGTTTGTTGTGCATGAAGTGAATTCATTGCGTACTATTATTTAATCTACACACTAATAGCGACTCAAGTCAATGTTTCCCTTGTTGTTTAATAAAAAAATTATACTACTACTGCAGGCCGATCCATTGCATTTTTGAATATGGAATCTGGACTCACTCGGTACACTGCAGACTGAAATGGAAAACACCATGATGATGACCACAGTGACATATTATCTTTGCAGTCAGTCAGTAGGACCGGAGATGATTGATGGAATAACCACAGCAGACCTACATGTCTGTGTAGTGGTGGAGTCGAGTCACGAGTGTAGTCGTGGTGGTATGATTGACAGCTATTCATGCCATTGATTTAGTTACTTACTTTGGAAAATACTATGTTGCTGTATATGTGTCATTTGTGCTCTGTCTGGCTCAGTCAAAATCTAAGCTAAGTGGAGGTTGGGTTGGCGCCATGGGCCTGCTCTGTCCTGTTGCTGTTGTAGGTCAATGCTGGAAACAGACAACATAGTAGACATGATTTAGCCATGCTGCTCTCAAAGTGTTTGCACTCCTCCGTAATTTATGCTTTTTTTTCTCCTTGATTTTTAAATATCCCTTTTGTTTTTCCATCTACACTTACAGGCCTGCCTTTACCCTGTGCTAAACAGAGAAAGACAACTCACACTCACCTACCAATGCGCATCCGCCAGGCGGGCAGTGGCACTCAAGATTGATGGACGCAGTGTCCATGGAAGGGAGGACCAAGAGGAATGCCAAGATGCAACTCCCCAATTTGATCAGGATAATATACAGTAACACTTTAGTATCAACATTCATAATCTTTTAAATATTTGATAAATGTTTTCTCTTCAATCGTTACGACTGTGTGTTGTTGTTGTTTGCTCTCTGCTTATAATTGATCCCTACAGCTATTTTTTAACTTTCTTTGCTAGCTTTAAAAAGTAAGCTTGGTACAACAGAAGTAAAATGTATGTAATTTGGGTCTCTCTGAGGGCAGACAGGCATGGCACATTGCATAATAATTAATAATATACTGCTGCTCTGTACTGTCTATTAGTTTAGTTAGTAAGTACTACTTATCATAACCATCAAGTCATCTTCATCATGCATGCATTTCCTTTTTCTCCCTTAACAGATTTATGGATATGATTGTCGTCTGCCAAGATTATGTTTTGTTGTTTGTCTATGCGTAGTGTTTTTCTTTGTCAAACCTTTCCCCAAACCCTCCTTCCCAACCATTCATCAAACCCTAACCCTCTTCCCCCGGGCTGTGTGATTTATATTGAGCTGTGACTAAATTTAAAGAACACCAATAATTGATCACACGCTTGCTGGGGCGGATGTGGTGAAAGCAACACTAATTCAATTTGAAGGCAGGGTGAGGATCTTCTTCTGCTTGCCCACCCCTGCTCAGTATATTTGCAAGTCAATTTCTTTTCAAAAGCAACATAATCCATCATAATGAATTGCTGGAATTGATTGGATTCATCATCCTCCTACAGAGCACTAAAGGTTACGCTTGTGTCGAGTGACTCGACACAACTACAGTTTGTAACTTTTATTATTGTTTGGCAGTCTTCTTGTGTATGTACCTTACTTTGTTATACTACTCCTCCAAGAGTCTCTCTCAGGTGACTGGCTGTCTCATTTTCTGTTTTTGCAAATGCTACTGCCAGTGTCTACTACTTCCACCAGAACCATGGCATTTTAGGAAACAAAACCATCATCGCCATGCAGCCATCACTGTGCCTACATCAATCACTGGTAAGTGGGGGGTGGTATAATTAATAATATTAATTAATTAATTCACACACCCCTTGAGTCCTCCTGTTGCAGAATGCATAGTCTATTAGGAGAGACTGACAGTACTAGTAGGACAAGTCACTCAGTGAGGGGTACCGCATCTATCTGTTTGTGTGTTACAAAGTCTGCAGATTATTTTTAAACCAAACACCGGCTGCGGTCCTGCAGCAGCAAGGAAACCCCCACAAAACATTAATATCGTAAGTAAAGTTTAAGTATAAATATAATTTAATCCCCTAACAAAAATAAACTATGTAATAAATACCACAACACATGACCCACCCCTCTCCCTAACCCCAACCATTGTCCAACAAGAAAAAGTCCAACCAATGTCCGGTGAATAAATAAAACCCCAATGCCCAATACCCACCCACCAAAAAAAGGAATAAAAAAGGGGCAATCCAGCAGGGTCTTTAGGTTCTTCTTATCGGATTCAGCGGGCTCTCAGTTGCTTGTCAACCAGGATCTTTACCTGCTCCTCTAGGTGCTCCTCGAGGCGTGCCATTGGAAGGAGCATGCGGCTCTTAAATGCCCTAAAATTGCATCCACAGTGGGGGGCATCAGTGTTGGATTCAGTGCGGTGGCGGGTGGCTGCCTGATCGCGACGCCGTTCCACTGGAGGGGCCTGGCTGGGGCCCAGGGCATTGGTGAAGGCTGCAGCTGCTGCCGCCTCCTCCTCGTCCTCCACCAGAGCCACCAGCCACCGGTATTCGGTGCGGATTGCTTCCAGCTTCCGACGCCGGGCCATGGCTGCCAACTCCTTCCAGTCCGGTTTTTATTTTCCTTTGGAAGAAGCAGCTATCAAGAAGAAAAAAAAGACTATTGTAACAATATACTCTTAGCAAAACAGTAAGACAAATTAATTCTACACATAGTGGCACAGTAGCACTAGCAAGCACAGTACATAACATTTGTGGTATGTATCTATCCTCCCACCTCCTCGGCCTCTAACATTTGTGGGAGTTTCAGGCATTATACTACCACTATGGACTCGAGTACACAGTACACCAGTCTTCTTCTTCTCTCTTTTTTAGCGAAATTACGTAACCTTGTTGTCGCCGGCATTCCAGCTCAGTCAGCTTGTGCCCAAGACAAACATACTCATGACGCAGACTCACATTAGTTTTATTTACTACTGTCTGCAGGTGGGAAAGCTGACTACACAATCATCGTATTTTTCTATTACGGGTGGCACTGGCCATACTCTGTTACATCAAGGGCAACTGCTCAATTTCAAGTAGGGAGTGGACCTCAGAGTCGGAGGGAGGTGCTTGATAACAACATACATACAATATATATGCTGTGCTTGCAAACTACTGTGAGTCAAGGGTGTATTCTGAAAATAAAACTTTGTTCTATTCTCCTTTGGCTTTGCTACTCTGGTGCAGTTTCTTTTACATCCCCTTCAAACTAAGACTCTTCATCCAGTGACAGTCTCCACCTATGCTATCTTTGATGAATAGTATATCATCCATGTTGGACTTGGCCTTTTTGGCAGGTTCACCCCTGAACCTTTTGCCTTAAGCTCTGACATAGTGGCAGTGATTTTAGGTATCTGCGCACTTTAGCACTATGGCCCAGTGTAAAGTGCTTGCGCGCTGTGTTACATTTAGTGAGATTGGCCTGCCCTCCCATAAGAATACATTGGGAATGAGTGTGTAATTCCTGAATGAGAAGCGCAGCGTGGTCAAGTCTGGTATGTGTGAAAAGGTATTAATAAATGCTGCGCAATGGTGGGCACAGATTTATTGTGGTAATTTTAGAAATGCCACTTTTAGAAGTTGGCATTTCTATGTACTGTGTGTCTGCCTGCCTGGTGTGAATTGCATGTCTGCCTTGTGATTGACAGGAGCTGAGAGGTGTGGGGGGGGTTCCAGGAGACAGAGGGGGTCAGCCCAGTGGTGAATAGAGAGATCTGCAAGCAGATGGGAGGGAGGAGTTGCACCTGTGACCTGAATAGGGCTGTGCCTTCCCTACAAAATGCCGGCTCTGCCCCCTGTGGTGCGTCTGATCCCTGAGCCCCCACCTGACAAAGGAGAGAGGAGCTGAGCAAAAGAAAGTGCTCCAAAGCTCCACCAAGCCAGTTGTATCTGGTTTCCCAAGCCCTGTGCTAGGACACAAAGGAAAAGGGTGTATAAAAGAAGGGGCTGTGACCCCATGAAAGTGTGTTCTGTTGTGCTGTTCTTTTCACTTGAGGGGGGCCTGTTGCTGTCGGGCTCCAGGAGGAACCGCCAGAAGGGACTGCCTGGGCCCAGCCTTTGCCCACCTTCACACTACAGGACTTTATGGGACTTTTCAACCCTAGCACCTTGAAAGCGCCCCATTTTCATTGCAGAGCGCTTTTCTTATCCAAGGAGCGCGTGGGCTCCGCAGCGCCAAGATGCCTCATCTACAGAGGGAATCCCGACGTAGGGATTACCACACAATTGCCATTCAGCAAGCTGGAGCCCACCCCGCTGTTATGAGCGATCCTGCGCTGGAGCCTACCCTGCATTTGCTGTTATCTACAGCGGGAGCCCACCCCACGTATTTGTGCTCTTAACGGGAATCTATCCCATACTGGTGCCAGGAGAAGGAGCCACCGAAAGCCTTGAGGGCCCGCGGCGACCCGGAAGTCGAGCCGTGCAGTCTTGATTGCGGGCACGGCCTGAGCGAGGCCCGGAAGAGACGCACCGTTCAGGAGCCCACCCCGCGCTGTATATACGGAGGCGGTGTGGCGAGGAAGAAGCCAGCGTCACCCAACGAGGCTCCCGAGAGCGAGGGAGAGCCCCATGGTGCCGGCGGAGGAGATCTGCAAGCCCGGGAGAGAGCTTCCCCCATGAGCCGCCAGCACAGGACTACAGCTCACGCCTCGTGACCCCAGGTAACAGACTTGCGGAGGGGAGCGCTGCAGGCGGGCCGTGTCCTGCTGGTTTAGGAGTTGTGTTGGCCGGCTCGCATGCACAACATTACGGGTGTGTGGTACCAGGGCCAGCTTAGGTGGGGGGCATTTTGTACCTCCCACCATCTAAGCAGAGTTGAGGTGCGAGAGAGGAATTGCACGCTCAATGAACAAGTTACTTACCTTCGGTAACGATGTATCTGTAAGAAACATTAGTTAGTTAGATTCCTCACCTTAGAATATCCCCAGGCGTCAGGCTGGATCCGGAAAGATTTTTATAGCAATACCCCTTGCGTGTCGCTAGGCGTCGTCTGCGGCTCCGCGTCTGTCGTTGGGGTCGTGCGCCGGAATGACGTCGTCGGAGTACTTAGACGCCGCCCTCGCGCGCTGACGTCAGTTCTTGTACATAGCTTTCCGCGCCAGGAACGCAGAGCCATGCAAGAGACCGACACTGGTGCCAAAAAGTCTAGGGCCCTGAACAGGATAGCCTTAACCCTAGATGTCGGTTCGCCGAACGGGGAGGATGGGTGGGTCGGTGAGGAATCTAACTAACTAATGTTTCACAGATACATCGTTACCGAAGGTAAGTAACTTGTTCACCTGAAAGAAACACGTTAGTTAGATTCCTCACATTAGAATAGATACCCCAGCAATACCAACCACGGTGGTTGGTCTGCGAACCAAGATCACACCAGAAAGTCCTGGAGAACAGAACGGCCAAAAGGCCATCTGTCCGGACTTGGCTGTCCAGGCAATAGTGCTTGGCAAACGTGTGCAGTGAGGCCCACGTCGCCGCCTGACAGATGTCCTGCAAGGGAACTCCCCGTCCCAGGGCAGTAGTCGCCGCACTGGCCCGGGTGGAATGGGCTCTCAGCCCAACAGGAGGGTCCTTTTTCGCCAAGGAGTAACAAACCTTTATACACAATTCGACCCACCGTGAGATGGTCCGCTTGTGTACAGCCCTCCCCTTCTTAGCACCTACGTATCAAACAAAAAGTTGGTCATCCACCCGGAACTGTTTGGTGCGGTCCAAATAAAAGGACAGCGCACGTTTTGGGTCCAGACGGTGGAGCCTCTCCTCCTCTTTCGAAGGATGCGGAGGCGGAAAGAAGATGGGCAATGTGACAGAGGGCCCGATGTGAAAGGGGGTCACCACTTTTGGAAGAAAGGAAGGGCGAGTCCGGAGGACAACCTTGTCCAGATAAACAGAAAGAAAAGGAGGCTTAGATGACAGAGCCTGGAGCTCACTCACCCGTCTAGCCGAGGTGATAGCTACCAGGAAAGCAGTCTTAAGAGTCAGAAGACGAATGGGACAATTGTGAAGAGGCTCAAAGGGAGCGCACATCAGAAAGGTCAAGACAAGATTCAAATCCCACTGAGGCATTACGAAGGGGACAGGAGGGAACATGTGAGTAATGCCTTTGAGAAAAAGGATTTGAAAAGAGAAGGCTGATCAGGAAGCAGTAAGAAAGCAGAGATTGCAGAAAGCTAACCTTTCAAGGTGCCCAGAGCAGAGCCCTGCTGGGCCAAAGAAAGAAGAAAGAGGAGAACCTCAGAAAGAGGGGCGGAAAGGGGATCCACAGCCTTTGCTGTGCACCATGCCACAAATTTGTTCCACCTGCAGGCGTATACCGTCTTTGTGGAGGGACGCCTGGCTGCCAGAATGACATCACAGACTTCAGGAGGCAAGTCAAATGGCATCAACTGTCGCCGCTCAATCTCCACGCATGGAGGTGGAGACTGGACAGGTTCGGGTGGAGGACCGTCCCCTGCTGCTGCGACAGAAGGTCCTCCTGAAGAGGCAGTCGTATCGGAGGATCGATTGACATACTGAGTAGCTCGGGATACCAGTAATATCATGCCCAATCCGGAGCCACTAAGATGACTTGGGCCCGGTCGCGCCTGATCTTCTTCTGCACTCTGGGCAGAAGTGGTATAGGCGGAAAGGCGTACAACAGACCGCAACTCCACTCGCGACGAAAAGCGCCTCCGAGCGAGTGCCGCTTTGGAAATTCCAACGAGCAGAACTGCTGACATTGCGCGTTCTCTTCGGTGGTGAATAGATCTAACCAAGGCTCTCCCCACTGCAGAAAGAGACCTTGCACCACGTCCGAGTTCAGACCCCATTCGTGATCCATCATGCACCGGCGGCTGAGTTCGTCTGCTCTGGAGTTCAGAGAGCCCGCCAGATGTTGAACCACCAGGATGATGCCCTGGCGTTCCAGCCATGTCCAGAGGCGCAGAGCCTCCTGACAAAGGGTCCACGACCCCACCCCGCCTTGTTTGTTGCAATACCACATGGCAGTGGTGTTGTCCGTGAACACCTGCACGACACTTCCCCGGACAGAGGGAAGGAAGGCTTTCAGTGCAAGCCGGATCGCTCTCAGCTCCAAAAGGTTGATATGGAGTTGAGTCTCCGCCGGAGACCAGAGGCCTCTGATCTCCGCCTGTCGCATATGGCCCGCCCATCCCAGGAGGGACGCATCCGTCACTACTACGTGCTCCGGTTGGGAGAGGCATCTGCCGCTGACCCAATCGCGGTCCGTGAGCCACCACTGCAACTGTTTCGCAGTGCCCTCCGAGATCAAGACATGGTCGGACAGGTTGCCTCGATGCTGGGCCCAGTGAAACTTCAGGTCCCATTGCAGAGCCCGCATTCGCCACCTGGCGTAATGCACCAACAGGATGCAGGAGGCCCTCAGCCCCAGAAGCCGCAGCACCAACCTGACCGAAACCAAGGATAGAGGCCGAAAGATGGGAATCAGAGCCTGAATATCCCAGACCCGCTGTTCCGGAGGATAGGCCCAGAACTGCGCCGAATCTAGAACCGCTCCGATAAAGAGGTGCTTCTGGGAGGGACTCAGGTGCGACTTCGGCACATTGATGGAGAACCCCAGCGAATGCAGGAGGTCGGCCGTAGTCTGGAGGTGGGAGACGACTTGCTGGGGTGAGTCGTCGAGATAGGGGAAGACTGAAACCCCTGATCTGCGCAGATGAGCTGCGACCACCGCCATCACTTTCGTGAACACCCGAGGGGCACTGGTAAGGCCGAAGGGGAGCACAGTGAACTGAAAGTGCTCCTGACCCACCGTGAACCGCAGGTAACGCCGGTGGGCCGGCAGGACGGGGATGTGAAAATAGGCGTCCTGCAAGTCCAACGCTACCATCCAGTCTCCAGGGTCGAGGGCAGCCAGAACCTGAGCTAAAGTGAGCATCTTGAACCGTTCCTTCCGGAGGAAGGCGTTGATGCTCCTGAGGTCCAAGATAGGGCATAGGCCCCCTTTGCCCATCTTGGGAACCAGAAAGTAGTAGGAATAGCAACCACGACCTACTTCTGGACCAGGAACACCCTCGACGGCCTCTTTGGCCAAGAGGGCCGTAACTTCCTCTCGCAGAAGATTCAAGTGATCCCCCGACATACGGTGGTACTGCGGTGGCATGGCTGGAGGGGTCGTCTCGAATGGGAGGGAGTAGACCCTGCGGACGATTTGCAGCACCCACCTGTCCGATGTGATGGACCGCCAATGGAGCAGGTGATGGTGAACTCTGCCGCCCACTGGCATGGAATGGGCCTGAAAGCTCGGACTAGGAGGGCTTTGAGGCGGATGCTGCCGGGGTGGATGTGGACTGACCGGCACGTTGTCCTCCAGTACCGCCTCGGCGGAATCCACGTCCACGACCGCGTGCAGGTTGGTTCTGCGGCCGGTCGCTAGGCGGACGTGAGGAGGCGCCCCTTCCTTGGCCACGAAAGGGACGAAAGTCGGAAGTTTGCGGCCGCGGGGCCGGGAGACCCAAGGACTTTGCCGTAGCCCGGGAGTCCTTGAAACGAGCCAGCGCACTATCCGCCTTCTCACCAAAAAGGCGAGTGCCATCAAAGGGCATATCCATGAGAGAACTCTGGACATCCCCCGAGAAAGACGTGGACCGCAGCTAGGCATGGCGCCGGAGTGCCACCGTGGTGGAAATCGCCCTACCCAGCGAGTCCGTGGTGTCTAGTCCACACCGTATGGCATGCCGTGCTGCATCTCGCCCGTCAGCAAGCGCCTGGGTGAGTCGTGTCCGGGCCTCCTCCGGGCACAGGGCCAGCACGTCCTCCACCGCATCCCACAGAGAGTGGGAATAACGGTCCAAGAGGCAAGCGGTATTCATAGATCGCAGCCCCAAACTCAGGGAAGAGAACAGCTTCTTTCCAAACTGTTCCAACCTCTTTGATTCCCGATCCAGAGGAGCGGATGGGAAGGAGGATTGGGAAGTCAAGGACTGGATAACCAGACTCTCGGGGTGGGGTGTTGGGACAGAAAACTGGGGTCGCCCGGAGCAGGGCGGTGGCGGTGGCGCCAGGCCACGTTCCGATCCACAGGAGGAACTGTGGAGGGCTTGGACCAGGTGCCCTGCAGAACGTCTATGAGGGCCTCATTGAACTGCAGCAGAGGCTCTGTGGAGCTTTCTGTCGGTTGAAGCACCTCTGTGAGGACGTTAGTCCTCACGGCCACAGCAGGCAACTCCAGCCCAAGGGCTTTGGGCGCCTTGCGCAGCACCACTGAGAAAGCTGCACCTTCCTCCGAGGCCACAGTCGGAGGAGAGATCCCCGAGTTCGTCTGCCCAGTCCTGTGAAAGTTGGGCCTGTCTGGCCATAGGGTCCTCAGACCCCTCCCAGTCGCCCCCGTCATCCGAGTCCTGATAAACAGGAGGAATAATCGGAGCCGGGCGGTAGATGAAATGCTCATCCATCGGCACCGGATGCGGCGTCGGGCCCAGACTGGGGCTAAACCGGGGAACGGCGACATCCGGGGGATACAGGCCTGGATCCCTCGGGGACCTGCGGCGTCGGGACCGAAGTCGTCGAAGGCGCTGGGGCCGAAGCCGCCGGCATGCGAGGTCGCCCAGTCGAGCCCGCGGGGCCCGAAGGCGCGCCGACAGGCGTCGACGGTGGAGCCAGGTTGCTCATGGCCGAGAGGAAGGCACTGACCTCCGCCGAAGTCGCGTCAGTCCCAGGGACCGGCTGTTACGAAGTCACCCACCTGTGCTCCGATTTGTTACTTCTTCGATGATGCTTGATCCCGACTCCCTCTGAAGCCCACCGAAGCAGCAAGGTATTGGCGCTTGCCACCCAGATGGACCCCCGGGGGGTAAGGGGGGATTTGGAAGAGAGAGAGAAGAAGACAAACACTGGAATCACGACTGGATCCCGTCTTGGGTCTTCTCCAGGGAAGGGGAGATGTTCGGAATACTAGTTCTCTCTAATTGCGCCACTTGAAACTTCAACTGGTTCTTGTTAGCTACGCAACTTGAAAGATGAATCTATTACAGAAAACCAAATATACATGTAAGCTTATCATAAATGTAATCGTAAACTTGATTAAACAATTCAAGCACTAGGTTTCATGTATTTGTTTTCTCTCTTCACATACCATTTAAACACTTCCAAGAAAAGTGCCTTTTTGTTCTGGGTGCCTTTGACAAGACTGCGCCTTTTCACACAAAACAATATTCAAATTACAAAATATTAATCATGTCATTAACATTGTTCCACATGAACTGAAGTTCCTAATGATTCTAAAGAAAAAAGAATAATACTAACTGAAAGTGAGTTCTTCTATTCGCAAATTATTGCACACACTGTTCCAGATTTAAAGTCTCTTTCTTTCGAGTTCAAATGAGCGAAACGTTCGTAAAAGCTGCTGTTGAACTTCAAATCTTTCATAAATATTAAATGTTTCTGTTTCGAACTGGCAAATAATTCACGTTGTTCTGAAGCGGCTCCTCAAACCTCAGAAAGCTGCTTTAGTCTCAGTTACGTGCCTTGGTTGTTCGTATTTTGAAACAGAATGAAAATTCTTACCTTTATTGCTTTAATTTACCTTGCGATAGAAGTTACCAGGGTTTGAGTGGG
The DNA here is from genome assembly GCF_964204655.1 of Triturus cristatus. Classification (NCBI taxonomy): domain Eukaryota; kingdom Metazoa; phylum Chordata; class Amphibia; order Caudata; family Salamandridae; genus Triturus; species Triturus cristatus. The sequence goes on from NC_140589.1 coordinate 51,195,564, forward strand.
TTGCTCGGCGCCCGATTTTTTAATGATTTTTTTTGGGTTGTTTCCTTCTTTTAGGTCACCGGAAACGGAGCGCCGTCAGAACGGAAGAAGACCCAGCCGGACCTTCTATTCTGAAGCGCTCTCGAGGAAATTAGGAACTGCTGCAGCCTTGGAAGCCGATCAGGAGACGTGGGGAGGATCGAGGACTGAAGCGGGACCGGTGCTGCATCCGATGAAGTGGAGTCAGGTGAGTTTCTGCCAGCTGGAAGCGAAGCATCGGGATTAAACGGGTGGGGGCTTAAATACCTTTGGTTATGCTAATGCGAAGGGGGGACCCAGGGGGTGCAGGGCGCGAGCCAGGTCTCCCCCTGGGTGGCTTCGCACAATGGAGCGGCCACCCAGGTGCAGGGTAGGGGGTTTGATTAGGGGCGCGAGGCGCGCCGAAGGTGATAAGTAGAGGGAGGCAGGGGCGGGAAAATCACTGGGCCCTCGGGAGCGGGGAGGAGGGGCTGGTTTACTCTTTTTGTCCCATCGCGCTTTCCGTAGTTTGTGCGCAGGCGTCATGGCGTCACAGGAGGCGGTACGGGAGCTGCACGAAGCCGGCAGAAGTGACCTGTTGAAGCCCGGCGTTGCTGGCCAGGCATGGGTGGGCCTTGACCTCGCACCTCGTAAGGCCAGGAGGGGCGTCGCTCGAGCGGTGGCGGCCTGCTTATCCCCGGGGCCCGACGCGGTGGAGAAGGTTGCGATGTGTCCGGTAGTGGCGCCGGAACCGGCCCAGTTCGTGGACCATGAGGCGCAGGCAGGCCCGTCGGAGGAGGCGGCCGAAGAGGCGCAGGTATGTGCTCCTGCCCGTCTGGTTGTGGGCCCTAGGCGTGCTACGGTGGGGGGAAGGAGGGGGCGGTCCCTCTCGAAGGTCGGTCTGCGTGGGAGGAGAGCCGGTTGCAGGGCTGGTTGTCAGGCTGGGCGTGCCAGGAGTGAGGGACGTGGGAGGAGTATGGAGGTTTTGCAGGTCCCCGGGCCGGTTCAGAGGCAAGCCACTACCCCAGTTACAGGGTCCGTTGAGTTGTCTTGGCATAATAGCCCACAGCTGGTGCAGTTGAATGGGCAGACGTTTCTGTTGAGCCCCGCGACGACATTGCATGGTGTTTTTCCCCCGGAGGTGCCTAAGGAATGCCCCTTAATGAGGAATTCAGTGGTTGTGCCACCCAGGAGGGTGTCGGGGGCCCTGGGCGCAGTGGAGACGGGTCCAGTTCATGTGGGAGACGGCGCTTTGGGGCGGCAGAGTGCGACGGAGGGGCCGGTTTTTACGTCATTGACTGCCAGTCCCCCTGAGATAATTGGCGCTTCCCCCCTTGTTACCACTGGCGAATCTACTGGCCAGGCGGCTTTTCAGGGCACGAGCTCCACGTTGGGGCACGCGGCACAGTTTTCCAGCTTGGAGGGGTTTCCCACTAGGGGGTTACAGGCGCCACGGGATGGACAGTGGATCTGGGTGCACGGGGCAGATGCCTCGGGCGTTGGGAGGGGTGGCAGCTTGGAGGGTCAGGGGTTTGCGACGCTTGAGAAGGAACGTATTGGTTTGAGCGGCTTCCAGGAAGATATACCGGTTTTAGCCACACGGTTTGCGGCCGGCAAGCGCACACGGCGGATGGAGCACGCTGCGGCTCTGTTTGGGGGGCCTCCTGAGGGGGGGCGATCTGGAGCGGATTGCCTTTCCCAGCGGGGTCACCCCTCCACTAGGGGGACTGATCAGCAGCGTTTGGGGTTTGGGAGAGGGGGTTTATTGGAAGGGATGGGGGACAATGGGGCACCTGTTGGTGATCTTGGTTTTGTGGGGCGATTGGATTTGGACAGTGATGAATTGGAGGAAGGGGAATTGAGGGACGGGGATGGGGCTTGTGGGGAACACCGGGGGAAATCTGTGAGGGGGAAGAGGGGTTTTGTGGGGCAACCAAATGTGCTTAGTTTTTTGCAGACGTCTAGTGCGAACAATGCAACGGACCAGGCTCTGGAAGCTACCAGTCGCAAGCAAGCAGCATGGCCCGTCAGCACTCTTCGACCAGCTCCTTTGCCTTCAGGTACTACGGGGTGGTGGTCGGTTTGGCAACAAGGGGGTCAACCGTCAAAAGCGACCAGGTCTATTGGCACTGGGGGAGATACTTTGGGGGACAAGGCAGTGTCTGAGCAGCAAGGTGCCTCCTTGGGTGTGGGGAGGGGGGGGTTGCCCCCGTCCCTGGGTCTCAGCCTCTTCTGGATCAAGGTAAAGGGGCCCCGGAGGTAGTGGAGGAAGATAAAAATATACACAAAAAATTGCCTTATATGGGGATTGCCATGCCGTTGGGCTCACATTTATCTGACAAGACAAAAAGCAGGATTTGGCGCCATGAGTTTGTGGATGTTTTCAAATTGTTGCACTGTGACATTCAGGCAAAGGAGGGCTCCAAGGAGGAGGAGTGGGAGCTGGCGAGGCGTCCTAGGGTGCCTAAGACTATTGAGAACTGGTCTTCTGCTTTCCTGATATATGCCAGTGTATATTGTGAAAAATACCCAGATAGGGCGGTAGCGATTTTCAAATACATGGATATTATTCGGAAGGCTCAGAGTTACTTTGGGGGTTTTGCGTGGCTGTCATATGACGAAGAGTTTAGAGCCCGTCTGAGTGTGTCTCAGGACAGACCTTGGGGTGATGTGGATTCCGAGCTGTGGCTTCAATGGATGGCGTCTTCTCAGCCGCCTGCTACTACGCACACGGCTAGTGGTTTACCTATATCTTATCGGCCCTTTCCCGCTCGTCCCGCCCAGCCTGGGGCGGGGTTTGGGGGCAGAGGTCAGACCCCTATTTTTGGAGCCTGTTGGAATTTCAACAGGGGTTTCTGCAATAGGCAGTTTTGCCGATATAAGCATGAGTGTTCCCAGTGTGGTGGAAGGCATCCCCTCACGCAATGCTTCGCCGGCCAGCGGTTCGGTGACATGGGTAGGGGGCAGAGGGGAAGGGGCAATGCTTTCCAGTTTGCAGGAAAGGGGTCCTACTCCGGTTAAGTTGGAGGTTTTGGGGCAATGGTTGCAGGAGTATCCTGATGTTGAGGCCGCCAGTAGGCTTTTTTGGGGTTTCAAGGACGGCTTCAAAATTGGTTACCAGGGGCCTAGACTGGGTAGGTGGTCCGATAATTTGAAGTCAGCTAAGGAGTTGCCCCAGGTGGTTCAGCTGAAGTTGCAGGGTGAAGTGGAGGCCGGAAGAGTTGTTGGTCCTTTTTACAGCTGTCCTATGCCCAATTTGATTGTATCTCCACTGGGGGTGGTCCCTAAAAAGAAAGCAGGGGAGTTTCGTATGATACACCACCTGTCTTGGCCTGAGGGCTCCTCCATTAATGATTTCATCTCGCCCGACGATGCCTGTGTGTCATACGCTTCTGTGGATGATGCCTTGGGTTTGGTTAGATCGGCAGGGAGGGAGGCTCAATTGGCCAAAAGTGATATCCAATCTGCTTTTTGGCTGTTACCCATTCATCCTTCTGACTTTGAACTTTTGGGAATGCAGATGCAGGGAGCTTTTTATGTAGATCGAATGCTTCCTATGGGCTGCTCTATCTCTTGTGCCCTCTTTGAACTTTTCAGCTCATTTTTGCAGTGGCGCTTCACTCATGTTACTGGTCATGCCCTCATTTGTCATTATTTGGATGATTTTCTTTTCATTGGAGTTCAGGGCACAGGTCAATGCCGGGAGGCTTTGCTGGCTTTTCAGACGTTGGCGCAGGAGCTGGGTGTGCCCTTGGCCCCGGATAAGACAGAGGGTCCCAGTACGACGATGGTGTTTTTGGGTATTGAAATAGACACCATTGCGATGATAGCAAGGTTGCCAGCTGGGAAAGTTCAGGAAATCACTGCATTTTTGTCCTCTGTGATTGAAGAGCGCAAGTTGGAGCTCAGGAAGGTGCAGAAGCTGTTGGGTTATCTTAACTTTGCATGCAGGGTGGTCCGGGCTGGGAGAACATTTTGCAGGAGGTTGGGCATGGCCATGTCTGGGGCTTTTCTTCCTCACCACAGAGTGCGTATTTCAGCGGCTACACGGGCTGATTTGGCTATATGGTTGACATTTCTAGCAGAATTTAATGGTGTGTCTTTGTTTTTTGCGGACGAAGACATGATTTGGCAAGTGCAGATCTACTCGGATGCCTCTGGTGCGCATGGATTTGGCGTATTTTGGGAGGGCAGCTGGTGCGCTGAGAGTTGGCCACGTCATTGGATGTTGCAAGGTCGCAGTATTGCTTTTCTTGAGTTTTTTCCACTTTTGGTTGCCCTATATGTTTGGGGCGATGAGTTTCAGAATCGTTCAGTGCTTTTCCACGTTGACAATTTAACGGTAGTGCAGTTGATTAACAAGCAGAAAGCCAGGGATTTGAGAGTTTTACGCTTGCTGCGCGCTTTTATGCTCAAATGTTTACAGCTCAATGTTGTGTTTAAGGCGCGTCATATCCCGGGAGTGCATAACAGTATAGCGGACTCTCTGTCTCGTTTACAGTGGGCGAGATTTCGCAGGCTGGCCCCTGGGGCGGAACACACCAAGACGCCAATCCCGCAGTGTGTCTGGGAGTGGGGGGATTAAGACTTGCCGCTTTTGTGGAAAACTCCATAGCGGCTTCTACACGACGGAGCTATCAGCAGGCGTGGAGAGAGTTCTTGAGCTATGGTAAACTGTGTGCCGAGAATAGGGGGAGTTGGACCGATGCTCATCTGGTGCTAGGTTTTGTGCTACATTTGATTGACAAAGGCCTCACACATACTACTATTTCTGGCAAGTTGGCGGGGATTTCCTTTTACGGGCAATTGTGGTGGGGGAGGGATCTGGTTCAGGGGGTTTTGGTGAAAAGGGTCCTTAAAGGTTTAAGCAGGGTGTAGGCGGGGACGAAACAGTTACGCAGGGCGGTGACTTATGATTTGCTGCAAAGAATGCTGCGGCAGATACCTTTGGTATGTTATGATGAGTCTGAGTGCAGGCTGTTTAGATTATGTTTCTTATGGTTGTTTTTTGGGGCTTTCAGAGCCTCGGAACTGCTTGGGCTGCGTCATAGGCCAGGTATCCGCAGTGATGAGGTATTTATTGAGGGGCACAGGTTGAGCCTGTGGTTGAGAATGTCTAAGACGGATCAGCTGGGCAGGGGTAAATGGGTTTTCTTAAACAGAAGTGAGGACGGTTTGTGCTGCCCTGTAGGGGAATGGGAAAGTTTCAAGGCTTCTAGTGGTTTTGCTTTGGGTCTTGTATTTTGCCACGCCTCGGGGCAACCCATTTCGGTGGCTCAGTTGCTGGCGGTAATGAGGAAGGTACTTCTTCTTTTGGGAGAAAACCCTTTATGTTTTGGGACACACTCTTTTCGGATCGGGGCAGCCACAGAGGCGGCCAGGTTGGGGTGGTCCTGGGCAGACATACGCCGTATTGGGAGACGGAAGTCCAAATGTTGTGAGAAATATGTTCGGAAAGTCTCTGCATAGCTCCTCGTTTTTCTTTGGTTAATCATTGTTTTTCTGTCTAGGTCTGGCACCGGGGCCCGTAAGTTCGAAAAAATCGACCTGGATAGTAGGACACTCCTTCGTTAAATGGGCTGCAGTCTATGCCGAACAACAGATGTGTGGGCGTTCCCTTGGACTGCGCAGTGCCAGCCACGAGGTGGTATGGAAAGGCAAAGGGGGAATGCGTTGGGAGGGTTTGTTTCCGGTGCTGGCCACGATGTGCTCTGGAAGGGGACCGCCACAGTTGCTCATTATTCATTTGGGTGAAAATGACCTCGTTGATTTGTCAGGGCTGTCGTTAATAAAGTTGATGAAACATGATTTGGAGGTCCTCCAGGCTACTTGGGAGCACACCCAGTTGATCTGGACAGAGTTCATTACAAGGTTGCACTGGAGAGGAGCACGGCATCATGCAGCGATGGAAAAAGCGAGACGCAAGGTTAACCGCACTATGAGACATTTTTGTGAGGGTCATGGGGTGCGGGTCCTAGCTCATCCCAACATTAAATGCACCGAAGGTTATATGTTTCGTGAGGATGGGGTACATTTATCTACAATGGGGCAAGCATATTACCTGCTGGAATTGCGGGATTTGATTGCGCAAATTTGGAAGGAACAGATGTGGTGCGCTTGAAACAGGGTTTGTGCACTACCACCAAGTTGATGGGTGGGGCAGGAAAACTCTGTTGGTTTTCCTGGGTGGCGGGGTTTTGCTGGGGGGGTGGGCAGCCTTGAGCGGGTTAGCCTATCCTCCAACGGGGGAGGGGGGGGAGCAGTCACGTGATCAGGAAATGAGAAGTAGGGGAAAATGCACACAGGGGTCGGGATTCTGTTTAGGGGTGGGGTTTTACATTGGGGGTTAGGTTTGGGGTGATTTGAAGACAAACTTTGGAAAGTTATTGCATTGCAGAAAATTATGATTTGGCACCTGTCTTAATAAAGTGGCCTTTTTTGCTAACAAGTAAGTGGTGGTTGGTGATTTATTGTGCGAGGGGGGACCCAGGGGGTGCAGGGCGCGAGCCAGGTCTCCCCCTGGGTGGCTTCGCACAATGGAGCGGCCACCCAGGTGCAGGGTAGGGGGTTTGATTAGGGGCGCGAGGCGCGCCGAAGGTGATAAGTAGAGGGAGGCAGGGGCGGGAAAATCACTGGGCCCTCGGGAGTGGGGAGGAGGGGCTGGTTTACTCTTTTTGTCCCACCCACCCACCCTCTTTTTTCATAGCATTGTTTTTCTTCCCCATTTTTTCCTGGTGTTGGCATTACACCGTCGTTCTTTTTTCCTTTTGCCACGATAAGACAGGTTTTTCTTGTGTTTTGTTTTACGGCTTGATAGTGTCCTGGGTAGGCGGGGTTTTGCTGGGGGGGTGGGCAGCCTTGAGCGGGTTAGCCTATCCTCCAACGGGGGAGGGGGGGGAGCAGTCACGTGATCAGGAAATGAGAAGTAGGGGAAAATGCACACAGGGGTCGGGATTCTGTTTAGGGGTGGGGTTTTACATTGGGGGTTAGGTTTGGGGTGATTTGAAGACAAACTTTGGAAAGTTATTGCATTGCAGAAAATTATGATTTGGCACCTGTCTTAATAAAGTGGCCTTTTTTGCTAACAAGTAAGTGGTGGTTGGTGATTTATTGTGCGAAGCTCCTTATAACGTGTCCTGGGTGTGCCTCCTTGATTAGCATAACGCATGGAACGATTTACAGTTTACACGTGCATAGCATGTGTCTAGAAACATTAGCACAAGGAAAACGTTTTGCACGTGCACAACATGTGCCATGAATCGTGAAACGAGTACAACCTTGCCATCATGACTAATAAACAAACATTGATACCTGCAATTGTAGCATGATGTCAACTGTAGTTAAATAAGTATAATGAATACGAATCTGCCATCATGACCAATAAACAAACATTGATCTCTGCAATTTAAGCATACTGTAGTTGAATAGTTGCATAGGTATTCTGTAAGCCAAATACTTCTATGTGCAATAACAACTAGGCCAGGGATTGTGTTCTACTGCATTCAGGTTTTCGTAACACCGGCGGGTATGGGGACGGACGCAGCTCCTGCGGCTCCGATGGAGCCGCGGGGGTGGGACCACTCTGACCCTCGGCCGAGTTGCGTGACCGGCGAGGGGAGTCCGAAGAGCGGTGTCGCCTCTTGGACTTCTTTGATCGCTTCGACTTACCCGAAGACTTCGAGCCCGACGAGCGATAATGACGGCTGCGGCTCCGTGATCGGTCCTTGGACCTCCTCCTGGACCGGGACCGTGAACGGCACGGAGCCGAGTGCCGAAGCTCGAGAAGCTTACGGGACCGCTTCCGCCTAGCTTTCGAGGTCAAGGCCTGACAATCGAGGCACGACTCCGCGTCGTGGTCGGCCCCCAGGCAGTAAAGGCACCGGCGATGGTGGTCCGTCACCGACATCAGTCGATGACAGGAGTCACAGGCTTTAAACCCAGGCATCCTACCAGCACCAGAGTCGAGTCGACAGAAGACCAAAAAGAGTCAAAAAAGTTTGGTCAAAAATTGACTAAGGGGTAAGCTCTTCCCGGATCGGCGCTGTCTGGCGCGGTGTAGGAGAGTAGGATCTGCACTTATGTTGCCCCACTTTTTTTCTGATGTATACACTGGTTTCTGGCTATAGTCTGGCTGGGTCCCTGCTAATCAGGGCCCCAGTCTAACTGATCTCTCTAAACAACTTGGTGTGCATATTAGATGCACTAGTGATTGGATACTGTGGTACCTTATCAGCCCCTAGTATATGGTACCTTAGGTACCTAGGGCCTTGGTACATCACAGGCCTACCAGGGGATGCAGCATGTATTATGCCACCCCTGGGAAGCACTCGCAATCTGACACCACAGGCCTGCTACTGCAGCCTGTGTGAGGTAGTGTTAGCACTCCTCACTGAGGTATAGGTTCCTATATCTCACCATACACACACACATAAACCTATCAGTAACCCCTATGGTAGGCCCTACCAATCCCAAGGGAAGGGTGCTTGGTTTACTATGTGAGGGGGTGCTCCTGCCTGAGCAAGGGCCCCTCTGCAGCTGGCAGAGTCTATTCTCTGCTGCTGTTTGTGGATGCGGTTAAACCATATACTCTTAAGTGCATTATAACCTCGCGGTAAATGCTAACTTTGGAATGACTGCATCAAAACATGTCGTGTTTGGTGTCAAACAACTTGGAATCCTACCCCCACACCAGTAACTGGTGTGGGAGTAGGATCCCACCCTTCTAGAGGGGACGACATGTACACCCTGTACTAAACGACAGAAATCTTCTAAGGCCCTGGCATCACAAGATGGATGCCACCAGCACAGACACCGGGCTGCCCTCCTGCTGCTGACCGAAACTCGCAGTGGAGGGAGCTCAACAAAGGGTTTCCTGTCACAGGGAGGTGTCACCACCTCCCAGACAGGATTTAGTGTATTGGAGCTGGGTGGGTGCACTCTTAGAGTGCTTTGCAGTCCTGCACTGGGGGAGCAGTAGGCTCCTCTGTGCATATGCCAGCTCAAACCGGTTCAGGGGCTGCCTGCCCCTGTCCTGGCGCGAAACTGGACAAAGGGAAGTGGGTGTAACCACCCACTGCCCTGGCCCTCCTAGAGGAGTGGCCATAGAGCTAGTCCCTCCCATCTTATCAGTATAAGATACCACACATTGCCAATGCAACTTAGATTACACCTGGACGACGCTCAAGAAGAAGAATCCTGGCCCTTCAACTTTCTACTACCTTTAGAAGACCGAAGGATCTCCCTTGGAGTCAAGGAGTGACTCCCCTGCTTGGCAGGCACCACAAGGACTGAACAACGGTTGCAAACTTTGCTGCTCCCGCCGGAGCCCGAGGTCCCTGCGTCCCCTGAAGCTGATTTCCTGACCTCTCGTTGGCCATTTTGAGTCCCCAGCAAAGCTGTGGCGTCTGGACCCCACGAGTGACGAGGAACAGCAATACCAAGGAACCGTGCACTGATTTTGAGTGCAAGCCCTGAACGACAAACTACAAACTTGTGCTTTGAACCACTTACTGTCCAAGTGCCTAGCAGGTCTGGAACCGAAGAACAGCGGCCTACCTCGTCCCGAGTGACCGTGGGCTGTTGCTGAAGTTTTCCTGCCAAGGCGTCTTTGCGGTTGCTTGCCCGTTGGCTAGTAGCCCCCACGAAGACTTTCTGAACTATTCCAAGGGTTCGCCTAGTTGCTCTGGGCCTGCCCTCACTTACCCTTGCTGGGTAAGTCCATCGGACCTTGCTGGTCTGAACCATCCAAGATCTTCATTCCACACGAGACTTGCAGTTGCCAAGGGTTGTTGGCTCCGATCTGAGTGCCGACACCGCCATCAGCTGCAGACGTTGTGGGACCCTCAAACTCCAGCTGCTGGTCTTCATCGATCCCTCCTGGACCACGTGGGCGAAGAGACAAACTACCATCAGCGACGTGAAGAGACGCGACAGCTGTGGTCATCTATCCTGCAGGCCACCGGTCACTGGCAGGTGACTCTGACCTCTGTCCCCTCAATTTCTAGGTCGCCTGCAACTTCAATCCATCATTGGATTTCCACGGACCCTTCACCCGACGACACAAGCAGCAAGAACACCTCGATTCCCATTGAAAGCAGCATCGCGACCCGACACCAAAGAACACCTCTGCACCCGGCTTCCCTGGGTGAGGTAACTCTGGCATTACGGTGCCCAAGTGCGCATTGGCTATCGAAGTACTTACCCTGTAAGTTGTTTGCTTGTTGTCCATTCCGAAGTGCCCTAGAACTGTAAAATACAAACCGCGACATTTGCTATTGAAACGCATTGAAACCCACGTGTGTGTTTAGACACTGCACGCGTCTCCTGTGGGCTGATTACTTACCTGTAAATACTGCAGCAGTGAAGCCCCAGCGATTCCCAAGGCCCTAGGCCTCTTACTTTTTCAAGTCGAGTTTGTTATACCACTATTTTAGTATATGGTCTGGTATGCCCCTAGGGCTACAGCCATATTTGTGCTTAATTTATTGAGAACTGTTGATCTTATTAATGTTTACCTGGCTCTAATCTCATAAAGAGATTAGTAGACTATATTTAGAAATAAATACATATATATTTGATATATATACCGGTGTGGTGTCTTTTCATTTGGTAATTCAAGAGATTATAAGGTAAAACAAGCTGCTTTACATTCCTCAGAGACTTAGCCTGAAGGCTGCTCTCCACAGCTACCACTAGGATAGCTTTCTTTAAAAGGTTGTCTTTAAACCTATCTACCAAGGGTCGAATTGGACTGGTGCAAGGTGGCTACTATAACTAGTGACCAGCATATGCCAGGCCAACTTCTCACACGCGGAAAAAAGAAGAACTGACGTCAGCGCGCGAGGGCGGCGTATAAGTACTCCGACGACGTCATTCCGGCGCACAACACCAACGACGGATGCGGAGCCGCAGACGACGCCTAGCGACGCGCACGGGGTATTGCTACAAAAATCTTTCTGGATCCAGCCTGACGCCTGGGGATATTCTAAGGTGAGGAATCTAACTAACGTGTTTCTTTCAGATACCAAAATTACCGCATTCTTGGCCACAATTGCAGCGGGGGCTCAGCTGTAACTGGTTGGGGGTGGTGTCGGGGCATATTGTCGGTGCCCGCCCCCGGTGGTTGTACCTCCGGAGGGTGCTGGCTTGTCTCCCAGCTGCTTCGTCCGACAGTGGGGAACTGCAACGTTTGGCGCAATTGTTCTAGGAGTCCCCATGGGGCTTTTTTAGCACGTGTAGTGCCAGTGCTTGTTTGGTGGTTCTTCCAGCTGCCCTGCGAGAGCGCAGGCAGCTGCAGCTTTAGGGGACAGTAATTTAGAGTACCAGAGAAGGGCTCAGGGGTCACCTCGGTGCCCGTGCTCATTTTTCCCTGCTGCCCAGCACTTAGTGGGCAGCTGCCACGTTTAGGTTGTGCATCTGCACACTTTGCTTTCGCTGCTCCTGCAGCCAGCCCTGACTCTGCAGGACATAGGGCATTTGAGCCCCTGAGAAAGGCCAGTTGGCCTGGGACCAGATTCAGTGCGTTGCGCCCTATTCGGGCACACTGGTTGTATGCCAATTTATTTCCTAAGGTTTATGCTGGGTATTGCATACTGTATTTATGCTTGTAATGCCTATTGCGCAATGCGTTCTCCTAATCTGTTTTATGCCTCATGATTCTTACATTGTGTACGGTTGAGGTTGGTGCCCAAAGGGTGATCCTAATATGTGTGATGCCTAATGTGATAATGCTGAGGTCATTATTGTGCCAGTAGATACTGGGTGTGCTATACTTACTAGTTGTGCTACAATTACTGGTTGTGGTCTACGTTTATGATAAAACTTACTAAGTGATGATTCTGACAGTTGTCCATGTGGCCCTGTTATGTGTATATAATCCCCTGTAAATACTGCCTAGTGCTAGTTGGCACAGTTTATATTGTGTGATTACCATCTAATGTGTTTTATGATAATACAAAGGCTATTTTTGATATAACCTTGTGTGGAGTTCCTTTTGTGTTGTACCTAGTGTGTTGCTGCTGTATGTGTGTGTTGTGCAAACGCTTTACACATTGCCACAGGGATAAGCCTGACTGCTCGTGCCAAGCTACCAAGGGGGTGAGCAGGGGTTATCTTGGCGTGTAACTTCCTTGCTCTGACTAGAGTGGTGGTCTCTGCCTGGCTTTGACGCAAGCCTTAGCCAACCAGAGATCCCATTTCTAACAATCCAGGCATCCATCCATTCAAAGTAAACATGTCTATCATTCTTCTTAATCTCTCAACAAACCTTAGTTTGTTTCACCAACAACAAACATTTATTCTTTTTTTTTTGTAAACCATCACCCATGTGTCCTTCCTTCCTTGCTTGCCTTGGTTTTGAGTTTGACCCATGAAACACCCCGGAGGATTCCTGCTATCCACCCTTACAGTTTCACCCACCCAGGCAGGCATCTTTTCTTTCACCTTCCACCCATCCTTCAACCACCCATGCATCTGATTCCTTCCTATCAGCCACCTATGCATGCATCCCACGTATCCTTCTCTGCCAGTCATAATTATGACATCTCTCCCGTCCTTCCTCCTTTCACCCTTCTTTCACTTTTCGTTCAACCCCTTAGTATTCTCCATAATACTTTCACAGCTGAGTAAGTCAGATAGAAGAGGCCATTACTAGTTACTCAACTCCTGCCGCTAATGCTATTGCTAATTCTAAGTAAAGGGTGTCTTCTTCAACCGTTGTTCTCAACTTATGTGTGTCAATAAGTAAGGAATATAACTTACCACCGCCCACCACTGCTGCTGGCTCACCCCCTGCAGCTGCCCCATCTTCTACTCCCTCCTTACTGGCCGCGTCGCCTTCGCCGCTGTCCCCGGAACTGGTGGCTGGTGCACCTAGAAAAAACATTACACATTTTTTAGATGCCATATACACCTCCCCCTATTTATTCTTTTTTAGTAGCAAGATTGAAAAAAAGTTAATACATACATGTACGACATACATCACTAGTACAAATCAGGTACTAGTGTAGAGTAGACTAGTAGTAGTATGTCCAGTCCTTTCCTATCAAAAATAGTAAAATATCTGGTTGGGCATTTTGTTGGTGGGAATTGTTGAAAGGCCTCAAGATTAAGAAGACTAGAAGAAGACAACCCAAAGGACTGGACTCAGTGGCTAGAGCTATTGGTGAATCTGAGTTTTAAAACCTTTTAAATAAAGAGTGGCCAACTGGGCAAGCTTAGCTACAGACAGACTAATAGTAGTAGTACGGAGAGTCATAGCAGAGGCAGTTAGAGGCGGGGATAACAAGAATTTAGAAACAGATAGTTTAGATCGAAGAAGAATCGGTAAAAAATAGAATTAGGAAACGGAAATAGTTTGGAAAAAATAAGGTGCAGTAAAAGTTAGGGAAGTATAATTATTAATATTAACAACAGGAGGACTTACTGGGGCCAGCAGCAGAGCACTCAGTAGAGAAGTGGTCCTGGCCGGCATCTTGTGCAGCTGCTTCCACCGACTCCAATGACCTTGTCTTCTTGCCCCTGGATGCTGATCATGAAAGATATAAGAAAGAAAGAGACAAACATTGATGATTGGTGTGAAACAAATAAAATATTTTTTAAAACGCTCAAAAAAACATTTATGGAAACAACAATTGCAATAAAATTGACCTATCTAATCTGGTCGACTAGTAGTATCGCGGAATTTGCGGACCGTCTTGTTATTATTTATGAACACTAATCCAGTGTTCCATTCTGATTCCAGAATACTAACTAAGCCTAAGTACCACCTGACCTAGCCCACCTATTCCAGATGGGCCAATTGTTCACTAAGTCTGCATTTCCATGTATTTTACTCCTCAAAAATGCATAGATGGAGGACACATGCATAAATATTTGCATACACCAAATTGTTGGTTGGTTGATGCTGATGTTCTGCTAGTGCTAAGCCTATTACCACTCACTAAACAAACTACAAAAGGTTTTACTAAGGACTGGGGTAAGCAGCACTCCTGCTCCCGGTCCAGGATATCGGACCACTGGTGCATAAGCTGGTTAGGGGTGCGCCAGACCCCAGAGCAGTGAAACACTGCCCGGCGCACCATCTCCCAACGCTGGTGACGCTCCTGGAGCCTGTACCCGGACCCATGCCTGCCATCAGGGTTAAGGGGAGGTGGCGCTGCACAAAAAAAACAAGTGCGGCCACATCCGGCTCTCCAAATAAAGCCTGTACCTGCACACCTATTAGACGCCGCCGTCTGCAAGGAATGCGGTCAAGACTGTGGCTGCGGCGACGTGCCTTGCCCTTTGCCATGGTTCTGGACACTCGGGGGGCGGAAAAGAAAAGGTAGGAATTAAAAAAGTAAGTAAAAGAAATGAAAAAAGCAAGTAATAGAAAAAGTGAAAAAGTAGTGAAAAACACACAAAAAGTAGAAAAAAACTTAAAATATAGAATCAGGAAAATAGAGAAATAGATAATAAATTAAAAAGATCAAAAAATACCATAGGAAAAAAGTGAAAAACAAGATGGCCGCTCCCGTTGCGACTGCATGGGCACGCAAAAACCGTCGCAAACATGCAAAACGCGTTCGCAAACAGGAAATACGCATCGCGAACGGGCGGGATCACGCAATACGCGTTCTGGAACAGGAAATATGCATCGCGAACGGGCGGAACAAGTGAAAAACAAAATGGCCGCGCCCATTGGCGACCGCACGGGCACATTCGCAAGATATTTTGCACAGAGCACGCAAACAGCGCCCCGAACGCGCAATACGCGATCCCAAACAGGAAAAACGCATCACGATCGGGCGGAACAAGCAACTGTGCGTGCTCGAGGAATTCCACATAGCTCGCTGAGTTTTTCCTGAGGGTTAATTCCCACCCTTTCAGAGGGAACCCCTACCACTGGCAATGGCATCAGGGGAGCCTTTGTCTTGACCCCTGCCTTGCCACTGGCCTAACAGTTGACACAGGAGCTGCAAAACTTCTTTACCTTTTCGGACATATGGGTCCAGCAGAGATGGTTCACCAACCAGTTCCATGTCTTTGTCTATCCCAAATGTCCAGCCAAGGGGATATCATGACCCAAGGTCAGGATGAATTCTCTGTACTTCTAGGGTACCAACCTCCTAGTGGCCTCCTCCTCGAAGTTTCTGGCCTCAATATAAAGCAGTTAATCTTCCCTATAGATTCTGTCAAACCCACTGTTATGTTATCCCCTTCTTCCTGCTCAGTGGCAATCCGCCTCAAGCTCTCCAGGGTGGGACAGTCTCTCTGTCCCTTACTAAACTCCTTTCTGGAGGGTCCACCTGCTCCTGTCAGTTCTGCCAAATCTGATAACTCTGGCAAAGAAGGAGTCCCTCTGTCAGAGGCCAGATCTTCCCTTTTAGGGTTAGATACCCCCTCACCTTTGGAGTTCCCTGGGCTGGCTCCTCGGGCCCGGTACCCTTGTCCTTGGATGCTTAGTCCTTTGTTCCAGGGTCCAAGAGTCCAGCCTTTCCCTTCTGGATAGTCTTTGACTTAGTCACAGCACATACCCACTCAGGGAGCTCCAATATTTTCATATGTAGACCTCTCTCCACCTCTGACCGCTCAGATGCTTCAAGATCATTGTCCAGTAAACACTGGACTAGGAGCATAGGAGGCACAGCTACCTTCATAGAGCCTGTCTCACCTCCCCGTTCCAAATCCACCACAGCCATAGGATGGAGTTTGGTAGTGCTGTTATACTAGCCCGTTTCTCTGATAGTCTCCACCTCAGCCCCATTAACTTTAGGCCAATGCCTTTAATTATCCGTGTTTGGAGGTAAGGTAGCAAGGGTTGTAATATTCACCCCACTCAGGGATACTAAGGTTGCTTCCACCACCTGCCTACCCTCTCTGGGACACCACTCTCTACCCCCACACTTACACTGGCAATCCGTGGGGATGGCCCATATTAGGGGGCTACTTTGTGAAGACAGCATCTCCCTTTTTGTGCCCTGGTCAGTTACAGTCAAAGCACCTACCCACCTTTGAAGAATCAAAGAACCTATCCTTCTTTCCCTGATACCCCCCTCCCTTTGAATTGGGCTGGCTTGAGCCACCCCCCTCCTTTATCAGATTTTTGTGGGTCCCCCCTCCCTTTGAATTGGGCTGACTTGAGCCACCCCCCTCCTTTATCAGATTTTTGTGGGTCTTTGGAGGACTCCTTCTGTTTTTTTACCTTCTTTTCCCAGGGTTTTCTCTGGGGAGGGACCTATCCTCTTTTCTTCTGGTCACACCCCTGGTGCTGTGTGGAAACCTGGGTTCTCACCCACTCATCAGCTGCCTTGACTAGGTCTCTGGGACTAGACAGCTTTGAGTCCACTAGGTACTGCAGTAACTTCTCTTCAGCACAATGAGTCAAAATGTGTTCTCTCAAAAGCAAATCCCTCATATGTGTCAACATTGTTACCAACAATCCAGGCTTCCAGTGCCTTCTGAGAGGTGTCCAAAAAGTCTACCCACGACTTTGTACTCACTTTCTTAAATAAGCAATCATGGGTTTGCTAGAGCGCGACTACTAGCCCGTAAGGGTCTCAAGGCGCTGGGGGGGCAGGGGGGTACCGGTGTACCGGTTCCAGTCCATCAAGGAGGGGGTCTGCCGAAGAGCTAGGTTTTGAGGTTTCTCGTGAAGATGGGGAGAGATGTTGTCTGCCTGAGGTGGAGCGGTAAGGCGTTCCATGCACTGGCTGCGTGGAAGGAGAAGGAGCGGCCTCCTGATCTGGTCTTTCTGGCACGGGGAACCACGACGTAGGAGAGCTGGGCTGATTGTAGGGTTCTTTGGGGTGCATGGAAGTTGATTCGGCAGTTGAGGTATGCTGGTCCAGTGTTGTGGAGGGCTCTGTGTGCATGGGTGAGGATCTTGAAGGTGATTCTTGTCTCGATGGGGAGACAGTGGAGTGTGCGCAGATGTTGGGAGATGTGGAAGTGTCATGGTAAGTTGAGGACCAGTCTTGCAGCGACGTTCTGGATGTTTTGTAGCTGCGGTTGAGGTTTTTGTTTATCCCGGCGTAGAGTGCGTTGCCGTAGTCAAGTCTGCTGGTGACGAGGGAGTGGCTGATGGCTTTTCTGTGCTCGAGGGGGATCCATTTGAAGGTCTTACGTAGGAGGCAGAGGATGTGGAAGCAGGAGGATGTGACGGAGTGGATCTGGCGGTCCTTTTTGAGCTTGGAATATAGGATGATTTCAAGGTTGCGTGCGTGGTCCGTGGGGGCGTGTGGGCTGCCGAGGGCGGTGGGCCACCAGGTGTCATTCCAGGTGTCGGTGTGGGTCATGATGAGTACTTCTGTTTTGTTGGTGTTGAGTTGTAAGCAGCTGCTTTTCATCCATTTGGCAACAGCTTCCATGCATTCTTGGAAGTTGTGTTTGGCTGCGTTGGCTTCGTTGGACAGGGAGAGGTATCGTCTGCATATGAAACAATGTTGAGACCGTAGGTTCTGACGATGGGGGTGAGGGGATATGTAGACATTGAAGAGCGTTGGGCTCAGGGAGGACCCTTGGGGGACTTCGCAGGTAGGTTGGTGTAGGGTCCGAGAGGAAAGGGTTGTGTCTGATCCGCTGCGTTCTGCCGGAGAGGAAGGAGTAGATCCAGTCGAGGGCCTTGTCCTGGATACCTGCAACACTTTCTAGGGGTTAAACCAAATTTCTCAACTAAACATTGCCTCATGTGAGTATAGGATTTCACCTCCACTGCGTGCAGAAGGTCGAAAACTGTCAACTGTCGCTGCTCAATCTTCATGCATGAAGGCAAAGTCTTGTCAGGTTCTGTTGCAGAATCCTGTCCTGTTGCTGCGACAGTAGATTCTCCTGTAGAGACAGCCTGATCAGATGACCCGTGCTTATGCTCACAGCTCGGGATACCAGACTTTCCCTGCCCAATCCAGAGCCAATAGAGAACCCAGTCCTTCTACATTTTCTTGAGAAATCTGGGCATCAGTGCTATTGGCGGAAAGGTGTAGAGGACACTTGAGCTCTATTCAAGGTGAAAAGCGTCTCTGAGAAAGAAGCGCCTTGGAAACTCCAACGTGCAAAACTGATGACGTTGCATGGTCTCAATGGAGGCGAACAGATCCAACCAAGTCTCTCCCCATTCTTGGAAGAGACCTTGCAGCACCTCCGGATAGAGACACCATTTGTGGTATGCTAGGCATCAATGGCTGAGTTCATCTGCCCTGACGTTCAGAGAGCCCACCAGGTGTTCAAACCACTAGGGATATGCCCTGATGTTCCAGTCATGTCCAGAGGCGCAGAGCCTCCTGACAAAGGGTCTATGACCCCATCCGTTCTGTTTGTGTCACTGCCCCATTGTGGTGGTGTTGTCCATGAACACCTGAATTAGCCTTCCCCTGACTGAAAGAAGGAAGGCCTTCAATGCAAGTAGGATTGCCCAGAGCTCAAACAGGTTGATATGGCGTCAGACTTCCACTGTAGACCATATCTGATCTCCACCTCTCCCAGATAGCTGCCCCAGCCCAGAAGTGATGCATGATGCATCCGTCACCAGTCAGCTCTGGGTGGGGAAGGGAGAGGGGTCTACCACTGACCCAATCACGGTTTGTTAGCCACCACTGTAGGTATTTTGCAGTATCCTCTGAGATCTGAACCATGTTGCAGAGATTCCCATGATGCTGTACCCACTGGAACTTCAGGTCCCACTGCAGAACCCTCATGCCAGCGAACATGTGTCACAAGAAGAATGCAGGAGGCCAGGAAACACAGTATAGAGATTGAAACATCAGTATCACAGCCTGAATATCTTGGACTCGCCGTCCAGGATAATATGCCTGAACCTGCACTGTATCCAGAAACAGCTCAGATGAAAGGGAGCATCTGGGAGGGAGTCATGTATTTGGAATGTTGATACTGAATCCTAGCGAGTGCAGAACGTTTGCTATATTCTGGAGGTGTGAGCCGACTGCCTGGGGCGAGCCCGCCTTTAACAGCCAGTCGTCACGGTAGGGAAAGACTGGAATTCCTAAGGGTCACTGTTCAGGCCAAAGGGGAGTACGGGAAACTGAAATGCCTCTCGGCCTACAGTGAACTGCAGGTAGCGCCTGTGGGCAGGCAGGACAGGAGGATGTGAAAATGGGCATCCTGCAAGTCCAGCAATACTGTCCAGTCTCCTGGGTCAGGTGCAGACAGTACTTGTACGAGCAGGAGCATTTTGAATTTCTCCTTTTCAGCAAGAGATTGAGAAGGCACAGGTCTAAAATGGGATGCGGTCCTGTGTCCTTCTTGGAGACTAGTAAGCAGTGAGAACATCAACCATGACGTACTTCTGATGCTGACACCTTCTCTATAGCTCCCTTGGCCAAGAGAGCTAGCACCTGACAACACAAGGAGAGGTGGTCCTTCGTCCCCTTGTCATAAGGAGGTGGTATGGATGGGAGTTGGTCACAATGGGGAGGGAGTATCCCTTTGGACAAGCTGTGAAACCCAACAGTCGAATGTTAGTGACTTCCCGTGGTGCAGGTGATGGCATATCATGACATCCCACTGGATGATCATGATGGTTGGTAAGCATAGTAAAGGGGTTTGGAGGCTGCAGCTGTCAGTGGGGTGGTGGTCTGGCTCGACCTCTGGCTGCCTGGCCCACATTGTTTGTGGAAACCACTTCCTTGGCTATGAAACGATTGTGCGGATTGCTGGTCAGGCTGGCTGGGTGTGTTCAGACGCTGTTGGAAGTCCAATATGTGGCCACAAAAGGGGTGGGAGGTGGACTGGGATTGGCGTTGGGCCATGGAAAGGCCCAAAGACATGTCCGTAGTTCTGCTGTGCTTAAAGTACTCAAGCGCAGAGCTGGCCTCCTCACCAATCAACCGAGGGTCATCAAAGGGCATGTCCATCAAAGGGCATTTCCATGAGAGAGGCCTGGATATCCCCCGAAAAGCCAGTCATTCTCAGCCATGGGTGGCGCTGAAGGGTCAGCGATGCTAAAATTGCTCTGCCCCATGAGTCAGTTATACCCAGCCCACATCGTATGGTTATCTTGGCTGTGTCCCTCCCATCAGCATTTGCTTGAGAGAGTTTGGCTCGGGCCTCCTCGGAGACCATGGACAGGACTTGCATGACAGAGTCCCAGATGGCATGGGAATATCGGCCCAAGAGGCATGCGGGGTTCACCGACCACAGTGCCAAGCTAGAAGAAGAGAACATCCTCTTGTGGAAAGTATCAAGCCTTTTGGAATCCTTGTTCAGTGGAGTGGAAGAGAATGCGTCGGAGTTAACATTGGAGGTGGAGGCCTGAGCCACCAAGCACTCCGGGGTGGATTGCTGGGAGGAAACTGGGGCCCCTGGGGCAGGGCGATAGCAGCGGGCAATTGTCCTAAGCACAGGAGCCCAAATGTAGGGCGCGGACCAAGTCCAAAGTAGCATACCCCTAAGGGCTTCATTAAATGTGAGTAATGGCTCTGTGGGAGCATCACCCAGATGAAGCACCTTCATCAAGATATTCGTCTTGACTGTTACTGAGGGCAGCGTAAGGTCTAGGACCTCAGGTGCCCATCGCACTCCCATTGCAAGAAAGGCACCCTCTTCCATAGCCATGGTAGGGAAAAAGGTCAGGCCAGTGTCTGGGGAGGTGTATTGTCCACTGGCAGTTCATTAGGTCCTCATACCAGTAGCCATTTATTTCTTCTAACTGGTAACCATAAGGGTCCACAGACCCATCCTGTTCGTCCCCCTATCCAGGACTATCATTTGAATAAGGTACTGGCTCTGTCATGGGGAACCTGTCCCCTGTCTGATCTCGAGCAGGCACTTAGGGAAGGTCGAGGTAGCTCAACCGGCTCTGGATCCATCAATAAATCCAAGGGGCCCCACTGGCACCAAGGGCGAACGAGCTGGCGGAGTACCAGGAGGGGCTACCCGTGAGAATGTGCGACACGATGGGGCTCCAGCAGGGACGAGTCACCCAAATATGAGATGATTGGCCTTATAAATGGTGCTTAGCTGGGTGAGGGTCACCCCAGGGCCCAGAAACGCTGGGAGGCACAGAAATGGCTCAGGTGCAGGCTCCACCACAGAACTAGGCCTCAAGTGCAGACACTCGCTTGTAAAATGACTTCCCAGTGGACATCCTCATGCACCAGGAGAGGAAGTCCTGAAAAACTCTTCACAAAACATCAAAAAAAGGTCAGTCAAAAAAGACTGGGATAGCTATTCTTCGAAGCTACGCTGACTGGTGTGGAAAGGAAAGAACTGATGTCAGTGTTCTGGGGTGGCGTCTCTATAGGCACCGCGTATGCCACTTCCAGCGTGGCCACTGTCGCCACACAGAGTCGAGCAACGCTACCTACCGGCATGCAGGGGTACTGCTCACAAACAATTTCCAGGTGCAGTTAGGTGCTTGTGGATAATTCTAAGGTAAGAAATCTGAGGCTAGAAGTCTCTATTAGATAATAAAAAAATAACTTTAATTAGCATATTATCAGTCACAAAAAGAACAATCATTGAATCATAAATATCATTACATTCATCTTTTATTATTGTTATAATCCATTAGGTATTCAATTCTTATTTTTGACAGTCACAATTTCACATTTACTCCGTAAAGGGCTAAGGCTGCATAACACGCAGCATTACACAGTAATATTGCTGCATGCTGTAATGAACAACTTACTTACCTTCGGTAACGATATATCTGTAAGAAACATTAGTTAGTTAGATTCCTCACCTTAGAATATCCCCAGGCGTCAGGCTGGATCCGGAAAGATTTTGTCAGCAATACCCTTGCGCGTCGCTAGGCATCGTCTGCGGCTCCGCGTCCGTCATCGGCGTCGTGTTCGTCGGGATGACATAATCGGAGTACTTAGACGCCACCCTCGCGCGCTGACGTCAGTTCGTGTACATAGCTTTCCGCGCCAGGAACGCAGAGCCATGCAAGTGATCGACACTGGTGCCAAAAATTCTAGGGCCCTGAAAAGGGATGACCTCAACCCTAGATATCGGTTCGCAGAACGGGGAGGATGGGTGGGGCGGTAAGGAATCTAACTAACTAATGTTTCTTACAGATATATCGTTACCGAAGGTAAGTAACTTGTTCATCTGAAAGAAACACGTTAGTTAGATTCCTCACCTTAGAATAGATACCCCAGCAATACCAACCCTGGTGGTGGGTCTGCGAACCAAGATCACACCAGAAAGTCCTGGTGAACAGAACGGCCAAAGAAGCCGTCTCTCCGGACTTGGCTGTCCAGGCAATAATGTTTGGTAAACGTGTGTAGCGAGGCCCACGTTGCTGCCTGACAAATGTCCTGCAAGGGGACTCTCCGGCCCAGAGCAGTGGTCGTCGCTGTGGCCCGGGTGGAATGGGCCCTCAGCCCTACAGGAGGTTCCTTTTTAGCTAAGGAATAACAGGCCTTGATACACAAAATGACCCACCGAGAGATGGTTCGCTTGTGCACCGCCCACCCCTTCTTAGCGCCCACGTAGCCAACAAAGAGTTGGTCATCCACCCCGAACTGTTTGGTGCGGTCCAGATAGGACAGCGCCCGTTTTGCTTTCAGACGGTGGAGCCTCTCTTCCTCTTTCGAGGGATGCGGAGGCAGAAAAAAGGTGGGCAGTGTAACAGACTGTCCGATGTGAAAGGCAGTTACCACCTTAAAGAAAGGAAGGACGAGTCCTGAGAATAACTTTGTCTGGATGGATAGAAAAGAAAGGAGGCTTAGAAGAGAGAGCCTGGAGCTCACTCACCCTTCTAGCAGAGGTGATGGCAACCAGGAAAGCAGTCTTAAGAGTCAGACGACGAAGGGGACAATTATGGAGTGGTTCAAAGGGAGCGCACATCAGATAGGTCAATACTGAGGCATTACAAAAGGGACAGGAGGATACATGTGAGTAATGCCCTTAAAGAAGCGAGAAACAACAGGGGATTTGAAAAGAGAAGGCTGATCAGGAAGCCGTAAGAAAGCAGAAATAGCTGAAAGATATCCCTTGAGGTTGCCCAGAGCAGAGCCCTGCTGGGCCAGGGAAAGAAGAAAGAAGAAAGAGGAGAACCTCAGAAAGAGGGGCGGGAAGGGGATCCACAGCCTTTGCTGTGCACCATGCCACAAATTTGTTCCACCTGCAGGCGTATACCGATTTTGTGGAGGGACGCCTGGCTGCCAGAATAACATTAGAGACTTCAGGAGGCAAGTCAAATGGCATCAACTGCCGCCGCTCAATCTCCACGCATGGAGGTGGAGGCTGGACAGGTTCAGGTGGAGGACCGTCCCCTGCTGCTGCGACAGAAGGTCCTCCTGAAGAGGCAGTCGGTTCGGGGGATCGAGCGATAGACCGAGTAGCTCGGGATACCAGTACCTTCGTGCCCAATCCGGAGCCACCAAGATGACTTGGGCCCGGTCGCGCTTGATCTTCTTCAGCACTCTGGGCAGAAGTGGTATAGGCGGAAAGGCGTACAACAGACTGCAACTCCACTCGTGACGAAAAGCGTCTCCGAGCAAGTGCCGCCTTGGAAACTCCAATGCGCAGAACTGCTGACATTGCGCATTCTCTTCGGTGGCGATTAGATCTAACCAAGGCTCTCCCCACTGCCGAAAGAGGCCTTGCGCCACGTCCGAGTTTAGACGTCATTCGTGATCCATCATGCACCGGCGGGTAAGTTCGTCTGCTCTGGCGTTCAGAGAGCCCGCCAGATGTTGAACCACCAGGGTGACGCCCTGATGTTCAAGCCATGTCCAGAGGCGCAGAGCCTTCTGACAAAGGGTCTATGACCCCACCCCACCCCACCCTGTTTGCTGCAATACCACATGGCGGTGGTGTTGTCTGTGAACACCTGCACTACACTTCCCCGGACAGAGGGAAGGAATGCCTTTAGTGCAAACCGGATTGCCCTCAGCTCCAGAAGGTTGATATGGAGCCGGGACTCCGCCGGAGACCAGAGGCCTCTGATCTCCGCCTCCCCCATGTGGCCCCCCCATCCCAGGAGGGATGCATCCATCACTACGACGTGCTCCGGTTGGGGTAGGGAGAGGGATCTGCCACTGATCCAATCGCGGTCCATGAGCCACCACTGCAAGTGACTTGCAGTGCCCTCCGAGATCAAGACATAGTCGGACAGGTTGCCCCGATGCAGGTCCCACTGCAGAGCCCGCATCCGCCACTTGGCGTGATGCACCAACAGGATGCAGGAGGCCATCAGACCCAGAAGCCGCAGCACCAACCTGACCGAAACCCGGGATAGAGGCCGAAAGATGGGAATCAGAGCCTGAATATCCCAGACCCGCTGTTCCGGAGGATAGACCCGGAACTGCGCTGAGTCCAGAACCGCTTCGATGAAGAGGAGCTTCTGGGAGGGACTAAGATGCAACTTCTGCACATTGCTGGAGAACCCCAGCAAATGCAAGAGGTCGGAGGTAGTCTGGAGGTGGGAGACGACTGCCTGGGGCGAGACCGCCTTCAACAATCAGTCGTCGAGATAGGGGAAGACTGGAACCCCTACTCCGCGCAGGTGAGCTGCGACCACCGCCATCACTTTCGTGAACACCTGAGGGGCACTGGTGAGGCCGAAGTGGAGCACGGTACACTGAAAATTCTCGTGGCCTACTGTGAACCGCAGGTTACGTCGGTGGGCCGGCAGGACGGGGATGTGGAAATAAGCGTCCTGCAAGTCCAACACTACCATCCAGTCTCCAGGGTCTAGGGCAGCCAGAACCTGAACTAAGGTGAGCATCTTGAACCTCTCCTTCCGGAGGAAGGCGTTTGCGCTCCTGAGGTCCAAGATAGGGCGTAGGCCCCCTTTGCACTTCTTGGGAACCAGAAAGTAGTAGGAATAACAACCCCGACCTACTTCTGGGGCAGGAACGCGCTCGATGGCCCCCTTGGCCAAGAGGGCCGTAACTTCCTCCTGTAGAAGTTTCAAGTGATCCCCCAACATGCGGTGGTACTGCGGTGGCATGGCTGGAGGGGTCGCCTCGAAGGGGAGGGAGTAGCCCCTTCGGACGATTTGCAGCACCCACCTGTCCGATGTGATGGTACACCAGTGGAGCAGGTGATGGCGAACTCTGCCCCTACTGGCGAGGAATGGGCCTGAAAGCATGGACTAGGAGGGCTTTGAGGCGGATGCTGCCGGGGTAGATGTGGACGGACCGGCTTGTTGTCCCCCTGCTCCGCCACGGCGGATTCCACGTCCGCGACCGCGCTGAAGCTGGTTCTGCGGCCTGTGGCTAGACGGACGTGAGGGGGCGCCCCTTCTTTGGCCACGAAAGGGACGAAAAGAGGAAGTCTGCGGGCGCGGGGCCCAAGAACTTAGCCTAACTCCTGGAGTCCTTAAAGCGCTCCAGCACACTGTCCGCTTTGTCGCCAAAAAAGCGACTGCCATCGAAGGGCATGTTCATGAGGGTGCTCTGGACATCCCCGGAGAAGCTCGTGGATCTCAACCAGGCGTGGCGACGAATTGCCACCGTGGTCGCCATTGCCCTGCCTAGCGAGTCCATTGTGTCCAGTCCACATCGGATTGCGTGCCGTGCCGCATCCCGCCCCTCGGCAAGAGCCTAGGCGAGCCATGTCCAGGCCTCCTCCGGACACTGGGGCAGCACGTCCTCCACCGTATCCCACAGGGAGTGGGAGTAACGGTCCAAAAGGCACACGGTGTTGATAGACCGCAAACCCAAACTAAGAGAGGAGAACAGCTTCTTCCCAAACTTTTGGATTCCCGATCCGGGGGAGCGGACGGGAAGGAGGTCTGGGAGGTAGAGGCCTGGATAACCAGGCTCTCGGGGTGGGGTGCATCGACAGAAAACTGGGCTCGCCCAGTGCAGGGTGGTGGCGCCGGGCCACGTTCCGGTCCTCAGGAGGGACTGTGGAGGGCTTGGACCAGGCGCCCTTCAGAACATCAATCAGTGCCTCATTGAACTGCAGCAGAGGCTCCGAGGAGCTTGCTGACGGTTGAAGCACTTCGGTGAGGAGATTAGTCCTCACGGCCACAGCAGGCAGCTCCAGCCCAAGGGCTTCGGCCCCCTTGCGCAGCACCACAGAGAATGTAGCACCTTCCTCCGAAGCCACGGACGGAGGAGAGATGAAGCCAGTGTCAGGGGAGGTATCAAGACCACTGGCATCCCCCAGTTCGTCTGCCCAGTCCTGTGATAACTGGCCCTGCCGAGCCAGAGGGTCCTCAGACCCCTCCCAGTCGTCTCCGTCATCCGATTCCTGGTACACAGGTGGAAGGATCGGAGCCGGGCGGAAGATGAACCTTTCACCCATCGGTGTCGGATGCGGCGCCGAATCGACACCGGACCGGGACTAAACCGGGGAACGGCACCGTAGGGGTTGGCGCCGGCGGAGGGGTCGTAAGGTCGACCGGCATCGACCAGGATCCAGGCCTGGATCCCACGGGGGCCTGCGGCGTCGGGACCGGAGTCGACGATGGCACCGGGGCCGGAGCCGCCGGCACGTTAGGCCTCCCAGTCGAGCCTGCGGGGCCCGAAGGCGAGCCGGGAGGCGTCGACGGCAGAGGCAGGCTCCTCAAGGCCACTAGGAAGTCCCTGATCTCCGCCGGAGTCATGTCAGACCCAGGGACCGGAGGGTAAGGGGTCGGACGGGACTTCTGTGGCTCTGACATAGCCGCGCGGGTGGTGCTACCCGAGCCCTCAGCCGAGTCGCGCGACCAGCGAGGGGAGCCAGAAAAGCGATGTCGCCTCTTCGACTTCTTGCTGTGCTTCGACTTACCGGATCGCGAAGACTTGGACCCCGACGAGCGGTGATGACTGCAGCTCCGCGACCGGTCCCTCGACCTCTTCCTCGACCGGGACCTTGAGCGGCGCGGAGCCGACTGCCGGAGCTCGAGCAGCTTGCGGCACCGCTCCCGCCTAGCCTTCGAAGTCAAGGCCCAGCAGTCGGGGCATGACTCGGCATCGTGGTCGGCCCCAAGGCAATAGAGGCACCGGCGGTGGTGATCCGTAACAGGATTCACAAGCTTTGAAGCCAGGCATCCAGAGTCGAGGTCGACTGAAAAGAGAACCAAAAGAGTTCAAAAAAGTTTCGTCAAAAAGTGACTAAAAGGGTATGCTCTTCCCGGAGCGGCGCTTACTGGCGCGGAAAAAAGAAGAACTGACGTCAGCGCCCGAGGGCGGCGACGCCGACGACGGATACGGAGCCACAGACGACGCCTAGCGACGCGCAAGGGTATAGCTGACAAAATCTTTCCGGATCCAGCCTGACGCCTGGAGATATTCTAAGGTGAGGAATCTAACTAACGTGTTTCTTTCAGATAATGTTCTTTGTTCGGTTTTTTTTTTTCTGGGACAGGTTGATATGCTAATCAAAAAGATTTTATTATTTCTGTGTCCTCGAGAAGGTGATATAGACCAGTTAATCCACTGAAATGCTGCGTCAACAGTTTTATATTGTATATTCGCTTTGTAATTGGTTAAGTAAATTTTGTGTACTTCGTTTGTTGATAAATGTGTTTAATATGTGGTTTTATGGTGTGTAATGCAGGTGGCATTTTCAATTCCTGGTTTTTAAAGCCAAAAATATTGTAAAAATACGTTTTTATGGGATGAACAAATAAATAAGAATATATATTTTTCTAATAACGAATTGAAAGCATTATTTTGTGGCATATCATTTTTTAAAATAGGAACTAAATAGTACCTACAGCTGGCTTCTATAAAACATTTATTATATGTGGAGCATGAAGGGAAATTATTTTGTTGTTCAGATTTTAAACCTGTCATTGCATTTTTGGAAAAGAGCTGCAGGAGGCAAGCTCCAGTGACAGAACATGTACAGAAACCTCTTTCACACATTGTGTTCAAGTAATTGGATCTATAAAAGGCTTACGTGATATCAGCATTAGGATGTAGACCGAAGACTTGTGGTGTATCCACAGCAGGTAGCGCTTGTATAAACTCATAATACTGTTCTATGGTCTTGTAGTTGAGGATTTTGTATCCTGTATAAAAATTGAATAATGGGTCGAAATTCTTTTCACTAAACCACACCTGTACCAATGAAAAAAGGAGAAGCATACTTAAAGCAAGAACCCCAAATATAGCATTATTACAGTGTACTATTACTCCCAATCCTTTACTCTGTGTGCATTTCTGGCTACGGAAGACCATATAATTTATTTAGGGGCAAAAACAACAAGTGGCAATATCTTAGAGTTATTAAAACTGTACACATATCACGCAACTAACTATAACTAAATATCTGAATTTAAAGGGTATAAAAATGAAATAGCTACAGTTGCCTTCTTTCTTATGGATACAACAGTGCCCACAGATTTCTTACATGAGGTACTACCAAGTGCCAGACTGGATGCGGACATTTGTTTCAGACATATGGACTCACCGTCACTAGATGACACTGTGCAGCTCAAGAGAGGAGCCTCGTACTTGGATAGTTGAAGTAACACTACAGCTCCCTAAAAGACATATAGTGAGGTCAGCCTCGCCCTTTTTAGCGCACACTCACAGATGGCAAAGATCTGCACGACATATTGTATCCCTCAGAAAGAATGCTACTGAAGGCAAGTTGTTTGTTCTTCTAATGAATCCTCATACCAGAAGGTTCCACACAAGAACCCGTCCCAAAGCGACCATTAAAGGGGCAGGTCTGATTACCACTAATACACTAACTACTTTCTCTATGGCCATGTGCCACAACTCCATTGTTTCATTCCAGCTTGCTCAGGAAAAATGTTGCAGTATCTTCAGTTAGGATGTGTCCCTGTTTGCACTGTAAAGGAGACTTTCAATGCAACCTTGACTGCTCTCAGCACCAACATTCCTGGACAAGG
The DNA here is from genome assembly GCF_964204655.1 of Triturus cristatus. Taxonomy (NCBI): domain Eukaryota; kingdom Metazoa; phylum Chordata; class Amphibia; order Caudata; family Salamandridae; genus Triturus; species Triturus cristatus. The sequence goes on from NC_140589.1 coordinate 51,224,305, forward strand.
ATGGGTACTGGATGAAGTGTAATGAGGGCCCGCAAATGAGCTCAGCACTGGCCCCACTGCCAGGTCAATGTCCATTGCAGTGATCTCGTGCAAATGAGCCTGAGGAGCCAAGAGGATGCTTGAGGTCAGCAACCTCAAAACCAGTCACATCTGGTGTGTTTTTCAACCAGTATGCAGCTGTTGTATGTAGGAGGCTGGCTCAGTATATAGTGTCCATTTAAGGTGATGCACTGTGAACTGAGTCCAGGCAACACTTAGTGATGGTGTTTAGGTCCCTAAATCAAAGCTCTCAAGGAGTAGCTGTGGAGAGCAGCTAAGGCTTTTTCAGAAGGGTGTAAATAGGGTGCATTTATCACATAGTCAGTCAGCAAGCTTTCACACAAGAAAAAACACACTAGAGTTTATAAAAATCTGCAGTATTTATTACTCAACACTAGAAAACAAACTTGACATATCTCCTCCCCGGAGATATCAAATACACAAGAAATACTTCAATAGCAGGTAAATAGCATAGAAAATCACACTAGGCCCTATGAGGGGATGAAAAACATATACTAAGGAAGTGGTAAAAGAGGTAAGCACCAAAATGAGACTGATACCCAAGGATGGAGAAGCCTACGGAAAGCAAGTAACCACCAAAGGTGAGTAGCTAAAGGCCCTAAGGCACCCGGCTGCAGAGTGGTTACACCGGGTCAAACGTTCATAGGATAACACAGGGTAAGTCGTGGTTGGTATTTTCTTATTTCAGGACCCTTCCCAAAGGATCCAGAGGACAGCAATTGGATCAATGGAGGTTGGAGAGCCACCACAGCGGTGCATACTCCGGGAACTAGGATACCAACACCAGGGAGCCCAGGTGCATCAGAGCAAAGTGGTGTCGGAACCGCCCGTAGAAGCCAATGGAGGATCTTGGAAGTCCAGTGACTTCAAAAGACTCTTGGACCAGGATGGTGGAACCCAAACGTGGATTCTGGATGAGGAGTACCTGAAAGCAGAGGGGATAGAGTTCAGACCACCCACAGGTATCCAAGAGGAGCAGGAGTACAATAACACCCCTTGTCAGAGGTACTTGCTGTAGCACAACAGTCTTGATGAAGCAGCTGTGGAGCCCAGGCACAAGCTGACCCACAACGGATGAGGAATGCAGGAAGTTCAATGGCCGGCAGGACCACCACCCAGCCTTGGGAACCGTAGAAAGCGGTACAAAAGGGGGTGGTGATGGACGGAGCATCAGAACCAATCAAACACTCACACCCAGTCAACAGATCTGGGTTTGATCCATCACCGTTCTTTAGCCCACTCTGCCACCCCAGTTCAGACATGGCCATATGCAAATCAGTCTGACCCTGTGCCTCATGGGAACAGTCCAGTCCGAACTGCCAAGCCATGCCTTCCCTGGACCGGAAACAAGCTTCCTAGGACCGGTTTCTGGCATTTCAGCCTTCAACAGCCAGGCTTGCTTGAATCCTGTGGCAAAGTGAGCAAGGGACTCACGTCTGAGCATACCCTGCCAACTTATGGCGAACAAAGCGGAACAAAAGGGGGTGGTGATGGACGGAGCATCAGAGCCAATCAAACACTCACACCCAGTCAACAGATCTGGGTTTGATCCATCACCGTTCTTTAGCCCACGCTGCCACCCCAGTTCAGACATGGCCATATGCAAATCAGTCTGACCCTGTGCCTCATGGGAACAGTCCAGCCCGAACTGCCAAGCCGTGCCTTCCCTGGACCGGAAACAAGCTTCCTAGGACCGGTTTCTGGCATTTCAGCCTTCTTCAGCCAGGCTTGCTTGAATCCAGTGGCAAAGTGAGCAAGGGACTCACGTCTGAGCATACCCTGCCAACTTATGGCGAACAAAGCGGTACAAAAGGGGGTGGTGATTGATGGAGCATCAGAACCAATCAAACACTCACACCCAGTCAACAGATCTGGGTTTGATCCATCACAGTTCTTTAGCCCAATCTGCCACCCCAGTTCAGACATGGCCATATGCAAATCAGTCTGACCCTGTGCCTCATAGGAACAGTCCAGCCGGAACTGCCAAGCCATGCCTTCCCTGGACCGGAAACAAGCTTCCTAGGACCGGTTTCTGGCATTTCAGCCTTCTTCAGCCAGGCTTGCTTGAATCCAGTGGCAAAGTGAGCAAGGGACTCACGTCTGAGCATATCCTGCCAACTTATGGCGAACAAAGCGGTACAAAAGGGGGTGGTGATGGACGGTGCATCAGAACCAATCAAACACTCACACCCAGTCAACAGATCTGGGTTTGATCCATCACCGTTCTTTAGCCCACTCTGCCACCCCAGTTCAGACATGGCCATATGCAAATCAGTCTGACCCTGTGCCTGGCTGAAGACGGCTGAAATGCCAGAAACCAGTCCTAGGAAGCTTGTTTCCGGTCCAGAGAAGGCATGGCTTGGCAGTTCGGGCTGGACTGTTCCCATGAGGCACAGGGTCAGACTGATTTGCATATGGCCATGTCTGAACTGGGGTGGCAGAGTGGGCTAAAGAACGGCCACAGAGAAAAAGCTGTTCTCCACTATAGATCTCAAATATTTCCTATGACGTTAAGCTATAGAAATGTGAAAGTAAGCAGCATGTAGGACTTAGGAGATAACCAATATTGTGCCTGCAGAGTTTGGAGCACATGATGAAGCTTCACAATTTTAAATCTGTCCTTGTTGAGAAATATGTGTGAGAGCCTTAGATCTAAGGTCAGATACAGTACACGTCTTGCTCAGGGAAGATGATGTGGCCTAACAGCTAACGCTGCCAACCATGGAACCTGGGGGACCCAGAATCGAATCTTGGCCTCAGCACTTGATTCAACATGCTGTGATTCTGGACAAAACACCCCCATCTTCATGAGTCTAAAAATATGAAATGTAATATGTGAATTACATTCCAGTCCAGGGAGGACAGGGCCTGGCAGTTCGGGCTGGACTGGGCCCATTGGGCGCAGGGTCAAGACTGATTTGCATATGGCTGGGTCCAAACTGGAATGGCATAGTGAGCAAAAAAATGATGGATTTAGGCCCAGATCTCTGTACTGAGGTGAATGTATGACATTGTTGTGCATTCTGTCCATCAATTGTTCGTTTTGCATTTGTCACCCCGAGTGGGACGGGTATGCCCAGACATGGGTCCCGTGCTCTCCATGCCACTGTAGTCAATCTATCCTGGCTGGTGAGGGCTGGGGTGAATGTATGACATTGCTCTGCGTTCTGTCCATCAATTGTTCTTTTTGCAGGGGTAACTGTTGCAGACATTGTGGGTAAACTGGTGGTTATACAACCTGGTTTTCCAGTATTTCTGATGGAAACAAAATTACAGCAAATCCAAACACAGATCAATGCTGGTGGCTTCATTCTGGTTACATGTTTCAAAACAACTATCCACCTTTGGGCATAGCCCATCCAACTTCATGCCCAGAAGCTGTGCCTCAACATTACCAGAGAACCCAGATGTTCCCATCCAGGCATGGGTACACAAAACAGTGCCAGTGCACTTCAACCAACATTTTGCAGCAACAGTGTTGAGCCATGTTTGCATTGCCTATGTGGAGGGGTTCATGCCATACAGCAGCAGATCTTGAAATTATTTTTGCATAATTTCAGAGAGGCTGAGGACTGTCAAGGTGGACATTTCCTATAATGTGTGTAAAAAGTGGGCAAGAAGAAACACCCTTTAACCTATGCACAGCCAAACTGTCATCGGCAAAACATTTACCTCAATGACATATCTTCACCTATTTTACTTCAGACAATTTATTGCTAATTATGAAACATCCAGTAAGCTGGATTCATCCTTCTCTTCTCCTCTTCTCTTATCTGTGAGATGCCACTGGGCTTCCAACGCTCTCTGGACCTTTTTAGTGTATAGATCTGACCATTATCATTAATCTATATGTGAAGTTCTTGTTCTAACAATAATATCAGGCCCAGATTATTTTGGGAGTTTGGAACCCTCTCAATCGCTCCTTTTAGGAGGAGAACAATTTCTTGTTGCAGTTCTGGCAGTTGCATATGGTGCACTTTCTTGAATGGATGAATGTAAGGCTTGTCTAGAAAACAGTGTGCGACAAAGGCACTATTTGGAGCAGACAGTGCTCTGTGCACATCCAAATGGTTTCCAAACGGGAGCAAAAGAGAAAATTTGGCCCGCTGCAGGCTGTGTTGAATATTGGGTGGGTGGCAGCATTGGTAGTGCAGGCTTATCTTGGGAGCACTCATCTGCCCGGATGATTTGTGATAGTTCTGACACTGCCTTCTAATTAAGTAGTAATCTTGGTTAGATCTGGTTAGTCTGCCGGTTGGAGGTGGGAATATTTTATTCTTGACTCTGTACTGGTTGTAGACTTTTCTGCAAGCCTGAGATCATCTGGGGCCACAAAAGGATATTGGAGCCAAAAAAGGGAAGGCAGTGCAGAAATAAACCATTTCCTGAAGAATTGTGCCCTGCATGAAGATGTCGTATGCACTGGCCGAGAAGCAACCCGCTGAGGGCTTGTGTGCTCATTGCAATAGGGCCAAAGTAAAGACACTGCGTTAACATGGAATTCTGGTCCTGGACATCTGCTAGACTGCAGCATAGGTTTCATTGCACATTTTTACCAAGCACAACTGTAGGAAAGTGCCTCTTTTGGACATGGTACGTCCCTAGTAAATAGTTCTGCTGATCCCGAAGGCATTGGCACTGAAGAGGGATCCCAAGTTTAGCAACACGAATTATGCCACCCTAGGGTCCCATCACCAAGGCCATGCATGCTGCCATTGCAGACTGCGTGCCTTGGTGCAGACAAAACCGAAGAGTCGACATGACACACATCCCTGTGTGCCATGCACACAAACACTGCATGGTATATCTAAGCCACCCCTCTAGCAGGCCTTAGCCGAAGGCAGGGTGCCCTATATCTCCTGTGAGGACATATCTGCATGAGCAGATATGCCCCTGCAAATTACATGTCAATTCTTGGATATTGTAAGTGAACATGGAAGCCATAGAGAGTGCATGGGCTTGCCTCACAAGTTACTACTTGTGTAACAATATATCTGTAAGAGACATTAGTTGGTGATAGATTCCTTACATTAGAATATCCCCAGGCGTCAGACTGGATCCGGAAAGTTTTGCCAGCAGTTCCCCTGCGCGTCAGTAGGTGGCGTCATGCGGCTCTACATCCGTCGTTGGCATCGTAAGCGCCGAGATGACGTCACGGAGACTACTTAGGCACCACCTATGCGCGCTGACATCCGTTCTGTACACGACTTTTCACGCCAGGAACGCAGAGCCATGCATGAAACTGACCACTGGTGCCATGAAACTAGGGTCCTGAAAGGGGGATGACCTTAACCCTAGAATCAGTTCGCAGAACGGGGAGGATGGGTGGGGCGGTAAGGAATCTATCACCAACTAATGTCTCTTACAGATATATCGTTACACAAGTAGTAACTTGTGCATCTGAAAGAGACACATTAGTGATAGATTCCTTACCTTAGAATAGATACAACCAAACCAAAACAGATTGAGAACAGGAGGGTCTTAGGGAATTTTAACGACCACAGTGGATTTATTCCCCAATCAACATACTCAATAACAATACGAAATCCACGGGTCACAATGAAACGTTTAAGAAAAAAGTTATGTGCAATGAAAGTTACAAACAGATGAGTGTCTAAGCTCTTTGAATGGAGTCACAATTCAAATCAAATGCCTGTAAAAGCCAAAAGGGCATTTCCCTTGTAAGGACCAAATCCCTCACTCACCACGAAGGTGACATGCTTCATCATGGGGATTCTCCTCCCCAAGGAAACCTAGTTCCTTGGAGGGCTACAACTCTCTCAACTCGAGAGAGGAGCACAGGGATGTTTTAACCTACTTAATAGGATATCCTAAATCCTCAAGTGAGCAGTGTAAGTATGAGTGAAGGCGCAGCGCAAACCAAAAGTGTTTGTAATGTGTAAAGGTGCAAAAATGTGATATAAAACTGGATAAGGGTTGTATCAACCAATATTTATCCAAATACACCCTTTGCCAGGATTAAAAAAACAGTGCACCAACGGTATAGATTTAAAACCGTTCTGGTGATAGTAAAAAAACGGTCGACATGTTTCAGCCAAACAGCCCGTAGGTGGGGCAGGTTTTCATCAGGACCAAACCAAGTAACACTGCAACAAACGTGAAGAACAGTGCAAACAAAGGATACAAGGTATAATGTTCCAGTATATCCAAACGCTCTTCAGGCAATCATTGGAATGAAGAGAAAAAATACATAAAATGTGAAAAAATATGAAAAGAATAAATAAATCAAATATTCTTCATACTTCTCCAAGGTATGAACTATGACTTCATCAAACTTAGACAAAATACTGATTGAAAATTTCTTACCCGCATCTGCTGGGTATTTAAACCCACCTCAGCCTGGCAGCCGCTCAGGAAGGGGGCACCGCTCTAAAAAAAGAACGGTGTACATAATCAAGTTTACTGCAAAGTCCTTCCTATGTCTATGGCTGAGAAATCAATCCTATAGAAAATCATGGAGGCGTGTCTAAATACAAAGTTCCCCAACTAGGTACGTCTCAAAAGACCTGAACAGTCTGACACTGAAAATGTATCTAAAACACGGCCACAAGAGAAGTCAAAGGTCTATTTTAGCAGCTTCATAATAACTGCTCCCTTCTGAGACTCTCAAAAATGTGGCTAAAAACTTCAGACACGGTGAGGAGGTCAGGCCCCTCCCACAACACTGGCTCTCTCCCTTAGTGCGAAGACTTTTGTAACCACTGGTCTCTATACGAACTACAAAAAAAGAAAGGAGAAAGAAGGCTCCTGTGCACACTCACCTCTCCGTCGGTACTCCAAACGGTACAGAGCTGACCACCGGAGGTAAGCTACACACGGAACCCGCTCCTTAAATAGTCCAACAATTAATGCTAAGCAGTTGCAGCTGGGCTGATCAGCGTGGAAAAGACCTACTGCGCAATTGCGGGAGCCGGTATACTTAATGATGAAACCGCTACCGCCTGCACACGCGCAGCCGCTGCAAACGCTGTGTTCATTCTTTGCGCATGCGCACATAACCGCATCACTAAAAAAAAGATGTTATAGATGTAATGCGAGAATGATGATCATCTATATCGAGAAGGGCAGAAATGAGTGAACAACCACGGCGCCCCTCATAACTTATAAACTCTTTGCCAACTAGATATCATACCCTTCACAGAATGAATACTCAACATGAACTCAATAGTTAGAGTATGTATTAGACAACGGGAGCAAAAAATGTAACTCTTGACATATGTCACGACTAGCCAGCACAAGAAAAATGGTATCAAGCTTTTAGGATGTCAAATGTCTAATGAACACCGCAGAAGTGGGCAGAAACACATAATGCCAACCAAAGCCATATCGCCATGCACGGACCTCAAAAACCGTGGAAAGACAATATCTTCTTGACATTTAGATAGGCACAATGCTCTCTCAACTTAGCTCATGACAATAAGTCTTTTTCCAAAACTGTGAATACCAGTCATCACAGTAAAATCCAAGGGATCTCATCATTAAGACCTCCACTGTCACTTTTCAATTTATGGACCCACCATTGCTCTCGTCTAAAAAGAAAAGCAGTTACATCTGTAATGTGTGTGGGAATATATGGCTTTTCTAATACAGTCCATTTGAGATCTGATGGATTATGTGGAGCATTCAGAAAATGTGAATCAAAAGGATCAAAAGCGAGCTCATCAACCAACCTTAACACATCCTTGGTGTCCTTCAAGTAAGTGGGCATATTTAACAGCAAAGGTCTTAGGAAGTGGTCTACAAAAGTAGAGAGGGGTTCTAACAATGAGCCCAAACCTGATACTATAGGACGTCCAGGGGGAGGTCTCTGGGTTTTGTGCACTTTGGGAAGTGTGTAAAAATATGGTACTACTGGATGGATTTTTACCAGAAAACTGGCTTCATTAGCAGTAATCCAGGAGTTGAGAGTGCTTCTTCCACCATGATCTTAATTTCCTGTTCTAATCTCTTAGTGGGATCTACTCTCAGTATCTGATAATATTGTGAGTCTTCCAGTTGTCTCAAGCATTCCTTACGGTAATCAGGGGTGTCCATTAGGACAATGGCTCCCCCTTTGTCGGCAGATTTAATGGTTACCGTATTGTCAGAAGCAAGAGAGCGCATAGCCATCCGCTCATTTTTGGTCAGGTTCTGAAATTGTCTCGTGTTACTTGAACAGAGGCTGTCAATCTGTGTGATTATGGCCTTTTCAAAGGTCAAAACCTGTGGGGGCACCTGGTTAGACAAGGGATTGAAAGTGGATTTGTTCCTCAATCCTGTGTTTGTATCTGTCTCAGTAGATAACTCACTCATTTTGTCTTTAAAGAAAAAGTGTAACCAAATTTTTCTAAAAAATTGAGCCATCTCTTGTCTCACCTTAAAGGAGTCACCCCGATATGAAGGGACAAACCCTAAACCTTTGTTCAACAGGTTTGATTCATAGGGGGTTAAAGTCTTGCTGCTCAAATTAATGACTAAGTCGTCTCGAGGCTCGTGCCTGCCCGTGCTTCCGTCATGCTTCAGGTTGATCGAGCTGGTGGATTGTCTGCCCAATGTACTTGGGCCTGTCGATTCCGCCGCCTCCCTCGCGATCTCCCTCGGCCAAACCCTAAAAAAGGCTGATCGGGGTAAAATTGAGGCTGTGGTTGATAAGGAAAAGCATGTCCCAAAGGTGGAATAGGGGGGATACCCATAAGGACCCGGGGGCCACCATTGTGGTGGTGGTGGTTGAAAAACACCTCGGTTGCCTCGCCATTGACCCCTGTTCCTCCGGTTATCGGTTCTATTAGCAGGGTAACCCTGATTGGGAATTTCCGAATCACTTGACCATTCATCACTTGATGAAGTGGAATAGTTGGATCCATATCTTTTCCCTTGGCGGTTATATAAGGGAGGAACAAATTCTGCACTGGTATATGGGTACACTTTTTCCATCGAAAACCGAGCAAGGTCCTTTTTGAATTTGTTGATTTTCATAGTTAGGACCGAATCCTTAAATTCTTTGTTGTGTTTATTATTTTCTTCATTCTGTTTTTTGAACAGAGGACCTGATAGGGTAACTTTAATTTGTGATTCTAAAGTTTGAATCTCAATCAAAATGGTATCTGCAATCCTTTTGGCTGTGTTAATTATTAAAATTAACCAGTCGCGTGTGCAACGCCAAGCTATCAACGACCAGTCTTTCAAAAATAATTTGTCATCCAGAAACAGACGCGGAGCATTGGTTACAATTAACCCTGTTGGTGCACAATTGCCCCTTAAATACTCTGTCATGATTGCCCCATGGATGAATACCCGAGAGTGTGATTTTTTTAGAATTAATAATTTGGACCAGTCATCACTGTGTATTGCTGATCCTGCCTGATAGGTATCAACTATACTAGGTGTACTTAAAATCGATTGAGCCATTGTGTCGTCAAATGATAAACCCTGTTGTTCCGCCATGATGAAATAATTGAAAACGACAACCAGGATTTTGGAGAGGGTTTTTTTTGTAGATGTTGTCAAGAACAATTCGTGCCCTAAAACTAAACCTAGTTGAGAAAAAAATGATTTATCAGAAAAAACAGAGTCACATGATGTAATCTCTGTATCAGAAAAAAAAACCACAGCCCACTGAGCTGCTCATACAACAACCAAACCAAAACAGATTGAGAACAGGAGGGTCTTAGGGAATTTTAACGACCACAGTGGATTTATTCCCCAATCAACATACTCAATAACAATACGAAATCCACGGGTCACAATGAAACGTTTAAGAAAAAAGTTATGTGCAATGAAAGCTACAAACAGATGAGTGTCTAAGCTCTTTGAATGGAGTCACAATTCAAATCAAATGCCTATAAAAGCCAAAAAGGCATTTCCCTTGTAAGGACCAAATCCCTCACTCACCACGAAGGTGACATGCTTCATCATGGGGATTCTACTCCCCAAGGAAACCTAGTTCCTTGGAGGGCTACAACTCTCTCAACTCGAGAGAGGAGCACAGGGATGTTTTAACCTACTTAATAGGATATCCTAAATCCTCAAGTGAGCAGTGTAAGTATGAGTGAAGGCGCAGCGCAAACCAAAAGTGTTTGTAATGTGTAAAGGTGCAAAAATGTGATATTAAACTGGATAAGGGTTGTATCAACCAATATTTATTCAAATACACCCTTTGCCAGGATTAAAAAAAACAGTGCACCAACGGTATAGATTTAAAACCGTTCTGGTGATAGGAAAAAAACGGTCGACATGTTTCAGCCAAACAGCCCGTAGGTGGGGCAGGCTTTCATCAGGACCAAACCAAGTAACACTGCACCAAACGTGAAGAACAGTGCAAACAAAGGATACAAGGTATAATGTTCCAGTATATCCAAACGCTCTTCAGGCAATCATTGGAATGAAGAGAAAAACTACCTAAAATGTGAAAAAATATGAAAAGAATAAATAAATCAAATATTCTTCATACTTCTCCAAGGTATGAACTATAACTTCATCAAACTTAGACAAAATACTGATTGAAAATTTCTTACCCGCATCTGCTGGGTATTTAAACCCACCTCAGCCTGGCAGCCGCTCAGGAAGGGGGCACCGCTCTAAAAAAAGAACGGTGAACATAATCAAGTTTACTGCAAAGTCCTTCCTATGTCTATGGCTGAGAAATCAATCCTATAGAAAATCATGGAGGTACAGGGTCATTTTCCCTGTGGGGCCTGTGCAGCCTGTCCTCATACGATTCATACCACAGAAATTGACATTGGCTCTCCTAGACCTTGGCTTTTAAAAAGCCATACGAATTGCAATAGTAATAACTTGCTATACTTGATTACTTGCCCTTGTCCACTCCGCTATGTTGGTATGACGACAAGAAAAGTCAAAGTAAGAATTCTGGAGCATAAGAGCACTATTAGGTGCAGGAAATCATCCACGAAATTGACTTCACATTTTCTGAATGCTCCACATAATCCATCAGATCTCAAATGGACTGTATTAGAAAAGCCATATATTCCCACACACATTACAGATGTAACTGCTTTTCTTTTTAGACGAGAGCAATGGTGGGTCCATAAATTGAAAAGTGACAGTGGAGGTCTTAATGATGAGATCCCTTGGATTTTACTGTGATGACTGGTATTCACAGTTTTGGAAAAAGACTTATTGTCATGAGCTAAGTTGAGAGAGCATTGTGCCTATCTAAATGTCAAGAAGATATTGTCTTTCCACGGTTTTTGAGGTCCGTGCATGGCGATATGGCTTTGGTTGGCATTATGTGTTTCTGCCCACTTCTGCGGTGTTCATTAGACATTTGATATCCTAAAAGCTTGATACCATTTTTCGTGTGCTGGCTAGTCGTGACATATGTCAAGAGTTCCATTTTTTGCTCCCGTTGTCTAATACATACTCTAACTATTGAGTTCATGTTGAGTATTCACTCTGTGAAGGGTATGATATCTAGTTGGCAAGGAGTTTATAAGTTATGAGGGGCGCCGTGGTTGTTCACTCATTTCTGCCCTCGATATAGATGATCATCATTCTCGCATTACATCTATAACATCTTTTTTTTAGTGATGCGGTTATGTGCGCATGCGCAAAGAATGAACACAGCGTTTGCAGCGGCTGCGCGTGTGCAGGCGGTAGCGGTTTCATCATTAAGTATACCGGCTCCCGCGATTGCGCAGTAGGTCTTTTCCACGCTGATCAGCCCAGCTGCAACTGCTTAGCATTAATTGTTGGACTATTTAAGGAGCGGGTTCCGTGTGTAACTTACCTCCGGTGGTCGGCTCTGTACCGTTTGGAGTACCGACGGAGAGGTGAGTGTGCACAGGAGCCTTCTTTCTCCTTTCTTTTTTTGTAGTTCGTATAGAGACCAGTGGTTACAAAAGTCTTCGCACTAAGGGAGAGAGCCAGTGTTGTGGGAGGGGCCTGACCTCCTCACCGTGTCTGAAGTTTTTAGCCACATTTGTGAGAGTCTCAGAAGGGAGCAGTTATTATGAAGCTGCTAAAATAGACCTTTGACTTCTCTTGTGGCCGTGTTTTAGATACATTTTCAGTGTCAGACTGTTCAGGTCTTTTGAGACGTACCTAGTAGGGGAATTTTGTATTTAGACACGCCTCCATGATTTTCTATAGGATTGATTTCTCAGCCATAGACATAGGAAGGACTTTGCAGTAAACTTGATTATGTACACCGTTCTTTTTTTTAGAGCGGTGCCCCCTTCCTGAGCGGCTGCCAGGCTGAGGTGGGTTTAAATACCCAGCAGATGCGGGTAAGAAATTTTCAATCAGTATTTTGTCTAAGTTTAATGAAGTCATAGTTCATACCTTGGAGAAGTATGAAGAATATTTGATTTATTTATTCTTTTCATATTTTTTCACATTTTAGGTAGTTTTTCTCTTCATTCCAATGATTGCCTGAAGAGCGTTTGGATATACTGGAACATTATACCTTGTATCCTTTGTTTGCACTGTTCTTCACGTTTGTTGCAGTGTTACTTGGTTTGGTCCTGATGAAAGCCTGCCCCACCTACGGGCTGTTTGGCTGAAACATGTCGACCGTTTTTTTACTATCACCAGAACGGTTTTAAATCTATACCGTTGGTGCACTGTTTTTTTAATCCTGGCAAAGGGTGTATTTGAATAAATATTGGTTGATACAACCCTTATCCAGTTTTATATCACATTTTTGAAACCTTTACACATTACAAACACTTTTGGTTTGCGCTGCGCCTTCACTCATACTTACACTGCTCACTTGAGGATTTAGGATATCCTATTAAGTAGGTTAAAACATCCCTGTGCTCCTCTCTCGAGTTGACAGAGTTGTAGCCCTCCAAGGAACTAGGTTTCCTTGGGGAGGAGAATCCCCATGATGAAGCATGTCACCTTCGTGGTGAGTGAGGGATTTGGTCCTTACAAGGGAAATGCCCTTTTGGCTTTTATAGGCATTTGATTTGAATTGTGACTCCATTCAAAGAGCTTAGACACTCATCTGTTTGTAGCTTTCATTGCACATAACTTTTTTCTTAAACGTTTCATTGTGACCCGTGGATTTCGTATTGTTATTGACTTAGAATAGATACCCCAGCAATACCAACCCCGGTGGAAGGTCTGCGAACAAGTTTACACCAGAAAATCACGGAGGACAGAACGACCAAAGAAGCCGTCTCTCCGGACCTGACTGTCAAGGCAGTAATGCTTGGTAAACGTGTGCAACGAGGCCCACGTAGCTGCCTGACAAATGTCCTGCAAGGGAACGCCACGTCCCAAGGCAGTAGTGGCTGCAGTCGCTCTGGTCGAATGGGCACGAAGCCCCACAGGAGGTTCCTTCTTAGCCCAGGAGTAACATGCTCTGATACACAGAACGACCTACCGTAAGATGGTCCGTTTGTGTACAGCCCGACCTTTTTTGGCGCCCACGTAGCCAACAAAGAGCTGGTTATCCACCCGGAACTGCTGTGTACGCTTCAGATAGAATGCGAATGCATGTTTTGGGTCCAGGCGGTGGAGCCTCTCCTCCTCCCTTGAAGGATGCGGAGGCGGAAAGAAGGTAGGCAAAGTGATGGTCTGCCCGATGTTGAAGGGCGTGACAACCTTTGGCAAAAAAGGACGGGTCCTTAAAACCACCTTGTCCGGATGAACAGAAAAGAAAGGAGGTTTAGAAGAAAGAGCCTGGAACTCACTCACTCTTCTGGCAGAGGTGATAGCTACCAGGAAAGCCGTCTTGAGAGTAAGAAGACGCAAAGGACAGGTATGAAGGGGCTCAAAGGGAGCGCACATCAGATATGTGAAGACAAGGTTTAACCCCCACTGAGGCATTATGAACAGCACCAGAGGAAACATGTGCGTAATGCCCTTCAGGAAACCGTTAACAACCGGGAACTTAAAAAGAGAAGGCTGATCTGGAAGCCTTAGAAAGGTGGAGATGGCCAAAAGATAACCTTTGATAGTGCCCAGAACAGAGCCCTGCTGGGCCAAGGAATGAAGGAACAGAAGAACTTCAGAAAGAGGGGTAGAGAGGGGATCCACAGTCTTAGCTGTGCACCATGCCACAAACTTGTTCCATCTGCAGTGGTATACCGTTTTAGTGGAGGGACGCCTGGCTGCCAGAATGACATCACAGACTTCGGGAGGAAGATCAAAAGCTGTCAACTGTCGCCGCTCAATCTCCATGCATGGAGGTGGAGACTGGACAGGTTTGGGTGGAGGACTGTCACCTGCTGCTGCGACAGAAGATCCTCCCGAAGGGGCAGCCGGATCGGGGGATTGATCGCCATGCTGAGTAGCTCGGGAGACCAGTATCTTCGTGCCCAATCCGGAGCCACAAGGATGACTTGGGCCCGGATGTGCCGAATCTTCCGCAGCGCTCTGGGCAGAAGTGGTATAGGCAGAAAGGCGTACAACAGACCGCAACTCCACTTGCAACTAAAATCGTCACCTAGCGAGTGCCGCCTTGGAAATTCCAACGTGCAGACCTGATGACATTGCGTGTTATCTTCAATGGCGAATAGATCTAACCAAGGCTCTCACCATTGCTGAAAGAGACCTTGCGCCACGTCCGAGTTCAGACGCCATTCACAATCCATCAAGCACCGGCGGCTGAGTTCGTCCGCCCTGGCGTTCAGAGAACCTGCCAGGTTTGAACCACCAAGGTAATGCCTTGATGTTCCAGCCATGTCCAGAGGCGCAGAGCCTCCTGACATAGGGTCCAGGACCCCACCCCGCCCTGTTTGTTGCAATACCACATGGTGGTGGTGGTGTCCGTGAACACCTGCACAACACTTCCCCAGACAGAGGGAAGGAATGCCTTCAGTGCAAGACGAATCGCCCGAAGCTCCAAAAGGTTGATGTGGAGCCGGGCCTCTGCCGGAGACAAGAGGCCTCTGATCTCCGCCTCTCCCAAGTGGTCTCCCCATCCCAGGATGGACGCATCCGTCACCACTGTGTGCCCCAGTTGGGGAAGGGAGAGGGATCTGCCATTTACCCAATCGCGATTTGTGAGCCACCACTGCAATTGTCGTGCAGTGCCCTCCGAGATCTGGACATGATCGGACGGGTTGCCCTGCTGCTGCGCCCACTGGAACTTCAGGTCCCACTGCAGAGCTCACATTTGCCATCTGGCATGTTGCACTAGCAGGATGCAGGAGGCCATCAGGCCCACGAGCCGGAGGGTCATCCTGACTTAAACCAGGGATAGAGGCTGAAAGATCAGAATCATAGCCTGAATATCCTGGACTCACTACTCGGAAGGATAAACCCGAAACTGCCTCGAATCCAGAACCACTCCGATGAAGGAGGTCGGCCGGAGACTGAAGGTGGGTGATGACTGTCTGGGGTGAGCCAGCCTTCAACAACCAGTCGTCGAGGTAGGGGAAGACTGACACCCCTGACCTGCGCAGATGAGCTGCGACCTCCGCCATCACTTTTGTGAACACCTGAGGTGCGCTGGTAAGGCCGAAGGGGAGCACGGCAAACTGAAAATGCTTGCGGACTACCGTGAACCGCAGGTAACGCCGGTGGGCCGGCAGACCGGGGATGTGAACATACGCTTCCTGCAAGTCCAACGCTACCATCCAGTCCCCAGGGTCGAGGGCAGCCAAGACCTGAGCCAGAGTCAACATCTTTAACTTCTTCTTCCGGAGGAAGCAATTGACGTTCCTGAGGTCCAAGATGGGGCGCAGGACCCCTTTGTCCTTCTTGGGGACCAGAAAGTAGTGGGAATAACAACCATGTCCTACTTCTGGCCCAGGAACGCGCTCGATGGCCCCCTAGGCCAGGAGGGCCGTAACTTCCTGCTGGAGAAGCAGCAAGTGATCCCCTGACATGCGGTGGCACCGAGGTGGCATGGCGGGAGGGAAGGACTGAAAGGGAAGGGAATAATCCCCGTGGATGATCTGCAACACCCACTTGTCCGATGTGATATCACGCCAGTGGTGGAGGTGGTGGCGGATCCTGCCATCCACCGGCGTGGGGTGCTCCACAAAGCTCGGATTAGAAAGGTTTGGAGTTAGAAGTAGCGGGGGCAGAGGTGGACTGCCCCCCACGCTGATTACCAGAGCTGCCCCTGCAGAAGCCGTGTCCGCGCTGAGGCTGGTTCTGCACAGGCTTGTTGAAGGAACGTGCCTGGGCGCCCCTGCCTTGGCCACGAAAGGAACGAAACCCAACAGTGGCTGGGCTCTTAGTGGAAAGACCCAAGGACTTGGCCGTAGCCCGCGAGTCCTTAAAGCGCTCCAGCCCACTGTCGGCCTTATAGCCAAACAGGCGAGTGCCATCACAGGGCATGTCCATGAGCGTGCTCTGGACGTCAGGCGAGAACCCAGTGGACCGCAACCAGGCGTGGCGACGCAGCGCCACTGTCTTAGAAATCGCCCTGCCCAATGAGTCAGCAGTGTCCAAACCACACCGAATGGCGAACTTAGCAGCATCCTTACCCTCAGCAACCGCCTGGGAAAGCACAGCATGGACCTCCTCAGGACACTAAGGTAACACCTGAGCAACCTTGTCCCACACTGCCTGGGAATAGCGGCCGAACAAGCAGGCGGTGTTCACAGACCGCAGCCCTAAGCTGGCCGACGAGAACAACCGCTTACCAAACTGCCCAAGCTTCTTAGAGTCCTTATCAGGTGGAGCCGTGGGAAAGGCACTCAATGACGTCGAGGCCTGGATGACTCTCAGGCGTGGGATGAGTGGTCAGAAACGTGGGGTCACCAGGTGCCGGGCGGTGACGCCTGGCGACATTCTTATCCATAGGAGCCCCTGTGGCCGGCTGCGACCAAGTGCCCAACAGTACGTCCGTGAGGGCGTCGTTGAAGGGAAGTAGTGGCTTCGACGAAGCCGAAGCCATCTGGAGCACCTCCGTAAGGAGGTTAGTTTTGTCTCTCTTGTAGGAAGCGCCCCAGTCAGAAGAGACATCGAAGTCGCCGGCGTCCTCCAGATCGTCCACCCAGTCCTGCTCGGAGTCACATTGATGGGCAAGAGGGCCTTCGGACCCCTCCCAGTCATCCTCCACCTCCGTTATTGTTATTGTTATTGTTAGGTGCATTTGTAAAGCGCGACATTCATCCTGCAAGGATATCACGGCGCTGCAAAAAATAACAGTAAAACCAAGGCATTAACCTGGGAGCATATTGATTATTCTGAAGTAGGGAATAGTGCGGTTTTTAGTTTTTTCTTGAAGGTGGGGTAAGAGTCCGTGAGTCTGAGGTTGATCGGAAGTTCATTCCAACATTTCGCAGCAATGTGTGAAAAACCACTTCCGCCCATTCTGGAAAGCTTAATCCGAGTAGTGGCTGCTTTGGCTGAGGCTTGCGAACATAAGTTCCGCGCTGGGGCATGGAACTTAATTCTATTTCGTAGAATGTAAGGGCCTGTATTGTGAATTGTTTTATAGGCAATACATAGCATTTTGAACATGGCTCTTTGTCTCATGGGCAGCCAGTGTAAAGCTCTCAGACAGCTTGTGGCAGAATCGTACTTTCTCTTATTGCAGACTGCTTTTGCTGCGGCGTTCTGGACCAGTTGTAATTTTCTAAATAAGTAGTCCGACATTCCTACAAATAGTGAGTTGCCATAATCCAGCCTGCTAACTAGTAACGACTGGACTAGGATCTGTCTACATTCAAGTGGGATCCAGGGGAAGACCCTTTTCAATCTTTTTAATATGGCAAATCCTTTGCCACATATTGAGGAGACATGGCATTTCATTGATAGAGTGGTGTCCATCTGAATTCCTAAATTTCTAGCAGACGATGTGGGGATTGGTGGAGAACCTAAGGAAGTTGGCCACCAGGTGTTATCCCAGAGCTGTTTGGCCCCACCAAAAAGCAGAATTTCTGATTTGTCAGCGTTCAGTTTTAAATAATGGCCGTGCATCCAATTGGATAGCTCTGACAGGCAGTTGTGTAGTCTACTTTTGGCGTCATTATCTCCATTTAGGGTAACCATCAGCTGAGTATCGTCAGCGTAGGAGCAGATATTGATGCCCCATTTCTTGCCAATCGATGCCAAAGAGGAGACATATACATTGAACAGTGTTGGGCTCAATGTAGCTCCTTGGGGAACTCCATATTTAATCTTACGGGGGGTAGAGGTAAAGTTGCCTAAACAAATAGACTGGGATCTATTTGATAGAAAAGACTCCAGCCAGTTTAGGGCTTTACCTTGTATTCCTTTTGCGGCAAGTATGTGGATTAACAGTTTATGGGACACGGTATCAAATGCCGCTGATAAATCGAGAAGTATCAGGGCAACCGTTTTACCTTTATCGACCTGCATGCGAATGTCGTCCATTACGGCCAGAAGCGTTGTTTCTGTGCTGTTATTAGATCTAAAACCAGTTTGGGAAACATCGAGAAGTTTGTTGATCTCTAGATAACTTGACAGTTGTTTTGTTACCAGTCTTTCTAAAACCTTCGATAAAAAGGGGAGCTGTGAGATGGGGCGGTAGTTGGCTGGGTCGTTTATATCCACACCCGCCTTTTTTAGTAATGGAATTACTGCCGATTTTTTCCAAACTTCTGGAAAAACAGCTTGCTCCAGAGACTGGTTAAGAACTTTTGTGACTGCAGGGCCAATTATGGGAGTCAGTTGGGAAAAGATAAAGTGTGGGCAAACATCCCATGGTGAGCCAGATTTAATTTCTGACATGGCTTTAGTGATCTCATCTTCTGAAAATGGGCCAAAGGTAGAGCAGTTGGTTTGCAAAGTAGGGTCAATCCGATACTCCACTGGGGCCTGAGCGTTGTTTGTGAAAGAGGCATATATTTTATCAATTTTATCACAAAAGAAATCACCAATTTTTGAGCAGTTCTCTTGTGATGGTGTCAGATTGAATGTAAGACAAGGAGGATTACAAAGTTCTTTTACAATTTTAAAAAGCTCCTTGGACGAATTTTTATTCTCTAGAATTTTTTGAGAAAGGTAGTCTTTCTTTGCTTTGCGTATGGCAGTGTGGTATATTTTCAACTGATGTTTGTAAATGGCTCTGTCTTCGGCGTTTCTACTTATTCTCCATTGCAGGAGGAACCGGCCGCGACGGCACAGCCGGTGCCGGAGAAGGGATAAACGGCGTCGGAAACGGCACCATGAACGGCACCGGCCAGGGTCGGGCCGGAACTGTCTCCCAATGTGGATCCCAGGCAGGAACGAAATGGTCCTGGAACTGGGGCAAGGGCAGAACGAACGGCACCCACTGCGGCACCAGAGGCGGAGCCGAGGGTGGTGCTGGGGCCAGAGCCGGCAGTGCCGGAACTCGTGGCGCTGGTGTCGGAGCCAATGGCGTAAGATCCTGTGGCACCTGAGCTGGATCCGCCGGCAGCGCCAACGAGCCAACAGGATCGGGACACGGGACCGCGGGGAGCCCGAGGCCTAAAAAGGCGGTCCATGGTGGCAAGAAACTCTTGCAACTGTTTGGGAGTCGCTGACGGACCCAGGTAAGGCGGGTAGGCCGCGGGACTCCCAGGCTCCAAGGGACCCGCAGGGGCAGAACCCCTGTCCCCCTCGTCCGCATCCGAGGACCGACGGGGGGACGTCGGAGAGCGAACACGCTTCTTCGACTTCTTTTTATGTCGTCGCTTACCAGAATCCGAGGGTGAAGACTTGGAGCCCGAGCAGCGATGACTGTGGCCTTCGAGCGGTCCCGGGAACGGTCCCTGGACCCGGAGCGGCATTGAGACGAGTGCCGCACCTCAAGCAGCTTCCGGCGCTGCTCCCTTAAGGCCTTCGGGGCCATGGCTCGACAGTCCCGGCAGGACCGGGAGTCATGTTCGGTCTCCAGGCAGTACAGGCAAACATCATGGGGGTCCGCCACCGACATGTTGCGATGGCAGGCCCCACAAGACTTAAAGCCAGGCATCCTAACGCGCAACGGGAGAAAAAAGGGGGGGACAAAAAATCCCAAAAGAGTAGTCAAAAGTGACTAAGGTACGTGCTCTATCCAGATCTGTGCTTGCTGGCGCGGAAAAAGAAAGAACTGACGTCAGCGCGCATGGGTGGCGCCTACGTAGTCTGCATGACGTCATCTCGGCGCTTACGACGCCAGCGACGGACGCGGAGCTGCATGACCCCACCTACTGACGCACAGGGGTACTGCTAGCAAAACTTTCCGGATCCAGTCTGACGCCTGGGGATTATCTAAGGTAAGGAATCTATCACTAACTAATGTCTCTTACAGATATATCGTTACACAAGTAGTAACTTGTGAGGCAAGCCCATGCACTCTCTATGGCTTCCATGTTCACTTACAATATCCAAGAATTGACATGTAATTTGCAGGGGCATATCTGCTCATGCAGATATGTCCTCACAGGAGATATAGTGCACCCTGCCTTAGGCTAAGGTCTGCTAGAGGGGTGGCTTAGATAACGTGTCTCTTTCAGATATTCATAATTACCAGTTCCCCAGCTCTATGATGGCTTCACTGTATTATCGGATATTTGGTACCAAACATCTCGTCTTAATAAACGTGCACTGATTCCAGCATCAGATTCCAGCATCAGATTTATTAATTTTTGCACCCAGAAGACTCTTTATGAGGGTCCCTGAAACCTACCGACTTCTAGTGTGTTATTGACTGATCATCACCATCCTGCCACTACTAAACATGTTTCTGAATCCATGGGGTGAGAGCCTCTACTCTCAGGGGCCCGAAACAATACCTGCCCTGGACGGAGGTGCTTCACACCTCTTCCAGGCAGAAACAGCTTACCAGGGCGGGAGGCTTCAAAGTTGATGCCGCCTTTGAACTCCGACCCACACCTCTCTTGCTAGCAGCAGATGGCAACCCCATGTCCTGACCCCATGATCGGTGGGAATACAAGCGGAAAAATTAGTTAGATGAAGAGGAGGGTCCCCAGTAAACCTGCCCCACCCCTAGGGCGTGGCAAGCAATGTGGACCCCAAAGCTAACCTGCACCACCCATAAGGTGGTGGAAAGCTCTTTTTCCACCACCTTCAAGATGGGGAAAATACACTATCAGTGTCAGGGTCATGCCCACCCCCACGTGGGGTGAGCATTTAGAGGGTGTAGTCACCCTAAAGGTAGGTAGCCCATTGGTTATTACCTGACACTTCCTTTAACACCCCTAAATTTAGTATTGAGGTGGGAACCTGAGCCATGAATTTCAGATTCAAAGGACACAAGAAGACCAAGGACAAAGAAGAGTGGCTGACCCCAAGAACAAAGAGCCTGGCCTGGATTTAGGTGTGAAACCCTGACTGCAGCCCAAATGCTCAACAATCACAGAACGCTGTCTCGTCCTTTTGCTGAGAGATTGCTACAAACCCCAGGGTCCCTCCAGCACTTCACCAATTTGCCTAAGCCTTTCCTGGGAGTAGAGTAACTACTTCCCTGCATCACAAGCACCGAAACCGCAGAGTCCGAAGTCTCAACTTGCAGCTCCCCAGCCCCACTGATGCTGCAAGTGCCCAGGAGAAGGAAGAGCAACTCTGAAGGATCAACTCTGCCTCCTAACCAAGTTTGGAGGCACCAGAATCTTCTGGAGCTGAGCACCACCAATCCCGGGGTTCCAGACATCCTGCAACCGAAGACTGACTACAAGGGTCCAAGCCAGACTCCAACTGCCTGAGGACCAAACACCCTTTAAGGGTCGTCAGCAGCCCTGAGGCCAACTGGCTGAGTGTCCCAGCTGTCCTGCACCAGCCCCTCCAAGGTGTTTGCCCCTGACCGCGAGGTGCACTTTGTGCACCAGAGCTTGGACCACCTGTTTGCTCTTCACCCAGCCCCACCGGCCAGGGAATCTCCAAAACCTTTGTGCTCCCATGGTCCTCAGGCCCGGCCACCTCTACACTTGTTCGAGTGCCCTTGGACTTTCCCACAAGTCCCCTTGGGCAGCCTGTTTTTAGTTGGCTACCCGTCTTCCCAGCAAGCCAGTTACTTGCTCTGCCATCACCATACTCCTGACCGAATGCGGGATGCTCCAGAGAAACTGCTGGTAGAACTTTGGACCCTGACTCCCTAACATTTGAAGTCCAGAAGGTAAACCTCTAAGTCTTACTGCACTGTGATTTATTGCATTCTACGTTTTCTCCATAGAATAATATTGTGCATAATTGTGCACCACTATATATTGCTTGTACTTACCTTGCTTACTGCCGAAACTTATTTCATGCTTACCTTTAACTGAAGTTCTTGCTTCAAAATATATATATATAAAAAGACTTGCTATTTTTCTACAAATCGGTCTCAGCTTCATTCTTGAGTGTGTGTTCCATTTATTGCCTCTGAGAGTACAACAAATGCTTAGCACTACCCTCTGATAAGCCTAACTACTCGCCCACATTACTACAAAAATAAAGCGTTAGTATTATCTACTTTTGAATCTGTAAACCAATAAGGGTCTCTCTAACCTCTCTACACAGGGTACCCCAATGTGTTGCACAATATAGAGAGGTGGGTTTCCTACATTGATGGATCAGCGGTGGGGGCTACAACTTTGCTTTTGCTGAACCACTCTGACAGTAAAGTGACCAGATGAGTAAAGTTACAATTGTCTTTAATTAAATTGTATGTTGCAAATTGACTATATTTCGAATTTTTTAAATAATTGTTAGGGCCCTGGTTAGGTCCCTTTTAGAAAAATTGTTTACAAATCCAAATCTTACCAGAAGTAAACCAGTGTTGTTAGGTTTTTTTCCCCTCTCCAAAAAGGTTCCCAACTTGGTAAGAATAATGAGAACCAAAAACAGTACTTCAGAGGAACTGGAAAAGATGGAGGAAATCAACCTCACACCTTACCTGTCCTGGCCAATTAAACAGCTTAGGGGCATGTGTAAAACATATGGCCTCAAGACTGGATCACACACTATCTAAGCACAGCTCCAGAAGCTTTTGGCAGAGAATGACAAAGAGCATCCAGAGGATGACACTGATCCTACAGAAGACCAGAACACAGATAATGGGAGTGATGATACAGCACCCCAAGACAGAGGAGCACTTCCAGATGCAGAGCTTGCTCTGGAAAGGTTTGCCAGGAGGGCAGCTATAGAAGCACAACACCTAGCTATAGAAAGAGAAAGAAAACAGTTGGACCAAGGACCCATCTCTGGTGGCAGCACAGTAATAAATAGGGAGAAAAGTGATTATTTTGACCCTAAAATCTCCAAAAGGATTGTCCCAAAATTATTTGAGGGTGATGATATCACCAAGTGGGTCATTGCTTTTGAGAAGGCCTGACTTAGCAGACGGTCGACAGGAATCTGGGGAGTGCTATCCTGTGGGAAATGTTCTTAGGAAAATACAGGGATAGACTCCTGACACTCAGTGAGAAAGAAGTGAAATCCTATGATCTCATGAAGGTTAGCCTGATTGAGGCCTTTGGATTCACCACTAAAGAGTATGGAATCATGTTCAGGAGGCTCGAAAAAAAAAAACAGATCCAGACCTGGGTAGATTTTGTAGACTACTCAGTGAAATTACTAAGAGGCTGGTTAGCTGGTAACAATGTGCATGACTAGCAAGGAGCATCTTTTAAGTAATTGTTACCAAGGGAAGTTACATCAATTCCTGGTAGACCTAGGTCAACTTTCTCCTCGAGAGTTGGGGGAGCAGGCTGACCACTAGCACAAAACAAGGGTGACCAAAACTTCCACCAAAAGAAAGAGGCCAAAATGCCCCTCCAAGGGAAAGAGGGTAACTCTAAAAACAAAAAAGCCTCATTTACAAGCCTACTGCGTCACTTTTTTTGACGCACCGGCGGCCCAACGGGTTTGCCCATATTTACAAGGCCATGAAAAGTCACCCTGCGTGACTTTCATGGGCTTGTAAATATGGATCCCTTTCACACATTACTCTGCATGAAAGGGGCGTTCCATGGGTGTTGCTGTAGGTGTTCCCATGCAACATCCATGGAACCTGACACATTCCCTAGAAGCAGGCTCCGAAGATGGAGCTGGAGAGTGACGATGCTCCGGGTCCTGCGCCGCATCAGCCGACGGACGGCGAGAAGGCGAAGAGCTACGGTGCTTGTTTGCCTTCTTCTTGTGCTTCGACTTACCCAAAGAGTGTGAAGACTTCAATGACGAGTGGTGATGGTGGCTCCATCACCGGTCCCGAGACCTTCCTCTCGACCGTGACCTCAAACGATGTAGATCTGACTGACGGGCCCCCAAGAGCGGATGTATGTCGTTACAACGCACACTTTTACAACGCATGCACTTACAACGCATTTTTTACAACGCAACATCCATTACAATGCATTCCATTACATAGCATGACACTACAACGCATTTTCAAAAACTACCTTTACAACGCATTCCATTACATCGCATACTACCTTTACAACGCATACCATTACAACGCATAATATTACATTGCATTTAAGGTAAGTATTAGATAGTATAGGGGTAAAAATTGCTATTCTAACTCCAGGGGGTGCAACAGTAGGGTAAGTGTTGGATAGTATAGGGGTAAAAATTACTATTCTAACTCCAGGGGGTGCAACAGTAGGGAAAGTGTTGGATAGTATAGGGGTAAAAATTACTATTCTAACTCCAGTGGGTGCAACAGTAGGGTAAGTGTTGGATAGTATAGGGGTAAAAATTACTATTCTAACTCCAGGGGGTGCAACAGTAGGGAAAGTGTTGGATAGTATAGGGGTAAAAATTACTATTCTAACTCCAGGGGGTGCAACAGTAGGGAAAGTGTTGGATAGTATAGGGGTAAAAATTACTATTCTAACTCCAGGGGGTGCAACAGTAGGGTAAGTGTTGGATAGTATAGGGGTAAAAATTACTATTCTAACCCCAGGGGGTGCAACAGTAGGGTAAGTGTTGGATAGTATAGGGGTAAAAATTACTATTCTAACTCCAGGGGGTGCAACAGTAGGGTAAGTGTTGGATAGTATAGGGGTAAAAATTACTATTCTAACTCCAGGGGGTGCAACAGTAGGGTAAGTGTTGGATAGTGTAGTGTAATATTATGCGTTGTAATGGTATGCGTTGTAAAGGTAGTATGCGATGTAATGGAATGCGTTGTAAAGGTAGTTTTTAAAAATGCGTTGTAGTGTCATGCTATGTAATGGAATGCGTTGTAATGGATGTTGCGTTGTATAAAATGCGTTGTAAGTGTAGTGCGTTGTAAAGGTTGCGTTGTAAATGTTGTTCCCCCCCAAGAGCTTTCGGGACCGCTCCCGCAAAGACTTCGAATTCATGGCCCGGCAGTCGGAGCACGACTTTGGGTCGTGGTCGCACTCCAGGCACCCGAGGCACACGAGGTGGGGGTCCGTAACTGACATCAGGCGGGTACAGGCCTTGCAAGGTTTGAACCCGGTTCGATGATGGGACATCCCTCATACACTAGGAGTCGATAGTTTCAAACGAAGACGTCGACAAAAGTTAAAAAAGGTTTAGTCAAAAAATGACTAAGGGGCAAGCTCTCTCCGAATCTGTGCTAGGCTGGCGCGGAAAAAGAAAGAACTGACGTCAGAGCGCAGGGGCGGCATCTAAGTAGACATCGCGACGTCATCCCAGCGACGCCGACGACGGACGCAGAGTCGACTGATGCCACCTACTGACGCACAGGAGGACTACTAGAGAAAAAATTCTCTGGATCCAGTCTGATGCCTGGGGGTAATTCTAAAGTAAGGAATCTATAACTAATACTCTCTTTCAGATGGAGTCTTCATTGACAATGGTTTTGCCATGGATGGTGCTGACGTCGTCAACGATGAACTTCTCATGATGGTCAAGGAGTCTTAACAACCATGGGGCCGATTCACAGAACTAATCTGAGATAAAATCCTAAACTTACTACTTTTAGTATTCACAGAAGGCATTTAGTAGTAGTAAAGTTAGGACTCCTAACTTTACTACTACTAAATGCCTTTTGTGAATACCGAAAGTCGTAAAGTTAGCATTTTGTCTCAGTTTTGTAGTAGTAAAGTTAGGAGTCCTAACTTTACTATTACTAAATGCCTTCTGTGAATACCAAAAGTAGTAGGTTTAGGATTTTATATCAGATTAGTTCTGTGATTCGGCCCCCATGTGTTTTTTCTTCAATCCTGAGGATGGCAATTGAGAAAGGACATCATAGGGACCGGATTTTTGTTTTGTTTTTTCCTGTGAGGAGATGAATTTAGGGGGGGTTAGATAATAAGTCCAATTCTGGAAACTCTACGTGTTTATTTTTTTGCCTTGTCTGGTGAAGCACTTTTTACAGCATCATCCCCAGATGATGGGGCATCCCCCTTAGAAGGAGTGTTTTTTCTTCTTTTTTTTAAACTTAGTTTCCATTTCCAGAAGACAAATATAACACAATTCACATTTGTTATATACTGCCACACCGCAGAGTAATATGTGTTATGTTATGGATTTCTTGTAGAGCGCACAACTCACCCTGGGGCATCTAAGCGCTTACTGGGAGAACTAAGCTGAGGGGAAGGAAGAGGCTAGCTCCGAGTGGATCGATTAGAACAGGAAAGCTTTTAGATGTTTCCTAAAGGTAGTAAGTGAGGGGATTTTACGAACCGATATAGGAAGCTTGTTCCAATAGCTCAGGGCTAGATATGAAAAAGCTCTGCCTCCCGTACGCGTGAGACGAATTCTGGGGACTTGAAGGAGGTCTAAGCTGCTAGATCTGAGTTTTCTGTCTGGAGAATATTTAACTAGTTTCTTTCGAAGGTACAGTGGACCTCTTCCCCTCAGAGCATTATAGGTAAGGCAACAGATCTTGAAAAAGGATCTGTTCCTTATATTTAGCCAGTGCAGCTCCCTCAACAGGCGGGTTGAAGCTGAGCCTGCAGGGCGGTTCAAAATCAGCCGTGCTGCCGTATTCTGAATTACCTGTAGTTTAGCCAGATGGATTTGACCCACTTCAGCCAGCAATGCATTCTCATGGTCCAGACGGCTAATGACCATCGCCTGGACTAGGGTTCTGTGCTGAGAAATAGGTAAATAGGGAAAGATTTTCCTAAGCAACCTTAAGCCATAGTAGCACGAGCTGGTTGTTGCTGCAACCTGATCTTTCATGGTCAGGGCCTGATCTAGTTGTAGACCGAGATTCTTTACAGACTGTTTAGGAGTGGGGGGGTGACCCAATTGACTAGGCCACCAGTCGTCCGACCAGCTGTTTTTGGCTTTGCCTAACAGCATAATCTCCGTTTTTTCTGGATTGAGCTGGAGGCAATTACTTGACATCCAGTCAAAGATGGTAAGCATTCTGGAGGCAAAACGGAGTTTGTCGAGTACTGGGTTTGGTCCGATGGTATACATAAGCTGGGTGTCGTCCGCATATGAGATCATTTCAAAACCCAGATGCTCGACTATTTGTGCCAAAGGAGCCATATATAGATTGAAAAGAGTGGGGCTCAGGCACGAGCCTTGCGGAACTCCCCTATCCAGCAGCATTTTGCCTGAGACATACGGTCCCAGCATGACCGTTTGAGTTCTTCCAGATAGATACTGTTCTAGCCATTTAAGGGCTGTCCCTTTTATGCCACAATCCTGGAGTCTCTCCAACAGCTTCGAGTGTGAAATAGTATCAATTGCTGCGGAGAGATCAAGGAGGATCAGAATAACAGAGCCTCCCCTATCGACCGTTAGTCTAAGTGTGTCTGTTACCGCCAACACAGCGGTTTCTGTGCTAAAGCCTGGTCGAAAACCAGACTGTGAGGGATCTAAAATGTGATTGGGGTCATATAATGTCATCATGTCCCAAATTTCAAAAGGGTGTTTTGCTAAAGACCTAACATTACATAGAATGCCAAATAAAGTCTTGTACAGAACATTACAAAACACTGTTATCACCTTAAGCACCACCCTCCAACCCGTCTTTCTCCAACATCCAGTATCGATGTAATAAAAACCTATTTCAAGCAATGTGTGTTTCCGCGGCAGATATCTCTAACATAAGCATACCGTTTGCTCTACATCACAGGATAATGCAATTAACAATAGGTATATAAGTACTTTGTTCGGCCACCATGTTGTGTGTCACCCTACTCCCGTAGGGACCAGTCCATCCGGAGGTTGTGAAGTAGGGGTTGTAGTCATGTCATTCAGGTAAGCTTTAAAAGGGCCCCATATATCTTTTGGACGAGATGTAGAAGGTAAGGTTTCTGCATACAACTCCCTGTTTGTGTTACAATAAGCTAAACTCTGGAGCCAGGGCTTTGTAGTAGGTAATGACTTACAGCCCCATTTGAGGGCTATCTCGCGTTTAGCAAGTAGAAGGTCCATCGCCACTAATTTTCAAACAGCCTTAGGAAAATCTAATACACAGCCCCCATGCCTCACGAACCCTAGTGTCTTTACCGGGGGCAATTGTCATACATGCGCGATACATTTCGGAGATCAGGCGCTCGCTTCCGGGAGTTGAGATTACAGTAGTCAATGGGCCAAATTCAGCAGGCGCCAATGGGAACTTGGTGATTCCAGACCTAAGTGCACTTCGTAACCAGCTAAGGATGAATCGGTCCATGAATGAAGCCTTGCTAAATCTATCTTCCTCAGCTCCGGCAAAAAAATGACTGTCAGGAAACAAGCCGCCCACTATGCCTATTTCAAATTTGGTTAATGTGCGTTGTACTATTTTCTCAGTCATGATGGGGATCCAAGGGTTATTTAATATCGGAATGTCCGGGGAATATAGTGCAGTCGCCGCTGTGACTCGGACCAATTTCTGCCAAGCCCAGCTGGTGGTGGAGACAGTTTGGATATCTCTGGGGTCCCATGGAAAGCCCTGGGGCAAGATTGTGTGTAATGTCGCGGGCAGTACTAGGTCGGCCTCGGGATTTGAGTAGGGAAGTCTAGCATCAGGGTGGTACCAGGAGTGAGCAAAGCTGCACTGCGCTACTAGAAAGTAAACTTGAAAATTGTCATAAGGCAGTTTCATGGCATCCCAGCTGATCCTGGGTCTCTTACCACCCCATGTTAATCCAATCAAATGAGACGGGAGTGTAAGAAAGAAGCTATTGGGGAGTAGGATAGGAATATTATTAAAAGGGTACAAGATTCACGGAAGAATAATCATTTTAATCAAGGCCATGGGCCCTGCAAGTGATAAGGGGAGGCGTAACCATCTATCGACTTGTTCCTCAAGAGTATGCTTCGCAAGGCCATAATTCAATCTGATAATCTCGTCTGAGTCGGTGTGGATGTGTATCCCCCATATATTGCATCATGCCTGAGCACCAGGTGAGCGGGAATTCGCAGTCCCATCACTTAGTACTGGGAGTGATCGGAAACATCACAGATTTGATCCAATTGATTCCCAAGCCTGAGTGGGCTCCAAATCAAATAATCTCCCAAATAAGAGGATCAAGATTCTCCTCGAGGGTACGTACATAAAGGATAATGTCAACCGCATATAGGGAGATGAGTAAGGGGCCTGTCTTGAACTGCAGTCCTCTGTGCAGGTGGCGTTCCTGGAAGTGTGTGATCAAGGGGTCCATTGCTATAATGAAAAGCAACGGCGAAAGTGGGCACCCCTGCCTGGTGCCACGAGAGAGACCAAAGGACCGCAACAGTGTGCCATTCAGCCGGAGTCTACAGTGGGGTTTTGATATAATAGTGCAGTAAGGGCAATGAATCCTCTCGGCATTCCCATCTTACGCATCAATGCCAGGAAGAAAGGCCATTCAAGAGAATCGAAGGCCTTTTCAGTGTCAAGTAGTATTGCGGCAGCTGAAACATCCGGCGAGATTATATGTAGGGCGGCGAATAGTGTCCTTAGGTTAAGGGCGGTCGATCTGTGAGAGATTAATCCCGATTGAGCTGGGGAAATTATTCAGCCTAATAAAAGAGCTAAACGGGACGCTATCATTTTGGCCAAAATTTTGTAATTACGTTTAGGAGGGAAAGGGGTCGATAGGACCCACAGGAAAGCGGATCTTTTCCCGGCTTGGGAAGCAGAGTTATTACTGCTTCTCGCAGTGTGGGGGGCAACTCGCCACATTCTAGACCCTCATTGTAGACTTCTAGCAAGTCTGGAGCCAGCAATTCCTTATAGGCCTTGTAAAAATCACCTGAGAAGCCATCCAGCCCAGGGGCCGTTGATCCATTTATGGCGTCTATTGCACTAGACATCTCTTCTTTAGAAAAAGGTTCCACAAGAAAATCTTACATGAATTTGTCCAGCCAGACCACCGCGATTTCAGATAGATAAGTCTCTTGGGCCAAGCCATTATCATCGCTATGGGAGGTGTACTGATTTGCGTAATAGGATAAAAAATCGTCGCGAATGTCCGATGTGCTCGTAAGGACCCAGCCCTCAGGGGTCAGAATTTCTGTAATGTAGGATCGTCCTGTTTGGGGTTTCAAAAGTCGGACCAAAGTCCGTCCTTGCCTATCTCCCTCACCGTAGCGGCGGGCTGTGCTATATTTAGTAAAAAAAAAAGGTCTCCCTCTTGGCAGCCTCCCTGATTTCTGTCAAGAGAGTCAGTTGGGTGTTATATTTAGCAGTGTCCGGCTGCGTGACCAGATCCCTGTCTAAAGCATCTGACTTGCGCTCGATGCTCGCTATCGTGGCTCTGAGATCTTTCAATACCCCAGAATGTTTGGAGATGCATATACTGCGAATGATGGCCTTGAAGGCCTCCCAAAGTGTCACCCAAGTAGTGACAGAGCCCATGTTGAGTTCAATATAGTCCTCGATAGCAGCCTGAAGCTCTGCATGAAAGAGACTGTCTAGTAATGCACGACCAGGGAATCTCCACTGTCTTTTGAACGCCCTCCGGCCTAGGAACTAGTAACTCCAAAACCACCGGGGCGTGGTCAGAGTATGTTCTAGGAAGCTGGTTGATAGATTTGTACCATGTAAACAAATTGGAGGTGATTAACCAATATTCCAACCTAGTCCAGGTGTCATATTGGGCAGCATAGTGGGTGTATGCGGGGGTGGACGGGTGACCAATGGAATCGCAAAGTTCAGATAGGGCCTGTCGAGAACGTGATTTAGTGCCTGAGGAAGCGGATGAGCTGTCTAATTTAGGGTCCATTGGTAAACTGAAATCGCCCCCCATGAAAATGAAGTGAGCCCCCATTTGCAGAATGTGGGAATGCACATCATGGAAGTATTCCGGGCAGTCTATGTTAGGATCGTATATATTCACCAAAGTTATACGGTGACCCATTAATTGCCCTGTTACTATCGTGTATCGTCCTTCTGAGTCATTATGTACATTATGTGGCTGAAATGGCAGACGTTTATGTATTAGGATTGCGGTACCCCGTGCATACGTGCTGAGTCCCGCAAAATACCTCTTCGGGACCCCAGGCTGTGCCAAATGAGGTGGTGCCTGTTCTAGGGAGATGGGTCTCTTGCAAAAAAGCTATATTAATCCTGTGTTGTTGTAAATAGTGCAGGACATTTCTTCCTTTCTTAGCATTGCTCAACCCTCTAACGTTAGCTTGAGGTTGGAACAGGTGGGTAAGTTATCTATAGTTGACATAGTGGTCTATTTGACAATGATTTCGAATTGGCAGCAGCATTATTGTGGCGTAATGTGCAGTTAAGGAAACATCGTCAATAAATGCAAAAAAACACCCTTCCCCCACCCCCCTCCCATCCCTGCTCACACTTAGGCAGGGAACAACCCTATTTAGTATACAGTCATCTACCCCAAGCAAACAATTCCACAATGCAGAAAGCTGAAAATCCAAACAAATTATAACCATTGTACAGACTTGGGGCCTCATGTAGGTAAATAAATTTTACCGGTTCTTAAATACCGAGCCGTACCGAATCGGTAAATTAGAATCGGTAAGTTATATGTAGGTAAAAATTCGGTAACAGTTACCGATTCAGTAACATTCGGTATTCAAGAATCAGTATTTACCGAATCGGTAAATACTGAGGTGGTATTTACCGAATCGGAAAATACCGAGGTGGTATTTACCGAATCGGAAAATACCCAGGTGGTATTTACCGAATCGGAAAATACCCAGGTGGTATTTACCGAATCGGAAAATACCGAATCGGTATGTACGGATTCGGTAAATAAAATCACATGACTCGACGAAACAGCTAATCCTGTGCAACGACAGCCCACCCAACCAGGAAGTGCCCACACCCAGGCAGGTGTACATAATTAGCCGAAGTGGCCACACCCAGGCAGGTGTACATAATTAGCCGACCCTGGAGAGGCTTGGAGTGCAGAGGAGAGGCAGGGAGCCGTTGCATGTGCGAGCGGGTAAACGAACAGCATGTCCAGCCAGAGAACACAGAAAGACGGAGGGGAAAGGAGGAGGAAGCTGAAATTTAGCCCCAAGGAACTCCAGGTGCTGGTGGAGGAGGTGGTGAAGCAGCACCAGAAGCTGTTTGGAAGGCAATCCCTGCAAGTGCCTGAGGCGGAAAAGCGCAACATATGGCTGGCCATCCAGGCGCAGGTCAATGCTGTGGGAGTGACCCACAGGGACATTGAGGTCCTCAAAAAGCGCTGGTATGACCTGAGGATTGTAACCAAGAGGAAGATGGGCGACATCCAGAAGGAGGCCAGCCAGACCGGAGGTGGAACCAACAGGGCACCTGCCCTCACCGAACTGGAGGAGCTGGTGGCGGCCACAATCCAGCAGGAGAGCGTCGTGGGTCTTGGGGACGCCGACAGCTCTGCCAGAGCCGCAACACACCAAGGTAAGACGAAAGCACAGCAATGTAGCCCCCCCTACCCCTATCCCACATCCCCCATTGTGAAACGAGAATCACACTGCAGTCCACACGTGTCAGTGCAGACAGGCAATGCATTCCGGGAGATGTAGTCAGGGCAACACTAACCATCACGTAAATGTTACAGGGCAACAAGGCATGTCACGCACTCGAGGCACAAGGAGACAGAGGACATATTGGAATTTGAAATGTTTTATTGTGACGCTTGCAATGCAGCCCTTCGGGGACACTGAGCCAATGTTGTATTTCTGTCCACAGATGTGACATCATGCAGGACAGGGCATGCTGCAGGAGAGACGGCACACCGGCCACAAGTATCACCTCTAGCCAGCACAAGCTCAGACCAGGGAGCAGGCCCACTGGCAGCCGCACCACCAACACAGCCAGCCTCGCCGCACCCAGAGCCAGCATCACCTCACCGAGAGCCAGCATCACCACAACCAGAGCCAGCATCACCACAACCAGAGCCAGCATCGCCACTCATGTTCGAATCACCGGCCACATCTCCGCTTGCAGGTGTGAGAATGAGGAGGCGTCCAGCAGCCAGGCTACGAGCCTTAGACACCTCGTCAGACGACAGCATGGGCCCAGAAGACCGCACCGGGCCCCAGGAAGGGAGCCATGCCACTGTGCCCCACACCTCACAGGCAGCACAGACGGGAGCAAGAGGGCGCCGCAGGTCGCGTGTCCAGAGTCCACCAGCACCCACTGACGGCCATGGTGTCTTCTTGGGTCTCGAGGGCCAAACGTTGAAGCAACAGCGCCTGCAATCAAAGGCAGTCATGTCAGTCCAGAGGCACATGCGGGTGATGAGGACAACATTAGTCAACATGGACAGTAACATTAGCGGCATGGCTGCGGGCATTCGGGACATGTCCCAGTCAATCCAGCAGTTGTGCAGCAAATTAGATGCTGACATCGAAGCACGGCGCCGGGAACGCCAGAGAAGGGACACTACCAGCAGGGCACTCAACCGTCTGGCAACTGCGACTTCTCTACTGTGCCGGCGCTCTGTGACGATGCAGGAGGGCCTAACACAGTGCTGCAGCGACCTGTCTCGGAGGATGGTGCAGGTGACAAGTGCACTAGGGGTGCTATTGACTAGTCAGGCGTCGACAACTGCTGCAGGGGATGCTGCGGAGAGCATCGACACCAGCAGCAGCATCACACCCCCCGTCCCAGAAGCACGCAGGAGCAGCAGGCGGCTTGGGGTTGGCTCTAGTGAGGATGCACAGGCCGTGCAATCCACCACTGCAGCGCGTATGCGCAAACATTGATGTAGCCCTGCTAAGCCACTTCCCATTGGGTGACGTAACCCTGGACATACTCCTTGTATAGATGGTATATTGCCTGATTGGCCTGTTCATGTGTTCATGGCGTGGTGCCACATTAAAACTACGTCATGACTTCTCACAACTCGCTGTGTCCCCTCACTTACTCAGAAATAGTTGCATGTGATCTCTGCCCGTCTCTCTCTCCCATCGATTGCAGTTGGCACTCTAGCTGCGTTGCCCTCTGGCTGGCCTGACTCATCCTCGTTGTCCTCAAAATATGTTAGTTCCACATCTGTACCTTTTTTCGTGGCAAGGTTGTGCAGCATTGCACAAGTGGCAATAATCTTGCAGCAGGTGATGGGTTTGTACTGGCGTGCGCCTCCGCTCTTGTGCAGGCAGCGGAACCTGCTCTTCAGTAGTCCAAACGTGCGCTCCACCACATTGCGTGTTGTTTTATGTGCCACGTTGTATCGTCTCTCACTCTGGGTTGCTGGGTGTAGGTAGGGAGTGAGGATGAATGACCGGCATGCATATGCACTGTCGCCTGGATGAGTAAAAGGGAACCATCAGTAACATGCCTCTATACACTATGATTTGCAGGTTTCAAGGGGCGTCACTGTTACTTACCTAGCAGGTATCCCTCTCCGAATTCTCCGGCACTCAGTCATGTGTAGATCCCACTATTCTGGAAGATGTAAGAGTCGTGGGTGCTCCCAGGAAACTTTGCAACAATATCTGTGATGATGTTCCCTGCATCACAGATCACCTGCACATTGATGGAGTGGGTGGACTTCCTGTTCCTGTAGATGTGCTCTGTATCAGCTGGTGGACAGATTGGGATGTGTGTACCATCAATACAGCCGATGACATGGGGGAACTGTGCCATGTGATAAAAGTCTGTTTTTGTTTTCTGCAGTGCAGCCTGTGTGTTTGGGAAGCTTATGTAGTGGTGCATTCTCTGCATCATGGCATCCAGGAACTTCCTGAAGAAACGTGACAGGCAACTCTGGGATACCCCACCCACCGCAGCTATCACCACCTGATAACTGCCGGATGCCAACAGATGTAGGCTGCAGAGCACCTGCACATGTGGGGGTATGGCGTGCGCCCTTCTTATTGGCTGGTCCAGGAGTGGGTGAAGGTCCCTGATTAAGTCCATGATGGTTTCGGGGTGTAGCCTGTACCTCTCATGTATCTCTGCATCAGTCAGCTGGAATAGTGTGATGCGCTGTCTGTAGATTTGTTCCTCCCGTCGCCACACCCTCAGTCCTGCTGCCTGTAGACGTAGGCGCCTTGCAATGACGTACATGGCGGCCATGTTGTCCACGCTGTTGCATTTTGGGTTTGCCTATATGCATTGTTGATGGTTACCACCTGCTTTCAATCCGTGTTAATTACCGACTCTTATTTACCGATTTTCCTGGATTTCTTAATTACCGAGTGCTCCTACATGTCATTTTAAATTTTACCACTTCATATTTACCACTTCATGTTTACCGAATCGTTAATTATGTATTCGGTAAATCTGATTCGGTATTTTGGAATTCGGTAAATATGAATCGGTATTTACCGCCTCATATTTACCGAAAAGTGGTTTTTGGACTCCTACATCTCACTTGTCTGAATACCGGTCGGTAACGGCATATTTACCGAAAATCGGCCGTTACCGACCGGTATTTGGCTACCTACATGAGGCCCTTAGTGTGCTAAACACTTAGCGGGTGGCAACGCCACTCCGAATACCCAACTTATACTTATCTAAGTTAGTCCAATGACCGTCCATGGTCAATAACAATGCCACAGCGTTTGTGAGAGATGTCGAAGATCGCGACCTTGCACTCGCATCACTCAGAGGAAAAGAGATCCACGCTAGCAACAAAGCCACTGTGTGGGGGAGAGGATCTAGCAGCGTCCTTGTTGTTCTGGGGACCTCCACCTTTGTGGCCTCTACAAAATTCCTGTATGGCTGAGGGTGATTCAAAGATTCAGGATCTTCCTTCAATGTCAACACGAAGGCGTGCCGGATACAGTAGCCCATATCGAAGTGCCAGGTTACACAGCGTAGCCTTTACACAGTTATATTTACGCCTCGCCTCTTGTACCATGATTGTAAAATCAGTGTACAGTGATAACATAGATCCCTGCCAGTTAAGAGCGCCTCTCTCTGTCGCGAAAGTTAAATAGGCGTGCTATTAAAGGTCTAGGAGGGCAGCCAAGGTTTGGACAAGGGCCTAGTGATTGGTGTGCGTGCTCTACAATAAAAGCTGAAGTGAAGGCTTCTCTACCAAAAAGTTCAGCTAAAAGATTTTCCATAAACTGTCCATGCGACCGGTATTAGATGATTCCGGCACGCCTAAGATACGGAGGTTGTTGAGCCTGCTGCGCGATTCCAAATTCTCATTTTTAATTGCCACATCTTTAAGAATCTTTTCAAACCGTTCGAGTCTGAGGACCGACTGAGCGTATCCATCTTCCAAGTCAGAAACTCTACCCTCTACGGTGTCCAATCTCTTGTTATGCACATCAATTTTGGCCCCTAGATTGTCCAAACACTTGTCCAATGTGTCCAAGGGGCTATCTAAAGCTTTAAATCCAGCTCGTAACTCTTGCAGCTGGAAATTTGAACACGTTATTTGACCTACAGAGGGCACGGTGTCTGACCCTCCAGCCGCCATGGTTGTATCAGTAACAGGACCCTTCTCTGTCGCCTTGGGAAACTGTAGGATACATTGCTTCAGGTCCTTACAGCCTATGCCATCTCACGCACATCTGATAGGAGCACCTGCTATTTTACTTGCTAGTTGGTCACCAGGATATTCAAATGGGGGGGGCTTGTGGGAGTCCAAACACAATGGCCATGGGTGTATCGCAGATTCAACAGCAAGCATTACCATCTACACTCCACCTATTTGTGTCAAGCCTGCTATTCTCCACCTCTCTTATGGCTCCCCAGAGACCTACAGGGATCGCCACTCAAAGTGTTGGTAAGGTGCAGGGATGTACATTCTGTGCGTAGTCTTTGTTAGTCTCCCCCCTGGCAGTTGCACCGGCTGGCTGGGAGGCCGAATTTCAGACTCACCCAAGGCCTACACAGCTGCAGGGCCTACGGGCATCTCAGCCTTATTCGGGCCTTGTGGGAACCGGCAACTCGCCTAGCTGTGGCGTGCTTTGCAGATGTCGGGGGGAGGGTTGGGGGCAACTGGATACAGCCCCAATCCACTCTCGATGCGCCACTATTTCTTATGTGGGCAGGCTCGCAGCTCTGCAAGGGACCTCCCCGTTGGTAGTGGGTTAGGCCGCAATCCGAGGCCTTAATTTGGCGTTTGTCACTGTGCACCGGCTCAGCCAGATGAAGTGCGCTGGGCCTGAATGGGCCGGTGTGTCCCCCTCGTGTGGCAGCTGATCAGGTCTCAATCGCGCACCGCTGATTTAGGCGCTCCCCCGCAGCGGAGGGATCGGGAGAGGGGCATAATTACCGCTCCCCCCCCCCTCCACATCCGCCCTTTGTTGGCAATTTCGGGACTCGTCGACTCACAACATATTCAGACGGATCTTGTAGTGGTGCCCTTCTGTTGTGAGGGCGACTTTGGGGTGATTGAATTAACTATGGGTGGGTATTTCGGAGGAGCTTCAGAGCTGCACGGCCATCGCGGTCAGCAGCTTAGCCACGCCCCCTCGAGAGTGTTTTGGCTTGCCAAAAAATACAGCGTCATCCTCCTGCCTTGTCCTGTCATATAGTGTTTTATACGGAAAAGTCTGACAAATGTCACAGCTCAAAGCCTTGTGTGCTGGATAAAGGCAATACATACACAGCTTATGAGGATTATTAGTATAAATCTTTTTCTGTCTACACACATAGATTAAAATGTGAAAGACATGTCTTCTCTCTCTGTCAGTCATGATGACAGTTGGTGACATACGGGAAAGCTAACTGGAAAAAGGGATTTTCCAGAAACTCTACAGCAAATCAATTTACAGTGCTGTGAAAGCTGAAGGTAGGGCTGATTAAGTTCCAGGGTAGATCAGAATTGTAACAGGATAAGGTCACTGAGAGGTTAGAGGAAATCTCTCCTTGGGGATTCCCTCACACACGAAGTGTGGTAGATATCTGAGATATGGTGGCCTCTAGAGGTAGTAGGAAAGTTACACCTCATTGGCTGAAGTTCAGATTAATTCAAATGAGGTGGATGTGCTACTAAGCAAACTGTTGTTGAGGCCTATAACCATTTTAAGACTGTTTTCTGTGATTTAAGATTACCAGGGATTCCCAGTCTGAAGACAGAGAATCATTCAAACATGTGAATATATGAAAGATACAATGCTGGAGAACTAAGATTTCACATAAACACAAAAAAGGACAAAGGGAACAGAGGAAGAGTTTAAGGAAGAGGTACTGAGTATAGCGACAGGACTCAATAACAAGCATTTGCAATGCATTAGGTCTCGCATTTACGCGAGTTTGAGCTATTGACATTGCAAATAACAATGCCTATTGGCATTGTCATTTACAATGCCAATAGCTTTAACTCGTGTAACTGCGAGACCTATTGCATTGCAAATGCTTGTTTTTCTCGGCGAACTAGCATTCACTTGGAAATCTTTCCAGAGAGGCCATGGACTGCATGGGCCTGGAACTAGTTGGCCTTGGCGGTTTTACAGCAGCGAGAAACTGTGCGTGTTCTGTTCAGTATTAGGGCAAGTGGATGCATCAGAGAGGGTTCAGAAAGTTTAAAATGCCTACAGTTCGTCAGAAACGACGGAAGTCTAGGGATGTACATCAGACTCGCAGTTACCAGTCTGTTCTAGAAACTGTTGGGCAGTGATGTTTTAAAAATCTGATTACGTAGACTCTCCTCCGTGTTCTGATCATTGAACTGAAACCTGCAATCGCCATAAAAACCCGGCAGCCAGGAATGGAATTGTTCTAGTGTCCGGTTTTTCTAATGGCCTGTAAACTGGAGATTAACTTGTCTCCTGCTTCATCAGCCAGAGGCTTTAAAGTAGCGAGATAATCTTCCGAGCGGTGTGACCTCTGAAGGTCGTCTTCTGGCCGGCCTTTTAATGCTCCTCCATGTCAGCCATGGACATGGCAGTCTTTAAGCCCGACCTTTCCAGCTTGTGAAGAGACAGAGGGGGTGGGGGGGGGAGATGGAGACATTCAGGCTGGCAAATGGTGAGCACTTCGCCGCCGCTTTGATGTTCTCAGTGGCCGCGCGGCTCACTGAGAACATCAAAGTGGCTGCAAAATGATTACGCAGGCTGCCAAATGGTGCGCGCGCCCGGCGCACATGCACTGTATTTGGAGGCCTGTAAGCACTAGTTTGCACTTCCAAATCCCCCTGTTTCCAAAAGCTCTCGCGAGAGCAGCGCTAAAGTGCTGGCTCAGGCGAGACCTAAATAGAAGGAACAAAGAGGAATGATGCACTACTAGCAAGTATGCAGTTTTAAATGACAATTGAAGGGATGAATAAAAAGGCAATGGGTGGGCTGTAAGCCAGCAAAGTGTAAATGAAAATGCAAACTCCTAGGGCAACTCAAACATGCTTAATGATGTGACCATAATTCATATCTAGCACATAACAGAACAAGGAAATATTAATCAAATACAAAAGTAGCAAACTACAGTCCTATACGCTTTCACTCTAACATCACACTGTGCAATAAGGACAAACAGACATTGTATACATAGATAATATCAGAAACAAAGGATATGGAAAAATGAAAAATGTCCATTGATTTCTCATTGATAATGATATTCGATTTAGTCTGTCTCCAGATGTCGTCATGAATGGCAGGAAACTAAATTATATTACACCATAATTCACAAATGTATACAACATGTCTCGAAAAGACAGTGCAAGCACTGCCTAGGCTTGATTTAAAAAAGAGTAGATGGAAAAACTCTCTTCTAAGTATTAAGTTAGGTGCAAGTAATTTCATTATTCGCAGTATATGAACTTTTGAAAGAACTCCAATGACGGCAGCATACAGAGTCATCCTAAGTACAATGTTTATTATTCGTCAAACCACGCAGTGCAGCCTTTCTTCCCTGTAAATTAAAGCATCCCTAATTTTAAAGACTCTCTTTTCAACACGCTAACTTAAAATAAATGTCTCCAGTAAAGATAAGCAGGGAGGTCGGTGGCACCAAAAGAATAAATAAGAAAAAAAGTAACCTAGAATAGATTGGACTACCAGTTTCGGCACTAAAGGGGACTGACTCGCTTTTAGGTGGACATGTGCATGTGCTCAAGATGCCGACATTCGCAATGAGGAGAGCGTCTGACTGAAGTGGGATGACGCACTGGTCCATACTGTACATTGTGGTGGGCGGAAGCAAAATGTCAATTGAATAGATCCAATAGGTGAAGACCAATGGCCCAAAGCCTCCTATGTATGTTATTATGCAAGTATTTTCTTTAAAGTTTTTTTTTTTTTTTTTTTACACAAAGAGTCTTGGCTAGCACCAGACCTCATTATCTTTTGTGCGAGAGGTCTACAACTCTACCTCCCCTGGGATCAATAAGAAAAGATGTATTAATGGTAAGAAAATTCTGAAAGGCAAAACAGCTGAAAACAAATGACAGTCAACTATTGGGATGGATTGAGGTTTTAGACCTTAAATGTGCTTTATGAATGGCTGGATAAATGTCATAAATAAAAAACACAATCTATTTAATTGAGGACACCTAGCGCAGAGTACATACATGCAGTGAATAAACACCACATACGGAGCCAAATGCACGAACCCATTTTGCTGTGATTAGCCCTGCAATTTGCAAAATAGAGTTTGAGACTGCAAAATTGTCATTCCCTTTTGCAATTTGGTAAAATGTTACTAAATCGCAAAACAGGTATGACTCCTCGTGAATTCCAAATAGGAGAGGGCGTGAAAATGGCATCTTCTGCACACCATTCTAATGATACCGATGGATCACAGGAGATGGTAACAGATTTGCAAAGGAGAAGTTGGCCCTGTTCAACAGTTTCCACTTTGGGAATCGTGTCAGGTTACCTCCAGGGGAACTTACTTTGTGTCAGGGTACCTCCTGATCTATTCCCAAGCAGGATGTTTTCTAAGAAACACTAGTTTGGTTAAAGAATGCAGGCTGCTTAATTTTTTTTAAAAAAGTTTCCCCTTTTGAGAATATTAACACAAGGATGGCGCCCTTCCTTTGATGCTGTCCCATCCCTGTGTTATAGGCAATCATGGAGTGGGATGAAGAGGGTCGCAAAACAGCGACTTGCCAAATTATTATTCATTAGGCAGGTCCGTCTGCGACTGGCAATTTTGCGACATGATTTAGTACATAGGTCTGATTGTAACACTAAAGACTGTTCTCAAAAAGTCAGTGTGTAGTTTAGAACCAGTCGGTTTGCAGACCTGGTGAGTTCATAAAATTAATACTGCCGAATATTACCGGATGCGCCGCTCTGGTTCGTCGATAGCTGCACATCAAATCTGATTAAACGAGAAGTCTTCCGTAACAGGGCGTATTCTCATGTCAGTTTCTCCACCTTCCCTGCTAGGCACGCCGTGTCATCTGCCTGTCCCGGAGACAGACATCATGGAGGATTCGCTGCAAAGCAGGGGATGGTGGATGCAGCGTTTTCTGTTTTGTAGGGGAAAATGTATAGGCAGTAGTTTTAATCCAGTAAAGTCACCAGGACTTCAGAGCAAAGTGTAATGTAATGCTCCAGTGGAAAACAAGCAGGAAGTGGGATAAGGGATCGGGGGTGGCAAATGGCGTGTACATTTCGCGGGCGCTTTGATGTTCGTAGTGGCCGCGCGGCTCACTGAGAACATCAAAGCGCCCGCGAAATGTACACGCAGGCTGCCAAATGGTGCGCGCGCACGGTGCACAAGCACTGTATTTGGAGGCCTGAAAGCACTCGTTTGCACTTCCAGATCGCCCATTTACAAAAGCTCTTGCGAGGGCAGCGCTAAAGCGCTGTCTCAGGCGAGACCTAAAAAGCAGGACCGGATTCTCAGGAACAGAACTGAAAGTACAGAGATCAGGGAACAATGGCATACAAGACTAGGATTTTGAACATAAACATGGGCATAACTGGAATTATGCATTTTGAACTATAACACTGCAACACAAAGTTTGGAATCTGCATAAAACACTGGAGTACAAGGCAAGTAATTAACAATCAACAGGAACAGGGACGGGGGAACAGAAAAAAGGTACAGGAACAGAGGAGCTAATGTAACAATACAAGAAATGGGAAAATCAAGAAACAAAGTAAGACCATAGCACACAGGCAGTAGGAGCAAGCCTTATGTCAAAGGGCAATAGACAGACATGGTTCATGCAGAGTCTGAGCAGTAAAGATGTTTGTAAGACTACTACACATTGAGCTTAAGAGTAGAAAGTGCAGCAAGCTTACAGGAGGAACACATGTGTAGGGAGAGAGCCAGGTGTGAATAGTTATTGTAGGAATATGTTCTCCACTAATAGAGGGAAGGTTTACTGGGCCTTAAAGAAGGAAGGAATAGGAAAGTCAGCAGGCACATAAAGGGAAATAAGAAAACCAGAAATTGGGTATGGATCAAAGCAGAGAGAGATGAA
The DNA here is from genome assembly GCF_964204655.1 of Triturus cristatus. Taxonomy (NCBI): domain Eukaryota; kingdom Metazoa; phylum Chordata; class Amphibia; order Caudata; family Salamandridae; genus Triturus; species Triturus cristatus. Next base: position 51,266,811 of record NC_140589.1, read on the forward strand.
AGTCCAGACTGCATGTATGTATGGGTCAGAATATCTGCAGGAACCATAATACTTAAGGCTGAACAATGTTTGACTTCCAGGACATACTGTAAGTAGAGTTTGGTGTCAGAAGGAACTACAAAGACCATGATGCACAATAATGGTGGTGTGAAAACTAGTATTTGTGTATACTGTTGTGCAAGGTGTGCAATGTGCTGGGGAGTGTTTTGACACAAATTGGTTTAAAAGCAAGACTCTAGAGAGGCATCCGCAGAGAGTCATCTGTAGGCATTACATTACTGAATGCTGGAGGATGAAGGAGAGGCCTGCATGAGCATTGCTCCTGCCAGTCCACTTTATCAGTTGGAAAAATCTCCCTCTCATAGAATTGCATTTGCCTCATCCTTTTATCATGCTAAATTAAGTCCTTGTGAGGACCAAAGGGTCTTATTTAGAATTTGGTAGACAGGGTACTTTGTCACAAATGTGGTGGGTGTACTGTCTTCTGTATTACAGGTGCATTATAGTTAATGGCAATCTGATGGATGGGACATCTGTCACATGTGTGAGGGAATCCATGTGTGTCAAACCCTAGATAACTTCCAGTCTTATTCTAAATTGCTGGTCACTAATACCAAAGATAGCAAGAACTTGGTGGTGCAGATTAATTGTAGCTGCAAAGAAGGAAACTTACTTTCTGAAAGCATCTATCTGGTGTCCATATTTTTAAGGCAGGGTTGTACAGGGTTTGGATGGATTTGAGGAGCATTTCTGAGCTGTCTGAGAGACAACAGAATCTAATTTTTGGGTGGCTGGTCAAACAGATTGGGGTGCTTTGAGTTGTCCTATCTTCTAGGCACAACAGATGAAACAGAACAGGGTTGTGCACTTTCTTACCTTCTAGCCAGATATGGTTCATAATGGAAATTGCCTGAGATGTCTTCATAGGGGGATCTATAAAGTCATATAAGAAGCAATCTTCTTGTTGAATTGAGAGTGGTGTAAAAGTTACTTACCTTCGGTAACATAATATCTAGTAGAGACACAGTCTAGTTGCAGATTCATAAACTTTTGAATTCTCCCCAGGCACCAGTCTGGATCTGGAAATTTTTCAGCAGTACCTCTGAGCGCCGGGGGATGGTGTTGTATGGCTTCGTGATGACGTTGACTCCGGTCATGATGTCAGTGGAGCCATATCAGTCCCCTCCGCCGCGCGGATGTCAGTTTCTTCTGTTAAACCTTCTGTACCAGAACGCAGAGCCACTATAGAAACTGGCTGTGGAAACAGTGTGCCAAAAAAGATAAAAGATCTTTGAAATAATAATAAAGAAGAAATATCAAATGGTATATCATGTCAATACCAGACCCGGATTTTAAAGAAAACCCCAACAAAATCAACAAAACACAGGGCTACGTGAAACCCTGTGCCCTGTTGAATAACGCTCATGTATGGGAAGAAAACCATACACTCTATAGACCATTCATCAATGGTAATAAATGGCATGGCAATAGCAAAACAAAACCTACAAACACAACACAAAATTGTTTGTTGAATCACACCATTACGTGACATACTGATAGTGCCAATACAAGGTATGATGATGCCAAACAAAGACTTTCAAGGAAAGAACAAACAAATCAATACTGCCCACTGGAGTCTAATCCAATGTGAAAGAGAAAACACACCCCACCCTACCGACCACACACATTTGGAAATGGATGGTATGGCAACATCTAAACAAAAGCTATGTGGCCAGGTCAAGTGCTCTATTGAGTGCCAACATGAGTTGAGATAGTGATACCAGTATATAAAACCAGTACTGAGAAAGGGTATAACCCTTACCTCATAGGTCGTTCGCAGAGTGGGTAGGATGGGCAGGGAGTTAATGAATCTGCGGCTAGACTGTGTCTCTACCAGATATTACGTTACCGAAGTTAAGTAATTTTTACATCTGATAGAGATATCTAGCCACAGATTCCTTAACTTTTGAATTAAATACCATAGCTATACCCCACTAGAGGAGGGTCTATGAACAAATCCTACAAATTATTTTAAAGAGAACCAGCCAGTCATAACTAACAACCGACCAAATGTACGTATAAATAGCAGAACAAGAGCTTGACTTTTGGTAGAATCCATGATCACTGTCACAGAACATATACATGAAAAACAACCCTACAGGCCAGAGAGAATTGGCCCTTTAAGGAAAAGCAGGAAAAACTCTTAAAGAACCATCTTTCAGTTATCAGACATAATCCTCTGTTCCGTCCCAAAAAGGAAAGAGAACCTGATGGCCAAAAGGCCAGAGTGCCGTACAGAAGCTATAAAATCAGCATTCTTTACAACAATAAAGAGATTTCAGAAAAAAAAGTGTCCTGATAAAATCCAAAGAAGGACTCACAGAACTCATTCCATCATACCAAGATGAATGAAACCAAAAGAAAGATAAACAATAATACCTCCTTAGCATAGCAAAATGACCACTCGAAGGTTACATAATGCACTATAAAGAGACTAAAATAACACTAATAGATTTGAATGTAATATTGATATTCATCAATTACGTCAGTTGTAAAAATTCAATTTTTTTGCCTCTACGGTGTATCACCTGGACATATACATAATACATATAAAATTGTGTCACAATAGACTCCGACTGGTGTAACAAATCATAGAGATTCACTGGCCCACATTTACTTCAGGATTGCAGGTATCTACCAAGCCTGCACCCGCATGGTCTTCAGTGTCATAGTCCAAAAGTCTGAACATGACTCTGAGCCTGGAGCACGCACAAAATACCAAGGCAAGCGAATGAAAATAAGAGAACGCACCTATTAGTACAGTATCAAAACATTAAAAAAGGAAAAAACAAAACATTAAAAGTAAATAATATAGAAAATGAATCCTTTTTAGCAACAAGCGCATGCAACAACATTTATCATATGAAACTCAATTTGATCAGAAGTCCACCTCAAGAAGTAACAGCCATGATTTCCCAAGGACTTGTAGAACACAGAGAAAATAGAAACATACCGAAAAAGACAGGTAATATATAATCCCCAGACAGATACGAAAAGCATTGTGAGAGAATAGCTTCTTTTAAAGCCCAAACACTCCAACCATAGATTGTATGACCGAAACAGGTAAAAAACTGCAGCTAGAAGACACCATCAGATTGTTTATGACACCACCTATCACACAGCGTAAGATACAGAGTTCAATCCATTTTATTCTAGGAATGAGCAAATGAATTTCCTATCCCCTCCGCAGAGGAGAGGTAAACTAACTTGCATCTTCCAAAGAATACACCATAAACTCTGAGTTTACTCTCACAACTTTCCAAAAAGTGAAGCATATATAATAAAAATGTAGATATTCAAGAAGCCCAGGAGCAAACAACCTGTACCATTAAACACATAGTCCGAAAGGACTAAAATTAAGGATGAAAAAGAATACAAAACGTAGGCCCTGAAATCATCAGTACCATAATAAATATGCACACTACAAGAGTAGTGAGGACATACTACGCAGATTACTCAACGAGTAAAGACCAGCGTGTCCCTATATACCAGACTTACCACTGGCATACCAACATGTACCTATGAGAGACAATGAAAGGTCGAAACCATGCACATTTCAGCATACTGAACTGCTTCAAAGAAGCTTGCATCAGAAAATCTTCCATATGAGAAGACACGTCTCGTGACAATAACCTCTTAAGCACAAAGGGGCAGATCTATAATGGACTTGCGCCACTTTTACGCCGCCGTTGTGTCACTTTTGTGACGCAGCGGCGGCGTAAACCCTGCGCCATGTTACGCCCCATTTACAACGTGACGCATCTAGGGAGATGCGTCACGTTGTAAAGCTTGCGCCACACGTGGGCGTACCTGCACGGGGGGGGGAAACGTTCCGGCGCAGGAACGCCTCCGAAAAGTGGCTGAGTGAAATCTACAAGAATTCACTCAGTCACTTTTCCGGCCATGCTGCGTCAAAACCCTGCGCCTGCTTGAAGCAGGCGTAAGGATTGACGCAGCATTGTAACAATAGGGCACCCCCGAGCCTTGCTGGAGCTGCGTCGCGCTTGCGACGCAACTCCAGCAATGCGCCAACCTTCCGCCATCAGATGCGTCACGCATCTGTTTATCCTTGCGCCACGATGCGCTGCATTGTAAATGCGGCGCATCTATAGTGGCGCAAGGGTAAACTTTCATGACGCATCTTCCCTGGCGCATCCATGCTGATTTGCAGGGATGTGCCAGGGAACATAAATCTGCCCCAAAGTTCATCCTCAGAGGCTAAGGGACAAAGGGAAACCTCCCTCGGTTATCTAAATAAATACCAGCCTAAAAAAGGGCCAAAAATGAACATGTAAAATGCCCTAACAAAGCTTGCTCACTTATAAATAAACAGTCTGCATCTCAAGTATAACGACAAGCTACCCAGTAACAAATAACGAAAAGCTATGATTCTGAAGAACTCTGCCTGTCTGTCACGGAAGCCTCTGAACGCTGCATTAGCTTGACTCCCAAAAACATGGGCACCATCAAATACCATGTTGATCAAAATCGACTGGACAGCCTCTGAGAAACACGAATTTGCCAACCGTGCCCGACGCCTTAATGCCACTGCCAATGCCATAGTACGACCCCAGAGTCTGTGGTATACATACCACACCTTATGGTAAGCCTAGCAGCCTGCTGACCATCTTTAGTCAAATCACCAATCTCTGAGTGGAAGTTATCCGGAAGAGATGGTAACACATTCTGTAGCGAATTCCATAAAGCATGGGAATATCACCTCAGTACACAATTTATTTATGGATCTCAAGGCTGAGCTTGCCGAAGCAAAGATGAGTTTACCACATGCATCATGACTCCTAGATTCCTTACCCACTGGAGTTCTAGGAACAGAATCGAAATCCTGTGAAGAAGTCGCAACCTGAGGCACCAAGCAACAGGTAGAAGGATGTCTATAAAGACAAACTAAATATAGGTGCAGGCAGGTTTCTGAATGCAATATCTCGGTCCACTGAGGTCTCCAACCTAGGCTTGGCCCAAGTACCTAATAAAATATCAAAAATGGTCTCCCCAAATGCAAGAACAGGATCTTCCCCTGTCTGTCCCTGAAAAAGGACCTCAATAAAAGCGTATGTGGACCTTTGCACCGCAGGAAGTGACAAGTTAAAACTGTAGCCACTTTTCTTAGCATGTCTGCAAAGGAAGAATTTGCCTCCGCAGCGAGGCCAGGGGGAGAAAGAAAGAAGCTGGTGATGAATCCAGGCTACTAGTCTCTCCCTGAGCAGACAACCAGCTCTCCTCCATCTGAGGCACTTAAATGTCAGAAATGGGCTCAAAGGACCCCGCCTCAATCGACACAGGCTGTCTTTTCACAACCTCTTCCTGAGAAGGAATCAAAACCTGCATATTCCCCTCAGCCTGAATAGTTAACTCTGTATCAGATGTCGTACAATGCCTACACGGAGGAGAAGAAGCAACTTCGACCGACGCCGCCGTTGTCAGTGTTAGAGTCGGCTGATCGAAGTCCGGTGTTGTGGGTCGAGGACTGTGGACCTGCGCCAAAGCGGCGCCAGCCAGCATCGACCAGCGCAGACCTCTCGACTCCAACGGCTCAACTGTCACCAAGGGCAAACCCTCCGACGGTGCCCCACTCACCTCCTTGTGGTCTAGAGGCGCTCCAGAGGGAGATGGGGTACCAAACAAGGAATTATAATGTTCCCTCATCTGAACCATCGACACTCCGGCTCCGGGAAACACGGGAGACAAGGTGTGGAGTTGCGTGATGCCTCCTCAACTGTCGAACGGGAGAAGCAATGGGAGAAGGAGTCTCCACGCTGTGAAGTCCGAGAATGCCACAATTTCACCCGCTTACCTTTTGACTTTCCCAGAGAACGCCGGCCTCGAGAACGGCTTTGGCTCTTAGATTGACCCCGCAAATGCTCTCGAGATGATGAAGACTGAGGCTGGGAATCCTCGGAGGATCGCGACACACGCACTGCCATCAACTTCAAACCCTGCTTCTTTAACGACTTTGGTTTAAATTTCTGGCAGGAGCCACAATCCTCGGTGTCGTGGTGCTCTCCTAAACACCACATACAAATTGCATGCGAGTACGTCACAAACATATTTTGGCTACAAGACCCACAAGGTTTGAAACCTGTAGACATTACACACTTCCACCGACACAAAGGGCCTCATGTAGGTAGGCAAATACCGGTCGGTAACGGCCGATTTTCGGTAAATATGCCGTTACCGACCGGTATTTAGACAAGTGAGATGTAGGAGGCCAAAAACAAGTTTTCGGTAAATTTGAAGCGGTAAATACCGATTCATAATTACCGAATTCTAAAATACCGATTCATATTTACCGAATACATATTTACCGATTCGGTAAATATGAAGTGGTAAATATGAATCGGTAAATATGAAGTGGTAAATATGAAGTGGTAAAACTGAAAATGACATGTAGGAAAAATCGGTAATTAAGAAATCCATGAAATTCGGTAATTAAGAGTCGGTAATTAACACTGAGTGAAAGCAGGTGGTAACCATCAACAGACCATATAAGCAATCCCAAAATGCAACAGCGTGGACAACATGGCCGCTCTGTATGTCATTGCAAGGCGCCTACGTCTACAGGCAGCAGGTCTGAGGATTTGGAGACGGGAGGAACGCATCTACAGACAGCGCATCACACTCTTCCAACTGACTGATGCAGAGATACATGAAAGGTACAGGCTACACCCCGAAACCATCATGGACCTGATAAGGGACCTGCACCCACTCCTGGACCAGCCAACAAGAAGGGCGCATGCCATACCACCACATGTGCAGGTGCTCTGCAGCCTACATCTACTGTCATCTGGCAGTTACCAGGGGGTGATAGCTGCGGTGGGCAGTGTATCCCAGAGTTGCCTGTCCCGTTTCTTCAGGAAGTTCCTGGATGCCATGATGCAGAGAATGCACCACTACATCAGCTTCCCAAACACACAGGCTGAACTGCAGAAAACTAAAACTGACTTTTATCACATGGCACAGTTCCCCCATGTCATTGGCTGTTTTGATGGCACACACATCCCAATCTGCCCACCAGCTGACACTGAGCACATCTACAGGAACAGAAAGTCCACCCACTCCATCAATGTGCAGGTGATCTGTGATGCAGGGAACATCATCACTGATATTGTAGCGAAGTTTCCTGGGAGCACCCACGACTCTTACATCTTCCAGAACAGTGGGATCTACACACGACTGATTGCCGGAGAATTTGGAGAGGGATACCTGCTAGGTAAGTAACAGTGACGCCCCATGAAACCTGCAAATCATAGTGTATAGAGGCATGTGACTGATGGTTCCCTTTTACTCACCTAGGCGACAGTGCATATGCCTGCCGGTCATTCATCCTCACTCCCTACCTACACCCATCAACCCAGAGTGAGAGACGATATAACGTGGCACATAAATCTACACGCAATGTGGTGGAGCGCACGTTTGGACTACTGAAAAGCAGGTTCCGCTGCCTCCACAAGAGCGGAGGCGCACGCCAGTACACACCGATCAACTGCTGCAAGATCATTGCCACTTGTGCAATGCTGCACAACCTTGCCACAAAGAGAGGAACAGAGGTGGAACTAACAGATTTTGAGGACAACGAGGAAGAGTCAGGCCAGCCAGAGGGCAACACAGCTGGAGTGCCAACTGCAATAGATGGGAGAGAGAGACGGGCAGAGATCACATGCACCTATATAAGTAAAGGGACACAGCCAGTTGTGGTATGTCATGACGTAGTTTTAATGCGGCACTACGCCATGAAAACAAGATCAAGCCAATCTGGCAACATAGCCTATTTACAAGGAGTAAGTCCAGGGTTACGTCACCCATTGGGAATTGGCTACGCAGGGCTGCATCATTGTTTGCGCATACGCGCTGCAGTGTGGGATGCCACGGATTGAGCATCCTCACTACAGCCAACCCCAAGCCGCCTGCTGCTCCTGCGTGCTTCTGGGACGGGGGGTGTGATGCTGCTCCTGCTGCTGGAGTCGATGCTCTCCGCAGCATCCCCTGCAGCAGTTGTCGCCGCCTGACTTGTTAATAGCACCTCTAGTGCACTTGTCACCTGCACCATCCCCCGAGACACGTCGCTGCAGCAGTGTGTCAGGCCCTCCTGCATCGACACAGAGCACCGGCAGAGTAGAGAAGTGGCAGTTGCCAGACGGTTGAGTGCCCTGGTGTTAGTGTCCCTCCTCTGCCGTTCCCGGCGCCGTGCATCTATGTCAGCATCTAATTTGCTGCACAACTGCTGGATTGACTGGGACATGTCCCGAATGCCCGCTGCCATTGTGCTGATGTTATTGTCCATGTTGACTAATGTAGATTTCATGCACCGCATATGCCTCTGGACTGACATGACTGCCTTTGTTTGCAGGCGCTGTTGTTTTAACATTTGGCCCTCGAGCCCCGAGAAGACACCATGGCTGTCAATGTTTGCTGGTGGACTCTGGACACGTGACCTGCGGCGCCCTCTTGCACCCGTCTGTTCTGCCTGTGAGGTGTAGGGCACAGTGGCATGGCTCCCATCCTGGGGCATAGTAATTTGATCAGGGCCCCTGCTGTCGTCAGACGAGGTGTCTAAGGCTCGCAGCCTGGCGGCGGAACGCCTCCTCATTCTCACACATGCAGGCGGTGATGTGGCCGGTGACTCACACATGAGTGGCGATGCTGGCTCTGGGTGAGGTGATGCTGGCTCTGGTTGAGGTGAGGCTGGCTCTGGTTGAGGTGAGGCTGGCTCTGGTTGAGGCGAGGCTGCCTGTGTTAGTGGTGCGGCTGCCTGTGGCACTGCTACCTGGGCTGAACTTGTGCTGGCCAGAGCTGATCTGTGTGGCCGGTGTGCCCTCTCTCCTGCAGCATGTCCTGTCCTGCGCGATGTCACATCTGTGGACAGAAATGCAACATCGGCTCAGTGTACCTGAAGGGCTGCATAGCAAGCATCACAATTAAATCATGTTACACTCTAAATTTGTCCTCTGCCTGCTTTTGGCTAATGTGTGTAACATGCCTTGTTGTCCTGTGCCATTTACTTCATGGTTGGGGTTTCCCTGACTACATCTCCCAGAATGCATTGCCTGTCTGCACTAACACATGGACTGGAGTGGGATACTCATTTCACAATGGGGGATGTGGGATAGGGGTAGGGGGGGCTACATTGCTGTGCATTCGTCTTACCTTGTTGGGTGGCGGCTCTGGCAGAGCTGTCAGCATCCCCAAGGCCTACGACGCTCTCATTCTCGATTGTGGCCCCCACCAGCTCCTCAAGTTCGGTGAGGGCAGGTGCCCTGTTGGTTCCACCTCCAGTCTGGCTGGCCTCCTTCTGGATTTCCCCCATCTTCCTCTTGGTTACAATCCTCAGGTCATACCAGCGCTTTTTGAGGACCTCTATGTCCCTGTGGGTCACTCCCACAGCATTGACCTGCGCCTGGATGGCCAGCCAAATATTGCGCTTTTCAGCCTCAGGCACTTGCAGGGACTGCCTCCCAAACAGCTTCTGGTGCTGCTTCACCACCTCCTCCACCAGCACCTGGAGTTCCTTGGGGCTGAATTTCATCTTCCTCCTCCTCTCCCCTCCATCTCTCACTGTCCTCTGCGTCGACATGATGTTTTTTTGCTGCACAAACTGGCACTGGCTCCCTGCCTCTCCTCTGCACTCCAAGCCTCTCCAGAGTCTGTTAATTGTGTGCACCTGCCTGGGTGTGGCCACTTCCTGGTTGGGTGGGGTGTGGTTGCACAGGATTGGCTGTTTCATCCAGTCATGTGATTTTTTTTCCCGATTCGGTAAATACCGATTCGGTATTTACCGATTCGGTAAATACCACCTCGGTATTTACCGATTCGGTAAATTCCGATTCTTGATTACCGAATGTTACCGATTCGGTAATTATTACCGAATTTTTACCTACATATAACTTACCGATTCTTAAATACCGATTCGGTACGGTTCGGTATTTAAGAATCGGTAATTTTTATTTACCTACATGAGGCCCAAAGTGTCGAAGCAGATAAAAAATTCAACCAGAGGAACCACTTCTCCAGATCCGCGGTACAGCACAGAAAAGAAGACACTGACGTCCGCATGCTGGAGGGGACTTACATGGGTCCACTGACATCATGACCGGAGTTGACATCATCATGGAGCCGTACGATGACGTTCCCCGGTACACTGAGGTACTGCTGATAAATTTCCAGAGTAAGACTGGTGCCTGGGGAGATTTAAAAAGTTAAGGAATCTGTGGCTAGATGTCTCTATCAGATAGAACACATCTCTTGGATGCTCTTTTGATCAGTGCATGGAATTACATAATGTTGTCAAATGGAGAATCCTCTGATTGTGGTTTGATGTCTCTAGAGTGCTCCCCTATATTTGCCCTATGCCCGTGGATGTGAAGGAGGAGTTGTGTCAAAGACCTCCTCTTCCTCACCTTCTACATCATCATTACCTGTTAAACCTCAATTTTCTGGAAGAGGTCGTGGTTGACAGGGAAGCAAAGGTGTAAGCAATTAAAGTGGCTGGTGTGCTTCCATTGGTTGTTGCAGTTACTGTAGGGATGGTTCCAGCGGCTGAGGTCGAGGCACCTGAGGTTGTGGTACAGTAGGAAACCTGAAATAATAGTCTTCAGGGTTTAAAGATCCTTCAGCAAATCCTATGGCACCTCCATTATGAGTGGTTTGTGATATTCTTCTTCATACTAGGGTCCGTAAAGCTTACCATAACGTGGATGTGGTATCAACCACAGCCTTCTCCATGACACAAGGATGGATGAAACTGCGGTGAATCTTGCTTCCTTCTTCAATTACAGAGTACTTTACTCACTCTATTTTGAAGGGTTTTCATTGAAAATTAGTGGCTCAACTTACATTACTGATGTAGGTGGTTTGGATTTAAGCAATAAATACACTGTTCGTGTAGATCATCCAAGTGCACTTTTTTTTTGCAAGGCCAACAGGATCCGAGGACAGCTGTTGTAGATGCCCCATCCCTTTTAGGTTTGGAGATTCCTGGCCTAGAAATCAAGCCCCACAGACAAGGAGTATCAGAGGAAGAGTTGATTAAGTGGTTGAAATAGCCAGAGATGCCAGAAAAGTGTGGAGAAGTGTAGCTCACTGGTTAGAGGAGGCATACCCTGAAGCAGAGGTCAGACCCGGGACCAGGGTTCAATTCCCGACGCGGCAGGGTCCGGAGCCCAATTGTCCACGGACTCGATAATTCTCGCTTCGGTGCCCACTCTAAGCATGAGTTCACACTATGCAGCTCTGGGCAACAAGCTTGCTTAATCTCCACAACGGCCCCCCCCCGCGGCGGGATGCCTGGCTTTCACCTTGGGGATGCCCATTACGGGTTATCTCACAGGGAAAAACCAGGACGGGTTCCCAATGCAAGCGCCAAGATGCCCAAGGGTGAGTTGAGCGCTATATAAGAACTAATAATAATAATAAAAGGAAGGTATTGAGTCAGAAACTATCTCTGTGCAGATGAAGAGCAACGATATGTAGATGCTGAACACACAGAACATGGGGTATTAATCTGAACTATGATGGTTTCAGGGCAGAGTGGAGTACAAAGGTCGGCGTTGGCTGGATCACGTCATATCCAATAGGTTTGATTGGCCACTAAGATAATTTTTTAACCTTGTTTCTGTAGCTTGCTGACTTCTTTCGATTCTATTACATGTTCCCAGAGGCTCCCACCTTGCCGATAGGAAAATGATTCAAGCATGTAAATCAATAATCTAATGGTTGAGTACACAGCTTTACTAAAAATGAAAACCCAGTACTTTTGAACAGTAAGAAAATAAGTTACTTACCTGTAACTGTAGTTCTGCACTATTGGTATCTTTCATAGATTCACATGCTTGAATCATTCCCCGTTGTCAAAGAGGGAGTCCAACAGTACAATACTACAGCAGTATAGAATATTGCCATAGCCTATAATGACAATGAAACCTTCACTTTAATAACTTATCCACATTATTTGAAAGGAATCAAACTTCATCCAATCAGGCGACAGCACTCTCTGGAATACTCCCCACAGAGGCTGATTCCCTCAGATTTTCAAACACCAGTGGAAAAGGTAATCCCGCAACAATAAGGGAATCCTCTATGGAGAGGAGAGACGATCGCATGTGAATCTTTGAAAGATACCGATACTGGAGCACTACAGCTACAGGTAAGTAAGAAATAAGTTACTTACCTGTAAATGCAGTTATCCAGTATTGGTATCTTTCATAGATTCACATGCTTGAATCATTCCCCGTCATAGAGATGGGAGTCCCTGGTACATTCATAAAGGTAATGTCACAATAGACAAAGAAGTTAAAAGGCCTAAGGCATCCTATTTAGTAACATATCTAAGTCCTTATATAAAAAGTACCAAACTTAAGAGAACAACCAATCAGCTGACACCACCCTCTAGAACCTTCCTGAAAGGAGCTCCAGGCCCTCAGAATTTCATATGCACAGTGCGTATCCAGAGAGACAACTGAGAGTACTTTTAGTGAGCCCTTCCAAGGGAGGCAGGTGGGTCGCATGTGAATCTATTAAAGATTCCAATACTGGATAAATGCAGTTACAGGTAAGTAACTTATTTCTTATCCAGTATTGGGGTATCTTTCATAGATTCACATGCTTGAATCAGAATAAAAAGCAGTAGTGAGCACATTTTGTCATATATATTAATTAGGCCTGGGCAAAAATTTTGTTCCGTTCGCGGAAATTGCGATAATTTGACATTTTTGCGTTCCGCGGAGAGCGCGAAAATGTCACAAATTCCGGTTTCCGCAGCTTGGCGATAATTTGTTTCTTGCTCGCGCTGTAAAATGATACATTCTCGCGCGCGCGCGATCGCCTTACCTGAATCCCTGCGTTCGCCGACAAGTTTTCTTGATCCGGTCGCGTTCTCCATGAGATGTTGTATTGTTTTTAGCCATTTGCGCTGTCTCGCGACAGTTCGCGCCCGCAGTGACGTCATGCGTCGCGCGATCACGTCTTTCTTCTCGCGATCATGCACCGCGAGAACAACTCAAAACAAGATGGCCGCGCCCGCAAGCAACCACATGGGTAAGTTGGCGACCCGCAACCATGCAGAAAATCTCGCGAACATGCCGGAAAAAAACTTCCGCATCTTCGCGATATTTCTGCTTGTTTGCGATAATTTTAAACATTCTCGCGATAATTTGCGAAGGTTAATTCCGCAAATTCCGCCCACCCCTAATATTAATCATACATAAACAAATAGTCAATAACTATTTTTTGAGAATAAAATAGAAATACATACTTATAAATAAATATCAACATGTATATGAATATGGGATAGCAAATGGATACTTTCCAATACTGGCATAACGAAGAGAAATGTGCATAAGAAAGGATGGTAGGAAGGAAGGAAGGTTCACCTTTACTGAAACAGATGTCTTAGCACCGCTTGCGCCGCCGCAGCATCTTTCATCATTTCGGAATCCAAGCAGTAATGCTTAGTGAATGTATGCGGCATCTTCCAGGTTGCTGCTCTACAAATGTCTGAGAGGGGCACGCCAGCAAACAACGCCATAAATGTAGACACTGCCCTAGTGGAATGGGCACAAACTTTTGATTGCAGGGGTTGACCAGCTTGCTGGTGACAGAAGAGAATAGCACTAGAGATCCATCTAGATATGTTCTGTTTCGCTAAGGGAAAACCTTGCCTAGGTAAGCTGTAAGCTACAAAAAGCTGATTAGTCATACGGAAGGATTTCGTTTTCTCTAGATAAAATTTAATGCAGCGTTTCAAGTCCAAAGAATGCAAAGTTCTTCAGCAGCTGAGTGAGGATTTGGAAAGAAGGATTTTAAAACAATCGGTTCATTAAGATGAAAGTCCGATGGGACTTTAGGTATAAATTTTGGGTTGGTGGAAATGTTCACCCTATCATGTTTAAATTGAATAAAGGGTTCTTGTATTGTGAATGATTGAAGTTCACTAACTCTTCTTGCGGACGCAAGAGCTAGAAGAAGAGCAGTTTTCCACTAAAGGAATTTTAAGTAAGCTCTATGTATCGGCTCAAATGGGTGCTTCATAAGTTGAGCAAGTATACCTTGTTGAGTTGCCATGTTGGAGGCGGAGCTTTTCCAGGATGGAAGGTCCTGAATAGACCTTTAAGAAACAGTTTTATCAGTCTGTTTGGCCACAAGGAAGAACCTTTAGAAGATCTTCGAAAACAGGAGAATGCAGCCAAGTGAACTTTGATCGAAGCATGAGCCAACCTGAATTTGCTAGATGGAAGAGATATGGCAAGACTTCCTCCCGAGATGAATTGAGGGGATGCACCTTAGCAGATCCACACCAGACGCAGAATCTTTTCCATTTTAAAGAATAAGTTCTGTTGGTACTGTCGGCTCTAGCACAAGACAGGATCTCCTTGCACTCTTGAGGAATCTTTAAGTTTCGAAATTCCTGGAACTGACGAGCCAAGCCGATGATCTGAGAGAGCCTGGATCCGGGTGCTGAACTTGTCCCTTGGTCAACGTGAGAAGAGAGGGAAACGGCTTCAGAGGAGTTGGCGGTCGTAAGGCAGGAGATGGAGTTCCATGAAACCAATGTTGGCAAGGCCATGCTGGAGCTATTAGAATTAGTTTGCAAGGTTCTGCTTTCATCTTTTTTAGAACCCTGGTAAGGAGAGGAATTGGTGGAAAAGTGTAGGGAAATACGCTGGACCATGCTATTGAAAAGCATTCCCCAGAAATCCCTGTTGGGGATGCCAGCTTGCAAAGCATTGGCGTTTGTCGTTGCCGTTTGTGGCAAACAAGTCTATAGCCGGTTCGCCCCACTGGGAGAAGATTCTGTTGAGAGTATCTTGGTTCAACTCCCACTCATGGCAGGTTGTCTGTAATCTACTTAGTGAATCCACTATTGTTTTTTCCTTCCCTGGAACATACTCCTCTCTCAACGAAATTCCGTGTTGAATTGCCCAGTTCCAAATTCGTTGAGATTCTTGGGAGAGGGAGAGAGATCTTGTTCCTCCTTGTTTGTTTAGATAGTGCATTGTCGTAGTATTGTCTGTTCTGACAAGCACTAGAGAATTTTGTATCTTGGGCAGAAAAGCTTGTAGGGCTAGAAAGACTGCCCTTAGTTGCAATACATTTATGTGTAAACTCCGCTGAGAAGGTGGCCACTTGCCACTGTTCTGCAGTTCCTGAAGGAAGGCCCCCCAACCTTCCAGAGAGGAATCTGTTTTCATTACCAGAGGAGAGGCTTGTGGAAGGAAAGGTAACCCCTGAGACAGATGGTGAGGAAGAGTCCACCAAGATAGCAAGGTGACCATTTTTAGGGTCACTTGAATTATGTCATCGAAGGTTCAGTTTATTTGAAGCCATTGAGTGTTTAGAGCTTCCTGAAGAGGACGCATGTGTAGATGGTAGTGAGGTATCAGAAGAATACAAGAGGACATCATGCAGAGCAGAGATTTGTATAGGTGCACCAAAAGAGACTTTCTTCTTTACATGCAGCTTCCCAACGTCAGAAGTTTTTCTTGTCTTTCCACTGTGGGATAGGCTCTCTTCAGAACAGTATCTAGCATAGCTCCCAGTAATGTAAGTCGTCGAGAAGGCTGTAGGACTGATTTCCCTGGGTTTAGTTTGAGACCCAATTTGATGAAAAGCCGCAGATAGACTTTGGAAGACTTCTTTGCGGCGTTGAAAGAAGGAGCTTTGACGAGCCAGTCATTGAGATAAGGGAAAACCTAGTGATGATGTCTGAGATAAGCCGCTAATGGTGCTAGGCACTTTGTAAAAATGCGAGGGGCCGACTTGAGCCCAAAGTATGAAAAGGAAAATATTCTATGGTTCCCTTTTGGATCATCGATGTTATTTCCAACTGTAATAGGCGCAAATGCTTGTGAGCCAGAGGTTGAGGAGGTGTTGGCGGGGTGGCTGTATAAATTCTAGGGAATGGCCGAATTGTACCAGCTGTAGGACCCAGCGATCCGTTGTGATTTGTTTCTAATTTTGGAGATAATGGGAGATTTTACCTCTTACTGTGGGGAAGGTGAAGAAATTATAACCAGCAGAAATGAGAGGTCATTTACGCCTGGCGGACTCTTTTTGTCGTCCCGCCTTCCCTCGAAAGGAAGATGTATTGTAGGCAGTCGTAGGCTGTTGTCTCTGAGCAAACTGCGTCCTGTATTGCTGGCTGGAGAAGGTATAGGAAGGATACCTATATTGTTGGTAACCTCATCTGTAGGATGACTGGCTTTTACCCCGGGCACCATGAAAAGGTGTTCTTTTATACTGGAGGGTACCCAAAGCTGTGGCAGTGTCAGTGACTTTTTTGATTCCCTGAAGGGCTTCGTCGATATGCTTACCAAATAGTTCTTGTCCATCATAAGGCATATCTAGAATTTTGGTCTGGACTTCAGGCCTGAATGTTGTAGCCTTTAGTGACGCCTTAGGACCGCGGCTACAGCTAACTGACGAAAACCAGTGGAAGCGATGTCCATCGCGCAATCAATGATTTCTGAAGTGGAGCTTTTGCCCTCCAGTAAAACATTTCTTACCTCCTCCGTGATGTCTTGTGGGAGATCGTTGGTGTAAGGAGAGACATCTGTCTGTTATAGCGCCCCAGCAGCGCTAAGGAATTGGATGTTCTGACTGTCAATGCAGACATAGTGGAAAAATGTTTGACGAGGTTGTCCAGTTTCCTACCCTCCTTGTCCAGAGGTGCTGATAGAGGAGCTGATGGTTTCTTTGACCTGCGTTGAGCCGCCTGGGAAATTACTGAATCATGCCTAGGATGGCCTGTGAGACAAGCAGGCACATCGTCAGAGAATTTATATTTCTTGTCAAGCCTTGGTAAGACTAGAGGAACTGTGGCTGGGTTTCTCATTAGCCTAATGCCCTGATCCCAAATATAGTCGATAATGGGCATGGAACTGACTGATTTTTTTTAAAGTGCCTTGAAATCGTAAAGGAAACAGTCTTGTCGGTGAGTAGGCATTGGAAGTTCAAACCGTCTGTCTGCTCTCTCCAAGAGATTATGAAATCCTCCAATATCCTCTGGAGGTGAGCCTACTTGAGGTGGAGATAGCAACACTGGCGGGGGGAAATGTAATCATCCCACTCGTCTGGACCTGATTGTGTATACTGGATTTCCCCTACTTCTTCTTGTCACTCTTTGTCTCCCTCTGTAGATGGAAGCTGCTGCACTGGCACTTGAGACATTGGAGCAGGAGATGGAGTGGACATAGGAAACCTCTTTTTATAGTGCGCCAACATGAACTGTAAATCAGTTACCAGAGTGGAGGAAAGATAAACCATTCCGGGATGCAGTTGCTGATGTCGTTGGTCAGAGTAGTACGGATGTTGATCATAGAATTGGTCATCATCATCAGAGTCTTCCTGGTATTTAACTTTCAACTCTGAGGGACTTTTTGCAGCCCCAAACAAGCTGTCTTTGTCCGAATCATCATTGTCATCAAAAAGATGAGTTGGTAATAAGGCTTGAACCCTACTAGGAGAAGTTAATGAGGGTGTCAGTCTCTCTCTTTAAAATTTTGGCTGGGAAATTAGTTTTCCTGATCTAGAGTTTGGTGTCGTCGACGAGGTCGTCGTCGGTACCCATACTGTTGTCGAGGAACCGTCGACGGGCATTGGTATTAATGTCCCAGACGCAACTGGCGTAGAGGACAATACTGTTGTCAACGATGCATCTCTCATCGTAGAGGCCGTCAATGATGCAATGATAGAAATCATCGACAGGAGAGTCGTCAATGGTAAACCCGTCATCGATGCAGGCAATACCATCGAGGAAGCACTAGTCGTCATCTTCGTCATCGGGATGGTCATCATTAGAATCTTCATCGACGATGACTTACTGAATATCTCTATCGTCGACGACAAAGGACCTTGACTCGTCGACGAAGACGTCGTCGGCGATGAAATTGACGCCGACGAGACTGAAACCGCGGAAATGGTTGTCACTGACGAAGTTAGTCCGACAACAGTCAGGGGAGGTCTTGTCATCGTTTTCGGTACTGCTGTCGACAAGCTGTGCGTCTACGGGGCTGAGGATACTTTTTAAAAGCATGTTTTACCTTCACTGGAAGAGTAGGAGGGTCTGAAGCTGATTTCTGAAAGGATTATTTGACAGAAATCAAACTCTAATGCAAAAGAGACGCTCTGAAAGGCAGATCTTGATTGTTAGTTCTGAAGACTTTTTGTGCGTCTTCTTTGGAGGTTGCCATGCGGAGTGACCTGGAGAGACGTCCAGTGGTCTTTCCTGAGGCATCTCTGAGGAGGACCTTGAGGAACCTTTGCTCTCCTCAGAAGATACAGGGTCCTCCCTTTCTTTAAGCCTCTGCAGCCATAATAACAGCCTCCCCTCACAGTCCTTTTAAGTCTTTGATGAAAAAGTGTGACATACCTTACAATCCTTTGGTTTGTGATCAGGATAAAGGCAGTCTTTATGGGGGTCATTGATATGCATCCTTTTCTTTCTGCAGGTACCACAGGGCCTAAAAAGGCCTTTTTTAGGTGTGTTCTAAATGAAGAAATCAGTGAAATTCACCCAGGCAAGGGAATTCAAGTTGAAAAATACATTGAAGCCAAGAGAAAAACTGAAGACAAGGATAATTAGAAGTTAAGAGGAAAAAACTGAGTAGAGATTAGTGGAGAATCCCTAGCACGACATGCAGTAGAAAATCTGATGGTCTGGAGCTCCTTTCAGGAAGGTTCTAGAGGGTGGTGTCAGCTGATTGGTTGTTCTCTTAAGTTTGGTCCTTTTTAAATAAGGACTTAGATATATTACTAAATAGGAGCCCTTAGGCCTTTTAACTTCTATATCTATTGTGACATTACCTTTATGAATGTACCGGGGACTCCCATCTCTCCCAAACGTCCGTTTTCACCAAAATCTAAAGTCTGCTAAAATCATGTGGGCTGCCTTGTAAATACCACGATGTAAACATCAGCGATATTTGCAAGGTAGTCCATCCGGGGTACGCACAGTTACGCCCACTTTGCATCTCATTGGAGATGCAAAGGGAGGCTTTGGGAAAAAGGGTGCTACCATGCGATTATGCATGTTAGCACCTTCTTGTAAACCATGGCGCTGGTTTTATCTCCGCTTTTTTGGCTTTGTAAGCCAAAAAAGCAGAGATAAAGCCCTTGTAAATAAGCCCCCAAGTACCATAGGTATTGCAGATGAAAGTCCGAAGGGACCTTGGGGATGAATTTTGGATTGATTCTAAGTATCACAGAGTCATCTGGAAAACGCAAGAAAGGCTCATAATTGTAATGGCTTGTATTTCACTACCCCTTCTAGCTGATATCAGAGCTAACAGCAATGCTACTTTCCATTAGATAAATTTGAGCTCCACTTTGTGTATTGGTCATACTACATTAAGCTGCCACGTAAAAATAGGAGGAGCCCTTACTGGGGGGAAAACCATGAAGAGACCTTTAAAGAAGTGTTTGATGATCCTGTTAGAGTTAGACCATAAAGATAGTGAGTTTGAAGAACATCTATATCTTGATATTGCAGCAAGGTGTAACTTTATTGAGGTGTGGACCAATCCCAAATTTGCCAGTGACAAGACATAAGGTAGTATTTGTTCTGGTGTTGCTTGAATAGGGTGAATATTCTATTTCTGGCACCATAGATAGGCCTACACGCCCATAGGAATAAATGGGAAATTGCAAGCACAATTTGCGAGTACCAACAGGTACTCGCAAATTGCGCATGTAATTTCAGGGTGAAAGGGTGTCAAAAAGACACCCTGTTGCACCCCTGGAATTGTCCTGTGCACATATGTTGTGCACACACATGCCCTAAGGGCATGTGTGCTCGCAACATGAAACTTTGAAAATCTCAAAAGTGCATTTTTCAAAGGTTTTGCTAATTATCATGAAGTTCAACTTCATGGTAATTTGCGCCCCCTATTAGCGAAATCGCTATTTTTATTACTTTAATGCATTGCATTTAAGGAATTTCAATTTGTGATTCCTTAAATGCAATCGCAATTTAAGTAATCGCAATTTAGAGATTACTTAAATTGCGATTTTTGCATTTGGGATGATGCATTCTGAGAATCTGCCCGTTTGCGACCGGTTTTTCTTTTGATGCATGTGCCTGTTAGTCGTTTTTCTGGAGCTTTTTCCTTCGATGTTGAGCAAACTACTTCATCAGGCCAGATTCAGTGCAGGTTCAATGTTTTGACTTTCTGCGAGGCCCTGGTCTAATCCTGGAAGTCTGGAGCTCTGGAGTTTTCAGCGAGACGAACCTGAAATCCAAGCTGGGTCGCGGTTGAAGGTAGCCAGCTTGACTCTCGACATCGGGTCGGTCACCTTATGGCTCTTTTTCCAAAAGTCGCTTCAAACTTGTGCAACTTCTTCCTGAAGTTCCTCTTGAGGGTTCAAAGTGTCCAAAAATCAACTCTAAGGGTTTGGAATCTCCTGGGTGGTCCTTGGGATGTCTGGACCACAATTCTTACAATGCACCTTGTCAAATCCTTAAACGTCCACTGGACACATTCCAGAATGGTGACTCTTGGTGGAGATGATAAAGGTGGGCTCTGTTAACCTGTAGCTTGCAGGGAGTCCACTCCTTAGACTTTCAGAGTCAGGCAAAGTCATTCTGGTGCCGAGTTCCACAGAGTGGAGAAGGTGCAGTCTTGTTGTAATGTAAATGTAATGTAAAATGTATTTCTATAGCGCCATTATCACTCAAAGAGTATCATGGCGCTCACCCAACCCAGATGAAGGGGGTTGGTGGGAGAGAACACACTTCACGCTAAACATCACATACCTAAACCATTGCCATACATGCAGCGTCAGTTCTTAAAAAAAGCCAAGTTTTTAATGCCTTCCTGTATTGGGTTTCATGGGACATGGAGCGTATAACAAAGGGAAGCTTATTCCACGCTTTGGTCCCCAGTACAAAGAGGGATTTACCCCCTCTAGTCACCAGCTTAAATCTGGGGGTTACAAGGAGGTTCTGCCCTGCAGACCTTAGGCAGCGTGCTGGATGGTAGCGTTTAAAACCATTTTGTAGATATTTAGGTCCTTGGTGGTGAAAAGCCCTAAAAGTAATTAGGAGGATCTTAAAAAGTATCCTCTTAACAACGGGAAGCCAGTGAAGCGCATTCAGTGCTGCTGAGGCTGACGACTTACGCGGCAGACGTAAAACTAATCGAGCTGCTGCATGCTGGACTATTTGCAGTCTATGAAGAACCGACTTATTTGTTCCAGCATATAAGCTATTGCAATAGTCCAGCCTAGAGTTTATTAGTGCTACCGCAACAGTTTTCCTAGCTGACAGAGGCAGAAGATCAAAAAATTTCCTCAGAGCTTTTATAATATGGAAACAGGTGCCAGCTACGGCAACCGCTTGCTGCTTAAAAGACAGTTGATTGTCAAATTTGATGCCTAGATTCCGAGCTGAGGTGATGGTATTGGGGGGAGTCACAGCATCCTCAGGCCAACAGCTCCCCGCCACTCCTGCGGCAGCCAACCGGTCCACTAGAATGGAGTGTGAGACCGTGTCGAAGGCTGCCGACAGGTCAAGTAGAATTAAAACCGCCTCCTTTCCTTGGTCCATGGCCATGCGAAGGGTTTCTGCTGTATACAGCAGAGCAGACTCGGTGGAATGGCTTGAGCGAAACCCTGACTGATGTGGATGTAAGATATTACATTACATTACATTTACATTACATTACATTACATTACATTACAAGAAATGTTTTACTGGAGGGCAAAAGCTCCACTTCAGAAATCATTGTTGAGTACAGTCCCCTTGGTGCAGGCCAGGGAGTCAGCAGGGCAGTCCTTTTTCTGGTCTATTCAGGCAGCAGATCTGAGGAGCAATGCAGCTATTCCATATTTATTCACAGTTTCTGGGTGTCAAGCAGGGAGAACCCCTGACCAATGAGATGCAGGGTGCCAGCCAGGTGTATGACCACTTCCTCCAAAGTATGGTATATTCTTATCCCAGAAAGCATAATTCTTTCAAAATCCAGCATGGAGGAATTATCTCCAGAGAAGCTGGATCAGGCTGACCCAACATACTGCTGTGGCTAATTTTCCTAAACACTCTCTTTCCAACCATCTACCTAATCTAATTACAGAGGCTCCTGTGTGGCTGAAAAAGCTGGATGTGGGGGTGGGCCTGTGCTGTCCTAAAGTGACATTCTCCCTTTCAAGACCAGTTTGGCTACCCCTCACCCCCTTTGCGATCTGCTCTGGAGCGTGTACTTCTCTGCCCACAGGAAACCTACTGAGTCCTCTCACAGGACACTGCACACCTTATCAGGCAGCACTGGCACAACCTGGGAGCAAGCTGGCCAATCAGGAGAGAGCAGCTGGGAAAATGGACTTTGGCTCACAGAAAAGAAAGTTTAATAACTTCTTTCCTGTAATAGTTATTATGAATCTAACAGCGGCCAGTTGTTGGATGTTGGACTTGGCCCTTCTGGCAAGTTCACCCCTAGAACTTTTTGCATTTATCCTAGCCTTTTTCCTATGTTGTACCAGTGGTTTTAGACCTCTAGGCGCTTTCACACTGTATCCCAGTGGAAAGTGCGTGCGCTCTGTGTATGTTCCAGTGAGACTGACCTGCCCTCCCATAGGAATGCATGGGGAATCTGAGTGACCGTGTTAAGTCCTGATGTGAGAGGAGTGCAGGGTCGAGTTTGGTATGTGCGAACTCGTGAGATTAAATGCTGCGCGATGATGTGTGCGGCGTTACTGTGGCTAGTGTAGAAGTGCCACTTCTAGACGCTGGCATAAATGTGCAGTGACTGTCTGGCTTGTGATTGGCTGGTGTGTCTGTCTCCAGGAGTCAGGATGGGTCTGCCCCGGTGGTGGGTGGAGAGGTCTGCATGTTGATGGCAGGGAGGAGTACACCTGGGACCTGAATAGGGCTGGGCTTTCCCCACACAATGCTGGCTCCGCCCCCTGTGGTGCGACTGATGTCCCTGGCCTGTTCTGTGAATAGGGAGAAGGGCTGAGCAAAACAAAGTGTTCAGGAACCACTTGCATCTGGTCCGCCCCTTCCCTGCACCTTTGGAAACAAAGGATTTGGTGTATAAAAGAGGGGCTGTGACCCCATGAAAATGTTCTTGTGCTTAACTTGAAACAACCCGGGGCGTCCTGCTGCTGAGGCCCAGGGGAAGGCTTGCCTCCCTGGGCCCTGCCCAGCCCCTGGATGCCTGATGGACTTTGTGGGACCTTTTGTTTCTGTTTCCTGGATCTATCAAGGACTTTGTGCTGGTCCTGAACATAGCGCCTGGAGAGCGCTTTATTCTAATTCCCCCAGAGAGAGGAGCTGGGGCTGTGCAGCGTCGCGCTGCTGAGAGAGGGAGAGGGAATCCCCAGACTAGGGATTCTCCCGTGATGCTGGCCTTGCGGGAGCCCACCCCGCTTGTTTTGTGGCTTTCGGTGCGCAGGTGCCCACCCTGCATCTTCATTTAGCGTGATGGCCTTGCGGGAGCCCACCCCGCTTATGTCCGCTTGTTGTTATGCTGGGGGTGCGCGGGTGCCCACACCGCGACTTTGCCGGCCTTGAGGTGCGAGGGTGCCCACCCCGCGACTTGGCCTGCCGCCGAGATTGCCGCTCTGGGTCCCGCCGCGGCCGCCCCGGAAGTCAGGCAAGTCTGCCTGTGACGGGGGAGGGGCCGCGGCAGGACCGGAAGCTGTGCGTGTCGGAGCGGGGCTCCCGTGAGCCGATGGGAGCCCCGAAGCGTATGACATGAGGGAGGACGGGAGCCCACCCCGCCTCCCAGAGCCGAGAGATAAAGTCCCGGGTCCCAGGAGGGGGCCCGGGTGAAGATGGCAGTGCGGGGCTCCCAGGAGTGAGGGAAGCCCCGCGCCGCATGAGAAGTGCTGCCGGTCCTGCCTGCCGAGAGAAGAACAGAGAGGAGACCCCGAGCAGTGCCAGTGAGCCGGTGAGTGGGGCTCGAGTGCGTAGTGCCTGGGAGAGGCTCAGAGTCAGAGCGGCCCCGTCTGGCAGAGGGCCGCTCCAATGCTTGGGGTCAAAGTCTTTTGGGTGCATTTGCTCAGGAGAGCCCAGGGGCTCCCACAAGGGGGCCAATGTTATTAAAAAGCCCAGTAGGGCCCTGAGGCCACCGATGTGCCAGGGCCCCTCCAGTTTGTGTATCCCAGCTGCCCCGCTTGCAGAGGGCAGCTGCACCGAGGGGTGAGTTTGGTGTTAGGATGGTGTTAGGAAATGTACTGTGTATAGTATGTTTTGCGCACCCTGTATTTTATACCTCTAGATAGGAGTTCTGATTATGAAGTTGTTCTTGCTAGTGAGATTATACTCTCCTGTGTGATGTACGCCCCTAGTATAGTTATACTTAGGTGGTTAGGTCTAATGCGTTAGACTAATGAGAAATTGCATAATGTGTTTATGCCCCTGTGATGGATGATGGATAGGTTTTATACCTGATTCTAGTGTGATGACGCTAAGGTCATTATTGCGCCAGTAGTTACTGGTTGTGCTCTACAGTTACTTTGTGTTTCCGTTGGTATATGTTTTACATTTACTATTGGTGATTTGTGCTAATGCTGACAGTGGTCCATGTGGCCCTGTCCTGTGTAAATAGTCCCCTGTAAAATTCTGCCCAGTGCCAGTTGGCACCGTGTAAATTGTGTGATTATCATCTAATGTGTTTATTATAATACAAAGGCTATTTTTTATATATAACCTTGTGTGGAGTTTCCTTTGTGGTGGGCCTAGGGTGTTGCTGTGTGCGCGTGCAAACGCTTTACACATTGCCTCCGGGATAAGCCTGACTGCTCATGCCAAGCTACCAAGGGGGTGAGCAGGGGTTATCTTTGGCGTGTAACTCCCCAGCCCTGACTAGAGTGGTGGTTTCTGCCTGGCTTTGGCGCAAGCCCTAGCCAACCAGAAATCCCATTTCTAACATTGGATTTATCTCAAATATCAATTTGATATCTTAAAGTAGATTTACATGGCTCCTAACAATATTTATATTTAAATAAAACATTACAATGTTAGCCTATTGAGCCATTTACGACACTGGGGAAAAAATGTAATTGCAGATTGTTTCCTCACCAGGTTTTATAAAACATATTGTATAATGTCCCTGCTTATAGTTACAAGGCACCTTGTACCTGGGGCACCTAGGGGACACCTTAGGGGTGAAATGAAAAAATAAGGTAGTTTGAGACTTTCGAAGTACCTTTAAATCCAAAGTCGAATTTGCATATAATTAATTTTAAAGACAGTCTGGAAGGCAGGACTGTCTTTAAAATGACAGCAGGCAACAGTGCATTGCACACTCCAGTGCAGGAAATCTTCTGGGCCTCTAAACCTTCCTGCCCTATTCTATACTAGGGACTTATAGGTAGTCTGAATCCCACTAGCACTATTATCTACTAGGGACTTGCATGGTCTGTCAGTACCAATTGTAATTAGACCTAATTACTTGTACTTGTAGTCAGAGCACAGGTCCTGGGTCTGGTTAGCAGAGCCCAGGGCACAGTCAGAGTGAGAAAACCATCATGTAGTGGTCAAAATGGGGGCAAGAAGTGAGGGACACTGCAAATAGGTCCTGGATTCTCACAGTGATCTTTTCTGAGAGGTAGAGGAGCAATCACTATCTTACTCCTCAGAAAGAGGAGATATTTTTGATTTCCACTTCTGTAGCTGTTAGGGCTGGCACCTTGGCGTGAGTCTCCCTTTCACTTTTTGTTGCTGTACCTCATGTGTTTTGCAGGTGCTAGCTGCTCAGAGCACTGTGCCACTGCCAACCAGTGCCACAGTGCAAGTGCTCCCTGTATAAAATGTATATGTTAGTTGGATTCCATGATTGACTTATTTGGTTTACTGTCAGACCCCAGTAAAGTGCACCAGGAGTGCCCAGGGCTTGTAAATCCAAATGCTGCTAGTGGGCGTGCAGCACTGGTTGTGCCACCCACAGAAGCAGCCTTGTAAAATGTGTCTAAGGTCTGCCATTGCAGAACCTGCGTACAGTCTGGTACTGTCATGCTGACTGGGCAAGTGCACCCACTTGCCAGTCCCTAAACCTTCCCTTTACTTCATGTGAGTCACCCCTATGGTAGGACCAAGGGCAGGGTGCATTGTAAGCATAAGGTAGGACAAGCCCTGATGTGTGTGGCATGTCCTAATACTGAATTACAGCCATTTTCGTTTTTCACTATTGCAAGGCCAGAATGGGCTGTTAGAATTGTTACATTCTATGATCCTAACAGACCCAGGGAACATGGTAGAAATTTGAGTTTAGTATGCCTGAACTCAGAATAATAAAATACATCTTTTAGTAAAGTTTATTTTAATATTCTGTGTTTGCAAATACCACTTTTAGAAAGCTGGTATTTGCTTGCCTAACCATTTCAGCCCGCCTCTGCTATGATGTGTATCTGCTGTCTAGTTTCTGTCAGTGACAGGGCTGAGGAATTCCAGAGGGCAGGGCTAGTTAGCCTGGTGGTGAATAGGAAGATTGACATCCAGATGGGTGGGAGGAGTGCACCTGGACTCTGAATAGGGTTGTGCTCTGCCACCACAATGCTGGCTCCACCTCCTGTGGAGCGGCTGATGTCTCTGCCCTGCACCCTGAATGGAAAGTCAGAGACATGTCAACAAAGTGCTCAGGAACTGGTTCTGGCTGGGCAAAGGCCCCTCTACCCCCGAGGAACAAATGAATTAGGGGTATAAGTATTGGGACCCTGCTCCCAAGAAATTAGATCCTGCTTGACAAGAAGAACCTCTGCCTGAGGAGAAGGAACTGGGAAAGCTGTAAGGAGGAGTACTGTCCCTGACCTGGGGGCTTGGCCTGCAGTGGTTGCCTTGCTGCTGAAGGAGAGGAGAAAGACTACAAAAGACTTTATTTCAACTTGTGCTTAAAAAGATCTCCAAGGGCCTGAGTAGAGCTGGCCTCCTGTTAAGAAGTCCCAGGAACAAAAGGACTTCACCCCCAGCTTCCCCCTGAACTCTGCTGTGTGAGTTCTGCCTTCCTAGAGTGCTGTAACCAGTTGTGGGGCCTCTGGAAGTTGTGCCTGCTGTTGGGTAGCTGGCCAAGAAGAAAGAAACCAAAGATCTCCACTTTTTCACGCACAGCCGGCATAGCGAGAAAATTTCAGTCGCACCGCTCGTTAGTGTGCAGAATTTTATCGCTGAGGAAATCGTCACAGAGCCTGCTGCGCTGAGCCCGATCAGTGCTGGGAAAATCGTTGCCCCGCTCGTTAGCGGGCCGAAATTGATCGCTACCAGCTCCGATCCCCGCTCCGCCTGTTAGCGGGCAGAATTCGATCACTGCGAACATTGTCGCAGAGCCTGCTGCCGCTGAGCCAGATCAGCGCTGTAAAAATCGTCGCCCCGCTCGTTAGCGGGCCGAATTTGATCGCTGCGGACGTCGCCGCACATCCAGCCAAGATCCCCGCTCCGCCTGTTAGCTGGAAGAATTCTATCGCTGCGAACTTCGTCGCAGAGCCTGCTACTGCTGTGTGGAATCGTCGCAGAACAGCCCAAATCATCGCACTGCTCGTTAGCATGAGGAATTGGATCGCTGCGAAAATCGTCTCAGGCCCAACCAAGATAACCGCTGGTGAAATTGTCGCCCCGCTAGTTAGCGGGCCGAATTTTGTCGCATCGTGCCTTAGCGAGGAAATTTCTACAGGATAAGCTACGCCTTGATTTTCAACACCGGAGCGCCGCTAAGAACTTTTGTCGCATCCGCAGGTACTGCGGGTTAAAACTGTCACTAAGGTGAATGATTTTGTCGCTAACCTAAGAACTCTTTCTGAAATCATATTCTTGAACTGTGTATGTCCTTTTTGTAGTTATTTGGTCTTGTGCTAAGTCCTTATATAAAAGATCACTATTTTTTATATAAATCTAGTGTGGTGTCCATTTGTGGTGTTGTCACTGAGTTACTGTATATGGTCACAAATGATTAACCTATAACGCTCTGAGATAAGCCTTGTCTGCTCGCGCCAAGCTACCTAGAGGGTGAGCAGGGGTTATTTTAGGAGTGTACCCCCTTACCCTGACTAGAGGAGAGGGTCCCTGCTTGTCACAAGTACCTACCTGTGCCAACCAGAGACTCTGAAATAAAACATTGGTGGTCAGTGGTGAGGATCCTGAATTTGCATTTGTGGTTCATGTACAGTGATTGGTGAACACCACTTAGTGAGTTCAGACCATAACGCAGCTACATACTTTTTGTTTTTGTTTGCCAAGAAATCTCCATTTTTTAAAAGTCATGCCTGGTTCAGTCAATGGGGAGAGGGCAGCATCTGTATTCTCTGACATTGAAGTAATAGAATGAGAAGAGGAAAAATTAGAGGACTACCCATTAGCCCAGCTGAAGGGCTTCTGCAAAAAGTTTGGAGTTTCCCAGTCTGGGTGCAGAAACAAGTCCCAATTCCACAAGGCGCTGAGGGCCTGGATTGAGTCAAGGTCACCTGAGAATGTGGTGGTAATCGAACCAGCAGAAAGCGTCCATAACTTTGGCAGAGGCCTATCGCCAGAAGAGTTGGCAGACAGGAAAGAAACCAGGATGCATGAAATGGAGATGGCAAAGCTCAAATTGAATGGGCAAATGGAGCTGGAAAGCAAAAAGCTGGCTCTGGAAGAGAGAAGAATACAAATGGAGCATGAAATGAAGTTGAGGGAATTGGATCTAAAGGCTAAGAGTTTAGAGCTTACTCCCTCTGGTGGCAGCAGACCGCCAGTGCAGGTAGAATCAAGAGTGTACATACCAAAGGAGGTGGTGAAATAATTTTTTAAGAATGATGACATAGGGCAGTGGTTCAAGGCCTATGAGGTAGCCATGTCTTCCCACCGGGTCCCTGAGAAAGATTGGGGAGCGGGGTTGTGGGGGCGGTTCCTGAGTGAGGGGTGGGACACACTGCTAGATTTACCCTCAGATGTTCATAATTCTTATCCACACATGAAGGATGCTTTGATGACCAGATATGGGTTAGCTCCTGAGCTGTATAGGCAAAGGTTCAGGGGTTGCACAAAGATTGCTGGAAGTACGTATGTTGAGTATGTAACTTTTTTTTTGCAGAGCATTGGATGGTTGGGTGAAGGGTAGCAAAGTTGATGATTTTCAAGGGCTTCTTGATTTAATTGCATGGGAGCACTTGTCCAGTAACTGTTTTTCTGAGCTACGCCAGCACCTGATTGATAGTAGGCTGACTAACCCTAGGAAGCTTGCTGAGGAGGCGGACCGCTGGGTCATTACCAGGGTCCACAAGGGTCCCATGGGAGACTCCGCCAAAGGTGGGCAGGGTCCCCAGTAGAAGAGTGGGGGGGACAGGGGTAAACAGAGGGAGTTCCCAAGAAGGCCCCAAAGTAATCCCCAAGGGAAAGGTTCTCAGCCTCCCCCACCCCCGAAGCCGACCGGGGCCCCGACAGGTCCTCTGTTCAAAAGGGGCCCCCAAGGTGTTACAAGTGTAATAGCCTGGGTCATTTTGCCTCTGATCTAAAGTGTCCCTTGTTTGGTAAACCAACACCCACTGGTGCTCCACCCCGACAGATGGCTAGTGTAGCCTTGGAGGAGGAGAGGGAAGTCCAAGGTGGGTGTGGGTCTGTAGAAATGTCCCTTGTCTCTTTAGGAGACCGTGAGGTGGTCTCTGAAAACCACCTGCCCAATGACACTAAGAAATATGGGCAGTGGGTGACCATCAATGGCAAAAGGGTGGGGGCTCTTAGAGATACAGGAGCCAGTGTGACAGCTGTCAAGTGTCATCTGGTGTCTCAAGAGCAGGTTGTCCCACATGCATTCTGCCGAGTCGTGAACGCCGACAACACTGAGAGTCAGTGTCCAATGTCTCAGGTTCCCTTTGAGTGGGTGGGGTCTCTGGTACTCTTCAAGTAGCTGTGAGAACCCACATGCCTGTTGACTGTTGGTTGGGGAACGATTTGGAGAGCTCACCTTGGGAAAAGGTGGAGAAGAGTGTTCACCTGAGGATGGTGGGCCTGCCTGACTGGGCGTGCGTGACCACCCGGTCAATGGCAGCCAGTAGGGGTGCTCAAGAGGTCCTGGAGCCTGAGAGGGAGGCCCAGGGACTCGCCTTAGAGAGAAGAGGCAGGGGCACGGGAAACTGGTGCCTGTCGTTCCCACGGTCCAGGAGGAAGCAGGCCTTGAGGGGGATGCCCTGGAGCCTACAGGGGAACAGATAGCTGAACTGGGGGACCTGCCTGAGCTGACCCATTGGCAGCAGGAAGGAGGCCCCTCCAGGGAAGAATTCTGTAGAGGGCAGAAAGAGTGTCCTTCTCTCGCTGCAGACCAGGCCAACGGTGGTCAGTCTGGAACACATTTCATTTACTGGGAGAATGACCTCCTAGATTCAGAGCCTAAGGTTGCTGAGCCTGGGTCAGCCCGTGCGCTGGTGGTACCCCAGAGATTCAGAGCCTTCCTACTGGGGCTGGCTCACGATGTGCCATTGGCAGGACATTTGGGGCAGGACAAGACCTTTGAAAGGCTTGTCACCCACTTTTATTGGCCCCAAATGCGCAAGAGCTCAGATGTTCATTGTAGGACCTGTCAGACTTGCCAGGCAAGTGGAAAGATTGGGAGGAAGCAGAAGGCTCCTCTCCAGCCATTCCCTGTGGTCAGTACCCCATTCCAGCGAGTGGGGATTGACATTGTGGGGCCCCTGGACCCCAGGACAGCCATGGGCAACAGGTTTATCCTGGTCCTGGTGGACCATGCCACCCGGTACCCGGAAGCCATCTCTCTGAGGACAGTGACGGCCCCCGTGGTGGGACGTGCACTGATGGGAATTTTCTCCTGAGTGGGATTCCCTCTAGAGGTGGTGTCTGACCGGGGTACCAATTTCATATCCAAGTATATGAAATCCCTTTGGCAAGAGTGTGGTGTAACCTACAACTTTACCACACCTTACCACCCCCAAGGAAATAGGTTGGTTGAGAGATTCAACCGTACCCTCAAAGGCATGATAATGGGTCTGGAAGAACCCATGAGGCGTAAGTGGGACGTCCTCTTACCATGCCATCTCTTTGCTTACCGCGAGGCGCCACAGAAGTCTCTAGGGTTCAGCCCCTTTGAGCTACTACATGGCCACCCAGTGAGAGGACTTCTAAGTCTGGTCAAAGAAGGCTGGGAGCAATCTCCCAGGAAACCTCCCCAGAATGTATATAGCTGGGGGGCATTTGCGAGTGGAGACGGGGAGCCTGCACCTACCTGGGCTTTGGCAGTTGTACCTGGGTCGCCTACGCTGTTGGTCTCCCCTGCCGCCGACGGAGTTCACCGGCCGCAGTTGGGGGAGACTTCAGCTCCCAGCGTGCTTAGCGCCACCACCACCTGACTTCCGCCTACCTTCGCGCCCGGAGGCGCAGAAAAAGGAGAGGCTCCCTCGGTGGAGCGGGGGCATTTGCGAGTGGAGACGGGGAGCCTGCACCTACCTGAGCTTTGGCAGTTGTACCTGGGTCGCCTACGCTGTTGGTCTCCCCTGCCGCCGACGGAATTCACCGGCCGCAGTTGGGGGAGACTACAGCTCCCAGCGTGCTTAGCGCCACCACTACCTGACTTCCGCCTACCTTCGCGCCCGGAGGCGCAGAAAAAGGAGAGGCTCCCTCCGCGTCGCGGGATGCGCGCGGGCGGCGCCGGACGAAGACCGGACAAAGGGCGGGCCGTTGTGTGGCCGGTTGAGGTCGGGCCGGCACACCCCCCTAAGATTTGAAGGGACAAATTGTGCGGCAAGTCCCCTTTTTAATTGACTATTGATATAATCCCTGACCTTTCAGGCATTACTTAATATTGCAGTACGTATGTTGTATAAATTTCTAATCATTGTGATTATTGCTTGACCTTTATTCTAGATTTTTATTTAGGTAGGTAAAGCCTGTGTATTGCTGTGTACCTCTTCTGTCTAGAGACAGTATAATTATTCGTGTTAGTTAACTTTCATAGGTGCCTCAGTCCACCCTCGAGGGCTATCTATAATATATTCCATTTGCCAATTATGGCTAAAAATAAGACAACCATGGATAACCACCTGGTTAAAATGGTGAGCAAGATTAATAACGATAGAAGGAAATCACTGGGTAAAGACACTTCCCCAGAAACCCTGCTCCAATCCCCAGATGATAGCAGTAGTCCTATTATGGTTGAATCCCCTAGTATTGAACCCCCAATAATGGAGATCTTAGTACCCACAGTCCCAGCCCAAAAGGTATTAGACCAGGAGGGCCCGATTCACAGAACAAACTTAAGACTAAATCCTAAACTTAGTACCATTCTGGTATTCACAGAATGCACTTAGTACTTCTGGTATTCACAGAATGAACTTACTACTTTTGCTATTCACAGAATGAACTTAGTACTTTTGCTATTCACAGAATGGATTTACGACTCCTAAACTTACGTCCGCACTCGGGCCGGAAATTCCGGCCCGGAGGCGGAGCTTCCGGCCTGGAGGCGGGGCTTCCGGCCCGGAGGCGGAGCTTCCGGGCCGGAGGCGGAGCTTCCGGCCCGGAGGTGGAGATTTCAGCCATAGCTAAATCGGCCGGAATCCCCACCTCCGGGCCGGAAGCTCCGCCTCCGGCCCGGAAGCCCCGCCTCCGGGCCGGAAGCTCCGCCTCCGGGCCGGAAGCTCCGCCTCCGGGCCGGAATTTCCGGCCCGAGTGCGGACGTAAGTTTAGGAGTCGTAAATCCATTCTGTGAATAGCAAAAGTACTAAGTTCATTCTGTGAATAGCAAAAGTAGTAAGTTCATTCTGTGAATACCAGAAGTACTAAGTGCATTCTGTGAATACCAGAATGGTACTAAGTTTAGGATTTAGTCTTAAGTTTGTTCTGTGAATCGGGCCCGGAGTCATTAGCTGATCCTGGAGAGACTGTATTACCAAACTCCCCTGTCAAGAGAGTAGTAAGAAAATGTAGAAAAATTCAGACTAAGCATGGGAGTGTTTACCATAAGCCATTGTTGGAATTAGGACAGAGAAGCACCAAGAATAATAAGGGGACTCAGTTCAATACTGATGATACGAATTCAGTTTTTTTGGATCATATAGCTAAGATGTTTGAAGCAAAATTAAATCTTACTGTCAAACCCTTAGTGGAAAAAATTGACTTTTTAACTGCTGAAATATCTAGGTTGGGTGACCTTTTAACTAAAATCAACGAGGTACAGAGTATAAAACAATCAGAGATATTGGACCAATCTGGCCAATCTGCCCAGATGACTGCATCAGGGGGGGTAAAATCACCTAAACCCAAATCCAAGCCCAAGGAGTTACCTCGAAAGGATGATAGTAATACTAAGATAAAAAAAAAACCACCTATAGTCGTGAGGCCTATTGTCCCAGTGGGAACAACACGTCATACTAACCTCCCACCAGATTGTGAACCTTATGTTATTGTTCTCTCAAATGTTCCTCCCCTAGACCCCATAGCAACTAATTTTCGTGAGGAATCACATGACTCACTTAAACGAAAAACAGTTGCGTGGCTGAACAAAAACTGTGGATTCCCTACAAATTTTTCTGAACAAATATTGTCTACTAGACGGGTTTCCTGGATTGGCAATACAAGGAAAAGATGTGTGGGGGATTGTGTGATAATACATTTTAGACACCCACAACATGTAGCGACTGTCTTACTCAGAGCAGCTTCTTTGGTCTTGGGGGAGAACGATGTGACTGTGCATTCGTTGGGATATTTTTATTGCCATTTAGATAGAACACCCCAAACTACTACTATTAGAAATAGGTTCCAAAGTATCAGTAGAAGCCCATTTTTTCAGATTCCCACTGAAAATAGATATTTGGCACTGAGCACATTGGATCATAATGATTGACTTCCACAGGTTGTAAAATCCACTGCAGTGACATCCTTAGATACCCAGGTACGGGGGATAACCTTGAGGAATATAGAATTTGATTCCATTCCCTTACTGGAACTGACTCCTAAAGCTGTGGTGCCAGATGAGCTGCTATATAGTGATGGACTTTACAAAATTAAATTGGGAGAGACAGCAAAGGTGGGAGAGGCAGTCAAGGTGGGAGAGGCAGCCAGGGTGTGCGAGGCCATCTGTAGGTACAGCAAGGGCTCAGAGGCAAAGATAAAGGGAAATAATATAGACGTTCTTCAGGTGGAAGAAGTAAATATTTCAACTATATCTGTGGACGATATACTATTAGATACTCCCCTATTAAGTGCAGAGGATAACTCAAGTATAAGATTGATATCCTGGAACATAGCTGGGTTAGCTAGAAACTTAAAGGATGCGGTATGGTGCTCATATATTGAGGACTATGATATTATTTTTCTACAGGAGACTTGGATGGTAGAAATTCCTCATAGACTGGGGAATAAATCTTTTAGCTCTGACGCAATCCCGTCAGCAAGAGGAAGAGCATCAGGTGGGCTGGTCATATGGGTTAAAGCTACCCTGGAAATAATTGTTACCCAATTGTCTATTCCCTCATCTGATCTATTAGGTTTAAAAATTGTTACAAAAGGGAAAGAAGATATGTATTTAATAAATATCTATAATAGACCGTATCCCTTAAATAAGGAATCTAAGGTGGTAGAACTCTTGGACTCCTTTTTAGACACATTGGGCCTAACTGTACAGGTAGTGGTCGGCGGGGATTTTAACTGTAAGTACGAACCAGTTTTGGGTCTGGAAACTTTATTTGATGAGCAAGATGTTGCTAACGACATCATGCCTTTAGAGCCCACGGGGTTAGTTAAAAGTACCATAGCTGCCACACAGATTTTACAGCTGACCGTGTCTCATGATTTAAGGGCATGTAATGGTCGTTTTCGATCTGATAGACCACCGGTGCCAACTTTTGCGAAAGGCAACTGTAGGTCACACATAGATTTTGTATTGGCCTCAATGAGCCTATGGTATCTAATAATTGACTTTAAGATAGACTCTAGATCAGAGAGCGACCATCTCCCACTCCAACTATGGCTAGACTCAGAGCCTTTTACCTCCAGACCAGTTGGAGAAGTTATATTATACAACACTGTTGAGGAGCCACAGACAACAAACAACAGGCGTGCCCTAAGATGGCCATATATCTTGGAAAAAGAAAAGTCATTGATAAATATTTACAATACATTCTCCGAGACTGTAGAAGCATCCCAGAAGCCCCTATTGGGTACAAAGGGTGTTCTAGATCTACACAATAAACTGGTAGATGCGCTCACTCCCCTTCTGAGTAAATTATACAAAAAAGATGGAAATCTAAAAGGGAACCACCATGAGCTAATGAACCCATGGTATAACAAAGATTGTCGATTAGCAAAGTCTAATTTGATTCAGGCAGTAAAATCCAAGAATCAACTGAACATAAAAAAATGGTAGACAGGCATACAACAAAATCCTGGCACAAGCGAAAAAAGCTTGGGATGTAACCTTATGGGACGATCTCCTAAGTGCGGCCAAGTTAAGAGACCAGAGTACATTCTGGAATCTAATCTCAAAGGGAAACAAAAAAGGTAGATCGCCAAAGGACACTTATTTGGATGAAAATACTTGGTGCGACCACTTTTCTAAGCATTACTCTAATGATAAGGAGGGATTGATCCCAGGGGATCAAGAGATTAATTTAGAATTAAGTATTGCTCCCTTACGATTTAGTTTAGAAGAAACAATTCAGGCACTACAGGCCGTCAAAATGGGTAAAGCTCCAGGCCCTGATAAAATCCCTGGCGACTTACTGAAGCACGATGTGGAAGTGTGGGGGCCATATATAAATTTCCTGAGCAATTTGATTGTGGCAGGAACACCGATCCCCGAATCATGGAAAGGGGCGGAAATCATAACAATCTTCAAAAAAGGTGATCGCTATGATCCGAGTAATTACCGCCCAATAAGTTCAATTGATCTTTTACAAAAGATTTTTGCAAGACAGATTTTAAATAGGCTTTTAATTTGGATTGAGGAGATGAAGATACTATCCAAATACCAAGCAGGATTTAGGTCAAAAACCAGTACGGTTGACCAGGTGTTTAGGTTTATGTGTATCTGTTGGAAGCATATTAATATAAGGAAGGGTAGCCTGTATGTAGCGTTTGTTGACTTGAGAGCCGCCTTCGACCTCATCCCGCGCAACCTGTTGTGGATTACACTTAGGAATATGGCGGTCCCAGGCGAGCTTCTCAAAGAACTTATCAAACTTCATACAGGGAATTACGCTAGAATTAGAAGGGGGAAGAGTGGAGAAATCTCAAGGGCAATACCTGTGGATCGTGGTGTGCGACAAGGATGTGTGTTAGCACCCACACTTTTCTCGCTATATGTTAACGACATCCCTAGCTATCTAAGGGATCGTGACCATGATTCCCCGAAGCTAGGTGGTGAGGCGATTACGTCTTTACTCTTTGCAGATGACACCATTCTTATTTCACAGACTCCGAGGGGTTTACAAAAATTGGTGGATTCCTTCCAAAGTTATTGTGTGAGGAAGGGGCTAGAAATAAACCCATCCAAAACCAAATATATGTCTATAAACCCCCAAAAGTCCTTTAGGAAAAATTTGTCTTTAGATAACCAAAAACTGGAACATGTGGGGAGTTTTAACTATTTAGGATTAACGTTGGATAATAACCTTACATGGAAAGGGCAGCTGGAAAAAAGTAACCTATCCTTTAAACAAAATTCAATGCCTATTCTAAAAGTGCACGACGCAAGCCATTCCAAAGCCATTACACCAGCACTTGAGGTATTTAAGGCGAAGGCCCAATCAGCAGCACTTTATGGAGCTGAGCTTTGGGGATGCTGCTGTAAAAATAATTTTGAAAAGGCAGAAAACCATTTTGTACGTAGGCTGCTCAAAATTCCCACTAGAACCCCCTTAGTACCAGTGTTCCTTGATATTAATCTTAAAAGGACTGATTATCAAGCTATACTAAGACCATTGTTGTATTGGGTTAGGTTATGGACAACCCTGGAGCTGGGTGACTACAAGAGTGGACTAATTGAAATAATCCAGATTAATGGCCATAATAAAATACCATGGCTAAAGCATATCACTGTGTGGTTTGAGAGGTTAGGGCTTTCCCATTTATGGGATGTTCCCCAAAATATGACCTCTTCTTCTAAAAGGTTTGTAAAGGAATCTTTCTGGTCTTATGTCAATCGTGAACTAATACATAGTTCAACGATTGGCACACTGACCCAGAAATTTTTGAACACAAAAGATATACCGTTTTTTTAACAATTTATGGATGAGATAGGCCCACCTCTAGCAAAAACACTATATTTGCAATTTAGATATGGGGTCTTACAGACTTCTGCATTTACATGTAGATGGGGGGGGGGGGGAAATGGCACTGATTTGTGCACTCTCTGCTCTCTAGGGGCAAAAGAAGATGACGTCCATCTACTCTTCTTCTGTCCGGCCTACAAAAAACCGAGAGATCGCTGGATCAAACCTTTATGTAAGAACATGGGGGTTAGATCATATAAAGAGGCAGAGCGTATAATTAAGTCCAATACTTCGCAACTTGTGGTGTTTGGTACAAGTAGATTTTTATTTAGTGTGCACCTTATTAGGAAACGGTCTGGTTATAAATTGTAATGTAAAGCTGTGTCCTGTCGCCCTATTCCTAATCTGTACAAAATTACTGATGCACTGATCCTCTCAGTTTTAAAATGATTTTAGTATCTGGCTTTTAACTATTTAAATAATTATATTTATGCTCTTAATTGCGGTATAGCTCAATCATGATCTTAATTTGAAGATTTATTCGCCCCGCGATATGGTCTAATTTAATTACTGTTAGATTATGGTTATGTATATATATGTGCTTGATTTGTATTTTTTTCTGTATCTTTGCTTTTAAGGCTATATCAGCCGAAATAAAGTTTAAAGAACAACATATAGCTACATGCTGGCCTTCAGGAACCAGACTAGGCGCTTCAGGCAACTTGCTGAGGCAAATCTGGAAGCCAGCCAGGAGGAGATGAAGCGGTGGTACGACCAGAATGCCACTCTGGTAGAGCTTCAGCCTGGACA
The DNA here is from genome assembly GCF_964204655.1 of Triturus cristatus. Lineage (NCBI taxonomy): Eukaryota > Metazoa > Chordata > Amphibia > Caudata > Salamandridae > Triturus > Triturus cristatus. The sequence continues at coordinate 51,304,815 of NC_140589.1, forward strand.
GAAGGTGTGGGTCTTGGCCCCAGTGAAGCCTTGTGCGCTCCAGGATAAGTGGACCGGCCCCTTTGAGGTTGTGGAGCGCAAGAGTCCTGTTACCTATTTGGTGGACTTGCGGTCTCCCAGGAACCCCTTGAGGGTCCTACATGTCAACCGTCTTAAGCCCCACTTGGAGAGGTCTGAAGTGGGCATGCTCTTGGCAACAGATGCTGGAACGGAGGAGGAGACTGAGCCTCTTCCTGACCTCCTGGCAGCCACAGAGCAAGATGGGCCAGTGGATGGAGTTAACCTCTCTCCCACCCTCACCCCTGAGCAACAGAATGACTGTCGCCAGTTTCTGGGGCAGTTTTCTGATCTGTTCTCCCTGGTTCCTAGTTTCACGGATTGGTGCGTCCATGATGTGGATACAGGAGACAGCTTACCTGTGAGGCACAAGGCTTACAGAGTAACTGACAGGGTCAGGGCTTGCATCAAAGAGGAGGTCTCAAAGATGCTTGCACTTGGGGTGGTTGAGTCCTCCAGCAGTTCTTGGGCCAGCCCAGCGGTCTTGGTCCCAAAGGCTGCAGCGCTGGGTGCCACACCCGAACTCCGGTTCTGTGTGGACTGCAGAGGACTCAATTCAGTCACGAAGACTGACGCGCACCCCATCCCCAGAGCTGATGAGCTCATTGATCGGTTAGGGGCTGCTCGGTACCTCAGCACGTTTGACTTGACGTCTGGGTACTGGCAGATCACCTTGACTGATGGGGCCAAAGAGAGGTCAGCATTCTCCACACCAGATGGGCATTTCCAGTTCCGGGTTATGCCATTTGGGATGAAGAATGCCCCTGCCACCTTTCAGAGGTTGGTCAACCAGGTGTTGGTTGGGCTGGATGAGTTCAGTGCCGCCTACCTGGATGACATCGCAGTGTTCAGTGTCACTTGGGAAGAACATCTGCGCCACCTCTGGGAAGTGTTGTTGGCACTGCAAAAGGCAGGCCTCACGATCAAGGCAAGCAAGTGCCAGATCGGGCAGGGTTCGGTGGTGTACTTGGGACACCAAGTTGGGAGCGGCCAGGTGGCGCCCCTTCAACTCAAGATTGAAACCATCCTGGCTTGGGAACCCCCCAAAACCCAGACAGAGGTGAGAACCTTTTTAGGACTTACAGGGTACTACAGGAGGTTTGTCAAGGGGTATGGCAACATTGTTGCACCCTTGGCAGAGCTGACTTCCAAGAAGCAGCCCAGGAAAGTGATTTGGACTGACACCTGTCAGAAAGCTTTTGAGGCCCTGAAAACTGCAATGTGCACGGCGCCCGTGCTCCTGGCACCCAACTTCTCCAAAGAGTTCATTGTGCAAACAGACGCTTCAGAGCATGGTGTAGGGGCTGTTCTCTCGCAGATTACTGAGGAGGGCTTTGACCAACCTGTAGCCTTCATCAGTAGGAGGTTACTTCCACGGGAACAGAGGTGGAGTGCAATTGAGCGTGAGGCATTTGCTGTGGTCTGGGCACTAAGACCCTACCTGTTTGGGACTCACTTCCGGGTTCAGACAGACCACAGGCCCCTCAGATGGTTGATGCAGATGAGGGGTGAGAATCCAAAGCTGTTGAGGTGGTCCATTTCTCTACAGGGTATGGATTTCACGGTGGAACATCGCCCTGGTACAGATCACGCCAATGCTGACGGTCTGTCCAGATTTTTCTGCCTTAGTGATGAGGAACTCCCTGGGGTAGGGTAGTTCTCCCCACATTTCAGCTGGAGGGGACACGTGTTAGACCTGTCACCTTGGCGTGAGTCTCCCTTCCACTTTTTGTTGCTGTGCCTCATGTGTTTTGCTGGTGGTAGCTGCTCAGAGCACTGTGCCACTGCCAACCAGTGCCACAGTGCAAGAGCTCCCTGTATAAAATGTATATGTTGGTTGGATTCCATGATTGGCTTATTTGGTTTACTGTCAGACCCCAGTAAAGTGCACCAGGAGTGCCCAGGGCTTGTAAATCCAAATGCTGCTAGTGGGCTTGCAGCACTGGTTGTGCCACCCACAGAAGCAGCCTTGTAAAATGTGTCTAAGGTCTGCCATTGCAGAACCTGCGTGCAGTCTGGTACTGTCAGGCTGACTGGGCAAGTGCACCCACTTGCCAGTCCCTAAACCTTCCCTTTACTTCATTTGAGTCACCCCTATGGTAGGCCCAAGGGCAGGGTGCATTGTAAGCATAAGGTAGGACAATCCCTGATGTGTGTGGCATGTCCTAATAGTGAATTACAGCCATTTTCGTTTCTCACTATTGCAAGGCTACCTGTTCTCATAGGCCAGAATGGGCTGTTAGAATTGTTACATTCTATGATCCTAACAGACCCAGGGAACATGGTAGAAATTCGAGTTTAGTATGCCTGAACTCAGAATAATAAAATACATCTTTCAGTAAAGTTTATTTTAATATTCTGTGTTTGCAAATACCACTTTTAGAAAGCTGGTATTTGCTTGCCTAACCATTTCAGCCCGCCTCTGCTATGATGTGTATCTGCTGTCTGGTTTCTGTGAGTGACAGGGCTGGGGAATTCCAGAGAGCAGGGCTAGGTAGCCTGGTGGTGAATAGAGAGATTGACATCCAGATGGGTGGGAGGAGTGCACCTGGACTCTGGATAGAGCTGTGCTCTGCCACCACAATGCTGGCTCCACCTCCTGTGGAGAGGCTGATGTCTCTGCCGTGCACCCTGAATGGAAAGTCAGAGACATGTCAACAAAGTGCTCAGGAACTGGTTCTGGCTGGGCAAAGGCCCCTCTACCCCAGAGGAAAAAAGGAATTAGGGGTATAAGTATTGTGACCCTGCTCCCAAGAAATTAGATCCTGCTTGACAAGAAGAACCTCTGCCTGAGGAGAAGGAACTGGGAAAGCTGTAAGGAGGAGTACTGTCCCTGACCTGGGGGATTGGCCTGCAGTGGTTGCCTTGCTGCTGAAGGAGAGGAGAAAGATTACAAAAGACTTTATTTCTACTTGTGCTTAAAAAGATCTCCAAGGGCCTGAGTAGAGCTGGCCTCCTGTTAAGAAGTCCCAGGAACAAAAGGACTTCACCCATAGCTTCCCCCTGAACTCTGCTGTGTGAGTTCTGCCTTCCTAGAGTGCTGGAACCAGTTGTGGGGCCTCTGGAAGTTGTGCCTGCTGTTGGGAAGCTGGCCAAGAAGAAAGAAACCAAAGATCTCCACTTTTTCACGCACAGCCGGCTTAGCGAGAAAATTTCAGTCGCACTGCTCGTTAGCGTGCCAAATTTTATCGCTGAGGAAATCGTCGCAGAGCCTGCTGCCGCTGAGCCCGATCAGCGCTGGGAAAATCGTCGCCCCGCTCGTTAGCGGGCCGAAATTGATCGCTACCAGCCCCGATCCCCACTCCTCCTGTTAGCGGGCAGAATTAGATCGCTGCGAACATCGTCGCAGAGCCTGCTGCCGCTGAGCCAGATCAGCGCTGGAAAAATCGTCACCCCGCTCGTTAGCGGGCCGAATTTGATTACTGCGGACATCGCCGCACATCCAGCCAAGATCCCCGCTTCGCCTGTTAGCGGGAAGAATTCTATCGCTGCGAACTTCGTCGCAGAGCCTGCTGCTGCTGTGTGGAATCGTCGCAGAACAGCCAAAATCATCGCACCGCTCGTTAGCGTGAGGAATTGGATCGCTGCGAAAATCGGCGCAGCCCCAACCAAGATAACCGCTGGTGAAATTGTCGCCCTGCTCGTTAGCGGGCCGAATTCTGTCGCATCGTGCCTTAGCGAGGAAATTTCTACCGGATAAGCTACGCCTTGATTTTCAACGCCGGAGCGCCGCTAAGAACTTTTGTCGCATCCCCAGGTACTGTGGGTTAAAACTGACGCTAAGGTGAATGATTTTGTCGCTAACCTAAGAACTCTTACTGAAATCATATTCTTGAACTGTGTATGTCCTTTTTGTCGTTATTTGGTCTTGTGCTAAGTCCTTATATAAAAGATCACTATTTTTGATATAAATCGTGTGGTGTCCATTTGTGGTGTTGTCACTGAGTTACTGTATATGGTCACAAATGCTTAACCTATAACGCTCTGAGGAAAGCCTTGTCTGCTCGCGCCAAGCTACCTAGAGGGTGAGCAGGGGTTATTTTAGGAGTGTACCCCCTTACCCTGACTAGAGGAGAGGGTCCCTGCTTGTCACAAGTACCTACCTGTGCCAACCAGAGACTCCCAAATCTAACAGTAGCCATAAGAGAAGTCTCTCCCTCTATCTTTCAGAGTCTTGGTGGAAAAGGTGCAACCGATCTTGCAGTTCTTTTACCTTGTGGGTAGGGTGGAGGCAGTAGATACAGTCCTTGTGTGGGTCTTCAGAATAAAGTATTTTCTTCCCACAGGTGTCACAGGGCCTGAAAAGCCCCTTTTTTTTAAATGCTTCTGACATTGTAGTAGGTAGTTTGAAGGGAACAATTCTCAAAATGGAGACTCCCTTCAAACATGCGGTTGAAAATCTGAGAGAATCAGCCTCTGTGGGGAGTATTCTAGAGAGTGCTGTCGGCTGTTTGGCTGAAGTTTGGTTCCTTTTAAATAATGTGGATACATTATTTAAGTGAATGCTTCATTGTCATTAATGGCTATGCTAATATTCTATACTGCTTTACTATTGTACCATGGGACTCCCACTACGACGACAGGTAATGATTCAAGCATTTGTATCTATGAAAGATCCAAATCTAGAGAACAATGTTTGTCATGAAAAATGTAACTTTTGGATAATTATATTTATTTATAAAAAGAAAATGTGTATTTCATGGGGAAATGTCTATATTTCAGATGCTGGCAAGCTGATGGTTTGGACAAAATGACTCAAACACAAAGAGATGATGGACAGAGCACTGAAACTTTTCAGACACCCACCCCAGTCATAGATCTGGGTTGAATCCATCATCATTCTTTAGCTCACTTCGCCACCTCAGTTCAGTCCCAGCTATATGCAAATCAGTCTTGAGCCTGTGCCTCATGGGAACAGTCGAGCCCGAACTGCCAAGCCAGGTCTTCCCTGAACCAGACACAAGCATGCTGGGACCGATTTCTGGGTTACACCCTTCATCAGCCAGGCTAGCTTCAATCCAGTGGCAAAGTGGGCAAGGGACGCTCGTCTGGGCATACCCTGCCAACTTAGGGCAAACAAAGCAAACACAAGAAGATGATGGACGGAGTGCTGAAACCGGTCCTAGGATGCTTGTATCCAGTCCAGGGAGGACCTGGCCTGGCAGTTCGGGTTGGACTGTTCCCATTGGGCACAGGGTCAAGACTGTTTTGCATATAGCTGGGTTCATACTGGAATGGCCTGGTGAGCAAAAAAATGATGGATTTAGGCCCAGATCTCTGTACTGGGGTGAATGTATGACATTGTTCTACATTCTGTCTATCAATTGTTGTTTTTGCATTTGTCACCCCGAGTGGGACGGGTATGCCCAGACATGGGTCCCGTGCTCTCCATGCCACTGGAGTCAAGTTATCCTGGCTGATGAAGGGTGAACCCCTGATATCAGTCCTAGGATGCTTGTTTCCAGTCTTGGGAGGACCTGGCCTGGCTGTTCGGGCTTGACTGTTCCCATTGGGCACAGGGTCAAGACTGATTTGGATACGGCTGGGTTCAAACTGGAATGGCATGGTGAGCAAAAAAACGATGGATTTAGTCCCAGATCTCTGAACTAGGAGGAATGTATGACATTGTTCTACATTCTGTCCATCAAGTGCTGATTTTGCATTTGTCACCCCAAGTGGGACGGGTATGCCCAGACGTGGTCCCGTGCTCTCCATGCCACTGGAGTCAAGCTACCGTGGCTGATGAAGAGTAAAACCCCAAAACTGGTCCTAGGATGCTTGTTTCCAGTCCAGGGAGGACCTGGCCTGGCAGTTCCACCTGGAATGTTCCAATTGGGCACAGCGTCAAGACTGATTGGCATATGGCTGGGTTCAAACTGGAATGGCATGGTGAGCAAAAAAACAATGGATTTAGGCCCAGATCTCTGTACTGGGGTGAATGTATGACATTGTTCTACATTCTGACCATCATTTGTTGTTTTTGCATTTGTCACCCCGAGTGGGACGGGTATACCCAGATGTGGGTCCCGTACTTTCCATGCATTAATTGTACTTACTTGCATTAATTATACTTACATCTGAAATTTCAGTGATAATTTAATTTGGGTCTGAAACTTATGGCTACTTTTCGTTTCTTTTGGCTGATTTTGGGGTTTTGATACCAGGATGAACTGTGGCTGTTTCTTCATGATTTGATTTGAGACATTTGATAAGCTAAAGTGATAAAAAGGTTGATAGCATCACTACAGGTTTCTGAGATTGGATTTGTAGGACTGGCGTAACCAGCCTGTTGATACTCTCTGCACAGTGTAGTTGAGCAAGAGCTTTAATGTATGAGCATGTAGGATTTGTTTAGTCTGTTGTCCATGGTTTATGATTATGAAATCTGTATAAACTTTGATTTGTCCACCCTGTACCTTCTAAATACATGCTCAGTCTGGACTCATGAGTGAGAATCTACTGTGAAGTCTACAGCATTGAATATTTAGTGAATGAAGACACTAACTACATTGGAAAATGAAAGGTTATGTGACCTGGCCTAAAAAACTGAAAGGTTATTTCTTCAGTTCAATTTGACGCAGATATTTGGGACCAACAATTTTCAAAGTGAGCCAACCTTCAGTGCCCAGTAGCTGTTTGCAAATCTTACTGTTATTGTGTGCTAGAGCTCTCACAGTTGTTCACCGTTGTCTAAAGTTGAGACATTTTTAAGTTAAGTTTTCAAATTGACTGGAATGTGTAAAAAGATACTCAGTATTCAAAAGAGATTCACAAAAAGTTATGTAAAACATGTTGGTTAGGATTTCCTTACCCTGGCAAAGCAATTGAGGAGACGTTTATCATAATCATCTGTAACCCTGCCGCCATATTGCACTTCTCCAATCATGTACCTTATAGTGCTCCATGAGACACCCTATGGGTAGAGCAAATTAAAACTACTTAATTGTTTTAGGTAATAGCATTATCACTATATTGTTCTGGCAGAAGCATTTGCAATACAAACATCAGATAAAAAAATCACATTGCATTAGAGTGGAATAGGTTTCTTACCCTCAGTAAAACTATTTGAGTACATTCAAAGATGAGGAATTTAATTTTAGATAGAGCATCAATCACTCAGTGGCAGACTGGATCCTGAAACTTTTTCTAAGTAATAGCCCCAGTCGTAGACCTGTGTCTCCCACAGATGCAAGAATGACCCATATATAGCATCACAACGTGCCCTCATATCAGTTTGCGTTTCTTTTTCCGGGCTCTTCAGAGATAAGAAGAAAAATCAAGAACTGAAATCTAGAAATAATAATAATAGCAGTGTATTGAAAATCTTAAAGTTATCTGCCTTATCTGAAAGTGGGCGATCTAACTATTAGTATGAGGGCACCCACCAACATACATGTAACATTTTCTACAACTTTGCTGCTTCAGAATTCGGTGGGGGTTTGATGATAAGAATTCGGTGAGGTGATAAAGTATTCACCAGGAAAAGTATTACAGAAGGTAAGCAACCTATTCTTCCTATTGATACTTCTTCCAATTTGAATGAATAATGCAGCACAAACCTATCTCCAGAGTGGATGCGACAAACAAGTTACTTACCTTTGATAACATTCTTTTTGGTGGGTACTCTATCTAACCACAGATTCCTCACCTTGTGAATACCTTCAAACGCCATATTGGATATTGAAATTTTTCTTTTAAGCATTTCCCTCGCACACCAGTAGATGGCATCGCGTGGGACCACATTGACTGCATTCCAACCCAGACGTGACGCCAGAGCCACGTATAATCACCCACCCACTAGCAGTTTCTTTCTGAACTCTGCCCGATCTGTTGGGCACAGAGCCACTGGCTAATAAGATTTGACAGTGTGCAGATCTCTAAATGTGGCTCTTTTTAAGACTGAGAAGAGAGACCATTCCACAGAATAGGAAGGAGGCAGTAATGGTGAGGAAACTGCAAATAAATAGAGTATTTGCAAAATAAAATGATACCGAAGGTAAGTAATTTGTTCTTCTGATGGATACTTCTAACTGTAGATTCCTCGCCTTGTGAACAGATACCAAAGCAGTACCTCTCACAACACAACAATGTCTATATATTTATTTTTAATCCTTTAACAAAATACATTTAAAAGCTTACCAAACTTTCTAAACCTATATTAAGGTGTAGAAATGTTAAAATCCTTTTTACTTTCTACTTTTAAAATGAAAAACCAAAACGGTCTTCACAGATATTCCATCTCAAAAAAACAAAGTGCTCTTACTTTAAAGCTGTGACAATTAATTTCTCTGTTACTTTTGAAGAGCTAGTGAAGGAAGCTGTAGAGTGGCGCGTGGGTTGTTTACACAATAAATGAATGCACACAGATGGAGAACTGGTGCCACAGGTATGGAATGTTTTTTTCTTCGCCAGGAGATCTTCGTTAATATTCATAAACATTAGAAAACAATAGCAAGATCACACCTGTTTGAAGGTGACATAAACACCTGTAATATACACATTTCCCCAGGAAACCTACCCATTTTCGAACCAGTCTTGGAGACGACATAGAAAAAAAAACTAGTGATCTCTCATGGATAACCTCTCACTTGATTGTTTTACAAGTTATATCATTAGGAAAGCTCAAGAAACATTTCCCGGAGACGTTTGACAAACTCGATGTGGTTTTGATGCGATCAGGGATATCAGTACTTTCCAGTTGAGGATTGGAAAAACAGAGCCATTGCAGATTTTGGAGTTGCATGCAACGATGCAGATATCAACCGCTTTGGCCATATCAGCAATCAATGACCAATATAATCTTATTTATTACTTTTTTATCTTGGCCCTTCATGAAACAGGAATTAGTATTAGGCCAATCACCGACAAATGGACAACCATTATGTCAAGCACTGAAAGAAAAACAGCCGAAAAAAAGGTCTACGCTAGCAGGTAAGCAAAGAAGAACCTGTTGGGCTTGTTCTGTAACATTCTTTCTGATGCATGCATTCATTTACTGCCATTTCATTTGCTCACGTTGTTTATGAACTGCACTGCTTTCCAATCTCTGAAGTATTTAGCCTCACCTTAGTCTTGGCTCTATTAAGTGAGGTTCACAAAAAAATAGCTCATCATCTGGAAGTTTACATTTCTTCTTTCGACGTCCTTCATGATTCTCATGAGAAAGCTGTGCACCTGCTATGGGAGTTTCTGTCATATGTATTCTCACCCGAAGAATGTATGACTTTAGAAAACCTATACAACTTTATGCAAATTAGGTGGGGGTTAGCCGTAGATGCGCCCTATCTGATGAGGGATCAATAGCAGTGGTTTGTATAGCGATATCACACTCTACTTGTTTGCTGAATAAACCTGGGCAGGCTTCAAGTAGGTATACGAGTGGGTCGTCTTACGTTCCACACATCAATCACCCCACGAATCCCTCCATTTTTATCAGCACAGGTGATGCTGTTTTAGCACAAGTCATAAGTCTGCAAAGTGGCAACCAGCAGTTTCTTCTATTCCTAGATGATGGACAGATAGATAGACTTTGGTAACACTCTATCTAACCGCAGATCCTCAACTAAAAATATCTTCCAAGCGCCAGACTAGATCCAGAGATTTGTTCATAGAAGTACTCCTGCAAGCCACAAGGTGGTGTTGTGCGACTCTGCGTTGGCTCCACACCACCCCGGATATGATCCAGAAGAGAAGCATATAAATGCCAGCCAGGGGGATATTCTATGGTGAGGAATGCGCGGTTAGAAGTATCCATTGGAATAAAATAATCACAACACAAAAATACAGACTGAAAAAGAAAAGAAATAAAGAATATTAGAAGAGGGAGGATTATTAGAAGCATGAAGAAAGATTGGTATCCATAAAAAAGAACATAACTAAAGATAAGTTGTTCTAACCGCTACCTCTTCCTGAAAATCCCCCATCTTGAGCCACTAAAAAAGCAGCAGCATATAGGTGGCAGGCTTAGGTACTTAGGGGCATATCAACAACAACCGGCGATAATTATCGCTCAGCGCTCTTAGCGTGAGGATAATTATCGCCGGCTAGCGTGAATTTTTATCGCTGAGATAGCGTGCTATTAGCAACGCTTATCTCAATAGCGATAAAAATCTACACGCTAACAGGCTAACGTGAGATTATCGCTGGAAACCCAGCGATAATCACACGTTACCTTGTTGATAGGGACAGGCAAACTTAGCCATGATATCCTCCTTCCATAGGATATCATGGCTAAGTCTGAAAATTAGCAGATGTAAAAAAGCAGCGTTAACCGCGGTTAGCGCTGCTTTTTTTGTCTCTAACAGAGTTAGCGACATTCTTGATAATAGGAGAAATGTCACTTAGCGACATTTCTCCTATTATTTTACTCTGGAACGCCCCCTTTGCATCTCATTAGAGATGCAAGGGGAAGCGTAGTGTAAAAGGGTGCTAACATGCAAATTTGCGTGTTAGCACCCTGTTGTTGATAGGGCGCTAGTTTTATCTCTGCTTTTTTGGCTTTTAAAGCCAAAAAAGCAGAGATAAAGCCCTTGTTGATATGCCCCTCAGTTACATATTAGGAAATTTGAAAAAGCTGCACGCCCAATTTATGACTCATTCCTCACCTTGTGGGTACAGAGTTCTGTTTGGTGACTTTCCGAACTGATGGCCATGGGGCCGCTGGGCAATACTTACAGAAACACCCAGAAGGGATGTAGACCTTTTGGTTTTTATTCCGGCAGAAGAGGCTTTTAATATTACAAGGGCTTAATGTTTCCCCTAAATGAACACTGACTAACACACATGAGGTGTTGCTTGTGAGTGTGTTTCTTTCAGTGCTTCCATGAGTGTATACTTTGTAAACAAAAGCTTGAAAGCCCTCTTAGGATCTATCCTGTGCAGATGTTTATCTGTTCTAGAAAAGTGGGCTTATGGAAAGGAAGTTGCAAGAGATATCCTTTAAGAATCTGAGAAATGGGTAATAAAAGTAGGAATCTGTTTTCTGCACTGATTCAGGCAGCTGACTCTTCATTCTATCTCCTTCCCACTCCCACTTACATTTCACATTCTTTAGCAGGCAAAAGGTCCAGCGGAGAAACTACCAGGAGTTTGGGTGCTAAAGATATAACCTTGATTAGGCTGGTAACTCATTATCTCCAACCTGAGAATAAGAACCTTGAAATTAAATGTCCCCTATTGCTCTGAGGGCGCATGGAAGATGAGGGATCACTCATCTGGGAATGGGAAAACGACGTGCAGATCCCACCACTGACACTCTAACACCGCTCACATCAAATATCTTATTTTACTAGCAGAGTTTTAAGCATACGATTAGCATAGGTCCATCTACATCGAGCTAGCAAAGTGGCAAAGTCTTTTGGAATTTATGTAGCAAAGTTTTTAAGCTTAGGATTGGCTAGTGCCATCCACATCGAGCTGATAAAAATGACAAAAGCCTTTTACCACTCCAGTCGCAGTATTACAGCTTTGGATTAGTAAAATACCTTCCGAGCGATCCTGGAATGAATACAAGCAGTCTCTGACACATGTGTTTCGCTCTCAGAGCTCATCAGAGAGACATTTTAGCCCAGATACAAGGGATAATCTATTGCATTTCAAAACAATACCCTTTCAGGCTCAGAGCACCACATAAATGATGTAAAATAGGAAGTAGGGAGGCGTAGGTAGTTCCCAGGTTTTTAGGTGAAGAGCAGTTCCTTCAGCACTCTACAACACAGCCAACACTCAAACTGCTCACTTTAAATGTGTGCTAAACAGACATTTGAGATGAGCTAATATAGTGTGACAGTGGTATTGTATCCTACCTTGTGTCTGGGCAAAGCTATGTCTTTCTGACAAGCTCTGATCAGAGCAAAAGGGGGAAACATGTTGCAACCATTTCAGAAAACACAAATTTGTGATTTGAATAATGAGGACTGGTCCAGTAACTGTAAAAAAGCCAAAAGAGCCAACAAGTACCCTTTAACAGTGCCCAAGGCAAGACTTTCCTGGACCAGGGATAACCTAGATTAATACATCTCAGCCTGTTTGGCCCATAGTGGATTGATCTGCTTAGAAGGGCATCAGGGCACAAGGTATCCCAATGCTGGGCGTATGGAGATTTGGTTGAGAGACTTCTGTCTGCCAAGATGACAGTATCAACTTGTGGAGGAAGGTCGAAAACAGTCGACTATCGCCGCTCAATATCCAAATATGCAGGTGTAGATTGTGCAGGTTTCGATGTGGAACTCTGCCCCACTGCTGCAACAGGATATCCCCATGAAGAGGCAGCCTGATTGAGAATGGATGCTCAATGCTCATGCCCAGGAGTTTGGGATACCATACTCTCCACGCCACAAGCATGACTTGGGTACAGTCAGTCAGTCCTATTATTCAGTACCTGCGTCATGAGAGATATCAGGGGGAAGGCATACAGGAGTTCTGAGGGCCACTCAATGCAGAACATGTCTCAGAGCGAGAGACTCCTTGAAAACTCCAAACCGCCACATTGCACATTCTTGGCGGTGGCAAAAAGATCAAGTGACAATTCTCCCCATACATGAAAACATCTGTGTATGCAATTGCCATTCATGATCTGCAAGGCATAGACAGCTTAGCTTGTCTGCTCTGCTGTTCAAGGAACCAGCCAGGTGATGTGTCACCAGAAAAATGGCTTGGCGATCTAGCCACCTCTAGAGGCCCAGAGCTGGAAATGGGTCTACAACTCCACCCCACCCTGGCTGTTGCAGTACCACATGGTGGTGGTGATGTTTGTGAGCACCTGCACAAGATTCCCTTTGATGGAGGGCAGGGAAGCTTTCAACACCAAGTGGATGGCTCTCAGCTCCAGAAGGTTGATATGGAGCCAGACCTCCGCCGAAGACCAGATGCTCTGATTTCCACCTCTCCCAGATGGCCTCTACAACCCAGAAGCAAACCAGTAACCATTGTGAGCTCTGGGTGAGGTAAGGGGAGGGTTCCTGCAACTCTGCAGATCTTCTGCAGTCTCCTCTGAAATGTGGACCAAATCCGAAAGATTCCCCTGGTGATGTACTTGCCATCTGACATGCTTCATAAGCATGATGCAGAAGGCTATTAGGCCCAGCAACCTCCGAGTCATCCTGTCTGAGATCCTGGCAGAGAATGAAAGTGAAACATCAGGATCAAAGACCGAATGTCCTGAACTCCCCACTCTGGTGTGTAGACTCAAAACTGCCCTGTATAAACAATGATTCCAATGAGCGAGAGCACCCACAAAGGAGCCAGGTGTGATTTTGGCATATTGATAGTGAACCCCAAGTATTTTAGAAGGGTCTGAGTAGTCTGGAGGTGGGTGATGACTGCCTTCAACAGCCAGCCATTCATCGAGGTAGGGAAAGACGGAGAAACCTGACCTCCATAGATGTGCAGTAACCACCAACATCACTTTTGTGAACACCCAAGGGGTGCTGGTAAGGCCAAAAGGGAGCACAGCAAACTGAAAATGCTCATGGCCTAACAGTAACCACAGGTAACACCTGAGGGCCTACAGGGTGTGAATGTGGAAATAGGCATACTGCTGATCCAGCACTACCATCTAGTCTCCACAGTCAAAGGCAGTAAAAACCTGGGCCTGAGTGAGAATCTTGAACATCTCTTTTTGAAGGAAGCCATGGAGAGGTCTTATTGCCAGAAGCGATTGAGAGGATGGCCGTCTCATATGGGGATGGAGGACCCCTTTATTTATTACCACCAAGTAGCAGTAGGAATAACAGCCACAACCGAGTTATGGTGCCAGGACCATTTCTAGAGCTCTTTTGCCCAAAAGAGCTGGCACTTTTTGCTGTAAAATAGATAAATGGTTCTCTGTCAGTTGTTCTGAGGATGGTGGACTATGCAGTGGGGTTTCATGAAACATTAACAATTTGCAGCACCCACTTGTCCAAAGTTATCACCTGCCACCCTGGCAGAAAAAGTCAACTCTTCCTTCCGACAAGGTGGCTGTGTGCCTGAAGAACAAGTTACTTACCTTCGGTAATGGTATATCTGTAAGAAACATTAGTTAGTTAGATTCCTCACCTTAGAATATCCCCAGGCGTCAGGCTGGATCCGGAAAGATTTGTCGTCAGCAATACCCTTGCGTGTTGGTAGGCGTCGTCTGCGGCTCCGCGTCTGTCGTCGGCGTCGTGATCGCCTGGATGACGTCGTCGGAGTACTTAGACGCCGCCCTCACGCGCTGACGTCAGTTCTTGTACATAGCTTTCCACTCCAGGAACGCAGAGGCATGCAAGAGACCGACACTGGTGCCAAGAATCTAGGGTCCTGAAAGGGATGACCTTAACCCTAGATATCGGTTCGCAGAACGGGGAGGATGGGTGGGGCGGGGAGGAATCTAACTAACTAATGTTTCTTACAGATATATCGCTACCGAAGGTAAGTAACTTGTTCATCTGAAAGAAACACGTTAGTTAGATTCCTTACCTTAGAATAGATACCCCAGCAATACCAACCCCGGTGGAGGGTCTGCAAACCAAGATCACACCAGGAAGTTCTGGAGAACGGAACGGCCAAAGAAGCCGTCTCTCCGGACTTGGCTGTCCAGGAAACAATGTTTGGCAAACGTGTGCAGCGAGGCCCACGTTGCTGCCTGACAAATGTCCTGTAAGATACTCCCCGAACCAGGGCAGTGGTCGCCGCTGTGGCCCGAGTGGAATGGGCCCTCAGGCCCACAGGAGGTTCCTTTTTAGCTAAGGAATAACAGGCCTTGATAAACAAAACGACCCACCGAGCGATGGTTCGCTTGTGCACCGCCCGCCCCTTCTTAGCGCCCACGTAGCCAACAAAGTGTGTCGTCCACCCGGAACCGTTTGGTGCGGTCCAGATAGAAGGACAGCGCCCGTTTTGGGTCCAGACGGTGGAGCCTCTCTTCCTCTTTCGAGGGATGCGGAGGCGGAAAGAAGGAGGGCAGTGTAACAGACTGGCCAATGTGAAAGGCAGTTACCACCTTAGGGAGAAAGGAAGGACGAGTCTTGAGAACAACTTTGTCCGGATGGACATGAAAGGAAAGGAGGCTTAGAAGAGAGAGCCTGGAGGGGCGAAAAGGGGATCTACAGCCTTTGCTGTGCACCATGCCACAAATTTGATCCACCTCCAGGCGTATACCGATTTTGTGGAGGGACACCTGGCTGCCAGAATAACATTACAGACTTCAGGAGGCAAGTCAAATGGCATCATCTGCCGCCGCTCAATCTCCACGCATGGAGGTGGAGGCTAGACAGGTTCGGGTGGAGGACCATCCCCTGTTGCTGCCACAGAAGGTCCTCCCGAAGAGGCAGTCGAATCGGGGAATCGATCGATAGACTGAGTAGCTCTGGATACCAGTATTTTCGTGCCCAATCCGGAGCCCGGTCGTGCCTGATCTTCATCATCACTCTGGGCAGAAGTGGTATAGGCGGAAAGGCGTACAACAGACCGCAACCTCACTCGTGATGAAAAGCGTCTCCGAGCGAGTGCCGCCTTGGAAATTCCAACGCACAGAACTGCTGACATTGCGCTTTCTCTTCGGTGGCGAATAGATCTAACCAAGGCTCTCCCCACTGCCGAAAGAGGCCTTGCGCCACATCCGAGTTCAGATGCGATTCGTGATCCATCATGCACCGGCGGCTGAGTTCTTCCGCCCTGGCGTTTAGAGAGCCCGCCAGGTGTTGAACCACCAGGGTGATGCCCTGATGTTCCAGCCATGTCCAGAGGCGCAGAGCTTCCTGACAAAGGGTCCACGACCCCACCCCGCCCTGTTTGTTGCAATACCACATGGCGGTGGTGTTGTCCGTGAACACCTGCACTACACTTCCCCGAACAGAGGAAAGGAATGCCTTCAGTGTAAGCCTGATCGCCCACAGCTCCAATAGGTTGATATGGAGCCGGGACTCCGCCGGAGACAAGAGGCCTCTGATCTCCGCCTCTCCCATGTGGCCCCCCCATCCCAGGAGGGACGCATCCATCACTACTGTGTGCTCTGGTTGGGGAGAGGGATCTGCCACTGACCCAATCGCGGTCCGGGAGCCACCATTGCAACTGTCTTGCAGTGCCCTCTGAGTTCAAGACATGGTCGGACAGGTTGCCCCGATGCTGGGCCCACTGAAACTTCAGGTCCCACTGCAGAGCCTGCATCCGCCACCTGGCATGATGTACCAGCAGGATACAGTAGGCCATAAGACCCAGAAGCCGCAGCACCAACCTGACCGAAACCCGGGATAAAGGCCGAAAGATCGGAATCAAAGCCTGAAGAACAAGTTACTTACCTTCGGTAACGATGTATCTGTAAGAAACATTAGTTAGTTAGATTCCTCACCTTAGAATATCCCCAGGCGTCAGACTGGATCCGGAAGATTTTTCGTCAGCAATACCCCTTGCGCATCGCTAGGCGTCGTCTGCGGCTCCGCGTCCGTCGTCGGCGTCGTGCGCCGGAATGACGTCGTCGGAGTACTTAGACGCCGCCCTCGCGCGCTGACATCAGTTCTTGTACATAGCTTTCCGCGCCAGGAACGCAGAGCCATGCAAAGACCGACACAGGTGCCAAAAATAAATTCTAGGGGCCTGAAAAGGATAACCTTAACCCTAGATGTCAGTTCGCAGAACGGGAAGGATGGGTGGGTCGGTGAGGAATCTAACTAACTAATGTTTCTTACAGATACATCGTTACCGAAGGTAAGTAACTTGTTCATCTGAAAGAAACACGTTAGTTAGATTCCTCACCTTAGAATAGATACCCAAGCAATACCATCCCCGGTGGTGGGTCTGCGAACCAAGATCACACCAGAAAGTCCTGGAGGACAGAACGGCCAAAGAAGCCATCCCTCCGGACTTGGCTGTCAAGGCAATAATGCCTGGCAAACGTGTGTAGCGAAGCCCACGTTGCCGCCTGACAGATGTCCTGCAAAGGGACACCCCGTCCCAAAGCAGTAGTAGCCGCCGTGGCCCGAGTAGAATGGGCGCGCAGCCCAACAGGAGGGTCCTTTTTTGCCAAGGAGTAACAAATTTTGATGCACAAAATGACCCACCGAGAGATGGTCCGTTTGTGCACAGCTTTCCCCTTCTTAGCACCCACGTATCCAACGAAAAGTTGGTCGTCCACCCGGAACTGCTTTGTGCGGTCCAAATAAAAGGAGAGCGCACGTTTTGGGTCCAGACGGTGGAGTCTCTCTTCCTCTTTGGAAGGATGCGGAGGCGGAAAGAAGGTGGGCAAGGTGACAGACTGCCCAAGATGAAATGGAGTCACCACTTTCGGAAGAAAGGAGGGACGAGGCCGAAGGACAACCTTGTCCGGATGAACAGACAGAAAAGGAGGCTTTGAAGATAAAGCCTGGAGCTCACTCACCCGTCTAGCCGAGGTGATGGCTACCAGAAAAGCAGTCTTAAGAGTCAGAAGACAAAGAGGACAATTGTGAAGAGGCTCAAAGGGAGCGCACATCAGGAATGTCAAGACAAGATTCAAGTCCCACTGAGGCATTACAAAAGGGACAGGAGGGAACGTGTGAGTAATGCCTTTTAGAAAGCGTGTAACTACAGGGGACTTGAAAAGAGAAGGCTGATCAGGAAGCCGCAAGAAGGCAGAGATGGCAGCAAGATAACCTTTCAGAGTGCCCAGGGCAGAGCCCTGCCGGGCCAAAGAAAGAATAAAGAGAAGAACCTCATTAAGAGGGGCGGAAAGGGGATCCACAGCCTTTGCTGTGCACCATGCCACAAATTTGTTCCACCGGCAGGCATATACCGTCTTTGTGGAGGGACGCCTGGCTGCCAGAATGATATCACAGACTTCAGGAGGCAAGTCAAATGGCATCAACTGCCGCCGCTCAATCTCCACGCATGGAGGTGGAGGCTGGACAGGTTCGGGTGGAGGACCGTCCCCTGCTGCTGCAACAGAAGATCCGCCCGAAGGGGCAGACGTATCAGAGGATCGGTCAGCATACTGAGTAGCTCGGGATACCAGTACCTTCGTGCCCAATCCGGAGCCACCAAGATTACTTGGGCCCGGTCGCGCCTGATCTTCTTCAGCACTCTGGGCAGAAGTGGTATAGGCGGAAAGGCGTACAACAGACCGCAACTCCACTCGTGACGAAAAGCGTCGCCGAGCGAGTGCCGCCTTGGAAATTCCAACACGCAGAACTACTGACATTGCGCGTTCTCTTCGGTGGCGAATAGGTCTAACCAAGGCTCTCCCCACTGCTGAAAGAGACCTTGCGCCACTTCGGAGTTCAGACGCCATTCGTGATCCATCATGCACCGGCGGCTAAGTTCGTCTGCTCTGGCGTTCAGAGAGCCCGCCAGATGTTGAACCACTAGGGTGACGCCCTGGTGTTCCAGCCACGTCCAGAGGCGCAGAGCCTCCTGACAAAGGGTCCACGACCCCACCCCGCCCTGTTTGTTGCAATACCACATGGCGGTGGTGTTGTCCGTGAACACCTGCACGACACTTCCCCTGACAGAGGGAAGGAAGGCTTTCAGTGCAAGTCGGATCGCTCTCAACTCCAACAGGTTGATGTGGAGACGAGACTCCGTCGGAGACCAGAGGCCTCTGATCTCCGCCTCTCCCATATGGCCACCCCATCCCAGGAGGGACGCATCCGTCACTACGACATGCTCCGGTTGGGGAAGGGAGAGGCTCTTGCCCTTGACCCAATCGCGGTCCGTGAGCCACCACTGCAACTGCTGTGCAGTGCCCTCCGAGATCAAGACATGGTCGGACAGGTTGCCGAATGCAGGATGCAGGAGGCCATCAGCCCCAGAAGCCGCAACACTAGCCTGACTGAAACCCAGGATAGAGGCCGAAAGATGGGAATCAGGGCCTGTATGTCCCGGACCCGCTGTTCCGGCGGATAGACCCGGAACTGCGCCGAATCGAGAACCGCTCCGATGAAGAGGAGCTTCTGAGAGGGACTCAGGTGTGACTTCGGCACGTTGATGGAAAATCCCAGCAAATGCACGAGATCCGCCGTAGTCTGGAGGTGGGAGACGACTGTCTGGGGCGAGCCCGCCTTCAACAACCAGTCGTCGAGATAGGGGAAGACTGGAACCCCTGATCTGCGCAGATGAGCTGCGACCACCGCCATCACTTTCGTGAACACCCGAGGGGCACTGGTGAGGCCGAAGGGGAGCACAGTAAACTGAAAGTGCTCTTGGCCCACCGTGAACCGCAGGTAACGCCGGTGGGCCGGCAGGACGGGGATGTGGAAATATGCGTCCTGCAAGTCCAACGCTACCATCCAGTCTCCAGGGTCTAGGGCAGCTAGAACCTGAGCCAAGGTTAACATCTTGAACCTTTCCTTCCGGAGGAAGGCATTGACGTTCCGGAGGTCCAAGATAGGGCGTAGGCCCCCTTTGCCCTTCTTGGGAACTAGAAAGTAGTGGGAATAACAACCACGACCTACTTCTGGGCTCGGAACGCGCTCGACGGCCCCCTTGGCCAAGAGGGCCGAAACTTCCTCGTGGAGAAGATTCAAATGATCCCCCGAGATACGGTGGTGCTGCGGTGGCATGGCTGGAGGGGTCGTCTCGAAGGGGAGGGAGTAGCCCCTTCGGACGATTTGCAGCACCCACCTGTCCGATGTGATGGGACTAGGAAGGCTTTGAGGCGGATGCTGCCGGGGTGGATGTGGGCTGACCTCGTCGTCCTCCAGAACCGCCTCGGCGGAAACCACGTCCACGACCGCGCGCAGGTTGGTTCTGCGGCTGGTGGCTAGGCGCACGTGAGGAGGCACCCCTTCCTTGGCCACGAAAGGGGCGAAAGGCGGAATTTTGCGATCGCGGGGCCGAGAGGCCCAAGGACTTGGCCGTAGCCCGGGAGTCCTTAAAGCGATTCAGCGCACTGTCCGCTTTCTCGCCAAAAAGGCGAGTGCCATCAAAAGGCATGTCCATGAGAGTGCTCTGGACATCGCCCGAAAATGACGTGGACCGCAGCCAGGCGTGACGTCTAAGCGCCACTGTGGTAGAAATGGCCCTACCCAGCGAGTCCGTGGTGTCAAGCCGACATCGGATAGCATGTCGCGCTGCATCCCTCCCATCGGCCAGAGCCTGGGTAAGTCGTGTCCGGACCTCCTCCGGACACAGGGGCAGCGCGTCCTCCACCGCATCCCACAGAGAGTGGGAATAACGGTCCAAGAGACAAGCGGTGTTCAAAGACCGCAGGCCCAAACTAAGGGAGGAGAACAGCTTCTTGCCGAACTGTTCCAGTCTCTTGGAATCCCGGTCCGGCGGGGCGGTCGGGAAAGAGGATTGGGAGGTAGAGGCCTGGATAACCAGGCTCTCGGGGGTAGGGTGTTGGGACAGAAAACTGGGGTCGCCCGGAGCAGGGCGGTGGCACCTGGCGACGTTCCTGTCCACAGGAGGGACTGTGGAGGGCTTGGACCAGGTGCCCTGCAGAACGTCAATGAGGGCCTCATTGAATTGCAGCAGAGGCTCAGTGGAGCTTGCTGCAGACTGAAGCACCTCAGTGAGGACGTTAGTCCTCACAGCCACGGCAGGCAGCTCGAGCCCAAGGGCTGCGGCCGCCTTGCGCAGCACCACAGAGAAAGCAGCGCCCTCCTCCGAAGCCACAGTCGGAGGAGAGACGAATCCAGTGTCCGGAGAGGTATCCAGGCCACTGGCCTCCCCCAGTTCATCTGCCCAGTCCTGTGACATTTGAGCCTGAGCGGCCATAGGATCCTCGGATCCCTCCCAGTTGTCCCCATCATCCGATTCCTGGTATACAGGAGGAAGGTACGGAGCCGGACGGTAGACATAATGTGTCTCTAGCGGCGCCGAACGCGGTGTCCATCGACGCCGTAGCGGCGCCGGGTCCGGAGTGGGACTGAACTGGGGCTCGACGTCGAGCGGAGTCGGCGTCGGGGGTGGTACCGGTGTCGACGCCGGCGGAGGAGGCGTGACGAGGTTGACCGGCGTCGGCGGGGACTCGGGAACGGGTCCCTCGGGCGCTTGCGGCATCGAGGCCGGAGCCGTCGACGGCGCCGGGGCTGGAGCCACCGGCAGGCAAGGCAGCCCTGTCGGGTCCGCGGGGCCCGAAGGCGCGCCAGCGGGCGTCGACGGCGGGGCCAGGCTCCTCATGGCCGAGAGGAAGGCACTGACCTCCGCCGGCGTCGCATCAGTCCCAGGGACCGGCGGGTATGGGGACTTGCGCGGCGCCTGCGGCTCCGCCGGAGCCGCGGGGGTGGAACCACCCTGACCCTCGGCCGAGTCGCGCGACCGGCGAGGGGAGTCCGAAGAGCGGTGTCGCCTCTTGGACTTCTTGGAATGCTTCGACTTACCCGAAGACTTGGATCCCGCCGACCGATGGTGACGTCGGCTGCGGCTCCGTGACCGATCCTTGGACCTCCTCCTGGACCGGGATTGAGCGGCGCGCGGAGCTGAGTGGCGAATCTCGAGAAGCTTACGGGACCGCTCCCGTCTAGCCTTCGAGGTCAGGGCCTTGCAGTCGGAACACGACTCCGCGTCGTGGTCGAGGCCCAAGCAGTAAAGGCACCGGCGGTGATGGTCCGTAACCGACATCAGGCGGCTACAGTCAGCACAGGCTTTAAAACCAGGCATCCTACCGGCACCGGAGTCGATTGACAAGATCAAAAAGGATCGAAAAAGTTAGTCAAAAAGTGACTAAAGGGGTAGCTCTCCCGGATCTGCGCTTACTGGCGCGGAAAAAAGAAGAACTGACGTCAGCGCGCGAGGGCGGCGTCTAAGTACTCCGACGACGTAATTCCGGCGCACGACGCCGACGACGGACGCGGAGCCGCAGACGACGCCTAGCGACGCGCAAGGGGTATTGCTGATGAAAAATCTTCCGGATCCAGTCTGACGCCTGGGGATATTCTAAGGTGAGGAATCTAACTAACGTGTTTCTTTCAGATTATCCCGAACCCGCTGTTCCAGAGGATAGACCCGGAACTGCGCCGAGTCCAGAACCACTCCGATGAAGAGGAGCTTCTAAGAGGGACTCAGATGCGACTTCGGCACATTGATGGAAAATCCTAGCAAATGCAGGAGGTCGGCCGTAGTCTGGAGGTGGGAGACGATTGCCTGGGGTGAGCCCGCCTTCAACTACCAGTCGTCGAGATAGGGGAAGACTGGAACCCCAAATCTGCGCAGGTGAGCTGCGACCACCGCCATCACTTTCGTGAACACCCGAGGGGCACTGGTGAGGCCGAAGGGGAGCACGGTAAACTGAAAGTGCTCATGGCCTACCGTGAACTGCAGGTAACGCCGGTGGGCCGGCAGGACGGGGATGTCTTAACCTGTCTTAACGAGACTCCCGTGGCGGATGCCTGACGGAGTGAGCTATACATACTGAGCTTTTTAATAAATTGTCTTTGCACTTTTCTTGCGCGCTGTTTTAAATTGCATTGCACTGTGTCTTTGACTCTTGCCATTGTTTTAATTGTTCACTGTCTTCTCTCCTGAGGCGAAAAGCCGGGAGATCTCTCTCTGTACTCTTTTATTTCATCGTGTGGGGGACTCGGTTCCTTACCTATTTGGGGGCAGTTGCGCACCTACCTGCAACCCTGGGGGCCGCGCCGCTCTTCCCCTGCCACCCTCTTGCCGTGCTCTTGTGGGCGCCCCCCTCTCAGCCGATTAGGAGCTGAGGGACAGACGGGGAGGCTGCGCACAAGTACGGCGGCCATCTTGGGTGAGGCAGGCTTGCTAGTTTGCGGACTAGGCTTGCTGCCTCACGGGCAGGAAGTATAAATTTCGACGGGGATGGCTCCGCGCAGCGGACGCGAGCAGCGGATGCGCCTAACCCGCGCCAAAGGAGCGCCTAAAGAAAGCCCGTCTGCGCCCGTTAGCGTCCCGGAGGTGGACGGGTGGGTGACCTTGGGACGCAGCACCAGGGAGGAACCCGAGGCTATTCTGCAGCACATCTCCTGGGCTTAAGACAGTCTATTCATAGAGGCTGCACTGTCCATGACCACTGTTTTAAGGGAAATTTCCATTGCATTGGCTGTGGGGGGTCATTGAAGGAAGTATGGGCTGAGAGGGGCCCCGCGGAGCCAGGGCACCATGTCATCCCGACGGTGGGGCGGGGACCATCTGAACGCTTTTTCAGCTGCGCCCTTCTAAACACTTGGTCTGTGTGCAAACATGCTCTGGATCTGTTTAACTACCTATCAGAATCTAATCGCGCCTGCCTGTTCCTGACGGAAACCTGGCTTGGCGAAGCCTCAAGTCCAGATGTCGCTAATGCCCTGCCCTCTAACTACTTTATGCTGAGAAAGACCGGTGCACAGGTAAAGGAGGGGGAGTGGCTCTGGCGATAGATAGGCGCTATGAGTGCTCTATCGTACCTACGGAAGACATTCCTGGGGCAGAAGCATTGGGATTTTGTCTGACACTTTCACCCGCCCAATCTTGCGTGGGTCTGCTGGTTTACAGACCCCCAGGTCCTATTGGATCATTTCACGAGGGGCTGGACTCCGTGATTTCGGCAATGAGTGTACAGTTTAAACACTTCCTTCTTCTGGGCGATTTTAACATTCATTTTGATGCAGCGGATGCTGCGGATACCATCAAAGTCTTAGACATCATTACTCCACTGGGCTTGTCACCCTATGTAGTGTCTCCTACTCACAACAAGGGGCATATATTGGACCAAATTTTCTCCACTATGCCTATTACAGTGGCTCCCCCCCTTCCCGTGTTGTGGTCTGACCACCTACTAGTGACTTTTAATATCCAGTATAAAACCACCCTGACTATTAGAGACAATGGGTGTCAGCCCCGGATGTCCCGGGCCCTCCATCGAGTAACTCCGGATATGATTGAACAATATCTTTTAACTCACCCCTGTTTGTCGACGGGTAACATAGAGGAGGACTTAGTCCGCTTTCAAACGTGGCTCACGCAGTGTTTGGGGGAATTGGCTCCGTCTGGGCGGACTCCTAAGAACTCTACGTGAGCGTCTGCCCCATGGTTCATGCCAGCGCTCAATACCAGTCGACGGCTCTGTAAGAAGGCCGAAAGAGCATGGCGATCAAACTATCTGGAACCATTGAGGGAGGCCTATAGGTGCTGCACTAAGGCCTATCACAAGGAAATTTATCTGGCTAAGAAAGCCTACTTTGCTCGAAGGATTGAGGAGGCCACTAACACCAGCAAAGAAATCTTCCTGATTGTAAAGGAATTCACATCGCTAGCCTCCTTCACTCCGAAGTGCTCTTTTCCGGAACCTTGGGTTACGCAACTGGCAGGCTTCTTTGCTAACAAGATCAAAAGCATCCAGGCAACTTTTCCATCTGTTGTGATAGGGGGAGTGTCTAATCCAGAACCCCATTCCTTTGTCTCTGACTCGGGACTGCCCAGTTTGTCGAGCTTTCCTCCTATTGAGCCTCAAGCCTCACTGGAACTTCTTTCCAAAATGAAATCTGGATCTCCGCTGGACCCCTGTCCCACTAAGTTTCTAGCCAAAGTGGCATATGTCATCAACCCCATTGTTAATCCGATTTTAAATTGTTCATTAGAGTCAGGGATAGTGCCGCTTGCCTGGAAACAGGCGCTGGTTCTTCCTCTTTTGAAGAAACCCTCTCTGGACCCCGCCATCCATGCTAATTACCGGCCTATCTCTCTGCTCCCCTTCTTGGCTAAGGTGGCGGAAAAGCATGTACAGTGCGTACACTCAGACTTTGTTGAGTCAGACAGTGTTCTGCATTATACCCAATCCGGTTTCCGTGCGAATATGAGCACGGAAACGGCACTGCTGGAGGTGGCGGAGGCCATTAAGGAGGTCCAGGACACCGGAGGGAAGGCACTGCTGGTGTTGCTTGATCTTTCGGCGGCGTTTGACACCGTTCCACACGACCGCCTATTGGTTAGACTCTTGGAGATTGGCGTTGGGGGAACGGTGTTCAGATGGTTTAAGTCCTTTCTCTCCAACCGGCAACAGACAGTCTGGGCTCCCCCGTACTCGGCGGCAGTGCCGCATCTGGAGGTGGGAGTACCCCAAGGGTCGATATTAAGCCCCACTCTTTTCAACATATATATGTCCCCTCTGGCGGTGCTGGCTGAGTCACTTGGCGCCCAGATTGTCTCATATGCTGATGACACTCAGCTTCTCTTCACATGCGGAAAAAACATGGACTTTAACGGGGATCGCATTAAAAGCTGTCTGGGTGCGGTTTTTGCCTGGTTTCAACTTAATCAGTTGAAATGCAACTCGGACAAATCTGAGGTTCTTTTCTTCGGCTGTCCTCCGAATCCCTGTTGGAAGTCCTGGTGGCCGGCGGATATGTTTCCTCCTTCCGCTGTGGCCTCGGTGGCTAGGAATCTTGGTGTTAGGATGGACAATTGTCTTACTCTTAAGCCACAGATTCTGAGCCTGGTCGGTCAGTGTTTTGGGATACTGAAAATGCTAAGGAAATTCCTCCCTTTCCTATCTATTGCCCAAAGGAAAACTACGGTGCAAGCTATGATAGGATCAAGGCTGGACTACGCTAACATCCTCTACCTGGGTCTCCCAAAGTACCTTCTTTCACGCTTGCAGGTAGTGCAGAACTCGGCCGCACGGGCAATCTTTGGCCTCGGCTATCAATCCCATGCTGCGGGACTGCTGAAGTCTCTTCACTGGCTGCCAATTCAGAAACGCATTGAGTTTAAGGCTCTCACCATGGCATTTAAGGCACTCCATGGCACTGGTGCCCTCTATTTGAGGAAGAGAATTGGTTTTCACCTACCTTCCAGAGCCTTGCGTTCGGCGTCATTGTCTCTGACCACGGTCCCGGCAATTAAGCGTGCTCGGATCGGTGGGCGGTCTTTTAAATATCTTGCGCCCCGGGCCTGGAATGCCCTCCCCCTGTCCTTATGAAAGAGTGAGAGCTTACTGTCGTTCAGAAAGGAGCTCAAAACGTGGCTGTTCGGCCAATAAGTTTCCTCTATTTCGCCGGGGCTCTGCCGTTATGGGTCTGATAGCCGGGACACTCTGCTTGAGTAGCTGAGCGCTCAATAAAACACAAGCTAACATAACATAACTAACATAACATAACATGTGGAAATAAGCGTCCTGCAAGTCCAACGCTACCATCCAGTCTCCAGGGTCTAGGGCAGCCAGAACCTGAGCTAAGGTGAGAATCTTGAACTTCTCCTTCCGGAGGAAGGCGCTGACGCTCCTGAGGTCCAAGATAGGGCGTAGGCCCCCTTTGCCCTTCTTGGGAACCAAAAAGTAGTGGGAGTAACAACCCAGACCTACTTCTGGGCCAGGAACGTGCTTGATGGCCCCCTTGGCCAAGAGGGCCGTAACTTCCTCCTGCAGAAGTTGCAAGTGATCCCCCGACATGCGGTGGTACTGCGGTGGCATGGCTGGAGGGGTCGCCTCGAAGGGGAAGGAGTAGCCCCTTCGGACGATGTGCAGCACCCACCTGTCCGATGTGATGGTACGCCAGTGGAGCAGGTGAAGGCGAACTCTGCCTCCCACTGGCGTGGAATGGGCCTGAAAGTTCAGACTAGGAGGGCTTTGAGGCGGATGCTGCTGGGGCAGATGTGGACGGACCAGCTCGTTGTCCCCCTGCTCCGCCTCGGCGGAATCCACGGCCGCGACCATGTTGAGGCTGGTTCTGCAGCCTGTGGCTAGGCGGATGTGAGGGGGCGCCACTTCCTTGGCCACGAAAGGGGCAAAAAGCAGCAGTTTGCAGATGCGGGCCGAGAGGCCCAAGGACTTGGCCGTAGCCCTGGAGTCCTTAAAGCGCTCCAGCGCACTATACGCTTTGTCACCAAAAAGGCGACGGCCATCAACAGGCATGTCCATGAGGGTGCTCTGGACATCCCCGGAGAAATTCGTGGATCTCAGCCAGGCATGGCGACGAATTGCCACCGTGGTCGCTATTGCCCTGCCTAGCGAGTCCGTTGTGTCCAGTCCACATTGGATTGAATATCGTGCCGCATCCCGCCCCTCGGCAAGAGCCTGGGCGAGCCGTGTCCGGACCTCCTCCAGACACTGAGTCAGCACGTCCGCCACCGTATCCCACAAGGAGTGGGTGTAACCGTCCAAAAGGCACGCAGTGTTGATAGACCGCAACCCCAAACTAAGGGAGGAGAACAGCTTCTTCCCAAACTGTTTCAACCTTTTGGATTCCCGATCCGGGGGAGCGGACGGGAAGGCGGTCTGGGAGGTAGACACCTGGATAACCAGGCTCTCGGGCGTGGGGTGCACCGACAGAAAACTGGGGTCGCCCGGTGCAGGGCGGTAGCGCCGGGCCATGTTCCGGTCCACAGGAGGGACGTTGGAGGGCTTGGACCGGGTGCCCAGCAGAACGTCGGTCAGTGCTTCATTGAACTGCAGCAGAGGCTCCGAGGAGCTTACTGGCGGTTGAAGCACTTCAGTGAGGAGATTAGTCTTCATGGCCACAGCAGGGAGCTCCAGCCCGAGGGCTTTGGCCACCTTGTGCAGCACCACAGAATATGTAGCACCCTCCTCCGTAGCCACGGAGGAAGGAGAGATGAAGCCAGTGTCAGGGGAGGTGTCAAGACCACTGGCCTCCCCCAGTTCTTCTGCCCAGTCTTGAGATAACTGGCACTGCTGTACCAGAGGGTCCTCAGACCCCTCCCAGTAGTCCCCGTCATCCGACTCCTGGTATACAGGTGGAAGGGTCGGAGCCGGGCGGAAGATGGACCTGTCATCCAGCGGCGCCGTATACGGCGCCGGGTAGTGCCACTCCGACGCCGGGACTAATCCTGGGGACGGCGTCGTCCGAAGGCAGCGCCGGGGGCGGCACTGGAGGGGTCGGCGCCGGCAGAGGGGTCGTAAGGTCGACCGATATGGACTGGGATCCAGGCCTGGATCCCGCGGGGCTTGCTGCGTCAGGACCAAAGTCGGCACTGGGGCCGGAGCCGCCGGCTTGCTAGGCCTCCCAGTCGAGCCTGCGGGGCCCGAAGGCGCGCCGGCAGTTGTCAACGGCGGAGCCAGACTCCTCATGGCCACGAGGAAGTGTCTGATCCCCGCCGGAGTCGCGTCAGACCCAGGGACCGGAGGGTATGGGGTCGGACACGACTCCCGCGGCTCCGACAGAGCCGCGCGGGTTGTGCCACCCGAACCCTCTGCCGAGTCGTGCGACTGGCGAGGGGAGTCAGAAGAGCGATGTCGCCTCTTCGACTTCTTCTTATCGTGCCTTGATTTACCGGAATGCGAGGACTTTGACCCCGATGAGCGGTGATGGCTGCGGCTCTGCGACCGGTCCCTCGACCTCCTCCTCAACCGGGACCGTGAGCGGCGCGAAACCGACTGCCAGATCTCGAGCAGCTTGCAGTACCGCTCCCGCCTAGCCTTCGAGGTCAAGGCCCGGCAGTTGAGGCACGACTCGGAATCATGGTCGGCCCCAAGGCAATAGAGACACCGGCGGTGGTGATCCGTGACCAACATCAGTCGGTGACAGGCGCCACACGGTTTGAATCCAGGCATCCCTACCGGCACCAGAGTCGAGGTCGACTGGAAATGGAACCCAAAGAGTTCAAAAAGTTTAGTTAAAAAGTGACTAAAAGGGTATGCTCTTCCCTGATCGGCGCTTACTGGCGCGGAAAAAAAAGAAGAACTGACGTCAGCGTGCGAGGGCGGCGTCTAAGTACTCCGACGACGTCATCCCGGCGATCACGACGCCGACGACGGACGCGTAGCCACAGACGACGCCTAGCGACGCACAAGGGTATTGCTGACGAAAAATCTTTCCGGATCCAGCCTGACGCCTGGGGATATTCTACGGTGAGGAATCTAACTAATGTGTTTCTTTCAGATAGGGCACGCTAAGGAGACTTGGGAGGTAGGGGAGGTGGACGCTGGAGGGGTGGAAGACTGCTCTATCACTATTTGCCCTCTTCTATGGACTCTGTAGCTGCGGCCACAAAAAAGGCTGAAGTGATTGTTGCACCAGCTGAGGCTGTTGGCGATACTAGAAGCCACTACCGTAGCCATGTAGGAGGCGTAAGTGTTTATAGAGATGGCGGGAAGAGGCACAGAGACCTGGAGATCACACTGTGGCCCTGCTATCTTTGAAGTGCACTAAGGCAGAGTCTGCTTTATCCCAGAAATGTCAGGGACCATAAAATGGTAGGTTCATGCGGCACCCTGGATGTCTCCTGAAAACCTGCTGGACCGTATCCATGCATGCCTTCGAATGGCCACACTAATACAGAAAATTACTGGTATTGAGTGCACTGCAAATGGCGAGTTTGAGCGCATCACACTTCATCCTGTATGGCCTGAGAAAGGATGGCACAGGCTTCTTGAGGGACCATGAGCAATGCCTGGCCTACAGAGACATACAAAGAGTGAGAGTAACAGCCTAGGAGGCAGCTGGCATTCACAGAATAAAGGACCAAGCTTGTTGAGGAGAAAATTATTTTACCAAAGATTCTATCTTCTTCAATTCCCTGTCAGGAGGAGTAGTGGTAAACAAGTTTATATTTACCTTACTGGCTGAAGCCTGCACCACAAGACTCTTGGGCGTTGGGTGCTGGGTAAAAAAAGTCTGGGTCACCTGGAGCTGGATGGTGGCACCTGGCAATCTGGTGAATAACTAGTGGGCCTGACCAGGATTTGTCCGAGGTCCCTGAAAGAAAGTAGGACCTGCTTTCATGGTTACCCCCACTTTTTGCCTGGTGTCAGTATGTTTTGACTGTAGTTTGCTTGGATGCTGCTATTCAGGACCCCAGCATCTCTGCTCCCTCTCCCAAATGGCCATCTGAGAGGTCTGTGGTCAGTTTGAATCAGAAAGTGAGTGTGTAGGAAAGTAGGATCTGCGTTCATGGTTAACTACAGTTTCTGCTGGTGTTATTCTGTTTTCTGATTAGTCTGACTGGGATCCAGCTAATCAGGACCCGTCATTGTACTTCCTCCCTAAATTTGACTGTGGTAAGTACTCTGGTACCTCCACAATTGGCTACTGGTGTACCCTTATAAGTCCCTAGTATATGGCACTAAGTTACCCAGGGCATAGGTACACCAGGGGCCTCCCATGGGCTGAAGCATGTATTGTGCCACCCATGGGAGTCCACTCAAACTCTGACTACAGGCTTTCAATTGTAGCCTGTGTGATATGGTGCTTGCACCTCTCACAAGACAGATATGTTTCCTTATATCTAAGGTCACTACACTTAAAACCTATAAGTCACCTCTAGGGCAGGCCATTCAGTCCACAGGGCTTGGTGCTTGGTTATATGTGCGAGGGTGCCCCTGCATGAGTAAGACACCCATACAAACCCTGGAGTAGATTCTCTAGGCTTTGTTAGTGCAGTTGGCCATTTTAAGACATATAGTGGACATCAATAATTACGAGATGTCTAACTATATAATGGATGCACCGAACCTGGTCATGTTTGGTACCAAACATGTTAGAATCATACCCCAACACTGATTCCGGTGTTGAAGGTGTGATCCCATGTGCTGGGGAGCTCCTTAGAGGAGCCTACTGTACTCCTGGTTACAGCCTTTCAGGGTCTGCCAGCAAGCTGGTGCTGCTGCAGACCATAGACACTGCTCTGCCCTCCTGCTGCTGAGCTGCCCTTTGGCAGTGGAAGGTAGAACAATAGGTTTCCTGTCACAGGGAGGTATAACCACCTCCCAGACAGCTCTTAGTATATTGGGCTGGGTTGGGGGTGCTTTCCAGCACAACTAGACTGCATAGAAGGGCACATTTGCTGCCTTCCTTGCATGCTCCAGTTTCAGCTAGTTCAGGAACCCTTGGTTCTTGCACCAGTGCGAAACTGGACACAGGACTATCCCGTCTTCGCGCCCTACACCAGGGTGAAGCAGACGGGCTTCTGCAGCTCCAGCACCAATCGGAGTGCCCATCACGGCTTATTTCGCCCTGCCTTCCCTTGTCGTTATCACGTTATCACCCCACTTGGGAACTATGGTTGCACTGTAAATCTGTCTTAGACCTGGACGGCAAGGATAGATAATCAATCAATCAATCAGGGGTTTTAAAGCGCACTACTCACCTGTGAGGGTCTCAAGTTATGGGTGCAGTGTCGGGCTTCGTCAGATGTGGTGGGGGAGTTCGTTCCAGGTCTTGGCTGCCTTGTTTGAGAAGGATCTGCCACCTGCTCTGGTCCTGTGGATGCGGGGGACCGTGGCTAGGGTGAGATCGGTAGAGCGGAGATTTCTCTTGGGGGTGTAGAAGGAGATTCAGTCATTGATGTATTGGGGTCCGGTGTTATGGAGGGCTTTGTAGGCGTGTGTGAGCAGATTGAAGGTTATTTTTCTTTCGACGGGGAGCCAGTGGAGGTTACGTAGGTGTTGGATGATGTGGTCATGTCGTGCGATGTAGAGGATAAGTCTGGCTGCAGTATTGCGGAGGAGGTTTTTGTTGATTCTGGCATAGAGAGCGTTTTCATAGTCCAGTCAGCTGGTGATGAGTGGGCGGGTGATGGTCTTCCTAGCATCGGGGGGGATCCATTTGAAGGTTTTGCGAAGTATGCAGAGGGTGTTAAAGCAAGCGGAGGACAAGGCTTTGATCTGGCAGTTCATGGTGAGTGAAGAGTTGAGTATGATGCCGAGGTTGTGTGCGTGGTCCGTTCGGGTGGGTGGGTTTCCGAGGGCAGAAGGCCACCAGGTGTTGTCCCATGCGGAGGGGGTGGAGCCAAGGATGAAGACTTCTGTTTTCTCCAAGTTGAGCGTCAGGAAGCTGCTGCTCCTCCAGGTTGCGACGTCTTTCATACCTTCTTGGAAACTGCGCCTGGTGATGTCGGGTTCCTTGGTAGGGAGAGGATGAGCTGGGTGTCGGCGTATGAGACTATGTTGAGTCCGTGTTTTCTGACAATGGTTGAGAGGGGGCCATGTAGACATTGAAGAGTGTGGGGCTGCAGGAGGATCACTGGGGTACTCCACATCTGATCTCTGTTGGTTCGGACAGGAAGGACGGGAGTCTTATTCTTTGTGTTCTGCTTGAGAGGAAAGATCGAATCCAGTCTAGGGCTGTCCCCTGGATGCCGGTGTCGTGGAGTCTGGTGGCTAGTGTACGGTGGCGGCTATTAGGGCGGCCTTTGGTGCTGTAGTTGCTGCGGAATCCAGGTTGAGAGGTATCGAGGATGTTGGTTTCTATGGAGTGTGCTAGCTGGGTGTTGACTGCTTTCTCGATTACTTTGGTGGCGAAAGGGAGTAGTGAGATGGGCCTGAAGTTCTTGAGATCTGTCGGGTGTGCGGAGGGCTTCTTAGGGAAGGGTTTGACTTCGGCGCGTTTCCAGTCGTCGGGGAATGTGGTCATCCTGAGGGAGCAGTTGATAGTTCAGCATAGTTTGGGTGTGGTGGTGGTGGCGGCCCTGTGTGGCTGGCAGGAGTCCGTAGGTGCTTTGGAGTGGATGCTTTTCATAGTCTTGCGCTGTCTTCTGTGGTGAGAGGGGTCCAGGTGAGGAGGGTCTGTTGGATGGCGTCATGGGGTGTGGGGTGCTGAGGCAGTGTTGTGGTATTGGTCATCGAAGTTGTCGTAGAGAGTCTCGATCTTGAGGTGGAAGAAGGAGGCGAGTTTGTTTCAGAGGTCTTGGGAGGAAGGGACATCGGTTGTTTCGCTGTTAGGTGTGGCGAATTCTTCCATGATGTCGAAGAGTTCCTTGGAGTTGTGGGAGTTGGAGAGGATTCTGTCTTGGATGAAGTTTCTCTTAGTTGATTTGATGAGTTGGTGGTGTGCCGTGGTGGCCGCCTTGTAGGTGGAGCATGTTTCCAGGGTTTCACTGTTTTGCCCCGTTTTGTCCAGTCGTCGGCAAGAGCGCTTGGATTCTCAGAGGTCTGTGGTGAACCAGGTGACTTTTGTTTTGTGTTGTCTTGTTGTGTTCTGGAGGTGGGCAAGAGTGTTGGTGGAGGTTGCTCGCTGCTGTGTTGGCGTCTGTCGTAGTAGGGGGAGGAGTGCAGCTGAGGGCAGAGGTGAGGAGTTGTTTGGAGACTTTGTTACAGTTTCTTTGTGGGAGGCAGGGCGTGCGCTTGTGTGCGGTGGGTTTCGAGAAGCAGAAATGGATGAAGTGGTGGTCTATCAAGAGCAGTTCCGTGGTGTGATTGAAGCGAATGTTGTTTCCTCTGGCAAAGATGGGGTCGAGTGTGTTTCCTGCTGTGTGTGTGGGGGTGGAGACAAGTTGCTTCAGTCCTATGTTGGGTAGGTTCTCCAGGAGGGCGGAGGTGTAGGGATCGCTGATGTTGTCTGGGTGGAAGTTCAGGTCTACGAGCAGGATGTAGTCCATGGAGGCGAGGGCATGGGGAGCGATGTAGTCTGGGATGATGTTGGTGAAAGGGGTGTGGGGTTCGGGAGGTCTGTAGGCGAGTGTTACTGCGAGCGTCGCTCTAGGGTTGGGCTGCTTTTGACTCACGAACCGGGAATATTGATGAGGCATATTACCATGGGAGAGTTTTTTTAATCTTTATCTCAACGTTTCTACTTGGCTGAATACCTTCTGTAATTATTTTTACCCTGAAGAAGTCCATTGTTGTGGCCTAAACGCGTTAGCAGTCTTCACTGCATATATATGATTATTTTTAAAGAAAATAAAATAAAGACAAGAGCTACATCCTGGTTTTGGTTATTGTTGTGTTGCAATTCTACACTCTAGATTGTCATTTGTAACCTGTTTAGGTTTATGCACCTTGGTGCAGGTGCTTGCAGTCTGTGCACAAATTGGTATGTAGTTGTGTTGAACTGCACTTTAGGAACACAGGTCAGGTGCAATCTTTATGGTCAGCTGCTTTTTGTTCAACTGTTAATAGGACAAGGGAGTATGCTCCCCTCTGTCCAGCCCCTCATCTGGGAGGAGTTCCCGAGTCATTCCAACCTTTTCGCTGGGTATTTAAGGGCTCCCTTGTGGGTGAGTCCTCAGATTCATCGTGGAACAAGACTCACCTGTGAAACTAAGACACCCTTTGACCGTATGGACCCTTGGACTTCGCTGGACTTCATCTGGAATTGAGACTGCATCAAGTAAGACTCCTGCTGCTCCTGGTCTCACTGTTCTGCAAATATTCTACCTCGTCCATGTCTCTGCTTAACTCAGATTCTCCAGAAGACCTGTGGGCATCAAGGACATCTCAAGAAATCTCCCTCGGAGGGAAGGAATCTCTCCCCTGCAACTGCAGGCGTGGCTACGAAGCTGACCGGTCTGCTGCTCCTGTTGTTCTCCAGAGGCTCAGCAACATAAGTGGTTGTTCTGTGGCTCTCCAGAGGCCTGATCTGTCATCCCTGCATTTTGGAGGACAGTATCCATCTTCGGAGCTGCTGGGACGAAACCTATGTGCAACGTAATGACCTGCTGTTGCCAAGGCTTTTTGGCTCTAAACTCCAGATATCTTCAGGCTACAAGATGATCCACTCTCCAGCACCTCATCCCTTAAAGATCAGCATCCTCAATGCAACCCTTGCACCGTGGGCCTCCATCCTTGTTGAGCTGCCTGAGGTTCTCTTGCAACTCCTTTGACTTTGGTTCCTCTCAAGGGTATTCTTCTACTTTCGTGGGCTCCCCTGCTTGCTCAGGACCTGCTCAGTCTCTCCTGCACTTGATGAGTCCCTTGGATCTTGCTGGTCCCAATGACTGCATCTTGTCGTCTTCCAAAACATTTGCAGCTACCAAGGGTTGTTGGTGGCCAACTGGACACCGACCACCTAGGCACTGAAAAACGACTTGGAATAGCTCATGCATGCCTCCTAGTCTTCCTCAGCATCGCTTGATCCCCACAGGTGTAGCAACAAAATCCTCGTCAACTCTTCAGAACATCCAGACAAGGGTGGGCATTGTGTCTTAGTTATGCCTGGTCACCTCAGAGTGGCATAGACTTTGTCCCGTGTGAATGGGATGAGCAGTTCCTTAGTGGGCCAAGGGAAAGGGGCAGGCAGGTCTTTCTTCGTAATGCCCTCACACACCCTAAGGGATGTCATGCTTCATCATTTGGGCATTTGCCCCTCGTCAGACCGGCGCTGCAATGTCTGACGGGCTCCCGAAACCGGCGCTCTTTATCGGGGTTCTTTTGAAGAAGCCGTTGGGTGCGTGTGGGTGAGGGGGCTAGGTAGTGCATGTGGTGTAAAGTGGGTTAAAATAGGTACGGAGCAGTCCTACTTGGATCAAGTTTTATTATGAGGTAACTCCAACCTAGTTTAAAAGCAGTGTGGTTGCCCCTATGTTGGAATAATGTTCCTAAAGGGCTGGTGTGATATAGATGGTAAACATGTTTCGTGCCTAAGCTGCCCCTAAGGGGTCAATTGGCACTTCGTCAGGACCGTTAGACTAATTGTAGTGAGTGCACTACTGTCTGGCCAAATGAAATCTGTTGTGCCAGAACGGTCAATCAATCAATCAATCAAACAATTTGTAAAGCGCGCTACTCACCCGCTAGGGTCTCAAGGCGCTGGGGGGGAGGGGTCCGTTACTGCTCGAAAAGCCAGGTCTTGAGTTGCTTCCTGAAGGAGAGATGGTCCTGGGTCAGCCGTAGGTGGATGGGGAGGGAGTTCCATGTCTTGGCCACCAGGTAGGAGAAGGATCTTCCTCCGGCGGTGGCCCTGCGAATGCGTGGAACGGTGGCGCGGGCGAGGCTGGTCGATCGCAGCTGGCGGGTGGGCGTGTAGAAAGTGAGGCGGTTGTTGAGGTACTTGGGACCGAGTCTGAACGTGATCCTCTTGCTGACGGGGAGCCAGTGCAGGTCTCTCAGGTGGGCGGTTTCGGTGGGGATCCATCGAAAGATCTTTCGGAGCATGCGCTGGGTGTTGAAACAGGATGACGAGACGGCGTTGACTTGTTTGGTCATCGAGAGGGAGGAGTCCAGGATGAAGCCCAGGATTCGTGCGTGGTCCGTTGGCTTGGGGGTGGTGCCCAGGGCAGGGGGCCACCAGGAGTCGTCCCAGGTGGAGGGGGATGATCCCAGGATGAGGACTTCCGTCTTGTCTGAGTTCAATTTCAGGCGGCTGTTCTCCATCCACTCGGCGACGTCTTTCATTCCTTCGTGTAGGCTGGCTCTGGCGGTGGCGGGGTCGTTGGTGAGGGAGAGGATCAGCTGGGTGTCATCGGCGTAGGAAATGATGTTAAGGTTGTGTTTGCGTGCGATGGCCGCGAGGGGGCTCATATAGACGTTGAAGAGGGTGGGGCTGAGCGAGGATCCTTGAGGTACGACGCAGATGACTTCGGTGGCTGCGGAACAGAACGGGGGGAGGCGGACTCTCTCGGTTCTTCTGGCGAGGAACGAGATGATCCACTCCAGTGCCTTCTCTTGGATTTCGGTGTTGCTGAGGCGCTGTATTAGTGTGCGGTGGCAAACTGTGTCGAACGCTGCAGAGAGGTCCAGGAGGATGAGGGCAGCTGTTTCCCCGTTGTCGAGCAGGAATCTGATGTCGTCGGTGGCTGCGATGAGGGCGGTCTCGGTGCTGTGGTTGGCTCGGAAACCGGACTGTGAGGGGTCGAGGGATCCGTTCGTCTCGAGGAAGGAAGCGAGCTGTTTGTTGACGGTCTTCTCGATGACTTTGGCAGGAAAAGGGAGGAGCGAGATGGGGCGGAAGTTCTTGAGGTCGGTGGGGTCCGCTGTCGGTTTCTTCAGGAGGGCGCTAAGCTCGGCATGCTTCCAGCTCTCCGGGAAGGTGGCGGTGGTGAAGGAGATGTTGATGATGTCCCGGAGTTGGGGTGCAATGATGGAGTCGGCCTTGTTGAAGACGTGGTGGGGGCAGGGGTCGGCAGGGGATCCGGAGTGGATGGTGTTCATCATGCGGGTGGTGTCTTCGGTGCTGACTGGGGTCCAGTTGCAGAGGGTGGTGGTGGGGGGCGTTGGTTCGGTGGTTGGGTGTGTAGTCTGTGCGCCGAAGCTGTTGTGTATGTCAGCGATCTTGTGGTGGAAGAATGAGGCGAGTGAGTCGCAGAGGTCTTGCGAGGGTGTGATGTTGTTTCCGGCGCTGGGGTCGGAGAGCTCTTTGACGATGCTGAAGAGTTCCTTGCTGTTGTGGGTGTTGTTGTCCAGTCGTTCTTTGAATGTTGTTCTTTTGGTGGTGCGGATCAGCTGGTGGTGCATGCGGGTGACGTTCTTGAGGGCTGTCATGTTTTCTGTAGTCTGGTCGTGGCGCCAGGCTTTTTCGAGGGTGCGGCAGTTTTTCTTGGATGTTTTGAGTTCGTTGGTGAACCACGAGGCTTTCTTGCTGCCGGGTCTGCTGGGTGGGTTCTTCAGAGGTGCGAGGTCGTCGGCGCAGTTGGTGAGCCACTGTATGAAGTTGCGAGCTGCTTCGTTGGGGTCCGTTGCGCTAGCGGGAGGGTTCTGGCTGAGGGAGGTGGTGAGTTGGTCGGCGGTGATCTTGTTCCAGCTCCTGCGGGGAGCCTGTTGCGGGTGGTGGTGGGTCGTGGTTCTCCTGAAGTTGAAGTGGACGCAGCTGTGATCAGTCCAATGAAGTTCGGTGGAGTGGCTGAAGAAGATGTGCTTGCTGGAGGAGAAGACGGGGTCAAGCGTGTGGCCGGCGTAGTGGGTGGGGGTGTTCACCAGTTGCTTGAGTCCGAGGTTGGCGAGGTTGTCCAGCAGGGTGGTGGTGTTGCTGTCATTGTTGTTCTCCAAGTGGAAGTTGAGGTCCCCTAGGAGGATGTAGTCAGAGGAGGTGAGGGCGTGCGGGCTGATGAAGTCTGCGATGGCTTCGCTGAATTGTGTGTGTGGTCCCAGGGGTCTGTAGATGAGAGTGCCTCCGAGGGTGGTCTTGGGGTCGTGTGTATCTGGAAGTGAAGGTGCTCGGCGGCGGTGAGGGTGTCGTCGGAGTTGGTCGTGATGCAGATGGTGTTCCTGTGGATGATGGCGATGCCTCCTCCGGTCTGGTTGGCGCGATCCCTCCGGGTGATCTTGTATCCGTCCGGGATGGCTATGGCGATGTCGGGGGCTGAGGAGGCGTTCATCCAGGTTTCCGTGAGGAGGAGGGCGACATCTGGTGAAGTTGTGTCGAGCAGGTTCCAGAGTTCGACGGCGTGTCTGTGGACGGAGACGGTGTTGAGCAGGATGCACTTGAGGTAGGGTGTATACTAGTAGTCTGGTACTGGGGTATACTGTAGACCTGTGGGAAAGTTGGAGAAAAACAAACAAAAAGGGGAGGGGGGCATGGGGACAGACAACCTAGGATTAAAACAAATTAACATAGTAACATAGCAGTTAAAAAAGGTTCTTCATTCTATAGTTACTAGTCACGAAAGCGGGGGTGTTGTGACAGACAACTAGATATTAGGGAACTCGACTAAACATTACAGATCAGGTAAAGTATCAACAGCAGGCAAGGTTGTCTCTTATACATTCATAATAAGTCAAGTGCTTCGACAGTTGCATTAAAGATACCCAGTATTTGTAACACACGGTTGTTTAGAATCAGGGGATATGCGTCGGTAAGCCTCGGGGGTGGTGATTCTAAAGGGGCTACGTAAAAGGTGTGCTAGAAGTGGCATAAATAATGGTGCAATAGTCACGGTCGCGAAAGCATTGGCGAACTAATCTAGTAAAAACAAGGAGGTTACGGCAAATTGGCAACATGAAAGGCGGGAGGTGGAAGAAGGCACGGTAAGGTATAGGAGAAAGCCGTGGGGGGTAAGACATGTTGTCCGGATCGGGGAACCGTATCCGAAGGCTGTAAGGGTGAGACCTAAGTTGCAGGACTGTTAGAATCCGGGTTCTCTGGTTGGCACAGGTAGGTACTTGTGACAAGCAGGGAACCTTTCCTCTAGTCAGGGTAAGGGGTCACACTACTAAAATAACCCCTGCTCACCCTCTAGGTAGCTTGGCGCGAGCAGACAAGGCTTATCTCAGGGCGTTATAGATTAAGCATTTGTGAACACATACAGTAACCAAGTGACAACACTACAAATGGACACCACACAGGTTTTATATTAAAAATAAGGACTCTTTATATAGGATTATCACAAGACCATTAAAAGATTAAAAATACACAATACGGTTGCTTAGTTGGTAGAAGATTGCTTAGTTTCTCTTAAGTTCTTAAATGCGACACTTTAAGTCAATGTACCTTAGATGCGACACGCAGGGCAACGAAAGTGTTGCAGCGATGCAGATGCGTTGAAGTTCTTGGTGCAAAAGAAATAAAGACGGGATCTTTCAGATGTGTTACGCTTCTCCGATGTTGCGAGAGGGCTCGACTCGATGCGTCAGCTACAGCGGCGTCACCTTTGACGAGATGCGACGACAGCGGCCTTGGCAGCGGCACTCTTCTCCGACGTTGCGAGATGCGACGACAGCGGCTCCGACGGCGGCACGCTTCTCTGTGGATGCGAGGCGCTTTTCTGGATGCGGTGCAATGCGACAACTACGATGGCTGCGATGGCGACACGCTTCCTCCTCGATGCGAGACTCTACTCTTGATGCGGTGCAATGCGACAACTACGATGGCTGCGAAGGCGACACGCTTCTTCGGCGTTGCGAGACACTTCCGGATGATGCGAGACGCTTCCGCTCGATGCGATGCTGCAGCGGCGACACTCTCTGCGAGATGCGACGACAGCGGTTCCGACGGCGGCACGCTTCTCCTCCTTGAGTCACGCTTCCAGCTCTTTGCGACACGCAGTCCCTCAGAAGGCCCAACAACAGCAGCAGGCACTTCCAAAAGACTTTGGGGAGCTGGGGGTGAAGTCCACTGGTCCTGGGACTTCGTTCAGGTGGCAAGCTCAGTTCAAGCCCTTGGAGATCTTTTTAAAGCACAAGTTGAAGCAAAGTCTTTAGTAGTCTTTCTCCTCTCCTTCAGCAGCAAGGCAACCACTGCAGGCCAATCCCCCAGGTCAGGGACAGTACTCCTCCTACAGCTTTTCCAGTTCCTTCTCCTCTGGCAGAGGTTCTTCTTGTTTCAGCAGGATCTAATTTCTTGGGAGCAGGGTCCCAATACTTATACCCCTAATTCCTTTGTTCCTCTGCGGTAGAGGGGCCTTTGCCCAGTCCAACCCAGTTCTAGAGCACTCTGTTGACATGACTCTGCCTTTCTATTCAGAGTGCAGGGCAGAGACATCAGCCGCTCCGCAGGAGGTGGAGCCAGCATTGTGGTAGCAGAGCACAACCCTATTCAGAGCCCAGGTGTACTCCTCCCACCCATCTGACTGCCAATCTTCCTATTCACCACCAGGCTGCCTAGCCCTGCCCCTCTGGGTTTCCCCAGCCCTGTCACTCACACAACCAGACAGGCAGATACACATCATAGCAGAGGCGGGCTGAAATGGTCAGGCAAGCAAATACCAACTTTCTAAAAGTGGTATTTGCAAACAAAGAATACTAAAATAAACTTTACTAAAAGATGCATTTTATTATTCTAAGTTCAGGCATACTAAACTCGAATTTCTACCATGTTCCCTGGGTCTGTTAGGATCATAGAATGTAACAATTCTGACAGCCCATTCTGGCCTATGGAGAACAGGTAGCCTTACAATAGTGAAAAACGAAAATGGCTGTAATTCACTATTAGGACATGCCACACACATCAGGGCTTGTCCTACCTTATGCTTACAATGCACCCTGCCCTTGGGCCTACCATAGGTTCGACTAATATGAAGTTAAGGGAAGGTTTAGGGACTGGCAAGTGTGTGCACTTGCCCAGTCAGCATGACAGTACCAGACTGCACGCAGGTTCTGCAATGGCAGACCTTAGACACATTTTACTAGGCCGCTTCTGTGGGTGGCACAACCAGTGCTGCAAGCCCACCAGCAGCATTTATATTTACAAGCCCTGGGCACTCCTGGTGCACCCTACTGGGGTCTGACAGTAAACCAAATAAACCAATCATGGAATCCAACCAACATATACATTTTAAACAGGGAGCACTTCCACTGTGGCACTGGTTGGCAGTGGCACAGTGCTCTGAGCGGCCAACACCATACAAACACATGAGGCACAGCGACAAAAAGTGGAAGGGAGACTCACGCCAAGGTGCCAGGTCTAACAGGAATGATGTGAGCGTGTAGTTCATGGGTACGCGACCCGGATCGGGGGACCGATTCCGAAGG
The DNA here is from genome assembly GCF_964204655.1 of Triturus cristatus. Lineage (NCBI taxonomy): Eukaryota > Metazoa > Chordata > Amphibia > Caudata > Salamandridae > Triturus > Triturus cristatus. Next base: position 51,345,760 of record NC_140589.1, read on the forward strand.
CAGTAAGGGTGAGCCCTAGGTTACGGAACAGTGTGGGCGTGAGGTTCACGGGTACGCGACCCTCAATCGTTAATGGCGTGAGATGGTCCGGATCCAGTGAGGCCAAGGCAGTGAGGGGACAAAGGTAAGGAGGTACTGGGGTGAATCAGATCGTGCCGCAAGTGGGCGTAGGGCGCTCATGCATGGAAGGTGCGGGATAACGACACAATAGACTCATTCATTCTCAGGTGAAACATTACACTCACCCCTAGTAGACCAGTATAGGCTGACAGGGATAGACCAGAGCACGTCGTTGCTCCGATCGCTGTGAAAACAGAACAGACACATCGGCGAGGCAATGAGAACCTGTGAATCAGATCCAACATGTGTTAAAACGGTCACGTCTTACCGGCAAACCTGGAGGTGTTGAAGTATACTCACGGGAGTTGGCGGGCACCTAGCGAGAGTCCTACCCTTGCTCAGGGCCCCGTGGTGAATGCTTCCGGCGAGCAGCTATAAGTAGTAGTGTATGAAGCATGCAGGGAACGTGGCGGTCATTTTGGAATGGGATGAATGACAAACTTTATTGAAAGAGCAAAGGGGGGTCCCAGTGACTAAATAGAGACCCTCTACTTGTACACCAACGACCAGTATGGTACCACCGGAAGTACTTACCTTTGAAAAAACCATCCTCAAAGAGATCACAGAGAAGCGTTCCCGAGTCACTTTTTCCAACATCAGCAACACTGAAACAGCTGCCATAAAAACACTATCCAATGACTCCACCATAATAATAAAGGAGGCAGACAAAGGCGGCGCTATTGTCATAATGGCCAGCACAGACTACAGGACGGAATGCCTACGCCAGCTACATAACGTCAACTACTACACTCCACTCACCCTGGATCCTACGGCACGCCTGCTGACCAAAATAAGTTCAATGATCACAGCAGCTCTCAACCAAGAGTGGATTACTAAAAACGAAGCAGATTTTTTGATAAATCACAATCCAAGATTACCCTATTTCTATACACTACCCAAAATTCATAAAGAGGTCACCCCCCCACCCGGGAGACCCATCGTTTCTGGCATAGGGTCCATTCTGGAACCTTTATTCAAATTTTGTGATCACTTCCCACGCCCACTGGTCCGAAATACCCCCACCTTCCTCCAAGACACCAGAGATGTCTTGAAACTCATCGAAACCACCAACATAGAGGGCCCGCTACCAGACGTACTCCTCACACTGGACGTGGAGGCCCTCTATACGAATATTCCCCAACTCATCACCCTTGAGGTAGTCGAGACAATACTCCGTAATACTATTTGGGACTCGCCCACCCCCATCAGTTTCATCATGGAATGTGCCCACATCGCACTCACTGAAAACTTTTTTCAGTTCGAAGACCAGTTGTTCCATCAGACACAAGGCACTTCGATGGGCAGCACCTTCGCCCTGAGTCTGGCATGTCTCTACATGTCGGACTTCGAGGCGAAACATGTGCTCACGGACACCAATCCCTTCTCGGATAACGTCCTCCTTTGGAGACGTTATATCGATGACATTCTGGTCTTCTGGAAAGGCGATACAGACGTGATCCCGAACTTCCTCACATGGATCAACGACCTTAACCCTTACCTCAACTTCACAGCAAATTGCTCTGAACACGAATTTCCTTTTCTTGATCTGATGATCATCAAAAAACCAGACAGACTAGAAACGATCACCTACAAAAAACCGACCGACAGCCACTGTCCTTTACAGTACCAAAGCTTCCATCCTAAGGCCCTCAGGGAGAACCTTCCTTACGGACAATTCTTACGCTTACGTAGGAATTGTAGTAATGTAGAAGACTATAAAAGACAAGCATCAGAGCTCAGTTACCACTTGGCTAGGAGAAAATATCCCACACGCATTATCACCAATGCACAAAAACGAGCACGCAACACCAACAGGTCAAGCCTTCTTGACACATAGACCAAACCAGTACCGGACCTCATAACATGTGTAACCACCTTCACCCCCGAGTCAAACATGTTAAACACGGGTCATTAACAAACACTGGAAAATACTCTATGCAGGCGACCTAACCCTTGACAAACCAAGGTTCGGGTTCATACGAACAGCCAACATCAAGGATCTATTGATCAATACCAGACCAAAAAAATCAGCACCCACAGCTTCCACCACACTATGGAATTTGCCACCGGACACTACCTTTGCGGCCAATGTATAGTCTGCCCACTTACACGAGCAACAAAAACTATTCAACTCACTCAAAACTGAACCTGGAGCCAGAAAAAACATACCAACTGCAATACACGCAACTGCATCTATCTCACCACGTGTCCTTGTCACCGCCAATACATAGGGATGACCACGCATGCAGTTAAGACAAGAATCACCGAACACAGGAGCAATTTACGTTGCAAAAAAACCAACACCAAAATGTGCTCACACTATGTAGAACACAATCACACTCCCAACGATCTAGAGTGGACGATCCTAGAAGCCTTCCCCACCATCACTAAGGAAGCCTTATTCAGGAAAGAAAAATGTTGGGTCTTCAAACTAGGAGGTCACACTAGGGGGCTCAACGATGATATACCCTGGGCTGAATTGAACCAATAACACCCCTCTTTCTCCCTCCAATCTGCCCATTACCACTTTGGTTACAATGACCTTAACTGTTCTAATGAGACTATAACAGCCAAAGTCAGTTATGGCCACTTACATTTCATCTAGAACCCCGCATACTCCTTCTAGACTTAGCGCATCTCTTTGAATTACCCACCATGACTGGTGGCCACCTCCTTACTATTTTATCTTAGTGTATTATGTTCACCCTCTAGGCACAATATATTTTTTTCAAATAAACCCGCCTCGCCCTCTCAGCCGTGAATAGCAATATATCGGCTCCTCGAACTACATCTTTCCACCGCTCCACCGAGTGGTTTGATTACCTTTCACGACACCTCCCGACTTTTAGTTTTATTAGTCGCTCCCTTCTCTCATTACAGCCCCCGCCTAGATTAACATCTTCACGATCTCTATTTAGTCACTGGGACCCCCCTTTGCTCTTTCAATAAAGTTTGTCATTCATCCCATTCCAAAATGGCCGCCACGTTCCCTGCACGCTTCATACACTACTACTTATAGCTGCTCGCCGGAAGCATTCACCATGGGGCCCTGAGCAAGGGTAGGACTCTCGCTAGTTGCCCGCCTACTCCCGTGAGTATACTTCAACACCTCCAGGTTTGCCGGTATGACATGACCATTTTAACACATGTTGGATCTGATTCACAGGTTCTCATTGCCTCGCCGATGTGTCTGTTCTGTTCTCACAGCGATCGGAGCAACGGCGTGCTCTAGTCTATCCTCGTCAGCCTATACTGGTCTACTAGGGGTGAGTGTAATGTTTCACCTGAGAATGAATGAGTCTATTGTGTCGTTATCCCGCACCTTCCGTGCATGAGCGCTCTACGCCCACTTGCGGCACGATCTGATTCACCCCAGTACCTCCTTACCATTGTCCCCTCACTGCCTTGGCCTCACTGGATCCAGACCATCTCACGCCATTAACGATTGAGGGTCACGTACCCATGAACCTCACGCTCACACTGTTCCGTAACCTAGGGCTCACCCTTACTGCCTTCGGAATGGGTCCAACGATCCGGGTCGCGTAACCATGAACTACACGCTCACATCGTTCCGCAACCTAGGGCTCACCCTTACAGCCTTTGGATACGGTTCCCCGATCCGGACAACGTGTCTTACCCCCCACGGATTTCTCCTATACCTTACCGTGCCTACTTCCACCTCCCGCCTTTCATGTTGCCAATTTGCCGTAACCTCCTTGTTTTTACTAGATTAGTTTGCCAATGCTTTCGCGACCGTGACTATTGCACCATTATTTATGCCACTTCTAGCACACCTTTTTCGTAGCCCCTTTAGAATCACCACCCCCGAGGCTTACCGACGCATATCCCCTGATTCTAAACAACCGTGTGTTACAAATACTGGGTGTCTTTAAAAGCAACTGTCGAAGCACTTGACTTATTATGACTGTATAAGAGACAACCTTGCCTGCAGTTGATACTTTACCTGATCTGTTACGTTTAGTCGAGTTCCCTCATATCTAGTTGTCTGTCACAACACCCCCGCTTTCGTGACTAGTAACTATAGAATGAAGAACCTTTTTTAACTCCTATGTTACTATGTTAATTTGTTTTAATCCTAGGTTGTCTGTCCCCATGCCCCCCTCCCCTTTTTGTTTGTTTCTCTCCACCTTTCCCACAGGTCTACAGTATACCCCAGTACCAGACTACTAGTATACACCCTACCGTTCTGGCACAACAGATTTCATTTGGCCAGACAGTAGTGCACTCACTACAATTAGTCTAACGGTCCTGACGAAGTGCCAATTGACCCCTTAGGGGCAGCTTTGGCACGAAACATGTTGACCATCTATATCACACCAGCCCTTTAGGAACATTATTCCAACATAGGGGCAACCACACTGCTTTTAAACTAGGTTGGAGCTATCTCATAATAAAACTTGATCCAAGTAGGACTGCTCCGTACCTATTTTAACCCACTTTACACCACGTGCACTACCTAGCCCCCTCACCCACACGCACCCAACGGCTTCTTCAAAAGAACCCTGACAAAGAGCCCCGGTTTCGGGAGCCCATCAGACATTGCAGCGCCGGTCTGACGAGGGGCAAATGCCCAAATGATGAAGCATGACATCCCTTGGGGTGTGTGAGGGCATTACGAAGAAAGACCTGCCTGACCCTTTCCCATGGCCCACTAAGGAACTGCTCATCCAATTCACACTGATCTCCCTTGGGAGCCTGTGAGCAGGACCTCATAAATTCGGCTCCTTGTCCCTCCTTTGTTTACAAAAATAGACGTTGTCCCCTCAGCTTGCAGGTTTTCCTCTTCAAAAATCCACCCTTGGATTCCAAAGAACTTCTTCAAAGACTTCTCCAGAGGCCTTTCTTCCCAAGTCTTCCATTCGCAACAATGGGAGGTTTCGACGTCACTTCACCCGTATGCACCTGGCTTCCCTAGTGCAGGTAACCTGGTTCCTGGGCCATCCACAGGTGAAGTGGCTCTCAGACCTTCCGTCCTTCAAAGGGCTTATTCAGGGTCCTCTGGGAAGGGTAATTATTCTTTTAACCTGCAACCGCAACTTCTCCATAGACTTCCATTGGGCACACGGCTGTGTTTCCACTCTGCACACAGCCTCCCTGAGGTTCCTGGTTACTTACCTTGGTTGTTCCAGCTCATCTGTGTTCTTTGGTCCAAGTCCCGTTCTTCGTTGCAGTTTTCATTCCACTTTCTTAGTATACGGCTTAGTCTCCCCCTGGAGACTAGTATATATTTGTGCTACTTACCTGATTTCTTTGAAGTATTTTCATGTGTATTATTGATATCTCCGGCTAGGATGTATGCCAATGTGATAGTGATTGTGTTGTGTAATAAATAGACTCAATTTTCATAAACACTGTGTGGTTCTTTTTCATCTAATCTACACTATTGATTAATTGTGGTAAAACAAGATGCTTTACACTCCTTCAAGATAAGCCTGAAGGCTGCTCTCCACAGCTTCAATTTTGAGAGCTTTCAAAGGCAATCGAAGACCACTAAAATTACCATAAGGGTTGCCTGAATCAGCCATTTAAATATACACCATATACTAATATGGCCTCCTAGAGTCCCCAAAGCGTGTCGGTTAGAGCCTCTTTGACTGTTTGGCTAGGTTAAAGTACTTTAGTCAATACACTGATCTTAAATTCCTGTGTAGAAAGCTGAAGCTCAAGAACCTCCACTGACTTTCACACAACAATGGTAAAGAAGGCACTGTCTTTGGTGGCATTGCCCCAGGAAGAGGGACTTACTTGTCCAGTGCCTGAGTAGGTATCTAGACCTAGAAATTTCTGTACCAGTTTTCCTCTCGGCATGGCTAGGCCATCTCACCCGAGCAACATAGCCCCCATCTTCAGAGTCTGTGCCAAATCATTCATGGAGGACAAGACCCTTCTAGAAGATACAAGCATTTTGCCACGATCAGAAGGGTGGCTAAATAGTTGCGGCTCAGATAAATGAGGGTATGGTCTTGGTCATGGTTGCGTTGTTTCAGCATCGGATACCATTATGGGATGGTTGTCATTGTCCAGAGTCGAGGGCATTGGTGTCGATGCATCGTAATCCGGCATGGGTTGTGGCGCCAGGGAGGGAACTTGGGCCAGATGTACGATGTTTTTTGCATGCGCAAACAGCTTGTGCGAACCCGTTTGTGCATGCAAAAACCAATAGGGGTATGTACCATACCAAAATAGCGAGTCGCAATTTATTTGCGATTCGCTATTTTGGAATTGCAAGTCGCTATTAGGAAGGGGCGTTCCCTTCCTAATAGCGAGCACAACCCCATGTACAAATGTTTTGCGACCCCAATTGCGGTCGCAAAGCAATCGCAAATGACCACCCTCTTCAAGAGGGTGGTAATGGGGTCGCAAAAGGGAAGGGGTCCCCAGTGGACCCCTTCCCCTTTGCAAACACAGGGGAAAATATTTTTTAAGGGCAGGCAGTAATCCTAGGGACCACTGCCTGCCCATCAAAAATGAAACGAAAACGTTTAATTTTTTTTTTTTAATTGCATCCCGTTTTCCTTTAAGGAAAAAGGGGTGCATTTAAAAAAAATAAACTGCTTTATTTAAAAGCAGTCCCAGACATGGTGGTCCGCTGAGCCCAGGAGACCACCATACCTGGGAGGGCCTGCCATTCCCAATGGGGTCGCAAATTGCGAGAGGCTCATTAATATTCATGAGCCTCTCAATTTGCGACCCCATTGGGAATCGCTAACAGTGTGTTACACACTGTTGTACATCCAAAATAGCGCCTCGTAATTTGCGAGTTGCAAAAGACTCGCAATTTGCAAGGTGCTATTTTGAGCGTCATACATCTGGCCCCTGGTCCTGTAGTCAGTTTTTAGCCCTCAGCAAATCCAGAGGGCCCAGCAGGCACCAAGGCTGGACCACCAAGCAGAAGCTCAGCTCGGAGACCTCTTGGGTCTTTGGGGCCAACAGGCACACCAGAGGGAACCAGTAATGTGACAAACAGCTGCAGCATTGAATTTGTGAAAGTCCCATCGCTGTAAGCCCCCAAAGTATGGTTACTGCGTAACACGGGATGGAAGAGTCCCTGAAGTAGAGCGACTTCGGAAGCGTGGCTGGAGGCACAATGACACTCTCATGCATTCTCAGGAAATCAAGTATGGTGGGACGGGACTGAGTCTTGCTTGGACTTCTCACACTTTTTCTTGGATTTAACCAAGGATTTAGATTACGAAGATAATCTATTGTGGGGGAGAACTCAGGATCAAGACAGGGATCTACCTTTAGACCTTGATCGATCTCAACGTGCGGTGTTTTGGTGCTTCGCCAGCTTTCCTTCTCAGTCTCGAATGCCCTTGGGGTCCATTAAGGCACTATCATTGCAGGCCCAGGAGTTGTGGTCCGACCCTAGGCACCGCATGTAAAACATATGTAGTTCAGTCAGACCTGTATCCCGTAAGTTGACACATTAGGAACAGTAGAAACTCTATATAGAGAAGATCCACCAGACTGCTGCACTCCTACCTCGTTCATTATTAAGTGTGCCCTTTCAGCCATGAAGAAAAACATCTTTCAGTTCCAGGATCAATTATACCTTCAGGTGTCTGGAACTTCAGTGGGCAGTTCATTTGTCCCAAGCATGGCGAATCAGTAAATGAACTTTTATGAATGCACATATATTTACACAGCAGATAATCCCTACCAAGGTCATTTGGAACTTTGGATGCATTATATCAGTGACATACTAGTCATTTGGACTGGAGCAATGGAAGAGATTCCTGCCTTCCTGCAGTGGTTCAATGAACGAAATACTTCCCTCAAATTCACATGCGAATATAGCAGAGAAGAGTTACCTTTTCTAGAACTCGTTCTATATACAAGTGATAGACAGATATAACCTGAGCTTTACAGGAAGACAATGGCAAGAAATTCTTTATTATGATATGATAGTTACCATCCTAGGTTCATGCAGGACAAATTACCAGTAAGTTAGTTCCTCAGGATAAGACAGAATTGTTCTGAATTGGCAAATTACTACAATCATGCAGCAGCTTCCACAGTGGTGTAATAAACTTGGGGGGGCCCAATGCAAAGTACATGGAAGGGTCACAGTCAGGAGCTCTCAGGCCAAAGGCACAGTGCAGGATGGGGACGTTTGTTACGCCACTGGGCTTCAGTAAACAACTGGCAGAAAGGCAATATCCCAATTACTTGATCCGAAGAGCATCTAAGCGGCCCGTTCCACCAACAGGGATGCTGTACTGAAAGATAAATAAAACACTCCTAATGATCACTTAATTGTGTCAGCACTTTTTACAGTCTCTCCACTTCCATTCCAAAATCCATCCAGAAGAATTGGAAGATAGTGAAAACTGGGTCCACTGAGTTAGCACCTCCTATGTTTGTTTGATAATGTGCGATTTATGATGAGAACAGTATGACTGTATTAAAGTTATAAAAAACGTTGCTAGCTGAATGTATCCATTAATAATTCACTGGCAGTTGTATCTGATAGAGACATCTAGCCGCAGATTCCTTAACTTAGAATATCCTCCAGGCGCCAGTCTGGATCCGGAGATTTTTCAGCAGTACCTGTGCATGGCGGGGGATGGCATTACATGGCTCCGCCCTGAAATCGTCCACGGATATGACATCAGTGGAGCCATATAAGTCCCTCCCGGCACGCTGACGTCAGTTTTTCTTCTTTTCCGCGCTGCAATGCAGATCCAGGAGAAGCAGTTCTTCTGGCCTGTTTGTTGTTAGGCCTCTCTGATGCCTTTTCGTGTCTATAAACAGTAGGCCGATGCCTTCAGGCTTTAAATCGTGTGAGTCCTGTACGTGGCAGATGTCGGCGACAGATCCGCATGCGATTTGTATGTGGTGCTTGGGTGAGCACCGCAACTCCGAAGAGTGCGACACCTGTCAGAAGTTGACGCCTAAGTCCCTTCGGGAACGTGAGAGGAAGCTGTTGTCTGCCCGGATGTCCCGCTCGGAGTCCCAGCATCTTCGGTCTCCTTCTCCGGCCCCAGTTTGGGGCAGGTCCCGGGTTCGTTCCCGAGGACATCACTCGTCTCCCTCAGGTAAGCACAAAAAGAAGTCAAGGAGGCTGTCTGCCTGACGCAGTCGTGATGTCGGTGCACGTTGTTCCCGATGTTGGAGCGACTAGGACTCAGATGGCGGCCTATTTCCAGGCCATAAGGACCATCTTTGAGCCAACCCCTCTCTCCGGCATGCCTTCGGGCCCCACAGAGGTGGTAGGGACTAGGATTGGGAGCTTGCCGGTGGATTCGCCCTCGGCGCCAATCGAGAACCTTGACTCTGGCTCCGGAGTTGCAGCGATGTCGGGAGTCGGCCTGGTAGGGCTTCCCATGCAGACGTCAGGCCACAGTTTACCTCCAGAGTTCGAGGTCAGCCCAGTGGGGCCCCCAGGAATGGCGATTTCTGCAACCGCAGCTGGGGATTTGTCTCCGAGTCGATGCCATCCCAAACCGCGATCTCCCATCGCGGTGGATGTCGAGTCGATGCCGGCCCGACGCCGGTCGATGGAGCCCCCCTTGACGTTCACTGGCGTCGATACAGCATCGTCTCGACGTCAGAGACGTCCTATGCTGCTCCCTTACAAATGGAGGACGTGGCCCTTGGGGTTTCACTTTCCCCAGCGTTGATTGAGACTCCTTCAGGGGATGTTTCTGTGGAGCACTTGCAGGCCCTGGGACCCCCTCGGACTGAAAGGCCTTTGGCTTGTGGTAGACATGTTAGCCTCCAACCGTCCCCTAATTACGATTTGTTGTCGCCTCCTAGTATGGCAACGGGTCGTTCGCAAAGCTACTGATATCTTACAGTTTCAACCTCCTTCTATCTCTTTGCCCGCCGATCCTTTGTTGGATTTGCTCCACCAGGGCACTGTGGAAGGTGAGCCCTTGCTGCCTTTTTGTGCGTCGTTGTACGACATTCTTCTAGGGGCCTGGGGAATAACCTTGTCCGGGGACTCGGTAGACCGTGCTATCGCACATCGTCACTGCCCAGCTCCAGATGACCTAGTCCGTTTGTCTCTGCATCCTAAGGCTCAAGGACTGGTCATTCAGACAGCCTATGCTTCGCTGCCCTCATCCTCTGCTCCGATCCTTCCTCCCACTAGGGAGTCTCGATGTTTGGAGGCATGTGGTCAGCAACTGTTTGCTTCCACGAGCTCCCCCCTTCGGTCCTTGAACACGTCCAGTGGGTGCCGCTGTGAGGAAATGAGGAGACTGCTGCTGCCGGAATTAATATCAGTGGATGTTATCCTTGTGTGCTGGCGTCTTCTTTGGGGCAACCCTTGTTTGGTGATGTTAAGTGGCCTGTCCAATTTCAATTTCAATTTCAAATAGTCTTTATTTCGATAAAATTTCATCATGAAAGACATTTTGCAAACATAAAATTTGAAATACTGAGGGGCATATCAACAAGGGCTTTATCTCTGCTTTTTTGGCTTTAAAAGCCAAAAAAGCAGAGATAAAACTAGCGCCCTATCAACAACAGGGTGCTAACACGCAAATTTGCATGTTAGCACCCTTTTACACTACGCTTCCCCTTGCATCTCTAATGAGATGCAAAGGGGGCGTTCCAGAGTAAAATAATAGGAGAAATGTCGCTAAGTGACATTTCTCTTATTATCAAGAATGTCGCTAACCCTGTTAGAGACAAAAAAAGCAGCGCTAACCGCGGTTAACGCTGCTTTTTTACATCTGCTAATTTTCAGACTTAGCCATGATATCCTATGGAAGGAGGATATCATGGCTAAGTTTGCCTGTCCCTATCAACAAGGTAACGTGTGATTATCGCTGGGTTTCCAGCGATAATCTCACGTTAGCCTGTTAGCGTGTAGATTTTTATCGCTATTGAGATAAGCGTTGCTAATAGCACGCTATCTCAGCGATAAAAATTCACGCTAGCCGGCGATAATTATCCTCACGCTAAGAGCGCTGAGCGATAATTATCGCCGGTTGTTGTTGATATGCCCCAATATCATTAAAACCAGATAAAAAAGAACGTAAACCATTTGACACTGTAAGAAGGCAGGAAAATCACAGCATCATACCAGGCAACTATTGGGACTTATTACGAATAATCCAGACCCAGGCAAGGAATTTAGCCACAGCAATTACAACGCACTCACTAGTATCGATTCTCAAAATGTTGAGTGCTACAAAGCCTTGCCGGGTGCCCATATTCTGGCAGAGTGGTTTTAGCCATTTAGCCCGGGGTGCTACATAGGCCGGGCAGGCAAAGAATATGTGGCCAACGGATTCGACGCAATCCGAGCACCACCTACAGGTATCTCGAGAGCCACCCTTCCATTTTTTAGTAAATGAGTTGGTGGGTAGGGAGCCTACCCTGAATTGATGGTATAGTTTCCTGTCGCTAGGCCTGGTGATGATATCCCAATACTCTTCGGAAACCGGGGTTTGTTTAAATCCATAAAAGTTGCCGGTCAGGGACTCAGGGGAAACAGATAACATGTGTTTTTGAGAAATCATGGACCAATAGAGGGTCTTAAAACTTTGTTTCGGGGGAAAAGAACTGTTAGCTGGGTCATTCCAGAGGGTATCTAAGCCCATAGAGGACAATAGGAGACTGACATGTTTACACCAAGGGAGGTCACCCGCCCCCAAAATACAACGAACATCCATAAAGGCTTTGGCAAAGGGAGCCAATTCGGGGACTGTCCATAACCTCCTCCAGTAAGCCAGAGGTTTGAACCTAGCGATGTCATCAAATGAACAACAACCAAGGTCCAGAAGAAGTGGTTTCACTGGCGTTGAGCTGGGGAGTCCCGTTAACTTTCTGAAAAATGTGTTTTGGGCTATAACCAGGGAGGAAAGATCTACATGACCCCATAGTTCGGCACCATATAAAATTGCCGAATTGATTCTGGCTTCAAAAATTTTGATAGGCGGACCTATCATTTTTGCTTGGGATCGTTTTTGCTCCTTGATCAGACAGCCCGATAATTGAGCAAATTTGAGAGAAAGAGCGTCAATTTGAGGTCCCCAGTTCAACTTATTTTCAAACAAAACACCTAGGTAGGTCATAACATTTGTACGTTCCAGAACACCACTATCCATGGTCACCTGGCCCCTCACAGATTTTCCTTTATTAAAAACCATATATTTGGTTTTTGAAACGTTAACTGACAGGTCGCAGTCGGAACAAAAGGAAGAAAATAAATTCAAAGCCGACTGCAACCCTGACAGGGTTTGTGAGAGGAGTAGGGTGTCGTCCGCAAACATAAGCAACGGAACCTTAGACCCTCCTAGATGTGGGGGCATCTGTGGATTTGTCGGAGAAGTATTGAACAACTCTATTGATGAATAGTAGGAACAAGGTAGGTGCAAGTACACACCCTTGTCTGACGCCTCTGTTGACATTAAACTTATCAGTGACCTGCCCTTGGTTACCCCAGCGGACTTGGGCGAAGTTATTGTCATGTAACCTAATTATGATGTTTAAGAGGTCAGGAGATAGCCCAAGCTCCGCTAATTCACCCCAAAGTTTGGTCCTATTGACCAAATCAAAAGCAGACCGAAGATCTACGAAAGCTGCATAGATTGTACCACTGCAAAGATAAACCGTTTTCCAGACAATTAGTTGGAATTTAAAAGCCTGGTCAATGGTACTAATGCATGAGCGTAAGCCTGCCTGAAGGGGCGAAATAATATCAAACTGCTCAGCCCAGAGCTGAACCCTTACCAAAATCATCCTTGCTATAATCTTTTGAACAGAGTCAATAAGACTAATGGGGCGATAATTGCCCGGGCACGAGCGGTCGCCTTTTTTAAAGATGGGCAGGATTTCGGCGCCCTTCCATGAGTCAGGGATAGGGGCCCCTTTAACTAGTGCATTGGCCAGGAGGGCGATGTAAGGGGCCCAAATTCCAGGGTCGGATTTAAAGAGGTCCGCGGGGACACAGTCGATACCTGGGGCCTTACCGTTAGGAACCCTTAATATTGCCATCTTGACTTCATCAACATCAAACTCAAAGTTAGAAGGTATAAACGGGTCCCGGCAAAATGATTCTGGAGATGTAACGGCCATGTCAACGTCGGAAAACTGGGATTCATAATGGGATACCCAGTTGTCCGGAGAAACATTATTGGTGGGAGCCTGAGAGTTAGAGGTATTGCCCCACTTCAAGGTATGCCAGAACAATGTTAGGTTCCTTGATTTGCTGGCTGCCAGTAGGGCACTCCAGTGGTCATTATCCCAGTCACGCTTCGCCTGGGCTTTGGCCCTGGTGTAGAGTTTTCTCATAGATCTTATGGTGGCCTGATCCTTAGAAGCGATAGCAGCTTTCAAAGCATTATATGAATCTCGGCATTTTTTATTATACCAAGAGCTTTGCTTGGGAACCTTGGGGGGCATAGCCTTGCAGGGTTTTGAAAAGATGGATTTTAGGTCCAAAAACAGATTGGTATGTATATTAGTGGCATTTGCAAAGTCCCCATTGTCAAGCCTAAGTGACTGTAAGGCTACTGTTGCTGTAAAGACTTTGTCACCAATCTCAGAAAGTATGGCACTGTCAAGGGCAACCCTATCCCATCGCACTCTGCGATGATTATTGGTTAAAAGGGCATTTGCAGTCAGTATCTCGGTTTGAGTGTTTCTAAACTGAGGACTGAGCAGGAGTGTCAGAACCAAGGGGTTGTGGTCGCTCTCAATTCGCTCACATATCATCATATCACCCAGAGTATGCCAGTACTCCACTTTTATAAGAGCATAATCAATTCGACTACTACGACCTCGGCCATCCGAAAAGGTCACTTTGCCAGACGGGTCCGAGGGGGTTCGTCCGTTGGCTGCTCTAAAACCGCGTTCAAGGCATAAACTCGTCCATTGAACAGCAGATTCACTCCAGCGTTTAATAGGAGTGAGGGCGAGAAAAGGTATGTTCCAAATAACATCGATTTCCGAGGTCAGAGAATCACATTCTGGATATAGTGGCTCGAAACAACAGTTGAAGTCACCTGTAATGAGTACGTTGGAACTGGGATCAACTGACTCTAGGAACTCGTCCAGTTGGAGGAATGTGTTGGTTCCACGCCCTCCTGGAAGACCCCGGTTGTAAATATTAATTAATAATATTGGGGGTTCATCGTTACTCTGCAAGGAGATAATCAGAAGGTCAGGATTTTCTGTAGACACTTCGGTTAGGCTATACTTCAAGGTTTGCCTAACCCAAAAACAGAGACCACCAGAGGGACGACCCCTGGGGTTACTTATTGCCCCCTTGAAAAAGTTGACGTATCCAGGATAACACACAGGGTCGACAGCCCATGTCTCCTGGAAAGCCAGGATATCGTGGGTAGAGACCCAAGCGGACCAATTCTCGTTGGTTAATTTACTACGGAGACCCGCAATATTCCAGGAAGCCAGGGTAAGAGCGGGGGGGCCAGGGGAGGCCAAGGGAACTGGGGGGCAAGGTAAAGTTAGGCAACTGGAGGACTCCAAAGGAGTCAAGGGACATAGTGGAGTTGAAAACACGGGAGGGAGTTCGTCACCATCCAAACTCGTAAACTTAATTCCAGGGTTACAGGAAGCGATTAATGCAGGGGATGGAGGTACTAGGAGCAACCCACCAATATCAGATACCACATCAGAACATGTGCTACTGGTGATAATGGGGGCACATGGCAGAGATAAATCTAAGCTCTCCAGAACTGCGGGTGGTGCAGCGGACTTATGGGGGTGTGTGTGTGAACGGTCACATGAGAGACCGGAGGATGAGATCCCCTTGACCGAGCTAAGTCTACCGTGCATGCCCCGGCCACTGGTCCTATAAGGCGCGGGGCTATGGTTGCAAAGAGGTCAATCAACCCCGTTCAAGTCGCTCAGCGGGGCGTATGGGTTAAATAGTGGTAGATGGAAATCCAGGCCCTGTACTCTTCGAGGACCCCTAGAGACCATCTCCCAACCAAGTAACCCAGAGTTAAACTGTTGGAGAGGTGCAGGGGGATAAAAGTAAGATAGATCTGTAACAAAAATTCCAGAGGCACCCGGGATGTTGGGGTGGGAACATAGGTAACGCACCACCCGGGGATCACGGAAATTTACAAGCACACAGTCCCCCTCCACTCCCTTAACCTCACTACCCAGCCAACATACCCTACGAACAAGCAATATTTCTGCACAAGAAGAAACGGGCAGAGGCCTGTTACGATTTAACCAATGAGTAACCTTGTTTTTTAACTCACTGTGAGTCTCGGCCTTACCCTGCATAAGACTGGGAACACCCACCAGAATAGCAGTATAAGGACGGGACTCAGGTGGAAGGTTAATACGAGGGAGTTCAGAAGATGGAGAGGAGCCCTGGACGGGGGAACGGTTAACAATAGGTTGGTTTCTATTGTTATTTGCATTACTATCTGGAATGTGGTGGGAAATGATACAAGGTGGCTGGTGTAGAGTGGTTGTAAGAGAGACAGTGGGAACAGAGGGATCAGGGAGAGCTCCAAACATGGGGGTGATGTCATTAGAAACGACCTCAACCGCAGTGGATACATCAGGAGGAGTAGTGGACCCAGAAGGCACTGAGGGAGCTGAAAGCTTGTCTGTTATTGCCAAATTGGCGTGCATCGTAACCTCTAGTTTTTCAACCACATGGGAAAGACGATTAACCTTCTCATATAGTGGAGTAAAGAAAGCCTTGAACAGCTGCTCTAAGACCTCAATATGGGCGGCAGAAAAAGGGAATGTAGTGGTTGGGGGCACAGGGCGAGAAATGGGCGCGGAACTCTCGTCAGTGGCAAAGTTAACCTGTGGCGCTGGGAGGATGGGATCGAGACAGGGAGCAGAAATGGAGGACATTTTGATACAATTAGCTGTATTGCCCTTGGAATACGCTTCCCTACACGAATTCGTCCGCTGGGTTGACGGTGACAAGACACCCAGTGACGAGATAGCGGGACCAGGCAAATCAGGAGGGGGCTGTAAGGGATTGTCTGAAGTGGTAGAGGGCAAACCGAGGGGAGGAGAACCAGATGTAGAAAGTGGAGTGTTAACCAGTGGGCCTGTTACTAAGCCAATATCCAGGCCAGGCCCAACGCGCTCTATAAGATCAGAAATAGGTTGTGGGGGCCTGGGAATGGGAGAGGAGACTGTCATAAGGCTGCCCAAAGAGGATCTTTTGGAGGACAGCTCAAGAGACAGTCTTTTTTCTGTTAAATCTATTTCTCGTTCAAGAATCCGGGCAGTTCTGGTGATAAAGTTATCTAATGTCCCCGAAACACAACCCCCGGTACTACTCTGTGCTAGTTTCCTACCTGACCTCAGTGACGACATCGCTGTATACGGCAATTTGGAAGTAGGACTTGGGTCTGGGACAGGTAGGCTAGGGTTATACACTGCCTAAGTACAGAGTAATGGCCCGTCCCGTCCACTTCCGTCCACGAACGGCCACAAACGGCCCGCTCTTTGCCCGGTCTTCGCCCCGGGCCTCGTCCCGTGCGCGTACCGCTAGCGCGCTAGGGCGAAGGCTGAGATAAGCCCGGGGGAGGAGTCAGGGGCGTGAACGGGAAGAGGAACCAGGTGAGCAGAGTTGGAAGAGCGCTATGCTCCGTGGTCCTCGCAGTCCCGTAAGTGAATCAACCAGCGTCCAGCCCCCAGCAAGCAGCGTAGCGTCCAAAGCGTGTGGTTCAGCAGAGAGTCCCACCGTAGAAGTGCCCCAGCCAAGGTTTTATACACCTGGGGTCAACGAGCGGCACCCGCGCAGCGGGGGCCGCGAGGCGTGGCGGTTGAGGGAGGAACCAGGCGGGAAGAGGAACCAGGTGAGCAGAGTTGGAAGAGCGCTATGCTCCGTGGTCCTCGCAGTCCCGTGAGTGAATCAACCAGCGTCCAGCCCCCAGCAAGCAGCGTAGCGTCCAAAGCGTGTGGTTCAGCAGAGATCTCCCATCGCGGTGGATGTCGAGTCGATGCCGGCCCGACGCCGGTCGATGGAGCCCCCCTTGACGTTCACTGGCGTCGATACAGCATCGTCTCGACGTCAGAGACGTCCTATGCTGCTCCCTTACAAATGGAGGACGTGGCCCTTGGGGTTTCACTTTCCCCAGCGTCGATTGAGCCTCCTTCAGGGGATGTTTCTGTGGAGCACTTGCAGGCCCTGGGACCCCCTCGGACTGAAAGGCCTTTGGCTTGTGGTAGACATGTTAGCCTCCAACCGTCCCCTAATTACGATTTGTTGTCGCCTCCTAGTATGGCAACGGGTCGTTCGCAAAGCTACTGATATCTTACAGTTTCAACCTCCTTCTATCTCTTTGCCCGCCGATCCTTTGTTGGATTTGCTCCACCAGGGCACTGTGGAAGGTGAGCCCTTGCTGCCTTTTTGTGCGTCGTTGTACGACATTCTTCTAGGGGCCTGGGGAATAACCTTGTCCGGGGACTCGGTAGACCGTGCTATCGCACATCGTCACTGCCCAGCTCCAGATGACCTAGTCCGTTTGTCTCTGCATCCTAAGGCTCAAGGACTGGTCATTCAGACAGCCTATGCTTCGCTGCCCTCATCCTCTGCTCCGATCCTTCCTCCCACTAGGGAGTCTCGATGTTTGGAGGCATGTGGTCAGCAACTGTTTGCTTCCACGAGCTCCCCCCTTCGGTCCTTGAACACGTCCAGTGGGTGCCGCTGTGAGGAAATGAGGAGACTGCTGCTGCCGGAATTAATATCAGTGGATGTTATCCTTGTGTGCTGGCGTCTTCTTTGGGGCAACCCTTGTTTGGTGATGTTAAGTGGCCTGTCCAGTCGCGAAGACACCCTGCTGTCGTGGCGGCTCTGCGGTGCCTGTACCTACATGCGCTGATCAGAACAAGGTGCCAGAGATGTCGGTAAATATGGGCAGCAGACTCCCTTTTTTCTACATGGTTTTAATCCACTTGGGCACGATTATTAACTTTTAATCCCACTGGGGTATGGATTGTGTTGGAAAGCAGCCGCACCCACTGGAGTCAAATAAACAGGGACTACAAAGACCATGAACCATCTGAGTAAACTCCCATGGGGGCGGGACTTGAACTATTTAAATATTGGCGTTCCGTAAAGCCTGCAGCTTTGGTTATAAAGTCAGTGATCAAGGACAATAGATTGTCTGAAATGCGTTTGGCATATTCATGAGAACTGTGAGGAAATGAGGAGACTGCTGCTGCCGGCATTAAAATCAGTGGATGTTCTCCTTGTGTGCTGGCGTCATCTTTGGGGCAACTCTTGTTTGGTGATATATATATATACCAATAAAGGCTTTGGGGACAAGCGGACCTGGAACCTGAGTGCGGCTCAATTGTTGGACTCCCCATGTGTACTGATATATATATATATATATATATATATATTTAGATATATATATATATTATTTTTTTTTCCAATTCTGGTTTTGTTGATACAAAACAGGCACTGACACCGTGGGATGCGGTAATCAAAGAAAATCTTTTATTCCATGCGATGGAACCCAGACGCGTTTCGGCGGACGGGTCTTATATATATATTGCACACATATATATATATATACACACACACACACACATATATATATATTAACTGAAAAAACCATAGGTTTCAGGAACGTTATAGTTAGTTGGACATTTCACTCGTACAAAACCATAGAAATTCCGGTGTTATAGTTAGCTCAGCTAACTCTAACTTGTGCCCCCGCAATGCACTGCTGATGATGTCACATATTACATCATTACATGATATATTACACTGATGATATCCTCCAGTGACTGTGTGTTTCTGTAAGGTTTAAATTTGTTTTATATATATGCCAAGCTGTATTTAGGAATGAGTGGGTGTATACGTGTCTGTATGGAGGATTTAGTAGGTACGTGACTGACTGTATAAGTGAGTGATTAAATGTGTCTTACTGAATGCATGCGTTAGTGACTAAACTGTGAGAAAGTCTGTATCAGTCTGTCTGTTGTTGTGTAAGCTGCTGCATAGGTTGGTGAGTAGCTGAATGAGTGTCTATATGGGTTATTGATTGCTTGCCTGAGTATTTGTATGGCTGCCTGAGTATGTGTGTGGGTGGGTGGGAGGTGTGTGACTCTGTGCATAGATGTGTGAGTGGTTTATTCACTGGGTGTATGGGTTCAAGAGTGCATGTGGAAACAGCTGTATGGGTGGGTGAGTGTGTGTATGGGTGTGTTGGTGAGTGAATAGATGTCTCAGTGGTACATGTGCAAGTAACTACATATGTAAAAGGCAGTATATGTGAGTGATGGTGTATATAAATAACTATATGTGAGAGTCAGTAATTGTGAGAGTGGCTGCATGGATGAGTGTGTATTTGTATCAGTGATGCTATAAGAGAGTAATTATGTGTTAGTATCTGTATGAATAAGTGAGGTTGTGTCTGTATAATTGTATAGGTGAGTAAATGGAAATATGATTGATTCTTTGCATGACTGACTAAGTGTGTGAGTAACTCTGGATATGTGACAGTGTGTGAGTGACTGTATAGGTGTATAAGTGCATATGATAGTGTTGCATTGATGAGTGACTGCATGTATGTGTGACTGTATGGGTGAATGAGTGGATGTGTGTGTAGACCTAGGAATCATTCAGTGCGTAATTAGTAACTGGTATTGATGTGTCTATTTTTTCGAAAATGGTAGTCTGTATTTTATAGTGGGTGTATCAAAGGTTATATTCAGGTGTGAGGAGGTGCATTAGATTTTCACGTGGATGATGTCATCAGTGACGTCATTTGAGATGTCATCAGTGATGTCATCAGTGATGTCACTGACCATGTCATGAATGATGTAATATGTGACGTCATCAGCAGTGCATTGCGGGGGCGCAATTTATAGTTAGCTGAACTAACTATAATGTCGGAATTTCTATGGTTTTGTATGCGTGAAAAGTCCAACTAACTATAACGTTCCTGAAACCTATGTTTTTTTCAGTTAATTTCTATGTTTTTTTAAATGCTAATTTCTAACTATAACGTGCCTGAAACCTATGGTTTTTCCAGTGAATTTCAAAGGTTTTTTAAATGAAAATTTGTAAGTTTAATGTATGTCAATCCTGTGGTTTTTTTATTTTATATATATATATATATATATTTCTCGCTCCACCTCCACTTTCACTTCGTCCGAAGCACTCTCGGGCGGGTGCAGTTTGCGGTAGTGGACACCGCTAATAATCCAAGCTCAATTTCCTCCTCTTTGCTGAAGAAATACCGCACTCGGGGGGGACATTGAAAGTTGTTCTTTATTCAACGGCAAATGACGAACAAACGCGTTTCGGCGAAAGCCTTCTTCGGTGTTCATGACAAATCAAAGGAGGCATGTTTAAGAAGCGTTAACATGGAGCTTCGAAATGAAGAAGGGACCAACATTTTGTGTCATAGTATCAGTGCCATTTTGGAGTGGTGCCTTTTAGTATCAATTCTATGTAAATTTATCACACATGTCATATTTTATGATTGCTGTGTTTTTATAGCACACTAACAAAGACATTTTCAGTATTAAGCCGTGTATCGGCGTAATCCTCTACTGCCACCATCAATTCGGTTGAACTTACAATCAAATAACAAAATCGTCATGTTGCGCAATACTTGATTAACGCGCATCTCTCTTTTTAACATCCATCGGTGTAACATGATTGCAATATGTCATATTTATATTTGATTTATACCACTTATTAAGCCGTGAATCGGCACACTTATGTTGTACATTTTAAAGAGATTTTGAATTCAACTAATCCTCGGCACTCTCATGTTACACAATTAATAGATCTAGCCGTGTATCGGCTTTCGTCCCTTCATTTAACGTCAGTATCGACACAATCCACATTTTTAAATCCAACATAAATTCATTAATACCTGATTTCAAAGATATCAGAATACATAAGGAAACAGCACACAAATTCATTTTCAGATTAGTTTCAACATAACACCGAACGGGAAAACATTTTCAGATCAATGAACATTGGGTCTACATATATCTGCAGCTGGTATACCTTACTGGCCTATATGGACCGCTAGTTCCTCCCCACTATTCAGTCCCCTCGGGTGTTTAGTCTGTAAATCTATATTAAATCTTGATTCTAGTCTCCTCAATTTGCATATTCTGTTGCCCCCTCTAACATTTATAGGAACATGATCTAGGCCAAAATATTGTAGTTGGTTTCTATTGCTTTGATGGCATTCTGCAAAATGGCGCGCCAGAGGGTATGCCGCGTCTTCTTTATCTATGGCTCTTAGATGTTCTAGGATCCTGATTTTTAATTGATGTATGGTGCTACCTATGTAGCGTAGCCCGCAGGGACACACTAAACAGTATACTGCAAAAGGAGTGCTACAAGTTAAAAATGTGTTTATTGTTCTTGTTATTTTGGTGTCTGGTATGTTATAAGACAGGACTCTTCTGCTATTAGAGCAGGCTTTGCATCTTTTACAAGGAAAGAATCCTTTCATTTCTTTTAGGGTATTGCTGCGTTCTGGAATTTTTTCTAGATGACTTTTAACCAGCATATCCTGTAGGGACCTGGCCTTTCTAAAGGTTACCAAAGAAAAAATCGGAATATCTTCGCCGATGACACTATCTGTTTTTAAGATATGCCAGTTTTTCTTCAGCATACACTTTAAGTAGTTGGCTTCTGAGGAATAAGGGGTAACCATCCGGAATTTACCCTTATCCTTATTGTTACTTAGTACAGGTTTCTCCAACAGGAGTCTTTCCCTAGGGATCTTTCTAACTTTTTGTAAGGTTTTTTCCAAAATCTGAGGTTCATAACCTCTCACAGTGAACCTGGCTACACATTCTGATGCCGCCGCCTCGAAATCATTTTCCCTACTGCTATTTCTCTTCAATCTTAGAAATTCGCCATATGGAATACTTTGAACTAGTTTTGGTGGGTGATTACTGGTGGCAAACAAAGTTGAGTTACCTGCTGTTGATTTACGAAACAATGCTGTTTGTATCTTGCCATCATCAATGAACACCCGCAGATCCAAGTAGTCCGCTGCCACCGGACTCACTGTACCTGAGAAGTGCAAATTTAGATGGTTGCTGTTGAGAACTTCTATGTAACTATAGGCTGAATCTATTGACCCCTGCCACACAATGAACAGGTCATCGATATATCGATGCCATTCCACAACTCTGCCACTGTTTGATCCTGTGTAGGTTTTGGACACCTGCTCCTCCCACCAGCCTACGAATAAGTTTGCATAGCTGGGAGCGAAGCAAGTGCCCATCGCCGTACCTGATGTTTGTCTGTAGTATTGATTTTGAAATAAGAAGATATTATTTTTCAGACAAAACTCCAAAAACTCGATCAACATTTGATTATGCTCCGCATAGCGAAGTTGGCGTTTCTCAAGATAACACTGTATAGCTTTTATGCCATGTTCATGCTCCATAGATGTGTACAGGCTGGTGATGTCCAATACCATCAATAGGTAGGATGAGTCCCACTTCATATCAGATACTTTGTTTAAAAAGTCCTTAGTGTCCTTCACATACGACTTGAGTTGTGTTACAAAAAAGAACAAAAAATAGTTAATGAACATCGATAAATGTTCTGTCAGACTATTCAGAGAGGAAACAATGGGTCTACCTGGAGGATTTACATTGTCCTTGTGCAATTTGGGGATGTGGTAAAAGGTGGGTATTGTTGGATTATTACTACGAAGGAACATGTGTTCTTCTGTCCCTAGCATGGACTTCGCATACCATTTTTGGATTAGTTGATCGTATTTCTTGATGCTCTGTAGGTATGCCTCATTGGTTGTTTTTTCATAGTATTTCTGATCTGAAAGTTGTCGTAGTGCTTCTTTACAGTACCTTTCCCTGGTCTGTAGTACTACGTTACCACCTTTATCTGAAGGTTTGATTATTGTTGACGTGTCCTTCATTAGATCTTGTAATGCCTTTTGCTCTCTGATCGTTATGTTATTCCTATTTTGGTGTGTATTTTTGCTTGATCTGCATTTTAAAAGATCTTTTACCATAGCCTCCGAGAAAACATCAATGGCATCAAATGGCATTTGGGGATTAAATAGAGAGGTTGGTTTAAATGGGCTTGCCTCCCTTTCTTGTTCAATACCCATCTCTATAGCTCTTTCTGCCATACTGTTCTTAATCTCTGGATTCAACAAGCCTTCTGATCTCAGATTTTCCAGAAGTTCAATAGTTGGTAAGTCCTTCCCCGTGAGTATATCCGTGATTGTGAGTCTTGATCCAATTTTCGGGTCCCTGATGTTAGGTCTTAGTTTGAAGTATTTATGTGGTTTCAGCTTGCGTATAAAGCTGAAAAGATCAATTCTTGTCTGGGTGTACTCTAGATGGTTACTAGGACAAAAAGTCAAGCCCAGGCTTAGTACTTTCTTTTCATCACTCGTCAGACACTTATCGGTCAGATTGACCACTGTTAAATTTGTTGCGTCTACTGCCTTTTGCCCGATTTCTTGTTGCGGCCTCTCCACGCTTGTGGCTTGCCTCTTCCTGCCCCCCTGCGCTCGTCGCGTTCGTCTTCGCTTCCTTCGGGTGGTTTGTTTTTGCCACCCCGTAGCCAGGACTGGCGAATTATCTGAAATTCGTCGTAAAAAGGGGTAGTTGTTTTTCTCCCTTCAGTTGTTCCTCCTGTCTGCTCATCGCTTGACTCATTTTCTGTTATTTCCGATTCAGAGGTCTCCACTCTCTGAGATGTTGATTGTTTGGATCGTAGATTTAATTCCTTTCTTGGACCATCGAATTTGCGGGCAAAGGTTAAAATTCTTCCTTGCATGTAATCGTTCTCATCACGAATGAATTTTTCTTGCTTCCTGGTTTTGATTTTTTGTTCATATTTCAACAGTCTTGACTTCATTTGCAGTTTCAATTCTTCCACTTTGTTTTTCTCACTTTCCTTTGCCAGATCTTCCTCCAATGATTTAATTTCTCCCAACACCTTTTCTCGGTCACTCCAAGCATATTTTACCAGGAGTTCCTGGGTTCCTTGACAATATCGTGCTGTGTGTTCTGCCCAATCAGTGAGAAGCTGTGGGTCCGGATTTTCATAAGACGGGACTGTATATACTCTTAGCCCCCTCGGTACTCTATTTTCATCTATGTAGCTTTGGAGGCTGGTGGCTTCCCACCATTTGCGGGTTTCTCGCTCGTAGAGTCTCTCCAGTTTCCATAATGTATCATTTAGTTTGTTTCGTGGATTCCCGGGATCCGGTGCATTTTCATATGCCGCCCCCCGTGCTTTCTGAAAATATCTTTGGCCGCTTCGCGGCGTGTCGATTCACAAAACATGTCTCCTTGTAAAGTCCCTTATTTGCCTTGTTTTTAGATTCACAGTATCCTCCACATACGCCCTGCCGCCTTGTACTGCTGTTAGATAGTAAAGAGAATAGTGCGTCTCACCAGTTTTTATGCGTTCCCGACATCAGTTGGATTCCCAATTCGATGTAGTCCGCTTGATGATGTACCTCGTGCTCAGCAGTTGCGGCGGTGCTCTCGTAAATAATTCTCGCTCCACCTCCACTTTCACTTCGTCCGAAGCACTCTCGGGTGGGTGCAGTTTGCGGTAGTGGACACCGCTAATAATCCAAGCTCAATTTCCTCCTCTTTGCTGAAGAAATACCGCACTCGGGGGGGACATTGAAAGTTGTTCTTTATTCAACGGCAAATGACGAACAAACGCGTTTCGGCGAAACCCTTCTTCGGTGTTCATGACACATCAAAGGAGGCATGTTTAAGAAGCGTTAACATGGAGCTTCGAAATGAAGAAGGGACCTGTGAGAAGTTGGCCTGATGTATGATGTCACTAGTTATAGTGTACACCTTATATCAGTCCAAATACCCTTATGGTGATTGGTTGTAAAGTCAACCTTATAGACCAGCTATCCTAGTGGTAGCATGGACAAGAGCAGTCTTAGGCTAAACTCTGAATGGCATGTGAAGCCAGCTGTGATACCATATATAATCCCTTGAATACCAAATGAAAGGACACCACAACAGATATATATATAAAATAAAGTGTATTTATTCTAAGCAAACCCTCAGCACTCTTTATGAGTTTAGAGGTAAGTACAACACAGTCTTATTAATGCATACAGTAAGTCACACAGGTAAGTAATACAGTTAGGCCCTAGGGGCCACGCAAACCATATACTAAATAAGTGGTATAAGAACCACTGTCACGGAAATAGAGTAGGCCTAGGCCTAGGGAATCGCTGGGGCTACACTACACTAGCGTTAGTTAGGAAGTGGGAGGCCCACGGGATTCGTGTGCAGAGTGGAAACACTCACGCGTAATGCGTAAAAGTCAATAGCAATGTTACAGTTTAGAAATAGATAGATTTAGGACACTTCCGGAGTAGCTAGGAAGTTGAGACTTGAAAACTAGACACTAGGATAGTCACTATCCTGATGAGCACCGGAGTACCCAAGTTACCTAGCCCACAGGCTGCGGGTGCATAGGGGTGAAGATGCGTCGTTTTCGTCGTCGACTCCTATGGATGCCTGAAGAAAGATGCTGACAGGCAGTCAGTGAAGAGTGTCCGGTGGATCCCAAGGCTGGGATCAAGAAGAGAAGAAACCTGCAAGCAGAAGGGAC
Organism: Triturus cristatus; assembly: GCF_964204655.1. NCBI lineage: Eukaryota > Metazoa > Chordata > Amphibia > Caudata > Salamandridae > Triturus > Triturus cristatus. The sequence goes on from NC_140589.1 coordinate 51,371,435, forward strand.
AGAGTCAAGGTCACTAGCCAGTGACCACGTGGAACCAGGAAGGAACCAGGCGATGTCGTGAAGAGTTGCAGGTGAAGGTGAAGCTTGTCGCTGCAGCCAGGAGGACCAGGAAGCGTCGAGGACGACCAGGACCAGGAGGCGAGCTGTCCCACGAAGGCTCTTGCTGTCGGCGGCGTTGAAGTTGGACTAGGACTCACCAAGCCTTGGCAAGCGGAACCCACGAAGAACAAGGGACTTGCTTCTGGTGCAGACCAGGAAGGTCTGGGGTGCTTCTTCTTTGCAGAGGAGCGGGAGCCAGTCTGGAGGAGCCAAACCAGCGCAGAAGATTTCAGGGAGCGTCGTCACAGAGGCCACTAGCCAGCGGGCAAGCAACCGGACAGACGCGGCAAGCAGGAAAATGCTGAAGGGCCCCACGCAGGACTCGTGGAGTGTGGGGGGCTGATCTTCGGTGCAGTTGGTGCTTGGGGTTGGGGCTTCTCAATCCCCGGTGCACAACTTCGAGGGTACCTCAGAAGCTGCGCTGTAAGTTACTAGCCACTTTTCCCAGGTAGCCGGTCCCACGTCGCTCGTCGCCTCCACGGATCTCAGCTCTGCTGCAGATGTGGATGAGGGTCGGAGAAGTCTGGAAATCAAGGCTCTGGTCGGGCTCTGCAGTCGGTTCCTCGTCGAACGTTTCACAAAGCAAAGGGTAGTCTCTTGATGGTGCCTGTTTGCACAGGGTAGCCACTCCTTGGCTACAAGGGAGATTCTTCAGTCTTCTTCTTTCGTCGAATGTCGAAGGTCCAGAGTTTCTGTTCAGTTTTGCAGGTTCAGGATAATCTAAAGTCTTGAGGCCCAACTCCCACTCTTATACTAATCTGGGGGGCTGGGATACCTGCTAGGTCACGCCTTATGGGTGGGACCTGGGAGGGGGTGGTTACACCCACTTCCCTTTGTCCAGTTTCGCGCCAGAGCTGGGGCTGGAGTGCCCCAGCGCCGGTTTGAACTGGACTATGCAAGGAACACCTTGTGTGCCCCAGGCATGTCTCATTCCTTTCAGCCCACCCTGCCCCAATACACTAAAGGCTGTCTGGGGAGGTGCTAGCACCTCCCCAAGCAGGAAACCTATTGTCCAGGCCTCCCTGGCTGGGATCACTCCCAGCAGCAGGAGGTCAGACTTGTGTCTGTGGCAGCAGCATCCATTTTGTGATGCTGAGGCTTTGGTTAGAGTTAAACAGCAAAGTAGGATTTTAACATGTCTCTCCCTCTAGAAGGGAGGAATAATATCCTCATCACCAGAAATGGTATGGGGGTATTATTCCAAAGTGTTAGACACCTTACACGACATGTTTTGATACAGCCCAACCATAGTTACCATAACCGTTTAAGATTATAAGGCACTTTAAGAGTATATGGTAGGCTATATCATAGAACAGCTATAAGGACATGGTTCCGAAAGCTGCAGACAGGCTCAGCTCATGCTAGAGCACCATCTCACATGTTACCAAGCACTCTGCCTCCAGGATTGTTAAGGCCTGCCATAGGAGTGACTGATAGGTACACATGTGTCTATATATAAGGTAGGTATAGGAATACTACACCTAAGCAAGGGGTGATTACACGACCTTGCCCCAGCTGAGTGATCAGCCAGTTGTGTCTGATTGGAAGGCCAGACCAGGGGTGGCATAATACATGCTGCAGCCCCTGGGAGGCCTAGGGTACACCTATGCCCTGGGTACCTAGGGTACTCTGTACAGGGTCCAATAAGGTGATCCTTACCAATTGGTTATGTACCGAGGGTACATGGAGTCCATTTTAAAGAGAGAGCAGACAGCCTGAGACCCTGAATGGCAGGATCTCAGGCCAACTAAGTCGAAAAACCAGCTAGACACTAGGCAAAAAGTTGGGGGTAACCATAGTCAGATATCCACCTTCCTACAGGACCAACATTTTGTGTCATAGTATCAGTGCCATTTTGGAGTGGTGCCTTGTAGTATCAATTCTATGTAAATTTATCACACATGTCATATTTTATGATTGCTGTGTTTATATAGCACACTAACAAAGACATTTTCAGTATTAAGCCGTATATCGGCGTAATCCTCTACTGCCACCATCAATTTGGTTGAACTTACAATCAAATAACAAAATCGTCATGTTGCGCAATACTTGATTAACGCGCATCTCTCTTTTTAACATCCATCGGTGTAACATGATTGCAATATGTCATATTTATATTTGATTTATACCACTTATTAAGCCGTGAATCGGCACACTTATGTTGTACATTTTAAAGAGATTTTGAATTCAACTAATCCTTGGCACTCTCATGTTACACAATTAATAGATCTAGCCGTGTATCGGCTTTCGTCCCTTCATTTAACGTCAGTATCGACACAATTCACATTTTTAAATCCAACATAAATTCATTAATACCTGATTTCAAAGATATCAGAATACATAAGGAAACAGCACACAAATTCATTTTCAGATTAGTTTCAACATAACACCGAACGGGAAAACATTTTCAGATCAATGAACATTGGGTCTACATATATCTGAAGCTGGTATACCGTACTGGCCTATATGGACCGCTAGTTCCTCCCCACTATTCAGTCCCCTCGGGTGTTTAGTCTGTAAATCTATAATAAATCTTGATTCTAGTCTCCTCAATTTGCGTATTCTGTTGCCCCCTCTAACATTTATAGGAACATGATCTAGGCCAAAATATTGTAGTTGGTTTCTATTGCTTGGATGGCATTCTGCAAAATGGCGCGCCACAGGGTATGCCGCGTCTTCTTTATCTATGGCTCTTAGATGTTCTAGGATCCTGATTTTTAATTGATGTATGGTGCTACCTATGTAGCGTAGCCCGCAGGGGCACACTAAACAGTATACTGCAAAAGGAGTGCTACAAGTTAAAAATGTGTTTATTGTTCTTGTTATTTTGGTGTCTGGTATGTTATAAGACAGGACTCTTCTGCTATTAGAGCAGGCTTTGCATCTTTTACAAGGAAAGAATCCTTTCATTTCTTTTAGGGTATTGCTGCGTTCTGGAATTTTTTCTAGATGACTTTTAACCAGCATATCCTGTAGGGACCTGGCCTTTCTAAAGGTTACCAAAGGTAAAATCGGAATATCTTCGCCGATGACACTATCTGTTTTTAAGATATGCCAGTTTTTCTTCAGCATACACTTTAAGTAGTTGGCTTCTGAGGAATAAGGGGTAACCATCCGGAAGTTACCCTTATCCTTATTGTTACTTAGTACAGGTTTCTCCAACAGGAGTCTTTCCCTAGGGATCTTTCTAACCTTTTGTAAGGTTTTTTCCAAAATCTGAGGTTCATAACCTCTCACAGTGAACCTGGCTATACATTCTGATGCCGCCGCCTTCGAAATCATTTTCCCTACTGCTATTTCTCTTCAATCTTAGAAATTCGCCATATGGGATACTTTGAACTAGTTTTGGTGGGTGATTACTGGTGGCAAACAAAGTTGAGTTACCTGCTGTTGATTTACGAAACAATGCTGTTTGTATCTTCCCATCATCAATGAACACCCGCAGATCCAAGTAGTCCGCTGCCACCGGACTCACTGTACCTGAGAAGTGCAAATTTAGATGGTTGCTGTTGAGAACTTCTATGTAACTATAGGCTGAATCTATTGACCCCTGTCACACAATGAACAGGTCATCGATATATCGATGCCATTCCACAACTCTGCCACTGTTTGATCCTGTGTAGGTTTTGGGCACCTGCTCCTCCCACCAGCCTACGAATACGTTCGCAAAGCTGGGAGCGAAGCAAGTGCCCATCGCCGTACCTGATGTTTGTCTGTAGTATTGATTTTCAAATAAGAAGATATTATTTTTCAGACAAAACTCCAAAAACTCGATCAACATTTGATTATGCTCCGCATAGCGAAGTTGGCGTTTCTCAAGATAACACTCTATAGCTTTTATGCCATGTTCATGCTCCATAGATGTGTACAGGCTGGTGATGTCCAATACCATCAATAGGTAGGATGAGTCCCACTTCATATCAGATACTTTGTTTAAAAAGTTCTTAGTGTCCTTCACATACGACTTGAGTTGTGTTTCAAAAAAGAACAAAAAATAGTTAATGAACATCGATAAATGTTCTGTCAGACTATTCAGAGAGGACACAATGGGTCTACCTGGAGGATTTACATTGTCCTTGTGCAATTTGGGGATGTGGTAAAAGGTGGGTATTGTTGGATTATTACTACGAAGGAACATGTGTTCTTCTGTCCCTAGCATGGACTTCGCATACCATTTTTGGATTAGTTCATCGTATTTCTTGATGCTCTGTAGGTATGCCTCATTGGTTGTTTTTTCATAGTATTTCTGATCTGAAAGTTGTCGTAGTGCTTCTTTACAGTACCTTTCCCTGGTCTGTAGTACTACGTTACCACCTTTATCTGAAGGTTTGATTATTGTTGACGTGTCCTTCATTAGATCTTGTAATGCCTTTTGCTCTCTGATCGTTATGTTATTCCTATTTTGGTGTGTATTTTTGCTTGATCTGAATTTTAAAAGATCTTTTACCATAGCCTCCGAGAAAACATCAATGGCATCAAATGGCATTTGGGGATTAAATAGAGAGGTTGGTTTAAATGGGCTTTCCTCCCTTTCATGTTCAATACCCATCTCTATAGCTCTTTCTGCCATACTGTTCTTAATCTCTGGATTCAACAAGCCTTCTGATCTCAGATTTTCCAGAAGTTCAATAGCTGGTAAGTCCTTCCCCGTGAGTATATCCGTGATTGTGAGTCTTGATCCAATTTTCGGGTCCCTGATGTTAGGTCTTAGTTTGAAGTATTTATGTAGTTTCAGCTTGCGTATAAAGCTGAAAAGATCAATTCTTGTCTGGGTGTACTCTAGATGGTTACTAGGACAAAAAGTCAAGCCCAGGCTTAGTACTTTCTTTTCATCACTCGTCAGACACTTATCGGTCAGATTGACCACTGTTAAATTTGTTGCGTCTACTGCCTTTTGCCCGATTTCTTGTTGCGGCCTCTCCACGCTTGTGGCTTGCCTCTTCCTGCCCCCCTGCGCTCGTCGCGTTCATCTTCGCTTCCTTCGGGTGGTTTGTTTTTGCCACCCCGTAGCCAGGACTGGCGAATTATCTGAAATTCGTCGTAAAAAGGGGTAGTTGTTTTTCTCCCTTCAGTTGTTCCTCCTGTCTGCTCATCGCTTGACTCATTTTCTGTTATTTCCGATTCAGAGGTCTCCACTCTCTGAGATGTTGATTGTTTGGATCGTAGATTTAATTCCTTTCTTGGACCATCGAATTTGCGGGCAAAGGTTAAAATTCTTCCTTGCATGTAATCGTTCTCATCACGAATGAATTTTTCTTGCTTCCTGGTTTTGATTTTTTGTTCATATTTCAACAGTCTTGTCTTCATTTGCAGTTTCAATTCTTCCACTTTGTTTTTCTCACTTTCCTTTGCCAGATCTTCCTCCAATGATTTAATTTCTCCCAACACCTTTTCTCGGTCACTCCAAGCATATTTTACCAGGAGTTCCAGGGTTCCTTGACAATATCGTTCTGTGTGTTCTGCCCAATCAGTGAGAAGCTGTGGGTCCGGATTTTCATAAGACGGGACTGTATATACTCTTAGCCCCCTCGGTACTCTATTTTCATCTATGTAGCTTTGGAGGCTGGTGGCTTCCCACCATTTGCGGGTTTCTCGCTCGTAGAGTCTCTCCAGTTTCCATAATGTATCATTTAGTTTGTTTCGTGGATTCCCGGGATCCGGTGCATTTTCATATGCCGCCCCCCGTGCTTTCTGAAAATATCTTTGGCCGCTTCACGGCGTGTCGATTCAAAAAACATGTCTCCTTGTAAAGTCCCTTATTTGCCTTATTTTTAGATTCACAGTATCCCCCACATACGCGCTGCCGCCTTGTACTGCTGTTAGATAGTAAAGAGAATAGCGCGTCTCACCAGTTTTTATGCGTTCCCGACATCAGTTGGATTCCCAATTCGATGTAGTCCGCTTGATGATGTACCTCGCACTCAGCAGTTGCGGCGGTGCTCTCGTCCGAATCACTCTCGGGCGGGTGCAGTTTGCGGTAGTGGACACCGCTAATAATCCAAGCTCAATTTCCTCCTCTTTGCTGAAGAAATACCGCACTCGGGGGGGACATTGAAAGTTGTTCTTTATTCAACGGCAAATGACGAACAAACGCGTTTCGGCGAAAGCCTTCTTCGGTGTTCATGATACATCAAATAAAATAAAATTATATATATATATATAATTTTTTTTTTTTTAAATCCACAAGAGTTGCCTCAACAGAGAAGTCCGACACAGGTTCATGTAGCTTAACAGATTTATTCAAGGCTGAGGCGTAGGTGGTAACATGAGCACAGAAATTAAATTAAATCTAGCCAAAGCGTTTCGGGCCCCTGCCCTTTGTCATATGCTTGACGGCATGCAGGACAAACGGTGCATCTAATTATATTGAGTTCCCCGGTCTCAGTGCCAAATCAAACAAAATGAGATATATTATGAGAAAGCATTGGGACCTCGTGCAATCAGATCCCGTAATTGGCCATGTAGTCGGTAACTCTCCCACAGTAACATTTAGAAGAGCGCCTTCTCTCAGGGATAAATTGGTCAATAGCTACTACCAAACGGAAGTTCGCACTAACTGGCTTAACAACAGTAGAGGTTTCTTTAAATGTAATGCCTGCAATGCATGTTCTAATAGCCGTAACTGCAAAAGCTTCACTACATCCAGTGGAAAAGAGAGATCTATATCCAAATTAATTACTTGTACGACTGATTTTGTAATCTACGCTCAACAATATCCAGGTGGCTTTCGCTACATAGGCAGCATGAAACCGCCGGTAAAAAACGCATTTTTAAGGGCACTAAAAAATCATAATTTTAACTATCCTGTTGCAAGATATTTTTATAATGTCCACAATAGCAATAGTCAGCTCTTAAGCTACATGGGACTTGACATGCGACCCTTGACCCCACCAGGTAGGTTGCTCCCCCTCCGCACAGCTCCGCCTGTGTGTCCCTGCCCCAGCAGCTGCTGCTGAGGAATCGTAAGTTGTTCATCTTCCGCCTACTGTTCTACTGTACTGCCTGTATTTTCTTGTTGTATCTGTGAACGCTGTTGTTTGTCTTCACCCGCTGCCTGCACGTGATCCTTGCCTGTTTTCTTTCCTTCTGTACCCCTCGCTGCCCCCGTGTCTCTGCCCGGTTTTTCCTTTCTGTACCCCTCGCTGCCCCGTGTCCCTTCACCCAGTTTCTCCCTTCTGTTCCCTTCGCTGCCCCCGTGCCTCTCTGCCCGCTTTTGCCTTCTGTTTCCCAGCTGCCCCATATTTCTGTGTCCTTTTTGCCTTCTGTGCCACCCGTTTTCTATTGATTTCTGTGCCCTTTGCTTTCTGTGCCACTCGTTCCCCCCTCGTTTTTGTGCCCCCTTTTGCCTTCTGTGCCACCCGTTTTCTCTTGATTTCTGTGCCCTTTGCTTTCTGTGCCACTCGATCCCCCCTTGTTTTTGTGCCCCTTTTGCATTCTGTGCCACTCGTTTTTTTATTGATTTCTGTGCCCTTTTTCCTTCTGTTCCCTCCATCCTCCCTCACCGCTCCCGCCGCTATGTCCCCTGCGGCCCGCCCCCCTGACTGCCCACTGCCCATTCGCTGCCCCTGCCTCCCAGCTGCTCCTCCCTCCCAACTCCCCATATATGCCGCTGGTGCGCCGAAAGCGTGCCTAAGGCAAGCCCGTCTGTGCCCGTCCGCGCCGGGACCGCGCCCAGCGCCAGAACCCGTGGCCCCCGCTCCCGCCATGACGACCACCGCCACTACGACGCCAGCACACTCCACGCTCTCAACCCCAGACGGATCCACACCTGCTTCAAGGCAGCGCCGAAACGCACACACGGTCCCTTCACCTGCCGGAACTGCAGCTACTCTAGCCTCAGAACCGGTGAACCACCTGCCAAGAATGGCAGCACCCACCTGCGATGCATACTACTGAACACCTGCTCCGCACGCACACACGCCTGTTGTAAATTAAGGCAGAATGTGATTAAGCATTTACTGAAAACATTAGTGTTTCCCTTTTATCGTGTTTTCCCCATTATGTTGGCCGAAGTCCGGACTCCATTTTGTATTGACATGCTGCCACGTGTTCACCACGAGGAGAGTCCGACCTCTGTGTTAGTTGCTCTTGTAATCTGCCTAGCAACAGTTATAAATAGCTCCCTCTTGTCCATCTGGCGCATGCCCAGACTTGACCGCATCTGTTATAATTAGCTTTGCTTGACCATGTGTTTTCGCGGGCTCAAGGAGTGTGTTAGCTCCGCCCATGTATTGATTTAGAATCGAGAATGACCCTAAATGGTAATGTTCTTCGACTTCATGTACTATCCACCCACTCATGAGCCCCTCTGTTGTGTATAAAAGGGGACTGTGTACGAATGTTCTTTGTGCTACTCCTTGCAATACTGAAGAGTGTTGTGTGGATTGTAGGACCACCCTTAAGGGTTAATAAACGTTGTTTTTGTACTTTGCAGTTTCCGTGCCAACTTCCTTATAGATCTCGTTACAGAAGAGCGAACCCTTGTCTCTTGCGGGCCTAGCTGGGGCTTGTATTCATCAATTGGCGCCCGGCACGTGGGGCTCATCGGCGACTCGGATGCTCGAAGGACTGGTCGCGACGAAGGTGAGGAGTTTGGCCAGGGACGTGATCACTGCCAGCGGCGTCTTAGCCTTGGCATCCCGAGGTTTTTCTTCCTTCCCTTCCGAGCTGACCATCTGGGTGGCGCCGGTCATCGACTGAGACCTCTTCTGTCGGTCCTGCCGTGAGAGCCGTTTGGGCGATTGTGGAGCTTGGCAGTTGGAACCTGGACTCTTGATTGGTAAGAACCGTTGTACGGTACTTGCTCCGAGTTTTGAAGCCTGGTCTGGCTATTTGAGTTTGATTGATGGTGACTAGTCATATTTTGAATTTGTCTTTGTGAACATATATGCGTTGCAACACATATAGGCAGGTAATGTGGAGAAATTTCTCCGGAGCTGTGTAAACTTGGAACGGCGCAACGATTAAGTGCCATTTTTCTTGATAATACTGCATATTTTGCATTATTCCTAACATGCCTGCTTTTAGCGCACTCCGTAAGTGGTGCTGCTGTTTGGGTAACCGGTTGAACCTCGAGGAATCTGCTCCAGCTCCCCCAGAGGGGACTCCTAATAGGGATATGTACGTGAAGCATGGTCTTTCTTCCATAATGTACAGCACATTGTGGAGGAAATATACCAAGAAGGATCCTGAGTTGCGATGGCCTTTGTATGGATCGTTTGATATGCGTAAGATTGAGTATGTGGAACAGTGTATGTGTAAGCGACGTGCTCGTCAGGATATGTTTGAGTGTGTGCGGTTATGGGTGAAGGAAGTGCGTGAGCGAGAGAAACGTGAGAAAGCATTGTTTGATAAAGAGCAACGAAAGAATGATCATGTGCGAGCACAGGAAGCAAAGCGTCGGGAGGACAAAGAACAGACGGATAGACAAGAGAAAGAGCGTAGGCTACAAGTTTCGGGTCAATATGTTGTTCGCCAGCCAATTTATCCTGTCCTTAATAATCCTGATGACGATTTTTATTTACTAGATCGCTCTCCGCCCCCTTATGTTGGCGCATCCGCTCCGCGGCCGCAAGATTCCGACCCGGCTTCGGGTAAGGTAGACACACGGTCCATGTTGCCAGCCGAGCAAATGGCTGAGCTTCGGCAAATCTCCTTCCGTGCGCTGAAAGGCAAGGTATCCCAGGAGGAATTATTTCAAATTTGGGGGCCATGGCAGGAGAGAGATAAAGTGTATTTTCTGGGTCATTTCGCGGATGAAGTGATTAATGCTTTCCGAAAATATTCTCATGTTTTTGAGCCTGACGAAGTGTCTTCGGATGCCAGAGCAATACGTAACGGTGCTTTTTCTCCCTCTAAGGCTCCTGAGGCGGCTCGGCGGCTGTTCGCCTTGCGGGACGAGGTACTGGCCCTTCGAGAGAAAGCACGCCAACGAGCGGAAACGGAGAAGCAGTCGGATTCGGTTGCAGCAGAGGGCCACCCATCCGCCTCCCAGTCAGATAAGGATGACATAGTGCATGCTAAACCAATGCGAGAGGCGGCGCCTTTGTATGTTCCTCCTAAGGGAGCGGGGACTAGCTCCGATATTAACTCCGTCGATGCTAAGGGATATTTCGTGTATAATTGGGTTTATACTCCATGGCATAGAGCCGATGTTATGGCGTTAAAGAATGCATTGCCTGACCCCCGCAAGAATCCAGCGGCCTTCTATGAAGAAGTCGAGGGGGCCTTGAATTCTTGCATTATGACCTTAGCGGATATAGATCTGTTCTTTGGCCTTATTCTACCACCGGACACGTGGCGATCTGTCCGAAAGGTGGATGATATAGTTGCTTTTAAGGCCCGGTGGTCTGACCTTGAGGATGAGGATAGGGAGCGGAAGCCCGCACAGAAACCTCCCCGGAATATTCTAGATCTCCCTGCTGCTATTGTGGCTAAATTAAAAACAATAATCCCCCCCAAGAAGATTGACTGGAATATGTTGGCGGCATGTCAGCAGAAGGTTGATGAGTCAGTGGCAGATTTCTTCACGCGTTTTGAAGAAACGTTCCATGATTTTAGTGGCCAGTCGCTTACCGACGACACAGGCCGCCACCTTTTTGCGGACAAATATGTGGCTAATCTACTGCCGGCAGTTGCGGCCCGGTTAAAAGCAAGTGAGAGTTCTTGGTCCTCCGCGACACCGACGGCCCTTCTGACCATCGCCCAGTATTATGAGCGTCAGGAGCACGAGGCGAAGGGCCAGGAGGAGAAGAAGTCAAAAGATCTCAAAACGAAAGTTATGTTAGCACAAGTATATGGCCCGCCCCGCCGGGGTAATAACAATAGGGGAAGGAGCGGATCTTATGGTCCCCCTTCGGGCCGACCTGATTTGAATAAGAACCAATGTGCGTACTGTAAGCAGTTGGGCCATTGGGCCAGGGAGTGCCCAGCGTTGCGCGCTTCGCGGCAGGGACACACTCTGGGTGGCCAGAGGGGGAGAGGGGGCTTCTCGAACTTTAGAGGGACCTCTAATGATAATGTCCGTTTTGATACGGCCGGACAGCACCGAGATAGCTCGAATATTTTTGATCGCCAGCATCAGTACCATGTATCGGACATCGATCACTCGGGATATCACGATTCTCAGCATGCATAGGAATGCGTAGGATGGGGGTCCGAATCAGTTGAGGTGCCGGTCGATCAGACGGGTCCTTATGTATCGGCTGAGGTTTTAGGTTCTACTGATCAGTTCCTAGTGGATACAGGAGCGACACGTAGTGCATTGTCTAGGTACTTGGTTCCGGGGGCTCCCCCATCCGGCTCAATAGTTACATCGGTAGGGTTTGACGGTACACTTTCCCGAAGCCCTCTTTCACAGCCCCTTGCATTTAAAGTTGATTGTTTTTCTGCGCCTTGTCCGTTTCTGCTTGCTCCGTACACACCGGATAACATTATGGGCCTTGATATGTTAAAGCACTTTAGGGCTACAATTCGCTGTTCCCCCGAGGGTGTGAGGGTGATTTTAAATGACAACTACCCCCGATCTGGGCGGATGTGTACGATCTCAGAGGATGCGTTGTTGGCTACCCTCCCCCGAGCTTTATGGGCCACGTCGGACACGGATGTGGGACAAATGGTGATTCCTCCGGTCCACATTAGTGTCCAGGAGGGGGCGGTGCTACCACGCCTCCCCCAGTATCGTATTTCCCAGGAGGGCGAGGAAGCTCTCATACAGATTGTGCAAGATTTGATCGCGGTAGGAGTAGTGGAAGAAGTTCCCTATAATATCTGTAACAGTCCGATTCTCCCTATTCTGAAAAAGGACACGGATGCAAAGGTTTATCGGTTCATAATTGATTTGAGGGAGGTGAACAAGATCGTGATACCTCAGTACCCGGTGGTTTCCGATATCACGACGTTGCTCACCCTGGTCCCGCCTACGGCGACCGTGTTCTCAGTGATTGATTTGAAAAATGCCTTCTTTTCTATTCCCATTCACCCTGATAGCCGATTCCTTTTTGGGTTCACATTAAACAATAGATCTTATCGCTTTTGTAGAATTCCCCAGGGCTACACAGAAAGCCCTAGTATTTACAGTCAGGCCTTGAAACGACAGTTGGATTCCTTTGCTTTACTCGAGGGGGTCGCCCTCATTCAATATGTCGATGACATCCTGTTGGCGGCTGACACCCTGGAGTTGTGCGAGGAAAGTACGATAGCCTTACTTTCCTTTTTAGCATCCCACAATCACAAGGTCTCTAGGAAGAAATTGCAATTCTGTAGACCAAAGGTGACTTATTTGGGTCACCTTTTGTCTAAGGAGGGGCGTGCACTCACACCAGATCGTATCCAAGTAATTTTGGACACACCAAGGCCATCCACGCAGACGGATGTGCGTGCATTTTTGGGTCTTGTTTCTTTTTGTAGACAGTGGATATTGGGGTTTTCACACATAGCTAAGCCATTACTAGCGCTCTTGACAAAAGACACGCCCATCCCGATCCCCTGGTCAGATGAGTGTGACGCTGCTTTTCAGCAATTAAGACAGGCCCTTTGTTCAGCACCAGTGTTAGGGACCCCTGATTATGCAAAACCCTTTTCGTTGTATGTGCATGAGAAAGATGGATGTGCATTATCAGTCTTAGTGCAGATGCACGGCGATAAGCAGCGCCCTTGTGCATACTTTTCGGCTGTGCTTGATCCTGTCGCCCGAGCGTTACCAGGGTGTTTTCGCTCGGTTGCGGCGACAGCTGTGTCAATACGGCAGAGTGAAGGAATTGTATTGTCCCATAAACTGTTGGTGTTAGTTCCCCACGCTGTTGATGCTCTGCTTAATCAAACAAAGACGCAGCATTTGACCAGTGCCCGTTTAACGGGATATGAGTTGACGCTTTTGGCTCCTCATATTACGTTAAAAAGGTGCGTGACATTAAACCCGGCCACATTGTTGCCATACCCCGAGACCCAGCCTGAGGCGCAGAAAGCGCATGATTGTATTCTTGTGACTGAGGAACAAACAAAGGGTCGTATTGATCTCCAGGATACGCCCTTTTTAGATGTAGATGGAGAGTTGTGGGTAGACGGATCATGCCTGAAGCTACCAGATGGTACGACTTCAGCAGCGTATGCAATTACCACGTTACAGACGATAGTGGAAACAGCACGCATACCACAGAAATCAGCTCAAGCAGCGGAACTGATAGCGTTAACACGAGCGTGTGAGCTCAGTACAGGATTGTGTGTGAATGTTTACACAGACAGCCGCTATGCCTTCGGAGTAGCGCACGATTTCGGCCTACTCTGGAAGGAGAGAGGGTTTCTAACGTCACATGGGGTACAGATAATACATGGGGAGTTAGTTCATAACCTTTTAACTGCATTGACATACCCAAAGAAAATCGCCATTGTTAAGTGTAGCGCCCATAGGAAAGTGGTTGATAAGGTTGGAGAAGGGAATGCGTTAGCAGATCGAGTAGCACGGGAGACTGCGATGCAGCCCGGTACTACTGCCATGTATGTAGTGAAGTCACAGGTGGAGAGATGGCATGATGCGAAGGAGCAAGTGCGAGAAATACAAAAGACCGCTTCTGACAAAGAGCGGGAACAATGGGTTAGCGAAGGAGAGCTGGATGACGAGGGTTGCTGGAGAAATAAGCAGATGGATAGATGGAAATTACCCACGGCTTTTGTACAACCTATGGTCCAGATGGCACATGGGCTAGCACATGTTGGAGCTTCCGCAATTGTGAAATTGCTTACTCAAGTCTGGGAGCATCCAGAGATTGCTAGCACAGCAAAGAGGGTGGTGCAGACCTGTATGATTTGTCTGAAGTACAACCCAGGGAAAGGCACGCGAACTCCAGCAGGAGGATTTGCGACACCCACTGCACCCTTTGAGGTTCTGCAGATGGATTATATCCAGCTTGAGCGCTGTAACAATTTGAAGTATGTTCTAGTAGTGGTTTGCGCCTTCAGTAAGTGGGTTGAGGCGTACCCTGCGAAAGACAATACTGCAATGACTACAGCGAAGCTATTGCTGAAAGAGTTTTTCCCCCGATACGGCGTCTGTAGACTTCTGTGGAGTGATAATGGCCCTCACTTTGTAGCGGATGTTATAAAGTATGTCTTGAAGGGCCTAGGCATCACTCAGAAGTTCCATGCCGTGTTCCACCCTCAGTCTGCAGGACTAGTCGAGAAGTATAATGGTACACTGAAGCTTAAGATCGCCAAAATTCAAGCTTCAACATCTTTGACTTGGCCAGACGCCTTGCCACTGGCGTTATTGTCAATTAGGTCGGTGCCACACTCTCGAACCGGCCTTACACCCTATGAGATTGTATTTGGACGCCCAATGAATATCTGGGGTCCACCAAGGCCTAAGGCTGTGTATGATGTACCTTGTGTAATGATGAGCGATTATCTGGCACAGTTAACGGATAACTTGGTTTCTATTCATCAACAGGTCCGAGAGGCGCTCCCTGATCGGTCTACCGGTGAAGGACATGGTCTCCGGCCTGGGGATCATGTCATGCTGAAGGTCTTCGACAGAACGAACAGTTTGGAGCCGAGATGGATCGGACCTGAGCAAGTCCTTCTTGCAACGAGGACGGCAGTGCGAGTCTCGAACAGGAAGAATTGGATCCATTCCTTGCACTGTCGAAAGGTACCGCCCGGACTGGTGGAGTCTGCCGTGCTGACCGATCAACGAGAAGTCCTAGCAGCAGAGACAGGCCGTGTTGCGAGGCCAAACGACACTGAGGAGCTCTTTTCGGACCACACGACTTCTGGAGGAAGGCGATATCATCTGCGACCAAGGAAGTGAGATCTTCAGTACTGGGACATACTGTCAGAGCGGCCCTTGGGTTAGTGAAACGGAGAGCCGCTGAGGCAAGGGGGGGGGATCAGCCCTGCATTAGTGTAGCGACACCCGTCTTGGCCCGTTGGTGAAGAAATCAACCGCTGCCCAAGGGGAAGAGTTCTGACAGACTTTTAGTTTCAGGAAGATATTAGGGTATTGTTTCCTTTGACATGGAGAAAAAGAAGATTTTTTGTGCGTTGGGGTTCATGCTAACAGTAGCTATCGTTGGTATAACCACATGGTTTGTGGAGGAGGCAACTCCAGCTCGAGAGACACTTGTGTTGACGACTCCAGTGCCTGCGGAGCACTACTTTTACACATTGCCATATCAAGAGTTGAAGCATCGACAATCCTATTTGAATAACACTTTCATTCAGATGCTGCATCACACCCACGTTGCTACAAATGCTACGAACTGTTGGATATGTGGGATGATGCCAGCCCATCAGAAGAAAGGAGGTACGCCATTCATACCACTTCCTTTCTCACACAATGGCTCTTGTAGAGCATGGTACACTTTGTTGTTTGCCACTCGGAAACCGACAGTGGGACGACTGCTTTTTAGACTTAATAAAGAATGTCATCAGGACAGAAATGGATATCCACAAGCAAATGGAACAATTTGGGAATGGGAAGAGTACCGACCAGACAATGAATCCATTCCCTATATCTTTACGAACACTAGAGACACTATGGGGAAGGACAAGTTTGTGATCCAAGTGGCACAAGCCCAAGCGGACCTGTGTGTCCAGAGTGTGGGTTTTATCCCTGTTGGTGTCAGTGATTGTTTAACTGTTCTGAATATCGACGGACTGAATAACAGCACCTTCCTAGCATCCCATAATACCTATTTTGTATGTGGAAATAAAGGTTATTACCGTTTGCCGGCTGGGTGGTCTGGGGTATGCTATGTATCATTCCTACTACCCCCTGTATTCCTAGCACCTGCATCGTATCATAAAGACTTGAAATTGTTGAATAATGTGACTGTAAATAGGTATAAACGTACTTTATCGACGGATGATGTGGATCAGACTGATACCAGTTTGCAACAGTATATTGATTTTAACTTAGGATTGTTCTTCTTTGTTGGTGCCGCCTTGAATAGTAGGAAGATCCGAAGATTAACAAGAGTGGTAGAAGCTGTGACAAATCAGACTGCTGCTGCTCTTGGGAATCTTACGGAAGAATTACAGATTACCAGAATTGTTGCATTGCAGAACCGTATGGTATTGGATGTAATGCTAGCTGATCGAGGAGGAGCCTGTAAAATTATTGGAAGTAGCTGCTGTGTGTTCATTCCTGATCATACACCATCCGTTTATAACGCCATTAATAAGCTGCATAAAATAGCAGCTGAAATCCACACGGAAAACGGCACTTGGTCCTTTTCTGGATGGTTTTGGGCATTGGTTACTGCCTGGGGATGGAAGGTCTTAACTGGTCTTTGTATTATCATAGCAATTCTATTCTTTCTCTGTATGTGTATTCAATGTGGACCATTATGTTGTTCTGTATGCATTTCATTCTGCATTCCAGATAAGAAAGCTATTGCCGAAGTTGCCCGTCAGAAGGGTCTAGCTAAAGAGGTTAAAGGAATGATGATAATTGACGTATACGATGATTATTCTTGGAAGCCAGATGTCTTCAGTAAATGCTGAAAGGGTCGTCTGTTGTAAATTAAGGCAGAATGTGATTAAGCATTTACTGAAAACATTAGTGTTTCCCTTTTATCGTGTTTTCCCCATTATGTTGGCCGAAGTCCGGACTCCATTTTGTATTGACATGCTGCCACGTGTTCACCACGAGGAGAGTCCGACCTCTGTGTTAGTTGCTCTTGTAATCTGCCTAGCAACAGTTATAAATAGCTCCCTCTTGTCCATCTGGCGCATGCCCAGACTTGACCGCATCTGTTATAATTAGCTTTGCTTGACCATGTGTTTTCGCGGGCTCAAGGAGTGTGTTAGCTCCGCCCATGTATTGATTTAGAATCGAGAATGACCCTAAATGGTAATGTTCTTCGACTTCATGTACTATCCACCCACTCATGAGCCCCTCTGTTGTGTATAAAAGGGGACTGTGTACGAATGTTCTTTGTGCTACTCCTTGCAATACTGAAGAGTGTTGTGTGGATTGTAGGACCACCCTTAAGGGTTAATAAACGTTGTTTTTGTACTTTGCAGTTTCCGTGCCAACTTCCTTATAGATCTCGTTACAGAAGAGCGAACCCTTGTCTCTTGCGGGCCTAGCTGGGGCTTGTATTCATCACGCCGTCGAGCTCTGGGACCTGCTCGACACAACATCCCCGGACGTAGCCTTCTTGAAAAAGACCTGGTTGAACGACTCCTCCGCACCCGACATCGCCATAGCCATCCCAGACGGCTACAAGATCACCCGCAGAGACCGCACCAACGGAGTCGGAGGAGGAATCGCCATCGTCCACAAGAACTGCATCAGGATCGCGACTAGCACCGACGACACGCTTAGCACCGCCGAACACATGCACTTCCAGATCATAGGGTATGTAGTGCGCTTTACAAATGATTGATTGATTGATTGATTGATCGTATCATGAAAAATATCAGAGGTGGTGACCGAGAAAAGCAATTACGCATTCTTCAGTCAAGATACATCATTGACCTGAATACAAGGGCCCCTTTTGGTATGAATAGGGAGGAGGAACTAGCCACACACATAGGGGTGTAGAAGGGTATTCGCCCCTCCGGTTCCTGAAATTTACCTTCAGCCTTTTATCTGTCTCCGCAATTGCACTTTGTATATACTGTGCAGTGGTGTTTGTGTAGTGTAGGGGGTCGTGCTGCTGGTAGTGTTATAGGGTTTAGGGTAGTGCAGTGATGTTTGTGTAGTGCAGGGGGTCATGCTTGGGGTAGATTTAGGGTTTAGGGTAGTCCATTGGTGTTTGTGTAGTGTAGGGGGTCGTGCTGGGGGTAGTGTTTTAGGGTTTAGGGCAGTACAGTGGTGTTTGGGTAATGTAGGGGGTCGTGCTTGGGGTAGATTTAGGGTTTAGGGCAGTGCAGTGGTGTTTGGGTAGTGTAGGGGGTCGTGCTGGGGGTAGTGTTTTAGGGTTTAGGGCAGTGCAGTGGTGTTTGGATAGTGTAGGGGTCGTGCTGGGGGTAGTGTTATAGGGTTTAGGGTAGTGCAGTGGTGTTTGGGTAGTGTAGGGGGTCGTGCTGAGGGTAGATGTAGGGTTTAGGGTAGTGTAGTGGTGTTTGGGTTGTGTAGAGGGTCGTGCTGGGGTACATATAGGGTTTAGGGTAGTGCAGTGGTGTTTGGGTAGTGTAGGGGTCGTGCTGGGGGTAGTGTTTTAGGGTTTAGGGTAGTGCAGTGGTTTTCGGGCAGTGTAGGAGGTCGTGCTGGGGCTGGTGTTTCAGGGTTTAGGGCAGTGCAGTGGTGTTCGGCCAGTGTAAGGGGTCATGCTGGGGCTGGTGTTTCAGGCTTTAGGGCAGTGCAGTGGTGTTCGGGCAGTGTAGGGGGTCGTGCTGGGGGTGGTGTTTCAGGGTTTAGGGCAGTACAGTGGCATTCGGGCAGTGTAGGGGGTCGTGCAGGGGGTGGTGTTTCCGGATTTAGGGCAGTGCAGTGGTGTTCGAGCAGTGTAGGGGGTCGTGCAGGGGTGTGGTGTTTCAGGGTTTAGGGCAGTGCAGTGGTGTTGGCAGTGTAGGGGGTCGTGCAGGGGAGTGGGGTTTCAGGGTTTAGGGCGGTGCAGTGGTGTTCGGGCAGTGTAGGGGGTCGTGCAGGGGGTGGTGTTTCAGGGTTTAGGGCAGTGCAGTGTTGTTCGGGCAGTGCAGGGGGTCGTGCAGGGGGGTGGTGTTTCAGGGTTTAGGACAGTGCAGTGGTGTTCAGGCAGTGTAGGGGGTCGTGCAGGGGGTAGTGTTTCAGGGTTTAGGGCAGTGCACTGGTGTTCTGACAGTGTAGGGGGTCGTGCTGGGGCTGGTGTTTCAGGGTTTAGGGCAGTGCAGTGGTGTTTGGGCAGTGTAGGGGGTCGTGCTGGGGGTGGTGTTTCAGGGTTTAGGGCAGTGCAGTGGTGTTTGGGCAGTGTAGGGGATCGTGCAGGGGAGTGGTGTTTCAGGATTTAGGGCAGTGCAGTGGTGTTCAGGCAGTGTAGGGGGTCATGCAGGGGGTGGTGTTTCAGGGTTTAGCGTAGTGCAGTGGTTTTCGGGCAGTGTAGGGGGTCGTGCAGGGGGGTGGTGTTTCAGGGTTAAGGGCAGGGCACTGGTGTTCGGGCAGTGTAGGGGGTCGTGCTGGGGCTGGTGTTTCAGGGTTTAGGGCAGTGCAGTGGTGTTCGGGCAGTGTAGGGGGTCATGCTGGGGCTGGTGTTTCAGGGTTTAGGGCAGTGCAGTGGTGTTCGGGCAGTGTAGGGGGTCATGCTGGGGCTGGTGTTTCAGGGTTTAGGGCAGTGCAGTGGTGTTCGGACAGTGTAGGGGGTCGTGCTGGGGCTGGTGTTTCAGGGTTTAGGGCAGTGCAGTGGTGTTCGGGCAGTGTAGGAGGTCGTGCTGGAGCTGGTGTTTCAGGGTTTAGGGCAGTGCAGTGGTGTTCGGCCAGTGTAGGGGGTCATGCTGGGGCTGGTGTTTCAGGGTTTAGGGTAGTGCAGTGGTGTTCGGGCAGTGTAGGGGTCGTGCTGGGGCTGGTGTTTCAGGGTTTGGGGCAGTGCAGTGGTGTTAGGGCTGTGTAGGAGGTCATCCTGGGGCTGGTGTTTCAGGGTTTAGCGCAGTGCAGTTGTGTTCGGGCAGTGTAGGGGGTCGTGCTGGGGATGATGTTTCAGGGTTTAGGGCAGTGCAGTGGAGTTCGGGCAGTGTAGGGGGTCGTGCTGGGGCTGATGTTTCAGGGTTTAGGGCAGTGCAGTGGTGTTCGGGCAGTGTAGGTTGTCCTCCTGGGGCTGGTGTTTCAGGGTTTAGGGCAGTGCAGTGGTGTTTGGCCAGTGTAGGGGGTCGTGCTGGGGCTGGTGTTTCAGGCTTTAGGGCAGTGCAGTGGTGTTCGGGCAGTGTAGGGGGTCGTGCTGGGGCTGGTGTTTCAGGGTTTAAGGCAGAGCAGTGGTGTTCAGGCAGTGTACGGGGTCGTGCTGAGGGTGGTGTTTCAGGGTTTAGGGCAGTACAGTGGTGTTCGGGCAGTGTAGGGGGTCATGCAGGGGGTGGTGTTTCAGGATTTAGGGCAGTGCAGTAGTGTTCGAGCAGTGTAGGGGGTCGTGCAGGGGTGTGGTGTTTCAGGGTTTAGGGCAGTGCAGTGGCGTTGGCAGTGTAGGGAGTCGTGCAGGGGAGTGGTGTTTCAGGGTTTAGGGCAGTGCAGTGGTGTTCGGGCAGTGTACGGGGTCGTGCAGGGGGTGTTGTTTCAGGGTTTAGGGCAGTGCAGTATTGTCCGGGCAGTGCAGGGGGTCGTGCAGGGGGGTGGTGTTTCAGGATTTAGGGCAGTGCAGTAGTGTTCGAGCAGTGTAGGGGGTCGTGCAGGGGTGTGGTGTTTCAGGGTTTAGGGCAGTGCACTGGTGTTGAGGCAGTGTAGGGGGTCATGCTGGGGCTGGTGTTTCAGGGTTTAGTGCAGTGGTGTTCGGGCAGTGTAGGGGTCGTGCTGGGGCTGGTGTTTCAGGGTTTAGGGCAGTGCAGTGGTGTTTGGGCAGCCTAGGGGGTCGTGCAGGGGGTGGTGTTTCAGGGTTTAGGGCAGTGCAGTGGTGTTCGGGCAGAGTAGGGGGTCGTGATGGGGTGGTGTTTAGGGTTTAGGGCAGTGCAGTGGTGTTCGGGCAGTGTAGGGGGTCGTGCTGGGGGTGGTGTTTTAGAGTTTAGGGCAGTGCAGTGGTGTTCGGGCAGTGTAGGGGGTCATGCAGGGGGTGGTGTTTCAGGGCTTAGAGCAGTGCAGTGGTGTTGGGGCAGTGTAGGGGGTCTTGCTGGGGGTGCTGTTTCAGGCTTTAGGGAAGAGCAGTGGTGTTCGGGCAGTGCAGGGGGTCGTGCTGGGGCTGTTGTTTCAGTGTTTAGGGCAAGGCAGTGGTGTTCGGGCAGTGTAGGGGGTCGTGCTGGGGCCGGTGTTTCAGGGTTTAGGGCAGTGCAGTGGTGTTCGGGCAGTGTAGGGGGTCGTGTCTGGGGTGGTGTTTCAGGGTTTAGGGCAGTGCAGTGGACTT
Organism: Triturus cristatus; assembly: GCF_964204655.1. Classification (NCBI taxonomy): domain Eukaryota; kingdom Metazoa; phylum Chordata; class Amphibia; order Caudata; family Salamandridae; genus Triturus; species Triturus cristatus. The sequence goes on from NC_140589.1 coordinate 51,392,494, forward strand.
TGGGCAGTGTAGGGGGTCTTGCAGGGGGTGGTGTTTCAGGGTTTAGGGCAGTGGTGTTCGGGCAGTGTAGGGGGTCTTGCTGGGGGGTGGTGTTTCAGGGTTTGGGGCAGTGCAGTGGTGTTTGGGCAGTGTAGGGAGTCGTGCTGGGGGGTGGTGTTTCAGGGTTTAGGGCAGGGTAGTGGTGTTTGGGCAGTGTAGGGGGTCGTGCAGGATTGTGGTGTTTCAGGGTTTAGGGCAGTGCAGTGGTGTTCGGGCAGTGTAGGGGGTCATGCAGGAGGTGGTGTTTCAGGACTTATGGCAGTGTAGTGGTGTTCGGGCAGTGTAGAGGGTCGTGCAGGGGTGTGGTGTTTCAGGGTTTAGGGCAATGCAGTGGTGTTTGGGCAGAGTAGGGGGTCGTGATGGGGTGGTGTTTAGGGTTTAGGGCAGTGCAGTGGTGTTCGGGCAGTGTAGGGGGTCGTGCTGGGGGTGGTGTTTCAGGGTTTAGGGCAGTGCAGTGGTGTTCGGGCAGTGTAGGGGGGTCAGCAGGGGATGGTGTTTTAGGGTTTAGAGCAGTGCAGTGGTGTTCGGGCAGTGTAGGGGGTCTTGCTGGGGGTGGTGTTTCAGGCTTTAAGGCAGTGCAGTGGTGTTCGGGCAGTGTAGGGGGTCGTGCTGGGGCTGTTGTTTCAGGGTTTAGGGCAGTGCAGTGGTGTTCGGGCAGTGTAAGGGAGCATGCTGAGGCTGGTTTTTCAGGGTTTAGGGCAGTGCAGTGGTGTTTGGGCAGTATAGGAGGTCGTGCTGGGGCTGGTGTTTCAGTGTTTAGGGCAGTGCAGTCGTGTTCGGGCAGTGTAGGGGTCATGCTGGGGCTGGTGTTTCAGGGTTTAGGGCAGTGCAGTGGTGTTCGGCCAGTGTAGGGGGTTGTGCTGGGGCTGGTGTTTCAGGGTTTAGGGCAGTGCAGTGGTGTTCAGGCAGTGTAGGGGGTCGTGCTGGGGCTGGTGTTTTAGGGTTTAAGGCAGAGCAGTGGTGTTCGGGCAGTGTAGGGGGTCATGCTGGGGTTGGTGTTTCAGGGTTTAGGGCAGTGGTGTTCGGGCAGTGTAGGGGGTCATGCTGGGGGTGATGTTTCAGGGTTTAGGGCAGTGCAGTGGTGTTCGGGCAGTGTAGGGGGTCGTGCTGGGGGTGGTGTTTCAGGGTTTAGGGCAGTGCAGTGGTGTTCGGGCAGTGTAGGGGTCGTGCTGGGGGTGGTGTTTCAGGGTTTAGGGCAGTGCAGTGGTGTTCGGGCAGTGTAGGGGGTCATGCAGGGTGGTGGTGTTTCAGGGTTTAGGGCAGTGCAGTGGCGTTCGGGCTGTGTAGGGGATCATGCAGGGGGTGGTGTTTCAGGATTTAGGGCAGTGCAGTGGTGTTCGGGCAGTGTATGGGATCGTGCAGGGGTGTGGTGTTTCAGGGTTTAGTACAAAGTACAAAGTCGCGTTGTTCGGGCCGGACAGCTTGCCACGGGCTTCCCAGTGTACGCATCGACCTTGATGAGGAGCACACTTCTCTCTGCTTCAGCGCCACGGGGAGAACGGCATTTTTCAGCAGCTCTTCTCAAGGCGGGTGAAGTCCACTGGTCCTGGGACTTCGTTCAGGGGGAAAGCTCACTTACAAGCCCTTGGAGATCTTTAAGCACAAGTTGGAAAATAAAGTCTTTGTAGTCTTTCTCCTCTCCTTCAGCAGCAAGGCAACTACTGTAGGCCAATCCCCCAGGTCAGGGACAGTATTACTCCTTACAGCTTTCCCAGTTCCTTCTCGTCGGGCATAGGTTTCTTCTTGTCAAAGCAGGATCTAATTTCTTGGGCTCAGGTTCCCAATACTTATACTGCAATTCTTTTGTCCTTTCAGGCCAGGGGGCCTTTGCCCAGTTCAGGCCAGTTCTGGAGTACTTTGTTTACAGGATTCTGGATTTTCTTTTCAGTGTGCAGGGCAGAGACATCAGACGCTCCCCAGGGGGTGGAGCCTGCATTGTGGTGTAAAGGCACAGCCCTATTCAGAGTCCAGGTGTACTCCTCCCACCCATCTGCATGTAATCTCTCTATTCACCACCTGGCTGCCAAGCCTGTCTCCTGGAATTCCCCTGCCCTGTCACTCACAGAAACCAGACAGCAGATACACATCCTAGCAGAGGCGGGCTGAAATGGTTGGGCAGCAAAGACCAACTTTCTAAAAGCGGTATTTGCAAACACAGAATATTAAAATAAACCTTACTAAAAGATGTATTTTCTTATTCTGAGTTCAGGCATACTAATCTCAAATTTCTACCATGTTCTCTGAGTCTGCTGGGATTATAGTGTGTAATAATTCCAGCAGCCCATTCTGGCCTATGGAGAACAGGTAGCCTTGCAATAGTGAAACACGAAAATGGCTGTAATTCACTATTAGGACATGCCACACACATCAGGGTTTGTCCTACCTTATGCTTACAATGCACCCTGCCCTTGGGCCTACCATAGGGGTGACTAACATGAAGTTAAGGGAAGGTTTAGGGACTGGCAAGTGGGTGCACTTGCCCAGTCAGCATGACAGTACCAGACTGCAAGCAGGCTCTGCAATGGCAGACCTTAGACATATTTTACAAGGCTGCTTCTGTGGGTGGCACAACCAGTGCTGCAAGCCCACCAGCAGCATTTGGATTTACAAACCCTGGGCACTCCTGGTTCACTGTACTAGGGTCTGACAGTAAACCAAATAAGCCAATCATGGAATCCAATCAATACAGCAATTTACAACAGGGAGCACTTGCACTGTGGCACTGGTTGGCAGTGGCACAGTGCTCTGAGCAGCTAACACCAGCAAAAACGTGAGGCACAACGACAAAAAGTGGAAGGGAGAACCACGCCAAGGTGCCAGGTCTAACACGTGTCCCCTCCAGCTGAAATGTGGGGAGAACTACCCTACCCCAGGGAGTTCTCATCACTAAGGCGGAAAAATCTGGACAGACCGTCAGCATTGGCGTGATCTGAACCAGGGCGATGTTCAACCGTGAAATCCATCCCCTGCAGGGAAATGGACCACCTCAACAGCTTAGGATTCTCACCCCTCATATGCATCAACCATCTGAGGGGCCTGTGGTCTCTCTGAACCCGGAAGTGAGACCCAAACAGGTATGGTCTTAGCTTCTCCAGTGCCCAGACCACAGCAAATGCCTCACGCTCAATAGCACTCCATCTCTGTTCCCGTGGAAGTAACCTCCTGCTAAGGAAGGTTACAGGTTGATCTAGGCCCTCCTCATTAATCTGTGAAAGAACAGCCCCCACACCATGCTCTGAAGCGTCTGTCTGAACGATAAACTCTTTGGAGAATTTGGGAGCCAGGAGCACGGGCGCCGTGCACATAGCAGCTTTCAGGGCCTCAAAAGCTTTCTGACAGGTGTCAGTCCAAATCACTTTCTTGGGCTGCTTCTTGGAAGTCAGCGCTGTCAAGGGGGCAACAATGTTACCATACCCCTTGACAAACCTCCTGTAGTACCCGGTGAGACCTAGGAAGGCTCTCACCTTGGTTTGGGTTTTGGGCGACTCCCAATTCAGGATGGTTTCAATTTTGGGTTGTAGGGGTGCCACCTGGCCACTCCCAACTTGGTGCCCCAAGTACACCACGGAACCCTGCCCGATCTGGCACTTACTCGCCTTGATCGTGAGGCCTGCCCTCCGCAGCGCCATCAACACTTCCCAGAGGTGGCGCAGGTGTTCTTCCCAAGTGGAGCTGAACACTGCAATGTCATCCAGGTAGGCAGCACTGAACAAATCCAGTCCAGCCAACACCTGGTTGACCAACCTCTGGAAGGTGGCAGGGGCATTCTTCATCCCAAAGGGCATACCCCAGAACTGGTAGTGCCAATCTGGGGTGGAAAATGGTGACCTCTCTTTGGCCCCATCGGTCAAGGCGATCTGCCAGTACCCAGATGTTAAATCAAACGTGCTGAGGTACTTGGCAGCCCCTAGCCGATCTATGAGCTCATCAGCTCTGGGGATGGGGTGTGCGTCAGTCCTGGTGACCGCATTGAGTCCTCTGTAGTCCACTCAGAACCGGAGTTCGAGTGTGGCCCCCGGCGCTGCAGCCTTTGGGACCAAGACCACTGGGCTGGCCCAAGGACTGCTCGAGGACTCAATTACCCCTAGTGCAAACATCTTGGAGACCTCCTCCTTGATGCACGCTCTCACCCTGTCAGTCACCCTGTAGGCCCTGTGCCTCACAGGTGTATTATCCCCAGTGTCTACTTCATGGACGCACCAATTAGTGACACCGGGAATCAGGGAAAACAGATCAGAAAACTGTCCCAGCAACTGGCGACAGTCATTCTGTTGCTCAAAGGTCAGGGTGGAAGAGAGGATGACACCATCCACTGACCCATCTTGCTCCTTTGGCTGACAGGAGGGCAGGAAGAGGCTCGGTCTCCTCCTCCATCCCAGCATCTGTTGCCAAGAGCATGCCCACTTGGGACCTCTCCAAGTGCGGTTGACATGCAGGACCCTCAAGGGGTTCCTGGGAGACCGCAAGTCCACCAAATAGGTAACTGGACTCTTGCACTCCACAACCTCAAAGGGACCGGTCCACTTATCCTGGAGCACACAAGGCTCCACTGGGGCCAAGACCCACACCTTCTGTCCAGGCTGAAGCTCTACCAGAGTGGCATTCTGGTCGTACCACCGCTTCATCTCCTCCTGGCTGGCTTCTAGATTTGCCTAAGCAAGTTGCCTGAAACGCCTAGTCTGGTTCCTGAAGGCCAGCATGTAGCTATATACATTCTGGGGAGGTTTCCTGGGAGACTGCTCCCAGCCTTCTTTGACCAGACTTAGAGGTCCTCTCGCTGGGTGGCCATACCGGAGCTCAAAGGGGCTGAACCCTAGAGACTTCTGTGGCACCTCGCGGTAAGCAAAGAGAAGGCATGGTAAGAGGACGTCCCACTTACGCCTCATGGGCTCTTCCAGACCCATTATCATGCCTTTGAGGGTACGGTTGAATCTCTCAACCAACCCATTTCCTTGGGGGTGGTAAGGTGTGGTAAACTTGTAGGTTACACCACACTCTTGCCAAAGGGATTTCATATACTTGGATATGAAATTGGTACCCCGGTCTAGAGGGAATCCCACTCTGGAGAAAATTTTCATCAGTGCACGTCCCACCACGGGGGGCCGTCACTGACCTCAGAGGGATGGCTTCCGGGTACCGGGTAGCATGGTCCACCAGGACCAGGATAAACCTGTTGCCCATGGCTGTCCTGGGGTCCAGTGGCCCCACAATGTCAATCCCCACTCGCTCAAAGGGGGTACTGACCACAGGGAATGGTTGGAGAGGAGCCTTCTGCTTCCTCCCACTCTTTCCACTTGCCTGGCAAGTCTGATAGGTCCTGCAGTGAGTGTCTGAACTCCTGCGCATTTGAGGCCAATAAAAGTGGGTGACAAGCCTTTCAAAGGTCTTGTCCTGCCCCAAATGTCCTGACAAGGCTCTGAAGCTCTGGGGTACCACCAGCACACGGGCTTACCCAGGCTCAGCAACCTTAGGCTCTGAATACAGGAGGTCATTCTCCCAGTAAATGAAATGTGACCCAGACTGATCACCTGCGGCCTGGTCGGCAGCCTGCTGCTGCATACCCACGAGAGAAGGGCATTCTTTCTGCGCCTTGCAGAATTCCTACCTGGAGGGGCCTCCTTCTTGCTGCCAATGGGTCAGCTCAGGCAAGTCCCCCAGTTCAGTTATCTGATCCCCTGTAGGCTCCAGGGCATCCCCTCAAGGTCTGCCTCCTCCTGGACCGTGAGAACTTCAGGGGCTGGTTTCCCGCGCCCCCTGCCTCTTCTCTCTAAGGCCGGTCCCTGGGCCTCCCTCTCAGGCTCCATGACCTGTTAAGCACCTCTATTTGCTGCCATGGACCGTTTGGTGACACACGCCCAATCAGGCATACCCAACATCTCCAGGTGAGCACTCCGCTCCACCTTAGCCCAAGGTGAGCTCTCCAAATCGTTCCCTAACAGACAGTCTACAGGCATGGCGGGCCTCACAGCTACCTGAAGAGTACCAGAGACGCCCCCCCCCACTCAAAGGGAACCTGAGCCACCTTGCAGTGACTCTCTGTGTTGTCAGCGGCAACAACCGGATAGAATGCTCCTGGGACAACCTGCTCTTGAGACACCTGGTGAAACTTGACAGCCGTCACACTGGCTCCTGTATCTCTCAGAGCTTCAACCCTATGGCCATTGATGGTCACCCACTGCCTGTATTTTTTAGTGTTATCAGGCAGCTGGGTCTTGGGGACCACCTCACAGTCTCCTAATGAGACAAGGGACATCTCTGCGGGACCCCACCCACCTTGGACACCCATCTCTCCACCCAGGGCTACACTAGCTGTCTGCCGGGGGCTGCAACAGGGGGTGCTGGTTTACCAAACTGGCGACACTTGGGATCATTGGCAAAATGACCCAGCTCACCACACTTGTAACATTTTGGGGGCCCTCTTTGAACAGGGAGACCTGTCGGGGCCCCGGTTGGTTTCTGGGGGGAGGCTGGGAACCCTTCTCTTGGTTCCCTTGGGGATTACTTTGGGGCCTCTTTTGTAACTCCCTCTGTTTACCCTTGTCCCCCCCACTCTTCTGCTGGGGACCCTGCCCACCCTTGGCGGAATCTCCCACGTGACCCTTGTAGACCCTGATATTGACCCAGCGGTCCGCCTCCTCAGCAAGCATCCTAGGGTTAGTCAGTCTGCCATCAATCAGGTGCTGGCGTAGCTCAGGAAAACAGTTACTGGACAAGTGCTCCCATGCAATTAAATCAAGAAGCCCTTGAAAATCATCAACCTTGCTACCCTTCACCCAACCGTCTAATGCTCTGCAGAAAAAAGTTACATACTCAACATACGTACTGTTAGGAATCTTTGTGCAACCCCTGAACCTTTGCCTATACAACTCAGGAGTTAACCCTTACCTGGCCATCAAAGCATCCTTCATATGGGGATAAGAATTCTAAACATCTGAAGGCAAGTCTAGCAGTGTGTCCCGCCCCTCACTCAGGAACCGTCCCCACAACCCCGCTCCCCAATCCTTATCAGGGACCCGGTGGGAGGACATGGCTACCTCATAGGCCTTGAACCACTGCCCTATGTCATCATTTTTAAAGAATTCCTTTACCACATCTTTTGGTATGTACACCCTTGATTCTACCTGCACTGGCGGTGAGCTGCCACCAGAGGGAGTAAGCTCTAAACTCTTAGCCTTCAGCTCCAATTCCCTCAAAGCCATATCATGCTCCATTTAGATTTTCCCTCTTCCAGAGCCAGCTTTTTGCCTTCCAGCTCCAGTTGCCCATTTAATTTGAGTTTTGCGAACTCTATTTCGTGCAGCCTGGTTTCTTTTCTGTCTGCCAACTCCTCTGGCGACAGGCCTCTGCCAAAACCATTGATGCTCTCTGCCCGCTCAATTTCCACCACATCTTCAGAGTCTTTCCTTGACTCAATCCAGGCCCTCAGCGCCTTGTATAGATCTGGCTTGTTTCTACATCCAGCATGGGGAACTTTGAACTTTCTGCAAAAGCCCTTCAGCTGGGCCTTGGAGTAGCTGTCTAGTCTCTCCTCTTCCCATTCAACGTCTTCACTTTCAGAGACTACAGATGCTGACTTCTCAACAATGACTGAACCAGGCATGACTTTAAAAAAATGGAGATTTCCAGCAAAACAAGAATCAAAAAGTATGTGCTTGCGCTATTGGTCTGCACTCACTAAGTAGTGTTCACCAATCACTGTATATGTATCACAAATTTAAATTTGTAATCCTCACCGCTGACCACCAATGTTAGAATTGGGGGTCTCTGGTTGGCACAGGTAGGCACTTGTGACAAGCAGGGACCCTCTCCTCTAGTCAGGATAAGGGGATTACCCTCTTAAAATAACCCCTGCTCACCCTCTAGGTAGCTTGGCGCGAGCAGACAAGACTTATTTTAGAGGAGTTATGGGTTAAGCATTTGTGAACTCATACAGTAATCAGGTGACCCACCACAAATGGACTAAACACTAGGACTATCAAAAATAAGTATATTTTATATCAGGCTTAGCAGCACAAGACCATATAACGACAGACGTATCCACAATACTATGAGCAATAAAAGAATCCTTGTGTAAAGCGTATCTTAAAAAAAGTCTGTGCGATCCGTATTCCTCGGTTCGGCCCTTACGGTGATGAAATGAACCCAAAGAGTCTGACTCACGCAGCGGACGCTTATGTCCGATGCGTTCAAACCCGGAGTGCAAGTTGTACACAATACCTTAGATGGAAGAGGTCATCACGGACGAAGCAGTGAAAACAAAAGCGTTGCACGCGGCGATGTCCTTCTTTCACGGTGCGAGCTACGGCTCGTGGAGGCCCAGAGTCGCGTTGCTTGAGAGGACGGTGCTGTGCAGTGTGGTTGCTGTTCGTTGCGGCGTACGAGCCAAACCTTGAGAGTTGACGCTTGGGAAATCCTCTGAGCGCGGTGCAAAGCGGACTGTACGCTGCAGTGGTGTGAGACGTACCCAGCCCCTCTACGCGCCGCAGCCTCCCCACACCAGTGGCAGGGTGCGCGTTGAGTAGTGCGGTTCGGAGGGGGGGAAGCGAGGTGCGGTGCGAAGTCCTTCCCTCCCGTTGCGAGCTACGGCTCGTGGGGGCCACAAAGTTGCGTTGTTCGGGCCGGACAGCTTGGCATGGGCTTCCCAGTGTATGCGTTGACCTTGATGAGGCGCACACTTCTTTCGGCTTCAGCGCTTCGGGGAGAACAGCATTTTTCAGCAGCTCCTCTAAAGGCGGGTGAAGTCCACTGGTCCTGGGACTTCATTCAGGGGGCAAGCTCACTTACAAGCCCTTGGAGATCTTTAAGCACAAGTTGGAAAATAAAGTCTTTGTAGTCTTTCTCCTCTCCTTCAGCAGCAAGGCAACTACTGCAGGCCAATCCCCAGGTCAGCGACAGTATTCCTCCTTACAGCTTTCCTAGTTCCTGCTCGTCGGGCAGAGGTTTCTTCTTGTCAAAGCAGGATCTAATTTCTTGGGCTCAGGGTCCCAATACTTATACTGCAATTCTTTTGTCCTTTCAGGCCAGGGGGCCTTTGCCCAGTTCAGGCCAGTTCTGGAGTACTTTGTTTACAGGATTCTGGCTTTTCTTTTCAGTGTGCAGGGCAGCGACATCAGACGCTCCCCAGGGGGTGGAGCCAGCATTGTGGTGGAAAGGCACAGCCCTATTCAGAATCCAGGTGTACTCCTCCCACCCATCTGGATGTAATCTCTCTATTCACCACCTGGCTGCCCAGCTTGTCTCCTGGAATTCCCCAGCCCTGTCACTCACAGAAACCAGACAGCAGATACACATCCTAGCAGAGGCGGGCTGAAATAGTTAGGCAGCAAAGACCAACTTTCTAAAAGCGGTATTTGCAAACACGGAATATTAAAATAAACCTTACTAAAAGATGTATTTTCTTACTCTGAGTTCAGGCATACTAAGCTCAAATTTCTACCATGTTCTCTGAGTCTGCTGGGATTATAGTGAGTAATAATTCCAGCAGCCTATTCTGGCCTATGGAGAACAGGTAGCCTTACAATAGTGAAAAACAAAAATGGCTGTAATTCACTATTAGGACATGCCACACACATCAGGGCTTGTCCTACCTTATGCTTACAAAGCACCCTGCCCTTGGGCCTACCATAGGGGTGACTAACATGGGAAGGTTTAGGGACTGGCAAGTGGGTGCACTTGCCCAGTCAGCATGACAGTACCAGACTGCACGCAGGCTCTGCAATGGCAGACCTTAGACATATTTTACAAGGCTGCTTCTGTGGGTGGCACAACCAGTGCTGCAAGCCCACCAGCAGCATTTGGATTTACAAGCCCTGGGCACTCCTGGTGCACTGTACTAGGGTCTGACAGTAAACCAAATACGCCAATCATGGAATCCAATCAATACAGCAATTTACAACAGGGAGCACGTGCACTGTGGCACTGGTTGGCAGTGGCACAGTGCTCTGAGCAGCTCACACCAGCAAAAACATGAGGCACAATGACAAAAAGTGGAAGGGAGACCCACGCCAAGGTACCATGGCCAAACAGGGGTCATGCAGAGGGGTGGTGTTTCAGGGTTTAGGGCAGTGCACTGGTGTTCGGGCAGTGTAGGGGGTCATGCTGGGGCTGGTGTTTCAGGGTTTAGGGCAGTGCAGTGGTGTTCGGGCAGTGTAGGGGTCGTGCTGGGGCTGGTGTTTCAGGGTTTAGGGCAGTGCAGTGGTGTTTGGGCTGTGTAGAGGGTCGCGCAGGGGGGTGTGTTTCAGGGTTTAGGGCAGTGCACTGGTGTTCTGGCAGAGTAGGGGGTCGTGATGGGGGTGGTGTTTAGGGTTTAGGGCAGTGCAGTGGTGTTCGGGCAGTGTAGGGGGTCGTGCTGGGGGTGGTGTTTCAGGGTTTAGGGCAGTGCAGTGGTGTTTGGGCAGTGTAGAGGGTCGTGAAGGGGTGGTGTTTCAGGGTTTAGGGCAGTGCACTGGTGTTCGGGCAGTGTAGGGGGTCATGCTGGGGCTGATGTTTTAGGGTTTAGAGCAGTGCAGTGGTGTTCGGGCAGTGTAGGGGTCGTGCTGGGGCTGGTGTTTCAGGGTTTAGGGCAGTGCAGTGGTGTTTGGGCAGTGTAGGGGGTCGTGTAGGGGGTGGTGTTTCAGGGTTTAGGGCAGTGCAGTGGTGTTTGGGCAGAGCAGGGGGTCGTGATGGGGTGGTGTTTAGGGTTTAGGGCAGTGCAGTGGTGTTCGGGCAGTGTAGGGGGTCGTGTTGGGGCTGGTGTTTCAGGGTTTAGGGCAGTGCAGTGGTGTTCAGGCAGTGTAGTGGGTCTTACTGAGGCTGGTGTTTCATGGTTTAGGGCAGTGCAGTGGTGTTCGGCCAGTGTAGGAGGTCATGCTGGGGCTGGTGTTTCAGGGTTTAGGGCAGTGCAGTGGTGTTCGGATAGTGTGGGGGGTCGTGCTGGGGCTGGTGTTTTAGGGTTTAAGGAAGAGCAGTGGTGTTCAGGCAGTGTAGGGGGTCGTGCTGGGGCTGGTGTTTCAGGGTTTAGGGCAGTACAGTGGTGTTCGGGCAGTGCAGGGGGTCTTGCTGGGGTTGGTGTTTCAGGGTTTAGGGCAGTGGTGTTCGGGCAGTGTAGGGGGTCTTGCTGGGGCTGATGTTTCAGGGTTTAGGGCAGTGCAGTGGTATTCGGGAAGTGTAGGGGGTCTTGCTAGGGTTGAAGTTCCAGGGTTTAGGGCAGTGCAGTGGTGTTCGGGCAGTGTAGGGGGTCTTGCTGGGGGTAGTGTTTCAGGGTTTAGGGCAGTGCAATGGTGTTCGGGCAGTGTAGGGGGTCATGCTGGGGGTGGTGTGTAAGGGTTTAGGGCAGTACACTGGTGTTCGGGCAGTGTAGGGGGTCTTGCTGAGGTTGATGTTTCAGGGTTTAGTGCAGTGGTGTTCGGGCAGTGTAGGGGGTCTTGCTGGGTGTAGTGTTTCAGGATTTAGGGCAGTGCAGTGGTGTTCAGGCAGTGTAGGGGGTTGTGCTGGGGGTGGTGTTTCAGGGTTTAGGGCAGTGCAGTGGTGTTTGGGCAGTGTAGGGGGTTTTGCTGGGGGTAGTGTTTCATGGTTTAGGGCAGTGCACAGATGTTCGGGCAGTGTAGGGGGTCGTGCTGGGGGTCGTGTTTCAGGGTTTGGGGCAGTGCAGTGGTGTTCAGGCAGTGTAGTGGGTCTTACTGAGGCTGGTGTTTCAGGGTTTAGGGCAGTGCAGTGGTGTTCGGCCAGTGTAGGAGGTCATGCTGGGGCTGGTGTTTCAGGGTTTAGGGCAGTGCAGTGGTGTTCGGATAGTGTGGGGGGTCGTGCTGGGGCTGGTGTTTTAGGGTTTAAGGAAGAGCAGTGGTGTTCAGACAGTGTAGGGGGTCGTGCTGGGGCTGGTGTTTCAGGGTTTAGGGCAGTACAGTGGTGTTCGGGCAGTGCAGGGGGTCTTGCTGGGGTTGGTGTTTCAGGGTTTAGGGCAGTGGTGTTCGGGCAGTGTAGGGGGTCTTGCTGGGGCTGATGTTTCAGGGTTTAGGGCAGTGCAGTGGTATTCGGGAAGTGTAGGGGGTCTTGCTGGGGTTGAAGTTTCAGGGTTTAGGGCAGTGCAGTGGTGTTCGGGCAGTGTAGGGGGTCTTGCTGGGTGTAGTGTTTCAGGATTTAGGGCAGTGCAGTGGTGTTCGGGCAGTGTAGGGGGTTGTGCTGGGGGTGGTGTTTCAGGGTTTAGGGCAGTGCAGTGGTGTTTGGGCAGTGTAGGGGGTTTTGCTGGGGGTAGTGTTTCATGGTTTAGGGCAGTGCACAGATGTTCGGGCAGTGTAGGGGGTCGTGCTGGGGGTCGTGTTTCAGGGTTTGGGGCAGTGCAGTGGTTTTCAGGCAGTGTAGGGGGCTGTGCTGGGGTGGTGTTTCAGGGTTTAGAGCAGTGCAGTGGTGTTCGGGAAGTATAGCGGGTCATGCTGGGGGTAGTGTTTCAGGGTTTAGGGCAGTGCAATGGTTTTCGGGCAGTGTAGGGGGTCGTGCTGGGGTACTGTTTTAGGGTTAAGGGCAGTGCAGTGGTGTTTGGGCAGTGTAGGGGTGTTAGAAATGGGATTTCTGGTTGGCTGAGGCTTGCGCCAAAGCCAGTCAGAAACCACCACTCTAGTCAGGGCAAGGAAGTTACACGCCAAAGATAACCCCTGCTCACCCCCTTGGTAGCTTGGCACGAGCAGACAGGCTTATCCCTGAGGCGATGTGTAAAGCGTTTGCGCGCGCACCCAGCAACAACACCCAAGGCCCACCACAAAGGAAACTCCACACAAGGTATTCTATAAAAATAGCCTTTGTATTATACACAACACATTAGATAAAACACACACTTTACAAGGTGCCAACAGGCACGGGCAGAATTTACAAGGGATTATATATACAGGGGACAGGGCCACATGGACCACTGTCCGGAATCAGCACTTTGTAGAAATTAGCACTTAGAACATAGGAATAATATCACAGTAGCACAAAATAACATGTAGCACACAACCGGTAACTACTGGTATCAGAAAGTACCGCCTACGCAACCCTAACCACCTTAGGAGAAATATTGCGCAGGGAATCAGGACCTCACTAGCACCACCTGTACTAGGAGAAAGCAAACAACCACCTAAGTATCACAATACCTGTAGGGGTCGAAGCACATAAACACATGATGCATGAAAACATTCAGAGGTGTAGAGCACAAGGAAACACATGATGCATGAAAACATTCAGAGGTGTAGAGCAAAAGGAAACACATGATGCATGAAAACATTCAGAGGTGTAGAGCAAAAGGGACACACATAAGCCACCACCTGTGGCAGTCCCTAGGCCAACTGGCCTTTGTCCAAGCTTAGGACGCTGTCTCAGGCAAGCTGCGCCAGCTGCGCAAGCCAAAGAGCAATTTCTTCCCAACCTAAACGTTGCAGCTGCCCACTAAGTGCTGGGCAGCTGTAGAATGAATCTCAGGCACTTGGCGTGCCTCTGGAGCCCTCTCTGGGCTCTGGCTATCAATAATGCCTTCGAGAGCCTTCGTGGCTCTGTACCCCCGATGCCCCACAACGTTGGAGCCTCGCTGGGCTCGAGAACAATGTGCCAACTTTTGGAGCCTCCCTGGGCTCTCCCGAAGTACCCCCCGGTCGTTGGAGCGTCAGCGCTCTAATATGGGCAAGCCCCCTCTCGTTGGAGCCTCACGGGGCTCGTGAGCACAGCCCCCTGCACCCCCCAGCACATGCGCGGAGTCCCCCAGCCTTCTCGACACTCACCGGCTGTTCGGGGGACTCCCGCGTCGTCTCCGATCCGATGGGGAGGCTCCGAGGCTTCTGGACACCGCGGAAGGGGCAGGCACCGACAACGTGCCTCGCGCCCCCTCCACACAAGCTCCGACCGTGCTCCTCCCTTCCTCTGGTCACCCGGGGCTCTCCCTCGCTCTCGGGAGCCCCGGTGGGAGACACACGCTTCCTCCGCTTCCAGACTCGCGCCGCGGCTTCGTTCTCGAGGCCCCGATCACGTGGGCCACACCCCCTCCCGCTGGACCAATCACAGCGCGGCAGGGGGATGACGCGACCGGGAACTCCGGGCTGCAGCGGTGATCGTTTCCGTGATAAGAGGGGTAGGCTCCCTCGATAAAGGCAATCTTTGGCGGGGCAAATGCCGGGTGGGCACCGGCCCTTAAAATACGAAAATAAGCGGGGTGGCACCCGTAAGCTGAAAAGCGCTCACAGCGCTATAAAGTCACGCACAGCGCTCCCAGCGCTGAAAAGCCCCACAAGCGCTCCCAGGCGCTACAAAGAGAGCCAGTCCAGCAAAACAGCGTTCTAAAGCCCATAAAGCGCTCCCAGGCGCTGCAGGTCAAAAAAAAGGTCCAGTAAGTCCATCTGGCATCTAGGGGCTGGGCAGGGCCCAGGGAGGCAAGCCTTCCCCTGGGCCCCAGCAGCAGCATGCCCCTGGTAGATTCGAGTTTGGAACAAGAACATTTTGTAAGGGGACACAGCCCCTTTTTATACACCAAATCCCTTTGTTCTGGGTTCAGGGTGAGGGGGAAAACCAGTCGCAGCTGGTTGGGGAGCACCCTTGATGTGCTCAGCCCCTCACTCTATTCACTGGCAGGGCTAGGGTCATTAGACGCACCACAGGGGCCGGCGCCAGCATTGTGTGGGGGAAGCCCTGTCCTATTCAGGACCCAGGTACACTCCTCCCCAGCCATCAACATGCTAACTCCCCATTCACCACTGGGTGACTCCTCCTGACTCTGGGGAATTCCCTAGTCCGTCACCTGACCTCACCAGCCAATCATCAGACAAGCCACACATTTCAGACTGCACACTGAAGTGCCCACTTCTAGAAGTGGCACTTCCACACCAGGTACATGTACGCCGCACACATCAACGCGCAGCATTCACTCACACGAGTCCGCACATACCAAACACGGGCCTGCACACCCCACGCATCAGGAACTACCGGGACATCTACATTCCCCCATGCATTCCTATGGGAGGGCAGGCCAACCTCACAACACGCACGCACTTTACCCTGGGACACAGCGGTAAAGTGCGCAGAAACCCAAAATCACTACACCAAGTTACCAATTACAAGCAAAAAGTTTCGGGGGGAACCTGCCAGAAGGGCCAAGTCCAACACAACCCCCTTCCAGCCAAAACGCAGGGCAGACCAATCACCACCGTGATGGTCTTCCCTGCTTGGGGCGATAGAACACGGACGCAGGCCCGCACTGCAGGGACACTCTCCGGTTCTACGCCCTTCTCCATCAACATGGTTCCATCTGAAAAAAAAACAACCGAAAAGAACTCAGGCCCAACTAGGCTACCCCACTGGTACTACCTAGTTGTCCACGGCCAGGACCAGGCCCTAGGCGACCCAGATACCACTGGTCCTTGCCAAACCCAGAGTGGGGGGTAGTAACCCCTGGCATACAAGCCCTTCTCCACTCTCCCTCTCAGTGTAGTTCCCAACTACCACTGATCCTTCAACCTAGGGTCCGCACCCTCAGGCTGACCAGAGGTCACGGGCAAGAATGCCCCACCCTACCTCTACTTCTGGGGTTCCGCACCCTCCCAGGGAAGCACCCACCAGAACACAACTCTCCCACCAGTTCAGGACCTCTCTCCACCAACTGGTCTACCACCTGGGATCCAAGGGGTCAGAGGCGAGGACTCCCTCCCTCTGCACCCCCTTCCACTGTAGAGCAGGGTCTCTTCACCTAAGATGAGCCCCACCTGCCCTCAGGACTACAGCTGCCCTTACGTCCAGATCCGGAAACACCGACTACTGGCTCCCCAACCGAGGGACGTACCCTTTGGTCAGATGCCTGGCGAACCAGGACTTAACGAGGGTGACACATACCTAATGGGTCGTGTGACAGTCTGCCTGGCGCTGATCTCACGACCTCCTGTCCATCTGACAGTGCGTGCAGACCCCCCAGGACAGAAGTGGCGACACCACGGTCACTCAGTGGCGACACAGCCCTCCCGGCTGGTCCCTGACCTACTGGTTCCCACTGGGGAATCCCTCCCCCTCTCACCCCTCCCTCTGGACTTCCGCACCCTCCCAACTGGAGCGGTACCGCCAGACACCAGGACTACTGGAGCTCTGATTACAGACGCTCCACGCCCTCTAGACACTGGGAGATCCTCCTCAAATGACCTATTGGTACAGCCTAGGCCCCCGACCTGATGTTCCCTAAAGAAACCATCCAGGCCCTGACACTGGGTTTCGGGCACCTGGAGACACGCAGTCCCACCCACTCCTTCTCCGCAGAGACAGGCCGTGAGCCCCTACACCGAGACCTAGCTGGGCTACTCTGAACCTCTTCCACCACGCTGGGCTGGAAGACACCTCAGCCACTACTTTTGGAATCACTCCCCAATGCAAGTTCCCTATCCCAGAGAACTCACACCCAATCAACCAGCAAGCTCCTTATTTCAGAGAACTCACACCAAAGTATTCAGCAAGCTCCTTATTTCAGAGAACTCACACCCTTCATCCACACACACACACCCCCCAGACTAGTAAGACAGTTTCTACCGCCCCTGATTTCTCAACCTGACCACCACGTGACACAGGTACTATTACTCTGGGAACTGGGAATGGGACATTCACATTCATCCAGCGCATTACACATTCATCCCCAAACCCCTCCCAAGACTGGTAAGACAGTTTCTACCGCCCCTGATTTCTCAACCTGACCACCACGTGACACAGGTACCACTACCCCGGGAACTGAGAATGGGAATACATACACTGGACACACATCTGCTGCCACCACTGGATCCCACCCTCTGGTGAATCCAGAAAACACAACGCACTAAGGGGGATGATCTACCCTCCCGAGCTAGGGACACCTAACTCACAGTGCACAAGAAACACATTTCCACAGAAATGACATTTAAAAACAAACTTTAAAACAATAATCCCTATACCATGTGATTTATCTAAATGCAGAGTTTTGTAGTGCGGCCAGGTGCTGCTGCGGTACAGCGCAAACGCAAGTCCAAATCCCACCGCTGATCACCAATGTTAGAAATGGGATTTCTGGTTGGCTGAGGCTTGCGCCAAAGCCAGGCAGAAACCACCACTCTAGTCAGGGCAAGGAAGTTACACGCCAAAGATAACCCCTGCTCACCCCCTTGGTAGCTTGGCACGAGCAGACAGGCTTATCCCTGAGGCGATGTGTAAAGCGTTTGCGCGCGCACCCAGCAACAACACCCAAGGCCCACCACAAAGGAAACTCCACACAAGGTATTCTATAAAAATAGCCTTTGTATTATACACAACACATTAGATAAAACACACACTTTACAAGGTGCCAACAGGCACGGGCAGAATTTACAAGGGATTATATATACAGGGGACAGGGCCACATGGACCACTGTCCGGAATCAGCACTTTGTAGAAATTAGCACTTAGAACATAGGAATAATATCACAGTAGCACAAAATAACATGTAGCACACAACCGGTAACTACTGGTATCAGAAAGTACCGCCTACGCAACCCTAACCACCTTAGGAGAAATATTGCGCAGGGAATCAGGACCTCACTAGCACCACCTGTACTAGGAGAAAGCAAACAACCACCTAAGTATCACAATACCTGTAGGGGTCGAAGCACATAAACACATGATGCATGAAAACATTCAGAGGTGTAGAGCACAAGGAAACACATGATGCATGAAAACATTCAGAGGTGTAGAGCAAAAGGAAACACATGATGCATGAAAACATTCAGAGGTGTAGAGCAAAAGGGACACACATAAGCCACCACCTGTGGCAGTCCCTAGGCCAACTGGCCTTTGTCCAAGCTTAGGACGCTGTCTCAGGCAAGCTGCGCCAGCTGCGCAAGCCAAAGAGCAATTTCTTCCCAACCTAAACGTTGCAGCTGCCCACTAAGTGCTGGGCAGCTGTAGAATGAATCTCAGGCACTTGGCGTGCCTCTGGAGCCCTCTCTGGGCTCTGGCTATCAATAATGCCTTCGAGAGCCTTCGTGGCTCTGTACCCCCGATGCCCCACAACGTTGGAGCCTCGCTGGGCTCGAGAACAATGTGCCAACTTTTGGAGCCTCCCTGGGCTCTCCCGAAGTACCCCCCGGTCGTTGGAGCGTCAGCGCTCTAATATGGGCAAGCCCCCTCTCGTTGGAGCCTCACGGGGCTCGTGAGCACAGCCCCCTGCACCCCCCAGCACATGCGCGGAGTCCCCCAGCCTTCTCGACACTCACCGGCTGTTCGGGGGACTCCCGCGTCGTCTCCGATCCGATGGGGAGGCTCCGAGGCTTCTGGACACCGCGGAAGGGGCAGGCACCGACAACGTGCCTCGCGCCCCCTCCACACAAGCTCCGACCGTGCTCCTCCCTTCCTCTGGTCACCCGGGGCTCTCCCTCGCTCTCGGGAGCCCCGGTGGGAGACACACGCTTCCTCCGCTTCCAGACTCGCGCCGCGGCTTCGTTCTCGAGGCCCCGATCACGTGGGCCACACCCCCTCCCGCTGGACCAATCACAGCGCGGCAGGGGGATGACGCGACCGGGAAATCCGGGCTGCAGCGGTGATCGTTTCCGTGATAAGAGGGGTAGGCTCCCTCGATAAAGGCAATCTTTGGCGGGGCAAATGCCGGGTGGGCACCGGCCCTTAAAATACGAAAATAAGCGGGGTGGCACCCGTAAGCTGAAAAGCGCTCACAGCGCTATAAAGTCACGCACAGCGCTCCCAGCGCTGAAAAGCCCCACAAGCGCTCCCAGGCGCTACAAAGAGAGCCAGTCCAGCAAAACAGCGTTCTAAAGCCCATAAAGCGCTCCCAGGCGCTGCAGGTCAAAAAAAAGGTCCAGTAAGTCCATCTGGCATCTAGGGGCTGGGCAGGGCCCAGGGAGGCAAGCCTTCCCCTGGGCCCCAGCAGCAGCATGCCCCTGGTAGATTCGAGTTTGGAACAAGAACATTTTGTAAGGGGACACAGCCCCTTTTTATACACCAAATCCCTTTGTTCTGGGTTCAGGGTGAGGGGGAAAACCAGTCGCAGCTGGTTGGGGAGCACCCTTGATGTGCTCAGCCCCTCACTCTATTCACTGGCAGGGCTAGGGTCATTAGACGCACCACAGGGGCCGGCGCCAGCATTGTGTGGGGGAAGCCCTGTCCTATTCAGGACCCAGGTACACTCCTCCCCAGCCATCAACATGCTAACTCCCCATTCACCACTGGGTGACTCCTCCTGACTCTGGGGAATTCCCTAGTCCGTCACCTGACCTCACCAGCCAATCATCAGACAAGCCACACATTTCAGACTGCACACTGAAGTGCCCACTTCTAGAAGTGGCACTTCCACACCAGGTACATGTACGCCGCACACATCAACGCGCAGCATTCACTCACACGAGTCCGCACATACCAAACACGGGCCTGCACACCCCACGCATCAGGAACTACCGGGACATCTACATTCCCCCATGCATTCCTATGGGAGGGCAGGCCAACCTCACAACACGCACGCACTTTACCCTGGGACACAGCGGTAAAGTGCGCAGAAACCCAAAATCACTACACCAAGTTACCAATTACAAGCAAAAAGTTTCGGGGGGAACCTGCCAGAAGGGCCAAGTCCAACAAGGGGGCTGTGCTGGGGGTGGTGTTTCAGGCTTTAGGGCAGTGCAGTGGTGTTTGGGCAGTGTAGGGGGTTGTGCAGGGGGTGGTGTTTCAGGGTTTAAGGCAGTGCACTGGTGTTCGGGCAGTGAAGGGGGTCGTGCTGGGGCTGGTGTTTCAGGGTTTAGGGCAGTGCAGTGGTGTTTGGGCAGTGTAGGGGGTTGTGCAGGTGGGTGGTGTTTCAGGGTTTAAGGCAGTGCACTGGTGTTCGGGCAGTGAAGGGGTCGTGCTGGGGCTGGTGTTTCAGGGTTTAGGGCAGTGCAGTGGTGTTCGGGCAGTGTAGGGGGTCGTGCTGGGGTACTGTTTTAGGGTTAAGGGCAGTGCAGTGGTGTTCGGGCAGTGTAGGGGGCTGTGCTGGGGTGGTGTTTCAGGCTTTAGGGCAGTGCAGTGGTGTTTGGACACCGTAGGGGGTTGTGCAGGGGGGTGGTGTTTCAGGGTTTAAGGCAGTGCACTGGTGTTCGGGCAGTGAAGGGGGTCGTGCTGGGGCTGGTGTTTCAGGGTTTAGGGCAGTGCAGTGGTGTTCGGGCAGTGTAGGGGGTCGTGCTGGGGCTGTTATTTCTGGGCTTAGGGCAGTGCAGTGCAGTGGTGTTCGGGCAGTGTAGGGGTCTTGCTGGGGGTAGTGTTTCAGGATTTAGGGCAGTGCAGTGGTGTTCGGGCAGTGTAGGGGGTCGTGCTGGGGGTGGTGTTTCAGGGTTTAGGGCAGTGCAGTAGTGTTCGGGCAGTGTAGGGGGCTGTGCTGGGGTGGTGTTTCAGGGTTTAGGGCAGTGCAGTGGTGTTCGGGCAGTGTAGCAGGTCATGCTGGGGGTAGTGTTTCAGGGTTTAGGGTAGTGCAGTTGTGTTCGGGCAGTGTAGGGTGTCGTGCTGGGGTAGTGTTTTAGGGTTTAGGGCAGAGCAGTGGTGTTCGGGCAGTGTAGGGGGTCATGCAGGGGAGAGGTGCTTCAGGGTTTAGGGCAGTGCAGTGGTGTTCAGGCAGTGTAGGGGGTCGTGCAGGGGGGTGGTGTTTCAGCGTTTAGGGCAGTGCAGTGGTGTTTGGGCAGTGTAGGGGGTCGTGCAGGGGGTGGTGTTAAAGAGTTTAGGGCAGTGCACTGGTGTTCGGCCAGTGTAGGGGGTCGTGCTAGGGCTGGTGTTTCAGGGTTTAGGGCAGTGCAGTGGTGTTCGGGCAGTGTAGGGGGTCATGCTGGGGCTGGTGTTTTAGGGTTTAAGGCAGATCAGTGGAGTTCGGGCAGTGTAGGGGGTCGTGCTGGGGGTGGTGTTTCAGGGTTTAGGGCAGTGTAGTGGTGATCGTGCAGAGTAGGGGGTTGTGATGGGGTGGTGTTTACGGTTTAGGGCAGACCAGTGGTGTTCAGGCAGTGAAGGGGGTCGTGGTGGGGGTGCTGTTTCAGGCTTTAGGGAAGTGCAGTGGTGTTCGGGCAGTGTAGGGGGTCGTGCTGGGGCTGTTTCAGTGTTTAGGGTAGTGCAGTGCAGTGGTTCTCGGGCAGTGTAGGGGGTCATGCTGTGGCTGGTGTTTCAGGGTTTAGGGCAGTGCAGTGGTGTTTGGGCAGTGTAGGGGGTCGTGCTGGGGCTGGTGTTTCAGGGTTTAGGGCAGTGCAGTGGTGTTCGGGCAGTGTAGGGGGACGTGCTGGGGCTGGTGTTTCAGGGTTTAGGGCAGTGCAGTGGTGTTCGGGCAGTGTAGGTGGTCGTGCTGGGGGTGGTGTTTCAGGATTTAGGGCAGTACAGTGGTGTTCGGGCAGTGTAGGGGGTCTTGCTGGCATTGGTGTTTCAGGGTTTAGGGCAGTGGTGTTCGGGCAGTATAGGGGGTCATTCTGGGGTACTGTTTTAGGGTTTAGGGCAGTGCAGTGGTGTTCGGGCAGTGTAGGGGGCTGTGCTGGGGGTGGTGTTTCAGGGTTTAGGGCAGTGCAGTGGTGTTTGGGCAGTGTAGGGGGTCATGCAGGGGGGTGGTGTTTCAGGGTTTAGGGCAGTGCACTGGTGTTCAGGCAGTGTAGGGGGTCGTGCTAGGGCTGGTGTTTCAGGGTTTAGGGCAGTGTAGTGGTGTTCGGGCTGTGTAGGGGTCGTGCTGGGACTGGTGTTTCAGGGTTTAGGGCAGTGCAGTGGTGTTTGGGAAGTGTAGGGGGTCGTGCAGGGGGGTGGTGTTTCATGGTTTAGGGCAGTGCAGTGGTGTTCGGGCAGAGCAGGGGGTTGTGATGGGGTGGTGTTTACGGTTTAGGGCAGTGCAGTGGTGTTCAGGCAGTGAAGGGGGTCGTGGTGGGGGTGCTGTTTGAGGCTTTAGGGAAGTGCAGTGGTGTTCGGGCAGTGTAGGGGGTCGTGCTGGGGCTGTTTCAGTGTTTAGGGCAGTGCAGTGCAGTGGTTCTCGGGCAGTGTAGGGGGTCGTGCTGTGGCTGGTGTTTCAGGGTTTAGGGCAGTGCAGTGGTGTTTGGGCAGTGTAGGGTGTCGTTTCCTGGGGCTGGTGTTTCAGGGTTTAGGGCAGTGCAGTGGTGTTCGGGCAGTTTAGGGGGTCATGCTGGGGCTGGTGTTTCAGGGTTTAGGGCAGTGCAGTGGTGTTCGGGCAGTGTAGGTGGTCGTGCTGGGGTGGTGTTTCAGGATTTAGGGCAGTACAGTGGTGTTCGGGCAGTGTAGGGGGTCTTGCTGGCATTGGTGTTTCAGGGTTTAGGGCAGTGGTGTTCGGGCAGTGTAGGGGGTCATTCTGGGGTACTGTTTTAGGGTTTAGGGCAGTGCAGTAGTGTTCGGGCAGTGTAGGGGGATGTGCTGGGGGTGGTGTTTCAGGGTTTAGGGCAGTGCAGTGGTGTTTGGGCAGTGTAGGGGGTCATGCAGGGGGGTGGTGTTTCAGGGTTTAGGGCAGTGCACTGGTGTTCAGGCAGTGTAGCGGGTCGTGCTAGGGCTGGTGTTTCAGGGTTTAGGGCAGTGTAGTGGTGTTCGGGCTGTGTAGGGGTCGTGCTGGGACTGGTGTTTCAGGGTTTAGGGCAGTGCAGTGGTGTTTGGGAAGTGTAGGGGGTCGTGCAGGGGGGTGGTGTTTCATGGTTTAGGGCAGTGCAGTGGTGTTCGGGCAGAGCAGGGGGTTGTGATGGGGTGGTGTTTACGGTTTAGGGCAGTGCAGTGGTGTTCAGGCAGTGAAGGGGGTCGTGGTGGGGGTGCTGTTTCAGGCTTTAGGGAAGTGCAGTGGTGTTCGGGCAGTGTAGGGGGTCGTGCTGGGGCTGTTTCAGTGTTTAGGGCAGTGCAGTGCAGTGGTTCTCGGGCAGTGTAGGGGGTCGTGCTGTGGCTGGTGTTTCAGGGTTTAGGGCAGTGCAGTGGTGTTTGGGCAGTGTAGGGGGTCGTGCTGGGGCTGGTGTTTCAGGGTTTAGGGCAGTGCAGTGGTGTTCGGGCAGTGTAGGGGGTCGTGCTGGGGCTGGTGTTTCAGGGTTTAGGGCAGTGCAGTGGTGTTCGGGCAGTGTAGGTGGTCGTGCTGGGGGTGGTGTTTCAGGATTTAGGGCAGTACAGTGGTGTTCGGGCAGTGTAGGGGGTCTTGCTGGCATTGGTGTTTCAGGGTTTAGGGCAGTGGTGTTCGGGCAGTGTAGGGGGTCATTCTGGGGTACTGTTTTAGGGTTTAGGGCAGTGCAGTGGTGTTCGGGCAGTGTAGGGGCTGTGCTGGGGGTGGTGTTTCAGGGTTTAGGGCAGTGCAGTGGTGTTTGGGCAGTGTAGGGGGTCATGCAGGGGGGTGGTGTTTCAGGGTTTAGGGCAGTGCACTGGTGTACAGGCAGTGTAGGGGGTCGTGCTAGGGCTGGTTTTTCAGGGTTTAGGGCAGTGTAGTGGTGTTCGGGCTGTGTAGGGGTCGTGCTGGGACTGGTGTTTCAGGGTTTAGGGCAGTGCAGTGGTGTTTGGGCAGTGTAGGGGTCGTGCAGGGGGGTGGTGTTTCATGGTTTAGGGCAGTGCGATGGTGTTCGGGCAGAGCAGGGGGTTGTGATGGGGTGGTGTTTAGGGTTTAGGGCAGTGCAGTGGTGTTCGGGCGGTGTAGGGGGTTGTGCAGGGGATGGTGTTTTAGGGTTTAGGGCAGTGCAGTGGAATTCGGGCAGTGTAGGGGGTTGTGCAGGGGGTGTTGTTTCAGGGTTTAGAACAGTGCAGTGGTGTTCAGGCAGTGTAGGGGGTTGTGCTGGGGCTGTTATTTCTGGGCTTAGGGCAGTGCAGTGCAGTGGTGTTCGGGCAGTGTACGGGGTCTTGCTGGGGGTAGTGTTTCAGGGTTTAGGGCAGTGCAGTGGTGTTCAGGCAGTGTAGGGGGTCGTGCAATGGCTGGTGTTTCAGGGTTTAGGGCAGTGCAGTGGTGTTCGGGCTGTGTAGGGGTCATGCTGGGACTGGTGTTTCAGGGTTCAGGGCAGTGCAGTGGTGTTTGGGCAGTGTAGGGGGTCGTGCAGGGGGGTGGTGTTTCATGGTTTAGGGCAGTGCAGTGGTGTTCGGGCAGAGCAGGGGGTTGTGATGGGGTGGTGGTTAGGGTTTAGGGCAGTGCAGTGGTGTTCGGGCAGTGTAGGGGGTGGTGCAGGGGATGGTGTTTTAGGGTTTAGGGCAGTGCAGTGGTGTTCGGGCAGTGTAGGGGGTTGTGCAGGGGGTGTTGTTTCAGGGTTTAGAACAGTGCAGTGGTGTTCAGGCAGTGTAGGGGGTTGTGCTGGGGCTGTTATTTCTGGGCTTAGGGCAGTGCAGTGGTGTTCGGGCAGTGTAGGGGGTCTTGCTGGGGGTAGTGTTTCAGGGTTTAGGGCAGTGCAGTGGTGTTCGAGCAGTGTAGGGGGTCGACCTGGGGGTGGTGCTTCAGGGTTTACGGCAGTGCAGTAGTGTTCGGGCAGTGTAGGGGGCTGTGCTGGGGGTGGTGTTTCAAGGTTAAGGGCAGTGCAGTGGTGTTCGGGCAGTGTAGCAGGTCATGCTGGGGGTAGTGTTTCAGGGTTTAGGGCAGTGCAGTGGTGTTCTGGCAGTGTAGGGTGTCGTGCAGGGGTAGTGTTTTAGGGTTTAGGGCAGTGCAGTGGTGTTCGGTCAGTGTAGGGGGTCATGCAGGGGAGTGGTGTTTCAGGGTTTAGGGCAGTGCAGTGGTTGTCGGGCAGTGTAGGGGGTCGTGCACGGGGGTGGTGTTTCAGGGTTTAGGGCAGTGCAGTGATGTTTGGGCAGTGTAGGGGGTCGTGCTGGGGCTGGTGTTTCAGGGTTTAAGGCAGTGCAGTGGTGTTCGGGCAGTGTAGGGATCGTGCTGGGGCTGGTGTTTCAGGGTTTAGGGCAGTGCAGTGGTGTTTGGGCAGTGTGAGGGGTCGTGCAGGGGGGTGGTTTTTCAGGGTTTAGGGCAGTGTAGTGGTGATCGGGCAGAGTAGGGGGTCGTGATGGGGTGGTGGTTAGGGTTTAGGGCAAGGCAGTGGTGTTCAGGCAGTGAAGGGGGTCATGCTGGGGCTGTTTCAGTGTTTAGGGCAGTGCAGTGCAGTGGTGTTTGGGCAGTGTAGGGGGTCGTGCTGGGGCTGGTGTTTCAGGGTTTAGGGCAGTGCGGTGGTGTTCGGACAGTGTAGGGGGTCGTGCTGGGGCTGGTGTTTCAGGGTTTAGGGCAGTGCAGTGGTGTTCGGGCAGTATAGGGGGTCTTGCTGGGGTTGGTGTTTCAGGGTTTAGGACAGTGGTGTTCGGGCAGTGTAGGAGGTTGTGCTGGGGGTAGTGTTTCAGGGTTTAGGGCAGTGCAGTGGAGTTCGGGCATTGTAGGGGGTCTTGCTGGGGGTAGTGTTTCAGTGTTTAGGGCAGTGCAATGGTGTACGGGCAGTGTAGGCGGTTGTGCTGGGGGTGGTGTTTCAGGGTTTAGGGCAGTGCTGTGGTGTTCCGGCAGTGTAGGGGTCTAGCTGGGTGTAGTGTTTCATGGTTTACGGCAGTGCAGAGGTGTTCGGGCAGTGTAGGGGGTTGTGCTGGGGGTGGTGTTTCAGGGTTTAGGGCAGTGGTGTTTGGGCAGTGAAGGGGGTTTTGATGGGGGTAGTGTTTCATGGTTTAGGGCAGTGCAGAGGTGTTCGGGCAGTGTAGGGGGTCGTGCTGGGGATGGTGTTTCAGGGTTTAGGGCAGTGCAGTGGTGTTCGGGCAGTGTAGCGGATCTTGCTGGGTGTAGTGTTTCAGGGTTTAGGGCAGTGCAGTGGTGTTCAGGAAGTGTAGGGGGTTGTGCTGGGGGTGGTGTTTCAGGGTTTAGGGCAGTGCAGTGGTGTTCGGGCAGTGTAGGGGGTCGTGCTGGTGGTGGTGTTTCAGGGTTTAGGGCAGTGCAGTGGTGTTCGGGCTGTGTAGGGGGTCTTGCTGGGTGTAGTGTTTCATGGTTTAGGGCAGTGCAGAGGTGTTCGGGCAGTGTAGGGGGTTGTGCTGGGCGTGGTGTTTCAGGGTTTAGGGCAGTGCATTGGTGTTTGGGCAGTGTAGGGGGCTTTGCTGGGGGTAGTGTTTCATGGTTTAGGGCAGTGCAGAGGTGTTCGGGTGTCAAGAATTCCTGTCATGCGAGGGGAGGAAAACGGTAACCAGCGAAAACGGACTACATCTCCCAGGATGCTTAGCGGTTGAAAGGTTATGTAAACAGGAGAGCTGTTACATAACTCAAGGAAAACACGCCCTTATGTAAACAGGAGAGCTGTTACATAACTCAAGGAAAACACGCCCTTATGTAAACAGGAGAGCTGTTACATAACTCAAGGAAAACACGCCCTTATGTAAACAGGAGAGCTGTTACATAACTCAAGGAAAACACGCCCTATAAAGGGAGGAACCGGGAGGTACAACGCTGTCGGATATTGTGTTTACACCGACGTACCTGCTTAGTGAAGAGCAGTGTTCCGGAGTGGTGCTCCAGTAAGGCAAGAACGGAGGTAGGTCGAGTCGTTACTCCCTGGGCCGTGTCTTGCCCCATCATCACCTGTGAAGGACCCGGAAGCTCTACCGGATAACCATTGAGCTTCGCTTTGTGACTCGGCTGAGTCAAAGCGCAGTGGCGCTTTTGCTGGTTGGAGTCGTAACTCCCAGCCCGACCAGAGATACAGGGACTGCCAGCTGTAACGCACACCAGGAGGTGTTTGCCGCGTTACAGACTCGGAAGTCCACAGGATCGATCGAGCGGCTGCTCCCTTCAGGTAGAGACCCCGGCTGGGTGTTTCCCTGACTCCTCGATTCTCCCCAACACTCTTCGTGCCCCTCACAGCCTACCGATTGGCATTGTCGGCCATTTCATTTCTGCCCTCTGTTGGCATACGCCGGGATCGGCGTATATGCAGAGGACGGGTAGGACCATCCGTGCTGTGGGCTGGTAACGTACTTAGCCTGGAGGATTCCAGTGACTATAACCTTTGTTTATTCCTTGTATTGTTTTTGCCTTCATTAAAATAACTAAACCTTCACAAGTGGTTGCGTTCTCCTTATCGTGTCTGTTAAACGATCCTGAAACGTTCAGGGCGTTACAAAATATCCGACCGTAATAACACTAACTGTCTCCCGGTCGATAACAGACATGGCAACACTTGATGATGTGCTGGCTGCTTTAGCGACCGTGCAAATTGAATTGGCTGCCTCCAGGCAAGAAACAGCCGATGTAAAAACCAGACTGGATGCTATCCAATTGGACCCGCTCACGCCCAGCACCTCCCTCACGAACCAGACCCCTGCGGTAGTAGTGGAAATGCCGGTAGCCGTCCCCTTGGCAACACCAGAGAGGTACAGTGGGGATCCTAACACAGTGCAGGTATTCCTCACACAAGTGGCGCTACATTTATCGTGCAAACCAAGGGCGTTCCCCACGAGTCAGGCTCGTGTGGCTTTCCTTGTATCCTATTTGGCTGGAAATGCGGCACAATGGGCCGTACCTCTGGTGAGCAGGGACGACCCCATCTTATGTGATTGGGGTGCTTTTCGCGAGGAATTCCTGAAGGTCTTCGACAGAAGGGCTGACTCGTACACGGCGGACCGTGAAATGCTTGAGTTGAGACAGGGATCCAACGACCTGGTGCAGTATCTCAACGCGTTCCGAAGGCTGGTTGCGGAAACCAAGTGGCCTGTTGCTAAACAGACGGCGCTCTTCCATCACGGGCTGTGCGATGAGCTCAAGGACGCCGTGGCTCATATTGACCCACAACCCAAGACATGTGAGGGCCTTATCAACCTGGTAATACGGCTGGAACATAGGCTAAGTGAAAGAAAGGGGGATCATGGGAGAAAAGGAAAATCCCTTCCATCCTATGTGACAGTGGGAAGTCCTGAAACTTCCTCCGCATCCAAGGGAGAACCCATGGACATCGGCGCAATACGAGCGAGCCTCACAGCCACGGAGAAAGAGTCACGCCGTAAACAAGGATTGTGCCTATATTGTGGCAAAAAAGGCCACTACGTACGTGAATGCCCTGCCAAACCGAAGACGTCACGTTATCGGGCCAACCAGTCGGTAACAGCCGTGGTGGACGTACCGGCGGAAAACTAGAGGACTCCCAGACCAAAGAAGGGGCATCTCGGAGTCACTCATCCATCCCTTCACTTTCCAACTCGGTCACTAAGGGACAACGACACCTGTTTCTCACGGTGCACGTGGGAGTGCATGACCAGTGGATACCCGTTGTGGCCATGGTGGATTCAGGGGCCACTGGCATGTTTATGGACCACAACGAGGCATGCAGGCTAGGGCTAGTGCTTCTTCCCAAAGCTGTACCCGAAGACGTCTATGCTGTAGACGGAAGGCGATTGGTGACGGGGCCCATCGGGCAGCACACGGGGGTCCTTCCGATGAGATGTGGGAGGAACCATTTGGAACAAATCGATTTTAACATCATCCGAGCGCCCCAATATGGCGTCATATTGGGATTGCCGTGGCTACAGAAACACAACCCCTCTGTGGATTGGCCAACACATCGCATCGAACTGACGTCACCGTATTGCATCCTGCATTGTGGAATAAGAACGGAATCCCTTGACGCAGATGAGAGCGGGAGTCAGACGGTGGCTACAGCGGCAGAAAAAGATGTGGCTCTCCCCCAGGCTTATCACAGTTTTGAGGATGTATTTGATGAGGTGAAGGCGGAAGTGCTACCACCACATAGACAGTTTGACTGCCAGATCGACCTGGTGCCAGGGGCCAGCGTTCCCAGCGGCAGGCTGTATGCCCTGACGGAGCCTGAAAACGTGCATCTCCGGGAGTACCTGGATATACTCCTCAAGCTAGGATTCATTCGCCCGTCCAAGTCTCCGGCCGCCTCGCCACTCTTCTTCATCCCGAAGGCTAATGGGGAGCTGAGAGCCTGTGTGGACTTTAGGGCATTGAATGCGATAACCGTAAAGAATCGGTACCCCTTGCCTCTCATCAGTGTACTTCTGGAACAGGTCAAGAAAGCTCGTATCTACACCAAGTTGGATTTAAAAGGGGCATACCATCTGGTGCGCATGAGGGACGGAGACGAGTGGAAGACCGCCTTTAAGACCAGGTTCGGCCTTTTTGAGTACCTCGTCATGCCGTTCGGTCTGTGCAACGCCCCGGCAGCCTTTCAGTACTTTTTGAATGAGGTATTCAGAGAGGAGTTGGATATCTACGTGGTCGTATATATCGACGACATCCTCATCTATTCGTCCAGTGTGGAGGAGCACGTACACCACGTCAAAGCTGTGCTCCAAAAGCTGAGGGAAAACATGCTGTTTTGTAAACTCAGCAAGTGTGACTTCCACTTCACATCCGTGGAATTCCTCGGAGTGATGCTGAGTCCAGAGGGACAGGAGAAGGCAGAACGAAAGATCAAGGCGGTGAAAGAATGGCCGGTGCCCCAAAGCGTGAAGGACGTCCAAAGTTTCATTGGCTTCGCCAACTTTTACAGGCGGTTTATAGACGGATTTTCAGGATTGGTGGCCCCAATCACACAGCTACTGAGGAAGTCCAAGGAGTTTGTCTGGTCCCCTGAAGCGAACAAAGCCTTTGAAGCCCTGAAAAGCGCATTTGGTAAGGCGCCGGTGTTGGCTCACCCCGATCCGGATCTCCCCTACGTGGTGGAAGCGGACGCATCGGATGTGGCGCTGGGGGCTATCTTGTCCCAACGCAACCACGACACAGGGGTGCTTCATCCCGTTGCGTACATGTCCCGCAAACTCAACGACGCCGAACGCAACTACCATATTGCGGAGAAGGAGCTTCTCGCAATCAAGGACGCCTTCACCGAATGGAGGCATTGGTTGATGGGGGCAAGACATGTGGTATCGGTGTACACGGACCATCGGAACCTACAGTTCATGACGGCCACAAGACACCTTTCTCCCAGACAGCTGCGGTGGATGATCTTCTTTGCGGGGTTCAACTTCCGCATCACATATCGGCCGGGGACAGAAAACCGGAAGGCGGACGCCCTGTCCCGTCAATCTGCAGTTAAGGAACCATTGCCTGCGACCGAGCATTCCATCATTTCCCCGAGGATGGTATTGGGGGTTATCCAACCGGATACTTTCCTGAGGGGAATAAAGAGAGGGATCAGGTCATTCGCATGGCGGAGGTGGCTCCTCAGTCACAGAGAATGGCAGCTGAAGGACGGGATACCCCTGAAGGGCAGGTGCCTATTGATACCCACGCCTAGGCTAAGGAAACAAGCATTCATCTGGTGCCATGACTCTCAATGCGCAGGTCATTTGGGCTTTGAAAAAACGGTGGCTAGCATGGGACGGCATTTCTGGTGGCCAACCATGAGAGTGGATGTCAGGAGGTGGGGACAGGAGTGTCCTACGTGTGCTACCATGAAGGCCGACCATGGCCGAACCCAAGGGCTCTTACATCCACTTCCGACCCCGGATAGACCATGGGATAGCATATCACTGGACTTCGTGGTGGGCCTACCGGTAGACCAGGGGATGACGGCAATACTGGTGGTGGTGGATTACTTGACGAAAATGGGGCACTTCATCCCCTGCAAGAGAGTCCCTACGGCCGGGGAATTGGCGTCACTACTCCTAAAGAATGTGGTACGACTGCATGGATTACCTGGGGTGATCGTGTCGGACCGGGGGTCGCAGTTTACTGCGCAATTCTGGAAGACTTGGTGCACTGCGCTGCATGTTAAGACCGCCCTGTCCACCAGCTACCACCCTCAAACGGACGGCCAAACCGAGCGCCTGAACCAAACGCTCAAACAGTATCTGCGATGTTTTGTGGACCAGGGCAGGGAAGAATGGGTCGACTTGCTATGGGTTGCAGAGATCGCCTATAACAACGCCACTCACAGCTCCACACAGTCATCTCCGTTCTATAGCAACTATGGCCAACATCCCAGGTTCTTGCCATTTCTACATCCGTTCAGAGAGGACAGGATTCCCGCCACAGCGGACAGGGTGGCACACATAAAAGACACGTTGATGCGCTCAAGGGCTGTCCTAATAGAGGCCAAGAGAAGATACAAGGCTGCGGCAGACAGGAAGAGAAGGCCCGGGCCACTGTACCGCACTGGAGACTACGTCTGGATATCCACAAGAAACATGAGGTTTCGAAAGAACAGTGTGTTCCATCCCAAGTACATGGGCCCCTATCGAATTACCAAGTGTATGGGTCCCGTGAACGTGAAGGTGTGCTTGCCCCAGTCATTGCGGATACACCCTGTCTTTCATGTATCATTGCTCAAACCAGCACCCTCCAAGCCGTCTGGGACACCTAGGTCGGTATGCGTGGAGTCGGAGGTGGAGTATGAAGTGTCGGGCATACGGGCGTCCAAATGGCGCAGGGGGAAGCTGTGGTACCTGGTTGCGTGGAAAGGCTATGGCCCGGAGGAGCAGTCATCGGAACCGGCTGAAGGGGTTCATGCTCCGCGCTTGGTCTCCTTGTTCCATCGGCGTTTTCCTGCCAGCGCTGGACCCGTGGGGAGCCGCTGAGAGGGAGGATGTACTGTCAAGAATTCCTGTCATGCGAGGGGAGGAAAACGGTAACCAGCGAAAACGGACTACATCTCCCAGGATGCTTAGCAGTTGAAAGGTTATGTAAACAGGAGAGCTGTTACATAACTCAAGGAAAACACGCCCTTATGTAAACAGGAGAGCTGTTACATAACTCAAGGAAAACACGCCCTTATGTAAACAGGAGAGCTGTTACATAACTCAAGGAAAACACGCCCTTATGTAAACAGGAGAGCTGTTACATAACTCAAGGAAAACACGCCCTATAAAGGGAGGAACCGGGAGGTACAACGCTGTCGGATATTGTGTTTACACCGACGTACCTGCTTAGTGAAGAGCAGTGTTCCGGAGTGGTGCTCCAGTAAGGCAAGAACGGAGGTAGGTCGAGTCGTTACTCCCTGGGCCGTGTCTTGCCCCATCATCACCTGTGAAGGACCCGGAAGCTCTACCGGATAACCATTGAGCTTCGCTTTGTGACTCGGCTGAGTCAAAGCGCAGTGGCGCTTTTGCTGGTTGGAGTCGTAACTCCCAGCCCAACCAGAGATACAGGGACTGCCAGCTGTAACGCACACCAGGAGGTATTTGCCGCGTTACAGACTCGGAAGTCCACAGGATCGATCGAGCGGCTGCTCCCTTCAGGTAGAGACCCCGGCTGGGTGTTTCCCTGACTCCTCGATTCTCCCCAACACTCTTCGTGCCTGTTGGACAGGCCACACGAAGGGCTTGCGCCCCCCCCGCATGACAGGGCCCAAGCCCCGGCCCCCCAGGCGCGACCCACGAGAATCACTCGCACCCCGTCTCCCGACGGAACTCCTGCCCTCGGACCTCCCTGTAGCACGGGCCCAAGCCACCACCGGCTCCCTCGGCCGGGTCAAGCCGCCATCTTGGGCCCTGCGCCACGAGGCCGCGTGGCCTCCCCCCGACCCTAACCCTGGGCCTGGCCGGCCCCGACATCCCGGCACCACCATCCACCCAGGAGGTGAGCGGATCACTTGGCAGGTCAATGGGAGGACGAAGTGCCAAGGACTCTCCCCTGCCAGCTCCCCCAGGCACCAGCTCCACCCCCCGCTGGGTGTCTGGACACCTTCATCCCGGACCCTCCGACCTCCAAGTGCGAGGGTCCGGACATCAAAGGGCACCTGCCCTATAACTGGAGCAGCTGCGGAGCAGGAAGGCAGTTGTATCCTGGAGTCGAGAGACACCGAGAGAACTCAGCCTTGACGGACTACTGGCGCTGCCGTAGCCCTATCTTGTGATCTATCGTCCTGCCTGCTGGCGCTGCCGCGGCCTTCTGCAACATCCATCCTCGTCGGGACCTGCTGGCGCTGCCGCGGCCCGTTGTAACGACCATCTTCACCGGGACCTGCTGGCGCTTCCGCGGACCGTACATCGACCATCTTCACTGGGACCTGCTGGCGCTGCCGCGGCCCGTGTATCGACCATCTTCACTGGGACCTGCTGGCGCTGCCGCGGCCCGTACCAGCTAGACCACCTAAGCTCGAGGATTGTGAGCTACCCATCATACCATCTCAACTACCAGCCTGGTAACCAGACTGTCCCGCTACCCCCTTTTCCCATCTTGAGAGACTTGAATCGAGGGGACCCCTGAGTCCAGACCTCCTTGTACCTTTTCATCGTACCTTAAGAAGTGCTTATAAAGAACGCTAACTCATCTCCTTGTGTGGTATCTGTCTGTGGGGGGGAAGTTATTTGTCTGTACGATCGCTGGAGACGGCTCTCCCCGGAGACCTCTCCCCTTGTCCTCGGCCGACCCTCCCGGTCCGTCTGACATTGGTGGCCAGCGGCGCGATCCGAATCAACGCGTAATCGTACAGAGAGTAGCTCACCCCACGACAAAACCACGATGTCAGCTAAAGATAGCGGTTCCACTGAAAAGTTCCAAATGGATAAGTTGGAAGAGTATAACCACCGCGAACTTAAACAATTCTGCATGGAACTAGGCATTGCTACCACCGGCCTGAGTACCAAAGAGGATTTGAAGCGCGCCCTTGAGTCGTGGGCAGAAACTGGGATCACCGGATCCTCCGACCAAAACAGTGTCGCACCAGAGGGGAACGCCACGGCTCCCGAGGAGAGGGGAACGGGCCTCTCGCAGGAGGAGATCCAGGAAAGAGAAAGGACCAGATTACACGAGTTGGAAATGGCACGACTCAAGATGGACGGTGAACAAAAGTTAGCCGAGCAGAAACTAAATCTAGAGCATCTGCGGCTCCGAGAGGAGCGAGAAGAAAAACAGAGACAGAGAGAGCTTGAGGAAAAAAGAATAACACTCGAACACGAACGCAAACTGGCGGAAATAGAACTTCGGAAACAGAATAAAGAGACGGGGGTGCCTGAGCGACCGCACACCCCAGGGGCAACCGAGAAAAAAGTCCACATCCCCAAGGATGTTGTCCGAGAGTATGTCCGAGAAGACGACATACAGCAGTGGTTCAAAGCCTACGAGATCGCCATGACCTCCCACCGGATCGACCGGAGTGATTGGGGAGCTGGACTATGGGGGAGGTTCGTCAACGAAGGTCGCGATGCCCTGTTGCAGCTCCCAGATCACCAAATGTCGTCCTACGACCACATGAAGGCTGCCCTCCTCACCCGCTACGGCCTCACACCCGAGATGTACCGCCAGAGGTTCAGAGATTGCACCCGGATCCCGGGTACAACTTGGGTGGAGTACGTAAACTATTTCAGCCGAGCCTTCGAGGGGTGGATCAAGGGGAGCCATGTAACGACCTACGAACAACTCTTTAACCTCATGGTATGGGAACACCTGTCGAACAACTGCTTCGTCGAGCTCAGGCAGCACCTCCTCGACAGTAAATTGACCGACCCCCGGCAGCTCGCCGCTGAAGCTGACCGATGGGAGAGCACCCGAGTGAGCCGGAGAGGACCGCACGAGCAGAACCGAAGCAACCAAGGCCAGCACCGTCCTCGGGGAGGAGGAGGAGGCCAGGGGCGAGGGAGAGACACCCTCCCGGCAACACCCGTGGCCAGCACCCCGCCCCCGGCCGGCCGGGGAAACCCCCCGATGCGTCCAGGGTTCCGAGCCAATGTCACGTGCCACCGATGCCAGCGAGTCGGCCATTACGCCAATGACCCGAGCTGCCCGCAGAACCAAACACCCAAGCCCCGCCAGGTAGCTGCCACCGCCCTGGGGGAAGAACGACTGTCAGAGGAACAGGAAGAGTATGAGCCGGCCCAGCAAGAGTGGGAACCGGCCGCCATGGTTCTAGCGTGCCTAGGGGGAAAAGACATAGTCCCGCGGGCTCCCCTACCCGCCAACACCAGGAAATACGGTCAGTGGGTGACCATTAATGGGCATCGGGCCGAGGCCTTACGTGACACAGGCGCCAGTGTGATGGCCGTCCGCTGTCACCTGGTGAAACCCGAGCAGATCCTGCCGAACATTCTCTGCCCCGTCCGCTCAGCTGACAATTCCGAAAGTCTGTGCCAAATGGCCTGCGTCCCCTTCGAATGGGGAGGGGTCTCCGGCCTGTTGAAAGTGACGGTCCGGGATGATGCCCCCGTGGACTGCCTCCTGGGGAATGACCTTGAGAGTTCCCAATGGGCCACCGTCGAGAGAAGAGAGCACCTGGGGATGCTGGGCCTCCCGGACCACCCGGTCCAGGGCAGCCCGTGCCGTTCCCCGACCAGAAGAACCGGAATGGCCAGCACCTCCGCCCCCGGTCGCCCCAGTAGAAGACAACGATGAGGCCAACCCCCCGGAGCCAACGACCGAAGGGGGACGCGCACCTCCAGGACGTCCCCGGCCTGGCTCAGTGGCGTCAAGAAGGGGGGCCCACCCAAGAACAGTTCCGCCAGGAGCAAAAGACCTGCCCCTCCCTCGAGGGACTCCGCCAACAAGCCAGCGCCCAGAGCGCAGGGGACTCCACCGGAACTCACTGGGTCTACTGGGAGAACGACCTGCTATACAGCGAACAGAGGATCGCAGAGCTAGGGGCCGGTCGAGTACTGGTGGTACCTCTCCGCTTCAGAGACTTCCTGCTCAATCTGGCCCACGATGTCCCCCTGGCTGGACACCTGGGCCAAGACAAAACTTACAGTCGCCTAGTGACCCACTTTTTCTGGCCGAAGATGCGGAACGACGTCCTGAACCACTGCCGGTCCTGCCCCACGTGCCAGGCCAGCGGGAAGAGTGGCCGTAAGCTGAAGGCCCCTCTACAACCCTTCCCGGTGGTCACCACCCCGTTCGAGAGGGTAGGAATAGACATTGTGGGGCCCCTGGACCCCCGCACGGCACAAGGACATAGGTTCATCCTAGTACTGGTGGATCACGCCACCCGCTACCCCGAGGCGGTGCCTCTGCGAACGGTAACAGCTCCGGTGGTTGGCCGGGCCCTAATGGGGATCTTCTCCCGGGTGGGCTTCCCCCGAGAAGTCGTCAGCGACCGAGGCACGAACTTCATCTCCAAATACATGAAGTCCCTCTGGCAACAGTGCGGGGTCACCTACCGATTCACGACCCCCTATCACCCCCAAGGGAACGGACTAGTGGAGCGATTCAACCGCACTCTCAAGGGGATGATTGGGGGATTGGAAGAGCCCCTCCGTCGCCAGTGGGATGTACTACTCCCGTGCCTCCTCTTCGCCTACCGAGAAGTTCCCCAGAAGTCCCTCGGTTTTAGCCCTTTCGAACTCCTGTACGGGCACCCTGTGCGAGGGCCCCTCAGCCTAGTCAAAGAAGGTTGGGAGATGGCCCCCCTAAAGACCCCTCCAGACGTCTTCAAGTACCTCCTGGCCCTACGTAATCAGACCCGGCGCTTCAGGGAGATGGCCAAGGCGAACCTCGAGGCCAGCCAGGAAGACATGAAGAGATGGTATGATCACAATGCCTCCTCCGTCGAGTTCGAACCTGGACAACAAGTGTGGGTGATGTCCCCCACCGAACCAGGTGCCTTGCAAGATAAGTGGACGGGGCCCTTCAAGGTGGTCGAGCGCAAAAGCCCCGTCACTTACCTCATCGTCATGGGGACCACCCGGAACCCCCTTCGGGTCCTCCACACCAACAGACTCAAACCACACTTTGTGCGCTCAGAACTCAGCCTCCTGATGGCTACAGACAGTGGGGCGGAAGAAGACTCCGAGCCTCTCCCTGATCTCCTGAAGACTCAGGAGAAAGACGGTTCCGTGGACGGGGTCCGGCTCTCCGATGCCCTCACCCCAGAGCAACGCCAGGGCTGCCGGGACCTCCTGCTGCGGTTCGCTTCACTGTTCTCCCTCACTCCCGGGGTCACCCCTTGGTGCTTGCACGACGTGGACACCGGGGACAGTCCCCCTGTCCGGCACCGGGCCTACCGCGTACCAGATCGGGTACGGGCCTGCATACAAGAGGAAGTGGCCAAAATGCTCACGATCGGGGTCATCGAGCCCTCGGACAGTCCCTGGGCCAGTCCAGTTGTATTGGTCCCCAAAGCCGCTGCCCCCGGCACCACACCTGAACTAAGATTCTGCGTCGACTACCGGGGCTTGAACGCTGTCACCCGAACCGACGCTCATCCTATCCCCAGAGCGGATGAATTGATCGACCGGCTGGGGGCCGCCCGCTACCTCAGTATCTTCGACCTAACAGCGGGCTACTGGCAGATCGGCCTCACACCCCGAGCTCAAGAACGATCCGCATTCTCTACCCCCGATGGCCACTACCACTTCAAGGTCATGCCCTTTGGCATGAAGAACGCCCCCGCTACATTTCAACGTCTTGTGAACCAGGTCTTGGCGGGGCTCGAAGAGTTCAGCGCTGCCTACCTGGACGATATCGCTGTATACAGCCGCCACTGGTCCGACCACCTCCTCCACCTCCAGGAGGTCCTACAGGCCCTCCAGCGGGCCGGCCTCACGATTAAGGCCGGCAAATGCCAAATTGGTCAAGGGTCCGTGACCTACCTGGGGCACCAGGTGGGGAGCGGGCTGGTGGCCCCACTGCAACTTAAGATTGCTGCCATCCAGTCCTGGCAGCCCCCCGTCACTCAGACCGAAGTCCGAGCCTTCTTGGGGCTCACCGGCTACTACCGGCGGTTCGTGAGGGACTACGGCAGCATTGTGGGGCCCCTCACGGGTCTCACGTCCAAGAACCAACCAAAGCGGATTAACTGGACCCCCGATTGTCAAGCGGCCTTCGAAAAGCTGAAGGCCGCCCTGTGCACCGCCCCTGTGCTCCAGGCCCCCGATTACAGTCGGGAATTCGTAGTACAGACAGACGCCTCCGACCACGGCATCGGAGCGGTTCTTTCCCAAGTGAACCCCGAGGGTCATGACCAGCCGGTGGCCTTCATCAGCCGACGTCTCCTGGGCCGAGAACAGCGCTGGAGCACCATCGAGAGGGAGGCCTTCGCAGTGGTGTGGGCCCTCAAAAAGCTCCGGCCCTATCTCTTCGGTACCCACTTCCGGGTACAAACCGACCATAGACCCCTGCAGTGGCTGATGCAGATGCGGGGGGAAAACCCAAAACTATTGCGCTGGTCCATCTCCCTGCAGGGAATGGACTTCACCGTGGAGCACCGACCGGGCCAAGACCACGCCAACGCAGATGGCCTGTCCCGCTTCTTCCGCCTCGACGAAGAGAGTCCCCAAGGAGATGGGTGACTCTCCCCGCCTTCAGCTGGGGGGGACGCATGTTGGACAGGCCACACGAAGGGCTTGCGCCCCCCCCGCATGACAGGGCCCAAGCCCCGGCCCCCCAGGCGCGACCCACGAGAATCACCCGCACCCCGTCTCCCGACGGAACTCCTGCCCTCGGACCTCCCTGTAGCACGGGCCCAAGCCACCACCGGCTCCCTCGGCCGGGTCAAGCCGCCATCTTGGGCCCTGCGCCACGAGGCCGCGTGGCCTCCCCCCGACCCTAACCCTGGGCCTGGCCGGCCCCGACATCCCGGCACCACCATCCACCCAGGAGGTGAGCGGATCACTTGGCAGGTCAATGGGAGGACGAAGTGCCAAGGACTCTCCCCTGCCAGGTGACGATCGCCTCCAGCTCCCCCAGGCACCGGCTCCACCCCCCGCTGGGTGTCTGGACACCTTCATCCCGGACCCTCCGACCTCCAAGTGCGAGGGTCCGGACATCAAAGGGCACCTGCCCTATAACTGGAGCAGCTGCGGAGCAGGAAGGCAGTTGTATCCTGGAGTCGAGAGACACCGAGAGAACTCAGCCTTGACGGACTACTGGCGCTGCCGTAGCCCTATCTTGTGATCTATCGTCCTGCCTGCTGGCGCTGCCGCGGCCTTCTGCAACATCCATCCTCGTCGGGACCTGCTGGCGCTGCCGCGGCCCGTTGTAACGACCATCTTCACCGGGACCTGCTGGCGCTGCCGCGGACCGTACATCGACCATCTTCACTGGGACCTGCTGGCGCTGCCGCGGCCCGTGTATCGACCATCTTCACTGGGACCTGCTGGCGCTGCCGCGGCCCGTACCAGCTAGACCACCTAAGCTCGAGGATTGTGAGCTACCCATCATACCATCTCAACTACCAGCCTGGTAACCAGACTGTCCCGCTACCCCCTTTTCCCATCTTGAGAGACTTGAATCGAGGGGACCCCTGAGTCCAGACCTCCTTGTACCTTTTCATCGTACCTTAAGAAGTGCTTATAAAGAACGCTAACTCATCTCCTTGTGTGGTATCTGTCTGTGGGGGGGAAGGTATTTGTCTGTACGATCGCTGGAGACGGCTCTCCCCGGAGACCTCTCCCCTTGTCCTCGGCCGACCCTCCCGGTCCGTCTAACAGTGCCCCTCACAGCCTACCGATTGGCATTGTCGGCCATTTCATTTCTGCCCTCTGTTGGCATACGCCGGGATCGGCGTATATGCAGAGGACGGGTAGGACCATCCGTGCTGTGGGCTGGTAACATACTTAGCCTGGAGGATTCCAGTGACTATAACCTTTGTTTATTCCTTGTATTGTTTTTGCCTTCATTAAAATAACTAAACCTTCACAAGTGGTTGCGTTCTCCTTATCGTGTCTGTTAAACGATCCTGAGACGTTCAGGGCGTTACATCGGGCAGTGTAGGGGGTCGTGCTGGGGGTGGTGTTTCAGGGTTTAGGGCAGTGCAGTCGTGTTCGGGCAGTGTAGGGTGCTGTGCTGGGGGTGGTGTTTCAGGGTTTAGGGCAGTGCAGTGGTGTTCGGGCAGTGTAGCGGGTTGTGCTGGGGGTAGTGTTTCAGGGTTTAGAGCAGTGCAGTGGTGTTTGGGCAGTGTAGGGGGTCATGCAGGGGAGTGGTGTTTCAGGGTTTAGGGCAGTGCAGTGGTGTTTGGGCAGTGTAGGGGGTCATGCAGGGGGGTGGTGTTTCAGGGTTTAGGGCAGTGCAGTGGTGTTCGGCTAGTGTAGGGGGTCGGGTAGGGGTGGTGTTTCAGGGTTTAGGGCAGTGCAGTGGTGTTTGGGCAGTGTAGGGGGTCGTGCAGGGGGGTGGTGTTTCAGGGTTTAGGGCAGTGCACTGGTGTGCGGGCAGTGTAGGGGTCGTGCTGGAGCTGGTGTTTCAGGGTTTAGGGCAGTGCAATGGTGCTTGGGCAGTGTAGGGGGTCGTGCAGGGGGGTGGTGTTTCAGGGTTTAGGGGCAGTGCAGTGGTGTTCGGTGTGAGAAGTTGGCCTGATATGTAGTGCTCACTATTCTAGTGATCACTGTGTATCATTCCAAACGACCCTTATTGATGATTGGTTGTAAGTCAACCTTTTCGACCAGCTATCCTAGTAGCGTGGATACGAGCAGTCTTTAGGCTAAACTCTAGAGGGCGTGTTAAGCCAGCTGTTTACCATCACATATACCCCTTGAACGTCAAGTGAAAGGACACCACACAAGTTGTTATGAAAATAAAAGATATTTATTTAGAACAAGACTACCCTGGCTCTTTATGAGTCAGGGAGCTAAGCACACTACAAAACTCTTAGAAAATACTTCAGTTGCACAATTTACACAAATGCCCGAAGGCACGAGAAACCATCTACACTAACAGTGAAATGCGAGTGGTTAGAGTCTGGAGTTACTGATTCCGGAGTGATCCGATCAGTGGGACTAAACGAAAAAGGAACTGGACACTTGGAGGGCGAACCTGCGATGGAGCACCGAAATGCTCGAGTTACCTAGCCCAGAGGCTGCGGCTGCGTGAGGTTCGGCAAGGTGTCGGGAGTCCTCGTTGTAGTCTCAGGAGCCTGAAAGAAGAAGTTACTGGCAGGCGACCAGTGTCGATGTTTCCGCGAGATCCAAGCCTGGATCGGTGTTGAAGGAAACCTGAAAGCAGAGGGGACTCAGTTCTCAACCGCTAGCCAGCGATCGTGTGGGTACCAGGAAGGTACCGGCTGAAGTCACCTCGACCAGGTGAGTGGATGACGTCGGACTCGGCTGTTCCTCGGACCAGGAGGCGCGGCGGCGACCAGGATGGAGGGCGAGCTGTCCCACGAAGGTGTCTGCTGTCGATGATGCTGGGCCCAGGAGTGGGGCAGCAGGTCTTGGCAGTTGCAAACCCACGCGGGGGAGTCAAGATGGCGTCTGGAGTGGACCAGGAGGGTCCGAGGTACTCCTCTGTTGAAGGGGAGCAAGGGCCAGTCTGGAGCAACCAGACCAGTGATGAAAAACAAACTATCGTGGTGCGTCGTGAAGAGGGCCACAAGCCGGTCGGCGAGTGGTCGGACAACGCGGTGAACAGCAAGGAGCAGAAGGGCCCCCACGCAGATCTCGTGGATGCTGGGGAGGCGGACTTCGGTGCTGGAGCCGCTCAGGGTTAGGGCTTCTCTAACCCTAGGTACACTCACTCGAGGGTCCCTCGGTGGGCGTGTTAGGTAAGCGTCGTGCAGGTTCTGAAGATGGCCGGTCCCGCAGGTCTCGTCACACCTACGAATCTCAGCTGGGCTGACGATGTAGGTAGAGGTCAGAGATGGCAGGGAACCCGGGTCTCGTCGAGCTGGGCATTCTTGATCCGTGGGAGAGACGTACAGCAAACCGCAAGCGCTTAGTTGGTGCCTGCTGGTGCAGGGTGGCTACTCCTTAGCCACAAGGGAGAGTCTTCAGAAAAGTCAAGAGTTCCTTTCGTGGAAAGTAGTTCAAGATTCAGAATTATCCAATTTGGGAAGGGGACCCGCTCCCACCTTTATTCTAGGAAAAAGGGGCTGGCCTGTGACTAGGTCCTACCTATGGGTGGGACCAGGAGGGGGGTGGTTACACCCCTATCCTTTGTCCGGCTTCGCCCCAGCTCAGGGGCTGGTGTGCCCCCGAAACTGGTTTGAGCCGGGCTATGCACAGTGAGCACCGGGGTGCCACTTGCAATCACCTTCCTTTCAGCCCTGCCTACCTGAGATACACAAACCCTGTCTGGGATGGTGCTAACACCGCCCTCAACAGGAAACCCTTTGTCCAAGCTCCCTTCGCTGGAAGGTCTCCCAGCAGCAGGAGGTCAGACTTGTGTCTGGTGGCAGCATCCATTTTGTGATGCTGAGGCTTGAGTCAACTTTAACCGGGGTTCAAGGTTACTTCCATGTCGTGCCCCTCTAAAAGGGGGGAATGCTAACCCCGTCGCCAGAATTGGCGAGGGGTTCGTATTCCAATTCGTATGACACCTTACTCGACATGTGTAGGTGATGCGATGCCAAAGTTAGCAAATAACCGCAAGGATTATAATGCATTTTAAGGTAGTTGGCCCGCGTCACCATGGAACGGCTATTTAGGACTTGGTTCCGCAAGCCGTCGACGGGCTCAGCTCGCGCCAGAGCACCGTCCCACATGATCCCCAGCACTCTGCCTTCAGGATTGATAAGGCCTGCCATAGGAGTGACTGATAGGAATCCATGTGTCCATTTTAGGGTTAGGTATAGGAATACTACACCTACAGCAACGGGTGATTACACCACCTTGCCCCAGCTGTCGTGCAGCCAGTTGTGTCAGATTTGGGCGGCCATCCAGGGGTGGCATAATACATGCTGCAGCCCCCGGTAGGCCCTGGGTACACCGATGCCCTGGATACCTGTGGTATGCTGAGACAGGGACTGACAAGGCGGCCCAGTTCCAATTAGTGGATGCACCTAATGTACATGTGTGTTAATTTCGAGAGAGAACAGCTAGGCTGTGGGTCTGATTGGCAGGCCCACAGCCAGGGAAAGTCGTAAACCAATGAAGCAAAGGCAAAAAAAATCTGGGTGATCATAGGATTGCAGACCCTACTCTCCTACATGACCCCCCCCAAACTTTGGGACATTAAGCTAACCTTGACCAGGTGAGTCTTCTTGCTCTAAGTGGAAATACCTGGAGAGCCCATCTGCATTGCCATGATCAGTGCCAGGTCTATGCTCCACTGTGAAGTCCATCCCCTGTAGGGAAATGGACCACCTAAGTAGTTTGGGGTTTTCACCCTTCATTTGATTTAGCCACAAGAGGGGCTTATGGTCGGTCTGAATCTTGAAGTGAGTTCCAAACAAGTATGGCCTCAACTTCTTCAGGGCCCAAACCACAGCAAAGGCCTCCCTCTCAATAGCTGACCAATTCTTCTCTCTGGGGGTCAGCCTCCTGCTAATAAAAGCTATGGGCTGGTCATGACCATCAAAATTCAGTTGAGATAGAACAGCTCCCACACCCAACTCCGAAGCATCTGTTTGGACAATGAATGGTTTGGAGTAGTCTGGACTCTTTAGGATAGGTGCTGTGCACATGGCCTGCTTTAGGTCATCGAATGCCTTCTGACAGCTTGCTGTCCACTGAACTTTTTTTGGCATCTTCTTACTTGTCAGATCGTTTAGCGGGGTCACAATGGATCCATAATCTCTGACAAATTTCCGGTAATAACCAGTCAGGCCCAAGAAAGCTCGAACCTGAGTCTGGGTGGTAGGAGGAGCCCAGTCCTGTATGGCCTGTATTTTGCTCTCCAATGGCTGAACCTGGCCTCCACCTACAAGGTGGCCCAGGTATACAACCTGTGTCTGCCCTATCTGGCACTTAGTGGCCTTGATAGTGAGGCCTGCCTTTTGCAGGGCCTCTAACACTTTCCTCAGGTGGACTAGGTGATCCTCCCAGGTGGAGCTAAAGACAGCGATATCGTCCAGATACGCCGCACAGAAGTCGTCCAACCCAGTGAGAACTCGATTCACCAGCCTTTGGAAGGTGGCAGGTGCATTTTTCAAACCAAAGGGCATTACCACGAACTGATAATGCCCATCCGGGGTAGAAAATGCTGTTTTGGGTTTGGCCTCCTCAGCTAACCTGATTTGCCAATACCCAGCTGTCAGGTCAAACGTACTTAAGTAGTTGGCCGAAGCCAACCGGTCTATAAGTTCGTCTGCTCTTGGTATTGGGTGGGCGTCAGTCTTAGTGACTGCATTGAGGCCTCTGTAGTCCACGCAAAACCTCATCTCTTTCTTACCGCCCTGGGTGTGAGGTTTCGGCACGAGAACTACGGGACTAGCCCAGGGGCTGTCCGAGGGCTCAATGACTCCCAGCTCCAACATTTTCTGCACCTCTGTCTTGATGCAGTCTCTGACATGATCAGGCTGTCGATAGATTTTACTCTTTACGGGCAGACTGTCCCCAGTGTCGACCTCATGGGTACACCAATTGGTCTGACTGGGTGTCAGAGAGAACATATGTCGAAAGGATTGAAGAACCTGTTTACAATCCTTTTGTTGATGTCCAGAGAGGCTGCCGCAAAAGACAACACCATCTACTGACCCATCGTCAGGGTTCTGAGAGAGCAGGTCCGGGAGAGGGTCACTCTCCTTCTCCTGTCCCTCATCTGTGGCCATGAGCAAGCCCATGCCCTCCCTGTCGACATATGCCTTGAGCCTGTTTACATGGAGCACCCGGTGGGGGCTCCGGGGAGTTCCCAGGTCTACCAAGTAGGTGACCTCTCCCTTTTGCTCAATGATCGTGTGGGGCCCAGACCATTTGTCTTTGAGTGCTGCTGGGGCCACTGGCTCCAGCACCCACACCTTCTGTCCAGGCTGGTACGCAGTCAGGACAGCCTTTTGGTCGTGCCAAGCTTTCTGTAATTCATGGTTCGCCTC
Source organism: Triturus cristatus (assembly GCF_964204655.1). NCBI lineage: Eukaryota > Metazoa > Chordata > Amphibia > Caudata > Salamandridae > Triturus > Triturus cristatus. The sequence goes on from NC_140589.1 coordinate 51,436,983, forward strand.
AAGGTTTTTAGATGCCTTTTCCATGTACTCCGCCATCCGCGAGCGGAGGCCGAGCACATAGTCCACAATGTTCGATGCCGGCTTTCTGAGAGGTCTCTCCCATCCTTCCTTTACCAAACAAAGGGGTCCCCTTACAGGATGTCCGAACAGAAGCTCAAAAGGGCTGTAGCCAACCCCCTTCTGCGGGACCTCTCTGTAGGCGAACAAGAGGCAGGGTATCAGGACATCCCATCTCCGCCGAAGCTTTTCAGGTAGTCCGTGAATCATCCCTTTTAGGGTCCTGTTGAATCTCTCAACAAGCCCATTGCATTGCGGGTGATAGGGTGTGGTGAACTTGTAGTTGACACCGCACTCCTTCCACATTGCACTCAGATATCCCGACATGAAGTTTGCACCTCTGTCTGAGACAACCTCCTTAGGGAAGCCCACTCTGGAGAACACTCCAACTAGGGCCCGTGCCACCACAGGGGCTGTAGTGGTCCTAAGGGGAATAGCTTCAGGATACCTGGTGGCGTGGTCCACCACCACCAGTATAAACTTGTGCCCTGATGCTGTCTAGGGTTCCATTGGTCCGACAATGTCGATCCCCACTCGTTCAAAGGGTACCCCCACCACCGGTAGTGGTATGAGGGGGGCCTTTGTCGTGCCACCTGACTTACCACTGGCTTGGCAAGTGACACAGGAGCGGCAAAACTCCTTCGTATCTTCGGACATGTGGGGCCAGTGAAAGTGTGGAACAATTCTGTCCCAAGTCTTATTCTGGCCTAAGTGACCTGCAAGGGGAATCTCGTGGGCCAAGGCAAGAAGGAAACCTCTCAGAGACAAGGGGATGACCAGCCTCCTGGTCGCGCCAGGCTTGGAGTCTCTTGCCTCGGAGTACAGGAGTCCATCGTCCCAGTACACTTTGTGGGTACCTGTGGCGTTCCCTGCAGCCTCAGCAGCAGCCTGCTGTCTGAGGGGTTCAAGTGAGGGGCAGTCTAACTGTGCCTTTCCCAGGTCTTCCCTGGAGGGTCCCCCTGAGCCCAGAAACTCAACCTGACCAGGTTCAAGCTCTTTCGGCTCAGTTTCCCTCAGTTCTTTAAGGTCAGCCTCCTCAGAGACTTGATCCACGACCTGGGGCAAGGGGGAAGGCGAAGCCTTACCCTTACTGCTCCTTTTCTTGGAAGGTGTCTGGTCCGTTCTTCCAGGATCCAGCACCTGTTCAGTGGGGCATCTTCTGGCCTGTGACCTGGTCACAGCAAGGACATGTGCTGGCAAGCCTAACATTTCCATGTGAGTCCTCTGCTCCACTTCTGACCATTGTGACGTTTCCAAATCATTGCCCAACAGACATTCTACGGGGAGGTCTGAACTAACCACAACCTTTTTCGGGCCACTTACCCCTCCCCAGGAGAAATCAACAACTGCCATACTGTGATTGGTAGTGACGTTGCTGGCATTGGTCACTAGGTAATCGGTACCTAGCATGATCTGTCCAGGGTCCACAAAGTTAGGCGTCACCATGGTGACACTGGCACAAGTGTCCCTGTAGGCCTGAGCCACTTTTCCATTGATCAAAGGTGTCTGTCTGTATTTGCCCAAAGTATTGGGACTGGCATCAGGGGACATATCCATATCCCCTGTACAGACAAGGACGGCCTGAGTGAGCGTGCTGACTAAGTCGTCACTCCCCTCGGTTCCCAAGGTTAACCCAACTAATGCCTTGGGAGGCGCACTACCACTGCTGACTGTACTAGGGGGTGCAGGTGCCTTAGGGGCTGCAGTGGCAGGAGTTTGCCCTCCTTTCTTGGTGCACTCACTAAACCAGTGAGTCTTACTTTTACAGTATTGGCACCACCTTTTTGACTGGCCTTCTTGAGTCTTCTTCTTCTGTGAAGCCTGACCCCCACCCTCTTTGGTTTGTTGGGGACCTGTCGAAGACTTCTGGTCATTTTGTTCGTTCTTGTTACTACCCTTCTGGTCTGCTTTCTTCTGACCACCCTGGTTCTGAGTCTGGTTCTGCTTGACCCTTGTTCTGACCCATCTGTCTGCCTTCTTTCCCAATTCTTGGGGAGAGGTCAGATCCGAGTCGACAAGGTGCTGATGCAACAATTGGTTCTGACAGTTGTTTAAAATCTGTTCTCTCATGATAAGATTGTACAATCCTGTGTAATCAGTAACCTTGCTACCCAGCAACCAGCCCTCCAAAGCCTTAGTGGCACAATCGACAAAGTCAGTCCAATCCTGAGACTGGATTTTCTGGGTGTCCCTGAACCACAACCTGTACTGTTCCGTGGTTAAGCCAAACCCATCAATCAGTGTATTCTTCAGGACTTGGTAGTTGTTTGCATCCTCAGCTCTAGTAGTGAGGAGCTTGTCTCGACCTTTACCTTCAAAGGAGAGCCACAGTATAGCTGCCCACTGACTTTGGGGGACGCACTGGACAGTGCAGGCCCTCTCCAAAGCAGTTATCCACTTGTGGATATCGTCCCCTTGCTTAAAGGGGGGCACTATTTTACTCAGGTGTCTAGTGTCTATACCCCTGTCTTTCTCTCTAAGGAGAATGCTGCCACCAGTGGGATCTAACCCACTTAATTTCTGCTCTCGGGCTAAGGCAAGTCTTTCTTTGGCGAGGGCAAGTTCTTCCCGCTCGATCCTCAGATTGACTTCCCTCATCTTCGCTTCATGCTCCCTTCTCTGAGGGGACGTCATTCCTCTCTGAGAAGATGCCTGAGAGGCATGTGTTCGAATAGATCTGTTAGAGCCTCTGGAGAGAGACCTAGCTCGTCCGTTCCCAATGTTAGGCCTGCTTGAGCGTGGGCCCGGGGCTCCCCCAGTTCCACTCTCATGCCTGCTCAAGTTGGTCCTCGTAAGCCTACCGACTACCACTGGACCTTTGTTTGCCTCGTCTCCTGATAACTCCTCCTCGTCTTCCTCCTCTGTATGGAGGTCGAGGTCTGGGTCACCAAGGGTTCCCTCTAAGGGAGGCATGTTCCCATCAGCATCGGGGGGACCTGTGTTAGAGGACCTCCTGGCATCGTACGTCTCTAAGAGACCTATCAGAAATGCGATGGTAGGGTTAGAACCCTGGTTTAGCTACCTGGAGGAACTCAGTTGTCTCATCTCCGTGAAGCTAAGAGCTCCATATCGTGACATGACCTGTGGAGGGTCACTGACCACTAAGGGAGTCTCCGCAGACCGACATGCTTCTAGTGAGGTGTAAGTGATGCACCTACCTACACTATTTGTTTACCTACTGATCCCTTGCTAAGAGTTGTAGTCAGGGTGTGCTAAGCCCTGTTACGCTACAACAGCTGGTTCAGTAGAACTCAGAGTATTCTAAGTTAAGTTATATGTACCTGGGTACTTATGTGATCTTTCACTTTGATATTCTTAGGATACGTGTGTGGTAAAACAACAGCAAGCTCAAATCCCAACCGCTGCTCACCAATGTGAGAAGTTGGCCTGATATGTAGTGCTCACTATTCTAGTGATCACTGTGTATCATTCCAAACGACCCTTATTGATGATTGGTTGTAAGTCAACCTTTTCGACCAGCTATCCTAGTAGCGTGGATACGAGCAGTCTTTAGGCTAAACTCTAGAGGGCGTGTTAAGCCAGCTGTTTACCATCACATATACCCCTTGAACGTCAAGTGAAAGGACACCACACAAGTTGTTATGAATATAAAAGATATTTATTTATAACAAGACTACCCTGGCTCTTTATGAGTCAGGGAGCTAAGCACACTACAAAACTATTAGAAAATACTTCAGTTGCACAATTTACACAAATGCCCGAAGGCACGAGAAACCATCTACACTAACAGTGAAATGCGAGTGGTTAGAGTCTGGAGTTACTGATTCCGGAGTGATCCGATCAGTGGGACTAAACGAAAAAGGAACTGGACACTTGGAGGGCGAACCTGCGATGGAGCACCGAAATGCTCGAGTTACCTAGCCCAGAGGCTGCGGCTGCGTGAGGTTCGGCAAGGTGTCGGGAGTCCTCGTTGTAGTCTCAGGAGCCTGAAAGAAGAAGTTGCTGGCAGGCGACCAGTGTCGATGTTTCCGTGAGATCCAAGCCTGGATCGGTGTTGAAGGAAACCTGAAAGCAGAGGGGACTCAGTTCTCAACCGCTAGCCAGCGATCGTGTGGGTACCAGGAAGGTACCGGCTGAAGTCACCTCGACCAGGTGAGTGGATGACGTCGGACTCGGCTGTTCCTCGGACCAGGAGGCGCGGCGGCGACCAGGATGGAGGGCGAGCTGTCCCACGAAGGTGTCTGCTGTCGATGATGCTGGGCCCAGGAGTGGGGCAGCAGGTCTTGGCAGTTGCAAACCCACGCGGGGGAGTCAAGATGGCGTCTGGAGTGGACCAGGAGGGTCCGAGGTACTCCTCTGTTGAAGGGGAGCAAGGGCCAGTCTGGAGCAACCAGACCAGTGATGAAAAACAAACTATCGTGGTGCGTCGTGAAGAGGGCCACAAGCCGGTCGGCGAGTGGTCGGACAACGCGGTGAACAGCAAGGAGCAGAAGGGCCCCCACGCAGATCTCGTGGATGCTGGGGAGGCGGACTTCGGTGCTGGAGCCGCTCAGGGTTAGGGCTTCTCAAACCCTAGGTACACTCACTCGAGGGTCCCTCGGTGGGCGTGTTAGGTAAGCGTCGTGCAGGTTCTGAAGATGGCCGGTCCCGCAGGTCTCGTCACACCTACGAATCTCAGCTGGGCTGACGATGTAGGTAGAGGTCAGAGATGGCAGGCAACCCGGGTCTCGTCGAGCTGGGCAGTCTTGATCCGTGGGAGAGACGTACAGCAAACCGCAAGCGCTTAGTTGGTGCCTGCTGGTGCAGGGTGGCTACTCCTTAGCCACAAGGGAGAGTCTTCAGAAAAGTCAGGAGTTCCTTTCGTGGAAAGTAGTTCAAGATTCAGAATTATCCAATTTGGGAAGGGGACCCGCTCCCACCTTTATTCTAGGAAAAAGGGGCTGGCCTGTGACTAGGTCCTACCTATGGGTGGGACCAGGAGGGGGGTGGTTACATCCCTATCCTTTGTCCGGCTTCGCCCCAGCTCAGGGGCTGGTGTGCCCCCGAAACTGGTTTGAGCCGGGCTATGCACAGTGAGCACCGGGGTGCCACTTGCAATCACCTTCCTTTCAGCCCTGCCTACCTGGGATACACAAACCCTGTCTGGGATGGTGCTAACACCGCCCTCGACAGGAAACCCTTTGTCCAAGCTCCCTTCGCTGGAAGGTCTCCCAGCAGCAGGAGGTCAGACTTGTGTCTGGTGGCAGCATCCATTTTGTGATGCTGAGGCTTGAGTCAACTTTAACCGGGGTTCAAGGTTACTTCCATGTCATGCCCCTCTAAAAGGGGGGAATGCTAACCCCGTCGCCAGATTTGGCGAGGGGGTCGTATTCCAATTCGTATGACACCTTACTCGACATGTGTAGGTGATGCGATGCCAAAGTTAGCAAATAACCGCAAGGATTATAATGCATTTTAAGGTAGTTGGCCCGCGTCACCATGGAACGGCTATTTAGGACTTGGTTCCGCAAGCCGTCGACGGGCTCAGCTCGCGCCAGAGCACCGTCCCACATGATCCCCAGCACTCTGCCTTCAGGATTGATAAGGCCTGCCATAGGAGTGACTGGTAGGAATCCATGTGTCCATTTTAGGGTTAGGTATAGGAATACTACACCTACAGCAACGGGTGATTACACCACCTTGCCCCAGCTGTCGTGCAGCCAGTTGTGTCAGATTTGGGCGGCCATCCAGGGGTGGCATAATACATGCTGCAGCCCCCAGTAGGCCCTGGGTACACCGATGCCCTGGATACCTGTGGTATGCTGAGACAGGGACTGACAAGGCGGCCCAGTTCCAATTAGTGGATGCACCTAATGTACATGTGTGTTAATTTCGAGAGAGAACAGCTAGGCTGTGGGTCTGATTGGCAGGCCCACAGCCAGGGAAAGTCGTAAACCAATGAAGCAAAGGCAAAAAAAATCTGGGTGATCATAGGATTGCAGACCCTACTCTCCTACATTCGGGCAGAGCAGGGGGTCGTGATGGGGTGGTGTTTAGTGTTTAGGGCAGTGCAGTGGTGTTCGGGCAGTGTAGGGGGTCGTGCTTGGTGTGGTGTTTTAGGGTTTAGGGCAGTGCAGTGGTGTTCGGGCAGTGTACGGGGTTCTGCAGGGGGTGGTGTTTCAGGGTTTAGAGCAGTTCAGTGGTGTTCAGGCAGTGTAGGGGTTCGTGCTGGGGATGGTGTTTCAGGGTTTAGAGCAGTGCAGTGGTGTTTGGGGAGTGTAGGGGGTTTTGCTGGGGGTAGTGTTTCATGGTTTAGGGCAGTGCAGTGGTTTTCGGGCAGTGTAGGGGGTGGTGCTGGGGGTGGTGTTTCAGGGTTTAGGGCAGTGCAGTAGTGTTTGGGCAGTGTAGGGGGCTGTGCTGGTGGTGGTGTTTCAGGGTTTAGGGCAGTGCAGTGGTGCTTGGGCAGTGTAGGGGGTCGTGCAGGGGGGTGGTGTTTCAGGGTTGAGGGCAGTGCAGTGGTGTTCAGGCAGTGTAGGGGGTCATGCAGGGGGGTGGTCTTTCAGGGTTTAGGACAGTGCAGTGGTGTTTGGGCAGTGTAGGGGGTCGTGCAGGGGTTTGTGTTTCAGGGTTTAGGGCAGTGCACTGGTGTTCGGGCAGTGTAGGGGGTCGTGCTGGGGCTGGTGTTACAGGGTTTAGGGCAGTGCAGTGGTGTTCGGGCAATGTAGGGGTCGTGCTGGGGCTGGTGTTTCAGGGTTTAGGGCAGTGCAGTGGTGTTTGGGCAATGTGAGGGATTGTGCAGGGGGGTGGTTTTTCAGGGTTTAGGACAGTGTAGTGGTGATCGGGCAGAGTAGGGGGTCGTGATGGGGTGGTGTTTAGGGTTTAGGGCAGTGCAGTGTTGTTCAGGCGGTGAAGGGGGTCTTGGTGGGGTTGCTGTTTCAGGCTTTAGGGAAGTGCAGTGGTGTTCGGGCACTGTAGGGGGTCGTACTGGGGCTGTTGTTTCAGTGTTTAGGGCAAGGCAGTGCAGTGGTGTTCGGGCAGTGTAGGGGGTCGTGTTGGGGCTGGTGTTTCAGGGTTTAGGGCAGTGGTGTTCGGGCAGTGTAGGGTGTCTTGCTGGGGGTGATGTTTCAGGGTTTAGGGCAGTGCAGTGGTGTTCGGGCAGTGTAGGGGGTCTTGCTGGGGGTGATGTTTAAGGGTTTAGGGCAGTGCAGTAGTGTTCGGGAAGTGTAGGGGGTTTTGCTGGGGTTAGTGTTTCAGGGTTTAGGGCAGTGGTGTTCGGGCAGTGTAGGGGGTCTTGCTGGGGGTGATGTTTCAGGGTTTAGGACAGTGCAGTAGTGTTCGGGCAGTGTAGGGGGTCTTGCTGGGGTTAGTGTTTCAGGGTTTAGGGCAGTGGTGTTCGGGCAGTGTAGGGGTCGTGCTGGGGTTGGTGTTTCAGGGTTTAGGGCAGTGCCGTGGTGTTTGGCCAATGTAGGGGGTCGTGCTGGGGCTGGTGTTTCAGGGTTTAGGGCAGTGCAGTGGTGTTAGGGCAGTGTAGGGGTCATGATGGGGGTGGTGTTTCAGGGTTTAGGGCTGTGCAGTGGTGTTCGGGCAGTGTAGGGGGTCGTGCTGGGGTACTGTTTTAGGGTTTAGGGCAGTGCAGTGGTGTTCGAGCAGTGTAGGGGGCTGTGCTGGGGGTGGTGTTTCAGGGTTTAGGGCAGTGCAGTGGTGTTTGGGCAGTGTAGGGGGTCGTGCAGGGGGGTGGTGTTTCAGGGTTTAGGGCAGTGCACTGGTGTTGGGGCAGTGTAGGGGGTCGTGCTGGGGCTGGTGTTTCAGGGTTTAGGGCAGTGCTGTTCGGGCTGTGTAGGGGTCGTGCTGGGGCTGGTGTTTCAGGGTTTAGGGCAGTGCAGTTGTGTTCGGGCAGAGCAGGGGGTCGTGATGGGGTGGTGTTTAGGGTTTAGGGCAGTGCACTGGTGTTCGGGCAGTTTAGGGGGTCGTGCAGGGGGTGGTGTTTTAGGGTTTAGGGCAGTGGAGTGGGGTTCGGGCAGTGTAGGGGGTTGAGCAGGGGGTGGTGTGTCAGGGTTTAGAGCAGTGCAGTGGTGTTCAGGCAGTGTAGGGGGTCTTGCTGGGGGTGCTGTTTCAGGCTTTAGGGAAGTGCAGTGGTGTTCGGGCAGTGTAGGGTGTCGTGCTGGGGCTGTTATTTCTGGGCTAAGGGCAGTGCAGAGCAGTGGTGTTCGGGCAGAGCAGGGGGTTGTGATGGGGTGGTGTTTAGGGTTTAGGGCAGTGCAGTGGTGTTCGGGCAGTGTAGGGGGTCGTGCAGGGGATGGTGTTTTAGGGTTTAGGGCAGTGCAGTGGTGTTCGGGCAGTGTAGGGGGTTGTGCAGGGGGTGTTGTTTCAGGGTTTAGAACAGTGCAGTGGTGTTCAGGCAGTGTAGGGGGTTGTGCTGGGGCTGTTATTTCTGGGCTTAGGGCAGTGCAGTGCAGTGGTGTTCGGGCAGTGTAGGGGGTCTTGCTGGGGGTAGTGTTTCAGGATTTAGGGCAGTGTAGTGGTGTTCGGGCAGTGTAGGGGGTCGTGCTGGGGTGGTGTTTCAGGGTTTAGGGCAGTGCAGTAGTGTTCGGGCAGTGTAGGGGGCTGTGCTGGGGTGGTGTTTCAGGGTTTAGGGCAGTGTAGTGATGTTCAGGCAGTGTAGCAGGTCATGCTGGGGTAGTGTTTCAGGGTTTAGGGCAGTGCCGTGGTGTTCAGGCAGTGTAGTGGTTGTGCTGGGGTAGTGTTTTAGGGTTTAGGGCAGTGCAGTGGTGTTTGGGCAGTGTAGGGGTTGAGCTGGGGCTGGTGCTTCAGGGTTTAGGGCAGTGCAGTGGTGTTTGGGCAGTGTGAGGGGTCGTGTAGGGGGGTGGTTTTTCAGGGTTTAGGGCAGTGTAGTGGTGATCGGGCAGAGTAGTGGGTCGTGATGGGGTAGTGTTTAGGGTTTAGGGCAGTGCAGTGGTGTTCGGGCAGTGTTGGGGTTGTGTTGGGGCTGGTATTTCAGGGTTTAGGGCAGTGCAGTGGTGTTTGGGCAGTGTAGGGGGCCGTGCAGGGGGTGGTGTTTCAGGGTTCAGGGCAGTGCACTGGTGTTCGGGCAGTGTAGGGGGTCGTGCTGGGGCTGGTGTTTCAGGGTTTAGGGCAGTGCCGTGGTGTTCGGGCAGTGTAGGGGTTGTGCTGGGGCTGGTGTTTCAGGGTTTAGGGCAGTGCAGTGGTGTTTGGGCAGTGTGAGGGGTCGTGCAGGGGGGTGGTTTTTCAGGGTTTAGGGCAGTGTAGTGGTGATCGGGCAGAGTAGGGGGTCGTGATGGGGTAGTGTTTAGGGTTTAGGGCAGTGCAGTGGTGTTCAGGCGGTGAAGGGGGTCGTGGTGGGGTTGCTGTTTCAGGCTTTAGGGAAGTGCAGTGGTGTTCGGGCAGTGTAGGGGGTCGTGCTGGGGCTGTTTCAGTGTTTAGGGCAGTGCAGTGCAGTGGTGTTCGGGCAGTGTAGGGGGTTGTGCTGGCTGGTGTTTCAGGGTTTAGGGCAGTGCAGTGGTGTTCGGGCTGTGTAGGGGTCGTGCTGGGGCTGGTGTTTCAGGGTTTAGGGCAGTGCAGTGGTGTTTGGGCAGTGTAGGGGGTCGTGCAGGGGGGTGGTGTTTCAGGGTTTAGGGGAGTGCAGTGGTGTTCGGGCAGAGCAGGGGGTTGTGATGGGGTGGTGTTTAGGGTTTAGGGCAGGGCAGTGCAGTGGTTTTCGGGCAGTGTAGGGGGTCGTGCAGGGGATGGTGTTTTAGGGTTTAGAGCAGTGCAGTGGTGTTCGGGCAGTGTAGGGGGTTGTGCAGGGGGTGTTGTTTCAGGGTTTAGAACAGTGCAGTGGTGTTCAGGCAGTGTAGGGGGTTGTGCTGGGGCTGTTATTTCTGGGCTTAGGGCAGTGCAGTGCAGTGGTGTTCGGGCAGTGTAGGGGGTCTTGCTTGGGGTAGTGTTTCAGGGTTTAGGGCAGTGCAGTGGTGTTCGGGCAGTGTAGGGGGTCGTGCTGGGGTTGGTATTTCAGGGTAAAGGGCAGTGCAGTAGTGTTCGGGCAGTGTAGGGGTCTGTGCTGGTGGTGGTGTTTCAAGGTTTAGGGCAGTGCAGTGGTGTTCGGGCAGTGTAGCAGGTCATGCTGGGGGTAGTGTTTCAGGGTTTAGGGCAGTGCAGTGGTGTTCTGGCAGTGTAGGGTGTCGTGCTGGGGTAGTGTCTTAGGGTTTAGGGCAGTGCAGTGGTGTTCGGGCAGTGTAGGGGGTCATGCAGGGGACTGGTGTTTCAGGGTTTAGGGCAGTGCAGTGGTTGTCGGGCAGTGTAGGGGGTCGTGCAGGGGGGTGGTGTTTCAGGGTTTAGGGCAGTGCAGTGGTGTTTGGGCAGTGTAGGGGGTCGTGCAGGGGGTGGTGTTTCAGGGTTTAGGGCAGTGCACTGGTGTTCGGGCTGTGTAGGGGGTCGTGCTGGGGCTGGTGTTTCAGGGTTTAGAACAGTGCAGTGGTGTTCAGGCAGTGTAGGGGGTTGTGCTGGGGCTGGTATTTCTGAGCTTAGGGCAGTGCAGTGCAGTGCAGTGGTGTTCGGGCAGTGTAGGGGGTCTTGCTGGGGGTAGTGTTTCAGGGTTTAGGGCAGTGCAGTGGTGTTCGGGCAGTGTAGGGGGTCGTGCTGGGGGTGGTGTTCCAGGGTTTAGGGCAGTGCAGTAGTGTTCAGGCAGTGTAGGGGGCTGTGCTGGTTGTGGTGTTTCAAGGTTTAGGGCAGTGCAGTGGTGTTCGGGCAGTGTAGCAGGTCATGCTGGGGGTAGTGTTTCAGGGTTTAGGGCAGTGCAGTGGTGTTCTGGCAGTGTAGGGTGTCGTGCTGGGGTAGTGTTTTAGGGTTTAGGGCAGTGCAGTGGTGTTTGGGCAGTGTAGGGGGTCATGCAGGGGAGTGGTGTTTCAGGGTTTAGGGCAGTGCAGTGGTTGTCGGGCAGTGTAGGGGGTCGTGCAGGGGGTGGTGTTTCAGGGTTTAGGGCAGTGCAGTGGTGTTTGGGCAGTGTAGGGGGTCGTGCAGGGGGTGGTGTTTCAGGGTTTATGGCAGTGCAGTGGTGTTCGGGCAGTGTAGGGGTCGTGCTGGGGCTGGTGTTTCAGGGTTTAGGGCAGTGCAGTGGTGTTCGGGCAGTGTAGGGGTCGTGCTGGGGCTGGTGTTTCAGGGTTTAGGGCAGAGCAGTGGTGTTTGGGCAGTGTAGCAGGTCATGCTGGGGGTAGTGTTTCAGGGTTTAGGGCAGTGCAGTGGTGTTCTGGCAGTGTAGGGTGTCGTGCTGGGGTAGTGTTTTAGGGTTTAGGGCAGTGCAGTGGTGTTTGGGCAGTGTAGGGGGTCATGCAGGGGAGTGGTGTTTCAGGGTTTAGGGCAGTGCAGTGGTTGTCGGGCAGTGTAGGGGGTCGTGCAGGGGGGTGGTTTTTCAGGGTTTAGGGCAGTGTAGTGGTGATCGGGCAGTGAAGGGGGTCGTGCTGGGGCTGTTTCAGTGTTTAGGGCAGTGCAGTGCAGTGGTGTTTGGGCAGTGTAGGGGTTCGTGCTGGGGCTGGTGTTTCAGGGTTTAGGGCAGTGAAGTGGTGTTCGGGCAGTATAGGGGGTCTTGCTGGGGTTGGTGTTTCAGGGTTTAGGACAGTGGTGTTCGGGCAGTGTAGGGGGTCTTGCTGGGGGTGATGTTTCAGGGTTTAGGGCAGTGCAGTAGTGTTCGGGCAGTGTAGGGGGTCGTGCTGGGGGTGGTGTTTCAGGGTTTAGGGCAGTGCAGTGGTGTTTGGGCAGTGTAGGGGGTTTTGCTGTGGGTAGTGTTTCATGGTTTAAGGCAGTGCAGTGCTGTTCGGGCAGTGTAGGGGGCCGTGCTGGGGGTGGTGTTTCACGGTTTAGGGAGGTAGAGTGGTGTTCGGGCAGTGTAGGGGGTCTTGCTGGGGAAGGTGTTTCAGGGTTTAGGGCAGTGGTGTTCGGGCAGTGTAGGGGGTTGTGCTGGGGGTAGTGTTTCAGGGTTTAGGGCAGTGCAGTGGAGTTCGGGCATTGTAGGGGGTCTTGCTGGGGGTAGTGTTTCAGTGTTTAGGGCAGTGCAGTGGTGTTCGGGCAGTGTGGGCGGTTGTGCTGGGGGTGGTGTTTCAGGGTTTAGGGCAGTGCTGTGGTGTTCCGGCAGTGTAGGGGTTTAGCTGGGTGTAGTGTTTCATGGTTTAGGGCAGTGCAAAGGTGTTCGGGCAGTGTAGGGGGTTGTGCTGGGGGTGGTGTTTCAGGGTTTAGGGCAGTGCAGTGGTGTTCGGGCAGTGTAGGGGGTCATGCTGGGGGTGGTGTTTCAGGGTTTAGGGCAGCGCAGTGGTGTTCGGGCAGTGTAGGGGGTCTTGCTGGGTGTAGTGTTTCAGGGTTTAGGACAGTGCAGTGGTGTTCGGGATGTGTAGGGGGTGGTGCTGGGGGTGGTGTTTCAGGGTTTAGGGCAGTGCAGTGGTGTTCGGGCAGTGTAGGGGGCCGTGCTGGGGGTGGTGTTTCACGGTTTAGGGAGGTAGAGTGGTGTTCGGGCAGTGTAGGGGGTCTTGCTGGGGTTGGTGTTTCAGGGTTTAGGGCAGTGGTGTTCGGGCAGTGTAGGGGGTTGTGCTGGGGGTAGTGTTTCAGGGTTTAGGGCAGTGCAGTGGAGTTCGGGCATTGTAGGGGGTCTTGCTGGGGGTAGTGTTTCAGTGTTTAGGGCAGTGCAGTGGTGTTCGGGCAGTGTGGGCGGTTGTGCTGGGGGTGGTGTTTCAGGGTTTAGGGCAGTGCTGTGGTGTTCCGGCAGTGTAGGGGTTTAGCTGGGTGTAGTGTTTCATGGTTTAGGGCAGTGCAAAGGTGTTCGGGCAGTGTAGGGGGTTGTGCTGGGGGTGGTGTTTCAGGGTTTAGGGCAGTGCAGTGGTGTTCGGGCAGTGTAGGGGGTCATGCTGGGGGTGGTGTTTCAGGGTTTAGGGCAGCGCAGTGGTGTTCGGGCAGTGTAGGGGGTCTTGCTGGGTGTTGTTTCAGGGTTTAGGACAGTGCAGTGGTGTTCGGGATGTGTAGGGGGTTGTGCTGGGGGTGGTGTTTCAGGGTTTAGGGCAGTGCAGTGGTGTTCGGGCAGTGTAGGGGGTCGTGCTGGGGGTGGTGTTTCAGGGTTTAGGGCAGTGCAGTGGTGTTCGGGCAGTGTAGGGGGTCTTGCTGGGTGTAGTGTTTCAGGGTTTAGGGCAGTGCAGTGGTGTTCGGGAAGTGTAGAGGGTTGTGCTGGGGGTGGTGTTTTAGGGTTTAGGGCAGTACAGTGGTGTTCGGGCAGTGTAGGGGGTCTTGCTGGGGGTAGTGTTTCAGTGTTTAGGGCAGTGCAGTGGTGTTCCGGCAGTGTAGGGGTTTAGCTGGGTGTAGTGTTTCATGGTTTAGGGCAGTGCAAAGGTGTGCGGGCAGTGTAGGGGGTTGTGCTGGGGGTGGTGTTTCAGGGTTTAGGGCAGTGCAGTGGTGTTCGGGCAGTGTAGGGGGTCTTGCTGGGTGTAGTGTTTTAGGGTTTAGGACAGTGCAGTGGTGTTCGGGATGTGTAGGGGGTTGTGCTGGGGGTGGTGTTTCAGGGTTTAGGGCAGTGCCGTGGTGTTCGGGCAGTGTAGGGGGTCGTGCTGGGGATGGTGTTTCAGGGTTTAGGGCAGCGCAGTGGTGTTCGGGCAGTGTAGGGGGTCTTGCTGGGTGTAGTGTTTCAGGGTTTAGGACAGTGCAGTGGTGTTCGGGATGTGTAGGGGGTTGTGCTGGGGGTGGTGTTTCAGGATTTAGGGCAGTGCTGTTCGGGCTGTGTAGGGGTCGTGCTGGGGCTGGTGTTTCAGGGTTTAGGGCAGTGCAGTGGTGTTTGGGCAGTGTAGGGGGTTGTGCAGGGGGGTGGTGTTTCAGGGTTTAGTGCAGTGCAGTTGTGTTCGGGCAGAGCAGGGGGTCGTGATGGGGTAGTGTTTAGGGTTTAGGGCAGTGCACTGGTGTTCGGGCAGTTTAGGGGGTCATGCAGGGGGTGGTGTTTTAGGGTTTAGGGCAGTGCAGTGGTGTTCGGGCAGTGTAGGGGGTTGAGCAGGGGGTGGTGTGTCAGGGTTTAGAGCAGTGCAGTGGTGTTCAGGCAGTGTAGGGGGTCTTGCTGGGGGTGCTGTTTCAGGCTTTAGGGAAGTGCAGTGGTGTTCGGGCAGTGTAGGGCGTCCTGCTGGGGCTGTTATTTCTGGGCTTAGGGCAGTGCAGAGCAGTGGTGTTCGGGCAGAGCAGGGGGTTGTGATGGGGTGGGGTTTAGGGCAGTGCAGTGGTGTTCGGGCAGTGTAGGGGGTCGTGCAGGGGATGGTGTTTTAGGGTTTAGGGCAGTGCAGTGGTGTTCGGGCAGTGTAGGGGTTGTGCAGGGGGTGTTGTTTCAGGGTTTAGAACAGTGCAGTGGTGTTCAGGCAGTGTAGGGGGTTGTGCTGGGGCTGTTATTTCTGGGCTTAGGGCAGTGCAGTGCAGTGGTGTTCGGGCAGTGTAGGGGGTCTTGCTGGGGGTAGTGTTTCAGGATTTAGGGCAGTGTAGTGGTGTTCGGGCAGTGTAGGGGGTCGTGCTGGGGTGGTGTTTCAGGGTTTAGGGCAGTGCAGTAGTGTTCGGGCAGTGTAGGGGGCTGTGCTGGGGTGGTGGTTCAGGGTTTAGGGCAGTGTAGTGATGTTCAGGCAGTGTAGCAGGTCATGCTGGGGTAGTGTTTCAGGGTTTAGGGCAGTGCCGTGGTATTCGGGCAGTGTAGTGGTTGTGCTGGGGTAGTGTTTTAGGGTTTAGGGCAGTGCAGTGGTGTTTGGGCAGTGTAGGGGTTGAGCTGGGGCTGGTGTTTCAGGGTTTAGGGCAGTGCAGTGGTGTTTGGGCAGTGTGAGGGGTCGTGTAGGGGGGTGGTTTTTCAGGGTTTAGGGCAGTGTAGTGGTGATCGGGCAGAGTAGTGGGTCGTGATGGGGTAGTGTTTAGGGTTTAGGGCAGTGCAGTGGTGTTCGGGCAGTGTCGGGGTTGTGTTGGGGCTGGTATTTCAGGGTTTAGGGCAGTGCAGTGGTGTTTGGGCAGTGTAGGGGGCCGTGCAGGGGGTGGTGTTTCAGGGTTCAGGGCAGTGCACTGGTGTTCGGGCAGTGAAGGGGGTGGTGCTGGGGCTGGTGTTTCAGGGTTTAGGGCAGTGCCGTGGTGTTCGGGCAGTGTGAGGGGTCGTGCAGGGGGGTGGTTTTTCAGGGTTTAGGGCAGTGTAGTGGTGATCGGGCAGAGTAAGGGGTCGTGATGGGGTAGTGTTTAGGGTTTAGGGCAGTGCAGTAGTGTTCAGGCGGTGAAGGGGGCCGTGGTGGGGTTGCTGTTTCAGGCTTTAGGGAAGTGCAGTGGTGTTCGGGCAGTGTAGGGGGTCGTGCTGGGGCTGTTTCAGTGTTTAGGGCAGTGCAGTGCAGTGGTGTTCGGGCAGTGTAGGGGGTTGTGCTGGGGCTGGTGTTTCAGGGTTTAGGGCAGTGCAGTGGTGTTCGGGCTGTGTAGGGGTCGTGCTGGGGCTGGTGTTTCAGGGTTTAGGGCAGTGCAGTGGTGTTTGGGCAGTGTAGGGGGTCGTGCAGAGGGGTGGGGTTTCAGGGTTTAGGGGAGTGCAGTGGTGTTCGGGCAGAGCAGGGGGTTGTGATGGGGTGGTGTTTAGGGTTTAGGGCAGGGCAGTGCAGTGGTGTTCGGGCAGTGTAGGGGGTCGTGCAGGGGATGGTGTTTTAGGGTTTAGAGCAGTGCAGTGGTGTTCGGGCAGTGTAGTGGGTTGTGCAGGGGGTGTTGTTTCAGGGTTTAGAACAGTGCAGTGGTGTTCAGGCAGTGTAGGGGGTTGTGCTGGGGCTGTTATTTCTGGGCTTAGGGCAGTGCAGTGCAGTGGTGTTCGGGCAGTGTAGGGGGTCTTGCTGGGGGTAGTGTTTCAGGGTTTAGGGCAGTGCAGTGGTGTTCGGGCAGTGTAGGGGGTCGTGCTGGGGTTGGTGTTTCAGGGTTTAGGGCAGTGCAGTAGTGTTCGGGCAGTGTAGGGGGCTGTGGTGGTGGTGGTGTTTCAAGGTTTAGGGCACTGCAGTGGTGTTCGGGCAGTGTAGCAGGTCATGCTGGGGGTAGTGTTTCAGGGTTTAGGGCAGTGCAGTGGTGTTCTGGCAGTGTAGGGTGTCGTGCTGGGGTAGTGTTTTAGGGTTTAGGGCAGTGCAGTGGTGTTCGGGCAGTGTAGGGGGTCATGCAGGGGAGTGGTGTTTCAGGGATTAGGGCAGTGCAGTGGTTGTCGGGCAGTGTAGGGGGTCGTGCAGGGGGTGGTGTTTCAGGGTTTAGGGCAGTGCAGTGGTGATTGGGCAGTGTAGGGGGTCGTGCAGGGGGTGGTGTTTCAGGGTTTAGGGCAGTGCACTGGTGTTCGGGCTGTGTAGGGGGTCGTGCTGGGGCTGGTGTTTCAGGGTTTAGGGCAGTGCAGTGGTGTTCGGGCAGTGTAGGGGTCGTGCTGGGGCTGGTGTTTCAGGGTTTAGGGCAGAGCAGTGGTGTTTGGGCAGTGTGAGGGGTCGTGCAGGAGGGTGGTTTATCAGGGTTTAGGGCAGTGTAGTGGTGATCGGGCAGTGAAGGGGGTCGTGCTGGGGCTGTTTCAGTGTTTAGGGCAGTGCAGTGCAGTGGTGTTTGGGCAGTGTAGGGGTTCGTGCTGGGGCTGGAGTTTCAGGGTTTAGGGCAGTGCAGTGGTGTTCGGGCAGTATAGGGGGTCTTGCTGGGGTTGGTGTTTCAGGGTTTAGGACACTGGTGTTGGGGCAGTGTAGGGGGTCGTGGTGGGGCTGATGTTTCAGGGTTTAGGGCAGTGCAGTGGTGTTCGGGCTGTGTAGGGGTCGTGCTGGGGCTGGTGTTTCAGGGTTTAGGGCAGTGCAGTGGTGTTTGGGCAGTGTAGGGGGTTGTGCAGGGGGGTGGTGTTTCAGGGTTTAGGGCAGTGCAGTGGTGTTCGGGCAGAGCAGGGGGTCGTGATGGGGTGGTGTTTAGGGTTTAGGGCAGTGCAGTGGTGTTCGGGCAGTGTAGGGGGTCATGCAGGGGGTGGTGTTTTAGGGTTTAGGGCAGTGCAGTGGTGTTCGGGCAGTGTAGGGGGTTGAGCAGGGGGTGGTGTGTCAGGGTTTAGAACAGTGCAGTGGTGTTCAGGCAGTGTAGGGGGTCTTGCTGGGGGTGCTGTTTCAGGCTTTAGGGAAGTGCAGTGGTGTTCGGGCAGTGTAGGGCGTCTTGATGGGGCTGTTATTTCTGGGCTTAGGGCAGTGCAGTGGTGTTTGGGCAGTGTAGGGGGTCTTGCTGGGGGTAGTGTTTCAGGGTTTAGGGCAGTGTAGTGGTGTTCGGGCAGTGTAGGGGGTCGTGCTGGGGGTGGTGTTTCCGGGTTTAGGGCAGTGCAGTAGTGTTCGGGCAGTGTAGGGGGCTGTGCTGGGGTGGTGTTTCAGGGTTTAGGGCAGTGCAGTGATGTTCGGGCAGTGTAGCAGGTCATGCTGGGGTAGTGTTTCAGGGTTTAGAGCAGTGCAGTGGTGTTCAGGCAGTGTAGGGTGTCGTGCTGGGGTAGTGTTTTAGGGTTTAGGGCAGTGCAGTGGTGCTTGGGCAGTGTAGGGGTTGTGCTGGGGCTGGTGTTTCAGGGTTTAGGGCAGTGCAGTGGTCTTTGGGCAGTGTGAGGGGTCGTGCAGGGGGGTGGTTTTTCAGGGTTTAGGGCAGTGTAGTGGTGATCGGGCAGTGTAGGGGTTGTGCTGGGGCTGGTGTTTCAGGGTTTAGGGCAGTGCAGTGGTGTTTGGGCAGTGTAGGGGGTCGTGCAGGGGGTGGTGTTTCAGGGTTTAGGGCAGTGCACTGGTGTTCGGGCAGTGTAGGGGGTCGTGCTGGGGCTGGTGTTTCAGGGTTTAGGGCAGTGCAGTGGTGTTTGGGCAGTGTGAGGGGTCGTGCAGGGGGGTGGTTTTCCGGGTTTAGGGCAGTGTAGTGGTGATCGGGCAGAGTAGGGGGTCGTGATGGGGTAGTGTTTAGGGCTTAGGGCAGTGCAGTGGTGTTCAGGCAGTGAAGGGGGTCGTGGTGGGGGTGCTGTTTCAGGCTTTAGGGAAGTGCAGTGGTGTTCGGGCAGTGTAGGGGGTTGTGCTGGGGCTGTTTCAGTGTTTAGGGCAGTGCAGTGCAGTGGTGTTCGGGCAGTGTAGGGGGTCGTGCTGGGGCTGGTGTTTCAGGGTTTAGGGCAGTGCAGTGGTGTTTGGGCAGTGTAGGGGGTCATGCAGGGGGGTGGTGTTTCAGGGTTTAGGGCAGTGCAGTGGTGTTCGGACAGAGCAGGGGGTTGTGATGGGGTGGTGTTTAGGGTTTAGGGCAGTGCAGTGGTGTTCGGGGGGCAGTGTAGGGGGTCATGCAGGGGATGGTGTTTTAGGGTTTAGGGCAGTGCAGTGGTGTTCGGGCAGTGTAGGGGGTTGTGCAGGGGGTGTTGTTTCAGGGTTTAGAACAGTGCAATGGTGTTCAGGCAGTGTAGGGGGTTGTGCTGGGGCTTTTATTTCTGGGCTCAGGGCAGTGCAGTGCAGTGGTGTTCGGGCAGTGTAGGGGGTCGTGCTGGGGGTGGTGTTTCAGGGTTTAGGGCAGTGCAGTAGTGTTCGGGCAGTGTAGGGGGCTGTGCAGGGGGTGGTGTTTCAAGGTTTAGGGCAGTGCAGTGGTGTTCGGGCAGTGTAGCAGGTCATGCTGGGGGTAGTGTTTCAGGGTTTAGGGCAGTGCAGTGGTGTTCTGGCAGTGTAGGGTGTCGTGCTGGGGCTGGTGTTTCAGGGTTTAGGGCAGTACAGTGGTGTTTGGGCAGTGTAGGGGGTCATGCAGGGGGGTGGTGTTTCAGGGTTTAGGGCAGTGCAGTGGTGTTCGGGCAGAGCAGGGGGTTGTGATGGGGTGGTGTTTAGGGTTTAGGGCAGTGCAGTGGTGTTCGGGCAGTGTAGGGGGTCATGCAGGGGATGGTGTTTTAGGGTTTAGGGCACTGCAGTGGTGTTCGGGCAGTGTAGGGGGTCATGCAGGGGAGTGGTGGTTTAGGGCAGTACAGTGGTGGCCGGGCAGTGTAGGGGTCGTGCAGGGGGGTGGTCTTTCAGGGTTTAGGGAGGTGCAGTGGTGTTTGGGCAGTGTAGGGGGTCGTGCAGTGGTGGTGTTTCAGGGTTTAGGGCAGTGCACTGGTGTTCGGGCAGTGTAGGGGGTCGTGCTGGGGCTGGTGTTTCAGGGTTTAGGGCAGTGCAGTGGTGTTCAGGCAGTGTAGGGGTCGTGCTGGGGCTGGTGTTTCAGGGTTTAGGGCAGAGCAGTGGTGTTTGGGCAGTGTGGGGGTCATGCAGGGGGGTGGTTTTTCAGGGTTTAGGGCAGTGTAGTGGTGATCGGGCAGAGTAGGGGGTCTTGATGGGGTGGTGGTTAGGGTTTAGGGCAGTGCAGTGGTGTTCAGGCAGTGAAGGGGTCGTGCTGGGGCTGGTGTTTCAGGGTTTAGGGCAGTGCAGTGGTGTTCGGGCAGTATAGGGGGTCTTGCTGGGGTTGGTGTTTCAGGGTTTAGGACAGTGGTGTTCGGGCAGTGTAGGGGGTCTTGCTGGGGGTGATGTTTCAGGGTTTAGGGCAGTGCAGTGGTGTTCGGGCAGTGTAGGGGGTCGTGCTGGGGGTGGTGTTTGAGGGTTTAGGGCAGTGCAGTGGTGTATGGGCAGTGTAGGGGGTTTTGCTGGGGGTAGTGTTTCATGGTTTAAGGCAGTGCAGTGGTGTTCGGGCAGTGTAGGGGGCCGTGCTGGGGGTGGTGTTTCACGGTTTAGGGAGGTAGAGTGGTGTTCGGGCAGTGTAGGGGGTCTTGCTGGGGTTGGTGTTTCAGGGTTTAGGGCAGTGGTGTTCGGGCAGTGTAGGGGGTTGTGCTGGGGGTAGTGTTTTGGGGTTTAGGGCAGTGCAGTGGTGTTCTGGCAGTGTAGGGTGTCGTGCTGGGGTAGTGTTTTAGGGTTTAGGGCAGTGCAGTGGTGTTTGGGCAGTGTAGGGGGTCATGCAGGGGAGTGGTGTTTCAGGGTTTAGGGCAGTGCAGTGGTGTTCGGGCTGTGTAGGGGTCGTGCTGGGGCTGGTGTTTCAGGGTTTAGGGCAGTGCAGTGGTGTTTGGGCAGTGTAGGGGGTCGTGCAGGGGGGTGGTGTTTCAGGGTTTAGGGGAGTGCAGTGGTGTTCGGGCAGAGCAGGGGGTTGTGATGGGGTGGTGTTTAGGGTTTAGGGCAGGGCAGTGCAGTGGTGTTCGGGCAGTGTAGGGGGTCGTGCAGGGGATGGTGTTTTAGGGTTTAGAGCAGTGCAGTGGTGTTCGGGCAGTGTAGGGGGTTGTGCAGGGGGTGTTGTTTCAGGGTTTAGAACAGTGCAGTGGTGTTCAGGCAGTGTAGGGGGTTGTGCTGGGGCTGTTATTTCTGGGCTTAGGGCAGTGCAGTGCAGTGGTGTTCGGGCAGTGTAGGGGGTCTTGCTTGGGGTAGTGTTTCAGGGTTTAGGGCAGTGCAGTGGTGTTCGGGCAGTGTAGGGGGTCGTGCTGGGGTTGGTGTTTCAGGGTAAAGGGCAGTGCAGTAGTGTTCGGGCAGTGTAGGGGTCTGTGCTGGTGGTGGTGTTTCAAGGTTTAGGGCAGTGCAGTGGTGTTCGGGCAGTGTAGCAGGTCATGCTGGGGGTAGTGTTTCAGGGTTTAGGGCAGTGCAGTGGTGTTCTGGCAGTGTAGGGTGTCGTGCTGGGGTAGTGTCTTAGGGTTTAGGGCAGTGCAGTGGTGTTCGGGCAGTGTAGGGGGTCATGCAGGGGACTGGTGTTTCAGGGTTTAGGGCAGTGCAGTGGTTGTCGGGCAGTGTAGGGGGTCGTGCAGGGGGGTGGTGTTTCAGGGTTTAGGGCAGTGCAGTGGTGTTTGGGCAGTGTAGGGGGTCGTGCAGGGGGTGGTGTTTCAGGGTTTAGGGCAGTGCACTGGTGTTCGGGCTGTGTAGGGGGTCGTGCTGGGGCTGGTGTTTCAGGGTTTAGAACAGTGCAGTGGTGTTCAGGCAGTGTAGGGGGTTGTGCTGGGGCTGGTATTTCTGAGCTTAGGGCAGTGCAGTGCAGTGCAGTGGTGTTCGGGCAGTGTAGGGGGTCTTGCTGGGGGTAGTGTTTCAGGGTTTAGGGCAGTGCAGTGGTGTTCGGGCAGTGTAGGGGGTCGTGCTGGGGGTGGTGTTCCAGGGTTTAGGGCAGTGCAGTAGTGTTCAGGCAGTGTAGGGGGCTGTGCTGGTTGTGGTGTTTCAAGGTTTAGGGCAGTGCAGTGGTGTTCGGGCAGTGTAGCAGGTCATGCTGGGGGTAGTGTTTCAGGGTTTAGGGCAGTGCAGTGGTGTTCTGGCAGTATAGGGTGTCGTGCTGGGGTAGTGTTTTAGGGTTTAGGGCAGTGCAGTGGTGTTTGGGCAGTGTAGGGGGTCATGCAGGGGAGTGGTGTTTCAGGGTTTAGGGCAGTGCAGTGGTTGTCGGGCAGTGTAGGGGGTCGTGCAGGGGGTGGTGTTTCAGGGTTTAGGGCAGTGCAGTGGTGTTTGGGCAGTGTAGGGGGTCGTGCAGGGGGTGGTGTTTCAGGGTTTATGGCAGTGCAGTGGTGTTCGGGCAGTGTAGGGGTCGTGCTGGGGCTGGTGTTTCAGGGTTTAGGGCAGTGCAGTGGTGTTCGGGCAGTGTAGGGGTCGTGCTGGGGCTGGTGTTTCAGGGTTTAGGGCAGAGCAGTGGTGTTTGGGCAGTGTAGCAGGTCATGCTGGGGGTAGTGTTTCAGGGTTTAGGGCAGTGCAGTGGTGTTCTGGCAGTGTAGGGTGTCGTGCTGGGGTAGTGTTTTAGGGTTTAGGGCAGTGCAGTGGTGTTTGGGCAGTGTAGGGGGTCATGCAGGGGAGTGGTGTTTCAGGGTTTAGGGCAGTGCAGTGGTTGTCGGGCAGTGTAGGGGGTCGTGCAGGGGGGTGGTTTTTCAGGGTTTAGGGCAGTGTAGTGGTGATCGGGCAGTGAAGGGGGTCGTGCTGGGGCTGTTTCAGTGTTTAGGGCAGTGCAGTGCAGTGGTGTTTGGGCAGTGTAGGGGTTCGTGCTGGGGCTGGTGTTTCAGGGTTTAGGGCAGTGAAGTGGTGTTCGGGCAGTATAGGGGGTCTTGCTGGGGTTGGTGTTTCAGGGTTTAGGACAGTGGTGTTCGGGCAGTGTAGGGGGTCTTGCTGGGGGTGATGTTTCAGGGTTTAGGGCAGTGCAGTAGTGTTCGGGCAGTGTAGGGGGTCGTGCTGGGGGTGGTGTTTCAGGGTTTAGGGCAGTGCAGTGGTGTTTGGGCAGTGTAGGGGGTTTTGCTGTGGGTAGTGTTTCATGGTTTAAGGCAGTGCAGTGCTGTTCGGGCAGTGTAGGGGGCCGTGCTGGGGGTGGTGTTTCACGGTTTAGGGAGGTAGAGTGGTGTTCGGGCAGTGTAGGGGGTCTTGCTGGGGAAGGTGTTTCAGGGTTTAGGGCAGTGGTGTTCGGGCAGTGTAGGGGGTTGTGCTGGGGGTAGTGTTTCAGGGTTTAGGGCAGTGCAGTGGAGTTCGGGCATTGTAGGGGGTCTTGCTGGGGGTAGTGTTTCAGTGTTTAGGGCAGTGCAGTGGTGTTCGGGCAGTGTGGGCGGTTGTGCTGGGGGTGGTGTTTCAGGGTTTAGGGCAGTGCTGTGGTGTTCCGGCAGTGTAGGGGTTTAGCTGGGTGTAGTGTTTCATGGTTTAGGGCAGTGCAAAGGTGTTCGGGCAGTGTAGGGGGTTGTGCTGGGGGTGGTGTTTCAGGGTTTAGGGCAGTGCAGTGGTGTTCGGGCAGTGTAGGGGGTCATGCTGGGGGTGGTGTTTCAGGGTTTAGGGCAGCGCAGTGGTGTTCGGGCAGTGTAGGGGGTCTTGCTGGGTGTAGTGTTTCAGGGTTTAGGACAGTGCAGTGGTGTTCGGGATGTGTAGGGGGTGGTGCTGGGGGTGGTGTTTCAGGGTTTAGGGCAGTGCAGTGGTGTTCGGGCAGTGTAGGGGGCCGTGCTGGGGGTGGTGTTTCACGGTTTAGGGAGGTAGAGTGGTGTTCGGGCAGTGTAGGGGGTCTTGCTGGGGTTGGTGTTTCAGGGTTTAGGGCAGTGGTGTTCGGGCAGTGTAGGGGGTTGTGCTGGGGGTAGTGTTTCAGGGTTTAGGGCAGTGCAGTGGAGTTCGGGCATTGTAGGGGGTCTTGCTGGGGGTAGTGTTTCAGTGTTTAGGGCAGTGCAGTGGTGTTCGGGCAGTGTGGGCGGTTGTGCTGGGGGTGGTGTTTCAGGGTTTAGGGCAGTGCTGTGGTGTTCCGGCAGTGTAGGGGTTTAGCTGGGTGTAGTGTTTCATGGTTTAGGGCAGTGCAAAGGTGTTCGGGCAGTGTAGGGGGTTGTGCTGGGGGTGGTGTTTCAGGGTTTAGGGCAGTGCAGTGGTGTTCGGGCAGTGTAGGGGGTCATGCTGGGGGTGGTGTTTCAGGGTTTAGGGCAGCGCAGTGGTGTTCGGGCAGTGTAGGGGGTCTTGCTGGGTGTTGTTTCAGGGTTTAGGACAGTGCAGTGGTGTTCGGGATGTGTAGGGGGTTGTGCTGGGGGTGGTGTTTTAGGGTTTAGGGCAGTACAGTGGTGTTCGGGCAGTGTAGGGGGTCTTGCTGGGGGTAGTGTTTCAGTGTTTAGGGCAGTGCAGTGGTGTTCCGGCAGTGTAGGGGTTTAGCTGGGTGTAGTGTTTCATGGTTTAGGGCAGTGCAAAGGTGTGCGGGCAGTGTAGGGGGTTGTGCTGGGGGTGGTGTTTCAGGGTTTAGGGCAGTGCAGTGGTGTTCGGGCAGTGTAGGGGGTCTTGCTGGGTGTAGTGTTTTAGGGTTTAGGACAGTGCAGTGGTGTTCGGGATGTGTAGGGGGTTGTGCTGGGGGTGGTGTTTCAGGGTTTAGGGCAGTGCCGTGGTGTTCGGGCAGTGTAGGGGGTCGTGCTGGGGATGGTGTTTCAGGGTTTAGGGCAGCGCAGTGGTGTTCGGGCAGTGTAGGGGGTCTTGCTGGGTGTAGTGTTTCAGGGTTTAGGACAGTGCAGTGGTGTTCGGGATGTGTAGGGGGTTGTGCTGGGGGTGGTGTTTCAGGATTTAGGGCAGTGCTGTTCGGGCTGTGTAGGGGTCGTGCTGGGGCTGGTGTTTCAGGGTTTAGGGCAGTGCAGTGGTGTTTGGGCAGTGTAGGGGGTTGTGCAGGGGGGTGGTGTTTCAGGGTTTAGTGCAGTGCAGTTGTGTTCGGGCAGAGCAGGGGGTCGTGATGGGGTAGTGTTTAGGGTTTAGGGCAGTGCACTGGTGTTCGGGCAGTTTAGGGGGTCATGCAGGGGGTGGTGTTTTAGGGTTTAGGGCAGTGCAGTGGTGTTCGGGCAGTGTAGGGGGTTGAGCAGGGGGTGGTGTGTCAGGGTTTAGAGCAGTGCAGTGGTGTTCAGGCAGTGTAGGGGGTCTTGCTGGGGGTGCTGTTTCAGGCTTTAGGGAAGTGCAGTGGTGTTCGGGCAGTGTAGGGCGTCCTGCTGGGGCTGTTATTTCTGGGCTTAGGGCAGTGCAGAGCAGTGGTGTTCGGGCAGAGCAGGGGGTTGTGATGGGGTGGGGTTTAGGGCAGTGCAGTGGTGTTCGGGCAGTGTAGGGGGTCGTGCAGGGGATGGTGTTTTAGGGTTTAGGGCAGTGCAGTGGTGTTCGGGCAGTGTAGGGGTTGTGCAGGGGGTGTTGTTTCAGGGTTTAGAACAGTGCAGTGGTGTTCAGGCAGTGTAGGGGGTTGTGCTGGGGCTGTTATTTCTGGGCTTAGGGCAGTGCAGTGCAGTGGTGTTCGGGCAGTGTAGGGGGTCTTGCTGGGGGTAGTGTTTCAGGATTTAGGGCAGTGTAGTGGTGTTCGGGCAGTGTAGGGGGTCGTGCTGGGGTGGTGTTTCAGGGTTTAGGGCAGTGCAGTAGTGTTCGGGCAGTGTAGGGGGCTGTGCTGGGGTGGTGGTTCAGGGTTTAGGGCAGTGTAGTGATGTTCAGGCAGTGTAGCAGGTCATGCTGGGGTAGTGTTTCAGGGTTTAGGGCAGTGCCGTGGTATTCGGGCAGTGTAGTGGTTGTGCTGGGGTAGTGTTTTAGGGTTTAGGGCAGTGCAGTGGTGTTTGGGCAGTGTAGGGGTTGAGCTGGGGCTGGTGTTTCAGGGTTTAGGGCAGTGCAGTGGTGTTTGGGCAGTGTGAGGGGTCGTGTAGGGGGGTGGTTTTTCAGGGTTTAGGGCAGTGTAGTGGTGATCGGGCAGAGTAGTGGGTCGTGATGGGGTAGTGTTTAGGGTTTAGGGCAGTGCAGTGGTGTTCGGGCAGTGTCGGGGTTGTGTTGGGGCTGGTATTTCAGGGTTTAGGGCAGTGCAGTGGTGTTTGGGCAGTGTAGGGGGCCGTGCAGGGGGTGGTGTTTCAGGGTTCAGGGCAGTGCACTGGTGTTCGGGCAGTGAAGGGGGTGGTGCTGGGGCTGGTGTTTCAGGGTTTAGGGCAGTGCCGTGGTGTTCGGGCAGTGTGAGGGGTCGTGCAGGGGGGTGGTTTTTCAGGGTTTAGGGCAGTGTAGTGGTGATCGGGCAGAGTAAGGGGTCGTGATGGGGTAGTGTTTAGGGTTTAGGGCAGTGCAGTAGTGTTCAGGCGGTGAAGGGGGCCGTGGTGGGGTTGCTGTTTCAGGCTTTAGGGAAGTGCAGTGGTGTTCGGGCAGTGTAGGGGGTCGTGCTGGGGCTGTTTCAGTGTTTAGGGCAGTGCAGTGCAGTGGTGTTCGGGCAGTGTAGGGGGTTGTGCTGGGGCTGGTGTTTCAGGGTTTAGGGCAGTGCAGTGGTGTTCGGGCTGTGTAGGGGTCGTGCTGGGGCTGGTGTTTCAGGGTTTAGGGCAGTGCAGTGGTGTTTGGGCAGTGTAGGGGGTCGTGCAGAGGGGTGGGGTTTCAGGGTTTAGGGGAGTGCAGTGGTGTTCGGGCAGAGCAGGGGGTTGTGATGGGGTGGTGTTTAGGGTTTAGGGCAGGGCAGTGCAGTGGTGTTCGGGCAGTGTAGGGGGTCGTGCAGGGGATGGTGTTTTAGGGTTTAGAGCAGTGCAGTGGTGTTCGGGCAGTGTAGTGGGTTGTGCAGGGGGTGTTGTTTCAGGGTTTAGAACAGTGCAGTGGTGTTCAGGCAGTGTAGGGGGTTGTGCTGGGGCTGTTATTTCTGGGCTTAGGGCAGTGCAGTGCAGTGGTGTTCGGGCAGTGTAGGGGGTCTTGCTGGGGGTAGTGTTTCAGGGTTTAGGGCAGTGCAGTGGTGTTCGGGCAGTGTAGGGGGTCGTGCTGGGGTTGGTGTTTCAGGGTTTAGGGCAGTGCAGTAGTGTTCGGGCAGTGTAGGGGGCTGTGGTGGTGGTGGTGTTTCAAGGTTTAGGGCACTGCAGTGGTGTTCGGGCAGTGTAGCAGGTCATGCTGGGGGTAGTGTTTCAGGGTTTAGGGCAGTGCAGTGGTGTTCTGGCAGTGTAGGGTGTCGTGCTGGGGTAGTGTTTTAGGGTTTAGGGCAGTGCAGTGGTGTTCGGGCAGTGTAGGGGGTCATGCAGGGGAGTGGTGTTTCAGGGATTAGGGCAGTGCAGTGGTTGTCGGGCAGTGTAGGGGGTCGTGCAGGGGGTGGTGTTTCAGGGTTTAGGGCAGTGCAGTGGTGATTGGGCAGTGTAGGGGGTCGTGCAGGGGGTGGTGTTTCAGGGTTTAGGGCAGTGCACTGGTGTTCGGGCTGTGTAGGGGGTCGTGCTGGGGCTGGTGTTTCAGGGTTTAGGGCAGTGCAGTGGTGTTCGGGCAGTGTAGGGGTCGTGCTGGGGCTGGTGTTTCAGGGTTTAGGGCAGAGCAGTGGTGTTTGGGCAGTGTGAGGGGTCGTGCAGGAGGGTGGTTTATCAGGGTTTAGGGCAGTGTAGTGGTGATCGGGCAGTGAAGGGGGTCGTGCTGGGGCTGTTTCAGTGTTTAGGGCAGTGCAGTGCAGTGGTGTTTGGGCAGTGTAGGGGTTCGTGCTGGGGCTGGAGTTTCAGGGTTTAGGGCAGTGCAGTGGTGTTCGGGCAGTATAGGGGGTCTTGCTGGGGTTGGTGTTTCAGGGTTTAGGACACTGGTGTTGGGGCAGTGTAGGGGGTCGTGGTGGGGCTGATGTTTCAGGGTTTAGGGCAGTGCAGTGGTGTTCGGGCTGTGTAGGGGTCGTGCTGGGGCTGGTGTTTCAGGGTTTAGGGCAGTGCAGTGGTGTTTGGGCAGTGTAGGGGGTTGTGCAGGGGGGTGGTGTTTCAGGGTTTAGGGCAGTGCAGTGGTGTTCGGGCAGAGCAGGGGGTCGTGATGGGGTGGTGTTTAGGGTTTAGGGCAGTGCAGTGGTGTTCGGGCAGTGTAGGGGGTCATGCAGGGGGTGGTGTTTTAGGGTTTAGGGCAGTGCAGTGGTGTTCGGGCAGTGTAGGGGGTTGAGCAGGGGGTGGTGTGTCAGGGTTTAGAACAGTGCAGTGGTGTTCAGGCAGTGTAGGGGGTCTTGCTGGGGGTGCTGTTTCAGGCTTTAGGGAAGTGCAGTGGTGTTCGGGCAGTGTAGGGCGTCTTGATGGGGCTGTTATTTCTGGGCTTAGGGCAGTGCAGTGGTGTTTGGGCAGTGTAGGGGGTCTTGCTGGGGGTAGTGTTTCAGGGTTTAGGGCAGTGTAGTGGTGTTCGGGCAGTGTAGGGGGTCGTGCTGGGGGTGGTGTTTCCGGGTTTAGGGCAGTGCAGTAGTGTTCGGGCAGTGTAGGGGGCTGTGCTGGGGTGGTGTTTCAGGGTTTAGGGCAGTGCAGTGATGTTCGGGCAGTGTAGCAGGTCATGCTGGGGTAGTGTTTCAGGGTTTAGAGCAGTGCAGTGGTGTTCAGGCAGTGTAGGGTGTCGTGCTGGGGTAGTGTTTTAGGGTTTAGGGCAGTGCAGTGGTGCTTGGGCAGTGTAGGGGTTGTGCTGGGGCTGGTGTTTCAGGGTTTAGGGCAGTGCAGTGGTCTTTGGGCAGTGTGAGGGGTCGTGCAGGGGGGTGGTTTTTCAGGGTTTAGGGCAGTGTAGTGGTGATCGGGCAGTGTAGGGGTTGTGCTGGGGCTGGTGTTTCAGGGTTTAGGGCAGTGCAGTGGTGTTTGGGCAGTGTAGGGGGTCGTGCAGGGGGTGGTGTTTCAGGGTTTAGGGCAGTGCACTGGTGTTCGGGCAGTGTAGGGGGTCGTGCTGGGGCTGGTGTTTCAGGGTTTAGGGCAGTGCAGTGGTGTTTGGGCAGTGTGAGGGGTCGTGCAGGGGGGTGGTTTTCCGGGTTTAGGGCAGTGTAGTGGTGATCGGGCAGAGTAGGGGGTCGTGATGGGGTAGTGTTTAGGGCTTAGGGCAGTGCAGTGGTGTTCAGGCAGTGAAGGGGGTCGTGGTGGGGGTGCTGTTTCAGGCTTTAGGGAAGTGCAGTGGTGTTCGGGCAGTGTAGGGGGTTGTGCTGGGGCTGTTTCAGTGTTTAGGGCAGTGCAGTGCACTGGTGTTCGGGCAGTGTAGGGGGTCGTGCTGGGGCTGGTGTTTCAGGGTTTAGGGCAGTGCAGTGGTGTTTGGGCAGTGTAGGGGGTCATGCAGGGGGGTGGTGTTTCAGGGTTTAGGGCAGTGCAGTGGTGTTCGGACAGAGCAGGGGGTTGTGATGGGGTGGTGTTTAGGGTTTAGGGCAGTGCAGTGGTGTTCGGGGGGCAGTGTAGGGGGTCATGCAGGGGATGGTGTTTTAGGGTTTAGGGCAGTGCAGTGGTGTTCGGGCAGTGTAGGGGGTTGTGCAGGGGGTGTTGTTTCAGGGTTTAGAACAGTGCAATGGTGTTCAGGCAGTGTAGGGGGTTGTGCTGGGGCTTTTATTTCTGGGCTCAGGGCAGTGCAGTGCAGTGGTGTTCGGGCAGTGTAGGGGGTCGTGCTGGGGGTGGTGTTTCAGGGTTTAGGGCAGTGCAGTAGTGTTCGGGCAGTGTAGGGGGCTGTGCAGGGGGTGGTGTTTCAAGGTTTAGGGCAGTGCAGTGGTGTTCGGGCAGTGTAGCAGGTCATGCTGGGGGTAGTGTTTCAGGGTTTAGGGCAGTGCAGTGGTGTTCTGGCAGTGTAGGGTGTCGTGCTGGGGCTGGTGTTTCAGGGTTTAGGGCAGTACAGTGGTGTTTGGGCAGTGTAGGGGGTCATGCAGGGGGGTGGTGTTTCAGGGTTTAGGGCAGTGCAGTGGTGTTCGGGCAGAGCAGGGGGTTGTGATGGGGTGGTGTTTAGGGTTTAGGGCAGTGCAGTGGTGTTCGGGCAGTGTAGGGGGTCATGCAGGGGATGGTGTTTTAGGGTTTAGGGCACTGCAGTGGTGTTCGGGCAGTGTAGGGGGTCATGCAGGGGAGTGGTGGTTTAGGGCAGTACAGTGGTGGCCGGGCAGTGTAGGGGTCGTGCAGGGGGGTGGTCTTTCAGGGTTTAGGGCAGTGCAGTGGTGTTTGGGCAGTGTAGGGGGTCGTGCAGTGGTGGTGTTTCAGGGTTTAGGGCAGTGCACTGGTGTTCGGGCAGTGTAGGGGGTCGTGCTGGGGCTGGTGTTTCAGGGTTTAGGGCAGTGCAGTGGTGTTCAGGCAGTGTAGGGGTCGTGCTGGGGCTGGTGTTTCAGGGTTTAGGGCAGAGCAGTGGTGTTTGGGCAGTGTGGGGGTCATGCAGGGGGGTGGTTTTTCAGGGTTTAGGGCAGTGTAGTGGTGATCGGGCAGAGTAGGGGGTCTTGATGGGGTGGTGGTTAGGGTTTAGGGCAGTGCAGTGGTGTTCAGGCAGTGAAGGGGTCGTGCTGGGGCTGGTGTTTCAGGGTTTAGGGCAGTGCAGTGGTGTTCGGGCAGTATAGGGGGTCTTGCTGGGGTTGGTGTTTCAGGGTTTAGGACAGTGGTGTTCGGGCAGTGTAGGGGGTCTTGCTGGGGGTGATGTTTCAGGGTTTAGGGCAGTGCAGTGGTGTTCGGGCAGTGTAGGGGGTCGTGCTGGGGGTGGTGTTTGAGGGTTTAGGGCAGTGCAGTGGTGTATGGGCAGTGTAGGGGGTTTTGCTGGGGGTAGTGTTTCATGGTTTAAGGCAGTGCAGTGGTGTTCGGGCAGTGTAAGGGGCCGTGCTGGGGGTGGTGTTTCACGGTTTAGGGAGGTAGAGTGGTGTTCGGGCAGTGTAGGGGGTCTTGCTGGGGTTGGTGTTTCAGGGTTTAGGGCAGTGGTGTTCGGGCAGTGTAGGGGGTTGTGCTGGGGGTAGTGTTTTGGGGTTTAGGGCATTGCAGTGGAGTTCGGGCATTGTAGGGGGTCTTGCTGGGGGTAGTGTTTCAGTGTTTAGGGCAGTGCAGTGGTGTTCGGGCAGTGTAGGCGGTTGTGCTGGGGGTAGTGTTTCAGGGTTTAGGGCAGTGCTGTGGTGTTCCGGCAGTGTAGGGGTCTAGCTGGGTGTAGTGTTTCATGGTTTAGGACAGTGCAGAGTTGTTCGGGCAGTGTAGGGGGTTGTGCTGGGGGTGGTGTTTCAGGGTTTAGGGCAGTGCAGTGGTGTTTGGGCAGTGAAAGGGGTTTTGCTGGGGGTAGTGTTTCATGGTTTAGGGCAGTGCAGAGGTGTTCGGGCACTGTAGGGGGTCGTGCTGGGGGTGGTTTTTCAGGGTTTAGGGCAGTGCAGTGGTGTTCGGGCAGTGTAGCGGGTCTTGCTGGGTGTAGTGTTTCAGGGTTTAGGGCAGTGCAGTGGTGTTCGGGAAGTGTAGGGGGTTGTGCTGGGGGTGGTGTTTCAAGGTTTAGGGCAGTGCAGTGGTGTTCGGGCAGTGTAGGGGGTCGTGCTGGGGGTGGTGTTTCAGGGTTTAGGGCAGTGCAGTGGTGTTCGGGCAGTGTAGGGGGTCTTGCTGGGTGTAGTGTTTCAGGGTTTAGGGCAGTGCAGTGGTGTTCGGGAAGTGTAGGGGGTTGTGCTGGGGGTGGTGTTTCAGGGTTTAGGGCAGTGCAGTGGTGTTTGGGCAGTGTAGGGGGTCGTGCTGGAGGTGGTGTTTCAGGGTTTAGGGCAGTGCAGTGGTGTTCGGGCAGTGTAGGGGGTTGTGCTGGGGATGGTGTTTCAGGGACTGGGGCAGTGCAGTGGTGTTTGGGCAGTGTAGGTGGTTTTGCTGGAGGTAGTGTTTCATGGTTTAGGGCAGTGCAGAGGTGTTCGGGCAGTGTAGGGGGTTGTGCTGGGCGTGGTGTTTCAGGGTTTAGGGCAGTGCAGTGGTGTTTGGGCAGTGTAGGGGGTTTTGCTGGGGGTAGTGTTTCATGGTTTAGGGCAGTGCAGAGGTGTTCGGGCAGTGTAGGGGGTCGTGCTGGGGGTGGTGTTTCAGGGTTTAGGGCAGTGCAGTGGTGTTCGGGCAGTGTAGGGTGCTGTGCTGGGGGTGTTGTTTCAGGGTTTAGGGCAGTGCAGTGGTGTTCGGGCAGTGTAGCAGGTCATGCTGGGGGTAGTGTTTCAGGGTTTAGGGCAGTGCCGTGGTGTTCGGGCAGTGTAGGGGGTCGTTCTGGGGTACTGTTTTAGGGTTTAGGGCAGTGCAGTGGTGTTTGGGCAGTGTAGGGGGTCATGCAGGGGAGTGGTGTTTCAGGGTTTAGGGCAGTGCAGTGGTGTTTGGGCAGTGTAGGGAGTCATGCAGGGGGGTGGTGTTTCAGGGTTTAGGGCAGTGCAGTGGTGTTCGGCCAGTGTAGGGGGTTGTGTAGGGGGTGGTGTTTCAGGGTTTAGGGCAGTGCAATGGTGTTTGGGCAGTGTAGGGGGTCGTGCAGGGGGGTGGTGTTTCAGGGTTTAGGGCAGTGCACTGGTGTTCGGGCAGTGTAAGGGTCATGCTGGGGCTGGTGTTTCAGGGTTTAGGGCAGTGCAGTGGTGTTTGGGCAGTGTAGGGGGTCGTGCAGGGGGGTGGTGTTTCAGGGTTCAGGGGCAGTGCAGTGGTGTTCGGGCAGAGCAGGGGGTCATGATGGGGGTGGTGTTTAGGGTTTAGGGCAGTGCAGTGGTGTTCGGGCAGTGTAGGGGGTCGTGCTTGGTGTGGTGTTTTAGGGTTTAGGGTTTAGGGCAGTGCAGTGGTGTTCGGGCAGTGTACGGGGTTCTGCAGGGGGGGTGTTTCAGGGTTTAGAGCAGTTCAGTGGTGTTCAGGCAGTGTAGGGGTTCGTGCTGGGGATGGTGTTTCAGGGTTTAGAGCAGTGCAGTGGTGTTTGGGCAGTGTAGGGGGTTTTGCTGGGGGTAGTGTTTCATGGTTTAGGGCAGTGCAGTGGTTTTCGGGCAGTGTAGAGGGTGGTGCTGGGGGTGGTGTTTCAGGGTTTAGGGCAGTGCAGTAGTGTTTGGGCAGTGTAGGGGGCTGTGCTGGTGGTGGTGTTTCAGGGTTTAGGGCAGTGCAGTGGTGTTCGGGAAGTGTAGAGGGTTGTGCTGGGGGTGGTGTTTCAGGGTTTAGGGCAGTACAGTGGTGTTCGGGCAGTGTAGGGTGTCATGCTGGGGGTGGTGTTTCAGGGTTTAGGGCTGTGCAGTGGTGTTCGGGCAGTGTAGGGGGTCGTTCTGGGGTACTGTTTTAGGGTTTAGGGCAGTGCAGTGGTGTTCGAGCAGTGTAGGGGGCTGTGCTGGGGGTGGTGTTTCAGGGTTTAGGGCAGTGCAGTGGTGTTTGGGCAGTGTCAGGGATCGTGCAGGGGGTGGTTTTTCAGGGTTTAGGACAGTGCAGTGGTGATCGGGCAGAGTAGGGGGTCGTGATGGGGTGGTGTTTAGGGTTTAGGGCAGTGCAGTGGTGTTCGGGCAGTGTAGGGGGTCTTGGTGGGGGTGCTGTTTCAGGCTTTAGGGAAGTGCAGTGGTGTTCGGGCACTGTAGGGGGCTGTGCTGGTGGTGGTGTTTCAGGGTTTAGGGCAGTGCAGTGGTGTTCGGGCAGTGTAGAGGGTCATGCAGGGGAGTGGTGTTTCAGGGTTTAGGGCAGTGCAGTGGTGTTTGGGCAGTGTAGGGGGTCATGCAGGGGGGTGGTGTTTCAGGGTTGAGGGCAGTGCAGTGGTGTTCAGGCAGTGTAGGAGGTTATGCAGGGGTGTGGTGTTTCAGGGTTTAGGGCAGTGCAGTTGTGTTTGGGCAATGTAGGGGTCGTGCTGGGGCTGTTGTTTCAGTGTTTAGGGCAAGGCAGTGCAGTGGTGTTCGGGCAGTGTAGGGGTCGTGTTGGGGCTGGTGTTTCAGGGTTTAGGGCAGTGCAGTGGTGTTCGGGCAGTGTAGGGGGTCGTGCTGGGGCTGGTGTTTCAGGGTTTAGGGCAGTGCAGTGGTGTTCCGGCAGTGTAGGGGGTCGTGTTGGGGCTGGTGTTTTAGAGTTTAAGGCAGATCAGTGGTGTTCAGGCAGTGTAGGGGGTCGTGCTGGGGGTGGTGTTTCAGGATTTAGGGCAGTACAGTGGTGTTCGGGCAGTGTAGGGGGTCTTGCTGGGGTTGGTGTTTCAGGGTTTAGGGCAGTGGTGTTCGGGCAGTGTAGGGGGTCTTGCTGGGGTGATGTTTCAGGGTTTAGGGCAGTGCAGTGGTGTTCGGGCAGTGTAGGGGGTCTTGCTGGGGTTAGTGTTTCAGGGTTTAGGGCAGTGGTGTTCGGGCAGTGTAGGGAGTCTTGCTGGGGGTGATGTTTAAGGGTTTAGGGCAGTGCAGTGGTGTTCGGGCAGTGTAGGGGGTCTTGCTGGGGTTAGTGTTTCAGGGTTCAGGGCAGTGGTGTTCGGGCAGTTTAGGGGTCGTGCTGGGGCTGTTTCAGTGTTTATGGCAGTGCAGTGCAGTAGTGTTCGGGCAGTGTAGGGGGTCGTGCTGGGGCTGGTGTTTCAGGGTTTAGGGCAGTGCAGTGGTTTTCGGGGCAGTGTAGGGGGTCGTGCTGGGGCTGGTGTTTTAGGGTTTATGGCAGATCAGTGGTGTTCGGGCAGTGTAGGGGGTCATGCTGGGGGTGGTGTTTCAGGATTTAGGGAAGTACAGTGGTGTTCGGGGAGTGTAGGGGGTCTTGCTGGGGTTGGTGTTTCAGGGTTTAGGGCAGTGGTGTTCGGGCAGTGTATGGGGTCTTGCTGGGGGTGATGTTTCAGGGTTTAGGGCAGTGCAGTGGTGTTCGGGCAGTGTAGGGGGTCTTGCTGGGGTTAGTGTTTCAGGGTTTAGGGCAGTGGTGTTCGGGCAGTGTAGGGGGTCGTGCTGGGGCTGTGTCAGTGTTTAGGGCAGTGCAGTGCAGTAGTGTTCGGGCAGTGTAGGGGGTCATGCTGGGGCTGGTGTTTCAGGGTTTAGGGCAGTGCAGTGGTGTTCGGCCAGTGCAGGGGGTTGTGCTGGGGCTGGAGTTTCAGGGTTTAGGGCAGTGCAGTGGTGTTCGGGCAGTGTAGGGGGTCGTGCTGGGGCTGGTGTTTTAGGGTTTAAGGCAGATCAGTGGTGTTTGGGCAGTGTAGGGGGTTGTGCTGGGGGTGGTGTTTCAGGATTTAGGGCAGTACAGTGGTGGTTGGCCAGTGTAGGGGGTCTTGCTGGGGTTGGTGTTGCAGGGTTTAGGGCAGTGGTGTTCGGGCAGTGTAGGGGTCTTGCTGGGAGTGATGTTTCAGGGTTTAGGGCAGTGCAGTGGGGTTCGGGCAGTGTAGGGGGTCTTGCTGGGGTTAGTGTTTCAGGGTTTAGGGCAGTGCAGTGGTGTTCGGGCAGTGTAGGAGTCCTGCTGGGGGTGGTGTTTCAGGGTTTAGGGCAGCGCAGTGGTGTTTGGGCAGAGTAGGGGGTTTTGCTGGGGGTAGTGTTTCATGGTTTAAGGCAGTGCAGTGGTGTTCGGGCAGTGTAGGGGATCGTGCAGGGGGTGGTTTTTCAGGGTTTAGGACAGTGCAGTGGTGATCGGGCAGAGTAGGGGGTCGTGATGGGGTGGTGTTTAGGGTTTAGGGCAGTGCAGTGGTGTTCAGGCAGTGTAGGGGGTCTTGGTGGGGGTGCTGTTTCAGGCTTTAGGGAAGTGCAGTGGTGTTCGGGCACTGTAGGGGGTCGTTCTGGGGCTGTTGTTTCAGTGTTTAGGGCAAGGCAGTGCAGTGGTGTTCGGGCAGTGTAGGGGGTCGTGTTGGGGCTGGTGTTTCAGGGTTTAGGGCAGAGCAGTGGTGTTTGGGCAGTGTGGGGGTCATGCAGGGGGGTGGTTTTTCAGGGTTTAGGGCAGTGCAGTGGTGTTCGGACAGAGCAGGGGGTTGTGATGGGGTGGTGTTTAGGGTTTAGGGCAGTGCAGTGGTGTTCGGGGGGCAGTGTAGGGGGTCATGCAGGGGATGGTGTTTTAGGGTTTAGGGCAGTGCAGTGGTGTTCGGGCAGTGTAGGGGGTTGTGCAGGGGGTGTTGTTTCAGGGTTTAGAACAGTGCAATGGTGTTCAGGCAGTGTAGGGGGTTGTGCTGGGGCTTTTATTTCTGGGCTCAGGGCAGTGCAGTGCAGTGGTGTTCGGGCAGTGTAGGGGGTCGTGCTGGGGGTGGTGTTTCAGGGTTTAGGGCAGTGCAGTAGTGTTCGGGCAGTGTAGGGGGCTGTGCAGGGGGTGGTGTTTCAAGGTTTAGGGCAGTGCAGTGGTGTTCGGGCAGTGTAGCAGGTCATGCTGGGGGTAGTGTTTCAGGGTTTAGGGCAGTGCAGTGGTGTTCTGGCAGTGTAGCAGGTCATGCTGGGGGTAGTGTTTCAGGGTTTAGGGCAGTGCAGTGGTGTTCTGGCAGTGTAGGGTGTCGTGCTGGGGCTGGTGTTTCAGGGTTTAGGGCAGTACAGTGGTGTTTGGGCAGTGTAGGGGGTCATGCAGGGGGGTGGTGTTTCAGGGTTTAGGGCAGTGCAGTGGTGTTCGGGCAGAGCAGGGGGTTGTGATGGGGTGGTGTTTAGGGTTTAGGGCAGTGCAGTGGTGTTCGGGCAGTGTAGGGGGTCATGCAGGGGATGGTGTTTTAGGGTTTAGGGCACTGCAGTGGTGTTCGGGCAGTGTAGGGGGTCATGCAGGGGAGTGGTGGTTTAGGGCAGTACAGTGGTGGCCGGGCAGTGTAGGGGTCGTGCAGGGGGGTGGTCTTTCAGGGTTTAGGGCAGTGCAGTGGTGTTTGGGCAGTGTAGGGGGTCGTGCAGTGGTGGTGTTTCAGGGTTTAGGGCAGTGCACTGGTGTTAGAAATGGCGAGTTCTGGTTGGCTAGGGCTTGCGCCAAAGCCAGACAGAAACCACCACTCTAGTCAGGGCTGGGGAGTTACACGCCAAAGATAACCCCTGCTCACCCCCTTGGTAGCTTGGCACGAGCAGTCAGGCTTATCTCTGAGGCGATGTGTAAAGCGTTTGCGCGCGCACCCAGCAACAACACCCAAGGCCCACCACAAAGGAAACCCCACACAAGGTATTCTATAAAAATAGCCTTTGTATTATACACAACACATTAGATAAAAACACACACTCTACAATGTGCCAACAGGCACGGGCAGAATTTACAAGGGATTATATATACAGGGGACAGGGCCACCTGGACCACTGTCCGGAATTAGCACTCTTAGAACATAGGAAATAAAATTACTGTTGCACAAAATTACACCTAGCACACCACCAGTCACTACTGGTATCAGGTAAGTACCACCTACGCAACCCTAACCACCTTAGGAAAATATTGCGCAGGGAATCAGGACCTCACTGGCACCACCTGTACTAGGGAGAAAACAACCACCTAAGTATCACAATACCTGTAGGGGTCTAAGCACATAAACACATGATGCAGAACATTCAGAGGTGTAAAGCAAAGCACATGACGCATAACCACATTCAGAGGTGCAGGAAAGGTACAATGGCGCAAAAACTCACATTAGCCACTATCTGTGGCAGTCCCTGGGCCAACTGG
The DNA here is from genome assembly GCF_964204655.1 of Triturus cristatus. Classification (NCBI taxonomy): domain Eukaryota; kingdom Metazoa; phylum Chordata; class Amphibia; order Caudata; family Salamandridae; genus Triturus; species Triturus cristatus. The sequence goes on from NC_140589.1 coordinate 51,473,536, forward strand.
CCTAGTAGGGGGCTAGGACGCCCTGTGTCCAGCAAAGTCAGGGGCAAGACTGCGCAGGAGGCACAGTCCAAAACTCAGAGGGCCACAACCTAAACGTTGCAGCTGCCCACTAAGTGCTGGGCAGCTGGAGAAAGGGAGCGTGGGCACCACTGCGCCTTCTAGAGCCAATGTGGCACTCTGGACAGATGATGGGGCCAACGCTGGAGCCTCACCAGGCTCAGGGCATGTCTAATGCCCCAAAAGCGATGTAGGAACCACGTGGGCTTTCAACCAATACTCCACCCCTTCGTTGGAGCCTCGTGGGCGTAAAACAACCGGAAATGCCCCCTAGAGCCTTCTAGGCTCGAGAAATAATGGGGGCAAGGTGGGAGTGGCCCGCTGCCATCTGGGGCCACTCACAACACGGAAGAAATGCCCCCGTATGCGTGGGAGCGGCCCGCTGTCTTCCGGGGCCGCTCTGGTTGCAAAAGAAATGCCCCCGACGTTGGAGCCCTACGGGGCTCTGTACTGGAGCCTCACGGCTCTTGCACCAAATGCCCCTGAGCCTCGCAGGCTCTAAACAACTATCTCCATCGCCGCTGGAGCCTTCACGGCTCTTGGACTAACTCTGCCCACACAGCCCCTTTCACCAGGCTGGTAGCAGCCCCCACTCACCTGACTCTTTCTGGCGGGTCGTCTTCCTGCTCGGCCGACGACGCGAGTGGAGCACACAGCGCTCCGACCTCGCTGGGCTGCGGGGCTCTCTTTCCGTTCACGAGAGCCCCGGAATGTCTTCTCTCCTGGGCTGGCCACTGGGGGGGGGTTGCGGGGCTCCCTCACATGCCGGGAGCTCCGGCCGTAACACGCACCTCTCCGCCTCCCTCAGCTTCCGGTCCGCGATGAGGACCCGCCCACATCCAGGGCTTCACAGGCTGCTTCCGGGTCGCCGCGGGCAGCGCGGCGGCCCTGAGAGTTCCGGCGCCGTACCACGGGGCACACCGTTCTCCGGGCACACCATGCGGGGTGGGCACCCGCGGCGGGCACAGTATGCGGTGTGGGCTCCCGCACTGGAAATAATAATAAAATAAGCGGGGTAGGCACCCGCAAGGATCAAGCAAAACGGGGGAACCCCTACGTCGGGGTTCCCTCCTGGATTGTCGTAGCGCCGCGCTACGGGCTTCCAGGCAGGCGCTTTTCCGGGACAGCGCTTTCTTGATGCTGGGGGTCCCAATAGAGCGCTCCTAGCGCTATAAGTCCAGAAAAAGCGCTTTCAGGCGCTCAGGGATACAAATAAAGTGCTCCCAGCGCTTAGGAGGATAAAACACAGTCCAGCAACAAATGGTCCTTCAAGAGCAGGGGGGCAAGGCTGGACCCAGAGCCAGCTCACTGGGCCTCCAGGCAGGGAGGTAGTCCAAGTGGCGGTCCTCTGGTCCAGCAGCAGCCCCCCTCAGGTAAGATCCTGGCAGAGAACAGTTTCTGTGGGGACACAGCCCCATTTTTATACAGGCAAACCCTTTGTTCTGGGTTCAGGGTGAGGGGGAAAACCAGTCGCAGCTGGTTGGGGAGCACCCTTGATGTGCTCAGCCCCTCACTCTATTCACTGGCAGGGCTAGGGTCGTCAGTCGCACCACAGGGGGCGGGGCCAGCATTGTGTTTGGAAAACCCTGTCCTATTCAGGACCCAGGTGGACTCCTCCCACCCATCTAGCTGCTGATCTCCCCATTCACCACTGGGTGACTCATCCTGACACTGGGGAATCCCTAGCCCGTCACATGACACGACCAGCCAATCACGCGACAGACACACTGCACACCGAAGTGCCCACTTCTAGAAGTGGCACTTCCACACTAGGTACATGCACGCCGCACACATCATCGCGCAGCATTCACTCCCACGAGTCCGCACATACCAAACTCGGGCCTGCACACCCCACGCATCAGGAACTACTAGGGACACATACATCCCCCATGCATTCCTATGGGAGGGCAGGCCTATCTCACCACATGCACTCAGAGCACGCACGCACTTTACCCTGGGACACAGGGAAAGTGCGCAGAGACCAAACAATCACCATACCAAGTCACCAATAAAAATCCAAAAAGTCCAGGGGTGAACCTGCCAGAAGGGCCAAGTCCAACACAACCCCCTTCCAGCCAAAAACGCAGGGCAGACCAATCACCACCGTGATGGACTTCCCTGCTTGGGGCGATAGAACACGGACGCGGGCCCGCAACTGCATGGACACCCTCCGGTTCTACGCCACGGTGAACCCATGGAATTCTTTTTAACACCACTGTCCGGACCAACTGGGCTACCCCACTGGTACTCCCAAGCTGTCCGCGGCCAAGACCAGGCCCTAGGCCACCCAGGTGCCACTGGTCTTTGCCTAACCACAGAGTGGGGGGTAGTAACCCCTGGCACATAGCGGCCATTCTCCACTCTTCCTCTCTGAAAGACAGGACTAGACTGCCACTGGTTCTCCAGCCTAGGGTCTACACCCTCAGGCGGACCAGGAGTCTCAGGGAAAGCTCTCCTCCCCCTACCTCTTCTCCTAGGGTTCCTCCTCCTCTGGCGAGGGGTACACCTAGAACGCCATCCCAACCCAGGGTTTAACCCCTCAGGTTGTACCGGGGGCAGAGGTGGGCTCTCCCACCCTCTGCACCCCCTTCCAGAGCCCTGCTCCCTACCAACTGGGGCGGTACCTCTGGAAGAAGAACTGGTCGGGACGCTGGTTACAGACGTCCCACCCCTCAGGTCAGGCTGATCCTGAACCTGGCCTCCCAACCTCCGGCCTAGAGCCTTTGGTGGAATAATTGCCTGGCACTCCAGGACTTCTGGGGATTTCCACTCCATCCCCCTGAGGCTATCAAAGGACACATACGTCAAGCGACTGTCTGTCTGGCGCTGATCTCCCGTCCCCTGTCCACCTGACAGTGCGCGGAGATCCCCCAGAACAGAAGTGGTGCCACCCTGGTCACTACACGGGATCCTAGCCCAACTGGGTAGTCCCTGACCCACAGGCTCTTCCACTGGGAAACTCATCCCCCAATCACTCCTCACACTGGACTCCTGTACCCTCCCTACCGGAGCGGTACTGCCAGACTCTAGAACCACAGGAGCCCTGGTTACAGGTGCTCCAGGTCCTCTACTCACCAGGAGATCTCCCTCAAATGGGCTAACAGGACAGCCTAGGTCCCCAACTTGGTGTTCCCTCATGGAACCATCCAAGTCCTGAGGAAGGGTTTCGTACGTCAGGGGACCCTCGGTCACCCTCTCACTCCTGCTCCACTGAGCCAGGCGGTGAGCCCCTACACCCTCCTCGCTATCCTGGGACCTAGCTGGGCTACACTGAGCCTCTTCCACCACGCTGGGCTGGAAGATACCCGACCCACTACTTTTGGAGTCACTCCCTAATGACTCTAGAGAACCTCTAGCCCTTTCCCAGCGCTCTGCCTCATCCGCAAGGTCAAATGGCTCAGCCAATCCACACCCCAACAGGTGTTGGCGCAACCCTGGCACACAACAACTGAGCAGGTGTTCTTTGAGAACCAGATTACACAGTATATCAAAATCACTTGCTGTGGAAATCCAATCAAACATTGCCTCCTCACATCCATCCACAAACTCCTCCCAAGTCTGGTGAGACAGTTTCCTACTGCCCCTGAATTTCAACCTTAACTCCTCCTCCTGGGGAACAGGTACCAGACTGGGGGAACTGGGACTGGGATTTCCTACACTGGAATCTACATCGCTACTACCACTGGACTCAACCCTCCCTGGGGAGCCCAGAAAATTAAAACTGCGCGCAGGGGGTAGTCTACCCTCCAGAGCTACTTTGCCTCTGGTGGAGGCCCTCTCAGCCTCCTCTACCCTCTCCCGCGCCAAGACCCACTCAGTCTCTCGCTGTTGCTTCCTGGCCTCCAGCTGCGCCATAGCCTGAGCATGCTCTAACCTGAGCTTCTCTAACGCCAGCTGGTGCTCCCTTTCTTTCCTCCTATCTTCCCACTCCTCTGGGGACAGGGAAAGGGATGAGGCGCTGCCTCCTACGCTGGACCCAGCAAGGGACGCCCTACCTATGGGGTCCTCACTCTCTACTGGCGTCCAGGTATTGTCATCCTCTACCTCCTCTTCTGACTCTTCCTCTGTACAGTACCTTTCTAACTCCTGCCTCTGGCGCCAAGCTAGCTCATAGGGATCACAAGCAGGCTCCATTCTGGCGGACGTTATGGTAACAATTATACAGGGAACCTAGGGGTCTGAGTTTCACACAGGAGCACACAATTCACAAAAAGATTCAGCAAGCTCTCTAACCCAGAGAACTCACACTCACTTGCCTAGTGCCACACACCATTCATCCACACACACAACCCTCCCCTCGGACTGGTAAGGCAGTTTCTACCACCCCTGATTCCTCAACCTGACCACCACGTGACACAGGTACCAACTCTGGGCGCAGGGCGGGGGACAATGTACAGGACACTATTACGCTGCCACCACTGGATCCCACCCTCTGGTGAATCCAGAAACACAATGCACTAAGGGGGATGATCTACCCTCCCGAGCTAGGGACACCTAACTCACAGTGCACAAAAACACATTTCCAAAGAAATGACAATTAAAAACAATTTTAAAACAATAATCCCTATACCATGTGATTTATCTAAATGCAGAGTTTTGTAGTGCGGCCAGTTGCTGCTGCGGTACAGCGCAAACGCAAGTCCAAATCCCACCGCTGATCACCAATGTTAGAAATGGCGAGTTCTGGTTGGCTAGGGCTTGCGCCAAAGCCAGACAGAAACCACCACTCTAGTCAGGGCTGGGGAGTTACACGCCAAAGATAACCCCTGCTCACCCCCTTGGTAGCTTGGCACGAGCAGTCAGGCTTATCTCTGAGGCGATGTGTAAAGCGTTTGCGCGCGCACCCAGCAACAACACCCAAGGCCCACCACAAAGGAAACCCCACACAAGGTATTCTATAAAAATAGCCTTTGTATTATACACAACACATTAGATAAAAACACACACTCTACAATGTGCCAACAGGCACGGGCAGAATTTACAAGGGATTATATATACAGGGGACAGGGCCACCTGGACCACTGTCCGGAATTAGCACTCTTAGAACATAGGAAATAAAATTACTGTTGCACAAAATTACACCTAGCACACCACCAGTCACTACTGGTATCAGGTAAGTACCACCTACGCAACCCTAACCACCTTAGGAAAATATTGCGCAGGGAATCAGGACCTCACTGGCACCACCTGTACTAGGGAGAAAACAACCACCTAAGTATCACAATACCTGTAGGGGTCTAAGCACATAAACACATGATGCAGAACATTCAGAGGTGTAAAGCAAAGCACATGACGCATAACCACATTCAGAGGTGCAGGAAAGGTACAATGGCGCAAAAACTCACATTAGCCACTATCTGTGGCAGTCCCTGGGCCAACTGGCCTAGTAGGGGGCTAGGACGCCCTGTGTCCAGCAAAGTCAGGGGCAAGACTGCGCAGGAGGCACAGTCCAAAACTCAGAGGGCCACAACCTAAACGTTGCAGCTGCCCACTAAGTGCTGGGCAGCTGGAGAAAGGGAGCGTGGGCACCACTGCGCCTTCTAGAGCCAATGTGGCACTCTGGACAGATGATGGGGCCAACGCTGGAGCCTCACCAGGCTCAGGGCATGTCTAATGCCCCAAAAGCGATGTAGGAACCACGTGGGCTTTCAACCAATACTCCACCCCTTCGTTGGAGCCTCGTGGGCGTAAAACAACCGGAAATGCCCCCTAGAGCCTTCTAGGCTCGAGAAATAATGGGGGCAAGGTGGGAGTGGCCCGCTGCCATCTGGGGCCACTCACAACACGGAAGAAATGCCCCCGTATGCGTGGGAGCGGCCCGCTGTCTTCCGGGGCCGCTCTGGTTGCAAAAGAAATGCCCCCGACGTTGGAGCCCTACGGGGCTCTGTACTGGAGCCTCACGGCTCTTGCACCAAATGCCCCTGAGCCTCGCAGGCTCTAAACAACTATCTCCATCGCCGCTGGAGCCTTCACGGCTCTTGGACTAACTCTGCCCACACAGCCCCTTTCACCAGGCTGGTAGCAGCCCCCACTCACCGGACTCTTTCTGGCGGGTCGTCTTCCTGCTCGGCCGACGACGCGAGTGGAGCACACAGCGCTCCGACCTCGCTGGGCTGCGGGGCTCTCTTTCCGCTCACGAGAGCCCCGGAATGTCTTCTCTCCTGGGCTGGCCACTGGGGGGGGGGTTGCGGGGCTCCCTCACATGCCGGGAGCTCCGGCCGTAACACGCACCTCTCCGCCTCCCTCAGCTTCCGGTCCGCGATGAGGACCCGCCCACATCCAGGGCTTCACAGGCTGCTTCCGGGTCGCCGCGGGCAGCGCGGCGGCCCTGAGAGTTCCGGCGCCGTACCACGGGGCACACCGTTCTCCGGGCACACCATGCGGGGTGGGCACCCGTGGCGGGCACAGTATGCGGTGTGGGCTCCCGCACTGGAAATAATAATAAAATAAGCGGGGTAGGCACCCGCAAGGATCAAGCAAAACGGGGGAACCCCTACGTCGGGGTTCCCTCCTGGATTGTCGTAGCGCCGCGCTACGGGCTTCCAGGCAGGCGCTTTTCCGGGACAGCGCTTTCTTGATGCTGGGGGTCCCAATAGAGCGCTCCTAGCGCTATAAGTCCAGAAAAAGCGCTTTCAGGCGCTCAGGGATACAAATAAAGTGCTCCCAGCGCTTAGGAGGATAAAACACAGTCCAGCAACAAATGGTCCTTCAAGAGCAGGGGGGCAAGGCTGGACCCAGAGCCAGCTCACTGGGCCTCCAGGCAGGGAGGTAGTCCAAGTGGCGGTCCTCTGGTCCAGCAGCAGCCCCCCTCAGGTAAGATCCTGGCAGAGAACAGTTTCTGTGGGGACACAGCCCCATTTTTATACAGGCAAACCCTTTGTTCTGGGTTCAGGGTGAGGGGGAAAACCAGTCGCAGCTGGTTGGGGAGCACCCTTGATGTGCTCAGCCCCTCACTCTATTCACTGGCAGGGCTAGGGTCGTCAGTCGCACCACAGGGGGCGGGGCCAGCATTGTGTTTGGAAAACCCTGTCCTATTCAGGACCCAGGTGGACTCCTCCCACCCATCTAGCTGCTGATCTCCCCATTCACCACTGGGTGACTCATCCTGACACTGGGGAATCCCTAGCCCGTCACATGACACGACCAGCCAATCACGCGACAGACACACTGCACACCGAAGTGCCCACTTCTAGAAGTGGCACTTCCACACTAGGTACATGCACGCCGCACACATCATCGCGCAGCATTCACTCCCACGAGTCCGCACATACCAAACTCGGGCCTGCACACCCCACGCATCAGGAACTACTAGGGACACATACATCCCCCATGCATTCCTATGGGAGGGCAGGCCTATCTCACCACATGCACTCAGAGCACGCACGCACTTTACCCTGGGACACAGGGAAAGTGCGCAGAGACCAAACAATCACCATACCAAGTCACCAATAAAAATCCAAAAAGTCCAGGGGTGAACCTGCCAGAAGGGCCAAGTCCAACAACTGGTGTTCGGGCAGTGTAGAGGGTCGTGCTGGGGCTGGTGTTTCAGGGTTTAGGGCAGTGCAGTGGTGTTCAGGCAGTGTAGGGGTCGTGCTGGGGCTGGTGTTTTAGGGTTTAAGGCAGATCAGTGGTGTTTGGGCAGTGTAGGGGGTTGTGCTGGGGGTGGTGTTTCAGGATTTAGGGCAGTACAGTGGTGGTTGGCCAGTGTAGGGGGTCTTGCTGGGGTTGGTGTTGCAGGGTTTAGGGCAGTGGTGTTCGGGCAGTGTAGGGGTCTTGCTGGGAGTGATGTTTCAGGGTTTAGGGCAGTGCAGTGGGGTTCGGGCAGTGTAGGGGGTCTTGCTGGGGTTAGTGTTTCAGGGTTTAGGGCAGTGCAGTGGTGTTCGGGCAGTGTAGGAGTCCTGCTGGGGGTGGTGTTTCAGGGTTTAGGGCAGCGCAGTGGTGTTTGGGCAGAGTAGGGGGTTTTGCTGGGGGTAGTGTTTCATGGTTTAAGGCAGTGCAGTGGTGTTCGGGCAGTGTAGGGGATCGTGCAGGGGGTGGTTTTTCAGGGTTTAGGACAGTGCAGTGGTGATCGGGCAGAGTAGGGGGTCGTGATGGGGTGGTGTTTAGGGTTTAGGGCAGTGCAGTGGTGTTCAGGCAGTGTAGGGGGTCTTGGTGGGGGTGCTGTTTCAGGCTTTAGGGAAGTGCAGTGGTGTTCGGGCACTGTAGGGGGTCGTTCTGGGGCTGTTGTTTCAGTGTTTAGGGCAAGGCAGTGCAGTGGTGTTCGGGCAGTGTAGGGGGTCGTGTTGGGGCTGGTGTTTCAGGGTTTAGGGCAGAGCAGTGGTGTTTGGGCAGTGTGGGGGTCATGCAGGGGGGTGGTTTTTCAGGGTTTAGGGCAGTGCAGTGGTGTTCGGACAGAGCAGGGGGTTGTGATGGGGTGGTGTTTAGGGTTTAGGGCAGTGCAGTGGTGTTCGGGGGGCAGTGTAGGGGGTCATGCAGGGGATGGTGTTTTAGGGTTTAGGGCAGTGCAGTGGTGTTCGGGCAGTGTAGGGGGTTGTGCAGGGGGTGTTGTTTCAGGGTTTAGAACAGTGCAATGGTGTTCAGGCAGTGTAGGGGGTTGTGCTGGGGCTTTTATTTCTGGGCTCAGGGCAGTGCAGTGCAGTGGTGTTCGGGCAGTGTAGGGGGTCGTGCTGGGGGTGGTGTTTCAGGGTTTAGGGCAGTGCAGTAGTGTTCGGGCAGTGTAGGGGGCTGTGCAGGGGGTGGTGTTTCAAGGTTTAGGGCAGTGCAGTGGTGTTCGGGCAGTGTAGCAGGTCATGCTGGGGGTAGTGTTTCAGGGTTTAGGGCAGTGCAGTGGTGTTCTGGCAGTGTAGGGTGTCGTGCTGGGGCTGGTGTTTCAGGGTTTAGGGCAGTACAGTGGTGTTTGGGCAGTGTAGGGGGTCATGCAGGGGGGTGGTGTTTCAGGGTTTAGGGCAGTGCAGTGGTGTTCGGGCAGAGCAGGGGGTTGTGATGGGGTGGTGTTTAGGGTTTAGGGCAGTGCAGTGGTGTTCGGGCAGTGTAGGGGGTCATGCAGGGGATGGTGTTTTAGGGTTTAGGGCACTGCAGTGGTGTTCGGGCAGTGTAGGGGGTCATGCAGGGGAGTGGTGGTTTAGGGCAGTACAGTGGTGGCCGGGCAGTGTAGGGGTCGTGCAGGGGGGTGGTCTTTCAGGGTTTAGGGCAGTGCAGTGGTGTTTGGGCAGTGTAGGGGGTCGTGCAGTGGTGGTGTTTCAGGGTTTAGGGCAGTGCACTGGTGTTCGGGCAGTGTAGGGGGTCGTGCTGGGGCTGGTGTTTCAGGGTTTAGGGCAGTGCAGTGGTGTTCAGGCAGTGTAGGGGTCGTGCTGGGGCTGGTGTTTCAGGGTTTAGGGCAGAGCAGTGGTGTTTGGGCAGTGTGGGGGTCATGCAGGGGGGTGGTTTTTCAGGGTTTAGGGCAGTGTAGTGGTGATCGGGCAGAGTAGGGGGTCTTGATGGGGTGGTGGTTAGGGTTTAGGGCAGTGCAGTGGTGTTCAGGCAGTGAAGGGGTCGTGCTGGGGCTGGTGTTTCAGGGTTTAGGGCAGTGCAGTGGTGTTCGGGCAGTATAGGGGGTCTTGCTGGGGTTGGTGTTTCAGGGTTTAGGACAGTGGTGTTCGGGCAGTGTAGGGGGTCTTGCTGGGGGTGATGTTTCAGGGTTTAGGGCAGTGCAGTGGTGTTCGGGCAGTGTAGGGGGTCGTGCTGGGGGTGGTGTTTGAGGGTTTAGGGCAGTGCAGTGGTGTATGGGCAGTGTAGGGGGTTTTGCTGGGGGTAGTGTTTCATGGTTTAAGGCAGTGCAGTGGTGTTCGGGCAGTGTAGGGGGCCGTGCTGGGGGTGGTGTTTCACGGTTTAGGGAGGTAGAGTGGTGTTCGGGCAGTGTAGGGGGTCTTGCTGGGGTTGGTGTTTCAGGGTTTAGGGCAGTGGTGTTCGGGCAGTGTAGGGGGTTGTGCTGGGGGTAGTGTTTTGGGGTTTAGGGCATTGCAGTGGAGTTCGGGCATTGTAGGGGGTCTTGCTGGGGGTAGTGTTTCAGTGTTTAGGGCAGTGCAGTGGTGTTCGGGCAGTGTAGGCGGTTGTGCTCGGGGTAGTGTTTCAGGGTTTAGGGCAGTGCTGTGGTGTTCCGGCAGTGTAGGGGTCTAGCTGGGTGTAGTGTTTCATGGTTTAGGACAGTGCAGAGTTGTTCGGGCAGTGTAGGGGGTTGTGCTGGGGGTGGTGTTTCAGGGTTTAGGGCAGTGCAGTGGTGTTTGGGCAGTGAAAGGGGTTTTGCTGGGGGTAGTGTTTCATGGTTTAGGGCAGTGCAGAGGTGTTCGGGCACTGTAGGGGGTCGTGCTGGGGGTGGTTTTTCAGGGTTTAGGGCAGTGCAGTGGTGTTCGGGCAGTGTAGCGGGTCTTGCTGGGTGTAGTGTTTCAGGGTTTAGGGCAGTGCAGTGGTGTTCGGGAAGTGTAGGGGGTTGTGCTGGGGGTGGTGTTTCAAGGTTTAGGGCAGTGCAGTGGTGTTCGGGCAGTGTAGGGGGTTGTGCTGGGGATGGTGTTTCAGGGACTGGGGCAGTGCAGTGGTGTTTGGGCAGTGTAGGTGGTTTTGCTGGAGGTAGTGTTTCATGGTTTAGGGCAGTGCAGAGGTGTTCGGGCAGTGTAGGGGGTTGTGCTGGGCGTGGTGTTTCAGGGTTTAGGGCAGTGCAGTGGTGTTTGGGCAGTGTAGGGGGTTTTGCTGGGGGTAGTGTTTCATGGTTTAGGGCAGTGCAGAGGTGTTCGGGCAGTGTAGGGGGTCGTGCTGGGGGTGGTGTTTCAGGGTTTAGGGCAGTGCAGTGGTGTTTGGGCAGTGTAGGGTGCTGTGCTGGGGGTGTTGTTTCAGGGTTTAGGGCAGTGCAGTGGTGTTCGGGCAGTGTAGCAGGTCATGCTGGGGGTAGTGTTTCAGGGTTTAGGGCAGTGCCGTGGTGTTCGGGCAGTGTAGGGGGTCGTGCTGGGGTACTGTTTTAGGGTTTAGGGCAGTGCAGTGGTGTTTGGGCAGTGTAGGGGGTCATGCAGGGGAGTGGTGTTTCAGGGTTTAGGGCAGTGCAGTGGTGTTTGGGCAGTGTAGGGAGTCATGCAGGGGGGTGGTGTTTCAGGGTTTAGGGCAGTGCAGTGGTGTTCGGCCAGTGTAGGGGGTTGTGTAGGGGGTGGTGTTTCAGGGTTTAGGGCAGTGCAATGGTGTTTGGGCAGTGTAGGGGGTCGTGCAGGGGGGTGGTGTTTCAGGGTTTAGGGCAGTGCACTGGTGTTCGGGCAGTGTAAGGGTCATGCTGGGGCTGGTGTTTCAGGGTTTAGGGCAGTGCAGTGGTGTTTGGGCAGTGTAGGGGGTCGTGCAGGGGGGTGGTGTTTCAGGGTTCAGGGGCAGTGCAGTGGTGTTCGGGCAGAGCAGGGGGTCATGATGGGGGTGGTGTTTAGGGTTTAGGGCAGTGCAGTGGTGTTCGGGCAGTGTAGGGGGTCGTGCTTGGTGTGGTGTTTTAGGGTTTAGGGCAGTGCAGTGGTGTTCGGGCAGTGTACGGGGTTCTGCAGGGGGGGTGTTTCAGGGTTTAGAGCAGTTCAGTGGTGTTCAGGCAGTGTAGGGGTTCGTGCTGGGGATGGTGTTTCAGGGTTTAGAGCAGTGCAGTGGTGTTTGGGCAGTGTAGGGGGTTTTGCTGGGGGTAGTGTTTCATGGTTTAGGGCAGTGCAGTGGTTTTCGGGCAGTGTAGAGGGTGGTGCTGGGGGTGGTGTTTCAGGGTTTAGGGCAGTGCAGTAGTGTTTGGGCAGTGTAGGGGGCTGTGCTGGTGGTGGTGTTTCAGGGTTTAGGGCAGTGCAGTGGTGTTCGGGAAGTGTAGAGGGTTGTGCTGGGGGTGGTGTTTCAGGGTTTAGGGCAGTACAGTGGTGTTCGGGCAGTGTAGGGTGTCATGCTGGGGGTGGTGTTTCAGGGTTTAGGGCTGTGCAGTGGTGTTCGGGCAGTGTAGGGGGTCGTTCTGGGGTACTGTTTTAGGGTTTAGGGCAGTGCAGTGGTGTTCGAGCAGTGTAGGGGGCTGTGCTGGGGGTGGTGTTTCAGGGTTTAGGGCAGTGCAGTGGTGTTTGGGCAGTGTCAGGGATCGTGCAGGGGGTGGTTTTTCAGGGTTTAGGACAGTGCAGTGGTGATCGGGCAGAGTAGGGGGTCGTGATGGGGTGGTGTTTAGGGTTTAGGGCAGTGCAGTGGTGTTCGGGCAGTGTAGGGGGTCTTGGTGGGGGTGCTGTTTCAGGCTTTAGGGAAGTGCAGTGGTGTTCGGGCACTGTAGGGGGCTGTGCTGGTGGTGGTGTTTCAGGGTTTAGGGCAGTGCAGTGGTGTTCGGGCAGTGTAGCAGGTCATGCTGGGGGTAGTGTTTCAGGGTTTAGGGCAGTGCCGTGGTGTTCGGGCAGTGTAGGGGGTCGTGCTGGGGTACTGTTTTAGGGTTTAGGGCAGTGCAGTGGTGTTTGGGCAGTGTAGGGGGTCATGCAGGGGAGTGGTGTTTCAGGGTTTAGGGCAGTGCAGTGGTGTTTGGGCAGTGTAGGGAGTCATGCAGGGGGGTGGTGTTTCAGGGTTTAGGGCAGTGCAGTGGTGTTCGGCCAGTGTAGGGGGTTGTGTAGGGGGTGGTGTTTCAGGGTTTAGGGCAGTGCAATGGTGTTTGGGCAGTGTAGGGGGTCGTGCAGGGGGGTGGTGTTTCAGGGTTTAGGGCAGTGCACTGGTGTTCGGGCAGTGTAAGGGTCATGCTGGGGCTGGTGTTTCAGGGTTTAGGGCAGTGCAGTGGTGTTTGGGCAGTGTAGGGGTCGTGCAGGGGGGTGGTGTTTCAGGGTTCAGGGGCAGTGCAGTGGTGTTCGGGCAGAGCAGGGGGTCATGATGGGGGTGGTGTTTAGGGTTTAGGGCAGTGCAGTGGTGTTCGGGCAGTGTAGGGGGTCGTGCTTGGTGTGGTGTTTTAGGGTTTAGGGCAGTGCAGTGGTGTTCGGGCAGTGTACGGGGTTCTGCAGGGGGGGTGTTTCAGGGTTTAGAGCAGTTCAGTGGTGTTCAGGCAGTGTAGGGGTTCGTGCTGGGGATGGTGTTTCTGGGTTTAGAGCAGTGCAGTGGTGTTTGGGCAGTGTAGGGGGTTTTGCTGGGGGTAGTGTTTCATGGTTTAGGGCAGTGCAGTGGTTTTCGGGCAGTGTAGAGGGTGGTGCTGGGGGTGGTGTTTCAGGGTTTAGGGCAGTGCAGTAGTGTTTGGGCAGTGTAGGGGGCTGTGCTGGTGGTGGTGTTTCAGGGTTTAGGGCAGTGCAGTGGTGTTCGGGAAGTGTAGAGGGTTGTGCTGGGGGTGGTGTTTCAGGGTTTAGGGCAGTACAGTGGTGTTCGGGCAGTGTAGGGTGTCATGCTGGGGGTGGTGTTTCAGGGTTTAGGGCTGTGCAGTGGTGTTCGGGCAGTGTAGGGGGTCGTTCTGGGGTACTGTTTTAGGGTTTAGGGCAGTGCAGTGGTGTTCGAGCAGTGTAGGGGGCTGTGCTGGGGGTGGTGTTTCAGGGTTTAGGGCAGTGCAGTGGTGTTTGGGCAGTGTCAGGGATCGTGCAGGGGGTGGTTTTTCAGGGTTTAGGACAGTGCAGTGGTGATCGGGCAGAGTAGGGGGTCGTGATGGGGTGGTGTTTAGGGTTTAGGGCAGTGCAGTGGTGTTCGGGCAGTGTAGGGGGTCTTGGTGGGGGTGCTGTTTCAGGCTTTAGGGAAGTGCAGTGGTGTTCGGGCACTGTAGGGGGCTGTGCTGGTGGTGGTGTTTCAGGGTTTAGGGCAGTGCAGTGGTGTTCGGGCAGTGTAGAGGGTCATGCAGGGGAGTGGTGTTTCAGGGTTTAGGGCAGTGCAGTGGTGTTTGGGCAGTGTAGGGGGTCATGCAGGGGGGTGGTGTTTCAGGGTTGAGGGCAGTGCAGTGGTGTTCAGGCAGTGTAGGAGGTTATGCAGGGGTGTGGTGTTTCAGGGTTTAGGGCAGTGCAGTTGTGTTTGGGCAATGTAGGGGTCGTGCTGGGGCTGTTGTTTCAGTGTTTAGGGCAAGGCAGTGCAGTGGTGTTCGGGCAGTGTAGGGGGTCGTGTTGGGGCTGGTGTTTCAGGGTTTAGGGCAGTGCAGTGGTGTTCGGGCAGTGTAGGGGGTCGTGCTGGGGCTGGTGTTTCAGGGTTTAGGGCAGTGCAGTGGTGTTCCGGCAGTGTAGGGGGTCGTGTTGGGGCTGGTGTTTTAGAGTTTAAGGCAGATCAGTGGTATTCAGGCAGTGTAGGGGGTCGTGCTGGGGGTGGTGTTTCAGGATTTAGGGCAGTACAGTGGTGTTCGGGCAGTGTAGGGGGTCTTGCTGGGGTTGGTGTTTCAGGGTTTAGGGCAGTGGTGTTCGGGCAGTGTAGGGGGTCTTGCTGGGGTGATGTTTCAGGGTTTAGGGCAGTGCAGTGGTGTTCGGGCAGTGTAGGGGGTCTTGCTGGGGTTAGTGTTTCAGGGTTTAGGGCAGTGGTGTTCGGGCAGTGTAGGGAGTCTTGCTGGGGGTGATGTTTAAGGGTTTAGGGCAGTGCAGAAGTGTTCGGGCAGTGTAGGGGGTTTTGCTGGGGTTAGTGTTTCAGGGTTTAGGGCAGTGGTGTTCGGGCAGTGTAGGGGGTATTGCTGGGGGTGATGTTTCAGGGTTTAGGGCAGTGCAGTGGTGTTCGGGCAGTGTAAGGGGTCTTGCTGGGGTTAGTGTTTCAGGGTTCAGGGCAGTGGTGTTCGGGCAGTTTAGGGGTCGTGCTGGGGCTGTTTCAGTGTTTATGGCAGTGCAGTGCAGTAGTGTTCGGGCAGTGTAGGGGGTCGTGCTGGGGCTGGTGTTTCAGGGTTTAGGGCAGTGCAGTGGTTTTCGGGGCAGTGTAGGGGGTCGTGCTGGGGCTGGTGTTTTAGGGTTTATGGCAGATCAGTGGTGTTCGGGCAGTGTAGGGGGTCATGCTGGGGGTGGTGTTTCAGGATTTAGGGAAGTACAGTGGTGTTCGGGGAGTGTAGGGGGTCTTGCTGGGGTTGGTGTTTCAGGGTATAGGGCAGTGGTGTTCGGGCAATGTATGGGGTCTTGCTGGGGGTGATGTTTCAGGGTTTAGGGCAGTGCAGTGGTGTTCGGGCAGTGTAGGGGGTCTTGCTGGGGTTAGTGTTTCAGGGTTTAGGGCAGTGGTGTTCGGGCAGTGTAGGGGGTCGTGCTGGGGCTGTGTCAGTGTTTAGGGCAGTGCAGTGCAGTGCAGTAGTGTTCGGGCAGTGTAGGGGGTCATGCTGGGGCTGGTGTTTCAGGGTTTAGGGCAGTGCAGTGGTGTTCGGCCAGTGCAGGGGGTTGTGCTGGGGCTGGTGTTTCAGGGTTTAGGGCAGTGCAGTGGTGTTCGGGCAGTGTAGGGGGTCGTGCTGGGGCTGGTGTTTTAGGGTTTAAGGCAGATCAGTGGTGTTCGGGCAGTGTAGGGGGTTGTGCTTGGGGTGGTGTTTCAGGATTTAGGGCAGTACAGTGGTGGTTGGCCAGTGTAGGGGGTCTTGCTGGGGTTGGTGTTTCAGGGTTTAGGGCAGTGGTGTTCGGGCAGTGTAGGGGTCTTGCTGGGAGTGATGTTTCAGGGTTTAGGGCAGTGCAGTGGGGTTCGGGAAGTGTAGGGGGTCTTGCTGGGGTAAGTGTTTCAGGGTTTAGGGCAGTGCAGTGGTGTTCGGGCAGTGTAGGAGTCCTGCTGGGGGTGGTGTTTCAGGGTTTAGGGCAGCGCAGTGGTGTTTGGGCAGAGTAGGGGGTTTTGCTGGGGGTAGTGTTTCATGGTTTAAGGCAGTGCAGTGGTGTTCGGGCAGTGTAGGGGGCCGTGCTGGGGGTGGTGTTTCAGGGTTTCGGGAAGTAGAGTGGTGTTCGGGCAGTGTAGGGGGTCTTGCTGGGGTTGGTGTTTCAGGGTTAAGAGCAGTGGTGTTCGGGCAGTGTAGGGGGTTGTGCTGGGGATAGTTTTCAGGGTTTAGGGCAGTGCAGTGGTGTTCGGGCATTGTAGGGGGTCTTGCTGGGGGTAGTGTTTCAGGGTTTAGGGCAGTGCAGTGGTGTTCGGGCAGTGTAGGGGGTCGTGCTGGGGGTGGTGTTTCAGGGTTCAGGGCACTGCAGTGGTGTTCGGGCAGTGTAGGGGGTCTTGCTGGGTGTAGTGTTTCAGGGTTTAGGGCAGTGCAGTGGTGTTCGGGCAGTGTAGGGCGTTGTGCTGGGGTGGTGTTTCAGGGTTTAGGGCAGTGCAGTGGTGTTTGGGCAGTGTAGGGGGTTTTGCTGGGAGTAGTGTTTCATGGCTTAGGGCAGTTCAGAGGTGTTCGGGCAGTGTAGGGGGTTGTGCTGGGGGTGGTGTTTCAGGGTTTAGGGCAGTGCAGTGGTGTTCGGGCAGTGTAGCGGGTCTTGCTGGGTGTAGTGTTTCAGGGTTTAGGGCAGTGCAGTAGTGTTCGGGAAGTGTAGGGGGTTGTGCTGGGGGTGGTGTCTCAGGGTTTAGGACAGTGCAGTGGTGTTCGGGGAGTGTAGCGGGTCTTGCTGGGTGTAATGTTTCAGGGTTTAGGGCAGTGCAGTGGTGTTCGGGCAGTGTAGGGGGCTGTGCTGGGGGTGGTGTTTCAGGGTTTAGGGCAGTGCAGTGGTGTTCGGGCAGTGTAGGGGGTCATGCAGGGGAGTGGTGTTTCAGGGTTTAGGGCAGTGCAGTGGTGTTTGGGTAGTGTAGGGTGTCATGCAGGGGGGTGGTGTTTCAGGGTTTAGGGCAGTGCAGTGGTGTTCAGGCAGTGTAGGGGGTCTTGGTGGGGGTGCTGTTTCAGGCTTTAGGGAAGTGCAGTGGTGTTCGGGCACTGTAGGGGGTCGTTCTGGGGCTGTTGTTTCAGTGTTTAGGGCAAGGCAGTGCAGTGGTGTTCGGGCAGTGTAGGGGGTCGTGTTGGGGCTGGTGTTTCAGGGTTTAGGGCAGTGCAGTGGTGTTTGGGCAGTGTAGGGGTTCGTGCTGGAGCTGGTGTTTCAGGGTTTAGGGCAGTGCAGTGGTGTTCCGGCAGTGTAGGGGGTCGTGTTGGGGCTGGTGTTTTAGAGTTTAAGGCAGATCAGTGGTGTTCAGGCAGTGTAGGGGGTCGTGCTGGGGGTGGTGTTTCAGGATTTAGGGCAGTACAGTGGTGTTCGGGCAGTGTAGGGGGTCTTGCTGGTGTTGGTTTTTCAGGGTTTAGGGCAGTGGTGTTCGGGCAGTGTAGGGGGTCTTGCTGGGGTGATGTTTCAGGGTTTAGGGCAGTGCAGTGGTGTTCGGGCAGTGTAGGGGGTCTTGCTGGGGTTAGTGTTTCAGGGTTTAGGGCAGTGGTGTTCGGGCAGTGTAGGGAGTCTTGCTGGGGGTGATGTTTAAGGGTTTAGGGCAGTGCAGAAGTGTTCGGGCAGTGTAGGGGGTTTTGCTGGGGTTAGTGTTTCAGGGTTTAGGGCAGTGGTGTTCGGGCAGTGTAGGGGGTATTGCTGGGGGTGATGTTTCAGGGTTTAGGGCAGTGCAGTGGTGTTCGGGCAGTGTAGGGGGTCTTGCTGAGGTTAGTGTTTCAGGGTTCAGGGCAGTGGTGTTCGGGCAGTTTAGGGGTCGTGCTGGGGCTGTTTCAGTGTTTATGGCAGTGCAGTGCAGTAGTGTTCGGGCAGTGTAGGGGGTTGTGCTGGGGCTGGTGTTTCAGGGTTTAGGGCAGTGCAGTGGTTTTCGGGGCTGTGTAGGGGGTCGTGCTGGGGCTGGTGTTTTAGGGTTTATGGCAGATCAGTGGTGTTCGGGCAGTGTAGGGGGTCATGCTGGGGGTGGTGTTTCAGGATTTAGGGAAGTACAGTGGTGTTCGGGGAGTGTAGGGGGTCTTGCTGGGGTTGGTGTTTCAGGGTATAGGGCAGTGGTGTTCGGGCAGTGTATGGGGTCTTGCTGGGGGTGATGCTTCAGGGTTTAGGGCAGTGCAGTGGTGTTCGGGCAGTGTAGGGGGTCTTGCTGGGGTTAGTGTTTCAGGGTTTAGGGCAGTGGTGTTCGGGCAGTGTAGGGGGTCGTGCTGGGGCTGGTGTTTCAGGGTTTAGGGCAGTGCAGTGGTGTTCCGGCAGTGTAGGGGGTCGTGTTGGGGCTGGTGTTTTAGAGTTTAAGGCAGATCAGTGGTATTCAGGCAGTGTAGGGGGTCGTGCTGGGGGTGGTGTTTCAGGATTTTGGGCAGTACAGTGGTGTTCGGGCAGTGTAGGGGGTCTTGCTGGGGTTGGTGTTTCAGGGTTTAGGGCAGTGGTGTTCGGGCAGTGTAGGGGGTCTTGCTGGGGTGATGTTTCAGGGTTTAGGGCAGTGCAGTGGTGTTCGGGCAGTGTAGGGGGTCTTGCTGGGGTTAGTGTTTCAGGGTTTAGGGCAGTGGTGTTCGGGCAGTGTAGGGAGTCTTGCTGGGGGTGATGTTTAAGGGTTTAGGGCAGTGCAGAAGTGTTCGGGCAGTGTAGGGGGTTTTGCTGGGGTTAGTGTTTCAGGGTTTAGGGCAGTGGTGTTCGGGCAGTGTAGGGGGTATTGCTGGGGGTGATGTTTCAGGGTTTAGGGCAGTGCAGTGGTGTTCGGGCAGTGTAAGGGGTCTTGCTGGGGTTAGTGTTTCAGGGTTCAGGGCAGTGGTGTTCGGGCAGTTTAGGGGTCGTGCTGGGGCTGTTTCAGTGTTTATGGCAGTGCAGTGCAGTAGTGTTCGGGCAGTGTAGGGGGTCGTGCTGGGGCTGGTGTTTCAGGGTTTAGGGCAGTGCAGTGGTTTTCGGGGCAGTGTAGGGGGTCGTGCTGGGGCTGGTGTTTTAGGGTTTATGGCAGATCAGTGGTGTTCGGGCAGTGTAGGGGGTCATGCTGGGGGTGGTGTTTCAGGATTTAGGGAAGTACAGTGGTGTTCGGGGAGTGTAGGGGGTCTTGCTGGGGTTGGTGTTTCAGGGTATAGGGCAGTGGTGTTCGGGCAATGTATGGGGTCTTGCTGGGGGTGATGTTTCAGGGTTTAGGGCAGTGCAGTGGTGTTCGGGCAGTGTAGGGGGTCTTGCTGGGGTTAGTGTTTCAGGGTTTAGGGCAGTGGTGTTCGGGCAGTGTAGGGGGTCGTGCTGGGGCTGTGTCAGTGTTTAGGGCAGTGCAGTGCAGTGCAGTAGTGTTCGGGCAGTGTAGGGGGTCATGCTGGGGCTGGTGTTTCAGGGTTTAGGGCAGTGCAGTGGTGTTCGGCCAGTGCAGGGGGTTGTGCTGGGGCTGGTGTTTCAGGGTTTAGGGCAGTGCAGTGGTGTTCGGGCAGTGTAGGGGGTCGTGCTGGGGCTGGTGTTTTAGGGTTTAAGGCAGATCAGTGGTGTTCGGGCAGTGTAGGGGGTTGTGCTTGGGGTGGTGTTTCAGGATTTAGGGCAGTACAGTGGTGGTTGGCCAGTGTAGGGGGTCTTGCTGGGGTTGGTGTTTCAGGGTTTAGGGCAGTGGTGTTCGGGCAGTGTAGGGGTCTTGCTGGGAGTGATGTTTCAGGGTTTAGGGCAGTGCAGTGGGGTTCGGGAAGTGTAGGGGGTCTTGCTGGGGTAAGTGTTTCAGGGTTTAGGGCAGTGCAGTGGTGTTCGGGCAGTGTAGGAGTCCTGCTGGGGGTGGTGTTTCAGGGTTTAGGGCAGCGCAGTGGTGTTTGGGCAGAGTAGGGGGTTTTGCTGGGGGTAGTGTTTCATGGTTTAAGGCAGTGCAGTGGTGTTCGGGCAGTGTAGGGGGCCGTGCTGGGGGTGGTGTTTCAGGGTTTCGGGAAGTAGAGTGGTGTTCGGGCAGTGTAGGGGGTCTTGCTGGGGTTGGTGTTTCAGGGTTAAGAGCAGTGGTGTTCGGGCAGTGTAGGGGGTTGTGCTGGGGATAGTTTTCAGGGTTTAGGGCAGTGCAGTGGTGTTCGGGCATTGTAGGGGGTCTTGCTGGGGGTAGTGTTTCAGGGTTTAGGGCAGTGCAGTGGTGTTCGGGCAGTGTAGGGGGTCGTGCTGGGGGTGGTGTTTCAGGGTTCAGGGCACTGCAGTGGTGTTCGGGCAGTGTAGGGGGTCTTGCTGGGTGTAGTGTTTCAGGGTTTAGGGCAGTGCAGTGGTGTTCGGGCAGTGTAGGGCGTTGTGCTGGGGTGGTGTTTCAGGGTTTAGGGCAGTGCAGTGGTGTTTGGGCAGTGTAGGGGGTTTTGCTGGGAGTAGTGTTTCATGGCTTAGGGCAGTTCAGAGGTGTTCGGGCAGTGTAGGGGGTTGTGCTGGGGGTGGTGTTTCAGGGTTTAGGGCAGTGCAGTGGTGTTCGGGCAGTGTAGCGGGTCTTGCTGGGTGTAGTGTTTCAGGGTTTAGGGCAGTGCAGTAGTGTTCGGGAAGTGTAGGGGGTTGTGCTGGGGGTGGTGTCTCAGGGTTTAGGACAGTGCAGTGGTGTTCGGGGAGTGTAGCGGGTCTTGCTGGGTGTAATGTTTCAGGGTTTAGGGCAGTGCAGTGGTGTTCGGGCAGTGTAGGGGGCTGTGCTGGGGGTGGTGTTTCAGGGTTTAGGGCAGTGCAGTGGTGTTCGGGCAGTGTAGGGGGTCATGCAGGGGAGTGGTGTTTCAGGGTTTAGGGCAGTGCAGTGGTGTTTGGGTAGTGTAGGGTGTCATGCAGGGGGGTGGTGTTTCAGGGTTTAGGGCAGTGCAGTGGTGTTCAGGCAGTGTAGGGGGTCTTGGTGGGGGTGCTGTTTCAGGCTTTAGGGAAGTGCAGTGGTGTTCGGGCACTGTAGGGGGTCGTTCTGGGGCTGTTGTTTCAGTGTTTAGGGCAAGGCAGTGCAGTGGTGTTCGGGCAGTGTAGGGGGTCGTGTTGGGGCTGGTGTTTCAGGGTTTAGGGCAGTGCAGTGGTGTTTGGGCAGTGTAGGGGTTCGTGCTGGAGCTGGTGTTTCAGGGTTTAGGGCAGTGCAGTGGTGTTCCGGCAGTGTAGGGGGTCGTGTTGGGGCTGGTGTTTTAGAGTTTAAGGCAGATCAGTGGTGTTCAGGCAGTGTAGGGGGTCGTGCTGGGGGTGGTGTTTCAGGATTTAGGGCAGTACAGTGGTGTTCGGGCAGTGTAGGGGGTCTTGCTGGTGTTGGTTTTTCAGGGTTTAGGGCAGTGGTGTTCGGGCAGTGTAGGGGGTCTTGCTGGGGTGATGTTTCAGGGTTTAGGGCAGTGCAGTGGTGTTCGGGCAGTGTAGGGGGTCTTGCTGGGGTTAGTGTTTCAGGGTTTAGGGCAGTGGTGTTCGGGCAGTGTAGGGAGTCTTGCTGGGGGTGATGTTTAAGGGTTTAGGGCAGTGCAGAAGTGTTCGGGCAGTGTAGGGGGTTTTGCTGGGGTTAGTGTTTCAGGGTTTAGGGCAGTGGTGTTCGGGCAGTGTAGGGGGTATTGCTGGGGGTGATGTTTCAGGGTTTAGGGCAGTGCAGTGGTGTTCGGGCAGTGTAGGGGGTCTTGCTGAGGTTAGTGTTTCAGGGTTCAGGGCAGTGGTGTTCGGGCAGTTTAGGGGTCGTGCTGGGGCTGTTTCAGTGTTTATGGCAGTGCAGTGCAGTAGTGTTCGGGCAGTGTAGGGGGTTGTGCTGGGGCTGGTGTTTCAGGGTTTAGGGCAGTGCAGTGGTTTTCGGGGCAGTGTAGGGGGTCGTGCTGGGGCTGGTGTTTTAGGGTTTATGGCAGATCAGTGGTGTTCGGGCAGTGTAGGGGGTCATGCTGGGGGTGGTGTTTCAGGATTTAGGGAAGTACAGTGGTGTTCGGGGAGTGTAGGGGGTCTTGCTGGGGTTGGTGTTTCAGGGTATAGGGCAGTGGTGTTCGGGCAGTGTATGGGGTCTTGCTGGGGGTGATGCTTCAGGGTTTAGGGCAGTGCAGTGGTGTTCGGGCAGTGTAGGGGGTCTTGCTGGGGTTAGTGTTTCAGGGTTTAGGGCAGTGGTGTTCGGGCAGTGTAGGGGGTCGTGCTGGGGCTGTGTCAGTGTTTAGGGCAGTGCAGTGCAGTAGTGTTCGGGCAGTGTAGGGGGTCATGCTGGGGCTGGTGTTTCAGGGTTTAGGGCAGTGCAGTGGTGTTCGGCCAGTGCAGGGGGTTGTGCTGGGGCTGGTGTTTCAGGGTTTAGGGCAGTGCAGTGGTGTTCGGGCAGTGTAGGGGGTCGTGCTGGGGCTGGTGTTTTAGGGTTTAAGGCAGATCAGTGGTGTTCGGGCAGTGTAGGGGGTTGTGCTGGGGGTGGTGTTTCAGGATTTAGGGCAGTACAGTGGTGGTTGGCCAGTGTAGGGGGTCTTGCTGGGGTTGGTGTTTCAGGGTTTAGGGCAGTGGTGTTTGGGCAGTGTAGGGGTCTTGCTGGGAGTGATGTTTTAGGGTTTAGGGCAGTGCAGTGGGGTTCGGGCAGTGTAGGGGGTCTTGCTGGGGTTAGTGTTTCAGGGTTTAGGGTAGTGCAGTGGTGTTCGGGCAGTGTAGGAGTCCTGCTGGGGGTGGTGTTTCAGGGTTTAGGGCAGCGCAGTGGTGTTTGGGAAGAGTAGGGGGTTTTGCTGGGGGTAGTGTTTCATGGTTTAAGGCAGTGCAGTGGTGTTCGGGCAGTGTAGGGGGCCGTGCTGGGGGTGGTGTTTCAGGGTTTCGGGAAGTAGAGTGGTGTTCGGGCAGTGTAGGGGGTCTTGCTGGGGTTGGTGTTTCAGGGTTAAGAGCAGTGGTGTTCGGGCAGTGTAGGGGGTTGTGCTGGGGATAGTTTTCAGGGTTTAGGGCAGTGCAGTGGTGTTCGGGCATTGTAGGGGGTCTTGCTGGGGGTAGTGTTTCAGGGTTTAGGGCAGTGCAGTGGTGTTCGGGCAGTGTAGGGGGTCGTGCTGGGGGTGGTGTTTCAGGGTTTAGGGCACTGCAGTGGTGTTCGGGCAGTGTAGGGGGTCTTGCTGGGTGTAGTGTTTCAGGGTTTAGGGCAGTGCAGTGGTGTTCGGGCAGTGTAGGGCATTGTGCTGGGGTGGTGTTTCAGGGTTTAGGGCAGTGCAGTGGTGTTTGGGCAGTGTAGGGGGTTTTGCTGGTAGTAGTGTTTCATGGCTTAGGGCAGTTCAGAGGTGTTCGGGCAGTGTAGGGGGTTGTGCTGGGGGTGGTGTTTCAGGGTTTAGGCCAGTGCAGTGGTGTTCGGGCAGTGTAGCGGGTCTTGCTGGGTGTAGTGTTTCAGGGTTTAGGGCAGTGCAGTAGTGTTCGGGAAGTGTAGGGGATTGTGCTGGGGGTGGTGTCTCAGGGTTTAGGGCAGTGCAGTGGTGTTCGGGGAGTGTAGCGGGTCTTGCTGGGTGTAGTGTTTCAGGGTTTAGGGCAGTGCAGTGGTGTTCGGGCAGTGTAGGGGGCTGTGCTGGGGGTGGTGTTTCAGGGTTTAGGGCAGTGCAGTGGTGTTCGGGCAGTGTAGGGGGTCATGCAGGGGAGTGGTGTTTCAGGGTTTAGGGCAGTGCAGTGGTGTTTGGGTAGTGTAGGGTGTCATGCAGGGGGGTGGTGTTTCAGGGTTTAGGGCAGTGCAGTGGTGTTCAGGCAGTGTAGGGGGTCGTGCAGGGGGGTGGTGTTTCAGGGTTTAGGGCAGTGCAGTGGTGTTTGGGCAGTGTAGGGGGTCGTGCAGGGGGGTGGTTTTTCAGGGTTTAGGGCAGTGCACTGGTGTTCGGGCAGTGTAGGGGGTCGTGCTGGGGCTGGTGTTACAGGGTTTAGGGCAGTGCAGTGGTTTTCGGGCAGTGTAGGGGTCGTGCTGGGGCTGGTGTTTCAGGGTTTAGGGCAGTGCAGTAGTGTTTGGGCAGTGTGAGGGGTCATGCAGGGGGTGGTTTTTCAGGGTTTAGGGCAGTGCAGTGGTGATCGGGCAGAGTAGGGGGTCGTGATGGGCTGGTGTTTAGGGTTTAGGGCAGTGCAGTGGTGTTCAGGCAGTGTAGGGGGTCTTGGTGGGGTTGCTGTTTCAGGCTTTAGGGAAGTGCAGTGGTGTTCGGGCAGTGTAGGGGGTCGAGCTGGGGCTGTTGTTTCAGGGTTTAGGGCAGTGCAGTGGTGTTCGGGCAGTGTAGGGGGTCGTGCTGGGGCTGGTGTTTCAAGGTTTAGGGCAGTGCAGTGGTGTTCGGGTAGTGTAGGGGGTCGTGCTGGGGCTGGTGTTTCAGGGTTTAGGGCAGAGCAGTGGTGTTCGGCCAGTGTAGGGGGTCGTGCTGGGGCTGGTGTTTCAGGGTTTAGGGCAGTGCAGTGGTGTTTGGGCAGTGTCGGGGGTCGTGCTGGGGCTGGTGTTTCAGGGTTTAGGGCAGTGCAGTGGTGTTCGATCAGTGTAGGGGGTCGTTCTGGGGTTGGTGTTTCAGGGTTTAGGGCAGTGGTGTTCGGGCATTGTAGGGGGTCTTGCTGGGGGTAGTGTTTTAGGGTTTAGGGCAGTGCAGTGGTGTTCGGGCAGTGTAGGGGGTCGTGCTGGGGGTGGTGGTTCAGGGTTTAGGGCAGTGCAGTGGTGTTCGGGCAGTGTAGAGGGTCATGCTGGGAGTAGTGTTTCAGGGTTTAGGGCAGTGCAGTGGTGTTCGGGCAGTGTAGGGGGTCGTGCTGGGGTAGTGTTTTAGGGTTTAGGGCAGTGCAGTGGTGTTCCTACAGTGTAGGGGGTCGTGCTGGGCTAGTGCTTTAGGGTTTAGGGCAGTGCAGTAGTGTTTGTGTAGTTGCAGCGCATGAGCTGCGTCGCTAGGCGAGACCTAAAAAGCATTGCACCAAGATGGCTGCCAACACTTCCTGGATTGAAGTGTTTCTAGCCAATTAGAGCCAAGCCCGTGTGTGTGTAGTTATGTCCCGTCCTGTCCTTTAATATCTCGAAAACTACTGAACGGATTTACACCATTTAAAAAAAAGATCGCTTTATGAACCAAGCACTACCTTTTTGCCAAGTATGGTGTAATTCCGTTCAGCAGTTTGAGCTGTAACCGTGTCTAAAGTTTCCTATGGGAAATTGATGTTTTTTACCTCTATTTTTTAAATTTCTCAGGAACTACTGAACGGATTTACACCATTTAAATAAAAGGTCTCTTTCTCTTATCTTTGTGCCAAATGTGGGGTAATTCTGTTGAGCAGTTCGGGCTGTAGTCGTGTCTAAAGTTTCCTATGGGAAATAATAACATGGAGACAACATGTTTTGGGACCCCCGTTTTTTCTCAGCCCCCACTTGGCGAATCACCCCAAAAGTTCCAGGATAGGAGCTGACCGGAGCGGGCCACAAGTTTTGAAAATTTTGCGAAGATTCATCAACCGGCGCCAAAGTTATTGGGAAAAGAAAAAATGCTTTTCCTATGGAAACTAGGTCCTAAATATAACTATCTACTGGCGACCGCCAGTAGATAATATATATATATATATATATATATATATATATAGAATAAAAAAATAAAAAAAGAGGAAAAAAAAGAAGAAAAAATAAAGGAACGCAAATCTTTTAAGTTCTTTCTTGATAAACAGATTACGAAGTGGGCCAAATTTTTACCTTTTCAAAGAAATATGAAGCCCTGAGAGCCAGCAAAGAGAAGAAACCAGGAGCCAATAAACCAGGTGCTAAAGTAACTAGTGAAAGATCCTCTGGTACATCTTCGGATCTTAGTTCAATTCCCGACAGTGATTCAGATAGGGGTTCAACAACTAACCTCAGTGGACAAAAGCATACGCTTGATGAGGAACTTGTTTTTTTCTGCGAGGACAGGCGACAAACTCTTCGCCCTCGCATATTGAAAAACAACCATGGCCCACCAAAAACAACAAGCGAAAACAACGGCGCAAGGCAAACCGAGCAAGGAACAAATCGAAAAAAACGAGGTACATGGAGGAGAGGCAAATAAACGAAACAGAAGAAAGGGAAACCATTAACAGGACAATTGTCAACCTTTCTGAAGCTAAATTGAGCGACAAGGAAAAAAGAATACTTAATTTAGGTCTCACGTATTGCCCACCAAACAGTTTTAACTATGTAAAAACAAGATTGGATATCTTCAAAAGCACCCGTAAATTGAAGCTCAAAAAATATCATATGCTGAACAAGAAATACATCCCATAGGGGATGGAGAAACAACAACATCAATGTCCACCCAATCAGAATCATCTTTTATCAATGAAATGCAAGAACTGTGGGACCCTACTGAGTGTACAAACAGTCCAGATGATGAACCATCTACCCCTACACAAAATCAAGTAGATGATTTAACATATCGTAATATGAATATGCAAATTTCACGATCTCGAACGAACTTTAAACCAAAGTCAACCTTTAATCCTGTGATGCTGCGGGACTCCATTGACTTGTTTCATGACCAGGTAACAAAAGAACTAAAAGATTTAAACAGTAAAACATATTGGGGGAAATTCAAATACAATAAAGAACAACAAGATTACAAGACCTTAATGTTGAAACTCAAAGAAAACAATAAAATTGTTATTCGTGCCTCGGATAAAGGTGGGAACATTGTGTTAATGTCTAAAGACAAATACGATAAGGAAGCTTACAAACAACTTAATGACAGAGCATGTTATATCAAATTTAGTGGATCTGAATTGAAAGCCATGTATGCAACCTACAATAAAAAACTCTCGACATGGAAATCCAACAGCCTTATTTCAGGAAAACAATATAAATTCCTAAAAAACAACCATCCAATGGTACCTACAATTTATTTTCTACCTAAGCTGCATAAGGACCCTGAAAACCCGCCTGGCAGAACTATAATATCAGCTAGAAATTGTTGTCTAGAACATACATCACAATACATAGACTTCTTTCTACATGATTTGGTTAAAGCTCTACCATCATATGTGAGAGATACCAGCGACTTCTTGAGAAAAATCATGAACCTTGAATGGAAGAATAACTATCATTTCATTGCACTTGACGTTGTTTCATTATACACAAGTATACAACACAATGATGGTCTGAGAGCAATGGATTTTTTCCTGGACAAAGCTACTGGTATCACCAGTGAACATAAGACAATGCTGCTGGAAATGATCAAATTTTGTTTGGAAAATAATGTATTTATGTTTAATAATATGCTCTATAGACAAATAAGAGGTGTTGCGATGGGGGCCAGCTTCTCTCCCAGCTATGCATGTTTACACATGGGCTGGTGGGAGGAGCTGGTCCTCATGACGGAACACCGCGAGAAGGTAAACTCCCATGTCAAATTATGGCTGCGTTTTATCGATGATTTGTTTGTAGTTTGGGATGGCAGTAAGGAGGAAGCCCAGGAATTTGTACAAGCTATTAATGTGAATGATTTGAATTTAAGTTTCACTGCATATATCAACAACTCCACAGTGAACTTTCTAGACACACAGGTGTATGAGTTATAGTTGCCTGCACTAACTATAACGTGGAATTTCATTGGTTTTTTACGAGTGAAATGTACAGCTAACTATAACTTGTGTGAAACCTATGGTTTTTTCAGTGAATTTGCAAGGTTTTTTAAATGCTAATTCCTAACTATAACGTGTGTGAAACCTATGGTTTTTTCAGTGAATTTGTACGTTTTTTTAAATGCTAAGTTACTTTACGCCGTTCGTGCCGTGCGCGCCCACTTCACGCAGTTCGTTCCGTGCGCGCACCTGGTGCCCACGTTAGGCTGGATGGGCCATGTACGCACGATGCCCTTCGTGCACCGTCCGCACATGGAGGACATATTATGCGCTTCGTTCTGAAAGGTTTTCTATTAAAGGTTCATTGAAAAATCATATGCCATGCACAAAAAGGTGCCCTGCGGGAACCGTTTGCACACGGGGGGGGGAACCTTGGTATTTGTTTTTTTTTATTTAATTTTTTGCCGTAAGCGTATTCGGCATTTTTTCCAAAAAAAAAAAAATTTATTTTTTGGTCTTGGATGGCCTTCTGGTACACCATAACCAAGGCTAGGTGGTTAGGAGCTGTCTAGCCTGCCCCCTTTTTATGATATCCAACTTTGTTTTTCCTCCACCCCTCCGAGTGCGAGAGAGAAAATGGCGGCCGACACGTCCTGGTTTCGACCGATTCGAATGTTTACTAAGATCTAACAGCCAATCAGAATCGCGCTCGCGCACGGCACCGTACGCGTACGGTAAGCTTACGGTGCGCGCTCGGAGCGCGCTTACAGATATATATATTGATTTAAATGCTATTTTCTCAGGAACTACTGAACAGATTTACACCAGACCTACAAAAGGCACTTCCTTGACCTGAGGACTACCTCTCTGCCAAATTACAAGTAATTCTGTTCAGCCGTTCGGGTTGTAGCTGTGTCTAAAGGTCCTATGGAAAAATGCATGGGGAAAACGCATTTTGGGACCCCCCTTTTTTCTCAGCCCCCGCTTGACGAATCCCCCCGAGACTTTCAGGGTAAGAGCGGAGCGTAGCGCCCCACCTATTTTGAAAATTTTGCGAGGATTCGTCGACCGGCGCCAAAGTTATTCCAAATAGAATGTTGCGGATTTCCTATGGAAACAGGGTCCTAACTATAACTATCTACTGGCGACCGCCAGTAGATAATATATATATATATATATATATATATGCGAAAACTTCGATCAGAAGAAAGACCAGAGGACACAGCGGGGTACTCAGTGGCAGACCTTTATTCACCGTGGCTTGCTGGCATAATGCATTTCGGCTACATGCCTTCCTCAGATGCCTTTTTCCACAGGGAATCACTTAGTCCCACCTTTATAATTCATGCTGCGTTCCTATTGGCTGGAACGACGCGGGCTCCGCTTCGCAGCTGTTGTCCGATTTTGAGGACTTCGAATCCCAGCATGCACTTGTCAGGTAAGTGTCCTGGGCGGAGCTGCGTTGAAGATATGCCAATTAAGGGAGGGAAGGGGCAAATACGTGCCAAGTTGATCCCCCAATTCATGTGCTGAAGGCTGCCTCTGGTCCCCAACGCCACCACCACCAGAGCGAGAACCAAACCGGGTTGTGACATGCAGGTGCAATGATCCTGCGTCCCCATCAATGACGGACTGCGGCTTGCAGCGGCCCCTTGCTTGGACAAGTTCTGGGGCGGGCCCTTGAATATCCAATACCTTGGAGCATCTACGAGTTTTGCCAGTTTTATCTTGGGCCACTTGTATGGCGGGTCCTCTGTGAACGCGCTACTGGCCAGCACGTGAAGAAATGTGAAAACGTCGATCAGAAGAAAGACCAGAGGACACAGCGGGTTACTCAGTGGCAGACCTTTATTCACCGTGGCTTGCTGGCATAATGCATTTTGGCTACATGCCTTCCTCAGATGCCTTTTTCCACAGGGAATCACTTAGTCCCACCTTTATAATTCATGCTGCATTCCTATTGCCTGGAACGACGCGGGCTCCGCTTCGCAGCTGTTGTCCGATTTTGAGGACTTCGAATCCCAGCATGCACTTGTCAGGTAAGTGTCCTGGGCGGAGCTGCGTTAAAGATATGCCAATTAAGGGAGGGAAGGGGCAAATACGTGCCAAGTTGATCCCCCAATTCATGTGCTGAAGGCTGCCATATATATATATATATATATATATATATATATATATATATATATATATATATATATATATATATATATATATATATATATATATATATATATATGAAACTTGTATTTATCAGTATCTGTATTTGAATCTATATATATCTATTTCCGTGGATATATATACGTATCTCTATATATGTATATGTGTGAAATGTGATATACACACTGTGAGGAAGCACACCGTGTATCTCTCTCTCTTCTTCTGACAGTGAGCCTTGCATGTGTGTTTGTCTCTCTGGCTCTGCCGGTATCCTTTCACCGCTGTCTTTTGGTGTATGGTTAGTCAAAATGCCTACCTGGAGGCGCATTCTGTATCTTTCTGATGACGCAGGTGTGCTGTTGATGCTCCCTTTGATGGGCTTTTTTATGTGTGTGGTGTGGCTCCACCATCCACAAAGTATGCATACGCATATTCCGTTAATCCACATTCCTGTATCTACCTGTGGTTATGGATTTGTATATCTCAGAATGGGTGACACCTGTCCCTGTCTGTTTTGGTATCCACTGTTGTGTATGCTTATTTTGTAATGCCTGACTTGTCGTACTGTTTTGCCCTTTTCGGGGACATTATGTTTTGCAGATCCATGGATCTTGTGCATAGTTCTGCTTCGTATCTTATTGCAGTTTAGAGATGTCTCCCTTTGTGCACTGCCCATTCAAGTCTCTATTTTCTCCTTTGTCCTTTCCTACGAGGTGTCGGTCTCGAGCTGTTGTCTGACAGACTGTGTGCCATTGCCTTTGCTTGTTGATGCTCCTTTTCCAGAGCTTAATAGTCTAGTGTCAGCCACGCTTGCGGTCTTCACCTGTTTTATCCCTCTTATTGATAGACTGGTCCTCTACGGAACCTGGTGGTGTTGAGTCGCAGACCCTCCTCCTATGGGGTATTGCTTTGGCATCTATTCTAAATTAAGGAATCTGCAGCTAGATGTCTCTATCGGATTAACAAGTTACTTACCTACGGTAACAATATATCTGGTAGAGACACAGTCTAGCTGCAGATTCCTTAACACCCACCCATCCTCCCCACTCTGTGAGGGCCTTTTCAGGTTGGGTTCCACTCTCTGGTCTCTTCTACCAGTGATCTGTCTTCATGCATGTTGGTCTACTTCACATCCTTCACCTGGTCAGGTTGTCTTCTTCTGTTTACCTGCGGCTTCTCCACCCATTCTCGCAAATAGGTAGTGGGCCCATATATCCATGCACGTTCTTGAACCCTGGGTTTGTTCCAGTGTGGTGACTGCTCATGTCCTTCTCCCCTCCCTTCCTCCCCTGATACTTTAGTCCAATACTTGGGGTCTGTTCGACTCAAATGGAGTCAATTGATCATATTGAGGGGGCGTGGTTGCACATTCTCTGTTGCAAAAACGTTACCACTTGTCTTACTTTCATGCGGTCATGGTCTGGTTGTTGTTTACCATGGTATTCATGTGGTTGCAGACTGCTTGTCGTTTACCGTAACATTAATTCGCTCTTTTCTCTCATTGGAGGGTCTCGTTCTTCATTTATGCAGGACTGCTTCTACGGGGCGAGTACTCTGCTCTCGCCAATTAGGCTCTTCCATTATGTAGTGTCCTTTCTACAATGCATTGTGATGTTTCTCATCTTCATTTTCTTTTTCTTTTATCATCATTGATGTCTCAACAGATGTTTAAGCGTTTTTTGGCACACTGTTCCAACATTCAGTTTTAGTATTGGCTCCGTGTTTTGGCACAGAAAAGTTTCACAGTAGAAAACTGACGTCAGCGCGCCGGGAGGGACTTATATGGCTCCACTGACGTCATATCCGTGTACGACGTCAGGGCGGAGCCATGCAACGTCATCCTCTGGTACGCAGAGGTATTGCTGAAAAATCTCCAGATCCAGACTGGCGCCTGGAGGATATTTTAAGTTATGGAATCTGTGTCTAGACTGTGTCTCTACCAGATACATCGTTACAGAAGGTAAGTAACTTGTTCTTCTGGCATTATTCTTTCACCTATGCCTGGTTTGAGACATTTAATATTTTCATGTCTTTCCTCTTCACTTTTCAGTGACTAACACGCTGGGGCGAAAAGAAATTAAGTGATTTTTCTGAACTGCTCATGTAACATGATTCTCTAAATCACAGCTTAGTCATGCAGTTTGTTCATTTTTAGGCATTTGGAGACTGTTTTGAGACATCTAATATAATCATGTCTTATCACTTAATTTTCCAATGACCACAAGGCTGTGGCGAATGAAAATTCAGTAATTTTACCAAACTTTGTATGCGACATGGTTTCTTAAACCACTGCTAAGTCATGCAGTGTATTTACCTTTCAGCAGTTGAAAACCGTTCTACATTTGGGACTACAATTTCCATCATTTCGAGGGAGGGCATGATGTTTGGATGTTTTTTGGTGTCCTGTAAATCTCGCTTAAACTCGGACAGTGCTTGAACGGGTCTGCCCCTTACTTTAGGTAGACTCAGTGGACCATTTGAAAGGTATGCAATTTTTTTCTTTACAAGATTCTTAGTTTCCTGCTTCCCACCGTAAGCTGTTCTCCGCTGGGCCTGTCATTTTGTCACTTTCACGAGTTTTAAAATGATGTGCATGAGCCCATGATATCAGGTTTACATTAACTGCTGTATTTGTAGTGTTATATGGTTATTAGATTGCTTCGAATCTAGTGGTACTGTATATTTAGAACAACAAAACTTCATAATACAGAGACTGAGTCTTACTATATAATCAGTAATTGTTGGTTTGTTTGTCTAGTTAAGAGTACTACATCTAAACTTCTAACCTGGCCCCTGGTTCACAGACTCCCTCAAACAAGATAAAAACATTGCAAAGTTTTAGAAAGACAATGGAGGAAGCTAGGCTAAGCCAGTTTACCTGAGAGCACTGAAAAAATACCATGCTCTGTGTAGATCAGCTTGTGCTACTTTCTTCACAAAAAGGATTATGAATTCCCAACACAGCCATATATAGTCTATTCACCACCAGCTTGATTCAGATTCTTCCCATCAAGGCAACTTTACCTTCCTTGCTACTTCTCATGCGGATCAGGCTGATATTACCCCCTCAGGCTACCTCTTCTGACGTGATTTGTCAAATCAGGGCCTGGCTCCTTCTAGACCTGGCCGCTCTTCAATCTTCGCTGGAATCTATCAAGTCCGTGTTCCCACTTGACCCTCTTCCCCCATCTAAGCTCAGACTTCTGGATGTCAGTCCTTAGCGTGATTCTTAATCTCCTCAACACCTCTTTAAGCTCTGGTCTAGTTCCTCAGAACGGGAAACACGCTTTGGTACTCCCCCTACTGAAAAAGACCCATCTTGATCCTCTCTGTTGGTCAAGTTACCGTCCAATTTTTCTCCTCTCTGTCTTCTCTGAAGTCCAGGAAAGGCATATCAATTCCCAACTCTCCTCTCACGTGACTACTCACAATCTATTTCATCTGTCACAATCTGGCTTTTGATCTGGCTACAGCACCAAATCAGCTCTGCTTGGGGTCACTGAATATCTCAGGCAACAGCTTGATTGTGGTGGCATGGCAGCTCTCATTTTACTGGATCTGAGTGCGGCATTTGATACAGTCTCACACTCGTCTTGAAGCCGTAGGCATTGTGGGTGTGGTTTTGAGGTGGCTGATCTCTTTTTTAAAAGATCGCTAGTTTAAAGTCTTCTCACACACCACTAAATCATATCCAGTAGCTCTAACTTCAGGAGTACCGCTGGGCTCGATTTTAAGCCTTCTTCTTTTTAATCTCTAGGTTCGCCCTCTGGCGAACATAGCGGAGAAGTCAGGACTGACCATCTTTTCATACACAGATGATACCCAGATCATCTTCTCTCTTTCAACTGCTCAGCATCAGGACTCTTTCTTGCTCCAGCTCGGACTGAGCAATATCTCTTTGTGGATGTCCAGAAACGCCTTGAAGCTGAACGGTTCTAAAACTGAGGTTCTCACCACGGGAAACAACCCCGAACTTTGGGGAATTACCCATTGGCCTGACAACCTGGGACCTTTTTCATTATTGACAATAATCCATTCCGCAGAGCCCAGGTGTCTGGGGTCATCACAACCTGCTTTGCTGTTCTGACGTGGCTAAAAAAAATCCTCTGTTTAATTCCACCTGCTGCCCAGAGAACAGTAATGCAGGCGTTGGTGATTTCCAGACTTTTTTTGTACCTGGGTGCTGATAAAGCCTCTGTCCATCGCTTACAGCTCATTCAAAATACAGCCGTCCGCCTTAATTTACGGCTGCCTCGACATGCCTCAGTCTCACCGTTGCTCCATCAACTTAATTGGCTCAAGATGAACAAACGCATCGAGATTAAGGCCCGATGCTACATGTTCCGGGCCAAACATGGTTTTGGTGCCTCCTTAAATACCAAGTCTGGTTATACCCTACGTGCCCACTCGAGCCTCTCTCTGTTTTCTGTTCCGAGAGTCCTTCTCACTCATATGAGAGGTCGCTCGTTCGCTTATCTTGGCCCCAAACTGTGGAACCCTCTTCCGTTGCAACTTAGGTTCTGTCATCCACTTTTAGCCGTAAGAAATTAAAGACCTTCCTGTACAACTCAGCATAACTTGCTCTGTGCTCCTTTTGCAATGCGTGGCTTGCGTATTGTTCGGCTCAGCGCCAGGAAACCCTGTTGCGTAGCTGTGCGCTTTATAAATCTATAAATAATAATAATAGTAATCTTGAAAATGACTCTAAACTCCCAAGGAATTAGTGAAAATGGATCTACCCTTTTGTTTGTCACTTTTGCATGCCCAAGGTGTTCACGAAGAAAAAGATATGATAATGCATTTTCAAATGTATATTGAAAAGCAAAGCTCTAAAAATAAAACATGAACTGCAATTATCAAAAAGATGAGACACATCATTATTATAAGCATTATTAGAATGGTGAAAAACATAAACAATATAACCATGTTAATTGTTTAAAATGTAACAAAGTTTACTCCTATCTATTGCTAGTATCGCTATGCTAAAGAGAGCATGTTGGGAGTACCCATCTGCAAGGCCTATTGTAATGACCTGACCCCATACCCGGGTAATCTATGTCAGGAAGTCGTTCTCAGTGAATTCATGAATTTCCCTCGGTCTGTATGTGTAGGCCTGCACGACAAGCTTCATTCTCAGCATCAATGTAGGGGACAGGGTGTTGGAAAGTAGGTTATTAGTAGTGGCAAGTGTACACATGCCACTGGCAATAAGTCCACTAACACGGTACTGGGTCGTACAAAGTGTCTCTATAAATTAGTTACTTGCTCTACCATTGGTAGCTGAAACTGAGCAATAAGGCTTAACTGAGGAAACAGGCATGACAGTAAATAAGTAAGAATCAACACACAATAAAAATTACACACCTATTTCAACAAATAGGACATATTTTTATCTTTAAAAAATCCAATATAGAGAACTGGAGATATGAGATATGAATTTAAAAAATAAACACTTCTGGACACCTGCTCTCACTTTACTGGGACAAAGTAAAAGTTTGAAGCAGACCGCAATACAGCTCATGCACGAGGCCTTAGTCAAAGTTTTACCTTTTCACTTAGAAACATTTATGGAGCTTTTTCTGCTAAGGGCCCTTGCTGCTCTTCACCAGTCCAGATTCGGTGAGGGTTCGCTGGCTTGACTTTCAGGGAGTTCCCAGTCAAACTCTGGAAGTCGGACCTCCAGTGCTCTTCAACAGGACAATCCTGGAATCCGGGTCATGTCGCGGTTGAAGGTGGACGGCTTGGCTCTCGCGGTCGAGTTGGTCACATTATAGAGCTTTTTCCAAAAAGTTTACCAAATTTCTGGAGGTCCTTCCAGGTCTCCTGGTGGGTTCCAAGTGTCCAAAACATACATCCAGCGGTCTGTAATCTCTTAGATGGTCCTTGGCAGGCCTGGACTTCACTTCCCACAATGCACTTTGTCAACCCCATAAAACTCCACTGGACGGATTCCAGGAGCGGAACGCTGGCTGGAGAAGGGTCAGTTAAGCTCTGTTAACCTTTAGCTGCAGGGAGTCCACTCCTTACTTCTTCTTGAAGCAAGGCAAATTCCTCAGCCAGATAGTGCAGCTGGAGCAGTCTTCACTAGGCAGACCCTTGGGTGCATGGCAGGATTCCAGCAGGACAATCCTCCTTCTTCTTCTTATAGTTTCAGGCAGCAGAACTGAGAGACCATGCAGCTCGCACATATTTATTCAGTGGTCTCTGGCGACAAGCCGGGGAACACCTTTGTCCAATGAGGTGCAGGGAATACCCCAAAACATGACAACTTCCTCCGAAGTGTGGAATAGTTTTGTCCCATAAAGCACCATTCTTCCAAAACCCATAATGGCTGAAACATAAGCAGTGCAGCAAGAGCTAACTAAACCAACTCTCAGTGTGGCTCATATCAATAGTTCCCCCACCCCACCCCCACCTCTGTGAATTCCTGCCTTAAGCCTCCCCATCTGCCAGAATCTCCTTTGAAGCTCATGCTTTATGGCCCATTTCCTGCTCTAGGATTCCTGTGTTGTAGCAATGTGTTGTATTTATTTTAAATAATGCACATTGACACATATGTCCTGCTAAGTATGGGCAGCTAAAAAGACCAGTGTTTAGTCTATATCAACTGTTTTTTAAAAGTTTAAATGCAGTTTTCATGATGGTGGATCATAGATTGAGAAAGGCAGTTTCACTGCTGAAACACATCTGTGTTCTTTCGCCAGGGAAAACCTGTCCCAATAAACAGGTTTCTTTCCCTTTACTTCGAGTGCTGAGTGTAGAATATATATCTAAAAATAATAACAAATAAACTGTAATATATTTAAAAAACAGACCAATTTAATTACACATAAAAAGTAAAAAATATAAAAATACATTTTGCTAAAAATATATAACATATTGCAAACACTAAATCAAAATATTATAATTTTAAATACATTAAACATCCTAATAATATAAATGTAATCAATCTAAACACAACTTTAAATTTGTAGAAATAATACACACACTATTCCCACTCCAATTTTTGCAACATTAGGGAAAGCGTTAGACTCAGGAAGGGTAAACTTTAAAATTTCCTCCAGTCCGTGCAACAGTAGGGAAAACGTTGGACTCAGGAGGGGTACACATTACTATTCCCACTCCAGTTGGAGCATCAGTATGGAAAGTGTTGGATTGCGAAGAGGTGAAATTTAATATTCCCACTATAGTCGGTGCGACAGTAGGGAAAGGGTTGAACTCAGGAAGGGTAACAAATTACTATTCCGACTCTAGTTGGAGCAACAGTAGGGAAAGTGTTGGATTAAAGAGGGGTAACAATTTCCTATTCCCACTCCGGTTGGTGCAACATTAAGGAAAGCGTTGGATTTAGGAGGGGTACAAATTACTATTCCCACTCCAGTCAGTGCAACGGTAAGGAAAGTGTTGAATTGTGGAGGTGTAAAATGTACTATTCCCACTCCAGTCTGTGCAACGGTAGGGAAACGGTTGGACTAAGGAAGGGTAAAATCTCTTCTTCCAACTCCAGTCTGTGCAACAGAAGAGAAAGCATTGGATTGCGGAGGGATAACATTTTCTATTCCCTCACCTTTCTATGTAACTGTAGAGAGACAGTAATTCACTTCAATCAAATAAAATATTTTAACAACTACATTAAATAACAAGATATATAAATATTTAAATATAAAATATAAATATATAAAAGTACATATTTATTACAATGTATATAATAAAGTAAAACAAATATCAGTGATATAATTAAAATACCACACTATCTTCTAACAATCATAAAAACAAACATATGTAATGTAATTTACAATTAAAAAGCATAAGACAAGTATGACGTAACATAATAAATAACACATTTTTCAATAAATAAATAACTGCTTTTACATTTATTATAACTTAGATATCTTCCTGCCTTATACCTATACCTCTACAAACCAAATAACAGTCTCCTAAAGAACAAGTCACTCCATCAGTCAGTCAGTCAGTCAAAAATACTTTATTCGATTTTGTTAAAAATCATAAAAGCCATAAAACAACAATATGTACTAGATAAAAATACAAAACATGAATTGAGATCAAACGACAGTCAGCAGATCACAAAATTTATGAGAATGCAAAAATTCTAATGGAAAGTGCATGATAGGGCAAAATTTATATAATCACAAATGCTCTTTTTATGCGCATTGAATCTCCCCAATGGCTGGTAATGCCCTTTTCTTTGTTTTAATTCTTTCTGCAGCAACCAAAAAACTTGCCACAGAGAATATTATGCGAGTGCTACCCAGAAACTGCAGAAAAATTAACGCAGGCCTAACTTGAACAAACCCAGCTTCTAATAAAATGGGTAACAAATATTTTTTTCTTGGGGTCCTGTAAAAACTACAAAACATCACAAAGTGCATAGTGTCCTGAGTGGAAAAGTCATCACACTTACACGGCGAGCCCCTTTCCGATTTGCTCCACGTCTGAAAACAACCTAAGGTATAGGGGATTAAATTGAACCTAAATTTGATTAACAAGTGTCTATGGAAGGGCTTTGTAACAATCGAGAGATATGGCTCCAGGGACGGGGAGGATGACAGCATAAAATGAGATCTAACTGTCATTTTGGTCAGTTCCTGTTCCTCACGGGCCAGTCTCGCCTTATCCATAAAATGTTTTTTGGTCCAATTGATATCCTCTTTCTTAATAGAGGATGGCAGAGCAAAAAGGTTGGGACGGCCTAGGTTGGAAAAAGTGCTTTTTACATACTCCAACCATGAAATTGTATTCATATGATCCAGGGACATGACGTCCTGCAGAATAACATGGTTGAGAGATAATTCATTATTAAGCCATGTCTTTAACCAACATATTAGGGGTGCTAGACCAAGCTTATCTGTTACATAGTCTAAGCCCACCTCCTTGTGAATCGAGTAAGTGGGGGTAGACTGGGGAACAGACAAAAGGTTTCTTAGAAACTTATTTTCCACACGTTGTAATGATTCCTGATGGACAAACCCCCATAGGGCTGAACCATATGTGGCTATGGAGATACACTTAGCCTCGTAAATTTTTAAAAGGGCCTCCATGGGCCTTGCACCCAGCCTATTAGAGAATCCCAATAAGGCCGATGTGGCTCTGGCCGTTGAGAGGTTCTTTGCCTTAATCTGCGGGCCCCAGGTACCCCTCTCATCAAACGTTACCCCCAAATAGGGAAATGAAGCGACCCTTGACACTACCTCGCCCTTACAAAAGAAAGAAATGTATTTACCTTTCTTTATGTGGCGAGTAGCCACCATAGTGTGGGACTTTTTAGTATTAATTTTTAGGTCAAGTTGGTCCATGAAAGCCCCAAAGTAGTCCAACAAACGTTGAAGAGCAACCCCAGTGCGAGCTAGCAGGACAGCGTCGTCCGCATATAGGAGAGCAGGTATCCTTGTCTCTCCTGCACGCGGCACGTCCCCCTCCACGGCCTCGAGATGTTTACCGAGGCTGTTAATATAGATGGTAAAAAGGAGGGGGGCCAGGATGCAGCCCTGCCGTACTCCTCTAACCGATTTAAAGTGGCTAGTGCATCTACCCTCTTTTGTGACTCTCACCTTGGCAGAGAGGTCCTGATGGAGTAGTGCCATAAAATTCACAAGGGGCTTATCAACCCCCAGTTCCAGTAGAACAGCCCACAGTTTTGACCTATTCACCAGGTCGAAAGCCGAGGAGAGGTCCATGAACGCCAGAAACAGGGACCCCTCCTTGGCAACTGTGTATTTTGATATTATCATATGGAGGTTTAGGCACTGGTCCACGGTGCCCCTTTTTTCCCTAAAGCCATATTGCAGGTTTGAGAGGCCACCTCTCCTCTCGATGTTATCTGTGAGTTGGTAAAGCAAGACTCTCCCCAAGATCTTAATGGCAGAGTCAAGGAGGGAAATGGGCCTATAACACCCCGGGTCATCGCGCTGGCCCTTTTTAAAGATTGGCACGATGACAGATGTGGTCCAACTGCTGGGGAAGATGTTACTATTGGCTGCTGTAAATAATTGGGTCAAAACCCCTGCCCAGAGTTTTGGCGAGAGCAAATAAAAGTCTCCCGGGACCCCATCCGGTCCCGGGGCTTTATTTTTGGATATCTCCATGATGGCCCTCTCCACCTCGGCGGAAGTGAAAACTAAAGGGGGACAATCCAAGGGCTCCCAGCCACTATTGACTAAGCTCGGATCACTGGCACCATAAACATTACTAAAATGATTGAGCCATTTATCATCTGGTATAACACAATCCATTAAGCTGTTATCTACCTCGGAAAAGAAGGATTGGTTCACGGTGGCCCAAAACTGGGAGCTATTACGCAAAACATCACTGGAAGTTAATTTCTCCCACACCAGCTGTTTTATGGCATGCTTTCTCCTCATAATAGTAGCCTTATACTCCTTCCTAGCCATAGCAACCTCGGTCCTGTCTTTCGGGGATCGTTTCAAAGCTGTTAGTAAGGCTTTATGGGCTTTAGAACATTTAGGGTCGAACCATCCATGCTTTTTCTCAACACCACGAGTGCTCTTAACCGTGAGGGCAGTGGATATTTGTGCACAGATACTTTCAAACGCTCCCATAACTTCATGAGCTAGGGAGCCCTCCTTCTGACAAGTCTCGACATAGCCGTCTAATTTGGGCATCAAATCCTGCAAAAAATTTCCAGGCACCACTTTCGCCCATTTGAGCCTTCTCCCTTGATCTGTGGGGCATAGAACTGATCCCGGGTTGCTAGGGCGGATGTTAATGCCCAACCAATCGTTCCATATTACATCAAGCAGGACAGGGTTATGGTCACTGTGTGTTGAGACCAAGGCCCCATAGGAGACCACTCTGGAAAGAAAACCTGCACTCACAAAAGTGTAATCAAATATGGTGCCCGGGGTTGAACCTTTATAAGTGACAGTTCTTTCCCCTGCCTCCGAAATATCGGGTTCATACAGATTATAATTTGCAAGCAACTCTTCTAGGGCTTCGCCCCCTTTTGAGTGTTCGAAATGTGGTATCTGTAATACCATCATGTCCTCATGCTCTTTAACCAAACACAAATCCATACATGGATGGACATTAAAATCACCTAATAAAACCAGATCTTAATTCATATGATTATTTTGACTGATCGTAGAGAGGAAAATCTCCAGGCTATTTATGTGGCCTGTTTCCAAATCTCTGTCCCAAGAATTATAAAAGTTAATAATAAAAACATGATAATCTGCTGAAACAGCCCAATCTACAATTAAGAGGTTTAGTGACCCACTGTCCACCTGCCTAAGTGTGCCTTTCAAATTTAAAGAAAAAAGAGATGTGAGGCCACCCTTAGCCCTACCAGATTTGCTAGGGACAGCTGGGATAGCAAAGGTAGAGAAACCATCCACCCAAAAATTAGGGGCGGTATCCCAAGTTTCTTGGCACGCTATAATATCATAGGCACTAATAAAACTAATCCAATCAGCATCATCCCTCTTAGATCTTACTCCAGCAATGTTCCAACTAATGAAGTTACATACGTTGGGCTTATTAGAAGTAATGGGGCTGGAGTTAATGACTTGTGCTGGTGCTAGCTGTAAAGGGCTCGAAACCACTGGGAGCGATTCGCTACTATCAGGAACCACACTCTCCGTCACAAGGGTGCAAAGGGCAGTGCTTCCAGGGAGAGGCGGAACTGTATACGACTCAATCTCATCAGGGGCCGACACAGTACTGACAGAGTTGGTGTTGGTAGGAGTACAAGACAAAGATGTATAGGAACTCTCCAGAACTACTAAGGAAGTAAGGGGCTTATGTAAATGGGCAGGTTGTGTGACACAAAAAAAGCTAGGGGGTAAAGGACCCAAGACTGTATGAGTGCTCCC
Organism: Triturus cristatus; assembly: GCF_964204655.1. NCBI lineage: Eukaryota > Metazoa > Chordata > Amphibia > Caudata > Salamandridae > Triturus > Triturus cristatus. The sequence continues at coordinate 51,514,766 of NC_140589.1, forward strand.
AAGTTCACCCCGGCCGAAGGGTCTGTGAAGAACGGGTCCATCAAGGGCCCTGATCACAAGACCCCCCCGACAAGGATTGAGAGATGGTCAATCAACCCCGTCCAAGGAACTCAATGGAGCGTATGGATTGAATAAAGGAAGATGGAAATCCGAACTCTGCACTCTACGGGAGCCCCTAGGAACCCTCTTCCAACCAGATGACCAAATATTAAATAAAGAATTAGGCACAGGAGGGTAAAAATATGACAGATCCGTGGCAATGATTTTGGAGGCACTCGAGGTATTAGGATGAGAACATATATAACTCACCACCTTGGGGTCTCTAAAATTAATAAGCACACAATCCCCTTCCACTCTCTTAGCCCTGTTGCCCAGCCAGCACACCCTGCGAACGGTTAAAATTTCAGCACAGGATGTGACTGGTAAAGGCCTATTACAGTTTAACCAGTAAGTGACCTTGTTCTTGAGCTCACTATGGGACTCGATCTTGCCCCGCGAGAGACTGGGAACGCCCACCAAAACAACAGTATAAGGGTGAGACTCTGGAGGTAGGTTAATACAGGGGAGTTTTAAAGGGGGACAATCACCCTCAACAGTGGAGTAACTAGTAGTGGGTTTACTCCTATTAGTGGTTGCGTTACTATCTGTAACGAGGAAAGAGGTGGAACTTGGTGGGTGGTGAGGGGTGATCACAGTTTGGGCTTTATAAACTGAGCGATCAGAGTGAGCTACGGTCGTTGAAGTGGTACCAGTAGGGACGGCCTCCACCTCTATAACTGTGTCAGGTGTTAATGTGGTCACAGTATGCTTCTCTAATAAAGCCATATTAGTGTGCATCATAACCTCTAATTTTTCGAGTGAATGAGAGAGCCGATTGACTTTCTCAAATAGTGGTAGAAAAAAGGACTTAAGTAGCTGTTCCAGGGGCTCGACATAGATAGAGGGCAAGGAGAGTAGTGAAGGCAAGGAAGCAGGGGAAGGTAATGGCGCAGAACTCGCATGAACGACAGGGGTACTAGATGGCGTATGAGAAAGGGGAACAGAACAGGGGTTTAAGGGTTTGGTCAATTTGAGAACTTTAGCTCGTTTGTCCTTGATGTTCGCTCCCCTACGTTTATTCTTCCCCTGGATAGAACGAGGCTTGGCGCCCGGTGTCAGTTTAGCAGTACCTGTCGGATCGATGGGGGGCTGTGGGTGAGTATCAATGACATCTGATGGCAAACCACTGGAAACAGGGCCATTGGGAATAACTGAAGAATTATCCGGTGAGCCTGGTACCGGGCGAGCCTCTAGACCTAGCTCAGTACTAGCGGGTTGGACAAAAATGGCTTGGGGTGACCTACAACCAGGGGACATAGCTGTCATGAGGTTACCTAGAGATGATCTCTTGGCAGATAGTTCCATGGATAGTCTTTTTTCCGTTAGAACTATTTCCTGCTCGAGGACCCGGGCTGCTCTAGTGATAAAATTATCCAGGGTTCCCGAGACGCAACCCCCAACGCTGTCCAGCGTGATCTTCCTACCCGACCTCAGGGACGACATCCCTCTAAATTGGGACCAAGATGTAGGTATCAATTCCAAGGAGGGTACTCTGATAATAAGCTAAGTCTTGGGTTGCACAAACAATGGCTCCAATAAAAAGGGTATAAGTGAGGCGATAAAATCAAGGAATTTATAGATCTGATGTCTTAAGATAGGCGCACAACTAGGGACACAAGCCCAATCCAAACTAGTTTGATCTAAAAAAGGCCACCCTATACCAACTGCCCACACACTAATCAGTCAGTCAAAGATTTAATAGACTTCCAAGTGCATCAGCAGAAAGTCTCATAGAGTCTCAGTGACCGCCTTCCAGTGAATCAATGTCTATAGTTGGAATCCTCCGCAAAGCTGCTGCAACTTTATTTGAAAGAGCGACGGCGAGTGGAGGATATAATAGCTGTGCATGAAACAATTGAGGGGGAGCGTAGATGGAAAGAATTCAAAATGTCCAATAAACACCACTGCCCCGCAATACGTTTATCTGCAGCCTCTATCAACCCACGGCTAGTGACAGCTTGTGCCCTATAACATAATGCCAGATGATATAAGCAAGGCACAATAGATAGGATGGCACAGACGCGGTGCACAGGTACCTAGAGATTTATACAGAAGTCATAGGCAGGGTTGCATCAATGGTTGGAAAAAGCTTAGGAGCATAATATGACCATGCGTTCATTGGCAACACTTACAAATCAGATTGCCTGCAGCAGGTGTCAGAAATGTTGCCCAGCCCGGCCACGATCGGTTCTCGACGGGCAAGGACGGGCCCGCCCTTGGCCCGGGCTTCGCCCGCGCGCGTCCCGCGCTGCGGAGGCACCCGGCTGCTTTTGTAAGGCTCCGGGGCGCCCAGATGACGTCAGGCGCTTCACGGGAGCCAGGGGATGCTGGGCAATGGAGTTCGGTACAGCCGTTCCCCTCACGGCGATGGAAATGAGTGCAAGAAGCAAGATTCCCCCAGTTGGAGAGCCGTTCACCTCACGGCAGGTAGGTTTGCACTCTAAAATAATTCTCGGGTCTTTAAGCGCGTCCCGCGCTGCGGAGACACCCGACTGCTTTTGTAAGGCTCCGGGGCGCCCAGATGACGTCAGGCGCTTCACGGGAGCCAAGGGATGCTGGGCAATGGAGTTCGGTACAGCCGTTCCCCTCACGGCGATGGAAATGAGTGCAAGAAGCAAGATTCCCCCAGTTGGAGAGCCGTTCACCTCACGGCAGGTAGGTTTGCACTCTAAAATAATTCTCGGGTCTTTAAGCGCGTCCCGCGCTGCGGAGGCACCCGGATGCTTTTGTAAGGCTCCGGGGCGCCCAGATGACGTCAGGCGCTTCACGGGAGCCAGGGGATGCTGGGCAATGGAGTTCGGTACAGCCGTTCCCCTCACGGCGATGGAAATGAGTGCAAGAAGCAAGATTCCCCCAGTTGGAGAGCCGTTCACCTCACGGCAGGTAGGTTTGCACTCTAAAATAATTCTCGGGTCTTTAAGCGCGTCCCGCGCTGCGGAGGCACCCGGCTGCTTTTGTAAGGCTTCGGGGCGCCCAGATGACGTCAGGCGCTTCACGGGAGCCAGGGGATGCTGGGCAATGGAGTTCGGTACAGCCGTTGCCCTCACGGCGATGGAAATGAGTGCAAGAAGCAAGATTCCCCCAGTTGGAGAGCCGTTCACCTCACGGCAGGTAGGTTTGCACTCTAAAATAATTCTCGGGTCTTTAAGCTACTTACCTTCTGTAACGATGTATCTGTAAGAAACATTAGTTAGTTAGATTCCTCACCTTAGAATATCCCCAGGCGTCAGGCTGGATCCGAAAAGATTTTTGTAGCAATACCCCTTGCGCGTCGCTAGGCGTCGTCTGCGGCTCCGCATCCGTCGTCGGCGTCGTGCGCCGGAATGACGTCGTCGGAGTACTTAGACGCCGCCCTCGCGTGCTGACGTCAGTTCTTGTACATAGCTTTCCGCGCCAGGAACGCAGAGCCATGCAAGAGACCGACACTGGTGCCAAAAAATCTAGGGCCCTGAAAAGGATAAACTTAACCCTAGATGTCGGTTCGCAGAACGGGGAGGCTGGGTGGGTCGGTGAGGAATCTAACTAACTAATGTTTCTTACAGATACATCGTTACCGAAGGTAAGTAACTTGTTCATCTGAAAGAAACACGTTAGTTAGATTCCTCACCTTAGAATAGATACCCCAGTAATACCAACCCCGGTGGTGGGTCTGCGAACCAAGATCACACCAGAAAGTCCTGGAGAACAGAACGGCCAAAGTGGCCATCTCTCCGGACTTGGCTGTCCAGGCAATAGTGCTTGGCAAACGTGTGCAGTGAAGCCCACGTCGCCGCCTGACAGATGTCCTGCAAGGAAACTCCCCGTCCCAGGGCAGTAGTAGCCGCTGTGGCCCGGGTGGAAAGGCTCTCAGCCCAACAGGAGGGTCCTTTTTTGCCAAGGAGTAACACATTTTAATACACAACACGACCCACCGAGAGAGGGTCTGTTTGTGTACTGCTTTCCCCTTCTTAGCCCCTACGTATCCAACAAAAAGTGGTCGTCCACCCGGAACTGTTTGCTGCGGTCCAAATAAAAGGACAGCGCCCGTTTTGGGTCCAGACGGTGGAGCCTCTCTTCCTCTTTTGAAGGATGCGGAGGCGGAAAGAAGGTGGGCAACGTGACAGATTGCCCGATGTGAAAGGGGGTCACCACCTTAGGTAGGAAAGAGGCACGCGTCCGGAGGACAACCTTGTCCGGATGAACCAAAAGAAACGGAGGCTTTGCTGACAAAGCCTGGAGCTCACACACCCGCCGAGCAGAGGTGGTGGCTACCAGGAAAGCAGTTTTCAGAGTCAGAAGAGGAATGGGACAGTTGTGAAGAGGCTCAAAAGGAGCGCACATCAGAAAAGTCAGAACAAGGTTCAAGTCCCAATGAGGCATTACGAAAGGGACAGGAGGAAACATGTGAGTAATGCCTTTGAGGAAACGTGAAACAACAGGGGACTTGAAAAGAGAAGGCTGATCAGGAAGCCGTAAGAAAGTAGAGATTGCAGAAAGATAACCTTTCAAGGTGCCCAGAGCAGAGCCCTGCTGGGCCAAAGAAAGAAGAAAGAGGAGAACCTCAGAAAGAGGGGCGGAAAGGGGATCCACAGCCTTTGCTGTGCATCATGCCACAAATTTGTTCCACCGGCAGGCGTATACCGTCTTTGTGGAGGGACGCCTGGCTGCCAGAATGACATCACAGACTTCAGGAGGCAAGTCAAAAGGCATCAACTGTCGCCGCTCAATCTCCACGCATGGAGGTGGAGGCTGGACAGGTTCGGGTGGAGGACCGTCCCCTGCTGCTGCGACAGAAGGTCCTCCTGAAGAGGCAGTCGTATCGGGGGATCGATTGACATACTGAGTAGCTCGGGATACCAGTACCTTCGTGCCCAATCTGGAGCCACCAAGATGACTTGGGCCTGGTCGTGCCTGATCTTCTTCAGCACTCTGGGCAGAAGTGGTATAGGCGGAAAGGCGTACAACAGACCGCAACTCCACTCGCAACAAAAAGCGTCTCCGAGCGAGTGCCGCCTTGGAAATTCCAACGCGCAGAACTGCTGACATTGCGCGTTCTCTTCGGTGGCGAATAGATCTAACCAAGGCTCTCCCCACTGCAGAAAGAGACCTTGCGCCACGTCCGAGTTCAGACACCATTTGTGATCCATCATGCACTAGCGGCTGAGTATGTCTGCTCTGGCGATCAGAGAGCCTGCCAGATGTTGAACCACTAGGGTGATGCCCTGATGTTCCAGCCATGTCCAGAGGCGCAGAGCCTCCTGACAAAGGGTCCACGACCCCACCCCACCCTGTTTGTTGCAATACCACATGGCGGTGGTGTTGTCCGTGAACACCTGCACGACACTTCCCCAGACAGAGGGAAGGAAGAATCGCTCTCAGCTCCAAAAGGTTGATATGGAGCTGAGTCTCCGCCAGAGACCAGAGTCCTCTGATCTCCACCTCTCCCATATGGCCCCCCCATCCCAGGAGGGACGCATCCGTCACTACTACGTGCTCCGGTTGGGGTAGGGAGAGGCATCTGCCGCTGACCCAATCGCGGTCCATGAGCCACCACTGCAACTGCTTCGCAGTGCCCTCCGAGATCAAGACATGGTCGGACAGGTTGCCTCGATGTTGGGCCCACTGAAACTTCAGGTCCCACTACAGAGCCCGCATTCGCCACCTGGCTTAACGCACCAACAGGATGCAGGAGGCCATCAGCCCCAGAAGCCGCAGCACCAACCTGACCGAAACCCAGGATAGAGGCCGAAAGATGGGAATCAGAGCCTGAATATCCCGGACCCGCTGCTCCGGAGGATAGGCCCGGAACTGCGCCGAATCGAGAACCGCCCCTATAAAGAGGAGCTTCTGGGAGGGACTCAGGTGCGACTTCGGCACATTGATGGAGAACCCAGCGAGTGCAGGAGGTCGGCCGTAGTCTGGAGGTGGGAGACGACTTGCTGGGGCGAGCCTGCCTTCAACAGCCAGTCGTCGAGATAGGGGAAGACTGGAACCCCTAATCTGCGCAGATGAGATGCGACCACCGCCATCACTTTCGTGAACACCCGAGGGGCACTGGTGAGGCCGAAAGGGAACACGGTGAACTGAAAGTGCTCTTGGCCCACCGTGAACCGCAGATAACGCCGGTGGGCCGGCAGGACGGGGATGTGAAAATAAGCGTCCTGCAAGTCCAACGCTACCATCCAGTCTCCAGGGTCCAGGGCAGTCAGGACCTGAGCTAGAGTGAGCATCTTGAATCGTTCCTTCTGGACGAAAGCGTTGACGCTCCTGAGGTCCAAGATAGGGCGTAGGCCCCCTTTGCACTTCTTGGGAACCAGAAAGTAGTGGTAATAGCAACCACAACCTACTTCTGGACCAGGAACGCGCTTGACAGCCTCTTTGGCCACGAGGGCCATAACTTCCTCCCGCAGAAGATCCAAGTGTTCCCCAGACATACGGTGGTACTGCGGTGGCATGGCTGGAGGGGTCGTCTTGAAGGGGGGGGGAGTAGCCCCATTGGACGATTTGCAGCACCCACCTGTCCGATGTGATGGAGCGCCAGTGGAGCAGGTGATGGTGAACTCTGCCGCCCACTGGCGTGGAATGGGCATGAAAGCTCGGACTAGGAGGGCTTTGAGGCGGATGCTGCGGGGTGGATGTGGACTGACCGGCACGTTGTCCTCCAGAACCGCCTCGGTGGAATTCCACGTCCTCGTGCAGGTTGGTTCTGCGGCCGGTGGCTGGGCGAACGTGAGGAGGCGCCCCTTCCTTGGCCACGAAAGGGGCGAAAGGCGGAAGTTTGCGGACGCGGGGCCGAGAGACCCAAGGACTTGGCCGTAGCCCGGGAGTCCTTGAACCGAGCCAGCGCACTGTCCGCCTTCTCACCAAAAAGGCGAGTGACATCAAAGGGCATGTCCATGAGGGAACTCTGGACATCCCCCGAAAAAGACGTGGACCTCAGCCAGGCGTGACGCCGAAGCGCCACCGTGGGTGAAATCGCCCGACCTAGCGAGTCCGTGGTGTCGAGTCCACACCGTATGGCATGCCGTGCTGCATCTCGCCCATCAGCAAGCGCTTGGGTGAGTCGTGACTGGGCCTTCACCGGGCACAGGGGCAGCACGTCCTCCACCGTATCCCACAGAGAGTGGGAATAACGGTCCAAGAGGCAAGCGGTATTTAAAGACCGCAGCCCCAAACTCAGGGACGAGAACAGTTTCTTGCCAACCTGTTCCAACCTCTTGGATTCCCGATCCGGAGGAGCGGACGGGAAGGAGGTTTGGGAAGTCGAGGCCTGGATAACCAGGCTCTCGGGGGTGGGCTGTTGGGACAGAAAACTGGGGTCACCCGGAGCAGGGCGGTGGCGCCGGGCCACGTTCCGACCCACAGGAGGAACTGTGGAGGGCTTGGACCAAGTGCCCTGCAGAACGTTTATGAGGGCCTCGTTAAAATGCAGCAGAGGCTCTGTGGAGCTTGCTGTCGGTTGAAGGACCTCTGTGAGGACGTTAGTCCTCATGGCCACAGCAGGCAACTCCAGCCCCAGGGCTTCGGCCGCCTTGCGCAGCACCACTGAAAAAGCTGCACCCTCCTCCGAGGCCACAGTAGGAGGAGAGATGAAACCAGCGTATCCAGACCACTGGCATCCCCCAATTCCTCTGCCCAGTCCTGAGAAAGTTGGGCCTGTGCGGCCATAGGGTCCTCAGACCCCTCCCAGTCGCCCTCGTCATTTGATTCCTGATAAACAGGAGGAATGATCGGAGCCGGGCAGTAGATGAAGCGTTCACCCATCGGCGCCGGTAGCGGCGTCAGGCGGCACCGCGCCGGCGCCGGGCCCGGACCGGGGCTAAACTGGGCAACGACGTCGTCCGGGGACGGCGTCGGAGGTGGACCCGGTGTCGGTGCCGGCAGAGGAGGCGTCGTGAGGTCGACCGGCGCCGGCAGAGATCCAGGCCTGGATCCCTCAGGGACCTGCGGCGTCGGGGCCGGAGCCGTCGACGGCGCCGGGGCTGGAGCCGCCGGCAGACGAGGTCGCCCAGTCGAACCCGCGGGGCTCGAAGGCGCGCCGACAGGCGTCGACGGCGGAGCCAGGCTCCTCATGGCCGAGAGGAAGGCACTGACCTCCGCCGGAGTCGTGTCAGTCCCAGGGACCGGCGGGTATGGGGACGGACGCGGCTCCTGCGGCTCCGACGGAGCCGCGGGGGTGGGACCACCCTGACCCTCGGCCAAATCGCGCGACCGTCGAGGGGAGTCCGAAGAGCGTTGTTGTCTCTTGGACTTCTTGGAGTGCTTCGATTTACCCGAAGACCCCGACGAGCGATGATGCTTGGACCTCCTCCTGGACCGGGACCGAGAGCGGCACGGAGCCGAGTGCCAAAGCTCGAGAAGCTTACGGGACTGCTCCCGCCTAGTTTTCGACGTCAAGGCCTGACAATCGAGGCACGACTCCGCGTCATGGTCGGCCCCCAGGCAATAAAGGCACCGGCGATGGTGATCCGTCACCGACATCAGGCGATGAAAGGCGTCACAGGCTTTGAAACCAGGCATCCTACCGGCACCAGAGTCGAGTCGATAGACCAAAAAGAGTCAAAAAGTTAGTCAAAAAATGACGAGGGGTAAGCTCTTCCCGGATCGGCGCTTACTGGCACGGAAAACAGAAGAACTGACGTCAGCGCGCGAGGGCGGCGTCTAAGTACTCCGACGACGTCATTCCGGCGCACGACGCCGCCGACGGATGCGGAGCCGCAGATGACGCCTAGCGACGCGCAAGGGGTATTGCTACAAAAATCTTTCCGGATCCAGCCTGACGCCTGGGGATATTCTAAGGTGAGGAATGTAGGAGAGTAGGGTCTGCTTCCTATGGTCACCCCCACTTTTTGCTTTTGCTTTACTGGTTTTCGACTTAGATGTGGCTGTGGGCCTGCTAATCAGACCCACAGCCCAGCTGTTCTCTCTCTAAATTAATACTATGTACGTTAGGTACATAACCCAATTGGTAAGGATCACCTTTTGAGACCCTGTACAGAGCACCTTAGGTGCCAGGGCATAGGTGTACCCTAGGCCTACCAGGGGATGTAGCATGTATTATGCCACCCCTGGCTGGCCTTCCATCATGACACAACTGGCTGATCACTCAGCTGGGGCAAGGTCGTGTAATCACCCCTTGCTTAGGTATAGTATCCCTATACCTACCTTATATATAGACACATGGGTAACCTGTAAGCCACTCCTATGGCAGGCCTTAACAATCCTGGAGGCAGAGTGCATGGTAACATGTGAGATGGTGCTCTAGCATGAGCTGAGCCTGTCTGCAGCTTTCGGAACCATGTCCTTATAGCTGTTCTATGATATCGCCTACCATATACTCTTAAAGTGCCTTATAATCCTCGCGGTTATCGTAACTATGGTTTGGCTTTATCAAAACATGTTGTGTAAGGTGTCTAACACTTTGGAATACTACCCCACACCATTTCTGGCAGTGAGGATAGTATTCCTCCCTTCTCGAGGGAGAAGACATGTTGAGGACCTACTTACCCGGTTAAAGTTAACCAGAGCCCCAGCATCACAAAATGGATGCTGCTGCCGCGACAGAAGTCTGATCTCCTGCTGCTGGGAGTCATCCCGGCAAGGAAGGCTTGGACAATAGGTTTCCTGCCTTGGGAGGTGCTAGCACCACCCCAGACAGGCCTTAGTGTATTGGGGCAGGGAGGGATGAATGAAACGAGACATTGTCTGAGGCACACAAGGTGCTCCATGCATAGTCCAGTTCAAACCGGTGCTGGGGCACTCCAGCCCCAGTCCTGGCGCGAAACTGGACAAAGGGAAGGGGGTGTAACCATCCCCCTCCCTGGTTCCACCCATAAGGAGGGACCTAGCAGGTAGTCCAGCCCCCCAGATTAGTATAAGAGTGGAAGCTGGGTCCTTAGGACTTTGGATTATCCTGAACTGAAACAAGACACGAAACTCTGGACCTTCGACATTCTACAAGAAGAAGACTGAAGATTCTCCCTTGTGGCCAAGGAGTGGCCACCCTGTGCAAACAGGCACCATCAAGAGACCTGCCGTTTGCTTTGCCCAAGTTCTATGAGGAACCGACTGCAGAGCCTGACCAGCGCCTTGACCTCCAGACTTCTCCGACCCTGATCCACATCCACAGCCAAGCTGGGATCCGTGGAGGCGACGAGAGACGTGGGACCGGCTACCTGGGAAAAGTGGCGAGTAACTTCCAGCGCAGCTTCTGAGGCATCCTCGAAGTTGTGCTCCGGGGATTGAGAAGCCCCAACCCCAAGCACCATCTGCACCGAAGATCAGCCCTCCACACTCCACGAGTTCTGCGTGGGGCCCTTCGGCATTTTCCTGCTTGCCGCGTCTGTCAGGTAACTGGCCCGTTGGCTAGTAGCCTCTGTGACAACGAACCTTTAACTTTACACTGCTGGTTTGGCTCCTCTCAACTGGCTCCTGCTTCCCTGTAAAAGAGAAGCACCCCAGACCTTTCTGGTCTGCACCAGAAGCGAACTTCGACTTCCGCGTGGGTTGCCTTTGCCAAGGCTTGTTGACTCCAATCGGGACGTCGACTCCGCCAGCAGCAAGATCCTTCGTGGGACAGCTCGTACCCCGGTCCTGGTCATCCTCTACATCGCCGGGTCCCCGTGGCTGCAGAGACAAGTTTCAAGACATCACCTGTAATAATCACGGCATCGCCTGGTTCTTTCCTGGTTCCACCCGGTCACTGGCTAGTGACCCAGACTTTGTCCATTCCACTTGCAGGTGTCCTTCCTTCAAGATCCAGCCTTGGGTCCCCCAGACATCTTCCTCCTGGTCGCCTGCCAGCATCTTTTCTTCAGGCATCCATAGGATCCAGCGACGACACCCGACACATCTTCACACCTATGCTCCCGTCTCCCGTGGGTGAGGTAACGCGAGTACTCCGGTGCTCCAGTGGATATTGACTATCCAAGTGTCTAAGTCTTGAGTTGCTTCCTTCTAGTTACTTCGGAAGTGTCCTTATTCTTCCTATTTCTAAATGCAACATTTTCATTGACTTTAATGTAACCCGCGTGTGTGTTTCCACACTGCAAACGCTTCCAGTGGGCCTCCCACTTCCTAACTATTGGTAGGGTAGTGTAGCCCCAGCGATTCCCTAGGCCTACTCCCAGTTCGTGACGTGGTACTTATACCACTTTTTTAGTATATGGTTTGCGTGGCCCCTGGGCCTAACTGTATTTTTACTGTGTAACTTAATGTATGCTACTTAAGAGATTGTTGTACTTAGACCTCTGAACTCATAAAGAGTGCTGAAGGTATATGTTAGAATAAATACATTCTACTTTTATATATTTCTGGCGTGGTGTCCTTTCATTTGGTATTCAAGGGGTTGTAATGGTATAACAGCTGGCTTCACATGCCATACAGAGTTTAGCCTAAGACTGCTCTTGTCCATGCTACCACTAGGATAGCTGGTCTATAAGGTTGACTTTACAACCAATCACCATAAGGGTTGTTTGGACTGATATAAGGTGTACACTAGAACTAGTGACATCATACATCAGGCCAACTTCTCACAAGGAATCTAACTAACGTGTTTCTTTCAGATATATATCTTAAAAATGATAATATTTACAACTTTACATATTCAATTACCACTTTAACAATTACAAATAATTAATTAATAATGAAATAATTATATTTAATTAACTTCCCACCCTTTATTCCGGCAAATGCATCAACACGCACCTAATATATCAATAGAAAAACTTTTATTTGTATAATTTACATAATAATTTATCAATTTAACAATTACTAACCGTTAACTAATAATAAATTAATTATATTAAATTACCTTCCCATCCTCTATTGTTATTGTTATTTTGATTTTGTAAAGCGGACAGCTACCCTAGGGTTTCCCGGCACCGCCTGAAAAGAGCCAAGAGCAATAAGGAAGAAAGCTACATATTAAATAGCCAAGTTTTTAAACCCCTCTGAAAATTCTCATAAGAAAGTTCATTCTGGAGACCTATAGGAAGGGAGTTCCATAAAGAGGGACCCAGACAGGAGAAAGAGCGACCGCCCATATGCACTAATCTCGTCCTAGGAACAGTAAACTTGGCAAGAGTGGCAGAGCGGAGCACTCGAGATGGTACATAAGGGTGAACTAAAGTCTTCAGATAGTGTGGCGCCTTACCAGATTTTATCTTAAACATAAGACTCAAAGCTTTAAATTTCATACGGTTCCCAATCTTGAGCCAGTGGACGTCTTGAAGCGACCCAGAGATGGAAGCAGTTTTAGGAATCTTACAAAGCAACCTCGCTGCAGCATTCTGTGCTAACTGAAGTTTGCGTAACACATCTTTAGTGGCACCCAAGTACAGAATATTACTGTAGTCCAGTCTAGAGGTGATAAGAGCCTGGACCACGGTACGTTGGGTAGAAGGGGGCAACAACCATGAGATTTTCTTAAGCCACCTAAGGATTGTGAAGCAAGTCGAGGCTACTCCCACTGCTTGCTGCTTCATGGATAGTTGGTCGTCAATTAAGACGCCCACATTTTGGACCTGATGTTTCAGCTGAGGTAGAGGACCCATTTCAGTGGGCCAATGCTGGGGGCCCCACAGATCTTTGTTCTTGCCCATGATCAGCACTTCCGTTTTATCACCGTTGAGTTTTAACAGGTTGGTAAGCATCCAGCCTGCTATATTCCTCAAACCGGCCTGAAGTAGCGAGGGTTTAGACGCCCTATCAGCAGAGAGGGAGAAGACAATCTGGGTGTCATCGGCGTACGAAAAGAGGGACAACCCAGCTTCCTCCGCAATCCTCGCCATTGGCCTAACATTGATGTTAAATAATAAAGGGCTGAGGATTGAGCACTGGGGAACCCCATAAGGTGAGTTGTGAATCTCGGAGCACGCTGCTGGCCAGAAAACCTGAAACGTACGGTTCGTCAGGAAGTCTGCAAGCCAATTGAGTGCCCTGTCAGTCACCCCCAATGATTGGAGAGCCTGCAATAACACGGTATGCGAAACTGTGTCAAAAGCGGCACTTAGGTCTAAAAGTATAAGTGACACAGTGCCGCCCGTGTCAACTTGACCCCAAGCAAGGCGGTTTCAGTAGAAAAACCAGCTCTGAAGCCCAACTGTGAACCATGAAGAAAATTTTGGGAGTTCACAAATGATGTCAATTGGAGATGGACGTGCTTTTCCAAAATTTTGGAAAAAGTAGGAAGAAGGGAAATGTGCCTAAAATTAGATAGTTGCGTGGGGTCAGTAGTGGCATTCTTCAAAAATGGTAAAACCATTGTGTGGTTCCAGATAAATGGAACAATTGCCTCTTTTAATGAGGCATCAAGCAGCTCCATGATCAACATCAGGGAGGATTGCTCAAATTTCTGAAGCACAGTGACGGGAATGGGATCTCTAGGAGAGCCAGATTTCAGGCTATCCAGTATCCGCCTAAAGGAGTTCATTTCTAAGGGTGCCCAGAAGTCAAGTTTGTCAGTGTGTTCGAAGAACAGGTCTACCTGTAAGGTCCATTGGTAGTAAGATTATGGGAATTCCCAGATTGCTGTGAGGCATTATTCGGCGTAGAGTCCTGGAATGAACCATATATCTTTTCGACTTTACTCAAAACAAATCTGGCAAGCTCCTCACATTGTGAAGCATACCCTAAAAACCCAACCACCTGCACCTAATATTTAACTTAAACAAATCATAATGTACACAATTGAAATAATTCATTATCAACAAAATATTTTTAAATTATTAACATTAATAATTATCATAACTAATTTCCTTCACACCCTTTACCACTACAAATACAATAACCCACCCCAAAAATATAAATAATTAAATGAATTACACAATGTACATAATTAATTAATAATTAAATAACAATGTATTATTAATAATTATAAAATACTTCACACAGTATACCCCTACAAATTCCACAACCCCCACCTAAAACTTAATGTAATAAAAAAACAATTCGCACAATTAAAATAATTAATTATCAAATTAAATATTTAATTTTAATTAAAAAATAATTATTCGTTCATTATAATTAATTTTCTTTCAACCCTTTACTCATATAAACCCCACAACTGGCTAAGACACTAAAAAGAACAATAAATAATTACATTAATTTTAAAAAACAACTATAAATTACCAAACTATACTAAAAAACATTAACAATAATTATACAAGCAATTTATAACATATACAAATAAAATGTATGCTAAAATACATCAAAATTATGACAAAATGATATTAACAACTATATTTTTGTAAACGATATTAACATCATAGATATTTTTAACATCGATATTAATGACACAAATATTTTTAACATCGATATTACTTACCTTACCTTCTTGTCAACGATATTTTTGCACATATTTCTGCACTATGATATGTACAACACAATATTTTTGCCTCTCGATATCTTTTTTCAATACTTTGTCCAAATACTCCATGTTCATTTGTAAAAGTAACTGCAATCATTGTCAAAAGCAGTATAGTAGACACAAATCTACAAGGGCCCGATTCACAGAACTAGCTTAAGACAAAATCCTAAACTTACTACCATTTTGGTATTCACAGAAGCACTTACTCATTTTGGTATTCACAGACGGCACTTACTCATTTCGGTATTCACAGAAGTTAGGAGTCCTAACTTTAGGACTCCTAAATGCCTTCTGTGAATACCGAAAGTCTTAAAATTAGGATTTTTCTCCGTTTAGTAGTAGTATAGTTAGGACTCCTAACTTTAGGACTCCTAAATGCCTTCTGTGAATACCGAAAGTCTTAAAATTAGGATTTTTCTCAATTTAGTAGTCCTAAGTCTAAATTTAGGACTACTAAATTGAGAAAAATCCTAATTTTAAGACTTTCGGTATTCACAGAAGGCATTTAGGAGTCCTAAAGTTAGGAGTCCTAACTATATTACTACTAAACTGAGAAAAATCCTAATTTTAAGGCTTTCGGTATTCACAGAAGGCATTTAGGAGTCCTAAAATTAGGAGTCCTAAATTTAGGACTACTAAATTGAGAAAAATCCTAATTTTAACACTTTCGGTATTCACAGAAGGCATTTAGGAGTCCTAAAGTTAGGAGTCCTAACTATACTACTACTAAATTGAGAAAAATCCTAATTTTAACACTTTCGGTATTCACAGAAGGCATTTAGGAGTCCTAAAGTTAGGAGTCCTAACTATACTACTACTAAACTGAGAAAAATCCTAATTTTAAGACTTTCGGTATTCACAGAAGGCATTTAGGAGTCCTAAAGTTAGGACTCCTAACTTCTGTGAATACCGAAATGAGTAAGTGCCTTCTGTGAATACCAAAATGAGTAAGTGCCTTCTGTGAATACCAAAATGGTAGTAAGTTTAGGATTTTGTCTTAAGTTAGTTCTTTGAATCGGGCCCCAAGTGTCTGACGCTCTACAAAAATTAAAGCCATCCACTTGGGACCGTGTTATAAAAAGGAGTTAGGGTCTAAACTGCGGCACTGTAAGCATACAAATCCATAGGCTATCATAAGTTATGTTATATTATATTGATTTGTTTAGTGCACTAATCACATGTGAGGGTATCCAGGAACTTGGGCAAGTGTGTAGGTGTGTGGTCCCCACGGTGCATATACGAACAGCTAGGTCTTCAGCTTCTTGTAGAACTCAAGATGTGAGGAGGAGGCTCTGTGTTTTGAGAGTGGTCGTTCCATGTCTTGGGTGTTATATAGGAGAATGTGCGTCCACCAGTTTTGCTTTTGTGGATGCATGAAATGTGTGTGGGCGAAAGTGAGGCCGAGCGGGGTGTCTGGTGGGTTTGTAAAAGTGTATGCGGCTGTTCAGGTATTCTGGTCCTGTGTTGTGTAGGGCTTTGTATGTGTACATGAGAGGTTTGAATTGGCTGTGTTTTTGAATGGAGAGCCTATTCTGGTCCTATGTTGTGAAGGGCTTTGTTTATGTGTGTGAGATGTTTGAATTTGCTACGAATATGAATGGAGAGCCAGGGAAGATTCTTGGGGTATAGTGTGATTAGGTGCAGCGTGGGAGGTCGAGTAGGAGTCTTGCGAAGGTGTTCTGGATGGTCTGGAGTCTATGTAGGAGTTGTTTGGAGATTCCGGCCTAGAGGGTGTGTTACTGTGGTCCAGCTGCTGTAGATGAGTGCCTTTGTGACGGTCCATCTGATGTTCTGAGGCAACTATTTGAAGATCTTTTGTAGCATACGAAGGATGCAGAAGCAGGAGTTACTGCATTGATTTGAGTCGTCATGTTGAGCTTGTTGTGTAGGGTGATCCCTAGATTTCTTGCATGGTCTGTGGATGTGGGTGATTGTCCTAGGTTCAACGGCCACCAGGTGGAGTCCCATGGGGAGGTCTTGTTGCCAAAGACTAGTATTTCTGTCTTCTACTATGGTCATGCAGTTGGTGAAGATGGTTCTGGTGGTAGTTGTCTCGTCCACTAGGGAGAGGACGAGTAGGGTGTCATCGGCGTAGGAGAGGACGGTGATGTCTTGTGATCAGATGATGTTGACAAACAGTGTCATGTAAATGTTGAAAAGGGTGGGGCTGAGGGACGAGCCCTGTGAATTCCACATATCAGTGTCTTTGTCTCTGATGTGAAGGATGGCAGCCTGATCCTTTGGGTTCTTCCTGTGAGGAAAGAACAGATTCATTTGAGAGTTGATCCATGTAAGCTAATCTCATGGAATATTCTGATGAGTGTCAGTGTAAGAGAGGTTGAGCAGGATGAGGACCGCTGGTTTATCCTCAGTCCAGCATTATTTGAATGTCATCAGTGGCTGCAATGAGTGCTGTTTCGGTGCTGTGGTTATTAGCATTACTATTAGATGAGACAAACACATTAACTAAATGCAGCAAGTTCACAACTTGGATTTAGAGGGGCATTTCAGTGACCCACTAACCTTGATGTTCCTTGTTGCTCTCCTACTTCTGCAGGCCATCATTACATTCAAACTCTCTATAATCTTGGCGAACATATCACCTTTTTGACAACAGTATCATAAATAGCATAATTCCAAATTCTTAACTCACTGGATAATTGTTGTAAAAACTACGCTAACATGTGTCATCGAGGCAGTGAGTGATGTGACAAAAAGTAATTGAATGGCCTACAGACTACTTTACACAAGGGTGAAGAACTATGGGGCATATGTACAAGCCCCTATCGCCATCACAACGTCACTTTCAGTGACGTTGTGATGGCGATAGGGGCCTCGCCTTACTTACAAGGCAGCGTTAAGCCTCTTAACGTGACTTAACGCTGCCTTGTAATTTAGGCCCCCTTTCACGCTATGCTTTGTGTGAAAGGGGTGGGCAGTGGGTATTGCAGTGGGCGTTCCCCCGCAACACCCATTGATTTTGACGCTGCCCCCTATTTACAAGGGCAGCGTAAATAGGAGGCAGCGCCAAAATTAAGACCAGGAAAAACCTGGTCTTAAGTTGGCAAGGTTGCTTTATTTTCCTCGTTTTTGCTTTTTCCATGTGTGTTGCCTTGTGCAGCACAAATGAAAAAAGCAAAACGCCTTGGATTGTTTATGTGTAGGAAGGTGACCCTTCCTGCACATAAACAATCCATTAAAAAAATGACATTTCATAACTTCCATGTGTGCTGCATTAAAGCGATTTGGGAAAAAGGGGATGGTGATGGACAGAGTTTCTGAATGATGCAGAATACTCTTACCAAGTCAAGAGATCATGGTTTTAATCCATCACCGTTTAAAGCAGCACACATAGAAGTGACAAAATAGCATTTCAGGATTGTTTATGTGCAGGGAGGGTCACCTTCCTACACATAAACAATCCTCCCCTGCATGCAAATATCCTTACACTATGGTTCAAAGGTGCCTGCGTTGGCGCTACACTGCTAGGTGTAGCGCCATCGCAGGGGGAAACGCAAGGCAGCACCATATCCTTGTAAAGAACAAGTTACTTACCTTCGGTAACGATGTATCTGTAAGAAACATTAGTTAGTTAGATTCCTCACCTTAGAATATCCCCAGGCGTCAGACTGGATCCGGAAGATTTTTCGTCAGCAATACCCCTTGCGCGTCGCTAGGCGTCGTCTGCGGCTCCGCGTCCGTCGTCGGCATCGTGCGCCGGAATGACGTCGTCGGAGTACTTAGACGCCGCCCTCGCACGCTGACATCAGTTCTTGTACATAGCTTTCGGCGCCAGGAACGCAGAGCCATGCAAGAGACCGACACTGGTGCCAAAAATAAAATCTAGGAGCCTGAAAAGGATAACCTTAACCTTAGATGTCAGTTCGCAGAACGGGGAGGATGGGTGGGTCGGTGAGGAATCTAACTAACTAATGTTTCTTACAGATACATCGTTACCGAAGGTAAGTAACTTGTTCATCTGAAAGAAAAACGTTAGTTAGATTCCTCACCTTAGAATAGATACCAAAGCAATACCATCCCCGGTGGTGGGTCTGCGAACCAAGATCACACCAGAAAGTCCTGGAGGACAGAACGGCCAAAGAAGCCATCCCTCCGGACTTGGCTGTCAAGGCAATAATGCCTGGCAAACGTGTGTAGCGAAGCCCACGTCGCCGCCTGACAGATGTCCTGCAAAGGGACACCCCGTCCCAAAGCAGTAGTAGCCGCTGTGGCCCGAGTAGAATGGGCGCGCAGCCCAACAGGAGGGTCCTTTTTTGCCAAGGAATAACAAATTTTGATGCACAAAACGACCCACCGAGAGATGGTCCGGTTGTGCACAGCTTTCCCATACTTAGCACCCACGTATCCAACGAAAAGTTGGTCGTCCACCCGGAACTGCTTTGTGCGGTCCAGATAAAAGGCGAGCGCACGTTTTGGGTCCAGACGGTGGAGCCTCTCTTCCTCTTTGGAAGGATGCGGAGGCGGAAAGAAGGTGGGCAAGGTGACAGACTGCCCAAGATGAAAGGGGGTCACCACTTTCGGAAGAAAGGAGGGACGAGGCCAAAGGACAACCTTGTCCGGATGAACAGAGAGAAAAGGAGGCTTTGATGATAAAGCCTGGAGCTCACTCACCCGTCTAGCCGAGGTGATGGCTACCAGAAAAGCAGTCTTAAGCGTCAGCAGACGAAGAGGACAATTATGAAGAGGCTCAAAGGGAGCGCACATTAGAAATGTGAGAACAAGATTCAAGTCCCACTGAGGCATTACAAAAGGGACAGGAGGGAACATGTGAGTAATGCCCTTTAGAAAGCGTGTAACTACAGGGGACTTGAAAAGAGAAGGCTGATCAGGAAGCCTTAAGAAGGCAGAGATGGCAGCAAGATAACCTTTCAAGGTGCCCAGGGCAGAGCCCCGCCGGGCCAAAGAAAGAAGAAAGAGGAGAACCTCAGAAAGAGGGGCGGAAAGGGGATCCACAGCCTTTGCTGTGCACCATGCCACAAATTTGTTCCACCGGCAGGCGTATACCGTCTTTGTGGAGGGACGCCTGGCTGCCAGAATGATATCACAGACTTCAGGAGGCAAGTCAAATGGCATCAACTGCCGCCGCTCAATCTCCACGCATGGAGGTGGAGGCTGGACAGGTTCGGGTGGAGGACCGTCCCCTGCTGCTGCGACAGAAGATCCTCCCGAAGGGGCAGACGTATCGGAGGATCGGTCAACATACTGAGTAGCTCGGGATACCAGTACCTTCGTGCCCAATCCGGAGCCACCAAGATGACTTGGGCCCGGTCGTGCCTGATCTTCTTCAGCACTCTGGGCAGAAGTGGTATAGGCGGAAAGGCGTACAACAGACCGCAACTCCACTCGTGACGAAAAGCGTCGCCGAGCGAGTGCCGCCTTGGAAATTCCAACGCGCAGAACTGCTGACATTGCGCGTTCTCTTCGGTGGCGAATAGATCTAACCAAGGCTCTCCCCACTGCTGAAAGAGACCTTGCGCCACTTCGGAGTTCAGACGCCATTCGTGATCCATCATGCACCGGCGGCTGAGTTTGTCTGCTCTGGCGTTCAGAGAGCCCGCCAGATGTTGAACCACTAGGGTGACGCCCTGGTGTTCCAGCCATGTCCAGAGGCGCAGAGCCTCCTGACAAAGGGTCCACCACCCCACCCCGCCCTGTTTGTTGCAATACCACATGGCGGTGGTGTTGTCCGTGAACACCTGCACGACACTTCCCCTGACAGAGGAAAGGAAGGCTTTCAGTGCAAGTCGGATCGCTCTCAACTCCAACAGGTTGATGTGGAGACGAGACTCCGCCGGAGACCAGAGGCCTCTGATCTCCGCCTCTCCCATATGGCCACCCCATCCCAGGAGGGATGCATCCGTCACTACGACATGCTCCGGTTGGGGAAGGGAGAGGCTCTTGCCCGTGACCCAATCGCGGTCCGTGAGCCACCACTGCAACTGCTGTGCAGTGCCCTCCGAGATCAAGACATGGTCGGACAGGTTTCCGTGATGCTGGGCCCACTGAAACTTCAGGTCCCACTGCAGAGCCCCCATGCGCCGCCTGGCGTGATGCACTAGTAGGATGCAGGAGGCCATCAGCCCCAGAAGCCGCAACACTAGCCTGACCGAAACCCAGGATAGAGGCCGAAAGATGGGAATCAGGGCCTGAATATCCCGGACCCGCTGTTCCGGCGGATAGACCCGGAACTGCGCCGAATCGAGAACCGCTCCGATGAAGAGGAGCTTCTGAGAGGGACTCAGGTGTGACTTCGGCACGTTGATGGAAAACCCCAGCAAATGCAGGAGATCCGCCGTAGTCTGGAGGTAGGAGACGACTGCCTGGGGCGAGCCCGCCTTCAACAACCAGTCGTCGAGATAGGGGAAGACTGGAACCCCTGATCTGCGCAGATGAGCTGCGACCACCGCCATCACTTTCGTGAACACCCGAGGGGCACTGGTAAGGCCGAAGGGGAGCACGGTAAACTGAAAGTGCTCCTGACCCACCGTGATCCGCAGGTAACGCCGGTGGGCCGGCAGGACGGGGATGTGGAAATATGCGTCCTGCAAGTCCAACGCTACCATCCAGTCTCCAGGGTCTAGGGCAGCTAGAACCTGAGCCAAAGTCAACATTTTGGAACTTTCCTTCCGGAGGAAGGCGTTGACGTTCCGGAGGTCCAAGATAGGGCGCAGGCCCCCTTTGCCCTTCTTGGGCACCAGAAAGTAGTGGGAATAACAACCACGACCTACTTTTGGGCTCGGAACGCGCTCGACGGCCCCCTTGGCCAAGAGGGCCGAAACTTCCTCGTGGAGAAGATTCAAATGATCCCCCGAGATACGGTGGTGCTGCGGTGGCATGGCTGGAGGGGTCGTCTCGAAGGGGAGGGAGTAGCCCCTTCGGACGATTTGCAGCACCCACCTGTCCGATGTGATGGACCACCAGTGGAGCAGGTGATGGTGAACTCTGCCGCCCACTGGCGTGGAATGGGCCTGAAAGCTCGGACTAGGAAGGCTTTGAGGCGGATGCTGCCGGGGTGGATGTGGGCTGACCGCGTCGTCCTCCAGAACCGCCTCGGGGGAAACCACGTCCACGACCGCGCGCAGGTTGGTTCTGCGGCTGGTGGCTAGGCTGACGTGAGGAGGCACCCCTTCCTTGGCCACGAAAGGGGCGAAAGGCGGAAGTTTGCGACCGCGGGGCCGAGAGGCCCAAGGACTTGGCCGTAGCCCGGGAGTCCTTAAAGCGATTCAGCGCACTGTCCGCTTTCTCACCAAAAAGGCGAGTGCCATCAAAGGGCATGTCCATGAGAGTGCTCTGGACATCCCCCGAAAAGGAAGTGGACCGCAGCCAGGAGTGACGTCTAAGCGCCACCGTGGTAGAAATCGCCCTACCCAGCGAGTCCGTAGTGTCAAGCCCACATCGGATTGCATGTTGTGCTGCATCCCTCCCATCGGCCAGAGCCTGGGTAAGTCGTGTCTGGACCTCCTCTGGGCACAGGGGTAGCACGTCCTCCACCATATCCCACAGAGAGTGGGAATAACGGTCCAAAAGACAGGCGGTATTCAAGGACCGCAGACCCAAACTAAGGGAGGAGAACAGCTTTTAGCCAAACTGTTCCAGTCTCTTGGAATCCCGGTCCGGCGGAGCGGTCGGGAAGGAGGATTGGGAGGTAGAAGCCTGGATAACCAGGCTCTTGGGGGTGGGGTGTTGGGACAGAAAACTGGGGTCGCCCGGAGCAGGGCGGTGGCGCCTGGCGACGTTCCTGTCCACAGGAGGGACTGTGGAGGGCTTGGACCAGGTCCCCTGCAGAACGTCAATGAGGGCCTCATTGAATTGCAGCAGAGGCTCAGTGGAGCTTGCTGCAGACTGAAGCACCTCAGTGAGGACGTTAGTCCTCACAGCCACGGCAGGCAGCTCGAGCCCAAGGGCTGCGGCCGCCTTGCGCAGCACCACAGAGAAAGCAGCTCCCTCCTCCGAAGCCACAGTCGGAGGAGAGATGAATCCAGTGTCTGGTGAGGTATCCAGACCACTGGCCTCCCCCAGTTCATCTGCCCAGTCCTGTGACAGCTGAGCCTGAACGGCCATAGGGTCATCGGACCCCTCCCAGTCGCCCCCATCATCCGTTTCCTGGTAAACAGGAGGAAGGAGCGGAGCCGGACGATAGACATAATGTGTCTCTAACGGCGCCGTACGCGGCGTCCATCGACGCCGTGACGGCGCCGGATCCGGAGTGGGGCTGAACTGGGGCTCGACGCCGAGCGGAGCCGGCGTCGGAGGTGGAACCGGTGTCGACGCCGGCAGAGGAGGCGTGACGAGGTCGACCGGCGTCGGCGGGGACTCGGGGACGAGTCCCTCGGGAACCTGCGGCGTCGGGGCCGCAGCCGGCGACGGCGCCGGGTCCGGAGCTGCCAGCATGCAAGGTTGCCCAGTCGGGTCCGCGGGGCCCGAAGGCGCGCCAGAGGGCGTCGACGGCGGAGCCAGGCTCCTCATGGCCGAGAGGAAGGCACTGACTTCTGCCGGCGTCGCGTCAGTCCCAGGGACCGGCGGGTGTGGGGATGTGCGCGGCGCCTGCGGCTCCGCTGGAGCTGCGGGGGTGGAACCACCCTGACCCTCGGCCGAGTCGCGCGACCGGCGAGGGGAGTCCGAAGAGCGGTGTCGCCTCTTGGACTTCTTGGAATGCTTCGACTTACCCGAAGACTTGGAGCCAGACGAGCGATGATGACGTCGGCTGCGGCTCCGCGACCGATCCTTGGACCTCCTCCTTGACCTGGATCGAGAGGGGCGCGGAGCCGAGTGGCGAATCTCGAGGAGCTTACGGGACCGTCTAGCCTTCGAGGTCAGGGCCTTGCAGTCCGAACACGACTCCGCGTCGTGGTTGAGGCCCAAACAGTAAAGGCACCGGCGGTGATGATCCGTAACCGACATCAAGCGGTTGCAGTCAGCACAGGCTTTGAAACCAGGCATCCTACCGGCACCGGAGTCGAGACAAGATCAAAAAGGATCAAAAAACTTAGTCAAAAAAGACTAAAAGGGGTAGCTCTCCCGGATCTGCGCTTACTGGCGCGGAAAAAAGAAGAACTGACGTCAGCGCGCGAGGGCGGCGTCTAAGTACTCCGACGACGTCATTCCGGCGCATGACGCAGACGACGGACGCGGAGCCTCAGACGACGCCTAGCGACGTGCAAGGGGTATTGCTGATGAAAAATCTTCCGGATCCAGTCTGACGCCTGGGGATATTCTAAGGTGAGGAATCTAACTAACGTGTTTCTTTCAGATTAATGGTGCAGCCTTGAGTTTTTGAAGTGGCGGAGTGAGGCGTTAAGCCCTGACAGCTAACGCCTCACTCCGCCACTGCCTTGTACATATAGCCCTATGAGTGTGTGTTTTCTTCATTATTGGATGTCTGTGTGCAATGTACACTTTACAGAGGCACAAGCTATTAAGGTTGAGTCCATTGAATCACAGAAAGAAGCCAACAATTGACCAAGAGTTAATCCTCCAGGGGAACACTTAAACAATAACAGACCACAGCAGCATTTAAAACAATAAACCAGGTGCCAATAAACCTTTTCTATTCCTCAGGCACTCACTAGAAATGTAGATGTTACATGGCGGTTCACAATATGGTGAGCTGTTAATGAAGGAGACGAGAAACAAATCAAATGTAAATCTCCGATACTCGCATACCAATGGCATTAATGGTTCCAAATAAATATATTTTAGAGGTTCTAAGACTAAACTTTTCATGAAGTCAGTAGAGTGGTAAAGTAAGATCAGTGCTGGCTCTTGCTTGTTGAATAACATCCAAACACAATCTAGAAGCCAGTTCTGCGGGGTAGTTGATGGGGAGACAGTGTTGAAAAGCAAGGAGGAAGCCTAACTTTACACACTTTAAAAAAAAAAAAAATTATTGAGAGTTCAAGAAATTACAGAGATACAGAACTGCAAAGTAAAGTGCATAGTGCGAGATAATCAGAGTATAAATACTCGAGCTGCCTTAAAGTTAGACATCATACAGAGAAGAAATACAACAGTACAGATCCACAGAATAAAGGGAAAAGTGCCAAACATTAGGAGTATGCATACTCCAGCGGTCTTACAAATAACCCTGTTGCAGGAAAGAAATGGAACAATCATATGGTAAAAGATAAGATGTATAAAGTGCCTAAGTACGTAACATAAAATAGCAGTAGTTTGGGAAGTTGACCCTCGAGGGCCAGGCTTAGCTATTTAAACCAGGACCCCGCCACCTCCTCAACCTGTTTTAAACCTCCCAATCGAAGACAATTTCCCTTAGTTCTGGACTAGACCCCCAAGGAGCTCCAGAGTTTCTCAAACTTCTTTAATGAGCCTGATCTTAATGCATATTTTTTTTCCAATTCTTAGATTTTACTTAGTTTCGCTCTCCAGGCTTGGAAGGAAGGTATCCTATCGGTTCACCAGCTCTGTAAAATTAGAGATCTTGCTGCTAATGCTGCAATGTATGGGCCCTCTTCTTTTGTGGTGCTTAGCATTCTAAGAGCGCAGCCCAGAACTGCAAAGGATAAGTCGATGGAAATGGAGAGGTCTCTGGTGGTTCTGAGATAGTTTTCAATTTCTTCCCGCAGGCTGCTGATTTTCGGACATTCCCAAACAATGTCGCACCAGGTACCACCAGCAGCGGAAATACCTGTCTTCGATTTGTGGATATATAATATGTAGAAAAGAGGGGGTCCTATAAATTAGCCACTTTGAATAAAATTGCATACGCTTAAAATATGCGCCTCTCAGGGGCCGATTCCGATCCGGGTCGGAAGGGCACCGAACGCGATCCGGCCAGAAAAAACTACGAGCCGTACGCGTGCTGTCCGGCCGACTCGTACAGTTGTACGAGCGAGCAAGTACGATGCGAACTACATGAAATGCACCGACCGAGTCGTTTCCGGGTCCAAACCGCTCCATACGTCTCGGTAGTGAGCTAACCGTGGCGTGCAATGGATGCGATTCACGACCGATCCAGTACGATGCACGCGTCGGACAGCCTGTGCGAGCCGGCGTGTCCGGCTCGCAAATCGTCCGAGTGGTTGCCTGGGGGTCCGCGTCGGATCCCCTGTCACCCGCAGCCCTACGATTCAGACACAGGGGGAGACCCTTGGGTCTCCCCAACACAGGCATGTATGGTGCGTATGGCATCGACGCGTACCCACTGTAGGGGACGCACTTGTCCGCGACGTACTCATTCAGTCAATGGGAGCCCATGTACGCGTCATACGACCGACTCCCATTGACTTCTATGGGAGTCCGACCGAACCGAGTCCGGCAGCCTACGGCCGCATCGTACTCGCTCGGTCGGACTGCAGGACTCCGGCTCGGTCGGAAAACACTCCGGATCTGGCTCGGTCGGAGTGCTTTCCGACCCGGATCGGAATCGGCCCCTTAGTTTGTTAATTCTGCTCCGAATTAATTTTGAGACCTGTATCCCTTCCCTTTTCCACCATCCATCATGGCTTTTTCATATAGGGGGAGACACTTATTTTCATCAAACATTTTGACCCATGCACTGACTGACCGTTGTGTCGGAGAATCAAAAGCTTCACTAATACCTTCTCTAATACCTTCTCTACAGGATATACTTCTTATGTCAAATTTTTCCAAAAAGGGGTTTTATTATTATGAATGACCATTTCAGCATTTCTTTAGAGTGTAGGAGCCCCATTTCTATCTCTGGCCATGACTTCCAACTGTTGCCTTTGACAAAATCCCGAATCTGTTCATACCCATTTTCTTCCCATTTTTTTAAAATATGGGTCTCTAAAAGGCATCTCTCCCCATGGGACAGCCTCTTCGAGCTGTTAATTCTTGGAATACTATAAAATGTTCGAAATTGAGATTTTTGCTTAAACATCCATTGGAGGGTCTTGTATCATACTTTCCTAGGGTACTTAACTATTCTTGTAGGAGCGACAATATTATACTCCATTAAGATCTTATTCATAAAAAAATTATCTGCCTCCTGGGGGTCTGATAAGAAAAATCGGCAACTACTATGTGCAAAGGTTGCATGGTAGTAGTTCCTAATATTTGAAAGGGACAACCCTCCCTCTGCAACAGGGTAGCTTAAAGTGCTCAGTGCCAACCTCGGTATCTTATTAGACAATAAAAAAGAGGAAAACATGCTATCTATCTCTTTTAAAAAAGCTGCTTGTAGCACGCACGGAGCGGCGCTAAAAAGGAAGTTAAATAATGGAAGAAAAGATATACGAATTAGGGCCACTTGACCTAATATTAATAGTGGGAGCTGGTTCCATCGTGCTAACAGGCGTTTCACTTTTTTGCACAACGGGGTGTAATTCAAATGGAATATATCTTCTACTTTCTCCGTCACGTACATCCCTAAGTATCTCTTTGGGCGAGTGTTGTAAACAGATCTGAAATCTGGCAATAGTGAGTCGATGGAACAATTGCACAATAGAATCTCTGTCTTGGACTTATTTATTTTATAGCCTCCTATTGTCTGGAAGTCCGAGAAAGTCCTCATAATTTCCTCCTGGGTGTCTATTTTAGAATTTAAAAAAAGAACAATATCGTCAGCATACAATTTTATATTTGTCATCTCTTGAAGAGGGACGGTGCATGCCTTTTTCTGTCTGATTGCTATTGCTAAGGGCTCTATAAATAACGCAAACAAAATCGGAGAAAGAGGACACCCTTCTCTGGTGCCTCTATTTATTGGACATGTGCCTACATTTACAGAGTTAATTAAAATGTGCGCCTGTGAGTTGATGTATAACCATCTTATTAATTGTGTAAACTCATCTGGGAAGCCAAACTTTTCTAAAATTAAAGACAGACATTCCTAAGAAACCAGGTAGAATGTTTTTTCAGCGTCTAAAAACCAAATCTGGGCCTCAGTCCTGTTTATGTTAAAAGAATCCAGTGCTTCTAATAAAAAGTTTGTGTTGGTATGGAGCTGTCTCCCAGCTACAAAACCGCACTGGTCCATGTCGATAAGAAAGCCCACCATTCTATTAAGCCTATTAGTGAGAAGCTTTGTAAAGACTTTTTAATCGACGTTAAGAAGGCTTATAGGAATTAACATTCTCTTTTTTTTTTTATTATTATTTATTATTTTGTACTTTCAACGATGCACATTTAATACATTCATTTATTCATTTTCACAACATGGTCCTTTGGATGATATCAAAAAACGAGAAAAAATGAGAAAAGAAAAAACCAGAAATCATCCAAATAAGCAACACAGTATTGCTCTGGCCAATCCCTAGATCAGACATTCCCAAATTACCAAATTACCCTATCCCGTCCCTCCACCGCGCTAATGGCCCCCAAATTCTTATACCTAGAGCTCTCCCTGCTCTACCTTTTCTTGCATAACTTGGCTTTTCCAAATTAACTGTGGAAATTAAATTTGCTAACCATACTTGCATAGACGGAGGGGATTTATCTAGCCAAGCCCTGGCTAGGATTAGTCTATACACCGCCATCGCCACAAAAACAAATTCCCTCTCTACATTACTGCTTCCATCGTGGTCTATCCCTATCAAAATACGCGAGGGTGATAAGGAGATCTGTAGCCCTAAAGTCTTATCAAGAAAAACCTCTATGTCGCTGATTAAAGTATATAGTTGTGGGCAAGTGGCCAACATGTGGAGTAAATCTGCGTCTAATGCGCTGCATCGAGGGCAGCTTATCCCAGTTGTACCCCCCCATTTAGCAATTCTAGCAGGCGTATGGTATAAGGAAAATAGGGTTTTATAATGTTGCGATTGTAGGGGGGCTGAGCATAAAATATTACACCCCAGGTCCAACGACTCCTGAAAATCCTCCATTTCTCCTCCCAGCTTCTCTGCCCACTTGCGCTTATGTTTGTCTAGATCGTCCACTTTAGTTTGGACTAGTATCGTGTAGGCTGACCTAATGTTGTGATAGCCGCCCGTGGTTAAAATCTCCAGAAAATCATTTGTGTTATATCCTGCTGAGCCGCCACGTTTATCACCCAAGAAGCTTCTTAGTTGTAAATACTTAAAAAAATCTCTCCTGCTTAACTTGTATTTATTTGCCAATACCTCAAACTGTACCACTCCCGCATCCTCTCTTAGGTCCCCTACTTGGTTAACACCTTTTCTGTTCCATTCGGCCATTACTGTATCCGAGAAAACTTCTGAGGGGAACGACATATTCTTGTATAGTTTAAGATATCTGTTATATCGTCCAAGGCCCGTCTTCCTCATAAAAGTCTTCCATACATTTAAGGCCGCATTTAGTGTCTTAAATTGCTTCCTTCTGAGATAACCAAAATCAGTAAAATATAACAAGCAATTTTCTGTCTCTTGTCCTAACAGGATCGCATATACATCTGTAGATTCGGAAGTTATTCTTTGAAGCATCCCCCCTCCTCCGATTAGGCCTTGCATATATTGAAGGGCAGTTGCAATATAACCTAAAATCCGGGGCTTCCCACCCCCCTCTGACTCTCGGTAAAGTCATAAATTTATACGCCCTACGAGTTTTCCCGTGGGCCCATATAAACTTGTTGAGAATACCTTCCAGTATATTAAACCATTTGGCTTCGAAAATTAGCGGAATTGTTCTAAATAAATAAAGACATTTTGGCAATATACTCATTTTTAACACGTTGGTGCAGCCTACTAGAGAGAGATGTAATTTATTAATCCTATTTAAATCCGTTTTTACTTTCTCAAGGAGAGGGGTTATATTATTCTCAACAAGGGTATCTAATTTAGCAGATATTACTATACCTAAGTATGTCGCCGAAGTAGTCACCCTAGAATCAGTGCAAGAAATGGCTTTATTCATAACTATCTGAGTCTTAGATCTATTTAGCTTGTATCCTGAAATTTTACCAAATTTGTTAGCTTCCCTTTCGACCTCTATAATAGCTAAGTCTGGATTCGGGGTGAGTATAGCAACATCATCTGCATACGCCAGAATTTTAATTGACCGACCGTTTAAAACCATTGGTAAAATCTCTCTATTTCTGTCCAATTTCCGTAAAAAAGGCTCCAAAAATAACGCAAATAGTAAGGGGGATGAGGGGCAGCCTTGTCTCGTTCCCCTAAAAATTGCAATTGAGTCTGAATATCCTCTATTTACCCTAATTTTAGCTATTGGGCATTCATATAAGGCTCGAACAGCTTTTATAAAGCCTTCTCCGATACCACTCCATCTCAAAACTGCCCACAGGAAACCCCAGGCAACCCTGTCGAAGGCCTTCTCGGCATCCAACAACAGCGCTGCCGCAGGGTCGCCCAGGGACTCCGCGGCGTCGAACACCGTTATGAGTGTCCTGACGTGCTGAGTAGTTCCCTTGCCTGGTATGAAGCCATGCTGGGATGAGCTTACCAGCTGCTCTATGTTGCCTGCTAGCCTTGTTGCCAGCATTTTTTAGTAAAGTTTAATATCGGCATTCATAAGAGTGATGGGTCTATATGAGCCCGGGAGTAACGGAGGTTTACCTTTTTTGGGGATGACTATAATATCCGCCGCTCCCCAAGACTCGGGAGGAGTGCCCCCTTGTTGAGTTAGTAGCATGATGTTAAACATATCATCACCTAAGGTGTCTTGGAATACTTTGTAAAATTCTACCGGAATTTGGTCTGGCCCTGCCGCTTTCCCCGAGGGGAGACTCTTGATTGCTTTCTTGAACTCATCTAGATGGAAAGGAGCGTCAAGCCCCGCTTTATCCTGTGCAGACAGAGAGGGAGCTAGAATGTCCCTTAGATAGCTATCCACCTCTTCCTCTGTTAGAGTACTCCCTTCCTCGCCGGTATATAATTTGGCATAAAACTCCCGAAATACTTCCCGGATAAGATCGGGGTCTGTAACTAAATTCCCCTGACTATCCTGAATTTCCTTGATATCAGCCATGGCAGTACGCTGCCTAGTTCTGACAGCCAAAATATGCCCGATCTTCTCACTTAGTTCGTAAGAGTCTTGTTTATGCCCCAGATATTTTTCAGCTGCTTTCGTACTGATGCCCTCAGTAGCATCCCCTTTGAGGGCAGTTAAGCTGATTAAGAAGGGCTCGAGTGGGAGACCTTGCGTTATAGCTCTAGCAAGATTTTCCTCTGCAGCAAGCAGTCCTCGTCTTATATCCTCCAGATGTCTTCGGTCTTTTTTTTGTTTAGCCAATACATAGCTCAGGGTTTCTCCCCTCACTCCCGCCTTAAAGCAATCCCATACCACCCCCGGGGGGGCAGTGCCTCTATTGATATCCCAAAAGAACATTATCCAAGATTTCATGTGCTTCTGATATGCCCTATCGCTTAACAATGTACGCTCGAACGTCCACTGGGGCTTGCTAACATTTATATTCGTAGTATTTAATGTTAAGACAAGAGGACTATGGTCAGAAAGGATTCTGGGCTGTTTTTCTAGTTTTGTATGAGAAATTATGGAACTAGACACTAAAAAGTATTCCAGTCTCACTAAAATTTTATGCGGAGCCGAAAAATAGGTACTACCATCCATACCGGAATGTAACTTAATCCATGGATCAACAAGGGAGTTATGTTGGGCCATGCTAGCCAGTGCTTTAAATGTCTTCCTCTTCCTCCCGACATAACTCCCCCCGGGTTCTGTAAAGGAGCTCGTTTGATCGTGGATGTTAAAATCCCCACAGAGTATAATGGGTTCTGGTCACTGCGCTAATTCCAAATCCATAAACTGCCAGACATCTGGATCGTCTTCAGTGGAGCCATATATTGTACCTACTGTAATTTTTACCCCTTTTATACTCAGTTCGACAATAACCCATCTCCCCCATTGGTCCTCCTTTTTTCGATGTATCACCACCTCGTGTTTCCTCCCTAGTATTGCAACCCCCCTAGTTCTAGTCCCCTGTTTGCTAGCAGCTAATACATCAAAATTAAGCTGTTTTAACAGGTAAATCTGCGATGCTTGGATATGGGTTTCTTGGAGGCAAACTAAATCCAATTTCAAAGTTCTTAACAACCCTGCTACTTTCACTCTCTTCCCGGGATTATTCAGACCACACACATTGATTGAGGCAATCTTACAAGGCATTACAGGAGGTCGTTGGAGTTCTTACATCTGATCAGCCAAATATTAAACATAAGTGTAAGCATGAGCATACACATCAAAAAAAAATAGCAAACCTATGCATTAAGTTGTGCATTATCAAACCAAGAAAAACACAACATTTTATCCCTAATGGACCCCCTAGTGACCCCCCCCCCGCCCAAACCCTCTCCCCACCCTTCCCTTGATCCCCACCCCCACCCTCCCCTACACAGGCAAATAGGTCAGTCAGACCTATATATAGCCGGTTTCGGGCTACTAGAGTCGCGCCCCCTCTCCCACCTTCATCTCAAACACTATATTACAATCGACTAGTGCCCCCCATGTACGACCACAAAGACTTCTATCCCCCAGAATAGCAATAGGGAACCTTCCCTCCCTGCACAACTTATTTTTTCACATCATCCAGATACTGCTGAGCTTTAATCTCAGAAAAGAACATCTTAACTCTTCCCTGAGTGATTACTTTCAATTTCGCAGGGAACATTAAGTAAGCCTCTGAGCCTAACTCCTGAAATTTTGAGATCAACTGTCTCATCCTCCATCTCCGTTCAACGGTAACATGGCAAAAATCCGGTCTTGCAAAAAAAGAGGTGCCTTCAAATGATCTCTTATTCGTAGGTCTAGCTTTCTCAATGATTTCCTGTCTAATAAGGTAGTTGCCAAAATAGACTAAAATCGCTCGCGGGAAGGAGGCCTTCCTACCCCCATCTGCCTCGGAGCCCTTTTTAAGTGTAAAAGGAAACCTGTGCACTCTCTGAATCTCCCTGTCCCACTGCCACTGAGACTCTGGGAAAGCCCCTCTTAATAGATTAACAACAAAGCGCTTTATATCCTGACCTTCAATCCCCTCCGCCACACCCAAAATTCGAACACTGTCCGCCTTTGGCGGTTTTCCAAATCCTCCAGTTTCCATTGCAAGTCGTCTGTGACTTTTACTTGCTCTATTCTGGAAGTCTGCCAATTTCCAAAATCATCTTCTAGTTTACTCGTGCGCTCCTCCACCTCCGCCACTCTGCCAACCAAATCTTCATAGAGCTTATTAGTTTTTCTCAATGAGACTTGTATTTTTTTTGCATCTTGCCTTGCTTTCCGATTTGCAACCCTAGCTTCTGCCTGCATCTGCTTAAGCGTATTGAGCAGGACGCTGGAGGGTATGTTCTGACTCGGTGAGCCGGCAGGTTCCTCCTCCTGGTATGTTTGGGAAGTTCCTAGGTAATCCCATGCTAATCCTCTCTCAGTGTTTCCCAATAGTCCAGCCTGTTGGCTACTTGGCTTTAGTTTAACCTGCCTTTTCCTTAAAGTCGAATCATTTCCTGTACATAAGTCGTTGTCGCCCCCTGACGAGCTAGAATCCGACAGCTCATCCTCCCCTGTTCTCGCCACCTCCTCTTCTCCCTCTGTACTCTCCTCTATACTCGCCTCACTATGCTGCAAAGAGAGGGAGTCCGAGTCTTCGTTTAGAGAAAAAAATTTCTCCCCATCTGCTTCACCAATACTGCTCTTCTCCATTATCTCCGGCTCCTTATACCCAAGCCGTCCTGTCTCCTTTGCTGGGTTGATATATTTTTCAACTGTAGCTGTGGGCCCGAATCCCTTAGTCTTTTGTAATGTTTCAGGGGCCTTAGGAGCTCCTAGCTCTGCCTCAAGCAACAGGATTACCTCCATCATCTCTGCATTTGCACTCTGCTTCACAGGTAAGCTGGTTTTACTTGCCTGGGGCTCCTCAGTGTGCTCAATACTCTCGGAGGTCAATAGCAAATCCGATTGAGGTGGTGGCTGCTTCGGGATTTCAGCGTTGTTGCTAGACTGCAGGTACAGCTGTTGCTGAGCAACGCGGGCGTCTGTGTTTGACGTTTTTTCCGCGTCCTTGGGGACGCTGAGACTGCCGCTGTTTTCCTCTCTGCCGGTTTCGCTTCGAATTGCTATGGGTTGCGCGGAGAACACTTCTGATAAGGTAGGTTGCCTGAGGGGGGTCACACTGCTTTTTTCCTCACACCTTCCTGCTCCCGTCTTCTTCTCGACACCATCCTCCTGCTGTGCTGGTCTCGGGTTCAGTGCTTCGGTGGCTCCATCAGCCCGACTGAATGAACCCGTGAGAGTGCTTACGACAGATTTTTCTCCCCTCCGTGTCTCAGTCTTCTTAGGCCGTTGTATAATCGTTGTCTTCCGGATTGCTCCTAGATCCCTTGCAATCAACGGCGTCTCCTTATTTAAATCACCCGAGGGAGTTTTTTCAGTCTGTCGATTCTCCTTATGTTTCTCCTTTGCTTTATCCATTTTAGCGGGGCGCGGAGGCATCTTGTATCGCCTTATGCAGCGCTGTGTCAGGATACTCAACGTGTTCTCCCAGGTACTCCAAGCACTCTCCAGAGCTTCCTTCAGCCAAGTCAGCTCAGGTAGTTTAGGCACTCTAGATGGATATTGAGTCAGCGCCAATAGGTTTGTATACCAGAAACGGGTCAAGGCCATTAGGGGGGGGGATGTTACAGACACCAGTGCATGTCTCAGGGCACTAGGTTACTACCATTGGGAGAGGTATGAGCAGCGACTACTCAGCCCAGCCCGTCCGCGGCCATCTTGCCATCGTCCGCCGAAGTCCAGGAATTAACATTCTCGCTGTCTTTATCCTTCTTCAGGATGCTAACCACTACTGCGGTGCGAAAAGATAACGGAGAGTCACCCCCTTTAAGAAGATGGTTAGCAAGTTTAAAAATTTCAGTATTGAGGGTTGAAGAAAACCCTTTAAAAAATTCTGCGGGAAAACTGTCTTCACCATTTGCTTTACAATTAGCCAAAGAGCTTATAACTAAGTCGAGTTCATCCTTTGTCAAATAGACTAGCAATTCCTCCCGAAACTCCCTATTTAAGTAAGGAACTGGCAAATTGTGAAGAAAACCTAAAATGGTTCCGGAGGATGCATGATGGTCTGATTGATAAATTCCCTTATAGTGCTTAAAAAAGGCCTCCCCTATGTCCGGAATTCTAGTTAGACGTGTTTTAATTGGTTCATCCCAGATACTCTCAATCCTGTTACGCACCTGTTTCTCCTTTGCCTGCCATGCTAAAAGCTTCCCTGTATATTCACTATCTTCATACACTGTCTGGAGGTAAGCCCTACTTGCTGCATCCCCTAAACCATAATAAAATTCTCTCATTTGTGTTTTTGCCTGGAGTAACTCTTGCTTGGTATTTGGATTCTTTACTTTATTGTTTTATTGTTTGATTAATAAAAATCATTACAATCTTCGAACAGCTTTAAAATTACGAGTTTTAAAACAATAAAATGAAAAAGGAAAAATAATTATTCTGGTCCCATTCCCTTGTTTTACCTTTGCCCATGTATCGCTGTATAAACCAACTATTGCATTTAGTAAGTCATCCGGCAGCCCCCATTTTCTTAACTTTCTCCATAATCTTGTCCTGCTTACGTGGTCAAAGGCTGCTTTTATGTCGACGAAACACCCGTATAGGCGATGATTCTTTTTTTTGGCGTTCTCCATTAGCAGTCCCAAGATGGTCAGGTTTGTGGTCGTCCCCATCCCTTGTCTAAATCCAATTTGAAAGCTAGGGATTATGTTAGTGGATTTTGCCCAGTTTTGCAGTTCTTCCAAAAGACATGAGGCATAAAGCTTGGCTTCAACGTCAATTAAAGAAATCAACCTGTAGTTCCCTGGGTGTTTTCGGTCCCCTTTCTTGTAAATTGGGTGGATGATGTTTCCTTTCCACGAAGCTGGTATATTTCCCTTTGTAAAAATGAAGTTAAATAACACTGTTAAGTGTTCAGCCCAGAACTCTTCATTGGTTTTAAAAACTGCAGTTGGGAGGCCGTTTGGTCCTGGAGACCCCTCTGCTTTGAGTTTTTGAATTAGCTTTTTTAAATAGGTACGCGTAGTCAACGTATCTTGATGGAAAGCGTCTTTTTCGAGGATCACTTTTTCTTGCATTCTTTCACTGGCGCATGAGTTTTTTAAATTGTCATTTTCGATGTTAATTGATGGACCTCGATGTTTTTCAATTCTGTGTGATTCCTTTTTTAAATAAAGGTTCTTCACATAGTCTCCCCAGGTCCTGTCCCCGATTCCGGGGTCCTGTTGCAATACAACGCCTGAGTTTAATTCGTTAATAATGCCCCAAAAGCCTCGGGAGTTTAGTTTTTTGCTTGTAAAAAGCAGTTTTCCCCAGATCGATTCTTTGTATAATGCCTTTGCCATCCATAACTTTTTACGGTATTTTTTTCTCATGCTCCTAATAGTGTTATTGTTTAATTTGATTCCCTGAGCGGCCGTTCTTTGTTGGATCTTTAGTGCCCTGGTTATTTTTCTCTTTTCGAGTCCTAATTCAGAGTTATACCATGGTGCAGATTTTATTTTTCCGTCTCTTTTCACCCCTGGCAGAACCGAATGCTTTTCCTTCAGGTCCTCTAATAAATTTTCCCAGTTGTTTACGGGGTCTCCGTATTCTAAGCTCCCAATTTTAGTCACGAACTTACTGGCTGTGGACTGGATGTTCTTTGTTTCACCTCCCCTCCATTTTATTTTCCGGAGGTTAAATTTTTTGGGATGTTGCTGGAACGAGCATAATTTTTCGGCACTGGGAACTGCGATGGTCAACCTTATAATTTGGGGGAAATGGTCACTTTCTATGCGCAGGACTATTGAATATTCCTCTATAGAGTTTATTATACTGGCAATTGTAAAGTCTACAGTAGATTTAACTTTTCCACTCGTATAGGTGAGCACCGGCAAAGAGTGACCTTTTTTTTTACTGATTAGGATTGTCAGTCCCAGTAAATGTGGGTTACAGAGTGGGGCTTGTTTAAACCCTTTTACTACTTTTTTTCCCCAGTTAGGTCCACTCTTATCGGCGCTCAATAGGTTGCAATTAAAGTCTCCCGATATCATCAATGAGCTTAATTTGTTGTTTTTTTGCAAGGTTTTGATGAGTTTAGTTAGCGTTCCCATTTTTTCATTTTTTGTTTTTCGATCTGGGTGTATGTAGATGTTTAATAATAGGAGCTGTTGCTGGGACTTTGTTGAAATTTTTGTAACTTGAACCCAATTTAGCCCAACATCCAGTTCCTCTAGTTCCCAGTTAAATGTTTGCGACACAAAAGTTGATAGGCCACCTCGTGGGTGCCCATATTTGGACTGCCTCTCTGCTAGTATGTGGTAATCGATGTATCCTGGAATTCAAGGATGGGTCGAATTCCAGGTCTCTTGTAAATTTTGGTATTTGTATTCCTATTCATAGTGTGCTCCTGATTCGTGTGGGCAAGTCTTGCTTCGATCATCATTCTCTGTTCTTTTTTGGACCTTTCTCGCGGGATTTCTCTCGAGGAAATTATGCCTCTTAATGTGGCCTTAAATGCGTCCCAGATTACATTAATTGGGGCGGAGTCTTTGTTTATATAAAAAAGGCACTAATCTCTTTGGCTACTTCTGTGCACCACAGTTCATGTTCAAAAATTGAGTTTAATAAAATACCATCTTCTCGGTGCATTTCCGTCCATGCTTCCAACAGCGATTTCCAATTTAATTAGAGCATGGTCAGAAAAAGCATTTAGAATATGATCATACTTATTGACAGGAAGATTGTATGAGATCAAAAAAAATCTATTCTAGATGCTGAATCATATTTTGCCAAATAGCAAGAGTACTCCCGCTTGTCTGGGTTTTTGAAGGCGCCAGTTGTCTACGATATCTAAATCGTTTTTACAGCGAGACAGGGCGATGGAGACCTGAGGTTTATTTTATTTACGTTCTATCTTTGTAGAATCAAAGAAGTTAAAATCACCTCCCCATATAATGTGTCCAGGGATACAAGATAAGGGAGTGGATCATCGATAACAGGTGTGTAAATTGTGGTGAGGATGAGGTTTAACTGATTTAGTTTTCCATGGACAAACGTCCATCTTCCCCCCCGGGTCTGAGTGTGATGCATTAACTTGAAATTGAACGTGCTTGCCTAAAAAAATGCCCATTACCCCCTCTGTGCACTACCTGAAACAGATGAGCAATGGAAGCCTGTCCAGTTCTTAAGAATTTTACTTGCATCTGAGATACTCCGGAAATGTGTCTCTTGAAAAAATATAAAATAGGGATTGTGCCCCCTTAGCCAGCTTTCAATTGCATAGGACTTACGCCTATTTTTAAGACCATTAGCATTAAAAGAGTATCGTTAGGTTATTCCTATTGATAATTATCGTACCTTGTCAGGTGCTTAAAAAAAATATATACCCTAATGCCTGGTATAAGTCTCTCAAGTACAGAGTATCCAGAGGAACACATAACAGTGCCTAAGATTATTAAAATGGCTTGTGCTAAAATAAAACAGAACCAGAGGTTTTATTTATTTATTTTTTATTTTGAAGGTTTTATATAGCGCTGGCTAGACCCAGAGGTATCAGAGCGCTTTACAAGATAAGGATAGTATAAGGCACATAGGGTATAAAAGCATATGAAAGGTAGTGCAACAAAAATTTACAAAGTACAGACAACATGAGCATTATACAAAACCAGATAAATAAAACAGGGGCAGGAGCTATACATTTAAGTAATTAGGTAAATGGTGAAACAGGAGAACAGGGTATAAAATTACTGAACAAA
Source organism: Triturus cristatus (assembly GCF_964204655.1). NCBI lineage: Eukaryota > Metazoa > Chordata > Amphibia > Caudata > Salamandridae > Triturus > Triturus cristatus. The sequence goes on from NC_140589.1 coordinate 51,552,875, forward strand.
GATCGTGTGATGGATAAGAAATCAGGAGTAGGACAGAGGTTAGGAACCCCAATAATAATTGAGGAGGTGGGTTTTGAGGTCTTTTTTGAAACTAGAATAGGAGGGATTACAGCGCAGGTTTTTTGGGAGGGCATTCCAGATAATAGGGAAATTACCAGAGAAGGAGCGAGATTGTGTAGCTTTCTTTTTATGCAGAGGTGGGATTAGGAGTAGGGTGTTGGTGCTTCTCAGAGGTCGAGTGGAGCCCACAGTGTGGAGTTTCTTTGAGAGGTAATGCGGAGTGTTTTGGTGGAGGACTTTATGATTAATGCAGGCGGTTTTGTAGGCAGATCAGCCTTCGATAGGGAGCCATTTAAGAGATTTGAGAGCCGGTGATATATGATCGAAGCGTTTGCAGTCCGTGATGAGCCTGGCAGCAAGGTTGAGTACAGCTTTGATTGGAGCTAGGTGTACTTTGGGGATTCCATTAAGGATGGCATTACCATAATCAATACGTGACAGAACAAGCGACTGAACTACAAGTTTGAAATCATCGGTGGGTATGAATGGTTTAATTTTCTTGAGGTGACGGAGAGTGTAGAGAGCTCCTTTGGCAGAGTTTTTGATGTGAACATTAAGGGTTAGGGTGTTGTCGATAGTGATGCCTAGAGATTTGACAGAGTTGGACAGGGTGAGTGAGCAGTTGAGTGCATTGAGGTCAGGGATCCATGACTGAACGGGTAGAGAGTTATTTTTGGGGGAGAAGAGAATGATTTCAGTTTTGTTAGGGTTGAGTTTGAGATGATTGGAATAGAACCAGGTTTGGATCTTGGTAAGGGTGTTGTTCAGGTGCAAGATGTCAGCATGAGTTTTAATCTTGTAATAGATTTGGGTGTCATCGGCGTAGAGGTGGTAATTTATGCCTGTTTGGTTAAGAATGAGGGTGAGGGGTTCCATAAAGAGGTTAACGAGGGAGGGAGAGAGAATAGATCCTTGGGGGACTCCAAGGGAGACAGGAGTGGGGGTAGAGAGACAGTTCTGAATTTTGATTTGCTGAGTACGGTGTTGTAGATAAGAGATGAACCATTTGTAGGCGGTGCCATTAAGGGAGAAACGGTTCCTAAGCACATTAAGTAGGGCTGAATGGTTGACTGTATCGAATGCTGCGGAGAGATCAAGAAGGATAAGAAGGCAGGTCTCGCCATTGTCAAGTGATTGATGAATGTCATCTATGACATTGAGCATTGCCGTTTCGGTGCTGCAGCCTTTTCTGAAGCCAGATTGAAAGGGGTCGAGAAGGTTGAAGTGTTCTATGTGTTTGTCTAGTTGTAGTAGGACACATTTTTCAAGTACCTTTGAGAGAAGGGGGAGGTTAGTGATGGGGCGGTGATTATTTAGGTCATTGGGGTCAGCATTGGGGTTTTTGATTATGGGCGAGATTTGACCAAGCTGAAGGGAGGAGGGGACACAGCCCGTGGAGAGAGAGGTGTTGATGATTTTGGTCCAGAATATGGTGATGATGTGCTTAAGGGCAGGGACAAGGTTGGAGGGTATTGGGTCTTTTGTGTGGGAGGACGGTTTTAGATTGCCAATTATATTGAGGACTTCAAGCTCAGTGACAGGGAGAAAGTTGAGCAAGGAGGCATTGTTCTTAAGTTGAGATTTAGGGGAGTTGGTTACTGGAGATGTGGAAGGTGAGAGGCCTGTGGAGTGGTGGGGGGTATGGAAATGGGCGGGTGAGGAGGCTCGCTGGGGAGCGGTAGGATAGAGGGCAGAGGAGAGTGTGTGTCGTCTGGAAGGGGGGATGTGGAGTAGGTATTGGAGGTGAGGACAGGATTGGATTGGGAGTTGGAGGATAGTTGTGTGGGAAGGAAGGACTGGTCAATTTTGGCAATTTTTTCCAAGAAGAAGTAGGCAATTTCTTCACATCTATCTGATGAGGCTGTCATATTTGGAGGTGTGGGGGAAGTTTGGTTTCGGATGATTTTGAAGAGTTCCCTGGGTCTGTTTTTGGCATAGTCAAGTTGAGTGCGGAAGAAGGATGCTTTTTCCTTGAGGATGTGTTTTTTGTAAGTGGATCTGGCATGTCTGAGAAGTGCAAGATGGGAGGGTGAGGGATGGTGTCTCCAGGTTCTTTCCGACAGTCTGAGTGCCCGTCTCTCATTATTTATCTCAGCATTAAACCAAGAGTTTGAGGGGGTGTTTCTTTGGTTTTTGAGTTTAGGCGGGGCTAGTTGGTCAAGAATATCTGTAACAGTGTTGTTAAATAGTTAAATAGTTCAGTGAGCTCATTCACATTTTGGGAGGGGGGAATGAGAAGAAGTTGAGCTTGGAGTTTCGATTGTAGAACTCCTGGGGGAATGCCTTTTAGGTTTCTGGTCAATTTCTTAGGTCTGGTAGTTTTAGGGGCAGGGAGGATTGCTGAGGTCAATAATACAAAAAAGAGTCTGTCGGTCTAAGTGCTGAACAAGGTCAACAGAAAGATAGATACAATGGAAAAGCATGAGAGAGAAAAACCTTAGAGTGCTAGTTGGTTGCAGAGGATTTCCATCAATAACCAGTGATTGGTAGGTGTCATCATCTGGATATCCAACCTTCCCACCACTATAAACCACTCCAACCAGGAGTATTATGTGTGGTATCGGTGTCAACCAGAGCACTTGGATAAAGCCTGGGAAGGGGGAAGGAAAGAAGACAGCGAAGTCACTGGCTTGGGCAGGATGTGCAGGTATATACCGAAAAATGATATATGAACAGTGCAGTGCAGGATTGCTGAGGTAGCAATGGTGAAGAGTATAAGGTGATGGTCGGACCAGTCAGTGGGGATGATATTGGTAACGGAAGTCAGATCATCGTTGGACAGAATGACGTCAAGTATGGATCCTTTACTGTGAGTTTGAGATTGGCAGAGTTGTTTGAGTTTGTTGATTTCAAGAAGTGTAGTGAGGAGGGAGATGGTGGGGTCATTGGTATCATTCCAATGGAGGTTAAGATCCCCAAGAAAGAGATTTTTTGAGTTGGATAATGCTGATTGCGCCAGTAGATCCGATAAGTCCTCAATGAAGGGCTGTGGTGGTCCCGGGGGGGCGATAGATGTTGTGTAGACGAATTGGGCGGGAGTTTTGAGTTAATAGTTCTGCTTCCAGGTATTCACATGAGGCGTAGCCTGGGTTAGTGATAAGGGAAATCTGAAGTTCCTTTTGAAGATAATGGCTAGCCCTCCCCAACTCTGTTAGGTCTGTCTTTTCTAAGAATAGAGTATCCCGGGGGGGAGAGAAGGTTTCAGTGAGGAATGCAATATCAATGGATTCACTCAGGATGGTTTCCGAGATTTCCGTGGCGTGTAGGACCGCGGAGCGACAGTTAACTAGCATGCATTTCAGCGGTGTGGGGTTGGGTATGGAGGGTGGGCAAGAGTGGATCAGCGAAAGTTGAGGTGGTGGTCTGGGGGAAGCGGGGGAGGACGGGGTTCTATTTGTCCCTATGATAACATGGATGGGGGCATAAGGGAGTGGAGGGTTGGTGGTTGGCAGATTAGTAAAATAGGAGTTACATAGGTCGGCGAGGTCGGACGGGGAGAGATGGTTCGAGGCGCGGAGAGGTCTATGCTTACGGCATCGGAGAGGGAGTGATATCCAAAGGTTGTGTTTGTTATTGGGGATGTTTGAGGGAGGGAGGATGTTGGTTTTATGGTGAGGGGGGGTTCTGGAGCTGTGGACAAAGAAGTCTTTTCTGAGTTGGGCAAATTCCGTAGTTAAATTAGATAGGTCACATTCAATGTTGTGTAGGATCTGGGCAATTGAGGAGAGGGGAGGTATCGGGAGTGCGTGGTCTGAGTTATTTGCAGAGGGTGTACTAATGTGAGAGGGGGGAGATGCTGTAGATGGTGTGGGGTGAGCGGTGACGGGGCTGGGAGGAGTGAGGGGTTCGGAAGTTAAAGTAGGTAGGACAAGTGGAGTGTTGTGTAGGCTTGGAGTAGTCTGGGTACAGGGGAGTGATGAAGGGGCGTGGGAGGTGGGAGGAGAATGGTCGGGGGACAGGGAGTGGTCATGATTAGTTGCAGTGGAGGCCTACTGTGTGAGGGGGGAGATAGGGTAGTAGGTATGGAGTGATGGCTGGCGGATCTGTTAAGTGAGAGTGGAGGGGTTAGGTTAAACAGGGGGCAGAAATCTGCAGGTGATGTGGTCAGAGAGGATAGAAGGGCATGAAGCGAGTGAGAAACGAATATATTGGTGTGATGGGGATGTGTGATTATTGAGGGTTGGGGTGAGGGGGTGTGAGAAAGATGGGTGTTTATTGGGGGTTGAGGTACGGGGTTGGGGGGTTGGGTAGGTAGAGCCTGAGGGGGGTGGGTAGAGGGGAAGGGGAGGAGTAGAGAGTGTATGGGATTGGTAGTGGTAGGGGGGTGAGGAGTTGTGATAGGTGATTGCGGGGAAAAGACGGTGGAGTAAGTGAGTGGTTGGGTCAGGGGGAGGGAGGTTTGGGGGACAGGGGGAGGGCGGGTCATGGAAAGGGAATGATAAGTAGGTGACAGGAGTTTGGGGCTACCGTTATTCAAGGAGGGGTCCGAGGAGTAAGGGTTAAAGGGGTTAGGGGGAGAGAGAGAGATAAGTGGGGGATGAGAAGTAGGTAATTGGGGATGGGAGTAGTCGTTCTCAATAGGGGGGTCAAGGGAGGGAGATGGTGAGGTCATTTTTTGGAGGTTGAGAGTGGAGGTAGAGTGGGGGGAGGGGGGAGGAAGAGGTTTGAGTGGTTCTGTTCGCTTGGGGAGGAGGAGTGCTAGGCGCTGAATGGTTAAGGAGGAGAGGTATAATAAAATATTATTCAGTTGAAGTTGACTATGTAGCATCGGAAACCATGGATAGCACCTAAGGAATAAAAATACATAGCTTATCATAACAATACGGACATATATCTCTGACCCTGTAGAGGTTTACCATGCAATATGTAGAAATCCTTCCTATAAGGCCACTTCCTGGCAGATGGCTGTCTAATGTGCAAATTTAGCATTTAACACACACTTGATGCTATGCAAAAATATCATGTTTGCCCAGAGATCATAGCAAAACATGGAGGGAGTACGATATAACTGTTGGCAAGTGTGGACAAATAGACATTAAAACACTCACTTTCTTTGGATCAATTTCATCAAGATGATTCTGCACAAACTGAACACTGGAAGTGAAATCAGCTGAGTTGAATTCATATGGAATATTCCAGCCTAGAGGCCCAAACTTTCGTCTCTCCTTTAAAACAAACAAAAACAGATTTATATCCATATGTGTAAATATATATTTATCAACGGAATGGTGCAGATAAAGTTACTTTATTTCACAATATTGGTTCTGGTGATGAGTCTTTAGACCCTTATAAGGGCCTGTGTTTTCGTGCGCCAATACCATTCTGCACAACTACAAATAAGTTGTCAAACAATTGTCACTGAGAAAGCTAATTAACAAATTAAACATGCGCTTGACATTATTTGCGTATTGCTAACTGTAAGCCTTTAAAACATATATGACAAATAAATGTGCACAAATTTCTCTCAATGCCAAACAGAAAAATGAACAAGTTACTTACCTTCGGTAACGATGTATCTGTAAGAAACATTAGTTAGTTAGATTCCTCACCTTAGAATATCCCCAGGCGTCAGGCTGGATCCGGAAAGTTTTTTGTAGCAATACCCCTTGCGCGTCGCTAGGCGTCGTCTGCGGCTCCGCATCCGTCGTTGGCGTCGTGCACCGGAATGACGTCGTCGGATTACTTAGACGCCGCCCTCGCGCGCTGACGTCAGTTCTTGTACATAGACTTCCGTGCCAGGAACGCAGAGCCATTCAAGAGACCGACACTGGTGCCAAAAAATCTAGGACCCTCAAAAGGATAGCATTAACCCTAGATGTCAGTTCGCAGAACGGGGAGGCTGGGTGTGTCGGTGAGGAATCTAACTAACTAATGTTTCTTACAGATACATCGTTACCGAAGGAAAGTAACTTGTTCATCTGAAAGAAACACGTTAGTAAGATTCCTCACCTTAGAATAGATACCCCAGCAATACCAACCCCGGTGGTGGGTCTGCGAACCAAGATCACACCAGAAAGTCCAGGAGAACAGAACGGCCAAAGTGGCCATCTCTCCGGACTTGGCAGTCCAGGCAATAGTGCTTGGCGAACGTGTGCAGCGAAGCCCACGTTGCCGCCTGACAGATGTCCTGCAAGGGAACTCCCCACCCCAGGGCAGTAGTAGCCGCTGTGGCCCGGGTGGAATGGGCTCGCAGCCCAACAGGAGGGTCCTTTTTCGCCAAGGAGTAACAAATTTTAATACACAACATGACCCACCAAGAGATGGTTCGCTTGTGTACTGCTTTCCCCTTCTTAGTTCCTACGTATCCAACAAAAAGTTGGTCGTCCACCCGGAACTGTTTGGTGTGGTCCAAATAAAAGGATAGCGCCCGTTTTGGGTCCAGACGGTGGAGCCTTTCTTCATCTTTTGAAGGATGCGGAGGCGGAAAGAAGGTGGGCAATGTGACAGATTGCCCGATGTGAAAGGGGGTCACAACTTTAGGTAGAAAGGAAGGACGTGTCCGGAGGACGACCTTATCCGGATGAACCGAAAGAAAAGGAGGCTTAGATGATAAGGCCTGAAGCTCACTCACGCGCCTAGCGGAGGTGATAACCACCAGGAAAGCAGTTTTCAAGGTCAGAAGATGAATAGGACAGTTATGAAGAGGCTCAAAAGGAGCGCACATCAGAAAAGTCAAAACAAGGTTCAAGTCCCACTGGGGCATTACGAAAGGGACAGGAGGAAACATGTGAGTAATGCCCTTGAGAAAACGGGAAACAACAGGGGACTTGAAAAAAGAAGGCTGATCAGGAAGCCGTAAAAAAGCAGAGATTGCTGGGCCAAAGAGAGAAGGAAGAGAAGAACCTCAGAAAGAGGGGCGGAAAGGGGATCCACAGCCTTTGCTGTGCACCATGCCCCAAATTTGTTCCACCGGCAGGCGTATACCGTCTTAGTGGAGGGACGCCTGGCTGCCAGAATGACATCACAGACTTCAGGAGGCAAGTCAAATGGCATCAACTGCCGCCGCTCAATCTCCACGCATGGAGGTGGAGGCTGGACAGGTTCGGGTGGAGGACCGTCCCCTGCTGCTGCGACAGAAGGTCCTCCTGAAGAGGCAGTCGTATCGGGGGATCGATTGACAGACTGAGAAGCTCGGGATACCAGTACCTTCGTGCCCAATCCGGAGCCACCAAGATGACTTGGGCCCGGTCGCGCCTGATCTTCTTCAGCACTCTGGGCAGAAGTGGTATAGGCGGAAAGGCGTACAACAGACCGCAACTCCACTCGCGACGAAAAGCGTCTCCGAGCGAGTGCCGCCTTGGAAATTCCAACGCGCAGAACTGCTGACATTGCGCGTTCTCTTCGGTGGCGAATAGATCTAACCAAGGCTCTCCCCACTGCAGAAAGAGACCTTGCGCCACGTCTGAGTTCAGACGCCATTCGTGATCCATCATGCACCGGCGGCTGAGTTCGTCTGCTATGGCGTTCAGAGAGCCCACCAGATGTTGAACCACCAGGATGATGCCCTGGCGTTCCAGCCATGTCCAGAGGCGCAGAGCCTCCTGACAAAGGGTCCACGACCCCACCCCGCCCTGTTTGTTGCAATACCACATGGCGGTGGTGTTGTCTGTGAACACCTGCACGACACTACCCCGGACAGAGGGAAGGAAGGCTTTCAGTGCAAGTCGGATCGCCCTCAGCTCCAAGAGGTTGATATGGAGCCGAGTCTCTGCCGGAGACCAGAGTCCTCTGATCTCCGCCTCTCAAATATGGCCCCCCCATTCCAGGAGGGACGCATCCGTCACTACTACGTGCTCCGGTTGGGGTAGAGAAAAACATCTGCCGCTGACACAATCGCGGTCCGTGAGCCACCACTGCAACTGCTTTGCAGTGCCCTCCGAGATCAAAGACATGGTCGGACAGGTTGCCTCGATGTTGGGCCCACTGAAACTTCAGGTCCCACTGCAGAGCCCGCATTCGCCACCTGGCGTACCGCACCAACAGGATGCAGGAGGCCATCAGCATCAGAAGCCGCAACACCTACCTGACCGAAACCCAAGATAGAGGCCGAAAGATGGGAATCAGAGCCTGAATATCCCGGAACTGCTAATCCGGAGGATAGGCCCGGAACTGCGCCGAATCGAGAACCGCCCCTATAAAGAGGAGCTTCTGGGAGGGACTCAGGTGCGACTTCGGCACATTGATGGAGAACCCCAGCGAGTGCAGGAGGTCAGCCGTAGTCTGGAGGTGGGAGACGACTTGCTGGGGCGAGCCCGCCTTCAACAGCCAGTCATCGAGATAGGGGAAGACTGGAACCCCTGATCTGCACAGATGAGCTGCGACCACCGCCATCACTTTCGTGAACACCCGAGGGGCACTGGTGAGGCCGAAGGGGAGCACGGTGAACTGAAAGTGCTCTTGGCCCACCGTGAACCGCAGGTAACGCCGGTGGGCCGGCAGGACGGGGATGTGAAAATAAGCATCCTGCAAGTCCAATGCTACCATCCAGTCTCCAGGGTCTAGGGCAGCCAGAACCTGAGCTAAAGTCAGCATCTTGAACCGTTGCTTCCGGAAGAAGGCGTTGACGTTCCTGAGGTCCAAGATAGGGCGTAGGCCCCCTTTGCCCTTCTTGGGAACCAGAAAGTAGTGGGAATAGCAACCACGACCTACTTCTGGACCAGGAACGCGCTCGACGGCCTCTTTGGCCAAGAGGGCCATAACTTCCTCCCGCAGAAGATCCAAGTGGCCCCCCGACATACGGTGGTACTGCGGTGGCATGGCTGGAGGGGTCGTCTCGAAGGGAAGGGAGTAGCCCCTTCGGACGATTTGCAGCACCCACCTGTCCGATGTGATGGAGCGCCATGTCGTACTTTGGTATTTGGGACCACGTAGAAGACAGGGCCCTACCCCTGTTTATTCATGTCTTAGCAAACCGCGATTGGTCAATGCGGTATTTACAAGCGCTTTGCATAACGTCCCATTGCCAAATGCACTATGTATACGTTATTATACATTGACTCTGTGGGTTCCATCTTGGAGCGGTGGCCATCTTGTCATTGCCCTCACATAGACAAACAAATTATAAGCCTTTAGAATACATGTACTTTCTGCTTGACTTCTCCATGACCTGGGCAGCTGGTCTCCGCTGCCCCAGGTCAGTCCGGTCTCACGAGCTCCCCTTCCTCCGGCCACCTGTGATTAGCATCAGGGCTTGACACACCATAAAGTCCTTTCATCGCACACAAGCCTCCGGCTAATCACTTTCGCACCTGCTTGTTCCTGCTTTATGGCCTGTTTCTCTAAACAGGAGATGCTCATGTTTATTGGGGTCAGATGTGGGATCTGAGCCTTGCTCGGTAAATAATTGCGGGCTGGCTGAACTGAAATGTGAGATTGCAATCATGACTTTGCTTGTTCTTTGAAGTAAAATATGTGAATGACCAACTGCAAGAGAAGGGCGGTGTTGCCCAGAGCATAATATGCATTATAAAAGAGAACACTGGTTTTCGTTCTGCGGACTGCCTCATTCAGTTGCTAAGGCTTCTGTGCGACGTAGTCTCACTCATTTGAGTTTAATAAAGATGTCTTTTCATATTTCAGCTTCTGTTGCCAAGTTCTTTGTGATATTATCAAGACATGCAGACTTTTATAATACCACATCAGGAAGTACTCGAAGTCATAGGGTGCTACCCCTAGCACCTCTGGAGTCTCAAAAATTGGAGTACTTCAGTTGGCGCCCACCAGCTAGGGCCTCATCAAAGAAGTGACTTTCTGTGGGAGTGATCTGGTCAGGAGACTGAAATCTACTGGAAGGACAGAACGGGATTCTACCAAGAAGGTACTCTGTGCACAGGGATTCTGGAGATTCTTTGATTATGTAGTCCGGTATATTTCTGCTCTTCCTGATTTTGATCCTCCACATGATGTCACTCAAAAGGTGAGAAAAAGAACCCAATTGGCGTGAGTATTATAAAAGACGTTTGGGCATGTAGAACTTGACAATTAGAATTTGGATAACCTTTTGATTATTAAGAATAAGAATTAAGTATAAGTGGGTCGCTCCCAGTCAATTTGGTTCTTTGGGTCTTTAATTTGGTTATCGCAATTACCAAAGCCGAGGGGTTGGTTTCTTGGTTTCTGATTTGGTCATTGCAATTACCAAAACCGAGGGTCTCGCATATTTGCGAGTTTATTGGTAGAGATAAACCCTTGAAGTTTGAAGCTAGATTAGTGAGCTATAAGATGCCTGATCTTAGCAAATTTGGAAATGTAGCTTTGGAATTACGAAATTTGTGCTGGCCAGCTTTTGGTTTGTATAGGTTTGGATATGCGAATTGCAATTTGTGTAGACAGGTAATGAGGAGATATTTCTCCATTTGGTTTTGATTATAATACTTGCGTTTTCCGCAGTATTTTTGGCATGCCTGTTTGTAAGCTCACATGGAAAAATGTGTTGCTTTTTGTTTTGAAAGGTACCATAGTGTAGGAAATATCTAAATAGGTTAGATTTAAAAACATATTTCTTCCTTGGTGATTTTGTATCCCCAGGGAATTAAAATATGACATAATACAAAAGGATCCTTAGTTCTGCGCAGTTTCATGAATGAGGATATGCACAACGATTTTGTGTGGTGTTCTGCTAGGCAGAGCTAGTGAATTGAGCGCATTCGCTGCTTCTTGGACATGCATCTGTCTGTGGGGCTGTTTATGCAGCCTTTTGGAACACTATTGAAAAGCGTTGCTTGTAAATATGACCTACAACCAGTATTTGCAAATGGTTTGTTTCAAGTATAGTCTGTGAGCTGTTCTTTCTTTCTGTCATGCGTATTGATTTGTAAGTCAACTGTGTGTTTAAATGTCTGTGGTTTTTTTATCATTAGTGCAACTTCCGTAAGTAAATTGCGACGGCGCTATTTATGAAAAATGGCTAAAGCGCGCTGTATTGTCTGTTTAACCCTTTTCTGTTTATGTCTGAAATGAGCTCAATGTGTGTTTGTGGGTCTTCTGATGTTTTCAGTCTGTTAAATAAATTGCTGGTTAGTTAATATCGAGTAGAAACTTAGGAAAAAAATCCAGAAATGAACAATGTGATGTGCTAAAATAGCTATGTGTTGCTCTTTAATTTATAGAATGAGCAATTGTGCCTATATACAAAACTGCCGTTAAAAGCTTAAAGGATAAAATTAGAAACACATTTGATAGATATAAATCAGGCCCCAAAAACGAAATTATCTATTTTTGCAAAAGTAAATAAATTTACATCATTTTCCTTAGATGCATTGTATTAAATGTTCACAGGCAAACTTTTCAGCTGCAGTATATTTGATAGGAATGCTCCTTCAGCCAGCACTTTCCCAGTTAAACACGGGTGGAATTTGGCAGAACCGTCTTTTTAAATGAAAGTGGCGCAAAAATGTGGCGCGTTTCAAATTGGGCTTATGCGCTTAGGCTTGTGAGTTAAATGTGTCCAAAATGATAGGCAAGGGATGCAGCTTGTTTTTTATACATGGAATTATCACAAAAACGAATAATTGGGATTTTTAAAAAAAGAAAATTATTAATCATGGGAAAAATTATTTTAAAAAAATAAGTGCTTTTCAAAATCGTTTTTTGATATTTATAAAGCTTAATACTCATACTATGACCTCCTAGCATTAAAATTTGATTTAAGTTGTGTTGCATCACTAAAATGACAAGCATTCGCGCGTACAATTTTCCCTTGGCGCAGGCGCAAACAAGCTCATTTTTATACAGTATAAGTTATTATTTCCAATGCCTGACTCATGGGTTATGTAATAGACATTCTGGTAATGCATATTACGCCAGAAAATTGTAGGATATTAATTTTTTAATGCTTAAAATATCAAAGTCGAATTTGGGTAAAAAGGACTGTTTCAATTGCATTTTCTTTCATTCAGAGTACTGTTTAAAGTGTCCCAGGCTTCAGTAAATGCATACGTTTAGGTTTTGATATATATTTACAGGTTGTGCCTTCTTATGATTCAATGAGTCAATGTGCCAGTACAAAGGCTTGTTTTAATATCAGGGTTGAAGGTTCTAACTTTAGCTGTGTCTGTCACAATACTACTGAACACGCTATGACAAACAAGACCTTGTTAAAAACTTGGGGAAATTAAATAAAATATGGTGTCGCAACCCGCAACTATTTGATGTTAATAAAAAACGGCCTTAATGGAGTTAGCACCCACATAGAGAAAGAGAAATGGAGAATTGTTTTTTGATGAAGGAAAAAGAGGATGTTTGTGAGCAGGTACGTGATAAAGTCAGTAATGATAGAGGGGTGGAGAAATGTACAACTACGGTTATAGGAACTGGGTAATACGTAGGAAGGAGAAGAACAATTGGGAAAATACAATGCCGTGGAGGGAAGAGAGATGATGAAGGGGAGTAATAAAGACATGAAGAGTAGCGTGAGGAAGGTTGTATTGACGAAGGGAATGAAGAGGAATGTGGTACCGGTTTGAGTAAGTAGGAGAGGAAAGATGAGATTGCAGGTTCTAGCAGTAGGGGTGAAAATATTGTAATTACCTGGCGGGAGGCACTGAGTTTCATATGCTAATATGAAAGGGGACGAACAGAGCTTGAATAAAGGCAAATGACTAAATGATGAAGAAAATATCAAAACTCATTGCAAATGCAATTCACAGTGCCAGTGGACTGGGGCAGAAAGCGGTTCCAATTGCTGGAGTTCAGTCTAACTTTAGCTGGGCCTACTGAGAAGGTTATTCATTTAAGGTTGATGAAATGTATACCATTGCATAGGATTGCAACAAGCATTTACTCTAAAAACTGGTATGTGTGTTATTAAGTCTTGTGAATTTTTCACAGTACATGTAGTTTAACAATCTGGGAATAGGGATAATTTTTTAGCGCCTAAAAAGGAGAAATTATTTTTCAACATAGAGCGAATTATTGCAAGTTAGGAGGGATTAGGAAGGCCTTCTGGCTTTGACAAATTCAGAGTGCTAGAAGCTGGGGGATGGGAGACCTGCAGAGGCTGGCTTGCTGCTGAGATGCTATCTTTCCCGTAAACAATGGAGTTGACTTTTATGACCTTTTAAATTAGGGCCTTGCCTCTGTGGAATGCAGAATGACCTTGCTACACGGGCCTCTAAAGGTGGGGTTTCTGGTTTCTCCATAGCATCACTAAAACTAAAGAACTTAATTCCACCGGGAAAAGGGGTTTTCTTTGAAAGTCCAAACATCATGTTAAATGCTTTGCTGATACATTGGTGCTATAAAAAAAAGAAAATAGAATGATGCCTGCTATAGTTGCTCTTATTTAACAGAAAACGAAGTGTCGCATTAAGTCTTAGACAAAAAAAACAAGATGCAGCCTTTTTCTAAAATTTCTTTAAGGCTACATGCCGACGTGAGAATGCATTGCCAATTAAGACTTCTTTTTCACAGTGGGAATTGTAGGTGCCAAATTACTATGGAGTGTCAGTGTAACGATTTCTTATTTCTAGAAATGTAAAACTTGAGTGGCTGGATGTTGAAAGGACTGACAAGAGGGTAACAGTTAAGTAATGCAATTTATTTTTGTGTATTTGGTTCTATCATGAATTGTTCTTGCTGGTCCTGTATGTTAGATGAGAAACAGAAAAGTTATATTTGACAGCAGATTTCCATTGCCTGATGATCTACTGTCAAAAAGGAGGGTAAGTATTTTAAACCTGACAAATTAAACAGGCCCAAATATTGGGTTTTGGGTTGCAGTTTTACAGTGCATAAAGTACATGACATGGTGTTGCGTGTCACCGCTTTTTACATATGCTATTGTTTTGTCTATGCTTTTTGTGCTTGATATACAGCAAGTATATCTGATGGCTTTGATGTTTTGTGCGTTTTTATTATTTTTTGCATGTTTTCGTTGTATGGGGATGGTCATGACGATGCCCATCGCTACGCAACAGTTGGTTGAACTTGTTCTGGTTACTAAATTCCACAGCTAATGATATTTTCATGCTGTAAACATGAGAGGCAGCACTTTACCAGTGCATGTCTAAATTGGCTATAATGGTATTACAGAAAACTAAAAGAGATCTACAGGATCAAAGTGTGTCACCTGTCACGTTATACTGCCCTTCCCTTAAAGGAACAGGCAGCCCTACATTTATGTATCCTTGATTGGACCTAAGGATGAAATTATAGATCTGTGACTCAAGGTGGCCTAATTTCTATATTACATGAGGTAATGGTGTCCTGTCTCCTAAGTAGCATATGGCCTTTGCTTCTTAAAAGGAAACTAGGTTTTCATTTTTCCCTGCAGAAGGAACTGGAACATTACCTAAGATTACCGTATATGGTGCAGTCGCCAGCGGTAGAGTTAAAATGTATGTGACTTTGGCCTTTTGTGTATCACCCGTACTCTTGGTGATGTCACATGCCTGACTACTAAATTCTTGTCCTTCCTATAGATTTTTATTTTTTTATTGCTTCTGTTTCTTCCCTGCCCAATGTCGCATTATGCTTAGTGATTGGGGATTTTAGTTGTGTCCTAGTTTCAATTCCCTTTTCCGTATTCCTTTCACCAGTCAGCCCATTTATTATTGTAGGTGTATTGTTCAGGTACATACTTCCAGACTGCAGTGATGCACCAAGAACCCCCATATTATGTACAATTCCCTTTTTCATGACCAGACTGGTTTCCAAGAATTTTCCTTAGGCCTGCTGCAATGTTTTCCAGCCTGACTGTCAGGGTAGCGATAACCTGGCTAACTGACTCAATATTATAGTAAGACAAGTTTTCCATACCAATAGGAGATATCTTACGTTTACCCTTTTGAACATGACGAATTTTCAATGTCTATTTCTAATGTAGCTTTTACCCTTTTGTTCCTGCTGCTTTAATTTTCGGTGGGATCAGAAGTTTCTAATCATGCAAATATCAGGACCCTCTAGTTCTTGTCTTTTGTTTTTATATCTGACTATTAGCCTGTGTATTGCCTAGTGCACCTGATGTGAAAGGTTTCTACATGCCTATGATAATCTGTATCATGTGATTTCTCTATTGAAATGTCCTAGATAAGGAATTTAGAAACACTTATATGTAATCATTCAGAAAAAAAAAATGTGTTTGCCCTATTAGACAATGCCACCATATGTGAAGACATCCATTTTAGATAGAATTTTCGTGTAGTTTTCTACCCTTAGATGATGGAGGCTCTCACACGGAAACCCAATTGAAAAGCTTAGAGGCACTGTTTTGCCTACTGCCTTTTTATTTGTATTGCTTCCTAAGAAAGACAGTGTATTCTGGACCAAAATTGTCCCATGGCGTGTGGCCACTCCTTTGACGGACCTCAGGCCACTTGTTTACAGTCCCCTTGTTATACAACGAACTGGTTAAAGCATCACGCTTGCTTCGTCATAAGGCGTTCAACATCAGAAAAGATGGAGGAGCTGGTTTTGCCACAGAACCAGAATTTCAGTACACAAGAGCGCCTGTCATGTGCTGGTAACCTCTGACAGTGTGCAGTCCCTTGAGCCTCTTGGCCTGAGTTTTTGGCCACACACACCCCCTCTTTTCCTTTGCTTTAATGGAAGTGCAGTGCACCGGCGGATCCAAGATTGACAGAAGGCACTACATTTCAGTGCCCATGAAAGAGCAGCCTGAGCGTCCTCTGACACCGAATGATGAGTGTTGGAGACTGAGAATGGTCCCGGGTCTGCACAAGATGATCTGTGCCCATGACCAATGAGGAGCATATTATTTGTAGTATCTGCAGCAGAGGGAAGACACAGGTGCACTGCCTTGAAACATTGACACCGTGAGCTGTGAGTGTTTGCCAGGAGGGCACTCCAACTGAGCAGTACTTTCTTTTTTTCATGAAAGGCTTGAATGAAGAGGCCCATGCAAAAGAAAACAACAGAAGAAGATTTGATGGACAATAGAAGCCTGCCAGAGAGGCTTTTTGAACGGACTCTGGGCATAGGTGGTTTCACAAGAGGTTTCCGTGTGATTGTATAGACTGGGTGTTAGAAGACTGTTTGTTTTGCTGGCATTGTCTAGTATAAGCAGAATAAAATCCATTTTCTGTGGAAAGGTGCCCCCTTTTCACCTCAGAGCATTGATGAGGGTCACCACTGTTTCACCTGAACATAAAAATTATTGTTTCATTTGTAATAGTGGTCGCTACTTTCTCCCGTTGTCTAAATATTCTTAATAATGTGTTTTCTAGTGGGTTTTAAACATGACGTTGTCATTTATGGGTGGGATTGTTTTTCTCTACCCAATTGACTTCTGCACCCGCTTCTCAACCTATGTCTTTTTCCCACTACTGTTTCTTTGCACCCTTTTCCTGAACATGAGCAGGTTAAAAGATCAGAATTCGTAAGCAATTCTTCTATACAGCTTCTGCATCGACACTAGTTAGTAGTAAACATCACTAATTGTTGGGGGTGTGATCTTATGCCACCTAGATAGAGGTATTCCTTATTTTGTCCTGCCATATGTGGCCTTTGTGCTACTACATGTGTCCCGTGAGAGTCGCTAAGTAATAGGATGATGCTACAGCAACATCTCCATGACTTCATGTCTGTAGACCTGGACTAAGATCAGTATGAGTATAGTGATTGCCTATGTAAGGGCAAAAGGAGGGTCTGTCGTACTTTGGTATTTGGGACCACGTAGAAGACAGGGCCCTACCCCTGTTTATTCATGTCTTAGCAAACCGCGATTGGTCAATGCGGTAATTACAAGCGCTTTGCATAACGTCCCATTGCCAAATGCACTATGTATACGTTATTATACATTGACTCTGTGGGTTCCATCTTGGAGCGGTGGCCATCTTGTCATTGCCCTCACATAGACAAACACATTATAAGCCTTTAGAATACATGTACTTTCTGCTTGACTTCTCCATGACCTGGGCAGCTGGTCTCCGCTGCCCCAGGTCAGTCCGGTCTCACGAGCTCCCCTTCCTCCGGCCACCTGTGATTAGCATCAGGGCTTGACACACCATAAAGTCCTTTCATCGCACACAAGCCTCCGGCTAATCACTTTCGCACCTGCTTGTTCCTGCTTTATGGCCTGTTTCTCTAAACAGGAGATGCTCATGTTTATTGGGGTCAGATGTGGGATCTGAGCCTTGCTCGGTAAATAATTGCGGGCTGGCTGAACTGAAATGTGAGATTGCAATCATGACTCTGCTTGTTCTTTGAAGTAAAATATGTGAATGACCAACTGCAAGAGAAGGGCGGAGTTGCCCAGAGCATAATATGCATTATAAAAGAGAACACTGGTTTTCGTTCTGCGGACTGCCTCATTCAGTTGCTAAGGCTTCTGTGCGACGTAGTCTCACTCATTTGAGTTTAATAAAGATGTCTTTTCATATTTCAGCTTCTGTTGCCAAGTTCTTTGTGATATTATCAAGACATGCAGACTTTTATAATACCACATCAGGAAGTACTCGAAGTCATAGGGTGCTACCCCTAGCACCTCTGGAGTCTCAAAAATTGGAGTACTTCAGCCAGTGGAGCAGGTGAGGGCGAA
The DNA here is from genome assembly GCF_964204655.1 of Triturus cristatus. NCBI lineage: Eukaryota > Metazoa > Chordata > Amphibia > Caudata > Salamandridae > Triturus > Triturus cristatus. The sequence continues at coordinate 51,570,432 of NC_140589.1, forward strand.
CCCTGCCGCCCACTGGCGTGGAATGGGCCTGAAAGGTCGGACTAGGAGGGCTTTGAGGCAGATGCTGCCAGGGTGGATGTGGACTAACCGGCACGTTGTCCTCCTGTACCGCCTCGGCGGAATCCACGTCCACGAACGCGTGCAGGTTGGTTCTGCGGCCGGTGGCTGGGCGGACATGAGGAGGCACCCCTTCCTTGGCCACGAGAGGGGCGAAAGGTGGAAGTTTGCGGCCGCGGGGCCGAGAGACCCAAGGACTTGGCCGTAGCCCGGGAGTCCTTGAACCGAGCCTGCGCACTATCCGCCTTCTCACCAAAAAGGCGAGTGCCATCAAAGGGCATGTCCATGAGGGAACTCTGGACATCCCCCAAAAAGGACGTGGACCTCAGCCAGGCGTGACGCCGAAGCGCCACCGTGGTGGAAATCACCCGACCTAGCGAGTCCGTGGTGTCAAGTCCACACCGTATGGCATGCTGTGCTGCATCTCGCCCGTCAGCAAGCGCTTGGGTGAGTCGTGTCCGGGCCTCCACCGGGCACAGGGGCAGCACATCCTCCACCGTATCCCACAAAGAGTGGGAAAAACGGTCCAAGAGGCAAGCGGTGTTTAAAGACCGCAGCCCCAAACTCAGGGACGAGAACAGTTTCTTGCCGAACTGTTCCAACCTCTTGGATTCCCGATCCGGAGGAGCGGACGGGAAGGAGGATTGGAAGTTGATGCCTGGATAACCAGACTCTCAGGGGTGGGGTGTCGGGACAGGAAACTGGGGTGGCACGGAGCAGGGCGGTGGCGCCGGGTCACGTTCCGATCCACAGGAGGTACTGTGGAGGGCTTGGACCAAGTGCCCTGCAGAACGTCGATGAGGGCCTCATTAAACTGCAGCAGAGGCTCTGTGGAGCTTGCTGTCGGTTAAAGCACCTCGGTGAGGACGTTAGTCCTCACGGCCACAGCAGGCAACTCCAGCCCTAGGGCTTCGGCCTCCTTGCGCAGCACCACTGAAAAAGAAGCACCCTCCTCCGAAGCCACAGTCGGAGGAGAGATGAAACCAGTGTCCGGGGAGGTATCCAGACCACTGGCATCCCCCAATTCCTCTGCCCAGTCCTGAGAAAGTTGGGCCTGTGCGGCCATAGGGTCCTCAGACCCCTCCCAGTCGCCCTCGTCATCCGATTCCCGATAGACAGGAGGAATGATCGGAGCCAGGCGGTAGATGAAGCGGTCACCCATCGGCGCCGGTAGCGGCGTTGGGCGGTACCGCACCGGGTCCGGACCGGGACTAAACTGGGGAACAACGTCGTCCGGGGATGACGTCGGAGGTGGAACCGGTGTCGGCGCCGGCGGAGGAGGCGTTGTGAGGTCGACCGGCGCCGGCAGAGATCCAGGCCTGGATCCCTTGGGGACCTGCGGCGCCGGGATCCGAGTCGCCGGCACGCTAGGTCACCCAGTCGAGCCTGCGGGGCACGAAGGCGCGCCGACAGGCGTCGACGGCGGGGCCAGGCTCCTCATGGCCGAGAGGAAGGCACTGACCTCCGCCGGAGTCGCGTCAGTCCCAGGGACCGGCGGGTATGGGGACGGACGTGGCTCCTGCGGCTCCGACGGAGCCGCGGGGGTGGAAACACCCTGACCCTCAGCCGGGTCGTGCGACCGGCGAGGGGAGTCCGAAGAGCGATGTCGTCTCTTGGACTTCTTGGAGTGCTTGGAGTGCTTCGACTTACCGGAAGACCCCGACGAGTGATGGCGGTGGCTGCGGCTCCGCGAACCGTCCTTGGACCTCCTCCTGGACCGGGACCGAGAGCGACGCGGAGCTGAGTACCAAAGCTCGAGAAGCTTACGGGACCGCTCCCGCCTAGCTTTCGACGTCAAGGCCTGACATTCGAGGCACGACTCCGAGTTATGGTCGGCCCCCAGGCAGTAAAGGCACCGGCGATGGTGATCCGTCACCGACATCAGGCGATGACAGGTGTTACAGGCCTTGAAACCAGGCATCCTACCGGCACCAGAGTCGAGTCGATAGACCAAAAAGATAGTCAAAAAATGACTAGGGGTAAGCTCTTCCCGGATCGGCGCTTACTGGCGCGGAAAAAAGAAGAACTGACGTCAGCGCGCGAGGGCGGCGTCTAAGTACTCCGACGACGTCATTCCGGCGCATGACGCCAACGACGGACGCGGAGCCGCAGACGACGCCTAGCGACGCACAAGGGGTATTGCTACAAAAAACTTTCCGGATCCAGCCTGACGCCTGGGGATATTCTAAGGTGAGGAATCTAACTAACGTGTTTCTTTCAGATATTGTGAATTAATTTTTATCTGCTGGTCGTGGCAGTTCTTTGTGTCTTTCCTTAGCTATCAAGAGGAAACATTTGAAGGGTGAAGGCTGGAATCTGTTGACAGAAGTGAATTATTTCACTGTCTACAATGGAAAGCTTCTTTCAACAGATATTTGCAGGAAGAACAAGGGGCAACAACATGAATTGTATGCAATGTATTTTAAAGTAGTTATTTTACTTCTGGTGCAGCGATTACATGAATAATGACTGTATTTTGTATATGAACAATACGTGTCTGGGTGGCGAGCAAGAGAAACGTTTTAATTTTTGTGTAACATCTTGTTTCTTATATCCATGCTGAAAGAATGTTATGTATCTAAAAGAGTCACAATTTTGTTCTGTGGAAAATGTATTGTGTATAACAACATAAATAGACTCAAGTTATTGGCAGTTTCAGATTTTTGGGGATTTTGTTGGCTTTTACTGCTCTCTGCTTTTTTCCCAAGGCATTTCATGTTGGTGCATTTGCTCATATTTTGCACATTTGCTCTTTTATTGTGTTAATACTGGAAAAGTCGATGTGCACAATGATACATGTATGTATAAGAACGAGACCGCATCATTACAATCAATCAATCAGGGAATTTTGAAGCGCGCTACTCACCCTTGAGGGTCTCAACGTGCTGGGGTGGGGTTGGGGGGGCATGTAGGGGGCAGCTCTGAGTCAGCCGAAGAGATGGGTCTTGAGGCTCTTCCTGAAGGTGTGCAGAGTGGGGGGCATCTGATGTTGATCGGGAGCTGGTTCCAGGCCTTTGCCGCGATGTAGGAGAAGGCTGTTCCACCTGCTTTGGTTCTGCCGATGCGCGGGGTTTCTGCGAGGACGAGGTCGGCAGAGCGGAGGTTTCTCTTGGGTATGAGGAAGGAGAATCTTTGGTTGAGGTATTTGGGTCCGTTGTTGTGGAGGGATTTTTGGGTGTGGGCGAGTAGCTTGAAGGTTACTCTCTTCTCGATGGGGAGCCAGTGGCGGTCTTGCAGGTGTTGGGTGCTGTGTTCATGTTGTAGGATGCAGAGGACGAGCCTGGCCACGGTGTTCTGGATGGTCTAGAGTTTGCGTTGCAAGGATTTGCTGATTCCAGCACAGAGGGGGTTTCCGTAGTCCAGTCTGCTTGTTATGAGTGCGTGGGTGACGGTCTGGATTCGGGGGGGATCCATTTCAAGGTCCTGCGAAGAATGCGGAGGTTGTTGAAGCAGTTGGTGTAAACGGCGTTGATCTGGCAGGTCATGGTGAGGGAGGAGTTGAGTATGATGCCGAGGTTTCGGGCGTGATCCGTGGGGGTGGGGGGGTTGCCGAGGGCGGTGGGCCACAAGGTGTTGTCCCAAGCTGAGAGGGTGGGTCCAAGGATGAGGACTTCTGTCTTCTCCGAGTTGAGCTGTTTCTCATCCAGGATGCAACATCTTTCATTCCTTCCTGGAAGCTGAGTCTGCTGGTGTTGAGTTCCTTCGGGAGGGAGAGGATGAGCTGGGTGTCGTCGGCGTAGGATACTATGCTGAGTCCGTGCTGTATGATGATGGCAGCGAGGGGGGCCATGTAGATGTTGAAGAGTGTGGGACTGTGCGATGATCCTAGGGATACTCTGCAGTTGATCTCTGTGGGTTCGGAGAGGAAGGGCAAGAGTCTGGCCCTTTGGGTTCTGCCGATGAGGAAGGAGCTGAGCCAGTCGAGGGCGATTCCCAGTATGCCGGCGTCATGGAGTCTGGCTGTGAGAGTGCGGTGGGAGACTGTGTCGAAGACTGCAGAGAGGTCTAGTAGGATGAGGGCCGTGATGTGGCCTTGGTCGAGGAGCAAGAGGATGTCGTCTGTGGTGGCTAGGAGGGCGGATTCGGTGCTGTGGTTGCTGCGGAATCCAGATTGGGAAAGGTCGAAGATGGCGTTCTCCTCGATGAAGTTTGTCAGCTGGGTGTTGACGAGCTTCCCTGTGACTTTGGCCGTGAAGGGAAGGAGAGAGATGGGTCGATAGTTTTTCAGGTCCATCTTGTCTGCAGAGGGTTGCTTGAGGAAGAGCTTGACTTCTGCGCGTTACCAGTCATCGGGGAATGTGCCAAATTCGAAGGTGGCATTGATGGTGCGTCGTAGCTCGGGTGCTATGGTGGCGGAGGCTCTGTGGAAGATGTGCAGCGGGCAGGGGTGCGTGGCGACTCCTGAGTGAGTGTTCCTCATGGTCGTGTCGGTATATTCAGTGGTGACTGGGGTCCAGGTGGCGATGGTAGGCTGGCTGTCATTGCTGTAGGAGGGAGTGGTATCTGGAGTCTGTTTGCTGAAGTTGTCGTAGAGGGCCTTGTTTTCAGATGGAATTAGGAGCCAAGCTTGTTGCAGAGGTCCTGGGAGGGTGTAACGTCTGTCACTTTGCTAGGGGCGGGGGGGGTTGGTGAATTCCTGGATGATGCTGAAGAGTTCTTTTGAGTTGCTGGAGTTGGAGAGGATTTTGTTCCTGATGAAGGTCCTTTTGGTGGTATTCTGTAATGGCATTCTTGTAGGTGGTCGGGTCTGCACAGTAGGTGTTCCATCGGTGTAGTTGTTTGGCTGCAGAGTTGGCCTCGGTCGAGGTAGGGGTGATCGTGGTTAAGATTCGATTTGAGGCCAAGTGGGTTGGGTGGTGTGGCTGAAGTGGATGTTCATGGATGGTGGTGTGGCTGAAGTGGATGTCACCTGCCATGAACTCTCCATCGACTCAGAAATATGTGGTCAGGTAGGTTCTGAGACCTAGGCCTGAGGTTACTGATTGATAAGTCACAGGTGGGGTGATACATAGCTGTCAGACAAATGTCAAACAGGAAACTAAGATCAATCCCACACGTAGGCACAAGAACACCACAATGGTCAAAGGAGCTTAGCCCCAATAAAACACACATGGCCAGAGGGGTGCACGATTTCCAAAAACATCATACAGTCAGACTCAATACAAAATTAGGAAGAGAGAGCCAACACACAACGCACACAGTACACACAGCAATCACACGCCCTCCATGTCGTATATCTGGACACATTACCCCCTGGCCCACACAAGGTTGAGGCCCATCTTTATTTGTTATCAGGGGCCTTATTTATGACTCCAAAGACAAGAACCACATTATTTGCCAAAAAAGGATCAGAGAAACAGTTCATGATACCCAAAGAAATGTCTAAAATATTGTTCAGATCGATTGTACTCGGATCTGCTCCTGTAACTGTACTCCTGGCTGCAGGGTTTAATTATAACAATTGTGTTGCCAAATGCCTTTCGGGTTTTTTCAAGGTAAATTCATATTCAAGCAACATTTTAACTAGCCAGCCTGGAGAGATTGGTACCTTGGACTCTACTGCAGCTGAAGGAAGGGGACCCCGCCCAGACAGGATTCACATTTGCACAGCAAGGAAGGTGAGCAGACACTGCAATTGATTGTAAATTCTTCTGAATCCATGGTGTGCAGCTCCGTTATGCATCTGCTGTCACAGTGGGTAAGAGCCTTCAGGTGCTTAGTCCCCGCATTTAGCCTTCGGCAAACTAGGAAGAAGCGCAAAAAATGTAACTGAGCGCCCTGCCACTGACATTAATCTGGCATGTTACCTGTTTTAGGTGTCTGAACTGAAAAGTCACAAGGCAGCCTAAAAGGCGTTCCCGCAAAGGTCACTTTTTTTTATAGTCAGCAGTCTAGGAATGGTGAATATTGGTAGTCACTTGGACTGCTGGAGTGATACTGATGGTACGCTTGTCCCCTGCGTTGGAAAAAGGGTCACCTCTTGGTACGCATGGGCCCTGGGTATGATATAGGTCTGGCACCTCCATTTGTTTTTGTCTGAAAGGGTGTTTCCAGTGCTACCAGTTTCTTAACACTGTCGGTATCTGAAAGAAGTGAGAGGTGTTGTTCGCTTGGTCCTCTGGGTGTGATACAGATGGTACACTTGGCACATGGGTGTGATATAGGGTGCGATTTAGATGAGGTATGAAGGTTCTGCTCTTTCTCAAATCGTTATTTTGATGCCAAAGCAACATTCTTTTTTCTATTTGAAGCCACATTTTCATGTTGTTTGATTAACAATTGCACTTTCTTCTAGGTTGTGACCCTTCGAAAGCATTGTTATTTGTGTTTGTGAAATGCTCATGTTGATGCACCTGCAAATAGCACTGAGCTCATAGTAAAGAAGTTAGAACCAGCAATCCCTGTGCATGTATATCCCCCATGATTAGAGTAGAACTTAAGATTCCCTAAATAAGAGAAATTTAGGGCACATCTGTCCTCCAAAACATTGAGACGCCACTAAAACACATGCAAATCAGGTTCCCCACACAGGCTAAAAAAACTTAACGGTGAAGGTACAATGGAGGTCTGTAACTGCCGCACCAACTATTCGACTGACGTATTATAAGTACAGCGGTCGGACATCTGGGGAACCGCTGCAACTGCCAGGGATCCACGATCCCTGTTTGTGGCGAAGCAGTCTGAGGCCACAATATGGTTGGTGGTGCAGCTGCGGCATCGCCAAGCATATTATGAGTTTCCTCACTGCCCTCTATTTCATAGTGGTGAGCCTGCCATAAAAAGGGTGGTGGTGAGGAAACTTAGGGGGCCTTACACGGTCCTCTGGTGCCTCAGGCATAGGGGTGCATGCAGGGGGGCACATGGTGTGCCGCCTGTCTTCCTGCACCCCCAGTTTCTGCACGGCATGGACTTTCCTGTCCATACCGTGCTGGAATGCACTGTGGCAGTCCCAAGCCGCTGCCTTTATAAGGCTCTCCTATGAGTCTTTGAAAGGCAGCGCCGTGGGTCTGCCAAGGTCATGCACTGCGGCCTATCGCAATTTCCTCTACTGGCAGAGGAGAAAGTAGTGGACCTGCTGTTAAAAATCAAATCAGGTTCTCCCCTAGACAGACCCTTGGCTGCCGTATATACTACATCTGGCTCCAGAGGAGATTAGTATTTTGCTATCTCCTATATTAAATCAAATTCTGATTTCAGGAGTAACACTGGACGTACTACGCTTTGCTCATGGAGCATGTATAGTTTGCACTACTACGCACGTAGTACAGTGCAATAACTGTGCTACCACACAGCGTAGCAGCAATATCAACAATACCCACAAATGCTTTGATAAAGCAATTTGACATGCTAAAAAGTATATAACCAATTCACAAAAGTGAAATGTGAATGAAAATATTAGGCAATAAGAGACGTGATGATTTTGGGGTCCCCCCTAACCTAGGGGGAGGACCAAGCGGATGCCTTGAACACAAAGAGCATTTCATGCTGGTGAACAATTCAGTGGTGGTCCCTTCCTCCTAGGACCACCCCAAGAACTGTTATGGGCAAAAATACAACCCCAACCAAAGGCCCTGCAAAGCATTATGGGACGAGATTAGCGGTGGGCAGTGAATATTATAGTGTCCAATATCAAAATAATTCTACAAAGAGCTGCAGTTCAACTAGTCGTTATTAGATGTCCCTTACGAGTCAAATGCAAAAGCATTGAAATTAATGTTACATCAAGCTGCAGTTCCACTAGTCGTTACTAGATGTCCCTCACGAGTCAAATGCAAAAGCATTGAAACCCTTTCATGAAGCTTTTGCATTTGACTCGTGAGGGACATCTAGTAACGACTAGTGGAACTGCAGCTTGATGTAATATTAATTTCAATGCTTTTGCAGAGGGTTTCAACCTAGCTATAATGGCAGAAGTCAGGGAGGTTGACAGCTGCCAGACCTTAGAGAATGTTACTATTGCTACAGAATGGGACACATGGCTGACCAATGCCGGCTAAAAGCATGTCATGAACAGAGGTCGATGAGCTTGGGCCAGTCCCGGCAAAATCTCCATCCTCAAAACCAAGCTCAGGTGAAACCCAAATGGACCTAACACTCAGTTGCAGGGTAGTCAGTCAGCCACCATACCACCACAACAAGGATCATGTAGTTGGACAAACATGTGGCAACAGCAACAAAAGACATGGAACCTAGCCCAACAGGGACCAAGACCACAACCGCTGCAGGGAGGGGTAACTGTCTGGGGAGGCAATGCCTTCGCACAAAGCCAGAACCCAAACATGTAGTAAGGTAAAAACCTCCAATTTATACCACCCATTTCACTTACACTCCAAAGTTTGCTGAACCCAAAAAATCAAAAAGAAAGACCAAGGAGACATCAGGCATTCAAGCCTTTACTTGTGTTTGGGAATTCAGGGATGCTGGATGTGTTTTGTCGACCCGCTATCCTCTCTAGAGTCCATCATTCAGGGTGTCTGCGGGAGCCTGGGGCACCACTCCGGGGCTGATCCTCCAGGGCAGGGCTGGCTGACCACGCCCTATTGGGAGGACAGTCTGTCAAGGGAGCAGGGCGGCTCCCCGACCAGTCCTTAAAAGCAGGCATCTGGGTCGCCGTAGCCAAATCCAGATGGCTCGGGTTCCAATTACCAAGTTGAAAAGACCCCATTCTCGGGCACCCAGACTAGGACTGAAAATTCCTGCAAGACGCATAGCCCCACAGCGCCACCAAACAAATAGAAGCCTCCAGCCAAATGGAGGCCCCCTTTTAGTTCCAAAACTAAGCTGTCCTCCAATTTCAGGAGCCAGATTGCTTGCACACTTGGGATAGTGAAGACCCAATGTAGGAAGGTAGGATCCTTCTAGCATGGATACCCCCACTTTTTGCCCGGTGTTACTGTGTTTTTGACTAGTCTGGCTGGGATCCTGCTAATCAGAAATCCAGTCACTGTGTTTTCTCCCTAAATTGACCATGGTAAGTACTGTTGTACATCCACAATTGGCTACTGGTGTACACTTGTAAGTCTAGTATATGGAACTCAGGTACCCATGGCATAGGTACACCAGGGTGTCTCCCAGGGGCTGCAGTATGTATTATGCCACCCATGGGAGCCCAATCAAACTGTAACTACAGGCTTACCATTGCAGCCTGTGTGCGTGGGTGCTTGCACCCCTGAGGTCACTACACTTAAAACCTATAAGTCACCCCTAAGGCAAGCGCTTCAGTCCTGAGGGCAGGGTGCTTGGTTATAAGTGTGAGGCTGCCCCCTACATGAGCAGGACACCCTTACAAACCCCGGAGTGGATTCTCCAGGCTTTGTAAGTGCAGCCAGCCATTTTGATACACATAGTAATTACGAGACGTCTAACTATATATTGGCTGCACCTAACCCAGTCTTGTTTGGTATCAAACATGTTGGAATCATACTCCAATACCGATTCCAGTGTTGGAAGTAAGATTCTATATACTGAGGGGGCTCCCTAGGGGCACCCCCCTGTTTACCGAGTCATGTCCCTTCGAATTAATGAAAGAAGCCTGACGCCGGTTAGAAGTCCCTAGCCACAGCCAGGAACTGCAGGTCCAAACACCCTGGAAAAGACGTGGTCCGAGCGAAAGTAGAAAGCAGAGTGATTTCACCTCCATATTAGGTCTGGCAATAATACAACATGCAAGGCATTAAATACACCATCTAGAGAAAACAGCCCGGCCTCAAACACCGCAAAACGACATGAGCAGGGGTACATTGGGCCGCGGAACAGCTTCCTCATCACCGCCACCTTCATGAACAATAAGACAACAGATCAAATGATATCTAGGGAGTTCCCAAAAGACCAACAAAAAGAAGCCCAATCTAGCCCATAAAAGATATATCCAGAAAAAGGGCATAGCCAAGACACCTAGCATCACAAGGGTAATGTTGCATGCCGCAGGCCAGGGTCTAGAGGGGTACACATGTGACCTTAGGGTACGTTGCAACCACCAACAAAACTCAAATTGCAACAAGCCCCCTTTTTACACATCATCCCGCACATGTGTAGGCTAACAGACACCGCCTGCACCGATAGCACCATGGAACCTTAACTAAAATTAATTTCGTCCTAAAATGTTCATTAGATCACACTGCAGTTTTTTTTAACCAGTCTTAACAGGTCAGGTACGAAGAGGGGGAGGCCAAACAACTAAAGAAAAGCACAGAAACACCAAAGAAAATGATTGACAATAGCACATGCAATAATGCACTGTTTTCTTAATTAACCAATGAACGCAGCTCTTATCCAATAGGTCGAAAATCGACTGTCAAGGTGCACCACCTTTTTAGCTGCCACATCAGCACCCCGACAGGGTCTACAATGTGCGATTTGAGAACTACAAATTGTACTGTGAACTTTTTCCCTCAAACTTTGTTAACTAAAGACACGCTCAATTGCCAAGACATGTAATGTTCAATAAGTTATTTATTATTGCATTTCTATGCACCCTCTGTTTACTATGGGTGCTGTCGCATCCATTCATCGCCAACAATGTACCTAGTCAAACGGAGTTCACCCAGAAATTGTCAGAGTTTGCATAGGGACCGCTCCCATATCACTTATAATTACACTGAACCCAACACGAGCATTCCACGTGCAAAACACAGCACCCTCTTCCACAGCACATTCTCAGCAACAGTCGTTAGCTGCTAGGACAATAGAGGATGCAATAGTTGAACTGGGCATGGTGGATGTTTGGCGCTCGAGATCTGGTGGAGGGGGGGGCTTCATGCACTACTCTGCCCCATTTGACCTGTACACTAGAATTGATTACTGGTTTATTTCTGGCTCCTTGAGTCCTGCGATATGTGGCTGCAAGGTGCTCCCGCATTCATATTCCGACCCCTCACATATACTATTGGATCTTGAGAGCCCACAGAAAAAGCCTGCCCCTTTTACTTGGAGGTTTCCTCCCTATGCACTATTAGATGAAGTATTCAAGACTGAGATGACAGAATCTGTCGAGACCTTCTTTGACACTAATATAGGGTCCATTACCCAGTTTGCTAGGATTTGGGAGGCCTTCAATGTCTATATCAGAGGAATAGCAATCGCTAAGCACTTGGGGGTTCTCCGTTCAATAAGAGGGCAATTAGAAAAATTGGAAAAGAAGTTGGCCGCTCTGGAGCGGGAGGCCTTGGAGGGAGGGAATGAGCAGGTCACGAAGGAGCTCAAACCAACATTAGAGGAGTATCATGAGGAAGCCGACAGAGAGGTTAAGCTCTTAGGGGGGTATGCCATAGCAAAAACAAACGGGGAGGGGCAGCGCCCAGGCTCGACATTAACGGCCATACTGAGGAGCAGACGGGGGACTGCTGGCGTCACAGAACTCCGTACAGCATCAGGCAAGGTGGCACAAGACCCTGCTATCATAGCCGACAGCTTTAGGAATTTCTATTCAGACTTATACCGAACCAGGTCGACTGGTGTGGACGCTTTTGTCCTGGATTATTTGGAGCACATCAAACTACCATGGCTAGATGATGAGCATGGAGACTACCTTATGAGGCCCCTGGAGGCCTGGGAAGTCCTAGATGTGTTAATATCCATGCGCACAGGTAGTGCCCCAGGACAGGACAGCTTAACCGTGGCTTTCTACAAGGAGTTCAGGGAGCTTCTAGTCCCCCACCTGATAACCCTGTTTGAAGTAATGGGAGAGAGTGGGATTATGCTTCCAACCATGCAAGAGGTTATGCTAGTTACGCTCCAGAAGCCAGGCAAGCCTCCACACAAATGTTCATCATATAGGCCGCTGTCATTGTCAAATTAAATGTCGATAATAAATTATTCGCCAAAGTCCTGGCGAACTGGCTGGCCCCTTTGATACCGACATTGGTTTGTCCGAAGCAGACATGGTTTGTCCCTGGGTGCACCCTAACACATAACCTGCGCACAGTGTTCGGAACTATTCAACATATTAAGCCAGAGACTAAGGCATCTGCGATTTTTTTAGACACTGAAAAGGCATTTGATTCTGTGGAATGGAATTTTATGATGATGGTGTTAAGACGGATGGGTATTGGGGACCTCTTGACTCAGCTGGTGACAGTCTTGTATAACTCTCCTACTGCCAGGGTCAGGGTGGGCAGCCTGGTAAACTTCCCCATCACAATCGCCAGGGGCACTCGTCAGCGGTGCCCTTTATCACCGCTCCTTTACGCTATCGTGGCTGAGCCCTTGGCATGTGCCCTCAGAGACTACCATAGCCATAGAGGGACACGGTTCCCCGGGTATAATTAAATAATCTCCACTTATGCAGATGACACTCTTCTTTACATCAGGGATCCGGAGTTTAACCTTTCCCCAGTACTAAGAGAAGTGGTAAGATATGGCGAATGTTTGGGGCTTAAAATTAATTGGTCTAAATCCACAATTTTTCCCCTTACCACAGCTATGGAGCTTATAGAGCTGGAGTTCCCACTAACCTGGTCTAGTGATTCTGTGCGTTATATGGGCCTCCAGGTGCACACGTGTTCTGAGATGGTATTTAACAAGAATTATGGCAGGGCAATTGCTAAACTAGAAGACGATGTTAACAGATGGGTGCGGGTCCCATTGTCCCTCCATGGACGTATCTCCTTGATGAAAATGGTAGTGTTACCCAGATTCTTGTTTCTGTTTTTAAATATACCTATGGTTCTACCTACCCAGTTTTTTAAATTCATCAGGTCCCTATTAGTCAGGTTGGCTTGGGCTGGCAAACAGCCTCGGTTAAGTGGGATGTCCTTACACTTCCATACTCCATGGGTGGGCTTGGTGCTCCGGATCTGGAGCTTTAATATCGAGTGGCACAAAGCTTGCACGCCTTTTATTGGCTACACCAACAATCCCCTACCCCTCATCTCCACATAGAATAGGTTGCGGCTGCACCCTCCCATTTAACTACAGTCCTGTTACGAGCCCCTGCCAGGTGTGCAGGCACTTTAGATTCTATAAATGCTACCACACACGCATGGTAGAATTTACAAAAACAGCAAGCTGCCTCTATTTTGTATTCCCCACTGCCGATAGTTGGCAAGCCAGAAGTGCTGCGTACCCTGGCACAACTCGATATCTCTAAAATAGGTGACCTATTTGAAGATGGAAGAGGACGTGGATGGGAAGACTTACTCTCAGCAAAGCAGGATACTTCTCCACTCACGTTGTTTCATTTTTATAGGGTCAGGCATGCACAATATGCTGGGTGAGGACATGATGGAGCTACCAGAAGTGACTCCTTTCACATTAATACTACGCACTGATTCCCCTTGTAAAATCGTCCTTAGAATTTATAATATGGTGCAAGGCTATCAGAAGAATTTTTATATTAAAGCCAGGTTGGAGTGGCAGATTGACTTGTGGGTTACTCTTGACGACGATTCATAGCGCTATTGTTGTGAAGCCACACAGCGTATCTCCCTGAATGGACGGCACAGACTCATTCAATTTAAACTACTTAACAGAGTTTATTATACCCCATGCCTAGTGCATAGATATGGTCTAGGAGTCACAGTGAAGTGTGAGAGATGTGATGTAGAACCAGCAGGATTCCTACATCTGGCTTGGCTGTGCCCTGACATTGCTAATTATTGGATCTTAATATTCCCAAAATTAAGCGCTATCACTGAAGAGCCTCTGATGCCAGAGCCCTTGCTGGCACTCCTAGGCTTCTCTAAGCGGATACGGAAAGATATAAGGCGATTGGTTGATATGATATTGCTGATGTTAAAGCGAGGAGTTGCTATGCGTTGGGCGCGGGGGGCACCTCCGACTATAGTTCAGTGGTCAAGGGATATGTTGTATTGCAACACACAGTCTGAACTATATAGCCAACTGCTCCCTCCCCAGAGCCATCCTAAAAACTTTTTAAGCTTATATCTGAGCTTCTTAGCTGGTAAAGAGGAAGTTACCTAATATCTCACCATCCTCTTGCTGCGAGTGGAGCGCTGTCCGTGAATTTATAAGTACTACAGGTATATCTTTTGGGTCTCTACTCCAGATATTCATCTTGTGAATTACACTTCTAAGATATTTCAAGATTATTGTCTTTGTATGGTTTTTATTAGATAATATGACAACTATATACTATGAAAACTGTTACATGGTTACGTAATGCTCTATAATTTGGATATGTCGCCTCCTTGGGGGTCTATCATTGTGTACTGTATTCAGATATCAAAAATGCCTCCGGATTTCTACACATGGACACTGTGACTGCTCCTTTCTTTTACTTTCTTTGTTTAATCTGTATGTCTTTATTTTTGCAAACTCAATAAATAAAATAAAAAAATAAAAAAACTTACCTGCATGTAAGCAGCAGCAGCATTCTTGCTATTTGGGGAAAAAAAAATATTCGCAATAACACAGAACATAATACACAATAGTAAAATAATTAGCTACTTCCCAAGCCCCATGACCTCAACACCTAGCAGGTCCAGCAGGTCCTGCTCCCATTCCAGGATGTCGGACCACCGGTGAGTCAGCTGGTTGTGGGTGCACCGGGCCTCAGAGCAGTGAAACACTGCCCAGCGCACCCTCGCTTACTGACGGTGATGCTCCTGGTTCCCGTAGCGGGAGCCAGGCCTGCCGCCTGCTGCCAAGGTTAAGGGGAGGTGGCGCTGTACAAAAAAACAAGGGCGGCCACCTTCACATCAGAGAATAAGGCCGCGGCCTGCACTACTTCCGGGCGCCATCTTCCGCAAGTAAGGCGGCTCCTGGTCGCACTAGCCTTGGCCTTCATACTAGCCTTAGCCATGGTTCCGGGGGGGCAGGGGGCAGAAAAGAAAATGTAGAAGTAAAAAATAAAGTCAGGAGAAGAAGTAGGGAGGTAAAAGAAAAAAGCGGGTAACAGAAAAACAGTACAAAAAACACAATAAAAGTAGAAATAAAACGCAAAATATACACACGGGAGAGAGAGGGATAGATAATAAATAAAAAAGATCAGAAAAAAGTGTAAGAAACAAAGGATTGAAAACATTAGCTGCCGCGTGGTGAAGTTTGTGCGATGTTAGCCCCGAACACGCAATCCGCGTTGTCGAATGGCAGAAATGTCTTGCGTGCATGCGTGAGCATGCGGACAAGCAACTCTGCATGCTCGCAGAACTCAGCGTAGCGGTGCAGAGTTTTTTTTACCGCTTCGCAGAGTTTGACGTAGCACAGATACGCGAACTCCGCCCGGGCTTAGTAAAATGGCATGCGTCATTTAAGGCACAGTTGACTCCCAAGGAATTAGAAGTATTCACCCCAGTCGATGACTGAAGCGCTTATTACAGTTTCTCCCCAAAACAAGGTGGGACACGTTAGACATCTGATCGTATCACCTGTTGGCTCTCCTGAACTCTGCCTTGGCAAATAGGTTGCAGTTGCTGATTGCAGATGTAGTGCTTCCACAACAAAATGGGTTTACTCCTGCTTGCAACCTCGTTTTTAATTTGAGGAAATTGTTCCACAAACTGGATGTGATCTCAAGTAACCGGCGATCTTCCCTGGGTAGCCTCTCTATGACACGATCTTTTCTGCCATGGGTTTTGGCAGGTTTTGGGATGGGTGCTGTGTTTTGGAAGTCAGTCGAGCTTATGTACTCAGTGCTCATAGCCAGGGTTAAAACTGGAGTAGTAATTGTCGTGTCCCCCAGGAAAGACAAAGGACACAGGTAGGGGTGATCTTGTTTCTTTATTCGTTTCAGTATACGAGCTCCTTGTACCTATGTCCACCCTCGTTCCCTCTCGTCCCCTTTCTGCCCCTCCCCACACCCTTGACCGGATGTGGTGTCCGGTTGCCCTCAGGTCCCCAAGTGTCCAGCTGCAGGGTCCTAGTGCCCTGTCCCCAGGTCACTACCTCTCCCCCTCGTGTCACAGAGATGACGAGAAAGTGAAACTATACAGATGTGTAGGTAGGTGATGGATGCAAGTCTGTCGTGGCATAGTTCAGTGTGTTTCCCAGAACTACATTTCTTCTATTAGTCTCTTTGGGCGTCGGCATGTTCTTCTTGTGCCAGCCTCCGTCTGTTGCTCTTCCTCTAGTCCCTCTCTGTTTCTTGTTTCTTCCTTGTGGTGCTCCTGCTTTCCTTTTTCTGCTGTCTCTGTGTCATCTTCTTCTTTTCCTTCCTCCTTTGAAGTGGGAGCTGTTTCTTGTTATCCTCTGATGCTCTGACTCCGCTGTGATCATGGGGCCCTTTACTCTTGTTACTGTTAGCGGGTCTTTGGAGAACATACTGTCTGATTTTCTTTGCTGCCATTGACGTGCAACCACCGTGTCTCCTTCCTGTATGTTTGACGGGATGGCGTGCCGCTTTGCGTCTGCATATCTCTTCATTTTTTCTTTCGCCTCTCTGTCCCTTTGTGCAATGCTGCTGTGATCAGGTGTCGCTGTCGCTTCTATTTGCGGTAGCCTCGTCCGACTCGTTCTTCCCAGTACTAGCTCTGCTGGGCACCTTCCTGTGGAGTTGTGCGGTGTGTTTCTGTAATCACGTAGTTCTTGGCACAGCGCTTGACTAAGTGATATCTGAGCTAGTTTTGCCCTTTGAACTGCCTTTTTGATGGTCCCCATGAACCTCTCCACTATTCCATTTGCTTGAGGCCATAGCGGTGTTATTTTCCTGTGGTTTATACCTAGATAGACCGTGAACTGGCGGAACTCTTCTCTTGAAAATGGAGGGCCATTGTCTGTTTTTAGTGTTTCTGGTGATCCCCATGCTGCAAAGATGTCATCCAATATCGGTAGTGTTGCTGTTGGTGATGTCGATGAGACCTGTTGTATTATCGGGAACCGTGAGTATTCGTCAATGATCACAAGCAGGTAGTTGCCTGTGTCTAGAGGTCCAAAGAAATCAGCCGCTAATGTTGTCCATACCGCTCTTGGAAGATCCGACATTTGTAGTGGCTCATGTTTAGCCGATGGTCCTATCACTTGACAGAGGTGGCATGTCGCTATGGTTTCTTCTACCATGCGATCCAGGCCAGGGAACCACACTTTCTCTCTTAGTAGCTTCTTGGTGGCTACCACGCCTCGATGTGACTCATGGGCCATGTTGACCAGTTGCCTCCGGAGTGAGCTTGGTATTACAATTCTCGTCCCTCTCATCATTATCCCTGTGTCTGTTTTGGACAGTTCTTTATTTATCTTCTTGAGGGCCAGCACTTCTTCCTTGCATACTCCTACTTCCCAGGTGCAGTTGTTGTTGACGTTCCTCCATCTCTGCTTACTCGTGATGTCCATAGCTGTTTGCAGCGTGGCATCGCCCTTGCTCTCTTTTGCCAGCTCTAGTAGTGTTATCGGCACTGGGGTGTTTTGTTTCAGTACGAAGTTGAGGTATTCTTCGGCCATTGATGTCGTCTCATGGACCTGCGGCAACGGGTGTCTCGACATGTAATCTGCCGGATTGTGTTCTTTCCCTGGCTTATGCACAATCGTGAAATCATAGTCTACCAGTCTTATACCCCAGCGTTCAATCCGGGGTGGCATTTTTGCTGATGGGCTGCCGTAGATCGTCACTAGCGCCTGATGATCAGTTATTATTGTAAATGATTTTCCATAAATAAACATGTGGTAGTGTTCACATGCCCATACCACTGATAGGCTCTCCTTCTCCGCTTGTGAGTATGCCTTTTCAACGTCTGTTAAGCTTTTGCTTGCATATGCAACAATTTTCCTCTGTGAGTCTCTCCCTGGCAAATGCTGCGCTAGAATTGCTCCTAGTCCTACTAGGCTGGCATCGACAGTCAGTTCAGTGCATAGTAGTGGGTCAAAGTAGGCCAGGTGTTCCACCGACATTACTGCTTTTCTTATTTCTTCGAATGCCTTGTGACATTCCTGGGACCAGATGAACTTCTGCCCTTGTTTAGTCAGTTCTCTTAGTGGTGTGCTCACTGTGGCGAAATCCTGTATGTACCGCACACAATAGCTAGCGAGGCCCAGGAATGATCTTATTTCCGCAACATCTGTCGGAGGAGTTGCGTTCTTCAGTGTTTCAACCTTGCTGGGATCTGGCCTCATCCCTGTTTGGAGAAAATGTGCCCGAAGAACACTAGTTCCCCTCTCCCCAGCTCACATTTCTCTCCATTTAATGTTAGGCCTGCTTGCTCCAGTTGTGTGCACACTTGACGCAACGCTGCGTCATGCTCTTTGTCTGTTTTTCCAAATACCAAGATGCCATCACTGTTATTGAGGCTGTTTCGCACTGGCCTTATCACTTGCCGTATTGCTTCCTGGAAAATCTCCACTGCCGATGAGATTCCGAAGCTTAGCCTCTTATATCTGAACAGGCCCAGATGCGTGGAGAATGTTGTGATGTACCTGGACTGGTGATCTAGTTCTAGCTGATGGTATCCTTTGCACAAGTCCAGCTTCGAGAACCGGCACGCTCCAGTGAGTCAGCTTATCATGTCATTTAGATGTGGCCCCGGGTTACGTTCCCTTGCGATTGCTGTATTTGGGATCCTCATGTCCACGCAGATGCGGATCTTTGAGGTATTTTTCTTGGGAACTGCCACGATCGGAGACACCCATGGCGTTGGTCCTTCCGCTGGTTCGATTATGTCTTGCGCCAGTAGACTTGTTATTTCATCTTCAACTTGTTGTTGGAGATGTATTAGTACTCGTCTATGATGCTGAGCTACCGGTTTGATCGCTTCATTGATGTGCAATGTTATTTGTTTCCCTTTCAGCTTGCCAAGACCTTTTAGTATGGCTGGGTATTTTTGTAGGATGTTTTTTGTTTCCGACATGTGGTATGTCATTGCTAGTAGCCCCATCACCTGTGCCGTCACATTGCTGAGTAGGCATGGTGCTGGGATGTCTTCTTTGAGCACATGTATTTCCTCTTGGTAGAATCTGTCTTTGTATGTCAATATTTCCGTGAATTTTCTCATGTTGTCTCCTGGCCTTTTGGAACCCCAAGTGAACACATCCACTGTTGACGGTGATAGTTGTGGTTTCACTCTCATTTTCTGGTATTCTGACATGCACATGATGTTGCATGTTGCTCCACTGTCAAGTACAAACTTAGCTTGGTGGCTTCCTACGCCGATGTCCACCGTTGCTGTCTTCTTTATTTCTTTTTTCTCCACAAGATGAATGTGTTCTGTCTCTTTCCCTTCTCTTGGTGCATCTGACATGAGATATAGTCTGGCTTCCGACACCGGAGCTTCTGTTTCTTCTGCTTCTTCGGAGGAGCTGCGATTTGCTGTTTCCATGTGCCGTGCGTACCTGTTACTTGTCATCCTTGGTCTCATTGTTCTGCCTCTTTCACTCCTGAATTGTCTTGTCATGCACGTGCTTGAAAAATGATTGTCCCTGTTGTACTTCCTGCACTTTTGATCCATGGCAGGGCAGGCACCGACGAGTGGAAATTCGAGGCCGCACCGGTAGCATGTCTGTTCGCCCTTCTTTGGTACAGTCTGCGCCTGGAATTCTTTCTTTTTGAAGTTCCCAGTGACGCGATGTGCCACCGCTACTTTCTTCTCTTTTCCTAGCTCCATCTGCTTGGTGTGCTCTGTGGCCCTTGCTTCCGTGCGAGCCATGGTCAATATGTTTTCCAGCGTTGTTGGTTCCTTCAAGACGCGTGCTCTGAACTCCATCGATTGACAGCCTTCGATGATGCGCAGTCTTATTGCTTGCTCATTGTCAAATTTGTCAAACTCGCAGTATGTGACCAATTTTCTTAATCTCGTTGCAAAGTCATCTAGACTCTCTTCTCCTTGTTGCCACGCAGCGTTGAATGTGTATCTCTCGAAATCAACATTTCGTTGAGGGTCAAACTTCTGAGTGAGACACTTTATCACTCCTTTGTAGTCCGCCGTTTGATCAGCGGGGAACGTTAACAATAGATCCTCTATTTCATCACCTGCAAGATTCAGAAGCAGGTGCAGCTGCTTGCTATCCGGGACATCCGTGGTGCTCATGTAGCGCTCAAATTTCCTGATCCATCTCTCCCACCGGATGCCCACTTGTGGCTCCGATAGGCTGAACGGTAGAGGCCTGCGGAATATGGCTTGCGTGCTCGTCTTCTCCTCATTGTCGCTCATTTTCCTTCTACCTTGTTCTTTATTTATTTATTTGTATTTATTGATTTGTTTCCTTTATTTGTCCTTTTGTTTCTGCCGTATCCTGCTTTGTTTCACTTTTTTTCCCTTCTTTTGTGTCATTTTCCTCTCTTTTTCACTTTTTCTATTGATTTCAATGGCTGCCTGACCTCAAAATGGCCGCCGCACTGTTCTTCGCTCTGATTGGCCCGTTTCGCCTGACTTCAAAATGGCCACCGTAATCTCACAATGTTTCGATCTTCTCCCAGTCTGCCTGACCTTCCAAAATGGCTGCCACGCTGTTCTTCGCTCTGATTGGCCCTTTTCGCCTGACTTAAAGATGGCCGCCGCTCTCGCGAGAGTTTATTCAAATAACGCGCACTCTCTCCTTCAGTCTATGGTGCTGGCGCTTCTCGCTTCACAGGCGGGCGCTTCAATTATTTAAATTGCGCTTCTCTTGAGCGCTGCTTACCGCATTACTTGTTCCGCGGCCGGGGTGGGCTCCCGCGCCGTTTTCCGCTTCACTGCTTCCTCAGACCAGGGTGGGCTCCTGGCTTTTCTGATCGTGCAGTCGGCGCGATGATCGGGATGATCGTCGATCGTCGCGATTCTTCTTTAGTCGTCCGGCGGACCAGGGTGGGCTCCTGGTTCGTCACGCCGGCTTCGGGTCGGGAGGATGACGATTTTGCTTCCTGTGGATCCCACCTTTCGTCGCCAGTTGTCGTGTCCCCCAGGAAAGACAAAGGACACAGGTAGGGGTGATCTTGTTTCTTTATTCGTTTCAGTACACGAGCTCCTTGTACCTATGTCCACCCTCGTTCCCTCTCGTCCCCTTTCTGCCCCTCCCCACACCCTTGACCGGATGTGGTGTCCGGTTGCCCTCGGGTCCCCAAGTGTCCAGCTGCAGGGTCCTAGTGCCCTGTCCCCAGGTCACTACAGTAATTGTCTCTCCATTGAAAGTGGAGGTCTCTTCTGGGTTGTCCACTGTCTCTGATGATGTTTGCTCGGACCATGAAGCCCCAGGCTTGTCTGCTGCCCCAGAGGAGACCAAAGTAAAGGATGATATTGGAAGGGCGCTGAAATTCTGTTTCCTTAGAAATGGATGACGCTTTACTACATTTACGAGAGGCCCACCCTCGAGATGTGATGCAGGTCGAAAACGAGTTTGGTAAATTTTGTGGGCTTCAGATTAACTGGACAAAATCGTGTTTATTTCTGCTTCGCCTGCTCTCAGATGTCACCCATCAGTAATACAATGATACTCGGTTGACATATTGATTTGACACATTTTATTACTTTGGGTCCAGGTATATTAGAGGGAGGAGGGGCTATTGATGGAGGGAAATCTGACGTATGTCGGCCACCAAGAGGTCGATATCGTTCTGGAACAGTCTATCCCTCTCCCAAATGGGTAGGGTTGCGATGGCCAAAATGCTGGCGCTCCCAAGATTGCCCTACTGGTTTGTGGCCCTACCAATAGCTATTAAAGTCAGATTCTCCAGGGAACTTCAGGGAGTCCTTTCTAACTTAATATGGGGGACTGGAAGAAGGCGGAAGCCCTCATCAAACACCTACACTTCAGGGGTATGTGAGGGCATCCTATTATAAGTACATTATTTAGCTGTCTAGGTGCAGTGGATGGTGAGATGGATGGAGGGAGGGGACTGTGGTTGAAAAAGAAGACATACAGCGGCATTCCCTGAGGGGATATCTGGTCATGGTTTTTTTAATTTATTTTTTTAAACATTTTTATCAGAAAGGCCTATCTATTCCGTCCAGCTATTGGTGCGTGTAGACAGAGCATGTTGGATGAAATGGCTGAAGAAACTCACTGTATAATGTATTGTTGCCCAACTACACGTGCATGAGTAGTGACTTAAGAAGAAAATGAGATGTCCAATGGACGTGCTTTATGGAACATTTACAAACCGTCTTACATACTCCACATTTTAAATATACAATTTAGTTATGTGAACCAGATGTAGCTGTCCCCTAAGTGTCTCAGCAAGATATATGCTGAAGTATCTTCTGAGTGTCCATGATGTGGCTCAAAGGATGAAGAGTTTTACCATGTGGTTTGGACATGTGCATTTGTGGTTCTTTATTGACCTGCTGTGGTGGCAGTTGTGCTGTACAATATTGAAAGTTTGATCTTGAGGACAGCAATGGTGTGTCTATTGAGTCATTTCCCCAGATCAAAGCACACCAAGTACACCTGCAGATTTGTTGCCCTGATATTAGTATTTGAAGTAGCCATATTCTGGAAATTAGCATCTGTCTCGAGCATTCTGGTATGGCAGCAGGACAGAAGGCTATGGGCACGTGCTGAAGCGGGCACATTAAGATGAATTGCAGCACCAGATAGAAAACGGAGAGCATGTGATGAATGGGATGCGATCATTGTCGAACTGGAAGCGAAATGTGACAAACGTCCTCTTTAAGTCCCCCAGAGTAGCTGGGCATGTATACACCAGAGAAGGATATCTGGGTGGGATAATGGGTGCGTCATTATGGAAGCGGCACAAGTGGGTATATAGATTCCTCATGGGGTCCTTTGTTTGACAAGGGTGTCCCCATCTTCCCCACAAGTATATAGAACTATTGGTTCTATTTGCTTTCTCTTTTCCTTGCATTGACTGCACTGTCCTGTTTAGATATTTGGAATATACTATTTGGTGTGGACTTTTGATTTTCAATGAATGGATAGTGATAGTCACTAAGCTGTTGCTGAAAACATGTGTTTACCAGTTTTAATGTGTGTTAATTGTAGACGTTGATGTTTCTATGTAGCACAATCGGGATTCTGCAAAACAAATAAAAAGCAATTGAATTTTTTTTAAAAAGCTACCAGCTTACTAAAAGCCATAAACTGAGCACCACTCTCTCACAGTTCTTCATCCGTCCTACTGCGAAGTGCTGTATCCCATAACACAATAACTGCACTTTGGTGGTCATCATGTACAACATGGAAATACTTTCCACATAGGATCAAAACAAAAAAACAAAAAACACATTTCCAACCACACACTCTACAAGGAATAGCATGCAACCCTTGTAGGTGAGAGCTTCAGAGCCCAACATAGGGGTAATAAATGCTATATAAATGTACAATGTTGACTGAGCTGTCGGTCATCCACCGGTGGGGTTAACGTAGGCTCTGCCGTCGGAAACATCACAGAACCCCTGGCTCTAAATAGAGTAAGCGAAATGCATGTTTGGTAGACACGGTACACAGCCATGTTTTTGGTGGTGTACTATGCATGAAAAACTCGAATATGCCTCATTGAATATGAATCCAGTCCATGGTAAAGGAGGTTTTGAAGACCTGGCCTTTCAACAACTAACTTGACAGCACTGTGCTTTGATTTGGACGCTTCCTTCCCTGTGTTTACTTAACACCAGGACACCTTTCGCGATATTTACCGCACTTTACAAAACTGGTAATATAACATTCCACCATCCATCTGCAAAGGAAGTAACATCACTGGCATTCCCATCAGCCACATGCACAGGAAGTGACACCACTGGATCTCCCCTAATCCATCAGCACAGAAATTGGCATCACTGGTTTTCCACCAAAACTGTCTTTAAAAGAAGAAGCCAACTA
The DNA here is from genome assembly GCF_964204655.1 of Triturus cristatus. Taxonomy (NCBI): domain Eukaryota; kingdom Metazoa; phylum Chordata; class Amphibia; order Caudata; family Salamandridae; genus Triturus; species Triturus cristatus. The sequence continues at coordinate 51,594,123 of NC_140589.1, forward strand.
AGATGACTCATTTCCTAAATCCATCTGCATAGGAAGTGACATCACTAGATTTCCCTTCATCCATCTGCACAGGAAGTGACATAGCTGGATTTCCCATCATCCATCTGCACGGGAAGTGACATCACTCCTCCCCACTTCAGGGACCTACTCAAAGGTGGCCGCAGTGCTAGCGCACCGCTGGTGAGCAGAAGGCATACCAAAGGCAAGCCCATCTGCACCCACCCACTCCTGTACCATGCCCAGCACCAGGAACCCTGGTCCTCTCCTCTCCCGCTGCAACCTTCTGCACCCTCAATGCCTCCATACGCTGCTGCCTTGCCCCACCACACTAGACCAAGGATCGTTCTACACTTCTCGCAAAGTTCCATGCACTTACTCACACCCAACACTCACTGCACCAGCAGCGAAAGCTTCCAATACCCCCTCTCTCATACGCACACAGTCCTGCAACCACCCACACACACTCTGAACTTGCATAACACTTCTCAACTCCTGCTTACTCTCCAAAAATAATCATACAAAGAGATTTTCTGTCCGTATCATTGGTGACTACAGATTGGTCTAAGAAAACTGCCCGTTTTGTTTGATGGCCGCTTTGATATTGCAAAAAAACAATACCTGTACAACTGAATGCAGGAATGCAACAGTATAAAGCAAAGGTTTCCACATGGGCAGATTGCTGACATCCAACATATCTTGACTGATTCCTGCAAATGTTCTCTTCAAACCAGCGCGCATTCCCTGAGGGGGCTCATTTGTAAACTTTATAGATATCTGTTGAATAAAAAGAGCAATGTGTTATTTTAAGGCAATTGAAATGATAAAAAATGCATTGCATAATTCAGTACACTGAATGGAGACAGACTTACTGGAACAGTGAACTTGATTTAAGTATACATAGGTAATCAACCTAAAGCTATAGTGCTTTTCAGCTCAGTCCCTGATATAGTTTAAGCCAGTAACTGGAACTTCTTGATACCAAGACATGGAACACCCATTGCAATATACTTTCAATTATTGATTTAGAACACCGAGAGCCACCATTGCACAGAGACACTCAGAAAGTAGAAAAAGCATTGGCGGAACCAACAAATCTCGTTTTATGTAAATAGTATATACACTACCAAATCCAGTAGATCTGACCTGTAACTGGACATTCATTCATATCTTTCAACCTTGCTAATACTTGATTTTTAGACATCCCTTCAGTGGGAATCACGTGTTTGTTGTAGCAGGCTGCAGTACCTTAGGTAAGTGATAGAGGTCCCCGGAGCCAGACACAAATTCTTTCTATAAGAGGCTTCCTGGAGTGAGCACTAATCCTTCTCTTGGAGGGCTGCAGTACCTTAGGGTTATCAGAGTGTACTGAAATCAGACAAAAATATTTTCTGAAGCAGTGGTGCAGTATCTTATGCAATTACTCAAGGTCCCAAAGGGGGCCACCAGCATTCCTTCAATTTCAGCATACTAGAGAAATATGAATAGAGCTGATGTCCTTAAATCTCTTTTGTCAAAAGTTAAACGAAATAGGAGCAAAGTTTGGTTGTGCTTTTGTTGTCAGCAGGCATCAATGAACAGAATTGTATGAAACGAGTTCAACTCTTTTTAATATATATATTGCTCCATTGGCAGATTTGATTGCCTCTTTTGGGTTTCAATGTTATGGTTATGCTGATGATAGGGCGATAAACAGTCGTCTTTGTTTTGTTTGTATGGATGCAGTCAGCCAGGGGAGCACACCTGATTTGTTAAAACTGCCCTCACCCACAACAAGTTGTGGCATGCTTCATCATAGGGCTGCTACTAACGCCTCTGCAGAGACCAACGCTAGAGACGGAGCAATAGGGAGGGGTAGACAATACAACAGTGATAAAGAAACAATCCTATTCACAGAAACTGTAGGATAGTCTGCAACATTAAAAGAATCCTAATTAGAAAACCACCATCTTATTGCAACACAACTCTATATAGTTGAAGAAGTCATAAAAGAAGAGTTATACCTTCAAAGGAGTATTAGGGTCCCCTAAAGTGCTTCCAAATGTCATTCCATTATTCAGCAAAACAAATAACAGGTGAGATCCAGTATGTGCCAATTCACGGGCACCTCACCAGAGAAATCTAGACAAATAAGTAAAATCAAGCCTCAGCACGTCATTTGTGAAAAACCCCAAAATCAATATCGTGGTAGGACAAGATAAATCGTATCTGAATGCGAGCCCATGCAAAGAGGGGCCTTAATCTTCACTTTTGTTGAGGAGAAAAGATTCCTCACTGAAGGGGCACACCACCCATCACCGTTAATGCCTTAAAAAATGTGCGAATAAATATGTCTCAATATTGTAGGTCGCGTACGAAAAGGGCTTGCACGTCTTACCTCCCCGATGCCATGCCTGCAAATAGAAACAAGCATTTGCAATGCAATAGGTCTCGCATTATAAAAGTTTGAGCTGTTGGCATTGCTAATAATAATGCAACACTAGAAACTCCAAGATTCAGTAATGTGAGACCTATTGCATTGCAATTGTTTTTTTTTTATTTTATTTTTTTTATATAGCACGAACTTGAGTGAAAGGTGTGCATTTATGTTGCATTGAGTACAATGTAATTATGTGGCACAGATTGGAATTGTGTGGAGAGTATTTATGTTGCATTAAGTAGAGAGTAATTACGTGGCGTGCAATTATGTAGTACTGAGTGGTATGTGGAGTGTATTTATGTTGTACTGAATACAGGGTAATTATGTGATGTGTAATTATGTGGTACTGAGTGGTATTATGTTGAGTGTAGTTATGTACTCTACTCAATGCAACATAAATACACACCTTTCACTCAAGTTCGTGCTATATAAAAATAAAACAACAAAAAAAAAAACCAATTGGCCCTGAGTTTGTCCTGAATCCGATGCTGCTGGAGTCCGTCTGGTTAAGCCACCACACGGGTCATCGCTCCCATCGTAGCTGGTAAATCACCAATAGAATAGTTAGGGGGTTGAGGGGTTATGCGGACTAGCACATAGTAGCACCATATCCACTTTACAACAGCAGGCACTGCCCTACTCCCATACCGGCCGCTGGAAGTGGTGCTACTATGATGAGTAACAATGGCAGGTGATTGCCCAGTGTACAGTAGAGTAAAGATGGCCTGCGCGGATGAAGATATAACAAGTGTTATGCCCAGCCTACAGTGCAGAATACAGAGGCTGCGCGTGGGGGCTGCAGCCGGGAGTGATGCAATGAGCAGTTACCCATGCAGAGTGGAGCAGAATCCCTACCAACCCGCCTCTCCTGTGTTTCTGGCTCAAATGCTGGTATTTGTTGTTTCACCCCCACTTCTAATCCGTGCAGTTCCTCACGTTCAGACTTTATACCAGATGTATCTGTGTGTGTGGTTTTCTTGTGTGTGTGACGTCCCTTGTGTGTCCTTGATAATAAAGGTAAAGTGAACCAGCTGCAATACTTCACTGGGATTCCCCTGACTGTGACCCAAATATGCTTGCAATACAAGGGTTCTTTAGTTTCAGGTTGGGAGGGGCAGTGCAGTACATGTTTTGCATCGCTGCTGAGTGGCGGTGTGTGTGTCGTGGGATATATTTTTAGCCAAGCCTCACTTGTTAGCCAGCAGTACCTTTCATAGTGTCATTTTGAGCAAATGTTTGCATTGTTGTCGAAAGTTAAGCGTGCAAGCTGTGTGCATCTGTGAGTGCACACAGCGAGTCCCTCTGGTGCGAGGGCCGTGATCTGTGCATTCTCTTCAACATCCTGTGATTCTGGGCAAATCACTTAATCTCCCTGCGTCTACCAAGTAATGAATGTGTCCTTGTGTAACGTAACTGGGGCTCATGTAAAGAGCTCCAACACCTTTGGGTCGAGTTCACGCTATATAAATCTGCACACCAAAAAAATAGATTGAGTTACCTGCGCACTAGCCGTGTTCTCTTGGGTCTTTATTTGCATTCGCTCCTGTGGTAGTTCACAACCCTCATAAATGCAGTGAGTGTTCTTTGTCTAGATGGCTGGGATAAAACGTACGCAGTTCGGCCAACTCCCGTAACACTGTAAAGACGTGCTGCCCAATATTCTTTCTCCACAACAGTCTGCCGTGAATAGGAGGGCTTGTTTACTTTAATGTATGGCTGGCTGACTGCCTTGTCGTCACATAGCGGCTAGCCGCATCGCCCATGAGAGTGTATGAGGTCATAACTGACACGTTTTCAGGGTGCATATGTGTGATATTTCTAGGTTTACAGTGTGCTGTTGGGTGGCATTGGCCTGCCTCCCGCGTGACGGTTTAAGTGACAATTTCTGCAAGCGATTCAACAAGAAAACGGGTTTAATGCCAACATTTTCAGAGTCTTTTTTTTCGCTTTGCCCGGTAGGCATTATGTAGATGCTATCCATAAAATGATGGCTGGGAAGTCCATCAGTTATTACTGCACGTCATACTATCTGCAGTGGACTACCAGCTGTTCCCTGTACAATGCTAAAAGAAAGGCACAGCGTAGAGTGAAAAGGGCTCATCATACAAACTCTCAGATGTACTTTTTCAGTGTAAGAGTCTGCGTCCAACGGAGATTGCTTTCACTTTGTTTCCCGTCACCCCGTGGCATATTGGAACAAGCGCGCACTGAAGCTTACGAGGAGGGAGTGGGAGGGGGGAGTGGGGGCGGGCACAGTGGTGCGGCCGCAGTTGTAAAAGGCAGGGAGAGGGTGAGATTGAGAAAGGGCAAGATAGGGTTCAAAGGAAACAAGCGTCCAACGGAGATTGCTTTCACTTTGTTTCCCGTCACCCCGTGGCATATTGGAACAAGTGCGCACTGAAGCTGACGAGGAGGGAGTGGGAGGGGGGAGTGGGGGCGGGCACAGTGGTGCGGCCGCAGTTGTAAAAGGCAGGGAGAGGGTGAGATTGAGAAAGGGAAAGATAGGGATCAAAGGAAACAAGGACGAACAGGAAGGAGAAACAAAATAGATAGAAACAACACGAGGCAGCGCTTTAACACCTAGCTAGACAATAACAAGCAAGAAGGGGGTGGCAAATGGTGTGCACTTTGATGTCCTCAATGGCCGCGCGGCTCACTGAGGACATCAAAGCGGCCTTTAAAGTGATCAGGCAGTGCTTTTCAGGCTGCCAAATGGTGCGCGCGCCCGGCGCACATGCACTGTATTTGGAGGCCTGAAAAGCACTGTTTGCACTTCCAGATCCCCCTTTTACAAAAGCTCTCGTGAGTGCAGCGCTAAAGCGCTGGCTCAGGCGAGACCTAATGACAGTTCCCATGGAAGGACCTACATGACAGCTGCTAGAGAGGCGCTGTCACTTCTCTCAGACAGAGAAACTCGCTCTAGACTAAACGACTAGACTACAGCAGTTTTCTAACAACACTGTTGGATTTAACAGTAAATTGTGAACACTGTTTTTGACTTTTCGTATATTCACGCAAGACAATGCTCACCCTCGAATGCTGCCACAACAGATGAAACACTGACCTGGCACAAATTAGTAGGAATATAATCCGATCAGGCAGAGAGTCATCACCAAAGGCAAGAGCCCGATCACACCACTCCAGGCAGCCTCACCCTGGACCTGGACAGGAACTCCGGGCATCTTACACCCGAATGACCACTTATGCGGAGCTCTGACTTGCTGGTTGCGGGGATTGAAGCTGCGGGCTCTGTTCACTTCCTGATTACTTGCAGCTCCCGTCTGCTCTGAGTTTTTAGGGAAAGATCTGGTAAAACTGAACCCCGTTTCTACTCCTTTCCTAAACACTTTCTTCAATGCCGCCTCTTTCATGGAGCTCTGCCTGGCCATAGGTTCTCGTTAGTCAGCAGGGCTATTATAATGCTGACCTTTTCACCAATTCCATGGTCCGGTCATGGTCTTTACCTCGGCCTAAGTGACCCATGTTGTGTCTTGCTTTCCGTGTGTTAGGTGTCCCTCCTCCACCAGGTGTATGATGTTCCATGGAATGTTGCTAAGTTACTTGAAGTGTTGTATGGCTCTTACACCAGCTGAGACCAGAGGCTGAGCAGGGAAGTCCCATGCTCCTGGTGGGCTATCCTATAGATGGATTCCTATAACTTGCAGCTGAACCGGATGTTTCCTGAACCTCTATTAATGTGTGAATAAGGAAGCCAACTGCTGCATTGTAGAGTCCAGGCTGGTTACTACGCTAACGGGATTTCATAACCCTAGCGGCGAGATTAAAGAAATCATGCGTGTGAAAAGAGCACAAAGAAGAAGAAATAAAGAATTGGGTACCCCACCGGTGCCTTCAACATCAGAGTTACCTGGTAAAGCAACACGTTGCCTAAAATAAACAGGACTTCAGCTGTGCTTTGCCTCTAGTGTCTTAGGGCCATATGTATCAAAGGGTTTTACCCATTCTGTGTCTATGGGAAAATGTGTTCATACATATGGCCCTTGATCATCAGAGTTTACAGTGAGAGAAAATAACCCGATTTCTTACACCCGAGTACCCAGTCATTTTACAAGGTGCAAATTACCTACATCCGAGTACCAAGGGCTGAACGCCTTTCTTGGCTGTGCTAGTCCAGTTATTGCTCTGCCCTCAAATCTGCCAGGGGACGTTTGGGCTTCAGCATTCCTGCTGCTGGAGGGAGCTTGTGAAGGAAGGGACAGGAAAGACCGATTATAGGGACACTGGTAGAAAGGAAGCAGTGTTCTTTCTGCTGTGGTCGTGTACATTAAAGTGCATATCTTCAGGAGTCCTTTGGTGAAAATTACAGCCCTGTTGTGAACTACGAAGCAATCAACAGTGTTTGCAAGCTGTGTGCAGTGTTGTGACGTTCACAGCAGAGTAAACATAAGGGCTGTAGAAAGAAAATATCACACGGTGATGTTGCTAGCCAGTAGCTAGTAAAAAGCCGCAAGCAACAAAAGGAGGCGTTTGGAACACAGTCTTTGCCTGGAATCACAAGGGACACCCAGATGTTTGAAGCATAGAAGCGCTGGAACATGAATAGACTAAGAAAACAAGGCTACACGAGCAAAGTGATTTGCTGGAGCAGTTCAACAGTCAATACAGCACAGCGAGGAAGAGAGTCTCACGATTTTATTGGATATTCGGTATCTTTTTTTCATTTATTTAAAACTGGTCTGCATACAGTATGATTCGGAGGTACTGCTTTTGAGACAGGTTTGCTCTTAAAAGACACAAATGTTTTATGTACATGCATCTAAAACGCTCTGTCAAGTAGTGTGTTTGCATTTGATTTACTGAAGCGCTTCACGCGCTCAACATTCCTAGCTCAGCAAGTTTATGGTAAGTAACGACTAGCACGGGCTCACCTCTGTCACAGGAAGAAAGCCTTTTAGTTCCGAGAATGGGGAAGCTTTCTAATGGATAGTAGATATAGAAAATGGACTTCCATGCAGGCAGCTGTCAGAAGGAAAACGGACTTCTGTTTTTCTATCGGAACAGACAATAGAAATCTATATTTGTAAAGGAGAGTTTGTTTTTGTGGCAACAAGTTTTTGAGGATGTGCGGCTTCGTTTGTCAGACAAGGAAATAGAGGAGTTAGGTCCTTATTTATAGGTGGTTTACTTAACAAAAGAAAGTGAAAGTGATCGCGTTGGGGAGATGCAAGCAGAGCATCAAAGGGCTGGGTGAGAAGGGAGGGGGGAATGGAATGAGCAGAGGAGCAGCTGTTTTGAGGATGTGGTTTACTTAAAAAAAGAAAGTGAAAGTGATCGCGTTGGGGAGATGCAAGCAGAGCATCAAAGGGCTGGGTGAGAAGGGAGGGGGGAATGCAATGAGCAGAGGAGCAGCTGTGCACGTGCACGCCATCGTGCACTCAAGCTCTAGGCCACCAAACCATGTGGGTAGCACTTTTGAAAACCCACTTACAAAATATCTCAAAGAGACAGCTTTCGCTGTCTCAGCGAGACCTAAAGAGACAGCTTTCGCTGTCTCAGCGTGACCTAACAAAGAGACAGCTTTCGCTGTCTCAGCGAGACCTAACCAGCATACCCATTCGTGCGGGGGGAAAAACTGGAAAAGAGGGTGTAGGCCCTCTCGGTTATGTAGTAAAGAGGCGCACCAAGTATGCACGTCCTAGATGGAATCCATGACACGGACGCTATGAGCTGTCACCGGCTGGCCACGTGCCGGTAATGGTCATGGAAAAAAGGCTGCCTGGTGTCATTGTGGATTGAAAGATTTACTAAAAGGGCAAAAGAATACAACTAGTCATTACTATGGGAATGTTAATTAAAATGGCGTATAAAAATATAGGAATGCACACCAGAAACACGATGACAACCAGGTCACTAATATATTCGATTGGCATAAATTCATGATATAAACGTGCATTAATTAATTAATTAGTGATAATGAATGCGAAGAAAAATTACTAATATGCACAGCAAGAGCCCGATCACCTCCTTAAATGAATATGAAGAGATTGTACGACAAGTGGTCACCCTTAATAATGGCTGATCCCTTACCCGGTTTTTCCTTACAATGCCTCAATCACCTGACATGCCAGGATGTTATCCTGGCCTTGAAACGGTCACATACGTCTTATTTAAGCCGTGGTGTATATGTGTAAAATATTGTTTTAATTTGTGTGGCTGTAAACATTGTAAATATTGTTGTTTTGTGTTTTACAATATAGGCTATGTCTCCAATGTGTCCTGCCGGTACCACTATCTATATTCAATCAATGATGAGTGGCCCAATCTATTAACAGTGGACCCGGGTGCAGTAACTTTTCTTTCGACTAATATGTAACCAGCACACTAGCCTACTACAACCCATGAATGTCAAACATAATGTAAACAATGTTTTTTAATGTCACGAAGCAAGTCTAGTCTTTATATCTGGAATCATTTTTGTGTTAACAATTGTCTACTTGTAAGAGTTTTTGGTTTGTTACATTGTCTTTATAATTGAAATTGTCTAAATGCATTCATGTTTAGTTTGTTACCACAGGCAGTGAAATCGAATGTATATGTGACCTTTTGTTGAGTTATTTGTCCCTATATGTCTATTGCAATCTCTCTTTTCTACTGTGTGTTTTCCTTCACTTGTCTCATTACTTGAGCGCTTATGATTCAGTTGGAATGTATCATTTAATTGGTATGTTTTTTGGAAATGTTCCTAATTGATTCAGTGATCAGGAGGTGATCGGGTTCTTGATGTATATATTAGTTATTTGTTTTCGCATTTTATTATCACTATATCACAGTATGCACGTTTATATCATGCATTTATGCCAATCGATTGATTCAGTGACCTGGTTGTCATCATGCTTCCGGCGTGAATTCCTATAATGTTTTTGCCATTTTAATTAGCATTCCCATAACTATGAATAGTAGTGATCTTTTGTCCGTTTAGTAAATCTTTCAATCCACAATGACACAGGCAGCCTTTTTTCCATGACCATTACCGGCACGCGGCCAGCGGGTGACCGCTCGCGGCGCCCCTGTCATGGATTCCATCTAGGACGTTCCCGCTTGGTGCGCATCCTTACGACTCAACCGAGAGGGCCCACACCCTCTTTTCTGGTATTCCGGCTTCTATTTGGAGGCACGGCATCGGGGAGATAAGAGGGGCAAGCCCCTAACCCACTATCAGCCTCATGCATCAAGCCAAAATCCAGTCGGTAAAATACCGAATCGCTAATAACACCCGTTAGCGAGTAAATAAAACCTAATCCCAATGCATCAACCCGAATACAAAAATCGCTATTTAAGGAATCCTTAAATAGCGATTCCTTAAATTGCGATTGCATTGAAGGAATCCCAAATTGAGATTCCTTAAATGCAATGCATGAAAGTTAAAAAATTACCGAATTCGCTAATAGGGGGAGCAAATTACCATGAAGATGAACTGCATGGTAATTTGCTAAAAGTTTGAAAAATGCACTTTTGTGCATTTTTCAAAGTTTCATGTTGCGCACACACATGCCCTTAGAGCATGTGTGTGTGCAACATATGTGCACATATCAATTTCAGGGGTGCAATAGGGTGTCATTTTGACACCCTTGCACCCTTGAAATTGCATGAGCAATTTGCGAGAACCTACTGGTACTCGCAATTTGCTTATGCAATCTCCAATTCATTCCTATGGGCCTGGAGGCCCATAGGAATGATTGGGACGGCATTCCTTAATTGCTACTCGCAATTTGCTAGTAGCAATTAAGGAAAGTTAAGGAATCGCTATTTGAATAGCGATTCCTACATGCATAGCCTTTTGCTATTCCTTATTAGCGATTCCTTATTTTTCGCTAATAAGGAATCGCAAATGGCATTGTTGATGCATGTGCCCCTATATTGTTCTATCGTACGCGGCCTACAATATTGAGACATATTTATCCGCACATTTTTTAAGGCATTAACGGTGATGGGTGGTGTGCCCCTTCAGTGAGGAATATTTTCTCCTCAACAAAAGTGAAGATTAAGGCCCCACTTAGCATGGGCTCGCATTCAGGTACGATTTATCTTGTTCTACCATAATAGTGATTTTGTTATGTTTCACAAATGACGTGCTCAGGCTTGATTTTACTTATTTGTCTAGATATTTCTGGCGAGGTGCCCGCAAAATGACACATACTGGATCTTGCCTGTTACCTATTTCGCTGAATAATGGAATAACTTTTGGAAGCACTTTAGGGGGCCCTATTACTCCTCTGCAGGGGTAAGTCGTCTTTTACGCTTTCTTCAACTATATATAGTTTTGTTGCAATAAGATGGTGGTTTCCTAATTAGGATACATGTAATGCTGCAGACCACCTAACAGTTTCTGTGAATAGGACTGAATCCTTATATCTCGGACAACATATGGATTGTCCAGGCTACAACCACGGTCAGTGTCTTCAGATCTGTTCATGTTTGGTGTTTACATTACATAAGTATACCAGAGTGATAGGCTTTAATGATATTTTTCACTAAGTCTAGGTTGTATTTATGTCCTGAGGAGGTAGAAATTACCCTTATCGGGGAAGACGGGTCGAAACGTCGACCATTTCTTCTTTTGGCCTGGAATACAACTCATTGGCTTTTTTTTTTAACATTTAGGATGATGCATTTCTGAATATGTGGTATCGTTCTGAATAGATGCCATCTAGGGAATTAGTTATTGGATTGATACTGTATACATGCCTAACATTGGTTCGGTTAATCAATAATTAACGCCAACCAGTGTTGTGTATATAAAAAATTACGGTATTTTGTTTTATTTTCCTGATTTCTCTCTTATCCTTTCACGTTCACAATGCACATGAGAACTTTGTTTTCACTCTTCTTTTGACAACCGTCTACTGTCAGAATGACTTATTAAATATTGTCCATAAAGATTATATAAACAAAGATTTTTCTTATAAATACTGTTGTCTCACACTAGGCATAGCATACTGGCACGTCGGGCTGGAGTATGGACTGGGGACTAATGCACTTTCCATTCTCAGAAGTTATTCAGTCTGGACTACAGTGTGTGATGTTATTATTGCAGCTCCGCCGGTCCTCCGGGATGTCGGCTGAATGGCCGTGTAAGAGATGCCGGTTTCGCTCTGATGGTCTGTAGGGGCATCCCATTGCAATGGGTACCTGCGACGATCTGATTTGTTCATTTACTATGTCTCAATAAAGGTTTTCACAAAAAAATAAAAAAATAAAAATACTGTTGTCTTTAGTTTTTCTCTCTGTGATATTACTCTGTGTACAGAATAACTTTTTGAATGACGGTTTGGATTGAATTTTCTAGTCCTTTGCGCCTTTTGTGGTCTTGAAAAAGATACGTCAGGACCAATTGTTGTTTTGACTGTATAGAAAATCTGGCCAAGTAAGAAGAGGAAGCGTGAGTTTATTCCAGTGGTATGGGCCGTATATGAAAAGAATCTGCCCCTGAATCTTGAGATGAAAATGAATGGGGTCTGCAAAAGTGCTTTATTTGAGGAACTTAGCTGTCTGGGGGGCTAATAGTGAGTGAAGGAAGGCCGGGCTGGCCTTGTAAAGTGCCTTATGTGTCAGATAGCAAAGTTTGATAACAACCTGCTTTCTGATAGGCAACCAATGCAGTTTTCTTAAGATGGGAGTAGAGGACGACATGCCGTAGTTTGGAGATCAACCGTGCAGCTGTATTCTTCACTACTTACAACTTGGTAAGCAGGTTGTCATTTACTGCTACCAGTAAAGCATTCCCAAGGTCCAGGCGATTGGTTATGAGTGCCTGGATGAGCTTTTCCTGGAAGTGTCCAGGTGCCAACGGAAAGCTTTTTTTAGCAGCCTCATTGTAGCAAAGCAGGTGCAGCATTTGGCATTAACTTGATCTTTCTCGGACAGTGATTGGTCTAACTTCACTTTCAGACGATTTTCCACCACCTGCTTGGATTCAGGGGCTGGACCAAGTTCTGGAGACCACCAGTCCACCAACCATATATCGTTGGCTTTGCCAAATAATATGATCTCTGTCTTCTCGCTGTTTAGTTGGAGACAGTTATTGTTCATGCAAACAGCAATTTCCTTTATGCAGCCCGCAAATTTGTCTTTCACTCTATCTGGATCAAGGCCAAAGGAGATGAGAAGAATAGTGTCATCTGTGTATGAAATGATCTCCACCTCAGACAATCTCACAATTTGAGCTAGCAGTGCTACATGGATATTAAACAGTGTTGGGCTCAGGCATGATCCCTGAGGAACTCCCTTGTTGATTTGCATCAGTCTTGACTTGAAAGGGCCAAGACAGGCATTTTGTGTGCGGATTCAAGGAAGTCCCTGAGCCAATGTTGTGCTCTGCCGCGGAGACATGCCTCATGTAGTCTGCGGATTAAAATGGGATGAGAGAACCTGTCAAAGGCCACAGATAGATCCAGTAGCACTAATATGACCGGCGTTTCTGCGTCTAAGGAGAGTCTGATGTTAGAGGTGACTGCCAACAGTGCAGTCTCTGTACTGTGTTAAGCCCGATTAAGAGGGGTCTAAGGTTTAATGCTCTTCAAGAAATTATACAAGCTGTTTGTCGATATATCTTTTGTGGAAAGTAGGATCTGCTTTCATGGTTACCCCCACTTTGTGCCTGGTGTCAGTATGTTTTTGACCTAGCCTGCTGGGATCCTGCTAGTCAGGACCCCAGAAAATGTGCTTACTTCCCTAGATTGGTTCTGGTAAGAACTTTAGTACCTCCACAATTGGCTACTGGTGTACCCTTACAAGTCCCTACTATATATTACTAATGTCCTCATGGCAGAGGTACACCAAGGGTCTCCCACGGGCTGCAGCATGTATTATGCCACCCATGGAAGTCCACTTAAACTGTGACTAGGCCTGCCATTGCAGCCTGCATGAGTTAGTGGTTGCACCTCTCACAACAGATATAAGTTTCCTTATATCTTAGGTCACTGCACTTAACACCTACAAGTCACCTTTATGGCAAGGTCTTCAGTCCTGTGATCAGGGTGCTTGGTTACAAGTGTGGGGGTGCCCTTGCATGAGGTGGACACACCTACAAACCTCGGAGTCAATTCTCCAGGCTTTGTAAGTGTGGTCAGTCATTTTAAACTATATAGTGGACATCAATCATTACAAGATGTCTAACTATATAATGGCTGTACTGAAACTGGTCATGTTTGGTGTCAAACATGTCGGAATCCTACCTCAACACTGATTCTAGCGTTGGAAGCATGATCCTATGTACTGAGGGCCCTCTTAGGGGACCCCACTGCACTTCAGGGTTTGCAATCAAGCTAGTGCTGCTGTCGACCACAAACATGATTTTGCCTTCCTGCTGCTGTGCCAGGCTCGAGCAAGGGAAGGTAGAACAATAGGTTTCCTGTCGTAGGGAGGGGTGACCACCTTCCAAACAGGACTTAGTGTACTTGGCTGTGGTAGCGGCACTTGCCAGTGCCACCAGACTGGTCTGAAGGGCACAGATGGTACCCTCCTTGCATACTCCAGACTCAACCCTGCAACTACATCGCTCTTCAATCGTCTGGACACTTGGATTTTGTTGGACTCTCTTTGACTGGAACTGAGACTGCATCAAGGAAGACTCCTGCTGCTCCTTGTCTCGCTGTTCTTCAAGTCTTCTGCGTCCTCTGTGCCTGTGCTTCATACAGGTTCTCCAGAACCCCTGTGGACATTAAGGACACTCGAAGAAATCTCCCTTGGGGTGAAGGAATCACTCCCCTGCATCTGCAAGCACCGCAACAAAGCTGACCAGTCTGCTGCACCTGTCGTCCTACGGACTTCCTGAGGCCCAGCAACACAAGTGGTGGTTTTGCAGCTCCCTAGAGGCCTGACCTGTCTTCTCAGTAATTTTGAGGATGGTATCCCTCCCGCTGGAACCAAATCCCTGTGCACAGCGTCGACTTGCCATTGCCATGGTTTGTTGGCTCTGCACTTGAGAGCTCTTTGGGCTACAAGAAGCTCCAGCCTCCAGCACCTCAATTCCTGAAGAATAGAGGAGTCCTTGCATCTCCTGCATCATTGGCCTCCAACTTTGGTGAGCTGCTTGAGGTCCTCTTGCGACTCCTGTGACTCCGGCCTGTGGATACTCTTGAGGGTCTTATCTTGCTTCAGTGGGATTCCCTGCTTGTTTGGGGCCTGCTGTGACTCTCCTGCCTTTGGTGAGTCCTTGGGACCTTGCTGGTCCCAACATTTGCTCCTTTTTGTTCTCCACGCCAGTTGCAGCTACCGAGACTTGTTGGTACTCCCGCCGGACACTGACCACCTAGTCACTGAGATCTGACATCTGACATGGGACAGCTCGTGCAAGGCTCCTGGTCTTCCTCAGCATCACCTGGTCCTAACAGCTGCAGCAACAAGGTCACAGTCATCTCCTCTGAACCCCTCAACATCGGTGGGCATTGTGCTTCCGTGCTTCCTGGTCACCTTTGAGAGGCATAGACTCTGTCCCCTCTGCTTGCAGTTTCTTCACTTCAACAATCCACCCTTGGATTCCTCCGGACTCCTTCACAGTCTTCTCCTTAGGCATCTTCTTTGAAGTCTCCCGTTGTCGTCTATGTCAGGTCCCGATGTCATTTCACCCCTATGCACCTGGCTTTCCTGGTGCAGGGAATCTGGCTCCTGGGGCATCCACGGCTGGGGAGGTATCCAACCTTCTGTCGTCCGAAGGGTTTCTTCAGAGTCCTCCGGGAAAGGTCCTTCTTCTTTAAAACTGCAACCATAACTTCTCCATTGACTTCCATTGGGCACGTGGCTGTGTTTCCATTCTGCACACAGCCTACGTGGGGTTCCTGGGTCCTTACCTAGGGTGTTTCCTCATATCCCCAGCTCCTTTGAGTCTTCTGGTCCAAGTTACGTTCTCCTTTACAGTTCGCATTCCACTTTTTTAATATATGGTTTGGACTCCCCCTAGAAACCACTGTATTTTTTGCTACTTACCAGATTGTTTTCAAAGTATTCTTGTGTGTGCTATTGTTATCTCCGGGTAGGAGAATCGCCAGTGATTGTGTTGTGAATAAATAGACTTATTTTTACATAAACACTGTGTGGTTCTTTTTCATTTACTTTACAATGTTGATTAAAGTTGGTAAAACAAGCTGCTTTACACTCATTCAAGAAAAGCCTGAATGTTGCTCTCCACAGCTACCACTTTGTGAGCTTTCTATGGTTATCAAAGACCACTAAAATCACCATATGGGTTACCTGGATTAGTGCATGGTTCATCATTTGAATAAGTGTCCACCATACACTAAGACAGCCTCCTACAGCTTTCTAGAGTAACAGCGAGATTGGTCTGGTCCGAGAGAACATCGGGGTTTGCTGAGGGTTTTTTAAGAAGCGGAGATACTTGGGCACACTTCCAGTCCTTAGGCACTTTGGCAGTGGCTAATGAGAGATTAAACATTTCCTTGACTGCTGTTATCCTAGGAGGACACGTTTGCTGAGCAGAACCAGATTTAGCGTGGGCGAGCATTTCCTGCACTTGATCCACAGAGCAAATTTCAAAATTGCTGAAGCCAGCTATGGCATTTGGGTGAGGATGACTTAAATCGGGTTCCATTTCAGGTCGTTCCAGACTGGCTTAAAAGTTCTTGTAAATTGTCTTAATCTTAGCTTCAAAGAAGTCAGCTAGGTTGTCACAAAGTTCTTGAGAAGCCACAATGGTGGAAGCGCAGGCACATGGTTTCATAAAGCTGTTTAATGCTTTGTATAACTCTTTTGCGGAATTGCCCCCATTGACAATTGTAGAGGTGAAGTGCACTTTCCGTGCTTCCTTGATCATGTTATGATAATGACCTAGCCTAGTCACATATTTGACTTTGTCCGCAAACATTTTTGTAAGAGGCCATCTTCGTTTATTGCTGTAAAATTTAAGTCTCTAATGAGCCCAAAAAGTCAAATATAGACGTGTCTCCTTTCACCTCCACCCAAATATTAAAATCAACTAATAAAAAGAAAACTATGTGTGATAAGATCAGTGTAGACATAAAATCTGCCTATGATTGTCCAAATGCAGAAGAAGCGCCAGGAGGGCGATAACAAGGATTCCGGGAAATGGATCTAGCTGGTGAACGATTCAGCGTGAAACCCAATAGTTCAGCCTCATGAAATGTATTCAGTTGCACCAATTTCAAATGCCATCTATATCTAAATATAATGGCTACCCCACTGCCTCTTAGGCCATTGCGAGGAAAATGGATAACTTTATAACCATCAGGGCACATAATGCCAAAGTTATAGGGTCTTGGATATTATATGTATCAGTGCCCTCGCAGTTCTGGGTGGACTCCAAACAGGAATTACATAGTCTGGTAGGAGGTGTTAAGGTGTGGAAAAAAAAATTAGACTGTAATGCGTGCAGTGTGTAATCATATGTTGGAGAATAAAGACGTCTGTTGCAGAGCTCCTTGTGTGGCGTATTTCATTTGCATGCTCCTAGGCTGTGGAGGACTCCACAACTGGCAACGAGTAGGGGATAAGTGCCCCAAAGAAACAAGGCTGCTCTCCCTGACAGTTTGCAAAAGGTACAGTAAACTGCTCATGAGTGCCAAGTGCACCCGAATCAATGCAAAACGGTCTGCGAGTCACATATCTGGAGTCAAAGTCCGCTCCTGCCCATACATAGCTATCAAAGAAGTTGAAGGCCTTGCTGAGGAGCACGGTCGAAAAGCCCGCCAGAAACCGCTCGTCAAGTTGAAGGAAGAGATACTGCACTGTGCCATAACACAGAGCTAACATCCATATGAAGAAAATGCTTAAGGCAGTGACAACCAGGTACAAACAGAGTAGCTTACTTACCAGCACAAGCGATTGATTTGCCACACAACCTCGAATCAGGTGCGGCAACCCAAAGTCAATCACATGGCTTGTGCTTACAAAAGTTGCTGATGCTGTGAAAGCTGTCTGAACAGCATGTGCCCTCAATGGCAGCAGAAGAGAGCATGGAATACAATGCAGCTGTGTTCTTGAAACTACCACCGCTTTTCGACAAGTCCAAGAAACTGAAAATTGGTGCCATGCGAGTTGTGTGGATTGAGACATTCGATGACTTAATAGATGCTCTAGAAGAAAAAAATGATGAGAAAATCATTAAATATTTTGAAAACCTTGCTGACGATAAAGTGAAAGAAGTGATAAAGAGCATCTCACACACTGATGCAAAGCCTATCATAAGATAAAAGAGACGTTGGAAGCCAAGTTCAATCTGTGCCAAATGTTGACTATGAGAGGTACATCATCAACCGAGCACGACAACAGAGTGGTGAAACGATAGATGAGTTTCTTGAGAGACTTGATGCACTTATGAAACACTGCAAGTTCCGCGACTTTAGCGATGAAGAAGCCATGCGCCTCAGAGTCATTGATGGGTGTCTTTCAGGCTCCTTCAGGGGACACATGTTGAGAGAGCCACCCAATTTAGGGAAAATAGTAATGGCTGCAAGGACAGAAGAACAAGCAGAGCAACATGCCGCTGATATGGAAGCAGGAACAGTGAGTAATGTTTCATTGTTGTTCATGAAAAGCAAGCAGAAGCACACAGGTCGACGTCTTCGAAAAAGAAAAGACTGTGCTTCTGATGTTGATTTTTATTTCCTCGTGCAAGTAAATGTCCAGCCATTGGACAAATATGCATAGGCTGTGGGAAAGAAAAACACTTAATAATGGTCTGCAAAGTGAAAGAGAAACCATGTGCGTCATAGGGAGAAGAGAAAATAGAAGCTAGAAGGTTCCCGAAGCATTCTCGCCACGCCCACAAGGACAATATGCAACATCAGTTGCTGCGAGGAGAAACCAGGCACATTCGTTTATCATCAATTTCATCATATAAAGGCTCTTCCACGTCATCATCAAGCGCTGATTAAGAAGACGGATGTGCACTGATGATGTTTACTAAGAAACAAGCTGCTTGTGAAGAAGATAAAAGTTAGAGAAGAATTGCCAAACGAAGCGACAAAACTCATTTGGATAGTGTCCGAGAATTTACACTAAAGGTAAACAGTTGCCCCATACCCTTCATTATAGACAGTGGAGTGTCGCGATTAATATCAAACCAGTAGAGAAGTTTAACAGCTTATCTCCTGTGCCGCGCCTTTCTCTGTCAAACACAAATGTGCTCCTTCTAAACTGCTACAGTGTCAAGGGTCATTTACAGCAACCATGAGACACAAAACAATGTTGGTGCAAGCGCCGATTCATGTTCTTCAAGGAATTTCATCGATTGCATGCCTACTTATCTTTGCCATTGCTGTGGACATAGGACTGATATCTCTCAACTATAGCATCCACGTTCAGTCTGAAATTGTGAGTCAGCTCCTGTTGATATTTCATAGCCTAGGTGGACTCAAGATAATGAAGGATCAACTTGAGATTAATGAAGACATTCGCACTGTTACCCAACAGTACCGCAGAGTTGCTTTCCACTTGAAAGCAGCCGCTTAGAAAGAACTAGAATCACTGATAATACATGACATCATTCAAAGACCCGCCAGTCCTACAGTGTGGGTTTCACCCATAGTCGTGGTGCACTAAAGGACAGTGGAAGTGCAGTGCGCATTTTGCGTTGATATGCGCCAAGCCAACAAAGCAATTGAGAGAGGAAGACATGCTGGTCCTCACATAGTGGACATGATCATGCAGGTGAATGTAGCCAAAGGCTTCTTCAGTCCTGACATGAATAAAGGATAACATCCGCTCGAGCTGGAAGAAAACTGTACATATATTACTATTTTTTACTACTGTTGGTTTGTTCAGATATAAAAGACTGATATGCTGCACAGATATTTTAGAATGTTATTCGCTGAATAATCCAAACTGTTACAGTGATGACATGCTGGTATTTAGGATAACAAAAAAGGAGCATGACAAGGCTCTTACACAAGTGTGCCAATTGCTTTTTGATGCAGGTCTTACTCTGAATGCAGCAAAGAGCGAGTTTCACAAAACCAAACTTAAATTCCTTGGGCACATATTCACTGATGGCAGAATGACTCCTCACCTCGATAAAGTGTAAGTATTGTCATCTATTTGCCCCCCACAAGAAATAACCATGCTGAGATCCTTCTTAGCCATGGCCAGTAATTGCTCAAGATACATTTGTGACTTTGCTACAGTAACTGTCCCATTGAGAGACTTAACAAAGAGAAATGTTCTATTCCAGTGGTCTCCTTACTGTGACCAAAGTTTCAAAGGAATAAACAAAATGTGTTTGACCCCAAGGTACAATGTACTGAGATTACAGTAGGTGCGAGCCCAGTGGGGCTGGGAGCAATCCTTTCTCAACTCAATGGCCATCTGAATGCCCAGAGACACATTGTGACCTATGCCAGAAGAAGCCTTTCTGAAACAGAATATGCCTACTCACAGCCGGAGAAGGAGAGTCTGACTGTACTGTGTGCCTGTGAACATTTCCATGTGTTTCTGTATCAGAAATGTTTCACTATTATCACAGACCACCAGGCATTGCTCACCATCTTTGGAAACCCAAAAGCTAAAATGCCCTCTCGCATCAAAAGGTGGGGGTTTGCGACTGCAAGAATACAACTATGCAATTGAACATAAGTCGAGCAAAGACCAAAACCCCGCAGATTACTTTTCACGAGTACCACTATCTCGCCACAGTTCGACATCCAAAGAACTTCATTGTGAGGTCCAGCACGACAGCAGCTTTATCCATTGAACAGATCATTGCTGCAACCAACGCAGATAGAAACATGATCATCCTCAAGGACCTCATTACAATGCACTCTTAGAAACAAAATATTCGACCCATTGCTTACGATGTTGAATTTCAAAAATTCATAAATTTACAGGTTGAGCTAACGGTCACTCGAGAGGATAGCATCTTGAGAGGCTCAAGACAAGTTGTGCCTGAGAGCCTGGGACAGCAAGTCATTGAGCTAGACCACGAAGGATATAGTGGTATTGTAGCCACCAAAAGAGCCCTAAGAGACTGACTATGGTTTCCTAGTTTAGATGAATGGGTTGAGAAAGAGCTCAAGGCGTGCCATCTTTGTAACTGTTCAATCCCCAAGGTGACACAGCAATCACTAAAAATGTCTGACCTTCCTGCGCATGCCTGGGAGAGAGTTGCAGTTGACTTCTTAGGGACTTTAAGTAGTGGACATCATCTCATGGTAGTCATTAATGAGTATTCAAGTTTTCCTTTGGTGGAAGACTTATCATCAACAACACATGACAAAGTCATCAAGCAGCTTAATGAAATTTTTGCAGCATGGGGCATCCTTGATATTCTCAAATCGGACAATGGCAGCCTTTCAATAGCAAAACAATTCAAGAAGTTTCTCGTTCAACTCAATATCAAGCATCAAAAGAGTACAACTCTGTGGCCCCAAGCCAAAGGTGTTGTTGAATGATTCATGGGCATGCTCAAGAGGGTGATTCAGGAAACCTCAAAGGAGGAAATTGATCTCAAACAAGCCATGTGTCAAGCCTTTCGTGCCTATAGTCCTGCACCCTTGCTATTTGGGAGAGCCATCAGAACCAAACTACCACAAAGGAAATCAGACCAATCGATGAATGCTGATAAGGTTCGTGTCACAAACACTTCTTGAAAGTACAAGATGAAAACATATGTTGATCAATGCTGATACGCCCAGGAAACCATCTTCAATAAAGGGAACTAGGTACTGTTCAAACAGAAGAGAAAGCGGAAAATGGACACTCAATTTGCTGCTGACCCTTTGAGAGTTGTGACGTGCAATGGGCACATGAGATCACAAGCGTGGTGACCCCATCTGAGTTTTTACATCAAACATTTGAGCCTATGTCATCAATGCCTGATCAGGGTGCTTCTCAATTACCTCACACCATCCCATCTGGGAGCACCTGCGCGACTCATTGAGGAACTGAGATGTTAATGCTGTCTGTACTTTTTATTTAACAAATGGGGAGATGTAATGTCTGGGATATTAAATGCACCAGGACCCTCGCAGTTCTGGGGGCACTCCAAACCGGAACTACGTAGTCTGATGGAAGGTGTTACGGTGTGGTTATAAACGATATGCTGTAATGCTTGCAGTGTGTGATTGTATGTTGGAGAATAAAGAAGTCCCAACAACCACAAGAAAAACTCCTGGTTCACCCCCGACCTCAAGGACTCCAAAAAAGAATGCCGCACCCTCGAAAAGACTTGGCGCCTCAACCAGACCGAGGAGAACATGTCTGCTCTCAAGAACGCCACCCGCCAACACCACCAACGCCTCCGCGCCGCACGAAAATCAGCCTTCCAGAACAGACTAGACAACAACGCCCACAACAGCAAGGAACTATTTGGCATCGTCAAAGAACTCTCCAACCCCGACGCAGAAAACAACTCCATCCCTCCCTCACAGGACCTCTGCGACTCCCTCGCAGCCTTCTTCCACCACAAGATCACCGACATCTACAACAGCTTCACCACAACCAACACAAACCCACCACTGGAACCCGCCACCGACAACACCACCATCCTCACCTGGAACCCAACCACCACCGAGGAAACCACCCGCATCATGAACTCCATCCACTCAGGATCACCATCCGACCCCTGCCTGCACCACATCTTCAACAAAGCCGACAACATCATCGCACCCCACCTCCGAGACATCATCAACGCGTCTTTCACCACCGCCACCTTCCCGGAGAAATGGAAACACGCCGAACTCAACGCCCTCCTAAAGAAACCAACAGCAGACCCCACCGGACTCAAAAACTTCCGGCCCATCTCGCTCCTACCGTTCCCCGCCAAAGTGATTGAGAAAATCGTCAACGCTCAACTCACCACCGCCCTGGAAATCAACGACTCACTCGACCCCTCACAGTTCGGCTTCAGAGCTAACCACAGCACCGAGACCGCCCTCATCGCAGCCACGGACGACATCAGATCCCTAACCGACAAAGGAGAAACCGTGGCCCTCATACTCCTGGACCTCTCTGCAGCCTTTGACACGGTATGCCACCATACCCTGATACGTCGCCTCAGCAACGCCGGCATCAGAGGCAAGGCCCTGGAATGGATCATCTCCTTCCTCTCCGGAAGAACCCAGAGAGTCCGCCTCCCCCCCTTCAGATCCACAGCCACAGAGATCATCTGCGGCATCCCCCAAGGATCCTCCCTCAGCCCCACCCTCTTCAACATCTACATGACCCCCCTGGCGAACATCGCACGAAAACACGGACTCGACCTCATATCCTACGCCGACGACACCCAGCTCATCTTATCCCTCACCAACAACCCCACCTCAGCTAGAACCAGACTACACGAAGGCATGAAGGAAGTAGCGAACTGGATGACAGACAGCCGGCTTAAACTGAACACAGAGAAGACGGAGGTCCTCATACTCGGCCCTACACCCTCCACCTGGGACGACTCCTGGTGGCCTCCCGCCCTGGGCAGCACTCCCCAACCCACCAACCACGCACGCAACCTCGGCTTCATCCTGGACTCATCCCTCTCCATGACCAGACAGGTCAACTCGGTGACCTCGGCATGCTTCAACACCCTCCGCATGCTCCGCAAGATCTTCCGCTGGATCCCCACCGACACCAGGAAGACCGTCACCCACGCCCTCGTCACCAGTCGCTTGGACTATGGGAACACTCTGTACGCCGGCATCACCATCAAGCTGCAGAGGAAACTGCAACGAATCCAGAAGGCTGCCGCACGACTCATCCTGAACATACCCCGCCACCACCACATCTCCGGACACCTGAAGAACTTCACTGGCTCCCAGTCAACAATAGGATCACCTTCAGACTCCTCACCCACGCACACAAAGCCCTGCACAACCTCGGACCAAAACTCATCAACCACCGCGTCTCCTTCTACACTCCTCCGCGCACCCTACGCTCGACCGGACAAGCCCTGGCAGCCGTACCCCGCATCCGCAAAGCCACCGCCGGAGGAAGATCTTTCTCTTTTCTGGCAGCGAAGACCTGGAACTCCCTTCCCAGCCACCTTCGCGCCATACAGGACCACCTCTCCTTCAGAAGGCAGCTCAAGACCTGGCTCTACGAGCACTGACCCCCCCCTCTCCCCCCCCCAGCGCCTTGAGACCCTTACGGGTGAGTAGCGCGCTTTATAAATGTAACTGATTGATTGATTGATTGATTGCAGAGGTTTATGTGTGGCATATTTCATTTGCATGCTCAGGCTGGGAAGGACGCTATATAAGTCATAATTTGACTCCTGCATAGCCCACCATTATGTAATAAATAACACAACTACAATTTCTGCCCAAAAGAGAAGATTAACTTTACGTTTTTTTTTGCTAGCAAGCACAATAAGACTGCATACAAACGGATCCCCCGACAGTACTAAAGGTGAACAACTCTCACTTCCTGGTCTCTAGATCCCCTCTTTCAGTGTTTCCACAGATCTGTCTCTAAGGAAATCTCTCCAAATTTGCTTTAGATAACCGCTCGTATAGGTAATAATAATTACCTTCTGCGGCGACTTAAAACATACTTTCCCATCTGTCCAAAAGGCAGCATGGCTGGTGCTTAGAGTAGTGAAATACCTAGCAGAGATTTCTGATAAAATATTACACATCATTGTAAAAAAATAGATCAGTACTCTGTTATCCATAAAATGATTCATAACGCCATGTACTGGTGTCTAGCACTAGGTTCAGAACATGTGACTATTAATTCAAACATTCAGGGGCATATTTACAAGCTCCTATCGCCACAGGAACATCACTTTTAAAGATGTTCCTGTGGCGATATGGGCTTCGCCTTCTTTATAAGGCAGTGTTAAGCCACTTAACGTGACTTAACGCTGCTTTGTAAATAAGGCACCCTTTCACGCTATACTTAGCGTGAAAGGGGTGGGCGATGGGTATTGCGGTCGGGGTTCCACTTCAACACCCATTGATTTTGACACTGCCCCTATTTACAAGGGTGGCATAACCATGAGGCAGCGCCAAAATTAAGACCAAAAAAAACCTGGTCGGAACATGACGAAATGAGGAGAATGCTTTATTGCTTCTTTGCTGTTTCTATTTGTGCTGCATTGAGCAGCACACATAGAAACAGAAAACCGCTATGCATTATTGTTTATGTGCAGGAAGGTGTCCCTTCCAATAAACAATCATTTTTAAAATGATGACTTGTAACTTCTATGTGTACTGCACATAGCAGCACACACAGAAATTACAAATCACCATTTAAAAGATTGTTTATGTGCAAGAAGGGACACATTCCTGCACATACACAATCATTCCCACCAACGCAGGCACCCTTGCACTATGGTGGAAGGGTGCCTGCGTTGGTGCTAGGCAGGTGAAATTTGCGCCAGTGCGGGGAGAAATGCAGGACTGCACCGCATTGTTGTGAGTACGGTGCAGCCCTGTGTTTCAAAAGTGGGCGTGGCTAACGCCGCGCTCCGTCACTTCTTTGTAAATATGCCCCTCAGTTTCAAAACTGCCTAATTGACACAAGGAGGGATTCTAAGAATAGGAACATGTTACCAAAAAGATCTAAACAAACCTGTAATAAGGTAATTGGGAACTTGTTGTGTGCTTCAGTTGTCAACCAAACTCTGAAACTCTCATGTGGATTGTCAGCAGTAATGACAGTTTCCAGTAATTCATCCAAGAAATCTAATCCAAGATGACAATTTTGAAGCAACACCCAGCCTCCCTGAATTAGGAAAGAAATGCAGCAATAATTATTTTTAACAGTGTCCACAGTGTGAAAATATTATAACTATCCAGTATGCAGAACATTCTTAATATTATCTCATTAATACAATTTCCATGCCCTATCACTGAAATCTGATACCATCAAATGTGTTTTAATCATAAGTATGCCTGGGCAGTGAAATTCGCTCTGTTTGTGGAGTTTGAGTGATACATAGGAGTCACTACATCAAATGTGTTCAGACAAAGGGGCTACTTAACTTAATACTTGTTAAAGACATCTTACACTATTAAGCCCCCCAAAATGTTGCTCCTGCATTCCAGTGAGCATTGATGGAATTCAGCATTATTTATAAGAACCTACATATTGGTGAACCTATGAATCAATCCTATTGCTATTCATCTCTGGGTTCTCATGGGTAAGATTGAACTTTTAAGGGTGTCAATGAGACCGCACATTTGAACTTTTATCAGCAGTTATATTGCCACTGGCTCCATCTGTCAATGAAAATTATAAGACGTATCATATGGATGATCTTCCCTGCTTCTTGAATTTTAGTGCAATTTGTTTCCCATTTCCCCAATTTGTGTCTTCCTATGATAGAGGTATAACGTGAAGTTGGGACGATAGGTTGGTGGGTAAAATTTTCATCACTAATATCTGTGAGTATGCTGAAAATCACTTTAAATTAATAGTTAGCCAAATCAGCCGTTAACTATACTATGCTATATAAATTAAACATTTATGGCTAAGCCTATGGCATTTTTATAGTGATCAAACTCCTCGGAGGCAACCAAGGCCCTTATTAAGAGTTTGGTAGACAGGGTACTTTGTTGTACATACAAAAGACTACCCTGTCCACCAAATTCTGGGTCTGGCTGGGTCATTTTAGAGATGGGCGGACTGTAAGCTTTCGGTTGACTGAGCCAACAGAAAACCTCCTGTGACATCCAACGGAGTAGGCACCATCAGCATTACACTATCCGTTCTAATTAGGGAGTACATGTGATGTCCTTTTTTTCTGTCAGAAACCTCCAAGATCAATCTTGAGGTGACAGACAAAACAAATAATGAAAACAACACCAGGGGAGAAGATCCCCAAGGCATGGGGACAGTTCGTTTTTTGTTTCTCAGAAACAAACTCCTACTTTGGGGGGTTGTTTTTGAAAAACAAATATTTTTTAAAGTTTGGTGGAAGGTTGTCAAAAACTAAAGGCAGTAGACCACCAAATAGTGTGTACTTTGAACGGAACTACTATGATGGTAGTTTCTTTCAATTCACAGTGATGGCTATTGGGCCTATTGTCATCTCTAAATGTGGCGGATGGTAGTCTGTCACCCTGACAGTCCCTCAATCTCTAAATCGGCTCCAAAGTGCTTTTGATGTTCAGTATTCTAGATTTTTAGATGCATGAATGAATTGTATATCAGATCATATGAGAAAAGATATCACAATAGAAAATAAATGTATTGCAAGAAAATGATAATGCTTATGTATATTGATCATTTTCTTTTAAGCAATACCACCCACTAGTTCTGTGGAAAACAATCAAAAAAGTTAGCAAAACTAATAGAGGAGAACACCACATTCTAGATTATGTATGAAACTAAAACGATTTGCTGATGCTCTAACTAAACATCGAAGGGTATTCCACATCTGAGACTAAATACAGAATACAGACACACAGAATCAAAGGCTACCTATCCTAGCTTGGTGAAAATAAGACAACAATACCCATTTGTGTGAAGGCAGTAAGTTAGACACACCCTCAATAAAGAAATCCGACACCAATTTATTAAAATGACAAATACTTTTATATGAATTTAAATACCAAGATCATCGGAATCAGGTAAGTACTTTTGGGTTATTAATTTTTACAGTTTTTAAAAATGGAATGCAATTTCTGAAGAGGTAATGTTATCCTACAGAGGATAGCAAATACAAAGAGATGATGGACGGAGCACAGAAAATTTTCAGATACTCACCCCCAGTCACTATTAGATCTGGGTTAAATCCATCCTCATTCTTTAGCTCACTTTGCCATCCCAGTTCAGACCCAGCCATATGCAAATCAGTCTTGACCCTGATTCTCATGGGAACAGTCCAGCCCGAACTGCCAAACCAGGTCTTCCCTGGAATGGAAACAAGCATCCTGAAACTGGTTTCTGGTTAACATCCCTCATCAGCCAGGCTAGCTTGAAAAAGTGACAAAGTGAGCAAGGAACCCACACCTGGGCATATCCTGCCAACTTAGGGCGAACATAGCAAACCCTAGGAGATGATGGATGAAGCGCTAACACTTTTCAGACACTCAGCCCTAGCCACTATTAGATATGGGTAAAATTCTTCATCGTTCTTTAGCTAACTTTGTCACTCCAGTTAAGACCCAGCCATATGCAAACCAGTCTTGACCCTGTTTCTCATAGGAACAGTTCAGCCTGAACTGCCAAGCCAGGTCTTCC
Organism: Triturus cristatus; assembly: GCF_964204655.1. Classification (NCBI taxonomy): domain Eukaryota; kingdom Metazoa; phylum Chordata; class Amphibia; order Caudata; family Salamandridae; genus Triturus; species Triturus cristatus. The sequence continues at coordinate 51,621,649 of NC_140589.1, forward strand.
CTGAACCGGAAACAAGCATGGATACTCCCTATGTTATGGTCTCCTGAGAAGTTCCTCTCCTGTAGGAGCTTGGATCCTCTCAAAAGTAGGGGGTGTCTACCTGTCAGCTGTTTGAGCCAAGAGAGGGGCTTGTGGGCTGTCTGATTAGTGAAGTGAAGTCCTAACAGGGTTGGTCTCAACTTTCTCAGAGCACTGGCCACAACAGAGGCCTTTCTCTCTATGACTGACCTGTACTTATCCCTGGGGGGGCAACCTTTGGTTGCATACAGCTTTTGGTTGAACCTGTTTGGCAAGCACAATGTAGGGGCAGTGAAGGTTTGGGACAGCCCCCATGTTTTACTTTGCCTAGTAGAGTCCCTTTGAGGGATGTAACTTGCTAAGTGTAATTGGGATCCCTCAGATTGCTGAGGATTATTCACCTGACTAGTACTACTAGGCTGGGGGTCCCTCATCTGTGGATTAGGGGATTCCTCTTGGCAGTGGGCCCTGTAGGGCCCCCTGACATCCCTGGCCTCTGCAGCACTAGGATGACTGAGGCCTGGCAGAGAGGGGCAGGATACCTGCTCCAGACTGGGTAACTCCATGGAAGGTTCCTCTGCCCCCAGTGGCTCTGCCAGTACAGGCCTGTCCTCCTCTGGGGCAATTTCTTCAGAAAGGGTAGAATCAGTTCCCTGAGGAGGCTGACCCTCACCTAAAGTTTGGAGGGAGAAAGACGTTTCTTTCTCCCTTGTGCTCTCTGTTGGAATAGGGTGGGCCATTCAATCAGACTCCACTGCTCCTGGAATCCCCTGGGGTTGGACTGGGGCCCTAAGGGTCACACCAACTTGCTGAGGGAGGCCTGACTTTGCTAGATGGGACTTCAGTTCTACTTCAGCACAGGCCCAAGAGGCAATCTATAGGTAGATTTGGGGATACTGAAACCCTTTTAGGGCTAGTGACCCCTCCCCAGCTGAGATTGACTATATCCATAAGATGATCTGTCCTAACACCATCAGTGTCGGTCACCTGATACATGTACCCAGGTAACAGCTGAAGTGGGGACACCAGTTTTCCTGTCAGCATGGTGACAATAGCCTCTGTGTCTCTGCAGGCTACAGCTTTCTGACCATTAATCAGAGACTCCTGTCTGCCCTTGGCAAGGATATTGGGGCGTACAGTAAAAGTGGCAAAACCCATGCCACCATCACAGAGTAAGGTGGCCTGTGTAGGGGATCTTGCTAGGCCAGTATCCACCTCAGTACCCCATGAGAGCCCAACTAAAATCCTGAGTGCACTACTACCACCTGGGCGACTACTACTTGGGAACCTAGTGGGTGTTGTAGCAGTAGTAGTGATATTCTTACTGCTGGCCTTGGGGCAATTGGGTCCCATTTCTTGTGGCCTTTCTCCTTGCAGACATAGCAATAAGGTTTCTTCCCAGGGGAAGAAGGAGTTTGGGACCAACCCCTAGATGAAGACTTTTGGGGACCTTCAGAGGACTTCTCTTTAGACTTATCCCCACCTTTTTCTTGAGCTTTGGAAGAAACTTTCTTCTGCTCACCACCACCACCATCTTGATTTTTCTGCTTAACCCTGGTGAAGAACCATTTGTCTGCCTTCTTTCCCAATTCTTGGGAAGAGGTCAGATCAGAGTCCATTATGTACTGGTGCAAAAATTGGTTCTGACCGTTATTAAGGATGTGCTCCATCATTATCATATTGTACAATCCTTCATAATGCTGTACCTTGCTTCCATGAAGCCAGCCTTCCAGAGCCTTAATAGCACTATCAATGAAATCTGCCCAGTCATGGGTGTGTGCCTTCTGTCTCTGAACCTAATCCTGTAATGCTCAGTGGTTAGTCCACACTCATCTAAGAGGGCACTCTTCGGGACTGAATAATTGTTAGCATACTCTTCTCTAACAGTGAAGAGCTTATCTCTACCTTTGTTAGCAAAGGAGAGTCAAAGGATAGTTGCCCACTGCCCTTGATGGACCTTCTGAACTTGCTTTGTTCGCCCTAAGTTGGCAGGGTATGCCCAGACGTGGGTCTCTTGCTCACTTTGCCAATGGATTCAAGCTAGCCTGGCTGACGAGGGTTATGAACCCGAAACCGGTCCCAGGATGCTTGTTTCCGGTCCAGGGAAGACATGGCTTGGCAGTTCGGGCTGGGCTGTTCCCATGAGGCACAGGGTCAGACTGATTTGCATATGGCCATGTCTGAACTGGGGTGGCGGAGTGAGCTAAAGAATGATGATGGATTAAACCCAGATCAGTTGACTGGGGGTGAGTGCTTGCAATGTTCAACACTCCGTCCATCATCCCCTTTGGTTTTGCTTTGTTTGCCCAAAGTTGGCAGGGTATGCTCAGATGTGGGTCTCTTGCTCACTTTGCCACTGGATTCAAGCTAGCCTGGCTGATGACGACTGATTAGCCAGAAACCGGTCCCAGGATGCTTGTTTTCTGGTTCAGGGAAGACATGGCTTGGCAGTTTGGGCTGAACTGCCCATGAGGCACAGGGTCAGACTGATTTGCATATGGCGATGTCTGAACTGGGGTGGCGGAGTGAGCTAAAGAATGATGATGGATTAAACCCAGATCAGTTGACTGGGGGTGAGTGCTTGCAATGTTCAACACTCCGTCCATCATCCCCTTTGGTTCTACCCTGAGATACAACACAATACACACAATATTTTGTCAATAGAATTCGTAAACAGCACATAATACAGAGTGGTCCCCAAGGGGATACCAAACCATATACTAAAATAGTGGAATGTGAAACACTACCAAAGTCGAGAATGGACCCAGAAGATTGACGAGCCAGGGACCCAAGGAACCATCCAAGGGGAGTATCTAGGAACCCCATGGAGGTCGTGTGCAGAGTGGGAACACAACAGCGTGCTCAATGTTAGTCAATAGGTAAGTCACAGTTACAATTGTAAAGAAGAAGGACCCTTCCCAGCGGACCCCGAAGAATTTCCATGGAAGATGGAAGGTTGGAGAGTCACCCCACCTATGGATACCCCAGGAACCAGGATACCTACACCAGGTAAGCCGGGTGCATAGGTGTGAAGTGGCGTCGGAAACTGCAATAGACCACAATGGAGGACTTTGAAAACGATGCAGCTTTCGAAGAAGGTGAAAGTGTCTGGTCGAATCCAAACGTGGATTCAAGGTGAGATGTAACGGCAAGCAGACGGTATAGAGTCTATGCCACTTAAGAGTGACCTGGAGGAACGGAAGACGAATGCCCACCGATGTCGAAGATGCAGGAGAGTTGACGGTGCCCTTGAAGTTGCAGCTGACGCAGAGGAGGACCAGGAGCCACGCATGAGCTGTCCTACGTCGGATGTCAAGTGCCAAGGGGTTAGTGTCTGGCAGGGGCACCTACAAGCCTTGGCAACGGCAACCAACGTAGTTGAAGAAAAAGGTGCACTGTCAGGACCAGCAAGGTCCAAGTGACTCACCACAAGCAGGTAAGTCAGAGCAGGTCCCAAGCAAGCAAGGGAGCCCACTGGAGCCAAAGAAGACCCTCAGAAGAACCCATGGGCCAAAGGCACAGGAGTTGCAAGAGGACCTCGAGCAGCTCACCAAAAGATGAAGGCCCACGGTGCAAAGGAAGTGGTGCAGAAGAAGATTTTGGCAGCAGGAGATGCTTGAGGTAAGAGCTTCTTGGAGCCCGAAGATCTCTGGAGGAGAGAGTCATCAAGCCTTGGCAATGGCAAGTCAACGAGGTGCACAGGGGTTCTGTTCCAGCGTTTCCGACAAGGGACACTGATGAGAAGACAGTGCAGGCCTCAAGGGAGTTGCAGAACCACCACCTGTGTTGCTGAGCCTTTCGGAGTCCGTGGGAGCCCAGGATCAGCAGACCGGTCAGCTGCATTGCGGTGCCTGCAGATGCAGGGGAGTGACTCCTTCACTCCAAAGGAGATTCCTTCAAGTGTCTTAGATGTCCACAGGCCCTGTGAAGAACCTGTATGGAGCACAGGCACAGATGTTGCAGCAGACCTGCAGGACGACAAGACCAGGAGCAGCAGGAGTCTTCCCAGTTGCAGTCTCGGTTCCCAACGCGAAGTCCAGCGAGGTTCAGAGTGCCCAAGTGGTCGAAGATGAAGTGGTTTGTGATCTGAGTCTTGTCCAATGATGAATCTAGGGATCCACTCACAGGTAAGCCCTTTAGTACCCTAAGGAACGATTCAGGGGTCTCTCCCAGGGGAGGGGCTGGACAGTGGGGTGAATACTCCCAAGTACTTTGTCCAGTTTCACACCAGAGCGGGAGCCAACGGCTCCCTGAACTGGTTTGGACTGGAGTATGCTAGGTGGGCACCAAATGTGCTCTTCAAGCAGTCTGAGTGGCATTGGCAAGCGCCCCCACCCTGTCCCAATACATTAAGTCCTGTCTGGGAGGTAGTCACAGGATACCTATTGTCCTGCCTTCCTCTGCTCAAGCTTGGCTCAGCGGCAGGAGGGCAGAATCGTGTCTCTGGTTGGCAGCAGCCATAGTTTGCTGTCTGGGTCTAGAAGACTGGTACTGTGAGGACTATGGGACCTCCCTGAGGAGCTTTTCAGTGCAAGGAATCAAACCTCCCACATTGTTTATGGTGTTGGGGTATGATTCCAACATGTTGGATACCAAACCCGACAGGGTTGTTTACAGTTTAGAGATGTTCATCTAGTAATGATGCATGGCCACTTTATGTATCTTAATGGCTGATGCACCTACAACCCTGGAGAATGGACTCCAAAGTTTGTAGAGTTGTCCTGCTCATGCAGGGTCACCCCACTCACTTAGAACCGAGCACCCTGACTTCAGGATTGAAAGGCCTGCCTTAGGGGTGAGTTATAGGTCCACCGTAGTCTGAAGGTGGGAGACGACAGCTTGGGGTGAGGACGCCTTCAACAGCCAGTCGTCGAGGTAGGGGAAGACTGACACACCTAACCTGCACAGATGAGCTGTGACCACCGACATCACCTTGGTGAACCCCCGAGGGGCACTGGTAAGGCCAAAGGGGATCATGGGATACCGAAAGTGCTCCTGTCCTACCTTGAACCGCAGGTAACGCCTGTGGCCCGGCAAGATAGGGATGTGAAAATACGCACCCTACAGGTCCAACGCTACCATCTAGTCTTCTTGGTCTAGGGCAGACAATACCTGTGCTAGAGAAAGCATCTTGAACTTCTCCTTCTTGTGGAAGAGATTGATAGTCTGAAGATCTACAAGGGGTCACAACCCTTTGTTCTTTTTCGGAATAAGAACGTAGTGGGAATAACAGCCACTGCCTACTTCTGAACCCTGGACCTTCCCTATAGCTCCCTTGGCCAACAGAGCTGTAACTTCCTCCTAGAGCAATTTTAAATGATCCTCCGTCAGCCATTCCTGATTTGGCAGAATGGGCAGAAGAAAGGAAAGGCAGGGAATAGCCCTCCTGAATGATCTGCAAAACCCACTTGTCCAACGTTATGGGCCTCTAGTGGGGGAGATGATGATTCTCCCCCTAACTGGAGTGGTGTGGTCTTGCAGAGTCAGACTGGGAGTGCTTGGAGGCTGTGGCTGCCAAGGGCAGGGTTCTCCGATGACTTCTGGCTCCTATTCCTAGGTCGGAATGAACCATGTCGACGTCCCGGCATGGCTTGGAAAGCTTACACAGGACAGTGGCTGGGATAGGGCTGACGCAACTGGAAACCCCTTCCTTTTGCCACGAAAGGTAGACTGGCCACGAGGAGTAGAAGAGAGGCCCAAGGATCAGGCCGTAGCTCGAGAGTCCTTGAACCTCACTAGGGCTGAATCTGCCTTTTCCCCAAAAAGACGGGTTCCATCAAAGGGCATATCCATCAAATTTGCCTGTATATCACCTGATAGGTCAGTTGTCCTAAGCCAGAGTGGCGCCTCACGGCCACTGTCATGGAAATCGATCTGCCCACCGAATCTGTCGTATCAAGGCCACACCTTAAAGTGAATTTTACTGCATCTCTCTTGTCCTTAACTACTTGAAAGAACACAGCCCGGGCCTCCTCTGGGACTTGTGGCAACACATGCGCAACCGTCTCCCATAAGGAGTGGGAGAAATGGCCCAAGAAGCATGCAGTATTCACCGACTGCAATGCCAGGGTGGTGGAAGAAAACATCTTACCATATGAATCCAGCCTCTTGGATTCCCTATCCTGAGGGGCGGAAGGGAATACGCCCTGGAATATAGATGCCTACACCACCAAACTTTCAGGGATTCGGTGATGGCTGAGGAACTTTGGATCGCCAGGAGCTGGGCGATGGCAGCATGCTATTGTCCCATTCGCAGGAACCCCTGTGAAAGGGAGGGAGGCGCGAAGTCGACCCTGGCTCCGGCTCCGCAGAACCGTGTGTAGAGTGTCGGTGCTCCTTACCTCTTTCGTCAACGGACGACAGTCGAGGCGAAGATGAAGTCTGCTTGGACTTCTCCTTCTTCTTGTGCCTCTTACCCGAGCATCCCGAGGCCCTCGAGTTGGCAGTCGAGTCGTAGTATAGCGCAGTTGTGAGGGACTGCATCTAATATGTCATGGGCTGAGACTTCTGTAAGCCATGTTTCAGTTAGAAAAAGTGGGTTGGGCTGGAGTTCTAAGATTAAGTCTGCTATCTCCGTGTTTGGGCAGAGAGCGGCAATTTAATAGTAGGCATTGCTTATTCTCTCAAACTGGCTAGTCTTACCAGAAGGATTTACTGTGTGTTGTTCATCCAGACGGAAATCACAGCTGCTGCATCCGTTGGAGCTTTGTAAGTAGTATGCATACCCTACAACATGTGACCTGCCAGCGGAAGACTCCACGTAGTGCGGAGCAGGGGCCGCGAAGCTGGCATAAATTTGTAGCCCGCCTCTAGGGGCATGGCTACAGTCCGACTCTGACTCTAGATATTGAGAGCAACTGACTAACGCAGCAAGCAGGCGAGAAGGAGCAAGCCAAAATTGCAATGCAGTACAAGAAGTAAAAACAAAGACTAACAAGATGAGATAAATTTTAAAAATGGTCCTATAACGCAGAGTGCAGGGGGGCAAGGCACCTCCCAGAGCATAGTGCACTTACAAGGAATGGAAAGAAATGAAGTATAATAGGAGAAATGATAAGTAATAAGAGTGATGCGGGAGCCAGGCAACCCCCAGCGCCTAGGACACTCACAGGGAAGACAAAAGTGCAAAATATTAAAAACACGGGCACTTAGGCTCGGTATAGGTTTCTCACCAAGGAAAGGAATCCATTTCTGGCCGCACAGCTGCCTTGAATTTGTAGCCTGCTTCTAGGTACGTGGCTACGGTTCGACTCTGACTCCGGAGATCGACTGCAGCTGACTAACCTGGCAAGCAGGAACAAGCCAAAACTGCAATGCAGTACAAGAAGTAAACACAAAGACTAACAAGGTGAGATAAATTAAAAACATGCGTCCTATAACGCAGAGTGCAGGGGAGCCAGGCACCTCCCAGAGCCTAGTGCGCTTAAAAGGAATGGAAAGAAATGAAGAGTAGTAAGGGAAATGAAAAACAAGCATTTGCAATGCAATTGATCTGCAATCTATGCGAGTTTGAGCTATTGGCATTGTAAATGGCAATTGCCTTTTATTTATGGTTTAAAAACGAAAACAAAAATAATAAAGGCATTGTTATTTGAAATGTCAATAGCTCAAACCCGCATAAATACGAGACCTATTGCATTACAAATGCTTGTTTACTTAGGAGCATCTAATGGAAAGTTTGTTTGTTCCAGGAAAATGCAAGTGTTGCCCAAAAACACGCGGCCTGCCTCCTCTTTCGAAACCTATTCTGAGGCCGTGATTGGGCTCGTCAGCATTTCCGACGTCATCCCTTGAAGCCTACGAACACATTGCTTCAGTAACCGTCAATGAAAAGCAAACATTGCAGCCTCGGCCAGTGTGACTCGCCGAAGAAGCGCTTCTACGCCCTGTCCGGGGAACTAAGCGCTATATAATTGCAAATACAATACAAAGACTACTTTACAAATATTGAGGACTCTAGTAAATTCGGCCTGCCTCCGCTGCATATGTGAAGGGCCGGTATGGCGGACAGTGGCGATAGAGGGGTAGGTGGGGCTTAGTGTTGCCCAAAAACAGGCGACCTGCCTCGTCTTTTGAAACCTATTCAGAGGCCGGGATTGGGCTCGTCAGCATTAGCGACGTCATCCCTTGAAGCCCACGAACACATTGCTTCAGTAACTGTCAATGAAAAGCAAACATTGCAGCCTCGGCCAGTGTGACTCGCCGAAGAAGCGCTTCGACGCCCTGCCTGGGGTAGTAAGCGCTATATAAATGCAAACACAATGACTACTTTACAGATACTGAGGACTCTAGTAAATGTGGCCTGCCTCCGCTGCATATGTGAAGGGCCGGTATGGCGGACAGTGGCGATAGAGGGGTAGGTGGGGCTTAGTGTTGCCCAAAAACAGGCAGCCTGCCTCGTCTTTCGAAACTTATTCAGAGGCCGGGATTGGGCTCGTCAGCATTTCCGTCATCCCTTGAAGCCCACGAACACATTGCTTCAGTAGCTGTCAATGAAAAGCAAACATTGCAGCCTCGGCCAGTGTGACTCACCGAAGAAGCGCTTCAACTCCCTGTCCGGGGTAGTAAGCGCTGTATAAATGCAAATACAATACAATTATATTGAGGACTCTAGTAAATGCGGCCTGTCTCCGCTGCATATGTGAAGTGCCGGTATGGCGGACAGTGGCGATAGAGGGCTAGGTGGGACTTTTCGGAGTCTGCCAGGTATCTTCACCCCTAAACGGGGTTTGAAACTCTCATATGAGAGAGGGCTCCCGTCTTTTGCAGTTTATGAACACCCATTGAAAGATGCGGGTCATCAATTTCACTTTAATTCGATTGCGGTGCTTGTACTTTGATTAGTAACGATACAGCAGTATTCACCCCGCCCTTGTGAAAACAGAGCATGGGCCCCTGATAACTAGCAGGGCAGGCCGGCTCTAAAAACACAAGAAAGTGAACGAGTGGTGTGCGCTCGCTGGGAAAAACAAGCGGCAGCGAAGCCGCGAAAGTGAAAGCATTTGTAACCTGACCCAAAACAAATGGCAGGCTGCGCGCGCTGCTGAAGCTGCTGACTTTGGAGCTGGAGAACAGGGTTCGAGCCTGGCGTGGGCTGCATTATTTAATTATTAAAAATAAACAGCAATCTCGGAGTGGGGGTGGGGAGAGACAAATGAAAAAAATAATGCACATGGAGGAGGAGACAGAGACAATTTAAATAAAACACGGTTGAGAGGGACAAATGTAGCATCTAAAACCAAGTACAACAAACGGTGGTAGGAGGTGGCTCAACACATAACGCTGCTGACTTTGGAGGAGGAAAACAGGGTTCGAGCCTCAGCGTGGGCTGCATCAGTTAAGCATGATTTAATTATGAATAAATTAAACATAACTAAATAAACAGGGTCGTGTAAGTGCAGGAAGCTGTCAGATATGGAAATGCCAATAGCAAAGAAAAAAAGTAGTCCCTAAATAAAAAGATAACAGCCAGCAGCGTAAGTTAACTGTAGTTGGTCGATGCTGCTTCCTCCAGAAATGGAAGAAAAAGGAAGTGATGTATCGGACCACAAGCCAACAATGAGCAAGTTAAGAACAGCAATGCCAGATTCCACCAATGACAAGCGACAAAGACAAATGCAATGGGAGGAGTTCCAGTAGTACTACTGATTACTTGATGCCTCGTAGAGGCAGCGCATACGCTGCCTATGCGAGACCTAATATTGAGAGTGATGCAGGAGCTAGGCACCTCCCAGCGCCTTGTGCGCTTACAAGGAACTAAAAGAAATGAATAATAATAAGGGAATGATAAGTAATAAGGGTGATGCGGGAGCCAGGCAACTCACACAGAGTCTAGTGCACTTACAAGGAACACAGAAGTGCAAAATTTAAAAATACGGGCCACTTAGGCTTGGAATAGGTTTCTCATCAAGGAAAGGAATCCAATCCATGAATTTGTAGCCTGTCTCAAGGGGCATGGCTACGGTCCGACTCGGACAGCAGCTAACTAACGCAGCAAGCAGGCAAGAAGGAGCAAGCCATAACTGCAATACAGCACAAGAAGTAAAAACAAAGACTAACAAGGTGAGGTAAATTAAAAACATGTGTCCTATAACGCAGAGTGCAGGGGAGCCAGGCACCTCCCAGCACCTAGTAACAATAGCTATTAAGCACAACATTTCCTCTGCATTTTGGTGAACTTCTGTAATTTATATTTAATGCTTCCAACACCAGTGGAAGGGTACATTTCTTTAAAGAGGTTGGGTTTGGCTTTGTCAGCATGTGTAAGCCATTTTCGGAGTGACTCTTTCTTTCATTCACTCAATACTTTCAAGCATTTTTGGAGCCACACTCGTGTTATTACTAATTTGTGGTATTTTCATTCTATTTTTGCTTCTCTGCAATGGATGTTCCACATCCAGACTAAAAGGGGATGGATTACTGCACGTCAAGCTGTATCGTGAATGCAGGATACTGTTCTTTGGATCTGTGCTTCAGGAACTAAATAATAACATTTTTGGGGCCTTTCGACCCCTACGGTTTACCTATGTGACATCTGTGTTCCATCGTCTGTGATGCCCTTTTGAGTGTACACTGGATGGCTGCCTTTCCATGCAAATGGCACAACCTATGGACATGAACCTATTGATGCGTCTGATAAATACACATGTTAGTAGTTGTCCCGTGAACCTGTCATTGCTGTGGAGTGCTTTGATGTGGATCCCGGGTCTCCCAATGCGGGTGCACAGCAAGGTGATACGTCTTCAAAATCAGCTGAGGTTGCTGACCACGTGTGTTCTTTGGAACTGATCAATGCAGCCATTGTGAAATATCCTCTGTGGATGAACAATCCATTTTGGATTTTTTTAGCATAGATGCATTTTCGGAGCCTCCTAAGACTTTTAATTTGTCCATTGGTTTTTACAATGTTAATTGTCATATTTTAAAGACGTTTTTAGTATTCTTGGTTTGTGGAAATGCTTATTGTTGTTTTTATATTAGTTATATGTAGGAGTCTTTTAACAGACAAGGGGACGGTGTGGTGAATCTCTCTTAGACCCACTTTGGTATTCCCTTAAGTTTCATATTTTATACATTTTAGCAGACTTCATTTTAGCTAGATTGTTTATATATTACACTGCATGATATTGTTCTGTGAAGACGCTGTAAATACTGCTTGTTTTTAGGAAGCATTTACTGCTATATAACCTGTACTTCTCGTTCAAGGCTAGGAACAGTACAATATATCCTAGTGTTCACGACAGTCCGCCTGGAGACAGCTTCTAACATGTAGACACATGAGTGTACATATCTATGGCTGTATTAGTGAGTGAGTTGGTGTATGAGTGGCTGCATGGGTGAATGAGTGGATGTGTGTGTAGAACTGTGAATCAGTGAGTGGGTGTGTAAGTACTGGTATGGTTGTGTCAATTGTTTTGAGAATGGTAGTGTGGCAGTTGGAGTAGGTGTATGAAAGATTTTATTGGGGTGCGAGTGGGTGCGTCAGACATTCTCTGGATGATGTCATCAGTGATGTAATTTGAGATGTCATCAGTATTGGCATCAGTGATGTCGCAGACCATGTCATGAGTGATGTAATATGTGAAGTCATAGGCAGTGCATTGCAGGGGCGTGAGTTATAGTTAGCTCAACTAACTATAACTACTGAATTTCTCTGGTTTTCTATGAGTGCAATGTCTGCCTAACTATAACGTCGCTGTAACCTTTGGTTTTATATATGTATATATATATATATTCACTGAAAAAACCATAGGTTTCACACATGTTATAGTTAGCGGAAATTTTACAGATAAAAAACCAATGAAATTCCCCCGTTATAGTTAGTGCAGGCAACTATAACTCACGCGACCGCAATCCTCTGCTGATGCTAATACTGTATTTAGACACTTATTTGCCCATGTCTTCTTCCATACATTTTTAGCTATACATATATTACAAATATTTTTTTTTCATAAAGACACATATGTCATCAGCAGAAGATTGCGGTCGCGTGAGTTATAGTTGCCTGCACTAACTATAACGGGGGAATTTCATTGGTTTTTTATCTGTAAAATTTCCGCTAACTATAACATGTGTGAAACCTATGGTTTTTTCAGTGAATTTGCAAGGTTTTTTAAATGCTAATTCCTAACTATAACGTGTGTGAAACCTATGGTTTTTTCAGTGAATTTGTACGGTTTTTTAAATGCTAAGTTACTTTACGCCATTCGTGGCGTGCGCGCCCACTTAACGCAGTTCGTTCCGTGCGCGCACGGTGCGCTTCGTGCACCGTGCGCGCACAGTGAGCACGCGGTGCGCTTCGCGCACCGCGCGCCCACTTTACGCAGTTAGTGCCGTGCACGCACGGTGGGCACGCGGTGCGATGACAAAGCAAGAAAGCACGTCAACAAATCTGTTTCTGCTTTCCTCCGTGACTATGGTATGGGTGCCATTTACCACAACAACTTGCGTTATGACATGCAAGACATTTATAGAGGAGATGGTGTGCACTTCAATGATGAAGGGAACAGAGTCTTCCTCTTGAACCTTAGACTCTGCATCGGTACTTACTTGTAGGTACCACTAAAAAATCATTTCATAAACACAACGGCTCTTTTTAGAGCCCCCTAATATCTAAACACTTAAATCTGATTTTCATTTTTTTTTTTTTTTTTTTCTACCGTACGCTTACCGTAAGCTTACCGTACGCGTACCCCGTGATTTTTTTTAAAATCAATAAATGTTTTCTTTGTACTTTACAGTCCTTCTTTGACCCCCTCACAAATGTAAGGGGGTCTGTAACTCTCCTCATTGCCCCCTTTTCTTGTTTTCACTCTTTTTTTTCTGAGTGAAATACACAAAATGGCGGCCGCCGCTTCCTGGTTTCGGCCGATTCGAATGTTTACTAAGATCTAAGAGCCAATCAGAATCGCGCTCGCGCACGCCACCGTACGCTTACGGTAAGCGTACGGTAAGCTTACCGTAAGCGGGCTCAGATATATCTATTGATTTAAAGGCTATTTTCTCAGAATCTACTGAACAGATTTACACCAAACCTACAAAAGGCACTTCCTTGACCTAGGGACTACCTCTCTGCCAAATTTCGAGTAATTCTGTTCAGCCGTTCGGGCTGTAGCTCGTTCTAAAGGTCCTATGGAAAAATGCATGGGGAAAACGCGTTTTGGGACCCCCCTTTTATCTCAGCCCCCGCTTGACGGATCCCCCCGAGACTTTCAGGGTAGGAGCGGAGCGTAGCGCCCCACCTATTTTGAGAAATTCGCGAGGATTCATCGACCGGCGCCAAAGTTATTCAAAATAGAATGTTGAGGTTTTCCTATGGAAAAGGCGTCCTAACTATAACTACCTACTGGCGACCGCCAGTAGGTAATATATATATATATATATATATATATATATATATATATATATATATATATATATATATATATATATATATATATATATATATACGTATATCCACCACCAATGCTCACTTTAAATAAAAGCAAGCAGGACACAGCTCCGGATATAGACAAAAGCAATTTAATGAGCTTGACAGCGCTTGCTTGCAGTCCGTGAAACGCTATGGCAGATGCGTTTCTGGCCGGAATGGCCGTCTTCAGTGCCGGTCTCAACGGCTGATAGCTTTGCCTTTGAGCGAGAGACCACTCCTTAAAACCAGTTTCTCAACTCCTCCCTCTAAACCAGGTGGAAATCGTTAGTACCGCTGAACTCAGGTAAGCTGCATGATGGTACTTACAGTCCAGCAAGGTGCCTAATACAGTGGTGTAGGCTCCCAAAACAACAAGTGATGCCCCAAAATTCATGGCGCTGGAATGCACATTGCCACAGCCTTCCTGAATAAGTTAATATTGCTCACGCTGATGTCTTTTTTGGATGTATGACGTTACAACGCACACTTTTACAACGCATGCACTTACAACGCATTTTTTACAACGCATAATCCATTACAACGCATGACATTACAACGCAGGACACTACAACGCATTTTTAAAAAATACCTTTACAACGCATTACCATTACAACGCATACTACCTTTACAACGCATACCATTACAACGCATAATATTAAATTACATTTAAGGTAAGTATTAGATAGTATAGGGGTAAAAATTACTAATCTAACTCCAGGGGGTGCAACAGTAGGTTAAGTGTTGGATAGTATAGGGGTAAAAATTACTATTCTAACTCCAGGGGGTGCATCAGTAGGGTAAGTGTTGGATAGTATAGGGCTAAAAATTACTATTCTAACTCCGGGGGTGCAACAGTAGGGTAAGTGTTGGATAGTATAGGGGTAAAAATTACTATTCTAACTCCAGGGGGTGCATCAGTAGGGTAAGTGTTGGATAGTATAGGGGTAAAAATTACTATTCTAACTCCAGGGGGTGCAACAGTAGGGTAAGTGTTGGATAGTATAGGGGTAAAAATTACTATTCTAACTCCAGGGGGTGCATCAGTAGGGTAAGTGTTGGATAGTATAGGGGTAAAAATTACTATTCTAACTCCAGGGGGTGCATCAGTAGGGTAAGTGTTGGATAGTATAGGGGTAAAAATTACTATTCTAACTCCAGGGGGTGCATCAGTAGGGTAAGTGTTGGATAGTATAGGGGTAAAAATTACTATTCTAACTCCAGGGGGTGCATCAGTAGGGTAAGTGTTGGATAGTATAGGGGTAAAAATTACTATTCTAACTCCAGGGGGTGCATCAGTAGGGTAAGTGTTGGATAGTATAGGGGTAAAAATTACTATTCTAACTCCAGGGGGTGCATCAGTAGGGTAAGTGTTGAATAGTATAGGGGTAAAAATTACTATTCTAACTCCAGGGGGTGGAACAGTAGGGTAAGTGTTGGATAGTGTAGTGTAATATTATGCGTTGTAATGGTATGAGTTGTAATGGTAGTATGCGTTGTAATGGAATGCGTTGTAAAGGTAGTTTTTAAAAATGCGTTGTAATGGTATGCGTTGTAATGTCATGCGTTGTAATGGATTATGCGTTGTAAAAAATGCGTTGTATAGGTAGTGCGTTGTAAAAGTTGCGTTGTAAAGGTTGTTCCCCGTCTTTTTTCCTTATCAGGCAGCCTCTCGCTGCCTCCTCTCTCCCCTTGCGCACATCACAGCCTTGGTGGCAGTAGTTTTCGCTCGGGGGGGCACCGCGTTTGCACTCCTCGTGCTGCACCAAAAGTTTTGCTGAAGACGCGGTGCACCTGACCGGGAGGGCGTGTCCTGTGCCGGGATCAGCGACCCGGCTATGTCTCCACCACCAATGCTCACTTTAAATAAAAGCAAGCAGGACACAGCTCCGGATATAGACAAAAGCAATTTAATGAGCTTGACAGCGCTTGCTTGCAGTCCGTGAAACGCTATGGCAGACGCGTTTCTGGCCGGAATGGCCGTCTTCAGTGCCGGTCTCAACGGCTGATAGCTTTGCCTTTGAGCGAGAGACCACTCCTTAAAACCAGTCTCTCAACTCCTCCCTCTAAACCAGGTGGAAATCGTTAGTACCGCTGAACTCAGGTAAGCTGCATGATGGTACTTACAGTCCAGCGAGGTGCCTAATACAGTGGTGTAGGCTCCCAAAACAACAAGTGATGCCCCAAAATTCATGGCGCTGGAATGCACATTGCCACAGCCTTCCTGAATAAGTTAATATTGTTCACGCTGATGTCTTTTTTCCTTATCAGGCAGCCTCTCGCTGCCTCCTCTCTCACCTTGCGCACATCACAGCCTTGGTGGCAGTAGCTTTCGCTCGGGGGGGCACCGCGTTTGCACTCCTCGTGCTGCACCAAAAGTTTTGCTGAAGACGCGGTGCACCTGACCGGGAGGGCGTGTCCTGTGCCGGGATCAGCGACCCGGCTATATCTCCACCACCAATGCTCACTTTAAATAAAAGCAAGCAGGACACAGCTCCGGATATAGACAAAAGCAATTTAATGAGCTTGACAGCGCTTGCTTGCAGTCCGTGAAACGCTATGGCAGACGCGTTTCTGGCCGGAATGGCCGTCTTCAGTGCCGGTCTCAACGGCTGATAGCTTTGCCTTTGAGCGAGAGACCACTCCTTAAAACCAGTCTCTCAACTCCTCCCTCTAAACCAGGTGGAAATCGTTAGTACCGCTGAACTCAGGTAAGCTGCATGATGGTACTTACAGTCCAGCGACGTGCCTAATACAGTGGTGTAGGCTCCCAAAACAACAAGTGATGCCCCAAAATTCATGGCGCTGGAATGCACATTGCCACAGCCTTCCTCAATAAGTTCATATTGCTCACGCTGATGTCTTTTTTCCTTATCAGGCAGCCTCTCGCTGCCTCCACTCTCCCCTTGCGCACATCACAGCCTTGGTGGCAGTAGTTTTCGCTCGGGGGGGCACCGTGTTTGCACTCCTCGTGCTGCACCAAAAGTTTTGCTGAAGACGCGGTGCACCTGACCGGGAGGGCGTGTCCTGTGCCGGGATCAGCGACCCGGCTATATCTCCACCACCAATCCATTTTGGATTTTTTTAGCATAGATGCATTTTCGGAGCCTCCTAACACTTTTAATTTGTCCATTGGTTTTTACAATGTTAATTGTCATATTTTAAAGACGTTTTTAGTATTCTTGGTTTGTGGAAATGCTTATTGTTGTTTTTATATTAGTTATATGTAGGAGTCTTTTAACAGACAAGGGGACGGTGTGGTGAATCTCTCTTAGACCCACTTTGGTATTCCCTTAAGTTTCATATTTTATACATTTTAGCAGACTTCATTTTAGCTAGATTGTTTATATATTACACTGCATGATATTGTTCTGTGAAGACGCTGTAAATACTGCTTGTTTTTAGGAAGCATTTACTGCTATATAACCTGTACTTCTCGTTCAAGGCTAGGAACAGTACAATATATCCTAGTGTTCACGACAGTCCGCCTGGAGACAGCTTCTAACATGTAGACACATGAGTGTACATATCTATGGCTGTATTAGTGAGTGAGTTGGTGTATGAGTGGCTGCATGGGTGAATGAGTGGATGTGTGTGTAGAACTGTGAATCAGTGAGTGGGTGTGTAAGTACTGGTATGGTTGTGTCAATTGTTTTGAGAATGGTAGTGTGGCAGTTGGAGTAGGTGTATGAAAGGTTTTATTGGGGTGCGAGTGGGTGCGTCTGACATTCTCTGGATGATGTCATCAGTGATGTAATTTGAGATGTCATCAGTATTGGCATCAGTGATGTCGCAGACCATGTCATGAGTGATGTAATATGTGAAGTCATAGGCAGTGCATTGCAGGGACGTGAGTTATAGTTAGCTCAACTAACTATAACTACTGAATTTCTCTGGTTTTCTATGAGTGCAATGTCTGCCTAACTATAACGTCGCTGTAACCTTTGGTTTTATATATGTATATATATATATATATATATATATATATATATATATATATATATATATACGTATATATATACATATATGTGAGTGTGTGTGTGTGTGTGTGATCTCAAGTAACTATAACTTGCACTCCCACCATGCACAGTGTTGTTATCAATGCTGTCATTTCAACATGCCTTGAGTGATACAATATGTGAAGGCAATGCATGGCCAGGGTGCAACTTATAGTTAATTTAAGGCACAAAGTAAAGTTACTTGAGATGACTATAACTTATGAATTTTTGTGTTCTTTTGAATTTAAAACATTACTTTGACACTCAAATTTGCACCCCACAATAACATTATTCAACCATTTTTTATGAATTTCTGATTGTTCTTTAAATATGAGCAACATTATAAAGGGGTTTAATTTTAAGTGAAGCAGACCTACTGGCTTTTTCATAAGGTAAGAATACCTATTGGCCTTTTCAGGAGGTGAACACATCAACATAAATAAAGCAGACCTGTCATGTTGGCTGTGTCAAAAAGTCACCAATAACTATAATCAAGTGTATATTTTATGAATACACACATTGAAATGTTTAAAATAGTGATTGTCACAAAAACAATTCAATAAAGTATTAAAAAAATAGCTTTAGCGTGTCTTTGATTCTTTTTTTTTGGGACATTTTTCAAGGCACATGGTGCAGCCATAAAACAAACCAGAAGGAGTCCCTGCACTCCAGCTGAGGAGCATACAGCTCCAGCTCAGAATGCTTTAAAAATAGTGGTAAGCTCCCATGGGGTCATGAATTTAATGACCTGGAAGAACAAGTTACTTACCTTCGGTAACGCTTTTTCTGGTGGATACAGTATCTGCCTATGGATTTCTCACCTTGTGAATATCCCCTGCGCCAGCAACATTCGGAAACTTTTGTAGCTCTAAACGCCGACGAGGACAACGTCACAGAAACACGGCTCTGCACGCGGCTCCGCTGACGTCACTGGATCCATAAGAAGACCTCGTCGGCGTGATGACGTTAGTTCCGCCCTTCTGTCCGTGCCTTGTATACAGTGTACACAGTACATAATATACAATCCAACACACATAGTGTGAGGACAATGCAGGAAGGCAAAAGAAATAACACACTTCCTCTGACAGAAATAAATACATTTCGAAACATCATCACTATTGTAGGTATACAAGGGTGGACAACGGGGAGGCAGGTGGGTCAGTGAGGAATCCACAGGCAGATACTGTATGCACCAGTAACTTGTTCTTCTGATGGATTCATCTGCCAGTGGATTCCTCACCTTGTGAATAGAGTCCCGCAGCAGTCCCCACTCCCGGAGGAGGGTGTCCACCCTTCTATACCAAAAAGTCCTGAAGGACGGAACGTGCAAAGTGTCCGCCCCTCCTCACCTCGGAATCTAAGCAGTAATGCTTCACGAAAGTGTGGGGGGAGGCCCAAGTTGCCACTCTACAAATGTCCTCCACAGGAACACCTCTAGATAAGGCAGATGTAGAAGACTTTGCCCTGGTAGAATGAGCCCTTATGCCCTCTGTAGGATCCTTACCAGCCAAAGAGTAACAGATCTTGATGCACAAGATAATCCATTTGGAAAGGGTGCGCTTGTGCACCGCTCTGCCTTTCCTGCAGCCAATGAAGCCGACGAAGAGCTGGTCATCCACTCAAAAGTGGTTAGTCCAATCGAGGTAAAAACTCACCGCCCTCTTACGGTCCAAGCGGTGAAGCCGCTCCTCCTTCTTGGAAGGGTGAGGGGTAGGATAGAAACCAGGAAGGGTAATGGACTGCCCCAGATGGAAAGGAGTTACCACCTTAGGCAGAAAAGCAGCCCTGGTCCTGAGTACCATTCTCTCAGCATGAATGGTTAAGAACTCAGAGCTTGAAGCTCACTTACCCTCCTTGCCGAGGTAATAGCAATGAGAAAAACTGTTTTAAAAGACAACAGCCTTAAGGGACACTTGTCCAAGGGCTCAAAAGGAGAACCCATCAAGTAAGATAAGACAAGATTTAAGTCCCATTGAGGCACAATAAAGGGAGTAGGCGTAAATTTGTTGGTAAGGCCCTTAATGAACCGCAATACAATAGGTGACTTAAAGAAGGACGGCTGATCCGGCAAGCAAAGGAATGCCGACAAAGCCGATAAATATCCCTTTACAGTAGCTACAGCAAAGCCCTGCTGAGCAAGAGAAAGAGCAAACTGAAGGATGTTGGATAAACGAGCCCTCAAAGGGTCAATAGACCTCTTTCCGCACCAAAGAACAAATTTAGACAACCTATAGGAATAGTTAGATTTGGTGGAATGACATCTGGCAGACAAAATTACATCCACCACGTCAGGCGGGAGAGAAAAAGAATTCAGGTTGCCCCGTTCAATCTCCAGGCATGAAGGTGTAAGCTCTGGAGGTGGGGGTATAGAACCTGCCCCTCCGACTGCGAGAGGAGGTCTGCCCTGAGAGGGAGCTGGAGCGGAGGGAACGAGGAGAGGTGGAGAAGATCTGTATACCACACCCTTCTTGGCCAGTCCGGGGCGATCAATATGACTTGGGCCCGATCTTGGCGAATCTTCCTCAGAACCCGAGGAATCAATGGTATGGGAGGAAACGCGATGTGAGTCCCATCTCAACTGAAACGTGACCCCCAACGCTCCCTGCATCGGATACTGGAGACTGCAGAATGACGGGCAGTGAGCATTCGCATGAGTGGCAAACAGGTCCACCCAAGGAGTTCCCCACGTCCGGAAGACGTGACAAACCACCCCTGGATTAAGCCTCCACTCGTGGTCGGCAGAGAACTGCCGACTCAGACTGTCTGCACGCACGTTCAGAACTCCGGCCAGATGATTTGCCATCAGACAAATCTGATGATCCTGAACTCAGGACCAAAGACGCAGAGCCTCTCTGCAGAGACAATGCGATCCCACTCCTCCCTGCTTGTTGACATACCACATTGCGGTAGTGTTGTCCGTCAGGACTTGAACCGACTGACCGCAAAGAGAAGGGAGGAAGTGAGGAACTTCGATTTTCGATCGTGATCATATCGACCCGCCATTTTGTGCTCCGCCACCATTTTGTGTTGCCCTCACTCAGGCAGCACGACGATCGAAGTCTTTTCTGCTTTTCCTGCAATACTGTGTCGAAATAGCCTTGTGCCTCTATTTACAAAGCTGGTGTTAGGACTGGCCGAGTACACTAATCCCTGTCTGGTTCCTCTAATCCCTGTCTTTACTATCTGTTGGTTCACACTATTCTCTTCTGACTTAATCTTATCGTCTGGCCTTCGCTGTCCTCTGCTCGTATTCTCTTGTTTCACAACTGTCCTCCAAAACACACAAACGTATCTCGCCACCTGCGAGTCAGCTACAAGTCAGTTAATGAATTAGCTCGTGGGGAGGGGTGACAAACACAGTTGGAGGAGAGGCTTCTTCGAGTTACTCGATACTTTATTTTCAAACCTTTCCTATTGGTTCTGTTCTGTTTTCCAACCTTTCTTATTGGCTCCTTTTATATGTTTTAGGTGTGTTCTTAGTTAATGTATATGTCACCTATGTACTATATAAGATTGTGCGCCACGGAGTGAAGTGGCAGTCTCCTGAGAGCATACCGTGTGTACTTCTAGGACAACTGTACTAGCTGCAGCTAATAAAATCTGATCTTTTACGCCGACAGAGTGTCCCCGTGTCTCTGTGTAGCTAAGCAGGAGAACTCAGGAGATTAAGGCATACCCTGCGCCGCCAGGTCCAATTGGTTCTGGTTCTTCAAATGGCGCCCAACGTGGGGCGGCTTCAGTGGTAGTGGTTCTGCCTGAAGGTCGTGAGGAACCCCGCAAGAAAATTCTGGAGGAATCGCGAGCCACGTCAAGCGACCCCTGTATGTCGAAAGTGGTCCGAAGGTCTTTTGCAGCGTGGTTACTCTTTCCTGATGGCTACTGACGACTGCTGCCCTGACTGCTGCCCTGCCTTGTCCCTTCCTTTGTTGATGTATGGTAAGGCGAGACGATAGACGGGCCTCTGTTGGTGTAAGAAGACGTCCTTAGTTAAGTATTTGGTGGGTCGCTCCCACAATCTTCGTCCTTTGGTTCTTTGTTCCTTTGTTTCTTTGGTCCTTAGATTCGACTATTGCAGTAGCCGAAGCCGAGGGGTAAGTGCATTTGTGCTGCGTAAACTGAGTTTTGCACCCTTGAAGTTTGTGAACAGTCAGGTGAAATCACGAGATGCCTGGTCTGACTAAGTTTGGAAAACTTTGTTGCTTTGGTTGTAATAGGGATTCCCGGCTTGAGGACTCTTGTCCGATTCCTTCGGTTGGAACTCCCACATATGAGCTCTATTCAAAACATGGTGTTGGCCCCATTGCCTTTAACGAGACATGGACCCGATACACGAAGAAAGATGGTGTTTTAAAATGGCCAGAAAATGGTAGTTTCGATTCTGATGTGCTAGATAATTTGGAAGCAGTTTTATTCAAAAGAAAAGCCCGTCCGGCAATGTTTGACTCTTTCCGCCTTTGGCGTAAGGAAGCCAAACAGAGAGAAATTAAGTAAGCAAAACGAGATAGGAAAGCACAGGGTATGACAATTATACAGGCTGCCCAACAATTCAAAGATGACGAAATCGATAATGCGATGGAAATTTCAGAAAGACAGCATCGTATGGCGATAGATAAATGCTATCCGATGTTGCCTGTTTCCCCTTCCGATAACAAGAAAGATTTAGAAAAAGATCCCCTAATGTCTCACTTATTGAGATTGCCTCCGCCCTATGCACAAGGTGCTAATGCACCCCAGTTGTTACAGCCTGTTCAGCCGCCAGCAGTACCTCTGCCTGCTCCGGCTCTTCCACATTTGCCCCTTCCAGTATTACCGCCTTTTCCAGTTTTGCCTTTAACTTCTTCTACTTTGTCCTCATCTCCTGATCTTCGATCTCCTTTGCCTTCTGCTCCTTCTGCAATTACTGATTCTCCTTCTGTTAGTTCGCCTAATACCTTGTCTCCTATTCTTATGTCCAATTCTCCGTCTATGCGTACGCGACTCACGGACACTGTCACTGGTATTTTATCTCCTTTCTTTGAAGCTTTAAATGTGTCTCCGGCTTTTGCTCGAAGACAGTCTCGTAGTCAGTTTCCAGATTCTGAAGAACGAGAAAGGTTGGACTCTCTCGCACGCAAATGGATCAAGAGGGGTCCACAGTATAGTGTACCCGATATTATGTCTACTTTCTCACAGTTGAATGCGCCTACGCAGAGATATGTTTTTAATATTATGTGTGATACTCTCATTAAAGAATGGGAGGATGTGAATTTGAGTTCGGTTCCACAGGGTATGTTAGATGTTCAGACTGATTTTGATAAAGGACTTGTTGTAGGTCCTAAGGTTGAGAACGCTATAAGGACACTTGTTACCTTTAGAACCTTGTTGTCCTCCCAGACTTTTCTTGATTCCGATCCGTCGGTTATACTGACACTGAAACATTATCCCATGAGAGAGGTTCCTCCAGTTTGGAAGGAAGAAGTTGCAGCACAAGGTAATAATCCTGCTCACTTTCAGCTTATATGGGTGCATGTCCCCTGGAAGAGATCTGAAGTTTTAGCACTTAAACAGACTCTACCAGATCCTCGTAAGAATCCTGCGGGTTATTATAAAGAATTATCACAGACGGTTGATGCTTGCATCATGAATCTAGCTGATATCGACATGTTGATGGGGAATGTAGTTCCACAAGCTTTATGGGCTAAGATTCGGAGAGAAGATCATGCTCAAGCATTAGATGGTGATTGGGCTGCTATAATTGCCGCAGATGCAGCTCAAGTGGGTGGTGCCAAACCTGAAGCTTTGATCTCGGAACTCCCCGGTAGAATTATTACATTAATGAAAACGATGATGCCTGCCTTAAGAGTTAACTGGGATAAATTAGCGGCATGCAAACAAAAGAAAGATGAAAGTGTCTCCGATTTCTTTACTCGCTTTGAGGAGACATTCATCGATCACAGTGGTCAAGATATGGCTACAGAGGGTGGACAGCGGTTATTCGTAGACAAATTTGTATTTAATTTGCTTCCTGAGCTGTCACACAAATTGAAAGATTCTGAGAGTTCATGGGCTGTTTCTTCTTCTGCCCAGATATTGGCTACTGCACAATATTATGAAAACAGAGATAAAGAAGGAAAAGAAAAGCAAGAGAAAAAGACTAAAGAATTGAAAACGAAGGTTCTCTTGCTACAAGCTTATCCTCCTCGCTATGTTCAGCCTCAGTCTCAACAGCCTCCGCAGTTTCAGAGGTTGTATCAAAAGCCTGAGCCAAATATTCCGCGACCTTTGTTAGGTCCTAATCAATGTGCCTATTGTAGAGAAGAAGGTCATTTTAAGAATAGTTGTCCGGTTTTATTGCAGCGCAATGGGACACTATCTGCTCCACGAGGTCGTGCTGGCCTCCAATCAGCAAACAGAGGTAGAGGTCGAGGTATGTCGACTCAAGAACAGCGTTCCCTTCCTCTTTCTAATTCCGTGAATTATTTTGATCAGCAAAATGTTAGGTCTACACAGTATTACAATGAGGATTTTTTTGTGGAAGGCGAGAATGAAAGTCTTCATGCTAACTAGGACAGCCATGGACAAAGTAAGGGAGTTGTGTCGATTCCAGTAGATCAGAATGGACTTTATGTTAATGTCACTACAATGGGTATTTCAGAGCCATTTCTCCTAGATACTGGTGCTATGAGAAGTTCTATCATTCATTCCAAACTCCCTGGGGCACCTTTGTCTGGCTTAACAAATGTTTCTGTAGGATTTTCTGGCGCCCCTGTTCGTAATCCGGTTTCTTGCCCTTTGCCTATTTCGATTGGCCCTTATGATTTAGAAGCTCCGCTTCTCTTAACGAATGGTTGCGGTGAGAATCTATTGGGCTTGGATTTATTGAAAAGATTGCATGCCACAATATCTTGTTCTCCTTCTGGTGTATATCTCACTTTAGGACAAAAACTGATTTCTCCAATGTATCTGTCTAAAAACCAATTCCCACCTGAATGGTCTTCCCTTCCTGCAGCACTTTGGGCCACGGGTCCGAACGATGTGGGTTGTCTGGAGATTCCACCTTATGTTGTCACTCTTAAGCCTAATGTTGAATTGCCACGTATTCCGCAATATAGAATTTCTACTGAAGGTGTAAGAGCGCTTTTGGAAATCATTCATGATTTGATTCAGAAGGGTGTGGTTGAGGAAACGAGAGGAAACATATGCAATAGTCCTATTCTTCCTGTTCTTAAACGCACTGATCCTTCTCAGCCTCCTGTATATCGTTTCATAATTGATTTCCGGGAAGTAAACAAAATTGTTGTACCACAGTTTCCTGTTGTCCCAGATATCACTGCGCTGTTGACGATGATACCTTCCACAGCGACTTGGGGGCAGATTTATGAGCCCCGTGCGCCACTTTTGCGTCACTTTTCCCATGTTAAAAGTGACGCAAAAGTGGCGCAAGGGGCTCATAAATCTGCCCCTTGGTTTTCTGTTATCGATCTAAAGAATGCTTTCTTTAGTATTCCCATTGCAGAAGAGAGTAGGGATATTTTTGGCTTCTCTCTTGGAGGCCGAAGCTTGCGGTTTAAACGCGCACCTCAGGGCTATTGTGAAAGTCCCTCTATTTACAGCCAAGCTTTAAAATGTCATCTTGATGCTTTTTATTTGCCGTCTGGTGCTGCTCTTATACAATACATGGATGACTTGTTAATCGCTGCTGATTCAAAGGATATTTGCAAAAATGTGACTGTTGCATTGTTACGTCATTTGTTTGATCTGAATCACAAGGTTTCACCTTCTAAGCTACAATATGTTCGTCGAGAGGTTACCTACTTGGGTCATCTCCTATCAAAGGAGGGACGACGATTAACCCCAGAACGAATTCAGGCGATTGCGCAAATGTCTGTGCCATCCACACAAAGGGAGGTACGTGCTTTTCTGGGTATTACTTCTTATTGTAGGCAGTGGATTCCGAACTTTTCTTTGCTAGCCAAACCTCTGTTGGCACTCACTTTGAAAAATACGCCTCAGCCCCTTCCGTGGACTGACGAATGTCAGAAGAGTTTTTCTGACTTACGTACTGCTCTCTGTTCTGCTCCTGTATTGGGTACTCCCGATTACAGTAAGCCGTTCACGCTCTACGTTCATGAAAGAGAAGGTTGTGCGTTGTCAGTTTTAACACAGCGATTTGGAGATAAACAGCGGCCATGTGCATATTTTTCAGCTACGTTAGATCCAGTAGCCAAAGCATTACCTAGTTGTCTTAAAGCAACAGCAGCAGCAGCAATTTCTATTCGACAGTCTGCTGGAGTAGTGTTAGATAACACACTTATTGTTATGGTGCCACATGCAGTGGATACCTTACTAAACCGAACGAAAACACAGCATCTTACGAGTGCTCGTTTGTCTGGATATGAGTTGACACTTTTGGCTAGTCATGTGCACATCAAACGATGTAACACTTTGAATCCAGCTACTTTGTTGCCTCTTCCAGTAGACAAAGATGACCAAGAATAACATGATTGTTTCCTCCGTACTGAGGAAGAGACAAAAGGAAGAATTGACTTGAAAGATACACCGCTAGAAAATCCGTATGGAATTCTATGGGTGGATGGTTCTTGTTTTAAGCTTCCTAATGGAGATATAGTTTCAGCCTATGCTGTTACTACTTCACATACAGCTGTGGAAACAGCACACATTAGACACAATTCAGCTCAAGCAGCAGAACTGATAGCTTTGACGAGAGCCTGTGTGTTGTCCAAAGGAAAAAGAGTGAACGTGTACACCGATAGCCAATATGCTTTTGTTGTAGCGTTCAATTTTGGGCGTTTATGGAAGGAAAGGGGATTCCCTACTTCACATGGCACTAAAATACAACATGGTCAGTTGGTGACTGATCTTCTTGAGTCACTTTCTTTACCTGCTCAGATAGCAATTGTGAAGTGTAGCGCACGCAAAAAGATTACAGATGATGTTGGTCGAGGAAATGCATTTGCAGATGAAGTAGCGAAAAAGACAGCGAGAGATGCTACAAATCGAATGTATGTTGCGGGTCCTGCGAATTGGGTTAGAGAGAGGAATGTATGAGGATTCAGTAGAAAGTGTAAGGTCGATTCAGAAAGAGGCTACAGAGAAAAAATTGAGCAAGTGGAAAGAAAGTACAGGAATGTTGGATGAGATGGGATGTTGGGTGGAATTGTCTGAGCACCAACGTTGGCTGTTACCAGATGCCTATGTACTGCCAGTAGTTACTATGGCGCATGGTCCAGCCCACTTAAGTGCGAAGGGAATATGTAAACTTCTGGCTCCAGTATGGCAGAACGAAGGGATTCGAAAGTGTGCAGACAATGTAGTGAAACATTGCATTGTTTGTCTAATGTACAATCCGGGAAAGGGAACTCCAACTCCAGCAGGTCATTTTGCTCCTCCGACATATCCTTTTGAGGTGTTGCAAATTGATTACATTCATATGGAAAGATGCAACAACCTCAAATATGTTCTGGTAGTAGTGCGTGCCTTTTCTAGGTGGATAGAAGCATACCCTCTAAAAGAGAATACAGCCTTATCCACAGCCAAAGTTCTACTAAAATAATTTTTCCCCAGGTTTGGTTTGCCGCGCATTGTCTGGAGTGACAATGGGAGCGAATTTGTGGGCCAAGTCATGCAAAAAGTTTGTGCGGGTCTTGGTATCAAGCAAAAGTTCCATGCGGCAAATCATCCACAGTCAGCGGGTTTAGTAGAATGTTACAACGGTACACTAAAACTCAAACTAGCGAAAGTGCAGGCTAGTACAGGACTTAGTTGGCCCGATGCTTTACCATTGGCTCTTCTGTCCACCAGAACAGCAGTACATTCTCGTTTGGGACTTAGCCCTTACGAAGTGTTTTTTGGACACCCAGCTAATGTATGGGAAGTCCCTCGGCCTAAGAAATACTCAGACTTACCATATCCAATGTTAATTGATTACTTGCATGACCTTACGACTAAATTGCATGTTCTCCATCAACAGGTTCAGAGTGCTTTGCCGGAGGTTTCCACAGACCCAGGTCATTCCATCCAGCCAGGTGACTGGGTCTGCATAAAGAATTTCCAAAGGACGAAAAATTTGGAGCCCCGGTGGAGGGAGCCCCGAATGGTTTTGCTTACGACGAGAACAGCAGTAAAAGTCGAAGGAAAGAAAAACTGGATTCACGGCGTGCACTGCAAGAAGGTTCCTTTGCCTTTGCCCTTCGATCAGTGGATACGTAGGGGCATTAGAGACTCTGAGAGCGAGAAGGTTCTACGATTTGTACCTTTTAGTGATGCACGCCTAAATGGAACATTGTCTGAGAAAGAGGACGACGACATTCTTCAAGAAGCAATACCACCACATCGTCGCTTGAATACGACAAATCCGCGAACATTGTTCCGAGACCAAACTGCACCTGATAAAGAACGCTATAACCTAAGACCTAGACTAAAGAACACTTAAGATTTTCTCTCTCCTATGTAGTATTCTATCCCGGTTGCAGGGTCACGGTAGGAGTCTTAATTGTGACCTGAGTAGTGGCAATAGGCCTGCAGGACTTGCAGTGTCATAGGACGGCAGATAATCATAATTAAGTGATTGAGGAAGATTGCCGTGAGCATCCACTTAGAAAGATGGAGACTACACTAGACGAAAGAGAGAGAAAGGATAAGATGAAGGAAAAACACTACAAATCAATGTACAGTTATTGTGGTATAGCTTTATGTATTATTATATTATTGTGTATCCTTTTGGCGTGTATAAGTTGGATTATTTATGCTCTGCAGCGAAAAGTTGTCTCTCCTTCTACCTCCTCGTCTTCTTCTACTGTCTCTTCACATCTATTTCATACACTTCCTCAACATGAACTCATAAGAAGAACTGAATATTACAATAACTCATTTGTCCAGTTGTTACATCAACACCAATTAGTGATCAATACAACTGACTGTTGGGTGTGTGGACTTATGCCACATACCACAGAAAAAGGAATGCCATATTTAGTTCTTCCGTTCTCTTATGAGGGTTCTGCTTGGGCTTATTTTGTTATCTTCTCCAATGCCTATCAAAGCAAATTCAGACGATCCGTTAGTTCTTACATTAATGGTCCAGATTTTAGTCACAGCTCATTGATAAAGGGAATGGTAGCTATGGCTAAAATCATGGAAAATAGTAAGATTTCCATTGATGAAAGGAAAGCGTACACTAACTGGAACGTCACCCATTATATTGCTAGCCTTAGTGAGAAAGTTAAACAAGGAAAATGTCCACCGATTTGGACTATACCACATCAGGGCAATTTCTGTCTACAGATAAATGGCCAGTCTGCTGACACCGTACAAAGAAATAACTGTTCCCACACATACGTCTACTCCTCTCAGAACTCGCCGCCTCTAGTACCATCTCAAGGCACGTATTTCATCAGTTACGATAGGGTTTACACGTGGTTGCCAACTGGTTTTTCTGGTACCGGTTATATAGCTTTCCTTCTTCCCCCTACATACAACGCTTCTGCAAATCATCATCGAAACAGATATGGCAGGGGAATTATTGATTCCAAAGACACAGCAGGACAAGAGGGATGAGATTTCCTCAAAGGATTTCTTCCTTTTTGGGGTCCAATGGCCAACAGCAGAAATATAAGGCAATTGGTTCGTGTCGTAGAAACCACTATAGACATCACTGTAGGAGCCTTAAGTAATATCACGGCAGAACTACAGGCGGATCGTCTTATGACTTTACAAAATCGAGTTGCCTTAGACTTTGTTCTTGCGGACCGTGGTGGAGTGTGTAAATTGATCGGGTCAAGTTGCTGTATTTTCACACCTAATGACGCTCCGACAGTATACCAAGCTATCTCTAAGTTACATATAATCTCTGAGTCGATTCATCAGGACGAAGGAGATTGGTCATTATTGGAGTGGTTTTGGGGACTACTGTCCAAATGGGGTTGGAAGGTATTGACATTCCTTGGAGTAATTTTAGCCATCATTTTCTCTTGCTGCCTTTGTATGCACTGTGGTCCCGCCATCTGCGACCTTTGTGCTACTATGTGCATCCCTAAACCCAAATCACAAAGAACAGAGAATATTAGAATGATGTTATAGCAACAGCTCGATGACCTCATGGCCATCGACATTGACTCAGATTAACATGAGTCTATGTATCTTGCCTGAGTTCTGGCAAAAGGAGGGTCTGAGGAACTTAAATTTTTGATCGTGATTGTATCGACCCGCCATTTTGTGCTTCGCCGCCATTTTGTGTTGGCCTCACTCAGGCAGCACGACAATCGAAGTCTTTTCTGCTTTTCCTGCAATACTGTGTCGAAATAGCCTTGTGCCTCTATTTACAAAGCTGATGTTAGGACTGGCCGAGTACACTAATCCCTGTCTGGTTCCTCTAATCCCTGTCTTTACTATCTGTTGGTTCACACTATTCTCTTCTGACTTAATCTTATCGTCTGGCCTTCGCTGTCCTCTGCTCGTATTCTCTTGTTTCACAACTGTCCTCCAAAACACACAAACGTATCTCGCCACCTGCGAGTCAGCTACAAGTCAGTTAATGAATTAGCTCATGGGGAGGGGTGACAAACACAGTTGGAGGAGAGGCTTCTTCGAGTTACTCGATACTTTATTTTCAAACCTTTCCTATTGGTTCTGTTCTGTTTTCCAACCTTTCTTATTGGCTCCTTTTATATGTTTTAGGTGTGTTCTTAGTTAATGTATATGTCACCTATGTACTATATAAGATTGTGCGCCACGGAGTGAAGTGGCAGTCTCCTGAGAACATACCGTGTGTACTTCTAGGACAACTGTACTAGCTGCAGCTAATAAAATCTGATCTTTTACGCCGACAGAGTGTCCCCGTGTCTCTGTGTAGCTAAGCAGGAGAACCCAGGAGATTAAGGCGTACCCTGCGCCGCCAGGTCCAATTGGTTCTGGTTCTTCAGAAGGCCTTGAGTGCCAAACATATCGCCCGCAACTCCAAAAGGTTGATGTGAAGCAACTTTTTTTCTGGAGACCAAAGACCCTTGATCTCCAGATCCCCCAGATGCGCACCACACCCTAAAGTAGAAGCATCCGTTATTACTGTGGCCACTGATGGAGGTAGATGAAAGGGCTTTCCTTGAGACAGATTGCCCTCCACGCATGCCCAAGACAGATCTGCTGCAGCTTCTCTGGAGATCCTCACAGACTCCCTGAGATCTCCGTTGTGCTGATACCACTGCCTGCGGAGGCACAACTGGAGCGTCCTCATGTGCCAGCGTGCATGGTTGACCAACAGTATGCAGGAAGCAAACAGACCGATCAGACGAAGGACCTTTAGGACTGGAACGACCGCTCCATTGTAAAACAAAGGAATAATTTCCTGTATGTCGAGAATCCTTTAAGGAGGTGGGAATGCTCGACACACAGTAGTGTCCAGTACCGCACTTATGAACAGGTTGCGCTGAGAGGGCACCAGGTGAGATTTGGGCACGTTTATCGAGAAACCCAATTTGTACAACAGCTGAGTTGTAAGCATCAGATGATGAAGCACCTTCTCTGGCGACTCCGCTTTGATCAGCCAGTCGTCCAGATAGGGGAAAACTGAAATCTCGACCTTCTGAGATGGGCTGCCACCACTGCCATCACGTTGGTGAAGACTCAAGGTGCAGTAGTAAGACCAAACGGGAGGACCGCAAACTGATAATGTTGCGTCTCTACCATAAAACAGAGATACTTCCTGTGCGACTTCAGGATGGGGATGTGGAAATACGCATCCTGCAAGTCAATCGACACCATCCATCCTCCTGTTGCAGCGCTTGAAGAACCTGCGCAAGGGTGAGCATCTTGAACTTCTCTTGCTTCAGAAAAAGATTCAAGATCCTGAGGTCCAGGATTGGACGCAGCCTGCCATCCTTCTTCGGAATCAGGAAATACCGGGAGTACCATCCCTAACCCCTTTCCTGCTCTGGAACCACTTCTATCGCACCTTGTTTCAGTAATGCCAGGACTTCCTCCTGCAGGAGAAGAAGGTGGTCCTTCGAGCAAGCACCTTGGCAAGGAGGGTAATTCAGAGGGAATTCCCGAAAGGGAAGAGCGTACCCATTCTCTACAAGATTTAGAACCCAAAGGTCTGTAGTGACTGATTCCCAATCTTGTAGAAAATGGGTAAGCCGTCCCCCCACAGGACCAACATGATCCAGAATGGTGGATCTAGGGCTGTTTTGCAGTGGTGGGAGGGAGGGAGGAAGAGGAGGAGGAGGAGGAGAGCTGACGACCTCAAGCATGACCCCTGTTCCTGCCCCTGTAGCTCTTATACAGGGTATTTTGCTGCTGCTGAGGCTGCCTGTAGGTCCGAAAGGACAACCTCCCAAAACCTCTGTATCTCCTATAAGAAGAACCTCTAGGCAGACCCAGAGATTTGGCTGTGGCTTTGCTGTCCTTGACCCCTTCCAAGGCCGCATCCGCCTTTTTCCCAAACAGCCCAGAACCATCAAAAGGGAGGTCCAGAAGCGTTGCCTGCACATCAGGGGAGAACTCTGAAGATTTTAGCCAAGCACTCCTCCTTGTGGCGACCGAGGAGCCCATAATCCTGGCAACTGAGTCCGCAGTGTCCAGGCCACTCTGGATAACCTGACGCGCAGCCGCCTGAGAGTCCGACAGGACTTCATTAAAGTTCTGCCTGTCCTCCTCAGATAACTTAGGAGCCAGCTGTTTAGCAGAATCCAAGAGAGCATGGATATAACGGCCCAAGAGACAGGTGGCATTTGTTGACTTTAAGGCCATACTCGCAGAGGAGAACACTTTCTTGGCCGATTGGTCGAGCTTTTTAGAGTCTATGTCACTAGGAACCTGTGGAAAGGCCCCAGAAGACTTCTTTGAGCAGGCAGCCTGAACCACCAGACTTTCCGGAGAAGGATGGGAAGTAAGAAAGTCCGGATCACCTGGAGCCGCCCTGTACCTCCTAGCCACAGACTTAGATACTGCAGGAGCTGAAAAGGGCTTACGCCATACCTCCATGACTGGCTCAGTGATGGCCTCACTAAATGGAAGTAAAGGCTCTACCACGGTGGAGGGAGAACGCAGAACCTCAGTAAGGATATTAGGCTTAAATTCAGCAGTTGGCAGCTGTAAATCCAAAAGCTCCGCTGCTTTCCTAATGACCGTGTGGTAAGGAGCCACATCCTTAGAGGGAGCATCAGTTGGAGGAGTAATCTCCCATTCCGGTGACAAATCAAGGCCACTCGCCTCTTTCAATTCCTCAAACAAGTCATCTGACTCCATAAGCTCACCCTCTTCCATTTCTTCCGCCTGGTACCTTTGATCCTCCAAAACTCACTATGCTTCTCGCCTGGACCTAATCCTCACGACCGGCGTCGGCGTGGGCGGAGCCGGCGTCGAACACGGATCCGGAGGAGCAGCCAGAGTCAAACGAGGTCGAGCTGGAGCCGGAGAAGAAGGGAGTGACGTCGACGTCTTCGGCCCCAGGAAATGCCAAGACGGCGTCGCTGGTAAGAATGGCATAAATGGAGCCTGAGAGTAGGCCTGCGGAACCCCCAGATTAAAGGCCATTGGACCCTTGGGACTCGGAGGTGCTCCAGAGGGGTACATTGCTCTCGTAAAGACGCCATACATAGCATTTAAATAATGTGATGGGTCTTGTCCCGGGCCTGGAAAAGGGGGGTAAGGCTCAGATTGAGGCAATACCGGACTCGGACCAATCGGCGCCAAAGGTGGAGCCAGTGGAGTCGAAGACTCATCAAGAGCCGGAGCCTCTTCAACCGGAGCCGGAGAATGCGTCGGCGTCGGTGATGGAGCTGGAGAGCGCTCCGGAGAAGCCGCAGAAGAAGCCGCTTGCGAAGTCAGGAAACAGGAGAAGCAGGATTTGACACAGGAGAGGGAGAAACATAGTCTTTACGACGTCGAGGAGTAGGCGAAGTCGATCTCGGAGCCGTCTCCTTATCCGAAGGGCGTCGAGAGCCATGCCTCTTCTTCTTTTTATGTTTCTTCGACTTAGAAGCATGACCCGACGTCGACTTCGACCCGACCTCGACCTGGACCTCGATCTTGAGCGTCTTCGACCTCTCTTCTCTTTTTTCATCTTCGCTATAAATAGCTTAGCTTCTCTTTCCTTTAAGGCCTTTGGATTCATCTTGCGGCAGCAAGAGCATCCCTCGACGTCGTGATCCGACGACAGGCACCAGACACAATCCTCGTGTGGATCCGTGATGGACATGTGCTTACCACACTCTCTACACGGCTTGAATCCAGACTTCTTCATCGACATCTTGGAACAGGAAGCAAGAAGAAAGTAGAAACACCAGCAGAAACACAAAGTAACTAGCCAAAGCTACGGAGAGTCCCAGAAAACCGTTAGCGTCGACGGTGCGGAAAAAAGGGAACTGACGTCATCATGCCGACGAGGTCCTCTTATGGATGCAGTGACGTCAGCGGAGCCGCGTGCGGAGCCGTGCTTCTGTGACGTCGTCCTCTTCAGCGTGGAGAGCTACAAAAGTTTCCGAATGTTGCTGGCGCAGGGGATATTCACAAGGTGAGGAATCCACTGGCAGGTGTATCCATCAGAAGCCTTAGTTTGATATTTTTTTTAAATGTTGTTAGGGGCTGCTGTTCTCTTTGCCATCCCACACAACATTTTTTTTTAAAGTTTGGTGATCCACCTGTCCCTTCCAAGGGCAACATGAGCATCAGAAATATTTTTTCAAAAATCCCTATCAGGGCATTATCAGATGCTCCTCAGCTGGAGCAGTGAATGTGAAATGAGCAGCTACTTCAGTCATTTCACATTCCTGTATTATAATTATTTTTTTATTTGGGGAGGGGTGTGTGCAGAGCCTATCCCTGTGCAATTTAATGATGGTACTGACCCCGTTTGAAGGCTCTGGGGACCCCATAATGCAATGCCAATAACTATTTAAATGGGTGGGGGGGATGAAGCCCTCTCCTCAAGTCTATAGAAGGCCTCAGAGACCCCATCCACCAGGGCTGATATCTATTTAATGAGAGATGAGCATGCAGCAACCCTTCGTGAGACATGATAGGCCCTGGGGAGCCCTCTCCCAGGGCAGAAATATTCACAAAAGGGATGGGGGCACATGACCCCCTACCCCGAGCCTTTAAAGGCAGCGGGGGAACACATCCCACAGGGTCGATTTCGTTAGTTAAAGGTGGTACCGCTGGATCCCCATCTTCAAGCCATTATAGGCAACAGAGTCCACTCCTGGGGCCGAAATGCCCAAGTGGCCCCCCTGAGACTTTTATTGCCCGGGTATCCCATCCCCCAGGGATTGCTCATTTGCTGTGTTCTGAGGAGCCTACCCATGGGCAGGGAAATCTGTGTTTGTTCACGTCTGGCAAGAGTATTTTTGAATCTCACACCAAACATGAGCAAACACAAAATCTGCGCCGAGCAGGTCGGAGCTTTAAAAATGCTCGGCGGCCTTAGTTCCCTGAACTTTAAAAAAAAAAGTGATTTAAGGGAGCAGGGTAGGAATACTGTGCCTCTCTAGGCCCCATGTGGGCCTAGAGGGCCAAAATTGCCAAAACCTATCAACAATTTTTTCTGAAATCTCACAGGACTCATGCGGAATCACACAAAAAAAATGGCGATCCGGGGTTGCATTCTTTAATCATTCTTTCATTCGGGAAGGGAGGTCGCGCGGACCCCCTCTCCGTGCCATTATAGACCCCTGGGGTCGCACTCCTCAAGGGAAAGGGGCACAAAGCTACCCTCCCTGAGCCATTATAGGCCCAAGTAAGCCCACCCCTGGGGCCGTAATGTTAAAAAAAGGAAAGGGTGTGCATGGCTTTCCCCTCTCTGAGCCTTTATCACCCCGGGGACCCCATCCCCCAGGGCAAGCTCACTTGCTGTGTCTCAAGGAGCCCACCCACGGGACAGAACAGTTTCACTGACCTCACTGGCAGGGAAACATGTGTTTGTTCATGTCAGACAAGAGCATTTTTAAATCTCCCGCCAAACGTGAACTAACACAAACTCTGCTACCAGTGGGTGTGAGTTTTAAAAATGCTCCTGCCAGTTGGGATCAGGCCTTTGATCTGTTTCCCTGCCCACACTAATGCAGTAAGGCAAACAGAGCAACAGATTGCTCACGCCCAGAGGAAGCAGCATAAATAATAATAATAATAATAACCCACATTTGTAAAGCGCGAACAATCACCCGTAAGGGTCTCAAGATGCTGGGGGCCGTCGGGAAGATTAAGGAAGCTATTGCCTAGAGTTACATGGTGCTAGGCTAATCTGCCGCCGGCGATCGAACCGTGATCCCCAGATTCCGGAGTCAGTCGCCCTGGCCGCGGCGCCACACCTCTTCCCTTGCGGGGAGCCGGGATATACCTGGGGCTCTGCCCGCAGCCCCCAACATATGATTGGTGGGTGCCCTGGTTGGTGGGTGCCCTGGGTGGGCAGCGGGGCACCCACCTATAAATAATGCAGGTCCTGGGTCATGGGGTCCCAAGGGCCATGATAGACTCAGGGAAGGGGTCCACAGGGCTGCCCTCTCCTTTAAATATATATATGGCCCTGAGGGATGGGATCCCAGGGCCTAATGAGGCTCAGGGAGGGGGCTGCGTGGCCCCATCCCCTCTTAATATAGATAAGGCAATGGGGGATGGAAGGCCTAATGAGTCTTGGGGAGAGGTGCTATGTGGACCTCCTCCCCTTTAAAAGCAAATACAGCCCTGAGAGATGGGTTCCATAGTGCCTAATGAGACTCAGGGAGGGGGGTAGCGTGGCCCTCCTACCCTTTCAAACATAAACACAGCCCCGGGCGATGGGGTTCCAGGGGCCTGATAAGGGTTGGGGAAGGGGGTCGTGCAGGCCCTCTTCCCTTTTAAACAAAAAACTGTCCAGGGACTATGAATGTTCAAAGAAAAAATGGGCAGCCTAGTAACCCAGGGTCATTGGAATTGTCATCAGTGATGCAATAAATTAGGTCATGGAACATGTCATGAGTGATGTAATATGTGAGATCATGAGCATTGCGTGGTGAGGGTGCATGATATAGCAAGATCTGTTAAAAATAACTGGTGAATTTTTGTGTTCTTGTTTCTTTAGTTCAAAATTTTAATGTTAAATTTATCCGGGTCCCACAGGAGGCAGAAGCCTGTGGGAGCCAGCATTGCTGTGGCAAGAAAGCAGCTGCTTTGAACAGCAGCTCCCTGCTCGCAGCAGCAATGTTTTCATCTGTTTCCCAGCACGCATATTTGTGTGCAGGGAAACAGATGAAAACTCTGCTTTCTGCAAGCGAGAGCTGTTTGACTACTCCTGCTTGCAGTAAGTGGAGTTTCTATTTGCTTTTAGCTCCCACCAAGCAAAAGCAAAACAGCTACCTCCCAAGGGTAGGCAGAAGCTGGCCCTGGGAGTTGGCAGTCCCCAGGGCCATTCAAGGCTCCAGGAGGGAGGCACATGACCCCCCCCCTATTGTAGTAGTTAGCCCGGAGAGGTGGTGGTTCCCAGGGCTGTGGGGGCCACACGGCCCCCTTATTTTGAATAAATTGCCCAGCAAGGTGGCGGTCCCCAGGGCTGCGGGCGGGCCACGCCCCCTGCATCATCTTTTCACCATAATTTGCCCTAGGGAGGTGGCAGTCAATGGGGATACCGTAGGCCTGGCGGGATCCCCTGCATTATATTAGTATCATTTGCCCCAGGGAAGTAGTGGTCCCCTGGGCACGGGCGGCCCAGGGGGCCTGCCAGCAAACATATTGTTAAGTACCCGGGGGAGGTGGTGGTCCCAGGTGCTGAGAGAGGCCGCCCGTGTCCCCACATTACTTTATAAACATTTGCCCCGGGGAGGTAAGGGTCCATGGGGGGTACAGGGGTGCAGTGTAGGCACTCCCCCGCATACATAAAAATCAATGCCCCGGGGAGGTGGTGGTCCCCGGTTCTTTCACATGCCATGAATGGCAGCCCAATGCACCCCTCCTATTTTTATGTTATGCCCTCGGTACTTGGCCCACCCAATGGTTAATTAAAAAAATGTGCGTGAGCCTGGACTTTTCTTTTTCCCACAAATTCGCACATTTTTTGATAATTTGAATTTTTTTCAAAATGCTTTTTGGACTGCTGGGGCTGGTTATGTACTCACTGGCACGTTTGCAAAACATATTGTGAAAGGCTGCCAACACTTAGAAGCAGACATGCTAAATTAGAAGAGTATTGCTAGAACTGTGGAGAAAAAGCAGTTGATTTTAATAGTACTTTCCTACAAGTTTTTACACTTGCTCTCTGTGAATAAATGAATTATCCCAAAGACTTGAGTGAGGGCCTTCTCTAGATGGAGAAAAAATACATATATGTATATATATTACCTACCAGCGGTCGTCAGTAGGTAGTTATAGTTAGTATGTAGTTTCCATAGGAAGAGTGTTTTTTCATTTGCCAATAACTTTGATGGCGTTTTACGAATCCTCGTGAAATTTCCAAAACCAATATGAAGCTCACTTAAGCTGCTGTCTTGAACATTCTGTAGTGATCCAACAAGCGGGGACCGAGAAAAAGGGGGGGGGGGGTCCCAAACACGTTTTTCCCCATCTTAATTCCTATAGGAACTTTAGACACTGCTACAGCCCGAACTGCTGAACGAAATGACACCAAATTTGGCAGAAGGGTAGATATTGGTCCAGGAGATGTGATTTTTTTGGGATTTGGTGTATAACCATTCAGTTGTTTCAGAGATATTAGCCGGATTACAAATTTGTATTTATAGGAACGAGGATCATCCGAGGATCAGACAGTCTCCATGCTCAAATCTAATTAACTGCCAACACTTCAAACCAGGAAGAGTTTGCAGCTATTTTAGGACTCGGCTTGAGCCAAGTGTGAGAAGTTGGCCTGATATATGATGTCACTAATTCTAGTGTACACCCTGTATCAGTCCAAACAACCCTTATGGTGATTGGTTGTAAAGTCAACCTTATAGACCAGCTATCCTAGTGGTAGCATGGACAAGAGCAGTCTTAGGCTCAACTCTGTATGGCATGTGAAGCCAGCTGTTATACCATATGTAATCCCTTAAATACCAAATGAAAGGACAGCACAACAGATATATATAAAAATAGAATGTATTTATTCTAGTCAAACCCTCAGCACTCTTTATGAGATTCGAGGTAAGTACAACACAGTCTTATTTAAGCATACATTAAGTCACACAGGTAAGTAATACAGTTAGGCCCTAGGGGCCACGCAAACCATATACTAAGTAAGTGGTATAAGAACCACTGTCACGAACAGAGGATAGGCCTAGGCCTAGGGAATCGCTGGGGCTACACTATACTACCAAAGGTTAGGAAGTGGGAGGCCCACGGGATTCAGGTGCAGAGTGGAAACACTCACGTGTAATGCGTAAAAGTCGATAGAAATAGTAGTTATTAGAATTTAACAGTTTTAGGACACTTCTGGAATAGCTAGGAATTCGAGACTTGGAAACTAGACCCTAGGATAGTCAATACCCTTGTGAGCACCGGAGTACTCAAGTTACCTAGCCCACGGGCTGCGGGTGCAT
The DNA here is from genome assembly GCF_964204655.1 of Triturus cristatus. Classification (NCBI taxonomy): domain Eukaryota; kingdom Metazoa; phylum Chordata; class Amphibia; order Caudata; family Salamandridae; genus Triturus; species Triturus cristatus. Next base: position 51,660,564 of record NC_140589.1, read on the forward strand.
AGGTGTGAACTTGCGTCGGGTTTCGTCGTTGACTCCTATGGATGCCTGAAGGAAAGTTGCTGACAGGCAGTCAGTGAAGAGTGTCCGGTGGATCCCAAGGGTGGAATCAAGAAGGAAGGATACCTGCAAGCAGAAGGGACAGAGTCTAGGTCACCAGCCAGGAGCCGGGAAGGAACCAGGAAGGAACCAGGCGATGTCGTGCAGATGCAGGTGAAGAGGTGAAGCTTGTCGCAGCAGCCACGGGTACCAGGAGGCGTCGAGGACGACCAGGACCAGGAGGCGAGCTGTCCCACGAAGGCTCTTGCTGTCGGCGGCGTCGATGTCGAGTTAGGACCCAACAAGCCTTGGCAAGCGGAACCCACGCAGAATGGAGGACTTGCTTCTGGTGCAGACCAGGAAGGTCTTGGGTGCTTCTCTTTCACAGAGGAGCGGGTGCCAGTCTGGAGGAGCCGGACCAGCAAGGTGAAATCAAAGGTTCGTCGTCGCAGAGGTTACTAGCCAACGGGCCAGCAACCGGACAACACGTCGAGCAACTCAGGTGCAGAAGAGCCCCACGCAGAACACGTGAAGTGTGGGGAGCTGATCTTCTTTGCAGATGGTGCTCGGGATGGGGGCTTCTCAATTCCCCAAGCACAGCCTCGAGGAAGCCTCGGAAGTCGCGCTAGTCAGTTACTAGCCACTTTTCCCAAGTCGCCGGTCCCATGTCCCTCGTCGCCTCCACGGGTCTCAGCTTCGCTGTAGAGGTCGATCTGGTTCAGAGGTGTCTGGAAGTATCGGCGCTGGTCAGTCTCTGCAGTCGTCCCTCGTAGGATCAGTCACAAAGCAAGCAGCGGTCGCTGGATGGTGCCTGGTTGCCCAGGATGGTCACTCCTTGGCCACAAGGGAGATTCTTCAGTCTTCTTCCTGAGGTCAATCAATCAATCAATCAAGCATTTGTATAGCGCGCTACTCACCCGGAGGGTCTCAAGGCGCTTGGGGGAGGGGGGTCCGCTACTGCTCGAACAGCCAGGTCTTGAGTTGCTTCCTGAAGGAGAGGTGGTCTTGGGTCAGGCGGAGGTGGATGGGGAGGGAGTTCCACGTCTTGGCAGCCAGGTAGGAGAAGGATATTCCTCCTGTTGTGGCTCTTCGGATGCGGGGGACGGCGGCGAGGGCGTGGCTGGTTGATCGAAGCTGGCGGGTGGGAGTGTAGAAGGTCAAGCGGTCGTTGAGGTATCTTGGGCCTTGGTTGTGGAGAACTTTGTGTGCGTGGGTGAGGAGTCGGAACGTGATTCTCTTGCTGACGGGGAGCCAGTGTAGGTTTCTCAGGTGTACGGAGATGTGGCTGTGTCGGGGAATGTCCAGGATGAGGCGTGCTGAGGCGTTCTGGATGCGCTGGAGTCGTTTCTGGAGTTTGGCTGTGGTTCCGGCGTAGAGGGAGTTGCCGTAGTCCAGTCGGCTGGTGACGAGGGCCTGGGTGACCGTCTTCCTGGTTTCGGTGGGGATCCACCGGAAGATCTTACATAGCATGCGTAGGATGTTGAAGCATGATGCGGAGACGGGGTTGACTTGTCTGGTCATGGAGAGGGAGGAGTCCAGGACGAAGCCCAGGTTGCGTGCGTGTCGAATGTCGAAGGTCCAGAGTTTCTGTTCAAGTTGCAGATTCAGGATAATCTAATCTCTGCAGGGCTCAGCTACCTACTGATATACTGGGCTAGTGGGCTGGGCTACCTGCAAGGTCCCTCCTATGGGTGGGACCAGGAAGGGGGGTGGCTACACCCCCTTTCCTTTGTCCAGTTTCGCGCCAGAGCTGGGGCTGGAGTGCCCCAGCGCCGGTTTGAACTGGACTATGCATGGGACACCTTGTGTGCCCCAGGCATGTCTCATTCCTAGCACCTCCCCCAGCAGGAAACCTATTGTCCAGGCCTCCCTGGCTGGGAGGGCTCCCAGCTGCAGGAGGTCAGACTCGTGTCTGTGGCAGCAGCATCCATTTTGTGATGCTGAGGCTTAGGTCAGAGTTAAACAGCAAAGTAGGATTTTAACATGTCTCTCCCTCTAGAAGGGAGGAATAATATCCTCATCACCAGAAATGGTATGGGGGTATTATTCCAAAGTGTTAGACACCTTACACGACATGTTTTGACAAAGCCAAACCATAGTTACCATAACCGTTTAAGATTATAAGGCACTTTAAGAGTATATGGTAGGCGATATCATAGAACAGCTATAAGGACATGGTTCCGAAAGCTGTAGACAGGCTCAGCTCATGCTAGAGCACCATCTCACATGTTACCAAGCACTCTGCCTCCAGGATTGTTAAGGCCTGCCATAGGAGTGGCTCACAGGTACACATGTGTCTATTTTAAGGGTAGATATAGGTATGCTATATCTAAGCAAGGGGTGATTACACGACCTTGCCCCAGCTGAGTGATCAGCCAGTTGTGTCTGATTGGAAGGCCAGGCCAGGGGTGGCATAATACATGCTGCAGCCCCTGGGAGGCCTAGGGTACACCTATGCCCTGGGTACCTAGGGTACACTGTACAGGGTCCAATAAGGTGACCCTTACCAATTGGGTATGTACCTAGGGTACATGGAGTCCATTTTAAAGAGAGAGCAGACAGCCTGAGACCCTGAATGGCAGGATCTCAGGCCAACTAAGTCGAAAAACCAGCTAGACACTAGGCAAAAAGTTGGGGGTAACCATAGTCAGATATCCACCTTCCTACACAACCCCCCCCAAACGAAAGGAGATAAGGCTGTCCTTGACCAGGTAAGCCTATATTGCCTAAGTGGCCATATAAGGAAGAACCAGCACTGGCATGGTTACCCCCTGTCTCATTGTCCACTAAGCAATCCCTCATCCTAAAGGTATCATAGGGTCTCCACCATAGGGAATCTCTACCTTTGGTGTGTCTTTGTAAAGTAAAAGGCTGGTGTTGAGATGGAGTACTGAAGTGAGTGTCCTCAAAGTGAGGCCTCAGCTTCCTCCAATCAACCTCCACCATGGAAGCCTTTCTTTCTTTAACTGAGATGCACTGTGCTCTCAGGGTCAGCCTCTGGCTACCTAAAGCTGGAGGCTGGGTCCCTTTTGTGGGCTTACTGGAGGGACAGGTCAGGTTTGGGTCCCTAAGGTCCCATGTTTGCCTGTGCCCAACAGAATCCCTCTGGGGGAGGTCCCTAACTACCTGTAAAGGAAATCCCTCAGGAAGGTTTTTAACCATCACCTGGCTAGGGCTACTAGCCAGGCAATCCTCATTCTTTTGATGGGGGGGGTTCTTGTGGACAGGGGCCCTCTGGGGGTCCACTGGCCTCCCTGACCTCTGCAGCCCTGGGCTGACTGAGGCAGGATAGAGAGAGACAGGCTACCTGCACCAGACTGGGTCCCACCTTGGAAGGGTCCACTGACATCAGAGGCTCTGCCAGGCCAGGCCTGGCTACCTCTGGGGCAGTTCCTTCACAAGGGGTGAGGTCAGATCCCTGAGGAAGCTGACCTTTTCCTAATGTCTGGGGAGAGGGAGACTTTTCTTCCTCCCCACTACTCTCTGTTTGTGTGGAGTGATCCATAGTTTCAGGCTTCACTACACCTATGTCAGTCTGAGTATGGGCTGAGACCATTTCAGCCTTGCCAACCTTTCCAGGGAGGCACTCAGTTTGGGTTTGAGCTGTGACTGTCACAGCTCTGCCAATCTCTACAGGGAAGTCTGTCTTTGCCTGGGCTGTGGCTACCACTGCCCTTCCAACCTTTTCAGGGAGGAAATCTACTTGGACAGGGGTTGTGGCTGGCACAACCCCACTACCCTTTTGTGAAAGGCCTACCATTTTAGAATGGGTGTCTTGTTCAACTCCAGCCCAAGCTGAGAGCTCCAAGTCATTCCCCAGTAAGCAGTCTACAGGCAAGGTTGGGGACACTGCCACCCTCTTAGGGCCAGTGACACCTCCCCAGCTGAGACATACCTCTGCCATGGGATGACTGTTCTGTTTGCCATCAATGTTAGTTACCTGGTATGAGAAACCAGGCAAAAGCTGCTCAGAGGGAACTAGTCTGTGAGTCACCATAGTGATGCTAGCTCCAGTGTCTCCGTAGGCCTCAGCTTTTCTACCATTGATGTAGGGCTCCTGTCTGTACCTACCCAAATTGTTGGGACAGGCAGTGAAGTTGGCAAACCCCATGCCACCATCACAGACAAGAGTAGCTGCTGAAGGGGACTTGGCTAAGCCAGGGTCCACCTGTGTTCCCAAGAAAACCCAACCAAATTTTTGGGGGCACTCCCACCACCTGGGGGATTACTGCTGACAGTAATAGGTGGTGTTACAGGAGTAATTGGAGGAACAGTTTTGTTTTTAGCCTTTGGGCAACTGCTGTCAGTTTTCCAATGCCCAGGGATTTTACATTCATGGCAGTAAGGCTTTTTAACTTTGGTAGAGGAGGGAGCTTGGGACCCACCACCCTGTGTGGAGTTTTGGGGCCCTGAGCAAGATTTCTCTTTTGTTTTATCCCCACCCTTCTCTTGAGGCTTGGTGGTATCTTTCTTTTGGTCACCACCCTGATTTTTAGGCCTAATCCTGGTCCTGACCTATTTATCTGCCCTCTTTCCCAATTCTTGGGGAGAGGTCAAATCTGAGTCTACCAGGTGTTGATGGAGAAGCTGGTTTTGACAATTATTAAGGATCTGCTCCCTCATAATCAAGTTGTACAATCCTGTATAGTCCTGCACCTTGCTGCCAGTTAACCAACCTTCCAAAGCCTTAGTGGCACAATCCACAAAATCAGACCAGTCCTGTGTCTGTGTCTTCTGGGTGTCTCTGAACAACAACCTATATTGCTCAGTGGTTAAGCCAAACCCATCTATCAGAGCACTCTTCAGGACTTTGTAATTGTCAGCATCCTCATCACTAACTGTGAGGAGCTTGTCTCTACCTTTGTCAGAAAAGGAGAGCCACAAGATAGCTGCCCACTGACTCTGGGGTACCTGCTGTACTTTGCAGGCCCTCTCCAAAGCAGTCATCCACTTGTGGATGTCATCCCCATTCTGATATGGGGGGACTATCTTGCTTAGGTTTCTATGGTCATAAGACCTATCCCTATCTTTAGGAATGTTGCTGCCACCAGTGGGTCCTAGCCCACTTAACTTTTGCTCTCTGGCCAGAGCATGTCTCTCTTTGGCAAGGGCAAGTTCTTCCCTTTCAATCCTCAGATTGACTTCCCTCATTCTGGCCTGATGCTCTTTCCTCTCTGGAGAAGTCATTCCCCTGTGATAAGAGGCTTTGGAGCTATTAGAGACATTGGAGTGGATAGATTCCCTTGAAGGGGATCTTCCTCTCCTGCTTCTCTGGTTAAGTCTACTTGAGGGTCTGAATGGGGGGACCCCAGTCAGACTCCCATGTAGGCTTAAGTTAGCCTGGCTAAGTCTCCCAACTTTGACCTGGCTGTCTACCTCATCCTCTGAAGTCCCTTCTGACTCATCTGTAGTGGGTAGACCCTCACCTGTACCTAGGGTACTAACCTGGGAGGCTCTCTGGGCATCATACTCCTCTAAGATCTCCACTAGTTGAATGAGGGTAGGGTTTGAACCCTGTTTTAACTTTCTGGAGGTACACAATTGTCTCATCTCCTGAAAAGTTAGGGTATCATATCTAGAGGGGATCTTTCTAGGATCTACCCCTCCTGAGAGAGAATCAACTTGATCTCCTCTCAGAGACATGATCTAGTGAGGGTGTGGTGTGTGCACCTACCTACACTAGTTGTATCTACTAAACCTCTCTAGTAGTTGTAGTCAGGGTGTGCTAGGCCCTTCAACCTACAACAACTAAGTCCAGTAGGACTTAAGTATTTATAATCTATGTTATATGTACCTAACAATATCTATGTGATCTTTCAATTTAGTATCTCAAGATTACAATGGTATTACAACAGCAAGCTCAGATCCTAACCGCTGCTCACCAATGTGAGAAGTTGGCCTGATATATGATGTCACTAATTCTAGTGTACACCCTGTATCAGTCCAAACAACCCTTATGGTGATTGGTTGTAAAGTCAACCTTATAGACCAGCTATCCTAGTGGTAGCATGGACAAGAGCAGTCTTAGGCTAAACTCTGTATGGCATGTGAAGCCAGCTTTTATACCATATGTAATCCCTTGAATACCAAATGAAAGGACACCACAACAGATATATATAAAAATAGAATGTATTTATTCTAGTCAAACCCTCAGCACTCTTTATGAGATTCGAGGTAAGTACAACACAGTCTTATTTAAGCATACATTAAGTCACACAGGTAAGTAATACAGTTAGGCCCTAGGGGCCATGCAAACCATATACTAAGTAAGTGGTACATGAACCACTGTCACGAACAGAGGATAGGCCTAGGCCTAGGGAATCGCTGGGGCTACACTATACTACCAAAGGTTAGGAAGTGGGAGGCCCACGGGATTCAGGTGCAGAGTGGAAACACTCACGCGTAATGCGTAAAAGTCGATAGAAATAGTAGTTATTAGAATTTAACAGTTTTAGGACACTTCTGGAATAGCTAGGAATTCGAGACTTGGAAACTAGACCCTAGGATAGTCAATACCCTTGTGAGCACCGGAGTACTCAAGATACCTAGCCCACGGGCTGCGGGTGCATAGGTGTGAACTTTCGTCGGGTTTCGTCGTTGCCTCCTATGGATGCCTGAAGGAAAGTTGCTGACAGGCAGTCAGTGAAGAGTGTCCGGTGGATCCCAAGGGTGGAATCAAGAAGGAAGGATACCTGCAAGCAGAAGGGACAGAGTCTAGGTCACCAGCCAGGAGCCGGGAAGGAACCAGGAAGGAACCAGGCGATGTCGTGCAGATGCAGGTGAAGAGGTGAAGCTTGTCGCAGCAGCCACGGGTACCAGGAGGCGTCGAGGACAACCAGGACCAGGAGGCAAGCTGTCCCACAAAGGCTCTTGCTGTCGGCGGCGTCGATGTCGAGTTAGGACCCAACAAGCCTTGGCAAGCGGAACCCACGCAGAATGGAGGACTTGCTTCTGGTGCAGACCAGGAAGGTCTGGGGTGCTTCTCTTTCACAGAGGAGCGGGTGCCAGTCTGGAGGAGCCGGACCAGCAAGGTGAAATCAAAGGTTCGCCGTCGCAGAGGTTACTAGCCAACGGGCCAGCAACCGGACAACACGTCGAGCAACTCAGGTGCAGAAGGGCCCCATGCAGAACACGTGAAGTATGGAGAGCTGGTCTTCTTTGCAAAAGGTGCTCAGGATGGGAGCTTCTCAATTCCCCAAGCACAGCCTCGAGGAAGCCTCGGAAGTCGCGCTAGTCAGTTACTAGCCACTTTTCCCAAGTCGCCGGTCCCACGTCCCTCGTCGCCTCCACGGGTCTCAGCTTCGCTGTAGAGGTGGATCTGGTTCAGAAGTGTCTGGAAGTCTCGGCGCTGGTCAGTCTCTGCAGTCGTCCCTCGTAGGATCAGTCGCAAAGCAAGCAGCGGTCGCTGGATGGTGCCTGGTTGCCCAGGGTGGTCACTCCTTGGCCACAAGGGAGATTCTTCAGTCTTCTTCCTGAGGTCGAATGTCGAAGGTCCAGAGTTTCTGTTCAAGTTGCAGATTCAGGATAATCTAATCTCTGCAGGGCTCAGCTACCTACTGATATACTGGGCTAGTGGGCTGGGCTACCTGCAAGGTCCCTCCTATGGGTGGGACCAGGAAGGGGGGTGGCTACACCCCCTTTCCTTTGTCCAGTTTCGCGCCAGAGCTGGGGCTGGAGTGCCCCAGCGCCGGTTTGAACTGGACTATGCATGGGACACCTTGTGTGCCCCAGGCATGTCTCATTCCTTTCAGCCCTCCCTGCCCCAATACACTAAAGTCTGTCTGGGGAGGTGCTAGCACCTCCCCCAGCAGGAAACCTATTGTCCAGGCCTCCCTGGCTGGGAGGGCTCCCAGCTGCAGGAGGTCAGACTCGTGTCTGTGGCAGCAGCATCCATTTTGTGATGCTGAGGCTTTGGTCAGAGTTAAACAGCAAAGTAGGATTTTAACATGTCTCTCCCTCTAGAAGGGAGGAATAATATCCTCATCACCAGAAATGGTATGGGGTATTATTCCAAAGTGTTAGACACCTTACACGACGTGTTTTGATAAAGCCAAACCATAGTTACCATAACCGTTTAAGATTATAAGGCACTTTAAGAGTATATGGTAGGCGATATCATAGAACAGCTATAAGGACATGGTTCCGAAAGCTGTAGACCGGCTCAGCTCATGCTAGAGCACCATCTCACATGTTACCAAGCACTCTGCCTCCAGGATTGTTAAGGCCTGCCATAGGAGTGGCTCACAGGTACACATGTGTCTATTTTAAGGGTAGATATAGGTATACTATATCTAAGCAAGGGGTGATTACACAACCTTGCCGCAGCTGAGTGATCAGCCAGTTGTGTCTGATTGGAAGGCCAGGCCAGGGGTGGCATAATACATGCTGCAGCCCCTGGGAGGCCTTGGGTACACCTATGCCCTGGGTACCTAGGGTACACTGTACAGGGTCCAATAAGGTGACCCTTACCAATTGGGTATGTACCTAGGGTACATAGAGTCCATTTTAAAGAGAGAGCAGACAGCCTGAGACCCTGAATGGCAGGATCTCAGGCCAACTAAGTCGAAAAACCAGCTAGACACTAGGCAAAAAGTTGGGGGTAACCATAGTCAGATATCCACCTTCCTACACCGAGTCCCAGAAAATGTTTGAAAAAACAAGAGAAGGGGACAAGGTATAAATACTCTGACCACCTAGGCATCTTGGGGGGTCCCAGTGGGAGCCTACCAGTGAAAAACTGGTTTTAAAGAACAAATTACTTACCTTCGGAAACAATATATCTGTGAGAGACATATATTAGTTATTCATTCCTTACCTTAGAATTGCCCCCAGTCATCAGACTGGATCCGGAAAATAATTTCTCAGCAGTACCCTTGCGCATCGGTAGGTGGCGTCGGTCGACTCCACATTCGTCGTAGGCGTCGTGATCGCCGAATGACGTCGCAGTATCTACTTAGATGCCGCCCATGCGCATTGCTGTTCTTTACACGACATTCCACGCCAGAAGCGCAGAGACATGCTAGACACTGACACTGGTTCACAAAACTAGGGCCCTTACTCTAGAAGTCAGTTTGCAGAATAGAGAGGATGGGTGGGGTGGTAAGGAATCTATAAATAACATATGTCTCTTAAAGATATATTGTTACCGAAGGTAAGTAACTTGTTCATCTGAAAAAGACTATTAGTTATAGATACCTTACCTTAGAATAGATACCCCATCAATACCAACCCCGGAGGTGGGTCTGCGAACTAAGTTCACACCAAAAAGTCCTGGAGAATTGAACGGCCAAAGAAGCCGTCTCTCCAGACTTCACTATCCAGGCAGTAATGCTTAGTGAACGTATGCAGTGATGCCCACGTGGCTGCCTGGCAGATGTCACCAAGGGGGACTCCGCATCCCCAAGCTGTAGTGGCTGCCGTCGCCCTGGTGGAATGGGTGCACAGTCCTACCGGACGCTCCTTTTTTGCCAAGGAGTAGTGGATCTTAATGCAAAGGACAACCCATAGAGAGATGGTTGTTTTCGCACAGCCCGACCTTTCTTGGTGCCCACAAAGCCAACAAAGAGTTGATCGTTTACCCGGAAATGTTTTGTGCAATCCAATAAGTAGGATAATGCACGTTTTGGATCCAGACGGTGTAGTCTCTCCTCCTCCTTGGAAGGGAGCGGGGGCAGGAAGAAGGTGGGCAAAGTGATGTTCTGTCCTTTATGGAAAGCGGTAACCACTTTAGGAAGAAAAGAAGGTCTAGTTCAAAGGACAACTTTGTCCGGATGAACAGCAAGGAAAGGAGGTTTAGAAGAAAGAGTATGAAGATGGCAACCATAAAAGCAGCCTTTAAGGTCAAGAGTCTGAGAGGACAATTGTGTAGTGGCTCGAAAGGAGCACATATAAGGTAAGTTAAGACCATATTCAAGTCCCACTGGGGCATTATGAAAGAAATAGGAGGAAAGAGGTGAGTAATGCCCTTAAGAAATCTATTTACAATAGGGGACTTGAAAAGAGAAGGCTGATCAGAAAGGCGAAGAAAGACCGAAATGGCCGAAGGATAGCCTTTAAGGGTGCCCAGAGCAGAGCCCTGCTGGGCCAATGAAAGAATGAAGAGGAGAACCTCTGAAAGAGGGGCAGAAAGGGGATCCACAGCCTTTAAGCCTTTACTTTGCACCATGCCACATATTTGTTCTATCTACAGCCGTATACCGTTTTAGTGGAGGGACGTCTGGCTACCAAGATGACAGTACAGACTTCGGGAGGAAGGTCAAAAGTTGTCAATTGTCGCTGCTCAATCTCCACGCAAGTAGGTGGAGGCTGGATAGGTTTGGGTGGAGGACTGTCCCCTGCTGCTGCGACAGAAGATCTTCCCGAAGAAGCAGTCTGATCGGAGGAACGATGACCATGTTCAAGAGCTCCGGATACCAGACTCTTCGTGCCCAATCCGGAACCACAAGACTGACTTGGGGCCAGTTGTGCTTGATCTTCTTCAGCACTCTGAGCAGAAGTGGTATAGGTGGAAAGGCATATAGAAGACTGCAATTCTACTTGCGATAAAAAGTTTTGCAGAGTGAGGGCCGCCTTGGAAATTCCGACCTTGCACCATCTCTGAGTGAAGACGCCATTCGTGATCCATCATGCACCGGCAGCTGAGTTCGTCTGCCCTGGCGTTCAGGGAACCTGTCAGGTGTCGAACCACCAGAGACATGCCCGGATGTTCCAGCCATGTCCAGAGGCAACGAGTCTCTTGACAAAGGGTCCATGACTCCACCCGCCCTGTTTGTTGCAGTACTACATGGCAGTGGTGTTATCCATGAACAACTGCACTACTCTACCTTTGACAGAAGGAAGGAATGCTTTCAGTGCAAGATGAATCGCCCGGAGCTCCAGAAGGTTAATGTGGAGCCCGAACTCTGCCAGAGACAAGAGGCCTCTGATCACTGCCTCTCCCATGTGGCCGCCCCATCCCAGAAGTGACACATCTGTCACCACTGTGAAGTCTGGTTGGGGAAGGGAAAGGGATGCTGCGCCCACTGGAACTTCAGGTCCCACGGCAGAGCCCGCATATGCCACCTGGCATGGTCCATCAGCAGGATGCAGGAAGCCATGAGGCCCAGCATCCTCAAGGTGAATCTCACAGTAACCCGGGATAGAGGCTGAAACATTAGTATCATAGCCCCAATATCCCAGGCTCGCTGCTCGGGAGGATAAGCCCGAAACTGTGCTGTATCCAGAACTGCTACAATGAAAAGGAGCTTCTGAGAGGGAATCAGGTGCGACTTCGGCATGTTGATAGTGAACCCCAGGAAATGCAGGAGGTCTCCATAGTCTGGAGGTGGGAGACGACATCCTGGGGCGAGCCGCCTTCAACAGCCAGTCATCAAGATAGGGGATGACTGGAACACCTGATCGGCGCAAATGAGCTGCGACCACCGCCATCACTTTCTGAACACTGGAGAGGCGCTGGTAATGCCAAAGGGGAGCACGGTAAATTGAAAATGCTCGTTGCCTTCCGTGAACCGTGGGTGGCGCCTGTGGGCTGGCAGGACGGGAATGTGGAAGTAAGCGTCCTGCAAGTCCAACGCTACCATCCTGTCTCCATGGTCGAGGGTAGACAGGACCAGAGCTAATGTCAACATTTTGAACTTCTCCTTTTGGAGGAAGCGGTTGACGTCCCTGAGATTCAAGATAGGACGCAGGCCTTTGTCCTTCTTGGGCACCAAGAAGTAGTGGGAGTAACAACCACAACCTACTTCTGGGACAGGGACTCTCTCAATAGCTCCCTTGGCCAAGAGAGCCGTAACTTCCTGACGGAGAAGGGCCAAGTGATCCTCCGACATGCAATGGAGTGTAGGTGGTATGGAGGGAGGGGTAGACTCAAAGAGGAGGGGCTAGCCCCTTCGGGCTATCTGCAAAACCCACCTGTCCGACGTGATGTTGTGCCAGTGGGGGAGGTGATGGTGGATCCTGCGGCCCACAGGCAACTGGTGGCCAAAAAACGTCGGACTAGGAAGGCTTAGAGGCTGCTGCAGAGGGAGCACTGGTGGAATGGCCCGCCCGCTGGCCCCCAGACCCATGGTGTTGAGTCCCACGTTCCCAGCCACGCAGAGGCTAGGTAGCTTGCACCCCGGCCTGTGGCCCTGGATGGAACATGGTGGGGTACCCCTTCTGTAGCCATGAAAGAGGCGAAAGGCAAATTGCACAGGATGAGAGGTGGCAGCGAGGTCCAAGGATCTGGCCGTAGCTCTAGAATCCTTGAACCGCTCAAGTGCACTGTCAGCCTTGCCGCCAAACAGGTGAATGCCATCAAAGGGCATGTCCAAAAAGTAAATTGGACATCCCCAGAAAAGCCAATAGATCTCAGACAGGCATAGCGCCTAAGGGCTACTGGCGTAGAAATCCTTCTACCCAGCGAGACGGCGGTGTCCAGCCCACATTGGATGGCAAACTTTGCTGCATCTCTACCCTCTGCGACCGCATGGGAGAATGTGGCCTGGGCCTCCTCCGGGCACTGTGGCATCAGTTACGCAACTGTTTCCCATACAGAGTGGGTGTAACGATCCAAGAGACTTGCAGTGTTCACCGACCGCAGTCCTAAACTGGCGGAAGAAAACATCTTCTTCCCAAGATGGTCCAGCTTCTTGGATTCCCTATCTGGGGGAGCATGTGGGAATGTGCCTTTGGACGTTGAGTCTTGCACAACCAAGCTCTCGAGGTAGGGTGTTGGGAGAGGAAAATTGAGTCACCCGGGGCCGGGCGGTGGCATCGGGCAATCATCCTATCCACAGGAGCCACTGTGCTGGGCTTGACCAAGTGCCCAGAAGGATGTCTGTGAGGGCTTCATTGAATGGCAGCGGGGGCTCTGAAGAGGCTGCTTCTGGCTGAAGCACCTCAGTCAGGAGGTTAGTCCTGACTGCCACTGTAGGAAGCTCAAGGCCCAAGGCCTCAGCCACCCTACGCAACACCACATTGTAGGAGGCTCCCTCCTCCATGTCCACAGTAGGTGGAGAAAGCATGCCAAGTTCTGAAGAGGTATCCAGACCACTGGCCTCACCCATTCCTCTCTCCAGTACGGCTCTTCAAGCTGGTCTGCCAAAGGGCAACCGACACCTCCCAGTCCTCCTCACCCTCCTCTGGCTGCCACTCAGGGCGATAGGGAACGCCAGAATAGAACAGTGGTACAAAAGTACCGATCGGCGCCGGTACAGGCGTTGGTCGATGCCGGTCCAGCTCTGTGTCCAAGTCGATGGGGAGTTCAGGGACACAACTGGCGTCGGAAGGGGTGGAGGCATCGTCAGAGGTATCGTGCCAGAAGAGGCGTCGTCAGGTTGACCGGCATCGATCCGGCTCCAGGCCTGTATCCCTGGGGGCCCTGCGGCACCAAGGCCGGAGCCGCTGGCATCGAAGGCCTAGAGCCCCCAGCCGAGTCCGCGGGCCAGAAGGCGCACCGGCGGAGTCAGGTTGCCCAAAGATGGAGTGGAGGGCTTCGTAAAATGCACGAAGCTGGGCAGGGGACGCTCCGGCTCCAGGGAAGGTAGGGAAGCGCGGAGCCGTCCCAGTCGGCTCCGCAGGTGGAGCCGAGGGACGATGACCTTCCGGGTCCAGCGTTGCGTCAGCCGAAGGACAGGAGAAGGCAAAGAGCGATGGTGCTTCTTCGCCTTCTTTTTGTGCTTCGACTTACTCGAAGATGAAGACTTCGATGAGGAGTGATGGTGGTGACTCCCCGACCGGTCCCGCAACCTCCCTCTTGACCGGGACCTCGAGCGGCAGGGAGCTGCCTGCGGGCCTCCAGAAGCTTTCGGGACCGCTCCCGGAAAGACTTCAGGATCATGGCCCGACAGTCGGAGCACAATTTTGGGTCGTGGCCGTGCTCCAGGCACCAAAGGTACACGAGGTGCGGGTCCGTGACTGACGTCAACCTGGTCCGACAATGTGACATCCCTATGTGCACCAGGACTCAAAAAAGATGGCAACAAAAGTAAAAAAATCACTAGTCAATTAAAATTCAGCTTTATCCGGTGCAAGTAAATCACCATAAAAGCATATTATTAAAGGAAAATCATTCTTACATTACATCATAAGTAAAATGATGAAATTGGCAAATTGTCTTTATACAGGTTAAGATATAGCAGAGCTTAATCCTGATACATATACATTATATAAAAGAAACATGGAGCTATTATAAGACAACCATTAGGGATTATAAGCAATTCAAGGTATTACACATACAATTTATACAAATATTTCATTCTAATTAAAAGTGCTGGTGCTTATTTAGTGCATAAGGATACGTAAAGTGCATAGTGCCGCGTCTTCTCTTAATACATTGTCTAGTCAGTATAAGTCATAAGTACATGAGTTTACATAAAGTGCAAGTACATTTAATTTCAGTGTAAATACTAAAATGGGGGGATCTAACAGTTTTCATAAATTTTTTCATATAATAGTGCATCCAAATATGTGTAATCCTTTCTTTTTCTAATAGCAAGTTGCACATATCGGATCATAGAGTTTATAATTTTCAAGTTTCCCAAACTACAAATAAAATTAAAAGCTTGTTTGTAATTATAGAGCCTATTTGATAAAAAAAGGGGCTTTAAAATTGATTTCCGGATATCTCCATAAAAACTACAAAACAGAATAAAATGCAACGTGCATTGTGTTGTTTTACCGTCACACGGGCAATTTGGTAATTCATGACCCTGTTTTTCCATTTTTGGGAATGCAAATAAAAAATGTAATGTCCCCATCCTTAATCTGGTTAGGTAAAATCTATGTTGGATGTTTCTTACCAGCTTTAGAGAAGGTTGTAACATCATCGTGAGTGGACGTTCGCAATAAGAGATAACACTAGATTTATTGATGGCGACCCTGTTCCTTTCGTTTTCCATAACGTTTAAATAGTTGAGCTTCAGGTTGCTTTTATCGAGCTCTAAAATAGATGTAGGGTTCCTTTTATCAGTTTCTACTTTGCAACGTGTTAACAGATTAAAAATGTGCTCCAACCATGGTATTGTCCGGCTGTGGTCTAGGGTCAAACAATCCATAATTATATCTTGAGTAAATTTTGTTTCCTCATTTGCCCATGTCCCTCTCCAGAATGTCAGGCCAGCCATATTTATCCATCAGGCCAGCCATATTTATCTCTAGTCAAAAAATGACTAAGGGTACTGCTTTCTGTGCTGACTGGCACAAAAAAGAAAGAACTGACTTTAGCACGTAGGAGCGGCGTCTAAGTAGATACCGCAACGTCATCCCAGCGATCACGATGGCAAACGCAGAGTCGACCCACGCTACCTACAGACTTGCAGGGGTATTGCTGAGAAAAAAATCTTTGAATCCAGTCTGACACCTGGGGATAATTCAAAGGTAGGAATCTATAACTAATAGTCTCTGTAAAATTACAAAAGCCTTTTACAGCAAACACAAAGTCTGCTCCCAGCGGGTGGGAGCTTTTAAAATGCTTCCGCCAGCTGGGAGCAAGCTTGTGATCTGTTTCCCTGCCCACACTAATGCAGGTAGGCCAACAGATTGCTCCCGCCCAGAGGGAGCAGCAAAATAACTTACGGGGATCCGGGATACCTGGGGCTTCCCCTGCAGCCCCCAAAATATGAATGGTGGGTGCCCTGGGTGGGCAGAGGGGAACCCAAATTATGCGGGCCCTGGCGATGGGGTCCCCAGGGCTATGATAGGCTCAGTGAGGGGGTCCGGCCGGCTGCCCTCCCCTTTAAATATATATACATGTCCTGGGGATGGGGGCCCCAGTGCCTAATGAGGCTCAGGGAGGGTCACATGGCCCGTCCCCTTTTAACATATATACGTGGCCTTGTGGTGGGGTGGGCTACGTGGCCCCCCTCCACTTTAAGAACAAATACAGCCCTGGGAGATGGGTTCCCCAGTGCTTAATGAGGCTCAGGGAGGGGGGCAGCATTGCCCTACTACCCTTTCAAAACAAAAACACGGGTACGGGTGATAGGGCATGGTAGGGCTTGGGAGTAGGGTCATGCAGACCCTTCCTTTTTAAATAAAAATGTGCCACCGGGCCTATGAATGTTCAAAGAAAAAGGGGCAGCCCAGTAACCCTGGATCATTTGAGATGTCATCAGTGATGTTATAAATAAGGTCATAGAACATGTCATTAGGTTATAAGCAGTGCACCGCGGGTGCAAGTTACAGCAAGCTCTGCTTAAAATAACTGGTGAAATTCATTTTTGGCAAAAAAGAGGCCCTAGTACGAAGCACCAGTTTGGCATGGTAAACTGACAGGGTGAACTGAGAAAAAGGGAGGTTCGGATGAAAAAGCCTGCAGCTTGCTCACTCTCCGGGCAGATGTAATTGCCACAGGAATGGACATGTTAATCGTGAGCAGCCATAGGGGACAATTGTGAAGAGGCTCGAATGCGAGGACCAAATTCAGGTCCCACTGAGGCATAATGAAAGGAGAACTAAGGCACACATGTGCAAGGCCCTTCAAAAATCTATTTACAATAGGGGACTTAAATAAAGAGGGTTGGTCAGGCAGACAGGGCAGAAAGACAACCCTTCAGAGTGCCCAAAGCAGAGCCATGCTGTGCAAGGGTTAGAATAAAAAGCAAAAAATCCGAAAGGGAGGCAGAAAGTGGGTCAATGGACTTTTCTGTACAATAAGACACAAATCGCTTACAACGACATGCGTATATCGTCTTGGTGGAGGGATGCCTAGTTGCCAGAATAACATTGCAAACTTCAGGAGGAAGGGCAAAAGCTATCAACTGCCGCCACTCAATCTTGACAGTTTCGGGTGGAGGACCCTTCCCTGCTGCTGCGACAGAAGATTCTCTCAATGCCTGATTGGGGATCGATGGCCATGCTCAGTAGCTGGGGATACCAGACTCTGCGTGCCCAGTCCAGATCCACAAGGATAACTTGGGCCCGGTCGTTCCTGATCTTCTTGAGAACCCTGGGCAGGAGTGGTTTGGTCAGAAAAGCATGCAGGAGGCTTGATCTTAGCTCAAGACGAAAAGCGTCTCCAAATGAGAACCACCTTGGAAACTCCAGCGTGCAAAACTGCTGAAATTGCATGTTATAGGCGGTGGCAAACTGATCTAACCAAGGCTCTCCCCACTGCTGAAAGAGACCTTGCACCTCCTTTGGTTGGAGACACCATTCCTGATCCGCTAGGTATCGTCTGCTGAGTTTGTCAGCTCTGGCATTCAGAGAGCCAGCCTGGTGCTGAACCACCAGGGATATACGCTGCTGTTCCAGCCATGTCCAGAGACGAAGGGCCTTCTGGCAGAGGGTCCATGACCCCACCCCGCCCTGTTTGTTGCAGTACCATTTGGTGGTAGTGTTCTCCGTTAACCCCTGCACTAGCATTCTCTTGATGGACGGTAGAAAGCCTGTCAATGCCAGTTGTATCGCACGGAGCTCCAGCAAGTTGATGTGGAGTCTGGATTCTACCGGAGATTAGAGCCCTTTGATCTCCATCCCTTCCAGAATCCCAGGAGTGACGCATTTGTCACTACTGTAAGATGTAGTTGGGAAAGGGAGAGGGGTCCGACTCTTACCCAAGTGCGGTTTGTTAACCACCACTGCAGTGCTTGTGCAATTCCATCTGAGATCCGGACCATGTTGAAGAGGTTACTCTAATGCTGCACCCCCTGAATCTCCAGGTCCCAGTGCAGAGCCTGCCTATACCAGCAGCATGTGTCACAAGCAAGATGCAGGAGGCTGTGAATCCTAGCAGCCTCAGTCAGTCTCACTGAAATCCGGGATGGAGTCTGAAACATTGCTATAATAGCCTGAATATCCTGGACTCACCATTCGGGAGGAGAGGCCCAAAACTGCAGCATGTCCAGAACAGTTCCAATGAAAGGGAGCATCTGAGAGGGAATCAGATGTGACTTTGGCATGTTGATTGTTAACCTCGCCGAATACAGGAGGTGTGAGATGACAGCCTGTGGCAAGTTCGCCTTCAAGAGCCAGTCATTGAGATAGGTGAAGATTGGCACCTCTGATCTCCATATGAGCTGCAATCATTGCCATCACCTTAGTGAACACATGAGGCCTAAAGGGAATCACGGCAAACTGAAAGTGCTCATGGCCCATTGTGAACTGCAGGTGATGCCTGTGGGCAGGCAGCGAGGGAATGTGGAAGTATGATTCCTGCAAGTCCAAGTCAAACATTCAGTGTGAGGCTCTGGACACTTTTTTCTTGTTAAGAAGGTTGAGAGACCTTCCCCCCCACAATCGGCAATGAAGGTCCTGAAGCTCTGACTAGTCTCTCTGATCCCTCATTACTCTCCTTTCTAGTTCTATCCCAAAAAGAACTGAGCATCCTTTGCAATAAAATCAAATCAGGCTCACCAGCTGACCCACTTAAACCAGAACAGGTCCAAACATTCCTGCCTCAGCTTTTGCCTATTTGTAGCGAACTGATAAATCTGTCCTTGTCATCAGCAGTGGACCTGCTCCATGGAAACACGCTAAGGTTATTCCTCTGCTAAAAAAAACGACTCTTGGTGGCTCCAAGCCCGAAACTTTTCGCCCCAACTCCTTGCTACCCTTTGTGGCTAAAATTACCAAATCCGACATCAACTCTATTCTTACCAAATTTGTGGAGTCCAATGAAATCTTGGACTCCTCGCAGAATGACTTTAGACCCCGCCATAGCACTGAATCTATCCTGCTGGCGGTCGTTGAACACTTGCGGGGCTCCCTTGATGAGGGCAATACCTGGCCTCTGTTCCTTCTTGACCTTAGTGCCGCATTTGACACAGTATCGCATAAGATCATGCTGTGACGTCTAAAGTAAAGGACATATGTATTGGAGGTGCTTCCCTAACTTTGTTCACATCATTCTTGTCGGAATGATCCTTCCAAGTGGTTCCCCCCCTACGGCTCTCAGGTACATACTGTACGCCATGGGGTGCCGTAGGGATCAGCTTTGAAAACTAAGCTATTTAATATATTAAATACAACCCCTAGTGGTGGTAGCTAAAGGCAGGAGCATCTCCCGAGTTTCCTATGCTGATGACACTCAGCTCCTCATTACTCCGTCAAACAACTCTGACCAAAGCATGGTCAAGTTCCAGGATAATATGGTGGCCATCGCGGACTGGATGGTGGCCAACTGCCTGCAGTTGAATGTTAACGAATCAGAGATCCTTCTCCTTGAAAGAGACACCCATTTATGGAGCAACCGCTGGTGGCCTGCCGCGTAAGGGGTACCCCCACCGCCTAAGGAAAACGAAAAAAATCTGAGTGTTTGGGTTGACAGTTATTTGACCTTTCAGGCACAGACGAAATCAGTGGCTGGTGTATATTTCAGGCTTTTGCGAGCACTCAAGCCTCTGATCTGGTTCTTCAAGGCCCAGACACGCCAGATCATTATCCAGTCCACCATACTCTCTAGACTGGACTATCGTAACTCTTTGTATCTGGGCGCCAACAAAGCAGGGATCAATCGCCAAAATGCTGTGATGCGAACTCTATTCGCCCTTCATAAATCCTGCTCAGTCTCCAACTACATCCACAAGATGCACTGGCTTCAGGTGGAGAAGAGAATACACTTTAAGACATTGTGCATTTCACACAGAATTCTTAACTCCCAAGATTCCCCTATTCTATCCAATCTTCTTATCCCTTACATTCCTACCCACATGCTGAGCTCTTCAGATCAACAAATTATATGCGTCCCTCGAGTCAGAAGAGCATGGGCGGGGGGGTCAGTCATTCTGTGCATTGGCCCTTTGGAATGCCCTCCCAGGTACAATCAAGAGCATTCAGAACCTACAGAAAGATGAAACAAGCATTGGCAATGGGTCGCGCTTTTGGGACCTTATAAGTATTTAGTTATGCAGCACAATATCCTTGGTGCAACAACATCAACTGTTGCATGGCTAAAAACGTATAAGGTCCCAAAGGCGAGACCTATTGGCTATGCCAATGCTTGTCCTTTGGGGGGCGGAAATGAGCGGATACAGTCCAAAGTAACCTGTGAAAGAGAAAGACAGCGTGTGATGGGAAAGGCAAGAGTAACCACCACGACCACAGAGCACGCACGTAACGCTGGTAGCCGTTTTATTACATGCGGGAAGGTGATTTGAAATTGATAACGCATTTAACCCGGAAACTAATAAACCAGCTGCATTCGAGCTGCTGGGCACCACATCCTCTTTGACACGAGACCACAAGTCCCTTTGCAAGTGGCAAAGTAATTGCTGAACCCCCGCTTATGTATGGAATGATACAAATGCACACGCTCGTAGTCCAGCAGAAATACAGCAAGTTTGTATTTCTTAAAGGATACAATAATCTGAAATGTCTTCAGATACAAAAACTTACTTGAGAATTGGGAGCCCTCCTACGTAATTTCAAGACCGGTAAAATGCCTCCGCCTTTCTTAAACATAAGTTTTTTAGCCCGCTCGAAAGAGCTTTCACTTCTCTCCAGCGCCGTTGGTAAAACTTCTTTGCCTCCATCCTTTACTGCAAATTCTAAATCACCATCGAAATTCATGAGCGGAGGGGAGTAATGCAGTTTCATTATTTAAAGCAGCCCGTTTTTCCCTTTTGACGCAGAAAGAAATGAGGAAATTGTAAGTACGTCATTAATATGGGGCCAAAAGATTTTTCAAGTCAGAGCGTTGATAGTGGTGTGGAGGCAGCAGGGACTGCTGCAGCTGTGTGTGTGTATCGCTTGAACTAAAGGAAACGAAAAGTGAGGGAGGGGGAAAAGAGGAGGAGACGGAAAGTGGGCTTTTCTAACGTGCGTTGCGAAACCAACCTGATCCGACTTGCAGCAGTTTGCAACCTGAACCCTCCGAACTGCGTGTGTGTTTATGTCAAAGAGAGATGCGAGAAGGTGGGAGAGGGGGAGACTAACACTGAGATAAGCAACCCGTGCCCATACCTGGGTCCCCGAAAATAAAGGACGCCCAAGAGGATTAAGGTCGATATTTAATTTTGGAATTTTTTGGAAGGGCTTTTGATCAACCAAACAGAGACTGTACCCGGTTGGTTGGATTTGACAGCAGTGGCCATCTCCTTTGGAAACGTTTCATTTCTGTGGTACAAACATGGAGTTAGTTTGCATCCGTTCCTAGAAGAGGTATCCACAGTTTGTTTTTTATGGGATTTACTGTGTGGTTGTACCAAAAAACACGCGAGTGGTGCGCGCGCGCACAGGGAGAGCGAGAGGAAGGCCAGATGGCACCTCTGGGCTGCAAAAGTGAAAGTGATCGCGATGCACTTAATGACCCGTGAAGGACAGATGGCGGCTGCGCGCGTGCACGCTTGCGTGAACGGAAGCGCTAGGCCAGCTAAAGCGTGGGGTAGCACTTTGAAAACCCACCTACTAAATGTCTTGCAGAGCAGCGCATGCGCTGGCTCAGGCGAAACCTAAAAATGAGGAGAAACCTAAACATTTCTCCTCGTTACTCTTGCTCTGGGGAGGCATAAAGTGTTGGTGCTGCCCCAGGTTTACATGATGTTGTAAATCTGGGGCACTGTCAAAATCCATGGGTGATGAGTGGGAACACCCACAGCAAAGCCGATGGAGCGCCTCCTTGACGTAGAGTAAGGAAAGGCAACATCGCCTCATAGATATGATTGAGCGGCCTGCGCCACCAGGTCATCATAAAAAGTGCTGTTCTGGTGGAACATGCCTCTTGTAAATGAGGGCCTAAAAGTACTATATCTAAGACACCCCTACAGCAGGTTCCTAGAGCCCTAAGGCAAATCTGGGGCAGTGTCAAAATCCGTGGGTGATGAGTGGGAACACCCACAGCAAAGTCCATGGAGCGCCTCCTTGACGTAGAGTAAGGAAAGGCAACATCGCCTCATAGATATGATTGAGCGGCCTGCGCCACCAGGTCATCATAAAAAGTGCTGTTCTGGTGGAACATGCCTCTTGTAAATTAGGGCCTAAAAGTACTATATCTAAGACACCCATACAGCAGGTTCCTAGAGCCCTAAGGCAAGGTGCATTAAATTACATGTGAGGGCACATCTGCATGAGCAGATATGCCCTTGTGATGGGATGCCTAGTTCTATTACTAGTATGGCAAGTGATCAGGAAGCCATTTTAAAGGTATGTACTGGGCACTGGTCATTACAAGTTACCCAGCTACAAATTGGATTCATTGAAAATAATGGTGTTGGTATCAAAAACCATATATTAATAAAACCATACAGATGCCAGTATCAGATTTATGAAGACGTGCACCCAGAGGGCACCTTAGAGGTGCCCCCTGTATCCCTACTAGTGACTAAGGCGCTGATTACGATTTTGGAGCTGTTGCGTCGGATCTCCGCCGGCGCGGCGGCACCAAAATCGTGTAAAGACTGATTATGAGTATTCCTCTTGCAGGCGGACGGTCTTTTTTCCATTCCCAGGGCGGTGCCAGAAAGACAGGCACTGCAATGGGAAGGGCAAAAATGCTTCAGCATGGAATGGACAGTGACGTTATATTAGGTATTCAGGAGTAACCGTGGGCGTACTGCTCCGCTCGACCTGCGGAGTGCATGAAGTGTTGCCTACTTCGCGAAGTAGGTGTAGTAGGCAGGCTACGCACATGCCACGGCGGAGCGGAGTTGCCCGCCACCCACCTCCCTCCCGCCCTCTTTTAAATGCCCTTACAATCTTTAAAAGCGTTTTAAAAGTAATTAAAATGACTTACCTGAGCCCGCGCATGCGCATTTGTGAGGAAGAAGTCGTCAATAAGGCAGGAAGAGGGAGCTCCGGGACGCCGCAGCTCAGGAAGTCATTTTAATTACTTTTAAAACGCTTTTAAAGATTGTAAGGGCATTTATAAGAGGGCGGGAGGGAGGCGGGTGGCGCGTAGCGGGGCTACGCTGAGTGTGCAGAGTGTGCGTAGATTCCGCCCACTCCGTGATGCTCCGCGTAGCCCCACTATGCCCACTACACCCAGGGTTATTCAGGAGTCGTGTTTCACTTACAGGTTAAGCACACCCCTAAGGTGGGCTAACTGAATTGGACAGCCAGAGAAGGGTTTTGCCATCTTGGTTTTGGTGAAAATAGAGAAGTCAGGGTTATGCCTATGACCTACCGGAAATGGTCATACAGGAGGTGTAGTCACCCCAGGGGTAGGTAACTCATTTGCTACCACCATATACTCCCCTAAATGCCCCTAAGTTGTATATTATGGGGTCTCCCAAGATCACAGCAGCAGATTCATCTTTCTGGGAACAGAAGAATGACAAAGAAGAGCCAACATTGCGAGAACAGATGACCTGCAACAAAATTGGTGAAGACCCTCCCGAGCTGAGCACCCCTTTTGGGTCCTGCCAGACTTGTCCCCAAGTCCCCCCTTGCAACAGATCTCTTCAGGTGCCCATTGCTTTCAACAGTGTAGCATTTGAGGTTACCAAGCTGTTCAGCATCTCTGCACCCGGACACACCAGGGCAGGTAAACTAAAACTCTTGGTGGTTCTTTGGACCTTGGCCCCCTAGCACCTTAAGTTCCTAAGTGCACCTCTGAACTTCGACTACAAGTATCTGTTTGCAGTATGTCTTTCCTCTCATGAGATAACATTACCGCGTTCGAGGCTCATACCTCAAAAAAGTTCTTTCACTATTTGACTGTTTTCCTGTCAAATCCATAAGCCGGTCAAAGGATGGAGGCAGGGAGGGATGGTCTTAAAGGTGAGGGAGTAGCCCCTTCGAATAATCTGGAGAACCCACCTGTCCAAAGTAATACTTTGCCAGTGTTGGAGGTGATGGTGGATCTTGTCACCAACTGGATGTACATGTTCTTGAAGGGTAAGACTAGGAGGGTTTGGAGGTTGAAGCTGCTGGGAGGATTGAAAGAACCTCTAGCTTCCCGACCCATGGGGTCGGAAATCACCACGCCATCATCCGTGCTGGGGTTGTGGAACTTGCGCAGCTTTGTGGCAGGGGTGGGGCTAGTGTGGTTGAAAGCCCCTTCCGTAGCCACAAAAGGAGCGAAAGGCAGATTGGGGAAGGGAGGCAGTTGAGAGGCCCAAGGACTTGGCCGTAGCCCATGAGTCCTTAAAGTGCTCCAGCGCTGTGTCTGCCTTGTCTCCGAAGAGATGAGTGCCATCAAAGGGCATTTCCATGAGTGAAGTTTTGACCTCCCCTGAAAAGGCAGATGTTCTCAGCCATGCATGGCGTCTAACAGTCACTAATAATTAAATCGTTCTGTCCAGAGAGTTAATTGTGTCTAAGCCACATCGAATGGTGAAATTTGCTGAATCTCTCACGTCTGTTATTGCTTGGGAGACGATAGCCCTGGCCTACTCTAGGACCTGTGGCAGTACCTGCACAACCGTTTCCCACGAGGAGTATCCACGGACCGCAATGCAAGGCTGGTAGAAGAAAAAGATTTCTTGCCCCAACTGGACAGCACTTGGATTCCCTGTCCGGGGGAGCAGTAGGGAAAGCGCCATGGGAGGTGGAGGCTTGGGCTACCAAGCACTCTGGGATGGGTAGTGAGGACGTATGGGTCGGCCGTGGCATTGCAGTGGCGGCTGGTCATCGTCCTGTTCACAGGTGCCCCAGTGCTGGATTTGTATCATGTTCTCAGAAGTATATCCATGAGGGCTTCATTAAAAGGGAGCAAGGATTCCAAAGAAGAAGCTCCCTGCTTTAGCACCTCTGTCGAGATGTTAGTCTTGACCGCCCGCTGAGGGTAGCTCGAGGTCAAGCCGCCCTATGCACCAATATTTTGTAAGATGCTCCCTCCTACGTAGCCACAGTGGGAAGAGTAATATGCCATTATCTGGAGAGGTACCTAGTCCGCTAGCTTCAGCCAATTCCTCATACCAGCCATATCCTGTTCATAAGGCTGGTCTTCGAAAGGGTCCAGTGACCCCTTCCATTCTTCTCCCACTCCTAGCCCTCCAAAATAAGGCTCAGGAAAAGACCTCGAACCTGTTGGTCCTGTCTGCACCGGAATTGGTGTTGGTCGATGCGGTACTGGCTCTGGGTTTTTGGGAATCAGAATAGAGCTAGAGCCGCCGGGGGGCGCAGGCATCGCCGGGCGCATTGTTGTCTTGACCTACATCGGAGAGGGTCGCTGTGGTATGACTGACACTGGTCCGGATCCATCTACTGATCCATGGGGCACCATCGATATTGGGGCCTGAGCCACCGGCGTGGAACCCAATAGGCCCGCCTGAACCCGCGGGACCCGAAGGCAAGTCAAAGAGGTCAAGACGCTCAAAAACGAGGCTGATGGCATTATAAAATTCCCTAATTTGAGCGGGATTCACTCTGGTTCCAGGCCCAGGTTCCAGAGAACGAGGTCTTTTACACTGAGGCTCCTCCATCGCGTCAGACAACGGACAGGGAGAAGTCGAGGCATGCTTCGACTTCTTGTGTTTTTTGTGCCTCTTACCTGAGTGCCCCGACGATCTTTAAAGGGATGAATAGGACATGGAACTCTTGGAGCAGTGCCTGGACCTTTCCCTTGACCGGGACCGCGATCTCCGAGGAGTCCGGTAAGGCATCGCCTGCCAGGCCACGAGCAGCTTCAGGGAGTACTCCCTTAAAGCCTTCGGTGCCATGGCCCAGAAGTCAAAGCACAAGTTGGAGTCGTGGTCGCACTCCAGACATTAGTGGCAGACCGTCACCGACATGGGAGTCCGTCACCTACATGATGCAATGACAGGCACCGCAAGGCTTGAATCCTGAAGTTCTCCTTCCTACACACCAAAAAGGGGTCGACAAAAAGTTTTTAAAAACTATTAAAAAGTGAAAGAGGGTGGCTCTCTTCATAGATCAGCGCTTGACTGGCGAGGAAAGAAAAGAACTGACATCAGCGTGCCGAGGTGGTGCCGATCAATCTTACATTCCGGCACGCAGGATTCCAAGAAAATCCTTCCGGATCCAGTCTGACGCCTGGGAAGTTTAAATGTAAGGTATCTGCGGCTATATGTCTTTATCAGATTTGTATTTACTTCACTTTTGTTCCAATTGTCAGTCAAGAAAGAGTTTATTGTTCAATGTTCCAGTTTTTAAGGTTTGGTTTTGCTGATCATCTTTTTTAGTGTTACCTGGTTGAATGCCCCAGCCAAATGTGTGATGACCTTACATGAACTTAGGAAATTCAGGGGGGCAAATGCCTCCTTCTAGAAATACTCTTTCTTATCATAGACACTTCAAGGTTACATTCCCAGTCATTTCGTACACAATATTTTAGCTGCAGTTGATTTCAAAACAGGGGTGGCAAGGAGATTTTCTTTTGCATCACACTTAGGGTTCTCTTTGACCGTCGCAGACGGGTGGGGAATGGCTCCTGGTAAATGGGCCTTTGGGAGGTTAAGTTGGCTCTATAGCTTCTAACTATGTACCCCAATAGGACGGTACACCTAGCGTGATGTGGTGTTTAACATGGTCATGGATGCCAATCTGAACAAGAGGGGTCAGACATTTGGGGGACTGCTTCACTGTTAAAGTAAAGATTGCAGAGGCTTGGAGAAGTTTGCATAATTAATGTAAAGAGGGTGCGTAATACTACACAAATATTCTGTTTGCACTGCTCAACCTTGCATAAATGGTACAAAACAATATACACGGTCTTCCTGAATCTCCTACTAACTGAGAAGCAGTTATAGGAATATTTCAGA
Source organism: Triturus cristatus (assembly GCF_964204655.1). Classification (NCBI taxonomy): domain Eukaryota; kingdom Metazoa; phylum Chordata; class Amphibia; order Caudata; family Salamandridae; genus Triturus; species Triturus cristatus. Next base: position 51,687,179 of record NC_140589.1, read on the forward strand.
TTCAACAGCACTGACAACGGTGACAGAGAAACCATCCGGCTGTTCTTGAGGTGGTAGTCAGGTGGGATCTGCTGGGGGAGAGTCACCATCTAATGTTGAAACTGAATTAGAAAGACAGGGAGAGTAAAACTCATTGACAACCTAAGTGTGGAGAAGGACTCACATAAGAAAAGCCAATCGCAGAGTACCTGGCATAGGGTCTTGCATTTGAGAGGTCATCTTGGACTACATGTCGTCAACAAGGAAGAATGTTCTCTGGACAGTGAGTCTTTTAAAGTGCCAACAAATCTTGCAGGCTTTTTGTCATTTAGGTAGAAGGCAAAACAGACCAAGAGAAATACTGCATGTATTTTGGATTAGAAAGATGCACGATTACCAAGGAATGCTGAAGTCACTGATAGATTTCTCAGGTTTCACCAAATGTTTCATGATGCTGGCTCTTCGCATTAGGAAAGGTGGTGAGTCCCTGAGGCAAGCTGATCTGGACAGACTCTTATTCGCAGAGATGGAGGATGTAGAACAGCCTATCACTAAGGAGGACATTATAAAAGCCATTAAACCCTTAGGGTTTGGGAATCACCCGGCCCATTTGGGTTTCCATTGAAGCCTTATTAGGCTAGTTGGCCAAAAATCAGTGATCTGCTGTCCAAATTGTTTAACTCCTTTACTAAAATAGCCCGCACACCAACTATGATAGAGGCTTTGTCTTACTTAAATTAGGGAAGGATAAGGAAGCCGATGGGTCTTATCAACTTAATACTTATTAGTGCCATGAAGGTCTACTCCAAGATTATGGCATCCAGAGTCTGTGTGTTCCTACTGCAACTACTACATCCATACTAATCAGGTTTTGCTGATGGGAGAGGGGACAGTAACAATATAAAGAAGGTGAACCAGCTAATGAATGCAGCAGCTAGTCTTAAGATGGAGACTGTGCTTCTATCTCTGGATGCTAAGAAGACCTTCAATGGGGTGGATTGGAGTTTACTTAAAGAAGCAATGAGGTCAGAGGATTCGTCACTGTGTTCCCAAACATGGAACGAGCAGGTTATATGCCATCAGCAATAAAAATGAGAACGAATGCTCAGGACTCTTGCGAAATATGGAATGAGAGAGGGATGATGCAAGGTTGTCCACTCTTCCCAGTTCACTTCACCCTCTGCCTTGAGCCTTAGGCTGAGAGGATTAGGAACAACCCAGGAATGAGGTGGATTAGGCTGAGGCCAGATGCAAGTCAATTTAATATCTGGGCAAAACAGCATCCTTCATAACAATTTGATTGCCAACAACTACCTGTTATTGTTTAACTTATTGAACATGATCTTTAAAGATGCATGCCATGCACATACAGTGTCACCTATGTTGTGAATATTAACAAAATGCTTTCCTCCTTCAGGTTCACTCTATCCTGGTCTCTAGACAATTCTTTAATTGAGATCAAAAGGCTTATTTTATTTATGTGGTGTTGAGGAAGGTTGAAAGATGCAGACCCCTCAGCAAAAAGGGGAGGTTTATACGTCCTGGATTTATAGTTCTTCTATAGGGCTTCTCAAATAAGATTTATGACGGAATTTTCTAGTTACAAGAAACAGTAGAGTTTCCTGGACTACACAGGATGGGATGATCCCTTTAGGAACTACTGTGGATCAACAAAAGCAACAGAGAATTAACAGTGCTGGGATCCACTGTCCTTGAGGTGACACTGCGGGACTAGGATGCAGTGAAGCTTATAAGGGGCTAACGAGCTACTCAGTGCCCTTGACTCTTTTTGGAAACTCCCAGTTCACTTTATGGCTGGTCAGCAACACCTTTCATATTTGGGAGAACAGAAGATGCCTGAAATGTGGAGTTATCTTATTTGGGAGCAAACATTCCCAACAAATTAGGCAAGGCTTACACCTGAAAGATGGAGAGCAGTTCCATTCTATATAATTAAGCACTTGGCCCTGCACAGTACAGTCAAGCTGCAGGGCTTCAAGAAACTTTTACAGATGGCAGACACAGATAAACACTTGATATTGAGAAGATATCAAAATCTGCCTGTGGTGAAGGCATAGGTGAAGCTGAGCCAAGAGACCTCACGTCAAGTAATCTGTGAAGGAAAGGCCAAAAATCACTGATGTAGAGGAGCCAGGAGTGTGGGTGGGTAAAGTTAGCCTGAAGATACTTAATAGAGAAGTATATCACTGGCAAGCTGCACATGCTTAGATCAGAAGCAGTCCAAGGAAATGTGGACGAAAGGGGACAAGGACAATATCACTAATGGCATTGTGACACAGTTATGATACTGTGTTCCAGAAAACTGGACTTAGATATTCCACCCAGCCATCAAGAATTATTTTGGGGTGGGCACCACAAACTAGCTAACAGCCCAATGAACTTGGTGATGCTGATGTTCCTTGTGGCCAGATATTGTGGCCAGAATGGGGACAAGCTTACTCTCCAGTAGTGCTTGGTTGGCTATATAATATATGGTACATGCTGTGTATGGAGAAGATTTCCCATAAAAGAGCAACACTGAAAAACAATTCTACAGTAGTTGGTCGACACTGCTGGACCTTTTCTCTGGGAATGCACAAACATTTTTGTGCCCAAAGTCATTGTGACCTCTTCAAATACTGAAGGGATGAGAACACTTGCACTAACTTTGAAGGTAGGAGTAGTCATTGAGAATGTCCCATGCAGGATTACATTGGAGCATTAGAAATTGAAAGGGTTGTGTTGCACTCAAATATCAATTCCAACGTAAGAAACGTGAGAAAAGTTCTAGAGTTTCAATATCTTTGTGCGCACTCTGTGAGGGGGCTCCACCCTGGACCTGTTTGTATATATTGCCAAAATAGCTTTCCAAATGCTGTGTTGCAACACAGCACTGTGTCGCCTGCCATGTGTGGGTGTGTTTCACGATGATGAAGTCGGTGGGCAGATTAGGGTGAATACTCTTGGTGTTTGTATTTCGTGATTTCATTTTATGGGTCTGCGAATGTCAGTGACACAGGAGTACGCAGAGGAAGGAGAGGCGTTAGGGTGGCGAGCGTGTGCGCACGGCCTTGTTCCCTTTGCCGTGCATGTTGATTGCGCAGTCAATCCTCACGGATTCGTGATTTCATTTTATGGGTTGCAAACTTCAGGAGGAAGGGCAAAAGCTATCAACTGCCGCCACTCAATCTTGACAGTTTCGGGTGGAGGACCCTTCCCTGCTGCTGCGACAGAAGATTCCCTCAATGCCTGATTGGGGATCGATGGCCATGCTCAGTAGCTGGGGATACCAGACTCTGCGTGCCCAGTCCAGATCCACAAGGATAACTTGGGCCCGGTCGTTCCTGATCTTCTTGAGAATCCTGGGCAGGAGTGGTTTGGTCAGAAAAGCATGCAGGAGGCTTGATCTCAGCTCAAGACGAAAAGCGTCTCCAAATGAGAACCACCTTGGAAACTCCAGCGTGCAAAACTGCTGACATTGCATGTTATAGGCGGTGGCAAACTGATCTAACCAAGGCTCTCCCCACTGCTGAAAGAGACCTTGCACCTCCTTTGGTTGGAGACACCATTCCTGATCCACTAGGCATTGTCTGCTGAGTTTGTCAGCTCTGGCATTCAGAGAGCCAGCCTGGTGCTGAACCACCAGGGATATACGCTGCTGTTCCAGCCATGTCCAGAGACGAAGGGCCTCCTGGCAGAGGGTCCATGACCCCACCCCGCCCTGTTTGTTGCAGTACCATTTGGTGGTAGTGTTCTCCGTTAACCCCTGCACTAGCATTCTCTTGATGGACGGTAGAAAGCCTGTCAATGCAGTTGGATCGCAAGGAGCTCCAGCAAGTTGATGTGGAGTCTGGATTCTACAGGAGATTAGAGCCCTTTGATCTCCATCCCTTCCAGAATCCCAGGAGTGACGCATTTGTCACTACTGTGAGATGTAGTTGGGGAAGGAAGAGGGGTTCGACTCTGACTCAAGTGCGGTTTGTTAACCACCACTGCAGAGCTTGTGCAATTCCATCCGAGATCCAGACCATGTTGAAGAGGTTACTCTAATGCTGCACACCCTGAATCTCCAGGTCCCAGTGCAGAGCCTGCATATACCAGCATCATGTGTCACAAGCAAGATGCAGGAGGCTGTGAATCCCAGCAGCCTCAGTCAGTCTCACTGAAATCCGGGATGGAGTCTGAAACATTGCAATAATAGCCTGAATATCCTGGACTCACCATTCGGGAGGAGAGGCCCAAAACTGCAGCATGTCCAGAACAGTTCCAATGAAAGGGAGCATCTGAGAGGGAATCAGATGTGACTTTGGCATGTTGATAGTTAACCTCGCCGAATACAGGAGGTGTGAGATGACAGCCTGTGGCAAGTTCGCCTTCAAGAGCCAGTCATTGAGATAGGTGAAGATTGGCACCTCTGATCTCCATAGATGAGCTGCAATCATCGCCATCACCTTAGTGAACACATGAGGCCTAAAGGGAATCACGGCAAACTGAAAGTGCTCATGGCCCATTGTGAACTGCAGGTGATGCCTGTGGGCAGGCAGCGAGGGAATGTGGAAGTATGCTTCCTGCAAGTCCAAGTCAAACATTCAGTGTGAGGCTCTGGACACTTTTTTTTTGTTAAGAAGGTTGAGAGACCTTCCCCCCCACAATCGGCAATGAAGGTCCTGAAGCTCTGACTAGTCTCTCTGATGCCTCATTACTCTCCTTTCTAGTTCTATCCCAAGAAGAACTGAGCATCCTTTGCAATAAAATCAAATCAGGCTCACTAGCTGACCCACTTAAACCAGAACAGGTCCAAACATTTCTGCCTCAGCTTTTGCCTATTTGTTGCGAACTGATAAATCTGTCCTTGTCATCAGCAGTGGACCTGCTCCCTGGAAACACGCTAAGGTTATTCCTCTGCTAAAAAAACCGACTCTTGGTGGCTCCAAGCCCGAAACTTTTCGCCCCAACTCCTTACTACCCTTTGTGGCTAAAATTACCAAATCCGACATCAACTCTATTCTTACCAAATTTGTAGAGTCCAATGAAATCTTGAACTCCTCGCAGAATGACTTTAGACCCCGCCATAGCACTGAATCTATCCTGCTGGCGGTCCTTGAACACTTGCGGGGCTCCCTTGATGAGGGCAATACCTTGCCTCCTTGTTGACCTTAGTGCCGCATTTGACACAGTATCGAATAAGATCATGCTGTGACGTCTAAAGTAAAGGACATATGTATTGGAGGTGCCACCCTAACTTTGTTCACATCATTCTTGTCGGAATGATCCTTCAAAGTGGTTCCCCCCCTACGGCTCTCAGGTACATACTGTATGCCATGGGGTGCCGTAGGGATCAGCTTTGAAAACTAAGCTATTTAATATATACATATAACCCCTAGTGGTGGTAGCTAAAGGCAGGGGCATCTCCCTGGTTTCCTATGCTGATGACACTCAGCTCCTTATTACTCCGTCAAACAACTCTGACCAAAGCATGGTCAAGTTCCAGGATGATATGGTGACCATCGCGGACTGGTTGGTGGCCAACTGCCTGCAGTTGAATGTTAACGAATCAGAGATCCTTCTCCTTCAAAGAGACACCCATTTATGGAGCAACCGTTGGTGGCCTGCCGCGTAAGGGGTACCCCCACCGCCTAAGGAAAACGTAAAAAATCTGGGTGTTTGGGTTGATAGTTATTTGACCTTTCAGGCACAGACGAAATCAGTGGCTGGTGTATATTTCAGGCTTTTGCGAGCACTCAAGCCTCTGATCGGGTTCTTCAAGGCCCAGACACGCCAGATCATTATCCAGTCCACCATACTCTCTAGACTGGACTATCGTAACTCTTTGTATCTGGGCGCCAACAAAGCAGGGATCAATCGCCAAAATGCTTTGATGCGAACTCTATTCGCCCTTCATAAATCCTACTCAGTCTCCAACTACATACGCAAGATGCACTGGCTTCAGGTGGAGAAGAGAATCCACTTTAAGACATTGTGCATTTCACACAGAATTCTTAACTCCCAATATTCCCCTATTCTATCCAATCTTCTTATCCCTTACATTCCTAGCCACATGCTGAGCTCTTCAGATAAACAAATTATATGCGTCCCTCGAGTCAGAAGAGCATGGGCGGGGGAGTCAGTCATTCTGTGCATTGGCCCTTTGGAATGCCCTCCCAGGTACAATCAAGAGCATTCAGAACCTATAGAAAGATGAAACAAGCATTGGCAATGGGTCGCGCTTTTGGGACCTTATAAGTATTTAGTTATGCAGCACAATATCCTTGGTGCAACAACATCAACTGTTGCATGGCTAAAAACATATAAGGTCCCAAAGGCGAAACCTATTGGCTATGCCAATGCTTCTCCTTTGGGGGGCAGAAATGAGTGGATACAGTCCAAAGTAACCTGTGAAAGAGAAAGACAGCGTGTGATGGGAAAGGCAAGAGTAACCACCACGCCCACAGAGCACGCACATAACGCTGGTAGCCGTTTTATTACATGCGGGAAGGTGATTTGAAATTGATAACGCATTTAACCCGGAAACTAGTAAACCGCCTGCATTCGAGCTGCTGGGCACCACATCCTCTTTGACACGAGACCACAAGTCCCTTTGCAAGTGGCAAAGTAATTGCTGAACCCCCGCTTATGTATGGAATGATACAAATGCACACGCTCGTAGTCCAATACAATACAATAATCTGAAATGTCTTCAGATACAAAAACTTACTTGAGAATTGGGAGCCCTCCTACGTAATTTCAAGACCGGTAAAATGCCTCCGCCTTTCTTAAACATAAGTTTTTTAGCCCGCTCGAAAGAGCTTTCACTTCTCTCCAGCGCCGTTGGTAAAACGTCTTTGCCTCCATCCTTTATTGCAAATTCTAAATCATGTGCGGAGGGGAGTAATGCAGTTTCATTATTTAAAGCAGCCCGTTTTTCCCTTTTGACGCAGAAAGAAATGAGGAAATTGTAAGTACGTCATTAATATGGTGTCAAAAGATTTTTCAAGTCAGAGCGTTGATGGTGGTGTGGAGGCAGCAGCAGCAGGGACTGCTGCAGCTGTGTGTGTGTGTGTCGCTTGAACTAAAGGAAACGAAAAGTGAGGGAGGGGGAAAAGAGGAGGGGACGGAAAGTGGGCTTTTCTAACGTGCGTTGCAAAACCAACCTGATCCGACTTGCAGCAGTTTGCAACCTGAACCCTCCGAACTGCTTGTGTGTGTTTATGTCAGAGAGAGATGCGAGAAGGTGGGAGAGGAGGAGACTAGCACTGAGATAAGCAACCCGTGCCCATACCTGGGTCCCCGAAAATAAAGGACGCCCAAGAGGATTAAGGTCGATATTTAATTTTGGAATTTTTTGGAAGGGCTTTTGATCCACCAAACAGAGACTGTACCCGGTTGGTTGGATTTGACAGCAGTGGCCATCTCCTTTGGAAACGTTTCATTTTTGTGGTACAAACATGGAGTTAGTTTGCATCCGTTCCTAGAAGAGGTATCCACAGCTTGTTTTTTATGGGATTTACTGTGTGGTTGTACAAAAAAACACGCGAGAGGTGCGCGCGCGCACAGGGAGAGCGAGAGGAAGGCCAGATGGCACCTCTGGGCTGCGAAAGTGAAAGTGATCGCGATGCACTTAATGACCCGTGAAAGACAGATGGCGGCTGCGCGCGTGCACGCTTGCGTGAACGGAAGCGCTAGGCCAGCTAAAGCGTGGGGTAGCAAAACCCACCTACTAAATGTCTTGCAGGGCAGCGCATGCGCTGGCTCAGGCGAAACCTAAAAATGAGGAGAAACTTAAACATTTCTCCTCGTTACTCTTGCTCTGGGGAGGCATAAAGTGTTGGTGCTGCCCCAGGTTTACATGATGTTGAAAATCTGGGGCAGTGTCAAAATCCATGGGTGATGAGTGGGAACACCCACAGCAAAGCCCATGGAGCGCCTCCTTGACGTAGAGTAAGGAAAGGCAACATCGCCTCATAGATATGATTGAGCGGCCTGCGCCACCAGGTCATCATAAAAAGTGCTGTTCTGGTGGAACATGCCTCTTGTAAATGAGGGCCTAAAAGTACTATATCTAAGACACCCATACAGCAGGTTCCTAGAGCCCTAAGGCAAGGTGCATTAAATTACATGTGAGGGCACATCTGCATGAGCAGATATGCCCTAGTGATGGGATGCCTAGTTCTATTACTAGTATGGCAAGTGATCAGGAAGCCATTTTAAAGGTATGTACTGGGCACTGGTCATTTCAAGTTACCCAGCTACAAATTGGATTCATTGAAAATAATGGTGTTGGTATCAAAAACCATATATTAATAAAACCATACAGATGCCAGTATCAGATTTATGAAGACGTGCACCCAGAGGGCACCTTAGAGGTGCCCCCTGTATCCCTACTAGTGACTAAGGCGCTGATTACGACTTTGGAGCTGTTGCGTCGGATCTCCGCCGGCGCGGCAGCACCAAAATCGTGCAAAGACTGATTATGAGTATTCCTCTTGCAGGCGGACGGTCTTTTTTCCATTCCCAGGGCGGTGCCAGAAAGACAGGCACTGCAATGGGAAGGGCAAAAATGCTTCAGCATGGAATGGACAGTGACGTTATATTAGGTATTCAGGAGTAACCGTGGGCGTACTGCTCCGCTCCACCTGCCGGGTGCATGTAGTGTTGCCTACTTCGCGGTCCGCGAAGTAGGTGTAGTAGGCAGGCTACGCACATGCCACGGCGGAGCGGAGTTGCACGCCACCCACCTCCCTCCCGCCCTCTTTTAAATGCCCTTACAATCTTTAAAAGCTTTTTAAAAGTAATTAAAATGACTTACCTGAGCCCGCGCATGCGCATTTGTGAGGAAGAAGTCGGCAATAAAGCTGGAAGAGGGAGCTCCGGGACGCCGCAGCTCAGGTAAGTCATTTTAATTACTTTTAAAACGCTTTTAAAGATTGTAAGGGCATTTATAAGAGGACGGGAGGGAGGCGGGTGGCGCGTAGCACGTAGCGGGGTCTACGCGGAGTGTGCAGAGTGTGCGTAGATTCCCCCCACTCCGTGATGCTCCGCGTAGCCCCACTATGCCCACTACACCCAGGGTTATTCAGGGGTCGTGTTTCACTTACAGGCTAAGCACACCCCTAAGGTGGGCTAACTGAATTGGACAGCCAGAGAAGGGTTTTGCCATCTTGGTTTTGGTGAGAATAAAGAAGACAGGGTTATGCCTATGACCCACCGGAAATGGTCATATAGGAGGTGTAGTCACCCCAGGGGTAGGTAACTCATTTGCTACCACCATATACTCCCCTAAATGCCCCTAAGTTGTATATTATGGGGTCTCCCAAGACCACAGCAGCAGATTCATCTTTCTGGGAACAGAAGAATGACAAAGAAGAGCCAACATTGCGAGAACAGATGACCTGCAACATAATTGGTGAAGACCCTCCCGAGCTGAGCACCCCTTTTGGGTCCTGCCAGACTTGTCCCCAAGTCCCCCCTTGCAACAGATCTCTTCAGGTGCCCATTGCTTTCAACAGTGTAGCATTTGAGGTTACCAAGCTGTTCAGCATCTCTGCACCCGGACACACCAGGGCAGGTAAACTAAAACCCTTGGTGGTTCTTTGGACCTTGGCCCCCTAGCACCTTAAGTTCCAAAGTGCACCTCTGAACTTCGACTACAAGTATCTGTTTGCAGTACGTCTTTCCTCTCATAGGATAACATTACCGCGTTCGAGGCTCATACCTCAAAAAAGTTCTTTGACTATTTGACTGTTTTCCTGTCAAATCCATAAGCCGGTCAAAGGATGGAGGCAGGGAGGGATGGTCTTAAAGGTGAGGGAGTAGCCCCTTCGAATAATCTGGAGAACCCACCTGTCCAAAGTAATACTTTGCCAGTGTTGGAGGTGATGGTGGATCCTGTCACCAACTGGATGTACATGTTCTTGAAGGGTAAGACTAGGAGGGTTTGGAGGTTGAAGCTGCTGGGAGGGAGGGAGGATTGAAAGGACCTCTAGCTTCCCGACCCATGGGGTCGGAAATCACCACGCCATCATCCGTGCAGGGGTTGTGGAACTTGCGCAGCTTTGTGGCAGGGGTGGGGCTAGTGTGGTTGAAAGCCCATTCCGTAGCCACAAAAGGAGGGAAAGGCAGATTGGGGAAGGGAGGCAGTTGAGAGGCCCAAGGACTTGGCCGTAGCCCATGAGTCCTTAAAGTGCTCCAGCGCTGTGTCTGCCTTGTCTCCGAAGAGATGAGTGCCATCAAAGGGCATTTCCATGAGTGAAGTTTTGACCTCCCCTGAAAAGGCAGATGTTCTCAGCCATGCATGGCGTCTAACAGTCACTATCAATTAAATCGTTCTGTCCAGAGAGTTAATTGTGTCTAAGCCACATCGAATGGTGAAATTTGCTGAATCTCTCTCGTCTGTTATAGCTTGGGAGACGATAGCCCTGGCCTCCTCTAGGACCTGTGGCAGTACCTGCACAACCGTTTCCCACGAGGAGTATCCACTGACCGCAATGCAAGGCTGGTAGAAGAAAAAGATTTCTTGCCCCAACTGGACAGCACTTGGATTCCCTGTCCGGGGGAGCAGTAGGGAAAGCGCCATGGGAGGTGGAGGCTTGGACTACCAAGCACTCTGGGATGGGTAGTGAGGACGTATGGCTCGGCCGTGGCATTGCAGTGGCGGCTGGTCATCGTCCTGTTCACAGGTGCCCCAGTGCTGGATTTGTATCATGTTCTCAGAAGTATATCCATGAGGGCTTCATTAAAAGGGAGCAAGGATTCCAAAGAAGAAGCTCCCTGCTTTAGCACCTCTGTCGAGATGTTAGTCTTGACCGCCCGCTGAGGGTAGCTGGAGGTCAAGCCACCCTATGCACCAATATTTTGTAAGATGCTCCCTCCAACGTAGCCACAGTGGGAAGAGTAATATGCCATTATCTGGAGAGGTACCTAGTCCGCTAGCTTCAGCCAATTCCTCATACCAGCCACATCCTGTTCATAAGGCTGGTCTTCGAAAGGGTCCAGTGACCCCTTCCATTCTTCTCCCACTCCTAGCCCTCCAAAATAAGGCTCAGGAAAAGACCTAGAACCTGTTGGTCCTGTCTGCACCGGAATTGGTGTTGGTCGATGCGGTACTGGCTCTGGGTTTTTGGGAATCAGAATAGAGCTGGAGCCGCCGGGGGGCGCAGGCATCGCCGGGCGCATTGTTGTCTTGACCTACATCGGAGAGGGTCGCTGTGGTATGACTGACACTGGTCCGGATCCATCTACCGATCCATGGGGCACCATCGGTATTGGAGCCTGAGCCACCGGAGTGGAACCCAATAGGCTCCCCTGAACCCGCGGGACCCGAAGGCAAGTCAAAGAGGTCAAGATGCTCAAAAACGAGGCAGATGGCATTAAAAAATTCCATAATTTGAGCGGGATTCACTCTGGTTCCAGGCCCAGGTTCCAGAGAACGAGGTCTGTTACACTGAGGCTGCTCCATCGCGTCAGACAACGGACAGGGAGAAGTCGAGGCATGCTTTGACTTCTTGTGTTTTTGTGCCTCTTACCTGAGTGCCCCGATGATCTTTAAAGGGATGAATAGGACATGGAACTCTTGGAGCAGTGCCTGGACCTTTCTCTTGACCGGGACCGCGATCTCCGAGGAGTCCGGTATGGCATCGCCTGCCAGGCCACGAGCAGCTTATGGGAGTACTCCCTTAAAGCCTTCGGTGCCATGGCCCAGAAGTCAAAGCACAAGTTGGAGTCGTGGTCGCACTCCAGACATTAGTGGCAGACCGTCACCGACATGGGAGTCCGTCACCTACATGATGCAATGACAGGCACCGCAAGGCTTGAATCCTGAAGTTCTCCTTCCTACACACCAAAAAGGGGTCGACAAAAAGTTTTTAAAAACTATTAAAAAGTGAAAGAGGGTGGCTCTCTTCATAGATCAGCGCTTGACTGGCGAGGAAAGAAAAGAACTGACATCAGCGTGCCGAGGTGGTGCCGATCAATCTTACATTCCGGCACGCAGGATTCCAAGAAAATCCTTCCGGATCCAGTCTGACGCCTGGGAAGTTTAAATGTAAGGTATCTGCGGCTATATGTCTTTATCAGATTTGTATTTACTTCACTTTTGTTCCAATTGTCAGTCAAGAAAGAGTTTATTGTTCAATGTTCCAGTTTTTAAGGTTTGGTTTTGCTGATCATCTTTTTTAGTGTTACCTGGTTGAATGCCCCAGCCAAATGTGTGATGACCTTACATGAACTTAGGAAATTCAGGGGGGCAAATGCCTCCTTCTAGAAATACTCTTTCTTATCATAGACACTTCAAGGTTACATTCCCAGTCATTTCGTACACAATATTTTAGCTGCAGTTGATTTCAAAACAGGGGTGGCAAGGAGATTTTCTTTTGCATCACACTTAGGGTTCTCTTTGACCGTCGCAGACGGGTGGGGAATGGCTCCTGGTAAATGGGCCTTTGGGAGGTTAAGTTGGCTCTATAGCTTCTAACTATGTACCCCAATAGGACTGTACACCTAGCGTGATGTGGTGTTAAACGTGGTCATGGATGCCAATCTGAACAAGAGGGGTCAGACATTTGGGGGCACTGCTTCACTGTTGAAGTAAAGATTGCAGAGTCTTGGAGAAGTTTGCATAATTAATGTAAAGAGGGTGCATAATACTACACAAATATTCTGTTTGCACTGCTCAACCTTGCATAAATGGTACAAAACAATATACACGGTCTTCCTGAATCTCCTACTAACTGAGAAGCAGTTATAGGAATATTTCAGATTCAATAGCACTGACAACGGTGACAGAGAAACCATCCGGCTGTTCTTGAGGTGGTAGTCAGGTGGGATCTGCTGGTGGAGAGTCACCATCTAATGTTGAAACTGAATTAGAAAGACAGGGAGAGTAAAACTCATTGACAACCTAAGTGTGGAGAAGGACTCACATAAGAAAAGCCAATCGCAGAGTACCTGGCATAGGGTCTTGCATTTGAGAGGTCATCTTGGACTACATGTCGTCAACAAGGAAGAATGTTCTCTGGACAGTGAGTCTTTTAAAGTGCCAACAAATCTTGCAGGCTTTTTGTCATTTAGGTAGAAGGCAAAACAGACCAAGAGAAATACTGCATGTATTTTGGATTAGAAAGATGCACGATTACCAAGGAATGCTGAAGTCACTGATAGATTTCTCAGGTTTCACCAAATGTTTCATGATGCTGGCTCTTCGCATTAGGAAAGGTGGTGAGTCCCTGAGGCAAGCTGATCTGGACTGACTCTTATTCGCAGAGATGGATGATGTAGAACAGCCTATCACTAAGGAGGACATTATAAAAGCCATTAAACCCTTAGGGTTTGGGAATCACCCGGCCCATTTGGGTTTCCATTGAAGCCTTATTAGGCTAGTTGGCCAAAAATCAGTGATCTGCTGTCCAAATTGTTTAACTCCTTTACTAAAATAGCCCGCACACCAACTATGATAGAGGCTTTGTCTTACTTAAATTAGGGAAGGATAAGGAAGCCGATGGGTCTTATCAACTTAATACTTATTAGTGCCATGAAGGTCTACTCCAAGATTATGGCATCCAGAGTCTGTGTGTTCCTACTGCAACTACTACATCCATACTAATCAGGTTTTGCTGATGGGAGAGGGGACAGTAACAATATAAAGAAGGTGAACCAGCTAATGAATGCAGCAGCTAGTCTTAAGATGGAGACTGTGCTTCTATCTCTGGATGCTAAGAAGACCTTCAATGGGGTGGATTGGAGTTTACTTAAAGAAGCAATGAGGTCAGAGGATTCGTCACTGTGTTCCCAAACATGGAACGAGCAGGTTATATGCCACCAGCAATAAAAATGAGAACGAATGCTCAGGACTCTTGCGAAATATGGAATGAGAGAGGGATGATGCAAGGTTGTCCACTCTTCCCAGTTCACTTCACCCTCTGCCTTGAGCCTTAGGCTGAGAGGATTAGGAACAACCCAGGAATGAGGTGGATTAGGCTGAGGCCAGATGCAAGTCAATTTAATATCTGGGCAAAACAGCATCCTTCATAACAATTTGATTGCCAACAACTACCTGTTATTGTTTAACTTATTGAACATGATCTTTAAAGATGCATGCCATGCACATACAGTGTCACCTATGTTGTGAATATTAACAAAATGCTTTCCTCCTTCAGGTTCACTCTATCCTGGTCTCTAGACAATTCTTTAATTGAGATCAAAAGCCTTATTTTATTTATGTGGTGTTGAGGAAGGTTGAAAGATGCAGACCCCTCAGCAAAAAGGGGAGGTTTATACGTCCTGGATTTATAGTTCTTCTATAGGGCTTCTCAAATAAGATTTATGACGGAATTTTCTAGTTACAAGAAACAGTAGAGTTTCCTGGACTACACAGGATGGGATGATCCCTTTAGGAACTACTGTGGATCAACAAAAGCAACAGAGAATTAACAGTGCTGGGATCCACTGTCCTTGAGGTGACACTGCGGGACTAGGATGCAGTGAAGCTTATAAGGGGCTAACGAGCTACTCAGTGCCCTTGACTCTTTTTGGAAACTCCCAGTTCACTTTATGGCTGGTCAGCAACACCTTTCATATTTGGGAGAACAGAAGATGCCTGAAATGTGGAGTTATCTTATTTGGGAGCAAACATTCCCAACAAATTAGGCAAGGCTTACACCTGAAAGATGGAGAGCAGTTCCATTCTATATAATTAAGCACTTGGCCCTGCACAGTACAGTCAAGCTGCAGGGCTTCAAGAAACTTTTACAGATGGCAGACACAGATAAACACTTGATATTGAGAAGATATCAAAATCTGCCTGTGGTGAAGGCATAGGTGAAGCTGAGCCAAGAGACCTCACGTCAAGTAATCTGTGAAGGAAAGGCCAAAAATCACTGATGTAGAGGAGCCAGGAGTGTGGGTGGGTAAAGTTAGCCTGAAGATACTTAATAGAGAAGTATATCACTGGCAAGCTGCACATGCTTAGATCAGAAGCAGTCCAAGGAAATGTGGACGAAAGGGGACAAGGACAATATCACTAATGGCATTGTGACACAGTTATGATACTGTGTTCCAGAAAACTGGACTTAGATATTCCACCCAGCCATCAAGAATTATTTTGGGGTGGGCACCACAAACTAGCTAACAGCCCAATGAACTTGGTGATGCTGATGTTCCTTGTGGCCAGATATTGTGGCCAGAATGGGGACAAGCTTACTCTCCAGTAGTGCTTGGTTGGCTATATAATATATGGTACATGCTGTGTATGGAGAAGATTTCCCATAAAAGAGCAACACTGAAAAACAATTCTACAGTAGTTGGTCGACACTGCTGGACCTTTTCTCTGGGAATGCACAAACATTTTTGTGCCCAAAGTCATTGTGACCTCTTCAAATACTGAAGGGATGAGAACACTTGCACTAACTTTGAAGGTAGGAGTAGTCATTGAGAATGTCCCATGCAGGATTACATTGGAGCATTAGAAATTGAAAGGGTTGTGTTGCACTCAAATATCAATTCCAACGTAAGAAACGTGAGAAAAGTTCTAGAGTTTCAATATCTTTGTGCGCACTCTGTGAGGGGGCTCCACCCTGGACCTGTTTGTATATATTGCTAAAATAGCTTTCCAAACGCTGTGTTGCAACACAGCACTGTGTCGCCTGCCATGTGTGGGTGTGTTTCACGATGATGAAGTCGGCGGGCAGATTAGGGTGAATACTCTTGGTGTTTGTATTTCGTGATTTCATTTTATGGGTCTGCGCATGTCAGTGACACAGGAGTACGCAGAGGAAGGAGAGGCGTTAGGGTGGCGAGCGTGTGCGCACGGCCTTGTTCCCTTGGCCGTGCATGTTGATTGCGCAGTCAATCCTCCACGGAGCCGCCTCTGCTCCCCATTCCAGTCGCTCTGGAGGGCGCACTTTTGACAGGAGTAAAGGAGGGGGAGCACTGCCCAGAGGCTGCCGAGGGGAGCTGGGCTACACTGTTTGTGCCGCGGAGCACAGAGAAGCCCGGGCGCTCCCGCCACCATGAGCTCCAGGCCTTCCTGACTGACCTGCTATATAAGGTATGCCATTAAAAGGAAATCCTGTATTGTCCAAACCGTAAAGAACTTCAACAAAATATTCTCGCACTGAAAGCGTTTATTTTCTCTTTCCGAGAATCTTGAATAATAAAACGATAATGTGAACTTCTGTGCTGGGCAGGGGAATCTGTTCATTAGGTTTCACGTCTTGTGCAACATTGCAGGGTGGGACTGGGACAGAAAATATTTCCGAGCTCGAAAATAAAAGTACCCCTAGACGCGCACTACACTGCTGTCCCTGGCCCACGTTTCATTTGTGCTTGACACCCATAGAAGCTGAGGATATTGGAACTGCTTAGACTGAGAGCGAAATGGCCTGTACGACTTTTGGAACATATACAGGGCCACTTCTAAATGCCTATTCCAAAGTGGAATCTATTTTAATTAAGATGCAGGCCGGTCTCTGCTGTGAAAGAAACCCATTGTAGTGTGGAGAGCTGTTTATTTATTTATTTTATTTATTTATTTGCAAAGTTTTATATAGCGCTGGCTAAACCCGCAGATATCAGAGCACTTTACATGAGGATCAGCAAGTTAAAGAGTACTTATTAACTTCAGTTACAGATTCCAAGTATAGACAGAGAAAGATAGAGGGAAGGAAACATAACGGGGACGCGAGGAAAACAATATCAGATGTCCGGCTGGGTAGGGGATGGCCGAGGAGGTGAACCAGGGCCAAACTCCTCTATAGCTGCATAGGACAGCTCCACCGGGGATCGGCCAAGGTTGTTCGGACTCTGCTGTGAGAACAGACAGTCGAAAAACGTGCTACTACACGATAACATAAGTTATTTTCGCGTTACATAGCAAAGACAAAACGTCTTATGTGGAATGAAAGGTAGAGGGGGAAAGGTGAACAGGAGAAAAAAGAATGCAGATAGCGTCAGGCAGACCAGAGGGGGGAAGGGACTTCAGGGGAAACAAGCAGTCAAAGTGAAAGATAGACAAGACTGTGAAGCACCGTTAAGAACAATATCCGATGTCTGGCTGGATAGGTGATGGCCGAGGGTGTGAACCCTAGCCAGACTCCTCTATAGCTCGTTCTCCAGCACCGCAGGGTCATACCACCGGCAACAGCGCTATGCGAATATGATCACTCCACTGAGAATTCGCTGGCAGTGCCATAGGGTGAGTTGGTGGGCTCCATCTCAGTGTACGTCAGTGTCCAATAGAAGATTTCCAGTGGCTTTCTCTCCACGTCGGGGGACAGATAGGAGTATGGAGGTGGTGGGGACTCTGGTCCGCACAGACGACGAGCTGTTTCGAGGGGTTTTGTCAAGGACCAGAGGGGCCTCACTTTCCGTCACCAATTTGGCAGACTACGCCCTAAGAAAACTGAAAACTGCAGGCAGAAAGGGGATATCTGGAATTGGCTTGTAAAGCAGCGGAACGTGACAATAAAAGGTAGACGGCAGTGCAGGCAACAGCTCATAGGGCAACAGAAGTTCTAGAACCATCCTTGGGAGCAGCCATAAGCCTTACTCACACTGATGATGTCACAAACGATATCACAAGACACCGCACACATGCTTCAAGAGCACGATCCAGCAACCTGCAAAGTAACCGAGCAGCATCTGGTACATTAGCAACAAGTAACCTTTAAGTTTAGATCATGGCTTTGACTTTCGTGCTCCCCTTCTTTCATCCTTGGCTCAGGTCATAAAGAGTTTAGCTACCCTCTCATTAATGGCTGTCGAATGCATACTTTTGCGTGACCCACAGGCCTACAAGCCAAAACAACGCTTGGTCTCCTTTTCTCTGTGGCCTCCGGATGCAAAGAACACTTGATGCACCACTAGAGTCATGTTTGGGCCCAATGCGCCTCAGACAAACGTCGTGCAGGTCTATCACCTTCATCTGTTTGAGGAAGATTCCAATCTTAGAAAACACCTTTTAACACTCAGTTAAGAACCAATTCATGGGTCTCCACATGGGTATTTTGGAGGCAAGAACTAGGAATGGCTTTTACAGAATAATTTCCCGCCAGTTCTAGGTAGTATGGGCTTCCAGTGAAAGGTTCTGTATTTGGTGCTCCTAGCTAAGCATCAAGGGAAAATCAGGGAAAGCAAGAGTCAAGGAAAATCATTCTAGAGAAAAAACGAATGAAAATCTAACTGCCAAGAGCAAATATTAAGAACAAAACAGAAGCAATGGGGTCATGAACGTAAAAAACTAAATTTATAGCATTTTCATTTTTAAAGCTGTACACTTGAAACACCATGTTCAAATACCCTGTGTTACATGCTAACCATCCTATGAATGCTCCGTGATATGAGCACTAAACTTTAAGTGAGCCTTACTGTATGCTGGATTGAGATGTTTGTGAAAATAACTAAAACTAGAGTTGTTCAGTTAGCCATCAAGATAGTGTTGCACTCTGGTTGTTTGTACATTCCGAAAGTCACGTTTCAAGCAAGCTGTTTTTTTTTGTTGCTGTAAGTAAATGCTTTGTTTATATTTCTGACTTTCAAAATTGGTTGAGATTCCAGCTCTGTGTTTACTGCCTTACTCTTCCAGTGTATATCAATATCATTTATGGATTCATAGTCATATAGCTGGGTCTGAACTGAGGTGGCCAAGTGAGTTAAAGAATGATGATGGATTCAACCCAGATCTGTGACTGGGGCTGAGTGTCTGTAAAGTTTCAGTGCTCCGTCCATCATCTCCTTGTGTTTGCTTCATTGTTTTATAGACCGATCTTAAGTCCTGTGATATTATTGACTAGATTAGAACTAGATTCTTGAAAGAGGGCAGCCATTATTTTCAACACAGCTTGGGCAACAGTTTGATTTCCCAACCATTTTAGAGGTTTCAGAAACGTGGTCCTTCAACTTAATTAGAATTTCCCATGGTCAATGTTGACGTGGCTCTTTCACCTTCAATGTCATGTTTTTCACGTGCCCCACTGCTACCTCGTTTAGGTTGCCTGTCTCTGATCCAGTCAAAAAGGGTTCAGTGTCATAGCAGAACAATATGCAGCGCAATATGTGGTTGTTTATGTGATTATCTCTTGAACGGAATTTTGTATAACTCATATTCTGCAAGGCAGCAGGCGGACTTTGTGCATGGTTGAAAGGGCATGTGAAAGGGTTGAACACTTGCTGATTCTGTGCGAGTGTGTTGTACTCCAAGCCGAGTCACTGAGTGAAGAAGATAGGGCGCTGCTGGACCTACTTCTAACAGCAGCAGTTAAGATCATACTTAACAATTGGAAAGATACACGCAGAGCATCCTTTAACTGCTGGTTAAACTGGGTCACCAACCTAAGAGGGGCTGACAACATAGCGCTCCGGAACTCTCCATGGAAAGCCCCTATTAGACGCATGTGGGACACTCTTGATCTCTATTTTAACTCACACAGACCACCATGAATCACAACAGTCCAGATAACCTAAGCTCCCCACACCAAATTCGCTCTAGAGTTCGTTTATCAGACTATGGGCACCCCCCGTCGATCAGTGTTTCACACCAATATCCGAGCCGTTCTAGTCCCTGAGCTAAGACACTTCTTGCTGATTATGTAGTCACATTATGCGAAACTGTTACTCTACCTAGTAGCTGGTTAATACTAACCAAGCATACCTGTGTAAAATTGTTATTCAGATACACCTACCTGATTGCTTAATGCTTTTGTGTTTTGTCTTATTACTTTGATTACCTTACTTTGCTTAGTTTATCTTTTTTTCACTTGTCTAGGCCTTATGTCCTCTTATTTGATGTATTGTACATATTGCTTTCTTCTGAAACAACCAATAAATACCAATAAAATATTTTGAAATAAAAAAAAGAAAGGGTTGGGAGTGTGTGCATCTGCCCTTTTTGTGCCGTAATCACTGGGACATGTGTCAATGTGTGCATGATTATATTCTTGTTTCAGGCACATACCTAACCTTACTTACACCCATTGTGGGTTTCTTTTTGCGCGCCTAGGATGTCAGCAGAACAAGCGACGGATAGACAGTTTTGCCAGTCACTGTCTTTGTTAGAACAGATTCACAATTGCTTTATTAACCTTCCTGCTTTTTCACATTTGCTTGAAAATGCACCGTTTGCCCACTCTTTTTTCAAAATGTTCTCGGGGGGGAGAACCGCCCCTAACCCCCGTAGTTGGTTCAGGCTCGCTTGCTACGCTTGCTCGCTACACTGCATTACTGTGTCGCAAAGTGTTGCATTTCTAAAAGGTGTGTCACCAACATGAAAAGTTTGGAAAGCTGTGAACTAGAACATGTGTTCTAGACACAGTGTGCTCTATAATGTCCCAAGAACGGCTATACACTTTTCCATAAATATACTCACTTGAAATAAACACAATTGAAATAAACAAACATTGTCCTTAATGGCAATAAACAAACAGTGTAGCTCAAAGTTAACTGGATGAATCAAGTTTCTTTAATCCAGTCAATTTTATCCAATAGACACATTTCTTTTACATAAATCTTCCATGAAAAATAATAATCACAATGAACTCATTTTACAGGCAATTCAGTCCAACCCATTGCATTTTGGGTCAAAAAAGGTCCTTCATCAGGGGAGTCTATGAACAGAAATACAAAAATTACATATTTTGCAAAGATTCCATATTTTTCAGTGATTAAAGATAACCTCACACTGTGAAAGACATCTGCGGAATGTATGTGAGAGTAATTGCAAGATTCGTCACGAGCTGATCCGTAAATATGTGACTGTAGAACAAGAGCTGAGGGCGAAAGGACAAAAGGTTGAGGAAAAAAGGGAAGGTCCACGATCCCAATGTATACCACCGAGTATGCTAGATTAGTGGAGAAAACGACCGTAGTTGAACTCTGTGAAGAAGAACTCCATCTCCCAACATGCAACTGAAAGGGCAAGTGAGAGACAAATGCATCCCGGATTGGTTGCCAAACCGTTACCGAAAGAAGAAAGTACAAAACTGCTACCAGTGAATACAAAAAGCGTGCAAGTTAACTCCCACAGTCGTGAACTAATACCGTTGATAATACAAAATGAAAGGCTCTAACCTCTAAAGTGTCGATTCCCAGCTGATGTAGCTGAATTAGGTATATGGCATAGTATCCTATATTGCAAGAACGCTTGATTTCAAAATATCAAAAAATAACATTAGGAATCAAAAAAGACTGCTGATACATACTTTTTCCACATGCCCCATAAAATGAGCTTACCCGAGTGTTTGCTAGAAAGTCCCCTTCGTAACAGAGCTTGAAGTGTTCCGTGCTGCAGGCGTTACAAATATAACCATGCTCAATTGTACGTGCCCAAACGTTAGGGAGCAAGTGAGAAGAAAGACTCTGCATGATGCCGTTCTTTGGGAAATGTTAGTCAGATGTGGGAACAATAAAGTTGAGAGATATAGCGATCCGGAAATGGATTACAAGCACCGTGTGTTTTGGATGTGATGGTACTTTTCTGAGAAGTAAAAGTAAATTAAAGTAAAGTGAAGTAAAATAAAATAAAAATACAAAACACAAAACTAACATAAATGACTAATTATACTGGATTTTGAGGGTGAATATGATGGCGGGCGGTGGCGATCTGCCCGCCATCACAACCACATTTACCCCCGCCAAATTACCATTGTGGGGGGTACCGCGGGGGACCGAAAGTCCGTTCGCCCCTTTTCTGCTGATCGATTGCCGGCCGGCGGAATGGGGCACTAATATGGTGGCGGTGCATACCAGGCACCGCCATCCATATTAGCATGGGAGTATGCAAAGGCCTTTCCATGGAAAGGCAGTTGGGAATTGCTTTGGGGGCCTGGTGCGGGCCCCCGGGGGGTAGGACGGTGGGGGGCTATACTTGGGGGTTACCTATGATACCCCCCCCGACATTGCCATGCTCAATGTGGCAGACACCCCACAGTGCCTGCCACGTTTTGCATGGCAATGCACGACGTGCTTCTTTGACATTGCGGCGGGTGCTGCCTACAGCAGCATCCGCTGCAATGTCAAAGATACGGACTGCGACCGCCACCGTCGTGGTCGCATCCTAATTTGCAGTGCGGGGCCGCCGCACCGCTAGGGTGGTGGGCAGACTAAAGTCCGTCTGCCATCCTAATGGGGCCCATAGGGGTCGATTAGGATATTGGTCGGAAAACCACCACGACCGCCGTGGTAGCGGAAATTAACCGCCCGCAGGTATCGTGGCTAAATCGGCGATCAGATTAGGATGCCCTGCTTAAAACACCCTACGTGGCAGTCGGATTCCAGGTTTCACTGGCAGAAAAGCGGAATATCCATCCACGGTGGGCAGATTCGCTGCGGAAAGGCCAAAGACCGCCGTTTATCCAGCGGTTGCGAACAAATGGAGCTATCTGCAGTATTGCCTCAGCCATCCCCGAATAGCTGGATTCTCCACAGTGGTGTGATGGGCTGTTTGAGGCATCGTGATGTGACCGGTGGTCTTCACCGCGTTCCGCATGGCGGAAGCTCTCTATTGACTCCGTCCGCTACCGATGCGGATGGAGATTTCTGGTGGAACCCCAAACACTGCAGTGGACGGGAAATGGGCTATCAAAGCCCATCCTAATATGGCGGTTGCAAAGACCGCTGCTGGAGTGTGGAAATAGATATTTTCCGCGCCCACCAGGTCCGCGGTCGTGCCTCCGCCCACCATCCTAATCCGCCCCAAAGTTCTCAACATTAAGTATTGTGACACATGATTCTGAATAAAGTTAAAGCAACCTAATTAAAATTAAACCTGGGGAAGTGCAACAGTACTTGGGATTCAAGACTTTCATAGTTAACCATAAGCACCAGCTGTAGTCTCTTTACAATATAAACCACTATATGGCTGTGGTGAATAATGACATAAAGGCAAGCAATAATTTTTGTAGAAGGACCATCGGTGCGGCAATCATAATGAATAACATAAACAGACTATCTTGGGTGATTCAATGTACATAATGTCAACAGTGACTAATTTCACAAAATTGCATTACCTGAGTTTAAAATAATGACACCCTTAGTAGTAAAAACATAGTCTACTAAATGACATGCTGAAATTATACAAAAAAAGTTTCTTATATATAAAGAATAGCTGCCTATAAATAATCATTATTTACATGTGGCAAGAGTGTGCTGGATGTAAGACAAACAGAATGGGACACAATGAAACCCATGCCTCCCCATGTGACTGTGAGAGAGAATGTTGGCCAGGTTAGTTATTCAGGACTGCTTTTAATAGCTCACGTACTCAAAAGATAGTAATCAATGTTACTTAATTCATTTTGAAATTTATTGAATTTAAAGCTGGTTCCTTAATGTTTAAAGGAAGCAGGATAGTTCCAGCTTGTCGCTCAGGCCTTTGGGGTTTAAGGTGTCCAAGAATCTTATCCAATGAGTTTCACGTTGTGCCAGAAACTTAGCCATGTCTCTATCTGACTTCTGGGTGATTCTTTATAGGATGGTGAAACGCAGCTGAGAAATGGTATGCCTTTTCTCATTCCAGTTGGTGTCCAAAGGTGAATTTGGGTTCTTGGTGCTCAATAATCCTGATCTTACTCTTCCTTTCTGTTTTGCCAACGTAATATTGGCCACATGGGCATTTGATGGCATAAACTACATGTTGCGTATTGCAATCTGCTGTGCATTTGAACCAGATCTGTTTACCTGTCCATAGGATTTGAGATGCTTTTCCCTACCATCACATTGTTGCAATGTGTGCAATTGTTACATTTCAACATGCCTTTGTGCACTTCATTTCCTACTTCTTTGGTCAGTGATAATAATTCTCTTAAGTTGTTGGTTCTCTTATAGGCAAACAGAGGTCGTTGAGCAAATAGTCCTCTGAAATCAGGCTCCATTTGGAGTAACTCCCATCATCGTAGAATAATTCTCTTAATGGTGGGAGATTTTGTGGAGAATGTGGAAACAAAAACTTCTCTATTCAAAGATCCTTTTATCTGTTTCTCTGAGAGCTTCGTCCTTTCAATTAATTGTACTGGTTGTGCAGCTTGGTCTAGCACCTCTTCAGGGTACCCATGTTGTAGAAATTGGGTCTTGTAGTCGTGTATGTTTGATGTGCAATCCTCTTGGTTCGATGTAATGCATTTAGTCCTTCTGAATTGGCAAAAAGGCAAATGCCTCGCTAGTGTTGGTGGATAGAAACTGCTGTAGAATAAAGTATTGTTTTTGTCTGTTAGCTTTCTGAATACTTTAATATGCATACCTTTTTCTGTAGTCATAATTTCCACATCCAAGTAGGTGATGCTGAATCTTTCGATTTTGTGAGTGAATTTATTCTGAGATTCCTTTGGTTTAATTCCTCCAAGTGAAATTCTAATTCCTTTCTGATGCCATTCCAAATAAGGAAGATGTCATTGATGTACCATCGGTACATAATGAATCTCTTGGTCCATGTCTCAGTGTCTAGAATGTGTTCTGTCTCAAATTTGCGCATAAAGAGATGTGCATAGCTAGGAGCTCCCAAAAGACCCATGGATGTTTCATTGGTTTGCAAATAGTAAGTCTGTTTCCAGTTAAAGTAGCAGTGAAAGAAGATAAAATTTAGTAATTCCGATAAGAATACTTTTTTTGCTTTAATTTCCTCTGGATTAAGCAATGCCCACTCTATTGCCTCTATGCCCTCTTGGTGCGGTATTGAGGTGTAAAGTAACCCTGGGCGTAAAATCCGCTGCGCTCGCCAAGTTTGTGGATGTTTGGCAACTCTGCGTTCCATGTAGAATGCGGAGTTACAGAAAACTCCACGCTCCACAGCGGAGCGGACGTTTTTTTTGTGTTTATGCTCTCAAAATGACTTACCGGGATGCCTGCAATCGCCAATGAGATTTCCCATCTGTTTGCGAGCACCACGAGATTTAGTGGCCGGCTGCACGTTCCCGCGAGAGTGTGTGATCGTGAACACGTAATTCGGGCGTGCCATCGGACTTCCGGCGGACGTTTTGTAAAGATCGCGATCCCGAACATGCAGAATTTGCAATCTGGAGAAGAATCACTCTCGAACAGCATCAAAACCTTCTCAAAATGGTGATTTGGATTAAAAAAACTCCTTAGATTGACATTTGGCTGTACTTTTTTGTGCAAGGAATCCTTTTTCTACTTTTACTTTTTTTTTAAGAGGAAGGAAGTGCCCCCTGTCCAGCTAGCTCCTCCTAGTGCTTTGTCCATCTCCTGTTCACTTTTCATTTGGATTTGGAGATGGAAGGATCACTCTTTGGGGCTGCTGCATCATATATCATTGGATTTGAGGACATTTGAATCAAGTAAGTTGGAAAATTGGTCGTTATTTGTTTGATTGGGGCATTGCACCTACATTTTTGTTGTACTTTTCATTGTTTTTTAAAAACTTTATTGTGGTGGGTGCCCTGTAGTTCAGTAGGAGCCTAGTTGTTTCTTTGTAAGTAATTTTTCATCTTTTATAAAGGAAACATGTTGCACAGTTCACTGCATTTTCTCCAACTTTTGAAAATAATTTTCAATATTCATTTAATTCACTAGCCCAGTAGTCTGTGAGTAGGCCTTTCAGCTAGTAGGCCCAGAGCTACTCATGGGTGTTGTTTAGCATTCCTCCTTTGTCTGGCCATATAGGCCTGCTTGAGTTCATTGTTTTCCAGGCCTCCTGCTTGTTGTGAGTGACCATGTGGCTGGAAGCCATTTTGTGGTGGTAGTCTGTGTGCTGCTTTTGCCATAGGCCTTCATGTCTTTCCTTTGTTCCTCTTGGCTTACTTCTTGTTGTTGTGGCCTGGCCATGTGGCTGGGGGCCATTATGTGAAGGCAGCCAGTGTGCTTTTGCCATAGGCCTGCATTGTCTGTCTTCCCTTTCTTGTTGTTGTGGCCTGGCCATGTGGCTTGCGGACATTTTATGAAGGCAGTCAGTGTGCTTTTGCCATAGGCCTGCATTGTCTGTCTTCCCTTTCTTGTTGTTGTGGTGGCCTGGCCATGTGACTGGCGGCCGTTTTGTGAAGGCCGCTTGTGTGCTTCTACATTAGGCCTGCAAGCCTTCTTTGAGGTGCCCATGCCTTGTTGTTGATTTGCATGCAATTTTTTCTTCGTTTACCCAGCAAAAAATGCAGCACAATTCACTACATTTGCAATATGATTGATTTGAATTGATTAACTATGTGGCCTAGTCTACCAATGGGTTTTTCAACCAATAGGCCCAGAGCTACTCATGGGTGCATGAAACAAATGTTTCTGTGGTGTCTGTTGAATTTAAACATCATTTAGGGCATGGATGGCATTGTATTGAATTGCAAAATGTGTTTTTGGGGGGGATTTCATTTTTATCGTGTGTGTTAAATAAATGCCTTTGCTGGATGTGTGTGGTGTGGTTGTTGTGTAACTTGCAAACCTTTTTTAGCCCTGTGGATTTTCGCTTTAGCATTGTTGCATTAAAGCTGTTCTATTTAGCATGCCTCCTCCTTTGTCTGGCCATATAGGCCTGTTTGAGTTCATTGTTTTCCAGGCCTCCTGCTTGTTGTGAGTGACTATGTGGCTGGTGGCCATTTTGTGGTGGTAGTTAGTGTGCTGCTTTTGCCATAGGCCTCCATGTCTTTCCTTTGTTCCTTTTGGCTTACTTCTTCTTGTTATGGCCTAGCCATGTGGCTGGTGGCCATTTTGTGAAGGCAGCCAGTGTGCATTAGGCCTGCAAGATTTCTTTGTGGTGGCCATGCCTTGTTGTTGTTTTGCATGCAATTTTTTCTTCTTCTATGCAGCAAAAAAATGCAGCACAGTTTTCTAATACATTTGCAATATTATTGATTTTAATTGATTCACTATGTGGCATAGTCTGTAAAATGGGGTTTCCAACCAATACGCCCTGAGCTACTCATTAGGGTGAATGAAGTAACTGTTTTTGGGGTATCTGGTGAATTTAAACATCATTTAGAGCATGGATGGCATTGGATTTAATTGCAAAATGTTTTTTTTTGGTATTTCACTTTTTTGTGTGTGGTAAATAAATGCCTTTGTTGGATGTGTGTGGTGTGGTTGTTGTGTAACTTACAAACTTTTTT
The DNA here is from genome assembly GCF_964204655.1 of Triturus cristatus. Lineage (NCBI taxonomy): Eukaryota > Metazoa > Chordata > Amphibia > Caudata > Salamandridae > Triturus > Triturus cristatus. The sequence goes on from NC_140589.1 coordinate 51,714,184, forward strand.
TAGCCCTGTGGATTTTCGTTTTTGCATTGTTGTTTAGCATGCCGCCTTTGTCTGGCTATTTATTTTATTTATTTCTGAATTTGTAAAGCGCATGGTTACACTTACAGTGTGTCCCCGCGCTGTCAGAAGATCCATCTGCTCCGTCAGTCAGACAAGACGGGTTAGTCTTTAGGGAAGAGGAATGTTTTGAGCTTTCTCCGGAAGATGAGCTCCGAAGTTTCCACTCTTAAGCTCAGGGGGAGAGAGTTCCATTTATGTGCCGCCAAAATACGAAAGGATTTTCCTCCCATTCTGGCTTTCTTGTGTCTGGGGACAGCGAGGAGGCCTGCTCCTAACGAACGGAGTTGTCGAGTGGGCGTATAGGGGCAAAGAAGGTTCCGAAGGAAGGCCGGGCCCTTGCCATGTACGATCCTGTGACCAATGCAAAGGACTTTGAAATCAATTCTCTCATTGATCGGCAGCCAATGCAGAGTTCGTAGGGATTTTTTTGAAGGGGCTCTTCTGGGCAGCCGGAGGACCAGGCGAGCGGCAGCATTCTGAAGTGTCTGCAGTCGCCGCCGGCTAGTGGCACTGGCTCCCAGATAAAGGGCATTGCCGTAGTCCAGTCTTGATGTGACAAGAGCGTGGACCAGGGTCTTCCTAGATGATTCTGGGAGCAGGTCGATGGTTTTGCGGAGTTTCCGTAGAATCGAGAAGCACGAACCGGCTACCCGTCTAGTATGGTAGTCGAAGTCCATCTTAGAGTCCACCCATACTCCCAGATTCTTGACCTGATCACTAGGGGTAGGAAGGGGCCCCAGGGTCTGCGGCCACCAAGCAGATGACCAGGCTGAGGGGGGTTTTCCAACAATCAGCACCTCAGTCTTGTCACCATTAAGACGGAGGCAATTCTTCGCCATCCATCCCGCCATATCCTGGAGGCATGCTGAGAAGTTAGCGGCGGCTTGTTCAGCAGGTTGGGTCAGAGCGACCACCAACTGTGTGTCGTCTGCGTATGTCACTACTTCCACCCCGTATCGTTCCGCAGTGGTAGCCACGGGGGTGACATATAAATTAAAAAGGGTTGGACTGAGGCTTGAGCCCTGCGGCACTCCTTGACCAAGGTCAAAGGTATCGGAGCGTGCTCCTCCTTGCTCTACCGAGAAGCTACGGTTGGTGAGAAAAGATTCCAACCATGACCAGGCCATGCCTGTCACCCCTCCTTTCTTCAGACACTGCAGCAGCGTATGATGTGCTACAGTGTCGAAGGCTGCACTGAGGTCCAGGAGCACTAGAGCTGCCACATGTCCTGCATCTACGTGCTTCCTCAGTGCCTCAGTCGATATATAGGCCTGCTTGAGTTCAATGTTTTCCAGGCCTCCTGCTTGTTGTGAGTGACCATGTGGCTGGTGGCCATTTTGTGGTGTTAATTAGTGTGCTGTTTTTGCCAGCCCATAGGCCTGCATGTCATTGCTTTGTTCCTCTTGGCTTACTGCTTCCATCCCCATTGCCAGCTGCAGCTCCCTGAATGCTGCATCCCACGTGATGTACAATGCCAATCAGGTTCCCACCATTCCATTTGTATTTTTGTTTTTGTTCTTCTTCTTTCCTATCCTTCTTGAGTGTACACAGTACACCATGAAAGCCCTTGTTGTCCAAGTCTACACTGTTATGTTTTTTTAATACCTGAGTTAATAAAATGTAATAATATAAATAATAACACTAACAAGTGTGACCACACACTAAGTTATATATTATATTTGTTTGTTTGAACTAGTAGTAATTTAACCACGACAATAAATGCCACATTTCACTGATGTTCTTATTGCTTTGTTCCTTTTGGTGCACAAAAGAGGAGGAGGCGTCATCACCCATTCTACTGCCAGACAGAAGTCCAGCTGCGCACAACGTCACGTGACGTATGACCACAGACATCTCTTCAACTTGTGCCACTGTGTGCTGCTGACATCTAAAGAAGATGCCCCAAAGAAAGCCAGAGAAGCCAGTGAGAAGAAGAAACTGCCACTTACCAAGACTGGTGTGCCACCCAAGATCTTTTTTGGGAAACAAAAAATTGCACCTGGAGCAGCTGTGTCCGGGGAACAAGCTGGGAGCAGCACCCTCGCATCAGTGGACCCACCCCACCAACCTAGGCCCAATCCCATGTCTGTCGCAGAGGCAGCCAGTCTGATCACGACTATGCCAACGAGCAGTGATGTTGAAATTGACTTATCGTTATTGCAAAATAGTACCCAATCAACGCAGGACACTCAGATAAGTGGACAACAACAGCCACAACCACTGCTCACAATGGTAGTTGTTCCTCCCGAAGTAGGAGCAGTTCAGGAAATCGAGCTTCCTGCAGAGGAAGAAGAAGAGCAAGCCACTCTTTCAGCCATTGTCTTCCATAACCCCAGCAAGGACAAGGAGAGTTAGTCCATCGAGTTCTTCTGCAAGTCCCCCTTCTGATAAACTAGACGCCACTTGGAAGCCACCACCTCAGTCTGAGAGTGAGACATGCCACGAGACAAGGCTAGGGAAAAGGAAGGTTCCAGAAAGCCTTGGAGTTATGGAGGTATATGTAGAAGAGGAGGATGATGATGATGATGAGCCAGTCATCATGGACATTAGTCCCTCCCCAGTGGAGCCCGACATTACCCCATCTCAAATTGCTGTGAGGGATGTAGCACGGATACCACCAACACTGATATCATTAACACCACTTCCAGCTTCCATTTTTGCATTTGCAAAGGCCCGTCAGTGACTTACATCCAGCACAACCACCACAGTAGAAGTAGGTACTGCAGAGAGTCAAACTCCACGCCCACCTACCAGTTCATCCGGCCTTGAAAGTGGCACCAGCATTTCCAGAAAGTCCAGCTTCCCAGTTTTGGACTTCTTTTCGGTTATCATAAAGGAGGTGAACATTGCGATATGCTCCATTTGTGGACAAGGTGTTAGTCGGGGTAAGCTTGGTACAAACTATGGTACCGAAGGCCAAACAACCCATCTGAAAAAACACCACTTGATTCAGTGGGAGGCGCACCTTAACAGCCAAAAAACTGCACCCATTGTTGTTGATGAGGATGAAGGAGTAGAAGATCCGATCACGGTGGAAGGTGAACAAGAGGGAGACATTTTCTCTGGTACAAAGGTAGCCCTGTCCCCAGCAGTGCAGTGGTACCGGCCAGATCCGCATTAGCAACATCGCAGTGACACAAGAGTAAGAGTCAGGCTGAGATACCAAGGGTTCCCAGGCAAGAGAGTACTGCAACCAAACGTGTTTTGAGCCTAACAACATCTGGCGTCAAGAAGATGTCACCTGCATTAGCGGCACCAGAAAGAAAAAAATCCAGGCTACCATTGTCAGCATGTTTAGGTCGGAGGGGCAGTACGAACGCACCCAACGAACGTACAATGCAAAGCTGGCTAAAATGTTAGCGCTGGACCTTCTCCCTTTTTCTTTTGTGGAAGGGGAGGGTTTTCTTGAATTTGTGACAGCCATCTGCCCAAAATGGAAGGTTCCCAGCTGGTCCTATTTTGCCAGAGTTGTTATTCCAGCTCTGCATCACAACGTGCTGGAATTGCTTGGACAAGCTTTGGAGCAGAATGCTGTTCACACTATCCACCGGACAACAGACATGTGGACCAGTTGCCAAGCCACTGATTACATGTGCATCACTGAACACTGGATTTTTTTTGTGGGGGTTAGAAAAAGATATCTACAGGTGTTGACACTGCTGAGATTTGTAATGCCACTCAGAAACATGCAACTGTAGCCATGTTCGCCATGGAGAAATCTCATACTGCTGAAAACATTTTAGAAGAGTTTAACAGCAAGGTCTTTGAATGGCGGCACCCAAGAGGGCTTAACAATGGTTTTGTTGCCACAGACATTGGCAGTAATATAGTTAGGGCCGTGTACGATGGTGGCTATTTTAGGGTCATGTGTTTGGCGCACTGCATTAACATTATTGTTCAAGACTTTCTGAAAAAAGAAGACCGAGTCAGCATCTTACTGACCACCTGCAGAAGAATCTGCACACATTTCAGCCATTCTTTTAAAGCCCAGAAGCAGCTGAGGATCATTCAGCGTGAGCATAGAGTGCCAGTTAAAGCACTCATCCAGGAGGTGCCAACACGTTGGAACTCAACTTATTATATGCTTGAACGTCTGTTTGAGCAGTACAGACCAATCAATGAATATGTCATGCAAAGAGGGTATGCTACTATGAAAGGCATGAGCTTCGAGATGGGCCAATGGGGCCTAGTTAAATGCCTGACAGAGATGCTACTTCCTTTCGAGCTCTTCACACGTGAAGTCAGCATTGAGGACTGTACTATGTGCCAAGCTATCCCATTGTTGCACATGCTACAGGAACAGCTGAAGGGGGTGTCTGCAATGCACGCAGGTGTGGAGGGAAAAAAAGAAGCATATGAGTTGGTAGTGAGCTTAACCCTTCGCTTATCTGAAAATACAAGGGTTCAAAGAGGCATTGTGTCATCCAACCATTACGTTTCTGCCACAATTCTGGATCCACGGTACAAAGCAGTACTGAACACTAACACATTGATTCTTTTTTCAGAAGTGGATGTTGCTAAGTACAAAACTTGGATAGCTGAGGAAGCCAGTCGCTTAGAAAAAGAATGGGTGGGAATTAAAGGCCCGCTACTCCAGCCCACTATCTAAGTGACAGGAGACAGGACAGCCTGACAGGACAAAGGAAAGGACTGGAGTCTTTCCCATATGCCTTACCTAACTTAAATTCTCTAACCTCTCTTACATAACCAGCCCAAAAGAGTGCAAAGTTGCAAACAAGTACGATTAGTTATTAGCTCCGAGCACGAGCACCTGTCTGGAAGTAACAATCACATAATAATCAGATTTTTAAACATATTCGCAATAACACAGAACAGAAGAACACAATTGTAATATCATTACCTGCTCACCAAACCCCGGGACCTCAACACCTAGCAGGTCCAGCTGGTCCTGCTCCAGATCCAGGATGTCAGACCACCGGTGCGTCAAGTGGCTACAGGTGCCCCAAACCCCAGAGCAGTGAAACACTGCCCGGAGAACCCTCTCCCACCTTCAGTGACGCTCCCGGAGCCCGTACCCAGACCCAGGCCTGCCGCTTGCTGCCAGGGTTAAGGGAAGGTGGTGCAGGACAAACAAAACCAGTGCGCCCACCTCCACCTCACTGAATAAGGTTTGTGGCTGCACCCCTTGTGGGCGCCGCCTTCCGCAAGGAAGGCAGTCGCAGCTCTAATTTCTCTTCCCCTGGCCCTTGGTTTTCTTGAGGCTCTTTGCCATGGTTCTGGGTAGGCGGGGACGGAAAGGAAAAGGTTGGTAGTAAGAAAGTAAGTAAAAGAAATTTGAAAAGCAAGTAATAGAAAAAGAGTGAAAAAAAGCACTAAGAAACACACAAAAAGTAGGAAAAAACGCAAAATATTCAATCAAGAATAGAGAGGGATAGATAATAAATAAAAAAGATCAGATAACATTTCTAGAAACCATGGAGTGCAAAGATATAGGGAGGATAGAAAAACAGGCACAGAACCATAGCAAAAAGTGAAGAAACAAGATGGTCGCACCCATTGGTGACCGCGTGGTGAAGTTTGCGCGATATTTCACCCGAGCACGCAAAAAACATCCCCGAACACGCAATATGTGTTCCTGAACAGAAAAAAGGCATCATAAACAGGCACAAAAAGCAACTCCGCATTCTAGTGGAACTCCGCGTAGGTCACGGAGTATTTTTGCGACTTTGCGGAATTCCGCGTAGCGCGACCACGCGTACTCCGTCCAGGGTTAGTGAGCCAGAACTGAAAATAGAGAAGACACTTGTATTGTATTGTATTTCAGACTTATATAGCGCACTGTAACCCTACGGGCATCCTGGCGCTGCGGTACATATACTCTATCACCATGCTCCCGGGCTAGCAGGTTGCTAGGCTAAGCCCTGTTCTCTAGGGAAAAGCCAAGTTTTAATTTTTCCCCTGAACTTCAGCAAATCCTGCATCTGTCTTAGCTCAACTGGCAGGCTATTCCAAAGGCGTGCTGACGCATAGCTAAAAGCTCTTCCGCATGATTTAACTTTCTTAATCTTGGGTATATTTACCAGATTAGTCGAGGAGGACCGAAGGCTACAGATGGGGTTATACCAGTTGAACTTAGACTGCAGCGGTATCGGTCCCTTCCCATGCAGTGCCTTGAATACAATGCAGAGTGATTTAAATTGTATCCTCTGGAATACCGGAAGCCAGTGTAGCTCCACCAAGCCCAGAGATGTCGATGACCGTCGTGGTCTAGATAGGGCCAGCTTAGCCGCCACCGTTTGAATTCTCTGGAGTCTCCCAATCAGGTACCTAGGGGTTTCCAGCAGTAGCGCATTCCCATAGTCAAGTCGACTCAGAATGACACTCCTTACTACATGTGCTCGTACCTGATGTGGGAGTAGCGGAAGAATCTTCTGGAGAACCCTAATGAGCGTGAAACTGCTTCCCACAATTTTATTGACTTGGGTTTCGAGGTTCAGGTTGTCATTAAAACTGACCCTGAGATTGCGTACCGTCGTGACGGGTAGCAGGGGTGTCTCCGTGGGGATGGGCCAGAATCCCGAAGGGAGAGAACAGGGGACTTTACCTGCTGTACAGCAGAGTTTTTTCGCAATTAAATTGTAAGGAGTTGTTTTTTAGCCAGTACACCGTTTCTTGCATACACGCATGAAACTTTTCCAGCGAGACTGCTTGGTCTCCCTCTAATGATAAAATAAGCTGTGTGTCGTCAGCGTAGTTTACCAATCTGACCCTGTATGACTTAATAATCGCGATCAGGGGGCTCATACAGGTGTTAAACAGTATTGGGCTGATTGACGAGCCCTGGCGGACCACATGCCTAACCTCAGCAAAATCCGAGTAATAAGGGGGAGAGCCACCACCTGTCGTCTAGTTGTCAGATAGGATCAAAACCAACAGCGGAACAGACCAACATGTTCACAAGAGACACTGACTATGGCAGAGACAGCCAACGTAGGCACAATGGTGGGAACACAGCAGAACGCTGGAAAAGATAGCCAAGGGCAAGAAAAAGGGTGGTATGCGTGAGCACGCCGTGACGAGCCAGACGGGGTGTAAAGCCAACAATAGTCTGGAGAGGTCTGCGCAGAGGCAGGAGAGAACTACTGACCAAAGACAAAATGCCAACATGGAAGCTCTAAAGAGAGCTACGCAACCCTTGTGGGCTTATCCAATGAAGAAATCCCACAACAGCAAGTGTAACGTGAAGAAATAAGAAAAAAAGTTTTTGCTATACGTCCACAGCAGGAACTAGAATAAAACTCCCCAGAGAGGAGATAGATAACAATCCTAAGAGGACCTTGTTGCATCCTCAGGAAGGACGTACACCACCCAGGAAGTACTCTTCCTGGAGCAGTGGTAGGTGAGAATGGCTATACAATAACCAACGAATACCCCACATAAGGTATGTCACGTCCCTACAAAAATGGGTGCCTCTTGAGACTAGCTCTAGACAGAGGAAACGCAAATAAGGGCAGAAACAGCTCTCTGTGAAGCTGTACAGTCCGTCTGGGAAATAACAGCTTGAACCCAGCGAGTGACACCAGAGAAAAGCAATAACAATACTGCAAATCACGACAAGAAGTCCTTAACAATGGACTGGACACAATGCCATTCACTGTAAACCAGACATGAGACAGTGAACCGCTGAGTCAGCATGCCTGTCAAAAAGATGGACCTAATCAAAGGGCACGTCCCGAAGACGCTCTGAACATTTTCAAGAAAACTGCCATCACGCAGCTAAGCATGGCGTCCCACAGCAACTTACCTGGCCATGACCAGAACCACGGAATCAGTGGTGACCATGGCAGACCGAAATGAAAATTTAGTCTGGTCACGGCCATCCTGGAGTATCCGAGCCAGGTCAGCCCGGGAGCCATCCCTAAGGGAGGGAAGGAAGCACTCCACCGAGTCCCAGAGGGCAAACGTAGCCTCTGTATACACGCAGAACGTGTTCAAGGACCGGAGGGCTCAGCTTGTGGACTCAATCATTTGCCGACCACATGTCTCCAACCATCGAGACTCCCTAGTGGGTGGAAGGATCGGAGGAAAGGACAAAGGCAGCGAAGTGGAGGCTGACTGGATGAATAGCCCTTGAGCCCTAGGGTGCAGGGACAAACAGACAGGGTCATCTGAAGCCGAGCCTGACAATTTGCAATAGCACAGTCCATCGGGTACCCCAACGAGGGCCTGGCCCAGGCCTCTAGAAGAATGTCATACAATGATGCACCAAAAGGCAGCAAGGGCTCACCCTCCGATTTGCCTTGGTGGAGCAAATCCAGCAAGGGATCGGAGGGCAAAGAGATAGAAGGAGGCTGGAATGGCAAAATATTAGCAGCTTTGCATTCTAGGAGGCGACAGCAAATCATAGTTAGGGGACGGTTGCAGACTACCCCGTCCACAACAAGCCAAAGACCCTGTAGCCCTAGGTTGTCCAAGGGCCTACAAATCCTCCACCTCAACATGCTCCGAAGAACTCTGAATCAATACTGGGGAAGGTGAAACCTCAGAGGTCCCGTCCTCCATTTGAAAAGGAGTAGTAAAGAACGTCTCTGGTGTCGAACGACGTCAAGACAGAGCCGCATCGACACCGACGAACGTCTAATCTGTCGATCGGCGCCGGGATGGCGTCAAACCGACATCCACTGTGATAGGAGTGTGCGGTGTGGGATGGCGTCCACTCGCAGAGAAGTCCCCTGCTGCTGCCGCAGCAGACACCATTCCAGGGGGCACCACCAGGCTGTCCCCTAACACTGGAGGAGGACTGTGGCCTGACGTCTGAATGGGAGGCCCCACCTGGCTGGCTCCCGACTTCACGCGACTCCGGAGCCGGAGTCAGGGTCCTCGATTGGCGCTGACGACGAATCCACTAGCGAGCTCCCAATCTGAGGCCCTACCACCTCTGTGGGGCCCGAAGGCACGCTAGGGAGAGGGGTCAGCTCAAAGATGGCCCTCAAAGCCTGAAAATAGACCACCATCTGGGTCCTAGTCGCCCCAACACCAGGAAACTGTGGGTAGGCGGGGTGGACTGAGGAGGGGCCGTGTCCGGCAAGGACCGGGAAAAATGGGCACCGACATCACAACTATGCGAGGCAGATGGCCTTCGTGACATCCCCTTGTGCTTACCTGAGGGAGACGAGTGATGACGTTGGGAATGATGCCGTTACCTGCCCCAAACCGGGGCTCCAGCTGGAGAAGGACACCAATAACGCCTCGACTCCTAACAGGACATCTGGGTGGACAACAGTTTAATCTTACATTCCCGTAGGGATTTCGGCTTCAGCTTCTGACAGGCGTTGCACTCGTGTTGCTCGCCCAGGCACCACATACAAATCGAGTGCGGATCCGTTGCTGACATCAGCCGTGTACAGGTCTCACACGACTTGAAGCCCGAAGGCATTGGCACACTGTTCCTGGACGTTAAAGGTGTCGAAAAGGTCAAAAACAAACAGACCAGAGGAACCACTTCTCCTGGATCCACGTTGCAGCACAGAAAAGAAGAAAACTGACGTCAGCGCGGGGAGGGACTTATATGGCTCTACTGACATCATGTCCATGGACGACGTCAGGGCGGAGCCATGCGAGGCCGTCCTCTGGCGCGCAGAGGTACTGCTGAAAAAATCTCTGGATCCAGACTGGCGCCTGAAGGATATTCTAACTTAAGGAATCTGTGGCTATATGTCTCTATCAGATGTATGTAATTTTTGTATTTCTGTTCATAGATACCCCTGATAAAGGGCCTTTTTTGACCCGAAATCCATTGGGTTGGACTGAATTGCCAGCAATAAGAGAACATTGTGATTATTATATTTCATGGAAGATTTATGTAAAAGAAATTTGTTTATTGGATAAAATAGATTGGATTAAAGAAACTTGATTCATCCGGTTAACTTTGAACTACGCTGTTTGTTTATTTCCTTTGAGGACTTTGTTTGTTTATTTCAATTGTTTATTTCAAGTGAGCATATTCATGTAAAAGTGTACAGCCCTTCTTGGGACATTGTAGTGAACACAGTGTCTAGAATCAATCAATCAATCAATCAATCAATCAATCAGAACATTTGTAAAGCGCACTACATACCCGTGAGGGTCTCAAGGCGCTGGGGGGGGATGCGGCTCGAATAGCCAGGTCTTGAGTAGTCTTCTGAAGGTCAGTAGGTCCTGGGTCTGCTGTAGGAGGGTGGGGAGGGTGTTCCAGGTCTTGGCGGCGAGGTGGGAGAATGATCTGCCGCTGAAGGTCGCTCTTCGGATGCGGGGGACGGTCGCGAGGGCGAGGTCAGCGGAGCGGAGCTGGCGGGTGGGGGTGTAGAGGGTGAGTCGTCTGTTGAGGTATGCTGGTCCGGTGTTGTGGAGTGCCTTGTGTGCATGGGTAAGGAGCTTGAAGGTGATCCTCTTGTTGACAGGAAGCCAGTGCAGGTCTCTCAGGTGGGGTGTGATGTGGCTGCGGCGAGGGATGTCGAGGCTCAGGCGTGCAGAGGCATTCTGAATGCATTGTAGGTGTTTCAGGAGTTTGGCCGGGGCTCCTGAGTAGAGGGCATTTCCGTAGTCCAACCTGCTACTGACGAGGGCCTGGGTGACCGTTCTTCTTGTTTCGGTGGGGATCCACCTGTAGATCTTGTGGAGCATGCGGAGGGTGTTGAAGCAAGAGGATGAGACGGCGTTGACCTGCTTTGTCATGGAGAACGTGGAGTCGAGGATGAATCCAAGGTTGGGTGCGTGGTCGGTAGGTGTTGGTGCTGTTCCCGGTGCGGTCGGCCACCAGGAGTCGTCCCAGGCCGAGAGGGTGGAGCCGGGGATGAGGACTTCTGTCTTGTCCGCGTTTAGCTTCAGACGGCTGTTCTTCATCCACTCGGCGATGGCTTTCATTCCTTCGTGGAGGTTGGTTTTGGCAGTGAGGGGGTCCTTGGTGAGGGAAAGGATCAACTGGGTTTCGTCGGTGTGGGAGATGATGTTGAGGTTGTGTAGCCGGGCGACGTGGGCGAGCGGTGCCATGTATATGTTGAACAAAGTCGGGCTGAGGGATGAGCCTTGGGGTACACCGCAGATGATCTGGGTGGCTTCGGAGCGGAAAGGGGGGAGGCGGACGCTCTGGGATTCTGCCGGAGAGGAAGGAGGTGGTCCAGTCCGGGCCTTGTCTCGGATCCTGGCGTTGTGGAGGCGTGTGTGTAGGGTGCGGTTGCAGACAGTGTTGAAGGCGGCTGACAGGTCCAGGAGGATGAAGGCCGCGGTTTCGCTGTTGTCCAGCAGGGTCCTGATGTCATCGGTGGCGGCGATGAACCAATTGTCTATAAATCTTGATTAACTCCTTGAACTCAGCAAGTAAATCTACGTCTGACATAGTTTCAATGTCAGGAAGAGGTGTATAGCCGGCTAAAATCGGCCATGTTGCTCCTGGTCTACCTAGTGGACCAAGCCTGGTAATGTGATTATAATGTTTTAGGGCGCCTTTCAACCAGAGCTCATGCTCCTGGTATGTGAGTGGAATTATAATATCCTCAAAAGAAATATATTCCTCAGGTGGTTCATCTTCTTTGTAGAAGTGAAACATATGTGTTACTGGATTTGATTCTGGGAATACTATCCATGAATAGAATACCTCTGGTGAGATTCGTGTGCCTCTATCACGAAAACTGCTCTACCACCTCTTGGTGTCAGACCATGTTTTATAAGTTTTAGAGTGATGGCTCTCCTTAAATTTGGTGGGATGTGTATAACACCCACTTCGCCTTCATTAAGACCTGTAAGGTCAGCTGCAGCTTGACCGTTATTGACGATAGGATCGTTGTTCTCCGACATTGTTTAATGAAAGTTGCAGAGCAAGTTTCAAGGAAACAAAGATAAGGTGCACAATATTTTGGAACACTGTATCCTTCAACGTTGAACTAAACCAAACAGCTAATACATAGGACTTTCATCCTACTCAGCTATGTCGGATATTATCCCTACTCACTCCAGACGTCTTATGGAGTATTATGAGTAGGGGTCTCTGAGAAAAGCACAACTGAGTTACTTCAGTATCTAGCGTTAAATTAGTGCCTTACCAAACCGTTGGCCGCCATGTAGTGTAGTTCCTATATCCCTGATAGGCTCTGCGCATTGGAATAACATACACTATAGATTTGACATAGGACTAAGGTCAGTATGTCTCTATTGAGTATATTAAACGTAATTACTTGTGTGTGCCAGCTAACTCAGAGGTCACTAGAAACTTCTCGAATATACATGAAGGGATTAGTTTCTGACAACCGCATAAACATGAGAACTTTGTTTCCCTTTAGAATCGGAACAGTCTCAGAATCGTGGAAACCATAGATTACAGTTTCACTCATGCATGCTTAGTTTCTACAGAGTTGCACAGAAATAGAGATGGGCGTTTCAATAAAAGGGTTTATTGAACAGTCTTATTTCTTATTTCTCATGCAAGAGATATGAATTGCTACAATCGTAAGACAGACTGCGAAGTACAATATGTACGAGGTTAGCAGTAAGATAAAATAATACTGCAATAGCATGGTTTGTAGCTATGACATATATTAATCAAAATACATACATAAATAACACAAGCTAAAATGTGATACTCATCTGATGCTTCTAAATTGCTTCTAAATTGTTCTACCCCAGTGTACCTAACCTAAGTGCAGTACAAGGTTTGAAGTAGGTTTTGTTTCTATAGTATAGCTAGTTATATTTTAGTTTAGCCAAGAGTTGCCAAAAGTTTCTCTAAGTTCCATACCTTAGAATGAGAGAGGTTGGAATCTCTTTTCTGGACTCAATAGTCTAACCCCCCGCAAGGGAAGTCAGAGAGCACTGGAGCTGGATTCTCTGCGAGGAGGATGGCAGCGTCAGTGCATCAGGCTGGAACTCGATCGGCTGCCGAACTTGCCATGGCGAACCGTGTAGTCTAGGTTGGATCGAATCCTCCGGGAACCGCAATTTGCCAGGGCAAGTGCTGGTATATTTATATCTTGAAGGTGTCTAGGAATGCCAGTATTGACGTAAAAGTCGGGCAGAGGAACGTTATGAATGAACCCCTAAGGAATAGATGTTCATGCATACTTAATGAGCTCTTGGAGTAATCAATATTCAAGCTGAGGGAAATTCCTGAAGGCTTAAGGGTCTGGTTTTCCATGAATTCGTTGTGACGTGGATGGACAGATGTAGGTGGCCATGCCTCTATTTGGTTTGTACGGACAATATCTAAATAAGGACCAGAATTCTATGTCCAAATAAGGGCAATGTGAATTGTACCTATATAAGGGCATAAATCGGGAAACCTATATACAGAATCTAAATCTGCACACAACAGCGTGTGCATAGGGTGCGGTGGCAGACAGTGTTGAAGGCGGCTGACAGGTCCAGGAGGATGAGGGCCGCGGTTTCGCCGTTGTCCAGCAGGGTCCTGATGTCATCGGTGGCGGCGATGAGGGCAGTTTCGGTGCTGTGGTTGCTAGAACACATGTTCTAGTTATTTTGACATTATATCAGAGCATGGCATGGATCTGTAGGACTTTGAAGGATGACGGATGAAGCACTTAAGTGGTAGGGAAAGGATAGGAGGGAAAACGTGGGATTTCAGTTTAATGGTTTGAGTTATCTCAAATGACAACAAAACATAATTGAACATTAAAGTTGACAATAAAGAACAGTTGAACAAGTTACTTACCTTCGGTAACGATGTATCTGTAGGAAACATTAGTTAGTTAGATTCCTCACCGACCCACCCATCCTCCCCGTTCTGCGAACCGAAATCTAGGGTTAAGGTTATCCTTTTCAGGGCCCTTGACATTTTGGGCACCAGTGTCGGTCTCTTGCATGGCTCTGCGTTCCTGGCGCGGAAAGCTATGTACAAGAACTGACGTCAGCGCGCGAAGGCGGCGTCTAAGTACTCTGACGACGTCATTCCGGCGCACAACGCCAACGACGGACGCGGAGCCGCAGACGACGTCTAGCGACGCGTAAGAGGTATTGCTACAAAAATCTTTCCGGATTCAGCCTGACGCCTGGGGATATTCTAAGGTGAGGAATCTAACTAACGTGTTTCTTTCAGATACAACAGATTGTCATCGTGATCAACACAACACTATTTATAGCAATGTATGAAAGAAGGCTAAACAAAACCTACATTTTTTAAATCAATTCATCAGCCTTATTTTTGTCGATTAACATAGGACTCAATCCAGAAGTTAAGTAGACGGTACAAAAAGAGAACTGAGTGGGATGATAGATCAAAGCTTGTTTTGAGAAATACTAAACATGAACAACCAGTATTATTGCTGTTGGCACCTTTTACTCCAATTCCAAAGATGGAAGATTCAAAAAGTACTGTCATGGATATAACAATCCTTGAGAAGTATAATGTTTCAATTTACACCTTTGAGGTAGACATAGTTAAAAGGCTTACATTTGATTCAATGAACATGACTCCAACATTTGCAAGCAGGATAATAAAAAACTCTAAGACATATTTCAGGTATTAGAAGATATAATGTGGCATTAATATATAACATATTTAGAGATGGCCGCCTGCTGGTCAGAGATCTCTTTGGTTTCAGAGGAGCCACCTCTATAACAGCTCATCTGAAAGCACTGTAAGTACTCTGAGCAACTGACTTGATTCATTCGGCTGCTCAGCAAACCTTTTGTTTTTAAAAACAAACTCCAAAAACAGGCATTTGTTTTTGAAAAACAAAATACAGGAACCTCCTGAGGCGGAAGCCGGGAGTAGCGAGAGCTTGTGTTAGATTTTAATTGTTGTACTTTGATTTTAAAGAACTCACCTACCCTCTGAGCACTCAACCCTTCAGGTACAGTCATCCCCGCACAGCGGATTTAGCGCTGCCGCGGGTGAGTGTTTTCCTTCTTGCCGCCATTCCGGAGACACAAGACACGCCCACTTGTGTTGGCCACGCCCACCGTGACCAAGGTAAATGAAAGCGCGCTGATTACTAGAGCCACATTGTTACAGGAACCTCCTGAGGCGGAAGCCGGGAGTAGCGAGAGCTTGTGTTAGATTTTAATTGTTATACTTTGATTTTAAAGAACTCACCTACCCTCTGAGCACTCAACTCTTCAGGTACAGTCATCCCCGCACAGCGGATTTAGCGCTGCCGCGGGCGAGTGTTTTCCTTCTTGCCGCCATTCCGGAGACACAAGACACGCCCACTTGTGTTGGCCACGCCCCCTTCCTACACCCTCCTCACTTCCATAAAGCATGTGCACCTACCGGAAGCGCAGCGGACGAGCGCAGCGGGCGCGACGTTTGCGTGCCGAAGGCGCGCTTAAGGCAAGCTCGTCTGCGCTCGTCCGTGCCGAGACCGGGCCCTGGGCCACCGCCCCTGGCCAAGTCTCACCACATACTTCTGCAACCTCTATTTCGATCAATTACACTTCCTCTCAACTCCGAGATCTCAATCCTCCGGCTAACCTTCCACATTCTGTACTACACCTGCTACACACGGACCCCTTGGTAGGCCCCTATAAATGCCCCACGTGCCTTACCCATACCCCCGCTGCGAATACCCCTTCACAGGTCTTAGCAGCACTCATTAATGTACGCTCCCTTCCTAAACATAAAACTGAAATCTTAGAATTTATTGTGTCACATAACCTCGATCTCCTGTTTATTACTGAGACTTGGGGTGACGAATCCTCCGGCCCGGATTTCAAGGCAGCTATCCCCGAAGACTACTGTGTGCATAGACTAGACAGATTAAAAAGAAAAGGTGGCGGACTAGCCATCATTTATAGGAACCACTTCAAAGTCAAATTTACCAATCTTAAATACAATGAATGTGAAGCCTTTTCCTTTTCCATTAGCCTCTCAGGCAATCAGTCATTTGTAGGTATGCTAATTTACCGCCCGCCTGGGTCCAGATCCAAATTCCTCAATAACCTTAACAACTTAATCGAGGTTACGGCTGGAGCTCCACAATATACCATACTAGGAGATTTCAATTTCCATCTTGAATCCCCATGCGACACAGATACCATTGCGCTAATTAACGATCTATCAGCAGCCGGACTCCAGCAGACTGTCGCCCAGCCCACTCACGCCGGCCATACCCTAGATGGTGTATTCACCAATAACCCTCACATTATGATTTCAGATGTAATTCCTCTTATCTGGACTGACCACTCAGCAGTCTGCTTCTCCATAAAAATCAAATCTCCACCATCTCTAACCGGAATTCCTTCTCCTACCTCTTTTAGAGACTGGAAAAACATCAATACTTCTCATCTTGCTTCTATGTTGACCTAGAGCATCATCACCACCGAACTTAATCCATCATTAGCCTCCAGTAATTACCTCAACAGCTTAGACATGGCTTGTTCCAAACTAGCACCTTTGAAAAATTCACAACGAAATAGAAAGTCTCCTTCTGCCCCATGGTTCACGGAATCTCTCCATCTTCAGAGACAACACTGTAGAAATTTAGAAAGACACTGGCGCCGTTACTACAATCCTACCGACAAAATCGTATACAAAAGCGCCCTCTCCAACTATAAAGACCTCATCACGTCCGAAAAAACTAAGTATTACTCCGCCCAAATTGTACAGGCAAAAAATTCCTCCCCAAATTTTTTCAAGTGGTTGACCATCTCTCAAACCCCCCGGCCCCCCCTTCCGAACTATCCCAAACGCTCTGCAACTCCCTTGCAAATTTCTTTAAGGACAAAGTCACCTCTATCTTCTCAGCCTTCATTCAAAAATCTCTGTCTATTACTATAAACAACCAATCATCTTCCACTAACGCTCCATCCTTCTCTGTGTTCAAAGCAGTCACTGAGGAACAAATACACCGTTTAATCTGCAGCACCAAATCGGGCTCCCCCCAAGATCCTTGCCCTCCGGCTATTCTCAATCTCATTCCAGAAGCCATTTCCCCTGCTTTGACGAACATTTGCAACTCTATGTTCACTACCGGCTCTTACCCCACAATCTGGAAAAAGGCTATCATTAAGCCACTCCTGAAAAAACCCACCCTTGACCCCTCCCTTCCATCCAGTTACAGACCCATCGCATGTCTCCCCTACCCAGCAAAAGTATTTGAAAAAGCTATGAATATTCAACTCTCGAAATTCATAGATGAAAATAATCTACTGGATGAAACCCAATTTGGGTTTAGGCAGGGACACGGGACCGAAACTGCTTTAATAAAAGCGGCAGACGAAATAAGAATGACATTGGATAAAGGAGGAGCGGCAGTACTAGTACTGCTGGATCTTTCCGCAGCCTTCGACACGGTCGATCATGCCATCCTGATCGACCGTGTCTCAGCAATAGGCATCCAGAACAAGGCCAAAGAACTTCTTGCCTCCTTCTTAGCCAACCGATCACAGGCAGTAAAGATGGGCCCTTTCACCTCCCCTACTTTCTCTCTTCCTTGCGGAGTACCACAGGGCTCCTCGCTAAGTCCGACCTTGTTCAACATATATGTTTCGGACTTAGCGAGGGTGATCAAGTCCTATGGCATTGCCCTCACGACCTATGCCGATGATACCCAACTGGTCTTATCCGTACACAATGACGGAGCGACAATCGCGGCAAACTTTCAAAAAGGAATGCTTGCAATCAGTTCCTGGATGTCATCAAATTGTCTTAAGTTAAACTCTGATAAGACGGAGGTGATGACATTCGGGAAACTGGAACCTACCTGGTCCCCTTGTTGGTGGCCAACTGAGATGGGACCTCCACCAGAACCTGCCACCAAGGTTCGTAACCTTGGAGTTATCTTCGATAACAAATTGACCTTTCATCACCATGTCAATTCCGTAGTCTCCACTTCCTTCTTCACTCTGAAGAAAATCAAAAAACTTCTCCCTTACCTTCCCATTTCAGCTGGCAAAACCCTTATTAGCACTCTGGTTTTCGCCAAAATAGACTACTGCAACGCCCTCCTGCTTAATGCCCAGGAAAAAAGTCCTTAACAGGCTCCAGCTAGTACAGAATGCCTCAGCCAGAATCCTATTGGGCATACCTAAGTTTGCCTCCAGTTCCCCGTATATTCAACAGCTTCACTGGCTCCCCATCAGGAGCCGTACAAAATTCAAAGCATTGTGTATTGCCTATAAAGCTGTCAACAACTTGGGCCCACAGTTCCTCAAAGATGCCCTCTGTCCGCTGGAAAATCCGAGAACTCTTCGCTCTTCCTCAGCCTATCTGCTCAAAATTCAATGAACAAAGATGGTCCACTGGGGTGATAGATGCTTTAGCATTTCCACAGCTAGACTCTGGAACACACTCCCCCTTTCCATTAAAATGGCCCCAACGCTCATTAGCTTCAGGAAGAAATTAAAAACCTGGCTTTTCCCACATTAAAATCTGCCTTAGCTATCGTTCTGTTTCATTGAGCGCCGAGACACCCACGGGTAGTTGGGCGCTATAAAAATTGCCAAAAACATAAACAAAAACATAAACATAAACATAAACAATACTGCAGACCGTAACACGCTGGGAGTTTCCTTTTTTTCTGTTAAGGATTGCCAAACCTTTTTGAGTGGTCCAGAACAGAAAGAAGTACATCAAAATGTGAGGACTAAATAGAATGAACTGTGTGAGGTAGTTACACCAACAGCTCTATGTTCGTTTGTGCTGGTAGAGCCAACAAGCGCTCCACCGGCAAAAACATCATGTTCTGCCCAACTCTATCGAGAGTGGCATACCATCAGTTTGGTAGACAGGGTACGCTATGCAGAGTAACCTCTCCACCAAACTCTAAATGAGGCCCATAAGTTGGATTTTGCAGTATCAATACAGTATTTTATGTTTTTGAAACAGTATATACCTGCGACACAAGATTTTGTAAAATCAAATGAAGGATTAAAAGAACTACAGAATTCCTATAGAATTCGTCTTACAACTGTAACATGTTTTTAAATTGAAACATACCTGTTGTATTGACAGCTGTAAAAGCCTGCGTGCATGAACCCCTTGTCCTTGCCCCATAGAAATGGATCTACAGTCTATGAGAAGATAAAAATATCATATTTTATTGCATCAACAAAAACAGGACAGTTGCATTTTTTTTACTGAAGTTCCTTTTGGGTTTTTTTCAAAACATATGAGAAAACAACACAGGCCAGATTTACAAAGGTATTTTACAATTACAAAACCAGTGCTTGGCAAATTGGCAGGCTATATGATTACAAATCCTAATTAGCAAAGTACCAAAGAGACCTGCTACGCTGCACATGTATTGTTTGACTCAATATTAACTTTGTGACTTTTTGCAAGTTACAAGGGGGATTGGGGACATAAAACAGTGGTGTAACGCAAGGTTTTGGGGCTACCCTGCAGAATATGATGAAGGGCCCCTGAGCCCTGCATATCTCACAGATACTTACTGGCCTTGGGATGAACAGAAGCCTCCTGGAGATTTGGGGGCCCCTGAAACAGCAGAGGCCCCCTGCACTGCAGGGGTTGCAGGGGCCTCCCTTACGCCTGTGACGTAAAAAGGTGCCCCCGCTTGAAACTGGAAAAACACTGTACCAATTGTTGCAAGCACTTCTTTGATCACAAAGTACCGAAGTTCCCTACTGTCACTCAGTAGCTATTCATAAAGTGAGGGATAGCGTTTACAGTGTGGGTGGCTACATCGTCATTGCAGAGAGTAGACCATAGTCCAATGAAAAACTGAATGCCACCCGAATGTCATTTTCAATGATCAACCACTTTTTAGATCTCAGCTCTAGACAGCACACATTTGCTGACTCGAACCGAGACATTCTGTCTGGGCTTTTTCGTTCTCCCCATTTGTCAAGGGCATGCATACATCATGGATTTTCCGGCGTTTAGTTCTCCCAAGCGCACCGCCCAACTACTTTAAAAAGGCTCAGTGGTCATTTTTATCCATTTTTTCGGGGCGACTTTATTATTTTTAGGTTGAGCTTCAATCTGCCTGTTATTTCTCTTCTGTGGGGTTTGGCACACCCACCGATTGCTATTGGTTGTTATCTGTGGCATTCAGAAATGCCGGCTTGGTATTGGTGCATTTATGTAAATGTCCCTCCTTTGTGTTCTTAGCTCCCTCCCCAGCGATTTCACTCGGAGAATATTTTAGTGGACCATCACACTGTACAGTGTGTGATTGCCCCTCATCCTTCCTCTGTAACTTGTTTTAGTTTGCCTGACCCTGCTCGTGTTTTTGCAGGCCTCCAACTTCCAAGCTCTCAGCACCGGCTAAAAAAAAACACACATGCACACACACTTTAAAGTCGTAAATTGAAATACGGGCAGAGCCAAGTCACAAGCTATCTCTTCACGACAGAGCAGATGGTCTGTCGTCTCAGTGTTTTGGGACTCAGTTCTGCCATCACTTTAATTTACGACAACACCGAGATCGTGCTTGTTACCCTTACAGTTTGTAAGTTCAGGAGGGGCTTTTGTTTCCTTCAAAAGCACCTAACTAGAAGAGAAAACATTAACATTGTACGTGCTGTGAAAGCTTTCAGAGATCTTTGCTTCTTTAGTCTGCTTTTGTTTAAACTAAAACGAAGATACGTAAAAGGCCCTATATCTTCACCATCTCTGATTTGTGTACTCTTACGCTAGGACGTATGTCTTCCAAAGGAGGAACTCAGCAGAGCAACACACCTCGCCGGAGCCAGGGTCCCGCTGCTTGTTTACGCTGTCTCTTCCTGTTAGAATAAATACCTCTGTTGTTCAGCTGGTGCGCATGAGCCATATACTTGTCTTTTCACATACCACTCCCATTGTATGTTGTGGTGTCTCAGTCTAGTGCTCGTCAACCACGTGATGAGCTGCGGTGCCTGACTGGACAGTGTGAGGGCGTGCGGAGAGAGTATCGGGCACTGAGAGGAATGTACGCGCGGCTCTCCCTCTCCCAAATAAAGCGTACCTACACAGTAGTGCAGTCTCTGTGTCTTCTTGCGGGGAAATTTACAGCTCTACAGACTGGCGATGAGCCAGAACGGACCCTGTGGCAAGGAGAGGGAGAGTGGCGACATCAGAGTCGGCGGCCAGCCTCCTGAAGCACTTAGATTCCAGCCTTCAGAGTATACAGAGTCTTGAGGTACGACATCAGCGCGTTTGAAAGTGCGCGCTCTGTTCTCCAGGCAAGGTGCTCCACACATACACATCAGCCACTATATGCAGCCCAGGGCCACTGCACAAACATCATATGCGAACGTGGGCTACTCCTCTGCCCTAAGCCACCTCAACCCACAGCGTGTCCTGCACCTGGCATCACAGTGACACACACACTTGCGTTGGTCTAGACAGCCACCTTCTGTGCATCGCCCAAACTTGACTGGGCAGGGTTCAGAGCGCCCCTTGACACCCATCACGGTCCAGTGCTTCTGTCAGTAACCTGCTTGCGTATGCCAGCACAGTATCCAGGTGTCACCCGCCACTCACTGCCATTGCTGCCTACTGCTGCCTGCTGCACACTACCCATTTGAAGGTCTCCCCTTGCAGGTACACTCCTGCTCTTCACAATGTGTGCCCAAACCTTCTCCTTAACAAATCCAGTACCTTTCCTCCTGAAGCCTGGGGAGCCGGCCATGAAATGGGCGGATTCGAAGAAGTACTTCCTTAACTACTTGTCTGCCCTGGAAGATGAAGAACCGTTCTCCAGCAAACACAGAAAGAAAATACTGTTGCACAACCTAGGGCCAGAAGGGCTGAGAGTATACGAAAACATGGTTAAAAACCGAGAGCTGCGACGGATACAGATGTGTTCCAACACGCTTTAGATGATTTAGACAGCCAATAGCAACCTGTCATTTGTACGGCCATAGACAGATAAAAAAAATTCCAGAGGAAACAAAATGACCTTGACAGTAGAGGACTATGTTGCAGCACTCAAAAAACTAGCCGTAAATTGCAAATTTGGCCATCTTCATGATGGTTTGGTGCGTGACCAGATAATAATGCACACTGTCAACACTAACGTACAGGAAAAGATATGGGTGAGTGGGGAGGTGCCCCTTCATGAAATCATAGCGATCGTTAAAAAGGCTGAACTGTCCAAAAGGTGTGCTGTAGGGGCTAAGAAGGACAGCAAAAGTAAACCCACGGTATGCAAAGTTAGTGACAAAAAAGTTTCCAATGACAAGTCGGCCCCCACTGCAGGATATACGAATGGCCAACGGCCCACAAGGACCTCTGCAGGGTCCGTTAGGCCTCCTCCTGAAAAGAAAGGTTCTTGCTACAGGTGCGGCAACCAGATGCATATGGACAATGACAAACGATGCCCTGCCTTTTATGTAAAATGCTCCTTTTGCGGTGTTGTGGGACATTTCTGCAAAGTCTGCAGAAGGAGACCCAGCACTACCTCTATAAAATGCGTCATGTATGACTCGGAACCTGAAGTGGGGGAGGGGATGGTGACGATGATTGTATTTTGTGCATTGATGAACAAGTATTGGGCATAGATTGCAGTGCTAGAAAAAACCTGTCCTGTGTATTGACCATTGGGGGAGTCCAGATATCCATGGTGGCAGACTCAGGGTCCCCATTCACGATCATACAAAGGGAAATCTGGGACAGGGATTTTGCCGACACCATAGGGCACCACCTACACCCTACAGACATACATTCCGTCACCTTCACCGAGGAAAGGATCCCCATGATAGGGTTCAGACAACTAAAATTCGAATTCAAGGGGAGGGAGAACACAGGCAAACTTTACGTGGCAGAAACAGGACCTTCGGTCCTCGGATGGGCCGACCAAGGAGCGTTAGGCATCCATCTCAACCCAAGCGGAGAAACACAAGTGCTCATGACCGACGACCCTCCCAGACCAGACGTAGCCATCCTGCGAAAATAATTCCCTGATGTCTTTGGCGGGACCATAGGGCAACTATCAAAGTTCACGCACAAAATCCTGCTGAAAGATAGCGCCGTAACGGTTAGCCACAAAGTACGAAACATCCCTTTCAACCGCAGGGAAGCCGTGCAGCTTGAGTTGCAGCGTCTGGAAGATAACAGCATCATAGAAACCATCGAAAGCGCCGAATGGTTGGCGCCCTTGGTCGTGGCACGGAAACCAAATGGGAAGGTGCTTCTTTGCTTAGACTTCAGAGAATTGAACAAAAACATACTGGTGGATAAATTCCCGCTGCCAAGAATCAACGAGTTGTTGGCCCGAACCAAAGGAATCAATTGGCTCTCTATGATAGATCTCACAGCGGCGAATCATCACATTTTGCTTCACCCCTCGTCCAGGAAGTAGACCATCTTCATTACTCCCTTCAGCTGCTACCGATTTCGGCGACTGCCATTTGGCCTGGCATCAGCCGCATCCGTATTTCAGAAACTGATGCACAAGATATTCAAAGACAGCTGCGACGTCTTATACTTCCACGATGATATACTCGTCATGGGTAAAACCAAAACGGAGCACGATGTCCCACTTCGAGCAGTCTTATGGACACTCTCAGCAAATGGCCTCACGGCAGAATTGGAGAAATGCCAGTTCGGTCTACGCACCGTCATGTACCTGGGGCATGAGATCGGTGAAAACGGGATCTCTCCAAAGAAGGCTAATGTAGAAGCCATCAGATCGGCGCCCAGACCACGAACCAAAGACAAAGTTCGCTCTTTTCTGGGGTTAGCAGAATTTTATAGCAAACTTGTCAGGAACTTTGCAACCAAAACACACAGTCTGCGCCAGCTATTGAAGGAAAAGAACGCATTCAGTTGGACGTTGGACTCAAACCTAGAATTTGAGACTATTAAAAAGGACATATGCAAGGCTGTATCCCTGCAGGGATTCAACAGCTCTGCCCCCAGCATTTTTTACAATGGATGCCAGCGAGAAGGGATTAGGGGCAGTCCTTTCACAACGTTCCACAGATGGCCCGCTTCCTCGCTCCCAACGAGGAGAAGTTAAGCGTCATCGAAAAAGAAATGCTGGCATCCATCTGGGCCAGGGAAAAGTTTCGGCAGTACCTATGGGGCTCCCGGTTTACCCTCAGTACAGACCATAAACCGTTGATTAAGGGCCTTACGTCCAGCGGCTACGCAAAAGCCACCCCGCGCATCGCCAAGATGACGCTCCGGCTTCTGGATTTCGTCTACGATGTAGAATACTTACCAGGCCATAAGAACAAAGTGGCGGATTTTCTCAGCCGTTCTGCTGCCATGGAGGGGGCCCCACACCCCAGTGAATGAGATGAGTACCAGGTGGCGCTCACGGCAGACCAAGAGACCATCATCAGTGCACAGGACTGGAAGACAGCCTACGATAATGACCATGACCTGTCCAAAGTGAAGACCTTCGTCACTCAGGGGTGGCCCAAGAAGAAGCACTTGAAAGACGATTTCAAGAAGTACTGGGAAGTGCGCGATGAATTTTCCCTCAGCGATGATGACATATTTTCACTCAGAGGAGACAAGGTCATTCCCCCGAAGGATGTACGGGACCGCATCCTTAGCATATTACACGAAGGCCATCTAGGAATCGTGAAATCAAAGAGGAGGATTGGCTCAGCGACGGATTTGCCGCAAGGCACGTAGAACATAAACTTAATAGCGTCAGTGCCTGGAAGGCTCCAGGTCGTCTGCTCATTGCTGGAAAAAAAACGGTGACAGGGCACGTACCTTTGTCCCACCGATGGTTCTGGGGAAAAAGATAAACTGAGTGTTCTCAATGAGAGTGTGTGAGATTTTGTGTGCTGGGGATTGGGGATTGAGGTTATCTAGCAATTAACATAGTGTGTCGATGGGAGTGATCGGTGCCACGGACGTACACAAACTCTGCTTCCTAGTGCATATAACCTATACTTGGGTATAAGGGATATCCTTACTTTACTTTTGCTAATGAAGTCCCTATCATTTATAGTGTCTTATCCACCAGCCTCGAGTCCATTTCCCCTCCTGGTGATCTCAGTCTCCATTCAGAGGCCCGCACTATGCATGAAGATTAGCTTTTCCTTCTGAGTTTAAGTAACGCTTGTACTGCATGTGCTTCTTTGTCATGTTCTCTGCTGTGCTCCACTCTGTGGGATGTTGCACCTCAGTGTGTCCGTCGTCCTCGCCACCAATGTGCTATAGCAGGGCATACCGGGTGAGGTGGTAAAATAATTAATTGTTTAATAAAAAAGTGCTGTCCTACTATTTGTGAGCCTCAACTCACTTTACTGTGGGTTTTGCCATGTTAAACACTAAAAGAATGACTTCACTGTTTACAGACCTGGTAGGGTCCAGACCACCACTTTAGTGCACTAACATGAAAGGCCTTGCTCTGCAGTGCCTTAGAAAAAAACGTGTGACCATGCATGTGCCGTCCTTTCAGACACATCTTTAACAATAAAAACAAGCATTTGCACAATGCAATAGGTCTCGCATTTGTGAGAGTTAGAGCTATTGGCATTGTAAATAACAATGTTTTTTATCTATGTGCTTTGGTTCGGATTGTAGTGGATGCATGAACGGAGGCACAGCTGCCTAGAGAGCATAGAATGAGGAATTACTAACACTTTTAAATAAGTCACAATATTTTACCTCTTCTGTAAACCACTTACTTGCTCACTTTCCACCCTAGCACACTAAGGAGCATTTGGTAACAGTGTCACCACCATATTGTCCGGCTGCTCAGTAAACACTAATGCTTAGCTTAAAATGTAGTCAGAGACTTGCGGCCGCTTTAATGTTAACACTAGGTTTTGAAACATATAAGTATTGGAAGTGGGGGTCCTTATCCCTCACCGCCGTACCCAAATGCTGGAGGCGGGAGTCCCTGTCCCACACCGCTGTCACAAGATGCGAGATCCGGACTCCTCGTTTCAACGTTAGGCTAAGTTAGGACACCATCCGAGATAGCCCTGCTCACCCCGTTAGTAGCTTGGCACGAGCAGCCAGGCTTATCTCCAAGGTACGAGTATACAGTATGTGCTACCACACGTACAGCAACCCAATGATGTCACCACAAATAGACTCCACACAAGTTTTTATAAAACGAGTATAAGCTTTATATAAGAAGATATACGATATGACCACACGATACAAAACCAACATATAATAATATTCCTTTCAGTGGATTGGTAGGTTCTAATCCAACCACAGCTTCTAACCAACAGTTAAGCTTACTTCTGACCATTTCCAAAAGGTTAGGAAGGTCGTATTGCTAGAATCACACATGCTGCAAAAAAAAAAAAGAAATACTACAATGCGTAACAATATACTCCTGTACTGTGCAATATAAAAACAATGCCATACGTAGCGCCTCAGTCATGTACTTTGCAATAGAAGGAATAATGCAATACGTTTCACTACCAGCATGCCCTGTGCCAGGGTGAAACTAAGCAATGTGTCACACTACAATCATGTACTGTGCAATGAAGAAACAATGCAATGCGCCACGTTACAATCATGTACTCTGCAAGGGAAAAATAACGCAGTGCGTAGCGCACCAAGCATGTAGGTCGTCAGGCACAAATATGGTCAGGTGTCATACAACGATAGTTCGTTAGCAGCAATAATGTAAAGTGTAATACGACATTTTAGGTGCTCCGTTAACAGATTCCCCCAACATGGATCAATGATGACAAAAAAGTACCGCTTCTCACACCGGCCCCAGTACTGCCCCTCCTTGGGTCAGCACAGGCCTCGATCTGAGCTGAAGCAACAAGCTCACGCAGCTGACAGAAGCGAGAGACCGAGAGTGTCCCTCTGAGCCCGCGCCCCACCCCAGGTGGTGATCCACGTTACCTGGGGGGGGCGCGACCCCACTCTCCTCTCCTCCTTCAGCGACTTGGGCCTTGATCCAGAACTCCGTCAATGGGCACGGCGAGCTCGGGCCGGCGACTCAGCTCCTCCGTGGCTGCCTGTCCGGGCCACTACTGTTTTACCTCCGAGGGCCTAATGACCTGGCCCTCCTTCCGGCGGTCTCAGTGGACACCGAGACCCGCACTCAGCACTGTGGAGACTTACTTCGATTTTGGTGCACACACTACCCAGGCACTCCTCACCAGCGCCTCTGGTTCCACCTCGACACGCACTCTGCACGTCTGAGACTCGTCTCTTCTCTGGTGCACACGATGAGATGACCAGGCGCTCTTCACCAACACCGCGCCTTGCACCACGTCACGCACCCTGCGTGTCTGAGTCTCACCTCTTCTCCCGGTGCACACGATGACCAGGAGCTCTTCACCAATGACCTGGCTGCACCACGACACGCACCCTGCGCGTCCGAGTCTCCTCTCTTCTCCCACAATGACCAGGCGCTCCTCACCAACGCCTTGGCTTGCACCACGACACACACCCTGCATGTCCTAGACTCACTTCTACTCCCGGTGCACACAATGACAAGGCGCTCTTTACCAACGCCCTGGCTGCACCATGACATGCACCCTGCGCGTCCCAGTCTCTGTTTACTCCTGTGTGCCCACGGTCACAAGGCACTATATCCGAGGGTCACAAGCTGCAAAAGCATGCGCACACCGTGTTGCTGGGACTTCTCCGGAAACTTATATGTTCCTGTGTTCCCAAACAGGGAGCCAGCTCATCTCGGGCCCTTGGGGTTCAGGACACAGCACAAAGCACAGTCCTGTTCAAGAAGAGGGGGACACCACCCACTGCAATGTACCTTCAGTCTCTTCCTTCGTAAAAGCTACAAACTGCAGGCCAGCCCCAGATCACGAAGCAAGGGTCAGTCCTATCCAGCAGTCTCTTCAGCAACTTCTTCCTTGGCAGAGGTTCTTCTTGATCACAAAAGAGGTCAAAGCCTTTGCAGACTCGACCTGTCCATTTCACCATTCAAAACTACACCAAATTCTAGGGGTTTCAGTTCTCTTAGTTATACCCCTTCATGTCTTTGAAGTTCTTTGTGCTCAGGGGTCCCTGACCCCTGCCTAAATCAGTTCTGGGTGTCTCCCTCCCAGTGTCACCTTTTTCCCTTTGATACTGGGGGTCTGGATCCTTAATCACTCAGCTGGAGATGGGTCAATTGGTTTATTGCACCAGCCCAGGCCTTTTCACCTCCCGGGCTTCTCCTCCCCCTACTCTCCAGATGCAGGGCAGCCTGGTGCCATCTCAACCCCTCCCTGGGTCAAGACCTCTCCCAGCTCCTCTCACCTCACAGATCCAGACAGTCGGCCCACATTCAGCAGGGACACACAGATATGCTTAAAGCCCAAAACTCAGTGACTTTCTAAAAGAGTGGCTTCTGAACACACAGTGACAAAACCACTTTCATAGAAAGATGTGTTATGACACTGTGAGTTCATACATACTAAACGTCACCCCTCCATTTTAAACTTATAGGAAACTAGGCTCACAAACACAACACCCAGCCTCCCCCATTCTGTCCTATGGGCAGGATGGCCTTTCAGCAGTAAAAAACAAGATGGAGTGTTTTTTACTGACAGGGCATAACACACAACTTAGTATATGTACTGCCTTTTAAATACACTGCACCCTGCCCAGGGGTTACCCGGGACCTATCATAGGGGTACCTCCGGTGTTTGCAAAAGGGAAAGTAAGGCCTGACAAGAGGTTGGACTTGTCAGGTCAACATGCAAACATAGCAAACTACGCGCAGGCCCTACACTGAAGGCCTGAGTTCCCTTCTCCGCGCACCTTTGCATTACTAGCCCTGGCACACACAGTGCATATCACTAGGCGCTTTACTAGTAAGGCAAATATACCAATCATGGACAACCAATTACCATTACACTTTAAACAGGGAACCCTTGTACACTGATCAGCAGTGACAAAGCACCCAAAGCATCTATCAACAAAGGAAATAGAAGCAAAAAAGTCAGGGGTAATCACGCCATGATATGCCAGGTCTAACACAAGGCAATTGCTGTGTTTCTGGGACTTTACTGGCAATGCTGAATGCACAACCCCAAAGGTATGAATTCATTTAGTGTTGCCCAGAGTTGGGGGCAAACCTTCTCTTGTTAGGAGTCCCCCTCGCAGGCTGATTTGTCCATGAGAAGAGTTGACTTTTTTTTCAGAAGGGATCTGTTACCTGGTGCAGCTGGGGCAAGTTAGTGTTTGCACTCTGAGCACACAAGGCCGGGGACCCCATGTTAATCATTCCCCTTAGCAAGAAATAATGATCTGTTTATCCATAGTCCTTGAAAACCCTCAAAAAGAAAATAAACAAGGGCACTATAGCAGAGAGAGATTCCAAGGCGATACAGAGGAAAAGGCGAGTGAGTGCATGTGTGTGGCAAGCAGAAAGGAGATGCCGCGTTAGCAGCCAGTGCTGGTATTTCTTCCAGCATCGTTCGGTGAGGGCGTGCTCAATTGGTATGGTAAAGTCGGTGTGTTCTATAGATGGTTGTGAGACCAGCCTGCCTGTAGGGTGGGCGTGTTAAGGGAGACGAGGCCTGGGTGCTGGTGATGATGGAGTGTGTTCCACAGTCACGCCAGTCGTGGTGCCATTGGACAGACTCCTCCCTGGCCTGGCCAGGCCTCCTTACAGTGGGTTGTTTTCTCTGTGCACTGCTTGCCTTGGTGGAACTGGCTCTTCCCTGCCAGATCTGGTTTACACTGCTCCTGGAGCCTGTTTGCAAAGATTGTACACAAATGCAGCCTTTTTAAGGGCGCCAGAGTCACATAAATTGCTTATACTAGAAACTTTTCTGATCAACATACTTACCAAGTAATATAATATTGTATATTACTTTGTGAGAATTTCTTAATTTCTACCTTTATAAAAATAGCGAAACACATTTACCCTTTTGTCTAAATCCTGTAATGCCCCCTACGTACAAAAAAAATGGGCTGTGTTCGAGCATCTCAAAAGTCCAATTTGTTCTGAACACAATTAAAAAAAAAATACTCAGTTAAAAAGGCGATTTTTGTTTACTTTACGTACTTTGTCGATTATAAAAACATACTACATTCGTATGAATAATAATCGACTAGTTATAAATGTTCAAGTTCCAACTATTCTGATTGCTACACATGGTAGCGTAAATGCCAGCAGTGGCTGGCAATGGCGTGCATGCTCTTTGGCCTAAATGTGGACAGTATTCCATTAACAATTACTATAATTCAGTCTTCAATATCTTTTTTCGCTCCTGAGATTCTTTGCGTTCCAGACCAGGTTCTCTATCTGAATGTGACAAAACTCGAGATGATGCTCGGCACACAACACCAATAAATATTGTTTTTTTCACTGTGGATTTCTAATAAATATTAAGAATTTAAGAAACTACGACTTTGTTCATAATTATTCCAGATGTGGGTTTGGGGCGCTCTTGGGCGGTAGATGCGGTCAGTCAAAGGGAGGGGGTAGTCAGAGGGGTTTGGTGCCAACACCTGTGGGCTTGAAAGGCGAGCATGTGAGAAGCTTTTAATAATTCGGGACAAAATAAAACAAAAGAAAATCCTGCAGAAGCACAGTAATGTCTGGATGAGTTGACAAGCATGTTCTTCATTGGAAGAGGGGGCATTAATTCATTTTCGTTTAAAATATGATTTCCCAACTACATAAAAAGAAGTAGCAATTACATTCAATTGGTAAGAAAGGATGCATGGAATTTAAATTAATTTTAGGTGTGGGAGATTACAGGGACGGCCGCGACAAAGAGATGTGTGTGCACCAAAGAGAGAGGGCTCTTGGGTTTGTTTTGCAATTCACACAAATGAACATTGAACATATGGCCTCAATTAGAGAGCTACTTTTCAGACCTATCACTCTGTTCACAACTATCTGTCAAAAGGTGAACAATGCCCCGTGACCGCAGCTCTGCGGTAATACGGATTTCAGCATTTTACAGCCATCGTGCGAGGTGGGGGAGGGTGACAGGCTGTGGGCAGACAGGAAATCTGGCAGGGAATCCGCCCTTTACAAGAGATTGGCATTGTCTCTCACTGTAATAAGCATTGAAAAAGCCAAAAAATCTTGCCTATGTTGGCTGAAAGTAAAAATAAGGTAGAGCCTCCTACCCCTACCCCTTTCCAGATCGTGACAGCTGGTAGACATGATGAGTTAAAAGCACAAAGAACGTCGGGTTGAAGGAACGAAAGGCAGAAACCCTCTGGAAGCTGATGAAATGGCAAATTAGTGTGTTAAAATAACTTGCTGTCTCCAAAGACCCAATGCACCACTGAACTGCTTTATTTGCACGTGTTTCCTGTACCCACGCGCCGATGTATGCATATGTATTGAATGCACGCATCCTACAAAAATTACACTACTTACCAACGAGCACCGGATGTGTCTATTTTATCACAGCTTTGCCCCCTTTCACATCACAGAAACCAGGCTACGAGTCCTCCTGGCCAAAATGAACTCTCTCGGCAAACGTGCCACCTGGGCTGCTTTCAGGCTCAGCATCCTCACAGTGTGTGCTCGGGGCTCCAGCGGCCACCGAGGTCCGTGGGGTTGGGTCCCGGGAGTCGCAGGGATCTGATCATTCATGATTATTAGGTCTCGCCTGACCCAGCGCATGCGCTGGTCTGGCGAGACTTATTGAGAGGGCTCCAAAAAGTGCTACCAGGCCAGCCTAGAGCTACAGTGCATGTGCGCGGGCGCGCGCGCCGCACTTTTACCGAGATTACTTTCACTTTCGCGGCCGCACGGCCGCTTTGATGATTGATCGCGATCGCGATCTCTTTCACTTTCGTGGCCGCATGGCCGCTTGGCATTGCCAATAGGTCTCGCTTTTAGGACCTTATAAGTATTTAGTTATGCAACTGTTGCATAGCTAAACACTTATAAGGTTCCAAAGGCGAGACCTATTGGCTATGCCAATGCTTGTTTTTTAATTACTGTGCTGCGGCGCAAGCAATGCCATGGTATTGCCGCAGCCTCCACAAACAATACCTGATGTCCTGCCTAATGCCGCGCAGACATGGGGAATACGTCCCATTTTATTAATACATTGTAGCCAGTAGCCTGCAAAACCTACCGGGAGCAGCGCTCTCGCAAGCGGTGTTGTATGTGTATTCCAAGCGGGTGGGGGGTGCAAACTCCTGGATATAGCTAAGAAGGCTCGCGCTTCCTGGGGTCCCTGCTGGCACTGGTGCACAAGGTCGTAGCACAACACACACACAATAAAGCAGTCCCATCTGCAATGGGAGATCCAGCAGCCCCATGTCGGTCTCAGTGGGGCTGGATGGGCGGGGCTGACAGAGAGAGCGAGAAACAATGTATCCATGTTGCCATGACAAGGAGCTCTCTCAGCCCGGCGTAGGAAACAAAAATTCCACGGAGGTAGAGGGCAGCGCTGGGACGAGCAGAAAAATAATAAAATAAAATAAAAAGTGCGGAGGGGTGGAGAAAACAATAAAACAATTAACAGCGCAGCGCTCATGACGAGCGCGGTGCTGAATATGTATGGAAGTGAGTGTGTCATGCTGCAACTCAGCATGATGGGTTGCAAAAATAGTAAAAGAATGTTCCCCTCAAACACATAAACCACAAAGGCGGACGAAAACAGTAGTTAAGCGGTGCTGCTTCCGGAATAAACGGAAGTGAGTATCGGATCAACAGCCAATAAAAAGGCAGCTAACAAGAGCTAACAAGGGCAATGCCAAAGTTAAGTTAATGGCACATGGCAGGAGAACTTACACAGCAATAGGCGGAGTTTCACCCAACATACAGATTACTTGATGTCTCGGAGAGACAACGCATACGCTGCCTAGTCGAGACCTAAAAATGGACTGAGCTGGACAATAAATATATCTGCCAGGCCGAGCAACTGAAGAGCTCTGTTAACTGTTTTGCTCTGTGCATGCACTGGGCTGCAACTGCAAACGCACTGGATTCATTAACCAGTTCAAAAGTTTTGTGTATGTGTGAGAGAGTGAGCGCGGTGCGTGCCTTACTTCGATAGTGTCAACATTTTAACCAGTTTGTCAGGAGAAGTGGGGGTAAGAGAGCGTTAGGCGGAATCTCCACAGTTTACTTTAGACACGTTGTGTTTTCTATGCCATTTCTCACCGTTGAGCCCATTTTGGGATATGTTTAGCCAGTGGTAAATGTGAGGTAATGCCTCTTTCTCATTTGTGGAGCTGTGAGGGGGTTGTTTGCTCTAGATTAGCTTACTGGCATTTTATTGTAAACACAATGCAAACTTTTATGAAGGCCTAACACAGGATCAATTACACTACTAGATGCCACACGTGAAGCATACTCACTTTAACATTCAAATACGACACTCCACTCTTCAGTGACTCAGGTTTATAGGACACAATTAAGGTGCTATTTTTATTCTGCCCATGGCGCAGTTGTACATTTTACATTTCTTCCGACTACTGCAGCATTGTAGGCAGTTAAGATACACACCAACTGCAAAAACACAGCGCTTGTTTTAGCATCGTATGCTGCCTCACTGGTGTAACACTCGCTTTTCAACAATTATAATATTTTAGATCACCCGCCCCAGGTTTTGGCGGTATTTCACATAAATTGTGGGGTTTTATGCCCTGACAGTCTGCGCTGAGGAGAGGTGTGTAATAAATTGGTGTTTTTTAATAGAAATGTGTGTCGTGTTTAATGTGGTTTTGTGGGAGAGTAGGGGGTGACAGCACCCTAAGCCTGCGTGAGACAAGGTAGCGCTTCCCTCTAGAGCCTACACCGGTGCTGTGGGCAAGGAGCAGAAACAAGCCCGGCTCAGACTGAGGGCAGAGCCGTCTTGTGGCCAGCATGGGCAAGGGTCCAGTCCTGGTCGTATGTTTATAGTGCGAAACACACTGCGTGCCTTCTAAGATTCGGTGGTAAACTGAAAACTACATCCTTTTGTAGAAAATCTGTGTTTAAACCAGTATTGATAATATATATCAGCCCTAGCCGGGAAACTTCTCGGCCTCTACCCAGACTTCCAGTTCAGGGAGAGGGCGCAGATGCTGTAATGAATAATAGCGATATCATGAAATTGCAGTTTTGACACAGGGTGCATGGTCAAGGCCAAATGTACTTATGCAAAATGTATATGTGTAATATGCACGCAGTCACGGGCAGGCAAACCACACACATAGTATAGCCACCCACAAACACACTGACACATATATACAAGGAGGAACACACAACACAGAATTACGCACGTGAACACCAGCGTATGCACCAGCCCACAAAGAGTCGCGCTGAAACATAAAATATAGCGCCGGCCCGTATTGCAAACATGAAAGCAGGCGCCGTGATGAAACATAAAGCGCCCATGTATATCTAGTTATGCGCATGGCAGCCCATAAAGCGTGTGCCATGGTGGGCACCATACTAACCATAGTAGTAAGCACGACAGCCGCGTATAGAAACGTTGTGGCTCAGCGGCCAGTGAAATTACTAACAGGAAATAAAATAAGTAGTCCCCAAAGAAACAGAAAAAGACCTACAGTGTAAGGTGATTGTAGTTGGCCAGTGCTCCTAGCTTATAAACGGAAGTGCTGTATCGGAAGCACCGGCCAATAAGGAGTCAGGAAACAAGAGAAGTGGAGTTTTGAACCAATGGAAGCAGCAGCTGTAATAATACTCCGTAGAGTGATTACAGCAGGTCTTGCAGACAGCGTATGCGTGCTGATGCTCAACTTAGAAACAGCGCCCAAAGGAGCCTCTTCTTCCCAGCAAGGGTTAACAAGTATTTGCAATGCAATAGTACTCGCAATTACGAGATTTTGAGCTATTGCCATTGTAAAGGGCAATGCCTTTTTTTTATGTTTAAAAAAACCTGCAATTATAAAAAGGCATTTTCATTTACAATACCAACAGTTACAATTTTCTAAAATGCGAGACCCATTGCATTGCAAATGCTTGCTTTAAATGGGTGTCTTGCCCTGCCACACATTAGGAGCACTGTTGTTTAATTTGCACCGAGCGCAGATTTTTTTAACCGACAACCAAGATATTTGGAGTCTCATTGTGGCCAAGATGGCGGCGAGGTAGATGCTCCTTGCTGTCTCTCCCACCCGCCGCCGGATTTGAAGCACTTTCCTCGGCGTAGCACAGCCTCCAAAGCGCCGAACGAAAGGCAAGATCCCGGTGCACAGGATCTCTGCACTGTGGAGCCCTGAGACAAAAGCAAGCGACACCACGATTGACTGCGGCGGACCACGGGCCGCGGAAGCAGCAGCGACCGGAGCGACGTTCCACCCCGGGAGGCACAGTGAGCACTGGGGGTTCTGCATAGAAAGCTCCCAGGAAGGAGCGACAGGGCACAGGCTGCGGGCTCCAGCGAGGAACACCCGGAGAGTCTGACCAAAAGTGCAGCGGGGAGAAAACGCTGCCAGAGCAGAAAGCTGGGCCCGGCCGCGAGAATGACCAGCCTACTGAATGGCGTAGGCCCCGGGATATGCGTCAGACACTCTGGATCAAAGAGGCCTGAAGGGAAGCACTATGCCTGAGGTGAGCTGAATATTGGTGGGACCCCTGGGCGGTCGCAGTCAATCACAGAGTGGTGCGCAAGCAAGTCAGAGGAGCTGGTGCGGAGGAGGCCTCGCGCGGCCAGAGACACAGAGAGACTGCGTGAGGCGCCTAGAGGGTTGTTGAACCCTACAGAGAGAAGCAACCAGGGGAGGCCTGAGGGCACTGCCATGTGAGTTCAAAAAGATTGATAGCGGAAGGACCGAGGGGGGCCCCCGCCTGGACACCCCATAACCGGGCATTTATGGTCCTCGGCTGCTGGAGGGGCCTAGACTCACTGAGCTGACGGGCGAAGCATGGTTGAGGGGACGGTACAGTGATCTCTACCACAAGAAGGATGGGCATACCCAAATCGGCCCCAACAGAGACCATCAGGAGTCCCTCGAAGCTGTAGCAGCCACGCTCTCAGGGCTGGGGGCACAACAGAGGGCGGAATAAACACCGGATTAGAGAAAATGAGGCCCGAGGCGGTGGTTGTGGAACGATATAAGGACCTGAAATAGAGGGCTTTACTAACCTGTCCCTGCATCTAAAAACCACAAAGGATGAGAGTGTGGTCGAGGAGCCGGGGCCTTCCAAGTGTTTAGGCCCTAGAAGCATTTGGGGCAGCAAAGACCCGGCGAAAGGGGTGAAGGAGCGAGACCACGCCTGTGTTGGTGAAAGAGAATAACAATGACCACCGGTCATGGTGAAGAAAGACCGCACCGCACTTATGACCATTGTCCTGATGATGACCTGCAATAATTCAGGTTGAAACGCCGTCGACTACCCAGCCTAGAACTCGGGCGCTGTTGTGGTCAATCTATTTATCTGAAATTTTGTACATAAACACTGTATATAATTTGCAATTTTGACCACTTAACCTGTTATTGCCGTTCATGCTGTTCTCCGCACCTTTGTGTCACTGTGCCACCCACTTTCACTAGCACGCACAGTGCTCACGTTGTGTGTCATGGTCATTGTATATTCATGTGTACTGTAGTGCTCCTTAACTACTTACATAAATTATAATTTATTTTCTCACCCTACTATCACGTTGTGGTCTCCCTTCCCTTGCTCCCCTTCCTGATTGTGATTTATATCATTACCTTTATGTGTCCTGTTTGTAAATATTTTCCAGTTGAAACATTGTTGTTTGTTGCATACTACGCCCAGTCACACCTGGGATAATAGGCCTTACTCCTGTTATTGTTTCTTTCTTCAGATCAGAGGAGTGGCGTGAAAGCAGAGGGGAGCGATCTCTTTGGCTACGTAGGAGACCTCTTTAAACATATACTCGGCAATCCTAAAGACACTATTCTTAAATTGGATAGAGCACACAGAGTGGGGGCTCCCCGATCTGACAAAGTCCCTCTGGCAGACATTCTGGTCTGTGTGCACGACAACCAAAACCAAGGTCAAAAACCAAGGAAGAAATATTATGCAAAGCAAGGGCAATGCATCCCATTTCATTCTGAGACCAAACTCCTACACGATTTCAAGATCTGGCCTCGTTAACATTGCAAAAGCGAAGAGACTTTCGCCCAGTGACTACTTACCTGCGAAATCAGAACATTTCGTATTCTTGGGGTTACCCCTTTAGACTCATCTTCCGATGAGCGGGCAGGCTCTGGCAGATGCGCTCGCTGTCAGAGGCCTGCCGATTGCTGGGGTTGGAACCTCCTGGAGAGCTTGGAGACAGAGACCTGGGACCCCCAGTCCATGGGGAACAGCGACCGCTTTGGCAGAGAAAAGGTCGCCGTCAGAGCCCGAACAAACCAAATCAAGCTGAAATCGCAAAAGGACAGCAAGAGGCCTTGGAGTCTATCCCATCCATGCTGGTGAAAGCGGAGTAAAATTAAGCACATCCAGTGGGGGCTACCTCACGGAATTTTTCTTAGCGGGGGGCGGGAGGGGGGGGGCGGCAAGAACTTGGCCACAACATGGACCCCATATTCTTCCCTGAGTGGCCTTGACTGGTCACAGGACTGACTTTGAATTTCATGTTGGGTAACTTAGTTTGTTACTACAGGACTCTTTTCTTGTTCTTCTTCCTTGGTATTTCTTTCTTTTGGGGATAATTGTCGGGACCTGCACTCACCATGCAACCTAACTACAAAGCACATTACACATGCACTTGAGCTCACAAGAGACACGGTCGCAGTCCGGCTGGAATTATTCGGTAGAAGAAGGGTCAGGCTAATGGCACGTTTACACACCAAGAATGCAATCCTCTAATCTTAAAAAATTCTCTCACTCAACATGAGGGGACTCAATAACCCAATTAGGTGCTGCAGGATTTTATCATATCTAAAACAGACGAAGGCAGATATCTGCATGTTACAAAAACTCACCTTTTAGCCAGGGATTGTCACAGTTTTAAAGCGAGGGAATTCCCCATTGAGCTGTTCTCCTCTAGCTCAACTAAAACGGCAGGGTGGCCATCTTGGTATCTCGGACCTTCCAGGGAAGGGTGGTACAGAAGGAGGCGGAGTCTTCCTCAGCCTCCTCTGGCTGCCAAACTGGCTGAAAAAGGCCAGGGTGGAACACAGGCACAAAAGTACCAATCGGAGCCAAATCTGGTGTAGGTTGACGCCGGTCTGGCTCTGTATCCACATCGGGGCAGAATCCCGGGGTCGACACCGGCTGGAGGTCCAGCCAGCGCCGGTTGTGGACGTGGTGCCTGTGGAATCTGCGCCGGTGGAGGTGTAATGAGGTCGACCAGCACTGATCCGGATCCAGAGCTGGATCCAAGGGGGCCCTGCGGTACAGGGACTGAAGCTGCCGGCATCTAAGGCCTAGGGCACCCTGCCGAGGCCGCGGGGCCCGAAGGCGCGCCGGCGGAGTGGGGCTGCCCAATGATGGCGTGCATTGCTTTGTAGAACTGACGAAGCTGGGTAGGGGATGCTCTTGGTCCCGGGAAGGGAGGGAAGGCCGGAGTCAACTCTGTAGGCTCCGCACATGGAGCCACGGGAGTGGCACCATCCGCACCCTTCATAGCGTCAGCCGACGGACGAGGGGAAGTTGAAGAGCGACGGTGCTTCTTTAACTTCTTCTTATGCTTCGACTTACCTGACCCTGAGTGGGAAGACTTAGAAGAGGTTTCAAGACTGCTCCCACAAAGACTTCGGGGCCATTTTCGCGCTCCAGGCAGTAGAGGCACACGCGGTGCGGATCCGTCACCGACATCATTCGGTTACAGCAACCGCAGGCCTTGAAGCTGGGCATTCCTTGTGCACCAGTAGTCGATGGACTCAAAAACCAAAGTCGACAAAAGCTGAGAAAAAGTCAGTCAAAAAGCGACTGGAGGTACCGCTGTTCCCAGATCTGCGCTGGCTGGCGCAGAAAAAAAAAGAACTGACGTCAGCGCGTGAGGGTGGTGTCTATGTAGCTGCTGCAACGTCATCCCAGTGACCACGATGCCGACAACGAACGCTGAGTCAACCGTCACCACCTTCCGACGCGCAGGGGTACTGCTGAGGAAAAACGTTCCGGATCCAGTCTGCCGCCTGGGGGTAATTCTAAGGTAAGGAATCTATAACTAACTGTTTCTTTCAGATACAGAGAGCACTAGATACCTCCAAGATGTGCAAACACCTAAATTGATTCCAGACCACGCCGCAATCTTGGAGGAGGAAATCCGCATTGAGGAAGGGATTTCTGCAATATCCCGGCTAAAGCTGGCCAAATTACCAGGCCCTGATGGGTTTACAGCTGCTTTTTACAAAGCTTTCTGTCCAGAGGTCGCTCCTCTACTGACCAGGCTTTTTAATTCCTTTTCTAAACCAGGCGCAATCCCAGCCTCTATGCTAGAGGCTGTTATAACAGTCATCCCCAAACCTGGGAAAGATAAAACAGAGGGGCATATTCTCAAGAACGTGTGATAACCATCGCAAAAGTTACTTAACGCAAACTTCAACATCGCAGTCTATCGCGTGAAAATTACGCCGTGTTAACTAAGCATTCTCAACACTGCGGCACTATGCGATATTCCCCAGATAACGCGTCAACTGACTGCATTAAAATCAATGCCATGCCGCAAAAATGCGAAACACAAACGCAAAAAAAGCTGCGATAACGTCAATCGCGATACAAAAATCAGCAAAAACCAGTTACAGGCCTGCAATTCACACGCGCCAGGTGGGAAAAATCACCATAAAAGTAGAAAAAAACTGACAAACAAATGCCAAACAACAGCCAAGCACAATGGATGTTGCCGGAGCAAGTACGGAGGAGAACCAGAACCCCACAAGCCCCCCGGAGTACCTGCCTGGGACCCCGGGGTCAGGGAAGGGCAAGGAGAAGAAGAGTAGGAAGAAGCGCTTCAGTCCGCAGGAAAACAGGGTCCTGATAACGGAGGTGGTCGAACACCATCA
The DNA here is from genome assembly GCF_964204655.1 of Triturus cristatus. Lineage (NCBI taxonomy): Eukaryota > Metazoa > Chordata > Amphibia > Caudata > Salamandridae > Triturus > Triturus cristatus. The sequence goes on from NC_140589.1 coordinate 51,753,881, forward strand.
ACAACTGTTCTTCACCTCCACTGTGTTATTGGCAACAAAAAATGGACTATGGCAGTCCATCGTGGACAAGGTAAATGCAGTCGGAGTGCTAAAGAGGACAATGGACGAGGTCAAGAGGCGCTGGAATGACGCAAGCGCAAAACCAAGCTGAAACTCGCCAACAACCGGAAGGCAGCAATGCAGACTGGATGTGGTATTCCAGCACCACAAGAGGAGCTGGACGACATGGAGGAAATGGTGTCCACAGTCATCAGTAGGGAGATGGTGGCAGGAGTCGGGGGACCGGACACTGTTCAACAGGACTGGACACGACAGCATCAGGGTGAGTAATGACCAGGGACTGGGGGAACGGGGGGAGATGGGCACAATGGCACACATGCACAATCAAGTAGAGCACATCTACTGACAAACAAGCCCCCAGACCCCAACTCCCACCAAGAGACCAATGTAACAGAGCAGCAGGGGGAACCCCCCCAATGCAGCACACACACAAAACATACAAAGCAGATCACATCAATGACGACAACCAAGTGGCACAAACCGCAACACATCCACAACAGAACACAGGACACAACTTGCACCTACTGAGCGTAGACACTGGCCAATCACAAGTGGCATTGCAGGGAAATGTGAGTGGACAATGCACAAGTTCAAACACGCATCTGTTATGTTGTCTAAATGTCCACTGTCCCGCAACAAATAGGCAGCCCTCCAAAACAGCCATGATGTACGCAGTTATGTTATGTTATGTTACTGTTTGTTTTGTAGAGCGCTCAGCTGCTCCAAAGAGCGTCCCGGCGCTAAAGATCATCACACCAAATACCAGCAGCAAACAAACAGCCATAACAGAAAACATAACCAGAATTAACCATAACAGCATTACAAAGCAAACAGATAGGTTTTAAGTCCTTTCCTAAAAACCGAGAGATTGGTGCACACCCGCAACGTCAAGGGCAATGTGTTCCAGAGGCGGGGTGCAAGGTAACTAAAGGAGCGACCTCCACAGCGAGCACGCTTCACTGTTGGAACAATAGCCTTGGCCTGGGCAGCAGATCTCAGAGGTCTAGATGGAAGATAGAAATTGACCCTTCTCTGCAGATATTCAGCGCCGAAATTATGAAGCGCCCTAAAAGCTGTAGTTAGGGTCTTGAAGAAGATACGCTTACGAATCGGCAACCAATGCAGAGAGACAAGGAGATTGCTGGTCCTAGATCTTCTAGTTAAACCGAAGATTGCCCTGGCTGCAGAATTTTGAACTATCTGCAGACGAGTCAGCAGATACTCAGGAAGACCTAAGTAAAGGATGTTGGCGTAGTCTAGGCGCGAGCCAATTAATGCTTGCACCGTAATTTTCTTATGCTCCAAAGATAAATAGGGCAGAAACTTGCGCAACATCCTTAAGATGGCAAAGCACTTCCCAGTCAAGCCGGCAACCTGGGTTTTAAAGGAAAGAGTGTTATCGACCATCATACCCAGGTTCTTCGCTGTAACCGAATCGCTGGCAGGGGGAGACATGGCCGAAGGCCACCATAGCTTCCAACGTGGGTCTGCAGGACAGCCAAAGAACAATATCTCGGATTTGTCGGAGTTGCATTTGAGGCCATTTTTCCCAAACCAGTCAAACACAAACTCCAAACACTTCCGAATGGCTGCTCCATCGAAGTCACAGCCCCTGTCACAAGTGAACAGGAGCTGTGTGTCATCCGCATAGGATATGATCTGGGCCCCTAGCTCCTCCACCCGTGCCGCAAGAGGTGTAAGGAAGATATTAAAGAGGGAAGGACTCAGTATGGAGCCCTGCGGGACCCCTACCTTAAGCTACGGCATCCGGGCGGAGAAAGGGGGAGCCCAGATCGTTTGTGTCCGATCGGCCAAAAAAGACTGAAACCATGCGAACACCGTACCCCGCAGCCCAATCTCCCAGAGTCTAATTAGGAGGAGGTCGTGGGGGACGGTGTCGAAGGCCGCCGACAAATCAAGCATGATAAGCAGGGCCTTTCCACCCCTATCGAGGGTCTCCTTCACAATCTCAGTAACCTCAAGAAGAGCGGTCTCGGTGCTCAGGTTAGATCTAAATCCAGACTGTGACTGATGTAAAAGGGAGTTGCCCTCTACAAAGTTGGTAAGGGTGGTATGAACACACTTTTCAGTGATCTTGGCCAGGGCAGGAAGCAGCGAGATTGGCCTATAATTAGAATGCAGTTTAGCATCTGCATTTGGTTTTTTAATGAGGGGAAGAACTAAGGCCTGTTTCCAGGAGGAGGGGACTTTGCCCGACTTCAAAGATGCATTAATGAGAGGGTTGATGATCGGATTAAGGGCAGGTGCCAGGGTCGCATTGATGAATACAGGCCCCAGCTAGGCCCGCAGGACACAAGGGTTCGCTCTCCTGTAATGGAATCTATAAGGAAGTTGGCACGGAAACTGCAAAGTACAAAGACAGCATTTATTAACCCTTAAGGGTGGTCCTACAATCCACACAACACTCTTCAGTGTTGCATAGAGTAGCACAAAGAACCTTCGTAAATGGTCCCTTCTTATACACAGTAGAGGGGCTCACAAGTGGGTGGATACAACATGAGGCCGAAGAACATTACCATTTATGGTCATTTTTGATACTGAATCAATATGTGGGCGGAGCTAACACACTCCTTGAGCCCGCGAAAACATGGTCAAGCAAGGCTAACTGATAACAGATGTGGTCAAGTCTGGGCATGTGCCAGATGGACAAAGGAGCTATTTATAGACTGTTACTAGGCAGATTACAAGAGCAACTAACACAGAGGTTGGACTCTTCTCGTGGGGAACACGTGGAAGCATGACAATACAAAATGGAGCCCAAGCTTCGGCCAACATAACAGAGAAAACACGATCTACAAAAGGGGAATTAATGTCTTTAGTAAATGCTTAATTACATCGTCGTTTCAATTTACAACAGACGACCCTTTCAGCATTTACTGAAGACATCCGGTTTGTTAGGATAATCATCATGTATGTCAATTGTCATCATTTCTTCAACTTCTTTAGCTAAACGTTTTTGGTGGGCAACATCGGCAATAGCTTTCTTATCAGGGATACAGAATGATACACATAATGAGCAGAGCAAGGGACCACATTGAACGCAGATACAGCACGAAAACAGAACCACTACAATAATGCAGAGACCAGTTAAAACCTTCCATCCCCAGGCGGTAATTAACGCCCAAAACCATCCGGAAAAGGACCAAGTGCCGTTTTCTGTATGGATCTCAGCTGCAATTTTATGCAGTTTATTGATGGCATTATAAACTGATGGCGTATGATCAGGGATAAACACACAACAGCTACTTCCAATAATTTTACATGCTCCTCCTCTGTCAGCTAGCATAACGTCTAATACCATACGATTCTGCAATGCAACAATTCTAGTAATTTGCAATTCCTCCGTAAGATTCCCAAGAGCAGCAGCAGTCTGATTTGTCACAGCTTCTACCACTCTTGTTAATCTTCGGATCTTCCTACTGTTCAGGGCAGCTCCAACAAAGAAAAACAGTCCTAAGTTAAAATCAATATACTGCTGCAGACTGGTATCAGTCTGATCTACATCGTCAATTGATAAAGTACGTTTATACCTATTTACAGTCACATTATTCAATAATTTCAGATCCTTATGATAAGATGCGGGTGCTAGGAATACAGGAGGTAATAGAAATGATACATAGCATACCCCAGACCACCCAGCCGGCAGACGGTAATAACCTTTATTTCCACACACAAAGTACGTATTATGGGAGGCTAAGAAGGTACTATTGTTCAACCCATCAATATTCAAAACAGTAATGCAATCACTAACACCAACAGGGATGAAACCCACACTCTGGACACACAGGTCCGCTTGAGCTTGTGCTACTTGAATCACAAATTTATCTTTTCCCACAGTGTCTCTTGTGTTCGTGAAGATGTAGGGAATGGATTCATTGTCTGGCCGGTACTCTTCCCACTCCCAAATTGTCCCATTTGCTTGTGGATACCCATTTTTGTCTTGATGGCATTCTTTATTGAGTCTAAAAAGCAATCGTCCCACTGTCGGTTTCCGAGTGGCAAAAAGCAAAGTATACCATGCTCTACAAGAGCCATTATGAGAGAAAGGAAGTGGTATAAATGGCGTTCCTCCTTTCTTCTGATGAGCTGGCATCATCCCACATATCCAACAGTTCGTAGCATTCGTAGCAACGTGGGTATGATGCAGCATCTGGATGAAAGTGTTATTCAAGTAAGATTGTCGATGCTTCAACTCTTGATACGGTAATGTATAAAAGTAGTGCTCCTCAGGCACCGGAGTTGTCAACACAAGAATCTTCCGAGCGGGAGTTACATCCTCCACGAACCATGTGGTTATCCCAACAATGGCTACTGTCAACATGAACCCTAATGCACAAAGGATTTTCTTTTTCTCCATATCAAAAGCAAAAATAAACCCAATATCTTCCTGAAACTAAAAGTCTGTCAGAACTCTTCCCCTTGGGCAGCGGTTGATTTCTTCACCAGCGGGCCAAGACGGGTGTCGCTACACTAATGCAGGGCTGATCCCCCCCCCTTGCCTCATCGGCTCTCCGTTTCACTAACCCAAGGGCCGTTCTGACAGTATGTCCCGGTACTGGAAAACTCACTTCCTTGGTCGAAGATGATATCGCCTTCCTCCAGGAGTCGCGTGGTCCGGAAAGAGCTCCTCAGTGGCATTTGGCTCCGCAGCACGGCCTGTCTCTGCAGCCAAAATTTCTCGTTGATCGGTCAGCACGGCAGGTTCCACCAATCCGGGCGGCACCTTCCTACAGTGCAGAGAGTGGATCCAATTCTTTCTGTTGGAGACTCGCACAGCCGTTCTCGTTGCGAGGAGGACCTGCTCAGGGCCCACCCATCTCGGCTCCAAACTGTTCGTTCTGTCGAAGACTTTCACCATGACATGGTCACCAGGCCGGAGACCATGTCCTTCGCCGGTAGACCGATCAGGGAGCGCCTCCCGGACCTGTTGATGAATAGAAACCAAGTTATCTGTTAACTGTGCCAGATAATCACTCATCATCACACAAGGTACATCATACACAGCCTTAGGTTTTGGCGGACCCCAAATATTCATTGGGCGTCCGAAAACAACCTCATATGGTGTAAGGCCAGTTCGAGAGTGCGGTACTGATCTAATTGACAATAACGCCAGTGGCAGAGCGTCTGGCCAAGTCAAAGACGTCGAAGCTTGAATTTTGGCGATCTTAAGCTTCAGTGTACCATTATACTTCTCAACTAGGCCTGCAGACTGAGGGTGAAACACGGCGTGGAACTTCTGAGTGATGCCTAGGCCCTTCAAGACATACTTTATAACATCCGCTACAAAGTGAGGGCCATTATCACTCCACAGAAGTCTACAGACGCCATATCGAGGGAAGAATTCTTTCAGCAGCAGCTTCGCAGTAGTCATCGCAGTATTGTCTTTCGTAGGGTACGCTTCAACCCATTTGCTGAAAGCGCAGACCACTACTAGAACATACTTCAGATTATTACAGCGCTCCAGCTGGATGTAATCCATCTGCAGAACCTCAAAGGGTGCAGTGGGTGTCACAAATCCTCCTGCTGGAGTTCGAGTACCTTTTCCAGGGTTATACCTCAGGCAGATCATACAGGTCTGCACCACCCTCTTTGCTGTGCTAGCAATCTCTGGATGCTCCCAGACTTGGGTAAGCAATTTTACAATTGCGGAAGCTCCAACATGTGCTAGCCCATGTGCCATCTGAACCATTGGTTGTACAAAAGCCGTGGGTAATTTCCATCTATCCATCTGCTTATTTCTCCAGCAACCCTCATCATCCAATTCTCCCTCGCTAGCCCATTGTTCCCGCTCTTTGTCAGAAGCGGTCCTTTGCATTTCTCGCACTTCCTCCTTTGCATCATGCCATCTCTCCACCTGTGACTTCACTACATACATGGCAGTAGTACCGGGCTGCATCGCAGTCTCCCGTGCTACTCGATCCGCTAACGCATTCCCTTCTCCAACTTTATCAACCACTTTCCTATGGGCGCTACACTTAACGATGGCAATTTTCTTCGGGTATGTCAATGCAGTTAAAAGATTATGAACTAACTCTCCATGCATTATCTGTACTCCATGTGACGTTAAAAACCCTCTCTCCTTCCAGAGTAGGCCGAAGTCATGCGCTACTCCGAAGGCATAGCGGCTATCTGTATAAACATTCACACATAGTCCTGTACTGAGCTCACATGCTCGTGTTAATGCTATCAGTTCCGCTGCTTGAGCTGATTTCTGTGGTATTCGTGCTGTCTCCACTATCGTTTGTAATGTGGTAATTGCATATGCTGCTGAAGTCGTACCATCTGGTAGCTTCAAACAGGATCCATCCACCCACAGTTCTCCATCTACATCTGGAAAGGGCGTATCCTGGAGATCAATACGACCCTTTGTTTGTTCCTCAGTCACGAGAATACAATCATGCCCTTTCCGCGCCTCAGGCTGGGTTTCGGGGTATGGCAACAATGTTGCCGGGTTTAACGTTACGCACCTTTTCAACGTAATATGAGGAGCCAAAAGCGTCAACTCATATCCCGTTAAACGGGCGCTGGTCAAATGCTGCGTCTTTGTTTGATTAAGCAGGGCATCGACAGCATGGGGGACTAATACCAACAGCTTATGAGATAACACAATTCCCTCGCTTTGGCGTATTGACACAGCTGTCGCCGCAACCGAGCGAAAACATCCTGGTAATGCTCGGGCGACAGGATCAAGTACAGCCGAAAAATATGCACATGGGCGCTGCTTATCGCCGTGCATCTGCACTAAGACTGACAATGCACATCCATCTTTCTCATGCACATACAACGAAAGGGTTTTGCATAATCAGGGGTCCCTAACACTGGTGCTGAACAAAGGGCCTGTCGTAGTTGCTGAAAAGCAGTATCACACTCGTCTGACCAAGGGATTGGGATAGGCGTGTCCTTTGTCAAAAGGGCTAACAATGGCTTAGCTATGTGCGAAAACCCCAATATCCACTGTCTACAAAAAGAAACAAGGCCCAAAAATGCACGCACATCCTTCTGTGTGGACGGTCTCGGTGTATCCAAAATTACTTGGATACGATCCGGTGTGAGTGCACGTCCCTCCTTAGACAAAAGGTGACCCAAATAAGTCACCTTTGGTCTACAGAATTGCAATTTCTTCCTAGATACCTTATGATTGTGGGACGCTAAAAAAGAAAGTAAGGATAACGTACTTTTTTCACACAACTCTTGGGTGTCAGCCGCCAGCAAGATGTCATCAACATATTGAATGAGGGCGACCCCCCCGAGCAGAACAAAGGAATCCAATTGTCGTTTCAAAGCCTGACTGTAAATGCTAGGGCTTTCTGTATAGCCCTGGGGAATCCTACAGAAACGATAAGATCTATTATTTAATGTAAACCCAAAAAGATATCGGCTATCAGGGTGAATGGGAATGGAAAAGAAGGCATTCTTCAAATCAATCACTGAGAACATGGTCGCCGTAGGCGGGACCAAGGTGAGCAACGTCGTGATATCGGAAACCACTGGGTATTGAGGTATCACGATCTTGTTCACTTCTCTCAAATCAATTATAAACCGATAAACTCTGGCATCCGTATCCTTTTTCAGTATGGGAAGAATCGGACTGTTACAAATGTTGTAGGGGACTTCCTCGACTACCCCCACCGTTATCAAATCCTGCACTATCTGTATGAGAGCCTCCTCACCCTCCTGGGAAATACGGTACTGTGGGAGGCGTGGTAACACCGCCCCCTCCTGGACGCTAATGTGGACCGGTGGAATCACCATTTGTCCTACATCAGTATCCGAAGTTGCCCACAAAGCGCGAGGGAGGGTAGATAACAGCGCATCTTCTGACATCGCACACATCCGTTCAGACCGGGGGTAATTGTCATTCAATATTACCCGCACACCAGCAGGGGAGCAACGGATCGTAGCCCTAAAATGCTTTAACATATCAAGACCCATAATGTTGTCCGGTGTGTACGGGGCAAGCAGAAACGGACAAGGTGCAGAAAAAGAATCAACCTTAAACATGAGGGGCTGTGAAAGAGGGCTTCGGGAGAGTGTACCGTCAAACCCTACCGATGTGACCATTAAGCCGGATGGGGGAGCCCCCGGAACCAATTGCTTAGATAGCGCACTACGTGTCGCTCCAGTATCCACTAGGAACTGATCAGTAGAGCCCAAAACCTCAGCCGATACATAAGGGCCCTTCTGATCGACCGGCACCTCAACTGATTCTAACCCCCATCCAACGCATTCCTATGCATGCTGAGAGTCATGGTACCCCGACCGGTCAATCCCTGACGCTTGATACTGATGCTGGCGATCGAAAACATTTGATCTATCTCGGTGCTGCCCAGCAGAGTCAAAACGAGCCTGTTCGTTAGAGTTCCATCGAAAGTTCGAGAAACCCCCTCTACCTCGCGGGCCGCCGTGGGTATGCCCCTGACGCGATGCATGCAACACCGGGCAGTCCCTAGCCCAATGGCCCGATTGCTTACAATACGCACATTGGTTCCTATTCAAATCAGATCGGCCCGAGGGAGGACCATAAGTTCCTCCCCTACCTCTATTACTACCCCGTCGGGGCGGGCCATAGACTTGCGCCAACATCACCTTTGTTTTCAAATCTTTCGACTTCTTTTCCTCCTGGCCCTTTGCTTCTTGCTCCTGACGCTCATAATACTGGGCGATAGTCAGGAGGGCCGTCGGTGTAGCGGAGGACCAAGAACTTTCACTCGCTTTTAGACGGGCCGCAACTGCCGGCAGCAGATTAGCCACATATTTATCCGCAAAAAGGTGGCGTCCCGTATCGTCGGTAAGCGACTGTCCACTAAAATCATGAAACGTCTCCTCAAAGCGCGTAAAGAAGTCCGCAACTGACTCGTCAACTTTCTGTTTACATGCAGCTAACATATTCCAGTCAATCTTTTTAGGGGGGATAATTGTCTTCAACTTAGCCACAATAGCAGCAGGGAGATCTAAAATATTCTGGGGCGGTTTCTGCGCAGGCTTCCTCTCCCTATCTTCATCCTCCAGTTCAGACCATCGAGCCTTAAAAGTGGCAACATCATCTACCTTTCGCACAGATCGCCACATATCTGGTGGTAGAATAAGCCCAAAGAACAGATCTATATCTGCTAAAGTCATAACGCAAGAATTCAAGGCCCCCTCAACTTCTTCATAGAAGGCCGCTGGATTCTTGCGGGGGTCGGGCAGCGCATTCTTCAACGCCATAACATCAGCCCTATGCCACGGAGTGTAAACCCAATTATACACAAAATATCCCTTAGCATCGGCGGAGGTAATGTCCGAGCTAGTCCCCGCTCCTTTAGGAGGAACATACAAAGGCGCCGCCTCTCGCATTGGTTTAACATGCACTATGTCATCCTTATCTGACTGGGAGGTGGATGAGTGGCCCTCTGTTGTGCACGAATCCGACTGCTTCTCCTCCCCTGCTCGCTGGCGCGCTTTCTCTTTAAAGACCAGCACCTCGTCCCGCAAGGCGAACAGCCGCCGAGCCGTATCTGGAGCCTTAGAAAAAGAGAAAACACCATTACGCAATGCTTTAGCATCCGATGACACTTCGTCGGGCTCAAACACACCAGAACGTTTCCGGAAAGCATCAATCACTTCCTCCGCGAAATGACCCAGAAAATACAATTTATCTCTCTCCTGCCACGGCCCCCAAGTATGAAATAATTCCTCTATGGATATCTTGCCTTTAAGTGCACGGAAGGAAATTTGCCGAAGCTCAGCCATTTGTTCGGCTGATAACATGGACCGCGTATCTACCTTACCCGGACCCGGGACAGAATCTTGCGGCCTCGGAGCAGATGCGCCGACATAAGGGGGCGGAGAACGATCTAGTAAATAAAAATCATCATCAAGATTATTAAGGACAGGATAAAGTGGCTGCCGAACAGCGTATTGACCCGAAACTTGTAGCCTACGCTCCTTCTCTTGCCTGTCCGTCTGCTCTCTGTCCTCCCGACGCTTCGCTTCCTGTGCTCTCACATGATCATTCTTTCGTTGTTCTTTATCAAACAGCGCTTTCTCACGCTTCTCTCGCTCACGCACCTCCTTCACCCACAACCGCACACACTCAAACATATCCTGACGAGCACGCCGTTTACACATACACTGTTCCACGTACTCAATCTTACGTATATCAAACGATCCATACAAAGGCCATCGCAACTCAGGATATTTTTTTGTATATTTCCTCCATACTGTGCTGTACATTATGGAAGAAAGACCATGCTTCACATACATATCCCTATTAGGAGTCCCCTCTGGGGGAGCTGGAGGAGATTCCTCGAGGTTCAACCGGTTCCCAAAACAGCAACACCACTTACGGAGTGCGCTGAAAGCAGGCATGCTCAGAAATAATGCAAAATATGCAATATTATAGAAAAATGGCACTTAATCGTTGCGCCGTTCAAAGTTACACAGCTCCGGAGAAATCTCTCCACATTGCCTGCCTATATGTGTTGCAACGCATATATATTCACAAAGACAAATTCAAAATATGACTAGTCATCACAAATCAAACTCAAATAGCCAGATCAGGCTTCAAAAACTCGGAGCAAGTACCGTACACCGGTTCTTACCAATCAAGAGTCCAGATTCCAACTGCCAAGCTCCACAATCGCCCAAACGGCTTTCACGGCCAGACCGACAGAAGAGGTCTCAGTCGAGGACCGGCGCCACCCAGACGGTCAGCTCGGAAGGGAAGGAAGAAAAACCTCGGGATGCCAGGGCTAAGACGCCGCTGGCAGTGATCACGTCCCCGGCCAAATTCCTCACCTTCGTCGCGACCAGTCCTTCGAGCATCCGAGTCGCCGATGAGCCCCACGTGACGGGCGCCAATTGATGAATACAGGCCCCAGCTAGGCCCGCAGGACACAAGGGTTCGCTCTCCTGTAATGGAATCTATAAGGAAGTTGGCACGGAAACTGCAAAGTACAAAGACAGCATTTATTAACCCTTAAGGGTGGTCCTACAATCCACACAACACTCTTCAGTGTTGCATAGAGTAGCACAAAGAACCTTCGTACATGGTCCCTTCTTATACACAGTAGAGGGGCTCACAAGTGGGTGGATACAACATGAGGCCGAAGAACATTACCATTTATGGTCATTTTCGATACTGAATCAATATGTGGGCGGAGCTAACACACTCCTTGAGCCCGCGAAAACATGGTCAAGCAAGGCTAACTGATAACAGATGTGGTCAAGTCTGGGCATGTGCCAGATGGACAAAGGAGCTATTTATAGACTGTTACTAGGCAGATTACAAGAGCAACTAACACAGAGGTTGGACTCTTCTCGTGGGGAACACGTGGAAGCATGACAATACAAAATGGAGCCCAAGCTTCGGCCAACATAACAGAGAAAACACGATCTACAAAAGGGGAATTAATGTCTTTAGTAAATGCTTAATTACATCGTCGTTTCAATTTACAACAGCAAGACACTTGGCGGGGCAAGGGTCCAGAGGAGAGCCAGATTTCAGGCTAGACAAAAGGTCAAGCGAGGCCTGAGGCTCTAAAGAGGGAAAACAGTGCAGGGTAGGGCCCACAGAATCCATATGCATAGCTGGTGGGCATAACCAGGGGTTGGAAAGGCCATCGACCTCTGAACCTTTGCTCAAGATGATCTGGGTTCCTTGCAACGCTGACTGGATAGTACGTATTTTATTAGTAAAAAATACTGCAAGCTCCATGATCCAAGGCTCCGAGAAAGCAGATGCAGAAGTGCAGCAGGAGGGAGAGATGAATTCTTTAACAATCTTAAAGATCTCTTTGCAGGAGCTATCTGCTTCCTCGATCCTTCTGGCCAAATAGGATTTTTTCTCTGCAACGAGCTCCCTGTGATATTCTTTCACTGCTGCTCTGTAAGACTGCTTAGCCGATGTATCATAGTGCCTCCTCCAAATTCTCTCCAGCCTCTTGCAGTGCCTTCTCTTGGCCGCCAAGGCAGCAGAGAACCACGGGGCTGATGCTCGTGCCAGTTCAGATCTAACCTGGCGAGATGGTGCCAAGGCTTCCAAACGTGCAGTGAGCCAATTCTGAAAACACACCACATCATCCTCCAGACTGCCCGTAAAAACACAAGGATGGGTATCTAAAGCCTGGGTGATCATGGCCGGGGTGACTTTGTGGAAGGCTCTAGAACTACGAGCAGCGAGCCGCTGCGAAATGCGGGCGGCCACAGGCTGATGTCCTAGCGTGAAATCCGCTAGGAGATGGTCCGACCAAAGAACTGGGGCAAGGGAGGAAAGGACCACCGGAACGGTCGAAAAAATTTGATCTAAAATATGCCCCTTCTCATGTGTAGGGGACTGTAAATACATATGCAGTCCCACCGACGATGTCATATCCAGAAATTTTTGCACTTCAGGATCCTCGCCCTTATCCATGTGGATGTTAAAGTCCCCGAGTATTAGGCAGTGTTTTGTTCTAAGACTCAGTGTGGAAATGATCGATAGCAAATCCTCAGTAAAAGAGCCAAGAGGGCCAGGTGGTCTATAAAGCAAAAGCCCCAGGCAGGATTGATGGGGGGATAGGGCCAGGGAGAAGGCAAGGATTTCACAGTCAGGTAAATCATCCGTCGACAAGATGGTACAAGGAATGTGCCTTTTAATGATAAGTGCCACTCCGCCTCCCCTTCCCTTGCATCTGTCTCGACGGAAAATAGCATATGAGGGAGGGATGGCAATAGCCAGATCAGGTTCCGAGCCCTCACCGAGCCATGTTTCTGTGAGAAAGAGACAATCTATGTCATCTTGTGTTAAGAGATTTTATATGTCGAGAGCGTGCTGAGGAAGAGACCTAGTATTTAACAAGGCGCAGTTAGTACCTAAAAGAGGGAGCTTGCCAGGACAGGGAATTGTGGGGTCCGGCATCCACCCACACGTGGGGCACTTAGTAATATCCCCAGCAGAGTAGGGGATAGCTCGCTGACATGGAGCAGTGTGTACATTGTAAGACAGAAGATCATCTCTAGTGTACATCGAGCCAAGAGCTAAAAGGAACCCACCAGAAAACGTTCCCGAGCGCTTCCGGGACGCTGACGGGCGCAGACGGGCTGACTCAGGCGAGACACCGGCGCAGCGACGGCGCCCCCGCAAACGCGACCGCTAGCGCGGTGGAACACTGTTTCCTAATATGTGGTACACTAGAGCGCTCCCACCACTCTAGCCCCCACTCAAGATGGCCGCCGAGTGCAGAGAAGCCTGAGCCCGGTTTGAAGCTCTAACGGCAGCTAGCGCCGTGATAGATGGGCGAAAATGCGTGCAAGTGTATCAGAGGTATGCTGAGTGCATTTACAACATGAAAATCACACAGTTGTAAAATTAATTAAAAATCACAAAAAACGATCCTTTTTGCTCAGGGAGCACTGAATACAATGCACATGCTCTGTGCTTCACCAAAAACGATTCTGACTGGTATAAGGGATAGATCTCCAACAAATAGGCAGCCCTCCAAAACAGCCATGATGTACGCAGTCATGCAGACTGTATGTGAACATGTACAATCTGACAACACAAATGTGAACACATTGTCAAACTGCATCTCCCTTCACATTGCAGAGGGACAATCAACACCTCCTGCAGAGCAGCCCGAACCTCTCTTCTCTGATGATGAAGAGGACCACCACAGCTTTGACTCAGACGCCCTCCAAGAGTTCATCAACAGTCTCTGCAGCCCACCTCCAGGAGCAGGGCAGCCCAGCTGCAACAGGGACACCCCAGCCCCTGCACAGACCACACAGCAGGCAACACCCACCACCATGCCTGCCTCCCAGGACCTCCACGAAGAACACATGGCCTTCCAATGCCGTGTGTTGGCATGCCAGGAGCAGCTGGCTGAACAGGTGCGGGTGGGCTTAGACCTCATAGCAGACAAACTAGATGCCATACGTGGGTGTCTACCATCAGCGACCACTCTCAGTCCCTAACGGACACCCACAGTCCGCTCCATGCTCTCCAACGAACCATGGCTGACATCGCCAGAGTCCTGACTGTGTGACAAGAACAACTGTCTAGTCAGGGTGGCTCCAGCTAACTCACCCGGGTGTTGGGACTCATGCGGAGGCTCATGGAGACCTTGGAGCGGGCCAATGCGGAAAGAGCGGCTGCCACGGCTGCACACCAGGGAGAGGTAGCTGGGTTCCACAATGACCTCAAAACCATCCTCATGGCATTGCTGCCACAGGGCCCTGCGCAGATGCATGCTGCTGCTACCACTATATCCACATCTCCGCCCCCTGAAGTGTCAGTGCCACACAGTGCGGCAGACATTCCACCTCCGGCCACTGAGGTGTCAGTGCCACACAGTGCTGGAGAAAGGCCAGCACCACCCACACGTGAGGCACATGAAACAGCAGAGGCCGAAGTTGAGGATGAAACCGCCTTACTGGTACGGAGAAAACTGTAGCATTCATCTCCGCCATATGGCAGGTTTCAGCTTGGTTCTGCCATCTGCATCATCACCTTCTACTGTCCCCTGTTACACTCTGCGACACTCACCTTGGACCTCGCAATGGACTGCCATATCTGTTTGATCACAAATGACACAGCTAACAGACTGTGGACTGAACACTTCAACTTCCTTTGACTTGTCATTCCCTGGATGACTCTGGCTGGCCTTCCACAGGCCAACATTTGAAAGTGGAGTTTGTATGGCTCTGTACTGCTCCAGATGCAACACTCCACTGAATGTGCATTAAACATTCCGAATCACACAGATGTGTCGTCTCTATGGTCTTTCACGTGTAGTAGTATGGATGAATGTAGGGTCAGTGAATTCCTCTTACGTCCATGTGGCTCATGTCGTTGGACTTGGGTCACAGGGTGACACATTGCCGATTGTCATCCGGGTGGCGCCGACGCAACAACAGCGACACACGCATTTGTTACGTCCCTGTCCCGCCCTGTACGGAGCCATGCCCAGAGCCCCAGGGTCATTGTTCAAACCCTTACGCTGGACTGGCATACGCCAGGCCAGCCCACAACGCTTACGCTCCAGGGGGGGACAACAACGCCACATGTGCCAGGACTCCCCTATAGAGATCTGCTGCTCACAGGTCTTGTTGTCAGCATGCCATGGGCACTCCCTCACGGCTGGTTTACACCCACAGCACACCCATCCAGCACACGTGTCACAGCACATGTGGCCAATAAAACGGGCCGGGCGCACGTGCACAACGCCATTTCCAACCTCTTTCGGGGTGTATCCGTGTGGTGTGCATGTAGGCATAGGGGTCCAGGGGCCTGCGACATCCCATTCCGCAGGCCCCGAGGTGACATGACGGCGTCTGCACCACTATACCTAATCATAGAGGGTCCATGACTAGCGGGGCACAGACTTGGTGGCACTGGATACACTGCGGCTGGCACAGGCACACCGCCACGGGACTGTGAATTTCGGTGCACTGAGGTAGGGGCACCTTAAGTACTAAGCGGGTGTGCAGCCTGCGATGATGCCCCGTCCCGGTGGTCTGGACGGCTCAGGTTTTGTGTGGACCGCAGTGTAGGCCTGAGCCAGAGGGCTGCGCGGGCCGACCGCCACATGGCCTCGACTCCTGGATCACAAAGTTAGTGGCACCTATGAGGCTGAGCAGGTGTGCAGCCTGCGATGAAGCTAGGTGCACTGGTATGTCCTCTGCCATGGAGTAATCAAGATCCAGCACCAAATGTGAGACCTGGTGGCCTGCGGAGCTGCATGATGTGGAGGGTGCCATGTCCGCAGGCTTGTGGCTTGCAGCGGCACGTGGTGGGCCCTCTTTTCTACACGCCAGTGGTGGAAGGTGAGCAGTGAGGCCTGGGTGCGCAGGGGCTGGCATGCACTGCTGGGCAGCGGGAGGTGACTGGGGTGCAGCTGCCTGGGTGCGCAGGGGCTGGCATGCACCGCTGGGCAGCGGGAGGGACTGAGGTGCAGCTGCCTAGGTGCGCATGGGCTAGCATGCATCGCTGGGAGGTGGGAGGGACTGGGGTGCAGCTGCCTGGGTGCACAGGGGCAGACCCAGTTTTGTGCTTGTGCAATTGTATGTACTTTGCCATTCAGGTATCTGGACTCTGTTTCAGATGACGGGTCCGTCTCAGATATGGGACCTGGTGAACTGCACTACATACCGGCACGTGTTTGGAGACACACCGGTAGCAGAAGGTGAGCAGTGTGGCCTGGGTGCGCAGTGTCAGCACTCTCTCTCTCTCTCTCTTCTTTTCTCTATCTCTCTCTCCCCCTCTCTGTCCATCTATCTCTCTCCCCCTCTCTGTCTGTCTATCACTCTCCCCCTCTCTGTTCGTCTATCTCTCTCTCTCTCCCCCACTCTGTCTGTCTATCTCTCTCCCCCTCTCTGTCCGTCTATCTCTTTCTCCCTCTCTTTCTCTCTCTCTCCTTCGCTCTCTCTCTGTCCCTTGATGTGCGCAGGACACACCTTCTCATCGTGATTTTTGTCTTGCAGGCTGTGATGTACGGATTGTCCCGAGGGGAGCCGCCATGTGTCTTCATTTCTGTCCTGTGTTTATTTTAATAAATTATCATTTGTTGCTTCGAAGGTGAATGTGTGATGCTCATTTTTGTGACGACACATGCATGTCACCAGATGTGATTGTGCGACATCATGCTGGTTATTTGGTACATGATTCTGTGTAGTTGATGTGGCATGTCTTTGGCCAGGGAGCGGGAGAATGCTGGGGAGGAGGGTCCTGGGGGTGGTGGCGGTGGGTGTTGTGGCCCTCTTGGGTGTCCGGCCCGCATGTTCAGTGGCTCCATGGCATCTGTTGTTCTTCAGGTGTGGCTCTGGGCTGGGCTCTCTTTACTGGTGCAGGTTGTAGGTCCGACTTTGCACCAGGTTGGAGCAGGTGTTAGTTTCCTGGTGCTAACGCGCCTTATCGCCTGTTTTGTGATCTTATCGCAGATCAGGCTGGTCGTTGAGAATGTTGAGGTGTGGTGTTGTCGCGGCTTTTTGCACGGGAACGCTTACTCTGCATCTCATTAGCAATAGTTGCCGGGGTCATCTGTGGCGATGTTTTTTGCGGCTGCTATCGCCGCAAGTCTGGTGATGTGGCCTGTTTGCACCAGCTTGTGAATGGGGCAATACATTTATCGCGACTTTGGCTGCGTTAAAGTGCCGTTAACTCAGCGATAGCTCCTTGAGAATATGGCCCACACTGTAGCTCGTTCCGGCCCATCTCGCTGCTCAATATAGACTTAAAGCTATTTACAGGTATATTGGCACACAGACTAAGCCGATATATGCCAGCCCTGGTCGACCCCGATCAGGCTGGCTTCATCCCCCAGAGACAGACCAGTGACAATACCAGGAGGGTCTTACATATAGTAGACAAGGCTTCCAGATTCCCAGGCAACTACATGATGATGACAATAGACGCTGAAAAAGCATTCGACAGAGTACACTGGCCCTATCTCACATAAGTCCTGTCCCATTTTGGCCTCGGGTAACGATTTCACACTCCGGTCTTAAACTGTTACCGCTTTCCCACTGCAACTGTGAGAGTCAATGATCAGCCCCACTCCAGACAGCCCAAGGCACAAGACAGGGTTGTCCTCTGTCACCCTTGATATTTGCACTATACATGGAGCCTCTGGCGCATAGAGTACGGACACATCCACAGATACTTTGAGTCCCGTTTGGGGGAATAAACATACAACAAGTCTCTATGCAGATGACATCTTAGTGACCCTTAAAGAACCTGACACATCGCTGGGGGCCATCCTCACAGAGCTAGAATATTTCAGCAGAGCATCCGGATTCAAAGTCAATGTAGGGAAATCCGTAGCTCTTAACCTCTCTCTTCCTCCTCAAATGGTGGAACGCCTCAAGAAACAACATCCGTTCCAATGGTTAAACAACACAATTCCTTACCTGGGAATTCTAATAGCAGCATCCACGCACACCACTGCTACCACCAACTACAACAATTTACTCAGACAAGTTTGTGCTGATATGCATTAATGGAAACACCACCCGATCTCTTGGCTGGGTAGAGTAGCAGCTATTAAGATGATGATGCTCCATAAAATTCTATATTTGCTCCAAACACTCCCACTATGTCCGCCACCAAGCATGATTCCCATACTACAAATGGAGATCGTGCAATTCATGTGGCAGGGCCACAAAACTAGGATGAAAAAAAACCTCAGTTTTTTACCACCTGGCGAGGGTGGGCTAGGAATTCCTGACCTCCAGCTGTATTAACAAGCAGCACAGTGAAGGCATTTAGTGGAATGGAACCGTACCAAATCAGAAAAGCACTGGTTATTCCAGGACAAGGCCGTAGCGGGTACGTCACTGATGAAAATCCCCTTTTTAAAGAAGGCACATAGACCACAGAGCCTTTTAATTGTCCGACATCACACAGGCAACAATGAAGACATGGGATCAGGCCAACATTAAACACAATCTTACGACATTTCCGTCGCCTATCCCCCGATTATTCTACAATCCGGATTTTGAGCCAGGAGTGGGTGAGACAAAGTTCATGCTGTAGCGCCGCCCTGAGTCCTGCGCCATTGGTCACTTTTTTAATGTTGATGGGGTACTCTCATTTCAACAGATCAAAGCAGACTATGTCATCCAAGAAGCAGAGCGTTTAAGGTACCTACAGCTCAGATATTAGGTAATGCAGTGTAGGAAGGTGGATATCTGACTATGGTTACCCCCAACTTTTTGCCTAGTGTCTAGCTGGTTTTTCGACTTAGTTGGCCTGAGATCCTGCCATTCAGGGTCTCAGGCTGTCTGCTCTCTCTTTAAAATGGACTCCATGTACCCTAGGTACATAACCAATTGGTAAGGATCACCTTATTGGACCCTGTACAGTGTACCCTAGGTACCCAGGGCATAGGTGTACCCTAGGCCTACCAGGGGCTGCAGCATGTATTATGCCACCCCTGGCCTGGCCTTCCATTTTGACACAACTGGCTGATCACTCAGCTGGGGCAAGGTCGTGTAATCACCCCTTGCTTAGGTGTAGTATTCCTATACCTAACTTACATATAGACACATGTGTACCTATCAGTCACTCCTATGGCAGGCCTTAACAATCCTGGAGGCAGAGTGCTTGGTAACATGTGAGATGGTGCTCTAGCATGAGCTGAGCCTGTCTGCAGCTTTCGGAACCTTGTCCTTATAGCTGTTCTATGATATAGCCTACCATATACTCTTAAAGTGCCTTATAATCTTAGACGGTTATGGTAACTATGGTTTGGCTTTATCAAAACATGTCGTGTAAGGTGTCTAACACTGTGGAATAATACCCCCATGCCATTTCTGGACATGAGAATATTATTCCCCCCTTCTAGAGGGAAAGACATGTTAAAATCATACTTCAACTGTTAACTCTAACCAAAGCCTCAGCATCACAAAATGGATGCTGCTGCCACAGACACAAGTCTGACCTCCTGCTGCTGGGAGTGATCCCAGCCAGGGAGGCCTGGACAATAGGTTTCCTGCTTGGGGAGGTCTCCCCAGACAGCCTTTAGTGTATTGGGGCAGGGTGGGCTGAAAGGAATGAGACATGCCTGGGGCACACAAGGTGTTCCTTGCATAGTCCAGTTCAAACCGGCGCTGGGGCACTCCAGCCCCAGCTCTGGCGCGAAACTGGACAAAGGGAAGTGGGTGTAACCACCCCCTCCCAGGTCCCACCCATAAGGCGTGACCTAGCAGGATCCCAGCCCCCCAGATTAGTATAAGAGTGGGAGTTGGGCCTCAAGACTTTAGATTATCCTGAACCTGCAAAACTGAACAGAAACTCTGGACCTTCGACATTCGACGAAAGAAGAAGACTGAAGAATCTCCCTTGTAGCCAAGGAGTGGCTACCCTGTGCAAACAGGCACCATCAAGAGACTACCCTTTGCTTTGCCCACGTTCTACGAGGAACCGACTGCAGAGCCTGACCAGAGCCTTGACTTCCAGACTTCTCCGACCCTGATCCACATCTACAGCAGAGCTGAGATCCGTGGAGGCGACGAGCGACGTGGGACCGGCTACCTGGAAAAAGTGGCTAGTAACTTAAAGCGCAGCTTCTGAGGTACCCTCGAAGTTGTGCACCGGGGATTGAGAAGCCCCAACCCCAAGCACCATCTGCACCGAAGATCAGCCCCCCACACTCCACGAGTCCTGCATGGGGCCCTTCTGCATTTTCCTGCTTGCCGCGTCTGTCCGGTTGCTTGCCCGCTGGCTAGTGGCCATTGTGACGACGCACCCTGAAATCTTCTGCGCTGGTTTGGCTCCTCCAGACTGGCTCCCGCTTCTCTGCAAAGAAGAAGCACCCCAGACCTTCCTGGTCTGCACCAGAAGCAAGTCCTTCGTTCTTCGTGGGTTCCGCTTGCCAAGGCTTGGTGAGTCCTAGTCCAACTTCGACGCCGCCGACAGCAAGAGCCTTCGTGGGACAGCTCGCCTCCTGGTCCTGGTTGTCCTCGACGCTTCCTGGTCCTCCTGGCTGCAGCGACAAGCTTCACCTTCACCTGCAATCTTCACGACATCGCCTGGTTCCTTCCTGGTTCCACGTGGTCACTGGCTAGTGACCTTGACTCTGTCCCTTCTGCTTGCAGGTTTCTTCTCTTCTTGATCCCAGCCTTGGGATCCACCGTACACTCTTCACTGACTGCCTGTCAGCATCTTTCTTCAGGCATCCATAGGAGTCGACGACGAAAACGACGCATCTTCACCCCTATGCACCCGCAGCCTGTGGGCTAGGTAACTTGGGTACTCCGGTGCTCATCAGGATAGTGACTATCCTAGTGTCTAGTTTTCAAGTCTCAACTTCCTAGCTACTCCGGAAGTGTCCTAAACCTACCGTTTTCTAAACTGTACTATTGCTATTGACTTTTACGCATTACGCGTGAGTGTTTCCACTCTGCACACGAATCCCGTGGGCCTCCCACTTCCTAACTAACGCTAGTGTAGTGTAGCCCCAGCGATTCCCTAGGCCTAGGCCTATTCTATTTCCGTGACAGTGATTCTTATACCACTTACTTAGTATATGGTTTGCGTGGCCCCTAGGGCCTAACTGTATTACTTACCTGTGTGACTTAATGTATGCTTAAATAAGACTGTGTTGTACTTACCTCTAATCTCATAAAGAGTGCTGAGGGTTTGTTTAGAATAAATACACTTTATTTTATATATATATCTGTTGTGGTGTCCTTTCATTTGGTATTCAAGGGATTATATATGGTATCACAGCTGGCTTCACATGCCATTCAGAGTTTAGCCTAAGACTGCTCTTGTCCATGCTACCACTAGGATAGCTGGTCTATAAGGTTGACTTTACAACCAATCACCATAAGGGTATTTGGACTGATATAAGGTGTACACTAGAACTAGTGACATCATACATCAGGCCAACTTCTCACATGCAGCCACAAAACAGAGACGCTGCACAACATCATCTCACTCTCTATGAGAGATGGCTCCTGTCAAAGACCTCAGACAGGGGACTGATCTCCGACTTATACAAGCTGCTGAACGCAAGGAACATGCACATGTACAATGCGGGGCAAGGTAGATGGGAAAAAGACATAGGGAGATCTCTAAGCAATAAAGAGTGGGAAGGTATCTGTCACAGAGCGTGTCACGCTGCCAGTAACATGGCACTAACAGACACGTTCACAAAAGTAGCAACCTACTGGTACTACACACCAGAGAGAGTGCATAAGGTTTACCCATCAGTGAGTGCAGATTGGTGGAGAGACTGCGGTAAGCGAGGTACACTGGTACATCTATTGTGGGAATGTCCCCAAATTCAACACTACTGGACCCAAGTGTAGGATCTGCTTCACATGGGTACCCCCACTTTTTGCTGGTGTTTCACTGTTTTTCTACCTTAATCTGGCTATGGCCCTGCTAATCAGGACCCCAGCCTAGCTGCTGCCTCTCTAAAATGGTTTTCATGTACTTTAGGTACATATCTAATTGGATTCTGGAGTGCCTTATACGCCCCTAGTATATGGTATACTATGTACCTAGGGCATAGGTACCTCAGAGGCCTACCAGGGGCTGCAGCATATATTATGCCACCCCGGGGAAGCACTCCAAAATGGCACCTCAGGTCTGCTACTGCAGCCTGGGTAAGGGTGTGCTTGCACCCCTTACTGTGGTATAGGCTACCTATATCACTACCCTATACAGACACATATAAACCAGTCTAACCAGCCAGGAACCACTGGGTCCCTACCAGGAACCAGTGAGCTACTTCCATATAAATATGAGGATCTCACCTTTGCTCAGCTTAGGGCCTTATGTTCCATTAGGAAGCTGAAGACAGGCATAAGTCCATCCACCCAGCATCTCATAAAGATACTGAAATTGGATGATATCACAGGGCCTAGTGGGTCTGATGATGTAGACACTGTGGGTGGGGCAGCACCTGAGGGTGGTCTAGGGGTGTAAACTCCCCTGACCCTAACTCTAATGCTGACCAGACTGGTGACAATGACCAGACTCTGGTGAACACAGACCACCAGGATGAGGATGAGGATGAGGAGGATGACAATAATGCCACTTCCTTTATTCCTCCTGGTAGGCCTGGCAACAGGGCTAGAAGGGATAGATCTCTGTCAAGGGGATCTATCCAGTCTAACTCCTCTATAGGAACCTCTGTTTCTTCTCACAGAGGAATGGAAACCTCCCAGGAGAGGAGAGAGAGACTGCTGAAGTATGAGCAAGACAAGTTCAACCTCAGAAAGCAGCAGATGACCTTAGATAGGGAAGCCCTGGAGCTCTACAGAGCTAGTAAAAAGGAGGGACTAGAGTCCCTTGGTGGCAGCAATTTCCCTAGAGATAGGGAGAGGTCCTATGACCGTAGAAACCTAAGTAAGATTGTCCCTCCCTACCAGAGTAGGGATTACATCCACAAATGGATATCTGCGTTGGAGAGGGCCTGTAAATTACAGAAGGTCCCTCAAGGTCAGTGGGCAGCAATCTTATGGCTCTCCTTTGCAGACAAAGGTAGAGACAAGCTCCTCACTGTAAGAGAAGAGGATGCTGATGACTACAAAGTCTTGAAAAGTGCACTGATAGATGGGTTTGGCCTAACCACTGAACAATACAGGTTAAAGTCCAGAGACACCCAAAAGGCACAAAATCAGGACTGGGTTGACTTTGTTGACTGTGCTGCTAAGGCTCTGGAAGGTTGGTTATTGGGCAGTAAAGTGTGTGACTTCATAGGATTGTAAAATCTGATAATGAGGGAGCAGATTCTTAATAACTGTCAAAATCA
The DNA here is from genome assembly GCF_964204655.1 of Triturus cristatus. Classification (NCBI taxonomy): domain Eukaryota; kingdom Metazoa; phylum Chordata; class Amphibia; order Caudata; family Salamandridae; genus Triturus; species Triturus cristatus. The sequence continues at coordinate 51,777,187 of NC_140589.1, forward strand.
GCTGTTGCACCGGTACTTGGTAGACTCTGATCTGACCTCTCCCCAAGAATTGGGAAAGAAGGCAGACAAATGGATCAGTACCAGGGTGAGGCAGAAGGTACAGAACCAAGGTGGTGACCCAAAGAAGCAAGATTCCAAAAACTCTGACAAGGGTGGGGACAAGGGTAAAGACCAGAAGCCTTCTCAAGGGCCCCAAAAATCTTCTTCAGGGGGGGATTCACAGTCAGGAAAGGGTAAAGGTCAAAAGAAACCTTGGTGCAAAATCTGTAAACAGAAAACTCACTGGACTAGTGACTGCACCAAGGCCAAAGAAAATACTCCAGCCCTCACCAATGCCCTAAGGCACATGCTTACCATAGTGCAGTTACAATTGGTGGTGGGAATACACAGATTAAGGGTGTGGTAGGATTGACCCTGGGTTCTGAGATGGACTCTGGCCTAGTCAGAGTACCAACTCGGGCTGTGCTTGTCAGTGATGGAGGCATGGATATGTCCCCCTTTGTGAGTCCCAGTAACTTGGGCAAATACAGACAGCAGCCTATAATTAATGGAGTAGAAGCTTGGGCATTCAGGGACACAGGAACAAGTGGTGTAGCCTTGGCAGGCAGCCTCACTGCCCAGCAGCAAACCGACTGCAGAAACCTTCTCAGCCACTTCAGACATATGTTTTCTCTGACTCCAAGTCAGACCACCTGGTGCTCTCATGAAGTGGACACTGGGGACAGTCTACCTGTGAAAAATAAGATCTACAGGCAACCTGACCATGTCGGGGACTATATAAGGACAGAAGTCCAAAAGATGTTGGATTTGGGTGTGATTGAACCCTCACTTAGCCGTTGGACTAGTCCAGGTACCTAAACCTCACAACACAGATGGCAAGAGAGAAATGAGGTTTTGTGTAGACTACAGGGGTCTCAATGCAGTCACTAGGACTGATGCCCATCCCATCCCCAGGGCAGATGAGCTAATAGATACTTTGGCCTCAGCTAAGTTTCTAAGCACATTTGACCTGACAGCTGGCTACTGGCAGATCAGACTAGCTGATGATGCAAAGTCAAAGACAGCGGGCCCGATTCACAGAACTAACTTAAGACTAAATCCTAAACTTACTACCATTTTGGTATTCACAGAATGCACTTACTACTTTTGGTATTCACAGAATGCACTTACTACTTTTGGTATTCACAGAATGGATTTACGACTACTAACTTTACGTCCGCACTCGGGCCGGAAATTCCAGCCCAGAGGTGGAGCTTCCGGCCCAGAGGCGGAGCTTCCGGCCCGGAGGCGGGGCTTCCGGCCCAGAGGTGGAGATTTTGGCCATGGCTAAATCTCTGCCACTGTCCGGAATCCCCACCTCCGGGCCGGAAGCTCCGCCTCCGGCCCAGAAGCCCCGCCTCCAGCCCGGAAGCCCCGCCTCCAGGCCGGAAGCTCCGCCTCCGGGCCGGAATTTCCGGCCCGAGTGCGGACGTAAAGTTAGTAGTCGTAAATCCATTCTGTGAATACCAAAAGTAGTAAGTGCATTCTGGGATTACCAAAAGTAGTAAGTGCATTCTGTGAATACCAAAAGTAGTACGTTTAGGATTTTGTCTTAAGTTAATTCTGTGAATCGGGCCCAGCATTTTCTACCCCTAGTGGGCACTATCAATTTGGGGTAATGCCCTTTGGTTTGAAGAATGCACCTGCCACTTTCCAAAGGTTGGTGAAACAAGTCCTTACAGGCCTGGAAGACTTTAGTGCAGCATATCTAGATTATATTGCTGTATTTAGTTCCACTTGGGGGGATCACCTGGTCCACCTGAGGAATGTTTTGGAGGCCCTGCAAAAAGCAGGCCTAAACAACACCTTATGGTGACAGGTTAAAGACAACCTTTATTGAAAGCTATCTTAGTGGTAGCTATGGAGAGCAGCCTTCAGGCTAAGTCATGAAGGAATGTAAAGCAGCTTGTTTTACCAGTCTATAATCTCTTGAATGATCAAATGAAAAGACAACCACACCAGGTATATATTATAAATATATGTATTTAGTATAAAACACACCCCTCTAGTCTCTTTATGAGTCAGCAATTATCAGTAATAGCACAAATACACGTTTGGGCCCTACGGGCGTACCAAACCATATACCAAAAAAGTGGTATAAGAATCACGACTGGAATAGACACTAGGCCTATAGCCTCTAGAATCGCTGGGACCCCAAGGAACCACCGAAGGTAGTGACACAGGGGACTCACGGGGACTGTATGCAGTGTGTAAACACAACCCGGGTTCCCGTTATCTTCTATGGGCAATGCCGCGGTTGGAAATTTAAAGATTAGGGACACTTCTAATCAAGTCAGGACCAATCCCTTTTGGACTTAAAAAGTTCTGGGGCTATCATCCACGTGAGCACCGGAGTAGTCGAGTTACCTCACCCAGGGAAGCCGGGTGCATAGGTGTCTTTTGGTCGCTTCGTCATTTTCAATGGGAGCCTGCAAGGAACTGCTGCTGCCATGAACAGGAGAAGTGTCCGGAGAGATCCAAGCCTGGATCTAGGATGTAAGGAACCTGAAAGCAAAGGGGACAGAGTCTGGGTCACTTGCCAGTGATCTAGAGCAGGATGGACCAATGCCCACAGATGGCGGGTGCTTCAGGGGAGTTGAGGGGTGTCTTGACAGGCCCAGAAGCCTCAGGGTCACCCTGACCGAAACCCGGGACAAGGGCTGAATGTTCAGAATCAGAGCCCCAATATCCCAGACTCACTGTTCGGGAGGATAGACCCGAAACTGCGCCGTGTCCAGAACCGCTCAGATGAATAGGAGCTTCTGAGAGGGAATCAGGTGCGACTTCGGCACATTGATGGAGAACCCCAGCGAATGCAGGAGGTCGGCCGTAGTCTGGAGGTGGGAGACAACTGTCTGGGGCGAGTCCGCCTTCAACAACCAGTCATCGAGATAGTGGAAGACTGAAACCCCTGATCTGCGCAGATGGGCTGCGACCACCGCCATCACTTTTGTGAACACCCGAGGGGCGCTGGTAAGGCCAAAAGGGAGCACGATGAACTGAAAGTGCTTGTGGCCCACCGTGAACTGCAGGTAATGTCGGTGGGCCCGCAGGACTGGGATGTGGAAGTAAGCGTCCTGCAAGTCCAGCGCTAGCATCCAGTCTTGTGGGTCGAGAGCAGACAAGACCTGAGCCAAAGTGAGCATCTTGAACTTCTCTTTGCGCAGGAAGCGATTGATGTTCCGAAGGTCTAAGATAGGACGCAGACCCTTGTCCTTCTTTGGCACCAGAAAGTAGTGGGAATAGCAACCACGACCTACTTCTGGTGTCGGAACGCGCTCGATGGCCCCCTTGGCCAAGAGGGCTGCAATTTCATGCTGAAGAAGCACCAAGTGATCCCCCGACATGCGGTGGTACTGAGGTGGCATGGCTGGAGGGGTAGTCTTGAAGGGGAGGGAGTAGCCCCTTCGGACTATTTCTAAAACTCACCTGTCCGAGATGATTGTGCGCCAGTGGGGAAGGTGATGGCGAATCCTGCCGCCCACTGGTGTTTGATGGGCCTGAAAGTTCGTACTAGGAAGGTTTGGAGGTAGTAGTGGCCACTGTGGAGGTGGACTGACCCGCTCGCTGGCCATTTGGTCCGCCATGACAGAACCTGCATTTGCGCTGCAATTGCTGCTGCGCGGGGCTGTGGCTCTGTTGCGAACGCTGCACGGTGCCACTTCCGGTGCCACGAAAGGAGCGAAAAGCAGACGGTGGAGGAGGGCGGACTGCGGAGAGTCCTAAGGACTTGGCCGTAGCCCGTGAGTCCTTGAACCTCTCCAACGCGTGGTCTGCTTTGTCGCCAAGGAGGCGACCGCCATCACAGGGCATGTCCATAAGTGGTGATTGGACATCCCCCGAAAAACCAGTTGTCCTCAACCAGGCGTGGCGTCGGATCGCCACGGTCATTGCAATCGATCTGCCCAGTGCGTCAGCGGTGTCTAGGCCACAACGAATCATGAACTTCGCTGCATCTCTCTCCCCTCTGCCACAGCCTTGGAGAGAGCTCTACGGACACTGAGGCAGCACTGCTGCCACCGTATCCCACACACAGCGGGAATAACCATCCAAGCGGCATGCGGTGTTCACGGACCACAGAGCAGAACTGGTGGAAGAAAAAATCTTCTACGCGAACTGATCCAGTTTCTTGGATTTCCTATCCAGAGGTGCAGCAGGGAAGGCGGTTGGAGAAGCAGAGGCTTGGACAACCGAGCTCTCGGGGTGGGGTGTTGGGAGAGGAAAATCGGGTCACCCGGAGCCGGGCGATGGCGGTGGGCCACTATCCCCAGGAGCCCCTGTGGTGGGCTTGGACCAGGTGCCCAAAGAACATCGGAAAGTGCTTCGTTGAAGGGAAGCAGCGGTTCCGCAGAAGTAGCTTCTGACTGAAGCACTTCTGTCAGGAGGTTAGTCCTGACGGCCACCGTAGGGAGCTCGAGGTGTAGGGCGTCGGCCACCCTACGTAACACCACCGCATAACTAGCGCCCTCCTCCGTAGCCACGGTAGGAGGAGACAGCATGCCAAGGTCTGGAGAGGTATCCAGACCACTGGCTTCCCCCAACTCCTCTGCCCAGTCCTCTTCATACTTGCAAGCAGCTGCGAGAGGGTCCTCAGACCCCTCCCAGTTCTCCCCTTCTTCCTCAGGCCATTCTACAGGCCGAAAATAAGGAATAGGGACATGGGGATAGAAATCCCTGAGCGGCGTCGAAAACGGCATCGACTGACACCGGCCCGACACCACGTCCCCTTCGGGGCTGAAACCGGGTTCGATGTCGTCCCGAGGAGTGGGCGACATCGGAAGTGGTGCCGGTGGGGTCGATGTCGGTAGAGGTGTTATGAGGTCAACCGGCGTCGACCGGGATCCAGGCCTTGATCCACGGGGGTCCTGCAGTGCGTAGGCCGGAGCCAGAAGCAGCAACGGGGCTGGAGCCGCCAGCGAGGGAATGCAAGGACCCCCAGTCGGACCGCAGGGCCCAAAGGCCCTCTGGCGGGAGCCGACGTCCCAAATAGTCGAGCCATGGCCGACAGTGAATCCTGTATGTGGGCCGGAGTCGCTGGCGGACCCAGAAAGGGCAGGTAGGCCGGCGGCGACTCCACTGGCTCTGCCAGAGCCGTGGGAGAGCCACCACCCTCAGCCACATCGCACGACCGGCGAGGGAAAGTCTGAGAACGATGACGCTTCTTCGACATCTTGTGCTTCGCCTTACCTGACCCGGAGTGCGAAGACTTGGAACCGGTGGCCCGATGATGGTGACTCCACACACGGTCCCTCAACCTCCCGCGGGACCGGGACCTTGAACGGCTCAGAGCCGACTGCCAGAACTAAAGCAACTTTCGGGACCGCTTTCGCAAAGACTTCGGCGCCATCACCTGGCAGTCGGGGCACGACTTGGGGTCGCGGTCACGCCCAAGGCAGAAAAGACCAGAAAAGACACACTCGGTGCGGATCTGTCACCGACATCATTCGGTGACAGTCCTCGCAGGACATAAAACTGGGCATCCTAACTGCACCAGGAGTCGAAGACTCGATGAAAAGATGGAGACAAAAAGCCTCAAAAAGTTAGTCAAAAAATTACTAAGGGTAACTGCTTTTCCTGGATCTGCACTTGCTGGCGCAGAAAAAGAAAGAACTGACGTCAGCGCACGTGGGCAGAGTCTAAGTAGAGCCCACGACGTCATCTCGGCGACCACGAGACCAACGACGGACGAGGAGCCGTACGACGCCACCTACCGACGCGCAGGGGTACTGCTGACGAAAACTTTCCGGATCCAGTCTGACACCTGGGGATATTCTAAGGTAAGGAATCTATCACTATGTGTTTCTTTCAGATAGAAGTCACACTTTCTCACTAGGTAGTGTCAAACAACAGTGTGTCATTCACAGGTACCTTCATCAGAACACTTTCTCAGCCTGTGAATGAACAGAAGAGGATTGAACCTGGTTTCTGTGAGCTGAAAGGAGTTTAGAAGGACTAGATATGTTTCCCCTCGTGCCAAATATGAAGAAGTGAAGTCCAAGGGTAAGTTGATTGTCCTCCTGTGTAGCTACAGAGTGAGAACAAGCTGAAAGAGAGATTTCCCTGAAGTGCCCATCTGACCAGTAATAACTAGGCCTGACCTGCACCCTACTGGTGTCCTCTGCTGGAGTGACTTTTGACACCCAAGTGTTTGTTCCTAAGGTCCTAACACCCTTGGCTGTGTCTAACTGGAATTCTCCTACCCCCCCTGAAAAGAAGGGATTCGCAAAATGCTGTTTTTCAAGACCTCCATAGGACCAGCAAAAAACACACCGGGGTACCCGCCCAAGGTGCAACTTTGCTAGGAAGATTAATGAGGTTTCTCTTGTTGAGAAAGTAACTGGACTCATGTAACCCCTTGTCAGATACAGTCTGTTGCCTTGCCTTGCCTAGCCACACTGCAGGATTACAACAAGCATTTGCAATGCAATAGGTCTCGCATTTACACGAGTTTGAGCTATTGGCATTGTAAATGACAATGCCTTTTATTTATATTTTGGTTTAAAAATAAATAAAAGGCATGGTCATTTACAATGCCAGTAGCTTAAACTTGTGTAAATGCGAGACCTGTTGCATTGCAAATGCGTGTCTGCATTGGGATGGGTGATGTGGCATTGGAACATCCTCTGGGTGGAAAGCAGCAAGCAACCAACCTCCCTACAAGGTGTGACAAATCGAAAATCTATGCACCTGTTCTTACTGTTAATTGCCTGTATGAAGGAGACATTAATTCCACACCCACAAGAAAACCGTGCTCTTTACAAAAACACATGCAATGCCCTCCCAAGAAGGGGGATAAAAGAAAACCAACTTTTCAACATGTGTGCATTTTCAAAATGTTAGTTACTGAGAGACAGACACGAGTGTCTTTCCGTAAACGCGGAGGAGATCATTGTTGTTCCTTACAAAGAATCAATAGTGTTGAATACATTGTGGTGGTGGTGTAAAATCGGAAATATATATTTTTTTCTTTTAATCCACAATTGGCAGAGGCGTCATGGGGAAGCAAACAATGCAGTTCTCTGTCTGTGGGGTGTAATGCTAGATAATTTTTTTGGGGCCGGTTGGACATTAATGGAGGCGTGTACCAGGTGATGCATTGGCGTAAATGAAGAACAAACACCGGGGTGCGCCTTCCCCCACTGTAGAGAAGCCGCCCCCCTTCCCCCGGAGGTGTTTACAGCTCACCAGTGTTAAAAACAGCTCAGCAGGGGCACAACATCCGCCTGTACCAGACGTGCACTTCCAACCTCAGCAACACGGGGAGAGGGGCCAGAGGATGCCTACGGCATTGTTCTTCCTAAGGCCTCTCGGCACACACATCTTACTGCCAGCATGTGTCAATTACAGCGTTACAGACCCACGCATGCATGGACGCGCTTCACAAATACTCGTGATATTGGGGACTTGACCCCCATCAGTAGTGGCGAGGTCTCCTTGAGTGCGCCCCTAAAACAATTAATTTCTGGCGACACCAGTAGGGGTCTCCTAAGAAAGGGTTTGGCAACCTGCACTCGCGTGTTTTTTGTAAAATGAATCGCTCCTGTGGTGAGGAGGCTTCATGGCACTATTTCCAAGGCCAGTGGAATTATGAGAGTCTGCCCGCGCCTGTGGTGTTTTCCACATAGTTATGGACTTGCCACATTTGACGCACAATCCATTATCTGCAGATTTGACCCCCAAAAATATTTCTAGCTGAAACGTATCAAAAGTTATTACAAATGTGGCTACCGCGGTTGCCACAAAGTGGAGGACCCTTTGAAAACGTTGACTGGTCGCCTTCCGTTGCTTATTGCAGTATCTGGGTGTTAAACGGATACTCGCGAATGAGAGCATTATTCAGACAGTGTTAGCATTTGTAAAAATAACCAGACAGTTTTAGCATGTGGAGAAATAATTAACAGTACAATCACAAAAGGTGTTGCATTATGCTGAATAATGTGCCTTTTCTTGTTGTATAATTTAATTAACCCTGCCGCATAATTCCAGCCTACATTACGCCCCTAGGCACACAGCACTCGGACACCACTCATTGGTTTCACAGGTACTGTAAGGGTACCTCTACTCCCAGCGATGTTCCTGTGTGCTCGCCTCGGTATGTGGCACTTCTATTTCTGCAGTCCAAAAGGTTGTGTTGGCAGCGGCAGGCCGCTTTGTGTCTGTCAAGGAAGTGAGATCAGCGAGCTGGGACCGCAGATGCACAGAGACAAGTGTTTGGACGAATCCAAGCTCGGCAGGGGAGGCGGTCACAAACATACATACCTTACAGCCTTTTTCTGATTATCTCATGGCCCTCCGAATCACTTGCAATGTTTGCCAGAGTCGCAGGTTTGCATTGCCACTAACTGGAGATATGTGTCAAAGTGGCATGATCCACGAAACAACCCCCCCCCACCACATCGGAATGGTATGAGCCGAGCTGCACAGCCGGACTGACAACCTAAGGAGTGACGCACCCTAAGTAGGAAACACGGAAGTGGCAGTTGGAGCAGCGCTGACCTGCACCCCTGGTGGATGGACCCAGCCCCGGCCCTGCCGCTCACCCCCCACCAGACAACCTCGAAGAGCAGAGTGCGTTTTGGGGTGGGTGGCAGCAGAGGCAAGAGTACGAGAGAAGAGGAGGAAGGTGAAGCAGAGGTGTGTTTTATTGGGTGGGGAATGCGCCTGAGGGAAGTAGTGCACAATCACCTTGGAGAGTGGAGAGGAATGCACGGAGTGGGAAGTGATGAAAGGAAGGTGGAGAGGTCAGAGGGAGAAAGGAGGTTATATAGAGAGGGAGTAAAGGAAGTAAAGGTTGGGGTGAAAAAAGTATGAAATAAGAGGAACCGCGGGGCAAAGGAAGGAGGAAGTGCAGACGAGCTGATAAACGGAGAAAAGAAGAGGCTTCGGAGGTCAGAGAAAGACCCATGGTAGACAAGCGAGTAAAACCAGTGGTCGAAGCGGATTAAAAAGTAAGGGAACTGTTACGCTGTGCACAACAGGGGCCGTGCAAGGGGGCGGGGTCAAAGGCGTGGCTAAAACCACAAAATATTCTGTAACCTTCACCTTCAGGTGTGTACATATAAAATGTCACACCGCTTAAATGTAACCAGGCTATATACCATGATTCAAAGGCAATGGATGAGCCAATAGTCTCAAAGGCGAGACTTATTGGCTTTGCCAATGCTTGTTGTACAGGGGGGGCGGCAGCGGTGGCGAGGTGTGTGCGCGCGCGTTAGGCAGCCGCGGATGCGGTGAGGGGGGTCGGCAGCGGCGGGCTGTGTGCGCGCGCGTGTGTCTGTGTGTGTGTCTGCGTCTCAGAAGCGCGTCCACAGACCCCGACCCCAATCGCTATCGCTGCGCGTGCCCCGGTCTGTCTCCCTTGAGAGGCATCTCGGCGACAATAGGTCTCGAGAGCGAGACCTAAAAAATTACACATTTTTAGGTCTCACCTGAGCCAGTGCATGCGCTGCTCTGGCGAGACATTTAGTAGCTGCTTTAACAAGTGCTACCAAAGCGGCCACCAGCTTGCGGTCACGCGCACAAGCGCACGCCATGCTCCGCCTCTGCTGCGTGCGCATCCCTTGTTTTCTTTCACTTTCGCGCAAAGCGCGGTTGCCGCGATTATAGCAAGTGTAAGGAAATAGATTTTTTTTTCAATTTCTTTACTTTTGCTATAATCGCGTCACCGGCGCTTTACTTTTAACATGAAAAGTAAATTGCGGGTGCCACGATTATAGCAAAAGTAAAGAAATAGTAAAAAACATCTATTTCTTTACTTTTGCTATAATCGCGGCACCAGCGCTTTACTTTTAACGTTAAAAGTAAAGCGCGGGTGCAGCGATTAAAGCAAAAGTAAAGAAATAGAGAACAACATTTATTTCTTTACTTTTGCTATAATCGCGGCATCGGCGCTTTACTGGAATGTGGGAAACCAGCACTGAGAACATTCATCTGGATAATAAATGCTTGTTTTAAATATTTTTACAAAGCGGTAACTTTACAATTTATTGTAACAGGTATATATGTACAAAGAAGCGCACCACTGGAAGCTGTATAATTTCTCTGCACAGAATTCCAATTCACGTAAGCTCATAATTTCCTGTGCATTTTATTTTAAAAACAAATACATTCACTATTGCTATTTATAAGTACCAATAATCTAGACTCCTTCAAACAGGCCGCCCGCAATGAGTGACGCTTTCATTCCACTCCCAAAGTGTGAGGCGTTTGAGGAGCGACCCCTCTCCCTGTATCCCAGTGACCATTTATAGCGCGGTATAATGCTCTACAGTTGTATGCCTAGGTATGCACTACAGCCTACAGAAGTATGCTGCATAGATGCTAGATAGAACTGCGGCTTTCAATTGCCAAATCCTCTGCACGTACAGAACCTTCTAGATTCCGTGGGAATGAAAGTGGTACTTGAAAGTCTGGAAAGCCAGTCAGGACGTGTCCTAACACAATGCGTGGCATCATTTTTAGGTCTCGGGACCATCCGGTCGGCAGACCGGAAGTCCGGAGATTTAATGTCATTGAGAAGAGGGGCTTGCACCCGCCCCTCTTCTATCCTGTTCTCCATTGGCTGGCCTCTTAAATGCTGGCCAGCCACTGGAGAAGAGGTCCAGTCACTCCGTTGAAGCCCCGTCTTTTTCGGATCGGGGGGCGTGTTTTTTGCGAGAAGTCTCAGGGAGGAGACAACAGCAAAACACGCCCCCCAATCCGAAAAGGACGCTGCGTTTCTCCGAGGCAGTTCTTCTCAGCCTCGGAGAAAGGCGGTGGTGTCTTCCGGTGCCCTCTGCTTCTTTATGTTACTTGGGAGTTCCGCCCGTCCGGAGTAGGAAAAGTAGCGCATCCAAGCCAGGGAAACCGAGGAAGTCACATCCAGGTACCGGTCGCGTAACGCGCCGCCCGAACATTTTGTCACTAGAATCTCCCCGACAACTTCATCACAATGCAACGCAGCAACTCTGGAACCCCTTAAAGAGAACCACAAATCTCTCTAAAAGAGACCCGCTATCCAACCCTCCATTTACCTAACTAGATCCACTTACACAACAGTTCAACAATTAAGCGCCAAAACAGAGACAATGTCAGACTTACTGGCGTACTCAGCCAGAATTACCGCCATGGGTTCCAGGGCCTCGCAGCTCTATGACGGGACTTACCTCCTAACTCCCGCCGGTGACTCTTAAAAATCCTATCATCGAATCTGCAATTAATTTCGACTATAGTGTACTTCAAAAATTGACGGGAGGGAAGGCCAATCAAACAGTACAAATAACGTGATAAGCGGCTAAAATTAGGAGGGCGCTGTCACTTCACTCTATAATTGGTTAGAAAAAGAAAATAGCCCACCCCGGAAACGCTGCCCAGCTGCTCCGGAAGTGATCAACTCGGAAGTGGCTGCTCTAGCCGCACGCGGAATCTTCAATTCCAGGCTGTCTTGTCGGTCGCCCCTGATGGGTGGGGTGGTGGTCGGCAGATTTATCGGGCTGGGAGGGAACCGCGGTGTAGCCGATGTTTATTGCCGTCTCGCTTTACCGGAGATTTCGAATGGGCGGGGCAGATAGCAGGCTCGGGCTAGCGTGACATTTTTGGTTTCGCTTTCTCCTAGCCTCTTGGTGATTTTATTGCCGTGTGGGATAGATGTTGGGCGTGCAGGCGCTCTCGTAGCCGCCTTGGACTAATACGTACCAGAAGAAGATTCCGTTACGTTTCCAGAATGAGTCTGCTATTTGGTTTGCACACTGGCCCAGGCATTCTTGGCCGACTGTTGAGCTGATGGGCTGCTTGTCGCCATGGTAGACAAACTAGAACATTAGAGCATTTTGCAGAGTTCGTTGTTTTTCCCAGCTCGGAAATGAGATATCACCTCACGTCGGTATGTTGGTCGAACATCATTATTAAAACAAAAAATAAAAAACTAAGTGTCAAAGTGAGTAAGATATACAACACAGTAAAATACACTACAAAGAAACAAGTTTAAAGAACAGAGGAAGGGCACCTTCTACACAGGTACTAAGCCGAGAATGGGCCGTGACCACATCCACGTTATATTCTTATCCTCTCTCCAAGGAGTTCTTTTCACCGCCAGCTCACGACGCAGAAGTGGTATAATTAATTGAGGATGTCACATCATTATTATCCCTTCAGTTCAGTTTGCTCTGCGAGAATTTTGAACAAAAGTGTTTTCCCTTCTTGCTTCCTGTGTTATAAAGAGGGGGCGCGTGAAAGCAGTCGACATGTTAGCCGACAGAATGCGGCGACGTCTCTGTCACGAGCCTCCTCACAAAAGATTCGTGAGCGGGAAACCTCTGACCTGCTGAATCACAATAACGGGCCAGTCAAGGAGGGACCATGCCCAATGGAGAGCGGCAAAGCCATATGCTATATGGATATTATATTGCGACGTTATTATTTTTAAGCATACATTTCATTGTTTTTATGTTGTGCCCATACTCCCTTTAAGGAGCTCCAGAATGCTTTTACCCTTAAAGATCATAAAAGGTTAGAAAACAACCACAGGTTTAAATTCCGTTATCAGATTAAGAAAACAAGCATTTACAATGCAATGGTCTCGGCATTGGTAAAGTTAGAGCTATTGGCATTGCTCATGACATTATTTTTGTTTATGTTTTTGTTTTTAAAACATTTAAAGAAACGGCATTGTCATGAGCAATGCCAATAGCTCTAACTTTAACAATGCCGAGACCGTTGCATTGTAAATGCTTGTTTATTGTTAATTATGGGCAGGGTGTTGGTTTGGTATTCAGCAGTGCGGCTTTCATTACGAACAGAGAACTTGTCATCTGAGTGGCCATAATAATCTCGTACATTATGGATCTGTGTGCGAGCAACCAGATGCCTGTGTAAATAATGCAACGACTAAAGAGCAGACATGATACATTTTTCATTCGCACATGCAGGCAGGAGACTTGCTTTACACATTACCATTATGAACTAGCCTCTTGCCCTCACTTAGTCCTGCCCCAGAGAGTTATCTGCTCCCCAGGTCTTCCTTTATGAATGATAAGGTAAAACAGTACTGCAACCCATTAAAGATGACAATTTCACTTTTCTCCCCTAATTACTCGTTCCTGCCTATCTGGCATTTTCTTAGAAAAATTTGTTGAATAATGACCAACATTAAAACGAAGACTCGTAACAATTTATACGAGGAGCTTAATTTATCATGTACCTTCCCTTATCTCACCGCGGAATATATTTTCAAGTGTCTCAGTGGTGCTGAGGACAGCGTCGTCATTTTCTTAAGGACTCCGCATGTATTGGTAAAACATTTAACAAGCATTGGCATAGCCAATAGGCCTCGCCTTTGGGACCTTATTAGTGTTTAGCCATGCAACAAGGATATTGTGCTGCATAATATAACTAAATACTTATAAGGTCCCAAATGGCCTATTGGCTATGTCAATGCTTGTTAAGATAGAAATATGAACCAGGAGAATGTGGCAAAAGTATGTGACCACCTAGATGATTTGTCTGGCCTTGAAGAACAAGTTACTTACCTTCGGTAACGATGTATCTGTAAGAAACATTAGTTAGTTAGATTCCTCACCTTAGAATATCCCCAGGCGTCAGTCTGGATCCGGAAAGATTTTTGTAGCAATACCCCTTGCGCGTCGCTAGGCGTCGTCTGCGGCTCCGCATCCGTCGTTGGCGTCGTGCGCCAGAATGACGTTGTCGGAGTACTTAGACGCCGCCCTCGTGCGCTGACGTCAGTTCTTGTACATAGCTTTCCGCGCCAGTGACGCTGAGACATGCAAGAGACCGACACTGGTGCCAAAAAATCTAGGGCCCTGAAAGGGAGAACCTTAACCCTAGATGTCAGTTCACAGAACGGGGAGGCTGGGTGGGTCGGTGAGGAATCTAACTAACTAATGTTGCTTACAGATACATATTTACCGAAGGTAAGTAACTTGTTCATCTGAAAGAAACACGTTAGTTAGATTCCTCACCTTAGAATAGATACCCCAGCAATACCAACCCCGGTGGTGGGTCTGCGAACCAAGATCACACCAGAAAGTCCTGGAGAACAGAACGGCCAAAGTGGCCATCTCTCCGGACTTGGTTGTCCAGGCAGTAGTGTTTCGCGAACGTGTGCAGACAGATGTCCTGCAAGGGGACTCCCCGTCCCAGGGCAGTTGTCGCCACTCTGGCACGGGTGGAATGGGCTCTCAGCCCAACAGGAAGGACCTTTTTCGCCAATGAGTAGCAGATTTTAAGCCTCTCTTCATCTTTTGAAGGATGCGGAGGCGGAAAGAAGGTGGGCAGCGTGACAGATTGCCCGATGTGAAAGGGAGTCACGACTTTAGGCAGAAAAGAAGTTCGTGTCCGGAGGACAACCTTATCCGGATGAACCGAAAGGAAGGGAGGCTTAGCCGACAGAGCCTGGAGCTCATTCACCCGCCTAGCGGAGGTGATGGCCACCAGGAAAGCAGTTTTCAGAGTCAGAAGACGAATGGGACAGTTGTGAAGGGGCACAAAGGGAGCGCACATCAGAAAAGTGTGAACAAGGTTCAAGTCCCACTGAGGCATTACAAAAGGGACAGGAGGGTACATATGAGTAATGCCCTTGAGAAAATGGGAAACAACAGGGGACTTGAAAAGAGAAGGCTGATAAGGAAGCCATAAAGCAGAGATGGCAGCAAGATAACCTTTCAAGGTGCCCAGAGCAGAGCCCTGCTGGGCCAAAGAAAGAAGAAAGAGGAGAACCTCAGAAAGAGGGGCGGAAAGGGGATCCACAGCCTTTGCTGTGCACCATGCCACAAATTTGTTTCACCTGCAGGTGTATACCGACTTTGTGGAGGGACGCCTGGCTGCCAGAATGACATCAGAGACTTCAGGAGGCAAGTCAAATGGCATCAACTGCCGCCGCTCAATCTCCACGCATGGAGGTGGAGGCTGGACAGGTTCGGGTGGAGGACCGTCCCCTGCTGCTGCGACAGAAGGTCCTCCTGAAGAGGCAGACGTATCGGGGGATCGATGGACATACTGAGTAGCTCGGGATACCAGTACCTTCGTGCCCAATCCGGAGCCACCAAGATGACTTGGGCCCGGTCGCGCCTGATCTTCTTCAGCACTCTGGGCAGGAGTGGTATAGGCGGAAAGGCGTACAACAGACGGCAACTCCACTCGCGATGAAAAGCATCTCCGAGCGAGTGCCGCCTTGGAAACTCCAACGCGCAGAACTGCTGACATTGCGCATTCTCTTCGGTGGCGAATAGATCTAACCAAGGCTCTCCCCACTGCAGAAAGAGACCTTGCACCACGTCCAAGTTCAGACGCCATTCGTGATCCATCATGCACCGGCGGCTGAGTTTGTCTGCTCTGGCGTTCAGAGAGCCCTCCAGATGTTGAACCACCAGGGTGACGCCCTGGTGTTCCAGCCATGTCCAGAGGCGCAGAGCCTCCTGACAAAGGGTCCACGACCCCACCCTGCCCTGCTTGTTGCAATACCACATGGCGGTGTTGTTGTCCGTGAACACCTGCACTACACTTCCCCGGACAGAGGGAAGGAAGGCTTTCAGTGCAAGTCGGATCGCCCTCAGCTCCCAGAGGTTGATATGGAGCCGAGTCTCCGCCAGAGACCAGAGTCCTCTGATCTCCGCCTCTCCCATATGGCCCCCCCGTCCCAGGAGGGACGCATCCGTCACTACGACATGCTCTGGTTGGGGTAGGGAGAGGGATTTGCCGCTGACCCAATCGCGATTCGTGAGCCACCACTGCAGCTGTTTCGCAGTGCCCTCCGAGATCAAGACATGGTCGGACAGGTTGCCTCGATGCTGGGCCCACTGAAACTTCAGGTCCCACTGCAGAGCCTGCATCCGCCACCTGGCGTAAGGTACCAACAGGATGCAGGAGGCCATCAGCCCCAGAAGCCGCAGCACCAACCTGACCGAAATCCAAGACAGAGGCCGGAAGATGGAAATCAGGGCCTGAATGTCCCGGACCCGCTGTTTTGGCGGATAGACCCGGAACTGCGCCGAATCGAGAACCGCCCCTATGAAAAGGAGCTTCTGTTAGGGACTCAGGTGTGACTTCGGCACATTGATGGAGAACCCCAGCGAGTGCAGGAGGTCTGCCGTAGTCTGGAGGTGGGAGACGACCTGCTGGGGCGAGCCCGCCTTCAACAGCCAGTCGTCGAGATAGGGGAAGACTGGAACCCCTGAGCTGCGACCACCGCCTTCACTTTCGTGAACTCCCTAGGGGCACTGGTGAGGCCGAAGGGGAGCACGGTGAACTGAAAGTGCTCCTGACCCACCGTGAACCGCAGGTAACGCCGGTGGGCCGGCAGGACGGGGATGTGGAAATAAGCGTCCTGCAAGTGCAACGCTACCATCCAGTCTCCAGGGTCTAGGGCAGCTAGAACCTGAGCCAAAGTTAGCATCTTGAACCGTTCCTTCCGGAGGAAGGCGTTGACGCTCCTGAGGTCCAAGATCGGGTGTAGGCCCCCTTTGCCCTTCTTGGGAACCAGAAAGTAGTGGGAATAACAACCACAACCTACTTCTGGACCAGGAACGTGCTCAACGGCCTCTTTGGCCAAGAGGGCCGAAACTTCCTCCCGTAGAAGATGCAAATGATCCCCCGACAGACGTTGGTTCTGCAGTGGCATGGCTGGAGGGGTCGTCTCGAAGGGGAGGGAGTAGCCCCTTCGGACGATTTGCAGCACCCACCTGTCCGACGTGATGGAGCGCCAGTGGAGCAGGTGATGGCGAACTCTGCCGCCCACTGGCGTTGAATGGGCCTGAAAGCTCGGACTAGGAGGGCTTTGAGGCGGATGCTGCCGGGGTGGATGTGGACTGACCGGCACGTTGACCTCCAGTACCGCCTCGGCGGAATCCACGTCCGCGACCGCGTGCAGGTTGGTTCTGCGGCCGGTGGCTGGGCGGACGTGAGGAGGCACCCCTTCCTTGGCCACGAAAGGGGCGAAAGGCGGAAGTTTGCGGCCGCGGGGCCGAAAGACCCAAGGACTTGCCCGTGGCCCGGGAGTCCTTGAACCGAGCCAGCGCAATGTCCGCCTTCTCACCAAAAAGGCGAGTGCCATCAAAGGGCATGTCCATGAGGGAACTCTGGACATCCCCCGAAAATGACGTGGACCTCAGCCAGGCGTGACGCCGAAGTGCCACCGTGGTGCTCATCGCCCGACCTAGCGAGTCCGTGGTGTCAAGTCCACACCGTATGGCATGCCCTGCTGCATCTCGCCCGTCAGCAAGTGCCTGGGAGAGTCGTGCCGGGCCTCCACCGGACACAGGGGCAGCACGTCCTCCACCGTATCCCACAGGGAATGGGAATAACGGTCCAAAAGGCAAGCGGTATTTAAAGACTGCAGTCCCAAACTCAGGGACGAGAACAGTTTTTTGCCAAACTGTTCCAGCCTTTTACATTCCCGATCCGGAGGAGCGGACGGGAAGGAGGATTGGGAGGTTGAGGCCTGGATAACCAGACTCTCTGGGTGGGGTGTTGGGAGAGGAAACTGGGGTCGCCCGGAGCAGGGCGGTGGCGCCGAGCAAGGTTCCGGTCCACAGGAGGGACTGCGGAGGGCTTGGACCAAGTGCCCTGCAGAACGTCTATGAGGGCCTCGTTAAACTGCAGCAGAGGCTCAGTGGAGCTTGCTGTCGGTTGGAGGACCTCAGTGAGGACGTTTGTCCTCACGGCCACAGCAGGCAACTCCAGCCCTAGGGCTTCGGCTGCCTTGCGCAGCACCACTAAAAAAGCTGCACCCTCCTCCGAGGCCACAGTCGGAGGAGAGATGAAACCACCGTCTGGGGAGGTATCCAGACCGCTGGCGTCCCCCAATTCCTCTGCCCAGTCCTGCGAAAGTTGTGCCTGTGCGGCCATAGGGTCCTCAGACCCCTCCCAGTAGCCCTCGTCATCCGATTCCCAATAAACGGGAGGAATGATCGGAGCCGGATGGTAGATGAAACGGTCACCCATCGGCGTCGGTGACGGCGTCGGACGGCACCGGCGCCGGACCGGAGCTAAACTGGGGAACAACGTCGGTCGGGGACGGCGTCAGTGGTGGAACCGGTGTCAGCACCGGCGGAGGAGGTGTCGTGAGGTCGACCGGCGCTGGCAGAGATCCAGGCCTGGATTCCTCGGGGACCTGCGGCGTCGGGGCCGGAGCCGTCAATGGCACCTGGGCCGGAGCCGCCCGCACGCGAGGTTGCCCAGTCGAACCTGCGGGGCCCAAAGGCGCGCCGGCAGGCGTCGACGGCGGAGCCAGGCTTCTCATGGCCATGAGGAAGGCACTGACCTCCGCCGCAGTCGCGTCAGTTCCAGGGACCGGCGGGTATGGGGGCGGACGCGACTCCTGCGGCTCCGACGGAGCCGCGGGGTGGAACCACTCGGACCCTCAGCCGGGTCGCGCGACCGGCGAGGGGAGTCTTCTTAGAATGCTTGGAGTGCTTGGACTTACTGGAAGACCCCAACGAACGATGACGTTGGCTGCGGCTCCGCGACCGGTACTTGGACCTCCTCCTGGACCGGGACCGAGAGCGCCGCGGAGCCGAGTGCCGGAGCTCGAGAAGCTTACGGGATCGCTCCCGCCTAGCTTTCGACGTCAAGGCCTGACAATCCAGGCACGACTCCGTGTCATGGTCGGCCCCCAAGCAGTGCAGGCACCGGCGATGGTGATCCGTCACCGACATCAAGCGATGACAGGCATCACAGGCCTTGAAACCAGGCATGCTACCGGCACCAGAGTCGAGTCGATGACCAAAAAGAGTCAAAAAAGTTAGTCAAAAAATGACTAGGGGTAAGCTCTTCCCGGATTGGCGCTTACTGGCGTGGAAAAAAGAAGAACTGACGTCAGCGCGCGAGGGCGGCGTCTAAGTACTCCGACGACGTCATTCCGGCGCACGACCCCAACGACGGATGCGGAGCCGCAGACGACGCCTAGCGACGCGCAAGGGGTATTGCTACAAAAATCTTTCCGGATCCAGCCTGACGCCTGGGGATATTCTAAGGTGAGGAATCTAACTAACGTGTTTCTTTCAGATAGATTTTTTTCGCAGCTTGTCCCTTTTATAACTAAAAAAAGCAGGTTTAATTAAATATTCAATGAAAAAAACACAGTTCTAGATTGGTTACAGTTCAGAGAATACAAACCTGTAAACCCCTGCAATTCACCAGTTGTGGTATACAGTGCATACATTGCACACAATAACCCATGTCACCAGCCATATTTTGCTCATGATAGACTGCCTTTATTTGCTGTGACATTGTGAAATGGGTGTTATCAAGCATGACGTGTGATGTTCGCTATGGGGTGTCTTTGTGTGTTGCATACCATAACTGGCTACAAAATGGATTTTGTACTTGCTAAGCCATCACTAATCTACATCGGGATTCTTTTTATAGGATTTGTAGTGTTCGTTCATGACACACTTCATTCACCTTCAATGTATCGGTTCACCATCTGCATCAAAATGTGGAAATGGGGTTGGCAAAAAGGCAAGGCCTGTGCAAGCAGCCAACTTCCACTGCACATGGCCTTGGCCATAAGCAGTGGGTCATTTTTTAAGGATTTGTGAATCCTATGCCGGATGGATTCGTAAACCCTCAAACCCCAGGAGGCCCCATAAACTCTAGAGAGGGTCCAGTATAGGTGAATCCAGCAGGCACAGGAGTCCTGGCTCTGGTATTACAAACGAGGCTTTTAAGGTCTCGCCTGGCGATTGCGTAAGCGATCGCTCAGCGAGACTTATGCAGGGGCTTCAGGAAATGCTCCCAAAGGCTTCCCAGGCGGATCGGGTGGCGGTTACGCGCACAACCACGCGCATTCCATTTGCCACCAGCTACTTCCTGCGCTTTTGTCGCCTCACGCATTCAGAGAGATTTAGTAAGGGGCACAAGACCTTAGGAATGCGGTTTATGGCCAGTGCATGTGAGGCATTCAAGCGCGAAGCTGGCATCTGGCATCGGACTTGAAAGCAGCAGACTGCTTTCGCCAGCGTGCGCTCGGCCTCACTTCCTGCATCCCCTCTTACAACAATTAACTTTCGTTATAACTCACACCCCATATGCTCGTTCCCTCCCACCCTTCCTTTGATGTCCGCTTTTCTTGTTGTTTACAGACCACGCCACACACTGCTGCACGCCACACACTGCTGAACGCCACACACTGCTGCACGCCGCACACTACCGCACGCCACACACTGCTGCGCACACTGCTGCATTACACACTGCTGCATTACACACTGCTGCACGCCGCACACTGCTGCACGCCGCACACTGCTGCACGCCTCACACTGCTGCACGCCTCACACTGCTACATGAAACACTGCTGCACGCCTCACATTGCTGCACGCCTCACACTGCTGCACGCCACACTGCTGCATGCCGCACACTGCTACACGCCGCACACTGCTGCACGCCACACGCTGCTGCATGCCGCACAATGCTACAAGAAACACTGCTGCACGCCACACACTGCTGCACGCCACACACTGCTGCACGCAGCACACAGCTGCACGCCACACACTGCTGCACTACAACAAACAAATGATGGACGGAATGCTGACAATGCATACATTCTCCCCCAGTCAAGAGATCTGGGTTAAATCCATTGTTCTTTTGCCCACTACACCACCCCAGTTTAGACATGGCCATATGCAAATCAGTCTTGACGCTGTGCCTCATGGGAACAGTCCAGCCCGAACTGCCAAGCCATGTCTTCCCTGGACCGGAATCAAGCATCCTAGGACCGGTTTCTGGCTATCAGCCGTCATCAGCCAGGATAGCTTGACTCCAGTGGCGTAGTGAGCACGGGTCCCACGTCTGGGAATACCCATCCCACTTAGGGCGATAAGCGTTACAACAAACAAATGATGGACGGAATGCTGACAATGCATACATTCTCCCCCAGTCAAGAGATCTGGGTTAAATCCATCGTTCTTTTGCCCACTACACCACCCCAGTTTAGACATGGCCATATGCAAATCAGTCTTGACCCTGTGCCTCATGGGAACAGTCCAGCCCGAACTGCCAAGCCATGTCTTCCCTGGACCGGAATCAAGCATCCTAGGACCGGTTTCTGGCTATCAGCCGTCATCAGCCAGGATAGCTTGACTCCAGTGGCGTAGTGAGCACGGGTCCCACGTCTGGGAATACCCATCCCACTTAGGGCGATAAGCGTTACAACAAACAAATGATGTACGGAATGCTGACAATGCATACATTCTCCCCCAGTCAAGAGATCTGGGTTAAATCCATCGTTCTTTTGCCCACTACACCACCCCAGTTTAGACAAGGCCATATGCAAATCAGTCTTGACCCTGTGCCTCATGGGAACAGTCCAGCCCGAACTGCCAAGCCATGTCTTCCCTGGACCGGAATCAAGCATCCTAGGACCGGTTTCTGGCTATCAGCCGTCATCAGCCAGGATAGCTTGACTCCAGTGGCGTAGTGAGCACGGGTCCCACGTCTGGGAATACCCATCTCACTTAGGATGCTTGATTCCGGTCCAGGGAAGACATGGCTTGGCAGTTCGGGCTGGACTGTTCCCATGAGGCACAGGGTCAAGACTGATTTGCATATGGCCATGTCTGAACTGGTGTGGCATAGTGGGCAAAAGAACGATGGATTTAACCCAGATCTCTTGACTGGGGGAGAATGTCTGCATTGTCAGCATTCCGTCCATCATTTGTTTGTTGTAACGCTTTTCGCCCTAAGTGTGATGGGTATGCCCAGACGTGGGTCCCTTGCTCACTACGCCACTGGAGTCAAGCTATCCTGGCTGATGACGGCTGATAGCCAGAAACCGGTCCTAGGATGCTTGATTCCGGTCCAGGGAAGACATGGCTTGGCAGTTCGGGCTGGACTGTTCCCATGAGGCACAGGGTCAAGACTGATTTGCATATGGCCATGTCTGAACTGGTGTGGCATAGTGGGCAAAAGAACGATGGATTTAACCCAGATCTCTTGACTGGGGGAGAATGTCTGCATTGTCAGCATTCCGTCCATCATTTGTTTGTTGTAACGCTTTTCGCCCTAAGTGGGATGGGTATGCCCAGGCGTGGGTCCCGTGCTCACTACGCCACTGGAGTCAAGCTATCCTGGCTGATGACGGCTGATAGCCAGAAACCGGTCCTAGGATGCTTGATTCCGGTCCAGGGAAGACATGGCTTGGCAGTTCGGGCTGGACTGTTCCCATGAGGCACAGGGTCAAGACTGATTTGCATATGGCCATGTCTGAACTGGTGTGGCATAGTGGGCAAAAGAACGATGGATTTAACCCAGATCTCTTGACTGGGGGAGAATGTCTGCATTGTCAGCATTCCGTCCATCATTTGTTTGTTGTAACGCTTTTCGCCCTAAGTGTGATGGGTATGCCCAGACGTGGGTCCCGTGCTCACTACGCCACTGGAGTCAAGCTATCCTGGCTGATGACGGCTGATAGCCAGAAACCGGTCCTAGGATGCTTGATTCCGGTCCAGGGAAGACATGGCTTGGCAGTTCGGGCTGGACTGTTCCCATGAGGCACAGGGTCAAGACTGATTTGCATATGGCCATGTCTGAACTGGTGTGGCATAGTGGGCAAAAGAACGATGGATTTAACCCAGATCTCTTGACTGGGGGAGAATGTCTGCATTGTCAGCATTCCGTCCATCATTTGTTTGTTGTAACACACTGCTGCACGCCACACACTGCTGCACACCGCACAATGCTACACGAAACACTGCTGCACGCCACACACTGCTGCACGGCACACACTGCTGCACGCAGCACACTACTGCACGCCACACACTGCTGCACACTGCTGCATTACTCACTGCTGCATGCTGCATGATACTGCTGCACGCAGCGTACTGCTGCACGCCGCACACTGCTGCACGCCGCAGACTGCTGCACGCCGCTGCACGCCACACAGTGCTGCATGCCTCACACTGCTACACGAAACACTGCTGCACGCCACACACTGCTGCACGCCGCACACTGCTGCACGTCACACACTGCTGCACGCCTCACACTGCTGCACGCCACACACTGCTGCACGCCGCACACTGCTGCACGCCGCACACTGCTGCACTCCACACACTGCTTTTATGCAAGTTTATGCTACTGACATTGTAAATGACAATGCCTTTTATTTGTTTTAAAACCAAAACATAAATAAAAGGCATTGTAATTTTACAATGCCAATAGCTCAAACTCTTATAAATGCGAGACCTATTGCATTGCAAATGCTTGTTTCCCCTTATTTTAATTCTTTGTGGGGGGGCTTTAGCCCTCTCCCCACATGTGCGCGTTGGGCTAGGAGGCACACTACGCTCCCATTATTCCTATGTTGTTTTCCCAACACGATGCTCGGTGGGCGAGCCAGTCAGAGCACAGCAGAATTGTGCATCCACCGGCCCTGTTTTTGGACTCCACAATGGGCGAAACCTCCAGCATCCAATGGTGCTGGTGGGGCCTCCTTTCTTTGTAGAACCAGATTCACAAATCCTCCGTGCATTCGTGACTCTGTGAGTTGCACATTATGTGCATTTCGAAAGCACATGTTCACCCCTGAATAACAGCCTTCTCTTTTTATCCAACTCTAAGGGATTTTTATTGACCTGAAGGCTGAATGGACCCGCCGGGATTTGAACCGGTGGCAATAAGGTCGAACACAAGGCCCCTATAACTAACACACTAGCCCGCTGAGCCGCCAGACTCGGATTGGTGGATGATGTGCAAATTAACGGTCCAGACAGTTCTACCTTTTAAACCTTTTCAACCTTGATCAAACAACATTTTAAAGACTCTTTTCTCAAAATATAAATCTACAAGTGCAGGTGTCCGGGGTTTTTCCTAAGAGAGCTCTGCAGGTGCTGCCACATGCTGGGCTTGTCTAACAAGACTGAGTCGTTTTTATTCCACCTCCTCCTTCTTTCTTCCGAGCACTTCACGTCTCACGCTGCAGGTTCATTTCCATCAATACTTTCTCACCAGTTTCGAATCTTTTTCTTTCTCCTTTCCTCCACCTTTTCTATATAATTTTCTCTTGTTCTGGTCGCCAAAAATGACTTGGGGTGTCCACCACCTGCAGGTTCCGCCACAAATTAAGCACTAGCTGAGGACATAAGGCTCGGGTGATATGTCTTCCAGCAGCATCTCCCGAATTCTAATGTGTTCGAAATGGTTTTCACTTGAAAACAATGAAAATGAAGCATGGAGGCTCAGCTTGAAAATAGAACAATGTTACTTCAAAAAAATCCTGCAGTGGGTGCAATTCACACCTAAAGGCCTCGTTTATAGACAGTCAAGAGGGCTCAACATTACGAATACAATTTAGCATTTTAAAACGAGGTGGGCTAGTTTGGACAATGATGAAACATACCTAGTTTGAGTCTCTTTGCTAACGCTTCAATCTGACTAGTCGGGTCAGATCCCATAGATAGGAAACAGATCAAGGGGGTGTGTTTATCACTTTCCTCCCATGTCTCCTCCAGGTCTAAAAGAACAGGTTCGGTGAATCTAGGGTCCAGTGAATCTGCAATGTATTTCCTTGCTTGGGAAAGGGTGCGATCTGGACACCAAGACCTAGAAAGGCAAAGAAGAGAGAACATTATTATGACAATACAATGGTTTGTTCACTTAGGTGAGACTGTATTTTGTTGCTGTCTTTCAGGGTGAAATGCCATAGTTCAATCTTAACCAAACCATAAGAAACAAAGCGACTTATCTGCAACTCCAGTTACCTATCTAGGGCAGTTGGAAAAAACTCCCAAACATCTGAATATCTAATTGCAGGTGCAGGATCCCGAACACATCTTCAACTGACACGAGGAAACACGTCTCTCAAGCAATAAACAAACAGCCTATCCACAGGCAGAATTTTCTTTCCAGTTTATTTTTTAAGAAAGTGAGTGTGAATGGGTAACTGGGTGACGAGGAATGACTCAACACCTGAATGGATGAGTGGGTGCACAAATGAGGGAGCAAGTGACTAAAAACATGCATCATTAATGAGTGGGAACGAGGAATTGCTGAATGAGTTGGTTCATTCATGGATGGGTGACTGGGTGCTTTCTTACAGAGTGGTATGCACAACGTGAAGTTCAGAATACACAGTGCTTCTTTAAAACTAAGTATAAATGCATTATGTCATTCTTAAAACAATGTACGGGAGGCAGAGGAGAGATACCCCTGATGGGGTGAACAGCCTCTGCTTTGAAAGGGCCGTCCTTGCAACTGCTTCACCAGCTGGGAGGAATGGCACTGTCTGTAGGCCAGTGCTCTGGAGTTACCCTTGAACTTCCTTAGCCTTCTCCCAAAATAACATGGAGCAGTCAAATGTCATGTCCATTAGGCATACCTCCACATGCTCTGAAAACCAAGTTGATTGCATCCATGTGGGCATTCAAGGCACTACACTGGTGCCAATAGCTCTGCCGACACAGTCCGTGGTGTCCAAACCAGCATGCAAGACATACTTCACCATGTCCTGGCTGTCGATCTTCTGGGATGCATCGCAAGGTTTTGCTGGTCATGTTCCATAATGCATGCATGTACCTGCTCAGCAGCCATACAGCATTCAATGATCCTAGGCTAAACTTGCAGAAGAGAACTTTCTATTATTGCAGACATAAATGAACAAGTCACTTACCTTCGTTAACACCTTATCTGGTAGAAACTATATCTAGCTGCAGATTGCGTCACCTTAGAATATCTCCCGGGTGTCAAACTGGATTAGAAAACTTTTCAAACAGTACCTCTGCACATGGTAGGTGGCATCGATCGGCTCAGGGTCATCAGCGTCAGTGCCAGAAGAGACGTGCTTGGTGCCTGTATAAGTGCCACCCTAGTGTGCTGACATCAGTTACTTTTCACAACATTTCCACACCAGAAGTGCCACAAAGGGTGTTGATGGTCCAGTGTGCCCAGACCTCATAAGGGTTACCCTGTATGGAGAAATCCATTCCCAGAGCGGGGAGGATGGGAGAGCTGGTAAGGTATCTGAGGTTAGACAGAATCTCTACCAGATAAGCCATTACAAAAGGTAAGTAACTTGTTCATCTGATAGAGACTTCTAGCTGCAGATTGTGAGAAGTTGGCCTGATGTATGATGTCACTAGTTCTAGTGTACACCTTATATCAGTCCAAACAACCCTTATGGTGATTGGTTGTAAAGTCAACCTTATAGACCAGCTATCCTAGTGATAGCATGGACAAGAGCAGTCTTAGGCTAAACTCTGAATGGCATGTGAAGCCAGCTGTGATACCATATATAATCCCTTGAATACCAAATGAAAGGACACCACAACAGATATATATATAAAATAAAGTGTATTTATTCTAGTCAAACCCTCAGCACTCTTTATGAGATTCGAGGTAAGTACAACACAGTCTTATTTAAGCATACATTAAGTCACACAGGTAAGTAATACAGTTAGGCCCTAGGGGCCACGCAAACCATATACTAAAGAAGTGGTATAAGGACCACTGTCACAGAACTGGAATAGGCCTAGGCCTAGGGAATCGCTGGGGCTACACTACACTACCAGCAGTTAGGAAGTGGGAGGCCCACGGGATTCAGGTGCAGAGTGGAAACACTCACGCGTAATGCGTAAAAGTCGATAGAATCACTAGCAGTTAGAAATAAGCAGTTTTAGGACACTTCTGGTATAGCTAGAAAGTCGAGACTCGGAAACTAGACCCTAGGATAGTCAATACCCTTGTGAGCACCGAAGTACCCAAGTTACCCAGCCCACGGGCTGCGGGTGCATAGGTGTGAACTTGCGTCGGGTTTCGTCGTGGACTTCTATGGATGCCTGAAGGAAAGTTGCTGACAGGCAGTCAGTGCAGAGTGTCCGGTGGATCCCAAGGCCGGGATCAAGAAGGAAGGGTACCTGCAAGCAGAAGGGACAGAGTCAAGGTCACTAGCCAGTGACCACGTGGAACCAGGAAGGAACCAGGCGATGTCGTGAAGATTGCAGGTGAAGGGTGAAGCTTGTTGCTGCAGCCACGGGTACCAGGAGACGTCGAGGATGACCAGGATCAGGAGGCGAGCTGTCCCACGAAGGCTCTTGCTGTCGGCGGCGTCGAAGTCGAACTAGGACTCACCAAGCCTTGGCAAGCGGAACCCACGAAGAACGGAGGACTTACTTCTGGTGCAGACCAGGAAGGTCTGGGGTGCTTCTCTTTTGCAAAGAAGCGGGAGCCAGTCTGGAGGAGCCAAACCATCAGTGAAGATTTCAAGGTGTGTCGTCACAAAGGCCGCTAGCCAACGGGCAAGCAACCGGACAGACGCGGCAAGCAGGAAAATGCAGAAGGGCCCCACGCAGGACTCGTGGAGTGTGGGGGGCTGATCTTCGGTGCAGATGGTGCTTGGGGTTGGGGCTTCTCAATCCCCGGTGCACAACTTCGAGGGTGCCTCAGAAGCTGCGCTGGAAGATACTCGCCACTTTTCCCAGGTAGCCGGTCCCTCGTAGAACTTTAGCAAAGCAAAGGGTAGTCTCTTGATGGTGCCTGTTTGCACAGGGTAGCCACTCCTTGGCCACAAGGGAGATTCTTCAGTCTTCTTCTTTCGTCGAATGTCGAAGGTCCATAGTTTCTGTTCAAGTTGCAGGTTCAGGATAATCTACTTTAGCAGGGCCCAACTAGCTACTAATATACTGGGCTACCTGCAAGGTCCCTCCTATGGGTGGGACCAGGAAGGGGAGTGGCTACACCCCCTTTCCCTTGTCCAGTTTCGCGCCAGAGCTGGGGCTGGAGTGCCTCAGCACCGGTTTGACCTGGACTATGCATGGAGCACCTTGCACCTTGTCTCATTCCTTTCAGCCCTCCCTGCCCCAATACACTAAAGTCTGTCTGGGGAGGTGCTAGCACCTCCCCAAGCAGGAAACCTATTGTCCAGGC
The DNA here is from genome assembly GCF_964204655.1 of Triturus cristatus. Taxonomy (NCBI): domain Eukaryota; kingdom Metazoa; phylum Chordata; class Amphibia; order Caudata; family Salamandridae; genus Triturus; species Triturus cristatus. Next base: position 51,805,069 of record NC_140589.1, read on the forward strand.
CTCCCTGGCTGGGAGGGCTCCCAGCAGCAGGAGGTCAGACTCGTGTCTGTGGCAGCAGCATCCATTTTGTGATGCTGAGGCTTTGGTGAGAGTAAAACAGCAAAGTAGGATTTTAACATGTCTCTCCCTCTAGAAGGGAGGAATAATATCCTCATCACCAGAAATGGTATGGGGGTATTATTCCAAAGTGTTAGACACCTTACACGACATGTTTTGATAAAGCTAAACCATCTGTATTGTGGCAATTTCGTCAGGGCATGGTTTTTTTTTTTTTAAATCACTCGCCTCACTGGACATCCACTTTTGTGTTACAGAAGGGCTGTATGAAAAGCAGGAAAGAAGAAAAATAGAATTGTAGTTTTCCATTTACTCTTCAATAAAATATGGACCAACCATTCATCAATTACACCAATTGCTCGTTCCCATAGGTGTATTTACCATGTAAAGGCCGAGGGCATTCATACCAGCCTTCACAATGTCAATCGGGGTTCTACTAAATATTCCTTTTCCCGATTCTTGGAAATGCGCTGAAAGTAGAGCGTGTTCCACCTCAAAAAACCCCATGCCCTGACGAAATTGCCACAATACAGATTAATGGCAATGAAACATGTTGGCCTTCCTTATAAAGGTTAGCGACATATAGTGCTTTTATTTTTGAGTGATCTCACTGGTTGTGAATAAAGAGGGTGACCTATAGTGAGTTTTCAACTCAATTTTAATATTGCTTGGAACACCTGTTCTTGGCAATACACTGGGTTTTTCATTCTCTTTCTTTGTCTATGGGGACAGCAAAGTTTCCATTTAAAAATCATTTCTTTTTCTTTGTCTATCCACCTTTTCTTCACTGGACACTATTTTCTATGAGTTGGCAACCAGTGATGACAAAACGTGGGCATACCAGCGAGAACCAGCTGGCAGCGTTCCTGGTGTTGCGTACGTGAGGTGCCTCCTCATTTTTCACTTTTCACGTCTCAACTTTTCTGACCTTTTTGTGAGCTGTGGTGTCATAGTTTGCGTGAGTCTATGAAGGGCTGTATTGCAGGTTGTTTTAATTGAAATTCAAGAGTTTCAGGACCTGGCTAAAATTTGGACGTGTTGCCGATGGATGGGAAATAGTTATTCCCAATAGCAGTGGAGGTCCGTGAATTGAAACGTGATTCCTCTTGATGCCAAGCCATTATTTGTGTTGACAGATGTTGAGTGGAGGGCGGCTTGGCATTTTCCCTCTATAGCTCCTAGTTGAAAAGAATGGCAGGATCTCAGGCCAACTAAGTCGAAAAACCAGCTAGACACTAGGCAAAAAGTTGGGGGTAACCATAGTCAGATATCCACCTTCCTACACAACCCCCCCCCCCAAACGAAGGGAGATAAGGCTGTCCTTGACCAGGTAAGCCTATATTGCCTAAGTGGCCATATAAGGAAGAACAAGCACTGGCATGGTTACACCCTGTCTCCTGGTCCACTAAGCAATCCCTCACCCTAAAGGTATCATAGGGTCTCCACCATAGGGAATCTCTACCTTTGGTGTGTCTTTGCAAAGTAAAAGGCTGGTGTTGAGATGGAGTACTGAAGTGAGTGTCCTCAAAGTGAGGCCTCAGCTTCCTCCAATCATCCTCCACCATGGATGCCTTTCTTTCTTTAACTGAGTTGCACTGTGCTCTCAGGGTCAGCCTCTGGCTACCTAAAGCTGGAGGCTGGGTCCCTTTTGGGGGCTTACTGGAGGGACAGGTCAGGTTTGGGGCCCTAAGGTCCCATGTTTGCCTGTGTCCAACAGAATCCCCCTGGGGGAGGTCCCTAACTACCTGTAAAGGGGATCCCTCAGGAATGTTTTTAACCATCACCTGGCTAGGGCTACTAGCCAGGCAATCCTCATTCTTTTGATAGGGGGGGTTCTTGTGGACAGGGGCCCTCTTGGGGTCCACTGGCCTCCCTGACCTCTGCAGCCCTGGGCTGACTGAGGCAGGGTAGAGAGAGGCAGGCTACCTGCACCAGACTGGGTCCCACCTTTGAAGGGTCCACTGACATCAGAGGCTCTGCCAGGCTAGGCCTGGCTACCTCTGGGGCAGTTCTTTCACAAGGGGTGAGGTCAGATCCCTGAGGAGGCTGACCTTTTCCTAATGTCTGGGGAGAGGGAGACTTTTCTTCCTCCCCACTACTCTCTGTTTGTGTGGAGTGATCCATAGTTTCAGGCTTCACTACACCTATGTCAGTCTGAGTATGGACTGAGACCATTACAGTCCTGTCAACCTTTTCAGGGAGGCACTCAGTTTGGGTTTGAGCTGTGACTGTCACAGCTCTGCCAATCTCTACAGGGAAGTCTGTCTTCGCCTGGGCTGTGGCTACCACTGCCCTTCCAACCTTTTCAGGGAGGAAATCTACTTGGACAGGGGTTGTGGCTGGCACAACCCCACTACCCTTTTTTGAAAGGCCTACCATTTTGGAATGGGTGTCTTGTTCAACTCCAGCCCAAGCTGAGAGTTCTAAGTCATTCCCCAGTAAGCAGTCTACAGGCAAGGTTGGGGACACTGCCACCCTTTTAGGGCCAGTGACACCTCCCCAGCTGAGACATACCTCTGCCATGGGATGACTGTTCTGTTTGCCATCAATGTTAGTTACCTGGTGTAGGAGAGTAGGGTCTGCTATCCTATGGTCACCCCAAATTTTTGCTTTTTGCTTCACTGTTTTTTGACCTATTGAGGCTGTGGGCCTGCCAATCAGACCCCCAGCCTGCTGTTCTCTCTACTAAATTGACACTATGCACTCTAGGTGCATAACCCATTGGAACTGGATCACCCTGTCAGCCCCTGTGCCAGTGTACACTAGGTACCCAGGGCATTGGTGTATCTGAGGCCTACCAGGGGCTGAAGCATGTATTGTGCCACCCCTGGCCTGGCCTAACAAATTTGACACAACTGGCTGATCACTCAGCTGGGGTAAGTTGGTGTATCCACCTCTTACTTAGGTGTAGTATACCTATACCTAACCTTAAATGGGACACATGTTAACCTATAAGTCACTCCTATAGCAGGCCTTAACAATCCTGAAGGCAGAGTGCTTGGTTTCATGTGAGATTGTGCTCTGGCATGAGCTGAGCCTGTCTGCAGTGGTCAGAACAACTTCCTTCTACCGTTTCCAGATATCGCCATACCATATACTCTTAAGTGCATTATGAACCTCGCGGTTAAATGCTATCTTTGGTTTGGCTTTATCAAAACATGTCGAGTAAGGTGTCATACGAATTGGAATACTAACCCCTCGCCAGTTCTGGTGACGGGGTTAGCATTTCACCCTTCTAGAGGGACACGACATGTACAGAACCTGAAACCCGGGTAAAATCAGACATAGCCTCAGCTCCACAAAATGGACGCTGCCACCACAGACACAAGTCTGCCCTCCTGCTGCTGGGAGTCCTTCCAGCTTGGGAGACGTGGACAAAGGGTTTCCTGCCAGGGGAGGTGTGAGCACCACCCCAGACAGGATTTTGTGTATTGGTCAGGTAGGGCTTGAATAGAATCAGACATGGCTGAGGCTCACAAGGAGCCTCGGTGCATATGCCAGTTCAAACCGGTCCTTGGGCACACCAGCCCCAGACCTGGGGCGAGCTGGACAAAGGATTGGGGGTGTAACCACCCCCCTTCCTGGTCCCACCCTTAGGGAGGGACCTAGCAGGTAGTCCGGCCCCTAGAATCCACTTAAAGGTAGGAGCTGTGTCCTAAGACTTCAGACATCCTGGAATCAACTTGACACAAAGAAGAAGACGGGAACTTCGACGTTCTGCTGCACAGAAGACTGAAGGAAATCTCCCCTATGGTCAGGGAGTGACCATCTTGCTAACGCAAGCACCATCCAGCAAATCGACGTCTGCTTTGCTGCCGCCTCCTGCCGGAGCCCAGAGACCGACAAGAACTGGACCTCCAGACCTCTCACAGCCCGATCCACAGTCCCTGCAAAGAAGGAACCCGTGGAAGCACCGAGACACGTGGAGCCAGCCATCTTGGAAGACACTCGACAAGCTGCAAGCGCGACAACAGAGGCTCCCTCCAAGTTGTGCATTGGGTCCTGAGAAGCCCAACATCCGAGCAACATTTGCACCAAAGGTGAGCCCTCCAGCATCTCCACGATCTGCGTGGGGCCCCTCTGCATTTTGCGACTCGACGCGCCTGCCCGGTCCCTGGCCCGTTGTCTAGTGGCCATCTTGGCGAACCTTTTTGAAAACTATGATGCTGGTCTGGTTGCTCCAGACTGGCCCCTGCTTCCCTCCAAAGGAGCAGCCCCTCTGACCTTGCTGGTCAGAGCTAACAGCTTTCTTCGATTCCTGCGACTCCTGCTTTTGCCAAGGCTTGTTTGCTTCTTTTGAGTCGCCGACACCGCCGGCAGCGAGAACCTGCGTGGGACAGCTCGTGAACCGACTACTGGACGTCGTTGACCTTCAGGGACCACGTGGCTGCAGAGACAAGCTACACCTCTTCACCTGTTTGCACCCGACATCGCCTGGTACCTACCTGGTGCCACGCTGGTCACTGGCTAGTGACTGTGAACACTGTCCCCTCTGCTTTCAGGTCTTCTACAACTCTGATCCACCCTTGGATCCACCGCATCTCTTCTGGACCGACCGCCTGCAGCATCTTTGTCATCAGGCTCCATTGAACAGATAGACGAAACCCGACGCACTTCGAGACCTATGCACCCGCTTCCTGTGGGTGAGGTAAAGCTGGCACTCCGGTGCCCAAGTGTAGAGTAACATCTCTAGTGTCTAGGTTTGAAGTCTTAAGTTCGTAGTCCAACCAGAAGACCCTTCTAGCAGTAACTTTTGAACATTTACGCACCCATTGAAAACCTATGGGCGCCCGCGTGTAACTTTCCTCAATGCACACGCGACCCGTGGACCTCCTGGTCACTAACTAAAGTTAGCTCCTTGTAGGCCCAGCGATTCTAGAGGCCCTAGGCCTTCTCCCTTTCCTGTTCGTGGTACTTATACCACTATTTTAGTATATGGTTTGAGCGGCCAGCAGGGCCTATCCATATAAAGTGCAACTTCTGTATAGTGTGATACTTTCTTGTTTAACAATTTGTGCTCCTGTGCTCATAAAGAGTCTAGGGGATACTTTGAGTAATAAATACATATATATTTTGAATATATATCTGTGTGGTGTCCTTTCATTGGTTTAAAGGGGGGTTACATATGGTAAAACAGCTTGCTTAACATGCCAAAACGAGTTTAGCCTGAAAGACTGCTTAGCCTGCGCTACCACTAGGGCAGCTGGTCCGAAAAGGTTGACTTACAACCACACCATAAGGGTTGATTGGCATGGTACAAGGTGGTCACTTTAACTAGTGAACATCATATACCAGGCCAACTTCTCACATTGGTGGCAGCGGTGGGATTTGAGCTTGCTGTGTTTTACCTCTGTAATCTCTTTGTTACCAATTGAAAGATCATACAGGTACCTTTAGGTACATACAAAACAAGTTAGTTATATACTTAAGTTCTACTGAACTTAGTTGTAGAGCAAAGGGAGTAGCACACCCTGACTACAACTACTAGATAGGTTTAGTAGGAAAACCCAAGTGTAGGTAGTTGCAACACATCCACCCACACTTAAGAGCAATGGCTGGGGCAGAGGGGACCAAGGTACCCATCTCTGTCGAAAGTGACGCCCAGAGGGCACCATCCATCTTTGCTACCCTAAACCAGAATGAGCTCAGGCAGTTGGCTAATTCCAGGGGCCTTAAACAGCCCAGGAACCCTACCTCTGCTGAACTCAGAGAACTCTTACAAACTGATGAAGATCAGAGAGCTCTCAAGAAAGCCTCCCAGTTAGGCCCCTTAGGGACTGGAACAGGAGGCCCTCCTTCTGAAGATGCTACTGAAGCACCCCTTCCTAACAGTCGCCCCTTAGGTGAGAAGAACAAGTTACTTACCTTCGGTAACGATGTATCTGTAAGAAACATTAGTTAGTTAGATTCCTCACCTTAGAATATCCCCAGGCGTCAGACTGGATCCGGAAGATTTTTCGTCAGCAATACCCCTTGCGCGTCGCTAGGCGTCGTCTGCGGCTCCGCGTCCGTCGTCGGCGTTGTGCGCCGGAATGACGTCGTCGGAGTACTTAGACGCCGCCCTCGCGCGCTGACGTCAGTTCTTGTACATAGCCTTCCGCGCCAGGAACGCAGAGCCATGCAAAGACCGACACTGGTGCCAAAAAGAAAATCTAGGGGCCTGAAAAGGATAACCTTAACCCTAGATGTCAGTTCGCAGAACGGGGAGGATGGGTGGGTCGGTGAGGAATCTAACTAACTAATGTTTCTTACAGATACATCGTTACCGAAGGTAAGTAACTTGTTCATCTGAAAGAAACACGTTAGTTAGATTCCTCACCTTAGAATAGATACCCAAGCAATACCATCTCCGGTGGTGGGTCTGCGAACCAAGATCACACCAGAAAGTCCTGGAGGACAGAACGGCCAAAGAAGCCATCCCTCCGGACTTGGCTGTCAAGGCAATAATGCCTGGCAAACGTGTGTAGCGAAGCCGTCGCCGCCTGACAGATGTCCTGCAAAGGGACTCCCCGTCCCAAAGCAGTAGTAGCCGCTGTGGCCCGAGTTTTTGCCAAAGAGTAACAAATTTTGATGCACAAAACGACCCACCGAGAGATGGTCCGTTTGTGCACAGCTTTCCCCTTCTTAGCACCCACGTATCCAACGAAAAGTTGGTCGTCCACCCGGAACTGCTTTGTGCGGTCCAAATAAAAGGAGAGCGCACGTTTTGGGTCCAGACGGTGGAGCCTCTCTTCCTCTTTGGAAGGATGCGGAGGCGGAAAGAAGGTGGGCAACGTCACAGATTGCCCAAGATGAAATGGAGTCACTACTTTCGGAAGGAAGGAGGGACGAGGCCGAAGGACAACCTTGTCCGGATGAACAGACAGAAAAGGAGGCTTTGAAGATAAAGCCTGGAGCTCACTCACCCGTCTAGCCGAGGTGATGGCTACCAGAAAAGCAGTCTTAAGAGTCAGAAGACGAAGAGGACAATTGTGAAGAGGCTCGAAGGGAGCGCACATCAGGAATGTCAAGACAACATTTAAGTCCCACTGAGGCATTACAAAAGGGACAGGAGGGAACGTATGAGTAATGCCTTTTAGAAAGCGTGTAACCACAGGGGACTTGAAAAGAGAAGGCTGATCAGGAAGCCGCAAGAAGGCAGAGATGGCAGCAAGATAACCTTTCAGGGTGCCCAGGGCAGAGCCCTGCCGGGCTAGAGAAAGAAGAAAGAGGAGAACCTCAGAAAGAGGGGCGGAAAGGGGATCCACAGCCTTTGCTGTGCACCATGCCACAAATTTGTTCCACCGGCAGGCGTATACCGTCTTTGTGGAGGGACGCCTGGCTGCCAGAATGATTCACAGACTTCAGGAGGCAAGTCAAATGGCATCAACTGCCGCCGCTCAATCTCCACACATGGAGGTGGAGGCTGGACAGGTTCGGGTGGAGGACCGTCCCCTGCTGCTGCGACAGAAGATCCTCCCGAAGGGGCAGACGTATCGGGGGATCGGTCAACATACTGAGTAGCTCGGGATACCAGTATCTTCGTGCCCAATCGGAGCCACCAAGATGACTTGGGCCCGGTCGTGCCTGATCTTCTTCAGATTATATAGGATTATATAGGTGAAGATAGTCAAGCGGTCAGCCGGTGATTGACTGGAGCGCAAGTTCTTAAAATTCTATAAAGGAAAGCAATAATATGACGTGATGAAATCCTACTGGATGGTGTGACCCATATTCACCCAAGTGAACGAATGAAGGGAGACTGGTACCTGTGGTCTCAGCGAGACTGACAGAAGGTCGGTGGTTCGTGATGAACTGGTAGGCTGGACACAGCCACGTTGTTAAAGTTTTCACGTCATATTATTGCTTTCCTTTATAGAATTTTAAGAACTTGCGCTCCAGTCAATCACCGGCTGACCGCTTGACTATCTTCACCTATATAATCCGGCATTATGGATACAATAGGTGAGCCTACAATTAGATATGTTTCTCTATTACGTCCCGTTCCATGATCTCACATCATGGCAGCACTGAGGTTAACACGTTTCTTTCTCATTCTTTCTATATTTTTGCATCGGTTTAACAACACCACCTACACTTCTTAGGGATCATCACTGGTTTGTTATCATTCACATTTGGTCACTGCCCTGATGTATTTCATTAGACCCACATTAGGGTCTTCGTCACATATACGATTCATAGAACATCACAGAATTATCTACTGCACTTGCCCATCTTATTTCAACATGAACGGTGCACATTGGCTATTAATTGACAGGTCCACCACAACCTCTGGTTTCTTCTACTTCAAACTTTTAACAGATGAATCATTTCGCATACACTACTAATACATCCAGTATACTTACCTATTAACTCCACCAGCGCACTGCACGTAATGTCTAAGTAATTGCATTCCTACCCATGTACCATCAGATAGACTTGTATTAAGAAACTGACCATATTGTCTAGAGATACACTTTTGTTTTCTGTTTACATTTTAGATTGCCCCTGACGAAGGGATACTTCAAATCCCGAAATGCATTAGGCTCCAACATCAATGAAGATAAAAACAATTTCATTGATTTGTGTTTTTTTCCCTAATGGAAAGCTGTGTAATTCACATAAGATGTATTCATTTATTGTTCAATATATTGTGAAACCAACAATATAAATGTGACAATGAAATAGCTTTGGTCTTGTTTTACATTTAAGGTTTAAATTGACTGTTAGCTAACAACAGACTATTTGTTCACAATTAATGAAATATCTGTTTGAAATCTGTACTTTGACCAAACACATCCAGGGTTTTTGTCCAGCGTAGTGAACAGTGCGAGGTACTCAGTGGGTTTTCCCACTTTCCTTTGCTTCCCCTAAAAAAGTGGGCATGATATCCACAAGTGGATGACTGCTCTTGAGAGAGCCTGCAAAGTACAGCAGGTTCCTGAGGACCAGTGGGCAGCAATCTTATGGCTCTCCTTTGAAGGTAGAGGCAGAGATAGACTCCTCACTGTTAGAGAGGAGGATGTCAGAAACTACAGAGTCCTGAAGAGTGTCCTGGTTGATGGGTTAGGCTTAACCACTGAACAGTACAGGTTAATGTTCAGAGATACCCAGAAGGCACAGACTCAGGACTGGTCTGAATATGTTGAATGTGCCACTAAGGCTTTGGAGGGTTGGTTGCTGGGAAGTAAGGTTTCAGATTATACAGGATTGTACAATTTGATGATGAGAGAACAGATTTTAAATAACTGTCAAAACCAGCAACTGCATCAACACTTGGTTGACTCGGATCTGACCTCTCCCCAAGAATTGGGAAAGAAGGCAGACAAGTGGGTCAGAACCAGGGTTAAGCAAAGGAACCAGAACCAGGGCAAAGGGGGTGATCAGAAGAAAACAGACCAAAAGGGCAATGATCAGAAATCCAAAGACCAGAAGTCTTCAACAGGGCCCCAAACTAGTACTAATGAGGGTGGGTCCCAACAATCCAAGGGAAAGAAGAAAGAAGGTCCAAAGAAACCCTGGTGCAAATCTTGCAAGAATACAACTCACTGGACTAGTGATTGTAAGAAGGGTGGAGCCCCCAACACTGTTGCCCCTAAGGCACCTGCTCCCAGTAGTACTGTTAGCAGTGTTGGTCCCCAGACAAAGGGTGTAGTGGGAATCACTATGGGAACTGAAGGAGATTCTGACCTAGACAGAACCCTTACACAGGCAGTCTTGATCTGTGATGGGGACTAGGCCTGGGCGGTAAATTCCGTTCCGCTCAAGGAATTTGCGGAATTTCGGTAATTTCGCGTCCCGCGGAGAACGCGAAATTGCCCAAGATTCTGCTTTCCGCGACTTCGCGAAATTTTTTCTTGTTCGCGTTCTCAGAATGCGTGTACGCGAGATATTTCTCCTCGAGCACGCAAACAGCAACTGTGAACAGGAAAAAAGCGTCGCGAACAAGCAATTCCGCGTGTTCGCGGAATTTCTGCATGTTCGCGGAGATTTTTTACCGTTTCGCGGAGATTTGCGTAACGCGATTGCGCAAATTCCGCCCACCCCTAATGGGGACATGGATTTGTCCCTGACTGTGAGCCCCAGTAACCTGGGCAAGTACAGACAGACTCCATTGATAAATACAAAAGTGGCTCAAGCCTACAGGGACACATGTGCCAGTGTCACTATGGTGACACCAGGCTTTGTGGATCCTGGACAGTACATACCAGGTGAGAATTACCTGGTGACCAATGCCAGCAATACCACTACTTCTCATAGTGTGGCTATTGTTAACTTCTCATGGGGAGGGGTAACTGGCCTCAAAAGGGTTGTGGTTAGTGCAGACCTCCCAGTAGAATGTTTGTTGGGCAATGACCTAGAGAGTTCTCTATGGTCAGAAGTGGAGTACTGGACACATGCCGAGATGTTAGGTATATCACCACATGTCCTTGCTGTGACCAGGTCACAGGCCAAAAAGTGCCTCAACATCCGAGCAGCATCTGCACCAAAGGTGAGCCCTCCAGCATCTCCACGATCTGCGTGGGGCCCCTCTGCATTTTGCGACTCAACGCGCCTGCCCGGTCCCTGGCCCGTTGGCTAGTGGCCATCTTGGCGAACCTTTTTGAAAACTACGACGCTGGTCTGGTTGCTCCAGACTGGCCCCTGCTTCCCTCCAAAGGAGCAGCCCCTCTGACCTTGCTGGTCAGAGCTAACAGCTTTCTTCGATTCCTGCGACTCCTGCTTTTGCCAAGGCTTGTTTGCTTCTTTTGAGTCGCCGACACCGCCGACAACGAGAGCCTGCGTGGGACAGCTCGTGAACCGACTCCTGGACGTCGTCGACCTTCAGGGACCACGTGGCTGCAGAGACAAGCTACACCTCTTCACCTGTTTGCACCCGACATCGCCTGGTACCTACCTGGTGCCACGCTGGTCACTGGCTAGTGACTGTGAACACTGTCCCCTCTGCTTTCAGGTCTTCTACAACTACGATCCACCCTTGGATCCACCGCATCTCTTCTGGACCGACCGCCTGCAGCATCTTTGTCATCAGGCTCCATTGAACAGACAGAGGAAACCCGACGCACTTCGAGACCTATGCACCCGCTTCCTGTGGGTGAGGTAAAGCTGGCACTCCGGTGCCCAAGTGTAGAGTAACATCTCTAGTGTCTAGGTTTGAAGTCTTAAGTTCGTAGTCCAACCAGAAGACCCTTCTAGCAGTAACTTTTGAACATTTACGCACCCATTGAAAACCTATGGGCGCCCGCGTGTAACTTTCCTCACTGCACACGCGACCCGTGGACCTCCTGGTCACTAACTAAAGTTAGCTCCTTGTAGGCCCAGCGATTCTAGAGGCCCTAGGCCTTCTCCCTTTCCTATTCGTGGTACTTATACCACTATTTTAGTATATGGTTTGAGCGGCCACCAGGGCCTATCCATTTAAAGTGCAACTTCTGTATATTGTGATACTTTCTTGTTTAACGATTTGTGCTCCTGTGCTCATAAAGAGTCTAGGGGATACTTTGAGTAATAAATACATATATATTTTGAATATATATCTGTGGTGTCCTTTCATTGGTATAAAGGGGGGTTACATATGGTAAAACAGCTTGCTTAACATGCCAAAACGAGTTTAGCCTGAAAGACTGCTTAGCCTACGCTACCACTAGGGCAGCTGGTCCGAAAAGGTTGACTTACAACCACACCATAAGGGTTGCTTGGCATGGTACATGGTGGTCACTTTAACTAGTGAACATCATATACCAGGCCAACTTCTCACACCTGGTATGAGAAACCAGGCAAAAGCTGCTCAGAGGGAACTAGCCTATGGGCCACCATAGTGATGCTAGCTCCAGTGTCTCTGTAGGCCTCAGCTTTTCTACCATTGATGTAGGGCTCCTGTCTGTACCTACCCAAAGTGTTGGGACAGGCAGTGAAGTTGGCAAACCCCATGCCACCATCACAGACAAGAGTAGCTGCTGTAGGGGAATTGGCTAAGCCAGGGTCCCCCTGTGTTCCCCAAGGAAACCCAACCAAATTTTGGGTGGGCACTCCCACCCCCTGGGGGATTACTGCTGACAGTAATAGGTGGTGTTACAGGAGTAATTGGAGGAACAGTTTTGTTTTTAGCCTTTGGGCAACTGCTGTCAGTTTTCCAATGCCCAGGAGTTTTACACTCATGGCAGTAAGGCTTTTTAACTGTGGTAGAGGAGGGAGCTTGGGACCCACCACCCTGTGTGGAGTTTTGGGGCCCTGAGGAAGATTTTTCTTTTGTTTTATCCCCACCCTTCTCTTGAGGCTTGGTGGTATCTTTCTTTTGGTCACCACCCTGATATTTAGGCCTAATCCTGGTCCTCACCCATTTATCTGCCCTCTTTCCCAATTCTTAGGGAGAGGTCAAATCTGAGTCTACCAGGTGTTGATGGAGAAGCTGGTTCTGACAATTACTAAGGATCTGCTCCCTCATAATCAAGTTGTACAATCCTGTATAGTCCTGCACCTTGCTGCCAGTTAACCAACCTTCCAAAGCCTTAGTGGCACAATCCACAAAATCAGACCAGTCCTGTGTCTGTGTCATCTGGGTGTCTCTGAACAACAACCTATATTGCTCAGTGGTTAAGCCAAACCCATCTATCAGAGCGCTCTTCAGGACTTTGTAATTGTTAGCATCCTCATCACTGACTGTGAGGAGCTTGTCTCTACCTTTGCCAGAAAAGGAGAGCCACAAGATAGCTGCCCACTGACTCTGGGGTACCTGCTGTACTTTGCAGGCCCTCTCCAAAGCAGTCATCCACTTGTGGATGTCATCCCCATTCTGATATGGGGGGACTATCTTACTTAGGTTTCTATGGTCATAAGACCTATCCCTATCTCTAGGAATGTTGCTGCCACCAGTGGGTTCTGACCCACACAATTTTTGCTCTCTGGCCAGAGCAAGCTTCTCTTTGGCAAGGGCAAGTTCTTTCCTTTCAATCCTCAGATTGGCTTACTTCATTCTGGCCTCTTGCTCTCTCCTCTGGGGAGAAGTCATCCCCCTGTGGGATGAAGCATTGGAGCTTCTTGAGTGATAGGAGTGGAGAGAGTCCCCTGAGGGAGATCTACCCCTTCTATCTCTCTTTTTAAGATTACTTGGGGGCCTGTAAGGGATCTCCCATGCAAGTTCCCATGCAAGCTTAAGTTAGCCTGACTAAGTCTTCTGACTGGGGTCTTGCTACCTCCCTCTTCTTCTGAAGTCTCTTCTGCCTCATCTGTATCAGTTAAGTCAGGGGTCTCTTCTGTGGAGGGGAGGCCCTTATCTACAGCTATGGCACCATACTTGGCAGCTCTTTCAGCATCATATGCCTCCAGAAGCACCACTAGCTGTCTAAGGGTAGGGTTGGAACCCTGTTTTAATCTCCTGGAGGTACACCGTTGTCTCATCTCCTGGAAAGTGAATGCATCATATCTAGAGGGAATCTGTCTAGGATTCTCCTCTCCTGAGGGAGTATCAGTGTGATCTCCATTCAGGGACATGATTCTAGTGAGGGTGTGGTGTGTGCACCTACCTACACTAGTTGTATCTACTAAACCTCTCTAGTAGTTGTAGTCAGGGTGTGCTAGGCCCTTCAACCTACAACAACTAAGTCCAGTAGGACTTAAGTATTATAATCTATGTTATATGTACCTAAACAATATCTGTGTGATCTTTCAATTTAGTATCTCAAGATTACAATGGTATTACAACAGCAAGCTCAGATCCCAACCGCTGCTCACCAATGTGAGAAGTTGGCCTGATGTATGATGTCACTAGTTCTAGTGTACACCTTATATCAGTCCAAACAACCCTTATGGTGATTGGTTGTAAAGTCAACCTTATAGACCAGCTATCCTAGTGGTAGCATGGACAAGAGCAGTCTTAGGCTAAACTCTGAATGGCATGTGAAGCCAGCTGTGATACCATATATAATCCCTTGAATACCAAATGAAAGGACACCACAACAGATATATATATAAAATAAAGTGTATTTATTCTAGTCAAACCCTCAGCACTCTTTATGAGATTCGAGGTAAGTACAACACAGTCTTATTTAAGCATACATTAAGTCACACAGGTAAGTAATACAGTTAGGCCCTAGGGGCCACGCAAACCATATACTAAAGAAGTGGTATAAGGACCACTGTCACGGAACTGGAATAGGCCTAGGCCTAGGGAATCGCTGGGGCTACACTACACTACCAGCAGTTAGGAAGTGGGAGGCCCACGGGATTCAGGTGCAGAGTGGAAACAATCACGCGTAATGCGTAAAAGTCGATAGAATCACTAGCAGTTAGAAATAAGCAGTTTTAGGACACTTCTGGTATAGCTAGAAAGTCGAGACTCGGAAACTAGACCCTAGGATAGTCAATACCCTTGTGAGCACCGAAGTACCCAAGTTACCCAGCCCACGGGCTGCGGGTGCATAGGTGTGAACTTGCGTCGGGTTTCGTCGTGGACTTCTATGGATGCCTGAAGGAAAGTTGCTGACAGGCAGTCAGTGCAGAGTGTCCGGTGGATCCCAAGGCCGGGATCAAGAAGGAAGGGTACCTGCAAGCAGAAGGGACAGAGTCAAGGTCACTAGCCAGTGACCACGTGGAACCAGGAAGGAACCAGGCGATGTCGTGAAGATTGCAGGTGAAGGGTGAAGCTTGTCGCTGCAGCCACGGGTACCAGGAGACGTCGAGGACGACCAGCACCAGGAGGCGAGCTGTCCCACGAAGGCTCTTGCTGTTGGCGGCGTCGAAGTCGAACTAGGACTCACCAAGCATTGGCAAGCGGAACCCACGAAGAACGGAGGACTTACTTCTGGTGCAGACCAGGAAGGTCTGGGGTGCTTCTCTTTTGCAAAGAAGCGGGAGCCAGTCTGGATGAGCCAAACCATCAGTGAAGATTTCAAGGTGTGTCGTCACAAAGGCCGCTAGCCAACGGGCAAGCAACCGGACAGACGCGGCAAGCAGGAAAATGCAGAAGGGCCCCACGCAGGACTCGTGGAGTGTGGGGGGCTGATCTTCGGTGCAGATGGTGCTTGGGGTTGGGGCTTCTCAATCCCCGGTGCACAACTTCGAGGGTGCCTCAGAAGCTGCGCTGGAAGATACTCGCCACTTTTCCCAGGTAGCCGGTCCCACGTCTCTCGTCGCCTCCACGGATCTCAGCTCGGCTGTGGATGTGGATCAGGGTCGGAGAAGTCTGGAAGTCAAGGCTCTGGTCGGGCTCTGCAGTCGGTCCCTCGTAGAACTTTAGTAAAGCAAAGGGTAGTCTCTTGATGGTGCCTGTTTGCACAGGGTAGCCACTCCTTGGCCACAAGGGAGATTCTTCAGTCTTCTTCTTTCGTCGAATGTCGAAGGTCCAGAGTTTCTGTTCAAGTTGCAGGTTCAGGATAATCTACTTTAGCAGGACCCAACTAGCTACTAATATACTGGGCTACCTGCAAGGTCCCTCCTATGGGTGGGACCAGGAGGGGAGTGGCTACACCCCCTTTCCTTTGTCCAGTTTCATGCCAGAGCTGGGGCTGGAGTGCCCCAGCACCGGTTTGAACTGGACTATGCATGGAGCACCTTGTGTGCCCCAGGCATGTCTCATTCCTTTCAGCCCTCCCTGCCCCAATACACTAAAGTCTGTCTGGGGAGGTGCTAGCACCTCCCCAAGCAGGAAACCTATTGTCCAGGCCTCCCTGGCTGGGAGGGCTCCCAGCAGCAGGAGGTCAGACTCGTGTCTGTGGCAGCAGCATCCATTTTGTGATGCTGAGGCTTTGGTGAGAGTAAAACAGCAAAGTAGGATTTTAACATGTCTCTCCCTCTAGAAGGGAGGAATAATATCCTCATCACCAGAAATGGTATGGGGGTATTATTCCAAAGTGTTAGACACCTTACACGACATGTTTTGATAAAGCCAAACCATAGTTACCATAACCGTTTAAGATTATAAGGTACTTTAAGAGTATATGGTAGGCTATATCATAGAACAGCTATAAGGACATGGTTCCAAAAGCTGCAGACAGGCTCAGCTCATGCTAGAGCACCATCTCACATGTTACCAAGCACTCTGCCTCCAGGATTGTTAAGGCCTGCCATAGGAGTGGCTGATAGGTACACATGTGTCTATATTAAGGGTAGATATAGGTATACTATGTCTAAGAAAGGGGTGATTACACGACCTTGCCCCAGCTGAGTGATCAGCCAGTTGTGTCTAATTGGAAGGCCAGACCAGGGGTGGCATAATACATGCTGCAGCCCCTGGGAGGCCTAGGGTACACCTATGCCCTGGGTACCTAGGGTACACTGTACAGGGTCCAATAAGGTGATCCTTACCAATTGTTTATGTACATGGAGTCCATTTTAAAGAGAGAGCAGACAGCCTGAGACCCTGAATGACAGGATCTCAGGCCAACTAAGTCGAAAAACCAGTTAGACACACGGCAAAAAGTTGGGGGTAACCCTAGTCAGATATCCACCTTCCTACACAGATTACTTACCTTAGAATAAATACCTAAGCAATACCTCTCCAGGTGGGTCTACAAACAGTTTTAGACTAGGATGACCTGGAGGAATGTTTTGTAAACTTGTGCAACGATGTCTGCGTTGCAACCGGACAGAAGTCCAGGACAGAGACTCCGTGAGCTAATGCAGTTTGTTGCAGCTTTGGCTCTGGCGGAATGAGCCCACAAGCCCCTCAGGGGGCTGCTTCTTGGCCAGTGCGTAGCAGCTTTTTATTCAGAGCTCTATCCATCATGAGATGGTCTGTTTCTGTATTGCCTTTGCCTTCTTGGCCTCAAGAACCCAATGAGGAGTTGATTGTCCACCCGAAACTCTCTCGTACAATAAGCATAGAACCACAATGCTCTTTTTGTGTCCAATTGGTGGAGCCTCTCTTGGAAGAGTGAGGAGGAGCAAAGACGTAGGCACTGTGTTGGTCTTGCCTACATGAAAGAGGCACATTTTCTCAAAAGCATGTTTATCTGGGACATATGTTGTAGTCCTTTCAGAAAATGAGTCACAACAGGTGACCTTAAAGAGGAAGGGCTGATCCGGCAGCCACAAAAATACCAATATGGCTGAAAGGTACCCTTTAACTGTGCCCAGAGCAAACCTTTGCCGAGCTAACGAGAGATCAAACAACACTTCAAACAAGGGGCAGAAAGCAGTTCAAAATTTTGGGAAACAGACCAAGCCATACATTTTTCCCAACAGCAGGTTATACTGTCTTGGATGACGAGAGTATGACTGCCAGAATGACACCACAGGCTTCTGGAGGGAGATCAAAAACTGTTAACTATCGCCGCTCAATCTCCATGCATGAAGGAGGAGAGTGTGCAGGTTCAGGTGCAAGATCCTGCCCTGTTACTGTGACAGTGGATCTACCTAAAGTGGCAGCGTGATCGGAGGACTGATGGTCATGCTCAGGAGTTCGAGATACCATACTCTCTATGCCCAATCGGGAACCACAAGAATGAGTTGGGCTGGCTGTTCCCAATCTTCTTGAGTACTCTGGCAGGAGCAGTATCAGTGGAAAGGTGTACAGGAGGCTTGAGCTCCACTCGAGACAAAATGCGTCTCTAAGCAACAGTCACCTTGGAAACTTCAGCACCCAGAAGTACTGGCACTGTGAGTTCTCAGCGGTGAGGAAATATAACTAACCAAGGTTCTCCACAATCACTAGGCATTTAACGGCTAAGTTCATCCGCCCTGGCGTTCAGAGAGCCAGTTAGATGTTAAACCACCAGGGGAAAGCCTTGATGTTCCAGCCATGTCCAGAGATGCAGGGCCTCTTGACACAGGGTTTACAACCCCACCCTGCCCTGCTTGTTGAAATACCACATGGCGTTGGTTTTGTCTGTGAAGAACAAGTTACTTACCTTCGGTAACGATGTATCTGTAAGAAACATTAGTTAGATAGATTCCTCACCTTAGAATATCCCCAGGCGTCAGACTGGATCCGGACGATGTTTCGTCAGCAATACCCCTTGCGCGTCGCTAGGCGTCGTCTGCGGCTCCGCGTCCGTCTTCGGCTTCGTGCGCCGGAATGACGTCGTCGGAGTACTTAGACGCCGCCCTCGCGCGCTGACGTCAGTTCTTGTACATAGCTTTCCGCGCCAGGAAAGCAGAGCCATGCAAGAGACCGACACTGGTACCAAAAAATTCTAGGGCCCTGAAAGGGATAGCCTTAACCCTAGATGTCAGTTCGCAGAACGGGGAGGATGGGTGGGTCGGTGAGGAATCTAACTAACTAATGTTTCTTACAGATACATCGTTACCGAAGGTAAGTAACTTGTTCATCTGAAAGAAACACGTTAGTTAGATTCCTCACCTTAGAATAGATACCCAAGCAATTCCAACCCCGGTGGTGGGTCTGCGAACCAAGATCACACCAGAAAGTCCTGGAGGACAGAACGGACAAAGAAGCCATCCCTCCGGACTTGGCTGTCTAGGCAATAGTGCCTGGCAAACGTGTGCAGCGAAGCCCACGTCGCCGCCTGACAGATGTCCTGCAAAGGGACTCCCCGTCCCAAAGCAGTAGTAGCCGCTGTGGCCCGAGTAGAATGGGCTCGCAGCCCAACAGGAGGGTCCTTTTTCGCCAAGGAATAACAGATTTTTATACACAAAACGACCCACCGGGAGATGGTCCGTTTGTGGACAGCTTTTCCCTTCTTTGCACCCATTTAGCCAATGAAAAGCTGGTCGTCCACTCGGAACTGTTTTGTGCGGTCCAAATAAAAGGAGAGCGCACGTTTTGGGTCCAGACGGTGGAGCCGCTCTTCCTCTTTGGAAGGATGCGGAGGCAGAAAGAAGGTGGGCAAGGTGACAGATTGCCCAAGATGAAAGGGGGTCACCACTTCCGGTAGAAAGGAAGGACGAGGCCGAAGGACAACCTTGTCCGGATGAACAGATAGAAAAGGAGGCTTGGACGATAGAGCCTGGAGCTCACTCACCCGTCTAGCCGAGGTGATGGCTACCAGGAAAGCAGTCTTAAGAGTTAGAAGACGAAGAGGACAATTGTGAAGAGGCTCAAAGGGAGCGCACATCAGGAATGTTAAGACAAGATTCAAGTCCCACTGAGGCATTACGAAAGGGACAGGAGGGAACGCGTGAGTAATGCCTTTAAGAAAGCGTGACACTACAGGGGACTTGAAAAGAGAGGGCTGATCAGGAAGCCGTAAGAAGGCAGAGAGGGCAGCAAGATAACCTTTCAAGGTGCCCAGGGCAGAGCCCTGCCGGGCCAAAGAAAGAAGAAAGAGGAGAACCTCAGAAAGAGGGGCGGAAAGGGGATCCACAGCCTTTGCTGTGCACCATGCCACAAATTTGTTCCACCGGCAGGCGTATACCGTCTTTGCGGAGGGACGCCTGGCTGCCAGAATGATATCACAGACTTCAGGAGGCAAGTCAAATGGCATCAACTGCCGCCGCTCAATCTCCACGCATGGAGGTGGAGGCTGGACAGGTTCGGGTGGAGGACCGTCCCCTGCTGCTGCGACAGAAGATCCTCCCGAAGGGGCAGACGTATCGGAGGATCGGTCAACATACTGAGTAGCTTGGGATACCAGTACCTTCGGGCCCAATCCGGAGCCACCAAGATGACTTGGGCCCGGTCGTGCCTGATCTTCTTCAGCACTCTAGACAGAAGTGGTATAGGCGGAAAGGCGTACAGCAGAACGCAACTCCACTCGCGACGAAAAGCGTCGCCGAGTGAGTGCCGCCTTGGAAATTCCAACGCGCAGAACTGCTGACATTGCGCGTTCTCGTCGGTGGCGAATAGATCTAACCAAGGCTCTCCCCACTGCTGAAAGAGACCTTGCGCCACCTCGGAGTTCAGACGCCATTCGTGATCCATCATGCACCGGCAGCTGAGTTCGTCTGCTCTGGCGTTCAGAGAGCCCGCCAGATGTTGAACCACCAGGGTGATGCCCTGGTGTTCCAGCATGTCCAGAGGCGCAGAGCCTCCTGACAAAGGGTCCACGACCCCACCCCGCTGTTGGAGGGAGGACCGCCGGGGAGTCGGGGGGACCACTCCGGGGCACCTTCCTACCGCAAAGTTATAGCCGAGCGCCGCTGAGAAGCCTCCTAGGAGAGGTCCTTCTCCTGTGATCGTACTAGGCCCAGTAACACCACCACACAGGACTCCGTATCAGTTGCTTATCTCTGTACTTTATCAATGGTAGCACATTCAATATTTACAGTGGGATCGAGTGATCCAGAAAGAGTCTCAATGTCTTTGTAGGGACAGGGTAGCTGGACAGTCTTAGTACCAGCCTGGTACGGGGAGGCTCTGCGCCAGACCTTGCGTGCTGGTCTCAAAGCAGCTCGGACGTGGAGAGCCGCGTCGGTGTCTGCAGGGCTCGGGTGGTAGTTCCGCTTGGGTCGAGCCGCGACACAGTCAGCAGGGCTCCGGTGGTAGGTCCGCTTCGGTCGAGCCGCGACGAGGTCAGCTGGGCTCTGATGGAAAGTTCGACAAGGTCGGGCCGCGACAGCGTCAGCAGGGCCCCAAAGGCTCGTGAAGGTCTTTAAGCACGGGGGAGCCGCGACGTAGTCAGCAGGGCTCAGAGCGTGGTTCCAGGATGAGTCTTTCTCCGTAGGGTCAGCCGCGATCCGATCAGCAGGGCTCTTGACTCCGGGATACAACTACTGTCTTGTTGCCGGGTCGCCCCAGATATAGGTCTGGAGCCCTTTGATGTCCGGACCCTTGCGCCCGGGGGGGCGGAGAGGCCGGGTCGGGAGCGGCCAGATGCCCAGCAGGAGAGGCGCCAGGCCCCAGAGAGCTGTGGGGCGATCGCACCTAGGTGTGGAAGGACGGTTGGGGGCCCCATCGATACTGCCCTCCGCCGTGAGTGGGGAAGTGTCCACGTGGTATCCCCCTGGCCAGGGGTTGGCGCCTCGATGTCGGGCCTCGCTGGGACCGAGGCCGGGTGGAGCGGGGTCACGTAGGCGGGTGCGTAGAGTCACGTACAATCCAAAATGGAGGAGCCCCGAGGTGCAGGGGACCTCGTGCGGCTTAGCGAGGGGGAACAGGACCACGCCACGAGGCCGGCTCCAACACGCGTCCCCCCCAGCTGAAGGCAGGGAGAATCACCCATCTCCTTGGGGGTTCTCCTCACCGAGGCGGAAGAATCTGGACAGGCCGTCGGCATTGGCGTGGTCGTTGCCGGGCCGGTGCTCCATGGTGAAGTCCATCCCTTGCAGCGAGATGGACCATCGCAACAACTTGGGGTTCTCGCCCCGCATTTGCATTAGCCACCGCAGGGGCCGGTGGTCAGTTTGGACTCTGAAGTGGGCGCCGAAAAGGTAGGGCCGGAGCTTCTTGAGAGCCCATACCACAGCGAAGGCCTCCCGCTCGATGGTGCTCCACCTCTGTTCTCGTGGCAGAAGTCGGCGGCTGATGAAGGCCACAGGTCGGTCGAGGCCCTCGGTGTCCATCTGGGAGAGGACCGCCCCAACCCCGTACTCCGAGGCATCGGTCTGAACCACAAATTCCTTGCTGTAGTCAGGGGCCTGTAGCACAGGGGCAGCGGACATGGCCGCCTTGAGGGCCTCAAAAGCGGTCTGACAGCGGGGCGTCCAGTACACCGCCTTGGGCTGTTTCTTGGAAGTGAGCTCCGTGAGGGGCCCCACAATACTGCCATAATCCTTGATAAATCACCGGTAGTAGCCTGTGAGGCCTAAGAAGGCCCGGACAGCTGTTTGGGTTGCGGGGAGCTCGCACGCCTGGATGGCATCGACCTTCAACCGGAGGGGCGCCACCTGGCCACTCCCCACCTGATGGCCCAGATAGGTCACAGACCCTTGACCGATCAGGCACTTGCTGGCCTTAATCGTGAGCCCGGCCCTTTGGAGAGCGGCCAGGACTTCTCCGAGTTGTCCTAGGTGCGCGGCCCAGTGGTTGCTGAAGACTGCAATGTCGTCGAGGTAGGCCGCGCTGAACGCTTCTAGCCCGGCCAGGACCTTGTTCACCAGCCTCTGGAAGGTCGCTGGGGCGTTCTTCATACCGAAGGGCATCACCCGAAAGTGGTAGTGCCCATCGGGGGTGGAAAAAGCGGATCGTTCCTGGGCGCCGGGGGTGAGCTTGATCTGCCAGTACCCAGCGGTGAGATCAAAGGTGCTTAGGTAGCGGGCGGCCCCTAAGCGATCGATCAGCTCGTCTGCCCGTGGCAGGGGGTGGGCATCGGTCTTGGTGACTGCGTTCAGGCCCCTGTAGTCCACACAAAATCTGAGTTCCGGGGGGGTGCCGGGGGCGGCGGCCTTTGGCACCAAGACCACAGGGCTGGCCCACGGGCTGTCGGATGGCTCGATGACTCCGAGGGCGAGCATCTTGGAGACCTCGGTCTGTATGCAGGCTCGGACTCGGTCGGGTACTCTGTAGGCGCGATGTCACACAGGGGGGCTGTCCCCGGTGTCCACGTCGTGGACGCACCAGGGGGTCACCCCGGGCGTGAGAGAGAAGAGGGCAGCGAAGGGTTGCAGCAGCTTCCGGCAGTCATGGCGCTGTTCTGGGGTCAGGGTGGCGGAGAGGTGGACGCCCTCCAAGGAGCCGTCTTGGCCCGAGGACCCCAGGAGGTCGGGTAGGGGCTCGGAGTCGCTTTCACCCCCATCGTCGGTAGCCAGCAGCAGGCTTAGTTCGGTTCGGGCAAAGGGGGGCTTGAGCCGGTTGGCGTGTAGGACCCGGAGGAGGTTCCTTGGGGACTCCATGTCGACCAGGTAGGTGACGGGGCTCTTCCTCTCAACCACCTTGAAGGGCCCGGTCCACTTGTCCTGCAGGGCGCAGGGGTCCATGGGCGACATGACCCAGACTTGCTGGCCCGGCTCGAACTCGATGGTCGAGGCATTTTCGTCATACCAGCGTTTCATGTCTTCTTGGCTGGCTTCGAGGTTGGCTTCTGCCAGGGCCCGGAACTTCCGAGTCTGGTTCCGCAGGGCCAGGAGGTACCGGTAGACGTCGGGGGGGGCATCTTGGACGTTCGCCTCCCAGCCCTCCTTGACCAGGCTGAGGGGCCCTCGGACGGGGTGCCCATACAACAGTTCGAAGGGTATGAAGCCCAGGGATTTCTGTGGTACCTCTCGATAGGCGAACAGGAGGCAGGGCAGCAGGACGTCCCATCTCCTCCTCAGGGGCTCTTCCAGGCCCTTGATCATCCCCTTCAAGGTTCTGTTGAACCGCTCGACCAGTCCGTTCCCCTGGGGGAGGTAAGGGGTGGTGAATTTGTAGGTGACCCCACATTGTTGCCAGAGGGATCTCATGTACTTCGAAATAAAGTTTGTACCCCTGTCGCTCACCACTTCTCGGGGGAACCCCACCCTGGAGAAGATGCCCATCAGGGCCCGGCCCACCACTGGAGCTGTCACAGTGCGGAGTGGGATGGCCTCGGGGTATCGGGTGGCGTGGTCGACCAGTACCAGGATGAAGCGGTGTCCCAGGGCGGTTCGGGGGTCGAGGGGCCCCACGATGTCGATCCCTACTCGTTCGAACGGGGTGTGGACGGCTGGAAACGGTTGGAGGGGGGCCTTGACTCGACCCCCAGTCTTTCCGCTAGCCTGGCAGGTCTGGCAGGACTGGCAGTGGTGGTCCACGTCTCTCCGCATTCGGGGCCAATAGAAATGGGTCACTAGGCAGCTGTAGGTTTTGTCTCGCCCGAGGTGTCCGGCGAGGGGCACTTCATGCGCCAGGTTCAGGAGGAACTCTCGGAATCGGAGGGGAACCACCAACACCCGGCCGGCTCCCAGTTCGGCGACTTTCTGCTCGCTATACAACAAGTCATTGTCCCAATAGATCCAGTGGGTTCACGTGGGGTCCCCCGAGGCCTGGGCGGCCGCTTGCTGTCGGGACCCCTCGAGGGATGGGCAGGCCTTCTGCTCTTGCTGGAATTGTTCGCGGGTGGGGCCCCCGTCGTGGCGCCACTGGGCCAGCTCGGGGATCTCGCTGAGAGAGGCGGCCTCGTCGGGGGAAAGTTCGGATGGCCCGGCCTCATCGTCAGGCTCCTCCGTGCCGGAGGAGGGTGGTAGTTCTTGACCCGTAGGCTCGTCGGGGGCCGCTGCAGCGGCGGGTTGGGCGGTCATGGACCGGGTGGTGGCGCAGGCCCACTCGGGCAGCCCTAGCATCCCCAGATGCTCTCGGCGCTCCACCTGGGCCCAGGGGGAGCTCTCTAGGTCATTACCCAGGAGGCAGTCCACTGGGGCGTCGTCGCAGACAGTTACTTTTAGGGTGCCTGACACTCCTCCCCACACGAAGGGGATCCTGGCCATCCGGCACATGCTTTCGGTGTTGTCCGCAGTCCGGACAGGGCATAGGACATGCGGCAGGATCTGTTCGGGGGTCACCAGGTGGCAGCGGACAGCGGTCACACTGGCCCCAGTGTCCCGGAGGGCTCCGGCCCGTTGTCCATTGATGGTGACCCACTGCTGGTACTTCTGATGGTGCTTGGGATGGCAGCTCAGGGCACCATTTCTCGGGAGCCCAGGAATACGAGTGACATGGCAGCTGGTTCCCACTCGGGGGACCCGTCGTCGCGGTTTTCCTCCTCTTCCTCTCCTTCCCCCAGGGCTGCGGCGGCTATTTGTCTGGGAGGGGGCCCAGCGGTCCCGTTCCGTCGGATCACGGGGCAGGCCGGGTCGCTCGCATAGTGGCCTGTCTGTTGGCAGCCGAAGAAGGTCACTGTTGGTCGGGGTCCAGGCCTGGCGATGGGGGTCCCCCTTTGGACCAGGGTCGGGGACGTGTGGTTGGCGGCTTGGCCTCGTGGCGGGCTTCTGGGCGGCCCGGCCAGGAATTCTCGACTGCGGTGGGACCCCCGTCCTCCGCCCCGCTGGCGAGGAGGTCCCGTGGTACTCCATTGGTAGTCCCCCACGGGTTTCCGGGGGACCCGGGTGTTGACCCATCGGTCGGCTTCGGCGGCGAGCTTCCGGGGCTCAGTCAGCTTACTGTCCAGGAGGTGTTGCCTTAGTTCGACAAAGCAGTTGTTGGCGAGGTGCTCCCAGACAATGAGGTCGAACAGTTCGTTGTACGAGGTGACCTTGCTCCCTTTTATCCACCCTTCAAAGGCCCGGCTGAAGAAGTCCACGTATTCGACCCATGTGGTGCCGGGGAGCTTCTTGCAGTCCCGGAAGCGCTGCCGGTACATCTCGGCTGATAGTCCGTAGCGGGTGAGTAGGGCTTCTTTCATGTGGTCGTATGATGTCATCACCGCGTCGGGGAGTTGCAGCAGGGTATCCCGGCCCTCGCTGAGGAACCTCCTGTAGGAGAGTAGGGTCTGCAATCCTATGATCACCCCAGATTTTTGCTTTTTGCTTCATTGGTTTACGACTTTCCCTGGCTGTGGGCCTGCTAATCAGACCCACAGCCTAGCTGTTCTCTCTCTAAAATTGACGCACATGTACCTTGGGTGCATTTACCAATTGGAACTGGGCCACCTTATCAGTCCCTGTACCAGCATACCTTAGGTATCCAGGGCATAGGTGTACCCAGGGCCTACCAGGGGCTGCAGCATGTATTATGCCACCCCTGGATGGCCACCCAAATCTGACACAACTGGCTGCACGACGGCTGGGGCAAGGTGGTGTAATCACCCTTTGCTTTAGGTATAGCATTCCTATATCTAACCCTAAAATGGACACATGTATTCCTATCAGTCACTCTTATGGCAGGCCTTATCAATCCTGAAGGCAGAGTGCTTGGAATTATGTGAGATGGTGCTCTGGCATGAGCTGAGCCCATCTGCAGCTTGCGGAACCAAGTCCTAATAGCTGTTCCAGGATAACGCGTACCATATACTCTTAAAGTGCATTATAATCCTCGCGGTAATTTGATAACTTTGGTCTCGCATTATCCAAACATGTCGAGTAAGGTGTCATACGAATTGGAATACTAACCCCTCGCCAATTCCGGCGACGGGGTTAGCATTTTACCCTTCTAGAGGGACACGACATGTATGTAGCTGTGAACCCCGGTTAAAGTTGACTCGAGCCTCAGCATCACAAAATGGATGCTGCCACCACAGACACAAGTCTGACCTCCTGCTGCTGGGAGTCCTTCTAGCGAGGAGAGCTTGGACAAAGGGTTTCCTGTCAGGGGCGGTGCCAGCACCATCCCAGACAGGGTTTTGTGTATCTCAGGTAGGCAGGGCTGAGAGGAAGGTGACTGCAAGTGGCACCCCGGTGCTCACTGTGCATAGGCCGGCTCAAAGCAGTTCCAGGGGCACCCCAGCCCCTGAGCTGGAGAGAGTCCGGACAAAGGAGAGGGGTGTAACCACCCCCTCCCTGGTCCCACCCATAGGCAGGACCTAGTCACGGGCCAGCCCCTTTTCTTAGGATAAAGGTAGGAGCGGGCCCCCTTCCCAAATTGGATAATTCTGAAACTTGAACTACTTTCCACGAAAGGAACTCTTGACTTTTTCTGAAGACTCTCCCTTGTGGCTAAGGAGTAGCCACCCTGCACCAGCAGGCACCACCTAAGCGCTTGCGGTTTGCTGCACGTCCATCCTCCGGATCCAGACTGACCAGCTCGACGAGACCCGGATTCCCTGCCATCTCTGACCTCTACCTGCATCATCAGCCCAGCTGAGATTTGTGGGTGTGACGAGACCTGCGGGACCGGCCATCTTCAAAACCTGCACGACGCTTGCCTAGCACGACCACCGAGGGACCCTCGAGTGAGTGCTCCTGGGGTTTGAGAAGCCCTAACCCTGAGCAGCTCAAGCACCGAAGACCAGCCTCCCAGCATCCCCGAGATCTGCGTGGGGGCCCTTCTGCTCTTTGCCGCTCACCGCGTTGTTCGGTCACTTGCCCGTTGGCTAGTGGCCCTCCTAACGACGCACCACGACATTTCCGCCGCTGGTCTGGTTGCTCCAGACTGGCCCTGGCTCCCCTCCAACAGAGGAGCGCCCCGGACCCCCCTGGTCCACTCCAGACGCCATCTTGACTCCACCGCGTGGGCTTGCCTTTGCCAAGGGGTGTTGCCCCAATCCTGGGTCCAGCATCGCCGACAGCAGACACCTTCGTGGGACAGCTCGCCCCTTCTGCCTGGTCGCCGACAACGCCTCCTGCACCGAGGGACAGCAGAGTCCAGCGTCACCCACTCACCTGATCGCGGTGACTACCTCCGGTGCCATCCTGGTGCCAACCCAATCACTGGCTAGTGATTGAGAACTGAGTCCCCTCTGCTTTCAGGTCATCTCCATCACCGATCCAGGCTTGGATCCCTCCGAATATTGACACTGGTCGCCTGCCAGCAACGCCTTCTTTCAGGCTCCATAGACTTCAACGAGGATTCCCGACGTCTTTTGAACCCTATGCAGCCGCAGCCCCTGGGCTAGGTAAACCGAGCATTCCGGTGCTCCAACGTAGGTTCACTCTCTAAGTGTCCAGATCCTTTTTCGTTTTCAGTCTAGCTGGTCGGATTCGTCCGGAAACAGTAACTTTAAGAAACGCTAGCATCCATAGACTTCTTCCCGCATCCCGCGTGAGAGTGCACACTCTGCACCCGATCTCCCTAGGCCTCCTGCTCCTGACCTTAGAGTCCAGTAGTGTAGTCCTAGCGATCCTGAAGCCTCTGGATCTGTTTACTTACCTGCTAGCAATTCGCATTCCACTTTTAGTGTATATGGTTTTTCGTGCCCCTCGGGCATTTGTGTAAATTGTGCAACTTGAAGTATTTTCATAAGAGTTTTGTATTGTGCTTAGCTCCCTGACGCATAAAGAGCCAGGGTAGTCTTGTTATAAAGAAATATCCTTTATTTTCATAACAACTTGTGTGGTGTCCTTTTACTTGGTGTTCAAGGGGTAAATGTGGTGGTAAAACAGCTGGCTTAACACGCCCTCTAGAGTTTAGCCTAAAGACTGCTCTTGTCCATGCTACTAGGATAGCTGGTCTATAAGGTTGACTTACAACCAATCATCAATAAGGGTTGTTTAGTATGATACACAGTGATCACTAGAATAGTGAGCACTATATATCAGGCCAACTTCTCACACCTCCCCCATAGGCCGGCACCCCAATCCTTCCGGGGTACCCGATGTGAGGTCATGGCTACCTCGTAGGCTCGGAACCACTGCTGGATGTCGTCGTTTTTGTAGTATTCTTTGACGACATCCTTGGAGATATGCACCTTTGGCTCGGTCAGTGGCAGAGCGTCCCGGGCCCCGGGGGTGCTGGTCTCCCCCGTTTTGGATTTCAGTTCGAGTTCCTTGAGGCTCCTCTCGTGCTCGAGGGTTAGCCGTTTCTCTTCTAGTTCTCGATGCCGTTTCTTTTCTTCGATTTCCTCCTGCAGCCGTAGTTGCTCCAAGGCTAGTTTCTTCTCCGCCAGCAGGAGTTCACCGTCCAGCAGGAGTCGTGCGAGTTCCAATTCGTGTGACCGGACCCTCTCCCGTTCTCGCATTTCTTCGTGGGATAGGCCGGTTTCCGGGATGCTTCGCCCCCCATCTGTCGGGGTTATGGTCGGTGGCAGGTTTCCGTCCCGGGCCGAGGTCCCTTCGGCTCGGAGTGGAGTGGCCTCGGATTCTGCCCAGGTTTTCAGGGCTTTCTGCATTTCTTCCTTGGTGCCCAATCCTGTGGTTGGGATCCCTTTGTCCTTGCAGAATTGTTTCAGTTCTTTGTGGGTGTATTCTTCCAGCCTTTCTGGCTGGAAGGTTGCGGCCACGGTTGCTTCTTGGCCGTTCATGGTTCCCTTTTTTTTTTTCCGTCTGGTTAGGTAGTGGGTGCGTTCCTCGCCTGTACGATTGCGTCTGGCTCGGATCCCGTCGCTGGCCACCAAATGTTGGAGGGAGGACCGCCGGGGAGTCGGGGGGACCACTCCGGGGCACCTTCCTACCGCAAAGTTATAGCCGAGCGCCGCTGAGAAGCCTCCTAGGAGAGGTCCTTCTCCTGTGATCCTACTAGGCCCAGTAACACCACCACACAGGACTCCGTATCAGTTGCTTATCTCGGTACTTTATCAATGGTAGCACATTCAATATTTACAGTGGGATCGAGTGATCCAGAAAGAGTCTCAATGTCTTTGTAGGGACAGGGTAGCGGGACAGTCTTAGTACCAGCCTGGTACAGGGAGGCTCTGCGCCAGACCTTGCATGCTGGTCTCAAAGCAGCTCGGACGTGGAGAGCCGCGACGGTGTCTGCAGGGCTCGGGTGGTAGTTCCGCTTGGGTCGAGCCGCGCCACAGTCAGCAGGGCTCCGGTGGTAGGTCCGCTTCGGTCGAGCCGCGACGAGGTCAGCTGGGCTCTGATGGAAAGTTCGACAAGGTCGGGCCGCGACAGCGTCAGCAGGGCCCCAAAGGCTCGTGAAGGTCTTTAAGAACGGGGGAGCCGCGACGTAGTCAGCAGGGCTCAGAGCGTGGTTCCAGGATGAGTCTTTCGCCGTAGGGTCAGCCGCGATCCGATCAGCAGGGCTCTTGACTCCGGGATACAACTACTATCTTGTTGCCGGGTCGCCCCAGATATAGGTCTGGAGCCCTTTGATGTCCGGACCCTTGCGCCCGGGGAGGGCGGAGAGGCCGGGTCGGGAGCGGCCAGACGCCCAGCAGGAGAGGCGCCATGCCCCAGAGAGCTGTGGGGCGATCGCACCTAGGTGTGGAAGGACGGTTGGGGGTCCCATCGATACTGCCCTCCGCCGTGAGTGGGGAAGTGTCCACGTGGTATCCCCCTGGCCAGGGGTTGGCGCCTCGATGTCGGGCCTCGCTGGGACCGAGGCCGGGTGGAGCGGTGTCACGTAGGCGGGTGCGTAGAGTCACGTACAATCCAAAATGGAGGAGCCCCGAGGTGCAGGGGACCTCGTGCGGCTTAGCGAGGGGGAACAGGACCACGCCACGAGGCCGGCTCCAACACCCGCCCTGCTTGTTGCAATACCACATGGCGGTGGTGTTGTCCGTGAACACCTGCACGACACTTCCCTGGACAGAGGGAAGGAAGGCTTTCAGTGCAAGTCGGATTGCTCTCAGCACCAACAAGTTGATGTGGAGGCGAGACGCCGCCGGAGACCAGAGGCCTCTGATCTCCGCCTCTCTCATATGGCCACCCCATCCCAGGAGGGACGCGTCCGTCACTACTGTAGGAAGGTGGATATCTGACTATGGTTACCCCCAACTTTTTGCCTAGTGTCTAGCTGGTTTTTCGACTTAGTTGGCCTGAGATCCTGCCATTCAGGGTCTCAGGCTGTCTGCTCTCTCTCTAAAATGGACTCCATGTCCCTAGGTACATTCCCAATTGGTAAGGATCACCTTATTGGACCCTGTACAGTGTACCCTAGGTACCCAGGGCATAGGTGTACCCTAGGCCTCCCAGGGGCTGCAGCATGTATTATGCCACCCCTGGTCTGGCCTTCCAATCAGACACAACTGGCTGATCACTCAGCTGGGGCAAGGTCGTGTAATCACCCCTTGCTTAGATATAATATGCCTATATCTACCCTTATATATAGACACATGTGTACCTATCAGTCACTCCTATGGCAGGCCTTAACAATCCTGGAGGCAGAGTGCTTGGTAACATGTGAGATGGTGCTCTAGCATGAGCTGAGCCTGTCTGCAGCTTTCGGAACCATGTCCTTATAGCTGTTCTATGATATAGCCTACCATATACTCTTAAAGTGCCTTATAATCTTAAACGGTTATGGTAACTATGGTTTGGCTTTATCAAAACATGTCGTGTAAGGTGTCTAACACTTTGGAATAATACCCCCATACCATTTCTGGTGATGAGGATATTATTCCTCCCTTCTAGAGGGAGAGACATGTTAAAATCCTACTTTGCTGTTTAACTCTAACCAAAGCCTCAGCATCACAAAATGGATGCTGCTGCCACAGACACAAGTCTGACCTCCTGCTGCTGGGAGTGATCCCGGCAAGGGAGGCTTGGACAATAGGTTTCCTGCTTGGGGAGGTGCTAAAACCTCCCCAGACAGACTTTAGTGTATTGGGGCAGGGAGGGCTGAAAGGAATGAGACATGCCTGGGGCACACAAGGTGTCCCATGCATAGTCCAGTTCAAACCGGTGCTGGGGCACACCAGCCCCAGTCCTGGCGCGAAACTGGACAAAGGGAAGGGGGTGTAACCACCCCCCTCCCAGGTCCCACCCATAAGGCGTGACCTAGCAGGTAACCCAGCCCCCCAGATTAGTATAAGAGTGGTAGCTGGGCCCCAGGAGATTAGATTATCCTGAACCTGCAACTTGAACAGAAACTCTGGACCTTCGACATTCGACGAAAGACGAAGACTGAAGAATCTCCCTTGTGGCCAAGGAGTGGCTACCCTGTGCAAACAGGCACCATCAAGAGACTACCCTTTGCTTTGCTAAAGTTCTACGAGGGGCCGACTGCAGAGCCCGACCAGAGCCTTGACTTCCAGACTTCTCCGACCCTGATCCACATCCACAGCAGAGCTGAGATCCGTGGAGGCGACGAGAGACGTGGGACCGGCTACCTGGGAAAAGTGGCTAGTATCTTCAAGCGCAGCTTCTGAGGCACCCTCGAAGTTGTGCACCGGGGATTGAGAAGCCCCAACCCCAAGCACCATCTGCACCGAAGATCAGCCCCCCAAACTCCACGAGTCCTGCGTGGGGCCCTTCTGCATTTTCCTGCTTGCCGCGTCTGTCCGGTTGCTCGCCCGCTGGCTAGTGGCCTTTGTGACGACGCATCCCGAAATCTTCATCGCTGGTTTGGCTCCCCCAGACTGGCTCCTGCTTCTTTGAAAAAGAGAAGCACCCCAGACCTTCCTGGTCTGCACCAGAAGCAAGTCCTCCGTTCTTCGTGGGTTCCGCTTGCCAAGGCTTGGTGAGTCCTAGTCCAACTTCGACGCCGCCGACAGCAAGAGCCTTCGTGGGACAGCTCGCCTCCTGGTCCTGGTCGTCCTCGACGTTCCCTGGTCCTCGTGGCTGCAGCGACAAGCTTCACCTTCACCTGCAATCTTCACGACATCGCCTGGTTCCTTCCTGGTTCCACGTGGTCACTGGCTAGTGACCTTGACTCTGTCCCTTCTGCTTGCAGGTCTCCTCTCTTCTTGATCCCAGCCTTGGGATCCACCGTACACTCTTCACTGACTGCCTGTCAGCAACTTTCCTTCAGGCATCCATAGAAGTCCACAACGAAACCCGACGCAAGTTCACACCTATGCACCCGCAGCCCGTGGGCTAGGTAACTTGGGTACTTCGGTGCTCACAAGGGTAGTGACTATCCTAGGGTCTAGTTTCCGAGTCTCGACTTTCTAGCTATACCAGAAGTGTCCTTAAACTGTTTATTTCTAAACTGTACTATTTCTATCGACTATACGCATTACGCGTGAGTGTTTCCACTCTGCACCTGAATCCCGTGGGCCTCCCACTTCCTAACCTTTGGTAGTATAGTGTAGCCCCAGCGATTCCCTAGGCCTAGGCCTATCCTATTTCCGTGACAGTGGTCCTTATACCACTTACTTAGTATATGGTTTGCGTGGCCCCTAGGGCCTAACTGTATTACTTACCTGTGTGACTTAATGTATGCTTAAATAAGACTGTGTTGTACTTACCTCTAATCTCATAAAGAGTGCTGAGGGTTTGACTAGAATAAATACACTTTATTTTATATATATATCTGTTGTGGTGTCCTTTCATTTGGTATTCAAGGGATTATATATGGTATCACAGCTGGCTTCACATGCCATTCAGAGTTTAGCCTAAGACTGCTCTTGTCCATGCTACCACTAGGATAGCTGGTCTATAAGGTTGACTTTACAACCAATCACCATAAGGGTTGTTTGGACTGATATAAGGTGTACACTAGAACTAGTGACATCATACATCAGGCCAACTTCTCACAACTACGA
Organism: Triturus cristatus; assembly: GCF_964204655.1. Taxonomy (NCBI): domain Eukaryota; kingdom Metazoa; phylum Chordata; class Amphibia; order Caudata; family Salamandridae; genus Triturus; species Triturus cristatus. Next base: position 51,837,858 of record NC_140589.1, read on the forward strand.
CATGCTCCGGTAGGGGTAGGGAGAGGCTCTTGCCCGTGACCCAATCACGGTCCGTGAGCCACCACTGCAACTGCTGTGCAGTGCCCTCCGAGATCAAGACATGGTCGGACAGGTTGCCGTGATGCTGGGCCCACTGAAACTTCAGGTCCCACTGCAGAGCCCGCATGCGCCGCCTGGCGTGATGCACTAGTAGGATGCAGGAGGCCATCAGCCCCAGAAGCCGCAACACTAGCCTGACCGAAACCCAGGATAGAGGCCGAAAGATGGGAATCAGGGCCTGTATATCCCGGACCCGCTGTTCCGGCGGATGAACCCGGAACTGCGCCGAATTGAGAACCGCTCCGATGAAGAGGAGCTTCTGAGAGGGGCTCAGGTTTGACTTCGGCACGTTGATGGAAAACCCCAGCAAATGCAGGAGATCCGCCGTAGTCTGGAGGTGGGAGACGACTGCCTGGGGCGAGCCCGCCTTCAACAACCAGTCGTCGAGATAGGGGAAGACTGGAACCCCTGATCTGCGCAGATGAGCTGCGACCACCGCCATCACTTTCGTGAACACCCGAGGGGCACTGGTAAGGCCGAAGGGGAGCACGGTGAACTGAAAGTGCTCCTGACCCACCGTGAACCGCAGGTAACGCCGGTGGGCCGGCAGGACGGGGATGTGGAAATACGCGTCCTGCAAGTCCAACGCTACCATCCAGTCTCCAGGGTCCAGGGCAGCTAGAACCTGAGCCAAAGTCAACATTTTGAACCGTTCCTTCCGGAGGAAGGCATTGACGTTCCGGAGGTCCAAGATAGGGCGTAGGCCCCCTTTGCCCTTCTTGGGAACCAGAAAGTAGTGGGAATAACAACCACGACCTACTTCTGGGCTCGGAACGCGCTCGACGGCCTCTTTGGCCAAGAGGGCCGAAACTTCCTCTCGCAGAAGATTCAAATGATCCTCCGAGTTACGGTGGTGCTGTGGTGGCATGGCTGGAGGGGTCGTCTCGAAGGGGAGGGAGTAGCCCCTTCGGACGATTTGCAGCACCCACCTGTCCAAAGTGATGGTACGCCAGTGGAGCAGGTGATGGCGAACCCGGCCCCCCACTGGCGAGGAATGGGCCTGAAAGCACGGACTAGGAAGGCTTTGAGGCGGATGCTGACGGGGTGGATGTGGACTGACCGCGTCGTCCTCCAGTACCGCCTCGGCGGAAACCACGTCCGCGACCACGTGCAGGCTGGTTCTGCGGCCGGTGGCTAGGCGGACGTGAGGAGGTGCCCCTTCCTTGGACACGAAAGGAGCGAAAAGCGGAAGTTTGTGGCCGTGGGCCGAGAGGCCCAAGGACGTGGCTGTAGCCCGGGAGTCCTTGAAGCGAGCCAGCGCACTGTCCGCTTTCTCACCAAAAAGGCGAGCGCCATCAAAAGGCATGTCCATGAGTGTGCTCTGGACATCCCCTGAAAAGGACGTGGACCGCAGCCAGGCGTGACGTCGAAGCGCCACCGTGGTAGAAATCGCCCTACCCAGCGAGTCCGTAGTGTCGAGTCCACATCGGATTGCATGGCGTGCTGCATCTCTCCCATCGGCCAGAGCCGAGGAAAGCCGCGCCCGGGCCTCCTCCAGGCACAGTGGCAGCACGTCCTCCACCGTATCCCACAGAGAGTGGGAATAACGGTCCAAGAGACAGGCGGTGTTTAAAGACCGCAGGCCCAAACTGAGCGAAGAGAACAGCTTTTTACCGAACTGTTCCAGTCTCTTGGAATCCTGGTCCGGAGGGGCGGACGGGAAGGAGGATTGGGAGGTAGAGGCCTGGATAACCAGACTCTCGGGGGTGGGGTGTTGGGACAGAAAACTGGGGTCGCCCGGAGCAGGGCGGTGGCGCCTGGCAACGTTCCTATCCACAGGAGGGACTGTGGAGGGCTTGGACCAGGTGCCCTGCAGAACGTCAGTGAGGGCCTCATTGAATTGCAGCAGAGGCTCAGTGGAGCATGCAGCAGACTGAAGCACCTCAGTGAGGATGTTAGTCCTCACAGCCACGGCAGGCAGCTCAAGCCCGAGGGTCGCGGCTGCCTTGCGCAGCACCACAGAAAAAGCTGCACCTTCCTCCGAAGCCACAGTCGGAGGAGAGATGAATCCAGTGTCTGGGGAGGTATCCTAACCACTGGCCTCCCCCAGTTCATCTGCCCAGTCCTGAGAAAGTTGCCCCTGAAGGGCCATAGGGTCATCAGACCCCTCCCATTCGCCCCCGTCATCCGATTCCTGGTAAACAGGAGGAATGATCGGAGCCGGCCGCTAGACAAAATGTGTCTCTAGCGGCATCGGATGCGGCGTCTGGCGGCGCCGCATCGATGTCGGGACCGGACAGGGGCTGAATCGGGGATCGACGTCGACCGGAGTCGGCGTCGGGGGTGGAACTGGTGTCGGCGCCGGCGGAGGAGGCGTGACGAGGTCGACCGGCGCCGACGGGGGCCGAGGCTCGGGCCCCTCGGGGGCCTGCGGCGTCGGGGCCGGAGCCTCCAACGGCGCCGGGGCCGGAGCCGCCGGCACTCGAGGTCGCCCAGTCGAGTCCGCGGGGCCCGAAGGCGTGCCAGCGGGCGTCGACGGCAGGGCCAGGCTCCTCATGGCCGAGAGGAAGGCACTGACCTCCGCCGGCGTCACGTCAGTCCCAGGGACCGGCGGGTATGGGGACTTGCGCGGCGCCTGCGGCTCCTGCGGAGCTGCGGGGGTGGACCCACCCGGACCCTCGGCCGAGTCGCGCAACCGGCGAGGGGAGTCCGAAGAGCGGTGTCGCCTCTTGGACTTCTTGGAGTGCTTCGACTTACCCGAAGACTTCGAGCCAGACGAGCGACGATGTCGAGTGCGGCTCCGCGACCGATCCTTGGACCTCCTCCTGGACCGGGATCGAGAGGGGCGCGGAGCAGAGTGGCGAAGCTCGAGAAGCTTGCGGGACCGCTCCCGCCTAGCTTTCGAGGTCAGGGCCATACAATCGGAGCACTACTCCGCGTCGTGGTCGAGGCCCAAGCAGTACAGGCACCGGCGGTGATGATCGGTCACCGACATCAGTCGGTGACAGTCGTCGCAGGCCTTGAAACCAGGCATCCTACCGGCACCAGAGTCGAGAAGTGACCAAAAAGAGTCGAAAAAAGTTGGTCAAAAATTGACTAAAGGGGTAGCTCTCCCGGATCGGCGCTTAATGGCGCGGAAAAAAGAAGAACTGACGTCAGCGCGCGAGGGCAGCGTCTAAGTACTCCGACGACGTCATTCCGGCGCACGACGCCGACGACGGACGCGGAGCCGCAGACGACACCTAGCGACGCGCAAGGGGTATTGCTGACGAAAAATCTTCCTTATCCAGTCTGACGCCTGGGGATATTCTACGGTGAGGAATCTAACTAACGTATTTCTTTCAGATAACCTGAACTAGCCATCTCTTGCTAGAAGGAAGAAAGCCTTTGAATTCCAGTCAATCACTCTCAGTTCCAACAGGTTTATGTTGAGCTGAGACTCCGCAGGAGACCAGAGTCCTCTGATCCCTACCTCTCCCAGATGTTCACCCCAGCCTAGGAGTGACATATCTGTCACTACATTCTGCTCTGGGTGGGGAAGGGAGATGGGTCTGCCGCTGACCCAATCATGGTTCATCAGCCACCACTGCAGATCTTTTGCAGGTCCCTCCAATATGTGAGAGAGATTCCCCTGATGCTGCGCCACCTGGGACTTTAGGTCCCACTGCAAAGCCTGCATATGCCAACTGGCATGTGCTACCAGCAGGATGCAGGAGGACATGAGTCCCAGCAGCTTCAGAGTTAGGCTCACCGAAACCCAGGACAGAGGCTGAAACAGTAGAATCATAGCCCGAATATCCTGGTCTCACCGTTCCGGAGGATAGGCCCAAAACTGCACTATATCCAGAATAGCTCTGATGCAAGGGAGCACCTGAGAGGGAGTCACGTGTGACTTTGGCACATTAATAGTGAACCCCAGCAAATGCAGGTCCGCCGTAGTCTAGAGATGGGAGATGAATTCCTGGGGTGAGCCCGCCCTCAACAGCCAATTGTCTAGGTAGGGAATGACTGGGACCCCCAACTTTTGCAGGTGTACTGTAACCTTGGTGAAAATCACCTTGGTGAACACCCGAGGGGGGCTGGTAAGGCCAAAAGGGAGCACAGCAAACTAATAATACTTGTGGTCAATCATGACCTGCAGGTAAAGTCTGTGGGCAGGCAGGATGGGGATATGGAAGTAGTGGTCCTGCAAGTCCAACGTTATCATTCAGTCTCCTGGTTCTAGGGTAGACAGAACCTGTGCTAATATGAGCAGCTTGAATTCCAAGTAGTTAATGAAGAAATTGAGAAGACACAAGTTTAAATAGGGAGGAGGTCTCCGTCCTTCTTTTGCACCAGAAAGCAGCGGTAATAACAACCAAGACCTACTTCTGTTGGCACCCCCTTAATGGCCTACCGGAGCAAGGAGAGGTGGTCCTTCATCAGCTGTTCTGAAGATGGTGGCACTGGCAGCGGGGTTTCTAAAAAAGGATTGAAGAACAAGTTACTTACCTTCGGTAATGCTATATCTGTAAAAAACATTAGTTAGTTAGATTCCTCACCTTAGAATATCCCCAGGCGTCAGGCTGGATCGGGAAAGATTTTTTGTCAGCAATACCCTTGCGCGTCGCTAGGCGTCGTCTGCGGCTCCTCGTCCGTCGTCGGCGTCGTGCGCTGGGATGACATTGTCGGAGTACTTAGACGCCGCCCTCGCGCACTGACGTCAGTTCTTGTACATAGCTTTCCGCGCTAGGAATGCAGAGCCATGCAAGAGACCGACACTGGTGCCAAAAAATTCTAGGGCCCTGAAAGGGATAACCTTAACCCTAGATATCGGTTCGCAGAACGGGGAGGATGGGTGGGTCGGTGAGGAATCTAACTAACTAATGTTTCTAAAGGTAAGTAACTTGTTCATCTGAAAGAAACACGTTAGTTAGATTCCTCACCTTAGAATAGATACCCCAGCAATACCAATCCCGGTGGTGGGTCTGCGAACCAAGATCACACCAGAAAGTCCTGGAGAACAGAATGACCAAAGAAACCATCTCTCCGGACTTGGCTGTCCAGGCAATAATGTTTGGCAAACGTGTGCAGCGAGGCCCACGTTGCTGCCTGACAGATGTCCTGCAAAGGGACTCCCCGGCCTAGGGCAGTTGTCGCCGCTGTGGCCCGAGTGGAATGGGCCCTCAGTCCTACAGGAGGTTCCTTCTTGGCTAATGAGTAACAGGCTTTGATACACAAAACGACCCACCGAGAGATGGTTCGTTTATGCACCGCCCGCCCCTTCTTAGCGTCCGAGTAGCCAACAAAGAGTTGGTCGTCCACCCGGAACTGCTTGGTGTGGTCCAAATAAAAGGGCAGCGCCCGGTTTGGGTCCAGACGGTGGAGCCTCTCTTCCGCTTTCGAGGGATGCGGAGGCAGAAAGAAGGTGGGCAACGTAACAGACTGCCCGATGTGAAAGGCAGTTACCACCTTAGGGAGAAAGGAAGGAGGAGTCCTGAGAACAACTTTGTCCAGATGGACAGAAATAAAAGGAGGCTTAGAAGAGAGAGCCTGGAGCTCACTCACAGCAGAGGTGATGGCAACCAGGAAAGCAGTCTTGAGCGTCAACAGACGAAGGGGACAATTATGAAGTGGCTCAAAGGGAGCGCACTTCAGATACGTCAATACCAGATTCAAATCCCACTGAGGCATTACGAAAGGGCCAGGAGGAAACATGTGAGTAATACCCTTGAAGAAGCGAGAAACAACAGGGGATTTGAAAAGAGAAGGCTGATCAGGAAGCCGTAAGAAAGCAGAGATAGCTGAAAGATAACCTTTAAGAGTGCCCAGAGCAGAGCCCTGCTGGGCCATGGACAGAAGAAAGAGGAGAACCTCAGAAAGAGGGGCGGAAAGGGGATCCACAGCCTTTACTGTGCACCATGCCACAAATTTGTTCCACCTGAAGGCGTATACCGATTTTGTGGAGGGACGCCTGGCTGCCAGAATCACATCACAGACTTCAGGAGGCAAGTCAAATGGCATCAACTGTCGCCGCTCAATCTCCACGCATGGAGGTGGAGACTGGACAGGCTCGGGTGGAGGACCGTCCCCTGCTGCTGCGACAGAAGGTCCTCCCGAAGAGGCAGTCATATCGGGGGATTGATCGACAGACTGAGTAGCTCGGGATACCAGTACCTTTGTGCCCAAACCGGAGCCACCAAGATGACTTGGGCCCGGTCGCGCCTGATCTTCTTCAGCACTCTGGGCAGAAGCGGTATAGGCGGAAAGGCGTACAACAGACCGCAACTCCACTCGCGACGAAAAGCGTCTCCGAGCGACTGCCGCCTTGGAAACTCCAACGCGCAGAACTGCTGACATTGCGCGTTCTCTTCTGTGGTGAATAGATCTAACCAAGGCTCTCCTCACTGCTGAAAGAGGCCTTGCGCCACGTCCGAGTGTAGACGCCATTCGTGATCCATCATGCACCGGCGGCTGAGTTCGTCTGCTCTGGCGTTCAGAGAGCCCACCAGATGTTAAACCACCAGGGTGATGCCCTGATGTTCCAGCCATGTTCAGAGGCACAGAGCCTCCTGACAAAAGGTCCACGAACCCACCCCGCCCTGCTTGTTGCAATACCACATGGCGGTGGTGTTGTCCGTGAACACCTGCACTACACTTCCGCGGACAGAGGGAAGGAATGCCTTCAGTGCAAGTCGGATCGCTCTCAGCTCCAAAAGGTTGATATGGAGCCGAGACTCCGCCGGAGACCAGAGTCCTCTGATCTCCGCCTCTCCCATGTGGCCCCCCCATCCCAGGAGGGACGCATCCGTCACTACTACGTGCTCCGGTTGGGGTAGGGAGAGGGATCTGCCACTGACCCAATCGCGGTCCTTAAGCCACCACTGCAACTGCCGTGCAGTGCCCTCCGAGATCAAGACATGGTTGGACAGGTTGCCCCGATGCTGGGCCCACTGAAACTTCAGGTCCCACTGCAGAGCCCGCATTCGCCATCTGGCGTGATGCACCAACAGGATGCAGGAGGCCATCAGACCCAGAAGCCGCAGCACCAACCTGACCGAAACCCGGGATAGAGGCCGAAAGATGGGAATCAGAGCCTGAATATCCCGGACCCGCTGGTCCGGAGGATAGGCTCAGAACAGCACAGAGTCCAGCTTCTGGGAGGGACTCAGATGCGACTTCGGCACATTGATGGAGAACCCAAGCAAATGCAAGAGGTCGGCCGTAGTCTGGAGGTGGGAGACGACTGCCTGGGGCGAGCCCGCCTTTAGCAACCAGTCGTCGAGATAGGGGAAAAATGGAACCCCCAATCTGCGCAGATGAGCTGCGACCATCGCCATCACTTTCGTGAACACCCGAGGGGCACTGGTGAGGCCAAAGGGGAGCACGGTAAACTGAAAATGCTCTTGGCCCACCGTGAACCACAGATAACGCCGGTGGGCCGGCAGGACGGGGATGTGGAAATATGCATCCTGCAAGTCCAACGCTACCATCCAGTCTCCAGGGTCTAGGGCAGCCAGAACCTGAGCCAAGGTGAGCATCTTGCACTCCTCCTTTCGGAGAAAGACGTTGACGCTCTTAAGGTCCAAGATAGGGCGTAGGCCCCCTTTCCCCTTCTTGGGAACCAGAAAGTAGTGGGAATAACAACCACAACCTACTTCTGGACCAGGAACGCCCTCGATGGCCCCCTTGGCCAAGAGGGCCGTAACTTCCTACTGTAGAAGTTGCAAGTGGTCCCCCGACATGCGGTGGTACTGCGGTGGCATGGCTGGAGGGGTCGCCTCGAAGGGGAGGGAGTAGCCCCTTCGGACGATTTGCAGCACCCACCTGACCGACGTGATGGAACGCCAGTGGAGCAGGTGATGGCGAACTCTGCCTCCCACTGGCGTGGAATGGGCCTGAAAGCACGGACTAGGAGGGCTTTGAGGCGGATGCTGCTGGGGTAGATGTGGACGGACCGGCACGTTGTCCCCCTGTACCGCCTCGGCGGAATCCACGTCTGCGTGGAGGTTGGTTCTGCGGCCTGTGGCTATGCGGACGTGAGGGGGCGCACCTTCCTTGACCACGAAAGGGGCGAAGAGCGGAAGTTTGTGGGCTCGGGGCCGAGAGGCCCAAGGACTTGGCCGTAGCCCTGGAGTCCTTAAAGTGCTCCAGCGCACTATCCGCTTTGCCGCCAAAAAGGCAACTGCCATCGAAGGGCATGTCCATGAAGGTGCTCTGGACATCCCCAGAAAAACTCGTGGACCTCAGCCAGGCGTGGCGACGAAGCGCCACCGTGGTCGACATTGCCCTATCCAGCAAGTCTGTAGTGTCCAATCCACATCGGATGGCATGCCGCGCTGCCTCCCGCCCCTCGGCAAGAGCCTGGGCGAGCCATGTCCGGGCCTCCTCCGGACACTGGGGCAGCATGTCCTCCACCGTATCCCACAGGGAGTGGGAGTAACGGTCCAAGAGACAAGCGGTGTTAATAGACCGCAGTCCCAAACTAAGGGAGGAGAACAGCTTCTTACCAAACTGTTCTAGTCTCTTGGATTCCCGACCCGGGGGAGAGGATGGGAAGGAGGTCTGGGAAGTAGAGGCCTGGATAACCAGGCTCTCGGGCGTGGGGTGCATGGACAGAAAACTGGGGTCGCCCGGTGCAGGGCGGTGGCGCCGGGCCACGTTCCGGTCCACAGGAGGTACTGTTGAGGGCTTGGACCAGGTGTCCTTCAGAACGTCCACTAGTGCTTCATTAAACTGCAGCAGAGGCTCTGAGGAGCTTTCTGACAGTTGGAGCACTTCAGTGAGGAGGTTAGTCCTCACGGCCACAGCAGGTAGCTCCAGCCCAAGGGCTTCAGCCGCCTTGCGCAGCACCACCGAAAATGCAGCACCTTCCTCCGAACCCACAGTCGGAGGAGAGATGAAGCCAGTGTCAGGGGAGGTGTCAAGGCCACTGGCATCCCCCAGCTCGTCTGCCCAGTCCTGTGATAACTGGCCCTGTCGGGCCAGAGGGTCACTCATCAGACCCCTCCCAGTCGTGACCGTCATCCGATTCCTGGTAGACAGGTGGAATGATCGGAGACGGGCGGAAGATGAAATTGCCACCCATCGGCATCGGGTGCGGCACCAGATGGCGCCGCTCCGAAGACGGGCCCGGACCGGGACTGAACCGGGGAACGGCGTCATCTGAAGGCGGCGCCGGGGTAGGCACCGGAGTCGCCGTCGGCGGAGGGGTCGCGAGGTCGACCGGTGCCGACTGGGATCCAGGCCTGGATCCCGTGGGGACCTGCGGCGTCGGGACCGGAGTCAGCGACGATGCCGGGGCCAGAGCCGCCGGCTCGCTAGGCCTCCCAGTCGAGCCCGCGGGCCCGAAGGCGCGCCAGCAAGCGTCGACAGTGGAGCCAGGCCTCTCATGGCCGAGAGGAAGGCACTGATCTCCGCCAGAGTCGCGTCAGTCCCAGGGACCGGCGGGTATGGGGACGGATGTGACTCCTGCGGCTCCGACGGAGCCGCATGGGTGGTACCACCCAAACCCTCAGCCGAGTCGCGCAACCAGCGCCCGAAGAGCCATGTCGCCTCTTGGACTTCTTACTATGCTTCGACTTACCCGAAGACTTGGAACCAGACGAGTGGTGGTGATGGCTGCGGAGCTCAAGTAGCTTGCGGGACTGCTCCCGCCTAGCCTTCGAAGTCAAGGCCCAGCAGTCGAGGCACGACTCGGCATCATGGTCAGCCCCAAGACAGTAGAGGCACCGGCGGTGGTGGTCCGTAACCGACATCAGTCGGTGACAGGAGTCACAAGGTTTAAAACCAGGCATCCTACCGGCACCAGAGTCGAGTCAACGAGAATAGACCAAAAGAGTCCAAAAAGTTTAGTCAAAAAATGACTAAAAGGGTATGCTCTTCCCGGATCGGCGCTATCTGGCGCGGATAAAAGCAGAACTGACGTCAGCGCGCGAAGGCGGCGTCTAAGTACTCCGACGATGTCATCCCGGCGCACGACGACGGACGCGGAGCCGCAGACGACTCCTAGTGACGCGCAAGGGTATTGCTGACGAAAAATCTTTCCCGATCCAGCCTGACGCCTGGGGATATTCTAAGGTGAGGAATCTAACTAACGTGTTTCTTTCAGATGTAAACCCACGGAACAATTTGAGGTATCCACTTGTCCAATGTTATGGATTGCCAGTGGGCAGGTGGTGTCAGATCCTGTCATGCAATGGGTGTCCGTGATGAAACAAGGGAAAACTAAAGGGGTTTTGAGACTTCAGCTGCTGGGAGGTGGCGGACTGGGTAGGCCTCTGGCTGTTTCTCCCACGAGGCTTGTGGGAACTGCATCTGCCGGCATGAAAGGGCTGGGGAGGCTGTTGACCTTGGTGGCTGGGTGGGAATGGACGTGGCTGGTACCCCCGACTGTAGAAACAGAAGGGTGCAAAAGGCAGAATGGGGATGGTATGGGGCAACGGAGAGTCCCAAAGTCCTAGCAGCAACTCGGCTGTCCTTAAAGCACTCAAAGGATAAGTTATTTACCGGAGCACTAACACACACACACACACACACATATATATATATATATATATATATATATATATATATATATATATATATATATATATATATATATATATATATATATATATATATATATATATATATATATATATATATATATATATATATATATATATATATATATATATATATATATATATATTTATATATATATATTCACTGAAAAAACCATAGGTTTCACACACGTTATAGTTAGGAATTAGCATTTAAAAAACCTTGCAAATTCACTTAAAATACCATAGGTTTCACACATGTTATAGTTAGCTGGGCATTTCACTCGTGAAAAACCATTGAAATTTCCACGTTATAGTTAGTGCAAGCAACTATAACTCACGCGACCGCAATCCTCTGCTGATGACGTCAGATATTACATCACTGTATTTAGACACTTATTTACCCATGTCTTCTTCCATTAATCTTTAGCTATACATATATTACAAATATTTATTTTTCATAAAGACACATATGTCATCAGTGATGTAATATCTGTGGCTAAACTTTGGTGAAACTACAGACTTTGTGGTAAACGCCGGAACACCGCTTACCTGAACAGTACCTGGCTGTCAACGACGGACCGCGACTTCGCAGGGGACTCATTGCTTACTGAGGCGGTGCGCACAGGAGAGCATCAGGATTTAAGGCGGTGGGGTGAAGGACCCAGGACAATGCTACCCCGCTCACATTCACATCGAAGCCTTTACGAACTAGGCGGCCATTGGGATACGGGAGCAGACACTGCCCACTGGGGCAAGTACTTACATTGGTGTCTGCTCCGCCTGAACCTGGACTCCTGGGTTCGGCTCTTCCCGGTGGCATGACGTCAGCACTGCATCAACCAATCGAAATGATGCAGGTAGCTTAAAGTGAGGGCGGGAGAACCGTGAATTGTTTGGCAGCATTTGAAAAAGCTATCACAGCGAAACGCGTCATGCGAAGCCATTTGGTGATTAAAAAGCAGTTTGAACTGAAGTCCTGCGTGTGCTCTGCTTCCTTGTCAAAGGGGAGTTTTGGTGGATGTTGACGGTGCGAGCCACGAGCACCTTGTGAGTACCAACCCCTAAGTGTCCGGCGTTTATGTGGCTAAACTTTGGTGAAACTACAGACTTTGTGGTAAACGCCGGAACACCGCTTACCTGAACAGTACCTGGCTGTCAACGACGGACCGCGACTTCGCAGGGGACTCATTGCTTACTGAGGCGGTGCGCACAGGAGAGCATCGGGATTTAAGGCGGTGGGGTGAAGGACCCAGGACAATGCTACCCCGCTCACATTCACATCGAAGCCTTTACGAACTAGGCGGCCATTGGGATACGGGAGCAGACACTGCCCACTGGGGCAAGTACTTACATTGGTGTCTGCTCCGCCTGAACCTGGACTCCTGGGTTCGGCTCTTCCCGGTGGCATGACGTCAGCACTGCATCAACCAATCGAAATGATGCAGGTAGCTTAAAGGGAGGGCGGGAGAACGTGAATTTTTTGGCAGCATTTGAAAAAGCTATCACAGCGAAACGCGTCATGCGAAGCCATTTGGTGATTAAAAAGCAGTTTGAACTGAAGTCCTGCGTGTGCTCTGCTTCCTTGTCAAAGGGGAGTTTTGGTGGATATATATCCACTGCTGATGACGTCAGATATTACATCACTGTATTTAGACACTTATTTACCCATGTCTTCTTCCATTAATCTTTAGCTATACATATATTACAAATATTTATTTTTCATAAAGACACATATGTCATCAGTGATGTAATATCTGACGTCATCAGCAGAGGATTGCGGTCGGGTGAGTTATAGTTGCCTGCACTAACTATAACGTGGAAATTTAAATGGTTTTTCACGAGTGAAATGCCCAGCTAACTATAACATGTGTGAAACCTATGGTTTTTTAAGTGAATTTGCAAGGTTTTTTAAATGCTAATTCCTAACTATAACGTGTGTGAAACCTATGGTTTTTTCAGTGAATTTGTACGGTTTTTTAAATGCTAATTTATGTATTTATTTATTTATTTTTTTAAAGTTTTTTCACCGTGCGCGTACCGTGCGCGCGCTATGGGCGGGCGGTGCACTTTGCGCACCGCGCGCCCACGTTACGTAGTTCGCGGAATTTTTCCGTTTCTACCGTGCGCGTACGCTACGCGCACTCCGCGATTTTTCGTAAAAAAATTAAAATACATTTTTGCCCTTCGGGGTCCTTCTGGGACCCCCTGACCAAGGCTAGGGGGTCAGGAACTGTCCAGCCTGCCCCCTTTTCACGTTATCCACCTTTGTTTTTCACCCCCTCAGACTGCGAGAGACAAAATGGCGGCCGACACTTCCTGGTTTCGACCGATTCGAATGTTTACTAAGATCTAACAACCAATCATAATCGCGCTCGCGCACGGCAGCGTGCGCGTACGGTAAGCTTACGGTACGCGCTCGGAGCGCGCCTATAGATATATATATTGATTTAAATGCTATTTTCTCAGGAAATACTGAACAGATTTACACCAGACCTGCAAAAGGCACATCCCTGACCTGAGGACTACCTCTCTGCCAAATTTCAAGTAATTCTGTTCAGCCGTTCGGGCTGCAGCTTGGACTAAAGGTCCTATGGAAAAATGCATGGGGAAAACGTGTTTTGGGACTCCCCCTTTTACTCAGCCCCCGCTTGACGAATCCCCCCGAGACTTTCAGGGAAGGAGCGGAGCGGAGCGCCCCACCTATTTTGAAAATTTCGCGAGGATTCGTCAATCGGCGCCAAAGTTATTCAAAATAGAATGTTGCGGATTTCCTATGGAAACACGGTCCTAACTATAACTATCTACTGGCGACCGCCAGTAGATAATATATATATATATATCCAATCTACACACATGTATATAAATATGCAGCCCAACCATAATATCAGGTTCGAATTTGCCAATATTGCATTGTATCTTTCATTTGAAATATCCCAAAAACATGTAAAATAACATTTTTATAACACAGCGAAAATGTACCTTCAACTTGTTTTTGAACATAGTCTTTATTTTCAAAGTAAAAAGGCAAGGTGATAGCAGGCAGATTAGCCTAGAAGGCTGCATATAGAACACTCAGAAAAAACTGACGCCGTGCCTTTAAGAACTCCAGGACCTCCAGGCTCCCATCATGCCTCACAGGTGACAGTTAGGTCAGGCCTTTTTGACGGCTTATTACATTTTAATCATAACGTGAGTAACAGGCATGTCATTATAGACATGGTATTCATCCGGGGAAGAGGAAGGGTTGCTTTTGACTCTGATGAGTATACCCCTGGAAGAGAACAAGGATTACAGGTAAGTACCTTATCCTTCTCTTCCAGGAGATACTCATCAATAGCCATAAGCACTGAATAGAGTAGCAAGCCCATCCCTGAACCCTGCGGACGGATACCTGAATGTCAAAACCTGTTTTCAACCATTTGTTAACCAAATACATTTCTCAAGGATGCTTGCCCAAACTGAGCATCCGCTTGAGTATCAGGATCTAAGCGGGAATGGAATGACGGGAAAAAGTGTGGACTGAGTGCCATGTCACTGATTTACATATCTCTTGGATAGGTACATTCTTAAGCAGAGCTGTGGTAGCAGCTTTACCTCTTGTAGAGTGAGCCCTTGGCTGCCAGGGAGCTGCTTGTGGGCTAGCTGATAAGATAATGTGATGCAAGACACTATCCATCGAGCGATGGACCTCATATATGAGGGGAAGCCAGTGCGTAATGAACCATAGTTAACAAAGAGACGGTCTGACTTTCTTACACCCTTTGATCTATCCAAATAGAATTTCAACACTCTTTTTAGATCCAGAGATTGCAACGCCCTCTCAGGAGGAGTGGTTGAATTGGGAAAAAATGTGGGAAGAGTGATCGACTGATTGATGTGAAAATCCGAGATCACCTTAGGAAGAAAACTTGGGTGAGTTCTTAGCACCACTCTGTTAGCATGGAAAACAAGATAAGGCTCTGTAGAGCATAAGGCCTGAATCTTCCTCACCCTGCGAGCAGAGGTAATTACCACTAGAAAATCAGTCTTCCAAGATAGGTGCTGTAACAAAGCTTTATGAATTGGTTCAAATGGGGGCCCCATTAACTTAGAGAGGACTAAATTCAGTTGCCAAGCAGGAGAGGGTACCCTAACTGGTGGGTAAACCATCCTTAGCCCCTCTAGGAAGTCTTTAACAGCTGGCATTTGAAACAAGCATTGGCATAGCCAATAGGTCTTGCCTTTGGGACCTTATAAGTGTTTAACCATGCAACAGTTAATGTTGTTGCACCAAGTATATTGTGCTGCATAACTAAATCCTTATAAGGTCCCAAAGGCGAAACCTATTGGCTATACCAATGCTTGTTTGTTATTATTGATGAGGCGCCCAAATTAATAACTGAGGGAGGGAAGGTGTGGTCCGGGACAATTGAGGGGTAACGGATGGGTGCCAGCAACACAAACAAGTAAAGGAGGCAGGGTGGTTGGGTAGTGGCAGCCAGACAAACAGGAGAGGAACAGAGACGCTGAGAAGTACACGAGGGTGCCAGTTCAAACAAGTGCACTGTGGTAGCGTGCTTAAACTGAAATATAATGTGCTTAAGGACTGTAACCACGAGTGATTCTGCACTTTACAAGAAAAAATTAAAAAATGAAGACATGCATACTTTAGTCCCCATTTAGATAACTAGGTATGGGATCCAAGATGAAAAGACCTAATATTAAACACTCAGGTGAGAAAACAACAATTCCTTTAAAGCCAAGGGCTTTATGTGGTTGTGACTGCACTTCCTTTGAGACAATTTTGTGTAATTAAACCGCAAACAATTGAGGCGGCAGTTCTCTCTTCAATCCATAAGATTTGCAGGCCTATATGCTGTTTTAGTTTGTTGTGTAATTAAACTATGAATTGTGCCCATATGCTGATGAGCATTAACATCTGTTGATTGTCTGTCCCCTTGTTATGTACCTTGAGCTCAGGCCTACACTACACTTATGGGGCAGACAAATACAACTAGTTACAGCCATCTGCAGGGTAATAGTGCAATCTTAGCAATCGCTAGCAGGAACTACACCATGGTTCTTGAAATGTCAGGTGTTTGCAGGTGAGGGTTTTGCTCTCCCAACACCTCTGTGGATTATTTCCACACGGTGAGCAGCAATGTAGATCAGAAACGCCAGTGTCCTCAGGCACCTTAGACTTAACAGATGTGTGTTTGTATTTGAGATCAGGCAAGGAGCAGATAGTCCACAGGTCTGTGATGCCATAAAGGCGTATTCCCAAGAGTGTACATATAAAGGTCTTGCTCCTCAAAACATGTTCATTCCGATTTGTTTGTCTCCTAGCCTTCAGTGTTAGCCTTGCTTTTTATGACAAATTCTTTAATTTGTGTGACGTTTTCCAAAGAATACATCACGGGATGTTATGATATCTTTTCTTCTTCCACTGAGCACAAAGTTCAGGTTTTGCTTTGCACAACTAGACACTACATAATGACAGTCTCATGGAGTTACAATGTTGAGTTTGTAACATGATGGAGAAAATTTCAAAATGATATGCTTATAATCATTTTTTTCTATGCTCATACTTTTACTGTGCACAACTAGTTTCATCAAATTGCGTTGCGAGCTTTTGTCGTAGCGGTAAGCAGCTATCTCCTTAGTGAGCTTTTAACTCTATCATAAACTTCTAGCTCCAATATGAGTTTTTAATTCCTTCACAAGCATCTAGATTTATTGAGAGCTTCTGAATATATCGTATATGGAATAAAGCACCCAGAGTCATACATTGTAAGGGGACCGCAGCATTAAAGAGCAACATTACTATAGGTTATGTTCATGTATAAGGTCATGGAACTCTGAAGTGACTTGCAATATTCTTTTTACATTCAGTTGACGGTGTTGTACTCATTACAATATAATACTTCCCACTGTAATACTTACCCCTGCCCCATTTTTAAATCCTGGATTTCCTGCTCCATAATCCCAAGGGATTTTCCAGATGAAGTGAATAGATACGGAATCAGTGCAGTGCAGATAAAGACAATATGCAGCTTTTGTTTCTAAGATATATTTTTAGCATGTTGATGTGTGTGATTTAACGCAAACGCTGTTCTTTCGAATGTCTGATTCCTGGGGTTATAGAATGAACATTTGTGCATAAGGTGCACATGCAGAAGTCATTTATGGGAATGTTTTAGAGGCACTTTTTACGGCCTTCAGTGTCATCAAACACTTTCTATGGTGTTCTGTATTTTTATCATGAGCCTCGCTTATTAGATTGCTCGGTGTACAAAATGCATTAGTTCTAGCAGTAACGCGGAATTCCAGTAATACAATGTTTGTTTTCAAACAATTGCACACTAGCTTTAATAGATATTCATGAGCTAATACATTTTGTATACATGACAATACATTTATGACAGGTGCAATCTAAATATGTGGCACACATGAAGAAAATACATTACACCAAAAATCACAATCACACATACGTCTATGCCGAAAGGTTGTCACTAGGATGCATACAAAAGCCTTTTGCATCATTAAACCTTTTCATAATGTAGCCCTTACACTCCTATTTTGAGTAAAAGATTTGCAATTAATACCCATCCTACCGTAAATATCTCCTTAAACAACATTTCACAAATTTTACCTTCTGGTATCTCATGTGAAAGTTGGCTCTGTTTTGTCAAGTATTAGGAGCAGGAAGACATACATGGAGTACAGTAGTAGATTTGGTAGAGAAGGGTCCGTTCAATGCAGATTGGGGGCAGTGGATGGTTCCTGAGTAGTATGGTGAAAAAGCGGGCACCTCTGGGTAGAGAAGAGATATAGACGGTTCATAAGAGGGATGTACGCAAGCGTACGAGAGGACGTGGTGGAGAAAAGTCCCCGAGACAAAACATGGTGCCTGATGGGATAGCAAAAGAGAGTAGGTGAGCAGTAGTGAGTGTTCCTTAGGGGATTGGAGTTAGAGCTGAGAATGAATTCCTAATTCTTTTTTTTTTTTTTTTTGAAACTGTTTATTGCAATCTCAAGAATATACAAGTATGGGCCTACAACCTTCCGGCCGGCCGCTAGAATGATAGGAGCATATGACATACGTGCAAAAACACTTGGCGTTGCAGAGAAGCAAAATCAGGAGGTATCAACGTCGTGGGCCCCATCACTCTGACCCCACAATATGGTTTCATTTTATACAAACAACACGCAAATCACACCCGCAAGGCAACCCGCAATCGAAAGTAACAGCACGTGCTCCCCGAATGGGGGACCCCAGCCATCCACAGGAGTCTAAAGAGGGGAAGGGGAACAGATCGAGGACTGGGGGAACTCCGTGCTCGGGGCTAGGGAAAGGAGTCAACTAAGGGGACGGGGCTGGTGAGGCCGCAGGCAGCAGTGGTGGCGCGCAGATACCCCCGCGGTAGGCGTTCCATGGGCCCCATACCTTCACCCATGCCCCAGGCTTACCCCTCGCCACGTACACCACCTTTTCTCGGAACATGCACCAATCCATGTGTTCTTTCCAGGCCGACACCGCCGGGGGCCTCTGGGATCCCCACAGTTGAGCAATGTCACGCTTAGCTATCATATATCCCAGAGTCACCCATCGCGTCTGCGGAACCGAGTAGTCAGTTGGTTCCCACACATTCAGCAGGCATCTCCTCGCTTCAGGCAGCAGCGCGACATGCGTAACCACTCGCAGGACCTCATGCACACCACGCCAGAATCGCTCCACCTTCGGGCATTCCCACAAAATATGCAAAAAAGACGCCAAAGCACCACACCCACGCTTACACAACCCATCCTCAGCATAGCCCATACGCAGAAGCCTTGGCCCCGTCATGTAAACCCTGTGGAGTATCTTAAGCTGGACGAAGCGAAGGCGAGCAGGTATGGCCACCTCCTTCGGAGAGGCCACCGCGGAAATCCAGTCCTCGTCGTCCAACTCCAGCCCGTTGGCAACCCAAGCCTCGCGGAGGCCAGTCAGCAAGCCCGAGCGGTCATTAATCAATTTTTTGTAAATAAGGGAGATCGTGCTCCAGGGAGGAAGACTCCGGGATGGAGGCGACGTCTGGGAAGACGGAGCCCAGTGCGTGACGGACCTGCAAGTACCGAAAGTATTCACTGCCCTGCAGCTGAAACTCCGCCTGCAGCGTCTCGAATGTTTTAAATCCCCCCCTCGTCCAGAGGTCCCCCACTTTACTGATGCCGATCGTGTCCCACTTCTCGAAGCCCTTCGAGGTCCACAGGGAGCCCAATCTCTCAGACGCGTACAACGGTGATGCCCGGGTCAAACGGTCCTTCCACCCCATAGCTGCGTTAGCCGCGTGCCATATTCGCACCATGACACGCGTAGGTCCCGTCAGGCGGGAGCCGGGCGCGCCAGAGTAGAGCGCTCGATTATAGTCGCCACCAGGCAGGAGCATCTTGTCCATTTCAAATGCCGGGTTTAAGGCGGGCCCGTAAAGGCCATGATTAATTGCAGCTAGCTGGGAGGCCCAGTAATACCGTTTAATATCCGGGAGGGCAATCCCCCCGTCATACCATGGGAGCGTCAACTTCGCCAGGGCAATACGCGGCCTCCCGTCCCAGAACAGGCGGCGCTGTAGACTCTCCACCTCACGGAAGTAGCGCGCCGGGACTAAATCCATAGTATTCTGGAGAGCGTACAGGAAGCGTGGCAACGACATCATCTTAAACAATGCCGCCCGACCGAGCGGCGAAAGCGGCAGGCGCCGCCAGCGCGCGACGTCCTCCTTCAACCGCTGGAGGGGGGGAAGCAAATTCCGCTCGTAGCGGGCCTCCGGGTCCAGAGTAATGTAAACCCCCAGGTACCGAAACCCCCGGGAGGCAATCTGGATCGGACAGCCCCGCGGGAGGACGGGAGCCTCCCCGGAAAGCACATACACACATGATTTAGCCCAGTTGATGACAAGGCCTGAGTTGCGGCCGAATGAGCGCAAAACATCAACCAGGACAATCAGTGATTTACGCGGGGAGGCTAGGTACAAAAGGATATCGTCAGCGTATAGGGACACGCGGTCCTCATACTCGGGGGTCCAACGGAGACCACGGATGGAAGGGTGCCACCGCAGCCACTCCGCCAGGGGTTCCAAGGCCAGCGCGAACAGGAGCGGCGACAAGGGGCAGCCCTGTCGCGTGCCCCGTCCCAGCTCGAATGGGACCGATACTCTTCCATTCACCACCACCTGCGCCAATGGGCCGGAATACAACAATTTGACCCAGCTGATGAACCCCGGGCCAAATCCAAACTTCGCCAGCATAGCCCAGATGTATGGCCACTCGAGCGTGTCAAACGCCATGGTGGCGTCTAAGGACGCCAATATGGCCGGCTCCCGCACAAACGGGACACGCGTGAGCACCCCGTGCAAGCGCCGCAGATTAAGGGCCGTGTTGCGATGGGGAATAAAGCCGGACTGGTCTTGGTGGACCAGATCGCCCACCACGCCGACCAGCCGGTTGGCTAGCACCTTGGCGAGGATTTTGGGCTCCGCATTCAAGAGCGAGATAGGCCGATAGGATGTAACCCGGTCTCGAGGTCTCCCCTCCTTGTGGATCACCACGATTGTAGCCAGACGTTGGTCCGGCGGGAGGGAGCCCAGCGAGTGGGCCGCCAGGAACATCGCACGGAGGTGGGGTGCCAGTACATCTGGTCGCAGCTTATACAACTCGATAGGGATGCCGTTCGGGCCCATGGCCTTGCCGGATGCGACCGAGCGTATGGCGAGGGCAATTTCGTCGGAGGTAGGAGCGGCATCTAACGACACCCTGTCCTCCACCGAAAGGGAAGGCAGCGCGATGTCCCTAAGCAGGGCATGGGAATCCTCCTCCGAGCAGGGAGAAACCGGGGAATACACCTCGCGGAAATAATCCGCGAAACAAGAGACAATGGCTTCTGGCTCGGTGACACGCACACCATCCATCCTCTCAATCAGCGGGACCACACGACTCGCTCTCTCCTTTTTATCCAACCATGCAAGCAGTTTACCAGCCTTATCACCCACATCATACAGTCGCCCCTGTTGCTCTCTATAGAGGCCCCTGGCCGCCTCCGTGATGAGGGCCCTGTAGGCCGCCTGCTTAAGTTGTAGGACATGTAGTGCAGCATCCGTCACCCCACCCTCTAGATCACCCTCCAATTCGGCGATTTCGGCCTCCACCCGGGTCACCTCCTCCTGCTCGCGCCTCCGGGCATGGGAGATAAAGGAGAGGGCCTCCCCTCTAAGAACTGTCTTGAAGGCCTCCCACAGGGAGATAGCCGAAGGGACGGACCCCACATTCTCATCGAAATACCGCTGCAAGGATTTAATCAAATCAGCGCGAATGGTGGGGTCGCGCAGGTACCAGGCATTGATTGGAGCTACCCTGCCCTCCCCCCTCGGGAAGACATCAACGTGCAACAGGAGCGGGGAGTGATCTGAAATACCCCGCGCCAAATGGCGCACCTCTCCTACCCTCCCAACATAGGCCGCAGGGACAAGGACATAATCAAGCCGTGAGAGGCTACCATGGGCACCCGAGTGGAAGGTGTACTGCAGCTGCGTGGGATGCTTTAAGCGCCAGCAGTCCACCAATCCCAGTGTATCTAAGAAGCCGGACAGCCACGCCTGCGCCCGGGGGAGGTCCCTAGGGGGGTGACGATCCACAGTCCCAGAAACCACCGCATTGAAGTCCCCCCCAACCACCAGAAGCCCCCCCGGAAGGCCAAGGAGGAGGCGCCCTAAGTCTGCAAAAGTCGTGGACTGTAACCCCGGCGGGACGTACACTGATACAAAGACAACTACTTTACCCTCCATTCTCCCCACTAAGACAGTGTAGCGTCCCCTCTCATCATAGCGCACCTCGTCTATTTCCAACGGGAGCGAGTTCTTCACCATGATGCCCACCCCCCGTGAGCCCGACGTGAAGCCCGAGTGGGCCACCAAGCGATAGCCACGCCGATTCATGGCACAAAAGGAATTACCAATAAGGTGTGTCTCCTGCAGAAAGACCACATCTGGCGAAAGTCGTTTCAAATACTGCAGGACCACACCTCGCTTAATCCTATCCCCCAGTCCGTTAACGTTCCAGGACAATAAAGTCAGGTCCCTACCCCCCATCACATACAGAAGCCATCATTCGTCCCCCCGAGAGCACCTTAAAAACACCAATACAATAAAGGGTTTGCCTTGCGGTAAAAACGAACAACACCCCACCCCAACCCACCCATCCCAACAGAACTCCCCCCTCCCTGCACCCCTGCATGAGCCCAAACAGCCCCCCCAAAGTGCAGTGTGCCTGTCGCCCCATAAATGATTAAACTAACTAGTCCCCCAGAGGAGGAGGGAGAGCCCCCAAGAGACCCCGTACCACCTCCACAGGAGGGGGACTTAACGAACAGTCAAAAGTGACGACAATGTTGTCCAGAGCGAGGCCTACTATTAGTCCCTCAGTCCTGATCCGGCGAGCCCTCCCCTCCAACCGCGCCCCCCCCAACCCCCCGGCCCCGATCCCCGGGCAAGGAGTCCAACCAGTCCCCGGCCGCTTCGGGACGATCAAAAAAGTGTGTGCGGCCATCCACCTCCACCCGCAACTTAGCTGGAAAAAGCATCGCATACTTGAGGTTCAGGTCCCGTAGACGACGTTTGACTCCGAGAAAGCTCAGTCTCTGCTTCTGGACCGCTGGGGTGAAATCAGGATAGAAGTTTACGTCCATATTATCAAGTCTGACCGGTCCTTGTTGCCTAGAAGTCTGCAGGATAGCGTCTCTGTCCCGAAAGTTGAAAATCCGGGCAATGAGAGGCCTCGGAGGGGCTCCGGCCTTAGGTCTTCCTCCGGGAACCCTGTGGGCACGTTCCACCGCAAAGAATTTACTCAGCCCCCGGGGCTGGAGATGGGTGAGAATCAGGTCCTCCACAAACAGGTCCGCCGCCGCCTCCTCACGTCCCTCCGGCACCCCGACAATGCGGACATTGTTCCTCCGGGCCCGACCCTCGGAATCCTCCAGTCGACGATCCATCAGGGCGCTCGCCTGGCCAAGCCGGCGCACCTCCTTTTGGAGGGCCGCCACGTCCGCTGTGAGGCCCGAGGTGGTGTGGGCCAAAGAATCGACCCGGTCATTGGTCTTGGATAAATCGGCCCTCACCAGGCCAACATCCACGTGGACCGAGTCAATCTTTTGCGCCAGTGTGTCAAAGCGCTGGTCCACCGAGGCCTTCATCTCGGCGATAGCGCCCATGACATCTCGCAGGGTCAGATCCGCGGGCAGAGCAGGAGCATCAGTCGGGCCCTCAGGGGACCTACGCGGCACCTCGGGAGATCCCTTCTGGAGGGTGTAGCGGTCCATGCTGTTGGACTGATGGGCTGCGCCACGGCGGGTCGATTTCACCTTTGCCCGGTCGCCATCTTGCTTTGTGGACATGGTTACAGTCCCCAAATCGTGCCAATCACCTCGGAAAAGGCCGACAAACCAGTTCACGGGCTCCGGGGGGGGGGGCAACCACAGGTCCGCAGGACGGATCACAGCCGGCGGGCCAGCAGGGCACCCCAACGAGGCCACACCACCGCACACCGCCCCGCAACCCAACCTCGCCTACGCAGCAAGGAGGGTGCAAAAGCGAAAGTGAAAGTGCGGGGTACGCGAGTCGCCCAGCCCTGCCCGCCGCTGTTGATCACTTTGTCTCCGGATCGCCCCGCAACTCCAATCCGGGGGGCCGGCGTGGAGAAGGCCGCAAACCTCAGTCGGTGCTCCCGCCGGTGTCCGAGGTCCAATTTGGAAGCGGAAAACGGGTAACACCTCAGCTCGGGCTCACCAACACAGTCCCCTCATCTAGGACAGGATATTTTCAGGATTTATGTAGGAGGTCACGGAGGTCCTCGGGAGCCTCGCACCTACGCGGCCATCTTGGTTGCGCGCTAGGCTCCTCGAATTCCTAATTCTTGTGTCATTTTAATTTCTCTACTTTAGGTCCTTTTGAATTCTTCCACTAAATTCCTAAGTAACATACACCTACTCTATCCTTTTGCCTTTTTTCTTTACCTTGTTCATCCTCCCACATTGATCCTTGATTTTTTTCTCCTCTCTTTATTTTCCTACATATAATCTGTTACTTTCTTCACAAAACCGCACATGGCTGTGAATAATTCCTCTGCTTCCCATCTTCTACGCATTATATCGTGGAATGTTCATGGCCTTACACACTTTATAAAGGGTAAAAAAATACTATCCTACCTCCAAACAAAAAAGACTGACATAGCTCTTTTACAAGAAACCCATTTAGACGCTTTAGAATCCTCTAAGTTGCGAAGAGATTGGGTGGGAAAAGTCATTCATTGCGAGCTTACGACACATCTTCCTCCTCACGAGAATCATCCATGAAAATGCGGTGTAGCTAGCCTTCTTCATAAATACTTACCGGTAACAATAATTAAGACTTGGACTGATCCAGATGGCAGATACATCTTTGCAAAGCTGAAGATAGGTGATAAGGTCCTCTGTGTTGGCTCGGTTTATGCTCCAACAGGAGCCAAACGCGCCTTCTTTCTCAGCTTGAATCGTTTACTGGTAAAAATTGGTGCTTCTAGTTACGTTATTGGCGGTGACTGGAATCTTGCCCGTGACCCTATAACTGACAGAACGGGTCCCTTAGATATATTCAATGAAGGAGACCGAGCCCTGTTGGGAGATATAACATCAGATCATGGATTAGTGGACCATTAGCGTCTTTGTCATCCTTCTGACCAAGAGTACACCTTTCTCTCCTCTACCCATGGCACACAGTCTAGGATAGACTATTTTCTCATATCACATCCATTGGTAGCAATCACCACTGAATCCTGTATTCTTGAGGCCGCACTATCAGATCATGCCCCTATCCCTATTACTCTAGAGATTGGTTTAGCTTCCCCAGGTCGTAAACCATGACGTATGAATATTCAAAGATATCGCTCTCCTAAAGGTAAGCTTTTACTAAAGCAACCATTCGCGGTCAGTTGATCAGAGATGCTGCGGAAACTAATAAGTCTAACTCTTTACGTCGTACTGAATTAGAGACTCAAATAACTTCTCTCACACGTTCATACACATCCCATCCCACATCACCCAACCGTCGTAAACTTGAACTTGCTAAACTGGAGCTTAATAACTTATATACTTCTAAAGCGGAGTATGCTCTTCAACGCCTAAAGGGTAGACATTACGAGCAGGGTGAAAAAGCAGGTCGTCTATTAGCAGCTCAATTGAAACAGTGTGAGGCAGCTATGGCTATTCCTGCCTTACACTCAGATAGGGGTGAGATCCTTACGAGACCACAGGACATTGTAGATACCTTTGCATCCTTATATAATAAACTTTATACCCTGGAACACCAGTAATTGAGGATCTAATAGTTTCATATTTGGCAGATATCAATCTCCCTTGCCTCACAGATGAAGGCAGAGCCCTGCTTGGTGGTGATATTAGCAAAGAAGAAATTGCTATAGCCATCACCAAACTGCCTTATCACAAATCTCCAGAAGAAGACAGTTTCCCTGCCGAATTTTATAAATGGACTGGGACAGAGACTGTTGATACTTTATTTACTGCCTTTCAAGAGGCGGTTCAAATGCAGTCACTTGGTCCTATTTCTAACAGAGCGTTGATTGCGGTTATTCCCAAGGCCGGTAAGGACCCACTTGTTTGTAGTAGTTATCGACCCATGTCCCTCATAAATAGTGATGTAAAGATTCTAGCTAGTATTTTAGCGGCACGTTTACGTAAAGTCATTCCCTCTCTCATACACCAGTCACAGGTTGGCTTTGTCCCAGGCCGTTCTTCCAGGAACCATCTCCGTACCCTGGCTCATACTTTGTGGTCTGCAAATAAGATGACGGAAGATGCTTTGTCTGTCTCATCGGATGCAGAAAAAGCATTCGACCGCATTGACTGGAAATATCTTTTTGCAGCCATGAAACGTTTTGGCATTGGTGACCAATTTATCTCTAAAGTTCGTCTCTTGTATGATACTCCGACAGCCCAAGTCAACTGTGGTGGATTTTTATCCGATCCCTTACCCATTAAGCAAGGTACCCAACAAGGTTGCCCTCTTTCCCCCCTTTTATTCTTACTAGCAATTGAGCCTCTTGCTTCACTCATTCAGCATTCACCTCATGAACAAGGTATACATATAGCAGGAGGCACTTCTAAATTATACTTGTATGCTGATGACATTCTACTCACGTTAAAAGATCTCCCTCACTCTCTGTCAGCTTTACTTAAGATCATTGATGGTTTTGCAACTCATTCTGGTTACAAAGTGAACTGGTATAAAAGTGAGGCTCTGCCGATTTCTCGTGGTACCACTAAAGCATCAATTGATGGTTTCCCCTTTTGTTGGAAATCATCCCAATTAAAATATTTGGGAGTCTTGGTTAATAAAGGCTTATCAAATATGGTCACAGATAATATTACACCCCTTATAACACAAATGGAAACCAATTTTGCAAAATGGTCTCTTTTGGGCCTCGCTATGTGGGGAAGGGTACAAGCAGTGAGGATGGTTACCTTACCTCGCTTTGGCTATATACTTGGGGGCAGATTTACAAGTCCCTTGCGCCTCATTTACGCCGCAGGTGCGTCACTTTTGTGACGCAGGAGCGGCGCAAATCCTGCGCCATGGTGCGGGGTACTTACAACGTGACGCATCTGGGAGATGCGTCACGTTGTAAAGCCCTGCGCCACATGTAGGCGTTCCTGCGCAGGGGGCGCAGGAATGCCTCCTAACAGTGGCTGAGTGAAATCTACAAGATTTCACTCAGTCACTTTTAGGCCCATGCTGTATCAAAACCCTGCACGGCCTGAAGCAGGCGTAAGGATTGACGCAGCATTAACAAGATAGGGCACCCCAGACCATTGCTGGAGCTGCGTCGCTCTTCCGACGCAACTCCAGCAATGCGCCACTTTTACGGCACAGATGCGTCACGCATCTGTGCCGTTTTTGCCCCATGGTGCGCCGCATTGTAAATGTGGCACATCCATGGTAGCGGAGCTGTGGCTCACAATAACTGGCGCATCCCTGCTGATATGCAAGGATGCACCAGTTATTGTAAATATGCCCCATAGTATGCTCACACTTCTTGTTCCCTTGTCAACATTTCACAGAGTGGATGCCCGAATTCGATCTTTTATTTGGGGATCTACAAAGCCTCGTCTAGCTGCTTCTAAATTATTGGCTCGTCGATCTTATGGTAGTTTGGGATTACCACCTTTAGAACATTATTCTTTAGCTTTACATCTTTCACAGCTAGTTTACTTACTTCCAGGTACAACAGGTCCTCCACAGTGAGTCACATCAGAACATGCTATACTTAATCGAAGTGATGGTCTAGATTTCCTTTATGGACTCCGTCTTCCATGTTCCTCTCCCCCGCATCCAATAATGCAACCTACTTATCAAACATGGCAACGTGCACATCATATACTCCGAGTTAGCCACCGATTACACCTCACAGCCCCACTCTGGGGTAATGAAAGTATTCGTATAAGTGGTTGTGCACTCCAATGGTCTAGTTGGAAATCAAGAGGAATACACACAATTGATCAACTTATCCTAAATGGAGGACTAAAATCCTTTGATTCACTTAGTGAAGAGTTTGATCTCCCGCCGCATCAGCTCACCCGTTTCTTACAATAGCAGTGCAAGTCTCAAACGATGTTTTGGTTCTTCTCCCTGGTCTCTAAATTCTTCACCCATCTTAGACTACCTTCTTACTTGGGGTCCACATAAAGGGGTATTATCAGGCCTGTATGGTGTCTTGATTCACCACCTATATTCACAACCACTTCTTAAAGCTCTTCAAGAGTAATGGCAAGACCGTCTATACATCATTATTGAAGACGGTGACTGGTCAGACATGATAGAAGCCCTAGATAAGGGTACCCGAGAGGCTCGTTTGAAGTTCTGCCTTTTTAAGACCCTACACGATTGGCATTGGACACCTCTAAAATTACAAAGAGCAGGACTTCTACCTCACTCTAAATGTTGGAGGTGTACTGGAGTTAATTGTGATCTTCCCCATCTACTTTGCGACTACCCTTCCATGCAGACTTTTCGGGCTTATTTCGGGAACACACTAAAGGATTTGATCCCTTCTCTCCACACTCCTCTTACCCCTTCTATTATTTTATTACAAGTCTTATTAGTATTACACGCCCGCAACACCGTCTTTTACATACTGCACTATCCACAGCTAAAAACTGTATCCTGTGACATTGGAAATCATCTAGTCCCCCTACACAGGAAGAATGGATAGTAGCAATGATTCAAACTGCTTCTCATGAATGTATTATTTATAGATTACAGGATCAAGAGGAAATTTTTCAGCAAATTTGGGCTCAAATTCTTCACAATCCTTGAATTCCTTTCTTTCCACTCTTATCTTTCGATATAACCTTATATTCTTATACTTCTTTAATTTATATATATTCATTTACATATGTTTATACTTTATTATTTACCTAATTTGTGTGTATTCATTTAGGTTTTCTCTATTACCTTTTCCTTTTTCTACTCTACAAAACTTATATTACTTATTTTCATATATATATATATATATGAAATGTTAGAACTCCCACAACCTCCGAATCGGCGAAGAAGGAGAGACGGACCACAGGACTCTTCAGGCAAGATGTTAATTCAACCATTTCACTCAGCATAACATGACGCGTTTCGGGCTCGAGAGCCCTTGTTCACATGCGGGCAACAGTTGCACTGGATGATTTTTAAGCGCTGCAAGGGGGACACCTGCTTCTTGATCACATGATACTAGACCAAGAAAACAGACTTCGTGTAATACACTGAAAAACATCTTAATCACATAGCACAATGGTTATCAAAAAAACCCACAACATAATTATAGAATAATAATTGTTTGTTGTTTCAAGTGCTAAAAAATGCTAGAATATATTATTAGCAAACTGCATATGGATAATATATAAGACATAAGGCATATAAGACCAAGCTTGTTGTATAAATACATTGGTATAACCGGATAAATCCCTGATAAACAACCAAACAACAAGAAAGGTAAAACAATGCCAGACAGATGAATATTCCGTATGCTAGCAAACAAATATGGAAACTGAAATCTGTACAAGTGCAAAAGGGTGCATAGCAGCATTTTCAATGATTGTGCAAAACTGTGCAAAAAGTGCAAAATATAAGAGAATATGTGCAAATGTAGCATAACAGTAAGATTTAGAAGGAGAATGAATAAATATTGGTAACAATAATAAATATTTTTGTTCCTAAAAATTATTGTTAAAATCATATAAAATTCATTTCTATAATTCAGTCATCTTACTGGAAAGTACTGATAAGTCATGAATGAATGTAAATTTTGTATGAGACAAAAGAGGTATGGGGGAAAATGCATATAGGGTGTGCGGGTTACACCGAATGACCCAACTACTAAAGTGCTAGGTGCAAGAAAAGGCCCCTCAATAGGATATGTAATGCAAGGAGTGAATATATAAATAGATAAATATATATACACACACTAAAAGAACTTTCATGAATGAGATAGACCAATGCAAAAATATTACAAAAATATATATATTCACAAATATATATTCAAATGATATGATCTCAAATCAACCGCAAAGGACATGAAGATGTAGGAGGAAAACGTCAATAGGCTTCCCTGACTGAGTCTCATGTGTTACCAGAATGGAAGCACGCAATGGTTGTCCCTCTCCTAAAGAAGGCAGGTGCGGACACTTCCAACTTGTCCAATTTTAGACCCATATCCTTGTTGCCTTTTTATTCAAAGGTGCTGGAAAGACATGTCAACTCTCAGTTAAACCAACTAGTGGAAAGTTCGGAATTTTTGCATCCTTCTCAATCCGGCTTCCGAGCACACTATTCTACTGAGACCGCTCTCCTTGGGGTTACGGAGAGGTTGCGGCACGGTATTGATCGAGGGGAAACATCTGCACTCATCCTATTGGATTTGAGTGCGGCCTTCGATACCGTGTCCCATTCCATCCTTTTAAACTCTCTCCGGTCCCTAGGAGTAGATGGCCCTGCGCTTGCCTGGATTGCCTAATTTTTGAGTGAGCGCACTTTCCAGGTCTTTTCAGCGAAAGCCTCCTCGGCCATCTATTCATCGGCACATGCCATTCCCCAGGGGTCCATACTCAGCCCTCTGCTATTCAACATCTATGTTAGACCCCTGGCCACCATCGTAGAGGACGCTGGGTTGACAATTTTTTCATACGCCGATGACACCCAGATTGTCTTTTCTCTTTCCAGCAGTGAAGGCAACAGTGAATCTGTCTTGAAGAATGGATTATCTCGTGTCGCCGAGTGGATGCAAATGCATCTACTTAAGTTGAATGGCGACAAGACTGAGGTCGTCATTTTAGGAACGAATAAAGAGTTGTGGGGCCCTCCGCACTGGCCAAGTGATATGGGACCCCTTCCACAACCGGTCTCTGTAGTTCGTAACCTTGGCTTTCTTATAGATGATAAGTTAGCTATGAGGCAGCAAGCTACCAAGGTTGCCTCTACTTGTTTTGCCATCTTAAGATGGCTTCAGAAAATTTTGTGGATGCTTCCCCACTCTACTCAGAGAACCGTAGTACAGGCGTTAGTTATATCCCGCCTTGATTACGGTAACGTTCTCTATCTTGGCGCCGACACCTCTACCTTGAATAAACTTCAGGTGGTGCAAAACTCGGCGGCACGACTTCTCTGTAATCTACCACGGAGATGCTCGGCTGCACAGGCTCTCCGCGATTGGCATTGGTTGAGAATCCCAAGCCGCATAAAATTTAAGACCCTTTGTTACCTTTTCAAGATTAAACAAGGTGTGGCTCCAAAATATCTAAAGAGTCTTGTCCAAACCTACAAACCCAACCGCATGTTGCGATCCTCGGCAAATGGCGATTTTGTTGTCCCAAGATTTAAACTTGTAAAAATGGGTGGTCGGTCCTTCTCCCATTTAGGCCCCAAATTTTGGAACACATTGCCTATTGCCCTTAAATTGGAAGCCAACTTGTTTGGTTTCCGGAAAAAAACTTAAGACTCTGCTTTTTTTATAGCCTTATTTGCTGCTTTAGTTGGTTTTTGACATAGTATTGTGTTCTCTTTTCTTCTTGAGTCTATCCCTGGCGCCGGGAAACCCACTGCGGGTAGCTGTTGCGCTTTATAAGTTCTAAGAAAATAAATAAAAATAAATAAATAAATAGGCAGGAAGACAATGAACAGATAGGGGCCACACTAGATAAAGTTATGCATATCCTCAGTATTATTGAGACCGGTAGGCCATTTACTGTCAAACTCAAGGATCTTACGGGTTTCCAACTGCCTTAATAGGAGTTCCCTATTACCACCCCATCGGGGTTTAGGAATGGAAGCGATCACAAAGTATTTCAGACAGTTGACATCATTGTTGTGAGTTAGTTTGAAATGGCGTGCCACCGGATAAGCAGGATCATTATGTAAGATGGCTCTCAGGTGCTGCAGAATCCTGACATGCACCTGCAGCTTCGTACTACCAATGTAGTTGAAGCCGCAAGTGCATGTCAGGACATACACAGCATAGTCAGTTCGGCAGGTGAAACTCCCTGTAATAGCTACTTCTTTGGTGCTAAAGGGGGTGAGGAGCATTTACGAAAACCAGGAGCAGATTTTAACCACATAGCTTTCTGTCTGATTTCAGGGCTACTTTTGTCAAGACAGGTTCCCATGCATTTGGCTCTTCTAAAGGTAACCATGGGAGTTGCCGGTACTCTAGTACGGAGTACGGCATCAGTAAGAACGATAGGCCAGTGCTTTTTGACTATAGATCTTATTTTCCTTTCTTCTCTACTGAAAGTGGTAATCAATCTGAGTCCTGATTCTTTAGCTGGTAGATTGTGAGCAGCTAATTCGGGTGATGGAGCTGGACAATGGATAGATTTAAATAGACTCAATCTGGGTCGAGCATTAGCTTTAGCCATAGCATTGTCTAAAATAGTATTGGAATAACCCCTCGCCTTCAGTCTGGTAATAGTATTCCTCACGCAAGTATCAAAATCAGATTCAAGACTACAGATTCTTTTAAGTCTTAAAATTTCTCCGTATGGAATGCTGGCGATAAGGTATTTGGGGTGTGCACTTTTAGCATGGAGAGTAACGTTACCAGCGGTGGATTTCCTGAATAGGGTAGTTTCAATTTGATTTTTTAGGATGTAGACTCTGACATCTAAAATCTCAATACTGGCTTTATTGATGTGGGATGTGAAATGAAGATTCATAGAGTTGTTGTTGATCGCTTCTATGAAATTCAGAGCTTCTCTTTCTTCACCCCGCCACAAAATAAAGATGTCATCTATGTATCTTAAGTAACAGGCCACATGATTGTTGATATAAGCCCTATGTGTTTGTTTCAGAACCTGTTCCTCCCACCAGCCAACGTGTAAACACGCGTAGCTGGGGGAGAAACAGGCTCCCATCGCTACTCCGCGAAGCTGTTTATACAATTCCTTACCAAAAAGAAAGAAATTGTTATTGAGGCACCACTCAATGAGATTGAGAATCACTTTGTTGTGTTCATAGAGTTCACAAGATCTGTTGTCCAAAAAATATTTAACTGCAGACAAGCCTGTAGTATGATCTATGCTCGTATACAGAGACTCAATATCAAGAGTTATTAACAACATATCTTTAGACCAGATTAAATCTTTCGTTTTTAACAAAAAATCTCCGGTGTCTTGTACATAACTAGGTAATGCTTTGACCATGTCCTGTAAAAAATAATCAATGTATTGTCCCACTTGTTCAGAAACACTCTTAATGGCTGATATGATTGGTCTCCCAGGCACTGGAAAAGTACCTTTATGAATTTTGGGGATCAGATATAATATAGGAAGGACGGGAAACTCATTATGTAAGAATTTGAACACATCGAAAGAAATTAGTCCTTCCCTTCTCCATTGCGATAAAAGTTTATAGAGAGTCTCTTTGGCCTTGGTATATTCCTTATGTGTAGATCGTACATAGCAACTTGAGTTGTTTAGTTGTTTGTTTGCTTCATTTACATAGTCTGATTTAGGCCAAATAACCAGATTGCCGCCTTTGTCCGATTTTTTTATTATTATCTCATTATTCTCACCCAACTTAGACATAAGATTGGCGTATTCCTGTTGTTTATACTGAGCTTTTTTCCTTTTCTTTTTATTACTTTGTACTTGAAGATGTAATTTCTTGATATCCTCAATGACACAATCATGAAAAACATCCACAGCGTCTTTAGGCATGAGTGGAATAAAGCTAGATTTGGCTTTGAATGGACTTAAGCCTGCTCCCTTCTGCATTAGGTTGATCTTACGCAATCTATTTTGTGTGTTCATATCAATATCAAGTTCGGGGGATGGTGATTCGGTGACCTCGTTTAGATCATGTACAGTTAGTAACGTAGAAATATCAGCAGCAGTTAGTGTTGTATCATCATTTGCAATGTTAATGTTTTCAGGATCATATTTATTCTTGTTTTTGTTTTTTATGGCAAAAAACTTTTGGAGCTTTAATTTCCTGATGAAGCAAAATACGTCAATACGGGTGGAGGCATAGTTGAAATTTTGACCCGGGCAGAAGTTTAGTCCCAGCATCAATAATTGTTCTTCAGCTTTTGTGAGTGTCACCGAGGATAAATTCACAATGGAGTTGTCAACATTAGTTACTTTTTGTGCCACTGTGTTTTTTTCTTTTTTCTTTAATTTATATATATTCATTTACATATGTTTATACTTTATTATTTACCTAATTTGTGTGTATTCATTTAGGTTTTCTCTATTACCTTTTCCTTTTTCTACTCTACAAAACTTATATAACTTATTTTCATATATATATATATATATATATATATATATATATATATATATATATATATATATACTATAATTCTTTTCTTCATTTGCTCTATAATTTTATATAATGTATCTATTAATTATTATTGTTTATTATTATATATGATGTATTGTTACTTTGTATGAACACAAGTTATTTTAGAATATTGTACACATATTCTTGTTTCTTTGTATTGTTAATTTCTTTCTCAATAAATAAATATGAAACGTAAAAAAAAAAAAAGAAAAGAACTGAGGGCCCGATTCACAGAACTAACTTAAGACAAAATCCTAAACTTACTACCATTTTGGTATTCACAGAGGGCACTTACTCATTTCGGTATTCACAGAAGTTAGGAGTTCTAACTTTAGGACTCCTAAATGCCTTCTTTTAATACCGAAAGTCTTAAAGTTAGGATTTTTCTCAGTTTAGGAGAAGTAAAGTTAGGACTCCTAACTTTAGAACTCCTAAATGCCTTCTGTGAATACCGAAAGTCTTAAAGTTAGGATCTTTCTCAGTTTAGGAGTAGTAAAGTTAGGAGTCCTAATTTTAGGACTCCTAAACTGAGAAAAATCCTAACTTTAAGACTTTTGGTATTCACAGAAGGCATTTAGGAGTCCTAAAGTTAGGACTACTAACTTTACTACTCCTAAACTGAGAAAAATCCTAACTTTAAGACTTTCGGTATTCACAGAAGGCATTTAGGAGTCCTAAAGTTAGGACTACTAACTTCTGTGAATACTGAAATGAGTAAGTTCCTTCTGTTAATACCAAAATGAGTAAGTGCCTTCTGTGAATACCAAAATGGTAGTAAATTTAGGATTTTGTCTTAAGTTAGTTCTGGGAATCGGGCCCTCAGAATGAAGTGCCAGGGATAGGCTTGAAAGTAAGTTTACCTGAGGCCTATGGTGCACAGAGAGTGTCCTGTGCGAATGGAGGATTAGGTTTATGTGAAGGGGCTGGACTACAGACTGCATCGGGTTCCAGAAAGATAAAGTAAGCTGATTTGAACTTAAATATTTGAGATTTTGCAGCACTTAGCATCGTAAAACGCAGTGATTCGTGTAATTAATGAAATATGGACCCAATTGCTTTTTTTAGCTCGTCATAGTGTCACTAAACGTGTCACTCATAAGAAATAACAAAGTCGCATAAAAGCACCCTTCTAACATGGAAACGACTCAGATAACTACAATGAAAACGTGGTAGCCCTGTAGCAATGCGTTTGGTAAATCTTTGCTCTGTTGTTGTGCATGGAATGCATCATCCGGGTGTCAGGCAGTTTCACTGCCTCCCATGGTTTCTCTCGCGAGGAAGGAGGCTGCCCCTCCTGTTGCCCGACTATTCTCAAGGCTGACTTGTAATTGTGCATCAACGAAATGCCATTGTGCTTGTAACATACATCACATTACGTGACGTCGCCCACAACGTGGACTGTTGTTTCATGGTGTGAGAGGTGTGCCACATGGGCCGGGTGGAAATTTTCCTAGGGACGACGAGTGTAGTGTGCCAGTGAACCTGCACACACTGGCAGCCCCAGGGCATTGTTAACCGTAATACCCGTGAGCGACGCGGTCCCTTGAAGAGGCGCCGTGGGAGACCAGCTGCACTGTACTTACACATTATTAAACAAATAACCTTCACCTGGGGATCTAAATGACTTCTTGCAGACAGGGCTGTAAATGCATAGGTGGCCATGCTATGAAAACAAGAATTGGCCGCGCGGCAGTAAAAGTAACGCCGCGCGGCCGTAAAAGCGAAAGTCATCGCGATCGCTCTGAAAGCAAAAGTGATCACGATCGCGATGACGCGCTAAAGCACGAGATTTCAAAGTGCTGCTGAAGGCTAGCAGTTCGTGCGTGCCCGCTCGCGTGAATGCAAGCGCTAGGCCAGCCAGCAGCACTTTGAAAACTCACCTCCAAAATGTCTCTCCGAGCCAGCGCATGCGCTGGGCCCAGCGAGACCTAATAAGAAAACCTGGGTAGGAGACTTTCTATATGCTGTAATTGCTGCCAGATGTACTCTGACAGAAGAGAACTGTAAACCTGCTTTAGCTAAGTATAACAGATAAGGTAAGATAACCTGTTCTTGACCTCGGACAGGGTCATGTCCATCAACTGAGACGAAGAAGGGAAGGTGCACTCAAAAAGAAGTCAATCGGTTCAATCCAATATAATCCAAAAGGTTCCTTCGTTTATTGGGCTCAGTTAAGAAAAACAGCGAACAGCCAACGCGTTTCGTCACAAATGTGACTTCATCAGGGCTGTAACAGTTGTAAACAAGAAAATACATAAATACAACAATAACACATATATAATACAAACAAAACAACATGAATAAAAACATCTATACATAATCACAAACAGTATTCAAGTATTAATGAGATGTCCCACACGAATATAGCCTATAATATAGGAATTCATATTAAAATTGACAAAAAGCGAAAAAAGAAAAAAGAAAAAAGAGAAAGAAAAAGAAAGAAGAAAAAAGAGTAGACAAAAACAAGAAACAAACGAAAAAAGGGGAAGAAAAAGAAAAGGAAAAAAGGGGGAAAAAAGTAAAAGCAACAATAGTAAAACAGAGACAGAACAGTGAACAGAAAATATATAACCGAAGCTAATAACCATGCATCAAGCCTGATATACACTCAATAACCGAATATATCTGGTCAATAAAGCCATATCTCATAATAACTCAAAATCATTAAGAGATCATGTATAATCTCAGCAAATATTGGTGCTTCTAATTGAAAATGGTAACCCCCACCGCAACAAAAAATAGTGAATAAGCTCTAATTACGGTTAATGTACAAAATGACACCACCAAAATAAAACAAAAAGGCAACTAATAAGGACAGAAAAGATAAACTCACCACAATAACGTCCAATCAATAATTTGAAAAAGATAAATGGCTCTAGAGGGTTTGTATAAGCGCTCTACAATCTGGCAGAGTAAGCCATGAATTGCTCAAATAAGAAAGATTTTATCTAAAAAAAGGAGAAGAAAAAAGAAGAAATACAAGAAAAAGTAACAAAACAATTAGTGACCAAGCACCAAATCACCTCGGCCCAAAATCCCATAATCCCATAAGTGTGAAAATACTACTGATAAAACATATATGAATCACCCAGAGCTGGTAAGCAATTCTAAACTCACCAAAGTATTATACGTATTCAGAGAAAAATGGTCTTGTATTCGCTTTCCGAGTATGGGATGTATAGTTCCATAAATTCAAAAACTACAATCTAGAATGCATAATATAAAAAGATTTATATTAAAAACACTTTCTTTGGAAAAGATAATAATCATTAAGGACTCTAAGGTCCCAATACATGATAATATAGGGATTCTAACCCATGAGACAATTGTCTCGCTGACAGACAAAACGTCTAATATGGCCGGCCAAGACAATTAGGGTAGACCCGGAAACGACACTATCAAAACCACGTCACAAATTATTAGTTAATAAATATGTTAATGGGACTGTTACGTCGTTCTAGTATCCTGAGAGGCGAACATATTTTTCAAAGCATCCGATCATAGATTACACAAGTGTTTATATGGCCAATGGGGGATAGTAAAACTTCAAAGTACCGCGATAACTATATAGTAAGAACAAATGCTACCCATAGGTTCGTACTTGAAAAGAATACGAAAATATAAATCTATCTATATAAATAAATCACAGAGGGAGAGAGCCTATTCCCACGGGTAAGCCAATATGAAACAATCATTACACATGTTAGAAAATATAGGTCCAAAACGCCGTAAATGAACATTGCAATCTAATTGGAAATGCCACAGTTGCAAGACGAAACAACTGGACGCAGAATGTTAAAGCATTCCCCAGCACAGTGAAAAGATAAGATATCGGAGATATAATCCCGCAAGCATACCTGAACTGTAGAATATGACGAGTGAAGGCATGATAACCTATGGTAGCGTCTCCGGTAAGAAGCGCGCCAAATCTGGCAGGCACCATTTGTAAGGAAGCCGACGTCACGGCGTCCCCGCTGATCACATGATCACGTGTGGTGTGAAGTGAACACTTATCCCATCCCGAGAAAGACGACAAACGGGCATATTAATCCCAGGGACTACAATAATAACAATCAACAATGGACTCTTCTGATTAAAATGAAAAACTTATAAATGGTCATATAACATATTTCTATCCAAGGAGAGAGGGAGAACTAACCATGCATAACAAAAAAAAAAATACTGAGTGAAAAATAAGTCAGAGGAGCTGTATCATAGGGACTCAATATAGAATCCAAGTGCACAAAAAACAAAAAACGGACATAGTAATCACTAGGCCTGGGCGAAAATTTCTTTCCGTTCGCGGAAATTGCGATAATTTGACATTTTCGCGTTCCGCGGAGAGCGCGAAAATGTCAAAATTTCCGCATTCCGCAGCTTGGCGATAATTTGTTTCTTGCTCGCGCTGTTAAATAATACATTCTCGCGCGCGCCCGATCGCCTTACCTGAATCCCTGCGTTCGCCGACAAGTTTTCTTGATCCGGTCGCGTTCTCCATGAGATGTTGTATTGTTTTTAGCCATTTGCGCTGTCTCGCGACAGTTCGCGCCCGCAGTGACGTCATGCGTCGCGCGATCACGTCTTTCTTCTCGCGATCATGCACCGCGAGACAACTGAAAACAAGATGGCCGCGCCCGCGAGCAACCACATGGGTAAGTTGGCGAGCCGCAACCATGCAGAAAATCTCGCGAACATGCGGGAAAAAACACTTCCACATCTTCGCGATATTTCCGCGTGTTTGCGATAATTTTTTACATTTTCGTGATAATTTGCGAAAGTGGATTTCGCAAATTCCGCCCACCCCTAGTAATCACAGCAGCCCCAAAGGACTGCAATAATCAAAATCAAAAAAGGACACAAAGTCTCATAATGAAAAAAGAGAAGCAAAGGCAACCGACATTTCTCAGAGTCCAAATACAAATATAAGCTGCGAGCTATAGCAGGAAGAGACAGAAAACAAACACTCTCCCACACCAGTGCAACAATAAGTGAACAGGCAAACAAACCACAGTATCTAGGGATGCCTAGACAACTGTGATATACCAACAACCAGAAGATTTTAAAATGTCACCAGGCGATATTTCAGGCTCACTAAATGACACAAAAGGATGTTTATTAACATCAATCAGTCTAAAGGGGGACAGATGGAAAAAATATATAATCCTCCTGTAACCATGCCAATCACTATGCAAGGAAAGAACTAATATCGGTCAACAGAAAAAAGTAAGTGTAGACAGAATATGTATATATACCCCAAATACCAAAAATATTATTCATAATAAATTCCAATAATATTACAAGCCAAATAAATAGCAAATGAAAACACTAAGGATACAGATTCACTTTAAAAA
The DNA here is from genome assembly GCF_964204655.1 of Triturus cristatus. Lineage (NCBI taxonomy): Eukaryota > Metazoa > Chordata > Amphibia > Caudata > Salamandridae > Triturus > Triturus cristatus. The sequence continues at coordinate 51,876,663 of NC_140589.1, forward strand.
GCAACAAATATGTACATGAGATTAAAAAGAAAGAGAAAAATAAAAATAAAGTAAAAATAGAGAAGATGAATCACACTAAGAAGAGTAATACATTCATAGACAGCAAATAAAAAAAGAGAAGAACAAGAGTAAGAAGAAAAGTAAGAAAAGACCAGCAAAAAAACCGAACAGATATAATGTAATTCAAATATAATAAAAGAATAACAATACAACCAGAAGGTACAGTAAAACATTGGTAATTAAGCAGAGACAGGGACATCACTACACTATTTCAGAAAGTAATGAAGTTCCCTGTCTGTATTTTGTCCTTTAAGGGTGGCTTGAAGGCGACAAATCCAATTGGCCTCTTTTTGTCTCACTAAAAGTTCTCGATTTCCACCCCTACTATCAATGGGTATGTGATCTATCGCATGGAACCAAAAATGGTCATCCTTAGTGTGTTTTTCTTTGTAATGATCAGTGAGCGGATATCGACTATCCCTATTTAATATTGCCCTTCGATGTTCCTGTTTTCTGATCTTTAAAGGTCGAATCGTACTTCCCACATAAATGGTGCCACAACTACATCCCAAAACGTAGACCACATGTGTGGTATTACAATTTATAAAGTGTGTTATGGTAAAAAGCCTAGAACCATTGTAGGAAAAATTTGTAGTTTTATTAAGACCAAAGGGACAGACATTACAAGATGTACAGGTATAGAAACCCAAAGATTTCAAAGGAAGCCAAGTATTATCACTGTGTTTGTTGGTGACATAATTGGGACACAACATTCCACGTAAGGTTTTGCCTCTTCGGTAGGTTATGGTATGGGCCTTTGCAATGCAGCTTTTCAAACCCGGTACATCCAAAAGAAGATCCCAGTTTTTTTTGAGAATTTTATAGACCTTATTACTGTTAGTATTATACATGCGGTTTCCTTTCTGAACAATGTACTCTCTATCACATGATCTTTAATGTAAAAGTGTATGTTCAGAAAATTAATCTTTTCCCTGTTGTAGTTCATTGTAAATTGGACATTGAAAGCATTTGAATTCAAGTACACAAGGTATTGCTGCAAACATTCACTTGACCCCGACCAAAGACAAATTATATTGTCAATGTACCTCCCCCAGTACACAATATATTGTGTCCAGGGGGAGGCACCTCGGCTCCAGGCATACTCCCTCTCGAACCACCCCATAAAGAGGCAGGCGTACGAGGGAGCAAACCTGGAGCCCATCGCAGTTCAGAGAATCTGCTGATGAAGGAAGGTAAATCCAAGACATGCTTACCTTCCTTCATTCGTGATAGCAAGGACATTCTAGTAAAGTTGAAGGATTTCCAATGGTCGGAGGATCTGATGTTTGTTACTTTTGATGTTGTAGGGCTCTATACTTGTATACTGAAAGAGTTTGGGATCATGGCAATAAGAACATTTCTAGACAAAGAGACTGCCAATCTTTACGAATTCAATGAGATGATAGTGGAAATGGTGGGTCTCATTTTGGATAACAATTTCTTTTTACATGATTAGTGCTGGTATCAGCAGATTCTCGGAACTGCGATGGGCTTTTACATTAAAGATCATGTGATAGAGAGTACATTGTTCAGAAAGGAAGCCGCATGTAATGGAGTTCTTCATACGAGTAGTGCCCATTCGAACTGTGTCATCAACAATATTCCTTTCGGGGAGATGACCGGATACGTAGGAACTGCAGCAGGGAGGATACATTTCTGCGAAACATTTCAGACTGTAGAAAGAGATTTGAGAAGAGAGGGTATAAAAAGGAAATCCTGGATAAGGCTGCTGCCAAGGCACTACAGCTTAAGAGGGAAGACACACTCTGTGCAACCTCTAAAAATACTCGTTGCCAAGCAGATGTGAGAACAGTCAGTCTGGTGACGCTGTATAATACCAACAGTAATAAGGTTTATAAAATTCTCAAAAAAAACTGGGATCTTCTTTTGGATGTACCGGGTTTGAAAAGCTGCATTGCACGTGGAACGTTGTGTCCCAGTTATGTCACCAACAAACACAGTCAGAATACTTGGCTTCCTTTGAAACCTTTAGGTTTCTATACCTGTACATCTTGTAATGTCTGTCCCTTTGGTCTTAATGAACAAGTTACTTACGGTAATGATGTATCTGTAAGAAACATTAGTTAGTTAGATTCCTCACCTTAGAAAATCCCCAGGCGTCAGGCTGGATCCGGAAAGATTTTTCGTAGCAATACCCCTTGCGCGTCGCTAGGCGTCGTCTGCGGCTCCCCATCCGTCGTTGGCGTCGTCGGAGTACTTAGACGCCGCCCTGGCGCGCTGACGTCAGTTCTTGTACATAGCTTACCGTGCCAGGAACGCAGAGCCATGCAAGAGACTGACACTGGTGCCACAGGGCCTGGAAAGGATAGCCTTAACCCTAGATGTTGGTTCGCAGAACGGGGAGGATGGGTGGGTCGGTGAGGAATCTAACTAACTAATGTTTCTTACAGATACATCATTACCGAAGGTAAGTAACTTGTTCATCTGAAAGAAACACGTTGGTTAGATTCCTCACCTTAGAATAGATACCCCTGCAATACCAACCCCGGTGGTGGGTCTGCGAACCAAGATCACACCAGAAAGTCCTGGAGTACAGAATGGCCAAAGAAGCCATCTCTCCGGACTTGGCTGTCCAGGCAATAATGCTTGGCAAACGTGTGCAGCGAGGCCCACGTCGCCGCCTGACAGATGTCCTGCAAGGGAACTCCCCGCCCCAGGGCAGTAATCGCCGCTGTGGCCCGGGTGGAATGGGCCCTCAGCCCTACAGGAGGGTCCTTTTTTGCCAAGGAGTAACACACTTTTATACACAATACGACCCACCGCGAGATGGTCCGCTTGTGTACAGCCCTCCCTTTCTTAGCACCTACGTATCCAACAAAAAGTTGGTCATCCACCCGGAACTGTTTGGTGCGGTCCAAATAAAAGGACAGCGCCCGTTTTGGGTCCAGACGGTGGAGCCTCTCTTCCTCTTTCGAAGGATGCGGAGGCGGAAAGAAGGTGGGCAATGTGACAGATTGCTCGATGTGAAAGGGAGTCACCACTTTCGGAAGAAAGGAAGGACGAGTCCGGAGGACAACCTTGTCCGGATGAACAGAAAGAAAAGGAGGCTTAGACGATAGAGCCTGTAGCTCACTCACCCGTCTAGCCGAGGTGATAGTTACCAGGAAAGCAGTCTTAAGAGTTAGAAGACGAATGGGACAATTGTGAAGAGGCTCAAAGAGAGCGCACATCAGAAAAGTCAAGACAAGATTAAAATCCCACTGAGGCATTACGAAGGGGACAGGAGGGAACATGTGAGTAATGCCTTTGAGAAAACGAGAAACAACAGGGGATTTGAAAATAGAAGGCTGATCAGGAAGCCGTAAGAAAGCAGAGATTGCAGAAAGATAACATTTTAAGGTGCCCAGAGCAGAGCCCTGCTGGCCCAAAGAAAGAAGAAAGAGGAGAACCTCAGAAAGAGGGGCGGAAAGGGGATCCACAGCCTTTGCTGTGCACCATGCCACAAATTTGTTCCAACTACAGGCGTATACCGTTTTTGTGGTGTTGTCCGTGAACACCTGCACCACACTTCCCCGGACAGAGGGAGGGAATGCTTTCAGTGCAAGCCGGATCGCTCTCAGCTCCAAAAGGTTGATATGGAGTTGAATATCCGCCGGAGACCAGAGTCCTCTGATCTCTGCCTCCCCCATGTGGCCCAACCATCCCAGGAGGGACGCATCCGTCACTACTACGTGCACAGGTTGGGGTAGGGTGAGGCATCTGCCGCTGACCCAATCGCTGTCCGTGAGCCACCACTGCAACTGTTCTGCAGTGCCCTCCGAGATTAAGACATGGTCGGACAGGTTGCCCCGATGCTGGGCTCACTGAAACTTCAGGTCCCACTGCAGAGCCCGCATTCGCCACCTGGCGTAATGCACCAACAGGATACAGGAGGCCATCAGCCCCAGAAGCCGCATTACCAACCTGACCGAAACCCAGGATAGAGGCCGAAAGATGGGAATCAGAGCCTGACTATCCCGGACCCGCTGTTCCGGAGGATAGGCCCGGAGCTGCGCTGAATCTAGAACCGCTCCGATAAAGAGGAGCTTCTGGGAGGGACTCAGGTGCGACTTCGGCACATTGATGGAGAACCCCAGCGGATGCAGGAGGTCGGCCGTAGTCTGGAGGTGGAAGACGACTTGCTGGGGCGAGCCCGCCTTGAACAGCCAGTCGTCGAGATAGGGGAAGACTGGAACTCCTGATCTGCGCAGATGAGCTGCGACCACCGCCATCACTTTCGTGAACACCCGAGGGGCACTGGTGAGGCTGAAGGGGAGCACGGTAAGCTGAAAGTGCTCCTGACCCACCGTGAACCGCAGGTAACGCCGGTGGGCCGGCAGGACGGGGATGTGAAAATAAGCGTACTGCAAGTCCAACGCTACCATCCAATCTCCAGGGTCTAGGGCAGCCAGAACCTGAGCTAAGGTGAGCATCTTGAACCTCTCCTTCCGGAGGAAGGCGTTGACGCTCCTGAGGTCCAATATAGGGCATAGGCCCCCTTTGCCCTTCTTGGGAACCAGAAAGTAGTGGGAATAGCAACCACGACCTACTTCTGGACCAGGAACGCGCTCGACGGCCTCTTTGGCCAAGAGGGCCGTAACTTCCTCCCGCAGAAGATTCAAGTGATCCCCGACATACGGTGGTACTGCGTTGGCATGGCTGGAGGGGTCGTCTTGAAGGGGAGGGTGTAGCCCCTTCAGACGATTTGCAGCACCCACCTGTCCGATGTGATGGAACGCCAGTGGAGCAGGTGATGGCGAACTCTGCCGCCCACTGGCGTGGAATGGGCCTGAAAGCTCGGACTAGGAGGGCTTTGAGGCGGATGCTGCTGGGGTGGATGTGGACTGACCGGCACGTTGTCCCCCAGTACCGCCTCGGCGGAATCCACGTCCGCGACCGCGTGTAGGTTGGTTCTGCAGCCGGTGGCTAGGCGGACGTGAGGAGGCGCCCTCCTCACGTCCTTGGCCACGAAAGGGACGAAAGGCCGAAGTTTGCGGCCGCGGGGCCGAGAGACCCAAGGACTTGGCCGTAGTCGGGGAGTCCTTGAAACGAGCCAGCGCACTATCGGCCTTCTCGCCAAAGAGGTGAGTGCCATCAAAGGTCATATCCATGAGGGTACTCTGGACATCCCCCGAGAAAGACATGGACTGTAGCCGGGCGTGGCGACAGAGCGCCACCGTGGTCGAAATCGCCCTACCCAGTGAGTCCGTGGTGTCTAGTCCACACCGTATGGCATGCCGTGCTGCATCTCGCCCGTTAGCAAGTGCCTGGGTGAGCCGTGACCGGGCCTCCTCCGGACACAGGGGCAGCACGTCCTCCACCGCATCCCACAGAGAGTGGGAATAACGGTCCAAGAGGCAAGCGGTATTCAAGGACCGCAGTCCCAAACTCAGGGAAGAGAACAGGTTCTTTCCGAACTGTTCCAACCTCTTGGATTCCCGATCCGGAGGAGCAGACGGGAAGGAGGATTGGGAAGTCGAGGCCTGGATAACCAGACTCTCGGGGGTGGGGTGTTGGGACAGAAAACTGGGGTTGCCCGGAGCAGGGTTGTGGCGCCGGGCCACGTTCCGATCCAAATGAGGAACTGTGGAGGGCTTGGACCAGGTTCCCTGCAGAACGTCTATTAGGGCCTCATTGAACTGCAGCAGAGGCTCTGTGGAGCTTGCTGATGGTCGAAGCACCTCTGTGAGGATGTTAGTCCTCACAGCCACAGCAGGCAACTCCAGCCCAAGGGCTTCGGCCGCCTTGCGCAGCACCACTGAAAAAGCTGCACCTTCCTCCGAGGCCACAGTCGGAGGAGAGATGAAACCAGCGTCCGGGAAGGTGTACAGACCACTGGCATCCCCCAGTTCGTCTGCCCAGTCCTGTGAAAGTTCGGCCTGTCTGGCCATAGGGTCCTCAGACCCCTCCCAGTCGCCCCCGTCATCCGATTCTTGATAAACAGGAGGAATAACCGGAGCCGGGCGGTAGATGAAATGCTCATCCATCAGCGTCGGATGCGGCGTCGAGCGGCGCCGCGCCGGCGTCGGGCCCGGGGCTAAACCGGTGAACGGCGTCGCCCAGGGACGGCGCCGGAGGTGGAACCAGTGTCGGTACCGGCGGAGGAGGTGTCGTGAGGTCGACCGGCGCCGGCAGAGATCCAGGCCTGGACCAAAGTCGTCAACGGCACCAGGGCCAGAGCCACCGGCACGCGAGGTCGCCCAGTCGAGCCCGCGGGGCCCGAAGGCGCGCCAGCAGGCGTCGACGGGGGAGCCAGGCTCCTCATGGCCGAGAGGAAGGCACTGACCTCTGCCGGAGTTGCGTCAGTCCCAGGGACCGGCGGGTATGGTGACGGATGCGGCTCCTGCGGCTCCGACGGAGCCGCGAGGGTGGGACCACCCTGACCCTCGGCCGAGTCGCGCGACCGGCGAGGGGAGTCCGAAGAGCGGTGTCGCCTCTTGGACTTCTTGGATCGCTTCGACTAACCCGAAGACTTCGAGCCCGACGAGCGATGATGGTGGCTGCGGCTCCGCGACCGGTCCTTGGACCTCCTCCTTGACCGGGACCGTGAACGGCACGGAGCCGAGTGCCGAAGCTCGAGAAGCTTACGGGACCGCCCCCGCCTAGCCTTCGAGGTTAAGGCCTGACAGTCGAGGCACGACACCGCATTGTGGTCGGCCCCCAGGCAGTAAAAGCACCGGCGATGGTGGTCCGTCACCGACATCAGTCGATGACAGGAGTCACGGGCTTTAAACCCAGGCATCCTACCGGCACCAGACTCGAGTCGACAGAAGACCAAAAAGAGTCAAAAAATTTAGTCAAAAAGTGACTAAGGGGTAAGCTCTTCCTGGATCGGTGCTGTCTGGTGCAGAAAAAAGAAGAACCGACGTCAGCGCGCGAGGGCGGCGTCTAAGTACTCCGACGACGTCATTCCGGCGCACAACGCCAATGACGGACGCAGAGCCGCAGACGACGCCTAGCGACGCGCAAGTGGTATTGCTATGAAAAATCTTTACGGATCCAGCCTGACGCCTGGGGATATTCTAAGGTGAGGAATCTAACTAACGTGTTTCTGTCAGATAAAACTACAAATTTTTCCTACAATGGTTCTAGGCTTTTTACCATAACACACTTTATAAATTGTAATACCACACATGTGGCCTACGTTTTGGGATGTAGTTGTGGCACCATTTATGTGGGAAGTATGATTCGACCTTTAAAGATCAGAATACAGGAACATCAAAGGGCAATATTAAATAGGGATAACGATATCTGCTCAGTGATCATTACAAAGAAAAACACACTAAGGATGACCATTTTTGATTCCATGCGATAGATCACATACCCATTGGTAGTAGGGGTGGAAATCGAGAACTTTTAGTGAGACAAAAAGAGGCCAAATGGATTTGTTGCCTTCAAGCCACCCTTAAAGGACACAATACAGACAGGGAACTTCATTACTTTCTGGAATAGTGTAGTGATGTCCCTGTCTCTGCTTAATTACCAATGTTTTACTGTACCTTCTGGTTGTATTGTTATTCTTTTATTATATTTGAATTACATTATATCTGTTCGTTTTTGTTGCTGGTCTTTTCTTACTTTTCTTCTTACTCTTGTTCTTCTCTTTTTTTATTTTCTATCTATTAATTTATTACTCTTCTTAGTGTGATTCATCTTCTCTAGTCTTACTTTATTGTTATTTTTCTCTTTCTCTTTAATCTCATGTATATATTTTTTGCTTTTTAAAGTGAATCTGTATCCTTAGTGTTTTCATTTGCTATTTATTTGGCTTGTATTATTATTGGGATTTATTATGAATATTATTTTTGGTATTTGGGGTATATAGACATATTCTGTCTACACTTTCTTTTTTCTGTTGACCGATATTAGTTCTTTGCTTGCATAGTGATTGGCATGGTTACAGGAGGATTATATATTTTTTCCATCTGTCCCCCTTTAGACTGATTGATGTTAATAAACATCCTTTTGTGTCATTTAGTGAGCCTGAAATATCGCCTGGTGACATTTTAAAATCTTCCGGCTGCCGGTATATCACAGTTGTCTAGGCATCCCTAGATACTGTGGTTTGTTTGCCTGTTCACTTATTGTTGCACTGGTGTGGGAGAGTGTTTGTTTTCTGTCTCTTCCTGCTAATGCTCGCAGGTTATGTTGGTACTTGGACTCTGAGAAATGTCGGTCGCTGTAATGTATTCCTTTTCCCCCCAGTGATGCACAGCAGCCAATGCAGGTTTTACCCTATGTTTTTTTTGTTTTTACATGTAGTACACCTAAGAGCACCGGGCCACTGCCTCCGAACGCTTCGTTTCACCCTCGTGTGTCTCGCGCTCACTCCCGCATGCGCAGACGTGCCAAATCGGCCGTCTCGCGCATTCACGTGATGACGTAGTGCCCGGTCGACTAGACCGCGACACTACATATCTCCCCTTTTTACACCACACACAAAACTATTTACATAACTGAGACTGGGTTACCGTCCATAGTCTATTACTCCAGTTCATAGTCCTTAAGCCTGGCAGGTCTCACCACCGCTCTCCCCACTCGGGTGTATCTTACCGGGGTAGCGTGTCCTTCTCGACTCTCTGCTGCGACAGGGCTTCCCCTTCTTCCTTCTGGGTTACCTTTCCCTTCTCTTCCTCCTTTCTCGTCCTCTTCCCGGGTCCTTTCTTCCCTATGTGGTCTTTCTCGTTCATCCTCTTCGTTGACCTGATCTTCCTGCCTACTCTCTCCCTTTTCTCCGTTCGATGTTCCTTCTTCGTCTCTCATGTTCTCTGAGGCTGTCACTCCTTCATTGTCCTCTCGGGGCCACTGTAAGATTTTGTTGCACTTGGCCATGCGGTCTTGGGACCATACATTCCCATCACTGAGTAGCGCCGCTCTGTCATACACCTCTTCCACTCTCAGGGGTGGGGAGTATTTGCTGTCTCCCTTCCTCTTGAGGATTGCCAGCTTTACTCTGACCCACTCCCCTTTTTCCAAAGCTGTCTCCTTCACGTTCTTTCTGTTGTTGTAGTGGTCAGTATATATACGCCGCGCTTTCTCCAGGTTATGTTGCACCACTGCAGGGGACCACTTGCTTGTGATTGTCTTCTCCTGCCACGCGACATTGTCTTTCGTGAAAGGTTGCCTTCCGCGTAAAATTTGAAACGGGCTGTACCCCGTGCTATTGGGGGTAATGCGGTATGCCCATAGAGTGCTTAGTACCTCCTTTTCCCAGTCCTTGCCTCCGGAGATAGCTGCCTGTATAGAGCCCATTATCACCCTATTAAATCTTTACACTTGGCCGTTGCTGGCTGGGTGATATACTGCCGTGTGTTTAAGTCGTATGCCATTTCTTTCTGCGAATCGGTTCCATTTGTCCGTGGTAAACTGGGGTCCGTTGTCGCTTATAATGGCTCTGGGGATGCCTTCCCTGAGGAATACCGTTGTAAGGAATCGAATGATCGTGCTTGTGTCCATTTCTTCTTGAATGTGAACCTCTGGCCACTTTGAGTATCTGTCCACTATCACACATATGTACTTCGGAATGCCCATGTTGTCGAGGACCGGCCCCAAGATGTCTACCGCCACTTCTTCCCAGGGATTACAAGGGTTCGTGAACTTCCCTAGAGCTGGTCTCATGGGTTTCAGAATTTTGTCAGCTCCTTGGCACTGTACACAGTCTCTGACATGCCTCTCCACCTGGAGGTCCATGCCCGGCCACCAATACGTTTGTTTAGTTAGAGCTTTCGTTTTCACGATTCCCAGGTGTCCCTCATGTATTATTTTCAAGAGGTGTGGTATTATCTCTGCTGGTGGTACCACCCGGTTTCCTCGGTATACGAACACCCCATCATTTCCCACCGACAACTCGTCCCTGACTTCATAAAATTGCCGGATTTGGGGCTTCTGGTGTCTCCTATCGGGCCACCCTCGCATTATATATTTCTTGACTTCCTCCAGATCTCCCTCTGCTCCGTATGCGTCCTTTCATTCTCTCCTGCTTATCGCCCTTTCCGGATCCACCGTCAAGGCTACCATCTCCTCATCTTCTTCTGTGCCCGTTGTGGCACTCTCCTTTGCCGCCGCCCGTCTTAGATAATCCGCTATCTTGTTCCTCGATCCTGGTATATATTCCACGTCATAGCGATATTCCAGTAGTTTCAGTGTCATCTTCGCTATTCGGGGAGTCGCGCCGGCATGACCACTGGAGGTTAATACCTTCACCAGGGGTTTGTGGTCTGTCTTCAGCAGGAATAGCGTGCCCCAGAAGAACTGGCGATATTTCCCCATGGCCCATACTGCTGCCAGCATCTCCTTCTCGATCAAGCTGAACTTTTGTTCGAAATTCGTCAGTGATCTCGATGCAAAGCTGATCGTCTCTTTCTTGCCATCTTGCCTCTCTTGCATGAGCACTGCTCCCAACCCCTTTTCACTGGCATCTGTCATCAGGATCGACTTCCCTAGGGGATCGTACCCTTGTAGCGGGATAGCTCGGCTTATTTCTCGTTTGACTATGTCGAACTCTTCTTGCTCTACTTCCGTCCATGCGAATGCTGTTTTCTCCCTCGTGAGCTGCCTGAGGTGGTGCGTTTTCATGGCAAAATGTTGGACGAACTTACTATAGTATTCCGCCATCCCTAGGAAGGATCGTACTTCCTCCTTGGTGGCGGGTGGAGGAGCATCGCATATGGCTGTCACGTTCCCCTTCTTCGGTGTTATCCCACTCTCTCCAATTTCGTGCCCTAGGTAGGTGACCGACGACATGCCGAAATGGCACTTCTCCCATTCTGCCGTTAGTCCGTTGTCCTCCAGGATCCTGAGCACCACCTCCAGCTTTTCGTCGTGGTCTTCTTGTTCCTTCCCCATCACTAGGATATCATCCTGGAAGTATTGTACTCCCTCTAAGTCCTTGAACAGTCGGGCCATTAGCTTTTGGAAGACCGCCGCTGCCGATGCCAGCCCAAAGGGCATGCGGCAGAACTGATAGCACCCGAAGGGAGTTATGAAGGACGTCAGTTTCTTACTCGTGTGGTGCACGACTACCTGATGGTAAGCCGACTTTAGATCGATGGTATAGAACCACTTCACTCCTCTTGTTCGTGCCAGCATCTCCTCTATACGTGGTAGCGGGTACTTCTCCACCACTATACATTTGTTGAGTTCTCTGAGGTCCACACATAGGCGCACCTTGCCTGACGGTTTCATGGCCACCACTAATGGCGCCAACCATTCCGCACTATCAATGGGTTCAATGATCCCTTCTTTTTCCAGTCGGTGTAACTCCTGTTGCACTGCCTCTCTCACGGCGATCGGTATGTTCCTCACTTTGTGTGTGACCGGTTGGACGTTCTCCTTTAGCACGATTTTGTGGGTAAACTTTTCCAATTTCCCTATTTTGTCCCCAAATATCTTCGGGTGCGCGCTTCGCAGTCCCGCTGCCTTTGACCATCTTCCTTCCAACGCTACTAACACTTGTGTGTCTCCTCCCGGATGCAGTTGTATGCCCAATTCCCCTTGGTCCATCCACCCCAGGACCGAGGGTCCCTTCTCCGCAACGTACAATTTGCACTGGGCGCTGCGTTCTTTGAACTGGAAGAGCAGTTTCCTGAATCCCACCATTGGGATAGGCTCCCCTGTGTAGGTGACAGGCCGTATGTCCGGTGGTTCCAGATGTGGACCCACTGTCGGTTCGAATTTCGCTTCCCACACCGACCTTTGGAGGATCGTATAGGGAGACCCTGAATCCGCTACAATGGTGATTTCTACTCCTCCGATGTGGATGTCGCACTGGGGTTTTCGAGCTCTTCTGCCGTCAATACCTAGTACTTGGTCTTCCACGCACAGCACTTCGTCATCTTCTTCCTGGCCCTCTTCATCTTCTCCTGGGTCTTGTGCTACATACTTCACCGCGCGCTGTTTCCATTTCCTGCGACACACCTTTTCATAATGGCCGACCAGGCCGCAGAACGCGCACTTAGCTCTGAAGGCAGGACAACGCTTGTCGTGCGCCGCGTGGCTCGGGCTTCCGCACCTGTAGCACTTCGACGTTCCTTCTTTGTCCTGTTTCCACGTCTGTCCCGGCTTTCCTTTCCCTTTGTACGTTCCCTTATTTTCTCCTGGCGTCGTTTTTCTTCTACCATATTGGTCGGCGTCTTCCACCTTGTTAACCGTTGGTCTCGGGGTCTGGTCTCTCTTCGCTGCGTCTGCGCAACGCTTGGTCAGTTCTGCTCTTTTCACGATGGCTATCACGTCTTTCAACGTTGCGTCTCCGCTCGCCCACAATTTATCCTGCACCGTTTTGCTTGTCCTGTGCATGACAATTTGGTCCTTTATAAAGTCGTCGTGTAGAGCTCCGAACTTACACGTTATCGCCAGCTTCCTTAGTGCTGCCACGTAGTCGTCTATCGTTTCCCCCGCTTCTTGCTTCCTCTGCTGGAAATTGTAGAGGTCGATAGATGTGCAGACTGCAGGGCGATAATGGTTATCCAAGTCTTCAATCGCGTGTTTGAACACATCATTGTCTGCTGCTGGACGGGTAACCGGCGTTAGGTTTTGGAATACTCGTATGCCCTCTGGTCCCAGATTGTGCAAGAGTATCCTTTTCCTCCGGCTGCTGGAGAACGCCTCTTCATTCTCGTCTTCCAGTGCTTCGAGGTAATTTTTGAAATATTCTCTCCAATCCTCCCATTTCATTTGAGGCTCCCCTGGTCTTGGTAGGAACGGGACCGGTGTCGTTAGCGCTGATGCCTGTGCGCTAGGCCTGGGCGGTAAATTCCGTTCCGCTCGCGGAATTGGCGGAATTTAGGTAATTTCGCGTTCCGCGGAGAACGCGAAATTGCCCAAAATGTTGCTTTCCGCAGCTTCGCGGAATTTTTGCTTGTTCGCGATCTCAAAATGCATGTTCGCGAGATATTTCCCCCCGAGCACGCAAAAGCGGTCGCGAACAGGAAAAAAGCATCGCGAACAAGCAATACCGCGTGTTCGCGGAATTTCTGTGTGTTCGCGGAGATTTTAAACCATTTCGCGGAGATTTGCGTAACGCGACTACGCAAATTCCGCCCACCCCTACTGAGGGCACATCTTGGTTTCCGCCTGTTTCCTGGGACTACCTGGTGCCTCCGTCCCTTGTCCCTTTCTTTGGGTCGTCTGGGCCTCTTCAGTCCCTTCTGCGCCTTCCCTTCCTGATTCCACCAGGGCCTCTTCTAACTTTCGCCCCTGTCTCGCTTACCACGCTTTCTTGCACTTGGCTGGCTCTCCTGCGTGTTCTCTTGCCTTCCGCTGGCTTGCGTCTGCCACTGCCGCGCTCTCTCGGTGTCCTGGAGTCTTTACTGCGACCCCCTGGTGTTCCTGCTCCTGTCGGGCGTCGTCTCCTCCGGTTCTCCTGCTGTTGGGGGGCTTCCTCTGTCCTGGGTGACCTTCAGGGTCCACTGTGTCCCAGCCTCGTCGCCACTGTAATGTATTCCTTTTCCCCCCAGTGATGCACAGCAGCCAATGCAGGTTTTACCCTATGTTTTATTCGTTTTTACATGTAGTACACCTAAGAGCGCCGGGCAGCCGCCTCCGAACGCTTCGTTTCACCCTCGTGTGTCTCGCGCTCACTCGCGCATGCGCAGACGTGCCAAATCGGCCGTCTTGCGCATTCACGTGATGACGTAGTGCCCGGTCGACTAGACCGCGACACTACAGTCGCCTTTGCTTCTCTTTTTTCATTATGAGACTTTGTGTCCTTTTTTGATTTTGACTATTGTAGTCCTTTGGGGCTGCTATGATTACTATGTCCATTTTTTGTTTTTTGTGCACTTGGATTCTATATTGAGTCCCTATGATACAGCTCCTCTGACTTATTTTTCACTCAGTATTTTTATTTTTGTAATGCATGGTTAGTTCTCCCTCTCTCCTTGGATAGAAATATGTTATATGACCATGTGTACGTTTTTCGTTTTAATCGGAAGAGTCCGTTGTTGATTGTTATTATTGTAGTCCTTAGGGGCTGCTGGTATTAATATGCCCGTTTGTCGTCTTTCTCGGGATGGGATTAGTGTTCACTTCACGCCACACGTGACTTTGATCATGTGATCAGCGGGGACGCCGTGACGTCGGCTTCCTTACAAATGGTGCCTGCCAGATTTGGCGCGCTTCTTACTGGAGATGCTACCATAGGTTATCATGCCTTCACTCGTCATATTCTACAGTTCAGGTACGCTTGCAGGATTATATCTCCGATATCTTATCTTCTTTTCACTGTGCTGGGGAATGCTTTAACATTCTGCGTCCGGTTGTTTCGTCTTGCAACTGTGGCATTTCCAATTGGATTGCAATGTTCATTTTCGGCGTTTTGGACCTATATTTTCTAACATGCGTAATGATTGTTTCATATTGGCTTACCCGTGGGAATAGGCTCTCTCCCTCTGTGATTTATTTATATAGATAGATTTATATTTTCATATTCTTTTCAAGTACGAACCTATGGGTAGCATTTGTTCTTACTATATAGTTATCGCGGTACTTTGAAGTTTTACTATGCCCCATTGGCCATATAAACACTTGTGTAATCTATGATCGGATGCTTTGAAAAATATGTTCGCCTCTCAGGATACTAGAACGACGTAACAGTCACATTAACATATTTATTAACTAATAATTTGTGACGTTGTTTTGATAGTGTCGTTTCCGGGTCTACCCTAATTGTCTCGGCCGGCCATATTAGACGTTTTGTCTGTCAGCGAGACAATTGTCTCATGGGTTAGAATCCCTATATTATCATGTATTGAGACCTTAGAGTCCTTAATGATTATTATCTTTTCCAAAGAAAGTGTTTTTAATATAAATCTTTTTATATCATGCATTCCAGATTGTAGTTTTTGAATTTATGAAACTATACATCCCATACTCGGAAAGCGAATACAAGACCATTTTTCTCTGAATACGTATAATACTTTGGTGAGTTTAGAATTGCTTACCAGCTCTGGGTGATGCATATATGTTTTAGCAGTAGTATTTTCACACTTATGGGATTATGGGATTTTGGTCCGAGGTGATTTGGTGCTTGGTCTCTAATTGTTTTGTTGCTTTTTCTTGTCTTTCTTCTTTTTTCTTCTCCTTTTTTTAGATAAAATTCTTATTTGAGCAATTCATGGCTTACTCTGTCAGATTGTAGAGCGCTTATACAAACCCTCTAGAGCCATTTATCTTTTTCAACTTATTGATTGAACGTTATTGTGGTCAGTTTTTCTTTTCTGTCCTTATTGGTTGCCTTTTTGTTTTATTTTGGTGGTGTCATTTTGTACATTCACCGTAATTAGAGCTTATTCACTATTTATTGTTGCGGTGGGGGTTGCAATTGCAATTAGAAGCACCAATATTTGCTGAGATTATACAAGATCTCTTAATGACTTTGAGTTATTATGAGATATGGCTTTATTGACCAGATATATTCGGTTGTTGAGTGTATATCAGGCTTGATGCATTGTTATTAGCTTCGGTTATATATTTTCTGTTCACTGTTCTATCTCTGTTTAACTATTGTTGCTTTTACTTTTTTCCCCCTTCTTTCCTTTTTATCCCCTTTCTTTCTTCCCCTTCTTTTGTTTGTTTCTTGTTTTTGTCTCCCCTTTTGTCTTCTTTTTCTTCTTTCTTTTTCTTTCTCTTTTTCTTTTTTTTCTCTTTGTCAATTTTAACATGAATTCCTATATTATAGGCTATATTTGTGTGGGTCATCTCATTAATACTTTAATACTGTTTGTGATTATGTATAGATGTTTTTATTCATGTTGTTTTGCTTGTATTATATATGTGTTATTGTTGTTTTTATGTATTTTCTTGTTTACAACTGTTACAGCCCTGATGAAGTCACATTTGTGACGAAACGCGTTGGCTGTTCGCTGTTTTTTTTAACTGAGCCCAATAAACGAAGGAACCTTTTGGATTATATTGGATTGGACCGATTGACTTCTTTTTGAGTGCACCTTCCCTTCTTCTTCTTTGTAAAGCCTTTGGAGTTTTCCCTTACATCCTTGGACGGCGGATGTAGGAAGTGTTTTGCACCAACAAATTATTTATCTGACTTTGGAATTAGATGTGCTTGACCTTGGTCAGCCGTTTTGCTTGTTCATGTCCATTAACTGTACACCATCGATAAAATTGCTTCCATTTGAAAGCATATGACTTTCTCGTCTAAGGCCTTCTTGCTTCCTTCAAGATCTGCATACAGTCTTGCAAGAGGCCTAAGTGTCCGTATTGCAGGAATTTAGGAGATATGCTGTCAATCTCAGCGACGATAGGTTGGGATGAAAAACCTTCCCTCCTGACTTGATTAGTAGATCCGGATGGCATGGCAATCTCCTGTGTGGCGCCGTGGACAGCTGAAGAAGTTCCGGGTACCACTAGTGGCGAGGCCACTCTGGTGCAATCAGGATCATCTCTGTCCTGGACCTGTACAGTTTGCTGATCACCAGAGGTATGAGAGGGACTGATGGAAATGCGTAGAGTAATCTCTCTGACGAGCCGATCAACAGTGCATTCCCCTTGGAGTCTGTTTGGGGGTATCTGGATGCGAAGACGCAACATTTTGCGTTTTCTGAGTCCGCAAACAAGTCTATGTCTGGCACTCCCCATCTCCGAAAGAAGTCTTGAGTTATCTCGTCTTTTAACACCCAGTCGTGCGCTTCGACGAAGTTTCGGCTTAGGTCGTCCGCCTGTGCATTGAGGGCGCCTGGAATGTGGACCGCAGATATCAACATGTCTTTTGCCAGAAGCCATTTCCAGACCGCTTGAGCCTCCAGAGACAGGGATCTGGATCTGGTCCCTCCCTGTTTGTTCAGGTAGTACATCGTTCTGGGTATTGTCCGTCTGAACTAGAAGGGAACTTGACTCGATGGAGGGAAAAAATGCCTTGAGAGCCAGATGCACTGCTCTGAGTATGTTGATGTGGTAAATTATTTCCCTTTCGAACCACATTCCCTGGACCTGAAGCAATCCCATGTGTGCGCCCCAACTCTGAAGGGACGCACGCATCCGTGACGAAAGTCTGTTTGGCAAGGTCCTTGTAGAAAAGGACTCCTTTCATGAGATGAGCCCGTTGCATCCACCATCTTACTGAGATTTTGACTGAGTGAGGTAGAGTTATCGTGTCCTCCAGTAATTGGAGACCTGAGACCATTGGTCCTCTAGAGCTTGTTGTAGTGGTCTCATCTGTAGCCTGTCATTAGGAACTATGAATATGCATGAAGCCATCGAGAGGATACCTGCCTGGCCGTAGGATGAGGTGTTCTCAGGAGAGTCTGACTCTTGTGGAGTATGGATAAAAATCTCTCCTCCAAAGGAAACGCTTTTGCATTTGTTGTGTCCAGAGTAGCACCCAAGTAGTATATCCTCTGTGTTGGATTGTGTTGGATTGAGGACAGACTTTTTGAAGTTGACGCACAGGCCTAACTGGTTTAATAGTTGAGTTCAGCTACCCAGATGCTCCTGCAGCAGGCTGGGGGAGACGCTTTTGAGACGCTACTGAGTAACCAATCGTCTAGGTAAGGATAGATGAAGATATTTTTCTTTCTCAGGAATGCCGCTACCATCGCCATGCATTTTGAGAAGGTGCGAGGAGCCGAATTTAGCCCAAAAGGCAGGACCTTGAATTGAACGTGGTCTGATTGTATCTTGAAACGAAGAAACCTCCGGTGCTTTCGAGAGATTGAAATGTGAAAATAAGCATCCTGAAGATCTATGGAACACATCCAATCCCCTTGATGAAGGCGTGGGTCCATTTGGTGTAATGCCAGCATTCTGAATTTCTCTCTAAGAACAAATTTGTTCAAGAGTCCGAGATCTAGTATAGGCCTGAACTCCTTGTTTGGACCTTTCTTTGGGACCAGAAAGTAACGGGAATAGATACCCTGCCAGGAAGCCTGTTTTCTAAGAAGGATAGATATCTCTTCTTGAAGCATATTTATGCGATGTACTGTACTTCTACGAGGAAGTACAGATGGTGGAGGTGGCTTGAATCTGATTGAGTACCCATTCCTCATAATATTGAGTATCCAATTGTCCTGCGTTATCTTGGTCCACTCATCCATGTGAAATTTTACGCTCCCCCCCCCCCCCACCGGAGTGGGTAACGGAGCTGGGAGAAGCAAGTACTCACTGCTTAGCCTGTTGTTGTGCTGCAAGGGTTGCCTGTTTTGAGCCGCCTCTTCCTCTACCAGGTAATCGCTGGTGGTAATGAGATCTCTAATAAACAGCACAAAATCCTGAGATCTACAATAATATTTGGAAACCTAGTTCCTCTGGGGGCTACAACCCCCTCTATGAGAGGGAGGAGCTCAGGGATGTTTTGTATGTTGTATCGGATATTCTAAATCCACAAATGAAGAGCAAACAGTATGAGTGAGGGCACAGCGCAAAATAAATCAAACTGTTGATTTATTTTGCGCTGCGCCCTCTTTCATACTTAAACTAGGTTTTTCCTCTGGGAGGAGAATTCCAAATGATGAAGCATGTCACCTTCGGTGAGTGAGGGATTTCGTCCTGAAAAGGGAAATGCCCAAAGTCAGTTTTGTTGGGCTTAGTGACTAGTTCTGCTTCACTTTCTATTTTACATTCCGATAAAACAGCTAGTAGTGGTTTTTCCACACTTTCCAAATATTATTGTAGACCTCAGGATTTCGTACTGTTTATTGTTCTAATATTGGGGAATAAATCCTGTGTGGTCTTAAAACTTTCCCTAGGACCCTCCGGCTTTGAACTGTATATTGTTAGGGTAATGAGATCTCGCTTGATTTTGCTGTGAAGACCAATAAGGGGTTTGAACTCTCTGCTGGTATTGACGACGATCGTATGGTAAATAGCAACGTCGGAAATCCTTTCTCATCTCTAACCCCACCGCTTTCCAGGTATCCAGTACGGATTTCATTCTTCACATCTCATCATCTACATGAGAGCCAAAGAGTGAGGTTCTGTTGAAGGGAAGGTTAAGAATCCTGTGCTGGGCCACTGGCTTCAAACCCATAAGTCTTAGCCAGGAGGATCGACAAGCACAGATTCCATGAGAATATCCATGGGCAGCGAGGTCTGAGGCGTCAGCAGCCGGGCTTATGGCTTGATTAGCCACGAGCCCTCCTTCATGTAGGATTTCTTGAAAATCCGGACGGTCCTCCTTTGGTAACTTCTCTGTGAATCGTGATAGAGAGTCCCAAAGAGAGAGGTCATATCGGTCCAATGACGCTGACGCGGAGGGCACCTTCATTGGCAGATGTGTTACACATTCTCTTGCCAATGGAGTCCATGGCTTTGCTGTCCTTCTCCAGGGGAACGGCAGAAGAGGATCCTCCAGTGTGAGCTTTTCTGGCTGCTGACACGATGACTGTCAGTAGGTGGATCAGACCTCAGAAACAACAGATCCTGCTCTGGTGCCCTGTATTTCTTTGTTATCCATGATGGAGCATCTCCCACTGAAGCTGGTGTCAGTAAAGTGTGAAGAGCTGGTTCTAACAAGCCAAGTAATAGAGGTAGTAGAGGTCTAGAGGAGGACCTGTGATGTAGTGCGTTAAAAATAACATATGTCGAGGGTGCAGAGGAAGCCATTTCGATGTTGAGTTTTGTAGCCCCTCTACATAACACCTCATTAAAAGTCACAATACCATCTACTGGTGATACCCTAGTTGGTGGGGTAGATGATAGAGTTGATGAATAATCCGCCTTCGAGGTCCTGGAGTCAGAGGACCATGAAGGTGATCTTCATCTTCTTTCTCTAGGAGAGTGGTACCGAGATCTTGTAGACCGATTTCTAGACCTTGATCTGTGTCTCCTCGAGATTGATGACCTCTGAGGTGTGAAATGCCTCTCTCGTCTAGTAGGAGAGTGAGTAGGTGAACAAGAACGAGAGAACTCTGTGCCCCTCATCTTCCAGTCGCTTATGTTCCCCAGCCATCTTGGGGAAATGTTGGTTGATTGTTATGGAGCTGGAGAATGTTACGGGGTGATTTGAACAATCCAGAGTTCAGGGGATGATGAAGCACTCCTGGACATCAGATCCTGGATTTCCCTCGACATCAAAGGGCCTTTCGACGCCGTTATTGGAGACTGCTCTGACCTCAGCCTCTTGGCAGGAGGGGACCTATGTACAGACGTAGGTCTCGACGTCGATCTTCTTGACGTCGATCTCCTCACCAGTGACCTTCTCGTAGCCAACGGTGATCTTGTCCTAGGCATCAGAGGAGACCTTTCCTGCGCCATTGTCGACCTCTACCTTCTTGCCGGAGATCGTCTCAACGTCAATCTTCTTGATGTCCGTGTTTTGGCTGCCCTGCTGTTTGCGATGACTCCCCGAGTCTTACCGGCATTGAGATTTTCGGCCTTGGTTTCGGCGTTGTTGTCTGAGGTGCCCTCGAAGTCGATGGTGTTCTCGACATTGGCACCGATCTCAACAGTGACCTTTCCTGTTGACGATGATACTTCATTGTTGAGCGTCTGACTGCCGCCGTCGTAGGCGAGCCTGACTTAGACCGTCTATGATGCAGTGTCGACGTCGGCCGATGGGAGGCTGAAGTATGCCTGGATTTAGACTTTGTACCTGAAGTTGCTCGCATTGACGGCGAAAGAGGCCTTGACGTCGACTGCGGCACAGGAGACTTTGACGCTGAAGGTGAGCACAAGGGTATCTTTGACGTCGATCTGTCCCTCGACTGCAAATTTGACGGGTATCTACTTTTTGCACTCTTTTTCTTATGCTCTGACCTTCCTTGAGAGGAGGGCTTCTTAGGGTTATGTATGTCCTCCTTGGCCACTTGTTGACTCCATTCCTCTCTCCTGCATAGCATGCAGCTTAATCTTCTCACTTTCCCTAAGGGTTCTACCGGAAAGCTGCTGGCAGTAGTAGCATTAATCAGGTAATTCTGAAGATGGTAGGCACACAATACACACCGAGTGCGGATCTGACTTTGCCATCTTTTTCCCACAGGAAGGGCACTTATTAAATAAGGGTGGCATTCTAACAGGAAAGAATGCTTGAAAGTCAGAAAAAATGATGTAACAAATATTATAAAAACTAAAGACGTCAAGTGAAGTCAATAAAACTCACTTGAAAAAATCAATTAGTGACAAAAAATCACTAACTGACGAGCTCAATGTTCCAGGATCCCCACAGAAGGAGCCAAAAAAAAGAACTGACCTGTCACCTGTGAGGCATGATGGGAGCCTGGAGGTCCTGGAGGTCTTAAAGGCACGGAGCCAGTTTTTTCTGAGTGTTCTATATGCAGCCTTCTAGGCTAATCTGGCTGCTATCACCTTGCCTTCTTCCTTTGAAAATAAAGGCTATGTTCATAAACAAGTTGGAGGTACATTTTCTCTGTGTTATAAAAATGTGATTTTACATGTTTTTTGGGATATTTCGAATGAAAAATACAATGCAATATTGGCATATTTGAGCCTGATATTATAGTTGGGCTGCATATTTATATACATGTGTATCGCACCATCATTTGAAAACCCGAATCCATCAATGCTGAAAGAATGGGCTTCAAACAATCTAGAAGCCTCCATGAACATGGTGAAAATACTTGTAAAATATGCGGTCATTGATAGAGCAGAGATTCTAAAACAAATAGAGTCATTAAATGAAAAACTGGCGGCACATGATCAACCAGAGGCGATAAGAAAAGGCAGAGAAGAAATAGACGCCCGCCTTAAAAAACACGAGGAAGTGATGAAAACAAGAAAAATATACAAGTTTGCTATGAAACCGGAAGGGTTTTCACATTCTCTAGCAAGTTTGACACAGTTAAAAGAAAAGCGGGGCGTGGCCAAGCTTGGACTAAAGATGGCCGCATAGTCCGCGAGCTCCGGCGCCTGTTTTAGCCCTCGACTATCCTGCTAACATATCCGACGCACCTGAAAGCAGTCCCGTCCACCGGATCGGTAGCGGAGCCCATCCCGCCCGCTCCAGTAACTGTTTTGGCTGCAACGGCAGAGCGGGCGCCCTCTTAAACATCGTGGCCCGCTCGTCATACTGAAGCCGGGACCTGTAGTGATTGTGCTGACCGGAGGGAGGAGCCGGCCGTGCCTTCCCCGCCCGACAGCGGCGCCGCGGCTCGAGGCGCCCCGCGATCTTCTCCGCTGCTGCCGGCCCACGTGGAGCTTCGGGGACCGTGAACCCCGGGACATCGCCGGCTCTGAGGCGGTGGAACCGCGGAGGTACAGGCGCAGTGACCTTAGAGCTGGAAAGGGCGGCGGCGCAGCTGCGGCAGTGGGCCTCTGGACTTGCTCCATCTGTCGCGGCTGAGCCCATGAACACATGATCAGCGGAGCCCGCGAAACAACCCAGACACCGTGCACACATCGCCTGCCTGTGCGGCGACACCGCAGTTACAGGTGAGACTGCGGGGGAGCGGCTGAGAGGGGACCGTAGTGGCTGCTTGGGGCCCGGGCTCCGCGGTCTGACGTGGCTCCCTGACACCCCGGGCCGGCGTCTACAGAACGGCTGATCCTTACTGGTGTGTTGCTAGCGGGGCCCACCTGCGGTGACCCGGTGCCTCCGTGACCGGTGGGGAGAAGGCTGAGCCATTGGAGGGATTGCGAACTGTTCCCCCCCCCCCCCCCCCCAATGCGCTGATCCTGTCAGTGGCGGCGATTGTCTCGGTGGGCCATACTCTGCTTCTCCCTTCCCAGGGACACCACCTTGAGGTCCTGTGTTGCCCG
This sequence comes from Triturus cristatus, assembly GCF_964204655.1. Lineage (NCBI taxonomy): Eukaryota > Metazoa > Chordata > Amphibia > Caudata > Salamandridae > Triturus > Triturus cristatus. Next base: position 51,899,388 of record NC_140589.1, read on the forward strand.
GGGGGCTGAGATTTCATCCTATACTGTTGCAAGTCTGTGGGGGTGATTGCGGGCCCGCAGGCCCCCGGGATGGAGCCCAGCTGTTATAGCGGAGTGCCGCGACGAGACAAGGCGCGGACCGCCTATCTGTGATGAGATCTGTCCGCCCGGACCCAAGCGACGGAGGGACTGCCTGAGACCCAGCCAGAAATCCACTTCCACCACACTCGCGGGGGAGCAGCCTGAGTCTGCCGTTAGAGACTATCAAGCAGGGGCCTTGCCCGCCCAAGACGAACTGATAGTATACCTACCCTGGCTGCTGGTGGCCGGTGCTTGAGACCTGTTTGAATCCGCTGTGTGGGACACTGAGAATGCCGGATGTGAAGGGAGCGCTGGGCCGAAGGAGAGGTGGGCTGCGCCGGGGGGGGCCTGTGCCCGTATCGTGTGGGCGGAGAAGGTGGGGGAGTCCGAACTAAAACCCGATATATCGATTGAGGGGTGATATTCCCTCCCCCCCTTCTTTTTCTCTCTTATCTCCATCCTGTGGCTGACTGACATCTGGCACCATGGCGGACCGCCTCAAGGGAGCTAGCGCCAGGACAGCGAAGTCGATCCAGACGAACAAACTAGATAGATACACTATCTCCAGGGACCCGCAGCGGGGGCACCAGCAGGAGGAGGGCGAGCGGGACGGCCCCGGATCGGAAGAGCAGGAACTTTCCCTCAAAGACGTAATGGCGGCAATAACGGGGTTGAAGACCTCGCTGGACTCGGTGGCGATCGACGTCAATCTTATCAGGGCCGACATGGGGAAACTTAATGAGAAGGTGAAGCAGGTGGAGGCCACAACTGCTGGTCTGGTGAGCGACGTGGCGCAGCTAAAGAGGGAGGTCCACGATCTGCAGGACTCCCGAAATGTAACAGCCCTCAAGCTGGATGACTACGAAGGCCGGCTCCGTCGTAACAACCTTCGCATCATAGGAGTCCCGGAGAAGGCTGAAGGACAGACTCCCGACCTATTCGTAGAAGACCTTATCCTCAACCACCTGCGACCCAAGGGACTTAGCAAATTCTTTGTTGTCGAGCGGGCCCACGGGGTCCCGGGCGGCCGGCCCAGACCGGGTGCTCCCCCGCGGCCAATGTTGGCCGTGGCCTCAATTATCGAGACCGAGATGTGATTCTGCAGAACTCCAGGACTGGCACCCCCCTTCGCTATGAAAACGCAGATGTCTCCTTTTTCCCAGACTTCACACAGAGTGCAGAAACAACGAAGGCAATTTCTATCCATAAAACGTGTCCTGAAAGAGAAGGGTCTAAAGTATTCAATGCTTTTCCCGTCCCGCCTACGGGTTGAGGTGGAGGGGAAGGCTTGGTTTTTTAATTGTCCTGAGGATGTGGCTGACTGGCTGGAATATCGAGACGCTAAACACCCTGGCGCGGGGAGAACGGGGGATCCTGTGGACAAGGCGCCGACCTGAAGAAGAGACTCGACAGGAACAGGTTATGGTGGATTGTGGGTTTGGGGGGGCGGGAGTGTGGAGAAGGGTGGTGGGATCCATGGTCTTCAACTAAAACGGCATTAAGGACCTACCATAGGAGATAAGATAATGGGACAGTCATGGTGCTACACTGATGCAGACAAAGGGTAGGGGCACGGAGCCCATAGCTTCACCCCCCCTGGACTGGTTTACTTTTCCTTTCCTTCTTTCTTTGAACTTTCTAGGGCGACGGGCACTCTGCTAATTGTTAATGGGTAGTTTTGAACCCGTAGGGCAGGGGAGCAGGGAGGGGGGTTGTTGGGATGGGGGTTTATTGATTGTTAGTTTTGTATTAGTTGAATTTGTTGCTATGACGAAGGTACAGTTCCTCTTTTTAATGGGTATCAATGCCGCTCTCCACAAATGCACTGATGGGGGTACGACGTAGCAAGGAAATCAGAATTTTAAGTTGGAATGTGAATGGATTGGGGGACAAAATTAAACGCAGTATAGTATTACAACAGATCCGCAGGCTTTCACCAGATATCGTCCTACTCCAGGAAACCCATCTCATTGGCCACACATGTAAAGCCATGCACAGGTGGGGTTATTCCATGCATACTCATTCTGGGTTCGCGTCTAACTCTAGAGGGGTGGGCATTATGCAAAAGAAGTCATTCCCTTTTTTGCCCGTTTCCACACATGTTGATAACCGGGGTAGATACGCGGGTGTCACCTTCATGTCTGTCTATGCCCCTCCGGGGCTACAGGCCACTACATTCACGGATCTCAGTGCTGTGCTGCTGACATTGCCAGAGGGACACTTGGTGGTTGGGGGAGACTTCAACTCAGTGGTGTCAGGGACGCTAGACAGATACCCCCCGCACACTGTCGCCCACCGCTCACTCTTTTTCTAGTTTTTTGGAGGCAATGGGCCTTGAGGATTGCTGGAGGGCCTACCACCCTGATAAGATTCAACACACTTTCCACTCGGGCGCCCATAACACCCTCTCGCGGCTAGATTATATCATCGTCCCAGCCCCGCAGGTAACGAACATACATGAGATACGGCACCTGGCTAGAGGCATCTCTGACCACTCTCCCCTCTGGGTCCACATTGTCCTTGATGACACCCCGGTGGGGCGCGTTGCCCCGATTAACCCCTGGCATCTCAAGCGCTCTAAGACGCGGGCCAGTCTCATTAAAGCCATTGATAATTATTTCCTCGATTATGAAACCTCGGTAGATTCCCCGCAGACGCTGTGGGAAGCCTTCAAATCAGTGATACGGGGCGAAGCCCTCTCCTTAATAGCAGGATCCAAAAAATACAAGATAGCGGAGGTCTCCGACATAGAACAGGACATCTACCGTCTGGAGAGTGATCTTGACCCCGATCCTACGCCGGAGGCCCTACATGCCCTTCACCTCCGACAGGAGGAGTATTGTGCCCTAGTCACCGATCGTGCCAAGACACTAGCACAGTGCAGACTGGGGCGGATTTACGACTGGGGTGACAAAGCTGGGAAATTAATCGCCTGGCTGGACAAAAAGGAACGCGCTAGTCGACTGGTTCCCAAACTAAGAGACTCCGGGGGATTAGCCGTATTGGATCCCCAAGAAATAGTTGACCACTTCGCAGCCCACTACCGTGCAGTCTACCGCACCAGGGTGCCACATAGCGAAGCAGACTCCTCTGAACTCCTGCGGGATATTTCTCTACCAGTACTATCGGATGGTGATCGTGTCTTTATGGACAGCGCTCTTATATCGGATGAGATCGCAACTGCAATTAGGGCACTCCGGCCAGGCAAGGCCTTGGGACCTAATGGCCTCCCCATCGAACTCTACAAACTTCGCCCTGAAAAATTAGCAATCCATCTGAAATCAATGTTTGAGGCCAGCCTGGAGTCAAGCTATCCTGGCTGATGACGGCTGATAGCCAGAAACCGGTCCTAGGATGCTTGATTCCGGTCCAGGGAAGACATGGCTTGGCAGTTCGGGCTGGACTGTTCCCATGTGGCACAGGGTCAAGACTGATTTGCATATGGCCATGTCTGAACTGGGGTGGCGTAGTGGGCAAAAGAACGATGGATTTAACCCAGATCTCTTGACTGGGGGAGAATGTCTGCATTGTCAGCATTCCGTCCATCATTTGTTTGTTGTAACGCTTTTCGCCCTAAGTGGGATGGGTATTCCCAGACGTGGGACCCGTGCTCACTACGCCACTGGAGTCAAGCTATCCTGGCTGATGACGGCTGATAGCCAGAAACCGGTCCTAGGATGCTTGATTCCGGTCCAGGGAAGACATGGCTTGGCAGTTCGGGCTGGACTGTTCTCATGAGGCACAGGGTCAAGACTGATTTGCATATGGCCATGTCTGAACTGGGGTGGCGTAGTGGTCAAAAGAACGATGGATTTAACCCAGATCTCTTGACTGGGGGAGAATGTCTGCATTGTCAGCATTCCGTCCATCATTTGTTTGTTGTAACGCTTTTCGCCCTAAGTGGGATGGGTATTCCCAGACGTGGGACCCGTGCTCACTACGCCACTGGAGTCAAGCTATCCTGGCTGATGACGGCTGATAGCCAGAAACCGGTCCTAGGATGCTTGATTCCGGTCCAGGGAAGACATGGCTTGGCAGTTCGGGCTGGACTGTTCCCATGAGGCACAGGGTCAAGACTGATTTGCATATGGCCATGTCTGAACTGGGGTGGCGTAGTGGGCAAAAGAACGATGGATTTAACCCAGATCTCTTGACTGGGGGAGAATGTCTGCATTGTCAGCATTCCGTCCATCATTTGTTTGTTGTAACGCTTTTCGCCCTAAGTGGGATGGGTATTCCCAGACGTGGGACCCGTGCTCACTACGCCACTGGAGTCAAGCTATCCTGGCTGATGACGGCTGATAGCCAGAAACCGGTCCTAGGATGCTTGATTCCGGTCCAGGGAAGACATGGCTTGGCAGTTCGGGCTGGACTGTTCTCATGAGGCACAGGGTCAAGACTGATTTGCATATGGCCATGTCTGAACTGGGGTGGCGTAGTGGGCAAAAGAACGATGGATTTAACCCAGATCTCTTGACTGGGGGAGAATGTCTGCATTGTCAGCATTCCGTCCATCATTTGTTTGTTGTAACGCTTTTCGCCCTAAGTGGGATGGGTATTCCCAGACGTGGGACCCGTGCTCACTACGCCACTGGAGTCAAGCTATCCTGGCTGATGACGGCTGATAGCCAGAAACCGGTCCTAGGATGCTTGATTCCGGTCCAGGGAAGACATGGCTTGGCAGTTCGGGCTGGACTGTTCCCATGAGGCACAGGGTCAAGACTGATTTGCATATGGCCATGTCTGAACTGGGGTGGCGTAGTGGGCAAAAGAACGATGGATTTAACCCAGATCTCTTGACTGGGGGAGAATGTCTGCATTGTCAGCATTCCGTCCATCATTTGTTTCTTGTAACGCTTTTCGCCCTAAGTGGGATGGGTATTCCCAGACGTGGGACCCGTGCTCACTACGCCACTGGAGTCAAGCTATCCTGGCTGATGACGGCTGATAGCCAGAAACCGGTCCTAGGATGCTTGATTCCGGTCCAGGGAAGACATGGCTTGGCAGTTCGGGCTGGACTGTTCCCATGAGGCACAGGGTCAAGACTGATTTGCATATGGCCATGTCTGAACTGGGGTGGCGTAGTGGGCAAAAGAACGATGAATTTAACCCAGATCTCTTGACTGGGGGAGAATGTCTGCATTGTCAGCATTCCGTCCATCATTTGTTTGTTGTAACGCTTGAGGCCAGCCTTGAGCAGGGATCCCTTACCCTGGACCAGAGAAAAGCGACTATCGTTGCGATTCATAAGGAAGGGAAACCTAAAACTGACTGTGCCTCTTATAGGCCCATCTCATTATTGAATGCTGAGCCCAAGATACTAGCTAAGGTACTAGCCAATAGATTGATCAAGGTCATAAGCGGCCTAGTGCACCCCGATCAATCGGGATTTATGCCCTGGCGAAACACCGCACTTAATCTCCGCAGACTGCACGGGGTATTAAGCAGGGCGCCGACCTTGTGCGAGGACGCCGTGATGGTCTCCTTAGACGCCACGATGGCCTTCGATACGCTTGAATGGCCCTACCTATTCGCAGTGCTAGATAAGCTGGGATTTGGGCCCGGATTTATTAAATGGATACGTTTGCTGTACAGCTCCCCAATGGCTCAGGTAGTAGTGAATAACAGGAAGTCTGATCCTTTCATGCTCAGTCGAGGGACCCGCCAGGGATGCCCCCTATCTCCTCTGCTATTTGCTTTGGCCCTCGAACCCCTTGCGGCTTGGATCCGCAGGGATGTAATAATCCGTGGGCTGCGGTGGGCTGCGGTGGTCGGCAGACTGGTAAGACCGAATTTCCCTATACGCGAACGACATCCTTTTGTACCTCGCTTCTCCCAAAAGATCCCTTATTGCAGTATTCGATATCCTTTCTGTCTTTGGTAGGTATTCTGGGTTTGGCATCAACTGTCAGAAGTCACTCCTCTACGTCTTGAGTGGTGAGGCCCCTCCAATACCCCGAAACTGTCCTATACCGGTAGTTCCGGATGGTTTCAAATATCTGGGTATCTTTATCTCACTAGATAAAACCCTCCGATCACCCGAAACCTCACTCCCCTGATACAACGATTGAAGCAAGATATCGCGAACTGGAAGTCACTCACCCTCTCCTTATTAGGTAAAGCGTCCCTTTTCAAAATGATGTCCCTACCCCGCTTTCTTTACGTCCTCCAGAACTCAGCAGATCCAGTACCAAATTCTTATTTCCAACAAATTGAGGGATTACAACGAGACCTTCTATGGGATGGGAGGCCTCATATTGCTGTCAAACTCACCCTCCACTGGTTCGAAGGGGGGATCGGATTGCCTGATATTAGGAAATACTACTGGGCCTCACACTTAACACCAATAAACCACTGCACATACGGGCGGCCCGATGACCCCGCATTTAATATGGACAGGCACCTCCTCCCTAACGGCGCCTTCGCAAGGGCCCTTTACTCCAAACCGAATAGGTACCCGCTCACTGGCCCCACCAAGCATTCCGTCCTCATCTGGCACACTGCGACCGCCTCCATGGGCTGGACCAATAAACTGACCCTTTTCACACCCCTGTGGGACTCTCAGAAACTTGGGTACTTGGGCAACACGCGGGGATTTGACAAATGGGACCTGATTGGCATATCGCGTATCGGAGATATGTGGGATATAAGGGGGGTTAAATCCTTTGACTCCCTCCAGCTTCAGTATACCATGGCAGACTCAGAGCGTTTCCGTTATCTGCAAATACGCCACGCACTACTAACAGAACTGCCCCATGACGCCCTCCCACCTGAATATACACCACTGGAGGATAGGCTGCTAGACGGCTATTTGCCAGATAGAGCCATCTCCCTAACATACAGGAAACTCATCAATAATATGGACGACCCACTGGCGCCTTTGCGAGAAAAATGGGTAAGGGACGGTATTGAATTAGACGATGAGACCTGGCAGGCCGCGGTTTCCTCCCCTAAAACTGTCGCCATATTGGCGCGTCTCCGCCTTGTTCAGCTGAAAATCCTACACCGAGTTTACATCACGGGCCCCCAATTGGTACACATGGGTAGTTCAGTCGACGGTTATTGCAGAAGGGGATGCACACAGCCGGGCACGTTCACTCATATAATCTGGCATTGCGACCCTATACAGACCTACTGGCGAGACATCCACAGCATTATGAGCCAGGTGCTCGAGCTAACTATACACCCAGAAGCTCCTAGATGCCTCCTCAATATCTGGGAACCTACTGACCTAGGCTCACATGCAATACAATAGGTCACACTGGGCTGCATGATTGCCAAAAGGAACATTGCTCAACTCTGGGGGGCCACGCAAGCCCCAAAGGCCATAGATTGGGAAACCGACCTTGATTGGTGTATGCTTAGAGAGAAGACAGTTTACGCAGCTAGGGATTGCCCCCGAAAGTGGGCCAGGATTTGGTCTCCTTGGAACGCATACCGTGGTTACATATGTGCCCCACCAGACGATCCTGAAAGTGATAGTCCACCCTCACCATAACTTCCTCCTTTCATCCTTCTTATCCTGTATGATTTGTCTTGCTGTGCTCTCTGTTAGTGATCTGATGGAACTGTGCCCATGTTGTATATATTGCATAAATTCAATAAAAAGAGTTATAAAAAAAAAAAAAAAAAAGAAAAGCTATGACACCTCAAACAGAACACTCTGCTCCAGTAAGCAATTTGAATAAAGATGGCTCTTGACAGATCTTAGCTCAGTACCTAGCAGTTCAGACTCTGATGATGTTGGTCCAATAAACATGCAATCTCTAGCTCTAACCAAATATACACCATCTGAAGAACTTGTTTTTTTAATAAAAGACCGCCGCCAGACATTGCGGCCAAGACCACTCCAGAAGAGGGAGAAGCAAATGCCACAAACAAAGGCGCAAAATCAGGAGGCAACAAGAAAGGCAAAACCTACCTAAGGAGATAAGCGATAGCACTTTATTGACCACACAAGCTACATACAAAACAGTTATCAATCTATCTGATATCAATCTGGACACTGCAGAATTACAGCTACTGTCTTTAGGTCTATCGTACTGTCCAAACAACAGGTTCAAATATGCTCAGACGGGTATTGATGTTTTCAAATGTATCCGCAAACTTAAACTTATGAAGTATTTCAAACTCAATAAAGCTACAGAATCCGCATCTATTATTGAAAATGCCAACCAACCCAGCACGAAATTACAAGTATCTGACATTTCTATTCTTAGATCCTTTCATTCTCTCAGAACCAGAGGAACCTTCATATAATATGCAAACAGACCTTCAGATAATGGGCATTTCTTGCAGTGAAGCCGTAAGCAGTCCGTTCCATCCAACTTCAACCTTTGTCCCTCTGATGCCCAAAGACTGCATAGATACGTTCAATGATATTGTAACCAATGAATTGAAAGCGCTTAACAAGAAAATCTATAACAAGAATAAATTCAAGAAATATTCTGAGATTCGATACTTCAACCTTATGCGCAAACTCAAAAAAGCGGCTAATGTCATCATAAACAATGCGGACAAAGGGAGCAACATTGTTTTATGGCCTAGACCTCAATAAATGCAAGAAGCAGAACGCCACCTAACTGACACAGACTGTTACATTAAAGTAACACATCAAGCGATCACTAAAACTAAAGAACTGGTTCATGGACTCTTGACGCAGTGTAAAAGGGAAGGGTTGCTCAGTAAAAATTAATATAAATTTCTGAAAAATGACCATCCAATCACCCTGGTGTTCTATCTGATCCCGAAGATCCATAAAAAAGAAATCCCGGTACCTGGACGTCCGATAATTTCTGCACAGAATAGTGTGCTTGAGGCAACATCCAAATATGTTGATTTCTTTTTACAGAACTTTGTGAAAAATGTACCTTCATACATCAAGGACACAGGCCACTTTCTCACTAAACTGCGACAAGTAACGTGGAAACAAGATTATCTTTTAATAGTGATGGATATTTGTTCATTGGATACCAGTATTCAACATAGTGATGGACTTACAGCTGTTAAGCACTATCTGGATTCTAGAGATATACAATGTTATAAACATAATACTATGATTTTACAAATGATCTAATTGTGCTTGAAAAACAATCTGTTCTTATTCAATAAGGTGTATCATCAACTGCGCGGGGTGGCCATGGGGGCATGCTTCTCTCCCAGCTACGCATGTCTCCATGTTGGCTAGTGGGAGGAGCATGTCCTCAGGCATACTCATAAACAGTTGTTTGATGCACACGTTATTGAATGGTGGCGTTTCATAGATGACATCTGTGTAGTTTGGCATGGCACCATCCAATCGGCTGAGAGTTTTGTTAATGCCATCAACAATAATAACTCCAATCTACAATTCACAGCGCACATTAGTGATCAAAGTGTACAATTTTTGGATGTTGAAATTTATATTTCTAATGACACAATCCAGACCAAATTTCACAGGAAGGTCACGGCAGGTAACTCTATCTTACATGCCCATAGTGCCCACCCAAGACATCTTATCAGCAGTATCCCCTATGGGGAGGTCCTCAGAATGAAGAGAATTTGCAGCACTGAAGCTGATCGTAAAACCTGTCAGGCTGAGGCATTTCAAAGATTCTTATCGCAAAGCTATACCAGTAAGGCTTTACTCACTGCTCTGACTAAGGCCAATACAAATGACACACCATTAGTCACAACTGATCACACTGAGTCGGTAACAACAATTGCTAATCCAACACGATAAGACTCATAACTACTGTCAGTGATCAGGAACACCAAGTAAGAAAAATCATACTGAACAACTGGCACATTGTCAAAACTGACCTAACTCTTTCACGCATACTTCCTGACTCCCCCTCCATTACATTCCGAAGAGCTCCTTCTATGAGGGACACTCTAGTAAGAACCAGTCCTGAAGTCATGACCGCACCTACCACCTGGCTTTCCTCAAACAGGCTTCTATAAATGCAACAATTGCAGAGCCTGCAAATTCGTTATCAATAGACAAGAATACACCGATGCGTTCGATCCTGAACCTGTTCAAATTAAAGGTCACTACACATGCCGCACCGACTTTGCGGTTTACATAGTTGAGTGCACTTGCCATCTAAGGTATGTGGGGAGTACCAAATTGCAGGTATTTAACCGTATCCTGCAACATTTGCGTGCCATTGTCAACACAGATCACAACTACCCTGTTGCCCGACATTTTAATCTGGTGCATAATAACAACCTTAAAGATCTTACTTATTTTGTTATTGATGCTGTATCCAAACTACCCAGAGGTGGCAACAGGGAAAGAAGGTTACGCCAGTTGGAATCACAATACATCTTGACACTGGATACTAAGATGCCAAATGGGCTGAATATGGGCGAAGACTTACATAATTTCTTATAATTTGCTTTTTGCCCAAGGGTTATATCTGATTGACCATTTTGTGCATTTTTTGTTATGGATATGTTCTCATCTATTTTAATTGATATAGACAGATATACTCTAATGTGTGTACATAATTTTATACATCTTATCCAGGTGAGTTCTTTTAGCCAATATTTATGACCCTGTTATCTATCCCCGTTTTACTCAGTTTTAGCCATTAATTTTGGTTTTAACTGGTGTTATGGGACTTTAAGAAAACTTGGTTTTTAGTTGGATTTTAAGAGGTTCACATTTTGGATGATATGTGTATAGTTGGGAATTGTGCACACATTCACATTTATATTTGTCTATATTGATTTCATGACCAGTGTATCATTTGCTTATATATACGTTGCCTTTGCCAGGCACCCCATGAGCTTATTTTGCACATTCGCACACTTGATTCAATTATGGACTTACCATAATCCTTATGTGCTGCTACTTCTTGGCACTTTATCTGCATATTTGCACAATATTTTTTCAGAATGCTGCTATTTCTGGTTATTCTATTTTGCACATTTACACATGGGGTTTTCTTTCAGAGGAAATCTAGTCTTGACTCTCCATTAGCGACTACTATATACATACATTCTTATGTTATATTGAATACTTTGTAACTAGGCTTAGTTACATCCAGTAGTTGCTTAGTTGGTCATGATCTCCTGTATTTTGGACTGTTCATTCCGATTTTGTATATTCATATATCTTTATTCTATATTACGTGATACGGATTTGCAACCTCTATATATATTTTGAGGCATACCGTCAACCAGCTGCACAATCCCTGTCTCATTGAAACTGTATTATTGCACGTGTCACACATAGCACTTTATATTGCACTTGCACTTTGTTTATGTTTTCACTTCTCCTCATGATGATGTGTTAATTATAATTCTGCACAATCAGTGATGATATGATTCCTGACTGCGCCTTGCGCCTGTTAATTTTTGGCCACTTGGCCATACTTAAAAAAGCCTCTCTTTTTTATAAAAGACTCAAAAAATACTTTAAAACTACATAATCAAATTTATTTAGATATCATTTGTATTGTACATTGATTTCTATAGTTGGGTGCTGTTTTTTTTTATTTACATTTATTTATTATTTCAAATATATTGGGCTACAAACAAATTGTTCTCTATGTCTATTAATTCAGGAGGAGTGGCTTTTGTGTATAGCACTATTTAAGACACGCCATTTGTAATGCACATCATGTGATCAAGACCGGGGCGACCTGGTCGAAACGCGTCATGCAGTGGATGTGATTGAAACAATAAAGCACTGAATCTACTAAGCCGTTTGTGGTCCGTACCTGTTCATTCCGCCCGCCCAAGAGGGGAATTGGATTCTGGCAACAGGAGGCATATATATATATATATATATATATATATATATATATATATATATATATATATATATATATATATATATATATATATATATATATATATATATATATATATATATATATATATATATATATATATATATATATATATATATATATATATATATATATATATATATATATATATATATATATATATATATATATATATATATATATATATATATATATATATATATATATATATATATATATATATATATATATATATATATATATATATATATATATATATATATATATATATATATATATATATATATATATATATATATATATATATATATATATATATATATATATATATATATATATATATATATATATATATATATATATTATATATATATATATATATATATATATATATATATATATATATATATATATATATATTATATATATATATTATATATATATATTATATATATATAATCTAATGGCGGTCGCCAGTAGATAGTTATAGTTAGGACCGTGTTTCCATAGGAAATCCGCAACATTCTATTTTGAATAACTTTGGCGCCGATTGACGAATCCTCGCGAAATTCTCAAAATAGGTGGGGCGCTCCGCTCCGCTCCTTCCCTAAAAGTCTCGGGGGGATTCGTCAAGCGGGGGCTGAGAAAAAGGGGGGGTCCCAAAACACGTTTTCCCCATGCATTTTTCCATAGGACCTTTAGTCCGAGCTACAGCCCGAACGGCTGAACAGAATTACTTGAAATTTGGCAGAGAGTTAGCCCTCAGGTCAGGGATGTGCCTTTTGAAGGTCTCGTGTAAATCTGTTCAGTATTTCCTGAGAAAATAGCATTTAAATCAATATATTACCTATTGGCGGTCGCCAGTAGGTAGTTATAGTTAGGACCACGTTTCCATATGTTAGACCTGTCAGCCCTAGGGTGGTCTCCCCCTGTATTTTTCATCGTGCCTCATTTTTTCCACCCTCATTTTTGTGTTGGACTTAGGTCTCCGGGCGCCTTTTCATTGCCAATCAGTGTTAAGGTGCCGGTGCTCCCTTCCCCTAAGATGGCTGCCACAGGCCCCTGCTACTGCGGAGTGGCCTTTCTAGTAGCACCCTAGCTGCCAGGAGCTGGCTGGGACCCCACAACAATGTTGCGACACCAGCCCGCCTTTTTTGTCCTATACCTAGAGTGGGGAAGCTCCTGGAATGTGCTGGAACCTTCTAGAAGAAGGGTGGGGTTTTACTTTTGCCGCCTTAGGAGGTGGTCACCTGACCTAGGGCTACTTAACAGAGGGAGGGAACTTTTTCTAGTTAGTTGGGGTAAAGCAGACCTGGGGAACCCACGCAGGAGTTTTAGGCGGTAGGGCCTAGACGGACTTATGCCTCTGAAGGTGACAGGGTTTAGGCACTGCCCTTTAAGTGAGTGAGGGATCCTGTACTACCCACTGATCTGGCCCAGCGATAGGGAGACCCCGGAATGACCTGCCAAGCCTGACTAGGAGGGAACTAGTCACCAACTCACCCCCCAAGGAACAGAACTTTTAAGGGCGCGAAAACCAACTGCGCCACCAAGACCGCGAAAACCTACTTCTGAAACTCTGCTGAAGCTGACCGCCGGAATTTAAGGCTGAAGCTGAAGGCGGAAGCTGACTACTGAAACTTGTCACTGAAGACTCCCTGCTGGACTGCTGGGGGATCAACCAGGTACTAGCGCTGTGACCCCTGCGCTCCCTGACCTTGCCTGGGATCCCCCTAGTCCGTCCGGTACCAGGCGCTGGTCGCCGAAGTCACCCCCTTAATTTCTGCCCCCCCCGAGTGCGGGGATTCAAGGCGCACTCACCGCTACGGCCCAGGGCCGGGAAACTGCCCCCGGTCATCACCGGGGCCCGCGGAGAAGCCCGGGGCCCCGCTGCTGCCATCGCCGAGGTATCGTGGTCATATTGCGGGGAAGGCTGCCGGGAAGAAGCGAAGGCCGCGTAGGCCTGAAGCCAGGCGCTCAGGTCACCTGACGGGGGCGGACTGCCAAATGCCGCCCCCGCCGTAGCGCCATTGGACGATCAGGCCGCGCCCCCCGCAGACCGCACTGCCATTGGCGGCTGCGGGCGCGGGCCGCTACCGCCGTGAGGAGATCCCTGGAGGCATCAGCGAACACTGCGGAGCTCCCCGGCCACGTCTGGCCCGTCCGGGAGCCCCGCGCTTGGTTCCCCCCTCCCCGCGCCAATCAGTTCAGCGGGGGAAGCCCGCAGGAGAAAGGCCCTCGACCCGGATATCGCCGGGAGGCCAGAGAGCACCGCGAACTCCCCCGCTGGTGAGGCAGAAGGCATCCGACGCAGGTAATCTCTGGGGAGGCGGGCGGGAGGCCCCACGAGGCCCGGAGCACGCCCCTCCCCCGGGGAGATCCCCAGTGAAGTCACCACTGCCCCCTAACCTTGCCCGAGACTGTTAGACCAGGAACTGCCTTCCAGGGACTGCGCTGAGGAAGACTGCCCCCGGCAAAGCGCCAAAAAGTTACTGAGCCACACGAACTGCCTGAGTCCAAGCACCAGTCCATAGTGAGGTGCAGCGCTACGTTCTGGGAGCCTGGGCCCTGGCGCTATCCCCCTGCTAAGTGCAGTGCATGTGCAGACAGCCTGATTCCTAGCGCTATTCACGGGATCTGTGCAGGGCTGGGCCAAATGACATGCTTGGAGCGCTGGTGAATTGCTAGTTGCGGCGCTTTACTCTTAGAGCCTGGTTCACTGTGCTAGTGAATTTCCATGTGTAGCGCTATGTGCAATGTTTACGCAACCTGATTTTTAAGCGCTATTAATTGTTGTGCGCAGCCCTATATCCCTAGAACCTGATGCTTTATGGTAGCCAGGTGTGGCCAAGTTAAAGTTTAATGAGTTGCCTTTGAACTGAAATGCCTCTGCATGTATAATGATACTGCCAGTGAGAATCTAATGAATTGCATTTGAACTAGATAAACTTGATTGATTTTTAACTGAACCTACTGTGTGGTGTCAATTATTGTGAGCGCTTTCTGCTTCAGGGGATGTGTGTGCTGTATGGTTGCTTCACACGTAAGCCTTCGGGTGCCCAACCGCTCGAGTCACGCTACGCCTTTAGGGCCCGGTGACCCTGTTGTAAATTGCAACTTCGATGTGATTAAGCATTTACTAAAGACATGAATTCTTCTCCTTTACACATGTTCCTTTTGTTATGTTGATTGAAGTCTGGACTCCATTTTGTATTGTCATGTCTCCACGTGCTCAGCACGAGAAGAGTCTTATCTTTGTGTTAGTTGCTCTTGTAATCTGCCTAGTAACAGTCTATAAATAGTTCCTTTGTCCGTCTGGCGCATGCCCAGACTTGACCACATCTGTTATCAGTTAGTCCTTGCTTGACCATGTTTTCGCGGGCTTAAGGAGTATGTCAGCTCCGCCCACATATCGATCTTGTATTGCAAATGTCCATAAAAGGTAACATTCTTCGTCTCATGTCGTATCCTCCCACTTATGAGCCCCTCTGTTGTGTATAAAAGGGGACCGTGTATGCAAGTTCTGTGTGCTACTCTATGCAATACTGAAGGGTATTGTATGGATTGTAGGACCACCCTTAAGGGTTAATAAACCGTGTCATTGTACTTTGCAGTTTCCGTGCCAACTTCCTTATAGATTTCTTTGCAGAAGAGCGAACCCTTGTGTCCTGCGGGCCTAGCTGGGGCCTGTACTCATCAATTGGCGCCCAACGTGGGGCTCATCGGCGACTCGGATGCTCGAAGGATTGGTCGCGACGAAGGTGAGGAATTTGGCCGGGAATGTGATCACTGCCAGAGGCACTTTAGTCCTGGCATCCCGAGGTTTTTTCTTCCTTCCCTTCCGAGCTGACCATCTGGGTGGCGCCGGTCCTCGACTGAGACCTCTTCTGTCGGTTCTGCCGTGACAGCCGTTTGGGCGAATTTCGGAGCTTGGCAGTTGGAATCTGGACTCTTGATTGGTAAGAACCGTTGTACGGTACTTGCTCCGAGTTTTTGAAGCCTGGGTTGGCTATTTGAGTTTGATTTGTGATGACCGGTCATATCTTGTATTGATTATTGTGAGAATATATGCGTTGCAACACATATAGGCAGGTAATGTGGAGATATTTCTCCGGAACTGTGTAACTTTGAATAGCACAACGTTTAAGTGCCATTTTTTGATAATACTGCATATTCTGCATTATTTTTGAGCATGCCTGCTTTTAGCGCACTCCGTAAGTGGTGCTGCTGCTTTGGAAACCGGTTAAACCTCGAGGAATCTGCTCCAGCTCCCCCAGAGGGGACTCCTAATAGGGATATGTATGTGAAGCATGGTCTTTCCTCCATAATGTACAGCACAGTATGGAGGAAATATACCAAGAAGGATCCTGAGTTACGGTGGCCGTTGTATGGGTCGTTTGATATACGTAAGATTGAGTATGTGGAACAGTGTATGTGTAAACGGCGTGCGCGTCAAGACATGTTTGAATGTGTGCGACTATGGGTGAAGGAAGTGCGTGAGCGAGAGAAACGCGAGAAAGCGCTGTTTGATAAAGAGCAACGAAAGAATGATCATGTGAGAGCGCAGGAAGCAAAGCGTCGGGAGGAAAGAGAACAGACGGAGAAACAAGAGAAAGAACATAGGTTACAAGTCTCGGGTCAATATGCTGTTCGTCAGCCACTCTATCCTGTCCTTAATAATCATGACGATGATTTTTATTTATTAGATCGTTCTCCGCCTCCTTATGTTGGCGCGTCTGCCCCGAGGCCACAAGATTCTGGATCGGGTTCGAGTAAGGTAGACACGCGGTCCATGTTATCGGCTGAGCGAATGGGTGAGCTTCGACAGTTTTCCTATCGTGCATGTAAGGGCAAGTTATCCCTTGATGAACTGTTGGCTTCTTGGGAGTCGTGGCAGGATAGAGAAAGGTTGTATTTCTTGGGACACTTTTCTGATGAAGTGATTGCTGCCTTTCGGAAATATTCCAGTGTCTTTGAACCTGCTGATGTGGTATTAGATTCTAAAGCATTGCGTAATGGTGTTTTCTCTCCCTCTAAGGCGCCTGAGGCGGTTCGGCGACTGTTTGCGTTGCGGGATGCGGCAGCAGACCTTAAAGAGAAAGCGCGCCAACATCTTGAGGAGGAAAAGCGGTCGGATTTGCGTACTGGAGGCGGCCATTCATCCACCTCTCAATCAGATAAGAGCGATCCAGTGCATGCTAAACCAATGCGCGAGGCGGCGCCTTTGTATGTTCCTCCTAAAGGAGCGGGGACTAGCTCGGATATTACCTCCGCCGATGCTAAGGGATATTTTGTGTATAATTGGGTTTATACTCCCTGGCACAGGGCTGACGTCATGGCATTAAAGAATGCGTTGCCTGATCCCCGCAAGAATCCAGCGGCCTTTTACGAAGAAGTCGAGGGGGCCTTGAATTCTTGTATTATGACCTTAGCAGATATAGATTTGTTCTTTGGGCTTATTCTACCACCAGATATGTGGCGATCCGTGCGGAAGGTGGATGATGTGGCCACTTTTAAGGCTCGATGGTCTGAACTTGAGGATGAGGATAGGGAGAGAAAGCCCGCGCAGAAACCACCTCAGATTATCTTAGACCTCCCCGCTGCTATTCTGACTAAGTTGAAGACCATCATTCCTCCTAAAAAGATTGACTGGAATATGCTAGCCTCGTGTAAGCAGAAAGCCGATGAATCAGTTGCAGATTTCTTTACGCGCTTTGAGGAGACGTTCCATGATTTTAGTGGTCAGTCTCTTACGGATGATACGGGTCGGCACCTTTTTGCTGACAAATATGTGGCGAATCTATTACCGGCAATTGCAGCTCGCCTCAAAGCGAGTGAAAGTTCTTGGTCCACTACGACCCCGACAGCCCTCCTGACTATAGCTCAGTACTATGAGCGCCAGGAGCTAGAAGCGAAGGGGCAGGAGGAAAAGAAATCGAAGGATTTAAAAACGAAGGTGATGTTAGCACAGGTATATGGTCCGCCCCGACGGGGTGTAAATAGAGGTAGGGGAGGATTTTATGGTCCTCCCTCGGGCCGATCTGATCTGAATAGGAATCAATGTGCGTATTGTAAGCAATCGGGGCACTGGGCCAGAGAATGCCCAGCGTTGCATGCTTCACGGCAGGGACACAGTCAGGGACACACTCAGGGTGGCCCGAGAGGTAGAGGGGGTTTCTCGAATTTTAGAGGGAAATCTAATGATCACGCTCTTTTTGACCTTGCTGGACAGCAACGAGATAGGTCTAATGTTTTTGATCGACAAAATCAGTATCAAGTGTCGGGGATTGACCGTTCTGGGTACCATGATTCTCAGCATGCATAGGAATGCGTTGGATGGGGGTTAGAATCAGTTGAGGTGCCAGTTGATCAGAGGGGTCCTTACGTATCAGCTGAGGTTTTGGGCTCCACTGATCAGTTTCTAGTGGACACAGGAGCGACTCGTAGTGCGCTGTCTAAACAATTGGTTCCGAGGGCTCCCCCATCTGGCTTACTGGTTACATCGGTAGGGTTCGATAGAACACTCTCCCGAAGCCCTCTTTCGCAGCCCCTCACATTTCAGGTTAATTCCTTTTCTGCACCCTGTCCGTTTTTGTTAGCTCCGAACACGCCGGATAATATTATGGGCCTTGATATGCTGAAGCACTTCAGAGCTACGATCCGGTGTTCCCCTGCTGGAGTGCGGGTGATATTGAATGACAATTACCCCCTGTCTGAACGGATGTGTGTGGTTACAGAAGATGCTGTGTTAGCTGCCCTCCCCCGTGCTCTGTGGGCCACCTCGGATACTGATGTGGGACAGATGGTGATTCCGCCTGTTCACATTAGTGTCCAGGAGGGGGCGGTGTTACCACGCCTTCCCCAGTATCGTATTTCGCAGGAGGGGGAAGAGGCTCTTATACAGATTGTGCAGGATTTGATCAAGGTGGGAGTGGTGGAAGAAGTTCCCTATAATTTTTGTAATAGCCCGATTCTACCCATTCTGAAAAAGGATACGGATGCCAAAGTCTATCGGTTTATCATTGATTTGAGAGAAGTAAACAAGATCGTGATACCTCAGTACCCAGTGGTTTCGGATATCACGACGTTGCTTACTTTGGTCCCGCCTACGGCGACCACGTTTTCAGTTATTGATTTGAAAAATGCCTTCTTTTCAATTCCCATTCATCTCGATAGTCGATACCTTTTTGGGTTCACTCTCAATAATAGGTCTTACCGATTTTGTAGAATACCTCAGGGCTATACGTAAAGCCCTAGCATCTACAGTCAAGCTTTGAAAAGACAATTGGACTCCTTTGTTCTGCCCGAGGGTGTCGCCCTCATTCAATATGTCGATGACATCTTGCTGGCGGCTGACACCCCGGAGTTGTGTGAAACGAGTACGTTGTCTTTGCTTTCCTTTTTGGCTTCCCACAATCACAAAGTCTCTCGGAAGAAGTTGCAATTCTGTAGACCAAAGTTGACTTATTTAGGTCACCTTTTGTCTAAGGAGGGACGTGCACTCACACCAGATCGTGTCCAAGTGATTCTGTATACGCCGACGCCGTCCACGCAGAAGGACGTGCGCGCATTTTTGGGTCTTGTTTCTTTTTGTAGGCAGTGGATATTAGGGTTTTCGTACATAGCCAAGCCATTATTAGCTCTTTTGACAAAAGATACACCTATCCCGCTTCCTTGGACGAATGAGTGTGACACTGCCTTTCAGAAACTGCGACAGGCCCTCTGTTCAGCACCAGTATTAGGGACTCCTGATTATACCAAGCCTTTTTCGCTGTATGTGCATGAAAAAGATGGATGTGCATTATCAGTTTTAGTGCAGATGCACGGCGACAAGCAGCGCCCTTGTGCATATTTTTCGGCTGTACTTGATCCTGTTGCCCGAGCATTGCCTGGTTGTTTTCGCTCGGTTGCGGCGACAGCTGTGTCAATACGCCAGAGCGAGGGAATTGTGTTATCTCATAAGCTGTTGGTATTAGTCCCCCATGCTGTTGATGCCCTGCTTAATCAGACAAAGACGCAGCATTTGACCAGTGCCCGTTTAACGGGATATGAGCTGACGCTTTTGGCTCCTCATATCACGTTGAAGAGGTGCGTGACGTTAAATCCTGCCACATTGTTGCCATACCCCGAGACTCGGTCTGAGGCACGAGAAGCACATGATTGTATCCTTATGACCGAGGAACAAACAAAGGGTCGTATTGATCTCCAGGATACGCCCTTTTCAGATGTAGATGGAGAACTGTGGGTGGATGGGTCATGCCTGAAGCTACCAGATGGTACGACTTCAGCAGCGTATGCGATTACCACATTGCAAACAATAGTGGAGACAGCACGCATACCACAGAAATCAGCTCAAGCAGCGGAACTGATAGCATTAACACGAGCATGTGAGCTCAGTACAGGATTGTGTGTGAATGTTTATACAGATAGCCGCTATGCCTTCGGAGTAGCGCACGATTTCGGCCTGCTCTGGAAGGAAAGAGGGTTCTTAACGTCGCATGGAGTACAAATAATGCATGGGGAGTTAGTTCATAATCTTTTAACTGCATTGACATATCCGAAGAAAATTGCTATCATTAAATGTAGCGCCCATAGGAAAGTAGTCGATAAAGTTGGAGAAGGGAATGCGTTAGCAGACCGGGTGGCGCGGGAGACTGCGATGCAGCCCGGTGCTACTGCCATGTATGTAGTGAAGTCACAAGTAGAAAGATGGCATGATGCGAAGGAAGAAGTGCGAGAAATACAGAGGACCGCTTCTGATAAAGAACGGGAGCAATGGTCCAGTGAGGGAGAATTGGATGATGAGGGTTGCTGGAGAAATAAGCAGATGGATCGATGGAAATTACCCACAGCTTTTGTACAACCTATGGTTCAGATGGCACATGGGCTAGCACATGTTGGAGCTTCCGCAATTGTAAAATTGCTTACCCAAGTTTGGGAGCATCCAGAGATTGCTAGCACGGCAAAGAGAGTGGTGCAGACCTGTATGATCTGCCTGCGGTACAACCCAGGAAAGGGGACTCGGACCCCAGCAGGAGGGTTCGTAACGCCTACTGCACCCTTTGAGGTTTTGCAGATGGATTACATCCAGCTGGAGCGTTGTAATAATTTGAAGTATGTTCTAGTAGTGGTGTGTGCCTTTAGCAAATGGGTTGAGGCATACCTCACGAAGGACAATACTGCAATGACTACCGCTAAGATGCTGTTGAAGGAGTTCTTCCCTCGATATGGCGTTTGTAGACTTCTGTGGAGTGATAACGGGCCCCACTTTATAGCGGACGTTATAAAGTATGTTCTGAAGGGTCTAGGCATCACCCAGAAGTTCCACGCAGTATTCCACCCTCAATCTGCAGGACTAGTCGAGAAGTATAATGGTACACTGAAGCTCAAGATCGCTAAAATTCAAGCTTCAACGTCTTTGACTTGGCCAGATGCTTTACCGCTGGCATTGTTGTCAATTAGGTCGGTACCGCACTCTCGAATCGGTCTTACACCGTATGAGATTGTCTTTGGACGTCCAATGAATATTTGGGGTCCACCAAAACCTAAGACTGTGTATGATGTACCTTGTGTAATGATGAATGATTATCTGGCACAGTTAACGGATAACTTGGTTTCCATTCATCAACAGGTCCGGGAGGCGCTCCCTGATCGGTCCACCGGCGAAGGACATAGTCTCCGGCCTGGAGACTATGTCATGCTGAAAATCTTCGACAGGACGAACAGCCTGGAGCCGAGATGGGTGGGCCCTGAGCAAGTCTTACTGGCAACGAGGACGGCTGTGCGAGTTTCCAACAGAAAGAATTGGATCCATTCCCTGCCGCAAAGTACCGCCCGGATTGGTGGAGCCCGCTGTACTGACCGATCAACGAGAGATTCTGACCACAGAGAAAGGCCGTGCTGTGGAATCGAACGACGCTGAGGAGCTCTTTCCGGACCACGCGATTCCTGGAGGAAGGCGATATCATCTGAGGCCAAGAAAGTGAATCCTTCAGTATCGGGACATGTTGTCAGAACGGCCCTTGGGTTAGTGAAACGGAGAGCCAGTGAGGCAAGGGGGGGGGATCAGCCCTGCATTAGTGTAGTGACACCCGTCTTGGCCCGTTGGTGAAGAAATCGACCGCTGCCCAAGGGGAAGAGTTCTGACAAACCTTTAGTTTCAGGAAAATATTGATTTTCTATTTTGACATGGAGAAAAAGAAGATCCTTTGTGCAATAGGTTTTATGCTCACAGTAGCTATTGTTGGGATAACCACATGGTTTGTGGAGAATGTGACTCCTGCCCGAGAGTTGCTTGTGTTGACCACTCCAGTGCCTGCGGAGCACTATTTCTATACCCTTCCGTATCAAGAATTGAAGCATCGTCAGTCCTATTTGAATAACACTTTCATCCAGATGTTACATCATACCCATGTTGCCACCAATGCTACGAACTGTTGGATATGTGGTATGATGCCAGCTCATCAGAAGAAGGGAGGAACGCCATTCATACCTCTTCCTTTCTCTCATAATGGCTCTTGTAGAGCATGGTACACTTTGCTTTTTGCCACTCGGAAACCCACAGTGGGACGATTACTCTTCAGACTCAATAAAGAATGTCATCAGGATAAAGATGGATATCCGCAAGCGAATGGGACAATTTGGGAATGGGAAGAGTATCGACCAGACAATGAATCGATTCCATATGTTTTCACGAACACCAGAGACACTGTGGGAAAAGACACATTTGTGATTCAAGTGGCACAAGCTCAAGCGGACCTGTGTGTCCAAAGTGTGGGTTACATTCCTGTCGGTGTTAGCGATTGTATTACCATATTAAACATCGATGGATTGAATAACAGTACTTTCTTAGCATCCCATAATACGTACTTTGTGTGTGGAACTAAAGGTTATTACCGTTTGCCAGCCGGTTGGTCTGAAGTATGCTATGTATCATTTTTGTTACCTCCTGTATTTCTGGCACCTGCATCCTATCATAAGGATTTAAAGTTGTTAAATAATGTGACTATAAATAGGTATAAACGTACTCTATCAATTGATGATGTGGACCAGACTGACACCAGTTTACAGCAGTATATCGACTTCAATCTAGGATTGTTTTTCTTCGTTGGAGCTGCCCTAAATAGTAGGAAAGTTCGAAGATTAACACGAGTGGTAGAGGCTGTGACAAACCAAACCGCTGCTGCTCTTGGGAATCTTACGGAAGAATTACAGATTACCAGAATTGTTGCATTGCAGAATCGTATGGTGTTAGATGTTATGTTAGCTGATCGAGGTGGAGCTTGTAAAATTATCGGAAGCAGTTGCTGTGTGTTTATTCCTGACCACACACCTTCAGTCTATAATGCAATTAACAGGTTGCATAAAATTGCAGCTGAAATCCATACAGAAAACGGCACTTGGTCCTTTTCTGGATGGTTTTGGGCATTGATCACTGCTTGGGGTTGGAAGGTTTTGACTGGTCTCTGCATAATTATAGCAGTTCTGTTTTCTTGCTGTATCTGTGTTCAATGTGGTCCCTTGCTCTGTTCCGTATGTGTATCATTTTGTATCCCCGATAAGAAAGCTATTGCCAATGTCACTTATCAGAAACATTTAGCTAAGGAAGTAGAAGAGATGATGATAATTGATATATATGATGATTATTCTAACAAGCCGGATGTCTTCAGTAAATGCTGGAAGGGTCGTCTGTTGTAAATTGCAACTTCGATGTGATTAAGCATTTACTAAAGACATGAATTCTTCTCCTTTACACATGTTCCTTTTGTTATGTTGATTGAAGTCTGAACTCCATTTTGTATTGTCATGTCTCCACGTGCTCAGCACGAGAAGAGTCTTATCTTTGTGTTAGTTGCTCTTGTAATCTGCCTAGTAACAGTCTATAAATAGTTCCTTTGTCCGTCTGGCGCATGCCCAGACTTGACCACATCTGTTATCAGTTAGTCCTTGCTTGACCATGTTTTCGCGGGCTTAAGGAGTATGTCAGCTCCGCCCACATATCGATCTTGTATTGCAAATGTCCATAAAAGGTAACATTCTTCGTCTCATGTCGTATCCTCCCACTTATGAGCCCCTCTGTTGTGTATAAAAGGGGACCGTGTATGCAAGTTCTGTGTGCTACTCTATGCAATACTGAAGGGTATTGTATGGATTGAAGGACCACCCTTAAGGGTTAATAAACCGTGTCATTGTACTTTGCAGTTTCCGTGCCAACTTCCTTATAGATTTCTTTGCAGAAGAGCGAACCCTTGTGTCCTGCGGGCCTAGCTGGGGCCTGTACTCATCAACCCCAGGTCTTACATTGTTGGCGAGCGGTGGGATAAGGACCTGTGACCATACAGCACCCTCCAGTGAAGCGGAGGGCGCCGCAATTAGACGCCTTTTGTGGTTAGGCTCTTCAACTGTTGATTACTGCATGGAGTGAATTCCACTGTCCAGACTGAGGGTGTAGAATCCCAGTAGCCGGAAACTGTCCCCCACATCCTAGGATTTTTTTTTCCTCTTCTTCCTTAGTATCTAGGTCCCCGCCTGTCACGATGGAGTTCCGGTTAGCTGACCTCGAGGGGTACACTGTGAGGCAACTGAGGGAATTCGGGCAGGAGATGGGGGTGCCTGGGGTGCGGAAGGTCAAAGGACCGGAACTCCGCACCGCCTTAAGGGCATGGGTAGAAGCCCACCCAGAGGGAAGAGGGGATGAGGGACAGGAGGCGCAGGATGCCCCTCAGGAGGAGAGCGCGCAGGAGGTACTAGACCTGATCAATGGGGATGTGTCCGAAAAGGGGCCACCAGGGAGACGTTCTGGGGCCAGCAGTAGGGCAGGGTCCAGGAGAAGCGCGTCTCCAGAGGAATATGAGGACAGGAGGGAGGAGAGGCAGTTGAAGTGGGAGCTAGCCAAGTTAGAGCAGGAAAGAGAAAACAAGAGATGGGCAATGGAAGAAAAGAAGCTGGCGCACGAGCTTCAGCTTAAAGAGTTGGAGCTGCGCGCTCTCCAGTTGAAGGCGTCCAATAGGGACGATGGTGGCAGCGTACCAAAGACTCCCCAGGAGTCAAAATTCTATTTGCCCAAAGACGTGATTGCCAGTTACACGAGAGGGGATGACATCGCCAAGTGGCTGGAGGCATACGAGGTGGCCTTGACAGCCCATGGGGTACCTGAGAGTAGCTGGGGGGGTGGCCTGTATCGCTACATACCTCCCGATGTCAGGGACACCCTTTTGTATTTAGCAAAGGCAGATCAGGTCAGGTATGCCCCCATGAAGGAAGCCCTGCTTAAGAAATTTGGCCTCAACCCCGAGAGGTATCGGCAGAAGTTCCGTGGCAGCCATAAGCTGTCCACGCAAACGTGGGTGGATTTTTTTGATTACGCCCGTAAGGCGCTAGATGGTTGGGTGCGTGGCAGCGAAGCACAGGATTACGAGGGCTTGTACGATCTTTTTTTACGGGAGCACCTCTTGGATAAGTGCTTTCCGGAGCTGCGCCAACATCTGGTGGACCGCAAGATAACGGACCCCCGTGAGCTTGCGGAGGAGGCAGATATTTGGGTGAGCACCCGGGTGTCTCACAAGGGCCCCGGGGGAGATGGCTCGAAAGGCGGACAGGGTTTCCCCCAGAAGAGAGAGGGGGGAGATAAAAAGGTGGAGTTCTCAAAAGGCCCCCAAAATAAGTTTGGGAAAGGAGTAGGAACCCCACCCCCGTCCAATTCCCCAAAACCCACTTACCCTGACAGGAGTCAGCAGCCAAGGATTGTGAGGTGCTACGAATGTGGGGAGATTGGACACTACAAGGGAGATCCCAAGTGTCGCAAGCGACCCCCAGCCCCAACGGGCGGGAAGAGCCCCGGGGTAAGTAGTGTAGCGCTTGGGGTGGAGCTGCCCTTAGATAGGGAAGGGGAGTGGACAGGCCTGGCCCTGGTTTCACTCGGGGATAGAGAGATGGTTCCCGTAGTGTCCCTACCCCCGAATACTGCTAAATACCAGCAGAAGGTGAGAATTAACGGGGAGGGGGTGGAGGCTCTGAGGGACACAGGGGCCAGCATGACCACTGTCGTGAGGCGGCTGGTGTCCCCAGAGCAAGTAATCCCAGAGGAGTTCCATCCGGCCGTATTGGCTGACGGCAGTGTGAGTCACTATCCAGTGGCTCAAGTTCCCTTTGAGTGGGGAGGAGTCAAAGGCCTGCTGAGAGTTGCGGTGAGCCCTGCCTTGCCTGTGGGGTGTTTGCTAGGGAACGACCTGGAGCACACCGAGTGGAGAGAAGTAGAGTT
Organism: Triturus cristatus; assembly: GCF_964204655.1. Taxonomy (NCBI): domain Eukaryota; kingdom Metazoa; phylum Chordata; class Amphibia; order Caudata; family Salamandridae; genus Triturus; species Triturus cristatus. Next base: position 51,925,488 of record NC_140589.1, read on the forward strand.
TCGAGCTCATACAGAGATGCTGGGGTTACCAGGGTGGACTTGCGTAAGCACGCGGTCCATAGCTGCCCGGCATGGAACTCACCCTGGGTTGGAGCCTGGAATCATGGCCCAACCCAAAGCCAAACATGGAAGGAAGAAGGTGGTGGAGGACACGCCCCGTGAGATGGATGGGGAGGCCGCAGAGGTGCCCCCGGAGTCCGCGGAGGTAGATGTCGTTCCTGTGGAGGACTTGCCGACCCTTGCTGACTGGCATGTGGAAGGAGGACCTACCCGGGAGGAGTTTTGTCAGGCACAAAGGACGTGCCCCACTCTTGAAGGCATGCGGCGGCAGGCCGAAGCCCAAGTGGCCAGTCAGGAACTGGGAGGTTATCATGTGTATTGGGAGGATGGTCTCCTATACAGTGAGCCCAGGGTGCCGGTACATGGATCTTCGAGGGCCATAGTGGTCCCCCAATGTTACCGGGCCTTCCTGCTGGAGTTGGCGCACGAGATACCCTTAGCCGGACATCTGGGCCAGGACAAAACCTTTGCACGGTTAGTCCCCCATTTTTATTGGCCCAGGATGAGGATTGCCTCGGACACCTTTTGTAAGACCTGCAAGTCTTGTCAGGCCAGTGGCAAGACTGGGACTAAGTTGAAGGTCCCGTTGGAACCGCTCCCCGTGGTCGGGACCCCTTTTGAGAGGGTCGGTATCGATATTGTTGGGCCATTGGACCCTCCGACCGCAGCGGGACACCGGTTCATCTTGGTTTTGGTGGACCACGCCACAAGGTACCCAGAGGCTATTCCTCTGAGGACCATCACTGCACCGGTGGTGGCGCGGGCACTGTTGGGGATTTTTACCCGAGTGGGATTCCCCAAGGTCGTGGTGTCGGACAGGGGCACGAATTTCATGTCGGCCTACATGCAGGCCATGTGGAAGGAGTGTGGAGTGACCTATCGGTTCTCCACCCCTTACCACCCCCAGACTAACGGACTTGTGGAGCGCTTCAACAAGACGTTGAAAGGAATGATCCGGAGCCTGCCAGAGGGCTTGAGGCGTAAGTGGGACGTCCTCCTCCCTTGCCTGCTGTTCTCCTACCGTGAGGTGACACAGAAGGGAGTCGGGTTCAGCCCTTTCGAGCTGCTCTATGGCCATCCCGTTAGGGGGCCCCTCAGCCTAGTGAAGGAGGGGTGGGAGAAGACTTCGCAGAAGCTTCCCCGTGATATTGTCAGCTACATGCTGGCATTCCGCAGCCAGATGGCCAAGCTGTGGAAGGCGGCCTCAGAGAATCTAGAGGCTAGCCAGGCCGTCATGAAGGAGTGGTATGACCGCAACGCTCGGACGGTAGAGTTGGACGCTGGACAGAAGGTGTGGGTCATGGAACCTGGGGAGCTTTGTGCCCTCCAGGACCGGTGGACTGGTCCATACGAAATTGTGGAGCGACGAGGCCAGACCACCTACGTAGTTGACCTGAAGACCCCCCGTCAGCCCCATCGGGTGCTCCACGTCAACCGCCTGAAGCCGCACCATGAGCGATCGGAGCTTGCTCTCCTCATGGTGACGGATGGGAGCGAGGAGGAAGAGAGTGAAGCTCTTCCTGACCTTCTTGCGGTCCAAGAGAAGGATGGTTCGGTAGAAGGTGTAGTCCTCTCCCCATCCTTGACCCCAGAGCAACAGAGGGACTGTCGCCATGTCCTGGGACAGTTCGCCTCGTTGTTCTCCCTCACGCCTGGAATCACTCATCTGTGTACCCATGATGTGGACACAGGGGACAGCCCCCCGGTGAAGAACAAGTCTTACCGGCTCTCTGACCGAGTGAAGGATAGCATCCAGCGTGAGGTGGCAAAGATGCTGGAGCTGGGGGTGATAGAACCTTCCAGCAGCCCGTGGGCTAGTCCAGTGGTGTTGGTGCCGAAAGCGGCCCCACCGGGTACGACGCCAGAACTTCGGTTCTGTGTGGACTACCGGGGGTTGAACTCTGTCACGAAGACAGATGCTCACCCCATCCCACGGGCAGACGAGCTGGTGGACCGGCTGGGAGCAGCCCGGTACCTCAGCACCATTGACCTGACGTCCGGATATTGGCAGATTGCCATGGCCGATGGAGCAAGGGAGAAAACAGCATTCTCCACCCCCGAGGGCCACTACCAGTTCCGAGTGATGCCCTTTGGGCTCAAAAATGCTCCGGCCACATTCCAGCGGTTAGTGAATCAGGTACTATCTGGCCTGGAGTCCTTCTCAGCGGCATACCTGGATGACATAGCTGTCTTCAGTAGCACCTGGGAGGACCATCTGCAACACCTCCAGGAGGTATTGCAGGCGTTGCAACGCGCTGGCTTAACCATTAAAGCCAGCAAGTGCCAGATTGGACAGGGATCTGTCGTGTACCTGGGACACCTGGTGGGCGGAGGTAAGGTGCAACCCCTCCAGGCCAAAATAGAGACCATCATGGCCTGGGAGCCCCCCAAGACCCAAACTGCGGTCCGAGCTTTCCTCGGCCTCACTGGGTATTACCGCCGGTTTGTCAAGGGGTATGGCACCATCGTAGCCCCCTTGACAGAATTGACGTCCAAGAAACAACCTCGCAAGGTCATATGGACAGCTGCTTGCCAGGAGGCATTTGAAACGCTGAAACAAGCGATGTGTACCGCCCCAGTACTCGCAACCCCAGATTTCAGTAAAGAGTTCATTGTACAGACGGACGCCTCAGAGCACGGCATAGGTGCGGTGCTCTCGCAGCTCAACACAGAAGGCCAAGATCAACCTGTGGCCTTCATCTCCAGAAGACTCCTCCCTCGGGAACAGCGATGGAGCACCATCGAGCGGGAAGCCTTCGCGGTGGTCTGGGCTCTGAAGAAGTTGAGGCCATACCTCTTTGGATCTCACTTCCTGATTCAGACGGACCACCGCCCCCTTCGCTGGCTCATGCAGATGAGAGGCGAAAACCCCAAGTTGCTGAGGTGGTCCATTTCCCTACAGGGGATGGACTTTCGGGTGGAACATCGGCCCGGAGTTGACCACGCCAATGCTGACGGTCTCTCCCGGTTTTTCCGCCTTAGCGATGAGAACTCCCTAGAGGTTGGGTAGCTCTCCCCTCTTTCGGCTGGGGGGGACGCGTGTTAGACCTGTCAGCCCTAGGGTGGTCTCCCCCTGTATTTTTCATCGTGCCTCATTTTTTCCACCCTCATTTTTGTGTTGGACTTAGGTCTCCGGGCGCCTTTTCATTGCCAATCAGTGTTAAGGTGCCGGTGCTCCCTTCCCCTAAGATGGCTGCCACAGGCCCCTGCTACTGCGGAGTGGCCTTTCTAGTAGCACCCTAGCTGCCAGGAGCTGGCTGGGACCCCACAACAATGTTGCGACACCAGCCCGCCTTTTTTGTCCTATACCTAGAGTGGGGAAGCTCCTGGAATGTGCTGGAACCTTCTAGAAGAAGGGTGGGGTTTTACTTTTGCCGCCTTAGGAGGTGGTCACCTGACCTAGGGCTACTTAACAGAGGGAGGGAACTTTTTCTAGTTAGTTGGGGTAAAGCAGACCTGGGGAACCCACGCAGGAGTTTTAGGCGGTAGGGCCTAGACAGGGACTTATGCCTCTGAAGGTGACAGGGTTTAGGCACTGCCCTTTAAGTGAGTGAGGGATCCTGTACTACCCACTGATCTGGCCCAGCGATAGGGAGACCCCGGAATGACCTGCCAAGCCTGACTAGGAGGGAACTAGTCACAAACTCACCCCCCAAGGAACAGAAGGGCGCGAAAACCAACTGCGCCACCAAGACCGCGAAAACCTACTTCTGAAACTCTGCTGAAGCTGACCGCCGGAATTTAAGGCTGAAGCTGAAGGCGGAAGCTGACTACTGAAACTTGTCACTGAAGACTCCCTGCTGGACTGCTGGGGGATCAACCAGGTACTAGCGCTGTGACCCCTGCGCTCCCTGACCTTGCCTGGGATCCCCCTAGTCCGTCCGGTACCAGGAGCTGGTCGCCGAAGTCACCCCCTTAATTTCTGCCCCCCCCCCGAGTGCGGGGATTCAAGGCGCACTCACCGCTACGGCCCAGGGCCGGGAAACTGCCCCCGGTCATCACCGGGGCCGCGGAGAAGCCCGGGGCCCCGCTGCTGCCATCGCCGAGGTATCGTGGTCATATTGCGGGGAAGGCTGCCGGGAAGAAGCGAAGGCCGCGTAGGCCTGAAGCCAGGCGCTCAGGTCACCTGACGGGGGCGGACTGCCAAACGCCGCCTCCGCCGTAGCGCCATTGGACGATCAGGCCGCGCCCCCCGCAGACCGCACTGCCATTGGCGGCTGCGGGCGCGGGCCGCTACCGCCGTGAGGAGATCCCTGGAGGCATCAGCGAACACTGCGGAGCTCCCCGGCCACGTCTGGCCCGTCCGGGAGCCCCGCGCTTGGTTCCCCCCTCCCCGCGCCAATCAGTTCAGCGGGGAAGCCCGCAGGAGAAAGGCCCTCGACCCGGATATCGCCGGGAGGCCAGAGAGCACCGCGAACTCCCCCGCTGGTGAGGCAGAAGGCATCCGACGCAGGTAATCTCTGGGGAGGCGGGCGGGAGGCCCCACGAGGCCCGGAGCACACCCCTCCCCCGGGGAGATCCCCAGTGAAGTCCCCACTGCCCCCTAACCTTGCCCGAGACTGTTAGACCCGGAACTGCCTTCCAGGGACTGCGCTGAGGAAGACTGCCCCCGGCAAAGCGCCAAAAAGTTACTGAGCCACACGAACTGCCTGAGTCCAAGCACCAGTCCATAGTGAGGTGCAGCGCTACGTTCTGGGAGCCTGGGCCCTGGCGCTATCCCCCTGCTAAGTGCAGTGCATGTGCAGACAGCCTGATTCCTAGCGCTATTCACGGGATCTGTGCAGGGCTGGGCCAAATGACATGCTTGGAGCGCTGGTGAATTGCTAGTTGCGGCGCTTTACTCTTAGAGCCTGGTTCACTGTGCTAGTGAATTTCCATGTGTAGCGCTATGTGCAATGTTTACGCAACCTGATTTTTAAGCGCTATTAATTGTTGTGCGCAGCCCTATATCCCTAGAACCTGATCCTTTATGGTAGCCAGGTGTGGCCAAGTTAAAGTTTAATGAGTTGCCTTTGAACTGAAATGCCTCTGCATGTATAATGATACTGCCAGTGAGAATCTAATGAATTGCATTTGAACTAGATAAACTTGATTGATTTTTAAGTGAACCTACTGTGTGGTGTCAATTATTGTGAGCGCTTTCTGCTTCAGGGGATGTGTGTGCTGTATGGTTGCTTCACACGTAAGCCTTCGGGTGCCCAACCGCTCGAGTCACGCTACGCCTTTAGGGCCCGGTGACCCCAGGTCTTACACCATAGGAAATCCGCAACATTCTATTTTGAATAACTTTGACGCCGGTTGACGAATCCTCGCGAATTTTTCAAAATAGGTGGGGCGCTACGCTCCGCTCCTACCCTGAAAGTCTCGGGGGGATTCGTCAAGCGGGGGCTGAGATAAAAGGGGGGGTCCCAAAACGCGTTTTTCCCATGCATTTTTCCATAGGACCTTTAGACAGGGCTACAGCCCGAACAGCTGAACAGAATTACTAGAAATTTGGCAGAGAGGTAGTCCTCAGGTCAAGGAAGTGCCTTTTGTAGGTTTGGTGTAAATCTGTTCAGTAGATTCTGAGAAAATAGCCTTTAAATCAATATATATATCTGAGCCAGCTTACGGTGCGCTTACGGTACGCTTACCGTACGCGTACGGTGGCGTGCGCGATTATGATTGGCTCTTAGATCTTAGTAAACATTCGAATCGGCCGAAACCAGGAAGCGGCGGCCGCCATTTTCTCTCTCGCACTGAGAGAGATGATTAACAAACAAAGCACAAAAACATTTAAAGGGGCTGTTTTGACAGCTCCCACACACATAGCCATGTACAGGGAGTCCCCAAAGATCCCCCAAGGCCAAAAACGGAATTTTTATTTTTTCGCTAATTTCGCCGATTACGCTTACCGTACGCGTACGGTAAAAAAATATTAAAAAAAAAAAATATCCACACTAACCCCACCCCGTGTGCTATCGGTGACCGAAGGTCACCAATTGTGCATGGCTTATCACATATGTAAAAAACGAAAAGATTAAAAAAAAAAATATTTTAAAAAAAAATTATCCACACTCTCTCCACCCCGTGTGCAAATGGTGCCCGAAGGGCACCATTTGTGCATGACTTATAACTACTGCGAAAAATTAAAATATTACCTTTAAAAACGAAGTGCATCATATGTCCTCCATGTGCGCACGGTGCGCGAAGCGCATCGTGCGTACATGGCCCATCTAGCGTAACGCGGGCACGCCACGAATGGCGTAAAGTAACTTAGCATTTAAAAAACCGTACAAATTCACTGAAAAAACCATAGGTTTCACACACGTTATAGTTAGGAATTAGCATTTAAAAAACCTTGCAAATTCACTGAAAAAACCATAGGTTTCACACATGTTATAGTTAGCGGAAATTTTACTGATAAAAAACCAATGAAATTCCCCCGTTATAGTTAGTGCAGGCAACTATAACTCACGCGACCGCAATCTTCTGCTGATGACATATGTGTCTTATAGAAAAGAAAATATTTGTAATATATGTATAGCTAAAAATGTATGGAAGAAGACATGGGTAAATAAGTGTCTAAATACAGTATTAGCATCAGCAGAGGATTGCGGTCGCGTGAGTTATAGTTGCCTGCACTAACTATAACGGGGGAATTTCATTGGTTTTTTATCAGTAAAATTTCCGCTAACTATAACGTGTGAAACCTATGGCTTTTTCAGTGAATATATCTATAGGCGCGCTCCGAGCGCGTACCGTAAGCTTACCGTACGCGCACGCCGCCGTGCACGAGCGCGATTCTGATTGGTTGTTAGATCTTAGTAAACATTCGAATCGGTCGAAACCAGGAAGTGTCGGCCGCCATTTTGTCTCTTGCAGTCTGAGGGGGTGAAAAACAAAGGTGTATAACATGTAAAGGGGGCAGGCTGGACAGTTCCTGACCCCCTAGCCTTGGTCAGGGGGTCCCAGAAGGACCCCCAAGGGCAAAAATGTATTTTAAATTTTTTACGAAAAATCGCGGAGTGCGCGTAGCGTACGCGCACGGTAGAAACAGAAAAATTCCGCGAACTACGTAACGTGGGTGCTCGGTGCGCGAAGCGAACCGAGTGCCCACAGCGCGCGCACGGTGCGCGTGGCGCACCGCGCGCGCACGGTACGCGCACGGTGAAAAACCTTAAAATAAATAAATAAATAAATACATAACTTAGCATTTAAAAAACCGTACAAATTCACTGAAAAAACCATAGGTTTCACACGCGTTATAGTTGGGAATTAGCAATTAAAAAACCTTGCAAATTCACTTAAAAAACCATAGGTTTCACACATGTTATAGTTAGCTGGGCATTTCACTCGTGAAAAACCAATGAAATTCCCCCGTTATAGTTAGTGCAGGCAACTATAACTCACGGGACCGCAATCCTCTGCTGATGACGTCAGATATTACATCACTGATGACATATGTGTTTTTCTGAAAAAAAAATATTTGTAATATATGTATAGCTAAAAATTAATGGAAGAAGACATGGGTAAATAAGTGTCTAAATACAGTGATGTAATATCTGACGTCATCAGCAGAGGATTGCGGTCGCGTGAGTTATAGTTGCCTGCACTAACTATAACGGGGGAATTTCATTGGTTTTTCACGAGTGAAATGCCCAGCTAACTATAACATGTGTGAAACCTATGGTTTTTTAAGTGAATTTTATATATATATATATATGTATATGTGGCACGCTTTAAGGGACCCTTCCTACTGTGAATCACACTGGCTGGCAGGAAATTGTTTTCTTCATATCTCCGAGGGATCGGAATTTCACAGCCCGCCTGTTTACCTGCGCTTGTCGAATAGCTGCTGCCAGATGGTGGACTGGGATTTCCCGGAGAGGCGCTTGCATTTTGAAGAAGGCTGAACGCCAAAACCGTTCATGCCAAACCTTCACATTAAACATCCTAAAGTACCCCGTTGTGTCCCTTTCTTCTTCTGATGGGGGAGAGGAGTAGTTTGATGTTTTATGCGCGCAGCCTGTGGCGCGCTTTAAGGGACCCTTCCTATTTGGGCTGTGAATCACACTGGCTGGCAGGAAACTGTTTTCTTCATATCTCCGAGGGATCGGAATTTCACAGCCCGCCTGTTTACCTGCGCTTGTCGAATAGCTGCTGCCAGATGGTGGACTGGGATTTCCCGGAGAGGCGCTTACATTGGTCTCGCGTTTCAGGCATTGACAGCGTTGGTGGAGCAGGCTTGGAAGTAGGGGACCCGAGTGTTTGTTCCCTGAAACTCCGTTTGCCTTTCTCACTGTAGCACGTTGTGACGCATCAAGAAGCATTCTGGTACCGGTAGTCCGTGGCAGGGGCTGTTCCGGTGCCTATGCGTCAATGTGCTTCAGCTGGGCCCGTCATCACTTGGTAGGAGCAGCCCGTTACAAAGACTACTGGGAATGCATGTGACGGACTGAGGCATTTTGAAGAAGGCTGAACGCCGAAACCGGTCATGCCAAACCTTCACATTAAACATCCTAAAGTACCCCGTTGTGTCCCTTTCTTCTTCTGATGGGGGAGAGGAGTAGTTTGATGTTTTATGCGCGCAGCCTGTGGCGCGCTTTAAGGGACCCTTCCTATTTGGGCTGTGAATCACACTGGCTGGCAGGAAACTGTTTTCTTCATATCTCCGAGGGATCGGAATTTCACAGCCCGCCTGTTTACCTGCGCTTGTCGAATAGCTGCTGCCAAATGGTGGACTGGGATTTCCCGGAGAGGCGCTTGCATTGGTGTGAGAAGTTGGCCTGGTATATGATGCCCACTAGTTAAAGTGATCACCTTGTACCATGCCAAGCAACCCTTATGGTGTGGTTGTAAGTCAACCTTTTCGGTCTAGCTGCCCTAGTGGTAGCGTAGGCTAAGCAGTCTTTGAGGCTAAACTCGTGAAACGTGTTAAGCCAGCTGTTTTACCAAATGCAACCCCCTTTTATACCAATGAAAGGACACCACACAGATATATATTCAAAATATATATATTTATTTCTCAAAGTAACCCCTAATCTCTTTATGAGCACAGGAGCACAAATCGTCAAACAAGATTACAGTAGAATACACAGAAGTTGCACTTTATATGGATAGGCCCTGGTGGCCGCTCGAACCATATACTAAAATAGTGGTATAAGTACCACGAACAGAAAAGGGAAAAGGCCTAGGGCCTCTAGAATCGCTGGGCCTACAAGGAGCTAACGTCAGTTAGTGACCAGGAGGTCCACGGGTGGCGTGTGCAGAGCAAATAGTCACACGCGTGCTCCCATAGGTTTCAATGGGTGCGTAAAAAGTACAAAGTTACTGCAAAAAGGATCTTCCGGATGGACTAGGAACTCAAGATTTGGAACACAGGCACTAGAGATGTAATACTACACTTGGGCACAGGTGTGCCAGCTTTACCTCACCCACAGGAAGCGGGTGCATAGGCCTCGAAGTGCGTCGGGTTTCTTCTATCTGTTCCGTGGAGCTTGAAGACAAAGATGCTGCAGGCGGTCGGTCCGGGAGAGATGCAGTGGATCCAAGAGTGGATCGGAGATGTTGAAGACCTGTAAGCAGAGGGGACAGTGTTCACAGTCACTAGCCAGTGACCAGCGTGGCACCAGGTGGGTACCAGGCAATGTCGGGTGCAAACAGGAAGAAAGGTGTAGCTTGTCTCTGCAGCCACGTGGTCCCTGGAGGTCGACGACGTCCAGGAGTCGGTTCACGAGCTGTCCCACGCAGGCTCTCGCTGTCGGCGGTGTCGGCGACTTGATCGAAGCAAACAAGCCTTGGCAAAAGCAATTGTTGTAGGAGATGAAATAAGCTGATAGTTCTGACCAGCAAGGTCAGAAGGACTGCTCCTTTGGAGGGGAGCAAGGGCCAGTCTGGAGCAACCAGACCAGCGGTGTATTTTGTAAAGTTCGTCGCCAAGATGGCTACTAGCCAGCGGGCCAGCAACCGGTTAGGCGCGTCGAGTGGCAAAATGCAGAAGGGCCCCACGCAGATCGTGGAGATGCTGGAGGGCTCACCTTTGGTGCAGATGCTGCTCGAGGGTTGGGCTTCTCAGATCCCAAAGCACAACTTGGAGGGAGCCTCGGTTGTTGCACTTGTCAGCTTGTCGTGGTCGTTTCAAGATGGCTGGCTCCACGTGTCTCGGTGCCTCCACGGGTCTCCTCTTTTCAGGGACTGTGGATCGGGCGGTGAGAAGTCTGGAGGTCCAGGTCTTGTCAGTCTCTGGGCTCGGGCTCCGGCGGGAGGCGGCGGCAAAGCAGACGTTGATTCGCTGGATGGTGCTTGCGTTAGCAAGGTGGTCACTCCCTGACCACAGGGGAGATTGGCTTCAGTCCTCTGTGCAGCAGAGCGTCGAAGTTCCCGTCTTCTTCTTAGTGTTAAGTTGATTCCAGGATGTCTGAAGTCTTAGGACACAGCTCCTACCTTTAAGCGGATTCTAGGGGCCGGACTACCTGCTAGGTCCCTCCCTATGGGTGGGACCAGGAAGGGGGGTGGATACACCCCCAATCCTTTGTCCAGCTCGCCCCAGGCCCGGGACTAGTGTGCCCCAGGACCGGTTTGAACTGGCATATGCACCGAGGCTCCTTGTGAGCCACAGGCATGTCTGGTTTCTTTCAAGCCCTACCTGACCAATACACAAAATCCTGTCTGGGGTGGTGCACGCACCTCCCCTGGCAGGAAACCCTTTGTCCACACCTCCCAAGCTGGAAGGACTCCCAGCAGCAGGAGGGCAGACTTGTGTCTGTGGTGGCAGCATCCATTTTGTGGAGCTGAGGCTATGTCTGATTTTACCCGGGTTTCAGGTACTGTACATGTCGTGTCCCTCTAGAAGGGTGGAATGCTAACCCCGTCACCAGAATTGGCGAGGGGTTAGTATTCCAATTCGTATGACACCTTACTCGACATGTTTTGATAAAGCCAAACCAAAGATAGCATTTAACCGCGAGGTTCATAATGCACTTAAGAGTATATGGTATGACGATATCTGGAAACAGTAGAAGGAAGTTGTTCCGACCACTGCAGACAGGCTCAGCTCATGCCAGAGCACCATCTCACATGGAACCAAGCACTCTGCCTTCAGGATTGTTAAGGCCTGCCATAGGAGTGACTTATAGGTTACCATGTGTCCCATTTAAGGTTAGGTATAGGTATACTACACCTAAGTAAGAGGTGATTACACCAACTTACCCCAGCTGAGTGATCAGCCAGTTGTGTCAAATTGTTAGGCCAAGCCTGGGGTGGCATAATACATGCTTCAGCCCCTGGCAGGCCTTGGGTACACCCATGCCCTGGGTACCTAGTGTACACTGGTACAGGGGCTGACAGGGTGATCCACCCAATTGGGTATGTACCTAGGGTACATGGAGTCCATTTTAAAGAGAGAACAGCCAGGCTGAGATCCTGAATAGCAGGATCTCAGGCCAACTAAGTCGAAAAACCAGCTAGACACTAGGCAAAAATTTGGGGGTAACCATAGTCAGATATCCACCTTCCTACAATTGGTCTCGCGTTTCAGGCATTGACAGCGTTGGTGGAGCAGGCTTGGAAGTAGGGGACCCGAGGATGTTTGTTCCCTGAAACTCCGTTTGCCTTTCTCACTGTAGCACGTTGTGACGCATCAAGAAGCATTCTGGTACCGGTAGTCCGTGACAGGGGCTGTTCCGGTGCCTATGCGTCAATGTGCTTCAGCTGGGCCCTTCATCACTTGATAGGAGGAGCCCGTTACAAAGACTACTGGGAATGCATGTGACGGACTGAGGCATTTTGAAGAAGGCTGAACGCCGAAACCGGTCATGCCAAACCTTCACATTAAACATCCTAAAGTACCCCGTTGTGTCCCTTTCTTCTTCTGATGTGGGAGAGGAGTAGTTTGATGTTTTATGCGCGCAGCCTGTGGCGCGCTTTAAGGGACCCTTCCTATTTGGGCTGTGAATCACACTGGCTGGCAGGAAACTGTTTTCTTCATATCTCCGAGGGATCGGAATTTCACAGCCCGCCTGTTTACCTGCGCTTGTCGAATAGCTGCTGCCAGATGGTGGACTGGGATTTCCCGGAGAGGCGCTTGCATTGGTCTCGCGTTTCAGGCATTGACAGCGTTGGTGGAGCAGGCTTGGAAGTAGGGGACCCGAGGATGTTTGTTCCCTGAAACTCCGTTTGCCTTTCTCACTGTAGCACGTTGTGACGCATCAAGAAGCATTCTGGTACCGGTAGTCCGTGGCAGGGGCTGTTCCGGTGCCTATGCGTCAATGTGCTTCAGCTGGGCCCTTCATCACTTGGTAGGAGGAGCCCGTTACAAAGACTACTGGGAATGCATGTGACGGACTGAGGCATTTTGAAGAAGGCTGAACGCCGAAACCGGTCATGCCAAACCTTCACATTAAACATCCTAAAGTACCCCGTTATGTCCCTTTCTTCTTCTGATGGGGGGAGAGGAGTAGTTATATATATATATATATATATATATATATATATATTTTTTTTTTGTTTTTGTTTTTTTGTTAGTGCTCCGGGTCCCTGCACGTGGGCGGGACTATTCAGTGCAGTCAGTAGACCTCAGTCAGGTGTGGCGTCTGTTTGCCACTGATGGCGCAATTGCTCTGCCTAGCGAATCGGTTATATCCATCTACAGAGAATGGTGAACTTTTCTGCTCCTCTGCTATTGGCAATAGCCTATTGTCAGTATAGCACGGGCCTCCTCCAAGACCATGGACCGCATTTGCGCATCTGAATGCTAAACAGTGTGTGTATCCGTAGGAAAGTAGGATCTTTCTGGCATAGATACCCCCACTTTTTGCCTGGTGTCAGTATGTTTTGACTGTGGTTCACTGGGATCCTGCTAACCAGGATCCCAGTGGCAGTGCTCTCTGCTCTATATTTGATGGTAAGTACTTTGTACATCTCACAATTGCTATACTGGGGTACCACTAAGTCCCCAGTATATGGTACTGAGGTACCCAGTGCATCGTTACGCTAGAGGTCTCCCGTGGGCTGCAGCATGTATTGTGCCACCCATGGAAGCCCATGTAAACTGTGTCTGCAGAGCTGCTATCGCAGTCTGCCTAAAACGGTGCATACACCTTTCACTTTGGATATAAGGTTTTCCTTATATCCCAGTCACTGCACTTTAAAACTATAAGTCATCCTTAAGGTTGGCAGCTCAGTCCAAGGGCAAGGTGCATGGATCTGAGTGTGTTGGTACCCCTACAAAGCCCATTCCCTGGGCTTTGTAAGTGCTGGACAGGTATGTAGTGGACACTAGCAAGTCGAAATGTCCAACTACATAATGGCTGCCTCGAACCTGGTAATGTTTGGTATCAAACATGTTGAAATCATGCAACCACGCCAATTCCAGTGTTCACTGCATGATACAATGTACTGGGGGGCTCCTCAGAGGACCCCCCAATACCTACCTGTATAGCCTTACAGGGTCTGCTTGCCAGCCCATTCTGCTGCCAATCCTAGACAGTGTTCTGCCCCCTGCTGATGAGCTTATCTCATGCTAGGGAAGCTTAACAAAGGACTTCCTGCAAAGAAGAGGTGTGACCACCTTTCTTTTAGAATTAGGCAGGGTGAGGGTGCTTCTGAGCGCCACCAGACAGCATTAAAGGGCACAATTGGTGCCCTCCTTGCATAAACCAGGTTTGCCCAGTTCAGGAGCTCTTGGCTCCTGCTCGGGCTCAAAACTACACAGAGGCCAGGGGAGTGTCCACCCCCCTGTCCAGCTCCTCCCTGGGGAGGTGCCTAGAGCTCCTCCGGGTGGCCACTTGGTGCTGCCATGTTGAATCTTGACCCCTGAGAGCATCTGACTAGTTAGGCCAGCTGAATAGCGTCCCTGACCACCCTTGATACGTGGGTCATCGCAAAAGATGTCCTTTACCCTATTAGGGTTACTTAAGGGCTCCCCTGAGGGTGGATCCTTAAATTCATCTGGACAACATCTTCATGGACAGGTTGTCTGTCTTCCTAAGATCGCCTAAAGACTCTTCTGTTGGTAGACACTGGACCTCTGCTGCTTCTTTGAGCCAGGACTAAATACTAGACTGGTCTCAGCAGGAAGTCTCCTGCTGCAACTTTGTCTCCACGCTCTTAAAGTTTCTGCAACTCCATGGCTGTGCATCCTCTGAATCACCAAGGACTCTGCCTGCATCCAAGCAAGAAGAAATCTCCCTTGGAGTGAAGGAGTCACTTCCCAGCATCTGCAGACACCTCTACGTTGATGACCAGTTTTCTGATCTTGTTGTCCCACGAACATCACCCGGCTCTGCAACATAGGTGGTGGTTTGATGACTCTCCACAGGCCTGACCAGTCTTCCCTTCAACTTACGGAGCTGTAATCCCTCACCAGCCTCCCTGTGTACCACGTCTGTTTGTCATTGCAAAGGCTTGTTGGCTTTCTTCACGGAAGATCTTCACACTCCAAGAAGCCCCAGCATTGCACAGCTCAAGAATGACGTCCTGCCTACATCCTCTGCACCAAGGGCCTTCATCTTCTGTGTGCTGGCCAGACTTCCCTGCGACTACCTGTGCTTGCTGCCAAAGGGTCCTCGAGGGGGCTCCAATGATTCCTGCAGGCTCTCCTGCATGCTGGGGATCGGCCCTGACTTACTGTTGCTGGATTAGTCCCACAGACCTTGCTAGTCTGCATCCAAGCATCTTGTTTTTCAACCTAACTGTTACGGCTGACAAGGCTTGTTGGTGGGCCTGCCAGCCACTGACCATCCTGCATTCCTCATCCGTCGTGGTACAGATTTTGAATGGCTCCTGTGCTCCTGCATCGTCAATTGGGCTCTACAGCTACTTTTTCAAGATGGTCGTGCTTCTGCAAGTACCTCTGAGAAGGGGTGACATTGTGCTTCTCCTAGACACTTTCGGGTGGTTTGGACTCTGTCACATCTGCTTTCAGGTCCTTCTCATTCAGAATCCTTGTTTGGGTTCCACCGTCCTGGTTCATGAGTTATTGCAGTCACCGTTCTTCCAAGATCCTCCATTGGTTCCTTCGGGCGGTCCCGACGCCACTTCAGCCCTATACACCCGGGCTCCCTGGTGTAGGTATCCTGGTTCCCTGGATATCCACGGGTGGGGTGGTTCTCCAACATCCCTTGATGCAATTGGTGTCCTTGGGGTCCTTTGGGAAGTGTCTTGAAACAAGAAAACACCAACCGCGACTTACCCTGTGTTATCTTATGGACATTTGACCCGGTGTAACCACTCGCACCCGGTTGCCTTGTGGTCCCTAGCTACTCACCTTTGGTGGGTCGTTGCTTCTCTATTCTTGGGTAACAGTCTCCTTCTGATACTTATACCACTTTTTTAGTATATTGTTTGGCCCTCGTTTAGGGCCCCATGTGTTTTTCTTTGATACTTACCTGTTTCTAAAGTATTTCTTGTGTGCATTTGATATCTCCAGGTAGGATATATACCAAGTTAGTTATTGGTGTTGTTATAATAAATACTACTGTATTTTTGTAAACACTTGTTGGTTCTTTCTTGTGTGAAAGCGTGCTGACTGACTATGTGGTAAATACACCCGTTTTACACACTCCTGAATAAGCCTTAGCTGCTCTCCACAGATACCCCTTGAGAGCTTTGGTTATTAGGGACTTAAAGAACAAGTTACTTACCTTCGGTAACGATGTTTATGTAAGAAACATTAGTTAGTTAGATTCCTCACCTTAGAATATCCCCAGGCGTCAGGCTGGATCCGGAAAGATTTTTGTAGCAATACCCCTTGCACGTCGCTAGGCGTCGTCTGCGGCTCCGCATCAGTCATTGGCGTCGTGCGCCGGAATGACGTCGGAGTACTTAGACGCCGCCCTCGCGCGCTGATGTCAGTTCTTCTTTTTTCCGCACCAGTAAGCGCCGATCCGGGAAGAGCTTACCCCTAGTAATTTTTTGACTAACTTTTTTGACTCTTTTTGTTCATCGACTCGACTCTGGTGCCGGTAGAATGCCTGGTTTCAAGCATTGTGACTCCTGTCATCGACTGATGTCGGTGACGGATCACCATCGCCGGTGCCTGTACTGCCTGGGGGCCGAGTGGGCTAAAGAACGGTGATGGATTAAACCCAGATCAGTTGACTGGGGGTGAGTGCTTGCAATGTTCAACACTCCGTCCATCATTTCCTTTGGTTTTTGCTCTGCCTGGGGGCCGACCATGATGCGGAGTCGTGCCCCGATTGTCAGGCCTTGACGTCGAAGGCTAGGCGGGAGCGGTCCCGTAAGCTACTCGAGCTTCGGCACTCGGCTCCGCGTCGCTCTCGGTCCCGGTCCAGGAGAAGGTCCAAGGACCGTTCGCGGAGCCACAGCCATCAACATCGCTCGTCGGGATCTTCCGGTTAGTCCCGACACTCCAAGCACTCCAAGAGACGACATCGCTCTTCGGACTCCCCTCGCCGGTCGTGCGACTCGGCCGAGGGTCAGGGTGGTTCCACCCCCATGACTCCGTTGGAGCCGCAGGAGCCGCGTCCGTCCCCATACCCACCGGTCCCTGGGACTGACGCGATTCCGGCAGAGGTCAGTGCCTTCCTCACGGCCATGAGGAGCCTGGCTCCGCCGTTGACGCCTGCCGGCGCGCCTTCGGGCCCCACAGGGTCGACTGGGCGACCTTGCGTGCTGGCGGATCCGGCCCCGTCGATGACTTCGGTCACAACCTCACGACGCCTCCTCCGCCGGCGCCGACAGCGGTTCCACCTCCGGCGCAGTCCCCGGACGACGACGTTCCCCAGTTTAGTCCTGTTCCGGACCCGGCGCCGGTGCGTCGCCGTCCGACGCCGTAACCGGCGCCGATGGGTGACCGCTTCTTCTACCGTCCGGCTCCGATCATTCCTCCTGTTTATCAGGAATTGGATGATGAGGGCGACTGGGAGGGGTGTGAGGACCCTAAGGGTTGCCTAGACTCATTGCACAGTGCCCACCATAGCTGGACAATATATACTGAGCCAGCTACCTATACTGGTGGTGCAGCTGTTGGGAAAAAGACTTGCATTTGCTTTACCACTTTGCCATCAGTAAGGTTTCCATAACAAACCAGTACTACCTTTGGGGAATACACCATACTTGATAGATAAAACTTTACTCAACATTTTAGTTAGGTATCAAGGGCCTAGCATAGCCCTTTATCCAACCTTTTGGGAACTTCAGATTACTAGAGTAGGGTACACTACACTACACTAGCGAAATGTCTGCTACTGGGGAATCTAGTCAGACTCAGGTGTCTGGGCACAGTGTCCTTATGTTCCAAGAACTTAAGACCTTGCATAAGTTTAGAAGACTAAAAACAGGTAGTAGCCCACTAAGTCTCTTCTTATGGAATGACTCCTTCAAGATGACCTCCAAAATTCTGGAAGGTCACTGGAGAAGGAAAACCTTTGTGAGGGAGATGACCTTACAGGACAAGTGCAAGAGGTATGTAGTACTACTGGCTCTGTCACTGGCCATGACCATGTAGAGTCTGCAGACAATCTCATGTACTACTCTATACCTATAGAGGGGGTACTGAGGCCCTTGAAAGGGAAGTCCTAAAAGTGGAAAAGGAGAGGTAGAACTTGGGGGTAGACCTCAACGGTGGCAGCAATAAAGAGACTAGAGTCAGGGAGGAACATTTTGATTCTGGGAATCCTAGCAGGATTGTGACCTTTTTTAAAACTAGGGATGATATACACAAGTGGATTACTGTAATGGAGAGTCCCTGCAAAGTCCAGAAGGTACCCCAGAAGCAGTGGGAAGCTATCATGTGCAGATAAAGGTGTAGACAAACTCCTGGCAGTTAGAGAAGAGGATGCAGACAGCTATAAGGTTTTGAAAGAGGCACTTATTGAAGGGTTAGGACTTACTTGTGAAGAATACAGGATTACTTTCAGAGATAGTCTGGGTTGATTTCATAGACTGTGAAATTAAGGCTCTGGAAGTCTGGTTACATGGTAGTAATGTTTATGACTATAATGGACTTGTGGGACGGCAGACCGGACAAACAGACGCGGAGGCTGTATATAATGAGCCAGCTGGTGTTTTTTTATTGACAAGGTAGGAAGAGCGCCGGGCGGTGCAGGTCTCAGGGAGTCCTGGCGAGGTCTTCGGGTCCCTTCTCGTTCAGCTGAGTCTGGACTGTCCTCTTCCGTGAACGGCGTTTCTGGGATGGGCTGTGTGGTTTTCCCAGGGAGGCTCATGAGAGAGACAAGAGAAACAAACAAGAAGCCGTCAGGGACTCTGGCCTGTCTTGCCTATCGTTAACCATAGGTCCATCACCACACCCGGTAGGTGTTTAGGGGAAGTGCAGGGCGTAAGTTTTATTTGCGGGTGCTAGGGTTCTTGAGGGAAAAACCAAAAGGGTTTTGTATAGAAGGATTACCGATACGGTTACAAAGAGGTCAGACCCGACCACCGGAGCACTCCTTTGCAACCTGGGTGTGCTCTCTCAGGAAGTTGAAAAGTTGAGGAAGTGGCAACCACCAAAGAAAGAGAACCGAAACAAGGAAAGGAGTAAAGAAACCACTGTTCCCGTAACCCCCCTCCTCCCCGTTACCCTCCTCTACCACACACCTCCCTGTCCCGTTTTTCCCCGTATCTCAGCCACTCACCGGCCCCGCCGCAACTTTCCCGGGTTGCGGCCGCTCTCCAGCCTCCTCCTGTGGGGTCCACCAGTCCTCACACCACGTCTCGGCCTGAGCTTCTTCTTCATCGTTACTCCGCCTCTCCTCGCTCTCCGCGCTGTTCCTGCTCCGCTCTGCTCCTCTCCTTCTCCTCGTCACGCTGCTCCTTCTCCGCTCCGCTCCGCTCCTTCTCCTCGTCCCGCTGCTCCTCTGCTCTGCTCCTCTCTTTCTCCCCTCCGGCACATGTGCGTCCGTTTTTTGTCTCGGTCCCCCTTTTCACCTGTGATGGAGCAGTACATCCGGGTTTAGTCCCTCCCACTTCCGGGTTCCTCATGGCTGTGTCACGGCCCGCCCTGGTCTGAGCGTGAGGGGGCGGGGCCGGTGTCCGGAACGTTGCGGTCATGCTGCGGGAGTACGCGAGGCCGGTCTTCCCGGGTAAGGTCCGTTCCCGGGTTTGTTGGGGTGGTGTGGGCAGAGGAATGTCTGGGGCCCTCTCACATCCCTTTTCCCTTGCTGTCTTTCTAGAGGGGGGGGTGTCGCTGGGATAACGGGAAAGGAAGTCTACGTTGGTTTGTTCTATCCCTTTCCTATGGTGGATACGGAATCTATAGGGTTGCAATGATAGGAACCAGCGTAATACTCTTTCATTGTTCCCTTTGTTGCGGGCTAACCACGCCAAAGGGGAATGGTCTGTGTATAGTGTGAATTCGCGGCCCTCGAGGTAAAATTTTAAGGAGTCGATCGCCCATTTAATGGCTATGGCTTCTTTTTCGATCACGGCGTAGTTTCGTTCACGGGGGTACAGTTTTCTACTTATGTATAAAATGTTTTTTTCTTCTCCCTGGCTGTTCTTCTGAGACAATACTGCCCCCAACCCTTGATCTGAGGCATCCGTCTGGAGGATAAACGGGATAAACGGTAAGGTATAGTCAGGACTAGCTAACACCGTCTCAGAGGTCAGGGAGGCTTTTAATGCATTGAAGGCCTGCACTACTTCGGGGCTGGGATCCCTTAATCTGGCCTCTGTTTTTACGGACTTTTGCAAAAGATCGGTGAGTGGGGCTGCTATCCTGGAGAACTGAGGTATGAACCTCCTGTAATACCCCAGCAATCCCAAAAATGCTCTACGGGCTTTGGCAGAACGAGGAAAGGGTATTTGGGATATGGCGGTCAGTTTCTTATCCTGAGGTCGTATCATGCCCTCTCCCAGCAGGTAGCCCAGGTATTTTACGGTCTGGGCGGCCAGGTGGCTCTTGGCCGGATTGATTTTAAAGCCGTGTCCACCCAAGGTTTGGACTATGTTAAAAAGATGGGTCAGATGCTGGTCCCATGTCTCACTGTAGACAATGATATCATCTATATATGCCCCTGCATAGCACTCATGGGGACGTAGGATGAGGTTCATGGCCCGTTGAAACGTAGCGGGGGCTCCGTGCAATCCGAAAGGTAACATTAAAAACTGGTAGAGGCCGTCTGGAGTAGAAGAACAAGTTACTTACCTTCGGTAATGATGTATCTGTAAGAAACATTAGTTAGTTAGATTCCTCACCTTAGAATATCCCCAGGCGTCAGGCTGGATCCGGAAGATTTTTGTAGCAATACCCCTTGCGCGTCGCTAGGCGTCGTCTGCGGCTCCGCGTCCGTCGTTGGCGTTGTGCGCCGGGATGACGTCGGAGTACTTAGACGCCGCCCTCTCGCGCTGACGTCAGTTCTTGTACATAGCTTTCCGCGCCAGGGACGCGGAGCCATGCAAGAGACCGACACTGGTGCCAAAAAACTAGGGCCCTGAAGGGAAGATCCTTAACCCTAGATATCGGTTTGCAGAACGGGGAGGCAGAGTGGGTCGGTGAGGAATCTAACTAACTAATGTTTCTTAAAGATACATCGTTACCGAAGGTAAGTAACTTGTTCATCTGAAAGAAACACGTTAGTTAGATTCCTCACCTTAGAATAGATACCCCAGCAATACCAACCCCGGAGGTGGGTCTGCGAACCAAGATCACACCAGAAAGTCCTGGAGAACAGAACGGCCAAAGTGGCCATCTCTCCGGACTTGGCTGTCCAGGCAATAATGTCTGGCGAACGTATGTAGTGAAGCCAACGTCGCCGCCTGACAGATGTCCTGCAAAGGGACTGCCCATCCCAAAGCAGTAGTAGCTGCTGTGGCCCGGGTGGAAAGGGCTCTAAGCCCGACAGGAGGGACCTTCTTCGCCAAAGAATAGCAATGTTTAATACACAACACGACCCACCGCGAGATGGTCCGCTTGTGTACGGCTTTACCCTTCTTAGCTCCTATGTATCCATCAAAAAGTTGGTCGTCCACCCGGAACTGTTTTGTGCGGTCCAAATAAAAGGACAGCCCACGTTTTGGTTCCAGACGGTGGAGCCTTTCTTCATCTTTTGAAGGATGCGGAGGCGGAAAGAAGGTGGGCAGCGTGACCGATTGCCCGATGTGAAAGGAAGTCACGACTTTAGGAAGGAAAGAAGGACGTGTCCGGAGGACAACCTTATCCGGATGAACTGAAAGGAAGGGAGGTTTGATCGACAGAGCCTGGAGCTCACTCACCCGCCTAGCGGAGGTGATAGCCACCAGGAAGGCAGTTTTTAGTGTCAGAAGATGAATGGGACAGTTGTGAAGGGGCTCAAAGGGAGCACACATCAGATAAGTGAGAACGAGGTTCAAGTCCCACTGAGGCATTACGAAAGGGACAGGAGGGTATAAGTGAGTAATGCCCTTGAAAAAGCGTGAAACAATAGGGGACTTGAAAAGTGAAGGCTGATCAGGAAGCCGTAAGAAAGCAGAGATTGCAGCAAGATAACCTTTCAAGGTGCCCAGAGCAGAGCCCTGCTGGGCCAAGGAAAGAAGAAAGAGGAGAACCTCAGAAAGAGGAGAGGAAAGGGGATCCACAGCCTTTGCTGTGCACCATGCCACAAATTTGTTCCACCGGCAGGCGTATACCGTCTTTGTGGAGGGACGCCTGGCTGCCAGAATGACATCATAGACTTCAGGAGGCAAGTCAAATGGCATCAACTGCCGCCGCTCAATCTCCACGCATGGAGGTGGAGGCTGGACAGGTTCGGGTGGAGGACCGTCCCCTGCTGCTGCGACAGAAGGTCCTCCCGAAGAGGCAGTCGTATCGGGGGATCGATGGACATACTGAGTAGCTCGGGATACCAGTACCTTCGTGCCCAATCCGGAGCCACAAGGATGACTTGGGCCCGGTCGCGCCTGATCTTCTTCAGCACTCTGGGCAGAAGTGGTATAGGCGGAAAGGTGTACAACAGACAGCAACTCCACTCGCGATGAAAAGCGTCTCTGAGCGAGTGCCGCCTTGGAAATTCCAACGCGCAGAACTGCTGACATTGCGCGTTCTCTTCGGTGGCGAATAGATCTAACCAAGGCTCTCCCCACTGCAGAAAGAGACCTTGCGCCACATCCGAGTTCAGACACCATTCGTGATCCATCATGCACCGGCGGCTGAGTTTGTCTGCTCTGGCGTTCAGAGAGCCAGCCAGATGTTGAACCACCAGGGTGATGCCCTGATGTTCCAGCCATGTCCAGAGGCGCAGAGCCTCCTGACAAAGGGTCCAGGACCCCACCCCGCTCTGCTTGTTGCAATACCACATGGCGGTGGTGTTGTCCGTGAACACCTGCATGACACTTCCCCGGACAGAGGGAAGGAAGGCTTTCAGTGCAAGTCGGATCGCCCTCAGCTCCAATAGGTTGATATGGAGCCGAGTCTCCGCCGGAGACTAGAGTCCTCTGATCTCCGCCTCTCCCATATGGTCCCCCCATCCCAGGAGGGACGCATCCGGACTACTAAGTGCTCCGGTTGGGGTAGGGAGAGGGATCTGCCGCTGACCCAATCGCGATTCGTGAGCCACCACTGCAACTGCTTCGCAGTGCCCTCCGAGATCAAGACATGGTCGGACAGGTTGCCTCGATGCGGAGCCCACTGAAACTTCAGGTTCCACTGCAGAGCCCGCATCCGCCATCTGGTGTGAGGTACCAACAGGATGCAGGAGGCCATCAGCCCCAGAAGCCGCAGCACCAACCTGACCAAAACCCAAGACAGAGGCCGGAAGATGGAAATCAGGGCCTGAAGGTCTCGGACTCGCTGTTCCGGCGGATAGACCCGGAACTGCGCCGAATCAAGAACCGCCCCTATGACAAGGAGCTTCTGGGAGGGACTCAGATGTGACTTCGGCACATTGATGGAGAACCCCAGCGAGTGCAGGAGGTCTGCCGTAGTCTGGAGGTGGGAGACGACTTGCTGGGGCGAGCCCACCTTCAACAGCCAGTCGTCGAGATAGGGGAAGACTGGAACCCCTGATCTGCGCAGATGAGCTGCGACCACCGCCATCACTTTTGTGAACACCCGAGGGGCACTGGTGAGGCCGAAGGGGAGCACGGTGAACTGAAAGTGCTCCTGAACCACCGTGAATCGCAGGTAACGCCGGTGGGCCAGCAGGACGGGGATGTGGAAATAAGCGTCCTGCAAGTCCAACGCTACCATCCAGTCTCCAGGGTCTAGGGCAGCGAGAACCTGAGCCAAAGTTAGCATCTTGAACCGTTCCTTCCGGAGGAAGGCGTTCACGCTCCTGAGGTCCAAGATCGGGCGTAGGCCCCCTTTGCCCTTCTTGGGAACCAGAAAGTAGTGGGAATAACAACCACAACCTACTTCTGGACCAGGAACACGCTCGACGGTCTCTTTGGCCAAGAGGGCCGAAACTTCCTCCCGTAAAAGATGCAAATGATCCCCCGACATACGGTGGTTCTGCGGTGGCATGGCTGGAGGGGTCGTCTCGAAGGGGAGGGAGTAGCCCCTTCGGACAATTTGCAGCACCCACCTGTCCGACGTGATGGTGCGCCAGTGGAGCAGGTGATGGCGAACTCTGCCGCCCACTGGCGTGGAATGGGCCTGAAAGCTCGGACTAGGAGGGCTTTGAGGCGGATGCTGCCGGGGTGAATGTGGACTGACCGGCACGTTGTCCTCCAGTTCCGCCTCGGCGGAATCCACGTCCGCGACCGTGTGCAGGTTGGTTCTGCGGCCGGTGGCTGGGCGGACGTGAGGAGGCACCCCTTCCTTGGCCACAAAAGGGGCGAAAGGCGGAAGTTTGCGGCCGCGGGGCCGAGAGGCCCAAGGACTTGGCCGTGGCCCGGGAGTCCTTGAACCGAGCCAGTGCACTATCCGCCTTCTCCCCAAAAAGGCGAGTGCCATCAAAGGGCATGTCCATGAGAGAAGTCTGGACATCCCCTGAAAAGGACGTGGATCTCAGCCAGGCGTGACGCCGAAGCGCCACCGTGGTGCTCATTGCCCGACCTAGCGAGTCCGTGGTGTCAAGTCCACACCTCATGGCATGTCGTGCTGCATCTCTCCCGTCTGCAAGTGCTTGGGAGAGTCGTGTCCGGGCCTCCTCCGGACACAGAGGCAGCATGTCCTCCACCGTATCCCACAGAGAGTGGGAATAACGGTCCAATTTGCAAGCGATATTTAAGGACCGCAGCCCCAGACTCAGGGACGAGAACAGTTTCTTGCCAGACTGTTCGAGCCTCTTGGATTCCCGATCCGGTGGAGCGGACGAGAAGGAGCATTGGGAAGTTGAGGCCTGGATAACCAGGCTCTCAGGGGTGGGGTGTTGAGAGAGGAAACTGGGGTCGCCCGGAGCAGGGCGGTGGCGCCGGGCAACGTTCCGGTCCACAGGAGAGACTGTGGAGGGCTTGGACCAAGTGCCCTGTAGAACGTCTATGAGGGCCTCATTAAACTGCAGCAGAGGCTCAGTGGAGCTTGCTGTCGGTTGTAGGACCTCGGTGAGGACGTTCGTCCTCACTGCCACAGCAGGCAACTCCAGCCCAAGGGCTTCGGCCGCCTTGCGCAGCACCACAGAAAAAGCTGCTTCCTCCTCCGAGGCCACAGTCGGAGGAGAGATGAAACCAGCGTCTGGAGAAGTATCCAGACCGCTGGTGTCCCCCAATTCCTCTGCCCAGTCCTGGGAAAGTTGGGCCTGTGCGGCCAGAGGGTCCTCAGACCCGTCCCAGTCACCCTCGTCATCCGATTCCCAATAAACGGGAGGAATGATCGAAGCCGGACGGAAGATGAACCTGTCACCCATCGGCATCGGTGAAGGCGCCGGACGGCGCCGTACCGGTGCCGGGTCTGGACCAGGGCTAAACTGGGGAACTACGTCGACCGGGTATGGTGTCGGTGGTGGAACCGGTGTCGGCGCCGGCAGAGGAGGCGTCGTGAGGTCGACCGGCGCCGACAGGGGTCCAGGCCTGGACCCCTCGGATCTGCGGCGTCAAGGCCGGAGCCGTCGACGGTGCCGGGGCCGAAGCCGCCGGCTCGCGAGGTCGCCCAGTCGAACCTGCGGGGCCCGAAGGCGTGCCGGCAGGCGTCGACGGCAGAGCCAGGCTCCTCATGGCCATGAGGAAGGCACTGACCTCCGCCGGAGTCGCGTCAGTCCCAGGGACCGGCGGGTATGGGGACGGACGCGGCTCCATCGGCTCCGGCGGAGCCGCGGTGGTGGAACCACTCAGACCCTCAGCCGGATCGTGCGACCGGCGAGGGGAGTCCTTAGAGCGATGTCGGCTCTTGGACTTCTTAGAATGTGTGGAGTGTTTGGACTTACCAGACGACCCCGACGAGCGATGACGATGGCTTTGACTCCGCGACCGGTCCTTGGACCTCCTCCTAGACCGGGACCGAGAGCGGCGCGGAGCAGAGTGCCAAAGCTAGAGTAGCTTACGGGACCGCTCCCGCCTATCCTTCGACGTCAAGGCCTGGCAATCCAGGCACGACTCCGCGTCGTGGTCGTCTCCCAAACAGTACATGCACCGGCAATGGTGATCTGTCACCGACATCAAGCGATGACAGGCGTTACAGGCCTTAAAACCAGGCATGCTACCGGCACCAGAGTCGACTCGATGACCAAAAAGGATTCAAAAGGTTAGTCAAAAAATTACTAGGGGTAAGCTCTCCCGGACCTGCGCTTACTGACGCGGAAACAAGAACAGACGTCAGCGCGCGAGGGCGGCGTCTAAGTACTCCGACGTCATCCCGGCGCACGACGCCGACGACGGACGCCGAGCCGCAGACGACACCTAGCGACGCGCAAGGGGTATTGCTACAAAAATCTTCCGGATCCAGCCTGACGCCTGGGGATATTCTAAGGTGAGGAATCTAACTAACGTGTTTCTTTCAGATAACGCCGTTTTCTCTCGGTCTTGGACTCTTAAGGGTATTTGCCAGTACCCTTTGCATAAATCGAGGGCACTGATGTATTTGGCTTTCCCTATCCTTTCTATCATTTCGTCCACCCGAGGGAGGGGATAGGTGTCAAATTCGGATACTTTATTGACCTCCCGGAAGTCAATGCAAAAACGTACCGAGCCATCGGGCTTCGGCACGAGAACGACAGGCGAATTCCATTCGCTTACAGAGGGTTCTATGACACCCATTTGTAACATTTGTTGGACTTCATTTTGTATGGTCTGTCTGCGGGCCTCTGGAATACGGTACGGCCGCAGACGCACTATTTTACCGGGACTTGTTTTGATGGCATGTTCCATCACTGAGGTCTTTCCAGGAGTGAGGGAAAACACGTCCTGCAAAGGTAGCAGTGAATCAATCAGAGCGGCAGTGTTACGGGAGGGTAAGTCACCGTCGATACACTGGCAATACAAGGGGTTTTGGTTCCTTCCAGTGGTGGTCAAGACGGGAAGGGGTCCCTCCCATTTCTTTAATAGATTAACGTGATAAACCTGGGAGGTGCCTCTTTGTTTGTCCAATTCGATTTTATAGGTGACGGGGGTTACCTTTTCTAGTATCACATAGGGTCCCTGCCACTGACCCAATAATTTGTGGTCAGAAGACGGCATAATTAGGAGCACCGCGTCTCCGACAGTGAACGACCTGTCCTTCGTTTTTTTGTCATATTGGGATTTTTGTGCCTCCTGGGCTTTTTCCATATTGTTTCGAACAGTGGTTCGTATCTGCCCCAGATGGGTTCTCAGATTCGTGGCATATTCGATCAGGGGCGTAGTACTGTTTGGTTCTGTTTCCCATGCCTCGCGAGCCATGTCTAATAATGAACGAGGCTGGTGTCCGTATAACAGTTCAAAGGGGGAGAATCCTGTGCTCTTCTGGGTTTGGCATCTGATGGCGTACAATGCTAGGGGTAATAGGTCCTCCCACCGTTTAGTTTCGAGGTCAAGGAGTTTTTTTAGGGTGGTCTTCAGAGTGGCATTGTAACGCTCAACAAGACCATCCGTTTGGGGGTGATAGGCCGCCGTCCTAATTTGTTTGATCCCTAACTGTGTGTACACCTGTTTCATCACTTTGGACATAAATGGGGTCCCCTGATCAGTTAGAACCTCTTTCGGGAACCCCACCCGAGAAAAAACTGAAATCATGGCTTTTGCTATGGCAGTGGCGTTCGGGTGTCGTAAAGCGATGGCCTCCGGAAAACGCGTAGCATAATACACAAGGACCAGCACATAATGACATCCACTACGGGAGGGTAGTAGGGGGCCTATGATGTCCATCCCTATCCTGCAGAACGGTTCCTCGATAATGGGTAGGGGTTGCAAGGGAGCTCGGGGAGGCCTATCCCTGCTATTCTTTTGGCACACGGGGCATTCACGACAATACATCTTCACTTTCTTATAGATGCCAGGCCAGTAGAACTGCTTAGTTATTATTTGTTCAGTTTTTTCCTCCCCAAAATGCCCACCCAGGAGATGGCTATGTGCGAGATAGAGGACCTTATCCTGAAAAAGGGAAGGGACCAATAACTGAGGGTTGCTGTTGGGCTCTGCCTTCCGGTAGAGCAGACCGTTTTTGACAAAGAAATAAGGACATACGTGTAACGGGTCTTCCTGGTTCAGGGCTTTATTCCAGGCTTCCTGTAAAACTGGGTCTTCCCGTTGGACTGTGTGGAAATGGTGATCGTGTTCCCACGGGTTTTCCATTGGGGCAGCTGGGTAAGCATGCAAGGTTTTCCCTTTGTCCCTTCGTTTTTGATTTCTGGATCTCCTGGGTTTAGAAGGGGGCCAGTCGGGATTCTCTTCTTGCGCGAAGGGTGCTATGTCCAACCATTCTCTGTCGGGGTTCAGGGCTTCTTGCAGTAAGGCAGGCAGATGGGGATAATCATTTCCCAGGATGATCTGCTCCGGGAGGCGCCGGATGAGGCCCACTTTCAACGCCAAACCAGGATCTGTGGTGATTTGTACTTGCACATGGGTAGTGGGATAGGTTTTTGTATCCCCATGAACGCATTGGATGTTCACAGTCCCTTCCACCGGCCTGATCTGGGCCCCTAAATCCTGGGGCCGTACCACGCTCTGTCGGCAACCAGTATCGGCAAGTGCTGTCATCAGTTGTCCATTTACAGCCACTTCACAACGATAAGGAGGGGTGTGGTGGTCTGGGGGAGGCAATAATAGTTCCTCATCATGCCGATTTCCATCGGTTCCTCCTTTTGTGGGCAGAAACGGGCTATGTGACCAAGCCCTCCGCAACCGTAACACTGTGGTTCGGGGGTAGGGGTTCTCATTAGGGGGGGACCTGGGGTTCGGAAAACAGGGGGTCCGGGGATTACCGTAACGGAATCAGGTTTTCGGGTCAGTGAAGGCCGGGAAGGGCGATGAGTCCCGCTCGTGCCGGGTTTCCAGGTTGTCTCCTTGCGTCCCTTTTGTACTTTTGGCGCTCTGCTGTAGGCACTAGCGATTTCCACAGCAGTATCCAGTGTGAGGAGCACATGTTGTCTTACCCATCTCTGTATGGGTGGATGGAGGGAAGCGAGATACTGCTCCAGGTAGACTTTGGCCATAATGTCCTCCTTTGTGGCGTTAGCGGGCTTAAGCCATCGATCAGCCATGTCTCGTACTCGGAAGTATAAGGCCCTAGGGGTTTCTTGGGGCCCTTCCTTTATTTGTCGGAGTCTCATCCTATAGGTCTCATCGTCAACCCCTAAGCGTTCCATAATACATTGCTTTATTTCAGTGTAGGGGGTCGTACCCAGGATGTTGGCCGCTTGGTAGGATGTCTGCAGTTCTCCAGACAGTAGGGGTCCTAAGTATTGACCCCACTTATCCGCTGGCCATGCTGCAGCCAAGGCCATTTGTTCGAAATTGTTGAAAAAGTATTCTGGGTCTTCTCCGGCAACATATTTTTGCAATATCACTGAGGGAAGAGTACTCGGCCCTCGTTGTTGTCCTAGAACGTCTGCGATTTTCCCCATCGCGGTATCATGGGTCTGACCTTGTTCCGTGAGTGCCTGTTGCAGCTTCCCCCGATCTTCCTCGACAATGGCGAGGAAGTTTTCCATGGCTTTCCCCAGGCTCTCTTGGTTCTTGGCCATTCGGGCGATCACAGCCTCCATGTCTCCGGTTAATCCCACTTCTGACACCACTTGTGGGATTGCGGACCGGACAAACAGACGCGGAGGCTGTATATAATGAGCCAGCTGGTGTTTTTTATTGACAAGGTAAGAAGAGCGCCGGTCGGTGCGGGTCTCGGGGAGTCCTGGCGAGGTCTTTGGGTCCCTTCTCGTTCCGCTGAGTCTGGACTGTCCTCTTCGGTGAACAGCGTTTCTGGAATGGGCTGTGTGGTTTTCCCAGGGAGGCTCATGAGAGAGACAAGAAAAACAAACAAGAAGCCATCAGGGACTCTAGCCTGTCTTGCCTATTGGCAACCATAGGTCCATCACCACACCCGGTAGGTGTTTAGGGGAAGTGCAGGGCATAAGTTTTATTTGTGGGTGCTAGGGTTCTTGAGGAAAAAACCAAAAGGGTTTTGTATAGAAGGATTACCGATACGGTTACAAAGAGGTCAGACCCGACCACCGGAGCACTCCTTTGCAACCTGGGTGTGCTCTCTCAGGAAGTTGAAAAGTTGAGGAAGGGGCAAACACCAAAGAAAGAGAACCGAAACAAGGAAAGGAGTAAAGAAACCACTGTTCCCGTAACCCCCCTCCTCCCCGTTACCCTCCTCTACCACCCACCTCCCTGTCCTGTTTTTCCCCGTATCTCAGCCACTCACCGGCCCCGCCGCAACTCTCCCGGGTTGCGGCCGCTCTCCAGCCTCCTCCTGTGGGGTCCACCAGTCCTCACACCACGTCTCGTCCTGAGCTTCTTCTTCTTTGTTACTCCGCCTCTCCTCGCTCTCTCCGCGCCGTTCCTGCTCCGCTCTGCTCCTCTCCTTCTCCTCGTCACGCTGCTCCTTCTCCGCTCCGCTCCTCTCCTTCTCCTCGTCCCGCTGCTCCTTCTCCGCTCTGCTCCTCTCTTTCTCCCCTCCGGCACATGTGCGTCTGTTTTTTGTCTCGGTGCCCCTTTTCACCTGTGATGGAGCAGTACATCCGGGTTTAGTCCCTCCCACTTCCGGGTTCCTCATGGCTGTGTCACGGCCCGGCCTGGTCTGAGCGCGAGGGGGCGGGGCCGGTGTCCGTTACATTGCGGCCATGCGGTGGGAGTACGCGAGGCCGGTCTTCCCGGGTAAGGTCCGTTCCCGGGTTTGTTGGGGTGGTGTGGGCAGAGGAATGTCCGGGGCCCTCTCACAGGACTGTATAATTTGCTCATGAGAGAGCACATCCTTAATAACTGTGTGTCTGAGAAACTGCACCAATACCTGGTGTACTCTGATCTTACCTCTCCCCAAGAATTGTGAAAGAGGGCAGACATGTGGGTTCGCCCCAGGGTGAGCAATAAGTATCATGGTGGGGGTGACCAGAAAAAAATTACACATCTAAGTCCCAAGATAAAGATGGGGAGAAACCTAAATATAGCAAGAAAGAGTCATCTTCAGGTCCACAAGTCTTCCTCTAGGGGTGGGACACAATCCTCCTCTTCTATTAATACCAAACTCCCTTGGTGCTTTGTTTGCAAGCAAAAAGGCCACAGGACATCTGATCCTGGTTGTCCTAAGGAAGGCTCCAAGACTGCTACTACTCCCCAAGTGCACCTAACAGTAGCACTAGAAGCAGTAAAACCCAACAGGGTGTAGCTGGGTTTACCTTGGGTACTATAGTTAACTCTGGCCTAGTCAGATAAGTCACTGAGGCTGCCCTGATATCAGAGTGTGGCACTGACCTTGCCACTTTGTCTGTGCGGTCTTTTAATATGAGGAAAATACAGGCAGCATCCCCTCATCAAAGGTAGTGACGCAGAAGATTACAGGGACACAGGTGCCAGTGTCACTATGGTGACTGAATAACTGGTGCCACCCGAGCAATGCTTACTTGGACACACTTACCAAGTAACCAAAGCACACAATATCACTAATTGCCACTCCATGGCAGTGATGATTCTCAGCTGGAAGGAGTGAGGGGGGGATGGGAGGTATGTAACTGGCCGTAAAGAAGTTGTAGTACCATTCCTGTACATTGTCTTTTGTGCAATGATTTCGATAAGTCTGCATGGGCTGAAGTGGAGTTATGGACTCATGCAGCCTTACTTGGGATCTCTGAGAATGTGTTTGTGGTGACTAGAGCACATGCCAAGAAGCAGGGAAATCAAGGAGCAGTGGAGCCTGAAATAATGGCCCAGACTCCTACCAACAAGAGAGGAAGCAAGGGTAAGAAATTATCCTTTTTCCAGACTTCATATGAGGATCAGTTTTCTCAGGAAGATAATCATGCTTCTTGTGAGGGAACTGCTCTAAAGGTGTTTGGGCCTGGCACGGCAGACCTGCTGAGAGCAGGGGAACCCAGCAGGGAGGAATTGAGTCTGAAGCAGAAATTAGGCCTGGGCAGTAAATTCCGTTCCGCTTGCGTAATTTGGGTAATTTTGCATTCCGCGGAGAACACGGAGTTGCCAAAAATTCCGCAATCTGCGGCTTGGTGGAATTTTTTGCTTGTTCGCGCTTTCAAAATTTGTGTTCACGAGATATTTCCCCCCGAACATGCAAACAGCGTTTGCAAACAGGAAAAAAGCATCGAGAACAGTCGGAAAAAGCAATTCTGCGTGTTCGCGGAACTCTGCTTGCTCGCGAAGATTTTTTACCGTTTCGCGGAGCTTTGCGTAGTGCGACTATGCAAATTCCGCCCACCCCTAGCAGAAATCCTGCTCCTCTCTTGAGAGCCTCAGACAGCAAGTTGCTTCAGAGGCAGGGCATGTCAGTGGGACCCACAAGGTCTATTGGGAGGATAGACTCCTTAATTCTGAGGCTAAGGACTCCAAGCTTGGTGCCGCCGGGAGGTGGGTCATTCATCCGACGTTTAGGGGGTTCCTCCTGACCCTAGCACATGACATACCCCTTGCAGAGCATCTTGTGTGAGAAGCTGGCCTGGTATATGATGTACACTTATGTAAGTGGACACCTTGCACCAGTCCAGACAACCCTTATGGTGATTTAAGAGATCTTAGACAACCTTAGAAATCTCTCTAATTGGTAGCTGTGGAGAGCAGCCTTCAGGATTAGTCCAGAAGGTGTGTAAAGCAGCTTCTTTTACCAGAATGCAATCTTATAGTGTAGATTAAATGGTAAATAACCACACAGGGTATTGTTAAAAATATGTATTTATTATAGAATACTCTCTAACACATCCAAGTATCTCCTACCCGGAGATATGCACAATGCACACAATACTTTGCAAAGAAACATAGTAAATAGCACGTAATACACAGTGGACCCCGGGGAGGAACAAACCATATACTTAGAAAGTGGCATGAGAACCACGACTCGGGTCAAGACAATGTTGAGAGAACGTGGAAGTGCTGGGGACCCAAGGAACCACCCAAGGTAAGTGACTAGGAACCCCACGGAGAGCGTGTGCAGTGTGGGAACACGACCGCCTACTCCGTACAAGTCTACATGTAAGTCACGGTTGAATTTTTAAAGATTAAGTGTAGGAGAGTAGGGTCTGCAATCCTATGATCACCCAGATTTTTTGCTTTTGCTTCATTGGTTTACGACTTTCTCCGGCTGTGGGCCTGCCAATCAGACCCACAGCCTAGCTGTTCTCTCTCGAAATTAACACACCTGTACGTTAGGTGCATCCACTAATTGGAACTGGGCCGCCTTGTCAGTCCCTGTCTCAGCATACCACAGGTATCCAGGGCATCGGTGTACCCAGGGCCTACCAGGGGCTGAAGCATGTATTATGCCACCCCTGGAATGGCCGCCCAAATCTGACACAACTGGCTGCACGACAGCTGGGGCCACGTGGTGTAATCACCCGTTGCTGTAGGTGTAGTATTCCTACACCTAAACCCTAAAATGGACACATGGATTCCTATCAGTCACTCCTATAGCAGGCCTTATCAATCCTGAAGGCAGAGTGCAGGGGATCATGTGGGACGGTGCTCTGGCGCGAGCTGAGCCCGTCGACGGCTTGCGGAACCAAGTCCTAATAGCCGTTCCATGGTGACGCGGGCCAACTACTTTTAATGCAATTGCTAACTTTGGCCTCACCTCACCTATACATGTCGAGTAAGGTGTCATACGAATGGGAATACGAACCCCTCGCCAGTCCTGGTGACGGGGTTAGCATTCCCCCCTTTTAGAGGGACACGACATGGAAGTAACCTTGAACCCCGGTTAAAGTTGACTCAAGCCTCAGCATCACAAAATGGATGCTGCCACCAGACACAAGTCTGACCTCCTGCTGCTGGGGGACCTTCCAGCAAGGGGAGCTGGGACAAAGGGTTTCCTGTCGAGGGCGGTGTTAGCACCGTCCCAGACAGGGTTTGTGTATCCCAGGTAGGCAGGGCTGAAAGGAAGGTGATTGCAAGTGGCACCCCGGTGCTCACTGTGCATAGCCCGGCTCAAACCAGTTTCGGGGGCACACCAGCCCCTGAGCTGGCGCGAAGCCGGACAAAGGTTAGGGGTGTAACCACCCCCCTCCTGGCTCCACCCATAGGTAGAACCTAGTCACGGGCCAGCCCCTTTTCTTAGAATAAAGGTAGGAGCGAGTCCCCTTCCCAAATTGGATAATCAGATAATCGGATAACTCCGAATCACGAACCACTTTCCACGAAAGGAACTCTTGACTATTTCTGACGACTCTCCCTTGTGGCTAAGGAGTAGCCACCCTGCACCAGCAGGCACCATCTAAGCGCTTGCGGTTTGCTGTAGGTCTCTCCTACGGATCAAGACTGCCCAGCTCGACGAGACCCGAGTACCCTGCCATCTCTGACCTTTTACCTACCTCATCAGCCCAGCTGAGAGACGTAGGTGTGACGAGACCTGCGGGACCGGCTATCTTCAGAACCTGCACGACGCTTATCTAGCACGCCCACCGAGGGACCCTCGAGTGAGTGCACCTAGGGTTTGAGAAGCCCTAAACCCTGAGCAGCTCCAGCATCGAAGTCTGCCTCCCCAGCATCCCCGAGATCTGCGTGGGGGCCCTTCCGCTCCTTGTTGTTCACCGCGTTGTTCGACCACTTGCCGACCGGCTTGTGGCCCTCTTCACGACGCACCACGATTGTTTCATCACTAGTCTGGTTGCTCCAGACTGGCTCTTGCTCCCCTTCAACAGAGGAGTACCACGGACCCTCCTGGTCCACTCCCGACGCCATCTTGACTCCCCCGCTTGGGTTGCCACTGCCAAGATCCGCTGCCCCTGCCTGGGCCCAGCATCATCGACAGCAGACACCTTCGTGGGACAGCTCGCCCTCCATCCTGGTCGCCGCCGCGCCTCCTGGCCCGAGGAACAGCCGAGTCCGACGTCACCCACTCACCTGGTCGAGGTGACTTCAGCCGGTACCCTCCTGGTACCCACACGATCGCTGGCTAGCGGTTGAGAACTGAGTCCCCTCTGCTTTCAGGTTTCCTTCATCACCGATCCAGGCGTGGATCGCTCTGAACATCGTCACTGGTCGCCTGCCAGCAACTGCTTCTTTCAGGCTCCTGAGACTACACGAGGACTCCCGACATCTTGCCGAACTTCACGCAGCCGCAGCCTCCGGGCTAGGTAACTCGAGCATCTCGGTGCTCCATCGCAGGTTCGCTCTACAAGTGTCCAGTTCCTTCTTCGTTTAGTCCCACTGATCGGATCACTCCGGAATCAGTACCTCCAGACTCTAACCATTCGCATTTCACTGTTAGTGTAGATGGTTTCTCGTGCCCCTCGGGCATTTGTGTAAATTGTGCAACTGAAGTATTTTCCTAAGAGTTTTGTAGTGTGCTTAGCTCCCTGACTCATAAAGAGCCAGGGTAGTCTTGTTATAAATAAATATCCTTTATTTTCATAACAACTTGTGTGGTGTCCTTTCACTTGGTGTTCAAGGGGTATATGTGATGGTAAACAGCTGGCTTAACACGCCCTCTAGAGTTTAGCCTAAAGACTGCTGGTATCCACGCTACTAGGATAGCTGGTCTAAAAGGTTGACTTACAACCAATCATCAATAAGGGTCGTTTGGAATGATACACAGTGATCACTAGAATAGTGAGCACTACATATCAGGCCAACTTCTCACATTGGTGAGCAGCGGTTGGGATTTGAGCTTGCTGTTGTTTTACCACACACGTATCCTAAGAATATCGCAGTGAAAGATCACATAAGTACCCAGGTACATATAACTTAACTTAGAATACTCCGAGTTCTACTGAACCGGCTGTTGTAGTGTAACAGGGCTTAGCACACCCTGACTACAACTCTTAGCAAGGGATCAGTAGGTAAACCCATAGTGTAGGTAGGTGCAACACTCACACCTCACTAGAAAAGCATGTCGATCCACGGAGAGTCTTCGCAGACTCCCTTAGTGGTCAGTGACCCTCCACAGGTCGTGTCACGATATGCAACTCTTAGCTTCAAGGAGATGCGACAACTGTGTGCCTCCAGGAAGCTAAACCAGGGTTCTAACCCTACCATCACAATTCTGATAGGTCTCTTAGAGGCGTACGATGCTAGGAGGTCCTCTAACACAGGTCCCCCCAGTGCAGATGGGAACATGCCGCCCTTAGAGGGAACCCTCGGTGACCCAGACCTCGACCTCCGCACAGAGGACGAGGACGAGTTGTCGGGAGACGAGGCAGACAAAGGTCCAGTGGTAGTCGGCAGGCTTACAAGGACCAACTTAAGCAGGCATGAGAATGGAGCTGGGGGAGCCCCGGGCCCACGCTCAAGCAGGCTTAACCTTGGGAACGGCCGAGCTAGGTCTCTCTCCAGAGGCTCTGGCAGATCGGTTCATACACATGTCTCTCAGGCATCTTCTCAGAGAGGAATGACTTCCCCTCAGAGGAGGGAGCATGAAGCGAAGATGCGGGAGGTCAATCTGAGGATCGAGCGGGAAGAACTTGCCCTCGCCAAAGAAAGACTTGCCTTGGCCCGAGAGCAGAAATTAAGTGGGTTAGATCCCGCTGGTGGCAGCATTCTCAATAGAGAGAAAGACAGGGGTATAGACACTAGACACCTGAGTAAAATAGTGCCCCCCTTTAAACAAGGGGACGACATCCACAAGTGGATAACTGCCTTGGAGAGGGCCTGCACTGTCCAGTGCGTCCCCCCAAGTCAGTGGGCAGCTATACTGTGGCTTTCCTTTGAAGGTAAAGGAAGGGACAAGCTCCTCACTACAAGAGCTGAGGATGCTAACAACTACCAAGTCCTGAAGAACACACTGATTGATGGGTTCAGCTTAACCACGGAACAGTACCGGGTGCTGTTCCGGGACACCCAGAAAATTCAGTCTCAGGATTGGGCTGACTTTGTCGATTGTGCCACTAAGGCTTTGGAAGGCTGGTTGCTGGGTAGCAAGGTTACTGATTACACAGGATTGTACAATCTTATCATGCGAGAACAGATTTTAAATAACTGTCAGAACCAATTGTTGCATCAGCACCTTGTCGACTCGGATCTGACCTCTCCCCAAGAATTGGGAAAGAAGGCGGACAGATGGGTCAGAACAAGGGTCAAGCAGAACCAGAATCAGAACCAGGGTGGTCAGAAGAAAGCAGACCAAAAGGGTAACAAGAACGAACAAAATGACCAGAAGTCTTCGACAGGTCCCCAACAAACCAAAGAGGGTGGGGGTCAGGCTTCACAGAAGAAGAAGACTCAAGAAGGCCAGTCAAAAAGGTGGTGCCAATACTGTAAAAGTAAGACTCACTGGTTTAGTGAGTGCACCAAGAAAGGAGGGCAAACTCCTACCACTGCAGCCCCTAAGGCACCTGCGCCCCCTAGTACAGTCAGCAGTGGTAGTGCGCCTCCCAAGGCATTAGTTGGGTTAACCTTGGGAACCGAGGGGAGTGACGACTTAGTCCTTGTCTGTACAGGGGATATGGATATGTCCCCTGATGCCAGTCCCAATACTTTGGGCAAATACAGGCAGACACCTTTGATAAATGGAAGAGTGGCTCAGGCCTACAGGGACACGTGTGCCAGTGTCACCATGGTGACGCCTAACTTCGTGGACCCTGGACAGATCATGCTAGGTACCAGTTACCTAGTGACCAATGCCAGCAACGTCACTACCAATCACAGTATGGCAGTTGTTGATTTCTCCTGGGGAGGGGTAAGTGGCCCGAAAAAGGTTGTGGTTAGTTCAGACCTCCCCGTAGAATGTCTGTTGGGCAATGATTTGGAAACGTCACAATGGTCAGAAGTGGAGCAGAGGACTCACATGGAAATGTTAGGTTTGCCAGCACATGTCCTTGCTGTGACCAGGTCACAGGCCAAAAGATGCCCCACTGAACAGGTGCTGGATCCTGGAAGAACGGACCAGACACCTTCCAAGAAAAGGAGCAGTAAGGGTAAGGCTTCGCCTTCCCCCTTGCCCCAGGTCGTGGATCAAGTCTCCCAGGAGGCTGACCTTAAAGAACTGAGGGAAACTGAGCCGCAAGAGCTTGAACCTGGTCAGGTTGAGTTTCTGGGCTCAGGGGGACCCTCCAGGGAAGACCTGGGGAAGGCACAGTTAGACTGCCCCTCACTTGAACCCCTCAGACAGCAGGCCGCTGCTGAGGCTGCAGGGAACGCCACAGGTACCCACAGAGTGTACTGGGACGATGGACTCCTGTACTCTGAGGCAAGAGACCCCAAACCTGGTGCGACCAGGAGGCTAGTCATCCCCTTGTCTCTGAGAGGTTTCCTTCTCACCTTGGCCCACGAGATTCCCCTTGCAGGTCACTTAGGCCAGAATAAGACTTGGGACAGAATTGTTCCACACTTTCACTGGCCCCACATGTCCGAAGATACGAAGGAGTTTTGCCGCTCCTGTGTCACTTGCCAAGCCAGTGGTAAGTCAGGTGGCACGACAAAGGCCCCCCTCATACCACTACCAGTGGTGGGGGTACCCTTTGAACGAGTGGGGATCGACATTGTCGGACCAATGGAACCCCAGACAGCATCAGGGCACAAGTTTATACTGGTGGTGGTGGACCACGCCACCAGGTATCCTGAAGCTATTCCCCTTAGGACCACTACGGCACCTGTGGTGGCACGGGCCCTACTTGGAGTGTTCTCCAGAGTGGGCTTCCCTAAGGAGGTTGTCTCAGACAGAGGTGCAAACTTCATGTCGGGATATCTGACTGCTATGTGGAAGGAATGTGGTGTCAACTACAAGTTCACCACACCCTATCACCCACAATGCAATGGGCTTGTTGAGAGATTCAACAGGACCCTAAAAGGGATGATTCACGGACTACCTGAAAAGCTTCGGCGGAGATGGGATGTCCTGATACCCTGCCTCTTGTTCGCCTACAGAGAGGTCCCGCAGAAGGGGGTTGGCTACAGCCCTTTCGAGCTTCTGTTCGGACATCCTGTAAGGGGACCCCTTTGTTTGGTAAAGGAAGGATGGGAGAGACCTCTCAGAAAGCCGGCATCAAACATTGTGGACTATGTGCTCGGTCTCCGCTCGCGGATGGCGGAGTACATGGAAAAGGCGTCTAAAAACCTGGAGGCGAGCCAAGAATTACAGAAAGCTTGGCACGACCAAAAGGCTGTCCTGACTGTGTACCAGCCTGGACAGAAGGTGTGGGTGCTGGAGCCAGTGGCCCCAGCAGCACTCAAAGACAAATGGTCTGGGCCCCACACGATCATTGAGCAAAAGGGAGAGGTCACCTACTTGGTAGACCTGGGAACTCCCCGGAGCCCCCACAGGGTGCTCCATGTAAACAGGCTCAAGGCATATGTCGACAGGGAGGGCATGGGCTTGCTCATGGCCACAGATGAGGGACAGGAGGAGGAGAGTGACCCTCTCCCAGACCTGCTCTCTCAGAACCCTGACGATGGATCAGTAGATGGTGTTGTCTTTTGTGGCAGCCTCTCTGGACATCAACAAGAGGATTGTAAACAGGTTCTTCAATCCTTTCGACATATGTTCTCTCTGACACCCAGTCAGACCAAGTGGTGTACCCACGAGGTCGACACTGGGGACAGTCTGCCCGTAAAGAGTAAAATCTATCGGCAACCTGATCATGTCAGAGACTGCATCAAGACAGAGGTGCAGAAAATGTTGGAGCTGGGAGTCATTGAACCCTCGGACAGCCCCTGGGCTAGTCCCGTAGTGCTCGTGCCGAAACCTCACACCCAGGGCGGTAAGAAAGAGATGAGGTTTTGCGTGGACTACAGAGGTCTCAATGCGGTCACTAAGACCGACGCCCACCCGATACCAAGAGCAGACGAACTTATCGACCGGTTGGCCTCGGCCAACTACTTAAGTACGTTTGACCTGACAGCTGGGTATTGGCAAATCAGGTTAGCTGAGGAGGCCAAGCCCAAAACAGCATTTTCTACCCCGGGTGGGCATTATCAGTTCGTGGTAATGCCCTTTGGTTTGAAAAATGCACCTGCCACCTTCCAAAGGCTGGTGAATCGAGTTCTCACTGGGTTGGACGACTTCTGTGCGGCGTATCTGGACGATATCGCTGTCTTTAGCTCCACCTGGGAGGATCACCTGGTCCACCTGAGGAAAGTGTTAGAGGCCCTGCAGAAGGCAGGCCTCACTATCAAGGCCACCAAGTGCCAGATAGGGCAGACACAGGTTGTATACCTGGGCCACCTTGTAGGTGGAGGCCAGGTTCAACCATTGGAGAGCAAAATACAGGCCATCCAGGACTGGGCTCCTCCAACCACCCAGACTCAGGTTCGAGCTTTCTTGGGCCTGACTGGTTATTACCGGAAATTTGTCAGAAATTATGGATCCATTGTGACCCCGCTAAACGACCTGACAAGTAAAAAGATGCCAAAAAAAGTTCAGTGGACAGCAAGCTGTCAGAAGGCATTCGATGACCTAAAGCAGGCCATGTGCACAGCACCTATCCTAAAGAGTCCAGACTACTCCAAACCATTCATTGTCCAAACAGACGCTTCGGAGCTGGGTGTGGGAGCTGTTCTATCGCAACTGAATTTTGATGGTCATGACCAGCCCATAGCTTTTATTAGCAGGAGGCTGACCCCCAGAGAGAAGAATTGGTCAGCTATTGAGAGGGAGGCCTTTGCTGTGGTTTGGGCCCTGAAGAAGTTGAGGCCATACTTGTTTGGCACTCACTTCAAGATTCAGACCGACCATAAGCCCCTCTTGTGGCTAAATCAAATGAAGGGTGAAAACCCCAAACTACTTAGGTGGTCCATTTCCCTACAGGGGATGGACTTCACAGTGGAGCATAGACCTGGCACTGATCATGGCAATGCAGATGGGCTCTCCAGGTATTTCCACTTAGAGCAAGAAGACTCACCTGGTCAAGGTTAGCTTATTGTCCCGAAGTTTGGGGGGGGGGTCATGTAGGAGAGTAGGGTCTGCAATCCTATGATCACCCAGATTTTTTGCTTTTGCTTCATTGGTTTACGACTTTCTCCGGCTGTGGGCCTGCCAATCAGACCCACAGCCTAGCTGTTCTCTCTCGAAATTAACACACCTGTACGTTAGGTGCATCCACTAATTGGAACTGGGCCGCCTTGTCAGTCCCTGTCTCAGCATACCACAGGTATCCAGGGCATCGGTGTACCCAGGGCCTACCAGGGGCTGAAGCATGTATTATGCCACCCCTGGAATGGCCGCCCAAATCTGACACAACTGGCTGCACGACAGCTGGGGCCACGTGGTGTAATCACCCGTTGCTGTAGGTGTAGTATTCCTACACCTAAACCCTAAAATGGACACATGGATTCCTATCAGTCACTCCTATAGCAGGCCTTATCAATCCTGAAGGCAGAGTGCAGGGGATCATGTGGGACGGTGCTCTGGCGCGAGCTGAGCCCGTCGACGGCTTGCGGAACCAAGTCCTAATAGCCGTTCCATGGTGACGCGGGCCAACTACTTTTAATGCAATTGCTAACTTTGGCCTCACCTCACCTATACATGTCGAGTAAGGTGTCATACGAATGGGAATACGAACCCCTCGCCAGTCCTGGTGACGGGGTTAGCATTCCCCCCTTTTAGAGGGACACGACATGGAAGTAACCTTGAACCCCGGTTAAAGTTGACTCAAGCCTCAGCATCACAAAATGGATGCTGCCACCAGACACAAGTCTGACCTCCTGCTGCTGGGGGACCTTCCAGCAAGGGGAGCTGGGACAAAGGGTTTCCTGTCGAGGGCGGTGTTAGCACCGTCCCAGACAGGGTTTGTGTATCCCAGGTAGGCAGGGCTGAAAGGAAGGTGATTGCAAGTGGCACCCCGGTGCTCACTGTGCATAGCCCGGCTCAAACCAGTTTCGGGGGCACACCAGCCCCTGAGCTGGCGCGAAGCCGGACAAAGGTTAGGGGTGTAACCACCCCCCTCCTGGCTCCACCCATAGGTAGAACCTAGTCACGGGCCAGCCCCTTTTCTTAGAATAAAGGTAGGAGCGAGTCCCCTTCCCAAATTGGATAATCAGATAATCGGATAACTCCGAATCACGAACCACTTTCCACGAAAGGAACTCTTGACTATTTCTGACGACTCTCCCTTGTGGCTAAGGAGTAGCCACCCTGCACCAGCAGGCACCATCTAAGCGCTTGCGGTTTGCTGTAAGTCTCTCCTACGGATCAAGACTGCCCAGCTCGACGAGACCCGAGTACCCTGCCATCTCTGACCTTTTACCTACCTCATCAGCCCAGCTGAGAGACGTAGGTGTGACGCGACCTGCGGGACCGGCTATCTTCAGAACCTGCACAACGCTTATCTAGCACGCCCACCGAGGGACCCTCGAGTGAGTGCACCTAGGGTTTGAGAAGCCCTAAACCCTGAGCAGCTCCAGCATCGAAGTCTGCCTCCCCAGCATCCCCGAGATCTGCGTGGGGGCCCTTCCGCTCCTTGTTGTTCACCGCGTTGTTCGACCACTTGCCGACCGGCTTGTGGCCCTCTTCACGACGCACCACGATTGTTTCATCACTAGTCTGGTTGCTCCAGACTGGCTCTTGCTCCCCTTCAACAGAGGAGTACCACGGACCCTCCTGGTCCACTCCCGACGCCATCTTGACTCCCCCGCTTGGGTTGCCACTGCCAAGATCCGCTGCCCCTGCCTGGGCCCAGCATCATCGACAGCAGACACCTTCGTGGGACAGCTCGCCCTCCATCCTGGTCGCCGCCGCGCCTCCTGGCCCGAGGAACAGCCGAGTCCGACGTCACCCACTCACCTGGTCGAGGTGACTTCAGCCGGTACCCTCCTGGTACCCACACGATCGCTGGCTAGCGGTTGAGAACTGAGTCCCCTCTGCTTTCAGGTTTCCTTCATCACCGATCCAGGCGTGGATCGCTCTGAACATCGTCACTGGTCGCCTGCCAGCAACTGCTTCTTTCAGGCTCCTGAGACTACACGAGGACTCCCGACATCTTGCCGAACTTCACGCAGCCGCAGCCTCCGGGCTAGGTAACTCGAGCATCTCGGTGCTCCATCGCAGGTTCGCTCTACAAGTGTCCTGTTCCTTCTTCGTTTAGTCCCACTGATCGGATCACTCCGGAATCAGTACCTCCAGACTCTAACCATTCGCATTTCACTGTTAGTGTAGATGGTTTCTCGTGCCCCTCGGGCATTTGTGTAAATTGTGCAACTGAAGTATTTTCCTAAGAGTTTTGTAGTGTGCTTAGCTCCCTGACTCATAAAGAGCCAGGGTAGTCTTGTTATAAATAAATATCCTTTATTTTCATAACAACTTGTGTGGTGTCCTTTCACTTGGTGTTCAAGGGGTATATGTGATGGTAAACAGCTGGCTTAACACGCCCTCTAGAGTTTAGCCTAAAGACTGCTCGTATCCACGCTACTAGGATAGCTGGTCTAAAAGGTTGACTTACAACCAATCATCAATAAGGGTCGTTTGGAATGATACACAGTGATCACTAGAATAGTGAGCACTACATATCAGGCCAACTTCTCACATTAAGGACCCGTCCTATTGGACCCTGAAGAAACCATGCGGAAGACTGAAGGTTGGAGAGCCACCCCACCCATGGATACCCTAGTACTCACGTTACCTACACCAGGAAAGTCAGGTGCATAGGTTTGAAGTAGTGTCGGAAACCGCCGTCGAACCCAACGGAAGACTTCAGGAAAGTGCCGCTGCTGAAGGTGGAGAAAGAGTCCGTTGGAATCCGAAGGTGGATTCTTATTGAGAGGTACCTGCAAGTAGAGGGGACAGAGTCTGTCACTCAGGAGTGACCAGGAGATCTGGAAGACGAATGCCCACCGATGTCGGGAGTTGCAGCCGAGTTGACGAGGACCTTGACTCTGCAGCTTTGAGGACCAGGCGATGCTGAGGAAGACTAGGAGCCGTGCACGAGCTGTCCCACGAAGGATGTCGAGTGCTGAGGGGTAGGTGTCCGGTGGGAGCACCAACAAGCCTTGGCAAATGCACCCAAAGCAGGAGCTGAAGAAGGAGCAATGTTGGGACCAGCAAGGTCCACGGGTCTCACCACAAGCAGGGGAGTCAGGGCAGGTCCGAGCAATCAGGGTAGTCCAAGAGAAGCAAAGGTGACCCTCAAATGGACCCACAGGCTGGAGGCACTGGAGTCGCGAGAGGACCTCAAGCAGCTCACCAAAAGGTGCAGGCCACAATGCACACAATGCGGTGTGGCCGAAGATTCTGGTCACTGGAGATGCTCGAGGTTGGGGCTACTTGGAGCCCGAAGATCTTCTTGGAAGGAAGTTAACAAGCTTTTGCAACTGCAAGTTGATGAGGTGTACAGGGGTTCTTATTATTACAACCACCAAGAGGGATACTGGCCTCAAACTTGGTGAGAGGACAGGGCATGGCAGGCCTCGGGAGCTGTGCAAAAGCACCACCTATGTTGCAGAACCTTTTGGAGTTCGGAGGAGCTCAGGGTCAGCAGACCAGTCGACTTACTACTTCACTCCAAGGGAGATTCCTTCATGTGTCTTTGATGCCCCCATGCTTTGGAAGGTTGCTGTATGGTGCACAGGCACAGACGATGCAGCAGACTGGAAGGGAGACAAAGTTGAGCCCAAACGAAGTCCAGAGTGCCCAGATGGTAGAAGAAGAAGGGATGTCTTATCTGAATCTTATCCCACAACGAATCTCTGGACCCAACCACAGGTAAGCCCTTAAGTACCCTAAGGAAAGGGTTGGGATGATTTAGGGGACCCTCCCAGGGTAGGGCCAGGACAGGGGGGCGGTTACTCCAATTTCCTTTATCCAGTTTCGCACCAGAGCAGGAGCCAACGGCTCCCAGGACTGGTTTGAACTGGACTATGCATGGGGACACCAAATGTGCCCCACATGCAGACTGAGTGGAGCTGGCAAGCACACCCACCCTGCCCCAATACACTAAATCCTGTCAGGGAGGTGGTCACACCTCCCTGAGACAGGATGCCTATTGTTCTGCCATCTCCTGCTCGAACTTGGCTCAGTAGCAGGAGGGCAGAATAGTGTCTCTAGTCGGCTGCTGTCTGGAAGACTGGTACCGGAAACATGGAGAGCCTAACGGAGGGCTCTTCCAGTGCTTGGAATCATACCCTCACACCATTTC
The DNA here is from genome assembly GCF_964204655.1 of Triturus cristatus. NCBI lineage: Eukaryota > Metazoa > Chordata > Amphibia > Caudata > Salamandridae > Triturus > Triturus cristatus. The sequence goes on from NC_140589.1 coordinate 51,969,977, forward strand.
ATACCAAACATGATAAGTTTTGTTGCAGCCAGTTTCGAGTTGGTCATCGCATAATTACGTGGTGCCCCTCTATATAGTCTACCCACCCACTCTGCCGGACACACGCTCGACCCCATCTTTTCCACCAGGAACAACGTCACCTTCAGCCACACCACCGAACTCTACTGGACCGACCACCGCTGCTTCCACTTCTCCTACGAGAAACACACCACGCACAACCACCCGCAAAGTATCCCCCACCGTAGCTGGAACAAGGTCACTGAAGACCAGCTAATCATCACCCTCGCCCGCGACCCACCAACCAACCCCACCAACACAGCCGCCCGTAACCTCAGGCAATGGATTGACAATTGCACCAACACTCTCGCCCCGATCAAAAAACCCTCAAACAGACACACCGACAGAAGGGCCATCTGGTTCACCACCGACCTCCAGGCATCCAAGCAGACCTGCCGAAGACTCGAGAAGAAGTGGCGCCACAAACAGACACCGGACAACCATGCAGCCCTCAAGAACGCCAGCCGCAAGCACCACCAACTCATTCAAACCGCCAAAAGGACCTCCTTCAAGAAACACATCTACAACAGAACGTACAACAGGGAAAAGCTCTTCAACATCGTGAAGGAACTCGCCAACCCCAGCTCCAGCTCTAATGACATCCCGCCATCGCAAGACCTCTGCGACTCCCTAGCCACCTTCTTTCACCGCAAGATCGCAGAATCCATGACAGCTTCAACACCCAGACCCCGCTGACAGCTGCCGACACCCCAGACTCACCTCCCCCCAGCCAAACTGGCTTCTTGCTCTCCTGGAACCACGTAAATGACGAAGATGACATAAAAATCATGAACACCATCTGCTCCGGCTCACCATCCGACCCCTGCTCTCACCACATCTCCAACAAAGCGAGCTCCATCATCGCACCCCAACTCTGGAAGATCCTCAACAGCTCCTTCGAGACCGCCACCTTCCCACGCCGAGATCAACGCCCTACTCAAGAAATCCAAGGCGGACCCAAAAGACCTCAAGAACTTCCAGCCCATCTCCCTGCTCCCGTTCCCGGCAAAAGTCATCGAGAAGATTGTCAACAGGCAACTGACCCGCTTCCTTGAGGAGAACAACACCCTAGACTCATCCCAATCCAGATTCTGCAGCACACACAGCACCAAAACCGCCCTCCTTGCCGCCAGAGACGACCTCAGGACCCTGCTGGACAACGGCGAAACCGCGGCCCTCATCCTCCTGGACCGCTCAGCCGCCTTTGACACCATCTGCCACCACACCCTACGCACACACCTCCACAACGCAGGGATTTGTGACAAAGCCCTGGACTGGATCACCTCCTTCCTCACCGGCAGAACCCAGAGAGTCCACCTCCCTCCATTCCGATCCGAAGCCACCAAAATCACCTGTGGTGTGCCCCAAGGACCATCCCTCAGCCCGACCCTTTTTAATGTCTACATGGCCCCGCTCACCAACATCGCACGACCTCAACATCATCTCATACGCCAATGACACCCAGCTGATCCTCTCCCTCACCAAGGACCCCGCCACCACCAAAACCAACCTCCACAAAGGAATGAAGCCCGTCGCCAAATGGATGATGAACAGTCACCTGAAACTGAACTCAAACAAAACAGAGGTCCTCCTCCTCGGCTCCATCCCCTCTGCCTGGGATGACTCCTGGTGGCCGGCCACGCTGGACTTATCACTATCAATGACCCAGCAAGTCAACGCCGTCTCCTCCTCCTGCTTCAACACTCTCCGCATGCTTCGCAAGATCTACAGATGGATCCCCACCGGAACCAGAAGGACAGTCACCCAGGCCCTCGTCAGCAGCAGGCTGGACTACAGCAACGCCCTCTACGCGGGAACTACGGCCAAACTCCAGAAAATACTTCAACGCATACAGAACGCCTCCGCTCGCCTCATCCTCGACATCCCCCACTACAGCCACATCACTGCCCACCTGAGAGACCTGCACTGGCTCCCTGTCAACAAGAGAATCACCTTCAAGCTCCTCACCCACGCTCACAAAGCACTCCACAACGCCGGACCAGCATACCTCAACAAACGACTCACCTTCTACACCCCTCGCCACCAGCTTTGCTCCACTGACCTCGCCCTCGCCACCGTTCCACGCATCCACCGAACGACCACCGGCGGCAGATCATTCTCCCACCTCGCCGTCAAGACATGGAACACCCTCCCCATCCACCTGCGACAGACCCAGGACCTGCTGACCTTCAGGAGACTTCTCAAGACCTGGCTGTTCAAGCAGTAGCAGCACCCCCACCTTAGCGCCTTGAGACCCTCACGCGTGAGTAGTGTGCTCTACAAATGCTCTGATTGATTGATTATAGTATATGGCTGCTTCACTCACAACCTGAGAGAATGGACTCCGTAGGCTGCAGGGGTGTCCTGCTCATGCAGGGGCACTCTCTCACTTAGAACCAAGCACCCTGCCTTCAGGATTGGAAAGGCCTGCTATAGGGGTGACTTATAGGTTTTAAGTGCAGTGACACTTGATATAGGGTATCTATATCTTTAGTAAGTGGTGCTAGCACCAGTTTACTCAGGCTGCAATGGCAGGCCTGTAGTTTCATTTTGAACGGTCTCCCATGGGTGGCATAATGCATGCTTCAACTCATGGGGGACCTCTGGGTAACTATGGCCTGGGTACCTTAGTACTATATACTAGGTGTACACAATACCATTAATTAGGTCGCCAATCGACGAAACACGTTTTGGCTAAAGGCTGGCTAAAGGCTGAATGAAGATTGATAATAAAGAAACCAACAAATATTGATTGTATTTGTATTGAAATACCCCAATTAAAGGTATTGTGTACATGAAGTGTGTGTTCAGGGATAAGGCGGAATATTATTAGGACTGTATGACGAGGTCCTGTTTGGGGGACTGTAGGGTGATTACCTCCTCCCTTTGAGCACCTTGAAATTATATACGGCGAAGGTATATACATACACGACATACAGTGAGCGCCCAATCAGTCACTCACCTCAAATTCACCCCTTTAGAGTCTTACCATATACTAGGGACTTATCAGGGTATCCCAGTTTCCAATCTGGGATGTACCTAAGTACTGAACATAACAATTTAAGGAGAAAGCAGATAGACTGGGGTCCTGATTAGCAGGATCCCAGTTAGACTAGTCAATAACAGCTTAGCACCAGAAGAATGTGGAGGGGGCCAATTGCAATATTTTTATTCCTTCTTCTTATTGTATTTTTGCTAGCTTTAATGTAACTAGGACTTGCAGCATGGCGTGAGAATATGACCTATACCTTTCTAAATGGTCTGCTTTCTTAAAGAGTTTCCGAGAAGAGATGCAAATAATGTAGGTGTCACTTCAGTGTTCCTAATATTTCCAAGCGGTGGACAAAGGTCTGCAGTCCATAGTTCCTCATTTAAAGAGTATAAATGATCTGCCCTTCAGTCCATTGAACAAACTACCTTGAACAAATGACCCATTGGGTCATGACGCATGTGTGGTTTCATTCAGCCATCTTCTCTAGCATCTTTGGCTGAGGCTATAATGCTTATTGTATTTTAGGATTCATTTTCTATCTTCCTCTCCCTTTCCTTTCATTGTCGTGATTTTAAAACTTATTTGCATTGCATGTGTTTGCTCTTTATTTCAAGATATGTTTTTTAGATGCCAGGTCATTGCTAAGACTGCATAACTATACTATTAAACAAAGTGAATCTTTACATTTCCTGTTGAAATGGTTTCTTTGGAATAAATTCTAAACAATCTTGATTCAGTTCCTGTCTCTCGCACATGTATTTTTTTGTTTAAAATACAGCACCCCTGCTCAAATTAAGCTGGAGCATTGCCCCCCCCCCCTCCCCAAGAAAGGAAATTCCACCCTTTAATGTCTGGCGACCACAAATGAGGGACTTGCTAGCTTTCCAGCAGGCATCCTGTGACAGCGGACGGAGTGATTACCCCTCTTCCGGTGCCTCTTCCTGGCTATGCAGTCACAACACACTCATGGGTAAGTCATTGAGGAGAAAGAGTTTATTTCTCTATTATTCTCTTGGCCTGCTCCCGATGTGCTGTTTTGCCTGTATTAAATAGGTTGAGAATCTGTTAGGTGCATCTCTATCCAAAGGCACAGTTCTTTGCTTAAAAGGTATCTTGCCACGCCAGAACGCCTCTTTTTCTTTAAAAGTGTGTGAACAGACACTGAGTCACGAGTTACTATTATGAATTTCTTGACAGCTAAGAACGTGGACTTTCATTTTTTCATGTATGATTTTTTGATGATATATATATATATATATGCATAGTTTGAGATACTGCCTGTCTGAGAAGAGATAGGACACCTATCTTGTTCAAGAACTAATAGCTAGGGGGCGTGTCTAGCAGCTGCCGAAGATGGCCTCCAGTTCATCGCGCTGCACTAGCCGACAGCGCATGAGCCCAATAAATCCGGCATAATCCGTGGCCCTGCAGGCTGATTTCAGGAGCTACTGAGGAGGGGAAGAGAAACAAGGGGTCTGTGGTGTCACACATTACTTTGTGGGAGGCCTACAAGACAGTACTTAGGAGACAGGCACAGGCGCTGATCGGAGCGCAGAAAAATGAGGAATCCTTGCAGATTCGACAACTGGAGCAGGAAATTAGCCAGATGGAGGGGGATAGAGCAACAGCCTCTGTGGTTTGCTATTGAGGGGAGACTTAGAACTTCATGCTATGGGCTTGTAATCTCCGTCAGCAAACATATACTACTTCATCCTGGAGGCTAGTCCACAGCTCCTCATAAATGTTTCTTTCTGCACAGTTTGGGCGACAGGCACTCTGCATGTTTGGAAAGTTGGGGACTCACCCAGCAGGGTTGCTGGGAGGGGGGAGTTAGGTTAATTGTTTATTTTGTTTGGGGGGGGGGGACACACGCTCGAGACATTGATATCTAACAGCTAATGGAGGTTGGCACAGAGGGTATTCCAATGGCGAGGGAACACCTAATTATTATTGGCCCTATTTGTAACCATGGGAGACCCAGCTAGCATGCAGATATGGACCTGGAACATGAATGGTCTTGAGAACAACATCAAACACACATTAGTTTTGCAACATATTAAGAGGCACTCCCCAGACATAGTTCTGATCCAGGAATGGCTTTTGCGGGGAAGTAAATTTAAGGCCTTAGACCGTTTTGGTTATAAAATGATAGCCCATTCTGGGTTCACGTCCGAGGCACGGAGGGTGGGGATCCTGATGCATAACACACTACCCCTAGTTATAACAGGGACATGGACGGATAATGCAGGATGTTTCACTGTGGCAGCGGGTAAATGGGAGGGACGCCTGATTGTACTCTGCTCTTGCTGTATACCACCGGGTCTCCACACAGTGATCATTCCAAAGTTTAGCTCACTCCTAACAGACCTTCCCCTAGGTGTTCTCCTTATTGGTGGGGATACAAACGCAGTTATGGACCCGGAAATGGACTGGTCTGGCTCCCAGACAGGCAGACAAGGGGACCGAAGTCTGGCAGACTTCGTTATGGCCATGGGCATGGTAGACTTGTGGCGGGCACATAACCCCTCATTGAGACACTACACGTTTTACTCGGCACAACATGGGTCCTTCCAGGATAGACCATTTCTTTACCCGCAACGATAAAGTGGGGGATTTCCTTAATCCCATACACATGGCACGGGGGATATCGGATCATTCTCCAGTGTGCGCCGCTCTCAGAGGCTCGATTATTGATAAAGCTGCATTCCCGAGGATTGACCCTTGGCGTCTCCGGGACCCAACAATTGGAGACAAGCTCCGAGAGGGCTTGGAGCTATACTTTAAAGAAAACAAGGGTTCTGTAGTGTCACACATTACTTTGTGGGATGCCTACAAGACAGTACTGAGGGGACAGGCACAGGCGCTGATCGGAGTGCAGAAAAAAGAGGAATCCTTGCAGATTCGACAACTGGAGCAGGAAATTAGCCAGATGGAGGGGGGTAGTGCAACAGCCTCGAGTGTGAAATTGCACCATAGGCTGGCACTGAGACAGCGAGACCTCAGGGCCCTGGCAGATGGTGAGGCGAAGACTTACGCGCTAGCTACACAACATCGTGTATACAATGTAGGGGACAAGGCCCTGAAGCTCCTGGTGTGGCTGGAATGCCGCTACCGGGATAGATCATGGACGACGGGGGTACATGATGCGTTTGGGTCACTCAAGTCTACAAGCAACGATATAGCAGAAGCCTTTGCCGCACACTTTGAGCGAGTTTACGCACTAGTCTGCACAAGATTGGAAGAGGACTGTGCAGAATTTCTGAGAGATTCTGCCCTACCTATGTTGTCCTCAGAGGCGCGCGAAAGGCTCGAAGCGGACCTTACGGAGGAAGAGCTGGGTAAAGCTCTGGGCTCCCTTAAATCTGGGAAAGCATCAGCTCCCAATGGGCTCCCGGTAGAGATCTATAAAAGGCAGGCCTCGATCATAATACCTCCGCTTCGAGAAACGCTGCTAGAAGCGTGGGAATTCGGGCAACTCCTGTCAGACCAGAGGGCAGTTATGATAGTAGTGATCTATAAAGTCGGAAAGCCACCTGATCAGTGTAGTTCCTACCACCCTCTCCCCTCATTAACGTGGAGGCCAAGGTCCTCGCCAAGGCCTTGGCAGACAGGTTGGTATCCGTCATTGCGGAGTTGGTACACGTGGACCAATCGGGGTTCATGCCCAGTAGAAGTACCCGACACAATCTACAGAGACTATACGTGGTGTTGCACATGACTAGTGGAACTGAGACCCAACAGACGGCATTGATGGCGCTGGACGCATCAATGGCCTTTGATAGCATTGAGTGGCCCTATCTGTTCATGGTCCTCCAAAGGCTGGGTTTCGATCCCAACTTCTGTGGTGGGGTTAGACTCTTGTATGAGATGCCCACGGCCTGAGTTCGAGTTAACGAGGCACTATCCAGATCCTTTCAATTGCATAGAGGCACTAGACAGGGGTGCCCCTTGTCCCCACTCCTGTTTGCTCTTGCACTGGACCCGTTGGCACACTGGATCAGGAGGGATCCCATGATCTGGGGTATAGCGACACCAGGGGGGTGGGAGAAGCGTATTTCCCTTTACGCTGATGATATTGTTTTGTATCTTGCACAACCTTACTACTCAATAGCACGAGCTATTTGGCAGCTATTCCAGCTGCAATATTAATTGGTCAAAGTCAGTGATTTATTCACTGTCGGGTCCCCCCCTCAAGGGTTCCTACATGGTGTTCGGCCCCAGTGGTGTCGGAGGGCGTTAAATAATTGGGCGCCTACGTTACGCGAGACCAGAAGGTGTTCCTGGACCCCAAATGAGTCGCCTGGGTGCAGATGTAAGTCATTGGTGCACTCTCCCGCTCTCACTCATGGGTAAGGCGGTTCTCTTTAAAATGATAATACGAAGGCTTCTCTATATTCTCCAGAATACTCCATACCCCGACTGTTTTCAAACAAATAGCTCAGGCAGTTAGAACATTGTTGTGGAAGGGTGGCTCCCCGAGAATTGCGCTCCACTAGTTACAGAAGGGAGTATATGACAGTAGCCTGGCAATTACAGACATCTGGCTGTACTACTGGGCCTCGCAGCTTCAGGTTATAAATGATTGGGTACATGTAGACATGGAGGAGCCGGCCTACAGAGTAGATAGAGCCGTCATGCCAGGAGGGAATTGTGAAGCCCTCTTATATTCTAGGAGATCGCATCCGGAGTGGCTTGAACACACTAAAGTAGTGCTACAGTGCTAGAGAAAGGCTAACAAACATTTAGGATGGGTGGGAAAACTGACCGGTAGTGGATGGGTGATCCGTTGTGTGAAGTGGCTGCACTGATGGGATTTAATGGGTGGAAATTGATAGGTATTGAATATCTGGGGGATGTATGAAAAGGGGTTTCCCCCTTACGTTTGAAGATCTCCAGAGGGAATATAACCTACACCAGTCCCAGAGATACCACCATATGAGACTCCTGCATGCTCTGTGCACCCACATACACAGTAACACCTCGGTTCCAGACTACTCCCCGTTAGAAGACAGGCTGCTTCTTGACCCCATGTTGGACTTGGCCCTTCTGGCAGGTTCACCCCTGAACTTTTTGCCTTTTATTGGTGACTTGGTGTGGTGATTTTCTTGGTTTCTGCGCACTTTCCCTGTGTCCCAGGATAAAGTGCGTGCGTGCTCTGAGTGCATGTGGTGAGATAGGCCTGCCCTCCCATAGGAATGCATGGGGAATGTATGTGTCCCTAGTAGTTCCTGATGCGTGGGGTGTGCAGGCCCGAGTTTGGTATGTGCGGACTCGTGGGAGTGAATGCTGCGCGATGATGTGTGCGGCGTGCATGTACCTAGTGTGGAAGTGCCACTTCTAGGAGTGGGCACTTCTGTGTGCAGTGCGTCTGGCGTGTGATTGGCTGGAGCTGGCTGGTGAGCCTGGCTCCAGGAGTCTGGTTGGGTCTGCCCCAGTGGTGAGTGTGAGATTAGCATGCTGATGGCTGGGGAGGAGTGCACCTTGGACCTGAATAGGGCAGGGTTTTCCCCACACACTGCTGGCTCCGCCCCCTGTGGTGCGACTGACGACCCTAGCCCTGCCAATGAATAGAGTGAGGGGCTGAGCACATCAAGGGTGCTCCCCAACCAGCTGCGACTGGTTTTCCCCCTCACCCTGAACCCAGACAAAGGGATTTGGTGTATAAAAAGGGGCTGTGTCCCCTTACAAAATGTTCTTGTTCTGTCTTGAATCTACCAGGGGCGTGCTGCTGCTGGGGCCCAGGGGAAGGCTTGCCTCCCTGGGCCCTGCCCAGCCCCTGGATGCCCTGGTTATTGGAGGACTGTACTTATAGCGCCTGGTGAGCGCTTTATTGCTGGTTCTCTCCTTTGTATCCTGACTAAGGGGGGCTTGCTGCTGGTGGGGCCCAGGAGGGACCGCCATGGGGGCTACCTCCCTGCTGGAGGGCCCTGTGTGCTGGCCCCTGGGCCCTGCTTTGCCCCCCTGGACGCCTCCAGGACTCTCCATTGACCTAGCGCCGGGAAAGCGCTATCTGTCCCCCCCCAAGAAGGAGGAACATGGGGGCCTTGGCAGCGCTGCGCTGCAGGAGGAGAAGAGGGAATCCCCGAGGTAGGGATTCCCCCATCAATGCCGTCCCGGCGGGTGCCTACCCCGCGACTTGGCCCGTGATCTATGCGGGAGCCCACCCCGCTTATGTCCGCTGTATCGCTGTTTTGATGGCGGGTGCCCACCCCGCATTCTGCCTGTTCGGCGCGGGAGCCTACCCCGCGATTTGCTATGTGCGGTGGGTGCCCACCCCGTATCTTGAATTTGGAGGGAGCCTACCCCTCTTGAGAAGGAGATCACCGCCGCGGCCGAGCCGCATCTCGAGTCTCTTCCGGGTCGCTGCCCAGCGCGACCCGGAAGACAGGCAGGGCTGTGATGTCACGGGCGGGGCTTCCAGGACGGAAGGGAAGCCCCGCGAGAAAGTTTGCCGGCGCCGTGTGAGGTGCGGGGCTCCCCTGAGCGAGGGAGAGCCCCGAGGTAGCGGCCGCCGAAAAGGAGAGTCCCGGTCCCAGAAGAGGGACCGGGCAGAGCCAGAGATCGCCACACGCCGAGAGGGAGAAGAGACCTGAAGGAGTCCGATCCCACAGCCCCGGTGAGTTGGGGCTATCTTCCATGTTGTGGGTGCCGGTCTACTTCCTGAGCGGCCCCTGCCCGATTGGGGGGGGGTCGCTCCAACGTTTGGGGGCCATTTGATAAGTTAGAAGTCCCAGGGGGACTGGGGGACCAATTGTTCAAGAGCCTAGAGGCTCCAACATACGGGGGTGTTTTATCTTGCTGAGTCCTAGCAAGGGACTCCAACGTTGGCCCCCCTCATTTGGTCTGAGTCCCTGAGCAGCGCTCCCACGAAGAGGGCATCATTTGTCTAGAGTCCAGAGGGACTCCAAAGGGGACATATTTATTTTTAGAGCCCCGTGGCTCCAACGCTATGGGGGCATGTTGTTTTCAGAGCCTAGGTGGCTCCAACGGTTGGACTGTATTCCAAGAGCCTAGAGGGCTCCAAGGATTGGCTCAGTTTGGTTTGAAGGGCTAGTGAGAGCCCATGCCTCCTATTTGCCTTCCCCAGCTGCGCAGCACTTAGTGCCAGCTGCAGCGTTTAGGCCCTGTGCTTGTCCCCAGCTGCCCAGCAAGTAGTGGGCAGCTGCTACGTTTAGGTTCTGGCGCAACCTGGACTCTGATGTGATTTTGGTGCTAGGAAATGTACTGTATATAGTATGTTTTGCGCACCTTGTGTTCATGCTTATGGGGTTGGGAAATGTACTGTGTATAGTATATTTTGCGCTCCCTGTATTTCATACCTCTAGATAGGATTTCTGCCTAGGAGGTTGTTTTACCTTGTTTAGGTTGATGGTAGGGAGAATGTACTTCCCTGTGTTATGTACGCCCCTAGTGTAGGTATACTTAGGTGGCTAGGTCTAAGGCGTTAGACTTGCGAGAATTGCATAATGTGATTTATGCCCCTGTGATAGATGCAGGATAGGTTTTATACCTGATGCTAGTGTGATGACGCTGAGGTCATTATTGCGCCAGTAGAGGCTGGTTGTGCTCTACAGTTACTTTGTGTTATGTTCTACATTTACTATTGGTGATTTGTGCTATGTTCTAAGAGTGCTAATTCCGGACAGCGGTCCATGTGGCCCTGTCCCCTGTACATATAATCCCTTGTAAATTCTGCCCGTGCCTGTTGGCACATTGTAGAGTGTGTGTTTTTTTCTAATGTGTTGTGTATAATACAAAGGTTATTTTTATAGAATACCTTGTGTGGAGTTTCCTTTGTGGTGGGCCTTGGGTGTTGTTGCTGGGTGCGCGCGCAAACGCTTTACACATCGCCTCAGGGATAAGCCTGTCTGCTCGTGCCAAGCTACCAAGGGGGTGAGCAGGGGTTATCTTTGGCGTGTAACTCCCCAGCCCTGACTAGAGTGGTGGTTTCTGTCTGGCTTTGGCGCAAGCCCTAGCCAACCAGAAATCCCATTTCTAACATTGGTGATCAGCGGTGGGATTTGGACTTGCGTTTGCGCTGTACCGCAGCGGCAACTGGCCACACTACAAAACTCTGCATTTAGATAAATCACATGGTATAGGGATTATTGTTCTAAGTTTTTTTTTAAATGTCATTTCTTTGGAAATGTGTTCTTGTGCACTGTGAGTTAGGTGTCCCTAGCTCGGGAGGGTAGATCATCCCCCTTAGTGCATTGTGTTTTCTGGATTCACCAGAGGGTGGGATCCAGTGGTGGCAGCAGATGTGTGTCCAGTGCATGTATTCCCATTCCCAGTTCCCGGGGTAGTGGTACCTGTGTCACGTGGTGGTCAGGTTGAGAAATCAGGGGCGGTAGAAACTGTCTTACCAGTCTTGGGAGGGGTTTGGCGATGAATGTGTAATGCGCTGGATGAATGTGAATGTCCCATTCCCAGTTCCCAGAGTAATAGTTCCTGTGTCACGTGGTGGTCAGGTTGAGAAATCAGGGGCGGTAGAAACTGTCTTACTAGTCTGGGGGGTGTGTGAGTGTGGATGAATGGTGTGAGTTCTCTGAAATAAGGAGCTTGCTGGTTGATTGGGTGGGAGTTCTCTGGGATAGAGAGCTTGCATTGGGGAGTGATTCCAAAAGTAGTGGCTGAGGTGTCTTCCAGCCCAGCGTGGTGGAAGAGGTTCAGAGTAGCCCAGCTAGGTCTCGGTGTAGGGGCTCACGGCCTGTCTCTGCGGAGAAGGAGTGGGTGGGACTGCGTGTCTCCAGGTGCCCGAAACCCAGTGTCAGGGCCTGGATGGTTTCTTTAGGGAACATCAGGTCGGGGGCCTAGGCTGTACCAATAGGTCACTTGAGGAGGATCTCCCAGTGTCTAGAGGACGTGGAGCGTCTGTAATCAGAGCTCCAGTGGTCCTGGTGTCTGGCGGTACCGCTCCAGTTGGGAGGGTGCAGAAGTCCAGAGGGAGGGGTGAGAGGGGGAGGGATTCCCCAGTGGGAACCAGTAGGTCAGGGACCAGCCGGGAGGGCTGTGTCGCCACTGAGTGACCGTGGTGTCGCCACTTCTGTCCTGGGGGGTCTGCATGCACTGTCAGATGGACAGGAGGTAGTGAGATCAGCGCCAGGCAGACTGTCACACGACCCATTAGTTATGTGTCACCCTCGTTAAGTCCTGGTTCGCCAGGCATCTGACCAAAGGGTACGTCCCTCGGTTGGGGAGCCAGTAGTCGGTATTTCCGGATCTGGACGTAAGGGCAGCTGTAGTCCTGAGGGCAGGTGGGGCTCATCTTGGGTGAAGAGACCCTGCTCTACAGTGGAAGGGGGTGCAGAGGGAGGGAGTCCTCGCCTCTGACCCCTTGGATCCCAGGTGGTAGACCAGTTGGTGGAGAGAGGTCCTAAACTGGTGGGAGAGTTGTGTTCTGGTGGGTGCTTCCCTGGGAGGGTGCGGAACCCCAGAAGTAGAGGTAGGGTGGGGCATTCTTGCCCGTGACCTCTGGTCAGCCTGATGGTGCGGACCCTAGGTTGAAGGATCAGTGGTAGTTGGGAACTACACTGAGAGGGAGAGTGGAGAATGGCTTGTATGCCAGGGGTTACTACCCCCCACTCTGGGTTTGGCAAGGACCAGTGGTATCTGGGTGGCCTAGGGCCTGGTCCTGGCCGTGGACAACTAGGTAGTACCAGTGGGGTAGCCTAGTTGGGCCTGAGTTCTTTTCGGTTGTGTTTTTTTCAGATGGAACCATGTTGATTGAGAATGGCGTAGAACCGGAGAGTGTCCCTGCAGTGCGGGCCTGCGTCCGTGTTCTATCGCCCCAAGCAGGGAAGTCCATCACGGTGGTGATTGGTCTGCCCTGCGTTTTGGCTGGAAGGGGGTTGTGTTGGACTTGGCCCTTCTGGCAGGTTCACCCCTGAACTTTTTGCCTTTTATTGGTGACTTGGTGTGGTGATTTTCTTGGTTTCTGCGCACTTTCCCTGTGTCCCAGGATAAAGTGCGTGCGTGCTCGGAGTGCATGTGGTGAGATAGGCCTGCCCTCCCATAGGAATGCATGGGGAATGTATGTGTCCCTAGTAGTTCCTGATGCGTGGGGTGTGCAGGCCCGAGTTTGGTATGTGCGGACTCGTGGGAGTGAATGCTGCGCGATGATGTGTGCGGCGTGCATGTACCTAGTGTGGAAGTGCCACTTCTAGAAGTGGGCACTTCTGTGTGCAGTGCGTCTGGCGTGTGATTGGCTGGAGCTGGCTGGTGAGCCTGGCTCCAGGAGTCTGGTTGGGTCTGCCCCAGTGGTGAGTGTGAGATTAGCATGCTGATGGCTGGGGAGGAGTGCACCTTGGACCTGAATAGGGCAGGGTTTTCCCCACACACTGCTGGCTCCGCCCCCTGTGGTGCGACTGACGACCCTAGCCCTGCCAATGAATAGAGTGAGGGGCTGAGCACATCAAGGGTGCTCCCCAACCAGCTGCGACTGGTTTTCCCCCTCACCCTGAACCCAGACAAAGGGATTTGGTGTATAAAAAGGGGCTGTGTCCCCTTACAAAATGTTCTTGTTCTGTCTTGAATCTACCAGGGGCGTGCTGCTGCTGGGGCCCAGGGGAAGGCTTGCCTCCCTGGGCCCTGCCCAGCCCCTGGATGCCCTGGTTATTGGAGGACTGTACTTATAGCGCCTGGTGAGCGCTTTATTGCTGGTTCTCTCCTTTGTATCCTGACTAAGGGGGGCTTGCTGCTGGTGGGGCCCAGGAGGGACCGCCATGGGGGCTACCTCCCTGCTGGAGGGCCCTGTGTGCTGGCCCCTGGGCCCTGCTTTGCCCCCCTGGACGCCTCCAGGACTCTCCATTGACCTAGCGCCGGGAAAGCGCTATCTGTCCCCCCCCAAGAAGGAGGAACATGGGGGCCTTGGCAGCGCTGCGCTGCAGGAGGAGAAGAGGGAATCCCCGAGGTAGGGATTCCCCCATCAATGCCGTCCCGGCGGGTGCCTACCCCGCGACTTGGCCCGTGATCTATGCGGGAGCCCACCCCGCTTATGTCCGCTGTATCGCTGTTTTGATGGCGGGTGCCCACCCCGCATTCTGCCTGTTCGGCGCGGGAGCCTACCCCGAGATTTGCTATGTGCGGTGGGTGCCCACCCCGTATCTTGAATTTGGATGGAGCCTACCCCTCTTGAGAAGGAGATCACCGCCGCGGCCGAGCCGCATCTCGAGTCTCTTCCGGGTCGCTGCCCAGCGCGACCCGGAAGACAGGCAGGGCTGTGATGTCACGGGCGGGGCTTCCAGGACGGAAGGGAAGCCCCGCGAGAAAGTTTGCCGGCGCCGTGTGAGGCGCGGGGCTCCCCTGAGCGAGGGAGAGCCCCGAGGTAGCGGCCGCCGAAAAGGAGAGTCCCGGTCCCAGAAGAGGGACCGGGCAGAGCCAGAGATCGCCACACGCCGAGAGGGAGAAGAGACCTGAAGGAGTCCGATCCCACAGCCCCGGTGAGTTGGGGCTATCTTCCATGTTGTGGGTGCCGGTCTACTTCCTGAGCGGCCCCCGCCCGATTGGGGGGGGGTCGCTCCAACGTTTGGGGGCCATTTGATAAGTTAGAAGTCCCAGGGGGACTGGGGGACCAATTGTTCAAGAGCCTAGAGGCTCCAACATACGGGGGTGTTTTATCTTGCTGAGTCCTAGCAAGGGACTCCAACGTTGGCCCCCCTCATTTGGTCTGAGTCCCTGAGCAGCGCTCCCACGAAGAGGGCATCATTTGTCTAGAGTCCAGAGGGACTCCAAAGGGGACATATTTATTTTTAGAGCCCCGTGGCTCCAACGCTATGGGGGCATGTTGTTTTCAGAGCCTAGGTGGCTCCAACGGTTGGACTGTATTCCAAGAGCCTAGAGGGCTCCAAGGATTGGCTCAGTTTGGTTTGAAGGGCTAGTGAGAGCCCATGCCTCCTATTTGCCTTCCCCAGCTGCGCAGCACTTAGTGCCAGCTGCAGCGTTTAGGCCCTGTGCTTGTCCCCAGCTGCCCAGCAAGTAGTGGGCAGCTGCTACGTTTAGGTTCTGGCGCAACCTGGACTCTGATGTGATTTTGGTGCTAGGAAATGTACTGTATATAGTATGTTTTGCGCACCTTGTGTTCATGCTTATGGGGTTGGGAAATGTACTGTGTATAGTATATTTTGCGCTCCCTGTATTTCATACCTCTAGATAGGATTTCTGCCTAGGAGGTTGTTTTACCTTGTTTAGGTTGATGGTAGGGAGAATGTACTTCCCTGTGTTATGTACGCCCCTAGTGTAGGTATACTTAGGTGGCTAGGTCTAAGGCGTTAGACTTGCGAGAATTGCATAATGTGATCGCCTGGAGTGCTGTCAGACGCTGAGGGGTGCTCTGCCTTGTTGTCATCGAGGAGGGGGCTGCTTGTTGCCGTCTTGCCTGCGGGGAGTCGAGGAGGGCTGTAGCACGACGCGGGACTCTGTGTCCCAGGATTCCGCGCTCTCTGCCACCTGTGCTCGCTCCACGCCCACCCGCCCCGGACAGTTCTTAAATCCTCGCGGAACCCGCTGGCGCGGGTCCCGCTTCGCCTGGAGTGCTGTCAGACGCTGAGGGGTGCTCTGCCTTGTTGTCATCGAGGAGGGGGCTGCTTGTTGCCGTCTTGCCTGAGGGGAGTCGAGGAGGGCTGTAGCACGACGCGGGACTCTGTGTCCCAGGATTCCGTGCTCTCTGCCACCTGTGCTCGCTCCACGCCCACCCGCCCCGGACAGTTCTTAAATCCTCGCGGAACCCGCTGGCGCGGGTCCCGCTTCGCCTGGAGTGCTGTCAGACGCTGAGGGGTGCTCTGCCTTGTTGTCATCGAGGAGGGGGCTGCTTGTTGCCGTCTTGCCTGCGGGGAGTCGAGGAGGGCTGTAGCACGACGCGGGACTCTGTGTCCCAGGATTCCGTGCTCTCTGCCACCTGTGCTCGCTCCACGCCCACCCGCCCCGGACAGTTCTTAAATCCTCGCGGAACCCGCTGGCGCGGGTCCCGCTTCGCCTGGAGTGCTGTCAGACGCTGAGGGGTGCTCTGCCTTGTAGTCATCGAGGAGGGGGCTGCTTGTTGCCGTCTTGCCTGCGGGGAGTCGAGGAGGGCTGTAGCACGACGCGGGACTCTGTGTCCCAGGATTCCGTGCTCTCTGCCACCTGTGCTCGCTCCACGCCCACCCGCCTCAGCCCTACCATCCCTCATAAAGGAGGAGGCGCTATCCGCTACGCGGGACGCGCCGGACGAAGCCCGGACAAAGGGCGGACCGTCTGAGGCCGTCAGAGGCAGAAGGAGGCTGGGCTGGGCCACGTCCTTTGTTTCTGCTAGACCTGTGAGTACATATTCAGGTTTCGTACCCACTAAACTATGTCTACCCGTTCGGGTAAACTGTTAAGAAATGAAGGTGTAAGGGGGCCAAAAGCAGCAAGCCCCATTATTGGATCTATGGACCGCTTCATTACCAGGGTGGCGGCGATGATTGATAAGGAGATTGCAATGTCTGAGCGGCGTTTATCTGAGGTCTACCTCCCTTCGAGACGTTCATCCCTGGGGGGCGATGCTCAATCATCACTTATAACTGCCAGTACCCAGTTCCAGGGCGATACTTCGCCTAGTGTTTTTGGTACTTCCTCAAACCCACCCCAGTTGGATGACATTGAACAAAATATAGGCAGGCTAGAAAGTTTGGCTGCTCTTTTTCCAATAGTCACCATGGAGCCTGATGGTCTTGGTAAACGGATTGCATCATCGTCCATCAACACCCCAAGTGAAGCCATTAGTGTTGTGGAACCTTTATTATCGTCCACCTCGCACTTGGGATTACCAGAAGGGGAGATAGTTAGGTCCCCCAATAATTCCCAAACAACCATCATTAGACAGGAGAATAGGCCCTTAAGCAAAAAGGTTCGTAAACGTAAAAGGGGCTGCCCAGTTAGACAGGCCGCGCTTTATCAAAATTCAAGAAAGCCTTTTGGAGTGGGTATGAGAACTACAAGGGTCAAAGCTACAGTGAATAAACTGGCCATACCTGGGGATGTTGTAAACTCTCCTGAGGAGTCACACTCTGGCCCAAATAGTGCGAAACTTTTAAAGTTTACGGACTTAGCAACGGTAGAAAATATTCTTGAGAAGGTCTATAGACTCTTGAATTCGTTGCTAACTCAAGTTAAAGGCCTTGGGGATAGGATTGACAAACTCGAGCAATCAACCCTTGACGGCTTTCACTCACTTAAAGTAGCAGTTAAACAAACAAGTAGAGTGACCGAAGCTAAGAACCTGGTTGCAAGCGGAAACGCGCCTTGATCTCAGCGAGCCTCTAAGCATCCACTATGTTGTGAGAAGGGAGCTTCTAATAGTCCATCTACCCTAGCTTCCACATCTATTCCTAGTCCCAAAGCAGGACTTCAGCAAAAGGGTTCTCAAACCCAGTTAGAGCCCGATAAAAATAAGCCTAAGTCTCCCCGACAGAAGCAGCCACAGGTAGTGAGTGGCATAATGGAAATTCCTAAAAAACAAGGGGCATGTACCAACTCGAGCAGGTTAGCCTTAGAGAAATCCCCTAGGTCCGTCCCCCATCCTACCACTAGATCAACCCTTTCACTTGCCTCTAGTAAACAAGTACGACAAATTCCCCCAGTAAACCTTCCACCAGACTGTCAACCCTTTGCGGCAGTCATGGTTAATGTGCCTCCTTTAAAGGACGGCCAGTTGGAAAACCATCAATCACTTAAGAATAAGTGTATCCACTGGCTAAAGGCAAATAAGCCAATCCCGCTAGGTGTGGATGGCATTATACTGAGTGTCCGTCGAGTGGACTGGGTTGGACACGGGGAAAAAACACAGGAGGGGGACTGTATAATTGTAAATTTCCAAAACCCAAGAGTGGTACCATCGATTTGTACCCCTGTTCCTAATATGGGGGTCCCGGGGGTCAAAGTGGTAGACCTTTCCTTCTTTTATCCCAGGCAAATCATTGATTTTAGCGGTGGAAGCTTAAGTCCCCCTGTTCTTGTCCAGAATAGGAATGGGGTTTCAGGGGACACCAGGGAGAAAAATTTGTGGCCAGCGGGACCCATCTGACTGGAAGTTGGGCAGAGAGTAGATTCAGTGGAAATGTTATCACTTAGCAAAAGTAATCCTACAAGTGGGATAGGTGATCTTATACCCACCTTGCATGACCCTTGCTGTCCTCACGTTTTCCCGAGGAGCTCTACAGGCGGGGACATTCCGGCGCCCTGCAGCACTCCGGCTGTGACGGACCTTGCCCTTAAGGTTTTCAGCTGGAATGTCGCGGGGATTGCAGGAAAGTTGCCCCTCCCTGACTTTATTAGGCAGGTTGACGAGCACTCTCTGTGCCTCTTTCAAGAGACATGGAGTTGTGTGCCGGTCCACAGGGTGGGTTTTTCCTCCTACTTCTCCCCTGCGCATGTCTCATCTTCAGGGAGGGGGCGCCCAGCCGGTGGCCTCCTTATCTGGGTTGCGGCATCTCTTGATTGCAGAATTATGGATTTCCCCACAGGTTCTCCTGACATTCAAAACATAACCATAATAGACCAAAGGGGGAGAGTTGTTTTAAACGTTTATAATGTTTATGCCCGGAGAACCGTGGGCGGGAGAAAGTCTCCTGTAATATCCTTACTCGAGACTTTGTTAAACAACACCCCATATAAGTCTCGTACATTGGTTGCAGGTGATATGAACTGTACGTTCGAGCCTTTGGGTTCGGACGTTTCCCTCGACCAAGAGGAGGAGGACACTAGGTGGGGGATTCCGGCTCTGGAAATCCCACCGATCAAGAGGTGGTCAGAAGTGGCGCTTCAGTTATACTCCCTGAGCCTTGAATTCAATCTAAGGGCTGCTAATGGGAGGACACCCTCGGATAGGCTGGGCGCACACACGTATAATAGGCCCGGACATACATCTAGGTTAGATTATCTTTTAGTAGACGTGTGTCTATGGCCCTATGTAAAGGATATGCAGGTGGTCCCCTCGGTTGAAAGCGACCACAACCTGCTTTCTCTAAGTATGGCTCAGTGGTGGCGTCACGCAAGTAAGGTTTCTATAAACCAGGTAGCAGCACCACCTGAGGTATCTGAAGTCTCCCCTTGTGGTAGGCGAATTAAATGGGCCAAACTGGTTTTATCAGAGGGGAAGGTAGAAGAAATAAAATCTCTCCTAAACCATACGGTATTAAACCTTGGAACATCCTCGGAAGGTGTGTGTCAGGCGCTGATCCAGTGCGCCTACCGAAACTGTAACCAGACCACAACTTCCAGAAAGCTTGGCGGTAGAGGGCGTGGCCTCCGCTATTTAGTACGGGAGAGGAGGACCAATCGGAGCGCGTAATCCTGTTCACTTGAATTTCCGTTCGGTGGGTTCCGAACGAAACGAAGAACTGCTGAAGCTCGCCAGCGCGGGACGCTAGAGTAAGCGTTGCCGCGTTATTCTGAACCCAGGATTTGCCAAAAGTAAAGGACCACTCGCGGGACGCTGATGCCAAGCGTTGCCGCGTTACTTCGAACCTAGGATTGGCCAAAAGGTGAAGGAGCACTCTTTATTCGCGGGACGCTGAAGCCAAGCGTTACCGCGTTACTTCGAATCCAGGAGTTGCCAAAGGTGAAGGACCACTCGCGGGACGCTGACGTAAGCGCCGCCAGGAGTTCGGGACTGATATATAAGCCTCGGACCAAAAGAGGCACTAGGAGCGGACGCTTCCTCAGTGGAAGCCGGAGCGGTGCCATTCCCCGCCGGAGCCGCAGCCTGCCAATAGCAAGGTATAGTCGTTCTAAGGAGGGGCTGCATTGTGCGGGACATTTCTTGACTCCGACGAAGACACCAGCCTGGTGTAATAGGGGGGTGCGTGACTTTAACTATACCTCACCTAAAGGGCTAGACAAGGGTGTCAGTGAAAGACTATAGTCACTGAGTCGGTTAGTATTGAAGCACTGCAGAATTATATCGGGTGCTACCACCTCAAAGGAGCCTTAAGTCAGGGGGAACAGAACCCAGAGAGCCATAAACAACCTGGGGTGTGTGAGATGAAAGGAGGAAGCCTCTTGTTGTAACTTGTGGCGATTTCGGCAATGTTCTTGGTGTTTTGTTGTGTATGAGGTGACACATTGAGGAGACATAGTGAGACCTAATGAGAGTAGGTTGCCCAGTGTGGTTGTACTATGTATTATGATTTCCTTCTGTTACAGGTATCCCAGTCCCCGCTGTTCCCTTCCTAATTCCCCATCCCTCGCCTGATTGCCCTGGTACTCTGTGTTCACATTCAGAGCCGGGGACGTCGGGAGGTGGAACTCTTGTACTTCATTCGCCCCCACAGAATCTGCAGAGGATCGCGACAGAATTACGCGCCCAAGAATTATTTCTGTGGGTTCGAGTCGAGCACAAGTATGGCCTCCCTAGACGATGTATTGCAAGCCCTCCTGTTGGTCCAACAGGAATTGGCTGCCTCAAAGATAGAAACAGCCGCCCTGAAGGATAGAGTAGAACGACAGGGGCGCAACCCGTTTGATGCCTCGTCGTCAATATCGCCTATACATGTGAATGTATCACCGCCCATCACCCTGGCGAGCCCGGAGAGGTTCTCGGGTGACCCCCACAAGATCCAAACATTCCTGACACAAATAGCTTTACATTTTTCATGCAAACCCGCTTCTTTCCCCACCAATCATTCGCGGGTAGCGTTTGCGATATCTTATATGACGGGGGACGCTGCCAATTGGGCAGTTCCCTTGGTCAAATACGATGATCCCCTGTTATCCGATTGGAACGCCTTTAGAGACGAATTCGAGAGAGTGTTCGATAGAAGGGCCACCAAGTTTTCGGCGGACAGAGAGTTATTGGGACTCAGACAGGGCAAACATGAGTTAGTGACATATCTGACCCAGTTCAACCGGCTTATAGCCGAGACGGCGTGGCCAGAGGAAAAGCGTATGTCCCTGTATTATCAGGGCTTACATGATGATATGAAGGACGTGCTGGCGCAGATCGATCCGCAGCCTAAAACTTATACAGACCTGATGAACCTCACGTTACGGTTAGACCACCGATTGGCTGAGCGGAAGGGAGAGCGGGTGTACGGCCACGTAGATAAAACGGAGAGAGGACCCAGGACCACAGGGGTATCTCCGGAGTCTCAGGCAGAACCCATGGAGGTGGGTGCGATCAGGGCCCCGTTATCTAAAGCCGAGAGAGAAAGTCGCAGACTCGCCGGTCTCTGCATGTATTGCGGGAAGAAAGGCCATTATGTTCGAGAGTGTCCGGTTAAACCCAAGAAGAGCGGGTATGCCGGGGCTAAGAAAGTGGCAGTGGCTTCGTTGCCGGCGTTGCCCTCAGGTAGACAAACCTCAGAAGTACTGGAGACGACAACCGAACCTCGGGTTATGCGGTTGCCTTCTTTGGCCGTGATAGAGTCGGTTGCATCCGAATCTCACGTAGTGTTAACCATGCGATTGACCGCGGGCACTAGCGAGTACGAGATAGGGGTGATGATTGATTCCGGGGCCACCGGGAACTTCGTAGATAGTGGGTTAGTACAGCGGCTAGGACTAAAACGCATTCCGAGAACCAGTCCCGAGATAGTTTGGGCGGTGGATGGGAAGCCTCTTAAATCAGGGCCCATCACAGAAGTCACTGAATCTCTAACCCTGACCAAAGCAGGACTCCTGTGGGATCATGTGGAAGAGGTGGCCTTCAACATCATCGAGGCTCCGCAATACGAAGTGATATTGGGAATGCCTTGGCTGACAACCCATAACCCCACGATCGATTGGAAGCAGAAATCGGTGGAGTTCGACACCGAGTACTGTAGAGAGGAGTGCGCCACGGCGCATCGAACCCATCTTCTAGCCCTCACTCACGGTTTTCACCTCGGTACCGCAGCTGAGAAAGAGACGGTTCTCCCGGCAGCCTATGGCAAGTACAGGGAGGTGTTCAGCGAGAGTAAGGCGGAAACCTTGCCACCACACCGCGTTTACGACTGCCAAATTGACTTAATCCCAGGGGCAGTCATGCCGTCTTGTCGAGTATACGCCTTGTCAGAGCCGGAGACAGAACATTTGAGACACTACTTAGACCACTACGTTGAGTTAGGGTTTATTAGACCTTCACGTTCTCCAGCGGCTTCACCACTGTTCTTCATCAAGAAAGCCAATGGTGAATTACGAACGTGCATCGACTATAGAGTACTGAATAAAAACACAGTGCGCAACCGCTACCCTCTTCCTCTCATCCCAGTCTTGCTAGACCAGGTGAAGGAGGCGTCCATTTACTCTCGCTTGGATTTGCGAGGGGCCTATCACCTGGTCCGGATAAGAGAGGGCGATGAGTGGAAGACGGCATTTAAGACGCGGTACGGGCTCTTTGAGTACAGGGTGATGCCGTTTGGGCTGTGCAACGCCCCGGCCGCGTTCCAATACTTCCTAGATGACGTTCTCAAGGAATATATTGATAAAACTGCAGTAGTGTATATCGACGATATACTAATATATTCCTCAGACCCCAAAGAGCACATCAAGCACGTGTCACAAATCCTACACATACTACAAGAGAACAATTTGTTTTGCAAGTTGAGCAAATGCGAATTCAACGTAGCAGAGGTAGAATTCCTGGGGGTGGTCTTGAGTCCGTTAGGGTTGAGTATGGCTGAGAGAAAGGTGGTTGCAGTGCAGGAGTGGCCTATACCGAAGAACGTGAGAGATGTGCAGTGTTTTCTGGGATTTTCTAATTATTATAGAAGGTTCATCTCTCACTTCTCGCAGCTCGTCTCGCCTATCACTCGTTTGCTACGCAAAGGTCATCCGTTCTCTTGGTCTCAGGAGGCCATGCAGGCGTTCTGTGACTTAAAAAAGGCCTTCACTACTGCCCCAATCCTGCAACATCCTCGCTCAGAAGTCCCATTCATAGTAGAAGCAGACGCTTCCGACATAGCGGTGGGGGCCGTGCTGTCACAGAGGGAAGCTCTAACAGGACAGTTGCATCCAGTGGCCTTTCTGTCCCGGAAACTGACTCCAGCAGAAACAAACTACACGATCGCCGAAAAGGAGCTCTTGGCCATCAGGAAGGCGTTTCAGGAATGGAGGCACTATCTGTGGGGGGCCAAACATCCGGTAACTGTTTTCACCGACCACCGGAATTTACAGTACCTAAAAACGGCCCGGCATCTCACGCAAAGGCAAATGCGATGGATGCTGTTTTTTGCTGGCTTCGAGTTCATCATCACGTATCGCCCGGGGTCAGAGAACAGGAAAGCGGATGCACTTTCACGACAAGACGGGGGGCAAGAACACCGCTCTGAAGTCATTGAGGCCATCATACCCCCAGAGAAGGTGATATGCGCGGTAAGGGCAGACTCGTTTCTGGACTCCGTCAGAAAGCACCGCACGTTAATGGACTGGCTCCGATGGGAGGAACAGGAGGCGGACAGGCGCATAAAAGGGGGTTTGCCCTTTTATCAAAATCGACTGTTCGTGCCTTCAATGGAGCTACAAAGGCAGGCCTTCGCCTGGTGCCATGAGTCCCAGATAGCAGGACACCCCGGTTGTACGAAAACGCAGCACCTGATGCAACGACACTTCTGGTGGGAACACATGAACCAGGACATCCGTCTTTGGATACAGCAGTGCGCGGTATGCGCTCGAGCGAAAGGAGATCACTCGAAGGCTAAGGGCAAGCTGGTTCCTTTGCCGACTCCTGCGGGGCCCTGGCAAACCATAAGCATGGACTTTGTGGTGGGCCTACCGCTGGATCAGGGATATGATGCGATTATGGTGGTGGTGGATAGTCTCACCAAAATGGGACATTTCGTCCCGTGCAGGAATCTACCCTCAGCCAGCCAAACAGCCCAGTTGTTGTTGTCTCACGTGGTGCGATTGCATGGATTTCCAGGAGTCATAATCTCGGACAGAGGCCCGCAGTTTGTTGCCAGGTTCTGGAGAACATGGTGTAAGGCCCTACAAGTGGAAGCGGCCACGTCCACAGGGTTCCATCCCCAGACGGATGGCCAGACCGAACGTCTGAATCAGACGCTGAAGACGTATCTCCGGTGCTATGCTACAGAGGCGAGTACGTCGTGGGTGTCGCTTCTCTGGTTAGCAGAACTCGCCTACAACAACGCGTGGCACAGCTCCACCAAGGAGTCCCCCTTTAGGGCTAACTACGGATATCATGCCAAGGTGCTCCCTTTATCCTTCCCCGCGGAGGTGCGCGATCAACCTGCCATTTCTGCTCATCTACAGGAGTTGAGTAGGCTGCACGGCCGCTTGAAACTCAACCTGGATCGGGCCAAGCGGTTGTACAAGGCGTGGGCGGACCGACATCGGCAGGATGGACCCCGGTATCAACCGGGCGACAGAGTGTGGTTATCCACGAAACACCTCCGGTTCAAGCTGCGCAGCATCTTCCATCCTCGTTTCATAGGTCCGTATCTGGTGGTGCGTCGCGTGGGTGCCGTGGCATACAGATTGGCGTTACCTGCCTCTTTGCGCATCCACCCGTTGTTCCACTGCAGTCTGCTAAAGCCGGCGCTGGGGGCTCGGAGGGTGGCCGCCCCGCCGGTGTTCAGAGATGGTCATTTGGAATATGAAGTACGTAAGGTGTTGGATTCCAGGTTCCGGAGGGGTCGTCTGTGGTACCTCGTAGCCTGGAAGGGGTACACCGCTGAGGAGGACTCTTGGGTTCCGTCTTCGGATGTGCACGCCCCGACCGCGGTGCGGTTGTTTCACGCCCGTTTCCCGGACAAGCCTGATTCTAGGAGGCGCGCGGGAGGGGAGCATACTGTCAGGCGCTGATCCAGTGCGCCTACCGAAACTGTAACCAGACCACAACTTCCAGAAAGCTTGGCGGTAGAGGGCGTGGCCTCCGCTATTTAGTACGGGAGAGGAGGACCAATCGGAGCGCGTAATCCTGTTCACTTGAATTTCCGTTCGGTGGGTTCCGAACGAAACGAAGAACTGCTGAAGCTCGCCAGCGCGGGACGCTAGAGTAAGCGTTGCCGCGTTATTCTGAACCCAGGATTTGCCAAAAGTAAAGGACCACTCGCGGGACGCTGATGCCAAGCGTTGCCGCGTTACTTCGAACCTAGGATTGGCCAAAAGGTGAAGGAGCACTCTTTATTCGCGGGACGCTGAAGCCAAGCGTTACCGCGTTACTTCGAATCCAGGAGTTGCCAAAGGTGAAGGACCACTCGCGGGACGCTGACGTAAGCGCCGCCAGGAGTTCGGGACTGATATATAAGCCTCGGACCAAAAGAGGCACTAGGAGCGGACGCTTCCTCAGTGGAAGCCGGAGCGGTGCCATTCCCCGCCGGAGCCGCAGCCTGCCAATAGCAAGGTATAGTCGTTCTAAGGAGGGGCTGCATTGTGCGGGACATTTCTTGACTCCGACGAAGACACCAGCCTGGTGTAATAGGGGGGTGCGTGACTTTAACTATACCTCACCTAAAGGGCTAGACAAGGGTGTCAGTGAAAGACTATAGTCACTGAGTCGGTTAGTATTGAAGCACTGCAGAATTATATCGGGTGCTACCACCTCAAAGGAGCCTTAAGTCAGGGGGAACAGAACCCAGAGAGCCATAAACAACCTGGGGTGTGTGAGATGAAAGGAGGAAGCCTCTTGTTGTAACTTGTGGCGATTTCGGCAATGTTCTTGGTGTTTTGTTGTGTATGAGGTGACACATTGAGGAGACATAGTGAGACCTAATGAGAGTAGGTTGCCCAGTGTGGTTGTACTATGTATTATGATTTCCTTCTGTTACAGGTATCCCAGTCCCCGCTGTTCCCTTCCTAATTCCCCATCCCTCGCCTGATTGCCCTGGTACTCTGTGTTCACATTCAGAGCCGGGGACGTCGGGAGGTGGAACTCTTGTACTTCATTCGCCCCCACAGAATCTGCAGAGGATCGCGACAGTGTGGGCAGAGCGAGTGGGCTCTTCGTCTCCCTGATAGATGCCTTGACTAATGTCTTTACTCTTCACCACAATAAATTGGGTAATAAACTCCCCAAAAAACCCCTCGATGGTTGGTATTCCCAACCATGTAGGGTTCTTAAGGCTAAGTTAGTTGAGGCGATCAAAGCTAAGTCCCGTCTTGAGATACAGGAAGCAAGGAAGGCCTACAATAACTCTCTTAAACTAGCCAGGAGGGAGTGGGAAGATAAACATTGGGATGACCTGCTCCAGGCCAGCAAAAGTAGAGACCCAAGGGCATTTTGGAAACTTATAAGTGCACGGAAAAGCCCCGATGCACTTATGAGACCCTGTAACATCTCGCCACAAAGCTGGGTAAAGCACTTTGGGTCTTTATACCTCCCTCCAGATGAGGATGGTAATGCGGGGATGGTTCTTACGCATATAATCGAACCTCATGCCTACGATCTCTTTACTCCGCTAGAACTTGAGGGGGTTATAGGGTGGGTAGCCCCACGCAAGGCTGCGGGTCCCGATGGCCTCCCGGGAGACCTTATGAGGGCATACCCAGTGGAATGGGCACGGGTCATAGCAGCGCTACTTAATGATATCATGATGGGAGGGGCAGTACCTGAATCCTGGAAAGGGGCGGTGGTGGTCCCAATTTATAAAAAAGGGTGCAGGGAAGCTCCAGGTAATTACCGACCCATAAGTCTGATCGACTCCACCCAAAAGATAGCAGGTAAAGCTATCCTTGGAAGGATTCTCCATTGGGTGGAGGAGAATAAAATTCTTTCAGACTTTCAGGCAGGTTTTCGGGTTGGAATGGGGACAATTGAGCAGGTGTTTAGGCTGGTATTATTGTGGTGGAAGGTGGTGGAACTGGGCAAGGGCAGCCTTTATCTGGCCTTTATAGACCTGAAGACTGCCTTTGACCTAGTCCCCCGAGAAGATCTCTGGAGGGTACTTCTCGA
This sequence comes from Triturus cristatus, assembly GCF_964204655.1. Lineage (NCBI taxonomy): Eukaryota > Metazoa > Chordata > Amphibia > Caudata > Salamandridae > Triturus > Triturus cristatus. The sequence goes on from NC_140589.1 coordinate 51,996,871, forward strand.
GCTGGGCTTACCCCCTTACATCTTGTCACTTCTTATCAGCCTTCACGCCCATACCTTTGCCCAGGTCCGTTGGGGTAAAAACGGTGAACTTACTGAGAAGATTCCAGTCTCTAGGGGCGTAAGGCAGGGCTGTGTTCTGGCACCAACCCTATTTTCACTTTATGTGAATGGGGTGGTAAAACATCTCCAGCAAGAACCAGCCGACGCCCCCTGTCTCGGAGGAGTCCGGATCCCCACCCTGCTATTTGCGGACGACACGCTCCTGATTTCGAAGACCCCTCAAGGTCTCCAGAAATTATTAACACGATTTCAGGAGTTTTGTGATGTAAGATGATTAACAATAAATGTGGATAAAACAAAATATCTAGTCCTAAATCCTCCTAAGAAACTGGGCCGCCCACCGACTCTAAATTCGACCCCCCTAGAGAAAGTAGCCGAATTCGACTACCTTGGCATCCGGATTACGGATAGGATGTCCTGGGTTAGTCATATTGATAAAATGGTCCTCAGTCACAGGAGAGTGGGAGGTGCCCTTATGAGGGAGTTCAGGGCCTCTCCAAGAAGATCACTCACCCCAGTAGTTGATATTTACAAGGCTAAAGTAGTGCCATCAGCCTTGTATGGTGCAGAATTGTGGGGCCACTGTTGTTTGAAAGACCTAGAGACAGCGGAGAGTAAGTTACTGAAATCCCTTATCTCCGTCCCCCTGAGTACTCCATCCGTACCTGTCAGGTTGGACATGGGCTGCAAAAATATTAAAGACCAGGCCCAGCTTCGCCCGCTTTTGTTATGGACAAGAATCTGGAGGGGTGAAGAATTGAAATCTTATGCTGATGCCTTGGGAGAAATTATGAGTTTGGGGGGCTGGGCTAAAATAAAGTGGCTCAGAGATACTAAAAAGCTTTTGGAGAATGTCGGTCTAGGAGGCTGCTGGTCATCACGTTCAGCCCCTACAAAAGAAGTTGTCAAGGCGCATTATTGGAACTGGTGTGCGGAGCGGTTAAACACAACCTCTAACCACTGCAAGTCGACTGTCGCCTTTTTGCAAATTAAAGACACTGTGGCTTTTGAACCCTACCTGGACCTGATAACTCTCCCTTATGACCGAGCCCTTTATTTCAAATTTAGAGTTGGATGTCTCCCCCTAGGTGCATTGGTATCGAGTTGGTCACCTGTACCCCGCATTTCTCCCAACTGTGCGTGTTGCCCTAGCAAGGCCGAGTCTATTGTACATGTCTTATTTGTTTGCCCGGACTATGCAAGGCCCAGGAGTGTCTGGTTGAAACCCCTCTGTCGCAATATGGGCACACGTAGTCACCTTGAAGCCCTGCGTATTTTAACTACGGACACTTCCCCCCTTTTAGTGTGTGGAATTGCGAAATTTTTAAAGTGGTCCTGGCTTATTCGCTGCAAGAGATTGTCAGTAGCTGTTTAATTCTTTTTTTAGATAATTTATATGGGAAATTTATGCCCTTTTTATATTCTTATGACTTTGATACTGGCTTCTTGTAACTGTGATTTTTATGTGTCTACTGTATTTTCTATGTGCTTACAAGATATCTTGCATATCGAATAAAAGCTTATGACTGATAATGTGATTTATGCCCCTGTGATAGATGCAGGATAGGTTTTATACCTGATGCTAGTGTGATGACGCTGAGGTCATTATTGCGCCAGTAGAGGCTGGTTGTGCTCTACAGTTACTTTGTGTTATGTTCTACATTTACTATTGGTGATTTGTGCTATGTTCTAAGAGTGCTAATTCCGGACAGCGGTCCATGTGGCCCTGTCCCCTGTACATATAATCCCTTGTAAATTCTGCCCGTGCCTGTTGGCACATTGTAGAGTGTGTGTTTTTATCTAATGTGTTGTGTATAATACAGGTTATTTTTATAGAATACCTTGTGTGGAGTTTCCTTTGTGGTGGGCCTTGGGTGTTGTTGCTGGGTGCGCGCGCAAACGCTTTACACATCGCCTCAGGGATAAGCCTGTCTGCTCGTGCCAAGCTACCAAGGGGGTGAGCAGGGGTTATCTTTGGCGTGTAACTCCCCAGCCCTGACTAGAGTGGTGGTTTCTGTCTGGCTTTGGCGCAAGCCCTAGCCAACCAGAAATCCCATTTCTAACACCCCATCAATGAGAAACCGACCTCCACAATATACCGCAAATTGTTAAATAATGTACCAGACCCCGATTACCCTTCGAGAGGCCTGGGTCAAAGATCTTGGCAGCATCGACGACAAAGATCGGCAGGAGGCAATTCAGAGCCCTAGAGAGATAATACGCTCCAGATTTAGACTAGTGCAGCTTAAGATTTTACACCACACTTAGGGCCCGATTCACAGAATTAACTTAAGACAAAATCCTAAACTTAGTACCATTTTGGTATTCACAGAATGCACTTACTACTTCTGGTATTCACAGAATGAACTTACTACTTTTGCGATTCACAGAATAAACTTACTACTTTTGCTATTCACAGAATGGATTTACGACTACTAACTTTACGTCCGCACTCGGGCCGGAGGCGGAGCTTCCGGGCCGGAGGCGGAGCTCCCGGGCCGGAGGTGGAGCTTCTGGGCCGGAGGCGGAGCTTCTGGGCCGGAGGCGGAGCTTCCGGCCCGGAGGTGGGGATTCCGGCCCGGAAGCCCCGCCTCCGGCCCGGAAGCTCCGCCTCTGGACCGGAAGCCCCGCCTCAGGACCGGAATTTCCGGCCCGAGTGCGGACGTAAAGTTAGTAGTCGGAAATCCATTCTGTGAATAGCAAAAGTAGTAAGTTTATTCTGTGAATCGCAAAAGTAGTAAGTTTATTCTGTGAATCGCAAAAGTAGTAAGTTCATTCTGTGAATATCAGAAGTAGTAAGTGCATTCTGTGAATACCAAAATGGTACTAAGTTTAGGATTTTGTCTTAAGTTTGTTCTGTGAATCGGGCCCATATTATCCTCACACCCACCATTACAAATGGGGTAGGATCCAGACAGCGCTGTGTGTTTCGGGATGTCAGCGGGAGGGTACCTTCCGGCATATTCTATGGGAATGTCCCGAGATAGTTTGATTCTGGCAGGCAATCACTGATACTATGTCCAGAGTGGTGGGAGAGACTGTCCCTTTGGATCCAAAGTGGCTTTTACTGATGATCAAAGGTGAATCTGACCGGTAGATATGTGGGAATATGATCAGCTATGGCAGCTGGAATTGCGAAGCGTAATATTGCCGGGAGGTGGGGGGCGCCTGTACCTCCGCAGTTGGAGGAGTGGAAACATGATCTTGATTGGTGTCAGCGGTCCGAAGAAACAGTGTATAAAAGTAGGGGATGTGCTGAAAAATGGGAAAGAGTGTGCGCACCCTGGAGAAAGAACAAAGGGCAGGGTATGGGTGAATAGACGTGTGTTGGATGTGTACATTTCTTCTTTACTCCCTCATGAACATACTGCTATTGATCCTCTGTGGTTGCTTCACGATGTACTAATGGACATTTTCTTGTAATGTATGGTCTCTTGAGCTTGGTTAATAAAAAGAGTTTAAAAAAGAACTAATAGATAAGGAAAGAATAGCGCATTGCGTTTTTCCAGCTCTGGCGGGTTCTGAAAGAGTCATAACTCCAACAAAGATTGCCAGTTCATGTCTTGTGGGTGGCACAGAAGGTGTAGTGGTATCGGATATCAGACATCTCCAGCTTTTGCGAGTGACGGTCAATATATGTATTTCCTACTGACAGTCAGTAAATACTGTGAGAAAGTGCCCTCTTTCTTGCATGGTATGCCCCCACTTTTTGCTGAATAGCTGATGTACTTTGACTGAGTGTGCCCTGGGCTCCTGCCAATCAGGTACCCAGGTCCTGTGTTCCTTCCCTAAAACTGCATTGAAGCCTAAACCCAATTGGCTTCTCTGGCCACATGTCAACCCCTGGTAAATGGTACCATAGGTACCCAGGGCACTGTAACCAGAGAAGGCCCCTAAGGACTGCAGCACTTAATGTGCCACTCTTAGAGGCCCTGTACCCTGACACACACACACAATGCCTTTTGCAGGCTGAGTGTCTGGTTGCAGAACAAAACAAAGAGACAACATGGCACACATCCCTGTGTGCCATGCCAACAAACCGCTGCCCTGGCATACACCAGTCACCCCTCTAGCTGGGTGCCCTATGCCAGTGGTGAGGGTACATGTGCATGAGCCCTGTACCCCTACAGTGCCCAGGTCCATTCCTGGGCCCTGTAAGTGCCAGCTGCCATTAAGAGTATATGGTGCTGGGAGGTTGTGATTACGAACTCCACAGCACCATAATGGCTGCACTGAAGGCTGGGAAGTTTGGTGTCAAACTTCTCAGCACATTAAACCCACACTGATGCCAGTGTGGGATTTAATGTAAAATGTACCACAGAGGGCATCTTAGAGATGCTCCCTGAACAACGACCAACTACCAGTGACCTGACTGAGTGGCTGCGCAGGCTGCCACCACCAGACATGTTTTTGGACCGCTGGGTCGAGAGCCTGCTGCTCTCGGGGGCCTGAAACAATGTACATACTGGGACGAGGTGCCAAGCCTCTTCCCCCAGGATGGGCAAGGTTCACGAAGGAGAAGCTTCAAAGGCATACTGCTTTTGTGAGCCTCTCCAGACCACTTGCTGTACTCAGCAACTGGTCCCCACTGGTTCTACCCCCCACTTTGGACGGGAGACCCGGCGGGAAAAACGAAGTGAGGAAGAGAGGTGTGACCACCTCTGCCAACTCCACCCCTAAGGTGGGGGAAGCGAGGTGAAGCAAAAACTCGAGTCCCCGCCATCTTGAGGATGGGGGGACCCAGCAAACCAGGGACAGGCTCCTGCCCCCCTCCCACTGGAGAGTGGCAGAATAGGGGGTGTACCCACCCCAGGGAAGAGACCCATTGATCCCTGCCCTTTACCTACCTGTAACGCCCCTAAATTTAGTATTTAGGGGCACCCTGAACCTTCCTTCCTCAGATCCAGCAACAACAAGAAAAAAAGAAGGACGAGAAGCCGTGCAGATCTAACAAGAGGACGACACCCACTGACTTGGCCCCAGCCCTACAGGCCTGTCTCCCCTTGAACCTGCTCCTGCGAAACCCTGGCGTGTCCAGCGGCCAGCAACCTCAAAAACCCCGGAGGACCTGCCTGCATTCACTTTCCAAGCTGCTTCTCCCGTGAACACCGGACGTGTTTGAACTGCAGCTTCTGGTGCCAGCCAAAAACCGCAAATCCAACACACTCTGCACCCGCCGAGCCCGGCCTGTGTTTGAGTGAACAAACACCACGAGGAGGTCCCCCCGGCGATCCTGCCTCAAACCTTCAGACGACGCCTGCAGCCTCAATCCAGGAGAGCCCCCTACCGCGACCAGAGCGGGTAAGAAAATCCGACGTCCAAAGGCACCCCTGCACCCGTCGCCCCACGGCCTTGTGTGCCTAACCCAGTGGTGCCTAACCATCCCCCTACATCCCAACTTACCACTCGAAGTGGTGGTCACTCCTGGAAGATCTTCGTCCCCGAGCCTGCAGTATTTCTTTGTCCCGGAGAATCTCCATTGAACTCAACAGGGCACCCAACCTCAAAACTGCACACTGCACCCGGCTGCCCTAGAGCCGCTGAGGGTGCCCCTTTGGTGCTAACTTGGTCCCCAACTTGCCCTGAGCTTAACCCTAGGAGCTTTGCTCCCACAACCCTGTGGCCTGCTTACCAGCAGCCACCATCCAGAGCCCCCCTATCCGCCATAGGATAACATTGGGCCTCAACACTCTGCACCCGGCCGCCCTAGTGCCACTGGGGGTGCAACAACAGTACATCACTGACCCTGGGAGACCCCTGAGTCTAACCCCAGAACCCTAACTCAAAAGACCGAATACTTACCTTGAAACCGATAACTCATTTTTCCTCATAGGATAACATTGACACTTTTTCTCCCAAAAAGTTTCTAAGTGTCGACTTTTGAAAGCTGCAAATATTCCTTAAAAATCAGTTGATTAACCAAAACACATTTTCTCAACGGTTTTCAGGAAATATCCCAGTGCTGGATCCAGGATCCAGCACTGAGTAAGAAAATGTAACAACCTAACTTACCTGCTAAGTGAATTTCCTCCCATAGGATAACATTGGTGATTATATGTGAAAAAGTTTCTAAGTGACAACTTTTAAACTGCAAGAATATTCCTTAAAACTCGTACCTTTAACCAAAACGCATTTACTCACCTGTTTTCAGGAAATGTCCCAGGGTTGAATCTAGGATCCAGTCCCGTGGTAACAAAAGTAATCTGAAAATAATTAACTGCATCTTACTTAAAGAACAAGTTACTTACCTTCGGTAACGATGTATCTGTAAGAAACATTAGTTAGCTTAGATTCCTCACCTTAGAATATCCCCAGGCGTCAGGCTGGATCCGTAAAGATTTTTGTAGCAATACCCCTGACGCGTCGCTAGGCGTCGGAGTACTTGGACGCCGCCTTCGCGCGCTGACGTCAGTTCTTGTACATAGCTTTCCGCGCCAGGAACGCAGAGCCATGCAAGAGACCGACACTGGTGCCAAAAAATCTAGGTCCTGAAAAGGATAGCCTTAACCCTAGATGTCGTTTCGCAGAACGGGGAGGATGGGTGGGTCGGTGAGGAATCTAACCAACTAATGTTTCTTACAGATACATCGTTACCGAAGGTAAGTAACTTGTTCATCTGAAAGAAACACGTTAGTTAGATTCCTCACCTTAGAATAGATACCCCAGCAATACCAACCCCGGTGGTGGGTCTGCGAACCAAGATCACACCAGAAAGTCCTGGAGAACAGAACGGCCAAAGTAGCCATCTCTCCGGACTTGGCTGTCCAGGCAATAGTGCTTGGCAAACGTGTGCAGTGAGGCCCACGTCGCCGCCTGACAGATGTCCTGCAAGGGAACTCCCCGTCCCAGGGCAGTAGTAGCCGCTGTGGCCCGGGTGGAATGGGCCCTCAGCCCAACAGGAGGGTCCTTTTTTGCCAAAGAGTAACAAATCTTAATACACAAAACGACCCACCGTGAGATTGTCCGTTTGCGTACTGCCCGCCCCTTCTTAACACCAACGTAGCCAACAAAGAGTTGGTCGTCCACCCGGAACTGTTTGGTGCGGTCCAAATAAAAGGACAGCGCCTGTTTTGGGTCCAGATGGTGGAGCCTCTCTTCCTCCTTCGAAGGATGCGGAGGCGGAAAGAAGGTGGGCAACGTGACAGATTACCCGATGTGAAAGGGAGTCACCACTTTCGGAAGAAAGGAAGGACGAGTCCGGAGGACAACCTTGTCCACATGAACAGAAAGAAAAGGAGGCTTAGAAGAGAGAGCCTGGAGCTCACTCACCCGTCTAGCCGAGGTGATAGCTACCAGGAAAGCAGTTTTAAGAGTCAGAAGACGAATGGGACAATTTTGCAGAGTCTCAAAGGGAGCGCACATCAGAAAGGTCAAGACAAGATTCAAATCCCACTGAGGCATTACGAAGGGGACAGGAGGGAACATGTGAGTAATGCCTTTGAGAAAACGCGAGACAACAGGGGACTTGAAAAGAGAAGGCTGATCAGGAAGCCGTAAGAAAGCAGAGATTGCAGAAAGATAACCTTTCAAGGTGCCCAGAGCAGAGCCCTGCTGGGCCAAAGAAAGAAGAAAGAGGAGAACCTCAGAAAGAGGGGCGGAAAGGGGATCCACAGCCTTTGCTCTGCACCATGCCACAAATTTGTTCCACCATCAGGCATATACCGTCTTTGTGGAGGGACGCCTGGCTGCCAGAATGACATCACAGACTTCAGGAGGCAAGTCAAAAGGCATCAACTGTCGCCGCTCAATCTCCACGCATGGAGGTGGAGGCTGGACAGGTTCGGGTGGAGGACCGTCCCCTACTGCTGCGACAGAAGGTTCTCCTGAAGAGGCAGTCATATCAGTGGATCGATTGACATACTGAGTAGCTCGAGATACCAGTACCTTCGTGCCCAATCCGGAGCCACTAAGATGACTTGGGCCCGGTCGCGCCTGATCTTCTTCAGCACTCTGGGCAGAAGTGGTATAGGCGGAAAGGCGTACAACAGACCGCAACTCCACTCGCGCCGAAAAGCGTCTCCGAGCGAGTGCCGCCTTGGAAATTCCAACGCGCAGAACTGCCGACATTGCGCGTTCTCTTTGGTGGCGAATAGATCTAACCAAGGCTCTCCCCACTGCAGAAAGAGACCTTGCGCCACGTCCGAGTTCAGACGCCATTCGTGATCCATCATGCACCGACGGCTGAGTTTGTCTGCTCTGGCGTTCAGAGAGCCCGCCACATGTTGAACCACCAGGATGATGCCCTGGTGTTCCAGTCAAGTCCAGAGGCGCAGAGCCTCCTGACAAAGGGTCCACGACCACACCCCGCCCTGTTTGTTGAAATACCACATGGCGGTGGTGTTGTCCGTGAACACCTGCACGACACTTCCCTGGACAGAGGGAAGGAAGGGTTTCAGTGCAAGCCGGATCGCTCTCAGCTCTAAAAGGTTGATATGGAGTTGAGTCTCCGCCGGAGACCAGAGTCCTCTGATCTCTGGACATCCCCCGAGAAAGACGTGGACCACAGCCAGGCATGGCGCCGGAGCGCCACCGTGGTGGAAATCGCCCTACCCAGCGAGTCCGTAGTGTCAAGTCCACACCTGATGGCGTGCCGTGCTGCATCTCGCCCGTCAGCAATCGACTGGGTGAGTCGTGTCCGGGCCTCCTCCGGACACAGGGGCAGCACATCCTCCACCGCATCCCACAGGGAGTGGGAGAAACGGTCCAAGAGGCAAGCGGTGTTCAAAGACTGCCAACCCAAACTGAGTGAAGAGAACAGCTTCTTTCCAAGCTGTTCCAGCCTCTTGGATTCTCGATCCGGAGGAGCGGACTGGAAGGAGGATTGGGAAGTTGAGGCCTGGATAACCAGTCTCTCAGGGGTGGGGTGTTGGGACAGAAATCTGGGGTCGCACGGAGCAGGGCGGTGGCGCCGGGCCACGTTCCGATCCACAGGAGGAACTGTGGAGGGCTCGGACCAAGTGCCCTGCAGAACATCGATGAGGGCCTCATTGAACTGCAGCAGAGGCTCTGTGGAGCTTGCTGTCGGTTGAAGCACCTCTGTTAGGATGTTAAGAAGTGCTCATCCATCGGCGCCGGAGGTGGAACCGGTGTCGGCGCCGGCGGAGGAGGCGCCGTGAGGTTGACCGGTGCCGGCAGAGATCCAGGCCTGGATCCCTCGGGGACCTGCGGCGTTGGGACCGAAGACGGCTCCGGGGCCGGAGCCGCCGGCACGCGAGGTCGCGCAGTCGAGCCTGCGGGGCCCGAAGGCGCGCCGGCAGGTGTCGACGATGGAGCCAGGCTCCTCATGGCCGAGAGGAAGGCACTGACCTCCGCCGGAGTCGCGTCAGTCCCAGGGACCGGCGGGTATGGGGATGGACGCGGCTCCTGCGGCTTCGACGGAGCCGCAGGGGTGAGACCACCGTGACCCTCAGCCGAGTCGCGCGACCGGCGAGGGGAGTCCAAAGAGCGGTGTCGCCTCTTGGACTTCTTGGATCGCTTCGACTAACCCGAAGACTTCGAGCCAGACGAGCGATGATGGTGGCTGCGGCTCCGCGATCGGTCCTTTGACCTCCTCCTGGACCGGGACCGAGAGCGGCGTGAAGCCCGAGTGCCGAAGCTCGAGAAGCTTACGGGACCACTCCCGCCTAGCTTTCGATGTCAAGGCCTGACAATCGAGGCACGACTCCGCGTCATGGTCGGCCCCCAGGCAGTAAAGGCACCGGCGATGGTGATCAGTCACCGACATCAGTCGATGACAGGCGTCACAGGCTTTAAAACCAGGCATCCTACCGGCACCAGAGTCGACAGACCAAAAAGAGTCAAAAAGTTAGTCAAAAAGTGACTAAGGGGTAAGCTCTTCCCGGATCGGCGCTTACTGGCACGGAAAAAAGAAGAACGGACGTCAGCGCGCGAGGGCGGCGTCTAAGTACTCCGACGTCATTCCGGGGCACGACGCCAACGACAGACGTGGAGCCCCAGACGACGCCTAGCGACGCGCAAGGGGTATTGCTACAAAAATCTTTCCGGATCCAGTCTGACGCCTGGGGATATTCTAAGGTGAGGAATCTAACTAACGTGTTTCTTTCAGATAAGCCCATTCAATTGAATGTACTATACCTGCAATGTGTTGCAATCTGTTTTCTTAAAACTGTAACCAAAACCAATACAAGTTATACTGCAATTCTGAACTGTGTTCAAACAAGTAAATTACTACTGCAAAGTATTTATTTGCTTACCTGTACCAGGCTTGCTTGGTTCTAGAAATAAAACAGTATATTTTTTTATACAAAACAATTGGCCTAGAGTTCAGTTCTTGAGTATGTGAGAGCATTTGCTGACTGAGTGTGTACATCAAATGCTTTACACTGTCCTCTGATACTGCCTTACTGCTCGACCAATCTACCACTTTAGAGAGTAAGGTTTAACCTCTGCCAAACCTCTGGAGACTCTTGGACTCTATACACACTGTACCTCACTTTGGTGCAGTATATATAGAGCCAGTTTCTTACATATACGTTCTATTACTGGGCAGACAGTTAGAAGTATAAAGGAATACGTTTTGTGCAAGTACAGTACCGTTCAAACAAAAAAAAGATTTTCTGTCTGTGTCGCTACAGGACAGGGAAGTGGTGGTTTCCTGTTCACCCCGGGTGAAACAGTAAGGCTTTTATTATTGCAACGTTTTTTTAACATTGCATATATGTGCTTCGTTCTGTTTTCATGCATGTGTGGCGCAGTGCCACATTTAATGTTACATTAAGGGGCCGATTCCTTTCCTGTAAAAAGGCAGTACGAATTGTCGTACGGAACGTTTTCTCCATACGACTCGTACCAGGTAAACTCATCTTACAACCTAGGAAGTACGATTCATACAGAAAGCCTTTTTCTGTACAAATCGTACAAAAGACCATACGGCTAAAAAAAAAACAACGATTCTGATCCGGAACTGCTTGCACGCGACGTCCGCACGTATTTAAGCAGCGTTTTCTGGCCCAGCAAGTACGATTCGTCTCTAGGTCACTACGTACGTCTCTTTGATTACGGGAGCGAAAAACAGCCAGGAAAGCAGAATCCTACGCAACGGAGCCCCGGTACGCGACGTACAGCCATGAACCCCATTGTACGTGTCATCCCGGTCGTCTTGGCCTAAGACCTGTTGCACCGCACCCGACGCACACGCCGCAGAAGGTGAGGGGCAGGAAACATACCCCATACACAAACCCAAACTTATAATATGTAGGCCATACATTACCACCAGGGTCTAGTCACTTGGGGGGGGCTTGTCCAGCAACCCCTGCGTACCGCAACAACGGAAGTGGATGTGTACGGTGCGTACCACACGTACTCCTACAGCACCATGACAACTCAGGTACGGACCGTACCCACGCATGAATGCATGGGTACGGTGCGTACCACACATACCCCTACGGCACCATGACAACTCAGGTATGGACCGTACCCGCGCATGAATGCGTGGGGACGGTGCGTACCACACGTACCCCTAGGGCACCATGAAAACTCAGGTACGGACCGTGCCCACACATGAATGCGTAGGTACGGTGCGTACCCCTACGGCACCATGACAACTCAGGTACGGACCGTACCCACGCATGAATGTGGGCCTAGAGGACTGGCACAGCATGTTGCCTTCATATTGGTGTGTGTGTAGGTCCATGCCAGCAGTGTACAGCTCCAAGGGGGGTGCGTGGGTGGGTGCATATGACTCCCAGCAGCGTCCAGACTTATGAGGGGTGGCTGCATATGACTCCCAGCAGTGTCCAGACAAATGAGGGGTGGGTGCAGAGGACTCCCAGCAGTGGACAGAGATATGGGGGTGGGTGCATATGACTCCCAGCAGTGTCCAGACATATGAGGGGTGGCTGCATATGACTCCCAGCAATGTCCAGACATATGAGGGGTGGGTGCATATCACTACCAGCAGTGTCCAGACAAATGAGGGGTGGGTGCAGAGGACTCCCAGCAGTGGACAGAGATATGGGGGTGGGTGCATATCACTACCAGCAGTGTCCAGACATATGAGGGGGGTGCAGAGGACTCCGAGCAGTGGACAGAGATATGGGGGTGGGTGCATATCACTACCAGCAGTGTCCAGACATATGAGGGGTGGGTGCATATCACTACCAACAGTGTCCAGACATATGAGGGGTGGGTGCAGAGGACTCCCAGCAGTGTCCAGACATATGAGGGGTGGGTGCAGAGGACTCCCAGCAGTGTCCAGGCATATGAGGGGTGGGTGCAGTGGACTCCCAGCAGTGGACAGAGATATGCGGGTGGGTGCATATCACTACCAGCAGTGTCCAGAGATATGGGGGTGGGTGCAGAGGACTCCCAGCAGTGTCCCACTCCCAGGAGGATGGATGTCTTTCACACACTGCATGACACACCACATGTGGGTGTGAGGACATATAACACATGCATACCCACCCATGGCGGATGTAGCACTATACACACCCTGATTTCATGCCAACAGACTGTATAGTCATGTAACTGCATACAAAACTAAGATAGCCAAAGGGAACACACACTGTCACGCACATCCCAGGAGTGATAGGAATGTCCAGGTGCTGGTCCAGCCACCAAGATGTTGTCTCTCATGGAAGGAATAGGGTTCAATGCCATTAGATACAATGCCCACAATTGTGAGTCAGGTGCCCAAATACCCTGCATAACAAGTACCATTTGTGTGGTAGTCCGTGATTACACACATGCATAGTGCTGAAAAGGGGCAATTGGTCCCTGATGCCATTCCTACATACCCAAAACACAAGTACAGTGACTAGCAAGGATGGCACAGACGATTCAGCAGGAGACATCGGTGAGCAGGCATGGCCATTGTTGAAGGGATCCGTCACCAACAAAGGAAATGTTGACACAGGTCAGCACAACAATTGTGCAACTGTTTGCAGGGACGATGTCAGGTGCCACAGAGGAAGGAACACTCCTTGGGACAATGTCTCCAAACAAAATGAACACACACTACCAATGATTATTTGCACAGACATTGTGATGGCACACAGATACCATGGTCCACCTCATGACCATCATACAAAAACATATCTCATTACCCTAACACATTACCAGAACACCAACTTCATGAGCCTCATCACCAACATCAAGTACCTGAAATGCAATAGTGTTGAAAGTAAAAGAAGAGGCTTTATTCAGCACACAAAAATAATACATTAATAAGACACTATGTACAAAGGCCAATGGCCAGTCCATTACTCAAGTCCAAGGGTGGATGTAGGGGACCGCGTCCACCCCTACCTTGCCTGCACAAAGGAACCTCAAGGTTTGTCGACCGGGGGGGGGCATCATCTGTGGGAGTACCAGGCACCGCAGGGACAGGAGGGGGTTGGGTAGGTGTGGTGGGTGCAGGGCTGGATGTCTCCACCACAGGGGGTGGGGCAGCTCCAAAGGTGGAGGTGAGCTCGGCGCTGCACACTGCTGCCAGGGCGTCCAGAGTAACCCCTGCACCTGAAGATACCCCAGGGCCAACGGAGGGTGTGGTGGCCGAGGGCTGGGGTGCAGCGCTCTTGGGGGAGGGGGTGGACATGGGGGGGGACTCAACTGCCATGCCCGGGGACTTCCTCGCCCGCTTGTGGGGTGGTGTCACAGTGGGGAGTGAGGGCCAGCTCACCCATGTAGACCTCCTTGGGTGACAGTTTGGCAGGGGAGCTAAGGGGAGTGGTTTTGGAGGAACTGGGTTGTGAGGACTGCGGACTCTGACTGTGGCTGCGTGTCTGTCATTTGCCCCCAGACCCTGTGGGTGTGCCTACATCCCCCTGAGTGTGCCTTACTTGGGGGTGTGCTGGATGTGTCTGTTGGGGTGCTTGCCCGTGACTGTCTGGGTGTGCGTTGGGCAGGCATGGGAGAGGGCAGTGTGGATGGGTCCGGGGTAGGGGGGGACGGAGCGCTGCAGGACAGTAAGTGCTGCCGTCAGTGAAGAGTCCATGGACCGCAGAATCCTGCGTTGGTCAGACATCGTTGTTGACATGCCCTCCATGAACGACACCACCTGTGTGAGCAGTCTAGGGTGGTCATGGAGGACATTCAGCACCAATGCCAGCCCAACCTGCAACTACCGCAGTATGTCCACAGACTCTTCACTGAGGGCAGCAGGGGTGACAGGGGGTGCGGTGCCTGGCCCGAAGGAGACATGGTGGGACGCTGCATGGACAGGAGGGACGGGAGCAACTGGGAGGGCGGAGATGGGAATGGAGGAGGCGGGGACAGATGTGGGGATGCTGCCAGTTGGTGTTGCAGCCTCCGCCTCCTCAGGGAGTTCAGCCTCGGACCCGTCGGCGTCGTAGCAGCTCTGGCCTCCAGACAGGTCCTCCAACTGACTCCCCTCGCCCTCTGTGCCCCTGGCTCCTGCTGACTCCACAGCACTGGCTGCACTGTCGCTGGGTCCCTCCTCCAGGTCCATGCAGGTGTCTCCCTCGATTTTGGGTGATGATGCTGTGGGCAAGGAGAAGAAACCAAAATGCATCAGTCACCTGTATATATCTGACACATGAGCACAAAACAATTTGTCACAGTGCATATCCGGCAATGTATCATGAGTAACAGCTAGATTACTCTGCACATATGTAAGCCCCGTACTGCCCAGTTGGTAGACCCACTATGCCACTTGGACACCAGGAAAAAAAGAACACACCAGGCCACAACTTGGATGAGAAATACACTGAGAAGCTAGTGGCTGTGAACCGGTGAGCACAGCAATACAATAAAGTCATGCCACCTCTTGTTTACCCTGAAAGAAAAAGTAGTGGTGCACCCAAGGTAAACTAACACACCTCAATACTCAAGGTGTTACCACACTCAGAGACCTGTAAGTACTTTGGAACACAAAACGAAAAAATGTTGTTACCTTGGGACTCACGATACTTTACACAATCGACATGTTTTGAATGTGGCAATTTGCCATCTCGTTTAAAGAACACTCATGTGCCTGGATGAAATATGTCGCACAAGGCAGTGCACACAAAAGTACATTTACCCTGTCATTGAAGAAGCTGACACCTTTTATAAGAAGCCACAGTTAGAAATAAATGGTGTTGCAGAAAGTACATATACATGTGCCCACAGAGGTCTTGATGTCTTGACACTCGTTAGTTTGTATCACCAACAACAAAGGAGTCTCACGAAATCAAGACCACTGTGGGAACATGTATATGGAGAATCTGCAACACCAATGAATTCTAACAGTGGCTTCTTTGAAAAGGTGCCAGTGTGTTCAATGAAAGTGGAAATGCCGTTTGGTGTGCACTTCCTTGGGAGATATCTCTCATGCAGGCACATCAGTGTTCTTAACACAAATCATCAAATTACCATATTTAAAACATGAAGAACTGTTGACACGTGCTGTGAGTGCCAGGGTACAATTTTTTTAGAGTAACAACTTGAATAATGTCATTTGTCACATGGCTATCCGTCACCTGATCACACAGTTGGCTACACATATGACCTACTGCCTGTCATCTGGAGTGGCACACATGTCCACACCCAGGACAATGCATAAGCTAATGGGCCTGCATTTGGTTTGAAAAAAAGTGTAGCTGTACTGTGGGGACGCCTTCATGGCAAGCCAGAATGTACACACAGATGTCAGCACACAAAGTCCAAACTGCGTAGCATCTGAACCACACACAGGTGCAAAAAATGTATGAGCACGATACATGTTTGTAAAAAACTGACACAGGCTGCAAAGCACAAACATTAAGCACTGGCCACCATCACAGGGGCACTGCACGGTGATTTTCTGTACAGCCAATTCTCACACACAAGTCAGACCTGGCAATGAAAAATCAGGGTTGCACATGTATGCCCCTCCCGCACACCCCCCGTCATACCTGAGTCAATGTGACTGATACAGATCAAGAAGTGACACCTCTTATTCAGGGTTACAATGACTGTGCTTGAAAAATTGCTTCATTTACACAACATCACCTCTTGGGGCTGGCAACATATATTTGTGACAAACAACCATCAACAGATTGTTGTGAATAGCCACACAGTCACTGCCCAGTGTGAGTATGCACAAGCAAAATGGTGTATCCTTGTCCAGTGGACACATGTAGCACATTTGAAAAACACAAACTAGGCCAGGTAACAATGCCACAGAGGCAGACCTATGCTGAACCCACAGTGAATGTGCACAGTGTTGGATGACACACATGATTAGGAGGCCAGGGTGTCTCAGGGGAATGTAGTGGGCACACTGCTCCGTGGTGCTGGAATGAGCTGACTGTACCATGTTCAACCGTCATGGCACTATGCATATCTCCCATGCACATCATGTCTGAGGCCACAACATTGGTCATGCATGCTGCAAGGTTGTTCATTTGAAACCTCACAATCCTATGTTGAGAATCATCATCAGTGACAACAAATATGGACCCCCAACATAGTGAACAGGTCATGGCACAGGCAAGGTACCAACACAAGTCACAGACCACCCTCCCACATGATGCAGAAAGCTATGTGCACTGAGATTTACTGGCACCCTAGATGAACATGTGCAAATGTGATTACACACAGACCAGGGGACACATGTCAAGGGGGGGAAGGGATGAAAAAGAGCCCCAGGTGACATTGGGGAACAGAAAATGCACTTCACATATGAACTCTGGGAGTGTATTCATGCGAAATAGCACTTTCTAAAGCTGGCGATACATAACACGACAAAAAGCCATGTACCTACCCCCTCCTTGCTGCAGTCTCTCCTGTAACTGCCTATCGAGGGCCAGGACACGTTTCATGTGGGGGGTCAGGCGTCGGCGGCCGCCGTGGGGGCGAGGACTGTCGAGCCCCAGCTGGACCCGGGCGATCCGCCGGGTCCAGCACCAGATGTTCTGCCACCACTTGCGGACCTGTGGCAGCTGCCGACTACGCTCCCCCGCAGTTCTCACGGCCCTGACGACGTTGTTCCAGATCACCCCCTCCTCGTAGGCAGTTACCTGTCAGGATGACAAAGTGGCACAACATCAATACACCTGCTCCATGTCCCAGAGACACACATTAGAACATCATTGAAATGTTGAACAGGGCATAGGATGCTGACATGAATAGCCTCATTCACAACAAGAAATTGCCCTGTGTGCAAGCGCCAATGCACTACATGGCATTGAAAGTCAACAGGTGGCATGAGGGGTGCAACACACTCACTGATCATGCCACACACTGTGCAGCACATGCAACAGCAGGCTGATGGCCAGCACGTGCCAAGCAGTCACATGTCCCACTCCACTGACGCACCCTCAGCAGACTAGACAGACACACCCAGGCACAGATCACTCGCCTGTCATTGACAACAGCGGATACAACCCTCACTCTGCGCATGTGCCATTTGCCAGTAGGGAGTCACAGGTGTCATGCTAGCTCTGCAAGTCAGACACAAAGCACGGCTTACTTGTCACATCAGATGGGTAGATCTGTTACCTCCACCATGCAGCTGTGGTGCAATACTTCACATAGACACTCACCCACATGACAAGGAACATTCACACCCATCAATATCCATGAGGTCGTACACATCATTTGGACACTCTCACCACAGGTCCACTCAACTCGTACACATCTGTGTGTACAGTCACCTGTCACACAGGGGGGACCACTGAATCACCTCAGGACAACAGGAAAAAAAGCCACCAAGGATTTGCCAGACTGAATGTGGCATGCACTATGCAGTGAAAGTCGCTGTAAGCACTATGCAAGTGAGGAGTGCACACAGGAACTACATCATGCTATGCATGTGAGCCATAAGCATGACCCCCCCCCCGGGACACACTCTAAACAACATTGCATGTGTGTCCCACCTGGACACAATATTGACTGTCACACAGCAGGTGCATAGACAAAGGTAGTGGAGTCAGCACTCACCTGCTCCCATGGTCTCCCATACAGGCTGGGGTACTGTGGGAGGAGGCTGTCCAGCAAGGCCTCATTCTCATCCTGGGTGAATGGCTGAGCCCTCTCCACAGTACTTGACATGGTCCAGAGGAAGCAGAGACAGCAGCAGTGTTGTCGACTCTAATGTTGTGCAGGCAAGTGCCCTCCCATGGGTTCTGGCTGCCTTATATCTGTCTTGCTGAGGGGCAGTCATTTTGAGGAGTACATAGTGATTGGTCTGAATCATTCGCATCGTACGTTTACTCCAATCCCTTTAAACATACACCAGTGACAGCATTTGTATTGTTCAAATTTTGAGCATCATGTCAAGTCGACAACCACTTTGCAACATTGTATTCTGTGGCCAACTGACTTCTCCAGGACACCTGATGGACAAATTTTAACAGAAAACTCTTTATCCATGACAACCAGCATGCATTTAGGGCCTAATACTTGTCCCTTATGTGTCCCCTATGTAATTTTGAAATCCACACACAGGTACGGTGCGTTTCACACGTACCCCTACGGCACCAGTTGTACAGTGCGTTTGACACGTACGTGTACGCACTAGTAGTACACGTACGTGTACTGCTAGTGCAATCCCCTTACGGGTACGTACTAGTCGTACATGTACGTGTACTACTAGTGCGTACACGTACGTGTACTACTAGTGCGATCCCTGTACGTGTACACACTAGTAGTACACGTACGTGTACTACTAGTGCGAACCCTGTACGTGTATGCACTAGTAGTACACATACGTGTACTACTAGTGCAATCCCCTTACGGGTACGCACTAGTCGTACATGTACGTGTACTACTAGTGCGTACACGTATGTGTACTACTAGTGCGAACACGTACGTGTGCTACTAGTGCGATCCCTGTACGGCTACGCACTAGTAGTACACGTACGTGTACTACTAGTGCGATCCCCTTACGGTTACGCACTAGTAGTACACATACGTGTACGCACTAGTCGTACACATACGTGTACTACTAGTGCAATCCCTGTACGGGTATGCACTAGTCGTACACGTACGTGTACTACTAGTGCGATCCCTGTACGTGTACGCACTAGTAGTACACGTGTACTACTAGTGCGATCCCCTTACGGGTACGCACTAGTCGTACACGTATGTGTACTACTAGTGCGTACACGTATGTGTACTACTAGTGTGATCCCTGTACGTGTACGCACTAGTAGTACACGTACGTGTACGACTAGTGCATACACGTACAGGGATCACACTAGTAGTACACATGCGTGTACGCACTAGTCGTACACATACGTGTACGACTAGTGCGTACCCGTAAGGGGATCACACTAGTAGCACACGTACGTGTACGACTTCTGCGTACACGTACAGGGATCGCACTAGTAGTACACGTACGTGATCACACTAGTAGTACTCGTACAACGCACTAGTAGTACAAGTACGTGATCACACTTGCAGTACACGTACGTGTACGACTAGTGCGTACACGTACAGGGATCGCACTAGTAGTACACATACGTGTACGCACTAATAGTACACGCACGTGTAGAACTAGTGCGTACCCGTTAGGGGATCGCACTAGTAGTACACGTACGTGTACGACTAGTGCGTACACATACAGGGATCGCACTAGTAGTACACATACGTGTACGACTAGTGCGTACAGGGATAGCACTAGTAGTACACGTACGCTTACAATTGTAATACAGGCGTACACATGCCAGGAATGGAGGGCTCCTTGGTGTCTCCTGGGATGTGGCAGGAATGGTGGTGGTGGTTGGCACAGATGTTCCTGAACCAGGTTCTGCAGGGGCTTGGACACCAGAGGGTCCAGGTCGGTCGGGGCCATCCGCGGAATGTTGAGAGGCATCGCTGCCGGTGGGATCAGGTTCCTCTCGAGCCTGTGACTGTGCAAACAGGCACCATCAAGAGACTACCCTTTGCTTTGCTGAAGTTCTACGAGGGACCGACTGCAGAGCCCGACCAGAGCCTTGACTTCCAGACTTCTCCGACCCTGATCCACATCCACAGCCGAGCTGAGATCCGTGGAGGCGACGAGAGACGTGGAACCGGCTACCTGGGAAAAGTGGCTAGTATCTTCAAGCGCAGCTTCTGAGGCACCCTCGAAGTTGTGCACCGGGGATTAAGAAGCCCCAACCCCAAGCACCATCTGCACCGAAGATAAGCCCCCCACACTCCACGAGTCCTGCGTGGGGCCCTTCTGCATTTTCCTGCTTGCCGCGTCTGTCCGGTTGCTTGCCCGTTGGCTAGTGACCTCTGTGACGACGCATCCAGAAATCTTCACTGCTGGTTTGGCTCCTCCAGACTGGCTCCTGCTTCCTTGCAAAAGAGAAGCACCCCAGACCTCCCTGGTCTGCACCAGAAGCAAGTCCTCCGTTATTCGTGGGTTCCGCTTGCCAAGGCGTGGTGAGTCCTAGTTCAACTTCGCCGCCGCCGACAGCAAGAGCCTTCGTGGGACAGCTCGCCTCCTGGTCCTGGTCGTCCTCGACGTTTCCTGGTCCCCGTGGCTGCAGCGACAAGCTTCACCTTCACCTGCAATCTTCACGACATCGCCTGGTTCCTTCCTGGTTCCACGTGGTCACTGGCTAGTGACCTTGACTCTGTCCCTTCTGCTTGCAGGTCTCCTCTCTTCTTGATCCCAGCCTTGGGATCCACCGGACACTCTTCACTGACTGCCTGTCAGCAACTTTCCTTCAGGCATCCATAGAAGTCCACGACGAAACCCGACGCAAGTTCACACCTATGCAACCGCAGCCCGTGGGCTAGGTAACTTGGGTACTTCGGTGCTCACAAGGGTAGTGACTATCCTAGGGTCTAGTTTCCGAGTCTCGACTCTCTAGCTGCTTCAGAAGTGTCCTTAAACTGTTAATTTCTAACTGCTAGTAATTCTATCGACTTTTACGCGTGAGTGTTTCCACTCTGCACCTGAATCCCGTGGGCCTCCCACTTCCTAACTATTGCTAGTGTAGTGTAGCCCAAGCGATTCCCTAGGCCTAGGCCTATCCTATTTCCGTGACAGTGGTCCTTATACCACTTCTTTAGTATATGGTTTGCGTGGCCCCTAGGGCCTAACTGTATTACTTACCTGTGTGACTTAATGTATGCTTAAATAAGACTGTGTTGTACTTACCTCTAATCTCATAAAGAGTGCTGAGGGTTTGACTAGAATAAATACACTTTATTTTATATATATATCTGTTGTGGTGTCCTTTCATTTGGTATTCAAGGGATTATATATGGTATCACAGCTGGCTTCACATGCCATTCAGAGTTTAGCCTAAGACTGCTCTTGTCCATGCTACCTCTAGGATAGCTGGTCTATAAGGTTGACTTTACAACCAATCACCATAAGGGTTGTTTGGACTGATATAAGGTGTACACTAGAACTAGTGACATCATACATCAGGCCAACTTCTCACATTGGTGAGCAGCGGTTGGGATCTGAGCTTGCTGTTGTAATACCATTGTAATCTTGAGATACTAAATTGAAAGATCACACAGATATTGTTTAGGTACATATAACATAGATTATAATACTTAAGTCCTACTGGACTTAGTGGTTGTAGGTTGAAGGGAGTAACACACCCTGACTACAACTACCAGAGAGGTTTAGTAGAAACAACTAGTGTAGGTAGGTGCACACACCACACCCTCACTAGAATCATGTCCCTGAATGGAGATCACACTGATACTCCCTCATCCCTCTAGATATGATGCATTCACTTTCCAGGAGATGAGACAACTGTGTACCTCCAGGAGATTAAAACAGGGTTCCAACCCTACCCTTGGACAGCTAGTGGAGCTTCTGGAGGCCTATGATGCTGAAAGAGCTGCCAAGTATGGTGCCATAGCTGTAGATAAGGGTCTACCCACCACAGATGAGTCAGATGGGACTTCAGATGAAGAGGTAGACAGCCAGGGCCAAGTAGGAAGACTTAGCCAGGCTAACCTAAGCTTACATGGGAGTTTGCATGGGGTCCCCCCATACAGACCCCCAAGTGGGCTTAACCAGAGAAGCAGGAGAGACAGATCCCCTTCAAGGGAATCCATCCACTCCCATGTCTCTAGCATCTCTAATGCTTCCTCTCACAGGGGAATGACTTCCCCTGAGAGAAAGGAGCATGAAGCCAGAATGAGGGAAGCTAATCTGAGGATTCAGAGGGAAGAACTTGCCCTTGCCAAGGAGAAGCTTGCTCTGGCTAGAGAGCAAAAATTGTGTGGGTCAGAACCCACTGGTGGCAGCAACATTCCTAGAGATAGGGATAGGTCTTATGACCATAGAAACCTAAGCAAGATAGTCCCCCCATAACAGAATGGGGATGACATCCACAAGTGGATGACTGCTTTGGAGAGGTCCTGCAAAGTACAGCAGGTACCCCAGAGTCAGTGGGCAGCTATCTTGTGGCTCTCCTTTTCTGACAAAGGTAGAGACAAGCTCCTCACAGTCAGTGATGAGGATGCGAACAATTACAAAGTCCTGAAGAGTGCTCTGATAGATGGGTTTGGCTTAACCACTGAGCAATATAGGTTGTTGTTCAGAGACACCCAGAAGACACAGACACAGGACTGGTCTGATTTTGTGGATTGTGCCACTAAGGCTTTGGAAGGTTGGTTAACTGGCAGCAAGGTGCAGGACTATACAGGATTGTACAACTTGATTATGAGGGAGCAGATCCTTAGTAATTGTCAGAACCAGCTTCTCCGTCAACACCTGGTAGACTCAGATTTGACCTCTCCCCAAGAATTGGGAAAGAGGGCAGATAAATGGGTCAGGACCAGGATTAGGCCTAAAAATCAGGGTGGTGACCAAAAGAAAGATACCACCAATCCTCAAGAGAAGGGTGGGGATAAAACAAAAGAGAAATCTTCCTCAGGGCCCCAAAACTCCACACAGGGTGGTGGGTCCCAAGCTCCCTCCTCTACCACAGTTAAAAAGCCTTACTGCCATGAGTGTAAAACTCCTGGGCATTGGAAAACTGACAGCAGTTGCCCAAAGGCTAAAAACAAAACTGTTCCTCCAACTACTCCTGTCACACCACCTATTACTGTCAGCAGTAATCCCCCAGGTGGTGGGAGTGCCCCCAAAAATTTGGTTGGGTTTTCTTGGGGAACACAGGAGGACCCTGGCTTAGCCAATTCCCCTACAGCAGCTACGCTTGTCTGTGATGGTGGCATGGGGTTTGCCAACTTCACTGCCTGTCCCAACACTTTGGGTAAGTACAGACAGGAGCCCTACATCAATGGTAGAAAAGCTGAGGTCTACAGAGACACTGGAGCTAGCATCACTATGGTGGCCCATAGGCTAGTTCCCTCTGAGCAGCTTTTGCCTGGTTTTTCATACCAGGTAACTAACATTGATGGCAAACAGAACAGTCATCCCATGGCAGAGGTATGTCTCAGCTGGGGAGGTGTCACTGGCCCTAAAAGGGTGGCAGTGTCTCCAACCTTGCCTGTGGACTGCTTACTGGGGAATGACTTAGAACTCTGAGCTTGGGCTGGAGTTGAACAAGACACCCATTCCAAAATGATAGGCCTTTCAAAAAAGGGTAGTGGGGTTGTGCCAGTCACAACCCCTGACCAAGTAGATTTCCTCCCTGAAAAGGTTGGAAGGGCAGTGGTAGCCACAGCCCAGGCAAAGACAGACTTCCCTGTAGAGATTGGCAGAGCTGTGACAGTCACAGCTCAAACCCAAACTGAGTGCCTCCCTGAAAAGGTTGGCAAGGCTGTAATGGTCTCAGCCCATACTCAGACTGACATAGGTGTAGTGAAGCCTGAAACTATGGATCACTCCACACAAATGGAGAGTAGTGGGGAGGAAGACAAGTCTCCCTCTCCCCAGACATTAGGAAAAGGTCAGCCTCCTCAGGGATCTGACCTCACCCCTTGTGAAGGAACTGCCCCAGAGGTAGCCAGGCCTGGCAGAGCCTCTGATGTCAGTGGCCCCTTCCAAGGTGGGACCCAGTCTGGTGCAGGTGGCCTGCCTCTCTCTACCCTGCCTCAGTCAGCCCAGGGATGCAGAGGTCAGGGAGGCCAGTGGACCCCAAGAGGGCCCCTGTCAACAAGAACCCCCCCATCAAAAGAATGAGGATTGCCTGGCTAGTAGCCCTAGCCAGGTGATGGTTAAAAACATTCCTGAGGGATCTCCTTTACAGGTAGTCAGGGACCTCCCCCAGAGGGATTCTGTTGGGCACAGGCAAACATGGGACCTTAGGGCCCCAAACCTGACCTGTCCCTCCAGTAAGCCCACAAAAGGGACCCAGCCTCCAGCTTTAGGTAGCGAGAGGCTGACCCTGAGAGCACAGTGCAACTCAGTGAAAGAAAGAAAGGCATCCATGGTGGAGGATGATTGGAGGAAGCTGAGGCCTCACTTGGAGGACACTCACTTCAGCACTCCATCTCAACACCAGCCTTTTACTTTGCAAAGACACACCAAAGGTAGAGATTCCCTATGGTGGAGACCCTATGATACCTTTAGGATGAGGGATTGCTTAGTGGACCATGAGACAGGGGGTAACCATGCCAGTGCTGGTTCTTCCTTATATGGCCACTTAGGCAATAGAGGCTTACCTTGTCAAGGCCAGCCTTATCTCCTTTCGTTTGGGGGGGGGGGGTGTGCAGGAAGGTGGATATCTGACTATGGTTACCCCCCACTTTTTGCCTAGTGTCTAGCTGGTTTTTCGACTTAGTTGGACTGAGATCCTGCGATTCAGGGTCTCAGGCTGTCTGCTCTCTCTTTAAAATGGACTCCATGTACCCTAGGTACATTCCCAATTGGTAAGGATCACCTTATTGGACCCTGTACAGTGTACCATAGGTACCCAGGGCATAGGTGTACCCTAGGCCTCCCAGGGGCTGCAGCATTTATTATGCCACCCCTGGTCTGGCCTTCCAATCAGACACAACTGCCTGATCACTCAGCTGGGGCAAGGTCGTGTAATCACCCCTTGCTTAGATATAGTATGCCTATATCTACCCTTATATATAGACACATGTGTACCTATCAGTCACTCCTATGGCAGGCCTTAACAATCCTGGAGGCAGAGTGCTTGGTAACATGTGAGATGGTGCTCTAGCATGAGCTGAGCCTGTCTGCAGCTTTCGCAACCATGTCCTTATAGCTGTTCTATGATATAGCCTACCATATACTCTTAAAGTGCCTTATAGAACAAGTTACTTACCTTCGGTAACGATGTATCTGTAAGAAACATTAGTTAGTTAGATTCCTCACTTTAGAATATCCCCAGGCGTCAGACTGGATCCGGAAGATTTTTCGTCAGCAATACCCCTTGCGCGTCGCTAGGAGTCGTCTGTGGCTCCGCGTCCGTCGTCGGCGTCGTGCGCCGGGATGACGTCGTCGGAGTACTTAGACGCCGCCCTCGCGCGCTGACGTCAGTTCTTGTACATAGCCTTCCGCGCCAGGAACGCAGAGCCATGCAAAGACCGACACTGGTGCCAAAAATAAAATCTAGGGGCCTGAAAGGACAACCTTAACCCTAGATGTCAGTTCGCAGAACGGGGAGGATGGGTGGGTCGGTGAGGAATCTAACTAACTAATGTTTCTTACAGATACATCGTTACCGAAGGTAAGTAACTTGTTCATCTGAAAGAAACACGTTAGTTAGATTCCTCACCTTAGAATAGATACCCAAGCAATACCATCCCCGGTGGTGGGTCTGCGAACCAAGATCACACCAGAAAGTCCTGGAGGACAGAACGGCCAAAGAAGCCATCCCTCCGGACTTGGCTGTCAAGGCAATAATGCCTGGCAAACGTGTGTAGCGAAGCCCACGTCGCCGCCTGACAGATGTCCTGCAAAGGGACTCCCCGTCCCAAGGCAGTAGTAGCCGCCGTGGCCCGAGTAGAATGGGCGCGCAGCCCAGCAGGAGGGTCCTTTTTAGCCAAGGAATAGCAAATTTTTATACACAAAACGACCCACCGAGAGATGGTCCGTTTGTGCACAGCTTTCCCCTTCTTAGCGCCCACGTACCCAACAAAAAGCTGGTCGTCCACCCGAAACTGTTTTGTGCGGTCCAGATAAAAGGAGAGCGCACGTTTTGGGTCCAGACGGTGGAGCCTCTCTTCCTCTTTGGAAGGATGCGGAGGCGGAAAGAAGGTGGGCAAGGTGACAGACTGCCCAAGGTGAAATGGAGTCACCACTTTAGGAAGAAAGGAGGGACGAGGCCGAAGGACAACCTTGTCCGGATGAACAGACAGAAAAGGAGGCTTTGAAGATAAAGCCTGGAGCTCACTCACCCGTCTAGCCGAGGTGATGGCTACCAGAAAAGCAGTCTTAAGAGTCAGAAGACGAAGAGGGCAATTGTGAAGAGGCTCGAAGGGAGCGCACATCAAGAATGTCAAGACCAGATTCAAGTCCCACTGAGGCATTACAAAAGGGACCGGAGGGAACGTGTGTATAATGCCTTTGAGAAAGCGTGTAACCACAGGGGACTTGAAAAGAGAAGGCTGATCAGGAAGCCGCAAGAAGGCGGAGATGGCAGCAAGATAACCTTTCAGGGTGCCCAGGGCAGAGCCCTGCCGGGCCAGAGAAAGAAGAAAGAGGAGAACCTCAGAAAGAGGGGCGGAAAGGGGATCCACAGCCTTTGCTGTGCACCATGCCACAAATTTGTTCCACCGGCAGGCGTATACCGACTTTGTGGAGGGACGCCTGGCTGCCAGAATGATATCACAGACTTCAGGAGGCAAGTCAAATGGCATCAACTGCCGCCGCTCAATCTCCACGCATGGAGGTGGAGGCTGGACAGGTTCGGGTGGAGGACCGTCCCCTGCTGCTGCGACAGAAGATCCTCCCGAAGGGGCAGACGAATCGGGGGATCGGTCAACATACTGAGTAGCTCGGGATACCAGTATCTTCGTGCCCAATCCGGAGCCACCAAGATGACTTGGGCCCGGTCGTGCCTGATCTTCTTCAGCACTCTGGGCAGAAGTGGTATAGGCGGAAAGGCGTACAACAGACCGCAACTCCACTCGTGACGAAAAGCGTCGCCGAGCGAGTGCCGCCTTGGAAATTCCAACGCGCAGAACTGCTGACATTGCGCGTTCTCTTCGGTGGCGAATAGATCTAACCAAGGCTCTCCCCACTGCTGAAAGAGACCATGCGCCACTTCGGAGTTCAGACGCCATTCGTGATCCATCATGCACCGGCGGCTGAGTTCGTCTGCTCTGGCGTTCAGAGAGCCCGCCAGATGTTGAACCACCAGGGTGACGCCCTGGTGTTCCAGCCATGTCCAGAGGCGCAGAGCCTCCTGACAAAGGGTCCACAACCCCACCCCGCCCTGTTTGTTGCAATACCACATGGCGGTGGTGTTGTCCGTGAACACCTGCACGACACTTCCCCTGACAGAGGGAAGGAAGGCTTTCAGTGCAAGCCGGATCGCTCTCAACTCCAACAGGTTGATGTGGAGACGAGACTCCGCCGGAGACCAGAGGCCTCTGATCTCCGCCTCTCCCATATGGCCACCCCATCCCAGGAGGACCGCATCCGTCACTACGACATGCTCCGGTTGGGGAAGGGAGAGGCTCTTGCCATTGACCCACTCGCGGTCCGTGAGCCACCACTGCAACTGTTGTGCAGTGCCCTCCGAGATCAAGACATGGTCGGACAGGTTGCCGTGATGCTGGGCCCACTGAAACTTCAGGTCCCACTGCAGAGCCCGCATGCGCCGCCTGGCGTGATGCACTAGTAGGATGCAGGAGGCCATCAGCCCCAGAAGCCGCAACACTAGCCTGACCGAAACCCGGGATAGAGGCCGAAAGATGGGAATCAGGGCCTGTATATCCCGGACCCGCTGTTCCGGTGGATGGACCCGGAACTGCGCCGAATCGAGAACCGCTCCGATCAAGAGGAGCTTCTGAGAGGGACTCAGGTGTGACTTCGGCACGTTGATGGAAAACCCCAGCAAATGCAGGAGATCCGCCGTAGTCTGGAGGTGGGAGACGACTGCCTGGGGCGAGCCCGCCTTCAACAACCAGTCGTCGAGATAGGGGAAGACTGGAACCCCTGATCTGCGCAGATGAGCTGCGACCACCGCCATCACTTTCGTGAACACCCGAGGGGCACTGGTGAGGCCGAAGGGGAGCACGGTAAACTGAAAGTGCTCTTGGCCCACCGTGAACCGCAGGTAACGCCGGTGGGCCGGCAGGACGGGGATATGGAAATATGCGTCCTGCAAGTCCAACGCTACCATCCAGTCTCCAGGGTCTAGGGCAGCTAAAACCTGAGCCAACGTTAGCATCTTGAACCTTTCCTTTCGGAGGAAGGCATTGACGTTCCGGAGGTCCAAGATAGGGCGTAGGCCCCCCTTGCCCTTCTTGGGAACCAGAAAGTAGTGGGAATAACAACCACGACCTACTTCTGGACTCGGAACGCGCTCGACGGCCCCCTTGGCCAAGAGAGCCGAAACTTCCTCGCGGAGAAGATTTAAATGATCCCCCGAGATACGGTGGTGCTGCGGTGGCATGGCTGGAGGGGTCGTCTCGAAGGGGAGGGAGTAGCCCCTTCGGACGATTTGCAGCACCCACCTGTCCGATGTTATGGACCGCCAGTGGAGCAGGTGATGGCGAACTCTGCCGCCCACTGGCGTGGTATGGGCCTGAAAGCTCGGACTAGGAGGGCTTTGAGGCGGATGCTGCCGGGGTGGAAGTGGGCTGACCACGTCGGCCTCCATTTCCGCCACGGCGGAAACCACGTCCGCGCGCAGGTTGGTTCTGCGGCTGGTGGCTTTGCGGACGTGAGGAGGCGCCCCTTCCTTGGCCACGAAAGGGGCGAAAAGCGGAGGTGTGCGCCCGCGGAGCCGAGAGGCCCAAGGACTTGGCCGTAGCCCGGGAGTCCTTAAAGCGGTTCAGCGCACTGTCCGCCTTCTCACCAAACAGGCGAGTGCCATCAAAAGGCATGTCCATGAGGGTGTTCTGGACATCCCCGGAAAATGACGTGGACCGCATCCAGGCGTGGCGGCGGAGCGCCACCGTGGTGGAAATCGCTCTACCCAGCGAGTCCGTGGTGTCAAGCCCACATCGTATGGCGTGCCGTGCTGCATCCCTCCCATCGGCCAAAGCCTGGTTAAGACGCGTCCGGACCTCCTCCGGACACAGGGGCAGCACGTCCTCCACCGTATCCCACAGGGAATGGGAATAACGGTCCAAGAGACAGGCGGTATTCAAGGACCGCAGGCCCAAACTAAGGGACGAGAACAGTTTCTTGCCAAACTGCTCGAGTCTCTTGGAATCCCGGTCCGGCGGAGCGGTCGGGAAGGAGGATTGGGAGGTAGAGGCCTGGATAACCAGACTCTCGGGGGTGGGGTGTTGGGACAGGAAACTGGGGTCGCCCGGAGCAGGGCGGTGGCGCCTGGGAACGTTCCTATCCACAGGAGGGACTGTGGAGGGCTTGGACCAGGTGCCCTGCAGAACGTCAGTGAGGGCCTCATTGAACGGCAGCAGAGGCTCAGTGGAGCTTGCTGAGGTTTGAAGCACCTCAGTGAGGATGTTAGTCCTCACAGCCACGGCAGGCAACTCGAGCCCAAGGGCCTCTGCCGCCTTGCGCAGCACCACAGAAAATGCTGCACCCTCCTCCGAAGCCACGGTCGGAGGAGAAGTGAATCCAGTGTCTGGCGAGGTGTCCAGCCCACTGGCCTCCCCCAGTTCATCTGCCCAGTCCTGAGAAAGCTGTGACTGAACAGCCATAGGGTCCTCGAACCCCTCCCAGTCGCCCCCTTCTTCTGATTCCTGATAAACAGGAGAAACGATCGGAACCGGACTGTAGAGATGGTAGGACTCAAGCGGCGTCGGATGCGGCGTCGGTCGACGCCGTTGCGGCGCCGGGTCCGGAGGAGGGCTAAACTGGGGCGGTGTCGGCGCCAAAGGCGTCGGCGGCGCCGGAGGTGTAGGCGTGTGCGCCGGCGGTGCCGGTGGCGGCGTCGGTGGTTCAGGCGCCGGTGGAGGAGTGACTAGGTCAACCGGCGGCGACGGGGGCCCAGGCATGGGCCCCGCAGGGACCTGCGGCGTCGAGACCGGAGTCGTCGCCGGGGCCGGAGCCGCCGGCAGGCGAGGTCGCCCAGTCGAGTCCGCGGGGCCCGAAGGCGCGCCAGCGGGCGTCGACGGCGGGGCCAGGCTCCTCATGGCCGAGAGGAAGGCACTGATCTCCGCCGGCGCCGCGTCAGTCCCAGGGACCGGAAGGTATGGGGGCGGACGCGGCGCCTGTGGCTCCGCCGGAGCCGCGGGGGTGGAACCACCCTGACCCTCGGCCGAGTCGCGCGACCGGCGAGGGGAGTCCGAAGAGCGGTGTCGCCTCTTGGACTTCTTTGAGCGTTTGGACTTACCCGACTACTTGGAGCCGGACGATCGATGGCGTCGGCTAGGGCTCCGCGAGCGATCCTTGGACCTCCTCCTGGACCGGGATCGCGCACGACGCGGAGCCGAGTGGCGAAGCTCGAGAAGCTTGCGGGACCGCTTCCGCCTAGCCTTCGAAGTCAGGGCCTGGCAGTCGTTGCACGACTCCGCGTCGTGGTCGGGGCCTAAACAGTAGAGGCACCGGCGGTGGTGATCGGTCACCGACATCAGTCGATGGCAATCCTCGCAAGCCTTGAACCCAGGCATCCTACCGGCACCAGATGTCGACAGACAAGGATCAAAAATGATCAAAAGATTTAGTCAAAAAAGACTAAAAGGGGTAGCTCTCCCGGATCTGCGCTTACTGGCGCGGAAAAAAGAAGAACTGACGTCAGCGCGCGAGGGCGGCGTCTAAGTACTCCGACGACGTCATCCCGGCGCACGACGCCGACGACGGACGCGGAGCCGCAGACGACGCCTAGCGACGCGCAAGGGGTATTGCTGACGAAAAATCTTCCGGATCCAGTCTGACGCCTGGGGATATTCTAAGGTGAGGAATCTAACTAACGTGTTTCTTTCAGATATCTTAAACGGTTATGGTAACTATGGTTTGGCTGTATCAAAACATGTCGTGTAAGGTGTCTAACACTTTGGAATAATACCCCCATCCCATTTCTGGGGATGAGGATATTATCCCTCCCTTCTAGAGGGAGAAGACATGTTAAAATCCTACTTTGCTGTTTAACTCTAACCAAAGCCTCAGCATCACAAAATGGATGCTGCTGCCACAGACACGAGTCTGACCTCCTGCTGCTGGGAGTGATCCCGGCAAGGGAAGCTTGGACAATAGGTTTCCTGCTTGGGGAGGTGCTAGCACCTCCCCAGACAGACTTTAGTGTATTGAGGCAGGGAGGGCTGAAAGGAATGAGACATGCCTGGGGCACACAAGGTGTCCCATGCATAGTCCAGTTCAAACCGGTGCTGTGGCACTCCAGCCCCAGTCCTGGCGCGAAACTGGACAAAGGGAAGGGGGTGTAACCACCCCCCTCCCAGGTCCCACCCATAAGGCGTGACCTAGCAGGTAACCCAGCCCCCCAGATTAGTATAAGAGTGGTAGCTGGGCCCCAGGAGATTAGATTATCCTGAACCTGCAACTTGAACAGAAACTCTGGACATTCGACATTCGACGAAAGAAGAAGACTGAAGAATCTCCCTTGTGGCCAAGGAGTGGCTACCCTGTGCAAACAGGCACCATCAAGAGACTACCCTTTGCTTTGCTGAAGTTCTACGAGGGACCGACTGCAGAGCTCGACCAGAGCCTTGACTTCCAGACTTCTCCGACCCTGATCCACATCCACAGCCGAGCTGAGATCCGTGGAGGCGACGAGAGACGTGGGACCGGCTACCTGGGAAAAGTGGCAAGTATCTTCCAGCGCAGCTTCTGAGGCACCCTCGAAGTTGTGCACCGGGGATTGAGAAGCCCCAACCCCAAGCACCATCTGCACCGAAGATCAGCCCCCCACACTCCACGAGTCCTGCGTGGGGCCCTTCTGCATTTGCTTGCCGCGTCTGTCCGGTTGCTTGCCCGTTGGCTAGTGGCCTCTGTGACGATGCATCCAGAAATCTTCACTGCTGGTTTGGCTCCTCCAGACTGGCTCCCGCTTCCTTGCAAAAGAGAAGCACCCCAGACCTTCCTGGTCTGCACCAGAAGCAAGTCCTCCGTTCTTCGTGGGTTCCGCTTGCCAAGGCGTGGTGAGTCCTAGTTCAACTTCGCTGCCGCCGACAGCAAGAGCCTTCGTGGGACAGCTCGCCTCCTGGTCCTGGTCGTCCTCGACGTTTCCTGGTCCCCGTGGCTGCAGCGACAAGCTTCACCTTCACCTGCAATCTTCACGACATCGCCTGGTTCCTTCCTGGTTCCACGTGGTCACTGGCTAGTGACCTTGACTCTGTCCCTTCTGCTTGCAGGTATCCTCTCTTCTTGATCCCAGCCTTGGGATCCACCGGACACTCTTCACTGACTGCCTGTCAGCAACTTTCCTTCAGGCATCCATAGAAGTCCACGACGAAACCCGACGCAAGTTCACACCTATGCACCCACAGCCTGTGGGCTAGGTAACTTGGGTACTTCGGTGCTCACAAGGGTAGTGACTATCCTAGGGTCTAGTTTCTGAGTCTTGACTCTCTAGCTGCTTCAGAAGTGTCCTTAAACTCTTAATTTCTAACTGCTAGTAATTCTATCGACTTTCACGCATTACGCGTGAGTGTTTCCACTCTGCACCTGAATCCCGTGGGCCTCCCACTTCCTAACTATTGCTAGTGTAGTGTAGCCCCAGCGATTCCCTAGGCCTAGGCCTATCCTATTTCCGTGACAGTGGTCCTTATACCACTTCTTTAGTATATGGTTTGCGTGACCCCTAGGGCCTAACTGTATTACTTACCTGTGTGACTTAATGTATGCTTAAATAAGACTGTGTGGTACTTACCTCTAATCTCATAAAGAGTGCTGAGGGTTTGACTAGAATAAATACACTTTATTTTATATATATATCTGTTGTGGTGTCCTTTCATTTGGTATTCAAGGGATTATATATGGTATCACAGCTGGCTTCACATGCCATTCAGAGTTTAGCCTAAGACTGCTCTTGTCCATGCTACCACTAGGATAGCTGGTCTATAAGGTTGACTTTACAACCAATCACCATAAGGGTTGTTTGGACTGATATAAGGTGTACACTAGAACTAGTGACATCATACATCAGGCCAACTTCTCACATACGGGACGGACGTTTTCCGTACAATTCGTAAATCGGTTAGCCGGTCCGGATCGTACTTGTACATTCGGACTGTATTTTTACGATTTGTACAGAAAAGTGTCCGGGTCCGTCTCGTACAACTTTTCCAGACTCTGATTCGTACGGATAGGGCTGATCCGTATGTATTTTTCACATACGAATCGTACTTCATGGGTTGGACGGGACTCGTACGATTCGTATGGAAAAATTTACAGATACGAATCGTACGGGGGGAAAAAAATACAGGATCTGAATCGGCCCATAAGTTTCCAAATAGCAGCCTTCACGACACTTAATAACGACTTTTGAGAAACGATTTTCAATGGGCTCCCCGATTAATCTCATTATACCCTGATTATAGTACATTCAGTTCCTTGACCGTCACACCTCACGCTTCTCACCTCACCTTTCTAGCGTGCATGGTTCCATGGAAATGGAACTACCACTTGAATATTCAGGCAAGTGGTAGATAGAGGGGGAGGAGGGGTTTCGCAGTAATTTGTGGCCGTGACACGCAGCCACCTTTATACGTTTCTGGTCACTATTACACCCTTAGCTTGGCCCCACATTCAAAACATTCATATAATAGACCAGCCATTGGTTCCCTTCAAATACCAGATGACCTTCTCCTTCCATCCCCTCCCCCAATGAACAATGACATAATAAATTAAGGTCGCACGCTGCCTGGTCATATGGACACACCATTAACATTGAAGATTACACCAGCACATAATACTGCAGCACCAAGCAACTCAGACCCAAATAATTAACTCCTACCAGCATCCATTTCAGGAACAGCCCAGGCAGTAAGAAGTGCCACCCATCCAGGCACAAGCAGCAGCCCGAATGCAAGCACCGATCCAGGAAGTGCGGCCACAGAGCACACACAGTTAGTTAATACAAACAACATTTTTAAATTGTGGCTCATGTACAAGGAAATTAGTGACACTGGATTAAGAGCAATGTAAATATCAAAATATAGGCCTAATACATTATTATAGGCCCTTAGGAGCAAAAGACTAGAAAATACGGCATATTACACAACATACATGACACATAATGAACATCAGTTGCATCTGTGGTAGCCTGTGTTTGACTTCATGGTCACAGGTTCAAATGCTACCAGGTCTACTGTGCATTTCATCCTTCTGAGGTGGATAGATGCGGGGTCTGTTCAGCTCTTAATTATTTTGAGGTGGATAAAATGAGTACAACTGAGTTGGGGAACAATACAGATCTGCTATTTAGCGCCAAAATACCCTTCTGAGTGAACGTGCGCTTTACAAAAAAGACATGTTATGTTACAATTGGCTCTATTTGGCATAACGTACAATTAAACACTACACATGTTTTTAGATGTTAAAGAGGTGTTGAAGTGTTAATAGATTTATTCTTGGGCTGCCTTTAAAAGTAAAGCTCCTGGCTGGCCACAGATTCTGGGTGTTGAGCCAGGCCAGAAGGACAAACTGAAATAGATTTCCTGTGGTTTCAAAAAGAACAGGAAGTTTGAAAATAAATATATATATATGTATACAGTTAGCAGAACACATAGAGCTGTGTGAATGGATTAACAGTAAATTGTTTTAGTGTATGAAGTTTCCTGTTCCGTACAAACAGTTTGTCAAGTGCGTTGAGGAAAAAAAAATATTGTTTCAAGGAATAATTTTAACAAGCATTGGCATAGCCAATAGGTCTCGCATTTGGGACCTTATAAGTGTTTAGCCATGCAACAGTTGCATAACTAAACACTTATAAGGTCCCAAAAGCGAGACCTATTGGCTATGCCAATAGACTGACCGTCACGCTTACATCGCGCTGGTCCTGCAATTGTTTGCTTTGCTGCAATCGCGCTGAATGTGTTTTTAAATTATCTGTTACTCACTGTGATTTTTTATTAAATTGCTGGATTGTCCCCCCTGACCGCATTGCCTGCACCTTAAAAACATTGTGAGCACCATTCACCACTTGGGTGTTTGTTTCCCTGCACGGGCGCCATCTTGGGAGGAGGGCTCAGACGCCACCAAGACGTTTCACGGGGCTGCGCTCTAGTTCGAGCGAGCACCGCTTGGCAAACGGTATTTAGGGGCCATTTGGGCGGCGCGCGGTCAATAGACTGACCGTCACGCTTACATCGCGCTGGTCCTGCAATTGTTTGCTTTGCTGCAATCGCGCTGAATGTGTTTTTAAATTATCTGTTACTCACTGTGATTTTTTATTAAATTGCTGGATTGTCCCCCCTGACCGCATTGCCTGCACCTTAAAAACATTGTGAGCACCATTCACCACTTGGGTGTTTGTTTCCCTGCACGGGCGCCATCTTGGGAGGAGGGCTCAGACGCCACCAAGACGTTTCACGGGGCTGCGCTCTAGTTCGAGCGAGCACCGCTTGGCAAACGGTATTTAGGGGCCATTTGGGCGGCGCGCGGTCAATAGACTGACCGTCACGCTTACATCGCGCTGGTCCTGCAATTGTTTGCTTTGCTGCAATCGCGCTGAATGTGTTTTTAAATTATCTGTTACTCACTGTGATTTTTTATTAAATTGCTGGATTGTCCCCCCTGACCGCATTGCCTGCACCTTAAAAACATTGTGAGCACCATTCACCACTTGGGTGTTTGTTACCCTGCACGGGCGCCATCTTGGGAGGAGGGCTCAGACGCCACCAAGACGTTTCACGGGGCTGCGCTCTAGTTCGAGCGAGCACCGCTTACCACATGTTATTTAAGGGCCATTATGGTCGCGCGCAGCGTACGCGCGCAGCGTCGCGCCGGAGGAGCGCCAGAGGAAAGCCCGTCTGTGCCCGTCCGGGCCAGGACGGGCCGTAGGGCCTCCCCCCCTGGTCGGCCGAGGGTCTATACCCCTGCAACCCTTAGATCTCTCCACCAAGGGAGAACCACGCCAGATGAGAGAACACTTGCCAGTCTCCGGTTGGAAGACCTACTACAGGTAGAGGCCACACCAGCCATCACAAGGTCACAGGGCCTGACAATAGCCTCACTTAACACACGATCTCTACAGAAACACCATCTAGAGGTGTTCACATTGCTGGACGAGGGTGAGATTGACATCTTAGCACTCTCTGAAACCTGGCTAGGGAGCTTCTCAACACCGGACACCATAGCGGCCTTACCGCCCAACTTCGATGCTCGGTGGTATAACCGCCCTAAGGATAGCAGAGGGGGAGGGGTGGCTATCATGTTCAGAAGGAATCTCAGGGTAACACAAATCATCGCTGAAAGTTGTGCTGGAGCAGAAGTCCTAGGGATTAAAATTTCATTAAAATCCTCATGTATACTGCTTATGGTAGTGTATCGTCCTCCGCAGAGCTCGCCGGAATTCAATGACGCCATCTTTGAGCTACTGACCGATCTGGCATCCAGATACAAGGCCTTGGTAGTAGTAGGAGATTTTAATTATCACTGGGATGAGATCCCCAGGGGGCCCACGGCAGCCGAGTTTGGAGCTAATCTTGCGACCCTCTCTCTAAACCAGCTTGTCATAGGGCCTACCCATGAAAAGGGACATACCCTCGATCTGGTCTGGTCCACCATGCCCAGAATGGAAATTCTAGGGGTCAGCCCCTGCATTTGGTCGGATCATTATCTGATCAAGTGCTGGGTCCCAGGGGAGCCTCTAACTGCGGCCCCTCCACAAACAAGGAGGAAGGTCCGCCCATGGAAGAAGATCGAGGCCGACTCCTTAGTCACAACTCTACTCTCCTCCCCCCCTCCGATGAGGATGCAGGAGAACCTGGACGCTGAGACCTTGACCATCATTACCTGGATC
Organism: Triturus cristatus; assembly: GCF_964204655.1. Classification (NCBI taxonomy): domain Eukaryota; kingdom Metazoa; phylum Chordata; class Amphibia; order Caudata; family Salamandridae; genus Triturus; species Triturus cristatus. The sequence continues at coordinate 52,033,761 of NC_140589.1, forward strand.
CGCTCTGCTTTAGACAAACTAGCCCCAGAACGTCTAGAGCTCACTCGGAAAAAAGGGAAAGGAGCGCCTTGGTTTGATGCACCTCTTAGGGAAAGGAAGCAAGCTCTCAGGAGGGTGGAGCGAAGCTGGAGACGGGATCACGGGCCTACAGAGGCACTAATGTACAAGACTCTTCTGGCCAGCTACAAACGGGCCATCCTGGCTAGGAAAGCCGCCTTCTACGAAGGACGGATCAGGGAGGCAACGAATAAACAAAGGGAAACCTTTATTATTCTAAGGGAACTCACCCAAATGAATGACAAAAACAGCGGGCTGGCCCAGCCTGACTGCGACACCTTCCAAGGTTTTTTTCTCCAAAAGGTGCAGGATATCCTGTCGGATATCTCTACGCTCTCGGACAGCCTACCAACGCAATTTGGTACAGACAGCGTACAGTCTGCGAGAGCTTTGGTCAAGTTTCCAACCATCAATGGAGAGCACCTGTTAGAACTGGTTAGCCGTATAAAATCTGGATCCTCCAGTGATCCCTGTCCCCCGAAAATTTTCAAACTAGCCTTGCCAGGTATCCAATCCCAGCTCCTGCAGCTAATTAATGCTTCATTGGAAGCGGGTTACCTCCCAGCATCCCTGAAGGAGGCCAGGGTTTCCCCGCTTCTGAAGAAAGCAGGTACTGACCCTAAAATACTAAAAAACTACAGGCCTATCTCTCAGCTGCCTTTCCTAAGCAAGATTCTGGAAAAACATGTCTTGAACGTAGTTACTAACTACCTTGAGGAACACCATCTCCTTCATGCCAGGCAGGCAGGGTTCCGACCTCAACATAGTACGGAACTGGTGATGGCCACGGTCACCGATGAGCTAAGAGTAAGAGCTGATAATAAACAACCTTGCGCTCTGATTCTGTTAGATCTCTCGGCAGCTTTCGATACGGTCAGCCATTCCATCTTGCTGAGCCGTATCGCGAAGCTGGGGATTGCTGGCCAGGCATACAAGTGGTTGGAGTCCTTCCTGTCGGGTCGTACTCAGAGGGTCCAGATGGGGGACCAGCTATCAGGTAGTAGGGATGTAACCTGGGGGGTGCCTCAAGGATCTGCACTCTCCCCCCTTCTGTTTAATATCTATCTGCAACCCCTGATTGAGGAACTCACGTGTAAGAACTGCGAGGTTTTTAACTACGCAGACGACACGCAGCTACTGGTCCAGCTGGGCGATACTCCGGAGGCCCAGGAGTCAGTCAGAGATCTTTTGAGATTCACGGTCAACTGGATGACTAACAACTTCCTTAAAGTTAATGCAGATAAAACGGAGGTTTTGGTGGTGACCAACACAGTCAATCCCTGGGATGATCTGTACTGGCCCCCTGAACTTGGCAAAACCCCCAGCCCGGGGTCGGTAGTGAAGAGTCTTGGCTTAAAGATCGATGCAGCTCTCACTATGGCCCCCCAGGTGTCGGCTGTGGTAGGTTCCTGTACTGCCGTGATGCGGCAATTGCGTAAACTTACTGCCATTCTCTCTGCCTCCACGCTGCAGACTATTGTCTCAGCAACGGTCATCTCGAGGCTAGACTATGGTAACGCTCTGTACCTGGGCCTGTCACAGAAGCTGATGAGGAAACTGCAAGTCGTGCAAAACGACGCTGCCAGACTGTTTTTTTCTCTTCCCAGAAGTGCACACGCATCCACCCTCCTTCGTAAACTGCATTGGCTTCCTGTGAAGCTCAGGGTCCATTTTAAAGGCCTCTGCATGGCGCATAAAGCACTCTTTGGCAATGCCCCGGAATATGTTAAACAGCGCCTGAGGAAGTATGTTCCCGCTAGGCCCCTACGTTCTGGGGCTGTCCCAAATCTGGTTCAACCCAGATTCAAATTAAAAACTAAAGGCGGTAGTGCTCTCTCAGTGCTCATTCCTCAACTCTGGAATGACCTTCCCTCTTGCCTGAAGGAGGAATTTAACCTTCTCTCCTTCAGGAAAAAACTGAAGACATTTTTGTTTGGCACAGTAACACCTTCAGGCTAATTGGAGTTGGCATATGGTTGGGGAGGCGGTACGATGTTGGTGGTTGTCTGTTTAGCGCTTAGAGACCAGTGGTGATAAGCGCTCTATAAGAACCATTTAACATTAACATTAACATTTTGTTAACTGCTGCAATCTATTGAAGCCTCACGGAGAACATCAAAGCGGCGGTGCGGCCGCGAAAGTGTTCGCGATCGCGATCAAACTTCAAAGCTGCCGCGCGGCCGCGAAAGTGAAAGTAATTGCGGTAAAGCGTGACGTGCGCGCCCGCGCACATGCACTGTAGCTCTAAAAAAGTGAAAGTAATTGCGGTAAAGCGCGACGCGCGCACATGCACTGTAGCTCTAGGCTGGCCTGGTAGCACTTTTTGGAGCCCTAATAAAATGTCTCGCCAGACCAGCGCATGCGCTGGGTCAGGCGAGACCTAAAAAATGAATTAGGAGAGACTGATTGTCTTCCCCACCACGACAGATATGCCTATATTGAACGTAGAGTTCAGTTAGAAAAAGGGGAACAAGAGAAATAAATTGCCTAGGATCACACAATTTGGTAAAGGGGGAAGCCAAGATTAAATACAGGGTTTCAGGTTTCACGTTATGAAGTTTAGTGACTGGGTATGTGGAGATATATATATATATATATATATATACGTCTGAACATACCCTGCCAACTTATGGCGAACAAAGCGGTACAAAAGGGGGTTAAAGAACGGTGATGGACCAAACCCAGATCTGTTGACTGGGTGTGAGTGTTTGATTGGTTCTGATGCTCCGTCTATCACCACCCCCTTTTGTACCGCTTTGTTCACCATAAGTTGGCAGGGTATACTCAGACGTGAGTCCCTTGCTCACTTTGACACTGGATTCAAGCAAGCCTGGCTGAAGACGGCTGAAATGCCAGAAACCGGTCCTAGGAAGCTTGTTTCCGGTCCAGGGAAGGCATGGCTTGGCAGTTCGGGCTGGACTGTTCCCATGAGGCATAGGGTCAGAGTGATTTGCATATGGCCATGTCTGAACTGGGGTGGCAGAGTGGGCTAAAGAACGGTGATGGATCAAACCCAGATCTGTTGACTGGGTGTGAGTGTTTGATTGGTTCTGATGCTCCGTCCATCACCAACCCCTTTTGTACCGATATGTGCAGCTCTGTGCAGCCTACAAAACAACGACCAGAGATCCAAAGGAATAGATTACCACAGATAGCCGCCACACCATCTTCCTCCAAACACGCCCCAGTGCTAGGAAATATGAGGAATAAATAAGAAATGCTAATAAAAAGTGTTTTTCAATGTAGAAGGATAATATGCATCGAGTAGCGATGTTCAGTATTGCAATATTGTCAGAATAAAATATGTGTAGATCTAAAAAGGACTTTTAGACGTTTACTACAAGTTTCCCACACGTTTGGATCAAAATTTGACCATGTGCCCACTGTGATATTCAAGCAGCAACAAATTTCAGCAATGCCTGAACGGATTGCTAAAAAATAAAATAAGCAAGATAAGGGTCACAATTGAGGGAAAGATAGAAAAAATGTATAAATAAATAATTTAAAGAAATAAAAATAGTTTATTGCCTATGGATGACCCTGTTTTCATTCAGAAATATTCCAAATTCTGATCACCACTTAACGCCCCATCAGCTTGTCACTGAACAATTGATAAATTATCAGTACCTGCAACTAGACCTAAAAGTGAAACAAAGTTCTTCTGTAATTATGAAAAGTAAATGGAAGTGTATTTTGTTTTGAGTTAACACGTGCTGCGAAGTTTCTTACTACTCAGGTATCCAGGCGGAAGGAGAAGGGCCCTATCATTCCTGAGCTCTCACATATCAGACATTTTATAGTAATAGACTACTAAACGACAGCTGTACCCATTGCCAAGAGGAAAGGATTAACAGAACAGACTTCATGGTCAACCCTGCACCCCTTCAACACTGAACAACAAACTGGAGGAGAGTAACTTGTTCCCATTGACTGTCCCAGAAGAAGAAGACGGTGATCGCTTGGTCGTTGATGGATTCAGACGCAGTCGCAACACCCGCCACACAGAAGTGTTCTATGCAAAGTTATGTTTTTGTATTATAATATTGTACATTATTGTCGGAGTGGCACTAGGAAGATTTAATTAGTTCATTGTATTAATAGAAAGGCTTGTATTCCTCAAAATGTTGAAGTTGCCAAAACCACTGTGCCCCCTATGTCACCTCCCAATTTACCTGCTAGCACATGTACTGAAAATGGTCCTCGGAGTAATGCAAAAGTTCAACATCCTCAGCCAGTACCGTCAGCACCCCAAATACCTATGCACACCCTGTGTCCTCATCCTCTTCCCCTGTTGGAAGTAATAATTCAATAATGTAAATACTGCCCCAGCAGTTAGACAGCATGCTGCTCATGACTCCCTTCAGGACAACATGTGGTACAGTGAAATGGCAAACAATAGGGAGACAGGAAAATAATGAATTATGTTATGTGGCTCATACATTCCCCATGCAGTAGGCGCAGATAGAAAGATTTTCCTAGGGAAATACTACCACACACTGTAGAATATCTCCTACACCTGTTCCTCTACAGAATACAGGGGCAAGTTCAAATTATTGAGGCCAACATCTCTGAGGTGTTGGTACATAGAACAGTATGGGAGCACACCCCAATAATGAATGAGGTTATCACTGACAATTCTAGAATAGAAGGGACGGTAACAAAGATATTTTAGATAGGAGTTCCTGATGTCGACTTTAGTATAGCTTTTGGTAGGAACAATGGGTTTATGATAACAGGCTCATTATTAGACTGTCATGGCTCTTTGCCCCACACCCTACAGAATGTATGACGGTATTATGCCATCCATTACCCCGCAGTAGTTTACAACGCGGACGTTACATCGTCTGCGTTGTTACCATGCATGGCTTTACATCGCAAGTCATTTCTGCAACTTGCACTAAATGGCGCGCTGGACTTAGGAATAGTATAAATTACTATTCCTACTCCAGTTAGCGCAACAGCAGGAAATGTGTTGGATTTAAAATCCAACACATTCCCTGGTGTTGCGTGCCATCCAGCGTCAGTCGTAGAAACGACTTGCGATGTAATGCAATGCGTGGTAACAATGCGGACGATGTAACATCCGCTTTGTAACCTACCCGCGTGGTATTGATAGCGTTGTAAATGCTGTTTCTCCCCCCTACATTGCCCAAGCCGAAATAGAATTGCTTTACACTTATTTGCACAAATTTACGTCCATAACAAATGGAGTGCCCCAGGTTACTTGAGGTATAGAGCAGAGTCCTTAGGGCCACATAGGGTAGGTTCAGAATATGAAGATGGATATAGACTGAAAGTCTACTTGGGGTTGGGAGAAAATGTCCAAAATTATAAAAAAAAGATTAGAAATTAAGGTCACCTCTTCTCTGTTTTCTAGGAAATGGCACAGTACCTGTTGGGCGCAGCTCTGGATGCAACAGCAAAATCTATAATTTGGACATTTAATATGGCACCTCCAGCCTAATGGATTTTTACTGGGCCTGCGGAGAACGTCTCTGTCTCCAACAGCCTCCACGAAGGAGCAGCCTGTGCTCACTAGAACAATGCACAAAGTCTCTCTGATCATTCCAGCAGCAAATATCTCCCACATCCATTCCCATCCCTGGTCTGTTACCTTGCTCCACAGACATTGGCGGTATGCTAAGTACTATGGGTGGACAGCATTCAAAGACATACCAAAGGAGTTTTGCCTATTGAACAGGGTTCAGCTCTTTCCTCCAACACCATCATTGTGATGTTCCAGATCAAGGCAAACGCACTGTGGCTTTGAAATATCAAGAGGAGGGTATGCTTTTGGATAAGGAGTTCGTGCTGCACAGTGCCAACGATGAAGAAAATGGCTCCATCACCAAGGCCATCAGGACTTCTACAACAAAGAAAAGAAAATGATTGCTGGAGGAGGTGCCAGAGCATACACAGCCACTGATTTGTTGAACTTTGACTGGATACCTTTATGGCTGTCTGCCATTCAAAACGTTTTTGTTGTTGCTCCTCTGTTGTGCCATATAGTTGCTCTGTCATTTTGCTAGAAATAGTAAATTTGTCTGTATGAATTAGGTAGGAATAGAGAACATTCAGAAAGCCTATATCTAGGAAAAAGGATAGAACAGGGAATGAGGATAACTTAGCACTTATAGAAGTAGTAGAAGTAAAAACAATATGACTACACTAAATGCAGCCTGCTATCATTACCAAATGGCAGGTAAATAGCCCCCAACTCACCACTAGTAGATGCCAACTGAGATAGGATTTAAATATGGATCCACCATCACCTACACAGACACCATATACATCCCTCATTGACATACCTGAAGGAGAGTGTATGGAGTTAAGGAAGACGCAGGAGAGTCAATGTTCCAAATGTGCCAATGTTTCAATGTGAATGACACCCCTGAGATACACCAACTAGAAGGAGGGCCTGAAAGGTATGCTGTAAGAATTTTGTTAAAAAATGAACAAGAGGAGGGAATGAAGCAGGGTCTAGTTTTTACCATATAGTGCCCCAGGCCCATTCTGCACACACTTGAAGCATGAGACCCTCATTTAGGCCCCACCAGTCAGCACACAGGAATCTGTTAGGTTGACCATACTGTCTCAACTGATCTCTGATCATAGTGGGTGAAGAAGATATCTCCTCTGCGACCCACACGAAGCTTCAGTTCTGTCCTTTTTAGGTCTCGCCTAGGCAGCGCTTGCGCTGTCTCGTTGAGACATGCAGTATACACTATAGTGGGGAAGCTTCTTTTAAGCTCCGCCCACTCTCCTCCCATCTTTTGTATTGGCTTACATCCTAAATGCTGCATTCTAATTGGTTTTCGGCTTGTTAGTCCCTCCCCATGATGGCCATGTCGTCATTTGTGTCCTTTCATGGCTATAAGCCCCTTTACTGCACAGACTACTTTCTTACATTTTCTCACGTTTTGAAAACGTCCATCTTTGCATAGGGCAAAATCTTGTTGTGCTTCAGAAAAGAAATTACAAGATGCAACTACAGAAAACATTTGCACTATGGAACACATTGCATTGTATGGAGTAGAAGCTTCATGAATAGACACACACGTGCTTTCCATTTTAGAATGGGAATGCTACTCGTACAATACAATGAGAGGAGCACAACCAGATGTAGTCGTGGTGAACTCTCTGTTTTGTTTTGACTGCCCTTCTTCCTTACCCGTGCAATCTGCATGCATAGGGACGCCCACCTGGTGACGTAATATCTAGTAGTTGTCATCTCGCCGTATTTACATTTTGTGTTTGGATGATGCGCGAAGCGGGCGACGCATAAATGAAATACATCTGCGGGTGCTATTGTTCCCCCTCCCTCCACCATCCCTCCTCCATTAATGCCCTTTAATTAGCAGTAGTTTGTAATATAGAACAGCTCTTCGTGTATGTTTCTCTTCATTAGCATGCAGACTGACTTCCTCATGTCTTAACTCTATATTTTAATTACTCGGCGACACGTGGGCAGTGTTTCAGTGCCTTTCTTTTGATCTGGTGCCCAAGTGTCTTTCTTTAGTTCGCGGCTGTGGGGCTGGTGAACAAGTTACTTACCTTCGGTAACGATGTATCTGTAAGAAACATTAGTTAGTTAGATTCCTCACCTTAGAATATCCCCAGGCGTCAGGATGGATCCGGAAAGATTTTTGTAGCAATAACCCTTGCGCGTCGCTAGGCGTCGTCTGCGGCTCCACGTCCGTCGTTGGCATCGTGCGCCGGAATGACATCGTCGGAGTACTTAGACGCCGCCCTCGCGCGCTGACGTCAGTTCTTGTACATAGCTTTCCGCGCCAGGAACGCAGAGCCATGCAAGAGACCGACACTGGTGCCAAAAAAGTCTAAGGCCCTGAATAGGATGACCTTAACTCTAGATGTCGGTTCGCAGAACGGGGAGGATGGGTGGGTCGGTGAGGAATCGAACTAACTAATGTTTCTTACAGATACATCGTTACCGAAGGTAAGTAACTTGTTCATCTGAAAGAAACACGTTAGATTCCTCACCTTAGAATAGATACCCCAGCAATACCAACCCCATGGTGGGTCTGCGAACCAAGATCACACCAGAAAGTCCTGGAGAACAGAACGGCCAAAGTAGCCATCACTCCGGACTTGGCTGTCCAGGCAATAGTGCTTGGCAAACGTGTGCAGTGAAGCCCATGTCGCCATCTGACAGATGTCCTGTAAGGGAACTCCCCGTCCCAGGGCAGTAGTAGCCGCTGTGGCCCGAGTGGAATGGGCTCTTAGCCCAACAGGAGGGTCCTTTTTTGCCAAGGAGTAACAAATCTTAATACACAATACGACCCACTGTGAGATGGTCCGTTTGTGTACTGCCCGCCCTTTCTTAACACCAACGTAGCCAAAAAAGAGTTGGTCGTCCACCCGGAACTGTTTGGTGCGGTCCAAATAAAAGGACAGCACCCGTTTTGGGTCCAGACGGTGGAGCCTCTCTTCCTCCTTTGAAGGATGCAGAGGCGGAAAGAAGGTGGGCAACGTGACAGATTGCCCTATGTGAAAGGGGGTCACCACTTTTGGTAGAAAAGAAGGACGAGTCCGGAGGACAACCTTTTCCGTATGAACAGACAGAAAAGGAGGCTTAGATGACAAAGCCTGGAGCTCACTCACCCGTCTAGCCGAGGTGATAGCTACCAGGAAAGCAGTTTTAAGAGTCAGAAGACGAATGGGACAATTGTGAAGAGGCTCAAAGGGAGCACACATCAGAAAGGTCAGAACAAGATTCAAATCCCACTGTGGCATTACGAAGGGGACAGGAGGAAACATGTGAGTAATGCCCTTGAGGAAACGCGAAACAACAGGGGACTTGAAAATAGAAGGCTGATCAGGAAGCCGTAAGAAAGCAGAAATTGCAGAAAGATAACCTTTCAAGGTGCCCAGAGCAGAGCCCTGCTGGGCCAAAGAAAGAAGAAAGAGGAGAACCTCAGAAAGGGGATCCACAGCCTTTGCTGTGCACCATGCCACAAATTTGTTCCACTGGCAGGCGTATACCGTCTTTGTGGAGGGACGCCTGGCTGCCAGAATGACATCACAAACTTCAGGATGCAAGTCAAATGGCATCAACTGTCACCGCTCAATCTCCACGCATGGAGGTGGAGGCTGGACAGGTTCGGGTGGAGGACCGTCCCCTGCTGCTGCCACAGAAGGTCCTCCTGAAGAGGCAGTCGTATCGGGGGATCGATTGACATACTGTGTAGATCGGGATACCAGTACCTTTGTGCCCAATCCGGAGCCACTAAGATGACTTGGGCCCGGTCGCGCCTGATCTTCTTCAGCACTCTGGGCAGAAGTGGTATAGGCAGAAAGGCGTACAACAGACCGCAACTCCACTCGCGACGAAAAGCGTCTCCGAGCGAGTGCCGCCTTGTAAATTCCAACGCGCAGAACTGCTGACATTGCGCGTTCTCTTTGGTGGCGAATAGATCTAACCAAGGCTCTCCCCACTGCAGAAAGAGACCTTGCGCCACGTCCGAGTTCAGACGCCATTCGTGATCCATCATGCACCGACGGCTGAGTTTGTCTGCTCTGCGCGTTCTCTTCGGTGGCGAATAGATCTAACCAAGGCTCTCCCCACTGCAGAAAGAGACCTTGCGCCATGTCCGAGTTCAGACGCCATTCGTGATCCATCATGCACCGTCGGCTGAGTTCGTCTGCTCTGGCGTTCAGAGAGCCAGCCAGATGTTGAACCACCAGGATGATGCCCTGGTGTTCCAGCCATGTCCAGAGGCGCAGAGCCTCCTGACAAAGGGTCCACGACCCCACCCCGCCTTGTTTGTTGCAATACCACATGGCGGTTGTGTTGTCTGTGAACACCTACATGACACTTCCCCGGACAAAGGGAAGGAAGGCTTTCAGAGCAAGCCGGATCGCTCTCAGCTCCAAAAGGTTGATATGGAGTTGAGTCTCCGCCGGAGACCAGAGTCCTCTGATCTCTGCCTCTCCCATATGGCCTCCCCATCCCAGGAGGGACGCATCGGTCACTACTACGTGCTCCGGTTGGGGTAGGGAGAGGCATCTGCCGCTGACCCAATCGCGGTCCATGAGCCACCACAGCAACTGCTTCGCAGTGCCCTCCGAGATCAAGACATGGTCGGACAGGTTGCCTCGATGTTGGGCCCACTGAAACTTCAGGTCCCACTGCAGAGCCCGCATTCACCACCTGGCGTAATGCACCAACAGGATGCAGGAGGCAATCAGCCCCAGAAGCCGCAGCACCAAACTGACCGAAACCCAGGATAGAGGCCGAAAGATGGGAATCAGAGCCTGAATATCCCGAACCCGCTGTTCCGGAGGATAGGCCCGGAACTGCGCCAAATTTAGTACCGCTCCGATAAAGAGGAGCTTCTGGGAGGGACTCCGGTGCGACTTCGGCACATTGATGGAGAACCCCAGCGAATGCAGGAGGTCGGCCGTAGTCTGGAGGTGGGAGACGACTTGCTGGGGCGAGCCCGCCTTCAACAGCCAGTCATCGAGATAGGGAAAGACTGGAACCCCTGATCTGCGCAGATGAGCTGCGACCACCGCCATCACTTTCGTGAACACCCGAGGGGCACTGGTGAGGCCGAAGGGGAGCACGGTGATCTGAAAGTGCTCCTGACCCACCGTGAAACACAGGTAACGCCGGTGGGCCGGCAGGACGGGGATGTGAAAATAAGCGTCCTGCAAGTCCAACGCTACTATCCAGCCTCCAGGGTCTAGGGCAGCCAGAACCTGAGCTAAAGTGAGCATCTTGAACCGTTCCTTCCGGAGGAAGGCGTTGACGCTCCTGAGGTCCAAGATAGGGCGTAGGCCCCCTTTGCCCTTCTTGCGAACCAGAAAGTAATGGGAATAGCAACCACGACCTACTTCTGGACCAGGAACGCACTCAACGGCCTCTTTGGCCAAGAGGGCCGAAACTTCCTCCCGCAGAAGATTCAAGTGATCCCCCGACATACGGTGGTACTGCGGTGGCATGGCTGGAGGGGTCATCTCGAAGGGGAGGGAGTAGCCCCTTCGGACGATTTGCAGCACCCACCTGTCCGATGTGATGGATCGCCAGTGGAGCAGGTGATGGCGAACTCTGCCGCCCACTGGCGTGGAATGGGCCTGAAAGCTCGGACTAGGAGGGCTTTGAGGCAGATGCTGCCGGGGTGGATGTGGACTGACCGGCACGTTGTCCTCCAGTACCGCCTCGGCAGAATCCACGTCCGCGACCGCGTGCAGGTTGGTTCTGCGGCCGGTGGCTGGGCTGACGTGAGGAGGCGCCCCTTCCTTGGCCACGAAAGAGACGAAAGGCGGAAGTTTGCGGCCATGGGGCTGAGAGACCCAAGGACTTGACCGTAGCCCGGGAGTCCTTGAAACGAACCAGCGCACTATCCGCCTTCTCACCAAAAAGGCGAGTGCCATCAAAGGGCATATCCATGAGGGTACTCTGGACATCCCCCGAAAAAGACGTGGACCGCAGCCAGGCGTGGCCCCGGAGCGCCACCGTGGTGGAAATCGCCCTACCCAGCTAGTCTGTAGTGTCAAGTCCACACCGTATGGCGTGCCGTGCTGCATCTCGCCCGTGAGCAATCGACTGGGTGAGTCGGGTCCGGGCCTCCTCCAGAGACAGGGGCAGCACGTCCTCCACCGCATCCCACAGGGAGTGGGAGAAACGGTCCAAGAGGCAAGCGGTGTTCAAAGACCGCCAACCCAAACTGAGTGAAGAGAACAGCTTCTTCCCAAACTGTTCCAGCCTCTTGGATTCCCGATCCGGAGGAGCGGACGGGAAGGAGGATTGGGAAGTTGAGGCCTGGATAACCAGACTCTCGGGGGTGGGGTGTTGGGACAGAAATCTGGGGTCGCCCGGAGTAAGGCAGTGGCGCCGGGCCACGTTCCGATCCACAGGAGGAACTGTGGAGGGCTTGGACCAAGTGCCCTGCAGAACGTCGATGAGGGCCTCATTGAACTGCAGCAGAGGCTCTGTGGAGCTTGCTGTCGGTTGAAGCACCTCTGTGAGGATGTTAGTCCTCACGGCCACAGCAGGCAACTCCAGCCCAAGGGCTTCGGCCACCTTGCGCAGCACCACTGAAAAAGCTGCACCTTCCTCCGAGGCCACAGTCGGAGGAGAGATGAAACCAGCATCTGGGGAGGTATCCAGACCACTGGCATCCCCCAGTTCATCCGCCCAGTCCTGTGAAAGCTGGGCCTGTCTGGCCAGAGGGTCCTCAGACCCCTCCCAGTCGCCCCGTCATCCGATTCTTGATAAACAGGAGGAATAATCAGAGCCGGGCGGTAGATTAAGTGCTCATCCATCGGCGTCGGATGCGGCGTCGAGCGGCGCCGTGCCGGCGTCGGGCCCGGACCGGGGCTGAACCGGGGAACGGTGTCGTCCGGGGACGGCGCCGGAGGCGGAACCGGTGTCGGCGCCGGCGGAGGAGGCGTCGTGAGGTCGACCGGCGCCGGCAGAGATCCAGGCCTGGATCCCTCGGGGACCTGCGGCGTCGGGACCGAAGTCATCGACGGCGCCGGAGCTGCCGGCACGCGAGGTCGCCCAGTCGAGCCCGCGGGGCCCGAAGGCGCACCGGCAGGCGTCGACGGCGGAGCCAGGCTCCTCATGGCCGAGAGGAAGGCACTGACCTCCGCCATAGTCGCGTCAGTCCCAGGGACCGGCGGGTATGGGGACGGATGCGGCTCCTGCGTCTCCGACGGAGCCGCGGGTGTGGGACCAGCCTGACCCTCAGCCGAGTCTCGCGACCGGCGAGGGGAGTCCGAAGAGCGGTGTTGCCTCTTGGACTTTTTGGATCGCTTCGACTTACCCGAAGACTTCGAGCCAGACGAGCGATGATGGTGGCTTTGGCTCCGCGATCGGTACTTGGACCTCCTCCTGGACCGGGACCGAGAGCGGCGCGGAGCCGAGTGCCGAAGCTCGAGAAGCTTATTGGACCGCTCCCGCCTAGCTTTCGATGCCAAGGCCTGACAATCGAGGCACGACTCTGTGTCATGGTCGGCCTCCAGGCAGTAAAGGCACCGGCGATGGTGATCCGTCACCGACATCAGTCGATGACAGGCGTCACAGGCCTTAAAACCAGGCATCCTACCGGCACCAGAGTCGAGTCGACAGAAGACCAAAAAGAGTCAAAAAGTTTAGTCAAAAAGTGACTAGGCGGTAAGCTCTTCCCGGATCGGCGCTGTCTGGCGCAGAAAAAAGAAGAACTGACGTCAGCGCGTGAGGGCGGCGTCTAAGTACTCCGACGACATCATTCCGGCGCACGACGCCAACGACGGACGGGGAGCCGCAGACGACGCCTAGCAACGCGCAAGGGGTATTGCTACAAAAATCTTTCCGGATTCAGCCTGACGCCTGGGGATATTCTAAGGTGAGGAATCTAACTAACGTGTTTCTTTCAGATTTAATTTTCAACTTAACTTTTTAACTTAATTAACTTGAGAGGAGAGCAACATTCTAGTTTAATTTCTCTTAATAGACTCTGCATCGAGTGCACACAATTAGCTTTCCGACCACTGCACGGTGTGCTTTTGAAGTGCTAAAACATCTGAGAATACTTCCCTCAGCACAGCATCCATGTGCGTCTTGTTTGTTTCTGTCTATTTCAAACTCCGGACAGTGCGAAGCTGCCAACCCGGGAAAGTTTCAGGTAAGTGCAACTGGATGACATTGTTGGACATATGCTTTGTAAATACGTGGTGTGGTGCCTTTGATATTTGAGTTCACGTTTCTTGAGTATTCCCTTGTTTAAGCAAATTAAACTTTAAACTTTAATTCACATTTTTTACTTGACAAGGCGGGCAATATTCTGTACTTTACTGTTTTGAGTATTTTATTTATTAAAACGTGAAAAGGCTTTCTTACGTGCGTTGGCTACCGAAAAACATATAAGAAATTGTTCAAATTTAGGAGACAGTTAAAAATCAACAAGGCGTGGGAGAGAGAAATGGGATTTTCCTTGTGACAACGTTGTTCAAGCACTTCAATAAGAAAAAGCATCTGTTCTTCATCTCATACCAAGCATTGTCACGCGAAGTGAACTACGCTCTGCTACCCAAATTGCATAGTGCGTAGCTGTTAGCACTGTGTGCTTGTCTGCTCTGAGCAATAATTACAAACAGTTAGGATAAAATAAGTAACTCTATCTTTATATGCTAAAATGCACATAGTCATTTCATAAAAGTGAAAATGATAAATTGCAAGCAGTGAGAGAGGTGATGATTTTGGGATCCTCCCTAACCTAGGGAGAGAACCATGCAGATGCCTTGAAAACAAAAAGCACATCTTCTTGAATGATTTGGTGGTGGTCCCATCCTCTTAGGACCACCACAAGCACAGTTATTGGCAAAAATACAATCCCAACCAAAGGCCCTGCAAAGCATTATGGGATGAGATTAGCAGTGGGCAGTGAATATTATCGTATCCAATATCAAAATAATTCTACAAAGAGCTGCAGTTCAACTAGTCGTTACTAGATGTCCCTCACGAGTCAAATGCAAAAGCTTCATGAAAGGGTTTCAATGCTTATGCAGCTGCTCAAACCTCCAAAGCAAGACATTGTGGTATATGTGCTAAGCCTACACTCACACATGGCTGAGTACATGAAGAAGGTCAGCAACAATCAGGAGGCCACTGGCCAGCCAACAACTTCAGAAGTTATGGCATGACCAAAAGGCTGTTCTGACTGTTTACCAGCCATTGTAGATAGTGTGGGTTGTGGAGACTGTGGCCCCAAGAGCACTCCAAGACAAGTGGAGTAGCCCCCATACTATCTTTGAAAAGTAACGTGAGGTCACCTACTTGGTGGACCTGGGTACTCCTAGAAGCCTATATAATAAACATGAGAATGAGGGGTCTGAGGGAAACATTTACAGACCTGCGCGGACTAGATCCCCACTTTAATACATACCAAACACAGGACCCGCGGACTCTTGTGTTTGGTATATACTCCTAGAAGCCCCCACAGGGTGCTTCCTGTGAACCGCCTAAAGCCTTTCTTGGACAGGGCTGATATGAGCTTGCTCATGGCTATTGATGAGGGATAGAAGGAGGAAGAGGGTTATCCTCTCCCCGATCTCCTCTCACACAATCGAGTTGATGGCTCAGTTGATAGAGTACTCTTGGCAGACAGCCTCACTCACCAGCAACAAGGTGACTGCGGACAGGTTCTCAGTCAATTCCCAGATCTCTTTTCCATGACACCCAGTCAGAATACCTGTGTGTATGAGGTTGACACAGGTGACAGTCTGCCTGTCAAGAGTAAAATCTACAGGCAGCCTGACCATGTCAGGGATTGCATCAGGACAGAGGTCCAGAAGATACTGGAGTTGGGCTCATTGAGCCTTCAGATAGCCCTTGGGCTAGTCCAGTAGTCCTTGTGCCAAAACCTCACTCTCAGGGCAGAAAGAGAGAAATTAGGTTTTGTGTAGACTACAGAGGTCTGGATGCAGTCACTAAGACTGATGCCCATCCTATCCCCAGGGCAGATGAATTGATAGATACTCTGGCTCCTGCCAAGTATTTCAGCTCCTTTGACCTGACTGCAGGCTATTGGCAGATCAAACTCACAGATGCTGCAAAAACCAAGACAGCATTTTTAACCCCTGGATGGCGCTTCCAGTTTACTGTAATGCCTTTTGGTTTGAAAAATACACCTGCCACATTTCAGAAGTTGGTGAATCAAGTTCTGTCAGGCCTGGAAAATGTTAGTGCAGCATATATAGCTGTCTTTAGCTCCACCTGGCAGGACCTCCGTTGTTCCACCTCAAGAATGTACTTGAGGCCCTGCAGAAGGCAGGCCTCACTATCAGGGCCAGAAAGTGCCAGATAGGGCAGAGGAACAAGTTACTTACCTTCGGTAACGATATATCTGTAAGAAACATTAGGTTCGAGGCATGTGGGCTGCTGAATTCATATCTGTGCATAGATCGCCGCCTAGTGTTGGGTCCGGATGTTTGCACGTTGTTGTCCTGGAAGAGTCTTCGAAGTATCCTTGGATAGGTGACTCCTCCCCTGGACTACAGTGCGCATGGGCATCCTCTCCATCCTCAGATTGTTTTTTTCCGCCATTGGGTTCGGATGTGCTATCTTAGCTCAAGTTAGAAAAATTTTTGGTCGAGGCCAAAAGGCCTTTAGTTCGCGTCGGTACTGTTTATCGATCGGGTTTCGATAGCATTTTGTTAGTTTACTAACTTTCAGCACCGACTTCTTTCGCATTTACCTGTCCATCGACTACTTCGACGATGGAATCCAGGACGCCATTCAAAAGGTGTCCGGTATGCAATGCGAAGTACCCACACATCGACGTCCATCCGGTGTGCAACAAATGCCTTTCGCCGGACCACGACGAATCGACATGCATGGCCTGTGCCCGGTTCCGTTCCAAGAAGACTCTAAGGAACCGAAGAGCGGCGAGACTCGAGGCGCGGCACGCGGCACCGGCCCCAACAGACATCTTCGACGAGGCCGACGTCGAAGAATTAGAAGTCATACCCTCCAGTCCCGTTTCCGAACACGACCCCGGATCGGACGAGGGCGACGAGTCACTCTTCCACAGAGGTGAAGACGACACCGAGGTAGGAGACGACGAGGAGGCCTTAGGGGCCGAAGAGAGTAGCTCCAATGATGAACAAGGCCTACCTGTTCAAACCGAAGAAACACCAGCGCCACAGCCTTTGGCTCCGGTCGAGGGATCGCCTTCGGGCCTTACCCGAGACCCATCCCGTAGTTCTTCGGCCCCGCCCTCGGGCCCGGCCTCGGACGTTCAGCGGCAGCCATTGCTGCATAAGCCAGCTGGTTTCCCTACCACAAAACCGAAACCGAAAGCTGCTCCGGTTCATACGAAACCGAAACTGAAAGTGGCGCTGGTCGGATCGAGGCCTTCCACGCCTTCGACGCCAGCGCAACGCGTCGGCACCGACCGCACCAAGAGGGACTTCGGTGCCGAACTGGAATCGGGCGACATCGGAGTCGACAAACGGAAAAAGGCCATCGGCACCGAGAAACCTACTCGGCTACCGACGCCAACGACACCGAGGGCAATACCGCCTGCTTCGCCTCGCGTCGCTCCCTCGACGACGCCAATGCCTCACGTATCGAGGACGTCGACGGTGACCTCTACACCTCGACTCGAGGACCCGCCGGCACCGAAAAAATCCACGCCCGGCTCTACGAACCTGCCCGGTGCCAAAGCCTCAAAGACGCCCCAAGTGCGGCCTGCTGCGACGCAAAGCAACAAAACCACGGCGGCCCTCAAAGACCCGTCGGGTTCCGGCCCGATCGGAGCTCCAGCACCCTCTACGGGGCCAGCCAACATTACCTTCGGCTTGCCTCCGTCAACAATCCCGAAGATGTTCCAACTCAGGACACGGGTTACCCAGACTCCGGTTCCACCGGACGAGACGTCTCCGTCACGTGTCATCGACGCCGACACTGGCAGGATGATTCTCCACGACCGAAGAATAACTTCGGAACCGCCATTGGACCCTTTCAGGATCCCACTAAAAAGGAAGCTGCCTGTGGAATCAGAACCTCTCCTTTATGAACCGTTCCATTCCTCCTACCAGGATCCACACCGGTTCTCCCCCACACGCTCCGACACGGATGCATTGGAGGACTACATGGATGACCAAGCACCCTACCATGTAGACACAGACCCTGATGACCAGCAGGACCCTGATCAAACTTGGGGCGACCCTGCAGACCCCAGTGCACCTCTCGATACACAGGACCCACAACTCTATGGGGCAAAAACATCTCCCACGGAGGATACTGCGGCGTTCAACGCTCTAATTGAACGTGCTGCAAATAACCATGGGGTACAGCTTCACTCAGATACCATCGAGGATGACTTTCTAATGGACACTTTTGCATCCTCAGAAAGACATGTAAAGACTCTGCCAATGCTGAAGGGGGTCCTCAAACCAGCTAAGGACATTTTCAAGGAACCCACCAGGGCACGAGTGATAAACCCCAGGATTGATAAAAAATACAGATCAGCACCTGGGGATCCTACTTACATCAAAGGACAATTACCACTCGACTCCATCGTCGTAGCGAATGCTCGCAAGAGGGCACACTCGCAAACGACAGGTGACGCTCCTCCCCCGGACAAAGAGTCCAAGGTGCTAGAGACCTCCGGCAAGCGAGTTGCCGCCCAGGCTGCCAACATATGGCGCATAGCCAACACACAAGCGCTCCTCGCTCGCTACGATAGAGCGCACTATGACACATTGGAGCAACTACTCCAACATCTCCCTGACCAGTTCAAAGAAGGTGCAGAAATTCTTATCAGAGAGGGACAGCTACTCACAAATGCTTCCATCAAATGTGCACTAGATGCTGCAGACACGGCTGCCAGGGCCATAAACACAAGCGTCATGCTGCGACGACATGCCTGGCTACGAATCTCAGGATTCAAGCCTGAGGTACAAAACAACATACTGAACCAGCCCGTCAACCCCGACTATTTATTCGGCCCAGAGGTTGACACCACCCTCGAAAAGATAAAAAAGGACACGGACACTGCAAAGTCCATGGGCGCCCTCCAAACTCAGTCCTTTCGGAGCGGCTCCTTTCGTCGCCCCGGAAACAAGGGGGCAGGTAGAGGACAGGGGTCACAACAAACGTATAACAAAGGCAATACACAGACCACCTACGATAAGAACACCCGAGGTGGATATCGTGGCTCCAGTACAAAGGGCAGAGGACGTGGCTACGGCAACACCAGGTCCTCCCCCAAGAACAAGCAGTGACGCCCTCTCCCTTCCCCCCGACCACATAACACCTGTCGGGGGAAGACTACAAAGGTTCCTGTCCACGTGGAACTCCATCACCACGGACAGGTGGGTCAAAGATATTGTAAAATACGGTTACTGTCTGGAGTTAACCTCCACTCCACCCACAATACCACCAAGAAACCGTCCTATGTCCTCAGAGCACTTAACGCTCTTACAGCAAGAGGTACAAAGTATGCTTCTAAAAGGCGCTATAGAGGTCGTCCCCATCCACGAGCAGGGTACGGGGGTTTACTCCCTCTACTTTTTAATTCCAAAGAAGGACGGGTCGCTCAGGCCTATATTAGACCTGAGACCCCTGAACCAGTACATTCTTTCAGAGCACTTTCACATGCTCACCCTACAGCAAGTCCTTCCGCTTCTCAAGCAGGGAGACTTCCTAGCCTCACTGGACCTCAAGGATGCGTACTTTCACATACCCATCCACCCCTCACACAAAAAATACCTCAGGTTCACTGTTCAGGGGCAGCACTATCAGTTCAAAGTCCTTCCCTTCGGCGTGACAACAGCGCCCAGGGTTTTCACGAAGTGCCTAGCTACGGTGGCAGCACATTTACGGAGGCAGCATATACACGTCTACCCCTACCTAGACGACTGGCTCGTTCAAGCGAAGTCAGCACAGCAATGTGCAAGCCACATGTCCCGCACCATTCACCTTCTTCACAGTCTGGTATTCTCACTAAATTACCCAAAGTCCCATCTCCAGCCCGCACACGTACAACAGTACCTAGGTGCGACTATAGACACTCTGGCGGCCACAGCTCAGCCAAATTTAGTGAGGATCAACAGCATACAACTGCTGATCTCCAAGTTCAAACCCAATCACTCGCTTCCGGCGCGAGTGTTTATGCAGTTGATAGGCATGATGGCCTCCTGCATCTTCATAGTCCCGCACGCGAGGTTACATATGCGCCCACTTCAGGAGTGCCTAGCACGTCAGTGGAATCAGGCTCAAGGACAGTTGAAAGACCTAGTGTTGGTGAGCGGTCGGGCATACAACTCTGCATTGGTGGAATCCACAAAACCTTTGCAAGGGCCGACCGTTCCAAGAGCCTGTTCCGCAAATAGTACTGACAGCGGACGCGTCTCTCCAGGGATGGGGAGCTCATGTACTCCACTACACAGTGCAGGGACTATGGACGACACAACAGAAGAAGATGCACATCAACCTTCTGGAACTGATGGCAATCTTCCTGGCCATGAAGGCATTCAAAGTACATCTGTGCAGCAAAGTCGTGTTGATCCGGACGGACAACATGACTGCCATGTACTACATACAGAAGCAGGGAGGAACACACTCTCCACAGTTGTCTCATCTGGCTCAGAGCATGTGGAAGTGGGCCATTCAGAGGAACATCTTCCTCATGGCGGAACACCTCCCTGGCAAGGACAACCAGATGGCGGATCTGCTCAGCAGACACAGCCACCAGATGCACGAGTGGGAGTTACACCCATCAGTACTCCAACCGTACTTCCAGCAGTGGGGTCATCCAGAGATAGACCTATTCGCGACAAGCGAAAACGCAAAATGCCAAAGCTTCGCCGCCAGATTCCCACATCCGCAGTCGCAGGGCAATGCGATATGGATGAACTGGTCCGGCAGATTTGCGTACGCTTTTCCCCCAGCGCCGCTGATACCGCTGGTGGCTCGCAAACTACGACAACACTCCCTGACACTCGTCCTAGTTGCTCCCACGTGGGCACGCCAGCCGTGGTACACCACCTTCCTCGAACTTTCCGTGGTGCCGCATCAAAGGCTGCGGATCAAACCCGCGCATTTGACGCAGAACCATGGAGAGGTTCAGCACCCAGATCCGCAACAGCTGAACCTGGCGATCTGGCTCCTGAAGTCCTAGAGTTTGGCTATCTCAACCTGCCACCTGACTGTATGGACATCATCAAGGAGGCCAGGAGACCCACTACCAGGGCTTGCTATGCAGCCAAATGGAAAAGGTTCGTCATTTATTGCGGTAATAATGACATCAACCCGCTGGACGCATCCATCCACAACATCATCTGTTACCTCTTACACCTATACCGATGCAATCTGGCGTACACCTCTATACGTGTCCATTTGACCGCAATATCAGCCTATCTGCAAACCAGGCAGCACCTCTCTCTATTCAGAGTGCCTGCCATCAAAGCATTCTTGGAAGGGCTCAAACGAGTCATTCCACCTAGTCACCCACCGGCTCCAATGTGGAACCTCAACTTGGTCCTCACACGCCTGATGGGTCCACCCTTTGAACCTCTACACTCATGCGAGATTCAATTCCTTACCTGGAAAGTGGCCTTCCTAGTAGCGATCACTTCCCTAAGAAGAGTTAGTGAACTCCAGGCACTAACCGTTCAAGAGCCATTTATTCAGGTTCACGCCAACAGGGTCGTACTACGTACCAACCCCAAATTCATGCCCAAGGTAATATCGCAGTTCCACATGAATCAGACTATTGAACTGCCCGTTTTCTTCCAAAACCCACAAACTGTTGCAGAAAGGGCACTACATACACTAGATGTACGGAGGGCTCTCATGTACTACATCGACAGGACTAAACCATTCAGGAAGACAAAACAACTGTTCGTTGCCTTTGCCCCACACCACAAAGGTAACGCCATCTCCAAAGCAGGGATAGCCAGATGGATAGTTAAGTGTATTCAAATCTGTTATCAAAAGGCAAAACGCACATTAACTATTCCACCACGAGCCCACTCAACACGTAAGTTGGGGGCTTCCATGGCCTTCCTAGGAAATATTCCCCTGCATGATATATGCAGAGCAGCCACATGGTCCACTACACACACATTTACAAAACACTATTGTGTAGATGTGCAGTCAAAACAGCAGGCAGCTGTAGGACAGGCTGTTCTCAAGACACTTTTTCAGACCGCTGCAGCTGGCACGGGTAGCCGCCGCTAATAGAGGGCACTGCTATGTATTCTATGCACAGATATGAATTCAGCAGCCCACATGCCTCGAACTGAATATGCTACTTACCAGTATGCATCTGTTCTTGGCATGTAGGGCTGCTGACATTCATATCGCCCTCCCTCCTCCCCGGCGCCTGTCGCAGCTGCAGCTCTCAGAATTACTGCAAGCATGGTCATCACTTTCTGTATCTACTCCATCACTGCCACAATGGCGAAAAACAATCTGAGGATGGAGAGGATGCCCATGCGCACTGTAGTCCAGGGGAGGAGTCACCTATCCAAGGATACTTCGAAGACTCTTCCAGGACAACAACGTGCAAACATCCGGACCCAACACTAGGCGGCGATCTATGCACAGATATGAATGTCAGCAGCCCTACATGCCAAGAACAGATGCATACTGGTAAGTAGCATATTCATTAGTTAGATTCCTTACCTTAGAATATCCCCAGGCATCAGGCTGGATCCGGAAAGATTTTTCGTCAGCAATACCCTTGCGCGTCGCTAGGCGTCATCTGCGGCTTCGCGTCCGTTGTCTGCGTCGTGATCACCGGGATGACGTTGTCAGAGTGCTTAGACGCCGCCCTCGCACGCTGACGTCAGTTCTTGTACATAGCTTTCCGTGCCAGGAACGCAGAGCCATGCAAGAGACCGACACTGGTACCAAAAATCTAGGGCCCTGAAAGGGATGACCTCAACCCTAGATATCGGTTTGCAGAACGGGAAGGATAGGTGGGGCGGTGAGGAATCTAACTAACTAATGTTTCTTACAGATATATCGTTACCGAAGGTAAGTAACTTGTTCATCTGATAGAAACACATTCGTTAGATTCCTCACCTTAGAATAGATACCCCAGCAATACCAACCCCGGTGGTGGGTCTGCAAACCAAGATCACACCAGAAAGTCCTCGAGAACAGAACGGCCAAAGAAGCCGTCTCTCCGGACTTGGCTGTCCAGGCAATAGTGTTTGGCAAACGTGTGCAGCGAGGCCCACGTTGCTGCCTGACAAATGTCCTGCAAGGGGACTCCCTAGCCCAGGGCAGTGGTCGCCACTGTGGCCCGAGTGGAATGGGCCCTCAGCCCTACAGGAGTTTCCTTTTTAGCTAAGGAATAACAGGCCTTGATACACAAATCGACCCACCGAGAGATGGTTCACTTGTGCACCGCCCGCCCCTTCTTAGCGCCCACGTAGCCAACAAAGAGTTGGCTGTCCACCCAGAACTGTTTGGTGCGGTCCAGATAGAAGGACAGCGCCCATTTTGGGTCCAGACGGTGGAGCCTCTCTGATGAATACAGGCCCCAGCTAGGCCCGCAGGACACAAGGGTTCGCTCTCCTGTAATGGAATCTATAAGGAAGTTGGCACGGAAACTGCAAAGTACAAAGACAGCATTTATTAACCCTTAAGGGTGGTCCTACAATCCACACAACACTCTTCAGTATTGCATAGAGTAGCACAAAGAACCTTCGTACATGGTCCCCTTTTATACACAGTAGAGGGGCTCATAAGTGGGTGGATACAACATGAAGACGAAGAACATTACCATTTATGGTCATTTTCGATACTGAATCAATATGTGGGCGGAGCTAGCGCACTCCTTGAGCCCGCGAAAACATGGTCAAGCAAGGCTAACTGATAACAGATGTGGTCAAGTCTGGGCATGTGCCAGATGGACAAAGGAGCTATTTATAGACTGTTACTAGGCAGATTACAAGAGCAACTAACACAGAGGTTGGACTCTTCTCGTGGGGAACACGTGGAAGCATGACAATACAAAATGGAGTCCGAACTTCGGTCAACATAACAGGAAAAACACGATCTATAAAAGGGGAATTAATGTCTTTAGTAAATGCTTAATCACATCGTCCTTTCAATTTACAACAGACGACCCTTTCAGCATTTACTGAAGACATCCGGTTTGTTAGGATAATCATCATGTATGTCAATTGTCATCATTTCTTCAACTTCCTTAGCTAAACGTTTTTGGTGGGCAACATCAGCAATAGCTTTCTTATCAGGGATACAGAATGATACACATAATGAGCAGAGCAAGGGACCACATTGGATACAAATACAGCATGAAAACAGAACCGCTATAATAATGCAGAGACCAGTTAGAACCTTCCATCCCCAGGCGGTAATTAACGCCCAAAACCATCCAGAAAAAGACCAAGTGCCGTTTTCTGTATGGATCTCAGCTGCAATTTTATGCAGTTTATTGATGGCATTATAAACTGATGGCGTATGATCTGGAATAAACACACAACAGCTACTTCCAATAATTTTACATGCTCCTCCTCTGTCAGCTAGCATAACGTCTAGTACCATACGATTCTGCAATGCAACAATTCTAGTGATTTGTAATTCCTCCGTAAGATTCCCAAGAGCAGCAGCAGTCTGATTTGTCACAGCTTCTACCACTCTTGTTAATCTTCGGATCTTCCTACTGTTCAGGGCAGCTCCAACAAAGAAAAACAGTCCTAAGTTAAAATCAATATACTGTTGCAGACTGGTGTCAGTCTGATCTATATCATCAATTGATAGAGTACGTTTATACCTATTTACAGTCACATTAGTTAATAATTTCAAATCCTTATGATAAGATGCGGGTGCTAAGAATACAGGAGGTAATAGGAATGATACATAGCATACCCCAGACCACCCAGCCGGCAGACGGTAATAACCTTTATTTCCACACACAAAGTACGTATTATGGGAGGCTAAGAAGGTACTATTGTTCAACCCATCAATATTCAGAACAGTAATGCAATCACTAACACCAACAGGAATAAAACCCACACTTTGGACACACAGGTCCGCTTGAGCTTGTGCTACTTGGATTACAAATTTATCTCTTCCCACAGTGTCTCTTGTGTTCGTAAAGATGTAGGGAATGGATTCATTATCTGGTCGGTACTCTTCCCACTCCCAAATTGTCCCATTCGCTTGTGGATACCCATTCTTGTCTTGATGACATTCTTTATTGAGTCTGAAGAGCAATCGTCCCACTGTCGGTTTCCGAGTGGCAAAAAGCAAAGTGTACCATGCTCTACAAGAGCCATTATGAGAGAAAGGAAGTGGTATAAATGGCGTTCCTCCTTTCTTCTGATGAGCTGGCATCATCCCACATATCCAACAGTTCGTAGCATTCGTAGCAACGTGGGTATGATGCAGCATCTGGATGAAAGTGTTATTCAAGTAAGATTGTCGATGCTTCAACTCTTGATACGGTAATGTATAAAAATAGTGCTCCTCAGGCACCGGAGTTGTCAACACAAGAATCTTCCGAGCGGGAGTTACATCCTCCACGAACCATGTGGTTATCCCAACAAGGGCTACTGTCAACATGAACCCTAATGCACAAAGGATTTTCTTTTTCTCCATATCAAGGTAAAAATAAAACCCAATATCTTCCTGAAACTAAAAGTCTGTCAGAACTCTTCCCCTTGGGCAGCGGTTGATTTCTTCACCAGCGGGCCAAGACGGGTGTCGCTACACTAATGCAGGGCTGATCCCCCCCCCCTTGCCTCATCGGCTCTCCGTTTCACTAACCCAAGGGCCGTTCTGACAGTATGTCCCGCTACTGGAAGACTCACTTCCTTGGTCGAAGATGATATCGCCTTCCTCCAGGAGTCGCGTGGTCCGGAAAGAGCTCCTCAGTGGCGTTTGGCTCCGCAGCACGGCCTGTCTCTGCAGCCAAAATGTCTTGTTGATCGGTCAGCACGGCAGGTTCCACCAATCCGGGCGGCACCTTCCTACAGTGCAGAGAGTGGATCCAATTCTTTCGATTGGAGACTCGCACAGCCGTCCTCGTTGCGAGGAGGACCTGCTCAGGGCCCACCCATCTCGGCTCCAAGCTGTTCGTTCTGTCGAAGACTTTCACCATGACATGGTCACCAGGCCGGAGACCATGTCCTTCGCCGGAAGACCGATCAGGGAGCGCCTCTCGGACCTGTTGATGGATAGAAACCAAGTTATCCGTTAACTGTGCCAGATAATCGCTCATCATTACACAAGGTACATCATACACAGCCTTAGGTCTTGGTGGACCCCAAATATTCATTGGGCGTCCAAAAACGATCTCGTATGGCGTAAGGCCAGTTCGAGAGTGCGGTACTGATCTAATTGACAATAACGCCAGTGGCAGAGCGTCTGGCCAAGTCAAAGACGTCGAAGCTTGAATTTTGGCAATCTTAAGCTTCAGTGTACCATTATACTTCTCAACTAGGCCTGCAGACTGAGGGTGAAACACGGCGTGGAACTTCTGAGTGATGCCTAGACCCTTCAAGACATACTTTATAACATCCGCTACAAAGTGAGGGCCATTATCACTCCACAGAAGTCTACAAACGCCATATCGGGGGAAAAACTCCTTTAGCAGCAGCTTCGCAGTAGTCATTGCAGTATTGTCTTTCGTAGGGTACGCTTCAACCCATTTGCTGAAAGCGCAGACCACTACTAGAACATACTTCAAATTATTACAGTGCTCAAGCTGGATGTAATCCATCTGCAGAACCTCAAAGGGTGCAGTGGGTGTCACAAATCCTCCTGCTGGAGTTCGAGTACCTTTTCCTGGGTTATACCTCAGGCAGATCATACAGGTCTGCACCACCCTCTTTGCCGTGCTAGCAATCTCTGGATGCTCCCAGACTTGGGTAAGCAATTTCACAATTGCGGAAGCTCCAACATGTGCTAGCCCATGTGCCATCTGAACCATAGGTTGTACAAAGGCCGTGGGTAATTTCCATCTATCCATCTGCTTATTTCTCCAGCAACCCTCGTCATCCAGTTCTCCCTCGCTAGCCCATTGTTCCCGCTCTTTGTCAGAAGCGGTCCTTTGCATTTCTCGCACTTCCTCCTTCGCATCATGCCATCTCTCCACCTGTGACTTCACTACATACATGGCAGTAGTACCGGGCTGCATCTCAGTCTCCCGTGCTACTCGATCCGCTAACGCATTCCCTTCTCCAACTTTATCAACCACTTTCCTATGGGCGCTACACTTAACGATGGCAATTTTCTTTGGGTATGTCAATGCAGTTAAAAGATTATGAACTAACTCTCCATGCATTATCTGTACTCCATGCGACGTTAAAAACCCTCTCTCCTTCCAGAGTAGGCCAAAGTCATGCGCTACTCCGAAGGCATAGCGGCTATCTGTATAAACATTCACACATAATCCTGTACTGAGCTCACATGCTCGTGTTAATGCTATCAGTTCCGCTGCTTGAGCTGATTTCTGTGGTATGCGTGCTGTCTCCACTATCGTTTGTAATGTGGTAATTGCATATGCTGCTGAAGCCGTACCATCTGGTAGTTTCAGACAGGATCCATCCACCCACAGTTCTCCATCTACATCTGGAAAGGGCGTATCCTGGAGATCAATACGACCCTTTGTTTGTTCCTCAGTCACGAGAATACAATCATGCGCTTCCCGCGCCTCAGGCTGGGTTTCGGGGTATGGCAACAATGTTGCCGGGTTTAACGTTACACACCTTTTCAACGTAATATGAGGAGCCAAAAGCGTCAACTCATATCCCGTTAAACGGGCACTGGTCAAATGCTGCGTCTTTGTTTGATTAAGCAGGGCATCAACAGCATGGGGGACTAATACCAACAGCTTATGAGATAACACAATTCCCTCGCTTTGGCGTATTGACACAGCTGTCGCCGCAACCGAGCGAAAACACCCTGGTAATGCTCGGGCAACAGGATCAAGTACAGCCGAAAAATATGCACATGGGCGCTGCTTATCACCGTGCATCTGCACTAAAACTGACAATGCACATCCATCTTTCTCATGCACATACAACGAAAAGGGTTTTGCATAATCAGGGGTTCCTAACACTGGTGCTGAACAAAGGGCCTGTCGTAGTTGCTGAAAAGCAGTATCACACTCATCTGACCAAGGGATTGGGATAGGCGTGTCCTTTGTCAAAAGGGCTAACAATGGCTTAGCTATGTGCGAGAACCCCAATATCCACTGTCTACAAAAAGAAACAAGGCCCAAAAATGCCCGCACATCCTTCTGTGTGGATGGTCTCGGTGTATCCAAAATTACTTGGATACGATCCGGTGTGAGTGCACGTCCCTCCTTAGACAAAAGGTGACCCAGATAAGTCACCTTTGGTCTACAGAATTGCAATTTCTTCCTAGATACCTTATGATTGCGGGACGCTAGAAAGGAAAGTAAGGATAACGTACTTTTTTCACATAACTCCAGGGTGTCAGCCGCCAGTAAGATATCATCGACATATTGAATGAGGGCGACACCCTCGAGCAGGACAAAGGAATCCAATTGTCGCTTCAAAGCCTGACTGTAAATGCTAGGGCTTTCTGTATAGCCCTGGGGAATCCTACAGAAACGATAAGATCTATTATTCAGTGTAAACCCAAAAAGATATCGGCTATCAGGGTGAATGGGAATGGAAAAGAAGGCATTTTTCAAATCAATCACTGAGAACATGGTCGCCGTAGGCGGGACCAAGGTAAGCAACGTCGTGATATCGGAAACCACTGGGTATTGAGGTATCACGATCTTGTTCACTTCCCTCAAATCAATTATAAACCGATAAACTCTGGCATCCGTATCCTTTTTCAGTATGGGAAGAATCGGACTGTTACAAATATTGTAGGGGACTTCCTCGACTACCCCAACCGTTATCAAATCCTGCACTATCTGTATGAGAGCCTCCTCGCCCTCCTGGGAAATACGGTACTGTGGGAGGCGTGGTAACACCGCCCCCTCCTGGACGCTAATGTGGACCGGCGGAATCACCATTTGTCCCACATCAGTATCCGAAGTTGCCCACAAAGCATGAGGGAGGGTAGCCAACAGCGCATCCTCTGACATCGTACACATCCGTTCAGATCGGGGGTAATTGTCATTCAATATTACCCGCACACCAGCAGGGGAGCAGCGGATAGTAGCCCTAAAGTGCTTTAACATATCAAGACCCATAATATTGTCCGGTGTGTACGGGGCAAGCAGAAACGGACAGGGTGCAGAAAAAGAATCAACCTTAAACATGAGGGGCTGTGAAAGAGGGCTTCGGGAGAGTGTACCGTCAAACCCTACCGATGTGACCATTAAGCCGGATGGGGGAGCCCCCGGAACCAATTGCTTAGATAGCGCACTACGTGTCGCTCCAGTATCCACTAGGAACTGATCAGTAGAGCCCAAAACCTCAGCCGATACATAAGGGCCCTTCTGATCGACCGGCACCTCAACTGATTCTAACCCCCATCCAACGCATTCCTATGCATGCTGAGAGTCATGGTACCCCGACCGGTCAATTCCTGATGCTTGATACTGATGCTGGCGATCGAAAACATTTGATCTATCTCGGTGCTGCCCAGCAGACTCAAAACGAGCCTGTTCGTTAGAAGTCCCTCGAAAGTTCGAGAAACCCCCTCTACCTCGCGGGCCACCGTGGGTAGGCCCCTGGCGCGATGCATGCTACACCGGGCAGTCCCTAGCCCAATGACCCGATTGCTTACAATACGCACATTGGTTCCTATTCAAATCAGACCGGCCCGAGGGAGGACCATAAGATCCTCCCCTACCTCTATTACTACCCCGTCGAGGCGGGCCATAGACTTGTGCCAACATCACCTTTGTTTTCAAATCTTTCGATTTCTTTTCCTCCTGGCTTTTTGCTTCTTGCTCCTGACGCTCATAATACTGGGCGATAGTCAGGAGGGCCGTCGGTGTAGCAGAGGACCAAGAACTTTCACTCGCTTTCAGACGGGCCGCAACTGCCGGCAGCAGATTAGCCACATATTTATCCGCAAAAAGGTGGCGTCCCGTATCGTCAGTAAGCGACTGGCCACTAAAATCATGAAACGTCTCCTCAAAGCGCGTAAAGAAGTCCGCAACTGACTCGTCAACTTTCTGTTTACATGCAGCTAACATATTCCAGTCAATCTTTTTAGGGGGGATAATTGTCTTCAACTTAGCCACAATAGCAGCAGGGAGATCTAAAATATTCTGGGGCGGTTTCTGCGCAGGCTTCCTCTCCCTATCCTCATCCTCCAGTTCAGACCATCGAGCCTTAAAAGTGGCAACATCATCTACCTTCCGCACAGATCGCCACATGTCTGGTGGTAGAATAAGCCCAAAGAACAAATCTATGTCTGCTAAAGTCATGACGCAAGAATTCAAG
This sequence comes from Triturus cristatus, assembly GCF_964204655.1. Taxonomy (NCBI): domain Eukaryota; kingdom Metazoa; phylum Chordata; class Amphibia; order Caudata; family Salamandridae; genus Triturus; species Triturus cristatus. The sequence continues at coordinate 52,063,689 of NC_140589.1, forward strand.
GCCCCCTCTACTTCTTCGTAGAAGGCCGCTGGATTCTTGCGGGGGTCAGGCAGCGCATTCTTTAAAGCCATAACATCAGCCCTATGCCATGGGGTGTAAACCCAATTATACACGAAATATCCCTTAGCATCGGCGGAGGTAATGTCCGAGCTAGTCCCCGCTCCTTTAGGAGGAACATACAAAGGCGCCGCCTCTCGCATTGGTTTAACATGCACTATGTCATCCTTATCTGACTGGGAGGTGGATGAGTGGCCCTCTGCTGTGCACGAATCCGACTGCTTCTCCTTCCCTGCTCGCTGGCGCGCTTTCTCTTTATAGACCAGCACCTCGTCCCGCAAGGCGAACAGCCGCCGAACCGTATCTGGAGCCTTAGAAAAAGAGAAAACACCATTACGCAATGCTTTAGCATCCGATGATACTTCGTCGGGCTCAAAAACACCAGAACGTTTCCGGAAAGCATCAATCACTTCATCCGCGAAATGACCCAGAAAATACAATTTATCTCTCTCCTGCCACGACCCCCAAGTATGAAATAATTCCTCTATAGATATCTTGCCGTTAAGTGCACGGAAGGAAATTTGCCGAAGCTCAGCCATTTGGTCGGCTGATAACATGGACCGCGTATCTACCTTACCCGTACCCGGGACAGAATCTTGCGGCCTCGGAGCAGATGCGCCGACATATGGGGGCGGAGGGCGATCTAGTAAAGAAAAATCATCATCGAGATTATTAAGGACAGGATAAAGTGGCTGCCGAACAACGTATTGACCCGAAACTTGTAGCCTACGCTCCTTCTCTTGCCTGTCCGTCTGCTCTCTGTCCTCCCGACGCTTCGCTTCCTGTGCTCGCACATGATCATTCTTCCGTTGTTCTTTATCAAACAGCGCTCTCTCACGCTTCTCTCGCTCACGCACCTCCTTCACCCACAACCGCACACACTCAAACATATCCTGACGAGCACGCCGCTTACACATACACTGTTCCACATACTCAATCTTACGTATATCAAACGATCCACACAGAGGCCATCGCAACTCAGGATCTTTCTTTGTATATTTCCTCCATACTGTGCTGTACATTATGGAAGAAAGACCATGCTTCACATACATATCCCTATTAGGAGTCCCCTCTGGGGGAGCTGGAGCAGATTCCTCGAGGTTCAACCGGTTTCCGAAACAGCAGCACCACTTACGGAGTGCGCTGAAAGCAGGCATGCTCAGAAATAATGCAAAATATGCAATATTATAAAAAATGGCACTTAATCGTTGCGCCGTTCAAAGTTACACAGCTCTGGAGAAATCTCCCCACATTACCTGCCTATATGTGTTGCAACGCATATATATTCACAAAGACAAATCCAAAATATGACTAGTCATCACAAATCAACTCAAATAGCCGGATCAGGCTTCAAAAACTCGGAGCAAGTACCGTACACCGAAGTCCAGATTCCAACTGCCAAGCTCCACAATCGCCCAAACGGCTTTCACGGCAAGACCGACAGAAGAGGTCTCAGTCGAGGACCGGCGCCACCCAGACGGTCAGCTCGGAAGGGAAGGAAGAAAAACCTTGGGATGCCAGGGCTAAAACGCCGCTGGCAGTGATCACGTCCCCGGCCCAATTCCTCACCTTCGTCGCGACCAATCCTTCGAGCATCCGAGTCGCCGATGAGCCCCACGTGACGGGCGCCAATTGATGAATACAGGCCCCAGCTAGGCCCGCAGGACACAAGGGTTCGCTCTCCTGTAATGGAATCTATAAGGAAGTTGGCACGGAAACTGCAAAGTACAAAGACAGCATTTATTAACCCTTAAGGGTGGTCCTACAATCCACACAACACTCTTCAGTATTGCATAGAGTAGCACAAAGAACCTTCGTACATGGTCCCCTTTTATACACAGTAGAGGGGCTCATAAGTGGGTGGATACAACATGAAGACGAAGAACATTACCATTTATGGTCATTTTCGATACTGAATCAATATGTGGGCGGAGCTAGCGCACTCCTTGAGCCCGCGAAAACATGGTCAAGCAAGGCTAACTGATAACAGATGTGGTCAAGTCTGGGCATGTGCCAGATGGACAAAGGAGCTATTTATAGACTGTTACTAGGCAGATTACAAGAGCAACTAACACAGAGGTTGGACTCTTCTCGTGGGGAACACGTGGAAGCATGACAATACAAAATGGAGTCCGAACTTCGGTCAACATAACAGGAAAAACACGATCTATAAAAGGGGAATTAATGTCTTTAGTAAATGCTTAATCACATCGTCCTTTCAATTTACAACATCTCTTCCTCTTTTGAGGGATGCGGAGGCGGAAAGAAGGTGGGCAGTGTAACAGACTGGCCTATGTGAAAGGCAGTTACCACCTTAGGGAGAAAGGAAGGACGAGTCCTGAGAACAACTTTGTCCGGATGGACAGAAAGGAAAGGAGGCTTAGAAGAGAGAGCCTGGAGCTCACTCACCCTTCTAGCAGAGGTGATGCCAACCAGGAAAGCAGTCTTAAGAGTCAGAAGGGGAAGGGGACAGTTATGAAGTGGCTCAAAGGGAGCGCACATCAGATAGGTCAATACTAGATACAGATCCCACTGAGGCATTACGAAAGGGACAGGAGGAAACATGTGAGTAATGCCCTTAAAGAAGCGAGAAACAACAGGGGATTTAAAAATAGAAGGCTGATCAGGAAGCCGTAAGAAAGCAGAAATAGCAGAAAGGTATCCCTTGAGGGTGCCCAGAGCAGAGCCCTGCTGGGCCAGGGAAAGAAGGAAGAGGAGAACCTCAGAAAGAGGGGCGGAAAGGGGATCCACAGCCTTTGCTGTGCACCATGCCACAAATTTGTTCCACCTGCAGGCGTATAACGATTTTGTGGAGGGACGCCTGGCTGCCAGAATAACATTACAGACTTCAGAAGGCAAGTGAAATGGCATCAACTGCCGCCGCTCAATCTCCACGCATGGAGGTGGAAGCTGGACAGGTTCGGGTGGAGGACCGTCCCCTGCTGCTGCGACAGAAGGTCCTCCTGAAGAGGCAGTCGAATCGGGGGATCGATCGATAGACTGAGTAGCTCGGGATACCAGCACCTTCGGGCCCAATCCAGAGCCACAAGGATGACTTGGGCCCGGTCGCGCCTGATCTTCTTCAGCATTCTGGACAGAAGTGGTATAGGCGGGAAGGCGTCCAACAGACCGCTGCTCCACTCACGAAGAAAAGCGTCTCGAGCGAGTGCTGCCTTGGAAATTCCAACGCGCAGAACTGCTGACATTGCGCGTTCTCTTCGGTGGCGAATAGATCTAACCAAGGCTCTCCCCACTGCCGAAAGAGGCCTTGGGCCACGTCCGAGTTCAGACGCCATTCGTGATCCATCATGCACCGGCAGCTGAGTTCGTCCGCCCTGGCGTTCAGAGAGCCCGCCAGGTGTTGAACCACCAGGGTGATGCCCTGATGTTCCAGCCATGTCCAGAGGCACAGAGCCTCCTGACAAAGGGCCCACGACCCCACCCTGCCTTGTTTGTTGCAATGCCACATTGCGGTAGTGTTGTCCGTGAACACCTGCACTACACTTCCCTGAACAGAAGGAAGGAATGCCTTCAGTGCAAGTCGGATCGCCCGCAGCTCCAGAAGGTTGATCTGAAGCCGGGACTCCGCCATAGACAGGGGCCTCTGATCTCCGCCTCTCCCATGTGGCCCCCCCATCCCAGGAGGGACGCATCCGTCACCACTACGTGCTCCAGTTGGGGTAGGGAGAGGGATCTGCCACTGACCCATTCGCGGTCCGTGAGCCACCACTGCAACTGTCTTGCAGTGCCCTCCGAGATCAAGACATGGTCGGCCAGGTTGCCCCGATCTTGGGCCCACTGAAACTTCAGGTCCCACTGAATAGCCCACATCCGCCACCTGGCGTGATGTACCAGCAGGATGCAGGATGCCATCAGACCCAGAAGCCGCAGCACCAACCTGACCGAAACCCGGGATAGAGGCTGAAAGATCGGAATCAGAGCCTGAATATCCCGAACCCGCTGCTCCGGAGGATAAACCCGGAACTGCGCCGAGTCCAGAACCGCTCCGATGAAAAGGAGCTTCTGGGAGGGACTCAGATGCGACTTCGGCACGTTGATGGAAAACCCCAGCAAATGGAGGAGGTCGGCCGTAGTGTGGAGGGGGGAGACGACTGCCTGGGGCGAGCCCGCCTTCAACAACCAGTCGTCGAGATAGGGGAAGAGTGGAACCCCTAATCTGCGCAGATGAGCTGCGACCACCGCCATCCCTTTCGTGAACACCCGAGGGGCACTGGTGAGGCCGAATGGGAACACAGTAAACTGAAAGTGCTCGTGGCCTACCGTGAACCGCAGGTAACGCCGGTGGGCCGGCAGGACGGGGATGTGGAAATAAGCGTCCTGCAAGTCCAACGCTACCATCCACTCTCCAGGGTCTAGGGCAGACAGAACCTGAGCTAAGGTGAGCATCTTGAACTTCTCCTTCCGGATGAAGGCGTTGACGCTCCTGAGGTTCAAGATAGGGCGTAGGCCCCCTTTGCCCTTCTTGGGAACCAGAAAGTAGTGGGAGTACCTACCCCGACCTACTTCTGGGCCAGGAACACGCTAAATGGACCCCCGCCTGCAGAAATTGCAAGTGATCCCCCGACATGCGGTGGTACTGCGGTGGCACGGCTGGTGGGGTCGCCTCGAAGGAGAGGGAGTAGCCCCTTTGGACGATTTGCAGCACCGACCTGTCCGATGTGATGGTACGCCAGTGGAGCAGGTGATGGTGAACTCTGCCTCCCACTGGCGTGGAATGGGCCTGAAAGCACGGACTAGGAGGGCTTTGAGGCAGATGCTGCCGGGGTAGATGTGGATGGCCCGGCTCGTTGTCCCCCTGCTCCGCCTCGGCAGAATCCACGTCCGCGACCACATTGAGGCTGGTTCTGCGGCCTGTGGCTAGATGGATGTGAGGTGGTGCCCCTTCCTTGGCCACGAAAGGGGCAAAAAGCGGACGTTTGCGGGCGCGGGCTCGAGAGGCCAAAGGACTTGGCTGTAGCCCTGGAGTCCTTAAAACGCTCCAGCACACTATCCGCTTTGTCGCCATAAAGACGACTGCCATCAAAGGGCATGTCCATGAGGGTGCTCTGGACATCCCCGGAGAAACTCGTGGACCTCAGCCAGGCGTGGCGACAAATCGCCACCGTGGTCGCCATTGCCCTGCCTAGCGAGTCCGTAGTGTCCAGTCCACATCGGATTGCATGCCGTGCCGCATCCTGCCCCTCGGCAAGAGCCTGGGCGAGCCGTGTCCGGGCCTCCTCCAGACACTGGGGCAGAATGTCCTCCACCGTATCCCACAGGGAGTGGGAGTAACGGTCCAAATGGCACGCGGTGTTGATAGACCACAGCCCCACACTAAGGGAGGAGAACAGTTTCTTCTCAAACTGTTCCAACCTTTTGGATTCCCGATCCGGGGGAGCGGACGGGAAGGAGGTGTGGGATGTAGAGGCCTGGATAACCAGGCTCTCGGGCGTGGGGTGCATCGACAGAAAACTGGGGTCGCCCGGTGCAATGCGGTGGCGCCGGGTCACGTTCCGGTCCACAGGAGGAACTGTGGAGGGCTTGGACCAGGTGCCCCTCAGAACGTCAGTCAGTGCTTCATTGAACTGCAGCGGAGGCTCCGAGGAGCTTGCTGGCGGTTGAAGCACTTCAGTGAGGAGGTTAGTCCTCACGGCCACAGCAGGCAGCTCCAGCCTGAGGGCTTCAGCCGCCTTGCGCAGCGCCACAGAAAACGTAGCACCTTCCTCCATAGCCACGGATGGAGGGGAGATGAAGCCAGTGTCAGGGGAGGTATCAAGACCACTGGCATCCCCCAGTTCGTCTGCGCAGTCCTGAGATAACTGGCACTGCCGTGCCAGAGGGTCCTCAGACCCCTCCCAGTCGTCTCCGTAATCTGACTCCTGGTATACAGGTGTAAGGGCCGGAGCCGGGCGGAAGATGAACCTGTCATCCATCGGCGTCAGATACGGCGCCGGGCGGAGCCGCTCCGACGTCGGGGCCGGAGCCGCCAGTTTGCTAGGCCTCCCAGTCGAGCCTGCGGGACCCGAAGGCGCGCCGGCATGCGTCGACGGCAGAGCCAGGTTCCTCATGGCCACGAGGAAGTCCCTGATCTCCGCCGGAGTCGCGTCAGACCTAGGGACCGGAGGGTATGGGTTCGGACGGGACTCCTGCGGATCCGACAGAGCTACACGGGTGGTGCCACCCGAACCCTCAGCCAAGTCGCGCGACCGGCGAGGGAAGTCGGAAGAGCGAAGTCGCCTCTTCCACTTCTTACTGTGCCTTGACTTACCTGAATGCGAAGACTTAGACCTCGACGAGCGGTGATGGGTGCGGCTCCGTGACCGGTCCCTCCACCTCTTCCTTGACTGGGACCATGAGCGGCGCGGAGCCGACTGCCGGATCTCGAGCTGCTTGCGGACTGCTCCTGCCTAGCCTTCGAGGTCAAGGCCCGGCAGTCGAGGCACGACTTGGCATCGTGGTCGACCCCAAGGCAATAGAGACACTGGCGGTGGTGATCCGTGACCGACATCAGTCGGTGACAGGCGTCACAAGGTTTAAAGCCAGGCCTCTCTACTGGCACCAGAGTCGAGGTCGACTGGAAATGGAACCAAAAGAGTTCAAAAAAGTTTAGTCAAAAAGTGACTAAAAGGGTATGCGCTTCCCGGATCGGCGCTTACTGGAGTGGAAAAAAGAAGAACTGACGTCAGCGCGCGAGGGCGGCGTCTAAGTACTCCGACGACGTCATCCAGGTGATCACGACGTGCATATTAGGCTTATATAAGCGAAATAGGCAGAATAGGATATCCTCCCGCTTTCGAGACTTAGGCTATATTACTGCGAAGCGCCTGATCACTAAGAACTGGAAAAAAGGAGAAGCCCCCGTCGCAATTAGCTGGGAGAAGTCATTTCTTAACTGGGCACGAGCAGAGAGTGTGGCATTACACAGAGAGGAGACTGCAGGTCTCCGCAAGTTCCCAGCAGCCCAGCCTTGGGATACGTTGCTGCATAGCTTCACACAACACAGCAGCACTGATGGTCAGCCCCCGCACACGTCCTCCACCAATGCGAACCCTTAAGCTTTGTGCGTTAGCAGCTTGACACATAGATAACAATTGTACGTAATGCAAGGATATTGTCCTTGGCGATCATTACCTGCTCTTCCTTTGTTGGCCTGTAGAACATGCCGTGTGACTGAGGGTACTGTCTGGTGCATTTTGGGTTCATTATACCCTATGGTTCTTGTTGGGGAGGGGAAGGGGTGGTTACTTGGAAGTCAGCAATAGCTTACCGGGAGGCCCAGGGGCTGAGGATTTGAAGGCTAATTTTGCATTGAAGTTGTTTTATTCATTGCTTCTTTTTCTTTCTGTGGCGGTTGCCGTTTTTATTTTATTTTATTTCGTTTGTGTTTTGGATTCTTTATTGGCACCCTATATGGTATAGGCATATAGTTTTGTGGCGAGATTAGTACAACTCACTACCAGCATCCACCAATGTTACCCACCACTGGGGTGTAGTCCACTATGCTACTCATTGATGTTTAAACTCCCCTCATGTGCGAGGCGGTGGGTGCTGCGTTGGCGTTGGCATCCCATGTGGCCATGCTGAACATGGTGGACTATGTCATAAGAGGTGATCTGTCATCAATTCCTTGACATCACCATTGCATGGTAAATCGCGGGCATATTTGGAAATGAACACTTGGTCAATCGTTGGGTATACCTGTTGCACTCACTTCCGGCAATATTTGATGTAAGCCCTGTACGGTCTGCCATACTAGTTAAACATGCTGTTGTACCATACCATGTACTTATTCATTTGCTCGCTACTGAATATGCTGTTTATTGCAAAATGAAAAAATAACAAAATGTCAATAAAGATATTTAAAACAAAACAAATCCAGGTGATCACGACGCCGATGACGGACGCGGAGCCGCAGACGACGCCTAGCGACGCGCAAGGGTTTTGCTAACGAAAAATCTTTCCGGATCCAGCCTGAAGCCTGGGGATATTCTAAGGTGAGGAATCTAACTAACGTGTTTTTTTCAGATTACAGTTGTATACTAGGGCCTCCTGGTGGAGGCCAAGTTCAAACTTTGGAGAGAAAAATCCAAACTATTATGGATTGGGTTGCTCCAAATATCCAGACTCAGGTCAGAGCTTTTCTGGGACTGTCTGGGTACTACAGAAAGATTTGTTAAGGGATATGGGTCCATTGTGACTCCCCTTAACGACCTCACCTCCAAGAAGATGCCTTAGGAGATGAATTGGACAGTTAGCTGTCAAGGGGCCTTTGATGCCCTGAAGAAGGTCATGTACTTAGATTCCAGTTTGGGGAGTCCAAACTACTCCAAACAATTTTCTATCCAGACAGATGCACCCGAGAAAGGAATAGGATCAGAGTTCTCACAACTGAATGAAGAGAGCCAGGATTAACCAGTAGCTTTTATCAGCAGAAGATTGACTGCCAGAGAGAAAAGTTGGTGAGCTATTAAGAGGGAGGCCTTTGCTGTGGTCTGAAGAATTTGAGGCCATGCCTGTTTGGCACTCACTTCATTTGTCAGACAGACCATAAGCCCCTCTTATTGCTAAAACAGATGAAGAATGAAAACCAAAACTTTTAAGGTGGTCCATTTTGTGGGAGAATAGCTCAGTATATAGTGTCCATCGATGGTGAGGCACTGTGCACTGAGTCCCGGCAACCCTTAGTGTTAGTGTTTAGGTCGCTGAAAACCAAAGCCCTTACGGGGTAGCTGTGCAGAGCAGCTAAGACTTACTTAAGAGGGCATTTACCACTACAGTCAGTCAATATGCTTTTCACACAAGAAAGAACCACACCAGGTGACTATAAAAATACTTAGTATTTATTAGCACACACTAGACACTAACTTCGTATGTCTCCTACCCGGAGATATTGAAAACACACAAGAAATACTTCAGAAATTGGTAAGTAGCATAGAACAACATATAGGGCCCAACCGGTGGGGGGGGGGGGGGAAAGGGGGGGTGAGGGGAGGGGGAACCATATTCTAAAATAGTGGAATGTGAGGTAAGTACCAAAACTGATCTAATCGCCAAGGATGGAGGACCCCAGGGTAAGCACTGAACTACCAAAGGTGAATAGCCAGGGACCACAAGGGGCCCGGATGCAGAGTGGTTACACAGAGTCAAACGTCCATAGGATAACACAGGTCAAGTCGTGGTTGGATTTTTACAGTTCTAGGACCCTTCACAAAGGACCCCAGAGGGAAAACTTAGATCCAGGAAGGTTGAAGAGCCACCCCAACCATGGATACTCCAGGAACCAGGATACCTACACCAGGGAGCCCAGGTGCATATGGATGAAGTGGTGTAGGAACCACACATAGACGCCAATGGAGGAGCATGGAAGATCAGCAGTGTAGGAAAGGAGGATCTGCTTTCATGGTTGCCCCCACTTTTTACTTGGTGTCAGTGTGTATTTGACCTAGTCTGCAGGGCTCCGGTTGATCAGGGCTCCAGCAACTGTGTTGTCTTCCCCAAATTGACATGATAAGAACTATGGTGCCTCCACAATTAGCTACTGATGTACCCTTGTAAGTCTCTAGTATATGGTACTAAGGTACCCAGGGTATGGGTACACCAGAGGTCTTCCATGGGCTGCAGCATGTATTATGCCACTCATGGGAGTCCAATTAAACCATTGGAGCCTGTGTGAGTTGGTGCTTGTACCTCTCATGATAGATATAAGTTTCCTTATATCTGAGGTCACTGCAATTAAAACCTATAACTCTTCAGTCGTGAGGGCAGGGTGTTTGGTTATAAGTGTGAGGGTACCCTTGCATGAGCAGGACACCCCTACAAACCCGGGAGTCGATTCTCATGGCTTTGTAAGTGCAGTCAGCCATTTTCATTACAAGATGTCTAACTATATAGTGGCTGCTCCGCACTGGTCATTTTTGGTATCAAACATGTTGGACTCAAACCCAAACAGCGATTTCAGTGTTGGAAGTATGATCTCTTGTACTGGGTGGCCCTTAGGGGACCCCCCGTACATCCAGTACCAGCCTTTCAGGGTATGCAAGCAAGCTAGTGCTGCTGCCGACCACAAACAAAATTCTGCCCTCCTGCTGCTGAGCCATGCTCGAGCTGTGGAAGGTAGAACAGTGGGTTTCCAGTCACATGGGGGTGTTACCACCACCCAGGCAGGACTTAGTGTATTTGACTGGGGTGGGGGAACTTGCCAGCGCAACCGGACTGGTTGACAGGGCAGATTTGGTACCCTCCTTGCAAACTCCATGTTTGAGCCAGTTCAGGGAACTCTTGGATCCTGCTCTGACTCGTACCTGGACAAAGGACATGGGAGTATCCTTCCCTCTGTCCAGCCCCTCCTCTGGGAGGGACCCCGAGTTGTTCCAACTCTTTCCATAGGGTACTTAAGGGATCCCCTGTGTGTGGGTCCTTAGATTTGTGATGGGACAAGACTCAACCCTGAAACTACGTCGCTCTTCACTTGTCTAAAACACTTGGACTTCGCTGGAATTTGATTGGAACCGAGACAACACCAAGGAAGAGCCTGCTGCTCCTGATCTCACTGTTCTTCAAGTCTTCTTCGTCGTCTATCTCTGTGCCTAATACCAGGTTCTTCAACAGCCCTGTGGGCATCTAGGGCACTTGACAAAATCTCCCTTAGAGTGAAGGACTCACTTCACCGTAATCTGCTGCTCCTGTTGTCCTACGTACTTCCTGAGGCTCAGCAACATAGGTGGTGGCTCTGTAGTTCCCCTGAGGCCTGACCTGTCTTCTTTGCAGTTTGGAGGACAATATCCCTCATCGGAGCTGCTAGAACCAAACCTCTGTTCACTGTGCCGACTTGTCATTGCAAAGGCTTATTGGCTCTGCACTCCAGAGATCTTAAGGCTACAAGAAGCTCCAGCCTCCAGCATCTCATCTCTCAAAAAGCAGCATCCTCCCTGCATCCTCTGCATTGTGGGCCTCCATCTTTGGTGAGCTGCCTGAGGTCCTCTTGCGACTCCTTTTCCTTTGGCCCGTGGGTCCTCTCGAGGATCTTCTTCTGCTTTGAGTGGACTCTCCATGAGTGATTCAGACGTTACTTCACCCCTATACACCCGACTTCCCCGGTGAAGGTAACCTGGTTCCTGGGACATCCATGGGTGAGGTGGCTCTCCAACCTTCCATTCTCCAAAGGGCTTTTTTGGGGTCCGCTGGGAAGAGCTCATTTTCTTTAAAACTGCAAGAGCAACTTCTCTATTGCCTTCCATTGAACACGTGGCTGTGTTTCCACTCTGCACGCAGCCTCCTTGGGGTTCCTGGGTACCTACCATGGGCGATTCCTGGTTCTCTGAGCTCTTCTAAGTTCCTTGGTCCAAGTCCCATTCTCCTTTGCAGTTCGCATTCCACTTATTTAGTATATGGTTTGGTCTCCCCTTGGAGACCAGTGTATATTTGTACTACGTACCTGATTTCTTCTAAGTATTCATATGTGTATTATTGATATCTCCGGAAAGGAGAAAAACCAAGTAGTAGTGATTGTGTTGTGTTAATAAATATCCTTATTTTTCATAAACACTTTGTTCTTTCTCATCTAGTCTACACTCTTGATTAAATGTGGTAAAACAAGCTGCTTTACACTACTTCAAGATACGCCTGAAGGCTGCTCTGCACAGCTACCCCTTTGAGATATTTAAGGTTATTAAAGGCCCCAAAAATCACCATAAGGGCTGCCTGGATTTGTGAAAGGTGCATTACTCCTTTAAATGTGCTCCATATACTATGCCAGTCTCTCACGGTATTGGATGCTGCTGCCAACTGATTGTCCATGCTGAATTTAGGGCAAACTAAAGATGTTTGGTCTGCGTGGCTGTCGGGAGGGCGGCAGGGTAGCGGATTGGGTAGAGCTCTAATTTTCAGCCCAAGGAGGCTTGTGGTAGCAGTATCCGCAGCCACAAAAGGACTGAGCCTGCTGGCTGGGTGGAAAGCCTTCATTTGATAGCCCCTACGTACCGTAGCCAAGGAAGGGGTGCAAAGCAGAGTGAGGCTTTCATGGGGCCACAGAGAACCCCAACAACTTCGTACTGGCCCAGCTGTCCTTGAATCTCTCAAAGGCCAAATCCACCTTGTCTCCAAAGAGACAGGTTCAATCAAAGGGCATGTCCACGAGCGAGGCTTCGACATCTAAAAAAAAGTCAGTATTCCTCAACCAGGCGTAACGTCGAAGCACCACTGAAGAAGCAATGGCTCAGCCCAGTGAGTCGGTGGTATCCAACCCGTATCTGATAGTGTACTTTGCTGCATCTCGCTCTTCATCAATAGCTTGGGAAAGTATGGCCCAGACCTCATCCACAATCATATGCAGCATTGGTGCAACCGTATCCCACACAGCATTGGAATAACAACCCAATAAGAATGAGGCATTCACAGACCACAATGCCAAGTTGGCAGAAGAAAAAGTCTTTCTTCTGAAGGTATCCAGCCTCTTAGATTTCCCATCCAGTGGTGTGGTAGGAAATGCACTGGAATTGATTTGGGAAGTTGAGGCATGGGCTACCAGGCTCTCGGGGTTAGGGTGATAGGAGAGGAAGTCTGGGTCCCCTGGAGCAGCGACCAATGGTCCTCTGCATAGGAGTGCCTGTGCAGGGCTGGTCCCAGGCCCCGAGCAGGACAAGAGTAAGAGCTTAGTTGAAGGGTAGTAAGAGTTCTGTAACAGATACCCTCACTTGAATCACCTCTGTCAAAACATTTGTATTGACCAGAACCGTGGGCAGGTATGGGTCCAGGAATTCAGCCGCCCTCCAGACCACCATCGCAAAAGAAGCCCCTTCCTCTATAGTCATGTGGAAGGAGAAAGGAAGTCAGTGTCTAGTGAGGTGTCCAGACCACTGGCATCAGCCAGGTCCTCATACCAGTTGTTATCTGCCATGGACTCTGCTAGGGGGTCAGTCTAAGATCAGGGATCCTCAGATCCCCTCCATTCGTGTTCCTCAGTAATGAAATAGAGCTCTGTCTCCAATTCAGGCTGGGTGGGCCTGGTAAGAACCGGAACCAACATCGTCCAATGCCGGTCTGGCTCCGTAGTGCAACTTACTGTGGGTTTGGTGCTCCTGATGGTCATCTGCTGTGCCAGAAGCGGCACAACTGGAATGGTCACCAGAGGAGGTCGCGAAGTAGCATCTGGAGCCGATTCAACATCGGATCCTTCATGGTCCCTGTAGGATGTTGCAAAGTCGTAGCTTGGGCAGATCCAGATCCAATAATGGATCCTATGGGGTCAAATGGTGCCGAGGGCGAACCCGCCAGCAAAGCCCCAGTCAAAGGCCCTGCTAAACCAATGGGACGCGAAGGTGCTCTAGAGGGGTACGACACCCCCAAAGTGAGGCTCATGGCCTCCTAAAAGTCTTGTAGTTTGATGGTGGTCACTCCAGGGAATTCGATGCTGCTGGAGAGGGACCACCTGAGAGCAAGGTCTGGACTTGTGATGTCATTCTCGTGCATCAACCTAAGAATGGAAGCAATGCGGAGAAGTCGAAGAGCGCTTCAACTTCTTGGACTTCTTCTTGTGACTTGCGGAAGAAGTCCTGCAGTGAGAAAAAGACCGACGCGATCGACTCGGGGAGTGGTCCCAAGACCTCCTACCCAACCAAGACTTGGAGGGGTGTGGAGTCACATGACGAGCCTCCAAGAGCTTTATGGCCTGCTCACAGATGTCACATAATGTAGAGTCAAGGTCCCTCTCCAGGCACCACAGGCATACCAAGTGGGGGTCCGTCACTGACATCTGTTGATGACGGCACCACAAGGTTTGAACATGGTAAGTTTCTTCTGGGACAAAAAAAAAAGAAGGCACACTAGACTTTGACAAAAGGTTGAACGAAGTGAGTCAAAAAATTATTGAGGGGAGCTCAATCTGGATCTATGCTCGTGGCGAGAAAATGAAGGAACTGGGGTCAGAGTGCTGGGCCGTGCATATATACGCACCATGCACGTTATTTCTAGCGTGGACCATGTCACTCTGAGCCAAATGATGCATCCTAACAGGGCACAAAGGGGATTGCTCAAAAATTTCAGGAACCAGTCCAACACCTAGGAATATTCTAACATAAGGAATCTGTAGCTAGAAGACTCTGTCAGATGTATATGGTTCATTTTGTTTTTATTTTTTTATTGCAAGAATATACCAAAAAAATAAATAAATAGAAAAAAAAGAAAATAAAGCACCAGCTAAACATAGTTTTCATTTAATTGCAATGAAAACATCTAACCATTGCATGTCATTTTAATAGAACAGTGTACATGCTTACTTGCAGGCAGGTCTAATATGTATAGAAATACTTCTTAGTTTAGTTTCCAGGAAACATTATTCTAAGAAGAGCAAAGAAACTGCAGTATTGCTTTGAATTACCATAACCTGAAGACACACTTTAAACACACACAGATGCCTAAACATATAAAGAATGTAATGAAAGGTCATTAGCAAAGAAGGGAATGGGTCTCTCAGCTCTGACACTACTTCTTTTTAGGTGAGTGCGTACATGTGAGCAGGCAAAATGCGGTCACTCAGTGCAAGAGAACCAGTGGCTGAAGTGGACGGATCCATTGGCCTATGCTGTGTATCTTGAAGGCCAGAAGCAAAATACGAACAACAGCGGAATAGATCATAAATGAGGAGGGTTGACCCCAAGCCCTGCATTGTGTGTGCATCTGAATTTTTAGTTATGATCTTTTAGATCTGGAGTTAGCCAAGACCTTTTGATTTTACTGCAATTATACGTATATAATACGTATCATATACTTACTAAAGGGTGCTTTCAGACACCTCTCTTCATCCGTCACTGTTGAGTCACTTACATTTTGCTTTCGCCTACCACAGCATCCAGCATGCAGCAATGGGTCAGCGTACTTCAGTTACTGATTTCACTTACATTTTGCTTTCACCTACCACAGCATCCAGCATGCAGCAATGGGTCAGCGTACTTCAGTTACTGATTTCACTTACATTTTGCTTTCACCTACCACAGCATCCAGCATGCAGCAATGGGTCAGCGTACTTCAGTTACTGATTTCACTTACATTTTGCTTTCACCTACCACAGCATCCAGCATGCAGCAATGGGTCAGCGTACTTCAGTTACTGATTTCACTTACATTTTGCTTTCGCCTACCACAGCATCCAGCATGCAGCAATGGGTCAGCGTACTTCAGTTACTGATTTCACTTACATTTTGCTTTCGCCTACCACAGCATCCAGCATGCAGCAATGGGTCAGCGTACTTCAGTTACTGATTTCACTTACATTTTGCTTTCACCTACCACAGCATCCAGCATGCAGCAATGGGTCAGCGTACTTCAGTTACTGATTTCACTTACATTTTGCTTTCACCTACCACAGCATCCAGCATGCAGCAATGGGTCAGCGTACTTCAGTTACTGATTTCACTTACATTTTGCTTTCGCCTACCACAGCATCCAGCATGCAGCAATGGGTCAGCGTACTTCAGTTACTGATTTCACTTACATTTTGCTTTCACCTACCACAGCATCCAGCATGCAGCAATGGGTCAGCGTACTTCAGTTACTGATTTCACTTACATTTTGCTTTCGCCTACCACAGCATCCAGCATGCAGCAATGGGTCAGCGTACTTCAGTTACTGATTTCACTTACATTTTGCTTTCACCTACCACAGCATCCAGCATGCAGCAATGGGTCAGCGTACTTCAGTTACTGATTTCACTTACATTTTGCTTTCACCTACCACAGCATCCAGCATGCAGCAATGGGTCAGCGTACTTCAGTTACTGATTTCACTTACATTTTGCTTTCGCCTACCACAGCATCCAGCATGCAGCAATGGGTCAGCGTACTTCAGTTACTGATTTCACTTACATTTTGCTTTCACCCACCACAGCATCCAGCATGCAGCAATGGGTCAGCGTACTTCAGTTACTGATTTCACTTACATTTTGCTTTCGCCTACCACAGCATCCAGCATGCAGCAATGGGTCAGCGTACTTCAGTTACTGATTTCACTTACATTTTGCTTTCACCTACCACAGCATCCAGCATGCAGCAATGGGTCAGGATACTTCAGTTACTGATTAACTTCACTGTGAGCGACTGCATTTTGCTCTTTTACAAGGAGCACGTTTGCAATCAATGAAGTTCCCTTCAGTGACAGTGTTTTTTGTTTTTACTTTAAAATTAATTTAGTGTTGTCTTTGTGTCTTGCAGGAGCCAGGTTTAAGCAGAAAATGTGTTGGAGAGACATTTTCTTTGCAAAGCAGTCCGCTTGCTGGTATCTCGAGCTACTGTTGAATGCGAGGCATAGGACCTTGCTTTCAATTTCCACTCAATGTACCACAAAGTGCTTGTCTGCAACATATGTGTAATTTAACATCATTTTCCTGATATTTCATATAGTGCTAGGGGTTGGAACAGAAATTATGAATTAATGCGAGCAATGTGTGCAACACAGAATCATTTCAGATGCCTACAGAAAAACAGAAGGCCTCTGAGGAGAGAACATCCATGTCTGAAAAGATTCCGTGCAGGGATTTATTTCTTGAAGTTGATAGCCATGCCAACACTGCGATACAAGTGGTACCGCCCAGCACGTGTCAGTGTGTAGAAAGATTTCTATAGTCCCCGACTGGTGTTGGGAAGCTTCAAAGGCAAGAATCTGCCAATTCTCTCTCTATTAGGGGATACAGAAATCTATCAGACTGGAAAGGGCCAGCCAGCATGGGCACGCTGGGCAGTTGCCAGGGGGTCCCACAAGCATAGGTGCCCCACGCTAATCTATGCACAGACCAGAATTTAACCAGGGCAGCTCCTCCGCAATTTTCATTCTTGTGAGCGGTTGTGTAGGCAGGGTGCAGTGCACGCCTTTGCCTGGTGGCCTATAATGCTGTAAGAGGGACCTGGGGCAAGCACCATCCCAATGTTTGTTGGGCACGGGAGTAATTTACTGAGAGCTGAGGAAGCACTTCAGTATATGGACGCACCCATTAGTGATGATATAATCTGATTAATATGCAAGAATCATCATACATGTTCCACTGATACCGATGTGTCCTGGGAATCTGGATTTCTGCTAGCACAGTGTCAGGCTGAAGCAAGTACCTTCTCACAACCGTATAGGCATCATTTACAATATTTTGATGCTGCACAGCACATCAAGCCTTCATGCTGTGCAGGTGTGGGTCAAAAGAAAAGGGCAGGAATGCACCGTATCTATATGATACGGTGCATTCCTGTCCTTTACACTGCGCTGGGGCACAATGGGCTGCCTTGCATCACCTTCCTGCACAAAAACAATCACAAGAGATGTTTTCCTCTTTCTATGTGTACTGCATTTCCAATTTCTATGAGTGCTGCATTCTGTGGCACGCATAGAAAAAAGGAAAAACGAGGAGAAATAAAGGGATTTGTCCTCGTTGCGCCTCTCTTATCTCTCCCCTGGGCAGGTATAGGAATCTGATGTATTTCCAGGTTTACTAAATCTTGTAAATCTGGGAATGTGTCAGGTTCCATGGATGTTGTGTGGGAACACCAACAGGAACACCCATTGAAAGCCCCTTTCACAAATAGTAATGGGTGAAAGGGGGCCATATTTACAGGGCCATTAAAAGCCATGCAGGGTGACTTTAAATAGCCTTGTAAATATGGGCCTGCACAATGCGCCGCTGGTCCGTCAAGAAACGTGACGTAATGGGTGCACATTGGGCTTGTCAATATGCCCCATAGACTGGGCTGAAGCTCTGGGAAGTGGCAGCCAGGGGATAGAACAGGCATGCTGAACTGAAGTAAAGGTACTTAGGCAG
The DNA here is from genome assembly GCF_964204655.1 of Triturus cristatus. Lineage (NCBI taxonomy): Eukaryota > Metazoa > Chordata > Amphibia > Caudata > Salamandridae > Triturus > Triturus cristatus. The sequence goes on from NC_140589.1 coordinate 52,081,539, forward strand.
GTGCCTGGTTCATTTCAGACATAATTGGGTGGTGGGCAAGGTAGGGACTTAGAGCAGATTCATAGTAAGTGGTCATAAGTTAGGACAGCCAAACAACACTGCACAATTGATGCAATTGAATGCGTGGTTCCCAGAAAATAGAAGACTTCCATTATAAATAGCATGAATTACAAATCAGCCACCCCTGATACCACCTAGAGCCCTCATCAGTGCTTAAAGTTAGCTGTTGGTTGACGTGGGGTTCACCCACATTGGCACTTATTTTTTCCTCATCAATAATTTATCGAGTGCGAGAAAGGGAAACACACAAACGGAAAAGAAGAGGAAGAGAAAGACGAAAAACCTGTCACCAAGGGAGAAAGCAGGGACCAGGGAGAATTAGAGAAAGGGGCAGGCAATGGATTAAAGAGGCCTGAGGTAGATTCAGGACTATGCAGCCATGATATTCGGCGCAGTGACATTTAATAGCGCCGTCCGCGGGCTTCTAAGAAGCACCTCGGCACTGGCACTCATTATTTTACAAATCAAGCACTGTCCCTTATATAAAAGAGAGATGTCCCAGTTTGCTGTAACTTTACACACTGTGACTTGAGGGACCCTATAGCCCTCTGAAAAGATGGACTTCCTCCTATAGTCAGTCAGCGGAGTATGGAGACTTTCAGTTTTTAGGAATCACCATTGCAATCAATTTTCAAGGCCCTAGCAGCACTTTTTTAATGCCAGAGAGTCACTTTTTTGATGGTACGGGGATGCAATGTGCTGCAGCATATTTACAAGGCCACGCAAAGCCCCTTTACATTGCTTTCCATGGCCTTGTAAATATGTGCCCCTTTCACGCAGAACACTGCGTGAAAGGAAAGTTCCATAGGTGTTGCTGTGGGTGTTCCCATACAACACCCGGGGAATCTGAAGCATTCCCAGATTTACGAGGGGTGGTATTAGGGAAGCGCAACAAGTAGAAATATCCTTATTTCTCCTCATGTTTTTTCTCTTTCTATGGGCCTCATTTGCAAGGTTTTGGTGCAGGGCAGAGCCGCAAGGAATCTTGCTGAACTGCCCTGCGCCAAAAGAAAAAGACAGGAATGCGCTGTATCTGTGAGATATATGCAAAAGAAACAGTTGATGGAAGGAATGCTGGACAATGCAAACATTCACCCCCAGTCACAAGGATCTGGGTTTAATCCATCATACTTTTGCTCACCACACCACCCCAGTTTAGACCCAGCCATATGCAAATCAGTCTTGACCCTGTTCCTTGTGGTAACAGTCCAGCCCGAACTGCTAAGCCAGGTCCTACCTGGACCGGAAACAAGCATCCTGTGACCGGTTTCAGGGCATCACACTTCATCAGCCAGGCTAGTTTGAATCCAGTGGTGTAGTGAGCACGGGACCCACGTCTGGGCATACCCTTCCCACTTAGGGCGACATATGCAAAAGAAACAGTTGATGGACGGAATGCTGGACAATGCAAACATTACCCCCAGTCACAAGGATCTGGGTCTAATCCATCATACTTTTGCTCACCACACCACCCCAGTTTAGACCCAGCCATATGCAAATCAGTCTTGACCATGTTCCTTGTGGGAACAGTCCAGCCCGAACTGCCAAGCCAAGTCTTCCCTGGACCAGAAACAAGCATCCTGAGACCGGTTTCAGGGCATCACCCTTCATCAGCCAGGCTAGCTTGAATCCAGTGGTGCCATTCCAAACTGGAATTGCATGGTGAGCAAAAAACAATGGATTTAGACCCAGATATCTGTACTGGGGTGAATGTATGACATTGTTCTACATTCTGTTCATCAATTGCTGTTTTTGCATTTGTCACCCCGAGTGGGACAGGTATGCCCAGACGTGGGTCCCGTGCTCTCCATGCCACTGGAGTCAAGCTATCCTGGCTGATGAGGGCTGAAAGCCGGAAACCGATCCTAGTATGCTAGTTTCCTGTCCAGGGAGGACCTGGCCTGGCTGTTCGGGCTGGACTGTTGCCATTGTGCGCAGGGTCAAGACTGATTTGCATATGGCTGGGTCCAAACTGGAATGACATGGTGAGCAAATAAACGATGGATTTAGGCCCAGATCTCTGTACTGGGGTGAATGTATAACATTGTTCTGCATTCTGTCCATCAATTGTTCTTTTTGTATCTGTGAGATATGGCATATTCCTCTCCTTTTCCCCTGCGCTGGCGCACAATGGGCTGCCATGCGCCAATGCAGGCACCCTTGCGCCAATGCAGGCACCCTTGCACCATGGTGCAAGGTTGCTGAATTTTGGGGGTGATTGTTTTTGTGCAGCAAGGGACACCTTCCTGCACAAAAACAATCACGAGAGGTGTTTTCCAATTTCAATGTGTGCTGTAGAATACAACACACATAGAAAGAGAAAAAATAAGGATATTTCTCCTCGTTGCACCTCCCTAATGCCACCCCTGGGGTGGCATTAGAATCTGACACATATTTACAAGGCCATGAAAAGCCACATAAAGTGGCTTAGCGTGGCCTTGTAAATATGCTGCGGCACATTGCTCCACCGGAGCATCAAAAAAGTGATGCTCGGCAGTACAAAAGTGCTGCTAGGGACTCGTAAATGAGGCCCTATGTGTGCTGCATGCAGCACACATAGAAAGAGGAAAACACCTCTTGTGATTGTTTTTGTGCAGGAAGTATCACTTCCTGCACAAAATCAATCACCCCCACAACGCAGGCACCCTTGCACTATGGCTCAAGAGTGCCTGCATTGGTGCATGGCAGCACCAATGAAGGGGAAAAGGACAGGAATGTGCCGAATCTCATAGATATGGCACATTCCTGCCCTTTTCTTTTGCCGCAGGGTGGCACAGCAAGATTCCTTGCAGCGCTGCCCTGTGCAAAAACCCCATAAATGAGGCGGGCAATATTTATTCTCATGTACAACTGGATAACGCTGTTCCCTATACCACCCCATAATGGATTCACCTGCACAAGCACTGAATGCACGAACGATCCTGCAACACTGTCCCAACAATCCTTACCTGACTAGTAGAAGTCTACGGAATGTATCCAACGAGTTATTATATCCATCAGGAATAACTGCTTCCTCAGGAGCTTCGGTATCAAACCAGTTCCTCCACCCTTTCTCATTTCGTGATACCTACATATAACGGGAAGAGTAATTCAGAACTACCTTTAGCAATGGAACTTTCCATAATGAAGCACTGAATACATTTCTTTTGCCCACATATCTGTAGTTTAAAGTTCCTTCCACAGTCTTAGATGTAGTAGTAAGAAATTGCAATGTACTGGCATTCAAATAAAGGATTTACACTTATTTTGTAATTATAAATATACTGTTAAGTTATACCTCCAAGTTTAGTTATACACCGCAGAGAGAAGTGCTGCAATATTTTTTTCATCTACTGATGTCAAATAGAGCCTTGATTGTATTGGGATCTCAAGCCATCCTATCTCTAGGCAGCTAGAGAGAGTACTAAGTAAGCCTGGTGGAGTTCGCAGAGTTCCACTATGCAGAACTCCGCGAAGTACAAAAAATACTCCACCGCGCCACGCGATTCTCCGCAAGCAGCGTAGTGTGTTAAAAAAATATAACATTCGCAGTAATATTCAGCGCCGGGTATTTGTCTGCGCTGTGAAATGATCGCAAACGGCACCATGCACAGTGCAAGCGGGCAATGCTTCCTTCCTGCCGCTCAAGTAGATTTTCTACTTGAGCGGCAGCTTTCTCAGCGTGAGCATAGACGGCCATTGAGAAATCCGACCGCCCGCGTTGAGATATCTCGTCGGGAGGCTAATTTCCCTTGGTCTTGCTCATGCTCATGCTTGCCAACTTGACAATGACGAGCACAAATGAGGGGAAATCTCACCGGAAGGTTGATTTCCCTTGCTCGCAATTGCCAACTTGATGTTAACGAGCGTGAGTGAGGAAAAAAACCCACTACGCGGAGTGGAGTTTTTCAGAACACCGCAAGCTCCCTGTAACGCAAAGTGCCGAAAACTATGAAAACTTCAAGAGCGGGGCGGAGTTCACCGCCCAGACTTAGTATTAAGTACAGAAGGTAAGTACATTGTTCATCTCGTGCAGCTGACCTGGCATCTCTTTAACTGAGGACAACGACCTCGAGCTAAAAAAGAAAGGGAATGACTGGCCCTCATTCTGTTCATGCCTAATACCTAGTGGGAGGGAGTAGGCCCGGGCGGAAGGGTGCAGTATGCGCCTTCCTGTGTTTCTTGTTTTTGTACTACGCAAAAAATGATTTTTCTTTTTTTCTGTAGGGTGAAATAATTTCCCTGTGGAGAAACTTTCAGCTACCCGCATAATGCTTTGGATTGTTCCATTCCCCTTACTTTGGCAGTAATAAATCTCCAGGGCAATATAAAATTTGCCTCATCCCCAAATGAGATCACCCACTGTCTGGCCAAATGAGTCGATTTTCTTACATGCAAAATGAAAATATTGGTTTAATACTTCTCCTTATTCCTCCTCGATGAAGATTACTTTCACTTTGAAAGGTTGACCAAGAGCCCTTTCTCTTACTTGGCTATGAACAGACAGCTGTGATCGATCTGATAAAGCCGGATTCATATCTGCCTTACCATCACCAAGAATCCTTTCCGGTCGCCAGGATCTTTTTATCTGCTAAAGAGTGTAGAGGGGAGGAAGTCCAAAATTTAGTACATAACCAACAAATCGAATTTGAACTCTAAAGGACCACTGACTCAGAATCTCAAATTTTAGGGATTTATAACAAAGCCAAAAATAATTGCACATACAAGCATCTCAGCACGAGGTTAAGAAAATAAATGGGCACTAATACAAAGAAAAGTCTACGCAGGAGTCTCATTAGACAAGCAATAACGGCTCCAATTTCTATATTAGAAGTCATTAACCTAAAAGAAAATCAGTTAGTTTATCCTTACTCTATCTCTAAGGTGACATCCCTACTTAGCATTTTCCCCAGGCAAGAGGATAAAAAAAGGTGTCAGAAGTACACTCTCTTTGTTGAGAGCTCGTTCTAAGTTGCTCCTTCTAGCTTCCCATCTAAACCTCAACTGCTCAACCCACGGGGCACTATCCCTAATTCAAAATCCCAAAAACGTAGAACACGCCCTCCGGCACACCTCTTCAGTCTTCTCCCAGTAGTTTTCCACTGAAACTTGTCTCCCTTACAACAATGGTTTACTTGTCCTTGGGTCCCAGGCACCTTCTCTGCCGAAAGTATCATCCCTGCATTCCAGTATACTCCCGTATTAGCTTCTCATGCCATCCTAACTCCTAAAACAAAGGGTTAGTTCACTAACGAGCTAGCTGTCCTTGCACCTGCAACAGAAACATGGGAATGAGAAACTTTCCACTTCTCTGGGTTTTTCTAACATCCCTGAAACCCAAAGCCTTACCAAGAGGAATCATTTTCGGCCTACAATATTTAGCTAACATAAGAAACAAACAGGCCTTTCTCTTAATGTATATGCAATTCAGGCCTTTACACAGTTTAAACACACATTTCTAATTCCACACTATAAGCATTGATTTCATAACTCTACATACATGAATAAGTAAACTACACGTGCAGACTTTAGTATGGTGCACGTTTAAACCAAATGCATCACATTACACCAAAACCAATCAAAATACATTTTCAATTAACTACGACATTGCGCTTCATAAATGACATGGTTACATTTCTAATTTGTTCTAATAGGTGCTGCTTTAGTATTACAATTCTAAGTCACCTGTTAATAAAGTTCCACTAAATATGTGGGTGCAGACTATCAGTGATTATGATGCACCCCTACAAATTTCAGAAATACATGGCGCTCTATCAGATCTGTCAAGGAGCCAGTCTACAGAGCTGCAGTGGAAGTTTTTATTTTTAAATGTTAAATATTTAGGCATAGCCCACAACTCCGTAAAACTCTCAACCTATTCCTGAACCCTAAAACCTGCTAAACACACACACACCCACGTGCATGCACGCATACACACACAAACTCTCGCTTTGTCTCACACACATACATTGCAAGTTACTGAAAATTAGCCTCTTGGGGCCTCACTTATAAAGCCCCTTGTGGCACTTCTACACTGCCGGAACATCACTTTTTTGACGTTCTGGTGGCACAATGTGCCGCAGCATATTTACAAGGTCACTTGCTAGTTTGTGCTAGTCTGGATCAATTTATTGAACGGGCATTAAAAAGGCTGACCCTTTATGGGCGAATGTTACTTCAAGTAATCCACTAATGTGGACCATATTCTCAATTGTTGGGATAGTATTATGCACAGTCGCTGTTAGTTTCTCCATGATGTAAACGCTCCACAACTTATCACACCATAAACCTGTGGTGCTGTATTTGATTTCCAGTGATGTGCTTTTGACAACATTGCATCTCATAAGCGCCAAAAGGTTCCCTTCAGCATTGTGAGATGCTAGGGTCTCTTTCTACAAGTAAAACAGTCATAAGACCAAGTTGTAGGGGTTGCCTGTAATGCTTTTTTCACAGATAGCAAAAGACACACAAATGATGGACGGAATGTGGACCAAATCAAACATTTACCCCGAGTCAAGAGCTCTTGGTTAAATCCATTGTTCTTTTGCTCAACATGCTACCCCAGTTTACAAGCAGCCATAGTCAAATCAGTCTTGACTCTGCTCCTCATGAGAACAGTCCAGCCCGAACTGCAAAGCCAGGTCCTCCCTGGACCAGAAACAAGCATCCTGGGACCAGTTTTGGGGTATCACCCTCCTCAGCCAGGCTATCTTGAATCCAGTGGCACAGTGAGCACGGATCCACGTCTGGGCATACCCATCGCACTTAGGGCGAGAAAGCAAAAGACACACAAATGATGGGCAGAATACTGAACAAATCAAACATTCGCCCGAGTCAAGAGATATGGGTTAAATCCATTGTTCTTTTGCTCATCATGCCACTCCAGTTTAGATCATGCCAAATGGGAATCAGTCTTGACCCTGCTCCTAATTGAGGAAGTTCAGGCCGAATTGCCAAACCAGGTCCTCCCTGGACCAGAAACATGCATCATGGGACCAGCATCGTGGTCTCACCCCATATCAGCCAAGCTTGCTTGAATCGAGTGGCACAGTGAGCCCGGGATCCATGTCTGGGCATATCTGGCGCACTTAAAGGGAGAGCGCAAAAGAAACACAAATGATGAATGGAATGCGGAACAAATCAAACATTCATCCCCAGTCAAGAGATCTGGGTTGAATCTATTGTTCTTTTGCTCACCATGCTACCCCAGTTTAGACCCAGCCATATGCAAATCAGTCTTGACCTTGCTCTTCATGAGAACAATCCAGCCTGACCTGCCAAACCAGGTAATCCGTGGACCAGAAACAAGCATCCTGGGATCAGATTCAGGGTGTCACCCCTTATCAGCCAGGCTAGCTTGAATCCAGTGGCACAGCGAGCGTGGCACCCACGTCTGTGCATATCTGGCACACTTAGGATGAGAAGGCAAAAGGCACACAAATGACGGTAGGAATACAGAACAAATCAAACATTCACCTCCAGTCAAGAGATCTGGTTTAAATCCATCGTTCGTTGGATCACCTTACCACCCCAGTTTAGACTCAGGCATATGCAAATCAGTCTTAACTGCTCCTCATGGGAACAGGCCAGCCCGAACTGCCAAACCAGGTCCTCTCTGGACCAGAAACATCCATCCTTGGACCGGTTTTGGGGTATCACCCCTCATCGGTCAGGCTAGTTTGAAACCAGTGTCACAGTGAGCCCGGGACCAACATCTGGACATATCCGTTGAACTTCGAGTGAGAATACAAAAGGCATACAAATGATGTATGGAATGGAGAACCAATCAAACTTTGGAGATTTCTTTCTTCCATAGTAGAACTTGGTGATGTAATAGAATTACATAACTGAGACGTTCCAGGAAAGAGAGTCAGTTGAAGAAGCTGGAGGTCACTGTACAACTATGAAGATGTACTCTTGAATAAATACTTATTACCTACTAACCACTGTGCGCGTGGCTACTACAGTTTTTGGCGACGAGTTAAAAAGAATCTGCGCAGGGGGCAGAATACTGGGTGACCTCCACCCCTGGAAAAGCAGCTCACCGAGGAGTCCTGCTCATGATCTTCAATTATTAGAACCGTGAGTAATTCCTTCATTTTTTTTATTGCCTTACTGAAGTAGAACACATTTTTTGGGCAAATTCAAGTGGTTTTGGCTACTAGCCAATAGTTCAAGCGTTGCTGTGAACCTGTGTTGTTGTGAGCCTTCAAAGAAGAAATTACTCGTTTTATTACTGGAATCTAAATGGAAATGTCTTTGTGTGGCTTACAACGTTAATGCATCGTTAATTCAGGGGTGTACTTTAAAGTCAGGTCGTATTCAGTGACTATCATTATTTCTGTTGCTAAATTTTTGTTGGATTTTAAATGTGCTGACTGCTCGAGCAACTGCACAAGAGAGACCAGCAATCATTAACAAAGATGCGCGAGGCACAGCGCGGGAGCATCAAAGGATTGAGATTCTTTAATGCGCGAGGCACAGCGCATGAGCTTTGAAGATAGACAAATTGCTGATGCGTAAAGTCAAGCGCGAGGTCGTGGCAGGCCTAAGCTTCAAAAGTAAACAAAGCTGTGAGAAGCGCAAGCCGACGAGTGAAGTCAGGCGCGAGGTCATGGGAGGACAAAGCTTTGAAAGTACACATTATTGTGAGAATCACATGCGCGAATTGACACGCGAAGAAGTATTTCACCATTAAACAAAATTGTGATGTCTCACCAGTGTGATCTTCATTATGGGAGTTCTGTTATCTTCTAGAGGATCGTAATAACATCTGATGCAAGTACGTACTGGCACGCATTCTTCTTGTAGACGTGAGCTTCCAAATCTCTGCATAGAAAGAGGACTTACATCTCCATGAGATCTACATCAGTAAAGTGAAACTTTTACCATTTGAGGAAGATACCACTGAACTGCAATTGTTTTTACACGAGCGAAGTGCAAGAGCACATGACTGCAGTATAATTATTTTAGATGGTTGTTTTAGATAGTTATTTTAGATAATTATTTTAAATTATTGTTTTAATTTATTGTTGTAATTTATTTTTTTTGTTAGTTGGGGTAGTTTGTTGTTTTAATCTTTTATTGCAGATATGTCAGATCAAAGTATGGCTGCTCCACCTTCTTTTTTGCCTCTTCCTGGGGAACCAAGTATTTCCTGGAAAAGGTGGAAGAACATTTTTGTTACTTATGTGCTAACCATTGGTGGTGACAAATATGGACCGTTAAGGAGACAAGCAATTTTGTTACACCATTTAGGGACGGAAGGAAGAAGGATTTCTGATGATCTTCCCGAAGTTTCCTTGGGAATTGGTAATGGTCGACCTGTGAATGTATATGATATGTCATTGCAAATGTTGGAAAAACATTCTATACCTAAACTTAGTGTAGTTTTTGAGAGGCACATTTTTTTTGTCGAGCACAAGCACATTACGAAGATATTATGACTTATGTGGCGACACAGCGTGGCTTGGCAATAAGATGTGAGTTTCATGATTTAATGGAGTCTTTAATTTGTGACCAAATTGTGAGATGTACTAGAGACACAAAGGTCAAGGAATGGAGTCTTTAATTTGTGACCAAATTGTGAGATGTACTAGAGACACAAAGGTCAAGGAAAGACTTTTGTCCTTAGATCCTACATTAGAAGAAGCTGTACATATTGCCAGGAGCTTGGAACATACTGCTGTTTGGATGAAGGAGATTGACATGGGAAAATTGACTGTAAAATCTTCAGAAAAAGAGGTGGTTGCCCTGGATGTACAAGAGGTTAGACTGAAAAACACTGCTAAAGGAGGAGTACCATGTGCATCCTACCCAAAAAGTGTACCTACTGTAGTTGTGAAAAGAAAGATTACGTGTTATAGATGTGGTTGTCCTGGGCATATTGCCTCTAGTTTTGCGTGTGGGGCTAGAAACATCACGTGTAGGTCATGCGGGAAGAAGGGTCATTTAGCTAAAATGTGCAGATTTAAAGTACATAGTCCAAGTGTTAAAACAGTAGAAAATTTGGGAGAGGTTACAGAAGAATTAATGCTGTCTGTGGATGAGTGTGAAATGCCTGACCACAATTGTAAAGTAATCATTAATGAGAATAAGGACATACAAATGGAAAGTATCGAAAAACTTGAGAAACCCCATTGTGCAATCACTTCTGGTAATATTCAAGTAAAAGAGAAAGAGTTAAAGAAAAACATGAAGGATTTATAACATCCTGATATAAAAGCAGTAGGTTACAGTGGAAAAAGAATTAACTTTGTGGGGATTGAATGGATGGACATATTTTTCAAAAATAACAGTGTACATGGTAGAGTGTATGTAACTGATGATGGTTCAAATCTTTTAGGATGGCATCATCAAAAGGATCTTAACATCATTCTTGATCCTAATGCTAAAGAACTGGTGATGGTTGTAGAGTCTGCGTAAGAATGTAATGTACCTGCTTTAGAGGATAATGCTGACTGGGGAGAGAAATTGATAGTGTCATTTCCCCATGTCTTTACTGATTTAGGTATACTGAAGAAATTCACCCACCGGATCATTCTGAAGAACAATGCTAGTCCAGTGGTGCACAAGGTTAGGCCGATAACTTTGCTAATGAGGGAACTGCTTTAAAAGAAACTTGACAAATTGCTGGAATGTAAAATTATTGAGCTCATTGAATCTTCAGAATGGCTCGCCCCAATGTTCATTGCCCCCAAGGAAGGAAATAAGATTCGTCTCTGTATAGACTTGAGAGATTTAAACAAAAACATATGGGTTGATCGTCAACCACTCCCCAATATAGCAGAAATGTTGAGTGTGATGGGGTGGGAAGATTTTTAGCGTTTTAGACATGTCTGCTGCTTATCACCAGGTGAATCTACATCCGGAATCACGACCCCTGACTTCTTTTGTCACACCGCTGCGGGCTTTCCACTACCGTCGTATGCCGTTTGGGTTAGCTTCAGCCTCCGCGGACTTTCAAAGGATTATGCAAGACATATTTAAGGGAATGCGAGGAATTTTGTGTTTCCAGGATGACATAATGGTAGTTGGCAGATCCTTCAAGAATCATGATGAGTTGTTGTTTGAAGTTTTGAGAAGAATTGCAGAACATGGATTAACAATAAAAAAGGAGAAATGTCGACTGAGGAAAGAACAGGTAAATTATCTGTGCCATGAAATTTCCGCCAATGGGATTAGACCAAAAAAAAGTATTGTTAGGGCAATTGTTGATGCTCCCCGGCCTACTGATAAGGAATTGCTGAAATCGTTTCTTGGTCTTGCTGAGTATTGTTCAAAGTTTGTATCCAATTTTTCCGACACTGTTGAACCCATGAGGGCGTTGTTGAAAAAAGGTGTATTATATGAATGGAATTCGGCTTGTGAGTCAGCATTTAAAATTGTCAAGGTGTCACTGGTTAGTGCGCCCACGTTGGCTCACTTCGATGCTAAAGAGAAAACTATGTTGACAACTGATGCGAGTAATGTTGGATTGGACGCTGTGTTGACCCAGAGGATGGATGATGGAGAGAAAGTGATTGGGTTTGCATCGCGTCGTTTACAGGGTGCAGAGAGATCTTACTCTGCCATTGAAAAAGAAGCCTTGGGTTGTTGTTGGGCGATGAATCATTTTAGATTTTATTTATGGGGATTGCCTTTCGTTCTTAGAACAGATCACAAGCCTTTGCTGCATATTTTTAAAGGTGGTAAGAGTCTTGAAGGAAATGTGACTCCTCGAATTTCTTGATGGTTGTTGTCAGTGATGGATTTAAATTTTCCAATCGATTTTGTCAGGGGTGAAAGTAATGTCATAGCTGATTGCTTGTCCCGTATGCCAGTTGAGGAAGAAGAAGGGGATTATTCTTTATTGATTGAGGTGGACTCTTTGTCTACTGTTTGTGATGGAGAATTGACCTTAAGACATGAAGAGTGGAGTGAAGCTTTGAGTGCAGATAGAGAGCACATGGAGCTCAAAGATGCTATACATGGTGGGTGGAGAAATGGTTTGGCCTTAAGTAAGGAATTGAAATAATATGTAAAGGTGAAAGATCAGTTGAGTATTCAAGTGGATACTGTTTTGAGGTGTAACTGTGTTGTTCCGCCTAGAATGTTGAGTGGGAGATTGATTAAACTTGTACACGAAGGACACTTGGGAAGAAGCATATGCAAAAGGAGATTGAGGCAGAATTTTTGGTAGCCTGAGATGGATAGAGAGGTGGAAGAGATTGTTAGAGATTGTCAGGCATGTAGTAATAGTGATAAATGTAGAGTGATCCGCCAACCTCCATTAGGGTGTGTGTGGGCTCCTGATCGACCCTGGGAGAAGTTGGCGATGGATTTTCTTGGTCCCATTGAAAGATTTGGTGTCAGGAACAGATTTTTGATCGTTTTGGTGAATTACCATAGTAAATGGTTTGTAGTTAAATCTGTGGAACATATTACGTCTGAGAGTGTGATTGAATTTTTTAAAAGTGTGTTCTTGGAGGAAGGGATACCTAAGAGTTTGGTCACAGACAATGGTGTACAGCTGGTTTCTATTGCCATGACAAAGTTTCTTACAGGATTAGGAATTAAACATGATAGAGTGACGCTATTTAGACCACAGGCAAATGGACTAGTTGAGAGAGTTAATCGCATCATTATGGACAACATCCAATTGTCTTTGGCTAATGGATTATTGTGGAAGGAGGAATTAGTCAAAATGATGTGGGCTCATAGAGTGACTCCTCACTCTGTTGCGGGTGTTTCACCTTTTGTGGCTTTGAAAGGAAGAGAACCTGCAACTAAAGAGTATCCCGTGTGGTTGCAAAAGAAAGATCAAGTTTGGGTGGATCGCGAATGGATTGCAGCAAGAGTTAAAGAATCTCATGAACGCAATAAGAATGATTATGACATAAGGAAGGGGGTGAAGATTGTTGGAATTAATTGTGGTGATTGGGTGGTCACTAGAAGAATGGGATTTGTCAAAAAAGGTGAAAGCTAATGTTCTAAGCCACAAAGAGTGGTAAAAGTCATGAATTCTGTGGTTACTCTGGATGATGGAAAAGAGTGGAGTATGGGTAGCCTGTGCAAGGTAAATATTCCAAACTTAACTGAATAATTGTTTTGTTATTACCATTTATATTTTCTGATTTTCTTTTTCAATCCATTGCTTAAGATAATATTACAGTAGTTTTATGTTAAACTCACTTTGTTTATTATCGTTTGTATGCTTAGTTGGTATGCTTAGTTTATCAATTTTCTGCTGAATTTTCTTGTAAGGGCGAGATGCGTGGAGATTTCTTTCTTCCATAGTAGACCTTGGTGATGTGATAGAATGACATAACTGAGAAGTTCCAGGAAAGAGAGTCAGTTGAAGAAGCTGGAGGTCGATGTACAACTATGAAGAAGTACTCTTGAATAAATACTTATTACCTACTAACCACTGTGCATGTGGTTACTACACAAATGTTCACCCCCACTCAACTGATCTAAGTTAAATTCATCATTCTTTTGATCACCATGCCACCCCCAGTTTAGACCCAGCCATGTGCAAATCAGACTTGACCCTACTCCTCATGGGAACTGTCCAGCCCAAACCACCAAGCCAGGTCCTCCCTGGACCAGAAACAAGCATCTTGGGATCAGTTTTAGGGTATCACCCCTCATCAGCCAGACTAGCTTGAATCCAGTGGCACAGCGATTCTTGGACCCACATCTGGGCATATTCGTCGCACTTAAGGCAAGAAAATAAAAGACACACAAATGATGGACAGAATGCGGTACAAATCAAACATTCACACCCAGTCAAGAGATCTGGGTCAAATCATTTGTTTTTTTGCTCATCATGCCACCCCAGTTTAGACCCAGCCATATTCAAATAAGTCTTGACCCTGCCCCTCATTTATTTATTTATTTGTGAGTTTTATATAGCGAGAACTAGACCCAAAGGTATCAGAGCGCTTTACAGAGTAAGCACAACAACAATAACATGAGGTACAATGAGAATAGCTAAACATATATAGTAATGGTAAAAGGGGCATACAGCATACAATTGTGTATGTAGGCAAAATAAGAGCACGTGCCTGGGTTACATAAAGCATAAATAAAAATATATAAAAGAAGACTCCGATAGACAAAGGGATTGGGTTAGAGAAGAGCTCTTCTTAGGGACTCCCTCACACACAAACTGAGATAGAAATCTGAACTATGGTGGCCTCTAGGAGAAGTAGAAGGGCTGGCACTTTCGCATTAATAGCTGAAGTTCAGATTGTTTCAAATGAGGTGGATGTAATTCTTAACAAACACAATTGTTGAAGCCTGTGGTTATTTTAACACGGTTTACTGCTATTTAACACTACAGGGGAGTCCTAGACTGATGACTGGCAATGATTCAGGCATGTGAATATATGAAAGATACAATGATAGAGAAACGGTCTTTAGTATTGATATACTGCAGTTCCCAATTTACATTATCCTTGGCCTCCCAACCAAACAGACATATCCCCCAAGATCACAGAGAAAAAGCCATAGAGATCACATCGCTTAGGGGTTCGAAAAGATCCCAGAAAACGGATCCTGGCTGTCTAACCTCTGGCTGTGTAAACTTTGGGATCTCCTTAGTTAGTGGAAAATACCCAATCCTAGACCATATTCTAAATAATTTTGAAAAGGTATGTGGTTCATGTATCTCCTTCTTGGCCAGGGACTTCAATTAACTTACGTGCCCCACGGTACTCTAGATCACCCACTGTCAGCCCCCCAGACATCAGACTTTATGGAAAAAGTACTGACAGCCAGGCTCTGAGGTGCTGTCGACTTGATGGGGAACTTAGCTCTAGCATGTGCATTGCATGTGTCTCTGTTCATCAGTCGAATCAAGCAAAAATCTGCAACTTTGACCGCATGGTTCTCTCCAACCAAGCAGTTGCGGGTTGCAAGATCCCTGTGGATTAAGTTCTTCCTCTCGAGTTACTCCATGGGGGAAGAGATCTGTGTGACCATGTAGAGGAGCACCACAGCTCTCACCTCCTCACCTCACATACGCAATCCAGAAGATTTCCCGAATGGCATGTACTCCGTCACAATGTAGAACGACAGCTCCAACGGTCACACACCTAGAAGTTGCACTAAAGTTGTGGAGTTTGATCTCCTTCATGCCAGTAGCCGCCTTCAGAAACTCCTACACCTCCATAGTGTCTTCCTTGAAAGTCTTGACAGCGACAGTCAGGTTATAACTTTTCCACACACCAACATACACCTTCCCATACCGGCCACCTCCACGCATGTGTAATGTCAGTATGCTCCATTTCACAGTTGTCATGGATGGGAGACACCTCATATACCGTGGGTTTGTTGCACTCGGGGGCTGCATAATGAAAGTTGGTCACTAACACATCAGCCACAGTGGAGTGATGGAGAACCAACTCTACCAGAGTGTTGAAGCGGCACTCTGCAATCACATACACCGTAGGAGGCTGGCTTAGTATATGGGGCACACTTACGTGTAGTACCTTGCACTAATCGAGGCATCTCTTATGGTGATTTTAGTAGTCTTAGGCAACCATATAAAGCTCTCTAAGTGGTAGCTGTGAGAAGTTGGCCTGGTATATGCTGTCCACTAGTTATAGTGGGCACCTTGCACCAGTCCAAACGACCCTTATTGATGATTAGGTTAAAGACAACCTTTATTGAATACTATCCTAGTGGTAGCTCTGGAGAACAGTCTTCAGGCTAAGTCTCGAAGGAATGTAAAGCAGCTTGGTTTACCAGATTATAACCTCCTGGATGACCAAATGAAAGGAGAACCACACAAAGTATATATATAAAATATATGTATTTATTACTAAACACTCTCTACTAACGTCTTTATGAGATTAGAGAACAAGATACACAGTATTAAAGTACTAGAACGACAGTAAATAGCACAATACACAGTGGGCTCCAGTGGGAGACCAAACCATATACTAAGAAAGTGGTATAACAACCACGACTTGACTAGAAACAGTGCCTAGAGCACGTAGAATCGCTGGGACCCCAAGGAATCACCCAAGGTAGTGACACAGGGGACCCAATGTGGACACGTGCAGTGTGAGAACACAGGCGCGAGCCCCGCACAATCCTATGGGAAAGTCGCAGTTGGAATTTTAAAGATTAAGGACACTTAGGAGAGGACTTTAAGCAAACCCTTTGGAACATTGAAGTTTCTAAGGCCAGCACCCTTGAGAGTACCGAGGTACTCGTGTTACCAGAAGAGCCGGGTGCATAGGGGTCAAGTGGTGTCGGAAATGCTCGTTGATTTCAATGGCGTGATGCGAAGAAGTGCTGCTGCCAGGAAGATGAGAAGTGTCCGGTGTGATCCAAGCCTGGATCGGAGCTGAGAAGAACATGAAAGCAAAGGGGACAGAGTCTGGGTCACTTCACAGTGACCAGGGGCATGACAGACAAATGCCCACCAAAGGTGGGGGTTTCAGGTGAGGTGAGGTGAAGCTTGACTCTGCAGCCACGGGGACGTCGACAATGACGACAATGACCGAGACGTCGACAATGACCAAAGAGATGTCGACAATGACCAAAGTCTGCAGGTGAGCTGTCCCACAAAGGATGTCGAGTGCTGGGGGGTCAGTCTCCGGATTGGAGACCAACAAGCCTTGGCATCTGCAACCCACATGGTCAGAGAAAAGATGCTTCAGTGTGGACCAGCAAGGTCCTGGGGACTCCACAAGCGATGGAGAGTCAGGGCACGTCTGGAGCAACCAGGAAAGCCCACTGAAAGTTAAAGTTCCCTTCTCAGGGACCCACAGATTGACGGACAAGGGATTGAGAAGGGTCCTTGAGAGGAATCATGAAAAACCAGCCCACGGAACACTCGTGGAGTGTAGGCCAGTAATCTGCGGTGGAAACATTGCTCGGAGTCAGGACTAGAAGTAGCCCAAAGCACAGCCTCAGGGATCGCCAAAAAGCATATGCTGCTGCAAATGTACACGGTGCCCAGGGGTTCGGGTTGTACGGTCTCCAGGAGGGATGCGGATCTCAGAATTGCTGAGTGCACGGATGAACCTCAGAGACCACAGGAATCCACCTCCTGTGTTGCAAAAATCTTCGGAGTCCTTCAGGAGCTGCGTAGATGCAAACCGGTCAGATGCGTTTCAGGTGCCTGCCTTGCAGGGGAGTAACTCCTTTACTCCAAGGGAGATTCTTCAGTCATCCAACGTTGTGTAGATAGTCGAAGTACTTGGTTTCTGTAGCAGAGTTTCGTCCAGGTAAATCCAAAGTCCTGTAGCCAGGGGTTCCTACTTTATACCCAAAGAAGGGGTGGGACAAACTCTGGTGACCCACATATGGGAGGGTCAGGACAGAGGGGTGGCTACACCCATGTCCTTTGTCCAGTTTCGCACCAGAGCAGGAGCCCCTGCAACCGGTTTGAGATGGACTGCGCACGGGGACACCAAATGTGCCCCCAGTGCAGACATAAAAGCACACTCAGAGTGCACCCATCCAGCCCCAATACACTAAAGCCTGTCTTGGAGGTGGTCACACCTCCCTGTGACAGGAAACCTATTGTCCAGCTGTCCCCTTCATGAGTTTCACCCAGCAGCAGGAGGTCAGACTCGTGTCTGTGGCTGGCAGCATCCATTTTGTGATGCCAGGGTCTGTAAAGCTGGTACCGGGTGTACCGGTGTTGTCATATTTCTCCCTCTAGTAGGGTGGAATCATCCCTCCCACACCAGTTACTGGTGTGGGAGGTATGATTCCAAGGTGTTTGACACCAAACAAAACATGTTTCCATGCAGCTGTTTTAAAGTTAGCATTTACCGTGAGGTTATAATGCACTTAAGTATATATGGTTTGGCTGCATCACAAACAACCCCAGAATATAGGTTCCGAAGGCTGCAGAGGGGCTCTGCTCATGCATGGGCACCCTCTCACATAAAACCCAGCACCCTGCCTTCGGGATTGATAAGGCCTGACATAGGGGTGACTGATTATATGTGCAGTGACAAGGATAGATATAGTAAACCTATATCTAAGTAAGGAGTGCATAATACATGCTGCAGCGCCTGAGAGGCCTCTGGGGTACCTATGCCCATGGTACATACTGTACAATATACTAGGGACTGATAAGGGTACCCCAGAATCCAATCTGAAGTGTACCTAAAGCACTTGAACAACCAATTTAGGGAGAAAGCAGATAGACTGAGGTCCTGATTAGCAGGATCCCATTCAAACTAAGTCGAAAACCAGCAAAACACCAGGCAAAACGTGGGGGTAACCATGCAGTCAGATTCCACCTTCCTACAGTAGCTTTGGACAGAAGCCTTAAGACTTATCCAGAAGAAGTGTTAACCACCTTGCTTTACAAAATCTAATCATGTAGTGCAGGTTAAACGAAAAAGAACAACACAGTATATATCAAAATATGCCTATCTATTACACAACACTAACACACACATTGGTATATCCCCTACCCATTGATATCAACACAAATACACAACAATACTTCAATTGCAAATAAGGTAAGCAGCACAGAATACAGTGACTCAAGGGGGAGACCATTCCATAAACTAAAAAAGTGGAATGAGAACTGCGACTGAAGTCGGGACTTGGACCAGGAGACTTGGAGGAGCAGGGGACACAAGGAACTACCCAAGGTAAGTTCCCATGAACCTCATGGAGGTTGTGTGCAGAGTGGATGTTTAGAAAAACAAGGGAACCCAGTAGGCAATTTGTCAGGGACCTTGGGTACGTATATAATTTCTAAAGACATTGGTCCCTAGACAATCAGAATATTATTCATAAATATAGACTCAATCAGCGCTATATTCCTTGTCCAGCCAGACAGAATTTTAATATTCAATCAGTGTATAACATAAAGTACAAAAAGAATTCAAGTGGGACACAACTGGCGTCCTACTGACATAAACGAACAAACAACAGTTAGGGAAGGGTTCAGGCAAGGGAGACGTGTCTGCATGGAAGTATGAAGATACACCAGATTTTAGTAACGTGGCAACACCATTACACAATTGACATCACAATATAATATATGCATATGGTGTACACTGTGAGAGTTCATTAATAAGTTCCTCCCTATGCTTTGCCATTGTAGCTATTTATCTGCTTGGGGTCCATCATAATGAATAGTTTCAATCTTTCTCGATTCTTATTTACAATGGCCATTGCTCACTTCATGCTGCATTATTGTTAAAAATCAACTATCACAGTAGTAGCAAACAGAACAAACTGTGTTAATGAACATAAGCTAAAACCATTATCCGACTATCACAATGGCAGCAACAGAAAAATAAACTGTGCATAGGAACATGAGCTTAAACACTGATACAATCGATTATCACAATGGTAGCACACAGAAAACTATGATCATGAGCTTAAACCCAGATATAATCGACTACCAAAATGGTAGAAAACAGAACATTTAACTGTGCTTATGAACATGAGCTAAAACCATGATACAATCGACAATCACAATGGTAGCAAAAAGAAACTTAAACTGTGCTTATGAACGTAATCTTAGACCCTGATACAAATGACTACCACAATGGTAGCAAATAAAAAATTAAATTGTGCTTATGAACATGAACTTAAACCCTAATACAATCGACTAACACAATGGTAGCAAACACAACATTAAAGCGTGCTTATGAACATAAACTTAAACCCTGATACAATCAACTATCACATTGACAGGAAACAATACATTAAACTGCGCTCATGAACATAAACCTTGATACAATCAACAATCACATTGATAGCAAACAAAGCAATAAGCTAGGCTCACAAACATGAGCTTAAACCTTGAAAGTAGATAAACAATAAAAAATTAATATGTACATTAAATACACAATACAAAAATATGTACACTTGACCTGTTTCACAAATGAACAAGTTACTTACCTTCGGTAACAATGTATCTGTAAGAAACATTAGTTGTGATAGATTCCTTACCTTAGAATATCCCCAGGCATCAGACTGGATCCGGAAAGGTTTCTCGTCAGCAGTACCCCTGATGCGTCGGTAGGTGGCGTCGTGCGGCTCAGCGTCCGTCGTCGATGTCGTGATCGCCGGCATGACGTCACGGCCAGTACTTAGACGCCGCCCACGCGCGCTGGCGTCAGTTCTGTACACAACTTTCAGTGCCAGGAACGCAGAGCCATGCAAGATACTGACCAGTGGTGCTTTGAAACGTGGGCCCTGAAAGGGATAACTTTAACCCTAGAAATCAGTTCGCAGAACGGGGAGGATGGGTGGGGCCGTAAGGAATCTATCACTACCAATTCTTCTTACGGATACATTGTTACCAAAGGTAAGTAAATTGTTCATCTGAAAGAAACACAAAGTGATAGATTCCTTACCTTAGAATAGATACCCCAGCAATACCAACCCCGGTGGTGGGTCTGTGAACCAAGATCACACCAGGAAGTCCTGGAGAACAGAACGGCCAAAAAGACCGTCTCTCCGGACTTGGCTGTCCAGGCAATAATGTTTCGTAAACGTGTACAATGATGCCCACGTGGCTGCCTGACAGATGTCTTGCAGGGGGACACCACGTCCCAATGCAGTAGTTGCTGCAGTTGCTCGAGTGGAATGTGCACGCAGCCCCACTGGAAGCTCTTTTTTAGCCAAAGAATAACAGGCTTTGATGCACAAGACAACCCAGCAGGAGATAGTCCTTTTGTGCACCGCCCGACCTTTCTTGGTGCCAACGTACCCAACAAAAAGTTGGTCATCCACCCAGAACTGTTGGTGCGGTGGAGGTAAAATGAAAGTGCATGTTTTGGGTCCAGACGGTGGAGCCGTTCTTCCTCTCTGGAAGGATGTGGAGGAGGGAAGAAAGTGGGCAAGGTAACAGTCTGCCCAATATGAAAGGCCGTGACAACTTTTGGCAAAAAGGAAGGCCGGGACCTGAGCACAACCTTGTCCGGATGAATGGAAAGGAGGTTTACAAGAAAGAGCCTGGAGCTCACTCACTCGCAACCAGGAAGGCAGTCTTCAGAGTCAAAAGACGAAGAAGACAGTTGTAAAGCGGCTCGAAAGGAGCGCACATCAGAAAGGTCAAAATCAGATTCAAGTCCCACTGTGGCATCACAAACGGAATAGGAGGGAAAAGGTGTGTAATGCCTTTGAGAAATCTATTTACAACAGGGTACTTGAAAAGAGAGGGCTGATCACGTAGCCTGAGAAAGGCTGAAATGGCAGAAAGATAGCCTTTGATAATACCCAGAGCAGAGCCCTTCCGGGCCAAAGAAAGAAGGAACAAGAGGACCTCAAAAAGAAGGGCAGAAAGGGGATCAACAGCCTTTGATGTGCACCATGACACAAATTTGTTCCACCTGCAGGCGTATACCACTTTAGTGGAGGGACGCCTGGCTGCCAGAATCACATCACAGACTTCAGGAGGCAAGTCAAAGGGAATCAACTGCCGCCGCTCAATCTCCACGCAAGGAGGTGGAGACTGGACAGGTTCAGGTACAAGACCGTGCCCTGTTGCTACAACAGAAGATCCTTCCGAAGAGGCATACGAATCGAGGGATCCTCGCTCATATTGAGTAACTCGGGATACCATACTGTTTGAGCCTGGTTCGGCGCCACAAGAATAACTTGGGTCCGGTCGTGCTTGATCTTCTTCAGCACTCTGGGTAGAAGTGGTATAGGCGGAAAGGCGTACAATAGACCACAACTCCACTCGCGACGAAAAGTGTCGCCTTGGAAATTCCAACGCGCAGAACTGAAGACATTGCGCGTTCTCTTTGGTAGCGAATAGATCTAAAAAAGGCTCTCCCCACTGTTGAAAGATACCTTGTGCCACCTCCGAGTGAAGACGCCATTTGTGATCCATCATGCACCTGCGGCTGAGCTCATCTGCCCTGGAGTTCAACGAACCTGCCAGGTGTTGAGCCACCAGGGAAATGACCTGATGTTCCAGCCATGTCCAGTGGCGCAGAGCCTCCTGACATAGGGTCCACGACCCCACCCCGCCCTGCTTGTTGCAATACCACATGGCGGTGGTGTTGTCCATGAACACCTGCACTACTCTCCCCTTGACAGAGGGAAGGAATGCCTTCAGTGCAAGATGGATTGCCCGAAGCTCCATAAGGTTGATGTGGAACTTGGACTCTGCCGGAGACCAGAGGCCTCTGATCTCCGCCTCTCTCTTGTGGCCACCCCATCCTAGGAGGGACGCATCCGTCACTATCGCGTGCTCTGGTTGGGGAAGGGAAAGGGATCTGCCTCTGACCCAATGCTGGTTCGTTCATGAGCCACCACTGCAACTGATATGCAGTGCCCTCCGAGAACTGGACGTGTCCGGACAGGTCCTCCTGATGCTGCGCCCACTGGAACTTCAGGTCCCACTGCAGAGCCTGCATTTGCTATCTGGCATGGTTGATCAGCAGGATGCAGGAGACCATGAGGTCCAGCAGCCTTAGGGTCATCCTGACCGAAACCCAGGACATGGGCTGAAAGATCAGAATCATAGCCCGAATGTCCCAGACTCGCTGTTCGGGAGAAGTAACCCGAAACTGCGCCGCGTCCAGAACCGCTCCAATGAAAAGGCACTTCTGAGAGGGTACCAGGTGCAACATCGGCACGTTGATGGAGAACCCCAGCAAATGCAGGAGGTTGGCCATAGTCTGGAGGTGGGAGATGACTGCCTGGGGTGAGCCCACCTTCAACACCCAGTCGTCGAGATAGGGGAAGACTGGAACCCCTGATCTAGGCAGATGAGCTGCGACCACCGCCATCACTTTCGTGAGCACCCGAGGGGCTCCGGTAAGGCCAGAGGGGAGTACGGTGAACTGAAAGTGCTCGTGGCCAACCGTGAACCGCAGGTTGGGCCGGCAGGACAGGAATATGAAAGTAGGCGTCCTGCACGTCTAACGCTACCATCCAGTCTTGCGGGTCTAGGGCAGACAAGACCTGAACCAATGTGAGCATCTTGAACTTCTCCATCCGGAGGAAGCCGTTGACGTTCCGAAGGTCTAAGATAGGACGCAGGTGTGAGAAGTTGGCCTGATATATGATGTCACTAGTTCTAGTGTACACCCTGTATCAGTCCAAACAACCCTTATGGTGATTGGTTGTAAAGTCAACCTTATAGACCAGCTATCCTAGTGGTAGCATGGACAAGAGCAGTCTTAGGCTAAACTCTGTATGGCATGTGAAGCCAGCTGTTATACCATTACAATCCCTTGAATACCAAATGAAAGGACACCACACCAGGTATATATAAAAGTAGAATGTATTTATTCTAACATATACCCTCAGCACTCTTTATGAGTTCAGAGGTCTAAGTACAAACAATTTCTGAAGCAGCATATGTTAAGTTACACAGGAAAAATACAGTTAGGCCCGGGGGCCACGCAAACCATATACTAAGAAAGTGGTATAAGTACCACGTCACGAACAGGGAGTAGGCTTAGGGCCTAGGGAATCGCTGGGGCTACACTACCCTACCAATAGTTAGGAAGTGGGAGGCCCACGGGAAGCGTGTGCAGTGTGGAAACACACACGCGGGTTACATTATAGTCAATGGGAATGTAATAGTTAGAAATAGAAAGAATAAGGACACTTCCGAAGTAACTAGGAGGAAGCAACTAAAGACTTAGACACTTATCCATTGGAGCACCGGAGTACTCGCGTTACCTCACCCACAGGAGACGGGTGCATAGGTGTGAAGATGTGTCGGGTGTCGTCGCTGGATCCTATGGATGCCTGAAGAAAAGATGCTGGCAGGCGGCCAGGAGGAAGATGTCCGGGGGACCCAAGGATGGATCTTGAAGGAAGAACACCTGCAAGCGGAGGGGACAAAGTCTGGGTCACTAGCCAGTGACCAGGTGGAACCAGGAAATGTCGTGCTGAACACAGGTGATGTCTTGAAGCTTGTCTCTGCAGCCACGTGGACCCGACGGCGTCGAGGACAACCAGGACCAGGATACGAGTTGTCCCACAAAGGATCTTCCTGATGGCGGAGTCGACGTCCCGATTGGAGTCAACAAGCCTTGGCAAAGGCAACCCACGCGGAAATCAAAGTTCGCTTTGGGTGCAGACCAGGAAGGTCTGAGGTGCTTCTCTTTCACAGGGAAGCAAGAGCCAGTCCGGAGGAGCCAAACCAGTGGTGGAAAGTTAAGGGTTCGTC
Source organism: Triturus cristatus (assembly GCF_964204655.1). Classification (NCBI taxonomy): domain Eukaryota; kingdom Metazoa; phylum Chordata; class Amphibia; order Caudata; family Salamandridae; genus Triturus; species Triturus cristatus. Next base: position 52,105,696 of record NC_140589.1, read on the forward strand.
GTCACTGAGGCTACTAGCCAACGGGCCAGCAGAGGAAGGACGCGTCGAGCAGAAAAATGCAGAAGGGCCCCACGCAGAACTCGTGGAGTGTGGAGGGCTGATCTTCAGTGCAGATAGTGCTCGGGGTTGGGGCTTCTCAATCCCCAGAGCACAACTTTGAGGATGCCTCAGAAGCTGCGCTGGAAGCTACTCGCCACTTTTCCCAGGTAGCCGGTCCCACGTCTCTCGTCGCCTCCACAGATCTCAGCTCTGCTGTGGATGTGGATCAGGGTCGGAGAAGTCTGGAGGTCAAGGCGCTGGTCGGGCTCTGCAGTCGGTTCCTCGTAGAACTTGGGCAAAGCAAACGGCAGGTCGCTTGATGGTGCCTTTTGGCACAGGGTGGCCACTCCTTGGCCACAAGGGAGATTCTTCAGTCTTCTTGTCGTCGAATGTCGAAGGTCCAGAGTTTCGTGTCTAGTTTCAGTTCGGGATAATCTAAAGTCCTAGGGACCCAGCTCCCACTCTTATACTAATCTGGGGGGCTGGACTACCTGCTAGGTCCCTCCTATGGGTGGGACCAGGGAGGGGGGTGGTTACACCCCCTTCCCGTTGTCCAGTTTCGCGCCAGGGCTGGGGCTGGAGTGCCCCAGCACCGGTTTGAACCGGGCTATGCATGGGACACCTTGTGTGACCCAGGCAGTGTCTCGTTTCTTTCATCCCTCCCTGCCCCAATACACTAAGTCCTGTCTGGGGTGGTGCTAGCACCTCCCAAGGCAGGAAACCTATTGTCCAAGCCTCCCTGGCTGGGAGGACTCCCAGCAGCAGGAGGTCAGACTTGTGTCGCGGCAGCAGCATCCATTTTGTGATGCTGGGGCTCTGGTTAACTTTAACCGGGTAAGTAGGATCTTAACATGTCTTCTCCCTCTAGAAGGGGGGAATACTATCCTCACGGACAGAAATGGTGTGGGGGTAGTATTCCACAGTGTTAGACACCTTACACGACATGTTTTGATAAAGCCAAACCATAGTTACCATAACCGCAAGGATTATAAGGCACTTCAAGAGTATATGGTAGGCGATATCATAGAACAGCTATAAGGACATGGTTCCGAAAGCTGCAGACAGGCTCAGCTCCTGCTAGAGCACCATCTCACATGTTACCAAGCACTCTGCCTGCAGGAGTGTTAAGGCCTGCCATAGGAGTGGCTTACAGGTTACCCATGTGTCTATATATAAGGTAGGTATAGGGATACTATACATCAGCAAGGGGTGATTACACGACCTTGCCCCAGCTGAGTGATCAGCCAGTTGTGTCATGATGGTAGGCCAGCAAAGGGTGGCATAATACATGCTGCAGCCCCTGATAGGCCTAGGGTACACCTATGCCCTGGTACCTAAGGTACACTGTACAGGGACTCCTAAGGTGATCCTTACCAATTGGGTTATGTACTTAAAGTGCATAGTTTGAACTTGGAGAGAGAACAGCTGGGCTGTGGGTCTGATTAGCAGGCCCACAGCAACATCTAAGTCGAAAACCAGTAAAGCAAAAGCAAAAAGTGGGGGTGACCATAGGAAGCAGACCCTACTCACCTACAGCAGGCCCTTGTCCTTCTTTGGAACCACGAAGTAGTGGGAATAACAGCCACAACCTACTTCGGGCGTCAGAATGCGCTCGATGGCCCCCTTGGCCAAGAGGGCCGCAACTACCTGCAGGAGAAGTGCCAGCCAAGTGATCCCCCGACATGCGGTGGTACTGAGGTGGCATGGCTGGAGGGGTAGTCTCGAAGGGGAGTGAGTAACCCCTTCATACAATTTTCAGCACCCACTGGTCTGATGTGAAGGTGCGCCAGTAGAGGAGATGATGGCGAATCCATCCGCCCACTGGCGTTTGATGGGCCTGAAAGGACGGACAAGGAAGGTTTTGCAGTGGATGCCGAGAGGTGGGGGTGGACTGACCCGCCCGCTGGCCCCCTGAACCGCCTCGATGGTTCCCACGTCCACGGCCGCGCTGAGGTTGTTGCTGCACTGGTGTGTGGCTCTATGAACGTAGTGGGGTGCCCCTTCCGCGGCTACGAAAGGAGCGAAAGGCAGAAGGCAGAGGAGGCTGAGTGGCCTACAGGCCCAAGGACTTGGCTGTAGCCTGCGAGTCCTTAAAGCGCTCCAGCACACTATCTACCTTGTTGCCAAAAAGGCGAATGCCATCAAAGGGCATGTCCATCAGGGTATTCTGGACATCCCCCGAAAAACCAGATGTCCTCAGCCAGGCGTGGGGGCCTATTGCACCGGCGCCAGAGCTTGGGCCATTGGCGACTCCAGGGCTGGAGCCGCCGGCTATGGAACAACAGGACCCCCAGTCGGGCCCACGAGGTCCGGAGGCGCACCGGCGGGGCCAGACGGCCCAAAGAGTCAAGCCATGGCAGCAAGAAACTCTTGCACCTGGGCAGGCATCGCCGCCGGACCTGGGAAGGGCCGGTAGGCCGGCGGCAACATCATAGGCTCCGCCAGAACCGCGGGGTGGCACCGCCCGCACCCTCAGACGCTTCACGTCACGGGTGAGGAGAAGTCGAACAGCGACGACACTTCTTCGACTTCTTTTTGGAATGCTTCGACTTACCTGACCCCGAGTGCGAATACTTAGATCCAGAAGAATGATGGTGACGACTCCGCGACCGGCCCCTCGACCTCCAACGGGACCGGGACCTTGAACAGCGCGGAGCCGACTGCCGGACTTCCAGCAACTTTCGGGACCGCTCCCGCAAAGTTTTCAGCGCCATGGCTGGCCCGACAGTCAGGGCGCGACTGTCGCACCCAAGGCAGTGGAGACAGACTTGGTGTGGGTCCGTCACAGCTCTTAATCCCGGGCATCCCTATGGCACCAGGAGTCGATTGACTCAAGAAAAACAGGAGACAAAAAGCCTCAAAAACTCAGTCAAAAATTGACTGGGGGTACTAGCTCTTCCCGGATCTGCGCTTGCTGGCGCGGAAAAAGAAAGAACTGATGTCAGTGCGCATGGGCGGCATCTAAGTACTGGCCGCGACATCATCCCGGTGATCACGACGCTGACGACAGACGCGGAGCTGCATGACGCCACCTACCAACGCGCAGGGGTACTGCTGACGAGAAAACGTTCCGGATCCAGTGTGATGCCTGGGGATATTCTAAGGTAAGGAATCTATCACTACATGTTTCTTTTAGATAATGCTGAACAGCAATGTTACTATCTATCATTGTTCTAATATACCAACAAGTACAATCATTTAAACTGAAATTATATCAATATTGTGATAAAATAATTAAAACCAGAATACATTTATAATATGTTTATATGAAATAATTATGTGTTCTAAGCAGAGAAGCACCTGATTCATTATTTCTGAGAACTGCTGGAGTTTGCTGAGTTCCACAAGATTTAGCCACGTCATATCAAGAATCCAACGAGATGGTTTAGGTGGACAGGCTTTCAGATCGAGCGCAGCACCTCCTGTAAAGTTGGATAAAACAACAATAATTTATATTTTCATTTATTCTTTCAAACACTTAAAAAAAGTAAACTGCCAATACAATTGGGATCATGCTATACAAATACTTTAAAAAAAAATTACGTTGTAAAAAAAGTTTTAAACGAATAGAAAACATTTCACAATAATACACATCCACTGGGGTTGCATGCATTATATTAAAAGCGTTATCATGCTCATAATCTCCTTTTTATTTTTTGAAGAATTCCAGAAAAATATTAAATACTGTATCACATTAATACCAATTACGTTTTATCAGTAGATGTTTAAAGGTATTGCACCCAAATCAGACTTAAAAATACCATCTGAACATAATGAAAAGGTTACTTACCTTTGGTAACGCCTTATCTGATAGAGACCAGGCCTGGGTGTAGTTCGAGGAGTTTCGCTACCCGGAAATCCGTGAAAGTGACAAAAAAACTCGGCGGAGTTTCGCAAGTGGTGGAGTGCAGTGAGAACTGCAGTTTGCGCTGATCTTCCTGCTGCTCGAGTAGAAAATCCGTTGGCGAGCGCGAGCGTGGAAAAAACTCTGGTGCACTACGTGGAGCTGAGTTTTCTGCACCCTGCAAGCTCCTCGGACCGCGGAGTGCATAAAACTCCATGAACAGAGCGGTGTTCACCGCCCATGCCTAACAGAGACTGTCTAGCAGCAGATTCCTCCTCCCTCACGATGACCAAGCAAGTCAACGCAGTCTCATCCTCATGCTTCAACACCCTTCGCATGCTCCGAAAGATCTTCCGGTGGATCCCCACCGAAACCAGAATGGCGGTCACCCAGGCCCTCGTCACCAGCCGGCTGGACTACGGGAACGCTCTCTACGCTGTAACCACAGCCAAACTACAGAAAGACTCCAGGACATACAGAATGCATCTGCATGACTCATCCTGGACATCCCTCGTTACTCCGACATCTCCGCCCACCTGAGAGACCTGCACTGGCTCCCCGTCAGCAAGAGGATCACGTTCAGGCTCCTCACCCACGCACACAAAGCTCTCCACGACAGAAATGAAATGAAATGAAGGATATGTTTATATAGCGCAACTGTCACTCCGACTGGAGCCTCCTGGCGCTGCAGATAACCAAGCATACTGATACAAAGCAATCTAAATTAGAGCAAGAGAGCAGGCATCAGATAGACCAAATATCCAGGTCTTAAGGGCACGTTTAAATGGATCTTGCTGTTGTATTGCCCTCAGTTCCCTAGGTAATGGATTCCATGCTTTAGCTCCAAGTATTGAGGCTGATTTTCCTCCCCTAGTTGACAGTTTGAACCTGCCCTCTGCCAAAAGATTAGCTGAGCTAGATCGTAAAGTTCTGGCAGTGGTATATGGTTTAAACCTGGCAGAGAGATAGGCGGGGCCGACTCCTCGAACAGCTCATAAAGGTTGTCAGGAGGAGTTTAAAAAGAATTCTTTTAGGAATTGATAGCCAATGTAGAGTCTTCAATGCAGCTGAGGCCGATGATTTATGAGGAAGGCCCAGGGCCAGTCTGGCAGCTGCATGTTGGACAACCTGAAGCCGTCTTAAGGACGATTTATTGGTCCCAACAAGAAGGCTGTTACAGTAGCCCAACCGTGACAGAATCAGAGCTACTGTAACTGTTTTTCTTGCTGTTGCTGGAATGACATTGAAGAACTTTTTCAAAGTTCGAATGTGGCTAAAACAAATCCCTGTTAATTTTGATACATGCGGCTTAAATGAAAGTGAGGTGTCAAACAAAACTCCCAGATTTCTGGCAACCTCCACAATGGATGGAGGTGCTGCCGTATCCTCTGGCCACCAATCCTTGGGTTGGAATGTGTTGTTTTTGCCAATGGGAAGGATCTCTGTTTTATCGGTGTTACAACAGAGGTGGTTGTTAGTCATCCATTTAATGATCTCTGAGAAACAGGTTTTAAAATTCTCCTCTGCTGATGTTGTTTTATCCTCCAGAGACAAAATGAGTTGAGTGTCGTCAGCGTAGGATGTGGTCTCAATTCCAAATGAAGAGATCAAAGAGATCAGAGGGGCCATATATATATTAAACAGCAGGGGACTGATGGAGGCCCCTTGAGGGACACCCGTAGAGACAGTGCGTTCAGATGACACGCAAGATCCCAAGGAGATGACTTGTTTCCTGTTAGACAGAAATGATGATATCCATGCCAGGGCCAAGTTTGTAATGCCGCATGATCTTAATCTGGCTAACAGGATGTCATGGGAAATGGTATCGAACGCGGCAGACAAGTCTAACAAAATCAAGACTGCCTTCCTGCCACTGTCCAAGATGAATTTAAGGGTGTCCGTGATCTCGAGTAACGCTGACTCCGTCGAGTGTCTGGGACGAAAACCCGATTGTCGAGGATGGTGGATGGACGCAGATTCAATAAAGCTTGCCAGTTGTTGACACACTATTTTCTCAGTGATCTTACCCAAGATGGGGAGAAGCGAAATGGGCCTGTAGTTGGATAATATTGAGGAATCTACGTTCTGTTTCTTTTTTAGAGGTTTGACAATCGCGAATTTCCAATCTGTGGGCACTTTACCCAAGGCAAGAGAGGAGTTCACTATGCCATTGATTACAGGATTAACCACATCAATAATATGATGTAAAAACGTCGGGGGGCAGACGTCCAGTGGTGAACCAGATTTGCAAGCTAATATAGCCTCTTTAGTTTGAGCTAAAGTGGCCGCTTGAAATGATGCCAGAACTGGAAGATTAGAACTGAGGTCTGGTTCATTTACATCGTTAAAATCTTCCGCTTTCCAAGTCCTAAAGTTTCTTTGAATGTTTTTAATTTTGTCCTCGAAAAAACATGCAATTTCATTGCAAAGTGCCACAGATGACGGTATGGAGGTGTGCAGGACCTTGGGATCAGTAAAAGATTTTACAATTTTAAATATTTCTTTAGAATTATTCTTGGCTGTAGCGATTTTATTGCAAAAGTATTCCCTTTTTGCAGAATTAATGGCCGCCTTATATTTCTTCCTAAAGGCTTTGAAGATCAGCAGACTGGATACTTCGTATCCCCTCCTCCATTTACGTTCCAGCTGCTTGCTCTGTAAATGGAGCTCCGCTAGATCCCTGGAGAACCAAGGGTCATTGTGGATCTTCCTTTTAGAAGGTCTAATAGCACTTCTATGGGGTTCCAGTTTATTCCCGATGGATGTGATCCAATTATTCAGTCTATCTGAATCCTCTTCGGGTTCCCCTATAAGTTCCGGAGCAGTATTTAAAGCCGTGGCTGTCAAGAGGGGATTAGAGGCCAACAGATGCCACTTCCGCTTACTAGAATAGCTGTGGTCACTGTCGTTTATAACTGCACTGACTTTTTGGGGAATAGGAAAGTCAAAAGGAATAAAACTGTGGTCAGTCCAGGCCTGTGGCACTGGTTTGCCAGTCTGTAGGGACTCTAGGTTAGAACAGACAATGTCCAGAGTATGTCCTCCACAGTGAGAAGGACCTTGGACCAACTGTTTGAGCCCCAGCATAGAGATAGTTTCTAGAAAGGAAGACACTCCCGGGCTATCCTCGCATTCTAAATGAAGATTAATATCCCCAAAAAGAGTAAAGTTCGCATATCTGAGTACTGCCTCGCTGAGAGCTTCTCCCAGGGAATCTAAAAAAGTATTGCTATTGCCTGGTGGCCGATATAACAGTACTCCAGCAAAGGAAAAGGAGTTATCCATAGTGTGAGAAGTTGGCCTGATGTATGATGTCACTAGTTATAGTGTCCACCTTATATCAGTCCAAATACCCTTATGGTGATTGGTTGTAAAGTCAACCTTATAGACCAGCTATCCTAGTGGTAGCATGGACAAGAGCAGTCTTAGGCTAAACTCTGAATGGCATGTGAAGCCAGCTGTGATACCATATATAATCCCTTGAATACCAAATGAAAGGACACCACAACAGATATATATATAAAATAAAGTGTATTTATTCTAAGCAAACCCTCAGCACTCTTTATGAGTTTAGAGGTAAGTACAACACAGTCTTATTAATGCATACAGTAAGTCACACAGGTAAGTAATACAGTTAGGCCCTAGGGGCCACGCAAACCATATACTAAGTAAGTGGTATAAGAACCACTGTCACGGAAATAGAATAGGCCTAGGCCTAGGGAATCGCTGGGGCTACACTACACTAGCGTTTGTTAGGAAGTGGGAGGCCCACGGGATTCGTGTGCAGAGTGGAAACACTCACGCGTAATGCGTAAAAGTCAATAACAATGTTACAGTTTAGAAATAGATAGATTTAGGACACTTCCGGAGTAGCTAGGAAGTTGAGACTTGAAAACTAGACACTAGGATAGTCACTATCCTGTTGAGCACCGGAGTACCCAAGTTACCTAGCCCACAGGCTGCGGGTGCATAGGGGTGAAGATGCGTCGTTTTCGTCGTCGACTCCTATGGATGCCTGAAGAAAGATGCTGACAGGCAGTCAGGGGAGAGTGTCCGGTGGATCCCAAGGCTGGGATCAAGAAGAGAAGAAACCTGCAAGCAGAGGGGACAGAGTCAAGGTCACTAGCCAGTGACCACGTGGAACCAGGAAGGAACCAGGCGATGTCGTGAAGATTGCAGGTGAAGGTGAAGCTTGTCGCTGCAGCCAGGAGGACCAGGAAGCGTCGAGGACGACCAGGACCAGGAGGCGAGCTGTCCCACGAAGGCTCTTGCTGTCGGCGGCGTCGAAGTTGGACTAGGACTCACCAAGCCTTGGCAAGCGGAACCCACGAAGAACAAGGGACTTGCTTCTGGTGCAGACCAGGAAGGTCTGGGGCGCTTCTTCTTTGCAGGGAAGCGGGAGCCAGTCTGGAGGAGCCAAACCAGCGCAGAAGATTTCAGGGAGCGTCGACACAGAGGCCACTAGCCAGCGGGCAAGCACCCGGACAGACGCGGCAAGCAGGAAAATGCTGAAGGGCCCCACGCAGGACTCGTGTAGTGTGGGGGGCTGATCTTCGGTGCAGATGGTGCTTGGGGTTGGGGCTTCTCAATCCCCGGTGCACAACTTCGAGGGTACCTCAGAAGCTGCGCTGTAAGTTACTAGCCACTTTTCCCAGGTAGCCGGTCCCACGTCGCTCGTCGCCTCCACGGATCTCAGCTCTGCTGCAGATGTGGATGAGGGTCGGAGAAGTCTGGAAGTCAAGGCTCTGGTCGGGCTCTGCAGTCGGTTCCTCGTAGAACGGTCGCAAAGCAAAGGGTAGTCTCTTGATGGTGCCTGTTTGCACAGGGTAGCCACTCCTTGGCTACAAGGGAGATTCTTCAGTCTTCTTCTTTCGTCGAATGTCGAAGGTCCAGAGTTTCTGTTCAGTTTTGCAGGTTCAGGATAATCTAAAGTCTTGAGGCCCAACTCCCACTCTTATACTAATCTGGGGCGCTGGGATACCTGCTAGGTCACGCCTTATGGGTGGGACCTGGGAGGGGGTGGTTACACCCACTTCCCTTTGTCCAGTTTCGCGCCAGAGCTGGGGCTGGAGTGCCCCAGCGCCGGTTTGAACTGGACTATGCAAGGAACACCTTGTGTGCCCCAGGCATGTCTCATTCCTTTCAGCCCACCCTGCCCCAATACACTAAAGGCTGTCTGGGGAGGTGCTAGCACCTCCCCAAGCAGGAAACCTATTGTCCGGGCCTCCCTGGCTGGGATCACTCCCAGCTGCAGGAGGTCAGACTTGTGTCGTGGCAGCAGCATCCATTTTGTGATGCTGAGGCTTTGGTCAGAGGCTAACAGTTGAAGTATGATTTTAACATGTCTTTCCCTCTAGAAGGGGGGAATAATATTCTCATGTCCAGAAATGGCATGGGGGTATTATTCCCGAGTGTTAGACACCTTACACGACATGTTTTGATAAAGCCAAACCATAGTTACCATAACCGTCTAAGATTATAAGGCACTTTAAGAGTATATGGTAGGCTATATCATAGAACAGCTATAAGGACAAGGTTCCGAAAGCTGCAGACAGGCTCAGCTCATGCTAGAGCACCATCTCACATGTTACCAAGCACTCTGCCTCCAGGATTGTCAAGGCCTGCCATAGGAGTGACTGATAGGTACACATGTGTCTATATGTAAGTTAGGTATAGGAATACTACACCTAAGCAAGGGGTGATTACACGACCTCGCCCCAGCTGAGTGATCAGCCAGTTGTGTCAAAATGGAAGGCCAGGCCAGGGGTGGCACAATACATGCTGCAGCCCCTGGTAGGCCTAGGGTACACCTATGCCCTGGGTACCTAGGGTACACTGTACAGGGGCCAATAAGGTGATCCTATCCAAATGGGTTATGCACCTAAAGTACATAGTATTAATTTAGAGAGAGAACAGCAGGGCTGTGGGTCTGATTAGCAGGCCCACAGCCACATCTAAGTCGAAAACCAGTAAAGCAAAAGCAAAAAGTGGGGGTGAACATAGAAAGCAGACCCTACTCTCCTACACAACCCCCCCCCCAAACTTAGGGACATTAAACTAACCTTGACCAGTTGAGTCTTCATGTTCTAAGTGGAAATATCTGGAGAGTCCATCTGCATTGGCATGGTCAGTCCCAGGTCTATGTTCCACTGTGAAGTCCATCCCCTGTAGGGAAATGGACCACCTAAGAAGTTTGGGATTTTCACCCTTCATCTGATTTAGCCACAAGAGGGGCTTATGGTCTGTCTGAATCTTGAAGTGAGTGCCAAACAAGTATGGCCTCAGCTTCTTCAGGGCCCAAACCACAGCAAAGGCCTCCCTCTCAATAGCTGACCAACGTTTCTCTCTAGGGGTCAGCCTTCTACTTATAAAAGCAATGGGCTGGTCTTGACCATCTACATTCAGTTGTGAAAGAACAGCTCCCACACCTAACTCAGAAGCATCTGTCTGGACAATGAACTCTTTGGAGTAGTCTGGACTTTTCAGAATAGGTGCACTGCACATGGCCTGCTTCAGGTCATCAAATGCTTTTTGACAGCTTACTGTCCACTGAACTTTCTTTGGCATCTTCTTGGAGGTCAAGTCATTAAGTGGTGTCACTATGGACCCATAGTTCTTAACAAACTTTCTGTAGTACCCAGACAGGCCCAAGAAAGCTCTGACCTGAGTCTGGGTAGTAGGAGGAGCCCAGTCCTTTATGGTCTGGATCTTGCTCTCCAGTGGTTGAACCTGACCCCCACCAACTAGGTGGCCCAGGTATACAACCTTGCTCTGCCCTATCTGGCACTTAGTGGCCTTGATAGTGAGGCCTGCCTTTTGCAGGGCCTCTAAAACATTCCTCGGGTGGACCAGGTGATCCTCCCAGGTGGAGCTAAAGACAGCAATATCATCAAGATAAGCTGCACAATAATCATCCAACCCAGTAAGGACTTGATTCACCAGCCTTTGGAAAGTGGCAGGTGCATTCTTCAGACCAAAGGGCATTACCACAAATTGATAATGTCCTCCTGGGGTCGAGAAAGCAGTTTTGGCCTTTGCACTCTCAGCTAGTCTGATTTGCCAGTAGCCTGCTGTTAGGTCAAATGTGCTCAAAAACTTAGCAGCTGCCAGTCTGTCAATGAGCTCATCTGCCCTAGGTATTGGGTGGGCATCTGTCCTAGTGACAGCATTGAGACCTCTGTAATCCACGCAAAACCTCATCTCTCTCTTACCATCTTGGGTGTAAGGTTTTGGCACAAGGACTACAGGACTAGCCCAAGGGCTCTCTGAAGGTTCAATGACTCCCAGCTCCAACATCTTTTGTACCTCAACTTTTATGCAGTCCCTGACATGGTCAGGTTGCCTGTAGATTTTACTCTTCACAGGCAGACTGTCACCAGTGTCCACCTCATGGGTGCACCAGTTTGTCTGACTTGGGGTCAGAGAGAACATATGTCTGTAGGCCTGCAGAACTTGTCTGCAGTCCTGTTGCTGATGGACAGTGAGGCTGTCAGAAAAGACCACACCATCAACTGAGCCATCATCAGGGTTCTGAGTCAACAGGTCTGGGAGAGGGTCACTCTCTTCCTCCTGCCCCTCATCTGTAGCCATGAGTAGCCCCATGTCTGCCCTGTCAACATATGCCTTCAATCTGTTGACATGAAGCACCCTGTGGGGGCTTCTGGGAGTCCCAAGGTCCACCAAGTAGGTGACTTCTCCCTTTTTCTCAACAATAGTGTGGGGTCCAGACCATTTGTCTTGGAGTGCTGCTGGGGCCACTGGCTCCAACACCCACACTTTCTGTCCTGGCTGGTAAACAGTCAGTACAGCCTTTTGGTCATGCCAAGCTTTTTGGAGTTCTTGGCTTGCCTCAAGGTTTTTAGAAGCCTTCTTCATATACTCTGCCATCCTGGAGCGGAGACCAAGTACATAATCCACTATGTCTAGTTTGGGTTGTCTGAGAGGTCTCTCCCATTCTTCCTTCACCAAACACAGGGGTCCTCTTACAGGATGCCCAAACAAAAGCTCAAAAGGGCTGTAGCCAACCCCCTTTTGTGGGACCTCTCTGTAAGCAAACAGAAGGCAGGGTAAAAGGATGTCCCATCTTCGCCTAAGCTTGTCTGGTAATCCTTTTATCATTCCCTTTAGGGTCTTGTTGAATCTCTCAACAAGCCCATTGCACTGTGGGTGATAGGGTGTGGTGAACTTATAGTTAACACCACACTCCTTCCACATTGCAGTCAAGTATCCTGACATAAAGTTGGCACCTCTGTCAGAAATGACCTCCTTTGGAAAGCCCACTCTGGAGAATACTCCAAGCAGGGCCCTTGCCACAACAGGAGCTGTTGTGGTCCTCAGGGGAATTGCTTCTGGGTACCTGGTGGCATGGTCCACTATCACCAGTATGAATCTGTGCCCAGATGCTGTTTGTGGGTCCATTGGTCCTACAATATCTATGCCCACTCTTTCAAAGGGGACCCCCACCACAGGTAGTGGTATGAGGGGGGCCTTTGTGGTGCCACCTGATTTGCCACTGGCTTGGCAGGTGACACAGGAGCGACAAAACTCCTTGGTATCTTCTGACATATGGGGCCAGTGAAAGTGAGGGACAAGCCTGTCCCAAGTCTTGTTCTGGCCTAAATGTCCTGCAAGGGGAATATCATGGGCCAAGGTTAGAAGGAAGCCTCTGAACTTCAGTGGTATGACCAACCTCCTGGATGCACCAGGCTTGGGGTCTCTAGCCTCTGAGTACAGTAGCCCTTCATCCCAATACACTCTATGGGTACCTTGAGCATTCCCTGCAGCCTCAGCAGCAGCCAGCTGTCTGAGGGGTTCAAGAGAGGGGCAGTCTAATTGAGCCTGCCTCAGATCTGCCCTGGAAGGTCCCCCTGTCCCAAGAAACTCAACCTGATCAGGTTCAAGTTCTTCTAGGACAGTTCCTTCAGGGCTCTCAGAATCATCCTCCTGGGAGGGCTGATCCACCACCTGAGGCAGGGGGGAAGGCACAGCCTTAACCCTACTGCTCTTTCTCTTGGATTGTGACTGGTCCATAGTTTCAGGATCCAGCACTTGTTCAGTGTTGCACTTTTTGGCCTGTGACCTGGTCACAGCAAGGACATGTGCATCTATCCCCAGCATTTCTGCATGGGTCCTATACTCCACTTCAGACCAAACTGAAGTTTCAAGATCATTGCCCAGTAAACACTCTACAGGAAGGTCTGAACTAACAACAACTTTCTTGAGGCCAGTTACCCCTCCCCAGGAGAAGTTAACAATAGCCACACTATGGGAGGTAGTGGCATTGCTAGCGTTGGTCACTAGGTAATTCTCACCTAGTATGATCTGTCCAGGGTCCACAAAAGCAGGTGTCACCATTGTGACACTAGCTCCAGTGTCCCTGTAGGCCTGAGCCATTCTTTGGTTGATAAAAGGTGTCTGTCTGTACTTGCCCAGGTTACTGGGGCCTACAGTAGAGGACAAAGCTAAGTCCCCATCACAGATCAGGACAGCCTGAGTAGGTACTCTGACTAGGCCAGAATCCTCCTCAGTTCCCAGGGTTAACCCTACTACACCCTTTTGCTGGGAACCACCACTTACAGCTGAACTAGGGGGTACAGTTGCCTTAGGGGCAATGGTGGTTGGGGGCTTATCCTTTTTGGTGCACTCACTAAACCAATGTGAGGTAGACTTACAATAGTTGCACCATGGTTTCTTTTGGCCTTCTTTCTTCTTATCCTTTTTGGAACCACCCTCCCCCTGAGCCTTTTGGGGGCCTGGTGAAGACTTCTGGTCTTTTTGTTTCTGCTCATTACCCTTCTGGTCTGCCTTTTTCTGATCACCGCCCTGGTTCTGGTTTTTCTGCTTAACTCTAGTCCTGACCCATCTATCTGCCTTCTTTCCCAATTCTTGGGGAGAAGTCAGATCAGAATCAATCAGGTGTTGATGCAATAGCTGGTTTTGACAGTTGTTAAGTATTTGTTCTCTCATGATCAAATTATACAATCCTGTATAGTCCTTAACCTTACTTCCCATTAGCCAGCCTTCCAGAGCCTTAGTGGCACAATCTACAGAGTCAGTCCAGTCCTGAGTCTGTGTCTTCTGGGTATCCCTGAACAACAACCTGTATTGTTCAGTGGTTAGGCCAAACCCATCAATCAGAGCACTCTTCAGGACAGTGTAATTATCTGCATCCTCATCACTAACTGTGAGGAGCTTGTCTCTTCCTTTCTCAGAGAATGAGAGCCACAAGATAGCTGCCCACTGACTTTGGGGTACCTGCTGTACTTTGCAAGCTCTCTCCAAAGCAGTTATCCATTTGTGGATGTCATCCCCACACTTGTAGGGAGGGACAATCTTGCTCAGGTTTCTATTATCATAGTGCCTGTCTCTATCTCTAGGAATGTTGCTGCCACCAGTGGGTTCTAACCCACTTAACTTTTGTTCTCTAGCCAGAGCAAGCTTCTCTTTGGCAAGGGCAAGTTCTTCCCTCTGAATCCTCAGATTAGCCTCCCTCATTCTGGCTGCATGCTCCTTTCTCTCAGGTGAAGTCATTCCCCTGTGAGAGGAAGCATTAGAGATGTTAGAGACATGGGAGTGGATGGATTCCCTTGAAGGGGATCTGTCCCTCCTGCTTCTCTGTGAATGTCTACTTGTGGGTCTGTATGGGGGGATCCCATGCAAACTCCCATGTAAACTTAAGTTAGCCTGGCTAAGTCTCCTTACTTGGCTCTGGCTGTCTACCTCCCCATCTGAAGCCCCATCTGACTCCTCTGTGGTGGGTAGACCCTCCTCTGCGCCTAGGGCACCTTCCTGAGATGCCCTCTGAGCATCATACTCCTCTAGGAGTTGTCTTAACTGAAGGAGGGTAGGGTTTGCACCCTGTTTTATTCCTCTGGAGGTACACAATTGTCTCATCTCCTGGAATGTTAAGGTATCATACCTAGAGGGGGTCTTCTGCAGACCTGCCCCTCCTGAGAGAGCATCTACTTGATCTCCTCCCAGAGGCATGATCTAGTGAGGGTGTGGTGTGTGCACCTACCTACACTAGTTGTTTCTACTAAACCTCTCTAGTAGTTGTAGTCAGGGTGTGTTACTCCCTTCAACCTACAACCACTAAGTCCAGTAGGACTTAAGTATTATAAACTATGTTATATGTACCTAGACAATATCTGTGTGATCTTTAAATTTAGTATCTCAAGATTACAATGGTATTACAACAGCAAGCTCAGATCCCAACCGCTGCTCACCAATGTGAGAAGTTGGCCTGATGTATGATGTCACTAGTTATAGTGTCCACCTTATATCAGTCCAAATACCCTTATGGTGATTGGTTGTAAAGTCAACCTTATAGACCAGCTATCCTAGTGGTAGCATGGACAAGAGCAGTCTTAGGCTAAACTCTGAATGGCATGTGAAGCCAGCTGTGATACCATATATAATCCCTTGAATACCAAATGAAAGGACACCACAACAGATATATATATAAAATAAAGTGTATTTATTCTAAGCAAACCCTCAGCACTCTTTATGAGTTTAGAGGTAAGTACAACACAGTCTTATTAATGCATACAGTAAGTCACACAGGTAAGTAATACAGTTAGGCCCTAGGGGCCACGCAAACCATATACTAAGTAAGTGGTATAAGAACCACTGTCACGGAAATAGAATAGGCCTAGGCCTAGGGAATCGCTGGGGCTACACTACACTAGCGTTAGTTAGGAAGTGGGAGGCCCACGGGATTCGTGTGCAGAGTGGAAACACTCACGCGTAATGCGTAAAAGTCAATAGCAATGTTACAGTTTAGAAATAGATAGATTTAGGACACTTCCGGAGTAGCTAGGAAGTTGAGACTTGAAAACTAGACACTAGGATAGTCACTATCCTGTTGAGCACCGGAGTACCCAAGTTACCTAGCCCACAGGCTGCGGGTGCATAGGGGTGAAGATGCGTCGTTTTCGTCGTCGACTCCTATGGATGCCTGAAGAAAGATGCTGACAGGCAGTCAGGGGAGAGTGTCCGGTGGATCCCAAGGCTGGGATCAAGAAGAGAAGAAACCTGCAAGCAGAGGGGACAGAGTCAAGGTCACTAGCCAGTGACCACGTGGAACCAGGAAGGAACCAGGCGATGTCGTGGAGAGTTGCAGGTGAAGGTGAAGCTTGTCGCTGCAGCCAGGAGGACCAGGAAGCGTCGAGGACGACCAGGACCAGGAGGCGAGCTGTCCCACGAAGGCTCTTGCTGTCGGCGGCGTCGAAGTTGGACTAGGACTCACCAAGCCTTGGCAAGCGGAACCCACGAAGAACAAGGGACTTGCTTCTGGTGCAGACCAGGAAGGTCTGGGGCGCTTCTTCTTTGCAGGGAAGCGGGAGCCAGTCTGGAGGAGCCAAACCAGCGCAGAAGATTTCAGGGAGCGTCGACACAGAGGCCACTAGCCAGCGGGCAAGCACCCGGACAGACGCGGCAAGCAGGAAAATGCTGAAGGGCCCCACGCAGGACTCGTGGAGTGTGGGGGGCTGATCTTCGGTGCAGATGGTGCTTGGGGTTGGGGCTTCTCAATCCCCGGTGCACAACTTCGAGGGTACCTCAGAAGCTGCGCTGTAAGTTACTAGCCACTTTTCCCAGGTAGCCGGTCCCACGTCGCTCGTCGCCTCCACGGATCTCAGCTCTGCTGCAGATGTGGATGAGGGTCGGAGAAGTCTGGAAGTCAAGGCTCTGGTCGGGCTCTGCAGTCGGTTCCTCGTAGAACGGTCGCAAAGCAAAGGGTAGTCTCTTGATGGTGCCTGTTTGCACAGGGTAGCCACTCCTTGGCTACAAGGGAGATTCTTCAGTCTTCTTCTTTCGTCGAATGTCGAAGGTCCAGAGTTTCTGTTCAGTTTTGCAGGTTCAGGATAATCTAAAGTCTTGAGGCCCAACTCCCACTCTTATACTAATCTGGGGGGCTGGGATACCTGCTAGGTCACGCCTTATGGGTGGGACCTGGGAGGGGGTGGTTACACCCACTTCCCTTTGTCCAGTTTCGCGCCAGAGCTGGGGCTGGAGTGCCCCAGCGCCGGTTTGAACTGGACTATGCAAGGAACACCTTGTGTGCCCCAGGCATGTCTCATTCCTTTCAGCCCACCCTGCCCCAATACACTAAAGGCTGTCTGGGGAGGTGCTAGCACCTCCCCAAGCAGGAAACCTATTGTCCAGGCCTCCCTGGCTGGGATCACTCCCAGCTGCAGGAGGTCAGACTTGTGTCGTGGCAGCAGCATCCATTTTGTGATGCTGAGGCTTTGGTCAGAGGCTAACAGTTGAAGTATGATTTTAACATGTCTTTCCCTCTAGAAGGGGGGAATAATATTCTCATGTGCAGAAATGGCATGGGGGTATTATTCCCGAGTGTTAGACACCTTACACGACATGTTTTGATAAAGCCAAACCATAGTTACCATAACCGTCTAAGATTATAAGGCACTTTAAGAGTATATGGTAGGCTATATCATAGAACAGCTATAAGGACAAGGTTCCGAAAGCTGCAGACAGGCTCAGCTCATGCTAGAGCACCATCTCACATGTTACCAAGCACTCTGCCTCCAGGATTGTTAAGGCCTGCCATAGGAGTGACTGATAGGTACACATGTGTCTATATGTAAGTTAGGTATAGGAATACTACACCTAAGCAAGGGGTGATTACACGACCTCGCCCCAGCTGAGTGATCAGCCAGTTGTGTCAAAATGGAAGGCCAGGCCAGGGGTGTCACAATACATGCTGCAGCCCCTGGTAGGCCTAGGGTACACCTGTGCCCTGGGTACCTAGGGTACACTGTACAGGGGCCAATAAGGTGATCCTATCCAAATGGGTTATGCACCTAAAGTACATAGTATTAATTTAGAGAGAGAACAGCAGGGCTGTGGGTCTGATTAGCAGGCCCACAGCCACATCTAAGTCGAAAACCAGTAAAGCAAAAGCAAAAAGTGGGGGTGAACATAGAAAGCAGACCCTACTCTCCTACACATAGCACAGCAGAATCCCATGTTTTCTGCTCCTGTAAGGCCTTGGAGGGAAAAGGTCTTCACCTGCAAAGATTCCCTGTGTATAATGGCTACACCCCCTCCCCTGCCCTCCTCTCTGTCCAACCTACACATGGTAAACTCTGGTGGCAGAGCGGTTACTATGTCTGGATTGCAGTCCTCCCTCAACCACGTTTCGGTGACAAATAGGAAATCTAATTTGTTCTCCACAATCAACTCCTTAATATCCAGGGCATGCTTTCTTAGAGAACGAGCATTTATTAGGCCTCCAAGGATGGGTACTGGAAGGGAGTGGGTGGTGTGTGAGTCAAACGTTATATCCTGGTTAATTAGTTTAATTTGGGTCCGACATAATCGACAACTTAACGGACCCGAAATGCCATCAACCTCGAGCGAATGACCGCATTGATTACCTGTATTTAATGCCTCCAATTGCTGAGCTGTCATGGTCTGGTATGGAGGTAAACAGGCAGCGTGGCTGGCGCTGGGCGCGTCATGGGCGCAGACGGAGCGCCCAAGGCGCGTCCGCTGCGCGTCAGCGCCATATCCTGTTTAAGTACTGTGTGCGAGGGAATGGGTCTGAGGACTAGACCGTAACCCTCTCAAGATGGCGGATATCGAAAGTCCCACCGGAAGTGAGGAAGACGAATGTAGCGTAGGCGTCCCTCCACACAACCAGCACCAGCTGTGGTGGACCGGGGAGCAAACGCAGGATCAGGACAGAAAATACAAATTCACAAGGTAAAATAACGAGGCCCCGAATACCTCAACAACCGCCTTACTTTCTACTCGCCGGCCCGCCAGCTCCGCTCAGCCAGCCTCGCCACCGTCCCACGGATTCGCAGAACCACCACCGGAGGAAGATCCTTCTCCTACCTGGCCGCCAAGACGTGGAACTCCCGCCCCACCCACCTACGACTGACCCAGGACCACCTCTCCTTCAGGAAGCACCTCAAGACCTGGCTCTTCGAGCAGTAGCAGCACCCCCCCCCCCCCCAGCGCCTTGAGACCCGCTCGGGTGAGTAGCGCGCTCTACAAATTTCGTGATTGATTGATTGATTCTATACCTGCGGTATTGATTAGACCAGAAAGTCAGGTAGGACTGAACAGGCAAAGTGATCTTCATGTTGGACCTGACTGTCCAGACAGTAGTGCTTCATAAAAGTGTTCAATGAAGCCCACATTGCTGCCTGACAGTTATCCATGAAAGAAACTCCACGAGCCAACGTAGTGGTCACAGCCTTGGTTCTGGAAGAATGAGCTTGCAAACATTCAAGAGGCTTCTTTTTGGCCAATGCATAGCAGATCTTGATGCAGAGCACTATCCACCGTGAAATGGTCCAATTTTTCCGATGTACCTCAAGAAGAGTTGATAATCCATATCGAACTCTTTTGTGCAGGTAGAAAGACAACACTCTATTTGGGTCCAACTGATGGAGTCTCTCTTCTTCTTCAGAGGGGTGGAGCAGAGCGAGGAAGGTAAGCAGAGTGAAGGACTGGACTACATGAAAGGGTGTTACTACCTTCTGTAAAAAGGATGCTCTAGTTCGAAGGACCAGTTTGTTTGCATAGATGGTAAGGTACGGAGGATGTGCCTGTAGCTCACTGACCCTCCAGGTAGATGTTATCGCCACCAAAAAGGCAGTTTATATTGTGAGGAGCCTGAGTAGGCAGATATGTAGAAGGCTAAAAAGGAGCGCGCATTAGAAATGTGTGGTCTAAATTAAGGTCCCACTGTGTCATAATGAATGGTGCAGGTGGGAACATATGCTGGGGACCTTTCAGGAACCTATGTCCAGAAGGGGATTTGAAAATGGATGGCTCATCTAGCAACTACAGAAATGCCAAGATGGCAGAAAGATAACTTTTTAACAATGCCAAAGAAGAGCTCTGCTAAGCTATGGTTAGAATGAAGCAAAGAACATGGGAAAGGGGTGCAAATAGAGGGTCAATAAGTTTATCTGGACACCATGCCACAAACTTGATCCATTGGCAGGCGTATACCGTCTTGGTTGAGGGATGACGGACTGCCAGTATAGCATGGCAGATTTTGGGAGGAATATCAAAAGCTGTCAACTGTCACCACTCAGTCCCCACGCATGAAGGAGAAGCATTTTCAGGCTTGGGTGCAGAACTCTGCCATGTTGTTGTTGTGACAGAAGATTCTGCCTAAGAGGCAGCCTGATCCGGGGACCAGTGATCAAGCTCAACAGCTCAGGATCCTGACTCCCCATGCCCAATCCAGAGCCACAAGAATGACAATGGGCCTGCTCGCTCCTGATCTTCTTGAGAACTCTAAGCCCGAATTGTATTGGAGGAAAGGTGTACAGGAGGCTGGAGCTCCACTCAAGATGAAAAAAGTTTCTGAGCGAGGGCCACCTTGGAATCTCCATTGCGCAAAAATGCTGACATTGCACATGCTCGGCGGAGGTGGAAAGATCTAAGGCTTTCCCCACTCTTGGACGAGACCTTGCACTGCCTCTGGATGAATACGCCATTCGTGATCTGCTAGGCCTTGACAGTTGAGTTCATCTACTCTGGCATTCAGAAAGCCTCCCAAGTGTTGAACCACTATGGATATGCCCAGATGTTCCAACCAAGTCCAGAGGCTCAAAGCCTCTTGGCAAAAGGCCACAACCCCAAACTTCCATGTTTTTTACATAACCACATGGCGGTGGTGTTGTCCGTGAACATCTGTACCAGTCATTCACTGATTAAAGAAAGAAAGGCTTTCAATGCCTAATCAGATCACCCAAAGCTCCAACAGATTGATGTGGAGCCTGGATTCTGCCTAAGACCAGAGTTTTCTGATCTTCATCTCTCCCAAATGGCCAAGCCAATGCAGGAGTGAAGCATCTGTCACTAGAGTCATCTCCGGTTGGGGAAGGGAGAGAGGTTTGCCACTGACCAAATCACAGTTCGTTAGCCACCACTGCAGATTATTTTGTAGTTCCCTCCAAGATCTGTCTCATGTCAGAGAGATTCCCTTGATGTTGCACCCACTGAAACATCAGCTTCCACTGCAGAGCCCGCATATGCCAACGGGCATGTGCCACAAGCAGAATGCACAAGGCCTTGAGGCCCAGGAGCCTCAGAGTCAGTCTCACCAAAATGCAGGATAGAGGCTAAAACATCAGTATCATAGCCTGAATACCCTAGACTCGCTGTCAGTAGGATAAGCTCAAAACGTCACTGTGTCCAGAACAGCTCCGATGAAAGGGAAATTATGAGAGGGAGTCAGGTGTGACCTCAGCACGCTGATAGTGAACCACAGCAAATGCAGACAGTTTGCTGTAGTCTAGAGGTGGGCAATAACTGCTTGTGGCGAGGCCGCCTTCAACAGTTAATCGTATAGGTAGAGAAACACTGGAACCCCTAAACTCTGACGGTGAGTTGCGACCACCACCATCACTTTCGTGAGCATCCGAGGGGTGTGGTAATGCCTAAAAGGAGCACAGCAAACTGAAAGAGCTCTTTGTCAACCATAAAGCCCATGAAACGCCTGTGGGCCGGCAGGACGGGGATGTGAAAATATGCATTCTGCAAGTCCAGCGATACCATCCAGTCTCCTGGGTCCAGGAAGACAGGACTTGAGCGTGTGGGAGCATCTTAAATTTCTCCTTTTTCAGGAAGATTGAGAAGGCGAAGGTCTAGAATAGGGCAGAGGCCTCAGTCCTTCTTGGGCACCAAAAAGTAGAAGTACTTCTGCTGCTGGTTGTAGGAAACTGTTTTTTTGTTGCATTAGTCCTCTCACTTTTTGCCATGTATTTGATGCAACTTTGACTGAAGTGCACTTGGTTCTTGATAACCAGGTCCCCAGTGCGAGTGTTCTTTCCCCCAAAACAGGACAGCTGATCACTTGATCCCCAAGTGACAAGGCTAGTAGCACCTCTGTACGTCCCAAGTAACCAGTAGCTCTGGTACTTAGAGCATAGGTACTAAAGACGGACACTAATAGCTGCAGCTTATCTTGTGCTACTATAAGGGACCTAGCACCAAACTCTTACAGACTGCCACTGCAGGCTGCGTGACAAGGTGCTCTAAAAAGTGAAAACACAAAATAGCATGCACTT
This sequence comes from Triturus cristatus, assembly GCF_964204655.1. Classification (NCBI taxonomy): domain Eukaryota; kingdom Metazoa; phylum Chordata; class Amphibia; order Caudata; family Salamandridae; genus Triturus; species Triturus cristatus. The sequence goes on from NC_140589.1 coordinate 52,127,638, forward strand.
GTGTGCCATATCCCCCTAACACTCTTTGTAATATTAATATGTCACCCCTACAGTAGCCTTACAGCCCTAAGGCAAGGTGAATTATATTACATGTGAGGACATATCTGTATGAGCAGGTATGCCCATGTGCTGGTCAGTTCCATTACTGCCAGTGCAAGTGATCAGGAAAGCCATTTTAAAACATGAGCTGGACACTGGTGTAAACGAGGATGAAGGAGGAGAGGATGCTGCCCCTCTTATATTCCTAAGTTAGGCCCATGTAGCGAAGCAACTTATTTCTTGGATTGTCCTCACAAAAACATTTCAGCTGTGACATTTTTCATATACTTGCATGCACAACAATATTGGATTAGTTTCCCTGAAACTAAACCTGTTTACACATCTAGTTTTGCAGAACATTATCACAATGCCCTGAACATCATGTACAAGGTACAAGTGTAATCTCTATCTTTATCCATGGGTTAACCCGTTCTGTGCCCATGACGAGCTGGACTCGTCATGGAGCACAGTCGCGCTGTGCCCATGACGAGTCCAGCTCGTCATGGCACCCACCCACGGGGGAAGCGCTGGCGCTCCCCCCGTGAGTGGTCGATCTTTTTTTTTTTACTGGGAAGGCAGGGGAAGACCTTCCCCTGCCTCCACCCGCCCCCCAACCCCGCGTCATTAATGACGTCAGCGCGCGAGCCGCGCTGACGTAATTGGAGGTTTGGCCTTTGTTCTCCGAGGCGCAGGAAGCCATTTGCTTCCTGCGCGTCGGAGAGTAAAGGTGAGTTTTGGGACTGGGGAGGGGGGATTTTTGCATCGGTGGTGTTGGTTAGGGTGGGGGCACTATGGAAGGCCAAAGGCATGCCACGAGGCTCGGCTTTGTTCGTGTGTGTCTGTAGTTGCTTCCCTGTGAAATGGATCCAAAAATGAAAAACGCTTGTGTTTCTAGTTGCTTCCCGGTGAAATGGATCTAAAAATGAAAAACGCTCTGCCGAGAAATGCCCTTCTTTTGAAATTTTCTAATCCAAAGTGCAGCAGGATGGAGAGAAATAGAATGTATTATATGATAATTAAATACCTAACTAAATAAAGCAAGACAGAGGGGTTGCAAAGTGGCCAGATTGGGTTTTTTTACATCCAAATACACCAGCATCACTTTACAAAGTTTGCCAGTGAAGTGCTACTTTCGTTTTCTCGTCTTTCTTTGAACAGCATTGTTGTTTCCAGGTTGGGAGAGTGTACCATTCCTGGAGGTACTGCAATACCTGGTTGATGGGTTGATTGGAAAACACAATGTGCCCCATGGCTCTGTGTTTATGGATGTGATCTTTTTATACCATACTGTTTACGTTTTGTAAGGATGTAAGCAGTGGACAGTGAAACGGTTCCCTTCAGGGCCCTCTAGTCATGTCCATAACTTTTCAGGTGAAACCACTCGCTGATTTCTGAATAGTTAGTGAGAGATCGTTTAGGTAACCATGTTGTTTCTGCTTACATTTCACATGCTTTGCATTCCCTATGAGTGGTTGATTTTTTTTTTTTTTTAGGCAGCGTATTACTCTTATCAAGTGCATAATTTGAATTGAGACACATCTAAGTGTTTATAGGGGGCACAATTAGGTTATAGCTGAAGGCAGTGCGAGTTTCTCTCAGTGGGCAAGTATGGTGTTCAGTGGGGATGTGGCACTATGGCCAGAGCTGTCGAATTTGGAACTAGGGAACCGGGTTCAGCATTCATGACCAGTCCACCACACCACTGTCCTGAGGGAGCACATTCCCATGCTAGACCGTAGAAGGCCCCACTAGACCTTAGAAGGCTTGATGTCTTAGCACAAGCAGGTGTACCGTAGTGGTGTCAATTGTGGGTTAACCTTGAAGACCTGTCCACCACAATCCATACTGAAGTTCATCTCCAGTCTTGCGGGCAGGCCTACGAAGCAGCACACCCTAGAGCAACAGTGATCCAGTCGCTGTGACTCTGTCACTGAGGTCACATGAACCTTGAGCAGGTTAGGGCGATGCGAACGGTGTGACCTCACTGGGTACCTATTTCGGGTGGGTGCGTAGTGTTTGCAAGTATATTATGGTTTGAAAAAAACTTGCTGCCTCCTTCCTGGCCTCCAGCATTTTTCAGAAACAATTAAAATGTCATGATAACTTTGGTGATTAATGTTCTTCCTAGAGAGAGATGGAGTTTTGTGTAGTGGAAGGGTTGACTCCTGGAAAGGTAGCACAGAGGGTTAATGTGCCTGCTGCAAAGAACATGTACCATGCAGATCACAAAGTGCACTGCTTTAATGGGGGGACCATGATGAATGGTCATTTAATGTCAGCTGTAGATGATAGATCCCTGAACAGTGTCATGTATGTGCATGTTTGCATTGTGCTGAGGGGATTACCAGGTAATTATTCACGCAGCTCTCTGATGGATGTCACATGAGGTAAAATACTGCAATAAATGGCAGACACTCTGAAAACAAGAGCAAACGTTACGTTACATGAGGCAATGGTGGTAATTGTGCATGTATCAAAAGCAAACAAAATACAAGAGGTAGCAAACAATACGTTACAAGAGGAAAAGTGACATGTGTGCAAGTTACAAAAGAGTACAAAGTACAAGTAGAGGTATAAAAGTGCAATAAATGGCAGGCACTCAAAACACAGGAACACACTGGGAAGGCACTTCTACGGGCATGGAGAACAGAATTTCCTATAATGTAAAGACTACCTTCAGACAATAGAGAGGGTGTGAATTAAGTTTGGAAGTGTCTTTGCAGGAGGAGAACTTTGAGGTCAGTTTTGAAGGACTGGGAAGAGGGAGGGGGTGGTCCGGAGCTGAGACTGAGTTCCAGATTCTCGCCGCGTTGCTTCTAAAGGATTGGACCATCGATCTTTCCTTCTTGCAAGTGGGAGGTTCAAGTAATACATTTTGCGCAGTACGTGATGGTCTAGAGCATTATATGCATATGTGACAATAACGTTTTTTTCTCCTTTTTATTCTAGTCTAAAGCTTTTGATTCCGGTTTCGACAGTGGTTGTTCTGCAGTTTTGTGTAGTTGCATTGTTTTGGTAAGAATTTTTTTTTTGTTGTATTTACTCCAAATGAGTAATATTGTAATGTCTGAATGAATTTTTTTGTAAGTGATGTCATAATGGCGGCATATTTAGTTAGTGGTTTGAGCATGAAATTCTGTGCGATGTGTTTTGCATAGACTTATGTGTAATTGCTTTTCTCTTTCTTTTTTAGTGGGATATTGTTGATCCATACTGTGTCTGTACAGAGTAGGTGGTGGTGAGTAGTTTAGCTGCCTCTGGCAAGTGAGTGGTATTGTTTTGGAGTATATATGAGTTTTTGATAAAGGTGATTTTTGTTTATTACTTATTTTACAAAGTGTTTGTTGTTGTTGACTTGTTTGACAAGTTACCTTTATTAATAAGTAATATGGCTAGCCGTAGAATGACTACTCAACAGGTGGTTGGTATGCTTCTTGAATCTTCCTCTGAGCATGATTATGAGACTGACAGTGCGTCTGAGGGAGAGGAGGGAGGGGAAGATTCTGGTGGTGAGTTTTCTCTCAACATGGAATCATCGGATGATGAAGGTACTCTCAGTGCAGATGAAGGTACTCTTGGTGTGGATGAAGCAACTCTCAGTGCGGATGAAGTGCCTGTCTTAGAGGAGGAAACTGCTGTGCCGATGGTGCAAGAGGCATCTGGATTGCAGTCTGAGGCTGCTAGGCTTCCTACTGGAAGTGCTGGACTTTGGGTTGATCCAAACATGGTGCAGCCGGTGTTGCCTGCCTTTAGCAGTGATGCAGGGTGTACAGTGGATTGTGAACACTTTTTGCCTATACAGTTTTTTCAGTTGTTTATGGATGATGTATTTTTGGGTGAGATTGTTGAGCAGACGAATTTGTATGCTGAACAGTTTTTGAGGGACAACAGCGACAAACTTAGGCCCAAGTCTAGAGCTACCCGGTGGACTCCCACATATCTGGAAGAGATTAAGAAGTTTTTGGGTTTGACTTTATTGATGGGTGTGGTAAGGAAGCCAACCTTGGCTTCATATTGGTCTACTAGCCCCTTGTTGGCAACTGCCATATTTCCTGCAGTTATGACTCGTAATCGGTATTTACTTTTGCTACGTATGCTGCATTTTGTTGATAATTCTATGGCGTTGCCACGAGATCACCCTGACTGTGACCGTCTTTTTAAGATTCGGCCCGTTCTTGATCACTTTGTAGATCGATTTTCTGAGATCTATACTCCAGGGAAAGAAATATCTATGGATGAGTCTTTGGTCTTGTTCAAGGGCCGTTTGGTTTTTAGGCAGTACATCCCTAGCAAGAGGGCACGCTATGGAATTAAGCTGTATATGTTGTCTGAGAGTAGGACAGGATATGTTTTTAATTTTCGTGTGTACACTGGTAGAGATTCTACTATTGACCCCCCAGGTTGTCCGTCCACTTTTGGAGTTTCAGAGAAAATTGTGTGGGATCTTGCTAGAAGACTGTTTAACAGAGGCCACCATTTGTACCTTGATAACTTCTATATTGCTGTGCAATTATTTAAGGAATTGTATAAAGTGGACACTTTTGCATGTGGCACAATCCGCTCTAACCGTAAAGGTTATCCGAAAGAGCTTGTTTGCAAAAAACTTCAGAGGGGGAAGTGAAGTTCCTTGCGTAGTGATGAACTACTAGCTGTAAAATTTGTGGACAGGAGGGATGTGTACATGCTGACTACCATCCATGATGAGAGTACTTCACCTGTGGCTGTTTGGGGTCAGGTTGCTGAAGTGCGCAAACCTGTGTGCATTCTAGACTACAATAAGCACATGGGTGGTGTTGACAGAGTAGATCAGAGGTTGGAACCTTACTCTGCTATTCGGAAGGCTTATGTTTGGTATAAGAAGTTGGCCATCCATTTCTTCGAATTAGCAAAATTCAATGCTTTTATTGTGTTCAAGGAGTGTTCTCCTGCGTCAAACTTGACATTTCTTCAGTTTCAGCACTCTGTGATAGTTAGCCTTGTTGTTGTGGAACATGCAAGTGTTCCTAGATTTGGAGTGGTGGAGGATGTGGTTCGATTGAAAGATCACCACTTTCCTGATTTCATCCCTCCCACACCGGCAAACGATTTTCCCACTAGGAGATGCAGAGTCTGTTGGCGAAGAGGTACGCGGAAGGAGATTCGTATGTACTGCCCCGACTGTCCTTATAAACCTGGGCTGTGTGTCCCTGCTTGTTTTAGAGCGTACCACATGCAAAATAATTTTTGGGAGCATTCATGAGTGGTAAAGTGAACTGCCTGGTCTGTATTCTTTGAAAAATTTGATTCTGTTTCAAGGTTGGCGTTAGTGCAATGTATTTAGTTTCTGATTTTGTGTTTGTAGATTTGTATCTATTTGCGATTTGTTTGTGTTTTTATTTTTGTCTAAAAAAAATCCTAAATGTGTTGGCGGTGTGTGTGGAATGGTGCTTGGCTGGCGGTGTGCGTGGAATGGTGCTTGGCTGGCGGTGTGCGTGGACTGGCACTTGGCTGCCGGTGTGCCTGGACTGGCGATTGGCTGGCGGTATGCCTGGACTGGCGCTTGGCTAGCGGTGTGCGTGGACTGGTGTTTAGCTAGCGGTGTGCGTGGACTGGCGCTCGGCTAGCGGTGTGCGTGGACTGGCGCTCGGCTGGCTGTGTGTGAGTAGTGACTTGCTGCTGGTCACTACACACACTGCTAGCTGAGTGCCACTCCCCGCAATCCATCAGCTTGTGTAGTTGCTGTGTCAGGAATGTGGGCGTGTGAAAGTGATGGGCCCTTGAATGGCGCTGTGTGCTGGTGTGAGTTTCGTTATGTGATGGGCCCGCGGCTGGCGGTGTGAATGGTTTTGTATGTCTCACACGTATGAAAGGTGTATGAATGGCCTGTAAAGAAGTTGGTGCCTTGTCGTGGCTTTACAGCTCACGAGCTGTGAGTCAATGGTTCAGTTTCTCACCCTTTCAATTATTAACAGTGCATTTCATTTTTGTGAAATCACTTGCTAATACAATTGTATATACTGAACCATCACTCACCCTCGTGCCAAATCCAACCAGTATGTGTGTGTGCTTGAGGATTAGATGGCTTTGCAGTAATATTTGCCTTTCTGAAGCAGGGTGTACCTTGTCCCTTTTGTGAATTTTGTAATGTGTTGTTTTTGTGCCTGCTGGTGCGAATGGTCTTGTGTGTATCACGTATGAAAGGTGTGTGAATGGTGCCTTGCCGTGGCTTTACAGCTCACGAGCTGCGAGTCATTTGTTCAGTTTTTTCTCCATTTAATTATTGACAGTGCATTTCATTTTTATGAAATCTCTTGTTAATAAAATGTAATATACTGAACCATCACTCGCCCTCATGCCAAATCCAACCAGTATGTGTGTGCGTTTGAGGAATAGATGGCTGTGCAGGAATCTTTGTCTTTGTAGTTTCTCTGCCAAGGTGTATGTTCCATGTAAGAATAACCCACCAACTGCCGCTCGTGCTTGGCTGCTGGAGAGGTGCCTTTTTGCCACTTTGACCCTGAGCTTTGGGACTGCATAAATCATCGGGATTACCTGCTTGGACGTCTCTCCGATCTTGGACTGGACTACGACCTGTTTCCTGACAGCGGGACTGCGAGGACCAGACTGCCCAGCGGCTCCTGCTACGCCGCAGCTGGCCCTCTTCCCGCTTCTACCATCGGCAAGGATAAGAAATCTTGCGGCCCCCGCTCCGCGGGTGCCGCTCGTGCTTGACTGCTGGAGAGGTGCCTTTTTGCCACTTTGACCCTGAGCTTTGGGACTGCATAAATTATCGGGATTACCTGCTTGGACGTCTCTCCGATCTTGGGCTGGACTACGACCTGTTTCCTGACAGCTGGACTGGGAGGACCAGACTGCCCAGCGGCTCCTGATACGCCGCAGCTGGCCCTCTTCCCGCTTCTACCATCGGCAAGGATAAGACCTCTTGCGGCCCCCGCTCCGTGTAGAGGCATCGGTCAGTCTAATTGGAAATAGTAATGATGATGAGGCCGATAGCCAACTCTTAGAAAGAATGGGGGAGCTTTTCAAAATGTATCTCTCCCCGATAGAGACCAGACTAGCGTGCATAGAAAAGCAGTTAGTTGAACTGACTGCTTTCTCTAAGAATCCTTCTAATCCTGGGGTACCAAAGGCAGGGGGTAGTAAGTCAAATAACAACAAATTAGTAGGCTTGCCAGCGAAAAATTCACCTGTACTAGTGGCAAACGCAAAACCGAAGATTCTTACGCCCCCAGATAAGAAAACTGTAGATAATCCTAAAACCCCTACTGTGCACACTAGACAGGAGGATAATATATTTAAGGCCTCCGGACTGGACCCCAACAGGGATTGTAACTGGGGAGCTCCACTGGGTAAACTAGCTGTTAATCTGCCCCCAGAAGCAAGCCCTTTTGTGGTGGTTATGACCGGGGTCCCAGAGTTGGCTGATTTTACTGAGGAACCTAGTTGGTCATTAAAGAACAAGGTCCAACATTTGCTTGATATCAACCGACCGTTACCGCCTCACCGGTCGAGTAAGATCTTAATGGTGCATAGGGTGCCCTGGGTGGGGCACGGGAGGAAAACAACCCAGGGTGACTGTGTTCTGGTCAATTTTGAGGATCCACATACGGTAGACCACATATGTTCATGGGGTATGCTGGGTATAAATGAAGGCATTGAAACAAAACGACTTTCCTTTTTTTATCCTCCCAGGAGTCGTTTTGGCCCAGACTATGATAGGAACTGGCGCAGAGTAGGTCATCAAGAGAGGGGAGGAGACAGGGGGGAGTGGGGAGGGCACCCTGTTAGGGACGAAATATCCCGGGATAATTGGAGAGGAATCCCGACTGCCAACAGGTATAGTTGCCTGGAGATGGTTGATTGACGGTCACCGATCACCGGGGCCCTGTATGGTTGTTGGGAGGGGTTTAGTAAGCCTAATAGGAGAACTAATCAGTTGGCTTACAGCAATTTAATAATTTCCCCTGAGTATAGGGATAAAGACGTAGCTGTGGCCAGTACCACCTTCTCTCCATTGGTAAAGGGGCCAGATAGACTAGAGTCCGTAGTGATTAATCATACTGGTGGCGGCGAAGAAAGAGTGCTAGCTCAACAAAGATCCCTAAGTACAGCAGTGGGGGGTGTTGGAGACAGTGTTGTATCTGCATCCCTGGAAATAGGTAACCGTGCTGCTACTGAATCAGCTCCAGGGATCTTACCAGACGATGAAAGGGGGAGGTTGGCTCTCCTATCCTGGAATATAGCGGGATTGTTAAATAAGGTAAAGGACCCCATCTTCTTGGCTTTCATTGACAATTTCGATGTAATTTGCCTTCAGGAGTGCTGGGAAGAGTTCGAAATACATCTAGCCGGGTACCGTACTTATTTTTCTACAGCGCTGCAGACCAGGAGGGGCAGATGCTCTGGCGGGCTTTGCACCTACATTTCAAATACTGCCAATTTGACCATTAAGTGTCAGACCACCGGGGGGTACAACTATTATCAGATACTCTCCTTTAAGGTGGGAGGAAATCAGTATATCACCCTTGTTAATTTGTATAATAACATTCCAAAGGATGACCAAAAAAGGGTCTTGTAAGAATTAAATAACTCTTTATGTTGCGGGACAGGTTCCGCGCAAAATGAAAGGTGCATTATAGTGACGGGTGACTTTAATTGTCATTTATGTCCCCACAGCAATTCAGGAATATGTGGAATGGTCAATCTTAAGGGTGATCCTTGTACACACTTTGAGCACTCCATGCTGGGAAATTTGTTTAATAATTTAATATATGAGTGGGACTTAGGATTTGCGAACGAGTTTTGTAACCCCCAGGTTAATTTTCAACCCACCTTTAATGGGCAGGGCCTGCGGTCTGTCATAGACTATACGCTGGTTACCACAAGTTACCACTGCAGTGTCCTGTCGTTTAAAACAGAGGACATTGCACTTAGCGATCACTTTCCGATTAGTTCAACCTTTGACACTGGGTTGAGCTGTAGACAAGTGTCTAATGTAGCTGAAAACTTATATTGTCACAGCATATCGTTGGCTAGAACCAATGGCTATGCAATAAAATGGAGTAAGGTCGACCCTATAAACTTCCTGCAGAGTCTAGTAGCGGGACAGTTTAACAACTTTATGACGTGTCTTGAGGAAAACCCTAATCCAACTGCGGTTATCGCAGCATTCCAGAAGATCACAGTACAAATTGGCAGAAAACTGACAGGAATACTACGAGAAGGTGAGAGACACAAGGCTGAGGGCTGGTTTAATTTGGAGTGCAGCAAAGCGCACTCTTACTTAAAACAGACCCTAAAAAAAGTACCCAAAAATCAGCAAGATATAAGATCTATTAGAGCAGCTTATAAATCTACCCTACATAAACGAAGAAAAGAGTTGAAGGAGGCTGCGTGGGGTGCTCTACTAAAGGCGTGTTCCCTGAAAGATAACACTGCCTTCTGGAGAGCGGTAAATGCCCCTTTTTTTGTTGAAAGGAAATCTGACCTGGTAGAGATCGCCATAGAAGAGCCTGTATGGGTCAATCACTTCACCGAGCTATACAAGAAAGACGATCTAGCCAGTCCAGAAAGCCCTAGCCCGGGCTCGTTGACTGTTATAGAGCCTGTCCCTTCTGATTCGTTCCCTTGGGGATTTCTTTCTCTATTTCAGAGGTGGAATTGGCAATACTAGAAAGCTCTAACAGTAAAGCTCCAGGACCAGATGGAATTCCAATAGACATTTATAAGGATAAGATCTCCTTATGGGCACCGCTCCTGACGAATGTGCTTAATAGTTGCAACAATAAAGGATTTTCATCTACATGGCAGGAAGCGATAGTAGTGCCCATATTTAAGAAGGGAGATCGAAACGACCCCAAATGTTATAGGCCCATTTCACTACTTGACTCTTTGATGAAAGTGGCAGGTAGAATTATATTAAATAGATTGCAAACATGGGCCAAGGATGAAGGTGTCCTCTCTAAATTCCAGTATGGATTCAAGTCAGGATTAGGAACCGTCGAACAAGGATTAAATCTGGCTATGTTAATTGGCAAATACACGGTGGCAAAAAAGGGAAATTTATTTATGACGTTTATAGACCTTAGCTCAGCTTTTGATTGTTTGATCCATGATGTTTTGTGGGATACTTTAACAGGGCTCGGCATTGATTTAAATATTCTTAATTTTCTTAAAGAGTTGTATAGAGGGGCAGGGGCAAAGGTGCGCTATGGAAAGAAAGGCGAATGCACAAATAAATTCCCAATAATGAAAGGTGTTCGTCAAGGTTGCATTCTGGCACCCTTTCTTTTCAATTTGTATATTAATAGTGTGGCAGATTATTTAATTAAATTAGGTGTAGATTATCCCCAAATTGATGGCTCCGCGGTGCCCATTTTATTGTACGCAGATGATGCGGTCATAATGGCAAGAACCCAAGTAGGTCTTCAGAAGGCGTTAACCAGTTTCTCAGTATTTATGGGATCTAGGGGCTTAAAAATTAACATCGGGAAAACCTTAACCATGTGCTGCTCATCAAGATTTCTTGTAATACTTTTTTAGAACAGTCTAAGATAGGATTAACCAGTACTTTCTCATACTTAGGGATTGTTTTTAATAAAAGAGGTACCTGGACCACAGCTGTTAGTACTAGGAGCCTAGCATTCGCACGTGCAATAGGCGCAGTGAAACAGTTCGTTAACAAACTGGGGGGTAGGCCTGTTCGTATTTTGATCAATATCTACAAGGCCAAATGTGTGTCAACTGCTACTTACGGTGCCGGTATTTGGGGGGTTGCAGACTGTCAGGGAATTCAAACAAAGGAAAACTCTTTCCTGCGATATTTGTTAGCTGTCCCCAAATCTACCTCCACCCATGCTTGCCACAAGGAACTTGCTTTGGTTTACATATCAGACTTAATTAGGATAAGTCCGGTGCTGTTATGGCACAAGATTTGGACCTCTATGGCAACTGATTTTAATAGGGCGATTATTACGGACTGCATCAAACATGAGGGAGCCAAAAACATCCAGTGGCTTTCCTATGTTAAGGAATTTTTAACAAATTTAGGTCACCCAGAATGTATCAACACACCCTCCTCATTATCTTTAATTTCCAGAAAAGCACTAAAAGAATGTTCCCTTGCTTTTCTGGAAAATCAACGCTGGGCTGTGGAGGGGAAGAAGGCATCTGTTATCCAACATTATTCATTGCTGCAGGGACCTGGCTTGCAGCTCTATTTATCTCCCGACCAATACAGCTATAATAGAATGTTATTAGCTCGGCTGAGAACTGGTAGCTATTTTAGGTTGTTAACCTTTCCAGCCACTAATGACTGGTCGAAAAACTTAATCAAATGCCCGTGTGATTACCTTTCCACGCAATCAACAATCCATTGTGTTTTATTTTGTAAATTTTACGTATGGGGGAGGAAGAGATATTTAATACCTTTGTTAAAGATCTGGGGTGTGAGACAGTGTAGACCCACCTTATTCAAGTTGCTCTTACTACAAGATGAAATGACCATAAGTGCTGTATTTAAGTTTTTAAAATTTACAATTAGATGCAGATCTTCCATGGCTTAAATTTAAATCTGACTCGAACTGTAAAGAAGATCACTCTACCATGCTGTTGTACCAACGCAAGCTGAAGTGCAGAATTTATGTTATTTAAAGAGTTAGTCCCAGTATGAATCACTTAAATTGTTATATATTTTGATCTGTATGTATTAAATTTTAATGTGCTTTTATGATTTTTATATTGAAATCGAATAAAGCTATGATGATGATGATGATGAACCCACCAACTGTAGATATTGTCGTAAACCCACGGGAGTTCATGGTGATGTCTCTCTTGTGAATTCCAAAAAGTTATTTTATCCACAATGTCCTGCAAACCTCAAAATATCTGTCACATTTTCCTTGCAATATTGTGCCGAAATTCTCACGCTGTAGAAACAAACAATGTCAAAACGATCTGGTTTTGCAAGGGGGTCAACTGTCTTTTTGGCCCGTGCTCGGCGGCCATCTAGGGAAACCTACCAAACCCATACATTTCTGAAAACTAGACACCCGGGGGCTTCCAGAGAGGTATGGCTTGCGTGGATCTCCCAACGTTTCCTTACCCAGAATCCCCTGCAAACCTCAATTTTAGCTGAAAAAATAACTTTTTTCACACATTTTTGTGTGGGAAAGTTGTGGCATCACCGGGCTCACTCAAATTTCCCACCTCCCAGCGTTCCCCTGGGTCTCCCGGTAAAAATGGTGCCTCACTTTTGTGGGAGGCCCAAGTACCCGCGACAGGCAAGGGCCCAAAACGTAGTGAGGTGACATCAAAATTGCCTGGTTTTGCAAGGGGGGTCACTTGGGTTTTTGGGCCGGTGCTCGGCGGCCATCTAGGGAAACCTAATGAACCCATACATTTCTGAAAACTAGACACCCGGGGGCTTCCAGGGAGGTATGGCTTGCGTGGATCCCCCAACGTTTCCTTACCCAGAATCCCCTGCAAACATCAATTTTAGCTGAAAAAAATCACTTTTTTCACACATTTTTGTGTGGCAAAGTTGTGGCATCACCGGGCTCACTCAAATTTCCCACCTCCCAGCATTCCCCTTGGTCTCCCGGTAAAAATGGTGATTCACTTGTGTGGGCGGCCCAAGTACCCGTGACAGGCAAGGGCCCAAAACGTAGTGAGGTGACATCAAAATTGCCTATCTCAAAACCACCTGACAATTTTTTAGGTTTGCAAGGGATTCTGGGTAACAGACCCTGGTGGGAGGCAAGTCACCCCATCCTGGATTCCCCTGGGTGTCTAGTTTTCAAAAATGTATAGGTTTGCTAGGTTTCCCAAGGTGCCCGCAGAGCTAGGGTTCAAAAACTACAGCTAGTCAATTTGCCAAAAAAGGGTCCTTTTTCACTGCGAAATTGAGGTGTGACCACGTTGCGTTTTGTGCCGTTTCCTGTCGCGGGCACTAGGCTGACCCACACAAGTGAGATACCGTTTTTCTCGTAAGACTTTGGGGAACGCGGGGTGGGTGGAAATTTGTGGATCGACGCAGATTCCGGAACTTTCCTACGACAGAAATGTGGGGAAAATGTGTTTTTTGGGACAATTTTTTAGGTTTGCAAGGGATTCTGGGTAACTGACCCTGGTGGGACGCAGTCAAGTCACCCCATCCTGGATTCCCCTGGGTGTCTAGTTTTCAAAAATGTATAAGTTTGCTAGGTTTCCCAAGGTGCCCGCAGAGCTAGGGTTCAAAAACTACAGCTAGGCACTTTGCCAAAAAAGGGTAAATTTTCACTGCGATATTGAGTTGTGACCACGCTGCGTTTTGCGCCGTTTCCTGTCGCGGGCACTATGCCTACCCACACAAGTGAGGTACCTATTGACTTTCGATGCATTTCTGCCTTCCAAATGAAAGATATTGTGTAAAAAAGAAGTCATTCTAAAAAATGACTGATAATTCTCATGCTAGTATGAGTATTCCCAATTTCGGAAATGTGCAAATATCTACTGTTTCTAAACTCTATATTTTGTTCCCATTTCAGAAATACATAGGTGTCTTTCATACCGATTTTTCCATGTACACATTTTTACAGAATAATTACTATATACCCAGTACATAATAAAAAACCATTGCAAGTTGCTGCTCAGTTTTTGGCTCTGGGTTCGTCGGGTTCTTGGTGAACCTACAAGTCCTATATATCCCCACAACCAGTAATGTCAAGCGGATGCAACGGTATATTGCTTTCAAAGAGCTGTCATAATTAGAAGAAGTTACAGGTGAAAATGTTGACACAAAAGGCTGTTTTTTTCAACTAATTTTCAATTTATCCTATATTTAACTGTTTGTTTCTATTAAAAAAACCTTGATGGATCTACACAAATGACCCCTTGCTGAATTCAGAATTTTGTCTTCTTCTCGAAAATGTATAGCTTTCCAGGATCCATTATTGCTTTTGTACCCATTTCTGCCATTAACTGGAAGGAGGTCAAAACCACAAAAAATAGCAAAAATATGCTATGTCCCAGAAAAATTCCAAAACTGTGTAAAAAATGTTGGGTTTCTGACAAAAGTCTGGTATCCCCGAAAAGCTGGGAAAATGGTGATTTCAACCCCACAAACCCTTTTTTGATAACATTTGCAGGGAAAATCCCAGATGCTTTCATTTGCGGCCCGTTTTTCCAATTTTTCCGAAGAAAAACAACATTTTGCTGTATTTTGGCTCATTTCTGTGACCCCTCCAGGGGAATCTACAAACCCTGAGTACCTTTAGAATCCCCATGATGTTGGAAGAAAAGGACGCAAATTTGGCATGAATACCTAATGTGGTCAAAAAGTTACAGGGGCCTAAGCGCGCACTACCCCAAATAGCCAAAAAAAGGCTTGGCACAGGAGGGGGAAAAGGACTGGCAGCGAAGGGGTTAAAAGGGAAATATCTACATATCCATAACATCACTAATCTATGTGCGCATCGCAAGGCTGCTTTCTATTATAAAAGTTGAGCATCCCGATCGATTTGCAGAGGAGGCACTCCAGCTGACATCAGAGGTCCTTGCATGTGGTGGAGCAGGTAAAACAAAATGATGTATACCTTCTCTATTTTGCATGAAAATACTAATTACCTAATCATTCTAATTATTAACTTGTACTAAATGTGTGGAGATTTGGTATTAACCAACTGTACATTTAATAAACATGAATTACACGTGGGACTAAAATGCAAAATTGTATGGCAAATAACCCTAATGAATAACTGTGGTACACATATTAACGATAGATTGTGTTGTTATAGAAAATTACATGGTTATATTGCTTTTTGTGACGTTTTGCATTCCTGCTAGGGTGAAATGGTAAGTAATATTGCTTTAAATGTTGCTATAAGCTAGGAAAATACTAATATATAAAGGGATTAGTGTGGGTTTAACATTAGACTCTTCATTTCCACATATTAATTATGCTTTATGTTTGTTTCGCTTAAATTGGCATTCGGGCCTACTAGGCCGGAAAATTCAAAATGGAGTTCAGAGGTGGCCACTTACGTGTGAGCGCGATGTCTACTGCGCAGACTCAGATGGCTCTGAAGATCTCCATGCGTCCTTCGATCTACAGCACAGTGTTCCTTGTCAAGGATAGGAACGTGGAGGACTGCCAAAGTTCAAGAAGGGTGAAATGACAAATGGAGCAATATATTTGTTGAAATCGGCGTGTTGTTACTTCGGACCTTTTCACACAAGAAACTTTATGAACTAAAAGAATGACATAAGCCACTTCCCTGAGAACCAGGGATGTGAGAATTGAGGACCGTATAACAATTTGGAGGGCTCAGCCAATCCGATTGCTTGAATTTTAGAAATTGTTGCAGATTGCATTGAAATTTATTATAAAAGGGGAATTAAAGGAGAGGATCTAGACTAGTGCGTTCCAGAAGGGTGTCCCGAACTTGCGTGATCGATTGCTTGCACGAGGGTCAGGTCCCTGGAGATCTTTGGGACTATATCGTGCAGGGCGAAAGAACTTTGTCTCCGGACTGACTGGGTTATAGCCTGCATTCGATTGGAGGGTTACATCAGAAAAGTTTGACTTATGCAGAGCTAACAAGTTGCGGGAGAAAGGTCACTAGAATCCAAGACTAGGTAAATATAAATGTCATATTGAATCATGTTAATGTGGTCAAACTCTCTGATTTAAAATGATGATGATTATGCCGATGAAGGTGATTTTTATTAGCTAAACTGAACATTTGTTAACAGAAACGAGCTTGTGAATCTTTGAAGATTATTAATTAAGAATCTAAACTTTAATGTGTTTTAGCTGGTTCTAAATCATCATCAACCAGTCCAACTAATTGGTCCATCGACCAAGTGGTGGAGTGCCTTGATGTTAAGGTTAGGATTCTATAGATACGGATGTATAATTGTAGATAATGTAAATATTTATTTCTATAGGTAATAAGGTACCCCCCCCCCCCACATGTCCAGCGCATCATTCCTCCTGTGTGCAGACCTGAGGTGTGACATATGAGTGTTGGTGTTATGGGCCCCACCGATGAATGCGTGCGTGAATGAGTTAGCGTGATGACGGGTCTGTGATGCAGAGAGGATATGTAAAATTTACCCTTTCCGCTGGAGCAGTTTTTCTGCTGGCAGATTGATGGTTATTTTTGGCTAGTTTGGTGATTATTGAAGGTTTATTGTATTGGTTTGGTGATTATTGATTATTAATTAGTGATTGACGGATGATTGATGGATTATTGATTTATGTGCTAACATTCTATGTTGAAGTGCGTCACGTTCTATGTTGTTTTTGAAGACTTCCGGGATGTTTTGTTACCCTGTAGGTACAAGTGGGAGAAGGTGTGACGATTGGAGTCGCACGACGCATTGTTTGGGTTCGAATTGGTAACATCATCGTGTGTTATCGTTAGGGACATTTCTGTGTGAGAGTGCGTGGGTGAAATAGCAACGGGTTCTCTCGTAAAACGCTGGCCTTAATTCTCAGGAGCAGTGTAGTCTCCACATGTGTTTTATCCCCAAAGAAACGGTTAGCCTTCTTGCTTGTTAGAAGGGTAAGGTAGAGGGAAGTGCTACTTTATCTGCGAAACAGAATAATTCCGTGGAAGGGCAGAGGTAAGCGCTGCTCTCGAGAAATACGGAATTCTTGTGTAATTGGACAAAAACTATCTCTTTGGTTTGGCGGAAAAGACAATGGTGGTGTTTTTATGTCGTTACTAACCGACGTTTGATTGGAAAGAACGTAAGGGAGAGATTGCTGATAAATGTTTTGTAAAGGAGGGGTCAGCAGGAGTAGTGAGAAACGCTGACGTCAGGAAGACCGCGCTGGGATTGGCCAGCCGTGGAGTGACGTAAATGCACAGGATTGGTGCGTTGGTGTGTGCCGCGTTGGGAGTGGAGAATTTCCAGAATGACGCAGACGCTGCTTATTGGTGCGTTAGTGTGAGTCGCGCTGCGATTGGAGCATTATAGAGCAACGTAAACACCCCTGATTGGTGTGTTGGTGTGAGTCACGCTGCGATTTAACAGCAAACAGAATAGTCGTAGAAGAGCGATTCAAGGAGTCTAGCAAATCGAGACTACAGATTTAAGAGAAAATGATGTATTATGATCCACCTGAGAAGGAGAAAAAGTAATGGTTAGGGAAGATCAAGAATTTATTTAAAAAGGATAAGCCGATTGTGACTGGAGAGGGACAGTTGCTTCCTCCACCGAAATCACCCGCATCCTTCATGGTTGCAAAATACGGGTACCACACATGTATCTGGTTAGATAATTGGGCAAACTACACAAAAGATTATGGAGTTTTAGCCTTTCCAGAAAATGGTTCATTTAACTTAGCTGTATTAAGGAACTTAAGAGAAAAAATTATGAGACTAGAACCGAGACCTAGACCTACTCAGTTTGAAGCTTTAACGGAATGGGAAGATGAGATGTATGAAAGAGAATGACAGCGGAGTGGCGGAAGGTATAGTTATATGTTTGGTAGACCGTATGAATAGGAAAATCATGATGATAGGATGAGGAGATGGCGGAGTGCGAATATGGCTGATGGGATGTTTCCGTTAAGAAATACAGAAGAGGCCAGTGGTAGAAAATGTACCGAGAAGAGAAACAATACAGGGTCAGATGGCTACAAGTATGGTGTGAATGAGTCGGAGGATGATGTGCTTGAAGACATGCTTTATAAAAATCCTCCCCCGTACCAATCAAATTCAATGTTGCTGACACCGAGTGCGCCAGTAAAAGAAGTTCCGTGAAGTAAACCTCTTGAACAAACACCCCCTGATGTAGGGAAAAATAATCCCTGTAGAGACTCTGAGATATCCCAACCCATTAGGATGATAAATGAAAATTCAGCAGAATTGGCTAGGACTACTTTGGAACTAACTGAGAAAATTAGGGAATTGACTAAAAATATGGAAGCCATAACTGTGCCTGTAACTATAGGACCAGTGATGCCTGTCTTTGATAAACAGAAGGATAGTGAGCATTGTTTGACCGTTCCATTCTGTAATAATAAACCAATTGAGACAGAAGCAAGACATTCGGGAGAAAATCCGTGGGGAAAATTGGTAGGAACCTCAGGATTGAGTACCTCTAAAAATCTGACGTTGAATCAAAGTCCAGCAAGTAAAACGTTAATGACTACAGAATCAGCCCCAGAGACCCCAGAGAGAAGCGTGGAGCGAACAAGGAATGAAATAATTCCTGTAGGTCCCACTTCTGACGAATTGAGTGACTGAGTTTACAGAGAGAAGATACAGAACCCCAACCGTTAGATGTGGCAAAACTAAAAATAACTTTGGAATTTAAGCAATACAGTGGGGATGAAAAACTGAGTGAGAAGGATTTAAGTCATTTTGTGTATCGATTTGTGTATGGATTAAGACCTGAAGTAAGCGAGATGATTAAACAACTCATGGTAGATTGGCAAAATAAAAAGATAGATGAAGTACTGAGACTTTAGTGACGAAATTGAAGCAAGCAACGCAAGTTAAAAGAGAAAGACATGTGGGCTCAGGTCAAAGTAGCGGAAAGACAAGAAGCCCAGCTGATTGAACAAGCAAATGGCATGGGCCACGTAAACCTAAAACCGAATATTGGAAAAGTAAAGGGACAGATTAGTTTAGAAGAAGCTAAAAAGAAGTGACCATGTCATAATTGCGGAAAGGTAGGGCATTGGAAATCCGAGTGTAAATTACCCCTGGGTGCTAATGGCGATAATGCCTCATTGAATCCACATGTGCAGAATGAGGTGAGTTGCCAACCACAGCGACAGCAGCAGGTTGTTGCCCAACAGTGCCAGGTGCCAAAGCCACCTTTTCCACAGAGCGTAAACCCTCAGAGATACAGTAATGAGACAGGATTCTACACCGAAGAACAGGTAACAAAGCTACCGCGCGCTAGTGCTGTTTCGCAGTATTGGGTGCACCAAGATGAGAGTGAGTCAGAAGAGAGTTATTGACGGTGCCGAGGAGAGGAAGAAGAGTGCGTACTTGACGCAACTCTAGAAGTAGACCAGACAGGCCCTTTTGTAGATGGAAAGATAAATGATGAAAGTATTACTTTCCTGGTAGATATTGGTGCTACTCGTTCGACGGTTAGATCAGCTGATGTTAAAAATCTTCCTCTCTCGGATGAGACAATCCAAGTAGTCGGAGTTTCAAACAGACAGATAAATACATATCTTTCTAAACAGTTAAAGTTAAAATAGGGAAATTTTCAGACATGCACCACTTCGTTGTGTGTGATACGAGCCCTGTAAACTTGTTAGGAAGGGACTTGCTGTGTAAAATGAATTGCACGATTTTCTGTACACCTGATGGCATAGCTTTTGAGACTCCTGATGAGGATGTACTGTACAAAATGACTATGGCCAATCTAGAACCTGAGGTTACCGAGGCATTTTCTGTATTTGACCCAGAAGAATTGCCTCAGGAATTAAAGAAAACAGTGAAACCCGAGGTATGGGATTTCACAGGAGAAGATATGGGACTGATGAGAAATGTAGATCCTGTAAAAATAACCGTAAAGGAAGGAATAAGTTACCCAAATATTCCCCAGTATAAATTGACACCCGAAATAATTGCAGGAGTCACTCCAATAACAGACAAAATGATTGAACAAGGTATTTTGAGAGAGATAATGAGCAGCCTATGTAATTCACCAATTATGGGTTTGAAGAACCTTCAGAATAGTGCAAGACCTGAGAAAAGTGAATAAAATTGTTGTACCATGTTGTCCCATAGTACCAAATCCTTCAGTGATCCTATACCAGATTCCTCATGATGCAGAATGGTATACGGTCATCGACCTATGTTATGCTTTCTTTTCCATCCCATTGCACCCTGATAGCCAAAAGATTTTTGCGTTCCGGTTTGGCGAACTTACCTTGGCATGGTGCCGAATCCCACAGGGGTATACAGGAAGTCTATCAATATTTAATCAGATTCTAAAGAAATCCCTGGAAGATCTAAAAATGCCCGAAAGCTCAGTGCTAGTTCAATATATCGATGACCTACTGGTGGCATCGAAATCTCGAGAAGCCTGCGTATTAAATATGATTGCACTGTTAAATCATTTGGCAGATGGCGTACTGAAAGTATCCCCATCAAAATTACAGTTTTGCAGAAAGGAAGTACAATATTTAGGCCATAAAATAGAAAAGGGCTTGAGGAAAGTGACTACAGACAGGATCAGAATAATAAAAGGAATGAGAGCACCAATGACTCATAGAGGAGTGAGAATGTTTCTTGGAATGGTTGGATACTGTTGTCAATGGATCAGCAACTTTTCGCTGATTGCAAGACCTTTGGTACGATTAACGAAGAGCAATGTGAAAGACCCCCTCGAACTGAACAAAGAAGAGCTAAAGGCTTTTAAACAATTAAGAGACAGTTTGTGTGAAGCCCCTGCTCTTGGAATACCTGACTATGAAAAGGAGTTTAAACTCTATTGCAGTGAGAGAGATGGATGTGCACTTTCTGTGTTAGTACAGAAACATGGGAAGTTGAGGCGACCCATTGCATATTTTTCAGCTGTATTAGATCCTGTAGGTGTGGCATTGCCTGGTTGTCTAAAAGCAGTGGCTGCTACCTGTAAGAGCTTGGAACAGAGTGAGGGAATTGTGATGGGATATCCTGTGAGAGTGTTTGTACCACATGATGTGGCAATCCTTTTAACAAGGAGTCGCACCCAATTTATGTCTAACTAAGTATGAAAAGGTCATTTTGGGAGCAACAAATGTGAGCCTTGTGAGGTGTCTCAATGTAAACCCCTCAACGTTGTTGCCCGATGCTGAGAATGTGGAAGTGAAAGATGACGTAGATCATGACTGTTTGGAAGCACTTGACTATTGTACCAAGCCCCGTCCGGACATAAAAGATGTACCTCTGAAAGAAAGTGACTATGTGATGTTTGTGGATGGGTCATGCTTGAGAACAGATGAAGGGGTTTTGAGTGCGGCATATGCAGTATGTACTGTAGCGGCTGTACTGGAAGCATCTTGTTTGAAAGGAGTGAGATCAGCTCAGGTTGCTGAACTATGTGCGTTAACAAGAGCATGCAAATTGGGAAACAATCTGAGAATCACTGTAATTACCGACAGCCAGTATGGCTTCGGGGTGGTGCATGATTTTGGGCAAATATGGGCCCAAAGAGGGTTCTTGACTTCAAGTGGAACCCCTATAAGGAATGCTGAAGTGGTCGGGAAATTGCTTGAGGCGATACAGCTGCTTAAGCAATTAGCAGTGGTGAAGTATGCAGCTCACTCGAAGAATGCTGATTATGTGACGGCAGGAAACGAGTTTGCAAACGACATAGCGCAATATTGTGCGCGTAATTAAAATTCGATAAACAGAAACAGGGAAAAGGGGATAAATTCATGTTCCTTACTTTTTACTAACACTGTAAATACATGGGAAGACATGAGGCAGCTGTAGGAAGAGGCAGGAGATGAGGAAAAGAAACAGTGGATAAAATCAGGATGCGCACCTCGAGAGTCAGACCGAGTTTGGGTTTATCGGGATGGAAGACCAGTCATGCCTGATAGCATGGTCTCTACCATGGCACGGATGTACCATGGACAGGCACATGTAGGAAGGGATGCTATCATCAGACTTTTCAAACAGACATGGTATAATGCTAAGTTTCAGCTGGTAGCGGAAAGCCTTTGTCAAAGATGTCTCACATGTCAACAATACAATCCAGGAAGAAAGACAGTGGTGAGTTTGGGAACGATAGGACGGGAAGGAGGTCCCTTCACCAGAATGCAGATTGATTTCATCGAAATGCCCCCATGTAACAGGCTAAGATATGTCCTAGTGGTAGTTTGTCTGTTTTCCCGGTGGGTAGAGGCGTACCCAACCAGAAGAAGTGATGGAGTTACAGTAGCCAAACTCTTATTGAGGGAGTTTATTCCTAGATTCGGTTTTCCCAGTTACGATCGAGTCAGATAGAGGAAAACATTTTAAGAATTAAATAATAAAATTGATTTGTGAAGCACTGAATGTACAACAGAAACTGCATTGTGCCTACCGTCCAGAGGCTTCTGGGGTAGTGGAACAAGTAAATGGCACCATTAAGAACAGAGTGGGAAAAATGTGTTTAGCCACAGGGTTGAAATGGTCTGATGTCTTGCCTCTAGTACTCATGACAATTAGGTCTATCCCTGACAGGACTACCGAATTGAGTCCTCACGAAATTGTTATGGGTAGGGCAATGAGGCATGTTTTCATTCCTGTCAACAAACTACTGCCTATATCTGATGACTTCGTGTTGGATTATTGCAAGGGGTTGGCTGATTCCGTTCATCCTGTGTTTCATCAGGTTGGATCAGATGGAACCACTCTTGAAAAGAAGCCAGCCCATGATTTGAGTCCAGGCGACTGGGCGAGAATAAAAGTACATAGAAGACAAAATTGTCTGATCCCACGCTGAGGTAAGCCACGTCAAGTGATTCTGACCACGACTACGGCTGTGAAATGTGCCAGGGTAAAGAATTGGATTCATGCAAGTCATACTCTGCGAATCCCGAGTCCAGTGGGTGGACCGGAAGAAGAATATTTTGGAGAATATGATACCAGTTCTGAGTCGGACGCAGAAGAAACAAGAGCCAGATCAACTCAGAAAAGAGGAGAGTTGGAACCAAGTCAAGTTACAGAACAAGAGAATTTGCCATTAAGAAGGCGATTGGAGATTTCTGATACTAGTTCTGAGTCAGATCCTGATCAAGAAAAAGAACAGGACAAAATAAAGGAGAATATTGAAGAGACTGTTAAGGAGATATTTGAAAAGGAGCCAAGTGCACGAGAAGTTCCACCAGAGGTCGTAGAAGTAGAAGGTGAGGAATTAGATATAGAGAGAGAGGGCAAGATTGTTGCGGAAGACCCCCGAGGAGGTGTAGCCACACACCCAGGTAGAAGAAGGGACAGTTAGTCAGCAGGAAGACTGCGTGGAAGAAACACGAGGAGGGACAAAGAAAGATAGGGAGCAAGAAGTTGTGGAAGAAAAATCGACGGAAGACAAAAATCAAAGTGAGGTTGAATCTGAGGATAGTGAAGGAGAAGTACAAGAAGGACGAGTTCTAAGGAAAAGAGCCTGGAGAGCCGAAAGAAGTGAAAGGGTGAATAAGCTGAAAAGGCCAGCAAATGAGGAAAGTTGGCCAAAGAAAGTAAAAAGGCTGAGATATCGATTGACACGAGTTAAGTCTTCCAAAGCAGAACAAGTGAATGAGGTGTTGAGCCAAGAAAACTCTGGAGACACTGATCAGATGCACTTGAAGAAGGGAAAACGAATTAAGAGACCCAACCAGAGGTATAAGTCACCGGAATGGACGTATGTGGCACTTCCTGAAGTACAAGAGGAAGCAGACAGCCAAGACAGTCTAGGTGTGACAGTACCGGAGGTGGTTGAGGAGGAAGAGGATTCGGAAATCCTGAGAGTTATCTTGTCCGATATTGGAGAAGAGACGGATGTTCAGGAGGTTCTGAACCAAGATTGTGAAAATAAAGTAAAAGACGATCAAATGCCAGATTGAGGTGAAAGACGGTGAAGAAATTGAATTGCCGAATAACTGAAAGAACCAAGTAGGCGCTTAGAGCCTTGGGTTAAGACGAAATTAGTGTAAATAAAAGAGGCTAAGTCAAAAGACACTGATCACTTCTGAAATGGCAAACAAAGATGGTAGAAAATCTACATGTGTGTTCCTTCGGAGATGGTGCAAGGTGTGTTGCTGTTGTACAGGATTACTAATGCTTCTTTGGAGCGTATTAGCTTTGATAGTTTCATTTAAGGTAACGTTTGGGCATATTGAGAATAAGACTAATGTAGAAAAAATTCATGATACTTAAACAACCCGAATGATAGATAGAACTGACTCACATAAGGATAGGTCTATAACAGATTTTTCTAACAACGTATTTTCAAAGTTATTGAATGAGTATATGAAGACCATGGACGTTAGAGATTGCTACGTGTGTATGCAACTACCTGCATCTGTATCCGAAGGTGTTACCTATCACCACCTTCCTGTGACTTATGGTATCACATGTAGTGTGTTAGCAAGTTTGTTCTATAAAACCGGAAAATTAGAGAACTATTTCTCAGATGTAGATGCATTTGTTTCACAAGTACCTGTAATTCCTTAACTAAACAAGATAAAACCTGGTAAAGTTTTAGGTGAATACTTCTTAGAGACTAGAGAATTGACTTTAGAGGCAGTGTTTCGAAATAATCTTACTTGTAGTTTAAAGAAGGAAGAGAAGACGTTTCTGGAGATGGTTGAAGAAAGAAGGATTAAGATGCAAAAGAAAATACCTGAAGGGAAAAGTGAGACAACAGTTTGGGACGTAGAAAGAGAAAAACATTTGAAGGAGAGACAAGTCAGGCTATCGCTTTAGATTGGCCCCAGAGAGGAAAATTGTGTATCAGAAGAAATGAAACTGCGTATGATAATTATTTTATAGGTGCGAGTGAATGCCATGATACCTATAAAATTATGGGAGGATGGGGATTTAAAGGAGGAAACGACCTGGTATTCCCTGGATTATATTTTATCTGTGGGAACAAAGCTTATTATCGGTTGCCGGATGTAGGAGAGTAGGGTCTGCTATCCTATGGTCACCCCAAGTTTTTGCTTTTTGCTTCACTGGTTTTTGACATATTGAGGCTGTGGGCCTGCCAATCAGACCCCCAGCCTGCTGTTCTCTCTACTAAATTAAAACTATGCACCCTAGGTGCATAACCAATTGGAAGTGGATCACCCTGTCAGCCCCTGTACCAGTGTACACTAGGTACCCAGGGCATTGGTGTACCCAAGGCCTGCCAGGGGCTGCAGCATGTATTATGCCACCCCAGGCTTGGCCTAACAATCTGACACAACTGGCTGATCACTCAGCTGGGGTAAGTTGGTGTAATCACCTCTTACTTAGGTGTAGTATACCTATACCTAACCTTAAATGGGACACCTGGTAACCTATAAGTCACTCCTATGGCAGGCCTTAACAATCCTGAAGGCAGAGTGCTTGGTTCCATGTGAGATGGTGCTCTGGCATGAGCTGAGCCTGTCTGCAGTGGTCGGAACAACTTCCTTCTGCTGTTTCCAGATATCGTCATACCATATACTCTTAAGTGCATTATGAACCTCGCGGTTAAATGCTATCTTTGGTTTGGCTTTATCAAAACATGTCGAGTAAGGTGTCATACGAATTGGAATACTAACCCCTCGCCAATTCTGGCGACGGGGATAGCATTCCACCCTTCTAGAGGGACACGACATGTACAGTACCTGAAACCCGGGTAAAATCAGACATAGCCTCAGCTCCACAAAATGGATGCTGCCACCACAGACACGAGTCTGCCCTCCTGCTGCTGGGAGTCCTTCCAGCTTGGGAGGTGTGGACAAAGGGTTTCCTGCCAGGGGAGGTGCGTGCACCACCCCAGACAGGATTTTGTGTATTGGTCAGGTAGGGCTTGAAAGAAACCAGACATGCCTGTGGCTCACAAGGAGCCTCGGTGCATATGCCAGTTCAAACCGGTCCTGGGGCACACCAGTCCCGGGCCTGGGGCGAGCTGGACAAAGGATTGGGGGTGTAACCACCCCCCTTCCTGGTCCCACCCATAGGGAGGGACCTAGCAGGTAGTCCGGCCCCTAGAATCCGCTTAAAGGTAGGAGCTGTGTCCTAAGACTTCAGACATCCTGGAATCAACTTGAAACTAAGAAGAAGACGGGAACTTCGACATTCTGCTGCACAGAAGACTGAAGAAAATCTCCCCTGTGGTCAGGGAGTGACCACCTTGCTAACGCAAGCACCATCCAGCGAATCACCGTCTGCTTTGCCGCCGCCTCCCGCCGGAGCCCGAGCCCAGAGACTGACAAGACCTGGACCTCCAGACCTCTCACCGCCCGATCCACAGTCCCTGAAAAGAGGAGACCCGTGGAGGCACCGAGACACGTGGAGCCAGCCATCTTGGAACGACTACGACTAGCTGACCAGTGCAACAACCGAGGCTCCCTCCAAGTTGTGCTTTGGGTCCTGAGAAGCCCAACCCTCGAGCAGCATCTGCACCAAAGGTGAGCCCTCCAGCATCCCCACGATCTGCGTGGGGCCCTTCTGCATTTTGCCACTCGACGCGCCTAACCGGTTGCTGGCCCGCTGGCTAGTGGCCATCTTGGCGACGAAATCTACGACAAACACCGCTGGTCTGGTTGCTCCAGACTGGCCCTTGCTCCCCTCCAAAGGAGCAATCCCTCTGACCTTGCTGGTCAGAACCAACAGCTTAAACTCCTTGCCTACAACAATTGCTTTTGCCAAGGCTTGTTTGCTTCGATCAAGTCGCCGACACCGCCGACAGCGAGAGCCTGCGTGGGACAGCTCGTGACTCGACTCCTGGACGTCGTCGACCTTCAGGGACCACGTGGCTGCAGAGTCAAGCTACACCTTCCTTCCTGTTTGCACCCGACATCGCCTGGTACCCACCTGGTGCCACGCTGGTCACTGGCTAGTGACTGTGAACACTGTCCCCTCTGCTTACAGGTCTTCAACATCTCCGATCCACTCTTGGATCCACTGCATCTCTTCCCGACCGACCGCCTGCAGCACTTTTGTCTACAGGCCCCACGGAACAGATAGAAGAAACCCGACGCACTTCGAGGCCTATGCACCCGCTTCCTGTGGGTGAGGTAAAGCTGGCACACCTGTGCCCATGTGTAGTAATACATCTCTAGTGCCTGTGTTCCAAATCTTAAGTTCCTAGGTCATCCGGAAGATTCCTTTTGCAGTAACTTTGTACTTTTTACGCACCCATTGAAACCTATGGGAGCCCGCGTGTGACTATTTGCTCTGCACACGCCACCCGTGGACCTCCTGGTCACTAACTGACGTTAGCTCCTTGTAGGCCCAGCGATTCTAGAGGCCCTAGGCCTTTTCCCTTTTCTGTTCGTGGTACTTATACCACTATTTTAGTATATGGTTTGAGTGGCCACCAGGGCCTATCCATATAAAGTGCAACTTCTGTGTATTCTACTGTAATCTTGTTTGACGATTTGTGCTCCTGTGCTCATAAAGAGACTAGGGGTTACTTTGAGAAATAAATACATATATATTTTGAATATATATCTGTGTGGTGTCCTTTCATTGGTATAAAAGGGGGTTACTATTGGTAAAACAGCTTGCTTAACACGCTTCACGAGTTTAGCCTCAAAGACTGCTTAGCCTACGCTACCACTAGGGCAGCTAGTCCAAAAAGGTTGACTTACAACCACACCATAAGGGTTGCTTGGCATGGTACAAGGTGGTCACTAGAACTAGTGAACAGCATATACCAGGCCAACTTCTCACATTGGTGGCAGCGGTGGGATTTGAGCTTGCTGTGTTTTACCATTGTAATCTCTTGGTTACCAATTGAAAGATCACATAGGTACCTGTAGGTACATATAAAACAAGATTAGATATACTTAAGTTCTACTGAACTTAGTTGTTGTAGAGCAAAGGGAGTAGCACACCCTGACTACAACTACTAGATAGGTTTAGTAGGTAAACCCAAGTGTAGGTAGATTGCAACACATCCACCCACACTTAAGAGCAATGGCCGGGGCAGAGGGGTCCACTGTACCCATCTCTGTTGAGAGTGACCCCCAGAGGGCAACATCCAGCTTTGCTACCCTTAATCAGAATGAGCTCAGGCATTTGGCAACTCTTAGAGGCCTTAAACAGCCCAAGAACCCAAACTCTGCTGAGCTCAGAGAGCTCTTACAGAATGATGAGAATCAGAGAGCACTCAAGAAAGCTTCCCAGTTAGCCCCCTTAGGGACAGGAACAGGAGGCCCCCCTTCTAAAGATGCCA
Source organism: Triturus cristatus (assembly GCF_964204655.1). Classification (NCBI taxonomy): domain Eukaryota; kingdom Metazoa; phylum Chordata; class Amphibia; order Caudata; family Salamandridae; genus Triturus; species Triturus cristatus. Next base: position 52,155,517 of record NC_140589.1, read on the forward strand.
CTGAAGTACCCCTTCCCAATAGTCACCCCTTAGATGGGATGCCTACCACAGAGGATGAGAGTGAAAAGGATACTGACAGTAGTGAGGATGAAGGGAGAACTAGCCCAGTGCCAAGTATTATACTTGGCCCAGCTAAACCAAGGCTATTGGGGACTGACAGTGGGTTCAACCCACTGGATCTCCCCAGTGGACTTAACACAGGGCTTGGAAGGCAAAGGAATCGCTCAGGTGACTCCAATGCTTCCCATGGCTCTAGAGGCTCTCAAGGTCACTCCAGGAGAAGGATGACCACCCCTCAGAGGAGGGAACATGAGGCCAAGATGCAAGAGGCCCAGCTGAGGATCAGGAAGCAGGAGCTAGAAGTAGCCCTGATGGAAGAGAAACTTAGCAAGGCTAGACAGCATAAAGAGAGTGGGTCTATACCCACTGGTGGCAGCATTGTCCCTAAGGACAAAGATAGGGTTTTCGATAATAGAAACCTGTCTAAGGTTGTGCCCCCCTACAAAAGTGGGGATGACATCCACAAGTGGATAACTGCTCTTGAGAGAGCCTGCAAAGTACAGCAGGTTCCTGAAGATCAGTGGGCAGCAATCCTCTGGCTCTCCTTTGAAGGAAGAGGCAGAGACAGACTCCTCACTGTTAGAGAAGAGGATGTCAGAAACTACAGAGTCCTGAAGAGTGTTCTAGTTGATGGGTTAGGCTTAACCACTGAGCAGTACAGGTTAATGTTCAGAGACACCCAAAAGACACAGACTCAGGACTGGTCTGAATACATTGAATGTGCCACTAAGGCTTTGGAGGGTTGGTTGCTGGGAAGTAAGGTATCTGATTTTACAGGATTGTATAATTTGATGATGAGAGAACAGATTTTAAATAACTGTCAAAACCAGCAACTGCATCAACACTTGGTTGACTCTGATCTGACCTCTCCCCAAGAATTGGGAAAGAAGGCAGACAAATGGGTCAGAACCAGGGTTAAGCAAAAGAACCAGAACCAGGGCCAAGGGGGTGATCAGAAGAAAACAGACCAAAAGGGTGGAGATCAGAAACCTAAAGACCAGAAGTCTTCAACAGGGCCCCAAACTACTGCTAAGGAGGGTGGGTCCCAACAGTCCAAGAAGAAGAAAGAAGGTCAGAAGAAACCCTGGTGCAATCATTGTAAAAATACAACTCACTGGACTAGTGATTGCAAAAAGGGTGGAGCCCCCAACACTGTTGCCCCTAAGGCACCTGCTCCCAGTACTACTGTTAGCAGTGTTGGTCCCCAGACAAAGGGTGTAGTGGGAATCACTATGGGAACTGAAGGAGATTCTGACTTAGACAGAACCCTTACACAGGCAGTCTTGATCTGTGATGGGGACATTGATTTGTCCCTGACTGTGAGCCCCAGTAACCTGGGCAAGTACAGACAGACTCCTTTAATTAATGACAAAGTGGCTCAAGCCTACAGGGACACATGTGCCAGTGTCACTATGGTGACACCAGGCTTTGTGGATCCTGGACAGTACATACCAGGTGAGAACTACCTGGTGACCAATGCCAGCAATGCCACTACTTCACATAGTGTGGCAGTTGTTAACTTCTCATGGGGAGGGGTAACTGGCCTCAAAAGGGTTGTGGTTAGTGCAGACCTCCCAGTAGAATGTTTGTTGGGCAATGACCTAGAGAGTTCTCTATGGTCAGAAGTGGAGTACAGGACTCATGCAGAGATGTTAGGTATATCATCACATGTCCTTGCTGTGACCAGGTCACAGGCCAAAAAGTGCCTCACTGAACCACAGGTCTTGGATCCTGGAACAATGGACCAAGCACCTACCAAGAAGGAGAACAGGAGGGTCAAGGCTGTGCCTTCCCCCCTGCCTCAGAGTGATGATCAGCCTTCCCAGGAAGCTGATCTAGAGGACCCTGAAGGAACTGTCCCTGAAGAGCTTGAACCTGATCAGGTTGAGTTTCTGGGGACAGGGGGACCTTCAAGGGCTGACTTGAGGCAGGCTCAGTTATCCTGTCCCTCTCTTGAACCCCTCAGACAGCTGGCTGCTGCTGAGGCTGCTGGGAATGCTCAAGGTACCCATAAAGTGTATTGGGATGAAGGGCTCCTTTATTCAGAGGCTAGAGACCCCAAGCCTGGTGCAACCAGGAGGTTGGTCATACCTCTGCAATTTAGGGGCTTCCTTCTTACCTTGGCCCATGACATTCCTTTAGCAGGACACTTAGGCCAGAACAAGACTTGGGACAGGCTTGTCCCTCACTTTCACTGGCCCCATATGAATGAAGATACAAAGGAGTTTTGTCGCTCCTGTGTTACCTGCCAAGCCAGTGGCAAATCAGGTGGCACAACAAAGGCCCCCCTGATACCACTACCTGTGGTGGGGGTTCCCTTTGAAAGAGTGGGAATAGACATAGTGGGTCCCATGGATCCTCCCACTGCATCTGGGCACAGATTTATACTGGTGGTAGTGGATCATGCCACCAGGTATCCAGAGGCAATTCCCCTTAGGACCACTACAGCTCCTGTTGTGGCCAGGGCCCTGCTGGGAGTATTCTCCAGAGTGGGGTTTCCTAAGGAGGTAGTATCTGACAGAGGTACCAACTTTATGTCAGGATACTTGACAGCTATGTGGAAGGAATGTGGTGTCAACTACAAGTTCACCACCCCTTATCACCCACAATGCAATGGGCTTGTTGAGAGATTCAACAAGACCCTAAAGGGTATGATCAAAGGATTACCTGAAAAGCTCAGGCGAAGATGGGATATCCTTCTACCCTGCCTTCTGTTTGCTTACAGAGAGGTCCCACAAAAAGGAGTTGGCTACAGCCCCTTTGAATTGTTGTTTGGGCACCCTGTGAGAGGCCCACTGTGTTTGGTGAAGGAAGGATGGGAGTTACCTCTCAAAAAGCCTAAGCTAGACATAGTGGACTATGTACTTGGTCTCCGCTCCAGGATGGCTGAGTATATGGAGAAGGCATCTAAAAACCTTGAGGCAAGCCAGGCCTTACAGAAAGCTTGGCATGACCAAAAGGCTGTCTTGGTTGAGTATCAGCCAGGACAGAAGGTATGGGTGTTGGAGCCAGTGGCCCCAGCAGCACTCCAAGACAAATGGTCTGGACCCCATACAATCCTGGAAAAGAAGGGAGAGGTCACCTACTTGGTGGACCTAGGAACTCCCAGGAGTCCCCACAGGGTACTCCATGTTAACAGGCTTAAAGCATATGTTGACAGGGCAGACATGGGCTTGCTCATGGCTACAGATGAGGGACAGGAGGAAGAGAGTGACCCTCTCCCAGACCTGTTGTCTCAGAACCCTGAAGATGGCTCAGTTGAAGGAGTGACCCTTGGAGGCAACCTCACTGCCCATCAGCAGACTGAATGTAGACAGGTTCTACAATCATTTTCACATATGTTTTCCTTGATACCTAGTCAAACTGACTGGTGTACCCATGTTGTGGACACTGGTGACAGTCTGCCTGTAAAGAACAAACTTTACAGACAACCTGACCACGTCAGGGACTGTATAAAGGCTGAGGTACATAAAATGCTGGAATTAGGTGTCATTGAACCCTCAGAGAGCCCCTGGGCTAGCCCAGTGGTTCTGGTCCCCAAACCTCACACCAAAGATGGCAAGAGAGAGATGAGGTTCTGTGTGGATTACAGAGGACTCAATGCTGTCACCAGGACAGATGCACACCCTATTCCAAGGGCAGATGAGCTCATAGACAAACTAGCTTCTGCAAAGTTTTTGAGCACATTTGACTTGACAGCTGGCTATTGGCAAATCAGGTTAGCTGAGGAGTCTAAGGCCAAAACAGCATTCTCAACCCCAGGTGGGCATTATCAGTTTGTGGTGATGCCCTTTGGTCTGAAGAATGCACCTGCCACCTTCCAAAGGCTGGTGAACCAAGTCCTTACTGGGTTGGATGACTTTTGCGCAGCATATCTTGATGACATTGCTGTCTTTAGTTCCACCTGGGAGGATCACCTGATCCACCTGAAGAAGGCTCTTGAGGCTCTGCAAAGGGCAGGCCTCACTATCAAGGCTACTAAGTGCCAGATAGGGCAGAGTAAGGTTGTGTATTTGGGCCACCTTGTAGGTGGGGGCCAAGTTCAACCACTGGAGAGTAAGATACAGTCCATCAAGGATTGGTCCCCTCCAACCACCCAGACTCAAGTTCGAGCTTTCTTGGGCTTGACTGGGTATTACAGGAAGTTTGTTAAGAACTATGGGTCTATTGTGACTCCTCTTAATGATCTGACATCCAAGAAGATGCCCAAAAAGGTTCAGTGGACAGTAAGCTGTCAAAAGGCATTTGATGACCTGAAGGAGGCCATGTGCTCTGCACCTATCCTGAAAAGTCCTGACTACTCCAAAGAGTTTATTGTCCAAACAGATGCTTCTGAGTTGGGTGTGGGAGCTGTGCTGTCACAACTTAATGTAGATGGTCAAGACCAACCCATTGCTTTTATTAGCAGAAGGTTGACCCCCAGAGAGAAGAATTGGTCAGCTATTGAGAGGGAGGCCTTTGCTGTGGTGTGGGCCCTGAAGAAGCTGAGGCCATACTTGTTTGGCACTCACTTCAAGATTCAGACCGACCATAAGCCCCTCTTGTGGCTAAATCAGATGAAGGGTGAAAACCCCAAACTGCTTAGGTGGTCCATTTCCCTACAGGGGATGGACTTTACAGTGGAGCACCGGCCAGGTACTGACCATGGGAATGCAGATGGTCTCTCCAGGTACTTCCACTTAGGACATGAAGACGAGACTGGTCAAGGCTAGTTTAATGTCCCAGCGTTTGGGGGGGGGTTGTGTAGGAGAGTAGGGTCTGCTATCCTATGGTCACCCCAAGTTTTTGCTTTTTGCTTCACTGGTTTTTGACATATTGAGGCTGTGGGCCTGCCAATCAGACCCCCAGCCTGCTGTTCTCTCTACTAAATTAAAACTATGCACCCTAGGTGCATAACCAATTGGAAGTGGATCACCCTGTCAGCCCCTGTACCAGTGTACACTAGGTACCCAGGGCATTGGTGTACCCAAGGCCTGCCAGGGGCTGCAGCATGTATTATGCCACCCCAGGCTTGGCCTAACAATCTGACACAACTGGCTGATCACTCAGCTGGGGTAAGTTGGTGTAATCACCTCTTACTTAGGTGTAGTATACCTATACCTAACCTTAAATGGGACACCTGGTAACCTATAAGTCACTCCTATGGCAGGCCTTAACAATCCTGAAGGCAGAGTGCTTGGTTCCATGTGAGATGGTGCTCTGGCATGAGCTGAGCCTGTCTGCAGTGGTCGGAACAACTTCCTTCTGCTGTTTCCAGATATCGTCATACCATATACTCTTAAGTGCATTATGAACCTCGCGGTTAAATGCTATCTTTGGTTTGGCTTTATCAAAACATGTCGAGTAAGGTGTCATACGAATTGGAATACTAACCCCTCGCCAATTCTGGCGACGGGGATAGCATTCCACCCTTCTAGAGGGACACGACATGTACAGTACCTGAAACCCGGGTAAAATCAGACATAGCCTCAGCTCCACAAAATGGATGCTGCCACCACAGACACGAGTCTGCCCTCCTGCTGCTGGGAGTCCTTCCAGCTTGGGAGGTGTGGACAAAGGGTTTCCTGCCAGGGGAGGTGCGTGCACCACCCCAGACAGGATTTTGTGTATTGGTCAGGTAGGGCTTGAAAGAAACCAGACATGCCTGTGGCTCACAAGGAGCCTCGGTGCATATGCCAGTTCAAACCGGTCCTGGGGCACACCAGTCCCGGGCCTGGGGCGAGCTGGACAAAGGATTGGGGGTGTAACCACCCCCCTTCCTGGTCCCACCCATAGGGAGGGACCTAGCAGGTAGTCCGGCCCCTAGAATCCGCTTAAAGGTAGGAGCTGTGTCCTAAGACTTCAGACATCCTGGAATCAACTTGAAACTAAGAAGAAGACGGGAACTTCGACATTCTGCTGCACAGAAGACTGAAGAAAATCTCCCCTGTGGTCAGGGAGTGACCACCTTGCTAACGCAAGCACCATCCAGCGAATCACCGTCTGCTTTGCCGCCGCCTCCCGCCGGAGCCCGAGCCCAGAGACTGACAAGACCTGGACCTCCAGACCTCTCACCGCCCGATCCACAGTCCCTGAAAAGAGGAGACCCGTGGAGGCACCGAGACACGTGGAGCCAGCCATCTTGGAACGACTACGACTAGCTGACCAGTGCAACAACCGAGGCTCCCTCCAAGTTGTGCTTTGGGTCCTGAGAAGCCCAACCCTCGAGCAGCATCTGCACCAAAGGTGAGCCCTCCAGCATCCCCACGATCTGCGTGGGGCCCTTCTGCATTTTGCCACTCGACGCGCCTAACCGGTTGCTGGCCCGCTGGCTAGTGGCCATCTTGGCGACGAAATCTACGACAAACACCGCTGGTCTGGTTGCTCCAGACTGGCCCTTGCTCCCCTCCAAAGGAGCAATCCCTCTGACCTTGCTGGTCAGAACCAACAGCTTAAACTCCTTGCCTACAACAATTGCTTTTGCCAAGGCTTGTTTGCTTCGATCAAGTCGCCGACACCGCCGACAGCGAGAGCCTGCGTGGGACAGCTCGTGACTCGACTCCTGGACGTCGTCGACCTTCAGGGACCACGTGGCTGCAGAGTCAAGCTACACCTTCCTTCCTGTTTGCACCCGACATCGCCTGGTACCCACCTGGTGCCACGCTGGTCACTGGCTAGTGACTGTGAACACTGTCCCCTCTGCTTACAGGTCTTCAACATCTCCGATCCACTCTTGGATCCACTGCATCTCTTCCCGACCGACCGCCTGCAGCACTTTTGTCTACAGGCCCCACGGAACAGATAGAAGAAACCCGACGCACTTCGAGGCCTATGCACCCGCTTCCTGTGGGTGAGGTAAAGCTGGCACACCTGTGCCCATGTGTAGTAATACATCTCTAGTGCCTGTGTTCCAAATCTTAAGTTCCTAGGTCATCCGGAAGATTCCTTTTGCAGTAACTTTGTACTTTTTACGCACCCATTGAAACCTATGGGAGCCCGCGTGTGACTATTTGCTCTGCACACGCCACCCGTGGACCTCCTGGTCACTAACTGACGTTAGCTCCTTGTAGGCCCAGCGATTCTAGAGGCCCTAGGCCTTTTCCCTTTTCTGTTCGTGGTACTTATACCACTATTTTAGTATATGGTTTGAGTGGCCACCAGGGCCTATCCATATAAAGTGCAACTTCTGTGTATTCTACTGTAATCTTGTTTGACGATTTGTGCTCCTGTGCTCATAAAGAGACTAGGGGTTACTTTGAGAAATAAATACATATATATTTTGAATATATATCTGTGTGGTGTCCTTTCATTGGTATAAAAGGGGGTTACTATTGGTAAAACAGCTTGCTTAACACGCTTCACGAGTTTAGCCTCAAAGACTGCTTAGCCTACGCTACCACTAGGGCAGCTAGTCCAAAAAGGTTGACTTACAACCACACCATAAGGGTTGCTTGGCATGGTACAAGGTGGTCACTAGAACTAGTGAACAGCATATACCAGGCCAACTTCTCACACCGGACCATTGGTATGGCACATGTTACTTAGACCTGGTCTTCCCAAAGATATTTCATGTGGGAAGGGAAAAGAGTGGGGAGCATGAGATAGGTTGACAACTAACACGTAGAAGGAGCTAAAGTTGGTCAGAAATTGTAGGGGATATTTTTGGAGCACTGATACCAGCTGTTGGAATGTCTCTGAATGCACATAAAATTAGATAATTGTCTACAGTAGTGGATCGCTTATCGACAAGCACTGCTGGAGGGTTCTTACTGGTAAATACTGAAATGGTAGCCATGAGAGCCATGGTTATGCAAAATCGACTTGCCCTTGATATTATCCTGGCGAAAGAGGGAGGAGTCTGTGGAATGCTGAAGGTGCAACATTGTTGTACTTATATCCCTGACGAGAGTCAAGATTTAAAGAAATATATTAAGAATATAACGGACTTGCATAAGGAGATTGTTCCATTGGAGGTTGAAAGTGTTTCGGAAAAGATTGGTAAAGGGGTTTCTACTATTAAAAACTTCTTAATTAAGTTAGGTAGTTCATTCATAGGTAAAATTCTAATTCCAGTAACTTGTATAGTGATACTAGTATTAATCTTGAGATTAGGATGTGTATGTATAAAAAGAAGAAAAATACAAAAGAAAATAAAAAGAGAAGTTCCCAAGAAAAGAGAGAAGGAGAGAGAAATGGGAGATATAGAACTGGAAGAATGGAAAGACAATATGTATAAGAGAACTAGAGAGGATGAAATGAGGGAAACAAAGATGTGATGTAACCTGTTGTAAGGAAACTGAATGTAAGGAAACTGAAATCATTTCCATAAAAACTCAATTGAAATTTAGTGGGATTTGTGGTGATATTAAAAATCACCAAAGGGGGGATTGGTGGAGCAGGTAAAAAAAAATGTGTATACCTTCTCTATTTTGCATGAAAATACTAATTACCTAATCATTCTAATTATTAACTTGTACTAACTGTGTGGAGATTTGGTATTAACCAACGAACAAGTTACTTACCTTCGGTAACAATATATCTGTAAGAAACATTATTTAATTAGATTCCTTACCTTAGAATATTCCCAGGCGTCAGGCTGGATCCTGAAAGATTTTCGTCAGCAATACCCTTGCGCGTCGCTAGGCATCGTCTGCGGCTCCGCGTCCGTCGTCGGCCTCGTGAACGCCGGGATGACATCGCCGGAGTACTTAGACTGCGCCCTCGCGCGCTGACGTCAGTTCTTCTACATAGCTTTCCGCGCCAGGAACGCAGAGCCATGCAAGAAACCGACACTGGTGCCATGAATCTAGGGCCCTGAAAGGGATGACCTTAACCCTAGATATCAGTTCGCAGAACGGGGATATTGGGTGGGGCGGTAAGGAATCTAACTAACTAATGTTTCTTACAGATATATCGTTACCGAAGGTAAGTAACTTGTTCATCTGAAAGAAACACGTTAGTTAGATTCCTTACCTTAGAATAGATACCCCAGCAATATCAACCCAGGTGGTGGGTCTGCGAACCAAGATCACACCAGGAAGTCCTGGAGAACGGAACGGCCAAAGAAGCCGTCTCTCCGGACTTGGCTGTCCAGGCATTAATGCTTAGCAAACGTGTGCAGCGAGGCCCACGTAGCTGCCTGACAAATGTCCTGCAGGGGGACTCCCTGTCCCAGGGCAGTAGTAGCCGCTGTGGTCCGAGTGGAATGGGGCCTCAGCCCCACAGGAAGTTCCTTCTTAGCCAAGGAATAACAGGCCTTTATGCACAAAACGACTGTAGGAGAGTAGGGTCTGCTTTCTATGTTCACCCCCACTTTTTGCTTTTGCTTTACTGGTTTTCGACTTAGATGTGGCTGTGGGCCTGCTAATCAGACCCACAGCCCTGCTGTTCTCTCTCTAAATTAATACTATGTACTTTAGGTGCATAACCCATTTGGATAGGATCACCTTATTGGCCCCTGTACAGTGTACCTTAGGTACCCAGGGCATAGGTGTACCCTAGGCCTACCAGGGGCTGCAGCATGTATTATGCCACCCCTGGCCTGGCCTTCCATTATGACACAACTGGCTGATCACTCAGCTGGGGCAAGGTCGTGTAATCACCCCTTGCTTAGGTGTAGTATTCCTATACCTATCTTAGATATAGACACATGTGTACCTATCAGCCACTCCTATGGCAGGCCTTAAAAATCCTGGAGGCAGAGTGCTTGGTAACATGTGAGATGGTGCTCTAGCATGAGCTGAGCCTGTCTGCAGCTTTCGGAACCATGTCCTTATAGCTGTTCTATGATATAGCCTACCATATACTCATAAAGTGCCTTATAATCTTAAACGGTTATGGTAACTATGGTTTGGCTGTATCAAAACATGTCGTGTAAGGTGTCTAACACTTTGGAATAATACCCCCATCCCATTTCTGGGGATGAGGATATTATCCCTCCCTTCTAGAGGGAGAAGACATGTTGAAACCTACTTACCCGGTTAAAGTTAACCAGAGCCCCAGCATCACAAAATGGATGCTGCTGCCACGACACAAGTCTGACCTCCTGCTGCTGGGAGTGATCCCGGCAAGGGAGGCTTGGACAATGGGTTTCCTGCCTTTGGAGGTGCGAGCACCACCCCAGACAGGCCTTAGTGTATTGGGGCAGGGAGGGATGAAAGAAACGAGACACTGCCTGGGGCACACAAGGTGTCCCATGCATAGTCCAGTTCAAACCGGTGCTGGGGCACACCAGCCCCAGTCCTGGCGCGAAACTGGACAAAGGGAAGGGGGTGTAACCACCCCCCTCCCAGGTCCCACCCATAAGGCGTGACCTAGCAGGCAACCCAGCCCCCCAGATTAGTATAAGTGTGGTAGCTGGGCCCCAGGAGATTAGATTATCCTGAACCTGCAACTTGAACAGAAACTCTGGACCTTCGACATTCGACGAAAGAAGAAGACTGAAGAATCTCCCTTGTGGCCAAGGAGTGGCTACCCTGTGCAAACAGGCACCATCAAGAGACTACCCTTTGCTTTGCTAAAGTTCTACGAGGGACCGACTGCAGAGCCCGACCAGAGCCTTGACTTCCAGACTTCTCTGACCCTAATCCACATCCACAGCCGAGCTGAGATCCGTGGAGGCGACGAGAGACGTGGGACCGGCTACCTGGGAAAAGTAGCGAGTATCTTCCAGCGCAGCTTCTGAGGCACCCTCGAAGTTGTGCACCGGGATTGAGAAGCCCCAACCCCAAGCACCATCTGCACCGAAGATCAGCCCCCCACACTCAACGAGTCCTGCGTGGGGCCCTTCTGCATTTTTCTGCTTGCCGCGTCTGTCCGGTTGCTTGCCCGTTGGCTAGCGGCCTTTGTGACGACACACCTTGAAATCTTCACTGCTGGTTTGGCTCGTCCAGACTGGTTCCCGCTTCTTTGCAAAAGAGAAGCGCCCCAGACCTTCCTGGTCGGCACCAGAAGCAAGTCCTCCGTTCTTCATGGGTTCCGCTTGCCAAGGCTTGGTGAGTCCTAGTTCGACTTCGACGCCGCCGACAGCAAGAGCCTTCGTGGGACAGCTCGCCTCCTGGTCCTGGTCGTCCTCGACGTCTCCTGGTACCCGTGGCTGCAGCAACAAGCTTCACCCTTCACCTGCAATCTTCACGACATCGCCTGGTTCCTTCCTGGTTCCACGTGGTCACTGGCTAGTGACCTTGACTCTGTCCCTTCTGCTTGCAGGTACCCTTCCTTCTTGATCCCGGCCTTGGGATCCACCGGACACTCTGCACTGACTGCCTGTCAGCAACTTTCTTTCAGGCATCCATAGAAGTCTACGACGAAACCCGACGCAAGTTCACACCTATGCACCCGCAGCCCGTGGGCTAGGTAACTTGGGTACTTCGGTGCTCACAAGGGTATTGACTATCCTAGGGTCTAGTTTCTGAGTCTCGGCTTTCTAGCTACCCCAGAAGTGTCCTAAAACTGCTTATTTCAGAACTGTACTATTTCTATCGATTATACGCATTACGAATGAGTGTTTCCTCTCTGCACCTGAATCCCGTGGGCCTCCCACTTCCTAACAGTTGGTAGTGTAGTGTAGCCCCAGCGATTCCCTAGGCCTAGGCCTATTCTATCTCCATGACAGTGGTCCTTATACCACTTCTTTAGTATATGGTTTGCGTGGCCCCTAGGGCCTAACTGTATTACTTACCTGTGTGACTTAATGTATGCTTGAATAAGACTGTGTTGTACTTACCTCGAATCTCATAAAGAGTGCTGAGGGTTTGACTAGAATAAATACACTTTATTTTATATATATATCTGTTGTGGTGTCCTTTCATTTGGTATTCAAGGGATTATATATGGTATCACAGCTGGCTTCACATGCCATTCAGAGTTTAGCCTAAGACTGCTCTTGTCCATGCTACCACTAGGATAGCTGGTCTATAAGGTTGACTTTACAACCAATCACCATAAGGGTTGCTTGGACTGATATAAGGTGTACACTAGAACTAGTGACATCATACATCAGGCCAACTTCTCACATTGGTGAGCAGTGGTTGGGATCTGAGCTTGCTGTTGTAATACCATTGTAATCTTGAGATACTAAATTGAAAGATCACACAGATATTGTCTAGGTACATGTAACATAGATTATAATACTTAAGTCCTACTGGACTTAGTTGTTGTAGGTTGAAGGGCCTAGCACACCCTGAATACAACTACTAGAGAGGTTTAGTAGATACAACTAGTGTAGGTAGGTGCACACACCACACCCTCACTAGATCATGTCTCAGGGAGGAGATCAAGTTGATACTCTGTCAGGAGGGGGGGGGGGGGTCCTAAAAAGATCCCCTCTAGATATGATACCCTAACTTTTCAGGAGATGAGACAATTGTGTACCTCCAGAAAGTTAATACAGAGTGCAAACCCTACCCTCCTTCAGCTAGTAGAGATCCTAGAGGAGTATGATGCTCTTAGGGCCTCCCAGGCTGGTACCCTAGGTACAGGGGAGGGTCTACCCGCTACAGATGAGTCAGATGGGACTTCAGATGAGGAGGTAGACAGCTAGGTCAGAGTTAGAAGACTTAGCCAGGCTAACCTAAGCTTACATGGGAGTTTACATGGGGTCCCCCCATACAGACCCCCAAGTGGGCTTAACCAGAGAAGCAGGAGAGACTGATCCCCTTCAAGGGAATCCATCCACTCCCATGTCTCTAGCATCTCTAATGCCTCTTCTCACAGGGAAATGACTTCCCCCCTGAGAAAAGAGCATGAAGCCAGAATGAGGGAAGCTAATCTAAGGATTGAGAGGGAAGAACTTGCCCTTGCCAAGGAGAAGCTTGCTCTGGCTAGAGAGCAAACGTTAAGTGGGTTAGAACCCACTGGTGGCAGCAATATCCCTAGGGATAGAGACAGGACCTATGATAATAGAAACCTGAGCAAGATTGTCCCTCCCTACAAGTGTGGGGATGACATCCACAAATGGATAACTGCTTTGGAGAGAGCTTGCAAAGTACAGCAGGTACCCCAAAGTCAGTGGGCAGCTATCTTGTGGCTCTCCTTCTCTGAGAAAGGTAGAGACAAGCTCCTCACAGTTAGTGATGAGGATGCAGATAATTACAATGTCCTGAAGAGTGCTCTAATTGATGGGTTTGGCCTAACCACTGAACAATACAGGTTGTTGTTCAGGGATACCCAGAAGACACAGACTCAGGACTGGACTGACTTTGTAGATTGTGCCACTAAGGCTTTGGAAGGCTGGCTATTGGGGAGTAAGGTTAAGGACTATACAGGATTGTATAATTTGATCATGAGAGAGCAAATCCTTAACAACTGTCAAAACCAGCTACTGCATCAACACCTGATTGATTCTGATCTGACTTCTCCCCAAGAATTGGGAAAGAAGGCAGATAGATGGGTCAGGACTAGAGTTAAGCAGAAAAACCAGAACCAGGGCGGTGATCAGAAAAAGGCAGACCAGAAGGGTAATGATCAGAAACAAAAAGACCAGAAGTCGTCACCAGGCCCCCAAAAGGCTCAGGGGGAGGGTGGTCCCAAAAAGGATAAAAAGAAAGATGGCCAAAAGAAACCATGGTGAAACTATTGTAAGTCCAACTCACATTGGTTTAGTGAGTGCACCAAAAAGGATACGCCCCCAGCCACCATTGCCCCTAAGGCAACTGTACCCCCTAGTTCAGCTGTAAGTGGTGGTTCCCAGCAAAAGGGTGTAGTAGGGTTAACCCTGGGAACTGAGGAGGATTCTGGCCTAGTCAGGATACCTACTCAGGCTGTTCTGATCTGTGATGGGGACATAGCTTTGTCCTCTACTATAGGCCCCAGTAACCTGGGCAAGTACAGACAGACTCCTTTTATCAACCAACGAATGGCTCATGCCTACAGGGACACTGGGGCTAGTGTCACAATGGTGACACCTGCCTTTGTGGACCCTGGACAGATCATACTAGGTGAGAACTACCTAGTGACCAACGCTAGCAATGCCACTACCTCCCATAGTGTGGCCATTGTTAACTTCTCCTGGGGAGGGGTAACTGGCCTCAAGAAAGTTGTTGTTAGTTCAGACCTTCCTGTAGAGTGTTTACTGGGCAATGATCTTGAAACTTCAGTCTGCTCTGAAGTGGAGTATAGGACCCATGCAGAAATGCTGGGGATAGATGCACATGTCCTTGCTGTGACCAGGTCACAGGCCAAAAAGTGCAACACTGAACAAGTGCTGGATCCTGGAACTATGGACCAGTCACAAACCAAGAGAAAGAGCAGTAGGGTAAAGGCTGTGCCTTCCCCCCTGCCTCAGGTAGTGGATCAACCCTCACAGGAGGATGATTCTGAGAGCCCTGAAGGAACTGTCCTAGAAGAACTTGAACCTGAACAGGTTGAGTTTCTTGGGACAGGGGGACCTTCAAGGGCAGATCTTAGGCAGGCACAATTAGACTGCCCCTCTCTTGAACCCCTCAGACAGCAGGCTGCTGCTGAGGCTGCAGGGAATGCTCAAGGTACCCATAGAGTGTATTGGGATGAAGGGTTGCTGTATTCAGAGGCTAGAGACCCCAAGCCTGGTGCATCCAGGAGGTTGGTCATACCACTGAAGTTCAGAGGCTTCCTTCTTACTTTGGCCCATGATATTCCCCTTGCAGGACACTTAGGCCAGAACAAAACTTGGGACAGGCTTTTCCCTCACTTTCACTGGCCTCATATGTCAGAAGATACCAAGGAGTTTTGTCGCTCCTGTGTCACCTGCCAAGCCAGTGGCAAATCAGGTGGCACTACAAAGGCCCCCCTCATACCACTACCTGTGGTGGGGGTTCCCTTTGAAAGAGTGGGCATAGATATTGTAGGACCAATAGACCCACAAACAGCATCTGGGCACAGATTTATACTGGTGATAGTGGACCATGCCACCAGGTATCCAGAAGCTATTCCCCTGAGGACCACAACAGCTCCTGTTGTGGCAAGGGCCCTACTTGGAGTATTCTCCGGAGTGGGCTTTCCAAAGGAGGTCATTTCTGACAGAGGTGCCAACTTCATGTCAGGATACTTGACTGCAATGTGGAAGGAGTGTGGTGTGAACTACAAGTTCACCACACCCTATCACCCACAGTGCAATGGGCTTGTTGAGAGATTCAACAAGACCCTAAAGGGAATGATAAAAGGTTTACCAGACAAGCTTAGGCGAAGATGGGACATCCTTTTACCCTGCCTTCTGTTTGCTTACAGAGAGGTCCCAGAAAAGGGGGTTGGCTACAGCCCTTTTGAGATTTTGTTTGGGCATCCTGAAAGAGGACCCCTATGTTTAGTAAGGGAAGGATGGGACAGACCTCTCAGACAACCCAAACTTGATATAGTGGATTATGTACTTGGTCTCCGCTCCAGGATGGCAGAGTATATGAAGAAGGCTTCTAAAAACCTTGAGGCAAGCCAAGAACTCCAAAAAGGTTGGCATGACCAAAAGGCTGTGCTGACTGTTTACCAGCCAGGACAGAAAGTGTGGGTGTTGGAGCCAGTGGCCCCAGCAGCACTCCAAGACAAATGGTCTGGACCCCACACTATTGTTGAGAAAAAGGGAGAAGTCAACTACTTGGTGGACCTTGGGACTCCCAGAAGCCCCCACAGGGTGCTTCATGTCAACAGATTGAAGGCATATGTTGACAGGGCAGACATGGGCTTACTCATGGCTACAGATGAGGGGCAGGAGGAAGAGAGTGACCCTCTCCCAGACCTGTTGACTCAGAACCCTGATGATGGCTCAGTTGATGGTGTGGTCTTTTCTGACAGCCTCACTGTCCATCAGCAACAGGACTGCAGACAAGTTCTGCAATCCTACAGACATATGTTCTCTCTGACCCCAAGTCAGA
This sequence comes from Triturus cristatus, assembly GCF_964204655.1. Classification (NCBI taxonomy): domain Eukaryota; kingdom Metazoa; phylum Chordata; class Amphibia; order Caudata; family Salamandridae; genus Triturus; species Triturus cristatus. The sequence goes on from NC_140589.1 coordinate 52,171,398, forward strand.
CAAACTGGTGCACCCATGAGGTGGACACTGTTGACAGTCTGCCTGTTAAGAGTAAAATCTACAGGCAACCTGACCATGTCAGGGACTGCATAAAAGTTGAGGTACAAAAGATGTTGGAGCTGGGAGTCATTGAACCTTCAGAGAGCCCTTGGGCTAGTCCTGTAGTTTTTGTGCCAAAACCTCACACCCAAGATGGTAAGAGAGAGATGAGGTTTTGCGTGAACTACAGAGGTCTCAATGCTGTCACTAGGACAGATGCCCACCCAATACCTAGGGCAGATGAGCTCATTGACAGACTGGCAGCTGCTAAGTTTTTGAGCACATTTGACCTGACAGCAGGCTACTGGCAAATCAGACTAGCTGAGGATGCAAAGGCCAAAACTGCTTTCTCGACCTCAGGAGGACATTATCAATTTGTGGTAATGCCCTTTGGTTTGAAGAATGCACCTGCCACTTTCCAAAGGTTGGTGAATCAAGTCCTTACTGGGTTGGATGATTACTGTGCAGCTTATCTTGATGATATTGCTGTCTTTAGCTCCACCTGGGAGGATCACCTGGTCCACCTGAGGAATATTTTAGAGGCCCTGCAAAAGGCAGGCCTCACTATCAAGGCCACTAAGTGCCAGATAGGGCAGAGCAAGGTTGTATACCTGGGCCACCTAGTTGGTGGGGGTCAGGTTCAACCACTGGAGAGCAAGATCCAGACCATAAAGGACTGGACTCCTCCAACTACCCAGACTCAGGTCAGAGCTTTCTTGGGCCTGACTGGGTACTACAGAAAGTTTGTTAAGAACTATGGGTCCATTGTGACACCACTTAATGACTTGACCTCCAAGAAAATGCCAAAGAAAGTTCAGTGGACAGTAAGCTGTCAAAAAGCATTTGATGACCTGAAGCAGGCCATGTGCAGTGCACCTATTCTGAAAAGTCCAGACTACTCCAAAGAGTTTATTGTCCAGACAGATGCTTCTGAGTTGGGTGTGGGAGCTGTTCTTTCACAACTTAATATAGATGGTCAAGACCAGCCCATTGCTTTTATAAGTAGAAGGCTGACCCCTAGAGAGAAACGTTGGTCAGCTATTGAGAGGGAGGCCTTTGCTGTGGTTTGGGCCCTGAAGAAGCTGAGGCCATACTTGTTTGGCACTCACTTCATGATTCAGACAGACCATAAGCCCCTCTTGTGGCTAAATCAGATGAAGGGTGAAAATCCCAAACTTCTAAGGTGGTCCATTTCCCTACAGGAGATGGACTTCACAGTGGAACATAGACCTGGGACTGACCATGCAAATGCAGATGGACTCTCCAGATATTTCCACTTAGAATATGAATACTCAACTGGTCAAGGTTAGTTTAATGTCCCTAAGTTTGGGGGGGGGGGGGTTGTGTAGGAGAGTAGGGTCTGCTTTCTATGGTCACCCTCACTTTTTGCTTTTGCTTTACTGGTTTTCGACTTAGATGTGGCTGTGGGCCTGCTAATCAGTGTGAGAAGTTGGCCTGATGTATGATGTCACTAGTTATAGTGTACACCTTATATCAGTCCAAATACCCTTATGGTGATTGGTTGTAAAGTCAACCTTATAGACCAGCTATCCTAGTGGTAGCATGGACAAGAGCAGTCTTAGGCTAAACTCTGAATGGCATGTGAAGCCAGCTGTGATACCATATATAATCCCTTGAATACCAAATGAAAGGACACCACAACAGATATATATATAAAATAAAGTGTATTTATTCTAGCAAACCCTCAGCACTCTTTATGAGATTCGAGGTAAGTACAACACAGTCTTATTAATGCATACAGTAAGTCACACAGGTAAGTAATACAGTTAGGCCCTAGGGGCCACGCAAACCATATACTAAGTAAGTGGTATAAGAACCACTGTCACGGAAATAGAATAGGCCTAGGCCTAGGGAATCGCTGGGGCTACATCACACTAGCGTTAGTTAGGAAGTGGGAGGCCCACGGGATTCGTGTGCAGAGTGGAAACACTCACGCGTAATGCGTAAAAGTCAATAGCAATATTACAGTTTAGAAATAGATAGATTTAGGACACTTCCGGAGTAGCTAGGAAGTTGAGACTTGAAAACTAGACACTAGGATAGTCACTATCCTGATGAGCACCGGAGTACCCAAGTTACCTAGCCCACAGGCTGCGGGTGCATAGGGGTGAAGATGCGTCGTTTTCGTCGTCGACTCCTATGGATGCCTGAAGAAAGATGCTGACAGGCAGTCAGTGAAGAGTGTCCGGTGGATCCCAAGGCTGGGATCAAGAAGAGAAGAAACCTGCAAGCAGAAGGGACAGAGTGAAGGTCACTAGCCAGTGACCACGTGGAACCAGGAAGGAACCAGGCGATGTCGTGAAGAGTTGCAGGTGAAGGTGAAGCTTGTCGCTGCAGCCAGGGGGACCAGGAAGCGTCGAGGACGACCAGGACCAGGAGGCGAGCTGTCCCACGAAGGCTCTTGCTGTCGGCGGCGTCGAAGTTGGACTAGGACTCACCAAGCCTTGGCAAGAGGAACCCACGAAGAACAAAGGACTTGCTTCTGGTGCAGACCAGGAAGGTCTGGGGTGCTTCTTCTTTGCAGAGAAGCGGGAGCCAGTCGGGAGGAGCCAAACCAGCGCTGAAGATTTCAGGGTGCGTCGTCACAGAGGCCACTAGCCAGCGGGCAAGCAACCGGACAGACGCGGCAAGCAGGAAAATGCTGAAGGGCCCCACGCAGGACTCGTGGAGTGTGGGGGGCTGATCTTCGGTGCAGATGGTGCTTGGGGTTGGGGCTTCTCAATCCCCGGTGCACAACTTCGAGGGTACCTCAGAAGCTGCGCTGTAAGTTACTAGCCACTTTTCCCAGGTAGCCGGTCCCACGTCGCTCGTCGCCTCCACGGATCTCAGCTCTGCTGCAGATGTGGATGAGGGTCGGAGAAGTCTGGAAGTCAAGGCTCTGGTCGGGCTCTGCAGTCGGTTCCTCGTAGAACGGTCGCAAAGCAAAGGGTAGTCTCTTGATGGTGCCTGTTTGCACAGGGTAGCCACTCCTTGGCTACAAGGGAGATTCTTCAGTCTTCTTCTTTCGTCGAATGTCGAAGGTCCAGAGTTTCTGTTCAGTTTTGCAGGTTCCGGATAATCTAAAGTCTTGAGGCCCAACTCCCACTCTTATACTAATCTGGGGGGCTGGGATACCTGCTAGGTCACGCCTTATGGGTGGGACCTGGGAGGGGGTGGTTACACCCACTTCCCTTTGTCCAGTTTCGCGCCAGAGCTGGGGCTGGAGTGCCCCAGCGCCGGTTTGAACTGGACTATGCAAGGAACACCTTGTGTGCCCCAGGCATGTCTCATTCCTTTCAGCCCACCCTGCCCCAATACACTAAAGGCTGTCTGGGGAGGTGCTAGCACCTCCCCAAGCAGGAAACCTATTGTCCAGGCCTCCCTGGCTGGGATCACTCCCAGCAGCAGGAGGTCAGACTTGTGTCTGTGGCAGCAGCATCCATTTTGTGATGCTGAGGCTTTGGTTAGAGATAAACAGCAAAGTAGGATTTTAACATGTCTCTCCCCCTAGAAGGGAGGAATAATATCCTCATCACCAGAAATGGTATGGGGGTATTATTCCAAAGTGTTAGACACCTTACACGACATGTTTTGATAAAGCCAAACCATAGTTACCATAACCGTTTAAGATTATAAGGCACTTTAAGAGTATATGGTAGGCTATATCATAGAACAGCTATAAGGACATGGTTCCGAAAGCTGCAGACAGGCTCAGCTCATGCTAGAGCACCATCTCACATGTTACCAAGCACTCTGCCTCCAGGATTGTTAAGGCCTGCCATAGGAGTGACTGATAGGTACACATGTGTCTATATATAAGGGTAGATATAGGCATACTATATCTAAGCAAGGGGTGATTACACGACCTTGCCCCAGCTGAGTGATCAGCCAGTTGTGTCTGATTGGAAGGCCAGACCAGGGGTGGCATAATACATGCTGCAGCCCCTGGGAGGCCTAGGGTACACCTATGCCCTGGGTACCTAGGGTACACTGTACAGGGTCCAATAAGGTGATCCTTACCAATTGTGTATGTACCTAGGGTACATGGAGTCCATTTTACAGAGAGAGCAGACAGCCTGAGACCCTGAATGGCAGGATCTCAGGCCAACTAAGTCGAAAAACCAGCTAGACACTAGGCAAAAAGTTGGGGGTAACCATAGTCAGATATCCACCTTCCTACACAACCCCCCCCCCCAAACGAAAGGAGATAAGGCTGGCCTTGACAAGGTAAGCCTCTATTGCCTAAGTGGCCATATAAGGAAGAACCAGCACTGGCATGGTTACCCCCTGTCTCATGGTCCACTAAGCAATCCCTCATCCTAAAGATATCATAGGGTCTCCACCATAGGGAATCTCTACCTTTGGTGTGTCTTTGCAAAGTAAAAGGCTGGTGTTGAGATGGAGTACTGAAGTGAGTGTCCTCAAAGTGAGGCCTCAGCTTCCTCCAATCATCCTCCACCATGGATGCCTTTCTTTCTCTAACTGAGTTGCACTGTGCTCTCAGGGTCAGCCTCTGGCTACCTAAAGCTGGAGGCTGGGTCCCTTTTGTGGGCTTACTGGAGGGACAGGTCAGGTTTGGGGCCCTAAGGTCCCATGTTTGCCTGTGCCCAACAGAGTCCCTCTGGGGGAGGTCCCTAACTACCTGTGAAGGGGATCCCTCAGGAATGTTTTTACCCATCACCTGGCTAGGGCTACTAGCCAGGCAATCCTCATTCTTTTGATGGGGGGGTTCTTGTGGACAGGGGCCCTCTTGGGGTCCACTGGCCTCCCTGACCTCTGCAGCCCTGGGCTGACTGAGGCAGGGTAGAGAGAGGCAGGCTACCTGCACCAGACTGGGTCCCACCTTGGAAGGGGCCACTGACATCAGAGGCTCTGCCAGGCCAGGCCTGGCTACCTCTGGGGCAGTTCCTTCACAAGGGGTGAAGTCAGATCCCTGAGGAGGCTGACCTTTTCCTAATGTCTGGGGAGAGGGAGACTTTTCTTCCTCCCCACTACTCTCTGTTTGTGTGGAGTGATCCATAGTTTCAGGCTTCACTACACCTACATCAGTCTGAGTATGGGCTGAGACCATTACAGCCTTGCCAACCTTTTCAGGGAGGCACTCAGTTTGTGTTTGAGCTGTGACTGTCACAGCTCTGCCAGTCTCTACAGGGAAGTCTGTCTGTGCCTGGGCTGTGGCTACCACTGCCCTTCCAACCTTTTCAGGGAGGAAAGCTACTTGGACAGGGGTTGTGACTGGCACAACCCCACTACCCTTTTTGGAAAGGCCTACCATTTTAGAATGGGTGTCTTGTTCAACTCCAGCCCAAGCTGAGAGTTCTAAGTCATTCCCCAGTAAGCAGTCCACAGGCAAGGTTGGAGACACTGCCACCCTTTTAGGGCCAGCGACACCTCCCCAGCTGAGACATACCTCTGCCATGGGATGACTGTTCTGTTTGCCATCAATGTTAGTTACCTGGTATGAGAAACCAGGCAAAAGCTGCTCAGAGGGAACTAGCCTATGGGCCACCATAGTGATGCTAGCTCCAGTGTCTCTGTAGGCCTCAGCTTTTCTACCATTGATGTAGGGTTCCTGTCTGTACCTACCCAAAGTGTTGGGACAGGCAGTGAAGTTGGCAAACCCCATGCCACCATCACAGACAAGAGTAGCTGCTGCAGGGGAATTGGCTAAGCCAGGATCCCCCTGTGTTCCCCAAGAAAACCCAACCAAATTTTTGGGGGCACTCCCACCACCTGGGGGATTACTGCTGACAGTAATAGGTGGTGTGACAGGAGTAGTTGGAGGAACAGTTTTGTTTTTAGCCTGTGGACAACTGCTGTCAGTTTTCCAATGCCCAGGTGTTTTACACACATGGCAGTAAGGCTTTTTAACTGTGGTAGAGGAGGGAGCTTGGGACCCACCACCCTGTGTGGAGTTTTGGGGCCCTGAGGAAGATTTCTCTTTTGCTTTATCCCCACCCTTCTCTTGAGGCTTGGTGGTATCTTTCTTTTGGTCACCACCCTGATTTTTAGGCCTAATCCTGGTCCTGACCCATTTATCTGCCCTCTTTCCCAATTCTTGGGGAGAGGTCAAATCTGAGTCTACCAGGTGTTGATGGAGAAGCTGGTTCTGACAATTATTAAGGATCTGCTCCCTCATAATCAAGTTGTACAATCCTGTATAGTCCTGCACCTTGCTGCCATTTAACCAACCTTCCAAAGCCTTAGTGGCACAATCCACAAAATCAGACCAGTCCTGTGTCTGTGTCTTCTGGGTGTCTCTGAACAACAACCTATATTGCTCAGTGGTTAAGCCAAACCCATCTATCAGAGCACTCTTCAGGACTTTGTAATTGTTTGCATCCTCATCACTGACTGTGAGGAGCTTGTCTCTACCTTTGTCAGAAAAGGAGAGCCACAAGATAGCTGCCCACTGACTTTGGGGTACCTGCTGTACTTTGCAGGCCCTCTCCAAAGCAGTCATCCATTTGTGGATGTCATCCCCATTCTGATATGGGGGGACTATCTTGCTTAGGTTTCTATGGTCATAAGACCTATCCCTATCTCTAGGGATGTTGCTGCCACCAGTGGGTTCTGACCCACACAATTTTTGCTCTCTAGCCAGAGCAAGCTTCTCCTTGGCAAGGGCAATTTCTTCCCTCTGAATCCTCAGATTAGCTTCCCTCATTCTGGCTTTATGCTCCTTTCTCTCAGGTGAAGTCATTCCCCTGTGAGAGGAAGCATTAGAGATGCTAGAGACATGGGAGTGGATGGATTCCCTTGAAGGGGATCTGTCCCTCCTGTTTCTCTGTGTAAGCCTACTTGTGGGTCTGTATGGGGGGACCCCATGCAAACTCCCATGTAAACTTAGGTTAGCCTGGCTAAGTCTTCCTACTTGGCCCTGGCTGTCTACCTCTCCATCTGAAGCCCCATCTGACTCCTCTGTGGTGGGTAGACCCTCCTCTGTGCCTAGGGCACCTGCCTGAGATGCCCTCTGAGCATCATACTCCTCTAAGAGTTGTCTTAACTGAAGGAGGGTAGGGTTTGCACCCTGTTTTATTCCTCTGGAGGTACACAATTGTCTCATCTCCTGGAATGTTAAGGTATCATATCTAGAGGGGATCTTTTGCAGACCTGATCCTCCTGAGAGAGCATCTACTTGATCTACTCTCAGAGACATGATCTAGTGAGGGTGTGGTGTGTGCACCTACCTACACTAGTTGTATCTACTAAACCTTTCTAGTAGTTGTAGTCAGGGTGTGTTACTCCCTTCAACCTACAACTACAAAGTCCAGTAGGACTTAAGTATAATAATCTATGTTATATGTACCTAGACAATATCTGTGTGATCTTTCAATTTAGTATCTCAAGATTACAATGGTATTACAACAGCAAGCTCAGATCCCAACCGCTGCTCACCAATGTGAGAAGTTGGCCTGATGTATGATGTCACTAGTTATAGTGTACACCTTATATCAGTCCAAATACCCTTATGGTGATTGGTTGTAAAGTCAACCTTATAGACCAGCTATCCTAGTGGTAGCATGGACAAGAGCAGTCTTAGGCTAAACTCTGAATGGCATGTGTAGCCAGCTGTGATACCATATATAATCCCTTGAATACCAAATGAAAGGACACCACAACAGATATATATATAAAATAAAGTGTATTTATTCTAGCAAACCCTCAGCACTCTTTATGAGATTCGAGGTAAGTACAACACAGTCTTATTAATGCATACAGTAAGTCACACAGGTAAGTAATACAGTTAGGCCCTAGGGGCCACGCAAACCATATACTAAGTAAGTGGTATAAGAACCACTGTCACGGAAATAGAATAGGCGTAGGCCTAGGGAATCGCTGGGGCTACACTACACTAGCGTTAGTTAGGAAGTGGGAGGCCCACGGGATTCGTGTGCAGAGTGGAAACACTCACGCGTAATGCGTAAAAGTCAATAGCAATATTACAGTTTAGAAATAGATAGATTTAGGACACTTCCGGAGTAGCTAGGAAGTTGAGACTTGAAAACTAGACACTAGGATAGTCACTATCCTGATGAGCACCGGAGTACCCAAGTTACCTAGCCCACAGGCTGCGGGTGCATAGGGGTGAAGATGCGTCGTTTTCGTCGTCGACTCCTATGGATGCCTGAAGAAAGATGCTGACAGGCAGTCAGTGAAGAGTGTCCGGTGGATCCCAAGGCTGGGATCAAGAAGAGAAGAAACCTGCAAGCAGAAGGGACAGAGTCAAGGTCACTAGCCAGTGACCACGTGGAACCAGGAAGGAACCAGGCGATGTCGTGAAGAGTTGCAGGTGAAGGTGAAGCTTGTCGCTGCAGCCAGGGGGACCAGGAAGCGTCGAGGACGACCAGGACCAGGAGGCGAGCTGTCCCACGAAGGCTCTTGCTGTCGGCGGCGTCGAAGTTGGACTAGGACTCACCAAGCCTTGGCAAGCGGAACCCACGAAGAACAAAGGACTTGCTTCTGGTGCAGACCAGGAAGGTCTGGGGTGCTTCTTCTTTGCAGAGAAGCGGGAGCCAGTCGGGAGGAGCCAAACCAGCGCTGAAGATTTCAGGGTGCGTCGTCACAGAGGCCACTAGCCAGCGGGCAAGCAACCGGACAGACGCGGCAAGCAGGAAAATGCTGAAGGGCCCCACGCAGGACTCGTGGAGTGTGGGGGGCTGATCTTCGGTGCAATTGGTGCTTGGGGTTGGGGCTTCTCAATCCCCGGTGCACAACTTCGAGGGTACCTCAGAAGCTGCGCTGTAAGTTACTAGCCACTTTTCCCAGGTAGCCGGTCCCACGTCGCTCGTCGCCTCCACGGATCTCAGCTCTGCTGCAGATGTGGATGAGGGTCGGAGAAGTCTGGAAGTCAAGGCTCTGGTCGGGCTCTGCAGTCGGTTCCTCGTAGAACGGTCGCAAAGCAAAGGGTAGTCTCTTGATGGTGCCTGTTTGCACAGGGTAGCCACTCCTTGGCTACAAGGGAGATTCTTCAGTCTTCTTCTTTCGTCGAATGTCGAAGGTCCAGAGTTTCTGTTCAGTTTTGCAGGTTCAGGATAATCTAAAGTCTTGAGGCCCAACTCCCACTCTTATACTAATCTGGGGGGCTGGGATACCTGCTAGGTCACGCCTTATGGGTGGGACCTGGGAGGGGGTGGTTACACCCACTTCCCTTTGTCCAGTTTCGCGCCAGAGCTGGGGCTGGAGTGCCCCAGCGCCGGTTTGAACTGGACTATGCAAGGAACACCTTGTGTGCCCCAGGCATGTCTCATTCCTTTCAGCCCACCCTGCCCCAATACACTAAAGGCTGTCTGGGGAGGTGCTAGCACCTCCCCAAGCAGGAAACCTATTGTCCAGGCCTCCCTGGCTGGGATCACTCCCAGCAGCAGGAGGTCAGACTTGTGTCTGTGGCAGCAGCATCCATTTTGTGATGCTGAGGCTTTGGTTAGAGATAAACAGCAAAGTAGGATTTTAACATGTCTCTCCCCCTAGAAGGGAGGAATAATATCCTCATCACCAGAAATGGTATGGGGGTATTATTCCAAAGTGTTAGACACCTTACACGACATGTTTTGATAAAGCCAAATCATAGTTACCATAACCGTTTAAGATTATAAGGCACTTTAAGAGTGTATGGTAGGCTATATCATAGAACAGCTATAAGGACATGGTTCCGAAAGCTGCAGACAGGCTCAGCTCATGCTAGAGCACCATCTCACATGTTACCAAGCACTCTGCCTCCAGGATTGTTAAGGCCTGCCATAGGAGTGACTGATAGGTACACATGTGTCTATATATAAGGGTAGATATAGGCATACTATATCTAAGCAAGGGGTGATTACACGACCTTGCCCCAGCTGAGTGATCAGCCAGTTGTGTCTGATTGGAAGGCCAGACCAGGGGTGGCATAATACATGCTGCAGCCCCTGGGAGGCCTAGGGTACATCTATGCCCTGGGTACCTAGGGTACACTGTACAGGGTCCAATAAGGTGATCCTTACCAATTGTGTATGTACCTAGGGTACATGGAGTCCATTTTACAGAGAGAGCAGACAGCCTGAGACCCTGAATGGCAGGATCTCAGGCCAACTAAGTCGAAAAACCAGCTAGACACTAGGCAAAAAGTTGGGGGTAACCATAGTCAGATATCCACCTTCCTACAATCAGACCCACAGCCCTGCTGTTCTCTCTCTAAATTAATACCATGTACTTTAGGTGCATAACCCATTTGGATAGGATCACCTTATTGGCCCCTGTACAGTGTACCTTAGGTACCCAGGGCATAGGTGTACCCTAGGCCTACCAGGGGCTGCAGCATGTATTATGCCACCCCTGACCTGGCCTTCCATTATGACACAACTGGCTGATCACTCAGCTGGGGCAAGGTCGTGTAATCACCCCTTGCTTAGGTGTAGTATTCCTATACCTATCTTAGATATAGACACATGTGTACCTATCAGCCACTCCTATGGCAGGCCTTAACAATCCTGGAGGCAGAGTGCTTGGTAACATGTGAGATGGTGCTCTAGCATGAGCTGAGCCTGTCTGCAGCTTTCGGAACCATGTCCTTATAGCTGTTCTATGATATAGCCTACCATATACTCTTAAAGTGCCTTATAATCTTAAACGGTTATGGTTACTATGGTTTGGCTGTATCAAAACATGTTGTGTAAGGTGTCTAACACTTTGAAATAATACCCCCATCCCATTTCTGGGGATGTGGATATTATCCCTCCCTTCTAGAGGGAGAAGACATGTTGAAACCTACTTACCCGGTTAAAGTTAACCAGAGCCCCAGCATCACAAAATGGATGCTGCTGCCACGACACAAGTCTGACCTCCTGCTGCTGGGAGTGATCCCGGCAAGGGAGGCTTGGACAATAGGTTTCCTGCCTTGGGAGGTGCGAGCACCACCCCAGACAGGCCTTAGTGTATTGGGGTAGGGAGGGATGAAAGAAACGAGACACTGCCTGGGGCACACAAGGTGTCCCATGCATAGTCCAGTTCAAACCGGTGCTGGGGCACACCAGCCCCAGTCCTGGCGCGAAACTGGACAAAGGGAAGGGGGTGTAACCACCCCCCTCCCAGGTCCCACCCATAAGGCGTGACCTAGCAGGCAACCCAGCCCCCCCAAAATAGTATAAGTGTGGTAGCTGGGCCCCAGGAGATTAGATTATCCTGAACCTGCAACTTGAACAGAAACTCTGGACCTTCAACATTCGACAAAAGACTGAAGAATCTCCCTTGTGGCCAAGGAGTGGCTACCCTGTGCAAACAGGCACCATCAAGAGACTACCCTTTGCTTTGCTAAACTTCTACGAGGGACCGACTGCAGAGCCCGACCAGAGCCTTGACTTCCAGACTTCTCCGACCCTGATCCACATCCACAGCCGAGCTGCGATCAGTGGAGGCGACGAGAGACGTGGGACCGGCTACCTGGGAAAAGTGGCGAGTATCTTCCAGCGCAGCTTCTGAGGCCCCCTCGAAGTTGTGCACCGGGGCTTGAGAAGCCCCAACCCCAAGCACCATCTGCACCGAAGATCAGCCCCCCACACTCCACGAGTCCTGCGTGGGGCCCTTCTGCATTTTTCTGCTTGCCGCGTCTGTCCGGTTGCTTGCCCGTTGGCTAGCGGCCTTTGTGACGACACACCTTGAAATCTTCACTGCTGGTTTGGCTCCTCCAGACTGGCTCCCGCTTCTTTGCAAAAGAGAAGCGCCCCAGACCTTCCTGGTCTGCACCAGAAGCAAGTCCTTCGTGGGACAGCTCGCCTCCTGGTCCTGGTCGTCCTCGACGTCTCCTGGTACCCGTGGCTGCAGCGACAAGCTTCACCCTTCACCTGCAATCTTCACGACATCGCCTGGTTCCTTCCTGGTTCCACGTGGTCACTGGCTAGTGACCTTGACTCTGTCCCTTCTGCTTGCAGGTACCCTTCCTTCTTGATCCCGGCCTTGGGATCCACCGGACACTCTGCACTGACTGCCTGTCAGCAACTTTCCTTCAGGCATCCATAGAAGTCCACGACGAAACCCGACGCAAGTTCACACCTATGCACCCGCAGCCCATGGGCTAGGTAACTTGGGTACTTCGGTGCTCACAAGGGTATTGACTATCCTAGGGTCTAGTTTCCGAGTCTCGACTTTCTAGCTACTCCAGAAGTGTCCTAAAACTGCTTATTTCAGAACTGTACTATTTCTATCGATTATACGCATTACGCATGAGTGTTTCCACTCTGCACCTGAATCCCGTGGGCCTCCCACTTCCTAACAGTTGGTAGTGTAGTGTAGCCCCAGCGATTCCCTAGGCCTATTTCCGTGACAGTGGTCCTTATACCACTTATTTAGTATATGGTTTGCGTGGCCCCTAGGGCCTAACTGTATTACTTACCTGTGTGACTTAACGTATGCTTGAATAAGACTGTGTTGTACTTACCTCGAACCTCATAAAGAGTGCTGAGGGTTTGACTAGAATAAATACACTTTATTTTATATATATATCTGTTGTGGTGTCCTTTCATTTGGTATTCAAGGGATTATATATGGTATCACAGCTGGCTTCACATGCCATCCAGAGTTTAGCCTAAGACTGCTCTTGTCCATGCTACCACTAGGATAGCTGGTCTATAAGGTTTACTTTACAACCAATCACCATAAGGGTTGTTTGGACTGATATAAGGTGTACACTAGAACTAGTGACATCATACATCAGGCCAACTTCTCACAACGACCCATCGAGAGATGGTTCGATTGTGCACTGCCTGCCCCTTATTAGCACCCATGTAGCCAACAAAGAGTTGGTCGTCCACCCGGAACTGTTTTGTGCGGTCCAGATAGAAGGACAGCGCTTGTTTTGGGTCCAGCCGGTGGAGCCTCTCTTCCTCTTTCGAGGGATGCGGAGGCGGAAAGAAGGTGGGCAATGTAACAGACTAGCCAATGTGAAAGGCAGTTACCACCTTCGGGAGAAAGGAAGGATGAGTCCTGAGGAAAGGAGGTTTAGAAGAAAGAGCCTGGAGCTCACTTACCCATCGGGCAGAGGTGATGGCAACCAGGAAAGCAGTCCTAAGAGTAACCCTGGGCGTAGTTCGCGAAGTAGCGCTTCGCGAAGCTACGCAAAGTGCACTTCGCACTACGCGAGCTACGCGTAGCACTTCGCGAACTGCGTAGTACCTTGATCGCACTGTGCAAGATGTCGTTTTCAATGATTGCACAGTGCGGACAACCAACCGGCACTGTGCAATCATTGAAAATGGCATCTTGCACAGTGCGAGCTGTAGTTTTCTGCTGCTCGAGTAGATTTTTACTCGAGCGGCAGCTTTCTCAACGCGAACTGGTAGTTTCTCATCACGAGCGGTCGCGAGCATACGCGACCACTCGCAATGAGAAACCTGACCTCCTTGCGTTGGGAATCTCGCCGGGAGGTTTATTTTCCATGCTCGCGATCACCAACTTGATGTTGCTGATCGCGAACCAGAGGCCTCTGATCTCCGCCTCTCCCATGTGGCCCCCCCATCCCAGGAGGGAAGCATTTGTCACCACTACATGCTCCTGTTGGGGTAGGGAGAGGGATCTGCTACTGACCCAATCGTGGTCCGTGTGCCACCACTGCAACTGCCTTGCAGTGCCCTCCGAGATCAGGACGTGGTCGGACAGGTTGCCCCGATGTTGAGCCCACTGGAACTTCAGGTCCCACTGCAGAGCCCGCATCTGCCACCTGGCGTGATGTACCAGCAGGATGCAGGAGGCCATCAGACCCAGAGGCCGCAGCACCAATCTGACCGAAACTCGGGATAAAGGCTGAAAGACGGGAATCAGAGCCTGAATATCCCGAACCCGCTGTTAAGGAGGATAGACCCGAAACAGCGCCGAGTCCAGAACCGCTCCGATGAAAAGGAGCTTCTGGGAGGGACTCAGATGAGAACCCCAGCAAATGCAGGAGGTCGGCTGTAGTCTTGAGGTGGGAGACGACTGCCTGGGGCGAGCCCGCCTTCAACAACCAGTCTTCGAGATAGGAGAAGACTGGAACCCCTAATCTGCGCAGATGAGCTGCGACTACCGCCATCACTTTCGTGAACACCCGAGGGGCACTGGTGAGGCCGAAGGGGAGCACGGTAAACTGAAAGTGCTCGTGGCCTACCGTGAACCGCAGGTGACGCCGGTGGGCCAGCAGGACGGGGATGTGGAAACATGCGTTCTGCAAGTCCAATGCTACCATCCAGTCTCCAGGGTCTAGGGCAGCGAGAACCTGAGCTGAGGTGAGCATCTTGAACTTCTCTTTCCGGAGGAAGGGGTTGACGCTCCTGAGGTCCAAGATAGGGCGTAGGCCCCCTTTGCCCTTCTTGGGAACCAGAAAGTAGTGGGAATAACAACCCCGACCTACTTCTGGTCCAGAAACGCGCACGATGGCCCCCTTGGCCAAGAGGGCCGTAACTTCCTCCGGCATAAGTTGCAAGTGATCCCCCGACATGAGGTGGTACTGCGGTGGCATGGCCGGAGGGGTCGCTTTGAAGGGGAGGGAGTAGCCCCTTTGGATGATTTGCAGCACCCACCTGTCCGATGTGATGGTGCGCCAGTGAAGCAGGTGATGGCAAACTCTGCCTCCCACTGGCGTGAAATGGGCCTGAAAGCTAGGACTAGGAAGGCTTTGAGGCAGATGCTGCTGGGGTAGAAGTGGGCTGACTGGCTCTCTGTCCCCCTGCTCTGCCTCGGAGGAATCCACGTCCGCGACCGCGTTGAGGCTGGTTCTGCGGCCTGTGGCTAGACGGACGTGTGGGGGCGCCCCTACCTTGGCCATGAAAGGGGCAAAAATCGTAAGTTTGCGGACGCGGGGCCGAGATGCCCAAGGACTTGGCCGTAACCCTGGAGTCCTTAAAGCGCTCCAGCGCACTATCCGCTTTGTCGCCAAAAAGGCGACGGCCATCGAAGGACATGTCCAGGAGGGTGCTCAGGACATTTCCGGAGAAATTCATGGATCTCAGCCAGGCGTGGCGACGAATCGCCACCGTGGACGCAATTGCCCTACCTAGCGAGTCCATGGTGTCAAGCCCACATCGTATCGAGTACCGTGCTGCATCCCGCCCCTCAGCAAGAGCCTGGGCGAGCCGTGTCAGGGCCACCTCCGGACACTGGGGCAGCACGTCCGCCACCGTTTCCCATAAGGAGTGGGTGTAACAGTCCAAAAGGCACGCGGTGTTGATAGAACGCAACCCCAAACTAAGGGAGGAAAACAGCTTCCTCCCAAAGTGTTCCAACCTTTTGGATTCCCGATCCGGAAGAGCGGACGGGAAGGCGGTCTGGGAGGTAGAGGTCTGGATAACCAGGCTCTCAGGGGTGGGGTGCACCGACAGAAAGCTGGAGTTGTCCGGTGCGGGGCGGTGGCGCCGGGCCACTTTCCAGTCCACAGAAGTGACTGTGGAGGGCTTGGACCAGGTGCCCAACAGAACGTCAGTCAGTGCTTAATTGAACTGCAGTAGAGGCTCCGAGGAGCTTACTGGCAGTTGAAGCACTTCAGTGAGGAGGTTAGTCCTCACGGCCACTGCAGTGAGTTCCAGATGAAGGGCTACGGCAGCCCTGCGCAGCACCACAGAATAGGTAGCACCCTCCTCCATAGCCACAGAGGGAGGAGAGATGAAGCCAGTGTCAGGGGAGGTGTTGAGACCACTGGCATCCCCCAGCTCTTCTGCCCAGTCTTGACTTAACTGGCACTGCTGTGCCAGAGGGTCCTCAGACCCCTCCCAGTCATCCCCATCATCCGACTCCTGGTAGACAGGCTGAAAGGTCGGAGCCGGGCAGTAGATGAATTGCTCATCCATTGGCGCCGGAGACGGCGCCGGGTGGCGCCGCTCCGATGCCGGACACGGACCGGGACTGAACCTGGGGACGACGACGTCAGAAGACGGCGCCGAGGGCGGCACCGAAGGGATCGGTGCCTGCGGAGGGGTCGTAAGGTCAACCGACGTCGACCGGGATCCACGCCTGGATCCCATGGGGGCCTGCGGCATCGGGGCCGAAGTCGACGACGGTGCCGGGGCCAGAGCCGCCGGCTCACTAGGCCTCCCAGTCGGCAGGCCTCGACGGCGGAGCGAGACTCCTCATGGCCACGAGGAAGTCTCGGATCTCGCTCGGAGTCGCATTAGGCCCAGGGACCAGAGGGTATGGGGCCGGATGAGACTCCTGCGGCTCCGACGGAGCCGCGCGGGTGGTGCCACCTGAACCTTCAGCCGAGTCGCGCGACCGGCGAGGGGAGTCAGAAGAGCGATGTCGCCTCTTCGACTTCTTACTGCGCCTCGACTTACCAGAATGCGAGGACTTCGACCCCGACGAACAAGTTACTTACCTTCGGTAACGATATATCTGTAAGAAACATTAGTTAGTTAGACTCATCACCTTAGAATATCCCCAGGCGTCAGGCTGGATCCGGAAAGATTTTTGTCAGCAATACCCTTGCGTGTCGCTGGGCGTCGTCTGCGGCTCAGCGTTCGCCGTCAGCGTCGTGATCACCGGGATGACGTCGTCTGAGTACTTAGACGCCGCCCTCGCACGCTGACGTCAGTTTTTGTACATAGCTTTCCACGCCAGGAACACAGAGCCATGCAATAGACCAACACTGATGCCAAAAAATTCTAGGGCCCTGAAATGGATGACCTCAACCCTAGATATCGGTTCGCAGAACGGGGAGGATGGGTGGGGCGGTGAAGAATCTAACTAACTAATGTTTCTTACAGATATATCGTTACCGAAGGTAAGTAACTTGTTCGTCTGAAAGAAACACATTAGCTAGATTCCTCACCTTAGAATAGATACCCCAGCAATACCAACCCCGGTGGTGGGCCTGCGAACCAAGATCACACGAGAATGTCCTGGAGAACAGGACGGCCAAAGAAGCCATGTCTCAGGACTTGGCTGTCCAGGCAATAGTGTTTGGCAAACGTGTGCAGCAAGGCCCACGTTGCTGCCTGACAAATGTCCTGCAAGGAGACTCCCCGGCCCAGGGCAGTGGTCGCCGCTGTGGCCCGAGTGGAATGGGCCCTCAGCCCCACAGGAGGTTCCTTTTTAGCTAAAAAGTAACAGGCCTTGATACACAAAACGACCCACCGAGAGAAGGTTTGCTTGTGCACCGCCCGACCCTTCTTAGCGCCCACGTAGCCAACAAAGAGTTGGTCTTCCACCCAGAACTGTTTGGTGCAGTCCAGAAAGAAGGACAGCACCCGTTTTGGGTCCAGACGGTGGAGCCTCTCTTCCTCTTTCGAGGGATGCGGAGGCTGAACGAAGGTGGGCAGCGTAACAGACTGTCCGATGTGAAAGGCAGTCACCACCTTAGGTAGAAAGGAAGGACGAGTCCTGAGAACAACTTTGTCCGGATGGACAGAAAGGAAAGGAGGCTTAGAAGAGAGAGCCTGGAGCTCACTCACCCTTCTAGCAGAGGTGATGGCAACCAGGAAAGCAGTCTTAAGCGTCAACAGATGAAGGGGACAATTATGAAGTGGCTCAAAGGGAGCGCACATCAGAAACGTCAATACCAGATTCAAATCACACTGAGGCATTACGAAAGGGACAGGAGGAAACATGTGAGTAATGCCCTTAAAGAATCGAGAAACAACAGGGGATTTGAAAAGAGAAGGCTGATCAGGAAGCCGTAAGAAAGCAGGAATAGCTGAAAGATATCCTTTAAGGGTGCCCAGAGCAGAGCCCTGCTGGGCCATAGAAAGAAGAAAGAGGAGAACCTCAGAAAGAGGGGCGGAAAGGGGATCCTCAGCCTTTGCTGTGCACCATGCCACAAATTTGTTCCACCTAAAGGCGTATACCGATTTTGTGGAGGGACGCCTGGCTGCCAGAATAACATTACAGACTTCAGGAGGCAAGTCAAATGGCATCAACTACCGCCACTCAATCTCCACGCATGGAGGTGGAGACTGGACAGGTTCGGGTGGAGGACCGACCCCTGATTCTGCGACAGAAGGTCCTCCTGAAGAGGCAGTCGTATCGGGGGATCGATCGACAGACTGAGTAGCTCGGGATACCAGTATCTTCGTGCCCAATCCGGAGCCACAAAGATGACTTAGGCCCGGTCGAGCCTGATCTTCTTCAGCACTCTGGGCAGAAGTGGTATAGGCGGAAAGGCGTACAACAGACCGCAACTCCCCTCGCAAAGAAAAGCGTCTCCGAGCGAGTGCCACCTTGGAAACTCCAACGCGCACAACTGCTGACATTGCGCGTTCTCTTCGGTGGCGAATAGATCTAACCAAGGCTCTCCCCACTGCCGAAAGAGGCCTTGCGCCACGTCCGAGTGTAGACGCCATTCATGATCCATCATGCACCGGCGGCTGAGTTCGTCTGCTCTGGTTTTCAGAGAGCCCGCCAGATGTTCAACCATCAGGGTGATGCCCTGATGTTCCAGCCATGTCCAGAGGCGACGGCTCGCTAGGCCTAACAGTCGAGCTTGCAGGGCCCGAGGGTGCGCCGGCAGGTGTCGACGGCGGAGCCAGGTTCGTCATGGCCACGAGGAAGTCCCTGACCTCCGGCGGACTTGCGTCAGACCCAGGGACCGGAGGGTATGGGGTCGGACGGGACTCCTGATGCTCCGATGGAGCTGCGCGGGTGGTGCCACCCGAACCCTCAGCCGAGTCGCGCGACCGGCGAGGGGAGCCAGAAGAGCGATGTCGCCTCTTCGACTTCTTGCTATGCTTCGACTTACCGGATCTCGAAGACTTGGACCCCGACGAGTGGTGATGGCTGCATCTCCGCGACCGGTCCCTCGACCTCCTCCTCGACCGGGACCTTGAACGGCGCGGAGCCGACTGCCGGAACTCGAGCAGCTTGCGGGACCACTCCCGCCTAGTTTTCGAAGTCAATGCCCTGCAGTCGAGGCACGACTCGGCATCGTGGTCGGCCCCAAGGCAATAGATTCACCGGCGGTGGAGGTCCGTGACCGACATCAGTTGGTGACAGGAGTCACAAGCTTTGAAGCCAGGCATCCCTATCGGCACCAGAGTCGAGGTCGACGAGAATGGAACCAAAAGAGTTCAAAAAAGTTTAGTCAAAAAGTGACTAAAAGGGTATGCTCTTCCCGGATCGGCACGTACTGGCGTGGAAAAAAGAAGAACTGACATCAGCGCGCGAGGGCGGTGTCTAAGTACTCCGACAACGTCATCCCGACGTTCACGACGCCGACGACGGACGTAGAGCCGCAGACGACGCCTAGCGACGCGCAAGGGTATTTCTGACGAAAAAACTTTCTGGATCCAGCCTGACGCCTGGGGATATTCTAAGGTGAGGAATCTAACTAACGTGTTTCTTTCAGATGAGCGGTGATGGCTGCGGCTCCGCGACCGGTCCCTCGACCTCTTCCTCGACCGGGACCTTGAGCGGCGCGGAGCCGACTGCCGGATCTCGAGCAGCTTGCGGGACCGCTCCCGCCTGGCCTTCGAGGTCAAGGCCCAGCAGTCGGGGCACAACTCGGCATCATGGTCGGCCCCAAGGCAGTAGAGACACCGGCGGTGGTGGTCCGTGACCGACATCAGGCGGTGACAGGCGTCGCACGGCTTGAACCCGGGCATCCCTACCAGCATCTGGAGTCGAGGTCGACTCGAAAGAGGAACCAAAAAAGTTCAAAAAGTTTAGTCAAAAAGTGACTAAAGGGTATGCTCTTCCTGGATCTGCGCTTACTGGCGCGGAAAAAAAGAAGAACTGACGTCAGCGCGCGAGGGTGGCGTCTAAGTACTCTGACGATATCATCCCGGCGATCACGACGCTGACGACGGACGAGGAGCCGCAGACAACACCTAGCGAGGCGCAAGGGTATTGCTGACAAAAATGTTTCCGGATCCAGCCTGACGCCTGGGGATATTCTAAGGTAAGGAATCTAACTAACGTGTTTCTTTCAGATCATACATTTAATAAACATGAATTACACGTGGGACTAAAATGCAAAATTGCATGGCAAATAACCCTAATGAATAACTGTGGTACGCATATTAACAATAGATTGTGTTGTTATAGAAAATTGCATGATTATATTGCTTTTTGTGATGTTTTGCGTTCCTGCTAGGACGAAATGGTAAGTAATATTGCTTTAAATGTTGCTATAAGCTAGGAAAATACTACTATATAAAGGGATTAGGGTGGGTTTAACATTAGACTCTTCATTTCCACGTATTAATTATTCTTTATGTTTGTTTCGCTTAAGTTGGCATTTGGGCCAACTAGGTAGCAAAATTCAAAATGGAGTTCAAAGGTGGCCACTGTCGTGTGAGCGCGATGTCTACAGCGCAGACTCAGATGGCTCTGAAGATCTCCAGGCGTCCTTCGATCTACAGCACAGTGTTCCTTGTCAAGGATAGGAACGTGGAGGACTGCCAAAGTTCAAGAAGGGTGAAATGACAAAAGGAACAATATATTCGTTGATATCGGCGTGTTGTTACTTCGGACCTTTTCACACAAGAAACTTTATGAACTAAAAGAATGACATAAGCCACTTCCCTGAGAACCGGGGATGTGAGAATTGAGGACCGTATAACAATTTGCAGGGCTCAGCCAATCCGATTGCTTGAATTTTAGAAATTGTTGCCGATTGCGTTGAAATTTATTATAAAAGGGGAATTATAGGAGAGGATCTAGACTAGTGCCTTCCAGAAGGGTGTCCCGAACCTGCGTGATCGATTGCTTGCACGAGGGTCAGGTCCCTGGAGATCTTTGGGACTATATCGTGCAGGGCAAAAGAACGTTGTCTCCGGACTGACTGGGTTGTAGCCTGCATTAGATTGGAGGGTTATATCGGAAAAGCTTGACTTATGCAGGGCTAACAAGTTGCAGGAGAAAGGTCACTAGAATCCAAGATTAGGTAAATATAAATGTCATATTGAATCATGTTAATGTGATCAAACTTTCTGATTTAAAATGATGATGATTATGCTGATGAGGGTGATTTTTATTAGATAAACTAAACATTTGTTAACAGAAACGAGTTTGTGAATCTTTGAAGATTATTAATTAAGAATCTAAACGTTAATGTGTTTTAGCTGGTTCTAAATCATCATCAACCAGTCCAACTAATTGGTCCATCGACCAAGTGGTGGAGTGCCTTGATGTTAAGGTTAGGATTCTATAGATACCGATGTATAATTGTAGATAATGTAAATATTTCTTTCTATAGGTAATAAGGTACCCCCCACATGTCCAGGGCATCATTCCTTCTATGTGCAAACCTGAGGTGTGACGTATGAGTGTTGGTGTTATGGGCCCCACCGATGAATGCGTGCGTGCGTGAATGAGTTAGCGTGATGACGGGTCTGTGATGCAGGGAGGATATGTTAAAATTTACACTTTCCGCTGGAGCACATGGTGAAAAATCATCATGCAGTGGTCTGACATCTCGTGAGGGGTGTCCAGTTCATTACCAATACGGGGACCTTCATTCTATCCCATCAGGGAATGGGGTTGGATCTTCCCTTGGGGGGATTCTTGGCTCTACACTTACACACACCCTAGCTACACTTAGAGTAGGGTTTGCATTGTAGGAGTACTTTTGATTACTGCATTGTTTTATTTGCCTGCATATATACATTGTTTTAGCACCATGGTAGAACTATATCTAAAAATTCACACTTTTGGTGCTTGAAATCACTTTTATCGGCTTCTGTCTATTGACCATTGAAGCATGTGTATTCCATACAAGAATAAATTTGGTTCAATAAATATATTTAAAACGTCCCACTGTGTATTCTCTGTATACTTCTCTGAGAATAAGTGAACAGGAGTGACTGAGTGAAAGGATCTGTACTGTTTCCACGATCCCTGTGGGATCAGGGTTGTCATGTTTCCTATCACAAGCCATGGAGTTAAGACAGTCCTTAGAACCAAACTTGGAGTTCCATACATTCTTACTGAAGTGTATTGTGAATAGGGTTTATATTTTTACATGAAACACTATTAAGAGCAGGTCCAGTGATTGTTCAGATAATGAGTGGGGGGAGGGATTCATTGTTGCTTTTGTATCATGTTTCTGTGGAACTTGAATGACTGAAGTTAAAAACATCCCCTTTCTGTTGCAACACAACCACCAAGCTGCTGGCATTCAGAAAAGATGTGAACTCAGATTTATTTTCTTAAAAGTCTGCTAACTGCAAACAAACATTTAATGCATTCTGTGATTAGCCACGTTTAATTTAATTTCACTCATTTCTTCTATGGGTGATTGAGCTGCTTGTTTTCTGTATTTTAGGAAAACACATTTCATGCAGCATTATTGTTTTTGGGGCAGTTTATGATTAAATTAATGTGTGTAAAGCGACCAAAGAGCTTTTCAATATCTCCCTTCATCCGATGATGTAAATATTTGAGGGGAGGGGAAAGAGTGGACACCCTTCCTCCCCGCCCCCCACACACATCTTCAGAATACCCTCATTCGTTCTGAAAATAATGGAAATAAACAGACCTTTTATTCTGATGTGCATGACTGTATTCTGCTATTAAAATCATGAACATGAATGTATGCCTTAGGAAATCTCCTAGAAACCTACACTGTCATCAAAAACTTCCCTAACAATGATTTGGGTAGTACACCCCCTCCCTGCGTCCATGAAATGACTCAAACCATCCTTAAATGTCCCTTGATGTACATCAGAAAGTTATAAAAACAACTATTTCCAGTTATGGTCTCTCTGAATTAGAAACAAAAAACATCCACACATGTGTTTTCTGGGGGGCTGTGTTAGTGTGGGGGGCACGGTGGATATTAGCTGCTAGTCACCCACATTCATTAAAAATAAAAAACTGATTTTCAGGTTGCTTAATCCAGGGTGCTCGTCCGTGTTTATTCGGTAGTCTGATAAACAATACAGCAGTTTTTTTAGCATGGTAGACAACTTGCAGTGCTGCTGCGTGTAGGGCAAACTGTTAAGTGTTATTTACCTCTTTACCCGGTACCTGGTCACACGGGCACTCTCCAATATTTATCCATAAACACATCTTTTTCCGCTGTTTCTCCCATGTGCCTCGTTTAAAGTACACACGTTTGTTGTGCTCATTTTGTTTATGCCAGTTGTAACCAGTTGCCGGATTTAAAAAAAAAAGACTAGGTACAAAAAAAACACACAATCCTATAAAAATGTGGCAACGGGAGCTTGCACGCGAAGATTAAACTAAAATAAAAACACATTTCTCAGTTTCAAAAAGAGCTCCTGTTATCATAACATTGCTTATTTCTTGTTACAATGTTGCTGTTGAAATACAGAAAATGTAAAAGGGCGCAGCAAGCTTCTTTGTGCGTGGTGGTGTGTAGGTGAGGACTGTATATGTACTGGGGCACTGTGTGTGAGCGAGAGAAGCGCATAAATGGCATTTTCAGTGACTCAATGCGCACACCGCCTGTCTCCCTTCCGCCGTGCCGGGGACTCCAGGCCGCGTTTTCTTCCCGCCCTGTCTCCTATCCCAGCTGACTGGCAGCGCTTGTTTAATGAGAGTGTTTCTGTCAGAGAGTGTCTGAAAGGGGGAGAGGAAGAGGAGGAAACGGAAAGGAGGACGAGGGGAAGTTTTTCCCCTTTCAGCAAAAAAAAACAAGCATTTGCAAGGCAATAGGTCTCGCATTTACACGAGACCTATTGCATTGCAAATGGTATGGATCACGGACAACGGGAGGGAGGGGGGAGAAGGCACGGACAGCGGGCTGGCGGGGCGGTGTGGGGGTGTGAGGAAAGGATAGCGGGCGGGGACGAAAAGGCACGGACAACAGGAGGCTGGGCAGGCGGGAGAGAAGGCACGGACAACGGGCGGCGAATGGACTGAATAACGAAAGAAGCGCTCACAGTCTAGATATCACAGACTGTGTAACACTCGAAGTAAAGGGGCCAGTCGCCATGGGAGGTGACAAATGAAGATGAGGTCGCACTAAGGAGGGACTAACAAGCCTGTTGATGAATCAGACACCAGCATTTATGACAGACAATGACACAAGCCAATGGCAAATATGGGCGGAGAATGGGCGGGGCTTCTATTCGCTACTCAACCACAAGGAGTCTTGCAGAGCAACGCATGCGCGCTGGCTCTAGGCTCGACCTCAAAAGGGGAAGCAGTGGCTATACGCCAACGTCTGTGGGAATTCACTCCTGCACAACAGGAGCGAGAATTGAGTAGGTTATCGAAGATAAATGTGCTTCACTTGGTAAAGATAATCTGGGAGCCAGACATGGGAAACCAATAGTTAAGAGCAATTCTGATAAGGATAACTCTAATCAAGCACCCGATTCTTCGAAATGGGCTAATAAACAAAAAAACAAAACAAAATACAGTCACAGGGTGGGTCTCCTCAACAGAAACACACCAAGAGAAAATACAATTTGAGAAACCGTGACAATATTAGGATGCCTGACAGTTATCAGGATACTGATACACGTTCCTCTAGTTTCTTTCAGGAGTCATCCGAAAAATGTTCGGAGAGAGACAGACGGTCAGACAACAGATCGGAAGAGCGAGTCAAGCCAAAAAGGGAGATACATCACATTTCAGACTACATCATTACACTGGAAGACAAACAGAAGACTTCTAAAGAACAAGTGACTTACCTTCGATAACAATGTATCTGTAAGAGACATACATTAGTTATAGATTCCTTACCTTAGAATTACCCCCAGGCTTCAGACTGGATCTGGGGATTTTTTCTCGTAGCAGTACCCTGCGCTTCGGCAGGTGGCGTCGGTCGACTCCTCGTCCATCGTCGGCATCGTAGTCGTAGGGCTGACGTTGCGATGTCTACTTAGATGCCGCCCCTATGTGCTGACATCAGTTCTGACACGACTTTCCATTCCAGAAGCACAGAGCCATGCAAGACACTGACCACTGGTGCACATAACTAGGGCCCTGGAAGGGAGTCCCTGTCCCTAGAAGTCAGTTCGCAGGAGGATGGGTGGGGCAGTAAGAGGGACCCGCGCAACACCGGCACCACCAGCAACTTGCCTGGACCACGGGGGGAGGACTACAGCCCCCAGACTGCTCCCTGTGCCGCTGCTGACATCACCGCTTGCCAGGAG
The DNA here is from genome assembly GCF_964204655.1 of Triturus cristatus. Lineage (NCBI taxonomy): Eukaryota > Metazoa > Chordata > Amphibia > Caudata > Salamandridae > Triturus > Triturus cristatus. The sequence goes on from NC_140589.1 coordinate 52,196,432, forward strand.
GCGCATAAGTATCCTCGCGGCTCCTGCTTCGCGGGACCCGCGCAACACCGGCACCACCAGCTACCTGCCTGGACCACGGTGGGAGGACTACAGCCCCCAGACTGCTCCCTGTGCCGCCGCAGACATCACCGCGCGCCAGGAGGCGCATAAGCTTCCTCGGGGCTCCCGCTTAACACTGGCACCACCAGCAACTTGCCTGGACCACAGGGGGAGGACTACAGCCCCCAGACTGCTCCCTGTGCCGCCGCTGACATCACCCCACGCCAGGAGGCGCATAAGTTTACTCACGGCTCCTGCTTTGCAGGACCCGCGCAACACCAGCACCACCAGCAACTTGCCTGGACCACGGGGGAGGACTCCAGCCCCCCGACTGCTCCCTGTGCCGCCGCTGACATCACCGCACGCCAGGAGGTGCATAATTTTCCTCGTGGCTCCTGCTTTGCGGGACACGCGCGGGTGCGCCCGGGAAAAGCCCGGGCCAACGGTGGGCCCGTCCTTGCCCGTCACTGCCAGGAAGAGGCAGGGCAGGCCCCCCCCCTTTTGCTCGCTGTTCAATGCAGGCCTATCCGGGACACTGCAATCCTAACAAGGTACTGTTTTGGTGACATTTGCCATCCACTCCCCATATTGTGGTAACACCTGACACCTGAGAACTGTCCACTGTCTATTAGAGTCTAACCATGCAGATCTTACTAAGAACTAATACTATCCAGCAGTGATGGGGAATAGAAAGACCATGGAAGGGGGGGAGGGAGGGAGGGAGGTAAAACTCACAAAGGGAAAAAAAAGCTAGGAAGGCACCTAAACAATCAGCAAGCAATTGTGTTTTAGATCGTAGTGATACACTCATAGAGGAATGTGAGGATATACTAGTGAGTGAGCCAAATTTGCATGTGATTGACAAGTCCCTGATTAGCATAGTGCACTCTACCAGGAACACCCCAAACAACTGCCCCCTGATCCCCAATATGTTTCTCAAACTTAAAAAGGGTCCTAAGGAGAGCAAGGATGAGAGCCAAATAAGTCCCGTTAGGGAGTCAACTCCCATTGTCGTTGTCTCAAACCACCTGGAAACTGATGGTACCCAGTCGTTAGTAATCGATCCTTTAGTCACTTGTACCACTAGATATGCCATACTGTCCAACTCTCAGGGGGAGGGAAGCATACAGGGTATTGAAGCGTCATTGGCTAAAAGTGCAGAGCAGGCTGTTAATCAGGTTGGGAATCATATTCCATATACACAAGAGGTCATTCGGGTAGTCCATTCGCTCCAGTCTGAATTAGGGTCTCTGAAGGCCATGATGGAGAACTTAACAACTATGTTTAAGCATTTGACACAAGGAAAGTCTTCCAGCACTCATTGTCCAACCTGCAGCTCCAACATTTCTTGCAACCTGCCACTAGCCCAGGCAAAATTATCCACCCTTCGAGCCAAGGAGACATTGATTAAAACGTCCCCCCTATGTAGTGAGGTGGTCAAGCAGAATATTTCCTCTACAGCGATCCCTACTGGAAGCAATGCACCACCCAACATTAGAACCAGTACTGGCTCTCTGCCTGATAACACATCAAGTAAGCAGCTTCAGCTACAGCAGGGTAGGAGCACACACACTGGCACACCTTTAAACACACAGCGTATTAATCATGAAGAGAGGGGGGATTGTGCAACCATCAAGTCACATAAAATTCACAGAATCTTTATGGTGAATGTGCCAAAACTGGGGCAAAATAAAATAGAAAGTGCTGATTCACTGACGAATAAGGTCATACACTGGATACGGCATGTAAGGGGCTGTCGCACCATAATAAGGGATTTCATCGTAAAAGCGGGTAGGCTCACTTCTCCCACCAACCCCCTGGATTGCATTGAATTAACTTTTCAGAGTGAAGTTTTAGCTAAAAATTTACTGGCACATGAATATAGAACCTGTTCCCCTGACCACTCATCTATCCAGTTTAGGCAGTCTCCGCCTGCCAGTAAGATTAACAACCATCATGAGCAACTAGAATAGGTAGTTCCTCTCTCGAATGTAATGACTGACTGACTGGTGTGACCATATCCCGCACTGGTAGTGGCGAAGACCTGTTAACAACCAGGGAAAGCGATCCACTGATGACTCGGTCTTGCAGAGTTCATAATAGGCTGACAAAGTCCGTCCAAAACTTAACCTTACAGTTACCTGAACCCACGAGTCCAAATAGGTCTAGCAATCCCCCCATAGAGAATTACATAGATCTAACACCTAGCATGCAAGATTGTAAAAGGGATACTCTGTTATCGTGGAACATTGCAGGAATTGACTCTAAATTACTATCTCCAGATTGGTTAGCTTTCATTGACCTTTTTGATATTTGTTGCTTTCAGGAAACGTGGCTATTAACTGTACAATATCGGGTAGGTTTTTAAACTATCATGTGCCGGCAGTAAAAGGGGCAAAAGGTCGTCCCTCGGGTGGATTGACATATGGTCAAACTACCAGAGGGACGACCTTTTGCCCCTTTTAGGTAATCCGGCAATTATTAGGTATCAGTATTAAGGTACTCCCCTCCAATAGCAACGACATCCAAGCACTAAGATTAAACTTGGGATCAATGGGTACAGTTGATATTTTCAACATCTATGTGAGGGAAACAAGAGGGGGTAGGTCTCATGTTTTAGCGGCTTTAGATGATCTCTTCGATTACCACACTCAAAAAAGTAAAATAGTTATAGCAGGTGATTTTAACACAACGTTTGAGCCACTCGCCAGTGAGGAATGGCTCCTCACTGAAGAGGAAAATGCCCAGTGGGGAATCCTAAAGCTGGAGCTTGTTCCCATAAAGAAATGGACAGAGCCGGTAATACAGATACATTCTGTTTGCCTAGAGAAGGGGCTCAGGTCACTAAATGGCAGGACTCCTCAAGATAAGCTAGGGTTCAACACATTTAATAATGGGTCCAGTAAAAGCAGGATTGACAACATACTTGTGAGTTTGAAACTCTGGCATACCATCGATGACATGTAGGTGAGGGATCGACTTGAAAGTGATCACAATCCTCTGTGTGTAGCTTTAAAATGGTGGCTGCCTGAACAAGCATCCTGTAGAGAGGCTGAATTACACTCCCATGATGTAATCCCTATGAATGATTTGAGATGACTCAAGTGGTCGAGCATAGTTGAAAACCTAGGTGCTTTGGATAAAATTGCAAAGGAGGTTGACCATGCCCTAATAACGTTGAATAGTATATGTTTAAATAGCATAGGTTTAGAGAACGTCACCCAGTCACACAACAGTCTTTTTTTACACTTGAGAATGTATTTTATCAAACCTCACAAGCCAAAGAAAGTCATACATCAGAATTCCTGCCGCTGGTACAATAGTGATTGCCGGCAGACTAGAGCTCTTCTTGGGAAGGCCGTTAAAGGTGGCGAACCAGCCGCAGTACTTGTAGCCAGGCAGACATATAAAAGCTCCATGGCCACAGCTAAACGCTCTTGGGATGAAAAAAGGTGGCAGGATCGTAAAGAGTATCTCAAGCAATGCTGGTAACCTGCACACCTCAACTTATTCAATTTTAAATTAAATTGTAATCATTTATTTGAATTTTCAATGGTGCTGCCCTCATAAACCTGACTAGCCCCCGACAGGTGTAAACAATAATTCAGAGATCTAACAGAACCTGTTTGAGCATAAGGGCGCACTTTTCACATGCCCGAAAAGGTGCTATGACATTCAAAACAGATTCAAAATGGTACACAATATTTATGCTCTCAAATATAAGTATTCAATGCTCCTCATTATTTTTTTCATCAGTGGTACCATGACAGTTTCCAAAAACAACATTTTGCAACTCAAAGTTTCTTGAAACAATCAGCAACAATCACAAGAAAATGATCACAAAAGAATAACAGAAGAGTAACTGTTGAGTAATAAACCCTGCTTTGTTTATTCTCTTTTCAGTCTTTCAATTCTTGATCATTCAGAATGACGTGTTTACACTTCCTAATGCATTTCGGTGCAAACAACTTCGTCAGGGGAATACTGCAAATAATACCACGCAATGTTTCAAAAGTGTGAACATTCTGAATGATCAAGAATTATCTGAGGATCACTTGGCCCTTCTCCGCCAGGAAGTTGCAGCTCTCATGGCCAAAGGAGCTATCGAAAGGGTCCCTGTGCCAGAAGTAGGTCATGTTGCTACTCCCACTACTTTCTGGTACCCAAGAAGGACAAAGGCCTGCGTCCTATCTTAGACCTCAGGGCCCTCAACTGCTTCCTCCGGAAGGAGAAGTTCAAGATGCTCACGTTGGCTCAGGTCCTGTCTGCCCTGGACCCTGGAGACTGGATGGTAGCGTTGGACTTGCAGGACGCATATTTCCATACCCCCGTACTGCCAGCCCACAGTCGTTACCTACGGTTCACGGTAGACCACGATAGATCCTCAGACATGTGATGGAATGATGGAGGCATGGAAGGAGGGGTAGTCTCGAAGGGGAGGGAGTATCTGCAAAACCCACCTGTCGGACATGAGGTTGTGCCAGTGGGGGAAGTGATGGCGGATCCTGCCACCCACTGGCAACTGGTGGCCCTGAAATGTCAGATTAGGAAGGCTTGGAGGCTGCTGCAGGAGGTATAGGTGGACTGGCCCGCCCCGCGGGCCCCCAGACCCGCAACGCTGAGTCCCACGTCCCCAGCCACGCATAGGCTGGGTAGCTTGCGCAGATCTGTGGCTTGGGGTGGAACATGGTGGGCGCCCCTTCCGTAACCACACAAGGGGCGAAAGGCACCCTACATGGGGCGAGAAGTTGCTGCAAGGCCCAAGGATCTGGCCGTGGCCCTAGAGTCCTTGAAGTGCTTGAGCGTGTTGTCCGCCTTGTCACCAACCAGGCGATAGCCATCAAAGGGCATGTCTAAAAGTGTGGTTTGGACATCCCCACAGAAGCCAGGTGTAGCGCCTCAGGGCTACCGACGTGGAAACCGTCCTACCCAGCGAGTAGGCGGTAACCAGCCCACACCGGATGGTGAACATAGCTGCGTCTCGACCCTCAGCAACTGTGTGGGTGAGCACGGCCCGGGCCTCCTTCGGGCACTGTGGCAGCACTTGCGTGACCGTATCCCACACCGTGTGTGTATACCGTCCAAAGAGACATGCAGTGTTCACCGACCGCAGTCCTAACCTGGCGGAAGAAAATATCTTCTCCCCATGGTCCAGCTTCTTGGATTCTCTATCTGGGGAGCAGAAGGGAATGTGGTCTGTGAGGATGAGGCTTGGGCCACCAAGCACTCAGGGGTAGGGTGTTGGGAGAGGAAAACTGGGTCACTCTGGGCCGGGCGGTGGACCCCTTGTTCTGGGCTTGGACCAAGTGCCCAGAAGGATGTCAGTGAGGGCTTCATTAAAAGGTAGCAAGGGCTCCGAAGAGGCTGCTGCCGGCTGAAGCACCTCAGGCAGGAGGTTAGTCCTAACAGCCACCACCGGAAGCTCGAGGCCCAAGGCCTCAGCCGCCCTACGCAATACCACAGCATAGGAGGCTCCCTCCTCTATAGCCACGGTAGGGGGAGAAAGCATACCAAGGTCTGTAGAGGTAGCCAGACCACTGGCATCACCCAACTCCTCTCGCCAGTCCGGCTCCTCAAGTTGGTCTGCAAGAGGGTCAACAGACCCTCCCAGTCCTCCTCACACTCCTCTGGCTGCCACTCAGGGCGGTAGAGAATGCCAGGGATGAACAGCAGCACAAGAGTACCCTCCGGCACCAGTACCAACGTCGGTCCAGCGCCATGTCCAAATCAGGGGTGAGGCTGGGGTCGACGCCGGTTGGGGGCGCAACCAACGTCGGGGCGTCGTCACTAGAATTGGTGCCGGGGACGGTACCGTGGCCTGGATTCTTGGGGATTCTGCAATGCCAAGGCCGGAGCCGCCAACATCAAAGGCCCAGGGCCTCCAGCCGAGTCCATGGGGCGCGAAGGCACACCTGCGGCGTCGGGCTGCCCAAAGATGCTGTGTAGCACTTCGTAAAATGCACGAAGCTGGTCAGGGGACGCTTTAGCTCCGGGAAAAGGAGGGAAGTGCGGAGCCGTCCCAGCGGGCTCCAAAGAAGGAGCCAGAGAGAAACAGCGCTTTGGGTCCCGAGTCGTGTCGGCTGACGGACGGGGAGAAGGGGAAGAGCGACGATGCTTCTTCTCTTTCTTCTTGTGCCTCGACTTACCTGAGGAGCGCAAAGACTTCGAGGACAAATAGTGGTGACTCCGCTACCAGTCCCACAACCTTCCCCTTGAACGGTGCAGAGCAGACTGCCGTTCCTCCAAAAGCTTTCAGGACCGCTTCCGCAAAGACTTCGGGTTCAGGGCCCAGCAGTCAGAGCAGGACTTTGGTTCGCGGTCGCGCTTTAGGCACCAGAGACACACGAGGTGCGGATCGGTGACTGACATCAACTTGTGACAGGAGTCACTGTGCTTGAAACCGGGCTGACGGCTGGACATCCCTTGTGCACCAGGAGCCGAAGACTCAAAAAGATGTCGACAAAAGTCGAAAAAGGGTTAGTCAAAAAGTGATTAAGGGGCACGCTCTCTCTGTCTCTGCGCTGGCTGGCACGGAAAAAGAAAGAACTGACATCAGTGCGCAGGGGTGTCATCTAAGTAGACAAGCGACGTCATCCCGGTGAGCACAACACCGGCGACGTACACGGAGTCGACCGACGCCACCTACCAACGCGCAGGGGTACTGCTGAGAAAATAAATCTCTGGATCCAGTCTGACACCTGGGGTAATTCTAAGTTAAAGAATCTATAACTAATAGTCTCTTTCAGATACCATACCACAATTGGCACAACTTCAGCAACACCTATAAGTCCGTAGTAAAAGGTACCCCTGCTACCTGGGGCAATGGGACTGAAGAGGGTTCACTAGGGCTTATACACAAATTGTGCCACCATAGGGACCCCTCACTAAGACCATGTAAACTGCCATTGCAGGCTGCTTGTTTTGGTGCAGTGAAAACTGAGTCAACATCCCTGTGTGCCATGCCTGAAGACACTGCATGCAGTATAGGTAAGACACCCCTACTGTAGGCCTTACAGCCCTATGGCTCACTACACTACATGTGTGGCCTAACTGCATGAGCAGATATGCCCCTGTACTAGGCAGTTCGATTGAACGGGTAAGCCATGTTAAAACATGTGCTGGGCACTGGTGAAAACAGGTCCCCCAGCTACATGATGGCTTCATAGAAAATAGGGATGTTTGATATCAATTGTCTCATATTGATGAACCCACACAGATTCCAGTGTTGGATTTACCAATACATGCACCCAGAGGGCACCTCAGAGGTGCCCCCTGAAACTGTACCAACTGCTGTAGGGCTGACTAATTGGTTTTAGCCAGCCTAACACTAGAGACAAATTCCTGACCCCATGGCTGAGGACATTCTCTCTTGGGATGCCAGAAACCAGGCCAGCTCTGGCAGGGATGTCTTACACCCCTTGCCACAAGATAATCTGAAGATTGGCCTGCCAAGGCAAGGGAGCTTCAAAGCAGTCCCTCAGCCTTTGGTATGCAACTCTAGTTTCTCTCATAGGAGAGGATGACAACTTTCATGTTCAGCTCCGCTTTCGGCAGGAGGACAGCCAGGAACATGTGTTAGATTAGAAGGGATGCCCACTTTAAGCCTGCACCACCCCAATGGTGTGGCAGGTGATGTGAATCCCTCTCATCAGATTCCTCCATTTTGTCTTTGAGAGAATTAACCAACCAGGGTCAGGGTTATGCCCACTTCACAATGGAAGTGGTCATTTGAGGGTGTAGTCACCCTAAAGGTAAGTAGCACATTGGCTACTACCTGGCACTCCCTCTAATGCCCTTAAATTCAGTATTTAAGAGAGGCCCTGGCACCAGAGATGCAAATTCCTGTTGACCTAAGAAGAAGGACCAAAGAGCTGCAAAAGAAGAGAAGATGAGAAGAAGCAGCTGACTTGGTCCGAGCCCCGCCGGCCTGTCTGCATCCCTCATTGAGAACTGCACCAAAGTCGACTCATCCTGCAGCTGTCACTCCAAAAGCCTGGGAGGGCTGCCTGCCTTTGAAGAAAAACCAAGCATCTCCTTTGGAGTAGCGGAGCTGCTTCCCTGCATCCTGCAGACATCCAAGAGTGGGAATAACAGCCCAACAGACATGCTGTGTTTACCGACTGCAGTCCCAAGCTGGAGGAAGAAAACATCTTCTTCCCAAGTTGGTCCAGCTTCTTCAATTCCCTATCAGGTGGAGCTGTAGCAAAGGCGCCTTTGGACGTAGAAGCTTGGACCACCAAGCTTGCAGGGGTAGGGTGTTGGGAGAGGAAAGTGGGGTCTCCCGGGGCCGGGCGGTGGCGTCGGGAAACCATCTTATCCACAGGAGCCCCTGTGTTGGGCCTGGACCAGGTGCCCAAAAAGATGTCCGTTAGGGCTTCGTTGAACGGCAGCAGGGGCTCCAAAGAGCTCGCTGCCGGCTGAAGCACCTCTGTCAGGAGGTTAGTCCTGACTGCCACCGTAGGAAGGTTGAGGTGGAGAGCCTCGGCCGCCCTACACAACACCACTGCGTATGACGATCCCTCCTCCGTAGCCACGGTAGGAGGAGACAACATGCCTAGGTCTGGGGAGGTATCCAGACCACTGGCATCCCACAGTTCCTCTCTCCAGTCCGGCTCATACTCCAGCTGATCTGTGAAAGGGGCACCAGATCCCTCCCAGTCGTCCTCACCCTCCTCTGGCTGCCAACCTGGCTGAAAATGGCCAGGGTGGAACACACAGACAAAAGTACCCATCAACGCTAGATCCGGTGTCGGTCGACGCCGGTCCGTCTCCGTGTCCACATCGGGGCAGAAGCCGGGGTCGATGTCCGCTGTGGGTCCAGCCGGCATTGGCTGCGGACGTGGTGCCGGTGGAATCGGCGCCAGTGGAGGTGTAATGAGGTCGTCCGGCGCCGATCCGGAACCAGGCCTGGATCCAAGGGGGCCCTGCGGTGCCGGAGCCGCCAGCATCAAAGGCCTAGGGCCCCCATCTGTGTCCGCGGGGCCCAAAGGCACGCCGGCGGAGTCGGGCTGCTCAAAGATGGTATACATTGCATCGTAAAATTGACAAAACTGGGCAGGAGTCACTCCGGGTCCCGGGAAGGGAGGGAAACTCGGAGCTGACCCTCCAGGCTTCGTACAAGGAGCCACGGGAGGGGCACCGTCTGCATCGTTTGTCGCGTTAGCCGACCGACAGGGAGAAGTCGGAGAGCGATGATGCTTCTTTGACTTCCTCTTCTACTTCGACTTACCTGACCCCAAGTGCGAAGACTTGGATGACGAGTGGTGATGGATCCGCGACTGGTTCCTCAACCTCCCTCTTGACCAGGACCTTGAACGGCACGGAGCCGAATGCCGGCACTCTAGAAGCTTTCGCGACCGCTCCCGTAAAGACTTCGGAGCCATGGTCCGGCAGTCGGAGCACGACTTGGGGTCGTGGTCGCGCTCCAGGCAAAAGAGGCACATGCAGTGCGGATCCATCACCGACATCAGTTGGGTACAGGAACCGCAAGCCTTGCATCCCTACGTGCACCAGGAGTTGTTAGGACTCAAAAAGACGTCAACAAAAGTCGCTCAAAATGTTCAGTCAAAAAGTGACTGGAGGTACCACTCTCTCCGGATTAGCACTGGCTGGTGCAGAAAAAGAAAGAACTGACGTCAACGCGCGATGGCGGCATCTAGGTAGCTACTGTGACGTTATCCCGGCGACCACAACTCCAATGGATGCGGAGCCGACCAATGCCACCTTCCGACGCGCAGAGGTACTGCTGCCAAAAAAACTTTACGGATCCAGTCTAACACCTGGGGGTAATTCTAAGGTAAGGAATCTATAACTAACTGTTTCTTTCAGATATACACTGCTTTGTTCGCCATAAGTTGGCAGGGTATGCTCAGACGTGAGTCCCTTGTTCACTTTGCCACTGGATTCAAGCAAGCCTGGCTGAAGACGGCTGAAATGCCAGAAACCGGTCCTAGGAAGCTTGTTTCCGGTCCAGGGAAGGCATGGCTTGGCAGTTCGGGCTGGACTGTTCCCATGAGGCACAGGGTCAGACTGATTTGCATATGGCCATGTCTGAACTGGGGTGGCAGAGTGGGCTAAAGAACGGTGGCTTTGTTCGCCATAAGTTGGCAGGGTATGCTTAGACGTGAGTCCCTTGCTCACTTTGCCACTGGATTCAAGCAAGCCTGGCTGAAGACGGCTGATATGCCAGAAACCGGTCCTAGGAAGCTTGTTTCCGGTCCAGGGAAGGCATGGCTTGGCAGTTCGGGCTGGACTGTTCCCATGAGGCACAGGGTCAGACTGATTTGCATATGGCCATGTCTGAACTGGGGTGGCAGAGTGGGCTAAAGAACGGTGATGGATCAAACCCAGATCTGTTGACTGGGTGTGAGTGTTTGATTGGTTCTGATGCTCCGTCCATCACCACCCCCTTTTGTACCGCTTTGTTAACCTCAACCAGGCAGATCTTCTAGCACAAATCCCATGCGCATAGGAATGTGCTGACAGAATAGCACCATCCGCTGCCATGTTAATGACTTGATTGGCTACTAAGGGGATCCTTCTTTGATCACTTCTTCAAAGTCCCTTTGGTCCTCTTTCGGAAGCTTTTCCTTGAAACGGTCCAAGGAGTCACATAAAGCCCTGTCATAGCGGCTTAATAAAGCTGCTACGCTAGACACTTTCAGAGAAGATGCTGCAGATCCGCAAACCTTCCGCCCCCGGAATCTTGGGATCTACTTTCCTTATCCGGTGGGACTGACGAAGATGCCGTTACTGTATGCGTTTTTCTTGCCGCCGCAATGATCACAGAGCCCGCAGGCGGTTCTGATTTCAAGAAAGGAGGGTCTGTCTGCCGGCTCATATTTCTTTTGGATTCTAGCCGGCGTAGCCTTAATTGAAGATGGAGTAAGAAAAATGTCCATCACAGGTTCCAAAAGACCAGCAACTAGAGGGAGCAAAGGTCGAAAAGATCTCTGATGGAGTGTCTCAAAAATAACCGTTGTAGCGACTTGAGGACTCGACAACTCGATGTTCAACTTCTGTGCTCCCCTCTGAAGAACATCATGGAAGGTATTGATGTTGTCGATCAGAGATACCCTTAATTGAGGGCTATCAGACAGAGTGGGAGAGTAGTCTCTCTTAGAGGAACGAGTAGAGGAGGAAGGCTATGAAGGGGATCTTCTCCTCTTGTACCGAGATCCAGAAGGTCTGCGCTCCCGTGACCTGCCTGCGCGGTCCCTACGTTTGGCCGATGGAGACTTATCCACCTCTTGCACAAATCTTTGCAGAGGCGACCTGTGGAGCGGACTGGTGTACTCCTCCTCTCGCCTTGCTGTTCCTGTAGGGCTTTTACTCCAGTGATGGACCTGAAGAAGCCATCTTGGAGACAAATGAACAGAAGGGGAAGCACCCCTGCGCTGCGAAGGAGACCTTCGTCGCGACCTATCCGAATTTCGCTCTGGAGATGTAGAGGGTAAATGCTCTGGTGAATGACGTCTCGAGGAGTGATAGGACAAGTGCCGTGAAGCTGACTCCATCACCAACACTACAGAGCCTTCTCTACACCTCACTGATGCAGGTCTCAACGTCGAGCGTATGACCTGCTCCGACGCAGCCTCCCTCGACGCCGAATGAGATGTCCTTCTCGACGTCGATCTTCGGCCAGCTGCTAGATTAGGTCTCGACATCGATTGATTCAGCGACGTTGATTCTCTATTCTTTGGCGTCAATCGCCTTGCTGACGACGTCAAAGTACCTCTGTGCCTCGACGCCTCTCGTCGTCGAGCAGACGATGGCGGAGGGATTCCACTCCTCGACGCCGATTGAAGTCGAGATGACGACGGCGGAGGGCTTTTGTTCCTCGACGCGGATCATCGCCGGGATGACGACTGTGGAGGGCTGTGGTACCTCGACGCCGATCATCGCCTGGTTGACAACGGCGGAGGGCTTCTGTTCTTCTACGCCGATCATCGCCATGATGACGACGGCAGAGGGCTTCTGTTCCTCGACACCGATCATTGATGGTTTGACGACGGCGGAGGACTCCTGCTCCTCTACGCCGATTTGTCGCCGGGTTGACGATGGCAGAGGGCTTGCAATTCTCGATGCTGATCGTCACCGGGTTGACGACACCGGGGTTCACGATTCCTTGACGCCGAGTTGACGACGGCGAATGAAGTAACGCACCTGAATGTCGGTGTTCTTTCGACGGCGAGTCCACCGTCGATGGTCTTCTTCTGGACGTATGTCCCACCGGTGGAAGTTTTTTCAGCGCCGCGCCCGACGCTGAAGAAGAGCAGAGTGGAATCTTGCTTCTGGAAGAGGGTCTGGCCCTCTTAGAGCCCTTTCTCACCGGGGACCTGCCTCTGGAAGCTGTTCTATCCTTTTCACCCAGTCCATAGAGACGGATTCTTTCTCTGTCTTTCAATGTGCTTTTTGATAAAGACTGGCAATGAAGGCAAGTCTTGGGGACATGATTCTTAGGAAGACAAAGTATACAGACTGCATGAGAGTCTGTCCTGGCCTTCTTTTTCCACAAGAAGGGCAGGGGTCAAAGAGAGATGGCATTGTTGAGTGGAAAAAATGCCAAATTCTGTCCAAAACAAAACCCAGCAACTTACTTCTAAAGCTGTTATACATCGAAGTAAGAAGAGATTTTCCAAAAAACTGGAGATTATTTCTGACAAAAAAGTCAGAAAAGGCAGAGCTGTGTAACCAGGGTCCTGACAGAAGGAGCCGAAAAGAACAACTGACCTAACTGTCACCCCTGAGGCATGATGGGAAGCTCGGGGTCATGGCTGCCTTAAAGGCACTGTGCCAGTTTATTTCTATGTTGCTAAGGGTTAGCTTTTCAGCTTTTCTATGATATTTTTATACAATGCAGCCTGTGAGCTGTCAATGCTTTCAGTCCTATCTGAGGGATTGTGCTAAGTGCTAAGCATTACAACAGTTTTCAAACATTCATTGTGTTTTTCCCTGTTTTTAAGGTATTGTTCATAATGTACAAGGGGAGTCCTTACAGCATTACTCAGCTCTTAGTGTATGGAAGGTTGCATTTACTTTTTTTATTGTATATAATTTGGTAGATGCCTTTCTGCATATAATGGTACTTCTGTGTGCACAGATGCACAGCTTGATTTTTCTTGTCATCATTCCTATGTACCGAAGGCCACATGGGTAGGTGATTACATGAATTACATTGTTTCTTTTGCAGTTTGAGTGAACCCTCTGCTCCCAAGGAATGAAAAGACCGAGGTCAATTGTTTTAGATTGTGTCGTGAGAGGGCATACCAAGCAGTTTCCACACGGGCAATGTCTACGTAACTGGAGGAAGATCCCACAGCGTGGTTTGGCGTTTTGAATTTCTCTGCCATGTGTTGCTGTGAACCAGTCAATCTCTTATGCTTCCATTCTTTTTGAATGAAAAGAGCAGTTTGTCCAAATTCAGTTGATTGGAGGTGAGAATGCGCCAATGTTTGTTCACGATCCTTTTGATGGTGTTAGAAGAAGAGTTATAAGTACCCTATAAGGGAGTTGTTCTGTATAATGTTGGTTTCAAGAAGGGCATCTCTGGGGATGTTGCTACTCTCTTCTGCGCCTTAGTAATAATTCTGTTTAAGTATTCCCTTTCTTTCAGTTTTGTTGTGAGTTTTCTGACTTCATTCTTGTAGTCTTGGAGGTCGGAGCAGCTACGTCTGATATGCAAAAACTGTCCCACTGGTAAATTCTCTCTGCCAGCACGAAGTGGGCACTGTTGAAATGTAACAAACTGTTACAATCAGTGGGTTATTTATAAAGAGAACTGATGAGCTTGCCCTCTTTTGCCATGATGCTTACACCTAGGAAGAATACCTGTGTTCTATTGCTTGTCATAGTGAACCTTAGGAATGGATTTCCTTCATTTAGCAAATCATAAAAAAGATAAGTGGTTGTGTCATCCCTATGCCAAATGACCAGGATGTCATTTATGTATCGCTGTCACTGTCGTATTTGATCGCTAAAATGATTAGGGGTCCAGATGTTCTCTTCTTTGAACCAATTCACATTCAGGCAGGCAGTACTGGGAGCAAATGTGCTCCCCATGGGAGTACTGTGGCGTTATAAATAGAACTGATTTTCAAAGGCAAAGTAATTTCCTGTCAATGCTCATTCCTTCAATTTCGTTATCCAATAAACCGGGGCAGCCCAGGCCCATTCCTGTTCCTGTTCCTCTAATAGGTTGCTAATCACCTGCAGGCTCTCACCCTGTGAGATACTCGTATAGAGTGCTTCTACATCAAGGCATATTAGTGTTTCAGTGGTGGGGTCATATTCGTCCTCTTTCAGCAGGTTTAGTAGGTGCTGTGTGTCCTTAAATATGACCTTGACTGTGTTACAAGAGGTCTCAAGATTCAGTCTGGGTATTGTGATAGTGGTTCTTACACAGACTCTATGCCCAACACAATGGGCCTACCTGGAGGGGGAAGCCTCCCCTTGTGAATCTTTGGAATACTTTGCCAAAAGCTTCTGAAGTGTTTCAGTGGTAGGGTGTGAGTCAGTTCAAATTTTAACAGAGGGCTCTTAACTGCTGGTAGCTAAGCAGTAGGTAGTGGGCCAGGTTGGGCTCCTGAGCCACGTTCCGTGTAGAGCTCATTATTTACTTAAGTTGGGACCTTTGTAGAAAAAGACAGTGATTCTAAAATAGACTTTAGTATTCTTTTTAAATTCAAAACAGTTTGGACTGGAGGAACTTAACACAAGGCCTTAACAGTTATTTTTAAACAATTTAGAATTTTACTTTAATTCGACAAAAAAAAGAAATTCTTAGCCAAAGTCAATTTTGGATTCTTTAGTAGGGTCACTTATCAACAGAATGGTACAGTAAATGTCAAGTATTGTATCCCAGCGCTGCACCGCCAATGCAGGAAGCTGGCTCTTTATATAGTATACCAAAAAGAGGTATGAAATGTAAAAAGTTCAGCTATCCCTTATGTGTGTACAGGTGCTTGCTCTAGCAATCCCAATGTGCTCTATCCAGGGTAGTGTGGCAGAGCAGCCTTAAGGTTATCAAAGAGGAGTGTTAAGTAATTTGTTGCGCACACAGAGTCAAGAAATGATGCACACACTCAAATAGGAGATCCACACCAATTTAAAAAAATAACAGGGATTTTTTGATAGATTTTGAAAGCAAGTACTTCGTAAATAGGTACGTCCTTTTTCGGAATAGACTTTTTACAGTTTTAGCAATGTTAGCCAACAGCGCATTTTTACATGTAATGCTTTCCTATGGAAGAAAGTACATTCAGTGCTTACATATACTTGCAATACGTTTCTGTGGGACACCTTTCGGTCATGAGGTGGTAGAGGGACAAGGACCAAAGTTCCACCAGCAGATCAGTCATATCTGCCCTGGTGAGTCCTGGTGTAGAGGTGCTGGATGGGTTCATAACCTTGCGTGCTAAGCGATAGAAAGGAAGGATGGGGGCAATTGAACATAGGCTGCAAAGGGGGACAAGTCTAGGTGCTCCAACAGGGGGCTCGGGTAAGGATGGTCCTGTGAGCATAGGGAAGCGGTTGGTTTCCTTAGGCCAAGGTTGAGTGACTCAGGTGCAGAATGTTTGTAGCCATCTGGCTCTAAAGCATCAAGGCGCTCACCATTGTCAGTCAGGGGGACATAAACAGGACAGTTGGGCCACTTTCCGTGCTGGTGCTGCAGTGCTAATGTCCCACGTCAGCTGGTCGTCGGTGATGTCATATAGTCCGGAGTGGACTTTCAACAAGCTTTGGTCATGGCAAGGGTCCGGTACCCCGAGTATTGGTGCAGAGGGTTCATGGAAGTCTTGGTGTTTTCAGGCTTGGTAGGAAGGTGGATTTAGGATCTGACCTCCTTGAGTGCGCTGACCTTCTCCTGGGCGGCTACTGCTCTGTGAACCTGGTGTGATCAGCATCTTCTTTCAAACATTAAGTTGGTGCCTATAGTCTGCAGGGGAGTAGCTCCTCTGGTCCAAATCGAGATGCTGGCTGTTTGGAGAAGTGTTGGGAACCCTCCAGGGCTTGTGGAGGATGCACAGCTGCAGGACAAGTCGGGCCTTTGAAATTGTCGAGTCTCTAAGTGGCGGGCAGGGTTTTGCACCAAAAGTCCACAGCAGTCTTCAATTCTTGTCGGGATCAGCTCGTCAGCGTCCTTTTCTTCGTTTGAGTCAGTGGAATTTAAAAATCTGGATTCAGGGAGCTAAATTTAGGGTCATTAGGGGAGTGGAGAGTAGTAGCCACCTATCCTGGGGTCACTACACCTCCTATATGACCACTTACATTGTGAAGTGGGTATAACCCTGCCCCAGTTTCTGAAATACTTCCTTCACCAAGGCAGCGGAATTGTCCTAAAGGGGGGCACATCAGGCAGTTCATCTTAAGGGTGTGACCGACCTGGGTGTGCTCCAAGCCTACTTTGTATACAAATTTCCCAACTGTCCTGGTCCAAGTGGGCCTCAGGGCCGGGGGTGGCGTCTTCCAGGTCTGGAGGATGCCAGGGCTTCATTTCAAAAGCAAAAACCAAAGGAAATGTCTGAACTGGGGTGGCAGAGTGGGCTAAAGAACGGTGATGGATCAAACCCAGATCTGTTGACTGGGTGTGAGTGTTTGATTGGTTCTGATGCTCCGTCCATCACCACCCCCTTTTGTACCGCTTTGTTCGCCATAAGTTGGCAGGGTATGCTCAGACGTGAGTCCCTTGCTCACTTTGCCACTGGATTCAAGCAAGCCTGGCTGAA
Organism: Triturus cristatus; assembly: GCF_964204655.1. Taxonomy (NCBI): domain Eukaryota; kingdom Metazoa; phylum Chordata; class Amphibia; order Caudata; family Salamandridae; genus Triturus; species Triturus cristatus. The sequence goes on from NC_140589.1 coordinate 52,213,198, forward strand.
GACGGCTGAAATGCCAGAAACCGGTCCTAGGAAGCTTGTTTCCGGTCCAGAGAAGGCATGGCTTGGCAGTTCGGGCTGGACTGTTCCCATGAGGCACAGGGTCAGACTAATTTGCATATGGCCATGTCTGAACTGGGGTGGCAGAGTGGGCTAAAGAACGGTGATGGATCAAACCCAGATCTGTTGACTGGGTGTGAGTGTTTGATTGGTTCTGATGCTCCGTCCATCACCACCCCCTTTTGTACCGCTTTGTTCGCCATAAGTTGGCAGGGTATGCTCAGACGTGAGTCCCTTGCTCACTTTGCCACTGGATTCAAGCAAGCCTGGCTGAAGACGGCTGAAATGCCAGAAACCGGTCCTAGGAAGCTTGTTTCCGGTCCAGAGAAGGCATGGCTTGGCAGTTCGGGCTGGACTGTTCCCATGAGGCACAGGGTCAGACTAATTTGCATATGGCCATGTCTGAACTGGGGTGGCAGAGTGGGCTAAAGAACGGTGATGGATCAAACCCAGATCTGTTGACTGGGTGTGAGTGTTTGATTGGTTCTGATGCTCCGTCCATCACCACCCCCTTTTGTACCGCTTTGTTCGCCATAAGTTGGCAGGGTATGCTCAGACGTGAGTCCCTTGCTCACTTTGCCACTGGATTCAAGCAAGCCTGGCTGAAGACGGCTGAAATGCCAGAAACCGGTCCTAGGAAGCTTGTTTCCGGTCCAGAGAAGGCATGGCTTGGCAGTTCGGGCTGGACTGTTCCCATGAGGCACAGGGTCAGACTAATTTGCATATGGCCATGTCTGAACTGGGGTGGCAGAGTGGGCTAAAGAACGGTGATGGATCAAACCCAGATCTGTTGACTGGGTGTGAGTGTTTGATTGGTTCTGATGCTCCGTCCATCCCCACCCCCTTTTGTACCGCTTCATTTCAAAAGCAGCAAAAGCTTTGAAGCCACTGGCCTTGGTATGCTGATTGCAAGTCATCCTGTTTGGAGGAGGTGTAAATACCTCCTGCCAGAGCAGGCAATGTTTCTGACCTCTGACAGTGGGGCTCTCACTTCCTTTGGAGGTCAGAAGTACATCTGCGGTGGCAGACTAGACTGGACCAGTCAGCCAGCACACCAGTAGGTTTCAGGATAACCTGTAAGTTATCCTCTGGGTACAGGTATTAATAAATCCATCACTGTAATTAGTGTGGGTTTATTAATTCCAAACATCTTTTGTTTCAGATTAGCCATCATGTAGCTGGGAAACACGTAATCACCAGTGCCCAGTACATATACTCAAGATGGCTTCCCTGTTCACTTGCAATGTCCAAGAATCGACTTGGACATCACAGAGGCATATCTGCTCATGCAGATATGTCTACAGATGTAATACAATGCACCCTGCCTTAGGTCTGTAAAGCCTGCTGTAGAGGTGACTTTCATATATTGCATGAGGTGTGTGTCTGCAGGCATGACACACAGGAGGCATGTTGTGTCTTCACTTTTGTCTGCACCAGTGTGGTTAGGGGTCCCTTAAAGTGGCATAATACATGCTGCAGCACTTAGGGACCCTTTTTAGTACCCATGCCCTAGGTACCAGGGGTACCATTTACCAGGGCCTTGCAAGGGTGCTAAAGTCTGTAGGAGAGTAGGGTCTGCAATCCTATGATCACCCAGATTTTTTGCTTTTGCTTCATTGGTTTACGACTTTCCCCGGCTGCGGGCCTGCCAATCAGACCCACAGCCTAGCTCTTCTCTCTCGAAATTAACACACATGTACATTAGGTGCATCCACTAATTGGAACTGGGCCGCCTTATCAGTCCCTGTATCAGCATACCACAGGTAACCAGGGCATCGGTGTACCCAGGGCCTTCCAGGGGCTGCAGCATGTATTGTGCCACCCCTGGATGGCCGCCCAAATCTGACACAACTGGCTGCACGACAGCTGGGGCAAGGTGGTGTAATCACCCGTTGCTGTAGGTGTAGTATTCCTATACCTAACCCTAAAATGGACGCATGGATTCCTGTCAGTCACTCCTATGGCAGGCCTTATCAATCCTGAAAGCAGAGTGCTGGGAATCATGTGAGATGGTGCTCTGGCGCGAGCTGAGCCCGTCGACGGCTTGCGGAACCAAATCCTAATAGCCGTTCCATGGTGACGCGGGCCAACTACCTTAAAGTGCATTATAATCCTCGCGGTTATTTGCTAACTTTGGCATCGCATCACCCAAACATGTCGAGTAAGGTGTCATACGAATTGGAATACGAACCCCTCGCCAGTTCTGGCGACGGGGTTAGCATTCCACCCTTCTAGAGGGACACGACATGGAAGTAACCTTGAACCCCGGTTAAAGTTGACTCAAGCCTCAGCATCACAAAATGGATGCTGCCACCAGACACAAGTCTGACCTCCTGCTGCTGGGAGACCTTCCAGCGAGGGGAGCTTGGACAAAGGGTTTCCTGTCGAGGGCGGTGTTAGCACCATCCCAGACAGGGTTTGTGTATCCCAGGTAGGCAGGGCTGAAAGGAAGGTGATTGCAAGTGGCACCCCGGTGCTCACTGTGCATAGCCCGGCTCAAACCAGTTTCGGGGGCCCACCAGCCCCTGAGCTGGGGCGAAGCCGGACAAAGGATAGGGGTGTAACCACCCCCCTCCTGGTCCCACCCATAGGTAGGACCTAGTCACGGGCCAGCCCCTTTTTCCTAGAATAAAGGTGGGAGCGGGTCCCCTTCCCAAATTGGATAATTCTGAATCTTGAACTACTTTCCACGAAAGGAACTCTTGACTATTTCTGAAGACTCTCCCTTGTGGCTAAGGAGTAGCCACCCTGCACCAGCAGGCACCAACTAAGCGCTTGCGGTTTGCTGTACGTCTCTCCCATGGATCAAGACTGCCCAGCTCGACGAGACCCGGGTTCCCTGCCGTCTCTGACCTCTACCTACATCGTCAGCCCAGCTGAGATTCGTAGGTGTGACGAGACCTGCGGGACCGGCCATCTTCAGAACCTGCACGACGCTTATCTAACACGCCCACCGAGGGACCCTCGAGTGAGTGTACCTAGGGTTTGAGAAGCCCTAACCCTGAGCGGCTCCAGCACCGAAGTCCGCCTCCCCAGCATCCACGAGATCTACGTGGGGGGCCCTTCTGCTCCTTGCTGCTCACCGCGTTGTCCGACCACTCGCCGACCGGCTTGTGGCCCTCTTCACGACGCACCACGACAGACTTTTCATCACTGGTCTGGTTGCTCCAGACTGGCTCTTGCTCCCCTTCAACAGAGGAGTACCTCGGACCCTCCTGGTCCACTCCCGACGCCATCTTGACTCCACCGCGTGGGTTTGCCACTGCCAAGACCTGCTGCCCCATTCCTGGGCTCAGCATCATCGACAGCAGACACCTTCGTGGGACAGCTCGCCCTCCATCCTGGTCGCCGCCGCGCCTCCTGGTCCGAGGAACAGCCGAGTCCGACGTCATCCACTCACCTGGTCGAGGTGACTTCAGCCGGTACCTTCCTGGTACCCACACGATCGCTGGCTAGCGGTTGAGAACTGAGTCCCCTCTGCTTTCAGGTTTCCTTCATCACCGATCCAGGCTTGGATCTCGCTGAACATCGACACTGGTCGCCTGCCAGCAACTTCTTCTTTCAGGCTCCTGAGACTACAACGAGGACTCCCGTCATCTTGCCGAACCTCACGCAGCCGCAGCCTCTGGGCTAGGTAACTCGAGCATTTCGGTGCTCCATCGCAGGTTCGCTCTACAAGTGTCCAGTTCCTTTTTCGTTTAGTCCCACTGATCGGATCACTCCGGAATCAGTAACTCCAGACTCTAACCACTCGCATTTCACTGTTAGCGTAGATGGTTTCTCGTGCCCCTCGGGCATTTGTGTAAATTGTGCAACTGAAGCATTTTCTAAGAGTTTTGTAGTGTGCTTAGCTCCCTGACTCATAAAGAGCCAGGGTAGTCTTGTTATAAATAAATATCCTTTATTTTCATAACAACTTGTGTGGTGTCCTTTCACTTGGTGTTCAAGGGGTATATGTGATGGTAAACAGCTGGCTTAACACGCCCTCTAGAGTTTAGCCTAAAGACTGCTCGTATCCACGCTACTAGGATAGCTGGTCTATAACGTTGACTTACAACCAATCATCAATAAGGGTCGTTTGGAATGATACACAGTGATCACTAGAATAGTGAACACTACATATCAGGCCAACTTCTCACATTGGTGAGCAGCGGTTGGGATTTGAGCTTGCTGTTGGTTACCACACACGTATCCTAAGAATATCAAAGTGAAAGATCACATAAGTACCCAGGTACACATAACTTAACTTAGAATACTCCGAGTTCTACTGAACCAGCTGTTGTAGTGTAACAGGGCTTAGCACACCCTGACTACAACTCTTAGCAAGGGATCAGTAGGTAAGCAAATAGTGTAGGTAGGTGCATCACTTACACCTCACTAGAAAGCATGTCGGTCCACGGAGAGTCTGCGGAGACTCCCTTAGTGGTCAGTGACCCTCCACAGGTCGTGTCACGATATGCAGCTCTTAGCTTCAAGGAGATGAGACAACTGTGTGCCTCCAGGAAGCTAAACCAGGGTTCTAACCCTACCATCGCATTTCTGATAGGTCTCTTAGAGACGTACGATGCTAGGAGGTCCTCTAACACAGGTCCCCCCAATGCTGATGGGAACATGCCTCCCTTAGAGGGAACCCTTGGTGACCCGGACCTCGACCTCCATACAGAGGAGGAAGACGAGGAGGAGTTATCAGGAGACGAGGCAAACAAAGGTCCAGTGGTAGTCGGCAGGCTTACGAGGACCAACTTAAGCAGGCATGAGAATGGAACTGGGGGAGCCCCGGGCCCACGCTCAAGCAGGCCTAACATTGGGAACGGACGAGCTAGGTCTCTCTCCAGAGGCTCTAACAGATCTGTTCGTACACATGTCTCTCAGGCATCTTCTCAGAGAGGGATGACGTCCCCTCAGAGAAGGGAGCATGAAGCGAAGATGAGGGAAGTCAATCTGAGGATCGAGCGGGAAGAACTTGCCCTCGCCAAAGAAAGACTTGCCTTGGCCCGAGAGCAGAAATTAAGTGGGTTAGATCCCACTGGTGGCAGCATTCTCATTAGAGAGAAAGACAGGGGTATAGATACTAGACACCTGAGTAAAATAGTGCCCCCCTTTAAACAAGGGGACGACATCCACAAGTGGATAACTGCTTTGGAGAGGGCCTGCACTGTCCAGTGCGTCCCCCAAAGTCAGTGGGCAGCTATACTGTGGCTCTCCTTTGAGGGTAAAGGACGAGACAAGCTCCTCACTACTAGAGCTGAGGATGCGAACAACTACCAAGTCCTGAAGAATACACTGATTGATGGGTTCGGCTTAACCACCGAGCAGTACCGGGTGCTGTTCAGGGACACCCAGAAAATTCAGTCTCAGGATTGGACTGACTTTGTCGATTGTGCCACTAAGGCTTTGGAGGGCTGGTTGCTGGGTAGCAAGGTTACTGATTACACAGGATTGTACAATCTTATCATGAGAGAACAGATTTTAAACAACTGTCAGAACCAATTGTTGCATCAGCACCTTGTCGACTCGGATATGACCTCTCCCCAAGAATTGGGAAAGACGGCAGACAGATGGGTCAGAACAAGGGTCAAGCAGAACCAGACTCAGAACCAGGGTGGTCAGAAGAAAGCAGACCAAAAGGGTAGTAACAAGAACGAACAAAATGACCAGAAGTCTTCGACAGGTCCCCAACAAACCAATGAGGGTGGGGGTCAGGCTTCACAGAAGAAGAAGACTCAAGAAGGCCAGTCAAAAAGGTGGTGCCAATACTGTAAAAGTAAGACTCACTGGTTTAGTGAGTGCACCAAGAAAGGAGGGCAAACTCCTGCCACTGCAGCCCCTAAGGCACCTGCACCCCCTAGTACAGTCAGCAGTGGTAGTGCGCCTCCCAAGGCATTAGTTGGGTTAACCTTGGTGTGAGAAGTTGGCCTGATGTATGATGTCACTAGTTCTAGTGTACACCTTATATCAGTCCAAATACCCTTATGGTGATTGGTTGTAAAGTCAACCTTATAGACCAGCTATCCTAGTGGTAGCATGGACAAGAGCAGTCTTAGGCTAAACTCTGAATGGCATGTGAAGCCAGCTGTGATACCATATATAATCCCTTGAATACCAAATGAAAGGACACCACAACAGATATATATATAAAATAAAGTGTATTTATTCTAAGCAAACCCTCAGCACTCTTTATGAGATTAGAGGTAAGTACAACACAGTCTTATTTAAGCATACATTAAGTCACACAGGTAAGTAATACAGTTAGGCCCTAGGGGCCACGCAAACCATATACTAAGTAAGTGGTATAAGAACCACTGTCACGGAAATAGAATAGGCCTAGGCCTAGGGAATCGCTGGGGCTACACTACACTAGCATTAGTTAGGAAGTGGGAGGCCCACGGGATTCGTGTGCAGAGTGGAAACACTCACGCGTAATGCGTAAAAGTCAATAGCAATAGTACAGTTTAGAAAACGGTAGATTTAGGACACTTCCGGAGTAGCTAGGAAGTTGAGACTTGAAAACTAGACACTAGGATAGTCACTATCCTGATGAGCACCGGAGTACCCAAGTTACCTAGCCCACAGGCTGCGGGTGCATAGGGGTGAAGATGCGTCGTTTTCGTCGTCGACTCCTATGGATGCCTGAAGAAAGATGCTGACAGGCAGTCAGTGAAGAGTGTCCGGTGGATCCCAAGGCTGGGATCAAGAAGAGAAGAAACCTGCAAGCAGAAGGGACGGAGTCAAGGTCACTAGCCAGTGACCACGTGGAACCAGGAAGGAACCAGGCGATGTCGTGAAGATTGCAGGTGGAGGTGAAGCTTGTCGCTGCAGCCAGGAGGACCAGGAAGCGTCGAGGACGACCAGGACCAGGAGGCGAGCTGTCCCACGAAGGCTCTTGCTGTCGGCGGCGTCGAAGTTGGACTAGGACTCACCAAGCCTTGGCAAGCGGAACCCACGAAGAACGAAGGACTTGCTTCTGGTGCAGACCAGGAAGGTCTGGGGTGCTTCTTCTTTGCAGAGAAGCGGGAGCCAGTCTGGAGGAGCCAAACCAGCGCAGAAGATTTCAGGGTGCGTCGTCACAAAGGCCACTAGCCAGCGGGCAAGCAACCGGACAGACGCGGCAAGCAGGAAAATGCTGAAGGGCCCCACGCAGGACTCGTGGAGTGTGGGGGGCTGGTCTTCGGTGCAGATGGTGCTTGGGGTTGGGGCTTCTCAATCCCCGGTGCACAACTTCGAGGGTACCTCAGAAGCTGCGCTTTAAGTTACTAGCCACTTTTTCCAGGTAGCCGGTCCCACGTCGCTCGTCGCCTCCACGGATCTCAGCTCGGCTGTAGATGTGGATCAGGGTCGGAGAAGTCTGGAAGTCAAGGCTCTGGTCAGGCTCTGCAGTCGGTTCCTCGTAGAACGTGGGCAAAGCAAAGGGTAGTCTCTTGATGGTGCCTGATTGCACAGGGTAGCCACTCCTTGGCTACAAGGGAGATTCTTCAGTCTTCTTCTTTCGTCGAATGTCGAAGGTCCAGAGTTTCTGTTCAGTTTTGCAGGTTCAGGATAATCTAAAGTCTTGAGGCCCAACTCCCACTCTTATACTAATCTGGGGGGCTGGGATACCTGCTAGGTCACGCCTTATGGGTGGGACCTGGGAGGGGGTGGTTACACCCACTTCCCTTTGTCCAGTTTCGCGCCAGAGCTGGGGCTGGGGCTGGAGTGCCCCAGCGCCGGTTTGAACTGGACTATGCAAGGAACACCTTGTGTGCCCCAGGCATGTCTCATTCCTTTCAGCCCACCCTGCCCCAATACACTAAAGGCTGTCTGGGGAGGTGCTAGCACCTCCCCAAGCAGGAAACCTATTGTCCAGGCCTCCCTGGCTGGGATCACTCCCAGCTGCAGGAGGTCAGACTTGTGTCGTGGCAGCAGCATCCATTTTGTGATGCTGAGGCTTTGGTCAGAGGCTAACAGTGAAGTATGATTTTAACATGTCTTTCCCTCTAGAAGGGGGGAATAATATCCTCATGCCCAGAAATGGCATGGGGGTATTATTCCACAGTGTTAGACACCTTACACGACATGTTTCGATAAAGCCAAACCATAGTTACCATAACCGTCTAAGATTATAAGGCACTTTAAGAGTATATGGTAGGCTATATCATAGAACAGCTATAAGGACAAGGTTCCGAAAGCTGCAGACAGGCTCAGCTCATGCTAGAGCACCATCTCACATGTTACCAAGCACTCTGCCTCCAGGATTGTCAAGGCCTGCCATAGGAGTGACTGATAGGTACACATGTGTCTATATGTAAGTTAGGTATAGGAATACTACACCTAAGCAAGGGGTGATTGCACGACCTTGCCCCAGCTGAGTGATCAGCCAGTTGTGTCAAAATGGAAGGCCAGGCCAGGGGTGGCATAATACATGCTGCAGCCCCTGGTAGGCCTAGGGTACACCTATGCCCTGGGTACCTAGGGTACACTGTACAGGGGCCAATAAGGTGATCCTATCCAAATGGGTTATGCACCTAAAGTACATAGTATTAATTTAGAGAGAGAACAGCAGGGCTGTGGGTCTGATTAGCAGGCCCACAGCCACATCTAAGTCGAAAACCAGTAAAGCAAAAGCAAAAAGTGGGGGTGAACATAGAAAGCAGACCCTACTCTCCTACACTTGGGAACCGAGGGGAGTGACGACTTAGTCAGCACGCTCACTCGGGCCGTCCTTGTCTGTACAGGGGATATGGATATGTCCCCTGGTGCCAGTCCCAATACTTTGAGCAAATACAGACAGACACCTTTGATCAATGGAAAAGTGGCTCAGGCCTACAGGGACACTTGTGCCAGTGTCACCATGGTGACGCCTAACTTTGTGGACCCTGGACAGATCATGCTAGGTACCGATTACCTAGTGACCAATGCCAGCAATGTCACTACCAATCACAGTATGGCAGTTGTTGATTTCTCCTGGGGATGGGTAAGTGGCCCGAAAAAGGTTGTGGTTAGTTCAGACCTCCCCGTAGAATGTCTGTTGGGCAATGATTTGGAAACGTCACAATGGTCAGAAGTGGAGCAGAGGACTCACATGGAAATGTTAGGCTTGCCAGCACATGTCCTTGCTGTGACCAGGTCACAGGCCAAAAGATGCCCCACTGAACAGGTGCTGGATCCTGGAAGAACGGACCAGACACCTTCCAAGAAAAGGAGCAGTAAGGGTAAGGCTTCGCCTTCCCCCTTGCCCCAGGTCGTGGATCAAGTCTCTGAGGAGGCTGACCTTAAAGAACTGAGGGAAACTGAGCCGCAAGAGCTTGAACCTGGTCAGGTTGAGTTTCTGGGCTCAGGGGGGCCCTCCAGGGAAGACCTGGGGAAGGCACAGTTAGACTGCCCCTCACTTGAACCCCTCAGACAGCAGGCTGCTGCTGAGGCTGCAGGGAACGCCACAGGTACCCACAAAGTGTACTGGGACGATGGACTCCTGTACTCCGAGGCAAGAGACCCCAAGCCTGGCGCGACCAGGAGGCTGGTCGTCCCCTTGTCTCTGAGAGGTTTCCTCCTTACCTTGGCCCACGAGATTCCCCTTGCAGGTCACTTAGGCCAGAATAAGACTTGGGACAGAATTGTTCCACACTTTCACTGGCCCCACATGTCCGAAGATACGAAGGAGTTTTGCCGCTCCTGTGTCACTTGCCAAGCCAGCGGTAAGTCAGGTGGCACGACAAAGGCCCCCCTTATACCACTACCAGTGGTGGGGGTACCTTTTGAACGAGTGGGGATCGACATTGTCGGACCAATGGAACCCCAGACAGCATCAGGGCACAAGTTTATACTGGTGGTGGTGGACCACGCCACCAGGTATCCTGAAGCTATTCCCCTTAGGACCACTACAGCACCTGTTGTGGCGCGAGCCCTAGTTGGAGTGTTCTCCAGAGTGGGCTTCCCTAAGGAGGTTGTCTCAGACAGAGGTGCAAACTTCATGTAGGGATATCTGACTGCTATGTGGAAGGAGTGTGGTGTCAACTACAAATTCACCACACCCTATCACCCACAATGCAATGGGCTTGTTGAGAGATTCAACAGGACCCTAAAAGGGATGATTCATGGACTACCTGAAAAGCTTCGGCGGAGATGGGATGTCCTGATACCCTGCCTCTTGTTCGCCTACAGAGAGGTCCCGCAGAAGGGGGTTGGCTACAGCCCTTTTGAACTTCTGTTTGGACATCCTGTAAGGGGACCCCTTTGTTTGGTAAAGGAAGGATGGGAGAGACCTCTCAAAAAGCCGGCATCAAACATTGTGGACTATGTGCTCGGTCTCCGCTCGCGGATGGCTGAGTACATGGAAAAGGCATCTAAAAACCTTGAGGCGAGCCAAGAATTACAAAAAGCTTGGCACGACCAAAAGGCTGTCCTGACTGTGTATCAGCCTGGGCAGAAGGTGTGGGTGCTGGAGCCAGTGGCCCCAGCAGCACTCAAAGACAAATGGTCTGGGCCCCACACGATCATTGAGCAAAAGGGAGAGGTCACCTACTTGGTACACCTGGGAACTCCCCGGAGCCCCCACAGGGTGCTCCATGTAAACAGGCTCAAGGCATATGTCGACAGGGAGGGCATGGGCTTGCTCATGGCCACCGATGAGGGACAGGAGGAGGAGAGTGACCCTCTCCCGGACCTGCTCTCTCAGAACCCTGACGATGGGTCAGTAGATGGTGTTGTCTTTTGTGGCAGCCTCTCTGGACATCAACAGGATTGTAAACAGGTTCTTCAATCCTTCCGACATATGTTCTCTCTGACACCCAGTCAGACCAATTGGTGTACTCATGAGGTCGACACTGGGGACAGTCTGCCCGTAAAGAGTAAAATCTATCGACAGCCTGATCATGTCAGAGACTGCATCAAGACAGAGGTGCAGAAAATGTTGGAGCTGGGAGTCATTGAGCCCTCGGACAGCCCCTGGGCTAGTCCCGTAGTTCTCGTGCCGAAACCTCACACCCAGGGCGGTAAGAAAGAGATGAGGTTTTGCGTGGATTACAGAGGCCTCAATGCAGTCACTAAGACTGACGCCCACCCGATACCGAGAGCAGACGAACTTATAGACCGGTTGGCTTCGGCCAACTACTTAAGTACGTTTGACCTGACAGCTGGGTATTGGCAAATCAGGTTAGCTGAGGAGGCCAAGCCCAAAACAGCATTTTCTACCCCGGGTGGGCATTATCAGTTCGTGGTAATGCCCTTTGGTTTGAAAAATGCACCTGCCACCTTCCAAAGGCTGGTGAATCGAGTTCTCACTGGGTTGGACGACTTCTGTGCGGCGTATCTGGACGATATCGCTGTCTTTAGCTCCACCTGGGAGGATCACCTGGTCCACCTGAGGAAAGTGTTAGAGGCCCTGCAAAAGGCAGGCCTCACTATCAAGGCCACTAAGTGCCAGATAGGGCAGACACAGGTTGTATACCTGGGCCACCTTGTAGGTGGAGGCCAGGTTCAGCCATTGGAGAGCAAAATACAGGCCATCCAGGACTGGGCTCCTCCAACCACCCAGACTCAGGTTCGAGCTTTCTTGGGCCTGACTGGTTATTACCGGAAATTTGTCAGAAATTATGGATCCATTGTGACCCCGCTAAACGATCTGACAAGTAAAAAGATGCCAAAAAAAGTTCAGTGGACAGCAAGCTGTCAGAAGGCATTCGATGACCTAAAGCAGGCCATGTGCACAGCACCTATCCTAAAGAGTCCAGACTGCTCCAAACCATTCATTGTCCAAACAGACGCTTCGGAGTTGGGTGTGGGAGCTGTTCTATCTCAACTGAATTTTGATGGTCATGACCAGCCCATAGCTTTTATTAGCAGGAGGCTGACCCCCCGAGAGAAGAATTGGTCAGCTATTGAGAGGGAGGCCTTTGCTGTGGTTTGGGCCCTGAAGAAGTTGAGGCCATACTTGTTTGGCACTCACTTCAAGATTCAGACCGACCATAAGCCCCTCTTGTGGCTAAATCAGATGAAGGGTGAAAACCCCAAACTACTTAGGTGGTCCATTTCCCTACAGGGGATGGACTTCACAGTGGAGCATAGACCTGGCACTGATCATGGCAACGCAGATGGGCTCTCCTGGTATTTCCACTTAGAGCAAGAAGACTCACCTGGTCAAGGTTAGCTTATTGTCCCAAAGTTTGGGGGGGGGTCATGTAGGAGAGTAGGGTCTGCAATCCTATGATCACCCAGATTTTTTGCTTTTGCTTCATTGGTTTACGACTTTCCCCGGCTGCGGGCCTGCCAATCAGACCCACAGCCTTGCTGTTCTCTCTCGAAATTAACACACATGTACATTAGGTGCATCCACTAATTGGAACTGGGCACCTTATCAGTCCCTGTATCAGCATACCACAGGTAACCAGGGCATCGGTGTACCCAGGGCCTACCAGGGGCTGCAGCATGTATTGTGCCACCCCTGGATGGCCGCCCAAATCTGACACAACTGGCTGCACGACAGCTGGGGCAAGGTGGTGTAATCACCCGTTGCTGTAGGTGTAGTATTCCTATACCTAACCCTAAAATGGACGCATGGATTCCTGTCAGTCACTCCTATGGCAGGCCTTATCAATCCTGAAGGCAGAGTGCTGGGAATCATGTGAGATGGTGCTCTGGCGCGAGCTGAGCCCGTCGACGGCTTGCGGAACCAAATCCTAATAGCCGTTCCATGGTGACGCGGGCCAACTACCTTAAAGTGCATTATAATCCTCGCGGTTATTTGCTAACTTTGGCATCGCATCACCCAAACATGTCGAGTAAGGTGTCATACGAATTGGAATACGAACCCCTCGCCAGTTCTGGCGACGGGGTTAGCATTCCACCCTTCTAGAGGGACACGACATGGAAGTAACCTTGAACCCCGGTTAAAGTTGACTCAAGCCTCAGCATCACAAAATGGATGCTGCCACCAGACACAAGTCTGACCTCCTGCTGCTGGGAGACCTTCCAGCGAGGGGAGCTTGGACAAAGGGTTTCCTGTCGAGGGCGGTGTTAGCACCATCCCAGACAGGGTTTGTGTATCCCAGGTAGGCAGGGCTGAAAGGAAGGTGATTGCAAGTGGCACCCCGGTGCTCACTGTGCATAGCCCGGCTCAAACCAGTTTCGGGGGCCCACCAGCCCCTGAGCTGGGGCGAAGCCGGAAAAGGATAGGGGTGTAACCACCCCCCTCCTGGTCCCACCCATAGGTAGGACCTAGTCACGGGCCAGCCCCTTTTTCCTAGAATAAAGGTGGGAGCGGGTCCCCTTCCCAAATTGGATAATTCTGAATCTTGAACTACTTTCCACGAAAGGAACTCTTGACTATTTCTGAAGACTCTCCCTTGTGGCTAAGGAGTAGCCACCCTGCACCAGCAGGCACCAACTAAGCGCTTGCGGTTTGCTGTACGTCTCTCCCACGGATCAAGACTGCCCAGCTCGACGAGACCCGGGTTCCCTGCCGTCTCTGACCTCTACCTACATCGTCAGCCCAGCTGAGATTCGTAGGTGTGACGAGACCTGCGGGACCGGCCATCTTCAGAACCTGCACGACGCTTATCTAACACGCCCACCGAGGGACCCTCGAGTGAGTGTACCTAGGGTTTGAGAAGCCCTAACCCTGAGCGGCTCCAGCACCGAAATCCGCCTCCCCAGCATCCACGAGATCTACGTGGGGGGCCCTTCTGCTCCTTGCTGCTCACCGCGTTGTCCGACCACTTGCCGACCGGCTTGTGGCCCTCTTCACGACGCACCACGACAGACTTTTCATCACTGGTCTGGTTGCTCCAGACTGGCTCTTGCTCCCCTTCAACAGAGGAGTACCTCGGACCCTCCTGGTCAACTCCCGACGCCATCTTGACTCCACCGCGTGGGTTTGCCACTGCCAAGACCTGCTGCCCCATTCCTGGGCCCAGCATCATCGACAGCAGACACCTTCGTGGGACAGCTTGCCCTCCATCCTGGTCGCCGCCGCGCCTCCTGGTCCGAGGAACAGCCGAGTCCGACGTCATCCACTCACCTGGTCGAGGTGACTTCAGCCGGTACCTTCCTGGTACCCACACGATCGCTGGCTAACGGTTGAGAACTGAGTCCCCTCTGCTTTCAGGTTTCCTTCATCACCGATCCAGGCTTGGATCTCGCTGAACATCGACACTGGTCGCCTGCCAGCAACTTCTTCTTTCAGGCTCCTGAGACTACAACGAGGACTCCCGACATCTTGCCGAACCTCACGCAGCCGCAGCCTCTGGGCTAGGTAACTCGAGCATTTCGGTGCTCCATCGCAGGTTCGCTCTACAAGTGTCCAGTTCCTTTTTCGTTTAGTCCCACTGATCGGATCACTCCGGAATCAGTAACTCCAGACTCTAACCACTCGCATTTCACTGTTAGCGTAGATGGTTTCTCGTGCCCCTCGGGCATTTGTGTAAATTGTGCAACTGAAGTATTTTCTAAGAGTTTTGTAGTGTGCTTAGTTCCCTGACTCATAAAGAGCCAGGGTAGTCTTGTTATAAATAAATATCCTTTATTTTCATAACAACTTGTGTGGTGTCCTTTCACTTGGTGTTCAAGGGGTATATGTGATGGTAAACAGCTGGCTTAACACGCCCTCTAGAGTTTAGCCTAAAGACTGCTCGTATCCACGCTACTAGGATAGCTGGTCTATAAGGTTGACTTACAACCAATCATCAATAAGGGTCGTTTGGAATGATACACAGTGATCACTAGAATAGTGAGCACTACATATCAGGCCAACTTCTCACAAAGTCCTTGCCAATTCGCGGAACAATTGTACAGTTTTAGGGAAAGAGATCTGGCACTGGGGCTTGGATAGCAGGAACCAGATGCACTTCTGTTAAAATTGCATTCATTACAAGGCAAAAAGTGGGAGTGGCAATGTCAAAAAGTGCACTTTCCTACTAGGGTCCATAATGATCTGCCCATTACAATCCCTATAGGATTGGAACCCTGAACATTTAGGGGAAAACATCCCTAAGCATGACACACATTTGTTGTCACGATAATCATGACGCTCTCTCCGTGAAAAAAGAGCTCCAGATTTCTGTCAAGTAGGCACAAAGGGAACTGACACAGAATGCTGGGTTGGGCACTTTATGGCTCAAATGACATCACAGTTGCAAAGTTTCCGAGTGAGCACGGAACAAGAGCTCCCTACCAATTCATAGAAGCTACTGATAGCTTGCAGGTTGAGTCTGGCGTCTGGGACATTCGAAAGGTGAGGACTTGACTGGTAGATTTATGGACAGGTTACCTACAGAATTTAAGAAAATTACATTCTCCCTTATTACACAAAGAACAGTGATATGTCAACTAGAAAAAATGCCTTGGGTAATGGAGTTACCAAACATTTTCCCCTCCTCACAGCATTGTGGAAACATAACTAGTATTATCAGGAAATACAGTACGGAGACCGGAAGGTGACCAGTAGTAATTTGATTCAGCCACTCATTTTCAAAGAAGCTAATTGCTGCAGTAAAAAATGTGCTGAATTACCACCGGAAACAATCTTTCTGCGGGAAATTCTTCGTTACCAACCCAAAATCTAAATCGGGTGGTAGTTGCTCCTGGGAGCGATATCTCTGGCTCTGTTGAACAGGTTACATTCCTTCGGTAACGATATATCTGTAAGAAACATTAGTTAGTTAGATTCCTCTCCTTACAATATTCCCAGGCGGCAGGCTGGATCCGGAAAGATCAGCAATACCCTTGCGCGTCGCTTGGCATCGTCTGCGGCTCCGCGTCCGTCGTCGGCGTCGTGATCGAAGGGATGACGTCGTCGGAGTACTTAGACGCCGCCCTCGTGCGCTGATGTCAGTTCTTGTACATAGCTTTCCGCGCCAGGAACGCAGAGCCATGCAAGAGACCGACACTGGTGCCAAAAAATGCTAGGGCCCTGAAAGGGATGACCTCAACCCTAGATATCGGTTTGCAGAACGTGGAGGATGGGTGGGTCGGTGAGGAATCTAACTAACTAATGTTTCTTATAGATATATCGTTACCGAAGGTAAGTAACTTGTTCATCTGAAAGAAACACGTTAGTTAGATTCCTCACCTTAGAATAGATACCCCAGCAATACCAACCCCGGTGGTGGGCCTGCGAACCAAGATCACACCAGAAAGTCCTGGAGAACAGAACGGCTAAAGAAGCCGTCTCTCCGGACTTGGCTGTCCAGGCAATAATGTTTGGCAAACGTGTGCAGCGAGGCCCATGTTGCTGCCTGACAGATGTCCTGCAAGGGGACTCCCCGGCCCAGGGCATTGGTCGCCGTTGTGGCCCGAGTGGAATGGGTCCTCAGCCCTACCGGAGGTTCCTTTTTAGCTATTGAGTAACAGGCCTTGATACACAAAACGATCCACCGAGAGATAGTTCATTTGTGCACTGCCCGCCCCTTCTTAGCGCCCACGTAGCCAACAAAGAGTTGGTCGTCCACCCGGAACTGTTTGGTGCGGTCCAGATAGAAAGACAGCACCCGCTTTGGGTCCAGACGGTGGAGCCTCTCTTTCTCTTTCGAGGGATGCGGAGGCAGAAAGAAGGTCGGCAGAGTACCAGACTGGCCGATGTGAAAGGCAGTTACCACCTTTGGGAGAAAGGAAGGACGAGTCATGAGAACAACTTTGTCCGGATGGACAGAAAGGAAAGGAGGCTTAGAAGAGAGAGCCTGGAGCTCACTCACCCGTCTAGCAGAGGTGATGGCAACCAGGAAAGCAGTCTTAAGAGTGAGAAGACGAAGGGGACAATTATGAAGTGGCTCAAAGGGAGCACACATCAGAAAGGTCAATACAAGGTTCAAATCCCATTGAGGCATTACGAAAGGGACAGGAGGAAACATGTGAGTAATGCCTGTAGAGAAACAACAGGGGATTTAAAAAGAGAAGGCTGATCAGGAAGCCGTAAGAAAGCAGAAATAGCTGAACGATATCCCTTGAGGGTGCCCAGAGCAGAGTCCTGCTGGGCCAGGGAAAGGAGAAAGAGGAGAACCTCAGAAAGAGGGCCGGAAAGGGGATCCACAGCCTGAGTTCATCTGCTCTGGCGTTCAGAGAGCCCGCCAGATGTTGAACCACCAGGGTGATGCCCTGATGTTCCAGCCATGTCCAGAGGCGCAGAGCCTCCTGACAAAGGGTCCAAGACCCCACCCCGCCCTGTTTGTTGCAATACCACATGGCGGTGGTGTTGTCTGTGAACACCTGCACTACACTTCCCCGGACAGAGGGAAGGAATGCCTTCAGTGCAAGCCGGATCGCCCGCAGCTCCAAAAGGTTGATATGGAGCCGGGACTCCGCCGGCGACCAGAGGCCTCTGATCTCCACCTCTCCCATGTGGCCCCCCCATCCCAGGAGGGATGCATCCGTCACTACTACATGCTCTGGTTGGGGTAGGGAGAGGAATCTGCCACTGACCCAATCGAGGTCTGTGAGCCACCACTGCAGCTGTCTTGCAGTGCCCTCCGAGATCAAGACATGGTCGGACAGGTTGCCCCGATGCTGGGCCCACTGAAACTTCAGGTCTCACTGCAGAGCCCGCATCCGCCATCTGGCGTGATGCACCAACAGGATGCAGGAGGCCATCAGACCCAGAAGCCGCAGCACCAACCTGACCAAAACCCGGGATAGAGGCCGAAAGATGGGAATCAGAGCCTGAATATCCCGGACCCGCTGCTCCGGAGGATAGGCCCGGAACTGCGCCGAGTCCAGAACCGCTCCGATGAAGAGGAGCTTCTGGGAGGGACTCAGATGCGACTTCGGCACATTGATGGAGAACCCCAGCAAATGCAAGAGGTTGGCCGTAGTCTGGAGGTGGGAGACGACTGCCTGGGGCGAGCCCGCTTTCAACAACCAGTCGTCAAGATAGGGGAAGACTGGAACCCCCAATCTGCGCAGATGAGCTGCGACCACCGCCATCACTTTCATGAAAACCCGAGGGGCACTGGTGAGGCCGAAGGGGAGCACTGTAAGCTGAAAATGCTCTTGGCCCACCGTGAACCCCAGGTAACGCTGGTGGGCCGGCAGGACGGGGATGTGGAAATAAGCGTCCTGCAAGTCCAACGCTACCATCCAGTCTCCAGGGTCTAGGGCAGCCAGAACCTGAGCTAAGGTGAGCATCTTGAACTTCTCCTTCCGGAGGAAGGCGTTGACACTCCTGAGGTCCAAGATAGGGTGTTGGCCCCCTTTGCCCTTCTTGGGAACCAGAAAGTAGTGGGAATAACAACCACGACCTACTTCTGGACCAGGAACGCGCTCGATGGCTCCCTTGGCTAAGAGGGCCGTAACTTCCTCCTGCAGAAGTTGCAAGTGATCCCCCGAAATTCGGTGGCACTGCGGTGGCATGGCTGGAGGGGTCGCCTTGAAGGGGAGGGAGTAGCCCCTTCGGACGATTTGCAGCACCCACCTGTCCGATGTGATGGTATACCAGTGGAGCAGGTGATGGCGAACTCTGCCTCCAACAGGCGTTGAATGGGCCTGAAAGCTCGGACTAGGAGGGCTTTGAGGCGGATGCTGCTGGGGTAGATGTGGACGGACCGGCACGTTTTCCCCCTGTACCGCCTCGGCGGATTCAACGTCTGCGACCGCGTGGAGGTTGGTTCAGTGGCCGGTGACTAGGCGGACGTGAGGGGGCGCGGGGCTGAGAGGCCCAAGGACTTGGCCGTAGCCCTACAGCCCTTAAAGCGCTCCAGCGCACTATCTGCTTTGTCGCCAAAAAAGGCGACTGCCATCGAAGGGCATGTCCATGAGGGTGATCTGGACATCCCCAGAAAAACTCGTGGACCGCAGTCAGGCGTGGGGACGAAGCGCCACTGTGGTCGACATTGCCCTTCCAGCGAGTCCGTTGTGTCCAGTCCACATCGGACTGCATGCCGTGCCGCATCCCGCCCCTCTGTAAGAGCCTGGGCGAGCCATGTCCGGGCCTCCTCCGGACACTGGGGCAGCACGTCCTCCACCGTATCCCACAGGGTGTGGGAGTAACGGTCCAAAAGGCATGCAGTGTTGATAGACCGCAGCCCCAAACTAAGAGAGGAGAACAGTTTCTTCCCAAACTGTTCTAACCTTTTGGATTCCCGATCCGGGGGAGCGGACGGGAAGGAGGTTTGGGAGGTAGAGGCCTGGATAACCAGGCTCTCTGGCGTGGGATGCATGGACAGAAAAGTGGGGTCGCCCGGTGCAGGGCAGTGGTGCCGGGCCACTTTCCGGTCCACAGGAGGGACTGTGGAGGGCTTGGACCAGGTGCCCTTCAGAACGTCAGTCAGTGCTTCGAGGAGCTTGCTGACGGTTGGAGCACTTCAGTGAGGAGATGAGTCCTCACGGCCACAGCAGGCAGCTCCAGCCCGAAGGCTTTGGCCGCCTTGCGCAGCACCACAGAAAATGTAGCCCCTTCCTCCGAAGCCACGGTCGGAGGAGAGATTAAGCCAGTGCAAGGGGAGGTATCAAGACCACTGGCATCCCCCAGTTCGCCTGCCCAGTCCTGAGATAACTGGCCCTGCCGGGCCACAGGGTCCTCAGACCCCTCCCATGTCGTCACCGTCATCCGATTCCTGTAATACAGGTGGAATGATCGGAGCCGGGCGGAAGATGAAATTGCCACCCATCGGCGTTGGGTGGGGCACCGGGCGGCGCCGCTCCGATGCCGGGCCCGGACTAAACCGGGGAACGGCGTTGTCCGAAGGCGGCGCCGGGGGCGGCACCGGAGTAGTCAGCGCCGGCGGAGGGGTCGTGAGGTCGACCGGTGCCGACTGGGATCCAGGCCTGGATCCCTCGGGGACCTGCAGCGTCGGGACCGGAGTCGACGACGGCACCGGGGCCGGAGACGCCGGCTCACTAGTCCTCCCAGTCGAGCCTGCGGGGCCCGAAGGCGCGCCGGTAGGCGTCGATGGCGGGGCCAAGTTCCTCATGGCCATGAGTAAGGCACTGACCTCCGCCGGAGTCGCGTCAGTCCCAGGGACCGGAGGGTATGGGGACGGACGGGACTCCTGCGGCTCCGACGGAGCCGTGCGGGTGGTGCCACCCAAACCCTCAGCCGAGTCGCGCGACCGGCGAGGGGAGCCCGAAGAGCGATGTTGCCTCTTCGACTTTTTGCTGTGCTTCGACTTACCGGATCGTAAAGACTTGGACCCCGACGAGCGGTGATGGCTGCGGCTCCGCGACCGGTCCCTCGACCTCCTCCTCGACCGGGTCCTGGAGCGGCGTGGAGCTGACTGCCGGAACTCGAGCAGCTTGCAGGACCGCTCTCGGCTAGCCTTCGAAGTCAAGGCCCGGCAGTCGAGGCACAACTCGGCATCGTGGTCGGCCCCGAGGCAATAGAGGCACCGGCGGTGGTGGTCCGTGACCGACATCAGTCGGTGACAGGAGTCGCAAGCTTTGAATCCCTATCGGCACCAGAGTCGAGGTGGTCGAAGAATGGAACCAAAAGAGTTCAAAAAAGTTTAGTCAAAAAGTGACTAAAAGGGTATATATTCCCGGATCGGCGCTTACTGGCGCGGAAAAGAGAAGAACTGACATCTAAGTACTCCGACGACGTCATCCCGGCGATCACGCCGACAACGACGGACGCGGAACCACAGACCACGCATAGCGACGCACAAGGGTATTGCTAACGAAAAATCTTTCCGGATCTAGCCTGACGCCTGGGGATATTCTAAGGTGAGGAATCTAACTAACGTGTTTCTTTCAGATATGTTATGTTGGGTATTCTTGTATAGCGCACAGCTCTGCGCTTTACATCATGATAACTGGCTCCGGTCATTTTCAAGAACATTGCTTGTTTCATGAGATAATAGAAAGAACCAACAACAGTAACATTAAGAATATGAAGCAAGTTTCCTAAAGTGATGCAGGCAACATTACTGCGCCTGCGGTTTGCTTGAACCACAAAGATCAACGACTTTCATTCTGAGCAGGTATCAACGAGCTTTTACAATACAACTGCAACTCTGAAAGTAAGGGTGTGGTTTGAAGTTACCTCTGATAAGGATCTGGAATTCAGCGTGCTTGACATAACCCTTCTGAAGGTCAACCTTGAGTGTCAGCAGCAAGGTGAAGAGGAATTTGTCATTTCCATACAGTCCTCTGACAGAGTACCGGAAAACCTCATATGTCAGATACTCAATAATATTTGATATTCTCTTCTGAGGTAGCGGACTTTTTTCTGACCTTGAGCAAACATAGAAAAAGGCAACCAAATGAGTTTAAAAAAAAATAAAAAATTAAGACTGTATAGACTTCAAATAAATCAAAGTTTATTGGTTCTACCTGGCCATTGAAAGATCAAATAATTTCAAGAATTGCGCCAACGAGGTCTGGTACATGACGTTGACCATGCTCATTTCCGTGATCAGGAAGTAGAGAATGCTCCCCCTGGTGGCGGCAGGTCGGTATTCTTCTTGTGCAGCATTAATCTTCAGCTCAGTATCTGCTGCCACATATAATTTTTCACTGACTTCTGCTGCTGTTTCTTTTGTTACTCGTAGAACACCGATTAAGGAATCATCATCGACTAAGGAACCTGTACAGAAAAAGACAGAAACGCAGACATTTAGATCGACGTGAATGTAAAGTGGTGGGGGCGCTAGGCCCGCATACTTTTTGATGGATCACACAGACACTGCAGATATAGTGGTTAACTGGCCAGGAGCACGTATTATCAGGGTCACCTGACTGGTGATGCCTGTGGTGGGTGAGTGTTTAGTGTGGGTTCACAGGCAGTAGAAACACTAGACGGTATCCAGCAGGATACTACAGTGAACAGCGCACTTTCTGCAAGACCTATTGCTTGGAAAATACACACTCTCGGTTTACCAGTCAAATGGAGTAGAATTTCCTTGCCCCCTCCCCTTCACCCGGGGCATAGTATAGTCAATAAGAGTACGTTGTGAATCTCAAATTTCCCAACTGAACTGTTCCCATGAGGAGCAGAGTCAGTACTGGTTTGCATTACATTGTATGGGCCTCTTGGACCCACAAGTTTTACTCTGATGGAACTTCCTCTAACTACCCGAAGGAGTAGGAGCCGTCAGAGGTAAGCCAACCGAGTCTCCGTCCGCTTTAAGAGTTTGTTTTTGAAAATTAAAAATCTTTGGAAAAGTCTGATGGCGGGCTGCAACGCAGTCCGTAAAGCCTTTCTTACATTAAAATGAATCATCTTGATGGCTCCTGACACTGTCTTGAGTTGTCAGCGGGGCCAGCGGGCTTATTTAAATTTGGTAGGTGTAGTAAAGGCATGCTGGCTGACGTAAAGTCCTACTCCACCTTGTCTGCCTTTACTCCATCTGCCAAACACTAAAACAGGCCCTCTGGATTGGCACAGTGGGCGAAAAATAATGAGTTGGAAAGCTACCCTGAATAATCACCAGCAGTTATGCTGTTTTTAAACCCCACCTTTTGTGTGTTCGATTGCCCGTAGTGTGCTCGTAATCCTGACACTGAGACAGCTTTCTAAGCCTACTATTGCCAATGTTTGTAAACTCCAAAAAGTAGTAAATTCACATCCATTCAAGGAGTACTTCTTTGGGTGCAGATTTAACTTGCTTCGTAAATCGATCACTATTTACATTTATGTTCCTGATCCCAAAAAACAAACAGATTAAAACCTCTTAGTGAAATCAGGACGATGAGAAAAAATCCAATACATACATTGCAGACCTTACTTAGGGCCACTAGACCAGGGGTCTCCAACCTTTTCTATAGTGAGAGCTACTCCTGATCAGTGAAAATCATCATGAGCTACTAATGGCCAAGTACATCGCACATTGTTGCTAGAGACTCCCACATCCAGCTTCACTTACTATAAGGCTAATATTTTTTTGTGTTTTATAAGCTTTATTAAGTAAATACCTGTTACATACAAGATAGGACGTGAAAGACAGTATAACTGTAATATAATAGAAATGGGTAAACCGGCTTTAAATAGAGTAGAAAGTTGTTTACATTTTATCAATAACATAGGGAGGAAGGGGGAAGGAGGAAAGAAAAAGAAAAGGAGAAAATATAATACAATTCTCTAATTTGAAGATCGTGGAAGTAAATTGTATACCTAATAAGGAAGAAGCAAAGACCTAGCATATCAGAAATGCAAGTCCAAAAACAAAGGAAACATGGGAAAAGTAAGGTAGAGGAGCAAGCAGAGACAATAGTGATTTATGGAGGTTGAAAATTCTCAGAACGATTACGTAATGCATGCATTGAAATCTTAATTAAATAAGTGGTTAATGATGACCAAAATAAATCTCTATTTACATAAGGTTTAACAGAGGAGGCAAATGTAATATCTAATCTATGATAATGACAGACATTATTCCACCAGGACTTCACTTAAAGTTTAGTTGAGCATTTCCAATTAATTGTGATTTGCTGGGAAGCTAAGGTTAACATCAATCAATCAATCAATCAGGGGTTTATAAAGCACGCTACTCACCCGTGAGGGTTTCAAGGCGCTGGGGGGTGGAGGGGGGTGCAGCTCCAGGTCAGTCGAATAGCAGGGTCTTGAGTTTCTTCCTGAAGGTGTTCAGAGTGGGGGAGCGTCTGATGTTGACTGGGAGCTCGTTCCTGATCCATCCTGCGAGGTAGAAGAAGGCTCTACCTCCCGCTCTGGTTCTGCGGATGCGTGGCGTTTCTGCTAGGGCAAGGTCAGCGGAGCGGAGGTTCCTTTTGGGTACATGGCAGGAGACTCTTTCGTTGAGGTATTTGGGTCTGATGTTGTGGAGGGTATTGTAGGTGTGGGTTAGTAGCTTGAAGGTTACCCTCTTCTTGATGAGGAGCCGGTGGAGGTCTCTTAAGTATAGGGTCAAGTGTTCGTGTCGAAGGGTTCTGAGGATGAGTCTGTCCGTGGTGTTCTGGATGGTTTGGAGCTTGTGTAGCAGGGCTTTGTTGATTCCGGCGTAGAGGGCGCTGCCATAGTCTAGTCTGCTTGTTACTAGTGCGTGGATGACGGTCTTTCTGCATTCGTGGGGGATCCACTTGGCGGTTTTTCGGAGGATGCAGAGGGAGTTGAAGCAGGTCGAGGCGATGGCGTTGATCTGGCGGGTCATGGTGAGGGAGGAGTCCAGTATGACGTCAAGGTTCCAAGCGTGGTCCGTTGGGGTGGGTGGGTTTCTGAGAGCAGGGGGCCACCAGGTACTGTCACACGCCGTGGGGGGGGGGCCAAGGACGATGACCTTGGTCTGCTCCGAGTTCAGCTTTATGCAGCTCTCATTCATCCAGGCTGCGACATCTTTCATTCCTTCTTAGAAGCTAAGTCTGGTGTCTTCGGGTTTCTTCATGAGTGAGAGGATAAGCTGGGTGCCATCGGCGTAGAATACTATGCTGAGCCCATGCTGTCTGACGATGGCGGCGAGGGGGGCCATGTAGATGTTGAAAAGCGTGGGGCTGAGCAAGGATCCTTGAGGTACTCCGCAGTTGATCTCAGTGGGTTCGGAGAGGAAGGGTGGGAGTCTGATCCTTTGGCTTCTGCCAGTGAGGTAGGAGCGGATCCAGTCGAGGACAGTTCCCCTTATGCCGGCATTGTGGAGTCTGGTGGCGAGAGTGGGGGGGGAGTAGGGGTCGAAGGCTGCGGAGAGGTCTAGTAGGATGAGGGCTGCTGTGTGGCCCCGGTCGAGTAGCCTGCGGATGTCATCGGTGGCAGCAAGGAGGGAGGTCTCGGTGCCGTGGTTGCTGTGGAACCTGGACTGGGAGGAATCGATGATAGCGTTGTCTTCGATGAAGGTGGTCAGCTGGGCGTTGATGAATCTCTCGGTAACTTTGGCTGCGAAGGCAAGGAGGGAGATGGGCTGGTAGTTTTTTCAGGTCCGTTGGGTCGGCCGAGGGTTTCTTGAGGAGGGTCTTGACTTCTGTCCAATTCCAGACGTCGGGGAAGATGCCGGATTCGAGGGAGGTGTTGATGGTCCAGCTTATCTCAGGTGCTATGGGGTAGATGTGTGGCGGACAGGGGTCCGTGGGAGCTCCTGAGTGGGTGTTCTTCATGGTCTTTGTGGTGTATTCAGCGGTGGCAGGTTTCCAGTTGGTGATAGTTGGATGGTTGTCGGTGGTGGTGGGGGTAGAGGTGTCGGGAGTCTGTTCGCTGAAGTGTGTCGTAGAGGGCCTTGATTTTCATGTGAAAGTAGGAGCTTAGTTTGTTGCGGAGGTCCTGGGATGGAGGGACGTCAGTGGCTTTGTTGGGGGGTTCAGTGAACTGCTGTATGACGTTGAAGAGTTCCTTTGCGTTGCTGGCGTTGGAGTGGATTTTGTTCTTGATGAAGGTCTTCTTGGTGGTTCTTATGTGCTGGTGGTATTCATTCATGGCGTTCCTATAGTTGTTCTGGTCTTCGGTGGTTTTCTTGTTCCGCCAGAGTTTCTCGAGGCATATACAGGAGCGTCTGTCTTCTTGGAGGTTGGTGGTGAACCAGGCTACCTTTACAGGGTGTTGATTGATGGGGCGGCGGAGAGGTGCAAGCTTTCGGCGCAGCTGGAGATCCAGCAGTGTAGTTCTTTTGCTGCAGAGTTGGCGTTGGTCGTGCCAGAGGGGGGGCCATGGAGGAGGGTGGCATTGAGGAGTTCCTCTTTGATCTTGCTCCAGTTCCTTCGGGGCAGGTGCGGTGCTGGTTTGGGTGCGGTGGTGGTTTTGAAGGTGAAGTGTACGTAGTGGTGGTAAGTCCAGAGGGGCTGCATGGTGTGGCTGAAGCGGATGTTAGTCCTTCCTGCGAAGATGGGGTCGAGTATGTGCCCGGCTTTGTGGGTGGGGTGGTGACGAGCCGCTTAAGTCCGAGGTTGTCAAGGAGGGTGGTGGAGTCGAGGTCCCTGTGGTTGTCGAGGTGGAAGTTCAGGTCTCCTATGAGTATGCAGTCCGTGGACGCAGTGGCGTGGGGTGTGATGAGGTCGGATATGGTGGTGGCGGAAGAGGCGCGAGGCCCGGGAGGTATGTAGACGAGGGTCCCGCATAGCGTGGTTCTGGGGTTGGTTTGGATCTGGAAGTGAAACATGTTCTGCGTTGGAGAGGGGGCCACTTGTACTGGAGGTGGAGAGTCGGAGGGAGATCTTGTGTGTAATGGCGAGCCCTCATCATGGGCAGTGGGGAAGGTCCTTTCTCTGGATCTTGAATCCGTCGGGGATGGCGGTGGCAATGTTGGGGGTGGAGGTGGCATTGGTCCATGTTCCTGTGAGGAAGGCGACGTCTGGCGAGATGGTGTCGAGCAGGCCCCACATCAAGTCAAATAAACCTTTTTCATTTTAAGACAATCCCAATGATTCCGATAAACTACCTGTAAAAAGAATAATATTTGATAAGGACGCATGTAGGTTAAAAATACCTGAAAGGTTCTTCCAAATATCATTCCAAAAACAAGGGACAGCGGGACAATAAAATAATAGGTGCATCAAATCAGCCATGGGAGAAAGGCGGGACCAGCAATCCTTATCATTGGTATGTGTAAAATTAGCTATCGATGAGGGTGTATAATATAATGTATATTATACACCCTCTTTAGAGAAAGAACAGTGATTGAGTAGTGGAGGCAGATCTAAAGATCTTTAAAGACCTGGCCCATAGTTTGTTCCAAAAGAACAAGTTACTTACCTTTGGTAACGATGTATCTGTAAGAAACATTAGTTTGTTAGATTCCTCACCTTAGAATATCCCCAGGCGTCAGGCTGGATCCGGAAAGATTTTTGTAGCAATACCCCTTCGCGTCGCTAGGCGTCGTCTGCGGCTCCGTGTCCGTCGTTGGCGTCGTGCACCGGAATGACGTCATCGGAGTACTTAGACGCTGCCCTCGCACGCTGACGTCAGTTCTTGTACATAGCTTTCCACACCAGGGACGCTGAGCCATGCAAGAGACCGACACTGGTGCCAAAAAATCTAGGGCCCTGAAAGGGAGAACCTTAACCATAGATGTCGGTTCGCAGAACGGGGAGGCTGGGTGGGTCGGTGAGGAATCTAACTAACTAATGTTTCTTACAGATACATCGTAACCGAAGGTAAGTAACTTGTTCATCTGAAAGAAACACGTTAGTCAGATTCCTCACCTTAGAATAGATACCCCAGCAATACCAACCCCGGTGGTGTGTCTGCGAACCAAGATCACACCAGAAAGTCCTGGAGAACAGAACGGCCAAAGTGGCCATCTCTCCGGACTTGGCTGTCCAGGCAGTAGTGCTTGGCGAACATGTGCAGCGAAGCCCACATTGCCGCCAGACAGATGTCCTGCAAGGTAACTCCCCGTCCCAGGGCGGTAGTAGCCGCTGTGGCCTGGGTGGAATGGGCTCTCAGCCCAACAGGAGGGACCTTTTTCGCCAAGGAATAGCAGATTTTAATACACAACACGACCCACCGAGAAATGGTCCGCTTGTGTACAGCTTTACCCTTCTTAGCCCCTACGTAGCCAACAAAAAGTTGGTCGTCCACCCGGAACTGTTTTGTGCGGTCCAAATAAAAGGACAGCGCACGTTATGGGTCCAGACGGTGGAGCCTCTCTTCATCTTTTGAAGGATGCAGAGGCGGAAAGAAGGTGGGCAGCGTCACAGATTGCCCGATGTGAAAGGGAGTCACGACTTTAGGCAGAAAAGAAGGACGTGTCCGGAGGACAACCTTATCCGGATGAACCGAAAGGAAGGGAGGCTTAGCTGACGGAGCCTGGAGCTCACTCACCCGCCTAGCGGAGGTGATGGCCACCAGGAAAGCAGTTTTCAGAGTCAGAAGACGAATGGGACAGTTGTGAAGGGGCTCAAAGGGAGCGCACATCAGAAAAGTGAGAACAAGGTTCAAGTCCCACTGAGGCATTACGAAAGGGACAGGAGGGTACATATGAGTAATGCCCTTGAGAAAACGTGAAACAACAGGGGACTTGAAAAGAGAAGTCTGATCAGGAAGCCGTAAGAAAGCAGAGATTGAAGCAAGATAACCTTTCAAGGTGCCCAGAGCAGAGCCCTGCTGGGCCAAAGAAAGAAGAAAGAGGAGAACCTCAGAAAGAGGGTCGGAAAGGGGATCCACAGCCTTTGCTGTGCACCATGCCACAAATTTGTTCCACCGGCAGGCGTATACCGACTTTGTGGAGGGACGCCTGGCTGCCAGAATGACATCACAGACTTCAGGAGGCAAGTCAAATGGCATCAACTGCCGCCGCTCAATCTCCACGCATGGAGGTGGAGGCTGGACAGGTTTGGGAGGAGGACCGACCCCTGCGGCTGCGACAGAAGGTCCTCCTGAAGAGGCAGTATCGGGGGATCGATGGACATACTGAGTAGCTCGGGATATAAGTACCTTCGTGCCCAATCCGGAGCCACCAAGATGACTTGGGCCCGGTCGCGCCTGATCTTCTTCAGCACTCTGGGCAGAAGTGGTATAGGGGGAAAGGCGTACAACAGACCGCAACTCCACTCGCGACGAAAAGCGTCTCCGAGTGAGTGCCGCCTTGGAAATTCCAACGCGCAGAACTGCTGACATTGCGCGTTCTCTTCGGTGGCGAATAGATCTAACCAAGGATCTCCCCACGGCAGAAAGAGACCTTGCGCCATATCCGAGTTCAGACGCCATTCGTGATCCATCATGCACCAGCGGCTGAGTTCGTCTGCTCTGGCGTTCAGAGAGCCCGCCAGATGTTGAACTACCAGAGTGATGCCCTGATGTTCCAGCCATGTCCAGAGGTGCAGAGCCTCCTGACAAAGGGTCCACGACCCCACCCCGCCCTGCTTGTTGCAATACCACATGGTAGTGGTGTTGTCCGTGAACACCTGCATGACACTTCCCCGAACAGAGGGAAGGAAGGCTTTCAGTGCAAGTCGGATCGCCCTCAGCTCCAAGAGGTTGATATGGAGCCGAGTCTCCGTCGGAGACCAGAGTCTTCTGATCTCCGCCTCTCCCACATGGCCCCCCCATCCCAGGAGGGATGCATCCGTCACTACTACATGCCCCGGTTGGGGTAGGGAGAGGGATCTGCCGCTGACCCAATCGCGATTCGTGAGCCACCACTGAAACTGTCTCGCAGTGCCCTCCGAGATCAAGAAATGGTCGGGCAGGTTGCCTCGATGCTGGGCCCACTGAAACTTCAGGTCCCACTGCAGAGCCCGCATCCGCCACCTGGCGTGAGGTACCAACAGGATGCAGGAGGCCATCAGCCCCAGAAGCCGCAGCACCAACCTGACCGAAACCCAAGACAAAGGCCGGAAGATGGAAATCAGGGCCTGAATATCCCGGACCCGCTATTCCGGCGGATAGACCCGGAACTGCGCCGAATCGAGAACCGCCCCTATGAAGAGGAGCTTCTGGGAGGGACTCAGGTGCGACTTCGGCAGATTGATGGAGAACCCCAGCGAGTGCAAGAGGTCTGCCGTAGTCTGGAGGTGGGAGACGACTTGCTGGGGCGAGCCCGCCTTCAACAGCCAGTCGTCGAGATAGGGGAAGACTGGAACCCCCGATCTGCGCAGATGAGCTGCGACCACCGCCATCACTTTTGTGAACACCCGAGGGGCACTGGTGAGGCCGAAGGGGAGCGCAGTGAACTGAAAGTGCTCTTGACCCACCATGAACCGCAGGTAACGCCGGTGGGCCGGCAGGATGGGGATGTGGAAATAAGCGTCCTGCAAGTCCAACGCTACCATCCAGTCTCCAGGGTCTAGGGCAGCCAGAACCTGAGCTAAGGTGAGCATCTTGAACTTCTCCTTCCGGAGGAAGGCGTTGATACTCCTGAGGTCCAAGATCGGGCGTAGGCCCCCTTTACCCTTCTTGGGAACCAGAAAGTAGTGGGAATAACAACCACGACCTACTTCTGGACCAGGAACGCGCTCAACGGCCTCTTTGGCCAAGAGGGCCGAAACTTCCTCCCGTAGAAGATGCAAATGATTCCCCGACATACGGTGGTTCTGCGGTGGCATGGCTGGAGGGGTCGTCTCGAAGGGGAGGGAGTAGCCCCTTCGGACGATTTGCAGCACCCACCATTCTGACGTTGAATGGGCCTGAAAGCTCAGGCTAGGAGGGCTTTGAGGCGGATGCTGCCGGGGTGGATGTGGACTGACCGGCACGTTGTCCTCCAGTACCGCCTCGGCGGAATCCACGTCCGCGACCGCGTGCAGGTTGGTTCTGCAGCCGGTGGCTGGGCGGACGTGAGGAGGCGCCCCTTCCTTGGCCACGAAAAGGGCGAAAGGTGGAAGTTTGCGGCCGCGGGGCCGAAAGACCCAAGGACTTGGCCGTGGCCCGGGAGTCCTTGAACCGAGCCAGCGCACTGTCCGCCTTCTCACCAAAAAGGCGAGTGCCATCAAAAGGCATGTCCATGAGGGAACTCTGGACATCCCCGGAAAATGACGTGGACCTCAGCCAGGCGTGACGCCAAAGCGCCACCGTGGTGGAAATCGCCCGACACAGCGAGTCCGTGGTGTCAAGTCCACACCGTATGGCGTGCCGTGCTGCATCTCGCCCGTCAGCAAGTGCCTGAGTGAGTCGTGTCCACGCCTCCACCGGGCACATGGGCAGCACGTCCTCCACCGTATCCCACAGAGAGTGGGAATAACGGTCCAAAAGGCAAGCGGTATTTAAAGAACGCAGTCCCAAACTCTGGGACGAGAACAGTTTCTTGCCAAACTGTTCCAACCTCTTGGATTCCAGATCCGGAGGAGTGGACGGGAAGGAGGATTGGGAGGTTGAGGCCTGGATAACCAGACTCTCGGGGGTGGGGTGTTGGGAGAGGAAAACTGGGGTCGCCCGGAGCAGGGCGGTGGCGCCGGGCAACGTTCCGGTCACAGGAGGGACTGCCTTGCGCAGCACCACTGAAAAGGCTGCACCCTCCTCCGAGGCCACAGTCGGAGGAGAGATGAAACCAGCGTCTGGGGAGGTATCCAGACCGCTGGCGTCCCCCAATTCCTCTGCCCAGTCCTGAGAAAGTTGGGCCTGTGCGGCCAGAGGGTCCTCAGACCCCTCCCAGTCGCCCTCATCATACGATTCCTGATAAACAGGAGGAATGATCGGAGCCGGACGGTAGATGAAGCGGTCACCCATGGGCGCCGGTGACGGCGTCGGACGGCGCCGCACCGGCGCCGGGTCCGGAACAGGGCTAAACTGGGGAACGACGTCGTCCGGGGATGGCGCCGGAGGTGGAACCGGTGTCGGCGCCGGCGGAGGAGGCGTCGTGAGGTCGACCGGCGCAGGCAGAGATCCAGGCCTGGATCACTCGGGGACCTGCGGCGTCGGGGCCGGAGCCGTCGACGGCGCCGGAGCCGCCGGCACGCAAGGTCGCCCAGTCGACCCTGCAGGCCCGAAGGCGCGACAACAGGCGTCGATGGCGGAGCCAGGCTCCTCATGGCCGTGAGGAAGGCACTGACCTCCGCCGGAGTCGCGTCAGTCCCAGGGACCGGTGGGTATGGGGACAGACGCGGCTCCTGCGGCTCCGACGGAGCCGTGGGGGTGGGACCACCCTGACCCTCAGCCGAGTCGTGCGACCGGCGTGGGGAGTCCGAAGAGCGGTGTCGCCTCTTGGACTTCTTGGATCGCTTCGACTTACCCGAAGACTTCGAGCCAGACGAGCGATGAAGGTGACTGCGGCTCCGCGATCGGTCCTTGGACCTCCTCCTGGACCGGGACCAAGAGCGGCGCGGAGCCGAGTGCCGAAGCTCGAGGAGCTTACGGGACCGCTCCCGCCTAGCTTCCGATGTCAAGGCCTGACAATCGAGGATCGACTCCGCGTCATGGTCGGCCCCCAGGCAGTAAAGGTGTGAGAAGTTGGCCTGATATATGATGTCACTAATTCTAGTGTACACCTTGTATCAGTCCAAACAACCCTTATGGTGATTGGTTGTAAAGTCAACCTTATAGACCAGCTATCCTAGTGGTAGCATGGACAAGAGCAGTCTTAGGCTAAACTCTGAATGGCATGTGAAGCCAGCTGTTATACCATATATAATCCCTTGAATACCAAATGAAAGGACACCACAACAGATATATATAAAAATAGAATGTATTTATTCTAGTCAAACCCTCAGCACTCTTTATGAGATTTGAGGTAAGTACAACACAGTCTTATTTAAGCATACATTAAGTCACACAGGTAAGTTATACAGTTAGGCCCTAGCGGCCACGCAAACCATATACTAAGTAAGTGGTATAAGGACCACTGTCACGAACACAGGATAGGCCTAGGCCTAGGGAATCGCTGGGGCTACACTACACTGCCAAAGGTTAGGAAGTGGGAGGCCCCCGGGATTCAGGTGCAGAGTGGAAACCCTCACACGGAATGCGTAAAAGTCGATAGAATTACTAGCAGTTAGAAATTAACAGTAATAGGACACTTCTGGTATAGCTAGAAAGTCGAGACTCGGAAACTAGACCCTAGGATAGTCAATACCCTTGTGAGCACCGAAGTACTCAAGTTACCTAGCCCACTGGCTGCGGGTGCATAGGTGTAAACTTGCATCGGATTTAGTCGTTGACTTCTATGGATGCCTGAAGGAAAGTTGCTGACAGGCAGTCAGTGAAGAGTGTCCGGTGGATCCCAAGGAGGGGATCAAGAAGGAAGGAACCTGCAAGCAGAAGGGACAGAGTCTAGGTCACCAGCCAGGAGCCGGGAAGGAACCAGGAAGGAACCAGGCGATGTCGTGAGGATGCAGGTGAAGAGGTGAAGCTTGTCGCAGCAGCCACGGGTACCAGGAGACGTCGAGGACGACCAGGACCAGGAGGTGAGCTGTCCCATGAAGGCTCTTGCTGTCGGCCTCGTCGAAGTCGAGTCAGGACCCAACAAGCCTTGGCAAGCGGAACCCACGCAGGATGGAGGACTTGCTTCTGGTGCAGACCAGGAAGGTCTTGGGTGCTTCTCTTTCACAGAGGAGCGGGTGCCAGTCTGGAGGAGCCGGACCAGCAAGATGAAAGTAAAGGTTCGTCATCGCAGAGGCTACTAGCCAACGGGCCAGCAACCGGACAACACGTCGAGCAACACAAGTGCAGAAGGGCCCCACGCAGAACACGTGAAGTGTGGGGAGCTGGTCTTCTTTGCAGATGGTGCTCGGGAGTGGGGCTTCTCAATTCCCCAAGCACAGCCTCGAGGGAGCCTCGGAAGTCGCGCTAGTCAGTTACTAGCCACTTTTCCCAAGTCGCCGGTGTGAGAAGTTGGCCTGATGTATGATGCCACTAGTTCTAGTGTACACCTTATATCAGTCCAAACAACCCTTATGGTGATTGGTTGTAAAGTCAACCTTATAGACCAGCTATCCTAGTGGTAGCATGGACAAGAGCAGTCTAAACTCTGAATGGCATGTGAAGCCAGCTGCGATACCACATATAATCCCTTGAATACCAAATGAAAGGACACCACAACAGATATATATATAAAATAAAGTGTATTTATTCTAGTCAAACCCTCAGCACTCTTTATGAGATTAGAGGTAAGTACAACACAGTCTTATTTAAGTCACACAGGTAAGTAATACAGTTAGGCCCTAGGGGCCACGCAAACCATATACTAAAGAAGTGGTATAAGGACCACTGTCACGGAAATAGGATAGGCCTAGGCCTAGGGAATCGCTGGGGCTACACTACACTAGCAACAGTTAGGAAGTGGGAGGCCCACGGGATTCAGGTGCAGAGTGGAAACACTCACGCGTAATGCGTGAAAGTCGGTAGAATTACTAGCAGTTAGAAATTAACAGTTTAAGGACACTTCTGAAGCAGCTAGAGAGTCGAGACTCGGAAACTAGACCCTAGGTTAGTCACTACCCTTGTGAGCACCGAAGTACCCAAGTTACCTAGCCCACAGGCTGCGGGTGCATAGGTGTGAACTTGCGTCGGGTTTCGTCGTGGACTTCTATGGATGCCTGAAGGAAAGATGCTGACAGGCAGTCAGTGAAGAGTGTCCGGTGGATCCCAAGGCTGGGATCAAGAAGAGAGGAGACCTGCAAGCAGAAGGGACAGAGTCAAGGTCACTAACCAGTGACCACGTGGAACCAGGAAGGAACCAGGCGATGTCGTGAAGATTGCAGGTGAAGGTGAAGCTTGTCGCTGCAGCCACGGGGACCAGGAAACGTCGAGGACGACCAGGACCAGGAGTCGAGCTGTCCCACGAAGGCTCTTGCTGTCGGCCGTGTCGAAGTTGAACTAGGACTCACCAAGCCTTGGCAAGCGGAACCCACGAAGAACGGAGGACTTGCTTCTGGTGCAGACCAGGAAGGTCTGGGGTGCTTCTCTTTTGCAAGGAAGCGGGAGCCAGTCTGGAGGAGCCAAACCAGCAGTGAAGATTTCTGGATGCGTCGTCACAAAGGCTACTAGCCAACGGGCAAGCAACCGGACAGACGCGGCAAGCAGGAAAATGCAGAAGGGCCCCACGCAGGACTCGTGGAGTGTGGGGGGGCTGATCTTCGGTGCAGATGGTGCTTGGGGTTGGGGCTTCTCAATCCCCGGTGCACAACTTCGAGGGTACCTCAGAAGCTGCGCTGGAAGATACTCGCCACTTTTCCCAGGTAGCCGGTCCCACGTCTCTCGTCGCCTCCACGGATCTCAGTTCGGCTGTGGATGTGGATCAGGGTCAGAGAAGTCTGGAAGTCAAGGCTCTGGTCGGGCTCTGCAGTCGGTCCCTTGTAGAACTTCAGCAAAGCAAAGGGTAGTCTCTTGATGGTGCCTGTTTGCACAGGGTAGCCACTCCTTGGCCACAAGGGAGATTCTTCAGTCTTCTTCTTTCGTCGAATGTCGAAGGTCCAGAGTTTCTGTTCAAGTTGCAGGTTCAGGATAATCTCATCTCCTGGGGCCCAGCTACCACTCTTATACTAATCTGGGGGGCTGGGTTGCCTGCTAGGTCTCGCCTTATGGGTGGTACCTGGGAGGGGGGTGGTTACACCCCCTTCCCTTTGTCCAGTTTCGCGCCAGGACTGGGGCTGGAGTGCCCCAGCACCGGTTTGAACTGGACTATGCACGGGACACCTTGTGTGCCCCAGGCATGTCTCATTCTTTTCATCCCTCCCTGCCCCAATACACTAAGGCCTGTCTGGGGTGGTGCTCGCACCTCCCAAGGCAGGAAACCTATTGTCCAAGCCTCCCTTGCCGGGATCACTCCAGCAGCAGGAGGTCAGACTCGTGTCTGTGGCAGCAGCATCCATTTTGTGATGCTGGGGCTCTGGTTAACTTTAACTGGGTAAGTAGGTTACAACATGTCTTCTCCCTCTAGAAGGGAAGGATAATATCCTCATCCCCAGAAATGGGATGGGGGTATTATTCCAAAGTGTTAGGGCCCGATTCACAGAACAAACTTAAGACTAAATCCTAAACTTAGTACCATTCTGGTATTCACAGAATGCACCTAGTACTTCTGCTATTCACAGAATGAACTTACTACTTTTGCTATTCACAGAATGAACTTAGTACTTTTGCTATTCACAGAATGGATTTACGACTACTAAACTTACGTCCGCACTCGGGCCGGAAATTCCGGCCCGGAGGCGGGGCTTCCGGCCCGGAGGAGGGGCTTCCGGCCCGGAGGCGGAGCTTCCGGCCCGGAGGCGGAGCTTCCGGGCCGGAGGTGGGGATTCCGCCCGATTTAGCTATGGCCGAAATCTCCGCCTCTGGGCCGGAAGCTCCGCCTCCGGCCCGGAAGCTCCGCCTCCGGCCCGGAAGCTCCGCCTCCGGCCCGGAAGCTCCGCCTCCAGCCCGGAAGCCCCGCCTCCGGCCCGGAAGCCCCGCCTCCGGCCCGGAAGCCCCGCCTCCGGGCCGGAATTTCCGGCCCGAGTGCGGACGTAAGTTTAGGAGTCGTAAATCCATTCTGTGAATAGCAAAAGTACTAAGTTCATTCTGTGAATAGCAAAAGTAGTAAGTTCATTCTGTGAATACCAGAAGTACTAGGTGCATTCTGTGAATACCAGAATGGTACTAAGTTTAGGATTTAGTCTTAAGTTTGTTCTGTGAATCGGGCCCACTGCCTCCAGGATTGTTAAGGCCTGCAATAGGAGTGGCTGATAGGTACACATGTGTCTATATGTAAGTTAGGTATAGGAATACTACACCTAAGCAAGGAGTGATTACACTACCTTGCCCCAGCTGAGTGATCAGCCAGTTGTGTCATAATGGATGGCCAGACCAGGGGTGGCATAATACATGCTGCAGCCCCTGGGAGGCCTATGGTACACCTATGCCCTGGGTACCTAAGGTACACTGTACAGGGGCCAATAAGGTGATCCTATCCAAATGGGTTATGCACCTAAAGTACATAGTATTAATTTAGAGAGAGAACAGCAGGGCTGTGGGTCTGATTAGCAGGCCCACAGCCACATCTAAGTCGAAAACCAGTAAAGCAAAAGCAAAAAGAGGGGGTGAACATAGAAAGCAGACCCTACTCTCCTACAGCCGGTCCCACGTCCCTCGTCGCCTCCACGGGTCTCACCTTCGCTGGAGATGTGGATCTGGTTCAGAGGTGTCTGGAAGTCTCGGCGCTGGTCAGTCTCTGCAGTCGTCCCTCGTAGGATTCAGTCGCAAAGCAAGCAGCGGTCGCTGGATGGTGCCTGGTTGCCCCGGGTGGTCACTCCTTGGCCACAAGGGAGATTTCTTCAGTCTTCTTCCTGAGGTCGAATGTCGAAGGTCCAGAGTTTCTGTTCAAGTTGCAGATTCAGGTTAATCTAATTTAGCAGGGCTCAGCTAGCTACTGAGATACTGGGCTAGTGGGCTGGGCTACCTGCAAGGTCCCTCCTATGGGTGGGACCAGGAAGGGGAGTGGCTACACCCCCTTTCCTTTGTCCAGTTTTGCGCCAGAGCTGGGTCTGGAGTGCCCCAGCGCCGGTTTGAACTGGACTATGCATGGAGCACCTTGTGTGCCCCAGGCATGTCTCATTCCTTTCAGCCCTCCCTGCCCCAATACACTAATGTCTGTCTGGGGAGGTGCTAACACCTCCCCAAGCAGGAAACCTATTGTCCAGGCCTCCCTGGCTGGGAGGGCTCCCAGCTGCAGGAGGTCAGACTTGTGTCTGTGGCAGCAGCATCCATTTTGTGATGCTGAGGCTTTGGTCAAAATTAAACAGCAAAGTAGGATTTTAACATGTCTCTCCCTCTAGAAGGGAGGAATAATATCCTCATCACCAGAAATGGGATGGGGGTATTATTCCAAAGTGTTAGATACCTTACACAACATGTTTTGATAAAGCCAAACCATAGTTACCATAACCGTTTAAGATTATAAGGCACTTTAAGAGAATATGGTAGGCGATATCATAGAACAGCTATAAGGACATGGTTCCGAAAGCTGCAGACAGGCTCAGCTCATGCTAGAGCACCATCTCACATGTTACCAAGCACTCTGCCTCCAGGATTGTTAAGGCCTGCCATAGGAGTGGCTCATAGGTACACATGTGTCTATTTTAAGGGTAGATATAGGTATACTATATCTAAGCAAGGGGTGATTACACAACCTTGCCCCAGCTGAGGTATCAGCCAGTTGTGTCTGATTGGAAGGCTAGGCCAGGGGTGGCATAATACATGCTGCAGCCCCTGGGAGGCCTAGGGTACACCTATGCCCTGGGTACCTAGGGTACACTGTACAGGGTCCAATAAGGTGATCCTTACCAATTGGGTATGTACCTAGGGTACATGGAGTCCATTTTTAAGAGAGAGCAGACAGCCTGAGACCCTGAATGGCAGGATCTCAGGCCAACTAAGTCGAAAAACCAGCTATACACTAGGCAAAAAGTTGGGGGTAACCATAGTCAGATATCCACCTTCCTACACAAGGCACCGGCGATGGTGATCCGTTACCGACATCAGTCGATGACAGGTGTCACAGGCTTTAAAACCAGGCATCCTACCGGCACCAGAGTCGAGTCGACAAACCAAAAAGAGTAAAAAAGTTAGTCAAAAAGTGACTAAGAGGTAAGCTCTTCCCGGATCGGCGCTTACTGGCGCGGAAAAAGAAGAACTGACGTCAGCGCGCGAGGGCGGCGTCTAAGTACTCCAACGACGTCATTCCGGTGCACGACGCCAACGACGGACACGGAGCCGCAGACGACGCCTAGCCACGCGAAGGGGTATTGCTACAAAAATCTTTCCGGATCCA
Source organism: Triturus cristatus (assembly GCF_964204655.1). Taxonomy (NCBI): domain Eukaryota; kingdom Metazoa; phylum Chordata; class Amphibia; order Caudata; family Salamandridae; genus Triturus; species Triturus cristatus. The sequence goes on from NC_140589.1 coordinate 52,251,201, forward strand.
GCCTGACGCCTGAGGATATTCTAAGGTGAGGAATCTAACTAGCGTGTTTCTTTCAGATATATATGCTCTAATCACAGTCCAGATCCATCCCCCAAGCTGTTTCTATCTTAGATTTAGCTTGAACCCCATCAGTAGTAAGAAGATGTTTATAAATCAAGGAAGCCTTAGGAAATACAGTTAAGATTCCGAGTAGTGGGTCCACTATGGGAGTAGGGTCAGTAGGGGGGAGAGAATAAAACACGTCCAGGATTATTTCCATGAGGGACGAAAATGTGTGCCAGAATGAGTGCGGGCATTTAAGGGTTTCCTGAAATTGAGGAAAGGAACATGGAGATAGACCATCAAACACATCCCGAACCCAGACAATACCCTTAATTCTCCAAGACTTCCAAAAAAGATGCTTATTATTAATGGTAATAAAACAATTGTACCATAGGGGAGACTGAAGGAAAGCATCCCTAGAATTAATTTCCAATTATTAACAATGTTTTAATAATGAACAAGTATGTTTAAACAGCGGGAGAGAGGTAAAATTGGCCTTTGTTGAGAAGGCGAGGACTTCCTTAACAGAAAAGGGTGTGAGTAAGGAATGTTCAATTGCAACCCACAAAGGTGTAAAAGGGGAGACATCAGTAAGAAGCCATTTATAAGCTAGTTGAAGACAAAAAGCCTTATGGTATAATCGGAAATTGGGAAAATTCACTCTTCCCACAGATTTAGGCTTACGAAGATTTTTTTTTGTTCCATAGAAATCTAGAGAGAAGGGAATCACATTTTTTAAAGTAAATGTTTGGGATGTGAATGGGAATCATAGAAAGAATATATAATAAAATAGGAGTATTCATCGTTTTAATAGAATCAAGACGTCCCCACCAAGAGGGAAAGAGAAGGTTCCAGGAGGAGATAAGTTAAGAAATACGATTTGTCACTTCCTTCAAATTTAATTTAACTGTGTCTAATCTGGAAATATTAAACCAAATGCCTAAGTATTTGATTTTAGAACTGTTCCAACAAAACCTGGTGGCATCAAAATGTTTTTTTTTAAACAGAATTTGGTAATGGGTAGAATTTCTGTTTTGTCAGAATTAATTTTATACCCTGAAACAAGGGAAAAGTCTGACATTTCTTGCATAGGAGGAGGGATAGAAGTTTCAGGATGAGATATAAAGAGTAAGATGTCATCCGAATAAACAGATAATTTCAAATGTTGATCACCAAAAACAAAACGAGAAATAGATGTATTTTGATGAATATGAGATAAAAAGGTTCATGTGATAAAATAAAAAGAAGGGGTGAGAGAGGGCAACCCTGGCGTACACCTTGCTGTAGATTAAAAAGTTGAGAGACAAGACCATTAACTACAACAGCAGCTTTAGGAGCTGAGTATAACAAAAAAAATCAGAGAAATGAATTTAGGACCAAAACCATGCCATTGAAGAGCTTTAAATAAAAAGGACCAATTCACTCTACCAAAAGCTTTTTCTGCATCAAGGGAAACTGCAGCTAGAGGATATGGAAGAGTTGAAGCCTTATTCAAAACATTAAATAATAAACGAGAGTTGTCAGATGTTAATCTACTTTAATGAAACCACATTGCTCTAATCCAATTAGTTTTGGTAGAAGAGGTTCAAGGCGTAATGCGAGCATTTGGGCGAAAATGTTGTAGTCCACATTCACTAGTGAAACAGGACGGTAGTTTTTACATTGTTTGGGATCACAACCATCTTTATGGATTGAACAGATTGTAGCTTCTAAAAAAGTGCCCTGAGCCTTACCAAAAAAAGCTGTAAAAGTTTTGGAAGAAGAAGATTCGAAAAATGTAATTCAAATTCTACAGAGAAGCTATCCGGGCCTGGAGTTTTATTTTTCTTGAGAAGACCTAAAGATTGAGAAATTTCCAAGATAGGCAGATCAGATTCCAGAGGAGCAAAATCCAGATTAGCCAGAGATGGAGGTGGGACGTGATTAAGGTATGTGTCAATAGAAGAGGGATGTGAAGAGGACTCAGGGGTATATATATTTTTATAAAATTCCATTAATTTATTTAAGATGTCTTGGTCTTTAAAGAGAAGTTTACCGTCTGATGAATGAATAGAATCTATCAAAACACGTTCTTTTCGAAACTTAAGGTAATTAGCCAGGAGCTTGCCAGATTTATTCCATCCACCATAATACCTAGCATTCGTTCGAAGAAAAACAGAGGAAGCATAATCAGTTGATGATTTATTAAAGTCAAGTTTATCCCGAATTAGCTCCTGTGAGGCAGATTCAGATGAGGATGTATAAAATTGGTGTTCTAAACGTTTGATATTGGCTAGCAAAACTTTTTGCTGATTAAGTAATTGTTTATTTTTCCTGGAAACAAAGCCTATAATGAAACAATGTGCTGTAAATTGAAAAGAGTCCCACAGTAGTGAAGGAGAGGTATCCGGAGACGTATTTAAAGTAAAGAATTCCTCCGTAAGTGGATCTTGCAAAAGAGAATTATTAAACCTCCATATAGAAGATCTGGGTTGTGAGCGGAGCAATTCAAAGTCAGCAACAACTGGGGCATGGTCAGCTATGACAATGGGTTCGATTGAGGAGGAAATAAGATTCTGTGTTAAAGCAGGACAAAGAAAAATATAGTCTAAACGGGTCCGAGTGCCATGTGGGGGAGAGAAAAGGGAGTATTTTGTGTTTTCAGGATTGCAGAGCTCAGGCATCCACAAGGAGTGTCTGAGATATTGTACTTTGAAATTGTGTGTGGGTTTTATGAGGGATGAAACGGACTTGGGATTGTCGATCGATAAAAGGGTCAATTACTTGGTTACAATCACCTCCTAAAGAACAAGTTACTTACCTTCGGTAACGCTTTTTCTGGTGGATACAGTATCTGCCTGTGGATTCCTCACCTTCTGAATACTCCCTGCGCCAGCATTCCACGGAAATTATATTCCTAGCTCCCCACGTCGATGAGGATAATTCCACGGAAATTATATTCCTAGCTCCCCACGTCGATGAGGATGTCATAATAGCATGGCTCCGCTCGCGACTCCGTATGACGTAATCGGAGCCATAAGTAGACCTCGTCGGCATGCTGACATCAGTTCCACCCATATTTTGTCCGTGCCTTCGAGGCAAACGGGCGTACCAACACATTTTCACACGTATACACAGTATACAAAATGCACAAGTTACTTACCTTCGGTAACGATATATCTGTAAGAGACATTAGTTAGTGATAGATCCCTTCCCTGCGAATATCCCCAGGCGTCAGACTGGATCCGAAAAGTTTCCATCAGCAGTACTCCTGCACGGCGGTAGGTGTCGTCGTGCGGCTCCGTGTATGTCGCTGGCATCGTAGTTGCTGGAGCTACTTAGACGTGCCCACGCGAACTGACGTCAGTTCTGTACACGACTTTCCGCGCCAGGAACGCAGAGCCATGCAAGATACTAACCACTGGTGCATTGAAACTAGGGCCCAGAAAGGGATGACCTAAACCCTAGAAATCAGTTTGCAGAATGGGGAGGATGGGTGGGGATGTAAGGAATCTATCACTAACTAATGTCTCTTACAGATATATCGTTACCGAAGGTAAGTAACTTGTGCATCTGAAAGAGACACGTTAGTGATAGATTCCTTGCCTTAGAATGGATAGTAGTACCAACCCCGGTGGTGGGTATGCGAACCAAGATCACACTAGAAAGTCACAGAGAACAGAAATGCCAAAGAAGCCGTCTCTCCGGACTTAGCTGTCCAGGCAATAATGCTTAGTAAAAGTGTGCAGCGAGGCACATGTAGTTGCCTGACAGATGTCTTGCAGGGGGACACCACGTCCCAGTGCAGTAGTAGCTGCTGTCGTCCTGACCAGCAAACCCACCGGAGGTTCCTTTCTCGCCAGAGAATAGCAGGCTTTAATACACAAGATGACCCAGCGGGAGATAGTCCTCTTGTGTACAGCCCGGCCTTTCTTGGCGCCTACTTAGCCAACAAAGAGTTGGTCGTCCACCCAGAACTGTTGTGTGCGATTCAGGTAAAATGAGAGCGCACATTTTGGGTCCAGACGGTGGAACCTCTCTTCCTCTCTGGAAGGGTGCGGAGGTGGAAAGAAAGTGGGCAAGGTGATAGTTTGCCCAATGTGGAAGGCAGTAACAACCTTTGGCAAGAAGGAAGGACGAGTGCGAAGCACAACCTTGTCTGGGTGAACCGACAAAAAAGGAAGTCTACAGGAAAGAGCCTGGAGCTCACTCACGCGCCTAGCGGAGGTGATGGCAACCAGGAAAACAGTCTTTAAAGTCAGTAAACAAAGAGGACAGTTGTGAAGCAGTTCAAAAGGAGCACACATCAAATAAGTAAGAACCAGATTCAAGTCCCACTGCGGCATCACAAACGGAATAGGAGGGAAAAGGTGAGTAATACCTTTGAGAAATCTATTTACGACAGGGGAGTTGAAAAGAGAGGGCTGATCAGTGAGCCTGAGAAAGGCCGAGATTGCAGAAAGATAGCCCTTAATAGTGCCCAGAGCAGAGCCCTGCCGGGTCAAAGACAGAAGGAACAAAAGGACTTCTGAAAGAAGAGCAGAAAGGGGATCCACAGCCTTTGCTGTGAACCATGCCACAAATTTGTTCCACCTGCAGGCGTATACTGATTTAATGGAGTGACGCCTGGCTGCCAGAATGATATCACAGACTTCAGGAGCCAAGTCAAATGGAATCAACTGCCGCCGCTCAATTTCCACGCAAGGAGGTTGAGGCTAGACAGGTTCGGGTGGAGGACCGTTCCCTGCTGCTGCGACAGAAGATCCTCCCGGATAGGCAGTTGGATCAGGGGATCCACGCTCATACTGAGTAGCTCGGGATACCAAACTCTTCGAGCACCGTCCAGCGCCACAAGAATGACTTGGGCCCGGTCACGCCTTTTCTTCTTCAGCACTAGAAGTGGTATAGGCGGAAAGGCGTACAACAGACCGCAACTCCACTCGTGATGAAAAGCGTCGCTGAGCGTGTGCCACCTTGAAAATTCCAACGCACAGAACTGCTGACATTGCGCGTTCTCTTCGGTGGCAAATAGATCTAACCAAGGTTCTCCGCACTGTTGAAAGAGACCTTGCGCCACCTCCGAGTCAAGAAGCCATTCGTGATCCTTCATGCACCTGTGGCTGAGTTCGTCCACTCTGGCGTTCAAAGAATCTGCCAAGTGTTGAACCACCAAGGAAATGCCTTGACGTTCCAGCCATGTCCAGAGACGCAGAGCCTCTTGACATAGGGTCCATGACCCCACCCCGCCTTGCTTGTTGCAGTACCAGATGGCGGTGGTGTTATCTGTCAAAACCTGCACTACTCTCCCCTTGACAGAGGGAAGGAATGCCTTCAGTGCAAGTAGGACCGCCCGGAGCTCCAGAAGGTTAATATGGAGCCTGGACTCCACCAGAGACCAGAGGCCTCTGATCTCCACCTCTCCCATGTGGCCGCCCCATCCCAGGAGGGACGCATCCGTCACCACTGTGTGCTCCAGTTCGGAAAGGGAGAGTGATCTACAGCTGACCCAATACTGGTTCGTGAGCCACCACTGCAACTGTTGTGCAGTGCCCTCCGAGATCTGGACGTACTTGGACAGGTTGCCCTGATGCTGCGCCCACTGAAACTTCAGGTCCCACTGCAGAGCCCGCATATACCATCTGGCACGATTTGTCAGCAGGATGCAGGAGGCCATGAGACCCAGCAGCCTCAAGGTCATCCTGACCGAAACCCAGGACAAGAGCCGAAAGATCGGAATCATAGCCTGAATGTCCCGGACTCGCTGTTCGGGACGATAAACCCGAAACTGCGCCGTGTCCACAACCGCTCCGATGATGAGGAGCCTCTGAGAGGGAATCAGATGCGACTTCGTGAACCGGAGGTAACGTCGGTGGGCCGGCAGGACGGGGATATGAAAGTAAGCCTCCTGCAAGTCCAATGCTACCATCCAGTCTTGCGGGTCTGGGGCAGACAAGACGTGAGCAAGTGTGAGCATCTTGAACTTCTCCTTCCGGAGGAAGCGATTAACGTTCCGAAGATCCAAGATAGGACGCAGGCTCTTGTCCTTCTTTTGAATCAAGAAGTAGTGGGAATAACAACCACGACCTACTTCTGGTGTTGGAACGAGCTCAATGGCCCCCTTGGCCAAGAGGGCCGCAACCTCCTGCTGGAGAAGTTCCAAGTGATTCCCCGACATGCCGTGGTACTGAGGTGGCATGGCTGGAGGGGTAGCCTCGAAGGGGAAGGAGTAGCCCCTTTGGACTATCTGTAAAACCCACCTGTCCGAAGTGATGGAGCGCCAGTGGGGGAGGTGATGGCGAATCCTGCCACCCACTGGCGTTTGGTGGGTCTGAAACTCCAGACTAGGAAGGTTTGGAGGCAGTGGTGGCAGGGGTGGTGGTGGACTGACCATCCCGCTGGCCTCGTGACCCACCTTGGCGGGTCCCACATCCGCGGCTGCACTGAGACTGCTGCTGCGCAGATCTGTGGCTTGTAAACAAACGTGTTTGGGTGCCCCTTCCTTAGCCACGAAAGGAGCTAAAAGCAGAAGTCGAAGGAGTGCGCGTGTCCGAAAGGCCCAAGGACTTGGCCGTAGCCCGCGAGTCCTTAAAATGCTCCAACGCACTATCCACCTAGTCGTGAAATAGGCGAGTGCCATCAAAGGCCGACAAAATTTGGGCTGACTGGCTCAACAAAGTAGCAGGCCAACACCCACAGAAAAGCAGATAAAGTCAACTCCATGTGAGGATTAAAGCCCCATGGTTCAATGAGCAATTCTGACTAAAAAATCATGTAAAAGAATGGAAAGGCTGTGGAGAAAAAACTACGATCCCGTCATCAAAAGCCAATATAAGGCAGCTATTAGACATAATTCAGGCTCAGACCAAATTCTTTGAAGAAAAAATCAATACGGCACATAATTGCTCAAAAGAACTATTCAAAGTAGTGCACTCCTTAACATCCATCAATCCAGAAACGAACCTCCAATCCTCTTCCAAAGAAAGGTGTAACCAGATGGCGAAACCTTTTAAAAACAAGGTGGAAATATTGTTTGAGAACTTGCAACAAAACAGAAACATCATGAAAGCTAACTCTTACCTCCCCACGTACAAAGACCCTCATATTAAAACGGGAGGGGGACTAGATCATTTTTGTAGAGGTACAAGTAGATGACCTAACCTCAACCTTGCAAAGGATTAAATCTGTCTCGCCTCAAGATCCAATTACACCATATAACTTGCTACAGGCAGGCACAAGAGCAAAATCAACCACTGCAGCCTTGGTGTCGCTCTCTCTATCCCAAGGTGTGATCCCAAAATCACGGAAACACACGATCATAAGGCCATTATTAAAGAAACCACAGCTGGATCCAGCTGAACCTGGAAACTACAGACCCATTTCGCTCTTACCTCTGTTGGGTAAAATTGCCAAAAAAAAACGTAAATCACACCCTGTCCCAATATCTAGAAGAAAATCAAAGGTTACACAAAACACCAATGGGTTTACGTCCCCAACACTGAAAAAGAGTCAGCTCTGTTGGTGGTAACTGAGGAACTAAAAAGAGTGTTAGACCAGGGGTGTACAGCGGCTATCCTGCTCCTAGATTTGAGCGCCGCATTTGACACTGCGGACCATTGCACATTGATCAATAGGTTAAAGGAAGAAGGTATTACAGGCACAGCGATAAAGTGGCTGACCTCATTTTTGAAAGACAGGTCCTTCCAATTGTTGGAAGGGGACTATCTATCTGATACCCTCACACTATCGTGCGGAGTCCCACAGGGATCTGCACTGAGCCCCACACTTTTTAATCTTTACATGCAACCTTTGTCAGGGATAGTACAAGGATTTGGTCTACCCATAGTATCGTACGCTGACGATACACAACTTGTATTATCAGTGACGAACGACCCCCATTCCTTGCACAACAACCTAGGGCCTTGCATGACACGAATAGCTGATTGGATGTGTAAATGTTCCTTGAAACTGAATGGGGATAAAACGGAACTTATGTTCCTGGGAAACAAACCAGTCCACAGGAATTAATAAGCTGGCCTACTCAGTTAGGAGAACCCCCAACTTCCAAGACTGCCATCAAAAACCTGGGAATCTGGCTAGACGAAAATGTAAGTATGGAGACCCAAGCAAAGCAACTCTCAGGCAAATGTTTCGGTATACTCCATATGCTTCAAAAAATTCTCCCTATTTTATCTGAACAATCCCGTAGAATTGTGGTCCAAGCATTAATTATGTCACAGCTGGATTACGGGTATTCTCTGTATCTGGGTGCACCAAAATACATCATTAACCAGTTGCAGGTAGCACAGAATGCCGCAACAAGGACCTTGCTCCAAATCCCGAAACAGCAGTCAGCCTGTGCAGCCCTGAGGACACTTCACTGGCTTCCAGTCCAGGGGAGCATCAAATTTAAGGCAGTCTGTATCGCCCAGACAGCCATGAATGACAGAAGACCTGCCTCAATCAAAAAATTGGTTGCTCATTATACACCAAGTTGCAGTGCGCTCCGAGATCTGGACGTACTTGGACAGGTGAACAAGTTACTTACCTTCGGTATTCTAAGGTGAGGAATCTAACTAACTAATGTTTCTTACAGATACACCGTTACCGAAGGTAAGTAACTTGTTCATCTGAAAGAAACACGTTAGTTAGATTCCTCACCTTAGAATAGATACCCCAGCAATACCAACCCCGGTGGTGGGTCTGCGAACCAAGATCACACCAGAAAGTCCTGGAGAACAAAACGGCCAAAGAACAAGTTACTTACCTTCGGTAACGATGTATCTGTAAGAAACATTAGTTAGTTAGATTCCTCACCTTAAATATCCCCAGGCGTCAGACTGGATCCGGAAGATTTTTCGTCAGCAATACCCCTTGCGCGTCGCTAGGCGTCGTCTGCGGCTCCGCGTCCGTCGTCGGCGTCGTGCGCCGGAATGACGTCGTCGGAGTACTTAGACGCCGCCTGTAGGAAGGTGGATATCTGACTATGGTTAACCCCAACTGTTTTGCCTAGTGTCTAGCTGGTTTTTTGACTTAGTTGGCCTGAGATCCTGCCATTCAGGGTCTCACGCTGTCTGCTCTCTCTTTAAAATGGACTCCATGTACCCTAGGTACATTCCCAATTGGTAAGGATCACCTTATTGGACCCTGTACAGTGTACCCTAGGTACCCAGGGCATAGGTGTACCCTAGGCCTCCCAGGGGCTGCAGCATGTATTATGCCACCCCTGGTCTGATCTTCCAATCAGACACAACTGGCTGATCACTCAGCTGGGGTAAGGTCGTGTAATCACCCCTTGCTTAGATATAGTATACCTATATCTACCCTTATATATAGAAACATGTGTACCTATCAGCCACTCCTATGGCAGGCCTTAACAATCCTGGAGGCAGAGTGCTTGGTAACATGTGAGATGGTGCTCTAGCATGAGCTGAGCCTGTCTGCAGCTTTTGGAACCATGTCCTTATAGCTGTTCTATGATATAGCCTACCATATACTCTTAAAGTACCTTATAATCTTAAACGGTTATGGTAACTATGGTTTGGCTTTATCAAAACATGTCGTGTAAGGTGTCTAACACTTTGGAATAATACCCCCATACCATTTCTGGTGATGAGGATATTATTCCTCCCTTCTAGAGGGAGAGACATGTTAAAATCCTACTTTGCTGTTTAACTCTCACCAAAAGCCTCAGCATCACAAAATGGATGCTGCTGCCACAGACACGAGTCTGACCTCCTGCTGCTGGGAGCCCTGGCAGCCAGGGAGGCCTGGACGATAGGTTTCCTGCTTGGGGAGGTGCTAGCACCTCCCCAGACAGACTTTAGTGTATTGGGGCAGGGAGGGCTGAAAGGAATGAGACATGCCTGGGGCACACAAGGTGCTCCATGCATAGTCCAGTTCAAACCGGTGCTGGGGCACTCCAGCCCCAGCTCTGGCGTGAAACTGGACAAAGGAAAGGGGATGTAGCCACTCCCCTTCCTGGTCCCACCCATAGGAGGGACATTGCAGGTAGCCCAGCCCACTAGCCCAGTATATTAGTAGCTAGTTGGGCCCTGCTAAAGTAGATTATCCTGAACCTGCAACTTGAACAGAAACTCTGGACCTTCGACATTCGACGAAAGAAGAAGACTGAAGAATCTCCCTTGTGGCCAAGGAGTGGCTACCCTGTGCAAACAGGCACCATCAAGAGACTACCCTTTGCTTTGCTAAAGTTCTACGAGGGACCGACTGCAGAGCCCGACCAGAGCCTTGACTTCCATACTTCTCCGACCCTGCTCCACATCCACAGCCGAGCTGAGATCCGTGGAGGCGACGAGAGACGTGGGACCGGCTACATGGGAAAAGTGGCGAGTATCTTCCAGCGCAGCTTCTGAGGCACCCTCGAAGTTGTGCACCGGAGATTGAGAAGCCCCAACCCCAAGCACCCTCTGCACCGAAGATCAGCCCCCCACACTCCACGAGTCCTGCATGGGGCCCTTCTGCATTTTCCTGCTTGCCGCGTCTGTCCGGTTGCTTGCCCGTTGGCTAGCGGCCTTTGTGACGACACACCTTGAAATCTTCACTGCTGGTTTGGCTCCTCCAGACTAGCTCCTGCTTCTTTGCAAAAGAGAAGCACCCCAGACCTTCCTGGTCTGCACCAGAAGCAAGTCCTCCGTTCTTCGTGGGTTCCGCTTGCCAAGGCTTGGTGAGTCCTAGTTCAACTTCGACGCCGCCGACAGCAAGAGCCTTCGTGGGACAGCTCGCCTCCTGGTCCTGGTCGTCCTCGACGTCTCCTGGTACCCGTGGCTGCAGCGACAAGCTTCACCCTTCACCTGCAATCTTCACGACATCGCCTGGTTCCTTCCTGGTTCCACGTGGTCACTGGCTAGTGACCTTGACTCTGTCCCTTCTGCTTGCAGGTACCCTTCCTTCTTGATCCCGGCCTTGGGATCCACCGGACACTCTTCACTGACTGCCTGTCAGCATCTTTCCTTCAGGCATCCATAGGAGTCGACGACGAAACCCGACGCAAGTTCACACCTATGCACCCGCAGCCCGTGGGCTAGGTAACTTGGGTACTCCGGTGCTCATCAGGGTATTGACTATCCTAGTGTCTAGTTCTCAAGTCTCGACTTCCTAGTTACTCCCGAAGTGTCCTAAATCTTATTAATTCTAAACTGTACTATTTCTACCGATTATACGCATTACACGTGAGTGTTTCCACTCTGCACCTGAATCCCGTGGGCCTCCCACTTCCTAACCTTGGGTAGTGTAGTGTTGCCCCAGCAATTCCCTAGGCCTAGGCCTATCCTATTTCTGTGACAGTGGTCCTTATACCACTTCTTTAGTATATGGTTTGCGTGGCCCCTAGGGCCTAACTGTATTACTTACCTGTGTGACTTAATGTATGCTTAAATAAGACTGTGTTGTACTTACCTCGAATCTCATAAAGAGTGCTGAGGGTTTGACTAGAATAAATACACTTTATGTTATATATATATCTGTTGTGGTGTCCTTTCATTTGGTATTCAAGGGATTATATATGGTATCACAGCTGGCTTCACATGCCATTCAGAGTTTAGCCTAAGACTGCTCTTGTCCATGCTACCACTAGGATAGCTGGTCTATAAGGTTGACTTTACAACCAATCACCATAAGGGTTGTTTGGACTGATATAAGGTGTACACTAGAACTAGTGATATCATACATCAGGCCGACTTCTCACATTGGTGAGCAGCGGTTGGGATCTGAGCTTGCTGTTGTAAAACCATTGTAATCTTGAGATACTAAATAGAAAGATCACACAGATATTGTTTAGGTGCATATAACATATATTATAAATACTTAAGTCCTACTGGACTTAGTTGTTGTAGGTTGAAGGGCCTAGCACACCCTGACTACAACTACTAGAGAGGTTTAGTAGATACAACTAGTATAGGTAGGTGCACACACCATACCCTCACTAGAATCATGTCCCTGAATGGAGATCACACTGATACTCCCTCAGGAGAGGAGAATCCTAGACAGATTCCCTCTAGATATGATGCATTCACTTTCCAGGAGATGAGACAACTGTGTACCTCCAGGAGATTAAAACAGGGTTCCAACCCTACCCTTAGACAGCTAGTGGAGCTTCTGGAGGCCTATGATGCTGAAAGAGCTGCCAAGTATGGTGCCATAGCTGTAGATAAGGGCCTCCCCTCCACAGAAGAGACCCCTGACTTAACTGATACAGATGAGTTAGAAGAGACCTCAGAGGAAGAGGGAGGTAGCAAGACCCCAGTCAGAAGACTTAGTCAGGCTAACTTAAGCTTGCATGGGAGCTTCCCTTACAGGCCCCCAAGTTATCTTAAAAAGAGAGATAGAAGGGGTAGATCTCCCTCAGGGGGCTCTCTCCACTCCTATCACTCAAGAAGCTCCAATACTTCATCCCACAGGGGGATGACTTACCCCCAGAGGAGAGAGCATAAGGCCAGAATGAGGGAAGCCAATCTGAGGATTGAAAGGGAAGAACTTGCCCTTGCCAAAGAGAAGCTTGCTCTGGCCAGAGAGCAAAACTTGAGTGGGTCAGAACCCACTGGTGGCAGCAACATTCCTAGAGATAGGGATAGGTCTTATGACCATAGAAACCTAAGCAAGATAGTCCCCCCATATCAGAATGGGGATGACATCCACAAGTGGATGACTGCTTTGGAGAGGGCCTGCAAAGTACAGCAGGTACCCCAGAGTCAGTGGGCAGCTATCTTGTGGCTCTCCTTTTCTGGCAAAGGTAGAGACAAGCTCTTCACAGTCAGTGATGAGGATGCTAACAATTACAAAGTCCTGAAGAGTGCTCTGATAGTTGGGTTTGGCTTAACCACTGAGCAATATAGGTTGTTGTTCAGAGACACCCAGAAGACACAGACACAGGACTGGTCTGATTTTGTGGATTGTGCCACTAAGGCTTTGGAGAGTTGGTTAACTGGCAGCAAGGTGCAGGACTATACAGGATTGTACAACTTGATTATGAGGGAGCAGATCCTTAGTAATTGTCAGAACCAGCTTCTCCATCAACACCTGGTAGACTCAGATTTGACCTCTCCCCAAGAATTGGGAAAGAGGGCAGATAAATGGGTCAGGACCAGGATTAGGCCTAAAAATCAGGGTGGTGACCAAAAGAAAGATACCACCAAGCCTCAAGAGAAGGGTGGGGATAAAACAAAAGAGAAATCTTCCTCAGGGCCCCAAAACTCCACACAGGGTGGTGGGTCCCAAGCTCCCTCCTCTACCACAGTTAAAAAGACTTACTGCCATGAGTGTAAAACTCCTGGGCATTGGAAAACTGACAGCAGTTGCCCAAAGGCTAAAAATAAAACTGTTCCTCCAATTGCTCCTGTAACACCACCTATTACTGTCAGCAGTAATCCCCCAGGTGGTGGGAGTGCCCCCAAAAATTTGGCTGGGTTTTCTTGTGGAACACAGGGGGACCCTGGCTTAGCCAAGTCTCCTACAGCAGCTACTCTTGTCTGTGATGGTGGCATGGGGTTTGCCAACTTCACTGCCTGTCCCAACACTTTGGGTAGGTACAGACAGGAGCCCTACATCAATGGTAGAAAAGCTGAGGCCTACAGAGACACTGGAGCTAGCATCACTATGGTGGCCCATAGGCTAGTTCCCTCTGAGCAGCTTTTGCCTGGTTTCTCATACCAGGTAACTAACGTTGATGGCAGACAGAACAGTCATCCCATGGCAGAGGTATGTCTCAGCTGGGGAGGTGCCACTGGCCCTAAGAGGGTGGCAGTGTCCCCAACCTTGCCTGTAGACTGCTTGCTGGGGAATGACTTAGAGCTCTCAGCTTGGGCTGGAGTTGAACAAGACACCCATTCTAAAATGGTAGGCCTTTCACAGAAGGGTAGTGGGGTTGTGCCAGCCACAACCCCTGTCCAAGTACATTTCCTCCCTGAAAAGGTTGGAAGGGCAGTGGTAGCCACAGCCCAGGCAAAGACAGACTTCCCTGTAGAAATTGGCAGAACTGTGACAGTCACAGCTCAAACCCAAACTGAGTGCCTCACTGAAAAGGTTGGCAAGGCTGTAATGGTCTCAGCCTATACTCAGACTGACATAGGTGTAGTGAAGCCTGAAACTATGGATCACTCCACACAAACAGAGAGTAGTGGAGAGGAAGCAAAGTCTCCCTCTCCCCAGACATTAGGAAAAGGTCAGCCTCTCACCATAAGGTTTGTTTGGACTGATATAAGGTGTACACTAGAACTAGTGACATCATACATCAGGCCGACTTCTCACACCGCCCTCGCGCGCTGACGTCAGTTCTTGTACATAGCTTTCCGCGCCAGGAACGCAGAGCCATGCAAGAGACCGACACTGGTGCCAAAAAATTCTAGGGCCCTGAAAGGGATAGCCTTAACCCTAGATGTCGGTTCGCAGAACGGGGAGGCTGGGTGGGTCGGTGAGGAATCTAACTAACTAATGTTTCTTACAGATACATCGTTACCGAAGGTAAGTAACTTGTTCATCTGAAAGAAACACGTTAGTTAGATTCCTCACCTTAGAATAGATACCCAAGCAATACCAACCCCGGTGGTGGGTCTGCAAACCAAGATCACACCAGAAAGTCCTGGAGGACAGAACGGCCAAAGAAGCCATCCCTCCGGACTTGGCTGTCTAGGCAATAGTGCCTGGCAAATGTGTGCAGCAAAGCCCACGTCGCCGCCTGACAGCTGTCCTGCAAAGGGACTCCCCGTCCCAAAGCAGTAGTAGCCGCTGTGGCCCGAGTAGAATGGGCTCGCAGCCCAACAGGAGGGTCCTTTTTCGCCAAGGAATAACAGATTTTATACACAAAACGACCCGCCGGGAGATGGTCCGTTTGTGCACAGCTTTTCCCTTCTTTGCACCCACGTAGCCAACGAAAAGCTGGTCGTCCACTCGGAACTGTTTTGTGCGGTCCAAATAAAAGGAGAGCGCACGTTTTGGGTCCAGACGGTGGAGCCGCTCTTCCTCTTTGGAAGGATGCGGAGGTGGAAAGAAGGTGGGCAAGGTGACAGATTGCCCAAGATGCAAGGGGGTCACCACTTTCGGTAGAAAGGAAGAACGAGGCCGAAGGACAACCTTGTCCGGATGAACAGATAGAAAAGGAGGCTTGGACGATAGAGCCTGGAGCTCACTCATCCGTCTAGCCGAGGTGATGGCTACCAGGAAAGCAGTCTTAAGAGTTAGAAGACGAAGAGGACAATTGTGAAGAGGCTCAAAGGGAGCGCACATCAGGAATGTTAAGACAAGATTCAAGTCCCACTGAGGCATTACGAAAGGGACAGGAGGGAACGTGTGAGTAATGCCTTTAAGAAAGCGTGACACTACAGGGGACTTGAAAAGAGAGGGTTGATCAGGAAGCCGTAAGAAGGCAGAGAGAGCAGCAAGATAACCTTTCAAGGTGCCCAGGGCAGAGCCCTGCCGTGCCAAAGAAAGAAGAAAGAGGAGAACCGCGGAAAGGGGATCCACAGCCTTTGCTGTGCACCATGCCACAAATTTGTTCCACCGGCAGGCGTATATCGTCTTTGTGGAGGGACGCCTGGCTGCCAGAATGATATCACAGACTTCAGGAGGCAAGTCAAATGGCATCAACTGCCGCCGCTCAATCTCCACGCATGGAGGTGGAGGCTGGACAGGTTCGGGTGGAGGACCGTCCCCTGCTGCTGCGACAGAAGATCCTCCCGAAGGGGCAGACGTATCGGAGGATCGGTCAACATACTGAGTAGCTCAGGATACCAGTACCTTCGTGCCCAATCCGGAGCCACCAAGATGACTTGGGCCCGGTCGTGCCTGATCTTCTTCAGCACTCTGGGCAGAAGTGGTATAGGCGGAAAGGCGTACAACAGACCGCAACTCCACTCGCGACGAAAAGCGTCGCCGAGCGAGTGCCGCCTTGGAAATTCCAACGCGCAGAACTGCTGACATTGCGCGTTCTCGTCGGTGTCGAATAGATCTAACCAAGGCTCTCCCCACTGCTGAAAGAGACCTTGCGCCACCTCGGAGTTCAGACGCCATTCGTGATCCATCATGCACCGGCGGCTGAGTTCGTCTGCTCTGGCGTTCAGAGAGCCCGCCAGATGTTGAACCACCAGGGTGATGCCCTGGTGTTCCAGCCATGTCCAGAGGTGCAGAGCCAGTAAATTACAGCAGAGGGACCCTGAATATATTAATAGGTGAGGAAGAGATCAGAGGTGCAGAGCCTCCTGACAAAGGG
The DNA here is from genome assembly GCF_964204655.1 of Triturus cristatus. Taxonomy (NCBI): domain Eukaryota; kingdom Metazoa; phylum Chordata; class Amphibia; order Caudata; family Salamandridae; genus Triturus; species Triturus cristatus. The sequence goes on from NC_140589.1 coordinate 52,267,441, forward strand.
TTCACCCCGCCCTCCTTGTTGCAATACCACATGGCGGTGGTGTTGTCCGTGAACACCTGCACGACACTTCCCCGGACTGAGGGAAGGAAGGCTTTCAGTGCAAGTGGGATCACTCTCAGCTCCAACAAGTTGATGTGGAGGCGAGACTCCGCCGGAGACCAGAGGCCTCTGATCTCCACCTCTCCCATATGGCCACCCCATCCCAGGAGGGATGCGTCCGTCACTACGACATGCTCCGGTAGGGGTAGGGAGAGGCCCTTATTCGTGACCCCTCGCGGTCCGTGAGCCACCACTGCAACTGCTGTGCAGTGCCCTCCGAGATCAAGACATGGTCGGACAGGTTGCCGTGATGCTGGGCCCACTGAAACTTCAGGTCCCACTGCAGAGCCCGCATGAGCCGCCTGGCGTGATGCACTAGTAGGATGCAGGAGGCCATCAGCCCCAGAAGCCGCAACACTAGCCTGACCGAAACCCAGGATAGAGGCTGAAAGATGGGAATCAGGACCTGTATATCCCGGACCCACTGTTCCGGCGGATGAACCCGGAACTGCGCCGAATCGAGAACCGCTCCGATGAAGGGGAGCTTCTGAGAGGGGCTCAGGTGTGACTTCGGCACGTTGATGGGAAACCCCAGCAAATGCAGGAGATCCGCCGTAGTCTGGAGGTGGGAGACGACTGCCTGGGGCGAGCCCGCCTTCAACAACCAGTCGTCGAGATAGGGGAAGACTGGAACCCCTGATCTGCGCAGATGAGCTGCGACCACCGCCATCACTTTCGTGAACACCCGAGGGGCAATGGTAAGGCCGAAGGGGAGCACGGTGAACTGAAAGTGCTCCTGACCCACCGTGAACCGCAGGTAACGCCGGTGGGCCGGCAGGACGGGGATGTGGAAATATGCATCCTGCAAGTCCAACGCTACCATCCAGTCTCCAGGGTCCAGGGCAGCAAGAACCTGAGCCAAAGTCAACATTTTGAACCGTTCCTTCCGGAGGAAGGCATTGACGTTCCGGATGTCCAAGATAGGGCGTAGGCCCCCTTTGCCCTTCTTGGGAATCAGAAAGTAGTGGGAATAACAACCACGACCTACTTCTGGGCTCGGAACGCGCTCGACGGCCTCTTTGGCCAAGAGGGCCGAAACTTCCTCTCGCAGAAGATTCAAATCATCCTCCGAGATACGGTGCTGCTGTGGTGGCATGGCTGGAGGGGTCGTCTCGAAGGGGAGGGAGTAGCCCCTTCGGACGATTTGCAGTACCCACCTGTCCGAAGTGATGGTACGCCAGTGGAGCAGGTGATGGCGAACCCGGCCCCCCACTGGCAAGGAATGGGCCTGAAAGCACGGACTAGGAAGGCTTTGAGGCGGATGCTGCCGGGGTGGATGTGGACTGACCGCGTCGTCCTCCAGTACCGCCTTGGCGGAAACCATGTCCGCGACCGCGTGCAGGCTGGTTCTGCGGCCGGTGGCTAGGCGGACGTGAGGAGGTGCCCCTTCCTTGGCCACGAAAGGAGCGAAAAGCGGAAGTTTGTGGCCGCGGGGCCGAGAGGCCCAAGGACCTGGCCGTAGCCCGGGAGTCCTTGAAGCGAGCCAGCGCACTGTCCGCTTTCTCACCAAAAAGGCGAGCGCCATCAAAAGGCATGTCCATGAGTATGCTCTGGACATCCCCTGAAAAGGACGTGGACCGCAGCCAGGCGTGACGTCGAAGCGCCACCGTGGTAGAAATCGCCCTACCCAGCGAGTCCGTAGTGTCGAGTCCACATCGGATTGCATGGCGTGCTGCATCTCTCCCATCGGCCAGAGCCGAGGAAAGCCGCGCCCGGGCCTCCTCCGGGCACAGTGGCAGCACGTCCTCCACCGTAACCCACAGAGAGTGGGAATAACGGTCCAAGAGACAGGCGGTGTTTAAAGACCGCAGGCCAAAACTGAGCGAAGAGAACAGCTTCTTACCGAACTGTTCCAGTCTCTTGGAATCCCGGTCCGGAGGGGCGGACGGGAAGGAGGATTGGGAGGTAGAGGCCTGGAGAACCAGACTCTCGGGGGTGGGGTGTTGAGACAGAAAACTGGGGTCGCCCAGAGCAAGGCGGTGGTGCCTGGCAACGTTCCTATCCACAGGAGGGACTGTGGAGGGCTTGGACCAGGTGCCCTGCAGAACGTCAGTGAGGGCCTCATTGAATTGCAGCAGAGGCTCAGTGGAGCATGCGGCAGACTGAAGCACCTCAGTGAGGATGTTAGTCCTCACAGCCACGGCAGGCAGCTCAAGCCCGAGGGCCGCCTTGCGCAGCACCATAGAAAAAGCTGCACCCTCCTCCGAAGCCACAGTCGGAGGAGAGATGAATCCAGTGTCTGGGGAAGTATCCAAACCACTGGCCTCCCCCAGTTCATCTGCCCAGTCCTGAGAAAGTTGCCCCTGAAGGGCCATAGGGTCATCAGATCCCTCCCATTCGCCCCCGTCATCCGATTCCTGGTAAACAGGAGGAATGATCGGAGCCGGCCGATAGACAAAATGTGTCTCTAGCGGCGTCGGATGCGGCGTCGGGCGGCGCCGCATCGTCGTCGGGACCGGACAGGGGCTGAATCGGGGATCGACGTCGACCGGAGTCGGCGTCGGGGGTGGAACCGGTGTCGGCGCCGGCGGAGAAGGCGTGACGAGGTCGACGGGCGCCGACGGGGGCCGAGGCTCGGGCCCCTCGGGGACCTGCGGCGTCGGGGCCGGAGACTCCAACGGCGCCGGGGCCGGAGCCGCCGGCACGCGAGGTCACCCAGTCGAGTCCGCGGGGCCCGAAGGCACGCCAGCGGGCGTCGACGGCGGTGCCAGGCTCCTCATGGCCGAGAGGAAGGCACTGACCTCCGCCGGCGTCGCGTCAGTCCCAGGGACCGGCGGGTATGGGGACTTGCGCGGCGCCTGCGGCTCCTGCGGAGCCGCGGGGGTGGAACCACCCGGACCCTCGGCCGAATCGCGCGACCGGCGAGGGGAGTCCGAAGAGCGGTGTCGCCTCTTGGACTTCTTGGAGTGCTTCGACTTACCCGAAGACTTCGAGCCAGACGAGCGACGATGTCGAGTGCGGCTCCGCGACCGATCCTTGGACCTCCTCCTGGACCGGGATCGAGAGGGGCGCGGAGACGAGTGGCGAAGCTCGAGAAGCTTGCGGGACCGCTCCCGCCTAGCTGTCGAGGTCAGGGCCATACAATCGGAGCACGACTCCGAGTCGTGGTCGAGGCCCAAGCAGTACAGGCACCGGCGGTGATGATCGGTCACTGACATCAGTCGGTGACCGGCACCAGAGTCGAGAAGTGACCAGAAAGAGTCGAAAAAAGTTAGTCAAAAATTGACTAAAGGGGTAGCTCTCCCGGATCGGCGCTTAATGGCGCGGAAAAAAGAAGAACTGACGTCAGTGCGCGAGGGCGGCGTCTAAGTACTCCGACGACGTCATTCCGGCGCACGACGCCGACGACGGACGCGGAGCCGCAGACGACGCCTAGCGACGCGCAAGGGGTATTGCTGACGAAAAAACTTCCGGATCCAGTCTGACGCCTGGGGATATTTAAGGTGAGGAATCTAACTAACGTGTTTCTTTCAGATGTTGCCATCTCTCCGGACTTGGCTGTCCAGGCAATAGTGCTTGGCAAACGTGTGCAGTGAAGCCCACGTCGCCGCCTGACAGATGTCCTGCAAGGGAACTCCCCATCCCAGGGCAGTAGTAGCCGCTGTGGCCCGGGTGGAATGGGCTCTCAGCCCAACAGGAGGGTCCTTTTTTGCCAAGGAGTAACAAATTTTAATACACAACACGACCCACCGTGAGATGGTTCGTTTGAGTACTGCTTTCCCCTTCTTAGCTCCTACGTATCCAACAAAAAGTTGGTCGTCCACCCAGAACTGCTTGGTGCGGTCCAAATAAAAGGACAGCTTCCGTTTTGGGTCCAGACGGTGGAGCCTCTTGTGAGAAGTTGGCCTTATGTATGATGTCACTAGTTCTAGTGTACACCTTATATCAGTCCAAACAACCCTTATTGTGATTGGTTGTATAGTCAACCTTATAGACCAGCTATCCTAGTGGTAGCATGGACAAGAGCAGTCTTAGGCTAAACTCTGAATGGCATGTGAAGCCAGCTGTGATACCATGTTGGACTTGGCCCTTCTGGCAGGTTCACCCCTGAAACTTTTTGCTTTTATTGGTGATAGTGCTTTTTGGTTTCTGCGCACTTTCCCTGTGTCCCAGGGTAAAGTGCGTGTGCACTCTGGGTGCATTTGGTGAGATAGGCCTGCCCTCCCATAGGAATGCATGGGGATCGTATGTGTCCCTGGTAGTTCCTGATGCGTGGGGTGTGCAGGCTGGAGTTTGGTATGTGCGGACTCGTGTGATTGAATGCTTCGCAATGATGTAGGATGCGTGATTATGTCATGTGCGGAAGTTCCACTTCTAGGAGTTGGCATATTAGTGTAAAATGTGCAGTGACTGCCTGTCGCGTGATTGGCTGAGTGAGGTCATGTGACGGGCTAGGGAATCCCCAGAGTCAGGAGGAGTCACCCAGTGGTGAATAGGGAGATCAGCAGATAGATGGGTGGGAGGAGTACACCTGGGTCCTGAATAGGGCTGGGTTTTCCCCACACAATGCCGGCTCCGCCCCCTGTGGTGCGACTGATGACCCTGGTCTGCACTCTGAATAGGGAGAGGGGCTGAGCAAAACAAAGTGCTCAGGAACCAGTTGTAACTGGTTTGCCCCTTCCCTGCACCCTGAGACAAAGGGTTTTACTGTATAAAAATGGGGCTGTGTCCCCACAGAAACTGTTCTCTGCCAGGATCTTACCTGAGGGGGGCTGCTGCCGCGGGACCAGAGGACCGCCACTTGGACTACCTCCCTGCCTGGAGGCCCAGTGAGCTGGCTCTGGGTCCAGCCTTGCCCCCACCCCTGCCCTGCTGCATGCAGGGGAGAAAATTGCTGGACTTGGTTGGGATCCTCCTTTAGGTGCTGGGAACGCTTTATTTTCCCTCCCTAAGCGCCTGGAAGCGCTGGAAGTGTCTCGGGATACCAGTACCTTCGTGCCCAATCCGGAGCCACTAAGATGACTTGGGCCCGGTCGCGCCTGATCTTCTTCAGCACTCTGGGCAGAAGTGGTACAGGCGGAAAGGCGTACAAAAGACCGCAACTCCACTCGCGACGAAAAGCGTCTCCGAGCGAGTGCTGCCTTGGAAATTCCAACACGCAGAACTGCTGACATTGCGCATTCTCTTCGGTGGCGAATAGATCTAACCAAGGCTCTCCCCACTGCAGAAAGAGACCTTGCGCCACGTCCGAGTTCAGACGCCAGTCGTGATCCATCATGCACCGGCGGCTGAGTTCGTCTGCTCTGGTGTTCAGAGAGCCCGCCAGATGTTGAACCACCAGGGTGATGCCCTGGTGTTCCAGCCATGTCCAGAGGCGCAGAGCCTCCTGACAAAGGGTCCACGACCCCACTCCGTCCTGTTTGTTGCAATACCACATGGCGGTGGTGTTGTCCGTGAACACCTGCACGACACTTTCCCGGACAGAGGGAAGGAAGGCTTTCAGTGCAAGCCGGATCGCTCTCAGCTCCAAAAGGTTGATATGGAGTTGAGTCTCCGCCGGAGACCAGAGTCCTCTAATCTCCGCCTCTCCCATATGGCCTCCCCATCCCAGGAGGGACGCATCCGTCACTACTACGTGCTCCGGTTGGGGTAGTGTGAGGGATCTGCCGCTGACCCAATTGCAGTCCGTGAGCCACCACTGCAACTGTTTCGCAGTGCCCTCTGAGATCAAGACATGGTCGGAGAGGTTGCCTCGATGTTGGGCCCACTGAAACTTCAGGTCCCACTGCAGAGCCCGCATTCGCCACCTGGCGTAATGCACCAACAGGATGCAGGAGGCCATCAGCCCCAGAAGTGTCGTACTTTAGAATTTGGGACCGCGTAGGAGGCAGGGCCCTACCCCTGTCTATCCCGGTATTAGTGAACCGCGAATGGTTAATGCGGTATGTACAAGTGCTTTGTGTAACGTTTTAGCTATGAATGCACTGTGTATACGTTATTATACATCACTACGTGGGTTCCATCTTAGAGCGGTGGCCATCTTATGGTTGCCCTCACATAGGCTACATAGCATGAAGCAAATACGGGCCTTTTAGAGCACATGTGCCTTTCCTTTGACTTTTCTGTGACCTGGGCAGCTTGGCTCCGCTGCCCCAGGTCAGTCCGGTCTCACGAGTTCCCCATCCTCTGGCCACCTGTGATTAGCATCAGGGCTTGACACACCATAAAGCCTTTACATTAAACACGAGCCTCCAGCTAATCTCTTTCTCACCTGACTGTTCCTGCTTTATGGCTTGTTTTCCAAACAGGAGATGCTCATGTTTATTGAGGCCTATCGATATCTGATGTGGGATCTGAGCCTTGCTGGGTAAATAATTGCGGGCTGGCTTAACTGGAATGTGGGATGGTCATCATGACTCTGCCTTTTCGTTTGTAATGTATACTTTATATGGCCATATTGTAAACCAAGGAATGTGTGCCTGAAGCAGGATATTTTGTATTTAAGGAGAAGCCCGTTTCTGTGATTTTTAGCAGTCTCCTGAGAACATACACGCTGTTGTACTTCTAGGACGCCTGTAATTGGTCTGCAGCCAATAAATTGATCTTTGACTTCACCCAGAAGACTCTGTGTTTCTGTAGGTCTGAAACAGGAAGAACCCGAAGTCATAGGGTGTGTTCCCCTGCACCGCTGGGCTTAAAATTCCCAGTACTTCAGAAGCCGCAGCACCAACCTGACGGAAAACCCAGGATAGAGGCCGAAAGATGGGAATCAGAGCCTGAATATCCCGGACCCGCTGTTCCGGCGGATAGGCCTGGAACTGCGCCGAATAGAGAACTGCTCCGATAAAGAGGAGCTTCTGGGAGGGACTCAGGTGCGACTTCGGCACATTGATGGAGAACCCCAGTGTATGCAGGGGTCAGCCGTAGTCTGGAGGTGGGAGACGACTTACTGGGGCGAGCCCGCCTTCAACAGCCAGTCGTCAAGATAAGGGAAGACTGGAACCCCTAATCTGCGCAGATGAGCTGCGACCACCGCCATCACTTTCGTGAACACCCGAGGGGCACTGGTGAGGCCGAAGGGGAGCACGGTGAACTGAAAGTGCTCCTGACCCACCGTGAACCGCAGGTAACGCCGGTGGGCCGGCAGGACGGGGATGTGAAAATAAGCGTCCTGCAAGTCCAACGCTACCATCCAGTCTCCAGGGTCTAGGGCAGCCAGAACCTGAGCTAAAGTCAGCATCTTGAACCGTTCCTTCCGGAGGAAGGCGTCGACGCTCCTGAGGTCCAAGATAGGGCGTAGGCCCCCTTTGCCCTTCTTGGGAACCAGAAAGTAGTGGGAATAGCAACCACGACCTACTTCTGGACCAGGAACACGCTCAACGGCCTCTTTGGCCAAGAGGGCCAAAACTTCCTCCCGCAGAAGATGCAAATGATCCCCTGACATACGGTGGTACTGCGATGGCATGGCTGGAGGGGACGTCTCGAAGGGGAGGGAGTAGCCCCTTCGGACGATTTGCTGCACCCACCTGTCCAAAGTGATGGATCGCCAGTGGAGCAGGTGATGGCGACCTCTGCCGCCCACTGGCGTGAAATGGGCCAGAAAGCTCGGATTAGGAGGGCTTTGAGGCGGATGCTGCCGGGGTGGATGTGGACTGACCGGCACTTTGTCCTCCAATACCGCCTCGGCGGAATCCACGTCTGCGACCGCGTGCAGGTTGGTTCTGCAGCCGGTGGCTGGGCGGACGTGAGGAGGCGCCCCTTCCTTGGCCACGAAAGGGACGAAAGGCGGAAGTTTGTGGCCGTGGGGCAGAGAGACCCAAGAACTTGGCCGTAGCCCGGGAGTCCTTGAAACGAGCCAACGCACTATCCGCCTTCTCACCAAAAAGGCGAGTGCCATCAAAGGGCAAATCCATGAGGGTACTCTGGACATCCCCTGAAAAAGACGTGGACCTCAGCCAGGCGTGGCGCTGGAGAGCCACCGTGGTTGAAATCGCCCTACCCAGCGAGTCCGTAGTGTCAAATCCACACCTGATGGCGTGCCGTGCTGCATCTCGCCCATCAGCAATCGACTGGGTGAGTCGTGTCCGGGCCTCCTCCGGACACAGGGGCAGCACGTCCTCCACCGCATCCCACAGGGAGTGGGGAAAACGGTCCAAGAGGCAAGCGGTGTTCAAAGACCGCAAACCCACACTGAGTGACGAGAACAGCTTCTTCCCTAACTGTTCCAACCTCTTGGATTCCCGATCCAGAGGAGCGGACGGGAAGGAGAATTGGGAGGTTGAGGCCTGGATAACCAGACTGTTGGGGGTGGGGTGTTGGGAGAGGAAACTGCACCTTCCGCCGAGGCTTCAGTCAGAGGAGAGATGAAACCAGCGTCTGGGGAGGTATATAGACCACTGGCATCCCCCAGTTTGTCTGCCCAGTCCTTGGAAAGTTGGGCCTGTCTGGCCAGAGGGTCCTCACACCCCTCCCAGTCGCCCTCGTCATCCGATTCCCGATAAACAGGAGGAATGATCGGAGCCGGGCGGTAGATGAATTGCTCATCCGTCGGGTGCGGTGTCGAGCGGCGCCGCGCCGGCGTCGGGCCCGGACCGGGGCTAAACCGGGGAACGGCGTCGTCCGGGGACTGTGCCAGAGGTGGAACCGGTGATGGCGCCGGTAGGGATCCCTCGGGGACCGAAGACGCCGACGGCGCCGGGGGCCGGAGCCGCCGGCACGCGAGGTCTCCCAGTCGAGCCCGCGGGGCCCGAAGGCGCGCCGGCAGGCGTCGACGGCGGAGCCAGGCTCCTCATGGCTGAGAGGAAGGCACTGACCTCCGCCGGAGTCGCGTCAGTCCCAGGGACCGGCGGGCATGGGGACGGACGCGGCTCCTGCGACTCCGACGGAGCCGTGGGGGTGGGACCACCCTGACTCTCAGCCGAGTCGCTCGACCGGCGAGGGGAGTCCGAAGAGCGGTGTCGCCTCTTGGACTTCTTGGATCGCTTCGACTTACCCGAAGACTTCGAGCCAGACGAGCGATGATGATGACTGCGGCTCCGCGATCGGTCCTTGGACCTCTTCCTGGACCGGGACCAAGAGCGGCGCGGAGCCGAGTGCCGAAGCTCGAGAAGCTTACGGGACCGCTCCCGCCTAGCTTTCGATGTCAAGGCCTGAAAATCGAGGCACGACTCCGCGTCATGGTCGGCCCCAGGCAGTAAAGGCACCGGCGATGGTGATCCGTCACCGATGACAGGCGTCACAGGCTTTAAAACCAGGCATCCTACCGGCACCAGAGTCGAGTCGACAGACCAAAAAGAGTCAAAAAGTTAGTCAAAAAGTGACTATGGGGTAAGCTCTTCCCGGATCGGCGCTTACTGGCGTGGAAAAAAGAAGAACTGACGTCAGCGCGCGAGGGTGGCGTCTGAGGAACTCCGACGACGTCATTCCGGCGCACGACGCCAACGACGGACGTGGAGCCGCAGACGACGCCTAGCGACGCGCAAGGGGTATTGCTACAAAATTCTTTCCGGATCCAGCCTGACGCCTGGGGATATTCTAAGGTGAGGAATCTAACTAATGTGTTTCTTTCAGACTGCCCTGATGCTGTACCCACTGAAACTTCAGGTACCACTGCAGAGCCCGCATATGCCATCTGGCATGATTTGTCAGCAGGAGGCCATGAGGCCCAGCAGCCTCAAGGTCATCCTGACCGAAACCCAGGACAAGAGCAGAAAGATCGGAATCATAGCCTGAATGTCCCGGACTCGCTGTTCGGGAGGATAAACCCGAAACTGCACCGTGTCCAGAACCGCTACGATGAAGAGGAGCCTCTGAGCGGGAATCAGATGCGACTTCGGTACGTTGATGGAGGACCGCAGCAAATGCAGTTGGTCTGCCGTAGTCTGGAGGTGGGAAGACGACTGCATGGGACGAGCCCGCCTTCAACAACCAGTCGTCGAGATAGGGGAAGACTGAAACCCCTGATCGGCCCAGATAAGCTGCGACCACCACTATCACCTTTCTTTCGTGAACACCCGGGGGGCACTGGTAAGGCCAGAAGGGAGCACGGTGAATTGAAAGTGCTTGTGTCCTACCGTGAGCCGCAGGTAACGCCGGTGGGCCGGCAGGAAGGGGATATGAAAGTAAGCCTCCAGCAAGTCCAATGCTACCATCCAGTCTTGCGGGTCTGGGGCAGACAAGACCTGAGCAAGTGTGAGCATCTTGGACTTCTCCTTCCGGAGGAAGCGATTGACGTTCCAAAGGTCCAAGATAGGACGCAGGCTCTTGTCCTTCTTTGGAATAAAGAAGTAGTGGGAATTGTGAGAAGTTGGCCTGATATATGATGTCACTAATTCTAGTGTACACCTTGTATCAGTCCAAACAACCCTTATGGTGATTGGTTGTAAAGTCAACCTTATAGACCAGCTAGCCTAGTGGTAGCATGGACAAGAGCAGTCTTAGGCTAAACTCTGAATGGCATGTGAAGCCGGCTGTTATACCATATGTAATCCCTTGAATACCAAATGAAAGGACACCACAATAGATATATATAAAAATAGAATGTATTTGTTCTAGTCAAACCCTCAGCACTCTTTATGAGATTCGAGGTAAGTACGACACAGTCTTATTTAAGCATACACAGGTAAGTAATACAGTTAGGCCCTAGGTGCCACGCAAACCATATACTAAGTAAGTGGTATAAGAACCACTGTCACGAACACAGGATAGGCCTAGGCCTAGGGAATCGCTGGGGCTACACTATACTACCAAAGGTTAGGAAGTGGGAGGCCCACGGGATTCAGGTGCAGAGTGGAAACACTCACGCGTAATGCATAAAAGTCGATAGAAATGGAAGTTATTAGAAATTAAAAGTTTTAGGACACTTCTGGTATAGCTAGGAAGTCGAGACTCGGAAACTAGACCCTTGGATAGTCAATACCCTAGTGAGCACCGAAATGCTCAAGTTACCTAGCGCACGGGCTGCGGGTGCATAGTTGTGAACCTGCGTCGGGTTTCGTCGTTGACTCCTATGGATGCCTGAAGGAAAGTTGCTGACAGGCAGTCAGTGAAGAGTGTCCGGTGGATCCCAAGGATGAGATCAAGAAGGAAGGAACCTGCAAGCAGAAGGGACAGAGTCTAGGTCACCAGCCAGGAGCCGGGAAGGAACCAGGAAGGAACCAGGCGATGTCATGAAGATGCAGGTGAAGAGGTGAAGCTTGTCGCAGCAGCCACGGGTACCAGGAGGCGTCGAGGACAACCAGGACCAGGAGGTGAGCTGTCCCACGAAAGCTCTGGCTGTCGGCGGCGTCGATATCGAGTCAGGACCCAACAAGCCTTGGCAAGCGGAACCCACGCAGAATGGAGGACTTGCTTCTGGTGCAGACCAGGAAGGTCTGGGGTGCTTCTCTTTCACAGAGGAGCGGGTGCCAGTCTGGAGGAGCCGGACCAGCATGATGAAACAAAAGGATCATCGTCGCAGAGGCTACTAGCCAACGGGCCAGCAACCGGACAACACGTCGAGCAACACAGGTGCAGAAGGGCCCCACGCAGAACACGTGAAGTGTGGGGAGCTGATCTTCTTTGCAGATGGTGCTCGGGAGTGGGGCTTCTCAATTCCCCAAGCACAGCCTCGAGGGAGCCTCGGAAGTCGCGCTAGTCAGTTACTAGCCACTTTTCCCAAGTCGCCCGTCCCACGTCCCTCGTCGCCTCCACGGGTCTCAGCTTCACTGGAGATGTGGATCTGGGTCAGAGGTGTCTGGAAGTGTCGGTGCTGGTCAGTCTCTACAGTCGTCCCTCGTAGGATCAGTTGCAAAGCAAAGCAGCGGTCGCTGGATGGTGCCTGGTTGCCCAGGGTGGTCACTCCTTGGCCACAAGGGAGATTTCTTCAGTCTTCTTCCTGAGGTCGAATGTCGAAGGTCCAGAGTTTCTGTACAAGTTGCAGATTCAGGTTAATCTAATCTAGCAGGGCTCAGCTACCTACTAATATACTGGGCTAGTGGGCTGGGCTACCTGCAAGGTCCCTCCTATGGGTGGGACCAGGAAGGGGAGTGGTTACACCCCCTTTCCTTTGTCCAGTTTCGCGCCAGAGCTGGGGCTGGAGTGCCCCAGCGCCGGTTTGAACTGGACTATGCATAGGACACCTTGTGTGCCCCAGGCAGTGTCTAGTTTCATTCAACCCTCCCTGCCCCAAAACACTAAATCCTGTCTAGGGTGGTGCTCGCACCTCCCAAGGCAGGAAACCTATTGTCCAAGCCTCCCTCGCTGGAAGGACTCCCAGCAGCAGGAGGTCAGACTTGTGTCTGTGGCAGCAGCATCCATTTTGTGATGCTGGGGCTCTGGTTAACTTTAACCGGGTAAGTAGGTTTCAACATGTCTTCTCCCTCTAGAAGGGAGGAATAATATCCTCATTGCCAGAAATGGTATGGGGGTATTATTCCAAAGTGTTAGACACCTTACACGACATGTTTTGATAAAGCCAAACCATAGTTACCATAACCGTTTAAGGTTATAAGGCACTTTAAGAGTATATGGTAGGCTATATCATAGAACAGCTATAAGGACATGGTTCCGAAAGCTGCAGACAGGCTCAGCTCATGCTAGAGCACCATCTCACATGTTACCAAGCACTCTGCCTCCAGGATTGTTAAGGCCTGCCATAGGAGTGGCTGACAGGTACACATGTGTCTATATATAAGGTAGGTATAGGAATACTACACCTAAGCAAGGAGTGATTACACGACCTTGCCCCAGCTGAGTGATCAGCCAGTTGTGTCATAATGGAAGGCCAGGCCAGGGGTGGCATAATACATGCTGCAGCCCCTGGTAGGCCTAGGGTACACCTATGCCCTGGGTACCTAAGGTACACTGTACAGGGGCCAATAAGGTGACCCTAACCAATTGGGTTATGCACCTAAAGTACATAGTATCAATTTAGATAGAGAACAGCTGGGCTGTGGGTCTGATTGGCAGGCCCACAGCCACATCTAAGTCGAAAACCAGTGAAGCAAAAGCAAAAAGTGGGGGTGAACATAGAAAGCAGACCCTACTCTCCTACAGGAATAACAACCACGACCTACTTCTGGTGTTCGAACGAGCTCAATGGCACCCTTGGCCAAGAGGGCCGCAACCTCCTGCTGGAGAAGTGCCAAGTGATTCCCCGACATGCCGTGGTACTGAGGTGGCATGGCTGGAGGGGTAGCCTCGAAGGGGAAGGAGTAGCCCCTTTGGACTATCTGTAAAACCCATCTGTCCGAAGTGATGGAGCGCCAGTGGGGGAGGTGATGGCGAATCCTGCCACCCACTGGCGTTTGGTGGTCCTGAAACACCAGACTAGGAAGGTTTGGAGGCAGAGGTGGCAGGGGTGGTGGTGGACTGACCATCCCGCTGGCCCCGTGACCCACCTTGGCGGGTCCCACGTCTGCGGCTGCACTGAGACTGCTGCTGCGCAGGCCCGTGGCTTGTAAACAAACGTGTTTGTTTGTTGATTGGAAGTGTAAATGTTCCTTGAAACTGAATGGGGATAAAACGAAACTTATGTTCCTGGGAAACAAAACAGTCCCCAGGAACCTAATAAGCTGGCCTACTCAGTTAGGAGAACCCCCAACCTCCAAGACTGCCATCAAAAACCTGGGAATCTGGCTAGATGAAAATTTAAGCATGGAGACCCAAGCAAAGAAACTCTCAGGCAAATGTTTCGGTATACGCCATATGCTTAAAAAAATTCTCAGTATTTTACCTGAACAATCCCGCAGAATTGTGGTCCAAGCATTAATTATGTCACAGCTGGATTACGTGAATTCTCTGGATCTGGGCGCACCAAAATACATCATTAACCAGTTGCAGGTTGTACAGAATGCCGCAACAAGGTCCTTGCTCCAAATCCCAAAACAGCAGTCAGCCTGTGAAGCCCTGAGGACACTTCACTGCCTTCCAGTCCAGGGGAGCATTAAATTTAAGGCAGTCTGTATCGCCTGTAGGAAGGTGGATATCTGACTATGGTTACCCCCAACTTTTTGCCTAGTGTCTAGCTGGTTTTTCGACTTAGTTGGCCTGAGATCCTGCCATTCAGGGTCTCAGGCTGTCTGCTCTCTCTTTAAGATGGACTCCATGTACCCTAGGTACATACCCAATTGGTAAGGATCACCTTATTCGACCCTGTACAGTGTACCCTAGGTACCCAGGGCATAGGTGTACCCTAGGCCTCCCAGGGGCTGCAGCATGTATTATGCCACCCCTGGTCTGGCCTTCCAATCAGACACAACTGGCTGATCACTCAGCTGGGGCAAGGTTGTGTAATCACCCCTTGCTTAGATATAGTATGCCTATATCTACCCTTATATATAGACACATGTGTACCTATCAGTCACTCCAATGGCAGGCCTTAACAATCCTGGAGGCAGAGTGCTTGGTAACATGTGAGATGGTGCTCTAGCATGAGCTGAGCCTGTCTGCAGCTTTCGGAACCATGTCCTTATAGCTGTTCTATGATATAGCCTACCATATACTCTTAAAGTGCCTTATAATCTTAAACGGTTATGGTAACTATGGTTTGGCTTTATCAAAACATGTTGTGTAAGGTGTCTAACACTTTGGAATAATACCCTCATACCGCTTCTGGTGATGAGGATATTATTCCTCCCTTCTAGAGGGAGAGACATGTTAAAATCCTACTTTGCTGTTTAACTCTAACCAAAGCCTCAGCATCACAAAATGGATGCTGCTGCCACAGACACAAGTCTGACCTCCTGCTGCTGGGAGTGATCCCGGCCAGGGAGGCTTGGACAATAGGTTTCCTGCTTGGGGAGGTGCTAGCACCTCCCCAGACAGACTTTAGTGTATTGGGGCAGGGAGGGCTGAAAGGAATGAGACATGCCTGGGGCACACAAGGTGTCCCGTGCATAGTCCAGTTCAAACCGGTGCTGGGGCACTCCAGCCCCAGTCCTGGCGCGAAACTGGACAAAGGGAAGGGGGTGTAACCACCCTCCTCCCATAAGGCGTGACCTAGCAGGTAACCCAGCCCCCCAGATTAGTATAAGAGTGGTAGCTGGGCCCCAGGAGATTAGATTATCCTGAACCTGCAACTTGAACAGAAACTCTGGACCTTCGACATTCGACGAAAGAAGAAGACTGAAGAATCTCCCTTGTGGCCAAGGAGTGGCTACCCTGTGCAAACAGGCACCATCAAGAGACTACCCTTTGCTTTGCTAAAGTTCTACGAGGGACCGACAGCAGAGCCCGACTAGAGCCTTGACTTCCAGACTTCTCCGACCCTGATCCACATCCACAGCCGAGCTGAGATCCGTGGAGGCGACGAGAGACGTGGGACCGGCTACCTGGGAAAAGTGGCTAGTATCTTCCAGCGCAGCTTCTGAGGCACCCTCGAAGTTGTGCACCGGGGATTGAGAAGCCCCAACCCCAAGCACCATCTGCACCGAAGATCAGCCCCCCACACTCCACGAGTCCTGCGTGGGGCCCTTCTGCATTTTCCTGCTTGCCGCGTATGTCCGGTTGCTTGCCCGCTGGCTAGTGGCCTTTGTGACGACGCTCCCTGAAATCTTCTGCACTGGTTTGGTTCCTCCAGACTGGCTCCCGCTTCTCTGCAAAGAAGAAGCACCCCAGACCTTCCTGGTCTGCACCAGAAGCAAGTCCTTCGTTCTTCGTGGGTTCCGCTTGCCAAGGCTTGGTGAGTCCTAGTCCAACTTCGACGCCGCCGACAGCAAGAGCCTTCGTGGGACAGCTCGCCTCCTGGTCCTGGTTGTCCTCGACGCTTCCTGGTCCTCCTGGCTGCAGCGACAAGCTTCACCTTCACCTGCAATCTTCATGACATCGCCTGGTTCCTTCCTGGTTCCACGTGGTCACTGGCTAGTGACCTTGACTCTGTCCCTTCTGCTTGCAGGTTTCTTCTCTTCTTGATCCCAGCCTTGGGATCCACCGGACACTCTTCACTGACTGCCTGTCAGCATCTTTCTTCAGGCATCCATAGGAGTCGACGACGAAAACGACGCATCTTCACCCCTATGCACCCGCAGCCTGTGGGCTAGGTAACTTGGGTACTCCGGTGCTCATCAGGATAGTGACTATCCTAGTGTCTAGTTTTCAAGTCTCAACTTCCTAGCTACTCCGGAAGTGTCCTAAATCTACCGTTTTCTAAACTGTACTATTGCTATTGACTTTTACGCATTACGCGTGAGTGTTTCCACTCTGCACACGAATCCCGTGGGCCTCCCACTTCCTAACTAACGCTAGTGTAGTGTAGCCCCAGCGATTCCCTAGGCCTAGGCCTATTCTATTTCCGTGACAGTGGTTCTTATACCACTTACTTAGTATATGGTTTGCGTGGCCCCTAGGGCCTAACTGTATTACTTACCTGTGTGACTTAATGTATGCTTAAATAAGACTGTGTTGTACTTACCTCTAAACTCATAAAGAGTGCTGAGGGTTTGACTAGAATAAATACACTTTATTTTATATATATATATCTGTTGTGGTGTCCTTTCATTTGGTATTCAAGGGATTATATATGGTATCACAGCTGGCTTCACATGCCATTCAGAGTTTAGCCTAAGACTGCTCTTGTCCATGCTACCACTAGGATAGCTGGTCTATAAGGTTGACTTTACAACCAATCACCATAAGGGTATTTGGACTGATATAAGGTGTACACTAGAACTAGTGACATCATACATCAGGCCAACTTCTCACATTGGTGGCAGCGGTGGGATCTGAGCTTGCTGTTGTAATACCATTGTAATCTTGAGATACTAAATTGAAAGATCACACAGATATTGTTTAGGTACATATAACATAGATTATAATACTTAAGTCCTACTGGACTTAGTGGTTGTAGGTTGAAGGGAGTAACACACCCTGACTACAACTACTAGAGAGGTTTAGTAGATACAACTAGTGTAGGTAGGTGCACACACCACACCCTCACTAGAATCATGTCCCTGAATGGAGATCACACTGATACTCCCTCAGGAGAGGAGAATCCTAGACAGATTCCCTCTAGATATGATGCATTCACTTTCCAGGAGATGAGACAACTGTGTACCTCCAGGAGATTAAAACAGGGTTCCAACCCTACCCTTAGACAGCTAGTGGAGCTTCTGGAGGCCTATGATGCTGAAAGAGCTGCCAAGTATGGTGCCATAGCTGTAGATAAGGGTCTACCCACCACAGAGGAGTCAGATCGGGCTTCAGATGAAGAAGTAGACAGCCAGGGCCAAGTAGGAAGACTTAGCCAGGCTAACCTAAGCTTACATGGGAGTTTGCATGGGGTCCCCCCATACAGACCCCCAAGTGGGCTTAACCAGAGAAGCAGGAGGGACAGATCCCCTTCAAGGGAATCCATCCACTCCCATGTCTCTAGCATCTCTAGTGCTTCCTCCCACAGGGGAATGACTTCCCCTGAGAGAAAGGAGCATGAAGCCAGAATGAGGGAAGGTAATCTGAGGATTCAGAGGGAAGAACTTGCCCTTGCCAAAGAGAAGCTTGCTCTGGCTAGAGAGCAAAAGTTAAGTGGGTCAGAACCCACTGGTGGCAGCAACATTCCTAGAGATAGGGATAGGTCTTATGACCATAGAAACCTAAGCAAGATAGTCCCCCCATATCAGAATGGGGATGACATCCACAAGTGGATGACTGCTTTCGAGAGGGCCTGCAAAGTACAGCAGGTACCCCAGAGTCAGTGGGCAGCTATCTTGTGGCTCTCCTTTTCTGACAAAGGTAGAGACAAGCTCCTCACAGTTAGTGATGAGGATGCTGACAATTACAAAGTCCTGAAGTGTGCTCTGATAGATGGGTTTGGCTTAACCACTGAGCAATATAGGTTGTTGTTCAGAGACACCCAGAAGACACAGACACAGGACTGGTCTGATTTTGTGGATTGTGCCACTAAGGCTTTGGAAGGTTGGTTAACTGGCAGCAAGGTGCAGGACTATACAGGATTGTACAACTTGATTATGAGGGAGCAGATCCTTAGTAATTGTCAGAACCAGCTTCTCCATCAACACCTGGTAGACTCAGATTTGACCTCTCCCCAAGAATTGGGAAAGAGGGCAGATAAATGGGTCAGGACCAGGATTAGGCGTAGAAATCAGGGTGGTGACCAAAAGAAAGATACGACCAAGCCTCAAGAGAAGGGTGGGGATAAAACAAAAGAGAAATCTTCCTCGGGGCCCCAAAACTCCACACAGGGTGGTGGGTCCCAAGCTCCCTCCTCTACCACAGTTAAAAAGCCTTACTGCCATGAGTGTAAAACTCCTGGGCATTGGAAAACTGACAGCAGTTGCCCAAAGGCTAAAAACAAAACTGTTCCTCCAACTACTCCTGTCACACCACCTATTACTGTCAGCAGTAATCCCCCAGGTGGTGGGAGTGCCCCCAAAAATTTGGTTGGGTTTTCTTGAGGAACACAGGGGGACCCTGGCTTAGCCAATTCCCCTACAGCAGCTACGCTTGTCTGTGATGGTGGCATGGGGTTTGCCAACTTCACTGCCTGTCCCAACACTTTGGGTAGGTACAGACAGGAGCCCTGCATCAATGGAAGAAAAGCTGAGGCCTACAGAGACACTGGAGCTAGCATCACTATGGTGGCCCATAGGCTAGTTCCCTCTGAGCAGCTTTTGCCTGGTTTCTCATACCAGGTAACTAACATTGATGGCAAACAGAACAGTCATCCCATGGCAGAGGTATGTCTCAGCTGGGGAGGTGTCACTGGCCCTAAAATGGTGGCAGTGTCTCCAAACTTGCCTGTGGACTGCTTACTGGGGAATGACTTAGAACTCTCAGCTTGGGCTGGAGTTGAACAAGACACCCATTCTAAAATTGTAGGCCTTTCACAGAAGGGTAGTGGGGTTGTGCCAGTCACAACCCCTGTCCAAGTAGATTTCCTCCCTGAAAAGGTTGGAAGGGCAGTGGTAGCCACAGCCCAGGCAAAGACAGACTTCCCTGTAGAGACTGGCAGAGCTGTGACAGTCACAGCTCAAACCCAAACTGAGTGCCTCCCTGAAAAGGTTGGCAAGGCTGTAATGGTCTCAGCCCATACTCAGACTGACATAGGTGTAGTGAAGCCTGAAACTATGGATCACTCCACACAAACAGAGAGTAGTGGGGAGGAAGAAAAGTCTCCCTCTCCCCAGACATTAGGAAAAGGTGAGCCTCCTCAGGGATCTGACCTCACCCCTTGTGAAGGAACTGCCCCAGAGGTAGCCAGGCCTGGCCTGGCAGAGCCTCTGATGTCAGTGGCCCCTTCCTAGGTGGGACCCAGTCTGGTGCAGGTAGCCTGCCTCTCTCTACCCTGCCTCAGTCAGCCCAGGGCTGCAGAGGTCAGGGAGGCCAGTGGACCCCAAGAGGGCCCCTGTCTACAAGAACCCCCCCATAAAAGGAATGAGGATTGCCTGGCTAGTAGCCCTAGCCAGGTGATGGGTAAAAACATTCCTGAGGGATCCTCTTTACAGGTAGTTAGGGACCTCCCCCAGAGGGATTCTGTTGGGCACAGGCAAACATGGGACCTTTTGGCCCCAAACCTGACCTGTCCCTCCAGTAAGCCCACAAAAGGGACCCAGCCTCCAGCTTTAGGTAGCCAGAGGCTGACCCTGAGAGCACAGTGCAACTCAGTGAAAGAAAGAAAGGCATCCATGGTGGAGGATGATTGGAGGAAGCTGAGGCCTCACTTAGAGGACACTCACTTCAGTACTCCATCTCAACACCAGCCTTTTACTTTGCAAAAACACACCAAAGGTAGAGATTCCCTATGGTGAAGACCCTATGATACCGTTAGGATGAGGGATTGCTTAGTGGACCATGAGACAGGGGGTAACCATGCCAGTGCTGGTTCTTCCTTATATGGCCACTTAGGCAATAGAGGCATACCTTGTCAAGGCCAGCCTTATCTCCTTTCGTTTGGGGGGGGGGGGGGGTTGTGTAGGAAGGTGGATATCTGACTATGGTTACCCCCAACTTTTTGCCTAGTGTCTAGCTGGTTTTTCGACTTAGTTGGCCTGAGATCCTGCCATTCAGGGTCTCAGGCTGTCTGCTCTCTCTTTAAAATGGACTCCATGTACCCTAGGTACATAACCAATTGGTAAGGATCACCTTATTGGACCCTGTACAGTGTACCCTAGGTACCCAGGGCATAGGTGTACCCTAGGCCTCCCAGAGGCTGCAGCATGTATTATGCCACCCCTGGTCTGGCCTTCCAATCAGACACAACTGGCTGATCACTCAGCTGGGGCAAGGTCGTGTAATCACCCCTTGCTTAGATATAGTATGCCTATATCTACCCTTATATATAGACACATGTGTACCTATCAGTCACTCCTATGGCGGGCCTTAACAATCCTGGAGGCAGAGTGCTTGGTAACATGTGAGATGGTGCTCTAGCATGAGCTGAGCCTGTCTGCAGCTTTCGGAATCATGTCCTTATAGCTGTTCTATGATATAGCCTACCATATACTCTTAAAGTGCCTTATAATCTTAAACGGTTATGGTAACTATGGTTTGGCTTTATCAAAACATGTCGTGTAAGGTGTCTAACACTTTGGAATAATACCCTCATACCGCTTCTGGTGATGAGGATATTATTCCTCCCT
This sequence comes from Triturus cristatus, assembly GCF_964204655.1. NCBI lineage: Eukaryota > Metazoa > Chordata > Amphibia > Caudata > Salamandridae > Triturus > Triturus cristatus. The sequence continues at coordinate 52,288,053 of NC_140589.1, forward strand.
TCTAGAGGGAGAGACATGTTAAAATCCTACTTTGCTGTTTAACTCTAACCAAAGCCTCAGCATCACAAAATGGATGCTGCTGCCACAGACACAAGTCTGACCTCCTGCTGCTGGGAGTGATCCCGGCCAGGGAGGCTTGGACAATAGGTTTCCTGCTTGGGGAGGTGCTAGCACCTCCCCAGACAGACTTTAGTGTATTGGGGCAGGGAGGGCTGAAAGGAATGAGACATGCCTGGGGCACACAAGGTGTCCCGTGCATAGTCCAGTTCAAACCGGTGCTGGGGCACTCCAGCCCCAGTCCTGGCGCGAAACTGGACAAAGGGAAGGGGGTGTAACCACCCTCCTCCCATAAGGCGTGACCTAGCAGGTAACCCAGCCCCCCAGATTAGTATAAGAGTGGTAGCTGGGCCCCAGGAGATTAGATTATCCTGAACCTGCAACTTGAACAGAAACTCTGGACCTTCGACATTCGACGAAAGAAGAAGACTGAAGAATCTCCCTTGTGGCCAAGGAGTGGCTACCCTGTGCAAACAGGCACCATCAAGAGACTACCCTTTGCTTTGCTAAAGTTCTACGAGGGACCGACAGCAGAGCCCGACTAGAGCCTTGACTTCCAGACTTCTCCGACCCTGATCCACATCCACAGCCGAGCTGAGATCCGTGGAGGCGACGAGAGACGTGGGACCGGCTACCTGGGAAAAGTGGCTAGTATCTTCCAGCGCAGCTTCTGAGGCACCCTCGAAGTTGTGCACCGGGGATTGAGAAGCCCCAACCCCAAGCACCATCTGCACCGAAGATCAGCCCCCCACACTCCACGAGTCCTGCGTGGGGCCCTTCTGCATTTTCCTGCTTGCCGCGTATGTCCGGTTGCTTGCCCGCTGGCTAGTGGCCTTTGTGACGACGCTCCCTGAAATCTTCTGCACTGGTTTGGTTCCTCCAGACTGGCTCCCGCTTCTCTGCAAAGAAGAAGCACCCCAGACCTTCCTGGTCTGCACCAGAAGCAAGTCCTTCGTTCTTCGTGGGTTCCGCTTGCCAAGGCTTGGTGAGTCCTAGTCCAACTTCGATGCCGCCGACAGCAAGAGCCTTCGTGGGACAGCTCGCCTCCTGGTCCTGGTTGTCCTCGACGCTTCCTGGTCCTCCTGGCTGCAGCGACAAGCTTCACCTTCACCTGCAATCTTCATGACATCGCCTGGTTCCTTCCTGGTTCCACGTGGTCACTGGCTAGTGACCTTGACTCTGTCCCTTCTGCTTGCAGGTTTCTTCTCTTCTTGATCCCGGCCTTGGGATCCACCGGACACTCTTCACTGACTGCCTGTCAGCATCTTTCTTCAGGCATCCATAGGAGTCGACGACGAAAACGACGCATCTTCACCCCTATGCACCCGCAGCCTGTGGGCTAGGTAACTTGGGTACTCCGGTGCTCATCAGGATAGTGACTATCCTAGTGTCTAGTTTTCAAGTCTCAACTTCCTAGCTACTCCGGAAGTGTCCTAAATCTACCGTTTTCTAAACTGTACTATTGCTATTGACTTTTACGCATTATGCGTGAGTGTTTCCACTCTGCACACGAATCCCGTGGGCCTCCCACTTCCTAACTAACGCTAGTGTAGTGTAGCCCCAGCGATTCCCTAGGCCTAGGCCTATTCTATTTCCGTGACAGTGGTTCTTATACCACTTACTTAGTATATGGTTTGCGTGGCCCCTAGGGCCTAACTGTATTACTTACCTGTGTGACTTAATGTATGCTTAAATAAGACTGTGTTGTACTTACCTCTAAACTCATAAAGAGTGCTGAGGGTTTGACTAGAATAAATACACTTTATTTTATATATATATATCTGTTGTGGTGTCCTTTCATTTGGTATTCAAGGGATTATATATGGTATCACAGCTGGCTTCACATGCCATTCAGAGTTTAGCCTAAGACTGCTCTTGTCCATGCTACCACTAGGATAGCTGGTCTATAAGGTTGACTTTACAACCAATCACCATAAGGGTATTTGGACTGATATAAGGTGTACACTAGAACTAGTGACATCATACATCAGGCCAACTTCTCACATTGGTGGCAGCGGTGGGATCTGAGCTTGCTGTTGTAATACCATTGTAATCTTGAGATACTAAATTGAAAGATCACACAGATATTGTTTAGGTACATATAACATAGATTATAATACTTAAGTCCTACTGGACTTAGTGGTTGTAGGTTGAAGGGAGTAACACACCCTGACTACAACTACTAGAGAGGTTTAGTAGATACAACTAGTGTAGGTAGGTGCACACACCACACCCTCACTAGAATCATGTCCCTGAATGGAGATCACACTGATACTCCCTCAGGAGAGGAGAATCCTAGACAGATTCCCTCTAGATATGATGCATTCACTTTCCAGGAGATGAGACAACTGTGTACCTCCAGGAGATTAAAACAGGGTTCCAACCCTACCCTTAGACAGCTAGTGGAGCTTCTGGAGGCCTATGATGCTGAAAGAGCTGCCAAGTATGGTGCCATAGCTGTAGATAAGGGTCTACCCACCACAGAGGAGTCAGATCGGGCTTCAGATGAAGAAGTAGACAGCCAGGGCCAAGTAGGAAGACTTAGCCAGGCTAACCTAAGCTTACATGGGAGTTTGCATGGGGTCCCCCCATACAGACCCCCAAGTGGGCTTAACCAGAGAAGCAGGAGGGACAGATCCCCTTCAAGGGAATCCATCCACTCCCATGTCTCTAGCATCTCTAGTGCTTCCTCCCACAGGGGAATGACTTCCCCTGAGAGAAAGGAGCATGAAGCCAGAATGAGGGAAGGTAATCTGAGGATTCAGAGGGAAGAACTTGCCCTTGCCAAAGAGAAGCTTGCTCTGGCTAGAGAGCAAAAGTTAAGTGGGTCAGAACCCACTGGTGGCAGCAACATTCCTAGAGATAGGGATAGGTCTTATGACCATAGAAACCTAAGCAAGATAGTCCCCCCATATCAGAATGGGGATGACATCCACAAGTGGATGACTGCTTTCGAGAGGGCCTGCAAAGTACAGCAGGTACCCCAGAGTCAGTGGGCAGCTATCTTGTGGCTCTCCTTTTCTGACAAAGGTAGAGACAAGCTCCTCACAGTTAGTGATGAGGATGCTGACAATTACAAAGTCCTGAAGTGTGCTCTGATAGATGGGTTTGGCTTAACCACTGAGCAATATAGGTTGTTGTTCAGAGACACCCAGAAGACACAGACACAGGACTGGTCTGATTTTGTGGATTGTGCCACTAAGGCTTTGGAAGGTTGGTTAACTGGCAGCAAGGTGCAGGACTATACAGGATTGTACAACTTGATTATGAGGGAGCAGATCCTTAGTAATTGTCAGAACCAGCTTCTCCATCAACACCTGGTAGACTCAGATTTGACCTCTCCCCAAGAATTGGGAAAGAGGGCAGATAAATGGGTCAGGACCAGGATTAGGCGTAGAAATCAGGGTGGTGACCAAAAGAAAGATACGACCAAGCCTCAAGAGAAGGGTGGGGATAAAACAAAAGAGAAATCTTCCTCGGGGCCCCAAAACTCCACACAGGGTGGTGGGTCCCAAGCTCCCTCCTCTACCACAGTTAAAAAGCCTTACTGCCATGAGTGTAAAACTCCTGGGCATTGGAAAACTGACAGCAGTTGCCCAAAGGCTAAAAACAAAACTGTTCCTCCAACTACTCCTGTCACACCACCTATTACTGTCAGCAGTAATCCCCCAGGTGGTGGGAGTGCCCCCAAAAATTTGGTTGGGTTTTCTTGAGGAACACAGGGGGACCCTGGCTTAGCCAATTCCCCTACAGCAGCTACGCTTGTCTGTGATGGTGGCATGGGGTTTGCCAACTTCACTGCCTGTCCCAACACTTTGGGTAGGTACAGACAGGAGCCCTGCATCAATGGAAGAAAAGCTGAGGCCTACAGAGACACTGGAGCTAGCATCACTATGGTGGCCCATAGGCTAGTTCCCTCTGAGCAGCTTTTGCCTGGTTTCTCATACCAGGTAACTAACATTGATGGCAAACAGAACAGTCATCCCATGGCAGAGGTATGTCTCAGCTGGGGAGGTGTCACTGGCCCTAAAATGGTGGCAGTGTCTCCAAACTTGCCTGTGGACTGCTTACTGGGGAATGACTTAGAACTCTCAGCTTGGGCTGGAGTTGAACAAGACACCCATTCTAAAATTGTAGGCCTTTCACAGAAGGGTAGTGGGGTTGTGCCAGTCACAACCCCTGTCCAAGTAGATTTCCTCCCTGAAAAGGTTGGAAGGGCAGTGGTAGCCACAGCCCAGGCAAAGACAGACTTCCCTGTAGAGACTGGCAGAGCTGTGACAGTCACAGCTCAAACCCAAACTGAGTGCCTCCCTGAAAAGGTTGGCAAGGCTGTAATGGTCTCAGCCCATACTCAGACTGACATAGGTGTAGTGAAGCCTGAAACTATGGATCACTCCACACAAACAGAGAGTAGTGGGGAGGAAGAAAAGTCTCCCTCTCCCCAGACATTAGGAAAAGGTGAGCCTCCTCAGGGATCTGACCTCACCCCTTGTGAAGGAACTGCCCCAGAGGTAGCCAGGCCTGGCCTGGCAGAGCCTCTGATGTCAGTGGCCCCTTCCTAGGTGGGACCCAGTCTGGTGCAGGTAGCCTGCCTCTCTCTACCCTGCCTCAGTCAGCCCAGGGCTGCAGAGGTCAGGGAGGCCAGTGGACCCCAAGAGGGCCCCTGTCTACAAGAACCCCCCCATAAAAGGAATGAGGATTGCCTGGCTAGTAGCCCTAGCCAGGTGATGGGTAAAAACATTCCTGAGGGATCCTCTTTACAGGTAGTTAGGGACCTCCCCCAGAGGGATTCTGTTGGGCACAGGCAAACATGGGACCTTTTGGCCCCAAACCTGACCTGTCCCTCCAGTAAGCCCAAAAAAGGGACCCAGCCTCCAGCTTTAGGTAGCCAGAGGCTGACCCTGAGAGCACAGTGCAACTCAGTGAAAGAAAGAAAGGCATCCATGGTGGAGGATGATTGGAGGAAGCTGAGGCCTCACTTAGAGGACACTCACTTCAGTACTCCATCTCAACACCAGCCTTTTACTTTGCAAAAACACACCAAAGGTAGAGATTCCCTATGGTGAAGACCCTATGATACCGTTAGGATGAGGGATTGCTTAGTGGACCATGAGACAGGGGGTAACCATGCCAGTGCTGGTTCTTCCTTATATGGCCACTTAGGCAATAGAGGCATACCTTGTCAAGGCCAGCCTTATCTCCTTTCGTTGGGGGGGGGGGGGGGGTTGTGTAGGAAGGTGGATATCTGACTATGGTTACCCCCAACTTTTTGCCTAGTGTCTAGCTGGTTTTTCGACTTAGTTGGCCTGAGATCCTGCCATTCAGGGTCTCAGGCTGTCTGCTCTCTCTTTAAAATGGACTCCATGTACCCTAGGTACATAACCAATTGGTAAGGATCACCTTATTGGACCCTGTACAGTGTACCCTAGGTACCCAGGGCATAGGTGTACCCTAGGCCTCCCAGAGGCTGCAGCATGTATTATGCCACCCCTGGTCTGGCCTTCCAATCAGACACAACTGGCTGATCACTCAGCTGGGGCAAGGTCGTGTAATCACCCCTTGCTTAGATATAGTATGCCTATATCTACCCTTATATATAGACACATGTGTACCTATCAGTCACTCCTATGGCGGGCCTTAACAATCCTGGAGGCAGAGTGCTTGGTAACATGTGAGATGGTGCTCTAGCATGAGCTGAGCCTGTCTGCAGCTTTCGGAATCATGTCCTTATAGCTGTTCTATGATATAGCCTACCATATACTCTTAAAGTGCCTTATAATCTTAAACGGTTATGGTAACTATGGTTTGGCTTTATCAAAACATGTCGTGTAAGGTGTCTAACACTTTGGAATAATACCCCCATACCACTTCTGGTGATGAGGATATTATTCCTCCCTTCTAGAGGGAGAGACATGTTAAAATCCTACTTTGCTGTTTAACTCTAACCAAAGCCTCAGCATCACAAAATGGATGCTGCTGCCACAGACACAAGTCTGACCTCCTGCTGCTGGGAGTGATCCCGGCCAGGGAGGCTTGGACAATAGGTTTCCTGCTTGGGGAGGTGCTAGCATCTCCCCAGACAGACTTTAGTGTATTGGGGCAGGGAGGGCTGAAAGGAATGAGACATGCCTGGGGCACACAAGGTGTCCCGTGCATAGTCCAGTTCAAACCGGTGCTGGGGCACTCCAGCCCCAGTCCTGGCGCGTAACTGGACAAAGGGAAGGGGGTGTAACCACCCCCCTCCCAGCTCCCACCCATAAGGCGTGACCTAGCAGGTAACCCAGCCCCACAGATTAGTATAAGAGTGGTAGCTGGGCCCCAGGAGATTAGATTATCCTGAACCTGCAACTTGAACAGAAACTCTGGACCTTCGACATTCGACGAAAGAAGAAGACTGAAGAATCTCCCTTGTGGCCAAGGAGTGGCTACCCTGTGCAAACAGGCACCATCAAGAGACTACCCTTTGCTTTGCTAAAGCTCTACGAGGGACCGACTGCAGAGCCCGACCAGAGCCTTGACTTCCAGACTTCTCCGACCCTGATCCACATCCACAGCCGAGCTGAGATCCGTGGAGGCGACGAGAGACGTGGGACCGGCTACCTGGGAAAAGTGGCTAGTATCTTCAAGCGCAGCTTCTGAGGCACCCTCGAAGTTGTGCACCAGGGATTGAGAAGCCCCAACCCCAAGCACCATCTGCACCGAAGATCAGCCCCCCACACTCCACGAGTCCTGCGTGGGGCCCTTCTGCATTTTCCTGCTTGCCGCGTATGTCCGGTTGCTTGCCCGCTGGCTAGTGGCCTTTGTGACGACGCATCCTGTAATCTTCACCGCTGGTTTGGCTCCTCCAGACTGGCTCCTCCTTCTTTGAAAAAGAGAAGCACCCCAGACCTTCCTGGTCTGCACCAGAAGCAAGTCCTCCGTTCTTCGTGTGTTCCGCTTGCCAAGGCTTGGTGAGTCCTAGTCCAACTTTGACGCCACCGACAGCCAGAGCCTTCGTGGGACAGCTCGCCTCCTGGTCCTGGTCGTCCTCGACGTTCCCTGGTCCTCGTGGCTGCAGCGACAAGCTTCACCTTCACCTGCAATCTTCACGACATCGCCTGGTTCCTTCCTGGTTCCACGGGGTCACTGGCTAGTGACCTTGACTCTGTCCCTTCTGCTTGCAGGTCTCCTCTCTTTTTGATCCCAGCCTTGGGATCCACCGGACACTCTTCACTGACTGCCTGGCAGCAACTTTCCTTCAGGCATCCATAGAAGTCCACGACGAAACCCGACGCAAGTTCACACCTATGCACCCGCAGCCCGTGGGCTAGGTAACTTGGGTACTTCGGTGCTCACAAGGGTAGTGACTATCCTAGGGTCTAGTTTTCGAGTCTCGACTCTCTAGCTGCTTCAGAAGTGTCCTTAAACTGTTTATATCTAAACTGTACTATTTCTATCGACTATACGCATTACGCGTGAGTGTTTCCACTCTGCACCTGAATCCCGTCGGCCTCCCACTTCCTAACTGTTGCTAGTGTAGTGTAGCCCCAGCGATTCCCTAGGCCTAGGCCTATCCTATTTCCGTGACAGTGGTCCTTATACCACTTACTTAGTATATGGTTTGCGTGGCTCCTAGGGCCTAACTGTATTACTTACCTGTGTGACTTAATGTATGCTTAAATAAGACTGTGTTGTACTTACCTCTAATCTCATAAAGAGTGCTGAGGGTTTGACTAGAATAAATACACTTTATTTTATATATATATCTGTTGTGGTGTCCTTTCATTTGGTATTCAAGGGATTATATATGGTATCACAGCTGGTTTCACATGCCATTCAAAGTTTAGCCTAAGACTGCTCTTGTCCATGCTACCACTAGTATAGCTAGTCTATAAGGTTGACTTTACAACCAATCACCATAAGGGTATTTGGACTGATATAAGGTGTACACTAGAACTAGTGACATCATACATCAGGCCAACTTCTCACATCGCCCACAGAGCCATGAATGACAGAAGACCTGCCTTAATCAAAAAATTGGTTGCTCACTATACACCAAATAGGACCCTAAGGTCCTCAGCGGATCTTCTCATGCAACAGGGCAGAATAAAAAGAGCAAGATGGGGAGGAAGGTCCTTCATCTACTTGGTTCCCAAAATGTGGAACGCACTACCCAGGGATATGCGCATGATAACCAATGAATTAGCCTTCAGGATAAGACTCAAAACATTGCTCTTTCCCTAAAACTCCCGGTTTCAGGCAACCTGACTTAGTCCACCGTTGTTTTGTTTCTCTTAGCTCTGGGAAGCCTAAGGGCAGCTATGCGCTTTACAAATACATAAACATAAACATCAGAGTGTTCTGGACATCCCCCGAAAAGCCAGTCGTCCTCAGCCAGGCGTGAAGGCGTAGTGCCACTGTCGTGGAAATCGCTCTGCCCAGCAAGTCGGCGGTGTCAAGGCCACAATGAATCGTGAACTTGGCTGTATCTCTCCCCTCTGCAATAGCTTGAGAGAGTACCGTCCGGGCCTCCTCCGGACACTGAGGCAGCACTTGCACCACCGTATCCCACAGAGAGTGGGAATAATGGCCCAAGAGGCATGCGGTGTTCACAGACTGCAACCCTGAACTGGCGAAAGAGAATATTTTTTTCCCCAAAGTTCTCCAGTTTCTTGGATTCCCTGTCCAGAGGTGTGGAAGGGAATGTGCTGGGAGATGCAGAGGCTTGGACAACCAAGCTCTCAGGTGTAGGGTGTTGGGAGAGGAAAATTGGGTCGCCCAGCACGGGCGATGGCGTCGGGCCACGTTCCTATCCACAGGAGCCCCTGTGTTGGGACTGGACCAGGTGCCCAAAAGAACATCTAAAAGTGCGTTATTGAAGGGCAGCAGCGGTTCCGCAGAGGAAGACGATGGCCGAAGCACTTCTGTCAGGAGGTTAGTCCTGACGGCCACTGTACTGAGCTCAAGGGTGAGATCCTCGGCCGCCCTACACAACACCTCTGAATAAGTACTACCCTCCTCCATAGCCACGGTAGAAGGAGACAGTGCACCAGGTTCTGGAGAAAAATCCAGTCCACCTGCGTCCTCCAAATCCTCTTACCAGTCCAGCTCTAACTCGCATTGGGCTGCGAGAGGGTCTTCAGACCCCTCACAGTCCTGTCCGTCCTCCGTAACCTGCGAAGCAGGTGAGAAAGGAGGTGAGTGGATAAAGGGATAGAAATTCCCCATCGTGTCGGAATCAGCGTCAGTCAACACCCTTCCGGCCCCGTGTCCACGTCGGGGTGGAAGCCGGGGACAACATCGGCCGTGTGACCGGCCGGTGCCGTAGGCGTCGATGTCGGTGGAGGTCGTATGAGGCCAACCGGCATCAGCTGGGATCCAGGATTGGATCCACGGGGGTCTCGCAGGGTCATCAACGACGCCGGGGCCTGAGCTGGCGAAAAAGGAAGGCGAGGACCTCCAGTCGGCCCGCAGGGAAGGCATGCCGGTGGGGCCCAACGGGCCAAGTAGGCTGGCCATAGCAGACAGGAATTCCTGCAGCTGGGCCGGAGTCGCTGATGGACCCGGGAAAGGCGGGTAGGCCATCAGCAACTGCCTAGGCTTGTCCAGAGCCGCTGGGGTGTCACCACCCGCACCCTCAGCCGTGTTGCGCAACAGGCTAGGGGAAGGCAAAGAGCGACGCCGCTTCTTCGACTTCTTGTGCTTCGTCTGACCTGACCCAGAGTGCGAAGACTTTGTCGAACGAAGGTGGCGGCTCCACGACCGGTCCCTCGACCTCCTACGGGACCGGGACCTTGAACGGCGCAGAGCCGACTCCCGGGCTTCAAGCAACTTTCGGGACCGCTCCCGCAAAGTTTGCGGAGCCATGGCCCAGCAGTCGGAGCAAGTTGAGGGGTCGTGGTCACGCCCCAGGCAGTAGAGACATCATACGGGAACAAGCCTCGCAAGACTTACAACCGGGCATCCCTATACACCAGGAGTCAAAGACTGAAAAGAACAGAAACAAAAGTCCCAAAAAACTCAGTCAAAAATGTACTGGGGGTACCGCTCTCTCCAGATCTGCGCTTGCTAGCACGGAAAAAGAAAGAACTGATGTCAGCGCACTTGGGCGCGTCTAAGTAGCTCCAGCAACATCATCTCGGAGACTACGACGCCAGCGACATAAGCGGAGCTGTACGACGACGCCTAGGGGTACTGCTGACGAAAACTTTCCGGATTCAGTCTGACGCCTGAGGATATTCTAAGGGAAGGAATCTATCACTAACGTGTCTCTTTCAGATATATATATACAAATGCAAGCACATAAAGTATAACTGATAATAGTATGGAAAAAGGGCAACAGACCAAGCATTTCCCACTATTAAAGCATAAGAATGAAAAAGACATATTAAAAACATTCATGTCAAACAGTGAGGAATTCAAGGCAGATACTGTATCCACCAGAAAAAGCGTTTCTGAAGGTAAGTAACTTGTTCTTCTGATGGATACCTCTGCCTGTGGATTCCTCACCTTTTGAATAGAATCCCAAAGATGTACCTCTCCCGGAGGAGGGTGTTCATCTGACTAAACCAAAAAAATTTGCAGAACAGAACGTGCAAAATGGCCATCCCTCCTAACCTCTGAATCCAAGCAGTAATGCTTCGCAAAAGTATGGAGGGAGGCCCAAGTTGCTGGCTTACGAATATCAATAACTGGAACACCTCTAGCCAAACCAGAAGAAGATGACTTAGCGCTGGTAGAATGAGCTCTGCTCCCTTCAGGCAGGTCCTTCTTGGGCAAGGCGTAGCAGATCTTGATGCACAAGATGATCCACCTGGAGAGAGTCCGCTTGTGCACAGCCTTGCCTTTCATTCGCCCAACGTAGCCCACAAAGAGCTGATCGTCCAGCCTCAGATCCTTTGTTCTGTACAAATAAAAACTGACAGCTCTTTTAGGATCAAAACAATGAAGTCTCTCCTCCTCCTTGTAAGGGTAAGGGGAGGATAGAAGGTAGGTAAGGTAATGGACTGTCCCAAATGAAAACCACCTTAGGAAGGAAAGCAGCCCTGGTCCTAAGAACCAACTTTTCGCATGAATGGTCAAGAATGAAGGTTTAGAACTAAGAGCCTGAAGCTCACATACCCTCCTGACCGAGGTAATGGCAATCAAGAAAACCGTTTTAAAAGAGAGAAGCCTCAAAGGACAGCTATGAAGAGGCTCCAATGGAGAACCCATTAAAAAGGTAAGAACGAGATTTAAATCCCACTGAGGCATAATGAAAGGAATGGGAGGAAACCTAATTGTAAGTCCCTTAATGAACCTCATAACTACCAGAGATTTGAACAAAGATGGCTGATCCTGCAAACGAATAAAAGCCGACAAAGCGGACAAATAACCTTTAACTGTAGCCACAGCACAACCCTCCTGGGCCAAGGAAAGAGAAAAACTTAGCACATGAGACAAACCGGCCTTCAAAGGCTCAATGGACCTCTCTCCACACCATTTCACAAATTTGGCCCACCTGGAAGAATACACAGATTTGGTGGAGTGTCTCCTGGATGATAAAATAACATCCACCACATCCGGTGGGCGAGAGAAAGAACTCAGGTTGCCCCGTTCAATCTCCAGGCATGAAGGTGCAGGCTCTGGAGGTGGGGGTGTAGAACCTGCCCCTGCGATTGCGAGAGGAGGTCTGCCATGAAAGGGAGACAGAGCGGTGCGTGCGATGAGAGGTGAAGAAGATCTGTGTACCACACCCTTCTTGTCCAATCCGGAGCAATCAATATGACTTGAGCCCAGTCTTGATGAATCTTCCTCAGAACCAGAGGAATCAATGGTATGGGAGGAAACACGTAAAGGAGTTGCGAGCCCCAATCCAATTGAGACGCGTCCCCCAGCGCTCCCTGCATCGGATACTGGAGACAGCAGAACAACGGCAGTGTGCATTCTCGTGAGTTGCAAATAGGTCCAACCAAGGAGACCACCACATCTCGAAGATGTGAGAGACCACCTCCGGATGAAGCCACCACTCATGATCGGCCGAGTAATGCCAACTGAGACTGACTGTACGAAGATTCAGCACACCGGCTAGATGATTTGCAAACACACAAATTTGATGTCCCTGACCCTAGTAACAGAGTCACAGAACCTCTCCACAGAGGCAATATGACCCTGCACCTCCCTGTTTATTGATGTACCACATCGCGGTAGTGTTGTCTGTCAGGACCTGAACTGACTGACTGCGAAGGGAAGGAAGGAAAACTTCAGTGCCAAACGTATCGCCCACAATTCCAGAAGGTTTATGTGAAGCAACCTTTCCTCTGGAGACCAAAGACCTTTGACCTCCAGCTCCCCCAGATGAACGCCCCACCCTAGAGTGGAGGCATCCGTGATCACTGTGGCCACCGGCGGAGGAGACTGAAAGGGCTTTCCCTTAGACAGGTTGCCCTGAACGCCCCACCAAGTCAGTTCTGCTGCAGCGTCTCTGGAGATTCTGACCTTCTCCCTGAGATCTCCGTTGTGTTGATACCACTGCCTGCGGAGGCACCAGTGGAGTACTGAAGGAATATATATAGGAAACAATTATTAAAATGAATGTGGCGATATACCAATAGACCAAAATCCAGAGTCAAGTATAACTATCACACTTGAAAGTTCAATTGACAATTCATTCTTTAATATTTTTGTGAAGTTATATACTGTTTTTTTGGTTTTTCTTTTTCCTTATTTATCCAACACAATATTCATGTACATAACATTATGGCTTCCTAACACAATGTAACAGAATTATATAGGATTAATTCATAATTTACAATTTGTCAGACATTCATGTTTTCTATTTTCAATCGTATTGCAAAATATCATACAAAATTAATAAACATGGCTATTTTCATCAATTCCAGTCTACGCGCGTTTCGGCGATCAGCCTTCCTCAGGCAGCCATGATATTCAAGAATTCCTAAAGCATAATAAAGAAAAAGAATAATCTATGACCAATTGTACATCTACCACATATTCAAGTGCATTTTATATTAAAAATGGCCCTATGTCGACCCTATACATATATACATTTATACATTTATATACATTTCGATTTCATCTCCCTATTTACAAATTGATATTTTAGATAATAATCATCTCAGATCAAAAAAACCTAGTGTGTCTCAATCAAACATTGCTACAGTTTTAATCCATTCTCATGACTGATATGAGATCATTCATCATCTATACTGGGTCACTAGTTGCTATTGGCGCAATACTTCTGACGTTAGCATAAGCCATGAAAATGGATTAAAACTGTAGCAATGTTTGATTGAGACACATTAGGTTTACTGGGTCACTAGTTGCTATGGGTGCAATACTTCTGTCGTTAGCATAAGCCATGAGAATGGATTAAAACTGTAGCAATGTTTGATTGAGACACACTAGGTTTTTTTGATCTGAGATGATTATTATCTAAAATATCAATTTGTAAATAGGGAGATGAAATCGAAATGTATATAAATGTATAAATGTATATATGTATAGGGTCGACATAGGGCCATTTTTAATATAAAATGCACTTGAATATGTGGTAGATGACGATGTACAATTGGTCATAGATTATTCTTTTTCTTTATTATGCTTTAGGAATTCTTGAATATCATGGCTGCCTGAGGAAGGCTGATCGTCGAAACGCGCGTAGACTGGAATTGATGAAAATAGCCATGTTTATTAATTTTGTATGATATTTTGCAATACGATTTAAAATAGAAAACATGAATGTCTGACAAATTGTAAATTATGAATTAATCCTATATAATTCTGTTACATTGTGTTAGGAAGCCATAATGTTATGTACATGAATATTGTGTTGGATAAATAAGTAAAAAGAAAAACCAAAAAAACAGTATATAACTTCACAAAAATATTAAAGAATGAATTGTCAATTGAACTTTCAAGTGTGATAGTTATACTTGACTCTGGATTTTGGTCTATTGGTATATCGCCACATTCATTTTAATAATTGTTTCCTATATATATTCCTTCAGTAGTATTTACTTTAAAACCCTAAGATAGGAAACTAGATTAGGGGTACCCTTGTTATGTTACAAATTGAGGCACCAGTGGAGTGCCCTCATGTGCCAACCTGCATGACTGACCAACAGTATGCAGGAAGCGAACAGACCGAGCAGATGTAGAACCTTCAGGACTGGAACAACCGCTCCATTGTGAAACAAAGGAATCATTTCCTGAATGTCGAGAATCCTCTGCGGAGGCGGGAATGCCCGACACACCGTAGTGTCCAGTATTGCCCCTATGAACAGGCTGCTCTGAGAAGGCACCAGGCGAGATTTGGGTACATAGATCGAGAAACTTAAGTTGAACAACAGTTGCGTTGTTGCTTGCAAGTGGTGCAACACCAACTCCGGAGACTCTGCTTTTAACAGCCAGTCATCCAGATAGGGGAAAACAAGAACCCCTAACCATCTGAGATGAGCCGCTACCACCGCCATCACCTTTGCAAAGACTCGAGGTACGGAAGTCAGACCAAACAGAAGGATCGCAAACTGGTAGTGCTGCGATCCTACCGTGAACCGGAGATACTTACCATGCAACTTCAGGATGGGAAGATGAAAATACGCATCCTGCAGATTGATGGACACCATCCAGTCTTCCTGTTGCAGTGCGAGAAAAACCTGAGCCTAGGTCAACATTTTGAACTTACTGTCTGAGGTAAAGATTCAAAATCCTTAGGTCAATGATCGGTCTCAACCGACCGTCCTTCTTGGGAATCAGGAAATACCGGGAATAACACCTCTGACCCCTTTCCTGCTCTGGTACCACCTCTATCACGCCTTTCTGTAGCAAGGCAAGAACCTCCTGCTGCAAAAGCAGCAAATGGTCCTCTGAACACCAACCCTGGTTAGGAGGGTAAGGAGGAGGAAACACTAAAAAAGGGCGGGTGTACCCATTCTCTACAAGATTCAAAACCCAACGGTCTGAAGTAATCGATTTCCAATCTTGTAGAAAGTGGGACACCCGACTTCCTACAGGACCAGCATGCTCTAAGATGGGGGATCTAGAGCTGCTTTCCTGTGGCACCAACGGTGGGGGTAGGAAAGAGGAGGAGGAGGAGGAGGACTGCTGCCTAGTGGCTCCTCGAAAACGGCCTCTATTCTGACCCCTGTATAATTTATACAAGGGGTTCTGCTGTTGTTGACTCTGCTGAGGTTGCTGGCGGCCACGAAAGGAAGCCACCCTTCCAAAACCTCGATATCGCTTGTAGCTGTATCCTCTGGGCTGTGTTTGAAGGCCCAGAGATTTTGCAGTCGCTCTGCTATCTTTAAAGCGTTGCAAGGCAGAGTCAGCCTTAGTGCTAAACAGTCTTGTACCATCAAAGGGCAAATCTAACAGGGTTGCCTGAACATCAGGAGAAAATCCAGATGATGTTATCCAAGCTTGTCTCCTTGTTGCCACCGAAGATCCCATTACTTGTGCCACCGAGTCCGCCATATCCAAACCTGACTGTATAACTTGACGGGCAGAGGCCTGAGAGTCAGATAGTGCCTCAAGGAAATTAACCCGATCATCTTCAGGTAGCTTTGGGGCTAGCTGTTTGACAGATTCCATAATAGCATGGATATATCTTCCAAGTAAACAGGTAGCATTAGTAGATTCCAATGCCATACTTGCAGATGAAAATACTTTCTTTGCCGCCAGCTCCAGTTTTTTAGAATCCCTTTCCCCCGGGATGGTAGGGAAGGAACCAGATGACTGTTTCGAGCAAGAAGCTTGGACCATCAAGCTTTCAGGTGATGGATGAGTAGACAGAAATGCAGGATCCCCAGGAGCTGGCTTGTACCTCCTCGCAATAGACCTGGAAATGGCTGGAGCAGTCAAGGGTCTTCACCAAACTTCCAAATAGGTTCTGTCAAAGCCTCATTGAAGGGCAGAAGAGGCTCAGATACTATAGAAGACTTATTAAGAACCTCAGTTAGAATGTTAGACTTTATCTCAGCTGAAGGTAATTGGAGGTCAAGCAACTCAGCTGTTTTTGTTACAACAACATGATAAGGAGCAACATACTGTGAAATCCCAGCAATTGGAGATAAGAGTTCCCATTGCGGGGAAGTATCCAACCCACTGGCTTCCTGTAAGCCTTCAAATTCGTCAACAGAGTCGACAATTTCTGCCTCCTCCTGTTCTTGTCTATCCTCACCTTCAAGCAGTCTCTGCGCATCCCTCCTAGAGCGTTGCTTCAGAATCGGCGTCGGCGGCACCAGACGCGGCGCCAGTGACAACGGCATTGGTGTCGATGGAGGACCTTCAGGGTCAAGCCTCGGCACCAATCGAATCCGAGGCGGCGCCGACTCGACAACAGATGGAGTCCGAGGAACTGGAGTGGAAGACCTCGGCGCCGGAAAATGCCAAGCCAGAGTGGTCGGCATGAATGGCACGAAAGGTGCCTGAGTGTACTGATGAGGTACACCCAAATTAAAGGCCAATGGCCCCACAGGACCCAAAGGCACACCAGTAGGATTGGAGGCCCTGGCAAACATGCCAAACATCGCATTTAAAAAATGCGTAGGATCCGTTCCAGGGCCAGGAAAAGGAGGATGAGAATCCGCACCTTCCTGAAAAGGTTCCAACTGAGGCCGAACTGGAAGCTGCGGAGCTGGTGGAGAAGGTGCCCGCACAGGCGAAGCCACATGAACAGGAGAAGACTTCCTGGGCGTCGGAGACCTCCTGGGCGTCACAGTACGTTTAGGCGTCAAAGAGGTTGCGCAAGTCATCCATAGAGGGTGCCAAGGAAGCTGAGTGCATTGCAGGCAAAACGTTAGTAGTCTTTTTAATAGAATGCAACAGCTGTTTAGATCTGCCCATGTAATATAAAGTTCCAGTAAAAACCAGCGTAGAGGAACAAGTTACTTACCTTCGGTAACGATGTATCTGTAAGAAACATTAGTTAGTTAGATTCCTCACCTTAGAATATCCCCAGGCGTCAGGCTGGATCCGGAAAGATGTTTTGTAGAAATACCCCTTGCGCGTCGCTAGGCGTAGTCTGCGGTTCCGCATCCGTCGTTGGCGTCGTGCGCCGGAATGACGTCGTCGGAGTACTTAGACATCAGTTCTTGTACATAGCTTTCCGCGCCAGGAACGCAGAGCCATGCAAGAGACCGACACTGGTGCCAAAAAGTCTAGGGCCCTGAAAAGGATAGCCTTAACCCTAGATGACGGTTCGCAGAACGGGGAGGATGGGTGGGTCGGTGAGGAATCTAACTAACTAATGTTTCTTACAGATACATCGTTACCGAAGGTAAGTAACTTGTTCATTTGAAAGAAACACGTTAGTTAGATTCCACACCTTAGAATAGATACCCCAGCAATACCAACCCCGGTGGTGGGTCTGCGAACCAAGATCACACCAGAAAGTCCTGGAGAACAGAACGGCCAAAGAAGCCATCTCTCCGGACTTGGCTGTCCAGGCAATAATGCTTGGCAAACGTGTGCAGCGAGGCACCCGTCGCCGCCTGACAGATGTCCTGCAAGGGAACTCCCTGTCCCAGGGCAGTAGTCACCGCTGTGGCCCGGGTGGAATGGGCTCTCAGCCCTACAGGAGGGTCCTTTTTTGCCAAGGAGTAACAAACTTTTATACACAATATGACCCACCGTGAGATGGTCCGCTTGTGTACAGCCCTCCCCTTCTTATCACCTACGTATCCAACAAAAAGTTGGTCATCCACCCGGAACTGTTTGGTGCGGTCCAAATAAAAGGACAGAGCCCGTTTTGGGTCCAGACGGTGGAGCCTCTCTTCCTCTTTCGAAGGATGCGGAGGCGGAAAGAAGGTGTGAAAGGGGGTCACCACTTTCGGAAGAAAGGAAGGACGAGTCCGGAGGACAACCTTGTCCGGATGAACAGAAACAAAAGGAGGCTTAGACGATAAGGCCTGGAGCTCAATCACCCGTCAAGCCGAGGTGATAGCTACCAGGAAAGCAGTCTTAAGAGTCAGAAGATGAATGGACAATTGTGAAGAGGCTCAAAGGGAGCGCAAATCAGAAAGGTCAAGACAAGATTCAAATCCCACTGAGGCATTACGAAGGGGACAAGAGGGAATATGTGAGTAATGCCTTTGAGAAAACGAGAAACAGGGAATTTGAAAAGAGAAAGCTGATCAGGAAGCCGTAAGAAAGCAGAGATTGCAGAAAGATAACCTTTTAAGGTGCCCAGAGCAGAGCCCTGCTGGGCCAAAGAACGAAGAAAGAGGAGAACCTCAGAAAGAGGGGCACAAAGGGGATCCACAGCCTTTGCTGTGCACCATGCCACAAATTTGTTCCACCTGCAGGCGTATACCGTTTTTGTGGAGGGACGCCTGGCTGTCAGAATGACATCACAGACTTCAGGAGGCAAGTCAAATGGCATCAACTGTCACCGCTCAATCTCCACGCATGGAGGTGGAGACTGGACAGGTTCGGGTGGAGGACCGTCCCCTGCTGCTGCGACAGAAGGTCTTCCTGAAGAGGGAGTCGTATCGGGGGATCGATTGACATACTGAGTAGCTCGGGATACCAGTACCTTCGTGCCCAATCCGGAGCCACTAAGATGACTTTGGCCCGGTCGCGCCTGATCTTCTTCAGCACTCTGGGCAGAAGTGGTATAGGCGGAAAGGCGTACAACAGACCGCAACTCCATTCGCGATGAAAGGCGTCGCCGAGCGAGTGCCGCCTTGAAAACTCCAACGCGCAGAACTGCTGACATTGCGCATTCTCTTCGGTGACGAATAGATCTAACTAAGGCTCTCCCCACTGCAGAAAGAGACCTTGCGCCACGTCCGAGTTTAGACGCCATTCGTGATCCATCATGCACCGGCGGCTGAGTTCGTCTCCTCTGGAATTCAGAGAGCCTGCCAGATGTTGAACCACCAGGATGATGCCCTGGTGTTCCAGCCATGTCCAGAGGCGCAGAGCCTCCTGACAAAGGGTCCACGACCCCACCCGCCCTGTTTGTTGCAATACCACACGGCGGTGGTGTTGTCTGTGAACACCTGCACCACACTTCCCCGGACAGAGGGAAGCAATGCTTTCAGTGCAAGCCAGATCGCTCTCAACTCCAAAAGGTTGATATGGAGTTGAATCTCTGCCGGAGACCAGAGTCCTCTGATCTCTGCCTCCCCCATATAGCCCCCCCATCCCAGGAGGGACGCATCCGTCACTACTACGTGCTCCGGTTGGGGTAGGGAGAGGCAACTGCCGCTGACCCAATCGCGGTCCGTGAGCCACCACTGCAACTGTTTCGCAGTGCCCTCTGAGATCAAGACATGGTCGGACAGGTTACCCCGAGGCTGGGCCCACTGAAACTTCAGGTCCCACTGCAGAGCCCGCATTCGCCACCTGGCGTAATGCACCAACAGGATGCAGGAGGTCATCATCCCCAGAAGCCGCTGCACCACCTGACCGAAACCCAGGATAGAGGCCGAAAGATGGGAATCAGAGCATGAATATCCCGGACCCGCTGTTCCGGAGGATAGGCCTGGAACTGCGCCGAATCTAGAACTGCTCCGATAAAGAGGAGCTTCTGGGAGGGACTCAGGTGCGACTTCGGCACATTGATGGAGAACCCCAGCGAATGCAGGAGGTCGGCAGTAGTCTGGAGGTGGGAGACGACTTGCTAGGCCAGTGGCTAGGCAGACGTGAGGAGGCGCCCCTTCCTTGGCCATGAAAGGGACGTAAGGCGGAAGTTTGCGGCCACAGGGCCGAGAGACCCAAGGACTTGGCCGTAGCCCGGGAGTCCTTGAAACGAGCCAGCGCACTAGCCGCCTTCTCACCAAAGAGGCGAGTGCCATCAAAGGGCTTATCCATGAGGGTACTCTGGACATCCCCTGAAAAAGACGTGGACCGTAGCCAGGCGTGGCGACAGAGCGCCACCGTGGTGGAAATCGCCCTACCCAGCGAGTCCGTGGTGTCTAGTCCACACCGTATGGCATGTCGTGCTGCATCTCGCCCATCAGCAAGTGCCTGGGTGAGCCGTGTCCGGGCCTCCTCCGGGCACAGGGGCAGCACGTCCTCCACCACATACCATAGAGAGTGGGAATAATGGTTGTAGGAGAGTAGGGTCTGCTTTCTATGTTCACCCCCACTTTTTGCTTTACTGGTTTTCGACTTAGATGTGGCTGTGGGCCTGCTGATCAGACCCACAGCCCTGCTGTTCTCTCTCTAAATTGATACTATGTACATTAGGTGTATAACCCATTTGGATAGGATCACCTTATTGGCCCCTGTACAGTGTACCTTAGGTACCCAGGGCATAGGTGTACCCTAGGCCTACCAGGGGCTGCAGCATGTATTATGCCACCCCTGGCCTGGCCTTCCATTATGACACAACTGGCTGATCCCTCAGCTGTGGCAAGGTCGTGTAATCACTCCTTGCTTAGGTGTAGTATTCCTATACCTAACTTACCTATAGACACATGTGTACCTATCAGCCACTCCTATGGCAGGCCTTAACAATCCTGGAGGCAGAGTGCTTGGTAACATGTGAGATGGCGCTCTAGCATGAGCTGAGCCTCTCTGCAGCTTTCGGAACTATGTCCTTATAGCTGTTCTATGATATAGCCTACCATATACTCTTAAAGTGCCTTATAATCTTAAACGGTTATGGTAACTATGCTTTGGCTTTATCAAAACATGTCGTGTAAGGTGTCTAACACTTTGGAATAATACCCCCATCCCATTTCTGGGGATGAGGATATTATCCCTCCCTTCTAGAGGGAGAAGACATGTTGTAACCTACTTACCCGGTTAAAGTTAACCAGAGCCCCAGCATCACAAAATGGATGCTGCTGCCACAGACACGAGTCTGACCTCCTGCTGCTGGGAGTGATCCCGGCAAGGGAGGCTTGGACAATAGGTTTCCTGCCTTGGGAGGTGCGAACACCACCCCAGACAGGCCTTAGTGTATTGGGGCAGGGAGGGATGAAAAGAATGAGACCTGCCTGGGGCACACAAGGTGTCCCGTGCATAGTCCAGTTCAAACCGGTGCTGGGGCACTCCAGCCCCAGTCCTGGCGCGAAACTGGACAAAGGGAAGGGGGTGTAACCACCCCCCTCCCAGGTCCCACCCATAAGGCGTGACCTAGCAGGTAACCCAGCCCCCCAGATTAGTATAAGAGTGGTAGCTGGGCCCCAGGAGATTAGATTATCCTGAACCTGCAACTTGAACAGAAACTCTGGACCTTCGACATTCGACGAAAGAAGAAGACTGAAGAATCTCCCTTGTGGCCAAGGAGTGGCTACCCTGTGCAAACAGGCACCATCAAGAGACTACCCTTTGCTTTGCTGAAGTTCTACGAGGGACCGACTGCAGAGCCCGACCAGAGCCTTGACTTCCAGATTTCTCCGACCCTGACCCAAATCCACAGCCGAGCTGAGATCCGTGGAGGCGACGAGAGACGTGGGACCGGCTACCTGGGAAAAGTGGCTAGTATCTTCCAGCGCAGTTTCTGAGGCACCCTCGAAGTTGTGCACCGGGGATTGAGAAGCCCCAACCCCAAGCACCATCTCCACCGTAGATCAGCCCCCCACACTCCACGAGTCCTGCGTGGGGCCCTTCTGCATTTTCCTGCTTGCCGCGTCTGTCCGGTTGCTTGCCCGTTGGCTAGTGGCCTCTGTGACGACGCATCCTGAAATCTTCACTGCTGGTTTGGCTCCTCCAGACTGGCCCCTGCTTCCTTGCAAAAGAGAAGCACCCCAGACCTTCCTGGTCTGCACCCAAAGCAAGTCCTCCGTTCTTCGTGGGTTCCGCTTGCCAAGGCTTGGTGAGTCCTAGTTCAACTTCGACACCGCCGACAGCAAGAGCCTTCGTGGGACAGCTCGCCTCCTGGTCCTGGTCGTCCTCGACGTCTCCTGGTCCCCGTGGCTGCAGCAACAAGCTTCACCTTCACCTGCAATCTTCACGACATCGCCTGGTTCCTTCCTGGTTCCACGTGGTCACTGGCTAGTGACCTTGACTCTGTCCCTTCTGCTTGCAGGTATCCTCTCTTCTTGATCCCAGCCTTGGGATCCACCGGACACTCTTCACTGACTGCCTGCCAGCAACTTTTCTTCAGGCATCCATAGAAGTCCACGACGAAACCCGTCGCAAGTTCACACCTATGCACCCGCAGCCCGCGGGCTAGGTAACTTGGGTACTTCGGTACTCACAAGGGTAGTGACTATCCTAGGGTCTAGTTTCCGAGTCTCGACTCTCTAACTGCTTCAGAAGTGTCCTTAAACTGTTAATTTCTAACTGCTAGTAATTCTATCGACTTTTACGCATTACGCGTGAGTGTTTCCACTCTGCACCTGAATCCCGTGGGCCTCCCACTTCCTAACGGTTGCTAGTGTAGTGTAGCCCCAGCGATTCCCTAGGCCTAGGCCTATCCTATTTCCGTGACAGTGGTCCTTATACCACTTCTTTAGTATATGGTTTGCGTGGCCCCTAGGGCCTAACTGTATTACTTACCTGTGTGACTTAATGTATGCATAAATAAGACTGTGTTGTACTTACCTCTAATCTCATAAA
Organism: Triturus cristatus; assembly: GCF_964204655.1. Classification (NCBI taxonomy): domain Eukaryota; kingdom Metazoa; phylum Chordata; class Amphibia; order Caudata; family Salamandridae; genus Triturus; species Triturus cristatus. Next base: position 52,310,607 of record NC_140589.1, read on the forward strand.
GAGTGCTGAGGGTTTGTCTAGAATAAATACACTTTATTTTATATATATATCTGTTGTGGTGTCCTTTCATTTGGTATTCAAGGGATTATATATGGTATCACAGCTGGCTTCACATGCCATTCAGAGTTTAGCCTAAGACTGCTCTTGTCCATGCTACCACTAGGATAGCTGGTCTATAAGGTTGACTTTACAACCAATCACCATAAGGGTTGTTTGGACTGATATAAGGTGTACACTAGAACTAGTGACATCATACATCAGGCCAACTTCTCACAATGGTCCAAGAGGCAAGCGGTATTCAAGGACCGGAGGAGCGGATGGGAAGGAGGATTGGGAAGTCGAGGCATGGATAACCAGACTCTCGGGGGTGGGGTGTTGGGACAGAAAACTGGGGTCACCCGGAGCACAGGAGGAACTGTGGAGGGCTTGGACCAGGTGCCCTGCAGAACGTCTATGAGGGCCTCATTGAACTGCAGCAGAGGCTCTGAGGAGCTTGCTGACGGTTGAAGCACCTCTGTGAGGATGTTAGTCCTCACGGCCACAGCAGGGAACTCCAGCCCAAGGGCTTCGGCCGCCTTGCGCAGCACCACTGAGAAAGCTGCACCTTCCTCCGAGGCCACAGTCGGAGGAGAGATGACTGGCATCCCCCAGTTCGTCTGCCCAGTCCTGTGAAAGTTGGGCCTGTCTGGCCATAGGGTCCTCAGACCCCTCCCAGTCGCCCCGTCATCCGATTCCTGATAAACAGGAGTGTTGGACTTGGCCCTTCTGGCAGGTTCACCCCTGAACTTTTTTGCTTTTTACTGGTGACTTGGTGTGGTGATTTTTTGGTTTCTACGCACTTTCCCTGTGTCCCAGGGTAAAGTGCGTGCGCGCTCTGAGTGCATGTGGTGAGATAGGCCTGCCCTCCCATAGGAATGCATGGGGAATGTATGTGTCCCTAGTAGTTCCTGATGCGTGGGGTGTGCAGGCCCGAGTTTGGTATGTGCGGACTCGTGGGATTGAATGCTGCGCGATGATGTGTGCGGCGTGCATGTACCTAGTGTGGAAGTGCCACTTCTAGCCCTGCCAGTGAATAGAGTGAGGGGCTGAGCACATCAAGGGTGCTCCCCAACCAGCTGCGACTGGTTTTCCCCCTCACCCTGAACCCAGAACAAAGGGTTTTACTGTATAAAAATGGGGCTGTGTCCCCACAGAAACTGTTCTCTGCCAGGATCTTACCTGAGGGGGGCTGCTGCTGCTGCTGGACCAGAGGACCGCCACTTGGACTACCTCCCTGCCTGGAGGCCCAGTGAGCTGGCTCTGGGTCCAGCCTTGCCCCCTACCCCTGCCCTGCTGCATGCAGGGAAGAACTTTGCTGGACTTTGTTGTTATCCTTCTTAAAGCGCTGGGAGCGCTTTATTTGCATCCCTAAGTGCCTGGAAGCGCTTTTATTTGTCCTAGCGCTAGGAGCGCTTTATTGCTGCAAGCCGGTGCCCACCCGGCATTTCCCCCGTGCGGTGCCAATCCTGAAATCCCCTGGCAGGTGCCCACCCTGCCAGGGACCTTGCCGTGCTCGTTGGTGGGTGCCCACCCCGCTTATTTGTTTATTTCACGGCGGGTGCCCACCCCGCCGTACATCCACTGTAACGAGGGAGCCTACCCCTCTTATTGCCGAGTTTTGAAATCACCGCCGCGCTGCGGCCGGGCTCACAGGAAGTCAGGCAGGCTGCAGGCGGGACTCCGGGACAACCGGAAGTAGGAGGGCGGGAGCCTACCCCGCCTCCTTCCGAAGACTCGTGGCTGGTCTGGTATTCCCCTCGAGACCCAGGCGGGAGCCTACCCCGCGCTGGGCCAACCCGGAGAAGAAGCAGCACCCCCGCGACCCAGGCGGGAGCCTACCCCGCACTGGGCCAAGTGTCGGATCGAGTCCCCCGAGGAGGATCCTCGCCGGTCTGGATCAACCCGGTGAGTGAGGGGGCAGAGTGTTCCGGTCGCGAGCCGGCAAAGGCTCTGACCAGCGGGAGCTTGGGGTGCTTGGTTTGAGCGCTCGAGCGCTCCCACGAGCGGGGCCCACCCGATTCAAGGAGCCTGCGAGGCTCCAACGCGCCCCCCCCCCAGCTATTTCAGAGCCTGCAAGGCTCAGGGGGGCAGCGGTGTCTTTAGAGAGTCCCCCGAGTGGGACTCCGCGGAAAGCAGTGTTCCCGAGCCCCGAGAGGCTCCAACGAAGCCCACATTGTGTTGGTAAGAGCCACAGAGGCTCTAGGGGGCATTTGTTGATCGGAGCCTGCGAGGCTCAGAAGGGCATTCTTCTGGTAGAGCCTGTGGGGCTCCAACACGTGGGCACATTGTTTTCAGAGCCCACGAGGCTCCAACGAAGGGGCAGAGTATTGGTTTAGAGCCCACGTGGTTCCTACGACGTCTTGGGGGCATTAGACATGCCCAGAGCCTGGTGAGGCTCCAGCGTTGGCGCCATCATTTGTCTAGAGTGACATACTGGTGTAAAAGGGCACAGTGGTGCCCATGCCCCTTTTCCCAGCTGCCCAGCACTTAGTGGGCAGCTGCAACGTTTAGGTTGTGCGCCCTGGTTTGCGCAGCCTGCGCAGGTGCGCCCTGACTTTGCTGGGACGCAGGGCGTCCTTGCCCCGACAAGGCCAGTTGGCCCAGGGACTGCCACAGGTGGTGGCTTATGTGAGTTTTTGCGCTGTTGTTCCTACCTGCACCTCTGAATGTATTTTATGCATCATGTGTTTCCCTTCCCTACACCTCTTAATGTTATGCATCATGTGTTTATGTGCTTAGACCCCTACAGGTATTGTGATACTTAGGTGGTTGTTTTTCTCCTAGTACAGGTGGTGCTAGTGAGGTCATGATTCCCTGCGCAGTATTTTCCTAAGGTGGTTAGGGTTGCGTAGGTGGTACTTACCTGATACCAGTAGTCACTGGTTGTGTGCTACATTTGCTATTTTGTACTACAGTATTATTCCTATGTTCCAAAAGTGCTAATTCCTGACAGTGGTCCATGTGGCCCTGTCCCCTGTACATATAATCCCTTGTAAATTCTGCCCGTGCCTGTTGGCACATTGTAGAGTGTGTGTTTTTATCTAATGTGTTGTGTATAATACAAAGGTTATTTTTATAGAATACCTTGTGTGGAGTTTCCTTTGTGGTGGGCCTTGGGTGTTGTTGCTGGGTGCGCGAGCAAACGCTTTACACATCGCCTCAGAGATAAGCCTGACTGCTCGTGCCAAGCTACCAAGGGGGTGAGCAGGGGTTATCTTTGGCGTGTAACTTCCTTGCCCTGACTAGAGTGGTGGTTTCTGCCTGACTTTGGCGCAAGCCTTAGCCAACCAGAAATCCCATTTCTAACATTGGTGATCAGCGGTGGGATTTGGACTTGCGTTTGCGCTGTACCGCAGCAGCAACTGGCCGCACTACAAAACTCTGCATTTAGATAAATCACATGGTATAGGGATTATTGTTCTAAGTTTGTTTTTAATTGTCATTTCTTTGGAAATGTGTTTTTGTGCACTGTGAGTTAGGTGTCCCTAGCTCGGGAGGGTAGATCATCCCCCTCAGTGCATTGTGTTTCTGGATTCACCAGAGGGTGGGATCCAGTGGTGGCAGCGTAATAGTGTCCAGTACATTTGTCCCCCGCCCTGCGCCCAGAGTTGGTACCTGTGTCACGTGGTGGTCAGGTTGAGGAATCAGGGGTGGTAGAAACTGCCTTACCAGTCCGAGGGGAGGGTTGTGTGTGGATGAATGGTGTGTGGCACTAGGCAAGTGAGTGTGAGTTCTCTGGGATAGAGAGCTTGCTGAATCCTTTGTGAATTGTGTACTCCTGTGTTAAACGCAGACCCCTAGGTTCCCTGTGTGATCTTTTCTCTAGAACGTCTGCCAGAATGGAGCCTGCTTTTGATCTCAGTGATCTAATTTATTACAGTATGCAGGAGTTGGAAAGGTTCTGTAGAGAGAGAGGCATAGGGGTGAGAGAGTCAGACACTATGTGTGAACTTAGGGGCCACATGATCCAGTGGGTTAAGAGGCAAAGGGATCTTGAGCGCAGTACGGAAGGGGCCCTGGCCTCACACCTGGAGGGTGGTGGGTCTGTGGGGAGCCCTGAAGATTCAGAAGAGGAGGTAGAAGATGACAGTACCTGGACGCCAGTAGAGAGTGAAGACCCCATAGGTAGGGAGTCCCTTGCTGGGTCCAGAGTAGGAGGCAGTGCCTCATCCCTTTCCCTGTCCCCAGAGGAGTGGGAAGATAGGAGGAAAGAAAGGGAGCACCAGCTGACGTTAGAAAAGCTCAGGTTGCAGCATGCCCAGGCTATGGCGCAGCTGGAGGTCAAAAGACAGATGGCGGAGGCTGAGAGGGCCTTTGCCAGAAAGAAGCTAGCTCTGGAGGGTAGGTTATCCCCTGAGCGCAGTTGTGGTTTTCTGGACTCCCCAGGGAGGGTTGAGTCCAGTGGTAGCAGCCAGATAGATTCCAGTGTAGGAAATCCCAGTCCCAGTTCCCCCAGTCTGGTACCTGTTCCCCAGGAGGAGGAGTTAAGGTTAAAATTCAGGGGCAGTAGGAAACTGTCTCACCAGTCTTGGGAGGAGTTTGTGGATGGATGTGAGAATGCACTGTTTGCATGGATAGGAGATCCCACAGGAGCTGATTATGATAAACTGTGTGATTTAGGGGCATATCAACAACAACCGGCGAAAATTATCTCTAAGCGCACTTAGCGCTAGGATAATTATCGCCGGCTAGCGTGAATTTTTATCGCTGAGATAGCGTGCTATTAGCAACGCTTATCTCAATAGCGAGAAAAATCCTCACGCTAACAGGCTAACGTGAGATTATCGCTGGAAACCCAGCGATAATCTCACGTTACCTTGTTGATAGGGACAGGCAAACTTAGCCATGATATCCTCCTTCCATAGGATATCATGGCTAAGTCAGAAAAATACCAGACGTAAAAAAGCAGCGTTAACCGCGGTTAGCGCTGCTTTTTTTGTCTCTAACAGGGTTAGCGACATTCTTGATAATAGGAGAAATGTCGCTTAGCGACATTTCTCCTATTATTTTACTCTGGAACGCCCCCTTTGCATCTCATTTGAGATGCAAGGGGAAGCGTAGAGTAAAAGGGTGCTAACATGCAAATTTGCATGTTAGCACCCTGTTGTTGATAGGGCGCTAGTTTTATCCCTCCTTTTTTGGCTTTTAAAGCCAAAAAAGCAGAGATAAAGCCCTTGTTGATATGCCCCCTGGTTCTCAAAGAACACCTGCTCAGTTGTTGTGTGCCGGAGTTGCGCCAACACCTGTTGGGGTGTGGATTGTCTGAGCCATTTGAGCTTGGAGATGAAGCAGAGCGCTGGGAAAGTGCTAGAGGTCCTCTAGTGTCATTAGTGAGTGATTCCAACAATAGTGGGTCAGAGATCCTCCAGCCCAGCGTGGTGGAGGAGGCTCAGTGTAGCCCAGCTAGGTCCCAACATAGCGAGGAGGGTGTAGAGGCTCACTGCCTGGCTCAGTGGAGCAGGAGTGAGGGGGTGACCGAGGGTCCCCAGACGCCCGAAACCCTGCCTCAGGACTTGGATGGTTGAATGAGGGAACACCGAGTTGGGGACCTAGGCTGTCCTGTTAGTCCACTTGAGGAAGATCTCTTAGTGAGTGGAGGACCTGGAGCGCCTGTAAACAGGGCTCCTGTGGTTCTAGAGTCTGGCAGTACCGCTCCGGTAGGCAGGGTACAGGAGTCCAGCGTGAGGAGTGATTGGGGGATGAGTTCCCCAGTGGAAGAGCCTGTGGGTCAGGGACTACCCAGTTGGGCTAGGATCCCGTGTAGTGACCAGGGTGGCACCACTTCTGTTCTGGGGGATCTCCGCGCACTGTCAGGTGGACAGGGGACGGGAGATCAGCGCCAGACAGACAGTCGCTCGACATATGTGTCATTTGATAGCCTCAGGGGGATGGAGTGGAAATCCCCAGAAGTCCTGGAGTGCCAGGCAATTATTCCACCAAAGGTTCTAGGCCGGAGGTTGGGAGGCCAGGTTCAGGATCAGCCTGACCTGAAGGGTGGGACGTCTGTAATCAGCGTCCCGACCGGTTCTTCTTCCAGAGGTACCGCCCCAGTTGGTAGGGAGCAGGGTTCTGGAAGGGGGTGCAGAGGGTGGGAGAGCCCACCTCTGGCCCCGGTACAACCTGAGGGGTTAAACCCTGGGTTGGAATGGCGTTCTAGGTGTACCCCTCGCCAGAGGAGGAGGAACCCTAGGAGAAGAGGTAGGGGGAGGAGAGCCTTCCCTGAGAATCCTGGTCCGCCTGAGGGTGTAGACCCTAGGCTGGAGAACCAGTGGCAGTCTAGTCCTGTCTTGCAGAGAGGAAGAGTGGAGAATGGCCGCTATGTGCCAGGGGTTACTACCCCCCACTCTGTGATTAGGCAAGGACCAGTGGCACCTGGGTGGCCTAGGGCCTGGTCTTGGCCGCGGACAGCTTGGGAGTACCAGTGGGGTAGCCCAGTTGGTCCAGACAGTGGTGTTAGAAAGAATTCCATGGGTTCACCGTGGCGTAGAACCGGAGGGTGTCCCTGCAGTTGCGGGCCCGCGTCCGTGTTCTATCGCCCCAAGCAGGGAAGTCCATCACGGTGGTGATTGGTCTGCCCTGCGTTTTGGCTGGAAGGGGGTTGTGTTGGACTTGGCCCTTCTGGCAGGTTCACCCCTGAACTTTTTTGCTTTTTACTGGTGACTTGGTGTGGTGATTTTTTGGTTTCTACGCACTATCCCTGTGTCCCAGGGTAAAGTGCGTGCGCGCTCTGAGTGCATGTGGTGAGATAGGCCTGCCCTCCCATAGGAATGCATGGGGAATGTATGTGTCCCTAGTAGTTCCTGATGCGTGGGGTGTGCAGGCCCGAGTTTGGTATGTGCGGACTCGTGGGATTGAATGCTGCGCGATGATGTGTGCGGCGTGCATGTACCTAGTGTGGAAGTGCCACTTCTAGAAGTGGGCACTTCGGTGTGCAGTGTGAAATGTGTGCCTTGTCGCGTGATTGGCTGGTCATGTCATGTGACGGGCTAGGGATTCCCCAGAGTCAGGATGAGTCACCCAGTGGTGAATGGGGAGATCAGCAGCTAGATGGGTGGGAGGAGTACACCTGGGTCCTGAATAGGGCAGGGTTTTCCCCACACAATGCTGGCTCCGCCCCCTGTGGTGCGACTGACGACCCTAGCCCTGCCAGTGAATAGAGTGAGGGGCTGAGCACATCAAGGGTGCTCCCCAACCAGCTGCGACTGGTTTTCCCCCTCACCCTGAACCCAGAACAAAGGGTTTTACTGTATAAAAATGGAGCTGTGTCCCCACAGAAACTGTTCTCTGCCAGGATCTTACCTGAGGGGGGCTGCTGCTGCTGCTGGACCAGAGGACCGCCACTTGGACTACCTCCCTGCCTGGAGGCCCAGTGAGCTGGCTCTGCGTCCAGCCTTGCCCCCCACCCCTGCCCTGCTGCATGCAGGGAAGAACTTTGCTGGACTTTGTTGTTATCCTTCTTAAAGCGCTGGGAGCGCTTTATTTGCATCCCTAAGTGCCTGGAAGCGCTTTTATTTGTCCTAGCGCTAGGAGCGCTTTATTGCTGCAAGCCGGTACCCACCCGGCATTTCCCCCGTGCGGTGCCAATCCTGAAATCCCCTGGCAGGTGCCCACCCTGCCAGGGACCTTGCCGTGCTCGTTGGCGGGTGCCCACCCCGCTTATTTGTTTATTTCACGGCGGGTGCCCACCCCGCCGTACATCCACTGTAACGAGGGAGCCTACCCCTCTTATTGCCGAGTTTTGAAATCACCGCCGCGCTGCGGCCGGGCTCACAGGAAGTCAGGCAGGCTGCAGGCGGGACTCCGGGACAACCGGAAGTAGGAGGGCGGGAGCCTACCCCGCCTCCTTCCGAAGACTCGTGGCTGGTCTGGTATTCCCCTCGAGACCCAGGCGGGAGCCTACCCCGCGCTGGGCCAACCCGGAGAAGAAGCAGCAACCCCGCGACCCAGGCGGGAGCCTACCCCGCACTGGGCCGAGCGTCGGATCGAGTCCCCCGAGGAGGATCCTCGCCGGTCTGGATCAACCCGGTGAGTGAGGGGGCGGAGTGTTCCGGTCGCGAGCCGGCAAAGGCTCTGACCAGCGGGAGCTTGGGGTGCTTGGTTTGAGCGCTCGAGCGCTCCCACGAGTGGGGCCCACCCGATTCAAAGAGCCTGCGAGGCTCCAACGCGCCCCCCCCCAGCTATTTCAGAGCCTGCAAGGCTCAGGGGGGCAGCGGTGTCTTTAGAGAGTCCCCCGAGTGGGACTCCGCGGAAAGCAGTGTTCCCGAGCCCCGAGAGGCTCCAACGAAGCCCACATTGTGTTGGTAAGAGCCACGGAGGCTCTAGGGGGCATTTGTTGATCGGAGCCTGCGAGGCTCAGGAGGGCATTCTTCTGGTAGAGCCTGTGGGGCTCCAACACGTGGGCACATTGTTTTCAGAGCCCACGAGGCTCCAACGAAGGGGCAGAGTATTGGTTTAGAGCCCACGTGGTTCCTACGACGTCTTGGGGGCATTAGACATGCCCAGAGCCTGGTGAGGCTCCAGCGTTGGCGCCATCATTTGTCTAGAGGGACATACTGGTGTAAAAGGGCACAGTGGTGCCCATGCCCCTTTTCCCAGCTGCCCAGCACTTAGTGGGCAGCTGCAACATTTAGGTTGTGCGCCCTGGTTTGCGCAGCCTGCGCAGGCGCGCCCTGACTTTGCTGGGACGCAGGGCGTCCTTGCCCCGACAAGGCCAGTTGGCCCAGGGACTGCCACAGGTGGTGGCTTATGTGAGTTTTTGCGCTGTTGTTCCTACCTGCACCTCTGAATGTATTTTATGCATCATGTGTTTCCCTTCCCTACACCTCTGAATGTTATGCATCATGTGTTTATGTGCTTAGACCCCTACAGGTATTGTGATACTTAGGTGGTTGTTTTTCTCCTAGTACAGGTGGTGCTAGTGAGGTCATGATTCCCTGCGCAGTATTTTCCTAAGGTGGTTAGGGTTGCGTAGGTGGTACTTACCTGATACCAGTAGTCACTGGTTGTGTGCTACATTTGCTATTTTGTACGACAGTATTATTCCTATGTTCCAAAAGTGCTAATTCCTGACAGTGGTCCATGTGGCCCTGTCCCCTGTACATATAATCCCTTGTAAATTCTGCCCGTGCCTGTTGGCACATTGTAGAGTGTGTGTTTTTATCTAATGTGTTGTGTATAATACAAAGGTTATTTTTATAGAATACCTTGTGTGGAGTTTCCTTTGTGGTGGGCCTTGGGTGTTGTTGCTGGGTGTGCGCGCAAACGCTTTACACATCGCCTCAGAGATAAGCCTGACTGCTCGTGCCAAGCTACCAAGGGGGTGAGCAGGGGTTATCTTTGGCGTGTAACTTCCTTGCCCTGACTAGAGGCATTGGGCCCGGACTGGGGCTAAACCGGGGAGTGGCGTCGTCCGGGGATGGCGCCGGAGGTGGAACCGGTGACGGCGCCGACGGAGGAGGCATCGTGAGGTCGACCGGCGCCGGTAGGGATCCAGGCCTGGATCCCTCGGGGACCTGCGGCGTCAGGACCGAAGTCCTCAACGGCGCCGGGGCCAGAGCTGCCGGCACGCGAGGTCACCCAGTCGAGCCCGCGGGGCCCGAAGGCGCGCCGGCAGGCTTCGACGGCGAAGCCAGGCTCCTCATGGCCTAGAGGAAGGCACTGATATCTGCTGGAGTCGCGTCAGTCCCAGGGACTGGCGGGTATGGGGACGGACGCGGGAGAAGCTTACGGGACCGCTCCCGCCTAGCCTTCGAGGTTAAGGCCTGACAGTCGAGGCACGACTCCGCATCGTGGTCTGCCCCCAGGCAGTAAAGACACCGGCGATGGTGGTCCGTCACCGACATCAATCGATGACAGGAGTCACAGGCTTTAAACACAGGCATCCTACCGGCACCAGAGTCGAATCGACAGAAGACCAAAAAGAGTCAAAAATTCTAGTCAAAAAGTGACTAAGGGGTAAGCTCTTCCCGGATCAGCGCTGTCTGGCGCGGAAAAAGAAGAACTGACGTCAGCGCTCGAGGGCGGCGTCTAAGTACTCTGACGACGTCATTCCGGCGCACAACGCCAACGACAGACGCGGAGCCGCAGACGACGCCTAGCGACGCGCAAGGGGTATTGCTACAAAAAATCTTTCCGGATCCAGCCTGATGCCTGGGGATATTCATGGTGTTGTCCGTGAACACCTGCACGACACTTCCCCGGACAGAGGGAAGGAAGGCTTTCAGTGCAAGCCGGATCGCTCTCAGCTCCAAAAGGTTGATATGGAGTTTCGTCTCCGCCGGAGACCAGAGTCCTCTGATCTCCGCCTCTCCCATATGGCCCCCCCATCCCAGGAGGGACGCATCCGTCACTACTACGTGCCCCGGTTGGGGTAGGGAGAGGGATCTGCCGCTGACCCAATCGCGGTCCGTGAGCCACCACTGCAACTGTTTCGCAGTGCCCTCTGAGATCAAGACATGGTCGGACAGGTTGCCTCGATGTTGGGCCCACTGAAACTTCAGATCCCACTGCAGAGCCCGCATTCGGCACCTGGCGTAATGCACCAACAGGATGCAGGAGACCATCAGCCCCAGAAGCTGCAGCACCAAACCTGACCGAAACCCAGGATAGAGGCCGAAAGATGGGAATCAGAGCCTGAATATCCCGGACCCGCTGTTCCGGCGGATAGGTCCGGAACTGCGCCGAATCGAGAACCGCTCCGATAAAGAGGAGCTTCTGGGAGGGACTCAGGTGCGACTTCGGCACATTGATGAGAACACCAGCGAATGCAGGAGGTCGGCCGTAGTCTGGAGGTGGGAGACGACTTGCTGGGTCGAGCCCGCCTTCAACAGCCAGTCGTCGAGATAGGGGAAGACTGGAACCCCTAATCTGCGCAGATGAGCTGCGACCACTGCCATCTCCTTCGTGAACACCCGAGGGGCACTGGTGAGGCCGAAGGGGAGCACGGTGAACTGAAAGTGCTCCTGACCCACCGTGAACCACAGGTAACGCCGATGGGCCGGCAGGACGGGGATGTGAAAATAAGCGTCCTGGAAGTCCAACGCAACCATCCAGTCTCCAGGGTCTAGGGCAGCCAGAACCTGAGCTAAAGTCAGCATCTTGAACCGTTCCTTCCGGAGGAAGGCGTTGACGCTCCTGAGGTCCAAGATAGGGCGTAGGCCCCCTTTGCCCTTCTTGGGAAGCAGAAAGTAGTGAGAATAGCAACCACGACCTACTTTTGGACCAGGAACGCGCTCGACGGACTCTTTGGCCAAGAGGGCCGAAACTTCCTCCCGCAGAAGATGCAAATAATCCCCCAACATACGGTGGTATTGCGGTGGCATGGCTGGAGGGGACGTCTCGAAGGGGAGGGAGTAGCCCCTTCGGACGATTTGCAGGACCCACCTGTCCGAAGTGATGGTTTGCCAGTGGAGCAGGTGATGGTGAACTCTGCCACCCACTGGCGTGGAATGGGCCTGAAAGCTCGGACTAGGAGGGCTTTGGGGCGGATGCTGCCGGGGTGGATGTGGACTGACCGGCACATTGTCCTCCAATACCGCCTCGGCGGAATCCACGTCCGCGTGCAGGTTGGTTCTGTGGCCGGTGGCTGAGCGAACGTGAGGAGGTGCCCCTTCCTTGGCCACGAAAGGGACGAAAGGCAGAAGTTTGTGGCCGTGGGGCTGAGAGACCCAAGGACTTGGCCCTAGCCCGGGAGTCCTTGAAATGAGCCAACGCACTATCCGCCTTCTCACCAAAAAGGCAAGTGCCATCAAAGGGCATATCCATGAGGGTACTCTGGACATCCCCTGAAAAAGACGTGGACCTCAGCCAGGCGTGGCGCCGGAGCGCCACCGTGGTGGAAATCGCCCTACCCAGCGAGTCCGTAGTGTTAAGTCCACACCTGATGTCGTGCCGTGCTGCATCTCGCCCATCAGCAATCGACTGGGTGAGTCATGTCCGGGCCTCCTCAGGACACAGGGGCAGCACGTCCTCCACTGCATCCCACAGGGAGTGGGAAAAACGGTCCAAGAAGAGGCAAGCGGTGTTCAAAGACCGCAAACCCAAACTGAGTGACGAGAACAGCTTCTTCCCAAACTGTTCCAACCTCTTGGATTCCCGATCTGGAGGAGCGGACGGGAAGGAGGATTGGGAGGTTGAGGCCTGGATAACCAGACTCTCGGGGGTGGGGTGTTGGGAATGGAAACTGCACTTTCCTCCGAGGCCACAGTCGGAGGAGAGATGAAACCAGCGTCTGAGGAGGTATCCAGACCACTGGCATCCCCCAGTTCATCTGCCCAGTCCTTAGAAAGTTGGGCCTGTCTGGCCAGAGGGTCCTCAGACCCCTCCCAGTCGCCCTCGTCATCCGATTCCCGATAAACAGGAGGAATGACCGGAGCCGGGCGGTAGATGAATTGCTCATCCGGACCGGGGCTAAACCGGGGAACGGCGTCGTCTGGGGACGGTGCCAGAGGTGGAACCGGTGACGGTGCCGGCGGAGGAGGTGTCGTGAGGTCGACCGGCGCCGGTAGGGATCCAGGCCTGGATCCGTCGGGGACCTGCGGCGTCAGGACCGAAGTCGCCGCCGGGGCCGGAGCCGCCGGCACGCGAGGTCGCCCAGTGGAGCCCGCGGGGCCCGAAGGCGCGCCGGCAGGCGTCGACGGCAGAGCCAGGCTCCTCATGGCCGAGAGGAAGGCACTGACTTCCGCCGGAGTCGCGTCAGTCCCAGGGACCGCCGGGTATGGGGACAGACGGTGCTCTGACGGAGCCGCTGGGGTGGGACCACCCTAACCCTCAGCCGAGTCGCGCGACCGGCGAGGGGAGTCCGAAGAGGGGTGTCGCCTCTTGGACTTCTTGGATCGCTTCGACTTACCCGAAGACTTCGAGCCAGACGAGCGATGATGGTGACTGCGGCTCCGCGATCAGTCCTTGGACCTCCTCCTGGACCGAGAGCGGCGCGGAGCCGAGTGCCGAAGCTCGAGAAGCTTACGGGACCGCTCCTGCCTAGCTTTCGATGTCAAGGCCTGACAATCGAGGCACGACTCCGCGTCATGGTCGGCCCCCAGGCAGTAAAGGCACCGGCGATGGTGATCCGTCACCGACATCAGTCGATGACAGGCGTCACAGGCTTTAAAACCAGGCATCCTACCGGCACCAGAGTCGAGTCGACAGACCAAAAAGAGTCAAAAAGTTAGTCAAAAAGTGACTAAGGGGTAAGCTCTTCCCGGATCGGCGCTTACTGGCGCGGAAAAAAGAGGAACTGACGTCAGCGCGCGAGGGCGGCGTCTAAGTACTCCGACGACGTCATTCCGGCGCACAACGCGAACGACGGACGCGGAGCCGCAGACGACGCCTAGCGATGCGCAAGGGGTATTGCTACAAAAATCTTTCCGGATCCAGCCTGACGCCTGGGGATATTCTTAGGTGAGGAATCTAACTAACGTGTCTAGGAAGGTGGATATCTGACTATGGTTACCCCCAACTTTTTGCCTAGTGTCTAGCTGGTTTTTCGACTTAGTTGGCCTGAGATCCTGCCATTCAGGGTCTCAGGCTGTCTGCTCTCTCTTTAAAATGGACTCCATGTACCCTAGGTACATACACAATTGGTAAGGATCACCTTATTGGACCCTGTACAGTGTACCCTAGGTACCCAGGGCATAGGTGTACCCTAGGCCTCCCAGGGGCTGCAGCATGTATTATGCCACCCCTGGTCTTGCCTTCCAATCAGACACAACTGGCTGATCACTCAGCTGGGGCAAGGTCGTGTAATCACCCCTTGCTTAGGTGTAGTATTCCTATACCTACCTTATATATAGACACATGTGTACCTATCAGCCACTCCTATGGCAGGCCTTAACAATCCTGGAGGCAGAGTGCGTGGTAACATGTGAGATGGTGCTCTAGCATGAGCTGAGCCTGTCTGCAGCTTTCGGAACCATGTCCTTATAGCTGTTCTATGATATAGCCTACCATATACTCTTAAAGTACCTTACAATCTTAAATGGTTATGGTAACTATGGTTTGGCTTTATCAAAACATGTCGTGTAAGGTGTCTAACACTTTGGAATAATACCCCCATACCATTTCTGGTGATGAGGATATTATTCCCCCCTTCTAGAGGGAGAGACATTTTAAAATCCTACTTTGCTGTATAACTCTAACCAAAGCCTCAGCATCACAAAATGTATGCTGCTGCCACAGACACGAGTCTGACCTCCTGCTGCTGGGAGTGATCCTGGCAAGGGAGGCTTGGACAATAGGTTTCCTGCTTGGGGAGGTGCTAGCACCTCCCCAGACAGACTTTAGTGTATTGGGACAGGGAGGGCTGAAAGGAATGAGACATGCCTGGGGCACACAAGGTGCTCCATGCATAGGCCAGTTCAAACCGGTGCTGGGGCACTCCAGCCCCAGCTCTGGCGTGAAACTGGACAAAGGAAAGGGGGTGTAGCCACTCCCCTTCCTGGTCCCACCCATAGGAGGGACCTTGCAGGTAGCCCAGCCCACTAGCCCAGTATATTAGTAGCTAGTTGGGCCCTGCTAAAGTAGATTATCCTGAACCTGCAACTTGAACAGAAACTCTTGAACTTCGACATTCGACGGAAGAAGAAGACTGAAGAATTTCCCTTGTGGCCAAGGAGTGGCTACCCTGTGCAAACAGGCACCATCAAGAGACTACCCTTTGCTTTGCTAAACTTCTACGAGGGACCGACTGCAGAGCCCGACCAGAGCCTTGACTTCCAGACTTCTCCGACCCTGATCCACATCCACAGCCGAGCTGAGATCCGTGGAGGCGACGAGAGACGTGGGACCGGCTACCTGGAAAAAGTGGCGAGTATCTTCCAGCGCAGCTTCTGAGGTACCCTCGAAGTTGTGCACCGGGGACTGAGAAGCCCCAACCCCAAGCACCATCTGCACCGAAGATCAGCCCCCCACACTCCACGAGTCCTGCGTGGGGCCCTTTTGCATTTTCCTGCTTGCCGCGTCTGTCCGGTTGCTTGCCCGTTGGCTAGCGGCCTTTGCGACGACACACCTTTAAATCTTCACTGCTGGTTTGGCTCCTCCAGACTGGCTCCTGCTCCTCTGCAAAAGAGAAGTACCCCAGACCTTCCTGGTCTGCACCAGAAGCAAGACCTCCGTTCTTCGTGGGTTCCGCTTGCCAAGGCTTGGTGAGTCCTAGTTCGACTTCGACGCCGCCGACAGCAAGAGCCTTCGTGGGACAGCTCGCCTCCTGGTCCTGGTCGTCCCCGACGTCTCCTGGTACCCGTGGCTGCAGCGACAAGCTTCACCCTTCACCTGCAATCTTCACGACATCGCCTGGTTCCTTCCTGGTTCCACGTGGTCACTGGCTAGTGACCTTGACTCTGTCCCTTCTGCTTGCAGGTACCCTTCCTTCTTGATCCCGGCCTTGGGATCCACCGGACACTCTGCACTGACTGCCTGTCAGCAACTTTCCTTCAGGCATCCATAGAAGTCCACGACGAAACCCGACGCAAGTTCACACCTATGCACCCGCAGCCCGTGGGCTAGGTAACTTGGGTACTTCGGTGCTCACAAGGGTATTGACTATCCTAGGGTCTAGTTTCTGAGTCTCGACTTTCTAGCTACTCCAGAAGTGTCCTAAAACTGCTTATTTCTAACTGCTAGTGATTCTATCGACTTTTACGCATTACACGTGAGTGTTTCCACTCTGCACCTGAATCCCGTGGGCCTCCCACTTCCTAACTGTTGGTAGTGTAGTGTAGCCCCAGCGATTCCCTAGGCCTAGGCCTATTCCATTTCCGTGACAGTGGTCCGTATACCACTTCTTTAGTATATGGTTTGCATGGCCCCTAGGGCCTAACTGTATTACTTACCTGTGTGACTTAATGTATGCTTAAATAAGACTGTGTTGTACTTACCTCGAATCTCATAAAGAGTGCTGAGGGTTTGACTAGAATAAATACACTTTATTTTATATATATATCTGTTGTGGTGTCCTTTCATTTGGTATTCAAGGGATTATATATGGTATCACAGCTGGCTTCACATGCCATTCAGAGTTTAGCCTAAGACTGCTCTTGTCCATGCTACCACTAGGATAGCTGGTCTATAAGGTTGACTTTACAACCAATCACCATAAGGGTTGTTTGGACTGATATAAGGTGTACACTAGAACTAGTGACATCATACATCAGGCAAACTTCTCACAACGTGTTTCTTTTAGATAAGTATAGCACACTGCACACCCACAATTACCCTAGATCATGTCCCTGATCCCCTTGGCACACTGCAGCACACACACATAGCAAGAACAGCACACCCACATTGACGACAACGTGGTACAATGCGCAAAGCCGACACTGCAGAAGAGAGGACACAACGCACACGCACAGAAACATGCCTACTACATCTGACAGAGCAGGAAACTGTGAAATGGAAAAGTACGCGTACGACCTCACATCCGTCATGTAGTCCAAATGTACACTGTCCCGCAGCAGTACTCAGCACCACTGTTCCCGATAATGCGCGCACGCACTTCTCTATCCCCGAGAGCGCAGTGCTATGTGTGCAGCGCGCACAGACGTCACTTCCCACGAGAGAATTTGCGTCGCCGCCGCTTTTAAAAGGCGCGCAGCGCGAAAACGGGCAATTCCATATTGAGGAGGACGGCGGCCGCAGCGGAAGTGACCACTTTG
The DNA here is from genome assembly GCF_964204655.1 of Triturus cristatus. NCBI lineage: Eukaryota > Metazoa > Chordata > Amphibia > Caudata > Salamandridae > Triturus > Triturus cristatus. Next base: position 52,327,295 of record NC_140589.1, read on the forward strand.
CAGTGGAACACTCGGGAGCGGAGGTAAGCGTAATGTGGCTTCTTAATTGCCCTGATTGCTGTAATCTTTGAGCAGTAGCGCGAGGCTGCGGGGAAGATTGTGTGCCCTTATTTAAGTATTCATGTTAATTGCAGCCCCTTCACGAGCTGCGATTAACATGAATACTTAAATAAAATCAACGCAATCTCCCCCGCAGCCTCGCTTTAGTATCAGGACAATACAGTAAGTTTAAAACCACGGCGTGTGCTTTGTAGGGTAATCGGCCTTGTTTTCAAACTTCCTGTATTGTTCTGATAGTAAAGCGAGGCTGCGGGCAGATTGAGGCTTTTATTTAAGTATCCATGTTAATCGCAGCCCCTTCATGAGCTGCGATTAACATGGATACTTAAACAAAAGCACTCAATCTGCCCGCAGCCTCGCTTTGCTATCAGAACAATGCAGCAAGTCTGCAGACCAGGCCGATTACCCTAAAAAGCACACGCCGTGGTTTTAAACTTGCTGTACTGTTTTGAGCATATGGGTTAAAGAAGGATTCGTTAACGGACGCCATTTGTCCGTAATTTTAACCGGGCACCCCTTAACCTCTTCTATGCCCATGACGAGATAGTCTCGTCATGGAGCGCGGTTGCGCTGTGCCCATGACGAGACTATCTCGTCATGGACCCCGCCCGCTAATACAATGCCGGCACAGGAGGGGGAAAGGGCGGGGCACTCAAGGGGTTAATCAGCATTTCGAGTGGGGATGGGGCGAAAACAAAAATAGCAGATCCTTGTTGATTGTGCCTGGCAAACAAAATTGTACAATTATCTTGGCAGTGTGTTTAACTGAAAACCTTGTTCTGCCACCGCAGTGCTGTTAATGAATCTGCCCAGTGTTGGCATAATTGTAGTCTCTGTTTTCATTCCTAATTAGGCAATTATAAGGTCTACTGATACTTATGAATTCCTTTTTTCATAGCCTTTAATTGAATTGCAATTTTATGCAAATTATTTTAAAGGTGAAGTCCAGAAAGTTAGAAATTAAGCAGATAATTGATAAGTTGTATGGCTGGATTTTCTTTCATTGATAATACCAACCTGTTTGGGTGTACTGCGGAAATGCTGATTTGAGGAGATTGGTAATTTGAAAATTGTATTTGGTCTGAATCTGATGTCCATGTGGACTAATGTTAAAGATGGCTTAAGTGCTTTACCTTTGTTGAGGGAATCAATGACCAGAGAGAAAAGACTGCCTCCGAGTTTCAGTTGCCACTGGGGGCTTCTCATCCTGGCTCTTCCACATTTGCGTTTGCAGGCAATAAATCTGCAAGATTTAATTGGATTGATAGATCGAAGTTAACCGAAGCCTTTCCAGCTTTAGCTTCTTGAAGTGTACTCTGCATTTTAGGTGCTTGTTCTGGATGGTGACACTAGTAAAAACAACCATAAAGCAAGCACAAGTCAACAGAAAACACATACCCTAACTACACTTACGGTGGTAGGAGAAACTTGAGTGCTTGCTAGTGCAGGGACTTCATTCTGAACCGCAATGGGTCTCTGATCCTGTTCCCCCTCCTATAATGGGTCCTGCCCCTCCCCCCCTCGGGATGGCTCCTGCCCCCCCCCCCCACTGTGGTGGATCCCGTCTCCGCCCTGGGTGGCTTCTGTCCCAGTCCTAGAATGGCTCCTGCAGCGAGGGTGAAGTTCTTGATGGGCCTCTTCTCAAAAAGGCTCCGCTCAAAATTAAAATGGAAAGTTGGGCGAGTGAGTAAGTGAAGGGATGGCTGGATGAATTAGTGAAAGGGTGAATGGATGAATGAAAGATTGAATAGATGGATAATGAGAGGATGGATGGATTGATGAGTGAGTGAAAGGATGGATAAGAGAAACGGTAAATAGCTGAATGTATAGGCCGAAGGGTAGCTGGGTGGGTAAAAGGGTGGATGGATGAGTGAAAGGATGGCTGAGTGAAAAGGTGGATGGTGAGTGGGTGGATGGATGAGTGAAATGATGGATGGATTGATGAATTGATAAGTGCAAGGGTGGATGGATGGACGGATGAGTGAAAGGGTGGATGTTAGGATGGGTGAGTGAAAGGGAGGGTAGATGGACAAAAGGATGAATAGATGAGTGAACAAGTGAAAGTATAGATGGATGAGAGAAAGGATGGATTCATGAGTAGATGGATGGGTGGATGGACGGAAGGATGGCTAAGTGAAAGGGTTGATGGAGAGAGAAAGGGGGGATGGATGGATGACTGAAAGGGTGGATGGGTGGAAGGATGAGTGACTGGATGGATGAGTAAGTGAAAGGATGGCTGGATGGGTGAAAGGGTAAATGGCTGGATGGATGGGTAGAAGAGTGGATGGATGAGTCTACAGATGGATAGGGTGAAAGGATGGATGGATTATGGATCGATGAGTGAAAGAATGGATGAAGGGATGGATGAGTGAAATGATAGATGGAAGGATACATGATAGGTTTGTAAATAGTTGAATATGTTTGGATATGGCTGGGCCATGTGTCTGTAAAACTTACCTATTGTCCTGAAGTTTTGTCCTGAATTTTGACCTCCTGTCCTGAATTTGTGTCCTGAATTTTGACCCCTTGTTCTGAACACAGAAACAGCCATTCTATGATTCATATTTATAAATCCACCTGATGCTTTTGAGAACTCCCTTGGGCCTTATTACCCATAAGCTGCAAATTTCCTGTTTGCACCAAGGTGCACCTTTAAATAGGTGCGCCATGAGCACACAGAGAACGTGCACCCTATTACACCCTATTACAGTAAATGCACTGCTCTCAGGGCAGTCATGGACTAGGGCTGTTTCAAAGTTACTGTTTCACTGTGGCGGCGCCCACCAGCACTTATAAAGAAGGATTAGAGATACCTTTGCAGGAGGGTGCAGTGACTGACTGCACCCCCCTCAGGCGGATGTCTGGGGAGTCCATGGGACCTTCTTTACCCCCTCCAGACAGCTGTCATCAGGGGGGATACTGATAGTTCACCACTTTTTTGTGTTACACTTTAGTCTGCCTCCTGACAACGTTAGCTTGGCGCCTGCGTCCATAATACAGCGCGGCACAGAGGCTAAGAGATTCCCTCATTTCCACTGGCCTTGCCTTCATGAAAATGAGGCGATGCCCTCTTGAGATAGAGCTGGCACTACATGCGCGCAAGCGCTATCCGTATTACAGAAGGGGTTGCCCATGTAAACCGAAGGTACATTTCAGACCAAAGACAGATTGACAAGGCAGTGGATTTATATACAATTCATGAAGTTTTAGATAGGATGGACTGTTCCCATGAGCAGCAGAGTCAAAATAGATTTGCATATGGTTGTGTCCAAACTGATCTTTACATCTTGGTCTTATCTTGTCACATTTGCAGTGCATTCCAATGTCAAGCTCTCGCTTCAGAGGGGGTTTGGTGTTTACTTTTCTCTCTCTAACTTCAAAGTGAGAGAATGTATGCGGCAAACCTGCTGAGCATCCATGTAAGAGGAGAGGGTGTAGGATTTGTTTTGCACTTTGTGATCTGCATGGTTCACCTGCTTTGCATCAAGCATTTTGATCTCCTCCGCTACTTTATAATGAGTCAAAACTTCCACTAGACAAAAAACAGATCTCTCTGCAGCTGGTCCATCAATCTCCAGAGTTATCCGGCCAAAGTGAAGCAGAGAAGCCAGTATTGCTCCCAAGTTTTCTGGTACCTCATTGTTCAGCCACTAAATGTACATACTACTCCAAGTCCACCGTAACCCCTCCCAAGTCCCTGACCACTACCCTGCATGAATCTGTGCGGCCCTCTGTGGCTGGATTGTGTGGGGAGGTGCAGATAAGTTTTGCCTAATGGATGCTAATAATGAAGCACAGGGGCACATGCCTATTTGCCTAAACTGGAATCCCAGGTAACTATTTGGTCGTTTTTCCTATTGGAGTATCTGGCCCAGTCCCATTCATTGTTTGTAACTCTTAGAGCCTTTGCTAACCATCGTATCTTCAATTGCAGGTTTGCAGTCGGTGAGGTATTTGAGTTTGAATGGTCAGGCGTGAGTACCCACAACGACAAGGTAATTCTGTTTATGTTCCACATTGGATTTGGGGGGTGCTGGGTAAATAGATTCACAATCTGCACCCCTTTTCTTTTGCAGGTTTGTCAGACCGTGCTACAAATACAGTTGTACAGGCAGACGTGAGTACAGGCAGAACAAACAGGTAATTGTTTGGTAGAGTTAAACTGTGGTGCATCTTGTGTATTGTGGTATAACAACATCCCTTACCCATGTTTTCTTCTGTTGTAGGTTTCGCAGGCAGTACCCCACATATTTGAACGCGCATACATGAGTACAAGCAGAGCAGATAATTGTTTGGTAGAGTTAAACTGTGGTGCATCTCGTGCATTGTAGTATAACAACATCCCTTACCCATGTTTTCTTCTGTTGTAAGTTTCGCAGACAGTACCCCACACATTTGAACGGGAATTCGTGAGTACAAGCAGAGTCGGTAATTGTTTGGTAGAGTTAAACTGTGGTGAATCTTGTGTATTGTGGTATAACAATATCCCTTACCCATGTTTTCTTCTGTTGTAGGTTTCGCAGACAGTACCCCACACATTTGAACGGGCATACGTGAGTACAAGCAGAGCAGGTAATTGTTTGGTAGAGTTAAACTGTGGTGCATCTCGTGCATTGTAGTATAACAACATCCCTTACCCATGTTTTCTTCTGTTGTAGGTTTCACAGACAGTACCCCACACATTTGAACGGGAATTCATGAGTGCAAGCAGAGCAGGTAATTGTTTGGTAGAGTTAAACTGTGGTGCATCTTGTGTATTGTGGTATAACAACATCCCTTACCCATGTTTTCTTCTGTTGTAGGTTTCGCAGACAGTACCCCACACATTTGAACGGGCATACGTGAGTACAAGCAGAGCAGGTAATTGTTTGGTAGAGTTAAACTGTGGTGCATCTCGTGCACTGTAGTATAACAACATCCCTTACCCATGTTTTCTTCTGTTGTAGGTTTCGCAGACAGTACCTCACACATTAGAACGGGAATTTGTGAGTACAAGCAGAGCAGGTAATTATTTGGTAGAGTTAAACTGTGGTGCATCTTGTGTATTGTGGTATAACAACATCCCTTACCCATGTTTTCTTCTGTTGTAGGTTTCGCAGACAGTACCCCACACATTTGAACGGGCATACGTGAGTACAAGCAGAGCAGGTAATTGTTTGGTAGAGTTAAACTGTGGTGCATCTCGTGCATTGTAGTATAACAACATCCCTTACCCATGTTTTATTCTGTTGTAGGTTTCACAGACAGTACCCCACACATTTGAACAGGAATTCGTGAGTACAAGCAGAGCAGGTAATTGTTTGGTAGAGTTAAACTGTGGTGCATCTTGTGTATTGTGGTATAACAACATCCCTTACCCATGTTTTCTTCTGTTGTAGGTTTCGCAGACAGTACCCCACACATTTGAACGGGCATACGTGAATACAGGCAGAGCAGGTAATTGTAGAGACCCCTTATGGTGCACATAGTAAATTGCTGTATCACAAATTCACAATGCGCTGTAACAATCTTTACTTCTATTGCAGGCTCTAAGGACAGTGCTACATTTAAGTTTGAAAGGGCAGGGCAGTGGACAGAAAAATCCAGGTAATTACACTGTACGTTTTGCTGGCGATGCCTCAGTCAGTACTATGTGACAGATTGCAATCATGAGCATAGGCATCAACTTTAGCCATGTTCCTTTATTTTGCAGGCTTTGTGGCATAGCAGGCTAAACCCAGTTATCACAAATATGTTCAAGCGCAAAGCTGTACCTTCTGCAGAGTGTGATGCTTCACCACAAAGGAAGAAATGTTGCCTTGTATTCAAGGAAGAGTGGATGAAAGAAATTGTGGAGGCTGAGACACAGAAATCACGAAGCAAGGTTCGCGTGCAACTTGGGGAACTATTTCAATACAGTCCAGACGTGGGCTTGATTTGCAAAGCATGTGCTGAAGCCAACATTGTTGGGGACTTTTCTACAGGGAAGAAATGGAGTGATGGCTGGAAACTGGATTACCTGAAACGCCATCTAATTAGCAAAGTTCACGAGTCTGCCATGGTGATATTGAGAAACAGAAGTGCTGCTGCCAGGTTTGGTTTTGGAGTGCGGGCAATGCTGACGGACACTGCCACTGACAAAGCAAAAAGAATGGAAGTAGTTGAACGACAAAGATCCCTGCCTGAGGAGATAAAGATTCTCATCAACAATGTGTTGCTGGCAGTCAAGATGAATACTTCAATGTTATCTGTACAAGACATCTATGACCACCTAGCTTTGTATGTGAAGATACCAGACAGCTGGAGGAGCAAGAACTATGCCTTTGAGTTCCTTGAGGCCATCAATAGCGTGATACACTGTGAAGGTATGGCAGAACTTCGTAACGCTTTGTATCACAAATTGATAATTGATGAGAGCACAGATATTTCTGTTACAAAAATGCTCATCCTGTACTTCAAGTTCCGACCTGTAACCTCAACAGAGCACAAAACACTGTTTGGGGGCATTGTGAAGCTGACTAGTTGTAATGCTGAGGCGATCACTACTGCTGTGAAAGAATTCTACACTGCCAATGAACTGGACCTCATGAAAATGGTCATGTTCACATCCGATGGTGCGTCTGTGATGCTGGTTAAAAATAATGGTGTTGCTACTCGCCATAAACAATCCATTCCCCATCTAGTTGAGCAGCATTGTGTCGCTCATCGAGAAGATTTGGGAGGTGATGATGCCTGGAAGAGGGTTCCAATGATTAAAGAGATGGAGACATTATTGAGGACTGTCTACACTGTGTTTTCCAGATCTCTTGCAAGGAAGTCCAAGCTGGATGAAATGGCATCGGTCACTGATTGTGAAGTGGTCTCTTTTCGACCATTGAATGAAGTCCGGTGGCTTTCAAGGCATTTTGCAGTTGGTGCACTAATTCGGAATTATGAGGCTGTTCTTAAGTATTTTGAGCATGAAAAACTTGAAGAGAATGATCCAGTTGCTAAATATTGTTACAAAAAGCTATCTGACTCAAACTACCGTATTTCCCTTGCAGCACTTAATGACATTCTGAGTGAATTTGCATCTTTGTGCAAACTGTTCCAAAAAATTTCTTTGACTACTGTTGAAGCTGTACAGTATGCAAGAGCAAAGATTGGCCAAATTAAGGGACAGTATTTGGGGGACACTGTCTTTTGGAGCAGCAATGTAAGAGATATGATAGTGTTTTACAAGGAAAGGCAAGAGTTCGACAGTGGGCCTATTTTGTCTTTTGTTTCCCTTCTTTGTGAGCACATGCAAAAAAGGTTCCCTGAAGATGAACTGAAAGAATGGGCAAGTTTTGAAATCCAGGCAATAGCAACACAATCACATTTTGATTTTGGGACTGAGAATATACAAAGACTTGTTGAAAAGTATAAAAATGTCTTGGTCCTGGGTGATTGCGAAACACCAGAAGATGACTATAAATATGTGGTGGCAGAACATGTAAAGGGTGGGTTATTTACCACCTTTCAAGACATGGTGAATTTCACTGTACGCAATGCTGCTCAGTATAGTGTGGTGTCTCAGCTTGTTGATGTCTGCGCAACATTTCAAGCATCTAGTGCAGATTGTGAACGAGGATTCAGCCTCATGAATACTATCAAGAGTAAATTGAGGAATAGACTGGAGCAGAAGCATTTGGATATGCTGATGAGGACAAAGGCCTACCTCTAGAATGGGAAAGTTGACCTTAATAGAGTTTATCAGCACTGGAAAAATGGCAAGGATCGCCGTGAGAAGCAACCCTGTCACCCATCTAGTGATGCCACTTGACATGTCTGAACAGCCCTCTCCCACAGTCCATGTTTGCCTGGATGTCAAAGTTTTACAAACTATCTATGGCAAAATAGCCCAACATAGCTTTCACATCAAATTGTAAATATGTTATGTAATTTTGTAACTTATTGTGTATATGTGATATTGTATAGGCTCGCAACATTTACCCACCCAATGAACAGTGCTCCAGTTAAGAATATTTAGAAAAATCTAATGATGGTACCACTGTTGGAGTCTTGTGCTTTTCTAAACCTGAAGTGTATTTGCCTGTGTAACCAATTATGTCATGGCGTGTTTATCCAATTTGCAAACTGGCCTTAAGACCCTTAACGTGGTGCTGTATGTGTGTAAATGCACCATCTTTTCACTTTTAAGTATACGCTTGGATTGACATTTGGCACTGCACACGCGCGCGGTCTGGTTCCTGCCGCACACAGAGGAAAAAAATTAGAGGGAACATTGCTCAGCACCTCCCAAACAGTCACAATGTACATTGTCATACAGTCTGCATGTAAACCAGATCAATGCGCCAACATACATGTCAACACAATGTCAACATGCATCTCCCCTTCACATTGCAGAGGGGCACACAACACCTCCAGCAGAGCACAGAAGAGAACACATCTGTGATGCCAGAGAGGACCACCACACCTTCGACACCGACGCCCATGGACATCCCACGCAACCCACCACCAGGACCTGGGCAGCCAAGCTACTTAGAGGAGAACACAGAGCCTGCAACAAACCACACAGCAGGAAGCACCCGCAAGCACAGCTGGCTCACGACACTTCAATCACCCACCCATGGCACCCCAATGCCATGTGTCAGCATGCCAAAAGGAGGTTGCCGAACAGGTGTGGGTGGGCTCCGAACCCATGGAAGGCAAACTAGATCACATACGTTGGTGTCTATTACCCTTCAGGGACCACCCCACAAAGGAGACCCACACTGCCATAGACACATGCAGATGCACATTCCCAGTACAAAACCACGCCCAGTGGGACACACAAATAGAAGTCATACACCCACGTTGGCTCTGCGTATGATGGCTCAGGCCACTCCCCTTACGAATTGAGTGGGTGATGACAAAGCTACATGTCCAAGCTCTATCCCGCTACCTGCAGTGACATGTCTGCGTCCACTGTACACAGCACAATGCAATGTTGTAGGGCCCAGGGCCCTCATGAATACAACAAGACCACAGGGACACACGCAGATATCATGCTGAACTGGCCACAGGCACGTGCGCCCGGCCCCTTTATTGGTAGGACCGCATGTACAGTGACACCTGTGCTGGATGTGTGTGGGGTAAGTGTAAGCCAGCCCGCACGGAATGCTTGGTTCTGGCAACCACTTGAATATTGGACACCAGTGCAACGGAAACTGAAAACACCTGCATAACAGAGTCAACTGCTGAGCAACATGGAGTGAGCCGGAGAAAGTCCAGAGGACACCCAACATGCAAACAGAAGTGTCCGTGAGTTGCAGTGCACTGGGGTTGGGGCACTAGAGATGAGCGTGCTCATGTGAAGAAAAAGTCTCGGATTGTGTCCCTTCAAGATATTCCTGATGCAGATGCAGTGGGTTGTGTTAGACATGCATCATCCACCTCATCAACGTCCCAGGTCTCCCACACTGCTTGAGGTGACATTGCTACGCAACCGCTCCACAGCACAAAAGTCAATCAGTAACGGAAGATGGCTTGTGGTGCACTGAGTAAGTGGCACCTGGAGTGCTGCGTAGGGTATCAGGCCTATGATTGCATACACGACAGATGTGAGCAACTCCGTAAGTCTGTCAGGACCACTGTTTCGACTCTGGCAGATGGCGGTTGGAGGTGGTCCTTGCGGTGGTGGCATGTGCCTCCTGCTCTGATGCGACGTGCAGGCCGGTCAGGACTCGATTTGATGAACAAGTTACTTACCTTCGGTAAGAAACATTAGTTAGTTAGATTACTCACCTTAGAATATCCCCAGGCGTCAGGCTGAAACCGGAAAGATTTTTCGTCAGCAATACCCCTTGCGCGTCGCTAGGCGTCGTCTGCGGCTCCGCGTCCGTCATCGGCGTCGTGATCGCTGGGATGACGTCTTCGGAGTACTTAGACACCGCCATCCACGCTGACGTCAGTTCTTGTACATAGCTTTCCGCGCCAGGAACGCAGAGCCATGCAAGAGACCGACACTGGTGCCATTAATCTAGGGCGCTGAAAGGGATGTCCTTAACTCTAGATATCAGTTCGCAGAACGGGGAGGATGGGTGGGGCGGTAAGGAATTTAACGAACGAATGTTTCTTACAGATATATTGTTACCGAAGGTAAGTAACTTGTTCATCTGAAAGAAAGACGTTAGTTAGATTCCTTACCTTAGAATAGATACCCCAGCAATACCAACCCCGGTGGTGGGTCTGCAAACCAAGATCACACCAGGAAGTCCTGGAGAACGCAAAGGCCAAAGAAGCCGTCTCTCCGGACTTGGCTGTCCAGGCAGTAATGCTTGGCAAAACATGTGCAGCGAGGCCCACGTTGCTGCCTGATAAATGCCTGAAGAGGAACTCCCCGTCCCAGGGCAGTAGTAGCAGCTGTGGCCCGGGTCGAATGGGCTCTCAGCCCCACAGGAGGATCCTTCTTAGCCAAGGAATAACAGGCCTTAATGCACAGAACGAACCACCGAGACATGGTCTGCTTGTGCACTGTCCGCCCCTTCTTAGCGCCCACGTAGCCAACAAAGAGTTGGTCGTCCACCCGGAACTGTTTCATGCGGTCCAGATAGAAGGACAGCGCTCGTTTTGGGTCCGGACGGTAGAGCCTCTCTTCCTCTTTCGAGGGATGCGGAGGCGGAAAGAAGGTGGGCAGTGTAACAGACTGGCTGATGTGAAAAGCAGTTACCACCTTAGGGAGAAAGGAAGGACGAGTCCTGAGCACAACCTTGTCCGGATGAACAGAAAGGAAAGTAGGCTTAGAAGATAGAGCCTGGAGCTCACTCACCCGTCTAGCAGAGGTGATGGCAACCAGGAAGGCAGTCTTAATAGTCAGAAGACGAAGAGGACAATTATGAAGTGGCTCAAAGGGAGCGCACATCAGCTAGGTTAACACTAGGTTCAAATCCCACTGAGGCATTACGAAAAGGACAGGAGGAAACATACGAGTAATGCCTTTAAAGAATCGAGCAACAACAGGGGATTTGAAAAGAGAAGGCTGATCAGGGAGCCGTAAGAAAGCAGAAATAGCTGAAAGATATTCCTTGAGGGTGCCCAGAGCAGAGCCCTGCTGGGCCAGGGAAAGAAGAAAGAGGAGAACCTCAGAAAGAGGGGCGGGAAGGGGATCCACAGCCTTTGCTGTGCACCATGCCACAAATTTGTTCCACCTGCAGGCGTCTACCGTTTTAGTAGAGGGACGCCTGGCTGCCAGAATGACATCACAGACTTCAGGAGGCAAGTCAAATGTCATCAACTGTTGCCGCTCAATCTCCACGCATGGAGATGAAGGCTGGACAGGTTCGGGTGGAGGACCGTCCCCTGCTGCTGCGACAGAAGGTCCTCCTGAAGAGGCAGTCGAATCGGGGGATCGATGGACAGACTGAGTAGCTTGGGATACCAGTATCTTCGTGCCCAATCCGGAGCCACAAGGATGACTTGGGTCGGGTCGCGCCTGATCTTCTTCAGCACTCTGGGCAGAAGTGGTAAAGGCAGAAAGGCGTACAACAGACCGCAACTCCACTCGCGACGAAAAGCGTCTCCGAGCGAGTGCCGCCTTGGAAATTCCAACGCGCAGAACTGATTACATTGCGCGTTCTCTTTGGTGGTGAATAGATCTAACCAAGGCTCCCCCCACTGCAGAAAGAGTCCTTGCGCCACGTCCGAGTTCAGACGCCATTCGTGATCCATCATGCACCGGAGGCTGAGTTCGTCCGCCCTGGCGTTCAGAGAGCCCGCCAGGTGTTGAACCACTAGGGTGATGCCCTGATGTTCCAGCCATGTCCAGAGGTGCAGAGCCTCCTGACAAAGGGTCCACGACTCAACCCCGCCCTGTTTGTTGCAATACCACATGGCGGTGGTGTTGTCCGTAAACACCTGCACTACACTTCCCCGAACAGGGGGAAGGAATGCCTTCAGTGCAAGTCGGATCGCCCGCAGCTCCAATAGGTTGATATGGAGCCTGGAATCCGCCGGAGACCAGAGGCCTCTGATCTCCGCCTCTCCCATGTGGCCCCCCATCCCAGGAGGGACGCATCCATCACCACTACGTGCTCCGGTTGGGGTAGGGAGAGGGATCTGCCACTGACCCAATCGCGGTCCGTGAGCCACCACTGCAACTGTCTTGCAGTGCCCTCTGAGATCAAGACATGGTCGGACAGGTTGCCCCGATACATGGCCCACTGAAACTTCAGGTCCCACTGCAGAGCCCGCATCCGCCAACTGGCGTGATGTACCAGCAGGATGCAGGAGGCCATCAGACCCAGTAGCCGCAGCACCGACCTAACCGAAACCCGGGATAAAGACTGAAAGATCGGAATCAGAGCCTGAATATCCCGAAACCGCTGTTCCGGAGGATAGACCCGGAACTGCGCCGAGTCCAGAAACGCTGAAAAGGAGCTTCTGCGAGGGACTCAGATGAGACTTCGGCACGTTGATGGAAGACCCCAGCAAATGCAGGAGGTTGGCCGTAGTCTGGAGGTGGGAGACGACTGCCTGGGGCGAGCCCACCTTCAACAACCAGTTGCCGAGATAGGGGAAGACTGGAACCCCTAATCTGCGCAGATGAGCTGCGACCACCGCTATCACTTTCGTGAACACCCGAGGGGCACTGGTGAGGCCAAAGGGGAGCACGGTAAACTGAAAGTGCTCGTGGCCTACCGTGAACAGCAGGTAATGCCGGTGGGCCGGCAGGAAGGGGATGAGGAAATAAGCGTCCTGCAAGTCCAACGCTACCATCCAGTCTCCAGGGTCTAGGGCAGCGAGAACCTGAATAACAACCCCGACCTACATCTGTGCCAGGAACGCGCTCGATGGCCCCCTTGGTCAAGAGGGCCGTAACTTCCTCCTGCAGAAGTTGCAAGTGATCCCCCGACATGCGGTGGTACTGCGGTGGCATGGCTGGAGGGGTTGCCTCAAAGGGGAGGGAGTAGCCCCTTCGAACGATTTGCAGCACCCACCTGGCCGATGTGATGGTACACCAGTGGAGCAGGTGATGGCAAACTCTACCTCCCACTGGCGTGGAATGGGCCTAAAAGCTTGGACTAGGAAGGCTTTGAGGCATATGCTGCTGGGGTAGATGTGGGCTGACCGGTTCTCTATCCCCCCGCTCCGCCTCGGCGGTATCCACGTCCGCGACTGCGTTGAGGCTGGTTCTGCAGCCTGTGGCTAGACGGATGTGTGGGGGTGCCCCTTCCTTGGCCCCGAAAGAGGCGAAAAGTGGAAGTTTGCGGGCGCGGGCCGAGAGGCCCAAGGACTTGGCCATAGCCCTGGAGTCCTTAAAGCGCTCCAGCGCACTATCCGCTTTGTCGCCAAAGAGGTGACGGCATCGAAGGGCATGTGCATGAGGGTGCTCTGGACATCCCCGGAGAAATTCGTGGACCTCAGCCAGGCGTGACGACGAATCGCCACTGTGGTCGCAATTGCCCTACCTAGCGAGTCCGTTGTGTCAAGCCCACATCGTATCGAGTACCGTGTCGCATCCCGCCCCTCGGCAAGAGCCTGGGCGAGCCGTGTCTGCGCCTCCTCCGGACACTGGGGCAGCACGTCCGCCACCGTATCCCACAAGGAGTGGGTGTAACGGTCCGAAAGGCACACAATGTTGATAGACCGCAACCCCAAACTAAGAGAGGAGAACAGTTTCTTCCCAAACTTTTCCAACCTTTTGGATTCCCGATCTGGGGGAGCCGACGGGAAGGCAGTCTGGGAGGTAGCGGCCTGGATAACCAGGCTCTCAGGCGTGGGGTGCACCGACAGAAAGCTGGGGTCGCCTGGTGCGGGGTGCTGGCGCCGGGCCCTGTTCCGGTCCACAGGAGGGACTGTGGAGGGCTTGGACCAGGTGCCCATCAGAACATCCGTCAGTGCTTCATTGAACTGCAACAGAGGCTCCGAGGAGCTTACCGGCGGTTGAAGCACTTCAGTGAGGAGGTTAGTCCGCACGGCCACTGCAGGGAGCTCTAGCTGAAGAGCCTGTGCAGCCCTGCGCAGTACCACAGAATAGGTAGCACCCTCCTCCGTAGCCACGGAAGGAGGAGAGATGAAGCCTGTGTCAGGGGAGGTATCAAGACCACTGGCATTCCCCAGCTCTTCTGCCCAGTCCTGAGATAACTGCCACTGCTGTGCCAGAGGGTCCTCAGACCCCTCCCAGTCGTCCCCGTCATCCGACTCCTGGTAGGCAGGTGGAAAGGTCGGAGCCGGGCGGTAGATGAATCTGTTATCCATCAGCGCTCCGATGCCGGGCCCGGCCCGGGACAAAACCTGGGGACGACGTCGTCCGAAGACGGCGCCGGGGACGGCACCGAAGGGGTCGGCGCTGGCGGAGGGGTTGTAAAGTCGCCCAGGCGTCGACTGGGACACAGGCCTGGATCCCCCGGGTGCCTGCGGCGTTGGGACAGAAGTCGACTAGGCCCCCCAGTTGGACCTGCGGGGCCCGAAGGTGCACCGGCAGGCCTCGACGGCAGGGCGAGACTCCTCATGGCCACGAGGAAGTCTCGAATCTCCGTTGGAGTCGCATCGGGCCCAGGGATCGAAGGGTATGGGGCCGGACGCGACTCTTGCAGCTACGACAGAGCTGCGCGGGTGGTGCCACGCGAATCCTCAGCCGAGTCGGGCGACCGGCTAGGGGAGTCAGAAGAGCGATGTCGTCTCGGAGCCGACTGCCGGATCTCGAGCAGCTTGCGGGACCACCTAGACTTCGAGGTCAAGGCCCGGCAGCCGAGGCACGACTCGGCATCGTGGTTGGCCCCAAGGCAGTAGAGACACCGGCGGTGATGATCCGTGACCGACATCAGGCGGTGACAGGCGTCACAGGGCTTAAACCCAGGCATCCCTACCAGAACCAGGAGTCGAGGTCGACTCAAAACAGGAACCAAAAAATTTCAAAACGTTTAGTCAAAAAGTGACTAAAAGGGTATGCTCTTCCCGGATCTGCGCTTACTGGTGCGGAAAAAAGAAGAACTGACGTCAGCACGCGAGGGCGGCGTCTAAGTACTCCGACGACGTCATCCCGGCGATCACAACACCGACGACGGACACGGAGCCGCAGACGGCGCCAAGCGACGCGCAAGGGTATTGCTGACGAAAATCTTTCCGGATCCAGCCTGACGCCTGGGGATATTCTAAGGTAAGGAATCTAACTAACGTGTTTCTTTCAGATATTGTTCTTAATATTCTTATGAAAAGTTATTATTAATGGTGTTTTCATGGTTTTGTCATTTATATTTTTATACATCTCGTCGTTGCTCAGACTTTTCCAGCTGTATAAAGAGAGGGTTGAGGGGCTGGTGGCGGTGGGTGAAAGAAGGGACCACCGGTGAGAGCTGGGCAGGTACTGGGGGAGACACGAGCAGAGGAGGAGAGGGAAGACTGCTGAAGATTTGGGACCACCGGGCAGGTGATGGGAGCGGACTCCTGCAGTCCAGCACCCAGGTGGGGTGTGGGTTAGAGGGGGGGCGGAGCGAAGATCCAGAGGAGGAGGGGTCACTGTGGAAGTCAAGGGGCACAGGCGCTAGAGGATGGGTAGACAAGTTTGAAAACAAGGAGGAAGAGTGAAAAAGAGTAAGAGGGAGAAGAATAGGAAGAGAAAGAAAGCAAGATAAGAGATGAGAAGGGGGAGAGGGAACCGAGTGAGAAGAGAATGTCAGAGGAAAGGAAGATAGGCGAAGAAGCGAGGGAGGAGTGGAGCCGAGAGTCCTTTATGAAAGAGAGATGGGGGCAGAAAGCTGAACAAAGAGAGATGGAGCGAGGTATGGGGGTGACCTGAAAGGGGAGGCAGCGGACAGCCCACAAAAGAGAGTATGCCCAGCAATAGGAGAGCTCGGCGAGAGTGTGAGATGTTGCGAAGAGTGGAGTGGAGGAGTTGGGGAGGGAGGGATGGAGGGAACCGCTGAGGAGATGCAGAGACAGGGCGGGCTGCAGGTGGTTCGTGTTGCACCGGCTCCTCGCATTCTTCCAGTCGCAGGGTAAGGGCAGGCGGGGGGAGTGGGGGTGTAGTACGGAAAAAGTAAGGAGAACCGGGTGGACCGTAGACCATGGGGAGGAGAGTGAGAGTGGAATAGAAGGTGGAGAAGGAGGGCGGGGAGGAGGAGTGAAGGGAAGGTATGGGAAGGGTGAGGCTGCGCAAGAAGTTGAGGATAGATAGAGAGGTGATGATATGAGAGAGAGAGAAAGAGAGAGAGAGAGAGAGAGAGAGAGAGAGAGGGGAGTGGTAAGAGAGATACAGATAGAAAGAGCGAAAGTTCGATGGTGAGAGACAGATAGAGAGAGAGGGCAATATACTGAGAGGGAGGATGAGTGACAGAGAGAGAGAGGGAAACAAAGAGAAAGAGACTGAGAGAAAAAGAGAGAGTGCGAAACACAGAGAGAGGGGAGAGAAAGAGCGACATATAGAGAGAGGAAAACATTGCCTTTGAGAGCCTTCACAGGGAAGTGGTCGATAAATAATCCTCTCGACTGTCCAACCTGTGGAGCCCCTAGCGAAACTGATCTACACGTTCTCTTTTTTTGCCCCACATACAAAACTATCAGAAAACGTTGGCTTCGTCAACTCTGTAGGAATTTGGGGACCATACATTGTAAAGTTGCCTACAGAATTCTGAAGACAGACACAGCATTACCTATAGTTTTTTCGCTATCACGCTTCTGGTATGCTGTGTGGCGAAGGAGAAGCTCCCTTTTATTGTCGAATTTGCCGGTATAATGTATTGTTTTTATGATATCTCAACCTTTTAATCTTTTATCTATTCTTTTAATGAAATAACTTGCAATCAATCTAATCTTTATTGTACTCACTTTTTATGTAATTTAACAATTTCTTGTTTTTATGGACTGCTTATCTTTTATGGTCTACGACCGAAATAAAGATTTTGAATTGAATTGAGAGAGAGGAAAACAAAGAGAACGATACTGAGAGAGAGAGAAACAATGAGAAAGAGGGGGAGAAAGAGCGACATAGAGAGAGAGGAAAACAAAGAGAAAGACTAGGAGAGAGAGAAAGAGAGAGGGGCAAAAGAGCGACATGGAGAAAGAAAGAGCGCAAGGGAAACAAAGAGAAAGAGAGAATGCGAAAGAGAAAAAGAAACAGAAGGGGCTGTGATGTATGCACCATGCGCACCCCAACAAGCGGGTGCGCACCGTCCCCTCTGCCTCTCGTGCACACAAGACCCGTAGAGTGGTCCCAAACACAAGCACATAGCGAGAGATTAATGTCCACAGTCTACACAGACAAAATTGCCTGTGCAAAGTACCACAAAGATATACACGTTGTCTCCAGGCACCTTCCCGGACCCTAAATGCAGCCATCTGCAGACAGCCTCGCCCCATGTACAACCTAAAAATTCCCAACCCCGTGTATTCACACACTGCACATGCAAACACAGGCCATTTCCTACCCTGTGTAGGCACAGACGGCACATGTACATACAGATCACTGCACGTACCCACACAAACACTTCCCAACTCCATGTAGGCATACATGCACGCACGCACAGATAATTTCCAACCTCACATAGGCTCTGACTGCACGAGCACACACACAAACCATTCCCAGCCCCATAGGTGCTAACCTGGCGCACACACACAGACCATTCTCCCCAAAGCCACAAACTGCACACAGACCATTCCCAACCCCATAGAGGCACACACTGCACAAGAACACTCACAGACCATTCCCAACCCCATAAAGGCACGCACTGCACACACACACACACAGACCATTCCCAACCCCATAACGGCACACACTGCACGAGCACACTCACAGACCATTCCCAACCCCATAAAGGCACACACTGCAAGCATACACACACAGATCATTCCCAACCCTATATAGCCACGCACTGCACGAGCACACACAAAGACCATTCCCAACCCCATAGAGGCACACACAACCATTCCCAACCCCATTTGGCACACATTACACACACAAACACGCACACACAGACACGTAAACGTAATATATATTCCAAACTCATATAAACACACGCCTCTCGCTCACATGCACTCGGTTCGCTCCTAACTGCAAAGACACATATTTAGACATTATAGACACTGATCGTTATGATGCCATCGATAGCTGCTGATCTATGAATAATTTCTGTTAGGGTGTCATTGATAGCCATAAGATAGAAGTATCACGGCTATGATGCCATTGATGACTATTGCAATATAATAATGCACTATTGTGATATAACAGATACCATTGTAGCGCAGTAGGATGGCCTCAAGGCACTCCACGTTCTCAGCATGTTGGTAAAAATATTTTTAATCGGGGTCGACACTAGTGGTTTGTTGAAAAAACCACTTAGTGGTTGGCTGGCATATGCTTCGCTGCGAGTCCAGGGAGCTGTCAACCCTGGGAGGAGGGGTCCCCCCCACTCCCGGACCAGGTTCCCGTGACTGACTGTGTCTCCGCGGCAACCCCATCCCCGCTCCCACCACCGCCTCCCGCCCGCCCCGGGGTTATGTGTCCTACCAATAAGCGCGCGTCAGGGCCCTTCTCATGGCCGCTTACAATAATATTATGAAAAAGCTGCCGGGGCAGCCGGAGAGAGCGAGCTGACTGCGGCACTCTATCACCGTCAGCCCCACGCTGCCGAGAGGCTAAAAGTTAAAGGGTGGGGGCGCACTCCCAGCATCGCTGGAAAGCTGAGACAACAGACACCCAAAGTCAAGTACCTGCGCAAGAACTTCACAAAAGTTTTCACATTTTCCTGGCGAGATGCCAATGCTTGTATTCACTGCCCACCACTATTATCTTGTCCCTCCGTCTGAGGTACAAGATGGCTGCCAACAATTCCTGGTTTGAAGTGTTGGCAGCCAATTAGAGCCAAGCTTGTGCTCGGAGGGTTAAGCTCCGCCCAGATATTGAAACGTTTTATTTTTTTAATATCTCAGGAACTACTGAATGAATTTACACTATTTAACAAAAAGGGCTCTTTCTGAACCAAGGGCTACCGTTTTGCCAAATTTGGTGTAATTCCGTTCAGCAGTTCGGGCTGTAGCCGTGTCTAAAGTTTCCTGTGGAAAATAACATGGGGAATACACGTTTTGGGACCGCCCTTTTTTCTCGGCCCCCGCTTGGCAAATCACCCCAAAACTTTAAAGATAGGAGCTGACCGGAGCGGGCCATGCGTTTTAAAAATTTCTCGAAGATTCGGCAACCGGTGCCAAAGTTATGGGGAAAACAAAAAACGCTTTTCCTATGGAAACTAGGTCCTAAATATAACTATCCAATGGCAACCGCCAGTAGAATATATATATATATGAAAGCACACCTGATCCTTCGTCTACTCGCAGCTTCGTTTCAGCCGACCCAGCCACCAAGGAATTACGAACCACTGATTTAAGGCAGCAAATTGTTTATTCCCGCTGTTAAATCCTTTGAAGACGCGTTTCGGGCGTCACTCGCCCTTGTTCACATCAACGAGGAGAGGTTACATTGCCATTTTAAAATGTGATGCTAAACCCACGTGATATATATGTGCTCTGGCATCCCCACACGTAGGCAGGAATAGTCAGTGCTCATGACTTTGATGAGGATTCCTCTGGAAGAGAAACAGACCTTTAAGACACTTTTTATGGAGCACAGGACATTTGCTGGTATTTATCCTGTTCATCTCAGCTCTCTCTGCTTCAGTCCCAGGTGCCCTCTCACATTCTTCTCATGCATTCTTGATTGTGTCGATGATTCATCACACTAGAGCATGCAGAAACCTTTTCTGGTCCCTGCTCCTATTCCTAGCACACCAGAGGTAAATTCCTGCCCATGTAAGTGCCAAGTGAGAAGTGTGCCTTTGAGAGGGATGTGTGAAGCACATCAAAGCCAGCTCTGTTAGCATTGCCATTGCTTGTTTTTTTCTAACTCTAACATTCACAGCTGCCGAATCTTTTGATAGTATGTTTACATTCTGCACTTGTTTTATATTTTGTTTTGCTAAGCATCTCAACAGCATTATCATTGTCCAAAAGATACTTTTACTATACAAGGTTCAAAGATTTAAATTAAGTAGACGTTAAGAATATTATCCCTGAAGGTGATGGTTATAGCATGGCCTCAAATGAGAAGACATTTTGAGGACTCAAGCACTACAGAAAAAATGCTGCCAATCCATTCACCATACCTTTGGTTGCACTGAGCTTATACAGAAGGTTGTCTTCCAGTTCTTTCATTTTTCGCTTGTTAAAGGTAACATCTTCTAGAAGATGAATTCTTTCAGACTCCAGCTCCTACAATAGCCAAGAGCAAAATGCAAACATTTTTAATTTAGGCATTTGAATTGAAAATTGTTTTCATAATAGTGCATTAACCTATAATGTTTCAATCTAAAGAATAGCTTAAAGGTGGTTCCCCAGCATTTGTAGATTCAAGGGCGATCTGAATATTGACCCACATCAAGCTGGGAATCATCAACTAGCATTTTATGTCTTTAAAAAGAATACCTGCACAAGAGCTATTTTTGGAAGTCAGTTCAGCCCGGCTTTAAACATATATCCCTTCACTCCTGCTACATCCCCTCTAACAATGAACATTGTCAAATTCTGTTATACAAATGATCAAGCTTATAAAAAATAGACACCTGCAGCCGAAGATGGTGGCCGCATTTTGAGCGAGCTCTACGCCAATAACAAGAATCCTGCATCATCCGGTCAAATGGCATTATAAAGACAACAAGTAGCTGTCCACCTTTCATCCTTTACTCTCCCTTGTTATTTCCCTTCTTCAGCATCGAGGATCCCCCTGCTCTGAGGGCCGGTTCATACCCTTGAAGACCTGGGACAACAAAGCTGTATGCTCCTAAGGGCTTGTAGGGCCTAACTCCCAGTGGAGAAGCGGCCTGCGGCCTCACTGACACCAACAGCAGGGCTACTGTACCGCTTGCCACACAGTAGTGGAGGGCACACCACAAGTGACCCTGGGAGGACCAACATGGAGGCTGACACCAAGGCGACTGGTGAGTGGGGACTCCTTCCTCGTCTCACTAAATCCCAAGGCCGCTTTGTATTACCCCGATTGGTCCTGAGGAGTGAGAGCCAATCTATCCAGGTAAGAGACGGCTCGCTCTCTCATTGTCTGGTACCTCTCCCGAGGTTGCTGTGGTTGCTGGACACGTGCGCTTGGGACACTGCACCACACCATGCCCATAATGAGGACTTACCTCACTGTGAGAGGGGGAACAAGCTGCTGAGCTTTCTGGGAGTTAGACCCCCTTCTCCTACTGAATATCGAGAGTAAGAAGCGGGGAGGCCAAGAAGAGGGTGTGGCAGCAAGCCTCAGTCTAAGGGGCCCTGGGAGGACCCAGT
Organism: Triturus cristatus; assembly: GCF_964204655.1. Lineage (NCBI taxonomy): Eukaryota > Metazoa > Chordata > Amphibia > Caudata > Salamandridae > Triturus > Triturus cristatus. The sequence continues at coordinate 52,348,628 of NC_140589.1, forward strand.
GGCAAATGGAAATCAGCTCAAGGTGCGGAACTGGGATGGAGGCCCCTTACGATTATGTCCCTGGTCAGGGCATTCCTGGGAAGATAGCGCAGCTACAGCAGTTTAACCACCCAGTGGGAGAGCATGTATTCTATCTATTCTGATTATCTATGGACGCTGATCCAGACTGACCACAGGGTGGTGGCATCTTGGTGGCGCTGCGCTGACAAGCCAGAATGGTGAAGGATAGGATGGCCCTGGGGCAGGGGCTGATTGACAAGTACACCAGGCCAGTGGCCTCAGCAGGACTGGAGGAGGGGGGGCACAGTGCCCCCTCCTTCCGAGACACAGGAAGAAGCCGTTTCTCCAGTCATTATTCTCCAAGTGATAAAAGACTCTTATAAAGATCTGAATGGTAAAATTGGAGGGTTGGGGTCGAGGTGTCCCTCCTCCAGGACCTGCACAGCCTAGCTGTCCACCCCACAAATGTACAGGGATGTTTCTCCTCCCTGGAGGATGTAGTGGCCACATGCACCAGAGATCAAATAGTTGTGGGAGCTGACAGCTATCCTTGAACACTAAGTGGAAGATGCGGAGGGCAAGTCACGCAGAAACATTCTGCGACTAGTGGGACTGCCGGAAGTCATGGATTCCAAACAAGAACCTCTCCCCATGCTTCATATTAGAAAGAGCTCACCGAGCACTGACCCGCGAAGCTACCTCCAGGGGCTCCACCCAGACCGGCTGTAGGAGGCTGTCTTAGTATATGGTGTTCAATTAAAGGAGTGATACACCTTGCACTAATCCAGGCAACCCTTCTGGTGATTTTAGTGGTCTTTGATAATCTTAAAGCTCTCAAAGGGTAGCTGTGGTGAGCAGTCCTCAGGCTTATCATGAAGGAGTGTAAAGCAGCCTGTTTCACCACATTTAATTAGTAGTATAGATTAGATGAGAAAGAACCACACAGTGTTTATGAAAAATAAGTATATTTATTACACAACACAATCACTATCACTTGGTATATCTCCTATCTGGAGATATTAATAATACACATATTATTACTTCAAATAAATCAGGTAAGTAGCACAAATATACACTAGTCTCCAGGGGGAGGCCAAACCATATACTAAAAAGTGGAATCTGAAATGCAAAGGCGAAAGGACTTGGACCAACAGACTTAGAAGAGCTTGGTGAACCAGGAATCACCCATGGTAAGTGCCTAGGAACCCCAAGGAGTCTGTGTGAAGAGTGGAAACACAGTTGTGTGTTCAATAGAGGTCAATAGAGATGTTGCGGTTGCAGTTTTAAAGAAAAAGGACCCTTCCCCGATGACCCAGCGGAAACCCTTTGGAGGACGGAAGGTTGTAAAGCCAACCCACCTGTGGATGCCCCAGGAATCAGGTTACCTGTACCAGCGGAGCCAGGTGCATAGGGGTGAAGTGACGTCGGAACCACTCCTAGACGACAATGGGTGACGAGGTGAACCTGCAAGCAGAGGGGACAAAGTTTACGCCACTCAGAGGTGACCAGGAGGCACGGAAGCACAATGCCCACCTTTATCAGGAAGATCAGAAGAGTTCATGAGCATCTTGTCGCTGCAGCTGTGGGGACCCGGCAATGCTGTGGAAAACCAGGTGCTATAGACGAACTGTCTCATGTCGGATGTAGGTGTCCAGGTGGTCGTGTCCGGCGAGACCACCAACAAACCTCGGTAGCTGTAACCAGGAGTACAGGGGGCTACTCTAAGGGTTGCCCCAGTACATGGGATCATACCTCGGACACCGGAATCTGTTTTGGGGTATGATTCCAACATGTTTGCTACTAAACATGGCAAACACAAGGAGATGATGGACAAAGTGCTGAAACTTTTCAGACACTCAACCTCAGTCACAGATCTGGGTTGAATCCATCATTGTTCTTTAGCTCACTCTGCCACCTCAGTTCAGACCCAGCTATATGCAAATCAGTCTTGACCTTGTGCCTCATTGGAACAGTTCAGCCAGAACTGCCAAGCCAGGTCTTCCCTGAACCGGAAACAAGCATCCTGGGACAGGTTTCGGGGTAACACCCCTCATCAGCTAGGCTAGCTTGAATCCAGTGGCAAAGTGAGCAAGGGACCCACTTCTGGGCATATCCTGCCAACTTATGGCGAACAAAGCAAACACAAGGGGATGATGGATGGAGCGCTGAAACTTTTCCGACACTCACCCCCAGTCACAGATCTGGGTTGAATCCATCATTGTTCTTTAGCTCACTTCGCCACCTCAGTTCAGACACAGATATATGCAAATCAGTTTTGGCCCTGTAGCTCACGGGAACAGTCAAGCGCGAACCTGGGACCGGTTTCCTAGTGGGATGGGTTTGCCCAGACGTGGGCCCTGTGCTCTCCATGGCACTTGGAGTCAAGCTATCCTGGCTGATGATGGGTGAAACCCCTAAACCGGTCCTAGGATGCTTGTTTCCAGTCCAGGGGGGACCAGGCCTGGCAGTTCGGGCCGGACTGTTTCCATTGGGTGCAGGGTCAAGACTGATTTGCATATGGCTGGGTTCAAACTGGAATAGCATGGGGAGCAACAAAATGATGGATTTAGGCCCAGATCTCTGTACTGGGGTGAATGTATGTTCTGCATTCAGTCCATCAATTGTTCTTTTTGCATTTGCTACCAAACATGACCAAGTTTGGTGCAGCCACTATATAGTTAGACATTTCATAGTGACTGATGTCCACTATATGTCTAAAAATGCTGACCACACTTACAAAACTTGGAGAAATGATTCCGGGGTTTGTGGGGGTGTCCTGCTCATGCAGGGACACCCTCACTCTTCTAAACCAGCTACCTGCCCTCAGGACTGCAGGGCCTATCATGGGGTGACTTCTAGGTTTTAAGTGCAGTGACCTCAGATACAACGAAACGTATATCTGTCTTGAGAGGCGCAAGCACCATCTCGTACAGACTGCAATGGCAGGCCTGTAGTCAGAGTTTAAGTAGACTCCCATGGGTGGCACAATACATGCTGCCGCCCATGGCGGACCCAAGGTGTATCTATGCCCTGGGCACCTTAGTACCATACAGTAGGGACTGATAAGGATACACCAGTAGCCAATTGTGGAGGTACAAAGTATTTCCAAAGCCATTTTCGGGGACAGAGAGGACAGATGCTGGAGTCCTGGTTAGCAGGATTCCAGCAAACTACAGTCAAAACATACTGACACGAGGAAAAAAGTGGGGGTAACCATAAAAGAAAGATCCTCCTTTCCTACAATCATCGTCATCCGGGTGCTTAACTTTGGGGAAAAGGACAACATCCTGAGGCATGCTAGTCGCCTCCCAGACATTTGGTGTGTGGACACCAAAGCTATGCTATTTCCTGATTACAAGGCCAAGGTACAAATCCACGTAAATCCTTCTTGGTTGTAAAAAAAAAAATTAAGAGCCATAAGCATACAGTATAATCTAAGGTGCTCGGCCAAATTGGAAGCACTGTATAAAGGGAAATCTCTGTTCTTCAAAAACCCTGAGATAGCTTTGGACTGGGTGGCAGAAAAGAAAGTGTTGCCAAAATTTGCAACAGAGCTAATGACATCCGAAGGGAGAGAGTGAGGGAGACCTATGCACATGAGGAAAAACAGGAGCTGGAGGAGATGCAGTAGGCGGCGACATAACGTCCAGGGGCTGAAGCCCGAGAACCAGCAGGAAATATCATCCTTGGAGAACTCTAGCGACAGGCAGGAGGGGAACCCGACCAGTGGATGAGAATGTGCACGCTCCTGGGAGGACGGAATGGACATAACCCTCTCCTCCTCCCCTTTCTTGCCTCAAATACTCCTATACGATGGGCTGTTGAAGGTGAGACACACAGAACCTTGCTGGTGAGGTTGGTGTGGGGAACACTGCCCCCTGCAAACTAAGGCTATGATGTACACATTTCTGGTTCTGTTCATGTTTGTTTTCACAGACAGATGCTTTCAGATTTGAAGTGTTGGGTGGGGGACAGTTAAGTGGACAGTTGAGGACACTCCATTTAGTTATTGTTGACCCACATCACCGCAGCCTGGGCACATCTGTGGTAACTTGGGCATGAAAGGCAAATTATCTGCCATACCTAAGAGTACTACCGCCATGCACTATAAAATAGTGTCTTGAAACGTAAATGGGCTGCTGAACAAAATTAAAAGAACTGCGATCCTTCAGCAGATGCATAAATTGGCTCCAGCAGTCCTCCTCTTACAGGAAACTCACTTGCTAGGTACAAAAGGCTCCCTTCTGGCCGATATGAGTTTAACCAAATGTATCATGCAGGGTTTGCCAGGAGATTTTACACAAAACCTTCCCCTTGTGACTACTTAGGTTACCCCAAACAACATGGAATATTTTATTGTCACAGTCTCCCTACATGGGAGGATGTGGATGGCGATATCTGTATACTTCCCTCCCACCCTGTGGACAGCTACAATGTTGGACCTGACAAAAACCATAGCTTTAGTTCCAGAAGTAGGACTTGTAGTTGGGCACAACTTTAATGAAGTGACGTTCCCAGTGCCTATATGAGCTCCATCCAGGCGCACGGATGTCAGTTACCTTTGCGAATTATCACAGTAGCAGCGAGGAGCCACAAAGAACACTCACCACTGGTGTGGAAACCTAGGGCCCTAAAGAGGGAAAAAAGCCCTGTCCCTAGTAATCCAAATGCAGAGCAGGGAGTATGGGTGGGTCGGTAAGGAATCTGCAGCTAGATAATGTCTCTACCAGACAAGGACATAAGGTAAGTAACTTGTTCATCTGATAGAGACGTCTAGCTGCAGATTCCTTACCTTATTATAAGGTAAGTACCCAAGCAAAACCTCCCCGGATATGGGTCTGCAGACCAATTTCATATGAGGAAGTCCTACAGGAGCAAACAGACAAAATGCCAATCTCTACGGACCTGAATGTTCAGACAGAAGAGTTTAGCAAATGTGTGCAATGAGGGTCAGGTTGCTGCCTGGAAGATAACCAGGACCGGAACTCAGCATGCTAATGCAGTGGTCGCAGCTTTTGGTGGAATGAGGATGCAAGCCCTCAGGGTGTTGCTTTTTGGCCAATACATAGCAGATTTTGATGCAGAGCATGATCCATCATGATATGGTCCGCTTCTGCATGGTCCGGCCCTTCTTTGCTCTAACATACCTGACAAACAGTTGGTCGTCCACCCGGAAGTCTTGTGCATGGCTAAGTTAGAATGACAACGCTCTTTTGGAGTCTAGAAAGTGGAGTTGCAGCCTCCTCTTTGGAGGGGTGTGCAGGAGCATAAAAAGTAGGCAAGGTGATGTATTGGCCTATGTGAAAAGGAGTGACCGTTTTGGAAGAAAGGAGGCCCTTGAGTGAAGCACCGGTTTGTCAGGATAAATGGTGAGGTAAGGAGGCTTAGATGTTAAGGCCTGAAGCTTAGTGACCCTCTGGGCAGATGTTATCACCACAAGGAAGGCTGTCTTAATTGTAAGACGCCTGATAGGGCAAATATGAAGTGACTCAAAGGGAGCGCACGTGAGAAATGTCAAAAAAAGATTTAGATCCCACTGAGGCACGATAAAGCATGAAAGAAAAAACATATGTTGAAGTCCTTTTAAGAATTCATTTACAAAGGGGATTTGAAAAGAGATGGCTGATCAGGCAACCACAAAAAGGCAGAGATAGCAGAAAAAAAAGCCCTTGAGAGTGCAACGGAGCAAAGCATTGCCGGGCAAGAGAAAGAATGAAAAGAAGAACCTGAAAAAGTGGGGCAGAAAGGGTTCTATGTGTTGTTCTGAACACCATGCCACAAATGTTTGCCAACAGCTGGTATATACCATTTTAGTGGAGGGATGCCTTGCTGCCAAGATAACGTAAAAAGCATCCTGAGAAAGGTCAAAAACTGTCAACTTCCACCTCTCAATCTCCACGCAAGAAGGAGAAGAGTTGACAGATTCGGGTGGAGGGCCTCCCCTGCTGCTGTGACAGAACATCCTCCCTAAGGGGCTGCCTGAAAGGAGGACGGATGGCCATACTCAACAGCTACGGATACCAGACTCTCCGTGCCCAGTCTGGAACCACAAGTATGACTTGGGCCGGCTCTTTCTGATCTTCTTGACAGCTCTGGGCAAGAGTGGTATGTGCGAAAAGGAGCACAGGAGGCCTGAGCTCCACTCGACTGGCTCAACCATGCCTTGAATGCTAACGCTCCCATGTCAGCCGATGGACAAGGTGAAGTCGAGGACCTCTTTGAATTCTTGCTTTTCTTCTTCTGATGGAACTTAGCCAAGTGGCCCGACGACTTCAAGCGCGACTAAGATTTCGGGCTCCGTGACCTCTCCCAGGACCATCCTCTCGATGCAGTGTTACTTGTAGAATCACCAGGAGCTTGAGAGATTGATCCCTCAATACCTTCAGATTCATGTCACAGCAATCGGAGCAGAACTTTGGAACATGGTCGCACTTGAGTGACCACAGACATACCAGGTGCAGGTTTGTCACCGACATCAGTCGGCAGGTGCTGCAGGGCTTGAAGCCGGCCTTCCGAGATGACTTCAACAAAAAGTAGTAAAATGTTTAGTCAAAAAGTGACTAAGGAGTCGCTCTCTCTCAATCTGTGCTGACTGGTGGAGAAAGAAAAGAACTGACGTCAGTGTGCTGGAGTGGTGCCTATATAAACACTGATAACATCACTTCCGGCACAGACGAAGCCAAGCAGAGCCGATCGACGTCACCTAACGGTGACCAGAGATACTGGTCACAACAAATTTCCGGATCCAGTCTGACACCTGGGGATATTTATAAGGTAAGGAAAATTTGGTTAAAAGTCTCTATCAGATACAGAAATACTGGGATTTGATCTTTCAACACTTAAAAGAGGTACTAGGATTCCCGATTGATCAAGACTCAAAATTGGCAGTGTTTTCAGGGTGGGACGAGAACAAAGGACAGAGGTTTTTGGTTGGGATTGGTTGCATGCTGGCCAAATGAGATATTGCTGCTCATTGGAAATCTTGCCCAGCACCCTGGTCTGGAAGTGGTTAAGGGGAATGGACCAAAGTTCCCTACCAGTAAAAAGCAATCTACCAATCTGGGACTGCCCCCATAAGTACAACAAAATCTGCCATCCATTGAGAGAATACCACGGCCTACCGGGCTCTGCCCGCTAGAGGGAAGATACACTAGGAAAGGGATAGGTGGCCAGCTGGCACGATCCACAGTGAAGGGCACGAGAGAATGGGTAAGGGGGTTATAAGGCACTATTCAACATTACAGCCTGCAAGTCGCAGGGTTAAAGGAGGCAGTGGACATGGAGGGGAAAGTGACACAGAGGCAGAGACTCATCATCAAACGTTTTAACTTGCTGAGTCAGTCAAATGTAAGAATGGCTTTAGGATACCGTGTGTGTGGGCCGGGTGATAGTAGTAATTTGCAGAGGTTTTCTTTCCAATTGTATGGTTTCAATCAAAACTCTAATAAAAAGTAAACCAAAAACAAGCATTTGCAATGCCTTTTATTTTTCGTTTTAAAAACATAAATAAAAGGCATTGTCATTTACAATGCCATTAGTTAAACTCGGGTAACTGCGAGACCTATTGCATTGCAAATGCTTGTTTTATTATAGGGACTAGAGAAGTCACAAATTGCATGTAATAAGGAAATTAGAGACATGCTTTTATACAGAGATTTCAGGCTGCCATGTATCAGAATGAGAATAACAATAATATCAATAAAAAATGATGTTTTCTTCTTGCCCTTCCTGTCTTGGTGCTTCGTGCGGATTAAACGCTACTTGTGTTTGTGCTGCACCTGCATTGTTCTTCTGACTACTGAAGCGGTTCGCTTGGGTGTCAGGTCACCTATTAATGACATGTCCTGAAGAGCGACTTGTCCCATTCATTTCAAGGCTGCCCCCTAGTGGAGTAGACACACACAGGCTGTGGCTAACACATATCCGTGGATTCATTCGTCTCACCACTGGTTACGGGGCCAGGTCCATTTGCGCAGAACTGTCCACGTTACTAGAGGACTTTCTGTCATTTATTTTGCCGAATATTTGAAGATTAGAAGCAGTCTCTTATAGCCGTGTGTTGGACCCGGCCTCGTAGGATGGCCCTCCGTGCCCCCGCACCACCGAAACCTGGTGCCTGCAGCCCTAGCACGCGGCCCAGCCGACCTTTCCCACCAGGACACCTGCGCCAACTCCGGACATCCCCGTCCATGGCCTCTCTCCCTTCGGCCACCCCGGGCCCGCGTGCCCACTCCCTGCAACAAGATGGCCGCCCGGCCCCAGCGCGACCCGGGCCTAGAGGCGCCACTCCGGCTGGAGGACATCACGCTTCCAGGGGATGAGAGAGGGAGGAGCAGTTTCTATCGCACCTCTGAACTCCCCTGGGACGATGGGTTTCGATCGGCCCTCCGGCCTCCCTGCGGGCTGGCTCCGTGCCTGCTGGGTGTCTGGGACTCCTCCCGACCCGGCCCTGAAAGGATCAAAAGACAATGGCAGGAAACCCCGACAAGCGGCCCCCAGGTGACAAGACCCCTGCCGGCGCAGACTCCGGACATCAAAGCAGGGTCGACCTATAACAAGGGGTGCTCTGAGACTGTCCGTCAGATTCGACGCTGGAACAACGAGAGCCTGCTGACGTGGTCGCGGCTCCTGGAACTGGAACTCACCTGAGCCCTGCTGAGTGACTCGCGGCTCCCTGAAGATCGTAAGACCTCCGAACTTGTACCTGAGCCCTGCTGAGTGACTCGCGGCTCCCTGAAGATCGTAAGACCTCCGAACTTGTACCTGAGCCCTGCTGAGTGACTCGCGGCTCCCTGAAGAACGTAAGACCTCCGAACTGGTACCTGAGCCCTGCTGAGTGACTCGCGGCTCCCCCAGACTCTCACGGTCCCGCCGGACCCCAACTCCGACCACGTATCCCCCAGCTCGAGGATTGTGAGCTATGCGCCGGATACGTCCCTGCTTTGAACCGTTACCAGAGACAGTCCCGCTACCCCCTACCTTTCCGAGACTCTTGAGCCCGTGCTCACCTTGTACATATTTGCAGTGATACCTATTGATAAAGCTTGTTCTGAGAATACCCAGTGTGGTCTCTCTGTGTCGTGTGGTGCCAGACGTACGATCCTAGTTGCGAGATTCCCCCCCCTGGGGAATCTCCCGCCAGTGCCCGGCTACAATACTACACGGGTGGGACTCAGGGAAGTCAGGACCCCCTTCCGGGCTCCTCTGAGGTCGCCGTCTAACACCGTGGAACTGGATCGATCGTTCAGCCCGGCTCGGCCCGAACTTCACGTTTATTGTAGAAGGAGCCACCATGTATATAGCTTGTCTACTGTCCTGATGACGACTCTGTGGCTGTCTTTCCCCTCGCAGTGAGGGCGGAGGAGGTCTCCTGCAAGTGCCAACCACTGCCCTGTATTTCAGTTTCAGCCCGAATGTCCCGACCTCCTGCACGCCTCAGCTGACCCCGCCCATTTGCCGACGGTTACAGGGGCTGAGGCTGACCCAACTGCTGCCGGGTCACTGTTCAATGCCGGGCCAGCAAACCAGCTGCGAGGAAGTGTAAAAAAAATTACAGAAGAACAGCAAGGTGCAATATAAGAAAAGATTAAAACACCAGAAAACATTGTTATCGTGCTTAGTATGAGAAAAGAGAAGACGTTGCCATTCTCAGTCCTGCCAAGTATCACGCATCACGCGTTAGACTAACGCATTTCAGTGTGGTAGTCCGCATTACCGCACTGAAATGCATTGTCACGCATATGATTGTCTCAGCTGTCACTTAAAGTACTGCCTAAAATTGTTGATTATGGCAGCGCGCTGTCGTCCGTGGTGTGTTCGATGCTCCTGCAGCCAGCTTGAGGCCCCCAGCAGAGTTCAGGTTGCTGGCAGGCTCAATGTAGCACAATCCATTATTGCGATTCCACATGCATGGCGCCGCGAGGCTCTGTCAGCCTTACGTCAACGAGGTAGTTTGTCCAATGACAGTCTGTCACTGGAAGCTCCCGCCTAGGAGGACTCACGAGAGTCAGGACAACCTCTGCCTGGTTGATTATCCCCGGAGGCGGGCCGGGCGGCAAACCTGAATTTCCACGGCCTGCGGTGGCCTACAGCCTGAGCCTGCCTCATAGCTGCCAAGGTTTCAGATTGCTATGTGTGACATTTTCATAACTTCAGGCTAATTATGAGTGACATTTCAACGACTATGAGTGACACTTTCTCGTGAGCAAAATCAAGGAATGAAGACGCTGGAAACATATAAATATCAGAAATTACACCCATTTGGGCAATGAGAAACTCTAAGAAGGTCTCAAAACTGCTACAAAGCACCAGAAATGGAAGTGCACTCATTGGAGGCAGACTGCATGGCTACAGTTCTCAGTAACAGAGGGCAGGCAGGCACTGCAGCCGCTCAGAAGATTTCATTGATATGATCATTCAAGACCGCTCACTAGCCTAAAAAGCACATTTTATAGCATAGCAAGTGCAACTAGGAGATTTTTCCGTCACTCAGTCTCAGGCACTTACTGTTTTTGTGAGCCTGGCAAGCTGGAGCCGCAGCAACAGGCAGGTCCTGTCACACTCACCAGCCCGGCTGCAGGTCTTCATGGCAGCATAAACTTCACAAGACTGTGTAGGATCTACTTAAATGAATGCAGGATTTAACACAAAATATATACTTCTTTAAACAAGAATACAGGTAGCAATTGGACAGAAAGTGTCCGCCTGCACAACAACAAGAAACAACTGCCGCTACTCTTGAGACGTGCAATGAAAACATAAAAAAAGACCTACCTGATAACGTCAGCTTTATGCGTGGTAGCAATGCACTCCAGGGAAAACATGTTTGTATACTTCAAATTACGCAGTGTTCCTGCGTGGAATGTGTTGAAAGTAATGCTCCGTTTGCATGAGATATGTGCAGAATCTACAGTGTCTTTGGTGCTCCTTAAAACACACTTTATTCTTTGAATGCTTCCCTTGATCTACATCGGCAAAGACACTGGGACGTCAACCCTAGTTTGAAACTCTAGTATTCAAAGCAGCATGTAGAGCCTGGACGTGAGACAACTGAGCTATGTATCAGGGCTTTTACTGAAGCCTGCAAGTGCAACACTGCTGTACAAACCTACTCACTGTGCTGGGGCGCTGTGGTCTGGACACTGTTTCAGCCTATTGCTTGGTGATTAGTGGTGCTGTTACAAATAAAAAGACAATTGAATGACAGTTCGCTTTTGCTAACTCAGAGGGCTGTATGTAAGAGTTATATCACAGCCCTGAGAGAAGTGTTTCTCGTCAAATTACAGTGAGGGGCAAGCCTGACAGTGCATCTGTGGGTGAGATGCACATTTTGCTAGTGTTTAAAACAAATCTTGCATGACACCTGTAAATTGCTAGTAATTTGACAGGTATGCATTGTTTAAAATATATTGTCTGATTTGGTGCTAAATTGAGGTGAATATATATTTTTGTCTTTTTCGCTGCTCTTTTAAGTAGGGGAAAGACACAGCTGATCTACATTTTCTCCTTCCTTCGTTTAGCAGTGAGTTGGTGTGCTGTATTGCGCTGATGGGCGGCTGTCTGTGTTTTCAACCAAGGTGTTACGGATTCTAAATGTGAGCCTCTGAAATGTAAATGCGCCCTGGCTTGTCAGTGAGCTGCTAATTGCTCTGGCAGTGCACCAGGCCCAGCTGTAAAGCAGAGAGTCACCCCTGCGGGTCACAGCATGTGCCTCAGCGTTTTTACACTACCGCTTACACAGTAAGGTTCAGAATAAGATTAGATGTGGCCCTGCCCTCGAACCTGGCTCAATATTTACTTATGGGGCTGGATGCCCCTACAGTCCACTCCTGCCTCGCAGCCTGTTAAACTTGTATTGGAGCAGAATTTGAAAATCGGGTGCAGCAAGGAACGATCGGCTCTCCAAGCCAGTGTGACCTCGAGGGAGAGGACTTCTCCGAGAGGCCGAAACTACGGAATTTACATCAACAGTGCCTAGGGTTTCACGAGAGAAGCACTAGAGGTTCTGGTCAAGAGGCAGGGGCTCCCATCGGCGCCTGCATCTCTGAGTGGTTTCCGTCTGCTGGGTACCTGGTGTGAGAGTTAGTTTATCTTTGTGTCCTACGAGGGCGGGCGTGCTAACAGCAACAAGATGTGCATTAGGAATCACTGTGTGACCAGAGAGCCTGGAGTCCAACCACGCAAAAGGGGCAGCTGCCTAACAGGCCGTTAGTTGATTTTTTGCTGCACGGTATGGACCTGCCGCACCTGTCCCTCTCACGTACCCCAGGGCCAGCTCATCGCAGGAGGAGAAACGGACATGCAGCGGTCCACATGGCTTAGTCTTCTCTCACCAATCGCCATGGTGCCTGCCTCCGGCCCGGCCGCGTTGTTTCCTGCTGTGGGACCGGCTTCTCGCATTGGTACATCTGCCGTTGCGAGTGTCCCCATCTCTGGTGTTGGCCTGGGCCTTCTCAGGCATGCACATCGTCTCCATCCTCCACTCTCCAAGGCCAGCTGGTCACAGGAGGAAGATCAGTTGCGGTCCACAGCGTGGCCCCAGAATGGGGAGGAAGGACGGGAAGATCCTCACTCCCCGTTCCCCTGCCTCCCGAGTGGCCGCACCGTTTCTGTAAACAGGAGTCGGCATTTGATAATTAGCATGCACAGGCTGGTACTTACTTGGGCCTCTGCTGCAGTGGCTGACGAGGGTCAGTCCGGACTCGAAGACTGGCAGGCTGCAGCTCCATAATTGCATGCACAACTCTGCTGTGGCAGCAAAGGTGCCTTAAACGAGCACAGGCGCCATTGATAAAAGTTTGCGCCCGTGTTTGAAAATTGAAAGTCTACGTTTGAATAGCAGGAGGCAGCTGCAAAACAGAGTGCGATCTGGCGGACAAAAACAGTAGTTAGGTGCTGCTGCTTCCGGACTAAACGGAAGTCAGCATCACATCAACAGCCAATAAAAATACATCTAACAAAATCAATGACAAACTTTAACTAATGGCAAGCAGCAACAGAAATAACACGGAGTTTCACCTAACATACTAATTACTTGATGCCTCGCAGAGGCAGCGCATGCGCTGCCTTATGCGAGATCTAATAGACAACTCACTGTGGAGGTCAGTACGAAAGCAGGTCAATCAATGAAATGAACAAATGCAGGAGACCTAAGTATGCATATCACTTGACATCACCCTTGATAATCATCTCAATCTCCACAGCCACATTGCAGCCATGGCCCACAAGGCATGTCACCAACTAAGGCAGCTTTGGAGCATCAGACAATTGATTCTGGAACAAGACCTCAACATAGTGGTGCAGTCTTTCGTTCTCTCTAGACTAGACTATGAAATTGCCCTTATCTCAGGCATTCCCAAGGTTCACTTAGGCCCACTGAGAGCAACAGTACATGCTGCAGTACACTTCGTTTTAGGTCTAACATTTTTGACCACATTTCCCCTGCCCTGCTAGCCCTCCATTGACTACCCACTGAAGCATGGGCCCAATTCAAAATTGCTTGCATTACCCACAGAGCACTTCACTCCTCCTCACCCTCCTATCTAAACGAGAAACTGAAAATCTCTGAAGCAAATAGGGGTACAGAAATGCCCAATCCCTGCTACTGGAACTCCTCACCCTCAGTCAAGAACGATACAAGAACCAGTCTTTCTCTAGAAGTGCCACTAGAATCTGGAACTCTGTGCCTCCCTCACTCCGTCTAACCACTTGCAGAGTAACCTTCAAAAGAGACCTCAAGCTCCTCCTTTTTGACAGACATCTTGGTTAATTCAACCTTGATCTGACCTATATACACCACCCACTACGATCTGATCTGACCGGACCCTGTTTTATGACCCCACCACCTAAATCGATGCTTTTACTGTGTATCTCCTCTGCTCATTTGCTCTAACTATTTCTTGTGATAACTCCTGCAAGTACCCCAGTGGCGGCTGGTAGGGAACGGGGGTGGAAGGGGGTGAGGAAAGGTGGAGGGGTAGAAAATAAAATTGAATTAAAAAAAAATCAAAGAAAACTTACCTGCAGGTCGCGTTGCCAGCTGCTGCCTTTCCACTGCCTCTCCTCTGTCTCATGAGGCACCCGGGCTCCCCCAAGCCAATCACAATGTTGCAATGAAGCGTTAAGATTGGTCTGAGCGCCGTGGTTCAGTGCTCAGGCAGGGAGTGGGAGCCTGGGCAAGTTCCCCACCAGGCTGTGTAATACAAAATGGTGGGGTATATGCAAAGTGTGCATGACTGTTTGGACGGGCCAAGACGGCCGGCCACACAGTCATGTGCACTTAGAGTGTGCTCACCACTCTAAGTCCCCTGGGCCCTGCTCTTGCCAGCCCCGTCCCTCCCCACACCTAGAAATGGAAAAATAAAATGATGATAATGTTCCATTATTATCATTTTATTTTTCATCTGCACTGCTCTTAAAGCAGTGGGGGCGACGCTCCTCCGTCTTAGCGGAGGAGCCACCGCTGCCCTGAAATACCTGTAAAATATTGGGCGCTAGGCCCACATGTTGAGACATAAAGCACACGGACACAGTAGTAGGGTTACTGATCACTGGCCCCGGGCACATGCTCCTGCCTCTTTTATTAGCAGGGTAGCAGTGACACCTGTGCTGGGTGGGTGTATAGTGTAATACATCACACTCTTAAACACTAGAACGTGGCCTGCAGGACACTACATTCCTCCCACCTTTATTGGAAAAGAACCAAACAAAAGTCTAACCTATGAGAAAAGCAAGGAACAAAAATGCAGCACCATTGAGTCGCTTCAAGCCATCTGCCGGGCAGTGCAGGATCTCTGGACTGCCTGGCCATGAGGTTATAGTCCCACGTCGTGATGTAGTTCGGACCAGCCGTGTCTCCCTGTGTTGGAGACTATTTACACAGTTCAACAGGGGTGTAACCAGAGCAGTGGTGGAGTCTACTTCGGAGATCTTCTTGAAGGTGCTGAGGCTCCAATGGACGGCCAACATGCAAAAACTGAGGACGATGTCGATGAAATTATGGTCTCCCTTGAGGCAATGATGTTGACAAGTGCCCGCTGGTTGAGCAGCTTCAGACTTCCCTCTCGTGCAAGGACTCCCTTTCTCACAGGATTCTCCTTGAGGCCCTTTTTGGAGGGCTGTCACAGGGCTGTGTTGACTGTGCAGGCTTTTGAAGGGCGCTGCCAACAGGACCACAACCAAGTCACTCTTGCAACTGCAAAGGTTGGTGTCTCAAAGTCTGTGTGCTCTGGCGTCAGGACACAGGCTCACAAGCCATCATCAGATAGTCTTTGGATGACCAGTCTCCATCTGCAACCTCCACCATGCTTCCTGGTGTCTGACATGGATAAGCTTCTGCAAATGCATCTCTCTTTTTGGGATTCCCCTCTCACCGGACTTCCCTTGAGGCCCTTGCCCCTGGATTGCCACGTGACAGTGTGGGCTGTGCGGGGCATCTTGTGGGCCACACCAATGGGTCGCTGCAGATCTTCCAGTAGGGCCACGACCAGTCTCATGCAACCCCAAGAGTGGATGGTCCAATGGTCCAGTATGCTCTCTTTGGCAGGCTTTAGGTTCATGGAGGCAAACAGAAGGTTTCTGGGTGGCTATCCTCCCACGGCGCGAGGAATGTCTTGTTGGTCTCCGGATGTTTCAGGTGTTTGGATCCTCTCTGGTGCTGCAATGCTTCTTAGGTGTTTCTGGTGATGCACCTGGGTAAGGATGATGATTACCTTCTTCCACTTGGGCTACAGGTGGCAATATCTTGCTTGAGGCAATATGTTGGAGTGAGAAGGTCTGGAGGGACTTCATGGCCACTTGCTGTTATATTTTGGCAAGTGCACTTGCTGGCCGGGATGCCATCAATGCCAAGCAGCTGGTGATAGGTGACTGGACGGTCGCACTGTCAAGCTTGGGGTGTGGACGCAGATCACGGTTGCTGGCGGGTTACAGTTGGTCCTCCCGTAAAGCTGTCTCCAATGATGTTCCTGCACCCTTGTGGCTGGCTTGTGTGAATGGATGCCCTCTTCAGTAGTGGCATGAGTCCTCGGTCTTACCGATCTTCTCCCTTTTCTCTTGTGCACCTGTGGTGGATGTTCACCCTATAGCATCATGCCCCAGTCTTATCCTCTTTCGCGATGTGGAGTCCTGCCATGCACTTCCCTACTTCCGAACAGGTTCCTCACTTTGTTGTGGCTTCATGCCACATATCTCATGTTCGCGCCACATGGACATCTCGCTGGTCATGTCCGGTTCTTAGGACTGTGTCTTTTCCTTGCTGCGGACTGGTTAAAGGTCTGTCCTGCCGGTAGGACATGCTTCTCCTCATGGACCTCTCGTAGGCCCCATCACCACCTCAGTGATCTTATCAGTGCTCTACTACCTGGATGGAGGGTCACCATCTTCCCTCTTCTTCGCTTGAGGACATAGTGCTTGCGCCTCGAGCCAGCGACGCAGTGGTGCTTGCTCCTGCCCTGATCAGGCATGCTTGGCAGGGTCAGTCACTTTGTGTGACATGCTCAATGCCAGGCCAACGGTGGCCATTTTGTGCAGAAGGTGGCTGGCTGATGCAGCCTCTTCCGTTCAGCACTGCTTCTTCATTTCAGAGAGGTCTATCTCTCCCAGGCTCCTGCCCGTGCTGTCAAATTTCCAGGTGCAGGCTTCGACGTACCTCTGACTTCACACTTTAAGTCCTTCATCATGGGAGCCCTTTCCTTGCGCCTTGCGTGCCCTTTTTCCAGCTCTTAGTGATGTCCATCTCCCACTGGGGGGCGTGCAGTGATTTCCACCACCAGGGACTTTACTTGTCCATGTGTGGCCTCTGCTTTCAGGCCGGTGCACATTGCACCTTTTCTGAGGAAACCACTCTTTGGCTGCACGTGCAGGGGTTACTAGTCTTTGTGCGCACATTCTTGGTCACTCTGCGGGCCAAGGCAGCATGGTTGCTGCTGCAGGTTGTGCAGCTCTTCCTATGCGCTGCAGTCGTACGGGTCAGTGGCTTGGGCTGCTCTACCTCTTTTCTTCTCTTTGGGCACTGCCGTTTCCTGGCTGGGGCAGCTTTAGGCTTCCCGGGGTTCTCTGCTGGGGGGAGGTACACAGTCTCTCTCTCCTCAAAAACACTAGAAAGTCCACTTGGTCAGTCTCTGCTGTCGTGAATGTAGTGGCAACTTCTGGCCAGCTCCAGGTGCTCTGCTACTTCATGCTGTTTCTTTTTCTTGCTGCTCTGGCACTTAGCAGCTTCAAATACAGGTTGTCCTGCAGGGTTGTCTGGCCCTTCACTCACTGTGGGCGCAGGACGGCCGGTGTGAGCCAAGCACACCTCTCTTTCACTGCTCCAGTGAGAACGAGCAGCCACCAGGGAGCCTCGAAGTCCTCTCATCCCTTGTCCGGGCTTCACTGGGATACTGTACCTGTGCTTGTTGCGTGGGACAGGGACACTGCATGCGTCTCATTTGACTTACTCCTGTGGGGCAGCTGGGTCTCATAATCTGCCCAATTATTCTCAGTTGTTGCTTGCCTTGTGAGCTTCTTGCCGCTCCTCAGGCCAGGATGCTGTGCAGTGAATTACCACTAGGGCTATAGTCTCTTTTATGGTGGTAGAGCAGTAGTGTCCTGTGGCCACTAGGGAGTGCCCTCGTCCTCTGCCTCCTCCTGTTGTGACAGTGCTTGTTGACCTCTTGCACTTCTTCCATTTGCCCAGCGCTTGCTTCAACAGTATGTGCCATCTCATTAGAGCCAGGCCTTGCCTAACAGCAGCTCTTACCTGTATAGCAGGACTACTTATCTGGTGCACACAGCGGCACGCTTCACTTCACAGGTCGTGGCAGTCTTTCTTCCAACTGCGGGCCTTAACAGTCTCTGGAGATGCTGGTGTGGACAATGTGTAGGTGCAGTAGGGGGCTTGAACTTGGTAGGAAAGGGTTTCCTTAAACAAGGCCTCGCCCCTATGAATCACTTACTTTTCCCTGGGGCATTGCTGAGGTGTGGTGCCAGAAACTACCACTGGGTGGCGCTGCAGCCACTATTCACAGACTCACGGCCGCTTCCCTAAAGCTGTGGGTAGTCTCTGGAGTGCGGTCTCAATCTTCTCCCATTGATCAGGGGATCCGTGTTGGGGATATTCCCGACAGCGTTGCAGATACTCCTCTCAATACCTCCAAGCAGCACGGGGGTTGGAGATGCAAGTACTGGGTCTTTGTAGGTTTATATTTTCTTTTACAGGGACTGGGTGGCTTGTGTTTTTTCTACGCTGTTTTGCCCTGATTTCCAATGCACCATGTTGTGTGCTTCAGCCCAGGTGGGTGGTAGGGCCGCTGGCTTTCTCGCCGCTTAGTGGGGGGTGGCGGCAGAGACCTCCTGGTCCTAAGCATGACAGAAGGCTCTTGCGGGCGTAGCAGGGGGCTGCCGCAATGGGTGGCCCCTCACCATGAGCGCACAGACATGTAGGGGTTGCAACTGTATGCTCGTTGCAGTTCACCTGACTAGGGGTGCTCATCCTCCCCTTTTCCGCCGAGACAAGTGGCGGTATGTGGATGTCAGCAGTTTCACAGCGGTTCAGCAGGGGGCATCAGGGGCACGCTCTTCCCACGCTGCGGCTTCCCCTCCTCCTGTTATTGCTCGGGCATCCCTCATCACAGTAGGCATTGCTTAGCATAGGCCCAGTCATACTTGGAGGGGTCAGGGCACATTCTACCTCAGCGCCTTGCAGATAGCGCTGCCTGCCCTACTCCATCACTCTGTAGGCGGACATCAAGTTGGTGGAGCTGGGCGGCCTGTCTCCGTCCTGGCAAGGCCAAGGTTCACCCTCTTGTTGGGGGATGTGCCTACTTCCACGGACAGGCAGCTGCGCCTGCAACCCCTGGGTCGAGAGCCTGCTGCTCTCGGGGGCCTGAAACAATGCACATCCTGGGACGAGGTGCCAAGCCTCCTCCCCCAGGATGGGCAGGGTTCACGAAGGGGAAGATTCAAAGGCTTGCTGCCTTTGTGAGTTTCCCCAGGCCACTTGCTGCTCTCAGCAACTGGTCCCTACTGGTTCTGACCCCCACTTTGGGTGAGAGAACCGGCGGGAAAAACAAGTGAGGAAGAGAAGTGTGCCCACCTCTGCTAACTCCGCCCCTCAGGAGGGGGAGGCGAGGTGAAGCACAACTCTCAGTCCACGCCATCTTGAAGATGGGGGACTCATCCAACCAGGGACAGGCTCATAATAGGGGGTGTACCCACTCCAAGGAAGGGACCCATTGGTCCCTACCTTTTACCTACCCGTAACACCACTAGATATAGTATTTAGGGGCACTGCTGAACCTTGCTTCCTCAGACAAGAAGAAACTACAAGAAGAAGAAGAAGAATCGAACAGCCGTGCCGTAGCTAACAAGAGGAAGACGCCCACTGACTTGGCCCCAGCTATACTGGCCTGTCTCCCCCTCGAACCTGCTCCTGCAAAATCCTGGTGTGTCCTGCAGTCAGCAACCTCAAAAACCCCGGTGGACCTGCCTCCTTCAACCCCATAAAAGACTTTGTCTCCCATGAACACCGAATTTGTTCACCTGCAACCTCTGGCCCAGGCCGGAAACCGCGAATCTGCACCACTCTGCACCCGCAGTCCACAGCCCGAGCTCGCATGGGCAAACACCACGAGCAGGTCCCCCAGGCGATCCTAACCCGAGATCCGGTGACTCCTGACCTGCCTCACGCCTCCAGCCGACGCCTGCAGCCTAACTCCAGAAGGTCCCCCCAACCAGGAGCTGGTAAGAAGAACCAACCCCAAAAATCACCCCTGCAACCGACACCCCACGGCCTTGGGTGGCCAAACCGACAGTGCCTAACCAACCCCCAACTTCCCAACTTACCTCTCGAAGTGGTGGTCGCACCCAGAAGACCTTCGTCCCCGAGCCTGCAGTGCCTTTGCAAACCAGAGGTTCCCCATAGGAAACAACAGGGCGTTGAAACAGCCCCCTGCACCCGGCCGCCCCAGTGCCGCTGAGGGTGCACATATGGTGCTACTTTGTTTCCCCATTTGCCCTGAGCTAAAGTCCAGGAGCTTGGCTCCCAAAGCCAAGTGGCCTGCTAGCCAGAATCCACCAACCGGAGGCCCCCTATCACCCATTGGATAACATTGGGCCTCAGCACTCTGCACCCGGCCGCCCTAGTGCCGCTGAGGATGTAACAAGAGTTCATCCATGACCCTGGGGGACCTCTGAGTCTACCCCCAGAACCTCAACTCCCTCTACCAAATACTTACCTTAAAACCGATAACACTATTTTCCTCCATAGGATAACTTTGACTGTTTTTCTTGGAAAAGTTTCTAAGTGTGGAGTTTGAAAACCTAAGGAAATTCTTTAAAATTACACTGTTTAACAAAAACGATTTTACTTACCTGTTTACAGGAAATGTCCCAGAGTAGTATCCAGGTATAAGAGTCTGAGTAAGAAAAGTAATCCAAAAAGTAACGTACCTGGTATTTTACTGAAAAGTTAACACACACTAGGTGGGGGAGGGTCCAAGGGAATTGTTTTAGAGACCAGTGAGGAGAATATCCCCTAATCATAAATAATAACAACAAACACCCTCGGGTCTAGACTAGCATAAACAATATTACTACATTAGAAAAATGTGAATAAAGTAATAGAAGGATTGGAGTCTCTCAGAATCTCTCGTCAATAGATGCCCCATGTCCCTTTAAGGACGAAAACCCTCACTCACCATAGGTGACATGCTTTATCATATGCCTTTCTCCTCCCAGTAGGAAACCTAGTACTACTGAGGGCTACAACTCCCTCACTGTGAGGATGGAGCTCAGGGATGTTTTAAGGAGATACTGGCACATGCATCAACAATGCCATTTGCGATTCCTTAATAGCGAAAAATAAGGATTCGCTAATAAGGAATAGCAAAAGGCTATGCATGTAGAAATCGCTTACAAAATAGCGATTTCTAAACATTCCTTAATTGCTACTCACAAATTGCGAGTCGCAATTAAGGAATACCTCCCCATTTATTCCTATGGGCCTAGAGGCCCATAGGAATGAATGGGAAGGCTTTCTCAATTTGCGATTCTCAATTAGAGAATCGCAAATTGCTCATGCAATTTCAAGGGTGCCAGGGTGTCAAAAGGACACCCTGTTGCACCCCTGAAATCTGCATATGAGTACATCTTGCACACACACATGCCCCAAGGGCATGTGTGTGTGTAAAATGGAACTTTGAAAAATGCACTTTAGTGCATTTTTCAAAGTGTTTGCAAATTACCATGAAGTTCAACTTCATGGTAATTTGCTCCCCCTATTAGCGAAATCGCTAATATTTTTACTTTAATGCATTGCATTTAAGGAATCTCTATGTGAGATTCCTTAAATGCAATCGCAATTTAAGTAATCGCAATTTAGAGATTACTTAAATTGCGATTTTTGCATTTGGGATGATGCATTCCAAATACAAAAATCCCGGTCGCAAAGGGGCAGATTCTGAGAATCTGCCCGTTTGCGACCGTTTTTTGCTTTGATGCATGTGGGCCATAGTCGCTATCTATTTAGGATGCTAAAATCCCATATGTGAATAATAGGCGTGGTGAGAGTGCAGCGCAAAAAAAGAAAAAGAAGAAAAATAATAAACAGTGGTGAGATAAAACTGCCTAATGATTGCAAAAGAGATATCTTTATTGGCTAGCTCTCACTGGCAGGGTTAAAAAAGCAGTGCAAAGAGTAGTATTGATTTAAAACTACTCAATAGGTATGGGTCAACATGTTTCAGCTTTCTGATCAATATAATGTATCTGGGCTTCTTTCAGGACCAGAATAAATTAACAATTGCTGCTTCTAACTTGAGTGATAAAATAATGAAAAATTGATACAACACCAGTAATCATGTGAGTAGGTGTTAGGTATTACTGGGAATATCTGTAGGGTGAAAGAAAACAAAGGAGATAAACATGAAATAACAATCCTTCAATTATTATGTTGTGCGTACAGTACTAACAGGTGAATATTATCTCCTTTAGTAGTAGCATTTTGTGTCATTTCGGACAGATCAAACTTACCCATAGAAGTAGGATAAGTAACCTCACCTCTACCTGGCAACAGCTCAGGGAAGGGGGCCCCGCTCTGTGTAGAACAAAATCAAGTGTCACACCTAACCTTTGTACGGGTGGACCCTGCTATCAGTGCTATTGTGTGTGCAAAAATCACTGTACAGGAAAAATTGTATAAATGCATACTTTATAAGTTATTTTCGTGTCTGTTTATATAACCATTGACTTGACAAAGTCAATGGTATCCAAACCGTCATCGAACACATGCTCATATATTTTAAAGAGACCTCTAGTGTGTCCGAACCTTATTTGTAAACATGTAACCACAAAATCACTTATCATTCTTTATTGGAATTATTTACATTTAACACTCATATTGGAAAATCGAATTGCCATAGAATCACAAGTTTACAAATGCTTCCAGCGAGCAATGTGAACTATGCCAATCTCTTAGTTTGTCATCCTCTTAAAGTCATGGCAATTCTACTATTTTCCCGCCAATAGATGTAAAGTTTTCAAACAGCGGTTATATTTGATGTAAATGCTTTGGTGAAACAACTCGCGTGTTTCAAACAACGCTCGCTATCCAGTATATGATTGTTTATCAAACTCCGGAAAGCGGAGCGAGTATAGTTGTAGTCCCCACAACATTGGATGTAGTGTTTACATACTTAGAGCGACCGCTTTAGTGAAACCACTCGCGTTTTTGGAAAAACACTCGCTTCCGAAACGTTTATTTGTAATCTCCACAACAATGGATGCCGTGTTTCCAAACAGCGGTATTACTCAGAATGACCGCTTTAGCAATACCACAAACGTGTTTGAAGAAACACTCGTTTCTAAAAATGCTTGCTTTCTAAATGTAAACTCTCAGAGATTAAAAAGAAGATTAAAAAGAAGAGTTTCGTTTGTAGTCCCCACTCACCTGTCTGTCGGTACCCCGTGGCGGTACAGAGCTGCAACCGGAGGTACCGACAGGACAGAAAGGTCATTTTTAAATAGTATTGATGTAAACAGTGTTGCCAGATTTTTAGACCCGTCCCAAGCCCAAAACCGCTCAAATATAAGCCCAAAATAAGCCCAATCAGACCAGTTTCAGCCCAAAAACCAGCCCAAATTAGCAAGTCTCCAATTATGCACAAATTGTCATCAGAAACAATTTTAACGACAAATATACATTCTATTCAATATACAGATGGTGGGAGGGTGTTAACTGGGCACCTGCCTTAATGCTATTAATTTTTAAGACCAGTTCTCACTGTGACTTCTAAGAGCCCCTGCAGCTCCACTCTGCCTATTGCTTAAAGATTCAGCCCCCCCCCCTGAAATCAGCTCCAGTTCGAGCGGCAAACAGTGTGCGTCAGTGCGCGCCTTGGCATCAGCAACGTGGTGAAGCAAGGAGTGTCAGATCCATGCCAGCAGGTGCGTGCGAGGTTGGGTGGCCCCTGCACGACCGTTTTCGAAGATGGGCTGGCCTACGAACAACCGATGTGGTCCGTTTTGGTTTGGGTGTTAAAACACTCTCTTTACCTACATCAACTTCCTGGCATCTCTCAATATTCATCACTTCCTACAAATTCACGCGCCCTTAATTCCCTGCCCCAATCTCCACTCTGTCTATTGCTTAAAGATTCAGCCCCCCCTCGAAATTTTTTCTTACACCCCCCACCCCCTCCCCCGAAATTTGGCTCTAGTTGCCCCTCTGACTCACTCTCACTCACCTGAGGTCGGGCGTCGAAGTCCGGACTCAGCAACTGCGGGCGCCGCCGGGCGGCCTGCTGCTGTGCTGCGTGTCTCCAGGCTGTGCTGTCGACTGGTGGTGGGCTCACTGTCACTGGGCTGGCAAGCCAGCGCTGCGCAGAGAGCGCTGCCTGCGAGCACCGCCCGCCGCCGCCACCGCCTGCTGACTGTGGCCTGGGTGACCAGTGGACCACAGTGGGCGGCAGCAGCAGTGACACCACGTGCGTCGGACTCCTCATGACGACGATGATGATCAGGCATCCACCGTTGAGCCGAGCGCCGCGCCGAAAGAAAGAGCTCAAATTAATCTCACATGTTTTCTTCACTGGAACTGGCAAGACAATCCAATTATTGTCTTGTCAGTTGCTGTACAGTCTCTTACTGGGTGTGAATCTCTCCTTTGAGCGCAACATCCTTTGCAGGGTTTATTGGTCCTACTTATTTAAGTATTGCAATAAAGTATGATAATTGTTGTTTTGATAAAAAAAAATTGACATGGTATGAAGGTTAATTATTGCCTCACATTTCCAAGCATAACAGTTTTTTCTTAAAATATTAGAATTAAAAAGCATTGCGTTCAGTCTCAGTTATTGCTCAGTCTTACTCAATGTCTGAGAGTTCATAAATTGGACAGTCACACCCATTAGGCGTGAATCTCAAACCTTGGAATAGGGTCACTTTGAGACCCATGTGGAGGCCAGTCTCAAATTTTGCAGGAGTCTCACAAATAGATATTGTGAGAAGTTGGCCTGGTATATGCTGCTCACTAGTTCTAGTGATCACCTTGTACCATGCCAAGAAACCTTATGGTGGTGGTTGAAGTCAACCTAGATAGACCAGCTATCCTAGTGGTAGCGTGGACAGTGCAGTCTGCAGGCTAAACTCTTGAGGGCATGTGAAGCCAGCTGTTTTACCATATGCAACCTCCTTGAATACCAAATGAAAGGGCAACACACAGATATATATTCAAAATATATATGTATTTATTCACTAAAAGTATCCCCTATACTCTTTATGAGCACAGCAGCACATTCGTTAACCCTTTCACCGCGGCGGGAATTCCGCCGCGGTGCTGGGGGGTGCGGGGGGGGGCAGCGCGGTGGCGCTGTGCTCATGACGGAGCCGCTCCGTCATGAGCCAACGGCCGTAACATGACGGAACCGTTCCGTCATGAGCACACGGCAACCGTGGCTCATGACGGAGCGGCTCCGTCATGAGCAGGGAAGGGGTTAAAACAAGGCAGTGTTTAAATATACAAAAGTTGCACAATTATGGATGGGCCCGGGTGGCCCGCTAAACCATATACTAAAATAGTGGTATAAGAACCACGTATAGAAAAGTAAGAAGGCCTAGGGCCTTTAGAATTGCTGGGACTACAAGGAGCTAACAGTAGTTAGTGATCAGGAGGCCCACAGGATGCGTGTGCAGTGCTGAAAGTTACACACGTGCACCTATTGGATTCAATGGGTGCGTAAAAGTCACAAAGTTAAAGCAAAGGGAGTCTTCCGGATGGACCAGAACCTAACAACTGTAAACCTAGACACTAGAGATGTTTCTCTACACAGGAGCACCGGAGTGCCAGCGTTACCTCACCCACAGGAAGCGGGTGCATAGATGTCAAAGTGCGTCGGGTTTCGTTGTGCAGGTCTATGGAGCCTGAAGATGAAGATGCTGCAGGCGGCCAGGCGAGAAGAGTTCCGGTGGGTCCAAGGGTGGATCTGAAGAGTAGAAGACCTGCAAGCAGAGGGGACAATGTTCAGAGTCACTAGCCAGTGACCGGCGTGGAACCAGGAAGGAACCAGGCGATGTCGGGTGCCAACAGGTGAAAAACTGAAGCTTGTCTCTGCAGCCACGTGGAAGTGAAGATGTCGACGACGTTCAGGCATCACTCACGAGCTGTCCCACGAAGGCTCTAGCTGATGGCGGTGGCGGCTTCTCGATGGGAGCAAACAGGCCTTGGCTAATGCAAGCCATGCAGGAGTCGATGAAAGCTTGGTACTCTAACCAGCAAGGTCAGTGTCAGGACTCCAAAGGATGGCTTAACAGTAGCGGGCACAGTGTTGGGCGGAGGTCACGGACCAGGAGAAAGAGTACGGGCCAGAGGCAATGGCTGGACCAGGTTGAATCGGAAAAGGAGTCTAAAGATGGCCCCGCCTTCTAATCATCGCGGCGGTCTAGTTTATTTCTTCCCCACAGGTGCTCAGAGGCAGTTTGAGGCGCGCGCGCTGGAACAAACGCGCACTTCACCAGAGAATTCACGAAGTACGCAGGGTTAATCTATCTCTCCACAGAATTAGTGTAGAGAATATCTCGTCGGGCTTTCGTCCGGTTTTCGTTCGCTACCTCCGTCGGAAGTAGTTAGGAAAGAAAACAGTTAGAGTTCATACCGAGTATATTGCCAACAAGGAGAAGTTTGCTGAAGCGACAGTTGGTGGCGCCTCTTCCAAGTGATAAACCAAGGCTGGTGTTAGAAACTCGTCGAAGAATATCCTGGGCTGAAAAGAAGTTATAAGCTAAGCTAAGTGATCTATAGAATTGATAGAAGATGTCAAGACATATGTGAATATTGTAAATAATATAGACTAGGATAGAACGTACTGAAAGATAAGAAACACGTCAAAATTCCTGCAAGAAAAGGGAAGAACGTTAAGGCATTTCTGAGAGGGAAACACGGTGCAGCTAGAAAGGTCTTAGACTACAACTAGCAAGGAAGTCAGTAACAATTTATGAAGAGAATCTACAGAAAATAAGTACACACACTCAAGTAAGTAGATATGCTAATTAAGAGAATAGGAGAGCGTAAGGGTAAATAAGGAAATACTTACATTCAGTGATATCTTGTTGACAGGTGAATTCCAGAGTGTATTTTTCAAAGAGAAAGAAAAGAAATATAGAGGAGAGGCACAGTGCCAGAAACGAAGGGTAGGTTAAGATCATAGGAGCAGAATAAAATTGGGACACAGTACATGTAGGATAAATGTATAACTTGATGCTTGATTTCTAGATTCTCTCAGTTGACACGCAGTCTGCGGATAGAAGTAAGAAGCAGACGTAAGAGAGAAGACCGTTTCAGGACCAGTCTCTTCTTGTTTATTATTTTATCCACTCCCCTTTCCCCCCCGGGAGTAGATTTGAGGGTCAAGATATTTAACTGGCCCGCAGAAATATCCTTGAAGGGGAGTTGGGAATCAGCATCTCTGTTCCTGTGCAAGACATCAGAAAGAAGAATCTCGTGGCCTTGACAGAGTGAAGTGCCCACGTTTTTAAACTTGCACCTGAGCAGAGATGGCTGAAGGAATACATTTACAAACCTTAGGAGTAGTGTTAGAAACAATACAGAAGGAGTTGGTGGCAGTAAGAGAGGAAAATCAGAATCTTAGACAGGAGGTGGTCAATTCAAGAAAGGAAACAGCGGAACTAGCTCAAAAATTGAGACAACCACTTAGTACAGGACGAGAAACTTTAGACCCTCCTATTGAAGGCCCAAGTAGGATAGCAACACAAGTAATTCATTCTCTGTCCCCGGTAATACCATTAGCCCTCCCAGAGCGATTTAGTGGAGACCCAGAAAAGGCGCAGATATTCATCACACAGTGTTCACTACACTTCATGTGTCGCCCTTCAATTTTCCCAGATGCGCAGTCAAGAGTGGCCTTCGTGCTATCGTACTTAAGTGGAGATGCGGCGTCCTGGTCTATGCCCTTGGTTTCCCGGGATGATCCCCTGCTGCATAATTACGAAACATTCAAACAAGAATTTCTTCGGATCTTTGACAGACGAAGAATCTCTCAAGTGGTTGATAATGAATTACTAGACTTAAGGCAAGGAAACTGAGATCGAGTGGCATATTTAGCACAGTTTAATAAGCTGGTTGTGGAGACTGACTGGCCGGAGAGTAAAAGAGCTGCAGTCTTTTACAGAGGTTTGAAGGACGAAATCAAAGATCTGTTGGCGCAAATTCCGAATCGACCCACCGAAATTTCAGAGCTGGTAGACCTGGTTTTAGAAATAGACTTCCGTCAAGGAGAAAGAAAGGGAGAAAAGAGAAGAGACTTTAAAACAATGACCCCACGGTTTGACAGGGCTCGGTCAGAAGGTATCAAGATTGCGGACGGACAAATAGTTTCGGAACCAATGCAAATAGGAACAATAAGGGGTCCGTTGACCAAAGAAGAAAAGGAAAAGAGAAAAACAGGCAATTTATGCATGTACTGCGGCTCCAGTGGACACTTCGTTAGGGGGTGTCCGAAGAAACCAAAGACTCCCTTCAAGCCGAAGGAAAACTTGCAGCACCACCTGTAGCGGGAGTTGGACCGGTGGATGCTAATGAAAAATCAACTCCGACAGAACATCAAGTAGCGAATACCCTGCAATCATCTGCCCCACACTTGATCTTATCTATGGTGATTAAGTTCCGGCAAGTAACGTTGACTGAGGTTTCGGTAATGAAAGATTCCGGAGCCATCGGAAACTTCTGTGACTTAAAATTTGCAGCCAAGGTAGGGTTACGAGCAATATTAAAATCTAGGAGCGAACCCGTCCGGGCTGTGGACGGAACGAATCTCTCCTCCGGACCCATAGTGAGCCATACAGAGCAAGTGCAGCTAATTTCCAGCGACGGACACCAAGAAGTGATTCAGTTCAATTTAATTGACGCACCCCAGTTTCAACTTATCTTAGGCCTACCCTGGCTTACAGAGCACAACCCAACAATCAATTGGAGCTCCAGGACAATAGTAATGGACTCGGAATACTGCAAGAAGAATTGTTTTGAGACAAATGTATGACTGCAGCGTCTGTTTGCGTGATTAATTCCCAAGAAATTCCACCAGAGTATCAAGATTTTGAGGATGTGTTCAACGAAACGGAAGCAGAGCAATTGCCACGTCATTGGGTGTATGATTGTAAGATAGACCTGGAACCAGGCTCTAATCTACCTTGCAGTCGAGTTTATGCTTTAACAGAAAAAGAACATTGTCATTTAAAAGAATACTTAGATAAATATCTGGCAAATGGTTTCATCAGGCCATCGCAATCTCCTGTGTCTTCGCCTTTATTTTTCGTGCCAAAGAAGGAAGGTGATTTGAGAACTTGTATTGATTATCGCGCGATAAACAGGATCACCAAGAAGAATCGGTACCCGCTTCCACTCATTTCCGTCCTATTGGATCAGGTAAAAGGAGCACAGATATATACCAAACTCGACCTTAGAGGAGCTTACCATCTGGTCCGTATGCGTGAAGGAGATGAGTGGAAGACGGCATTTAGAACGAGATTTGGATTATTTGAATACCAAGTCATGCCGTATGGGCTCTGCAACGCTCCGGCTGCTTTTCAACATTTTATAAATGACATCCTCCATGAATACATTGATCAGTGTGCAATTGTGTACATTGATGATATTCTGATTTACTCATCCGACAAGAGTAAGCATCGAGGGGAAGTGAGAGGAATTCTACAGAAGCTCCGAGAAAACAAGCTGTTTGTGAAACTAGAAAAATGTGTGTTCAACGTTTCCCAGGTGGAGTTTTTGGGCTTTGTCATCTCACCAACCGGAATAAATATGGACGAACGGAAAATCAAGGCAGTGGTCGATTGGAAATCTCCCGAAAGTGTTAAGGAAGTTCAGAGCTTCATAGGGTTCGCAAATTTCTACAGAAGGTTTATAAGTGAATTCTCACGGAAGATACTTCCTCTTACAAAACTACTCCGGAAGGGAGTTCACTTTGATTGGACAGAAGAAACTGAAGAGGCCTTTAAATCCCTGAAGAAAGACTTCACCACAGCATCAATACTTTTACATGCTGATCCCTCAGAACCATTCTATGTTGAAACAGATGCTTCCGATTTAGCAGTCGGGGGAGTGCTATCCCAACGACACAAGGAAACGGGCCAGTTGCATCCGGTTGCTTACCGATCAAGAAAATTGACGTCAGCAGAAGTGAATTACACTATCACGGAGAAGGAGTTATTGGCCATTAAAGACGCCTTTAAGGAGTGGCGACACTACCTCATGGGAGCCAGGCATCTAGTGACAGTTTTCACGGATCACCGAAATTTAAAATTTCTGAAATCAGCTAAGACACTAACTCCAAGACAACTTCGATGGTCATTGTACTTTGCCGATTATGACTTTGTAATCACCTACCGACCTGGGGCTCAGAACGGGAAGGCTGATGCCTTATCCAGACTAGGAACCAATAACCAAAAGAGTAACACAGAAAATCAAACTATAATTCCAAGTACCAGAATCATTGGCGCCATCACTTCGATCGACTTGAAGGAACAAATAACCGAAATCATGAGTCCAGAAGAAATGCAAGGATGGGTTGAAGAGGGCGCTGGAAGAGAGATCCAACATCAATTGCCGTATTTTAAAGGAGCCTTGTATTTGCCTACCAAAGAGTTACAAAACCAGGCGCTGTACGAGTGCCACGATGCTCCTTTAGCGGGGCATAAAGGAGAAGCGAAGACTGAAGAATTAGTTAAAAGACTTTATTGGTGGCCTCAGATGACCAGAGATGTGGAAAAGTACGTAAAGACCTGTGAAATCTGCGCTCAGGGAAAATCTGAACGGCAAGCCCCTAAGGGTTTTTACAACCCTTGCCTACACCACCCTTTCCCTGGCACACAGTTACATTAGACCTCATTGTAGATTTGCCTCTTAGTCAAGATTTCAACACCATCCTAGTGGTGGTGGACACATTTACTAAGATGACACATTTCACGGCTCTAAAAAGGGTTCCCACAGCTAAACAACTTGCTAGAAATTTCAGTACACAGATTGTGAAAATTCATGGCATCCCGAGGGTAGTTATTTCAGATAGGGGTGCACAATTCGTATCTCATTTTTGGAAGGCTTTTCTGAAAGGGTTGGGAATCGAAGCTAGGTATTCAACCAGTTATCACCCAGAGACAGACGGGCAAACAGAAAGGGTGAACCAAGAACTAGAGCAGTACCTAAGATTGTTCCTGTTGAAACGAGAAGGAGAGTGGGCAGATTATTTATGGGCTGCTGAGTTTGCACACAACAATGCCAGGAATGTCTCTACAGGCTATTCCCCATTTTACCTGAATTATGGCCGACATCCAAATTTCACTATAGGGCAGACTGATATTCAAGTTCCAGCTGTAGAAGACCTAGTATCACATTTAAAACAAGTCCACCAGACGGTCACACAAAATTTAGAACAGGCTAAGAAAAAATATAAGACCTATGCAGATAAAAAGAGACGTGAGGGCCCTCCCTTAGAGGCAGGTGATTGTGTTTGGTTAAGTACAAAGAACCTTCGGTTAAAAGGTAACAGAAAATTTCAACCTAGATTTATAGGGCCTTATCGGATAGAAGAAAAGATGTCTCACGTTACCTATCGGTTAAAACTGCCCACCAAATTGAAGGTTCATCCAGTTTTTCATGTGTCCTTGTTGAAAAAGGCTCTACTGGAACTGCGAAAAAATTTGCCTCCGAAACCCATTCCATTAGAATCTGGAGTAGAATTTGAAGTCAAGGAGATTTTAGATTCAAAAGAGGTAGAAGACAAACTGTACTATTTAGTTGACTGGAAGGGCTATGGGCCAGAGGAGCGATCTTGGGAATTGGAGTCAGATATCCATGCTCCAAGATTAGTTAAATCCTTTCATCAAAGATTTCCTACAAAGCCACGGTTGAGAGGACCTCCTTTGTTGGGGGGTACTGTCAGGACTCCAAAGGATGGCTTAACAGTAGCGGGCACAGTGTTGGGCGGAGGTCACGGACCAGGAGAAAGAGTACGGGCCAGAGGCAATGGCTGGACCAGGTTGAATCGGAAAAGGAGTCTAAAGATGGTCGCCGCCTTCTAATCATCGCGGCGGTCTAGTTTATTTCTTCCCCACAGGTGCTCAGAGGCAGTTTGAGGCGCGCGCGCTGGAACAAACGCGCTCTTCACCAGAGAATTCACGAAGTACGCAGGGTTAATCTATCTCTCCACAGAATTAGTGTAGAGAATATCTCGTCGGGCTTTCGTCCGGTTTTCGTTCGCTACCTCCGTCGGAAGTAGTTAGGAAAGAAAACAGTTAGAGTTCATACAGAGTATATTGCCAACAAGGAGAAGTTTGCTGAAGCGACAGTTGGTGGCGCCTCTTCCAAGTGATAAACCAAGGCTGGTGTTAGAAACTCGTCGAAGAATATCCTGGGCTGAAAAGAAGTTATAAGCTAAGCTAAGTGATCTATAGAATTGATAGAAGATGTCAAGACATATGTGAATATTGTAAATAATATAGACTAGGATAGAACGTACTGAAAGATAAGAAACACGTCAAAATTCCTGCAAGAAAAGGGAAGAACGTTAAGGCATTTCTGAGAGGGAAACACGGTGCAGCTAGAAAGGTCTTAGACTACAACTAGCAAGGAAGTCAGTAACAATTTATGAAGAGAATCTACAGAAAATAAGTACACACACTCAAGTAAGTAGATATGCTAATTAAGAGAATAGGAGAGCGTAAGGGTAAATAAGGAAATACTTACATTCAGTGATATCTTGTTGACAGGTGAATTCCAGAGTGTATTTTTCAAAGAGAAAGAAAAGAAATATAGAGGAGAGGCACAGTGCCAGAAACGAAGAGTAGGTTAAGATCATAGGAGCAGAATAAAATTGGGACACAGTACATGTAGGATAAATGTATAACTTGATGCTTGATTTCTAGATTCTCTCAGTTGACACGCAGTCTGCGGATAGAAGTAAGAAGCAGACGTAAGAGAGAAGACCGTTTCAGGACCAGTCTCTTCTTGTTTATTATTTTATCCACTCCCCTTTCCCCCCCGGGGGTAGATTTGAGGGTCAAGATATTTAACTGGCCCGCAGAAATATCCTTGAAGGGGAGTTGGGAATCAGCATCTCTGTTCCTGTGCAAGACATCAGAAAGAAGAATCTCGTGGCCTTGACAGTCAGAGAGGCTGCTCCTTTTCACAGGAGCAAGGGCCAGTCTGGAGCAACAAGACCAGCAGTGTTGTTCGTAGATTTCGTAGCCAAGATGGCCACTAGCCAACGGGCCAGTAATCGGGACGACGCGTCGAGTGGCAAAAAGCAAAAGGGCCCCACGCAGATCTCGTGGATGCTGGAGGGCTGGTCTTTGGTGCAAATGCTGCTTGGTGTTGGGGCTTCTCAGGGCCCTATGCACAACGATGAGGATGGCTTGGGTGCTGCGCAGTCAGCGTGTCGTGGACGTTTCAAGATGGTGTAGTGTGGGTTAGCCACTCCCTGTTTACAACACTAAGTTAGCATAACCGAGCCAACTGTTAGAAAGCCAGCTTGCCGTTTCTGCTGCTTTGCACGCGACACTGTTGTTATATGTTATTCATTTTAGAAATGCTTACTCGACTTTGCCTTACAGGATAACAGTTTATTTTTTAACATTCTTAACACTGTGCTGCGACCTTCGTCTGTACATCATGTAAAGAACAAGTCTAGGACACTAGACGGTGCAGAGTGTTGTGTTCAGATTGATCGTACCACTTTTTAGACATATCATACATGCAGCTGCCAATATCTGAAGGACAAGTGCCTTTAATATTACAGAACAGAATGTTTTTAGATTCATTCGAACAGAAGAGCTGATGCATGAGAGAGCCCAGCTGATTTTGTGATGTGATTCTACTAAGCTGATCTATACGGTATGGGGTTCCCCCTGTTAGCCTAAGAGACCTTCTATTAGTATAATAAATGTATTAGTTACTAGAGAAAGGAGTGTGGCTGTATACCACTGTCATTATTATTATGATTGCTCCTTTCATTGTGTATGGTATTGTAACAATGCTGATGGTTCTGATCTTAACCATTTGTTTACTAGTGTTAGCCAAAGTACTGCATCTTAGGACACGAGGTTTATAAAATAAACTCTTTAAACTTTACTGTGTCTGTATTATTCTGTTGTGGACTGCTAAATAAGTACAAACAGGTATTTCGGATTCACACCACTCCTGAGAAATATCTAAGTCGCATGTTCTGGTTTGTCTATACATTGGGACCGCCTAGCTAGATCTAGGCTAACGAATGGGACACTAAGCTAGTCGGATATGGGGTTCTTGGTTCTGAGGGGCGTTTCTGGTACACCACAATTCTCTGAGGTCCTGGTTTCCTGCGCATAGTTCTGTGCATAAGCAGAATCCCTGCAACATGGCGCCCGACGTGTTATGATCTGAGACGCCTTAAAAGTACTTTTATTAGTCCACAACGCCCTCACTCTGGTTTCCGGATAACGGGAGTGACGGCTTAATCTACCTAGGTTTCGACTAAAGGTTCGTTCAAGCTTGATAATTAAAAAGATTAGTTTTTACTGAACCCAAGTGCTACTGTAGAACTTGTCGTTATTCTTTAGTGTGTCCTAATGGCGGTCGATATAGCCGCACATAGTCGGGTTCCTTTACGTCAACATTTGAGGACGTATGGAGTGCCTGATGACGGGCTGGCTGTGGTCTTTGTGGTTGCTGCTGACGCAGCACACCCTTATGAGTTGTTTTACTCTTGGGTGACTTTTCCAGAGGTGAATGCGGACGATGATACATTCCACACCTACACTGCCACACAAGTACCTGCAGCTTATGCTCCGTATAGGACACTAGAAATTCCTATTTCAGCCTGGCAGCATACCATTTGGTTTAATGGCGCCCTTCCCCATACGGTGGCACCGCCAAGGCTTGGCCCTTTGTCAATTGCAGGGGCTGATTGGCCGGTGCTGGCCGGTTTTACACCCCATCCCAACTACTTGACGGTTGGGGTGGCAGACTTACGGGTACTACACACTGCCCTGATTGCGGTCTATAGGGCTTTAGTGCAGTACGTGTCTCGCAACGTGCAGGTGGGGGCACCTGCGGGTCACACGAATGAACACCGAGCCGTGGTCATTAGTCCTGTGATGGTTAATGCGGTTGTAGGCAAGCGCCCCCTAAGTAAGGATGAATTTCCTTACTGGCTTGCTGAAAAGTTTGATCAACTGGAAGCCGTGTTTCCTAACACTTCTCCTGTGGATAAACACAGGATACTCACCATTACTTTGCCAAAAGATCTAGTACCTGATATTGTCGATTGTAACAATTGGGGCAAGGTCTTTGCTGCGACCTATTCGAAGTGCTATGGCACTCCGTCTATGTCTGTACTACCCTCTGTCATCAAGAAAGTTCAGGACAATCATGGTGCAGAGGCGGCCATTGAATTGGGAATGAGGCTTGTCGACAGCTTCGATGTGGTTTGTTCCATGGTGATGGGGAACCTAAAAGGAGATGCCATGCAGTTCCAAGTAGGCAATATGCTATAACTTGTGGATCCTGCCGACAGGCCCAGGGAATTTGCAAAAATTATTGCAAAAGCCTACAGGATGGTGGGACGTAGCGCCCTAGGCGTGAAACCCACCGTAAAGATTCCTGATGTAGTACAGCAGACTAAGGTGAGTTCGTCTACGAAAGACGAGAAGCCCAAGTTTCCGAAGGAAAGTTGGCGAACCAAAAAACAGGGAAAACAGCAACAGAAGCGTAGGTCCCGTTCTGCTTCGCCAGTTCAGTCGTCAACTGAACGTAAATATGATTTGCGCAATCGTTCTAGTATTAAGTCACCTGATAGATTTCAGGTTTCTGAACACTCTCCTCGTTCTTCACAGGAAACATCGGCTTCACAATCTGGTGGCGGAGACCTTGGAAGAGGAAGGGGTGCTCAAGGTCGTGAGCAACCCCGCCAGACTGACATAAAAGGCAAGCAGGACGACGCTGCGCGTCAAAGACCTCCGTTTCAGAAAAAGAAAGTTGCTGCACTAACAGCGAGATATGCCTCAGATGGTACGGACACTGCTTCAGAACCGGACATGGGCTCTAACGGTGTTAGACAGCGCGGCGGAAGTTACAGTAGTGCGGCAAGCACTGCGTCCGTATCTGGAGGTGACAGCAACTGATACATATGTGAGTGTTGAAACTGCTGATACTCGCGTAGCCCCCCCTGAAAGGATGTTTGACATAATCCTTAAAATAGAGGGTGACATACATCGTAGAATTAGAGTTGTTTTTTGGGATAATTTG
This sequence comes from Triturus cristatus, assembly GCF_964204655.1. NCBI lineage: Eukaryota > Metazoa > Chordata > Amphibia > Caudata > Salamandridae > Triturus > Triturus cristatus. The sequence goes on from NC_140589.1 coordinate 52,384,410, forward strand.
TCCTCCACTTATGACATTTTGTTAGCAGAGGAGGATTGGCCTCCGGCTTTCATTTTAGATGTTCCAAGAGGGGAGGTGGTGATCCTCCCCGCCTTTGGGCACACAGTGCCTATGGAACATGCTAACAGGTTGGCCGGGGAGTGGGCGCAGGTGCAAGCGCCTGCGTTGTATCGCAATCAAGTGGGCTGGGATAAACTTTCTCCTGACTATACGATTCCATTGCGGTCCGATCCCCAGCCTCAACCCCAATATCCCATGCGTCGCGAAGCTAGATCTCACGTCGCGACTATCCTTGAACAATTGGAATATCAGGGAGTAATTGAAACTTGTGTGTCACCTATGAATAACCCTTTATTCACTGTGACGAAGCCAGACGGGTCGTACCGCCTAGTTTTGGATTACCGGCACTTAAACTCTCACTGCCGGACGTGCGCGGTACAGAATACTCACGGGTCGGCTCTCGTCGATAGTCTTGTGAGAAAATGGTTTAAAACCACACTTGACATTTCCAATGGCTTTTACAGCCATAACCTGTCCCCTCAAAGTAGTGAGTGGACAGCTTTTACCTCGGGCGGTAAACAAAGAAAGTTCAATAGGCTGCCTATGGGCTATAAGAACAGCCCTGGGGTCTTTGCTGCTCGAGTGGTCTCGCTCTTAGAGTATATGGACCCGGATGCATACTCGTATGTTGATGATATTTATCTAACAGACGACGAGTTGCTTCCACACCTTGCTCGCGTGGATAGCATAATTACTATGTTTGCAGACTTCGGATACAAATTCAATTTTGCGAAGTGCCACATTGCCGAGCTCACAGTGTTGTTCTTGGGGTACGAACTCAACGATGAGGGTCGCGGCTTGACTCCGCACTTCCTAGAGAAGTGCGCACGCCTTTGTACTCCTACAACGCTGAAGAAATTACAATCATTGCTGGGTTTTCTGAATTTCGGTCGTACCTACATTCCTGATTATGCCCAGCGTATCAAGACACTTTATGCCTTGGTACAACCTACTTTTAGCAAATCATGCTGGCTGCCAGAGCATACAGCTGCATTGCAAACTTTGCAGTCTGATCTTCTTGCTTCAAAATACTTACAAACTCGTGATAACCACACTAACCTGGTCATTAGAATTGTACCAGGCGCAGTGGGTTTCACGTACTTAACTTTCAATGAGGGCGACACCGTTCCCATTGCTTACAAATCTCCTCTGTACACTTCAGCTGAGCTGCGCTTTTCCGCTGTCGAAAAAGTACTGACAGCAGTTCAGATGGCAATCCTGAAAGAACGAGCGCTATCACAGGGAAAGCACATGCTGGTGGTAACACCGTATCCTGCCCTCGAGGCAGTCACTAAAGCTAGTGTACCAAATTCTAAGGTTTTGCATCCAAGGTGGATACAATGGGCAACTTCCTTAGCTTTACAAGACGTCACATATATCTTTGACGCGGCGTTGCAGTCTCAGGAGTTCTTGGATTATGAATTCGTTCATCCGACTCCTTCGACATTGCGCCCACTTGAGGAGTACCGTTGTGTCATTTACACTGATGGGTCTGCGCAACCCGCTACTGGATCGAAGCACGCCTATTCAGCTGCCTGCGCAATTGTAGTGGGTACTTTCGTGAATGGAGAGTTCCAATCTGAAGCTGTGCATACACAGACATTGGGTGATTGTACCGCGCAGTTGGCTGAAGTTCGTGCTCTGGTGCTTGCACTGGAGTATGCTGATCTTCGAATCCCCACTCTAGTGGTGTGTGATTCGTTCTATTGTGTTCAATCTTACATTGACAATCTTCATTTTTGGATTCAGAATGATTTCCATGATTCCAAAGGTAGCACAATAAAGCATAAAACGCTTTGGGTTCGAGTGGCAGCACTTAAAGAACTGCTGCCTCTCATGAATGTAATTCACACTCTTGGTCACCAACGAGTTGGCGTCCATGCTGTCGGTAACAGTCTGGCTGACTAGGCAGCAAAAATAGCAGTGGCGACATATCTAGTAGCAGCAGTTACAAGATCAAAAAGTAAGATCGATGATGACATCTTGGCAGCTATTGCTGCTTCCGAGACCGGGAAGAACTTTCCGAAGGGATTCCCTTCTCGTTACCATTATCGCTTAAGTTCTGATAACGTCCCGTTAGTGAGGATTAACGACGTTGGCGACAGATTGATTCCCAACGCGGACTGCAGACCATCTTTGATATCAGCTGCCCACGAGGGTGTTGCGTCTGCGCATGCCGGAGTGTCGGCAACTATATCTCTTTTACAGCAACGTTACTGGTGGTACGGTTTGTACAAACAAGCGCGGGCATACGTTCTTAATTGTGACATTTGCCAACAAATTAAACCTTCCTCTGTAGCGCGTCCACCACAAACGCAGTTGCATATATCTAATCAACCACTTGCGTGCGTTTATTTAGATCACTGCGGTCCTATTACCTCTGATACTGCGTACAAATATATCTTGGTTGCAGTTGATTCGTGCACACGTTTCCTGTGGGTATGGCCACAAAGGAGTGCTGATGCCAGAACTGTCATCAAGGATTTGCGTTTCTTTATAGGGAGCTTTGCATGTGGTACCCTTCATTCTGATCAGGGTCCTGCGTTCGCCTCAAAGGCGTACAAGGAGGCCATGAGAGAACTGGGGGTCCAAGTCAAATTTTCGTCTCCATACCGGCCTGAGGGCAATAGTGTTGTGGAGCGGATGAACCGTGACCTAAAGCAATCTTTGACAGCGAGGGTGTTAGGTACAGTCCGGAACTGGCTCTCCCACTTGTATGACGTACAACGTGCACTTAATAATCTCCCTAGAAGGTCTCTGGGTGGGAGGACCCCGTACATGATGCTCTTTGGAGTGAGAATGTTTGTCCCGGACCTTGATGGTCTAGACATGGCGGCGGCTGCCGCCCCTTTTGACCTAGATGACCACTGTGCTGTATTGCAGAATCTACAAGAAGCCAGAGACACTCTAGCGAAAGGACACGTACCCTCTACATCTGAAGCTGCGCTCCAGATTCCGGTAGTCGGCTGGCTACCTCAAGTTGGTGACCTGGTCCGTGAGAAGGTGGAGAACAAGAAGGAGTTCGGCCCCTCTTATCGTGCACCGGTCCCGGTGCTTGGAGTCCTGGGTACGCGTACAGTTGTTTTACCTCCACTCCCTGGTCGCAAGGATAACAGGTACATCTCGATTGACAATGTCAAGCTACAGCGGGTGGCCGATTCTCCATAGTATGACACCTTCAGTTTCTTGCCCTTCAATGCTGAGAAACTCTGTTGTAGTGCCAACCTCTAACATCTTGCCTGAAGTTTCCATTGAGATGCTTGCAGTTCCTGGTCCTTCTATGCCATCTAATGCTGGTGGTTTACCTGATGATCCTGAGTATGCTTATCCAACAGAAGTACCTTTGCCTCTATTACATTCAACAACAATTGCCCAGTCACATTCTTCCTTTGAAACTGAATCATTGACTTCCACTGCCCCTTCCAAAATTTCTAAATTTTTTGCCTGGTTCAAGAGACATTTTTTGGTTGCACCTTGGACTTACATCTGGCTGGTGCTAATAAGTACTTTTTTTTCATGACCATCGGCTTTGTGGTAGTGTTTTTTAAAATGATCAATGGACACTACCTGAATGAACGATCTACAATTCGATTAATTGATGGAACTTTGCCCCACATTCTTCATCACACATCATGAAAAGGGACCAGACTTTTGTGAACATCACCGCCTGGCCTGTACGTGATGGAATTGCTTGGGATGCTGTGAACTTTCAAATTCATGGTCCTACCGAAGTGATAAATGTACCAACTGTCTTTCGTGTTTCTATGGGTGATGTAGTTAAACAGAACATCCGATCAGATGATTGGGATGTACAAGCGATAGAAGCACTGTTTTCTGATTTGAAATATTATGCTGCATTTGATGCTGATGATTTATATTTAAATAATGCAAATTACGATGAACAATTTTGCTATCAACATTATGGCACACATTTCTTACACAGGGCAAATACCTTTCGGAATTTTGTTAATTTCACTCAGTGGGAACATTGTCCTGTCCCTATGCCTGGCAGTTCTGCCACTTTAGTGAAAAAATTCACATACTTCTCGGATTTTAGTGTGTCTCACCCTGACTCTTTTTATTTTAAGGTGGTGGTAGAACCAGCTTCTAAAATTAGACTGACACACACCAAGTTATTATATTCCAAATCCTTTATGGATGAATTGGCTATTGGAGGTTATGACCTCTGGAAAGCTACTATCGATCTTAAATCGGTTTGGGGAACTAAACCGTGGCAGGTACAAGGAGCAGAAGCTTTGCATCGTGCCTGTCTTATCCCTAATCATATGTTTTTTTTTAATTCAACTATTTTTCAGACCACCTGTTTTGGATTGGCTATATCTAAAAAATTGAATTCCCCCACAATCCCGGATCTGGGTGCTTATCCTAATTGGGCGAATCACACAGATCTGTCCCTTTCTATGTTGAAGTCCCTCGTCTTCAACAACACCTTCAATATTTCAGCAATAGATCCCGAAGGATGGTTGGTATGGCAGACTGGGTCGGATTCCTGTCATCGTCACACACGGTAACTACCTACTCGGTAGGTAAGTTATGCCAGTCATGGTCGCAACATTCCACATTAGCTTCAGTTAAGCTTCATTTATCACGGTTGAATGACAAAATAGATTTAAATGATTTTATTAAAGGTCCTGCGACTGGCAGGTCCAAGAGATGGGTTCATGCTATTTACAATGAAGTTTGGAAGTTGTCACAAATTGAAGCTGCTTCCAGGTTACGTGCTATTGACCAAGCCAATATGGAGAAAGTATTGGCTGTTATAGATAATAGTATTAACACCTTGTCTTCTAGAATATATACATTAGATAATATTGTTTCATCTGTCGTAGACATTGTGCAGGATGATGTGTCTGTGTTGTACGATGGTCAAAATCAGTTGCGTTCAATTATGCAGTTTGCATGGACCTTGCAAACGTTAAAGGCTGGGAAAGTCCCTTGGGATTACATGAATACGTCTTCGTTATTCCTTCCTTTTAATTTGACCGATAAACAGCAGTTTATGTCCATGAAAGACGCTACTTACGTATTACTGCATATTGAAAAACTAGAACCTTTACCTTTTTCTGTTGCTGAGTTGAATTCGGCTGTGTGGCTCGTACACGGATTGATCACGTTGCCTTTTTCCCGGTTTAAGTTCAGTTCGTGCATGAAGCATTATGCCAAAGGCAGATAGGAACAGCTTGGTGATGCCTTCCTGCACGAAGTTTGGTCACTTCCTTTCACATATAGATGCGTGAGAGATGGCAAGGAAGTTTACTTAAAAGGTGAAGAATGCACTTCCGCTCCTGATCATTCTGTGGTTTGTAGACATATACAATTACATGGCGCTTGCAATATACACGCTCCTAATTTAGCTTGTGTCCTAAAAGGTATTCCGATGCCAGTTATAACGTCTTCATTTAAGCTGCTTGCCAACGGTAGTTATTTGCTTTTAAATAATGAAGCTTGCTGTGGGATGCTAGTGGGTATTCCTTACATAGTCACCGTTTCACAAAGGGTGGTTTAATGTAATAACGTCCTTTTCCCACCCCCGCACAGCAGGCTCGATATATCTATCTGGCCGGCGATTCCAACCTTGAACGCAGAGTTCAACAGGATGAGTAGAATAAGGGCTCTTTTGTCTCGGGAAGAGGTTTCTTTGACTTCGTCCCGTGAAACATTTCTTCTTCACATAGCAAACACACGCACTGAAGTACAAGCTCTTTTAAATACTGACCTCCCCCTACATTTTGGAACGTTGAAACAGACTATCTTTAATGCTTCGTCTACGACTGGCCTTGTACATTTTTATAAAATTGTAGGCTCAGGCCTCGTGACATCTTTTCAAACTAATTTTGGTGTGATCCCCGCGTTTTTACATTCTATTTTTTCAAGTGTCTTCGGAGGGTTTCCATTGCTCCTCGCTTTTGCGGCTGGGATCCTCTTGTTGATCTGCGCGCTACGATATGGCTGCACGCCTAGTATTGCTAGACAACATGCCCCGCCTGATCCATCTTCGTAACCAGATGCTTGAATACTACGGCATTTTGCCTCTGGCGACTTTGAGCGTCAAGTATGGATTATCCTTCCGGTTTCCCTTTATTACCTGTGTACAACCTGTCTTTCACTGCCTAGATTGTCCCTTCCAGTGGGCTCTGGATTTGTGCTTGTCAAACTTGGTGTCGATTGACCCGGATTTTGATGACTTGATGTGCCCCTTAGAGGCTCATGAGTTTACCCAAGGCCAGGGGTTTATGGCCTTGGGTGCTACACAAGGAGTCCTTGGTAACTGGGATATCGGAGAGGCCGCTGTTGAATTCCTTGAACGGAGTTATCTCGAAGAAACTGACAGTTGTCCTGTTATGGTGCTGGATGCTCCGATAATTGAAGACCACGTGTGTTCCTTTCCCTTGCTAAATTGGATGGCAGATACTTTTGCGGACCGCTCCAATGATTTCCTCTTGGAAGCGGTTGCAACTTACGGTGCATATACCTTGATGGATTGACTGTTTCACAATGTCAAGACAGAGTGCATCCATAGATGTCATTGTTTTCTTTTATTTTTTCTATCAATACTTTTAATGGTTTTTTCTTTTGGACATCGTTTGTACTTTTTTTACACGATATTTTCTTATTTTTTTCTTCTCGAACTTTACACTTACCTTATATGGACTTATAGTTCACGCCCTTGGTTCTGTTCTATATCACTTGAACTCTGCGTTCTTGATAAGTGCGCCTCTAGTGGTTAGTAGTTCGATCAAAGGGGGGTGTAGTGTGGGTTAGTCACTCCCGATTTACAACACTAAGTTAGCATAACCGAGCCAACTGTTAGAAAGCCAGCTTGCCGTTTCTGCTGCTTTGCACGCGACACTGTTGTTATAGGTTATTCATTTTAGAAATGCTTACTCGACTTTGCCTTACAGGATAACAGTTTATTGTTTAACATTCTTAACACTGTGCTGCGACCTTCGTCTGTACATCATGTAAAGAACAAGTCTAGGACACTAGACGGTGCAGAGTGTTGTGCTCAGATTGATCGTACCACTTTCTAGACATATCATACATGCAGCTGCCAATATCTGAAGGACAAGTGCATTTAATATTACAGAACAGAATGTTTTTAGATTCATTCGAACAGAGGAGCTGATGCATGAGAGAGCCCAGCTGATCTTGTGATGTGATTCTACTAAGCTGATCTATACGGTATGGGGTTCCCCCTGTTAGCCTAAGAGACCTTCTATTAGTATAATAAATTTATTAGTTACTAGAGAAAGGAGTGTGGCTGTATACCACTGTCATTATTATTATGATTGCTCCTTTCATTGTGTATGGTATTGTAACAATGCTGATGGTTCTGATCTTAACCATTTGTTTACTAGTGTTAGCCAAAGTACTGCATCTTAGGACACGAGGTTTATAAAATAAACTCTTTAAACTTTACCGTGTCTGTATTATTCTGTTGTGGACTGCTAAATAAGTACAAACAGGTATTTCGGATTCACACCACTCCTGAGAAATATCTAAGTCGCATGGTCTGGTTTGTCTATACATTGGGACCGCCTAGCTAGATCTAGGCTAACCAATGGGACACTAAGCTAGTCGGATATGGGGTTCTTGGTTCTGAGGGGAGTTTCTGGTACACCACAATTCTCTGAGGTCCTGGTTTCCTGCGCATAGTTCTGTGCATAAGCAGAATCCCTGCAACAATGGCCGGTCCCACGTCTCTCGCTGCCCCCACGGGTCTCTTCTTTGTAGGGATTGTGGGTCAGACTCTGAGATGTCTGGGAGTCTGGGTCTTGTCGGGCTCTGGGCTCGGTCTCCGGCGGGAGGTGGCGGCATAGCAGTCGTTGAGTTGCTGGATGGTGCCTGTGTTCACAGGGTGGTCACTCCTTGACCACAAGGGAGTTCTGTGCAGCAGAACGTCGAAGTCCAGTGATTCTTCTTATTCAAGTCGAGTTTCAGGATGATCTAAAGTCCTGGGACACAGCTCCTACTCTTATTCCAAATCTAGGGGCTGGATTATCTGCTAGGTCCCTCCTCTGGGTGGGACCAGGAAGGGGGGTGGTTACACCCCCTCTCCTTTGTTCAGTTTCGCGCCAGGGCTGGGGCTGGAGAGCCCCAGCTCCGGTTTGAACTGGCATATGCACAGGGACACCTTGTGTGCCCCAGGCATGTCTCAATCTATTCAGCCCTCCCTAACCCAATACACAAAATCCTGTCTGGGGTGGTGCAAGCACCTCCCCTGACAGGAAACCCTTTGTCCAAACCTCCCAAGCTGGAAGGACTCCCAGCAGCAGGAGGGCAGACTTGTTTCTGTGGTGGCAGCATCCATTTTGTGATGCTGAGGCTCTTTCTAACTTTACCCGGGTTTCAGGTTAGGTACATGTCGTGTCCCTCTAGAAGGGTGGAATGCTACCCCCGTTGCCAGAATTGGCGAGGGGGTAGTATTCCAAATCGTATGACACCTTACTCGATATGTTTTCTCACATGAAACCAAGCACTCTGCCTCCAGGGTTGTTAAGGCCTGCCATAGGAGTGACTGATAGGTTACCATGTGTCCATATATGTTAGATATAGATATACTATATCTAAGTAAGAGGTGATTACACCAACTTACCCCAGCTGAGTGATCAGCCAGTTGTGTCAAATAGTGAGGCCAGGGGTGGCATAATACCTGCTGCAGCCCCTGGTAGGCCTTGGATACCCCTGTGCCCTGGGTACCTGGGGTACACTGTTACAGGGTACAATAAGGTGAACCAGTTCCAATTGGTAATGCACCTAGTGTGCATTGGCATTCATTTAGGGAGAGAACAGCATAGCTGTGGGTCTGATCAGCAGGCCCACAGCCACACTAAGTCATAAAACCAGTGAAGCAAAAGCAAAAATGTGGGGTAACCATAGGATAGCAGACCCTACTCTCCTACACAACCCCCCCCCCCCCCTAACGCAGGGACATTAGACTAACCTTGACCAGTTGTGTCTTCATGTTCTAAGTGGAAGTACCGGGAGAGACCATCTGCATTACCATGGTCAGTCCCTGGGCGGTGCTCCACTGTAAAGTCCATCCCCTGTAGGGAAATGGACCACCTGAGTAGTTTGGGGTTTTCACCCTTCATCTGATTTAGCCATAAGAGGGGCTTATGGTCGGTCTGAATCTTGAAGTGAGTTCCAAATAAGTATGGTCTCAACTTCTTCAGGGCCCACACCACAGCAAAGGCCGCCCTATCAATAGCTGACCAACGTTTCTCTCTAGGGGTCAGCATTCTGCTAATAAAAGCAATGGGCTGGTCTTGACCATCTACATTAAGTTGTGAAAGCACAGCTCCCACCCCCAACTCAGAAGCATCTGTTTGGACAATAAACTCTTTGGAGTAGTCAGGACTCTTCAGGATAGGTGCAGAGCACATGGCCTTCTTCAGGTCATCAAATGCCTTTTGACAGTTTACTGTCCACTGAACCTTTTTGGGCATCTTCTTGGATGTCAGATCATTAAGAGGAGTCACTATGGACCCATAGTTCTTAACACACTTCCTGTAGTACCCAGTCAAGCCTAAGAAAGCTTGGACCTGTGTCTGGGTAGTTGGAGGGGACCAGTCCTTGAAGGTCTGGATCATACTCTCCAGTGGTTGAACCTGGCCTCCACCTACAAGGTGGCCCAAGTATACAACGTTACTCTGCCCTATCTGGCATTTAGTAGCCTTGATAGTGAGGCCTGCCTTTTACAGGGCCTCTAGTACTTTTGTCAGGTGGATCAGGTGATCCTCCCAGGTGGAGCTAAAGACAGAAATATCATCTAGATATGCTGCACAGAAGTTGGTTGGTGAACTTGGTTCACCAACCTTTGAAAAGTGGCAGGTGCATTCTTCAGACCAAAGGGCATCACCACAAATTGGTAATGACCTCCTGGGGTTGAGAATGCTGTTTTGGCCTTAGACTCCTCAGCTAACCTGATTTGCCAATAGCCAGCTGTCAAATCAAATGTGCTCAAAGACTTGGCAGAAGCCAGTCTATCTATGAGCTCATCTGCCCTTGGAATTGGGTGTGCATCTGTCCTGGTGACAGCATTGAGTCCTCTGTAATCCACACAGAACCTCATTTCTCTCTTTCCATCTTGGGTGTGAGGTCTGGGGACCAGAACCACTGGGCTAGCCCAGGGGCTCTCTGAAGGCTCAATGACACCTAACTCCAGCATTTTCTGCACCTCAGTCTTTATACAGTCCCTGACGTGGTCAGGTTGCCTGTAAATCCTGCATTTCACAGGAAGACTGTCACCAGTGTCCACCACATGGGTACACCAGTTAGCCTGACTGGGTGTCAAGGAGAACATATGTCGATATGACTGTAAAACTTGTCTGCAGTCATTTTGCTGATGTTCAGTGAGGCTGCCACCTAAGGCCACACCATCAACTGAGCCATCTTCAGGGTTCTGAGACAACAGGTCTGGGAGAGGGTCACTCTCTTCCTCCTGCCCCTCATCTGTAGCCATGAGCAAGCCCATGTCTGCCCTGTCAACATATGCCTTGAGTCTGTTGACATGAAGCACCCTGTGGGGGCTCCTGGGAGTTCATAGGTCTACCAAGTAGGTAACCTCTCCCTTCTTTTCAACAATTGTATGGGGTCCAGACCATTTGTCTTGGAGTGCTGCTGGGGCCACTGGCTCCAACACCCATACCTTCTGTCCTGGCTGGTACTCAGTCAAAACAGCCTTTTGGTCATGCCAAGCTTTCTGTAATTCTTGGCTTGCCTCCAGGTTTTTAGATGCCTTCTCCATGTACTCAGCCATCCGGGAGCGGAGACCAAGTACATAGTCCACTATGTCTTGCTTAGGCTTTTTGAGAGGTAACTCCCATCCTTCCCTCGCCAGACATAGGGGTCCTCTTACAGGGTGCCCAAATAACAATTCAAAGGGGCTGTAGCCAACTCCATTTTGTGGGACCTCTCTGTAAGCAAACAGAAGGCAGGGTAGAAGGATGTCCCATCTTCGCCTTAGCTTTTCAGGTAACCCTTTGATCATACCCTTTAGGGTCTTGTTGAATCTCTCAACAAGCCCATTGCATTGTGGATGGTAAGGAGTGGTGAACTTGTAGTTGACACCACATTCTTTCCACATAGCTGTTAAGTATACTGACATGAAGTTGCACCTCTGTCAGATACTACCTCCTTAGGAAACCCCACTCTGGAGAAAACTCCAAGTAAGGCCCTGGCCACAACAGGAGCTGTTGTGGTCCTAAGGGGAATTGCCTCTGGATACCTGGTGGCATGATCCACTACCACCAGTATAAATCTGTGCCCAGATGCAGTGGAGGGATCCAGTGGACCCACAATATCAATCCCCACTCTTTCAAAGGGAACCCCCACCACAGGTAGTGGTATTAGGGGGGCCTTTGTTGTGCCACCTGATTTGCCACTGGCTTGGCAGGTTACACAGGAGCGACAAAACTCCTTGGTATCTTCATTCATGTGAGGCCAGTGAAAGTGAGGGACAAGCCTGTCCCAAGTCTTGTTCTGGCCTAAGTGTCCTGCTAAAGGAATATCATGGGCCAAGGTAAGAAGGAAGCCCCTACATTGCAGAGGTATAACCAACCTCCTGGTTGCACCAGGTTTTGGGTCTCTATCCTCTGAATAAAGGAGGCCATCATCCCAATATACGTTATGGGTACCTTGAGCATTCCCAGCAGCCTCAGCAGCAGCTTGCTGTCTAAGGGGTTCAAGGGAAGAACAGTTTAACTGAGCCTGCCTTAAGTGAGCCCTAGAAGGTCCCCCTGTCCCCAGAAACTCAACCTGGTCAGGTTCAAGCTCTTCAGGGACAGTTCCTTCAGGAGTCTCAAAATCAGTTTCCTGAGAAGACTGATCTTTACTTTCAGGCAGGAGGGAAGGCACAGCCTTAACCCTTCTGTTCTTCTTCTTGGTAGGTACTTGGTCCATTGTTCCAGGCTCCAAGACCTGAGGTTCAGTGAGGCACTTTTTGGCCTGTGACCTGGTCACAGCAAGGACATGTGATGAAATCCCTAACATCTCTGCATGAGTCCTGTACTCCACTTCTGACCATAGAGAGGCTTCTAGGTCATTGCCCAGCAGACATTCAACTGGGAAGTTTGCACTTACCACAACCTTTTTGAGGCCAGTTACCCCTCCCCAGGAGAAATTAACAATTGCCACACTATATGCAGTAGAGACATTGCTGGCGTTGGTCACTAGGTAATTATCACCTAGCACTATCTGACCAGGGTCCACAAAGGCAGGTGTCACCATTGTGACACTGGCACAAGTGTCCCTGTATGCTTGAGCCACTTTATTGTTGATTAAAGGTGTCTGTCTGTACTTGCCTAGATTACTAGGACCCACAGTAGTGGACAAATCCATGTCCACACCACAAATCAGAACAGACTGTGTAGGAGTTCTGACTAGGCCAGAATCTCCCTCAGTACCCAAGGTTAACCCCACTACTCCCTTAGCCTGAGGACCAACACTGCCAACTGTACTAGGGGGTGCAGGTGCCTTAGGGGCTGCAGTGATGGGGGCTCCAGTTTTCTTACACTCACTGGTCCAGTGAGAGGTGTTTTTACAGATGTTACACCATGGCTTTTTTATGACCTTCTTTCTTCTTCTTCTTAGAAGTTTGGGACCCACCCTCATTATTCTGTTGGGGGCCTGGAGAAGACTTCCGGTCTTAAGGTTTCTGTTCCCCACCCTTTTGGTCTGCCTTCTTTTGGTCACCACCCTGGTTCTGGTTCTGGTTCTTTTGCTTAACCCTGGTTCTAACCCATTTGTCTGCCTTCTTTCCCAATTCTTGGGGAGAGGTCAGATCTGAGTCAATCAGGTGTTGATGCAACTGCTGGTTCTGACAATTATTTAAGATTTGTTCTCTCATAATTAGATTATACAATCCTGTGTAATCTGCAACCTTACTTCCCAGCAACCAGCTCTTCAGAGCCTTAGTGGCACACTCAACAAATTCAGACCAGTCCTGAGTCTGTGTCTTCTGGGTGTCTCTGAACATTAACCTGTACTGTTCAGTGGTTAAGCCTAACCCATCAATCAGAGCACTCTTCAGGACCAGGTAGTTTCTAGCATCCTCATCACTAACTGTGAGGAGCTTGTCTCTGCCTCTACCTTCAAAGGAGAGCCACAAGATTGCTGCCCACTGCTCCTGAGGGACCTGCTGTACTCTGCAGGCCCTCTCAAATGCAGTTATCCATTTGTGGATGTCATCCCCAGCTTTGTAGGGGGGCACAATCTTACTCAGGTGTCTATTGTCATAGGACCTGTCTTTATCCTTGGGGATATTGCTGCCACCAGTGGAATCTAATCCACTCTCTCTAGACTGTCTTTTTCTAGCAAGTATCTCCTTAGCCAAGGCAACCTCTAGTTCTTGCCTTTGGATCCTAAGTTCAGCCTCTCTCATCTTGGCTTCATGCGCTCTTCTATGAGAGGAAGTCATCCTTCTCTGATTAGAGGCATTGGAGCCTTTAGAGCCATTGGAATGGTCAGATCCACTTGAGCTGGATCTTCTCACCCTCTGTCTCTGGTTAAGCCTGCTTGGGGGTCTGTAGGGAGGTATCCCATGTCCAGTCCCATGTAAGCTTAAGTAGGCCTGGCTAAGTCTCCTGACTGGCACCTGGCTATTTCTATCATCATCTGAATCATCTTCCCCCTCATCTTCTTCTTGAGTGCTAGGGACAGGGGCATCAGTATTATCATCTTCAGATGGGTGACCTCCATCTCCAGACCCTGTAGGGACTGAGTCAGGGGCACTTAGAGTATCAGAGTAATCTAATAGCTCTAGGAGTTGGGCTACAGTAGGGTTTTGACCCTGCTTAAGACTTCTGGTGTTACACAGTTGTCTTAACTCCTGAAAGTTTAACATAGAATATTTGGATGGTGCCCTTTGAGGGTCACTCTCAACAGCTGGAAGCCCAGTGGCTCCTGCTGCTCCAGCCATTCTCTTAGTGAGGTGGATGTGTTGCAATCTACCTACACTGGTGTTTTCCTACTGGACCTTCTCTAGTTAGTTGTAGTCAGGGTGTGCTACTCCCTTTGCTCTACAACAAATAAGTTTAGTAGAACTTATGTATACTAGTCTTGTTTTATATGTACCTAAAGGTACCTGTATGATCTTTCAAATGATATTTTCAAAGATTACAATTGGTAAAACACAGCAAGCTCAAATCCCAACCGCTGCTCACCAATGTGAGAAGTTGGCCTGGTATATGCTGCTCACTAGTTCTAGTGATCACCTTGTACCATGCCAAGCAACCCATATGGTGGTGGTTGAAGTCAACCTAGATAGACCAGCTATCCTAGTGGTAGCGTGGACAGTGCAGTCTGCAGGCTAAACTCTTGAGGGCATGTGAAGCCAGCTGTTTTACCATATGTAACCTCCTTGAATACCAAATGAAAGGACACCATACAGATATATATTCAAAATATATATGTATTTATTTACTAAAAGTATCCCCTATACTCTTTATGAGCACAGAAGCACATTCATTAAAACAAGGCAGTGTTTAAATATACAAAAGTTGCACAATTATGGATGGGCCCGGGTGGCCCGCTAAACCATATACTAAAATAGTGGTATAAGAACCACGTTTAGAAAAGTAAGAAGGCCTAGGGCCTTTAGAATTGCTGGGACTACAAGGAGCTAACAGTAGTTAGTGACCAGGAGGCCCACAGGATGCGTGTGCAGTGCTGAAAGTTACACGCGTGCACCTATTGGATTCAATGGGTGCGTAAAAGTCACACAGTTAAAGCAAAGGGAGTCTTCCGGATGGACCAGAACCTAACAACTGGAAACCTAGACACTAGAGATGTTTCTCTACACAGGAGCACCGGAGTGCCAGCGTTACCTCACCCACAGGAAGCGGGTGCATAGGTGTCAAAGTGCGTCGGGTTTCGTCGTGCAGGTCTATGGAGCCTGAAGATGAAGATGCTGCAGGCGGCCAGGCGAGAAGAGTTCCGGTGGATCCAAGGGTGGATCTGAAGAGTAGAAGACCTGCAAGCAGAGGGGACAATGTTCAGAGTCACTAGCCAGTGACCGGCGTGGAACCAGGAAGGAACCAGGCGATGTCGGGTGCCAACAGGTGAAAAACTGAAGCTTGTCTTTGCAGCCACGTGGAAGTGAAGATGTCGACGACGTCCAGGAGTCACTCACGAGCTGTCCCACGAAGGCTCTAGCTTATGGCGGTGGCGGCTTCTCGATGGGAGCAAACAGGCCTTGGCTGATGCAAGCCACGCAAGAGTCGATGAAAGCTTGGTACTCTAACCAGCAAGGTCAGAGAGGCTGCTCCTTTTCACAGGAGCAAGGGCCAGTCTGGAGCAACCAGACCAGCAGTGTTGTTCGTAGATTTTGTCGCCAAGATGGCCACTAGCCAACGGGCCAGTAACCGGGACGACGCGTTGAGTGGCAAAAAGCAAAAGGGCCCCACGCAGATCTCATGGATGCTGGAGGGCTGGTCTTTGGTGTAAATGCTGCTCGGTGTTGGGGCTTCTCAGGGCCCTATGCACAATGATGAGGATGCCTTGGGTGCTGCGCAGTCAGCGTGTCGTGGACGTTTCAAGATGGCCGGTCCCACGTCTCTCGGTGACCCCACAGGTCTCTTCTTTGCAGGGATTGTGGGTCAGGCTCTGAGATGTCTGGGAGTCTGGGTCTTGTTGGGCTCTGGGCTCGGTCTCCGGCGGGAGGCGGCGGCAAAGCAGTCGTTGAGTTGCTGGAGGGTGCCTGTGTCCACAGGGTGGTCACTCCTTGACCACAAGGGAGATTCTCTTCAGTCTTTCTGTGCAGCAGAACATCGAAGTCCAGTGATTCTTCTTATTCAAGTCGAGTTTCAGGATGATCTAAAGTCCTGGGACACAGCTCCTACTCTTATTCCAAATCTAGGGGCTGGATTACCTGCTAGGTCCCTCCTCTGGGTGGGACCAGGAAGGGGGGTGGTTACACCCCCTCTCCTTTGTTCAGTTTCGCGCCAGGGCTGGGGCTGGAGAGCCCCAGCTCCGGTTTGAACTGGCATATGCACAGGGACACCTTGTGTGCCCCAGGCATGTCTCAATCTATTCAGCCCTCCCTAACCCACTACACAAAATCCTGTCTGGGGCGGTGCAAGCACCTCCCCTGACAGGAAACGCTTTGTCCAAACCTCCCAAGCTGGAAGGACTCCCAGCAGCAGGAGGGCAGACTTGTGTCTGTGGTGGCAGCATCCATTTTGTGATGCTGAGGCTCTTTCTAACTTTATCCGGGTTTCAGGTTAGGTACATGTCGTTTCCCTCTAGAAGGGTGGAATGCTACCCCCGTTGCCAGAATTGGTGAGGGGGTAGTATTCCAAATCGTATGACACCTTACTCGACATGTTTTGATAAAGCCAAACCAGAGTTAGCATTTGACCGCGAGGTTCATAATGCACTTAAGAGTATATGGTATGGCAATATCATGGAAACAGCTAAAGGACGTTGTTCCGAAAGCTGCAGACAGGCTCAGCTCATGCCAGAGCACCATCTCACATGAAACCAAGCACTCTGCCTCCAGGATTGTTAAGGCCTGCCATAGGAGTGACTGATAGGTTACCATGTGTCCATATATGTTAGATATAGATATACTATATCTAAGTAAGAGGTGATTACACCAACTTACCCCAGCTGAGTGATCAGCCAGTTGTGTCAAATAGTGAGGCCAGGCCAGGGGTGGCATAATACCTGCTGCATCTCCTGGTAGGCCTTGGATACCCCTGGGGTACACTGTTACAAGGTCCAATAAGGTAAACCAGTTCCAATTGGTAATGCACCTAGTGTGCATTGGCATTCATTTAGGGAGAGAACAGCAGGGCTGTGGGTCTTATCAGCAGGCCCACAGCCACACTAAGTCATAAAACCAGTGAAGCAAAAGCAAAAATTTGGGGTGACCATAGGATAGCAGACCTTACTCTCCTACAGATATCTGTCAAGTAGCTCCTATATCATGATGATTACTTTCGGTCAGTCCTAGTTTTTGGCCAGCAGCACTAAACACGCTGAAATTAGTAGTTTGATTTTAATGAACAGTTATGTAACTACAAATCCAAGCATTCTTTTTAATTATGGCTGCAAAACAATGCTATACAGCAACTGATGGGAACGCCATTTGCCAACAATCTCACTCTGCAGGACCTACCACCGTATTACCTAGGTGGTAGTATGAGGTGCGATGTGTCACACATATGTATCGTGATTTAACTGTAAATAATGTTCCACAACCTTCAAATTTCTCTCAAGTAGGGGAGAGCCAAATGTGTTGTCTCTTAGGGACTACTGTTAAACTCAAATAGAGCTCAACCAAGCAATGCCCGTCTGGCTCTTTTATAAGAAAAAAACTTTTAAATTAAGACAGCTAAGCACTGTCATATTCAAACGAGTGCTTTTCATTTTGGAATGTTTCTACAGAACCTAGAGATCCAAGCAGTGACAGAATATATCCGTCTAAGCTTTGATGCACTTCGCAGGTGTTTCCTTGAAGCGTAGGTACCCGCGGAGAAACTTTGTGGGGGCTCCAAAAACGTTTGGATTAGGGTCCTACGGCTATATTGATATTACCTCCAAAAATGTTACTGTCACTCAGTGCAATGCTATAAAAGTATGTAATTAATTGCCACGCTATTGAAAAAAAAAAATTCTCCTTAATTTTAAATAATCTTCATATTATCTCTTCATGTCAATAGTTTCCAGAGTAGCATGTTAACTCTTTGGATGGTTCGACTCGTGATCTGGCTCTTTGGACCAAGCCAGAATCCTGACCTGACTCTGGCTCGATCCTCTTTGAAATTGCCAGATCGCCCACCTCGACTCTCGCGTGAGCCCTTAAACATTGAGATCAGACACGATTACGGAAAAACGAAACAAAGAAGCTTTAACGAATGTAAAAGCATACAGAAAGTGCGCTACAATGTCCGACACCTATCACAGGAGCAGGTGTCGTACATAACATGTTCATTCGTAAAATATGCTGACGGTACAAATGTATTAGGAACTCCGAAATGCGCCCTATGTGTCCCAGTAATATTTTAAGCCGCCCGAAGCGAAGACCCTCCCGCCAGCTTCAACACTCACCCACACTATGCGCAGAGGATTCCGGTGCTCACACCTCTCTGCTCCCAACATGCGCTTCGAATTTAGAGCGTCACGTCACTCAGTCCCAGCATTATATGAGAACCGCAGGGGCTGGCCAAAAAATGATACCCAGGGCCGTCATTGGTAGCGTTTTCGCGCTACAGGATTGACGGCCCTGGGGGACCCCCACATTGGCCCGCAGTGCCCGCACACACACAAGTTGACACAACAACAAAGCTAGGTGCCCCCTCTCGGTGGTGCGTGCGGCGGTGCAGCGCGCATGTGCAAAATAAGAGTGAGTGCACCTACAGTACAAAACGTAACAAGTTAGCGTTCTACACAACATCACGTGCGCCGTCATGGTCATGATGCGTGCCTGCCGTAAATTATTCAGTGCTCGTCATGGAAGGGCCTATAGGTATCCCACCCTTGTGCCTGAGTTTTACAGACTAAAAAAAGGCGTATTGCTCATGCGCAGATATAGAGCAGCTACACTTTGACGGCAGTCTATGTCGCTCATATATCACGCATGCGCTAGTATACAATTGTGCGTTTTTTAATGAAATTCAAAGTCTGAGAAATCTTTATCAAGAATCTTACATCGTACACTGCAGTAAGGAACAGGACTTTGGTGAGATATATTATAGACCCAGGGCATACATTGTACTTCTGTGTTAACATAGCCAAGTGAATCAACTGATTATAATTTGGCGATATAAACGTACGTAACAGGCACATTTTTACTAGGACCCCTCACCACGCCTATTATAAAACTAGTTACATACCTGTACACTATGGTTCTCCAGTATTATCTTTCATAGATTCACATGCTTGTATCTTCCCCGTCGTCATGGTGGGAGTCTCACGGTAACAGAATGACCACAGCAGTATAAGACAAAACTGCATAGCAAAATCCCATAGGGAATCCTCTTATTTGGTAACCAAACCTCATCATTATTTGGTCCAAGAATCAGCCAATCGGCTGCCAGCCCTGACATCACACTCCCCGGCAGAGCCTTCCTGACACAGATTTCCAGCCCCGAGTGCGAGACTACAATACATCTAGAGACAATGAGGTTCTGCCTGAGAAATGGGGGGGTGGGCGGGCCGCATGTGAATCTATGAAAGATAATACTGGAGAACCATAGTGTACAGGTAAGTAACTAGTTTTTTCTCCAGTATTCAATCTTTCATAGATTCAGATGCTTGTATCAGAATAGCAAGCAGTACTTATCCCAAAATGCATTTCCAGGCTGATACCCCCAATAAACAGTGGGCTCTGCTTCTTTGTATAGAATGGCAACATACATCACAGTTTTCAAAATATGTGTCTAAATATACATATAAATATATTTCTACATATACACCTCCAAATATTCTATGATAAATACCTTAATGAAATAGATGCCGTAGAACCGCCTGTCCCACTGCTGCATCCTTTTTCCATGCCGTGTCCAGACAATAGTGTCTAGTGAAGGTGTGCGCATTTTTCGATGTCGCAGCTCTACAAATATCTGGCAATGACACTCCTGCGAATAGAGCCGTAGAAGTTGCCATCTTCCTTGTGGAGTGCACACGTACCTTGGCTTGTAAAGGTTTTCCAGCATTGACATGACACAAGGAGATCGCCGAAGTTATCCATCTTGAGATACTAGATCTGGAGAGTGCCAAACCTTTCCTGGGGCCAGAAAAGGCCACAAAGAGTTGATTTGTCTTTCTGAACGGTTTCGTCTTATCGATGTAAAATTTTAGACATCGTTTAATGTCCAAAGAGTGTAGAGCTCTTTCTGCAGATGTTGAAGGATCTTTAAAAAATGTAGGCAAAACCACCGGTTCATTCAGATGAAAGCTAGAGGGGACCTTAGGGATAAACTTGGGGTTCGTCCTCAGAATAACTCTGTCCTGCCTGAATTGAAGAAATCGTTCTGCAATTGAGAAAGCTTGGATCTCGCTGACCCTTCTTGCCGACGTGAGTGCTAATAGCAACGCTGTCTTCCATGAGATAAATTGCAAATCCACCTTATGTATTGGCTCAAATGGCGGCTTCATTAGCTGTGCAAGAACCGTATTAAGCTGCCAAGGAACCACTGGTCTTTGAACTGGAGGGAACATTCTGAAAAGCCCTTTGAGAAATTCTTTAATAACCCTTTGGGACCAAAGAGATGGTTGGTCAGGAACTCTTGTGTACCTTGAAATAGCGGCCAAGTGTACTTTTATAGACATATGAGAGAGTCCAGATTTGGCCAACGTTAACAGATATGGAAGAATTTGAGCAGAAGAGACTTGAAACGGATGTAGATCCTTAGATGCACACCAATGACAAACTCTTTTCCATTTAGCCGAATATGTTTTGTTTGTCGAGATTCCTCGAGATCGTGACAAAATCTCTCTGCATTCTTGAGGGATCTTCAACAGTTGGAACTCATGTTCGTGAGGTTCCATGCTGACAAGTTCAGTGATTTCAAATTTGGATGCAGTATCTGGCCGCCTTTCATTGTTATTAGATCCTGCACTAATGGAAACTGTATCGTGGGTGTCACTGAGAGTCTGAGAAGTTCCGAGAACCACGCTTGTCTCGGCCATGCTGGGGCAATCAGAATCAGATGGCACGGCTCTGATTTCATTTTTCTCAAGACTTTCGATATTAGAGGAAAGGGGGGAAATGCATACGCAAACATCCCCGCCCAGCACATCTGTAGCGCATTGCCCCACGACCCTTTTTGTGCAAACCTGCTTGCAAAGTTTTTGCATTTTGAATTGTGATGATCCGCGAACAGGTCTAACTTTGGAGTGCCCCATCTCTTGAACACTTTGGAGTTGCTTTTGGTTCAGTTCCCACTCGTGAGAAATCTTGGATGATCTGCTCAGAATATCTGCTCTTGTGTTGTCTACGCCTTCAACGTGTTGTACTTGAAGTGAAATGTTGTGATCCAGAAGCCACCTCCAAATTTCTTGTGCTTGCTTCGACAATATTTTCAATTTTGTACCCCCTTGTTTTAGAAGGTAAAACATAGATGTTGAGCTGTCTGTCTTCACAAGTACTGTTGAACCGCGAATCCTGGGAAGAAATGCTTTTAGGCCCAAGAAAATAGCCCTTAGTTCCAGCAAGTTGATGTGGAGCTGCGTTTCGCTCTTTGACCAGTGACCCTGAATTTCGAGCTCCTGCAGATGCGCTCCCCAACCTTGAAGTGAAGCATCCGTCATCATTACGAAACTGTAGCTCTGTGGTTCGAAAGTCAGTCCTTCCTCAAATGATCTCTGATCTTCCACCATGACAGGGCCCTTATGATCTGAGGAGTGATAACTATTCGATCTTCGAAGGATCCCTGCGACTGAATCTATTGCTTGTCTAGCAGTTCTTAGATAGGTCTCATGTGGAGTCTGCAATTGGGAAGTAGGGGGATACAAGAGGACATTATCCCCAACAACGATTTGTAGGTTCTTACTGAAACGGACTTTTTTATTTGCAAATGCTTCGTCAGCTTTATGATCTGTTGAATACGTTCCTCTGAAGGATAAGCCCTCGCCTCCTTCGTGCAAATTAGAGCTCCTAGAAATTGAAGGGACTGCGATGGCCTGAGATGTGATTTTTCTAGGTTGACTCTGAGACCTAGGCGATTGAAAAGGTTCATGCAAACTTGAAGAGAATGTTGGGCTTCCCTGAACGAACCACCTTTTATGAGCCAATCGTCTGGATATGGGTAAATTTGGTGACCTTGAATTCTTAGATGTGCTGCCACTGGCGCCATACACTTCGTAAAGATTCTCGGCGCCGACTTTAGGCTGAAAGGCAATACTTTGAATTGATAATGGCGCCCCGCCACCATGAAGCGCAGACATTTTCTGTGATTTATATGGATTGGGACGTGAAAATAAGCATCTAAGAGGTCCAGGGATGCCAAATAATCTCCTTTGCCAATCAGAAGGAGTATTTCCTGCAGCGATAGCATTCGAAATGATTTCCTTTGGATGAATTTGTTGAGACCTCTCAGGTCCATTACTTGTCTCCATTTTGATGTGTCTTTTTTCTTTATGAGAAAGAAATGCGAATAAAAGCCTTTCCCTCGTTGAAGTTGCGGAACTTCTTCTATTGCCTCTTTTTGTAGTAGAGCTAAAACTTCTCCCTTGAGGGCTGATAGATGTTCTTGTCTCCTGTGTAGAGGAGGCTGAATTGGAGGCTTTTGTACGAACTCCAGGGTGTGGCCATGTTGAATCACATCCAAAACCCATCTGTCTGTTGTTATTGACAGCCAGGCTGGATAAAATGAAGACAGGTAATGATTGCTGCTTCTTGAACAAGTGGCGGGTGCCTTGACAAAGTCATTGTCGTCGATTGGATTGCTGCGATTTGCCTCTCGCAGATGATCTCCCTCTGGACTGTTGCTGATAAGTATTTGTTGAACGAAATTGCTGATTATTTGAGCATTGGCGATATCCCTGCTGATTGTATGGCTGATATCTATTTGATTGAAAAGAAGACCTTTGAATGAACTGTCCCCTGGATCGTCTCCTCCGAAAGGACTGGAACCTGCCCTGTTGAAGGGATCCTAACGCACGCCCTGTATCCGTGTCAGTTTTTATACTTTGGAGGGCATCATCCACATGGTTTCCGAATAGGTTCTCTCCATCAAATGGCATGTCCACTATTTTAGCTTGCACTTCTGGCCTAAAAGAAGTGGCTTTAAGCCATCCTTGTCTTCGCAGGGCCACTGTGCCTGCCATTTGCCTGAACGCCACTGAGGACAAATCCATAGCGATGTCTACGGATTCTGAGGCTGCCCTAGCCCCATCTTGGAAGATAGCAGCCGCTTCTTCTTTTTTATCCTCTGGCAGATGAGCTAGAAAAGGTGCTATATCAGACCACATCTGCCTATTGAATCTGCTGATGAGGGCTAACGCATTAGAGGCCTTTATGGAAGACGCTGCCATCACAGCAAAACGCTTCCCTGCACCATCCATTCGCCTCCCCTCTTTATCCGGGGGAACTGCTGATGTAGACACCGGATTTTTGGAGTGCCTTTGGGCGGCCTGCATCACCACAGATTCCGGTCGCGGATGTCCAATTAAACAGGCCGGAGAAGATTCTGGGGCTCTATATTTCTTCTCTATTCGAGGAACTGAAGCAACCACTGAAGCTGGGTTCCTCATTATTTTTAATCCTTCCTCCCAAATGTGAGCGATTATTGGTATGGACCTAATAGATTTCCTTGAATCCTCCTTGAAGTCATAGAAGAAACATTCGGCTTCTTGTACTGGAAGTGGAAGCTCAAATCTTTTTGACGCTTTCTCCATGACATCATGGAAACCTCCTATATCTTGTGGCGGAGAATGCGCTGGTGACGGAGATGGAGACGGAGTAGTTGGAAGAATATATTGGTCCCATTCATCCCCAACCTGAGTATCTTGAAGAAGTTCTCCTTCTTCCGGTTGATCCACGTCACTTTCCTCCAAATCGTCTCTAATTGTCACAATCGGGGGAGATAGAATTTTTTGAGAAGTAGTCTTGGGAGAGGAATGAGGTGGTTGAACTTGTGCGGGCTTATCTGAAGTTTTTGACGCTTGAGTGTTAGCTTCAGGAAAGCGCCGATAGTAATCATTTATCATAAGCCGCAAGTCAGTTACTAAGGAAATCGGCATCTATATAGTATCCTCTCGAAGATCAGGCTGAGGTTCTTCCTCTTCTTCATAGTCATATGACTGCTGGAATGACTCATACCTCCTTGAATCCTGTGGAGGACGATCTTGGAAAGAGAAGACTTCCTGAACCTCCTGATACTCTTCATCGTCAGTCTCCTGGCTCTTAATCTGAAGTTGGGACGGACTATACGCCACTCTTGAAGACTCTTCATCTTCTGACTGCAATTCAAGCAGATTAGATGGAGGAAGCGGAGAAATCTTTGTCCAAGCCGTAAAATCTGATGATCTCGTCTTCTTTGTCGACGAGCCCGTCTACGATGGAATAGATTTTAAAGATATTGTCTTTGCCTTTGGAGATTTAAAAGATGCCGTCGACGGAGCTCCCGTCGACGGAGATCTCGTCGACGTGGAAAGCTGAATTATCGTCGACGAAGCGGTCGTCGGCGAAGTCATCGTCGACGAAGTCGTCGACGCTGTCGCTGACGATGGGGTCGTCGACGATGTCGAAACTGGCCTCCCCGTCGACGGGATCGTCGACGAGCCTTTCTTCGACGACGATGTTTTAGTCGTCGACGTCGATGCAGCTGTCGTCGTTGAAATGGTAGTCGTCGACGGAGTCGTCGTTGGCGATTTTACTGAAATCAAAGCCGGCGACGCCCCAATTTTTGATGACGGAGCTGAGGAGACTTCTCTAGACTCTGTTGATTTCTTAAGAGGAGTATGAGGAAGTGAAGACGAAGAAGCCTCTTTGCCTTTTGTCTTTTGCTTTTTAAGTTCTGTGTTATCTTCAGAAGCAGAAGACTTCCACTTTTTTGTAGTTCTAGGTTCCTCTTCAGAGTCAGATTCTGAAGTGACCTTCTCCTTTTGAAGCCACAACAGAAGTCGTGCCTCCCTGTCACACAGGGTTTTCGCAGAAAAGGTTCTGCAATGCTTACAGTCCTTAGGCACATGTTTTGGGTGCAGACAATATAAGCAGTCCTTGTGGGGGTCTTCAGAAAAAAATCTAGGCTTTCCACAGGATCTGCAGGGCCTGAAGAGCCTCTTTTTAGAGCTTTCAGCCATAGTAAACAAAAAATATGAAGCACAGTACCTCAATCCAGTAAGAGAATGAATCTCCAGATGAACAAGAGGTCAAAAGTTCACACAGGAACAAAACTGAGCAAGGCTCAGGGAGACTCCTCCTCACACGAAGGCGGTTGGAAATCTGAGGCAGGAAGGCTCTGCTGGGGAGTGTGATGTCAGGGCTGGCAGCCGATTGGCTGAGTCTTGGACCAAATAATGATGAGGTTTGGTTACCAAATAAGAGGATTGCCTATGGGATTTTGCTATGCAGTTTTTTCTTATACTGCTGTGGTCCTTCTGTTACCGTGAGACTCCCACCATGACGACGGGGAAGATACAAGCATGTGAATCTATGAAAGATTGAATACTGGAGAATCACATATGGGATTTTAGCATCCTAAATAGATAGCGAGTATCTCCTGAGCTCCTTCCTCACAGTGAGGGAGTTGTAGCCCTCAGTAGGACTAGGTTTACTACTGGGAGGAGAAACCCATATGATGAAGCATGTTACCTATGGCAAGTGAGGGTTTTCGTCCTTAAAGGGATCATCCACCATCTATTGATGAGAGATTCTGAGAGACTCCAATCCTTCTATTACTTTATACACATTTTTCTAATGTAGTAATATTGTTTGTGTGCTAGTCTAGACCCGAGGGTGTTTAGTATTATTATTATACTGGAAAGCCCATTCAAGTCTATGTACTGTATTTACAAAGTAATGCATTTCCCTGAAACCATACTGTAAGTCAAAACAAAGTGCATATTCTATTACAATACCAAACTGAATTACTACTGTATATTTACTGCAAAGTACTTACCACTTACCTGTGCCAGGCTTGCTTGGTTCTAGAAAATAAACTAACTAAAAGAATATTGTTATACAAAAACAATTGGTCTGAAGTTCAGTCGTTGAGTGTGTGAATTCATTTGCTGACTGAGTGTGTACAACAAATGCTTAACACTGTCCTCTGATACTGCCTTACTGCTCGGCTACACTACCACAAATAGAGAGCAAGGTTCTATCTAACTTTACCTCTGCCTACCTTTTGGGTTCCACTGGACTCTGTGCACACCACACCTCATTTTTGTATAGTATATACAGAGCCAGCTTCCTACATGGAGGAAACAGATAGATCTAGACTACCCTCTGGTATTCCACATACCCGTGTTGTCTTTGATGGTTTGGAGGTGAGCTCTTACTAAATGATCTCGGAAGGTTTCGTTTTTTTTGTGTAAATAAAGGTGTCTCCATTGGACATACCAATCAATCCAGTATGTGCCAATTTTTTCTAATGTTATTTTGTTATTCCATTTGTGTGTTGAATGAACGTGGATACATAAACCAAAGTTTTGGATCTAGTGTTTCCTTTCCCTTCCAATAATGATTCTCTTGGAGCAAACTTTGCCCTTTTCTATGGTATTTTAGTTTTTTTTTTTTAGTAACCTCTGTTTTAGAGTAAATGAGATAGTCTCAGTAGACTGAATAGTCTTCTTCGATGGTGCACTTTCTTTGAATGCAAATAGATTGTCCAGAAAGAAGATTGTCACATAAATTCCTTGAATGAAAACTCCTCTAATAGAGTAGACTGCCAGTCATTTTAATGTGTATGTAACAAGGTGATCAGAATGCCGTGTTCCACTTCAATCTAGATGTCCAGGAAATGATTTTTTTCCCTGCATTTTGATTTTAATGTCTGGGTGTGATGATTTAGCCAGTTTACAAACTTCTACAGTGTAGCTTGCCTGCCGGTCTATATGCCCTAGATGGCATCTATATTTCTTCACCAAGGCGTGGGTTGTACCCAGCAGTACTTTTCTGACCAAAGTCTCCTACTGGGTTGGCCCCAAAATGTCTCCCTGGTGCAGCTGGGAAGTCTCCATAAAGTGGGTGACCTGCAATGTGTTAGGCAGAGGCGAGCCCTCAACCAGTCCAGTAGATTGGGGCACACCCCGCTAAACCGTAAGTAACCCACTCCATATACTTTTCTTGGTGTTTGGGGAGGACAAATATCTTCAAGCATACGTTTTCATTTGTTTGGCTTGATATATCAATTATGTGACCAAAACCTTTAGTGCATACGATTCTTCTTTTGTTTTTTGGAAATATTTTGACGTTTTGTTCAGAACCCTGCATCCTGGTTTTTAGGACTATCCAGTTTGAGATGAGTCCACAGAAAGGTTTGTGTCTAGAGACCTCAAGAGGCATTGTAATTTCAGAGGCCTGCATTACTAAGGGTGCCCTCGTCACACACTTTTTCAACCCACTAAAGCTCCACAGTATTTTTCACATTTTCTTACTTTATTGAAAATGCAACGAGGGCATATTTTAATCATATTTTATGACTCTTGGTAAATGCTGAATACACCAAAAGCTGCTTCTGTGTAGAAAAGCTACATTATTAGTTTAGGATGTAACTAATTGGCAACATAAGTACTTCAGGAGTTAGAAAAAGCGAGAGCGTTATTTCCCGTTGCGTCACAGAGCGCATTTACCTTCTTTTCAGTAAGAATTACTCTTCCAAGTAGCTGATTTTCTAATCCCTTAATTGTCACAGTAAAGTCAATAACTGAGGTTTTTGCGTTGATCTCAGGTGTGAAGGCTGGGTTTGGTAGCTTTGTAGTGATGTAAAGTCGAAAGCTATCCATGATATCACATTCTTTATCGCCAACCTTGACCTACAAAACAAGAGCAGGACGATTAGTTTCAGGCTATATTAGTCCAACACGTACAACTGCATAAACAATCATACAATAAAACATTAAGATTCCGTAGGCTCTTCAGCATGATTTTGTTGCATTTACCAAAGTAACAATGGAATGGAAAACACTTACTCATAATCTGGTTAAGTTAGGAACACATATGAAAGCATTTTTCCATACGTATGTCACATCTTTGTGTATGGCCATACCATAGAGATCTAAGTACTCATAGAGAAAGTATTTTCGAATATTTATGTATTAGAAAAGAAAAGCAATTTTAACAAATAGTAGCCTGACGGTTGTGAGAAGTTGGCCTGATGTATGATGTCACTAGTTCTAGTGTACACCTTATATCAGTCCAAACAACCCTTATGGTGATTGGTTGTAAAGTCAACCTTATAGACCAGCTATCCTAGTAGTAGCATGGACAAGAGCAGTCTTAGGCTAAACTCTGAATGGCATGTGAAGCCAGCTGTGATACCATATATAATCCCTTGAATACCAAATGAAAGGACACCACAACAGATATATATATCAAATAAAGTGTATTTATTCTAGTCAAACCCTCAGCACTCTTTATGAGATTAGAGGTAAGTACAACACAGTCTTATTTAAGCATACATTAAGTCACACAGGTAAGTAATACAGTTAGGCCCTAGGGGCCACGTAAACCATATACTAAAGAAGTGGTATAAGGACCACTGTCACGGAAATAGAATAGGCCTAGGCCTAGGGAATCGCTGGGGCTACACTACACTAGCAACAGTTAGGAAGTGGGAGGCCCACGGGATTCAGGTGCAGAGTGGAAACACTCACGCGTAATGCGTAAAAGTCGATAGAATTACTAGCAGTTAGAAATTAACAGTTTAAGGACACTTCTGAAGCAGCTAGAGAGTCGAGACTCGGAAACTAGACCCTAGGATAGTCACTACCCTTCTGAGCACCGAAGTACCCAAGTTACCCAGCCCACGGGCTGCGGGTGCATAGGTGTGAACTTGCGTCGGGTTTCGTCGTGGACTTCTATGCCTGAAGGAAAGTTGCTGACAGGCAGTCAGTGAAGAGTGTCCGGTGGATCCCAAGGCTGGGATCAAGAAGAGAGGAGACCTGCAAGCAGAAGGGACAGAGTCAAGGTCACTAGCCAGTGACCACGTGGAACCAGGAAGGAACCAGGCGATGTCGTGAAGATTGCAGGTGAAGGTGAAGCTTGTCGCTGCAGCCACGAGGACCAGGGAACGTCGAGGATGACCAGGACCAGGAGGCGAGCTGTCCCACGAAGGCTCTTGCTGTCGGCGGCGTCGAAGTTGGACTAGGACTCACCAAGCCTTGGCAAGCGGAACCCACGAAGAACGGAGGACTTGCTTCTGGTGCAGACCAGGAAGGTCTGGGGTGCTTCTCTTTTGTAAAGAAGTGGGAGCCAGTCTGGAGGAGCCAAACCAGCGGTGAAGATTTCAGGATGCGTCGTCACAAAGGCCACTAGCCAACGGGCAAGCAACCGGACAGACGCGGCAAGCAGGAAAATGCAGAAGGGCCCCACGCAGGACTCGTGGAGTGTGGGGGGGCTGATCTTCGGTGCAGATGGTGCTTGGGGTTGGGACTTCTCAATCCCCGGTGCACAACTTCGAGGGTGCCTCAGAAGCTGCGCTGGAAGATACTCGCCACTTTTCCCAGGTAGCCGGTCCCACGTCTCTCGTCGCCTCCACGGATCTCAGCTCGGCTGTGGATGTGGATCAGGGTCGGAGAAGTCTGGAAGTCAAGGCTCTGGTCAGGCTCTGCAGTCGGTCCCTCGTAGAACTTTAGCAAAGCAAAGGGTAGTCTCTTGATGGTGCCTGTTTGCACAGGGTAGCCACTCCTTGGCCACAAGGGAGATTCTTCAGTCTTCTTCTTTCGTCGAATGTCGAAGGTCCAGAGTTTCTGTTCAAGTTGCAGGTTCAGGATAATCTAATCTCCTGGGGCCCAGCTACCACTCTTATACTAATCTGGGGGACTGGGTTACCTGCTAGGTCACGCCTTATGGGTGGGACCTGGGAGGGGGGTGGTTACACCCCCTTCCCTTTGTCCAGTTTCGCGCCAGGACTGGGGCTGGTGTGCCCCAGCACCAGTTTGAACTGGACTATGCATGGGACACCTTGTGTGCCCCAGGCATGTCTCATTCCTTTCAGCCCTCCCTGCTCCAATACACTAAAGTCTGTCTGGGGAGGTGCTAGCACCTCCCCAAGCAGGAAACCTATTGTCCAAGCCTCCCTTGCCGGGATCACTCCCAGCAGTAGGAGGTCAGACTTGTGTCTGTGGCAGCAGCATCCATTTTGTGATGCTGAGGCTTTGGTTAGAGTTAAACAGCAAAGTAGGATTTTAACATGTCTCTCCCTCTAGAAGGGAGGAATAATATCCTCATCACCAGAAATGGTATGGGGGTATTATTCCAAAGTGTTAGACACCTTACACGACATGTTTTGATAAAGCCAAACCATAGTTACCATAACCGTTTAAGATTATAAGGCACTTTAAGAGTATATGGTAGGCTATATCATAGAACAGCTATAAGGACATGGTTCCGAAAGCTGCAGACAGGCTCAGCTCATGCTAGAGCACCATCTCACATGTTACCAAGCACTCTGCTTCCAGGATTGTTAAGGCCTGCCATAGGAGTGGCTGATAGGTACACATGTGTCTATTTTAAGGGTAGATATAGGCATACTATATCTAAGCAAGGGGTGATTACACGCCCTTGCCCCAGCTGAGTGATCAGCCAGTTGTGTCTGATTGGAAGGCCATACCAGGGGTGGCATAATACATGCTGCAGCCCCTGGGAGGCCTAGGGTACACCTATGCCCTGGGTACCTAGGGTACACTGTACGGGGTCCAATAAGGCGATCCTTACCAATTGGGAATGTACCTAGGGTACATGGAGTCCATTTTAAAGAGAGAGCAGACAGCCTGAGACCCTGAATGGCAGGATCTCAGGCCAACTAAGTCGAAAAACCAGCTAGACACTAGGCAAAAAGTTGGGGGTAACCATAGTTAGATATCCACCTTCCTACAACGGTCATATCACCAATTAGTCATATCAGCACCTTTAATGAGTTTTATATGTTTTACATGGCTTGATTATTTTTGCTGCTTGGGGATCATCATTATTTAGATAAAACCAAGGGGCATATTTACAAGCACCTATCGCCACCGGAGCATAAAGTTTTTGGATGTTCCAGTGGTGTAGCGCCATTTTTCATATTTACAAGTTGGCGCTAAGCCACTTAGCATGGCTTTACGCCACCTTGTTAAAATGCCCTGTTCCACCACAGTCCTCTGCAGAAAAGGGGCATGCAATGGGTGTTGCTGTGGGCTTTCTAACACAAGACCCATTGCTTTTTGGCGCTGCCCCAGATTTAAAAGGTTGAGGCAGCGCCAAAAACTAACACCATGGAACACCAGGCATTAGAATCGTTTCTTGCTCTTTCCATGTGTTCTGCATTCTGCAACACACATAAAAAGAGAAAATTGCCATTATTGATTTATCTGTAGGAAGTAGGCCCTTCCTGCACATAAACAATCGTCCTTGCGTTGTAGGCACCCCTGCTAAAAGGTGGCAAGGTGCCTGCGCTGGTGCTGGGCAGTTTTTTTTGCGCTAGGGGAAACACAGGGCGCACCATATTCTTGTGAATACAGCGCATCCCTGCATTTTCAAAATGTGGGAGTACAGTGCTGCCACATTTGGTGCAGCTCCACGCTCCGACATTTATTTGTAAATATGCCCCCAAGTTGCTTTGACTTTGTTCCTTCTGATAGATACAGACTATTCTACAAAGCCTTCCTCCCAGGTAACAGACTGGAACCAGTTTATTTATGCATGGCAGGTCACCTGTTTCAGTTGGCGCAGTTCAAACTCTGTTGTGTATTTAAATAGTGTCATCAGAAATGATATAGTGGGCCCAATCTTGGTGAATCTTCCTGAGAACATGAGAAATTAAGGGTATGGGGGGAACGCATAATGAGGCAAAAATTCTACCTCTACGAAAACATGTTCCCCAAGGCTCCCCTCAATGGATACTGGAGGGTGCAGAACTTCTGGCACAGAGCATTTTCAGAGGAGGCGAATAAGTCCACTAGAGGAGTTCCCCACTGGGCAAAGATTTCCTGGACTACCTCCTACAAAAGACCCCACTAGTGATCAGCAAGGAGACACCGGTTCAGGCTGCCGGCTCTGACACTCAGAGACTGTGCTAGGTGATTTGCGGTAATACAGATACCTTGGCAGTGTGCCCAAGACCACAGTCTTAATGCCTCCAGACAAAGCAGATGAGATCCTACTCATCCTGCTTACTCATGTTATCTGTCAAGATCTGGACAAGCCGATCCATGATGGAGGGGAGGAAGGTTTTGTGCTGCAGCCAAATCGCCCTCAGTTCCAGCAAGTAGATGTGAAGAACCTGCTCTTCCATGGACCAGAGGCTCCTGATCTCCAGATCCTCCAGATGGGATCCCCATATTAGTGTGGAGGCAATCATCACTACCTAAGTCATGATCGGGGGGGGTGGAGTGAAAACCATCCTGTCAGGTTTGCCTAATTCCCTCACCAAGCCAGTTCTGCTGCAGCACTGGGGGAAAATATGATGGCTTTCAACGGTCTCCCCGTTATGAAGCCACTGCTTGTGAAGGAACCACTGCAGGGCACTCATGTGTCAATGTGGTTGCATTACTAGGAGAAAACAGAAAGCCAGCAGACCTAGAATCCTGGGACCCTCAGGACTTGGGCTTTGGCGCCCTGCTGGAAATATGGAACTATCTCCTGAATTTATCTGATCCTTTGCGACGGAAGGAAGGCATGGAGAAGGGTGGTGTCTATTACTGACACCATGACCTGGAGTCATTTAGATGGCAGCAGGTGGTTTGGGCTGGTTGAATGAAAATTTGAGGTTGAACTGCTGGGATGCTGTTGACTGCAGATGGTGCAACACGCTCGCTGGCGAGCCAGTCATCCAAGTACAGCAATTTAGGGATGCCCGACCATTGGAGATGGGTAGCAACCACCACCGTCTCCTTTGTGAAGACTGGAGGTGATGATGTCAAGCCAAAGTGCAGTACCACAAATTGGTAGTGTGTAGGACCAACTACAAATTGCGAAATACTCCACTGCAACTGCAGGATCAGGATGTGAAAGTATGCATCCTGCAGTTAGAGAGATACCACCCAGTCTCCAAGCTCTAACGGCAGTAAAATTTAAGCTAAGGTTAGCATCTTGAACTTCTCCGTTATGAGGAAGAAGTTCAGGTCCCTAATGCCCAGGATCAGACACAGACTGCTGTCCTCCTTGGGCATCAGGAAGTAAAGCGCATAACAACCCTGGCCCTTTACTCACTCCTTTACTCACTCTGGCACCAACAGTACCACTTCTTTGAGGAGAAGAGCTGCAACCTCCCGCTGAAGAATGTCCAAATGGTCTGAAGGTGGAGAGGAGGTTTGGGGTCGGACCTGAAGAAAGGGGACAGTGTAGCCCCTTTCTATGATTTGAAGGACCCACTGGTCAGAAGTAATGGCATTCAAGGTTGGAAGAAGGTAAGACACTCGCCCCCCTACAGATTTCGTTTGGGTTAGAGATGCAATCTAGATCATAGTGGTGCAGGGGAGGAGTGAGAGGAAGAAGGTTGCAAGGTCGATTCACTGCCCTTTCTTCTATTTCGGCCTCTCTACTGCCTGATGAGGGGGATAAGGCTGTTGCAGTCCTGCCAGTTGGTAGTGTCTTGAACAAAAGGAACATCCTCGTCCAATGCAGAAAAAGTGGCAAAATGGCTTAGTACTTGGTTGGAGATGAAGGCTATAGACCGAGGGATCTTCCTGTGGCCTTGCAGTTTTAAACTGTTCCAGGGCTGAGTCTGCTTTAGCTCCAAAATGACACACCCCATCAAATGGATGAAATTAATTACATACTTGTAACTGCAGTTCTCCAACATTGGTATATTTTATATATTCATATGATTGAATCATTCCCCGTTGTCCAACTCACCTGCCCAAAAAACTCTGGACAATACGCGGTGTTCTGCAAGCAGTGTAGTGCAATACATTGAGCTGCTCGCGCTGATTTTTAGCGCCGGGTGTTTACCCCTCGCTGTAAAATCAGCACAAACGGAACCACGCACAGCGCAAGCACACTGCTTCTTACTGCTGCTCGAGTAGATGCTTTACTCGAATGGCAGCTTCCTCCACGCGAGTGGAAGGTTTCTCCAATGCAAGGGTTAGCAGCATACCGTGACTGCCCGCATTGAGAAATCTCACCAGGAGGTGGTCTGGAGTAAGATTTTCCTAGCTCGCGCTTGCCAACTTAAACATTGGCGAGCCATGCAAGAGGAAAAACTCAGCTCCACTTCACGACATGCCACTACGCTGCGTTTTTTTAACTCCGTGCTCAACATGGAGTGGGAAAAACTCTGCAAACTCCGCAAGCAGAGCGGAAGTTCACAACTAGGCCTAGGAGTAACCCATCCGCCATGATGTAAATCAGGTCCAGAATCTTTACAGGTCCAGAAGTGTACTGAAGTGGTGGTGTTAGAGATCCAATACTTATACCCAGTTGGGCCTTTGAAGTTGGAGAGGCTTCCTGCCTTGGCTCCAGACTCACAGCAGGGGGGTATGTAAACCTTTGTGTGTGGACAGGACACAGCCTATTGAGGTGTAAGTGAGGTTGGGTCCAGCTCCTCTCTCCCATCCTGCCTGGATGGCACATCAGGTTACACCTAAGCTCTCAGTGTGTGGGGTATTCTAGGAGGAATACACAAAACCCAACTGTCACCCCCCACAGGCATGTGATCAGAGAAAAGCAGCAGGCACAAAATGACTAAAGTAAGAAAATGCCAACTTTACTGGGTGGTGCTTCCTCAGTGAACCCGGTGGTCAGCAGAACGGTGTACCAGACAGATGTGATTGGTGCCTGCAGACTGCAGGGAAGAAAACAAGTTACTTACCTGTAACTACAGTTATCCAGTATTGGTATCTTTCATAGATTCACATGCCTGAATCATTCCCCGTCGCCGAGGGGGGAGTCTCCGGTAAATAAAGAAGTAGTGCCAAAAATGTTAGTAGTAGTAGTAGGCCCAAAGAAAAGGCCTAAAGCCTATATCTTAGCAGACTATCTACCTCATTATGCAATAGAACCAAGAATTTGGTAACAACCAATCAGACACCAGCACCCTTCTAGAAACCTCTCAGCAGAGCCAGTTCTCCTCAGATTTTCCTAGCACAAGTGGGATGTAAACGTCCCAAAATATAGAGAATTGAGTCTACGGGGAGGAGGGTGGGTGCATGTGAATCTATGAACGATACCAATACTGGATAACTGTAGTAACAGGTAAGTAACTTGTATTCTTATCCAGTATTGGGGTATCTTTCATATATTCACATGCCTGAATCAGAATAGCGTTACAACAAACAAACGATGGACGGAATGCTGACAATGCAGACATACGGCTGGGTTCAAACTGGAATGGAATGGTGAGCAAAAAAACGATGGATTTAGGCCCAGATCTCTGTACTGGGGTGAATGTATGACATTGTTCTGCATTCTGTCCATCAATTGTTGTTTTTGCATTTGTCACCCCGAGTGGGAAGGGTATGCTCAGACGTGAGTCCCTTGCTCTCCATGCCACTGGAATCAAGCTATCCTGGCTGACGAGGGCAGAAAGCCCGAAACCGGTCCTAGGATGCTTGTTTCCAGTCCAGTGAGGACCTGGCTTGGCAGTTCGGGCTGGACTGTTCCCATCGGGCACAGGGTCAAGACTGATTTGCATATGGCTGGGTTCAAACTGGAATGGCATGGTGAGCAAAAAAACGATGGATTTAGGCCCAGATCTCTGTACTGGGGTGAATGTATGACATTGTTCTGCATTCTGTCCATCAATTGTTGTTTTTGCATGAATCAGAATAGCGAGCAGTATACCAAGTATACAGTCGTTTGCGGATGGTGGGAGACTAATGCTGATACTCCTTAGTTGCATCCACAGCTTGTTTACAAGAGGTATAAGAAAAACAATCTTAAAATTCGACATGCAATCTATAAAGAGAAAACAGCATGTAATGCAATAACATTGAAAAAGAAAACCAATAATCATTGTAAAATATTGCATTGTCATATTAAAAGATATCAACATATTACATGTGAAAAATATGAAAAGGTACCTGAAGATATCTTCAAAGAAAAAGATGTCGCAGGACAGCTTGCCCCACTGCTGCATCGTCCCGATGCGTAGACTGGAGGCAGTAATGTCTCGTAAAAGTGTGGACATTTTTCCATGTCGCAGCACGGCAGATATTCTCTAGAGTCACTCCAGCAAACAATGCTGTAGACGCTGCTACTGTTCTCATGGAATGGGCCTTGGGTTTCCGTAACAATGGCCTATGAGCTTTATCATGGCAGAAAAGGATTGTTGATGCTATCCATCTGGCAATGGTGGATTTTGTCACTGCCTTTCCCAGGGTAGTTTGGCCATAAGCCACGAACAATTGGTCGGACTTTCTAAGGTTCTTTGTTTTTTGAAGATAGAATTTAAGACATCTCTTGATATCGAGAGAATGTAATGCTCGCTCCACTGGAGTAAATGGGTTAGGAAACAAAGTTTTTCACCTCACTGGTTCATTAAGATGAAACTGTGATGGCACCTTAGGGATAAATGTTGGATTAGTTCGGAGGTGCACATAGTCTTGAGTGAAGTGTAGAAAAGGTTCCTTTACAGTAAACACCTGAATTTCACTCACTCGCGAGCTGATGTTAAAGCCAGAAGTAAAGCAACCTTCCAGGTAAGGAATTTAAGATCAGCCTTGTGGATAGGCTCGAATGGATGCTTCATTAATTGCATTAAGACTGTGTTGAGTTCCCACTCCGGTGGAGGAAGTCAGACCGGAGGAAACTCCCGGAAAAGTCCTTTCATAAACTGCTTAATTAAAGAGGATGAACACAGAGAAGGGCCATGAGCACCCTTTCTGAATCTGGAAAGTGCAGCTAAATGGACTTTGACTGAAGGGAAAGAAAGTCCAGATCTTGCCAGGTGTAACAAATAAGGGAGGATCTGTTCTGCAGGAGCGTCCACCGGGTGCACCTGGTTTGCTTCACACCAACAGCAAAACCGTTTCCATTTTAGACAGTAAGTTTTTATCGTGCTGTGGGCTCGTGATTTCGTTAATATATCCCTACAGTCTTGAGGGATATCCAGGTCCTTAAATTCTAACAAGTCAGGATCCATGCGTGTAAATGTTGGGACTGAGGGTCTGGGTGGAGAACCTGACCTTTGTTCCTTGACAGCATTGTGGGCGTCGGGAGAAGACGGATAGGCTGGTCCTGGGATAGTAATAGAAGCTCCTGAAACCAGTATTGGCGTGGCCATCTGGGTGCAATCAAGATGAGACGACAGCCCTCCAACTTCATTTTGCGTATGACTCTCGGTATTAGAGTTATCGGTGGAAAAGCGTAAGCACAAATCCCTGACCATCGCATGGACAGGGCATTCCCCCTTGACCCCTGTTGAGGGTATCTGCTGGCATAAAAGCGGCATTTCTTGTTCTCTTTTGTGGCGAACAAATCCAGTGGCGGTGTGCCCCAAGCTCTGAACACTCTGAGCACTTGAGCTTGCTCCAGCTCTCATTCGTGGCAATCTGATTGGGATCTGCTGAGCGTGTCCGCTAATGTATTGCAGAGACCTCTGACATGTTCTGCTCTGAGGGTTATGTTGTGGAGTGTGACCCATTCCCACAACTCCTGAGCCTCTGTGGACAGAGTTGCTGATCTTGTCCCTCCTTGCTTGTTCACGTAAAACATGCTGGTGGTATTGTCGGTCCGAACCAGAACCGATGAACCTGCAATCCTTGGAAGGAGAGCTTGTAGAGACAGGAAAATTGACGCAATTCTAGACTGTTGATGTGCTTGTTCTTGTACTCTGGAGACCATTTCCCCTGTATCTGTAAGTCTTGGAGATGACCTCCCCATCCTTCCATGGAAACATCCGTAGTGAGGACAAAGTCTGGAATTTTCTGTATGAAAGTGAGCCCTTCTGCTAAGTTGGGTATGTGGGACCACCAACTTAGAACGCTCTTCATGCCCGAAGTGACTCTGAGGATGTTGTCGAAGGAAACCATAGCCTGCTGCGACTGAAGGTGCAACTCCTCCTGCAAGGGTCGCATCCGGAGCCGTGCCAGAGGGACGAGGTGTATTGCAGAGGAGCACATCCCTAGGAGCGACGCGAACATCCGGACAGAAACTGACCTTCTTTTGGAAATCAAGATTGCTAACTTTTGAAGACGAACCTGCCGTTCGTGAGATAAGAATGCCTTGCAGCGGATGGTATCTAGCAGAGCTCCCAGAAAAGGAAGAATCTGCTTTGGGTGTAATTGAGATTTGCTCCTGTTGACCGTAAGCCCCAGAGATTGG
Organism: Triturus cristatus; assembly: GCF_964204655.1. NCBI lineage: Eukaryota > Metazoa > Chordata > Amphibia > Caudata > Salamandridae > Triturus > Triturus cristatus. The sequence goes on from NC_140589.1 coordinate 52,422,349, forward strand.
AACAGACGAAGAGATGTTGTTACGGCAGTCTTGACTGATCTTTCCGAAGGACCTTTTATCAACCAGTCGTCTAAATACGGGAAGACTTGGATTCCTTGGGATCGTAACGCTGCTGCCACTGGAGCTAGGCACTTCGTAAATATCCTTGGGGCAGATTTTAACCCAAACGGGAGCACTTTGAACTGGTAATGGGCGCCAGCCACTGTGAAGCGAAGATACTTGCGATGCTTCGGATATATTGGGATGTGAAAGTAAGCGTCTTCCATATCTAAAGAAGCTAGAAAATCTCCCTCGTTGAGGCAACCTAGAATTTCTGCCAGAGTGACCATGCGAAATCCCTGCTTCTTGAGGAATCTGTTCAGATTGCGAAGGTCCAAGATTGGACGCCACTCCCCTGATTTCTTCTTGATGAGGAAAAAGCGGGAATAGAAACCCGTACCCTTTTGAAGTGCGGGAACCTTCTCGATTGCGTTCTTGAGGAGCATCGTTAAAGCTTCTTTCAATAGTAAATGAAGACGAGGGGGAGTGTGTCCCTTGGGTGGTGTGTTGGATGGCTTGGTGACAAACTCTACGGTATAACCGTTGTGAACCAGGTCCAGAACCCACTGGTCCGACGTAATTTCTTGCCACTTGCTCACAAAAGTTGAAATTTTCACACCCACAGGGAGAGGAAAAGGAGTGGAAGGCGCCCTGCAGAAATCATTGTTTCCCTGATTCTGCGATCTTTTTCGTCCGCCTTGACGAGAGAAACCAGACGTGTTGGTTTGTCTGTAGGAAGATTGATAGGATTGCCGATATTGAGGCTGGTACCTGTTCTGTTGGGTGTGGTAACCTCCTCTGGATGAAAAACCACGGCCTCTTGCTCCTCTGAAGTTACCTTGTTTGTACTGCAAGGAGCCCAATGATCTTGCGGTGTCAGTATCGGTCTTTATTGCTTGGAGTGCATCATCTATATGCTTTCAAACAACGATTCGCCATCATAGGCCATATCCAATATTTTTGTTTGGACTTCTGGTCTGAACGTGGTGGCCTTAAGCCAGCCCTGGCGTCTGAGAACAGCTGCCCCAGCCAACTGGCGAAAATGAGTATTTACAATGTCCAGAGCGCAGTCGATAATCTCTGATGCTGCACGCTCACCCTCCAACAAAACCTTCCGAGCGTCTTGTCTGTTGTCCTCTGGGATGAGGTCAATAAAACTTGCAATTTCTGACCACATTTGGCGGTCATAACGTCCTATTATCGCCAACGAATTGGCTGCCCTGATGGATGCAGCTGCCATCGTTGAAAATTTTTTGCCAATTCAATCCAGGCGTCGCCCTTCCCTATCCGGTGGTGTAGTGATAGGTGCTGCCGGATTCTTAGATTTTTGTTGGGCTGCCTGTGAGATAACCGAATCTGGCCGAGGATGGCCAATGAGACAGGAAGGACTGTTGGCAGGAGCACGGTATTTCTTGTCAATCCGTGGAAGCACCGCTGGCACTGATGCTGGGTTTTTCATAATTTTGACTCCTTCCTTCCAAATGTAGTCAATGATAGGGATAGCTCTTGTGATCTTTCTTGACTCCTCTTTAAAATCATGAAGAAAACAGTCAGACTGTTCAATGGTAACTGGCAAGTGGAACCTGGTCGCAGCGCGCTGCATAAGGTTATGGAACCCCCCTATATCTTCTGGGGGCGAATCAGATGGTAGAGGGGTGGGTGGCGAAGGCATAGGAATTATATAGGAATCCCAAGGGTCTGCTGGATCTGGTAGCTCACCCTCTTCGAATTCCTCCTCAGAGGTTGAATCCTGATCTTGACGCGGGTCCTGTGGAGGATCAGGCAGTTGAGGCGTTGGGGCTGGTTCTTTAGGCAAAGGCAATGGGTCCGGCTGCGGCGCAGTTCGCGGAACCTGTGGAGTGACTGGCTGCGGTGGAAAACGCTGTTTATAATCTGTAAGCATAGCTTGCAGGTCTTGAATCAGAGTCGGAGGTAGATGTGACATCTCGCTGTGACGAGGTTGGCTGTAGTAAGGTCTATGATGCTGAACGACAATGTCTTCCTGATAGTAATGCCCCTGACAATTGACTTCCTCCTCATCATCATCGTCATCTTGACACTTGATGTGCAGTTCAGAAGGATGGCGAGCGATCCCAAAGGCCATTCGTCCTCGTCATCTTCATAGTCATCATCTTCCCCCTGCCCATATGATTTTAGGAGATGTGAGGGAGTAAGCGGTGATATATCGCTACATTCCTGCCTTTGAAAAGTCTTTAGTTGGAAACTCCTGGTGGAAATAGGAGTGGAATGAGCGGGCGCCATTGTAAATGTCGGAGACTGAACAGGTAAATCTCCTGGCATTGTTTCCTTTGATGTTAATAGGCTTGTAGTGTCCATCGTTGACGCGGTCGTCGTCGACGGGATCATCGTCATCAACGGGGTCTTCGTCGACGGGGTCTTCGTCGTCGACGGGCTCGACGTCGACGGGATCTTCGTCGACGGGCTCGACGTCGATGAGTTCTTCGTCGACGGAGCCTTCGTCGACGGGCTCGACGTCGACGGGGTCTTCATCGATGGGATCTTCGTCGACGAGCTCTTCGTCGACGGGCTCGTCGTCGACGGGACTTTCGACGACGAGATCTTTGTTGACGTCTCTCTTTTCGATGATGAAAGCTTTGTCGATGGTATCGTCGATGCTGGCTTCGTCGACGAGGACTTCGTCGACGACACTTCGATGACGGGCTTCTTTGAGAGGATAGTAATTCTCGTTGACAGAATAGGAGAGGTAATGGCTGTAGTCGAAATGGTTTCCGTCAATGAAGGAGCAGACGAGGTGACAGAAATCGTAGACGGAGAGAAAGCCAGAGATTTTGAAAGGCCTTTACTCACAGTTTGCTTGACCGCAGAAACCTGAGGAGAGTGCGCTGATTCAGAGGAAATGATGGGACTCCTCTGAACAGAATCAGAAGTAGAATGGTGAGATTTCTGGTGCTTCTTCCCCTCACTGGAAGAGCTGTCATGTGATCTAGCTCTCTTGCTAGAAGTAGAGGCTCTATCATCCTCCTCAGCCGAAGAGGATTTAAGCCACAAAAGCACTCTCGCCTCCCTATCCCTAAGAGTTTAGGTAGGGAAGGTGCGGCAAATCTTGCAATCTTTTGCCTCATGTTTAGGGTAGAGGCAGTAGATGCAGTCCAAATGTTGGTCATCAACATGGACCCTCTTCTTGGTGCAGGTCCTGCAGGACTTAAACAAGGCCTTGTTGTCAGACATGCTGAAGCAAGTTGAAAACTGAGAGGCACTCAGGGAGACTCCCTTCCACACGACGTGCAGTGAAAATCTGAGGAGAACTGGCTCTGCTGAGAGGGTTCTAGAAGGGTGCTGGTGTCTGATTAGTTGTTACCAAATTCTTGGTTCTTTTGCATAATGAGGTAGATAGCTGCTAAGATATAGGCTTCAGGCCTTTTCTTTGGGCCTACTACTACTACTAACATTTTTGGCACTACTTCTTTATTTACCGGGGACTCCCGCCTCGGCGACGGGGAATTATTCAGGCATGTGAATCTATGAAAGATACCCCAATACTGGATAAATGGCTCCTCCAATTCAAGGGAGATGCTCACTGGTTGGTAAAGTGCTGAGAGCCCTCGAAGGTTTTAGGAGGATGCACAGCTGCAGGATGAGTCAGGTCTTTGCAACTGTTAGGACAGCAGCCGGCAGGCAACGTTTGGTGCCAATTCCAGGGCTGGTTCACAGTTTTTGTGTTTACTGCTCTTCTTGGTCCTTCTTCAGTTCTCAGTAGATGAATCTGATTTCCTGGTGTCAGGGGGCCACCTAAATACTAAATTTAGGAACATTAAGGGGAGTGTAAGGTAGCAGCCAATGGCTACCTACACCCCCTATATGACCACTGCCTGTGGAAAGTGGGCATAATCCTGACCTAGAGTTCTTAGTTCCACTAAAAACAATATGGTGGGACCACGTTTCCATTGTTCACTTCAGGTAGCCCACCTTGGGCGTGTGACTAGCCTGGGAGTGAACATGCCTTCTGAATAGCTAATTTTCTCGCCTGTCCTGGTGCCAAATGGGCCACAGCGCAGAGGGTGGACGCTCCTAGGTCGGGGGTGGCCGCTTCTAGGTCAGATCTCAAATGCAGAGGAGGCTTTAAAGCCTCTGGCCTTGATATGTTGACACACTAGTAATCTGCTGGAGGAGATGTGAAAACCTTCCTCTGGAGCAGGCATTGTTTCTGGCCTCAGATAGCACGGGCTCTCCACTCTTGGGTGCAGAAACTTGTTTGTGGGGGCAGGCTGGATGATACCAGTCAGCCAGCACATTAGATACTGGTAGGTTTTTCAGGAGGCACCTCTATGGTGTCCTTTGGGTGCATGTCACCATAAATCTGATAATGGCAACAATACAGATTTATTAAGACAAGGTTTTGATACCAAACACCATTGGTTTCAGTAAAGCAGTCATGAAGCTGGGGATCTCGAAGTGACCAGTGCCCGGTACATATACTTAAGATGGCTTCCCTTCTTACTATCTTACTTGTAGTATCTAGTCATTGAACTAGATAGCGCAAGGGCATATCTGCTCATGCTGATATGTCCTCACAATTAATATAATGCACCCTGCCTTAAGGCCTGATGTAGCAGTGATTGACAGATATTGCATGCAGTAGCTGTGTGCATGGCACACAGGGTGTGTGCTGTGTCATGTTTTCATAAATGTTTTGCACCATTTCATGCAGCCTTCAATGACAGTCTACTTGGATTTGGGTGTGGTCCCTTAGGGTGGCACAATACAAACTGCAGCCCTTAGGGACCCTTTTTAGTACCAGTGCCCTAGGTACCAGGGGTACCATTTACTAGGGACGTACGAGTGTTCTAAAGTCCTTGTCAATTGGTTAACAATTGTACATGTACCTGTCTTAAGGGAACGAGCACTGGCACTGGGGTTCTTGTTAGCAGGCACCCAGTACACTTTCAGTCGAAAAGCATCAGTACTAGGGCAGAAAGTGGGTGTGACCATGTTAAAAGCAGACACTTTTCCACACTCTCTGCCAAAGTACCTGAGGGAGAGCACAGGTTAATTTAGGGTTCACCTGCTTCTTAATCTGACTAGGATTGTGGTTGTTGCTTGCCGTGGGGTTCATATCCAAATCAACCACCAACCTAATTTCTAACAAACATCTGAGAATCGTTCATACTCAAAAGCCCTAATCACGGGTGGGATGGATGAGAATGGGAGTTACTGCACGTGTCTGAATTTAACACAGTACTCTTGATTGGGGCCATAGTGTTTAGACAGATGTAGAAAATGTTTAAAAGGACAATTGTGATGGCTTGGTTTACCTAAAAGCAGAACTACAAAGGGATTTTGTCATTTCTTGTCTGTGCATTACACTGAAACATACACAGAGGTTTAGTTTGCGCTATTAATTTACACAATATTATTTTTTTTAAATAAAAACAAGCAATGTCAAAATTAAATGGTCTGGCATTGGCAAGCTAGTGCAATTGTTATCATCATTTACCGTGCATAACTATTTCAGTCCTGTCTCCTACAGGGGGGAAGCCATCAGTGTATTAAAACCTGGCTGTTTTCACGTATGAGACGAAAATAACTTTGCCTGATTTAAACAAAATGCCACGGAGAAAACCCTCGTACATGCACAACATTTCCTGAGACAAAGTACTGCAATACATCTCTATAAATCTACCAAAAGCAATGATTGATGCGTGTCTATTACGAGTACAAACCTTTAATATGCTTCCAGATTTGATGAAGTTTTTTTCCAGCACATTATCAAGCGCAGGATCCAGTTCTTCTTGCACATCCTCAATCAGCAGAGGTCGTCCTAGTGACAGACAATCCTCAAGGTGTGTACGAAAGTATTTATGATTGAGCGAAGTTACCTGAAACAGAAATCACCACAAGTTGTACGTAGATGTTAAAGATGCATTTGTATCCAATGCACAGCAACCATAGAGGTAAACAACAGATTAAATGGAAACAAAATGCAGTTTAAAATCGCCAGACAAAGAGTCAGGCAGCAATCACCAGTGGAGCAGGTATTTATCGCAGCCATTAACACTGACACCGCTGGGTAAGGTATCATTAGGTGTGGTAAATACCTCCTATTCTGAGTATAACTGGCAGCATGGGTCATACCATGCTGAGTTCTGTGCTCAGGGCGTGACATTGCACATGTACAGGTGTTCACTTGGCATTTTCAAATGGTAAAACTTCCCATGGAACTATCTGACCCAGAAACACGTGTTTCCTCAGAGATCGGAATCTGAGGCCTGATAACACATTGTTTGTGAATCGGTAACCGGTCACAGACTAGTTAGCAACCGCTAAATAAGCTGTTAACGAAGTACGAAGATTCTCTACATTATTGTTTCCTAAAATTGCACACCACTACACTAAATGCTGATTTCTTATTTTTGCATTATAAATGATCTAATTGCTAAAAGCGATTTCGAAATAGTGAGTTGATATTTTGATTTACAAAACATTCGTAATTAGGAAATTTGTAAAAACACTGAACTTTCCACATACAAAATACCATGGATTTCAAACTGTTTCAAACTGTTTGGAACCAGATGCAAAGTGTAAAACGGGGCCGAAAATGGGTTGCAAATCTTTCACAATGGCTGCACTCTATGTTGTAATGAGGAGGATGGGAATCTTGGGGGATCAACAAAGGATCCGTCCTTTATGGGATCAGTGAATACCAAAAATGGCCTCCCTGACCGTTTTCCGGCTCATGAACCAACTCCAGTGTGCCCTTTAAGAGTAGGCATTGGGGAGACGCGCGAGCGCGCGATCCAAGATGGCCACCGCGTGAGAGTCTTCGCGCGTTTTCAGCCCGTTTTTATTCCTAAAATGCCGATTTCTGTCAGAAAAGTGCCCTGGAGGAGGTCGTTGCATTTATGAAGGTCTCACCTGCACTGTGGAGCAATTTCAGTTGTTTTTGCAGAAGTGGGTTTTTTCATTGCCTGGTTCCTGCTCCCTGCACAGCATTCAGGTACAGCCAGACTTTCTGTCAAGGGGGCGGAGCAAGCTTTCAGGAAAGGGCCTGACTTGGGCCTAGCCACTCCCCCAGACCATTTTAGCTGCTGCACCAATCATTCCTTGGTGTTTTCCACAGCTTTCATTTCCTCCTTCGTTATTTTGTGTCTGCAATTATATTTCTGACTCTTTTTCACTTTAAAATGGAAAATAAGAGTTCTATTAATAAAAGGAGGCAGCAAGTTTCTCCTCCTCCTGTTAAATCAAAAGTAGTGGAGTCTTCTGAACCTTCACTGTCTTTAATATTGGAGGAAATTCAGGCACTTCGTGTCAATACAGATACTATTGCATCTGAAGTAAAACATGTGCATAAAGATATGGCCAGCCTGTCAATGAAAATATCAGATAATTCCATCAAAATACAAGATAATAAGGTCAAACTAAACTCATTTACTCCACTGGTGGCAAAAATTTCTCCTATGTGCTCAACATTATTGGATTTGGAGAATCGTAACAGACAATACAATCTACGCATATTTAATCTTCCTGAAAATGTTGAGGGGGATAACTGTAGACTATATTTGGAGAACTTATTACCTGGTCTTCTACAACTTAAATTCTCAGAAAAGTTTGAAATTGATAAAACCCACAGGACTCCCTCACACAGGAATCCTCAGCACACAAAACCGCGACAAATGATTTTTAAAGTTCTTCGACACCACCATTTGGTTCTAATCAGAAACGCAGCTAGAGAAATACCTTTATTGATGGTTAATGGGAATAAAATATTTATTCATCAAGACTATGCCAAAGAAACTGTTTCAATTCGCAAAGAATTCACTGCTCTTCGTCCGCAACTTCGCAGTTTAGGCTATAAATATGGTCTTTTTGATCCATCAACGATGCGCATTTGGAAGGATAATTTTTCGAAATCTTTTCAACGTCCAGAAGATTTGAAGCATTTTTTGGATCATCAGTCTCTGCAATCTATGGATACCAATGACTCTGCTACTTGATTTTTGCCGGTTGTGTTTTTTCTGACACAGTTCTGAAATTTCTCTTTATTGGGCTCCAGCGGTTTCGGTCATGCTTGTACAGCGTGTGTGCGTTTCACATTTCACATGTATGTCTTCTGTTTGTCGTTTTTTCCATGTTTTTTCATTTTTCCTTTCCTTCTTCTTTATCTGGAGCTACCTGTTTCTCATTTTCTTGATCCTCTCTTATCTTCCACTTCTTGTACTCTTTTCTCCTTTCTTCTATTATGGCTAATATTCATAATATTAAAGTAATTTCATTAAATGTTAAAGGATTGAGCCATCCAGTTAAACGTACAAAAATTTTAGATTACCTAGGTAGTTGCAAAGCTGATGTTTGTCTTATACAAGAGACTCATATAGATGATAACATTTTAGATTATATGCAGAAGAAATGGGTAGATGCTATTGTCTCTTCTCCTGCCAATGGTAAAAAAAAATGGTGTAGCTATTCTCTGCAAAAAAGCTACACTGTCAAATTTTGAGTAAAACTTCTTATAAGGATGGTGATATATGACTCATTTCTATTTTTATTAAATGTTTATGGTCCTACAGCAGATGATCCTATTTTTAGGTCTAATCTTACAACAGAGGTTCTAAAGGTTGGTAATGTCCCTTTAATTGTTGGAGGTGATTTTAATGTTATCTTTGACCCTTTATTAGATAGATTATCTCTTACTAAGTTTCACCCTACTAAAGTATATTTTGCTTTCAAATCATTTATTCAAGCTGTGAGAAGTTGGCCTGATGTATGATGTCACTAATTCTAGTGTACACCTTATATCAGTCCAAACAACCCTTATGGTGATTGGTTGTAAAGTCAACCTTATAGACCAGCTATCCTAGTGGTAGCATGGACAAGAGCAGTCTTAGGCTAAACTCTGAATGGCATGTGAAGCCAGCTGTGATACCATATATAATCCCTTGAATACCAAATGAAAGGACACCACAACAGATATATATATAAAATAAAGTGTATTTATTCTAGTCAAACCCTCAGCACTCTTTATGAGATTCGAGGTAAGTACAACACAGTCTTATTTAAGCATACATTAGGTCACACAGGTAAGTAATACAGTTAGGCCCTAGGGGCCACGCAAACCATATACTAAAGAAGTGGTATTAGGACCACTGTCACGGAAATAGAATAGGCCTAGGACTAGGGAATCGCTGGGGCTACACTACACTACCAACAGTTAGGAAGTGGGAGGCCCACGGGATTCAGGTGCAGAGTGGAAACACTCACGCGTAATGCGTATAATCGATAGAAATAGTACAGTTCTGAAATAAGCAGTTTTAGGACACTTCTGGAGTAGCTAGAAAGTCCAGACTCGGAAACTAGACCCTAGGATAGTCAATACCCTTGTGAGCACCGAAGTACCCAAGTTACCTAGCCCACGGGCTGCGGGTGCATAGGTGTGATCTTGCGTCGGGTTTCGTCGTGGACTTCTATCGATGCCTGAAGGAAAGTTGCTGACAGGCAGTCAGTGCAGAGTGTCCAGTGGATCCCAAGGCCGGGATCAAGAAGGAAGGGTACCTGCAAGCAGAAGGGACAGAGTTAAGGTCACTAGCCAGTGATCACGTGGAACCAGGAAGGAATCAGGCGATGTCGTGAAGATTGCAGGTGAAGGGTGAAGCTTGTCGCTGCAGCCACGGGTACCAGGAGACGTCGAGGACGACCAGGACCAGGAGGTGAGCTGTCCCACAAAGGCTCCTGCTGTCGGCGGTGTCGAAGTTGAACTAGGACTCACCAAGCCTTGGCAAGCGGAACCCACGAAGAACGGAGGCCTTGCTTCTGGTGCAGACCAGGAAGGTCTGGGGTGCTTCTATTTTGCAAAGAAGCGGGAGCCAGTCTGGAGGAGCCAAACCAGCAGTGAAGATTTCAAGGTGTGTCGTCACAAAGGCCACTAGCCAATGGGCAAGCAACCGGACAGACGCGGCAAGCAGGAAAATGCAGAAGGGCCCCACGCAGGACTCGTGGAGTGTGGGGGGCTGATCTTTGGTGCAGATGGTGCTTGGGGTTGGGGCTTCTCAATACCCGGTGCACAACTTCTAGGGTGCCTCAGAAGCTGCGCTGGAAGATACTCGCCACTTTTCCCAGGTAGCCGGTCCCACGTCTCTCATCGCCTCCACGGATCTCAGCTCGGCTGTGGATGTGGATCAGGGTCGGAGAAGTCTGGAAGTCAAGGCTCTGGTCGGGCTCTGCAGTCGGTCCCTCGTAGAACTTTAGCAAAGCAAAGGGTAGTCTCTTGATGGTGCCTGTTTGCACAGGGTAGCCACTCCTTGGCCACAAGGGAGATTCTTCAGTCTTCTTCTTTCGTCAAATGTCGAAGGTCCTGAGTTTCTGTTCAAGTTGCAGGTTCAGGATAATCTACTTTAGCAGGGCCCAACTAGCTACTAATATACTGGGCTAGTGGGCTGGGCTACCTGCAAGGTCCCTCCTAAGGGTGGGACCAGGAAGGGGAGTGGCTACACCCCCTTTCCTTTGTCCAGTTTCGCGCCAGAGCTGGGGCTGGAGTGCCCCAGCACCGGTTTGAACTGGACTATGCATGGAGCACCTTGTGTGCCCCAGGCATGTCTCATTCCTTTCAGCCCTCCCTGCCCCAATACACTAAAGTCTATTTCCCAGGCTCCCAGCAGCAGGAGGTCAGACTCGTGTCTGTGGCAGCAGCATCCATTTTGTGATGCTGAGGCTTTGGTGAGAGTTAAACAGCAAAGTAGGATTTTAACATGTCTCTCCCTCTAGAAGGGAGGAATAATATCCTCATCACCAGAAATGGTATGGGGGTATTATTCCAAAGTGTTAGACACCTTACACGACATGTTTTGATAAAGCCAAACCATAGTTACCATAACCGTTTAAGAATATAAGGCACTTTAAGAGTATATGGTAGGCTATATCATAGAACAGCTATAAGGACATGGTTCCGAAAGCTGCAGACAGGCTCAGCTCATGCTAGAGCACCATCTCACATGTTACCAAGCACTCTGCCTCCAGGATTGTTAAGGCCTGCCATAGGAGTGGCTGATAGGTACACATGTGTCCATATATAAGGTAGGTATAGGAATACTACACCTAAGCAAGGGGTGATTACACGGCCTTGCCCCAGCTGAGTGATCAGCCAGTTGTGTCATAATGGAATGCCAGGCCAGGGGTGGCATAATACATGCTGCAGCCCCTGGTAGGCCTAGGGTACACCTATGCCCTGGGTACCTAAGGTACACTATACAGGGTCTAATAAGGTGATCCCTACCAATTGGGTATGTACCTAGGGTACAAGGAGTCCATTTTAAAGAGAGAGCAGACAGCCTGAGACCCTGAATGGCAGGATCTCAGGCCAACTAAGTCGAAACACCAGCTAGACACTAGGCAAAAAGTTGGGGGTAACCATAGTCAGATATCCACCTTCCTACACAAGCCACTAAATTAGTTGACATTTGGAGGTTACATTTTCCTACAGAAAAATGTTACACATTCTTTTCAAATCCTCATAATTCCCATTCTAGAATTGATTGTTTATTGGTTTCCAGGCACCTACTTAGTTCAATAACTGCTCCTAATATTGGTAACATTGATATTTCAGACCATGCTATGATTTCTTTGGTTTTGAACTTGGAATCAACTTATCCTAAGCAATCTAGATGGCGAATGAACACTGGTATAATTTTTAATGAGTATAACAAGCCCAAACTTTTAGCTGCTATTCAAGAATATTTTATACTTAATCCTGAAGGGTCTACTTCTATGATAAATAGATGGGATGCTTTTAAAGCTTATATTAGGGGCGTAACAATATCTATTATGGCTCATGAAAATAAAACCTTTCATGCTACTGTTAAAAACTTACAAACACAAATTGCGAAATTTGAACGACTTTTTATTACATCCAACAGTCCTCAATATAAATTTAAACTACAAAAATTGCGTTATGAATTTAATTCAATCCTTAGTAAAAGAGCAGGTATTTAAATTTCTAATGCTAAAGCCAGATTTAGTTTTAATGCCAATAGATCCGGTAAACTATTAGCTAATTATTTGCGCATAAAAAAAGATAAAACTCAAATCAACTCAATTCTTGGTCCTCATGGTAATATTGCTCTATCTCACAATGAAATTGTTAATGAATTTATGAATTTCTATTCGACATTATATAATAAACCAGATTTTCTGGAGGTCTCCTTAATTGACTCCTTTTTAAATTCATGTAAATTACCCAAGATTTCACAATCCAATAAAATTGGACTTGATGCACCTATTACCAAAGATGAAATCCTATCAGCTATAAAATCTCTTAAAAAGAACAAATCTCGTGGGCCCTGATGGGATCCCTGCGGAATTCTACAAAGAATTTCAGTCACACCTTTTACCATATTTACACCAACTTTTTACGTTTTTTGGATCAACTGGAACTACTTCTGGTTCTTTTACAGAAGCTTTAATTATAGTACTTCCAAAACCAGATAAAGATCCCACCCGAGTGTCTAACTATCGTCCTATATCTTTAATTACTCAAGACTGTAAATTATATGCTAAAATGCTTGCTACTAGATTGGGCCCCATATTAGATTCTATTATACACCCTGACCAATCTGGTTTTATGAAGAATAGATACTCTGCTAATAATACGAGAACTTTGCTACATATTATTGAACAAAGTGCTACTTTATCGGTGCCATCTGGAATTTTTGCCTTAGATGCTGAAAAGGCATTTGATAAACTCCATTGGTAATTTTTATTCCATACGTTGTCCTCATTTAGTTTTGGAGATACCTTTATTCGCATGATTTTAGCTCTATATTTTGCCCCTACTGCTTGTTTATTTATTAATGGGCAAGTTTCAACTCAATTTTCGCTTTTTAGAGGTACAAGACAAGGATGTCCTCTTTCTCCTCTCTTATTTTTAATTGGCATTGAACCTTTTCTTAACCTAATCAGAAATTGCGATCATATTAAAGGAATCATTATTAAGGATGTTACTGTTATAACCCTTGCTTATGTGGATGATGTGCTTTAATTTGTTAGTGACCATATATCTTCTTTCCCCTCATTAATGGATATTATAACAAAGTATTCTACAGTTTCTGGATACACTTTAAATACCAACAAAACTGAATTCTTTCCTTTAAATGTTTATTGCACTCCTGATATGCTTCACATGCATGAAATTATTTGGCAAATGAATAAGTTAAAATATCTTGGAATTTTATTTTCCTCTTCCATAAAATCGACAATAAACCTAAATTGTGATTTTATCCTAAACTATATTAAAGACAAAACGTCTAAATGGTCATCATTACATCTTTCATGGTGGGATAGGATGGATTCTCTTAAAATGACTATAGCCCCCAAAATATTCTATACCCTTGCCATGGTTCCATTAAAGTTTTATAAAGATGTTGATAAACTTTTGTCAAAGTTTTTATGGAACCTCAAACCTCCTCGCATTAATTATAAAAATTAAAAGTTCCTAAACGTAATGCTGGATTTGGTATCCCAGACTTTTTCCTTTATCATAAAGCTTTTATTTTAAAACAAAGTTCACTATGGTTTAATTGCTCCTTTTGAAATAATTCTCCTACATGGCTCCGTATTGAGAAATCAATTACGAATCCATTTCCATTACCTACTTTGGTGTCCATGCATAATAATGCTCCATTTATTCCAAAGACAGTTATTATTAAATCCACTAAAATGTTATTTAATGATCTTGACTTAATTTTTCTTTTTCCCATGGACAACACTGTTGAATTAGCATTATGGTATACTAATGTTATTAAATTAAACAGGAATGTTAATTTCTGGTTTTCATGGATTAAGGCTGGCATTTTTTATCTTAAAGATGTTTATTCCAATAACACGTTTATTTCTTTTGAAACATTGCAAACGAGCTTTGGTTTATTTAAATCTGACTTTATTAAGTAGCAATATTTGTGCAATTCAATTTTAGACTCCTTTCCTAATGCCATCCCTTCTAATGTTACAGCTGACTTAGCAATTTATATTCAAACAGTTTCAAAATCATCTCATGGGGTTTCTATTTTATATAAAAAATTATCTGATACTCTAGGTAGCAATATATAGATGATTTCCAATTTTTGGAATAATGAACTTTCACTTTCCTTGTCCACTGACACATGGAAAGATATTTGGCCTTATAGTATATCTGGGTGGTTGCCTGTCTCAATCTACCAAACTAATTCTTATATCCTCTATAATCGTTTATGGACTCCATCACGTTTGTTCCAAGCTAAACATCTCCCCTCTCCTGATTGTTGGCATCGTAAATCACACCCTGGTACATTACAACATATGCTTTTTGATTGTCCTTTGGTTTTTAAATTTTGGTCTGAAGTTTGGGATATCATAAAGAAGATTTTTAAATTTCAAATTGATCTTTCCTATTAGTTAATAATTTGTACACAGCTATTCTTTCACAAACTGTGCATGATTTAGAAAGTAAACTTTTCAATTTTCTTATTTCTGCTGCTTTAAAATCCATTACTTTTTGTTGGAAAGATGTTTCTATATTATCTGTTAATGCTTGGTGGTCATGGGTTATTTTTTCTAGAAGAGGTGCTCAATTATCTATAAATGGGATCACTCATCATTTTTTCTCTTATCAATCTTTTTGGTTACCTGTTGATGCATATTTGTCCATTTAATGTTGTATTAATAATTTCAATTCAGATTTGAACTCAACATGATTAGTCTTATTATGACATATAGTAGCTCTGTTTGCATCTTATACGGTAGTTGTTATATTTGTTCCTTCCCTCCCCCTCCTTTTCGCCCTTTTTGTATCTTTTGAATGTGTATTTTTACATTACCCAATATAATTTTTTCTATGATTTTGATTATGATATACAATGTTATTTAGGTATTATTGCTTAATCATAATATTTTATGTGTTGTCTTTCTTTTAGTTGTATATGATCAAAAATTCAATAAAATATTCTGAACACAAAAAAAGAGTAGACATTGGACCTTCTAGTGGAGAAGCTTTAAATGCTCCTGAGGCAGTGGGTGTGATTGGAAGAGCTGCGAGGAAGGCGGAGACAATTTTTGGAAGGGTTGGGTATACCTCTATTCCACAAGTTGCAAAACTCAGAGGTCTGATGTTAAGCACCTCCATCATTGTGGAAATTGAGACACACATCCTCCTACTGGTAGAAAGTGGTCCAAGAAGGAGATACTAGGGCTACGTTTGTGCATTGTCTGAGGAAGAGGAGGAGGAGAAGGAGGAAAAAGAAGAAGAAAGGAGTGGGAGGGCTCGCTGTCTTCCTCTAGCACACCCTCTGTAACTTCTGTGAAGGGCATTTGATGTCTGTTGTTGTGGTTGCTATTGCATTAAATATTGTTAGCGCCTCCAAAAAGAATATACCATGCTGAAACCTCAAAATATTTTAAACTGACAGTAGTCTTTCATCGGTGATTGAAGGCCACGTGATTGTGCTATGACTCTACTCTCATTCTAAAGAAGAATATGCTTTTGCTCCAAAATGTTTGGAATCGTCCAATGGTAAGTCCATGAAAGTATTCTGCATAACCTGTGCAAAACCTGAGTTTCTCAGCCAAGCATGGAGGCAGACTGATATGCCCACAGCCATTGCGACTGAGTCAGTAACACTGAGCCCTGATTGTATGACTAGTCTAGCCACCATTTGACCATCATTAATTATTTCAGAGAAGTTAGTTTGGTCCTCTGTAGGCAATTTAGTAATGATACGCTGAATCAAGCAATGCATGAATATACCTGCCTAGGAAGCAGGTCGCATTTAAAGATTTAAGCACCATGCTACCTGATGAGAACATTTTGTAGCCGACTTTTCCATGTTCTAAGACTCCCTGTCGGAGGGATCACACGGAAAAGAACCAGGAGTAGGTTTTGGTGAGCAATAGGCTTGGACTACCAAGGTCTCTGGAGTAGATGTGATGATAGGAAGACTGGGTGTTCAGGAGCTGGTTTGTAATGTCTTCCTATCAATCTGGAGACAGCTGTAGCAGTGGTAGATTTGTTCCATATCACTGAGATGGGTTCTGTCAATGCATCATTAAAGGATAGCAGAAGTTGTGAGTTTTGGATCATTGAATGTAAAAGCCCCAAGTAATATGTTAGACTTCAATCCTGTGGTTGGGAGAAGTAAGTCAAACATTTCTGCTGCCTTTGACCACACATGTTGATGTGACACACCAAACATCCTCTGCGACACGCTCTACAAGCTCCTTCCCATGAGACCCTTCCGGAAGCCCTGTCCACAGTTATTCCGCTATACACTTTTGAAGAGGACGTCCCCATACCCCACCCCTATTCCAGACTAGGTCACTACCTCCTCTACACTTTATACTCACGTTGTGGCTGTTTGTATTATGCGACTCACTATGTTGGATATGGAGCAATTTGGTTTTGTATTGTACATTTTGTTGTTTCATTGCCTCTTTAACAACTGGATTGATTACAGCACCTACGCACAGAACTCTGACATTTTACAGATGGCTTATATACTCCATTCTATATATTACCATCCTCCTTCCCTGGATTTCCTGCTGTATTGCCATCTATTTCACTCCACAGTGGTTACACTGCTAGACTTTCGATACTATGGACTTTTGTGTGGTTCTATCCACCACTAACACCGGCTGAATCATTGTGCGATAATATGTTGCATTTTCTGTATGTGTTTCCAAAAGGGTTTTTAACACAATGTTGTTGCCTTGCGCACCACTGAAAGATAAGATGTCACCTTTGGAGGTGAAATATCTGTTGGGGACAGGAGTCCAACCCACTTGCCTCCTTCAAGTCCTCGAAGTACTGTGCAATTGATAACTGGTTGTCCTCATCACCTCCTGAAAAACATTGTCGCCAAAGACTAAATGTTCCTCCTTCAAAAGTCTCTGCACCTCTCTTTGAGATCAATGTAGTGGCGATGTAACTTGTGGAAGCTCCATGGTTGGTAGGGTTACCAGTGGTGTCAACTGTGGCATCTGTGGAGAAGGTTCCGGCGCTGGTGACGTTCGTTGTGCCACCTATGGAGAGTCTTTCTCTGATGATGGTGGAAGAGCCAACTGGGGCAGCATTGTTTGTGTTGTTGGAGATGTGGGGACAGGAGTCGAATTCAGTAAGGGATACTGGGCCAGTCGCATAAATGATAAGAAGGGTGCTTGCTGGTATGGCACAGAGAGTCCTCCCAAGGAGTAGGCCAGTGGTTCCACGGGGCCTGTAGGCACACGAGATGGCATAATGGCTCTATTTAAGATGCTAAACATGGAATTGAGTTATCAACTCAGATCCATACCCTGAGTTGGAAAAGTAGGGTATGTCATATCATCCGGGGATTGAAGAAACAATGCCACAGGATTTATTGGATCTGTTGGAGATGGTGCTGAATGTGGCTTCGCAGGAACCGGAGCTGTTCGTGCCAAGGGTATCGGTCAAGATGGAGTCTTCGAAATTGGCGTCAGAGTGATATCTTCTTGATCATAGTCTAAGAGTGGTTGAGGGGGGTCACCAATGTCGGAGACTTGCATTTGGAAGATCTATGATAGGATACAGGGTGATGCTTCTTCTAATCATTTTTCTATGAATATCTGGAAGAAAGAGGTGATGATGATTTTAGTTTTGGATGGGACTTTCATCTACCTTTTCTTTCATCCGCACTCTGGCTGTAAAAAGTTTGACTTCTCTTTCCTTTAAGGTTTTTGGATTCATCTGTTGGCAGTCTCTACAGACATCGAAGTTATGGTCTGATATCAGGCACCAAAGACAGATTTTGTGAGGACTGGTGATGGAAATCTGACCATCACAATCTCAACATGGCTTGAACCCATACTTCCTTGGAGGGGACATAGCTTGAGAAAATTAAACCCCAAAACTTTTTTTTAAAGAAACAGTGTGTTACATCTTCTTCTTTTCTTCTCGTCCTATTTTCCCTTTTCTCTTTCTTCTCGTGCTCTCTCCCCTCGTTGAACAGGGAACCATGTACCTGCATGTACATCCTGGATTCCATGTTCCAAAGTTCTAATATTATCAGTTGCTGATTTAATCCTGCTACGTGCAGATGCGCTGTGCCGCTCTTATAATAAACTACAATTTTTACTTACCCTTATGGATTCTTCGTACTTTACACAGTTGAAAATTTGACTGATCATAAGGAGAGTTGAAGAGCTACGTGTTGCATGAAATGTTTTAAAAAAGGGAGCTGGCATCATTACACCAGTAGGGGAGCTTTATGGCTCCAGTGATGTTACGTGGAGCCATGTGTGGAGCCAACTTGAAGTGCATCCCCCTATCGGCGTGGGAGAGCTATTGAAAAATGTCTGGTGCAAGCTGGCACATAGCG
Organism: Triturus cristatus; assembly: GCF_964204655.1. NCBI lineage: Eukaryota > Metazoa > Chordata > Amphibia > Caudata > Salamandridae > Triturus > Triturus cristatus. The sequence goes on from NC_140589.1 coordinate 52,440,720, forward strand.
ATATTCAAAAGGTGAGATATCTGCAGGTAGATGTATCCATCAGAACTTATCTTCTGGTGATTCCCAAAATTAAGCATTCCAGACAAAGAGGAAGATCTTTCTTATTTCTCACAGTTGAGCTGTGGAACTCTTTTCCACTACAGATAAGGAACACATCAAATCACACCTGCTTTGAAAGCTTCTAAAAAATAGCTTTTCAAAATTCCTTAATCCCTTGTTGGTCCATTTGTAAGCTAGATATTCAGCACTGGCATCAAATAATATTAAGATGAGGGGTAATTGATATTGTTTGTAATGGTGATGGGGTTCAATGCATTGCAATTTATGCACATGTATAGTTTGCCCACTTTTTTCCAGTGATAAAATAATGTTGAGGGAGCGGGGGACTATGATGGGCTAATAAAGCTATTTGTTAGGTATTCCTTCAAATATTTGAAATATTTCCAGGAAAATTCTATATTGGGCTCAGTAAGTGCATAAATGAGGCTGAATGGTATGGTGGCTCCTTGTTCCAGGGACATGCAGTAGCCAAAGGGCCAATGAGGCAAGAGCGTTTCTGCTTTTCTTTTACTGAACACATCCAAATAGTTGCGATAAATCTTTGGATAACAGACCGTATATAGATAGTACTCCGGTTTCTTCTTCCCTTGATGACACTGCAGCCAGCACAAGACGCTTCTACAGTGCAGCTTTCTCTCCCAGTTCCTCTAGAGGGTTATCCAGCTTTCAGCTATGCAGCATGAGGATGGTAGTAGGACTGCTCCATGATCTCATTGAATACTAGGATCATGCTATGGTAACTGTTGTCATTATTATTACCACAATGTTTTGCTTTTTTTAATATTCCTTCTTTCTCCCTTTTGGTTTCTTCTGTTCCCCCCTTTTTGCCTCATAAACTTCTATTGCCCTTCCTAGAACGTTCTGTTGAGCGTTCTGACTGTTGGTGCTGACAGTTTAACTGTCAGCTGGTGGGTTATGGATGTTGGTGAATAAAGCTCTTCTCGCCTTACCTTTGAAGCTCGGACGCCGTTATTTCACTGATGACAATTTTTTGTGCGGAAGACAACATTATCAACATCTCCTCTGCTGTGTTGCCCACCGATGTTACTAAGCAGTGCGTTCGCCAATAAATTTAATTTTGTTCTCTTCATGTGAAGAAATGAACTGTTGCATCTTTCTGAAGTTCACGATCTCCTGAGGTGAAATCTCTGCGTGTATTCCCTGGCTGTATCAGTGCTGGTCTGCACTACCTTTCTAAGGATGCCTGCTCCTGAGGAATTCCGTTTCTGTCCGGCCAGCAAATAATTGTCTCCGTCGGAGCCTGGGGGGCTGTTTTCAAGATTCACCGATGTGCCTCTACTGGCCCACGCACTTCCTTTTGGTGGTATGCGACTTCAAAGGTTAGAGGCGGAGCCATCCTGCATCGCTGACTTGCATGTGGGAGGTTTTGAAAGCTCAGTGCGTGACTTCAAAGGTTGTAGAGGAAGAGTCATCCTGCGCCGCTGGCTTGCATGTGGGAGGTTTCGTTAGCTCAGTGCGTGACTTCAAAGGTTGTAGAGGAAGAGTCAGTCTGCATCGCTGACTTGCATGTGGGAGGTTTCGTTAGCTCAGTGCGTGACTTCAAAGGTTGTAGAGGAAGAGTCATCCTGCGCCGCTGGCTTGCATGTGATTGATTGATTGATTGGAGTACTTATAGAGCGCAACTATCACCCTACGGGCATCTTGGTGCTTGCATTGGGAACCCGTCCTGGTTTTTCCCTGTAAGATAACCCGTACTGGGCATCCCCAAGGTGAAAGCCAGGCATCCCGCCGCGGGGGGCCGTTGTGGAGATTAAGCAGGCTTGTTGCCCAGAGCTGCATAGTGTGAACTCGTGCTTAGAGTGGGCACCGAAACGAGAATTATCGAGTCTGTGGACAATTGGGTTCTGGACCCTGCCGCGTCGGGAATCGAACCCAGGTCCCGGGCCTGATCTCTGCTTCAGGGTATGCCTCCTCTAACCAGTGAGCTACACTTCTCCACAGTACTTCTACACTTCTCCATGTGGGAGGTTTCGTTAGCTCAGTGCGTGACTTGAAAGGTTGTAAAGGAAGAGCCATCCTGCATTGCTGACTTGCATGTGGGAGGTTTCGTTAGCTCAGTGCGTGACTTCAAAGGTTGTAGAGGAAGAATCATCCTGCATCGCTGACTTGCATGTGGGAGGTTTTGAAAGCTCAGTGCACGACTTCAAAGGTTGTAGAGGAAGAGTCATCATGCACCGCTGGCTTGCTTGTGAGAGGTTTCGTTAGCTCAGTGCGTGACTTCAAAGGTTGTAGAGGAAGAGTCATCCTGCGCCGCTGGCTTGCATGTGGGAGGTTTCGTTAGCTCAGTGCGTGACTTGAAAGGTTGTAGAGGAAGAGTCATCCTGCGCCGCTGGCTTGCATTGGGAGGTTTTGTTAGCTCAGTGCATGAATTCAAAGATTGTAGAGGAAGAGTCATCCTGCGACGCTGGCTTGCATGTGGGAGGTTTCGCTAGCTCAGTGCGTGACTTCAAAGGTTGTAGAGGGAGAGTCATCCTGCGCCGCTGGCTTGCATGTGGGAGGTTTCGTTAGCTCAGTGCGTGACTTGAAAGGTTGTAGAGGAAGAGTCATCCTGCATTGCTGACTTGCATGTGGGAGGTTTCGTTAGCTCAGTGCGTGACTTCAAAGGTTGTAGAGGAAGAGTCATCCTGCATCGCTGACTTGCATGTGGGAGGTTTCGTTAGCTCAGTGCGTGACTTCAAAGGTTGTAGAGGAAGAGTCATCCTGCGCCGCTGGCTTGCTTGTGAGAGGTTTCGTTAGCTCAGTGCACGACTTCAAAGGTTGTAGAGGAAGAGTCATCCTGCACCGCTGGCTTGCATGTGGGAGGTTTCGTTAGCTCAGTGCACGACTTCAAAGGTTGTAGAGGAAGAGTCATCCTGCGCCACTGGCTTGTATGTGGGAGGTTTTGTTAGCTCAGTGCACGACTTCAAAGGTTGTAGAGGAAGAGTCATCCTGCATCGCTGACTTGCATGTGGGAGGTTTTGAAAGCTCAGTGCACGACTTCAAAGGTTGTAGAGGAAGAGTCATCCTGCGCCGCTGGCTTGCTTGTGAGAGGTTTCGTTAGCTCAGTGCATGAATTCAAAGATTGTAGAGGAAGAGTCATCCTGCGACGCTGGCTTGCATGTGGGAGGTTTCGTTAGCTCAGTGCGTGACTTCAAAGGTTGTAGAGGAAGAGTCATCCTGCGCCGCTGGCTTGCATGTGGGAGGTTTCGTTAGCTCAGTGCGTGACTTCAAAGGTTGTAGAGGAAGAGTCATCCTGCGCTGCTGGCTTGCATGTGGGAGGTTTCGTTAGCTCAGTGCGTGACTTGAAAGGTTGTAGAGGAAGAGTCATCCTGCATTGCTGACTTGCATGTGGGAGGTTTCGTTAGCTCAGTGCGTGACTTCAAAGGTTGTAGAGGAAGAGTCATCCTGCATCGCTGACTTGCATGTGGGAGGTTTCGGTAGCTCAGTGCGTGACTTCAAAGGTTGTAGAGGAAGAGTCATCCTGCGCCGCTGGCTTGCTTGTGAGAGGTTTCGTTAGCTCAGTGCACGACTTCAAAGGTTGTAGAGGAAGAGTCATCCTGCACCGCTGGCTTGCATGTGGGAGGTTTCGTTAGCTCAGTGCACAACTTCAAAGGTTGTAGAGGAAGAGTCATCCTGCGCCACTGGCTTGTATGTGGGAGGTTTTGTTAGCTCAGTGCACGACTTCAAAGGTTGTAGAGGAAGAGTCATCCTGCATCGCTGACTTGCATGTGGGAGGTTTCGAAAGCTCAGTGCACGACTTCAAAGGTTGTAGAGGAAGAGTCATCCTGCGCCGCTGGCTTGCTTGTGAGAGGTTTCGTTAGCTCAGTGCATGAATTCAAAGATTGTAGAGGAGGAGTCATCCTGCGACGCTGGCTTGCATGTGGGAGGTTTCGTTAGCTCAGTGCGTGACTTCAAAGGTTGTAGAGGAAGAGTCATCCTGCGCCGCTGGCTTGCATGTGGGAGGTTTCGTTAGCTCAGTGCGTGACTTCAAAGATTGTAGAGGAAGAGTCATCCTGCATCGCTGACTTGCATGTGGGAGGTTTCGTTATCTCAGTGCGTGACTTCAAAGGTTGTAGAGGAAGAGTCATCCTGCATCGCTGACTTGCATGTGGGAGGTTTCGTTAGCTCAGTGCGTGACTTCAAAGGTTGTAGAGGAAGAGTCATCCTGCATTGCTGGCTTGTATGTGGGAGGTTTTGTTAGCTCAGTGCACGACTTCAAAGGTTGTAGAGGAAGAGTCATCCTGCGCCGCTGGCTTGTATGTGGGAGGTTTTGTTAGCTCAGTGCACGACTTCAAAGGTTGTAGAGGAAGAATCATCCTGCGCCGCTGGCTTGCTTGTGAGAGGTTTCGTTAGCTCAGTGCATGAATTCAAAGGTTGTAGAGGAAGAGTCATCCTGCGCCGCTGGCTTGTATGTGAGAGGTTTTGTTAGCTCAGTGCATGACTTCAAAGGTTGTAGAGGAAGAGTCATCCTGTGCCGCTGGCTTGTATGTGGGAGGTTTTTTGGCTCAGTGCACGACTTCAAAGGTTGTAGAGGAAGAGTCATCCTGCGCTGCTGGCTTGTATGTGGGAGGTTTTGTTAGCTCAGTGCATGATTTCAAAGGTTGTAGAGGAAGAGTCATCCTGCATCGCTGACTTGCATGTGGGAGGTTTTGAAAGCTCAGTGCACGACTTCAAAGGTTGTAGAGGAAGAGTCATCCTGCGCCGCTGGCTTGCTTGTGAGAGGTTTCGTTAGCTCAGTGCGTGACTTCAAAGATTGTAGAGGAAGAGTCATCCTGCGCCGCTGGCTTGTATGTGGGAGGTTTTGTTAGCTCAGTGCACGACTTCAAAGGTTGTAGAGGAAGAGTCATCCTGCGCCACTGGCTTGCTTGTGAGAGGTTTCGTTAGCTCAGTGCGTGACTTCAAAGATTGTAGAGGAAGAGTCATCCTGCATCGCTGACTTGCATGTGGGAGGTTTCGTTAGCTCAGTGCGTGACTTCAAAGGTTGTAGAGGAAGAGTCATCCTGCATCGCTGACTTGCATGTGGGAGGTTTCGTTAGCTCAGTGCGTGACTTCAAAGGTTGTAGAGGAAGAGTCATTCTGCATCGCTGACTTGCATGTGGGAGGTTTCGTTAGCTCAGTGAGTGACTTCAAAGGTTGTAGAGGAAAAGTCATCCTGCGCCGCTGGCTTGCATGTGGGAGGTTTCGTTAGCTCAGTGCGTGACTTGAAAGGTTGTAAAGGAAGAGCCAGCCTGCATTGCTGACTTGCATGTGGGAGGTTTCGTTAGCTAAGTGCGTGAATTCAAAGATTGTAGAGGAAGAGTCATCCTGCGCCGCTGGCTTGCATGTGGGAGGTTTCGTTAGCTCAGTGCGTGACTTCAAAGGTTGTAGAGGAAGAGTCATCCTGCGCCGCTGGCTTGCATGTGGGAGGTTTCGTTAGCTCAGTGCGTGACTTCAAAGGTTGTAGAGGAAGAGTCATCCTGCGCCGCTGGCTTGCATTGGGAGGTTTTGTTAGCTCAGTGAATGAATTCAAAGATTGTAGAGGAAGAGTCATCCTGCGCCGCTGGCTTGCATGTGGGAGGTTTCGTTAGCTCAGTGCGTGACTTGAAAGGTTGTAGAGGAAGAGCCATCCTGCATTGCTGACTTGCATGTGGGAGGTTTCGTTAGCTCAGTGCGTGACTTCAAAGGTTGTAGAGGAAGAGTCATCCTGCATCGGTGACTTGCATGTGGGAGGTTTTGAAAGCTCAGTGCACGACTTCAAAGGTTGTAGAGGAAAAGTCATCCTGCGCCGCTGGCTTGCTTGTGAGAGGTTTTGTTAGCTCAGTGCGTGACTTCAAAGATTGTAGAGGAAGAGTCATCCTGTGCCGCTGGCTTGTATGTGGGAGGTTTTGTTAGCTCAGTGCACGACTTCAAAGGTTGTAGAGGAAGAGTCATCCTGCGCCACTGGCTTGCTTGTGAGAGGTTTCGTTAGCTCAGTGCGTGACTTCAAAGATTGTAGAGGAAGAGTCATCCTGCATCGCTGACTTGCATGTGGGAGGTTTCGTTAGCTCAGTGCGTGACTTCAAAGGTTGTAGAGGAAGAGTCATCCTGCATCGCTGACTTGCATGTGGGAGGTTTCGTTAGCTCAGTGCGTGACTTCAAAGGTTGTAGAGGAAGAGTCATTCTGCATCGCTGACTTGCATGTGGGAGGTTTCGTTAGCTCAGTGAGTGACTTCAAAGGTTGTAGAGGAAGAGTCATCCTGCGCCGCTGGCTTGCATGTGGGAGGTTTCGTTAGCTCAGTGCGTGACTTGAAAGGTTGTAAAGGAAGAGCCATCCTGCATTGCTGACTTGCATGTGGGAGGTTTCGTTAGCTCAGTGCGTGACTTCAAAGGTTGTAGAGGAAGAGTCATCCTGCATCGCTGACTTGCATGTGGGAGGTTTTGAAAGCTCAGTGCACGACTTCAAAGGTTGTAGAGGAAGAGTCATCCTGTGCCGCTGGCTTGCTTGTGAGAGGTTTCGTTAGCTCAGTGCGTGACTTCAAAGGTTGTAGAGGAAGAGTCATCCTGCGCCGCTGGCTTGAATGTGGGAGGTTTCGTTAGCTCAGTGCGTGACTTGAAAGGTTGTAGAGGAAGAGTCATCCTGCATTGCTGACTTGCATGTGGGAGGTTTCGTTAGCTCAGTGCGTGACTTCAAAGGTTGTAGAGGAAGAGTCATCCTGCGCCGCTGGCTTGCATTTGGAGGTTTTGTTAGCTCAGTGCATGAATTCATAGATTGTAGAGTAAGAGTCATCCTGCGACGCTGGCTTGCATGTGGGAGGTTTCGTTAGCTCAGTGCGTGATTTCAAAGGTTGTAGAGGAAGAGTCATCCTGCGCCGCTGGCTTGCATGTGGGAGGTTTCGTTAGCTCAGTGCGTGACTTGAAAGGTTGTAGAGGAAGAGTCATCCTGCATTGCTGACTTGCATGTGGGAGGTTTCGTTAGCTCAGTGCGTGACTTCAAAGGTTGTAGAGGAAGAGTCATCCTGCGCCGCTGGCTTGCATTGGGAGGTTTTGTTAGCTCAGTGCATGAATTCAAAGATTGTAGAGGAAGAGTCATCCTGCGCCACTGGCTTGCATGTGGGAGGTTTCGTTAGCTCAGTGCGTGACTTGAAAGGTTGTAGAGGAAGAGTCATCCTGCATTGCTGACTTGCATGTGGGAGGTTTCGTTAGCTCAGTGCGTGACTTCAAAGGTTGTAGAGGAAGAGTCATCCTGCGCCGCTGGCTTGCATTGGGAGGTTTTGTTAGCTCAGTGCGTGACTTGAAAGGTTGTAGAGGAAGAGCCATCCTGCATTGCTGACTTGCATGTGGGAGGTTTCGTTAGCTCAGTGCGTGATTTCAAAGGTTGTAGAGGAAGAGTCATCCTGCATCGGTGACTTGCATGTGGGAGGTTTTGAAAGCTCAGTGCACGACTTCAAAGGTTGTAGAGGAAAAGTCATCCTGCGCCGCTGGCTTGCTTGTGAGAGGTTTCGTTAGCTCAGTGCGTGACTTCAAAGGTTGTAGAGGAAGAGTCATCCTGCATTGCTGACTTGCATGTGGGAGGTTTCGTTAGCTCAGTGCGTGACTTCAAAGGTTGTAGAGGAAGAGTCATCCTGCATCGCTGACTTGCATGTGGGAGGTTTTGAAAGCTCAGTGCACGACTTCAAAGGTTGTAGAGGAAGAGTCATCCTGCGCCGCTGGCTTGCTTGTGAGAAGGTTTCGTTAGCTCAGTGCGTGACTTCAAAGGTTGTAGAGGAAGAGTCATCCTGCGCTGCTGGCTTGCATGTGGGAGGTTTTGTTAGCTCAGTGCACGACTTCAAAGGTTGTAGAGGAAGAGTCATCCTGCACCGCTGGCTTGCTTGTGAGAGGTTTCGTTAGCTCAGTGCGTGACTTCAAAGGTTGTAGAGGAAGAGTCATCCTGCATCGCTGACTTGCATGTGGGAGGTTTCGTTAGCTCAGTGCGTGACTTCAAAGGTTGTAGAGGAAGAGTCATCCTGCATCGCTGACTTGCATGTGGGAGGTTTCGTTAGCTCAGTGCATGACTTCAAAGGTTGTAGAGGAAGAGTCATCCTGCATCGCTGACTTGCATGTGGGAGGTTTCATTAGCTCAGTGCGTGACTTCAAAGGTTGTAGAGAAAGAGTCATCCTGCGCCGCTGGCTTGCTTGTGAGATTTCGTTAGCTCAGTGCACGACTTCAAAGGTTGTAGAGGAAGAGTCATCCTGCACCGCTGGCTTGCATGTGGGAGGTTTCGTTAGCTCAGTGCACGACTTCAAAGGTTGTAAAGGAAGAGTCATCCTGCGCCACTGGCTTGTATGTGGGAGGTTTTGTTAGCTCAGTGCACGACTTCAAAGGTTGTAGAGGAAGAGTCTTCCTGCATCGCTGACTTACATGTGGGAGGTTTCGAAAGCTCAGTGCACGACTTCAAAGGTTGTAGAGGAAGAGTCATCCTGCGCCGCTGGCTTGTTTGTGAGAGGTTTCATTAGCTCAGTGCATGAATTCAAAGGTTGTAGAGGAAGAGTCATCCTGCGCCGCTGGCTTGTATGTGGGAGGTTTTGTTAGCTCAGTGCACGACTTCAAAGGTTGTAGAGGAAGAGTCATCCTGCGCCGCTGGCTTGTATGTGGGAGGTTTTGTTAGCTCAGTGCGTGACTTCAAAGGTTGTAGAGGAAGAGTCATCCTGCGCCGCTGGCTTGTATGTGAGAGGTTTTGTTAGCTCAGTGCACGACTTCAAAGGTTGTAGAGGAAGAGTCATCCTGCGCCGCTGGCTTGTATGTGGGAGGTTTTGTTAGCTCAGTGCGTGACTTCAAAGGTTGTAGAGGAAGAGTCATCCTGCGCCGCTGGCTTGTATGTGAGAGGTTTTGTTAGCTCAGTGCACGACTTCAAAGGTTGTAGAGGAAGAGTCATCCTGCGCCGCTGGCTTGTATGTGGGAGGTTTTTTAGCTCAGTGCACAACTTCAAAGGTTGTAGAGGAAGAGTCATCCTGCGCCACTGGCTTGTATGTGGGAGGTTTTGTTAGCTCAGTGCGTGACTTCAAAGGTTGTAGAGGAAGAGTTATCCTGTGCCGCTGGCTTGCTTGTGAGAGGTTTCGTTAGCTCAGTGCGTGACTTCAAAGGTTGTAGAGGAAGAGTCATCCTGCGCCGCTGGCTTGAATGTGGGAGGTTTCGTTAGCTCAGTGCGTGACTTGAAAGGTTGTAGAGGAAGAGTCATCCTGCATTGCTGACTTGCATGTGGGAGGTTTCGTTAGCTCAGTGCGTGACTTCAAAGGTTGTAGAGGAAGAGTCATCCTGCGCCGCTGGCTTGCATTTGGAGGTTTTGTTAGCTCAGTGCATGAATTCATAGATTGTAGAGTAAGAGTCATCCTGCGACGCTGGCTTGCATGTGGGAGGTTTCGTTAGCTCAGTGCGTGATTTCAAAGGTTGTAGAGGAAGAGTCATCCTGCGCCGCTGGCTTGCATGTGGGAGGTTTCGTTAGCTCAGTGCGTGACTTGAAAGGTTGTAGAGGAAGAGTCATCCTGCATTGCTGACTTGCATGTGGGAGGTTTCGTTAGCTCAGTGCGTGACTTCAAAGGTTGTAGAGGAAGAGTCATCCTGCGCCGCTGGCTTGCATTGGGAGGTTTTGTTAGCTCAGTGCATGAATTCAAAGATTGTAGAGGAAGAGTCATCCTGCGCCACTGGCTTGCATGTGGGAGGTTTCGTTAGCTCAGTGCGTGACTTGAAAGGTTGTAGAGGAAGAGTCATCCTGCATTGCTGACTTGCATGTGGGAGGTTTCGTTAGCTCAGTGCGTGACTTCAAAGGTTGTAGAGGAAGAGTCATCCTGCGCCGCTGGCTTGCATTGGGAGGTTTTGTTAGCTCAGTGCGTGACTTGAAAGGTTGTAGAGGAAGAGCCATCCTGCATTGCTGACTTGCATGTGGGAGGTTTCGTTAGCTCAGTGCGTGATTTCAAAGGTTGTAGAGGAAGAGTCATCCTGCATCGGTGACTTGCATGTGGGAGGTTTTGAAAGCTCAGTGCACGACTTCAAAGGTTGTAGAGGAAAAGTCATCCTGCGCCGCTGGCTTGCTTGTGAGAGGTTTCGTTAGCTCAGTGCGTGACTTCAAAGGTTGTAGAGGAAGAGTCATCCTGCATTGCTGACTTGCATGTGGGAGGTTTCGTTAGCTCAGTGCGTGACTTCAAAGGTTGTAGAGGAAGAGTCATCCTGCATCGCTGACTTGCATGTGGGAGGTTTTGAAAGCTCAGTGCACGACTTCAAAGGTTGTAGAGGAAGAGTCATCCTGCGCCGCTGGCTTGCTTGTGAGAAGGTTTCGTTAGCTCAGTGCGTGACTTCAAAGGTTGTAGAGGAAGAGTCATCCTGCGCTGCTGGCTTGCATGTGGGAGGTTTTGTTAGCTCAGTGCACGACTTCAAAGGTTGTAGAGGAAGAGTCATCCTGCACCGCTGGCTTGCTTGTGAGAGGTTTCGTTAGCTCAGTGCGTGACTTCAAAGGTTGTAGAGGAAGAGTCATCCTGCATCGCTGACTTGCATGTGGGAGGTTTCGTTAGCTCAGTGCGTGACTTCAAAGGTTGTAGAGGAAGAGTCATCCTGCATCGCTGACTTGCATGTGGGAGGTTTCGTTAGCTCAGTGCATGACTTCAAAGGTTGTAGAGGAAGAGTCATCCTGCATCGCTGACTTGCATGTGGGAGGTTTCGTTAGCTCAGTGCGTGACTTCAAAGGTTGTAGAGGAAGAGTCATCCTGCGCCGCTGGCTTGCTTGTGAGAGGTTTCGTTAGCTCAGTGCACGACTTCAAAGGTTGTAGAGGAAGAGTCATCCTGCACCGCTGGCTTGCATGTGGGAGGTTTCGTTAGCTCAGTGCACGACTTCAAAGGTTGTAAAGGAAGAGTCATCCTGCGCCACTGGCTTGTATGTGGGAGGTTTTGTTAGCTCAGTGCACGACTTCAAAGGTTGTAGAGGAAGAGTCTTCCTGCATCGCTGACTTACATGTGGGAGGTTTCGAAAGCTCAGTGCACGACTTCAAAGGTTGTAGAGGAAGAGTCATCCTGCGCCGCTGGCTTGTTTGTGAGAGGTTTCGTTAGCTCAGTGCATGAATTCAAAGGTTGTAGAGGAAGAGTCATCCTGCGCCGCTGGCTTGTATGTGGGAGGTTTTGTTAGCTCAGTGCACGACTTCAAAGGTTGTAGAGGAAGAGTCATCCTGCGCCGCTGGCTTGTATGTGGGAGGTTTTGTTAGCTCAGTGCGTGACTTCAAAGGTTGTAGAGGAAGAGTCATCCTGCGCCGCTGGCTTGTATGTGAGAGGTTTTGTTAGCTCAGTGCACGACTTCAAAGGTTGTAGAGGAAGAGTCATCCTGCGCCGCTGGCTTGTATGTGGGAGGTTTTGTTAGCTCAGTGCGTGACTTCAAAGGTTGTAGAGGAAGAGTCATCCTGCGCCGCTGGCTTGTATGTGAGAGGTTTTGTTAGCTCAGTGCACGACTTCAAAGGTTGTAGAGGAAGAGTCATCCTGCGCCGCTGGCTTGTATGTGGGAGGTTTTTTAGCTCAGTGCACAACTTCAAAGGTTGTAGAGGAAGAGTCATCCTGCGCCACTGGCTTGTATGTGGGAGGTTTTGTTAGCTCAGTGCGTGACTTCAAAGGTTGTAGAGGAAGAGTTATCCTGCGCCGCTGGCTTGCCTGAGGGAATTCTTGTTTACACCGTGTCTGCTGAGGCATCCGCATGTCAGAGTTATCCGTGTGTGGAATTCTTTGGTGACAGGGAGGATTCCTGTATTCCAAGCCTGTTGTTTGGCAACTTATCGGACCTCTTCGCTTCATAAGGTGGGAGATTTTACTGTTTTGATACTTAGTGCTCTATCTCCGGCAGTGTCACTCAATTAAGTGCAAACTTTGACTTTTCCTCAATGTTGACATTTTTCTGCATCTCCTGCTGTCAAGATCGTCGCAAGTCTTGTCGTGTTCTACCAGTTCTCCATCGTTCTGCCCAGCTTCACAGTTCTTCATTTTAGCATATTGAATTACACGTTGAGACTAACTGTTTTCAGCAACTTAAAAAAATACTTAATTAACTTCTTGTTTCCTTCCACAGGTTTTTGTTTTTGGAATTATTGTTTGTGTATTTGTCCTAAGGTCGAGTTAAATAACGTTAGTTATTTTCTCCTCAGGGGAACCTCGTACTTGCTACATGGCAGCTGCAAGTATGAATTAACCTCCTCCATTTCTTTCTAATGCAGGTGAACCGATTTTAGCATGGAAGAATTGGATAACATTGTTTGAAACATATCTGATTGCTATAGGTGCAAGTGGGTTCTCTGCTATAGGGAAGCAACATATTTTATTACACAACCTAGGTGTGGCAGAAAGGAAAGTTTTTGATAGTCTTCCTGAATTGGGGGAGGACGAGGAAGGAATTGATGATGGGGATGTTTACTGTAGTACAGTTACAAAATTGGAGTTACAATTTGCTGATAAGATAAATGGCGTCCTAGGGAGACATAAATTCTTTGGTAGAACTCAAGGAAAAAATGAAAAAGTAGGAAATTACGTTGCATTCTTACGGGAGTTGGCAAACACATGTGAATTTAATGAGCTAACTGATTCCCTCATATGGGACCAATTACTACATTGTACTAACAACAAGAAAATACAAGAAAAGCTATTACTTGGTAATACAGATTTAAAAAATGCGATGAAATTGCAAAGAGTGTTGAACACACAGTGAATGCATTCGAGAGTTGAGTGTGTCAAGTGAGCAAGAGGTTAATGAGATCAGTGGAGAATTTAAAAGTGTGTGTGCAGTTAAGAACCAAAAAAAGATTGAGTCGTATAAGGAGACAAGCAGAGAAATGTACAATCAAGAACACAGGCTTAAGTGTTTCAGGTTTGGCAGCACGGGGCACTTGGCAAACAATGCTAATTGTTTAGCAAGAACAGCATTGTGCAGAAAGTGTAACCGCAGAGGACACAGTGCACGGGTGTGTAAAGATATGACCAGCAGAACAGTGAATAATATTGAAACTATTGAGGAAGGAAGAGGGAGGTATGTTCTTCAAGTAGCTGTTAATGGAAAAAGGAAAGAATATGTTGATGATCTCCCCAAATGAGAAATGGGTTTAGATGGACAGAAAGTGGAGGTCTATGCAGATTCTTGTTCACCCCTTACCTTTATAAACAGTGAAACTTCCCATGCTGACTTTGAGGACAACTCTTCTCTTTTCCAAGAACAGTATGTGATTCCTGCAGGGCAATATAAAGACCCCATACCTCTTGAAGGTGTGGTAACCTGAAGATTACGTTCAAAGACAGGAGCACTGTAGGAAAGATGTATATAGCTAGACAGGGGTCAAATGTTTTAGGCTGGTCACATCAGAAACATTTTTGAATAAAATTGGATCCCACAGCGGAAGTACCTATTATGTTGGTTGAGAGGCACAGAGATGTTGGATGAATTTCTGGAAGTTTTTACAGACAAGTTGGGTTGTTTGAAGGCGTTCCAACATAAAATAAATTAAAAGATGGTGCCATACCCATTGCACATAACTGTAGAAACATTCCTTTGTTGATAAGGGAACCTCTCAAACTGGAGGTGGATACGCTGATTGGTCAAGGGGTGATTGAGCCAATAGAATGCGCCGAATGAGTTGCACCTATTGTTATCACATCAAAGTTTAACAGCAAAGCCATTCGATTATGCATAGATTTAAGAGACTAAATACTAATATCTGGCTAGATAGGCATGCTCTACTGAATATCAATGAGATGTTGAGTCTGGTGGATAAGGCAGAATTTTTTTCAGTAATTGATCTATCATCTGCCTACCACTAAGTGGAAATGCATCCAAAAAGTAGAGCGTTAACATCATTCATTACACCGTTTGGTGCATTTATATTTTGCAGAATGCCTTTCGTCTTAGCTTCCGCTGCTGAGGTCTTCCACAGAGCTATGCAACAGATTTTGATGGGGGTGGATCATGTGTTGTGCTTCTAGGATGACGCATTGATTTTTGGGAGAACAGAAGGAGATCACAATAGTACTCTTTGTAAGGTTCTGAACAAACTCAAGAATGCCGCTTTGACATTAAAGAGAGAAAAATGCCAAATTGCAGTCAGGTCTGTTACGTATTTAGTACACGTTATATCCAAAGAAGAGATAAAAGCAAAGGTTGATTTGGTGGAGGCAATTAGATTGGCTAGTTGTTATCAGGATTGTAGATAACATAATTACAAATACAGACATTTCTACAATACGTCTTCCACAATGAGGGTGTTCCACAAACTCTTGTAACAGACAACGGTGTCCAATTACATCCATGCACATGAAGGAATTTTTGCATAAATTCTCAGTAAAACACTTGCAAACTGATCATTATTGCCCAAGAGCAAATGGTTTAATTGAGCAAATGGTTTAGTTGTAGTCTGATTAAAGAATGCATCCGGCTGAAAAGTACTAGAAGAATCTCAAAAAAGTGTTGAATGACATGATTTGGACCTATCTTGTTACTCCACACTCCGTCACAGGGGTGTCACCGTTCAAATCCCTTAAGGGAAGGGAACCAGGTACAAAACTGAGTCCTCAGTGGTTAGTTGGTAGTAGTGTAGGAGGGGTTGACGGAGAAGAAATCATGAAAAGAATCAACCACCATCAAAGGAAGTATGTAAATGATTTCAATTGTAAAATGTGAGATAATTTGACAAAATGGAAGATGGGGGATGCGGTGAGAGTAAAGCTGCCTATATCTGTGAACTCTGGTTCTTCTAGGTTTTCTGGACGAAAAAAGATCTGTAAACTTTTGAAAAATGTCATAGTGTTAGATGACTGCCAGACATGGAGTTGTGACAGGATTGTAAGAGACAACAGTGAGGGTATAATAGAGGGAGGTGAGGGACATGGTTCCCAATCCAGTAATTGTTCCTGTTCCCAACACAGATAGGAGTTTCTTCGGTACTCTCACAAGGACCCGTCTTGGCACAAGGATTATGATATGTACTAATGTTGTCTCAGTCAGGTATTAATATCTTTATTGTTCTGCTATCCTTGTCTTATGGACCTTTGACAAGATAGTTCCCTTCTTATTTCCTGTGCATAATGTTGTACCATATTTTGTTTTCCTTCTTTTCACTCTATGGGAAGGAGATGTGTTGTAATTATTATTATCACAATGTTTTGCTCTTTTTTATTATTCCTTCTTTCCCCCTTTTGGTTTCTTCTGTTCCCTCCTTTTTCCTTCATACACTTATATTACCCTTCCTAGAATGTTCCGTTGAGCGTTCTGTATATTGGTGCTGGCAGTTTAACTGTTAGCTGGTGGGCTATGGATGTTGGTGAATAAAGCTCTTCTCGCCTTACCTTTGAAGCTCGGACTTCATTATTTCAGTAACCATAGCAAGCCCAAAATAAATTGCAACTATGGTGCATTGATCAATCAGTCACCATATTTATAAAGTGCACAGCTGCCAACCGGCGTCCCAGCACTAGAGCAAAGAAAGGATCCAAAGACTGAATGACCACTCCTGGTCCAAAGAGTTGTGCCCTAAATAGTCGTTCCTTCTCATTGTGATGATAGCTAAAGGAAGCTCGTTCCAGGCCTTGACAGTTAACTCTGAAAAGGAGCGCCCTCCTCTCGTTTTCAAGTCGAACCAAGAGCATTTTAGAAAAAAGCATGATCTGAGTGCAGAGTGCGACTTGGTAAATAAAGTTTGAGTCAGTTGCATAGATATTTGGGGGTCAGCTGGTGAAAGGTCCAAAATGCGACAACTAATGCTTTAAAAAGAATATGTTTATTCACTAGGAGCCAGTGATAGAGCTAGATTTCATCAAGATTAAGCATCGCTCTGTTTTGTGTTTCAGACAGATTGCATTTAAAATGGCACGCAGATTTTGGTGCAAGTGAAAACACATGGCACATGAAATATGAAATGAGGCCTCGTCAAATGCTTTTTAAAAGGGGCACTTTTGGTGACAAGCAAAGTGAAAGACATGAAATGAGGCCTGGTCAAAATACTTTCAGTCTGAAATGGTTGTGCTGAATTAACATGTGTTTTTGCAGTGTAGAGAAACTCGTGATTGCAGTTTCCTTTTTAGCTTTGAAGATAAGCATGGAATGTGTTCTCCAAGCTTCTTTCCCTTATAATCTACACTTCCTGTTCCCGTCTCAAGAGACTTTGGCTTTGTTGCATATTTAGACAATACATATTCAGTTCATAACACATCTTTTTATAAGGTGTATTAATTAATCAACCATGCACCAACTTTACACATTGGGCAAACGCATTTTGCATAAAAAGCTTTCTAAAACAATAGAGCATGTTACTATGAATATGTATTAATTGTTTGCGCTTTGAAAGTTTGCACTGGTGCATGTTTACGCTATGTTATACGTTGCACATCTTTGCATGTTGTGCACAAATAATAGAAAACTTGCTTTAAACTAATAGCTTTTGCTAGGTAATAACTAATACAGGGTACTAGTATGGGGGAGGTAAACATAATGGGTTTTATTTCATAAATTAATACTCTTTTGTGTTTGTTTTGTTTATTGGGCCTACCATAAAATGGCTGCCTGGGAATCCAGCATGGCGGAGAACTGTGCTGAATGAAAGACGCATGCGCAGAACCAGCTACATAAACTGCCAGGTGCCTCAAGTGAAGACTCATGGGTCAAGGCCACAGTGAACTGAACATTCTTGTCATCGTGCCAATGTACCAGTGTTTGTGGGAAAGTGTCATTCCTGCATGCAATGTGAAAGCAAGAAGGAAACGGACCGATAAACTCTTTCCTATTTAATGTTGCCATATTTGTATAATTATTGACTGTATTAAGCATTATCGCTTCCTTTGTTAAAACCGGTATGGTTTGGATTTGCAATGAGAACAGGATGGTGAGACTCTCATGTCATCTATGCTCACCAATCACAGTGCGAGTTTCTACTGAAACTGAAACATTATTAGTGTAGTCAGCCAAGAATTAGAGTATAAATAATGACTCCTTTGGGTGCGTGTCAGCTTAGAGCTTTAGTTTTAGAGGGAGGAGAGGAGAGGGAGCAGATGAGACCAGACATCATATGGGTTAGGTACGTGAACATTGCGGGTGCAGCCTGGGAGGGGATTGCGTCCGAGGAGAGACAGAGGGAGGTGGGGGTCTTGCTCATAATTTTTTCAGAGAGTCCTTGCATGCCATATTTTTGGCAAGGCAGATCACATTCCTCTGTGGTCTTGTGAAGGGAGGGCAGCCTCTCTCAGATGAACAGACGAGGGTAGAGAGTGCAGCTGATAGAAAAGGTTTAGATTTAGATGCTAACACTCTAAGTTTATGCTTTGCCCAACTAACTAGTTTTGAAAAGAATTATTTGTCTTATGCATTTATTTCTCTTTATGGGAGATGTTTGCCAATTATTAATTATTGAGTAGCCTTGCAAACTCACTCTTGAATTATATTTTCTTGAACTCTTTAAAGAATTCTGACTCACATTTGATGCCTCATTCCCTTCCTTTATGGAATGTCTTGTATTCAGTCTGTAATATGTTCAGTATTAATTCTATTTTTCCTATTTTCAATTCTGTAACCTGATTAATATGTGACTAATGAATAAAGGGTCAGAGAAACTTAACTTTTGACTAGAAAATAAAACCCTTTAAAAATACTCACAACTCTCTTTATTGGCTTAAATATTAATTACATTTTGATTTTTCAAGTTTATGTAAAGTCTACTGGAGGTGATAACATGGTGGCAAAGGTCTATCACCTTTACTACGTTAAACTAGAGGTAAATGAGGTTTTGCATTGAGAAATTACTGTGAAATTACCGCTGGATCACCAGTGAAGTCCTTTCAGAAGCGGCTGGACCAAATGAGATTTGGTTTGTCCCCAAATCAACCTTGTAGCTGCATTTTGCGCCAACGATAACCAATTAGAAAAATAGGCACAGAGACTCAAATAGAGAGCATTTGCATAATCGACCCCTGGGGCTATTGCGAGATGTATGATTTTTTTCCAAACATCTAAGCAGACATATTTCAGTGTTCTTTTTAGTGTTCATCAATTAAAACAAAGGGAATGAGGTCACCATTATGACAAATATGTTCCCCTGAGCATTACTGCTTCCCTGATAACTGTATTTGGGTCTCTTCTGACATTGTTTAGTATAATGTTTCTCTGAACCACAGTAGAGACATAGGTTCTGTGATCGGCGATCATCACTTTCCTCTTTTGTGAGCGGGAGATAAACTGCCCACCTTCACATTCAGCTATTCTATGTAAATGCAAAGCTAAATCATTCAGAGTATCACGTTTTGTAGGTCTATTTGGAATTTGAGGCTGTATACCTGTTAATTTCTGATTATTTCCCATACAAATAAATTCTGCTATTTTTTCAGCTGGCCAATGAGCTTCAAGCACTTATCGTTGGTATGATGCCAGGTATGTTATCAGATCTTTTTACCCTGCCCAAAATCTAACAACGCCATATATACAGATTGGACAACTGATCTTCTATCAAATACACAATGTAGTGCATACCTGAGTTGATCAACATGACAAAATAAGAGATAGTTTTCTCAGAGAAGATGTGATTACATGAATGCTACTTTGGCTTCATGAGTTGGGAATGCCACCAGAGGCCACAAAAAATGCAAAGAGCATTGAATAACAAAATGCACTATCTTTTTTTAATGCTCCCCAGAAAATTGTTAATGTGCAGTCAAAGGCAACTGAGCCAATCCCACAGAGGAGGGAGCTGTAGTTACAGGTATTACAGTGAGCTGTGAAATTCCTGAACTACTAAGAGGTTCTTGCTGTCCTGTGGGTGCTATGAATTGAAATATTTGTGGACTCATCACCAAGTAATTGTGTGTGTTCCGTCTGCATAGTATCTAAACAATGTGATAATCCCATAACTTAATGCCATAACCACTGATTTGTTTTTAATTTCGGCCATATCTTTAGTAGAGCGCCTTGCTCTAAATCTGTTAAGGAGTAGGCACCAGGATCCATGCTAGCTGAGCAAAGAATGTACGTTGGCTTCTCAATCTGTCAGAACTTTCTACCTCTTCAGGGATGTCATGTAGATAGATGATACTTCATCTTGCCGACTGAAATCTCTTAGAGCACTGTGTAACAACAACCTCCAGAAGAAATCCAAGGACAAAGGGGTATGGCAAAAGCATAACTCCTGAATAGTACCCTCGTTCAGCAGGGATCATTTTCTTCTGAGATGTGTTATAGTAGTGAGTAGAAGAGCACCTATAACAGTAAGGTGAATTTTTAGTAGGTAATTGATAAGATAATAAAGATAATTCTCTGTTTATAACATATACCTATTCTCAGGGTCATCGTAGCTTCAGCCAGCGTTCTCTACACAGATATATGCTCAAGCGCCTTGAAGTACTTGAAGCCAAACAGGGACGGGGAGTAAAAGTCAAGCAGTCGTTTCCTCACAGCAACTCAGTATTATTGAAATGTTTTGGAATGCCATAAAATGTTTCAGCGCAATCTTATCATGGCTGTAGACCCTTTAAAAATCAAGTCATTCTGTTGATTGCTTCAGCGCGATCCACTAATGAACGCTCCTTGCGATTGAGGCAACAAGTTCTCATAACACACAACTTTAAACTGAAAGCAAGGGGTATCTGAATTCGAAGTTCTCGAGGTTCTGAAATAATTTACGGTGTAAAAATCCAATAGAGATGGAGATTCTTTGAGAGAAACTGGTAAGCACTGACAAGAGGCTGGGCGCCTTCCTATATGCCAAAGGCTAAACATCGCTGCCACGCAGGAAGTTTAATGTAATCTTGCAAGACTAGCAAACCGTTCAAGATTATGGGTGCCATAATGGATTGGGAATAAGACCTCTTAATAACATAATGTTTATAAAAGAGTGTCCACTATTTTGGTCAAAAACAACTGCTGATGTCATTGGCCCCTGTTAGCTCCTGTACCCTGACCTCTTCTATGTGTAGTGGTTAAAGTCTTTACAGAGTGCTGGTGCCCGACATGGGTGTATATATAAATGGAATTATAAATGACAGGATGGATTCCTAAAAATCCTACAGGCAATACCAGTTCTCACCATCAAAAAGGAGATATGGCATTGTCTGGTATGAAACACTGTATGTAAGAAAGGACTGGTCTGGTTAAACCATATTCATTCAGTTTTGCAAACAAAACTGCATTGTCTGTCGCATCAAAAGCAGCCAGGAGATACAACATCAGCAACATGACACTGTCACATCTGGCAGGATCCTCACATTTTCCAGCTCAGATACCACCACCAATTTGGTGCACCTTGCTGGCAAAATCCGGCTTCATCAGGTTAAATAGACGCTCTCTTCCTCATGCTTCTATATTTAATTGAACGTCAAATTTTCTACAATTTTACAGAGAGACATGTTTTGGTACTTCTAAAGCATCAAACTAGCCAGCATTGGAGCAACATATGAGGACAACCCCTGTAGAGAACCTATAGAGGCTGGAGACAGATAGAGGAGGAAGATGTAGCACACAAGATGACAAGTCTGCATATCTAGAGTGGTGTTCCCTGAAGGGTTGACTTTTTAGTTTCAACCAAAACTGTCGGAGGGTTGGTGCTCTTGTGATATTGGAGAGGATGTTGTTCCATATTCTGAGCCATAGACTGAGAAGGCTTATTTTCTGATTCTTTCCTTCTTTCAGTGTTTATTCTCTAATCTGGCGATGTAAGAGCTCCTTGCCTGTTAGTTACGCATACAGGAGTCTTGATATAGGGAGCCTTAAAAATAACGAGGCCAATGTTGAAGATGATCTGCATTTGCAGGGGCAGTCAGCATGGATTGTTTTGTGCAAGATTGATGTGGCTGTATTTATTCTGTCCCTCAATGAGCCACACTGCTGCGGCCAGGATGCCTTTCAGGGGATTGAGGTGGTTTCTCAGTTGCCACTCAGCAGAGTGTTGCCTCCCTCTGTGTGGGAGAGCACAAGGGCTTGAACAGTCATTCTGAAGTCTTTTCATGGGAACAAAAGGAATAGGTTTCACTTTCTTAGTGGTCTTTGTGTGAAAGGTCTGTGTCAAAGGTGAATCCGATGGATTTGGCCTGTTTTGTCAGTTGGGGTGCAAAGCCATTAATGGTTAAGCTGGTGAACTGGCATCATTTGCCATGTTTCCCCTGTCTTTTTGTTTGCTGACCTCCTGGTATTGACTCTTTTTTTGCTGGTTTAGTGTTGTAAATTGTGTTATGGATTGGTGTTTCCATGATTGGCATATTTGATTTACTAATAAGTCCCTAGTAAAGTGCATAGAGAGTGCCAGGGACTGTAAATAAAATGTGCTGGTGGGACTGCAGCACTGGTTGTGCCACCCACACAAGCAGCCCTGAAAAGGGTTCTCAGACCTGTCACTGCAGTGTCTGTGCGCAGTTCGTAATTGCAATGTCGACCTGACAAGTGCAGTCAATGTACATATTTAGGGTAACCAACTTGAGAATAACAATAGAAGATGATAATAGGACAATGATGAACAGAAAGAAACAAGGCAATGAAGAAATGTATCAAAAATACAAAAGACATTTATTGAATTGTTATTACCCGAGCGCAACTATTCACACTCTCACATTCATATCCGTCAATCTCACTCTCATTCATACAAAATGATTAAAACCTTGACAATTTGTGCAATAGTGGATTGGCACAAAGGTATTATAAAATAATCCAAACAGAACAATGTGGCACAAATTCAAATGACTGGTGGTAGTACACCCTCTTGCCAGGCCCTAATCTTCCAGTTTCTTATATGTAAGTCACCTCTAAGGTAGGCCCAAGGTACCCCTGTGGGCAGGGTGCTGTCTATGTTAAAGGTAGGACATGTACTAGTGTGTGTGGCATGTGGCATGTCCTGGTAGTGAATTACAGTGTATTTTGTTTTTCACTATGGAAAGACTATCTGCCCCATAGGATAGAATGGGAGTTTACTTATAAAATCTTATAAGCATAACTTCCCGTTGGGACCAGGTAGGGCGACGGAGTTTAGTATGCCTGGACTCAGAATTCAAAAATGCATCCTTTAGTAAAGATGATTTTTATGTTCTGTGTTTGAAAATACCACTTTTAGAAAGTTTTTTTTCTTAGTCACCCTTCGTGCCTCTATTGGGTTTGTGGATTGACTGTCTGCCTTTGGAGTGACAGGGGCTAGGGATGTGCATTCTCTTCAGAATGCCATGGGGGTGGGTCGTGGTGTGTCCTGCCTTTCCTGGATGAGTTAGAGCTGGACTGAATAGACCTGGGCTGCATTTAGATTAATGGTAGGAGATTTCCATCCCCCGAACTTTAGAAATCGCAAGAAGAAGAGCTGGAAGAGCTGCCAGGAGGAGTACTATCCCTCTGCTGTGATGTTGCTTTGTTGGGTTGGCCTGCAGTTGCTGCTTCTGCCTTGGGAAGTGAAAAGACTGGACTGAACTTTCTTTACTTGTGCTGAGTATCTCCAAGGGCTTGAAGAAGAGCTTGCCTCCTGTTCTGAAGTCTCAGGGACTGCAAAGACTTCACCGACTTCTGGGTACCGCCTCTGGGACAGTGGTTTCAGTTACCACAGAGGGGGAAAGCAGCCGACTCTGTCGCTGGCTCCTTGTCCTGAAGGCACTGCAGAGAGCACCGCCGTATATCGCACCGCAACCCTGGTCTCACCGACAATGACGACCGACACCACCGACACCGAGCTGCTGCTTGCACCATGACATGTAAGCACCACACTCTGCACTGCCTCGCTTCACTTCGCCACCATGGCCTCACCGACTTGGACGCTGTCTGGTGACTTCAACCCCCGCGACCACACCTTGGTTTGGGGGCACCGCTCGTAAGTCTCCCAACGCACCGACCCACCCCATGCCGCAGTCCAGACCAACTGACACCAGCTCCCTGCACTCCGCACTGCAGCCCTGGTCTCATTGATGATGCTGGCCGAACGTCATTGAGCCGCTGTCTGCACCGCACCGTGAGGACACCACACGCTACACCGCTACGCTCTGTACCGCGACGGTTCGCATCGCGACGGTTGCCATGTCTAGCTCGCAGCAACAAAAAGGCACTTTTTACAAGTCTGCCGACACCCCGACCAACACGGTCAGATGGAACTGTCGAATTCTGTGGTTTTCAGTATCGCGTAAGCACCGTACGGAACTACCGACTCCAAGGAACTGCATGTTCTGTGTTATTCTTGCAAAGTGTATATTTTTAGGTACTGTATGTAGGATTTTTATCATTCTGATCTTGTTTTAAATATATAAAGTATGGGATATGTTTCTAAACTGGTGTGGTGTCCTTTTGTAGTGCTTTCACTGGGTTACTGATGGTTATGTACAAATACTTTACATACTGCCTCAGATAAGCCTGACTGCTAGTGTCAAGCTACCAAGGGGGTGAGGAGAGGTTATTTTAGGAGTGTAACTCCCTTACCCTGACTAGAAAGAAGGGTCCCTACGTAGACAAAGTTGCAAACCATTACCAACTAGAGACCCCCATTTCTAACATAAACCACAACTGAATTTTTGGTATTTGCAAATAGGAGAAATTTGGTATTCTTGGGACATAGCATCAGGTAATTTGCCTGCATCCAGGTTTGAATACATCTGATGCAACTTTTGAGTCACTGTATGTCTTTGGCTTTTGAACCGAGACAAATAGTTGTCTGAGGAGGTGCCAAGGGAACTTGCAACTCAGCTGCAAGAGGTCTTGGTACCAAGAAGTCAAGCCCAATTAAGCGTTATTAGAAAATCATAGGCTCTGTGCTGTCTTACTTTCTGAATGACCCACTGAATCAGAGATGTTGGAGGGAAAGCATAGTATGGAGACCAATCCACAGGGTAGCATCTCCTAAGATCCAGGTTCACGTCTCACGAGGGAAAAAGACAACATTTCCTGCTGGTTAACGTAGTAAAATGTCTACTTCTTGTGTTTCTCATCTAGTGAACATCACAAGCTGCACAGGATTTCAAGAAAGTTTCATTTTTAAGAATGGGATGATACCCAGCTCAAATGATCTGATCCTCTGGTAGAGGAAGTAAATGCCATGACTTCCTTACAAGGTGACATCAGTGTCCTAGAAGGAGGTGTTGCAAAAGTACTGCTTCAGTGAAGATCTGTATCTGCTCAGCTGAAGCTCCAGCCTTAAGAAAGTTCATCTGGGGGACTGGGGAATTGTCTGCCAGACAGCAACCAGCTCTGAAGAGAAGGACAAGAACACATGTTCTTCCCCCTTTTGTTGTCACAGTGTCTGCATTCCTTCTTGTGCTTTTTGTGATGATTCTATATTGGAGAACTACATCTGGATCTAGATTGTGTCATCAAACTTGTTTAGCTCAAGACGTGAAACCAGATGTCTCCTTCATTTAAACCAACATTTATTTAAATTGCCTCTCTGTCAAAGCCTTGGTGTGAATTTTCTGACATCAAGTCATCCAAAAAGGCTTGTGATTCTTACCGAGCACCAGACACATAACAGGTGCGGGCAGTAACTGACATCAGTTACCAACAAGTGCTGCAGGACCTGATGCCCAATGACTCAGGAGTAGCCGCAATTGGCGCTCACCTAACTGACTGACACCCTGAATGAAGATGTCCAACTTGCGTTGAAAGGAACGGATACAAACGGTCTGATTTCCTTAAATCGATGGTGGTGAGTACTACTCTCCACCCACAGAAAATAGTGGAGAGCCCAATTAAGCCCTCCATTTCACCTTCCGGTCCTGACGAAAGCCTCTAGACCCTGCATGGGGCTGAAACATGTTGACCAGATAACACTAGATACATACCAGTGCGTCAAACTAATAATCAAGTTTTTATATGCACGAACACCATTTTTAATTTCCCTTTGTCAAGAACCCCAAGAATAAAGGACACGGGACTTGGCTTTAGGAATTTTAACATCACAGTTCACAGAGCACGAGCACGCCCTCGTTCCATTATTCCTGACCACTACTGTATAACCAGTTGGTCTTCCTCCATGGGGAGGTTAGCATTTGGACAATAAAAAGCCCAATGATCATGCTATCACGATACACTACGGCGGAGAATCAAGATATACCGCCCAACGCCAGTGTACGTATATGAGGGTTTTTTAAGGATGCCCAACCACGTAAATTGAAAGACCCTGGTACACAGGACAAGTGGTCCATTCCCCCACCCTGATATCTTTGTACTAACCTCTGGAAGCCGAATGGACCTCTGCTTCTTTTTCCCTCCCCCCATTGATATATTACAGTCTCTTGAGGAGGTGCAGGATGATTCCTATTTAGAGTGTATTGCCATAGTCCAATCGGCTTGTGAAAAGGCTTGAGTGAAGGTCTGTCTGGTGTCGATGGGGAACCACTTGCAGATCTTACGGAGCATGCAAAGGGTGAGGAAGCAGGCAGATGAGACTGCGTTGAGCTTTCTTTTCATAGAGAGCGTACTGTCCAGGATGAAGCCACTGTTGAGGGCGTGATCTTTCGGAGTGGGTGAGGGTCCTAGTTTGGAAGGCCACTAGGCGTCACTCCACTGGGAGGTGTTGTTCTCGAAAATCAGCATTCCGTCGTGTCGGTTTTGAGTTTGAGACAGTTGCCTTTCATCCAGTTAGCGACGTTCATTGTAGGAAGCTGGCTTGGTATATGTTGCATACTTATCTAAGTGAAGCATCTTGTACTAATCCAGACAACCCTTATTGTGATTTTAGTAGTCTTAGGCAACCATAGAAACCTCTCTAAGTGGTAGCTGTGGAGAGGAGACTTCAGGCTTAGTCCAGAAGGAGTGTTAAGCAGCTTGTTTTACCAAATCTAACCATATAGTGTAGAATAAATTAAATGAATGAATAAATGAAAAAGAACTGAAAGTGTATTCATAAAAATATGTCTATTTATTATACAGCAATCACTAAAACATTGGTATATCACCTACCCGGAGATATCATCACAAATACACACAATACTACAATTGTAAGTAAAATACACAGTGGTCTCCAGGGGGAGACCAAACCATATACTAAGAAAGTGGAATGCGAACTGTGATTGAAGTTGGGACTTGGACCAGGAGACTCAAGGAAAGTACCCAGACACCCCACCAAGGCTGTGTGCAGAGTGGGAACACAGCCGCATACTCAATAGAAGTCAACGGGAAAGTCGAAGTTGCAATTTTGAAGAAAAAGGACCCTTCACAGTGGACCCTGAAGAAACCTCGTGGAAGACAGGAAGTTGGAGACTGACCCCAACCATGGATACCTCAGGAACCAGAATACATACACTGGGGAAGCCGGGTGCATAGATGCCTAATGACGTCTGAAACCACCGTAGATCACAATGGAGGACTTCAGAAAAGATGCGAGTGGCGAAGACTGTGCAGGAGTCCAGTGGAATCCAAGGGTGGATTCTTGAAGAGAAGAACCTGCAAGCAGAGGGGACAGAGTCTATGCCACTCAGGGGAAACCAGGAGGCATGGAAGAGCAATGACGGAAGATGCAGGAGTGATAGCGGTGCCCTTGTCACTGCAGCTGTTAAGACCATTCGATGCTGTGAAAGACCAGGAGCCATTCACAAACTGTCCCACGTCGGATGTCAAGAACCAGGGGGTTGGTGTCTGGCGGGGGAACGAACAAGCCATGGCAGCAGCAACAGAAAACAATGAAGGAGCACCGTTGGGACCAGCAAGGTCCAAGGGACTCACCATGTGCAGCAGAGTGAAAGCAGGCCCCGAGCAAGAAGGGGAGCCCACTGGAGCAAGAAAAGACCCTCAAGAGGACCCGTAGGTCAAAGGCACCGGAGTTGAGCAGCTCACAAAGATGAAGGCCCACGATGCAGAAGATGCAGTGAGGACGAAGATCTTGGTTGGAAGAGAGGCAGGAACTTCTTGTAGCCTGAATATCTCTGGAGGGCATAGCCAACAAGCCTTGACAACAGCAAGTCAATGGGGTGCACAGCTGCTCGGTCCCAGCCGTTTCGACAAGGGATACTGGCCTGAAAATTGCATAGTGGACAGGTCAGGCCTCGATGGAGTTGCAGAACCAACACCTGTGTTGCTGAGCCTTTCAAAGTCTGTGGGACGTCAGGCGCAGCAGACCTGTCAGCTTTGTTACAGTGCCTGCAGATGCAGGGGAGTGACTTCTTCAATCCAAGGGAGATTACTTCAGGTGTCCTTGATGCCCACAGGCCTGTTGAAGATCCTGGATGAAGCACAGACACAGACAATGAAGATGACTTGACATACAGCGAGACCAGAGGCAGCAGGAATCTTCCTTGATGCAGTCTTGGTTCCAGGTGAAGTCCAAGTGTCCAGATTGGTGAAAAGTGACATGGTTTCTGGCTTGAGTCTTGTCCCACGATGAATCTGAGGACCCACTTACGGGTAAGCCCTTTAATACCCTAGGAAAGGGGTTAGGACAACTCAGGAGTCCCTCCCAGAGGAGGGGCAGGACAGAGGGCAGGATACTCCCATGGCATTTGTCCAGTTTTGTGCCAGAGTGGGAGCGAAGGACTCCCAGAACAGATGCTAACTAGAATATGCAAGGAGGGCACCAACCTTGCCCTTCAAAGCAGTCTGGTCATGTTGGCAAGCGCCCCTACCTCAGGCCAATACACTAAGTCCTGTCGGGGCGTGGTCACACCTCCCTGTGACAGGAAGACTATTGTTCTACCTTCCCCTGCTCGACCTCAGCTCAGCAGGAGGGAAGAATCATGTCTGGGGTCGGCAGTAGCACTAGCTTGCTGGAAGACCCTGCAAGGATGTTACTGGGAGTACTGGGGGCTTCCCGGGGAAGTGCCCCACTGCATGGAATCATACCTCCAACACTGGCAACTGTGTAGGGGTATGATTCCAACATGTTTGATACCAAACATGCCCAGGTTCGGCACAGCCAATATATAGATAGCCATCGTGTAATGAGACATGGACACTACATGTAAAACAAGCATTAAATATGCAATAGGTCTCGCCTTTCATTAAGTTAAAGCCATTTGCTTTGCTATACAATACCATTAGCAAAGCAAATGGCTTTAACTTAATCAAAGGCAAGACCTATTGCATTTTCAATGATTGTTTAAATATTACTGTGTCTGAGACCTGAAGGGAGCCGGCCTCTTAAAGCCTTGGCTACAGCAAATCACAGTGTGATCTAAGTGTAATTTCTAAATGGTTTTATCAATATCCTTTATTTTACATGTAAGAAGAAATAGAATGTATATGCTTTAGCACATAATGAGTCATCATGTGACACTTCTCTAGTTCTCCATCTCCCAAGTAAACTGATTTCTAAACTGAAGAACAAGTAAAATTACCACTACAAGGGGATGATATGAACAAGAAAGTAAGGAACTTTACATGATAGAAAAATTAAATACACTGAGTTCTGAGTAACTGACTGATCAACAGAAAATGTAGGTAGTATTTCTTGGAACTTTAAATACCAGCATACAGACCAATAATGAGACAAGACATAGGATGAGTCAAGCTATCCTGGCTGATGAGGGCTGAAAGCCCAAAACCGGTCTTAGGATGCTTGTTTCCAGTCCAGGGAGGACCTGGCCTGGCAGTTCGGGCTGGACTGTTCCCTTTGGGCGCAGGGTCAAGACAGATTTGCACATGGCTGGGTCTAAACTGGAATGGCATGGTGAGCAAACAAACGATGGATTTAGGCCCAGATCTCTGTACTGGGGTGAATGTATGACATTTTTCTGCATTCTGTCCATCAGTTGTTCTTTTTGCAGATATCTGTACGTAAGCATGGAAATAGCTAACATAGCGAATAAATACATTTGAAGATTTGTGAACGAGTAACATTAAATTTGCCATAAGAGATTCTTTACTGAGCTGCTTCCCGTGATTCTTGATGAATAATCTTGCAAAAAACAGTTGAAGGGGATTACGCGCACTATCATTGAGATTTGTGCACAACTACGAGACGCGCACCATAGAAAACTTTTTGTGTTTAAGGTTTTACAAGAGCATTATTAAGAGGGCAGAAAATCACTAGGTATCAAATCCTCAGTTCAAATTGATGTACACCATATTTTCCAAAATAAACTCAAATAAAAGCCAAATCTAATGAGCTTTCCCTAACCAGTGACAGATAAAGCTTTGCTACCTTGACTTTTCGTCTTGCCAAAGTAGCAGATGCAGTGGTTCTAGTATATTTATTGATGAAATTGCTAGAATTTCAATGGCCCAAAAACAAGTAGTTGGTATGCTTCAGCAAAACAAGGTGATTTACCAATATAGCAGGAAATTATAAGTGTACACCAAATCATTAAACATTCTCATGCATAGCAATTTGATATTGGAAACTATACAGAATAATATTGTTCTATGTGCATACATAAGTGCCTGTGATGGGTGTCAGATTTACCCTCTTCTATGTCAACCTTTTAATGGGTTGGCTAATGATGGTATGTGAAGGAAAACACATCATATACTAACTTCAAAAACACTAGGTATTCGATAATGCTATAGCGACAGCATAAGCTATACCTGGCTGATGGGCCCTGATTAGGGCGAAACCGTTCCTGGGTTGCTTGTGTCCCGCTTCAGGGAGAACCTGGCCTGGCAGTTCAGGCTGGGCTGTTCTTATTGGAGCAGGGTCAAGACTGATTTGCATATAGCTGGGTCCAAACTGAGGTGGCATAGAAGGCAAAATACCAATGGACTGGGATGCGGCCCAGAGTGTTTACCAGTGGCTAATATTAATTCAAGCATTCCATCTATCACTTTTTGGTATACTTCCATAAAACTTTCTGACATGCCTACTCAGTACACATGTCTAGTTTCACAAAGGTGAGCTACCACCCTATCACCACCACCCTGAATCTTGCATGTCTTTAAGGGCTTGTTTAGCCATAGTGACATGATATAATAGTGTGTTGCTATAAAAAAAAAATTATGTCTAAAATATGAAGCGATGATGATGTCCGAATTTTAATTTTGACAAGATCCTTCCTGCTTGGCTGTCACGCATCCCGACCATGAAGAGTTACAGCTGCAGAATCAATAAACCGAGCTGCCACTCCCTTTTCACTTTCATTAAGTGACATTTGGTTGCAAAACATGCTGATGTCACCAGCGTCATGAATTTTTGATGGTTTGTTTTCATCTGAGCTGCAGCAACAGATGAGCAGAATTACTCGCACAAGAGCTCCCAAAATATCACACATCCCATGTAAACCCCCACCCCCCACCCCCCTCCCCCTCCCCCGAAGTTCAAATGTTGCCTGGATCAGTCCACCTATTGGTCAAACATGAGGCATTAAAGCGCCACATTTCGTTGGTATCCCGGTTTCACATAGTGCTTAATATAGGGGAGTCTGTTAAGATCTCACAACAGATGGCCCAAAAGAGGCAACTCATGTTCTAGCAGGTAATTATGCGTTATGACCAGATTCCCGTCTGGCAAGGCTTGCACTGGGATTTTTTTTTTGCACTTTTATATAGCGCAAACTAGACCCGAAGGTATTGGAGCGCTTTACATGAGCACCATTTACATTACACAAGGACACATTCATTTTTGGTGGGCACGGGAGATTAAGTGATTCGCCCAGAATGACAGGATGCTGTGCCGAGACCGAGACTCGAACCTGGTTCCTCAGCGTCAAAGTCAGCAGCTCTGGCCGTCAGGCCACATCCTCGAAAAGTCCTCTGTAAGGCTGTTAGGGATGCATATAGAATTATGTGAATGCATAGCGAAGGTTCCGGAATTAGCAAATATTCCAGGAAAGTAATATTCTATTCACATCGTGATCTTAATTTCACACTTATACAATACTTCCGCTATCACTCTCCCTGATATTGCATGAATGTGTTGATTGTGGTAATAAAAACTCTAAAGACCGATACATAACAATAACGCATTACGAGCATTTAGAGCAAGTTCCGATACGAAGACTTTTTTAGAGAAAAGTTGACTTTGTTATTTTAGCTCATGTGCGCTATGAACCTGGTAAAAAAAACAGTACATGAGGCTGTCAGCGTCTTAAAATAAAGCAGCAGACGCTTTAGAAACCACTAGGAAAGGGAGAAAATAAACACTCACCACAGCGTTTATAAGACACTGTGAGAAGTTGGCCTGGTATATGCTGCTCACTAGTTCTAGTGATCACCTTGTACCATGCCAAACAACCCTTATGGTGGTGGTTGAAGTCAACCTTGATAGACCAGCTATCCTAGTGGTAGCGTGGACAGTGCAGTCTGCAGGCTAACCTCTTGAGGGCATGTGAAGCCAGCTGTTTTACCATATGTAACCTCCTTGAATACCAAATGAAAGGACACCACACAGATATATATTCAAAATATATATGTATTTATTTACTAAAGGTATCCCCTATACTCTTTATGAGCACAGAAGCACATTCGTTTAAAACAAGGCAGTGTTTAAATATACAAAAGTTGCACAATCATGGATGGGCCAGGTGGCCAGCTAAACCATATACTAAAATAGTGGTATAAGAACCACAAATAGAAAGGAAAGAAGGCCTAGGACCTTGGGAATCGCTGGGACGACAAGGAGCTAACGGTAGTTAGTGACCAGGAGGCCCACTGGATGCGTGTGCAGTGTTAAAAGTTACACGCGTGCACCTATTGATTTCAATGGGTGCGTAAAAGTCACAAAGTTAAAGGAAAGGGAGTCTTCCGGATGGACCAGAACCTAACAACTTGAAACCTAGACACTAGAGATGTTTCTCTACCCAGGAGCACCGGAGGGCCAGCGTTACCTCACCCACAGGAAGCAGGTGCATAGGGGTCGAAGTGCGTCGGGTTTCGTCGTGCAGGTCTATGGAGCCTGAGGATGAAGATGCTGCAAGTGGCCAGGCAGGAAGAGTTCGGGTGGATCCAAGGATGGATCTGAAGAGTAGAAGACCTGTAAGCAGAGGGGACAGTGTTCAAAGTCACTAGCCAGTGACCGGCGTGGAACCAGGAAGGAACCAGGCGATGTCGGGTGCCAACAGGTGAAGAAAGGAAGCTTGTCTCTGCAGCCACGTGAAAGTGAAGAGGTCGACGACGTCCAGGTGTCACTCACGAGCTGTCCCACGAAGGCTCTAGCTGATGGCGGTGTCGGCTTCTTGATCGGAGCAAACAGGCCTTGGCTAATGCAAGCCACGCAGGAATCGAGGAAAGCTTGGTGCTCTGGCCAGCAAGGTCAGAGGAGCTGTTCCTTTTCACAGGAGCAAGGGCCAGCCTGGAGCAACCAGACCAGCAGTGTTAGTTGTAGTTTTCGTCGTCAAGATGGCCACTAGCCAACGGGCCAGTAACCGGGATGACGCGTCAAGTGTCAAAAAGCAAAAGGGCCTCACGCAGATTTCGTGGATGCTGGAGGGCTGGTCTTTGGTGAAAATGCTGCTCGGTGTTGGGGCTTCTCAGGGCCGAAAGCACAGCATTGAGGATGCCTCAGGTGCTCCGCAGTCAGCTTGTCGTGGACGTTCCAAGATGGCCGGTCCCACGTCTCTCGGTGCCTCCACGGGTCTCTTCTTTGCAGGGACTGTGGATCTGGCTCAGAGATGTCTGGGAGTCTGGGTCTTGTTGGGCTCTGGGCTCGGTCTCCAGCAGGAGGCGGCGGCAAAGCAGTCGTTGAGTTGCTGGATGGTGCCTGTATTCACAGGGTGGTCACTCCTTGGCCACAAGGGAGAGTCTCTTCAGTCTTCTGTGCAGCAGAACGTCGAAGTCCAGTAGTTCTTCTTATTAAAGTCGAGTTTCAGGATGATCTGAAGTCTTGGGACACAGCTCCTACTCTTATTCCAAATCTAGAGGCCGGATTACCTGCTAGGTCCCTTCTCTGGGTGGGACCAGGAAGGGGGGCAGTTACATCCCCTTTCCTTTGTGCAGTTTCGTGCCAGGACTGGGGCTGGAGAGCCCCAGCTCCGGTTTGAACTGGCATATGCACAGGGACACCTTGTGTGCCCCAGGCATGTCTCAATCTATTCAGCCCTCCCTAACCCACTACACAAAATCCTGTCTGGGGTGGTGCAAGCACCTCCCCTGACAGGAAACCCTTTGTCCACACCTCCCAAGCTGGAAGGACTCCCAGCAGCAGGAGGGCAGACTTGTGTCTGTGGTGGCAGCATCCATTTTGTGATGCTGAGGCTCTGTCTAACTTTACCCAGGTTTCAGGTTAGGTACATGTCGTGTCCCTCTAGAAGGGTGGAATGCTACCCCCGTCGCCAGAATTGGCAAGGGGGTAGTATTCCAAATCGTATGACACCTTACTCGACATGTTTTGATACAGCCAAACCAAAGTTAGCATTTGACCGCGAGGTACATAATGCACTTAAGAGTATATGGTATGGCAATACCATGAAACAGCTAAAGGACGTTGTTCCGAAAGCTGCAGACAGGCTCAGCTCATGCCAGAGCACCATCTCACATGAAACCAAGCACTCTGCCTCCAGGATTGTTAAGACCTGCCATAGGAGTGGCTGATAGGTTACCATGTGTCCATATATGTTAGGTATAGATATACTATATCTAAGTAAGAGGTGATTACACCAACTTACCCCAGCTGAGTGATCAGCCAGTTGTGTAAAATAGTGAGGCCAGGCCAGGGGTGGCATAATACATGCTGCAATCCCTGGTAGGCCTTGGATACACCTATGCCCTGGGTACCTGGGGTACACTGTTACAGGGTCCAATAAGGTGAACCAGTTCCAATTGGTAATGCACCTAGTGTGCATTGGCATTAATTTAGGGAGAGAGCAGCAGGGCTGTGGGTCTGATTAGCAGGCCCACAGCCACACTAAGTCATAAAACCAGTGAAGCAAAAGCAAAAATTGGGGTGACCATAGGATAGCAGACCCTACTCTCCTACAGACACTTCCTTTGTTTTCGATTAGAGATGCCATAAGTAATGATAAAAAGCACATAACAGCAGTAAAGACCTTCATTGTGGGCTCTTGTGAAGCAGGCCAGGCGTGCAGTTTTTAGGTCTCGTCTGAGCCAGCGCATGCGCTGCATGGAGAGACATTTAGTATACGGGTGCACGCGCGCAGCTGCCATCTGCCTTCCTTCCAGCGCGGTCACTGCTGCGCGTGCACCACTCGCGTGATTACCACAGAGTGCGTCCGTTCACTTTCGCTTTCACGCCCCTCCCCCGCCGCGCTGCTTTCACTTTCGCGCTCGGCCAAGCATCTGCTGCTGCTTCTACAATGACCTCCTTTGTTTTTCACGAGCACCTTACATCTCACCGCCTCTCCCTACCTCGCCCGAGGGCTTCCATCTCTGCAGGTTCCTCTCACCTCACGTCTGTGGCTTTGCTCTGGTAAGCATCTGTTGCTGCTTCTACAATGACCTCCTTTGTTTTTTATGAGCACCTTTTCCACCACATCTCACCGCCTCTCCCTACCTCCCCCGAGGGCTTCCATCTCTGCAGGTTCCTCTCACCTCACGTCTGTGGCTTTGCTCTGGTGTGTTTAACCTTGTACTGTTTATTTTTGAAGCTCAGTGATTGGTGGTCGATAAGTGCCGCCCTAACATCGGAATTACTTGACAAAGGTTAAGCCGAACAGTGGTGCATTGCGGGGCTGCACTGTCACAGGCTCCGTAGGAGCAGCCCCTCTCTGCGGTCTAAGACCTCACCTCCTCCCTGTTTGTCGCAGCAAACTAAGGGCAGATTCACCTCGATTCACGCCGCCGCTGCAAGACAATCTCCCATGATGCATTTGTGAACTGACAAAATGTCGGCTTTGTCGAACAAGTTACTTACCTTCGGTAACGATGTATCTGTAAGAAACATTAGTTAGTTAGATTCCTCACCTTAGAATATCCCCAGGCGTCAGGCTGGATCCGGAAAGATTTTTGTAGCAATACCCCTTGCGTGTCGATAGGCGTCGTCTGCGGCTCCGCGTCCATCGTCGGTGTCGTGCGCCAGAATGACGTCGTCGGAGTACTTAGACGCCGCCCTCGCGCGCTGACGTCAGTTCTTGTACATAGCTTTTCGCACCAGGAACGCAGAGCCATGCAAGAGACCGACACTGGTGCCAAAAAATCTAGGGCCCTGAAAAGGATAACCTTAACCCTAGATGTCGGTTCGCAGAACGGGGAGGCTGGGTGGGTCGGTGAGGAATCTAACTAACTAATGTTTCTTACAGATACATCGTTACCGAAGGTAAGTAACTTGTTCATCTGAAAGAAACACGTTAGTTAGATTCCTCACCTTAGAATAGATACCCCAGCAATACCAACCGCGGTGGTGGGTCTGCGTACCAAGATCACACCAGAAAGTCCTGGAGAACAGAACGGCCAAAGTGGCCATCTCTCCGGACTTGGCTGTCCAGGCAATAGTGCTTGGCAAATGTGTGCAGTGAAGCCCACGTCGCCGCCTGACAGATGTCCTGCAAGGGAACTCCCCGTCCCAGGGCAGTAGAAGCCGCTGTGGCCCGGGTGGAATGGGCTCTCAGCCCAACAGGAGGGTCCTTTTTTGCCAAGGAGTAACAAATTTTAATACACAACACGACCCACCGAGAGATGGTCCGTTTGTGTACTGCTTTCCCCTTCTTAGCTCCTACGTATCCAACAAAAAGTTGGTCGTCCACCCGAAACTGTTTGGTGTGGTCCAAATAAAAGGACAGCGCCCGTTTTGGGTCCAGACGGTGGAGCCTCTCTTCCTCTTTTGAAGGATGGGGAGGCGGAAAGAAGGTGGGCAACGTGACAGATTGCCCGATGTGAAAGGGGGTCACCACTGTAGGTAGGAAAGAGGGACGCGTCCTGAGGACAACCTTGTCCGGATGAACCGAAAGAAACTGAGGCTTTGCTGACAAAGCCTGGATCTCACTCACCCGCCGAGCAGAGGTGATGGCTACCAGGAAAGCAGTTTTCAGAGTCAGAAGATGAATGGGACAGTTGTGAAGAGGCTCAAAAGGAACGCACATCAGAAAAGTCAGAACAAGGTTCAAGTCCCACTGAGGCATTACGAAAGGAACAGGAGGGAACATGTGAGTAATGCCTTTGAGGAAACTTGAAACAACAGGGGACTTGAAAAGAGAAGGCTGATCAGGAAGCCGTAAGAAAGCAGAGATTGCAGAAAGATAACCTTTCAAGGTTCCCAGAGCAGACCCCTGCTGGGCCAAAGAAAGAAGAAAGAGGAGAACCTCAGAAAGAGGGGCGGAAAGGGGATCCACAACCTTTGCTGTGCACCATGCCACAAATTTGTTCCACCGGCAGGCGTATACCGTCTTTGTGGAGGGACGCCTGGCTGCCAGAATGACGTCACAGACTTCAGGAGGCAAGTCAAAAGGCATCAACTGTCGCCGCTCAATCTCCACGCATGGAGGTGGAGGCTGGACAGGTTCGGGTGGAGGACCGTCCCCGCTGCTGCGACAGAAGGTCCTCCTGAAGAGGCAGTCGTATCGGGGGATCGATTGACATACTAAGTAGCTCAGGATACCAGTACCTTCGTGCCCAATCCGGAGCCACCAAGATGACTGGGCCCGGTCGCGCCTGATCTTCTTCAGCACTCTGGGCAGAAGTGGTATAGGCAGAAAGGCGTACAACAGACCGCAACTCCACTCGCGAAGAAAAGCGTCTCCGAGCGAGTGCCGCCTTGGAAATTCCAACGCGCAGAACTGCTGACATTGCGCGTTCTCTTCGGTGGCGAATAGATCTAACCAAGGCTCTCCCCACTGCAGAAAGAGACCTTGCGCCACGTCCGAGTTCAGACGCCATTCGTGATCCATCATGCACCGGCGGCTGAGTTCGTCTGCTCTGGCGTTCAGAGAGCCCGGCAGATGTTGAACCACCAGGGTGATGCCCTGATGTTCCAGCCATGTCCAGAGGCGCAGAGCCTCCTGACAAAGGGTCCACGTCCACGACCCCACCCCGCCCTGTTTGTTGCAATACCAGATGGCGGTGGTGTTGTCCGTGAACACCTGCACAACACTTCCCCGGACAGAGAGAAGGAAGGCTTTCAGTGCAAGTCGGATCGCTCTCAGCTCCAAAAGGTTGATATGGAGCCGAGTCTCCGCCGGAGACCAGAGTCCTCTGATCTCCGCCTCTCCCATATGGCCCCACAACCCAGGAGAGACACATCTGTCACTACTACGTGCTCCGGTTGGGGTAGGGAGAGGCATCTGCCGCTGACCCAATCGCAGTCCGTGAGCCACCACTGCAACTGCTTCGCAGTGCCCTCCGAGATCAAGACATGGTCGGACAGGTTGCTTCGATGTTGGGCCCACTGAAACTTCAGGTCCCACTGCAGAGCCCGCATTCGCCACCTGGCGTAACGCACCAACAGGATGCAGGAGGCCATCAGCCCCAGAAGCCGCAGCACCAAC
Organism: Triturus cristatus; assembly: GCF_964204655.1. Classification (NCBI taxonomy): domain Eukaryota; kingdom Metazoa; phylum Chordata; class Amphibia; order Caudata; family Salamandridae; genus Triturus; species Triturus cristatus. The sequence goes on from NC_140589.1 coordinate 52,477,951, forward strand.
CTGACCGAAACCCAGGATAGAGGCCGAAAGATGGGAATCAGAGCCTGAATATCCCGGACCCACTGCTCCGGAGGATAGGCCCGGAACTGCGCCGAATCGAGAACCGCCCCTATAAAGAGGAGCTTCTGGGAGAGACTCAGGAGCGACTTCGGCACATTGATGGAGAACCCCAGCGAGTGCAGGAGGTCGGCCATAGTCTGGAGGTGGGAGACGACTAGCTGGGGTGAGCCCGCCTTCAACAGCCAGTCGTCGAGGTAGGGGAAGACTGGAACCCCTAATCTGCGCAGATGAGCTGCGACCATCGCCATCACTTTCGTGAACTCCCGAGGGGCACTGGTGAGGCCGAAAGGGAGCACGGTGAACTGAAAGTGCTCTTGGCCCACCGTGAACCGCAGATAACGCCGGTGGGCCGGCAGGACAGGGATGTGAAAATAAGCGTCCTGCAAGTCCAACGCTACCATCCAGTCTCCAGAGTCCATGGCAGTCAGGACCTGAGCTAGAGTGAGCATCTTGAATCGTTCCTTCCGGAGGAAGGCGTTGACGCTCCTGAGGTCCAAGATAGGGCGTAGGCCCCCTTTGCCCTTCTTGGGAACCAGAAAGTAGTGGGAATAGCAACCATGACCTACTTCTGGACCAGGAACGCACTCGACGGCCTCTTTGGCCAAGACTTCCTCCCGCAGAAGATCCAAGTGTTCCCCCGACATACGGTGGTACTGCGGTGGCATGGCTGGAGGGGTCGTCTCGAAGGGGAGGGAGTAGCCCCTTCGGACGATTTGCAGCACCCACCTGTCCGATGTGATGGAGCGCCAGTGGAGCAGGTGATGGCGAACTCTGCCGCCCACTGGCGTGGAATGGGCCTGAAAGCTCGGACTAGGAGGGCTTTGAGGCGGATGCTGCCGGGGTGGAAGTGGACTGACCGGCACGTTGTCCTCCAGTACCGCCTCGGCGGAATCCACGTCCGCGACCGCGTGCAGGTTGGTTCTGCGGCCGGTGGCTGGGTGGACGTGAGGAGGCGCCCCTTCCTTGGCCACAAAAGGGGCGAAAGGCGGAAGTTTGCGGCCGCGGGCCGAGAGACCCAAGGACTTGGCCGTTGCCCGTATGTCCTTGAACCAAGCCAGCGCACTGTCCGCCTTCTCACCAAAAAGGCGAGTGCCATCAAAGGGCATGTCCATGAGGGAACTCTGGACATCCGCCGAAAAAGACGTGGACCTCAGCCAGGCGTGACGCCGAAGCGCCACCGTGGTGGAAATCGCCCGACCTAGCGAGTCCGTGGTGTCGAATCCACACCGTATGGCATGCCGTGCTGCATCTCGCCTGTCAGCAGGCGCTTGGGTGAGTCGTGACCGGGCCTCCACCGGGCACAGGGGCAGCAGGCCTCCACCGTATCACACAGAGAGTGGGAATAACGGTCCTAGAGGCAAGCGGTATTTAAAAACCACAGCCCCAAACTCAAGGACGAGAACAGTTTCTTGCCAAACTGTTCCAACCTCTTGGATTCCCGATCCGGAGGAGCGGCGGGAAGGAGGATTGGGAAGTCGAGGCCTGGATAACCAGGCTCTCGGGGGTGGGGTGTTGGGACACGTTCTAATCCACAGGAGGAACTGTGGAGGGCTTGGACCAAGTGCCCTGCAGAACGACTATGAGGGCCTCGTTAAACTGCAGCAGAGGCTCTGTGGAGCTTGCTGTCGGTTGAAGCACCTCTGTGAGGACGTTAGTTCTCACGGCCACAGCAGGCAACTCCAGCCCCAGGGCTTCGGCCGCCTTGCGCAGCACCACTGAAAAAGCTGCACCCTCCTCCGAGGCCACAGTCGGAGGAGAGATGAAACCAGCGTCCGGGGCAGTATCCAGACCACTGGCATCCCCCAATTCCTCTGCCCAGTCCTGAGAAAGTTGGGCCTGTGCGGCCATAGGGTCCTCAGACCCCTCCCAGTCGCCCTCGTCATCCGATTCCCGATAAACAGGAGGAATGATCGGAGCCGGGCAGTAGATGAAGCATTCACCCATCGGCGCCGGTAGCGGCATCGGGCGGTGCTGCGCCGGTGCCGGGCCCGGACCGGGGCTAAACTGGGGAACGGCGTCATCTGGGGACGGCGTCGGAGGTGGAACCGGTGTCGGCGCCAGCGGAGGAGGCGACGTGAGGTTGACCGGCGCCGGCAGAGATCCAGGCCTGGATCCCTCGGGGACCTGCGGCGTCGGGGCCGGAGCCATCAACGGCGCCGGAGCCGCCGGCACGCGAGGTCGCCCAGTCGAACCTGCGGGGCCAGAAGGCGCGCCGACAGGCGTCGACGGCGGAGCCAAGCTCCTCATGGCCGAGAGGAAGGCACTGCCCTCCGCCGGAGTCGCGTCAGTCCCAGTGACCGGCGGGTATGGGGATGGACGCAGCTCCTGCGGCTCCGACGGAGCCCCGGGGGTGGGACCACCCTGACCCTCGGCCGAGTCGCGCGACCAGCGAGGGGAGTCCGAAGAGCAATGTCGTCTCTTGGACTTCTTGGAGTGCTTCGACTTACCCGAAGACCCCGACGAGCGATGAGGGTGACGATCGATCCTTGGACCTCCTCCTGGACCGGGACCGAGAGCGGCGCGGAGCCGAGTGCCGAAGCTCGAGAAGCTTACGGGACCGCTCCCGCCTAGCTTTCGACGTCAAGGCCTGACAATCGAGGCACGACTCCGCGTCATAGTCGGCCCCCAGGCAATAAAGGCACCGGCGATGGTGATCCGTCACTGACATCAGGAGATGACAGGTGTCACAGGCTTTGAAACCAGGCATCCTACTGGCACCAGAGTCGAGTCGATAGACCAAAAAGAGTCAAAAAGTTAGTCAAAAAATGACTAGGGGTAAGCTGTTCCCGGATCGGCGCTTACTGGCGCGGAAAAAAGAAGAACTGACGTCAGCGCGCGAGGGCGGTGTCTAAGTACTCCGACGACGTCATTCCGGCGCACGACGCCGACGACGGACGCGGAGCCGCAGACGACGCCTAGCGACGCGCAAGGGGTATTGCTACAAAAATCTTTCCGGATCCAGCCTGACGCCTGGGGATATTCTAAGGTGAGGAATCTAACTAACGTGTTTCTTCCAGATGTATTGATGCGTCCCGCGCCAATGACGTCACCCAAAAAGTCATGCTCGTATGATGTTGGAAATAATTTAGCATTGTGCCATGGTGCAAGGCTCAGCTTGCAGTGGCTTGAGGGAGTTCTTTCTTTGAGGCCCACCCTCGTGTACAATTCACCTCAAGCAAACGACGGCTCAAGGGTAAATGTACACACAATGTCATTTTTGCAAAAAAGGCATGTTACGCTTAGAATTATCATGGAAATTTCTTTGGCCCATTGTTTGTGCATTCATTTCATGTGGCACAGTACTCCATTGCAGGCTAGGGGAGCTGCTTTGCATGGCTTTAGTTGATACGACTTAGCGTGGATTGCCAAGGGATGTTTGTGCTGTTCCTCCCGCTACGGCCACTTTGCAGGAATTATCAGCAGTTTCCAGTTCACTTCAACTTTAAGTGTAAGCTGACAACGCAAACCAATAGTAAGCCTGGACGCAAGTGCTTGCTCTGGAGACTTCCACAAGTTAATGCATAGGTCACGATCTTAGCATCTCCCGCAGGGGATATCCGGTGCTCCTACATTACACCTGCGTCTTCATTCTATGGTACTGAGGTATGGCAAACCCCTGCTGCGCCTCACGCTCCTCTGGCCATAGCTGCTGTGGCCATCCAGCACAGGCGGTGCAAGTGCCCTGATGGCCAGACCCCTCTCCCTCCCAGGGTTTGATCAGATGGGACACTGCCTGACTTCCATTCCCAACAGGGCTTCAGTGGCTCCATCTCATGTATCCCCTCATTGTCAAGGATTGCTGGACCCAGGAAGCTCTAACCCCTGATACATTTCACTTCCACCTCCTCACATACAGGAAGGACACGCAGAAGAGACATTGTACCATGTGGAGGGCTGTAGAATGAGCCGCTCTGAAAATTCATTCTCGAAATTGTTGCTGCATTATTCTGCTTGTTGCCTTCCAAATTCATTTGTGTTTGCTGTTTTTGAGCATGTAAATGGAAGCTGTGCAAGTAGCAATGATGGCCTTGATGAAGTATGCCCGGATAATGGAAGTGTGCAATGTGCCAAACTCTTTACTAGAAACAGTCGGAAAACAGGTTGTGTCTTTTTCAATCCATTTACTAATGTTTACATGTAGCTCCATCGAAAGCTGGAGGAGCTCAGAGATCACCTAGAAGGCAGTGCGAAAGTATACTCTCTCCGAGTAAATGTACGAATTCACTCTTCTTGAAACCTGCAGACTGACAGCGTCAAATCTGACTGATTAGTACTTTTAACATCATTTCTGTCTCTCACTCCTACCCTCTTTACTCTTCCTCATTGTTGCTCTCTCCTTTTCCTTCTCCTCTTCCCTCAGAATCTCTTAATTCTCATCTGCCTCCCATCTTTCCAACCTCTCTGTACCTCGCACACTTTCAACTCCTCTCCTCTTTTTACTTTCCTTTCTGCGTGTTCCCTGATCCCTTCCTTTGCTATTCCTGCCTTCCACCACTCACTCCCACCACATGTCCTCTCTCCAGGTACTTTCTCCTCTTCTTTTTTCCCCTCTGCTGCCGTACTAACCACCTTCTCTCTTCATATGTCTTTCTTTTCCTTTCTCTTGTACTTAGCTCTCTTCTCTCCCCTTCCACTCACCTCTGCTTTACTCTCCTTTCTGTCCTACTTCTCTCGTTTTCTACCAATCTCTCTACCCCTCTTTCTTACATTTTTTCCAACCTGACTCTCCACCCGCATTTTTACTTCTGTCTTGTTTGTTTTGTCTCTTCGGGCTGTCTTGGATTTTTCTCATTCTTACATGCATGATTTTCTGAAAGATCCAGGGACGTTATAAAAAAGTAAGCCCTTCCTTAATTAATATTTTCTATTGAAACCTTTGGTCGCCTATTGAAAATGTTGGGTTGCCACTGGTTATGGGCCTAGATCAGATGCGATAAAATCCCTTTTCAAAATCAAAGATGAAACTGGATCTAATTCTTGACAAGTTAGATTGACAACATGACAAGAGGCTTAAGAGCAACAGTTTGATTATTTGTCCGTGTGAAAGTGCCAAATTCATAGTACTGCTCCCCAGGTGGAGCTGTAACAGGAATAGTTAAAAGAATTAAGAAAAGCATATGCTGCCAAAACACGGACATACATTAGAGTTGGCTTTACTCCTTTCTTTTAGGCATGACAATTGACAGGCCATTTTTGTCTGCCTTAAAAACAAGCATTGGCATAGCCAATAGGTCTCGCCTTTTTGACCTTATAAGTGTATAGCCATGCAACGGTTAATGTTGTTGCACCAAGGATATTGTGTTGCATAACTAAATACTTATAAGGTCCCAAAAGCGAGACCTATTGGCTATGCCAATGCTTGTTAGTTCTTGTTCTCATGAAAGTGTCGAACAACAAAAAAGCCCACCTGATGTAGTGATGCGGTGAATTAGCATGTTGTCGTTCGCTACGCACCCTAAGAGGATGTACGAAAACAGAGAGGCTTCTGGTAGATCCCATTCTGAGCTCTTTCAGGAGGGAAGTTGTGAACTTTGGTTCCAGGACTATGTTTGCAAAGAAACAATCGCGGCCCTGAATAGTATGGTCTTAACCCCGTCAAAGATGTTTGGCTATCTCTTCTGTGCATTTTTGCCGCACTGTCACGCAAATACCTCACTGACTCCACGCTCCCACGCTTTTGATGCGTATTAATAGCTGGTGAAGCGGAACTCTTATGGGGCTCACACTGAGAACAAGCATTTACAAGCTGGCCCTGGTCCGATGCAGAAACGGAGCTAGTAGCCGCCAACTCCCGCTTGGCTCTAGCGTCCCACTGGCTCTGATCCCTGCTACTGCTGTGCTGCAGTTTCGCTTCGGTGCTGGCCGTTCCTGAGCTCGAGGTTTGCACGGTGTCACTGTATAGGCTTCCAGACCTGTGAGAACTTTGTTCTCCAACCTCTGAAATGTGGCTGGTGCATTCTTCAGCCAAAAGGCATTACAATACAATAATAATGCCCACAGGGGGTTGAAAATTTTGTTTTTGGCTTGGCATCCTCAGAGAGTCTGATTTGCCAGTAGCCAGCAGTCAGGTCAGATGTACTAAGATACTTGGCTGAGGCCAGAATATCAATTAGCTCATCTGCCCTGGAAATTGGATGGGATTCAGTCCTAGTGACTGCAGTGAGGCCTATGTAGTCTACACAAAACCTCATCTCTCTCTTACCATCTTTGGTGTGAGGTTTGGCATAAGGACTACTGGACAAGCCTAAGGGCTATCCAAAGGTTCAATGACCCACAACCCCAGCATCTTTTGGACCTCAGTCCTGATGCAGTCTCTGACATGGTAAGGCTGTTTGTAGATTCAACTCTTTACAGGCAGCATGTCACCTGTGTCAACTTCATGGCTACACCGGGTGGTTTGACGTGGAGTCAGAGAGAGCAAGTGTGTGAACTGATTGAGGACTTGCCTACAATCAGCTTGCTGCTGGTCAGTGAGACTGCCTGCCAAGGCTACTCCATCAACTGACCCATAAGCAGGGTCCTGAGAGAGGAGATCAGGGAGAGTATCACTTTCTTCCTCCTGTCCCTCAACAGTTGCTATGAGAAAGCTGATGTCAGCCCTGTCAACAAAAGACTTTAGGTAGTTTACATGAAGAACTTGGTGAGGACCTCTGAGAGTGCCCAGGTCCACCAAGTAGTTGACTTCACCATTTTTCTCAAGGATGGTATGAGGGCCACTCCACTTGTCTTGGAGAGCTGCTGGGGCCACAGGCTGCAACACCCACACTTTCTATCCTGGCTGGTAAACAGACAGTACAGCCTTTTGGTCATGCCAAACTTTCTAAAGCTCCTCGCTGGCCTCAAGGTTTTTGCTGGCCTTCTTCATGTACTCAGCCATACGTGAATGCGGGCCAAGGACATAGTTCAAAATATCTTGTTTAGGAGGTTTGAGAGGCTGCTCCCAGCCCTACTTAACCAGACACAAAACTGGATTTCCAAACAGAAGTTCAAATGGGCTGTAGCCCACACCCTTCTGAGGAACCTCTGTGTAGGCAAAGAGAAGACAGGGTAGAAAGACTATCCATTTTCGCCTGAGCTTATCTGGGGGTCCCATGATCATACCCTTCAGAGTCGTCTTGAACCGTTCAACAAGCCCATTGCAATGTGGGTGGTAGGGTGTGGTAAACTTGTAGTTTACACCACACTCTTTCCACATTGCAGTTATTCAGCTAGACATGAATTTTGTATCTCTGTCGGACAAGACCTTCTTAGGGAACCCCACTCTGGAAAAGACTCCCAGAAGGGCTCTAGCCACTACATGAGCTGTAATGGTCCTAAGTGGAATAGCTTCTGGATACCTAGTGGCATGGTCTGCCACGACTAGGACGTAACTGTGTCCAGATGCTGTTGGAGGGTTTAAGGGACCAACACTGCCTATCCCTACCCTCTCAAAGGGAACCCACACCACTGGAATTGGAATTAAGGGGGCCTTTGTAGTGCCACCTGACTTACCACTGGCTTGGCAAGTGACACAGGAGTGACAAAACTCCTTGGCGTCTTCAGACATGTGGGGCCAGAGAAAATAAGGGACAAGCTTGTTCCAGGTCTTGCTTTGCCCAAGATGTCCTGCAAGGGGAATGTCATGTTCTAAGGACAGAAGAAAACCCCTCTACTTCTGAGGTATAACCAACTTCTTGGTGACACCAGGCTTGGGGTCTCTACTCTCAGAAAACAGAAGCCTATCTTCTCAATTGATCCTATTGGACTCATTGACATTCCCTGCCTCCTCAGCAGCAGCTTGCTGTCTGAGTTGGTCAAGAGAGGGGCAGGATTTCTGCTCCAGACTCAAGTCTTCCCTCGAAGGGCCCCTTGCCCCCAATAACTCTGCCGTGTCAGACCCAAGTTCCGTTAGGACAGTTCCTTCACAGAGTTAGGATCATTTCCATCTGGAGACTGGGAGGAGGATAATTCCTTACCCTTCCTGCTCCTTCTCTTAGGAGTGAGCTGGTCCATTTTTCCAGGATCCAGAGCTCCCTCAGTGCCTAACTGTTTGACCTGAGCCCTAGTAACAGCAAATGCACTGGCAGAGATTCCCATCATCTCTGCATGTGTACTGAACTTCACTTTAGACCAGGCTGACATTTCTAAATCATTTCCCAACATACAGTCCAAAGGTTGGACCGGGGAAACCACAACTTGTTTAGGGCTTGTTACCCCTCCCCAGCTGAGATTTACAACTGTCAAGTAATGGTCAGTCCTGACATTGCTTGCATTGGTCACTTGGTAAAGTTGACCTAGTATGATTTGGGCAGGAGACACAAGGTTCTCTGTCACCATTGTGACACTGGCCGCTGTGATCCTGTATGCCACAGCTTCCTGACCATTAATCAAAGGCTGTTGCTGTTTTTCTGTTTCATCCTGGTACGGACCCATTTGTCTGCCTTCTTTACCAATTCTTGGGGAGAGGTCTTGGGGAGTGCTGGATACCAGCCAGGATAGATTAGCCATAGTCCACCAGGTACTGGTGCTGCTTCTGATTTGGACAGTTATTAAAGATGTGCTCCCTCATCAATAAATTGTACAATCCCTCATAGTCATGCACTTTACTTCCATGAAGCTATCCTTCCAGAGCCTTGATTGCACTTTCTACAAAGTCAACTCAGTCTTGGATGTGTGCCTTCTGTGTGTCCCTGAATGTGACCCTTTAATGTTCAGTGGTCAAACCAAACCCATCTATGAGGGCACTCTTCAGGACTGTATAGCTGTCAGCATCTTCTTCCATGACTGTGAGGTGTTTGTCTCTACCTTTGCTAGTAAAGGATAGCCACAGGATAGCTGAACGCTACCTGTGAGGGAACTTCTGTTCTTTACAGGCCCTCTCTGAGGTAGTGATCCATTTATGGATATCACCCCCTCTTGGTAAGGAGGGAATATCCCGATCAGGTTCCTAGCATTAAAAGATTGCTCCCTGACCCTAGGTGCATTAGTGCTGCCACCATGTGCCTCTAGTCCCAAATACTTCCAAACCTTCTGTACCTCCAAGGTTTCCTTATCAAGGGCCAGCTGCTCTTGCTTGATTCTGATCTTTGCTCTCTCAGGCTTAAGCAGGTGAAATTCCCTTTTTAAGGAGTACTCTCTCATACTAGAGATAGAGGTCCCTATGGATTGTTTAGAGGCATTGGGATTAGTAGAGGAGGACCTAGACCTCCCCTGCATTCTCTGCATCCTCACAGGAGTAATAAAGGGGGACCTACCTCTCGGGGCAATTTTGGACATTACGAGGAAACACCCAGTCACTACATTTTGTTGGTACAGTGACTAAGTGCAGGGCAACACAGGTCAACACTCCTTTCTTTAATGAGGAAGATGTACCTTACAGATTGTGTGTTTCTTGTAAGTTACTTTAGTTAAGCCTAATAACATGTGTTGAGTTCTGCCCTGAGATAAGCTAAGAAGTTACTGAGCCTGAATGATATTGGGTCTCTGGCCTGTAATCTGAGGATTCCAGACCTACTAACTACCGTTCAACTGCTTTAAATCTTTTTGATCTTCTTCTGAGCTTGTTTTCAGTTCAGGCAGAGGTAGCTGTGTTCTGGCACATGCGCACCATCTGAAGACATGAGCACTGCGCAAGCACAGTGCAATCTCCGGCCTTCAGCCTGTCTAAGAAGCTCCTTTAGCTTCCTTAATATCTTCCCTGCATGCCCAATGACCTATGCCTCGTTTTATGTCCTTCGTGCTCTCTAGCGAGTCCTCTAGTCCAAGAGGGGCAGAGTGGATTCCTTTTCTATCGCTTATTATGCTTCCAGGCTTTTTATTAGAAAAGCGGGTGCTAACTTCCAGCCTCGCATGCCTCTGAACTTTCTCGGTGCCGAAGCGAGTCTGGATGTGTGTAGGGTTTACTTTGCTTGCACCTTTGTTTTGTGGTGGCAGAGGTTTAAAAAAATACAAAGAAATACCCAGTTGGAAAGCGTGTGACCGCTATCTTGAAATACCAACAACGGTAGAAAGAACATAGCTCCCTCCCCCGCCCAAGGGTTTTTATGCTTGTGGACTCTGCAAAATGCATTAACTGGCACACAGTTATGCATAATATTTTGGACAGAGGAAAAAAAAATTGTTTAGTTACAAAATTCATTTATTTATTAAACTGTTTAACATCTTTTTGATGCTCATTATAAAATGCCTTTGCGGTAAGCAATACATTGGGAGCATGCCCAGAAGTCTGAAAATACTCATTGTGTGACATAACGGAGCCTCTGAAAATAAAAATCTCAGTTGTGTTACAGCAGAACATTTTTTAGAAAAAAAAGAGGGTAAAGTGGATGGCATTATATTTTTGAAATCGATAAGAGTACTACAAAATATCAGGAGGGGTGAACGAAATATCCATAAAACAAAAAGAAGGAATGTTTAACGTATTGTCGCTAAACCTTTTGGGACAGATTTACAAGGTCAAGCAATAATGGGGTGAGAGAGCGAGGAAAGGAGGGGGAACCGTCCCTATCCCCTGTAAGATTCAAGTAAACAATGTGGACGTCCTCAGACCTGAGTAGGGATTGGACTCACTGTAGTTGATTTACAGTGCCAAGGAATCCTTAGATTCTTTTAAAAGACCCCTCACACACCAACCTAGTTGGTGTCATGCTTCATCATGGGGGTCCCAACCGGGTGGCCGAATACCGCCTGGTTGTGCTACGATGCCTGATTACAGCGGAGCAGGTGTGGTGCAGTGGTGTGAAGTGAAGTGTGTGTCAAAAATACCTCTGGGAATCCTGACCGTGGGAATTTTATTCGTGGTGGCCCAGGGTATGTTAAAAATGACGAAAGACAACTAGTGGAGTGATTAGTCTCTTAGTTGTCGGCTTAGGTCAACATGTTTCAGCCCACATGTAAAGGTATGAGGGGCTTTCGTCAGGACCAGGTGAAAGGGGTGAAAAAGTGAATGGCAAAAATACGCCATGTGTGTAGAATGGCCACAACACACTCGCTAAGGTGTGTTGGGAAAAATAGGAGACAAGACACACATTACAATTTTAGAACCAACATAAAAAGAGCAATCTTTAGTCTGAGCAAAATGTGCCTATCAATTCATGGTGGGCACATACGTGGGTCCAAGGGGATATTGCCGGGTGATCAGGTGCTATATTGGTACAAAAGCATATGGCAATTGGCCGTCTTGTAGCGTGATTGTGCATGTTTATAGTGCAGGCGGTACAAGTTGCATGCTGGGCAGTGGTGTAAAATACAGAACAAGGCTCAGTTCGACAAGTTGAGTCATGAGGGCATACTTCAAGTAGGTGGTATTGCATGGTGTGCTCATTACCAAGTGCCTATAGGTATGCGAATGAGTTAAAAAGTTGTGAGTTAAAAATGAAGTTATCAATCATACGAGGAGGAAATCAAAGAACATAATTACACTAAGTAGTAGTGTTAGGCATCCGACTGGAGGCCCGGAAGAGGAACTGCCTCTGGTCCCACTCTGCGAGGAGGAGTGAAAAAATGAAAGGGTGAGAGGTCAGGTTGACCTGGATCACAAACCTGTACTGAATTTAGTACGCCTGGCTAGTGTAACTGTGCAGGATGCCGTCGCGTCAGGTAGTGTTGGCGCTAGAAGCGATTAGTCGCTATCCGCGGGCAAGACAGTGACTGTGATTGCACTGAATAGTTGCCGCGTGTAGGACACAAGAGGGATATATAGGCGCGGGGTATATGTCTGAAACGGGCATGAGCGTGTGGGCCGATAGAACTTACTTGGGTCTGTTGGCGGTTCCTGCTTTTAACCTACTGCGGCTCCCTGGGTCCTGGCTGCTAGAGTGGGAGCATCGGAAAACAAGCTTAATGCGGAAGTGTTGGCACTGGCGTGAAACGTCATGTGCCTGAAGCTAGACCGGGAGGTGCTGGCGCCATGTTGGGAGTGAATGTTAGACTACGCATGTGCGGTAACAGGCACTTCTGTGGTGATTTTGAAATCCACTTATTGGAAACAGCCAGATGTCAAGTGCCGAATGCACATGGTCACCGATGAAGGGGTGCTATTGTAAAGGCGAGCAGGAGGCATGTAAGACTGCGCATGCGTGGTGAAAGAAGCTTCTGCAGTCAGTGTGCAGAAGGAAGATTAAAAACATTCAAATGTGATGTGCCGATAGCACAAAGTCACAGCAGAGAGGGCGGGATGCGGGTCCGTCTTTGCAGGCAAATGCTGGACAAGGCAATCAGAGTGTGCCTGGGGAATGTAAAAATAGAGGAGAACAGAAGTGCCAAAGAGGTGCTCCAAGAGATAGAACGGAGATGGGTAGGTGGCACTAGTGTCCGTGGTCCTGAAATTTTCAAAACAAGGACTGGGTGGGTAGCAGAGTAGAATTGTCTATTTACTCAATGAGTTCCAAGGTATATTATCATTGAGTCCAGTGAGGTGGCTGGATAAGCGGTAGATCCACCGCTGTTTCTTTTCAAGTAGTCGATTTTCAATGTTCGGGGTATTGGGGTCTAAGGTTTCAACCATAACCCACCGCATGTCATTTGTAGTATGACCAACTTCCAGAAAGTGATTGGTCATTCTCCTTGTTTTTTTCTTGCAGCGAATGGTGCTACGGTGCTCGCAAATGGGGGTCTTGACTTTCTGATTAGTCATGCCAATGTATACAAGGCCACATGGGCAGATAATACGATAGATGGCATGTGCGGTGTTGCAGTTGGTGTGTTTGCGAATCATCCAGGTTTTGTTGGGTTCTAACTGTAAGGTTTTAGTGATTTCTGTTATATGGCAGACACTACAATTGCCGCATGGAAAGTGGCCCACAGTCTTACATGCCTCCTGCTCGCCTTTACCATAGCACCCCTTCATCAGTGACCATGTGCATTTGGCACTGGACATTTGGCAGTTTCCAATAAGTGGATTTCACAATCACCACATAAGTGCCTGTTACCACGCATGCGTAGTCTAACATTCACTCCCAATATGGCGCCAGCACCTCCCGGTCTAGCTTCAGGCACATGATGTTTCACGCCAGTGCCGCCACCTCTGCATTAAGCTTGTCTCTCGGTGCGCCCACTCTAGCAGCCGGGGCCCAGGGAGCCGCAGTAGGTAAGCATGAACCGCCAGCAGACCCACCCGCTCACTCCCATTTCAGATATATACCCCGCGCCTATATATCCCTCTCTTGTCCTACACGCGGCAACTATTCAGTGCAATCACAGTTACTGTCTTGCCCGCGGATAGCGACTAATCGCTTCTAGCGCCAACACTACCTGACGCGACGGCATCCTGCGCTGTTACACTAGCCAGGCGTACTAAATTCAGTACAGGTTTGTGATCCAGGTCAACCTGACCTCTCACCCTTTAATTTTTTCACTCCTCCTCGCAGAGTGGGACTAGAGGTAGTTCCTCTCCCGGGCCTCTGATCGGCTGCCTAACACTATTACTTAATGTGATTATGTTCTTTGATTTCCTCCTCGTATGATTGATAACTTCATTTTTAACTCACAACTTTTTAACTCATTCGCATACCTTTAGGCACTTGGTAATTGGTAATGAGCACACCATGCAATACCACCTACTGGAAGTATGCCCTCGTGCCTCAACTTGTCGACCTGAGCATTGTTGTGTATTTTACACCACTGCCCAGCATGCAACTCGTACCGCCTGCACTATAAACATGCACAATCACGCTACAAGACGGCCAATTGCCATATGATTTTGTACCAACATAGCACCTGATCACTCGGCAATATCCCCTTGGACTCACGTATGTGCCCACCATGAATTGACAGGCACATTTTGCGCAGACTAAAGATTGCTCTTTTTATGTTGCTTCTAAAATTGTTATGTGTGTCTTGTCTAGTCATTTCTTTTACAGGTACCGCAATTTCGGTTGTTTGGCATCGTCCAAACACTCCTATTTTTCCCAATACACCTTAGCGAGTGTGTTGTGGCCATTCTACACACATGGCGTAATTTTGGCATTCACTTTTTCACCTGGTCCTGACGAAAGCCTCTCATACCTTTACATGTGGGCTGAAACATGTTGACCTAAGCCGACAACTAAGAGACTAATCGCTCCACTAGTTGTCTTTCGTCATTTTTAACATACCCTGGGCCACCACTAATAAAATTCCCACGGTCAGGATTCCCAGAGGTACTTTTAACACACACTTCACTTCATTACACCACTGCACCACACCTGCTCTGCTGTAATCAGGCGTCGTAGCACAACCGGGTGGTATTCGGCCACCCGGTTGGGACCCCGATGATGAAGCATGACACCAACTAGGTTGGTGTGTGAGGGGTCTTTTAAAAGAATCTAAGGATTCCTTGGCACTGTAAATCAACTACAGTGAGTCCAATCCCTACTCAGGTCTGGGGACGCCCACATTGCAGATTTACAAGACCCTTGCGCCACTTTTGCGTCATTTTTAACATGGGAAAAATGACGCAAAAGTGGAACATGGGGCTTGTAAATAAGCCCCTTTGTTTCTATGCTACAGAACAATTAATATTGCTTTAAACGTTATTGATCATGCTGGATGATGTTGAAAGCTTTAAGGTTGTTATAGTAATGAATGTTCTAAAATTAATCCAGTAGATGGCGATAAAGACCAAAAGTAACCTTGCATCTTGGAACTATTATGTATGGTTAAACCCGGGATTGAAGTGCACTGTTGAAGCGTGATTTCTATTGCTCTACCTTGCTTGCAGTGTGCTTGGTGCACATCTGTTTGCGGCGCCTCAGGCTAGTTTTGACGGCCCACTAGGGTGCCGCGGCGCACAGACTGGGAGCCACTGTGCTAGACCCTCAACTAGCAATCCAAAAGGTTCAGTAGAACTTACAGTTATACAAAAAGTATTTCATATGTGCCTAATGCTAGTGATGGTTTTTCATCTAACCACACCTAGATTAGCTATCTTTCATCATATTGATGCAGTTAAAACGTGCCGATTCTGTAGGCCAAGGGTGGTCTTGCAGTTTATGTTTCCACAGCGCTGAACGTTGACTTAGAGCAGCTACCAACCTCCACTCCAGATCTTCAGGGAATCAAACTTAGGGGGTGATTAGGATGGCGGGCAGATCGCCACTGCCATCGCAACCTGATTTACCCCCGCCATATTATAATGGCGGGGGTAACGCGTTTGCGTCTGCCGCTTTCCCGTTTTCGACAATCGTTCTGATGGCCGGCTGGGCGGACGTGGGCCACAATATGGTGGCGGTGCCTAGCATGCACCACCATCCATATTAATATGTGTGGCTTTTAAGGCCTTTCTATGGCGGCGATGCTGCCATGGTAAGGCTGGTGGGAAATTGCTTTGGGGGCCCGTTGCGGGCCCACGTGAGGGTTGGGGGCTGCACTCGGGGGGGTACCTATGGAACCCCCCTACATTGCCATGCACAAGGTGGCAGGCACTGCGCGGTGCCTGCCACCATGTGCATGGCAATGCACAACATGGCACTTTGGCATTGCGGCGGGTGCTGCTTACAGCAGCTCCCGCCGCAATGTCAAGAATGTGAAATGCGACCGCCAGGGTGGCAGTCGCATCCTAATTAGCAGTGTGAGACCGCTGCACGTCTGTCGGCCGGTCCCAGCACCGCTAGGGTGGCGGGCGGACTAAAGTTCGCCCGCCATCCTAATAACCCCCTTAGTCTTTGCCACGACAGCTGGAAAACTCCAGTAATACTATTCAACATCTATGCACATCCCAACCCCCAAAGTAAGTCCAACTTATTTAAGAAATTAATAAAGGAGATATCAGAAATAAGATTCACAAACCCCACTTGAGATATCGTGGTCACAGGCGATATCAATACCAACTGAATCTATACCCCAGAAAAGGACGAGCATCTGGCAGCTGAAAACGCAATTTGGATAGTGCTTCCACAAGCAACTCATCCGCAAAAAAGATCGGATCCCTCTGGGAAGGAACTGGTCACCTCACTTGAACATCTGGAATTGAGAGTACTCAACAGCAGGTCTGATGATGACAATCCTCCGTGACACACTACGGAGCAACCTCTGCATCAATAATTGACTACACAGTCCTCTCCCTGCCACTAATGAAACAGGTAAGAAAGTTCAAAATCATAACCTCAACGGAAAGTGACCAATTACATCAATCAACATCTGGAACTAATGCTAAATCCAGTCAAACATCAGCAGGGACCTGTGGAAACTGCAGGCTTACAATCAGTTAGTTTTAAAGCGTCTACTCTGGACGCATAATTCCCTCCCAAAGCTGGCCACAAAGGCGAAAACAATATTGGAAGCCAGCACAATGTCATATGTCAAACCATTTAAAATATGGTACATGTTTTCAACAAAGCTGCTAAAAGAACGCCCTGTATTGACATTCCAACGAAGGAAAACCTCACAGAGTTTAGTAGGCTTACTGCCAAAAACCCTAACCTTAAGAAAAGAACTGAGTTACGAAAAGAAGGTGAGGAAATTCAGGGCAACTGCAAAAACATGGGAAAAAATTAAAACCCTGAAAAAGCAATACAGAAAGCAACTCTGGTTAGAACGAAAAACAAAATCTGAAGAGTTCTGGGCAAGGCTTCTTTTTAATTCAAAACGCACAAACTCCAGAGCCTTCTGGGCAACCATCAACCGCATTGGAAGAGATGTAAGATTCATTAAAAAGCTCAATCATTCGGGAAAAAGTCTGAGTAGCTCACCTGATTCAGATCTCTGACAACCAAAAATGCCTGTCCGTGCCAGACAACAACATTAGTGCAGAGGCAAGCGAGGCAGCTATACTTAGGACAACTGAGACTCCGTCTCACCCAGTGGAAAAGAACTGCACCACCTCAAAAGTGGCAATGATAATCATGGCAGGTTTACGGGATGGGGCTCCAGGGCCAAATGGCATCCCAGAGGCAGTCTACAAGCTGGAATGGGAGTATTGGGCTAGCTTGCTGTCGGCTCTGTACAATGAAGTGAGATTAACAGGAGTAATCCCCAGCAGTTGGAGAGGTTCAATAATGAACCCAATCTTCAAGGTGTGGGGGGGGGGACCAATCAAATCCATCAAACTATAGATTAATCGCCGTCATATATTCAGAGTCCAAATACTATGCCTCACTAGTCTTGGAAGATCTGGTGAAGTGGTCCGACTCTAATAACAAGCTTGTGCTTAACCACACTAGGTTTTGGAAAGAATATGGAACCACCATAAACACTCTAGCAGCAATTACTATTGCAGACAAACGCAAGTGACTATAGAAACAATTGTATTTATGTTTTATAGACCTGAAAGCCGCCTTTGATAGAGTTGATAGGGCACTTTTCTGGGGCAAACTAAGGTGGTGAGGCCTTCAATAGAGAATCCTCCGAGCAATAGAACAACTGTTCACTAACATCTGGATTCAAATCAAGTTGGGGGATGGGACACGGCTGTCCAGGTGTATATACATGACCATGGGCCTCAAACAAGGCTGCGTCCTGGCACCCCACCTCTTCAACCTATTTATACCTGACCTATCGCCGGGCCTTGACCAAGGAAATTCACACCCACCCAGGTTGGGATCATTGCCGATGTCACACTTGGCATACATGGATGACATCGTGCTAAGCCACACAAGAGTGGGCCTACAAAGGTCAATGGAGGGACTTTCGTCATTTGCAATGGCAAACTAGAAATTAGCACAACTAAAACAAAAACGATGACTATGGGAAATGGCATTGGCACCTGACTAAGGAATAAGTCAAATGACACAATCCTAGAGGAAGTCAGCAGCTATAAATATTTGGGCTTTATCATAGATAAAAGGCTAAACTTCATGATGCACAAACAATACTTGGTGAAAAAAAGCAAGGCGTTGACGAACAAGTTACTTACCTTCGGTAACGATATATCTGTAAGAAACATTAGTTAGTTAGATTCCTCACCTTAGAATATCCCCAGGCATCAGGCTGGATCCGGAAAGATTTTTCATCAGCAATACCCTTGCGCATCGCTAGTCGTCGTCTGCGGCTCCGCGTCCATTGTCGGCGTCGTGATCGCCGGAATGACGTTGTCGGAGTACTTAGATGCCGCCCTCGCGCGCTGACGTCAGTTCTTGTACATAGCTTTCCGTGCCTGGAACGCAGAGCCATGCAAGAGACCAACACTGGTGCCAAAAAATTCTAGGGCCCTGAAAGGGATGACCTCAACCCTAGATATCGGTTCGCAGAACGGGGAGGATGGGTGGGTCGGTGAGGAATCTAACTAACTAATGTTTCTTACAGATATATCGTTACCGAAGGTAAGTAACTTGTTCATCTGGAAGAAACACGTTAGTTAGATTCCTCACCTTAGAATAGATACCCCAGCAATACCAACCCCGGTGGTGGGTCTGCGAACCAAGATCACACCAGAAAGTCCTGGAGAACAGAACGGCCAAAGAAGCCGTCTCTCCGGACTTGGCTGTCCAGGCAATAGTGTTTGGCAAACGTGTGCAGCGAGGCCCACGTTGCAGCCTGACAGATGTCCTGCAAGGGGACTCTCCGGCCCTGGGCAGTGGTCGCCGCTGTGGCCCGTGTGGAATGGGCCCTCAGCGCTACAGGAGGTTCCTTTTTAGCTAAGGAGTAACAGGCCTTGATACACAAAACGACCCACCGAGAGATGGTTCATTTGTGCACCGCCCGCCCCTTCTTAGCGCCCACGTAGCCAACAAAGAGTTGGTCGTCCACCCGGAACTGTTTGGTGCGGTCCAGATAGAAAGACAGTGCCCGCTTTTGGTCCAGACGGTGGAGCCTCTCTTCCTCCTTCGAGGGATGCGGAGGCGGAAAGAAGGTGGGCAGAGTAATAGACTGGCCGATGTGAAAGGCAGTTACCACCTTAGGGAGAAAGGAAGGACGAGTCCTGAGAACAACTTTGTCCGGATGGACAGAAAGGAAAGGAGGCTTAGAAGAGAGAGCCTGGAGCTCACTCACCTGTCTAGCAGAGGTGATGGCAACCAGGAAAGCAGTCTTAAGAGTGAGTAGACGAAGGGGACAATTATGAAGTTCCTTAAAGGGAGCACACATCAGAAAGGTCAAAACAAGGTTCAAATCCCACTGAGCCATTACGAAAGGGACAGGAGGAAACATGTGAGTAATGCCCCTAAAGAATCGAGAAACAACAGGGGATTTGAAAAGAGAAGGCTGATCAGAAAGCCGTAAGAAAGCAGAAATAGCTGAAAGAAATCCATTGAGGGTGCCCACAGCAGAGCCCTGCTGGGCCAGGGAAAGAAGAAAGAGGAGAACCTCAGAAAGAGGGGCGGAAAGGGGATCCACAGCCTTTGCTGTGCACCATGCCACAAATTTGTTCCACCTGCAGGCGTATACCGATCTTGTGGAGGGACACCTGGCTGCCAGAATAACATTACAGACTTCAGGAGGCAAGTCAAATGGCATCAACTGCCGCTGCTCAATCTCCACGTATGGAGGTGGAGGCTGGACAGGTTCGGGTGGAGGACCGTCCCTTGCTGCTGCGACAGAAGGTCCTCGTTAAGAGGCAGTCATATTGGGCGATCGATCGACAGACTGAGTAGCTCGGGATACCAATACCTTCGTGCCCAATCCAGAGCCACCAAGATGACTTGGGCCCGCTCGCGCCTGATCTTCTTCAGCACTCTGGGCAGAAGTGGTATAGGCGGAAAGGCGTACAACAGACCGCAACTCCACTTGTGACGAAAAGCGTCTCCGAGCGAGTGCCGCCTTGGAAACTCAAACGCGCAGAACTGCTGACATTGCGCGTTCTCTTCGGTGGCGAATAGATCTAACCAAGGCTCTCCCCACAGCCGAAAGAGGCCTTGCGCCACGTCCGAGTTTCGACGCCATTCGTGATCCATCATGCACCGGCGGCTGAGTGCGTCTGCTCTGGCGTTCAGAGAGCCCGCCAGATGTTGAACCACCAGGGTGATGCCCTGATGTTCCAGCCATGTCCAGAGGCACAGAGCCTCCAGACAGAGGGTCCAGGACCCCACCCCGCCCTGTTTGTTGCAATACCACATGGCTGTGGTGTTGTCCATGAACACCTGAACTACACTTCCCCGGACAGAGGGAAGGAATGCCTTCAGTGCAAGTCGGATCACCCTCAGCTCCAGAAGGTTGATATGGATACCAGAGGCCTCTGATCTCCGCCTCTCCCACGTGGCCCCCCCATCCCAGGAGGGACGCATCCGTCACTACTTCGTGCTCCGGTTGGGGTAGGGAGAGGGATCTGCCACTGACCCAATAGCGGTCCGTGAGCCACCACTGCAATTGTCTTGCAGTGCCCTCCGAGATCAAGACATGGTCGGACAGGTTGCCTCGATGCTGGGCCCACTGAAACTTCAGGTCCCGCTGTAGAGCCCGCATTCGCCATCTGGCGTGATGCACCAACAGGATGCAGGAGGACATCAGACCCAGAAGCCGCAGCACCAACCTGACCGAAACCCAGGATAGAGGCCGAAAGATGGGAATCAGAGCCTGAAAATCCCGGATCCGCTGTTCCGGAGGATAGGCCCGAAATTGCGCCGAGTCCAGAACCGCTCCGATGAAGAGAAGCTGCTGGGAGGGACTCAGATGCGACTTCAGCACATTGATGGAGAACCCCAGCAAATGCAAGAGGTCGGCCGTAGGCTGGAGGTGGGAGACGACTGCCTGGGGCTAGCCCGCCTTCAACAACCAGTCGTCTAGATAGGGGAAGACTGGAACCCCCAATCTGCGCAGATGAGCTGCGACCAACCCATCACTTTCGTGAACACCCAAGGGGCACTAGTGAGGCCGAAGGGGAGTGCGGTAAACTGAAAATGCTCCTGGCCCACCGTGAACCGCAGGTAATGACGGTGGGCCGGTAGGACGGGGATGTGGAAATAAGCGTCCTGCAAGTCCAACGCTACCATCCAGTCTCCAGGGTCTAGGGCAGCCAGACCCTGAGCTACAGTGAGCATCTTGAACTTCTCCTTCCGGAGGAAGGTGTTGACGCTCCTGAGGTCCAAGGACGTAGGCCTCCTTTGCCCTTCTTGGGAACCAGAAAGTAGTGGGAATAACAACCACAACCTACTTCTGGACCAGGAACGCGCTCGATGGCCCCCTTGGCCAAGAGGTCCGTAACTTCCTCCTGCAGAAGATTTAAATGATCTCCCAACATGCTGTGGTACTGCGGTGGCATAGCTGGAGGGGTCGCCTCTAAGGGGAGGGAGTAGCCCCTTCGGACGATCTGCAGCACCCACCTGTCCGATGTGATGGTACGCCAGTGGAGCAGGTGATGGCGAACTCTGCCTCCCACTGGCGTGGAATGGGCCTGAAAGCTCGGATGCTGCTGGGGTAGATGTGGACGGACCGGCACGTTGTCCCCCTGTAGTGCCTCGGCGGAATCCACGTCTGCGACTGCATGGAGGTTGGTTCTGCGGCCTGTGGCTAGACTGACGTGCAGGGGTGCCCCTTCCTTGGCCACAAAAGGGGCGAAAAGCGGAAGTTTGCGAGCGTGGGGCCAAGAGGCCCAAGGACTTGGCCGCTACCCTGGAGTCCTTAAAGCGCTCCAGCGAACTATCCACTTTGTCACCAAAAAGGCGACTGCCATCGAGGGGCATGTCCATGAGGGTGCTCTGGACATCCCCGGAAAAACTCGTGGACCGCAGCCAGGCGTGGCGACGAAGCGCCACCTTGGTCGACATTGCCCTGCCCAGCGAGTCCGTTCTGTCCAGTCCACATCGGATGGCATGTCGTGCCGCATCCCGCCCCACGGCAAGAGCCTGGGCGAGTCGTGTCCGGGCCTCCTCCGGACACTGGGGCAGCACGTCCTCCACCGTATCCCACAGGAAGTGGGAGTAACGGTCCAAAAGACTCGCGGTGTTGATAGACCGCAACCCCAAACTAAGAGAGGAGAACAGCTTCTTCCCAAACTGTTCTAGTCTTTTGGATTCCCGATCCAGGGGAGCGGACGGGAAGGAGGTCTGGGAGGTAGAGGCCTGGATAACCACACTCTCGGGCGTGGGGTGTTGGGACAGAAAACTGGGGTCGCCCGGTGCAGGGCAGTGGCGCCGGGCCACGTTCCGGTCCACAGGAGTAACTGTGGAGTGCTTGGACCAGGTGTCATTCAGAACGTCAAGGAGTGCTTCATTGAACTGCAGCAGAGGCTCCAAGGAGCTTGCTGACAGTTGAAGCAGTTCAGTGAGGAGGTTCCTCCTCACGGCCACAGCAGGCAGTTCGAGCCCAAGGGCTTCGGCCGCCTTGCGCAGCACCACAGAAAATGCAGCACCTTCCTCGGAAGCCACGGTCGGAGGAGAGATGAAGCCAGTGTCAGGGGAGGTATCAAGACCACTGGCATCCCCCAGCTCATCTGCCCAGTTCTGAGATAACTGGCCCTGCCGGGCCAGAGGGTCCTCATACCCCTCCCAGTCATAACCGTCATCCGATTCCTGGTATACAGGTGGAATGATCGGAGCGGGGCAGAAGATGAAATTGCCACCCATCGGCGTCAGGTGCGGGGACTAAACTGGGGAATGGTGTCATCCGGGGACGGCGACGGGGGCAGCACCGGAGGAGACGGCGCCGGCGGAGGGGTCGTGAGGTCGACCGGCGCCGACTGAGATCTAGGCCTGGATCCCCCGTGGACCTGCAGCGTCGGGACCGGAGTCAACGACGGCGCCGGGGCCGGAGCCGCCGGCTCGCTAGGCCTCCCAGTCGAGCCTGCAGGGCCTGAAGGCGCACCGGCAGGCATCAACGGCGGAGCCAGGTGTGAGAAGTTGGCCTGATGTATGATGTCACTAGTTCTAGTGTACACCTTATATCAGTCCAAACAACCCTTATGGTGATTGGTTGTAAAGTCAACCTTATAGACCAGCTATCCTAGTGGTAGCATGGACAAGAGCAGTCTTAGGCTAAACTCTGTATGGCATGTGAAGCCAGCTGTTATACCATTTGTAATTCCCTTGAATACCAAATGAAAGGACACCACAACAGATATATATATATATATAAAATAAAGTGCATTTATTCTAGTCAAACCCTCAGCACTCTTTATGAGATTCGAGGTAAGTACAACACAGTCTTATTTAAGCATACATTAAATCACACAGGTAAGTAATACAGTTAGGCCCTAGGGGCCACGCAAACCATATACTAAGTAAGTGGTATAAGGACCACTGTCACGGAAATAGAATAGGCCTAGGCCTAGGGAATCGCTGGGGCTACACTATACTATCCAAGGTTAGGAAGTAGGAGGCCCACGGGATTCAGGTGCATAGTGGAAACACTCACGCGTAATGCGTATAATCGATGAAAACAGTATAGTTTAGGAATAAAGAGATTTAGGACACTTCTGAAGTAACTAGGAAGTCGAGACTTGAAAACTAGACACTAGGATAGCCAATACCCTACTGAGCACCGGAGTACCCAAGTTACCTAGCCCACGGGCTGCGGGTGCATAGGTGTGAACTTGCGTCGGGTTTCGGCGTCGACTCCTATGGATGCCTGAAGGAAAGTTGCTGACAGGCAGTCAGTGAAGAGTGTCCGGTGGATCCCGAGGCGGGGATCAAGAAGGAAGGAACCTGCAAGCAGAAGGGACAGAGTCTAGGTCACCAGCCAGGAGCCGGGAAGGGACCAGGAAGGAACCAGGCGATGTCAGGAAGATGCAGGTGAAGAGGTGAAGCTTTTCGCAGCAGCCACGGGTACAAGGAGACGTCGAGGACAACCAGGACCAGGAGGCGAGCTGTCCCACGGAGGCTCTTGCTGTCGGCGGCGTCGAAGTCGAACTAGGACTCACCAAGCCTTGGCAAGCGGAACCCACGCAGGATGAAGGACTTGCTTCTGGTGCAGACCAGGAAGGTCTGGGGTGCTTCTCTTTCACAGAGGAGCAGGAGCCAGTCTGGAGGAGCCAAACCAGCAGTGGAAAGTTGAAGGTGTGTCGTCACAGAGGTTACTAGCCAACGGGCAAGCAACCGGACAGACGGGGCAAGCAGGAAAATACAGAAGGGCCCCACGCAGGACTCGTGGAGTGTGGGGGGCTGATCTTCAGTGCAGATGGTGCTTGGGGTTGGGCTTCTCAATCCCCAGTGACAACCTCGAGGGTGCCTCAGAAGCTGCGCTGGAAGATACTCGCCACTTTTCCCAGGTAGCCGGTCCCACGTCTCTCGTCACCTCCACGGATCTCAGCTCAGCTGTGGATGTGGATCAGGGTCGGAGAAGTCTGGAAGTCAAGGCTCTGGACAGGCTCTGCAGTCGGTCCCTCGTAGAAATTCAGCAAAGCAAAGGGTAAGTCTCTTGATGGTGCCTGTTTGCACAGGGTGGCCACTCCTTGGCCACAAGGGAGATTCTTCAGTCTGCTTCTTTCGTCGAATGTCGAAGGCCCAGAGTTTCTGTTCAAGTTGCAGGTTCAGGATAATCTAATTTAGCAGGGCTCAGCTACTTACTGATATACTGGGCTAGTGGGCTGGGCTACCTGCAAGGTCCCTCCTATGGGTGGGACTAGGAAGGGGAGTGGCTACACCCCCTTTCCTTTGTCCAGTTTCGCGCCAGAGCTGGGGCTGGAGTGCCCCAGCGCCGGTTTGAACTGGACTATGCATAGAACACCTTGTGTGCCCCAGGCATGTCTCATTCCTTTCAGCCCTCCCTGCCCCAATACACTAAAGTCTGCCTGGGGAGGTGCTAGCACCTCCCCAAGCAGGAAACCTATTGTCCAGGCCTCCCTGGCTGGGAGGGCTCCCAGCTGCAGGAAGTCAGACTCGTGTCTGTGGCAGCAGCATCCATTTTGTGATGCTGAGGCTTTGGTGAGAGTTAAACAGCAAAGTAGGATTTTAACATGTCTCTCCGTCTAGAAGGGAGGAATAATATCCTCAACACCAGAAATGGTATGGGGGTATTATTCCAAAGTGTTAGACACCTTACACGACATGTTTTGATAAAGCCAAACCACAGTTACCATAACCGTTTAAGATTATAACGTACTTTAAGAATATATGGTAGGCTATATCATAGAACAGCTATAAGGACATGGTTCCAGGATTATTAAGGCCTGCCATAGGAGTGGCTCACAGGTACACATGTGTCTATTTTAAGGGTAGATATAGGTATACTATATCTAAGCAAGGGGTGATTACACGACCTTGCCCCAGCTGAGTGATCAGCCAGTTGTGTCTGATTGGAAGGCCAGACCAGGGGTGGCATAATACATGCTGCAGCCCCTGGGAGGCCTAGGGTACACCTATGCCCTGGGTACCCAGGGACACTGTGCAGGGTCCAATAAGGGGATCCTTACCAATTGGGTATGTACCTAGGGTACATGGAGTCCATTTTACAGAGAGAGCAGACAGCCTGAGACCCTGAATGGCAGGATCTCAGGCCAACTAAGTCGAAAAACCAGCTAGACACTAGGCAAAAAGTTTGGGGGTAACCATAGTCAGATATTCACCTTCCTACACCAGGTTCCTCATGGCCATGAGGAAGTGACTGACCTCCGCAGGAGTCACATCAGTCCCAGGGACCGGAGGGTATGGGGATGGACGGGACCCCTGTGGCTCCAACGGAGCCGCGTGGGTGGTGCCACCCGAACCCTCAGCCAAGTCGCGCGACCGGCGAGGGGAGTCAGAAGAGCGATGTCGCTTCTTCGGCTTCTTGCTGTGCTTCGACTTACCAGATTTCGAAGACTTGGACCCCGACGAGCAGTGGTGGCTGCCGACTGCCAGTACTCGAGTAGCTTGCGGGACTGCTCCCACCTAGCTTTCGAAGTCAAGGCTCGGCAGTCGAGGCACGATTTGGCGTCGTGGTTGGTTCCAAGACAATAGAGGCACCGGCGGTGGTGGTCCGTGACCGACATCAGTCGGTGACAGGAGTCAGAAGCCTTAAAGCCAGGCATCCCTACAGGCACCAGAGTCGATGTCGACAAGAATAGAACCAAAAGAGTTCAAAAAAGTTTAGTCAAAAAGTGACTAAAGGGTATGCTCTTCCCGGATCGGCGCTTACTGGCGCGGAAAAAACAAGAACTGAAGTCAGCACACGAGGCGGCGTCTAAGTACTCCGATGACGTCATTCCGGCGATCACAACGCCGACGACGGACGTGGAGCCGCAGACGACGCCTAGCGACGCGCAAGGGTATTGCTGACGAAAAATCTTTCTGGATCCAGCCTGATGCCTGGGGATATTCTAAGGTGAGGAATCTAACTAACATGTTTCTTTCAGATATATGCCTTCTGTGTGCTCGCCAAAAAGCTGGATTGCCCTTCTTTTAAATTCCTATTAGCCCTTATCACTGCAAAACTATTGCCATCATTGTCCTTTGTAAGTGCAGTCATGCATGGGAAAGATTCCTCTACCCTATAGAAAATTCAAAGAAACACAAGCTCTCTCTCTCTCAGAGGGCTGCCCCTGCACAAGTACCGAATGGAATTCGGTCTAATGAAACAAAGCATTGCAAGAAGATACACTACCATGAAAACCTGGCACAAAATATGGTCTAACCGAAATAGCCCACTATTCAGTGCGTTATGGCAGTCAGTGGATAATGACAAGGATTCAACATACAGTAAATACATGCGGTCCTCACTACTGGAAAAAAATACCAACAACCTATGGGTACTGAATTTACCACATTGCACATTTTGCCGAGAAATCAACAAAGTAGCTCAATTCATTCCCTTATTGAAGCCAAACGAACAAGTTACTTACCTTCGGTAACGATGTATCTGTAAGAAACATTAGTTAGTTAGATTCCTCACCTTAGAATATCCCCAGGCATCAGGCTGGATCCGGAAAGATTTTTGTAGCAATACCCCTTGCGCGTCGCTAGGCGTCGTCTGCGGCTCCGCGTCCGTCGTTGGCATCGTGCGCCGGAATGACGTCGTCGGAGTACTTAGACGCCGCCCTCGCACGCTGACGTCAGTTCTTGTACATAGCTTTCCGCGCCAGGGACGCTGAGCCATGCAAGAGACCGACACTGGTGCCAAAAAATCTAGGGCCCTGAAAGGGAGAACCTTAACCCTAGATGTCAGTTCGCAGAACGGGGAGGCTGAGTGGGTCGGTGAGGAATCTAACTAACTAATGTTTCTTACAGATACATCGTTAACGAAGGTAAGTAACTTGTTCATCTGAAAGAAACACGTTAGTTAGATTCCTCACCTTAGAATAGATACCCCAGCAATACCAACCCCGGTGGTGGGTCTGCGAACCAAGATCACACCAGAAAGTCCTGGAGAACAGAACGGCCAAAGTGGCCATCTCTCCGGACTTGGCTGTCCAGGCAGTAGTGTTTGGCGAACATGTGCAGCGAAGCCCACGTCGCTGCCTGACAGATGTCCTGCAAGAGGACTCCCCGTCCCAGGGCAGTTGTCGCCGCTGTGGCCCGGGTGGAATGGGCTCTCAGCCCAACAGGAGGGACCTTTTTCGCCAATGAATAGCAGATTTTAATACACAATACGACCCACCGAGAGATGGTCCGCTTGTGTACAGCTTTACCCTTCTTAGCCCCTATGTATCCAACAAAAAGTTGGTCGTCCACCCGGAACTGTTTTGTGCGGTCCAAATAAAAGGACAGCGCACGTTTTGGGTCCAGACGGTGGAGCCTCTCTTCGTCTTTTGAAGGATGCGGAGGCGGAAAGAAGGTGGGCAGCGTGACAGATTGCCCGATGTGAAAGGGAGTCACGACTTTAGGCAGAAAAGAAGGACGTGTCCGGAGGACAACCTTATCCGGATGAACCGAAAGGAAGGGAGGCTTAGCCGACAGAGCCTGGAGCTCACTCACCCGCCTAGCGGAGGTGATGGCCACCAGGAAAGCACTTTCTTTTCAGAGTCAGAAGACGAATGGGACAGTTGTGAAGGGGCTCAAAGGGAGCGCACATCAGAAAAGTGAGAACAAGATTCAAGTCCCACTGAGGCATTACGAAAGGGACAGGAGGGTACATATGAGTAATGCCCTTGAGAAAACGGGAAACAACAGGGGACTTGAAAAGAGAAGGCTGATCAGGAAGCCGTAAGAAAGCAGAGATGGCAGCAAGATAACCGTTCAAGGTGCCAAGAGCAGAGCCCTGCTGGGCCAAAGAAAGAAGAAAGAGGAGAACCTCAGAAAGAGGGGCGGAAAGGGGATCCACAGCCTTTGCTGTGCACCAAGCCACAAATTTGTTCCACTGGCAGGCGTATACCGACTTTGTGGAGGGACGCCTGGCTGCCAGAATGACATCACAGACTTCAGGAGGCAAGTCAAATGGCATCAACTGCCGCCGCTCAATCTCCACGCATGGAGGTGGAGGCTGGACAGGTTCGGGTGGAGGACCGTTGTAGGAGAGTAGGGTCTGCTTTCTATGTTCACCCCCACTTTTTGCTTTTGCTTTACTGGTTTTCGACTTAGATGTGGCTGTGGGCCTGCTAATCAGACCCACAGCCCTGCTGTTCTCTCTCTAAATTGATACTATGTACTTTAGGTGCATAACCCATTTGGATAGGATCACCTTATTGGCCCCTGTACAGTGTACCCTAGGTACCCAGGGCATAGGTGTACCCTAGGCCTACCAGGGGCTGCAGCATGTATTATGCCACCCCTGGCCTGGCCTTCCAATATGACACAACTGGCTGATCACTCAGCTGGGGCAAGGTCGTGTAATCACCCCTTGCTTAGGTGTAGTATTCCTATACCTAACTTACATATAGACACATGTGTACCTATCAGCCACTCCTACGGCAGGCCTTAACAATCCTGGAGGCAGAGTGCTTGGTATCATGTGAGATGGTGCTCTAGCATGAGCTGAGCCTGTCTGCAGCTTTCGGAACCATGTCCTTATAGCTGTTCTATGATATAGCCTACCATATACTCTTAAAGTACCTTATAATCTTAAACGGTTATGGTAACTATGGTTTGGCTTTATCGAAACATGTCGTGTAAGGTGTCTAACACTTTGGAATAATACCCCCATACCATTTCTGGACATGAGGATATTATTCCCCCCTCTAGAGGGAAAGACATGTTAAAATCATACTTTACTGTTAGCCTCTGACCAAAGCCTCAGCATCACAAAATGGATGCTGCTGCCACGACACAAGTCTGACCTCCTGCTGCTGGGAGTGATCCCAGCCAGGGAGGCCTGGACAATAGGTTTCCTGCTTGGGGAGGTGCTAGCACCTCCCCAGACAGCCTTTAGTGTATTGGGGCTGGGTGGGCTGAAAGGAATGAGACATGCCTGGGGCACACAAGGTGTTCCTTGCATAGTCCAGTTCAAACCGGCACTGGGGCACTCCAGCCCCAGCTCTGGCGCGAAACTGGACAAAGGGACGTTGGTGTAACCACCCCCTCCCAGGTCCCACCCATAAGGCGTGACCTAGCAGGTATCCCAGCCCCCCAGATTAGTACAAGAGTGGGAGTTGGGCCCCAGGACCTTAGATTATCCTGAACCTGCAACTTGAACAGAAACTCTGGACCTTCGACATTCGACGAAAGAAGAAGACTGAAGAATCTCCCTTGTGGCCAAGGAGTGGCTACCCTGTGCAAACAGGCACCATCAAGAGACTACCCTTTGCTTTGCTAAAGTTCTACGAGGGACCGACTGCAGAGCCCGACCAGAGCCTTGACTTCCAGACTTCTCCGACCCTGATCCACATCCACAGCAGAGCTGAGATCCGTGGAGGCGACGAGAGACGTAGGACCGGCTACCTGGGAAAAGTGGCTAGTATCTTCAAGCGCAGCTTCTGAGGCACCCTCGAAGTTGTGCACCGGGGATTGAGAAGCCCCAACCCCAAGCACCATCTGCACCGAAGATCAGCCCCCCACACTCCACGAGTCCTGCGTGGGGCCCTTCAGCATTTTTCTGCTTGCCGCGTCTGTCCGGTTGCTTGCCCGCTGGCTTGTGGCCTTTGTGACGACGCATCCTGTAATCTTCAGCGCTGGTTTGGCTCCTCCAGACTGGCTCCTGCTTCTTTGAAAAAGGGAAGCACCCCAGACCTTCCTGGTCTGCACCAGAAGCAAGTCCTCCGTTCTTCGTGGGTTCCGCTTGCCAAGGCTTGGTGAGTCCTAGTCCAACTTCGACGCCGCCGACAGCAAGAGCCTTCGTGGGACAGCTCGCCTCCTGGTCCTGGTCGTCCTCGACGTTCCCTGGTCCTCGTGGCTTCAGCGACAAGCTTCACCTTCACCTGCAATCTTCACGACATCGCCTGGTTCCTTCCTGGTTCCACGTGGTCACTGGCTAGTGACCTTGACTCTGTCCCTTCTGCTTGCAGGTATCCTCTCTTCTTGATCCCAGCCTTGGGATCCACCGGACACTCTTCACTGACTGCCTGTCAGCAACTTTCCTTCAGGCATCCATAGAAGTCCACGACGAAACCCGACGCAAGTTCACACCTATGCACCCGCAGCCCGTGGGCTAGGTAACTTGGGTACTTCGGTGCTCACAAGGGTAGTGACTATCCTAGGGTCTAGTTTCCGAGTCTCGACTTTCTAGCTATACCAGAAGTGTCCTTAAACTGCTTATTTCTAAACTGTACTATTTCTATCGACTATACGCATTACGCGTGAGTGTTTCCACTCTGCACCTGAATCCCGTGGGCCTCCCACTTCCTAACTGTTGCTAGTGTAGTGTAGCCCCAGCGATTCCCTAGGCCTAGGACTATCCTATTTCCGTGACAGTGGTCCTTATACCACTTACTTAGTATATGGTTTGCGTGGCCCCTAGGGCCTAACTGTATTACTTACCTGTGTGACTTAATGTATGCTTAAATAAGACTGTGTTGTACTTACCTCTAATCTCATAAAGAGTGCTGATGGTTTGACTAGAATAAATACACTTTATTTTATATGTATATATCCGTTGTGGTGTCCTTTCATTTGGTATTCAAGGGATTATATATGGTATCACAGCTGGCTTCACATGCCATTCAGAGTTTAGCCTAAGACTGCTCTTGTCCATGCTACCACTAGGATAGCTGGTCTATAAGGTTGACTTTACAACCAATCACCATAAGGGTTGTTTGGACTGATATAAGGTGTACACTAGAACTAGTGACATCATACATCAGGCCAACTTCTCACATTGGTGAGCAGCGGTTGGGATCTGAGCTTGCTGTTGTAATACCATTGTAATCTTGAGATACTAAATTGAAAGATCACACAGATATTGTCTAGGTACATATAACATAGAGTATAATACTTAAGTCCTACTGGACTTAGTGGTTGTAGGTTGAAGGGAGTAACACACCCTGACTACAACTGCCAGAGAGGTTTAGTAGAAACAACTAGTGTAGGTAGGTGCACACACCACACCCTCACTAGATCATGTCTCTGGGAAGAGATCAAGAAGATGCTCTCTCAGGAGGGGCAGATCTGCAGAAGACCTCCTCTAGATATGATACCCTAACTTTTCAGGAGATGAGACAATTGTGTACCTCCAGAAGAATCAAACAGGGTGCAAACCCTACCCTCCTTCAGCTAAGACAACTCCTAGAGGAGTATGATGCTCTTAAAGCCTCACAGGCAGGTACCCTAGGTACAAAGGAGGGTCTACCCACCACAGATGAGTCAGATGGGACTTCAGATGAAGAGGTAGACAGCCAGGGCCAAGTAGGAAGACTTAGCCAGGCTAACCTAAGCTTACATGGGAGTTTGCATGGGGTCCCCCCATACAGACCCCCAAGTGGGCTTACACAGAGAAGCAGGAGGGACAGATCCCCTTCAAGGGAATCCATCCACTCCCATATCTCTAGCATCTCTAATGCTTCCTCTCATAGGGGAATGACTTCCCCTGAGAGAAAGGAGCATGAAGCCAGAATGAGGGAAGCTAATCTGAGGATTCAGAGGGAAGAACTTGCCCTTGCCAAGGAGAAGCTTGCTCTGGCTAGAGAGCAAAAGTTAAGTGGGTCAGAACCCACTGGTGGCAGCAATATCCCTAAGGATAGAGACAGG
Organism: Triturus cristatus; assembly: GCF_964204655.1. Classification (NCBI taxonomy): domain Eukaryota; kingdom Metazoa; phylum Chordata; class Amphibia; order Caudata; family Salamandridae; genus Triturus; species Triturus cristatus. The sequence continues at coordinate 52,509,804 of NC_140589.1, forward strand.
CACTATGATAATAGAAACCTGAGCAAGATTGTCCCTCCCTACAAGTGTGGGGATGACATCCACAAATGGATAACTGCTTTGGAGAGAGCTTGCAAAGTACAGCAGGTACCCCAAAGTCAGTGGGCAGCTATCTTGTGGCTCTCATTCTCTGAGAAAGGTAGAGACAAGCTCCTCACAGTTAGTGATGAGGATGCAGATAATTACACTGTCCTGAAGAGTGCTCTAATTGATGGGTTTGGCCTAACCACTGAACAATACAGGTTGTTGTTCAGGGACACCCAGAAGACACAGACTCAGGACTGGACTGACTTTGTAGATTGTGCCACTAAGGCTCTGGAAGGCTGGCTAATGGGAAGTAAGGTTAAGGACTATACAGGATTGTATAATTTGATCATGAGAGAACAAATCCTTAATAACTGTCAAAACCAGCTATTGCATCAACACCTGATTGATTCTGATCTGACTTCTCCCCAAGAATTGGGAAAGAAGGGAGATAGATGGGTCACGACTAGAGTTAAGCAGAATAACCAGAACCAGGTCGGTGATCAGAAAAAGGCAGACCAGAAGGGTAATGATCAGAAACAAAAAGACCAGAAGTCTTCACCAGGCCCCCAAAAGGCTCAGGGGGAGGGTGGTCCCAAAAAGGATCAAAAGAAAGAAGGCCAAAAGAAACCATGGTGCAACTATTGTAAGTCCAACTCACATTGGTTTAGTGAGTGCACCAAAAAGGATAAGCCCCCAGCCACCATTGCCCCTAAGGCAACTGTACCCCCTAGTTCAGCTGTAAGTGGTGGTTCCCAGCAAAAGGGTGTAGTAGGGTTAACCCTGGGAACTGAGGAGGATTCTGGCCTAGTCAGAATACCTACTCAGGCTGTTCTGATCTGTGATGGGGACTTAGCTTTGTCATCTACTGTAGGCCCCAGTAACCTGGTCAAGTACAGACAGACTCCTTTTATCAACCAAAGAATTGCTCAGGCCTACAGGGACACTGGGGCTAGTGTCACAATGGTGACACCTGCTTTTGTGGACCCTGGACAGATCATACTAGGTGAGAACTACCTAGTGACCAACGCTAGCAATGCCACTCCCTCCCATAGTGTGGCTATTGTTAACTTCTCCTGGGGAGGGGTAACTGGCCTCAAGAAAGTTGTTGTTAGTTCAGACCTTCCTGTAGAGTGTTTACTGGGCAATGATCTTGAAACTTCAGTTTGGTCTGAAGTGGAGTATAGGACCCATGCAGAAATGCTGGGGATAGATGCACATGTCCTTGCTGTGACCAGGTCACAGGCCATAAAGTGCACCACTGAACAAGTGCTGGATCCTGAAACTATGGACCAGTCACAACCCAAGAGAAAGAGCAGTAGGGTTAAGGCTGTGCCTTCCCCCCTGCCTCAGGTGGTGGATCAGCCCTCCCAGGAGGATGATTCTGAGAGCCCTGAAGGAACTGTCCTAGAAGAACTTGAACCTGATCAGGTTGAGTTTCTTGGGACAGGGGGACCTTCAAGGGCAGATCTGAGGCAGGCTCAATTAGACTGCCCCTCTCTTGAACCCCTCAGACAGCTGCCTGCTGCTGAGGCTGCAGGGAATGCTCAAGGTACCCATAGAGTGTAATGGGATGAAGGGCTACTGTATTCAGAGGCTAGAGACCCCAAGCCTGGTGCATCCAGGAGGTTGGTCATACCACTGAAGTTCAAAGGCTTCCTTCTTACCTTGGCCCATGATATTCCCCTTGCAGGACATTTAGGCCAGAACAAGACTTGGGACAGGCTTGTCCCTCACTTTCACTGGCCCCATATGTCAGAAGATACTAAGGAGTTTTGTCGCTCCTGTGTCACCTGCCAAGCCAGTGGCAAATCAGGTGGCACCACAAAGGCCCCCCTCATACCACTACCTGTCGTGGGGGTCCCCTTTGAAAAAATGGGCATAGATATTGTAGGACCAATGGACCCACAAACAGCATCTGGGCACAGATTCATACTGGTGATAGTGGACCATGCCACCAGGTATCCAGAAGCTATTCCCCTGAGGACCACAACAGCTCCTGTTGTGGCAAGGGCCCTGCTTGGAGTATTCTCCAGAGTGGGCTTTCCAAAGGAGGTCATTTCTGACAGAGGTGCCAACTTCATGTCAGGATACTCGACTGCAATGTGGAAGGAGTGTGGTGTGAACTACAAGTTCACCACACCCTATCACCCACAGTGCAATGGGCTTGTTGAGAGATTCAACAAGACCCTAAAGGGAATGATAAAAGGGTTACCAGACAAGCTTAGGCGAAGATGGGACATCCTTTTACCCTGCCTTCTGTTTGCTTACAGAGAGGTCCCACAAAAGGGGGTTGGCTACAGCCCTTTTGAGCTTTTGTTTGGGCATCCTGTAAGAGGACCCCTGTGTTTGGTAAGGGAAGGATGGGAGAGACCTCTCAGACAACCCAAACTTGACATAGTGGATTATGTACTTGGTCTCCGCTCAAGGATGGCAGAGTATATGAAGAAGGCTTCTAAAAACCTTGAGGCAAGCCAGGAACTCCAAAAAGCTTGGCATGACCAAAAGGCTGTACTGACTGTTTACCAGCCAGGACAGAAAGTGTGGGTGTTGGAGCCAGTGGCCCCAGCAGCACTCCAAGACAAATGGTCTGGACCCCACACTATTGTTGAGAAAAAGGGAGAAGTCACCTACTTGGTGGACCTTGGGACTCCCAGAAGCCCCCACAGGGTGCTTCATGTCAACAGATTGAAGGCATATGTTGACAGGGCAGACATGGGGCTACTCATGGCTACAGATGAGGGGCAGGAGGAAGAGAGTGACCCTCTCCCAGACCTGTTGACTCAGAACCCTGATGATGGCTCAGTTGATGGTGTGGTCTTTTCTGACAGCCTCACTGTCCATCAGCAACAGGACTGCAGGCAAGTTCTGCAGTCCTACAGACATATGTTCTCTCTGACCCCAAGTCAGACAAACTGGTGCACCCATGAGGTGGACACTGGTGACAGTCTGCCTGTGAAGAGTAAAATCTACAGTCAACCTGACCATGTCAGGGACTGCATAAAAGTTGAGGTACAAAAGATGTTGGAGCTGGGAGTCATTGAACCTTCAGAGAGCCCTTGGGCTAGTCCTGTAGTCCTTGTGCCAAAGCCTCACACCCAAGATGGTAAGAGAGAGATGAGGTTTTGCGTGGATTACAGAGGTCTCAATGCTGTCACTAGGACAGATGCCCACCCAATACCTAGGGCAGATGAGCTCATTGACAGACTGGCAGCTGCTAAGTTTTTGAGCACATTTGACCTGACAGCAGGCTACTGGCAAATCAGACTAGCTGAGAGTGCAAAGGCCAAAACTGCTTTCTCGACCCCAGGAGGACATTATCAATTTGTGGTAATGCCCTTTGGTTTGAAGAATGCACCTGCCACTTTCCAAAGGTTGGTGAATCAAGTCCTTACTGGGTTGGATGATTATTGTGCAGCTTATCTTGATGATATTGCTGTCTTTAGCTCCACCTGGGAGGATCACCTGGTCCACCTGAGGAATGTTTTAGAGGCCCTGCAAAAGGCAGGCCTCACTATCAAGGCCACTAAGTGCCAGATAGGGCAGAGCAAGGTTGTATACCTGGGCCACCTAGTTGGTGGGGGTCAGGTTCAACCACTGGAGAGCAAGATCCAGACCATAAAGGACTGGACTCCTCCAACTACCCAGACTCAGGTCAGAGCTTTCTTGGGCCTGACTGGGTACTACAGCAAGTTTGTTAAGAACTATGGGTCCATTGTGACACCACTGAATGACTTGACCTCCAAGAAGATGCCAAAGAAAGTTCAGTGGACAGTAAGCTGTCAAAAAGCATTTGATGACCTGAAGCAGGCCATGTGCAGTGCACCTATTCTGAAAAGTCCCGACTACTCCAAAGAGTTCATTGTCCAGACAGATACTTCTGAGTTAGGTGTGGGAGCTGTTCTTTCACAACTGAATGTAGATGGTCAAGACCAGCCCATTGCTTTTATAAGTAGAAGGCTGACCCCTAGAGAGAAACGCTGGTCAGCTATTGAGAGGGAGGCCTTTGCTGTGGTTTGGGCCCTGAAGAAGCTGAGGCCATACTTGTTTGGCACTCACTTCAAGATTCAGACAGACCATAAGCCCCTCTTGTGGCTAAATCAGATGAAGGGTGAAAATCCCAAACTTCTTAGGTGTTCCATTTCCCTACAGGGGATGGACTTCACAGTGGAACATAGACCTGGGACTGACCATGCCAATGCAGATAGACTCTCCAGATATTTCCACTTAGAACATGAAGACTCAACTGGTCAAGGTTAGTTTAATGTCCCTAAGTTTGGGGGGGGTTGTGTAGGAGAGTAGGGTCTGCTTTCTATGTTCACCCCCACTTTTTGCTTTTGCTTTACTGGTTTTCGACTTAGATGTGGCTGTGGGCCTGCTAATCAGACCCACAGCCCTGCTGTTCTCTCTCTAAATTGATACTATGTACTTTAGGTGCATAATCCATTTGGATAGGATCACCTTATTGGCCCCTGTACAGTGTACCCTAGGTACCCAGGGCATAGGTGTACCCTAGGCCTACCAGGGGCTGCAGCATGTATTATGCCACCCCTGGCCTGGCCTTCCATTATGACACAACTGGCTGATCACTCAGCTGGGGCAAGGTCGTGTAATCACCCCTTGCTTAGGTGTAGTATTCCTATACCTAACTTACATATAGACACATGTGTACCTATCAGCCACTCCTATGGCAGGCCTTAACAATCCTGGAGGCAGAGTGCTTGGTAACATGTGAGATGGTGCTCTAGCATGAGCTGAGCCTGTCTGCAGCTTTCGGAACCATGTCCTTATAGCTGTTCTATGATATAGCCTACCATATACTCTTAAAGTGCCTTATAATCTTAAACGGTTATGGTAACTATGGTTTGGCTTTATCGAAACATGTCGTGTAAGGTGTCTAACACTGTGGAATAACACCCCCATACCATTTCTGGACATGAGGATATTATTCCCCCCTTCTAGAGGGAAAGACATGTTAAAATCATACTTTACTGTTAGCCTCTGACCAAAGCCTCAGCATCACAAAATGGATGCTGCTGCCACGACACAAGTCTGACCTCCTGCTGCTGGGAGTGATCCCAGCCAGGGAGGCCTGGACAATAGGTTTCCTGCTTGGGGAGGTGCTAGCACCTCCCCAGACAGCCTTTAGTGTATTGGGGCAGGGTGGGCTGAAAGGAATGAGACATGCCTGGGGCACACAAGGTGTTCCTTGCATAGTCCAGTTCAAACCGGCGCTGGGGCACTCCAGCCCCAGCTCTGGCGCGAAACTGGACAAAGGGACGTGGGTGTAACCACCCCCTCCCAGGTCCCACCCATAAGGCGTGACCTAGCAGGTATCCCAGCCCCCCAGATTAGTATAAGAGTGGGAGTTGGGCCCCAGGACCTTAGATTATCCTGAACCTGCAACTTGAACAGAAACTCTGGACCTTCGACATTCGACGAAAGAAGAAGACTGAAGAATCTCCCTTGTGGCCAAGGAGTGGCTACCCTGTGCAAACAGGCACCATCAAGAGACTACCCTTTGCTTTGCTAAAGTTCTATGTGGGACCGACTGCAGAGCCTGACCAGAGCCTTGACTTCCAGACTTCTCCGACCCTGATCCACATCCACAGCAGAGCTGAGATCCGTGGAGGCGACGAGAGACGTGGGACCGGCTACCTGGGAAAAGTGGCTAGTATCTTCAAGCGCAGCTTCTGAGGCACCCTCGAAGTTGTGCACCGGGGATTGAGAAGCCCCAACCCCAAGCACCATCTGCACCGAAGATCAGCCCCCCACACTCCACGAGTCCTGCGTGGGGCCCTTCAGCATTTTTCTGCTTGCCGCGTCTGTCCGGTTGCTTGCCCGCTGGCTAGTGGCCTTTGTGACGACGCATCCTGTAATCTTCAGCGCTGGTTTGGCTCCTCCAGACTGGCTCCTGCTTCTTTGAAAAAGGGAAGCACCCCAGACCTTCCTGGTCTGCAACAGAAGCAAGTCCTCGGTTCTTCGTGGGTTCCGCTTGCCAAGGCTTGGTGAGTCCTAGTCCAACTTCGACGCCGCCGACAGCAAGAGCCTTCGTGGGACAGCTCGCCTCCTGGTCCTGGTCGTCCTCGACGTTCCCTGGTCCTCGTGGCTGCAGCGACAAGCTTCACCTTCACCTGCAATCTTCACGACATCGCCTGGTTCCTTCCTGGTTCCACGTGGTCACTGGCTAGTGACCTTGACTCTGTCCCTTCTGCTTGCAGGTATCCTCTCTTCTTGATCCCAGCCTTGGGATCCACCGGACACTCTTCACTGACTGCCTGTCAGCAACTTTCCTTCAGGCATCCATAGAAGTCCACGACGAAACCCGACGCAAGTTCACACCTATGCACCCGCAGCCCGTGGGCTAGGTAACTTGGGTACTTCGGTGCTCACAAGGGTAGTGACTATCCTAGGGTCTAGTTTCCGAGTCTCGACTTTCTAGCTATACCAGAAGTGTCCTTAAACTGCTTATTTCTAAACTGTACTATTTATATCGACTATACGCATTACGCGTGAGTGTTTCCACTCTGCACCTGAATCCCGTGGGCCTCCCACTTCCTAACTGTTGCTAGTGTAGTGTAGCCCCAGCGATTCCCTAGGCCTAGGCCTATCCTATTTCCGTGACAGTGGTCCTTATACCACTTACTTAGTAAATGGTTTGCGTGGGCCCTAGGGCCTAACTGTATTACTTACCTGTGTGACTTAATGTATGCTTATATAAGACTGTGTTGTACTTACCTCTAATCTCATAAAGAGTGCTGAGGGTTTGACTAGAATAAATACACTTTATTTTATATATATATCTGTTGTGGTGTCCTTTCATTTGGTATTCAAGGGATTATATATGGTATCACAGCTGGCTTCACATGCCATTCAGAGTTTAGCCTAAGACTGCTCTTGTCCATGCTACCACTAGGATAGCTGGTCTATAAGGTTGACTTTACAACCAATCACCATAAGGGTTGTTTGGACTGATATAAGGTGTACACTAGAACTAGTGACATCATACATCAGGCCAACTTCTCACAACCGTCCCCTGCTGCTGCGACAGAAGGTCCTCCTGAAAAGGCAGACGTATCGGGGGATCGATGGACATACTGAGTAGCTCGGGATACCAGTACCTTCGTGCCCAATCCGGAGCCAGCAAGATGACTTGGGCCCGGTCGCGCCTGATCTTCTTCAGCACTCTGGGCAGAAGTGGTATAGGCGGAAAGGCGTACAACAGACCGCAACTCCACTTGTGACGAAAAGCGTCTCCGAGCGAGTGCCGCCTTGGAAACTCCAACGCGCAGAACTGCTGACATTGCGCGTTCTCTTCGGTGGCGAATAGATCTAACCAAGGCTCTCCCCACTGCAGAAAGAGACCTTGCGCCACGTCCGAGTTCAGACGCCATTCGTGATCCATCATGCACCGGCGGCTGAGTTCGTCTGCTCTGGCGTTCAGAGAGCCCGCCAGATGTTGAACCACCAGGGTGATGCCCTGATGTTCCAGCCATGTCCAGAGGCGCAGAGCCTCCTGACAAAGGGTCCACGACCCCACCCGCCCTGCTTGTTGCAATACCACATGGCGGTGGTGTTGTCCGTGAACACCTGCACGACACTTCCCCGGAGAGAGGGAAGAAAGGCTTTCAGTGCAAGTCGGATCGCCCTCAGCTCCAAGAGGTTGATATGGAGCCGAGTCTCCGCCGGAGACCAGAGTCCTCTGATCTCCGCCTCTCCCATATGGCCCCCCCATCCCAGGAGGGACGCATCCGTCACTACGACATGCTCCGGTTGGGGTAGGGAGAGGGATCTGCAGCTGACCCAATCGTGATTCGTGAGCCACCACTGCAGCTGTTTCGCAGTGCCCTCCGAGATCAAGACATGGTTGGACAGGTTGCCTCGATGCTGGGCCCACTGAAACTTCAGGTCCCACTGCAGAGCCCGCATCCGCCACCTGGCGTAAGGTACCAACAGGATGCAGGAGGCCATCAGCCCCAGAAGCCGCAGCACCAACCTGACCGAGATCCAAGACAGAGGCCGGAAGATGGAAATCAGGGCCTGAATGTCCCGGACCTGCTGTTCCGGCGGATAGACCCGGAACTGCGCCGAATCGAGAACCGCCCCTATGAAAAGGAGCTTCTGGGAGGGACTCAGGTGCGACTTCGGCACATTGATGGAGAACCCCAGCGAGTGCAGGAGGTCTGCCGTAGTCTGGAGGTGGGAGACGACCTGCTGGGGCGAGCCCGCCTTCAATAGCCAGTCGTCGAGATAGGGGAAGACTGGAACCCCTGATCTGCGCAGGTGAGCTGCGACCACCGCCATCACTTTCGTGAACACCCGAGGGGCACTGGTGAGGCCGAAGGGGAGCACGGTGAACTGAAAGTGCTCCTGACCCACCGTGAACCGCAGGTAATGCCGGTGGGCCGGCAGGACGGGGATGTGGAAATAAGCGTCCTGCAAGTCCAACGCTACCATCCAGTCTCCAGGGTCTAGGGCAGCTAGAACCTGAGCCAAAGTTAGCATCTTGAACCGTTCCTTCCGGAAGAAGGCGTTGACGCTCCTGAGGTCCAAGATCGGACGTAGGCCCCCTTTGCCCTTCTTGGGAACCAGAAAGTAGTCGGAATAACAACCACGACCTACTTCTGGACCAGGAACGCGCTCGACGGCCTCTTTGGCCAAGAGGGCCGAAACTTCCTCCCGTAGAAGATGCAAATGATCCCCCGACAGACGGTGGTTCTGCGGTGGCATGGCTGGAGGGGTCGTCTCGAGGAGAGGGAGTAGCCCCTTCGGACGATTTGCAGCACCCACCTGTCCGACGTGATGGAGCGCCAGTGGAGCAGGTGATGGCGAACTCTGCCGCCCACTGGCGTTGAATGGGCCTGAAAGCTCGGACTAGGAGGGCTTTGAGGCGGATGCTGCCGGGGTGGATGTGGACTGACCGGCACGTTGACCTCCAGTACCGCCTCAGCGGAATCCACATCCGCGATCGCGTGCAGGTTGGTTCTGCGGCCGGTGGCTGGGCGGACGTGAGGAGGCGCTCCATCCTTGGCCACGAAAGGGGCGAAAGGCGGAAGTTTGCGGCCGCGGGGCCGAAAGACCCAAGGACTTGGCCGTGGCCCGGGAGTCCTTGAACCAAGCCAGCGCACTGTCCGCCTTCTCACCAAAAAGGCGAGTGCCATCAAAGGGCATGTCCATGAGGGAACTCTGGACATCCCCCGAAAATGACGTGGACGTCAGCCAGGCGTGACGCCGAAGCGCCACCGTGGTGCTCATCGCCCGACCTAGCGAGTCCGTGGTGTCAAGTCCACACCGTATAGCATGCCGTGCTGCATCTCGCCCGTCAGCAAGTGCCTGGGAGAGTCGTGTCCGGGCCTCCACCGGACACAGGGGCAGCACGTCCTCCACCGTATCCCACAGGGAATGGGAATAACGGTCCAAAAGGCAAGTGGTATTTAAAGACCGCAGTCCCAAACTCAGGGACGAGAACAGTTTTTTGCCAAACTGTTCCAGCCTTTTAGATTCCCGATCCGTAGGAGCGGACAGGAAGGAGGATTGGGAGGTTGAGGCCTGGATAACCAGACTCTCGGGGTGGGGTGTTGGGAGAGGAAACTGGGGTCGCCCGGAGCAGGGCGGTGGCGCCGGGCAACGTTCCGGTCCACAGGAGGGACTGTGGAGGGCTTGGACCAAGTGCCCTGCAGAACGTCTATGAGGGCCTCGTTAAACTGCAGCAGAGGCTCAGTGGAGCTTGCTGTCGGTTGGAGGACCTCAGTGAGGACGTTTGTCCTCACGGCCACAGCAGGCAACTCCAGCCCTAGGGCTTCGGCTGCCTTGCGCAGCACCACTGAAAAAGCTGCGCCCTCCTCCGAGGCCACAGTCGGAGGAGAGATGAAACCAGCGTCTGGGGAGGTATCCAAACCGCTGACGTCCCCCAATTCCTCTGCCCAGTCCTGCGAAAGTTGAGCCTGTGCGGCCATAGGGTCCTCAGACCCCTCCCAGTCACCCTCGTCATCCGATTCCCGATAAACGGGAGGAATGATTGGAGCTGTACGGTAGATGAAACGGTCACCCATCGGCGTCGGTGATGGCGTCAGACGACGCCGCACCGGCGCCGGACCGGGGCTAAACTGGGGAACGACGTCGGTCGGGGACTGCGTCGGTGGTGGAACCGGTGTCGGCGCCGGCGGAGGAGGCGTCGTGAGGTCGACCGGTGCCGGCAGAGATCCAGGCCTGGATCCCTCGGGGACCTGCGGCGTCGGGGCCGGAGCCCTCGACGGCGCCGGGGCCGGAGCCGCCGGCACGCGAGGTCACCCAGTCGAATCTGTGGGGCACGAAGGCGCGCCGGCAGGCGTCGATGGCGGAGCCAGGCTCCTCATGGCCATGAGGAAGGCACTGACCTCCGCCGGAGTCACGTCAGTCCCAGGGACCGGCGGGTATGGGGGCGGACGCGACTCCTGCGGCTCCGATGGAGCCGCGGGGGTGGAACCACTCGGACCCTCAGCCGGGTCGCGCGACCGGCGAGGGGAGTCCAAAAAGCGATGTCGTCTCTTGGACTTCTTAGAATGCTTGGAGTGCTTGGACTTACCGGAAGACCCCGACGAGCGATGACGATGGCTGCGGCTCCGCGACCGGTCCTTGGACCTCCTCCTGGACCGGGACCGAGAGGGCGCGGAGCCGAGTGCCGAAGCTCGAGAAGCTTACGGGACCGCTCCCGCCTAGCTTTTGACATCAAGGCCTGAAAATCCAGGCACGACTCCGCGTCATGGTCGGCCCCCAAGCAGTACAGGCACCGGCGATGGTGATCCGTCTCCGACATCAAGCGATGACAGGCGTCACAGGCCTTGAAACCAGGCATGCTACCGGCACCAGAGTCGAGTCGATGACCAAAAAGAGTCAAAAAAGTTAGTCAAAAAATGACTTTAATGGTCCTGTCTCCCATCCTGGTTAAAAATTAATGTGGCGACTTTCTGCAATGATGTGGCAGTTTATTGCGCTCAAATAGCTTTGGTCGACATGTTTCTTGCATGGTAGTCTGGTGGATCTGGTGGCAATTCTTCAGGACCTAATGAAAGAATTGCGAGTCTACACTGAAATTAATGGTAATATGGTGTATTAACCTAATTTTACCATCTTGGTTGCACCTGAAGGGTGTAGTATCAGTAGATGCAGTAGCCAATCTATAATGATAAAATGAGAAAGTAATTTCATTCATAACTGATAGTAGGATCGCTCCATCAAAATCCCCTACGAAACACCACTGAGCATCTAACGTAGCATTTGCTCACATCACACAGGTGAAACACTATCTATGCAACTATAGTGTCTAGTGCAATGGGTGATAAGCATATTAAAACAATGTAAAACTGTAGCAGCAGCGTGGTGAGGTATACTGACTCATCTAAAATGTAATCATGCCCCATCGAATCGTGGCATGAGAAGGACACGTTAAAGTAACGGGTGTCCTAGGGAGGGGGCCAAAGGTAGTTAACTATTAGAGGTACCAACGAATGAATAAATAAGGAATGAAATCAGGGATCTTCACTCTGGGTGTGAAAATGAAGACCCAGCGTCTGATGTTACAAGGGTGACCGAGGTGGGTTGCTGTCAGAGCTCCACCTTGAGGCACGCTAAACATGCTCTGGGTTGCGTAAATGCCCACATGGACCCAAACAACGAATGTGCGGTGGCCCGAGGGGCTAAACACCCAGTCTGGATCGCCAGGACGCATGCCGGCATGGCGCCATCACTCGGCGAGGACTCGTGGTAGATGTGCCTCGTGATAGTGTACTGCAGGTCCCAGGGAATGGTATCAGAGCCTGGGACCACAAAGGTTTGCCTTGGACAACAAATCGTTGGAGGGCTTCCTGTAGGTAGAAAGGGGCCAGGTACTTACGCTTGTGACACGCCCACTCAGTGGGAGACCTACCCCACAATGCCGGATCCGGGAGGTAAATGCACAACGAGTTCTGGCTGCATAAATGCTCGGGGAGTTGATGTGCATTGTGGTGCATCTCCGTGTGCGGCACAAAACTAGACAGTAACCCGCCAGGGGGATATTACGAGGCAGCCATCTTGGAAGGGGAATGGCAAACTGGAACTGGGCGCCACCTTGTAGGGTGTACAGAGGCGTTTTTTATATACCAAAGATATGGAACCTCTAACGAAAGGAAGTGGTCTAAGAGAGCGTTGGTGGTCAAAAAACAAAGGAACTCAAATTTAGAGTCCTGTAATAGTTAGTGGAAAGGCATAGTGATTCGAAAGGTGGGAACCTCTAGTGGGCTAGACTGTGCCCTGCGCGGGAGCTGTTATGTGGCGCCATCTTAAAAGTATAATGTCAAAAACTGGAAATGAGCACCATCTTAGAGCGTGTAAAGAGGCGCAGTGATACCAAGAAATGGGAACCTCTAACGAAACCTGGTGGTGTATGAGGGCCTAGATGGTTAAACTGAATGTGGGAAGGGATGTTAAAAAGGGATGTTAAAAACCGCCAAACCACAAAGGGGGGGAGTGGTAACCAAGTGGCAAGCATGAGTGTACCTTTGGACGGTTGATTTCCACAAGGGGACACCCCAAAATTCTGTATTCTGCCCAGTGAAAGTTTGATACCAAACATGCCCAGGTTCGACACAGACAATATATAGTTAGCCATCGCGTAATGACACATGGCCACTATATGTATCAAAATGGCTGGCCGCACTTTCAAAGCCTGGAGAATCGACCATGGGGTTTGCAGGCGGGGTCCTACTCAGGCAGGGCACCCTCACGCTTATAACCCAGCACCCTGACATCAGGATTGAAAGGCCTGCCTTGGGGTGACTTATAGGTTTTGAGTGTAGTGACTTCAGATATAAGGAAACTTATATCCGTCGCAAGTGGTGCTAGTACCAGCTTACACAGGCTGCAATGGCAGGCCTGTAGTCACAGTTTGAGTGGCATATTACATGCTCCAGCCCTGGTGTACCTATGCCCTGGGTACCTTAGTACCATATAGTAGTTACTTACATGGGTACACCGGTAGCCAATTGTGGAGGTACCAAAGTACTTACCATGACAAATTTAGGGTGGAAGAACAGTTTCTGGGGTCCTGATTAGCAGGATCCCAGCCAGACTAGTCAAATAAACATATTGACACCAGCTGAAAGTGGGGGAACCATGAAAGCAGATCCTACTTTCCTACACTCGTCATGCACTTGGAGAACTTGGTCAACATGGCGGAGGGGTCCTCTGAAAGCAAGAGGATGAGCTGGGTGTCGTCGGCATAGGATATGATGTTTAGTTCATGTGTTCTGACACCGTTGGCCAAAGTCATGTAGGTATTGAACAGAGAAGGGATGAGGGACGATCCTTGAGAGACAACGTAGATGGTGTTGTTGGATTCAGAAGTGAAGGGAGGTAAACGGATTCTCTGGGTTCTTCCAGTGAGGAACGAGGCGATCCATTTGAGGGAGTCTCTTTGGATGACAATTTAGTGAAGCCTTTTGATGAGGGTTTGGTGTGATACTGTGTCGAACGCTGCTGAGAGGTCAAGGAGGATCAGGGCCACCAATTTTCCCAGATCAACGCGGGATCTGATGCTGCCTGTGGCTGTGATTAGGGATGTTTTTGCACTGTGGTTGGTGTGAAATCTGGATTGAGAGGCGTCCAGAAGATTGTTGATCTCCAGGTGTTCTGTGAGTTGGCGGTTGATGCCTTTCAAAGGACTTTAGCATGATAGGGCAGCAGGGAGATGGGGCAGAAGTTCTTGAGTTTGTAGGGGTCATTGGAAGGTTTCTTGAATAGGGGTTTGACTTATGCATGTTTCCATTCTTCGGGGAACTGGCCGTACTAATGGATGCATTGAAGATGGCGTTGGGCTGATTGCTGATTGTCTTGCTTCTGAGGTTGAAGATGTGGTGGGGATGGGGATCTGAGAATGCTACTGGGTGGATGGAGTTCATGATGGCTGTGGTGTCTTGTGTGGTGAGCTGGCCCCAGGTGGTGAGCAGGTGGTTATGTTTATCATTCATTGGGGCGAGACGGCTGAGGAGGTCAGTGGTGGTGGGTTGAGGTTAGATGTTTCTTTGGATGTTGGAGATCTTGTTGTGGAAGAAGTCAGCCAGGTTGTCTCAGACTTTCTGGAATGGGGTGATGATATTTTTGGTGATTGAGGGGTCGTAGAACTCTCTGACGATGTTGAAGAGTTCTTTTCTGTGCTTGGAACTTGCTTCGGTGCGGTTGGCAAGGGCGCTCCTTTACGTCTCTTTCAGAAGTTGGTGGTATTAGTTGAGGGATGTCTTGAATGTGGCACGATCTGTGGGCTTCCTGCTGGTGTGCCAATTCCTTTTGAGTTCTTTGCAATTACATTTCTTTTTTCTTAGTTCTGTGGTGTATCAACTGACTAGTTTGGAGGACCTCTCGAGTTTGGTGGTTCTAATGAGGGCGACTCTGTTGGGGCAGTCGGTGATCCAGGTGGAGAAGTTCTTGACAGTCTGTTCTAGGTTGGTTGAGGTCTGTGGGTGGGAGGCTTGGAGGGTGTCTGTCCATTGGCCATCTCAGACTTTGTTCCAGCTGCATTGTGAAGTGCTGTGGGGTTTGGATGACAGTGCTGGGGAATTCTCAAAAGGTGAAGTGGATAATGGAGTGGCCTGTCTAGGTGAACTCAGTGACATGACTGTACTTGACTCTGTTGCTTGCTGTGAAGATGAGATTAAGTGTGTGTCCTGCAGTGTGTGTGGGTTTAGTGACGAGTTGGGTGAGACCTATGTTGTTCATGCTCTCAAGGAGGTTGGTGTTATTTGTATTGTTGAGGTTGTCAAGGTGAAAATTGACGTTGCAGAGGAAGATGTAGTGCTTGGAGTCAATGGTGAGTGGTGCGATGAATTCGGGTATGGCGTTGCCAAAACTCGGGCGAGGTCATGGGGTTCTGTAGGTGAGGGTTCCTCTCATTATGGTTTTGCTGTCTGCTCAGAGTTGGAAGTTGAGGTGTTCCATAATTGGGGTGGTGCCGTCTGTGGTGGTGGTGCAGTGAATGGTTTCCCTGTGGATGATGGTGATCCCACCTCTGTATTTGTTAATGCATTCTTAGTGTGCTATCTTGTAGCTCTGGGGGCATAGCTGAGGTGATCAGGGGAGGGGTTGAGCCAGGTCTCGGTGAGGAAGACAACATCAGGGTGAAGGAGGTGATGGTGTCCCAGATCTCAGTGAAGTGTTTGCGGAAAGAGATCGTACGTTGAACAGGAGGCAATTGAGTTGTCAGATGTAGTCGTGGTCGACATGGTGGTGTTCATCGTGCGTTCGGGTGCTTTGGTGTTGCCAAAGGGGCAGTACCGGCAGGTGTAGGGTCCTACCATCGACTGGGGTGAGGTGCAACAGCAATAGTTCTTTCAGAGTCCGTGGTCCAGGGCTCGAGCTTGGAAGAGGAGTATCTTTGGTAGGTGGTAGAGCCAGGGTCCCTAACGCTGGGCGTAGTCCAAGAGCATGTGGGTTCAGTCAGATGGGCTTGCCATTGGCATGTTGGCAATGTGCCCACGCTGCAGCCTCCATTAAGTAGGTCCTGGGAGAGGTAGGGGTGCTAAGGCAGAGGGCGGGCCAGGTGGGAAGCGGGAGGAAGACAAAAACCAGCAGGAAAATACCACAGGAGAGTGAAGCGGAGTTGACAGCTCAACAGGACAAAAGGCTCTGCAAAAACAGAGGAAATCAGCTGCAACAACACTCAGGCATAACTCAACAACAACGCAAGTGAGAAAAGATGAAAACCAAGCAATCAGGCAAACAATCAGGCAGAACAGCAACATAGAAAAAGACAATCAGACAATACCACAACAATAAGAAAAAAAAACAGGCAGAACAGTGGCGCAGAGCAAAAGGGCTGCAAGGCATTCAGGGGCAGGCTGAGGGAGACTGATGAGGAGCAGCAGGGGGAGCCTGTTGCGAGGACTTGCTACACCCACTCCAATCCAAGAAACAATAGGTAAAGTGTTTGGAGAAGTTAGATTTACTATTCCCATGGCAATCTATGCAATAGTAGAGACATTGTTGGATATTGCATGAGTTATGAGTTACATTTACTACTCATACTCCAATCTAAGCATCAGTAGGGAAAGTGTTGGATTTTGGAAGAGTTACAACTTCTATTCCCATTCCAACGTTAGCAAAATCAAGGAAAGTGTTGTACTTTGGAAGGGTTAGTGTAGGAGAGTAGGGTCTGCTATCCTATGGTCACCCCAAATTTTTGCTTTTTGCTTCACTGGTTTTTGACATATTGAGGCTGTGGGCCTGCTAATCAGACCCCCAGCCTGCTGTTCTCTCTGCTAAATTGACACTATGCACTTTAGGTGCATAACCCATTGGAACTGGATCACCCTGTGAGCCCCTGTACCAGTGTACACTAGGTACCCAGGGCATTGGTGTATCTAAGGCCTACCAGGGGCTGAAGCATGTATTGTGCCACCCCTGGCCTGGCCTAGCAAATTTGACACAACTGGCTGATCACTCAGCTGGGGTAAATTGGGGTATCCACCTCTTACTTAGGTGTAGTATACCTATACCTAACCTTAAATGGGACACATGTTAACCTATAAGTCACTCCTATGGCAGGCCTTAACAATCCTGAAGGCAGAGTGCTTGGTTTCATGTGAGATGGTGCTCTGGCATGAGCTGAGCCCGTCTGCAGTGGTCGGAACAACTTCTTTCTACCGTTTCCAGATATCGCCATACCATATACTCTTAAGTGCATTATGAACCTCGCGGTTAAATGCTATCTTTGGTTTGGCTTTATCAAAACATGTCGAGTAAGGTGTCATACGAATTGGAATACTAACCCCTCGCCAATTCTGGCGACGGGGTTAGCATTCCACCCTCCTAAAGGGACACGACATGTACAGAACCTGAAACCCGGGTAAAATCAGACATAGTCTCAGCTCCACAAAATGGACGCTGCCACCACAGACACAAGTCTGCCCTCCTGCTGCTGGGAGTCCTTCCAGCTTTGGAGACGTGGACAAAGGGTTTCCTGCCAGGGGAGGTGCGAGCACCACCCCAGACAGGATTTTGTGTATTGGTCAGGTAGGGCTTGAATAGAAACAGACATGCTTGAGGCTCACAAGGAGCCTCGGTGCATATGCCAGTTCAAACCGGTCCTGGGGCACACCCCTTCCTGGTCCCACCCTTAGGGAGGGACCTAGCAGGTAGTCCGGCCCCTAGAATCCGCTTAAAGGTAGGAGCTGTGTCCTAAGACTTCAGACATCCTGGAATCAACTTGAAACTAAGAAGAAGACGGGAATTTCAACGTTCTGCTGCACAGAAGACTGAAGGAAATCTCCCCTATGGTCAGGGAGTGACCATCTTGCTAACGCAAGCACCATCCAGCGAATCGACGTCTGCTTTGCTGCCGCCTCCTGCCGGAGCCCGAGCCCAGAGACTGACAAGGACTGGACCTCCAGACCTCTCACCACCCGATCCACAGTCCCTGCAAAGAAGGAACTCGTGGAGGCACCGAGACCCGTGGAGCCAGCCACCTTGAAAGACACTCGACAAGCTGAAAGCGCAACAACAGAGGCTCCCTCCAAGTTGTGCTTTGGGTTCTGAGAAGCCCAACACCCGAGCAGCATCTGCACCAAAGGTGAGCCCTCCAGCATCTCCACGATCTGCGTGGGGCCCCTCTGCACTTCGCGACTCGACGCACCTAACCGGTTACTGGTCCGTTGACTAGTGGCCATTTGGCGACCATCTTGAAAAACTACAATGCTGGTCTGGTTGCTCCAGACTGGGACTGGCCCCTGCTTCCCTCCAAAGGAGCAGCCCCTCTGACCTTGCTGGTCAGAGCTACAAGCTTTCTTCACTTCCTACGACTCCTGCTTTTGCCAAGGCTTGTTTGCTTCTTTTGAGTCGCCGACACCGCCGACAGCGAGAGCCTGCGTGGGACAGCTCGTGAATCGACTCCTGGACGTCGTTGACCTTCAGGGACCACGTGGCTGCGGAGACAAGCTACACCTCTCCACCTGTTTGCACCCGACATCGCCTGGTACCTACCTGGTGCCACGCCAGTCACTGGCTAGTGACTGTGAACACTGTCCCCTCTGCTTACAGGTCTTCTACACTTCCGATCCACCCTTGGATCCAACGCATCTCTTCTGGACCGACCGCCTGCAGCATCTTTGTCATCAGGCTCCATTGAACAGATAGACGAAACCCGACGCACTTCGAGACCTATGCACCCGCTTCCTGTGGGTGAGGTAAATCTGGCACTCTGGTGCACAAGTGTAGAGTAACATCTCTAGTGTCTAGGTTTGAAGTCTTGAATTCGTAGTCCATCCCGAAGACCCTTCTAGCAGTAACTTTTGAACTATTACGCACCCATTGAAAACCTATGGGCGCCCGCGTGTAACTTTCCTCACTGCACACGCGACCCGTGGACCTCCTGGTCACTAACTAAAGTGAGCTCCTTGTAGGCCCAGCGATTCTAGAGGCCCTAGGCCTTCTCCCTTTCCTGTTCGTGGTACTTATACCACTATTTTAGTATATGGTTTGAGCGGCCACCAGGGCCTATCCATATAAAGTGCAACTTCTGTATATTGTGATACTTTCTTGTTTAACGATTTGTGCTCCTGTGCTCATAAAGAGTCTAGGGGATACTTTGAGTAATAAATACATATATATTTTGAATATATATCTGCGTGGTGTCCTTTCATTGGTATAAAAGGGGGTTGCATATGGTAAAACAGCTTGCTTAACATGCCAAAACGAGTTTAGCCTGACAGACTGCTTAGCCTACGCTACCACTAGGGCAGCTGGTTCGGAAAGGTTGACTTACAACCACACCATAAGGGTTGCTTGGCATGGTACAAGGTGGTCACTTTAATTAGTGAACATCATATACCAAACCAACTTCTCACAGTTAGATATACTACTCCGACTCTAATCTAAGCAACACTAGAGAGCATGTTGTTATGTGTAGGAGTAAGTTTTATTATTCCCACTCCAATTTAATCACCAGTAGGGAAGGTGTTAAGATTTGTAGAGGTTAGAGTTACTAATCCCAATCCAATCTACACAACAGTAAGGAAAGATAATCAAAGATGCATCTGTGGGGGGAAGCAGGGGTGAGAAGATGAAAGACAGGTCTAAGCCTGCTCCTGAAGGTGTGTAATTAACCCCATCCATAACCGGAAGGGCACACTATTTGGGACTATGGATTCACACTTTTGAAGTAAGGACTGAGAGGCTGCAATACTGAAGTTATATACAAAATAGCCCTGCACTCTTATAATAGTTAAGTAAACATGTAAGTCACTGTTTAGACTATATCCATAATATAGATGATTTTCAATAGATAGTCGTTTTCCCAAATGAAAGAAGTCGATCAAATCTTGCAGTATTGAAAGTTATTCTTTATTCATGTTCTTTAAAAAATTCAAAACAGCCAATGCGTTTCGTCCGCAATCGGCATTCTTCAGGGCTTGAAATGTAAAAGATATTAATTCATTCAGTTGTTGTCAATCAATAAAACGCAATGGATTTGAAAAGTATATATTCAGGCATTGTGATTTATATTAGTTCAATAAATTCAGGGAACAGAAAAAGTGTTATCGGCGAAGGTTGTGCCTGTCCTCATGTGGTCATCTGGTTCGGCAAGGTTTCACTGAAGTTAGAAGGATTCTTAGAGGTGAAATACTTTCATTTTCTTTGAAATGCCTGATTCAAGCAATCCCGGCACTGGGTTGACTGTTTTGATCTCTTGTTTTCTCTACTCCTTTTTCTCATTTGAAGTATTTGCAGCATTAGATATCATAGTTCCTTTCATTATGGCTTGCAATGTATACCTTTATATCCTGAAAATGCATAATGACTTAATTTGGACGATGATGCTCACTGGGACTCTATGTACTTTATGTAAGATATCTTCTGGGACCCATTTACAGTAGGAAGTTATTCTTCTACTTTTTTCCTGAGGGCAGTGATGATCAGGTTCCATCCGCTTTGGATGTGAGGAGGGCTCTTCAGATATATCTGCAACGCACAAAAGACTTTCTACTTTCTACTGCTTTGCTTGTCTCTTTCAGCAGTATTATTAAAGGGAAAAACTGTGCTACCCCCACTCTTAGTAGATGGGAACTGTGAAAAGTTGGCCTGGTATATGCTGTCCACTTGTTATGGTGGGCACCTTGCACCAGTCCAAACGACCCTTATTGATGATTAGGCTAATGAAAAACTTTATTGAAAGCTATCCTAGTGGTAGCTATGGAGAACAGCCTTCAGGCCAAGTCTCGAAGGAATGCAAAGCAGCTTGGTTTACCAGATTATATCCTTCTGAATGACCAAATGAAAGGAGCAGCACACAAGGTATATATAAAATATATGTATTTATTACTAAACACTCTCTACTAACCTCTTTATGAGATTAGAGAACAAGATACACAATATTAAAGCACTAGAACAACAGTAAAGAGCACAATACACAGTGGGCTCCAGGGGGAGACCAGACCATATGCTAAGAAAGTGGTATAACAACCACGACTTGACTAGACGCAGTGCCTAGAGCATGCAGAATCGCTGGGACCCCAAGGAACCACCCAAGGTAGTGACACAGGGGACCCACAGGGGACCCGTGCGGTGTGAGAACACAGGCACGAGCTCCGTACAAGCCTGGATCGGAGCTGAGAACAACCTGAAAGCAGAGGTGACGGAGTCTGGGTCACTTCAGGGTGACCAGGGGCTCGCTAGACGAATGCCCACCGATGTCGGGTGTTTTAGGTGAGATGAGGTGAAGCTTAACTCTGCAGCCACTGGGACCAGGATACGTCGATGAGGACCAAAGTCTGCAGGCGAGCTGTCCCACGAAGGATGTCGAGTGCTAATAATAATAATAAACAAATTTATAAAGCGCATGGCTACAATCAACTAGTGTGTCCCCCGCGCTGTGGCATCAAAAACATGTCAGTAGCAGTACTGTGATACAGCTCGTGGAGAAAACCTAAGGACGGAAGAGCCAAATTTTGAGTTTTTTCCAAAAGAGGGTCTCCGATGGCTCCATCCGGAGACCAAGGGGGAGGTTATTCCAATGCTTGTCCGCCAGGTAATGGAAGGATCGATCACCAATTCTTGCTCTTTTGATGGTCGGAGTTCTGACCTTTCCCGTCCCACATGATCTCAGAAGGCGGGTCGGAGTGTAGGTCATGTAGATAGGTTGGCCCTTTTCTCCGTAGGATGTGGTGACTGACACACAGGGCTTTGAAGAGTATTTTCTCCTTCACCGGAAGCCAGTGAAGAGATGCCAGGGCCTTGTTAGAGGAAGCTCTCCTGGGCAGCATCAGAACGAGGCGGGCTGCCGCGTTCTGAATGCATTGCAGTCTTTTAATACACTTGCTGCTTGCCCCCAGATAAAGGGCATTACCGTAGTCCAAGTGGGAGGTTACCAGAGCATGGACCATGGTTTTTCTAGCTGCCATGGAAAGTATATCTAGGGTCTTCCCAAGTCCTCTCACTACCCCAAAACACTTCCCCGTCACCAGTCTGGTGTGGCTCACAAAGGAGAGCTTGGTATCCAGCCACATCCTTAGGTTCTTAACCTGTTCGCTGGTGGATGGAGTAGGGCCCAGAGTCTGAGGCCTCCATGATGAGGACCAAATCGAGGGGGCTTTGCCTATCACTAGAACCTCCGTCTTATTGCCATTTAGTTTTAAACAGTTGTTCGACATCTAAGACACCAGTTCTTGTAGGCAAGTAGAGAAATTGATAGCTGCCTCATCATGGGATTGTGCTAATGACACCACCAGTTGCGTGTCATCCGCATATGACACAACACTGATGCCATACTTCCCAATAATCTCTGCCAATGGGGCGATATAGAGATTAAAGAGAGTGGGGCTAAGTATGGAGCCCTGAGGGACCCTTGGGCCAGTGCAATGCTCTTAGAATAGTAAGGTTGCTGAGATACCTGAAAGCTACGATCCTGTAAAAAGGACCGCAGCCAGTCTAGGGCTCGATCCGCCAGTCCTCCTTTCCTGAGGCGCTGTAGGAGTAGTGGGTGGGCAACAGTGTCAAATGCGACTAAGGTCTAAGAGGACCAGAGCAACCGTCTGGCCCTCATCTACATGTTTGCGGATGGTTTCTGTAGATAGGAGCAGTGCCGATTCGTTAGAGTAGGTCGCTAGAAAGCCCAATTGTGTGGGGTGAAGTATGATGTGTTGATTAATATGGGCCATCAGTTGAGTATTGACCACTTTTTCGGCTATTTTGGCAAAATATGGCAAAAGTGAAATCGGACGCAGGTTCTCCAATTGACTCATGCTTACATTCGGCTTCTTTTTTATGGGGAGGACAATCGCTTCTTTCCACCTTTAAGGGACCATTCCCGAAGTGAAAGAGAGTCCAAAGAGGTGGCTGATGTAGGGTGCTAGGACCTCTAGCCTTTCTCTCAACACTTTGGGAGTAGTGGTGTCCCTGGGTGAGCCAGATTTAATGCTTGAGGTTATGTCTTTGAGGTTGTCACAGGAGGGGAGAACAAAACCACAAAGGCAGTCTGCCTCTGCTATGTCAGACATCCCTTCTCTATCAGAGCACCCATTACGTGCTTCATCTGGGAAGGTAGAATAAATCCTTGCTACCTTCTCTGCAAAGAAATCTGCCACCCGGTTGCAAGAGTCCACGGAGCTATTGTTCGACGCTGTAGTCCTTGCTAGTGACGAGATCTCTTTGAAAATAGTGAAGAGTTCTTTAGAAGAATTCTCAGCTATCTCGATCCTATCACTGTAGTAGGCGGCCCGGGTTTTCTTATGAGGGAGTGATAGTGTTTAAGGCTGGTTTTGTATTCAGTCTTCTTTTAATCTGAGAAGTCTTTCCTCCATGTCCTTCCTAAAAGCTTACAGGAGGACTTAGCTATCCTGAGTTCTTCATTAAACCAAGGGGCCATTTTTAATTGTCTCCTCCGGCGCACTCGAGGACCATGGGGCAATTCGGTCTAATGCCTCCGTAATCCATTTATCTAGTGTCAATGTCCTTGCCTTCAAGTGGTCCGCCCTGATAGAGGGACTGATTAAAACTTGCTGCTGAGAACCTAGCCCACTTCCTATGTGGTTTCCCGGCGCCTGGCGTCTTTGGAATAAGTGTATTAGGTACCAGGGCGCTAAAGGGAACCACAAAGTGATCTTTCCAGGGAACTGCAATCGGGCGTTTGATTCTTAGGGCACCCCAATTGGCAAAAATCGGGTCTAACAGGTGGCCTAATTGATGAGTCGGGAGCGGTGATTATAGTATCAGTTGCAAGGCGGCCAATTCCTGATATAGCTCTTGCACTCCTATATTAGTCAACTCATCAAAGTGTAGGTTCAAGTATCCCAGCACAAGCATTTTGTCATATCGCAGAGCAGGTTGAATCACCTGGTCTATTAGGCTCGATACAAACAGGGTGGAGGGCCCTGGTGGTCTGTAAATTAAAAAGCCCTTCATAATATAGTTTGTTGCTGCCATTATTGAAAAGAAACTTGCTTCGCTATCATCGATATTTGCCGGCTCTATAGTGCATTGAATCGTTTACTTATGAATAATGGTGATCCCTCCCCCCCCTGTTATTCGGCCAATCCATTATGGTAATTCCATAGTTATGTGGAAGAGCCTCGAGGATCTCTGGAGTAGAGTCCTTGTTCAGTCATGTTTCAGTAAGAAACATAACATCTGCCTGCATGTCTAATAGATAGTCGTGGATTTCGTGTTTGTGCTTCTTAAGGGATCTGCAGTTGATCAGGGTTAGATTAAACTTCTGACCTGTCCCTATCTGTTTCTTGTTCTTCTCCATAGTAAAGGGGCAGCGTCTACACTTCTGGTGCATGAATCCTGTTGTTATATTGTGCCTACATAGCTCTGAAATGGGGGGCATAGTGCATATAGCTGTCCTGCAGGATACCTTCGGGCTGATCCTAAATGGGCAGTGGTTCTGGCCCCAGGCCCTGACCGGTCGCGGACGGGCACAGACAGACTTGCCTTGTGCCGGTGGCGCGTCCGCTCAGGCATGCGCATTAAATAGAGTCTTCCTTCCCCAAGCAAGACCGCTAACCACAGTTCAGCCACCCATGGAAGCGGAAGTGCTTGACCCCTACTTCCTCACCCTTCGCACAATCAGCATTAACTGCCACGTCAGACCGGGGCGGGAAGAGTGCTTGACCCCAACAAGTTCCAGCAGGTTCCCGGTAAGCTAAAACAGTGCTAAGATACAGTGGGCTAAAAAGTTTAAAAAGCGTTAAAAAACGTGCGCTTAAAACAATTTTACAATTCATTTAAACAATGGTATTGAGGCTAAGTAATGTTAGGAGGCTTGAGAGCGCTGTCGCATTACCACCACAAAACGGGTCTTAGCAGATTCTGCCACAATCTGCTCTCGCCGCTCGTGCTGGGGGGGTCAGTGTGCGGATTGGAGACCAACAAGCCTTGGAAACCCACACGGTCAGAGAAAAGATGCTTCGTTGTGGACCAGCAAGGTCCTGGGGACTCCCCAAGTGATGGAGTCAGGGCACGTCTGGAGCAACCAGGAAAGCCCACTGAAAGTTAAAGTTCCCTTCTCAAGGACCCACAAGTTGACGGACCAGGGATCGCGAAGGGACCTCGAGTGGAATCACAAAATACCAGCCCACGGAACACCTGTGGAGTGTAGGCCGGTAATCTTCGGTGGAATAACTGCTCGGGGTCTGGACCACAAGTAGCCCACAGCACAGTCTCAGGGATTGCCAAAAAGCATATGCTGCTGCAAATGTGCACGGTATCCAGGGGTACGGGTTGCACGGTCCCCACGAGGGCTGCGGGTCTCAGGTTTGCTGAGAGCACCATTCGACCTCGGGAAGCTTGTGTACCCACCTCCTGTGTTGCAAAATCTTCGGAGTCCTTCAGAAGCTGCGAAGATGCAAACCGTTCAGATGCTTTTCAGATGCCTGCTTTGCAGGGGATTAACTCCTTTACTCCAAGAGAGATTCTTCGGTCATCCAACGTAGTGTAGATAGTCGAAGTACTTGGTTTCTGTAGCAGAGTTTCGTCCAGGTAAATCTAAAGTCCTGTAGCCAGGGTTCCTACTTTATATCCAAGGAAGGGGTGGGACAAACTCTGGGGACCCACCTATGGGAGGGTCAGGACAGAGGGGTGGCTACACCCATGTCCTTTGTCCAGTTTCGCACCAGAGCAGGGGCTGATAGCCCATGCAACCGGTTAGAGCTGGACTATGCACAGGGACACCAAATGTGCCCCCAGTGCAGACATCAAAGCACTCTCAGAGTGCACTCACCCAGCCCCAATACACTAAAGCCTGTCTTGGAGGTGGTCACACCTCCCTGTGACAGGAAACCTATTGTCCAGCCTTCCCCTGCCGGAGTTTCGTCCAGCAGCAGGAGGGCAGACTCGTGTCTGTGGCTGGCAGCTTCCATTTTGTGATGCCAGGGTCTGTAAAGCTGGTGCCGGGTGTACCGGTGGTGTCATATTTCTCCCTCTAGTAGGGTGGAATCATACCTCCCACACCACTTACTGGTGTGGAGGTATGATTCCAAGGTGTTTGACACCAAACACGACATGTTTCCATGCAGCCGTTTTAAAGTTAGCATTTACTGCGAGGTTATAATGCACTTAAGTATATATGGTTGGGCTGCATCACAAATAACCCTGGAATAGAGGTTCCGAAGGCTGCAGAGGGGCTCTGCTCATGCATGGGCACCCTCTCACATAAAACCCAGCACCCTGCCTTCAGGATCGATAAGGCCTACCATAGGGGTGACTGATAGGTTTATATGTGCAGTGATAAGGATAGATATAGTGAACCTATATCCAAGTAAGGGGTGCATGCACCACCTTACACAGGCTGCTGTAGCAGATCTGTGGTGTCATTTTGAATGGTCTCCCAGGGGTCGCATAATACATGCTGCAGCCCCTGAGAGGCCTCTGGTGTACCTATGCCCTAGATGAATAGTATACCATATACTAGGAACTTATAAGGGTATCCCAGAATTCAATCTGGAGTGTACCTAAAGTACATGAACAACCAATTTAGAGAGAAAGCAGATAGACTGGGGTCCTGATTAGCAGGATCCCAGTCAAACTAAGTCGAAATCCAGCAAAACACCAGGCAAAAAGTGGAGTAACCATGCAGTCAGATTCCACCTTCCTACAGGAAAGGCAGGCAATTTATCAGTCTTATCAGTCCTTGCGATTGGCTCCTCCAGTTCATGTTCAGTGGCATTCTACCAGGTCTGTTTCAGCTTCCTGGGCTGAGGCTACAGGGGTTTCTGTTCAGGAGATCTGTCAAGCTGCCACATGGCAGTCTCATCACACTTTATTAGAGCACTATTGTCTCGATATCTTGTATGCTTCAGTTGATAATTTTGCTGTTGATGTTGTGAAGACAGCAATGATAAAAGCTTGATTTATTAAATAATTGGTGTCCCTGCTTTTCTGTGTCATGCTTGGTTTATTGGGCTTGTAAAATTCTCATATAGTAATGAGGGTGATGACTGGGACGAAGAGGTTCTATGTGGGGGTAATGAGGGAGAGTGGAGAAGATTAACCAATCAGAGGAAAGCCATTAAGACCTACACTACCAAAATTAAAGCATTGTCTATTATTTGATGTAATATGTTCCAAAAAGAAATGTGCAGGTGGCCATGCCTAGGGGTGAGCGAAATTTGAGAAAGTGACTTTCGCAAATTATCGCGAAAATGTCAAAAATCTCCGCAAACACGCGGAAATATCGCGAAGATGCAGAAGTTTTTTTCCTGCCCGTTCGCGGTATTTTCTGCGTGGTCGCGGCTCGCCAACTTACCCATGCGGTTGCTCGCTGGCGCGGCCATCTTGTTTTCACTCTTCTCGCGGTGCATGATCGCGAGAAGAAAGACGTGATCGCGCGACCAATGACATTACTGCGGGCGCGAACTGTCGCGAGACAGCGCAAATGGCTACCAACAATGCAACATCTCGTTGAGAACGCGACCGGATCGGGAAAACTTGTCGGCGAACGCGGGGATTCAGGTAAGGCGATCGCGCGCGCGCGAGAATGTATTATTTTACAGCGCGAGCAAGAAACAAATTATCGCTAAGCTGCGGAATGCGGAAATTTTGACATTTTCGCGCTCTCCGCGGAACGAGAAAATGTCAAATTATCGCAATTTCCGCGAGCGGAACGGAAATTTAGCCCAGGCCTAGCCATGCCTCCGCATTACATATTTCTTGAATCAGAATACCATGTAAAACAGCAGGAGTAGCCGCATTAACCCTATAGAATTGGAGCAAAAACCTACAGTAGGTAAGTGTCCCTTTTTTAGGTCGAGCCTAGCGTTGCAGCGCATGCGCTGCAACGCTTTGCGAGGCATGCAGTATTCAGTATAGCGTGGAAGCTTTGTGGAAGATCCGCCCACTCTCCGCCCATCTTTTTCATTGGCTTAGGTCCTAAATGCTGCCTTCCGATTGGTTTTAGGCTTGTTAGTCCCTCCCCATGACGACCATGTCATCATTTGTGTACTTCCATGGTTACTGGCCCCTTTACTGCACAGACTACTTTCATCCCGTCCCCCCTCCTGTAGTCCGTGACTTCTTGGGGCCCCCCTCCCGTGCACTCCCGGTTGTGCTTGTGCATTCTTGCGCCCGCCCGCACTCCCGTAAGCAAGGCAATATATGTGCTAATGAATTGAAAGTGATTTCGCGTAAGAGAATATCAAACCATTTAAAACGTCACAGAGGATCGTTTTCAAACGTAGTAACAAACGCTAAAGAATTTGAATTTAAATATTATAAATAACATTTATTTTTTGCATCAGCTGGAATTTCAAAATCATTATTCTTTGAAATACCTGATCCTTTTACTAAACTTATTTCAAAACTACCTAGCGCATAACTCCGACCTTGGTTCTGCTGTCCACTTACATTAACAATCACATCATTTAAACATGGCTTCTTTGACGACGAAGGGTCAACAGTCTCCCGGGGAGAGGCTCTGACGCGTTTGTCCTTCCTCTGTGTTCATTCCGCAGGGGTATGCTTGATCAGGAGGGTGGGAGTAGTAGTCGTATGAGGAAAGAGGAACTGAATCGTAGGCAGGGCACGTCCCTTTAGCTTCTACTGATTCCAATGCTTGATCGGAAGCTCAGATGGCTGCTTTTGCAATGCCGGTAGTCTGTACAGTGACCCGAGAACATCTCTTATATATTTGGATACCGAAGGATACAGATACAAGTACCCAGCAGCTTCAGTTAACTGTTCTTCTAGGTGGCCATCATCCCAGCACCACCCAAGAGCCATCCGTGATCAACGTCAAAGAAATAACCGCTGCGCTGCCCAAGATGCCATTGTCGGGGATCTTATAAGTCAATCTAAAACAATCTGATCAAGAATAAAAAGTAGAATACTATTTGAGAAAAGCTAACTGTTTTAGGTTCATCCCACGGAAATCAAGCTCGTGTAGCACATTGCCTATTAAGCCCTCTTAGATCCAACCAAAAAATAGGACTTTGGTACTGAGCTTCTCGCTTTCCTACTACTGCCCCAAACACCAGCGGAAACAGCTGCCTTGCCGCAGTCCCTGAAAGGCCGCACAAGGAACGTCTGAACTGAGAGTATTGTAGACCGAGGGTTCTTAGTTGTGTTTCCAAATATCTAGCTCAGCAGCACTTTTAAGTTTTTAAGTTTAGCACTCCACATAGATCGGCTACTCATTAGGGTCTTCATGGAATTATTTTCCTGGCGTTATGTCTGCAGTGTTCCGCATCATTGTCAGTTCAGAATCCTTACATTTTCAGTGGCCGACATTTGACATGTTTTCCCATTCTAAATTCTGCTTCTACTTTTTATTTCGCCACTTCATGTTGTAATGCACCTGAGGATCATGCTGGGCCAAATAATTTTATTCACTAAGAAATGATCCATCCAGCTGACAGTCTTTAGGGTGGAAAGAAGGACTCGCCAGCAGTGTGCTGCCAAAGGAGTCAAACAGAAAAGTTACTAGTACAAGAATGCCATTCAGCTAAGAGGGTGCTAGTCTCAATAGTTTTGTAAAGTGAAAGTAATTTGAGATTGTAGGTGGCAAGCAGTGTGTCTGGCAAACTATTAGTAAGTTGTAAGATGAACAGAGGGGTATTGCTGGCCCCTCCACCTCCCCAGAATGCGATCGTGGAAGAAGCATGATGATAAGTCAGTTATGTCCTTCTTCTTAAAAATGTCATCCCTTCGTGCATCCCCTTTTTAGGTCGAGCCTAGCGGCAGCGCGCATGCGCTGCTCGCTCTGCAAGGCATGTAGTAGTGAAGTATGGTTTTGAAGCCCCGCCCACTATCCGCCCGTATTTTTAATTGGTTTTTGTCATTGTCATCTGTAAATGCTAGCTTCCAATTCATTATGAGGCTTGTTAGCCCCTCCTTGGTACCGCCTTGTCTCCATTTGTCACCGCCCATAAGGACTGGACATTTTCCCTGTGTCCTTACTGTATTGCTCACATAAGACCTTCGGAAGAACTCTTTGGTTAATCAATCTAAAGACCACTAGTGAGAGGCCAGCTTTCGCAATGTCAGCCATTTTTTTTACTATGAAACTTTCACAATGTGCCAAATGCACACACAATGGCCTGCCGCAGCGCCCCCAAAATCAGATAGCTGCTTGTCTTTAATTTAAATGAGAAGAGTTGCGGGATCGCTGCTTTTCTTTAATATAAATTAGAGGAACTGCGTAATTACATAATATGGAAATCACATAATTTGAAAACAATCACAGGTCGTTGAGCCAATGCCAGGGTTTGAACCCTAAATCCCCAGCTCAAAGTCAGCAGCTCTGGCACTGTGCTACACGCTATTCACTTAATGGCAGCTGTTTTATTGTTAACTGTGCAACTTTTACAATGTGCGACACGCACCCACAGGACAGACCACCGCATCTCCCACAAACTCAGATCACTGCTTTTCTTTAATTTAAATGAGTAGAGCTGCGGGATCAAAGGTGCTTCGTGGTAGGAGGCAGCTGGGCAGGGCCCCTTGTGTTAACTTTAGTAATGAGCGCGGTGGCCGCTTCGGGAACACTGCGCTCTTTCTTTGTTTTTTTTTTTCTTTAATGAGCACGGC
This sequence comes from Triturus cristatus, assembly GCF_964204655.1. Classification (NCBI taxonomy): domain Eukaryota; kingdom Metazoa; phylum Chordata; class Amphibia; order Caudata; family Salamandridae; genus Triturus; species Triturus cristatus. The sequence continues at coordinate 52,539,870 of NC_140589.1, forward strand.
CCCCGCTTCACAGACACCGCACTCTGCAATGCAATAGGTGCTGATTTTGGTATTATAAATGACAATGCTTTTTAATTTTTTATAAAAGGCATTGCCATTTACAATGCCAATAGCTCAAAAACTCGCAATTGCGAGACCTACTGCATTGTAAATGCTTGTTGACACAGTGGTCCCCAACGTTTGCCTGGTACATGATGTGATTTCGACTGAATGTGAACTGGGTTCCTGCTAACCTGGTACCCAGTCCCAGAGCTCTTTCCCAAAACTGTGCAATTGTTCCCCCGATTGGCAAATCCTCTGTAAGTCCTTAGTAAATGGTACCTTGGTACCATGGGCCTGAGGTACTAAAGGGAGTCCCTAAGGGTTGCAGCCCAAATTGTGCCACCCTAAGGGGCCCCTCACCAAGCACATGTAAGGCTGCCATTGCAGGCTGCATGTCTTGGTGCAGACAACAGTGAAAATACAACATCTCACACATCCCTGTGTGCCATGTCCCTCACACTGCATGTACTATTTGTAAGTCACTCCTAAAGCATGCCCTAAGGCAGGGTGCTTAATATTACATGTGAGGGTATACCTTCATGAGCAGATATGCCCCTGTGCTGGTCAGTCCTATTACTGCCAGTGCAAGTGACCAGGGAAGCCATTTTTAAACCATGTACTGAACACTAATGAAAACGAGTTCCCCAACTACATGATGGCTTCACTGAAAATAGGGATGTTTAGTACCAAACATCTTGTCTTGATAAACCCACACTGGTGCCAGTGTTGGATTTACCAATACATGTACTCAGAGGGCACTTTAGAGGTTCCCCCTGAAAATCTACCAGCTTCTGGTGTGCTTACTGTGAGAAGTTGGCCTGATATATGATGTCACTAGTTCTAGTGTACACCTTGTATCAGTCCAAACAACCTGTATGGTGATTGGTTGTAAAGTCAACCTTATAGACCAGCTATCCTAGTGGTAGCATGGACAAGAGCAGTCTTAGGCTAAACTCTGTATGGCATGTGAAGCCAGCTGTTATACCACTTCAATCCCTTGAATACCAAATGAAAGGACACCACACCAGATATATATAAAAGTAGAATGTATTTATTCTAGCATATACCCTCAGCACTCTTTATGAGGTCAGAGGTCTAAGTACAACAATCTCTTAAGTAGCATACATTAAGTTACACAGTAAAAATACAGTTAGGCCCAGGGGCCACGCAAACCATATACTAAGAAAGTGGTATAAGTACCACGTCACGAACAGGAAGTAGGCCTAGGGCCTAGGGAATCGCTGGGGCTACACTACCCTGACAATAGTTAGGAAGTGGGAGGCCCACGGGAGGCGTGTGCAGTGTGGAAACACACACGCGGGTTACATTAAAGTCAATAGGAATGTGATAGTTAGAAATCAGAGGAATAAGGACACTTCTGAAGTAACTAGGAGGAAGCAACTCAGGACTTAGACACTTGGATAGTCAATATTCACTGGAGCACCGGAGTACTCACGTTACCTCACCCACGGGAGACGGGTGCATAGGTGTGAAGATGTGTTGGGTGTCGTCGCTGGATCCTATGGATGCCTGAAGAAAAGATGCTGGCAGGCGGCCAGGAGGAAGATGTCCGGGGGACCCAAGGCTGGATCTTGAAGGATGGACACCTGCAAGCGGAGGAGACAAAATCTGGGTCACTATCCAGTGACCAGGTGGAACCAGGAAGGAACCAGGCGATGTCGTGCTGAATACAGGTGATGTCTTGAAGCTTGTCTCTGCAGCCATGGGGACCCGGCGACGTCGAGGACAACCAGAACCGGGGTAGGAGCTGTCCCATAAAAGATCTTACTGATGGCGGAGTCGACGTCCCGATTGGAGTCAACAAGCCTTGGCAAAGGCAACCCACGCGGGAATCGAAGTTCGCTTCTGGTGCAGACCAAGAAGGTCTGGGGTGCTTCTCTTTTACAGGGAAGCAGGAGCCAGTCTGGAGGAGCCAAACCAGTGGTGGAAAGTTAAGGGTTCGTCGTCACTGAGGCTACTAGCCAACGGGCCAGTAACCGGACAGATGCGGTGTGAGAAGTTGGCCTGATGTATGATGTCACTAGCTATAGTGTACACCTTATATCAGTCCAAATACCCTTATGGTGATTGGTTGTAAAGTCAACCATATAGACCAGCTATCCTAGTGGTAGCATGGACAAGAGCAGTCTTAGGCTAAACTCTGAATGGCATGTGAAGCCAGCTGTGATACCATATATAATCCCTTGAATACCAAATGAAAGGACACCACAACAGATATATATATAAAATAAAGTGTATTTATTCTAAGCAAACCCTCAGCACTCTTTATGAGATTAGAGGTAAGTACAACACAGTCTTATTTATGCATACATTAAGTCACACAGGTAAGTAATACAGTTAGGCCCTAGGGGCCACGCAAACCATATACTAAGTAAGTGGTATAAGAACCACTGTCACGGAAATAGAGTAGGCCTAGGCCTAGGGAATCGCTGGGGCTACACTACACTAGCGTTAGTTAGGAAGTGGGAGGCCCACGGGATTCGTGTGCAGAGTGGAAACACTCACGCGTAATGCGTAAAAGTCAATAGCAATAGTACAGTTTAGAAAACGGTAGATTTAGGACACTTCCGGAGTAGCTAGGAAGTTGAGACTTGAAAACTAGACACTAGGATAGTCACTATCCTGATGAGCACCGGAGTACCCAAGTTACCTAGCCCACAGGCTGCGGGTGCATAGGGGTGAAGATGCGTCGTTTTCGTCGTCGACTCCTATGGATGCCTGAAGAAAGATGCTGACAGGCAGTCAGTGAAGAGTGTCCGGTGGATCCCAAGGCTGGGATCAAGAAGAGAAGAAACCTGCAAGCAGAAGGGACAGAGTCAAGGTCACTAGCCAGTGACCACGTGGAACCAGGAAGGAACCAGGCGATGTCGTGAAGACTTGCAGGTGAAGGTGAAGCTTGTCGCTGCAGCCAGGAGGACCAGGAAGCGTCGAGGACGACCAGGACCAGGAGGCGAGCTGTCCCACGAAGGCTCTTGCTGTCGGAGGCGTCGAAGTTGGACTAGGACTCACCAAGCCTTGGCAAGCGGAACCCACGAAGAACGAAGGACTTGCTTCTGGTGCAGACCAGGAAGGTCTGGGGTGCTTCTTCTTTGCAGAGAAGCGGGAGCCAGTCTGGAGGAGCCAAACCAGCGCAGAAGATTTCAGGGTGCGTCGTCACAGAGGCCACTAGCCAGCGGGCAAGCAACCGGACAGACGCGGCAAGCAGGAAAATGCTGAAGGGCCCCACGCAGGACTCGTGGAGTGTGGGGGGCTGATCTTCGGTGCAGATGGTGCTTGGGGTTGGGGCTTCTCAATCCCCGGTGCACAACTTCGAGGGTACCTCAGAAGCTGCGCTGTAAGTTACTAGCCACTTTTTCCAGGTAGCCGGTCCCACGTCGCTCGTCGCCTCCACGGATCTCAGCTCTGCTGCAGATGTGGATGAGGGTCGGAGAAGTCTGGAAGTCAAGGCTCTGGTCGGGCTCTGCAGTCGGTTCCTCGTAGAACGCTCGCAAAGCAAAGGGTAGTCTCTTGATGGTGCCTGTTTGCACAGGGTAGCCACTCCTTGGCTACAAGGGAGATTCTTCAGTCTTCTTCTTTCGTCGAATGTCGAAGGTCCAGAGTTTCTGTTCAGTTTTGCAGGTTCAGGATAATCTAAAGTCTTGAGGCCCAACTCCCACTCTTATACTAATCTGGGGGGCTGGGATACCTGCTAGGTCACGCCTTATGGGTGGGACCTGGGAGGGGGTGGTTACACCCACTTCCCTTTGTCCAGTTTCGCGCCAGAGCTGGGGCTGGAGTGCCCCAGCGCCGGTTTGAACTGGACTATGCAAGGAACACCTTGTGTGCCCCAGGCATGTCTCATTCCTTTCAGCCCACCCTGCCCCAATACACTAAAGGCTGTCTGGGGAGGTGCTAGCACCTCCCCAAGCAGGAAACCTATTGTCCAGGCCTCCCTGGCTGGGATCACTCCCAGCTGCAGGAGGTCAGACTTGTGTCGTGGCAGCAGCATCCATTTTGTGATGCTGAGGCTTTGGTCAGAGGTAACACAGCAAAGTAGGATTTTAACATGTCTCTCCCTCTAGAAGGGAGGAATAATATCCTCATCACCAGAAATGGTATGGGGGTATTATTCCAAAGTGTTAGACACCTTACACGACATGTTTTGATACAGCCCAACCATAGTTACCATAACCGTTTAAGATTATAAGGCACTTTAGAGTATATGGTAGGCTATATCATAGAACAGCTATAAGGACATGGTTCCGAAAACTGCAGACAGGCTCAGCTCATGCTAGAGCACCATCTCACATGTTACCAAGCACTCTGCCTCCAGGACTGTTAAGGCCTGCCATAGGAGTGACTGATAGGTACACATGTGTCTATATATAAGGTAGGTATAGGAATACTACACCTAAGCAAGGGGTGATTACACGACCTTGCCCCAGCTGAGTGATCAGCCAGTTGTGTCTGATTAGAAGGCCAGACCAGGGGTGGCATAATACATGCTGCAGCCCCTGGGAGGCCTAGGGTACACCTATGCCCTGGGTACCTAGGGTACACTGTACAGGGTCCAATAAGGTGATCCTTACCAATTGGGTATGTACCTAGGGTACATAGAGTCCATCTTAAAGAGAGAGCAGACAGCCTGAGACCCTGAATGGCAGGATCTCAGGCCAACTAAGTCGAAAAACCAGCTAGACACTAGGCAAAAAGTTGGGGGTAACCATAGTCAGATATCCACCTTCCTACACAACCCCCCCCCCAAACGAAAGGAGATAAGGCTGGCCTTGACAAGGTAAGCCTCTATTGCCTGAGTGGCCATATAAGGAAGAACCAGCACTGGCATGGTTACCCCCTGTCTCATGGTCCACGAAGCAATCCCTCATCCTAAGGATATCATAGGGTCTCCACCATAGGGAATCTCTACCTTTGGTGTGTCTTTGCAAAGTAAAAGGCTGGTGTTGAGATGGAGTACTGAAGTGAGTGTCCTTAAAGTGAGGCCTCAGCTTCCTCCAATCATCCTCCACCATGGATGCCTTTCTTTCTCTAACTGAGTTGCACTGTGCTCTCAGGGTCAGCCTCTGGCTACCTAAAGCTGGAGGCTGGGTCCCTTTTGTGGGCTTACTGGAGGGACAGGTCAGGTTTGGGGCCCTAAGGTCCCATGTTTGCCTGTGCCCAACAGAATCCCTCTGGGGGAGGTCCCTAACTACCTGTGAAGGGGATCCCTCAGGAATGTTTTTACCCATCACCTGGCTAGGGCAACTAACCAGGCAATCCTCATTCTTTTGATGGGGGGGTTCTTGTGGACAGGGGCCCTCTTGGGGTCCACTGGCCTCCCTGACCTCTGCAGCCCTGGGCTGACTGAGGCAGGGTAGAGAGAGGCAGGCTACCTGCACCAGACTGGGTCCCACCTTGGAAGGGGCCACTGACATCAGAGGCTCTGCCAGGCCAGGCCTGGCTACCTCTGGGGCAGTTCCTTCACAAGGGGTGAGGTCAGATCCCTGAGGAGGCTGACCTTTTCCTAATGTCTGGGGAGAGGGAGAATTTTCTTCCTCCCCACTACTCTCTGTTTGTGTGGAGTGATCCATAGTTTCAGGCTTCACTACACCTACATCAGTCTGAGTATGGGCTGAGACCATTACAGCCTTGCCAACCTTTTCAGGGAGGCACTCAGTTTGTGTTTGAGCTGTGACTGTCACAGCTCTGCCAGTCTCTACAGGGAAGTCTGTCTGTGCCTGGGCTGTGGCTACCACTGCCCTTCCAACCTTTTCAGGGAGGAAAGCTACTTGGACAGGGGTTGTGACTGGCACAACCCCACTACCCTTTTTGGAAAGGCCTACCATTTTAGAATGGGTGTCTTGTTCAACTCCAGCCCAAGCTGAGAGTTCTAAGTCATTCCCCAGTAAGCAGTCCACAGGCAAGGTTGGAGACACTGCCACCCTTTTAGGGCCAGTGACACCTCCCCAGCTGAGACATACCTCTGCCATGGGATGACTGTTCTGTTTGCCATCAATGTTAGTTACCTGGTATGAGAAACCAGGCAAAAGCTGCTCAGAGGGAACTAGCCTATGGGCCACCATAGTGATGCTAGCTCCAGTGTCTCTGTAGGCCTCAGCTTTTCTACCATTGATGTAGGGTTCCTGTCTGTACCTACCCAAAGTGTTGGGACAGGCAGTGAAGTTGGCAAACCCCATGCCACCATCACAGACAAGAGTAGCTGCTGCGGGGGAATTGGCTAAGCCAGGATCCCCCTGTGTTCCCCAAGAAAACCCAACCAAATTTTTGGGGGCACTCCCACCACCTGGGGGATTACTGCTGACAGTAATAGGTGGTGTGACAGGAGTAGTTGGAGGAACAGTTTTGTTTTTAGCCTGTGGACAACTGCTGTCAGTTTTCCAATGCCCAGGTGTTTTACACACATGGCAGTAAGGCTTTTTAACTGTGGTAGAGGAGGGAGCTTGGGACCCACCACCCTGTGTGGAGTTTTGGGGCCCTGAGGAAGATTTCTCTTTTGCTTTATCCCCACCCTTCTCTTGAGGCTTGGTGGTATCTTTCTTTTGGTCACCACCCTGATTTTTAGGCCTAATCCTGGTCCTGACCCATTTATCTGCCCTCTTTCCCAATTCTTGGGGAGAGGTCAAATCTGAGTCTACCAGGTGTTGATGGAGAAGCTGGTTCTGACAATTACTAAGGATCTGCTCCCTCATAATCAAGTTGTACAATCCTGTATAGTCCTGCACCTTGCTGCCATTTAACCAACCTTCCAAAGCCTTAGTGGCACAATCCACAAAATCAGACCAGTCCTGTGTCTGTGTCTTCTGGGTGTCTCTGAACAACAACCTATATTGCTCAGTGGTTAAGCCAAACCCATCTATCAGAGCACTCTTCAGGACTTTGTAATTGTTTGCATCCTCATCACTGACTGTGAGGAGCTTGTCTCTACCTTTGTCAGAAAAGGAGAGCCACAAGATAGCTGCCCACTGACTTTGGGGTACCTGCTGTACTTTGCAGGCCCTCTCCAAAGCAGTCATCCATTTGTGGATGTCATCCCCATTCTGATATGGGGGGACTATCTTGCTTAGGTTTCTATGGTCATAAGACCTATCCCTATCTCTAGGAATGTTGCTGCCACCAGTGGGTTCTGACCCACACAATTTTTGCTCTCTAGCCAGAGCAAGCTTCTCTTTGGCAAGGGCAATTTCTTCCCTCTGAATCCTCAGATTAGCTTCCCTCATTCTGGCTTTATGCTCCTTTCTCTCAGGTGAAGTCATTCCCCTGTGAGAGGAAGCATTAGAGATGCTAGAAACATGGGAGTGGATGGATTCCCTTGAAGGGGATCTGTCCCTCCTGTTTCTCTGTGTAAGCCTACTTGTGGGTCTGTATGGGGGGACCCCATGCAAACTCCCATGTAAACTTAGGTTAGCCTGGCTAAGTCTTCCTACTTGGCCCTGGCTGTCTACCTCTCCATCTGAAGCCCCATCTGACTCCTCTGTGGTGGGTAGACCCTCCTCTGTGCCTAGGGCACCTGCCTGAGATGCCCTATGAGCATCATACTCCTCTAGGAGTTGTCTTAACTGAAGGAGGGTAGGGTTTGCACCCTGTTTTATTCCTCTGGAGGTACACAAGTGTCTCATCTCCTGGAATGTTAAGGTATCATATCTAGAGGGGATCTTTTGCAGACCTGATCCTCCTGAGAGAGCATCTACTTGATCTCCTCTCAGAGACATGATCTAGTGAGGGTGTGGTGTGTGCACCTACCTACACTAGTTGTATCTACTAAACCTCTCTAGTAGTTGTAGTCAGGGTGTGTTACTCCCTTCAACCTACAACTACAAAGTCCAGTAGGACTTAAGTATAATAATCTATGTTATATGTACCTAGGCAATATCTGTGTGATCTTTCAATTTAGTATCTCAAGATTACAATGGTATTACAACAGCAAGCTCAGATCCCAACCGCTGCTCACCAATGTGAGAAGTTGGCCTGATGTATGATGTCACTAGTTATAGTGTACACCTTATATCAGTCCAAATACCCTTATGGTGATTGGTTGTAAAGTCAACCTTATAGACCAGCTATCCTAGTGGTAGCATGGACAAGAGCAGTCTTAGGCTAAACTCTGAATGGCATGTGAAGCCAGCTGTGATACCATATATAATCCCTTGAATACCAAATGAAAGGACACCACAACAGATATATATATAAAATAAAGTGTATTTATTCTAAGCAAACCCTCAGCACTCTTTATGAGATTAGAGGTAAGTACAACACAGTCTTATTTATGCATACATTAAGTCACACAGGTAAGTAATACAGTTAGGCCCTAGGGGCCACGCAAACCATATACTAAGTAAGTGGTATAAGAACCACTGTCACGGAAATAGAGTAGGCCTAGGCCTAGGGAATCGCTGGGGCTACACTACACTAGCGTTAGTTAGGAAGTGGGAGGCCCACGGGATTCGTGTGCAGAGTGGAAACACTCACGCGTAATGCGTAAAAGTCAATAGCAATAGTACAGTTTAGAAAACGGTAGATTTAGGACACTTCCGGAGTAGCTAGGAAGTTGAGACTTGAAAACTAGACACTAGGATAGTCACTATCCTGATGAGCACCGGAGTACCCAAGTTACCTAGCCCACAGGCTGCGGGTGCATAGGGGTGAAGATGCGTCGTTTTCGTCGTCGACTCCTATGGATGCCTGAAGAAAGATGCTGACAGGCAGTCAGTGAAGAGTGTCCGGTGGATCCCAAGGCTGGGATCAAGAAGAGAAGAAACCTGCAAGCAGAAGGGACAGAGTCAAGGTCACTAGCCAGTGACCACGTGGAACCAGGAAGGAACCAGGCGATGTCGTGAAGACTTGCAGGTGAAGGTGAAGCTTGTCGCTGCAGCCAGGAGGACCAGGAAGCGTCGAGGACGACCAGGACCAGGAGGCGAGCTGTCCCACGAAGGCTCTTGCTGTCGGCGGCGTCGAAGTTGGACTAGGACTCACCAAGCCTTGGCAAGCGGAACCCACGAAGAACGAAGGACTTGCTTCTGGTGCAGACCAGGAAGGTCTGGGGTGCTTCTTCTTTGCAGAGAAGCGGGAGCCAGTCTGGAGGAGCCAAACCAGCGCAGAAGATTTCAGGGTGCGTCGTCACAGAGGCCACTAGCCAGCGGGCAAGCAACCGGACAGACGCGGCAAGCAGGAAAATGCTGAAGGGCCCCACGCAGGACTCGTGGAGTGTGGGGGGCTGATCTTCGGTGCAGATGGTGCTTGGGGTTGGGGCTTCTCAATCCCCGGTGCACAACTTCGAGGGTACCTCAGAAGCTGCGCTGTAAGTTACTAGCCACTTTTTCCAGGTAGCCGGTCCCACGTCGCTCGTCGCCTCCACGGATCTCAGCTCTGCTGCAGATGTGGATGAGGGTCGGAGAAGTCTGGAAGTCAAGGCTCTGGTCGGGCTCTGCAGTCGGTTCCTCGTAGAACGCTCGCAAAGCAAAGGGTAGTCTCTTGATGGTGCCTGTTTGCACAGGGTAGCCACTCCTTGGCTACAAGGGAGATTCTTCAGTCTTCTTCTTTCGTCGAATGTCGAAGGTCCAGAGTTTCTGTTCAGTTTTGCAGGTTCAGGATAATCTAAAGTCTTGAGGCCCAACTCCCACTCTTATACTAATCTGGGGGGCTGGGATACCTGCTAGGTCACGCCTTATGGGTGGGACCTGGGAGGGGGTGGTTACACCCACTTCCCTTTGTCCAGTTTCGCGCCAGAGCTGGGGCTGGAGTGCCCCAGCGCCGGTTTGAACTGGACTATGCAAGGAACACCTTGTGTGCCCCAGGCATGTCTCATTCCTTTCAGCCCACCCTGCCCCAATACACTAAAGGCTGTCTGGGGAGGTGCTAGCACCTCCCCAAGCAGGAAACCTATTGTCCAGGCCTCCCTGGCTGGGATCACTCCCAGCTGCAGGAGGTCAGACTTGTGTCGTGGCAGCAGCATCCATTTTGTGATGCTGAGGCTTTGGTCAGAGGTTACACAGCAAAGTAGGATTTTAACATGTCTCTCCCTCTAGAAGGGAGGAATAATATCCTCATCACCAGAAATGGTATGGGGGTATTATTCCAAAGTGTTAGACACCTTACACGACATGTTTTGATACAGCCCAACCATAGTTACCATAACCGTTTAAGATTATAAGGCACTTTAAGAGTATATGGTAGGCTATATCATAGAACAGCTATAAGGACATGGTTCCGAAAGCTGCAGACAGGCTCAGCTCATGCTAGAGCACCATCTCACATGTTACCAAGCACTCTGCCTCCAGGACTGTTAAGGCCTGCCATAGGAGTGGCTTACAGGTTACCCATGTGTCTATATATAAGGTAGGCATAGGGATACTACACCTAAGCAAGGGGTGATTACACGACCTTGCCCCAGCTGAGTGATCAGCCAGTTGTGTCATGATGGGAGGCCAGCCAGGGGTGGCATAATACATGCTGCATCCCCGGGTAGGCCTAGGGTACACCTATGCCCTGGTACCTAAGGTACTCTGTACAGGGTCTCAGAAGGTGATCCTTACCAATTGGGTTATGTACCTAAAGCACATAGTATGAATTTAGAGAGAGAACAGCTGGGCTGTGGATCTGATTAGCAGGCTCACAGCCACATCTAAGTCGAAAACCAGTAAAGCAAAAGCAAAAAGTGGGGGTGACCATAGGAAGCAGACCCTACTCTCCTACACTTACTGACTGGATTCTGCCAGCCTGCCACGGAGACACTGTTCTGACTACCAGACTGAGGGCCTTAGCTCTTAGGAGGCCCCCCAAAAAAGCATCCCACAGGATGATTTGCTAATTAGTCTTCTTGTGCTGGTGAGCTTCAAAGGAGCTGCCACGTCTGGAATGCAAATCTCGCTTCCCTTACAGGAGAGGAAGCCATCCCCCGTCCAGAGCCCACTTGGCACCTGGACAGGTGGGAACATTATCTAGTCAGTTAGGCGTGCCACCCCCAGGCTAGTACCGCCCCTAAGGTGGGCTAACTGTGAGGTGGATAGAATTTTTCAGAGGTAGCCATCTTTGTGATGGCATATCTAGAAATTTTGGGACAGGGTTATGCCCACTTCTTACAGCAAGTGGTCATATAGGAGGCGTAGTGACCCCAAGGGTCAGTAGTCCTTTGGCTAATATCCTACACTCCCCTAAGACCCCTAAATTTAGCCATTGGCACCAGAGAAGCAGATCCTGACAACCTAAAAATAGAAAGGACACCGAAAAGCCAGAAAAACAGAGAAGAGCACTTGTGGGAAATGGCCCTTTTTGCATGGTTATCGCTAAACGTTTTGCTTCTTCCTACTATTTTTTCCTGACCTGCTGTTGTTGGGTTAAGGACTCGGGGCACTTTACCACTGCTATTCAGTGCTAAAGTGCACATGCTCTCTGTGAAATTTGTGTTCTGGATTGGTGTTTCCATGATTGGCATATTTGATTTATGTGTCAGTCCCTAGTAAAGTGCACAGAGTGTGCCAGGGCCTATAAATCAAATGCTACTATTGGGCCTGCAGCACTGTATTTGCCACCCACATGCATAGCCCTGAAAAGGTAACTCCGACCTGCCACTGCAGAGTCTGCGCGCCGTTTGTAACTGCCATGTCGACTTGGCAAGTGCATCCACTTGCCAGGCCCTAACCATCCCTTTTCTTACATGTGAGTCACCCGCTAAGGTAGGCCCAAGGTACCCCTGTGGGCAGGGTGCAGTGTATGTGAAAGGTAGGACATGCACTGAGGGGTGTGACATGTCCTGGTAGTGAATTAAAGTGCATTTCGTTTTGTACTATTGAAAGGCTATCTGGCCCATAAGAAAGCATGGGAGTTAATTTATAACATCTTATTAATTGGGACCAGGTAGGAAAATAAAGTTTAGTATGCCTGAACTCAGAATGTTAAATGCATCTTTTAGTAAAGGTGATTTTTAATTCTGTGTTTGAAAATACAACTTTTACAAAGTAGGTATTTTCTTGCTTAGCCATCCTGTGTGCCTCTGCTAGGATCTGTATTGACTGTCTGGCTTTGGAGTGACAGAGGTTGGGGAGGTGCATTCTCTCAGATGGCCACCGGGGGGTGATGTGTGTCCTGCCTTTCCTGAATGAGTCAGGGCTGGGCTGCATTCAGAGTAGTGGGAGGAGTTTTCACTAGCACCTGAATAGGCCCAGTCTGCATTTAGAGTGGTGGGAGGAGATTTCCCTTGCACCTGAATAGGCCCTGTCTGCCTTGGACAATGCTGTCTCCACTCCCTGCCAGGAAGCTGCACCAGTGAGGACAGAACTGGTTTGGGCTGGGTACAAACACTCTCTGCCTTCATAGATCAAAGCATTTGCTGGTATAAATATTGGAGCCCAGACCGCAGAACTTTAGAACTCTTTTGGACCAAGAAGACTGCCAAGATGAAGAGCTAGAGAAGCAGCGAGAAAGAACTACCACTTTGCTGTGTGCTTTGCTGTGTTGGCCTGCAGTGACTGCTTCTGTCTTGGGCAGGGAAAGGACTGGACTGAACTTTCTGCAATCTCTTTTTGTGAGTTTTTCCAAGGGCTTGAGGTAGAGCTAGCCCCCTGTTCAAGAAGTCCCAGGAACAGCAAAGACTTCAAGTTCTTCTGCCATCTCTACTTGGGACTGTGTGTTTTGTGCTGCATCAGAAGAAAAGCAACCCGACGCCATCTACGACGCTGCTGCCGACCCCCAGTCCAGAAGGCACCGCAGAGGGCATCACCACAACACCGCACTGCAACCCTGGTCTCACCGGCGCCGCCACCTGATGCCGCCATCGAACTGCTTCTAGCACCGTGATCTGTGGGCACCGCAATCCGCACCGCCTTGCTTCACGTCGTCACCCTGGTATCCCCGATGCCACCGCTCCATGCCGACATCGACGCTGCTGCTTGTATTGTAGTTCGAGGGCACCGCTCGTAAGTTACTCGGTGCACCATCCTCATCCAGCCTTGGCCTACTGACGCCGGCACCATCGACTCCAGTCCATCAGCCGACGACAGCGCTTCAGCAACGACGATGCGCTGCTTGCACCGTGACGTGCCAGCACCACGACGAGCACCGCAACGAGTACCGCATCACTTCGCACCACAGCCCTGGTGTCACCGACGCTGCTAGACGACTGTTACCGAGCTGCTGCTTACACCGCGACCTGAGGGCACCACACGCCACACTGCTGCACTTCGCACTGCAGCACCACACGCCTGCCGATGCTGGCGCTCCTGACTTCAACCGCGAGTAGTTCGATCTGCAACGCGTGTGACTTCAAGAACCCGACGACTCCTGCAACAACCTCCGGAACCAACGCCTGCAGATGCCGTGCTTTCAGAGCTCAGCGAGAGGTCGCCGACGCCCTGCATTTCTAAAGGATGCAGGAGGCCATCAGACCCAGAAGCCGCAGCACCAACCTGACCGAAACCCGGGATAGAGGCCGAAAGATGGGAATGAATATCCCAGACACCTTGCCGAGCGAGCTGCCTGGGACTCTCTTCGTCAGCTGTTGTGCAGCGAGTGCAGATCCTTCTTTTCCATTCCTCTGTTGCTGAGACCTACGCCTCGCGGCCCCCGCTCCGCGGGTGCCGCTCGCAGGCCAGGTCAATTTGCAGTCTTGTGTAGCTGGACCAACACCATAGTGCCTGGAGGCACCAACGCGGCTAAGTCGAGCCAGCATCTCATCAGAGGACGTGAGGCGGGACTGCGAGGACCAGCAGGCAGCGCGGCGCTGATCGGCCGCAGCTGGTCCTCTTCCCGCCCCTTCACTTGCCTCTTCCATATATTTTGCTGTAACAACGCGCACGCGGGACGCGCGCGGGGCGACTACCGGGGCGAAGACCGGGCAAAGAGCGGGCCGTTTAAGGCCGTTCAAGGACGGCAGAGGACGGCCCTGGCCCAGAACTTTTGTGACTTCACCCCTGAAAACCAATACCCAAGATGTCGACCATACGCAACAGAACTCGAAGTTGCGCGAAAAAAGCTACGGCGGTAGCTCAGGTGACTGGTCCTATTGATCTCTTTATTTCACGCGTACATGAGACTATTGACCAAAGTATTGTTCTATTGGAAAAAAGAGTCTCTATGGACCTTGCTAACGCTAGGCGTTCATCCCTGGGCCCTTTGGCAAAGGCTAAATCTCCTGTTCCGCAGAATGTGAATAATTGTTCATTATCTATAACCTTGCCCACTAATCATGTTTCGACTGTACCGAATACTGTAGATCTATCGGTTGCCCCATCATACTCGGACCTGTCTTTTGAAGACCTGGAGGTTACACCAGATCTCGAAATCTGTCAGTCACCTGACAAAGTGGAGCCGAGTCTGAGTGGGCATAAGGATGCGGAAACAGTTTCTGTACCCATTGCTCCACGGGGAAGGGCTTCTAACCCCCATAAGGCCATATTGAAGGGCAAAAGTAAAGTAAAAGCCCCAGCTAGGAATCATAATTTGATCTCCCCTACCCCACAATTGACATCAGGTATCCCGTGCTGGGTGCAAAATATGGTAATAGACTTACAACTAGACCTAGAAGCCACTTTAGCAGCTCAAATTAAGCCTTTAATTTCTAAAGTGGATAGGCTTACTTCTCTAATACACTCCAAATGGCCACAAAAAAAGCAGGTACAAGTGCCTGTCCAGTCACAAGGGACCATAGAATCAACCCCTGAATGTCCAACGAGCACTCAGGCCCCCAAAGGTGTATCAAATAAGGCTCAAGGTACTACAGTCCATGGGAACCCAGTTATACTCCCTAAGCCGCAAACAGGGAATATTCCCGCTCAACCAATAACTGCTCAGATTACAAAGGGGAATACTCCTGTCCAGGCGATTCAACATCCTGTTGTTGCTAATATTGCTACCCCCACTATCCAAGCTAAAGAAGTAGCAGGGAAACCTAACTCAACTTCTGCACCTCCCATTATAAACAAACCTGATGGGCCCAAACTAAAGCAGACACGTTTTAGGTCCATAAACCTACCACCAGAGGTTTCCCCTTTTGTAGTCGTGCTGACGGCGGTTCCCCCATTGAAGGAGGGAGTAAAAGAATCGTTTACCGAGCTTAGGAACAAATGTGCTCAATGGCTCCATTTACATAAACCCCTACCTAACAACATGAACGGTGAAATTCTTACCGTGCGTAGAGGGGATTGGGTGGGCAGAAGCAAGAAATCAATAGTAGGGGACGTAATAACTGTTAATTTTAGGGATGTAGGGGCAGCAAGCTACGTGTGTAATGCACCCAACAGTGGTCCTGCGACCCAAATTAACCCACTTCCCCTGTCTTATTTTCTATCAAAGCCTGTACGACCTAACACTCCCTGCCCCACTTTTCAAAGCAACAGTGGACCTGGATATTTTCCACAGCAACCTGCTAAATCTTGGTTGCAACCACCTTATCCGCCCCCTTTTTTCCCACATCATGTTAATTTACAGCAGCAGCCCCCAAATGCCCCACTTTTTCCTATGCATCAAGCAAAAGCCCATTGGCAACACCCTTTTCATTTTCCGCCACCTTTACCCCAGCCAGTTTACCAATGGCCGCAATCTTTTCAGCCACCCCAATTGGATAAATATTCTTGGCAACAAACGTGGCAGGACCCGCCCCACTCTCAAGACCCCATGTCCTCACAATTCGCCCACCCAAATAGATATGCCGTGCTAGATGAGGTAGATTGACTCAGCTCACTAGAAGCATTGGATCTAAACAACCCTAATTTTGAGATGGAGTATTCTTCTTTTTCCCCGGCCAAGCCCCCAGTTGTACCCCACGAATCTATTGCATTGTCATCATTAAGACCTTCCCAGCACATAGGCAATCAGGGTAGCCTGGATATCTGTACAACTACTGCAAGCCCCAGCCTAAGTTCGGTTACCATCCTTCGGGAAGAGGGTCCTGCTTTATTATCACCAGTAAACCAGCAGGAGTTACCTGTTGCTGGTAATGCTGGGAAACCAGCAGGAATCTCTCTTATTTCCTGGAATATTGCTGGTCTTACTAGTAAATTGGGTACACCCTTTTGGACCAGCTTTTTGGGCGAGGGTTTTGATTTAATTTTATTACAGGAAACTTGGTGTCCAGACCCTATTAATATTGAAGGGTATGTATCTTTTTGTCTCAGAGCAACCAAATCCAGCTCGGGTAGGGCTAAGGGAGGCCTTTTATTGTTAGTGTCAACTAAGCAGCGTGACTGTACGGTCAAATATAGTACAACCGTGGGGACGCACAGCCAAGTTATAAGGGTGGAATGCAGAAAGAACATTGACTTAGTTATTGTTAACTTCTATAACAACATTTTTGACGCAACCAGGGGGGATATTTTACTGCCTTTAGAAAAGGAAATCATTAAAGCTCTAGATATCTCGAAAAGAAAGGCTGAGGTGGTATGGGCTGGGGATTTTAATTTGCAGCCTTGCCATCTATCTAACGGGAATATCTGTGGCTTTGATGTAGCATTAAATAGCCATTGGAGAGATCAGGGGGGGAAGGAGGATTCCCCCCATTTCCAACACTGCAGTTACGGTTCTACCCTAAATAATATGCTAGCTATGCTAGATATGACCCTGTTAAACTGCAATGTTAACAACCGGGCAATAACATGCCCTACATTCACGGGCAGAGATGCAGGTTCATTTAT
This sequence comes from Triturus cristatus, assembly GCF_964204655.1. Lineage (NCBI taxonomy): Eukaryota > Metazoa > Chordata > Amphibia > Caudata > Salamandridae > Triturus > Triturus cristatus. The sequence continues at coordinate 52,556,549 of NC_140589.1, forward strand.
TGATCATATCTTGTTGTCTAGCAGTGGAGACTACACTGATTTATATGTGAATGAAGAAAGTCTCAGTGACCATAATAGCCTACGTGTTACCCTCTTGGGGCATGGCACCTCAACAGTTTCAGGTGGTAAATGTACAACCGATATAGTGCCTACTAGACCAAAGGGCCTTAGGGTTAAATGGACCGGTGTAAATTCCAAAGTTAAGCAGAAGGAGGTTGTCACCCAATGCAAGAATCAAATTAGTTATTGTCTGGATGATGACAGTGATTCTGGCTGTTTAATAGAATGTTTTGTATCTTTGAACATCATTATTGAGGGTATCTTCACTAAGACCCCGGCAGCCAATAGTGGTCAAAAACAGGGGTGGTTTGATAAGACATGTATCGTCGCCCTCCGCAACCTAAAGAATGCGCTAGGCACCAAACCTCGTGTTAAGAATGTGATACAACACCTCAGGGCTAGTTATAAATTAGCCATTAATAAAAGGAAAAGGGTATTACAGTCTGAGGCGTGGGACAAGCTGAGGGAGGCTGCTGAAACTAAAAACAGTAAACTCTATTGGGAAACGATTAATAGTCCGTTTCTCAGTAGAGAAAATGTTCCAGAACTGACCTCATACGTGGCTTGTAGCGACTGGGTTAATCATTTTTCTAAAATATTTAACCCTGGAGGACCAACTTCTGAGTTACCTCCACCAGATATAAACCCATGGTTGCCCCTTTCGTTGGCTATAACATTGGAAGAATGTCAGGAAGCAATTTCTTTGAGTAAAGGAGGCAAGGCACCTGGCCCCGATGGGGTCCCGCTGGATTTATATAAAGATGAAACAGCGTTATGGGCTCCCATTTTGACAAGGATTTTTAATTGTGCGGCTGAAAATGAATTCCCTTCTACCTGGGGTCAATCGATCATCATTCCTTTACATAAGAAGGGCGATAAGTCAGAGGCCTCTAATTATCGCCCAATTTCATTACTGGATGCTTCTGTAAAGGTGATGAGCAGGATTTTGCTGAAGAGGCTAGAAGACTGGGCAACTGATTTTAACATCTTAACTAAAGTCCAATACGGTTTCCGCAAAGGTCTGGGTACACTGGACCAATGCGTAAATCTAGACCTTTTAATCAGTAAATATACTGTGGCTAAAAGTGGCAACCTCTTTTTATGTTTTGCTGATTTGAGCAGCGCTTTTGATTTGGTTAACCATAGTATTCTTTGGGAGGTTCTGCTTGATGCAGGGGCACCAAGGGAAATAGTGTATTTTTTAGCCAGACTATACGAAAAACTTTCATGTAAAGTCCGCTATGGCACCCTTGGCGAATGTACCCCGTTCTTTAAAGTGTCTCGGGGCATTCGTCAGGGTTGTGTTTTAGCCCCGCTTTTATTTTCCCTTTTTATTAATGGTGTAGACCGATCCTTGACCATCATTTTAGCAGATGCCCCCCTGATTGGTGGTAAACCTGTTCCGCTGTTACTTTATGCGGATGACGCTGTTCTTTTATCTCGAACACAGTTGGGCCTACAGCGCCTTATTGATAATTTCACGCAGTTTACACAAGCTAGGCAGCTTCGTGTGAATAAAACTAAGACATACGTAATGTCATGTGGTCAGGCAGCCAAGCAGGTAAAACATACTTTCTTTCTAGATAAGGAAAAACTGACCTCTGTTAAATCTTTTTGTTATTTGGGAATAACATATAGTAACAGTGGGTCCTGGAATGCGGAATTTGATGCCGTAAAAATAAAAATGTTACGGTCCACTAGTAGTATTTTTCGTTTTGCCTCTAAACTTGGCTCACGAAGTATCTATGATATGATGAACATATATAACGTATGTTGTGCTTCCTCTGCTCTGTATGGGGCAGGGGTATGGGGTCACTGTGAGGGTATTTCCCTGCAGAAGGAGGAAAACAAGTTCTTAAGGAGGTTATTATGTGTTCCCCCTTCCGCCTCCATACAGTTGATCCATGACGAAGTTGGGATCGAGTACATCTCTGACTTAGCAGCAGTTCGGCCACTTTTATTGTGGCGATCTATTTGGGCTAAACCGGAGACCCGATTCACTCAGGATATTATCCTTGACTGTATAGGTTTGGATCATTCCTCACGGGTATTATGGTTAAGATACATCCATCATTGGTATCTACTTTTGTTCAACATTAATGTGTTCCGTGAGCCGGAAAAGGTTGTATCCATTTCAAAAAAAAGAAATTAAGATAACGTTCCTTAATTTTCGTAAGGCTGAGCGAGACAAAGCTGTTGGAAATCTTGCTACTTTGAAATTTTACAAAGATCTAAATTTAGCTTCTGGACTACAATCCTATCTTGTATTTGTGACCCGCCCTTCCCACCAGTATGTATTAACACGGGTCAGATTGGGTATAGTACACCACTTGGTTGCTTTTCCAAACACAAAGACTAGTTTAAACACACCTTGTCCGTGTGACGGTACTTCTCGTCAGAGTAGTTGCCATTTTTTACTTTTTTGTAAATTTTATCAGTATTTTAGGCTTAAATACCTTAAACCAATTTTTATTAAATACAACATCTGTACCACACAAACAGCATTGATATTTTTATCTTTACTAGTGAACGAGGAGATTTGTTTCTTCTTGGCTACTTTTATTTTAAAATGTACAGCTGCCAGGAAAAGTATTGTACTATAATGTTGTTTACTGACCTGTCTGTACTTGTGTTATACAGCTGCCAGGGTTTATTCATGATGAAATTAATGTTATTATCCCTGTCTGTATACATATGTTTTATTTTTCTTTGAATTTTATATCAATGTCTGTATTAAGGTATTTATGCAGTGCCCCACAGTATAGAATGATTATTTAATAATTTTAATATACAGTTCCCAGTAAAGGCCTAGTAAGTAATTTCTACTGACTCCCAGTTAGTCTATGTAAGAACGTCGTGTATTTTATAAAAACATGTTGATCTATAGAGGCATGATTACTTTTCACTTGCTGCACTTTAGCTTTTTCCATTTTTTAGGAAAGATTATTTGGTGATTTTAATATTTCAATTGTGTTTTTGCTTGTATGATTTGTATGTACAAATCGAATAAAAGCTTTTGAACGAACGAACGAATATCCCAGACCCGCTGTTCCGGAGGATAAGCCCGGAACTACGCCGAGTCCAGAACCGCTCCAATAAAGAGGAGCTTCTGGGAGGGACTCAGATGCGACTTCGGCACATTGATGAAGAACCCCAGCAAATGCAGGAGGTCGGCCGTAGTCTGGAGGTGGGAGACGACTGCCTGGGGTGAGCCCGCCTTCAAGAACCAGTCGTCGAGATAGGGGAAGACTGGAACCCCCAATCTGCGCAGATGAGCTGCGACCACCGCCATCACTTTCGTGAACACCCGAGAGGCGCTGGTGATGATGAATACAGGCCCCAGCTAGGCCCGCAAAGCACAGGGGTTCGCTCTCCTGTAACGAAATCTATAAGGAAGTTGGCACGGAAACTGCAAAGTACAAAAACAACGTTTATTAACCCTTAAGGGTGGTCCTACAATCCACACAACACTCTTCAGTATTGCATGGAGTAGCACACAGAACTTGCGTACATAGTCCCCTTTTATACACAGCAGAGGGGCTCATAGTGGATGGATACAACATGAGGTTTGAAGAACATTACCATTTAGGGTCATTCTCGATACTGAATCAATACATGGGCGGAGCTAACACACTCCTTGAGCCCGCGAAAGTACATGGTCAAGCAAGGCTAATTATAACAGATGTGGTCAAGACTGGGCATGCGCCAGACGGACAAGAGAGAGCTATTTATAAACTGTTGCTAGGCAGATTACAAGAGCAACTAACACAGAGGTCGGACTCTCCTCGTGGTGAACACATGGCAGCATGCCAATACAAAATGGAGTCCGGACTTCGGCCAACATAATGAGGAAAACACGATAAAAGGGAAACACTAATGTTTTCAGTAAATGCTTAATCACATTCTGCTTTAATTTACAACAGACGACCCTTTCAGCATTTACTGAAGACATCTGGCTTCCAAGAATAATCATCATATATGTCAATTATCATCATTCCTTTAACCTCTTTAGCTAGACCCTTCTGGCGGGCAACATCGGCGATAGCTTTCTTATCTGGAATGCAGAATGAAATGCATACGGAACAGCACAATGGTCCACATTGAATACACATACAGAAAAGTAACAGAATTGCTATAATAACACAGAAACCAGTTAAGACCTTCCATCCCCAGGCAGTAACCAACGCCCAAAACCATCCAGAAAAGGACCAAGTGCCGTTTTCTGTGTGGATTTCAGCTGCTATTTTATGCAGCTTGTTAATGGCATTATAGACGGATGGCGTATGATCAGGGATGAACACACAGCAGCTACTTCCAATAATTTTACAGGCTCCTCCTCGATCAGCTAGCATTACATCCAATACCATACGATTCTGCAATGCAACAATCCTAGTAATTTGTAACTCTTCCGTAAGATTCCCAAGAGCAGCAGCAGTCTGATTAGTCACAGCTTCTACCACTCTTGTCAATCTTCGGATCTTCCTACTATTCAAAGCGGCTCCAACAAAGAAAAACAGTCCTAAATTAAAATCAATATACTGTTGCAAGCTGGTATCTGTTTGATCCACATCATCAATTGATAGAGTACGTTTATATCTATTTACAGTCACATTATTCAACAGTTTTAAATCCTTATGATATGACGCGGGTGCTAGGAATACAGGAGGTAATAGGAATGATACATAGCATACCCCAGACCACCCAGCCGGCAAACGGTAATAGCCTTTATTTCCACATACAAAGTAGGTATTATGGGACGCTAGGAAGGTGCTGTTGTTTAACCCATCGATATTTAATACGGTTATACAATCACTGACACCAACGGGGATAAAACCCACACTCTGGACACACAGGTCCGCTTGAGCTTGTGCTACTTGGATTACGAATTTGTCCTTCCCCACAGTGTCTCTGGTGTTCGTGAAGATATAGGGGATGGATTCATTGTCCGGTCGGTACTCTTCCCATTCCCAAATTGTCCCATTCGCTTGTGGATATCCATTCTTGTCCTGATGGCATTCTTTATTAAGTCTGAAAAGCAATCGTCCCACTGTCGGTTTCCGAGTGGCAAACAACAAAGTGTACCATGCTCTACAAGAGCCATTGTGAGAGAAAGGAAGTGGTATGAATGGCGTACCTCCTTTCTTCTGATGGGCCGGCATCATCCCACATATCCAACAGTTCGTAGCGTTCGTAGCAACGTGGGTGTGATGCAGCATCTGAATGAAAGTATTATTCAAATAGGACTGTCGATGCTTCAACTCTTGATATGGCAACGTATAAAAGTAGTGCTCCGCAGGCACTGGAGTCGTCAACACAAGCGTCTTTCGAGCAGGAGTTGCCTCCTCCACAAACCATGTGGTTATACCAACAATAGCTACGGTTAGCATGAACCACAACGCACAAAGAATTTTCTTCTTCTCCATGTCAAAGGAAATAATACCCTGATATCTTCCTGAAACTAAAAAGTCTGTCAGAACTCTTCCCCTTGGGCAGCGGTTGATTTCTTCACCAGCGGGCCAAGACGGGTGTCGCTACACTAATGCAGGGCTGATCCCCCCCCCTTGCCTCATCGGCTCTCCGTTTCACTAACCCAAGGGCCGTTCTGACAGTATGTCCCGGTACTGGAAACCTCACTTCCTTGGTCGCAGATGATATCGCCTTCCTCCAGAAGTCGCGTGGTCCGGAAAGAGCTCCTCAGTGTCTCGTGGCTCAGCAGCACGGCCTGTCTCTGCTGCTAAGATGTCTCGTTGATCGGTCAGCACGGCAGACTCCACCAATCCGGGCGGTACCTTTCGACAGTGCAGGGAATGGATCCAATTCTTCCTGTTCGAGACTCGCACTGCCGTCCTCGTTGCAAGAAGGACTTGCTCAGGTCCTACCCATCTCGGCTCCAAACTGTTCGATCTGTCGAAAACCTTTATCATTACATGATCTCCAGGCCGGAGACCATGTCCTTCGCCAGTAGACCGATCAGGGAGCGCCTCTCGGACCTGTTGATGAATAGAAACCAAGTTATCCGTTAACTGTGCCAGATAATCACTCATCATCACACAAGGTACATCATACACAGCCTTAGGCCTTGGTGGACCCCAAATATTCATTGGGCGTCCAAATACTATCTCATAGGGTGTAAGGCCGGTTCGAGAGTGTGGCACCGACCTAATTGACAATAACGCCAGTGGCAAGGCGTCTGGCCAAGTCAAAGATGTTGAAGCTTGAATTTTGGCGATCTTAAGCTTCAGCGTACCATTATACTTCTCGACTAGTCCTGCAGACTGGGGGTGGAACACGGCGTGGAACTTCTGGGTGATGCCTAGGCCCTTCAAGACATACTTTATAACATCCGCTACAAAGTGAGGGCCATTATCACTCCACAGAAGTCTACAGACGCCGTATCGGGGGAAAAACTCTTTCAGCAATAGCTTCGCTGTAGTCATTGCAGTATTGTCTTTCGCAGGGTATGCCTCAACCCATTTACTGAAGGCGCAAACCACTACTAGAACATACTTCAAATTGTTACAGCGTTCAAGCTGGATGTAATCCATCTGCAGAACCTCAAAGGGTGCAGTGGGCGTCGCAAATCCTCCTGCTGGAGTTCGAGTGCCTTTCCCTGGGTTATACTTCAGACAGATCATACAGGTCTGCACCACCCTCTTTGCCGTGCTAGCAATCTCTGGATGCTCCCAGACTTGGGTAAGCAATTTCACAATTGCGGAAGCTCCAACATGTGCTAGCCCATGTGCCATCTGAACCATAGGTTGTACAAAGGCCGTGGGTAATTTCCATCTATCCATCTGCTTATTTCTCCAGCAACCCTCATCATCCAGTTCTCCTTCGCTAGCCCATTGTTCCCGCTCTTTGTCAGAAGCGGTCTTTTGTATTTCTCGCACTTCTTCCTTCGCATCACGCCATCTCTCCACCTGTGATTTCACTACATACATGGCAGTAGTACCGGGCTGCATCGCAGTCTCCCGTGCTACTCGATCCGCTAACGCATTCCCTTCTCCAACCTTATCAACCACTTTCCTATGGGCGCTACACTTAACAATGGCGATTTTCTTTGGGTATGTCAATGCAGTTAAAAGGTTGTGGACTAACTCCCCATGCATTATCTGCACCCCATGTGACGTTAGAAACCCTCTCTCCTTCCAGAGTAGGCCGAAATCGTGCGCTACTCCGAAAGCATAGCGGCTGTCTGTATAAACATTCACACACAATCCTGTACTGAGCTCACACGCTCGTGTTAATGCTATCAGTTCCGCTGCTTGAGCTGATTTCTGTGGTATGCGTGCTGTCTCCACTATCGTCTGTAACGTGGTAATTGCATACGCTGCTGAAGCCGTACCATCTGGTAGCTTCAGGCAAGATCCATCTACCCACAATTCTCCATCTACCTCTGAAAAGGGCGTATCTTGGAGATCAATACGACCCTTTGTTTGTTCCTCAGTCACAAGAATACAATCATGCACTTTCTGTGCCTCAGGCTGGGTCTCGGGGTATGGCAACAATGTGGCCGGGTTTAATGTCACGCACCTTTTTAACGTAATATGAGGAGCCAAAAGCGTCAACTCATATCCCGTTAAACGGGCACTGGTCAAATGCTGTGTCTTTGTTTGATTAAGCAGGGCATCAACAGCATGGGGAACTAACACCAACAGTTTATGGGACAATACAATTCCTTCACTCTGCCGTATTGACACAGCTGTCGCCGCAACCGAGCGAAAACACCCTGGCAATGCTCGGGCGACAGGATCAAGTACAGCCGAAAAGTATGCACAAGGGCGCTGCTTATCGCCGTGCATCTGCACTAAGACTGATAATGCACATCCATCTTTCTCATGCACATACAACGAAAAGGGTTTTGCATAATCAGGGGTCCCTAACACTGGTGCTGAGCAAAGGGCCTGTCTCAATTGCTGAAAAGCAGCGTCACACTCATCTGACCAGGGGATCGGGATGGGCGTGTCTTTTGTCAAGAGAGCTAGTAATGGCTTAGCTATGTGTGAAAACCCCAATATCCACTGTCTACAAAAAGAAACAAGACCCAAAAATGCACGCACATCCTTCTGCGTGGATGGCCTTGGTGTGTCCAAAATTACTTGGATACGATCTGGTGTGAGTGCACGTCCCTCCTTAGACAAAAGGTGACCCAAATAAGTCACCTTTGGTCTACAGAATTGCAATTTCTTCCTAGACACCTTATGATTGTGAGATGCTAAAAAGGAAAGTAAGGATAGCGTGCTTTTCTCGCACAACTCCAGGGTGTCAGCCGCCAACAGGATGTCATCGACATATTGAATGAGGGCGACCCCCTCGAGTAAGGCAAAGGAGTCCAACTGTCGCTTCAAAGCCTGACTGTAAATACTAGGGCTTTCTGTATAACCTTGGGGAATTCTACAAAAACGATAAGATCTATTGTTTAATGTGAACCCAAAAAGAAATCGACTATCAGGGTGAATGGGAATAGAAAAGAAGGCATTTTTCAAATCAATCACTGAGAACACGGTCGCCGTAGGCGGGACCAAGGTAAGCAACGTCGTGATATCAGAAACCACCGGGTACTGAGGTATCACGATCTTGTTTACCTCCCTCAAATCAATTATGAACCGATAGACCTTTGCATCCGTGTCCTTTTTCAAAATTGGGAGAATCGGACTGTTACAGATATTATAGGGAACTTCTTCCACTACCCCTACTGCGATCAGGTCTTGCACAATCTGTATGAGAGCCTCCTCGCCCTCCTGGGAAATACGATACTGTGGGAGGCGTGGTAGTACCGCCCCCTCCTGGACACTAATGTGGACCGGAGGAAACACCATTTGTCCCACATCTGTGTCCGAAGTCGCCCATAAAGCTCGGGGGAGGGTAGCCAACAACGCATCCTCTGATATCGTACACATCCGCCCAGACCGGGGGTAGTTGTCATTTAAGATCACCCTCACACCCTCAGGGGAGCAGCGGATTGTAGCCCTAAAGTACTTTAACATATCAAGGCCCATAATGTTATCCGGTGTGTACGGAGCAAGCAGAAACGGACAGGGCGCAGAAAAAGAATCAACTTTAAATGCAAGGGGCTGTGAAAGAGGGCTTCGGGAGAGTGTACCGTCAAACCCTACCGATGTAACTATTGAGCCGGATGGGGGAGCCCCCGGAACCAAGTACCTAGACAATGCACTACGTGTCGCTCCTGTATCCACTAGGAACTGATCAGTAGAACCTAAAACCTCAGCCGATACATAAGGACCCGTCTGATCGACCGGCACCTCAACTGATTCGGACCCCCATCCAACGCATTCCTATGCATGCTGAGAATCATGATATTCCGAGCGATCGATGTCCGATACATGATACTGGTGCTGGCGATCGAAAACGTTAGAGCTATCTCGGTGCTGTCCGGCAGTATCGAAACGGGCATTATCGTTGGAATTCCCTCTAAAGTTCGAGAAGCCCCCTCTACCTCTCGGGCCACCCGGAGTGTGCCCCTGACGCGGAGCACGCAACGCTGGGCAATCCCTGGCCCAATGGCCCAACTGCTTGCAATACGCACACTGGTTCCTATTCAAATCAGATTGGCCCGGAGGGGGACCATAAGATCCGCCCCTTCCTCTATTATTATTACCCCGTCGGGGCGGGCCATATACCTGTGCTAACATCACCTTGGTTTTGAGATCTTTCGATTTCTTCTCTTCCTGACCCTTCGCCTCGTGCTCCTGACGCTCATAATACTGAGCGATAGTCAGAAGGGCCGTCGGCGTCGCGGAGGACCAGGAACTCTCGCTCGCTTTTAACCGGGCCGCAACTGCCGGTAGCAGATTAGCCACATATTTGTCCGCGAAAAGGTGGCGGCCCGTGTCGTCAGTAAGCGACTGGCCACTAAAATCATGAAACGTCTCCTCAAAACGCGTAAAGAAGTCCGCGACTGACTCGTCAACTTTCTGTTTACATGCAGCTAACATATTCCAGTCAATCTTTTTAGGGGGGATAATCGTCTTCAACTTAGCCACAATAGCCGCAGGGAGATCTAAAATATTCTGGGGCGGTTTCTGTGCGGGCTTCCGTTCCCTATCTTCATCCTCAAGGTCAGACCATCGAGCCTTAAAGGCAACTATATCATCTATCTTTCGGACAGACCGCCACGTGTCCGGTGGTAGAATAAGGCCAAAGAACAGGTCTATATCTGCTAAGGTCATAATGCAAGAATTCAAGGCCCCCTCTACTTCTTCATAGAAGGCCGCTGGATTCTTGCGGGGGTCAGGCAGTGCATTCTTTAATGCCATAACATCGGCCCTATGCCATGGAGTGTAAACCCAATTATATACAAAATATCCCCTTGCATCGGCGGAGTTAATATCCGAACTAGTCCCTGCTCCCTTAGGAGGAACATACAAAGGCGCCGCCTCTCGCATTGGTTTAGCATGCACTACATCATCCTTATCTGACTGGGAGGTAGATGGGTAGCCCCCTGCTGCAGACGAATCCGACTGCTTCTCCTCCTCCGTTTGTTGACGTGCTTTCTCTCTAAGGGCCAGCACCTCGTCCCGCAAAGCGAACAGCCGCCGAGCCGCCTCAGAAGCCTTAGGGGGAGAAAAAACACCATTACGTAATGCTCCGGCATCCGAAGACACTTCGTCAGGCTCAAGGACACTAGAATATTTTCGGAAAGCAGCAATTACTTCTTCTGAAAAATGAGACAGAAAATACACCCTCTCTCTATCTTGCCACGACCCCCAAGTATGGAACAACTCATCCTTAGACATCTTGCCCTTAAGTGCACGGAGGGAAAGTTTCCGAAGCTCAGCCATATGCTCGGACGATAACATAGACCGTGTGTCGACCTTACCCGGAGCCGGGCCAGAATCTTGCGGCCGCGGAGCAGATGCGCCAACATAAGGGGGCGGAGAGCGATCTAGTAAATAAAAATCGTCATCAGGATTATTAAGGACAGGATAAAGTGGCTGACGAACAACATATTGACCCGAAATTTGTAGCCTACGCTCTTTCTCTTGTCTGTCCGTTTGCTCTTTGTCCTCCCGACGCTTCGCTTCCTGCGCTCGCATATGATCATTCTTTCGCTGCTCCTTATCAAACAGCGCTTTCTCACGTTTCTCTCGCTCACGCACTTCCTTCACCCATAATCGCACACACTCAAACATATCCTGACGAGCACGTCGCTTACACATACACTGTTCCACATACTCAATCTTACGTATATCAAACGATCCATACAAAGGCCATCGCAACTCAGGATCCTTCTTCGTGTATTTCCTCCATAACGTGCTGTACATTATGGAAGAAAGACCATGCTTCACGTACATATCCCTATTAGGAGTCCCCTCTGGGGGAGCTGGAGCAGATTCCTCGAGGTTCAACCGGTTTCCAAGACAGCAGCACCACTTACGAAGTGCGCTAAAAGCAGGCATGCTAGGAATAATGCAAAATATGCAGTATTATCAAGAAAAAAATGGCACTTAATCGTTGCGCCGTTCAAAGTTTACACAGCTCCTGGAGAAATTTCTCCACATTACCTGCCTATATGTGTTGCAACGCATATATTTTCACAAAGACAAATTCAAAATATGACTAGTCACCATCAATCAAACTCAAATAGCCAGACCAGGCTTCAAAACTCGGAGCAAGTACCGTACAATGGTTCTTACCAATCAAGAGTCCAGGTTCCAACTGCCAAGCTCCACAATCGCCCAAACGGCTCTCACGGCAAGACCGACAGAAGAGGTCTCAGTCGATGACCGGCGCCACCCAGACGGTCAGCTCGGAAGGGAAGGAAGAAAAACCTCGGGATGCCAGGGCTAAGACGCCGCTGGCAGTGATCACATCCCCGGCCAAACTCCTCACCTTCGTCGCGACCAGTCCTTCGAGCATCCGAGTCGCCGATGAGCCCCACGTGACGGGCGCCAATTGATGAATACAGGCCCCAGCTAGGCCCGCAAAGCACAGGGGTTCGCTCTCCTGTAACGAAATCTATAAGGAAGTTGGCACGGAAACTGCAAAGTACAAAAACAACGTTTATTAACCCTTAAGGGTGGTCCTACAATCCACACAACACTCTTCAGTATTGCATGGAGTAGCACACAGAACTTGCGTACATAGTCCCCTTTTATACACAGCAGAGGGGCTCATAGTGGGTGGATACAACATGAGGTTTGAAGAACATTACCATTTAGGGTCATTCTCGATACTGAATCAATACATGGGCGGAGCTAACACACTCCTTGAGCCCGCGAAAGGACATGGTCAAGCAAGGCTAATTATAACAGATGTGGTCAAGTCTGGGCATGCGCCAGACGGACAAGAGAGAGCTATTTATAAACTGTTGCTAGGCAGATTACAAGAGCAACTAACACAGAGGTCGGACTCTCCTCGTGGTGAACACATGGCAGCATGCCAATACAAAATGGAGTCCGGACTTCGGCCAACATAATGAGGAAAACACGATAAAAGGGAAACACTAATGTTTTCAGTAAATGCTTAATCACATTCTGCTTTAATTTACAACAGTGAGGCCGAAGGGGAGCACGGTAAACTGAAAATGCTCCTGGCCCACCGTGAACCGCAGGTAACTCCGGTGGGCTGGCAGGACGGGGATGTGGAAATAAGAATCCTGCAAGTCCAACGCTACCCTCCAGTCTCCCGGGTCTAGGGCAGCTTCTCCTTGCGGAAGAAGGCGTTGACGCTCCTGAGGTCCAAGATAGGGCGTAGGCCCCCTTTGCCCTTCTTGGGAACCAGAAAGTAGTGGGAATAACAACCACGACCTACTTCTGGACCAGGAACGCGCTCGATGGCCCCGATGGCCCCCTTGGCCAAGAGGACCGTAACTTCCTCCTGTCGAAGTTTCAAGTGATCCCCCGACATGCGGTGGTACTGCGGAGGCATGGCTGGAGGGGTCGCCGCGAAGGGGAGGGAGTAGCCCCTTCGGACGATTTGCAGCACCCATCTGTCCGATGTGATGGAACGCCAGTGGAGCAGGTGATGGCGATCTCCGCCTCCCACTGGTGTGGAATGGGCCTGAAAGCACAGACTAGGAGGGCTTTGAGGAGGATGCTGCCGGGGTAGATGTGGACTGACTGGCAAGTTGTCCCCCTGTACCACCTCGGCGGAATCCACGTCCGCGACCGCGTGGAGGTTGGATCTGCTGCCTGTGGCTAGGGGGACGTGAGGGGGCGCCCCTTCATTGGCCACAAAAGGGGCAAAAAGCAGAATTATGCGGGTGCGGGCCGAGAGGCCCAAGGACTTGGCCGTAGCCCGGGGCATGTCCATGAGGGTGCACTGCACATCCCCTGAAAAACTCGTGGACCGCAGCCAGGCGTGGCGGCGGAGCGCCACTGTGGTCGACATCACCCTACCCAGCGAGTCCGTAGTGTCCAGTCCACATCTGATAGCATGCCGCGCTGCATCCCGCCCCTTGGCAAGAGCCTGGGCGAGCCGTGTCTGAGCATCCTCCGGACACTGGGGCAGCACATCCTCCACCGTATCCCACAGGGAGTAGGAGTAACGGTCCAAGAGACAAGCGGTGTTAACAGACCACAGTCCCAAACTAAGGGAGGAGACAGCTTCCTATGAAACTGCTCAAGTCTCTTGGATTCCCGATCCGGGGGAGCGGATGGGAAGGAGGTCTGGGAAGTTGAGGCCTGGATAACCAGGCTCACGGGCGTGGGGTGCAGGGACAGAAAGCTGGGGTCGCCCAGTACAGGAGGTACAGTGGAGGGCTTGGACCAGGTGCCCTTCAGAACATCCAGTAGTGCTTCATTAAACTGCAGAAAAGGCTCCGAGGAGCTTGCTGACAGTTGGAGCACCTCGGTGAGGACGTGAGTCCTCACAGCCACAGCAGGCAGCTCTAGCCCAAGGGCTTTGGCCGCCTTGCGCAGCACCACAGAAAAAGCAGCACCTTCCTCCGAAGCCACGGTCGGAGGAGAGATGAAGCCAGTGTCAGGGGAGGTATCAAGACCACTGGCATCCTCCAACTCATCTGCCCAGTCCTGTGATAACTGGCCCTGCTGGGCCAGAGGGTACTCAGACCCCTCCCAGTCGTCACCGTCATCCGATTCCTGGTAGACAGGTGGAATGATCGGAGCCGGGCGGAAGATGAAATTACCACCCAACGGTGTCGGATGCGGCGCCGCTCCGACCTGGGCCCGGACCGTGACTGAACCGGGGAACGGCGTCATCCGAAGGCGGTGCCGGCGGAGAGGTCGTGAGGTCGACCTGCGCCGACTGGGATCCAGGTCTGGATCCCACGGTGACCTGCGGCGTCGGGAACGAAGTCGGCGCCGGTGCCGGGGCCGGAGCCGTTGCCACACTAGGCCTCCCAGTAGAGCCCGCGGGGCCCGAAGGCACGCCGACAGGTGTTGACGGCAGAGCCAGGCCCCTCATGGGCGAGAAGAAGGCACTGACCTCCGCCGGAGTCGCATCGGTCCCAGGGACCGGCGGGTATGGGGACAGACGTGACTCCTGCGGCTCCGACGGAGCCACGCGGGTGGTACCACCCGAACCCTCAGCCGAGTCGCGCGACCGGCGAGGGGAGCCTGAAGAGCGATGTCGCATCTTGGACTTCTTACTATACTTCGACTTACCCGAAGACTTGGAACCAGACGAGTGGTGGTGGTGACTGCGGCTCCTCGACCGGTCCCTCCTCCTTGAACGGGACCTTGAGGCGGCGGTACATCCCAGCCGCCGCACAGATTATTGGATTGTGAGCGCCGAAGGTTTGCGCGAGGCTGGCAGAGGATGCCTTCGAGGGATGGAGTCCCATGGGCTTGCATCCTACCAAGACTGGTACCCTTTACAATCACAGAAATTTTCAAGGCCATCGTGAGACTTATTTTAACAGCGTGCTAGCAATACTGAACTAGCCGATGCTTAAGTGCAGGCAGCGAGAGGCTGTTACCAGGCAGCTTGGGAAAATGACAGCGGGTTTTGTAAATGTACGTTAATGGCTTTGCAGAGGAGGTCCGCAAGGTTTGGAAACAAGACCGAGAAGATACAATTTTAAAAAACACACACACGGTTGAGACCAAATGTAGCATCTGAAACCAAGTAAAACGAATGGTGCGAGGAGGTGGCTCAACGAACAAGTTACTTACCTTCGGTAACAATATATCTATAAAAAACATTAGTTAGTTAGATTCTTTACCTTAGAATATCCCCAGGCGTCAGGCTGGATCCGGAAAGATTTTCGTCAGCAAAACCCTTGCGCGTCGCTAGGCGTCGTCTGCGGCTCCGCGTCCGTCGTTGGCGTCGTGATCGCCGGGAGGATGTCGTCGGGGTACTTAGACGCTGCCCTCGCGCGCTGACGTCAGTTCTTGTACATAGCTTTCCGCGCCAGGAACGCAGAGCCATGCAAGAGACCGACACTGGTGCCATGAATCTAGGGCCCTGAAAGGGATGACCTTAACCCTAGATATCAGTACGCAGAACGGGGAGGATGGGTGGGGCGGTAAGGAATCTAACTAACTAACGTTTCTTACAGATATATCGTTACCGAAGGTAAGTAACTTGTTCATCTGAAAGAAACACGTTAGTTAGATTCCTTACCTTAGAATAGATACCCCAGCAATACCAACCCCGGTTGTGGGTCTGCGAACCAAGATCACACCAGGAAGTCCTGGAGAACGGAACGGCCAAAGAAGCCGTCTCTCCAGACTTGGCTGTCCAGGCAGTAATGCGTAGCAAACGTGTGCAGCGAGGCCCATGTAGCTGCCTGATAAATGTCCTGCAGAGGAACTCCCCGTACCAGGGCAGTAGTAGCTGCCGTGGCCCAAATGGAATGGGCCCTCAGCCCCACAGGAGGCTCCTTCTTAGCCAAGGAAAAACAGGCCTTAATGCACAGAACGACCCACCTAGAGATGGTTTGCTTGTGCACTGACCGCCCCTTCTTAGCGCCCACGTAGCCAACAAAGACTTGGTCGTCCACCCGGAACTGTTTCGTGCGGTCCAGATAGAAGGACAGCGCTCGTTTTGGGTCCAGACGGTGGAGCCTCTCTTCCTCTTTCGAGGGATGTGGAGGTGAAAAGACGGTGGGCAATGTAACAGACTGGCCGATGTGAAAGGCAATTACCACCTTTGGGAGAAAGAAAGGACGAGTCCTGAGAACAACCTTGTCCGGATGGACAGAGAGAAAAGGAGGCTTAGAAGAAAGAGCCTGGAGCTCACTCACCTGTCTGGCGGAGGTGATGGCAACCAGGAAAGCAGTCTTAAGAGTCAGAAGAAGAAGAGGACAATTATGAAGAGGCTCAAAAGGAGCGCACATCAGATAGGTTAACACCAGGTTGAAATCCCACTGAGGCATTACGAAGGGGACAGGAGGAAACATATGAGTAATGCCTTTAACGAATCGAGCAACAACAGGGGACTTGAAAAGAGAAGGCTGATCAGGAAGCCGTAAGAAAGCAGAAACAGCTGAAAGATATCCCCAGAGCAGAGCCCTGCTGGGCCAGGGAAAGAAGAAAGAGGAGAACCTTAGAAAGAGGGGCGGAAAGGGGATCCACAGCCTTTGCTGTGCACCATGCCACAAATTTGTTCCACCTGCAGGCGTATACCGTTTTAGTTGAGGGACGCCTGGCTGCCAGAATGACATCACAGACTTCAGGAGGCAAGTCAAATGGCATCAACTGCCGCCGCTCATTCTCCACGAATGGAGGTGGAGGCTGGACAGGTTCGGGTGGAGGACCGTTCTCTGCTGCTGCGACAGAAGGTCCTCCTGAAGAGGCAGTCGTAATGGGGGATCGTTTGACAGACTGAGTAGCTCGGGATACCAGTATCTTCGTGCCCAATCCGGAGCCACACGGATGACTTGGGCCCGGTCGCCCCCGATCTTCTTCAGCACTCTGGGCAGAAGTGGTATTGGTGGAAAGGCGTACAACAGACCGCAACTCCACTCGTGACGAAAAGCGTCGTCGAGCGAGTGCCGCCTTGGAAATTCCAACGCGCAGAACTGATGACATTGCGCGTTCTCTTCGGTGGCAAATAGATCTAACCAAGGCTCGCCCCACTGCCGAAAGAGGCCTTGTGCCACGTCCGAGTTCAGACGCCACTCGTGATCCATCATGCACCGGCGGCTGAGTTCGTCCGCTCTGGCGTTCAGAGAGCCCGCCAGGTGTTGAACCACTAGGGAAAAGCCCTGATGTTCCAGCCATGTCCAGAGACGCAAAGCCTCCTGACAAAGGGTCCACGACCCCACCCATCCCTGTTTGTTGCAATACCACATGGCAGTGGTGTTGTCCATGAACACCTGCACTACACTTCCCCGGACAGAGGGAAGGAATACTTTCATTGCAAGCCGGATCGCCCGCAGTTCCAATAGGTTGATATGGAGCCGGGACTCCGCCGGACACCAGAGGCCTCTGATCTCCGCCTCTTCCATGTGGACCCTCCATCCCAGGAGGGATGCATCCGTCACCACTACGTGCTCCGGTTGGGGTAGGGAGAGGGATCTGCCACCACTGCAACTGTCTTGCAGTGCCCTCCGAGATAAGGACGTGGTCGGACAGGTTGCCCTGATGTTGAGCCCACTGGAACTTCAGGTCCCACTGCAGAGCCCGCATCCGCCATCTGGCGTGATGTACCAGCAGGATGCAGGAGGCCATCAGACCCAGCAGCCGCAGCACCAACCTGACCAAAATTCGGGATAAAGGCTGAAAGATCGGAATCAGAGCCTGAATATCCCGAACCCGCTGTTCCGGAGGATAGACCAGGAACTGCGCCGAGTCCAGAACCGCTCCGATGAAAAGGAGCTTCTGGGAGGGACTCAGATGCGACTTCGGCACATTGATGGAGAACCCCAGCAAATGCAGGATGTCGGCCGTAGTCCGGAGGTGGGAAACGACTGTCTGGAGCGAGCCCGTCTTCAACAGCCAGTCGTCGAGATAGGGGAAGACTGGAACCCCTAATCTGCGCAGATGAGCTGCGACCACCGCCATCACTTTCGTGAACACCCGAGGGGCACTGGTGAAGCCGAAGGGGAGCATGGTAAACTAAAAATGCTTGTGGCCTACCGTAAACCGCAGGTAACGTCGGTGGGCCGGCAGGATGGGGATTTGGAAATATGCGTCCTGCAAGTCCAACTCTACCATCCCTTCTCCAGGGTCTAGGGCAGCCAGAACCTGAGCTAAGGTGAGCATCTTGAACTTCTCCTTCTGGAGGAAGGCGTTGACGCTCCTGAGGTCCAAAATAGGGCGTAGGCCCCCTTTGCCCTTCTTGGGAACCAGAAAGTAGTAGGAATAAAAACCCCGACCTATTTCTGGGCCAGGAATATGCTTGATGGCCCCCTTGGCCAAGAGGGCCTTAACTTCCTCCTGCAGAAGTTGCAAGTGATCCCCCGACATGCGATGGTACTGCGGTGGCATGGCTGGAGGGGTCGCCTTGAAGGGGATGGAGTAGCCCCTTCGAACGATTTGCAATACCCAGCTGTCCGATGTGATGGTACGCCAGTGGAGCAGGTGATGGCGAACTGTGCCTCCTACTGGCGTGGAATGGGCCTGAAAGCTCGGACTAGGAAGGCTTTGAGGCAGATGCTGCTGGGGTAGAAGTGGGCTGACTGGCTCTCTGTCCCCCTGCTCCGCCTCGGCGGAATCCACGTCCGCGTTGAGGCTGGTTCTGAAGCATGTGGCTAGACGGACATGTGGGGGTGCCCCTTCCTTGGCCACGAAAGGGGTGAAAAGTGGAAGTTTGCGGGCGCGGGGCCGAGAGGCCCAAGGACTTGGCTGTAGCCCTGGAGTCCTTTAAGCGCTCCAGCGCACTATCCGCTTTGTCGCCAAAGAGGCGACGGCCATCGAAGTGCATGTCCATGAGGGTGCTTTGGACGTCCCCGGAAAAATTTGTGGACCTCAGCCAGTTGTGGCGACGAATTGCCACCGTGGTCACAATTGCCCTACCTAGTGAGTCCGTTGTGTCAAGCCCACATCGTTTCGAGTACCGTGCCGCACCCCGTCCCTTGGCAAGAGCCTGGGTGAGCCGTGTCTGGGCCTCCTCCGGACACTGGGGTAGCACGTTTGCCACCGGATCCCACAAGGAGTGGGTGTAACGGTCCAAAAGGCACGCGGTGTTGATAGACCGCAACCTCAAACTATGGAAGGAAAACTGTTTCTTCCCAAACTGTTCCAACCTTTTGGATTCCCGATCAGGGACGGAAAGGTGGTCTGGGAGGTAGAGGCCTGGATAACCAGGCTCTCAGGGTTGGGGTGCACCGACAGCAAACTGGGGTCGCCTGGTGCCACGTTCCGGTCCACAGGAGAGACTGTGGAGGGCTTGGACCAGGTGCCCATTAGAACGTCCGTCAGTGCTTCATTGAACTGCAGCAGAGGCTCCAAGGAGCTTACTGGCGGTTGAAGCACTTCAGTGAGGAAGTTAGTCCTCATGGCCACTGCAGGGAGCTCCAGATGAAGGGCTTTGGCAGCCCTGCGCAGCACCACAGAATAGGTAGCACCCTCCTCCGTAGCCAGGGAGGGAGGAGAGATGAAGCCAGTGTCAGGGGAGGTGTCAAGACCACTGGCATCCCCCAGCTCTTCTGCCCAGTCCTGAGATGACTGGCACTGCTGTGCCAGAGGGTCCTCAGACCCCTCCCAGTCGTCCCCGTCATCCGACTCCTGGTAGACAGGCTGAAAGGTCAGAGCCAGGCGGTAGATGAATCGGTCATCCATCGGTGCCGGAGACGGTGCCGGGCAGCGCCGCTCCGACGCCGGGCCCGGACCGGGACTTAACCTGGGGAAGACGTCGACGGCGCCGGGGGTGGCACCGAAGGGGTCGTAAGGTCGACCGGTGTCGACCGGGATCCAGGCCTGTGGCATCGGGACCGAAGTCAGCGACGGAGCCGGGGCCGGAGCCACCGGCTCGCTAGGCCTCCCAGTCGGACCTGCGGGGCCCGAAGGCACGCCGGCAGGCCTCGATGGTGGAGCGAGACTCATCATGGCCACGAGGAAGTCTCGGATCTCCGTCGGAGTCACATCAGGCCCAGGGACCGGAGGGTATGGGGCCGAATGCGACTCTTGCAGCACCGACGGAGCCGCGCGGGTGGTGCCACCCGAACCCTCAGCCGAGTCGCGCGACTGGCGAGGGGAGTCAGAAGAGCGATGTCGCCTTTTCGACTTCTTCTTACTGTGCCTCGACTTACCGGAATGCGAGGACTTCAACCCCAACGAGCGTTGATGGCTGCAGCTCTGCGACCGGTCCCTCGACCTACTCCTCGACCGGAACCCTCAGCCGAGTCACGCTACCGGCGAGGGGAGCCCGAAGAGCGATGTCGCCTCTTGGACTTCTTACTATGCTTCGAATTACCCGAAGACTTGGAACCAGACGAGTGGTGGTGGTGACTGCGGCTCCTCGACCGGTCCCTCGACCTCCTCCTTGACCGGGATCGTGAACGGCGCAGAGCCGACTGCCGGATCTCGAGCAGCTTGCGGAACTGCTCCCGCCTAGCCTTCGAGGTCAAGGCCCGGCAGTCGAGGCACAATTCGGCATCATGGTCGGCCACAAGGCAGTAGAGACACCGGCGGTGGTGATCCGTGACCGACATCAGGGGGTGACAGGCGTCCCTACCGGCACCAGGAGTCGAGGTCGACTCGAAATAGGAACCCAAAAAAGTTCAAAAAGTTTCATCAAAAAGTGACTAAAGGGTATGCTCCTCCCGGATCTGCGCTTACTGGCACGGAAAAAAGAAGAACTGACATCAGCGTGCGAGGGCGGTGTCTAAGTACTCCGACGACGTCATCCCGGCGATCACGACGCCGACGAAGGACGCAGAGCCGCAGCCGACGCCTTGCGACATGCAAGGGTATTGCTGACGAAAAATGTTTTTCGGATCCAGCCTGACGCCTGGGGATATTCTCAGGTAAGGAATCTAACTAACATGTTTCTTTCAGATCTACAATGCACCATCAACACCACCTTCAAAACAGGCACCTTACCCGATGACTGGAAGCGTGCAGAAGATACACCTCTGCTCAAGAAGCCCACAGCTGACCCCACCGACCTCAAGAACTATCGGCCCATCTCGCTCCTCCCCTTCGCAGCCAAAGTTGCAGAGGAAAACAGTCAACAGGAAACTGTAGTTTTTGGAATATGCAATGTATCATTGGTACAGTCAAGTGCTTTCAACAGGGATATTTAACCCTTCTCTGTTCGAATCACTGTGTTAGCGTTAATTAAATTATACCTTGTCTATACTAAAGTCACAACACTAGCAGTGCTGCACCTAGGTGGGGAAAAATAATAGAGCTGCCATTGAGAAGTGTCTCTATGTGTGTTACCTTCACTGGCTCAGCCAGCTGCATACACACACTCAGCTGCTGTACAGCAGCAAAGTGAGTCTGTCTCTTCGAAGACCGGCGCCGAGAACGATGCTTTCTTTTCTTGTGGTGCTTCTTTGACTTCGAAGAATGCGAAGTCGACGACTCCGGCCTCGATCTCTCCTTCTTCCTACCTCTCTTCTCTTTCTTCGCCTTGGCCATAAAGAGCTTCGCCTCTCTCTCCTTCAAGGCCTTGGGTTTCATTCTTCTGCAACTCGAACAGTCCTCCACGTCGTGGTCAGAAGAAAGGCACCACAAATAATCTCCATGGGGGTCCGTCATTGACATGTGGCCCCCACATTCCCTACAAGGTTTGAAACCTGACTTCCTAGTCGAAGACATGATGAATTTAACAACAGTAACCCACTACAAGTACTACAAAGTAGCAGGAGAGTGCTGGAAAACTGTTACGCGTCTACGGCGTGGAAAAAAGGGAACTGACATCATCACGCCGACGTGGCTCTCTTATGGCTCCGGTGACGCCATACGGAGTCGTGAGCGGAGCCAATGCATTATGACGTCCACGTCGGCGTAGAGAGCTGGGGAAAAAAGTTCCTTGGAATGCTGGCGCAGGGGATATTCACAAGGTGAGGAATCCACTGGCAGATGTATCCATCAGAAAAAAGAAGAACTGATGTCAGCGCGCAAGGGCGGCGTCTAAGTACTCCGACGACGTCATCCCGCTGACGACGGACGTGGAGCCGCAGACGACGCCTAGCAATGCGCAAGAGTATTGCTGACGAAAATCTTTCCGGATCCAGCCTGATGCCTGGGGATATTCTAAGGTAAGGAATCTAACTAATGTGTTTCTTTCAGATAAATAACGATGCCGAACGGTGCGAGCAGGAGAACAGGGTTCGAGCCTTAGCGTGGGCTGCATCATTTAAATATAACTAAATAAACCGAGATCTCGTGCATATTAAACATAAATAAATAAACAGCATGGGGTGCGGGCAGGAAGCTGCCAGATGTGGAAATGCGAGCAGCAAAGAAAAAAAGTAGTACATAAATAAAAAAATAACAGCCAGCAGCGTAAGTTAATTGTAGTTGGTCGATGCTGCTTCCTCCAGAAACAGAAGAAAAATGAAGTGCTGTATGGGACCACAAGCCAACAATGAGAAAGATAAGAACAGCAATGCCAGATTCCACCAATGGCAAGCAACAAAACAAAGACAAATGCAATGGGTGGAGTTTCAGTAGTACTACTGAATAGTTGATGCCTCGTAGAGGCAGCGCATGAGCTGCTCTATGCTAGACCTAAAAAGAACATGTTTCTTGAGCCTGCTCAGAGGCAGTCATTTTAAAACATTTAAGAATATCGGTGAGAATCCTAGCATGGAGAAGTAAATATTATGTGGCATATTTATGACCTGGTTTGCATCGTGATTGCACCACGCAACGTTGTACATACAAAACGTAATATAATATAAGGAAAAGGTACCCCTATCTACTTTCAGGTCCAAGAGGAGGGGTAAACAACAACAACTGAAAAAATACCTCTATACTGACCTATCAAATTTTAACATTGGCCATAAGCTCAAACATAAGACATCTCCCCATAAACACAGTCTTGTCACATGTATTTACTTCATAAATTATTATTTTATTAAGTATCAAAAACTTTTTTTCATTTTTATATGTGTGTATTTTCTTTTTTTGGACTCATAAAATCATGAAAACATACATATGTATACAAATTCATATGAGTTGAATCAATATGCACATTTAGGATACAAATCACAAAATAGTAAATAACCCCACAAACAACAATCATGCCTACATTCTCACCTATCAACCTGTTCACTCATACTGTCATAAATACTAACAACGCAAAAAATAACATTAAAATGCAAAGAATATATGGGATCCTATACGACTTTGAGTTCAAAACAAAGACAAATCGAGAGTTAAAATATTCTTCTCGACCAATTCTCTTCTTGTCTGTGTCTCTGGTAGGATTCCCAAGTGTCTGGAAGTGGTCTACGCACGTTTCAGTGAAAGATCATTCATATTACCTGTAGGAGAGTAGGGTCTGCTTTCTATGTTCACCCCCACTTTTTGCTTTTGCTTTACTGGTTTTCGACTTAGATGTGGCTGTGGGCCTGCTAATCAGACCCACAGCCCTGCTGTTCTCTCTCTAAATTAATACTATGTACTTTAGGTGCATAACCCATTTGGATAGGATCACCTTATTGGTCCCTGTACAGTGTACCCTAGGTACCCAGGGCATAGGTGTACCCTAGGCCTACCAGGGGCTGCAGCATGTATTATGCCACCCCTGGCCTGGCCTTCCATTCTGACACAACTGGCTGATCACTCAGCTGGGGCAAGGTCGTGTAATCACCCCTTGCTTAGGTGTAGTATTCCTATACCTAACTTACATATAGACACATGTGTACCTATCAGTCGCTCCTATAGCAGGCCTTAACAATCCTGGAGGCAGAGTGCTTGGTAACATGTGAGATGGTGCTCTAGCATGAGCTGAGCCTGTCTGCAGCTTTCGGAACTAAGTCCTTATAGATGTTCTATGATATAGCCTACCATATACTCTTAAAGTGCCTTATAATCTTAGACGGTTATGGTAACTATGGTTTGGCTTTATCGAAACATGTTGTGTAAGGTGTCTAACACTGTGGAATAATACCATTTGCCATTTCTGGACATGAGAATATTATTCCCCCCTTCTAGAGGGAAAGACATGTTAAAATCATACTTCAACTGTTAGCCTCTGACCAAAGCCTCAGCATCACAAAATGGATGCTGCTGCCACGACACAAGTCTGACCTCCTGCAGCTGGGAGTGATCCCAGCCAGGGAGGCCTGGACAATAGGTTTCCTGCTTGGGGAGGTGCTAGCACCTCCCCAGACAGCCTTTAGTGTATTGGGGCAGGGTGGGCTGAAAGGAATGAGACATGCCTGGGGCACACAAGGTGTTCCTTGCATAGTCCAGTTCAAACCGGCGATGGGGCACTCCAGCCCCAGCTCTGGCGCGAAACTGGACAAAGGGAAGTGGGTGTAACCACCCCCTCCCAGGTCCCACCCATAAGGCGTGACCTAGCAGGTATCCCAGCCCCCCAGATTAGTATAAGAGTGGGAGTTGGGCCTCAAGACTTTAGATTATCCTGAACCTGCAAAACTGAACAGAAACTCTGGACCTTCGACATTCAACGAAAGAAGAAGACTGAAGAATCTCCCTTGTAGCCAAGGAGTGGCTACCCTGTGCAAACAGGCACCATCAAGAGACTACCCTTTGCTTTGCCCACGTTCTACGAGGAACCGACTGCAGAGCCCAACCAGAGCCTTGACTTCCAGACTTCTCCGACTCTGATCCACATCCACAGCAAAGCTGAGATCCGTGGAGGCGACGAGCGACGTGGGACCGGCTACCTGGAAAAAGTGGCTAGTAACTTAAAGCGCAGCTTCTGAGGCACCCTCGAAGTTGTGCACCGGGGATCGAGAAGCCCCAACCCCAAGCACCATCTGCACCGAAGATCAGCCCCCCACACTCCACGAGTCCTGCGTGGGGCCCTTCAGCATTTTCCTGCTTGCCGCGTCTGTCCGGTTGCTTGCCCGCTGGCTAGTGGCCTTTGTGACGACGCACCCTGAAATCTTCTGCGCTGGTTTGGCTCCTCCCGACTGGCTCCCGCTTCTCTGCAAAGAAGAAGCACCCCAGACCTTCCTGGTCTGCACCAGAAGCAAGTCCTCCGTTCTTCGTGGGTTCCGCTTGCCAAGGCTTGGTGAGTCCTAGTCCAACTTCGACGCCGCCGACAGCAAGAGCCTTCGTGGGACAGCTCGCCTCCTGGTCCTGGTTGTCCTCGACGCTTCCTGGTCCTCCTGGCTGCAGCGACAAGCTTCACCTTCACCTGCAATCTTCACGACATCGCCTGGTTCCTTCCTGGTTCCACGTGGTCACTGGCTAGTGACCTTGACTCTGTCCCTTCTGCTTACAGGTTTCCTTTCTTCTTGATCCCAGCCTTGGGATTCACCGGACACTCTTCACTGACTGCCTGTCAGCATCTTTCTTCAGGCATCCATAGGAGTCGACGACGAAAACGACGCATCTTCACCCCTATGCACCCGCAGCCTGTGGGCTAGGTAACTCGGGTACTCCGGTGCTCATCAGGATAGTGACTATCCTAGTGTCTAGTTTTCAAGTCTCAACTTCCTAGCTACTCCGGAAGTGTCCTAAATCTACCGTTTTCTAAACTGTACTATTGCTATTGACTTTTACGCATTACGCGTGAGTGTTTCCACTCTGCACACGAATCCCGTGGGCCTCCCACTTCCTAACTAACGCTAGTGTAGTGTAGCCCCAGCGATTCCCTAGGCCTAGGCCTATTCTATTTCCGTGACAGTGGTTCTTATACCACTTACTTAGTATATGGTTTGCGTGGCCCCTAGGGCCTAACTGTATTACTTACCTGTGTGACTTAATGTATGCTTAAATAAGACTGTGTTGTACTTACCTCTAATCTCATAAAGAGTGCTGAGGGTTTGACTAGAATAAATACACTTTATTTTATATATATATCTGTTGTGGTGTCCTTTCATTTGGTATTCAAGGGATTATATATGGTATCACAGCTGGCTTCACATGCCATTCAGAGTTTAGCCTAAGACTGCTCTTGTCTATGCTACCACTAGGATATCTGGTCTATAAGGTTGACTTTACAACCAATCACCATAAGGGTATTTGGACTGATATAAGGTGTACACTAGAACTAGTGACATCATACATCAGGCCAACTTCTCACATTGGTGAGCAGCGGTTGGGATCTGAGCTTGCTGTTGTAATACCATTGTAATCTTGAGATACTAAATTGAAAGATCACACAGATATTGTCTAGGTACATATAACATAGATTATAATACTTAAGTCCTACTGGACTTTGTAGTTGTAGGCTGAAGGGAGTAACACACCCTGACTACAACTACTAGAGAGGTTTAGTAGATACAACTAGTGTAGGTAGGTGCACACACCACACCCTCACTAGATCATGTCTCTGAGAGGAGATCAAGTAGATGCTCTC
Source organism: Triturus cristatus (assembly GCF_964204655.1). Lineage (NCBI taxonomy): Eukaryota > Metazoa > Chordata > Amphibia > Caudata > Salamandridae > Triturus > Triturus cristatus. Next base: position 52,582,934 of record NC_140589.1, read on the forward strand.
TCAGGAGGATCAGGTCTGCAAAAGACCCCCTCTAGATATGATACCTTAACATTCCAGGAGATGAGACACTTGTGTACCTCCAGAGGAATAAAACAGGGTGCAAACCCTACCCTCCTTCAGTTAAGACAACTCCTAGAGGAGTATGACATTCTTAGGGCATCTCAGGCAGGTACCCTAGGTACAGAGGAGGGTCTACCCACCACAGAGGAGTCAGACGAGACTTCAGATGAAGAGGTAGACAGCCAGGGCCAAGTAGGAAGACTTAGCCAGGCTAACCTAAGCTTACATGGGAGTTTGCATGGGGTCCCCCCATACAGACCCCCAAGTAGGCTTACACAGAGAAGCAGGAGGGACAGATCCCCTTCAAGGGAACCCATCCACTCCCATGTCTCTAACATCTCTAATGCTTCCTCTCACAGGGGAATGACTTCCCCTGAGAGAAAGGAGCATGAAGCCAGAATGAGGGAAGCTAATCTGAGGATTCAGAGGGAAGAACTTGCCCTTGCCAAGGAGAAGCTTGCTCTGGCTAGAGAACAAAAGTTAAGTGGGTCAGAACCCACTGGTGGCAGCAATATCCCTAAGGATAGAGACAGGCACTATGACAATAGAAACCTGAGCAAGATTGTCCCTCCCTACAAGTGTGGGGATGACATCCACAAATGGATAACTGCTTTGGAGAGAGCTTGCAAAGTACAGCAGGTACCCCAAAGTCAGTGGGCAGCTATCTTGTGGCTCTCCTTCTCTGAGAAAGGCAGAGACAAGCTCCTCACAGTTAGTGATGAGGATGCAGATAATTACACTGTCCTGAAGAGTGCTCTGATTGATGGGTTTGGCCTAACCACTGAACAATACAGGTTGTTGTTCAGGGATACCCAGAAGACACAGACTCAGGACTGGACTGACTTTGTAGATTGTGCCACTAAGGCTCTGGAAGGCTGGCTAATGGGAAGTAAGGTTAAGGACTATACAGGATTGTATAATTTGATCATGAGAGAACAAATACTTAACAACTGTCAAAACCAGCTATTGCATCAACACCTGATTGATTCTGATCTGACTTCTCCCCAAGAATTGGGAAAGAAGGCAGATAGATGGTGTTCTGCTTGGGTTTTCGGATCAGATAGAACCCGCTCATCAGAGCCTCTCTAACCCAGCCAGAACGTTACCCTCTCCCTAGGGCCTATTCACAACAAGTAACCACCAATATATATATATATATACCACCTAAGGACAGGGAATTCCTACTATATATATATATATATATATATATATACATATATATATATATATATATATATATATATATATATATATATATATATGTATCTAGACCTCTTATAATACAAGTGGCGGCCTCGCGATCCCAGACGGACCCAGGACTTCCTACCCAGACGGCAGCCTTAGCCTCGCGGTCCCAGACGGACCCAGGACTTCCTACCCAGACGGCAGCCTTAGCCTCGCGGTCCCAGACGGACCCAGGACTTCCTACCCAGACGGCAGCCTTAGCCTTGCGGTCCCAGACGGACCCAGGACTTCCTACCCAGACGGCAGCCTTAGCCTCGCGGTCCCAGATGGACCCAGGACTTCCTACCCAGACGGCAGCCTTAGCCTCGCGGTCCCAGACGGACCCAGGACTTCCTACCCAGACGGCAGCCTCAGCCTCGCGGTCCCAGACGGACCCAGGACTTCCTACCCAGACGGCAGCCTTAGCCTCGCGGTCCCAGACGGACCCAGGACTTCCTACCCAGACGGCAGCCTCAGCCTCGCGGTCCCAGACGGACCCAGGACTTCCTACCCAGGCGGCAGCCTTAGCCTCGCGGTCCCAGACGGACCCAGGACTTCCTACTCAGACGGCAGCCTTAGCCTCGCGGTCCCAGACGGACCCAGGACTTCCTACCCAGACGGCAGCCTTAGCACAAGTTCATCCTATGATTACCATAACATACAACAGGGGAATCAGTTTTACTATTTATCAGATCACACAAGAACTGCCAGTTTGAGCACAACCTGTTCTCTGGTTCGAGGGGCTCCTCTCTCCCTTATTCAGTTACCACTTACCTGATCAGGGTTAACATCTGTTCATGTCAAGTCACAGCTGACTAGAAGAATAGGCTACCCCCTTATACAAGAACACGCAGCACATGTTGATTCACTACAAACTGGATACTTTATTATTTATTATATACGCAATCACATAACATTACTGTGTAACACATAACCTGCAAAGAAAAGTGAAAGATTAGGTTGTACACTCTAATAAGAAAGGGGTCGACATCACCTTAGTCGTGTGTAGCCTGCACTCAATGGTCATCTAGGTTCCCTTCTCGTCTGTGCCTCGGCTCGCCTGGAGGTCACACCTCCGTAGTCACAGCTCCCTTCTCCGAGTCACTGGGACCTTTTCCTCATCGGCTACTCTCTCCTCTCTGGCAATTCTGCTAGAAGAGTATCTGTCTCTCGGATTTTCTCCGCCTTCAAGTTTGTCATCTGTCTTCCCTGGAATAAGTAGTAGCTTTACTGCTAACGCCTAGATGCCGCCTACGGACTGAAGTAAGTGTGTCACGTAACTGCCTCAGACTTTCACTAATATAGAGGTGCATTTCCTCATGGAAAATTCCGGCCCGTAACCTGCCGCCCACCAAATTCTTGTACCTCCCCGTACCAAGGACACTTTCCCAGCCGGCCGGCCTGATGTAGTGTCTTCGGCATGAAGAAAAATACAATCCTTCGATAAGGGCCGGTCTGAACCGGTTCTCTCCAAGCGAATAACACCTCATAACTAAAACATCCCCTTTAACCTAGAAGCATCTCAAGCTGCCGGAGCAGAAAGAAAGATGGAGTCTCTCCCGTTTGAGGCCTACCAGGCCTGAATTCAGCACGGCTCCATGAAATACCCTCACTACAGGGCAGGTTATCCCTAATACTAACGAATCTATCCCCTAGGATATGTGTGCAAGCCCTAATCTATGGGGAAGAACACAGGATCATGTCGAAGTGCCTAGTAAATAGACTTCATTCACTACTCTAACCCTTAGGCTTGAATGGTAAGAGACTGAAGTCACCCTAATCACCCATCAACACAATAGGGCCGGGAAAATCGAGCAGTACATTTCACCCTTGACTTCAGTCTATTATACATTCATTAAACAGAACTAACATCTGTGGAAGAATAATATGAAACAAAGCTAACTGATCTATGTCTAGTACCAAATGTGCAAAATTGAAGTAGTGAAGGAATACACTGAATAAAGCAACAGATAGAAATCAAAACAGCGATGGTAATCAGAATACCTCCTAATATTTGACGTAACAGATACAAATCAGGTAACCAATTAAAGAGCCAGTCAAACCAGCCCTGGTCAATGTGTTTTCTAACTTCCTCCGTCAAGTCATGTAGCCTGTCAATGTGAGCGCGAATGGATTGTGTATGATCAGACAAGTTAAAACAACAAAGACCCTCAAAATCAGAACAATCGTGTCCATGTTTAAGCAAAAGATAATCAATGGCCGCTCGATTTTGCAAGATGGCTCTCCGTTCACCCTGGGCGTCTAACAGCATGTCAGACAGGACTGTAGAAGTATGATTAATGGATTTTACCATCCAGCAGGCCATTTTCTCAATAGATTTAGCATTATAAACCGCCAAAGCAGGAACACCAATAATTGAAATAGCCAGGCTAAGGTATTCAGACTTGGAATATAAATGCAAAGATGAGTCACAATCCTCCTGTAACATCACTGTATCTCGAATGACACGAGAATTGGCATTCGGATGTGACGAGAACATCAGTAAACTGAGTCTCGTAATGGCACAAGGGCCACCAGAAATATTTGCGGGGACATATGGCCAGGAAGTATTACCACATGAGAAAAGCCATCCGGCAGGTAGTAACATCGTGCGATAATGAATAGGGGTAACTACCAAACTCTTGCAAGTCATATTGTTCTGGACCGAAGCACATGTTTTCGGTGTCCTTTGAAAGCACAAAGTTCGCTCATGAAGGGTGAAGGAAGTAGCACCCTTCAATTTTAGACGCAGACATTCAGAAATTGCACTAGGATTACACGTAAGGAAAAAACACATATCTCCTTGTGTGATATTATAGGTAACTATTTGGGACTGGTAGTTCAGTACATAAGGGGCAATACGCATGGGTGGCAAAATCGCCCAGAAGAACATTGGGGCGAGCCTTTGCAAAGTTTCCAGCGAAGCAGGGACAGCAACCAGACAGGTCGCTAAGATGTCGTGTACAGATCTCATCGGCGTCAAACAAAAGTGAGGGGCATCGGTCACCCTTTTCGCCAGTAAGGTCCAAAAGTTCGATGACGAATCCCACGCAGCGAGGGAACGCGACACTCGGGTGCGTAGCTCATCCCGGGTTGACGGGATTCCTCCTCTCTCGTCGAACCAACCCGAAAATAGTCCGACGACGACACATCCTGCAGCAACAGTCCAAAGAATGATCTGAAAGAGAATCAAATACAGGCATTAATCATTCTCGTAAGTAACATTTGTCAGCCGGGACCGCTTCCCAGCTATCTTTCCCTGGTCTCATAACTAAAATGGTGTTGTCATGACCGGTGGCGATGACCTCTGCTTGTTCAGGGGGATTCTTAGGCGACTGCACCCAAACCCTGGCCCCAGGGTTGTCTGTGGAGCCAAAACCTTTCTGGCCTCGTACAGTTAGCAAAGTTGGGGCAGTGCCTTTTACCATCCCACCACTGAAGACAGGCATTATGAGTAATTGAGCCACTCGGTCAGTTCGATGGATCAGCAAGTCAGCCTCACTGCTATTCAGCAGGAGCACCTTAATCTCTCCCTGATAATCACTGTCAATGACCCCTCCAAGTACCTGAATGCCTTTTACAGCCAGCCCCGATCTAGGGGCGATTAATCCAAAATTCCCGGGTGGTATATGAACACCAACACCGGTCGTGATGATGACCCGATCTTTACCTTTTATAACGGTGTCATCCATGGCATGCAAGTCTAAACCTGCCGACCCTGGGGTCGCTCTACATGGAGCCAAAGCTCCGGGAGTAATTTCCCAGTACATCACAGTCTCTCTGATTTCATTTGGCTGAGCATTAACATTCGGAGGGAACAAACGCATAAGTGGAGATTCAGCATTTAGAAAAGGACGATTATTCAAAATTAATAGCGCTTGGGGCAAAAAGTCTCGCCAATTCTTATATTTGTCATCTGTCAATTTACGCAGCTGCTCCTTCAGCAGACCATTCAATCTCTCCACAAGACCCGAGGCCTGCGGATAGTATGGGATATGAAATACCCAGTCAATATTGTTTTCCACACAGAATTCCTGTACCAATCTTCCACGAAAATGGGATGCATTATCAGATTGAATTTGGAATGGCACACCATAATACATCATAATCAATTCCAATGTTTTAATGGTATTCAATTGGGTAGCTTGCTTACAGGGAAGGGCTACCAACAGGCCACTGTATGTATCAACAATAGTGCAAACATATTGACAATTCCTACTCATGGGAAGTGGACCGATGTAATCAATCTGCCAAATTTGAGCGGGCAGTTTCCCGCGATGTAAATGACCTTTAACAATTTGAGGCACTTTGCGCTGTTTGATATGCTGACAAATGGGACAATGTAAAATAACATTCTTGATCAAATCTAGGGGAATATAAATTCCTCGATCAGCAGCCCACCTGCTAGTGGCTTTCTCTCCAAAATGTCCTGCCTTCTGGTGGGCCCATTTCGCCAATCCCGCAATATCAGAATCTTGCCTGTCCACCACTGCCTCAGCAATTTTAGATTTCTCATCTGCAATGTTATGAAAAAATTTGTCAAGAGAATCTATCGGGGTGTGAGCATCCACATGGAAGATTGTAACAGTACTCTGTGGGAGCATCTCCCAAATCTCTTGCCATAATTCTTTTCCCCACAATTGTTTTGAATGCAATTCCCAATTATGGGAATGCCAAGTCGGTAACCAAACTGCCAGTCCATTGGCAGTAGACCAAGAATCGGTGAAAATATGACATGTGCCAGGTAACTCTTGTTTCAGAACTTGATAAACAGCATAAAGTTCAGCAAATTGACTGCTCTTACCTTCACCGGTTGTGCTCAGCAGTTTTTGTGTGATCGGATTATAGGACACCGCTTTCCAGTGCCGTTTCGTCCCTATGAACCTTGCTGAACCATCCGTAAACCAGACATGGTTTCTGTCCTCTGCGGACAAATCATCAAAAGGTCTACCCCACTTGACAGGAGACTCCTGTACTAAAGGTACGGAACATTCGCTCTCAGTCTTAGTCGATGGCGCTCGCGCCACCTGCTCATGTAAAGATGCAACTCCTTTCTGTCCCACACGTGCCCTGTCTTGTATATACCATTTCCATTTAATCACACTCGCCTCTTGAGCATGTCCAATTCGGTGAGTTTTCGGCGAACTCATAACCCACTGCATGATAGGAATTTCAGGTCGCAAAACTATATCATGACCCAAAGTCAGTTGCTCGGTATCCACCAGAGCCCAATAACATGCAAGTAACTGTTTCTCAAAAGGTGTATAACGCTCACCAGCATCAGGTAACTTTTTGGTCCAGAAACCCAACGGCACTCTACTCCTGCCTTGCTTCTGCCACAAACTCCAATTCGCATAAAGGCCCTGTACAGACACATTCAAATCCACCTCACCATCACGTACGGGCCATAAATCCAAAGCATGTTGAATTGCCTCTTTTGCTAGGTTGAACGCATCTTGCTGTGGTTTATCCCATTCAAATGCATTCTTTTTACGAGTGACACGGTACAAGGGGGCCAATATTTGACTCAAATGAGGAATATGCTGACGCCAAAAACCAAATAAACCAATGAAGCTTTGGGCTTCTTTCCTATTCCTCGGAACTGCAAAATCAAGAATTTTCTGTTTAACCTGAGGGATCACTTCACGGTGTCCTTCATGCCAATTAATACCCAAAAATTTTACAGCCTGGGACGGGCCTTGTAATTTATCCGGATTGATTTCCCAACCTTTCTCACGCAGGCACTCAATGACTCTGTCCAATTGGGTCTGAACTTCCTCTTGTGTTTCGCCTTGGATCAAAACATCATCAATATAATGACACATCTGAATTTGTGGATGAACCGGTACCTCAGCCAAATGCTCTGCCACCAGCCGGTGACATATCGTAGGACTATGCACATAGCCCTGAGGAAGACTTCTAAACGTCATCTGACGCCCATTCCACGTAAAACTGAACTGTTCCTGACACTCAGGGGCAATCGGAATCGAAAATAAAGCATTAGCAATATCAATGGACGCATACCATGTACCTGGATGTTTTTGGATTCTTTCAATTAGAGTAATGACATCCGGTACCGCAACGGTCAAGGAGGGTGTGTGTTTGTTCAATTCTCGATAATCAACAGTCATACGCCAAGAATTATCACTCTTACGTACAGGCCAAACAGGATTATTCCAAGCAGAAGTAACTGGGGCTATAACACCTGCATCCACCAACTCCTGAATAGTGGTACTAATCTCCTCATGACCACCTGGAATACGATACTGCTTCTGACAAACCACTTTTGTCGCCTGAGGAACTTTTATGGGGGGCATTCGTAAACGACCAACCCGTATAGGCCTGGACGATATATAATGCGTAGTTCCAAATTGGTAACATCCATCATCTAAATGCAAAGTCATTCCTCTCAAAATATCAATTCCAATTATGAATTCCAAGAGTGGCACCACTAGTACAGAGTATTCTTTTCTAGGGATTCTACCTATTCTCATTTCAAGTAAAGTTTGAACGGCAGGAGTTTCCTTTCCACCTAATCCAGTAATTGTAAAAGACTGACCTGTAAACCTCTTTGATTTTCCATGAATAAGAGTGGCCTCCGCTCCTGTATCCACCAATGCTCGGGCCCTTTGGATATTACGATGTCTCCAATAAATTTCAATATCTACATAGGGTCTATTATCTCTGTGAGCCCATCTGTGTACTGGAGCTTGACCTATTTCCTAGTCATGCTTACTGCATTCTGTGTACCAGGATAAATCAGGATAAAGACTCTCACGTTTCTTAGGTATCGGTACCTCCTGTTCATATCCATTCCCAGTACGAAATGGATTCGTGTCATCTGCATTGCACTGCTGGTTTCGATCGGCCAAACTATGACGATCCTCTCTCCTCCTCAACTCAGGGGATTGATCCCTATCATCTCTACGTCTGCTGTAAACATAATCATTTTTTCCCCTCTCTCTTTCCTCTTCTCTCTCTCTATCCCTCTCACGACGGGGGGACATATCACGTACATAACGTCGATCATCACGACGAACAGAGCGCCCACGGCGGTCGTCATCACCACTACCGTCAGAACCACCACGATCACACTCAGTCATCCGAACACGCCGGGCACCCTCCTTCCGATCCAAGCCACGTTTGCGAAACAACTCCCACAAACGAGCAGTAGTCTCACCGTCAATGTCCTCCCTCCGCACACCATCGGCCAGAAGACCAGAAAAGATATCACGTCTAGTAAGTTTATTGTCACCAGGAGTACGAGTGTCAGGCCGGGACTGACGTTCAGGTTTAAACCACTCACCCAACTCACCGAGTTGGCGTACCGATTCCAGTACCGTAGATAACACGTTACCAGTCTGATTAATCAATAAAGTCATCATGACCTGCTTATAAGCAACAGGGGAAGAACGAATAATACGATTCCGCACAGAAGATGTCAACGAACCATCAAGCAACCTGTCAGCAGTACCCAGAAAAATTGCCGTTTTCATCACCTCCTCTTTGAGACGTTGTGCAGCGTCGCGCAAAGTATACCACGGTTTGTCATTCACAGGCCAATCAGACTCAGTAGGATACTTTATATTACAACCCTCAGTCGCCAATTGAAGTAAAGAAATTTGACCACCACCATTATAGTTACGAAAATGATCCTGTACAGTAGAATCCGAACTCAAGGAACAAAATTTCAAACAATCGCCATTATCTAACATAATGCCAGCAGCGTCTAGTTCATAAAGGCGGACCATCCATGTGAGCAAGGTCTCACCAGCTCGCTGCCGAAATCGCTGCAAAATATCACTAATTTCCTGTTGAGTAAAGTCCTCTAAAGAGTCTAAAGAAACACCCTGCGGAGCAGCGGGAGACTGCTGCAACTTCCGACGAAAAACTGGATGCACCGAGACCGCGGGATGAGCATCACAAGGAGCTCGACCAGTACACGTAGAGGAACAATCAGCGGAAGAAGCATCAACCCCGCTCGAAGGACGAGCGCAATCACGGGGTGCACCATCAGAGGTGCGAGAAGCAGGCTTACAATCATGGCGGGAGCGAGAGGACTCGCGCTTGACAGATTCCTCACCCGAGGAACAAGAATCACTCGAATTCCAGATATTACCATCCCATTCATCAGGATTCCAATCCAGTCCGGCTTTCGCCACGACCAGACGCACCTTTCGCGTCGAAACCCGACCGCGCCGATTCTTGTATTTATAACGAGCAATTCGCACAGCCGCCCTCTCGGCAATAGTCTGGTAAGTCTCAAGTTTGTCAGCAAGCAACTTATTTTGACACCGCAACAAAGTATGAGAATTCTGAATCTCAACAAAGTGCGCTTCCACATCCTTAAGAGATATCTGTAGCTTCAACAACCTCTCATGCAGAATCCTGTACGCAGACAGAACAATCCAACCTCTGCGCCCCAAAATGGGAATCTCCTCACCCTTCGAGATGGGTGCCTTCTGTAAACAAGTAATCACATTAGCCGGCTCCGCCAGCTCCAAAGAAGAATTCCAATTCTCACTCAAACCAGTAGAATCAGCCCGCTCACGGGCTAAGGCTTCATAAGGCGTTGAATCCCATCCAGGAATATCAACGGGCAACTTAAAAGTAGATTTTGACTTTCTAGAAAACATCGTGAAAAAGAAAGAAGAAAAGAAAGAAAAAGAAAAGAAAGAAGAAGAAAAACTATACACACAAGTATACCACAAATAATATACAAACAAAACCACGCACACGCCGAAAGCAAACACGAGACAACACGACGCACACAGGTTTCGAAAATGGTTTGTGACGCCAAATGTTCTGCTTGGGTTTTCGGATCAGATAGAACCCGCTCATCAGAGCCTCTCTAACCCAGCCAGAACGTTACCCTCTCCCTAGGGCCTATTCACAACAAGTAACCACCGATATATATATATATATACCACCTAAGGACAGGGAATTCCTACTATATATATATATATATATATATATATATATATATTCACTGAAAAAACCATAGGTTTCACACATGTTATAGTTAGCGGAAATTTTACTGATAAAAAACCAATGAAATTCCCCCGTTATAGTTAGTGCAGGCAACTATAACTCACGCGACCGCAATCCTCTGCTGATGCTAATACTGTATTTAGACACTTATTTGCCCATGTCTTCTTCCATACATTTTTAGCTATACATATATTACAAATATTTTTTTTTCATAAAGACACATATGTCATCAGCAGAAGATTGCGGTCGCGTGAGCTATAGTTGCCTGCACTAACTATAACGGGGGAATTTCATTGGTTTTTTTATCAGTAAAATTTCCGCTAACTATAACATGTGTGAAACCTATGGTTTTTTCAGTGAATTTGCAAGGTTTTTTAAATGCTAATTCCTAACTATAACGTGTGTGAAACCTATGGTTTTTTCAGTGAATTTGTACGGTTTTTTAAATGCTAAGTTACTTTACGCCATTCGTGGCGTGCGCGCCCACTTAACGCAGTTTGTTCCGTGCGCGCACGGTGCGCTTCGCACGGTGCGCGCACCGCGCGCCCACTTTACGCAGTTAGTGCCGTGCACGCACGGTGGGCACGCGGTGCGATGACAAAGCAAGAAAGCACGTCAACAAATCTGTTTCTGCTTTCCTCCGTGACTATGGTATGGGTGCCATTTACCACAACAACTTGCGTTATGACATGCAAGACATTTATAGAGGAGATGGTGTGCACTTCAATGATGAAGGGAACAGAGTCTTCCTCTTGAACCTTAGACTCTGCATCGGTACTTACTTGTAGGTACCACTAAAAAATCATTTCATAAACACAACGGCTCTTTTTAGAGCCCCCTAATATCTAAACACTTAAATCTGATTTTCATTTTTTTTTTTTTTTTTTTCTACCGTACGCTTACCGTAAGCTTACCGTACGCGTACCCCGTGATTTTTTTTAAAATCAATAAATGTTTTCTTTGTACTTTACAGTCCTTCTTTGACCCCCTCACAAATGTAAGGGGGTCTGTAACTCTCGTCATTGCCCCCTTTTCTTGTTTTCACTCTTTTTTTTCTGAGTGAAATACACAAAATGGCGGCCGCCGCTTCCTGGTTTCGGCCGATTCGAATGTTTACTAAGATCTAAGAGCCAATCAGAATCGCGCTCGCGCACGCCACCGTACGCTTACCGTAAGCGTACGGTAAGCGTACCGTAAGCGGGCTCAGATATATATATTGATTTAAAGGCTATTTTCTCAGAATCTACTGAACAGATTTACACCAAACCTACAAAAGGCACTTCCTTGACCTAGGGACTACCTCTCTGCCAAATTTTGAGTAATTCTGTTCAGCCGTTCGGGCTGTAGCTCGTTCTAAAGGTCCTATGGAAAAATGCATGGGAAAAACGCGTTTTGGGACCCCCCTTTTATCTCAGCCCCCGCTTGACGGATCCCCCCGAGACTTTCAGGGTAGGAGCGGAGCGTAGCGCCCCACCTATTTTGAGAAATTCGCGAGGATTCGTCGACCGGCGCCAAAGTTATTCAAAATAGAATGTTGAGGTTTTCCTATGGAAACGTGGTCCTAACTATAACTACCTACTGGCGACCGCCAGTAGGTAATATATATATATATATATATATATATATATATATATATATATATATATATATATATATATATATGTATCTAGACCTCTTATAATACAAGTGGCGGCCTCGCGATCCCAGACGGACCCAGGACTTCCTACCCAGACGGCAGCCTTAGCCTCGCGGTCCCAGACGGACCCAGGACTTCCTACCCAGATGGCAGCCTTAGCCTCGCGGTCCCAGACGGACCCAGGACTTCCTACCCAGACGGCAGCCTCAGCCTCGCGGTCCCAGACGGACCCAGGACTTCCTACCCAGACGGCAGCCTTAGCCTCGCGGTCCCAGACGGACCCAGGACTTCCTACCCAGACGGCAGCCTCAGCCTCGCGGTCCCAGACGGACCCAGGACTTCCTACCCAGGCGGCAGCCTTAGCCTCGCGGTCCCAGACGGACCCAGGACTTCCTACTCAGACGGCAGCCTTAGCCTCGCGGTCCCAGACGGACCCAGGACTTCCTACCCAGACGGCAGCCTTAGCACAAGTTCATCCTATGATTACCATAACATACAACAGGGGAATCAGTTTTACTATTTATCAGATCACACAAGAACTGCCAGTTTGAGCACAACCTGTTCTCTGGTTCGAGGGGCTCCTCTCTCCCTTATTCAGTTACCACTTACCTGATCAGGGTTAACATCTGTTCATGTCAAGTCACAGCTGACTAGAAGAATAGGCTACCCTCTTATACAAGAACACGCAGCACATGTTGATTCACTACAAACTGGATACTTTATTATTTATTATATACGCAATCACATAACATTACTGTGTAACACATAACCTGCAAAGAAAAGTGAAAGATTAGGTTGTACACTCTAATAAGAAAGGGGTCGACATCACCTTAGTCGTGTGTAGCCTGCACTCAATGGTCATCTAGGTTCCCTTCTCGTCTGTGCCTCGGCTCGCCTGGAGGTCACACCTCCGTAGTCACAGCTCCCTTCTCCGAGTCACTGGGACCTCTTCCTCATCGGCTACTCTCTCCTCTCTGGCAATTCTGCTAGAAGAGTATCTGTCTCTCGGATTTTCTCCGCCTTCAAGTTTGGCATCTGTCTTCCCTGGAATAAGTAGTAGCTTTACTGCTAACGCCTAGATGCCGCCTACGGACTGAAGTAAGTGTGTCACGTAACTGCCTCAGACTTTCACTAATATAGAGGTGCATTTCCTCATGGAAAATTCCGGCCCGTAACCTGCCGCCCACCAAATTCTTGTACCTCCCCGTACCAAGGACACTTTCCCAGCCGGCCGGCCTGATGTAGTGTCTTCGGCATGAAGAAAAATACAATCCTTCGATAAGGGCCGGTCTGAACCGGTTCTCTCCAAGCGAATAACACCTCATAACTAAAACATCCCCTTTAACCTAGAAGCATCTCAAGCTGCCGGAGCAGAAAGAAAGATGGAGTCTCTCCCGTTTGAGGCCTACCAGGCCTGAATTCAGCACAGCTCCATGAAATACCCTCACTACAGGGCAGGTTATCCCTAATACTAACGAATCTATCCCCTAGGATATGTGTGCAAGCCCTAATCTATGGGGAAGAACACAGGATCATGTCGAAGTGCCTAGTAAATAGACTTCATTCACTACTCTAACCCTTAGGCTTGAATGGTAAGAGACTGAAGTCACCCTAATCACCCATCAACACAATAGGGCCGGGAAAATCGAGCAGTACAGATGGGTCAGGACTAGAGTTAAGCAGAAAAACCAGAACCAGGGCGGTGATCAGAAAAAGGCAGACCAGAAGGGTAATGATCAGAAACAAAAAGACCAGAAGTCTTCACCAGGGCCCCAAAAGGCTCAGGGGGAGGGTGGTCCCAAAAAGGATAAAAAGAAAGATGGCCAAAAGAAACCATGGTGCAACTATTGTAAGTCCAACTCACATTGGTTTAGTGAGTGCACCAAAAAGGATAAGCCCCCAGCCACCATTGCCCCTAAGGCAACTGTACCCCCTAGTTCAGCTGTAAGTGGTGGTTCCCAGCAAAAGGGTGTAGTAGGGTTAACCCTGGGAACTGAGGAGGATTCTGGCCTAGTCAGAGTACCTACTCAGGCTGTTCTGATCTGTGATGGGGACTTAGCTTTGTCCTCTACTGTAGGCCCCAGTAACCTGGGTAAGTACAGACAGACACCTTTTATCAACCAAAGAATGTCTCAGGCCTACAGGGACACTGGAGCTAGTGTCACAATGGTGACACCGGTTTTGTGGACCCTGGACAGATCATACTAGGTGAGAATTACCTAGTGACCAACGCTAGCAATGCCACTACCTCCCATAGTGTGGCTATTGTTAACTTCTCCTGGGGAGGGGTAACTGGCCTCAAGAAAGTTGTTGTTAGTTCAGACCTTCCTGTAGAGTGTTTACTGGGCAATGATCTTGAAACTTCAGTTTGGTCTGAAGTGGAGTATAGGACCCATGCAGAAATGCTGGGGATAGATGCACATGTCCTTGCTGTGACCAGGTCACAGGCCAAAAAGTGCACCACTGAACAAGTGCTGGATCCTGAAACTATGGACCAGTCACAACCCAAGAGAAAGAGCAGTAGGGTTAAGGCTGTGCCTTCCCCCCTGCCTCAGGTGGTGGATCAGCCCTCCCAGGAGGATGATTCTGAGAGCCCTGAAGGAACTGTCCTAGAAGAACTTGAACCTGATCAGGTTGAGTTTCTTGGGACAGGGGGACCTTCCAGGGCAGATCTGAGGCAGGCTCAATTAGACTGCCCCTCTCTTGAACCCCTCAGACAGCTGGCTGCTGCTGAGGCTGCAGGGAATGCTCAAGGTACCCATAGAGTGTATTGGGATGAAGGGCTACTGTATTCAGAGGCTAGAGACCCCAAGCCTGGTGCATCCAGGAGGTTGGTCATACCACTGAAGTTCAGAGGCTTCCTTCTCACCTTGGCCCATGATATTCCCCTTGCAGGACATCTAGGCCAGAACAAGACTTGGGACAGGCTTGTCCCTCACTTTCACTGGCCCCATATGTCAGAAGATACTAAGGAGTTTTGTCGCTCCTGTGTCACCTGCCAAGCCAGTGGCAAATCAGGTGGCACCACAAAGGCCCCCCTCATACCACTACCTGTGGTGGGGGTCCCCTTTGAAAGAGTGGGCATAGACATTGTAGGACCAATGGACCCACAAACAGCATCTGGGCACAGATTCATACTGGTGATAGTGGACCATGCCACCAGGTACCCAGAAGCAATTCCCCTGAGGACCACAACAGCTCCTGTTGTGGCAAGGGCCCTGCTTGGAGTATTCTCCAGAGTGGGCTTTCCAAAGGAGGTCATTTCTGATAGAGGTGCCAACTTCATGTCAGGATACTTGACTGCAATGTGGAAGGAGTGTGGTGTTAACTACAAGTTCACCACACCCTATCACCCACAGTGCAATGGGCTTGTTGAGAGATTCAACAAGACCCTAAAGGGAATGATAAAAGGATTACCAGACAAGCTTAGGCGAAGATGGGACATCCTTTTACCCTGCCTTCTGTTTGCTTACAGAGAGGTCCCACAAAAGGGGGTTGGCTACAGCCCTTTTGAGCTTTTGTTTGGGCATCCTGTAAGAGGACCCCTGTGTTTGGTGAAGGAAGGATGGGAGAGACCTCTCAGACAACCCAAACTAGACATAGTGGATTATGTACTTGGTCTCCGCTCCAGGATGGCAGAGTATATGAAGAAGGCTTCTAAAAACCTTGAGGCAAGCCAAGAACTCCAAAAAGCTTGGCATGACCAAAAGGCTGTACTGACTGTTTACCAGCCAGGACAGAAAGTGTGGGTGTTGGAGCCAGTGGCCCCCGCAGCACTCCAAGACAAATGGTCTGGACCCCACACTATTGTTGAGAAAAAGGGAGAAGTCACCTACTTGGTGGACCTTGGGACTCCCAGAAGCCCCCACAGGGTGCTTCATGTCAACAGATTAAAGGCATATGTTGACAGGGCAGACATGGGGCTACTCATGGCTACAGATGAGGGGCAGGAGGAAGAGAGTGACCCTCTCCCAGACCTGTTGACTCAGAACCCTGATGATGGCTCAGTTGATGGTGTGGTCTTTTCTGACAGCCTCACTGTCCATCAGCAACAGGACTGCAGACAGGTTCTGCAATCCTACAGACATATGTTCTCTCTGACCCCAAGTCAGACAAACTGGTGCACCCATGAGGTGGACACTGGTGACAGTCTTCCTGTGAAGAGTAAAATCTACAGGCAACCTGACCATGTCAGGGACTGCATAAAAGTTGAGGTACAAAAGATGTTGGAGCTGGGAGTCATTGAACCTTCAGAGAGCCCTTGGGCTAGTCCTGTAGTTCTTGTGCCAAAACCTCACACCCAAGATGGTAAGAGAGAGATGAGGTTTTGCGTGGACTACAGAGGTCTCAATGCTGTCACTAGGACAGATGCCCACCCAATACCTAGGGCAGATGAGCTCATTGACAGACTGGCAGCTGCTAAGTTTTTGAGCACATTTGACCTGACAGCAGGCTACTGGCAAATCAGACTAGCTGAGAGTGCAAAGGCCAAAACTGCTTTCTCGACCCCAGGAGGACATTATCAATTTGT
This sequence comes from Triturus cristatus, assembly GCF_964204655.1. Classification (NCBI taxonomy): domain Eukaryota; kingdom Metazoa; phylum Chordata; class Amphibia; order Caudata; family Salamandridae; genus Triturus; species Triturus cristatus. Next base: position 52,599,376 of record NC_140589.1, read on the forward strand.
GGTAATGCCCTTTGGTTTGAAGAATGCACCTGCCACTTTCCAAAGGTTGGTGAATCAAGTCCTTACTGGGTTGGATGATTATTGTGCAGCTTATCTTGATGATATTGCTGTCTTTAGCTCCACCTGGGAGGATCACCTGGTCCACCTGAGGAATGTTTTAGAGGCCCTGCAAAAGGCAGGCCTCACTATCAAGGCCACTAAGTGCCAGATAGGGCAGAGCAAGGTTGTATACCTGGGCCACCTAGTTGGTGGGGGTCAGGTTCAACCACTGGAGAGCAAGATCCAGACCATAAAGGACTGGGCTCCTCCAACTACCCAGACTCAGGTCAGAGCTTTCTTGGGCCTGACTGGGTACTACAGAAAGTTTGTTAAGAACTATGGGTCCATAGTGACACCACTTAATGACTTGACCTCCATGAAGATGCCAAAGAAAGTTCAGTGGACAGTAATCTGTCAAAAAGCATTTGATGACCTGAAGCAGGCCATGTGCAGTGCACCTATTCTGAAAAGTCCAGACTACTCCAAAGAGTTCATTGTCCAGACAGATGCTTCTGAGTTAGGTGTGGGAGCTGTTCTTTCACAACTGAATGTAGATGGTCAAGACCAGCCCATTGCTTTTATAAGTAGAAGGCTGACCCCTAGAGAGAAACGTTGGTCAGCTATTGAGAGGGAGGCCTTTGCTGTGGTTTGGGCCCTAAAGAAGCTGAGGCCATACTTGTTTGGCACTCACTTCAAGATTCAGACAGACCATAAGCCCCTCTTGTGGCTAAATCAGATGAAGGGTGAAAATCCCAAACTTCTTAGGTGGTCCATTTCCCTACAGGGGATGGACTTCACAGTGGAACATAGACCTGGGACTGACCATGCCAATGCAGATGGACTCTCCAGATATTTCCACTTAGAACATGAAGACTCAACTGGTCAAGGTTAGTTTAATGTCCCTAAGTTTGGGGGGGGGTTGTGTAGGAGAGTAGGGTCTGCTTTCTATGTTCACCCCCACTTTTTGCTTTTGCTTTACTGGTTTTCGACTTAGATGTGGCTGTGGGCCTGCTAATCAGACCCACAGCCCTGCTGTTCTCTCTCTAAATTAATACTATGTACTTTAGGTGCATAACCCATTTGGATAGGATCACCTTATTGGTCCCTGTACAGTGTACCCTAGGTACCCAGGGCATAGGTGTACCCTAGGCCTACCAGGGGCTGCAGCATGTATTATGCCACCCCTGGCCTGGCCTTCCATTCTGACACAACTGGCTGATCACTCAGCTGGGGCAAGGTCGTGTAATCCCCCCTTGCTTAGGTGTAGTATTCCTATACCTAACTTACATATAGACACATGTGTACCTATCAGTCACTCCTATAGCAGGCCTTAACAATCCTGGAGGCAGAGTGCTTGGTAACATGTGAGATGGTGCTCTAGCATGAGCTGAGCCTGTCTGCAGCTTTCGGAACTAAGTCCTTATAGCTGTTCTATGATATAGCCTACCATATACTCTTAAAGTGCCTTATAATCTTAGACGGTTATGGTAACTATGGTTTGGCTTTATCGAAACATGTCGTGTAAGGTGTCTAACACTGTGGAATAATACCCCCATGCCATTTCTGGACATGAGAATATTATTCCCCCCTTCTAGAGGGAAAGACATGTTAAAATCATACTTCAACTGTTAGCCTCTGACCAAAGCCTCAGCATCACAAAATGGATGCTGCTGCCACGACACAAGTCTGACCTCCTGCAGCTGGGAGTGATCCCAGCCAGGGAGGCCTGGACAATAGGTTTCCTGCTTGGGGAGGTGCTAGCACCTCCCCAGACAGCCTTTAGTGTATTGGGGCAGGGTGGGCTGAAAGGAATGAGACATGCCTGGGGCACACAAGGTGTTCCTTGCATAGTCCAGTTCAAACCGGCGCTGGGGCACTCCAGCCCCAGCTCTGGCGCGAAACTGGACAAAGGGAAGTGGGTGTAACCACCCCCTCCCAGGTCCCACCCATAAGGCGAGACCTAGCAGGTATCCCAGCCCCCCAGATTAGTATAAGAGTGGGAGTTGGGCCTCAAGACTTTAGATTATCCTGAACCTGCAAAACTGAACAGAAACTCTGGACCTTCGACATTCGGCGAAAGAAGAAGACTGAAGAATCTCCCTTGTAGCCAAGGAGTGGCTACCCTGTGCAAACAGGCACCATCAAGAGACTACCCTTTGCTTTGCCCACGTTCTACGAGGAACCGACTGCAGAGCCCGACCAGAGCCTTGACTTCCAGACTTCTCCGACCCTGATCCACATCCACAGCAAAGCTGAGATCCGTGGAGGCGACGAGCGACGTGGGACCGGCTACCTGGAAAAAGTGGCTAGTAACTTAAAGCGCAGCTTCTGAGGTACCCTCGAAGTTGTGCACCGGGGATCGAGAAGCCCCAACCCCAAGCACCATCTGCACCGAAGATCAGCCCCCCACACTCCACGAGTCCTGCGTGGGGCCCTTCAGCATTTTCCTGCTTGCCGCGTCTGTCCGGTTGCTTGCCCGCTGGCTAGTGGCCTTTGTGACGACGCACCCTGAAATCTTCTGCGCTGGTTTGGCTCCTCCCGACTGGCTCCCTCTTCTCTGCAAAGAAGAAGCACCCCAGACCTTCCTGGTCTGCACCAGAAGCAAGTCCTCCGTTCTTCGTGGGTTCCGCTTGCCAAGGCTTGGTGAGTCCTAGTCCAACTTCGACGCCGCCGACAGCAAGAGCCTTTGTGGGACAGCTCGCCTCCTGGTCCTGGTCGTCCTCGACGCTTCCTGGTCCTCCTGGCTGCAGCGACAAGCTTTACCTTCACCTGCAATCTTCACGACATCGCCTGGTTCCTTCCTGGTTTCACGTGGTCACTGGCTAGTGACCTTGACTCTGTCCCTTCTGCTTACAGGTTTCCTTTCTTCTTGATCCCAGCCTTGGGATCCACCGGACACTCTTCACTGACTGCCTGTCAGCATCTTTCTTCAGGCATCCATAGGAGTCGACGACGAAAACGACGCATCTTCACCCCTATGCACCCGCAGCCTGTGGGCTAGGTAACTCGGGTACTCCGGTGCTCATCAGGATAGTGACTATCCTAGTGTCTAGTTTTCAAGTCTCAACTTCCTAGCTACTCCGGAAGTGTCCTAAATCTACCGTTTTCTAAACTGTACTATTGCTATTGACTTTTACGCATTACGCGTGAGTGTTTCCACTCTGCACACGAATCCCGTGGGCCTCCCACTTCCTAACTAACGCTAGTGTAGTGTAGCCCCAGCGATTCCCTAGGCCTAGGCCTATTCTATTTCCGTGACAGTGGTTCTTATACCACTTACTTAGTATATGGTTTGCGTGGCCCCTAGGGCCTAACTGTATTACTTACCTATGTGACTTAATGTATGCTTAAATAAGACTGTGTTGTACTTACCTCTAATCTCATAAAGAGTGCTGAGGGTTTGACTAGAATAAATACACTTTATTTTATATATATATCTGTTGTGGTGTCCTTTCATTTGGTATTCAAGGGATTATATATGGTATCACAGCTGGCTTCACATGCCATTCAGAGTTTAGCCTAAGACTGCTCTTGTCCATGCTACCACTAGGATAGCTGGTCTATAAGGTTGACTTTACAACCAATCACCATAAGGGTATTTGGACTGATATAAGGTGTACACTAGAACTAGTGACATCATACATCAGGCCAACTTCTCACATTACCTTCCTCAGGACCAATGACAGATTCAATTGATTATATCAATGAAAAGTGGACGAGGGGTTATCTGCATAATTCTGTTAGCAGCAGAGATGATTATGGCTAAAGCGTTCCTGCTTTACCATCAAATTCGATAACAGCCAACAATTGGGTGTTCCTTGGTAGGCCGGATGAAACCCAGTCAGATAAATCATATCAGGGGATAGTAGTATCTCACTCAAATCAAGTGTTGCCACTATTATTAGATCGCATGCATGTAGGGAAATTTTCGTATGCTTCTACGTTGAAAATATAATGATATGTGCCTTGGCTCCATCTAATCAGTCAGGACATTTGTAATTAACGTCTCTTAATGGATGCCCAATGGACAAAAAATAACCAGATATCTTTGTGGTCCAGATTGCTCCAACACGATATTCGGTTATCTTGCTCTCATCTCGACTGACTCCATCCACGCTGTCCCGTAATTCTGCACGACATAAACTTTAAGTGAGATTTATGAAGCCACATAAGGCCACTTTTCGTGGCTTTGAATGGCTTCAAAAATACAGAGTAATGCAACGCAGCACAAATTGCTTTGTCTCCTTACTCTGCACAAGAGAGGCATTCCATGGGCGTCCCACACAACTCCCATGGATTTGGAGGCATTTCCAGATTTACCATCAGTGGTAGACTTGAGAATGTGCCAAGAAGATACGCCTTCCCTGGGTGAGGCGCAATGAGGAGAAATATATTTATTTCTCCTCGTTACTGCCTTTTTCTATGTGTGCTGCATTCTGCAACACACATAGAAAGAGGAATATGCCTCTCAGGATTGCTTTTGTGCAGGAAAGTGCCCCTTCCTGCACAACAACAATCCTGCATGCAACAGAGGCACCCTTGCACCATTATGCAAGGGTGCATGTGTTGGCGCTAGGCTGCCAAAATGGCACCAGCACAGGGGAAAAGGCAGGAATGCGCTTTCCCTGTCACGCAGTGAAGCACAGTAAGGTAACTTGCTGAACTGCACTGCTTGACAAACTTGTAAATCTACCCCAAAGTGCTAGGCCTAACCTGAAGTATACCATACTCACATTTCCAGTTTGCTAAGCACACAAGGAAAACGTTTGCCATTGAAAGAGGAGCAGACGAGCTGTGACAGGTATATAACTAAGCCTCAAATTTCAGTGGAGTCCAGAAACTAGGTAAACATAATAAAAAAGGCAGAGATCACACAAAACACCAACAATTATTCGTATTTGTACATAAACTAGTAATAAAATCGATTATAAAGTTCCATTTTGTAGTTTGTCCAGCTGAAATCAGATTGAGAATATCACGTCTACAAACCTGTAGCTCATTGTCTTTCTCTTTATTTTTGATCCATGCCTTCCCTTGCGTCTGTGGGTCGATGAGGAGGGGATACCTGGGCGCCTTAGTGACTATGATGCCGTTCTGGACGGACAGGTCGTCGCCTGGCAGCCCCTGAAGGTTCCACTCGCTTATCTGCATTAATAAGAAAGAGGCGAGTTAGTTTCAGGCCAGCGATAGCTGAGCGGAGAATTGATCAATACATGTACGATGAACAAGTGTGACGTGTCAATCTACATCTAGATAAGGTAAGTACTGAGGCCCGATGGTAAAGCTAAAGCCCCCACAGCCCCCGTGGTGCCAGAAAAGGGGGGGGGGGCTGAGCTCCGTACATGTGCTTTGCGGGGGGCCCACTCACGTTTCGTTGCGCCACTGTTGAGATTCACGTCACGATATATCTTTGGCTGCAAACCGTAACCTTTCAGTTTTGCTTCCTAAATTATCCATTCATAATTAAAATGCACACACACAATTTAGGTGAGGACGTGGGGCATCAATGTAATGCAATTTCCATTTGCTCGTGTGACTTGGAACATCCGTTACGCCAGTCCTACCATATCAACTTATAGCGTTACGCCAGTCATACCTTATCAACTTATAACCATGGTTATAGAGACATTTTAATGAAACAATGATTGCAAAAATGCCTATGTCTTAGACGACGTTTATAATGGTTTTTCGACTTTTTTTCCACAATCATAAACACATTAAAACGTAGAAAGTTGAAGGTAGCGCTTCCGCGAGGACAGGACGAGGCTGCAATTGTTGTAGGATTTGTCAAAGACTGCTGTCATCCGAGTGCGTGTTGTCCCTGTGGTGCTGGCCCTGACAAGTGTTGAACCCCAAGCTCTGATACTCAAGTAAGTGATGCATGCCTCATCTGCTGTCACCAGTACCCCTCAGATGCTATAACGAAGAGAACAAAGGTGTCTGAAGGCGAATGTCAGCACAACAGCCTCCTCCACTGCGATTGGCATGTAAGTGTAATAGTTCGACAGTTCTAGTGTTTCATATCACGGTGAACGCACGTCATCCGCAGGCCAGGCGTGGCCTGCGGAAACCAATAAAGGGAGCCGGCCCGCTCGGGGGGAGGTCTCCAACCAGAGTAAAGGTGTAGTCTGATATCCATCCCCGGCGCTGCGTCAGCCTACGCGCCCAGGGCCCTGCTACAGGCCCGGCACCAGAACGTAACACTGGCGACGAGGGTGGGGGCAGAAGTCACTGCGTGCCCCCGCGGCCTCTCCCGGCAGTGTCCGTAACCCGATCCTCCCCAGCCACGCGACGGTGCCCCGCGCGCGGGCGCTGAGACGAAGAGGAGGCCTTCGACCACGTGGGAGCACCCGCCAGCCGAGTGCGGTTGTCTCTCCCGGTCACGCCGTGGTTCAGGCGGATTCCGGAGCGCCGGTGTTCCCTGTTGTGCTGCTGCTGCCACCAGTGGGGAGGCGACCACTGCGCTCCATCAAGCCTTGGTAGCTCCAAGTAAGGAATCACGCAAAGTACAATTGACTATCACACACAGTATGTGCCATAGCCCATAATTTTCTCATCTGGTGCCACGTGGAGGGGATCTCCTGCCTACAAGCGGTGCCGGGGCCAAGCACGGTGCTTAAGGGATCACCCGAGGAAGTTTAGCTCTACGGCAGAGCCGGCACTCACCCTCCAAGCCCCAAGGGAGAAAAGGAGGGACAGTTGTACAGAGATACCGGGAGGGTGTGCTACCATCCTGATTTACGGCTCCACCTCACCTGCACAGGCGCACAAGCAGACACAATGAGCAATGATGGCCAGGCAGCCGCATCAGGCACGGGAGCGGCGCCTGGACAAGGGGCCGCGCCAGCCCCTGCCCCTTTTCAACATGCCGCATCAGGGGTTTTACCCCCCTTCAGCGAGCTGGAAGACCCAGCTACCGCGGCGCCTCATTGGAAAATTTGGATTGAGCGCCTCAACAATTACTTCGTCGTCACAAGAGAAGCCGACAACGCAATAAAGAGGTCGTTGCTATTACATTACGCAGGGGATGAAATATTCAAGTTGTTCAAACATCTGCCTAACACGGGTACAGCCGCAGACTACGACGCTGCAGTGGCTGCTCTTGATGCTCATTTCGACCCACAACTCAACCCAGATTTCGAGCGCTTCAAGTTGCGCCAGGCCCGGCAACGGGAAGGGGAGTCGATGGACGTGTTCTACGCGCGGCTGCGTGAACTGGCGAGCACCTGTACGGAAGACGACCAACTGAAGGAAATACGCGCCCAGCTCATACAAGGGTGCAGAGACAAGACGTTAAAAGGCCTCATCCTGCGCCAGCCGAAGATTGCGCTGGAGGACATGCTAGTTCTGGCAAGGTCGCACGACTTGTCGGCAGCCCGGGCCAACGAAATGGAGCAAGCGCTGGGCAAGGCCCCAGTGAAGACGGAGACCATCAAGACGGAGCGGGCGGACGCCCTCCGTACCAGGCCGCGAGGAGACCACCACAAGGCCTCACGTCAAGAAGGATCGAAGCAAAAGTGTGGATATTGCGGATACGAACCGCACGTAGCGAAGGACTGCCCTGCGCAAGGGAAGACGTGCACAAACTGCGGAATCCCCAATCACTTCGCGTCAGTATGCCAGAGACGCACGAGAGGCCGGGAGTTCCAAAACCGGAAGCCACCAACCAAGGCGGTGCGACAGCTGTCTGTAACAGAAAGGAGGCTGCCGGTGGAGCAGACGAGAGGGATGAGATACCAGGATGTGAGTGAAGAGTCGTCAAGCGATGGGGAGGAGGAGGTACACATGATCTCGTTTGCGAGGGAACTCAAGTTACGGCGCAGGCCCCAACCGACTTGCGTTGTACACGTGGCCGGGACGGAAGTGCACGCCGTGATCGACACGGGGGCCACGGTGAATGTAATGGGCCTCCAGCAGTACAGACGCCTAAAACCTCGCCCGCCGGTGCAGCCGTCCAAGACGAAGATTTATGCCTACGGAGCCGACACCCCGTTGCCTCTCAAAGGAAAAATGACCGTCCCCATCAAGGCCGATGACCATGAAGTGATGACGACTATCCATGTCATCGACAGGGAAGCCGACACCCTCATAAGCAGTCACACGGCGGAAGACCTAGGGTTAATATCGTTCGCACGGAGGGTGCAAACACACCAAGTGGATGAGCTGCTCAATCAGTTCCCGGAGCTGTTTCGAGGCCTTGGCCGCATCAAGTGCGACCCCGTGAAGCTACACATCGACAAGACAGTCGTCCCGGTCGCGTTGAGGCATAGAAGAGTCCCGTTTCATCTACGACCACTAGTGGAGAAAGAGCTGGAAAACCTCGAGAGACTCGGCGTTATCGAGAAAGTATCGGGCCCTACACCGTGGGTTTCCCCGATGGTCATAGCAGAGAAACCGAAACAGCCTGGAGCGATACGGCTCTGCATTGACATGAGGCTCCCCAACAAGGCCATAAAAAGGGAGCGGCACATCACGCCGACAATGGATGATATTATAGCCGATGTAAATGGATCCAAGTGGTTCTCGAAGATTGACCTAAACGCGGGATACCACCAGCTCCCGCTGGCCAAGGAGAGTCGCTACATCACGACGTTCAACACCCACCTGGGACTCCGGAGGTACAAAAGACTAAACTTCGGGATATCTTCGGCGGCGGAGAGATGCTGTCAGGGCTCCCAGGAGTGTTGAACGTAAGTGACGACATCCTCATCCATTCGGCGACAGCGGCCGACCACTACCGACACCTCCGCAGCACTCTGGCGCGGCTCCAGGAGCACGGGGCCACACTTCACAGAGAGAAGTGCCAATTCTTCCAACCATCCCTGGAATTCTTCGGGTACGTCTTCAATCAGGAAGGCATCCAGGTAGACCCTCGGAAGTCGCAATCGATCAAAGGCGCACCCGCGCCCACCTCGCCCACAGAGGTGCGCAGCTTCCTGGGCATGGCGACATACTGCGGGAGTTTCATTCCCGGGCTGGCTACGCGAGCGGAGCCACTTAGAGCCCTTACCAAGTCGGATGCCCAGTGGCAGTGGGGACCGAAGGAAGAAGAGGCGTTCCAAGGTATCAAAGACGCCCTCCTGGGAGAAGCGACACTTGCGTACTTTGACCCCACCAAGCGAACAGAGGTGTTGGTCGACGCCAGCCCCGTCGGGCTCGGCGCCGTGCTGACACAAGAGCGTGAACCAGGCAGGTGGGTCGCCCTGTCGTTTGCCAGCAAGTCTCTCACGCCCACCGAAGCACGATATGCCCAGATAGAGCGGGAGGCCCTCGCCATCAAGTGGGCCTGTCACCATTTCCACTTATACCTCAAGGGACAGCCGTTCACGATGGTGACCGATCACCAGCCACTCGTGCCACTCTTCAAAGGAACCTCACCAAGTCCCCCACCTCGCATCGAGTGATGGGCGGTCCAACTGCAGCCCTACGAGATGGAAGTGGTATACCGACCTGGCGCCAAGAACCCGGCGGACTTCTTATCTCGCCACCCGGACAAGACGGTCACGCTAGAAGACGAAGACGACACCAACCAGTATGTGCAGCTAGTGTCGGAAGCAGCCTGCCCGCGGAACATGACCCTGGAAGACATAAAAGTGGCAGCCCTGACCGATGGGGTGTACACCCGAACGCTGAAGGCAGTGCAAGAAGGGTCATGGGCACACTTCCTGAGGCAGGCCAACTCCTGGGGTCCAGGAGAGAAGGAACAGCCGAACAAGATGTGGCAGATCCGGCACGAGCTCAGCGCCACTCCGGACGGGATCCTGCTACGAGGACCTCGGCTGGTAATACCCGAAGGACTACGACAAAAGGCCACACAAATAGCCCATGGAGGACATCAAGGGATCACGAAAATGAAATCCTGGATGAGAGAGAAGATCTGGTTCCCGGAACTGGAGAAGATGGTCGAGGAGTATGTGAGGCGATGCCCGCTGTGTCAATTGACGGGAGGCGCAGAACGGCCGGCACCAGTGATCACGGAAGACGCATGCCCGGCCCCGTGGTCACGGGTCAGCATCGACTTCGGAAGCTTCCCGGGGGGGAAACACACTCTGGTCTTAGTAGATGGATTTTCAAAATACCCCATAGTAGAGGTAGTGGCATCCACAGCCTTTGTACACATAGCACCTATCCTCGAAAAGACATTTGCAATGTTTGGGTTCCCAGGGGAAATCCGCAGCGATAACGGACCGCCATTTCAGGGGGCTGAGTTCGTCATTTTTCTGGCACAGAGAGGGATACGCCATCGTCGTATAACACCTCAATGGCCGCAGGCCAACGGAGACGTAGAGCGTTTCATGCGCACACTGAACAAGGTGTTCCGAATTGCCGAGGTGGAACAGGCAGACCCAGAAAAACGCCTCCACGAGTTCCTGCGAGAGTACAGAAGCTCTCCCCACTGCACCACTCAGAGAAACCCGTGGGCACTGATGCTCCATGGGCCCCGACGGGATTTACTTCCCTCGTGTCCAGGCTGGGCGCCGCCCCCACTGAGAGAAGCGGAAACACAAGACTCACGGACCCGCCGCAACAACCACGCGAGCCACCGGCGGCGAGAGCAATCCACCCGGGGGCCACCGTTCTCCTACGGGACCGCCGCCCAGGAGGAAAATTCCGGACCAGTTACGAACCAGGGAGCTGGACAGTCACCGCCAATCAAGGAACCATGGTCTCTGCCCGAAGGGGAGGCGAAGAAGTGTCCCGCAACATCTCGTGGTTCAAGGAGGTACCCCAAGACCACCCGGGGACGCCCACGGAAGGACAGGCAGCCACCCCACCCCCCGGCACACCGGGGGAAGGCGAGAACTCTGCGAGTCCCCCAGCCGGTCCCACCCCAGCCGGCGAACCCCCCGCAAGCCCATGCCTGAGAAGCTCCCCCAGAAGGTACAACCTGAGACCCAATCCAGGGCCCAGCCAAAGACTGAGAGACTTTGCCTGCTGAGGAGTGTCCAGGAGCGGCGGACGAGGGGGCACGCAAGTAGCACCACACATATGACTGTACACAGTTGAGCGTAATGTTATTGTCATGTATAGAAAAGAAAAAAAAGTTTGTTTTGAATGAAGTTGAATAGGGATGTAATAGTTCGACAGTTCTAGTGTTTCATATCACGGTGAACGCACGTCATCCGCAGGCCAGGCGTGGCCTGCGGAAACCAATAAAGGGAGCCGGCCCGCTCGGGGGGAGGTCTCCAACCAGAGTAAAGGTGTAGTCTGATATCCATCCCCGGTGCTGCGTCAGCCTACGCGCACCGGGCCCTGCTACAGGCCCGGCACCAGAACGTAACAGTCAGCACAGCAGCCTCCCCCACTGCGATTGGCATGTCAGCACAGCAGCCTCCTCTACGATCGACGTGTCAGCACAGCAGCCTCCTCTACGATCGACGTGTCAGCACAGCAGCCTCCTCCTCTGCGATCGACGTGTCAGCACAGCAGCCTCCTCCTCTACGATTGGCGTGTCAGTACAGCAGCCTCCTCCTCTACGATCGGCGTGTCAGCACAGCAGCCTCCTCTACGATTGGCGTGTCAGCACAGCAGCCTCCTCCTCTGCGATCGGCGTGTCAGTTGAGCAGCCTCCTCCTCTGCGATAGATGTGTCAGCACAGGAGCCTCCTCCTCTGTGCTCGACGTGTCAGCACAGCAGCCTCCTCCTCTGCGATCGGCGTGTCAGCACAGCAGCCTCCTCCTCTGCGATCGGCGTGTCAGCACAGCAGCCTCCTCCTCTGTGCTCGACGTGTCAGCACAGCAGCCTCCTCCTCTGCGATCGGCGTGTCAGCACAGCAGCCTCCTACTCTGCGATTGATGTGTCAGCACAGCAGCCTCCTCCTCTACGATTGGCTGTCAGTACAGCAGCCTCCTCCTCTACGATCGGCGTGTCAGCACAGCAGCCTCCTCTACGATTGGCGTGTCAGCACAGCAGCCTCCTCCTCTGCGATCGGCGTGTCAGTTGAGCAGCCTCCTCCTCTGCGATAGATGTGTCAGCACAGCAGCCTCCTCCTCTGTGCTCGACGTTTCAGCACAGCAGCCTCCTCCTCTGCGATCAGCGTGTCAGCACAGCAGCCTCCTCTGCGATTGGCGTGTCAGTTGAGCAGCCTCCTCCTCTGCGATAGATGTGTCAGCACAGCAGCCTCCTCCTCTGTGCTCGACGTGTCAGCACAGCAGCCTCCTCCTCTGCGATCGGCGTGTCAGTACAGCAGCCTCCTCCTCTGCGATCAGCATGTCAGCACAGCAGCCTCCTCTCCGATTGGCATGTCAGCACAGCAGGCTCCTCCTCTGCGATTGGCGTGTCAGCACTGGAGCCTCCTCCTCTACGATTACATGTCAGCACAGCAGCCTCTTCCTCTGCGATCGGCGTGTCAGCACAGCAGCCTCCTCTTCTGCGATCGGCGTTTTAGCACAGCAGTCTCCTCCTCTGCGATCGGCGTGTCAGCACAGGAGCCTCCTCCTCTACGATTGCATGTCAGCACAGCAGCCTACTCTGCGATCGGCGTGTCAGCACAGGAGCCTCCTCCTCTACAATCGGCGTGTCAGTACATGAAGTTTGCGGCCACCCCAAGTGATGGGGTTCTCCTTGTAATGCAATTACATAGCAGCCTCAGGGCTCAGGATAAGGGCATCCGCACAATCAGGCCTATGGCGACCGTGAAAGATAGGTCACTGGAACCTGAAGAGGCTGGAACACCCACTGACTCCCAGAAAGTTCAGTGACCCACCTCCTGATTTTAGGTCACTTCCAGGTAACTCAAGGCAGGGCCGCACTTGAGACTTTTCAGGGCACACAGACTTTGCCTGGTAACTTGTTAGGAGTTGTGGCCCTTTGCTTTCATGTCAGTTTGAACTTGTTAACCATCCCTTACATTTGTTGTTTTGCACCCTTGTTGTTCCTCTCAGTTTCTGCTCTTATGCCGCCCTGTCCTTGTTGCTCTAGTTTTGTGCTTCTCTCACTTGCCCCCTAGCTTCTGACCGAAGGGTTCGTGGTGGAGCTCTCAAATGGACTCCAGCCTGCTTAAGGCTTGTTAAGTACCACTGCTTCCCAAAACTGGCGAGCCTTACAAATACTGCTGGAGGAGGCTGGTGTAGGAAAGCAGGATCTGCTTTAATGGTCACCCCCACTTTTTGCTGGTGTCATCGTGTTTTTCTGACTAGTCTGACTGGGATCCTGCTAATGAGGGCCCCAGTCTCTGTGCTTCTCCCCCACATTGGGTATAGAACAAAAACTGGTCCTAGGACTCATTTCAATATGCATTTAAGGCATTTAAATACATTCATGGTTTGAGGCATGCAGCAATATATCATGCAAAACGTACAAATACAATTATGCACCTTCAGAAAAAATAATAAGGTAACCACTGTATTTTAAGAGAGGAGGTCTATTTTATTAGTCCCAATTTTGAAGGTAAAGACATTACCAAACATATAAATGTCGAGAGGTTGCTCAAAAAGAGAAATGTGTTGGAAAGGAAGTGCTCATGTGAGGTGACAAACTGAGAGGAGGCATAGAATTGAAATAGTTCAAACAGAAATTATACTGGTTTGTCATAAGCAACTCGTTAAAACATTTAACACAGTTGGTTGTGGCCTGTCCAAGAAAATTACATTTATTCATGATTCATGACAATAAACAAGGAATGTAGCAGAGAAATATCATCTGTTCACAAGGAGGGGCTGGTTGTGTCATAGGTACAGGCCTTGGTTAGGGGTAGATGTCGATGTTTCGACCCGACTTATGGCGCAAGGGGTAGCTTAAACCTCCACTTGTGGGTCTTCTTCAGGACAAATTCAATCCAATTTCAAGAGTCCACAGAAGGCGAATCGTTCGCATAAATGACGTGGATCAATCCAGATACAAAAATTCTGAGATTCACAGAGAGCGAGTCAATCGCATTAATTAACCTGTGATTGAATTAAGCCATCCTATACTGACCCTCCGGGGTCCTTTTGCTACCCCACCACAACTGTGATGCGGGTAAGTCCATGGGGCTTATTTTATTTTGTTATCAATTAACTTTGTCCCAGTGATAACTTTATTGATGGGCTTTCTAACATGCACCTTCATTTCATATTTACAGACTACCCGTCCCAGGGAGCTGTCTTCAGGGCTTTTCAACTTCAGGCACATGAAATAGCTCAGTAAACCACCTGTCCATTAGGTTCCACTGTATTTTCACTTAGTTTAGCAAGTTACCCATCCTATACTCATTCTTATAGGTTGCTCCTCTCTCCCTTGTCCTGAGGAAGAACCACAAGCGGCGGTTTAAGATACCCCTTGCGCCATAAGTCGGGTCGAGACATCGACATCTACCCCTAACCAAGGCCTGTACCTACGACACCACGACCCCCTCCTTGTGAACAGATGATATTTCTCTGCTACATTCCTTGTTAATTGTCATGAATCATGAATAAATGTAATTTTCTTGAACGGGCCACAGCGAACTGGTGTTAAATGTTTTAACCAGTTGCATATGACAAACCAGTATAATTTCTATTTGAACTATTTCAATTGTATGCCTCCTCTCAGTTTTTCACCTCACATGAGCACTTCCTAAAAACCACCTTTTTCTTTTTGAGTGGCATTTATATGTTTAGTAATGTCTTTACCTTCAAAATTGGTACTAATAAATTAGACCTTCTCTCTTAAAATACAGTGGTTACCCTATTATTTTTTCTGAAGGTGTATAATTGTATTTGTAGGTTTTGCATGATATATTGCTGCAATCTTCAAACCATCTACATATTTAAATGAGTCCTAGGACCAATTGTTGTTCTATACCGTATGATACTCAGGTCCACGGACAGTGAACAGGTTCCCCCATTCGTTTATAATGTCTCAGCTACACTGTAATTGATGAGTACTTAGGTACACTCCAGACTGGCTTCTGGCGTATCCTTGTAAGTCCCTAGTATATGGTACCGAGGCACCCAGGGCATGGGTACACCAGGGGCCCCTCATGGGCTGAAGCATGTATTATGCAACCCATGGGAGACCACTCAAATTGTGACAACAGGCATGCCATTGCAGCCTGTGAAAGCTGGTGCTAGCACCACCTACGACAGATATAAGTTTCCTTATATCTGAGGTCATTGCACTTAAAACCTATAAGTCACCCCTAGGGCAGGCCTTTTAATCCTGAAGGCAGGGTGCTCGGTTCTAAGTGTGAGGGTGCCCCTACATGAGAAGGACACCCCAACAACCTTCGAAGTCCATTCTCCCAGGTTGTAAGTGCATCAGCGACTAAGATACATGGAGTGGCCATGCGTCATTACACAATGACCATCTCTAAACTGGCTGTAACAAACCCTGTCGTGTTTGGTATCAAACATGTTGGAATCATACTTCCATACTGTAAACTGTGTGGGAGGTATGATTCCATGCACTGTAAAGCTCTCTCGGTACCAGTCTTCTAGACCCAGACAGCAAACTATGGCTGCTGCCGACCAGAGACACGATTCTACCCTCCTGCTGCTGAGCCAAGCTCGAGTAGAGGCAGGCAGGACAATAGGTATCCTGTCACAGTGAGCTGTGACCACCTCCAAGAAAGGACTTAGTGTATTGGGACAGGGTGGGGGTGCTTGCCAGCGCCACTCAGACTGTTTGAAGGGCACATTTGTTGCCCTCCTTGAGCCGTTGGCTCCCGCTCTGGCGCGAAACTGGAAAAAGTACCACGGAGTATCCTCCCCACTGTCCAGCCCCTCCTCTGGGAGAGACACCTGAATCGTTTCAATGCTTTCCTTAGGGTGCTTAAGGGCTTACCTGTGGGTGGGTCCCTCAAATCCATTTTGGGACAAGATTCAGATCACATACCACTTCAACTTCGACCGTCTGGACACTCTGGACCTCGCTGGACTTCGCATTGGGAGCCGAGACCGCAAATAGGAAGACTCCTGTTTCTCTTGGTCTTGTCGTTCTGCAAGTCTGCTGCAACGTCTGTTCCTGTGCTCCATACAGGTTCTTTACAGGGCCTGTGGACATCCAAGGCACCCAAAGGAAACCCTTGGAATGAAGGCACCGCAATGCAGCTGGCCGGTCTGCTGATCCTGGGCTCCCACGGACTCTGAAAGGCTCTGCAACACAGATGGGGGTTCTGCAACTCCCTCAAGGCCTGCACAGTCTTCTCACCGAGTTTGAGGCCAGCATCCCTCGTCGGAGCTGCTGTAACAGAACCCCTGTGCACCATGTCAACTTGCCATTGCCAAGGCTTGTTGACTCTCTCCTCCAGGGATCTTTGGGCTCCAAGAAGCTCCTACCTCAAGCATCTCCTGTAGCCAAGATCTTTGCCTGCATTGCAACCTCAGCATTGTGAGCCTTCATCTTTTGGTGAGCTGCTCGAGGTAATTCTGCGACTCCTGTGCCTTTGGCCCGTGGGTCCTCTCAAGGGTCTTCTTTGGCTCCATTGAGCTCCCCTGCTTGCACAGAGCCTGCTCTGACTTACCTGGTCATGGTGAGTCCCTTGGACCTTGCTGGTTCCGACACTGCACCTTTTCCCTCAACTATGTTGGTCAACATTGCCAAGGATTTTTTTGGTACCCCTGCTAGACACTGACCCCTTGGCTCTTGACATCCGACTCCGGACAGCTGTGCATGGCTCCTGGCCCACCTCTGTGCCACCTGGTCCATACAGCTGCAACTTCAAGGGTACCGTTAACTCTCCTGCAGGTTCGACATCAGTGGGCATTCGTCTACTGAGCCTTCTGCTCACTCCTGAGTGGCATAGACTCTGTCCCCTCTGCTTGCAGGTACCTCTCACCTTGAATCCACCTTTGGGTTCCACCGGACACTTTCGCCTTCTGCGCCAGCGGCATCTTTTCTGAAGTCCTCCATTGTGTGGTTCTTTTTCACTTAACCTATGTGAGAAGTTGGCCTGATGTATGATGTCACTAGTTATAGTGTACACCTTATATCAGTCCAAATACCCTTATGGTGATTGGTTGTAAAGTCAACCTTATAGACCAGCTATCCTAGTGGTAGCATGGACAAGAGCAGTCTTAGGCTAAACTCTGAATGGCATGTGAAGCCAGCTGTGATACCATATATAATCCCTTGAATACCAAATGAAAGGACACCACAACAGATATATATATAAAATAAAGTGTATTTATTCTAAGCAAACCCTCAGCACTCTTTATGAGTTTAGAGGTAAGTACAACACAGTCTTATTAATGCATACAGTAAGTCACACAGGTAAGTAATACAGTTAGGCCCTAGGGGCCACGCAAACCATATACTAAGTAAGTGGTATAAGAACCACTGTCACGGAAATAGAATAGGCCTAGGCCTAGGGAATCGCTGGGGCTACACTACACTAGCGTTAGTTAGGAAGTGGGAGGCCCACGGGATTCGTGTGCAGAGTGGAAACACTCACGCGTAATGCGTAAAAGTCAATAGCAATATTACAGTTTAGAAATCGATAGATTTAGGACACTTCCGGAGAAGCTAGGAAGTTGAGACTTGAAAACTAGACACTAGGATAGTCACTATCCTGATGAGCACCGGAGTACCCAAGTTACCTAGCCCACAGGCTGCGGGTGCATAGGGGTGAAGATGCGTCGTTTTCGTCGTCGACTCCTATGGATGCCTGAAGAAAGATGCTGACAGGCAGTCAGGGGAGAGTGTCCGGTGGATCCCAAGGCTGGGATCAAGAAGAGAAGAAACCTGCAAGCAGAAGGGACAGAGTCAAGGTCACTAGCCAGTGACCACGTGGAACCAGGAAGGAACCAGGCGATGTCGTGAAGAGTTGCAGGTGAAGGTGAAGCTTGTCGCTGCAGCCAGGAGGACCAGGAAGCGTCGAGGACGACCAGGACCAGGAGGCGAGCTGTCCCACGAAGGCTCTTGCTGTCGGCGGCGTCGAAGTTGGACTAGGACTCACCAAGCCTTGGCAAGCGGAACCCACAAAGAACAAAGGACTTGCTTCTGGTGCAGACCAGGAAGGTCTGGGGTGCTTCTTCTTTGCAGAGAAGCGGGAGCCAGTCTGGAGGAGCCAAACCAGTGCAGAAGATTTCAGGGTGCGTCGTCACAGAGGCCACTAGCCAGCGGGCAAGCAACCGGACAGACGCGGCAAGCAGGAAAATGCTGAAGGGCCCCACGCAGGACTCGTGGAGTGTGGGGGGCTGATCTTCGGTGCAGTTGGTGCTTGGGGTTGGGGCTTCTCAATCTCCGGTGCACAACTTCGAGGGTACCTCAGAAGCTGCGCTGTAAGTTACTAGCCACTTTTCCCAGGTAGCCGGTCCCACGTCGCTCGTCGCCTCCACGGATCTCAGCTCTGCTGCAGATGTGGATGAGGGTCGGAGAAGTCTGGAAGTCAAGGCTCTGGTCGGGCTCTGCAGTCGGTTCCTCGTAGAACGGTCGCAAAGCAAAGGGTAGTCTCTTGATGGTGCCTGTTTGCACAGGGTAGCCACTCCTTGGCTACAAGGGAGATTCTTCAGTCTTCTTCTTCCGTCGAATGTCGAAGGTCCAGAGTTTCTGTTCAAGTTTGCAGGTTCAGGATAATCTAAAGTCTTGAGGCCCAACTCCCACTCTTATACTAATCTGGGGGGCTGGGATACCTGCTAGGTCACGCCTTATGGGTGGGACCTGGGAGGGGGTGGTTACACCCACTTCCCTTTGTCCAGTTTCGCGCCAGAGCTGGGGCTGGAGTGCCCCAGCGCCGGTTTGAACTGGACTATGCAAGGAACACCTTGTGTGCCCCAGGCATGTCTCATTCCTTTCAGCCCACCCTGCCCCAATACACTAAAGGCTGTCTGGGGAGGTGCTAGCACCTCCCCAAGCAGGAAACCTATTGTCCAGGCCTCCCTGGCTGGGATCACTCCCAGCAGCAGGAGGTCAGACTTGTGTCGTGGCAGCAGCATCCATTTTGTGATGCTGAGGCTTTGGTCAGAGGCTAACAGTTGAAGTATGATTTTAACATGTCTTTCCCTCTAGAAGGGGGGAATAATATTCTCATGTCCAGAAATGGCATGGGGGTATTATTCCCGAGTGTTAGACACCTTACACGACATGTTTTGATAAAGCCAAACCATAGTTACCATAACCGTCTAAGATTATAAGGCACTTTAAGAGTATATGGTAGGCTATATCATAGAACAGCTATAAGGACAAGGTTCCGAAAGCTGCAGACAGGCTCAGCTCATGCTAGAGCACCATCTCACATATTACCAAGCACTCTGCCTCCAGGATTGTCAAGGCCTGCCATAGGAGTGACTGATAGGTACACATGTGTCTATAGGTAAGTTAGGTATAGGAATACTATATCTAAGCAAGGGGTGATTACACGACCTTGCCCCAGCTGAGTGATCAGCCAGTTGTGTCTGATTGGAAGGCCAGACCAGGGGTGGCATAATACATGCTGCAGCCCCTGGGAGGCCTAGGGTACACCTATGCCCTGGGTACCTAGGGTACACTGTACAGGGTCCAATAAGGTGATCCTTACCAATTGGTTATGTACCTAGGGTACATGGAGTCCATTTTACAGAGAGAGCAGACAGCCTGAGACCCTGAATGGCAGGATCTCAGGCCAACTAAGTCGAAAAACCAGCTAGACACTAGGCAAAAGGTTGGGGGTAACCATAGTCAGATATCCACCTTCCTACACAACCCCCCCCCCCAAACGAAAGGAGATAAGGCTGGCCTTGACAAGGTAAGCCTCTATTGCCTGAGTGGCCATATAAGGAAGAACCAGCACTGGCATGGTTACCCCCTGTCTCATGGTCCACTAAGCAATCCCTCATCCTAAAGATATCATAGGGTCTCCACCATAGGGAATCTCTACCTTTGGTGTGTCTTTGCAAAGTAAAAGGCTGGTGTTGAGATGGAGTACTGAAGTGAGTGTCCCCAAAGTGAGGCCTCAGCTTCCTCCAATCATCCTCCACCATGGATGCCTTTCTTTCTCTAACTGAGTTGCACTGTGCTCTCAGGGTCAGCCTCTGGCTACCTAAAGCTGGAGGCTGGGTCCCTTTTGTGGGCTTACTGGAGGGACAGGTCAGGTTTGGGGCCCTAAGGTCCCATGTTTGCCTGTGCCCAACAGAATCCCTCTGGGGGAGGTCCCTAACTACCTGTGAAGGGGATCCCTCAGGAATGTTTTTACCCATCACCTGGCTAGGGCAACTAACCAGGCAATCCTCATTCTTTTGAAGGGGGGGTTCTTGTGGACAGGGGCCCTCTTGGGGTCCACTGGCCTCCCTGACCTCTGCAGCCCTGGGCTGACTGAGGCAGGGTAGAGAGAGGCAGGCTACCTGCACCAGACTGGGTCCCACCTTGGAAGGGGCCACTGACATCAGAGGCTCTGCCAGGCCAGGCCTGGCTACCTCTGGGGCAGTTCCTTCACAAGGGGTGAGGTCAGATCCCTGAGGAGGCTGACCTTTTCCTAATGTCTGGGGAGAGGGAGACTTTTCTTCCTCCCCACTACTCTCTGTTTGTGTGGAGTGATCCATAGTTTCAGGCTTCACTACACCTATATCAGTCTGAGTGTGGGCTGAGACCATTACAGCCTTGCCAACCTTTTCAGGAAGGCACTCAGTTTGTGTTTGAGCTGTGACTGTCACAGCTCTGCCAATTTCTACAGGGAAGTCTGTCTGGGCCTGGGCTGTGGCTACCACTGCCCTTCCAACCTTTTCAGGGAGGAAAGCTACTTGGACAGGGGTTGTGACTGGCACAACCCCACTACCCTTTTTGGAAAGGCCTACCATTTTAGAATGGGTGTCTTGTTCAACTCCAGCCCAAGCTGAGAGTTCTAAGTCATTCCCCAGCAAGCAGTCCACAGGCAAGGTTGGAGACACTGCCACCCTTTTAGGGCCAGTGACACCTCCCCAGCTGAGACATACCTCTGCCATGGGATGACTGTTCTGTTTGCCATCAATGTTAGTTACCTGGTATGAGAAACCAGGCAAAAGCTGCTCAGAGGGAACTAGCCTATGGGCCACCATAGTGATGCTAGCTCCAGTGTCTCTGTAGGCCTCAGCTTTTCTACCATTGATGTAGGGTTCCTGTCTGTACCTACCCAAAGTGTTGGGACAGGCAGTGAAGTTGGCAAACCCCATGCCACCATCACAGACAAGAATAGCTGCTGCAGGGGAATTGGCTAAGCCAGGATCCCCCTGTGTTCCCCAAGAAAACCCAACCAAATTTTTGGGGGCACTCCCACCACCTGGGGGATTACTGCTGACAGTAATAGGTGGTGTGACAGGAGTAGTTGGAGGAACAGTTTTGTTTTTAGCCTGTGGACAACTGCTGTCAGTTTTCCAATGCCCAGGTGTTTTACACACATGGCAGTAAGGCTTTTTAACTGTGGTAGAGGAGGGAGCTTGGGACCCACCACCCTGTGTGGAGTTTTGGGGCCCTGAGGAAGATTTCTCTTTTGCTTTATCCCCACCCTTCTCTTGAGGCTTGGTGGTATCTTTCTTTTGGTCACCACCCTGATTTTTAGGCCTAATCCTGGTCCTGACCCATTTATCTGCCCTCTTTCCCAATTCTTGGGGAGAGGTCAAATCTGAGTCTACCAGGTGTTGATGGAGAAGCTGGTTCTGACAATTATTAAGGATCTGCTCCCTCATAATCAAGTTGTACAATCCTGTATAGTCCTGCACCTTGCTGCCATTTAACCAACCTTCCAAAGCCTTAGTGGCACAATCCACAAAATCAGACCAGTCCTGTGTCTGTGTCTTCTGGGTGTCTCTGAACAACAACCTATATTGCTCAGTGGTTAAGCCAAACCCATCTATCAGAGCACTCTTCAGGACTTTGTAATTGTTTGCATCCTCATCACTGACTGTGAGGAGCTTGTCTCTACCTTTGTCAGAAAAGGAGAGCCACAAGATAGCTGCCCACTGACTTTGGGGTACCTGCTGTACTTTGCAGGCCCTCTCCAAAGCAGTCATCCATTTGTGGATGTCATCCCCATTCTGATATGGGGGGACTATCTTGCTTAGGTTTCTATGGTCATAAGACCTATCCCTATCTCTAGGAATGTTGCTGCCACCAGTGGGTTCTGACCCACACAATTTTTGCTCTCTAGCCAGAGCAAGCTTCTCTTTGGCAAGGGCAATTTCTTCCCTCTGAATCCTCAGATTAGCTTCCCTCATTCTGGCTTTATGCTCCTTTCTCTCAGGTGAAGTCATTCCCCTGTGAGAGGAAGCATTAGAGATGCTAGAAACATGGGAGTGGATGGATTCCCTTGAAGGGGATCTGTCCCTCCTGCTTCTCTGTGAAAGCCTACTTGGGGGTCTGTATGGGGGGACCCCATGCAAACTCCCATGTAAACTTAGGTTAGCCTGGCTAAGTCTCCTTACTTGGCTCTGGCTGTCTACCTCCCCATCTGAAGCCCCATCTGACTCCTCTGTGGTGGGTAGACCCTCCTCTGCGCCTAGGGCACCTTCCTGAGATGCCCTCTGAGCATCATACTCCTCTAGGAGTTGTCTTAACTGAAGGAGGGTAGGGTTTGCACCCTGTTTTATTCCTCTGGAGGTACACAATTGTCTCATCTCCTGGAATGTTAAGGTATCATACCTAGAGGGGGTCTTCTGCAGACCTGCCCCTCCTGAGAGAGCATCTACTTGATCTCCTCCCAGAGGCATGATCTAGTGAGGGTGTGGTGTGTGCACCTACCTACACTAGTTGTTTCTACTAAACCTCTCTAGTAGTTGTAGTCAGGGTGTGTTACTCCCTTCAACCTACAACCACTAAGTCCAGTAGGACTTAAGTATTATAAACTATGTTATATGTACCTAGACAATATCTGTGTGATCTTTCAATTTAGTATCTCAAGATTACAATGGTATTACAACAGCAAGCTCAGATCCCAACCGCTGCTCACCAATGTGAGAAGTTGGCCTGATGTATGATGTCACTAGTTATAGTGTACACCTTACATCAGTCCAAATACCCTTATGGTGATTGGTTGTAAAGTCAACCTTATAGACCAGCTATCCTAGTGGTAGCATGGACAAGAGCAGTCTTAGGCTAAACTCTGAATGGCATGTGAAGCCAGCTGTGATACCATATATAATCCCTTGAATACCAAATGAAAGGACACCCAACAGATATATATATAAAATAAAGTGTATTTATTCTAAGCAAACCCTCAGCACTCTTTATGAGTTTAGAGGTAAGTACAACACAGTCTTATTAATGCATACAGTAAGTCACACAGGTAAGTAATACAGTTAGGCCCTAGGGGCCACGCAAACCATATACTAAGTAAGTGGTATAAGAACCACTGTCACGGAAATAGAATAGGCCTAGGCCTAGGGAATCGCTGGGGCTACACTACACTAGCGTTAGTTAGGAAGTGGGAGGCCCACGGGATTCGTGTGCAGAGTGGAAACACTCACGCGTAATGCGTAAAAGTCAATAGCAATATTACAGTTTAGAAATCGATAGATTTAGGACACTTCCGGAGTAGCTAGGAAGTTGAGACTTGAAAACTAGACACTAGGATAGTCACTATCCTGATGAGCACCGGAGTACCCAAGTTACCTAGCCCACAGGCTGCGGGTGCATAGGGGTGAAGATGCGTCGTTTTCGTCGTCGACTCCTATGGATGCCTGAAGAAAGATGCTGACAGGCAGTCAGGGGAGAGTGTCCGGTGGATCCCAAGGCTGGGATCAAGAAGAGAAGAAACCTGCAAGCAGAAGGGACAGAGTCAAGGTCACTAGCCAGTGACCACGTGGAACCAGGAAGGAACCAGGCGATGTCGTGAAGAGTTGCAGGTGAAGGTGAAGCTTGTCGCTGCAGCCAGGAGGACCAGGAAGCGTCGAGGACGACCAGGACCAGGAGGCGAGCTGTCCCACGAAGGCTCTTGCTGTCGGCGGCGTCGAAGTTGGACTAGGACTCACCAAGCCTTGGCAAGCGGAACCCACGAAGAACAAAGGACTTGCTTCTGGTGCAGACCAGGAAGGTCTGGGGTGCTTCTTCTTTGCAGAGAAGCGGGAGCCAGTCTGGAGGAGCCAAACCAGCGCAGAAGATTTCAGGGTGCGTCGTCACAGAGGCCACTAGCCAGCGGGCAAGCAACCGGACAGACGCGGCAAGCAGGAAAATGCTGAAGGGCCCCACGCAGGACTCGTGGAGTGTGGGGGGCTGATCTTCGGTGCAGTTGGTGCTTGGGGTTGGGGCTTCTCAATCCCCGGTGCACAACTTCGAGGGTACCTCAGAAGCTGCGCTGTAAGTTACTAGCCACTTTTCCCAGGTAGCCGGTCCCACGTCGCTCGTCGCCTCCACGGATCTCAGCTCTGCTGCAGATGTGGATGAGGGTCGGAGAAGTCTGGAAGTCAAGGCTCTGGTCGGGCTCTGCAGTCGGTTCCTCGTAGAACGGTCGCAAAGCAAAGGGTAGTCTCTTGATGGTGCCTGTTTGCACAGGGTAGCCACTCCTTGGCTACAAGGGAGATTCTTCAGTCTTCTTCTTCCGTCGAATGTCGAAGGTCCAGAGTTTCTGTTCAAGTTTGCAGGTTCAGGATAATCTAAAGTCTTGAGGCCCAACTCCCACTCTTATACTAATCTGGGGGGCTGGGATACCTGCTAGGTCACGCCTTATGGGTGGGACCTGGGAGGGGGTGGTTACACCCACTTCCCTTTGTCCAGTTTCGCGCCAGAGCTGGGGCTGGAGTGCCCCAGCGCCGGTTTGAACTGGACTATGCAAGGAACACCTTGTGTGCCCCAGGCATGTCTCATTCCTTTCAGCCCACCCTGCCCCAATACACTAAAGGCTGTCTGGGGAGGTGCTAGCACCTCCCCAAGCAGGAAACCTATTGTCCAGGCCTCCCTGGCTGGGATCACTCCCAGCAGCAGGAGGTCAGACTTGTGTCGTGGCAGCAGCATCCATTTTGTGATGCTAAGGCTTTGGTCAGAGGCTAACAGTTGAAGTATGATTTTAACATGTCTTTCCCTCTAGAAGGGGGGAATAATATTCTCATGTCCAGAAATGGCATGGGGGTATTATTCCCGAGTGTTAGACACCTTACACGACATGTTTTGATAAAGCCAAACCATAGTTACCATAACCGTCTAAGATTATAAGGCACTTTAAGAGTATATGGTAGGCTATATCATAGAACAGCTATAAGGACAAGGTTCCGAAAGCTGCAGACAGGCTCAGCTCATGCTAGAGCACCATCTCACATGTTACCAAGCACTCTGCCTCCAGGATTGTCAAGGCCTGCCATAGGAGTGACTGATAGGTACACATGTGTCTATAGGTAAGTTAGGTATAGGAATACTATATCTAAGCAAGGGGTGATTACACGACCTTGCTCCAGCTGAGTGATCAGCCAGTTGTGTCTGATTGGAAGGCCAGACCAGGGGTGGCATAATACATGCTGCAGCCCCTGGGAGGCCTAGGGTACACCTATGCCCTGGGTACCTAGGGTACACTGTACAGGGTCCAATAAGGTGATCCTTACCAATTGGTTATGTACCTAGGGTACATGGAGTCCATTTTACAGAGAGAGCAGACAGCCTGAGACCCTGAATGGCAGGATCTCAGGCCAACTAAGTCGAAAAACCAGCTAGACACTAGGCAAAAAGTTGGGGGTAACCATAGTCAGATATCCACCTTCCTACAACCTATACGAAAATGAGTTACTTACCTGTAACTACGGTTCTCCAGTATTGGTATCTTTCATAGATTCACGTGCTTGTATGATCCCCGCCGTCGTAGTGGAAGTCCCACGGTATATATATATATATATATATATATATATATATATATATATATATATATATATATATATATATATATATTACCTACTGGCGGTCGCCAGTAGGTAGTTATAGTTAGGACCCCTTTTCCATAGGAAAACCTCAACATTCTATTTTGAATAACTTTGGCGCCGGTCGATGAATCCTCGCGAATTTCTCAAAATAGGTGGGGCGCTACGCTCCGCTCCTACCCTGAAAGTCTCGGGGGGATCCGTCAAGCGGGGGCTGAGATAAAAGGGGGGTCCCAAAATGCGTTTTCCCCATGCATTTTTCCATAGGACCTTTAGAACGAGCTACAGCCCGAACGGCTGAACAGAATTTTTTTTTTTTTTTTTTTTTTTTATAAAACCTTTATTTCGGTAAATGCACAATACACAGCGTCTGCCTACAACCCCTCGGGGCCGGCCGCTATGACATTGTAGAACATAGAACAATAATGTCAGGATAAGAAAAGGTTTAATTTTATGATTTGTCGAGTACAATGTAGTGAACTACGAAAAGAGTCGAAGCTGACACTGACCAGGAGAGACATCACCGTTCACGGAGCACCCAGAAGGAGGCGTTATATAGGAAGGCATTTGTAAGGAAACAGGTGGCCACCATCCAGGAACTAAGAGCAAACACTATACCACAGAATGATAGAA
Source organism: Triturus cristatus (assembly GCF_964204655.1). Lineage (NCBI taxonomy): Eukaryota > Metazoa > Chordata > Amphibia > Caudata > Salamandridae > Triturus > Triturus cristatus. The sequence continues at coordinate 52,625,733 of NC_140589.1, forward strand.
CACAATAAACTCCCTACTAACACTGAGCCCCGACCCGAAGAAACAAAGAAACATAAAAGAGAAAGAAGCCGAAGAAGAAGAGAGAAAGAAAGAGAAAGAGGGCCATAGAGACGAAGAAAAGACATAGAACACATCCCATCCCCCCACCCTGCATACCAGCGGAAGGCCACGGCCCACCCCCCCCCAATAGGCATGCCTGTCGCCCCAAATGAACCCCAAGTAGGAAAGAGAGTCTGGCGAGTGGGAAAGAACATCCCAGTCTCCGACTCCCAGAGAAGGCAGGAGGAGGAAATTTCACATACTCCCGGTCACCACAGCCCCATAAGCATCCCCCACCCTGAATATCATCAGCACAACTGAAGTAGCAAGCAAAGCAGCAGGTGGGGAGACTCCATTCCAAATGTGCGAATAAATCAGATAATTAGCAGTCCCGTCCTAGTCCCCGCCCGCCAATACGTACAGCAAACTAAAGGGAATCGCCCAGCCCTGGCCCGATCCTAAGTGGCCCCACAGATCCACCCCCGCAATCAACAATGGCAAATTACACACATGCGGCACAGCAGATACATAGACAAATATTCTAGTCCGGGTCATGCCAGGCGGTCAGGCAGGATCATCAAGGGAGGCAACATCAGCCCTGGCCAGAACGCTGAAACCCCACCAAGCATGGCCACCGCTGGGAGTGTACCTCAGGCAGAACAAAGGAGCAAGATGGCCGCTCCCGGCATAGAAGACGCAGAGGGCGAGGAAGCGAGAGTTCCCAATCATAGACCATCACCACATCGATAGTGACCAACACAGTTTTCCCCACAGAACGGCACACACTCCGGCGATGTTGAGGAAGCCGTGGCAACACTTGCAGAGGCAGAGTCTCAGCTTGTAAAGTGGAAGGGAACTTTGTATCTGCAACTGTGTCATTAAAAGAACACTCAACACTGTAGCCAGGGAGAGGACGTTCCACAGTATCCCCCTGTCGCCACATTGTATCCGCCTCGAAGGGAATGAGAGGCATTGGGGGGTCAGACAACCGCAGTAGTTCCCTGGATGGCATAGCGGCATCGATCTTCCGCTCCAGTTCTCGAGTGTTTTGGCACCATGTCGCCCTCAAGTCTTCTAGGGCTAGAAGGATATCACCATAGGTCAGGTCTGCTCCCCGCTTCCGCATGTCGGCAGTATGTAAAGGCGCCACCGGGACACCCTCCAGCTCGACAGTAGGCAGGAAAGCTTGCGTCAGGGATATGGAGGCTTCCGTCTTTCCGGCGAGGTAGACCGGCACCGCCACCATGTTTGCAGTTAGCCCACATCGGAGGGGTGAGGGCGACTCCATAGGACGGAGGAATAGTAGTTAAGGCAAGAAGAGTTACTGCTCGCTATACGGAGCTCACACGATGGGAGAGCCCTCGGCTGTATTGCAATGCGGGTGGTGGGCGCTCTAAAACGGATACCGCTCTGACCGCTGGTAGCAGGACAAAGGAAGGTTCGCCAGCCCGGACCCAATCATACAGGGATTCTCTCCGTCGCGAAGAAGGCTCCGCCAAGCCGCCCACTCCACCTCCGGTCACATTTCCCCAGGCGCCGGTCCAGCCCCAGGTCGTCTCACCGTACGTGATAAGCGGTGTCCGGTGGCGGTGGTCGGGCCAGAGTGCGTGGGCAAAGTCCAAAGTCGGCAAACTCTATGAATCCTCGACCAAAAAAGCCGGCGGGGACATCGGAGGAATGCGGAAAGTATCAGCGCATTCGTGGTTACATTTGCTCGCGCCGTAGGCAGGATTAAAGATCAGGATGTCATGTAAACAGCAGACGGGCTGCGGAGCCGGGAGCTCAGACGTCCTGTCCGTCCGCCATCTTGGCTCCTCCCCCGGCTGAACAGAATTACTCGAAATTTGGCAGAGAGATAGTCCCTAGGTCAAGGAAGTGCCTTTTGTAGGTTTGGTGTAAATCTGTTCAGTAGATTCTGAGAAAATAGCCTTTAAATCAATATATATATCTGAGCCCGCTTACGGTACGCTTACCGTACGCTTACCGTAAGCGTACGGTGGCGTGCGCGAGCGCGATTCTGATTGGCTCTTAGATCTTAGTAAACATTCGAATCGGCCGAAACCAGGAAGCGGCGGCCGCCATTTTGTGTATTTCACTCAGAAAAAAAAGAGTGAAAACAAGAAAAGGGGGCAATGAGGAGAGTTACAGACCCCCTTACATTTGTGAGGGGGTCAAAGAAGGACTGTAAAGTACAAAGAAAACATTTATTGATTTTAAAAAAAATCACGGGGTACGCGTACGGTAAGCTTACGGTAAGCGTACGGTAGAAAAAAAAAAAAAAAAAAAATGAAAATCAGATTTAAGTGTTTAGATATTAGGGGGCTCTAAAAAGAGCCGTTGTGTTTATGAAATGATTTTTTAGTGGTACCTACAAGTAAGTACCGATGCAGAGTCTAAGGTTCAAGAGGAAGACTCTGTTCCCTTCATCATTGAAGTGCACACCATCTCCTCTATAAATGTCTTGCATGTCATAACGCAAGTTGTTGTGGTAAATGGCACCCATACCATAGTCACGGAGGAAAGCAGAAACAGATTTGTTGACGTGCTTTCTTGCTTTGTCATCGCACCGCGTGCCCACCGTGCGTGCACGGCACTAACTGCGTAAAGTGGGCGCGCGGTGCGCGAAGCGTACCGCGTGCTCACTGTGCGTGCACGGTGCGCGAAGCGCACCGTGCGCGCACGGAACGAACTGCGTTAAGTGGGCGCGCACGCCACGAATGGCGTAAAGTAACTTAGCATTTAAAAAACCGTACAAATTCACTGAAAAAACCATAGGTTTCACACACGTTATAGTTAGGAATTAGCATTTAAAAAACCTTGCAAATTCACTGAAAAAACCATAGGTTTCACACATGTTATAGTTAGCGGAAATTTTACTGATAAAAAACCAATGAAATTCCCCCGTTATAGTTAGTGCAGGCAACTATAACTCACGCGACCGCAATCTTCTGCTGATGACATATGTGTCTTTATGAAAAAAAAATATTTGTAATATATGTATAGCTAAAAATGTATGGAAGAAGACATGGGCAAATAAGTGTCTAAATACAGTATTAGCATCAGCAGAGGATTGCGGTCGCGTGAGTTATAGTTGCCTGCACTAACTATAACGGGGGAATATATATATATATATATATATATATATATATATATATAAATCCAACCAACAGCCATTCAGGCGAGGGCACCCTCTAGAACAATCCCAAGAGAGGCTAGGTTCCTCAGATTTTCCAGCCCAAGTGCGCAAGTATAAACCTTAGAGAATAAAGTAAGCCTCTCCGGGGAGGAGGGTGGGTCACATGTGAATGTATGAAAGATACCAATACTGGAGAACCGTAGTTACAGGTAAGTAACTAATTTTCTTCTCCAGTATTGGATCTTTCATAGATTCACATGCTTGAATCAGAGTAGCTAGCAATTTCCAAAACATGCATGTTTAATAATATTGTATATCACCTCTATACCATAGAGGATGTTGGGCTATAATATACATGCTCGAATAGGAATATTCCTAATGAGAGAATATTAAACCACGTATCAATTGACAAGTATATAAACAGTGTGTGAGAAGTTGGCCTGATGTATGATGTCACTAGTTATAGTGTACACCTTATATCAGTCCAAATACCCTTATGGTGATTGGTTGTAAAGTCAACCTTATAGACCAGCTATCCTAGTGGTAGCATGGACAAGAGCAGTCTTAGGCTAAACTCTGAATGGCATGGGAAGCCAGCTGTGATACCATATATAATCCCTTGAATACCAAATGAAAGGACACCACAACAGATATATATATAAAATAAAGTGTATTTATTCTAAGCAAACCCTCAGCACTCTTTATGAGTTTAGAGGTAAGTACAACACAGTCTTATTAATGCATACAGTAAGTCACACAGGTAAGTAATACAGTTAGGCCCTAGGGGCCACGCAAACCATATACTAAATAAGTGGTATAAGAACCACTGTCACGGAAATAGAATAGGCCTAGGCCTAGGGAATCGCTGGGGCTACACTACACTAGCGTTAGTTAGGAAGTGGGAGGCCCACGGGATTCGTGTGCAGAGTGGAAACACTCACGCGTAATGCGTAAAAGTCAATAGCAATGTTACAGTTTAGAAATAGATAGATTTAGGACACTTCCGGAGTAGCTAGGAAGTTGAGACTTGAAAACTAGACACTAGGATAGTCACTATCCTGATGAGCACCGGAGTACCCAAGTTACCTAGCCCACAGGCTGCGGGTGCATAGGGGTGAAGATGCGTCGTTTTCGTCGTCGACTCCTATGGATGCCTGAAGAAAGATGCTGACAGGCAGTCAGGAGAGAGTGTCCGGTGGATCCCAAGGCTGGGATCAAGAAGAGAAGAAACCTGCAAGCAGAGGGGACAGAGTCAAGGTCACTAGCCAGTGACCACGTGGAACCAGGAAGGAACCAGGCGATGTCGTGAAGAGTTGCAGGTGAAGGTGAAGCTTGTCGCTGCAGCCAGGAGGACCAGGAAGCGTCGAGGACGACCAGGACCAGGAGGCGAGCTGTCCCACGAAGGCTCTTGCTGTCGGCGGCGTCGAAGTTGGACTAGGACTCACCAAGCCTTGGCAAGCGGAACCCACGAAGAACAAGGGACTTGCTTCTGGTGCAGACCAGGAAGGTCTGGGGTGCTTCTTCTTTGCAGAGAAGCGGGAGCCAGTCTGGAGGAGCCAAACCAGCGCAGAAGATTTCAGGGAGCGTCGTCACAGAGGCCACTAGCCAGCGGGCAAGCAACCGGACAGACGCGGCAAGCAGGAAAATGCTGAAGGGCCCCACGCAGGACTCGTGGAGTGTGGGGGGCTGATCTTCGGTGCAGTTGGTGCTTGGGGTTGGGGCTTCTCAATCCCCGGTGCACAACTTCGAGGGTACCTCAGAAGCTGCGCTGTAAGTTACTAGCCACTTTTCCCAGGTAGCCGGTCCCACGTCGCTCGTCGCCTCCACGGATCTCAGCTCTGCTGCAGATGTGGATGAGGGTCGGAGAAGTCTGGAAATCAAGGCTCTGGTCGGGCTCTGCAGTCGGTTCCTCGTCGAACGTTTCACAAAGCAAAGGGTAGTCTCTTGATGGTGCCTGTTTGCACAGGGTAGCCACTCCTTGGCTACAAGGGAGATTCTTCAGTCTTCTTCTTTCGTCGAATGTCGAAGGTCCAGAGTTTCTGTTCAGTTTTGCAGGTTCAGGATAATCTAATCTCTTGAGGCCCAACTCCCACTCTTATACTAATCTGGGGGGCTGGGATACCTGCTAGGTCACGCCTTATGGGTGGGACCTGGGAGGGGGTGGTTACACCCACTTCCCTTTGTCCAGTTTCGCGCCAGAGCTGGGGCTGGAGTGCCCCAGCGCCGGTTTGAACTGGACTATGCAAGGAACACCTTGTGTGCCCCAGGCATGTCTCATTCCTTTCAGCCCACCCTGCCCCAATACACTAAAGGCTGTCTGGGGAGGTGCTAGCACCTCCCCAAGCAGGAAACCTATTGTCCAGGCCTCCCTGGCTGGGATCACTCCCAGCAGCAGGAGGTCAGACTTGTGTCTGTGGCAGCAGCATCCATTTTGTGATGCTGAGGCTTTGGTCAGAGGTTACACAGCAAAGTAGGATTTTAACATGTCTCTCCCTCTAGAAGGGAGGAATAATATCCTCATCACCAGAAATGGTATGGGGGTATTATTCCAAAGTGTTAGACACCTTACACAACATGTTTTGATACAGCCCAGCCATAGTTACCATAACCGTTTAAGATTATAAGGCACTTTAAGAGTATATGGTAGGCTATATCATAGAACAGCTATAAGGACATGGTTCCGAAAGCTGCAGACAGGCTCAGCTCATGCTAGAGCACCATCTCACATGTTACCAAGCACTCTGCCTCCAGGATTGTTAAGGCCTGCCATAGGAGTGACTGATAGGTACACATGTGTCTATATATAAGGGCAGATATAGGCATACTATATCTAAGCAAGGGGTGATTACACGACCTTGCCCCAGCTGAGTGATCAGCCAGTTGTGTCTGATTGGAAGGCCAGACCAGGGGTGGCATAATACATGCTGCAGCCCCTGGGAGGCCTAGGGTACACCTATGCCCTGGGTACCTAGGGTACACTGTACAGGGTCCAATAAGGTGATCCTTACCAATTGTGTATGTACCTAGGGTACATGGAGTCCATTTTACAGAGAGAGCAGACAGCCTGAGACCCTGAATGGCAGGATCTCAGGCCAACTAAGTCGAAAAACCAGCTAGACACTAGGCAAAAAGTTGGGGGTAACCATAGTCAGATATCCACCTTCCTACACAACCCCCCCCCCCAAACGAAAGGAGATAAGGCTGGCCTTGACAAGGTAAGCCTCTATTGCCTGAGTGGCCATATAAGGAAGAACCAGCACTGGCATGGTTACCCCCTGTCTCATGGTCCACTAAGCAATCCCTCATCCTAAAGATATCATAGGGTCTCCACCATAGGGAATCTCTACCTTTGGTGTGTCTTTGCAAAGTAAATGGCTGGTGTTGAGATGGAGTACTGAAGTGAGTGTCCTCCAAGTGAGGCCTCAGCTTCCTCCAATCATCCTCCACCCTGGATGCCTTTCTTTCTCTAACTGAGTTGCACTGTGCTCTCAGGGTCAGCCTCTGGCTACCTAAAGCTGGAGGCTGGGTCCCTTTTGTGGGCTTACTGGAGGGACAGGTCAGGTTTGGGGTCCTAAGGTCCCATGTTTGCCTGTGCCCAACAGAATCCCTCTGGGGGAGGTCCCTAACTACCTGTGAAGGGGATCCCTCAGGAATGTTTTTACCCATCACCTGGCTAGGGCAACTAACCAGGCAATCCTCATTCTTTTGAAGGGGAGGTTCTTGTGGACAGGGACCCTCTTGGGGTCCACTGGTCTCCCTGGCCTCTGCAGCCCTGGGCTGACTGAGGCAGGGTAGAGAGAGGCAGGCTACCTGCACCAGACTGGGTCCCACCTTGGAAGGGGCCACTGACATCAGAGGCTCTGCCAGGCCAGGCCTGGCTACCTCTGGGGCAGTTCCTTCACAAGGGGTGAGGTCAGATCCCTGAGGAGGCTGACCTTTTCCTAATGTCTGGGGAGAGGGAGACTTTTCTTCCTCCCCACTACTCTCTGTTTGTGTGGAGTGATCCATAGTTTCAGGCTTCACTACACCTATATCAGTCTGAGTGTGGGCTGAGACCATTACAGCCTTGCCAACCTTTTCAGGAAGGCACTCAGTTTGTGTTTGAGCTGTGACTGTCACAGCTCTGCCAATTTCTACAGGGAAGTCTGTCTGTGCCTGGGCTGTGGCTACCACTGCCCTTCCAACCTTTTCAGGGAGGAAAGCTACTTGGACAGGGGTTGTGACTGGCACAACCCCACTACCCTTTTTGGAAAGGCCTACCATTTTAGAATGGGTGTCTTGTTCAACTCCAGCCCAAGCTGAGAGTTCTAAGTCATTCCCCAGCAAGCAGTCCACAGGCAAGGTTGGAGACACTGCCACCCTTTTAGGGCCAGTGACACCTCCCCAGCTGAGACATACCTCTGCCATGGGATGACTGTTCTGTTTGCCATCAATGTTAGTTACCTGGTATGAGAAACCAGGCAAAAGCTGCTCAGAGGGAACTAGCCTATGGGCCACCATAGTGATGCTAGCTCCAGTGTCTCTGTAGGCCTCAGCTTTTCTACCATTGATGTAGGGTTCCTGTCTGTACCTACCCAAAGTGTTGGGACAGGCAGTGAAGTTGGCAAACCCCATGCCACCATCACAGACAAGAGTAGCTGCTGCAGGGGAATTGGCTAAGCCAGGATCCCCCTGTGTTCCCCAAGAAAACCCAACCAAATTTTTGGGGGCACTCCCACCACCTGGGGGATTACTGCTGACAGTAATAGGTGGTGTGACAGGAGTAGTTGGAGGAACAGTTTTGTTTTTAGCCTGTGGACAACTGCTGTCAGTTTTCCAAAGCCCAGGTGTTTTACACACATGGCAGTAAGGCTTTTTAACTGTGGTAGAGGAGGGAGCTTGGGACCCACCACCCTGTGTGGAGTTTTGGGGCCCTGAGGAAGATTTCTCTTTTGCTTTATCCCCACCCTTCTCTTGAGGCTTGGTGGTATCTTTCTTTTGGTCACCACCCTGATTTTTAGGCCTAATCCTGGTCCTGACCCATTTATCTGCCCTCTTTCCCAATTCTTGGGGAGAGGTCAAATCTGAGTCTACCAGGTGTTGATGGAGAAGCTGGTTCTGACAATTATTAAGGATCTGCTCCCTCATAATCAAGTTGTACAATCCTGTATAGTCCTGCACCTTGCTGCCATTTAACCAACCTTCCAAAGCCTTAGTGGCACAATCCACAAAATCAGACCAGTCCTGTGTCTGTGTCTTCTGGGTGTCTCTGAACAACAACCTATATTGCTCAGTGGTTAAGCCAAACCCATCTATCAGAGCACTCTTGAGGACTTTGTAATTGTTTGCATCCTCATCACTGACTGTGAGGAGCTTGTCTCTACCTTTGTCAGAAAAGGAGAGCCACAAGATAGCTGCCCACTGACTTTGGGGTACCTGCTGTACTTTGCAGGCCCTCTCCAAAGCAGTCATCCATTTGTGGATGTCATCCCCATTCTGATATGGGGGGACTATCTTGCTTAGGTTTCTATGGTCATAAGACCTATCCCTATCTCTAGGGATGTTGCTGCCACCAGTGGGTTCTGACCCACACAATTTTTGCTCTCTGGCCGGAGCAAGCTTCTCTTTGGCAAGGGCAATTTCTTCCCTCTGAATCCTCAGATTAGCTTCCCTCATTCTGGCTTTATGCTCCTTTCTCTCAGGTGAAGTCATTCCCCTGTGAGAGGAAGCATTAGAGATGCTAGAGACATGGGAGTGGATGGATTCCCCTGAAGGGGATCTGTCCCTCCTGTTTCTCTGTGAATGCCTACTTGTGGGTCTGTATGGGGGGACCCCATGCAAACTCCCATGTAAGCTTAAGTTAGCCTGGCTAAGTCTCCTTACTTGGCTCTGGCTGTCTACCTCTTCCTCTGAAGTCCCATCTGACTCATCTGTGGTGGGTAGACCCTTATCTACAGCTATGGCACCATCCCTGGCAGCTCTTTCAGCATCATAGGCCTCCAGAAGCTCCACTAGCTGTCTAAGGGTAGGGTTTGCACCCTGTTTTATTCCTCTGGAGGTACACAATTGTCTCATCTCCTGGAATGTGAATGCATCATACCTAGAGGGAACCTGTCTAGGATTCTCCTCTCCTGAGGGAGCATCAGTGTGATCTCCATCCAGGGGCATGATTCTAGTGAGGGTGTGGTGTGTGCACCTACCTACACTAGTTGTATCTACTAAACCTCTCTAGTAGTTGTAGTCAGGGTGTGTTACTCCCTTCACCCTACAACTACTAAGTCCAGTAGGACTTAAGTATTATAAACTATGTTATATGTACCTAGATAATATCTGTGTGATCTTCCAATTTAGTATCTCAAGATTACAATGGTATTACAACAGCAAGCTCAGATCCCAACCGCTGCTCACCAATGTGAGAAGTTGGCCTGATGTATGATGTCACTAGTTATAGTGTACACCTTATATCAGTCCAAATACCCTTATGGTGATTGGTTGTAAAGTCAACCTTATAGACCAGCTATCCTAGTGGTAGCATGGACAAGAGCAGTCTTAGGCTAAACTCTGAATGGCATGTGAAGCCAGCTGTGATACCATATATAATCCCTTGAATACCAAATGAAAGGACACCACAACAGATATATATATAAAATAAAGTGTATTTATTCTAAGCAAACCCTCAGCACTCTTTATGAGTTTAGAGGTAAGTACAACACAGTCTTATTAATGCATACAGTAAGTCACACAGGTAAGTAATACAGTTAGGCCCTAGGGGCCACGCAAACCATATACTAAATAAGTGGTATAAGAACCACTGTCACGGAAATAGAATAGGCCTAGGCCTAGGGAATCGCTGGGGCTACACTACACTAGCGTTAGTTAGGAAGTGGGAGGCCCACGGGATTCGTGTGCAGAGTGGAAACACTCACGCGTAATGCGTAAAAGTCAATAGCAATGTTACAGTTTAGAAATAGATAGATTTAGGACACTTCCGGAGTAGCTAGGAAGTTGAGACTTGAAAACTAGACACTAGGATAGTCACTATCCTGATGAGCACCGGAGTACCCAAGTTACCTAGCCCACAGGCTGCGGGTGCATAGGGGTGAAGATGCGTCGTTTTCGTCGTCGACTCCTATGGATGCCTGAAGAAAGATGCTGACAGGCAGTCAGGAGAGAGTGTCCGGTGGATCCCAAGGCTGGGATCAAGAAGAGAAGAAACCTGCAAGCAGAGGGGACAGAGTCAAGGTCACTAGCCAGTGACCACGTGGAACCAGGAAGGAACCAGGCGATGTCGTGAAGAGTTGCAGGTGAAGGTGAAGCTTGTCGCTGCAGCCAGGAGGACCAGGAAGCGTCGAGGACGACCAGGACCAGGAGGCGAGCTGTCCCACGAAGGCTCTTGCTGTCGGCGGCGTCGAAGTTGGACTAGGACTCACCAAGCCTTGGCAAGCGGAACCCACGAAGAACAAGGGACTTGCTTCTGGTGCAGACCAGGAAGGTCTGGGGTGCTTCTTCTTTGCAGAGAAGCGGGAGCCAGTCTGGAGGAGCCAAACCAGCGCAGAAGATTTCAGGGAGCGTCGTCACAGAGGCCACTAGCCAGCGGGCAAGCAACCGGACAGAGGCGGCAAGCAGGAAAATGCTGAAGGGCCCCACGCAGGACTCGTGGAGTGTGGGGGGCTGATCTTCGGTGCAGTTGGTGCTTGGGGTTGGGGCTTCTCAATCCCCGGTGCACAACTTCGAGGGTACCTCAGAAGCTGCGCTGTAAGTTACTAGCCACTTTTCCCAGGTAGCCGGTCCCACGTCGCTCGTCGCCTCCACGGATCTCAGCTCTGCTGCAGATGTGGATGAGGGTCGGAGAAGTCTGGAAATCAAGGCTCTGGTCGGGCTCTGCAGTCGGTTCCTCGTCGAACGTTTCACAAAGCAAAGGGTAGTCTCTTGATGGTGCCTGTTTGCACAGGGTAGCCACTCCTTGGCTACAAGGGAGATTCTTCAGTCTTCTTCTTTCGTCGAATGTCGAAGGTCCAGAGTTTCTGTTCAGTTTTGCAGGTTCAGGATAATCTAATCTCTTGAGGCCCAACTCCCACTCTTATACTAATCTGGGGGGCTGGGATACCTGCTAGGTCACGCCTTATGGGTGGGACCTGGGAGGGGGTGGTTACACCCACTTCCCTTTGTCCAGTTTCGCGCCAGAGCTGGGGCTGGAGTGCCCCAGCGCCGGTTTGAACTGGACTATGCAAGGAACACCTTGTGTGCCCCCGGCATGTCTCATTCCTTTCAGCCCACCCTGCCCCAATACACTAAAGGCTGTCTGGGGAGGTGCTAGCACCTCCCCAAGCAGGAAACCTATTGTCCAGGCCTCCCTGGCTGGGATCACTCCCAGCAGCAGGAGGTCAGACTTGTGTCTGTGGCAGCAGCATCCATTTTGTGATGCTGAGGCTTTGGTCAGAGGTTACACAGCAAAGTAGGATTTTAACATGTCTCTCCCTCTAGAAGGGAGGAATAATATCCTCATCACCAGAAATGGTATGGGGGTATTATTCCAAAGTGTTAGACACCTTACACGACATGTTTTGATACAGCCCAGCCATAGTTACCATAACCGTTTAAGATTATAAGGCACTTTAAGAGTATATGGTAGGCTATATCATAGAACAGCTATAAGGACATGGTTCCGAAAGCTGCAGACAGGCTCAGCTCATGCTAGAGCACCATCTCACATGTTACCAAGCACTCTGCCTCCAGGATTGTTAAGGCCTGCCATAGGAGTGACTGATAGGTACACATGTGTCTATATATAAGGGCAGATATAGGCATACTATATCTAAGCAAGGGGTGATTACACGACCTTGCCCCAGCTGAGTGATCAGCCAGTTGTGTCTGATTGGAAGGCCAGACCAGGGGTGGCATAATACATGCTGCAGCCCCTGGGAGGCCTAGGGTACACCTATGCCCTGGGTACCTAGGGTACACTGTACAGGGTCCAATAAGGTGATCCTTACCAATTGTGTATGTACCTAGGGTACATGGAGTCCATTTTACAGAGAGAGCAGACAGCCTGAGACCCTGAATGGCAGGATCTCAGGCCAACTAAGTCGAAAAACCAGCTAGACACTAGGCAAAAAGTTGGGGGTAACCATAGTCAGATATCCACCTTCCTACACAGTGTATACAATTATATATCTATATATCTATCTATATATATATATATATATATATATATATATATATATATATATATATATATATATATATATATATATATATATATATATATATATACATAAAATAGATAACAAAGAATACCTCTATACATAGAGGCCTACCTTATTGAAACAGATGGCGCAAAACTGCCTGTCCCACTGCTGCTTCGCTGTAAGATGCCATGTCCAGGCAATAGTGTCGCGTGCAAGTATGAGCATTCTTCCAGGTAGCGGCACGGCAAATCTTGTCCAGAGGGACACCAGCAAAGAGAGCAGCAGAAGAAGATACTGTTCTTGTGGAATGCGCCTTGGTTTTGGTGGTAAGCAGTTTACCCGTTTTCACATGACACAGTTGAATAGTAGAAGCAATCCAATGTGCGACAGTTCTTTTCGTAACAGCAGATCCTAGCTTAACAGGTCCATAGGATACTAGGAGTCAATTTGTTCTGCGTAGATACTTTGTTCTGTGCAAATAGAATTTAAGTTTCTTTTTACATCTAAGGAGTGAAGAGACTTCTCCACTGGATATGAAGCATGCGGGGAAAAAAGTGCGCAGAATTACTGGTTCATTAAGGTGAAACTGGGATGGCACCTTTGGAATAATCCTCTGTGAAACGTAAGAAAGGCTCTTTGATGGTGAAGGCTTGGATTTCACTTACTTTTCTAGCTGATGTATGTGTGAGAAGCAAAGCTACTTTCCATGAGAGAAATTTGAGCTCTGTCTTGTGGATCAGCTCAAAAGGCAGCTTCATTAATTGTGACAAGACTATATTCATACGCCATTCAGGAGGAGGAGGCCTAATAGGAGGAAAAGTTCTGAAAAGGCCTTTCATAAACTGTTTGATGATGCAAGCAGAGCAAAGAGAAGAAGTGTCCGATGTCCATCTATATCGAGAGATAGCTGCAAGATGGACTCTTATTGAACCATAAGCAAGACCTGATCTTGCCAGGGATAAAAGGTATGGCAGGATTTTTTCTGGGGTAGAGTCAAAAGGGTGAATACCATTACGATGGCACCAAGAACAGAAACGTTTCCTTTCAGTCTATATGTTTTTGATGTAGATTCAGCTCTTGCCCTGGACAAAATAAATTTACAATCCTGAGGAATGTCTAAATCCTTGTACTCATTGTACTCAGGTTCCAGGCAGGCAATTGCAGTGAAGCTGGATGAGGATGCAGGATCTGTTCCTTGTTCATCGTCAGCAGTGTGGTTGACGGAGGAAGGCGATAAGGACTGGAATGCGATAGCCGGAGAAGCTCTGTGAACCAGTGTTGACGAGGCCAACGAGGAGCAATGAGGATGAGTTGGCACGGTTCCCTCTGCATTTTCATCAACAGTCTGAAGATTAGAGGATATGGGGAAAAGCGTACTCAAAGATCCCTGACCATCTGATCTAAACGCATTCCCCCATGACCCTGGCTGAGGTTCCCTGCTGGCATAGAACGGGCATTTCTGGTTCTCTTGAGATGCAAATAGGTCCAAGTTGGGTGTTCCCCATTTTTGAAATATGCGGTTGAGAACCGTTTGATTCAGTTCCCACTCGTGATTCGATTGAGTTAATCTGCTCAACGTGTCTGCTAGGTTGTTCTTTATTCCTGGGAGCTGCTCCACTTTTGTGGTTATCTGATGCTTTAATGTCCATTTCCATATCTTCTGAGCTTCCCAAGATAGAAATCGGGGATCTTGTCCCTCCCTGTTTGTTGAGGTAATGCATGCAGGTAGTGTTGTCCATGTGTACGAGGACTGAGGATGCTTTTATTCTTGGGAGGAATGATTGAAGGGCTAGAGAAATCGCCCGCAGTTCCAGAAAATTGATATGCATTTTGGAGAGAGAGAGACTCCATTTGCCACTTACTTGCAGGACTTGCAGATGCGCTCCCAAGCCTTCCAAAGATGCATTTGTTGTCAGAACAAACTCTGGAAGAGGAGAAAGGAATGACAGTCCCAGATAGAGATTGTGAGGATATTGGAACCAAAAAAGTGCCTCTTTCATGATCGGAGCTATCCGAACTATGTCGTCGAATGATCCTGATATCTGAAGCCATTGGGCGTCCAATTGTTCTTGAAGTTGTCTCATTCTCAGCTGAGCATGAGGAACCATGAGAATGGTGGGTGACAACATCCCGAGAAAGGATTTGAGGAGACGTACAGAAGCGCACTTTGTTCTGCGAAGGTCGTGACCCAGAGACAAGATGGCGTTCATTCTTTCCGCTGATAAGTATACCTTGTTTTGTAGAGTGTCTATCAGTGCTCCTAGAAACGTTAACCTCTGAGAAGGAACTAGAATGGATTTTCGAAGATTGACTGCCAGACCCGGAGAACGGAACAGTTGTAGGCAGAAAGAGATGTCTTCTGAAGCCTGACGAAGAGAAAAAGCTTTTACCAGCCAATCGTCGAGGTATGGGAAGACTTGTAAGCCTTTCAGCATTAGGGAGGCTGCCACAGGGGCAAGGCTCTTGGTAAAACCCTGTGGAGCTGAGCGAAGGCCAAATGGAAGGACCATGAACTGATAATGTGCGCCTGCCACCGTGAATCGTAGAAATTTGCGATGCTTGGGGTGAATTAGGATATGGAAGTAAGCATCTTCCAGATCCAGGCTTGTTAAAAAATCAGAATGGTTCAGAAGATGTAAAATCTCTTGAAGAGTGACCATGCAAAAGGATTTCTTCAACAGGTATTTGTTGAGTTTTTTGAGGTCTAAAATGGGATGCCAATCTCCCTGCCTCTTCTTTTTTATGAGGAAAAAGCAAGAGTAAAATCCCTTCCTTTTCTGAAAACGTGGAACAAGCTCTATTGCTCCTTTTTGCAGCATTATTAAAGCCTCCTTCCTTAATAACTGAAGATGATGAGTTGTTGATCTTTGGGGAGGGTGAGGAGGAGGCGTTGTGGTAAATTCTAGGGTATGGCCATACCTTATTATATCTAGGACCCATTTGTCTGGTGTTATATTTTTCCATTGGTCCAAGAAATGAGAGAGAGGGATTTTCTTTCTGGAATTTAGAGGAGCGGCAGGTGGCGAAGCATTGTCACTGCTTACGGCCTGTGTCTCTAGGCTGAACCTGCTGTTTTCTTCTAGGCTGTCTAGAGTAAGCAGCCTGTGGTGGTGCGCGATATTGTTGTTGCTGCTGATAGGACAGCCTGTAGGAGGTGTATGATTGAGTTTGGTACCTTTGATAACCTCCTCGAAAGGAATAATTTCCTCTGCCCCACTGTGAGAAGTTGGCCTGATGTATGATGTCACTAGTTCTAGTGTACACCTTATATCAGTCCAAATACCCTTATGGTGATTGGTTGTAAAGTCAACCTTATAGACCAGCTATCCTAGTGGTAGCATGGACAAGAGCAGTCTTAGGCTAAACTCTGAATGGCATGTGAAGCCAGCTGTGATACCATATATAATCCCTTGAATACCAAATGAAAGGACACCACAACAGATATAAATATAAAATAAAGTGTATTTATTCTAAGCAAACCCTCAGCACTCTTTATGAGATTAGAGGTAAGTACAACACAGTCTTATTTATGTATA
This sequence comes from Triturus cristatus, assembly GCF_964204655.1. NCBI lineage: Eukaryota > Metazoa > Chordata > Amphibia > Caudata > Salamandridae > Triturus > Triturus cristatus. Next base: position 52,641,611 of record NC_140589.1, read on the forward strand.
CATTAAGTCACACAGGTAAGTAATACAGTTAGGCCCTAGGGGCCACGCAAACCATATACTAAGTAAGTGGTATAAGAACCACTGTCACGAAAATAGAATAGGCCTAGGCCTAGGGAATCGCTGGGGCTACACTACACTAGCGTTAGTTAGGAAGTGGGAGGCCCACGGGATTCGTGTGCAGAGTGGAAACACTCACGCGTAATGCGTAAAAGTCAATAGCAATAGTACAGTTTAGAAAACGGTAGATTTAGGACACTTCCGGAGTAGCTAGGAAGTTGAGTCTTGAAAACTAGACACTAGGATAGTCACTATCCTGATGAGCACCGGAGTACCCAAGTTACCTAGCCCACAGGCTGCGGGTGCATAGGGGTGAAGATGCGTCGTTTTCGTCGTCGACTCCTATGGATGCCTGAAGAAAGATGCTGACAGGCAGTCAGTGAAGAGTGTCCGGTGGATCCCAAGGCTGGGATCAAGAAGAGAGGAAACCTGCAAGCAGAAGGGACAGAGTCAAGGTCACTAGCCAGTGACCACGTGGAACCAGGAAGGAACCAGGCGATGTCGTGAAGATTGCAGGTGAAGGTGAAGCTTGTCGCTGCAGCCAGGAGGACCAGGAAGCGTCGAGGACGACCAGGACCAGGAGGCGAGCTGTCCCATGAAGGCTCTTGCTGTCGGCGGCGTCGAAGTTGGACTAGGACTCACCAAGCCTTGGCAAGCGGAACCCACGAAGAACGAAGGACTTTCTTCTGGTGCAGACCAGGAAGGTCTGGGGTGCTTCTTCTTTGCAGAGAAGCGGGAGCCAGTCTGGAGGAGCCAAACCAGCACAGAAGGTTTCAGGGTGCGTCGTCACAGAGGCCACTAGCCAGCGGGCAAGCAACCGGACAGACGAGGCAAGCAGGAAAAATGCTGAAGGGCCCCACGCAGGACTCGTGGAGTGTGGGGGGCTTATCTTCGGTGCAGATGGTGCTTGGGGTTGGGGCTTCTCAATCCCCGGTGCACAACTTCGAGGGTACCTCAGAAGCTGCGCTGTAAGTTACTAGCCACTTTTTCCAGGTAGCCGGTCCCACGTCGCTCGTCGCCTCCACGGATCTCAGCTCTGCTGCAGATGTGGATGAGGGTCGGAGAAGTCTGGAAGTCAAGGCTCTGGTCGGGCTCTGCAGTCGGTTCCTCGTAGAACGGTCGCAAAGCAAAGGGTAGTCTCTTGATGGTGCCTGTTTGCACAGGGTAGCCACTCCTTGGCTACAAGGGAGATTCTTCAGTCTTCTTCTTTCGTCGAATGTCGAAGGTCCAGAGTTTCTGTTCAGTTTTGCAGGTTCAGGATAATCTAAAGTCTTGAGGCCCAACTCCCACTCTTATACTAATCTGGGGGGCTGGGATACCTGCTAGGTCACGCCTTATGGGTGGGACCTGGGAGGGGGTGGTTACACCCACTTCCCTTTGTCCAGTTTCGCGCCAGAGCTGGGGCTGGAGTGCCCCAGCGCCGGTTTGAACTGGACTATGCAAGGAACACCTTGTGTGCCCCAGGCATGTCTCATTCCTTTCAGCCCACCCTGCCCCAATACACTAAAGGCTGTCTGGGGAGGTGCTAGCACCTCCCCAAGCAGGAAACCTATTGTCCAGGCCTCCCTGGCTGGGATCACTCCCAGCTGCAGGAGGTCAGACTTGTGTCGTGGCAGCAGCATCAATTTTGTGATGCTGAGGCTTTGGTCAGAGGCTAACAGTTGAAGTATGATTTTAACATGTCTTTCCCTCTAGAAGGGGGGAATAATATTCTCATGTCCAGAAATGGCATGGGGGTATTATTCCACAGTGTTAGACACCTTACACGACATGTTTCGATAAAGCCAAACCATAGTTACCATAACCGTCTAAGATTATAAGGCACTTTAAGAGTATATGGTAGGCTATATCATAGAACAGCTATAAGGACAAGGTTCCGAAAGCTGCAGACAGGCTCAGCTCATGCTAGAGCACCATCTCACATGTTACCAAGCACTCTGCCTCCAGGATTGTCAAGGCCTGCCATAGGAGTGACTGATAGGTACACATGTGTCTATATGTAAGTTAGGTATAGGAATACTACACCTAAGCAAGGGGTGATTACACGACCTTGCCCCAGCTGAGTGATCAGCCAGTTGTGTCAAAATGGAAGGCCAGGCCAGGGGTGGCATAATACATGCTGCAGCCCCTGGTAGGCCTAGGGTACACCTATGCCCTGGGTACCTAGGGTACACTGTACAGGGGCCAATAAGGTGATCCCATCCAAATGGGTTATGCACCTAAAGTACATAGTATTAATTTAGAGAGAGAACAGCAGGGCTGTGGGTCTGATTAGCAGGACCACAGCCACATCTAAGTCGAAAACCAGTAAAGCAAAAGCAAAAAGTGGGGGTGAACATAGAAAGCAGACCCTACTCTCCTACACAACCCCCCCCCCAAACTTAGGGACATTAAACTAACCTTGACCAGTTGAGTCTTCATGTTCTAAGTGGAAATATCTGGAGAGTCCATCTGCATTGGCATGGTCAGTCCCAGGTCTATGTTCCACTGTGAAGTCCATCCCCTGTAGGGAAATGGACCACCTAAGAAGTTTGGGATTTTCACCCTTCATCTGATTTAGCCACAAGAGGGGCTTATGGTCTGTCTGAATCTTGAAGTGAGTGCCAAACAAGTATGGCCTCAGCTTCTTCAGGGCCCAAACCACAGCAAAGGCCTCCCTCTCAATAGCTGACCAACGTTTCTCTCTAGGGGTCAGCCTTCTACTTATAAAAGCAATGGGCTGGTCTTGACCATCTACATTCAGTTGTGAAAGAACAGCTCCCACACCTAACTCAGAAGCATCTGTCTGGACAATGAACTCTTTGGAGTAGTCTGGACTTTTCAGAATAGGTGCACTGCACATGGCCTGCTTCAGGTCATCAAATGCTTTTTGACAGCTTACTGTCCACTGAACTTTCTTTGGCATCTTCTTGGAGGTCAAGTCATTAAGTGGTGTCACTATGGACCCATAATTCTTAACAAACTTTCTGTAGTACCCAGTCAGGCCCAAGAAAGCTCTGACCTGAGTCTGGGTAGTTGGAGGAGCCCAGTCCTTTATGGTCTGGATCTTGCTCTCCAGTGGTTGAACCTGACCCCCACCAACTAGGTGGCCCAGGTATACAACCTTGCTCTGCCCTATCTGGCACTTAGTGGCCTTGATAGTGAGGCCTGCCTTTTGCAGGGCCTCTAAAACATTCCTCAGGTGGACCAGGTGATCCTCCCAGGTGGAGCTAAAGACAGCAATATCATCAAGATAAGCTGCACAATAATCATCCAACCCAGTAAGGACTTGATTCACCAACCTTTGGAAAGTGGCAGGTGCATTCTTCAAACCAAAGGGCATTACCACAAATTGATAATGTCCTCCTGGGGTCGAGAAAGCCGTTTTGGCCTTTGCACTCTCAGCTAGTCTGATTTGCCAGTAGCCTGCTGTTAGGTCAAATGTGCTCAAAAACTTAGCAGCTGCCAGTCTGTCAATGAGCTCATCTGCCCTAGGTATTGGGTGGGCATCTGTCCTAGTGACAGCATTGAGACCTCTGTAATCCACGCAAAACCTCATCTCTCTCTTACCATCTTGGGTGTGAGGTTTTGGCACAAGAACTACAGGACTAGCCCAAGGGCTCTCTGAAGGTTCAATGACTCCCAGCTCCAACATCTTTTGTACCTCAACTTGTATGCAGTCCCTGACATGGTCAGGTTGCCTGTAGATTTTACTCTTCACAGGCAGACTTTCACCAGTGTCCACCTCATGGGTGCACCAGTTTGTCTGACTTGGGGTCAGAGAGAACATATGTCTGTAGGATTGCAGAACCTGTCTGCAGTCCTGTTGCTGATGGATAGTGAGGCTGCCAGAAAAGACCACACCATCAACTGAGCCATCATCAGGGTTCTGAGTCAACAGGTCTGGGAGAGGGTCACTCTCTTCCTCCTGCCCCTCATCTGTAGCCATGAGTAGCCCCATGTCTGCCCTGTCAACATATGCCTTCAATCTGTTGACATGAAGCACCCTGTGGGGGCTTCTGGGAGTCCCAAGGTCCACCAAGTAGGTGACTTCTCCCTTTTTCTCAACAATAGTGTGGGGTCCAGACCATTTGTCTTGGAGTGCTGCTGGGGCCACTGGCTCCAACACCCACACTTTCTGCCCTGGCTGGTAAACAGTCAGTACAGCCTTTTGGTCATGCCAAGCTTTTTGGAGTTCTTGGCTTGCCTCAAGGTTTTTAGAAGCCTTCTTCATATACTCTGCCATCCTGGAGCGGAGACCAAGTACATAATCCACTATGTCTAGTTTGGGTTGTCTGAGAGGTCTCTCCCATCCTTCCTTCACCAAACACAGGGGTCCTCTTACAGGATGCCCAAACAAAAGCTCAAAAGGGCTGTAGCCAACCCCCTTTTGTGGGACCTCTCTGTAAGCAAACAGAAGGCAGGGTAAAAGGATGTCCCATCTTCGCCTAAGCTTGTCTGGTAATCCTTTTATCATTCCCTTTAGGGTCTTGTTGAATCTCTCAACAAGCCCATTGCACTGTGGGTGATAGGGTGTGGTGAACTTATAGTTAACACCACACTCCTTCCACATTGCAGTCAAGTATCCTGACATAAAGTTGGTACCTCTGTCAGAAATGACCTCCTTTGGAAAGCCCACTCTGGAGAATACTCCATGCAGGGCCCTTGCCACAACAGGAGCTGTTGTGGTCCTCAGGGGAATTGCTTCTGGGTACCTGGTGGCATGGTCCACTATCACCAGTATGAATCTGTGCCCAGATGCTGTTTGTGGGTCCATTGGTCCTACAATATCTATGCCCACTCTTTCAAAGGGGACCCCCACCACAGGTAGTGGTATGAGGGGGGCCTTTGTGGTGCCACCTCATTTGCCACTGGCTTGGCAGGTGACACAGGAGCGACAAAACTCCTTAGTATCTTCTGACATATGGGGCCAGTGAAAGTGAGGGACAAGCCTGTCCCAAGTCTTGTTCTGGCCTAAATGTCCTGCAAGGGGAATATCATGGGCCAAGGTTAGAAGGAAGCCTCTGAACTTCAGTGGTATGACCAACCTCCTGGATGCACCAGGCTTGGGGTCTCTAGCCTCTGAATACAGTAGCCCTTCATCCCAATACACTCTATGGGTACCTTGAGCATTCCCTGCAGCCTCAGCAGCAGCCAGCTGTCTGAGGGGTTCACGAGAGGGGCAGTCTAATTGAGCCTGCCTCAGATCTGCCCTTGAAGGTCCCCCTGTCCCAAGAAACTCAACCTGATCAGGTTCAAGTTCTTCTAGGACAGTTCCTTCAGGGCTCTCAGAATCATCCTCCTGGGAGGGCTGATCCACCACCTGAGGCAGGGGGGAAGGCACAGCCTTAACCCTACTGCTCATTCTCTTGGGTTGTGACTGGTCCATAGTTTCAGGATCCAGCACTTGTTCAGTGGTGCACTTTTTGGCCTGTGACCTGGTCACAGCAAGGACATGTGCATCTATCCCCAGCATTTCTGCATGGGTCCTATACTCCACTTCAGACCAAACTGAAGTTTCAAGATCATTGCCCAGTAAACACTCTACAGGAAGGTCTGAACTAACAACAACTTTCTTGAGGCCAGTTACCCCTCCCCAGGAGAAGTTAACAATAGCCACACTATGGGAGGTAGTGGCATTGCTAGCATTGGTCACTAGGTAATTCTCACCTAGTATGATCTGTCCAGGGTCCACAAAGGCAGGTGTCACCATTGTGACACTAGCCCCAGTGTCCCTGTAGGCCTGAGCCATTCTTTGGTTGATAAAAGGTGTCTGTCTGTACTTGCCCAGGTTACTGGGGCCTACAGTAGAGGACAAAGCTAAGTCCCCATCACAGATCAGAACAGCCTGAGTAGGTACTCTGACTAGGCCAGAATCCTCCTCAGTTCCCAGGGTTAACCCTACTACACCCTTTTGCTGGGAACCACCACTTACAGCTGAACTAGGGGGTACAGTTGCCTTAGGGGCAATGGTGGCTGGGGGCTTATCCTTTTTGGTGCACTCACTAAACCAATGTGAGTTGGACTTACAATAGTTGCACCATGGTTTCTTTGGGCCATCTTTCTTTTTATCCTTTTTGGAACCACCCTCCCCCTGAGCCTTTTGGGGGCCTGGTGAAGACTTCTGGTCTTTTTGTTTCTGCTCATTACCCTTCTGGTCTGCCTTTTTCTGATCACCGCCCTGGTTCTGGTTTTTCTGCTTAACTCTAGTCCTGACCCATCTATCTGCCTTCTTTCCCAATTCTTGGGGAGAAGTCAGATCAGAATCAATCAGGTGTTGATGCAATAGCTGGTTTTGACAGTTGTTAAGTATTTGCTCTCTCATGATCAAATTATACAATCCTGTATAGTCCTTAACCTTACTTCCCATTAGCCAGCCTTCCAGAGCCTTAGTGGCACAATCTACAAAGTCAGTCCAGTCCTGAGTCTGTGTCTTCTGGGTATCCCTGAACAACAACCTGTATTGTTCAGTGGTTAGGCCAAACCCATCAATCAGAGCACTCTTCAGGACAGTGTAATTATCTGCATCCTCATCACTAACTGTGAGGAGCTTGTCTCTTCCTTTCTCAGAGAAGGAGAGCCACAAGATAGCTGCCCACTGACTTTGGGGTACCTGCTGTACTTTGCAAGCTCTCTCCAAAGCAGTTATCCATTTGTGGATGTCATCCCCACACTTGTAGGGAGGGACAATCTTGCTCAGGTTTCTATTATCATAGTGCCTGTCTCTATCTCTAGGAATGTTGCTGCCACCAGTGGGCTCTAACCCACTTAACTTTTGTTCTCTAGCCAGAGCAAGCTTCTCTTTGGCAAGGGCAAGTTCTTCCCTCTGAATCCTCAGATTAGCCTCCCTCATTCTGGCTGCATGCTCCTCAGGTGAAGTCATTCCCCTGTGAGAGGAAGCATTAGAGATGCTAGAGACATGGGAGTGGATGGATTCCCTTGAAGGGGATCTGTCCCTCCTGCTTCTCTGTGTAAGCCTACTTGTGGGTCTGTATGGGGGGACCCCATGCAAACTCCCATGTAAACTTAGGTTAGCCTGGCTAAGTCTTCCTACTTGGCCCTGGCTGTCTACCTCTCCATCTGAAGCCCCATCTGACTCCTCTGTGGTGGGTAGACCCTCCTCTGTGCCTAGGGCACCTGCCTGAGATGCCCTATGAGCATCATACTCCTCTAGGAGTTGTCTTAACTGAAGGAGGGTAGGGTTTGCACCCTGTTTTATTCCTCTGGAGGTACACAAGTGTCTCATCTCCTGGAATGTTAAGGTATCATATCTAGAGGGGGTCTTTTGCAGACCTGATCCTCCTGAGAGAGCATCCACTTGATCTCCTCTCAGAGACATGATTTAGTGAGGGTGTGGTGTGTGCACCTACCTACACTAGTTGTTTCTACTAAACCTCTCTAGTAGTTGTAGTCAGGGTGTGTTACTCCCTTCAACCTACAACTACAAAGTCCAGTAGGACTTAAGTATTATAATCTATGTTATATGTACCTAGACAATATCTGTGTGATCTTTCAATTTAGTATCTCAAGATTACAATGGTATTACAACAGCAAGCTCAGATCCCAACCGCTGCTCACCAATGTGAGAAGTTGGCCTGATGTATGATGTCACTAGTTCTAGTGTACACCTTATATCAGTCCAAATACCCTTATGGTGATTGGTTGTAAAGTCAACCTTATAGACCAGCTATCCTAGTGGTAGCATGGACAAGAGCAGTCTTAGGCTAAACTCTGAATGGCATGTGAAGCCAGCTGTGATACCATATATAATCCCTTGAATACCAAATGAAAGGACACCACAACAGATATATATATAAAATAAAGTGTATTTATTCTAAGCAAACCCTCAGCACTCTTTATGAGATTAGAGGTAAGTACAACACAGTCTTATTTATGTATACATTAAGTCACACAGGTAAGTAATACAGTTAGGCCCTAGGGGCCACGCAAACCATATACTAAGTAAGTGGTATAAGAACCACTGTCACGAAAATAGAATAGGCCTAGGCCTAGGGAATCGCTGGGGCTACACTACACTAGCGTTAGTTAGGAAGTGGGAGGCCCACGGGATTCGTGTGCAGAGTGGAAACACTCACGCGTAATGCGTAAAAGTCAATAGCAATAGTACAGTTTAGAAAACGGTAGATTTAGGACACTTCCGGAGTAGCTAGGAAGTTGAGTCTTGAAAACTAGACACTAGGATAGTCACTATCCTGATGAGCACCGGAGTACCCAAGTTACCTAGCCCACAGGCTGCGGGTGCATAGGGGTGAAGATGCGTCGTTTTCGTCGTCGACTCCTATGGATGCCTGAAGAAAGATGCTGACAGGCAGTCAGTGAAGAGTGTCCGGTGGATCCCAAGGCTGGGATCAAGAAGAGAGGAAACCTGCAAGCAGAAGGGACAGAGTCAAGGTCACTAGCCAGTGACCAAGTGGAACCAGGAAGGAACCAGGCGATGTCGTGAAGATTGCAGGTGAAGGTGAAGCTTGTCGCTGCAGCCAGGAGGACCAGGAAGCGTCGAGGACGACCAGGACCAGGAGGCGAGCTGTCCCACGAAGGCTCTTGCTGTCGGCGGCGTCGAAGTTGGACTAGGACTCACCAAGCCTTGGCAAGCGGAACCCACGAAGAACGAAGGACTTGCTTCTGGTGCAGACCAGGAAGGTCTGGGGTGCTTCTTCTTTGCAGAGAAGCGGGAGCCAGTCTGGAGGAGCCAAACCAGCGCAGAAGATTTCAGGGTGCGTCGTCACAGAGGCCACTAGCCAGCGGGCAAGCAACCGGACAGACGCGGCAAGCAGGAAAAATGCTGAAGGGCCCCACGCAGGACTCGTGGAGTGTGGGGGGCTGATCTTCGGTGCAGATGGTGCTTGGGGTTGGGGCTTCTCAATCCCCGGTGCACAACTTCGAGGGTACCTCAGAAGCTGCGCTGTAAGTTACTAGCCACTTTTTCCAGGTAGCCGGTCCCACGTCGCTCGTCGCCTCCACGGATCTCAGCTCTGCTGCAGATGTGGATGAGGGTCGGAGAAGTCTGGAAGTCAAGGCTCTGGTCGGGCTCTGCAGTCGGTTCCTCGTAGAACGGTCGCAAAGCAAAGGGTAGTCTCTTGATGGTGCCTGTTTGCACAGGGTAGCCACTCCTTGGCTACAAGGGAGATTCTTCAGTCTTCTTCTTTCGTCGAATGTCGAAGGTCCAGAGTTTCTGTTCAGTTTTGCAGGTTCAGGATAATCTAAAGTCTTGAGGCCCAACTCCCACTCTTATACTAATCTGGGGGGCTGGGATACCTGCTAGGTCACGCCTTATGGGTGGGACCTGGGAGGGGGTGGTTACACCCACTTCCCTTTGTCCAGTTTTGCGCCAGAGCTGGGGCTGGAGTGCCCCAGCGCCGGTTTGAACTGGACTATGCAAGGAACACCTTGTGTGCCCCAGGCATGTCTCATTCCTTTCAGCCCACCCTGCCCCAATACACTAAAGGCTGTTTGGGGAGGTGCTAGCACCTCCCCAAGCAGGAAACCTATTGTCCAGGCCTCCCTGGCTGGGATCACTCCCAGCTGCAGGAGGTCAGACTTGTGTCGTGGCAGCAGCATCCATTTTGTGATGCTGAGGCTTTGGTCAGAGGCTAACAGTTGAAGTATGATTTTAACATGTCTTTCCCTCTAGAAGGGGGGAATAATATTCTCATGTCCAGAAATGGCATGGGGGTATTATTCCACAGTGTTAGACACCTTACACGACATGTTTCGATAAAGCCAAACCATAGTTACCATAACCGTCTAAGATTATAAGGCACTTTAAGAGTATATGGTAGGCTATATCATAGAACAGCTATAAGGACAAGGTTCCGAAAGCTGCAGACAGGCTCAGCTCATGCTAGAGCACCATCTCACATGTTACCAAGCACTCTGCCTCCAGGATTGTCAAGGCCTGCCATAGGAGTGACTGATAGGTACACATGTGTCTATATGTAAGTTAGGTATAGGAATACTACACCTAAGCAAGGGGTGATTACACGACCTTGCCCCAGCTGAGTGATCAGCCAGTTGTGTCAAAATGGAAGGCCAGGCCAGGGGTGGCATAATACATGCTGCAGCCCCTGGTAGGCCTAGGGTACACCTATGCCCTGGGTACCTAGGGTACACTGTACAGGGGCCAATAAGGTGATCCCATCCAAATGGGTTATGCACCTAAAGTACATAGTATTAATTTAGAGAGAGAACAGCAGGGCTGTGGGTCTGATTAGCAGGCCCACAGCCACATCTAAGTCGAAAACCAGTAAAGCAAAAGCAAAAAGTGGGGGTGAACATAGAAAGCAGACCCTACTCTCCTACACCCACGCTTCACGAAAGAGGGTTTATCTGAATTGTAGCGCTCCTAGGGCCTTAGCCGTGTCAGTATCTGTTTTGATGGCTTGTAAAGTATCATCAACATGCCTTCCGAAGAGTGAGTCGCCATCAAAAGGCATATCCAAAATGTTTCCTTGTACCACAGGGCAGAACATGGTTGCCTTCAGCCAACCCTGGCGTCTCAAAACAGCGTCTCCAGCCAGCTGGCGGAAACCCAAAAACTCAATATCCATGGATGCCTCTATAATCTCGTAAACTGACCTCTCTCCTTCAAGCAGGATTTTCCTCGCTTCCATCTTTTTGTCTTCCGGAAGTAGATCTAAAAATTGGGCAATATCCAACCAGATCTGTCGATCGTACCTTGCCAGAATCACAATAGCGTTGGCAGCTCGAACAGTTGCCCCTGATGTGGTCGTAAATCTCTTTCCAATATTATCTAAATGCCTCCCTTCCTTGTCCGGTGGAGCAGTGACGGGAGTTAGAGGATTCCTCCATCTCCGTTGTGCAGCCTGTGAGATGACAGAATCAGGCTTAGGGTGACTTATAAGGCACGCTGGAGCATAATCCGGAGCCTGTATTTTTTGTCAATTCTAGGCAAAACCGGAATAACAGTGGCTGGTGTTCTCATCACTTTCAATCCTTCCTTCCTCCCTCCAATAGGAATAGATCTAACTGATCTCCTAGCTGTGTCTTTAAAATCATAAAGAAAGCAGTCTGATTGCTTTACTGTAAGAGATAGTTGGAAGCGTGCTGCTGCTCTTTTAATTAAAGTATGAAAGCCGCCTATGTCCTCTGGTGGAGATTCTACCATTTCAGGAGATGGAGAAGCTGTTGTAGATATGACATAGTCATCCCACTCATCCCGTTTGAGCCTCCTTCTGAGGAGGAGTATCCTCAATCTCTACCTCATCAGAGGTATCTGTATGCAGTTGCACTCCACTAGTATCTTCCCTAGGGGACGGTGCGGATACAGGCACAGAAGTATGAGGTGGTGTAGTGACTGGCGGTGGAGGTTGAGGAGGTGGAGGAGCAGGAGCCAAAGAAAAACGTGAACGATAGTCTTGTAACAAATCCTGAAGTTCTTGAATCATTGCAACAGTCATGTGAATCATAGGTTCGGAAACTGGCTCCATATATTGCATTTTTGCTTGAGAAGGGGGATATTCCTGTTACTTTACATGTAATTGTGAAGGACTATCTGCTGGTCCAAGCATCCTTTCATCATCAGATTCCTCCGAGAATGTTGAAGGAGGTAAAGGAGAGATTATTGCTGGATTCTGCAAAAATTGACACCGTCGACGAGAACGTCGTCGGTGGATACATTGGTGTAAGCTGTAGAGAAGATGGACGCTTACGGCCAGGCATGGAGTAGAACAACTTTGTCGATGGTAAAGGTGTCTGCATCGTCAACAAGGACATAATAGGACCAGATATAGCCGTCATCTGTATCGTCAACGAGACTGTCGTCGTCGAGGCCGTAGCCATCAATGGAACCATCGTCGTCGACGGGATTACCATAGTCGACGAGACCCCCGTCGTCGACGAGGACGCCAACGGAAAAGTTGCAGTCGTCGATGTTGTCAATGACGATGAAATCGTCGGCGTCGCAGTACTCGTCGTTGTAGGAGAGTAGGGTCTGCTTTCTATGTTCACCCCCACTTTTTGCTTTTGCTTTACTGGTTTTCGACTTAGATGTGGCTGTGGGCCTGCTAATCAGACCCACAGCCCTGCTGTTCTCTCTCTAAATTCATACTATGTACTTTAGGTGCATAACCCATTTGGATAGGATCACCTTATTAGCCCCTGTACAGTGTACCTTAGGTACCCAGGGCATAGGTGTACCCTAGGCCTACCAGGGACTGCAGCATGTATTATGCCACCCCTGGCCTGGCCTTCCATTATGACACAACTGGCTGATCACTCAGCTGGGGCAAGGTTGTGTAATCACCCCTTGCTTAGGTGTAGTATTCCTATACCTATCTTACATATAGACACATGTGTACCTATCAGCCACTCCTATGGCAGGCCTTAACAATCCTGGAGGCAGAGTGCTTGGTAACATGTGAGATGGTGCTCTAGAATGAGCTGAGCCTGTCTGCAGCTTTCAGAACCATGTCCTTATAGCTGTTCTATGATATAGCCTACCATATACTCTTAAAGTGCCTTATAATCTTAAACGGTTATGGTAAATATGGTTTGGCTGTATCAAAACATGTCGTGTAAGGTGTCTAACACTTTGGAATAATACCCCCATCCCATTTCTGGGGATGAGGATATTATCCCTCCCTTCTAGAGGGAGAAGTCATGTTGAAACCTACTTACCCGGTTAAAGTTAACCAGAGCCCCAGCATCACAAAATGGATGCTGCTGCCACGACACAAGTCTGACCTCCTGCTGCTGGGAGTGATCCCGGCAAGGGAGGCTTGGACAATAGGTTTCCTGCCTTGGGAGGTGCGAGCACCACCCCAGACAGGCCTTAGTGTATTGGGGCAGGGAGGGATGAAAGAAACGAGACACTGCCTGGGGCACACAAGGTGTCCCATGCATAGTCCAGTTCAAACCGGTGCTGGGGCACTCCAGCCCCAGTCCTGGCGCGAAACTGGACAAAGGGAAGGGGGTGTAACCACCCCCCTCCCAGGTCCCACCCATAAGGCGTGACCTAGCAGGCAACCCAGCCCCCCAGATTAGTATAAGTGTGGTAGCTGGGCCCCAGGAAATTAGATTATCCTGAACCTGCAACTTGAACAGAAACTCTGGACCTTCGACATTCGACCTCAGGAAGAAGACTGAAGAAATCTCCCTTGTGGCCAAGGAGTGACCACCCTGGGCAACCAGGCACCATCCAGCGACCGCTGCTTGCTTTGCGACTGAATCCTACGAGGGACGACTGTAGAGACTGACCAGCGCCGAGACTTCCAGACACCTCTGAACCAGATCCACATCTCCAGAGAAGCTGAGACCCGTGGAGGCGACGAGGGACGTGGGACCGGCGACTTGGGAAAAGTGGCTAGTAACTGACTAGCGCAACTTCTGAGGCTTCCTCGAGGCTGTGCTTGGGGAATTGAGAAGCCCCACTCCCGAGCACCATGTGCAACGAAGACCAGCTCCCCACACTTCACGTGTCCTGCGTGGGGCCCTTCTGCACCTGTGTTGCTCGACGTGTTGTCCGGTTGCTGGCCCGCTGGCTAGTAGCTTCTGCGACGACGAACCTTTACTTCCAACTTGCTGGTCCGGCTCCTCCAGACTGGCACCCGCTCCTCTGTGAAAGAGAAGCACCCCAGACCTTCCTGGTCTGCACCAGAAGCAAGTCCTCCTTCCTGCGTGGGTTCCGCTTGCCAATGTTTGGTGAGTCCTAGTTCGACTTCGACGCCGCCGACAGCAAGAGCCTTCGTGGGACAGCTCGCCTCCTGGTCCTGGTCATCCTCGACGTCTCCTGGTACCCGTGGCTCCTGCGACAAGCTTCACCTCTTCACTGCAAGCTTCACGACATAGCCTCGTTCCTTCCCGGTTCCACGTGGTCACTGGCAAGTGCCCCAGACTCTGTCCCTTCTGCTTGCAGGTATCCTTCCTTCTTGATCCCGGCCTTGGGATCCACCGGACACTCTTCACTGACTGCCTGTCAGCAACTTTCCTTCGGGCATCCATAGAAGTCCACAACGAAACCCGACGCAAGTTCACACCTATGCACCCGCAACCCGTGGGCTAGGTAACTTGGGTACTTCGGTGCTCACAAGGGTATTGACTATCCTAGGGTCTAGTTTCTGAGTCTCGACTTTCTAGCTATACCAGAAGTGTCCTAAAACTGCTTATTTCTAACTGCTAGTGATTCTATCGACTTTTACGCATTACGCGTGAGTGTTTCCACTCTGCACCTGAATCCCGTGGGCCTCCCACTTCCTAACTGTTGGTAGTGTAGTGTAGCCCCAGCGATTCTCTAGGCCTAGGCCTATTCTATTTCCGTGACAGTGGTCCTTATACCACTTCTTTAGTATATGGTTTGCATGGCCCCTAGGGCCTAACTGTATTACTTACCTGTGTGACTTAATGTATGCTTAAATAAGACTGTGTTGTACTTACCTCGAATCTCATAAAGAGTGCTGAGGGGTTGACTAGAATAAATACACTTTATTTTATATATATATCTGTTGTGGTGTCCTTTCATTTGGTATTCAAGGGATTATATATGGTATCACAGCTGGCTTCACATGCCATTCAGAGTTTAGCCTAAGACTGCTCTTGTCCATGCTACCACTAGGATAGCTGGTCTATAAGGTTGACTTTACAACCAATCACCATAAGGGTTGTTTGGACTGATATAAGGTGTACACTAGAATTAGTGACATCATACATCAGGCCAACTTCTCACATTGGTGAGCAGCGGTTGGGATCTGAGCTTGCTGTTGTAATACCATTGTAATCTTGAGATACTAAATTGAAAGATCACACAGATATTGTCTAGGTACATATAACATAGATTATAATACTTAAGTCCTACTGTTGAAAACTAAAACAGCGATATGATTAAGCATTCACTAAAGACATGAATTCTCTCTAGTTAAAACATGTTTCTTGTCTTATGTTGACTAAAGTCTGGACTCCATTTTATATTGTCATGTCTCCACGTGCTCTGCACGAGAAGAGTCCTACCTTTTCGCTAGTTGCTCTTGTAATCTGCCTAGTAACAGTCTATAAATAGCTCCTTTGTCCGTCTGGCGCATGTCCAGACTTGACCACATCTGTTATCAGTTAGTCTTTGTTTGACCATGTTTTCGTGGGCTCAGGAAATTGTTAACTCCGCCCATATATTGATCCTGTATCGAAAATGTCCATAAATGGTAATGAATTTTGCTCTATGTTGTATCCACCCACTTATGAGCCCCTCTGTTGTGTATAAAAGGGGACCGCGTACGCAAGTTCTTTGTGCTACTCTATGCAATACTGAAGAGTGTTGTGTAGGTTGTAGGACCACCCTTAAGGGTTAATAAACTCTGTCTTTGTATTTGCAGTTTCCGTGCCAACTTCCTTCTAGCTTTTGTTACAGGAGAGCGAACCCTTGTATTCTGCGGGCCTAGCTGGGGCCTGTACTCATCATTTGGCGCCCGTCACGTGGGGCTCATCGGCGACTCGGATGCTCGAAGGACTGGTCGTGACGAAGGTGAGGAATTTGGCCGGGGATGTGATCACTGCCAGCGGCGTCTTTTAGTCCTGGCATCCCGAGGTTTCTTCCTTCCCTTCCGAGCTGACCATCTAGGTGGCGCCGGTCCTCGACTGAGACCTCTTCTGTCGGTTTGCCGTGTGATAGCCGTTTGGGCGAATTTTGGAACTTGGTAGTTGGAATCTGGACACTCTTGATTGGTAAGAACCGTTGTACGGTACTTGCTCCGAGTTTTGAAGCCTGGGTTGGCTATTTGAGTTTGATTTGTGATGACCGGTCATATTTTGTATTGATTACTGTGAGAATATATGCGTTGCAACACATATAGGCAGGTAATGTGGAGATATTTCTCCGGAGTTATTTAAATCTGAACGGCGCAAAGTTTAAGTGCCATTTTTGATAATACTGCATATTTTGCATTATTTTTGAGCATGCCTGCTTTTAGCGCACTCCGTAAGTGGTGCTGCTGCTTTGGAAACCGGTTAAATCTTGAGGAATCTGCTCCAGCCCCCCCAGAGGGGACTCCTAATAGGGATATGTATGTGAAGCATGGTCTTTCCTCTATAATGTACAGCACAGTGTGGAGGAAATACACCAAAAAGGATCCTGAGTTACGATGGCCTTTGTATGGATCGTTTGATGTGCGTAAGATTGAGTATGTGGGACAGTGTATGTGTAAACGGCGTGCTCGGCAAGACATGTTTGAATGTGTACGGTTATGGGTGAAGGAAGTGCGTGAGCGAGAGAAACGTGAGAAAGCGCTGATTGATAAAGAGCAACGGAAAAATGATCATGTGAGAGCACAGGAAGCGAAGCGTTGGGAGGAAAGAGAACTGGCGGAGAGACAAGAGAAAGAGCGTAGGTTGCAAGTCTCGGGTCAATATGCTGTCCGCCAGCCACTTTATCCTGTCCTTACTAATTTTGAAGATGATTTTCATTTATTAGATCGCTCTCCGCCCCCTTATGTTGGCGCGTCTGCCCCGAGGTCACAGGATTCTGGATCGGTTTCGGATAAGGTAGACACGCGGTCCATGTTATCAACTGATCGTATGGGTGAGCTTCGGAAAATTTCTTTTTGTGCGCTTAAAAGCAAGCTATCTCTTACTGAATTATTGGAATTTTTGGAAAGTTGGCAGGATAGAGAGAAGTTGTATTTTGTTGAAACTTTTTCTGAAGAAGTGATTACTGCCTTTCGGAAATATTCAGATGTTTTTGAGCCTGATGATGTAGTATCAGATTCTAAAGCATTACGTAATGGTGTCTTTTCTCCCTCTAAGGCACCCGATGTGGTCCGACGGCTGTTTGCATTGCGGGATGCGGCGTTTGAACTTAAAGAGAAAGCACGCCAAAAGACAGGGGAGAAGGAGCAATCGGATTCACACGTCGGCGGGAAACAATCGTCTACCTCCCATTCAGATAAGAGTGAACTAGTGCATGCTAAACCGATGCGAGAGGCGGCACCTTTGTATGTTCCTCCTAAAGGAGCAGGAACTAGTTCAGACATGTCTTCCCCCGATGCTAGGGGATATTTTGTGTATAATTGGGTTTATACTCCCTGGCATAGGACTGATGTTATGGCATTAAAGAATGCATTGCCCGACCCCCGCAAGAATCCAGCGGCCTTTTATGAAGAGGTCGAGGGGGCTTTGAATTCTTGTACTATGACTTTACCAGATATAGATTTGTTCTTTGGGCTCATTTTACCACCGGATATGTGGCGATCTGTGCGGAAGGTGGATGATCCAGCCGCTTTTAAGGCTAGGTGGTCTGACATTGAGGATGATGATAGGGAGAGGAAACCCGCGCAAAAACCGCCCCAGATTATTTTAGATCTCCCTGCTGCTATCTTGACCAAGTTGAAAACGATTATCCCCCCTAAAAAGATTGACTGGAATATGTTAGCCTCGTGTAAACAGAAGGTTGATGAATCAGTTTCAGACTTCTTTACGCGCTTTGAGGAAACATTTCATGATTTCAGTGGTCAGTCGCTTACGGATGATACGGGTCGACATCTTTTTGTTGATAAATATGTGGCGAATTTATTACCGGGATTAGCAGCTCGATTAAAGGCGAGTGAAAGTTCTTGGTCCACCTCGTCTCCGGCATCCCTCCTGACTATGGCTCAGTATTATGAGCGTCAGGAACAAGAAGCGAAGGGGAATGAGGAGAAGAAATCGAAAGATTTGAAAACTAAGGTGATGTTAGCACAAGTGTATGGTCCGCCTCGTCGGGGTGTTGAAAGAGGTAGAGGAGGATTCTATGGTCCCCCTTCGGGTCGGTCAGATGTTAATAGAAATCAATGTGCGTATTGTAAACAGTTGGGTCATTGGGCCAGGGATTGTCCGGTACTATATGCACCCCGTCAGGGACGTGGTCAGGGACCGCCAAGAGGTAGAGGGGGCTTTTCGAATTTTAGAGGGAACTCTAATGATCGTGCTCGCTTTGAGCCTAACGTGCAGCAACGAGATAGACCTAATGTATTTGATCGGCAAAATCGGTATCAAATGTCTGGGAATGACCGTTCTGGGTACCATGATTCGCAGCATGCGTAGGATTGCGTTGAATGGGGGTTGGAATCAGTTGAAGTGCCGGTTGATCAGAGGGGTCCTTATGTTTCAGCAAATGTTCTGGGTTCTACTGATCAGTTCCTAGTTGATACAGGAGCTACTCGCAGTGCGCTGTCCAAACAATTGGTCCCGAGGGCTCCCCCATCTGGCTTAATGGTTACATCGGTAGGGTTTGATGGTACACTCTCTCGAAGCCCTCTATCCCGACCCCCTGCATTTCGTGTTGAACAACTTTCTGCACCTTGTCCGTTTTTGCTTGCCCCGAACACGCCTGACAACATTATGGGTCTTGATATGCTCAAGCACTTCAGAGCTAAGATCCGCTGCTCCCCTACTGGAGTACGTGTGATATTAAACAATAATCACCCTATGACAGAACGGATGTGTGTGGTTGCAGAGGATGCTGTATTAGCTTCTCTCCCTCGTACTTTGTGGGCCACTTCGGATACTGATGTGGGACAGATGGTGATTCCGCCTGTCCACATTAGTGTCCAGGAGGGTGCTGTGTTGCCACGCCTCCCTCAGTATCGTATTTCCCAGGAGGGGGAGGAGGCACTCATACAGATTGTGCAGGATTTGCTTAAGGTGGGAGTAGTGGAGGAAGTTCCCTACAACATCTGCAACAGTCCTATTTTACCCATTTTGAAGAAAGATACCGATACTAGGGTTTATCGTTTTATCATTGACTTAAGGGAGGTGAATAAGATAGTGATACCTCAGTATCCAGTGGTTTCTGATATCACGACGTTGCTTACTCTGGTTCCGTCAACGGCGACCACATTTTCAGTTATCGATTTGAAAAATGCTTTCTTTTCGATTCCCATTCATCCTGATAGCCGGTACCTCTTCGGCTTTACTTTGAATAATCGGTCTTATAGATTTTGTAGAGTCCCTCAGGGTTATACAGAGAGTCCTAGTATTTACAGTCAAGCGTTGAAAAGACAATTGGATTCCTTTGTTCTGACTGATGGTGTCGCCCTTATTTTTTTTGAAAAACGTTTTTATTGGCATTTATATGGAAAGACATACACAGGCACAGGTGGTAACGCCATCAGCACAGAGATTGACATAGCAAGCGCGCTCAATCGTAGCCTTCTGGACCTCACAGTCTTGTGGGCACCCAAGCCACCCAGCCCTATCCTGAGTAGGGCCACCGGTGTGTGTTCCCGGGAGCAGCCATTGTGCGTGTCCTGCCGGAGCGCGGCCTGATCTCTGCGCCGCAGGGGCGCCGCGCAGTGTGTTTGGACCCTTGTGCGTAGTGTCGCGAAGGCGAGAGAAATGCAGCCAGTGGATAACTATGAACAAACTGGGGGCAAGGAACCAGGGGGTTGGGAAGGGTGCACTATGTCGGCTATCAGGAATGCTTGTAGCTATGCGCTCGAGAGCTGGACCAGCGTGAGAGAGCAGGGACAGAAAAAGGGGGGGGGAAAGCCAGGGGTCGCGGACGCCGGGAGGGGGGAGCGCGCCGGGGGGGCCGGGGCATCAGCCGCAGCCTATGAGGGGTCCGGTGGCAGAGCATGCGGCACCTGCCACTGCGAGGCACCGGGCGTTTGGACTGCCCGCGCCGCTCCCCGGGAGGGCTCTGCGGTCGCTGGCGCCCCCAGGGGATCTATCGGTTGAGTACTCGCTGCAGCCGCTGTTTCCTGCGTGAAGGAGTGCAATAACATGGCCCAGGGCATGGAGATCGGGTGTTTGCGCATCCCTCGGGCCTCCTCCGTTCTAAGTGCTGTTTCCTCCGCCTTGCCCCATTTCTTGACCGCCCCCACCCATGCCGCCACCGGGGGCCCCCCCGGCGACTTCCAGTGCATACCGATGCATCGCTTAGCAAGGAGCAACATTAAGAAAGCGAACCTCCGTTCCACTTTCTGCGACTTGTGACGGTCATGAATCCCTAGCGCACACGCCTCCCATGTGTCCAGGTCTCGGAACCCCGTGACCGCTTGTTGGGCAGTGTGAATTGTGTGCCAGTAACTGTGTAGTGTCGGACAGTCCCAGAACATGTGCTTGAACGAGGCCGCGGGCTCCAGACATCTAGGGCAGCAGAACGCTCCGTCAGGGTAATATTTCTGCAGCTTTTCAGGTGTTAGGTACGCCCGGTGCAGAACATGCAGCTGTATGTTTTTAAACCGGTAATTGCGGGACACTTTTTTGGTGTATTCGAGGGCCCTAGCCCACTCCCTGTCGTGTAGGGGCCGCTGGAAATCATCCTCCCAGTGGTCCCGGAGGGTCGCTAACGTAGGACTCCGCAGGGCTCTCACCGCTTTGTATATCCACGTGACGAGATGGCGGCCGGGACCCATCTGCAGTATCGCGTGAATGACCGGGTGTGTGGGGGGCTCCGCCTCCATCCTTCCCCACTGCCTGTGGCAGTCCGTGAGAAGCTGCCGGTGCCGGAGGAACTGTCCCCTGGGCAGCTCGAAGTCTCCCGCCAGCGCCTCGAAGGATTGCAAACTGTCACCGGAGAACAGCATTCCCACCTCCGTTATCCCATGTGCCGTCCACGTCCGCAACATTTGTTCCGTGTAGTATGCCCGGCCCCTAGGGAGCCCCACCAGCGGCAGCAGCGGGGAGTACAGGGGGGTGTCCCGGTGAAGGCGATGAACTCGTGCCAAGCAGGCGCGCGCCGTCATGACCTGAAGGGGCCGGGATACTGGCGGTGCTGCACCCGGCAGCAACATGCGGTGGACGGCCGGGGTCGGGATCCGCCCCGCTTCCGTGATCAACTCCTCCTGAGCTCGGCCCGCCGTCCAACGCGACACCCACTGCAATTGGGCGGCAAGGAAATACGCCTCGAATGAGGGAGCCGCTAACCCGCCCTGATCCAGGGGCAGTTGCAGTTTCGCCAGGGCTATCCGCCGGCGACCACTGCCCCAAATAAGGGTCCCGAGCAGAGTATCCAGCTCCCGGAACAGGGATCGCGGAGGAACCACCGGAAGATTGGAGAAGAGGTACAGCAGGCGCGGGACCAGGATCATTTTTGCCACGGCTATCCTTCCCGGCACTGCCAGGTGGAGACCCTTCCAGAAATGGACCTGGGAGCGGATGGTGCCCATCAGCGCGCGGTAATTCCCCTCATATATATCCTGCGGTGTGTGGTACAGCTTAACTCCGAGGTAGCGGACCGCCTGGGGACTCCACGAGACTTCAACGTCTCCCATTCGTATCGGTCCCTGGGGCACGGCCTGTGTCAAGGGGTAGACAGTGGACTTGGCCCAGTTCACCCTGAGGCCCGTCACCTCTGCAAAGTCATGCAGGATACGCGATATCGGGGTCAAATCAATCGTGATGTCCCGGACGTATATGAGTACGTCATCGGCGTACATCGATACTGCATGGGTAGAATTGCCGATCGGGATGCCCCATTCACCGCTCTCCTCGCGCAGCATGATCGCCAGCGGCTCCATCGCCAAGGCGAAGAGATGGGGAGAGAGGGGACACCCCTGTCTGGTCCCGCGCTGGATCGGGAAGGAGGCCGAAACGAGAGGGCCTATGCGCGCTCTAGAGCTGGGCAAGGAGTAACTGAGCCGGGTGTAAGCTAACAGTTTGGGTCCAACGCCCATGCGCAGGAGGACCTGAAACAGGTAGGCCCAGGAAAGCGTGTCAAACGCTTTTTCAAGGTCAAGCACCAGGCACGCCGCCCGGGGGAACCGCTCCCGCACCCGGTCCTGCACATGGAACAACCGCCGTATGTTAGAAGAGGTGTGTCTGCCGGGCACGAATCCACACTGATCCGGGTGAACCAGCCGTGGAAGGACCGTGGCGTACCTGTCAGCTAGGGCCTTCCCAAAGATTTTGTAATCCGCCGACAACAGAGTGATAGGTCGGTAGGAGCCTAGCTGGTGCGGGTCCCTATCTGGCTTAAGGAGGGACACTATGACGGACTCGCGCATGGAACGAGGCAGGACTCCCGCGTCTACAGCCGCTCGGAGCTGCAACTCAAGTTGCGGGACCAACTGTGTCGCGAACGTCTGGTAAAAGTTTAGGGGGAAGCCATCGGGCCGGGGGCCTTATGGGTGGCTAATGCCTTCATGGCGTGGCGAAGTTCGGCCGCCCTGATAGGGCGATCGAGGTCCTGGCGCGTATCGCGATCAATGCGGGGGAGCCGAATACGGTCCAGGAAGGCCGCCGGGGTCGCAGCCGACGCCACGAGACAGTGGCTTGTGTATAAGCGCATGTAGTGCTCTTGGAAGGCCTTAAGTATCTGCCCCAGCGAATGCACCAGGGTACCCCGGACGTCATGGATGGCCGTGATGGTCGGGAGGCGTGCGTCCTGTCTTATGAGCCACGCCAGCAGGGCACCCGCCCTGTCGCCCTCTGTGTGGGCCCTAGCAGCGTAGGCCGCGAAATTAAACCGGCGCATGCTTGCCAACGCCTCGGCGTATGCAGTCTCGGCGCTAGCCTGCGCGGCCGGCGTGACCCTGGCCGGATCCGTCTCTTTAGTGAGTGCGGCCAGTGCCTCCTCTGTCCGCAGAATGTCGCCCTCGAGGACCCGCCGGACCCCCGTAATATGTCAGATGCAATTGCCACGCATCACAACCTTAAAGGCATCCCACTCCGACGCTCGGGTACTAGCTGTGCCGGCGTTCTCCCGGAAATAATGACCGATGTGGTCCGCCAAGGTTTGGCGGAAGACCGGGTCTTCAAGGCTGTCCCGAGGTAAGCGCCACGTGGGGACAGGGGGATGTGGCGGGCGCCACTGCAGCGTGATTGTGTGGGCGTCATGGTCCGATATAGTTCTACCCAGGTAGTCAGCGTCCAGAACGGTGGAAAGGACGGCGGGGGAACAGAGGAAACAGTCCAAGCGCACTCTGAGGTTGTGCGGACGGGAGTAAAAGGAGTATAGCTTAGTGGTGGGGTTCCGAGCCCGCCAAGCATCCACCAAGGACCAATGGTGCAGCCAGGCCGTGAACCGTTTGGCTTGTGTGACGATGGGGGAAGCGGGGGGGGGCGGATGGGAGCGATCCAAGGTGGTGTCCTGCACGCAATTATAATCGCCCCCCAGGATCCACGGCACCTGCGCGTATGCGCTTAAGGGGGTGGATAGCGTGTCCCAAAATTTGGACTGGTCCACGTTCGGCCCATATATGCTTCCCAGTAAGAGCGTCTGGCCGTCTAATCGACCAAGTAAGAGGACATAACGACCCTCCGGATCTATTACGTGCGATATCTACTGAAAAGGAACCCCCGGTCGCACCCATATGAGGGCACCGCGGGCGAATGCACAGTAAGTCGTAGCATACAAAGTCCCACGCCAACGCCTGCGTAGTTTCGCCACCTCCCCCGCCGCAAGGTGTGTCTCCTGCAGGAGCGCAATGTGTGCCTGGTGCCGCTTGATGTATGCGTATGCAGAGTATCGCTTGCGCGCCGTGTGCATGCCTCGCACGTTCAGTGTAAGAAGTGTGATTTTACCGGCTTGTGCCATCAGTGCATGTGGCTAACGCGCCTCGCAGGGCCGGTCAGTCGGGACCCCCAGAGGCCCCCCGGCGCCCATCCCCGCGCCCCCCCCGTGGGTCCCACCCTGCATCGTGGGAGCGCAGCAGTGCATGGGAATGGACATAGTGCAAAAGGTGTACGTGAGGAGGGAGAGGTAAACTATGGTGAGGCGAACGGAACTTGCCCCAACTTGGAGGACCTATCGCCAAGCGCGGTACGTCCAAACTGACTCCCGGGTTGTATGGGAGCATGAACCTAGTAGGAAGGGGGGAGTTCGGCGGCGCCTGCAGCGGGCTCTACGGGTGGGCTGTGTACGATATCTAGGATGAGCCACTTGGGGAATATGGGCGCTGCTTAGGAGGGATAGTGCCCAGGGCGGCGGGGAGAGCGCTAATAGCGCCGGGCCAATAGTAACAGGAAGCGGGGGAAAACGGTGGCCCAGGTTGCGAATGTGTGTCCCCTTGTCCATAGTCACTCATATCAGATCGTCGGCCGTTTGCGGGGTGACTGAAGGCAGGGCCCCCGAGTCAATCCCGGACTGTGTCGCCTCACTGTCCTCTTCCTCCTCTGATGTGAAGACATGGGGGGCCCGCTCCAGGTCCGTCGCCGGGGAGGCCGGACGCAGGCCCTCCACCGCTTTGATGGCCTGTCGCCTTTCCAGGACGATCTGCTCCAAGTCCGGTGACCCCAAGGTGCGCGACGGCCCCCCGGGGGTACCCTGGCGGCCCCGTCTGCGCGAGCGCTGCCTCCTCCGGCCCCCCGCAAGCACTCGCTGTTCATTAGGGCGCCCGTTCCTCCGGGCCCCAGTACAGTTCTGGTCCGCCCAGTCGTGTGCCTCCTCCGGCGTTGTGAAAAAGTGAGTGACCCCGCCATGGATGATCTTCAGCCGGGCTGGGAATAGGAGAGAGTACTGTATGTTTTCTGCTCTGAGGCGCCGTTTCACCTCCAGGAAGGACGCCCGCTGGCGCTGGACTGCCCGTGAGTAGTCGGGGAAGATCATGACCGTGTTGTTTTCAATGCGTAAGGGGCCCGCCTGTCGGGCTGCTCGCAGTACGGCATCCCGGTCCCTGAAGTGGAGGAATTTGGCCAGCAGCGGGCGCGGTGGGGCTCCCGGCTGCGGCCTGCGAGCTGGCATGTGGTGCGCCCGCTCGACCGAGAAGTAGGCCGTTCGGTCCTCGCCCGAGGTGAACGACTTAGTCCAAGCTTCCACGTACTCCACCGCATCTGCCCGTTCAATTCCCTCCGGCAGCCCAATGACGCGGATGTTGCAGCGTCGAGACCGCCCCTCCAGGTCGTCAACACGTTCCTCCATGGCAGACATGCGACTCAACAAGGTACGCATCGAGTCCCGGTGGGTGTCCACTATAGGCTGGAGGTCGGCGACCGCTTTGGCGTTGTCTGTGACTTTATCCGCCAGCTTACGGTGATCGTCGCGGAGAAGATTGACGTCCGTAGTGAGGGTGCCCAGCTGCTGCTCCAGCGAGAGTCGTGACTGTTCGATCGCCGCCAGGACCTGATCCAACTTGATCGACAAGGACGGGTCCGCGACCAATCCTGCGGCCGCCGGGGCCCCTCCCCGAGTACCGGCCGGGCCCCCTGACGCCGCTCCGGATGCTGGCACCACCGCTCTGGACTTGCCCATGATGGCGACTGGCAAGGCTATCGTAGGCGCGGATCAGGCGCGAAATCCAGGCTAGTTGAGACCGGGGCCAGTCCCGGGCCCCCCGGTGCTCCGTCGTCACCCCCCCGCCGGGCCTCTTCGCTGGCGGAGCAGGTGTCACCCCTGGCGTAGACTCCCGTCGTCCTGCCCCCGCGGCCTGCGCCTTCCACTGCGCGTCCTTCAGACCAGGCCCGGGGCCGCCTCCAGACCAGTAGTGCGCCGCCCAGGTGACCAGGCCACCGTCGGTGCCTCACAAGTCCCACGCCTGTTGCCCCGCGCCTCAGGTCGATCCCAGGGGAGCGTCGCCGGTGGATCGAAGTCCGGGCAGCACCTCCAGGTCCCAGGGGGCCGACGCGCACCCCACAGTCGCTCCGCTTCGCCGCTCCACTCACTCCGCCGGGCCGCCACTCACCGCCATCTTGAAGTCAGGCAGACGCTCTCCTTGGTGATATCCGAGGCTCCTCTCCCGCAGAAGTCGTCCCCCCTGGGGGTCGCCGCCTCCAGCTCCGCACACCGCCGGCACCTCCGTCTTGGGGCCTGGTCCGCGGGGGCCGCCCACAACCGCGGTGGACCGTAATGGCGGCGCTCCTCTCCAGCCGGTGTCAGCGGCCGTGCCGCTCCCCCGCCAAACTGCTCCTCCACACCGTGCCCAGCTCCGTCACTCCGGGCGAACCTCGCCTGAGGTAGCCAGTTGGTGTCCCCGTTCTGGGATCGCTGGCCGTCAGTAGCCGCGGCGGAGCCAGTTGGGCGCCATTTTGCGGTCGGCTCCTCCACGCTCGGGCGGCTCCCGCTGCGATCGCCGGCCCCCGGGAGCCGATCCGCTACCGGAACCTCAGCGCCGAACTCTCCACGCCGCCGGGCAACTACAGGAACACATGGGTCGCCCCCAGGCTCCACGGGAACAGGCGAGGTGAAAGCCCGATCCCGGAGCCTCAGCAAGACGCGTCCGTCTCGGTGGCCATCTTAGCCACGCCCCGATGGTGTCGCCCTTATACAATATGTCGACGACATCTTGTTGGCGGCTGACACTCCTGAGCTGTGTGAGACGTGCACGTTATCCTTGCTTTCCTTTTTGGCATCTCACAATCACAAAGTGTCGAAGAAGAAATTGCAATTCTGTAGACCAAAGGTGACTTATTTGGGTCACCTTTTGTCTAAGGAGGGGCGTGCACTCACACCAGATCGTATTCAAGCAATTTTGGACACGCCAGTACCTTCCACACAGAAGGATGTGCGTGCATTTTTGGGTCTTGCTTCTTTCTGTAGGCAATGGATATTGGGGTTTTCACACATAGCTAAGCCATTGTTAGTACTTTTGACAAAAGATACCCCAATTCCTCTTCCCTGGTCAAATGAGTGTGAAATTGCCTTTCAGCAATTGCGACAAGCCCTTTGTTCAGCACCAGTGTTAGGGACCCCTGATTATACGAAGCCCTTTACATTGTATGTACATGAGAAAGATGGATGTGCATTATCAGTTTTAGTGCAGATGCACGGCGACAAGCAGCGCCCTTGTGCATATTTTTCGGCTGTACTTGATCCTGTTGCCCGAGCATTGCCTGGTTGTTTTCGCTCGGTTGCGGCGACAGCTGTGTCAATACGCCAAAGCGAGGGAATTGTGTTATCTCATAAGCTGTTGGTATTAGTTCCCCATGCTGTTGATGCTCTGCTTAATCAGACAAAGACGCAGCACTTGACCAGTGCTCGTTTAACGGGATATGAGTTGACGCTTTTGGCTCCTCATATTACGTTAAAGAGGTGTGCAACGTTAAATCCAGCCACATTGTTGCCGTTCCCGGAAACTCAGTCTGAAGCACGAAAAGCACACAACTGTATTCTTGTGACTGAGGAACAGACAAAGGGTCGTATTGATCTCCAGGATACGCCCTTTACAGATGTAGATGGAGAACTATGGGTGGACGGATCATGCCTGAAGCTACCAGATGGTACGACTTCAGCAGCGTATGCAATTACCACATTCCAAACAATAGTTGAGACAGCACGCATACCGCAGAAATCAGCTCAAGCAGCGGAACTGATAGCATTAACACGAGCATGTGAGCTCAGTGCAGGATTGTGTGTGAATGTTTATACAGATAGCCGCTATGCCTTCGAAGTGGCGCACGATTTTGGCCTACTCTGGAAGGAGAGAGGGTTTCTAACGTCACATGGAGCACAGATAATGTATGGAGAGTTAGTTCACAACCTTTTGACTGCATTAACATATCCAAAGAAGATTTCTATAGTTAAATGTAGTGCCCATAAAAAGGTGGTTGATAAAGTTGGAGAAGGGAATGCTTTGGCAGACCGGGTGGCACGAGAGACTGCGATGCAGCCTGGCTCTACTGCAATGTATGTTGTGAAGTCACAGGCAGAAAGATGGCACGATGCTAGGAGAGAAGTGCTGGAGATACAGAGGACCGCTTCCGATAAGGAACGGGAGCAATGGTCCAATGATGGAGAATTAGATGATGAAGGGTGTTGGAGAAGTAAGCAGATGGATAAATGGAAGTTACCCACAGCTTTCGTACAACCTATGGTTCAGATGGCACATGGACTAGCGCATTTCGGAGCTTCCGCAATTGTAAAATTACTCACACGAGCTTGGGAGCATCCGGAGATCGCTAGTACGGCAAAGAGGGTAGTGCAGACCTGCATGATTTGCCTGAGGTACAACCCAGGAAAGGGTACACGAACTCCAGCAGGAGGATTTGCAACACCTACTGCACCCTTTGAGGTTTTGCAGATGGATTACATTCAGCTTGAGCGCTGTAACAATCTGAAGTATGTTCTAGTAGTGGTTTGTGCCTTCAGCAAATGGGTTGAGGCATACCCTACGAAAGACAATACTGCAATGACTACAGCCAAGATGCTATTGAAGGAGTTCTTCCCTCAATATGGTGTTTGTAGATTGTTGTGGAGTGATAACGGACCTCATTTTATAGCAGACGTTATCAAGTATGTCCTGAAAGGACTGGGAATTACCCAGAAATTTCATGCAGTGTTTCACCCTCAGTCTACGGGATTGGTTGAGAAATATAACGGTACTTTGAAGCTTAAGATCGCTAAGATCCAAGCTTCGACTTCTTTGACTTGGCCAGACGCTTTACCGCTGGCATTATTGTCAATTAGATCGATACCGCATTCTCGGACCGGTCTCACGCCATATGAGATCGTGTTTGGACGCCCAATGAATATTTGGGGTCCACCGAAACCGAAGTCAGTGTATGATGTACCTTGTGTAATGATGAATGATTATCTGGCACAGTTAACGGATAATTTGGTTTCTATTCATCAACAGGTTCGAGAAGCGCTCCCTGATCGGTCCACAGGTGAAGGACATAACCTCCGGCCTGGAGACCATGTCATGATCAAGGTGTTTGAAAGGACGAACAGTCTGGAGCCGAGATGGGTTGGTCCTGAGCAGGTCTTGCTCGCAACAAGGACAGCTGTGCGAGTCTCCAATCGGAAGAACTGGATCCACTCCTTGCACTGTCGTAAAGTGCCGCCTGGATTAGTGGAGCCTGCTGTATTGACCGACCATCGAGAAATCCTGACTGCGGAGAAAGGCCGTGATGTGGAACCGAACGACACTGAGGAGCTCTTCCCGGACCAAGCGATTCCTGGAGGAGGAAGATATCATCTCAGACCGAGGAAGTGATTTCTTTTCTGTATCCAGATACGTTGTCAGAACGGCCCTTAGGTTAGTGAAACGGAGAGCCAATGAGGCAAGGGGGGGGATCAGCCCTGCATTAGTATAGTGACACCCGTCTTGGCCCGCTGGTGAAGAAATCAACGGCTGCCTAAGGGGAAGAGTTCTGACAACCTTTTAGTTTCAGGAAGATATTGACTTTTTCTATAAAATGGAGAAGAAGAAGATTTTTTGTGCGACAAGTTTTATTATCATTGTAGCCATTGTTGGTATAACCACGTGGTTTGTTGAGGACGTAACTCCTGCCCGTGAGTTACTTGTTTTGACTACTCCAGAGCCTGAGGAGCACTACTTTTATACCCTTCCGTATCAAGAATTGAAGCATCGTCAGTCTTATTTGAATAATACTTTTATCCAGATGTTGCATCATACCCATGTTGCTACAAATGCTACGAACTGTTGGATATGTGGTATGATGCCAGCTCATCAGAAGAAAGGAGGAACGCCGTTTATACCTCTTCCTTTCTCCCATAATGGCTCTTGTAGAGCATGGTACACTTTGCTTTTTGCCACTCGGAAACCTACAGTGGGACGACTACTTTTTAGACTTAATAGGGAATGTCATCAAGATAAAGAAGGCTATCCACAAGCGAATGGGACAATATGGGAGTGGGAAGAATATCGACCAGACAATGAATCAATCCCCTACATCTTCACGAACACCAGAGACACTGCTGGAAACGAACAATTTGTAATTCAAGTGGCACAAGCTCAAGCGGACCTGTGTGTTCAGAGTGTGGGTCATATTCCTGTTGGTGTTAGTGACTGTATTATTGTTTTGAATATAGATGGATTAAATAATAGTACTTTCTTAGCTTCCCATAATACGTACTTCGTATGTGGGAATAAGGGTTATTATCGCTTACCAGCCGGCTGGTCCGGAGTATGTTATGTAGCGTTCTTATTACCCCCTGTATTCTTAGCGCCTGCATCCTATCATAAAGATTTAAGGTTATTGAACAATGTAACTGTAAATAGGTATAAACGTACTTTATCTATTGATGATGTTGACCAAACTGACACTAGCTTACAGCAGTATGTTGATTTTAACTTAGGATTGTTTTTCTTTGTTGGAGCTGCCTTAAATAGTAGGAAGGTTCGACGATTAACAAGAGTTGTAGAGGCTGTAACAAATCAAGCTGCTGTCGCTCTTGGGAATCTTACGGAAGAATTGCAAATCACTACAATTGTTGCGTTACAGAATCGTATGGTATTAGATGTTATGTTAGCAGACAGAGGTGGAGCATGTAGGATTATCGGAAGTAGTTGTTGTGTATTCATTCCTGACCACACGCCATCAGTCTATAACGCCAATAATAAATTGCATAAAATCGCAGCTGAGATCCATACAGAAAATGGCACTTGGACTTTTTCTGGATGGTTTTGGGCATTGATTACTACATGGGGATGGAAAGTTTTAACTGGTCTCTGTATTATTGTAGCAGTTCTGTTTTCCTGTTGCATCTGTGTTCAGTGTGGTCCTTTACTCTGTTCTTTATGTGTGTCATTTTGTATTCCTGATAAGAAAGCTATTGCCAATGTCACCTATCAGAAACATTTAAACAAAGAGGTGGAAGAGATGATGAAAATTGACATATATGATGATTATCCTAACAAGCCGAATGTCTTCAGTAAATGCTGAAAGGGTCGTCTGTTGAAAACTAAAACAGCGATATGATTAAGCATTCACTAAAGACATGAATTCTCTCTAGTTAAAACATGTTTCTTGTCTTATGTTGACTAAAGTCTGGACTCCATTTTATATTGTCATGTCTCCACGTGCTCTGCACGAGAAGAGTCCTACCTTTTCACTAGTTGCTCTTGTAATCTGCCTAGTAACAGTCTATAAATAGCTCCTTTGTCCGTCTGGCGCATGTCCAGACTTGACCACATCTGTTATCAGTTAGTCTTTGTTTGACAATGTTTTCGCGGGCTCAGGAAATTGTTAACTCCGCCCATATATTGATCCTGTATCGAAAATGTCCATAAATGGTAATGAATTTTGCTCTATGTTGTATCCACCCACTTATGAGCCCCTCTGTTGTGTATAAAAGGGGATCGCGTACGCAAGTTCTTTGTGCTACTCTATGCAATACTGAAGAGTGTTGTGTAGGTTGTAGGACCACCCTTAAGGGTTAATAAACTCTGTCTTTGTATTTGCAGTTTCCGTGCCAACTTCCTTCTAGCTTTTGTTACAGGAGAGCGAACCCTTGTATTCTGCGGGCCTAGCTGGGGCCTGTACTCATCACTACTGGACTTAGTTGTTGTAGGTTGAAGGGCCTAGCACACCCTGACTACAACTACTAGAGAGGTTTAGTAGATACAACTAGTGTAGGTAGGTGCACACACCACACCCTCACTAGATCATGTCTCAGGGAGGAGATCAAGTTGATACCCTCTCAGGAGGGGGGGGTCCTAAAAAGATCCCCTCTAGATATGATACCCTAACTTTTCAGGAGATGAGACAATTGTGTACCTCCAGAAAGTTAAAACAGGGTGCAAACCCTACCCTCCTTCAGCTAGTAGAGATCCTAGAGGAGTATGATGCTCTTAGGGCCTCCCAGGCTGGTACCCTAGGTACAGGGGAGGGTCTACCAGCTACAGATGAATCAGATGGGACTTCAGATGAGGAGGTAGACAGCCAGGTCAGAGTTAGAAGACTTAGCCAGGCTAACCTAAGCTTACATGGGAGTTTACATGGGGTCCCCCCATACAGACCCCCAAGTGGGCTTAACCAGAGAAGCAGGAGAGACAGATCCCCTTCACGGGAATCCATCCACTCCCATGTCTCTAGCATCTATCTCTAATGCCTCTTCTCACAGGGGAATTACTTCCCCCATGAGAAAAGAGCATGAAGCCAGAATGAGGGAAGCTAATCTAAGGATTGAGAGGGAAGAACTTGCCCTTGCCAAAGAGAAACTTGCTCTGGCTAGAGAGCAAACGTTAAGTGGGTTAGAACCCACTGGTGGCAGCAATATCCCTAAGGATAGAGACAGGATCTATGATAATAGAAACCTGAGCAAGATTGTCCCTCCCTACAAGTGTGGGGATGACATCCACAAATGGATAACTGCTTTGGAGAGAGCTTGCAAAGTACAGCAGGTACCCCAAATTCAGTGGGCAGCTATCTTGTGGCTCTCCTTCTCTGAGAAAGGTAGAGACAAGCTCCTCACAGTTAGTGATGAGGATGCAGATTATTACACTGTCCTGAGGAGTGCTCTAATTGATGGGTTTGGCCTAACCACTGAACAATACAGGTTGTTGTTCAGGGATACCCAGAAGACACAGACTCAGGACTGGATTGACTTTGTAGATTGTGCCACTAAGGCTTTGGAAGGCTGGCTATTGGGAAGTAAGGTTAAGGACTATACAGGATTGTATAATTTGATCATGAGAGAACAAATCCTTAACAACTGTCAAAACCAGCTACTGCATAAACACCTGATTGATTCTGATCTGACTTCTCCCCAAGAATTGGGAAAGAAGGCAGATAGATGGGTCAGGACTAGAGTTAAGCAGAAAAACCAGAACCAGGGCGGTGATCAGAAAAAGGCAGACCAGAAGGGTAATGATCAGAAACAAAAAGGATAAAAAGAAAGATGGCCAAAAGAAACCATGGTGCAACTATTGTAAGTCCAACTCACATTGGTTTAGTGAGTGCACCAAAAAGGATAAGCCCCCAGCCACCATTGCCCCTAAGGCAACTGTACCCCCTAGTTCAGCTGTAAGTGGTGGTTCCCAGCAAAAGAGTGTAGTAGGGTTAACCCTGGGAACTGAGGAGGATTCTGGCCTAGTCAGGATACCTACTCAGGCTGTTCTGATCTGTGATGGGGACATAGCTTTGTCCTCTACTATAGGCCCCAGTAACCTGGGCAAGTACAGACAGACTCCTTTTATCAATGAGAAAATGGCTCAGGCCTACAGGGACACTGGGGCTAGTGTCACCATGGTGACACCTGCCTTTGTGGACCCTGGACAGATCATACTAGGTGTGAACTACCTAGTGACCAACGCTAGCAATGCCACTACCTCCCATAGTGTGCCAATTGTTAACTTCTCCTGGGGAGGGGTAACTGGCCTCAAGAAAGTTGTTGTTAGTTCAGACCTTCCTGTAGAGTGTTTACTGGGCAATGATCTTGAAACTTCCGTCTGGTCGGAAGTGGAGTATAGGACCCATGCAGAAATGCTGGGGATAGATGCACATGTCCTTGCTGTGACCAGGTCACAAGCCAAAAAGTGCAACACTGAACAAGTGCTGGATTCTGGAACTATGGACCAGTCACAAACCAAGAGAAAGAGCAGTAGGGTAAAGGCTGTGCCTTCCCCCCTGCCTCAGGTAGTGGATCAGCCCTCACAGGAGGATGATTCAGAGAACCCTGAAGGAACTGTCCTGGAAGAACTTGAACCTGATCAGGTTGAGTTTCTTGGGACAGGGGGACCTTCAAGGGCAGATCTGAGGCAGGCACAATTAGACTGTCCCTCTCTTGAACCCCTCAGACAGCAGGCTGCTGCTGAGGCTGCAGGGAATGCTCAAGGTACCCATAGAGTGTATTGGGATGAAGGGCTACTGTATTCAGAGGCTAGAGACCCCAAGCCTGGTGCATCAAGGAGGTTGGTCATACCACTGAAGTTCAGAGGCTTCCTTCTTACCTTGGCCCATGATATTCCCCTTGCAGGACACTTAGGCCAGAACAAGACTTGGGACAGGCTTGTCCCTCACTTTCACTGGCCTCATATGTCAGAAGATACCAAGGAGTTTTGTCGCTCCTGTGTCACCTGCCAAGCCAGTGGCAAATCAGGTGGCACCACAAAGGCCCCCCTCATACCACTACCTGTGGTGGGGGTTCCCTTTGAAAGAGTGGGCATAGATATTGTAGGACCAATGGACCCACAAACAGCATCTGGGCACAGATTTATACTGGTGATAGTGGACCATGCCACCAGGTATCCAGAAGCTATTCCCCTGAGGACCACAACAGCTCCTGTTGTGGCAAGGGCCCTACTTGGAGTATTCTCCAGAGTGGGCTTTCCAAAGGAGGTCATTTCTGACTGAGGTGCCAACTTCATGTCAGGATACTTGACTGCAATGTGGAAGGAGTGTGGTGTGAACTACAAGTTCACCGCACCCTATCACCCACAGTGCAATGGGCTTGTTGAGAGATTCAACACGACCCTAAAGGGAATGATAAAAGGGTTACCAGACAAGCTTAGGCGAAGATGGGACATCCTTTTACCCTGCCTTCTGTTTGCTTACAGAGAGGTCCCACAAAAGGAGGTTGGCTACAGCCCTTTTGAGCTTTTGTTTGGGCATCCTGTAAGAGGACCCCTATGTTTAGTAAGGGAAGGATGGGAGAGACCTCTCAGACAACCCAAACTTGATATAGTGGATTATGTACTTGGTCTACGCTCCAGGATGGCAGAGTATATGAAGAAGGCTTCTAAAAACCTTGAGGCAAGTCAAGAACTCCAAAAAGCTTGGCATGGCCAAACGGCTGTGCTGACTGTTTACCAGCCAGGACAGAAAGTGTGGGTGTTGGAGCCAGTGGCCCCAGCAACACTCCAAGACAAATGGTCTGGACCCCACACTTTTGTTGAGAAAAAGGGAGAAGTCACCTACTTGGTTGACCTTGGGACTCCCAGAAGCCCCCACAGGGTGCTTCATGTCAACAGATTGAAGGCATATGTTGACAGGGCAGACATGGGGCTACTCATGGCTACAGATGAGGGGCAGGAGGAAGAGAGTGACCCTCTCCCAGAACTGTTGACTCAGAACCCTGATGATGGCTCAGTTGATGGTGTGGTCTTTTCTGACAGCCTCACTGTCCATCAGCAACAGGACTGCAGACAAGTTCTGCAATCCTACAGACATATGTTCTCTCTTGTAGTAAGGAATCCCTTAATACGTACATACATTGTTAAGTTAGCATAACCACGTTAGATGTTAGAAAGCCATCTTGCTGCTTTTGCGCACGACACTGCGTTTACATGTTATTGCTTAAACAAACTGCTGACTCGAGGTTTGCCTCACACGAAAGCAATCTGTTGTTACCATCCCGAGCTCTGCGCAGCGACCTTGGTCTGTACACGGCGTGACAAACAGTCTGGGTTGTTAGACAATGCATGTTTTCCACTCTAGGTTGATCGACCCACTATTTAGCCATAACACACAGGCAGCTGCGAATACCTGAAAGTTGGTGCTTTTAATATTGCAGACATCATGTTTAATATTCAGACCGAAGACGAGCCTTCCTGCGAGAAGACTCCTGATGCTCCTGTGATGTGATTTCACTAAGCTGATCTTTGAGGTATGGGGTCCCCTATTCAAGCCTAAGAGACCTTCTATTAGCATAATAATAATATTAGCTTCTTAGTAAAGGGAAGGTGGTAGTATCCATTGTCATTATAACATGATCACCCCTTTTATATTCTATGGTATTGCAACGATGCTGATGGTTTTGATTCTAATCATTTGTCTGCTTGTATTAGCCAAAGTACTGCATCTTAGGACACGTGGTCTATAAAAATAAACTCGTTTTATTTTCACCGTGTCTCATTTGATTCTTGTTGTGGACTGATGTGAGAATAATATACGAACAGGTATTTCCGATTCCCACCATTCCTGAGAGTACACTGAGTCGCTTGTTCTGGGTTGTCTTTTCATTGGGACCGCCGAGCCAAATCTCGGATAACGAATGGGACACTTATGCTAGCCGGATACTGGGTTCTGGGTTCTGAGGTGAGTTTCTGGTACACCACAATTCACTGAGGTCCTGGGGTTCTACGCATAGTTCTGTGTATAAGCAGAATCCCTGCAACATGGCGCACCTAACGTTTGGTCTATGAGTTGAAACGCCTTAGTAGTGCTTATATTAGTCCACAACGCCCTCATTCTTGTTTCCGGATAACAAGTCTGACGGATTTAAACCTACCTATTTCTGTTGATATAGGTTTCTTCAAGCTTGATATTTAAAAAGGTTATTGAACCCTTGTGCTACTGATTACTTCGAGTGTAGCTTGTCCTTATGTCGGTAGATATTGCGGCGCATAGCCGTGCAGCTCTGAAACGTCATTTGACGCAGTATGGGGTGCCGGACACTGGCATGAACGTCATTTTTGTGGTGGGAGCTGATGCGGCTCATCCTTATGAGTTATTCTACTCTTGGGTGACGATTCCGGCAGTGAGTGAGGACGATAATAACTTTCATTCTTACACTGCCACTGCCGTGCCAGCGAACTATACGCCGTATAGGACACAGGAAATACCTATATCTGCTTGGCAGCATCAGATTTGGTTTAATGGCGCCCTTAACCATTTGGTTATACCGCCAAGAATGGACCCTTTATCGATTGCAGGGGCCACTTGGCCAGTACTAGCCGGATTTACGTCTCATCCCCGTTACCTCACAGTGACGGTGGCTGAGTTGCGTGTACTACACACTGCCCTTATAACAGTATATAGGGCGTTGGTGCAGTACGTGTCGCGCAATATGCAGGCGGGGGCACCTGCTGTTGCGGGACAGCCTACTGACCACCACGCGGTGGTCATTAGTCCTGTTATGGTTAATTCTGTTATGGGCAAGCGCCCCCAAACTAGGGATGATTTCCCCTTTTGGCTTGCTGAAAAATTTGACCAAATAGAAGCGGTATACCCGAATACATCTCCTGTGGAGAAACACAGGATCCTTACCATTAGTTTGCCTAAAGACTTGGTCCCCGACATTGATGATTGTGTAAACTGGGGCAAGGTCTTTGTGGCGATGTACTCACAGTGCTTTGGCACTCCGTCTATGTCGGTACTACCCTCCGTTATTAAGCGTGTTCAAGATAACCACGGTGCGGAGTCTGCGGTAGAATTAGGAATGCGGCTCCTCGGACAGTTTGACCTGGTGGCTTCCATGATGATGTGTAACCTTAAGGGTGATGCTATGCAGTTCCAAGTTCATAATTAACTGAAGAAAGTTGCTGATGAGGATAAGCCGCGGGAATTTGCGAAAATAATCTCGTCTGCGTACAGAGATTTGGGTCGTAGCTCTTTAGGAGTTAAACCTGTGGTCAAAACTCCCGAGATTAAGCAGCAGGGTAAGGCGGAAGCCTCTGGTAAGGATGACCGTCCAAACTTTCCGAAACAGAGTTGGCGGTCAAAACAACAGGGAAAGCAGCAGCAGAAACAGGGCTCTCGGCCTGCCTCTCCCGTTCAGTCAGGTAGTGAACGCACTTATGATCTGCGAGATCGTGCTACTATTAAGTCTCCTGATAGATTTCAGGTTTCTGAACAACGTTCTCCTCGTTCTTCACAGGAAACATCGGCTTCACAGTCCGGTGGCGGAGGCGGTGGCAAAGGTCGGGGTGCTCCACAACCACGTGACCAGCCCCGGCAGACTGAGGGTAAAGGCAAGCAGGACGAATTTGCACGACAAAGACCCCCGTTTCAGAAGAAGAAAGTGGCGGCTCTGACGGCAAGGTATGCCTCAGATAGTGCGGACACAGCTTCGGAACCGGACATGGGCGCTGACGCTACTGGACAGCGCAGCGGAAATTACCATAGTCCGTCAAGCTCTGCGTCCATTTCTGGCGGTGACAGCAACTGATATATTGGTTACTGTTGAAACAGCTGACACCAGAGTGGCTCCCCCTGACAGACTTTATGAAATAGTCTTATTAATTGAGGGTGACATACAACGTACAATAAAGGGGATTTTTTGGGATAATCTGACTACCACCTATGATATCCTCCTAGCGGAGGCGGATTGGCCCCCAGCTTTCATTTTAGAAGCTCCTAGAGGGGAGGAGGTAATCCTCCCGTCCTTTGCGCAGACGGTGCCTAAGGACCAGGCTGAAGTGTACGCTGAGGAGTGGGCGCTGGCGCTTGCGCCGGCGGTGTATCGTACTCAGGTGGGATGGGACCGGTTGTCCCCCTGCCATGAGATTCCATTGCGGTCTATGCCCCAGCCTCAACCCCAATATCCCATGCGTCGTGAAGCTAGACCGCACGTCGCGGCGATCCTTGAACAATTGGAATATCAGGGTGTTATTGAAACTTGTGTGTCCCCTATGAATAACCCTTTATTCACTGTAACGAAGCCTGACGGCTCGTACCGTTTAGTTTTGGATTACCGTCACCTAAATTCGCATTGCCGGACCTGCGCGGTACAAAATACTCACAGCTCGGCTCTTGTCGACAGTCTCGTGCGTAAAAGATTTAAGACGACACTTGACATTTCCAATGGCTTTTTTAGCCACAACCTGTCCACACTGAGTAGCCAGTGGACGGCTTTTACTTCGGGCGGCAAACAAAAACAGTTTACGAGATTGGCCATGGGCTACAAACATAGCCCTGGCGTCTTCTCCGCTCGCGTGGTTTCTCTCTTAGAAAGAATAGACCCCGACGCATACTCTTATGTTGACGATATCTACCTCACGGATGATGAGCTAATGCCACATCTGTCTCGAGTCGACAATATTATAGTGAGTTTTGCTGACTATGGCTACAAATTCAATTTTGCGAAGTCACATATCGCGGAATATACAGTGTTGTTTTTGGGCTACGAGCTCAACAATGAAGGTAAGGGGTTAGCTCCCCACTTTCTGGAGAAGTGCGCGTGCTTGCGTGCTCCTACAACACTGAAAAAATTACAGTCTCTGCTGGGCTCTCTGAATTTCGGACGTACGTATATTCCTGATTATGCCCAGCGTATCAAGCCGCTTTACGCCTTGGTACAACCTTCTTTTTCGAAGTCTAGCTGGCAGCTAGAACACTCTGCTATTTTACAGTCTTTACAGGCTGATCTTCTTGCTTCACAGTACTTGCTGACGCGTGATAACCGCACTAACCTGGTAATAAGAATAGTGCCAGGCGCTGTGGGTTTCACGTATTTGACGTTTAATGAGGGCGATACAGTCCCCATTGCGTATAAATCACACTTGTACACCTCTGCTGAATTACGTTTTTCCACAGTCGAGAAAGTTCGGACTGCTGTACAGATGGCGATCCTTAAGGAAAGCGCAGTGTCATGGGAAACAGATTCTGGTTGTAACACCGTATCCTGCCCTAGAGGCAGTGACTAAAGCAAGTGTACCAAATTCTAAAGCTTTGCATCCACGGTGGATACAATGGGCCACAACTCTGACGTCGCCAGATGTCACTTATATCTTTGACGCCTCATTACAGACTCAGGAGTACTTGCAGTATGAATTCGTTCATCCGGCTCCTCTGTCTTTGCGCCCGCTCGAAGAATACCATTGTGTCATATACACTGACGGCTCGGCGCAGCCCGCGATTGGATCAAAGCACGCTTATTTGGCGGCTTGCGCAATTGTCGTAGGTACATTCGTAAATGGTGAATTCCAATCTGATGCAGTGCATACGCAGTCATTGGGTGATTGTACCGCGCAATTGGCGGAGCTTCGGGCTCTGGTGCTTGCACTGGAGTTTGCTGATCCCCGAGTCACGACTCTTATAGTAAGTGACTCCTTTTATTGTGTCCAGTCCTACAATGACAACTTACACTTCTGGTCTCAAAATGATTATCGAGATACCAAAGGTAGCACAATTAAGCATAAACTGCTTTGGGTTCGAGTGGCAGACTTTAAAGAACGTCTCCCTCTTGTGAATGTTATTCACACTCTTGGTCACCAACGACTTGGTGTCCATGCTGTCGGTAACAGCTTGGCTGACGAGGCAGCAAAAACCGCAGTGGCTACATACTTAGTGGCAGCAGTTACAAGATCCAAAAGTAAGATTGATGATGACATCTTGGCAGCTATTGCTGCTACAGAGAAGGGAAGTGATTACCCGAAGGGTTTTCCTTCTCGTTATTTTTATCATTTAAGTCCTGATAACGTCCCGTTAGTGAGGATTAACGACGTTGGTGACAGAATTATTCCCAACGCGGACTGCAGACCATCTCTGATACTAGCGGCGCACGAGGGGTTGGCGTCAGCCCACGCCGGTGTGTCCGCTACTATATCTCTGTTACAACAACGTTACTGGTGGTTTGGTTTATATAAACAAGCGCGCGCTTATGTTCTTGATTGTGACATTTGCCAACAGATTAAACCTTCTACTGTTGCACGCCCACCACAAACACAGTTGTACATATCTAATAAGCCATTTGGTTGTGTTTATTTAGATCACTGCGGTACTTTTTCTTCTGATACTGCGTACAAGTATATCTTGGTTGCAGTGGATTCGTGCACACGTTTTCTCTGGGTATGGCCACAAAGGAGTGCTGACTCACGGACTGTCATCAGGGATTTGCGTGTCTTTGTGGGAACTTTTGCGTGTGGTACCTTCCATTCTGATCAGGGCCCTGCGTTCGCCTCTAAGGCTTACAAGGAGGCTATGAGAAATTTGGGGGTCCTAGTCAAATTTTCGTCCCCCTACCGACCTGAGGGTAATAGTGTGGTGGAGCGAATGAACCGTGACTTAAAGCAATCATTGACAGCACGTGTTTTAGGCACAGGCCGGAACTGGCTAGCCCATTTGTATAACGTCCAACGTGCACTTAATAATCTCCCTAGAAGGTCTCTGGGTGGGCGGACCCCATATATGATGCTCTTCGGAATCAGAATGTTTGTTCCAGACCTTGATGGTCTAGACATGGCGGCGTCGACCGCACCCTTTGACGTAGATGATCACTGTGCTGTTTTGCAGACTCTACAAGAAGCCAGAGACACTCTTTCGAAGGAACACTTGCCCTCCACGTCTGAAGCTGAGGTTCAGATTCCGGTAGTCGGCTGGCTACCCCGAGTTGGCGACCTGGTCCGTAAGAAGGTGGAGAACAAGAAGGAGTTCGGCCCCTCTTATCGTGCACCGGTTCCAGTGCTTGGAGTGCAGGGTACAAGAACAGTCATTTTACCTCCACTTCCTGGTCGAAAAGAAAACAGGTACATCTCTATTGACAATGCCAAACTTCAGCGAGTGGCCGATACTTCTTAGTCTGACTCCAGCAGTTTCATGCCAGACGATGCAAAGAAATTCAATGTTGGTTCCTGCTTCTAACACCGTGTCTGATGTTGCCATCGAGATGCAGTCAGTTACTGATCCCTTGTTAATACCACCGGCTGGTGGTCTGCCCGAAGAGACTGAGTATGCTTATCCTACAAATGGTCACTCGCCTGTTTTACAATCTACGGCGCTTGATCAGTCCCGTTTCTCCTTTGACACTAACTCATTGCCCTCCAATCCCCCTTCGAACATTGCTGTTTTTGCTAGTTGGTTTTAAAGACATTTTTTGGTTACCCCTTGGACATACATCTGGCTGTTGCTTTTCAGTATTTTTTTGTTTATGTCCATTGGATTTGTAATAGTGTTTTTCCGTCTGGTGGATGGCCACTATCTCAAAGAGAGATCAACAATTAGACTTATCAATGGAACTTTGGCCCCCCACTCCTCGTCCCACATCATGAAAAGGGACCAGACTTTTGTGAATATTACTGCCTGGCCCGTTTTGGATGGAATCGCGTGGGATGCTGTTAAATTCCAAATTCATGGACCTACAGAGGTCATCAATGTACCTAATGTATTTCGTGTTTCTATGGGTGATGTGGTTAAGCAGAACATACGTTCAGATGATTGGGATGTTCATGCCATTGAAGCACTGTTTTCTGATTTGAAATACTATGCCGCTTTTGATGCTGAAGATTTGTATGAAAATGCGGCTAACTATGCGGAACAGTATTGTTTTCAGCATTATGGCAATCACTTCCTGCATAAGGCGAATACATTTCGAAATTTTGTAAATTTTACCCAATGGGAACACTGTCCCACTCCGTCCTTAGACAGTTCGCCTACATTAGTTGAAAAGTATACTTATTTTACTGATTTCAGTGTTTCCAACCCGGCATCCTATTATTTTAAGGTGATGCCTGAGTCTACCTCAAAGGTTCGACTGACACACACCAAATTACTTTATTCTAAGTCCTTTATGGATGAGTTGTCAATCAAAGGTTATGATCTATGGAAGGCTACTATTGATCTGAAATCGGTTTGGGGTTCCAAACCGTGGCAGGTTCAAGGAACTGAAGCTTTACATCGTGCCTGTCTTGTACCAAATCATATGTTGTTTTTAAATTCAACCATCTTCCAAACCACCTGTTTCGGATTGGCCACTTCTAAAAAACTAAATTCACCTTCTGTGCCGGATCTGGGTGCTTACCCCAATTGGGATAACCACACAGATCTGTCCCTTCCTGCTTTGCAGTCATTGGTTTCTAATACATCTTTCAACATTTCGAAATTTAATAGTGAAGGATGGTTAAATTGGCAAAGCAGTTCTGATACCTGTCAACGTCGTTTTCTAGGTCTGAAACCGGGGTATACTCGGCAACGCGTAGACCCTCGGTTTGAGTCATCACATACAGTAACTACATACTCTGTAGGAAAATTATGTCAATCCTGGCTGCGACATTCCACCTTGGCATCTGTCAAAGTTCATTTATCAAAATTACATGACAAAATAGATTTGAATGATTTTGTTAAAGGTCCTGTGGGTGGCAGAACCAAAAGGTGGGCGTATGCTATTTACAACGAAGTATGGAAGTTGTCGCAAATTGAGGCAGCTTCCAGATTGAGAGCTATTGATCAAGCTAATATGGAAAAGGTATTAGCGGTTATTGATAACAGCATTAACACTCTTTCTTCTAGAATTTATACATTAGACAATATTGTTTCTTCAATTGTTGATATTGTGCATGATGATATGTCTGTGTTGTATCATGGTCAGAACCAGTTGCGTTCAGTTATGCAGTTTGCATGGACATTACAAACGTTAAAGGCAGGAAAGGTCCCCTGGGACTATCTGAATACAACATCTTTATTTCTTCCCTTTAACCTTACTGAAAAACAGCAGTTCATGTCCATGAAAGATGCTACATATTCCTTGTTACATATTAAAAAGTTAGAGCCGTTACCTTTCTCTGTGGCGGAATTGAATTCGGCCGTGTGGTTAGTACATGGGTTGATCACTCTCCCGTTTGCGCTTTTTAAGTTTACGTCATGCATGAAACACTATGCTCTGGGTAGATATGAACAGCTGGGTACCGCTTTCATACATGAGGTTTGGTCCCTCCCTTTTACGTATAGATGTACAAGAGACGGTACAGAGGTTTATCTGAAAGGTGAGGAGTGTACCTCGGCACCAGATCATTCTGTCGTATGTAGGCACATTCAGTTACACGGTGCATGCAATGTACAAGCCCCGAATTTGGCCTGCGTCCTAAAAGGTATCCCATTGCCAGTGATTACGCCATCTTTCACGCTGCTTGCAAACGGTAGTTATTTAATTTTGAATAATGAAGCTTGCTGCGGGATGTTATTGGGAATCCCATATATAGTAACTGTATCGCAGAGAGTTGTCTGCTGCAATAATGTTCTATTTCCACCCCCGCATGGGCGGCTGGATGTTTCCATCTGGCGTTCGATTCCGACCTTGAAAGCAGAGTTCAACAAGATGAGCAGAATAAGAGCTCTATTGTCCCAAAAGGAGGTGCCATTGACTTCCTCCCGAGAAACATTTGTCCTTCACGTGGCAAATACGCGCACTGAGGTACAGGCGCTTTTGAATACTGACTTCCCACTGCATTTTGGTGCTTTGATCCAAACAATTTTCAATGCCTCGTCCACAACCGGCCTGGCTCATTTTTTTAAACTTGTGGGCTCAGGCCTTGTGACCTCCTTCCAAACTATTTTTGGTGTGATACCGGCATTTTTTCATTCTATTTTCTCGAGCGTCTTTGGAGGTGTCCCGCTGATTCTGGCGCTGGTGGCAGGTGTGCTTCTTTTACTTTTCATACTACGGAATGGCTGCTCTTTCTGTGCCACACGACAGCCTGTCCCGTCTGCATCTTCTTCGTGACAGGATGCTTGACTATTATGGTACGCTGCCATTGGCGACTTTAAGCCTGGCGTATGGATTATCCTTCCGGTATTCCTACTTCACCTGCGTACAGCCTGTCTTTCACTGCCTAGATTGTCCCTTTGAATGGCCTCTGGATTTGTGCTTAACCAACACGGTGTCTCCGGTGCCGGATTATGATCGACTGATGAGGCCCCATAGTGTCTCACGAGTTTGCCTGTTCTGGTGTACGGATTATGGCCTGTGGTGCGGCGCATGGTATCCTGGGTAATTGGGACATCGCAAGGGCTGCCTATGACTTCTTGGATATGAGCTATCTGGAGGAACAATTCGGTTGTCCTCTGATCGTGCTAGAGGCTCCGCTTATTGAAGAACATGTATGTTCCTTTTCTTTGATTAATTGGATGGCTGAAACTTTTGGTGGCTCTGCAAACGATTTCTTGTTGGAAGCAGTTGCCACGTATGCTGCATATACGTTCATGGATTGAGTGAACTGTCGTCCACTATGTTTTTGCTCCCATGTCTTGAACATTACCTGTGCCTTTGGACTGATTCCCGGCGCAGCATTTTTTAAAAATATTTTTCCCATTGCACGTTTGTGGTTTTTTGATTTTTTTTCTCCCCTTTTCGTTTTTCATTTTTCAGACTTGGCCTGAACTGAAACTTGTGTTTTTTACATTGAATACGCCTTGTTCTGCTCTGTCGTAACTGAACTCTGCGTTCTCTCTTTTCTTGCCTACTGGATAGTGCTTCGATCAAGGGGGCATGTAGTAAGGAATCCCTTAATACGTACATACATTGTTAAGTTAGCATAACCACGTTAGATGTTAGAAAGCCATCTTGCTGCTTTTGCGCACGACACTGCGTTTACATGTTATT
This sequence comes from Triturus cristatus, assembly GCF_964204655.1. NCBI lineage: Eukaryota > Metazoa > Chordata > Amphibia > Caudata > Salamandridae > Triturus > Triturus cristatus. Next base: position 52,686,243 of record NC_140589.1, read on the forward strand.
GCTTAAACAAACTGCTGACTCGAGCTTTGCCTCACACGAAAGCAATCTGTTGTTACCATCCCGAGCTCTGCGCAGCGACCTTGGTGTGTACACGGCGTGACAAACAGTCTGGGTTGTTAGACAATGCATGTTTTCCACTCTAGGTTGATCGACCCACTATTTAGCCATAACACACAGGCAGCTGCGAATACCTGAAAGTTGGTGCTTTTAATATTGCAGACATGCTGATGGTTTTGATTCTAATCATTTGTCTGCTTGTATTAGCCAAAGTACTGCATCTTAGGACACGTGGTCTATAAAAATAAACTCTTTTTATTTTCACCGTGTCTCATTTGATTCTTGTTGTGGACTGATGTGAGAATAATATATGAACAGGTATTTCCGATTCCCACCATTCCTGAGAGTACACTGAGTCGCTTGTTCTGGGTTGTCTTTTCATTGGGACCGCCGAGCCAAATCTCGGATAACGAATGGGACACTTATGCTAGCCGGATACTGGGTTCTGGGTTCTGAGGTGAGTTTCTGGTACACCACAATTCACTGAGGTCCTGGGGTTCTACGCATAGTTCTGTGTATAAGCAGAATCCCTGCAACACTCTGACCCCAAGTCAGACAAACTGGTGCACCCATGAGGTGGACACTGGTGACAGTCTGCCTGTGAAGAGTAAAATCTACAGGCAACCTGACCATGTCAGGGACTGCATAAAAGTTGAGGTACAAAAGATGTTGGAGCTGGGAGTCATTGAACCTTCAGAGAGCCCTTGGGCTAGTCCTGTAGTTCTGGTGCCAAAACCTCACACCCAAGATGGTAAGAGAGTGTTGAGGTTTTGCGTGGACTACAGAGGTCTCAATGCTGTCACTAGGACAGATGCCCACCCAATACCTAGGGCAGATGAGCTCATTCACAGACTGGCAGCTTCTAAGTTTTTGAGCACATTTGACCTGACAGCAGGCTACTGGCAAATCAGACTAGCTGAGGATGCAAAGGCCAAAACTGCTTTCTCGACCCCAGGAGGACATTATCAATTTGTGGTAATGCCCTTTGGTTTGAAGAATGCACCTGCCACTTTCCAAAGGTTGGTGAATCAAGTCCTTACTGGGTTGGATGATTACTGTGCAGCTTATCTTGATGATATTGCTGTCTTTAGCTCCACCTGGGAGGATCACCTGCTCCACCTGAGGAATGTTTTAGAGGCCCTGCAAAAGGCAGGCCTCACTATCAAGGCCACTAAGTGCCAGATAGGGCAGAGCAAGGTTGTATACCTGGGCCACCTAGTTGGTGGAGGTCAGGTTCAACCACTGGAGAGCAAGATCCAGACCATAAAGGACTGGACTCCTCCAACTACCCAGTGAAGTACTCCAATTTTTGAGACCCCAGAGGTGATAGGGGTAGCACCCTATGACTTCGAGGACTTCCTGATGTGGTATTATAAAATTCTGCATATCTTGATAATATAACAAAGAACTTGGCAACAGAAGCTGAAATATGAAAAGACATCTTTATTAAACTCAAATGAGTGAGACTACGTCGCACAGAAGCCTTAGCAACTGAATGAGGCAGTCTCCAGAACAGAAACCAGTCTCCTCTTTTATGGAGAATGTTACGCTCTGGGCAACACCGACCTTCTCTTGCAGTTGGTCATTCACATATTTTACTTCAAAGAACAAGCAGAGTCATGATTACAATCCCACATTTCAGTTCAGCCAGCCCGCAATTATTTACCCAACAAGGCTCAGATCCCTCATCAGATATCAGCAGGCCCCAATAAACACGGGCACCTCCTGTTTGTAAAACAAGCCATAAAGCAGGGAGAGTCAGGTGTGAAAGAGATTAGTCAGGGTTCGTGTGGGAAGAAGGAATTTATGATGCCTCGGGCCCTGATGCTAATCCCATTTGGCCGCAGTAAAAGGAACCGGCCGGACAGGGCTGACCTCGGGCAGTGGAGTCAGTTTGCACAGGTCACAGAGCCTATGTGAGGGCAACTATAAGATGGCCACCGCTCCAAGATGGAACCCACGGAGTCAATGTATAATAACGTATACATAGTGCATTCATAGCTAAAACGTTACACAAAGCACTTGTACATACCGCATTGACCATTCGCGGTTCGCTAATACCGGGATAGACAGGGGTAGGGCCCTGCCTCCTACGCGGTCCCAAATTTTAAAGTAGGACACCAGACTCAGGTCAGAGCTTTCTTGGGCCTGACTGGGTACTACAGAAAGTTTGTTAAGAACTATGGGTCCATTGTGACACCACTTAATGACTTGACCTCCAAGAAAATGCCAAAGAAAGTTCAGTGGACAGTAAGCTGTCAAAAAGCATTTGATGACCTGAAGCAGGCTATGTGCAGTGCACCTATTCTGAAAAGTCCAGACTACTCCAAAGAGTTTATTGTCCAGACAGATGCTTCTGAGTTGGGTGTGGGAGCTGTTCTTTCACAACTTAATATAGATGGTCAAGACCAGCCCATTGCTTTTATAAGTAGAAGGCTGACCCCTAGAGAGAAACGTTGGTCAGCTATTGAGAGGGAGGCCTTTGCTGTGGTTTGGGCCCTGAAGAAGCTGAGGCCATACTTGTTTGGCACTCACTTCAAGACTCAGACAGACCATAATGCCCCTCTTGTGGCTAAATCAGATGAAGGGTGAAAATCCCAAACTTCTTAGGTGGTCCATTTCCCTACAGGGGATGAACTTCACAGTGGAACATAGACCTGGGACTGACCATGCCAATGCAGATGGACTCTCCAGATATTTCCACTTAGAACATGAAGACTCAACTGGTCAAGGTTAGTTTAATGTCCCTAAGTTTGGGGGGGGGGGTTGTGTAGGAGAGTAGGGTCTGCTTTCTATGTTCACCCCCACTTTTTGCTTTTGCTTTACTGGTTTTCGACTTAGATGTGGCTGTGGGCCTGCTACTCAGACCCACAGCCCTGCTGTTCTCTCTCTAAATTCATACTATGTACTTTAGGTGCATAACCCATTTGGATAGGATCACCTTATTGTCCCCTGTACAGTGTACCTTAGGTACCCAGGGCATAGGTGTACCCTAGGCCTACCAGGGGCTACAGCTTGTATTATGCCACCCCTGGCCTGGCCTTCCATTATGACACAACTGGCTGATCACTCAGCTGGGGCAAGGTCGTGTAATCACCCCTTGCTTAGGTGTAGTATTCCTATAGCTATCTTACATATAGACACATGTGTACCTATCAGCCACTCCTATGGCAGGCCTTAACAATCCTGGAGGCAGAGTGCTTGGTAACATGTGAGATGGTGCTCTAGCATGAGCTGAGCCTGTCTGCAGCTTTCGGAACCATGTCCTTATAGCTGTTCTATGATATAGCCTACCATATACTCTTAAAGTGCCTTATAATCTTAAACGGTTATGGTAACTATGGTTTGGCTGTATCAAAACATGTTGTGTAAGGTGTCTAACACTTTGGAATAATACCCCCATCCCATTTCTGGGGATGAGGATATTATCCCTCCCTTCTAGAGGGAGAAGACATGTTGAAACCTACTTACCCGGTTAAAGTTAACCAGAGCCCCAGCATCACAAAATGGATGCTGCTGCCACCACACAAGTCTGACCTCCTGCTGCTGGGAGTGATCCCGGCAAGGGAAGCTTGGACAATAGGTTTCCTGCCTTGAGAGGTGCGAGCACCACCCCAGACAGGCCTTAGTGTATTGGGGCAGGGAGGGATGAAAGAAACGAGACACTGCCTGGGGCACACAAGGTGTCACATGCATAGTCCAGTTCAAACCGGTGCTGGGGCACTCCAGCCCCAGTCCTGGCGCGAAACTGGACAAAGGGAAGGGGGTGTAACCACCCCCCTCCCAGGTCCCACCCATAAGGCGTGACCTAGCAGGCAACTCAGCCCCCCAGATTAGTATAAGTGTGGTAGCTGGGCCCCAGGAAATTAGATTATCCTGAACCTGCAACTTGAACAGAAACTCTGGACCTTCGACATTCGACCTCAGGAAGAAGACTGAAGAAATCTCTCTTGTGGCCAAGGATTGACCACCCTGGGCAACCAGGCACCATCCAGCGACCGCTGCTTGCTTTGCGACTGAATCCTACGAGGGACGACTGCAGAGACTGACCAGCGCCGAGACTTCCAGACACCTCTGAACCAGATCCACATCTCCAGTGAAGCTGAGACCTGTGGAGGCGACGAGGGACGTGGGACCGGCGACTTGGGAAAAGTGGCTAGTAACTGACTAGCGTGACTTCTGAGGCTTCCTCGAGGCTGTGCTTGGGGAATTGAGAAGCCCCACTCCCGAGCACCATCTGCAACGAAGACCAGCTCCCCACACTTCACGTGTCCTGCGTGAGGCCCTTCTGCACCTGTGTTGCTCGACGTGTTGTCCGGTTGCTGGCCAAATGGCTAGTAGCCTCTGCGACGACGAACCTTTACTTCCAACTTGCTGGTCCGGCTCCTCCAGACTGGCACCCGCTCCTCTGTGAAAGAGAAGCACCCCAGACCTTCCTGGTCTGCACCAGAAGCAAGTCCTCCTTCCTGCGTGGGTTCCGCTTGCCAAGGCTTGGTGAGTCCTAGTTCGACTTCGACGCCGCCGACAGCAAGAGCCTTCGTGGGACAGCTCGCCTCCTGGTCCTGGTTGTCCTCGACGTCTCCTGGTACCCGTGGCTGCTGCGACAAGCTTCACCTCTTCACTGCAAGCTTCACAACATCGCCTGGTTCCTTCCTGGTTCCACGTGGTCACTGGCTAGTGACCCAGACTCTGTCCCTTCTGCTTGCAGGTATCCTTCCTTCTTGATCCCGGCCTTGGGATCCACCGGACACTCTTCACTGACTGCCTGTCAGCAACTTTCCTTCGGGCACCCATAGAAGTCCACGACGAAACCCGACGCAAGTTCACACCTATGCACCCGCAGCCCGTGGGCTAGGTAACTTGGGTACTTCGGTGCTCACAAGGGTATTGACTATCCTAGGGTCTAGTTTCCGAGTCTCGACTTTCTAGCTATACCAGAAGTGTCCTAAAACTGCTTATTTCTAACAGCTAGGGATTCTATCAACTTTTACGCATTACGCGTGAGTGTTTCCACTCTGCACCTGAATCCCGTGGGCCTCCCACTTCCTAACTGTTGGTAGTGTAGTGTAGCCCCAGCGATTCCCTAGGCCTAGGCCTATTCTATTTCCGTGACAGTGGTCCTTATACCACTTCTTTAGTATATGGTTTGCGTGGCCCCTAGGGCCTAACTGTATTACTTACCTGTGTGACTTAATGTATGCTTAAATAAGACTGTGTTGTACTTACCTCGAATCTCATAAAGAGTGCTGAGGGTTTGACTAGAATAAATACACTTTATTTTATATATATATCTGTTGTGGTGTGCTTTCATTTGGTATTCAAGGGATTATATATGGTATCACAGCTGGCTTCGCATGCCATTCAGAGTTTAGCCTAAGACTGCTCTTGTCCATGCTACCACTAGGATGGCTGGTTTATAAGGGTGACTTTACAACCAATCACCATAAGGGTTGTTTGGACTGATATAAGGTGTACACTAGAATTAGTGACATCATACATCAGGCCAACTTCTCACAGTCGTCACCTGAAGCGTCATCGACGAGACCGTCGTCGACGATGGAGATTTCTTCGATGACGATGAAGGAGAATTGGGGATGGTTTTCTCGACGACGAAGACTCAGCAATTAACGCAGATGGCGGTAAAAGCTTCTTTGTGACAGATACCTTCATGGAATGAAAAGAAGAATATTTGTCCTTGTCTCTTTTAAGGCTTTTCTCCTCAGTAGGAAATAGAAGCTTTCCTTTTTGTGAGGTACTTTCTTCCTCATGACGAGATTTCATTGATGTCTTCTTTTTTGAAACCTCAGGAGAATCAAGAGATCTTTCTTTCCTTTTAGGTGTTTCTCTAGATGTCAATGAGGTAGAGCTCTCCTCATCCTCAGAGAGAACATCAGATTTTGCCTTAATTTTTGGAAGCTAAATCAGTAGTCTACCCTCCCTGTCTTTGAGGGTCTTAGTAGAAAAGGTTCTGCATATTTTGCATTCGTTTACCTTGTGTTGAGGGTAAAGGCAGTAGATGTAGTCCTTATGTGGGTCTTCAGAAAGCAGCCTCTTTTTTCCACACGATCCACGTGACCTGAAGAGACATGTTTGAAGAAATACTGGCAAGAAAGTTGAAGAAACAGAGAAAAACTGAGCAGAGCTCAGGGAGACTCCCTTTCACACGACGTGCGGTAGAAAATCTAAGGAACCTAGACTCTCTTGGGATTGTTCTAGAGGGTGCCTGATAGGCTGTTGGTTGGATTTAGTTCTTTTTACAAAAGAAGGTGGATAGGCTATGGCACTGACGGTTCATTGCATGGTAGCCTATGGTCATTTTATCTACTGCTTTTATATATATATATATATATATATATTCAGTGAAAAAACCATAGGTTTCACACATGTTATAGTTAGCTGGACATTTTACTGATAAAAAACCAATGAAATTCCCCCGTTATAGTTAGTGCAGGCAACTATAACTCACGCGACCGCAATCCTCTGCTGATGCTAATACTGTATTTAGACAATTATTTGCCCATGTCTTCTTCCATTAAATTTTAGCTATACATATATTACAAATATTTTTTTTTCATAAAGACACATATGTCATCAGCAGAGGATTGCGGTCGCGTGAGTTATAGTTGCCTGCACTAACTATAACGGGGGAATTTCATTGGTTTTTTATCAGTAAAATGTCCAGCTAACTATAACATGTGTGAAACCTATGGTTTTTTCACTGAATTTGCAAGGTTTTTTAAATGCTAATTCCTAACTATAACGTGTGTGAAACCTATGGTTTTTTCTGTGAATTTGTACGGTTTTTTAAATGCTAAGTTACTTTACGCCATTCGTGGCGTGTGTAGGAAGGTGGATATCTGACTATGGTTACCCCCAACTTTTTGCCTAGTGTCTAGCTGGTTTTTCGACTTAGTTGGCCTGAGATCCTGCCATTCAGGGTCTCAGGCTGTCTGCTCTCTCTGTAAAATGGACTCCATGTACCCTAGGTACATAACCAATTGGTAAGGATCACCTTATTGGACCCTGTACAGTGTACCCTAGGTACCCAGGGCATAGGTGTACCCTAGGCCTCCCAGGGGCTGCAGCATGTATTATGCCACCCCTGGTCTGGCCTTCCAATCAGACACAACTGGCTGATCACTCAGCTGGGGCAAGGTCGTGTAATCACCCCTTGCTTAGATATAGTATGCCTATATCTACCCCTATATATAGACACATGTGTACCTATCAGTCACTCCTATGGCAGGCCTTAACAATCCTGGAGGCAGAGTGCTTGGTAACATGTGAGATGGTGCTCTAGCATGAGCTGAGCCTGTCTGCAGCTTTCGGAACCATGTCCTTATAGCTGTTCTATGATATAGCCTACCATATACTCTTAAAGTGCCTTATAATCTTAAACGGTTATGGTAACTATGGTTTGGCTTTATCAAAACATGTCGTGTAAGGTGTCTAACACTTTGGAATAATACCCCCATACCATTTCTGGTGATGAGGATATTATTCCTCCCTTCTAGAGGGAGAGACATGTTAAAATCCTACTTTGCTGTGTAACCTCTGACCAAAGCCTCAGCATCACAAAATGGATGCTGCTGCCACAGACACAAGTCTGACCTCCTGCTGCTGGGAGTGATCCCAGCCAGGGAGGCCTGGACAATAGGTTTCCTGCTTGGGGAGGTGCTAGCACCTCCCCAGACAGCCTTTAGTGTATTGGGGCAGGGTGGGCTGAAAGGAATGAGACATGCCTGGGGCACACAAGGTGTTCCTTGCATAGTCCAGTTCAAACCGGCGCTGGGGCACTCCAGCCCCAGCTCTGGCGCGAAACTGGACAAAGAGAAGTGGGTGTAACCACCCCCTCCCAGGTCCCACCCATAAGGCGGGACCTAGCAGGTATCCCAGCCCCCCAGATTAGTATAAGAGTGGGAGTTGGGCCTCAAGACTTTAGATTATCCTGAACCTGCAAAACTGAACAGAAACTCTGGACCTTCGACATTCGACGAAAGAAGAAGACTGAAGAATCTCCCTTGTAGCCAAGGAGTGGCTACCCTGTGCAAACAGGCACCATCAAGAGACTACCCTTTGCTTTGCGACCGTTCTACGAGGAACCGACTGCAGAGCCCGACCAGAGCCTTGACTTCCAGACTTCTCCGACCCTCATCCACATCTGCAGCAGAGCTGAGATCCGTGGAGGCGACGAGCGACGTGGGACCGGCTACCTGGGAAAAGTGGCTAGTAACTTACAGCGCAGCTTCTGAGGTACCCTCGAAGTTGTGCACCGGGGATTGAGAAGCCCCAACCCCAAGCACCATCTGCACCGAAGATCAGCCCCCCACACTCCACGAGTCCTGCGTGGGGCCCTTCAGCATTTTCCTGCTTGCCGCGTCTGTCCGGTTGCTTGCCCGCTGGCTAGTGGCCTCTGTGACGACGCACCCTGAAATCTTCTGCGCTGGTTTGGCTCCTCCAGACTGGCTCCCGCTTCTCTGCAAAGAAGAAGCACCCCAGACCTTCCTGGTCTGCACCAGAAGCAAGTCCTTCGTTCTTCGTGGGTTCCGCTTGCCAAGGCTTGGTGAGTCCTAGTCCAACTTCGACGCCGCCGACAGCAAGAGCCTTCGTGGGACAGCTCGCCTCCTGGTCCTGGTCGTCCTCGACACTTCCTGGTCCTCCTGGCTGCAGCGACAAGCTTCACCTTCACCTGCAATCTTCACGACATCGCCTGGTTCCTTCCTGGTTCCACGTGGTCACTGGCTAGTGACCTTGACTCTGTCCCTTCTGCTTGCAGGTTTCTTCTCTTCTAGATCCCAGCCTTGGGATCCACCGGACACTCTTCACTGACTGCCTGTCAGCATCTTTCTTCAGGCATCCATAGGAGTCGACGACGAAAACGACGCATCTTCACCCCTATGCACCCGCAGCCTGTGGGCTAGGTAACTTGGGTACTCCGGTGCTCATCAGGATAGTGACTATCCTAGTGTCTAGTTTTCAAGTCTCAACTTCCTAGCTACTCCGGAAGCGTCCTAAATCTACCGTTTTCTAAACTGTACTATTGCTATTGACTTTTACGCATTACGCGTGAGTGTTTCCACTCTGCACACGAATCCCGTGGGCCTCCCACTTCCTAACTAACGCTAGTGTAGTGTAGCCCCAGCGATTCCCTAGGCCTAGGCCTATTCTATTTCCGTGACAGGGGTTCTTATACCACTTACTTAGTATATGGTTTGCGTGGCCCCTAGGGCCTAACTGTATTACTTACCTGTGTGACTTACTGTATGCATAAATAAGACTGTGTTGTACTTACCTCTAATCTCATAAAGAGTGCTGAGGGTTTGCTTAGAATAAATACACTTTATTTTATATATATATATCTGTTGTGGTGTCCTTTCATTTGGTATTCAAGGGATTATATATGGTATCACAGCTGGCTTCACATGCCATTCAGAGTTTAGCCTAAGACTGCTCTTGTCCATGCTACCACTAGGATAGCTGGTCTATAAGGTTGACTTTACAACCAATCACCATAAGGGTATTTGGACTGATATAAGGTGTACACTAGAACTAGTGACATCATACATCAGGCCAACTTCTCACAGCGTGCGCGCCCACTTAACGCAGTTCGTTCCGTGCGCGCACGGTGCGCTTCGCGCACCGTGCGCGCACAGTGAGCACGCGGTGCGCTTCGCGCACCGCGTGCTCACTGTGCGCGCACGGTATATATATATATATATATATATATATATATATATATATGGGACTCCCACTACGATGACAGGGATGATACAAGCATGTGAATCTATGAAAGATCCAATACTGGAGAACATATGATTAAGTACTGGTAAAACAAGCAGCTTTACACTCCTTCTGGACCAAGCCTGAGAACTGCTTTCCACAGCTACTACTTAGAGAGCGTTCTAAGGTTGTCTAAGACCACTAAAATCACCATAAGTGTTCTCTGGATTAGTGCAGGTTGCTATACTTACATAAGTGAACACCATATACTAAGCCAGCCTCTCACAGCTGGCTTAGTATATGGTGCACACTTATTTAAGTGAAGCAGCTTGCACTAATCCAGGCAACTTATGGTGGTTTTAGTGGTCTTTGATATCCATAGAAAGCTCTCAAAGTGGAAGCTGTGGAGAGCAGCATTCAGGGTTATCTTGAAGGAGTGTTAAGCAGCTTGTTTTACCAGATCTAATCATGTAGTGTAGGTTAAACGAAAAAGAACCACACAGTGTATATATGTCTAATTATTACACAGCACCCTGCCTTCAGGACTGAAAGGCCTGCCTTTGGAGTGACTTATAGGTTTTAAGTGTAGTAACCTCAGATATAAGAAAACTTATATCTGTCATGAGTGGGGCTTGCACCGACTTACACAGGCTGCAATGTCAGGTCCATAGTCACAGTTTGAGTGGTCTCTCATGGGTGGCACAATACATGCAGCAGCCCAAATGAGACACCTAGTGTACCTATGCCCTGGGTACCTTGGTACCATATGCTAGGGACTTGCAAGTGCACACCAGAAGCCAATGGTGGATGTACAGAAGTACGTGTCATAGTCAATTTAGGGAGGAAGCACAGTGACTGGGGTCCTGATTAGCAGGATCCCAGTCAGACTAGCCAAAAAAAACATACTGACACCAACAAAAAGTGGGGTAACCATGAAAGCAAATCCTACTTTCCTACAGCTGGTACATCAACCATCTTGTATCTTTTACTTACCTATTGTCCTCTGTTTGCCCTTCAGTCTGTTCCATAAACCTGTCTCCACAAAAGAGAGCTAGCTGTGCCGTTCCTTGACTGAGCCGATTCCCTTGTTGGACAGTGAGATCCAGTCCAATGTTTCTCAGTCTCTCTGCCCCACATCCTCACAGTAGGTGGCAATACTACCTTGTGCAATTGCATAGGTATTGATTGAGAATGGGTGGATTTAGCAGTCTTCATATCCAGAAACTAACAGCTGCCTACTTGTTCAAAGAAACCAGTATGGTTTCTTGAGCATTGCTGTGTGAGGACTACTTTATGTCTCCTTCTTGTGCATGTAGAAAAATTAAACATCTGCAAAAGCCCAAACACAGATAGCAAAACAGACAACCCATCAAGTCAGTGACTTATGAAGGCTCATCCACAGAAGTTAATGGCTGAAGGAGGCCAATCGAAAGCCCCTCTCTGTCTTTTCCAGTGAGTCTCTATCTCACCTGTCTGCCACGCACACTGTCTCCCTTAACTGTTTCCGCATCATGTGTTTGTCACATCAGCCACTTGTCTGCTAACTCTCGGCAGTCCCTTTCATACCTGGCTCTCAAGATTCCCCTCTCAGCTGTCTCTTTGTACCATGTGCCTTTATGGCTACTCTCTCACACACTCGCCTCCCTCTCACTGAGTTTTATCTCTCCCCTAACTGTGTCTTTATCACTATTTCTCACACCTGCCTACTCCTCTATCAATTTCTCTTAGCTGTCTCTTTCTCCCCGGCCTCTATTGCTCTCACACCACTCTTTTCTCTTTCTCCCTAAGCTGATTCTCTACCTCCATCTGTCTCGCACCCACACCTGTCGTTGTCCTCCTCATATCACTTTGTAGCATCCCTTTCCTGCACCTTTTATTCCTTATGTATTCCCTGTAGTCTTCCCTTCTACTTGACCACTCTCTTTCCTCTATCTATCTCACCTCTTCTATATCTCTTAAAGAAACCTCCTTATGCACCCGTTAACAAGGCTCACGAGTGCTATGTTTAACTTCTGTTCATGTTAATACCTTTGCCAGCTTCCGAGATGAGGTGGATTAAGCAGTGCCAGGGGTAGCAAGTGAGCAAATGTCAATATATATATATATATATATATATATATATATATATATATATATATATATATATATATATATATATATATATATATATATATATATATATATATATATATATATATATATCCAATCCACCTTCCGTAGTACCAGCCGGTACCACTGAAGACACGGGCACGTATTTGCTGGTTCAAAGTAGTGCTCAGTTTATTTTCAAACAAACATTGTTCGGTTCAGTACAGACGTGTTTCGACCGGTCTTGATCACATCACTTTCCTTCACTGAATGTGACTATTTAGAGGTGCAGAGTCCCCAATTACATGATTTCCTATGGACATAGAAAACATACTCATTCCACTGTTGTTACAAACCTACAAACTTTACACAGACAAATCCAATATGAATAATTGCAGGGCAAATCCAGACAAATAATATAAATAATCCACATTGGTATGGGGCATTCTGGTCATAATTATAAATTTGATAAGCATAGATTTCATGCATAATGCTATTTAATTATCGCTAGACCATAGATGTAGCTCAAGCTGATATAACGTGTCTGCACTATAACGTATTGCCTCTTGCTTTAGGTCAAAATTGCCCCCTTAAATGGGAACATTTCCCTCTGGGTATGTGCAAATAACGCATAATTTGTGCAAATAACGCAAATTGTTAATATATGTGCAAATACAGCAAAGAATGTGCAAATCCGCAATATAATGTGCAAAAAAATGCAAATATCATACTTAATGCTCTAAACATCCTAAAAAGACTGAATTATTTTTATAAAATAATCTGGATAGCTGTATGAAGATACTATGTCACACTATGTCACTATTAGGAAATGCACTGGGAATCACATATAAACACGTAGATATAATCAAAATTAAAACTCATTTTAAATCATTATCTACAACATTACAATCATTGTCAGCCTAGAGGAAGCTGTCTCCCAAATCACTCTTACCCTTGTGTACAAATCTATACATATAGTAATGGTTTTAAAATCTAGCATGTGATAAAAGAGTTTTAGTGTTCAAAAACTTGCAATAGTCAAAGATATTCATAATACGCAATGAGAAACCTCAAAAAATGTAAACACATCGGAGCATCACAGAATCAATCATGGAATCATTTTGAGCCCAACAGGGACATTAGATGGTACACTCGCCCCTGTTGCCTATATACTGTAAATTGACACTCTAATTATAAGAAGTGGTGTAAGTCTTCCCCATTGTTCAAACCACCTGGGATGCGTGTATCCAACTCTAATATGTACTTGCATTCCAACTGTCTCAAAGCTTTTTCCCGGTTGCCCCCTCTTTAAGGTTTTGGTACTGAATCAATGATAAAATATCTCAAACAGTTGAGATTATTGTTATGACAAGCTTTGAAATGCCTCGCTACGGGTAAGCTGGATCGGAATTAACTATGGCCCTTAAGTGCTGTAGAATACGAGTATATGCTTGCAGCTTAGTGCTCCCTACATATTTCAATTCGCATGTACATTGTAATACATATACCACATGGTCAGTATGGCATGTATAGTGTCCTTTCAGGCCTCTGGGTATATCACTGAAAGGTGTGGTATATTGGTTGGTATTTACTCCAAACTTACATGCTCTGCAAGAAGAACATTTAAAAAAAACCTTTAACGGGTTTAGCCAAGTACTACTGGTTGAAATTTCCGGACTACTAGATACTAATTCATCCCTCATTGAAAATGCTCTTCTATATGTGATAGTTGGATTCTTGGGAAGCACTTCTTTAAGAGTTGGATCTGTTAAAACAATGGGCCACTATATATATATATATATATTCACTTAAAAAACCATAGGTTTCACACATGTTATAGTTAGGTGGACATTTCACTCGTAAAAAACTAATGAAATTTCCCCGTTATAGTTAGTTCAGATAATTATAACTCGCGCGCCCGCAATCCACTGCTCATGACAGTGGAGAAGTGTAGCTCACTGGTTAGAGGAGGCATACCCTGAAGCAGAGGTCAGACCCGGGACCAGGGTTCGATTCCCGACGCGGCAGGGTTCGGAGCCCAATTGTCCACGGACTTGATAATTCTCGCTTCGGTGCCCACTCTAAGCACGAGTTCACACTATGCAGCTCTGGGCAACAAGCTTGCTTAATCTCCACAACGGCCCCCCGCGGCGGGATGCCTGGCTTTCACCTTGGGGATACCCAGTACGGGTTATCTCACAGGGAAAAACCAGGACGGGTTCCCAATGCAAGCGCCGAGATGCCCAAGGGTAAGTCGAGCGCTATATAAGACATACATACATACATACATACATGACGTCACATATTACATCACTCATGACATGGTCAGTGGCATCACTCATGACATCACTGATGACATCATCCTTATGATAGAGTGGCGGTCGCGCGAGTTATAGTTATCTGAACTAACTATAACGGGGGAATTTAATTGGTTTTTTACGAGTGAAATGTCCACCTAACTATAACATGTGCGAAACCTATGGTTTTTTAAGTGAATTTGCAAGGTTTTTTAAATGCTAATTCCTAACTATAACGTGTGTGAAACCTATGGTTTTTTAAGTGAATTTGTACGTTTTTTAAAATGCTAAGTTATGTATGTATTATTATATATTTTTTTTTAAGGTTTTTCACCGTGCGCGCACCCCGCGATTTAAAAAAAAAAATGTTTTTTTCACCCTTCGGGGTCCTTCAGGGACCCCCTGACAAAGGCTAGGGGGTCAGGAACTCTCTACCCTGCCCCCTTTTCACGTTCGCCACCTCTCTTTTTCAGTGTCGCACCCAAAACAAACAAAATGGCGGACAACACTTCCTGATTTCGACCGATTCGAATGTTGACTGACATGTAACCACCAATCAGAATTACGCTCGCGCACGGCACAGTGCGCGCACGGTGCGCGCATATAGATATTTATGTACTTTTAACTGAAATTTTGTCAGGAACTACTGTACAGATTGACTCCATATACGCAAAAGGCACATGCCTGACCTGAGGACTACCTCTCTGCCAAATTTCAAGTAATTCTGTTCAGCCGTTCGGGCTGTACCTTCGACTAAAGGTCCTTTTTTCTCGGCCCCCGCTTGATGAATCACCCCGAGACTTTCAGGGTAGGAGCTGAGCGGAGCGCCCCATTAGTTTTGAAAATTTCGCGAGGATTCATCAACCGGCGCCAAAGTTATTCAAAATAGAATTTTCAGATTTCCTATGGAAACACGGTCCTAACTATAACTATCTACTGGCGACCGCCAGTAGATAATATATATATATATATGCTCTCAATCGCAAAAAGAAAAAATCAAGGAGAGGATACTATCTGGTACAACACATGTAGTATATATTTTGGAGTGCAGGTACGACAAATAAAATATTGGTAGCACAATTAATAAGTTAAAACTGCGCATTTTACAACATATTAGAGCGATTACGAATAAAGACTTTACATATATAATGTCCAAACATATCTGGAAGGAACTTGATGGAAGTTTGAACAACTTTACATTTTCTGGCATTGAATATATCCTGCAGAAGATCAGAGGGGGAGATCGTGAATTGACTCTAAGAAAAGCTGAATCAAAGTGGATTATAACAATTGGAACTGAGATTCTGTGGGGCCTAAATACAGTTGTGAAACTGTATACATTCCTATAAGGTTATCAAGAGGCCAGAAGACATCTTTTATATGGGAATAACACAAGAAGGCAAACTGTATTAATGTTCCTGTAATGTTGAGAATGTGTGGGGACGATCAAACTTTTTAAATCTGGTCTTAATGAATTTTAGAATGTGCTGTTCTTATACCTAAAGGAATGATTCAGACATAACCTATAGAGTAGGTCTTGATAAAGTTCAAAAGGGTAAAAACAAACCACACCCCCCACACCTTTCCTTCCCATCCTACATACACACAGAGGGAGAACATGAAGGCTTTTGATATTTGAGGGAGTTAACACTGTGCACTTTGCAGGCATGAATACATATATTAGTGAGACTGTGAGGAGGTAGAACAATGCTGTTTACTGTTGATGGTTAGAGGTACACGAAGAGAGGGGGAGGTAAATGCCTCATACCCCCCACCCCCTTTTAACCCTCCTCCTTTTTATCATGGAGATGAGACCTACAGTCCCTTTTGGCACTTTAATTTCAAGCCCCGGAGTTACAAAATGTTCCCATTCTATAAAAAATTGAGGAATGAATTATGGAGATATTGCGAGTTTTGCACATCACAAAAGTACTGCAAATTGATTCAGTGTCTCAGGGTTTGCACTTGCAATTTCATACAGGTTACAAATATATTTACAACTTGATGTAGGATACAAGACTGTACTATGATGATATTGCAGAGATTGCACATTAAGAAAAGTACTGTAAAAGTGACCAGTTTCAACCTCGAGCATTAGCACTATCATATATGTATAAAGTATATTGTGAACCTTGCCCACAGTATAAGCAAGGTATAAACATCCAATAGACACCTTTGGGTTTGGAATACCTATCCCCACATGAGAATGACCTTCATCCCTCTGAAGGGTAATAAGGGGCATATTATCAAGCATGGAGTTAAAATTATCGCAGCTTTAGCGGCAGAAAACTGCCGCTAAAGCGGCGATAATGGGTTTGATAATATGCCGCAGAGAATTCCAATAGAAGCCCATGTTGACACCAGAACATGGGCTTCTATGGGAATTCTCAAGGGCATATTATCAAGTCCATTATCGCCGCTTTAGCGGCAGTTTTCTGCCGCTAAAGCGGCGATAATTTTAACGCCGTTTCTTGATAATATGCCCGATGTTCCATAGGAGTGTATTTATGACATACTACGAAGCTTTAGCTCTGCTTTAGGTTGTAGAATTATGTATGTATGTACAAAAATGTGTGCTTTCCACAAAGAGTAAAAGCCAAATATACTGTACCAATATGAGTTCTTTGGAAAGTGCAATGCACTTCGTTACAATAATATATGTTAATGCACAATTGAAAAATGCGATCCAATTCCTTGAAAAAATTCATATTTGATTGTAATTAGGTGGTGGGTGCAAGGCTGTTGCCCTTTACAAAAACCACACTCTGGACCCAAATTCTATGATCCAGTTGAAGGCTTTTTGCCGAAACACATAGGTCTGTTTCTTTTTATTTTACACGTGTACTTTGCTTATTGAAGAAAAACATAAAAAAATCTAAATAAAAGATTACGGCTGAAGAGATTACCTCCATGAGTGCCGTATTCCATTTTTCCATGAGCTGTCCGAGGTGAATTCATTGGAAATATTTTCGGGCAGTGGCGGGGAGTGTGTATTCCATTATATATATATATATATATATATATATATATATATATATATATATATATATATATATATATATATATATATATATATATATATATATATATATATATATATATATATAGATATATATATAGATATATATATACACACACAAAAAACAAAAGTTACGGGGACGTTATAGTTAGGGTCAGACTTTACCTGTTCAAAACCAGAGAAATGTAGCCGTTATAGTTACTTAGTTCACTACAACTTGCACCACTGCAATACACTGCGTATGACCTCACATATTACATCACTCATGACATGGTCAGTGACATCACTGATGACATCACTGATGACATCTGAAATTACATCACTGATGACACCAGTGACGTCCTCATCCATTGACTGTTTTTAAAACGTTTATGAGTGTTAAATGTATATACTAAGGTGTATTGCTGATTCTCTGAGTGTATGAGTGTCTGTATGGTCGACTCAGTGGGTAAATTGCTGACTGTATAAGTGAGTGATTAGGTGTCTCGATGAATGTATAGGTGAGTGACTGGTTGTGTAAATGAGTATATCTGTCTGTCAGTTGATGTCTAAGTTGGTGTATGAGTGTGTTAGTGGGTACATGAATGGCTATATGGAAGATTGATTGGTTGTCTGACTACCTCTATGGTTGTCTGGGTGTATGTGTGTGTGGGTGAGGAGGTGTGTGACTGCCTGTATGGGTGAGTGAGTGGGTGAGTCAGTGGCTGTATGGAGTACCTTGTGTATGTCTCAGAAGCTGTATGGGTGGGTGAATGTCTGTAAGGCTGTGTTAGCGATCGAGGGCATGTGTCTGTATGGGTGAGTAACTGGGTATGTGAAAGGCAGTATAGGTGAATGATAGGGTACATGAGTGACTGTGTGAATATGAGAGTGGCTATATGGATGAGTGCGTGCCTTTGTCACTAACGGAATAGGTGAGTGAGTACATATTGTAAGAGTTACTTTCCTTCGGTAACAATGTATCTGGCAGAGAGGATTCTAGCCGCAGATTCCTTCACGTAGAATTATCCCCAGGTGTGAGACTGGATCCGGAAACTTTTTGCCACAGCATCCCTGCGCGCGACATCACGCGACTCCGCCCTGGCGTCCTTCGCATACGTGACATCAGCGAGGTCACATAAGACCCTCCCCGGCATGCCTACGTCAGTTTTCTTCTGAGAACTTTTCCGCACCAGAACGCGGAACCACCAGATAAAAAACTGTGGAAGCATGGGAACAGTGTGTGAAGAGCAGAAAAATTGGAAAGAAATGGTGACTAACAACACCACCAGAATAGTGCCAACACCGCAGAACCCAAGGGCAGGGAAAGAAGAAAGAAGAAGAACAAGCAGAAACCTGCGCAGTCACCCTGCCAGCACATAGACAACCTCCCATCCCTGTGCCACGGAGGCAAGAACATGCGTAAAAGTCATGGCACACGTAGGAACACCCCCCCCCCCCCATCCTGAGCAAGGAATGGGACCAGTCCCAAGACAGACAGGGACAACAAACCTCCAAGCCACCCCAACCTAGAGGGCAACCACCCACAAGGGCAAGACAAGGCCAGATGACCCTTAAGCAGAGGATAGCAATGGAAGGAAGGGAGGGGAGGGAGGACAGGGATAGAAGGCAATCCCCCAAACCTGGAGTAGCCAGAGCAGCAGGGCACCGGAGCACCGGAACCCCATCCTCCAAAGGACCAAGGAGGAATGAACCGCTCCCAGATGGAGGCACCCATCAAGAACAAGGCAGGCACTCACAGGAGACACAGCCCCCCACCGGGAGGCGAGTACCGAAGACCAACCCAAAGGTCCTCGCAGAATAGAGGAGGAAGGGCGGGCTGTGAAGAAATCTGCAGCTAGAATCGTCTCTACCAGATACATCATTACCGAAGGTAAGTAACTTGGCATCTGATAGAGACTACTAGCCTCAGATTCCTGCACATAGAATAGATACCCTGGCAATACCCCCTGGGAAGGAGGGTCTGCGAAAGGATCCCACCAGCCAATGCAGAACAGAGGGCCCCACAGGGGACCAGATCTGTGGACCAGGCAGAACCTTGCCCCTGCCAGGCCAAGGGACCCCCATAAGCAGGACCCCACCAACCCCAAGGGGATGTAGGAGGGAAAGATGGCTGAAGAGGCTCGTCACTCACAGCAGAGGAACTAAGAGCAAGGACTGAGAGGCCGAAGCACCCCACTCCCCCACAAGGCAACACAGCTTCTGCCCAATGCCAAGACATGAAAGCGGCAGAAAAAGAAGAAGAAGCCTAGAGGGCCCAAGGAAACTAGGGAAAAGAAGGGGAACCCACTCCCGATGGAGAGCAGCCTGCCAGCCAGAACAGCACCGGCAGTCAAGCCAGAAGCAAGAAGAACAGCCCGAGGCCCCAGGAAGGCTGAGTAGGTGACGACCAGTAAGGGAGACACAGGATCATCCCAGACCTCAGGACAGGAGCAGGGAGTGGAGGAGATGCCCGGGCCACCACTACGAGTGGCCACGCACACGACCACAGGAAGCAAAAGCAACCTACTTAAACACCATGGAGAACAGGCACCCAAAGGCGACCAGAACCCTCTAGCAGAGTGCAAGCCATATGACAGCTACCACTACCCCATATAGGGTACGTTAGGTCCCAAGATAAGGGAACCCTCCTTGGAAGAGCTTCCGCAGCAGAGGAAAAAACAAAAGAGCCATGGGGAAAAAAACACCCCCGCTGAAGGCTTGACAAGTAGCCCAAGCAAAGCAGAAGGCCCAATCTCAGGGCCAAGCCTGCGCAACAACTCCTGAAGAACCACACACAATCAACACAAGGGCCGACCAGCACCCAACAATGCCAAAGTACCAAGAAAGGACGTAAACGGCCAGAAAACAGACTGCACAGCCAGAACAGCCAGCTTAAGAAGGCCCAGAATCAACCCAACTCAGAAGGTCACTGAGGAGGGAACAGAGGAGGAGGAGGATAAGGCGGAGGAGAAGGAGGAGGACGGAGCCCTGCCAAGAGCCTTTGGATGGCGGTGTCAGCCGGGGCATGGAACAACAGGCTGCATCAAACAGAAGGTCGATGAGTCGCTCCGAATATTCTCAGGGAATACTCCATCCCTAAGCCAAGCATGGTGACGGAGAGCGACTGAGGAAGCCATGCCCCAGCCCAGCACCTCTGAGATGTCCAGAGCGGAGCGGAGAATAAACGCCCGAAGCTCCCGGCCATCCAATGCATGATGCCGTAAGTCCACCAGGCCAGACTCCTGGGACGCTGCAGATCCCAGAGACTCAGCCGAGTCCCACAAACAGGAGGAGGCCCTAGCCAGCACACACAAGGTATTAAGGGCCCGCAGGGCCACGCTGGTTGAGGCGAACATGTTGCGTCCCCAAGAGTCCAGCCAGCGGGCCTCTCGGGACGGCGGAGTCAACAGTGGTGGCAGGGAGGGAAAAGCAATCCGCAAAAGGAGGCTGGCGGCTGAGGGGTGAAGGGAAAGACACGCCGGGTCACGCGGCGCCAGGAGGTGCCGCTGCCGAAAATGCTGAGGCACCGGATCCCCTGAGGCAAGATGCCTCCAAGCCCCCGTCAAGGAAGAAAGGAGCGAACCTTCAAAGGGAAGTAAGATTTCCCTCCCACCAGAGCCCTGGTGGAGGACATCCAATAGATAGTCCGCCGGAAAGTGAGCCACCGGGTCACCCATGCACAGGATGCCCACAGCCATGGACACCGCGTAAGCGAAGGCCGCACTCGCCTCCGTAGGGCCCCCGCTATGGAGATATCAGCTCCTCCGTGGGCGACGGCTGAAAACTAAGGCGGCCGTCCCCGAGGCCAAGCGGGGCGGGCAAGGGCCAGACCTAGAAGTCAGAAGGAACCGAAGAATGAGGGACCTGCCGCTCTTCCGACGAACACCTCTGCCCCAGGAAGGGCGGGGAGCCGCCCTTCGATGCCGGTGAAAAAGATACCACACGGCGACCAGTCTCCGGGGAGGACGACACCAATATGCAGCCTGCCTCCAGAGAAGAAGGAGCGTCCAAAGACGAATCCGCGGTACGACCCCTGCGCGGAGCCATAGAATACGCTGCTTGAGGTAGGACGTTGGCACCAGCTGGTGTCACCGGACAAGGTACCTCCAAGTCGCCCCGTACCGGGGACCGGAGCGGAGACCGGAGTAGAGCTGGAGCCGCACCGGCCCCAGGGCGGCGCCGGAGTGACGCCGACCCGACCCCCGCCGAGGCAGCCACCTGCGTGGGGGAATGAGACAGGCCTGGGGAGTGGTATGAAGCCCTCCGCCAGCCGTGGACCAGAATGAGGCAAAGATCACTCGGCAACCCATGTGGCAGCGCCAGGGACAGTTCAACCTCCGACTCGCCCTCCGACAGGCAGCCGTCTGTGGGGAGGGACGAGAGGGGCACGGAGAGGGACGAGGGGTCTTCCCACAGCCTCGACCCTGAGTGGGACGAGGAGGGTCCACTGACCCCTGTGGCTCCGCACGGTCCAGCTGCTGCCGGCGCCGTAGTGGCGTCACCTCGGTCTTAGAAAGGACCACCTTGTCAAAGGACCGAGAGGGGCTCGGGGATGCGACCCGAGCCCCGGCGACCTCCCGTGACACCACAGGGACCCCCGCAGGAGTTTGTGGTGAGGCAGAGACGCCGTGGCCTGAAGGAGGTGCCCCAGAGGAGCCGCACCCCAACTCTACCACATCCTCCATGCCTGGATCCGAACCAGTCGGCGCCGGGGCCGGAGCCACCGGCGGCGCGGCAGAGGGCCCTGCTCAGAGCGAGGGATCCACCGACGCCCCAGGAGGGGAAGGAGGAGGAGACACCAGCGAGGCCTGCAAAGTCGCTGCGTATGTCTCCATTTGGACTCTCGACGGCCCAACACCGGGAAACTGTGGATAGGACGACACGCGGGGCCGCATCACCCGCGGAGAGTCCACACCCCCGGTAGGCAGGAAACCAGCCCCCGGGGACAAACTGCGACAGTTACCCACCAGGGAGCGACGCTCACATGACATCAGCGAAGGGCGAGGACGGCGACCACGGCCGTATCTGAAGCCATCTGCCGAAGCAGACCGACAGCAGGACGTCGACCTGGAGAGACGCGCCAAGAGAAGTCTTATCCAGCGCTCCCGCCGCAACCTCGGCTTCAACTGTTGGAACGCTGTACAATCTGTGGTGCTGTGATCCTCCCCATACAAATAAGGTGAGGGTCCGTCGCCGACATAAGATGCCCACAAGATGTGCAAGTCTTAAAGCCCGAAGGCATTCGCACACTGTTCCACCAAAGAAATGGAAGAAAAAAGGGGGGCCTAACAGGCCCTTGGCAAGGATCGGATCCGCGTTTCACGCGGAAAAGGAAAAAACTGACGTAGGCACGCCGGGGCGGGTCTTATGTGACTACGCTGATGTCACGTACGCGGACGACGCCTAGGAGGAGTCGCGTGATGTCGCCCCGCCCCCGGCGCGCAGGGATGCTGTGGCAAAAAGTTTCCGGATCCAGTCTCATGCCTGGGGATAATTCTACGTGAAGGAATCTGCGGCTAGTAGTCTCTATCAGATACTATTTGTATGAGTAAGTGGATGTGTGCGTAACTGTTTAGTTGAGTAAGTGGCTGTGTATCGGTGTGTGTCTGGGTGTGTGAGTAGCTGTATGGATGACTCTCAGTTCGTGAGTGACTGTATGAGTGTATGAGTGGATATGTCAATGGCTGTATTAGTGAGTGAGTGGGTGTGTAAGTGGCTTTTTGGGCACGCAAGTGGATGTGTGTGTAGATCTATGAATCAGTGAGTGGTGGTGTAAGTACTGGCATGGCTCTGTGAATGGGTTTGTAAATGGGTTTGCGAATGGTTGCGTGGGGTAGAAATGGGAGCATAAAAGATTCTATAGTGGTGTGAGTGTGTGGTCAGAGATGCTGTGGATGATGGCATCACTGATGTTATCAGTGATGTCATTTGAGATGTCATCAGTGATGTAATCAGTGATGTCACTGATCATGTCATGAGTGATGTAATATGTGTGGTCATAAGCAGTGCATTGCGGGGGGTGTGAGGTATAGTTAACTCAGGCGCCTATAATGGCTGAATTTCTCGGGTTTTGTATGAGTTAAATCTGACCCTAACTATAACGTCCCTGTAACCTTTGTTTTTTTAGTGAATTTTTAAGGTTTTTTAAAATTCTATTTGCTAACTATAACGTCCTTATAACCTTTGTTTTTTTCCAGTGAATTTCTAAGGTTTTTTAAATGCTAATTCCTAACTATAACATCCCTGTTACCTTTGTTTTTTCTGTGAATTTCTAAGGTTTTTTAACTAGCAGTCACGTTTGCAGAGTGGTGGGGAAAGGGGGCTGGGCCTCTGACCAGCTCTCAGGAATTCCGCTGCATAGGACTTACAGGAGGTAGCAGGAGGGCTTCTTGGCCACCAAGGTCCCTCTGGAGCCAAGGGGACTTTATCCCCCCAACTAGTAGTGCAGTGCACCGGGAGGCATGTTTGCAGAGTGGTGGAGAAAGGGGGTGTGGCCACTGACAACTTCCCAGAAATCCTGCTGTGTGGGACTTACTGGAGGTAACAAGTGGGTCCCGTGCTCTCCATGCCAATGGAGTCAAGCTAGCCTGGCGTATCAGGGGTGATGCCCCGACACCGGTCCCAGGATGCTTGTTTCCAGTCCAAGGAGGACCTGGCCTGGCAGTTCGGATTGAACTGTTCCCATGGGTAACAGGGTAAAGTCTGATTTGCATATGGCTGGGTCTGCACTAGAAAGGCATGGGGAGCAAAAAATCTATGTATTTAGGCCCAGATCTCTTTACTGGGGTGAATGTTTGACATTGTGCAGAATTCTGTCCATCAATTGTTCTTTTTGCTCATATACTTGAGCCATGGAATTTCAATCTCACTTGCACAGCAGAGTATCTCCTGCAGCCTTACCAGATAAGGAGCCAGCTCTGGAGTGGACCAAATTCTCTTACAGTATAATATAGGCCTTAATTCAACCACATTAGTTAGATTTTTTTCCCCATGTCTAGCCTTAGAGGGAGCAACCGGGTACTAATGGGGAGACCAGTCAACTCTCACCGGAAAATATTTTCTGCAAGTCCCAGGGTAGACACATCCCTATGCCCTTAGAGCTCTGCTCCACAGAGAGCTAAACCAAGTGCTTGGCAGTTAAAGATTTGCAGTGCGGGGAAACAGGGCAAAAGGGAGAGCCCTTTTGTAATTTTAAGATACCCCAAAAATCTGCTCTAGCCTTAATCTACTCCTATTTATATGTGGTTGCCAGTTGAAGTGCTCAGTAAGTGCCACTCCCAAGTACTCGAACGTGTGACCACATACCAAATGAGACCCTCTAAGGACAGGATTAGAACATGTGGTGTTGCATGGGTTAAGTACACAAAAAGTTAGTTTTAGTGATATTTATGTCTAAGCCTCTAAGAGCATAGAAAGAATCAAACCTATCCAAAATCTTTTGGAGACCCATGGGGGATTTCGAAATAAGCAACGTATCGTCTGCAAACAACTAGGCTGGTATGCTGGTGTTTGTGAGAGATGAAGCATCAGAACCACCACAGTCTACAAAAGTTGCTAGGTCGTTGATAAAAAGCAAAAAGAGGGTTGGGGAGAGAATGCACCCCTGTCTCACCCACTTTGGACTGGAAAAGACTCAGTCAGTTCACCCATCTGAACACATCTTGCTTGGGACGAAATTATTTTTATGTAAACGTATAACCATATACAACAAATGATGCAGTACTCCCAAATCAACCATCATAGCTTGGGATGGGAAACCAGATTGACAGCTGATCTAAGATCAGCAAATACTACATAAAGCAGTCCCTGCCCCAATAAGACATACTTCCACTACAGAAGCTAAAGCCGGAGGATCTGATCAAGTGTACTGACCCGTTCTCTAAACCCACCCTGCAGGGATGATAGTATCCAGGTCACAGTCATCCATTCTAAAAGCCTATTCAGCACAATCAATTAGGCTAATATTCCTATAGTTGGCTGGGGTACCCTGGGTCCCCTTTTTGTAGATTGGAATAATCTCGGCCCTGGCCCAGAATGGAGGAATAGAAAAATCCCTCATTATAGCTGTGAGAAGTTGGCCTGATGTATGATGTCACTAGTTCTAGTGTACACCTTATATCAGTCCAAACAACCCTTATGGTGATTGGTTGTAAAGTCAACCTTATAGACCAGCTATCCTAGTGGTAGCATGGACAAGAGCAGTCTTAGGCTAAACTCTGAATGGCATGTGAAGCCAGCTGTGATACCATATATAATCCCTTGAATACCAAATGAAAGGACACCACAACAGATATATATATAAAATAAAGTGTATTTATTCTAGTCAAACCCTCAGCACTCTTTATGAGATTAGAGGTACGTACCACACAGTCTTATTTAAGCATACATTAAGTCACACAGGTAAGTAATACAGTTAGGCCCTAGGGGCCACGCAAACCATATACTAAAGAAGTGGTATAAGGACCACTGTCACGGAAATAGGATAGGCCTAGGCCTAGGGAATCGCTGGGGCTACACTACACTAGCAACAGTTAGGAAGTGGGAGGCCCACGGGATTCAGGTGCAGAGTGGAAACACTCACGCGTAATGCGTAAAAGTCGATAGAATTACTAGCAGTTAGAAATTTACAGTTTAAGGACACTTCTGAAGCAGCTAGAGAGTCGAGACTCGGAAACTAGACCCTAGGATAATCACTACCCTTGTGAGCACCGAAGTACCCAAGTTACCTAGCCCACGGGCTGCGGGTGCATAGGTGTGAACTTGCGTCGGGTTTCGTTGTGGGCTTCTATGGATGCCTGAAGGAAAGTTGCTGACAGGCAGTCAGTGAAGAGTGTCCGGTGGATCCCAAGGCTGGGATCAAGAAGAGAGGACACCTGCAAGCAGAAGGGACAGAGTCATGGTCACTAGCCAGTGACCACGTGGAACCAGGAAGGAACCAGGCGATGTTGTGAAGATTGCAGGTGAAGGTGAAGCTTGTCGCTGCAGCCACGGGGACCAGGAGACGTCGAGGACGACCAGGACCAGGAGGCGAGCTGTCCCACGAAGGCTCTTGCTGTCGGCGGCGTCGAAGTCGAACTAGGACTCACCAAGCCTTGGCAAGCGGAACCCACGAAGAACGGAGGACTTGCTTCTGGTGCAGACCAGGAAGGTCTGGGGTGCTTCTCTTTTGCAAAGAAGCGGGAGCCAGTCTGGAGGAGCCAAACCAGCAGTGAAGATTTCAGGGTGCGCCGTCACAAAGGCCACTAGCCAACGGGCAAGCAACCGGACAGACGCGGCAAGCAGGAAAATGCAGAAGGGCCCCACGCAGGACTCGTGGAGTGTGGGGGGCTGATCTTCGGTGCAGATGGTGCTTGGGGTTGGGGCTTCTCAATCCCCGGTGCACAACTTCGAGTGTGCCTCAGAAGCTGCGCTGGAAGATACTAGCCACTTTTCCCAGGTAGCCGGTCCCACGTCTCTCGTCGCCTCCACGGATCTCAGCTCGGCTGTGGATGTGGATCAGGGTCGGAGAAGTCTGGAAGTCAAGGCTCTGGTCGGGCTCTGCAGTCGGTCCCTCGTAGAACTTCAGCAAAGCAAAGGGTAGTCTCTTGATGGTGCCTGTTTGCACAGGGTAGCCACTCCTTGGCCACAAGGGAGTTTCTTCAGTCTTCTTCTTTCGTCGAATGTCGAAGGTCCAGAGTTTCTGTTCAAGTTGCAGGTTCAGGATAATCCAATCTCCTGGGGCCCAGCTACCACTCTTATACTAATCTGGGGGGCTGGGTTGCCTGCTAGGTCACGCCTTATGGGTGGGACCTGGGAGGGGGGTGGTTACACCCCCTTCCCTTTGTCCAGTTTCGCGCCAGGACTGGGGCTGGAGTGCCCCAGCACCGGTTTGAACTGGACTATGCACGGGACACCTTGTGTGCCCCAGGCATGTCTCATTCCTTTCAGCCCTCCCTGCCCCAATACACTAAAGTCTGTCTGGGGAGGTGCTAGCACCTCCCCAATCAGGAAACCTATTGTCCAAGCCTCCCTTGCCGGGACCACTCCCAGCAGCAGGAGGTCAGACTTGTGTCTGTGGTAGCAGCATCCATTTTGTGATGCTGAGGCTTTGGTTAGAGTTAAACAGCAAAGTAGGATTTTAACATGTCTCTCCCTCTAGAAGGGGGGAATAATATCCTCATCACCAGAAATGGTATGGGGGTATTATTCCAAAGTGTTAGACACCTTACACGATATGTTTTGATAAAGCCAAACCATAGTTACCATAACTGTTTAAGATTATAAGGCACTTTAAGAGTATATGGTAGGCTATATCATAGAACAGCTATAAGGACATGATTCCGAAAGCTGCAGACAGGCTCAGCTCATGCTAGAGCACCATCTCACATGTTACCAAGCACTCTGCCTCCAGGATTGTTAAGGCCTGCCATAGGAGTGACTGATAGGTACACATGTGTCTATATAAGGGTAGATATAGGCATACTGTTAGAAATGAGGGGGCTCTGGTTGACGCAGGTGTGTACCCACAACAAGCAGGGACCCTTTACTTCTTGTCAGGGCGAAGGATGACTCCCCAGAATAACCCCTGCTCACCCTCTAGGTGCGTGGCGCGAGCAGTCTAGGCTAAGTCTCAGGCGTACACAGTTAAGCAAATGCAATTACACATACAGTAAACCCCATGCATGCACCACAAACGGACACCAATCAGGAAGTATATAAAAATAAGCTTTTATGTAGATTCAGCAGATTCAAATACAAGGCCCAGTAACATTGAACTGATGGTGCCACAACTCTTGGAAATACGGTAAAGTCTCTTTGTTACGGAAAGTTCTTTAGGCGGGCACAAGGTAACTGTGGGCCTCAGCGCACTTCGTGCTGAGGCGGCGCCCGGGAAGCACACGGCAGATGACAGGGAAATCAGAACGTTGTGGACCCTGGATCCGATGCGAGCTCGCGGTCGAGTTCGTAAGTACAGTACCTTGTTTCTTGACGCGAAGGTGGGTGCGGGATTTTAGCGGCTCTTCGACAGAAGGGCGAGGCGGCGTCCGGGTCTCCCACACTTCACGATGGGGGTCTGATCTTCAGGCTCATGACAAGAGCGGGGTGTTGCAGGTAGCGGGTGAACAAAGCGGGGCAGCCGGGCACGCAGGTACGTCCGGGCCGTCCGAGGCTTGGAGATGCTCACAACGCCGATTCCGGCGGGAGGGTGAAGGTGCACAGCGAGCCTCCAGCGAGCGAGGTGACAGGGGCAGCACAGCACAGCGTAGGGGGAGCGGCTCCGATCGAGCGAGGCTCTTCCCAAGGCGGGGGCGGCTAAGCAGTCCTGGTCACGGCTCAGGGAGGGACTGGGGCATGAGGGTCACAGCTCCGGCGAGGGAAAGGACACCACAGTCCAGCGGCAGGCGAGTGAAGATCAGGTAGAGCCCAATGGTCCTGGGGCTCAGTTCAGGGGGCAAGCTCAGTTCCAAGCCCTTGGAGATCGTTTTGGAAAGCACAAGTCTTGAAAGTAAAAATAAAGCAAAGTCTTCAGCAACAGTTTCTCTTCTCCCCTTTGGCAGCAAGGTCACCACTGCAGGCCAATCCCCCAGGATAGGGACAGTCTTCCTCCTACAGCTTTCCCGGTGCCTCCTCCTCAGGCAGAGATTCTTCTTGGTCAAAAGCGGATCTAGTTTCTTAGGAGCAGGGCTCCTACATTTATACAGCAAATCTTTTGTTCTCCCAGGCCAGGGGGGCCCTTGCCTAGTCCAGTCCGGTTTCTGAGCACTTTGTTTACGTGATGCAGGCTTCTTCTTTCAGAGTGCAGGGCAGAGTCCTCAGACGCTCCACAGGGGGCGGAGCCGGCATTGAGGTGGCAGAGCACTGTCCTATTCAGAGCCTAGGAGTACTCCTCCCCCCCATCTACCTGTCGATCGCCCTATTCACCACCAGGCTACCTAGCCCTGCCCATCTGGGTTCCCCCAGCCCTGTCACTCACACCAGCCAGACATCAGATACACATCACGCAGAGGCGGGCTGAAATGTTTAGGCAAGCAAAGGCCAGCTTTCTAAAAGCGGCATTTGCAAACGTGGAATATTAAAATAAACCTTACGAAAAGATGTACCTTATTATTCCGAGTTCAGGCATACTAAACTCAATCTTCTACCATGTTCCCTGGGTCGGTTAAGATCATAGGATGTAACAATCCTAGCCGCCCATACTGGCCTATGAGAACAGGGTAGCCTTGCAGTAGTGAACAACAAGATGGCGGTAATTCACTACTAGGACATGCCACGCATCTAGGCTTGTCCTACCTTATGCTCACAACGCACCCTGCCCGTGGGCCTACCAGAGGGGTGACTAACATGCAGCTAAGTGAAGGTTTTAGGGACCGGCAAGTGTGGGCACTTGCCAGTCAGCATGTCAGTACCAGACTGCACGCAGGTTCTGCGATGGCAGACCTTAGACATATTTTACCGGCCGCTTCTGTGGGTGGCACAACCCGTGCTGCAAGCCCACCAGCGGTGTTTGCATTTACATGCCCTGGCGCTCCTGGCGCACTTTACTGGGGTCTGACAGTAAATCAAACAATCCAATCATGGAATCCAACCAACATATATAATTTACATAGGGAGCACTCGCACCGTGACACTGGTTGGCAGTGGCACAGCGCGCTGAGCGGCCAACACCATAAAAACACATGAGGCACAGCGACCAAAGAGGAAGGGAGACTCACGCCAAGGTGCCAGGTCTAACACGTGTCCCCTCCAGCTGAAAAGTGGGGAGAACTACCCTACCCCAGGGAGTTCCTCATCACTAAGGCGGAAAAATCTGGACAGACCGTCAGCATTGGCGTGATCTGTACCAGGGCGATGTTCCACCGTGAAATCCATACCCTGTAGGGAAATGGACCACCTCAACAGCTTTGGATTCTCACCCCTCATATGCATCAACCATCTGAGGGGCCTGTGGTCCGTCTGAACCCGGAAGTGAGACCCAAACAGGTAGAGTCTTAGCTTCTTCAGCGCCCAGACCACAGCAAATGCCTCACGCTCAATAGCACTCCACCTCTGTTCCCGTGGAAGTAACCTCCTGCTAAGAAAGGCTACGGGTTGATCTAGGCCCTCCTCATTAATCTGTGAAAGAACAGCCCCCACACCATGCTCTGAAGCGTCTGTCTGAACGATAAACTCTTTGGAGAAGTTGGGAGCCAAGAGCACGGGCGCCGTGCACATAGCAGTTTTCAAGGCCTCAAAAGCTTTCTGACAGGTGTCAGTCCAAATCACTTTCCTGGGCTGCTTCTTCGAAGTCAGCGCTGTCAAGGGGGCAACCATGTTGCCATACCCCTTGACAAACCTCCTGTAGTACCCGGTGAGACCTAGGAAGGCTCTCACCTCTGTCTGGGTTTTGGGCGCCTCCCAATTCAGGATGGTTTCTATCTTGGGCTGAAGGGGTGCCACCTGGCCACTCCCAACTTGGTGCCCCAAGTACACCACGGAACCCTGCCCGATCTGGCACTTACTCGCCTTGATCATGAGGCCTGCCTTGTGCAGCGCCATCAACACTTCCCAGAGGTGTCGCAGGTGTTCTTCCCAAGTGGAGCTGAACACCGCGATGTCATCCAGGTAGGCTGCACTGAACGAATCCAGCCCAGCCAACACCTGGTTGACCAATCTCTGGAAGGTGGCAGGGGCATTCTTCATCCCAAATGGCATAACCCGGAACTGGTAGTGCCCATCTGGGGTGGAAAATGCTGACCTCTCTTTGGCCCCCTCGGTCAAGGCGATCTGCCAATACCCAGACGTTAAATCAAACGTGCTGAGGTAGTTGGCAGCCCCTAGCCGATCGATGAGCTCATCAGCTCTGGGGATGGGGTGTGCGTCAGTCCTAGTGACTGAATTGAGTCCTCTGTAGTCCACACAGAACCGGAGTTCGGGTGTGGCTCCCGGCGCTGCAGCCTTTGGGACGAAGACCACGGGGCTGGCCCAAGGACTGCTAGAAGACTCAATTACCCCGAGTGCAAACATCTTGGAGACCTCCTCCTTGATGCATGTCCTCACCCTGTCAGTCACCCTGTAGGCC
Source organism: Triturus cristatus (assembly GCF_964204655.1). NCBI lineage: Eukaryota > Metazoa > Chordata > Amphibia > Caudata > Salamandridae > Triturus > Triturus cristatus. Next base: position 52,717,444 of record NC_140589.1, read on the forward strand.
TTGTGCCGCACAGGTGTACTATCCCCAGTGTCCACATCATGGACGCACCAATCAGTGACACCAGGGACCAGGGAAAACAGATCAGAAAATTGTCCCAGTAACTGGCGACAATCATTCTGTTGCTCAGGGGTCAGGGTGGAAGAGAGGATGACACCATCCACTGACCCATCTTGCTCCTTGGCTGACAGGAGGTCAGGAAGAGGTTCTGTCTCCTCTTCCATCCCAGCATCTGTTGCCAAGAGCATGCCCACTTGGGACCTCTCCAAGTGGGGCTTGAGGCGGTTGACATGTAGGACCCTTAAGGGGTTCCTAGGAGACTTCAGGTCCACCACGTAGGTAACAGGACTCTTGCGCTCCACCACCTCAAAGGGGCCGGTCCACTGATCCTGGAGCGCACACGGCTCCACGGGGGCCAAGACCCATACCTTCTGTCCAGGCTGAAGCTCTACCAGAGTGGCATTCTGGTCGTACCACCGCTTCATCTCCTCCTGGCTGGCTTCCAGATTTGCCTCAGCAAGTTGCCTGAATCGCCTAGTCTGATTCCTGAAGGCCAGCATGTAACTATATACATTCTGGGGAGGTTTCCTGGGAGATTGCTCCCAGCCTTCCTTGACCAGACTTAGAGGTCCTCTGACTGGGTGACCATACAGGAGCTCAAAGGGACTGAACCCCAGAGACTTCTGTGGCACCTCACGGTAAGAGAAGAGAAGGCATGGTAAGAGGACGTCCCACGTACGCCTCATGGGTCCTTCTAGGCCCATTATCATGCCTTTGAGGGTTCAGTTGAATCTCTCAACCAACCCGTTTCCTTGGGGGTGGTAAGGTGTGGTGAACTTGTAGGTTACACTACATTCTTGCCAAAGAGATCTCATGTACTTGGACATGAAATTGGTACCTCGGTCAGACACCACCTCTAGAGGGAATCCCACTCAGGAGAAAATTCCCATAAGTGCACGTCCCACCACGGGGCCGTCACTGTCCTCAGAGGAATGGCTTCCGGGTACCGGGTGGCATGGTCCACCAGGACCAGGATGAACCTATTGCCCATCGCTGTCCTGGGGTCCAGTGGCCCTACAATGTCAATCCCCACTCGCTGGAATGGGGTACCGACCACAGGGAATGGCTGGAGTGGAGCCTTCTGCTTCCTTCCACTCTTTCCACTTGCCTGGCAAGTCTGGCATGTCCTGCAGTGAGTATCTGAACTCCTGTGCATTTGAGGCCAATAAAAGTGGGCGACAAGCCTTTCAAAGGTCTTGTTCTGCCCCAAATGCCCTGCCAATGGCACATCGTGAGCCAGCCCCAGTAGGAAGGCTCTGAAGTCCTGGGATACCACCAGCGCACGGGCTGACCCAGGCTCAGCAACCTTAGGCTCACAATACAGGAGGTCGTTCTCCCAGTAAATGAAATGTGATCCTGATTGATCACCTGCGGCCTGGTCTGCAGCCAGCTGCCGCATACCCACGAGAGAAGGGCACTCCTTCTGCGCCCTGCAAAAGTCCTCCCTGGTGGGACCTCCTTCCTGCTGCCAATGGGTCAGCTCCGGCAGGTCTCCCAGTTCAGCTATCTGCTCCCCTGTAGGCTCCAGGGCATCCCCCTCAAGGTCTGCTTCCTCCTGGACCGTGGGAACTTCAGGGGCCGGCTTCCCGCGTCCCTTGCTCCTTCTCTCTGAGGCCGGTTCCTGGGCCTCCCTCTCAGGCTCCAGGACCTCTTGAGTACCTCTACTGGCTGCCATGGACCGTGTGGTGACACACGCCCAATCCGGCATAGCCAACATCTCCAGGTGAGCACTCCGCTCCACCTTAGCCCAAGGTGAGCTCTCCAAATCGTTCCCTAACAAACAGTCTACGGGCATGGCGGGCCTCACAGCTACCTGAAGAGTACCAGAGACCCCCACTCAAAGGGAACCTGAGCCACCTTGCAGTGCCTCTCTGTGTTGTCAGCAGCAAGAACGGGATAGAATGCATTGGGGACCACCTGCTCCTGAGACACCAGGTGACACCTGACAGCTGTCACACTGGCTCCTGTATCTCTAAGAGCTTCCACTCTATGGCCATTTATGGTCACCCACTGCCTGTACTTCTTAGTGTTCTCAGGCAGCTGGGTTGGAGGGACCACTTCACGGTCTCCTAGCGAGACAAGGGACATCTCTGCGGGACCCCACCCACCTTGGACATCCCTCTCCTCCCCCAAGGCTACACTAGTCACCTGCCGGGGTGGAGCACCAGTGGGTGCTGGTTTACCAAACAATGGACACTTTACAGAGGCAAAATGCCCTAAATTGTTATACCTGTAACATCTGACGGGCCCCTTCTGAACAGGAGGACCTGTCGGGGCCCCGGTCGGTTTCTGGGGTGGGGGAGGCTGAGAACCCATCCCTTGGTTCCCTTGGGGACTACTTTGGGCCCCTTTTTGGAACTGCTTCTGTTTACCCCTGTCCCCCCCACTCTTCTGCTGGGGACCCTGCCCACCTTTGGCGGAATCTCCCACGGGACCCTTGTGGACCCTGGTACTGACCCAGCGGTCCGCCTCCTCAGCAAGCTTCCTAGGGTTAGTAAGCCTACTATCTATCAGGTGCTGGCGTAGCTCAGGAAAACAATTACTGGACAAGTGCTCCCATGCCATTAAATCAAGAAGCCCTTGATAATCATTTACCTTACTACCCTTTACCCAACCATCCAGCGCTCTGCAAAAGAAAGTCACATACTCCACATACGTACTATTGGGAATCTTAGTGCAACCCCTGAACCTCTGTCTATATAACTCAGGGGTCAACCCATACCTAGTCATCAAGGCTTCCTTCATATGGGCGTAAGAATTATGAACATCAGCAGGTAAATCTAACAATGTGTCCCGCCCTTCACTCAGGAACCGTCCCCACAACCCCGCTCCCCAATCTCTCTCAGGGACCCGGTGGGAAGACATGGCTACCTCGTAGGCTCTGAACCACTGCCCGATGTCGTCATTCTTGAAGAACTCCTTCACTACATCCTTGGGAATATAAACTCTTGGTTCCACCGGTACTGGCGGTGTGCTGCCACCAGAGGGATTAAGCTCCAAACTTTTCGCTTTCAGCTCCAGCTCCCTCAGCTTCATGTCATGCTCTAGTTGTAGTTTCTTTTCTTCCATGGCTAATCTTTGTTTTTCCATATCCATCTGCCCATGAAGTTTTGCCATCTCCACTTCGTGTGCCCGGGTTGCTGCCCTGTCTGCCAACTCTTCTGACGACAGGCCTCTGCCAAACTCATGGACACTTTCTGGTGGAACCATTTCCACCTGATTCTCTGGTGCCTTTGACTCATACCAGGCCCTCAGCGCCTTCACAAGTTGGTCCTTCTTTTTCAATCCAGTTTGGGCAATTCTGAACTTGGAGCAAAAACCTCTCAACTCTTCATTGGTATGATTCTGAAGTGCGCTTTCTTCCCAATCTATGTCCTCAAATCCAGAGATTATAGAAGCTGCCCAGGCATGGTTCTAACAACGGAGATTCTTGGCAAAACAAAACAACTGCTAGTCTTGTGGCTGTGTTACTGGTCTGCTCTCACTACGTTGTGATCAGTGGTTCACTATACGCAAACCACAAATGCAAATCCGTAAATCCCACCGCTGCCACCAATGTTAGAAATCAGGGGGCTCTGGTTGACGCAGAATAACCCCTGCTCACCCTCTAGGTGTGTGGCGCGAGCAGTCTAGGCTAAGTCTCAGGCGTACACGGTTAAGCAAATGCAATTACACATACAGTAAACCCCTTGCATGCACCACAAACGGACACCAATCAGGAAGTATATAAAAATAAGCTTTTATGTAGATTCAGCAGATTCAAATACAAGGCCCAGTAACGTTGAACTGATGGGGCCACAACTCTTGGAAATACGGTAAAGTCTCTTTGTTACGGAAAGTTCTTTAGGCGGGCACAAGGTAACTGTGGGCCTCAGCGCACTTCGTGCTGAGGCGGCGCCCGGGAAGCACACGGCAGATGTCAGGGAAATCAGAACGTTGCGGACCCTGGATCCGATGCGAGCTCGCGGTCGAGTTCGTAAGTACAGTACCTTGTTTCTTGACGCGAAGGCGGGTGCGGGATTTCAGCGGCTCTTCGACAGAAGGGCGAGGCGGCGTCCGGGGCTCCCACACTTCACGATGGGGGTCTGATCTTCAGGCTCACGACAAGAGCGGGGTGTTGCAGGTGGCGGGTGAACAAAGCGGGGCAGCCGGGCACGCAGGTACGTCTGGGCCGTCCGAGGCTTGGAGATGCTCACAACGCCGATTCCGGCGGGAGGGTGAAGGTGCACAGCGAGCCTCCAGCAAGCGAGGTGACAGGGGCAGCCCAGCACAGCGTAGGGGGAGCGGCTCCGATCGAGCGAGGCTCTTCCCAAGGCGGGGGCGGCTAAGCAGTCCTGGTCACGGCTCAGGGAGGGACTGGGGCACGAGGGTCACAGCTCCGGCGAGGGAAAGGACACCACCGTCCAGCGGCAGGCGAGTGAAGACCAGGTAGAGCCCAATGGTCCTGGGGCTCAGTTCAGGGGGCAAGCTCAGTTCCAAGCCCTTGGAGATCGTTTTGGAAAGCACAAGTCTTGAAAGTAAAAATAAAGCAAAGTCTTCAGCAACAGTTTCTCTTCTCCCCTTTGGCAGCAAGGTCACCACTGCAGGCCAATCCCCCAGGACAGGGACAGTCTTCCTCCTACAGCTTTCCCGGTGCCTCCTCCTCAGGCAGAGATTCTTCTTGGTCAAAAGCGGATCTAGTTTCTTAGGAGCAGGGCTCCTACATTTATACAGCAAATCTTTTGTTCTCCCAGGCCAGGGGGGCCCTTAACTAGTCCAGTCCGGTTTCTGAGCACTTTGTTTACGTGATGCAGGCTTCTTCTTTCAGAGTGCAGGGCAGAGTCCTCAGACGCTCCACAGGGGGCGGAGCCGGCATTGAGGTGGCAGAGCACTGTCCTATTCAGAGCCTAGGAGTACTCCTCCCCCCCATCTACCTGTCGATCGCCCTATTCACCACCAGGCTACCTAGCCCTGCCCATCTGGGTTCCCCCAGCCCTGTCACTCACACCAGTCAGACATCAGATACACATCACGCAGAGGCGGGCTGAAATGTTTAGGCAAGCAAAGGCCAGCTTTCTAAAAGCGGCATTTGCAAACGCGGAATATTAAAATAAACCTTACGAAAAGATGTACCTTATTATTCCGAGTTCAGGCATACTAAACTCGATCTTCTACCATATTCCCTGGGTCGGTTAAGATCATAGGATGTATCAATCCTAGCCGCCCATACTGGCCTATGAGAACAGGGTAGCCTTGCAGTAGTGAACAACAAGATGGCGGTAATTCACTACTAGGACATGCCACGCATCTAGGCTTGTCCTACCTTATGCTCACAACGCACCCTGCCCATGGGCCTACCAGAGGGGTGACTAACATGCAGCTAAGGGAAGGTTTTAGGGACCGGCAAGTGTGGGCACTTGCCAGTCAGCATGTCAGTACCAGACTGCACGCAGGTTCTGCGATGGCAGACCTTAGACATATTTTACCGGCCGCTTCTGTGGGTGGCACAACCCGTGCTGCAAGCCCACCTGCGGTGTTTGCATTTACATGCCCTGGTGCTCCTGGCGCACTTTACTGGGGTCTGACAGTAAATCAAACAATCCAATCATGGAATCTAACCAACATATATAATTTACATAGGGAGCACTCGCACCGTGACACTGGTTGGCAGTGGCACAGCGCGCTGAGCGGCCAACACCATAAAAACACATGAGGCACAGCGACAAAAGAGGAAGGGAGACTCACGCCAAGGTGCCAGGTGTGAGAAGTTGGCCTGATATGTAGTGCTCACTATTCTAGTGATCACTGTGTATCATTCCAAACGACCCTTATTGATGATTGGTTGTAAGTCAACCTTTTAGACCAGCTATCCTAGTAGCGTGGATACGAGCAGTCTTTAGGCTAAACTCTAGAGGGCGTGTTAAGCCAGCTGTTTACCATCACATATACCCCTTGAACACCAAGTGAAAGGACACCACACAAGTTGTTATGAAAATAAAAGGATATTTATTTATAACAAGACTACCCTGGCTCTTTATGAGTCAGGGAGCTAAGCACACTACAAAACTCTTAGGAAAATACTTCAGTTGCACAATTTACACAAATGCCCGAGGGGCACGAGAAACCATCTACACTAACAGTGAAATGCGAATGGTTAGAGTCTGGAGGTACTGATTCCGGAGTGATCCGATCAGTGGGACTAAACGAAAAAGGAACTGGACACTTGTAGAGCGAACCTGCGATGGAGCACCGGAATGCTCGAGTTACCTAGCCCGGAGGCTGCGGCTGCGGGAAGTTCGGCAAGATGTCGGGAGTCCTCGTGTAGTCTCAGGAGCCTGAAAGAAGAAGTTGCTGGCAGGCGACCAGTGACGATGTTCAGAGCGATCCAAGCCTGGATCGGTGATGAAGGAAACCTGAAAGCAGAGGGGACTCAGTTCTCAACCGCTAGCCAGCGATCGTGTGGGTACCAGGAGGGTACCGGCTGAAGTCACCTCGACCAGGTGAGTGGGTGACGTCGGACTCGGCTGTTCCTCGGGCCAGGAGGCGCGGCGGCGACCAGGATGGAGGGCGAGCTGTCCCACGAAGGTGTCTGCTGTCGATGATGCTGGGCCCAGGCAGGGGCAGCGGATCTTGGCAGTGGCAACCCAAGCGGGGGAGTCAAGATGGCGTCGGGAGTGGACCAGGAGGGTCCGTGGTACTCCTCTGTTGAAGGGGAGCAAGAGCCAGTCTGGAGCAACCAGACTAGTGATGAAACAATCGTGGTGCGTCGTGAAGAGGGCCACAAGCCGGTCGGCGAGTGGTCGAACAACGCGGTGAACAACAAGGAGCGGAAGGGCCCCCACGCAGATCTCGGGGATGCTGGGGAGGCAGACTTCGATGCTGGAGCTGCTCAGGGTTAGGGCTTCTCAAACCCTAGGTGCACTCACTCGAGGGTCCCTCGGTGGGCGTGCTAGATAAGCGTCGTGCAGGTTCTGAAGATGGCCGGTCCCGCGGGTCTCGTCACACCTACGTCTCTCAGCTGGGCTGATGAGGTAGGTAAAAGGTCAGAGATGGCAGGGTACTCGGGTCTCGTCGAGCTGGGCAGTCTTGATCCGTAGGAGAGACTTACAGCAAACCGCAAGCGCTTAGATGGTGCCTGCTGGTGCAGGGTGGCTACTCCTTAGCCACAAGGGAGAGTCTTCAGAAATAGTCAAGAGTTCCTTTCGTGGAAAGTAGTTCGTGATTCGGAGTTATCCGATTATCTGATTATCCAATTTGGGAAGGGGACTCGCTCCTACCTTTATTCTAAGAAAAGGGGCTGGCCCGTGACTAGGTTCTACCTATGGGTGGAGCCAGGAGGGGGGTGGTTACACCCCTATCCTTTGTCCGGCTTCGCGCCAGCTCAGGGGCTGGTGTGCCCCCGAAACTGGTTTGAGCCGGGCTATGCACAGTGAGCACCGGGGTGCCACTTGCAATCACCTTCCTTTCAGCCCTGCCTACCTGGGATACACAAACCCTGTCTGGGACGGTGCTAACACCGCCCTCGACAGGAAACCCTTTGTCCAAGCTCCCCTTGCTGGAAGGTCCCCCAGCAGCAGGAGGTCAGACTTGTGTCTGGTGGCAGCATCCATTTTGTGATGCTGAGGCTTGAGTCAACTTTAACCGGGGTTCAAGGTTACTTCCATGTTGTGTCCCTCTAAAAGGGGGGAATGCTAACCCCGTCACCAGGACTGGCGAGGGGTTCGTATTCCCATTCGTATGACACCTTACTCGACATGTATAGGTGAGGTGAGGCCAAAGTTAGCAATTGCATTAAAAGTAGTTGGCCCGCGTCACCATGGAACGGCTATTAGGACTTGGTTCCGCAAGCCGTCGACGGGCTCAGCTCGCGCCAGAGCACCGTCCCACATGATCCCCTGCACTCTGCCTTCAGGATTGATAAGCGGTACAAAAGGGGGTGGCGATGGACGGAGCATCAGAACCAATCAAACACTCACACCCAGTCAACAGATCTGGGTTTGATCCATCACCGTTCTTTAGCCCACTCTGCCACCCCAGTTCAGACATGGCCATATGCAAATCAGTCTGACCCTGTTCCTCATGGGAACAGTCCAGCCCGAACTGCCAAGCCATGTCTTCCCTGGACCAGAAACAAGCTTCCTAGGACCGGTTTCTGGCATTTCAGCCGTCTTCAGCCAGGCTTGCTTGAATCCAGTGGCAAAGTGAGCAAGGGACTCACGTCTGAGCATACCCTGCCAACTTATGGCGAACAAAGCGGTACAAAAGGGGGTGGTGATGGACGGAGCATCAGAACCAATCAAACACTCACACCCAGTCAACAGATCTGGGTTTGATCCATCACCGTTCTTTAGCCCACTCTGCCACCCCAGTTCAGACATGGCCATATGCAAATCAGTCTGACCCTGTGCCTCATGGGAACAGTCCAGCCCGAACTGCCAAGCCATGTCTTCCCTGGACCGGAAACAAGCTTCCTAGGACCGGTTTCTGGCATTTCAGCCGTCTTCAGCCAGGCTTGCTTGAATCCAGTGGCAAAGTGAGCAAGGGACTCACGTCTGAGCATACCCTGCCAACTTATGGCGAACAAAGCGGTACAAAAGGGGGTGGTGATGGACGGAGCATCAGAACCAATCAAACACTCACACCCAGTCAACAGATCTGGGTTTGATCCATCACCGTTCTTTAGCCCACTCTGCCACCCCAGTTCAGACATGGCCATATGCAAATCAGTCTGACCCTGTGCCTCATGGGAACAGTCCAGCCCGAACTGCCAAGCCATGTCTTCCCTGGACCGGAAACAAGCTTCCTAGGACCGGTTTCTGGCATTTCAGCCGTCTTCAGCCAGGCTTGCTTGAATCCAGTGGCAAAGTGAGCAAGGGACTCACGTCTGAGCATACCCTGCCAACTTATGGCGAACAAAGCGGTACAAAAGGGGGTGGTGATGGACGGAGCATCAGAACCAATCAAACACTCACACCCAGTCAACAGATCTGGGTTTGATCCATCACCGTTCTTTAGCCCACTCTGCCACCCCAGTTCAGACATGGCCATATGCAAATCAGTCTGACCCTGTGCCTCATGGGAACAGTCCAGCCCGAACTGCCAAGCCATGTCTTCCCTGGACCGGAAACAAGCTTCCTAGGACCGGTTTCTGGCATTTCAGCCGTCTTCAGCCAGGCTTGCTTGAATCCAGTGGCAAAGTGAGCAAGGGACTCACGTCTGAGCATACCCTGCCAACTTATGGCGAACAAAGCGGTACAAAAGGGGGTGGTGATGGACGGAGCATCAGAACCAATCAAACACTCACACCCAGTCAACAGATCTGGGTTTGATCCATCACCGTTCTTTAGCCCACTCTGCCACCCCAGTTCAGACATGGCCATATGCAAATCAGTCTGACCCTGTGCCTCATGGGAACAGTCCAGCCCGAACTGCCAAGCCATGTCTTCCCTGGACCGGAAACAAGCTTCCTAGGACCGGTTTCTGGCATTTCAGCCGTCTTCAGCCAGGCTTGCTTGAATCCAGTGGCAAAGTGAGCAAGGGACTCACGTCTGAGCATACCCTGCCAACTTATGGCGAACAAAGCGGTACAAAAGGGGGTGGTGATGGACGGAGCATCAGAACCAATCAAACACTCACACCCAGTCAACAGATCTGGGTTTGACCTATCACCGTTCTTTAGCCCACTCTGCCACCCCAGTTCAGACATGGCCATATGCAAATCAGTCTGACCCTGTGCCTCATGGGAACAGTCCAGCCCGAACTGCCAAGCCATGTCTTCCCTGGACCGGAAACAAGCTTCCTAGGACCGGTTTCTGGCATTTCAGCCGTCTTCAGCCAGGCTTGCTTGAATCCAGTGGCAAAGTGAGCAAGGGACTCACGTCTGAGCATACCCTGCCAACTTATGGCGAACAAAGCGGTACAAAAGGGGGTGGTGATGGACGGAGCATCAGAACCAATCAAACACTCACACCCAGTCAACAGATCTGGGTTTGATCCATCACCGTTCTTTAGCCCACTCTGCCACCCCAGTTCAGACATGGCCATATGCAAATCAGTCTGACCCTGTGCCTCATGGGAACAGTCCAGCCCGAACTGCCAAGCCATGTCTTCCCTGGACCGGAAACAAGCTTCCTAGGACCGGTTTCTGGCATTTCAGCCGTCTTCAGCCAGGCTTGCTTGAATCCAGTGGCAAAGTGAGCAAGGGACTCACGTCTGAGCATACCCTGCCAACTTATGGCGAACAAAGCGGTACAAAAGGGGGTGGTGATGGACGGAGCATCAGAACCAATCAAACACTCACACCCAGTCAACAGATCTGGGTTTGATCCATCACCGTTCTTTAGCCCACTCTGCCACCCCAGTTCAGACATGGCCATATGCAAATCAGTCTGACCCTGTGCCTCATGGGAACAGTCCAGCCCGAACTGCCAAGCCATGTCTTCCCTGGACCGGAAACAAGCTTCCTAGGACCGGTTTCTGGCATTTCAGCCGTCTTCAGCCAGGCTTGCTTGAATCCAGTGGCAAAGTGAGCAAGGGACTCACGTCTGAGCATACCCTGCCAACTTATGGCGAACAAAGCGGTACAAAAGGGGGTGGTGATGGACGGAGCATCAGAACCAATCAAACACTCACACCCAGTCAACAGATCTGGGTTTGATCCATCACCGTTCTTTAGCCCACTCTGCCACCCCAGTTCAGACATGGCCATATGCAAATCAGTCTGACCCTGTGCCTCATGGGAACAGTCCAGCCCGAACTGCCAAGCCATGTCTTCCCTGGACCGGAAACAAGCTTCCTAGGACCGGTTTCTGGCATTTCAGCCGTCTTCAGCCAGGCTTGCTTGAATCCAGTGGCAAAGTGAGCAAGGGACTCACGTCTGAGCATACCCTGCCAACTTATGGCGAACAAAGCGGTACAAAAGGGGGTGGTGATGGACGGAGCATCAGAACCAATCAAACACTCACACCCAGTCAACAGATCTGGGTTTGACCTATCACCGTTCTTTAGCCCACTCTGCCACCCCAGTTCAGACATGGCCATATGCAAATCAGTCTGACCCTGTGCCTCATGGGAACAGTCCAGCCCGAACTGCCAAGCCATGTCTTCCCTGGACCGGAAACAAGCTTCCTAGGACCGGTTTCTGGCATTTCAGCCGTCTTCAGCCAGGCTTGCTTGAATCCAGTGGCAAAGTGAGCAAGGGACTCACGTCTGAGCATACCCTGCCAACTTATGGCGAACAAAGCGGTACAAAAGGGGGTGGTGATGGACGGAGCATCAGAACCAATCAAACACTCACACCCAGTCAACAGATCTGGGTTTGATCCATCACCGTTCTTTAGCCCACTCTGCCACCCCAGTTCAGACATGGCCATATGCAAATCAGTCTGACCCTGTGCCTCATGGGAACAGTCCAGCCCGAACTGCCAAGCCATGTCTTCCCTGGACCGGAAACAAGCTTCCTAGGACCGGTTTCTGGCATTTCAGCCGTCTTCAGCCAGGCTTGCTTGAATCCAGTGGCAAAGTGAGCAAGGGACTCACGTCTGAGCATACCCTGCCAACTTATGGCGAACAAAGCGGTACAAAAGGGGGTGGTGATGGACGGAGCATCAGAACCAATCAAACACTCACACCCAGTCAACAGATCTGGGTTTGATCCATCACCGTTCTTTAGCCCACTCTGCCACCCCAGTTCAGACATGGCCATATGCAAATCAGTCTGACCCTGTGCCTCATGGGAACAGGATTGATAAGGCCTGCTATAGGAGTGACTGATAGGAATCCATGTGTCCATTTTAGGGTTTAGGTGTAGGAATACTACACCTACAGCAACGGGTGATTACACCACGTGGCCCCAGCTGTCGTGCAGCCAGTTGTGTCAGATTAGGGCGGCCATTCCAGGGGTGGCATAATACATGCTTCAGCCCCTGGTAGGCCCTGGGTACACCGATGCCCTGGATACCTGTGGTATGCTGAGACAGGGACTGACAAGGCGGCCCAGTTCCAATTAGTGGATGCACCTAACGTACAGGTGTGTTAATTTCGAGAGAGAACAGCTAGGCTGTGGGTCTGATTGGCAGGCCCACAGCCGGAGAAAGTCGTAAACCAATGAAGCAAAAGCAAAAAATCTGGGTGATCATAGGATTGCAGACCCTACTCTCCTACATGACCCCCCCCCCAAACTTCGGGACAATAAGCTAACCTTGACCAGGTGAGTCTTCTTGCTCTAAGTGGAAATACCTGGAGAGCCCATCTGCATTGCCATGATCAGTGCCAGGTCTATGCTCCACTGTGAAGTCCATCCCCTGTAGGGAAATGGACCACCTAAGTAGTTTGGGGTTTTCACCCTTCATTTGATTTAGCCACAAGAGGGGCTTATGGTCGGTCTGAATCTTGAAGTGAGTGCCAAACAAGTATGGCCTCAACTTCTTCAGGGCCCAAACCACAGCAAAGGCCTCCCTCTCAATAGCTGACCAATTCTTCTCTCTGGGGGTCAGCCTCCTGCTAATAAAAGCTATGGGCTGGTCATGACCATCAAAATTCAGTTGCGATAGAACAGCTCCCACACCCAGCTCCGAAGCGTCTGTTTGGACAATGAATGGTTTGGAGTAGTCTGGACTCTTTAGGATAGGTGCTGTGCACATGGCCTGCTTTAGGTCATCGAATGCCTTCTGACAGCTTGCTGTCCACTGAACTTTTTTTGGCATCTTTTTACTTGTCAGGTCGTTTAGCGGGGTCACAATGGATCCATAATTTCTGACAAATTTCCGGTAATAACCAGTCAGGCCCAAGAAAGCTCGAACCTGAGTCTGGGTGGTTGGAGGAGCCCAGTCCTGGATGGCCTGTATTTTGCTCTCCAATGGTTGAACCTGGCCTCCACCTACAAGGTGGCCCAGGTATACAACCTGTGTCTGCCCTATCTGGCACTTGGTGGCCTTGATAGTGAGGCCTGCCTTCTGCAGGGCCTCTAACACTTTCCTCAGGTGGACCAGGTGATCCTCCCAGGTGGAGCTAAAGACAGCGATATCGTCCAGATACGCCGCACAGAAGTCGTCCAACCCAGTGAGAACTCGATTCACCAGCCTTTGGAAGGTGGCAGGTGCATTTTTCAAACCAAAGGGCATTACCACGAACTGATAATGCCCACCCGGGGTAGAAAATGCTGTTTTGGGCTTGGCCTCCTCAGCTAACCTGATTTGCCAATACCCAGCTGTCAGGTCAAACGTACTTAAGTAGTTGGCCGAGGCCAACCGGTCGATAAGTTCGTCTGCTCTTGGTATCGGGTGGGCGTCGGTCTTAGTGACCGCATTGAGACCTCTGTAGTCCACGCAAAACCTCATCTCTTTCTTACCGCCCTGGGTGTGAGGTTTCGGCACGAGCACTACGGGACTAGCCCAGGGGCTGTCCGAGGATTCAATGACTCCCAGCTCCAACATTTTCTGCACCTCTGTCTTGATGCAGTCTCTGACATGATCAGGTTGCCGATAGATTTTACTCTTTACGGGCAGACTGTCCCCAGTGTCGACCTCGTGGGTACACCACTTGGTCTGACTGGGTGTCAGAGAGAACATATGTCGAAAGGATTGAAGAACCTGTTTACAATCCTCTTGTTGATGTCCAGAGAGGCTGCCACAAAAGACAACACCATCTACTGATCCATCGTCAGGGTTCTGAGAGAGCAGGTCTGGGAGAGGGTCACTCTCCTCCTCCTGTCCCTCATCTGTGGCCATGAGCAAGCCCATGCCCTCCCTGTCGACATATGCCTTGAGCCTGTTTACATGGAGCACCCTGTGGGGGCTCCGGGGAGTTCCCAGGTCTACCAAGTAGGTGACCTCTCCCTTTTGCTCAATGATCGTGTGGGGCCCAGACCATTTGTCTTTGAGTGCTGCTGGGGCCACTGGCTCCAGCACCCACACCTTCTGTCCAGGCTGGTACACAGTCAGGACAGCCTTTTGGTCGTGCCAAGCTTTCTGTAATTCTTGGCTCGCCTCCAGGTTTTTAGACGCCTTTTCCATGTACTCCGCCATCCGCGAGCGGAGACCGAGCACATAGTCCACAATGTTTGATGCCGGCTTTCTGAGAGGTCTCTCCCATCCTTCCTTTACCAAACAAAGGGGTCCCCTTACAGGATGTCCGAACAGAAGCTCAAAAGGGCTGTAGCCAACCCCCTTCTGCGGGACCTCTCTGTAGGCGAACAAGAGGCAGGGTATCAGGACATCCCATCTCCGCCGAAGCTTTTCAGGTAGTCCGTGAATCATCCCTTTTAGGGTCCTGTTGAATCTCTCAACAAGCCCATTGCATTGTGGGTGATAGGGTGTGGTGAACTTGTAGTTGACACCACATTCCTTCCACATAGCAGTCAGATATCCCGACATGAAGTTTGCACCTCTGTCTGAGACGACCTCCTTAGGGAAGCCCACTCTGGAGAACACTCCAAGTAGGGCCCGTGCCACCACAGGTGCCGCAGTGGTCCTAAGGGGAATAGCTTCAGGATACCTGGTGGCGTGGTCCACCACCACCAGTATAAACTTGTGCCCTGATGCTGTCTGGGGTTCCATTGGTCCGACAATGTCGATCCCCACTCGTTCAAAGGGTACCCCCACCACTGGTAGTGGTATGAGGGGGGCCTTTGTCGTGCCACCGGACTTACCACTGGCTTGGCAAGTGACACAGGAGCGGCAAAACTCCTTCGTATCTTCGGACATGTGGGGCCAGTGAAAGTGTGGAACAATTCTGTCCCAAGTCTTATTCTGGCCTAAGTGACCTGCAAGGGGAATCTCGTGGGCCAAGGTGAGAAGGAAACCTCTCAGAGACAAGGGGATGACCAGCCTCCTGGTCGCACCAGGTTTGGGGTCTCTTGCCTCAGAGTACAGGAGTCCATCGTCCCAGTACACTCTGTGGGTACCTGTGGCGTTCCCTGCAGCCTCAGCAGCGGCCTGCTGTCTGAGGGGTTCAAGTGAGGGGCAGTCTAACTGTGCCTTCCCCAGGTCTTCCCTGGAGGGTCCCCCTGAGCCCAGAAACTCAACCTGACCAGGTTTAAGCTCTTGCGGCTCAGTTTCCCTCAGTTCTTTAAGGTCAGCCTCCTCGGAGACTTGATCCACGACCTGGGGCAAGGGGGAAGGCGAAGCCTTACCCTTACTGCTCCTTTTCTTGGAAGGTGTCTGGTCCGTTCTTCCAGGATCCAGCACCTGTTCAGTGGGGCATCTTTTGGCCTGTGACCTGGTCACAGCAAGGACATGTGCTGGCAAACCTAACATTTCCATGTGAGTCCTCTGCTCCACTTCTGACCATTGTGACGTTTCCAAATCATTGCCCAACAGACATTCTACGGGGAGGTCTGAACTAACCACAACCTTTTTCGGGCCACTTACCCCTCCCCAGGAGAAATCAACAACTGCCATACTGTGATTGGTAGTGACGTTGCTGGCATTGGTCACTAGGTAACTGGTACCTAGCATGATCTGTCCAGGGTCCACGAAGTTAGGCGTCACCATGGTGACACTGGCACACGTGTCCCTGTAGGCCTGAGCCACTCTTCCATTTATCAAAGGTGTCTGCCTGTATTTGCCCAAAGTATTGGGACTGGCATCAGGGGACATATCCATATCCCCTGTACAGACAAGGACGGCCTGAGTGAGCGTGCCGACTAAGTCGTCACTCCCCTCGGTTCCCAAGGTTAACCCAACTAATGCCTTGGGAGGCGCACTACCACTGCTGACTGTACTAGGGGGCGCAGGTGCCTTAGGGGCTGCAGTGGTAGGAGTTTGCCCTCCTTTCTTGGTGCACTCACTAAACCAGTGAGTCTTACTTTTACAGTATTGGCACCACCTTTTTGACTGGCCTTCTTGAGTCTTCTTCTTCTGTGAAGCCTGACCCCCACCCTCTTTGGTTTGTTGGGGACCTGTCGAAGACTTCTGGTCATTTTGTTCGTTCTTGTTACCCTTTTGGTCTGCTTTCTTCTGACCACCCTGGTTCTGATTCTGGTTCTGCTTGACCCTTGTTCTGACCCATCTGTCCGCCTTCTTTCCCAATTCTTGGGGAGAGGTCAGATCCGAGTCGACAAGGTGCTGATGCAACAATTGGTTCTGACAGTTATTTAAAATCTGTTCTCGCATGATAAGATTGTACAATCCTGTGTAATCAGTAACCTTGCTACCCAGCAACCAGCCTTCCAAAGCCTTAGTGGCACAATCGACAAAGTCAGCCCAATCCTGAGACTGAATTTTCTGGGTGTCCCGGAACAGCACCCGGTACTGTTCCGTGGTTAAGCCGAACCCATCAATCAGTGTGTTCTTCAGGACTTGGTAGTTGTTAGCGTCCTCAGCTCTTGTAGTGAGGAGCTTGTCCCTTCCTTTACCTTCAAAGGAAAGCCACAGTATAGCTGCCCACTGACTTGGGGGGACGCACTGGACAGTGCAGGCCCTCTCCAAGGCAGTTATCCACTTGTGGATGTCGTCCCCTTGTTTAAAGGGGGGCACTATTTTACTCAGGTGTCTAGTGTCTATACCCCTGTCTTTCTCTCTATTGAGAATGCTGCCACCAGCGGGATCTAACCCACTTAATTTCTGCTCTCGGGCCAAGGCAAGTCTTTCTTTGGCGAGGGCAAGTTCTTCCCGCTCGATCCTCAGATTGACCTCCCGCATCTTCGCTTCATGCTCCCTCCTCTGAGGGGAAGTCATTCCTCTCTGAGAAGATGCCTGAGAGACATGTGTATGAACCGATCTGCCAGAGCCTCTGGAGAGAGACCTAGCTCGTCCGTTCCCAAGGTTAAGCCTGCTTGAGCGTGGGCCCGGGGCTCCCCCAGCTCCATTCTCATGCCTGCTTAAGTTGGTCCTTGTAAGCCTGCCGACTACCACTGGACCTTTGTCTGCCTCGTCTCCCGATAACTCGTCCTCGTCCTCCTCCTCTGTGTGGAGGTCGAGGTCTGGGTCACCGAGGGTTCCCTCTAAGGGAGGCATGTTCCCATCTGCACTGGGGGGACCTGTGTTAGAGGACCTCCTAGCATCGTACGCCTCTAAGAGACCTATCAGAATTGCGATGGTAGGGTTAGAACCCTGGTTTAGCTTCCTGGAGGCACACAGTTGTCGCATCTCCTTGAAGCTAAGAGTTGCATATCGTGACACGACCTGTGGAGGGTCACTGACCACTAAGGGAGTCTGCGAAGACTCTCCGTGGATCGACATGCTTTTCTAGTGAGGTGTAAGTGTTGCACCTACCTACACTATGGGTTTACCTACTGATCCCTTGCTAAGAGTTGTAGTCAGGGTGTGCTAAGCCCTGTTACACTACAACAGCCGGTTCAGTAGAACTCGGAGTATTCTAAGTTAAGTTATATGTACCTGGGTACTTATGTGATCTTTCACTGCGATATTCTTAGGATACGTGTGTGGTAAAACAACAGCAAGCTCAAATCCCAACCGCTGCTCACCAATGTGAGAAGTTGGCCTGATATGTAGTGCTCACTATTCTAGTGATCACTGCGTATCATTCCAAACGACCCTTATTGATGATTGGTTGTAAGTCAACCTTTTAGACCAGCTATCCTAGTAGCGTGGATACGAGCAGTCTTTAGGCTAAACTCTAGAGGGCGTGTTAAGCCAGCTGTTTACCATCACATATACCCCTTGAACACCAAGTGAAAGGACACCACACAAGTTGTTATGAAAATAAAAGGGTATTTATTTATAACAAGACTACCCTGGCTCTTTATGAGTCAGGGAGCTAAGCACACTACAAAACTCTTAGGAAAATACTTCAGTTGCACAATTTACACAAATGCCCGAGGGGCACGAGAAACCATCTACACTAACAGTGAAATGCGAATGGTTAGAGTCTGGAGGTACTGATTCCGGAGTGATCCGATCAGTGGGACTAAACGAAAAAGGAACTGGACACTTGTAGAGCGAACCTGCGATGGAGCACCGGAATGCTCGAGTTACCTAGCCCGGAGGCTGCGGCTGCGGGAAGTTCGGCAAGATGTCGGGAGTCCTCGTGTAGTCTCAGGAGCCTGAAAGAAGAAGTTGCTGGCAGGCGACCAGTGACGATGTTCAGAGCGATCCAAGCCTGGATCGGTGATGAAGGAAACCTGAAAGCAGAGGGGACTCAGTTCTCAACCGCTAGCCAGCGATCGTGTGGGTACCAGGAGGGTACCGGCTGAAGTCACCTCGACCAGGTGAGTGGGTGACGTCGGACTCGGCTGTTCCTCGGGCCAGGAGGCGCGGCGGCGACCAGGATGGAGGGCGAACTGTCCCACGAAGGTGTCTGCTGTCGATGATGCTGGGCCCAGGCAGGGGCAGCGGATCTTGGCAGTGGCAACCCAAGCGGGGGAGTCAAGATGGCGTCGGGAGTGGACCAGGAGGGTCCGTGGTACTCCTCTGTTGAAGGGGAGCAAGAGCCAGTCTGGAGCAACCAGACTAGTGATGAAACAATCGTGGTGCGTCGTGAAGAGGGCCACAAGCCGGTCGGCGAGTGGTCGAACAACGCGGTGAACAACAAGGAGCGGAAGGGCCCCCACACAGATCTCGGGGATGCTGGGGAGGCAGACTTCGATGCTGGAGCTGCTCAGGGTTAGGGCTTCTCAAACCCTAGGTGCACTCACTCGAGGGTCCCTCGGTGGGCGTGCTAGATAAGCGTCGTGCAGGTTCTGAAGATGGCCGGTCCCGCGGGTCTCGTCACACCTACGTCTCTCAGCTGGGCTGATGAGGTAGGTAAAAGGTCAGAGATGGCAGGGTACTCGGGTCTCGTCGAGCTGGGAAGTCTTGATCCGTAGGAGAGACTTACAGCAAACCGCAAGCGCTTAGATGGTGCCTGCTGGTGCAGGGTGGCTACTCCTTAGCCACAAGGGAGAGTCTTCAGAAATAGTCAAGAGTTCCTTTCGTGGAAAGTAGTTCGTGATTCGGAGTTATCCGATTATCTGATTATCCAATTTGGGAAGGGGACTCGCTCCTACCTTTATTCTAAGAAAAGGGGCTGGCCCGTGACTAGGTTCTACCTATGGGTGGAGCCAGGAGGGGGGTGGTTACACCCCTATCCTTTGTCCGGCTTCGCGCCAGCTCAGGGGCTGGTGTGCCCCCGAAACTGGTTTGAGCCGGGCTATGCACAGTGAGCACCGGGGTGCCACTTGCAATCACCTTCCTTTCAGCCCTGCCTACCTGGGATACACAAACCCTGTCTGGGACGGTGCTAACACCGCCCTCGACAGGAAACCCTTTGTCCAAGCTCCCCTTGCTGGAAGGTCCCCCAGCAGCAGGAGGTCAGACTTGTGTCTGGTGGCAGCATCCATTTTGTGATGCTGAGGCTTGAGTCAACTTTAACCGGGGTTCAAGGTTACTTCCATGTCGTGTCCCTCTAAAAGGGGGGAATGCTAACCCCGTCACCAGGACTGGCGAGGGGTTCGTATTCCCATTCGTATGACACCTTACTCGACATGTATAGGTGAGGTGAGGCCAAAGTTAGCAATTGCATTAAAAGTAGTTGGCCCGCGTCACCATGGAACGGCTATTAGGACATGGTTCCGCAAGCCGTCGACGGGCTCAGCTCGCGCCAGAGCACCGTCCCACATGATCCCCTGCACTCTGCCTTCAGGATTGATAAGGCCTGCTATAGGAGTGACTGATAGGAATCCATGTGTCCATTTTAGGGTTTAGGTGTAGGAATACTACACCTACAGCAACGGGTGATTACACAACGTGGCCCCAGCTGTCGTGCAGCCAGTTGTGTCAGATTTGGGCGGCCATTCCAGGGGTGGCATAATACATGCTTCAGCCCCTGGTAGGCCCTGGGTACACCGATGCCCTGGATACCTGTGGTATGCTGAGACAGGGACTGACAAGGCGGCCCAGTTCCAATTAGTGGATGCACCTAACGTACAGGTGTGTTAATTTCGAGAGAGAACAGCTAGGCTGTGGGTCTGATTGGCAGGCCCACAGCCGGAGAAAGTCGTAAACCAATGAAGCAAAAGCAAAAAATCTGGGTGATCATAGGATTGCAGACCCTACTCTCCTACACCAGGTCTAACACATACTATATCTAAGCAAGGGGTGATTACATGACCTTGCCCCAGCTGAGTGATCAGCCAGTTGTGTCTGATTGGAAGGCCAGACCAGGGGTGGCATAATACATGCTGCAGCCCCTGGGAGGCCTAGGGTACACCTATGCCCTGGGTACCTAGGGTACACTGTACAGGGTGCAATAAGGTGATCCTTACCAATTGGGAATGTACCTAGGGTACATGGAGTCCATTTTAAAGAGAGAGCAGACAGCCTGAGACCCTGAATGGCAGGATCTCAGGCCAACTAAGTCGAAAAACCAGCTAGACTCTAGGCAAAAAGTTGGGGGTAACCATAGTCAGATATCCACCTTCCTACAATCATGGTCCTCACAATCTTCATCATCTACATTTGGGACAGGTAACAATGTAGCAGGATTTAAAACAGCACACCTCTTCAATATCACATTATCGGCTGCAAGGATGACTTGCTCATAACGAGTCAGCATATTATTCGTGAGGTGCTGTGTTTTAGTCCTAGTCATTAACAATTCAACGGAATGTGGCACATGTACAGTAAGAGGATGACCCATCACAATGCTCTCACATCTTTCGATGCTGACACCTGTTGCCGCAACGGATCTGAGACATCCGGGCAACGCAGAAGCTACTGGATCTAAAGTAGCTGAAAAATAGGCAACTGGTCTACGGACACCTCCATGATTCTGAGTTAACACTGCTAATGCGCAACCTTCTCTTTCGCAGCAGAACAATGCAAATGCCTTGTTGTAATCCGGCATTCCCAACGCAGGAGCGCTACATAAGGCTTCTCTCAGCCTCAGAAATGATTTCAAACAGTCGTCGTCCCATGGTACCGGATCACTTACGTCCTTTCGCGTCAGCCGCTGTAAAGGCTTCGCCTCAAAGGAAAAGTTTGGGATCCACTGGCGGCAATAACCCACCATTCCCAAAAACATTCTAACTTCCCTCTGCGTCGAGGGAACTGGCATTCTCAGAATCGCATCAATGCGATCTGGAGACACCTTTCTTTTACCCTTTTCAATTCTGTGCCCCAAATACTGTACCTCAGGTAAACAGTATTGCAGCTTGTTTGGGGACACCTTGTGACCGTTTTCCCCCAGGAAATTCAACAACGCAATCGTATCAGTTCTGCAAGCGTCTTCTGTTTCCGACGCAACAAGCAGATCATCAATGTATTGCACTAAAACAGAGTTTTGTGGCAACACAAGACTTTCAAGGTTTTTCTTCAAAAGTTGATTAAAAATCGATGGGCTCTCTGTATACCCCTGTGGGATACGACACCACGTTAATACACGGTTCTCTAGTCTAAATGCAAAAAGAAATCTGCTCTCTTCATGTAGGGGAATCGAAAAAAATGCTTGACACAAGTCAATCACTGTGAACCATTCAGCTTCACATGGGATCTGAAACAAGATCACAGATGGATTCGGTACCACTGGACAACATGGAACAACTATGTCGTTTATTTTCCGTAAATCTTGCACGATCCTGAACTTCCCACTTGGTTTCTGCAGTCCCATAATGGGCGAATTGCATGGACTACCCATGATTTCCACCAGTATTCCCTGCTTAATCATAGACTCGATCACAGGTTTAATCCCTGCAATCGTCTCAGGGGATAATTTATACTGAGGGGTCCTCGGGAATTCCGCGTTTGGCTTAACCTGTATCTTCACTGGATCCACTCCCCTGACTAAACCAATCTCCTCTCCACTTAGGTCCCACACGTCAGTCGACACTGACTCCCTCAAATCATGTGGAAGCTCCTCCACTGTCAAAGCTGGGTACATTTCCACGCACACCCGCTGATTCGCAACCTTAAAGGTCGCGTCGTCATCCCTTGTCTGTACCTCTACTCCCTTCGGAGTACAGTAGATTGTGCAATTGAGCTTGCACAATAAGTCTCTCCCCAATAAACAAACAGGACTAGAATCGCACACTACGAACTGGTGTCGATCCCTAAAGTTTCCTATCCTGACTGGAATCGGTTCTGTCAAAGGGCTAACTAGCCTCTTATTCGCCACTCCAACAACCTGTATACTTTCCCCGGAAAGGGCTACACCCGGAACTACTGATGATCTTATAGTCGACCTAGTAGCCCCCGTATCGACCAAAAAGGTAGTAGGGTGTCCGTCAAGCTCTGCTTCCACAAAGGGTCCTGTCTGATCCACCTCTAAGATGGCCCTAAGTATGCAGTCATCATCTTGGCTTAAACCCAACCGGGCCAGCAAATCTGTGTCCTTCTCCTCGCTTACTTCAAACATGGGCATCTGCAAATAAGTTCGAGCTTCCTGCTGTATGTTCTGTATCCTGGGTGGCTGGGGAACCTGCACCTGCTGGATGCCTGTCCCCCCTTTCATCATTCTCGGTGTAGTCACCGTCTGTACCTGCTCAGCCCCAGGGACTTGAGCTATTCCTCCCTCCATCTGTTGCTGGTTCCAGGAGTTCAGGGGACACTCGCGTCTCCAGTGTCCCACCTGGTGACACTGGTGACAAGCAGTCGTCTTTTTCAGTATCGCTACATCCATGCCTGTCCTAGGGTCTACAGGCCTTGGCCTCCCCTGCCCCTGAACATTCTGATTCCCTACCTGATAGTTTCCCTGTCTCCTTAACATGGGTCCCCCATTCGGCGGTCCCTGCGCGGCTTGCATCTGAATAAATAACAAATTATCTTTCATCTTCTTATGCTTCGACTCAATCTCATCCATGCAGTACCTGGCGTACCGTAAGATTTCATCCACGGGCTTATTCTGCCAACAGATCAAATGCTGCTGTATCATGAGACTAACCTCTGGCTTCAACCCTAGCACGAACTTAGAAACGAACTGTCCCATATCTTTCGTCTCCAGCTCGTCTAGGCCACTATACTGCTTAAAAGCCTTTAAGAGTCTCTCATAAAACTCATGTACTGTCTCCTTCGGTTCTTGCACGGTCCTGTCTATTTTCACCCAATCAATGTCTTGGGGTGAAACCTTCGATTTCAACCAGGTAATTACTTTATCATACAGCCTCATCACCGCTGGCGACGGGCCATTTGTAATCATGATCCTATCAGGCTCATAGTCCGGCCAATCAACGGCAACCTTGCATGCGTTCCACAAATCTCCTGGAACCACGATATCAAATAAGGTATTCAGATCGATCCATAATACCTTCGAAATCTTAACAAAGCGCTCAACTTGCTTGTACCACTCTGCAGGCTTCTTCCTGAGCCTGGGAAAATCATTCGTAAATGATGCCAAATCACCCCTGCTCCATGGTACATGCACATATCCTCCATTCGCCACTTCCCTCAACGGGAAGGTCTTCGCTAGTAGCAACCCTTCACCCGGAGTTCCTCCTTCCGCTCCCTTAGAGGTCTTTTTCTTAGACCATCTCTCTTCCCATTTATCAAGCATCAGCCATGGTCGCATGGCTAGAATCAGTTCTCTGGTATGTGACCTTAATCCAACAACCCTTTTCTCCTCCAGCTCCCGCTCGGTATAATGCATCCTATGACTTCCTTGCAACGCCCTAGTCTTGGATAAATCCACATCATATTCCTTCGCCAATCCCCTAAATTTTTTGTGTGCGATTCGTGCTTTACGAGTCACATCTTTCGCTATAAAGAACAGCTCATCCGGGTTGTATGTTACTATTCTCTCAAGCGGTAGACTTCCATAGACTATTTCATCTACCTCCGCCTTGAGTCTTACTATGTCTAACATCCCTGCTTTCAAAGCTCCTCTCAACACCTGACAACTTGCTCCAGGTCTCTCGTCATATTCACATTCCGGTTCCTTCTCTCTCCTCTCTTCTGGTGCTTCTATAGGAGCAGAATAACTCCTAAAATTAGCCCGATCTCTCTCCGATTGGACCACATTCGGGTTCTGATGCCTCTCTGATGGTACCCACGACCTTAAATCTGACCTTGACTCCATCAGATTCCTCGGCCTCACCGGTCTCTGTTCCTAGACGTGTCTGACACCGCTACCGATGGTGTACTCCATTGTACAGGGCTAGGAGGTCGGGCCATTGCCCCCTCCAACCCACATTCCTCACTTTCCCTCTTCGTTCTTTCTGCTACCTGTTCGGACCTCTCCCTTTCCTCCGATTCCGGACTATAGATCGACACAATCGGTCCAATGGTGACCGGTACCCTCAATGCATCCGGTAATCTCATCTCTCTCTCAATCCTCCCACTAACCTCAGACTGACTCCGTAGACTCTCTGTTCCAAACGAGACCAACCCTTCTACACGAGTCTCGGGTTGTATTGTTACCCTTCTAGTTTCCCCTCTCTCACCCTACCTGTCATCTGCTTCTTCCGGATTGTAAGGAGGTGGCCTCTCCTCCAACAATCTTTCCAATACTCCGTCATCCGAGTCACTTTCTTCATCCTGTGCTTTCACATGCCTTATCCCCGTCGAGTCTATTAATAAGGGATACAGTTTCTCTTCCTCAATTGCTTGCACTCTCCATCTTTTCTCCGCTGCATCCCACTTAGCATCCTGGAATGCCCTGATCGATTTTCTCATCCTTTCCTGATTCCTTCCTTTTTCCTTATCATGCGCTGCTCTAATCCACGCATGTAGGGCTTCGAACTGTGTTGGCCTTGGCATGGGTCTTAAGGACGCCATCACAGACTTCAACTGATACAGCACCGCTAACCTAAATGAGCCATACCTCGGGAAAGCTAGTTCCCCTTCACCTTGTGTAATCTTGTGCCAATTCTCGATCCAAACTATGGTATGTAGCCCCACATTCTTTGCCATGTAATGTGCTGGGGTATTCTCGGGAGGGGCTTCTTCTCCCTTCCGAGTGACCACATGCTTGTCGCCTCTACACAATTCTCGTAAAACCTTAAGACACTTCATGACGAGCAAGTTCGATCTCACGCTCTGTTTACTTCCTACTCTTAAATCCTCCAATAACAGCGCGACTCACACCAACCGGCCTATCACAGCGCGACACTCTCTGACGTCACCTTCCTTCGTTCGCAGCAGTTCCCGTCTCCAAACACGTTTCACGCCTACTCTCGTCCCATTCATACACTGAAATAACCGATTAAGTTACTTCTCTGGCTGTCCGTCCACAGCCTCTGACTGTTCGTCCACAGTCTCTCGACCTTGTTGACCTCGATTGGCGCCCGTCTGCCCCCGTCCGGCCAGACAGATCGCCACTGATAGGTTACTAACACTCCGATCCACACACAACAACCCACGACCAGCGTTAAGTTGCCATACACACACACGTTCGCTCCCCCTATCTCGGTCCAGGTGATCGATGGTACCTCACGATCCCCCTTGGGTGGTCAACAAAATCTATCTCAGGTGTCTTCTACACCACAACTCCAGGGCTGCGCGCGCTCACAGCCTGATCTAACAATCACTCAACATACACATCAACTCCGCAAGACATCACACAACAAATCAACACCGCAATCTACATCTCGTTTTGTTCATACTCACTCCTGGAACTGCTGCTTCCTGCCGCACTGCTACTCGCCGTCGATGCTCGTCTGCCGCCGTCGTCTCCCGCTCACCATCTGATGATTCACCACCACTTATCGTCTATGGGCCTCAAGGATCACTTATCCTTATATAATCTAATTGTCCCTCGCTATCGGAAGTAACCATCCGTCTCTGCTACCAACTGCTCCGGCCCATTTTCGTATCTCTCAATTATCTACAAGAACCCACTCTGGTCGGATGGAACTTTTTACTTGCCCAATAGCGTGGAGGGAACGAACACAATTATCGAAGAATACTGTCCGCAATTTGTCATAATCAAGGACTCGAGACTTAATCTCTTGGCTCTCTGGCTTTTATTATCAGCATAAAAATTTGAAGGTACAAACTCCTCAATACGAGGCACAACAAATACATAGGCACTAACACAAATTCTACTCTACGGAGAATCCGCATACGACTAAAAATAACTAAAAGCACAATTTCTAAAAGCATGAGGTAGAAAACTACCAAGCCAATGTCGATATTAGGGACACTGGACCATACCATCTCTGTCCCTACTCTGTACTAGATGACATCCCTACTTAGCAATCCCTTGAGACCCTCAATCGAGAAAAAGGTGTCAGAGTGAAACTTCCTAAGAAGTCTTCACTTAGAGAGCTTGATCTATAAAAATGCCCCCTCTAGCTCTTCGCCTAACTCTTCTCTGCTCTGGGCTGCTCTGTTCTGCCTCCACCCTCGGGGCGCTTTCCCTAATACAGAACTCCAAATCCCAGAACACGCCCTTTTGCACCTCCTCTTCAGCCGGGTCGTCTTTCAGTAATTTTCCATCGAGCGCTGTCCAGTTCCATCGTCCATCAGCTTGGCCTTGAGTCCCAGACACCGTCCGCACTAGGAGTTACGATTGGCACATTCCAATGCACTCCCATGTCTGGCTTTAACTACATAAGTCAATTCGTGAACAAAGAACTTCTCTACTAACGAGCAACTGTCCTTGCACCTGGGGTGAGATCATGCAATGCAGACATACTTCACATCTTTTAACTTTGCAATTTACTACAGCCTAAAACCTCTACTGGAATAAATCATTTTTGGCCTATTGCCCTCGGCTAACATAAGAAAATAACAGGCCTTTCGCCTCAACGATATATGTGAATTCTGGCCACTACTTCGGTTACACAAGCATGTCTAAATCACACTATTGACATTTACGTCTTTCTTTTCATGTATGTTTAAACTAAACATTCTACAAGCACGTATTCTAGGCTACACATTTTAACATCGCCTGGAGTTTATATATACCAAGCTCTTATGCATTTTCTCTAATACATTCACAATATGCTTGTACATTGCTAACAATTCTATTTAAATCGATATAGGTTATACAATTCTTAATACATTGCACACAAAATACCCGAGTAGACATTTGATTATATGCGGGTGCCGACTAGCAGTGAATATAACGCACCCCTACAATTTTCAACCTTTTAAGCGCTACATCACAGTTGTCACTTATAATTCACCATTTACACTGCTGAGCGCCTCTTTGTTGCTTTCTGTGTCCTGGTTACCACAGTGTTTTTTAACATTTCATAAGTGATGCAATATCTGAGGTATTTCACAGTGCATGATGAAGGTGGAAGTTATAGTTTCTTTGGCCCATAATTTATAGTGGCTGGGCACATATGCTTTATCAAAGGATCAGTACATCAACATATATAAAGAGAACATATTTGCTTAGTCAAAAAATCACCAATAACAATAATCAAATGTATGTTCATAAATTCACACATTACATTGTAATAGCCGTTGTCTCTGGTTATTTTTAATAAAGCATTTAAAATAAAAATCATTAAACATGTCTAGAGTCTTTTTTAACATCTTTCAGGCCATAAAGTTCAGCCATATAACCAACCACAGAAGGCCATGTGCTCCAGCTGAAGAGCATACAGCCCCAGCTTGGAGTGCTTTAAAAAAGATGGTGAGTTCTCCAGGGGTCATGACTTTATTTTAATGTTGCTGGGGGCTGCTGTGTTTAAATAGTTAGTGATGACCCTGTCTCGTCTAGGGGCACCACCAGTAAGAAAGAAAAGATAATTTTAAAAAGCCGTGGGGCATTAGGTGGCACTCCTTGCTGGGGCAGCGAATAATACATGAGTAGCTCCTGACACTCATTTACTATCTTTTTTAGGCTTTTTTGTTGTAACGTTTTGGGTGCCCCTGTCTCCACCCAGGGCACCAACACTTTTATAATTTGCAGGAGGCTGGGGGAGCCCCAAAGCCCCAGGCCTCCCAGTAGCACCCATTCTGAGTGCAAATGGGAGCTAGAAAATTTTATTAAAAGTGTGTGTCCACCTGGGGCACCCACATGTGGTCAAATAGTTGGTGGCAGCAGGGAGAGCCCCAATACCCACACTGCTCTTGCTGGCTCCCCAGCGGGCACTCCAATGCTGGTGGAAGCCCGCTCAGTAGCTTTGCTCCCGCCTGGGCGAAAAACAGCATCTTTCAATGGTTGAACCCTGCAGGGGACCCCATCCACAAGGGCATGTTTTTTTTAAGGGGAGCCTATTTTGGCCCCGAGAACCCCATTCCTGGGGCCCAATGTGTAAATTAGGGGGAGGTGGAGCCACATGGACCCTATTCCCCAGTGCTGCAGATTTTAAAACCCAAAGAGGAGCCCCTCCAGTCCTGGACCCTTGGTTGTTGTGCTAAAAGTGCCCAAATTTCCAAATAGTTAAACTGAGGACTAAAAATATTTTGGGCCACAATCAGCTCTGAGAACCAGCAAGAGACCAAGACCAACCTGCTTGCCTGTCTGCCCGAGGTACATCGCCAGTCAGAATAACTCTGCAACTTCTCCTGCTTTGTTCTTTTTAAGCAACATCAATTTCTTCTCAGTGGTCCTTTGCCAAAGAGGTATCCGAACTCATGGAAGTGTCTTCAGCTACTGCCCTCTGCCTCGTCCAGCTGGAGATTTTCAACTTACATTTCAGTGACTAAGTCCGAACGTAGCATAGCATGTGTATTTGTAAAGCGCACACTCACCTGTAGACATCTTGGCACTGAATAACAGATGTTTATTGATACCCAACTCAATGGTACCCATTTTATCGACCTCAGAGGGATGAAAGGCTGAGTGGACCCAAAGGAATTTTAACCTGTAACCATGTGGTCAAATACAGGCCCCAATGGTAAACGCATTAGTCCACTAAGCCACCAGACCTGGCTAACATAGAAATCTTCACTGCTGCTTCGACCCTAGGCTATCCGATGATGACACTCCCTCCTCGGACACCTCCTGTAAACTTGCCCTGCTGAACTTCCTCTTTTAGCTCAGAATTTCTTTTAAGTCCAAAGGTAAGCGCTGTTATGTGCTGCATAATACTTAACACATTGCCTCTAAGTTAAGCCTGGCTGCTTTTCATGGCAAGAAACCCAGGGTTAAGCATAGGTTAATTTAGTTACTTTTCGTGGTTCAGCCTGCAAGTTATTGTGGCTGTTGCTTGACCAGGGCTCACAACCCAGTCAACCACCAACCCAATTTCTCACAATCATCAAATACAATTAACAGCTGCCGTTCAATCTCCACGCATGGAGATATAGATTGCGC
Source organism: Triturus cristatus (assembly GCF_964204655.1). Classification (NCBI taxonomy): domain Eukaryota; kingdom Metazoa; phylum Chordata; class Amphibia; order Caudata; family Salamandridae; genus Triturus; species Triturus cristatus. The sequence goes on from NC_140589.1 coordinate 52,746,565, forward strand.
AGGTTTGGGTGAAAGGCCCTGCCCTGCTGCTGCAACAGAAGACCCTCAAAAAGTGGTAGCCTGATCAGAAGAAATGCTCATGCCCGGAACTTGCTGTGTACCACACTCTCTTGGCCTGATCCGGAGCACAAGGATCAGTTGAGAATTGTCATTCCTGATCTTTTTCAGAACTCGAGACAGGGGTAAGAAGGCATTCAGGAGCCCTGAGGTCCATTTCAGCCAAAATACATCACCAATCAAGTGTTTTTGCAGAAAGTCCAATGCAGGGAACCTCTGACATTTCACGTTCTCAACAGAGGCAGAGAGATCTAGCCAGTAGATGCCCCGCACCAGCTCAGAACCTCCTGGCAGAGGACTCAGGGTCTCACTCCACACTGCTTGCTGCAGTAACACAGGAGCTGTTGTTGCACAAGAGAACCTCCATCAGCCTCCACTTGACAGCATGAAGACCTTCAACTTGAATATGAGACGTTACTACGCAGTACTTTACCACATGGTAACTTACAATGCATTTTTTATAACACATTGCACCTTTACAGCACGTTTTAGCACATCTTTCCTTACCATGCAAAATGTCTCTGCTGGTAAATATTGATATTTTGTGTGTAAATTTATATATTTAACACAGTGGTGGTCAACACTGTGTAATTTTAGATAAGACGTAGTTGCCATAGGAAATTGATTTTTCGTTTTGTTAATAACTTTGGTGCCGTTTGAAGAATCTTCAATACACTTTCCCCAATTTGAAAGTTTTGGCGTGATCCATAAAGCAGGGAACGAGAAAAAACAGGAGTGGTCAAAAAATGCAATTTCCCAATGCAATTTCCACAGGAATTTGTGAACAGCATTAGAAACCAAACAGCTCAACAGACTTTCACCAAATTTGGCAGAAAGTTAGCTCTTTCCCCAGAAAGCATGCTTTTTTTGATTTAGTGTCAATTAGTTAAGTAGTTTTTGAGAAAGTAAGGTTCAACATGTATGTGTCTCTGTACAGTTGGGACGCAACTTTAAATCATAGAGCAATCTGATTTCCTAATAGGACCTCTTTTTCCCGTCAGCCATGTTGCTCACGCATGAGCGAGAAGCTCCTGTGAGTCCTGCAGGACCTCATGCTCTTATTGCCTGGCCGTAACAAAATGAGAAATGTTGCGGCCGCCTATTCAGGCCACTGGGACTCAGGTTCCATGTCCTGAAAATAAAAATAACGTATGAAAGGGGCAGAGTATTTTTTTTTTTGGGGTTGCGCCAATCCCAAAGGACTCTGGGACCCAGAGGGACTCCTCTGCTATTGCAGGAGTCCCACGGGAGTGCAGGTATCACGCTAGTTCCTGTGAGAGTCCCGCAGGATCAGAAAACCATTAAAAAAAAGTGGAATGTGAGTTTTAGTGCTGGGTTGGCCAATGGCGGCGAGCAGCAGGGGTGGCCACCCAGACATTGGCCACAGGGCCTGGCCTTGTTAAAAAAAATTGATTAAAGAAGCAAAGGTGAAAGTGACGTTATAGTTAGGTATGATAATAATATGCCCCCGATCATGTTATCAAGACCCACGAAGGTTGTTTTGAACAGCTTAAAACTCTTTTATCCAGTCCATACCTGGCAGCCCCGCCAAAAAAATTAGGTTCCCGTCAGAAATGGTATAATGGGAAATGTAGGGAGGCCTACAGCCAATTAGTTATGGCGGTTAAGTCACGGGTTATGATAGATGTCAAGTTAGCCAGGGCCCAGTATAAAAAAACCCAGTGGGAGGCCAAAAGAGAGTGGGAAGATAGGCATTGGTCCGATCTTCTGGATGCATCGACATCCAATAACCAGACGAAATTCTGGGAATTGGTCAAATGGGGTAGGGACCCAGATTCTCAAATACCTTCTAATCATGTCCTTCCCGGAACTTGGGTGGATTTTTATGCAACCCAATTCAGGTCTGAGATTTCGGTACCCTCTACCTTGCTAAGTGATGAGCACACACTGTTGGACCACGTTGGGGTCCTGTTCTTTTCCGAACAGGAAACAGAAGCAGCATTGGGTTTGACTGTGCGGGGGAAGGCCCCTGGGATGGACCTAATCCCCGTTGATTTGTTCAAATCCAACCAGGGACTCTGGATACCGTATATTACTAGGCTAGCAAATGCAATTGCCCAAGGAGCTAGAATCCCAATGAGTTGGAAGGGGGCCGAGATCCTCCCAATATATAAAAAAGGGGATCGGTCAGATCCGGGCAATTACCGCCCGATCAGCCTTATTGACTCTCTCCAAAAGGTCATTGCACGAATGATTTTAGGTAGAGTCCAGGGATGGATGGTTTCAGAGTGCATTTTGTCCCCTATGCAAGCAGGCTTTAGAGCCGGTATCAGCACCATCGACCAGGTGTTTAGACTTTGTCTGATATACTGGAAGGTGGTGCTGCTAGGCGGGGGAAAGATTTTCGCCGCTTTCATTGATCTAAAGGCTGCTTTCGACATGGTTCCGAGGGTTAAACTTTGGTGCGTCCTGAGAGACCTAGGTTTACCCTTGGATCTTCTGGATCTAATTGTTAAACTGCATGAGGACAATTTTGCAAGGGTTCGGTGGGGTAGTCAAGGACAAGTGACGGACAGCTTCCCAGTCTTACGCGGGGTTCGTCAGGGTTGCGTCCTGGCGCCCACTCTCTTTCTGCTATTTATTCACCAGGTAGTTAACTTTTTTAATACTTTTCCAACAGACGCTCCCTCCCTGGCCGGGAAGAAGTTCCCCATGCTCATTTTCGCTGACGACACTCTGCTCCTCTCTAAGACCAGAAGCGGTTTACAACGGGCATTGAACCGCTTCGAGGAGTTTTGTGTCATCAACGATCTGAAGGTAAATGTGAGCAAAACTAAGTTCATGGTATTCACAAGGAACACCTCGGTTCGGAGCTCGGTAACGATGGGTGGTGTTAACTTGGAACAAGTAGATCATATGTCCTACCTAGGGGTTACACTAGACTTTCGCCTGCGATGGAAAGAGCAGGTAGTCGAACAGCAGTTTAAATTGGCCCGCCTAACTGGCTGTCTACTTAGGGAACAAAAAAGAACCATTACCAAACGAGTGCACCCCGCGCTAAAAATCTATGACGCAAAGATTAACGCTGCTATCTTATATGGAGCGGATCTTTGGGCGTATGTGGATTTATCTAGCCTGTTTAAAGCACAGTGCAAGTTCTTGCGGAATTTAGTGGGGCTTCCACAATCTACTCCATCTATACCCCTTTGTCTGGACCTAGGGTGCAATCCAATTAATGAGATGGCAAGGTACAGATTGGTTGCCTTCTGGAGACGGATTTGGTCTTCCCCCGACCTTGCCTTATTTGCTAAGGAGCTTGCTGAAGTTAGGTCCCTGGAGGGATCCGGGAGAATTCCATGGCTACGTACGGTCAGATCCATTTTGGTCCAAATGGGTCTGGAACAGCTGTGGTTGTCTCCTGGAACTAACGTGTTTCCCTCCAAACAAGAATTCAAAGCATTGTACCGGGCCTCGGTCCGACAAACCCTAGTAACCGCTTCTAGCTCCACTAGTTTAACAGGCAGGTTTTTGGCTAACAAGCTGGACCCTTCACGCGAGATCTATTGGGACATTATTACCAGGCCGTTGGATAAGAAACTCTACCATCAGTTTCGGGTGGGCTCCTTGCCCCTGAATACATTTGTTAAAAACTGGGGCACAGGAGTAACTGAATTTTGCAAATGGTGCCCTGGCCATAAGGAGTCAGAGGGTCATGTTTTATTTGTCTGCCCCAAGTACCACGACCCTCGTAAAAAATGGTTAAAACCTTTGTTCCAACGCTTTACTTGTGGTAGGTCCGCTGAGGCGATTCGGGCACTAAAGACCAATACTTCAGAGTTGTTTGTGGTGAGCACAGCGAAATTTTTAGGTTGGGTTTGGATTATTAGAGCCCACAAATAGCAAGGAATTGCTTGATTATATGAATCGTCCTTAAAAGTTTTAATCTACAGCTGGATATTGCACAGTATTTTAAGATGGTTTTATTTATTGATTTTATGTTTTAAACAAAAGAAACTGTGTATATAATCGGATCGTTTAAATATAAATGGGATGTTTAACTTGGATTATTTTTAATGTATAGTCTTTATTGTGTGTAAATAGGTCAGTATGTGGTGTTTGTAATGTATCATCTTAACTGTTTGTGTAAATTCCGTTGTCTTTTATGATTTTATTATCGAAATAAAGACTTTAAAATCTGAATCTGAATATGCCACTTTGCATTTTTTATCTCAGAAATCCACTGAAAAACAAAGTTTAAAGTGATGATATTGTTAGTTTAGAATGTCAGTTTAAATGTAACATTTAAACTAAAAAAACTATTAAATTAACCAGTTGTTATTTCAAGTAACTATAACTTGTGCCCTCTCCATGCATAGCTTATGATCACACATATCATATCACATCACTCTTGACATGTTCTATGATATCAATGATAACATCACTGATGACATCAGAAATGACATCATTGATGACAAAAGTGAGCATGGTGGGGGCATAATATATAGCTATATGTTTATGAAAACCCCCCAAACACCCACATGTATATAACACATATATGAATACACACACACACACACACATACACAATCTCTCTCGATATATATATTATATATATATAATCTACTGGCGGTCACCAGTAGATAGTTATAGTTAGGACCTAGTTTTCATAGGAAAAGCGTTTTTCTTTTCCCAATAACTTTGGCCCGGTTGACAAATCTTCGCGAAATTTTTAAAACTAGTGGCCCGATCCCCAAAACGTGTTTTCTCCATTTTATTTTCCATAGGAAACTTTAGACACGGCTACAGCCCGAACTGCTGAACGGAATTATACCAAATTTGGCAAAAAGGTAGCCCTTGGTTCAGAAAGAGCCCTTTTTGTTAAATGGTGTAAATCCGTACAGTAGTTCCTGAAATTGTTTTAAAAAAGAGGTCGGAAAATTAATTTCCCATAGGAAACTTTAGACACGGCTACAGCTTGAACTGCTGACCGGAATTACAACAAATTTGGCAAAAAGGTAGTGCTTGGTTCAGAAAGCGGCCTTTTTATGTTTTGCTGAGTCGGTGCGCATGCGCTGCTTGGAGAGACTTTAGTAGGTGAGTTTTCAAAGTGCTGCTGACTGGCGACAAGCTTGCGTGCACGCGCGAACCGCCAGCCTTCTCACTGCTGCCTTTTTAGGTCTCGCGTGTGGCAGCGCATACGCTGCATGCGCTGTCTCAGCGAGACTTAAAGTAATTTATATGTTGGCTTCACCTCCGTATAATTTCTCCTGCCCCTCGTGATTGGTCCGCTTCTGCTCGCACTTAATTGCCTGCAGTGTGCCATCTGGTTGGGGGAGGGGTGCCTACTCTCCCTCGTTCCCCGCTTGTCTTTGCAGCCTACTGTTTCTTTGTATCAGAAGATACTTTCACTTCCATTCAGCCTGCCTTAGATTCTTACCTCGTGGATGCGTGTTTCCTTTCACTTTGTCCTACCTTTTAACTTATATTGGGCAAACTGCAGGTTTGTTCTTTGCGTCCTGCCGCAATTACATATTCACTGCTGAAGCCACACAGGAGGCTGCTCAGAGGATTTACAGTGCAAAACCTCTCGTATTATTCAAAATAGCCAGCTATTTACATTGCAAATGCAAATTTTTATTTCATTTCAAAGTATGCCAGTATTAGCATAAACAAAGAAATTATTTTCACGAAGAAAAGGGTGCAGTACCACAGGCTGTCCCTAGGTGACCCTGGTCCTGCACCCTTTCCTTCGTGTAAGACATTTCTTTGCGTACTGGTGGCATACTTTGAAATGGAAACCAGCTATTGACATTGCAAATGCTAATTTTTATTTCATTTCAAAGTATGCCAGGATTAGCATAAACAAAGAAATTATTTTCACGAAGAAAAGGGTGCCATACCACAGGCTGTCCCTAGGTGTCCCTGGTCCTGCACCCTTTCCTTCGCCAAAGAAATTTCATTGCGTACTGCTGGCATACTTTGAAATGGAAACCAGCTATTGACATTGCAAATGCTAATTTTTATTTCATTTCAAAGTATGCCAGTATTAGCATAAACAAAGAAATTATTTTCACGAAGAAAAGGGTGCAGTACCACAGGCTGTCCCTAGGTGTCCCTGGTCCTGCACCCTTTCCTTCGTGAAAGAAATTTCTTTGCGTACTGCTGGCATACTTTGAAATGGAAAACAACTAATTAGCATCTGCAACGCCAATCGCTCACATTTACACAATGCTTCATTTAGGATTCATCTCCACCAAGGGAGCATGTCTTTCTCTCCACTAATTAACCTCTGGAGTTCCATTATTTTACGATTATTTCCCGTTGTCTGCATGTTGGGATCTCTGATCACACAAGCCATCCATCTGCTCCCTATGTTTGCGGTTTCCTTTTCTTCCCTGGATTATCTAAAAGTATTTGATCATAACCGCTAATCCTAAAAAAAAAAATAATAATACGCAAAGAAATTCCTTTCACGAAGAAATGGGCGCAGTACCACAGGCTGTTACTAGGTGTCCCTGGTCCTGCACCCTTCCTTCGTGAAAGAAATATCTTTGTGTATTATGCTACTGCTGGCATAATTTGAAACGGAAACAAGCATTTGCAATGCAAAAGGTCTCGCAATTACCCTAGTTTGAGCTATTGGCATTGTAAATCACAATGCCTTTTATTTATGTTTTGGTTTTTGAAACATAAATGAAACACAATGCCATTTACAATACCAATAGCTTAAACTTGCATAAATGCGAGACCTATTGCATTGCAAATGCTTGTATAGCGCAGTCATCCCTCCCCTCCCTTGCAAAAGCTGGGAATCGTCATCTCGTTATCTCAAGCGGTGCCTGGTAATTGTGTGCTTATATTATGCGAGACAGAGGTCGAGCCACTCAGAACTGTAAGCTGCGGCCAAGAAAAACTCGAGTGCTTTGCGGCTTTACATCTCTCAACACGCACCAAAATAATGCAGGCCAGGAGGGCGCCCTCCAGAACGCACAAGCACGTCAGAGGACTTGAACATTAGTTGACCTGCCACAACATGCAGGGAGAAGCGGGTTGAGGGCCAAAACTGGGGAGAATGGAATGCTTTCACAACACGAGAAAAGAGTAACGAAGAGAAATTCTGATTTGCAATGGAACGCTTGGGAGACTTAAACTTGATATGCTCGCAGTCCCTGGAAGACCTAAAGTCGGCGTTTTGCTGCTGCCAGCAGCACCTGTACCCTGTCAGGTCATCAGGGGTTGAGGAGCGGTGGGTGCCCTTGAAATAAGACATGCCGTGTGTGACGAGGTCTGTGTGGGCTTTTGCCGCGCCGTCTGCAGTGACGTGCCTGGTGACACGCAATGACAGCTTAAGGTCAGTCACCACAGCAGTGGCGGAGGACTACTGGAGCTGGCAGGTCTACCAGCTGCGCCTAGCCCGATAGTCAGCCCAATAGTCACAAGCATTTGCAATGCAATAGGTCTCGCATTTACGCGAGTTTGAGCTATTGACATTGCAAATGACAATGCCTTTAATTTTTGTTTTTAAAACATAAATAAAAGGCATTGTCATTTGCAACGTCAATAGCTCAAATTCGCATAAATGCGAGACCTATTGCATTGCAAATGCTTGTTTACCCCTTGTGTTTAACAATGACACACTGCGATGTTTCCGACATCGGTTTCCAAACACGAAGGGAAAAGGTAACTTTAACCCAGGTTCGCTCTTTCTCGCTGCTTCAGTGAACAGAAGGCTTGACAGTAACTCATCCCGTCACATTTCCTGCGGCCAAGCATTTTGACCTCTCCGCTGACCTAAAGGTCACTTGACTTCTCACTGCTGGCTTTTTTACCCCTTGTGTTTAACAATGACACACTGCGATGTTTCCGACATTGTTTTCCAAACACAAAGGGAAAAGATAACTTTGGGACGGATTAAAAACTATTCTGCATCTGATTGTAATCGTGACCTGATTATAGAGTTCATATAATCAAGGCATACATTTGTTTTTTCACTTTCGGTGAGAACTATTTCAAGTCTAAGACTTTTTGAAGGCAATGATTTGCATTCAGTTGTGTACCACTCTTACCACATATGTGAACATTTTTAAAGGCCATTTTATTTACTGGAAATAAAGAACACAGCATGGGCCAGAAATGTTCTTCTGAAGTTTAAGCATTGTGTATTTGCAACCTACTGTACATGTGATTTTCTTGTTCAAGAATATAACGGGATTTGAACAACTATCACAAACAGGAACAAGCATTGGCATATCCAATAGGTCTCGCCTTTGGGACCGTATAAGTGTTTAGCCATGCAACAGTTGATGTTGTTGCACCAGGGATATTGTGCTGAATAACTAAATACTTATAAGGTCCCAAAGGCGAGACCTATTGGCTATGCCAATGCTGGTTTTATATGGTGTAAATCCATTCAGTAGTTGCTGAGAAAATCAAAAAATCAAAGTTTCGATATCTAGAGGCGCGGTGGATCCGTGGATCCTCCCGACCACGAGCTTCATTTTAATTGGCTGCCAACACTCCAAACCAGGAAGTGTAAATTACGGAATCAAGTCCCCTTTAATCCTGAGGGTCCCTGGGGGCCAACTAGCCCTCCATGTACCTTCAGTAAGCGCCAAAGAGCTGTTTTGCAGAGAGGTGTAAAAAGGGGCGTGGCCTCTCAATGCAGCTCCCTGGCACATACTGGAGGTACCTGGTGGGCTAGTTGGGAGCTGCCTTGCAAAGAGGTGGTCCAAGGCCAAGCCCCTTTTTTTTTTTTTTAAAACAGATTTTATTGTCACTCACACAATAGGCGCAGGGCTCTGTACCCCAGAGACCGCTGCATCATCAGGTTGTACAGTAGCATGAACGCCAATGACAGTTTTGTTTTTGATATTATTAACATTATAAAAGAAAAAAACAACACAATCTTGGGCATACAATACCATTCCGGATGCCCATTTCAAACACCCCCAACTCCCCCCCCCCCCGAGTTGCTCAATTCCCACTGAAGACTGCCCACCCGCCAAAAACCGAGGACCAGAGAAAAAAGAAAGACAGACATACTACCCATTCTAATGAAAGACCAGACCATTCTAACACCCCCCCCCCCTTAGGCAGTTCCCCAAACTTCAGACCCAGCCACCCCATCCCTGCCCTATTCCACTGGGACATCGACTGTTGCATTCGGAGGCTCCAACCACAGGCCTCTATAGTCCGCCCTTCCATATTTTATGATGCTTATATGGGCAACCCCGAGCCACAGATATGGGCTGCTCCAGCCCCATGCAGAAGTCCGGGCCATTCTTCCAGGAGGCCACCGAGGGAGCCCGCGGGTCCTTCCACAATTTAGCAATATCACGTTTTGCCAAAGTGAAGCCTAGCAGCAGAAGGTGCCGTTTATATATGTTGCCCCCGATATCTTCCATCACATGTAGCAGAGCTAGCTGTGGCGTGCGTGGGAGCATCCACCCCAGGACCTCAGACAGACAGGAAAAGACTCCCCTCCAGAAACGATCCAGCGACGAGCATCGCCAGACTGTGTGTTAGGAATGTGCCCTCTGCCCTGCCACACCGGAGACATTCCGGGGAGGCAACCAGGCCCGCTCGGTATAGCTGAACCCGAGTATAATAAACCCGGTGAAGATACTTGAATTGGACAAGTTGGAGGCGCATTGCTATGGCAGCTCCCCTGGGGGAGGCCAGGGCCTCCTGAGGAAATTCAAATACGGCCCCATCTTTCCTAGTAACACCATTACGCTGTTGCCCTCACTCAGGCACCTTCAACCTTCGTAGCGTTTCTTTCACATTCTATACTGTTGTGCATATTACACGACCTTTCCTATTTCCCTGAGCTAAGTCCATTCTGAGACCCGGCTCGAAGCAACTAATCCCCGAGATAACCATCTGTTGATCCTTGGAGACCGTTCTCGGCCTCTCCAGTTGTTTTACGAATCACCATCTTCAACACGCAAACACGTCCTGTCGTAAATTAATTTAACCAAGGAATGGCTTTGCCGCCTGACCTATAGGGTCGGGTAGAGAACACGACCTTAGGGAAGGTATTTCTATTACCCATTATCCTGTATCTTGTACAAAGAATGTTTTCTTGTGGATGATTTGTATTTTTAATGCACATTGAGGGGGTTGTTGCTTTAGGGGATTCAAGCGCTACAAAAGACTGTGAGCCACGGATTGAAGTGGCAGTTTCCTGAAAACCTACCACTGATGTACTTCTAGGACAACTGTACCTAGCTGCAGCTAATAAATTGAAGTTCCTATGCCAAACAGAGTGTTCCGTGTATCTGTAATTTGGAAGGCGAACTCAGAAGATTTCAGGCGTACCCTGCGCCGCCAGGCTTAATGAGCCCGGTTCTTCACTCCCTCCAATCTTCTTCCTCCAGCGTACCTATGTCCTCCTCCCACCCCTTCCGCAGCTTATCCAGTGAAGGCCCACTGTGGATGACCAAGGACTGGTATATCCGCGATATTTTTTTGGTGGCAAGGTCGCCCATGAATACCTTCGCCTCCAATGGGCTAAACTCGGAGATGGAAGCAAGGCTCTCCAGACTGGGGGAAAGCGCGTGTCGGAGCTGGAGGTACCGGTAAAATTGTGTCCGAGGCATACAGAATTCTTCCTGTAGATTCTGAAACGATTTAATGGACCCATTCCGCACTACATCGCCCAGGGTGGAGATGCTGATGGCATCCCATCCGCTAAAGCCCTGCAGGGCCGCTAGGTCAGACAGGCGTCCATTGTGCCACAGTGGAGTTTCCTCCGTTAGGGTATTCCACCACCCCATTCTTCTTAAAGATTGCCGCCAGACCTGGAAGATTACCCCTGTCACCGGCGGAAGCGCACCCCGCAGTCTCGACGAATAGAGGATCGTGTGCAGAGTGTACCGCCCCATGAGGTGCAGCTCCAACGCATAAGCTGGGTCCCCCCTGTCCCCATACCACCACTCATTGAGTACTAACAGATGTGAGGCTTGGTAGTATGAAAGGATATCTGAGGTCGTCAGGCCTCAACAACAGGTGGAGAAAAAGCATGTGCGCAACGCCACACGCACCGCTCCTTGCCCCCACAGGAACCGGCTCAGCGCCGAGTTCACCAGCCTGAACCAGCGAGGCGCGATCGGGTACGGGTGATTCTGTAATTGGTATAGCAAACGGGGGAGCGCGACCATCTTAAAGATCGCCGACCTACCGTAAATAGTCAGCGGCATACGGGACCAAGTCGCAAGATCTGCACGTACGCGCTCCCATACCGGCACCAAGTTCCGCTCCAAGGATAACATTGGTACCTCCGACAGAAAGACTCCCAGATATTTAAGTCCTCCCTCCGCCACCGTAGCGTCGACGCCCACGCATCCACTCTCACCCGAGGACCCAAGACCCACAGTGTGGACTTGCGGGGATTCATATACAGCCCAGACGTTTCCCCAAAAATCTGCATTATCTCCAGTATGCGCGGCCCGACTTGTCCAATGCCGTTAAAAAGAATAGGATATCATCCGCATATAATGCGATCCTGTCTGAAAGGCCCGGGGCCCACTCAAATCCCTCCAACTGCGCATCCATACACACCCAGGCCGCCAACGGCTCCATAGCGAGGGCGAAAAGATAGGGCGACAGGGGGCACCCCTGTCTGGTACCACGTCTAATAGGAAAGCTGGACGAGATTGCTCCCGCCACGCGAACCGAAGCCGTCAAGTCGGTATATGAGAGCATCACATACGACAGGAACCGAGGACCGAGGTTAAGCAAACGAACAGATACACCCAGCTCAGGGAATCAAACGCCCTGTCCATGTCCGCCAGTAGGAGCGCAGCCGGCACCCCCGTCTGCCGGACTGCCGCCAGTGCCACGTGTGCCTGCCGTATATTGTGCCGGGTCGCCCTCTGGGGCATGAACCCAGCCTGGTCCGGGTGTACCAATGTCGAGATGTGAGGCAGGAGGCGATAAGCCAGGGCCTTGGCCAGAACCTTAGCCTCCACGTTGAGGAGGGATATAGGGCGGTATGAAGCATGCTGTTCCGGGGACCGACCAGGCTTATGAAACACCACCACTTCTGCGTGCCGCCAGTCCGGTGGAAGCCAACCAGCATCCCTGGCCTCCTCCACCACCGCCCGATAATAAGGCGCTAGTTGTAGATTAGATCGACGATGGAACTCACTGGGGAACCCATTGGGTCCCAGTGCCTTCCCAGAATTGAGCTCACCTAGGGCCTTACCCAGTTCCTCCTCCGAGAGGGGGAACTCCAATTGCCGGCGCGTTTCATCAGACAGAGCTCTGGGCGGGAGATCCTCAAGGAATTTGTCCACCATAGCCTCCGACAGGCACTCTCTAGAGGCGTATAAATCTGTGTAGTACGTGGCGAAGCTCTCTGCTATGGTCGTAGGGTCAATCATCGGCGCCCCTCTCACATCCAGTACCACCGGGGTAACCTGGGGATGAAAAACACCCTGGCAGAGCCGATGTAGCATCTTGCTCGACTTGTCGCTCCACTGGTAGATCCTGCTGCGTGTAGCCAGCCATGCTTGGCGAGCCTCATCCATCAGGAGGGAGGCATAGGACTGCCGCGCCAACAGTAGCTGTCGTACTCCCAGTCTGCCGCCCTCCTCCCGGCAGCGACGCTCGAGCCCTTCAATCTCCGCCTCGGCCCTGACCAACCCCTCTCGACGCTTCCTACGGGCCGCCACACACCAAGCGATGTCTACCCCCGTAGAGTGGGCTTCAGTGCCTCCCAAAGTGTTACGGCACTAGGTACCGACCCCGCATTGGAGACAAAATAATCCGCGATCGCCTCCCTCATTGACTTCTCGTATTCGACGTTCTGCAAATTCCACACAGCTAGTCGCCAACGAAATGGTTGCCGCCCCCCACCTAACCGCAGCACCACGAATACCGGCGAGTGGTCCGACAGCCCCCTAGGAAGGATCCCAGCGGACCACACCCGCGTTGCAAGCGCCCGAGGAACGAAAACATAGTCGAGCCGAGAAAACGACTTATGGACCGCCGAGAGGTACGTAAATTCCCTCCTATCGCCGTGTACGTGCCGCCAGGTGTCCACCCAATCGAGGCTCCTAACCAGTGAGTGCAACTTCGTGTGCTGAGTGCCACCCTGGGCCCCTCCCGCCCTGCTCCTGTCCCTCCCCAAATCCATCACATTATTCTAATCGCCACCCACCACCGCAGCCACGTCCGGCATGTCCGCCCACAGAGAGAGTAACCGCTCCACCAAGGAGGGGGGCGTACACACATCCTAGCACGATAGGGTCCTCCCCAATCTTGCCCCGCAGAAACAGGTATCGCCCCTGCAGGTCCAGCCACTGTTGCGCATGCACATATGGGACCCTGCGATGTATCAAGACCGCTACTCCCCTAGAGCCCTTCAGGAACCCCGCATGAAAGACCTGCTGGAAACCGTACTGCTGAGTCTCCTGCAAAAGGAGAATATCAGCTCTGACCCTTTTCGCCTGACGCAGGACTGCCCCTCGCTTAATTTTATCCAGGACCCCTCACACATTCCAGCTAACAATACGAAGGGCGCCCGGGGACGCCTCAGTGTCTGCCCTCCCACTAGCCATTGGGCAACATGCCTTGATATAGCACGGATAAGAGGTCCCAGCCACGGGTGCGTACGACCAATATGTACAGTGTGAAATCGCAACTCATACCCCTAACCAAACCCCCTCCCCATAACAAACCCCCCTCCCCATACCTCAACAACACTGAAGTACCTGTCGCGGCGGGGTTGGCTCCATGCCCCCAACCGGGGGGCACAGGCTGTGCCTGCCAATGGATCCCCAACTTACAGCCCATATTACCCAGGCCCACCCTCCACAAACTCGGAGTCGGTGGGGGTTCAGCCCTCCTAAGGGCTCCCTCTAGACCCTGAAAGCAAACAGTCACATAGTCCAATGAAGGAAGCACCCCGGCACCACCCTATTCACAGGTATCACAGATCTAGTGTCCGGAGCTGAGAAGCAGAGTCCTCTTGGGGCTGGGCTCCACGGGAAGCGGAGCACCTCCGGGATCGCGATCTCCTATGCCCCTTCCGACGCTGTCCACGAGGATTCTTTGACGGCCCCTCACTCAATGAGGAGTCTGACTGCAGGCCAGGTGGCGTATTCACCCGCACCCTAACGGTTTCGTCAGTCCACTTAAAGACCTCTTCCGGAGAGTCAAAGAAGTGGGTGCGGGATTGAAAGACCACTCGCAAGCGGACAGGGAATAGCAGAGCATACGGGAGATTGAGGTCTCTCAGCCTGGCCTGTGCCGCCATGAACGATTGGCGTTGCTGCTGCTCGAGTCGTGTATAATCCGGGAACACCAGGATACGTTGATTGTTATAGAGCAAAGGTTCTTTGGCGCGGGCCTGCTTCAGCACAGTGTCTCGGTCAAGGTAATTGAGCAGCCGCGCAATCACCGGTCTTGGGCGAGCCCCCACCGGGGGCTTCTGCAGAATCGCTCTGTGGGCCCACTCCACGACGAAGCACCTGGACAGCGCAACCGGCGGGAGCCAACTCTCCAACCACTGCGTAAGAAAGCGCTCCATATTGCCATTCTCACACCCCTCCGGGAAGCCAACAAAGCGCAGGTTGTTCCTCCGGGCGCGTCCTTCGGAATCCTTGACCCGAAGCGCCAAGCCCCTCTGGATGCTCTCCAGGCCCGCCACCTTCTGCTTGAGAACGCCGACGTCATCTTCCACCCCAGATATGCGGGTCTCCGCTTCCGTGATGCGGGACACCGCGTTCCGGAGATCTTGGCGCAGTAACATAACATCAGCTCCCACTGCGGCAATTTTGGCGTCCAGCGTATCTCAGGATTGGGTGATAGCCATTAGTGCCGCGTTGTCCGGTATGGCCTCCTGAGATACCCCGGCGGCTCCCCCTGTCGCTCCAGGGCCCGTGAACTTGTCAATAGGCCCATGCCTCGTGGAGCCACCTCCACCTTTGTCCCTCGTCATGACGGCAGACCCTTCACACCTTCAGATCACGAGGGGCAGGACGCCGACACCAGGGCCTCCCCCATGCAGGCACACCACAGATTAATTAGTCGCCCGGCCCACGGGAAGGAAGACGGGAAAGAGTAGAGGCGGGGAAGCACCCCCAACCTGGAGCCCGCAATCCCCCGATGTGAGCCTCGATCCGCGAGTAGGGGTGGGCGGAATTTGCGAAAGTGACTTTCGCAAATTATCGCGAAAATGTTAAAAATCTCCGCAAACACGCGGAAATATCGCGAAGATGCGGAAGTTTTATTCCCGCCCGTTTGCGGTATTTTCTGCGTGGTCGCAGCTTGCCAACTTACCCATGCGGTTGCTCACGGGCACGGCAATCTTGTTTTCACTCTTCCCGCGGTGCATGATCGCGAGAAGAAAGACGTGATTGCGCGACCAATGATATTACTGCGGGCGCGAACTGTCACGAGACAGCGCAAATGGCTACCAACAATGCAACATCTCGTGGAGAACGCGACCGGATCGGGCAAACTTGTCGGCGAACGCGGGGATTCAGGTAAGGCGATCGCGCGTGCGCGAGAATGTATTATTTTACAGCGCGAGCAAGAAACAAATTACCGCTAAGCTGCGGAATGCGGAAATTTTGACATTTTCGCGCTCTCCGCGGAACGCAAAAATGTCAAATTATCGCAATTTCCGCGAGCGGAACGGAAATTTAGCCCAGGCCTATCCGCGAGCAGACCCAGCAGAGTCGTCAGGCACCAAGGCCACGCTGCCCCGTTTCCACAGCCGAGGCCAAGATGCCTTCACCAATGCTGGCTCGCCCACCTGCAGGCACCCCCAAGGCCCATAGCGCTGCGACGGTCTGGCGAGATCCGCTGTCCTCACCTTGCAGTCTCGCTGACCCTCCTGGGCCTGCTCCGACCACTGGCTCGTCGCGGGAGCCCCCCGCTGGAGTATGGTCCCGATCTGGCGCCACTCCTCATCATACGCCCCCAAGACTAGAAGAGCGTAGGATCCCCACTCCAGGGGACAACCAGTCAGCTCCCGTAGGGCCCCCCGGCTACTCCCCCGCGGCCCGATGCAGCCGCCGATCCCCCAGTGCAGTCGCCAGTCTGGCCAGAGTATCAGGGAGGGGGGAGGGGGGTTGGGGGAGGGCCCCCTGCACTCCCTGCTGCTAACACCTCTCCGCCACTGAAAGGATGTATGGGAGGAGGTCCCCCGGCTTCCGAGGCCCCAGGCACCGGCGCGGTGGGCAGGCCCTGTCGAGTCGCTCCGCTGGCTGGGGCAATCTGCCTCCCCCAGCTCCTCACCGGTGTCCGCAATGCAGGCTCCCGGGGCCGATCTGCCCCGCGAAAATCGCCGCCGGGCCGTCGGAACCAGGGGCCGCCGTCACAGGCTCACCAAGGCTGCCGTGCGGCTCGCGGCGCCTCTCGGCACGCCGTAATTGACTCCCCGGCTCTGCCTCGGAATGCTAGGCCGCACCTCGCGGGCGCGCCCGCCTCTGCGCTCCGCTGGCCTTATCTTCGCCGCCGCTCACCGAGCGGCCCCCTCCGATCGTCGGTACCGTAGCGCTCCCTCCAGGACCGATCTCGGGTCCGAGGGAGCCAGGATATCAGACGGATAAATGCTGGGCTGGACGGAGGCTGACTAACACGCCATGTCGGCCCGCGAAGCCACGCCCCCCACACCCCCTTTTTACACTACTCTGCTACGCAGCTCTGTGGCGCTTACTGTTGGTAGCTGGTGGGCTAGTTGGACTCCAGGGACCCGCAGGACTCAAGGGGACTTAATCCCCCAATTTACAACGCACCAGGGGGTGCGTTTGCACAGTGGTGCAGGGAGGGGGCGTGGCCGGATGTGACAAGTGTGCAAACGCGCCCTGTGGCACGTTTTAAGTTGGGGAATTAAGTACCCTTGAATCCAGAGGGATCCTGGGGGGCAACTAGCCCACCAGTTACATCCAGTAAGCGCTATTGAAATTCACTGAAAAAACATAGGTTTCAGGCACGTTATAGTTAGAAATTAGCATTTAAAAAAACATTGAAATTCACTGAAAAAAACATAGGTTTCAGGAACGTTATAGTTAGTTGGACATTTCACTCGTACAAAACCATAGAAATTCCGGCGCTATAGTTAGGTGAGCTAACTATAACTCACGCCCCCGCAATGCACTGCTGATGACGTCACATATTACATCATTCATGACATGGTCAGTGACATCACTGATGACATCACTGATGACATCTCAAATGACATCACTGATGACATCACTGGTGACATCATCCACGTGAAAATCTGAGGCACCTCCTCACACCCTAATATAACTTTTGATACACCCACTCTAAAATGCAGACTACCATTTTCGAAACCATAGACACACCAATACCAGTTACTCCATACCTACTCACTGATTCCTAGGTCTACATACATGTCCACTCATTCATCCATACAGTCACTCATACATGCAGTCACTGATTAATACAGCACTATCATATGCACTCACATACCTTTACAGACACTCACACACTGCTGCTCACCCAAAGAGTTACTCACACACCTAGTCAGTCATGCAAAGACTCAATCACACTCCCATTTACTCACCTAAACAGTTATACACACACCACTTCATTTATTTATACAGATACTAACATATACTTACTCTCTTCTACAATCACTGACACAAGCACACACTCATCCATACAGCCACTCTCACAATCGCTCACTCTCACATAGTCATTTATATACTCCAACACTCACATATACTGCCTTTCACATATGTAGTTACTCACACATGTACCACTCACTAACCAACACACCCATACATATACTCACCCACACAAACAGCCCTTCAGAAATGCACTCTTAAACCCATACACCCTGTAAAGCACCTACTCACATATCTATGCACAGTCACACACCCCCCACTCACCCATAGAGACACTCAGGCACCCATGCAGATTGTCAGACACCCAATCAATAACCCATATACACACTCATATAGCTACTCACCAACACATGCAGACGATTACACACCAACTGACACACCAATACTGATATTCACATAGTTTAGTCACTAACCCATGCACGGTATCACACGACTGCCTAATAAACATCCTCCTGAGCAAAGGAGTGCAATCCACAGCGTTAAGATGGATTAAATCATTCCTTAGCAATCGCACCCAAGCTGTGCGCATGGGCCAATTTCACTCAAAACCCTGTCCCATCGGCTGTGGAGTCCCACAAGGGGCCTCACTAAGCCCCACTCTCTTTAATGTCTACGTTTCATCTCTGGCTGACATTGGAAGAAAGTGGGGCATCGGCATATGTTCCTATGCCGATGACACTCAGCTGATGGTGACAATGGAAGGGTCGGAAACAACTAAGAAAAAACTACACAGCTGTCTCTCCGAAATGGCAGAATAGATGCGCAACCACTGCCTAAAATTAAATGCCGGAAAATCGGAGATACTACTGTTCGGAGGAGCCAAACTCTCATGGAACTACACGTGGTGGCCACCGTCTCTGGGATCAGCCCCCGTCCCGAAACAGTATGCCAGAAATCTTGGCATCATGATGGACGACGCCCTGTCCATGAAAGACCACATCCGCATACTCTGGGGCAAAGGTTTTGCAATTCTCAAACTCTTGGCAAAAATTTTCTCCTGGATACCTTTTGACTGTCGACGCACAATCACCCAGGCCCTCCTGGTTAGCCGCCTAGATTACGGCAATGCCCTGTTCGACGGGATGAACGAGCAACTGTTCTCCCGCCTACAGGTCCTACAAAACCAGGCGGCTAAACTGGTCTGTAACAAAGGCAAGCGAGATTCGGCCTCTGCATGCCTAAAAAAACTTCACTGGCTACCAATGCGTCAGAGGGCCACCTTCAAATTACTTTGCCATGCGCACAGAGCCCTTCATATAACAGGCCCCATTATCCTTCAAGAGAAAATTGAATTCTATATCCCCAACAGGAATCTAAGATCCAACAACTCAGCTCTGGCGAAACCCAAGCGCATTTACAAAGTAAGGACTGGTGGACGCGCATTCTCATACTTGGCGGCTAAAAGATGGAATGAGTTACCTGTGGACCTCAGACATACCACTAACTACCTCCAATTCCGCCAAAAATTAAAAACTCACCTCTTTCCCAAAAACTAACCCCCCAGCACAGTTTCAGTAGTCTTCTTTTCTTACAGCGCCGTGATATCCCATGGGATGAGTGTTGCGCTTTATAAATACCAAAAATAAATAAAAAAATGCATTCAGTAAGACACAATTAATCACTCACTTAATCAGTCGGTCACACACCTACTAAATCATCCATTCAGACACTTGTACACCCAATCATTATTCAATACACCTTGGTATATATATATATATGTGTATGAGAACCCAAACCCGTTATTGCTTGAGGAATGGGCAGAGCATACAGCGGCATCATCAAAGGGAATGCTAGCCATTCTTATTAAATTTGCATGGTGCGACAGGGAACAAATACTGCGGGAAGTTGAGGAATTGGAGAAACGAATTGCCGAAAATAGTGACAAAAACAAACAGGATGAACTGCGTGAGGTAATGAAAAAAACGCCTCAAAATATACGAACAAAAGATTAAGCAGCGGAAACAAGATAAGTTTGAAAGGGACGAGAGGGATTATTCACAGGGTCGCATTCTAACATTTGCGAAAAGGTACGATCAACCAAGGAAACAGCTTCTAAGTGATAAATGCAAGCTCGTTGTGGAACATAGAGAAACTTCAGAGTCAGAAGTCACCGACATCGATCAAAGTGAAGACGAAAGAGAGCTTCCGGATCTGCACAAATTGCAGCCCCCGCGGAGGAGGAGTTTCAAGTTATCAGGGAAACGTGGGGCAAAGGGGGAGAGGAAAGCCACCGGAGAAATCACAACAAAGACAAAAGAAAGCAAACGTCGGACGAGGAGAGGCGGGAGGCATAAGCAGCAACAGCGCCTCGCCAAGAGTGACTCGGAGCAAAAACCAATGGAGCAAGAGATAAATATAGAAGTGCTTAAGGTTGTAAATCTAACACCAAGGAAATTGAACAAGGCAGAAGAAGTGTTACAATTGGGCTTGAGCTTCTGCCCTACCAAAACATCGGAATATACACAAACTAAAATTGATCCATTCAAATTCTGTAGAAAAATGTAATTGTTAAAACTTTTCAACGGCAAAGAACGCCCTGCTCCAAACCGAATCACCTACAATACATGCAGAGAAGACAATCTCACAGCTGGCGACGTGGAGACTTTAGCTGTTTTAGACGACCTGGCGGATGAAGTGAACCCTATATCCTTGATTCCCTCATCAACGCTGAATATGAACCGGACAGGAGGGGTGCAAATCAACCCTGGTAGTCCATTTAAGCCTAAATCAAGGTTCTGTCCACTTATGCCAGCTGACTCCATAGACATCTTCACGGATGTGGTGACAAAGGACCTTCTTAAACTCCGCAATTCAAATAACAAAAAGAAAGGCGGGGGGATCATTACAGAACTGCAGAGGAAAGAGATTGCAGAATTAAAACAAGATAAGACTATTGTTTGCAAGCCGTCTGATAAGGGCCGGAACGTAGTTCTGATGACCAACGACTACTATATAAAGGAAGCATTGGCGCAATTGAATGATGGGACAAGTTATATTAGAGTGACAAGGAGAATATTTGAGGAAAGTACCAACGCATACCGGTCACTCTTGAACAAATGGTACCATAGAGGGATGTTGAGCAAGGAAGAGTTTGCTTATCTGGAATGCAAACATCCTCGAGTGCCAACCTTCTACCATCTTCCGAAACTTCATAAACATGCGACTTGCCCACCAGGCCGTCCAATTGTTTCGTCCATAGGGTGCCTGACGGTGCATATGTCCAGGTTCGTGGATTATTTCCTTTTTGATTTTGTCAAAGAACTTGCTTCATACACAAGAGACACTAAAGACTTTTTGACAAGGATTGAAAGTTTGATTTGGGATGATGACATGGTTATGATAACACTTGATATCTCAAGTCTCTATACGAGTATTGACCATCTCCAAGGAATAGAAGCTGTGAGATGGTTTTTAGGAACAAAACCAATGAACCTAGCTGAGCACAACAAGATGATAGTAGAGTTTGTGGAATTCTGTTTGGGGAATAATATCTTCCTTTTCCAGAACCAACTATTCAAACAGATACACAGTAGTGCGATAGGCACCTGCTTCGCCCCCAGTTACGCAAACCTTTTCGTGGGCTGGTGGGAAGAGCAGGTGGCCTGGGCAGCAAGGGAGAACGCACAATGGACCCATAGGGTTCTGAGTTGGAACAGGTATATAGACGATTTATTTATCGTCTATAGAGGCACAGAACAATCAGCTAGAGAGTACATTGATGTTCTTAATACACATAACCTCGACCTCAAGTTCATGAGTGAAGTGAGAACGGAGGTGGTAAACTTTCTGGATTTGAAGGTATTCCCTGCAGACGGCATTGCACAGGAAACCGACTGCAGGGAATTCCGTGCTGCATGCAAGCAGTTGCCATCCGGGGAAAACAATAACTAGCATCCCGTATGGCGAACTATTAAGAATTAAAAGGAACTGCACGCGCCCTGGTGACTTTTTAAGAGCAGCTAAGGATAGCATGAATAGATTTGAGGCCAGAGGTTACCGTAGAGAGACCTTAGAGGAAGCCATGACAAAAGCAGAAAGGAAACCCAGAAAAGACTTGCTAGTTGGTAGTACATCTAGTACGGAGAAAAAAGAAATAGCAAAATATACCAAAACCAACAGTCTGAGGAGGATTACAGACTATTCAGGGGATGCCTTGGAAATTAGGATGATTTTTGCAAAAAAACTGGCATATCTTAAGATCTGACCCAGTGATAGAGAAGGATTTGCCCAAAGCACCCCTATTAACTTTTAGGAGAGCAAGATACCTACGCACTACATCAGTTCAGAGCCACTGTGGGAATGACAGTAAAGCACCACCATTTGGAAAACTAGTGGGATTTTACCCGTGTCTCAAATGTAGGGCTCGCAAAAACAGTAAAAAAAGTGCTGGAGTATACAGTACCAGGAATGAGGGAACCTAATAAAATAAAGAGTCTGATGAATTGTAACACTACCCACACGGTGTACTGTTTGGTGTGTCTGTGTTGGTTGCGTTACATCGGAAGTACATATTCATCCAACAAAGATAAGAATTTTGGAACATCTCAGGGATCCCAACTATCCGGTGGCGAAGCATTTTGAGATGTTTCATCAGTGTAATAGAGATCTTCTGAGTTTCTTCTGTATGGACCAAGCGCCCACGAATGTCAGAGGGGGCAACAGGCAATTACAGTTGCGCAGACTGGAGTCACGATACATTATTGACAGTCAAACTAAGAGGCCAGGTGGTCTTAACAGTGGTGAAGAGATGGCTGTGTACTTGTAATGCTTTCTGTAGAAATGTGATTTTGGGAGTTTGTACGGTACTGATATAACAAAGTGATTGAAAACTTGTTGGGGTATTCAGACATATGGGATGGGAATGCACCATTAATATCAGGTGATATAGACAGAGGACAAGCCCATTCAGGGCGAGAATGTTGCAGTGTCCAGTAGTAACTATGTCTTATAGTCGCAGAATGGAAAAATAATAGAATTTATGTATTATTCAAGCCCATTCAGGGCAAGATCTCATTATGTTTTATAGGTTTTCCCAGTTTGTGACTTACAACATTATTGTTTGAATATTGTTTGAATTGTGTTTATACATTTTCATTTCACCCCTTACTAAATTACCTGCTTAATAATGGCCGACACCTTGACTGGAGGAAGTCAAGGTGTCCTTTGTCTATGTTAATTAGTACCTCTGTATTGAAATCTGTGTCATGTCGGCGCCGACCACTATTAACAAAGGCGGCAAGCCGAAACGCGTCTGGTCGTGTGTGTGTAACTCCAAATAAACCTGGGAGTTGCAACATTCCTGCGAGTGCTGGTGCATCTTTGAGTACCGCGAGCTGTGGATTTCTAGATCCGCGCGGTGTCCGTCACCGCGCATCAAAGCACCTGATCGTGAGTGCAAGGGAAACAAGACGGAGAGTGAGCGTGATAAATATATATATATATATATTATCTACTGGCGGTCGCCAGTAGATAGTTATAGTTAGGACCGTGTTTCCATAGGAAATCCGCAACATTCTATTTTGAATAACTTTGGCGCCGATTGACGAATCCTCGCGAAATTCTCAAAATAGGTGGGGCGCTCCGCTCCGCTCCTTCCCTGAACGTCTCGGGGGGATTCGTCAAGCGGGGGCTGAGAAAAAAGGGGGGGTCCCAAAACGCGTTTTCCCCATGCATTTTTCCATAGGACCTTTAGTCCGAGCTACAGCCCGAACGGCTGAACAGAATTACTTGAAATTTGGCAGAGAGGTTGCCCTCAGGTCAGGGATGTGCCTTTTGAAGGTCTCGTGTAAATCTGTTCAGTATTTCCTGAGAAAATAGCATTTAAATCAATATATATATATCTATAGGCGCGCTCCGAGCGCGTACCGTAAGCTTACCGTACGCGCACGCCGCCGTGCGCGAGCGCGATTCTGATTGGTTGTTAGATCTTAGTAAACATTCGAATCGGTCGAAACCAGGAAGTGTCGGCCACCATTTTGTCTCTCGCAGTCTGAGGGGGTGAAAAACAAAGGTGGATAACGTGTAAGGGGGGCAGGCTGGACAGTTCCTGACCCCCTAGCCTTGGTCAGGGGGTCCCAGAAGGACCCCCAAGGGCAAAAATGTATTTTACATTTTTTATGAAAAATCGCGGAGTGCGCGTAGCGTACGCGCACGGCAGAAACGGAAAAATTCCGCGAACTACGTAACGTGGGTGCTCACAGCGCGCACGGTGAAGCGCACGGCGAAGCGCACCGTGCGCGCACGGTACGCGCACGGTGAGTGAAAACCTTAAAAAAAAAAAAAAAATACACAACTTAGCATTTAAAAAACCGTACAAATTCACTGAAAAAACCATAGGTTTCACACACGTTATAGTTAGGAATTAGCATTTAAAAAACCTTGCAAATTCACTTAAAAAACCATAGGTTTCACACATGTTATAGTTAGCTGGGCATTTCACTCGTGAAAAACCAATGAAATTCCCCCGTTATAGTTAGTGCAGGCAACTATAACTCACGCGACCGCAATCCTCTGCTGATGACGTCAGATATTACATCTCTGATGACATATGTGTTTTTCTGAAAAAAAAATATTTGTAATATATGTATAGCTAAAAATTAATGGAAGAAGACATGGGTAAATAAGTGTCTAAATACAGTGATGTAATATCTGACGTCATCAGCAGAGGATTGCGGTCGCGTGAGTTATAGTTGCCTGCACTAACTATAACGGGGGAATTTCATTGGTTTTTCACGAGTGAAATGCCCAGCTAACTATAACATGTGTGAAACCTATGGTTTTTTAAGTGAATTTGCAACGTTTTTTAAATGCTAATTCCTAACTATAACGTGTGTGAAAACTATGGTTTTTTCAGTGAATATATATATATATATATATATATATATATATATATATATATATATATATTAGTCCAGAAGTAACTCCCAACAATTCCTGGTTACAAACAACCAAAGGCTTCATAAAATGCGCTTCATGCAAAGCCTGTAAACTAGGTAGGAACAGAACATCGTACAGAATCCCATTTAATGATGTTCCTGTAGCCATCTCCAAAAAACTGACATGCAAAACTGATTATGCCATCTATGTGCTGGAGTGTACGTGTGGCCTGCAATACGTTGGTAGCACCAAATTGCAGGTTCACAAGCGTATACTCCAGCACATGAGAGCTATCAGTAATAACGATACAACTTATCCAGTTGCTAGGCACTTTAAAGAGACCCATGGTAATAGCCTAGACCATCCGAGTTATTTTGTGGTGGACGCGGTCCCCCCACTTCGCCGTGGTGGTGACCGTGAAGCCTTGCTTAGAAGGCTAAAGACAAGATATATTATTGAATTAGATTCCAAAACCCTGAATTGGCTCAATTCAAGTGAAGATTTCATCACTTGGCTTTACAATCTCCCAGATCTGTGTCAGCTTAATTGCAGCCATTAGCACCATGTTAAATAAGATTGTCCTATTGCTGTACTTGACTATTTGTGTCATCCAGAGGACAAGGTGTCTGGCTGTATTTTAATATTCTTTTCAACATTGTGTTTATTATTTTTAGTATTCTCTTTGATCTCACTTCACTCCTCTTCTTTTTTGATTTTATATCAATAAAATGTGACTATGAGGGCAGATTAGACGGGAGTACCAAAGCAGTTGCTTGCAGTGGTACTCAACATTAGTAATACTCTTTTCTCATATTCACTATGAATTGAAACGTTCAGATAGGGTCGTCCAGATCATCAAACAATTCAGCTTTTTTTCACTTTAAAAACTTATATGCATGGGATAAAGTATATAGGATAGATTTTTAGATATTTAAGCTGTAATAAATATTTATGAGTGTTTTTAGAGGTTCTTTGCAACTGGGGTTTGTTTACATTTAAAATTTGAATGAATATCTTAATCAACAAACTTTGATCCTCAATTCTGTTTTTACAAGTGTATTACCCATGGGCTGAGTTTTTGATTATGGGCACGCCATTTATAAGGGAATGCTGTTAATTCCATGACCCACTGGGGTGGAATGCACCACTGTTTTAAAATGCAACCACTGCAGAGAATTCTGTTAAGTAATAACTATTCTTTGGAAATACATTTGCAGTTGGTGGGTCTGCTGTAATTGTTTCATCTAGATCCATGGCATGTTGATGATGGAACTATCCATTGAATGCTACGCAGTATGCAAATTGGACTAATTGCGTTGTGCAATATTGCTTTGCACCTTTGTTGATATTTTTGCACATTTAATTAGAGGCAATACAGATTACATCTGTTTTACCGGTAGGGGTTGTGACTCTGATAGTGTACTCCATACGTTGTTACTATCCCCAGGGCCATATGCAATCTGCGCTCTCAGCCCCACTAAGGGACCAAAGTAATTTTGCCTATTTTGCACATGCCGTATTTGCACTACTACATTATTTGCACATTTTGTATTACTTGTTTGAGTAAATTGCTAAATGATAATAATGTTACAAACATTTTAACTGTCATTAGAAAACAAGTCGGCCACTGTGTACTATGTATTGTTACTATATGGTATGTTTTGCATGTCCATTGGCCCTACAGTCACATGATGAATACCTCTTTCACTTTAAATTCTGTGACTTTTCTTGACAGCGTCATGTGATCAAGGCCTCTCTGAGGCCGAAACGCGTCATGGCGGTGCTTGCTGCTTTAAGGGATTAATAAAGACTTTTGCACGCAGCCATTGGGATTCGCAAGACGGAGTACTTCACACATATATATATATATATATATATATACATATTTAAACTTTACAGAAACACACAGTCACTGGATGATGTCATCAGTGATGTCATCAGTGATGTCATTTGAGATGTCATCAGTGATGTCATCAGTGATGTCAGTGACCATTTCATGAATAATGTAATATGTGACGTCATCAGCAGTGCATTGCGGGGGCGCGAGTTATAGTTAGCTCAACTAACTATAAAGCCAGAATTTCTATGGTTTTGTACGAGTGAAATGTCCAACTAACTATAACTTTTGTGAAACCTATGGTTTTTTCAGTGAATATATATACGCCCGCGTCACTACTTAATGGGCTGGGTTTGGACGTGCAGCGCTCGTCAGGTCTCTCGCACAAAGATTAACTCTTTGAACTTATTGGGCGAATTGTTTATTGAATTTGGGGGACAATTAGGGGGAGTGATATTTGTTTTTTTAACTTTTGCTGCTACCTTTTTAATCTTCACTTTTCGGCACCAGACGGCCATTTGGCCTGGGCCACGCGCTGGGAGGAGTCAGCGCTCTAGTGCTTGCACACCGCCCGCCCGCGTCACTATTTAATGGGCTGGGTTCGGACGCGCGCATCGGGTGCGCCAGGCGCGCCTAAGGCAAGCCCGTCTGCGCCCGTCCGTGCCTGTCTGGGCCAAGGGGCGAGGAGTCCTGCCCAAATTGGCAATTGTGTTATACAATATTCCTGTGAGCAGCTTTTTTCGCTACGCCCTATCCCTTTAAGCGAATGCTCGATAATACATCCAAAACGCAGTGGACTTAGCTGCAGTAACTGCCAGTATGTCTTAAACATACGAACTGAGTTTACTAAGTCTACTCCCCCTACAATATCTGACTTTAAGACTCATATTAAGCAACCTAACATAGTCAACAAAGTAGGGGTTTCTGCGTTTTCTTTTTTAAATATTAATTGTCGTTCGCTACCTAAGCACAAAGAGGAGATTTTCGATCTGGTGCATAATGAGCAGCCAGACGCCATGTTTCTTACAGAAACCTGGCTAAAGGATAGCTCTGGACCCGATATAGCTACTGCTCTCCCAGCTATTTACATAATAATGAGGAAGGACAGGAAAGAGAAATCAGGTGGTGGCATTGCCATTATTTATAAAAACACCTATACCTGTAATTTTTCAGGCTGTAAAGCTGCTTTACTTATATTGACCCTTAACCCCCAATTTACCTTTTTGGGTTTTTTAATTTATCGTCCTCCGGGGCCTGCTGGTCTATGGGCTGCTGCCCTTCCCAATTTAATGGCCCCTTATCTTTTAAATACCTCCAATTTTTCCACCTTGGGTGATTCAAATCTGCATCTGGATGATTATACTTGCGGGGTCAGTTCTACTTTGATCTCAGATTTAGCGGCAATTAATATTTTACTTCACAACTCAGGCGCCACACACTTAGCTGGACATTTACTTGACCCTATTTTGCTAATCTTTTAAATATTGAGTGTTCCCCAGCTCTCCCTCTAACGTGGTCAAACCATTACTTAACAGGCTTTAGTTTTAAGCAAACTTTGTCTCATCCTCCCACTCTTGATTTGAGTGGCAAATTCAAAGGTAGAAATTGGGGGAAGCTGAATCTGGAAGATCTCAATCAGGTTTTTTTTTTTTTTTTTTTGTCCTCATCTCACCTTTAAACCTAGGCAGATTTTACAAGCCGAGAATTAAGAAACTGGGCGCCCTTCGACTCACTGCCTTAGTCGCTGCCCCCTTGGGCTTCCCCACACTGTTGAGGATAGGTGTAATCATTGGACCAGGATTTAGCCTTCATGGCACTAGCGATTAATCAGTTGCAAACGACCTCCCCACACTAATAGGGGGGACCAGATGTTTCCGTCTACTTCTGTCTTGTCTTCCTGATTCAAACATGCCATATTCAGCGCGGCTTTTACCCAGTCTTCTCTATTGGGAGGAGTCGGATCCTTCCACCTTAGACATATCTCTCTCCTAGCCAAAATAATTAGATATAATAGTAATCCCTTTTCTAATTGGGACAGTGCTTCCTTTATAGAGTCGTTTGAACCAAAGAATACAAGGTTGACATCAACTTCCATTTCTATATCAAAAATAAGAGTCAAAATATCCCCCACATTCCTCCAAAATGAACACAATTCTATACATTCAAAAAACATATGTATATCATCCGCTTTGTCATATTTACATCTGGGGCAATGTGGAGTCGGGACCGGGGCAAACCTAGCAATTCTGGCGGGAGTATAATAAAGCCTATTCAGCACAAAGAAATAGTTTTTTTTCAGCCTAGCAGGCCTTATATATCTATAGAGTAACTTAAGGGAAGATTCATAAAGTGCTACGATGGGGTGGACTTGAGGGAAAGGGCTCCACACCGATGCTTGAGGCGGGATCTCTCTATCCTCTGCCTCGAGCAGATTTGTATACCATTGGGATATTTCTTTTTTCCTTACGTGAGGATCCTGAAATAGATGCTCCATGTCCCAATTCCCTTTGATTTCACTCACTTCTGCCTCATGCCATGATCTTAACTGAAGGTATTTGAACCTCGAAAGGGTGGAGCCAATCTTGGCCTCTAACAGCTCCCATGGGAGTACCCCCTCTGAGTCTACCAGGTCGGACCATCTCCCCAAACCCGCCTTTCTTATAGGGATAGCAAGGCCGTCCTTCAGACACTCTGGGGTCCCTGGTGAATCCCAAATTGGGGCAAAGTGGGAGTAATAGCCTATACCCAGAGTTTGCCTTATTTTGTACCAGTTTAATAAAGCAGTTTTTAGAACTTTGAGGCGTACACGTTTAAAGAATCTGGGGGCCCCGAATTTATACAGAAACCCACTTTGTCCAAAAACCCCCTCTGCTGAAATCATTTCCCCCAACAGCCTGCCCCATCTAGATTCTACCAGAGTTGTTAATAGCATCCTAGTGCCCTTGAACTGGAATGCGATTAGATACCAATTAATATCTGGTAGGGCCAGGCCGCCCTTCAGAAGCTTTCTTCTTAGTTTTTTCCACGAAAGTCTTGCACTCTTCTGCGCCCATATGAAACTTCCTATTTTTCCCTGAATTTTACTAATAATTTTTGGTGGAAAAGTGAGGGGGATCGTATTGAAGAGATATGTCAATTTTGGAAGAACTGACATCTTTACTAGGTTTACTCTTCCATATATCGTCATAGGAAGGTTCTTCCACCTAGCAAAGAGATAATCTATGTCCTTTTCAATTTTGGCTATATTTAGGAGAGGTATTTTCTTCAGGTCTTTCACTATTTTTATTCCGAGATATTTAAACTCCCCACTCTCAGAACCTAAGCTATATGTAGTGTTCCAACACATAATTTCTGTTTTATCCGGATTTGCTAGGTATCCTGACAATGCACCGAACTCTTGCAGCAATATCTCAATCCGGGGAATCGCTATATTGGGGTCACTGGTGTAGATAATAATATCATCGGCGTAAAGTGCAATTTTACTATCATAGTCCTGTGATACAAATGGACTTATGTCTTTATCCAGCCTAATCATTTGCGCCAAAGGTTCAATATATATATTAAACAAGAGAGGGGACAAAGGACATCCCTGCCTTGTTCCTCTCCTTATTTCAAAGCTGGGGATCAGAGAACCATTTAGTAGAATTTTCGCCGATGCCCCAGCATAACAATTTTTTCGGGTCTGAATAAATATCGGGCCTATACCTGCTGTCTCTAACGCTCCCCATAGGAAACTCCAACATACTCGATCAAAGGCCTTAGCAGCATCTAAGGCCACTACCGCCAAGGGGTCACCTCTGATCTCTGCCAAGTCAATATTCCCAATCAGGATTTGGGTTTGTTCCTGGATAGATCTCCCGACCATAAAACCCTTCTGATCTATATTTATTAGATTTGGTGCCAGTTTTGCCAATCTCTCTGCTAAAATGCCCACAAAGATTTTATAGTCCGCATTTAGCAGAGAGATTGGACGATAAGAATCTGCCGCCAGAGGATTCTTTCCTGGTTTCAATATTAAAACTATTATGGCTTCTTTCCATGATCCAGGGACCACCCCGGAGGTACTGTAAACTGCATTAAAGAGTGTATGGAGAATTGGCAGGAGTTCTTCTACTAACAATTTATAGACCTCATTAGGGAGAGAATCAAGACCTGCCGCTTTCTTATTTTTTGCCCTCTTGATTTGGGCTCTTATCTCC
Source organism: Triturus cristatus (assembly GCF_964204655.1). NCBI lineage: Eukaryota > Metazoa > Chordata > Amphibia > Caudata > Salamandridae > Triturus > Triturus cristatus. Next base: position 52,777,101 of record NC_140589.1, read on the forward strand.
TCAATAGAGATAGGTGCTTCTAACCGACCTTTGGCGGCTTCTGTTAACATAGGTAAGGACTTATCCTTTAACCATGAGCTGATTGATTCAGCGGAGGGAGTAATGTCTTCGCTGTACAACTTTGAGAAAGAGACCGAAGGCATTCCTGCATTTCTACTTGTATGCTGGATTTAGTACCACTACTGTCTATAATGAGTTCATTTATATCGTTTTTTGCCCGATCTAATCTAGCTTTCCAGGCCAGTAGTGCTCCGGCTCTTTCCCCATATTCGAAATTCTCCATATTCCGTACACGCCACTGGGCCTTACATTTCTCATCTAAAAAAATCCTGAGATTCTGTCGAGCATCCTCAAGTTCTTTCTCTAACTTATCCATATCCCTAGTCCTCTCAGGGTTAATACAATTCCTTTCTTTTTCAAGGGCAGATATTCTTAGCTCTAATGACTGTAATTCCCGGATCTTTTTTTTATTTTTAATTCCAATTTGACTACCCAGCACCCCTCTCAGATTAGCTTTATATGCCTTCCAAACCTGGTCAATTGGGGCAGAATCTATATTAAAAACAAAAAATTCAGTTGTAGCCTCTTTAGCTGCCTGGATGATCCCTGGATCTGAGAGAAATACTCTATTCAGGGTCCACCTTGATTGCGGGCGTGTGTTACTCATGGAATATTGCAGAAGTAAGGGTGCGTGGTCTGAAAGATGACTCGGAAGGATGGAGATATTGAGGATCCTGTCCAGAGCCTCCTTATTTATCAGTACATAATCTATCCTGGCCGAATGACGATACTTTTTACTATAAAAGTTGAAACCCTGAACACTACCCATCTTGGATCTCCAAACATCCACCATATTGATATTTAATAGGAGGTTTTTCATGACCCTTCGAGATCTTGGAGAGCCAATAGTATGACTCTGATTAGACCTGTCCTTAACCGGGTCCAACCGCACATTAAAGTCACCTCCCACGATCAGGGGGGGGGGGGTACTGAAATAAGATTATCCTGTAGTCTAATCAGGAAAGAGGGATCATCCACATTGGGACCATAAAAAGAAGAACAAGTCAATTTTTCCCCTCCGAAGTCCAACTGGGCTATAATCCATCTTCCTGTTTGATCTGTTAAGACTGATTTTATTTCACAGGACATTCCCCTCTTAACCAAGATTGCGACCCCGCGGCAGTTCACTGATTGTTGGGAGTGGCAGAAAGATTGTATCCATGGGAGTTTGGAGAAAATACTCTTAGACTCTTCTTGATTGAGATGAGTTTCCTGCAGTAAACAGACCTGGACTGGTAGCATCTCTAAATACTTAAAAATCAATCTTTGCCTCCTCGGACATCTTAAACCATTTATATTCCATGAAATAACTTGAATCTTACTACCTCCCTTTTCTTTTATCATTCCGAAGTTGATTCATTACTTAACAGACAGCACTTACAATTTATTCTAAATAATCGGTGAATTGAGGATTTTTCATTTTTTTCATTTTTTTCATTTTTCCTGTTTTTCCTGCCACCCGGTGCTCCCCTCTTCCCACCACCTCCCACCACCCTTCGTGACCCCCTACCTTCCTTACTCCCTGAGGAACCCTACCTTCCAAAAGGCGAATGCCTATTCAGGCTAATTTCCTCTCCGGGCTACCTATTTGATTAACTTAGCAGCTTGACTTAACTGAGGCACCTCACGGGCCTCACAAACCTCCCTGTTTGTCCTGCTGAATTTTTGCAATTAAGGTGTCAACTTCTTGCGATGAGCGTATCATGTGCATATGGTTGTTCCACATCACCCTCAGTGTGGCTGGAAACCTCAATTGGGCCTTTGCCCCCAATCCATTCAGTTCTGGGAGTCTTTTCCCCAATTCCCATTGTCTTTCCGCTGTTATATGGGAAATGTCAGATCTTATAAAAAAGGAGAAGGGGGCTTGTTCTGAAAATGGCGAGGGGATGGCACCTTCTTTTAAGGCGGCGGATAGGATCAGTTCTTTCACAGAATAAGATAAGAAGTTAACCAAAATTTTCCGGGGTTTCAATCGACCGGGATTTCTTTTGAATGGATCCATGTGCACTCTCTGGATTTCATAACTTAAATCTATGCCAGTATGGTCTTTCAAAACGGTGCGCTTCAATAGCGAGATCAAAAAGTTTTTGATATCGTCTCCTTCCATTGCTTCAGGAACATTCAAAATTTTCAAATTATTTCTTCTTGAGTGGTTCTCTAACCTCTCCAGATCGTCTTTGAGATCTTTATTCTGGATGGATATTTTTTCCAGTTTTGCTGCCGTGTTCTTAATCTTTGGGATTTCCTCCTCAATTACATCTATCCTTGGGGTTGCAAGTTCCAATTTCTGAGCCAGCAACTCACAAGATGATTGGATAGCAGCCTGATTCGCCTCAGAGATCAAGAATCTATTCGCCAAATCCACTTGATTAGCCTCAGAGACTGTGAACCTATTTGCCATTTCATCCTTCAGTGCTAAGAGGATGTCGGCCAACGAATGCGTGCTTGTAACTGGACCGGTCTTGATATCCATATGGAGGGGTGGAGACCCTTTAGGAGACTGGCTGGTGGAACAACCCGTATCCTCAGATTGCCCTTTTGCCTTTTCCTTATTTTGACTCTCCGTTGATGCCTCTAATAGTTCTTGATTATCCATTCCATGCTCTCCTTCCCGACCTTTAGCTAGCTGCGTTCCCTGTACCTGCTCTTCCTCTTTCTGCAAATTCAGAATGGAGTATCTGTTGACCAAGGTAATAGCAGGATGTACTTCTAAATGTGCATCTGAGTTTACTGAATCTCCTGACTCCGATAAAGTATTTTCTCTATTCATACTGTTCTGCTCAGAGTCGATAGCCTCCAATATTTGCCCTTTCTTCTCTTTCGTGGGAAGGGGGGAAGGAGCGCTAGTAGGTGGATGTGGCATAGTGGACTCTAATAAGGATACTTTTTTAGAGTCACTACAAGTTTGTGTTTGAGGTCGGGGATTCACTTTTGTAGAGGCTTGAGACATGACCTGGTAGTAGGATTTTAATGAGGGGGTAGTTCTTATCTTGATACCCGCAGGCTTCTTTTCTTTTAATTTCAACTTGCCCCTTTGGGGTTTTGGAAAATAAGCGGATATCTCTGAGGCCTCTGAGGATCTTTCCTGCTTAAACTGCTTCCCTTTCCTATCCGAAATACTTATCTCGGCCACTGGGGGGGGGGGTATCTGCTGCGAAAAAATTGAGTGAGTAATTAATTTGTTGGAATCCAAATGTGCCGCCCTGGCCCTTAATGAATATCTGGTTAGTTTAGGGGGGGGAAGCACCCTCCAGCACAGGGGTCCTATTCTCCATACATTCGGGGGGAAGATGAACCAATATTACCCCCTCTGTATTCCTCGACGTATGATTCTTATAGGCGTTAGTATTAGAGATAAACAGTAATGGTTCCCCCCTGACTGTGTCCAAAACAGTCTCCCCTGTACTCAGGGATATTCCTCCCACCAGAGGGAAAATCAACCTAGGTATTTCCACGGGGGGCACCGCTCTCACTCCTACCTGTGATCCTCGCCAACCCTTCTGATACTCAGTCCCAGCCCTTACTACCTGCTCCTGGGAAAGAGGGAGAAAATCCAGGATAGAAGCATCAGAAGAGGAGCACGATTCACCAAGAAGCTGCCTGTTTCGTCTCAGAACCTCCGCGGCATTCCCCCACCTCCAGCTTGGGCGTTCAGCAGCTCCGAGTTCGCCCCTCCCCACCGGAATTCCGTACACGACCCAGCCTCCACACCAGCTGATCCGACCGCAGGAATCAGGAAATCGGAAAGAATCTGTCCGCGCCGGGACTGCTGCCGCGACCGCCGATAGCGTCGTCGTTGAGAAGGACTTCGGTGAGTACAAAGAGGGATTCTGGAAACACACCATGATTCGCGGGCAAACAGGGTAATATTAGCACATCGCTTACGTCTCAGGATCAGCCATTAGAACCGGTAGCACGGAGCCCGGAGAGGAGCGCCCGCGGCCATTCAAACAGCGGCCGCCATGTTCCTCCGACCGGTGCATCGATCTCAATCAGGTTTTAGCACAAAATATACCCGACATCAGTCAGATTTCTTTGGCCGATATGCAAAACATTCAACACTGGCTTGAAAAATCTATTGATATATGTCTTCCGCTTTCTACGAAAAAATTAAACAAGCATCGCCCCCTGCCCCCTGGTTTTCGGAGAAATTAAAGCAAGAAAAAAGTAAATGTAAAGTGCTTGAAAGGCGTTGGAGGAAGGATTACTCTGCCAATTCTAAAATCGCCTACAAAACAGCAATACTAGCATATCATTCTCTGTGCAATATTGCCAAAGCGGAATTTGTGAATACTACTATAATAAATGCACAAAATAATTCCAGAACTTTATTCAAAGTTGTTAGAGATCTGTCCGGCACTGACAACCTTCCTAGTCCTCCTACTCTTACTGAAACTCAATGCGAGAATCTGGCTGGCTTTTTCCTTGATAAAATAGAAAAAATCTATGCTGCTCTGAAGATTAAACAAGACACTACTCCAGTGCCGAATAACTATACTTTTTTGACATCTAATACTGCGGAACAGTTGAAGGATAATCATGGACACTCTAGCTTTTTATTTGAAAACTGGGCACTTCTTGATGTTACCACTTTTAAGCAAATCTTAAATAGCCTCAGATCTGGTTCGCTAAAACATTTATTTCCTGCTCTGGTTATGCAAAAACTGGATGCACCTACACTGAAAGTGATTATGGAGTTACTTAATGCTTCAATTCGTGAATCTACTATACCTACTGAGTGGAAGCACGCTATGGTTCTCCCGCTTTAAAAAAAAGCCAATGCTGACCCAGAGCAGTTATCTAACGTCCGTCCTATTTCTCTGCTTCCAGTGTATTCCAAAATTTTGGAAAAACACATTAACATTCAGTTAACTAAATTTGTTGCCACGCAGAATTTTTTACATCCTTCGCAGTCAGGTTTCCGGGAAGGCTTCTCGACCGAGACAGCGCTTTTGGGGGTCACAGAGAAGTTACGTGGTTATCTGGATGCTGGGGAGACAGCGGCGCTTATTCTGCTTGATTTAAGCTCCGCCTTTGACACGGTGTCTCATCCGGTGTTATTGACGGCTTTGCGTTCATTGGGGATTGCTGGCCCAGCTCTCAACTGGCTCAGTGATTTCTTGACTAACCGAACCTTTCAGGTTTTTTCATCGGAGGCAGCGTCGAAAACTCATTTATCTCCTTACGGCGTCCCCCAGGGCTCTATTTTGAGTCCCCTATTATTTAATATTTATGTCAAACCACTGGTAACCATTGCTGAAGAAGTAGGACTGTCTATTTTCTCTTATGCCGACGATACTCAAATAATTTTTTCTTTGTCGGCAAATAGGTTTTCTGAATCATCTTCTCTTCAGACAGGGCTTAGGAAAATTGCTGAATGGATGGAGGTTAACTCATTGAAGCTCAATGGGGAGAAAACCGAGGTCCTTATTTTGGGCAAAAATGTAGACCTCTGGGGCCCCCAGCACTGGCCACCTGAAATGGGGACTCTCCCTATACCTGCCACTCAAGTTCGCAATCTGGGTGTAATTATTGACAATCAACTCTCAATGAAGCAACAAGCGGTAAAAGTGGCTTCTACCTGCTTCACAATCCTGAAATGACTCAGGAAGATCCTTTGGATGTTGCCTGGTTCCACTCAAAAAACGGTAGTCCAAGCACTTATTACATCAAGATTGGACTACGGCAACATCCTATATTTGGGAGCCAATAAGGATGTGAAACGCAGACTGCAATTGGTGCAGAATGCAGCGGCTAGGCTGCTTTGCCATATTCCGCAAATGACTTCTGTCTCTAGTTCTCTTCGTGAAGTTCATTGGCTCAGGGTCGAGAGTCGTGTAAAGTTCAAGACCCTGAGCTATATGTTTAAGGTGAAGTCTGGCAGAGCCCCTCAATATCTAAAGGCCATTGTTCATTCTTATCTTCCTTCGCGGTCCCTCCGCTCTGCTACCCAGGCTAAGTTTTTAGTACCTAGGATCAAACATTCCCGTCTGGGTGGTCGATCCTTTGCTTATTTAGGTCCTCTTCTTTGGAATTCTCGTCCTTTACTACTTAGGAGAGAAACTGTTTTCAGCAACTTTCGTAGACACTTAAAGGCATGGTTATTCAATCGAAAGGTTCGTGACAGCTTGGCTACTTGTACTTTTTCCTGCATAGCGGCGCTGGGGAACCTTTTTTGGTAGCTATGCTCCTTATAAGATTAATAATAATAATAATAATATATCTATATCTATATCTATATCTATATATATATATATATATATATAACACACGATTTCCACACAGCATGCAGCGAGAAAACAAGCCCTCCAGTCGGACATCAGGTAAGAAAATATATTCCTTCAGCAGGCAAAGCATTACCGGTTTCGACCCTCACATGAGTCTTAATCATATGCAGAATACGAGGGGCAGTCCCATTGAGGTTTAAATACACTTTAGTCTTTAAACAGTGAGGAGGGACTACGGGTGCTATTCTTTCAATACAACTTTGTTTTATATTTATCAGGGACCAGGTAGTCTCATTTTGTTTGCAGTACATTTCAAATACTGTGGTTAATGCCCTCCATTATGCAGTGTTCAAGTTTAAGGACCCTGGTTCGAAATCCTGTGATTATTCGAACTTCAAAGCCCATCATGCATTAGTGATGTCAATTATAGCTCCGTAATGTCCCTCTTTATTTAAAACCTTACAGTCTTGTGCCTAAGTAAGCAAAAAGGAAATCCAAACACCACACCTGGCCTCAAGCGGAACAGTTCCATGTCGGGCTACGTGGCAATTATTTCTCACCTCACCTCCAAGGCGCTGCCCATCGAGTGCTCATTGTCCAGATTAACAATATAGCAGCCTGAAAGATAATTAGCTGCGTCCGACTCTGCAGGAGACTATGACTCCCACAAACTCTAGCTGCACTTCAGATAAAGAGAAATCTCCGGCCTGCAGGCCTCCCAGAAAATCAGTGGCAGTGCCTTCCATGTTCTCCAGTGGCACCAACTTGGCTAGCTCCTTCAAAGCAAATGCTTGTGCAGCTCACAGCACTCCGGGGTGGGTGCCCGTCTAAGTTTCGCGGTGATGGTTAACCGTGACACATATCCAGCTCCAAACTCCAAATACATGAAGAGATGGCACTCTCAAGAGAGGTGAAAAACCCAATTTTATTATCAGTTTCTTAAAACAACGAACGTGTTTGTCGTACGTGAAGTAACGTACTAGTCTTTTGTATCGCAGGACAGTCCTCTTTCCATAGTGTGTGTGCCTCCTGACGTCACTGGCCAATCCGGTGTCGAGGATGGCTGTGACGTCAGGGGGCGGCGGGAGGAGGGAGAAAGAGCGCGAGGACGCTAGCCGGCGGTTGTGGTTCCCGCTGCTCCTCGTGGGCCGTATTACCGAGTGTAACTAATAAATCTAAACTCAGTTGTACCAGTAACCTGTCTCGCCTCCCTCATTCATGCCACTACAAATGGCGACGAGGGTTAAAGCTGTTCTACCGGCCCACGAGTGAATTCTTTGATGCCTGATGTGCCGGTGTTGCTGCATAGGCGCAGTCCTCGCCTCCCTTGCTTCTGTGCGCTGGCCTCCAACGCTGATGATTACTTCTGCCTGCCCTTGCCTGCTGTGAGGAGGTGCTGTTCTGCCCTGACGACCCTGCGAGCTGCCTTGGTGAGCTGCTGGGGGGGGGAGCGCTTTCCCTGCTGGTCCATGGTGCTTCCAGTCCCCTGAGGTTGTATTCGCCTGCTGCTGCTCCTGACTCCTGCCTTCCTGCGCCCGGTGGTGCCCTTCTGACCCGTGTGGGAGCTGTCTGTGTGCTGCCCTCCTGCTCCGCGTGTGCCTGCTCGCCGCCATGGCGCAACCTATCAACATCTGCGTGCCGCCCCTCTTTCTGGACTCCCCTGGTAAGCCGTGTATGAAGTGGAAGGGGTGGCTGCGCGCATTTGAGAACTACATTGTCTCCATCGATGGGGAAGGGTATAGCCCTGCACGCAAGAAGTCGCTGCTATTCGGACTGCTGGGGAAAGCGGGCCAGGAGGTTTCCGACAGTTTGCCCGTCTGTGCGGACCCTCCGGGGGCCATAACCCCTATGGATGTGTACCAGGAGGCGGTGAAACGGCTCGAACTGCAATATTCTGAGGAGGGTAATATCATGGTGGGGCGTCATAAATTTGCATTGAGGAAGCAGGAGGAGGGTGAGACTATCGAGGAATATATCGCCTGTCTCCGTGTTCTGGCACAAGACTGTGAATTCGCGGAAATGACTGATACTTACCTCAGGGACCAGGTGGTGTTCTACTGCCATGCCAAAAAGGTGCAGGAACGGTTGCTTTCTTGCAGGAACCCTTCATTGAAAGATGTGGTGGCCATTGCGAAGGCCGTTGAACGTTCCATGGTGTCCACGAAGGAACTTGCGAGCACAAGTCAGGCCTCTAATGTGTTCTTTGTGCAGGACAAAACTAAAGGTGCATCCAAGACCCCAGATAGGGCGGCGAGCAAGAGAGGGGGGGGCAGGAAGCCGTTCGCTTGTTTTAGATGTGGGTCAAGGGACCACCTAGCGGATAGCAGAACTTGCTGTCCAAAAGTTGTTCTAAGTGCAGGAAAGTGGGCCACTTTGCGGCAGTTTGCAAAGCCAGGAGGCCTGGTGGGGGCATGAAAGTGAGCTCGGTGAGCGACTGTGATGCGGATGCGGATGCGGACATCGTACTGTCCATTGATGCCGAGGATGGCAGAGTGAAGGGGCCTATTGGCTCTGTCCTGATCGGTGCAGTTGAGCTGCCGTTTACGGCTGATTCTGGCTCCCCTATTACCCTGATATCTGATAACACGTATGATTTGAAATGGAAGGGTGTGAGATTACATGAGACGGATGTGAATCCGAAGGCCTTCGGGGAGCAAGACATTGAGATGATGGGGTACTTCTGGGACGCCCTCACTTTCAGGGGGCGCACTGTGAGAACGAAGATCTATGTGGCTGAGAAAGGAAGGAGCCTGGTGGGGTGGAAGGACCTGGCTAAGCTGGGGGTGATGCTAGTCCCAGGGGCGGACGATCCCATAGTTCTGAGGGATGATTGGGTCAACTACGTGCAGCCGGATGACTTGCCTGAGGGTTTGGCGGGGGTCATCGGCAAATTTGAGTCAGTTTTTGAGAACAAAGTGGGGTGTGTGAAAGGATTCGTGCACGCCATTAGATTGAAAGAAGGTGCTGTGCCAATAAAACACAAGGTCAGGTCAGTTCCCCTCTCTGTCAGGGGGGAGCTAAAGGCTGTTCTAGATAGGCTGAAGTCGGAAGGGGTGATAAAGGAAGCAGGTGCATCCGAGTGGGTGTCCGCAATCGTGGTGTCCAAGAAGAAGAGAACAGGGGACATTCGGTTATGTGTGGACCTGCGGTCTCTGAACAGGAACATTCTGGTGAACTGCCACCCTCTGCCCAACATTCAAGAGATCCTGTCTTCCACGTCTGGATCGAGGTTTTTCACCTTGATAGACCTGAAATCCGCGTACCACCAGGTATGCCTCACGGAGGAGTCAAAGACACTGACCACCTTCATTACCCCGTTCGGAGCGTACAGGTACGTCCGCCTCCCGTTCGGCCTCGCTTCAGCTTCCGGTGTCTTCCAAAGGTTGATGGATCTGCTCTTCGGCGACATGAAAGGCGTTGAAGCCTTCCAGGACGACATTTTAGTCCATACGGCGGATGAAGAGGAGCACCTGGAATTGCTGGGCACCGTGCTGGAGATACTGCGCGAAAAAGGGATGACAGTCTCCAAGGACAAGTGCAAGTTCATGGAGGGCAAGATCGACTACTTGGGACACGTGCTGACTGCGGAGGGCATTGCGCCTAAAGATGATTTGGTGAGGGCCATACGTGATGCTCCGTGTCCCGGCGACAAAGATGCCTTACGATCGTTCCTGGGGCTCAGTGAGTATTACTCCAAGTTCATGCAGGGGTATGCGACCATTGTGGAGCCTTTACGGAAATTGCTGAGGAAGAACGAAAAATTTACGTGGGCGCAGGCCCAACAGGTTGCTTTTGACGCCGTCAAGCAGGCCATCGTGGCGGCTCCAGTGCTACAGCCGTACAACAGGGCGTTCCGGAACGTGATCACAGTTGACGCCAGCGCCAAGGGTATCGGCGCGGTGTTTTGCCAGTTCCAAGGGAAGAGGGAGAACACGGTCGCTTTCATTTCCCGGTCACTGAGCGACGCCGAGACGCATTACAGCACCATCGAGAGGGAGACGCTCGCATGCGTGTGGGCCGTGGAGAAACTAAGGAACTATCTGTGGGGCATGGAGTTCGAACTAGTCACTGACCACAAGCCCTTAATCTATATGATGGACGGCGAAGGTCGCGGCAACGGGAAGGCCAGCTCGAGGCTCCTGCGTCTGCTGTCCAGGCTACAGGAATACCACTTCGTCATCAGACACATCAAGGGTGGCCTCAATTGCAGGGCGGATTGCCTGTCGCGCATGCCGGTCAATGGACGACACGGAGTGCGTGGTGGCGCTGGTGGACGCTACGGCCATGTGCGAAGGATCCATTTCTGAGGAAGAGTGGTTGGCGGCCCAAGAGGACGACATGACCATGCGAAGGGTGATGGACCATATAAAGGCTCGTTGGCCCCCGATACGGAACTTGAACGGTGCGCTCCGGAGTTTCCAGCAGGTTAGCCCCAAACTCTCCATCGAGGGCGGCTTCGTGAAGAGGCATGAGCTATTTGTGCCGCCGGAAAGGTTGAGAGAAAAACTAATCAGGATAGCTCACAGGGGCCACCCGGGCGGTACTGCCACGAGGAATCTGCTCAAGCAATACTACTGGTGGCCAGGGATGTGCGGCGATGTTGGCAGTTTTATCGACCGTTGTGGGCCATGTTTAAGGGCTGACAAGCACTGGAAGACGGCGAAAGGTACGCTGCAGCTGGTGGACATCCCTGCCGGTCCGTGGATCAAGGTCGCCATTGACTTCGCAGGCCCATTCACCCTGCTGCCTGACGACTGCAGACATCTCATTGTCCTCACGGATTACTTCTCCACGTGGATCCACTATAAGTTCGTCAGGGAAGTTACCACTGACCGAGTGATCAAGGAGCTGAAGAAGATATTCGCTAATGAAGGACAGCCGAAGGTTCTGGTGTCCGACAACGGCACACAACTGGTCTCCAGACAGATGAAGGACTTCCTGGCCAGATTGGGAATCAAGCAGGAGAAGACTCCGCTCTACAGCCCTAAGAGCAATGGGCAGGTCGAGCGGATGAATAGATTCTTGAAGGAAGGTGTGCAACAGGCGGTTGCCTCCAACTTGGATGTAAAAGTATTTCTAGCGGACAAGGTGCACACTTTTCACAACACGCCCAATGCAGTCACGGGGCACACTCCGTTCTACCTGATGAGAGGGAGAAGGTGTATGAGTGAGCTTACTCCCAAATTTAATAAGTGGTATGACATGAGGGAGGAACATGAGGATATACCTGATGAGAGGTTGAGGGTCAGAGAAAGAATCATGGCTAAACAGGAAAGCAACAAACGGTATGCAGATATGGTGAACAGAGCCAAAGTCAAAGAGGTAGCGCAGGGGGATTGGGTATTGGTGAAGAAACCAACCAAGGTGATGAAAGGAGAGTCTGTTTTTCAAACCCCTGCACGTGTGCAAGGAGTGACTAAGGGAGCTGTCTGTTTGGAAGGAGGGGGATGGCGTAGCAAGGACGACATTGTCAGGCTCAAGGCAGGCCAAGAGGAAATCATTATGAGAGGCAGCCAGGTGCGCGAGACCGAGAGCGATGATAGTCTGTACGAGTGACAGATTCAAGAAGACAATGATGGTGCCACTGGTGATGGTGTGAGTGGTAATACGCCTCCCATACGAGGGCGGACTGTGCACGGGAGTGCAGACCGGTGTGAGAGTACGTGGCACGGCCGAGGGGATACTGAAGGCCGTAGCGACAGCAGCCCCATATCAGTGAGGAGTGACAGTCATAATGCGATGAATGCAAGCCAAGGGGGTACAGGCACCAGCGGCGGGGGGTCCACTCTGCATGTCACTCCCCGCAGACCAACAAGGCATATCAGGGCGCCTAAAAGGTTCGAAGATTTTGTTATGAGATGATCACTATGTATAATTTTCTGTTGTTAAGAAAGGGAGATGTCGTACATGAAGTAACGTACTAGTCTTTTGTATCGCAGGACAGTCCTCTTTCCATAGTGTGTGTGCCTCCTGACGTCACTGGCCAATCCGGTGTCGAGGATGGCTGTGACGTCAGGGGGCGGCGGGAGGTGGGAGAAAGAGCGCGAGGACGCTAGCCGGCGGTTGTGGTTCCCGCTGCTCCTCGTGGGCCGTATTACCGAGTGTAACTAATAAATCTAAACTCAGTTGTACCAGTAACCTGTCTCGCCTCCCTCATTCATGCCACTACAGTGTTTCGGCAAGCACCTTTGTCAACATTCAGTGGATTACAGTTTACCGCGTTTTAAATAAACATCACGTCATTTCCTGTTGCGACATATTCAAAGAGATAGGACAATCTTTGCAATGAGGGATTTCACAAAATGGCAGCCGCCATCTTTAAATGTTCAGTATTACACTCTTATTTGTAACAAAAATGTTGTAACATGATTTCTCTTATCTTAAATTCATTAATCCAAGAGATCCTCCTCAACATATATTGCCATCTTATCTCACCAACTATCACATATCGATATGGTGCAATCAACCTGAGCAAACGAATTACGCGATCACGCTCTGAAAGAGCTTTAGACCTTTACATATTTTAACAATTCATATACCCTATCCCATAGATATCTATACTCAGAGAGAGAGGAGAGGAGAGGAGAAGAAAATAGAGATAGAAGAGTGAGAACATACAACGAATAACCCAGTCCACATTAACTTACTGAAATCCTTCTATTGCATTCTAATGCCAGCCGGCATATTTCATCGATTCTCATTCTAATGATTCAATATATTTCACAGGTACACAGTTGGGCCCATTAATCTTAAAAAATATCACAATTGTGCTCTGAATGAGTGACCATAATTCCATCCATCATGAATCGTTATTCATAATAAAGCTCTACATGAGCAGTCATAGTTCATCACACAGCCTAATAACAGACAAAGATTCCACTTTGTTTAAATACTGAAGAGGAATTAGCGGTACATTCAGGCTGAGAATAGCTGTATTATTGGAACCAAGACTGTCCATGTGGGACTACAGTAGTGTGTATAAAACTGAATAATGTAATGAACTCTGATGATTGAATGGAAGGCCTGCTATGAAATAGACCTGCATTTATTAGGCTGTGTGATGAACTATGACTGCTCATTTAGAGCGTTATTATAAATACCTCCTAAAGACATTATGGCGCCAGCAGAGACCAAGGTCCTCTGATCTCCACTTCTCCCCGCTGACCGCTCCCATTCAGTAGTAATGTATTCATCACTGCCATAAGTATTTTGGGGGAGGAGGACAACCTGCCGCTGGATCAGCTGCTTTCCAACAGCCACTACTGCAGATCATTAGCTGTTCCTTCGAAAATCTGTATGGCATCCAACAGATTTCCTTGGTGCTTGGCCCACTTGAACTTAAAATGTCATTGCAAAGCACCCATACCGCACAGCATAATTGACCAGGAAGATACAGTAGGCTAAGACCTCAGGAAGCCTTAGACCTTCTCTCACTAGAGGTACAGAAACGAGGCCAAAACATCGGGATCATAGCCCAAATATCCTGAACTCATTGCAGCAGGGCCAAGGCATGAATTGCACTGTGTCAAAGATAGCCACAATGAATGGAAACTTTGCGAAGGAGTCAGGTGTGTTGAAACTGTGGTACAAGGTCCTAGCTGACCTTGAACCCCAGGTAACACCTGTAGGATGTCCTGCAGGCCCAAAGACACAATTATTACGCTGAATAATCCACAGCTGCTTCCGGGCTTTAAAAAAAATTCTGGAATGGGTGCAGATTCTTCTTCAGGTGGTCAGTATGTTGCTGACTATGTCTTCCTTTTTGAGGAAGGCTTGCAACACCAGGTTGATGCAATGGGCCAAACACAGGGCCCTGAAATAGCCTCCGTCTGACATGACCTTGACTATGTTACTGCCATTCTCCGTTGTGCCAAATCCAATTCTAAGACATCTGGGTCGCAGCAATTCATACACCTTGCTGTTAAATTCTTGCAAGGGCTAAAAATGTTCACAACAACACACATCCTCCAAAGGCATTACCGCACCTAAACACTGTTTGCGTGGAAAACCACAAAAAAATCCACATTTTGTATTTCAATCCAATGCCATCCATGGCCTAAATGATGTTTCAATTTTACACACACCACAGAAACAGTTGTTACATGCACCCATGAATAGTACAGAGCCTACTGGCTGGAAGGCTCATTAGCAAACTAGGCCACATAGTGAATTAAATATTGCAAACATAATAAAAACATGGAGAAGAAAGTGTACTGAACTGTGCAACATTTTTCTTTTACAAAAGAAGACAAATCTGATGCAAAAGAAACTAGGCCCCTACTAAAATTGCAGTCCTTTCACCAAAATACATATTAAAAATCGAATAAAAGTACAAATAAATTGTACAAAAGATACAACAGCCAAACCTGACCTATTATCCCCAATATGTTACAAGAAACATGTGTATCTGACTTGTGCACTCAATTGGGCACCTGCTGCCAAGGTGCAGTCCAACTACAGGACTATACAAATTGGATTCAAATACAAGGGTGCACCATATAATGATTCAATCACTTAATTTAGAAATAACCAAACAGTCCGAAGTGATTTTTCAAAGAGTGCATATAAATCTTCTTTTATTCTGTTAGTGCTTGTATGTAACAAGTATGTACAGCATAAAAACAGCCAAAACATTTTGTCCTAAACATAGGACTTCTTCAGGGCTGTAAAAACAACATATATAAACATACATAAATATACATAGATAAAAGTCAAATAAATATACACACAACATAAAAACATGTGCATTGCAAATGCCTCATTATAATTAAGGCTCCCGGTTTTCCGTTTAAACGGATTTTTACATATAAATACAGACGGAAAATGTTTTGTTTTTTGTCTGTATTTATATATAAAAACGGGAAAATACTAACAAAACAAATGCTCCTCCTGCCTCTGTGCTCCTCTGTAAAAATCCGAGTCAGAGGTGCACAGGGGCAGCCAAAAGAAACGGGAACTGCTGCCCTGAAACTGCTCCAGAGACGGGAGAACTGGGAGCGCCCTGTCTGCAGAGACACCTCTCACAGCGGTAGTTCACGCAAGATAATTGGAGCAGTGCAAGCAGCCAATGTCCATCCTCGGCCCCCCACTGCCTCCTTTCATATGCAAGCGCCTGTCCACAATGGAAACCCCCACACCTCCAGCTAAACCTGATGGCAGCAAAGCAATTACCAATACAGTCTATTTCCTATTCTTCCCATAAGCAGCAAGTACAACACTGCTTCTGTGCACTGAACTTTAGAGTGTGTAAGGAACGTTTTGTGTCTGTTACAGCTGTGCCCCGAATTCCTGCGTACATGCCAACAATATAGATAGAAGATGAAAGTGGGGGATTTAAAATAAAATTAAAAAAATTGGGTTAATGGGTTTTCCTTATTGACCTCAATTGAAATCAAGGCAATGTCAGGCGGGAGACAACCAAAATAAAGGGCTTTTTTTACTAAATAAATTGTGACTCTCCCTCCTGACTCAGGTCTAAACTCGGATTAATGCACCTTATTTAGTATTTGATACTAAATGTGGCGGTCCAATAGCGTGCCAGTAGGTGTCAAAACATGGTGTTCAGTCATTGCACGTGGAGGCTATCTCTTGATAGTGTGTGTTTCTCAAAAGTGGTGCATATCTCAATTAAAGTGAGTAACTTTAGTTTTCATACTTACCTTTCTATCAGTAATGATATCTGTCAGAAGTGGTTTATTTATTTATTTTTATTTTCAATTTTATATAACGTGAACTTAAACCGAAGGTATTGGCACACTTTACATCAGCACCAGTTACAATGTAATGAAAAACAAGCATTTGCAATGCGATAGGTCTCGCATTTACGCAAGTTTGAGCTATTGACATTGCAAATAACAAAGCCTTTTATTTTTGTTTTAGTTTTTAAAACAGAAATAAAAGGCATTGTCATTTACAATGCCAATAACTTAAACTCACGTAAATGCGAGACCTATTGCATTGCAAATGCTTGTTGTTATATGGGGGGGTGAAGGAGGTTGATGTGGCAGGGCACGGGGCAGAAATGCCTCCTACAACTATTACCATAAAGCCTGGCTGCATCTCAGTGACTATGCACACTGTTGGGCAGTGAGGCTGAGTGAGAGGTGAGCAAGTCAGTTAGCATGACTTCATTTTTCTATTTAATGTTTATTTAAGTGCTACTTAAAAATAAAAACGAGAACAGAAATGACTGATGCACTCCATAGTGTCCATATCAAAGCACTATTCTGTACAGATGAAGATGCAGGATTTTTTAGATATTTTGGCGATTTACAATGCCTCCTGGGGTAGGTTGTCTTCTAGTGCACACTAAGAATGATCTGATATTCTTCGAGCAGACACTCTCTGTGATGGCTGATTAAATGCGAGTAAAAGAGGTAGTAATGCTTTGACATTTTGCAAGACAGCTGCGCAAATGAGACCTAATCAAAATCACGAATTTACACACCTTTTCTTAGAGGACAGGAAAGAAATTTGCTCCCAATAAGTAAAGTGCACTTAGCATGGGCTCCAATTTAAAAAAAAAAACAGCTATAACAACCTAGTGCAAGTGTGCTTGTCAACTTAAATAAATGTGGAAAAATACTAGCTTTAGCGTTTTTTTTTTTCTTCAGTCAAAAATAAATGTGGATAAATACAGGTAAAATGACCAAAAAATAAATATGGATAAATACAGACGGTAATGTGAAAAAAATAAATACCATAAAACCGGGAGCCCTAATTATAATCCATGACATAACAGCAAAATGACATTACAACACATTTGTTATGGATTTAAGACCAATGACCAAACAAGAAAAGACAAGTTATGTCCTAATGCCACAAACAACGCATTTGTATATATTAAAAAACATGGAGCATTGAGAGACAACATTACTTACTTATTTCTCTAGTGGAGTGAGAAGCCTCGTACACGCTAGCAAGCAGTCTGAGAATCTTGGCGCTGGCAGTTAAACGGCAAAAGAAAATTCAAGCATGTGAATGGAAAAACAACTCCACTTCACACGCACTTCACACCCAAATGGCGGAAATTAGGAATTCTGTGTTCCTCTGCTGAGTGCCTGAATTCCACAAACTCCACGAGCAGAGCAGAGTTTACTGCCCAGGGGTTACTTAATAGTTGATCGGATGTGGGTGAAGAGATGTGGAAGAGCAAACAAAGAGGATAGGGCTTAACTCTGGGGGGTGTCCAGGCGCTGGGGTTCTGTGATCCTTGGTCAAAAAGCCATATCTTGTGCATGCTCCTGAAATCTTCCAGCATGGTGGAGGTGCCCAGGTGGAGAGGAAGGTCGTTTCAAGATTTGGCAGCGAGGTAGGTGAAGGAACGTCCTCTGCAGTGGCTTCGACGGATGCTGAGCATGCCCCCTAAGGAGAAGCAGAAGGAGCAGAGATCAAGGGTTGGTTGTTGGAAACTCAGGAGGTGGTTTATGTAGGCGGGTCCGGCACTGTGGAGTTCTCTGTACACGTCAGGAGCTTGAAGAGGCATCTGTATTGGAATGGGAGTCAGTGCAGGGTTCTGAGGTGGGGGTGGTGTTGGTTCTTCTTGGGAAGATGAGGATGAGTCTGGCTGTGGTCATCTGCATGGCCTGAAGGCAGTTGAGGACCTGTTTGGTAGTTCCGGCATAGAGTGCATTGTCGTAGTCCAGGCGTCTGGATTTGAGGACATGGGTGTCAGGAATCCCCTCCCGCACATGGATTCCCTCCCACGATGCCACTGCCGTGAACCTGGTGCGTTTGGAGGAGAGCGGACTACAACTCCCAGAATGCCCTCCGGCAACAATGCCTTATGCAACTCAAGAGTTCTGGTTACATAACACCAAGGGTAACGCCTAGTTTTCGTGTTATGCAACTCAAGAGTCATGGTTATACAACGCCGAGAGTACTACTTAAGGAGAAGAGCACTGGGACTCGGCGTCGGATATTCTGATCTTTACCGGAGTACCTGGTTGAGGTACACGGACCCGTTGGAGAGTTGAGCGGCGGAAGGAACATTCTAAGGAGCGGAGGAGAGGTGCTGCGTGTGCTTCCTGCCCGTGTCCTGTCCCGTTCTGAGAGCCGTATTCAACGTCATTGGGCACAGGTACCGTTGGTAGAGCCGAAGCTCCCAACGGCCTGACAATTGGAGAAAACGAGGTGGGTGCGAGCCGAAGCTCCCCACCCTCGTTACTTGGATAAACACACGCCTAGAGCTAAGACGCTATCCAGGAGGTGTTTCCGCGTCTTAGCCATCGACACTCGTAGGAGAACTGGGATAGGTAGAGCGGCTGCTCCCATCCATTCTCTGCACCACCTTGGGTAGCATCACTTAAACCCGGATACAAGAGACGCACACTAGGAAGTGTTCCCAGCGCCTTTGTGTTGTGTCAGTACTCTGTGGGATACTGGTAGAGCGGCTGTTCCCAGGTGGTAGAGAGCCCGGCCGGGTGACTCCCACGTGCCCCCCCCCCCGTAGATTCCACAACCTTTGAACTACCCTTCACAGCGGTCGAGTGGCATTGTCGGCCACTGCTTAGCTCTGTGCCCTCCGTTGGAGCATACCGGGTCCGGTGTGCATGCGGAGGACGGTTAGAAGAGCTGTGAATGGGTATCGTACTTTAACTGGTGATTCCAGTACCGGTATTCTTTGTTGTCTGTAGTTGTTTATCTGTTTATTAAATCATCCTTAAACCTCCATTTCTCTGGTCCGTCGTCTGTTGGTCCCAACCCCGAGAAAGCCAGGACGTTACAATGGGTGCCTGTTTTCCTGTTAGAGATGGGGATAGAGCGGAAGATCTCACAGAGCATGCACAGGATGTAGAAGTAGGAGGAGGATACGGCATTGACCTGTTTTTTTATGGTCAGTTGGCTGTCCGGGACGATTAAGAGGTTGCGTACGTTGTCAGAGGTGGTAGGTGAGAGGCCGAGCTCGGTGGGCCACCAGGTGTTGTCCCATGGAGATGGCTTGTTCCCAAAGATGAGCACCTCCATTTTTTCTGAGTTGAGCGTTAGGCAGTTGGCCTTCATCCAGGTGGCGATGTCGGACATGGCGTTTTGGAAGTTGGATCTGGTGGTGTCAGGGTCTTCATTGAGGAATAGGATGAGCTGACTATTGCTGGCATATGAAATGATGTTCAGTCCGTGAGAGCGGGCAATATCTGCCAGTGGAGTCATGTAGGTGTTGAAGAGGGTGGGGCTGAGTGAGGAGCCCTGGATTATGCTGAAGATGACGTTTTTGTGTGCAGAGGAAAAGGGGGGGTAGGTGGATCCTCTGTGCAAGGATCCCTCTTCCCCCATCCCTCACCCCAACCCTTGGTTGATCATCATCTTCATAAAGATGGGAAAGATCCCCATCCCCTACCCCACCATCATCATCTCCCTCTGATGGTGTACCTCCATCAGAATCAGAACTACAAACGTAATGGATCCTCTGTTGGCACAACCCACCTGGTGGAGGCACTGCTGCAGAATCAGACTGTATAAAGGATGGGTGATTTTCTTAGTGTGAAATGAGCTGAGACCGAGCCGAAGTCGGTTCAGGGTCAGACACAAGGATCATGAAATGGATCCTGTTTCGACAACTGGCAGATCCAGGGCCGGAGAGCACATCTGTACCAGAGTTGGTAGTGGACCTGGAATGGGTACCGAAGGATCAGTCAGAACTGTGGAAGGCTCGGACAGTGTTAACTCAACTAAAGGCCCTTGCGGATCCTTGGGCCCCAAAGGCACAACAGAAGGACCTGGAAAAGCTCCCAATATCTGCAACATGACTGCTTTGAAGGCAATTTCCTGAAATGTCGCTGATGGCGTGGGAAACTCTGGTCGCACTCGGATGAACTGAGGAATGTCTCCCTGCTCAGGGATCACAGGGGAGAATGACTAACACTGTGATATCCTTGAGCCTTCTCCTTGGACATTCACTTTTGTATGTTTGGTGACAACTTCCCATCTTTTTGAGACCACGACTGTGACCTAGAGCAGGATTTATGCGAGGTCTCGGCTTCTTATGTTCTGCATACAGAGTCTCCTCTTGGTCCTGAATCACCTTTGGATACATGAGGGCACACTTGTTGCAGAACTTCAAGTCGTGGTCCAAACCCAGGCATCAGAGGCACACCTCATGAGGGTCCATGAGAAGCATCTGTTTTCTGCAATCACAACATGCCTTGAAGCCTGTCATGTTTTTAGGGGACATCATCTCTATCACATTTGTTTGGAAATTTTAGAAATATATTTTGTATATAATTTATATATGTCGTAATTTGAGAGTTATATTTCAACAAAGTTGGGAATGGAGCTCTGGAAACACGTGGAAGGTGCAGAAAGAAAGAAATGGATGTCAGTGTGCCATCACTTCCTAGGTGGTAAGTAGCCAACATGGAGGACTGCATGGTGTAATACAGGAGCATTGCTGAGAACGTTTCTGGATCCAGTTTGGTGCCTGAGGTGTTTTCCAAGAGATGTAATCTTTAGTTACAGGTGTACATCAGAAAACCCTGTCAAAGCAGTTGCATTAAACATGGCAGCCACTTAGCAAAGTTTCAGTGCCTTCAACATAGCTGTACAATAGTGTCTGCTTGGTGAAGATCTCCAAGTCTGGCAGATTGTCATCTGCTAGGGCAGTTGACCATAACCTTCTGCTGCCCTGACAAACTCAGTTGTGTAACACTAGTGTAGCAGAATTGCTTAACCCAAGTTTTGGTTACCAGAAACAATTTGCACAGTTCTTTCCTGAGTTTCTAGAGCACTTGTAAAATGAGAGAAACTTGAGGAAAAGTGTATTCATAGATTTCGGACCAAGGAATTCAAAGAGCTTTTGTATCCTAGGATACCACTACCTGACTGCAAAGTCAGCTTTTAGCATCGTCAGGTGTGGGGGAGTATCCCCTCTGTTGAAGATGAGTCACAGTTGTCCCATGTCTTATTACCCATTAGTAACAGTCCCAATTGTACCTGATGAGGTTGCCACCACTACATTCTGCATACCTGACTGTTTGGCATTTTGAAGAACCCAGTGTCAAAGGTTTTTAGCATCTAAGATGTTGTCCCACCTTGCTTCCTTATGTAATGGAAGGCAGTCATATTATCTGTTCTCAGCAGGGTACACTGCTTGGGAATGTAAGGTAGAAATTCTTTCAGTGCTAATAACATAGTATAATAATGTGATCTCAGTTCGAGCACATTGATATGTACTTACTTTTCCTCCAGGAATCACAGCCCACTTGTGAAAAGTTCTTGGAGATGGGCTCCTCCTCCTTGAAGGGATGCTGCTGTGGTGTGATGAAGCTGTAGGTCTGATCAACACAGATCCTGACCTTCAAAGATGATGCAAGGGTTACTCCACCACCCTGCTTGGTTGTGGTAATCAGTGAGCCTAGGTCACCTCAGGTAACCATAGCGGCCTGTGATCTACCTCTACTGTAAGTCCAGGTGCTCCTAGAGAGGGCACATTCACAGGCAACACTGAGGAAGTAGAGGAATGCAAGATAAAACCATCCCCAGCATGGCCTCATATTTGCGTTTTCAGATTTTGTTTCTTTGTTTAGCACCCTGGATCAGCAAGATTAGTTTATTGCATCTGTCCTGTGACAGGTAAGCTTTAATGAGTGGTGCAAATGTAAGAACCCAAGAATATAATTTCTTGAATTAGGGTAAGAATTGATTTTCTCCTGTTTAGAGTAACCTGGATACTTGAACAAGTGAATCATGATGTTTACCACACTGTTGTATGTCCAGGAAACTGGTTGTTGATGAGTCAGTCTTCTAAGTAGGAAAAACCATTACTCCTTGCTGCTAAAGTTGTGCCAATACTAGAGGTATGCAGAAAGAACAATTGATGGACAGAATGCTGATCAATGTCAAATATTCACCCCAGTACAGAGATCTGGGCCTAAATCCATCGTTGATTTTGCTCCTCATGCCATTCCAGTTTAGGCCCAGCCATATGCAAATCAGTCTTGACCCTGATCCCCATGGGAACAATCCAGCCCGAACTGCCAGGCCAGGTCCTCCCTGGAATGGAAGCAACCATCCTGGGACCGGTTTCGGGGCATCACCCTTCATTAGCCAAGCTAGCTTGACTCCAGTGGCATGGAGAGCACGGTACCCATGTCTGGGCATACCAGTTCCACTTGGGTTACAAATGCAAAAAGAACAATTTATGGACAGAATGCTGATCAATGTCAAATATTCACCCCAGTACAAGGATCTGGGCCTAAATTCATCATTTTGTTGCCTCCCTTGCCATTCCAATTGTTGCCCTAGGTGGGAAGGGTATGCCCAGACATGGGTCCCATACACGCTACACCACCAGATTCAAGCTAGCCTGGCTGATGAGGGTGTTACCCGCAAACCGGTCCCATGATGCTTGCTTCAGGTCCAGGGAAGACCTGGCAGTTTGGGCTGGACTGTTCCCATAGGGAACAGGGTCAAGACTGATTTGCATATGGCTGGGTCGAAACAGGAATGGTGTGGTGTTAAAAAAAGGGATTTAACCCAGATCTGTAACTGGGGGTGAATGTTTGATTAACTCAGCATTCCGTCCATCAGCTGTTCTTTTTGCATTTGTTGCACTAAGTGGGAAGGGTATGCCCAGACGTGGGTTCCGTGCTCGCTATGCCACCAGATTCAAGGTAGCCTGGCTGATGAGGGGTGTTACCCCGAAACAGGTCCCTGGATGCTTGTTTCTGGTCCAGGGAAGACCTGTCAGTTCGGGCAGGGCTGTTCCCACAGGGAACAGGGTCAAGACTGATTTGCATATGGCTGCGTCGAAACTGGAATGGGGCGACGTTAAAAAAAATGGATTTAACCCAGATCTGTGACTGAGGGTGAATGTTTGATTAACTCAACATTCCGTCCATCATCTGTTCTTTTTGCATTTGTTGCCCTACATGGGAAGGGTATGCCCATGTTATGATTTGTAATGTAATCCGATACAGGCCTGGATACCTAATACCTAACCTTTTACCTACATTTACCCTGCCATTGTACTAGATAATGGTTTTTGGTGCTGACATTTTTCCTAGTTAAGTGCTGCATAAATGTTGTGTGGTTTTCCACAAAAACTGGCCTAATTTTTATGCATGAGGATTCTCAAAATCACAGCAGGATTACCTTCTTCTGCATAATAACTGTGTATAAGGTTCATCACCATTGTCATCCTCGGCCGACATGACATAGCAAGGTAGAACCCCTGAGGGTACCTTTTGAGTATATAAGCACCATCTCTTTGCAGGGACAGGCAGAGGAGAAAGACTTCCATGCTGACACGCTGATACGAGACGAACCAGTTACTTACCTTCGGTAACGCTTTTTCTGGTGGATACAGTATCTGCCTGTGGATTCCTGACCTTGTGAATATCCCCTGCGCCAGCATTCCACGGAACTTTTCTTTCCCAGCACTCCACGTCTATGTGGGCGACGTCACACAATGCATCGGCTCCGCTCGCGACTCCGTACGACGTCACCGGAGCCATAAGAAGCCCACGTCGGCGTGATGACGTCAGTTCCACCCATTTTTTCCGTGCCTTCGAGGCGAACAGGTGAACCAACAACAACTCCAAGTATACACAGTATACAGTATACCAACACATATACATAGCATACAAAGAAAAGGAATGCTAAACAAACAAGCATTACCTACAAATGTACAGAAAGCATCAAAACATTCCAACAAGACCTCTTTCATGGTATACAAAGGTGGACAACGGGGAGGCGGGTGGGTCAGTGAGGAATCCTCAGGCAGATACTGTATCCACCAGAAAAAGCGTTACCGAAGGTAAGTAACTTGTTCTTCTGATGGATACATCTGCCAGTTGATTCCTCACCTTGTGAATAGATTCCCACAGCAGTCCCCACTCTCGGAGGAGGGTGTCCACCTTCCTATACCAGAAAGTCTTGCAAGACAGAGCGCGCAAAGTGGCCCTCCCTCCTCATCTCCGAGTCCAAGCAATAATGCTTTGCGAAAGTATGGAGGGAGGCCCAAGTCGCGGCCTTACAAATATCTGCCACAGTAACACCCCGGGCCAAAGCAGATGTAGATGACTTTGCTCTAGTTGAATGAGCTCTAATGCCCTCAGGAGGAGTCTTACCAGCCAGGGCGTAGCAGATCTTGATGGCAAGGATGATCCATCTCGATAGTGTGCGCTTGTGCATCGCTCTACCCTTTGAACGACCAACGTAGCCAATAAAGAGTTGGTCATCAAGACGAAAGTCTTTAGTCCTGTCCAGATACCTCGGGTCCAGGCGATAGAGTCTTTCCTCCTCTTTGGAAGGATGAGGAGGTGGGTAAAAAACAGGGAGAGTAATGGACTGCCCCAAATGAAACGGAGTGACAACTTTTGGCAGGAAAGCAGCCCTGGTCCTGAGAACCATCCTTTCAGCATGCAATGTAAGAAAAGGAGGTTTGGAACTAAGAGCTTGAAGCTCACTTACCCTCCTTGCCGAGGTTATGGCTACAAGAAAAACCACCTTAAAGGACAACAGCCGCTAAGGACAGCTATGTAGAGGCTCAAACGGGGACCCCATCAGAAAGGTTAAAACAGGATTAAGGTCCCACTGCGGCATTACAAATGGAGTGGGAGGAAACATGTTTGTAAGACCCTTGATGAACCTCAGAACAACCGGAGATTTAAACAGTGAAGGTTGATCTGGGAGGCATAGAAAAGCCGATAAGGCCGAAAGGTAGCCCTTGACCGTGGCCACAGCACAGCCCTGCTGAGCCAAGAAAAGAGCAAACTGGAGCACATTAGAAAGATGGGCTTTTAAAGGGTCAATGGACCTCTCTCCACACCAGTTTACAAATTTTGACCACCTGTAGGAATAAATGGACTTGGTGGAGTGTCGCATGGTCGATAAAATAACGTTCACCACCTCAGGTGGGAGAGAGAAGGAACTCAGGTTGCCCCGTTCAATCTCCAGGCATGAAGGTGTAAGCTCTGGAGGTGGGGGTGTAGAACCTGCCCCTCCGACTGCGAGAGGAGGTCTGCCCTCAGAGGGAGACAGAGCGGAGGGCACGAGGAGAGGTGGAGAAGATCTGTGTACCACACCCTTCTTGGCCAATCCGGGGCGATCAATATAACTTGGGCCCGGTCTTGGCGAACCTTCCTCAGAACCCGAGGAATCAAGGGTATGGGAGGAAACGCGTAAAGGAGTTGTGAGCCCCAACTCAACTGAAACGCGTCCCCCAACGCCCCCTGCATCGGATACTGGAGACTGCAGAATGACGGGCAGTGCGCGTTCTCGAAAGTGGCAAACAGGTCCACCCGAGGAGTCCCCCACGTCCGAAAGACGTGACGAACCACCTCCGGATGGAGCCTCCACTCGTGGTCGGCGGAGAACTGCCGACTGAGACTGTCCGCACGCACGTTCAACACCCCGGCCAGATGATTTGCCATCAGACAAATCCGATGGTCCTGAACCCAGGACCATAGCCGTAAGGCCTCTCTGCATAGACAAAGAGACCCTACTCCTCCCTGCTTGTTGACATACCACATCGCGGTCGTGTTGTCCGTCAGAACTTGAATCGACTGACCACGAAGGGAAGGGAGGAAGGCCTTGAGCGCCAAACGAATCGCCCGCAATTCCAAAAGGTTGATGTGAAGCAACCTTTCCTCTGGAGACCACAGACCCTTGATCTCCAGGTCCCCCAGATGAGCACCCCACCCTAGGGTGGAGGCATCCGTTATCACTGTGGCCACCGATGGAAGCAGATGGAAGGGCTTTCCTTGCAACAGATTGCCCTCCACGCTCCAGCAAGATAGATCCGCTGCAGCTTCTCTGGAGATCCTGATCGACTCCCTGAGATCCCCGTTGTGCTGATACCACTGCTTGCGGAGGCACCACTGGAGTGCCCTCACGTGCCAGCGTGCATGGTTGACCAACAGAATGCAGGAAGCGAAGAGACCGAGCAGGCGAAGGACCTTCAGAACTGGAACAACCGCTCCATTGTGGAATAAAGGGATCATCTCCTGAATGTTGAGAATTCTTTGTGGAGGAGGAAATGCTCGACACACAGTAGTGTCCAGTACCGCCCCTATAAACAGGTTGCGTTGAGAGGGCACCAGGTGAGATTTGGGCACATTGATCGAAAAACCCAAGTTGAATAACAGCTGAGATGTTACCTGCAGATGACGCTGCACAATCTCTGGGGACTCTGCCTTCAGAAGCCAGTCGTCCAGGTAGGGGAAAACTGGAATCCCCGACCTCCTGAGATGAGCAGCCACCACTGCCATCACCTTTGTGAAGACTCGAGGTGCGGTAGTAAGACCAAACGGGAGGACCGCAAACTGGTAATGTTGCGACCCAACCGTAAAACGGAGATACTTCCTGTGCGACTTCAGGATTGGGACATGGAAGTACGCGTCCTGCAAGTCGAGCGACACCATCCAGTCTCCATGCTGCAACGCTTGAAGAACCTGCGCAAGGGTCAGCATCTTGAATTTCTCCTGTTTCAGGTAAAAGTTCAAGATTCTGAGGTCCAGGATTGGACGCAATCTGCCGTCCTTTTTGGGAATCAGGAAATACCGGGAGTAGCATCCCTGACCCCTTTCCTGCTCCTGAACCACCTCTATAGCACCCTTTTGAAGCAAGGCCAGGACCTCCTTCTGAAGGAGAAGCAGATGGTCTTCTGAGCAAAATCCCTGGCAAGGAGGGTAAGGGGGAGGAAACTCCTGAAAGGGAAGGGCGTACCCAGTCTCTACGAGGTTCAAAACCCAAAGGTCTGTTGTAACAGATTTTCAACCCCGTAGAAAGTAGGACACCCGACCCCCCACAGGTCTTACATGATCCGGGATGGGGGATCTAGGGCTGCTTCCCTGAAGCCTCATTTGGAGCAGCAGAGGAGGAGGAAGAAGAAGAGGGGTTGCGTCCAGAACCTCTCCGACCCCTTTGCTTCCCTCTATAGGACCTATAGAGGGGATTCTGCTGCTGTTGTTGCTGCTGCTGTTGGGGCTGTCCGAAGGAGCGAAAGGATGTTCTTCCGAAACCCCTAAACTTCCGAAAAGTTGAACCCTTAGCAGGAGCCTGCAGACCCAAGGACTTTGCTGTCAATCTGCTGTCCTTAAATCGTTGAAGGGCAGAGTCTGCTTTCTCCCCAAACAGTTTCTGTCCGTCAAATGGCAGATCAACCAACGTGGCCTGAACATCTGCTGAGAATCCAGAGGAACGGAGCCAAGCCTGCCTTCTTGCGGCTATAGACGACCCCATAATCCTCGCCACCGAGTCCGCCGTATCCAGCCCTGACTGGATCACCTGCCTGGCAGCTGCCTGAGTGTCCGCAACAACCTCCAAGAAGGACGACTTATCCGCCTCAGGCAACTTAGGGGCCAAAGATTTAATAGAGTCCATCAAGGCATGAACATAACGCCCCAGTAAGCATGTGGCATTAGATGATTTCAGCTCCATACTTCCTGAGGAGAAGGCCTTCTTGGCCGCCTGATCAATTTTCTTGGACTCCCTATCAGCCGGAGACTGAGGGAAGGCACCCGAAGCATGTTTTGAACATGAAGCCTGCACAACTAGGCTCTCCGGAGATGGATGCGTAGACAAAAAATCAAGATCCCCTGGTGCAACTCTGTACCTTCTTGCCACCTGTCTGCAAACCGCCGGAGATGAAAGAGGTTTCTTCCACACCTCCAAAACCGGCTCCAAGATGGCCTCATTGAAAGGCAACAAAGGCTCCGAAGCTGATGACGGAGAATGCAACACCTCTGTAAGCAAGTTTGATTTGTACTCCACAGAGGGCAGCTGCAAATCTAAAAGATCTGCGGCCTTCTTAATCACCACATGACAGGGCGTCAATTCCTGAGGCGGAGAAGATCTAGCAGACGTATGCTCCAACTCTGGGGTTGTATCCAACCCACTTGCTTCTTCAATCCCCTCAAACTCATCCGAAGAAGAGTCGACTTCACCTTCTTCCACCTCTGCTCGATATCTCCCTTCCTCCAATACCCTTTGGGCCTCCCTTCTCGACCGGATCCTGGGAGCCGGCGTCGACGACGTCGTACGCGGCGTCGGTGGAACCAGAGGTACCGGAGTCGGCGGCGCCATAGGTGGAGTCGGCGGCGCCGGACGCGGCGCCGATGGAGTCGGCCTCGGCGTCGAGGAAGGTTCCGAAGTCTGATGGTCCATCCGAGGTTGAGTCGGATCCCCAGACGGCGCCTGAAACTGCCAAGAAGGCGCCATCAGCATAAAGGGCAGAAAGGGGGCCTGAGCATAATGCTGCGGCACCCCTAGCGTAAATGCCATCGGACCCACGGGACCAGTTGGTGCTCCGGATGGGAAGGCCGCCCTATTAAATATACCATACATGGCATTCAGAAAATTTGATGAATCTGTACCTGGAGCCAGGAATTGAGGATAAGGAACAGACCCTGTATCCCTTTGTGGAGTAACCGGCGTCAGCTCCGCAGTATCTTCCACCGGAGCCGCAGATTCATCAGGCACCGGAGCAGTCTCTTCCTGTTCTTGTTCATCCATGGGAACATCAGACTCCACTCGAACCGGAGTCGAAGCCTTAGACGGAGCCGGTGACTGTGTCGGGGAACAAGCTGGAGCCCGCTTCGGCGAAGGAGAGTTCGGAGACTTCGAAGGAGAAGGAGAAGGTGACAAGCCCTTGCTCCGACGTCGACGGGGCGAAGCCGACCTCGACTTCCTGGACTTCGAGGACCGACGTCGAGAAGAATGCTTCCTCTTTTTGTGGTGCTTCTTCGACTTCGACGACCTCGAAGTCGACGACTCCCGCTTTGACTTCTCTTTTTTTCTTCCTCTCTTCTCCTCACCGATCTTCTTCATAAAGAGCTTAGTCTTCCTCTCCTTCAGCGCTTTAGGATTCATACTCCTACAGCACCCGCATTCTTCCATATCATGGTCTGAAGAAAGGCACCATAAGCAGTCTTGATGCGGATCAGTCATGGACATCAGGCCTCCACATTCCCTACAGGGCTTAAAGCCCGACCTCCTCGTCGAAGACATGCCGAATTTTAACACAGTAACAAAGCTAAACTACAAAGTAGCTAGAGAGCACTGGAAAAACCGTTGCGCGTCGACTGCGCGGAAAAAAGGGAACTGACGTCATCACGCCGACGTGGGCTTCTTATGGCTCCGGTGACGTCGTACGGAGTCGCGAGCGGAGCCGATGCATTGTGTGACGTCGACCACGTCGACGTGGAGTGCTGGGAAAGAAAAGTTCCATGGAATGCTGGCGCAGGGGAGATTCACAAGGTGAGGAATCCACTGGCAGATGTATCCATCAGAAACTGAGGTTCCTGCATGCAGACACTTCAGCACGCAGTGGTCTGACATCCCTCGCGGGGTGTCCATCTCGAGACCAAGACGGGTTCCTTCACTCTCCAACATCAGGTAATAGGGTTGGCTCTTGGCTATACAACTACATACATGCTAGGTACACTGAGGTACATCTATTTAGGGTTTGCATTGTAGAAGTACGCATTATTACTCTCATGCATTTATATGCCTATATATATCCATTGTTTTAGCACTATGGTAGAATTCTACCATCTATTTACTCAGTTGGTGCTTATATCAGTATACATCTGTTTCTGTCATATGGTTGTTGCAGCACACGTTTTTTACACTAAAATGTCGCTGGTTCCATAAATACTTATTGAAATCGTCCTCCATCGTTTATTCTATGTAGCTCTCTGAGAAAAAGAGAGTATGAGTGACTTGGCGAAAAGTACTGTACTGTTTCCAGGATCCCTGAGGGGGCAGTGTTGTCATGTTCGATAGTTGCCAGAAACTATTCTCTTCTTGGTAAGAGAAGTCCATAGTGGCACTGTGAGCTAGCTAGTACACAGGTGAACATATCCGGTGGGGGTGGCTGGAATCAGTCTGGACACCAGTCCCACTGTTTATGTTGTCTAAACGTGCAGATCCTATATAGATTTATAGGAACTACACAATATGGCGCTGCCACCGTTGGCTTGGTTCTTATTTAACAGTCAAATCTGAGCAGTTCAGTCGTGCTTTCTCAGAGACCCCTACTCAAATTTACCCAGAGACATATGGAGGGGGAAGGGAAAAATCCGCCACAGCTGAGTAGGCATATCCTATGTATTGGCTGTAGGTTTATTCAAGCTTGAAGGATTATAGTTCCAATGGTGCATAAACCCTTTTCTCAGTTTCACTGAAACTCTTTCAACAATGTCTGTGGAAGAGAACGCTGTGTTACATGCAAATGCAGCAGGAGAAGGAGAGCAGTATGGTGCTATAGACATTTCAGAAAATGTCAAAAATGCACTTACTTTAAAACAAGCAGAGTTTGGAGTCATAGCAATAGGTATGACTGTAACATTTGTGATTGAGGCACACAAGTCATTCAGGACAGAAGTACTCTATTCATGGGTTAAATTCCCACCTACCGATGCACGCACTCATACATTTCATACTTACAAACCGGATGAAGCACCGTCACAATATTGTCCATATGCGGACATTGACGTTCTGCTCAGTTACCAGGAGCAAATACACTGGTTTAAAGGCACCACACCACGGAAAAAGTGAGACTCTGTCCGCTTAGCAGAGATGGAGCGACTCAGCCAGTCCTAGCGGCTTACACACCGCATCCAGATGTTGACACATTGCCAATAGCAGACTTACGTCCACTTCACAAAGAAATAATAAAACCTTACAGGAATCTGACACAGTTTATTATCAGAACACTCACACTTCAACCTACAAGGGTTGCACCAGCAGGTCAACTACAAGGGACTGCAACTAAGATCACCCCACAAATGCTGAACGTGGTTATGGGAAAAATGCCCACTAAACGTGAGCAAATGCCATTCATGATTGCACAGAAAATCGCCCAGTTATAGGCAGTGTTTCCACACACAGCCCACAAGAAAAACACAGAATACTGACAATATGCTTGCCAATGGGGATAGCTCCACCGATAGAGGATTGTACATCTTCGGGTACAGTCTTCGCTGCCATCTATACCAGAATTCATGGCATACCTTCAAAAGCAGTGATACCAGAAGTATTAAGACAAATACAAGAATGAGTATGGAGCAGAACCTGCTCTAAACTTAGGGATGAAATTATTAGGAAATGTTTCCAAGGTATCAACGATTATGTTAGCAAACATAAAAGATGAGGCAGCAGCGGTGGGAATGCACTCCTGCACAACAGGAGCAGAAATACCAAAAATTAACGAAGATAAATACGCCGAATTAGGTAGAGATAATTTGGGAGCTAGAGCTACTAAACCACCAGTAATGGGTAGTGCTGAAAAGGATAAGACCAAGCAAGCACCTGATCCTTCAAAGAAGAAATGGGATAGTCAAAAACAAAAAAATAGAATAGATCACAGTCTAGGGGTGGGTCTCCTCAAAAGGAGCCCTCCGAAAGGAGGTATAACCTTAGAAATTGTGATAAAATAAAACAACTTGACAGGTATCAGGATACTGATACACGTCCCTCTCATTCGTTATAGAGTTCATCAAAAAACTCCAAGAGGAAAGGACGGTCAGAACATAGACCAGAAGGGCGAACAAAGTCAAGAGACATGCATCGCAGTTCAGACTTCAATATAAAAAAAGAAGATAAAAATCAAATTAAGAAAAAGAAGGTAGCAGAACTTAAAATAAGAAATGCCCAGGCTACTGAGGACTCAGCTTCGGAGCAGGGAATGGGCTCTAACAATGCTAGACAGCTCAGCAAAGGTAACAATAGCTCGCCAGAACCTGATGGAATTTCTGGTGACAGCGGTGTTGAATGAAAATATCACAGTGGAAATACCTGATACTAGGGCAAGTGTCCCACACCAGTTATACAAAGTAACGCTCAACATGGAAGGGGGCATACCCAGAAAAGTAAAATGTCTCTTTTGGGAGAACCTGTTCTTTGGATACAACATTCTTTTAGCAGAAAAAGATCGGCCAACCTGAGTTTGTTATGGATTGGAGAAACAGTAATTTTACCAGCCTTCTTTGACCTTCTTTGACCTTGTTCCAGGATCTCTGAAACACTCATACGCGCAGGAGTGGGCGGTAGCACTTGCTCCTGCATTATACTGCAATCATGCAGGGTGCGATGCTGAGTCACCTCACCATAAAATCCCAGTAAAAACTACTCCAACTCCACAGAGACAGTACTCAATAAAACATGACGTGAAAAAACAAGTCAGGGAGATCTTAGCTCAACTTGAATACCAAGGTGGTCAGGGTTGCCCCCTGTCTCCCCTTTTATTTGCCCTGGCCATGGAACCTCTGGCGGCCAGGCTCCGTCAGCACCACCGAGATAAGGCTCTGCGCTGCTACCAGAGACAAGTCCTGATATCCCTTTACGCGGATGACATTGCGCTATACGTAAGAGATCCATCGAACAATCTTAATCCCCTCTTGAGGGAATTCATTTGATTTGCTGTACTGTCTGGTATTCATATTAACTGGGGTGAATCTACTATACTCCCTCTTACTGAGGCGGCGCAACCCTTCCCCCTTGATTACCCATTGCAGTGGTGCGACAGTGAAGTCAGATATCTAGGAATAATGATCTCTCGGGACCGAGAGGAATTAATGCGACTAAACTATGGACGTGCAATGGACCATATCCAGACTTGTGTGACAAGGTGGATCACGCTCCCTCTCTCCATGGCGGGACGAGCGTCCCTCATTAAGATGGTCATTCTCCCGAAACTCCTTTATTTGTTTTTAAACATCCCTTATCACCCGGGCAAGCCCTTTTTTAAAACCTTGCGTACTGAGCTCATCCGGCTGGTTTGGGGAGGCAAGCGCCCTCGGTTGAGTTGGGATACCCTGACCCGCCCATTTGTCCAGGGAGGTATTGATTTACCGGATTTTGAGCTATATTATCACAGCGCACAGGCCCACTTCGTCTATTATTGGATTCATCCCCCCCCTTTATGCCCCAGGTGGCGGTCGAACAAGGGCTGGCGGATCCCGTCCCGCTTGAAGGGGCATTATTTAGTAAACCTGAGACACAAGCTGCATATCACACTCCTGTTTCCTGCTCCATACTAGCTTGGCGTTATATTGCGCAAAAAGCCCAGACGACACTTGCCTGCTCCCCATTGGTCCCACTAGCGTTTCACCCTTCAATGCCCCTGCTGCAGGAACAATTGTTTAAAAATGTTATGACCAAACTTAAAATTAAGACATGGGGGGACCTTTATCACAGAGGCCGATTTCGCTCCTTGGCGCATATGTTTGGGGACCTGACACCTACCTCCATGGATATATTTCTATATATCCGTCTACGCAGTGGAATTCAGGCGGCGACTGAGACGTTTCCTGACAAACCACCCACATTGGATCCACTGCATCAGCTGCTAAAAGCTGATTCTCCAGCACACGCGGTCTCTAAACTATATCACTCAATGCACACCTCACTCGACTTTGGGCCTTGCAGAGCGCGCACTAGGTGGGAGGAAGAGCTGGGCACACTCATAGAAGACGCACTTTGGATTTTTTGCTGCCAGCAAACTGAGCAGATCTCATCCAGCAGTATTATTCACTATAAATTCCTTCATAGACTTTATTGCACCCCCGCTCAACTGCACAGATTCGGTCTCCGAGTGGATGACCTCTGCGTCCGCTGTCGTGCGCCAACAGCAGATTTTTTGCATTTTGCTTGGGACTGCCCTGACAATGCGAGATACTGGCAGCTGGTATACTCGGCCCTTTCTGAGATGATTGATACCCCACTGACTCCGTCTCCACTTCAGGCGCAATTGGGATATACCAAACCAATAAGGAGACCTTACCGTAGATTCATAACTATTGCTCTCCTATTGGCGAAGAGGCGGGTGGCTTGTCGGTGGGGGAGGGGCAGAGCTCCAAAGTTTAAAGAATGGGTACAGGATATGTTACATTGTCAGGACACGTTGCTCAGATACTCAGAGCTTCTGCCTACTGCCTCTAAACCCGCTGATATTTGGGAACCCCTAAAAAGCTATCTTCTTGCACACCCTCTTGAAAATAACGCCGCCACCATCGCCGCCACCGTCGCCGCCACTATAGGATCCGCAACATAATTTCGTGGAGACCACAGGGGTGGAATTTAGTACTCCTGAAGTTGTGGGGTCTGGGTTGGAAATGTATTTTCATTAATTGTGAGATAGTAATCCTCTTAGTAAGGTTATGGACTCGTGAATTATTGTGGAGGGTAAGTTTTGCTGCTGCCGCTGGGGACACCCTGGTTCGCCTCGCAAGTCAAGGTTCAGAAAGTCTGTACTGCCTTAATATTGTCATGCCTCCTCCCCCCAATTTGTGAATACAGAGCTGGAACATTATTCTGGACCCGTCCGGTCTAATATGATGATTATAGGTCACTGTCAACGCTGTGTATACTGTATTGCCCTATTGCTCCTTGTAATGTACACCTATGTTGAAGTTGTGCATGTTTATTGGAAACTGTATAAATAAAGTATTAAAAAAAAGAAAAAAAAAACTTGAATACCAAGGTGTAATAGAGAATTGCACCTCTTCAATGAATAATCCTTTGTTTCGCGTAATGAAACCCGATAATTCATATCATCTAGTTTTAGACTATAGACATTTGAACACTTACACAAAGACATTTGTAGTACAAAATGCACACAGTGATGAAAAACATTGTGTGGAAAAAATACAAAATAATACTAGATATCTCAAATGAATTCTTCTGACAGAATATAGCACCTGAGAGCAAATATTTGACAGCATTCTCAGTCCTAGGCTCTCAGCTTCAATTCTGTTGACTGCCCTAAGGATATAGGAATAGTCCTGGGTTGTTTTCAGCAAGGGTAACAGAGTTACTTCAAATTTTTGATGAAGAGGCATTGTCCTATGAGGGTGATATCTACCTAACGGATGATGATTTATTGGATCACTTGACCAGGGTGAACAACATAATTTTGGGGTTAGCCTCTGAGGGCTATAAATTTAACTTTATAAAATCAAAAATTGCCCACCTCGATGTCCTAGTTTTGTTATATGAGTTTTCAATGGAAGGGAAAAGCCTGCAGCAACATTTTTGGAAAAGTGTGCACTGCTCCAACCTCCAAAGACCCATTTTAGGATCCCTAAATTTTGGCAGAACATACATTTTAGATTACGCAGAAATAAGTAAAACCTTTCTACAACTTAATCAGAGCTGATTTTACAATTCACCATTGGACACAGGAACACACAGAAATCCTACATTCCTTAGAAGCAGACATGATAGCTTCCAAACACTTACACACACGTGTAAACACGACGAATTTGGTGATCCGTGTAATCGCGGGTCAATCCGAGTACACTTACATCACCTTCAATGAAAGCGAAATCATACCAATTGCATACAAATCTTATTTGTACACAAACGCCAAGATGCGTTTTGCATCAACTGAAAAGATTTTAACAGCAGTACAGACTGCACAGCAGTACATACTGCTGTAGTGAGAGAGAGAGCACTGACTCAGGGGAAACGAATAATTGTCGTAACTCTAGTACAAACCTTAGAGGCTGTTACAAAAGCTAGTATTCCACACGCAAAAGTACTGCATCCACAATGGATACAATGGGTTAATTCTCTCACTGGAACAGATGTAGACTTCAAATTTGATTCAACATTAAAAAAACAAGCATTTCTGCAGTACTAACAAGAATATCCTCTCCCAAATGAAATAATGCCTCTAGATCAGTATGAATACATTATTTGCACTGATGGATCTGCCTAGCCTGCCGTAGGAAGTAAGAAAATAAGTTACTTACCTGTAAACTGTGGTTCTCCAGTATTGGTATCTTTCATAGATTCACATGCTTGAATCATTCCCCGTCGTCGAAGTGGGAGTTGCACGGTACATAAAA
This sequence comes from Triturus cristatus, assembly GCF_964204655.1. Taxonomy (NCBI): domain Eukaryota; kingdom Metazoa; phylum Chordata; class Amphibia; order Caudata; family Salamandridae; genus Triturus; species Triturus cristatus. Next base: position 52,813,180 of record NC_140589.1, read on the forward strand.
AGCAGTAAGTAATTACTCTAACATTAAAGTTAATAGAGAAAAACCATTCACTTTAAATAACTCGTCCTAGTCATTAAGTTTGGTCCAAACTCCAGCCAATCAGACGACAGCACCCTCTAGAACCCTCTCCACAGAGGCTCCAGTCTCTCAAATTTTCGAGCACAAGTGTAGTATAAACGTATAATAAAACTGGGGAGCCTCTATGGGGAGGAGGGTGGGTCACATGGGAATCTATGAAAGATACCAATACTGGATAACCACATTTTACAGGTAAGTAACTTATTTTCTTCTCCAGTATTGGGGTATAATTTCATAGATTCACATGCTTGAATCAGAGTAGATAGCAGTTATCAAATATGTATGTATGTTCATACAAAAAAGTATGTAGTGCACAGAGTACAAAAGATACCTGTACATCACCCAGTGTATATCACCCGTATGTACCACTTATTTATATATATTTATATACATATATAATAATCTGACAATGCATATGCACAGAATAACAGTGACCTTGAGTACAGCAATTTTAAAACATAAAGGAAGGTGGGAAGGATAGAGGCTCACCTTATATAAAAGGTTACGTAGCACCCCCTTTCCCACAGCTGTATCAATATTACATGCAGCTTCCAGACAGTAATGCTTGGTAAAAGTGTGCCTGCTGGACCAAGTTGCTGCTCTGCAAATTTTCTGAATAGGCACACCGGCAAAGAGAGCTGTTGAGGAGGAGACTTCTCTCATAGAATGCACTTTCACTGTTGAATGTACAGGTTTGCCTGCTTGCTGATGGCAAAACTGGATTGCACAGGAAATCCAACGTGCTATAGTTTCCTTAGTCATTGGATGTCCTTTCCTGATTTTTCCATAAGCCACAAAAAGCTGATCAGCCTTACGGATACAGGCTGTTTTCTGCAAGTAAAAGTTTATACATCTCTTAACATCCAGGGAATGTAAGGCCTTTTCCACTGGTGTCTGTGGATTATGTAAGAAAGTCTTTAGGATGACAGGTTCGTTTAAGTGAAAATCCGATGGGACCTTAGGAATAAAGGTAGGATTTGTCCTCAGTATAACAGAGTCTTTAGTAAACTGGAGGAAAGGATGTCGAGTAGTGAAAGCATGTATGTCGCTTACTCGTCTAGCTGAAGTAAGAGCCAGTAGAAGTGATGTTTTCCATAAAATGTATTTAAGGTCAGCCCTGTGAATAGGCTCAAAGGGAGCTTTCATAAGTTGCGCTTCTACAATGTTGAGATGTCAAGGCGGAGGTGGACGCCTAATTGGAGGGAACATTCTAAACAATCCTTGAGGAATTTGTTTTATTATTCTTGATGACCAAAGAGACTGTGATCTTTTCTGCCTTCGAAATCTGGAAATCGCGGCAAGGAATATTTTAATAGTAGAATGAGAAAGGACAGATTTTGCCAGTTGAAGGAAGAAAGGCAGCAATTGTTCTGGCGAAGAATGAATAGGGTGCACTTCAGAGCTTGCACACCAATGACAGAATCTCTTCCACTTGAGTTTATATGTCTTGATAGTGGAGGGCGCTCTGGCATTAGCTAGGACCTCCCGACAGTCAGCAGGTATAACTAGATTGGTGAACTCATAGTATTCAGGAGCCAATCTGCTAGTCGCAGACCTGGCCGCAGTTCATTGTCAGCAAGTTCTGTAATGGGCGCAACAGCCTGGGTTTGCACTCTGATAGGAGCAAAAGTTCTGTGAACCAAAATTGGGGAGGCCACCTGGAAGCTATGAGATGTATTCAGCAGGGTTCTTTCCTTATCTTCCGAAGCACCCTTGGGACTAAAGGAATCGGAGGAAAAGTGTAAGCATAAATCTTTGAGCAATTTATCGAAAACACATTCCCGTACAATCACTGTTGGGGTAGCCAACTGGTGAAGAATTGGCATTTGCGGTTCCGATTGGTTGCAAATAGGTCTAAACTCGGTTTGCCCCACAACCGAAAGATGTGATCCAACGTTGGTTGGTGAAGTTCCCATTCGTGGTTGGTTGTAATCGACCTGCTCAATGAATCCGCTAGGATGTTGGCCACTCCTGGAACATGCACTGCTGTCAGTGTTATCTGATGTTGAAAGCCCAATCCCAGATCTGCTGTGCCTGCAGGGATAGCATAGTTGATCTTGTCCCCCTTGTTTGTTTAAATAATGCATGTTTGTTGTGTTGTCTGTCCGGATTAATACTGAAGCTCCTGATGTTATTGAGAGGAAAGATTTCAGAGCCAGGAATATTGCTTTCAACTCTAGAAGGTTTATGTGCAATGTTCGTTGGTGGCTGTCCCATTTTCCCTTCACTGTCAGTCCTTTTAGATGTGCTCCCCACCCTTCAAGGGATGCATCGGTTGTTATTGTGAAACCTGGTGAGTCCACTATGAACGATAGGCCTGCCGCAATGTTTGGGATGTGAGTCCACCATAGGAGCGCTTCTTTCATTTGAGGTGTTATCCTGATAACATCGTCGAAGGACCCTGAGATCTGCAGCCACTGCTTGTTCAGCTCCTCTTGCAAGGGTCTCATTTGCAGATGGCAGTTGGGAACTAGGGGAATGCAAGAGGACAACATTCCCAGACGCGATTTGTACTTGCGGACTGAAATGGACTTTCTTGCAGTAAAGTTGCCAGCTTGTGAATCTTTTGTTGTCTTTCTTGTGAGGCAAAGACCTTTGCCTGATGAGTGTCTAACGTTACCCCTAAGAATGTTCTCACCTTTGAGGGGATTAACTGACACATTGGAGATTTATAGAGAGACCCAAGGATTGGAAGAGAGAAAGACATCTTTGAGTTTGACTGCTTGCCACTGTTAAAGATTTCGCCTTTATGAGGCAATCGTCCAAATTAGGGAAGATTTGAATTCCAGCCTGACGTAGATGAGCCGCCACCGGTGTTAGGACCTTGGTTGACAATCGGGCACTGAACGAAGGCCAAAAGGTAGGACTTTGAATTGGAAATCCCTGCCAGTCACTCTAAAGCCTAAGAATTTCCCATGTCTGGGGAGGATAGGGATGTGAAAATAGGCCTTCTGAAGGTCTAGGGTAACCATGAAATCTTCGTGATATATCAATTGAAGCACTTCCTGAAGAGACAACATTTGGAAGGATTGCTTTTTTAGAAATTTGTTGAGGCAACGAAGGTCTAAAATGATACGCCACTCTCCCGATTTCTTTTTTATGAGGAAAAACCTTGAATAGAACCCTGTTCCTTGCTGTAAATTTGGTACCACATCGTTTGCTCCCTTCTTTAACATTATTTTTATTTGGAACAAAAGTCCTTTTAGATGAGCAGTAGGAGGACCTCTGGGAGGGTAGTTTGGAGGAATCTTTAAGAATTCCAAAGTGTGACCGTTGGAAACTATGTCCAAAACCCATCTGTCCGTTGTTATTGCAGACCATTCGGAGAAGAAAGAGGAAATTCTTCCACCAACCATGACTGAATTGGTGGGAGCAGTGGCTGGGAGTGGGCAGTTGTCACTGCTTCTTGGAGTTATCTCTGCCTCTGTAGGCAGTCTTTCCTCTGTAATGTTTGCAGGAGGCAGCAGGAGGTTCATTGAACGACTGCTGCTGCTGTGACGATGGGTACCTTGATTGGTATGGTTGGTACTGTAACATCCCTGAAAGGAGGACAAGCCACGTCCTCTTGCTCCATGAAAGGGCTGCTTCTTGAATTGTAGAGTTCACAGAGCCTTTGCCGTATCTGTGTTGTCCAAATAAAGATTCACCATCATAAGGCATGTCAACTATCTTCATCTGCACTTCCTGTCTGAACAAAGTAGCCTTTAACCAGCCCTGATGCCTCAGGACCGCAGCTCCAGCCAGTTGACGAAATCCAGTGGAAGAAACATCCACTGCGCAATAGATGATCTCAGCCGAGATCCTTTCTCCCTCCTGCAGGATCTTGAGAGCCTCAGATTTGGCTTCCTCCGGTAACATGTCTATATATGGTGAAATGTCCAACCACATTTGGCGGTCATATCTGCCTAAAATAGCAAGAGAATTGGCAGCTCTAATTGGAGTTGCCGCCATGGTTGAGAATTTTTTACCGATGGAGTTGAGTCGTCTTCCAACTCTATCCGGTGGGGCTGACAATGGAGAAGCAGGATTTCTGGCACGATGCTGAGCTGCTTGTGAAACCACAGAATTCGGCTTAGGTTACCCGATAAGGTAGTCAGGCGAGTTATCCCAAGCCTTATATTTTGTCTCTAATTTAGGTAGGACTACCAGAATAGGCGCTGGTGTCTTCATGACCCTTAAGCCCTCTTGCCATATAAAGTCTACTATAGAAATAGAACATACCTGTCTCTTTGTTTGTTCTTCGAAATCATACAGGAAACAGTCAGCCTGCTTAGTCACCATGGGGAGCTGAAATCTCTTTGCAGCTCCCTCCATGAGGGTTTCGAAGCCACCAATATCTTCAGGTGGTGAATCTATTAGAGGTAGAGTGGAAGATGATGGTGTCTGGATCTGACAGTTATCTCATTCGTTGGGAAGGGATACCTCATCCAACTCTCCTTCTTCTCTCTCCTGGTATGAACCTCCTGGTTCTGATGTTGCGTTGCCACAGGTACTGGGGTAACTGGAGGGGAGGGTCTAATTAGCAATGAAGGCTGTGTAATGGGTGTTTGAGGAACTGAAGATGCCGGCTCTGAAGGAGGGAATCTGCAGTAGTAATCCTCTACCATATGCTGTACATTTGAAACCAGAGAAACAAGCATTTGTATTGTTTGTTCAGTTTGCCTCTCCTGGTTTGTGACTTCAGGATAATATACATATCCCTCCTTCTCATCATCCTGGCATTTAATGAGAAGGTCATAGGGACTGTGAGCCATCCCGAACGATCCCTCATCTTCTGATTCCTCCTCATCTTCTCCATAATCAAAAAATTTCTCTGGAAGACAGGGAAACACCTTACTTGGAGATGTGTGAAAAGGCAGTATAACCTCCTGTGAAGGTCTTTTTTTCCTTGGAAGCAGCTATATTAGTTGACGGGACTAGCATCGATGTCAAGCAAACCACCGATGAGGATGTCATAGATGAAGTTTTTGTCTACAGTTCTTCCGTCGACGATCTTGATGTCGAAGGGGTTCGTCGACGAGGATCTGCATCTGAAATCTTCGGTTCCGTCGACGAGGCTACCAAAGACAAGGCTACCGTCAACGAGGCTACCGTCGACGAGCCTACCGTCGATGAGGCTACTGTTGATGAGGACTGCGTCGAAGAGGACAGTGTGGATGAGAGAGACTTGCCTTTGAGAGCCACTGACAGTTGCAGCGGCGATGAGATTACCGTCGGCTAAGGTCTTTTCTTTTTCGTCGACGAGAAAGACAAAGTTGAAATCGTAGACGGTCTTACCTTCACAGATACGAACGTAGACGGAGATGATGCCGACGACATGATCATCGTAGTCTGAGGAGACTAAAAAGTTGACATTGATGTCGTAGTTGTGGCGACAGAGATATTCGTCGATGAAGGAACCGTCGACGGTTTCGTCGACGGAGCATCTTTTTGTGAGGTAAAGTTGTCTCAGGAAGAGACCTTGACGCCTGCTTCCTTTTTGAAGTCATTTGAGAAGGCACAGACTGGCCTTTAAGAGAGGCTGGTTCTTTTTTAGAAGATGAAGGCTGATCATCATGTTTTTAGGTGTGGTGATGCTTTTTTAACACCTTAGCAGCCTTAGGAGACACCAGCTCCGCCTCACTAGATCCTTCCTTTGAAGCTATAGTTTTAAGTGAGGAATCACTGTCCTCATCAGATAAAGGATTGCCTTTGGTTTTAAGCTTCTGTAGCCACAGAAGAAGACGTCCTTCTCTACCTCTCAAAGTTTTTTGAGAAAAGGTTCTACACATTTTGCAGTCTCTCACCTAGTGTTCAGGGTGAAGTCAATAAATACACTTCTTGTGGGGATCATCTGAGTAAAGTCTTAATTTCCTACAAGAATCACAATGCCTGAAGAGAGATCTTTTCGAAGAAGAAGACATGTTGATTGAAGATCTGAAAGATTTCCGAAGGCCAAGAGGAAGTACTGAGCAAGTTGGCGTGGACATTGAAGGGAATTCATTGGCTGATGAAGCCCCCAAGGCAAAAGTGTGAACTGCTGCCGTAGCTGCAATCACTCGTTCTCGCACAAGGATAGACGGACACTTAATGGTTGTTGTCATTACTTCACGCAAAAACCGCTCAGCCGTGCCAAAAGGCTTTCCCCTCTAGTACTCCTACAAGTTAGATGCAGAAAATATTCCGTATGCTCAAATTCCAGGAGTGGGGGATAGAATAATACCAAACATGGATCGCAGATTAGGTTTAATTCTAGCTGCACATGAGGGTCTGGGTTCAGCACACGCAGGGATTACTACAACAGTTTCAATACTGAAACAACTCTCTTGGTGGCCAGGTTTAACAAAACAGACAAAAGCATTTGTCTTTAAGTGCGATATCTGTCAGCAGATGAAGAGTTCCACCATAACACATCCACCGCAGACATCACTAGTGATATCGGACAGGACTCTCGCTTGTGTCTATATGGACCACTGTGGCCCCTTACAATCTGATGGGGCTTACAAGTACATCTTGGTGGCAGCGGATTCATGCTCTAGATTCCTTTGGGTTTGACCTCAGTGCTCGGCTGATGCCCGAACTATTATAAAGGATTTCATAGGGACAAACGCAATTGGCACATTACATTCTGACCATGGCCCCACATTTAGCTCTTGGACTTACAAGGAAGCCATGGGAATATTGGGTGTAGCGTTGCTTTACTCCTCTCTGTATCATCCTGAGGGAAATTTGATGTGGAAAGGAAAAACTGGGACTTAAAGCAATTCTTAACAGCAAGGGTATTAGGCTCGGGTGGCAGCTGGGTCAAACACCTATATGGGGCCAGAGGGTCGGGGTGGGTGGAATTTGCGCAGTTGCCCTATGCAAATTATCGTGAAATTGCTCTTAATCTCCGCGAGCACCCGGAACGTTTGCGAAGACGCGGAGATTGCTTTTCCTGCCCGTTCGCGATGTGTTTTTGTGTGGTCGCGGGGAAATATATCTCTAACTTGTCCATGTGTTCACTAATGGGCGTGGCCATCTTGCTCGCTATCCTTATTTCCTGTTCCGGGTCGAATGACGTGTTCGCGATCGCAAACTCTCGCCGGATAGAGCGACCGGCTATCAACAATCCAACATCTCGTGGCGCACGCGAACGGATAGGAAAACTTGTTGGCGAACGCAGGGATCCGGTAAGTCGCTACGGCGCGCACGAGAATGCATTTTTAAAGCGCGAACAAGAAAATACTTCCGCTTTCGCAGTGGATCGCGGAAGTTTTGACATCTCCACGTTCTACGCGGAACGCGAAAATGCCAAAACTTCGCAACGTCCGCGAGCGGAATGGAACTTTTCTCCCAGGCCTACCAGAGGGCACTTAATAACATGCCAAGAGGGTCCCTAGGAGGCCGTACTCCATATGATTTCCTGTTTGGGACAAGTATGTGGGTACCCGACCTCGAGTGCGCCAGCACAGTGGCGGATGAAAAGGGATTTGACATACATGATTGTTTGGCTGTTTTAAAGGAACTCAATGAATTCTGGGCACCACAAAGCAACGTCCAAGTAAAACGCACTGCCACTGGGGAAGTAAAATCAGTTACAGCAAGACCTGCCTGGTCCCAAAAGTCGGGGATCTGGTCAGAGAAAAGATTGTGGACAAAAAATAATTTGGGCTATTTTACAGAACGCCTGTACCTGTCTTGGTTGTCGAAGGAACAAGAACAGTACTTCTTCTGCCTCTTGCTGCAAAAAAAGAAAAGAGATTTGTCTCCATTGATCTGATCAAACCACACTATGTGGCCGATACTAAATAGCAGGCCATGTAGGCTCCTGGGTAGCCGCCGATCATCTCTCGCTACCATACAGGAGGTTCAGACAGAAAGACTAATAACATTTGAAGATTCTGCTATACAAAGTAACACGGTTGCCAACAATGGAATGGAACTCATGCCTATTGAAATTGAACATAAAAGCACAAATGAAACACAGATCTCAATTCGGCCTAATACCGACATCTATGTGAATATACCTCAAAACGAGTCATCTGCCAGTTCAACAAAACCTGCTAATCTACCAAAGATAGATCGTACTGCATCTAGCTATTTCATCAATTTTGACACTTTCTCTCTGGATCCAAGTAAACCTGAGTCAGTGCCAGCGCCAGTTTCCCGCAAGAAACATCTTCAGGAATTCTACCTTTGGTTGGGAAAGACTTACCTAGTTTCACCCTGGCTACAACTCTGGATAGCAATTGGTCTACTGTTCCTTGCTACTGAATGGACATTATCTTCCAGAACGCTCCGCAGCATCACATGTGAACTTGGTACTGAAACCACATACATCTCACTGTGAACATTACAGCAGTTCCAGTGCCTTAAGGAATAGTTTGGGATAGGGTTTCATATGGCGTATTTGGTCCCACTGAACTTTTGAAAATACCACAAGCATTTAAAATTTCTTTGAATGGTATCATCACCTCCAGTACATTCTCGGACATTCTGGGATTTTGAAACTGTAAACAGTATGCTGTATGATTTAGAGCAATCTGCAGCAAAAACTGAAATGTAAGATGATACATCTGACTTCGATACCATGTATTGTTACCAACATTATTGTCATCATTTTTTGCATAAAGCAAGTACCGCATATCATCAATGGGAACATTGCCCAACACCACCGAAAGGTAGTTCACAAACGTTTGCACAAAAGTTTACTTATTTTTCTGAGTTTAACACATCAGATCCACGCTCATATTATTATAAGCTAACACCTACATCTGTGAAGAAAAATATGCTTACTAACACAAAACAGATATACTCTGCATCCTTTATTTCCCAACTGTCTGAACAGGGTTTCGACTTATGGAAAAACACTATAGACATAAAATCAGTCTGGAGGACTAAAGAATTGCAGGTTCAGGGAACTGAGGCACTATTTAGAGCATGCCTCATACCACAGCAGATTATCTTCCTGCACGACACTGTGCAACAGACTTCTTGTCTTGGGTTAGTCAAGATTAAAGACTTGAACACACCTCATATTCCCTCACTTTCACACTTCGAGGAATGGCAAAATTATACAGAACACAGTGAGGGTACGCTAGATGACATAATGCATGACGTTTCATACAATTCATCAGCCCCCAATTGGAAGGGATGGTTAGTTTGGCCTATCGACTAGGGGTGGGCGGAATTTGCGAAAGTGACTTTCGCAAATTATCGCGAAAATGTTACAAATCTCCGCAAACACGCGGAAATATCGCGAAGATGCGGAAGATTTTTTCCCGCCCGTTCGCGGTATTTTCTGCATGGTCGCGGCTCGCCAACTTACCCATGCGGTTGCTTGCGGGCGTGGCCATCTTGTTTTCACTCTTCTTGCGGTGCATGATCGCGAGAAGAAAGACGTGATCGCGCGACCAATGACATTACTGCGGGCGCGAACTGTCGCGAGACAGCGCAAATGGCTACCAACAATCCAACATCTTGTGGAGAACGCGACCGGATCCGGAAAACTTGTCGGCGAACGCGGGGATTCTGGTAAGGCGATCGCGCACGCGCGAGAATGTATTATTTTACAGCGCGAGCAAGAAACAAATTATCGCTAAGCTGCGGAATGCGGAAATTTTGAAATTTTCGCGCTCTCCGTGGAACGCGAAAATGTCAAATTATCGCAATTTCCGCGAGCGGAACGGAAATTTAGCCCAGGCCTACTATCGACACAAATAGGTGTCAGTCAAGATTCAAGGGTACCACCGAAGGGTTTAGTATTAATAGGCCTGACCAAAGCTATGTACAACAATAGCATCCAGGGGTGGTGACCTCCTACAGTGTTGGGAAGTTATGCCTAAATTGGCTGAGAACCTCAACACTGTACCAGGTAAAATTCCACTTGTCCTTACTCTCAGATGACCCGGATCTTAGGGATTTTTTGCTAGGTCCACGGAAACAACAATGTTAGAAATGGGGGCCTCCAGTTGGCAGCGGCTGGCGCCAATGTCAAATAGTGACTCTTCTTCCTAAATCAGAGTAAGGGGGCTACACCCTTTGATAACCCCTGCTTAACCCTGTGGTAACATAGCACAAGTAGACAGGCCTATCTCAGAGGCAGTGTGTGAAGCATTTACGACCATACACAATAACGCTGGAAAGACGCTACAAAACGGATACCACAAGCAAGTATAGAAAAATAGTTATCTTTATATAAGTCAAGCACAAAATGGAGAAATGCTCAAAGGACCACAATGCACATAATTACAGATTCATTCAGGGGTGATGGAAGCACTCGTGCGTGCGGATAGAACGAGCTTAGTTCGAGATCGGGGCCTGGGCGGCCCGGTGATGCACAATGTACCTGGGATATAAAGGGGGCACAGCGCACAGCTTCACGGGGAAGGTGCAGGATGTCAGGCAGACTCACAGCGGCCACAGCTCCTCGGCTGCAGCGGTCCGCGGCGTGAACTCACGCTAATCCTGGGACGGGGTTGGCAGGCAGTGCCCAGTGGCACACGCAGAAGATGGCAAGGTTCGTGACATAGGGGCTAGCGTGGGTACTCAGCGGCACAGGTCTTCAGCTGCAGCAGCCCACGATAGTGATAGTGATGGTTTCTGTAGCAAAACAAGGGTGGGAACTCAGCGGCACAGCTCCTCAGCAGCAGCGGCCCAAAATAGTGGTGGTGACGACTCTCGCAGCACAGCCAGTGTGGGCCTACAGCGGCACAGCTCCTCGGCTGCAGCGGCCCACAATAGCGATAGCACTGACTCTCGTAGTATCCCTGTGGTAGGACCAATGCTGGCACTCGGCGGCACAGCTCTTCAGCAGCAGCGGCCTACACTAGCGATAGCAATGGTTTCGTAGCACGACTAAGGCAGGCACTCAGTGGCACAGCTCCTCAGCTGCAGCGACCCACAATGGTGATAGCAATGGTTTTCATAGCAAGGCAGATGCGGGCACTCAGCGGCACAGCTCCTCAGCTGCAGCAGCCCACAACGGCGACAACAGTGGATTCCGTAGCAAGGCAAAGGCGGGCACTCAGCAGCACAGCTCCTCTGCTGTAGCGGCCCACAATGGCGACAGCAATGGTTTCCGTAGCAAGACAGATTCCGGCACTCAGCGGTACAGCTCCTCAGCTGCAGCAGCCCACAATGGCAATAGCAATAGTTTCCGTAGCCAGTCAAATGCGGGCTCTCAGCGGCACAGCTCCTCAGCTGCAGTGGCCCACAATGGCGATAGCAATAGTTTCCGTAGCAAGTCAAATGCGGCGTTCCCCACAGTAGAACTAGAGACCCTGGACTCTCGACAGAGGCCTCACCTGCAAGTAGGATTCCCTTCAAGAGGAATCCGGGCTGCTGATGAATGAAGTCTAATGTCCCTGAGGCAAGCTCAAATCAGGCCCTTGGGTAGTTGCTTCAGTATATGGATGAAAGTTTCAAAGTCCTTTTCCTCTAGTTACGCAGACAGAGGTTCGTCTTGGCATCCCGAAGTTACACACCTCGGAAGGGTTTCAGCTCAGATCTTTATAACCCAAAAGTCTTTGGGGCAGATTTACAAGCCCCGTGCGCCACCTTTCCGCCGCCGTTGCATCACTTTTGTGACGCAGCGGCGGCGTAAACCCTGCGCCATCTTGCGCCCTATTTACATCGTGACGCATCTATGGAGATGCGTCACGGTGTACAGCCCTGCGCCACATGAAATCTGCGTCAGGGTTCATGTGGGCGTTTCTACGCAGGGGGGGCGTTCCGTCACAGGAACGCCCCTGAAAAGTGACTCAGTGAAATCTACAAGATTTCACTGAGTCACTTTTCCAACGCTGATGCGTCAAAACCCTGCGCCTGCGTGAAGCAGGCGTAAGGCTTGACGCACCATGTTAGGGATAGGGCAGGTTGAAACAGTGCTGGAGCTGCATCGTGCTTGCAACACAACTTCAGCACTGCGCCAACCTTACCCCGGCAGATGCATCACGCATCTGCTTGTCCTTGCGCCAAGATGCACCACATTGTAAATGCGGCGCATCTGCGGTGGCGCAAGGGCAAACTTGCGTGACGCATCTTCCCTGGCGCATCCCTGCTGATTTGCAGGGATGCGCCAGGGAATGTAAATCTGCCCCCTAGTTCTTGAGAAATTCACAAATCACTCGACCCGGCCAGAACCAGTTTGGTGTCGACTTGGGTTACTTTATTTATAAGTCGGCATCCTCTCTTTCAGGGAGAGGGGGCCCACCAACAGATGCCCAGTGGGAGGTGGAGCCATCATTCACCTTGCCAGGCACAACCCTGTTCAGATCAAAGGGGTTACACCTCCCCATACATCAACGGCAGATTCCTCCATTCGACCCAAGTCGGCCTCAGCCTGCCCTGGCCTCTAAACCAGACGGCCAATACACATACCAAGAAAACACACAGGAAGGTTTAGACAAAAAGATACCTGCTTTCCAAAAGCGGTAGTTGCACACTCAGAATATAAAGACAATCACCACTACTAGATACACGTTAATATTTGAAGCTCAAGCATACCAAATTCGACTTTCCTAACATGTTCCTTGTCACTACTAAGACTATACTAGTTCATACAGTTAATTTATAATAAGGAGCATTCGCGCTGTGTCACCGAATGGCAGTGGTACAAAAGGGGGTGGTGATGGATGGAGCATCAGAACCAATCAAACACTCACACCCAGTCAACAGATCTGGGTTTGATCCATCACCGTTCTTTAGCCCACTCTGCCACCCCAGTTCAGACAATGGCCATATGCAAATCAGTCTGACCCTGTGCCTCATGGGAACAGTCCAAGCCGAACTACCAAGCCATGCCTTCCCTGGACCGGACACAAGCTTCCTAGGACCGGTTTCTGGCATTTCAGCCGTCTTCAGCCAGGCTTGCTTGAATCCAGTGGCAAAGTGAGCAAGGGACTCACGTCTGAGTATACCCTGCCAACTTATGGCGAACAAAGCGGTACAAAAGGGGGTGGTGATGGACGGAGCATCAGAACCAATCAAACACTCACACCCAGTCAACAGATCTGGGTTTGATCCATCACCGTTCTTTAGCCCACTCTGCCACCCCAGTTCAGACATGGCCATATAAAAATCAGTCTGACCCTGTGCCTCATGGGAACAGTACAGCCCGAACTGCCAAGCCATGCCTTCCCTGGACCGGAAACAAGCTTCCTAGGACCGGTTTCTGGCATTTCAGCCGTCTTCAGCCAGGCTTGCTTGAATCCAGTGGCAAAGTGAGCAAGGGACTCACGTCTGAGCATACCCTGCCAACTTATGGTGAACAAAGCGGTACAAAAGGGGGTGGTGATGGACGGAGCATCAGAACCAATCAAACACTCACACCCAGTCAACAGATCTGGGTTTGGTCCATCACCATTCTTTAGCCCACTCTGCCACGCCAATTCAGACATGGCCATATGCAAATCAGTCTGACCCTGTGCCTCATGGGAACAGTCCAGCCCGAACTGCCAAGCCATGCCTTCCCTGGACCGGAAACAAGCTTCCTAGGCCCGGTTTCTGGCATTTCAGCCGTCTTCAGCAAGGCTTGCTTGAATCCAGTGGCAAAGTGAGCAAGGGACTCACGTCTGAGCATACCCTGCCAACTTATGGCGAACAAAGCGGTACAAAAGGGGGTGGTGATGGACGGAGCATCAGAACCAATCAAACACTCACACCCAGTCAACAGATCTGGGTTTGATCCATCACAGTTCTTTAGCCCACTCTGCCACCCCAGTTCAGACATGGCCATATGCAAATCAGTCTGACCCTGTGCCTCATGGGAACAGTCCAGCCCGAACTGCCAAGCCATGCCTTCCCTGGACCGGAAACAAGCTTCCTAGGACCGGTTTCTGGCATTTCAGCCGTCTTCAGCAAGGCTTGCTTGAATCCAGTGGCAAAGTGAGCAAGGGACTCACGTCTGAGCATACCCTGCCAACTTATGGCAAACAAAGCGGTACAAAAGGGGGTGGTGATGGACGGAGCATCAGAACCAATCAAACACTCACACCCAGTCAACAGATCTGGGTTTGATCCATCACCGTTCTTTAGCCCACTCTGCCACACCAGTTCAGACATGGCCATATGCAAATCAGTCTGACCCTGTGCCTCATGGGAACAGTCCAGCCCGAACTGCCAAGCCATGCCTTCCCTGGACCGGAAACAAGCTTCCTAGGACCGGTTTCTGGCATTTCAGCCGTCTTCAGCCAGGCTTGCTTGAATCCAGTGGCAAAGTGAGCAAGGGACTCACGTCTGAGCATACCCTGCCAACTTATGGCAAACAAAGCGGTACAAAAGGGGGTGGTGATGGACGGAGCATCAGAACCAATCAAACACTCACACCCAGTGAACAGATCTGGGTTTGATCCATCACCGTTCTTTAGCCCACTCTGCCACCCCAGTTCAGACATGGCCATATGCAAATCAGTCTGACCCTGTGCCTCATGGGAACAGTCCAGCCCGAACTGCCAAGCCATGCCTTCCCTGGACGGTGATGGATCAAACCCAGATCTGTTGACTGGGTGTGAGTGTTTGATTGGTTCTGATGCTCCGTCCATCACCACCCCCTTTTGTACCGCTTTGTTTGCCATAAGTTGGCAGGGTATGCTCAGACGTGAGTCCCTTGCTCACTTTGCCACTGGATTCAAGCAAGCCAACAATGGAATGGAACTCATGCCTATTGAAATTGAACATAAAAGCACAAATGAAACACAGATCTCAATTCGTCCTAATACCGACATCTATGTGAATATACCTCAAAACGAGTCATCTGCCAGTTCAACAAAACCTGCTAATCTACCAAAGATAGATCGTACTGCATCTAGCTATTTCATCAATTTTGACACTTTCTCTCTGGATCCAAGTAAACCTGAGTCAGTGCCAGCGCCAGTTTCCCGCAAGAAACATCTTCAGGAATTCTACCTTTGGTTGGGAAAGACTTACCTAGTTTCACCCTGGCTACAACTCTGGATAGCAATTGGTCTACTGTTCCTTGCTACTGAATGGACATTATCTTCCAGAACGCTCCGCAGCATCACATGTGAACTTGGTACTGAAACCACATACATCTCACTGTGAACATTACAGCAGTTCCAGTGCCTTAAGGAATAGTTTGGGATAGGGTTTCATATGGCGTATTTGGTCCCACTGAACTTTTGAAAATACCACAAGCATTTAAAATTTCTTTGAATGGTATCATCACCTCCAGTACATTCTCGGACATTCTGGGATTTTGAAACTGTAAACAGTATGCTGTATGATTTAGAGCAATCTGCAGCAAAAACTGAAATGTAAGATGATACATCTGATTTCGATACCATGTATTGTTACCAACATTATTGTCATCATTTTTTTGCATAAAGCAAGTACCGCATATCATCAATGGGAACATTGCCCAACACCACCGAAAGGTAGTTCACAAACGTTTGCACAAAAGTTTACTTATTTTTCTGAGTTTAACACATCAGATCCACGCTCATATTATTATAAGCTAACACCTACATCTGTGAAGAAAAATATGCTTACTAACACAAAACAGATATACTCTGCATCCTTTATTTCCCAACTGTCTGAACAGGGTTTCGACTTATGGAAAAACACTATAGACATAAAATCAGTCTGGAGGACTAAAGAATTGCAGGTTCAGGGAACTGAGGCACTATTTAGAGCATGCCTCATACCACAGCAGATTATCTTCCTGCACGACACTGTGCAACAGACTTCTTGTCTTGGGTTAGTCAAGATTAAAGACTTGAACACACCTCATATTCCCTCACTTTCACACTTTGAGGAATGGCAAAATTATACAGAACACAGTGAGGGTACGCTAGATGACATAATGCATGACGTTTCATACAATTCATCAGCCCCCAATTGGAAGGGATGGTTAGTTTGGCCTATCGACTAGGGGTGAGCGGAATTTGCGAAAGTGACTTTCGCAAATTATCGCGAAAATGTTACAAATCTCCGCAAACACGCGGAAATATCGCGAAGATGCGGAAGTTTTTTTCCCGCCCGTTCGCGGTATTTTCTGCATGGTCGCGGCTCGCCAACTTACCCATGCGGTTGCTTGCGGGCGTGGCCATCTTGTTTTCACTCTTCTTGCGGTGCATGATCGCGAGAAGAAAGACGTGATCGCGCGACCAATGACATTACTGCGGGCGCGAACTGTCGCGAGACAGCGCAAATGGCTACCAACAATCCAACATCTTGTGGAGAACGCGACCGGATCCGGAAAACTTGTCGGCGAACGCGGGGATTCAGGTAAGGCGATCGCGCACGCACGAGAATGTATTATTTTACAGCGCGAGCAAGAAACAAATTATCGCTAAGCTGCGGAATGCGGAAATTTTGACATTTTCGCGCTCTCCGTGGAACGCGAAAATGTCAAATAATCGCAATTTCCGCGAGCGGAACGGAAATTTAGCCCAGGCCTACTATCGACACAAATAGGTGTCAGTCAAGATTCAAGGGTACCACCGAAGGGTTTAGTATTAATAGGCCTGACCAAAGCTATGTACAACAAAAGCATCCAGGGGTGGTGACCTCCTACAGTGTTGGGAAGTTATGCCTAAATTGGCTGAGAACCTCAACACTGTACCAGGTAAAATTCCACTTGTCCTTACTCTCAGATGACCCGGATCTTAGGGATTTTTTGCTAGGTCCACGGAAACAACAATGTTAGAAATGGGGGCCTCCAGTTGGCAGCGGCTGGCGCCAATGTCAAATAGTGACTTTTCTTCCTAAATCAGAGTAAGGGGGCTACACCCTTTGATAACCCCTGCTTAACCCTGTGGTAACATAGCACAAGTAGACAGGCCTATCTCAGAGGCAGTGTGTGAAGCATTTACGACCATACACAATAACGCTGGAAAGACGCTACAAAACGGATACCACAAGCAAGTATAGAAAAATAGTTATCTTTATATAAGTCAAGCACAAAATGGAGAAATGCTCAAAGGACCACAATGCACATAATTACAGATTCATTCAGGGGTGATGGAAGCACTCGTGCGTGCGGATAGAACGAGCTTAGTTCGAGATCGGGGCCTGGGCGGCCCGGTGATGCACAATGTACCTGGGATATAAAGGGGGCACAGCGCACAGCTTCACGGGGAAGGTGCAGGATGTCAGGCAGACTCACAGCGGCCACAGCTCCTCGGCTGCAGCGGTCCGCGGCGTGAACTCACGCTAATCCTGGGACGGGGTTGGAAGGCAGTGCCCAGTGGCACACGCAGAAGATGGCAAGGTTCGTGACATAGGGGCTAGCGTGGGTACTCAGCGGCACAGGTCTTCAGCTGCAGCAGCCCACGATAGTGATAGCGATGGTTTCTGTAGCAAAACAAGGGTGGGAACTCAGCGGCACAGCTCCTCAGCAGCAGCGGCCCAAAATAGTGGTGGTGACGACTCTCGCAGCACAGCCAGTGTGGGCCTACAGTGGCACAGCTCCTCGGCTGCAGCGGCCCACAATAGCGATAGCACTGACTCTCGTAGTATCCCTGTGGTAGGACCAATGCGGGCACTCGGCGGCACAGCTCTTCAGCAGCAGCGGCCTACACTAGCGATAGCAATGGTTTCGTAGCACGACTAAGGCAGGCACTCAGTGGCACAGCTCCTCAGCTGCAGCGACCCACAATGGTGATAGCAATGGTTTTCATAGCAAGGCAGATGCGGGCACTCAGCGGCACAGCTCCTCAGCTGCAGCAGCCCACAACTGCGACAACAGTGGATTCCGTAGCAAGGCAAAGGCGGGCACTCAGCAGCACAGCTCCTCTGCTGTAGCGGCCCACAATGGCGACAGCAATGGTTTCCGTAGCAAGACAGAATCCGGCACTCAGCGGCACAGCTCCTCAGCTGCAGCAGCCCACAATGGCAATAGCAATAGTTTCCGTAGCCAGTCAAATGCGGGCTCTCAGCGGCACAGCTCCTCAGCTGCAGTGGCCCACAATGGCGATAGCAATAGTTTCCGTAGCAAGTCAAATGCGGCGTTCCCCACAGTAGAACTAGAGACCCTGGACTCTCGACAGAGGCCTCACCTGCAAGTAGGATTCCCTTCAAGAGGAATCCGGGCTGCTGATGAATGAAGTCTAATGTCCCTGAGGCAAGCTCAAATCAGGCCCTTGGGTAGTTGCTTCAGTATATGGATGAAAGTTTCAAAGTCCTTTTCCTCTAGTTACGCGGACAGAGGTTCGTCTTGGCATCCCGAAGTTACACACCTCGGAAGGGTTTCAGCTCAGATCTTTATAACCCAAATGTCTTTGGGGCAGATTTACAAGCTCCGTGCGCCACCTTTCCGCCGCCGTTGCATCACTTTTGTGACGCAGCGGCGGCGTAAACCCTGCGCCATCTTGCGCCCTATTTACATCGTGACGCATCTATGGAGATGCGTCACGGTGTACAGCCCTGCGCCACATGAAATCTGCGTCAGGGTTCATGTGGGCGTTTCTACGCAGGGGGGGCGTTCCGTCACAGGAACGCCCCTGAAAAGTGACTCAGTGAAATCTACAAGATTTCACTGAGTCACTTTTCCAACGCTGATGCGTCAAAACCCTGCGCCTGCGTGAAGCAGGCGTAAGGCTTGACGCACCATGTTAGGGATAGGGCAGGTTGAAACAGTGCTGGAGCTGCATCGTGCTTGCAACACAACTTCAGCACTGCGCCAACCTTACCCCGGCAGATGCATCACGCATCTGCTTGTCCTTGCGCCAAGATGCACCACATTGTAAATGCGGCGCATCTGCGGTGGCGCAAGGGCAAACTTGCGTGACGCATCTTCCCTGGCGCATCCCTGCTGATTTGCAGGGATGCGCCAGGGAACGTAAATCTGCCCCCTAGTTCTTGAGAAATTCACAAATCACTCGACCCGGCCAGAACCAGTTTGGTGTCGACTTGGGTTACTTTATTTATAAGTCGGCATCCTCTCTTTCAGGGAGAAGGGGCCCACCAACAGATGCCCAGTGGGAGGTGGAGCCATCATTCACCTTGCCAGGCACAACCCTGTTCAGATCAAAGGGGTTACACCTCCCCATACATCAACGGCAGATTCCTCCATTCGACCCAAGTCGGCCTCAGCCTGCCCTGGCCTCTAAACCAGACGGCCAATACACATACCAAGAAAACACACAGGAAGGTTTAGACAAAAAGATACCTGCTTTCCAAAAGCGGTAGTTGCACACTCAGAATATAAAGACAATCACCACTACTAGATACACGTTAATATTTGAAGCTCAAGCATACCAAATTCGACTTTCCTAACATGTTCCTTGTCACTACTAAGACTATACTAGTTCATACAGTTAATTTATAATAAGGAGCATTCGCGCTGTGTCACCGAATGGCAGTGGTACAAAAGGGGGTGGTGATGGATGGAGCATCAGAACCAATCAAACACTCACACCCAGTCAACAGATCTGGGTTTGATCCATCACCGTTCTTTAGCCCACTCTGCCACCCCAGTTCAGACAATGGCCATATGCAAATCAGTCTGACCCTGTGCCTCATGGGAACAGTCCAAGCCGAACTGCCAAGCCATGCCTTCCCTGGACCGGACACAAGCTTCCTAGGACCGGTTTCTGGCATTTCAGCCATCTTCAGCCAGGCTTGCTTGAATCCAGTGGCAAAGTGAGCAAGGGACTCACGTCTGAGCATACCCTGCCAACTTATGGCGAACAAAGCGGTACAAAAGGGGGTGGTGATGGACGGAGCATCAGAACCAATCAAACACTCACACCCAGTCAACAGATCTGGGTTTGATCCATCACCGTTCTTTAGCCCACTCTGCCACCCCAGTTCAGACATGGCCATATAAAAATCAGTCCGACCCTGTGCCTCATGGGAACAGTACAGCCCGAACTGCCAAGCCATGCCTTCCCTGGACCGGAAACAAGCTTCCTAGGACCGGTTTCTGGCATTTCAGCCGTCTTCAGCCAGGCTTGCTTGAATCCAGTGGCAAAGTGAGCAAGGGACTCACGTCTGAGCATACCCTGCCAACTTATGGCGAACAAAGCGGTACAAAAGGGGGTGGTGATGGACGGAGCATCAGAACCAATCAAACACTCACACCCAGTCAACAGATCTGGGTTTGATCCATCACAGTTCTTTAGCCCACTCTGCCACCCCAGTTCAGACATGGCCATATGCAAATCAGTCTGACCCTGTGCCTCATGGGAACAGTCCAGCCCGAACTGCCAAGCCATGCCTTCCCTGGACCGGAAACAAGCTTCCTAGGACCGGTTTCTGGCATTTCAGCCGTCTTCAGCAAGGCTTGCTTGAATCCAGTGGCAAAGTGAGCAAGGGACTCACGTCTGAGCATACCCTGCCAACTTATGGCAAACAAAGCGGTACAAAAGGGGGTGGTGATGGACGGAGCATCAGAACCAATCAAACACTCACACCCAGTCAACAGATCTGGGTTTGATCCATCACCGTTCTTTAGCCCACTCTGCCACCCCAGTTCAGACATGGCCATATGCAAATCAGTCTGACCCTGTGCCTCATGGGAACAGTCCAGCCCGAACTGCCAAGCCATGCCTTCCCTGGACCGGACACAAGCTTCCTAGGACCGGTTTCTGGCATTTCAGCCGTCTTCAGCCAGGCTTGCTTGAATCCAGTGGCAAAGTGAGCAAGGGACTCACGTCTGAGCATACCCTGCCAACTTATGGCGAACAAAGCGGTACAAAAGGGGGTGGTGATGGACGGAGCATCAGAACCAATCAAACACTCACACCCAGTCAACAGATCTGGGTTTGATCCATCACCGTTCTTTAGCCCACTCTGCCACCCCAGTTCAGACATGGCCATATAAAAATCAGTCTGACCCTGTGCCTCATGGGAACAGTACAGCCCGAACTGCCAAGCCATGCCTTCCCTGGACCGGAAACAAGCTTCCTAGGACCGGTTTCTGGCATTTCAGCCGTCTTCAGCCAGGCTTGCTTGAATCCAGTGGCAAAGTGAGCAAGGGACTCACGTCTGAGCATACCCTGCCAACTTATGGCGAACAAAGCGGTACAAAAGGGGGTGGTGATGGACGGAGCATCAGAACCAATCAAACACTCACACCCAGTCAACAGATCTGGGTTTGATCCATCACAGTTCTTTAGCCCACTCTGCCACCCCAGTTCAGACATGGCCATATGCAAATCAGTCTGACCCTGTGCCTCATGGGAACAGTCCAGCCCGAACTGCCAAGCCATGCGTTCCCTGGACCGGAAACAAGCTTCCTAGGACCGGTTTCTGGCATTTCAGCCGTCTTCAGCAAGGCTTGCTTGAATCCAGTGGCAAAGTGAGCAAGGGACTCACGTCTGAGCATACCCTGCCAACTTATGGCAAACAAAGCGGTACAAAAGGGGGTGGTGATGGACGGAGCATCAGAACCAATCAAACACTCACACCCAGTCAACAGATCTGGGTTTGATCCATCACCGTTCTTTAGCCCACTCTGCCACCCCAGTTCAGACATGGCCATATGCAAATCAGTCTGACCCTGTGCCTCATGGGAACAGTCCAGCCCGAACTGCCAAGCCATGCCTTCCCTGGACCGGAAACAAGCTTCCTAGGACCGGTTTCTGGCATTTCAGCCGTCTTCAGCCAGGCTTGCTTGAATCCAGTGGCAAAGTGAGCAAGGGACTCACGTCTGAGCATACCCTGCCAACTTATGGCGAACAAAGCGGTACAAAAGAGGGTGGTGATGGACCGAACATCAGAACCAATCAAACACTCACACCCAGTCAACAGATCTGGGTTTGATCCATCACCGTTCTTTAGCCCACTCTGCCACCCCAGTTCAGACATGGCCATATGCAAATCAGTCTGACCCTGTGCCTCATGGGAACAGTCCAGCCCGAACTGCCAAGCCATGCCTTCCCTGGACCGGAAACAAGCTTCCTAGGACCGGTTTCTGGCATTTCAGCCGTCTTCAGCAAGGCTTTCTTGAATCCAGTGGAAAAGTGAGCAAGGGACTCACGTCTGAGCATACCCTGCCAACTTATGGCAAACAAAGCGGTACAAAAGGGGGTGTTGATGGACGGAGCATCAGAACCAATCAAACACTCACACCCAGTCAACAGATCTGGGTTTGATCCATCACCGTTCTTTAGCCCACTCTGCCACCCCAGTTCAGACATGGCCATATGCAAATCAGTCTGACCCTGTGCCTCATGGGAACAGTCCAGCCCGAACTGCCAAGCCATGCCTTCCCTGGACCGGAAACAAGCTTCCTAGGACCGGTTTCTGGCATTTCAGCCGTCTTCAGCAAGGCTTGCTTGAATCCAGTGGCAAAGTGAGCAAGGGACTCACGTCTGAGCATACCCTGCCAACTTATGGCAAACAAAGCGGTACAAAAGGGGGTGTTGATGGACGGAGCATCAGAACCAATCAAACACTCACACCCAGTCAACAGATCTGGGTTTGATCCATCACCGTTCTTTAGCCCACTCTGCCACCCCAGTTCAGACATGGCCATATGCAAATCAGTCTGACCCTGTGCCTCATGGGAACAGTCCAGCCCGAACTGCCAAGCCATGCCTTCCCTGGACCGGAAACAAGCTTCCTAGGACCGGTTTCTGGCATTTCAGCCGTCTTCAGCCAGGCTTGCTTGAATCCAGTGGCAAAGTGAGCAAGGGACTCACGTCTGAGCATACCCTGCCAACTTATGGAGGTGGAGGTGGAGGTGGAGATGGAGGTGGAGGTGGAGAGGTGTGGCTCACTAGTTAGAGGCGGCAGACCCGTAAGCAGAGAATCGGCCAGGGACCAGGGTTCAATTCCCGACGCGGCAGGGTCGTGGACCAGGGTCAAAATGGACTCGATAATTCTCGCCTCGGTACCTACTCTAACCAGGAACACACTCGGCAACTCTGGGCATTAAGCTTGCCTCATCTCTACAACGGCCCCCCACAGACGCCGGGGAGGCCTGGTTTCACCTTGGAGATACCCAGAAAGGGACCATCTCACAGGGATAGCCAGGACGGGTTCCCCAGCGGTCTACAGCGCCGGGACGCCCCGTTGCTGGGGCAGCTGTGCGCTTTACAAGTCTACAACATTTACAACATTTACATTTACAAAGCGGTACAAAAGAGGGTGGTGATGGACCGAACATCAGAACCAATCAAACACTCACACCCAGTCAACAGATCTGGGTTTGATCCATCACCGTTCTTTAGCCCACTCTGCCACCCCAGTTCAGACATGGCCATATGCAAATCAGTCTGACCCTGTGCCTCATGGGAACAGTCCAGCCTGAACTGCCAAGCCATGCCTCCTGGACCGGAAACAAGCTTCCTAGGACCGGTTTCTGGCATTTCAGCCGTCTTCAGCCAGGCTTGGTTGAATCCAGTGGCAAAGTGAGCAAGGGACTCACGTCTGAGCATACCCTGCCAACTTATGGCGAACAAAGCTGTACAAAAGGGGGTGGTGATGGACGGAGCATCAGAACCAATCAAACACTCACACCCAGTCAACAGATCTGGGTTTGATCCATCACCGTTCTTTAGCCCACTCTGCCACCCCAGTTCAGACATGGCCATATGCAAATCAGTCTGACCCTGTGCCTCATGGGAACAGTCCAGCCCGAACTGCCAAGCCATGCCTTCCCTGGACCGGAAACAAGCTTCCTAGGACCGGTTTCTGGCATTTCAGCCGTCTTCAGCCAGGCTTGCTTGGATCCAGTGGCAAAGTGAGCAAGGGACTCACGTCTGAGCATACCCTGCCAACTTATGGCGAACAAAGCGGTACAAAAGGGGGTGGTGATGGACGGAGCATCAGAACCAATCAAACTGGCAGTGGCACAGCGCCCAGAGCGTCTAACGCCAGAAACCACGAAGGAGACAAAAAGTGACAAAAAAATAGAAGGGAGACCTACGCCAATGGTGCCAGGTCTAACATACATCGTAAATTCTTTTTATACGCTATCTATAATGAAATCAACAGGAAGCTACATAGAGATTCTGAGAAATTGAAAGAGTTAACTTAGAAAAGGCTTTGGCTGTGGATGACAATGGCATGACCACACTGACGTTCAGGATTTATTCCGATTCCGATTTATTCCGAGTGAGTCCGCCGATTGTGCGCCGAAGGCGCGCCAAAGGCAAGCCCGTCTGCGCACGTCCGCGCCTGGAGCGTGCCCAGCGCCAGGACCCCTGGCCCCCACCGACGCAAGACGACCCGACAGACCTACGATGCCGCCGCCCTCAACGCACTCAATACCGGCCGGAACCGCGCCTGCTGCCGAGCCGCCCCGAAACGCTTCCACGGACCCTGCACAACCTGCAAGCTCACCTGCCTCCAAACATGCACCGCGCCCGCCAAGCCAAACCCCAGCTGCGACCTCAAGTGCATCCTGCTCAACACCCGCTCCGTCCACAGACACGCCGTCGAACTCTGGAACCTGCTCGACACAACATCACCAGACGTCGCGTTCCTCACTGAAACATGGATGAACGCCTCCTCAGCCCCCGACATCGCCATCCCGGATGGATACAAGATCATCAGGAGGGACCGCGTCAACCAGACTGGGGGAGGCATCGCCATCGTCCACAAGAACACCAGCCGCATCACGACCGACGCCGACGACACCTACACCGTCGCCGAACACCTCCACTTCCAGATTCACACCGACCCAAAGACGACCCTCAGAGGCACCCTCATCTACAGACCACCGGGACCACGCACACAATTCAGCGAAGACATCACGGACTTCATCAGCCCACACGCCCTCCCCTCCGCCGACTACATCCTCCTAGGGGACCTCAACTTCCACCTGGAGAACAACAAGGACCGCAACACCGTCACCCTGCTGGACAACCTCGCCAACCTCGGACTCAAGCAACTGGTCAACACCCCCACCCACTACGCCGGCCACACGCTTGACCCCGTCTTCTCAGCCAGCAAGCACATCACCTTCAGCCACTCCACTGGACTTCACTGGACCGACCACAGCTGCGTCCACTTCAGCTTCAGAAAAACCACTACCCACCACCACCGGCAACAGGTTCCTCACAGAAGCTGGAGCAAGATCACCGCCGACCAGCTCACCACCTCCCTCAGCCAGAACCCTCCTGCCAGCACACCGGACCCCAACGAAGCAGCTCGCAACTTCACGCAGTGGCTGACCGCCTGCGCCGACGACCTCGCACCTCTGAAGAACCCTCCCAGCAAACCCAGAAGCAAGAAGGCCCCCTGGTTCACCGACGAACTCAAGGACTCCAAGAAAACCTGCCGCACCCTCGAGAAAGTCTGGCTCCGCGACCGGACCACTGACAACATGACCACCCCCAAACACGCGACCCGCAAGCACCACCAGCTCATCCGCACCACCAAGAAGAAATCACTGAGGGATCGACTGGACAACAATGCCCACGACAGCAAGGAACTCTTCAGCATCGTCAAGAAGTTCTCCAACCCCAGCACCGGCAACAACGACATCACCCCGTCACAAGATCTCTGCGACTCCCTCGCCTCATTCTTCCACCGCAAGATTGCCGACATCCACAACAGCTTCGGCGCACCTTACTCGCACCCAACCGTCGAACCAACGCACCCCACTGCCACCCTCCGCACCTGGACCGCAGTGACCACCGAAGACACAGCCCGCACGATGAACACCATCCACTCCGGATCTCCGACTGACCCCTGCCCCCACCACATCTTCAACAAGGCCGACTCCACCATCGCACCCCAACTCCGAGACGTCATCAACACCTCCTTCGACACCGCCACCTTCCCGGAGAGCTGGAACCATGCCGAGCTCAGCGCCCTACTGAAGAAACCAACAGCGAACCCCACCGACCTCAAAAACTTCCGCCCCATCTCGCTCCTCCCTTTTCCTGCCAAAGTCATCGAGAAGATCGCCAACAGACAGCTTGCCGCCTTCCTCGAGACGAATGGATCCCTCGACCCCTCGCAGTCCGGCTTCAGAGCCAACCACAGCACCGAGACCGCCCTCATCGCAGCCACCGACGACATCCGAGCCCTTCTCGACAACGGGAAACAGCGGCACTCATCCTCCTGGACCTCTCCGCCGCGTTCGACACTGTCTGCCACCGCACCCTAGTCCAACGCTTCAGCAACACCGGCATCCAAGAGAAGGCACTGAAGTGGATCATCTCGTTCCTCGCTGGAAGAACACAGAGAGTCCGCCTCACCCTGTTCCGTTCCGAGGCCACCGAAGTCATCTGCGGCGTCCCGCAAGGATCATCACTCAGCCCCACCCTCTTCAACGTCTACATGAGACCTCTCGCAGCCATCGCACGCCAACACAACCTCAACATCATCTCCTATGCCGACGACACCCAGCTGATCCTCTCCCTTACCAGAGACCCCGACACCGCCAGAACCAGCCTCCACGAAGGGATGAAAAACGTCGCCGAGTGGATGAAGAACAGCCGCTTGAAACTGAACTCAGACAAGACGGGAGTCCTCATCCTTGGACCATCACCCTCCGCCTGGGACGACTCTTGGTGGGCCCCAGCCCTGGGCACCGCTCCCAAGCCGACAGACCACGCACGCAACCTGGGCTTCATCCTGGACTCCTCCCTCTCGATGACCAGACAAGTCAACGCCGTCTCCTCTTCATGCTTTCACACCCTCCGCATGCTCCGCAAGATCTTCCGATGGATCCCGATCGAAACCAGGAAGACGGTCACCCAGGCCCTCGTCACCAGCCGACTGGACTACGGAAACACCCTCTACGCCGGAACCACAGCCAAGCTACAGAAAAGACTACAACGCATCCAGAACGCCTCCGCCCGACTCATCCTGGACATCCCTCGACGCAGCCACATCTCCGGCCACCTGAGGAACCTGCACTGGCTCCCCGTCAACAAGAGGATCACGTTCAGGCTCCTCGCCCACGCACACAAGTCTCTCCACAACCTGGGCCCCAAGTACCTCAACGACCGCCTGACCTTCCACACGCCCACCCGCCAGCTACGATCCACTAGCCTCGCCCTCGCCGCCGTACCACGCATCCGAAGAACCACCGCCGGAGGCAGATCCTTCTCCTACCTGGTGGCAAGACATGGAACTCCCTCCCCATCCACCTTCGGCTGACCCAGGACCACCTCGCATTCAGGAGACAACTCAAGACCTGGCTGTTCGAGCAGTAGCGGCCCCCTTCCCCCAAGCGCCTTGAGACCCTTCCGGGTGAGTAGCGCGCTATACAAGTGTTATGATTGATTGATTGATTGATTCACTGGGCAACATTGTTTCTTCTGCAATATACATTGAATGGAACAGGATCTGTCCTTCTTACAGCACGGGCAATCACAGTGACAATCCATTCTTTAATTAAGCTGGATGCTACAATCATTGAGCTCTGGTCACAAGCCTTGATGATACATTAACACTATGTCTCTGTTTTCTGCTTATAATCCATCAGAAAGGCAGACGAGAATGGCACAGAGAGATGCGAAATATACAAAGCTGCACATTGAAAAATTAGACCAATTACCTTTCACTGTGCCAGAGTCACCGTCCACAGAGGGGTTAATCCATGGATATATAACATTGTCAGTAGCAACTTTGCAATTTGATTATTGCCTAGAACACCACCAGGTACGCAGATATGAAGCAATGGGTAAGGACTTCATCAATGAATCATTGGAATTACCGTGTAGATTTAAATGCAGGAATGGGGACTCTGAACTATTTCTCAGAGTTACAGATTGTGAGACGTTATTAAGCGGGTCTCTGATCTGCCACGTTATTATGTTTCACAGGGCCTGTAACGGTTCAGTTGCACATTTATCCTGTCATTTAAGGGGAACCCTGGCTTCTATGAATAAGCCAGTGTTCAGGCTGCTCTTGAATGGGAGTTACTTAATGCTGAATGATAAAGGTTGTTGTGGGATGCTTCCAGACATCGCATATCTAGTCACAGTACGTTCTAGGGTTACTTGTTGTATGCAAGTATTGTTTCCACTGATCCACACAGTCAGGGAGGCGCCATAATGGCCTTCATTGAATGTTTCCTACGATTTGATTCTCTGAGCCGACAGAAAGCCATGCTTTTACAGAAGGATGTGCCCTTAACCTCAGCCCGAGAGACTTTTGATCTTCAGCTGAGATACAGGCACTGGTACGAACAAATTGCCCTTTCCATCTTGGAGAAATGGTACAACGTATCTTTAACGAACAAGTTACTGACCTTCGGAAACATTAGTTAGTTAGATTCCTCACCTTAGAATATCCCCAGGCGTCAGGCTGGATCCGGAAAGATTTTTGTAGCAATACCCCTTGCGCGACGCTAGGCGTCGTCTGCGGCTCCGCGTCCGTCGTCGGCGTCGTGCGCCGGAATGATGTCGTCGGAGTAATTAGACGCCGCCCTCGCGCGCTGACGTCAGTTCTTGTACATAGCTTTCCGCGCCAGGAATGCAGAGCCATGCAAGAGACCGACACTGGTGCCAAAAAATCTAGGGCCCTGAAAAGGATAACCTTAACCCTAGATGTCGGTTCGCAGAACGGGGAGCCTGGGTGGGTCGGTGAGGAATCTAACTAACTAATGTTTCTTACAGATACATCGTTACTGAAGGTAAGTAACTTGTTCATCTGAAAGAAACACGTTAGATAGATTCCTCACCTTAGAATAGATACCCCAGCAATACCAACCCCGGTGGTGGGCCTGCAAACCAAGATCACACCAGAAAGTCCTGGAGAACAGAACGGCCAAAGTGGCCATCTCTCGGGACTTGGCTGTCCAGGCAATAGTGCTTGGCAAAGGAAGGGAAGCCCACGTCGCCGCCTGACAGATGTCCTGCAAGGGAACTCCCCGTCCCATAGCAGTAGTAGCCGCTGTGGCCCGGGTGGAATGGGCTCTCAGCCCAACAGGAGGGTCCTTTTTTGCCAAGGAGTAACAAATTTTAATACACAACACGACCTACCGAGAGATGGTACTGCTTTCCCCTTCTTAGCTCCTACGTATCCAACAAAAAGTTGGTCGTCCAGCCGGAACTGTTTGTTGCGGTCCAAATGAAAGGACAGTGCCCGTTTTCGGTCCAGACGGTGGAGCCTCTCTTCCTCTTTTGAAGGATGCGGAGGCGGAAAGAAGGTGGGCAACATGACAGATTGCCCGATGTGAAAGGGGGTCACCACTTTAGGTAGGAAAGAGGGACGCCTCCGGAGCACAACCATGTCCGGATGAACCGAAAGAAACGGAGGCTTCGCTGACAAAGCCTGGAGCTCACTCACCCGCCTAGCAGAGGTGATGGCTACCAGGAAAGCAGTTTTCAGGGTCAGAAGACGAATGGGACAGTTGTGAAGGGGCTCAAAAGGAGCGCACATCAGAAAGGTCAGAACAAGGTTCAAGTCCCACTGAGGCATTACAAAAGGGACAGGAGGAAACATGTGAGTAATGCCTTTGAGGAAACGTGAAACAACAGGGGACTTGAAAAGAGAAGGCTGATCAGGAAGCCGTAGGAAAGCAGAGATTGCAGAAAGATAACCTTTCAAGGTGCCCAGAGCAGAGCCCTGCTGGGCCAGAGAAAGAAAAAAGAGGAGAACCTCAGAAAGAGGGGCGGAAAGGGGATCCACAGCCTTTGCTGTGCACCATGCCACAAATTTGTTCCACCGGCAGGCGTATACCGTCTTTGTGGAGGGATGCCTGGCTGCCAGAATGACATCAGAGACTTCAGGAGGCAAGTCAAATGGCATCAACTGTCGCCGCTCAATCTCCAGACATGGAGGTGGAGGCTGGACAGGTTCGGGTGGAGGACTGTCCCCTGCTGCTGCGACAGAAGGTCCTCCTGAAGAGGCAGTCGTATCGGGGGATTGATTGATATACTGAGTAGCTCGGGATACCAGTACCTTCGTGCCCAATCCGGAGCCACCAAGATGACTTGGGCCCAGTCGCACCTGATCTTCTTCAGCACTCTGGGCAGAAGTGGTATAGGCGGAAAGGCGTACAACAGACCGCAACTCCACTCACGACGAAAAGCGTCTCCGAGCGAGTGCCGCCTTGGAAATTCCAACGCGCAGAACTGCTGACATTGCGCGTTCTCTTCGTGGCGAATAGATCTAACCAAGGCTCTCCCCACTGCAGAAAGGGACCTTGCGCCACGTCCGAGTTCAGACGCCATTCGTGATCCATCATGCACCGGCGGCTGAGTTCGTCTGCTCTGGCGTTCAGAGAGACCGCCAGATGTTGAACCACCAGGGTGATGCCCTGATGTTCCAGCCATGTCCAGAGGTGCAAAGCCTCCTGACAAAGGGTCCACGACCCCACCCCGCCCTGTTTGTAGGAATACCACATGGCGGTGGTGTTGTCTGTGAACACTTGCACGACACTTCCCCGGACAGAGGGAAGGAAGGCTTTCAGTGCAAGTCGGATCGCTCTCAGCTCCAAAAGGTTGATATGGAGCCGAGTCTCCGCCAGAGACCAGAGTCCTCTGATCTCTGCCTCTCCCATATGGCCCCCCCATCCCAGGAGGGACGCATCCGTCACTACCACGTGCTCCGGGTGGGGTAGGGAGAGGCATCTGCCGCTGACCCAATCGCGGTCCGTGAGCCACCACTGCAGCTGCTTCGCAGTGCCCTCCGAGATCAAGACATGGTCGGACAGGTTGCCTCGATGCTGGGCCCACTGAAACTTCAGGTCCCACTGCAGAGCCCGCATTCGCCACCTGGCGTAACGCACCAACCGGATGCAGTAGGCCATCAGCCCCAGAAGCCGCAGCACCAACCTGACCGAAACCCAGGATAGAGGCCGAAAGATGGGAATCAGAGCCTGAATATCCCAGACCCGCTGCTCCGGAGGATAGGCCCGGAACTGCATCGAATCGAGAACCGCCCCTATAAAGAGGAGCTTCTGGGAGGGACTCAGGTGCGACTTCGGCACATTGATGGAGAACCCCAGCGAGTGCAGGAGGTCGGCCGTAGTCTGGAGGTGGGAGACGACTTGCTGGGGCGAGCCCGCCTTCAACAGCCAGTCGTCGAGATAGGGGAAGACTGGAACCCCTAATCTGCGCAGATGAGCTGCGACCACCGCCATCACTTTCGTGAACACCCGAGGGGCACTGGTGAGGCCGAAGGGGAGCACGGTGAACTGAAAGTGATCTTGGCCCACCGTGAACCGCAGGTAACGCCGGTGGGCCGGCAGGACGGGAATGTGAAAATAAGCATCCTGCAAGTCCAACGCTACCATCCAGTCTCCGGGGTCCAGGGCAGCCAGGACCTGAGCTAGAGTGAGCATCTTGAACCGTTCCTTCCGGAGGAAGGCGTTGACGCTCCTGAGGTCCAAGATAGGGCGTAGGCCCCCTTTGCCCTTCTTGGGAACCAGAAAGTAGTGGGAATAGCAACCACGACCTACTTCTGGACCAGGAATGCGCTCGACGGTAAGCCTGGGCAAAGCACTACGCTACGCTCGTGTAGTTTGCGAAGTTAGCGCTACTTCGCACTACACGAACTGCACATAGCACAGTGCGAACACGCGTAGCGTAGTGTTGCGTAGTGCTGCGGTCATTTTTTGCTTGCTCGCGGTCCTCAACGTCAAGTTGGCGACCGCGAGCAAGCAAAATGACATCCCAGCGAGACTTTTTCCTTGTTCGCGATCAGCAACATCAAGTTGGCGATCGCGAGCATGGAAAATAAACCTCCCGGCGAGATTCCCAACGCGAGGAGGTCAGGTTTCTCATTGCGAGTGGTCGCGTATGCTCGCGACCGCTCGTGATGAGAAACTACCAGTTCGCGTTGAGAAAAAATCTACTCGAGCAGCAGAAAACTACAGCTCGCACTGTGCAAGATGCCATTTTCAATGATTGCACAGTGCCGGTTGCTTGTCCGCACTGTGCAATCATTGAAAACGACATCTGGCACAGTGCGAACAAGGTACTATGCAGTTCGCGAAGTGCTACGCGTAGCTCGCGTAGTGCGAACTGCACTTTAAGTAGCTTCGCGAAGTGCTACTTTGCGAACTACGCCCAGGGTTACTCGACGGCCTCTTTGGCCAAGAGGGCCGGAACTTCTTCCCGTAGAAGATCCAAGTGTTCCCCCGACATACGGTGGTAATGCAGTGGCATGGCTGGAGGGGTCGTCTCGAAGGGGAGGGAGTAGCCCCTTCAGACGATTTGCAGCACCCACCTGTCCGATGTGATGGATCGCCAGTGGAGCAGGTGATGGCGAACTCTGCCGCCCACTGGCGTGGAATGGGCCCGAAAACTCGGACTAGGAGGGCTTTGAGGCGGATGCTGCCGGGGTGGATGTGGACTGACCGGCACGTTGTCCTCCAGTACCGCCTCGTGGAATCCACGTCCGTGACCGCGTGCAGGTTGGTTCTGCGGCCGGTGGCTGGGCGGACGTGAGGAGGCGCCCCTTCCTTGGCCACGAAAGGGGCGAAAGGCGGAAGTTTGCGGCCGCGTGGCCGAGAGACCCAAGGACTTGGCCGTAGCCCGGGAGTCCTTGAACCGAGCCAGCGCACTGTCCGCCTTCTCACCAAAAAGGGTCCATCCCCCGAAAAAGATGTGGACCTCAGCCAGGCGTGACGCCGAAGCGCCACCGTGGTGGAAATCGCCCGACCTAGCGAGTCCGTGGTGTCGAGTCCACACCGTATGGCATGTCGTGCTGCATCTCGCCCATCAGCCAGCACTTGGGTGAGTCGTGACCGGGCCTCCACCGGGCACAGGGGCAGCACGTCCTCCACCGTATCCCACAGAGAGTGGGAATAATGGTCCAAGAGGCAAGCGATATTTAAAGACCGCAGCCCCAAACTCAGGGACGAGAACAGTTTCTTGCCAAACTGTTCCAACCTCTTGGATTCCCGATCCGGAGGAGCGGACGGGAAGGAGGATTGGGAAGTCGAGGCCTGGATAACCAGACTCTCGGGGGTGGGGTGTTGGGACAGGAAACTGGGGTCGGCCAGAGCAGGGCGGTGGCGCCGGGCCACGTTCCGATCCACAGGAGGAGCTGTGGAGGGCTTGGACCAAGTGCCCTGCAGAATGTCTATGAGGGCCTTGTTAAACTGCAGCAGAGGCTCTGTGGAGCTTGCTGTCGGTTGAAGCACCTCTGTGAGGACGTTAGTCCTCACGGCCACAGCAGGCAACTCGAGCCCCAGGGCTTCGGCCGCCTTGCGCATCACCACTGAAAAAGCTGCACCCTCCTCTGAGGCCACAGTCGGAGGAGAGATGAAACCAGCATCGGGGAGGTATCCAGACCGCTGGCATCCCCCAATTCCTCTGCCCAGTCCTGAGAAAGTTGGGCCTGTGCGGCCATAGGGTCCTCAGACCCCTCCCAGTCGCCCTCGTCATCCGATTCCCGATAAACTGGAGGAATGATCGGAGCTGGGCAGTAGATGAAGCGTTCACCCATCGGCGCCGGTAGCGGCGTCGGGTGGCGCCGCGCCTGCTCCGGGCCCGGACCGGGGCTAAACTGGGGAACGACGTCGTCCGGGGACGGCGTCGGAGGGGGAACCGGTGTCGGCGCCGGCGAGGAGGCGTCGTGAGGTCGACTGGCGCCGGCAGAGATCGAGGCCTGGATCCCTTGGGGACCTGCGGTGTCGGGGCCGGAGCCGTCGATGGCGCCGGGGCCAGAGCCGCCGGCACGCGAGGTCGCCCAGTCGAACCTGCGGTGCCCGAAGGAGTGCTTCGACTTACCCGAAGACCCCGACGAGCGATGATGGTGGCTGTGGCTCCGTGATCAGTCCTTGGACCTCCTCCTGGACCGGGACCAAGAGCGGCGCGGAGCCGAGTGCCGAAGCTCGAGAAGCTTATGGGACCGCTCCCGCTTAGCTTTCGACGTCAAGGCCTGACAATCGAGGCACGACTCCGCGTCATGGTCGGTCCCCAGCCAATAAAGGCACCGGCAATGGTGATCTGTCACTGACATCAGGCGATGACAGGCGTCACAGGCCTTGAAACCAGGCATCCTACCGGCACCAGAGTCGAGTCGATAGACCAAAAAGAGTCAAAAAGTTAGTCAAAAAATGACTAGGGGTAAGCTCTTCCCGGATCGGCGCTTACCGGCGCGGAAAAAAGAAGAACTGACGTCAGCGCGCGAGGGCGGCGTCTAAGTACTCCGACGACGTCATTCCGGCGCACGACACCGACGACGGACGCGGAGTCGCAGACGACGCCTAGCGACGCGCAAGGGGTATTGCTACAAAAATCTTTCCGGATCCAGCCTGACGCCTGGGGATATTCTAAGGTGAGAAATCTAACTAATGTGTTTCTTTCAGATATGCCTGATACGAAGTGTGCTGGGAACAATTCAGCCTTTTTTCCAGAACAACCGAAAGTGGAATTTTAAAATAATTGTTTTTTCTTTCTGAGCACCATGGCTTTCCAGAGTACTCAGTTGCTCAAACTATATATGAACACATTTCAGAGGACTTTTAGAGCTTTTTTACCATATATAAAGGATTTATAATGTTTTTAACTTTTTGAAACTTTTTTTTTCTTTATGAACATTTTAACATTGTTTTTATGATTGATTAGAAGGACATTCTTTTCTTAAGTATATCGTCCGGTCAGATGAGGAGAGGGTGTTATAATTTGTAATGTACCCCAATATAGGCCTGGATAGTCACCTAACCTTTACCTAGATTTACCCTACCATTGTACTACATACCTGTTTTGGGACTGACCTTTTACCTAGTTAGGTGCTTCATAAATGTTGTGTGGTGTTCCCGGAAAACTGGCCTAATTTATTATGCATGAGGATTCTCAGAATCACAGCAGGATTACCATCTTCGGCATAATAACTGTGTATAAGGTTTATCGCCATCGTCAGCCGACATGACACAGCATGGTAGAACCCCTGAGGGTACCTTCTGGGTATATAAGCACCATATCTTTGCATGGGCAGGCAGAGGAGAAAGACTTCCATGCTAACATGCTCACACAAGATGTTGAGGTTCCTGCATGCAGACATTCCAGCACACAGTGGCCTGACATCCCTCACGGGGTGTCCATCTCAAGACCAAGACGGGGTCCTTCACTCTCCCACAGCCGGTAATGAAGTTGACTCTATCTTAAGGGGATTATTGGCTATACACATGCATACATGCTAGGAACACTGAGGTACATCTAGTTAAGGTTTGCATTGTAGGAGAACCCATTATTACTGTCATGCCTACATATATCTATCGTTTTAGCACTATGGTAGAATTCTACCATCTATTTACACTGTTGGTGCTTATACCAGTATACATCTGTTTCTGTCATATGGTTGTTGCAGCACACGTATTTTACACTAGAATGATGCTGGTTCAGTTAAACCTTTTTGAAAACGTCCTCTCCATTGTTTATTTTGTGTATCTCTATGAGACAAAGGGAGCACAAGTGACTGAGCGAAAAGTACTGTACTGTTTCCACGATCCTTGATGGGACAGGGTTGTCATGTTCAATAGTTGCCAGAAATTATTCTCTCCTTGGTAAGAGGAGTACATAGTGGCACTGTGAGCTAGCTGGTATACAGGTGAACATATCCGGTGGGGGTGTCTGGAATCAGTCTGGACACCAGTCCCACTGTTTATGTTGCCTAAACTTTCAGATCCTATATAGATTTATTAGAGCTACACAACGTGGGTCCCGTGCTACGCCACCAGATTCAAGCTAGTCTGGCACATGAGGGGTGTCACCCCGAAACCGGTCCCAGGATGCTTGGTTCTGGTCCAAGGAAGACATGGCCTGGTAGTTCGGCCTGGACTGTTCCCATTGGGGTCAGGGTCGAGACTGATTTGCATATGGCTGGGTCTGAACTGGAATGGCGTGGCATTAAAAAAACTATGGATTAAACCTCGATCTGTGACTAGGGGTGAATGTTTGATTAACTCAGCATTCAGTCCATCAGCTGTTCTTTTTGCATTTGTTGCCCTAAGTGGGAAGGGTATGCCCAGACGTGGATCCCGTGTTCGCTACGCCACCAGATTCAAGCTAGCCTGGCTGATAAGGGATGTTACCCCGAAACCAGTCTCAGGATGCTTGTTTCTGGTCTAGGGAAGACCTGGCCTAGCAGTTTGGGCTGGACTGTTCCCATAGGGAACAGGGTCATGACTGATTTACATATGGCTGGGTCTAAACTGGAATGGCATGGCGTTAAAAACATGATGGATTTAATCCAGATCTTTGACTGGGGGTGAATGTTTGATTAACTCAGCATTCCGTCCATCATCTGTTCTTTTTGCATTACTAGAGGTGGGCATTTTGTGAAGACTATAGATGCTAAATGATAAACAAATGTAATGGCCTGAAGTGGAAGTGGTGTCTGTTAACCATGAATCAAAGGACCACCTTCAACATGGGATGAATAAGTACATGAGAATAGGTGTCCTTCAAGTTGAAACACAATACAATAGCCCTTGTTGATAGATAAAAGGAAGTCGATTAGGGAAAGGAATGAAAACTGTGGGAAACAGGACAGTCACGACGCAGGTTTCACAAAAGACTACAATGCATTACAGACAGCTGTAGATTCTCACTTCTGGGTTAGATTGACCACAACTGAAGTAAGGTCGGCAGAATAATATTTTAGGAACAACATGGCATGTAGAAGATGTTTGGTAATGTGTGTTGTTATTTATGGCTTTGTGTAATGCAGTAAGATCACATTTGGCTCTTGCTGCCACTCACCTTTCTTTTGGTTTCCCTTTCCGGTTACCCCCTACGACTACAGCTTTTCTTACCCTTAAACTTTTGGCTATGTGTTCTCCCTTCTTGATTGCTTGTCCTCCTTCTTAAGTCTCTGGTTACCTGCTGTGTCTTGGGGGTTGAGACTGCATTCCTGGTCAATCTGGGACTTGTAACAGCATCTCGTCACCACGAGACTGGTAAGCCAAAGGCTGAATACACCAAAGCACAGATTTATATCTAAAAGCTGTTATACTTGTTATAGACATTATATTTTTACCTATTAGTCAGTTGTAATAAGAGGTCCATTTAGAACACTATAGGTGGATGATGTTGATTCCTAGCTCGGGAAGAATCCAATATAGAACATACTGGACTCCAATCCAGCATTTCTCTCATACTATATTTCTACTTACCAATTCTCTGTTGTCCTCTGGTTCCTATTGTGGAAGTGTATTGTACCCCCTTCTGCCCACACAGGAATTTAGGAATGACAAGGTTTGTCAATATCATTGTATATTATGCTCTTATTGTATTATTATCAATTTCTCTTTGAAAACTCACTTTGTCAAGCACCAGACAGTATGGCACCACTTGAGAAATTATAATAAGTAAAGCCCTAACTACAATGAAGCTGACTTCAGATAAATTGTCCAAGACCTGTTTCTCTCTCATTTGAATGGTGGTGGTGTTTTGCTTGGCAGTATCCCTGCCTCAATGGTGACCACACTGAATGGAGCCCTTCAACAGTGTCATGAAAAAATTGAAGTCATACAATCACACCCCACTAAAGCACCTACAATGGTTACCTCATTTAGCCTGTAGCATGATCAATACCAGCTGTATGACCTGCACAAGAACCACAAGCATCACCAGATATGGCTAAACACAATCATCACAGGTGGCCAAAGCAACACAAGGAGCCATAATGTAACCACACTTAAAATCAATTGTAAAACAGAAAACCAATTAAACCATCTCCTCTATGCAGTAAGGCCACAAACCTACATCACACCTCAGATCAGCCTTGCATCTTCACTCCTCCAATTCAGAAGCACTGCAATGAAGGAGATCAGGGGCCATATTACAGAAAGCCCCCCTGGGCCATAATTGGCATGTGCACCTTCTTTATACACCCCCTGGTACTTTGGTTTTACAGAAGGGGCCACAGATGCTTGCACAGCCCCTTCAGCAATACTGATAGCGCTGGCTTATATGTAGCACCAGCGTTATCTCAAGAGGGTGTTCCCTCGTTTTCATGGGGCATGGCCTCATGCAAATGAGGGAATTACTTAGCCTCTACACCTGAGCCGTAGCAAAAATGCCTTTAGGAGGCTCACTGAAAGTGCGCCACATAAAGATGACACACTTCCAGTGTGCCTCCTAAAGGCAGGCCTCTGGAGAGGAGAAAGGGGGTCCTGTGAATCCCCAGACATCTCCTTTCAGGCAGGTGCAATCATTCACTGCACCCGCCTGTAAGAGGATCTCTCTCCCTTTGTGAAAGTGCAGGTTGTTGACCTGCACTGTGAAACACGAAGCTCATTTGAAGCAGCCGCTCCGTATTTCACTTGAATGCGAAACACCCGGGCAGCGCTTTTTTCTATAATGGGCCGCACTTTCCCTGTTTGTATTCGCTGCATCTGTTTTACGGGGCTCCATGGCGCAAACAGGAAAAGTGCGCACTTATTGCAATACAGACCCAGGTCCCATTGTTCCTCCTGCAAAAATCCTTCCCTTTCATCATTATGGCTTAGGATCTTTAATAAATGTATCCCCATTATTGCATAACTCTTACACTATATGAATACATTTAGATAGACACAATAAGGATAAATTATATTTGGATGCATTTCTTCGCTTCGTCTGAATATGTACTCAAATTAACAATTAAAAACAAAATAAAAAAATGAAGGCGCTTAAAAATTAAATCTGTCTTACCGTTGGTTGATCCACTAGCATAGATATCAGATTCAGGTTCTCAGACAAAGGGATTTTCCTTTTTTTTATTTCCACTTCCCATATGTCTTTGAGAAGCATGTTTCTAAATGATTGATTAAATGGACCACAGTATGAGAGGAACCCTGTGCACAACAACACATCTCCAACAAGTCTGAAAGAAAATAGATGCAGTGATTTACAAGTAAAACCATACACAGGGTTTTGAGGATTGGACTTCAGAGCTATATTCTACATGATTTACATTTGTTTTCCAAGGCTGGGGCAAAAAACGTTTCCACACTAAATAAAAAAGGATACCTTTCTTACTTGTTACATCCAGTATACCCCAGTGAGGGTATCTTCATTAACTTCTGGATATTTCTGATTGTACGTAGTATACATTTTGATTGGTGAGAAAACAACTAGCTACACATCAAAGGCCAAAGGAAAACTGGGTTTAAGAACATAGGGAGCAGGCTCGTGCCCATCTTTTTTAAAAGAGAAAAAATACACAGTCACGCAGCCTTACAAAGAGGCAAAACTGCAATACACTTTGAGGAGGCTATAAACTCCGCAGCTCAATAATGCAGTGGTTTGGATACCTCAGTTTATTTTGATTATCTAACGGAGAATGTTGGACCTAAAAACTTTACTTCCATTCTGTTTTCTATAAATGCATGGATAAAGGGTGGATTCCTTGCAAATTCCCACTTGGAAGACATCACGGTGCAGGCCGTGATCCTCTGAACAACTGCTCAGTCTGTCACGAGCCACTTGACATGATTTTCAAAGGGAAACTATCCCATGCAACCAGGCGCGCAACACCCATTGGGCTCACCGGGCTTCAGCCCCCCCCGTCGTGTGTGACAGCCCGGCTGGGACAGCCTCGCTGGCTGGCGTTCGTCTAATTGCAGCCACACCTGAGTACTTCACGGGTCTTTAAAAGACAATTTACACGTTAATGAAGCTTTTGTTGCATTTTCGCCCCTTCTTACAGCCACTCTGCCTTTGGCTGGAAGACTTAGCCCCCCCCCGAAATCTTTTTCAGCCCCCCCCCGAAATGTGGCTCTAGTTGCCCGCCTGCATGCAACACAGTGCTCTTTGCAAATCAGTTACCATCCCACAGAAAAAGTTACTTACCTTCAGTAACAATGTTTCTGGTGGATACTCTGTCTACCTGTAGTTTCCTCACTAGTTGAATTATCTCAGGCAGCAGACTGGATCTGGAAATCTTTGACATTGGTAGGGTGCGCTGGCTCAGGGCTCAGGGCGTTTGATCTGGGAGACCGAGGAATGCTGATAATGCCTCCGAATAACCCTCGACAGTGCCCAGAAAGCAGACAAAGTGGAAGGCACGTCAATGATCTGTGTGGTTGTCCACACACATGAGACAAAACAGTTCCACCTCCCACAATACACACATTTTGTGCAGGGACTGCAAACAGGCAAGATGACATCCACCACCTCCAGAGGCAGCTGAAAGTACCATATGTATATCTGCTCAATCTTCAGGCAAGAAGGTGAAGGCTCTGAAGATTGAGGTGCAAAATGCAGATCCATCTGCCCAGACTGGAAGGGGAGGGCCAACATGAGAGGCAATCAAAGTGAGTGAGACAGGGAGAGGTGCAGATGTTCTGTGCACCACACCCTTCACAGCCAATCAACGGCGATAAGAGTGATTTGGGCCGGGTCTTGGAGAGTCTTTCTCTCAACTTGAGGAATCAAGGGGATGAGTGGTATGCAAAGTGAAGTGGAAAGTTCCACTTCAACTGAACCATAGCCAAAAAGTCTCCTGTCAAGAGATACTGGAGGGCACAGAACTGTTAGCACTGTGTATTTTCTGAGGACTTTTCTTTCCTGATGAAAAGGTCAGCATCCTATGGTTTAGGATTGGATGCAGACCGCCATCCTTCTTGGGAACCACAAGGTATCGCAAATAGCATCCTTGACCAATTTTTGAGCTACACACTAAATGTACTGCTTCTTACAGAAGCAGTGCTGCCACCCCCTGCTGCTAGAAAACAGGATGTTAGGACCCTCGACCCACCCCTTACGAGAAATGTGAGGATTTTTTCCATGCGGAAAATGTAAAGCTCGCTCAAACAGCAAAGGGGCTTTGTCGTATAACATTCCTGACATAAAAAAGAAAAGATTGATAACCAAATTTATGACTTGTAGTACATCATATGCAGTTTAATGTCTAACATGTCCTTGTGGCCTTTGTTATATCGGCAGTACTATCCATCCTCTTAAGATCAGAATATTGGAACATTTAAGGGCGATTGCTAAAAATGATGCTTCGTACCCTGTAGCGAGGCACTATGCAGAGAAACATTCTAGTAACAGAAATATGTTGCAATATTATGGCTTAGATGTTGTAGCCGAGAGCACTAGAGGAGGAGATAGAATTCAAAAACTTTGCAGGTTAGAATCGCCCTATATCATAGATTTACAAACAAAATTACCCAAGGGTATGAATAGTGGGGAGGAATTGGCATCACACTTGGGCTCAAAATCAATAGACTGACAAAGGCAAATAGTTATCCCGATGATGTTATCTTGTGTGTTTTATGAAATGTGCACTTATCATCAAAAATAATACATTGAAATGAAAGGGACTCTGTGCCGATCCACGGCAAGATTGGTCTTAGTCACGAAGTCACAGTATCGTCATAGAGCCGATACACTGCATGATATATGTTGAAATAATAATATATCTGTTTCGCTGTACTATTGAAAGCAAATGCGAGTATAATGATTTTGCTTGCAGTACATTTTTTAAAAATATAATGAATTGCATTATATGTTGGGATTGTGATTGAGATACGAATATAATATGAACTGTATATACTACAAGATGGCACCCATTTTAAACGCATCTTGCAGAGTCTCTTTTCACTTGTTAAAGCACACTTTTTGATTGTTAAAAGATGGCTGCTTCCAGTGTGTCAGTAACACCGAGGAAGGCAGACTGCCGAAACGCGTTTGTTTCTGGAATAATAAACACATCTTCAAATGCCACCCGCGAGTACTTATTTCCCGTAAAGCGAAGGAAACAGAGCCTAAATATGTATGTGGATATATATATATATATATATATATATATATATATATATATATATATATATATATATAACATAAAATCTATTAAAAAAACATTAAACTTTTTAAAAAGCTTTAAACTTAAATTCACCACTCCAGTCAGTGCAACAGTAGGGAAAGTGTTGGATAGCGGAGAGGTAAAAATTACTATTCTCACTCAGTGAGTGCAACAGTAGGGAAAGTGTTGGATAGCAGAGGGGTTAAAATTACTACTCCCACTTCAATTAGTGCAACAGTAGGTAAGGTGTTTGATAAAGGAGAGGTAAAGCTTACTATTCCCAATCCAGTGAGTGCAATAGTAGGGAAAGTGCTGAATTGCGAAGGGGTAACAAGTACTATTCCCACTCCAATGAGTGCAACAGTAGAGAAAGTGTTGGAAGGCGGAGGGGTTAAAGTTACTATTCCCACTCCAGTGAGTGCAACAGTAGGGAAAGTGTTGGATTGCGTAGGGGTAAAAATTACTATTCCCACTCCAATGAGT
This sequence comes from Triturus cristatus, assembly GCF_964204655.1. Classification (NCBI taxonomy): domain Eukaryota; kingdom Metazoa; phylum Chordata; class Amphibia; order Caudata; family Salamandridae; genus Triturus; species Triturus cristatus. The sequence goes on from NC_140589.1 coordinate 52,855,270, forward strand.
GCAACAGTAAGGAAAGTGTTGGATAGCAAAGGGGTAAAACTTACTATTCCCACTCCAGTGAGTACAGCAGTAGGGAAAGTGTTCGACAGTGGAGGGTTTCAAATTACTATTCCCACTCCAGTGAGTGCAACAGTAGGGAAAGTGTTGGATAGCAGAGGGGTAAAAATTACTATTCCCACTCCAATGAGTGCAACAGCAGGGAAAGTGTTGGATAGTGGAGAGGTAAAACTTACTATTCCCACTCCAGTGAGTGCAACAGTAGGGAAAGTGTTGGATAGTGGCAAGATACAATTTATTATTCCCACTCAAATTAGTACAACAGTAGGAAAAGTGTTGGATAGTGGAGGGGTAAAACTTACTATTCCTACTCCAGTGAGTGCAACAGTAGGGAAAGTGTTGGATAGTGGCAAGATAAAATGTACTATTCCCACTCCAATCACTGCGACAGTAGGGAAAATGTTGGATTGCAAAGGGCTAACAATTAATATTCTCACTCAAGTCCGTTCAAAAGTTAAAAAAAACAAAATATTAACAACAAACATATTTAAAAAACAAAATAAATAAAAACATTTATACATATATTAAAAATTAAAATACAAATATATTTAATATGACACATTTAAAAAAACATATTATAATGTTACATGCATATTACAAATACCTACAAATATTATATTAAATACAATAAAACATAATTTTCAAACAAATAAATATTTTTAATTAGAAATAATAAGAATCAAAAACAAACATTAATTATTTCAAAATTTACTTTTTATATTTCCTACCCTATAACACCACACAATTCACAACCCACATCTACATTTTATTCTAAAAAATGTACTTACATAATTAACATAAATAATTACCAATTAAAGAAATATTATTAATTAAAAAACAAATTAAAACTCAGAAAAATGTATAAACTTCCCACACTTTACCCCAAATATCCCCACAAACCACTGGTAAAATTAAGCTGTAAAAAAATTAATTATACAATTAAAACTTATTTTCAAGTAAAAACCTAAAAGTATATAAAAACTAATTATAATGTAAGTAAAATTAATTTACCCCCAAAAAAGTAAAACCCACACACAAAAAAATATAAACAACTACCCTGATTAAATATCAATTAATTAATTAACATTAATGATCAACCAATTATTAATTAGTCAAACATAAATTACATCCCACACATTACTCCTATAAACCCCATAACCCACACCTAAATGTGATTACACAAATTCCATATTTAATTTGCAATTATTTAATCAATATTAACTAAGAACAGATGAACAAGTTACTTCGGTAACAATATATCTGTAAGAAACATAGGTTAGTTATAGATTCCTTACCTTAGAATTACCCCCAGACGTCAGACTGGATCCGAAAAGCTTTTTCGTCAGCAGTACCCCTGCGCGTCGGAAGGTGGCATCGGTCTACTCCGCATTCGTCGTCGGTGTTGTGGTCGCCGGGATGACGTCACAGTAGCTACATAGACGCTGCCCTTGCGTGCTGACGTCAGTTCTGGACACAACTTTTTTACGCCAGAGCACAGAGCCATGCAAGATACTGACCACCGGTGCACAACACTAGGGCTCTGAAAGGAAATCCTTAACCCAAGAAGTCAGTTCGCAGAATGGGGAGGTTGGGTGGGGTGGTAAGGAATCTATACCTAACCTATGTTTCTTACAGATATATTGTTACCGAAGGTAAGTAACTTGTTCATCTGAAACAAACAGTTAGTTATAGATTCCTTACCTTAGAATAGATACCCCAGCAATACCAACCTCGGAGGTGGGTCTGCGAACCAAGTTCACACCAGAAAGTCCTGGAGAACAGAATGGCCAAAGAAGCCGTCTCTCCAGACTGGGCTGTCCAGGCAGTATTGTCTGGTGAACGTGTGCAGCGATGCCCATGTAGCCACCTGACAGATGTCATTTAGGGGGACACCATGTCCCAAAGCAGTAGCAGCTGCTGTCGCCACAGTGGAATGGGCACACAGCTCCTACAGGAGGCTCCTTCTTTGCCAAAGAATAGCAGGTTTTGATGCACAGAACGGCCCAACTGGAGATGGTCCGTTTGTGCACAGCCCTACCTTTCGTAGCGCCCATGTAACCAAAAAGATCTGGTCGTCCACGCAGAATTGTTTGGTGGGATCCAAGTAGAAAGAAAGTGCACGTTTTGGATCCAGACGGTGGAGCCTCTCTTCCTCTTTCGAAGGATGCAGAGGGGGAAAGATGGTGGGCAAAGTGATGGTTTGGCCAATGTGGAAAGAAGTAACCACCTTGGGAAGAAAGGAAGGTCTAGTTCTAAGGATGACTTTGTCCAGATGGACAGCCAGAAAGAGATGCTTGGAAGAAAGAGCTTGTAGTGCACAAAAGATATGTAAGAACCAAGTTCAAGTCCCACTGGGCATTACGAAGGGAACAGGAGGAAAAAGATGAGTAATGCCCTTAAGGAATATATTTACAACAGGGGACTTGAAAAGAGAAGGCTGATCAGGAAGCCTAAGGAAGGCTGAAATGGCCGAGAGGTAGCCCTTTAGATTGCGCAGAGCAAAGCACTGCTGGGCCAAAGAAAGGAGGTACAAGAGAACCGTAGAAAGAGGGGCGGAAAGGAGATCTACAGCCTTTGCTGTACACCATGCCACAAATTTGTTCCATCTGCAGGCGTATACCATCATAGTGGAGGGACGCCTGGCTGCCAAGATAACATTACAGACTTCGGGAGGCAGGTCAAATGACGCCAATGCTGACGCTCAATCTCTACGCAAGGAGGTGGAGGCTGGACAGGTTCGGGTGTAGGACCATCCCCTGCTGCTGGGACAGAAGATCCTCCCGAAGAGGCAGTCGGATCGGAGGATCGATGGCCATGTCGAGCAGCTCGGGATACCAGACTCATTGTGCCCAATCCGGAGAATGACTTGGGCCCGGTCGTGCTTGATCTTCTTCAGCACTCTGGGCAGAAGTGGTATAGGTGGAAAGGCGTATAGAAGACCGCAACTACACTTGTGACGAAAAGCGTCGCTTAGTGAGTGCCGCCTTGGAAATTCCAACACGCAGAATTGCGGAAATTGCGCGGTCTCTTCGGTGGTGAATAGATCTAACCAAGGCTCTCCCCACTGCTGAAAGGAGGCCATGAGGCCCAGCAGCCTCAGGGTCAGCCTGACCAAAACCCGAGATAGAGGTTGAAAGATAGGAATCATAGCCCGAATATCCCAGACTCGCTGTATGGAGGATAGACCCGAAACTGCGTTGTGTCCAGAACAGCTCCGATGAAGAGGAGTTTCTGAGAGGGAATCAGGTGTGACTTCGGCACGTTGATGGAAAACCCCAGCAAATTCAGGAGGTCGGCCGTAGTCTGGAGGAGGCAGACGACAGCCTGGGGCGAGCCCGCCTTCAACAACCAATCATTGATATAGGAGAAGAATGGAACCAGTGATCTGCGCAAATGACTTGCGACCACCGCCAACACTTTCGTGAACACTCAAGGGGCGCTGGCAAGGCTAAAGGGGAGCATGGTAAACTGAAAATGCTCGTGGCCTACCGTGAACCGCAGGTAGCGCCGGTGGGCCGGCAAGACGGGGATATGAAAGTAAGCGTCCTGCAAGTCCAACGCTACCATCCAGTCTCCAGGGTTGAGGGCAGATAGGACCTGAGTGAGCGTCAACATTTTGAACTTCTCCTTTTGCAGGAAGCGGTTGACGTTCCTGAGATCCTAGATAGGACGCAGGCCTTTGTCCTTCTTGGGCACCAGAAAGTAGTGGGAGTAGCAACTAGGACCTACTTCTGGGCCAGGAATGCGCTCAATGGCTCCCTTGGCCAAGAGTGCCAAAACTTCCTTTTGGAGAAGGACCAGATGATCCTCCGAAATGCGATGGTACTGAGGTGGCATGGATGGAGGGGTGGTCTTGAAGGGGAGGGAGTAGCCCGTTTGACTATCTGCAAAGCCTACCTGTCTGATGTGATGGTGCACCAGTGCGGGAGGTGATGGCGAATACTGCCGCCCACTGGCGTTTGCTGGCCCTGAAAGGTCGTACTAGAAGGGTTTGGCGGCTGCTGCAGAGGGGGCTGTGGTGGACTGGCCTGCCCGCTGGCCCCCAGAACCACGGTGGTGGTTCCTATGTCCCCGGCCGTGCTGGGGCTGAACAGCCTGGGCCGGCCTGTGGCCCTGGAGGGAACGTGGTGGGGCACCCCTTCCGTAGCCACGAAAGTCAGATTGCGCAGGGTGGGTGGTGGAGAGGCCCATGGACATGGCCGTAGCTCGAGAGTCCCTAAAGCGCTCTAGCGCATTGTCTGCCTTGTCGCTGAAAAGGCGACGGCCAGCAAAGGGCATGTCCGTAAGAGTGGATTGGACATCCCCCATTAACCAGTTGACCTAAACCAGGCATAGTATTGAAGGGCTACCGACGTGGCAATCGTCCTACCTAATGAGTCAGCGGTATCCAGCCCACAGCGGATGGTAAACTTTTCTGCGTCTCTCCTCTCGGCGACTGCATGGGAGAGCACGGCCCGGGCCTCCTTCGGGCACTGAGGCAGCACTTGCGCCACCGTATCCCACACAGAGTGGGTGTAACGGCCCAACAGACGTGAGGTGTTTGCCGACCGCAGTCCCAAGCTGGAGGAGAAAACGTCTTCTTCCCAAGGTGGTTGAGCTTTTTGGATTCCCTATCAGGTGGTGCATTAGGGAATGCACCTTTGGACGTGGAGGCTTGGACCCCAAGCTCTCAGGGGTGGGGTGTTGGGAGAGGAAAGTGTGGTCGCCCGGGGCTGGGTGGTGGCGTCGGGCAATCATCCTGCCCACAGGAGCCCCTGTGTTGGGCCTGGATCAGGTGCCCAAAAGGACGTCCATGAGTGCTTCATTAAACGGCAGCAGGGGCTCCGAAGAGCTCGCTGCCAGTTGAAGCTCCTCTGTCAGGAGGTTAGTCCTAACAGCCCCCGTAGGTACCTCAATGTGGAGAGCCTTGGTCGCCCCACGAAACACCACTGTTTATGACCAGACCACTGGCTTCCCCCAGGTCCTCTCGCCAATCCGGTTCATAACCTAGATGGTCGGTTAAAGGGACCCCAGACCCCTCCCAGTCCTACTCACCCCCCTCTGGCTGCCAATCTGTTCTCAAAGAGCCAGGGTAGAACAGGGAAACAAAAGTATCTGTCGGCGTTGGATCTGGCGTCCGTCGACGCAGGTCCAGTTCCGTGTCTACCTCGAGGTAGAGGCCGGGGTTGACGTCGGCTGGGGACACGCCGACGTGACGAGGGATGCAGGCACCACCCGCATCCCTCGTTGCGTCGGCCTATGGAAGGGGAGAAGTCGAAGAGGGACGATGCTTCTTTGACTTCTTCTTGTGCTTCAACTTACTTGACCATGAGTGCGAAGACTTGGAAGAAGAATTGTGCTGGCTCCGCGACCGGTCCCTTGACCTCCTACGCGACAGGGACTTCGAAACGGCGCAGAGCCGACTGCCGGGCCTCAAGTAGCTTTCGGGACCACTCCCGGGAAAGACTTGGGGGCCATGGTCCGGTAGCCAGAGCACAACTTGGGGTCATGGTCGCGCTCCAGGCAGTAGAGGCACACGCGAGGAGATCTGTCACCGACATCAGTCGGTTACAGGAACCCCAAGCTTTGAAGCCGGTCATCCAGGAGTCGATTGACTCGAAAAGAGTCACCAAAAAAATCTGTCAAAAAGTGACTGGAGGTACCACTCTCTCCAGATCTGTGCTTGCTGGCGCGGAAAAAGAAAGAACTGACGTCAGCGCCCGAGGGCGGAGTCTAAGTAGCTACCGCAACATCATCCCGGCGAACATGATGCAGACGAAAAAACTTTTCGGATTCAGTCTGACGCCTTGGGGTACTTCTAAGGTAAGAAATCTATAACTAACTGTTTTTTTCAGATTATTAATTAATTAAAAATAAAATTCTTCCCACCCTTTACCCCATAAACCCCTCGACCCACACCTACAAAAATCACACAACTTCCATAATTAATTCTCAATTAATTAGTTAATATAAATTAACAACTATTTATTAATTAATTAAACATAAATTACTTCCCACCCTTTACCCCTATAAACCCCACAACCCGCACCTACAATTAATTACACAATTTCCATAAATAATTTTCAATCAATTAATTAATATTAATTTAGAACTAATTATTAATTAATTAAAAATAAATTACTTCCCGCCCTTTCACCCAAAATCCCCACAACCCACACCTAAAAAAATCACACAATTACCATAATTAATTATCAATTAATTAGTTAATATAAAATAACATACAATTAATAATTAATTCAAAATAAATTTCTTCCCACCCTATACCCCTATAAACCCCACAACCTGCACCTAAAATTAATTACATAATTTCTATAATTAATTTTCAATCAATTAATTTATATAAATTAACAGCTAATTAATAATTAATCAAAAAGAAATTACTTCCCACCCTTTAACCCATAAACCCCACAACCCACACTAAACAAATGACACAATTACCATAATTAATTGTCAATTAAATAATTATTATTAGTTAGCTGATTAATAATTAAATACAAATAAATTACTTCACACAATTCACAAGACGGTGAAGGGGACATTTTCAAGATGGTACTGGCGCAGGGGACCGTAATCTTATTCCCTTCTGATCAATGGGCGTCAAACCAGATTCCATTCATTACTGTGTACAAGATAGGTGATGTATTCCTGACTTTATTGCAATTATTAACCAATTGGACTCTACATTGTACTATGTAATTTGTTCGCAACTAAAATGCCAATAAACAGATTTCATAATAATAAATTACTTCACACAATTAACACTATAAAATCTAAATTTAATAAATAAAAAATCATCATTAATTTATTGTAATTAAATTACTTCCCACACTATTCCCCTAAAAACTAACAACACTCTGCGGACCTAAAAAACGCAAAATGTTATTAAAATAAAATTGATAACTGCTAAAAACCTAACGCATATATTAAAAAACATAAGCAATACTTATACAAAAAAACATACATCACATACATTTCAAATATAAACTAAAATACATAACACTAAATAAAAAATCAATATTTTAAACTATATTTTTGCAAACAATAATAAAGACTTATATATTTTTAAAAACAATATTTACTACCTTAAATTTGATATTCTTGACCATGATATTCTTGCTGTCGATATTTCTGAATCATGATTTTTCGGACCTGATATTTGTGTCAGTCGACATTTCCAACTTGATATTCTGTCTCAACACCAGTTGGGCACAAGAGAGATAAAAGGATCACAAAGAGATGCTCAAGAGTGATATTCTGGACCTCGAGGCTAAACTGGTGGTAGATGAGACCGTAAGCACAAAAGACAATTTGGGCCTTAAACAGCAGCAATATAGAGATATGGTGTAAGAGGTGGCTAAAGCCAGGCATCGTGCAAAACAACATTGCGTCTACGGAGTGGGGGACAAAGCAGGGAAACTATTGTCATGGCTAGACAGGTGCGAAAAGATGAACCAATGGGTATCTGACATCCGCTCTGATGATGGGTAACACTTGAGAGATCCACAAGATATTGCCAACACCTTCACGCCTACTATTCCCATCTCTATTCTCCCACAGGCGCAGCTATCGTGGAGAAATCCAGAGATCTATTAACTGATTTGCGGCTCACGACCTTCTCCAATGAGGATACCACATTTATGGATGGCAAACCTACTGAGGATGATGTTGGCCAAGCGATACGGAGCATATGATTAGGCAAGGCAATGGGGCCCAAAGATCTTATGATAGAGCTCTATTAGCTCACGACATACACCATAGTGCCGTATCTGTTACAAATTTATATGGCGAGCGGCAACAGGGCACACTTCAGAGAGAACAGTGATTAGCTTCAAAAGTGGCCCTACATAAAGAGGGTAGGCCACCGGAGAGGTGTGCCTTCTGTCAACCTATATCGCTTCTCAATGCAGAAGTCAAAATCCTTGCCAAGCTTCTGGCATCCCGGCTTTTTCAAATTATCTCTAAACTGGTACATCACGATAAATAGGGCTTTATGCCTGGCCATTACATGCTCCTAAATGTACGGTGGCTCCATAGAGTGATGGGACTAATTGGTAGAATTCGAGAAGATGCAGTCGTTCTCTCACTAGATGCTTGCAAGTCATTGAATATGGTCGAATAGCCATATCTTTTTGCCATATTGGAACACACGGGATTCTACCCCAAATTTTTGTCCTGGCTGCGGCTTCTCTACTCTTATCCCCTAGCCCAAGTCCTACTTAATGGGAATACATCCTGTGTGTTCTCCCTCGACACCGGACTAGACAAGGTTGCCCACTCTCAGCACTCCTTTTTGCATTGATTCTTGAACCTCTGGCGACCTGGGTTCGGACAGACCAACTGATCTGCGGATTGCACTGGACATGGGAGTGGGAAGTCAGGATACTTCTCTAGGCCGACGTACACTGCTGTAAATCAATTGGTCCAAATACACCATGTATGTTCTGCACAATCGTACACCAGGCCTCCTGGCAGACTGAGAGGCACGAATAGCAACAGACAGCTTCCACTATCTTGGCATTTATGTCACCACCGACCCTGACCTATTCAGCACCAAAAACCTCCACGCCCCTTTGCTGTGTCTTAAAAGTGATGTCTAAGACTGGACGCGACCAGGCTTTGACAAATGGGATCACATAGATCTCTCTAAGACTGGGGACCTCTGGGCCAACGGCGGGTTGGTCCCATTCTCTAAACAATAGATGGATTACAAACAGGCGACCACGGAGACCTTTCGGTACCTACAAGTACGCCACAAACTCCAGGCGGTGATTCCCAGAGGGAGGGGGGGGACCTTCCTGAATCGTCGCTACTCGAAGACAGATTGTTAGACGACCACATGATCAGCAAATTGATCTCACTCACCTATCAGAAGTTGATTAACAACTCACCAGATACGCTCCTTTGCCTACAAGATCCCTGGTATACAGACCTGGCGACCTAGATGATGAGTAATTGCCAGAGGCCTTGGCCTCCCCCAAAGAGATGACCATCAGGGTGGGGTTCAGGTTGGTGCAGCTTAAAATACTTTATAGCTCTTACATCTCCTGCAACATGATGGTCAAAATGGGCATGGTGTCCAATGCGAATTGTCGTAGTGGGGTCAGGAAGCGACCTTCTTCCACATCATTTGGGATTGCTCAGTGGTTTAAACCTTCTGGGATACAGTGGTAGCATGCAAGAATAATGTATGTGGTAGCAACATGTCGATCTCAGCTAAATGGTGCCTCCTTAATGCGTGGAATGCTACTGACCTGAGTCGCATGGAACATATTTGAATGACTTTTTGCATAGCGATTGCCAAACGTAACATAGCCAACATATGGGGGAGCAACGTCCACACCACTCCTTAAAGACTGGAAAAGGGACATGGATTGGTGCATGGTATCTGGAAAAGTGGTTTATGAAAGCCAGGGTTGCCCTAGAAAAGGGGAGAGGGTTTTGGGTAAGTGGGATGTTTAACGATGGAGCCCCTGTGCCGCCCGTTGCAATGACTACTGAAGCCACCATTCACTGGGATGAAACATTTGAAACACCAAGGGTGGGAGGGGTGCCGGGGGAGGGGAGCGAGATCATTAATGTCAGAACTGTTTGATTATTCATTATCTGTATGTATGACTAATTGTGGTGTACTTGTTTACTTACTGCTTGCTGTAAACTTAATCTAAAGATGTTTAGAAGAAAAAGGCTTGGAAACCAACTTCTGAAGAGACACAAGCTCAGGTCCTCTCTCCTCATGGAGAAGACTTGCCAGCTCTTGAGCAAACTGAGCCTCAGGAGCTTGGGCCTTTCAAGACTAGGGGGACCCTCTAAGAAAGATCTTTGCCAGTGCCAAAAATCCTGTCTCGCTCTTGAGAGCCTGAGACAGCAAGCTGCTGCACAGGAAAGTGGGGATGTCAGCGTTTCCCACAAAAACATTTGGGAGGAGGGACGCCTGTACACTGAGGTCAGAGATCAAAACCTGATGACACGAGGAGAGTTGTAGTGCCTCAACAGTGTAAAGAGTTCTTACATACCCCTAGCTGGGCATCATGGCTAGACGAAAACACTTCTACTGGCCCAATATGTCCCAGAAATAGAAGGAGTTTTGTAACTCCTGTGTTACCTGTTAAGCCAGTGACAAGACAGGTAGCAAACTAAAGGCCCCCTCAATTCCACTTCCAGTGGTTGGGGTTCCCTTTGAAAGGGTAGGGATTGACATTGTTGCCCCCCGTGACCCGCTCAAAGAGAAACCAAACTGGACATAGTACACTATGGTCAAGATTCACAAACATTTAGTGTCAGGTTAGTGATACTTTTTTAATGCTAAGCAGACACTAAAATTTTTGGGAGATTAACAAACTAATGCAAATTGAAATTTGTAGGAGTTTGTATGGAAAAGTAACTCAAAGCAGCACAAAATGCTGCTTTGCATTACTTTACAAAAACAACAATTGATGGACAGAATGCAGAACAATGTCATACATTCACCCCAGTACAGAGATCTGGGCCTAAATCCATCGTTTTTTTGCTCACCATGCCATTCCAGTTTGAACCCAGCCATATGCAAATCAGTCTTGACCCTGTGCCCCATGGGAACAGTCCAGCCCGAACTGCCAAGCCAGGTCCTCCCTGGACTGGAAACAAGCATCCTAGGACCGGTTTCGGGCTTTCAGCCCTCATCAGCCAGGATAGCTTGATTCCAGTGGCATGGAGAGCAAGGGACTCACGTCTGAGCATACCCTTCCCACTCGGGGTGACAAATGCAAAAACAACAATTGATGGACAGAATGCAGAACAATGTCATACATTCACCCCAGTACAGAGATCTGGGCCTAAATCCATCGTTTTTTTGCTCACCATGCCATTCCAGTTTGAACCCAGCCATATGCAAATCAGTCTTGACCCTGTGCCCCATGGGAACAGTCCAGCCCGAACTGCCAAGCCAGGTCCTCCCTGGACTGGAAACAAGCATCCTAGGACCGGTTTCGGGCTTTCAGCCCTCATCAGCCAGGATAGCTTGATTCCAGTGGCATGCAGAGCAAGGGACTCACGTCTGAGCATACCCTTCCCACTCGGGGTGACAAATGCAAAAACAACAATTGATGGACAGAATGCAGAACAATGTCATACATTCACCCCAGTACAGAGATCTGGGCCGAAATCCATCGTTTTTTTGCTCACCATGCCATTCCAGTTTGAACCCAGCCATATGCAAATCAGTCTTGACCCTGTGCCCCATGGGAACAGTCCAGCCCGAACTGCCAAGCCAGGTCCTCCCTGGACTGGAAACAAGCATCCTAGGACCGGTTTCGGGCTTTCAGCCCTCATCAGCCAGGATAGCTTGATTCCAGTGGCATGGAGAGCAAGGGACTCACGTCTGAGCATACCCTTCCCACTCGGGGTGACAAATGCAAAAACAACAATTGATGGACAGAATGCAGAACAATGTCATACATTCACCCCAGTACAGAGATCTGGGCCTAAATCCATCGTTTTTTTGCTCACCATGCCATTCCAGTTTGAACCCAGCCATATGCAAATCAGTCTTGACCCTGTGCCCCATGGGAACAGTCCAGCCCGAACTGCCAAGCCAGGTCCTCCCTGGACTGGAAACAAGCATCCTAGGACCGGTTTCGGGCTTTCAGCCCTCATCAGCCAGGATAGCTTGATTCCAGTGGCATGGAGAGCAAGGGACTCACGTCTGAGCATACCCTTCCCACTCGGGGTGACAAATGCAAAAACAACAATTGATGGACAGAATGCAGAACAATGTCATACATTCACCCCAGTACAGAGATCTGGGCCTAAATCCATCGTTTTTTTGCTCACCATGCCATTCCAGTTTGAACCCAGCCATATGCAAATCAGTCTTGACCCTGTGCCCCATGGGAACAGTCCAGCCCGAACTGCCAAGCCAGGTCCTCCCTGGACTGGAAACAAGCATCCTAGGACCGGTTTCGGGCTTTCAGCCCTCATCAGCCAGGACAGCTTGATTCCAGTGGCATGGAGAGCAAGGGACTCACGTCTGAGCATACCCTTCCCACTCGGGGTGACAAATGCAAAAACAACAATTGATGGACAGAATGCAGAACAATGTCATACATTCACCCCAGTACAGAGATCTGGGCCTAAATCCATCGTTTTTTTGCTCACCATGCCATTCCAGTTTGAACCCAGCCATATGCAAATCAGTCTTGACCCTGTGCCCCATGGGAACAGTCCAGCCCGAACTGCCAAGCCAGGTCCTCCCTGGACTGGAAACAAGCATCCTAGGACCGGTTTCGGGCTTTCAGCCCTCATCAGCCAGGATAGCTTGATTCCAGTGGCATGGAGAGCAAGGGACTCACGTCTGAGCATACCCTTCCCACTCGGGGTGACAAATGCAAAAACAACAATTGATGGACAGAATGCAGAACAATGTCATACATTCACCCCAGTACAGAGATCTGGGCCTAAATCCATCGTTTTTTTGCTCACCATGCCATTCCAGTTTGAACCCAGCCATATGCAAATCAGTCTTGACCCTGTGCCCCATGGGAACAGTCCAGCCCGAACTGCCAAGCCAGGTCCTCCCTGGACTGGAAACAAGCATCCTAGGACCGGTTTCGGGCTTTCAGCCCTCATCAGCCAGGATAGCTTGATTCCAGTGGCATGGAGAGCAAGGGACTCACGTCTGAGCATACCCTTCCCACTCGGGGTGACAAATGCAAAAACAACAATTGATGGACAGAATGCAGAACAATGTCATACATTCACCCCAGTACAGAGATCTGGGCCTAAATCCATCGTTTTTTTGCTCACCATGCCATTCCAGTTTGAACCCAGCCATATGCAAATCAGTCTTGACCCTGTGCCCCATGGGAACAGTCCAGCCCGAACTGCCAAGCCAGGTCCTCCCTGGACTGGAAACAAGCATCCTAGGACCGGTTTCGGGCTTTCAGCCCTCATCAGCCAGGATAGCTTGATTCCAGTGGCATGGAGAGCAAGGGACTCACGTCTGAGCATACCCTTCCCACTCGGGGTGACAAATGCAAAAACAACAATTGATGGACAGAATGCAGAACAATGTCATACATTCACCCCAGTACAGAGATCTGGGCCTAAATCCATCGTTTTTTTGCTCACCATGCCATTCCAGTTTGAACCCAGCCATATGCAAATCAGTCTTGACCCTGTGCCCCATGGGCACAGTCCAGCCCGAACTGCCAAGCCAGGTCCTCCCTGGACTGGAAACAAGCATCCTAGGACCGGTTTCGGGCTTTCAGCCCTCATCAGCCAGGATAGCTTGATTCCAGTGGCATGGAGAGCAAGGGACTCACGTCTGAGCATACCCTTCCCACTCGGGGTGACAAATGCAAAAACAACAATTGATGGACAGAATGCAGAACAATGTCATACATTCACCCCAGTACAGAGATCTGGGCCTAAATCCATCGTTTTTTTGCTCACCATGCCATTCCAGTTTGAACCCAGCCATATGCAAATCAGTCTTGACCCTGTGCCCCATGGGAACAGTCCAGCCCGAACTGCCAAGCCAGGTCCTCCCTGGACTGGAAACAAGCATCCTAGGACCGGTTTCGGGCTTTCAGCCCTCATCAGCCAGGATAGCTTGATTCCAGTGGCATGGAGAGCAAGGGACTCACGTCTGAGCATACCCTTCCCACTCGGGGTGACAAATGCAAAAACAACAATTGATGGACAGAATGCAGAACAATGTCATACATTCACCCCAGTACAGAGATCTGGGCCTAAATCCATCGTTTTTTTGCTCACCATGCCATTCCAGTTTGAACCCAGCCATATGCAAATCAGTCTTGACCCTGTGCCCCATGGGAACAGTCCAGCCCGAACTGCCAAGCCAGGTCCTCCCTGGACTGGAAACAAGCATCCTAGGACCGGTTTCGGGCTTTCAGCCCTCATCAGCCAGGATAGCTTGATTCCAGTGGCATGGAGAGCAAGGGACTCACGTCTGAGCATACCCTTCCCACTCGGGGTGACAAATGCAAAAACAACAATTGATGGACAGAATGCAGAACAATGTCATACATTCACCCCAGTACAGAGATCTGGGCCTAAATCCATCGTTTTTTTGCTCACCATGCCATTCCAGTTTGAACCCAGCCATATGCAAATCAGTCTTGACCCTGTGCCCCATGGGAACAGTCCAGCCCGAACTGCCAAGCCAGGTCCTCCCTGGACTGGAAACAAGCATCCTAGGACCGGTTTCGGGCTTTCAGCCCTCATCAGCCAGGATAGCTTGATTCCAGTGGCATGGAGAGCAAGGGACTCACGTCTGAGCATACCCTTCCCACTCGGGGTGACAAATGCAAAAACAACAATTGATGGACAGAATGCAGAACAATGTCATACATTCACCCCAGTACAGAGATCTGGGCCTAAATCCATCGTTTTTTTGCTCACCATGCCATTCCAGTTTGAACCCAGCCATATGCAAATCAGTCTTGACCCTGTGCCCCATGGGAACAGTCCAGCCCGAACTGCCAAGCCAGGTCCTCCCTGGACTGGAAACAAGCATCCTAGGACCGGTTTCGGGCTTTCAGCCCTCATCAGCCAGGATAGCTTGATTCCAGTGGCATGGAGAGCAAGGGACTCACGTCTGAGCATACCCTTCCCACTCGGGGTGACAAATGCAAAAACAACAATTGATGGACAGAATGCAGAACAATGTCATACATTCACCCCAGTACAGAGATCTGGGCCTAAATCCATCGTTTTTTTGCTCACCATGCCATTCCAGTTTGAACCCAGCCATATGCAAATCAGTCTTGACCCTGTGCCCCATGGGAACAGTCCAGCCCGAACTGCCAAGCCAGGTCCTCCCTGGACTGGAAACAAGCATCCTAGGACCGGTTTCGGGCTTTCAGCCCTCATCAGCCAGGATAGCTTGATTCCAGTGGCATGGAGAGCAAGGGACTCACGTCTGAGCATACCCTTCCCACTCGGGGTGACAAATGCAAAAACAACAATTGATGGACAGAATGCAGAACAATGTCATACATTCACCCCAGTACAGAGATCTGGGCCTAAATCCATCGTTTTTTTGCTCACCATGCCATTCCAGTTTGAACCCAGCCATATGCAAATCAGTCTTGACCCTGTGCCCCATGGGAACAGTCCAGCCCGAACTGCCAAGCCAGGTCCTCCCTGGACTGGAAACAAGCATCCTAGGACCGGTTTCGGGCTTTCAGCCCTCATCAGCCAGGATAGCTTGATTCCAGTGGCATGGAGAGCAAGGGACTCACGTCTGAGCATACCCTTCCCACTCGGGGTGACAAATGCAAAAACAACAATTGATGGACAGAATGCAGAACAATGTCAAACATTCACCCCAGTACAGAGATCTGGGCCTAAATCCATCGTTTTTTTGCTCACCATGCCATTCCAGTTTGAACCCAGCCATATGCAAATCAGTCTTGACCCTGTGCCCCATGGGAACAGTCCAGCCCGAACTGCCAAGCCAGGTCCTCCCTGGACTGGAAACAAGCATCCTAGGACCGGTTTCGGGCTTTCAGCCCTCATCAGCCAGGATAGCTTGATTCCAGTGGCATGGAGAGCAAGGGACTCACGTCTGAGCATACCCTTCCCACTCGGGGTGACAAATGCAAAAACAATTGATGGACAGAATGCAGAACAATGTCATACATTCACCCCAGTACAGAGATCTGGGCCTAAATCCATTGTTTTTTTGCTCACCATGCCATTCCAGTTTGAACCCAGCCATATGCAAATCAGTCTTGACCCTGTGCCCCATGGGAACAGTCCAGCCCGAACTGCCAAGCCAGGTCCTCCCTGGACTGGAAACAAGCATCCTAGGACCGGTTTCGGGCTTTCAGCCCTCATCAGCCAGGATAGCTTGATTCCAGTGGCATGGAGAGCAAGGGACTCACGTCTGAGCATACCCTTCCCACTCGGGGTGACAAATGCAAAAACAACAATTGATGGACAGAATGCAGAACAATGTCATACATTCACCCCAGTACAGAGATCTGGGCCTAAATCCATCGTTTTTTTGCTCACCATGCCATTCCAGTTTGAACCCAGCCATATGCAAATCAGTCTTGACCCTGTGCCCCATGGGAACAGTCCAGCCCGAACTGCCAAGCCAGGTCCTCCCTGGACTGGAAACAAGCATCCTAGGACCGGTTTCGGGCTTTCAGCCCTCATCAGCCAGGATAGCTTGATTCCAGTGGCATGGAGAGCAAGGGACTCACGTCTGAGCATACCCTTCCCACTCGGGGTGACAAATGCAAAAACAACAATTGATGGACAGAATGCAGAACAATGTCATACATTCACCCCAGTACAGAGATCTGGGCCTAAATCCATCGTTTTTTTGCTCACCATGCCATTCCAGTTTGAACCCAGCCATATGCAAATCAGTCTTGACCCTGTGCCCCATGGGAACAGTCCAGCCCGAACTGCCAAGCCAGGTCCTCCCTGGACTGGAAACAAGCATCCTAGGACCGGTTTCGGGCTTTCAGCCCTCATCAGCCAGGATAGCTTGATTCCAGTGGCATGGAGAGCAAGGGACTCACGTCTGAGCATACCCTTCCCACTCGGGGTGACAAATGCAAAAACAACAATTGATGGACAGAATGCAGAACAATGTCATACATTCACCCCAGTACAGAGATCTGGGCCTAAATCCATCGTTTTTTTGCTCACCATGCCATTCCAGTTTGAACCCAGCCATATGCAAATCAGTCTTGACCCTGTGCCCCATGGGAACAGTCCAGCCCGAACTGCCAAGCCAGGTCCTCCCTGGACTGGAAACAAGCATCCTAGGACCGGTTTCGGGCTTTCAGCCCTCATCAGCCAGGATAGCTTGATTCCAGTGGCATGGAGAGCAAGGGACTCACGTCTGAGCATACCCTTCCCACTCGGGGTGACAAATGCAAAAACAACAATTGATGGACAGAATGCAGAACAATGTCATACATTCACCCCAGTACAGAGATCTGGGCCTAAATCCATCGTTTTTTTGCTCACCATGCCATTCCAGTTTGAACCCAGCCATATGCAAATCAGTCTTGACCCTGTGCCCCATGGGAACAGTCCAGCCCGAACTGCCAAGCCAGGTCCTCCCTGGACTGGAAACAAGCATCCTAGGACCGGTTTCGGGCTTTCAGCCCTCATCAGCCAGGATAGCTTGATTCCAGTGGCATGGAGATCAAGGGACTCACGTCTGAGCATACCCTTCCCACTCGGGGTGACAAATGCAAAAACAACAATTGATGGACAGAATGCAGAACAATGTCATACATTCACCCCAGTACAGAGATCTGGGCCTAAATCCATCGTTTTTTTGCTCACCATGCCATTCCAGTTTGAACCCAGCCATATGCAAATCAGTCTTGACCCTGTGCCCCATGGGAACAGTCCAGCCCGAACTGCCAAGCCAGGTCCTCCCTGGACTGGAAACAAGCATCCTAGGACCGGTTTCGGGCTTTCAGCCCTCATCAGCCAGGATAGCTTGATTCCAGTGGCATGGAGAGCAAGGGACTCACGTCTGAGCATACCCTTCCCACTCGGGGTGACAAATGCAAAAACAACAATTGATGTTCGGGCTGGACTGTACCCATGAGGCACAGGGTCAAGACTGATTTGCATATGGCCATGTCTAAACTGGGGTGGTGTAGTGGGCAAAAGAACGATGGATTTAACCCAGATCTCTTGACTGGGGGAGAATGTATGCATTGTCAGCATTCCGTCCATCATTTGTTTGTTGTAACGCTTTTCGCCCGAAGTGGGATGGGTATTCCCAGACGTGGGACCCGTGCTCACTACGCCACTGGAGTCAGGCTATCCTGGCTGATGACGGCTGATAGCCAGAAACCGGTCCTAGGATGCTTGATTCCAGTCCAGGGAAGACATGGCTTGGCAGTTCGGGCTGGACTGTACCCATGAGGCACAGGGTCAAGACTGATTTGCATATGGCCATGTCTAAACTGGGGTGGTGTAGTGGGCAAAAGAACGATGGATTTAACCCAGATCTCTTGACTGGGGGAGAATGTATGCATTGTCAGCATTCTGTCCATCATTTGTTTGTTGTAACGCTTTTCGCCCGAAGTGGGATGGGTATTCCCAGACGTGGGACCCGTGCTCACTACGCACTGGAGTCAGGCTATCCTGGCTGATGACGGCTGATAGCCAGAAACCGGTCCTAGGATGCTTGATTCCAGTCCAGGGAAGACATGGCTTGGCAGTTCGGGCTGGACTGTACCCATGAGGCACAGGGTCAAGACTGATTTGCATATGGCCATGTCTAAACTGGGGTGGTGTAGTGGGCAAAAGAACGATGGATTTAACCCAGATCTCTTGACTGGGGGAGAATGTATGCATTGTCAGCATTCCGTCCATCATTTGTTTGTTGTAACGCTTTTCGCCCGAAGTGGGATGGGTATTCCCAGACGTGGGACCCGTGCTCACTACGCCACTGGAGTCAGGCTATCCTGGCTGATGACGGCTGATAGCCAGAAACCGGTCCTAGGATGCTTGATTCCAGTCCAGGGAAGACATGGCTTGGCAGTTCGGGCTGGACTGTACCCATGAGGCACAGGGTCAAGACTGATTTGCATATGGCCATGTCTAAACTGGGGTGGTGTAGTGGGCAAAAGAACGATGGATTTAACCCAGATCTCTTGACTGGGGGAGAATGTATGCATTGTCAGCATTCCGTCCATCATTTGTTTGTTGTAACGCTTTTCGCCCGAAGTGGGATGGGTATTCCCAGACGTGGGACCCGTGCTCACTACGCCACTGGAGTCAGGCTATCCTGGCTGATGACGGCTGATAGCCAGAAACCGGTCCTAGGATGCTTGATTCCAGTCCAGGGAAGACATGGCTTGGCAGTTCGGGCTGGACTGTACCCATGAGGCACAGGGTCAAGACTGATTTGCATATGGCCATGTCTAAACTGGGGTGGTGTAGTGGGCAAAAGAACGATGGATTTAACCCAGATCTCTTGACTGGGGGAGAATGTATGCATTGTCAGCATTCCGTCCATCATTTGTTTGTTGTAACGCTTTTCGCCCGAAGTGGGATGGGTATTCCCAGACGTGGGACCCGTGCTCACTACGCCACTGGAGTCAGGCTATCCTGGCTGATGACGGCTGATAGCCAGAAACCGGTCCTAGGATGCTTGATTCCAGTCCAGGGAAGACATGGCTTGGCAGTTCGGGCTGGACTGTACCCATGAGGCACAGGGTCAAGACTGATTTGCATATGGCCATGTCTAAACTGGGGTGGTGTAGTGGGCAAAAGAACGATGGATTTAACCCAGATCTCTTGACTGGGGGAGAATGTATGCATTGTCAGCATTCCGTCCATCATTTGTTTGTTGTAACGCTTTTCGCCCGAAGTGGGATGGGTATTCCCAGACGTGGGACCCGTGCTCACTACGCCACTGGAGTCAGGCTATCCTGGCTGATGACGGCTGATAGCCAGAAACCGGTCCTAGGATGCTTGATTCCAGTCCAGGGAAGACATGGCTTGGCAGTTCGGGCTGGACTGTACCCATGAGGCACAGGGTCAAGACTGATTTGCATATGGCCATGTCTAAACTGGGGTGGTGTAGTGGGCAAAAGAACGATGGATTTAACCCAGATCTCTTGACTGGGGGAGAATGTATGCATTGTCAGCATTCCGTCCATCATTTGTTTGTTGTATTGCATTACTTTACATCAAGGGGGCGTTAGATGGATGGTACATGGGGGTTCCCATGCAACAACTCATGCTTTGTGACGCTAAACCCAATCTACTAACATTAGTATACAGGGTTTAGCATAACAAATTAATGCAGATTGCAAAGAAGGTGTTGAAAGGAGAAATGCTTTCATTTCTCCTGCATTTTCCACTTTGCATGTCTGCTGCACTGTACAGTGCACATATGAAGTAGGAAAAGTTTCAAAACTTGTCTATCCATAGTATTTTGTACAGGAAGGATGGCTTTCCGGTACAAAATCTATGGTAGACTCAGGCACGCACTATAGCGCCAAGGTGTGAGAGGGGAGGAGAGTGCCATATCTCTGTGAATATGGCACTCTCCTGCTCTCTCTCACTCTGTCATGCAATCGAGCACAGCCTCTTTGGGTACTGCGCTACATTGCGTGACACCTTTGTGAATCTGGGCATATGTGCTTGGCCTTTGTTCAAGGATGGCTGAGTACATGGAGAAAGCATCCCACAATCTAAGCTAGCCAAGACTTCCAGAAGTAATGGTTTGACCAAAAGGCTGCACTGGTTGAGTTTAAGCAAGGGTTAAAAGTATGTGTTTTGAAGCATGTGGTACCTACAGCCTCCAGGACAAATGGAATGGGGGCTACTCTATCCCCGAGAGAACAGGGTAGGACACTCACTTGGTGGACATTGGCACTTCCAGGAGCTGTCACAGGGTCATCCATTGTCCTTACTGGAAACCAAACACCCATTGTAGCGCTTGACGCTCACAGGGTAGCGGAGAGGAGCAGTCCTAGGCCTACTCAAGGGAGGTAATTTTGGCTAGTAATCACCAATCACCGGCACGCATTATTAACACTCAATAAATGATTGTCCAGTCAGTACTTTTTCTTTAGAAAAAAGAGAAGTACATTTATCACAAACACACTACTAAATACTATATGCACAAGTTACTTACCTTCGGTAACAATATATTTGTAAGAAACATTAGTAGTGATAGATTCCCCCCAGGCGTCAGATTGGATCGGGAAAGTTTTCGTCAGCAGTAACCCTGCGGGTCGGTAGGTGGCTTCGTGCGGCTCCGCGTCTGCCGTTGGCGTCGTGGTCGCCGAGATGATGTCGTGGCAGCTACTTAGATGGTGCCCTCGCGCGCTGACGTCAGTTCTGTACATGACTTTCCGCACCAGAAACGCAGAGCCATGCAAGAAACTGACCACTGGTGCCTTGAAACTAGGGCCCTGAAAGGGATGCCCTTAACCCTAGAAATCAGTTCGCAGAACGGGGAGGATTGGTGGGGAGGTAAGGAATCTATCACTACTAATGTTTCTTACAGAGATATCCTTACCGAAGGTAAGTAACTTGTGCATCTGAAAGAAACACGTAGTGATAGATTCCTTACCTTAGAATAGATACCCCAGCAATACCAACCCCGGTGGTGGGTCTGAGAACCAAGATCACACCAGAAAGTCCTGGAGAACAGAATGGCCAAAGAAGCCGTCTCTACGGACTTGGCTGCAATTCAATTCAATTCAGTTTATTAAAGTTTTGGAACTCCAATGAGGTCCACTTAAAAGTATACATACCAATTAATATGTAAAATACAATAGAACCATGTAAACATACAAAATGACAAGGCTGTCCGAATACAACATTTTCCAACATATAGCAGTATCAAAGGATAACATTTAAAAGTTAACAACCAAAAATGATGAAACAGCAGTGTCAAAGGATACAATGTAGAATTTAGCAGCCAACAATATAGAAGCAGAGCATATCCTGGGTTGTGGAAGTAACAATTAAGGAGCAGCCATTACACCGTAGAACGCCTTCATGGGTCAAAGTTTGAAAGTAGCAGCCAAAAATGAGAGAACAGGGCATATCCTGAGATGTGCAAATAAGAAACAGCAAGCATCCATATCATGTGCAAAATTACAAATTTGAGGTTACAATTTAGATTAACAAAAACCCTTTGGTGTAGAAGCCAGAACAATGTGAAATACATTCGAAAATAGGAGAGGATAAAACGACTACAAAGAAGGTCAACGATCCAGAAGTTCTATCACACTTGGTAATTATACAATTAAAATATATACATAAATTCCTTTAAAAAATAAACAATTTTACGCACACTGCTTCATTTTTGGGATTAAAAAGAAAGTTGCGAGCAGAAACTAGATCCTTAACACCATTTTGTAAAAACATCGGCCTAAGCCAGCAACGGCGATGGAAGGCCAGTGCCGGACAAACGAACAAAACATGATCCAAATTCTGGATATTCAGTTCACAAAAATTACAATTTTTTCCATGTTTTGAATTCTGAGACCAATGTGCTGCTAAATCATTTAAAGGTAGGAGATTTAATTTAAATAAGGAGAACCAGCGTCTTGTTCCATGATCTAAATTCCAAGTTAAATATTTCTGTCTTTGCTATTATCTTTAGTCTCTCTTTAGTATTACAGAACTCAATATCTCTATTAAAGCTGATCTTACAACTTAAGTTTTTACAAAGGATTTGAATTCTAATAGCGGGAGGGAAATCACGGATTCCTCTTGAACACAAAACAATTTTAAAGCGAGAGAAATCTCGATTTAAAGAGTATTTCTCCCCCATAATACCGAAACTTTCCTTACACATGAAACCTCTTAGTGAATAAGATTCACTATTTTTTAACTGGTATCCCCAGCGTAAAACTCTAGAAATGCCTTGAATATAGGTGCTTATCAGTCCAAATTCCAATCTAATAGCAGGTGAAGAAACTAACGTATTAAAATTACACAATTTTCGTAAAATCTGGCCTTCTATCTTCTCTAAAAAACTCCATTCCTTTACAGGGATTGATTCAATAGCATAATGTAAGGTCGATGGAATTTTTGCTTTCAACACCGTCAGTAGATGTAGAAAATGCCTTCTACCCATTGTATTGTAAAAAATGCGCAGACCAGTAGCATGGGACATAGCTTTACTGGTACTGTGTTCAATATGAAGTTTGTTCTTCAAATTGCTTGCCATTAATTTCCCTAGATAAAGATATGAATCAACCACCTCCAACTTTTCCAAGCCAATATGCCAATTAAATTTACTTAATTTTCTGCTTCTGTCACTTTTCAGAATTAAAATTTTACTTTTAGAAACATTAATCTTCAAAAAATGAGCCGTCATATACTTCTGAAGTGATGACAATTTTTTGTTTAGCTCTATAGGAGTAAGATCCATCACTACAATATCGTCTGCATAAAGGAGGCAACCGAAAGGAAGGCTACCTATCTTTGGAGCATCTCCCTCTCGCTGAGACAGACAGTCGGGTAAATCTGACAAATATAAAGAAAAAAGAGTATCGGGGCTAATAAACAACCTTGTTTCAGACCATTTTCTATTGGAAATACAGATGTTAATCCTTGGATTCCTCCCATTAATACTCGACACCAGGTTTGAGAGTGTAATGCAATGATTAAGGACAACAGGGGAGCAGGCAATCCCATATTTTGTAGTTTCCTCCAAAGAAGCAGCCGATCTACTTTATCAAAGGCCGTAGAAA
This sequence comes from Triturus cristatus, assembly GCF_964204655.1. Classification (NCBI taxonomy): domain Eukaryota; kingdom Metazoa; phylum Chordata; class Amphibia; order Caudata; family Salamandridae; genus Triturus; species Triturus cristatus. The sequence continues at coordinate 52,878,540 of NC_140589.1, forward strand.
AAGCTATGAAGGCCATAAAAACATTTGATTTGTGAGATAACGTATATTTCTCCTCAATTATTTTCAACATGGTAATACTATCCAGGGTGGAATGATTTTTCCTGAAACCTGCTTGTTCTATAGGGAGGACCTTATTTTCCATGACTCATTACATAAGATGATCGAGAATACTACGAGCAAATATTTTTCCTACTGCATCTAATACAGCTATTTGCCCATAATTACCCGGAAAAGTTCTAGGGCCCTTTTTGTGTAGGGGGATTAAAATACTTCCAGACCACGATGGCAGAGACTTCCCCTGAGAATATCAAAAGTTAAACAGAGGGGTTAAAAATGTAGCCCACAAAAGAGGTTCCTTTTTAATTACCGTCATCGGTATTTCGTCTGGACCCATTGCTCCTGAGGATCTAATTTTTTTTATAAAACCAACTATGTCATTCACTGAGTGTACACAGTTGGATATATGAGTAACCGAAAGGTCTGGGGCAGTGGGGAGGAAACTAGGAGAATTAGTATTTGCTGCATAGAGGGCTACCAAGTGAATTTTCCAATCCTCTTCTTTAATAGGAATGGGGAGAGATTTTACTCTTTTACCACAGCAATCAGCAATTACTTCCCAGAATTTTTAAGAGTTGTTTGTGGAGGCTGCCTCTTTTAACTGCAACCATACACCATCTTCCTTAAATTGCTTCAGAGAGCGTTTTTTCCTAAGCCTTTTCCTCTTCAATGAGTTGATTAAATTAGTACGTTCATTAGAAAAGTTCAGGAACTGTTCCCGCCCCAATTTGTTGATTTCCCTATTTAGAATAAGCAGTGGATTATAATAAGATTTCTGTTTAGTTGGAACACGCAATGATTTACTTAATGCAGCCAAAGAACCAATATTACGGGAAAAAACTTCCAGAAGATCAATTTGAAACAAATCATATTCGAGCATACCTAAGTAGTGCTGATCTTTTATCAGAGTTGTTAAATTTGCTTTTACTTTGACTGTTGCTTGAGTGTTCCAATAAATTCTACCATTATTTACATTAAACCCTGCATTACTGCCTCTGAAGTTCCACGGGCCTACCTTAGCACAAGTACAATTAAATTGAAAACAGATCAACATATGATCACTAAAATCAGATTCCAAGACTTCCATGCTTATAAGATTACAAAAGAAGTAGGAGGAGACCATTAAATAATCTATATTAGAATTCCCTGATGGGGCCTTGTGGGTATAGTTTGCCGGAATATCGTTTTCTAGCCCATTAGCAAATATAAGATCTAAGCTTCTCAGACCTTCTAGTAATAAAGTGCCCCTTTTATCTGACCTGCTTTTATTCGGAAATTGGGCCGTAGGGATTTTAAGGGCTTCATTTTTTTCAGTGTTGGAAAATACCCTAATACTATGTGCGGAGATTCATATCACCTAATAGCATTATGGACTTACAATCTTCCCTTTCCAGAATAGAGGAAATAAAAACAAATAGTTCCTTTAACAGATGTGCATGGTATGCATCTGGAGGAAGGTATAAGTTTACAATTAACAGTGTTTCTAAATGATCCTGGGAATCCTTAAGATGTAACTTAATTGCCTGAATCAAGTTTGAATCATGGAAAAATTCTTTATAGGACCAGCTAAAATTAGTACTAAGCATAATAGAGATTCCTCCTTTAGTATGTCCTCTATTCACTTGGAGTGCTGGCCAGCTCAGCACTATATAATCTTCAATGGACCAATCCATTGTGATCCAGGTCTCTTGTAGGCAGATTATATCTGCTTTCAGATCCTTCAATAATAAGAATTTATTTTCATTGGAGTTTAGGCCGGCTGCGTTCCAAGATATTACGGAGATATCCCTGCTAGGAGGAATTCCCGCAATTTAAATCTAGGGATTTATTTTTATTCAGAGCGCCTGCCACCCAACTACATTTCTTATCTTCCTCATTTATAGGGGGATCATACTGAGTCTTTTCTTCTACGGGAAGCGAGACTCTCCTGCCTTCTTTACCAAAGGAAACCTCTAAAATGCTTTCTCTCTTCGTATGGGAAAGGCCCCTGTTAGAGACTTCAGAATATGAATTAGACTGCCGATTTTGAAGCACTTTTTTTAAAGCTAACTCTACTTCAGGAGTACGAACATCAATGCCACAACAACGCAATTTATTGCTATGCAACATTATCAGATGAGAGATAGCTTTAGATGTAAATGTTACTCTAGCTCCCCTAGGATTATTATACTTTTGAACCAGAACCAGAGCAAGGTCATTACTTCGGATCATCTGAAGGCCTGGGATTTCGGCAAAGCAACCTAATAAAAAAGATCTATTCATAAAAGGTTCATGATCAAAAATAAATGAAAAATCCAGGGAGTAAGATGCAGCGGGTAGATGGAGGATCGGCTAAGATACCTCAGAGCTATTCTCATTGGCATTGTAAATGACATTGGAACCTACAGAGGAAGCAAACAAAGAAGCATTAGGGTTCAGGGTACTCTGAGCAATAGGAGGCACACTTATAGCAGATACCGAAGGCTCTTGAGAGAAATGAGTTGCGGTACTTAGGCTCAAAAAAGGTGTACAAGGGCCCAAAACGTTAGATTCAACTAGTCCATCTTCTTTCTTCAATACATTTAGGCCCTGACCTATTGGTATATTATAGATTACGTTAGGGTCGAAGCGAAGCCTTTTTGCCCTTTTTTTATGAATTCTTTGTCTTTTTTCCTTCTTCTTCATACTGATACTATTAGAATTGTTCTTACTATCGTTTTCAGGAACATGGGGGCTACCAACAATTAGATCCTCCACTGAAGAACACGTAGGTGGATTTACGCCTGTTTTTAGAAATATAGGAAAAACTTTACGGGAAATGCCTAGAATACCCTTTTTTTCTTGTACGACTGATAAAGATACTCGCTCTGGAACCACACGCTTAGGATCAAAAAGTTCTTAGACTAGTATTGAAATCAGGAAGATCTGGGAGTGTAAAGTCTTCTATTATAGGATCTCCAACTTTTGGGGCTAATTGAGATACCCCTTCGGAATGAGAGACTTAATTTTCCAGAGAATGGGTAGTTAGATTTGCTTGAAAAGAGTCAGTTTCCATACAATCCAGATGTTGGTTATCTTTCAACCGGGAACCATCATTTTTGGGAAAATGATTGATGTGTACTTCTGTAAATGAATTTCCAGGTACAGCTTTAACATCACCATGTGCTTCTAGAGTAGGCTCCCCCATCCCTGCTAAACTTACACTTATTTCCTATTTAGGGAAAAAGGAGGAAATAGAATTAAAACTTTTTAAAATATTTATTTGTAATGAATTGTTTCTTAGAGGGTTAGCTTTGGTTTTTTTACACACTCTTGTATATAGCACTCTACCAGAGCGCATTTTCTTTGCAGTCATTACTTGAACCTCACAGCCACGGACCCACGTACCCTTGGTCAGGATAAAGGGTCAATCAGAAATATTTTGCTGTTTGCAAATAAACCAATGCGCCGCTCATGCAACACCGGATACCGCCTAAGGACACTACTAGGGTAAAGACACTGGCAACCCAAGCAATCCTGGTAGTCCTGGAGATCCTGAACAAACACAAGCTGGCCAAACATGGCACCCAGGGATCCTCTAGACTGTGTTTCTAAGCGACTCCCAGTGACCCCAGTGGCCCACGACCATCACAAGCGGCTCCCTACCAACACCCTTTGCTCCTCTGCCACCTCCAGGGCTCCAGAGCTCTAACCAGTCTTTCCTTGCCTCAGTCGGCACTCAGAAAAACGACCCCCTTGGACCGCAGTTCACATGGAGGCACAAGGTGGCAAAGGGAGACACAGATAGGTTACTCGCGACTCCTGCCGCACAGAAGAGCCACTCACGGCTTCCGCAGCACCAGGGGAATGACTCACAGCTCTCTGCCGTACTAAATGATGTTCCTGCCGTGATTAAATGGCACTTTTGCGGCCGCACGGAGAAGCCTTGCGGCACCTGCAGAATACCACGGCTCACAGGAGAGATCACTGCTGCACAGTAGGACAGACTGCGGCTTTTCTTTCACCCACTATAGTGTAAAGCATTAGCCAGTGGGTCAGCTCAATATAGCTTGGTAAATAGCTGGTAATTAATATCAACAGCTCCACAGGTCAACAGGTCCACAGGGCCAGGTCAACAGGTCCAGAATGCAACAAAGAGGGACTCTGTGGTAAAGTTTTATTTTTTGCTGATTTAAAACAACGTGCAGTCTTCACGCAGCCAAAAGCTCTTCCCGCGGGGGCAATAGGGGGCACATACGGCTACTGCAGATTTCAACTCAGCTCCATTCCGGCGCCGGGTGTACTTGCCGGTGTTTGTGGTAAAGTTATTGGCTGATTGACAACAGCATGCTGTCTTCGCGCTGCCGAAAGCTCTCCCGCGGGGGGTTGCAAGCTGCGGGATAGACCTCCCCGGCCGCCACTCCCGGCTGCTAAAGAAAAGTCATCGGCAACCACCGCACCTGCACCACCCGGCCAACACTCACGGTACCGGCAATATGGAGCAATATGGGGCACACGCGGCTACTTGCCGTTGTTTGTCGGCTCTCGCATCTCAGTCCCCAGCTCGCGGCAGCTCTCCTCTGCTCCGCTCTCGTGGTTCTCGCGGCTCAAACCCAGTACCGCGGTTCAGACCCAGCTCGTGGCAGCTCTCCTCTGCTCCACTGCCGTTACCACTGCTGCTCTACTCCGTGCTCCATACACCGTGCTCTGCTCCGTGCTCTGCTCGCGTGACTTGGCTGTACAGGCAGTAATGCTTGGTAAACGTGTGCAGTGAGGTCCACGTAGCTGCCTGACAGATGTCATGCAAGGGAACTCCCCATTCCAAAACAGTAGTGGCTGCCATCGCCCTGGTAGAATGGGCAAGCAGCCCCACCAGAGTTTTCTTTTTAGCCAAAGAATAACAAACCTTTATGCACAGAACGACCCACGAGAGATGGTCCGCTTGTTCACGGCCTGACCTTTCTTGGCGCCCACGAAGCCAACAAAGAGCTATTCATCCACCCAGAACTGTTGTATGCGGTCAGGTGGGTCCAGACGGTGGAGCCTCTCTTCCTCTTTTGAGGGATGCAGAGGCGGAAAGAAGGTGGGCAAAGTGATGGTCTGCCCGATATGAAAGGCAGTGACAACCTTTGGCAGTAAAGACGGACGAGTCCTTAGAACCACTTTGTCCGGATGGACAGAGAGAAAAGTAGGTTTAGTAGAAAGAGCCTGGAGCTCACTCACTCTTCTGGCAGAGGTGATGGCCACCAGGAAAGCTGTCTTTAAAGTGAGAAGACGAAGAGGACAGTTGTGAAGTGGCTCAAAGGGAGGCATTATGAAAGGAACAAGAGGCAAAAGATGAGTAATGCCTTTTAAGAATCTATTTACAACAGGGGACTTGAAAAGGGAAGGCTGATCTGGAAGCTATAAAAAGGCTGAAATGGCCGAGAGATAGCCCTTGACAGTGTCCAGAGCAGAGCCCTGCTGGGCCAAAGAAAGAAGGAATAGAAGGACCTCTGAAAGAGGGGCAGAAAGGGGATCCACAGCCTTTGCTGTGCGCCACGCCACAAACTTATTCCACCTGCAGGAGTATACCGTCGTAGTGGAGGGACACCTGGCTGCCAAGATTACATCACAAACTTCGGGAGGCAGGCCAAAAGACGTCAACTGCCGCTGCTCAATCTCCACGCAAGTAGATGGAGGCTGGACAGGTTTGGGTGGAGGACTGTCCCCTGTTGCTGTGACAGAAGATCCTCTCAAAGAGGCAGTCGGATCGGGGGATCGATAGCCATGCTGAGTAGCTCGGGATACCATACTCTTCAAGCCCAATCCGGAGCCACAAGAATGACTTGGGCCCGGTCGCGCTTCATCTTCTTCAGCACTTTGGGTAGAAGTGGTATAGGCGGAAAGGCGTATAGTAGACCGCAACTCCACTCGTGACGAAAAGCGCCACCGAGTGAGTGCCGCCTTGGAAATTCGAACGCGCACAGCTGATGACATTGCGCATTCTCTTTGGTGGCGAATAGATCTAACCAAGGCTCTCCCCACTGCTGAAAGAGACCTTGCGCCACGTCCGAGTGCAGATGCCATTCGTGAGCCATCATGCACCGGCGGTTGAGTTCGTCCGCCCTGGTGTTCAGAAAACCTGCCAGGTGTTGAAACACCAGGGAAATGCCCTGATGTTCCAACCATGTACAGAGGCGTAGAGCCTCCTGACATAGGGTCCACGACCCCACCCCGCCCTGTTTGTTGCAGTACCACATGGCTGTGGTGTTGTCCGTGAACACCTGCCCTACTCTTCCCCGGACAGAGGGAAGGAATGCCTTCAGTGCAAGTCGGATCGCCCGAAGCTCCAGAAAGTTGATGCGGAACCCGGACTCCGCCAGAGACCAGAGTCCTCTGATCTCCGCCTCTCCTATGTGGCTGCCCCCTCCCAGAAGGGACACATCCGTCACAACTGTTTGTTCCGGTTGGGGAAGGGAGAGGGATCTGCCATTGACCCAATCGCGATTCATGAGCCACCACTGCAATTGTTGTGCAGTGCCCACCGTGATCTAGCCCTGATTGGACAGGTTGTCCTGATGGTGTGCCCACTGGAACTTCAGGTCCCACTGCAGAGCCCGCATATGCCATCTGGCCTGATCCACTAGCAGGATGCAGGAGGCCATCAGGCCCAGGAGCCGGAGGGTCATCTTGACCGAATCCCGGGACAGAGGATATAAGATCGGAATCATAGCCTTAATATCCAGTATTCGCTGCTCGGGAGAATAAACCCAAAACTGCACCGAATCCAGACCCGCTCTGATGAAGAGGAGCTTCTGAGAGGGACTCAGGTGCGACTTCGGCACGTTGATGGAGGACCCCAACAAATGCAGGAGGTCGGCCGTAGTCTGGAGGTGGGAGACGACTGCCTGGGGCGAGCCCACCTTCAACAACCAGTCGTCGAGATAGGGGAAGACTGGAACCCCTGATCTGCGCAGATGAGCTGCGACCACCGCCATCACTTTTGTGAACACCCAAGGGGCATTGGTAAGGCCGAAGGGGAGCAGGGTAAACTGAAAGTGCTCATGGCCTACCGGGAACCGCAGGTAACGCCGGTGGGCCGGCAGGACGGGGATGTGGAAATATGCATCCTGCAAGTCTAACGCTGCCATCCAGTCTCCAGGGTCGAGGGCAGACAAGACCTGAGCTAGCGTCAACATCTTGAACTTCTCCTTCCGGAGGAAGCGGCTGACGTTCCTGAGGTCCAAGATAGGAATCAGGCCGTTGTCCTTCTTGAGGACCAGAAAGTAGTGGGAATAACAACCACGACTTACTTCTGGCCCAGGAATGTGCTCGATGGCCTCCTTGGCCAAGAGGGCCGTGACTTCCTGCTGAAGAAGCGCAAGATGGTCCCCCGACATACGGTGGTATTGAGGTGGCATGGCTGGAGGAGTAGTGTCGAAGGGGAGGGAGTAGCCCCTTCGGACTATTTGCAGCACCCACTTGTCCGAGGTGATGTTGTGCCAGTGGGGGAGATGATGGCAAATCCTGCCACCCACTGGCATCTGATGGGCCTGAAAGGACGGACTAGGAAGGCTTGGAAGTGGATGCTGCGGGGGTGGAGGTGGGCTGACCCGCCCGCTGGCTTCCGGAACCACCTCAGCGGTTCCCACGTCCTTGGCCGCACTGAGGTTGTTGTTGCGCGGGCCTGTGGCTCTGAAATTAACGTTTTAGCCACCCCTTCCGTGGCTGCAAAAGGAGCGAAAGGCAGAACGCGGAGGAGGCCGAGTGGCCGAGAGGCCCAACGACTTGGCCGTAGCCCGTGAGTCCTTAAAGTGCTCCAACGCACTATCTGCCTTATGGCCAAAAGGCGAATGCCATCAAAGGGCATGTCCATCAGAGTGTTCTGGACATCCCCGAGAAGCCAGTTGTCCTCAGCCAGACGTGGCACCGAAGCGCCACCATCGTGGAAATTGCCCTGCCCAGCGAGTCGGCGGTGTCGAGCCCACAATGAATGGTGAACTTAGCTGCGTCTCTCCCAGCTGCTATAGCTTGGGAAAGGACTGTCCGGGCCTCCTCCGGACAGTGGGGCAGCACCTGCGCAACCGTATCCCACACAGAGTGGGAATAATGGCCGAAGAGGCATGCGGTGTTCACCGACCGCAGCCCTAAGCTGGCAGATGAAAATAGCTTCTTGCCAAGCTGCTCCAGCTTCTTGGATTCATTATTTGGAGGTGCGGAAGGGAACGCGCTCTTGGAAGCAGAGGTTTGGCAACCAAGCTCTCAGTAGGGTGTTGGGAGAGGAAGAGGGGGGTCGCCCACAGCCAGGCGATGGCGTCGGGCCAGGTTCCTGTCCACAGGAGCCCCTGTGTTGGGCCTGGACCAAGTGCCTAAAAGAACATCCGAAAGCACATCATTAAAAGGCAGCAAGGACTCTGAAGAGGTTGCCGCTGGCTGAAGCACTTCTGTCAGGAGGTTAGTCCTGATGGCCACTGTAGGGAGTTTGAGGTGGAGGGCCTTGGCTGCCCTACCCAACACCACTGCGTAACTTGCTCCCTCCTCTGTAGCCATGGAAGGAGGAGACAGCATGCCAAGGTCAGGTGAGGGGTGGAGAGTGCTAACATCCCCCAAATTCTCTACCCAGTCCGGATCATAGTCACACTTTTTTGTGAGAGGGTCCTCAGACCCCTCCCAGTACTCATCTTACTCCGAAGTCTGTGCAAAAGGCTGAAAATAAGGAGGACGGACATAGGGGTAGAAAGGCCCCATCAGCGTCGGAATCAGCGTTGTGCGACGTCGATCCGGCACCACGTCCAGTTCAGGGCTGAAACTGGTTTCGACATCGGCGGTAGCGAGGGGAAGTCGAAGAGCGACGACACTTCTTCAACTTCTTTTTGGAATGCTTCAACTTACCTGACCCCGAGTGCGAAGACTTTGATCCAGACGTACGATGGTGACGGCTCCACGACTGGTCCCTCGACCGCCCATGGGACCATGAACTTGAGCGGCACGGAGCCAACTGCCGGAATTTCCAGCAACTTTCGGGACCAGTACCGCAAAGTCTACAGCACCATGGCCCGGCAGTCGGGGCACAACTTGAAGTCATGGTCGCGCCCCAGGCAGTAGAGACACACGCGGTGCGGGTCCGTCACTGACATCATGCGGTGACATTCCCCGCAGTTCTTAAAACCGGGCATCCTTATGACACCAGGAGTCAATCGACTCAGAAGAAATGAGGTGAAAGGCCTCGAAAGATAAACTCAGTAAAAAAGTGACTGGGGGTACTTGCTCTTTCCAGATCTGCACTTGCTGGCGCGGAAAAAGAAAGAACTGACGTCAGCGCATGAGGGCGCCGTCTAAGTAGCTGCTGCGACATCATCTTGGTGACCACCTACCGACGCGCAGGGGTACTGCTGACGAAAACTTTCCGGATCCAGTCTGACGCCTGGGAGTAATTCTAAGGCAAGGAATCTATCACTACGTGTTTCTTTCAGATGATAATTTACAGATGTGTACATTGGCAGATAGAACATACCATAGATGACATTGTGTAATCACTGGTGAACCCCTAGAGGGGTCAACCTAACATGTCAAGTGAGTTTGATCACAGACCAAAGCTATTGAGCTTCTCAGCAGAGAGAGTGTGACCCTAATTACCCACATCGCAGTTTAATTGTCTGGCAAGATTTAGACAGACTGGTCACGAAAGGAAGGGAGCAAGTCCTTGAGACTCAGCCAGATGCCCGTAGCTTTAGCAGATTCATCGAAACTGTTGTCAAAGCCTAAGGGGGTTGGAAAACCTTCCTTTTGAGTCAGATTGCCCTCCAAGCCCTACCACTGCAAAGCTGCAGTAGGGTCCCTGGACACTCTCAAAATGTCTGCTTTGGAACCATTGTCTATGGAAGCACCACTGGGGGGGTGCTCATGCGCTGTGAGCATGAGTAATCAAACAAATGTAGGAAGCTAGCAGACCTTGCAAGCATAAAACCCTCAGGACTGGAATGTATGTGCCATTCTGAAACACAGGACCCATAGCCTGAATATCCTGAATCTTCTGTGGAGGGGTAAAATCTTAAATCAATGTGGTGGCCGCTACTGCCCTAATTAACAGGATGCTCTAAGAGCTTGTGATTTGGGCTTGTTGATGGAAAATCCCAGCTCGAACACCAACATGACTCTTCATCATCTCTGCCAGATCATCTCTGAGCAGATGTTCTTGATGAACCAGTCATCCAACTTAGGGGATACCAGAAGCTGCTACCTTCCCCATCACCTTATGAAGTCTTGACCAAAGTTAGACCAAACAGAAGAAAGTGAAGCTACTTCCTGAGTGACTACAAGATTGGAATATGGAGATATGTCTCCCGCAGAACAACAGACACCATCTGGTCTTCTGCTCCCAGTTAAGCAGAACCTGCACTAGGGACAGCATTTTAAAGTTTTCCTTTCTGAGGAACTAGTTTAGCATCCACAGGGCTAGGATCATACAGAGATCGTGGTCCTTTTTTTTACCAGAAATTACTGAGAGTATCACCCCAAGTCCCATTTCGGCTATGGCACTATCTCTACTGTGCCTTTCTGTAGAAAACACTTCCACTTTCTGTTGGAGAAGTCATTGGTGGTCCGGTGGAATTACAGAAAAGAAGGGAAAAAAGAGATTTAGACTCTGTTGAAAGGGTAGGGCATATCCCAATTCCACAATCTGCAAGCGCCATAGGTCTGAAGTAATTGCCCGCTAGACCTGCAGAAACAAGGAAATCCATCTTCCAACTGGTTCCCTGTGCTCTGACAAGAAGGAACTGGGGCTGCTTACCTGCAGTGGCAGGAGTCAAGGAGCAAGTGTTAAGGAACGTGAGCTTCCTTTGCCCCGGCCTCTATGCTGTCTGTACAGTGGGCTTGTCTGCTATTGCTGCTGCTGTGAGGCTTGCTGCTGCTGATGGCATCAAAAGAAAAAACCTTGTGAAAATCCTCTAAATTTCCTAAACAGGTAGTAGTCCCTGTAGGTCAATTAAATTTGCGGTGGCCTTACTGTCTTTAAAGCTTTCTAAGGCTGCATTGACCTTTGCCCCAAAGAGATGGGAACCGTTGAAAGGGAGGTCTGTAAGAGTTGTTTAGATATCCATTCAAATATCCAGAGTTTCTCAGCCATGCATGATGATGCAGAAATGTTTCCATAGCTCTGGCATCATAGAATGCATTATCTAATGCAAATTCAATAAACCGTTTCGCCACAGCATGTCCACCCTCTATCAATTCGAAGAACAGGGTCTGCAGATGGTACGGTAAGTTAGGGAGGATTGTCTGTGCCATTGTCTGTGCCATGTCGCAGAGAGTGGGCGCATAGTGAGCAAGGAGACATGGTATTTAAGTATTTTAAAGCTATTCTACCAGCTATGATTTTTTTGCATACTGCTCCTTCTTATTGGATTCCCTACCTGATGAGGTAGTAGGGAAGGCAATTTTGAGGAGCACGGTGCTTGAATTACAAGGCTTTCCGGTGATAGAGGGGAAGATAGGAAGGTCAGGTCACCAGGGGTCAGTCTGGAGCATCTTGTAATTGCTCTGTGAACTGTGGTGGAAGAGGTGAGTTTCTCCCAGACTGCTAGGATGGGCTCAGCAAGGGCCTCATTTAAAGGGAACAAGGGCTCCGTAGTGTGTGACGTAACAGCAGTAAGAATGTTGACCTTAGTAGCAGTAGAAGCAAACTGGAGATCCAATATTTCAGTTGCTCTCTTTCAAACAGTATTATAGGTAGTGACCTCAGAAGATGGCAACCCAGTAGGGGAATACAATTCCCCTTCAGGCAAGGTGACTTGCCCGCTGGTGTCTTTTATCCCTGGACAATCTGGGTCAAAAGTCATGGAATGCCTGTCCCCATCATCTGTGTCCTCACTTGTGTTGTAATGAGGATCAGAGTCCCCCAAAAAAGAACATACCCTAGTCTAACAGACGTTGAGCCTCTGCATTGAATGATGGGGCAACTCCAACAGGGCAATGTCTCTGTACGAGTTGGTTGGCACTCAATTGGCTTTGATTGCAGAACTGAAGATAAAGTCAGGGGTGCTGATGGCGTCGATGTTGACACCAGTGGAGTCATATTTGGCGACAGAGGGGTAATAGGTAATTGGATGTATTAGGATCTGGCACTAAAGGAGTAGTCCCTGAAGCACTAGTGAGCAGAGGCACTGTCCGGCAGGGCACCAAGCTTGCAGAGCCAGATGGTACAGCATCAGAAGGGCTCCAAAAGAATATGACATTGGATCCATTGGGCCAGCCAAATCTCCTGAAGGAACCATGGACTTCCGGAGGAGGTCATACAAGGTGTTGAGAAAGTCACTGGATCCGTACCGGGATTGGGAAATACCCGGTAAGGAAGACTGGACTGGGGCCTCGCAGTTGGGTCTGCGGGCCATAGCGTGTTTGGGGTCAGTGTGGGGTCCAAAGAAACCACAGACGGCGGATGCTTCCTGTTGTCTTCCACTAATTTTGGTTCCGATGTGTATGCTTGTGGGAATGTAGAAGTTCTGGCACTTACTCTTTGAAGAGCAGCATAGTTCAAATTAGTGTTTTTCTTGTTCTGCATCTTTGATGTCTTTGATGATGCTAGTGTCTCCGGTAGCTTGATCCTTGGTCTTGCCGATGCACAGGAAAAAGGGAACTGAACTCAGCAACCCTGTGGGGGCTCTTTATGGCTCTAGTAGCGTTGCAAGGGGGAGACAGCGTTTACAACGCTGTCAGTACAATGCGTGTTGGTAACAATGCGGACGTTACATCGTCCGCATTTTTACCACGCATGGCCTTACATTGCATTTCAACGACTTGCGCTAGATGGCGTGCAACACCAGGGAATGTGTTGGATTTTAAGTCCAACACATTCCCTGCTGTTGAGCTAACTGGAGTAGGAATAGTAATTTATACTATTCCTAAGTCCAACGCGCCATCTAGGGCAAGTCGTAGCACCGACTTAAGTTGTAATGCCATGTGTGGTAACAATGTAGACGATGTAACGTTCGCGTTGTTACCTACCGCGTGGTGTTATCACGCGATGTAATGTCACATATTCGTTGCAAGGACACCACTTCTGGCATCGCAGAGGAACCAGAGCCCACTACATGTGCAGAGAGGTACTGAAAAGTTTACAGATTCAGTCTAATGACTGTGATCTTTAACCCCTTCGCTGCCAGGCCTTTTCCCCTCCTGTGCCACGCCCTTTTTTGGCTATTTGGGGTAGTGCACGCTGAGGCCCCTGTAACTTTTTGACCACATAAGGTATCCCCGCCAAATTTGCGTCCTTTTCTTCCAACATCATGGGGATTCTGAAGGTACTCAGGGTTTGTGGATTCCCCTGGAGGGGTCACAGAAATGAGCCAAAATACAGCAAAATTTAGTTTTTTGGGGGGAAAATGGGAAAAACGAGCTGCAAATGAAAGCATCTGGGTTTTTCCCTGCAAATGTTATCAAAAAAGGGTTTGTGGGGATGAAATCACAATTTTCCCAGCTTTTAGGGGATACCAGACTTTTGTCAGAAACCCAACATTTTTTACACAGTTTTGGCATTTTTCTGGGACATAGCCTATTTTTGCTATTTTTGTGCTTTCAACCTCCTTCCAGTTAATGGTAGAAATGGGTACAAAAGCAATTATGGATCCTGGAAAGCTATACATTTTAGAGAAGTAGACAAAATTCTGAATTCAGCAAGGGGTCATTTGTGTAGATCCATCAAGGTTTCTTTATAGAAACTAACAGTTAAATATAGGAAAAATTGAAAATTTGTTGAAAAAAAGCGCCTTTTGTGTCAACGTTTTCACCTGTAACTTCTTCTAATTTTGACAGCTCTTTGAAAGCAATATACCGTTACATCCGCTGGACATTACTGGTTGTGGGGATATATAGGACTTGTAGGTACACCAAGAACCCGACGAACCCAGAGCCAAAAACTGAGCAGCAACTTGCAATGGTTTTTTATTATGTACCGGGTATATAGTAATTATTCTGTAAAAATGTGTACATGGAAAAATCGGCATGAAAGACACCTATGTATTTCTGAGATGGGAACAAAATATAGAGTTTAGAAACAGTAGATATTTGCACATTTCCGAAATTGGGAATACTCATACTAGCATGAGAATTATCAGTCATTTTTTAGAATGACTTCTTTTTTACACAATGTCTTTCATTTGGAAGGCAGAAATGCATCAAAAGTCAATAGGTAATAACAGTTCCTTTACAAATCTGAATTACCCTAAGTCTTCCGATAAAAATTGTACCTCACTTGTAGGGGTAGGCATTGTGCCCACGACAGGAAATGGCTCAAAACCCAACGTGCACACACCACATTTTCACAATGCAAAATTACCCTTTTTTAGCAAAGTGCCTAGCTGTAGTTTTTTAACCCTAGCTCTGCCGGCACCTAGGGAAACCTAGCAAACCTATACATTTACAACTAGACACCCAGGGGAATCCAGGATGGGGTGACTTGACTGCCTCCCACCAGGTTCTGTTACCCAGAATTCCTTGCAAACCTAATAAATTGCCAAAAAAAACACTTTTTCCCCACATTTCTCTGGTGGAAAGTTCTGGAATCTGCATGGATCCACAAATTTCCACCCACCCCGCGTTCCCCAAAGTCTTACGAGAAAAATGGTACCTCACTTGTGTGGGTCAGCCTAGTGCCCGCGACAAGAAACGGCGCAAAACGCAACGTGGACACACCTCAATTTCGCTGTGAAAAATGACCCTTTTTTGGCAAAGTGCCTAGCTGTAGTTTTTGAACCATAGCTCTGCCGGCACCTAGGGAAACCTAACAAACCTATACATTTTTGAAAACTAGACACCAGGGGAATCCAGGATGGGGTGACTTGACTGCCTCCCACCAGGTTATGTTACCCAGAATCCCTTGCAAACCTAAAACATTGCCAAAAAAACGCATTTTCCCCACATTTCTCTGGTGGAAAGTTCTGGAATCTGCATGGATCCACAAATTTCCACCCACCCCGCGTTCCCCAAAGTCTTCCGAGAAAAATGGTACCTCACCTGTGTGGGTCAGCCTAGTGCCCGCGACAGGAAACGGCGCAAAACATAACGTGGACACACCTCAATTTTGTAGTGAAAAATGACCCTTTTTAGGCAAAGTGCCTAGCTGGAGTTTTTGAACCCTAGCTCTGCCGGCACCTAGGGAAACCTACCAAACCCACACATTTCTGAAAACTAGACACGAGGGGGATTCCAGGGAGGTATGGTTTGCGTGGATCCCCCAACGTTTCCTTACCCAGAATGCCCTGCAAACCTCAAATTTAGCTGAAAAAATCACCTTTTTCACACATTTTTGTGTGGGAAAGTTGTGGCATCACCGGGCTGACACAAATTTCCTACCACCCAGCGTTCCCCCGGGTGTCCCGATAAAAACGGTGCCTCACTCGTGTGGGAGGCCCAAGTACCCGCGACAGGCAAGGGCCCAAAACGTATTGAGGCGACATGAAAATTGCCTACCTCAAAACGACATGGTTTTGCAAGGGGGATCACCTGGGTTTTTGGCCCGGTGCTCGGCGGCCACCTAGGGGAAAATACCAAACCCACAAATTTCTGAAAACTAGACACCCGGGGGATTCCAGGGAGGTATGGCTTGCATGGATCCCCCAACGTTTCCTTACCCAGAATGCCCTGCAAACCTCAAATTTAGCTGAAAAAATCACATTTTTCACACATTTTTGTGTGGGAAAGTTGTGGCATCACCGGGCTGACACAAATTTCCTACCGCCCAGCGTTTCCCCGGGTCTCCCGATAAAAACGGTGCCTCACTCGTGTGGGAGGCCCAAGTACCCGCGACAGGCAAGGGCCCAAAACGTATTGAGGCGACATGAAAATTGCCTACCTCAAAACGACCTGGTTTTGCAAGGGGGGTCACCTGGGTTTTTGGCCCTGTGCTCGGCGGCCACCTAGGGGAACCTACCAAACCCACACATTTCTGAAAACTAGACACCCGGGGGATTCCAGGGAGGTATGGCTTGCATGGATCCCCCAACGTTTCCTTATGCAGAACGCCCTGCAAACCTCAAATTTAGCTGAAAAAACACGTTTTTCACACATTTTTGTGTGGGAAAGTTGTGGCATCACCGGGCTGACACAAATTTCCTACCACCCAGCGTTCCCCCGTGTCTCCCGATAAAAACGGTGCCTCACTCGTGTGGGAGGCGCAAGTACCCGCGACAGGCAAGGGCCCAAAACGTATTGAGGCGACATGAAAATTGAAAATTACCTACCTCAAAACGACCTGGTTTTGCAAGGGGGTCACCTGTGGTTTTGGCCCGGTGCTCGGCGGCCACCTAGGGGAACCTACCAAACCCACACATCCTCGGCCGACATGACACAGCAAGGTAGAACCCCTGAGGGTACATTTTGGGTATATATACACCATATCTTTGCTGGGGCAGGCAGAGAAGAAAGACTTCCATGCTGACACACTGACACTAGGCGCTGAAGTTCGTGCACGCAGACATTCCAGCATGCAGTGGTCTGACATCCCTTGTGGGGTGTCCATCTCAAGACCAAGACGGGTTCCTTCATTCTCTCACACCAGGTGATGGGGTTGGCTTCATCCTAGGGGGATTCTTGGCTCTACACCTACATACATGCTAGGTACACTTAGGTATATCTAGTTAGGGTTGCATGGTAGGAGTACGCATTATTCTTGTCATTTATTTATGTACCTTTCTGTATTAATTGTTTTAGCACTATGGTAGAAATATACCATCCTTTTACTCTGTTGGTGCTTATAATCATTTATATCTGTTTCTGTCTTATGATTGTTTAAGCGCACCTATTTTACACTAGAATGACGTTGGTTCAATAAATGCTTATTGAAAACGTACCCACTGTTTATTCTGTCAATCTCTTTGAGACAAAGTGAGCACAAGTGACAGAGCGAAAATTACTGTAGTTTCCATGATCCCTGATGGTACAGGGTTGTCATGTTTGATAGTTGCCAGGAACTATTCTCTCCTTGGTAAGAGGAGTTTACAGTAGCACTGTGATCTAACTGGTATACAGGCGAGTATACCTGGAGGGAGTGTCTGGAATCAGTCTGGACACCAATCCCACAGTTTATGTTGTCTAAATGCACAGATCCTATATAGATTTATCGGAACTACACGACATGGCACCACCAATGTTGGTTTGCTTCTTATTTAATGGTCAAATCTGAGTAATTCAGTTTTGCTTTCTCAAAGACCCCTTCTCACATATACCCAGAGATGTCTGGAGTGGGAAGGGAAAAATCCGCCACAGCTGAGTAAGCATATCCTATGCATTGGTTGAAGGATAAATAAATCCCTATTGTGCATAAATCCTTATCTCAGTTTCCTTGAAACTCTTTCAACAATGACTGAAGAAGAAAACACTGCGGTACTATGTGGGAATGCAGTGGTGGAAGGGGAACAGGAAGGTGCTATAAACATTTCAGAAAATGTCAGGACTTCCCTTACTTTAAAATTAACAGACTATGGAGTCACAGCAAGAGGTGGGACAATAAACCTTTGTGATTGAGGCGCACATGTCAAACAGGACAGAGTAATTCTATTAATGGGTTAAATTACAACCAGCAGATGCATGCACAAATACATTTCATTCTTACACTGAAGGTGAAATACCAGAGGAATGTTGTCCATACGAGGGCATTGAAGTTCTGCTCATGTACCAGGAGCACATAAACTGGTTTAAAGGCGCCTTTCCACACACAACAGATAAAGTGAGACTCGGTCTGCTTGGCAGCAACGGAGCCACTTGACTGGTCCTAGCGGCTTACACACCGCAGCCAGACATTGACACAATGCTGGTACCAGACTTATGTCTACTACACAAAGAAATGTTAAAACCTTACAGACATCTGACACAGTTCGTTATGAGAACACTTACACTTCAGACAACAAGGGCTACACCAGCAGGACAAATTCAGGGGTCTGCTACTAAAATAACCCCACAAACGCTAAACACATTTATGGCTAAAATGCCCACTAAACGTGAGCAAATGCCATTCTGGATAGCTCAGAAAATAACACAGTTAGAGGCAGTGTTTCCACACACAAGCCCTCAAGAAAAAGACAGAATGCTAACAATCTGCTTGCCAATGCGGATAGCTCCCCAGATAGAGGATTGTACCTCTTGGGGTACAGTTTTCGCTGCCATCTATAACAGAACTCATGATATCCGTTTAATAGCAGTGATACCAGATGTACTGAGACAGATACAAAATGAGTATGTAGCAGAACCTGCTCTGAACTTAAGGATGAAATAGTTAGGACATTTTGCTCAGGTATCAACTAATATATTGGCAAACATAAAAGGGGAACAGCAAAACACACAAGATGATGGACGGAATGTTGCACATTGGCAAAACATTCCCCCCAGTCACAGATCTGGGTTTAATCCATCGTTATTTTGCTCACCATGCCACCACAGTTCAGACATGGCCATATGCAAATCAGTCTTGACCCTGTGCCTCATGGGAACAGTCCAGCCCGAACTGCCAAGCCATGTCTTCCCTGGACCAGAATCAAGCATCCTAGGACCGGTTTCGGGGTTTTACCCCTCTTCAGCCAGGACAGCTTGACTCCAGTGGCGTAGTGAGCACGGGACCAACGTCTGGGCATACCCTTCCCACATAAGGCGAACAGAAAAACACACAAGATGATGGACGGAATGTTGCACATTGGCAAAACATTCACCCCCAGTCACAGATCTGGGTTTAATCCATCGTTATTTTGCTCACCACGCCACTCTAGTTCAGACATGGCCATATGTAAATCAGTCTTGACCCTGTGCCTCATGGGAACAGTCCAGACCGAACTGCCAAGCCATGCCTTCCCTGGACCGGAATCAAGCATCCTAGGACCGATTTCGGGGTTTCACCCCTCTTCAGCCAGGATAGCTTGACTCCAGTGGCGTAGTGAGCACGGGACCCACGTCTGGGCATACCCTTCCTACATAGAGCGAACAGAAAAACACGCAAGATGATGAACGGAATGTTGCACATTGGCAAAACATTCACCCCCAGTCACAGATCTGGGTTTAATCCATCGGTATTTTGCACAACACACCACCCCAGTTCAGACATGGCCATATGCAAATCAGTCTTGACCCTGTGCCTCATGGGAACAGTCCAGCCCGAACTGTTAAGCCAAGTCTTCCCTGGACCGGAATCAAGCATCCTAGGACCGGTTTCGGGGTTTCACCACTCTTCAGCAAGGATAGCTTGACTCCAGTGGCATAGTGAGCACGGGACCCACATCTGGGCATACCCTTCCCACATAGGGCGAACAGCAAAACACATAAGACGATGGACGGAATGTTGCACATTGGCAAAACATTCACCCCCAGTCACAGATCTGGGTTTAATCCATCGTTATTTTGCTCACCACGCCACCCCAGTTCAGACATGGCCATATGCAAATCAGTCTTGACCCTGTGCCTCATGGGAACAGTTCAGCCCGAACTGCCAATCAAGCATCCGAGGATCGGTTTCGGGGTTTCACCCCTCTTCAGCCAGGATAGCTTGACTCCAGTGGCGTAGTGAGCACGGGACCCACGTCTGGGCATACCCTTCCCACATAGGACGAACAGCAAAACACACAAGAGGATGGACGGAATGTTGCACATTGGCAAAACATTCAACCCCAGTCACAGATCTGGGCTTAATCCATCGTTATTTTGCTCACCACGCCACCTTAGTTCAGACATGGCCATCGCAAATCAGTCTTGACCCTGTGCCTCATGGGAACAGTCCAGCCCGAACTGCCAAACCATGTCTTCCCTGGACCAGAATCAAGCATCCTAGGACCAGTTTCGGGGTTTCACCCCTCTTCAGCCAGGATAGCTTGACTCCAGTGGCGTAGTGAGCACGGGACCCATGTCTGGGCATACCCTTCCCACATAGGGCGAACAGAAAAACACACAAGATGATGGACGGAATGTTGCACATTGGCAAAACATTCACTGCCAGTCACAGATCTGGGTTTAATCCATTGTTATTTTGCTCTCCACGCCACCCCAGTTCAGACATGGCCATATGCAAATCAGTCTTGACCCTGTGATTCATGGGAACAGTCCAGCCCGAACTGCCAAGCCATGTCTTCCCTGGACCGCAAACAAGCATCCTAGGACCAGTTTCAGGGTTTCACCCCTCTTCAGCCAGGATAGCTTGATTTCAGTGGCATAGTGAGCATGGGACCCACGTCTGGGCATATCCTTCCTACATAGGGCGAACAGCAAAACACACAAGATGATGGACAGAATGTTGCACATTGGCAAAACATTCACCCCCAGTCACAGATCTGGGTTTAATCCATCGTTATTTTGCTCACCACGCCACCCCAGTTCAGACATGGCCATATGCAAATCAGTCTTGACCCTGTGCCTCATGGGAACAGTCCAGGCCGAACTGCCAAGCCATGTCTTCCCTGGACCGCAATCAAGCATTCTAAGACCGGTTTCGGGGTTTCACCCCTCTTCAACCAGGATAGCTTGACTCCAGTGGCGTAGTGAGCACGGGACCCAGGTCTGGGCAAACCCTTCCCACATAGGGCGAACAGCAAAACACACAAGATGATGGATGGAATGTTGCACATTGGCAAAACATTCACCCCCAGTCACAGATCTGGGTTTAATCCATCGATATTTTGCTCACCACGCCACCACAGTTCAAACATGGCCATATGCAAATCAGTCATGGTGAGCAAAAAAACGATGGATTTAGGCCCAGATCTCTGTACTGTGTAAATGTATCACATTGTTCTGCATTCTGTCCATCAACTGTTGTTTTTGTATTTGTCACCCCGAGTGGGACGGGTATGCTCAGACATGAGTCCCGTGCTCTCCATGCCACTGGAATCAAGCTATCCTGGCTGAAGAGGGGTGAAACCCCAAAACCAGTCCTAGGATGCTGGGTTCCAGTCCGGGGAGAACCTGGCTTGGCAGTTCGGTCTGGACTGTTCCCATGAGGCAGAGGGTCAAAACTGATTTGCATATGGCTGGGTTCAAACTGGAATGGCATGGTGAGCAAAAAAAACGATGGATTTATACCCAGATCTTATTACTGGGGTGAATGTATGACATTGTTCTGCATTCTGTCCATCAACTGTTGTTTTTGCATTTGTCCCCCCGAGTGGGACGGGTATGCTCAGACATGAGTCCCATGCTCTCCATGCCACTGGAATCAAGCTATCCTGGATGAAGAGGGGTGAAACCCCGAAACCGGTCCTAGGATGCTTGGTTCCAGTCCAGGGAGGACCTGGCTTGGCAGTACGAGCTGGACTGTTCCCATGAGGCACAGGGTCAAGACTGATTTGTATATGGCTGGGTTTAAACTAGAATGGCATGGTGAGCAAAAAAACTATGGATTTAGGCCCAGATCTCTGTACTGGGGTGAATGTATGACATTGTTCTGCATTCTGTCCATCAACTGTTGTTTTTGCATATGTCACCCGGAGTGGGATGGGAATACTCAGACGTGAGTCCCGTGCTCTCCATGCCACTGGAATCAAGCTATCCTGGCTGAAGAGGGGTGAAACCCCAAAACCGGTCCTAGGATGCTTGGTTCCAGTCCAGGGAGGACCTGGCTTGGCAGTTCGGGCTAGACTGTTCCCATGAGGCACAGGGTCAAGACTGATTTGCATATGGCTGGGTTCAAACTGGAATGGCATGGTGAGCAAAACAACGATGGATTTAGGCCCAGATCTCTGTACTGGGGTAAATGTATGACATTGTTCTGCATTCTGTCCATCAACTGATGTTTTTACATTTGTTACCCCGAGTGGGACGGGTTTGCTCAGACGTGAGTCCTGTGCTCTCCATGCCAGTGGAATCAAACTATCCTGGCTGAAGAGGGGTGAAACCCCGAAACCGGTCCTAGGATGCTTGGTTCCAGTCCAGGGAGGACCTGGCTTGGCGGTTCGGGCTGGACTGTTCCCATGAGGCACAGGGTCAAGACTGATTTGCATATGGCTGGGTTCAAACTGAAATGGCATGGTGAGCAAAAAAACGATGGATTTAGGCCAAGATCTCTGTACTGGGGTGAATGTATGACATTGTTCTGCATTCTGTCCATCAACTGTTGTTTTTGCAAACATAAAAGGGGAGACAGCAGCGGTGGCAATACTCCAATGCCTGAGGGATTTCACTCCTATACAACAGGAGCATGAATTACCTAAAATTATCAAACTGGAATGGCATGGTGAGCAAAACAACGATGGATTTAGGCCCAGATCTCTGTACTGGGGTAAATGTATGACTACTGCTTACTTTCCCCTGAGGCGGAAGCCGGGGGCGTTTCTTTCTCTTCCTATACGTTACAGAGTGCCCGTATGACTGGTAACTGCTTTTAGAATCCTGCTTTTAGAATCTGTATATATTTAAAACGGTGCGGTTTTAATTTACCTCGATCCCTGTGTGTGGGTCCCAGGGGGTCCCCGCTCTCTGTCTGCCACTGGTGCGGCCGATCTCGGGTGCTGTCGCCGGCACGCAGAGGATAGCCGCCGCCATCTTAGGGGAAGGCAGGGTAGCGGTCCAGATCTTGGACGCCTCCCGCCCTCCCTCGTTACTTAAGGGCTTATTTCCTCCTTGCCTCCAGACTACTGCTTACTTTCCCCTGAGGCGGAAGCCGGGGGCGTTCTTTCTCTTCCTACACGTTACAGAGTGCCCGTATGACTGGTAACTGCTTTTAGAATCCTGCTTTTAGAATCTGTATATATTTAAAACGGTGCGGTTTTAACTTACCTTGATCCCTGTGTGTGGGTCCCAGGGGGTCCCCGCTCTCTGTCTGCCACTGGTGCGGCCGATCTCGGGTGCTGTCGCCGGCACGCAGAGGATAGCCGCCGCCATCTTAGGGGAAGGCAGGGTAGCGGTCCAGATCTTGGACGCCTCCCACCCTCCTCTCTATGTATAAAAATAGATGGACTTCCCGTCTGCGCCCGTCCGCGCCTGGCCCGTGCCCAGGGCCAGTTCCCCTGCATGTCGCTCTGTTGTCAGCCCTCTCTGTTGGTCCAGAGAGCAGCTTCTTCAGATGAGAGTGGGTACGTGTAGGCCGACCTACCGCTGTGCTCCATGCAAGCTGGAGGGGTGTCCTTTCACATGTCTTCACTGTGATCTGATACTCTCCCCCATGCGTAAATGTGCTCTTCCTCTTTCCTGCTCGACCAAGCGTATTACTCACTCCCTGACATTGAGGGCTGGATTGGTCAACTGCCGCTCTCTTCCTCGCCATGCTAGTGAGATTTGGACTTCGCTTGACACACACGCTTGGGATATTCTGTTTCTCACCGAGTCCTGGATCAAAGACTCCTCCAAACCTGATATTCATCTAGCTATTCCCCCTGGCTATCTTTTAATGGGCATTAATCGAGAGGGTGGAAAAACTGGAGGCGGTCTTGCTATTATACTGAAATCTCACCTCCGGCTGACTGTCAGTAAACTCACGAATACTGGTCTGATTGAAGCCATGTACTTTACTATTTCAGACTCGGCGGCTGTCATCTTGGCTGGTATTTTAGTATATAACCCCCCCAATGCTTCAGCCCCCTCCCTTAAGCCATTGATACATCAGATAGCGGATCTCTCCCTTAAACATCCGCATTTTTTAGTACTTGGTGACTTCAACCTTCATGTTGATAATTCTACTTGTTCCCAGGCTACTCAACTGTTAGACACTATGCAGGGCTTAAACCTGACTCAATTAGTGCAGGGCCCGACGCATGTAGCGGGCCATACTCTTGATCTTATTTTTTCTAACCATCCTGGTATCACAGTTCATCCTTCTCTCCCTCTCACCTGGTCAGACCACTATTTTCTCCCTTTTGATTTTACTCTCCCGTCGACACCAGGATCGGTGGCGCCTGGCAGGGAGTATGGGAGAAAATGGCATAAAGTCACCTGTACTGCCTTAGATCCTTTCTTCTCATGTCAACCCGACCCTCTGTCTAAAGATGTTGATGCTAGCATGGCTCAGCTCAATTCTGCTCTTTTGCCTGCCATCGATAACATTGCACCTATTCAACCTATTACCTCGGCCAGATCTCGACCCTCTGCCCCGTGGTTTTCTCCGGCCCTACGTGAGGAAAAGAGTCATTGCAAAAAATTAGAACGTTTATGGCAACAAACTTACGACCTAGAGGCTAAAAGTCGGCTCTAAAAGACTTTTCAAAACTAAAAAAATCTACGATGAGAGAGTTTTTTGCTCTACAACTTAAGAATGCAGACAACCTTTCTAAAACTCTCTTTAAGATTGTAAAAGACTTTGTTAAACCCCCCGCTTTGGTGCCTCAGAATTCCTCTAACCAGGCTTTATGTAATGGTTTGTCGGTATATTTTCAAGACAAAATTGACAACATTACGTCCTCCTTCCCCACGGTGTTGCCCTCCCGTATTTCCTGCGCCAGTGACTCTTCTAGATCATCATTGATGGCTTTTAAAAAGCTTACTACTGAGTCTGCGCTTAAACTGCTCACCCAGTGTAAGTCTGGCTCCCCTCTAGACCCGGTCCCTGCTAGAGTCATGGGTAATCTGGCTCCCCTGTTGGTCAGACCACTTCTCTCCATTTGGAATTCTTCATTGTGCACGGGCCAGTTTCCAACTGTTTGGAAGGAGGCCATGTTAGTCCCCATTTTGAAGAAAGTGGATGCGGACCCGGCGCAATTTTGCAACTATCGCCCCATTTCTCTCCTCCCCAAACCGGCGAAAGTCCTGGAAAAGGCTGTGCAGTTACAGTTGGCAGATTACTTAGAAGCCAACTCACTGCTGCATGACTCACAGTCAGGATTTAGAACTGGTTTCAGCACGGAGACTGCTCTATTAGAGGTCTCCGAGACGATTCGGGAGTGTGTGGATAGGGGCGAGGAGGCCATGCTGGTTCTCCTCGACCTATCCGCCGCTTTTGATACGGTGTCCCACGAAATTTTATTGGATCGGCTGAGGCAGATTGGATTGGGTGGTACCGCTCTATCTTGGATTGCCTCCTTTCTTACTGGACGTACTCAGAAGGTTCTTCTCAAACCGTTCGAATCAGAGGGTAAACCCCTCCTATGTGGTGTGCCTCAGGGCTCAGCGCTTAGCCCTCTATTTTTTAATGTGTATCTTGCCCCTCTGGCCGAGGTGGTGGAATCCTGGGGGATCAGAGTGATCTCCTACGCTGATGATACTCAGCTTATGTTTTCCTTTAGAGATCACTCTGATTCCAGCTTTGCCAGCTTTCGCCATTGTCTTGACAACATATGTTCCTGGATGACTTCTAATCATCTCAGACTCAACACTGACAAGACGGAGGTCTTATTTTTTAATCAGAAAACCTTTCCTTCGGCCTCTCTGAGGTGGCCGAGCGTGCTTAACCCTCCTCCCTCCCATGTCCAAACAGTACGTAATCTGGGTTTTCAATTCGACAACGCTCTTTTCTGTAAAGCTCAAATTAATAAGGTCTCTGCAGCTTGTTTCGGGAAACTGCGTATGATTAGAAAGATTTTTCCTTATCTTCCTTTGGATGCCCGTAGAACTGTCATCCATGCCCTGATTACGACACACTTGGATTATGCCAACAGTCTCTATGCCGGTGCCCCCTTGTACCTAATCGAACGTCTTCAGATCGTTCAGAATGCGGCGGCGAGACTGATAGGTAATATCCCCTACCGTCAGTCGGTTGCGTCTTATCGCAGGAAGTTACACTGGCTTCCTATTTCACGTCGCATTCAGTTCAAGATGCTGACTCTTGCTTTTCGGGCCCTCAACGGGTCAGGCCCGGGCTATTTGAGAAAGAGACTGGTGCTTTCCCAATCGGCCAGATCCTTGCGGTCAAACAACTTACGTCTTCTTACTGTTCCTCGCTTCCGCCGCTCCAGAATGGGCGGCAGAGCATTTACCATGATGACGGCTAAACTCTGGAACAGCCTACCACTTGATCTTAGGTTTCTTTCCTCAGAATCTCTTTTCCGTAATAATTTGAAAACCTGGCTGTTCACCACCCCTTAATATTGCCTCCCTTTCATCTACAGCGCCGGGACACCCCCTTTGGGGGTAGCCGTGCGCTCTACAAGCTTCTTAAATAAATAAATCGTTCTGCATTCTGTCCATCAACTGATGTTTTTGCATTTGTTACCCCGAGTGGGACGGGTATGCTCAGACGTGAGTCCTGTGCTCTCCATGCCACTGGAATTAAGCTATCCTGGCTGAAGAGGGGTGAAACCCCAAAACCGGTCCTAGGATGCTTGGTTCCAGTCCAGGGAGGACCTGGCTTGGCAGTTCGGGCTAGACTGTTCCCATGAGGCACAGGGTCAAGACTGATTTGCATATGGCTGGGTTCAAACTGGAATGGCATGGTGAGCAAAAAAACGATGGATTTAGGCCCAGATCTCTGTACTGGGGTGAATGTATGACATCGTTCTGCATTCTGTCCATCAACTGATGTTTTTGCATTTGTTACCCCGAGTGGGACGGGTATGCTCAGACGTGAGTCCTGTGCTCTCCATGCCACTGGAATTAAGCTATCCTGGCTGAAGAGGGGTGAAACCCCGAAACCGGTCCTAGGATGCTTGGTTCCAGTCCAGGGAGGACCTGGCTTGGAAGTTCGGGCTGGACTGTTCCCATGAGGCACAGGGTCAAGACTAATTTGCATATGGCTGGGTTCAAACTGGAATGGCATTGTGAGCAAAAAAACGATGGATTTAGGCCCAGATCTCTGTACTGGGGTGAATGTATGACATTGTTCTGCATTCTGTCCATCAACTGTTGTTTTTGTATTTGTCACCCTGAGTGGGACGAGTATGGTCAGACGTGAGTCCCGTGCTCTCCATGCCACTGGAATCAAGCTATCCTGGCTGAAGAGGGGTGAAACCCCGAAACCGGTCCTAGGATGCTTAGTTCCAGTCCAGGGAGGACCTGGCTTAGCGGTTCGGGCTGGACTGTTCCCATGAGGCACAGGGTCAAGACTGATTTGCATATGGCTGGGTTCATACTGAAATGGCATGGTGAGCAAAAAAACGATGGATTTAGGCCAAGATCTCTGTACTGGGGTGAATGTATGACATCGTTCTGCATTCTGTCCATCAACTGATGTTTTTGCATTTGTTACCCCGAGTGGGACGGGTTTGCTCAGACGTGAGACCTGTGCTCTCCATGCCACTGGAATTAAGCTATCCTGGCTGAAGAGGGGTGAAACCCCGAAACTGGTCCTAGGATGCTTGGTTCCAGTCCAGGGAGGACCTGGCTTGGCAGTTCGGGATGGACTGTTTCCATGAGGCACAGGGTCAAGACTGATTTGCATATGGCTGGGTTCAAACTAGAATGGCATTGTGAGCAAAGAAACGATGGATTTAGGCCCAGATCTCTGTACTGGGGTGAATGTATGACATTGTTCTGCATTCTGTACATCAACTGTTGTTTTTGTATTTGTCACCCTGAGTGGGACGGGTATGGTCAGACGTGAGTCCTGTGCTCTCCATGCCAGTGGAATCAAGCTATCCTGGCTGAAGAGGGGTGAAACCCCGAAACCGGTCCTAGGATGCTTGGTTCCAGTCCAGGGAGGACCTGGCTTGGCGGTTCGGGCTGGACTGTTCCCATGAGGCACAGGGTCAAGACTGATTTGCATATGGCTGGGTTCAAACTGAAATGGCATGGTGAGCAAAAAAACGATGGATTTAGGCCAAGATCTCTGTACTGGGGTGAATGTATGACATTGTTCTGCATTCTGTCCATCAACTGTTGTTTTTGCAAACATAAAAGGGGAGACAGCAGCGGTGGCAATACTCCAATGCCTGAGGGATTTCACTCCTATACAACAGGAGCATGAATTACCTAAAATTATCAAAGATATATATGTTGAATGAGATAGCGATAATTTGGGAGCTAGAGCAACAGAAACTCAACTCATGGGTTGACCTGAAACGGATAACACCAAGCAAACACCTTGGATTCTTACAAGAAGAAATAGGACATTAAAAAACTAAAGAATAGAGAGAATAGAGCACAATCAACGGGTGGGTCTCCTCAACAGAAGCCCTCCAAAAGGAGGTACAACCTCAGGAAACGTGATAACATTAAAAAACGTGACAGGTATCAGGATACTGATACACGTTTCTCTCATTCCTTTCAGGGTTCATCAAAAACCTCAGAGAGGGAAGGACGGTCAGAATACAGACAAGAAGAACGGCCAAAGTCCAGAGATACACATCGTACTTCGGACTATAATATCAAAAAAGAAGATAAACAAAAATCAAAACCTCAATTTAAAAAGAAAAAGGTAGCAGGTCTTAAAGTAAGAAAGACCAAGGATACTAAGGACTCAACTTCTGAACGGGGAATGGGCTCTGACGATGCTAGACAGCGCAGCAGAAGTAGCAATAGTTCGCCAGAACCTGATGGAATTTCGGGTGACAGTGGCGTTGAAGAACAAGTTACTTACCTTCAGTAGCGATATATTTGTGAAGAGACATATATTAGTTATGGATTCCTCACCTTAGAATTACCCCCAGGCGTCAGACTGGATCCAGAGACTTTTTTCTTCAGCAGTACCCCTGCGCGTTGGTAAGCAGCGTCGGTCGACTCCACGTTTGTCGTTGGCATTGTGATCACCGGAATGATGTTACGGTATCTACTTAGACGCCGCCCCTGCGCGCTGACGTCAGTTTTTCACACGACATTCCACGCCAGAAGCGCAGAGCCATGCAAGACACTGACCAGTGGTGCACACAAGTGAGTAATGACCTTAAAGAAGCGATTTACAATAGGGGACTTGAAAAGGTTGATCTGGAAGGCGAGTGCCGCCTTGGAAATTCCAATGCACAGAACTGCTGACATTGTGCGTTCTCTTTGGTGGCGAATAGATCTAACCAAGGCTCTCCCCACTGCTGAAAAGAGAGCTTGCACCACCTCTGAGTGAAGATGCCATTTGTGATCCATCATGCACCGGCGGCTGGGTTCGTCTGCCCTGGCATTCAGGGAACCTGTACACAATAAGGAGCTATAGAGGGAAATAGACCCAAGTCGCCCTTCTCTCAATCAATAATCATCTACACAGGCTTGGGTCTCTGAAGGTAAGGTCACCATGAACTGCGGGTCGAACCCTATCACATTAGGTGTTTTGTACTCCCCACTTTTCTCAATTTGAGGTAGTCACCAACAGCCATCCACCTTCAATTTCTAATTTATAAAAGCTAAATCAAGAATTTTACTTCCGGCAATCCCCTTCAAGGACCTCTCAGTGTAAGAACTCGTACGTCAAATACACCGGGTGTTTTTACAATCATATGAAAAAATGTGAAGAAGCAAGATGACACCTCACGTGCGCACCACCAATTGAGCTTGCTGATTGGTACTCACCAGCTCTGCCCACTTTGATCATCATTGGTTGTGATCTTGCCCCAAAAATAAATAAATAAAGTGTCCACAAATATAAACCCAAACTGTGAGTGTAAGTGGTGAGAAAATCACATACCAGGATGCGACTGAATTGTGAGTGTTAGACCTGGCACCTTGGCGTGAGTCTCCCTTCCTCTTTTTGTCGCTGTGCCTCATGTGCTTTTATGGTGTTCGCCGCTCAGCACGCTGTGCCACTGCCAACCAGTGTCGCGGTGCGAGTGCTCCCTATGTAAATTGTATATGTTGGTTGGATTCCATGATTGGATCGTTTGATTTACTGTCAGACCCCAGCAAAGTGCGCCAGGAGCGCCAGGGCATGTAAATGCAAACACCGCTGGTGGGCTTGCAGCACTGGTTGTGCCACCCACAGAAGCGGCCTGTAAAATATGTTTAAGGTCTGCCATCGCAGAACCTGCGTGCAGTCTGGTACTGACATGCTGACTGCCAAGTGCCCACACTTGCCGGTCCCTAAAACCTTCCCTTAACTGCATGTTAGTCACCCCTCTGGTAGGCCCACGGGCAGGGCGCGTTGTAAGCATAAGGTAGGACAAGCCTAGATGCGTGGCATGTCCTAGTAGTGAATTACCGCCATCTTGTTGTTCACTACTGCAAGGCTACCCTGTTCTCATAGGCCAGTATGGGCGGCTTGGATTGTTACACCCAATGATCCTAACCGACCCAGGGAACATGGTAGAAGATCGAGTTTAGTATGCCTGAACTCGGAATAATAAGGTACATCTTTTCGTAAGGTTTATTTTAATATTCCGCGTTTGCAAATGCCGCTTTTAGAAAGCTGGCCTTTGCTTGCCTAAACATTTCAGCCGCCTCTGCGTGATGTGTATCTGATTTCTGGCTGGTATGAGTGACAGGGCTGGGGGAACCCAGATGGGCAGGGCTAGGTAGCCTGGTGGTGAATAGGACGATCGACAGGTAGATGGGGGGGAGGAGTACTCCTAGGCTCTGAATAGGACAGTGCTCTGCCACCTCAATGCCGGCTCCGCCCCCTGTGGAGCGTCTGATGACTCTGCCCTGCACTCTGAAAGAAGAAGCCTGCATCGCGTAAACAAAGTTCTCAGAAACCGGACTGGACTAGGCAAGGGCCCCCCTGGCCTGGGAGAACAAAAGATTTGCTGTATAAATGTAGGAGCACTGCTCCTAAGAAACTAGATCCGCTTTTGACCAAGAAGAATCTCTGCCTGAGGAGGAGGCACCGGGAAAGCTGTAGGAGGAAGACTGTCCCTGTCCTGGGGGATTGGCCTGCAGTGGTGACCTTGCTGCCAAAGGGGAGAAGAGAAACTGTTGCTGAAGACTTTGCTTTATTTTTACTTTCAAGACTTGTGCTTTCCAAAACGATCTCCAAGGGCTTGGAACTGAGCTTGCCCCCTGAACTGAGCCCCAGGACCATTGGGCTCTACCTGATCTTCACTCGCCTGCCGCTGGACTGTGGTGTCCTTTCCCTCGCCGGAGCTGTGACCCTTGTGCCCCAGTCCCTCCCTGAGCCGTGACCAGGACTGCTTAGCCGCCCCCGCCTTGGGAAGAGCCTCGCTCGATCGGAGCCGCTCCCCCTACGCTGTGCTGGGCTGCCCCTGCCACCTCGCTCGCTGGAGGCTCGCTGTGCACCTTCACCCTCCCGCCAGAATCGGCGTTGTGAGCATCTCCAAGCCTCGGACGGCCCGGACGTACCTGCGTGCCCGGCTGCCCCGCTTTGTTCACCCGCCACCTGCAACACCCCGCTCTTGTCGTGAGCCTGAAGATCAGACCCCCATCGTGAAGTGTGGGAGCCCCGGACGCCGACTCGCCCTTCTGTCGAAGAGCCGCTGAAATCCCGCACCCGCCTTCGCGTCAAGAAACAAGGTACTGTACTTACGAACTCGACCGCGAGCTCGCATCGGATCCAGGGTCCGCAACGTTCTGATTTCCCTGTCATCTGCCGTGTGCTTCCCGGGCGCCGCCTCAGCACAAAGTGCGCTGAGGCCCACAGTTACCTTGGGCCGCCTAAGAACTTTCCGTAACAAAGAGACTTTACCGTATTTCCAAGAGTTGTGGCCCCATCAGTTCAACGTTACTGGGACTTGTAATTGAATCTGCTGAATCTACATAAAAGCCTATTTTTATATACTTCCTGATTGGTGTCCGTTTGTGGTGCATGCAAGGGGTTTACTGTATGTGTAATTGCATTTGCTTAACCGTGTACGCCTGAGACTTAGCCTAGACTGCTCGCGCCACGCACCTAGAGGGTGAGCAGGGGTTATTCTGGGGAGTCATCCTTCGCCCTGACAAGAAGTAAAGGGTCCCTGCTTGTTGTGGGTACACACCTGCATCAACCAGAGCCCCCTCATTTCTAACAGTGAGAAATAAAAAATGAAAAAGATGCACCTTCTATAGGTCAAACTTTATTCCTCCTTAGATGAGCACCCAGTTCAAAGTTTAAAAAGGTTGCTTAATATGCATACCATTATAATGTGCCAACATGTTTCATCGCCTGGGGTATTTGTAGCGATTTCGTCAGGGCAACTACAGTCGCTTGGCACTGGTCAAGGACACTTCTTAAAATTTCCTTCGGGAACCTTCTTGAGCTATGGTCTCGCGTACCAGCTCGTTTTTACAGGTCGTTTTTACAGGTCACAACACGGGCTCCATATGTGAGTCCTCGTAGTGGTTCCGCATTCAGCTGTAATGCGAATCACCCAAAGCCTCACGGAGCTGGAGATAAGGAGCTCCGTGAGGCTTTGGGTGATTCGAGGTAACGGTCTTCCCGGATACGCGCTGGCTGGTGCGAAAAAAGAAAGAACTGACGTCAGCGTGCGAGGGCGGCGTCTAAGTAGCTGCCGCAATGTCATCCTGGTGACAAGACGCCAATGAAGGACGCGGAGCCGACCGACCCCACCTTCAAACGCGCAGAGGTACTGCTAACGAAAAAACTTTCCAGATCCAGTCTGACGCCTGTTGGTAATTCTAAGGTAGGGAATCTATAACTAACGTGTTTCTTTCAGATCAACAGTACAGCACAGCTTGTGCGATTGTGAAAGGTCATATGCAGGAAGGCAAGTTCCCTCCTATCAGTATAAAGACGAAGGGGCAGATTTACAAGCCCCTTGCGCCTCTTTTACGCCGCCGTTCACTTTTGTGACGCAGCAGCGGCGCAAAACCATCACCATGCTGCGGGGTATTTACAACGTGACGCATCTGGGAGATGCGTCCCGTTGTAAAGCTCTGCGCCAGAAGTAGGCGTTTCTGTGCAGCGGGGGGGGGCGTTCTGTCGCAGGAGCGCCTCCTAAAAGTGGCTGAGTGAAATCTACAAGATTTCACTCAGTCACTTTTGAGCTCATGATGCGTCAAAACCCTGCGCCTGCTTGAAGCAGGCGTAAGGATTGTCGCAGCATTGTAAAGATAGGGCACCCCAGAGCCTTGCTGGAGCTGCGTCGTGCTTGCGACGCAACTCCAGCAATGCGCTGCCTTTACGGCACAGATGCGTCACGCATCTGTCCGTTTTTGCCCCATGGTGCGCCGCATTGTAAATGCGGCGCATCCATGGTGGCGGATTTATTGTAAATCTGCCCCGAAGTGTCTAGGAGAATGCACGGCACAGCTGGCAGAATTAAAAATCCTATTACTGGCACTAATACAAACGGATCAGGAATTCCCCACACTTATAGTGTGCGATTAATTTTACTGTGTCCAGTCTTATAATGAATATCTTCACTACTGGGGTCAGAATGGGTTTAAAGACTCAAAAGTTTGCACATTAAAGCACAAATTGCTTTGGGAAAAATTGGCAGAGCTCAAAAAAGACTTACCAAGAGCTCATGTGATACACACGCTGAGTCATCAACATGATGGCGTTCACGTTGAAAGGAATTCATTGGCTGATGAAGCCGCCAAGGCAACAGTGCAAACTGCTGCTGTAGCTGGATTCACTCGTTCTATCACAAGAATAGACGGACAGATAATGGTAGCTGTCATTGCTTCACACAAAAACAGCTCAGCCACGCCAAAAGGCTTTCCACTCAATAACTCCTACAAGTTAGATGCAAAGAATATTCCGTGGGGGGTGCGCTCTCTAAGACTGAAGCTGATGAGCAGGGAAGGGTGCTTCTGTTACAGTGCAAACTGGGTGGCACAACTGTTCTATATGTCAATACCTACGGGCCTAACATAGATGATCCTGCATTCTATAATGATGTTTGGAGGCATATCTCGTCCTTACCTCCCTAATAATATGGGGCAGGGACTTAAATGTGTGTCTGGATCCTCGGCTTGACCGCTCTGCCAATGCGGGGAAAACAGGCTGCTCATGTGCTGGTTGAGCTGATGGAGGCTGAGGGCCTTCTGGATATTTGGAGGTCCAGGAATCTAGTTGGGAGAGAGGGTACTTTTGTGCCCACGGTGCATGGATCCTTGTCCAGGCTGGACTACTGGTTGGTCTCCAAGGAGGTGTGTCCCTGGACAGTGTCTATCAAACACCTGGCAAAACCACTCTCTGATCATGCTACCGTGCTCCTTGAGCTCAATGTGCCTGCTTGAGCCAAACTGCCGTTTCAGTGGCGACTGCAGCAGTTGTCCATTCTAGACCCTGTATTCTGGGCCACGATTGGCAATGCTATTACTAACTTTTTCACTGAATATTAGGGCTCGGTTGACTTGGCGGGCACACTTTGGGAGGCATTTAAAGTCATTATCAGGGGGGAAATGTATTGGGGCACAGGCTGGTGTCCTAAAGGATCTCTAGAATAGGCAATAGGGCTTAGCTGACAAGATTAGTGCGCTGGAGCATGTCTATGAACAGCGCCCCTGGTCCACACTCTTGGCTCAAATCAGAGAATTGATATCGGAACTTAACCAGGTTGCAGAACAGGAGATACTGCATAGATCTAGGAGGTGCAAGGTGCGTTACTATGGGGAGGGAGGCAGACCAAGTCGCTTGTTGGCGCATAAATTGACCCTTCCAAAGGGGCAGGAGCATATCATTGAGATGTTGGATAGGAATTCCATTCCATGCCACAACACCCCGAGATTAGCAAGGTGTTTCTTGACTTTTTCACTGACTCTGCGAGCGATATTGAGATCTCCGGCTATCTAGATGATATTGTGCTGGGTTGGCTATCCCATAGTCAGCGTGAATACTTGACACAGACCTTTACTGTAGAGGATGTCAGAGAAGCTATAATGGCTCTGCCGTCCAGCAAAGCGTCAGGTCTGGATGGGTTGCCTAGTGAGTTTTATAAAACATACATCGAGGCTCTGGCATTGCGGCTGCTGGAAGTCTTTGCTGAGGCTTACGAAACTTGTGCTCGGCCCCCCACCCTGATGGAAGCAGTCATTGTCACACTGTTGAAGCCGGACAAAGAAGCTAATAGGTGTGAGTCGTATAGGCCACTGTCCCTAATAAATATTGACACCAAAATATTGGTGAAAATTATCGCCAATCGGCTTCAACCCCTGGTCCCAAATTTGATCCTCCAATCAGGATTTGTGCCCAAGAGATCAACCATACATAATCTACGGACCATTTTCACTGTATTGCACCAGTAGGACCCCGTGCTCGTCGTGGTGCTCCTGGATGTGGCAAAAGCTTTTGATTCACTACAATGGGGGTACATGTTTATGGTCTTGCAAAGAATGGGAATGCTGCTGTTTTTCGTGAAGTGAGTGCGCCTCCTATACGCAGGCACGGTTGCCAGGTTGCGCGCTAATGGGTCAGTAACCTGTCCATTCTCAATAAGCAGGGGAACCAGGCACGGCAGCCTCCTCTCCCCAATGCTCTTTTCGCTGGCGCATGAGCCGTTGGAGTGTAAGATTAGACAGAGGCATACTAATGCCGTCTTGGACTTTCGGCAGGGCCCGCTTGCTATATTGTTATATGCGGACGATATGTTGCCATGCATCTGGCATCCATATTACGTGAATAAGTGCTATTTGAGAGACACTTGGGGTTGGAAATAAATTGGGCACAGTCCACGGTCTTCTCATTAACAGTCTGCCCTCAAGAAACTCTCTTGGAGTATCCGCTTTCCTGGTCAACGGATCCAGTTAAATATTTGGGGGTCTGGGTACACAGGGACCCTGATATGATGCTCAGTATGAATTATGGGCATGTCATAACCAAAATCATTGAACAAGTAGCCCGATGGACGCCTTCCATTGTCTTTGGCAGATAGAATCGCTATAGCGAAGATGACTTTCCTTCCTAAACACCTCTACTTGTTTGTAAATATTCCAAAAACGGTGAATATAGCACAATTTAAAACATTGCAGTCCTTCCTGTTGGCTCTGGTGTGGGCTGGTAAGCATTTGAGATGCAGCTGGAGCACTCTGGTGATGCCGTTTGAACGGGGGGGTTTAAGGCACCTGATTTGCATCTGTATTACATGTGTGTGCAGGCGCAATTTGCACACTATTGGCATTTTCCACAGCGTTATCTGCCACACTTAGCTGTGGAGGCGGACACGGCCTATCCAACGCTGTTAGCCACTATGATCCTACATGAGGGCGATGGGGGCACCAGGAAGATCAATCCGATCAGGAGCATTGTCCAGGCGTGGAGGGCTCTGGCTGCTCGGGCGGGGAGGGACTATATATATGCGCCAGACATGCCGATCGCTGTGAACCCGGGCATCTCTGCAGTGCAGGAGCGTGCGGCCTTGAGCGTCCTGCAAAATGCAGGAGTTACTAAGTTCGGGGACATGCATTTGATTGGGTTATTCTTATCCCTGGATTACTTTTTGGCCAGGCAAGCATATAAGGCAATGCAGGCTTTAGGTGTACTAGATTGCGCTTGGCTGTGGTACCCTAAACCCTGAATTCCCTCTAGAGCCCAAAATGCTGAAAGCGCTACAAGTGGTTTTATCGGGGGGGCGGGGGTAAGGGGCTGATCACTAGATTATACAATGCATCCTAAAGGGAAAATAACTGGTCTGGCTCCTCATCTCTTGACAAATTGAATAATTAGATGGTGGTCCCTATGCCCTGGGAAGACTGGGAGACTTACTGTAGGTTGACTGAGCGCCTAACTGCCAATTGCAATCCCCGCATTATACACTTGAAATACATGTATCAGCTGTATTATACCCCTGCGCAACTGATGAAATTTGGACTGCGGGAGGATGTGAGAGGTGTTAGATGTGGGCATGATGGGGCTAATTTTATGCACCTGGTGTGGGGAGGTGCCACTATACACAACTTTTGGCAGCGCGTTGTGAAGGTACTAACTGATATGATGCTGGATATGATTGAATGTATGCCAGAGCTCTGTCTGCTGGGATTGATGAAGAAGGTTAAGTCATGCCATGGACGTATTTTTGCTATTTCTACTTTGTTTGCTATACAGGCTGTCGCAATGCATTGGGGTGGTAGAACATTGCCCCCCTTGGTAAAATGGATCACGGACCTTGTGCATTTTAAAGAACAAATGGAGGTATATGCTGAGGAGCTGCCACTGTCTTCCAGGCCTAAGGACTTTTGGTTGCCACTGACTGCGTACCTGTTGGAACATCCTGACATGTCAAATTCGCCTGTGGACAACTTATCTACTTATGTTGTATGGCGTTGTAAGATCAGTTAGTTTAAACTAACTTCAATTTTATTGGAAATATGCTACACTGTCTGTTAATGGGTTGGGTTGTGGGGGGTGGGTAAATGAATGTTTCCTATGTGCTATCCTGTTACAGTGCAGTGTGGGCTCCTCTGCACACTGTTATTTGTAATCTGGCAATGTAACAAATAAATATATATTAAAAAGAAAGAATATTCCATATGCTCAAATTCGAGGAGTGGGGGATAGAGTAAAACCAAACATGGATCGCAGATTAGGTTTAATTCTTGCTGCACACAAGGGACTGGGCTCTGCACACGCAGGGATTACCGTGACAGTTTCTCTACTGAAACAACGCTATTGGTGTCCAGGTTTAACAAAATAGGCAAAAGGATTTGTCCTTAAGTGTGGCATCTATCAGCAGATGAAAGGTTCCACAGTAGCACGTAGGCGCAAACACCATTACTAATATCAGACAGACCTCTTACCTGTGTCTATTTGGACCACTGTGGCCCCTTACAATCTGATGGGGCTTACAAGTACATCTTGGTGGCAGTGGATTCATGCTCTAGATACCTGTGGGTTTGGCCTCAGCGCTCTGCTGACGCCCAAACTGTTATAAAGGATTTGCAAATCTTCATAGGGACATACACATTACATTCTGACCGTGGCCCCGCATTTAGCTCTCGGGCTTTTAAGGAAGCCATGGAAAGTTTGGGTGTTGCATTGCGGTACTCCTCTCCGTACCATCCCAAGGGAAATTCGGTAGCGGAGAGGAAAAACCGGGACCTAAAGCAATCTTTAACAGCAAGGGTATTAGGCTCAGTTGGTAGCTGGGTCATTCACCTATATGGGGTCCAGATGGCACTTAATACTATGCCAAGACGTTCCCTAAGAGGCATCACCCTTTATGAAGTCATATTTGAGATGAGAATGTGGGTACCTGACCTTGATTGTGGCAGCACAGTGGCGGATGAAAAACCATTTGACATCAATAAACGTTTGTCTGTTTCACAGGAACTCAATGAATTCCGGGCAATACAAAGCAACGTCCAAGTAAAACGCACCACCACTGGGGAAGTAAAATCAGTCATGGCAAGACCTGCCTGGATCCCAAAAGTCGGGGATCTGGTCAGAGAAAATATTGTGGATAAGGAAGAATTTGGGCCATCATACAGAACGCCTGTACCTGTCAAGGAGGTCGAAGGAACAAGAACAGTACTTTTTCTGCCTCTTGCCGGCAAAAAAGAAAATAGATTTGTCTCCGTTGATCTGATCAATCCACACTATGTGCCCGATCATGAATAGCAGGCCACGTGGGCTCCTGGGTAGCCGCCTCTCTCCTCTTGCTACCATACAGGAGGTACAGACAGAAAGACTTATAAAGTTTGAAGAGTCTACAATACGAAGTAATGGAGTTACCAACAATTAAATGGAACTCGTTCCTATTGAGATTGACAATCAAAACTCAAATGAACACACAGATATCAATTCGGCCTATTACCGTAATCCACATCAATATGCCTCTACAGGAGACATTTGCCAGTTCAACAAAGCCTGCTGAGCTACCAAATATAGATCGACAGGCATCTGGCTACTTCATTGATTTCAACACATTTTCTCTAAATCCAAGTGAACCGGAGTCACCACCAGCTCCAATTTCCCACAAAAACAACTTCAGGATTTTTAATAAAAAAAACAAAAAGACATACCTAGTCTTACCATGGCTACAGCTTTGGATAATAACTGGAAAATTGTTCCTACTCTTCTGGATAGATTTAGTGACTATCTTTTTCTTGCAGAGGGAACTGTCCTATGTGAACATTACAGCAGTTCCAGTTCCCAACGGAATAGTTTGGGACGAAGTTTCATATGATGTATTTGGTCCTACTGAACATTTGAAAATACTAAATGTATTCAAAATGTATTTAAATGATATCATCACCTCCAGTACATACTCTGACGATTGGGATTTTGAAACTGTTAATAGTATGTTGTCTGATTTGGAACTTTCTGCAGCATTTACGAAAAATTAAATGTTTGATGGCTCATCTGATTTTGACACCATGTACTGTTACCAACATTATGGTCATCACTTTCTGCATAAAACAAGTGCACCACGTAATGTTTTCACATACCACCAATGGGAACATTGCCCAACACCACCGAAAGGTAGTTCACAAACGTTTGCACAAAAGTTTACTTATTTTTCTGGGATTAATACATCAGATCCATGCTCATATTATTATAAGCTAACACCTACATCTGCAAAGAAAAGTATGCCTACTAACACAAAACAGATATACTCTGCATCCTTTATTGCCGACCTGTCTGAACAGGGTTTCAACTTATGGAAAGACACTATAGACATAAAATCAGTCTTGGGTACTAAGGAATGGCAGGTTCAGGGAACTCAGGCCCTATTTATTTAGAGCATGCCTCATACCACAACAGATGATTTTCCTGAACGACACTGCACAACAGACTTCCTGTCTTGAGTTAGCCAAGATTAAGGACGTAAGCACACCTCGTATTCCCTTGCTTTCACACTTGGAGAGATGGCAAAACTATACATTAAATGGTGAAGGTACACTAGATGACCTCATGCATGGAATTTCAAACAATTGAACAGACCCCAATTGGAAGGGATGGTTAGTTTGGCTATTGACACAAATAGGTGTCAGTCAAGGTTCAGGGGTACCACTGAAGGGTTTAGTATCCATAAGCCTGACTTACGCTATGTATAAAGAGAACATCCGGGGGCGGTGACATTATACAGTGTTGGGAAGATATGCTTCGATTGGCTAAGAACCTCGACGCTGTCATAGGTGAAATAACACTTGTCCTTACTCTCAGACGAGATGGATCTTAGGGATTTTTTACTAGGTCCCCCAAAGCCACGTCAGAAATGCTTCCTATACGCTGTGTATAATGAAATTTGGAAAATCTTTCAACAAGAACCTGCAGAGAGATTGTGTGAAATTGACAGAGTTAACCTAGAAAAGGCTTTGGCTGTGGTTGACAATGGTATGACCACACTGACATCCAGGATTTATTCACTGGGCAACATTGTATCTTCTTCGATGGATATAATGGAACAGGATCTGTCCATCTTACAACACAGACAATCACAGTTATGTTGTGTCATTAAGCTGGACGCTACAATCATTGCACTCCGGTTATCTGCCCTGGAGATATATCAACAGTACATCTCTGTTCTCTGCATATAATGTGACTGAAAAGCAGATATATCTGACACAAAGGAATGTGAAATATACAATGCTGCGCATTGAGAAATTAGACCAATTACCTTTCACCGTGGCAGAGTCACCGTCCAGAGAATGGTTAATTCATGGCCATATAACACTGCCAGTAACAAGTTTCCAGTTTCAGTATTGACAAGAACACCACCAGGTAGGCAGATATGAAGCAATGGGTAGGGAATTCATCCATGGATCTTTGGAATTACCATTTAGATTTAGATGCAGAAACAGGGACACTGAAGTGTTTCAAAGCGGTACAGACTGTGAGAGTTCTTTGAGTGGATCTCTCATTTGCCAGGGTATGTTGCTTCACGGGGCCTGTAATGGTTCAGTTGCAAACTTGTCCTGTCATTTGAAAGGGTCCTCAGTTGCCGTGATTAATACAGTGTTCCGCCTGCTCTCGAGTGTAATAACTTAATGCTAAATGATCAAGGTTGTTGTGGGATGCTTCCAGGCATCGCATATCTAGTCACAGAAAGTACCAGGGTTACGTGTTGTATGCAAGTGTTGGACTTGGCCCTTCTGGCAGGTTCACCCCTGAACTTTTTTGGCTTTTTATTGGTGACTTGGTGTGGTAATTTTTTTGGTTTCTGCGCACTTTCCCTGTGTCCCAGGGTAAAGTGCGTGCGTGCTCTGAGTGCATGTGGTGAGATAGGCCTGCCCTCCCATAGGAATGCATGGGGAATGTATGTGTCCCTAGTAGTTCCTGATGCGTGGGGTGTGCAGGCCCGAGTTTGGTATGTGCGGACTCGTGGGAGTGAATGCTGCGCGATGATGTGTGCGGCGTGCATGTACCTAGTGTGGAAGTGCCACTTCTAGAGGTGGGCACTTCTGTGTGCAGTGTGTCTGTCGCGTGATTGGCTGGTCATGTCATGTGACGGGCTAGGGATTCCCCAGAGTCAGGATGAGTCACCCAGTGGTGAATGGGGAGATCAGCAGCTAGATGGGTGGGAGGAGTACACCTGGGTCCTGAATAGGACAGGGTTTTCCACACACAATGCTGGCTCCGCCCCCTGTGGTGCGACTGACGACCCTAGCCCTGCCAGTGAATAGGGTGAGGGGCTGAGCACATCAAGGGTGCTCCCCCAACCAGCTGCGACTGGTTTTCCCCCTCACCCTGAACCCAGAACAAAGGGTTTTGCTGTATAAAAATGGGGCTGTGTCCCCACAGAAACTGTTCTCTGCCAGGATCTTACCTGAGGGGGGCTGCTGCTGCTGCTGGACCAGAGGACCGCCACTTGGATTACCTCCCTGCCTGGAGGCCCAGTGAGCTGGCTCTGGGTCCAGCCTTGCCCCCCACCCCTGCCC
Organism: Triturus cristatus; assembly: GCF_964204655.1. Lineage (NCBI taxonomy): Eukaryota > Metazoa > Chordata > Amphibia > Caudata > Salamandridae > Triturus > Triturus cristatus. Next base: position 52,920,003 of record NC_140589.1, read on the forward strand.
TGCTGCATGCAGGGAAGAACTTTGCTGAACTTTGTGGTGCTTTTTTTATGCCTAAGCGCTGGGAGCGCTTTATTTGTGTCCCTCAAGCGCCTGGAAGCGCTTTTATTTGCCGTTTAGCGCCGGAGCGCTTTATTTCTGAAAGCCGGTGCCCACCCGGCGTTTGCCCCGTCTTTTCAGATTCCGAATTCCCCGGGCAGGTGCCCACCCTGCCAGGGACATTGCCGGGGTCGTTGGCGGGTGCCCACCCCGCTTATTTGGCGTAATTCCACGGCGGGTGCCCACCCCGCCGTATATTCCACATCGCGAGGGAGCCTACCCCTCTTATTGCAGAGAGAAATCACCGCCGCGGCCCTTGGGCGAACCGGAAGTCAGGCGGGCCGGGGGCGGGCCACCGGGACAACGAGGAACAGGAAATAGGAAGGCGGGAGCCTACCCCGCCTCCCCGCGCTCCAGGGAGAAGGTCCCGGGTCCCCAGGGTAAGGAGCACGTCTGCTCCGCAGAAGACGATCGGGAGAGTGAGGACGGCGGCTCCCCGCGCAGGGCCCCCGTGTGTGGAGGGAGCCCTGCAGGTCTTCACGGAGAGAGAAGACCCAACCGGAGGAGCCGCGCGCCAGTCTGGTAAGTGGGGGGTGTCCCCGCCGGTTTCTCCTCCGTGCAGAGCCCCGAGAAGACTCCAACGACTGAGGCCGCGTTTGTCTTTTGAGCGCGAGCCGCTCCAACGAGGCCCCCCTCCCTCTAACTGCTGGAGCATTCTCATTGAGAGCCTTGAAGGCTCTACGGGGGCATTATTTGTTGCACGAGCCCAGTGAGGCTCACACGTTCTTGGGGGCATTTTTATTAAGAGCACGAGCCCTGTGAGGCTCCAACAGGGCACATTGTTTTGTAGAGTCCAGAGGGACTCCCACGTCGCAGCATTACGTTCTCGAGCCCCTGAGAGGCTCCAACGACGGGGCCAATATTTTCCCTTGCGCCCACGAGGCTCCAACGAAGAGCACAGTATTATTTAGAGCCTGCGAGGCTCTAGGGGGCATTTCATTTGTTTCAGAGCCCTGGGAGGCTCCAACGTTGGCCCCAGCATTTCTCCAGTTGCCCAGCACTTAGTGGCCAACTGCCACGTTTAGGTTGGGGATAATTTACATTTTGGCTGGCGCAGCTTTACTGGGACAGGGCGTCCTTGCCCCTTCAAGGCCAGTTGGCCCAGGGACTGCCACAGATAGTGGCTAATGTGAGTTTTTGCGCCATTGTACCTTTCCCGCACCTCTGAATGTGTTTATGCGTCATGTGCTTTGCCCTGCACCTCTGAATGTATTTTATGCATCCTGTGTCTATGTGCTTAGACCCCTACAGGTATTGTGATACTTAGGTGGTTGTTTTCTCCCTAGTACAGGTGGTACTAGTGAGGTCCTAGTTCCCTGCGCGATATTCCTAAAGGTGGTTAGGGGTGCGTAGGTGGTACTTTCTGATACCAGTAGTTACTGGTTGTGTGCTACGTGTTCTATTTTTAGTACTACAGTGATTGTATGTGCTATGTTCTAAAGTTTTATTCCTATGTTCTAAGTGCTATTTCTAAAAAGTGCTAATTCCTGACAGGGGTCCATGTGGCCCTGTCCCCTGTATATATAATCCCTTATAAATTCTGCCCGTGCCTGTTGGCACATTGTAAAGTGTGTGTTTTTATCTAATGTGTTGTGTATAATACAAAGGTTATTTTTATATAATACCTTGTGTGGAGTTTCCTTTGTGGTGGGCCTTGGGTGTTGTTGCTGGGTGCGCGCGCAAACGCTTTACACATCGCCTCAGGGATAAGCCTGACTGCTCGTGCCAAGCTACCAAGGGGTTGAGCAGGGGTTATCTTTTGCGTGTAACTCCCCAGCCCTGACTAGAGTGGTGGTTTCTGTCTGGCTTTGGCGCAAGCCCTAGCCAACCAGAAATCCCATTTCTAACATTGGTGGCAGCGGTGGGATTTGGACTTGCGTTTGCGCTGTACCGCAGCAGCAACTGGCCGCACTACAAAACTCTGCATTTAGATAAATCACATGGTATAGGGATTATTGTTCTAAGTTTGTTTTTAAATGTCATTTCTTTGGAAATGTGTTTCTTGTGCACTGTGAGTTAGGTGTTCCTAGCTCGGGAGGGTAGATCATCCCCCTTAGTGCATTGTGTTTTCTGGATTCACCAGAGGGTGGGATCCAGTGGTGGCAGCGTAATAGTGTCCAGTACATCTGTCCCCCGCCCTGCGCCCAGAGTTGGTACCTGTGTCACGTGGTGGTCCGGTTGAGGAATCAGGGGTGGTAGAAACTGCCTTACCAGTCCGAGGGGAGGGTTGTGTGTGGATGAGTGGTGTGTGGCACTAGGCAAGTGAGTGTGAGTTCTCTGGGATAGAGAGCTTGCTGAATCCTTTGTGACTTGTGTGTTCGTGTTAAGCTCAGACCCCTAGGTTCCCTGTGTGATCTTTTCTCAAGAACGTCCGCCAAAATGGAGCCAGCTTTTGATTTCTGTGATCTGTTTGGGTACAGTATGTTGGAGTTGGTAAGGTTCTGTGAAGAGAGAGACATAGGGGTGGATGAGTCAGACTCTCAGTCCGAACTTAGAAGCAGCCTGATCCTATGGCAAAAGGGTCAATGCGGTCTTGAGCGCAGTAGGATAAGGGCCTGGGCCTCACACCAGGAGGGTGGTGGGTCTGTAGGGAGCCCTGAAGATTTAGAAGAGGAGGAAGAAAGTAACCTGACAGGGACGCCAGTAGATAGTGGAGACCCCATAGATAGGGAGTCCCTTGCTGGGTTCAGTGTCAGGAGCAGCACCCCATCTCTTTCCCTGTCCCCAGAGGAGTGGGTAGATAGGAGGGAAGAAAGGGAGCATCAGCTGGCCATGGAGAAGCTCAGGTTAGAGCATGCCAAGCTGGAGACCGAGAGGGTCTTAGCTCAGAAACAGATGGCGGAGGCTGAGCGGGCCTTTGCCACAGAGAAATTAGCTCTGGAGGGTAAGTTGTCCCCTGAGCGCAGTTGTAGTTGTCTGGGCTCCCCAGGGAGGGTTGAGTCCAGTGGTGACAGCGAGGTAAAGTCCAGTGCAGGAAGTCCCATTCCCAGTTTACCCAGTCTGGTACCTGTTTCCCAAGAAGAGGAGTATAGGTTGAAATTCAGGGGCAGTAGAAAGCTGTCTCACCAGTCTTGGGACACGTTTGTGGGTGAATGCGAGGATGCACTGGATGATTGGGTAAGAGTAAACACGAAACGGGATTTTGAGGGACTGTATGCTCTGGTTATCAAAGAGCAGCTACTCAGTAGTTTTTACCCCGGGTTGCGCCAACACCTGTTGGGATATTACGATTTGGATGCTTGGGACCTTGCAAAAAGAGCAGACCGATGGGAAGGGGTCCCAAGTTCTGATGAGGAATGGGAGAGTGATTCCAACAGTAGTGGTTCAGAGATCCTCCAGCCCAGCGTGGTGGAGGAGGCTCAGTGTAGCCCAGCTAGGTCCCCGGATAGCGAGGAGGGTGTAGGGGCTTACGGCCTGGCTCAGTGGAGCGGGAGTAAGTGGGTGACCGAGGGTCCCCAGACGCACGAAACCCTGCCTCATGACTTGGATGGTTTCATGAGGGAACACCAAGTTTGGGACCTAGGCTGTCCTGTTAGTCCATTTGAGGAGGATCACCTAGTGTATGGAGGACCTGGAGCGTCTGTAAATAAAGCTCCAGTGGTTCTGATGTCTGGCAGTACCGCTCCAGTAGGGAGGGTACAGAAGTCCAGCGAGAGGAGTGGCATGGGGAGGTGTTCCCCGGTGGAGGAGCCAGTGGGTCAGGGACCAGCCGGGAGGGCTGAGTCTCCTCAAGGTGACCATGGTGACCACACGTCTGTCCTGGGGGATCTTCGCGCACTGTCAGGTGGACAGGGGATGGGAGATCTGCGCCAGGCAGACTGTCATGCAACATATGAGGCATATGTTCCTCTTGGGGGGATGGTGTGTAAGTCCCCCGAAGTCCTGGAGGGCCAGGCAAGTATTCCACCAAGGTTCTAGACCCGAGGTTGGGAGGCCAGGTTCAGGATCAGCCTGACCTGAAGGGAAGGACGACTGTAACCAGTGTCCTGACCGGTTCTTCTTCCAGAGGTACCGCCCCAGTTGGTAGGGAGCAGGACTCTGGAAGGGGGTGCAGAGGGTGGGAGAGCCCACCTCTGACCCCAGTGCAACCTGAGGGGTTAAACCCTAGGTTGGGAGACCAGTTCTCAGGGAGGGGTCCTGAGCTGGTAGGTGAATTGCGTTACGGGGTCGCCTCTCAGAGGAAGAGAGGGCGGAACCCCAGAAGAAGAGGTAGGGGGAGGAGAGCCTCACCCGTGACTTTTGGTCAGCTTGAGGGTACAGACCCTAGGCTGGAGGATCAGTGGCAGTTTAGAACTGCCCTGATGAGGGGTAGAGTGGAGAATGGCCGCTATGTGCCAGGGGTTACTACCCCCCACTCTATGGTTAGGCAAAGACCGGTGGCACCTGGGTGGCCTAGGGCCTGGTCTTGGCCGCGGACAGCTTGGGAGTACCAGTGGGGTAGCCCAGTTGGTCCAGACAGTGGTGTTAGAAAGAATTCCATGGGTTCACCGTGGCGTAGAACCGGAGGGTGTCCCTGCAGTTGTGGGCCCGCGTCCGTGTTCTATCGCCTCAAGCAGGGAAGTCCATCACGGTGGTGATTGATCTGCCCTGCGTTTTGGCTGGAAGGGGGTTGTGTTGGACTTGGCCCTTCTGGCAGGTTCACCCCTGAACTTTTTTGGCTTTTTATTGGTGACTTGGTGTGGTAATTTTTTTGGTTTCTGCGCACTTTCCCTGTGTCCCAGGGTAAAGTGCGTGCGTGCTCTGAGTGCATGTGGTGAGATAGGCCTGCCCTCCCATAGGAATGCATGGGGAATGTATGTGTCCCTAGTAGTTCCTGATGCGTGGGGTGTGCAGGCCCGAGTTTGGTATGTGCGGACTCGTGGGAGTGAATGCTGCGCGATGATGTGTGCGGCGTGCATGTACCTAGTGTGGAAGTGCCACTTCTAGAGGTGGGCACTTCTGTGTGCAGTGTGTCTGTCGCGTGATTGGCTGGTCATGTCATGTGACGGGCTAGGGATTCCCCAGAGTCAGGATGAGTCACCCAGTGGTGAATGGGGAGATCAGCAGCTAGATGGGTGGGAGGAGTACACCTGGGTCCTGAATAGGACAGGGTTTTCCACACACAATGCTGGCTCCGCCCCCTGTGGTGCGACTGACGACCCTAGCCCTGCCAGTGAATAGGGTGAGGGGCTGAGCACATCAAGGGTGCTCCCCCAACCAGCTGCGACTGGTTTTCCCCCTCACCCTGAACCCAGAACAAAGGGTTTTGCTGTATAAAAATGGGGCTGTGTCCCCACAGAAACTGTTCTCTGCCAGGATCTTACCTGAGGGGGGCTGCTGCTGCTGCTGGACCAGAGGACCGCCACTTGGATTACCTCCCTGCCTGGAGGCCCAGTGAGCTGGCTCTGGGTCCAGCCTTGCCCCCCACCCCTGCCCTGCTGCATGCAGGGAAGAACTTTGCTGAACTTTGTGGTGCTTTTTTTATGCCTAAGCGCTGGGAGCGCTTTATTTGTGTCCCTCAAGCGCCTGGAAGCGCTTTTATTTGCCGTTTAGCGCCGGAGTGCTTTATTTCTGAAAGCCGGTGCCCACCCGGCGTTTGCCCCGTCTTTTCAGATTCCGAATTCCCCGGGCAGGTGCCCACCCTGCCAGGGACATTGCCGGGGTCGTTGGCGGGTGCCCACCCCGCTTATTTGGCGTAATTCCACGGCGGGTGCCCACCCCGCCGTATATTCCACATCGCGAGGGAGCCTACCCCTCTTATTGCTGAGAGAAATCACTGCCGCGGCCCTTGGGCGAACCGGAAGTCAGGCGGGCCGGGGGCGGGCCACCGGGACAACGAGGAACAGGAAATAGGAAGGCGGGAGCCTACCCCGCCTCCCCGCGCTCCAGGGAGAAGGTCCCGGGTCCCCAGGGTAAGGAGCATGTCTGCTCCGCAGAAGACGATCGGGAGAGTGAGGACGGCGGCTCCCCGCGCAGGGCCCCCGTGTGTGGAGGGAGCCCTGCAGGTCTTCACGGAGAGAGAAGACCCAACCGGAGGAGCCGCGCCCCAGTCTGGTAAGTGGGGGGTGTCCCCGCCGGTTTCTCCTCCGTGCAGAGCCCCGAGAAGACTCCAACGACTGAGGCCGCGTTTGTCTTTTGAGCGCGAGCCGCTCCAACGAGGCCCCCCTCCCTCTAACTGCTGGAGCATTCTCATTGAGAGCCTTGAAGGCTCTACGGGGGCATTATTTGTTGCACGAGCCCAGTGAGGCTCACACGTTCTTAGGGGCATTTTTATTAAGAGCACGAGCCCTGTGAGGCTCCAACAGGGCACATTGTTTTGTAGAGTCCAGAGGGACTCCCACGTCGCAGCATTACGTTCTCGAGCCCCTGAGAGGCTCCAACGACGGGGCCAATATTTTCCCTTGCGCCCACGAGGCTCCAACAAAGAGCACAGTATTATTTAGAGCCTGCGAGGCTCTAGGGGGCATTTCATTTGTTTCAGAGCCCTGGGAGGCTCCAACGTTGGCCCCAGCATTTCTCCAGTTGCCCAGCACTTAGTGGGCAACTGCCACGTTTAGGTTGGGGATAATTTACATTTTGGCTGGCGCAGCTTTACTGGGACAGGGCGTCCTTGCCCCTTCAAGGCCAGTTGGCCCAGGGACTGCCACAGATAGTGGCTAATGTGAGTTTTTGCGCCATTGTACCTTTCCCGCACCTCTGAATGTGTTTATGCGTCATGTGCTTTGCCCTGCACCTCTGAATGTATTTTATGCATCCTGTGTCTATGTGCTTAGACCCCTACAGGTATTGTGATACTTAGGTGGTTGTTTTCTCCCTAGTACAGGTGGTACTAGTGAGGTCCTAGTTCCCTGCGTGATATTCCTAAAGGTGGTTAGGGGTGCGTAGGTGGTACTTTCTGATACCAGTAGTTACTGGTTGTGTGCTACGTGTTCTATTTTTAGTACTACAGTGATTGTATGTGCTATGTTCTAAAGTTTTATTCCTATGTTCTAAGTGCTATTTCTAAAAAGTGCTAATTCCTGACAGGGGTCCATGTGGCCCTGTTCCCTGTATATATAATCCCTTGTAAATTCTGCCCGTGCCTGTTGGCACATTGTAAAGTGTGTGTTTTTATCTAATGTGTTGTGTATAATACAAAGGTTATTTTTATATAATACCTTGTGTGGAGTTTCCTTTGTGGTGGGCCTTGGGTGTTGTTGCTGGGTGCGCGCGCAAACGCTTTACACATCGCCTCAGGGATAAGCCTGACTGCTCGTGCCAAGCTACCAAGGGGGTGAGCAGGGGTTATCTTTGGCGTGTAACTCCCCAGCCCTGACTAGAGTGGTGGTTTCTGTCTGGCTTTGGCGCAAGCCCTAGCCAACCAGAAATCCCATTTCTAACAGCAAGTATTGTTTCCACTGACCCACCCAGTCAGGAAGACGCCGTTATGGCCTTCATTGAATGTTTCCTTTATACGGTTTGATACTATGAGCCGAATGAAAGCCATGGTTTTACAGAAAGATGTGTCCTTAACTTCAGCCCGAGAGAATTTTGATCTTCAGGTTGCAAGGTCCTCAGCTGATATACAGGCACTGGTACGAACTAACTGCCCTTTCCATTTCTGAGAAATGGTACAGCGTATCTTTAACATGTCTGATGCGAAGGCTATAGTACACCTATTCAAGACCATTGGTTCTGGACTGTTAAGCACCTTTCAGACAGTCTTCGGAGTGAGTCCATACACTTCGTATTCGGAAGCATTTTTGGGGGACTTCTGCTAATCCTGCATCTGGTAGTGGGAATCCTGATTTAAATTTTTCTGCTATGTAATGGACATACAAGTCACAAAGAAACGGAAAAACGCTCTTGGAGCGACATTACCGTGATCGTATGGTACTCCATCTGGGCACACCTCACCTTCGGGAGCTAAGCGAGTCCTGGTTCCTATCATTCCACCCAGTCTGGATTGACTGTGTTTTGCCTGTTCCCCGCTGCTTGTACTGCGTATATGAATGAGTGTTGGATCTCTGTCTAACACTTCCACCATTGGCGCAACCGGATGTGGAAGTATTACTGGACCGGTTAATGGCCCACGTACTGCAGTGTCCCCAGCATGTTCCCATGTTGATGTCGGCATTCTTAGAGCCACCACAGGATGCTTCAGCTCCTGTTGGATTGGATACCGGCTCCACTACAGGCACACAGGCTTTGGATGCTTCAAACGTTTCCTCAGCATTGGCTGTGGGAACTGAAGAAGATCACCTTTGCTCGATTTACCTGATCTGTGAGGTGTAACAGGGACCGTCGTCTGCAATGGCAAGCATCAGTGATGTTGGGTCTCTCACACAGTACACATAAATATTTGGCTCTCTGTGTGCTGAGAAGAATTCAGCCTTTTTCCGAAACAACAAAAATTGGAATTTTAAACAATTTTTTTTCTTCTCTACTATTATTATGGCACCATGACTTTCAAAGGCTTTCATTTACTCAAGCCATATACGAACATATTTTAAGTTTTAGAGGTTTTTTTAGCAATTTTTACAACCTTTTGTAGTAGTTTTTACTATGAACATTTATTAGAATGTGTTATGATTGAAATGACATTCCTTTTTAGGTCAAGCCTAGCAGCGCGCATGCGTTGCTCTGCAAGTCTTCTTGTAACTATTCTGTGTGGGTCTGACTCCTCCCACACATTGGATTGGCTTTTGCGTGTGTCTTTCCATAATGAAAACACGCAAACGGCTAAAGGTGGGTACATGTCCCACCTCTTTTGAAATGTTCACTCCCACTGCTATTTGCCTTGGGAGCGAGCAGTGGCACGCATGGTGGCAGCTGCAGTGCCTCCTTGTTTATTTCACACTTTCTGCCAGGACATTAAAGCACAGAAGGAGGAATCACCACAAACCTTCTTTTTAAAATAACCTGACAATCTTCCCACCATCGCAGTGTTCCACAAACGGCACTGTGTACTGCAGTACTTTCAAGGACCACTGAATGTGCATTGTGTTTGAAACACATTGCATTTCTCTATCGGAACCACGTTTCATGTTGTGGTTCAGCTGCAGTTACGCCAGTGCAATGAAGTGACGGTGCTGTGTAATATTTAGTATCCCATCAGGTTCGTGGTACCTCTGCCATTCTTCTATCTTTAGGTTTCCTTCCTCACTATCGAGAACGCCAACCTCAGTGCTACTGTGTCCGCAAAACTCTTTCCAAGCCCTGCCCCTCACTGATAGGAATGTCTTAATCTTCCAGTGGAATAAACAGACCAGAAGCTTGCCGAGCCAAACTGTTTTTTTTTTAAAGTGATGTTGCTAAATGCCAAAACTGCCATAAGGTTCTTGTTTGATTGATCGTTATTTTCCGAAGAGGCATATTTTTATCTCAAGGTCAGTATGTGTCCATTTGCGTTTCCACTAAGTAAATATGTCATTGCGTGAGTAGCTACTCTATTAGGTAGATGACACTCCCGGGTTTGTTCTGGTTCTACACCTTCAGCTTATCAGCAAAATGTGTTGATTATGCTCCTATCTGACTGAAAAACCAACTGTGTTTTGCAAAGTAAAAAAAAATCCTCATTTATCAAACATCCCGCTAGTAGAAACATTGCTTTGCCATGATTCTGGACTGCTTTGTTTCGTTTCACTTTTATTGAAGCGAGGTTTGAGTACCCTGTTTAATAGATTGCTTTCTACCCTATTTTCGATGTTTAGAAGCACTGTAAGCAAGTTTTTCTTTCAGCTCAATTTAACAGCTCTCTCTCATTTTAGCAAACTCAAATGGAGGGAAGGCTGAGCGGACTGCCAGGATTCGAATGAGTGATCTGCAGGTGACAGCTGTTGCCAGTGGTGAGCGTTTAAATCAGTGAGCCACTTGGTCACTGTATCTGGATTTAACTCTTCACTAGAATAACATTGCAATTGGCCTCCTCATTACAGATGGTCTTTGTTTACCCCCGTCTGCTGACATAAAACTGCAGCATCATGGCTGCAGCACTCCTCCACACAAGATGTGCGCGCGTGGCTGGAACAAACATGTGTGTGCGCTTTCACTGCTCAGTGCTTCATGCAATGCAGCTGCCACAATCAGCTCGGACACCCACCAGCTGGCTTCCATTACTGCCAGTAGTACAAGGAAATGTTCCTCCTGCCCTTAGTCTGTGCTTCTTCTTCCAGAATACTCTTTTATTTTATTCTTTGTGCCCATATGTACTATTCATTACTTGTTTCCATTTACTGACACATTGACATAACTGTCTCCTTAGGAGATGTCAGTTAACCGTGTAGATTGTACATGCCAGTCCTTCCACCTGGCCTGTGACATCAAGAACAGTAATTATTGAAAGCAGACAGCCTTTCATAGGTAAGTACCAACACTTTTAGCATCATTTGAAATTACATCTGTCTATTCATCTGCGTCATCAGCATGAATTAGTTGAGGGAAGCATAAGATCGAGGATAATATGCTGCTTGTCTAAACACTTATAAGGTCCAAAGGGCTGGACCTATTGGCTATACCAATGCTTGTTTTATATATAGTACATATCGTCCGGTAGGATGAGTAGTGGGTGTTAAGTTTTGTAATGTACCCCAATATAGGCTTAGGTAGTCATCTAACCTTTCACCTACATTTCCCTGTCATTGTACTACATAACAGTTTTTGGCATTGACCTTTTAACTAGTTAGGTGCTGCATAAATGCTGTAAGGTTTTCCCAGAAAACTACCCTCATTTATTATGCATGAGGATTCTCAGATTCACAGTTGGATTACCATAATCTGCATAATAACTATGTATAAGGATCATCCCTTCCGTCATCTTCGGCTGACATGACATGGTAGAACCCCTGAGGGTATCTTTTGGGTACATATACACCATGGGCCCGATTCACAGAACTAACTTAAGACAAAATCCTAAACTTACTACTTTTCGTATTCACAGAAGTTAGGATTTTGTCTTAAATTTGCCTTAAGACAAACTTAAGACAGACTTAACACAGACTTAAGACAGACTTAAGACAAACTTAAAACAAACTTAAGACAGACTTAAGACAGACTTAAGACAGATCTTAAATTGGTCTTAAGTTTGTTTTAAGTCTGTCTTAAGTCTGTCTTAAGACAAACTTAAGACAAAATCCTAACTTCGGTGAATAACAAAAGTAGTAAGTTTAGGATTTTGTCTTAAGTTAGTTCTGTGTATCGGCCCCCATATCTTTGCCAGGGCAGGCAGAGGAGAAAGACGTCCATGCTGACACACTGACGCGAGACGCTGAGGTTCCTGCATGCAGACACTCCAGCACGCAGTGGTCTGACATCCCTTGTGGGGTGTCCATCTCGAGACCAAGACGGGGTCCTTCATTCTCTCACACCAGGTAATGGGGCTGACTTCATCATAGGGGGATTCTTGACTCTCCACCTACATACATGCTAGGTACACTTGGTATATCTAGTTAGGGTTTCATCGTAGTAGTACGCATTACTCTTGTCATTTATTTATGTACCTTTCTGTATTCATTGTTTTAGCACTATGGTAGAAATATAACATCCTTTTACTCTGTTGGTGCATATAATCGTTTATATCTGTTTCTGTCTCATGGTTGTTTAAGCACACCTATTTTACACTAGAATGACGCTGGTTCAATAAATGCTTATTGAAAACGTCCCCACCGTTTATTCTGTGTATATCTTTGAGACAAAGTGAGCATGAGTGACTGAGCGAAAAGTATTGCACAGTTTCTACAATCCCTGATGGGACAGGGTTGTCATGTTCGAAAGTTGCCAAGAACTATTCTCTCCTTGGTAATAGTTTACAGTGGCACTGTGAGCTAGCTGGTATACAGGCGAACATACCGGGTGGGGGGGTCTGCAATCCCACAGTTTATGTTGTCTAAACGCGCAGATCCTATATAGATTTATAGGAACATGCACCTAGGTATATGTCATACAAAAAACATATGCAGTTCCTGAAGAAGGAAAAAGAGGAAAACGAGGAATAAGAGGACTAGTCAGTGTTCAGTGTGGGGTGTAAGTGGCATGGGGGGCTCCCCCTTTAGGAATTGGGGCCCCCACACACCTGGCTGGGTGTCATGCGTCCTCATCAGGCATGCTCCTCATCAGGTTGGCACTGCAATACCTGACGGGCTCCCTATGAGGGGCTCTTTTTTGGGGATCTTTTATTCCCAATTCTGTCGGTTATGGCGCGGGTAAGAGGCCATGTGATGTAGATGAATGTGGGGAGTGTGGGTGCAGAGTGGGGGTAAATAAAATGGGATATAGTGGTACTCCAGAATAAATGGTAATCAGCAAGTCCACTAATCTCAAGTAAAAATAATAGTGGTGCACTGCCGAAGTAATGTTCAGAATTGGCGCAAATCGAGAGGTCAACATGTTTCGTGCTTGGGCTGTCATACAATTAAATGGCAATTCATTAGGACCAAATTGTGAAATGACCCATCTACACAATGGTTGGTTGTTTGGGTTAGTAACCTGGATAAACCAAACTCAAAACAACCTTACAGTGAGGTACCTGGATGAGATGGACTGATACACGGAGGCATAGTGGTACAGTTTATTAGGCATATATACATCAACAGATTAAAAATTCCTCTGACAAAGCGACATGCAGTAATAATTTATTATACTACTGTTAGTGAAAAAAGTGCAGGACGCAGTGCCAAGGAAGGAGCATGTGTGGGTGAGTAACACATCTAAGGGTAGATGTCGGTGGGGTGGAAAAACATCCACCAAGGTTGCAGAAAAGTATGTCACTCACCCAACTTGGGTGGGTCACCTTCAGCATCACATACCGGCGGAGGGAACACTAAGAATTGCCTAGTGTAATGGAGTATCGAAAATGGAGAGAGAAATGATGCCGAAATTAAAGTTAAGTGTTGACATCCAGGGTGAGCCCTAAGTTAAAATAATTAAGGAAGCTCCAAATGGTAGAGCAATCTTGGAGTACTCATGCTTGTGTTGCGGCTAGTACGCCGGAAGACTTACCCTCGCTCCGCCGGATCGGGAAGGTGAAGCGGGGTCAGGAGTATCCTGTTAAATACTCCGAAGTCAGCCTGCGCAGCATGGTACAAAGAGGCCGGGCAAGCAACTTCCCCTGTGAAGCTTGGTATACATCAAAATGACGTGTTGCTGCAAGGAGGATTACCATGGGCGCACTGCCTAATTTGTGCCGGTGCTTTCCGGAGCCAAGCACCGGCACTTAATTTTCAGGGCCGGGCCTACACGCGATATTGGCTGTTCACTAAGTTCACACGGGTCTCCCCAGTGAACAGCCGATATCACACGCGATTGTGTAGGTAAAACATTTCAAATTGGAAGCTACGCCTGCCTTATGAAGCACACACGCAGTGCCAGAAAGTAATTGGGTCCTTGCCTCATCCTAAGATAAAGGTCACTCGCTCCAATCAATTAAGCGCAGCGCTACCAATGATAAGCGCTTATAAAATATATTGTAAACCCGCTCCGTCCCTACTTGGGAATCGTCAAGTGTGTGTCCTGAGTCGGATCAATGGGATTAGTGTTTTCACTACAGCCCGCCCTAGCATACTGCGCACACGCAACGCTTTTCAGCCGACGCCACAAGAAGCAAGCAGCGTGGTGCACAGCAGGCCTCAGCCTAAATAAAATTGAAAGGCAGCAGTCCCAGTAAGTAGTGATTTTGAAACATGATGCTAGAAGTGTGTGAACTGTGACGCAAGTGAGGAAATATGAATTTTATGATCAGTTATGTCCCCTATCTTAGACCCCAACGGCTCCATGTGCATGCTACAAGTACATGTATGTTCCCTCCAGTTCCAGTTATGAAGACGCAAATACATGTGCGTCCACCGTCAACATGTCCTCTTTCAGATCCGCCATGAATGGGTCAGATATTCCATTCCTAAGTATGAAAGGCCACCGACTTTATGTGGTTCACTTTCCACGTTTTACAGTTCAGGCGAGTAGGCCCTGAATTCTGCCATCAAGCCTTTTCCTGCCTTCTGCCTCTGAAAGCTCCAGTCTGAGCCCGCATCTGTATCCATGAACTTTGTCCTACTCCCTGCGCGGCTAACGGTGCCTGATCCCGCCTGTTGCCTGCCAAAAACTGTATTTCACCTTCAGGATTATCTGCTCCGCTCCTCATCCGATGCATTCCTGTCTAGTAGTTTAGGTAAACATTCTTCCAGCTACCGAGCAAAGGGCCAGGCCTCACTGTCCTCATGCAAGTAATTCATAGCCCCTGTTACCATGGAAGATTCCTGCCCCCTCGCATCTCATGTAGACACTTAGACGCTTGTACACGCACTAACAGTCAGTATAGAATAGATTCCGTCCGAGAGACCTTTCCTTTTGGATAATACAGTTCTTTAAACATAAGATATCAGATATGATTTGGGATTAGGTTGACATGACCCCCCAGACTTCTGTCTCCACATGTAGAGCTAAATGTCAAGTTCCCTTCACCCTCTAGTTGCACGTCAATCACACGTCATGCGGCTGCGCGCGCATCTCTGCCAAATATTTCTGCTGACATTGCAGGATTCTCTTATGGATCCACCCACTTGTGACATCATGTTTAATGACGTTTCTAGTTACGCCTATATGTACGCCTTTTTTCATTACGTATGTGTATTATTATCTGTATTATCAGCTGTTACGCCTCCTGCATCTGTCTTAATGTAATGCTTTTCATATAAATATCTTTACTTGTCAATAATGTATTGCCTTCCCTTCCTGAACCCTCGTGGTGATGGAATTTGATGCCTATGGTTCGAACCATAATTCCTTTGTAGAGGAATAAAGCCTTTCAGAACCTCTAATACCACGGATTCTGCCTCTTATTTTTACTGAGTTATTCTTACTAGACTTTACCGCATAAAAATAGTACAGGTAATGAAATATTTACCACATAAATTGGCGCCCGAACAGGGACACTTTCTCATCTCACGCGCCGGAGGTGCGTTGCAGACCCGGTCTCCTGCCACAGCTGGACGGACAACAACGCGTACCCACAGGATTTCCTGTATCTCCCTCCGGCCAAGCGGGGGTGACTGAGGCTGCGATCAACACCCAGACGAGGCGGTGAGAAGTGCGAAGTATCCCGACCAGAGCCTAGCTGAGAGAGCAAGATCCGAGGTATTCCGAGGCCCACCAGGTTCCGAAGTCCCGAGTCCAGTCGAGTCCAGTCCGGTCCAGTTCAGTTCAGTTCCGAGGCCTTCCGTTCCGTGCTACCCGGTGAGTACCGTTGCCGGGGAGGCATTTAGACGTGCACATTAGGTTGTGCCGGTCAAGACGGGTTTGGGTACACAAATCCGGTCTGCACTGTTTCAGCAGTGTATCTGTACTGTTTAGCAGTATATCTAGTATGTCTTGCATATAATTCAGTATTATCCAGTGTTAGTATTATGTCAGTAACTAGTTTTCTATTAGTTATCATCGTTCGTTAAATGTTAAATGTTAAATGTTTTAATACGTTCTACATATTGTGGTGTGAATGATTGTTCATTATTGTGTTTATTGTATTAAGTGTGTTCAAGATTAAGTAATAAGGTCTAAAAATGCCGCTCTTTTCAAAATTAAGACAGATCAAAACCAGAAAAGGGGTACTCGAAGAAGCTGTTCCCATTCCACCTAGGGACACTCCAGGGTACTTTATGTATCATAAGCATGGCCTAGATGCCGTATTATTTCTTGATTTATGGGTGGACTACACCAAGGATTTACCAGAAAGTCAGAGGTGGCCCGCAGCTGGGACCTGGGATGCAGATTGCATCATGAGAGTAGAAGAAGAATTATGGAAAAAGAAAGCCAGACAGTCACAGAAAGATGCCATTGAATTATGGCGTAAAGAATCATATAGACGTACAGAAAAAGCGCTCAGACAGGAAGAGAAAAGTAGGGAGAATTCGAATAAAGCCCGAGAAAATATATTAATTGAGGAAGGTACCCGAGTAAAAGCAGAACAAGTAGACAGACAACGAAACACTCTTATGAATGGTATGTATCCTCTTCTGGCCGAAGGGTTACCTCAGGCCACCCCGGAAATACCGAAAGACTTGACACCTCCATTACTCCCGATAAAAGCACACCCCAAAACAGCAAAAGATGTTTTCCTTTCTTCCTATTTAGATGATGTAGCTCCTGAATATGCTAATGTTCCGCCACACACACCGCCCACCGATGGTGCTCAACGCCAAGATCATCCGTCTGTATCCCCGCAACAACAAACTCCTACGCACATTCCCACAGGTCCATCTGTTTCTACCGTTTTCCCTGCATCTACAGTTTCTATCTTACATCCAACAAATCCTTTCGTGCCTAGCACCTCAGACGGTGCGACAGGAGGTACGACAGAAATTTTTGCCACGCCACCCCGAGGAAATAAATTATCCCTTAGAGATTTAGCATACGAACGTACACCCCAACTAGCAACTTCTGACATGTTTAAAGAGCATCTAGTGGATTGTAGATATGATCCTGTGCCCGGTAGACGGGACGGTATGCTGCTGTCATCACTACGTATACGACGAGCTTCAGGGTATTTAGCGACGCTACCAGGAATGGTGGCACATTTAGACAATATATATCACTTTGTACAATCAGGGCGAGGCCCTGAAAGTATTGACGAAGCCATGGAATACCAGAAAGTGGATGTACAGAGACAACTGTTACGCTTCTTCATAAACTGTGTGATCAGAAACCAAGACAGGCCTGAGGTAGAGCAGAAGGAAATGCAAGTACTTACCAGATGGGGTCAGAATATATCAGAAGGGAAACATGATAAACAGACATGTATAGTAGTTATGTGCCGAAAGATTCGCAAAGAAGTAGAACGAATACATAAAGAAAGATTAGAGACAGATCAACATGAATCAGAGGGAGAGGAGGACGAGGAATCAGAAATGCCTACAGGACACTTAGAGACAATGGCTTATGTAGGTAAAGGAAGATCTTTTAATAATACCAGATGCTTTAATGATCCGATACGTCCGATACGTCCGGAATGTAACAGAAATTTTCAAGCCCCTATGTTAAATACAAGGTCTCCTGAACACCTATTCCAAGCTGCTGATAAATTACTCCGAGACCGAAGGGGGTACCAAATGCTTGATTCCATGGATGAACAAGAATTAGCCAGGTCAGCAGTACAATGGGCTGACAGTCCCGGCAAATACAGTGATGATGCACTAGCACACACGTTTCTGAACCTTGCCCCAGACGAACAGCGTTTAGCTGGTATATACATGATTCAACACCTCCTTATATTATATAAAAGCCAACACTCCGATCCTGGACCCCTACCTGACATATTGACAGAATTACTCACGAATAAGTGGAGAGGTTCAGGTACTGATCTAATTAAAGAAATTCTAGAATTTCGAAACCAGTATATAGTTTTCGTATGCCCAGAACATGTTCCAGTTCCCACTATGGGAAGAAAAATGTATCACATAGATAGACAGAATCCCTTACGCGAAGTACACCCAATCAGAGGTGAAGATAATACCTTTAAACGCGTGTTTGTGTACACGCCTATAACTAAAATTGAATTATTAGAAATGAAGAAAGTAGTACCCAGCCATGACAAGGATCCAGCAGGTTTCCACCGTGAGATAAAAGACATGTTACTCATGGGAGAGTATACCTACCCCGACATTATGAAAATATTAAAAGTATTAATGCCTGCCGGTATTTACGAGAAACTCAAAGAAAAGGAATGGGAGGTGGGAGACCAAAAGATAGATTGGACAGCATTAGAAAACGAAGAAAAGGCCCGAGCTGCAGGATCAGGGCTTGGGGAAAAGACTACAGCACTACCAGGATTACTAGTGCAGGTACTGCCACGTTTATTAACTACGAAAAAGGAGGACTGGGGTGCAATCTCAGCCTGTAAACAAAAGCAAGATGAAGACACTAGTGATTTCTATTCCCGATTTGAAAAATGTTTTGGTATAAATAGTGGCATAAAAGCAAGTAGCGAGTCATATCCACATCTGTTTGTGACAAAATTAGTTGAAAATTCCCTACCGCAAGTTAAGAATAGAGTATTGAAATTCGAGAGTACCTGGCAAGGTAACACCCCGTCACAGATGTTACAGATGTTACAATATCACCACAATAGAATTAGAGAAGAACAAGAACATGAACAAAGACGTATGAAAGACACGAAAATGAAAATGCTTGTGGCTCAGTCAGTTCCAGCTGATGGTCATAAAAAGGGTGATTCCGCAGGTCCGGTGAAAGGGACATGCAACTATTGTAAACAACAAGGTCATTATATACACGATTGTGCAGTTCTGAAACATAATATCGCCACGGGTAAAACCCAGGAAAGACCACGTCCACCTAGACAGGATCAGAACCAACCACAAATCCCTCAGCATGCACAATCTAGGCCAGCTCCGCAACAGGCAGCTCCACAACAGACCGTAGCCACATCACAGCAGCAGCCTATTGCTGCCACACAAGCAACGACACAACAGATGTACCAGTATGCACAAACTGACTATCCCGATTATCAGCGATACACATGAAATAGCCTAGAGAGGGAAGTTGGCTTACCCCTTATCGAGGTTCCTGTAGATCAAGAGGGACCTTATGTACATAGTGAACTATTAGGGGAAGACAGAAAGTTTTTACTTGATACAGGGGCAAGCAGAACAACTATACGACGCAGTGAAGTTCCAGGGGCACCCCTCTCAGGCTCACAGAATATTTCCCTTGGATTCTCAGGAAAGCCTATCATTAATGAAGTATCGCAACCCCTTCCACTTACGGTTGGTCCATTGACACGAACTACAGATTTATTGCTTACTAAATCATGTCCAGAAAACTTGTTAGGTATAAAAACATTGAAAGCTCTAGGAGCTATAATATGTTGTTCTCCGGAAGGAGTACGATTATTTTTACGTGACTTCAAAGGTCACTACGTGTCCAGAGACATGGATCACCGGCTGCAGAATTTACCTACACATTTATGGGCACAAGGCCCCACTGATGTTGGTTGCATGAACATTACACCATATCGAGTCACACTAAAAACAGGAGTAGTACTACCACGAATGCGACAATACAAGTTACCACCAGATGCTGTTGTGGCTTTGCTGCAAATCATTGACGAGCTCATTGCACAAGGAGTGGTTGTGGAAACCGACTCCAATGTATGTAATTCCCCGATAATTCCGATTCTTAAAAGAACGGATCCAAAAGCACCACCAGTATATCGATTAGTTATTGATCTGCGCGAATTAAATAAATGTATTGTACCACAATACCCTGTGGTCCCAGATATCTCTTCATTACTAACAGCTATTGATTCAGAAGCAACGTTCTTTACTGTAATTGATCTCAAGAATGCCTTCTTTAGCGTCCCAATAGATCCGGAAAGTCAATATTGGTTCGGATTCAGTTTAAATGGACGAAGTTTTAAATTCACACGCGCTCCTCAAGGATTCACAGAAAGCCCCAGCATCTATAGCCAAGCACTGAAACGAGAACTTGACAGTATCCACATGCCAGTTAACACTGCCCTGCTTCAATATGTCGATGATCTGCTGATCACCGCCCGAAGCGAACGTAAATGTGAAGAAGCGTCACTGACGGTTTTACAATTTCTGGCCGACAAGGGGCACAAGGTGTCCCCTTCTAAGCTGCAATTCTGTGTCCAGCAAGTTGTTTACCTTGGGCACTTGCTGTCCAAGGAGGGAAGACAGCTTACACCTGATCGCATCCAGTTAATTGCTAACATGCCACCACCTAAGACACAAAAGGAGGTGCGGGCTTTTATAGGTCTCACTTCATACTGTAGGCAGTGGATCCCTCAATATGCATTTCTAGCAAAACCACTCATCCAGTTGACAACACAGGAGGCAGCCACATCGACTGTCCTCCCTTGGACTCAAGAACATACGCAAACCTTTGAAAGCTTAAAGAAAGCTTTATGCCAAGCACCTGTTTTAGCAACACCATGTTACAGTAAGCCTTTTACACTCTTTGTTACAGAACGCGAAGGTACTGCCTTGTCAGTACTCACTCAGGAACAAGCAGGATCACACAAACCATGTGCTTATTTTTCTAGTACATTAGATCCCGTAGCTCAGGCTCTTCCTGCGTGCCTGAAATCAGTGGCAGCAACAGCTTTAGCAATCAGACAAATCGATGCCATAGTGTTAGGACATCAATTGACAGTACAAGTACCACACGCAGTAGAGGTTCTCTTGAACCGCACACAAACACAACACTTGACTATAGCAAGACTCACCGGTTATGAATTAACATTGTTTCAGCCACACATAGAAATCAGACGTTGTAATACATTAAATCCTGCCACACTTTTGCCAGTAAACGGAACAGATCCATTAGCACATGATTGTATTGAAGTCATTACTATCACGACGAAACCCAGACAAGACTTGACAGATATCCCTTTATCAGATCCGGACCTGACATTGTATGTAGATGGTTCATGTATGAGAACAAGTACAGGAGAGTTAGTGGCCGCTTACGCAGTCACAACAGACACTGAAGTCATTGAAACAAATTGTATTAACACTTTGTCAGCTCAAGCAGCAGAGCTCATCGCTCTGACACAAGCCTGTATTCAAGCCAAAAATAAGAAAGTCAACATATACACAGATTCACGTTATGCATTCGGAGTCGTCCATGACTTCGGTGTACTGTGGCGAGAGAGAGGTTATTTAACTTCTCACGGTGCCCACATCCAACACGGACCCCTCATTCAAGCTCTATTAGACGCGATTCATCTACCTACTGCAATATCGATTATGAAATGCAAGGCCCATACAAAAGTTATCGATATCATTTCTCAGGGTAACGACCTAGCTGACAGAACAGCTAAACAGACTGCTCAGAATCAGACTCATACAACTGACACGACAAAGACAATAGTTCCGACACCAACACATTGCATGACAGTTAAGGATCCCGCCCTTGATGTAATTGACATACAGACACATGCTACACCAGAAGAAATAAAGAAATGGACTGAATTAGGAGGGATCCAAACGGATCAAGGATGGATGACGAAGGGAAAATCTATATGGTTTCTTCCCGACTCCATGGTTCAAGTCATCATTAACACAATACATAGTCCAGCGCACCTAGGAGAAAAAGCTATGCTAGACAGCATTCAACACATTTGGTTCAACAAACACTTGCGAGCAGCAGCCAAACAGAAAGTACGTACCTGTATGATATGTTGTCAGTTTAATCCAGGTAAAAGCATCCCCGTAGAGCAGGGTGGATTTCAACCTCCCGATCACCCTTTTGAAGTCCTCCAGATGGATTATATCCAGATGGAACGATGTCGAGGATTCAAATATGTTCTCGTAGTTGTCTGTGCTCTCTCCCGTTGGACAGAAGCCTACCCGGTTTCAGATTACACTGCCCCGACTACTGCCAAACAGCTAGTTCGAGAATTCTTCCCACGGTACGGTTTGCCTCGTGTCGTGTACTCAGATAACGGCCAACCATTCTCATCCGAACTAATGAAACACGTTTCACTTCTGTTAGGTTACCAATGGAAATTCCACTGTGTCCGACATCCCGAGGCAGCAGGTCTCGTGGAACGTCATAATCAAACTCTGAAAATTAGATTGTCCAAAATATGTAGAGAAAAAGGTGTCGATTGGATAGTAGCCTTACCAGTTGCGCTCTTTTACATGAGAATGGTAGCACATTCTCGAACAGGGCTATCCCCGTATGAGGTGATCTTCGGTAGACCACCAAATATGTGGGGGACGCCTATACCTCGTAAAATCACTGATGCTGACTGTAATATGCTGACAGATTACCTGGCTTCCTTGATGTCTGCACTACAATCTTGTCGTTCACAGGTAGCTGCAGCTTTTCCCGATAACACTGAGGTGAAGCCCCATGACGTGGTTCCAGGTGACCTGGTTCTTGTGAGGAATTTCGACCGGAAGACCCAGCTGGAACCCAGGTGGAAGTCGCCCAAACTCGTCTTGCTGACCACAAGGACAGCCGTGAAGATTGAGGGACGTAAAGGGTGGTTGCACTCGAGCCATATCAAGAAATTTTATGGACTACCGTCCGATGTGAACACTCAGCCCTGCATTCCCTCACAGACAGACTCAAAGCTCCCCTTGGTTGAAAGGACAGAGAACGAACTCTATAAACTGAAACTAAGGTCTAGCAAGTCAGACAATTTGATTGTTTAAGTCCTCTCCAAGGTGAATCGGTTGAATTTGTCTCTGACATGTATCCTCTAGACCGAAATAGAGAGAGAAATAGACAGATACAGCTTAAAAAACATGCGTACTGTAAATCGCTTCGTAGTCACTGCATAGTGACATTATTAATTTTGTTTTTTCTAAGTCTTCTGATCATCATTTCTAGTGTATTGCTACATATGTATTACCCTATTTCTTAGCGTGCTTATAATACTACTGCTGAACATTCTTTTAGCGAATTACCTCCGCATGAGTTGTCTTATAGATTTGCGCTGCGCAACAACACTTTCATAAGTATGTTACATCATTCCCATCAGACCAACAATGCTACCAATTGTTGGATATGTGGCCGACTCCCTCCCTATCAGAACTATAAGGGAGTTTTGCCTCTCTTTCCGTATCCGTTCACACACAATGGCTCCTGTGGAGCATGGTTTAGTTTGATTAATTCCCTAGATTCAAATTCCGTAGTTTATCAAGACAACTGGGTATGGGGAAACCTGAACCTAGTTTTGCTTAAAGTCTGCTACCCTAACAAGGAGGGACTTCCCAAAAGAACAGGAACTGATCTAGAAAATGAAGTATATGGATTAGGTAACTTTACACTTAACCTCATGATTCTGAATGTTGAATCCGAAGCTACACCAATCTTGCCCGCTATGTCAGTATTTCCAGTTAAAGGTGAATTATGTGTAAGAAAGAATGGTTCCATACACATGGGCCATAGTAAATGTACCACTGTAATAAAATTCAGTGATCAAGGCAAGTCTACATTCAGAGCTTCTCGTCATTCCTACTTCATATGTGGCCAGACTGCATATATACGTTTACCTCTAGATTGGGATGGTACCTGTTACATAGCATTCCTTCTGCCACCTGTTTTCCTAGCCCCTCCTGATTATCACAGAAATACCCATTTAGTACACAATAGACAGCAGAGAGATCTCCCGATTGTCGATTACACTGAAACGGCATGGGAGCAATACACAGATTTCAATAAAGGTTTCTTTCCCTATATAGGTACGGTCACTAATAGTAAGCTGATACGTAGATTAACTAGAACCCTTGAAGCAGTAGTGAATGAGACTACTTCCGCCCTAGGCAACTTAACAGAGGAGCAGTCTGCGATGCGGATTGTTGTACTTCAAAATCGTCTTGTCCTTGACGTCATCCTGGCCGATAGGGGCGGAGCTTGTAGGGTCATCGGATCAAGTTGCTGTGTTTTCATACCAGAAAACTCGCCGTCAGTATATAAAGCCATAACTCGCCTTCATAAGATTATAAGCCAGATACACCAGAGTCCAGGCACCTGGACTTGGTCCGGTTGGTTCTGGAGCGTGTTGTCAGCCTGGGGATGGAGGATTCTATCCTTCCTAGGTATTGGCTTTCTCATACTATTCAGTTGCTGCTTATGTCTACAATGTGGGCCAGCGATTTGTGGTTTGTGTGCCACATCGTGTATTCCGCATCCAAGTTTTCGTTCAAGATCCCGGAAGAAGAAAGAAGAACAAATGATGCTATATGAACAGATTGATGGATTGATGAAGATCGATATCTCCTGAGGGTCCGTAGGGGACAAGGAGGGAATGAGGAAATATGAATTTTATGATCAGTTATGTCCCCTATCTTAGACCCCAACGGCTCCATGTGCATGCTACAAGTACATGTATGTTCCCTCCAGTTCCAGTTATGAAGACGCAAATACATGTGCGTCCACCGTCAACATGTCCTCTTTCAGATCCGCCATGAATGGGTCAGATATTCCATTCCTAAGTATGAAAGGCCACCGACTTTATGTGGTTCACTTTCCACGTTTTACAGTTCAGGCGAGTAGGCCCTGAATTCTGCCATCAAGCCTTTTCCTGCCTTCTGCCTCTGAAAGCTCCAGTCTGAGCCCGCATCTGTATCCATGAACTTTGTCCTACTCCCTGCGCGGCTAACGGTGCCTGATCCGGCCTGTTGCCTGCCAAAAACTGTATTTCACCTTCAGGATTATCTGCTCCGCTCCTCATCCGATGCATTCCTGTCTTGTAGTTTAGGTAAACATTCTTCCAGCTACCGAGCAAAGGGCCAGGCCTCACTGTCCTCATGCAAGTAATTCATAGCCCCTGTTACCATGGAAGATTCCTGCCCCCTCGTATCTCATGTAGACACTTAGACGCTTGTACACGCACTAACAGTCAGTATAGAATAGATTCCGTCCGAGAGACCTTTCCTTTTGGATAATACAGTTCTTTAAACATAAGATATCAGATATGATTTGGGATTAGGTTGACATGACCCCCCAGACTTCTGTCTCCACATGTAGAGCTAAATGTCAAGTTCCCTTCACCCTCTAGTTGCACGTCAATCACACGTCATGCGGCTGCGCGCGCATCTCTGCCAAATATTTCTGCTGACATTGCAGGATTCTCTTATGGATCCACCCACTTGTGACATCATGTTTAATGACGTTTCTAGTTACGCCTATATGTACGCCTTTTTTCATTACGTATGTGTATTATTATCTGTATTATCAGCTGTTACGCCTCCTGCATCTGTCTTAATGTAATGCTTTTCATATAAATATCTTTACTTGTCAATAATGTATTGCCTTCCCTTCCTGAACCCTCGTGGTGATGGAATTTGATGCCTATGGTTCGAACCATAATTCCTTTGTAGAGGAATAAAGCCTTTCAGAACCTCTAATACCACGGATTCTGCCTCTTATTTTTACTGAGTTATTCTTACTAGACTTTACCGCATAAAAATAGTACAGGTAATGAAATATTTACCACACAAGTATGGAATGAATGTCAAATGTTCGCTACGTTGCAGGTTGCATCATTGTGCAGTAGGTGAGGACTCACCATATATTCACTTCCAGGAGAGAGACCCCAAGTTCTTTTGTACATTGTTTGTATTATTTATTTGGCCCTCCCTCTATTTTAAATCTCCCCTCGCACATCACCTCTGCCCTGGAAGGATGGCATGGCATGTTTATCTGACGGCGGTCGGGCACTCGTTTCTTGCCCCCTCTCTTGAGGTTGAATTGAAGAGACGTGCGCTCATTTTGTTGCTAATGTGCTCATCACTCCCTCCTTTCTGTCTGTACTCAGATGGTGAAAGCGCTGCCCCTACTCAAGGCATGAAAACACCTGGACATTACACACATGTTACATTATATGAGCAGATGTAGAGAGGGCACCGGGAGCCACGGGGTAATGGTGAACTGCTACTAATGCACACGTGTTACCAGGCATCTACACGTGTGCAGATGTAGAGAGTGTACCAGCAGCCACTGTGTAATTGTGAACTCCTAGTGATGAACACTTGTAAGCATTTACACGTCTGCAGACATAGAAGGTGCACCAGCAGCCACAGAGTAATGGTGAGCTCCTTGTTCTGTGATTAAAAGGTCAGTTTACACCTGAAAGCCAGGCCCCTGACACCTCAGCTGACCTTGGGCTCACGGATGTCTGAGTGGCCTCAAGAGTGTCAGCTGACCTGGGAACAGTTAATCTGCATAAAGCAAACTTTCACCATTTTCATTTTTATTTTATAGTACACTTCAAAATGATATTGTCTTGAATAAGTGATCCGTGAGGTGGACTGGCCTGCATGGAAATCAAAAGATTTAGTGATAGATAAAAACAGAATAAGACAGAAAAACTGTGACAAAGGAAAAAAACAGGGCTGAGAAGGAACCTGCAAGAGTGATATAAAGTGGCAGGGAGAGTTTTGGGGGTGGATTAAAAAATAATGAGGTGGATTCAAGAGTATGCAGCCTTCTACTTCAGTCTTTGAGCTTGTAAAAAAAGTTATACAAGTCATTTTCAAGCTATGTAAATTGGCATGGATTTGAGCTTCATGCAGATAATGTTTGTTTCAATACCAAGGAAATCAACAGGAAAAACCCACCCCAGTAGAGCACAAAACACTCCCAGAAACAGCCCAAAAAAGACCCACACACTTGACCTGTTAGACCAACCCACTGGTCACTACCTAATTGCCCTGTAGGCCAGTCCAACCCTTGTAGCTTTGGCATTCTGCAAGTCAACATTCAGTAGCACTGGCCATTCTAAAACCTTGAGACTTGGCACTTACTGTTTTAAAAATTGTAAGTAAACAATATCCGAATAACAGGGTCTCTGGGGCTGCATTGTCAGGGAGTGGGGGTGTAGGTCATTAGAGAAGTCTGGGTCTGTGGATAAGTGAGGGGTCCAAGGACCTTGTGGTTACAGAGGATGATGGCGTGTGAGACACCTAGGGACAGTAAGTATTATGAGAGGACCCCTAGGAAAAAAGCATGTGCCAACTGCCCTTAACACAGAGGCCACCCACATTCCTCAAATGCAGAGATGGTGTCAACTGTCCTTACTGCACACATTGTGCTTCTTTTCCATAACACCAAATGGTGGTAGACTACTCTTTGCTACACATAGTGAGCTACTTGTCCTTAATGCAAAGACTGTGCCACCTCCCTTTAGCACAGACTTCCATCTGTCCTTAAAATATAACATGCTCTACATCAAGACAGGTGAAGCAGCACCGGGAGGCTGGAAGGGTGGGGGGGGGGCACTTTTGTAGCGGTGCAGCAGTTTTAAAAGCACTGCAGAGTTCTTTGTATATCCAACAGTTTTCAGGCAACAATAAATGTGCCAAGATAACTCTGGTAATTAATGTACCTGCCAGTGCCAAAGAGAGATCGGAGTTTTGTCTAGTGACAGTTTTGACTCATCTAAGGTAGCACAGAGGGTTAATGTGCCTGCTGCAAAGAACGTGTATTATGCAGATTACAGAACAGTATTTCATGTGCATAGCTCAGTGGGATGCTGCTTTTGCCACAGAGATCCCTTTGTTACTGTGCAATTCATATGTTACAATCATGATCTAGTACAGTGAGCTATGAACTACTGCCATCAAAGCGCTAGATGCAAACATGATGGTACAGGTTAGAAAGTTATGTTTATTTCCCAGTCTTTGACTATCCTGATTTTACTAAAAGAGTTTGTTTGGGTAGAAATAAATTGTTATTAGTTAACTCAACCCTAACCACTTTGTTCTGTTGCAGAAGTTGCATTAGTTATTTTAACTAATTTATTCCAAAATTGTGCTTTGAATGCCTTGCCCTTTTTGCTTTCCTTTTTTTCAGCGTTTTCTTGGGTGGCGGGAACCGCCTATCAGAAACTTACTTTAGGATGTCTCCCTTGCTGGAATTCAGATCTGTTATTACACCTGGCTTTCAGCAGTGCCAGTTGAGGATGTGGGTGGAGCCAATAGAGTAAGTGGGTGGAGCCAGTGCAAGAAATGGGTGGAACTGGGGGGAATTGGGTGTGGCCTCCTAAAAAAAATAATTGAGCACTTGGGCTTAATATTTTACAATTTAAGCACTGCATGGATGCCTTGTTGAAACATGCAAGGATGGGAATGGACCACTCCGGTGGAGTTGTGAAAAGAGCGTAAACTCTGTGGAGTTCAATGTTCGTATCAGGGGGTCAATGACCAATAGAATATGGTCAGCCAAGGAAGGACTCAAGTAGGCACTGCTCATGTCGGGTCATGGTGAAGCATAGTAGGGTGTGGAATAAGAGCCATATTGGATCAGTAAAACGTATCCCTGGAGGATGGGTATACAGGGTAGACAGATTTGAGAGCATTGTGTTGTGCTACAAAAAACACTATATAGAGCTATGAAAACATACCTAATTCGTGCTTGGCCGTCATAGGGGTGCTAGACCCTACTCTAGGAGTAGTTTGAGGTGCCACCCAGGATTAGCGATCTGTATCATTATACCCCCAGGTGGGTGAATCCCCATGTGGCAAGTTAGGTGTAAGTGTGTCTGGTGAAACGGCAGGACATGTAAGCAAAGCTGAAATGGGGCACTGGGGGTATGTTCAGTATGGAAGTGCCACAGGTCAAATATACGAGTTATCAGCTGATGTCCTTGACCCAATTAGGAAGGGTGATAGAGACAATGACCAGAACAGATCACTGTCTATGAAGGGTATTCTGGCATCTCATTAATAAAGGGTAAGTTTTATCTGTTGAGTTCACTCCAAGGAATATCTTCATTCAAACCCTGTTTGTCAGTGGAAAGTAGGTAAATCCAGTTTTGCTCTCTTCTGAAGAGGGCCTTCTTACTCATTTGAGGATGTGTTTCGATTATTGTCCATCGCAAGGTGTCATGTGTGTGACTCTTATGATCAAAGTGAGTGCACATCTTAGTATTCAGTTTATGACAGCGAATATTACCGTGATGTTCCATGATACAGGTTTTTACCATCCTGGTGGTCATCCCGATGTATCGTAGGTTGCATGTTGCTGTTCTGCTGCAAGTAGTGACTTCACCACATGGCATAATTGCGTACGTTATGTATTGCCTTGTGAGTGATACATAGTAGTTTAAAGGAAAATCATTGTGTAACCAGTAAGGATAAGTTAGTTACCTTTAATCCTAGTTCTCTTCCAGGGGTATACTCATCAAAGTCATAAACACTAAGGGGCCGATTCACAGAACTAACTTAAGACAAAATCCTAAACTTACTACTTTTGGTATTCACAGAAGTTAGGATTTTGTCTTAAATTTGTCTTAAGACAAACTTAAGACAGACTTAAGACAGACTTAAGACAGACACTTAAGACAAACTTAAGACAGACTTAAGACAGATTTAAGACAGACTTAAGACAAACTTAAGACAAAATCCTAACTTAAGTCTGTCTTAAGTCTGTCTTAAGTCTGTCTTAAGTTTGTCTAAAGTCTGTCTTAAGTCTGTCTTAAGTCTGTCTTAAGTTTGTCTTAAGACAAACTTAAGACAAAATCCTAACTTCTGTGAATACCAAAAGTAGTAAGTTTAGGATTTTGTCTTAAGTTAGTTCTGTGAATCGGGCCCAGAATAATCCCTGCCCACGTGTGGGCCCCCAAAGCATATACAAAAATACATATATATGTGTATGTTTAGGCAAAAAAGTACCTCCAAAACATATATATATACATGTATACATATATACACATGCAGCTTATTAAACCTCAAATAGGCTAATATGCCAACATTACATGGGTTTCTCATTAAAGGAAACTAATCCCACATATAAATACTGTAACAGAGAACATACACTCCAATAGTGTTCCAATACAGCCCTTTATTTTTAGAGAAAAAAGCAAGTAATAGCAGGCAATTAGCCCATAAGCTGCATAGATGAAAAAACATCACATTACTAAAAAATCTGGCACCCTGCCTTTAACGTCCAAAAACGTGGACACCGTGTCTTTAAGACCTCCAGAAGCCCCCTGCTCCCATAATGCACCACAGGTGACAGTTAGGTCAGTTCTTTTTTCCGGCTCCTTCTGTGAGGATCCTGGAGCATTGAGTTTTTTTTACGGTGTATTAACTTATAGAAATCAGGACATAAGGTGCAAAACTCTACTATACTGTCAATACTCGTCTGGGGAGGCGGGAGGGTTGCTTATGACTTTGATGAGTATATCCCTGGAAGAGAACTAGGGTTTACAGGTAAGTAACTTATCCTTCTCTTCCAGGGGATACTCATCAATAGTCATAAGCACTGAATAGAATAGCAAGCCCATACCCACTTTCCCGCGGACAAGCATCAGTATAAGTACAGCAAAGATAACACTTTAAGGATGAATTAACCAAGCAGGTTTCTTAGCGAGCCTTGCCCAAACTGAGCATCCGGCTTTGTGTCAGACTCCAAACAGTAATGGCGAGTGAAAGTGTGTACTGATAGCCATGCGGCCGCTTTACAAATCCCTGCAATCTGTACATTTCTAAGGACAGCCATGGTCGAGGCCTTTCCCCTGATAGAATGAGCCTTTGGTTTGCCCGGGAGGGACTTGTTGGCTAACTGGTTTGACAAAGAGATACAAGAAACTATCCACCTAGAGATGGACCATTTGGAAGTTGCACAAACAGTATTTATGGAACCATAAATTACAAACAGGCGGTCTGATTTTCTCAACGCCTTGGTTTTGTCTAAGTAGAATTTCAGGACCCTCTTAAGGTCTAGTGAATGAAGGGACCTCTACGGAGGGTTAGAAGGTTTAGGAAGAAACATAGGCAGAGTGATGGCCTGATTAATATGGAAATCCGAGACCACTTTAGGTAGAAAACTCGGATGAGTTCTGAGATCCACTCTGTTCTTATGAAAAACTATATAAGGTTCTTTACAGCACAAAGCTTGAATCTCACTCACTCTGCGAGCAGAGGTGTGTGGTAAATAATTTAATTACCGGAACTTAATTTGATGCGGAAAATCTATAACAATAGCTCAGTAAAATAAGAGGCAGAATCCGTGGTATTAGAGGTTCGGAACGGGCTTTATTCCAAAATCAATTTAAATTGATGCGCTCCATATTCCATCACCACGAAGGTTCAGGAAGTGAAGACGTTACTTTATTGACAGGTAATCATTTTTATACAATAGGCATTACAGTGAAACAAATGGAGGAGGCGTAACAATTGATAGTAAAGATAAAACATACATGCGTAAGAAAAGTGGGTGTAACTGGGTGTAACTAGAGAACGTCATCAAGTATGATGTCATAATAGGGTGGTTCCATGAAAGAATTTCGCAATGTCAGCAGAAATACTTGGCAGAAATGCGCGCGCAGCAGCATGACGTGTGATTGACGTGCAACTAGGGGGTGAAGGGGACTTGACATTTAGCTCTACATGTGGCGACAGAAGTCTAGAGGGTCAAGTCAACCTAATCCCAAATCATATCTAACATCCTATGTTTAAAGAACTGTGTTATCCAAAAGAGAAGTCTCTTAGAGTAGAATCTTATTCTATACTGACTATACTGACTGTGAGTGCGTGTACAAGCGTCTAAGTGTCTATACTAGATGCGGGGGCAGAAATCTTCCATAGAACAGGGCTATGAATTACTTGCATAAAGACAGAGAAGCCGGGCCTTTTGCTTGGTAGCTGGAAGAATGTTTACTTAAACTACTAGACAGGAATGCATTGGGTAGGGAGCGGAGCAGATAATTTCGAAGGTGAAATACAGTTTTTGGCAGGCAACAGGCTGATGTCAGGCACCGTTAGCTGCGCAGAGAATGAGGACAAAGTTCATGGATACAGATGCGAGCTCAGACTGGAGCTTTCAGAGGCAGAAGGCAGGAAAAGCTTGATGGCAGAATCAGGGCCTACTTGCCTGGACTGTAAAATGGCATAAGTGAACCATATAAAGCCGGTGGCCTTTCATACTTAGGAATGGAATATCCGGCCCATTCATGGCGGATCTGAAAGAGAACATGTTGGCGGTGGACGCACATGTGTTTGCGTCTTCATAACTGGAACTGGAGGGAACATACATGTACTTGTGATTTATACATGAAACCGTTGGGGTCCAAGATAGGGGACATAACTGATCATAAAAATCCATATTTCCACATTCCCTCCTTGTCCCCTACTTGCCCGTCAAGAGATATCAATCTTCATCAATCCATCGATCTGTTCATATAGCATCATTTGTTCTTCTTTTTTCTTCCGTGATGAATGAAATCTTGGTGGTGGAATACACGATGTGGCACACAGACCACAAATCGCTGGTCCACATTGTAGGCATAAGCAGCAACTGAATAGTATGAGAAAGCCAATACCTAGGAAGGATAGGACCTTCCATCCAAAGGTAGATAATATACTCCAAAACCAACCGGACCAAGTCCAGGTGCCTGGATTCTGGTGTATCTGGCTTACAATCTTATGAAGACGAGTTATAGCTTTATATACAGATGGCGAATTTTCTGGTATGAAAATGCAACAACTTGATCCGATGACCCTACAAGCTCCGCCCCTATCGGCCAGGATGACGTCAAGGACAAGACGATTTTGAAGCACAACAATCCGCATAGCAGACTGCTCTTCTGTTAAATTGCCTAAGGCGGAAATAGTTTCGTTCACTACTGCTTCAAGGGTTCTGGTTAATCTACGTATCAGTTTACTATTGGTAACTGTACCTATATAGGAAAGAGACCTTTATTGAAATCTGTGTATTTTTCCCATGCGGTCTCAGTGTAATCGACTATTGGGAGATCTCTCCTTTCTCTATTGTGTACTAAATGAGTATTTCTATGATAATCAGGAGGAGCTAGGAAAACAGGTGGCAAAAGGAATCCGATGTAGCAGGTACCATCCCAATCTGGTGGCAAACGTATATATGCCGTCTGACCACATATGAAGTAGGAATGGCGGGAAGCTCTAAATGTAGACTTGCCTTGATCACTAAATTCTATTACAGTGGTGCATCTACTATGACCCATATGTATGGAACCATTCTTTCTTACACATAATTCACCTTTAACTGGAAACACTGACATGGCGGGCAAAATTGGAGTAGCTTCGGATTCGACATTCAGGATCATGAGATTAAGCGTAAAATTACCTAATCCATATACTTCATTTTCTAGATCAGTTCCTGTTCTTTTGGGAAGTCCCTCCTTGTTAGGGTAGCAGACTTTAAGTAAACCTAAGTTCAGATTTCCCCATACCCAGTTGTCTTGATAAACTGCAGAATTCGAATCTAGGGAATTAATTAAACTAAACCATGCTCCACACGATCCATTGTGTGTGAACGGGTATGGAAAAAGAGGTAGTATTCCTTTATAGTTCTGATAGGGAGGGAGTCGACCACATATCCAACAATTTGTAGCATTGCTAACCTGATGGGAATGATGTAACATACTAATAAACGTGTTATTGCGCAGCGCAAATCTATAAGACAACTCATGCGGAGGTAATTCACTAAAAGAATGTTCAGCAGTAACATTATAAGCATGTCTAGAAATAGGATAATATATGTGCAACAATATACTTGCAGTAATTATTAAAAGACTTAAGAAAAACAAAATTAATAACGTCACTGTGCAATGACTACGCAGTGATTTACAGTACGCATGTCGTTTCAGCTTTATCCTTCTGTTTCTTTCTCTACACAGGTCTAAGGAGTACATGTCAGAGACAAATTCGACCGATTCACCTTGGAGAGGACTTAAACAATCAAATTGCCTGACTTGTTAGACCTAAGTTTTAGTTTGTATTGTTCATGGCTATTCAGTTCAACCAAAGGAAGTTTTGAGTCAATCGGTGAAGACACGCAAGGTGTGTCGTTTACGTCTGACGGTAGTCCATGAAATTTCTTGATATGACTTGAATGTATCCAGCCTTTGCGACCTTCGATCTTCACGGCTGTCCTCGTTGTTAACAATACGAGTTGAGGCGACTTCCACCTAGGATCCAGCTGAGACTTCCGATCAAAGTTCCTCACTAAAACTAAATCTCCTGGAATTACGTCATGGGGTTTCACCTCGGTGTTGTCGGGAAAAGCTGCAGCTACCTGTGAACGACAAGATTGTAGTGCAGACATCAAGGAAGCCAAGTAATCTGTCAGCATATTACAGTCAATATCAGTTATTTTGCGTGGTATAGGCGTCCCCCACATATTTGGTGGTCTGCCAAAGATCACCTCATACGGGGATAGCCCTGTTCGAGAGTGTGCTACCATTCTCATGTAAAAGAGTGCAACGGGTAAGGCTACTACCCAGTCGACACCTTTCTCTCTACAAATTTTGGACAATCTAATTTTCAGGGTTTGGTTATGTCGTTCCACGAGACCTGCTGCCTCGGGGTGTCGGACACAGTGAAATTTCCACTGATAGCCTAACAAAAGTGAAACGTGTTTCAATAGTTCGGATGAGAACGGCTGGCCGTTATCTGAGTAGACAGCACGTGGTAAACCGTATCGTGGGAAGAATTCTCGAACTAACTGTTTGGCAGTAGTCGGGGCAGTGTAATCTGAAACCGGGTATGCCTCTGTCCAACGGGAAAGAGCACAGACAACTACAAGAACATATTTGAATCCTCGACATCGTTCCATCTGGATATAATCCATCTGGAGGACTTCAAAAGGGTGATCAGGAGGCTGAAATCCACCCTGTTCTACGGGAATGCTTTTTCCTGGGTTAAACTGACAACAGATCATACAGGTACGAACTTTTTGTTTAGCTGCTGCTCGTAAATGTTTGTTAAACCAAATGTGTTGAATGCTGTCTAGCATAGCTTTTTCTCCTAGATGCGCTGGACTATGTACAGTGTTAATAACGACTTGGACCATTGAATCAGGAAGGAACCATACAGATTTTTCCTTCGTTATCCATCCTTGATCCGTTTGGATCCCTCCTAATTCAGTCCATTTCTTTATTTCGTCTGGTGTAGCATGTGTCTGTATGTCAATTACGTCAAGAGCGGGATCCTTAACCGTCATGTAATATGTTGGTGTCGGGACTATTGTCTTTGTCATGTCGGATGTTTGAGTTTGAGCAGTCTGTTTAGCTGTTTTGTCAGCTAGATCATTGCCTTGAGAAATGATATCAGTAACTTTCGTATGAGCTTTACATTTCGTAATTGATATTGCAGTGGGTAGATGTATTGCATCTAATAAGGCATGAATGAGGGGTCCGTGCTGAATGTGGGCACCGTGAGAAGTTAAATAACCTCTCTCTCGCCACAGCACGCCGAAGTCATGTACAACTCCGAATGCATAACGTGAATCAGTGTATATGTTGACTTTTTTATTTGTGGCTTGAATACAGGCTTGTGTCAGAGCGATGAGCTCTGCGGCTTGAGCTGACAAGGTATTTATGCAATTTGTTTCAACGATTTCAGTGTCTGTTGTGACTGCGTAAGCGGCCACTAGCTCTCCTGTACCTGTTCTCATACATGAACCATCTACATACAACGTCAGGTCTGGGTCTGACAATGGGACGTCTGTCAAATCTTGTCTGGGTTTCGTCGTGATAGTGATAACTTCAATACAATCATGTGCAAGTGGGTCTGTTCCGTTTATTGGTAACAGCGTGGCAGGATTCAATGTACTACAACGTCTGATTTCTATATGTGGCTGAAACAATGTTAATTCGTAACCAGTAAGTCGTGCTATAGTCAAGTGTTGTGTTTGTGTGCGGTTCAAGAGAACCTCTACTGCATGTGGTACTTGTACTGTCAATGGATGTCCTAATACTATGGCATCGCTTTGTCTGATTGCTAAAGCCGTTGCTGCCACTGATTTCAGGCACGCAGGCAAAGCCTGAGCTACGGGATCTAATGTACTAGAAAAATAAGCACATGGTTTGTGTGATCCTGCTTGTTCCTGTGTGAGTACTGACAAGGCAGTACCTTCGCGTTCTGTAACGAAGAGTGTAAACTGTTTATTGTAACATGGTGTTGCTAAAACAGGTGCTTGGCATAAGGCTTTCTTTAGGCTTTCAAAAGCCTGTGTATGTTCCTGAGTCCAAGGGAGAACAGTCGATGTGGCTGCCCCCTGTGTTGTCAATTGAATGAGTGGTTTTGCTAGAAATGCATACTGAGGGATCCACTGCCTACAATATGAAGTGAGGCCTATGAAAGCCCGCACCTCCTTTTGTGTCTTGGGTATTGGTATATTAGCAATTAGCTGGATGCGATCTGGTGTAAGCTGCCTTCCCTCCTTGGACAGCGAGTGACCAAGGTAAACAACTCGCTGGACACAGAATTGCAGCTTAGAAGGGGACACCTTGTGCCCCTTTTCGGCCAAAAATTGTAAAACCGTCAGTGAAGCTTTTTCACATTCAGGTTCGCTTCTAGCGGTGATCAGCAGATCATCGACATATTGGAGCAGGGCAGTGTTGACTGGCATGTGGATACTGTCGAGTTCTCGTTTCAGTGCTTGGCTATAGATGCTGGGGCTTTCTGTGAATCCTTGAGGTGCGCGTGTGAATTTGAAGCTACGTCCATTTAAACTAAATCCGAACAAGTATTGGCTTTCCGGATCTATTGGGACGCTGAAAAAGGCATTCTTAAGATCAATTACAGTAAAGAAGGTTGCTTCGGAATCAATGGCTGTCAGTAATGAAGAAATGTCTGGGACTACGGGGTATTGTGGTACTATGCATTTATTTAATTCGCGCAGATCAATAACCAATCGATATACTGGCGGGGCTGTTGGATCGGTTCGTTTAAGAATCGGAATTATCGGTGAATTACATACATTGGAGTCAGTTTCCACAACCACTCCTTGGGTAATAAGCTCGTCAATGATTTGCAGTAAAGCCACTACAGCATCTGGGGGTAACTTGTATTGTCGCATTCGTGGAAGTACCACTCCTGCCTTTAGTGTGACTCGATATGGTGTAATGTTCATGCAACCAACATCTGTAGGGCCTTGTGCCCATAAATGTGTCGGTAAAGTCTGTAATCGGTGGTCCATGTCTCGGGACACGTAGTGCCCTTTGAAATCACGTAAAAACAATCTTACTCCTTCCGGAGAACAACATATTATAGCTCCTAGAGCTTTCAAAGTTTTTATACCTAACAAGTTTTCTGGACATGATTTAGTAAGCAATAAATCTGTAGTTCGTGTCAAGGGACCGATCGTAAGTGGAAGAGGCTGTGTTACTTCGTTAATGATGGGTTTTCCTGAAAAGCCAAGGGAAATATTCTGTGTGCCTGAGAGGGGTGCCCCTGGAACTTCACTACGTTTTATTGTTGTTCGACTTGCCCCTGTATCAAGTAAGAATTTTCTATCTTGACCTAACAATTCACTGTGTACATAAGGTCCTTCTTGATCTACAGGGACCTCAATAAGGGGTAAGCCAACTTCCCTCTCTAGGCTGTTTCATGAGTATCGTTGATAATCAGGATAGTCATACTGTGCGGTCTGATACATCTGTCGGGTCGTTGTTTGTGTGGCAGCAATAGGCTGCGGTGGTGGAGCTGGCATAGACTGTTGCGGAGCTGGCATGGACTGTGCATGCTGCGGGGCTCCTTGTTGGTTCTGATCCTGTCTAATTGGTCGTGGTCTTTCTTTTGCGTTACCTATGGCGATATTATGTTTTAAAACGGGACAATCGTGTACATAATGACCTGGCTGTTTACAATAGTTGCACGTCCCTTTTACAGGACCTGTTGAAACACTGGACTGTGTTATACCCTTCTTATGACCGTCGGCTGGCACTGTCTGGGAAACTAGCATTTTCATTTTCGTGTCTTTCATGCGTCTATGTTCATGTTCTTCTCTAATTCTATTGTGATGGTACTGTAGCATTTGTAACATTTGTGATGGAGTGTTACCTTGCCAGGTACTCTCGAACTTCAATATTCTATTCTTAACTTGGGGCAAGGCATTTTCAACTAAGTTTGTCACAAACAGATGTGGATACGACTCGCTACTTGCTTTTATTCCACTATTTATACCAAAACATTTCTCAAATCGGGAATAGAAATCACTAGTGTCTTCATCTGATTTTTGTTTACAGGCTGAGATTGCACCCCAGTCTTCCTTTTTCGTAGTTAATAAACGTGGCAATACCTGTACTAGTAAACCTGGTAGTGCTTTGGTCTTGTCCCCGAGCCCTGAACCTGGACCTCGAGCTTTTTCTTCGTTTTCTAATGCTGTCCAATCTATCTTCTGGTCTCCCACCTCCCAATCCTTTTCCTTGAGTTTTTCGTAAATGCCCGCAGGCATTAATACCTTCAATATTGTCATAATGTCGGGGTAGGTATATTCTCCCATGAGTAACATATCTTTAATTTCACGGTGGAAACCCGCTGGGTCTTTGTCATGACTGGGTACCACTTTCTTCATTTCTAATAGTTCTATTTTGGATATGGGTATGTATACAAACACACGTTTAAACTCATTGTCATCACCCTTTATCGGGTGCACTTCTCGTAAGGGATTTTGTCTATCCATGTAATACGTCGTTCTTTCCTTGATGGGCAGTGAGACATGTTCAGGACATACAAAAAGAATGTACTGCCTTCTAGATTCTAGTATTTCTCTAATTAACTTAGTACCGGAACCTCTCCATTTATTCGTAAGTAATTCAGTCAATATATCTGGTAAGGGGCCAGGATCGGAGTGTTGACTTTTATATAATATAAGAAGTTGTTGAATCATATAGATACCAGCTAAACGCTGTTCATCTGGGGCGAGGTTCAAAAACGTATGCGCTAGTGTATCATCACCATATTTTCCAGGACTATCAACCCAGTGTACGGCTGACCTGGCTAATTCTTGTTCGTCCATAGAATCGAGTATATGATAACCCCTTCGTTCTCGGAGTAATTTGTCAGCGGTTTGGAATGAATGTTCGGGGGACCTTATATTTATTATAGGAGTTTGGAATTTTCTGTTATTATCTGGACGTATCGGACATATCGGATCAGTAAAGCATCTAGTATTATTGCAAGATCTTCCTCTACCTACATAGGCCATGGTTTCTAACTGTCCTGTGGGCAGTTCTAATTCTTCCTCATCCTCGGTTTGTTCAGGTTCGTCTACTGCTAATCTTTCTTCGTGTATTCGTTCTATTTCTTTGCGGATCTTTCGGCTCATAGCTACTATACATGATCGTTTATCGTGTCTCCCCTCTGAAATATTCTTACTCCATGTGGTAAGAATTTGCATTTCTTCCGGACTTACCCCTGGTTGATCTTGATTTCTGATCACACAGTTTATGAGGAAACGTAACAGTTCCCCCTGTATTTCCACTTTTTGGTACTCCATGGCTCTATTAATACTCTCAGGGTCTCGCCCTGACTGAACAAAATGATATATATTTTCTAAATGTGCAGTCATTCCTGGTAGCTTCCCTAAGTATATTGCAGCTCGTCGGATACGTAATGATGCCAGCATCATTTCGTCCCCTTTTCCGGGCACAGGGTCATATCTACAATCTATTAGAAGTTCTTTGAGCGTGTTGGGAGTTACTAGTTTGGGTGTACGTTGGTGGGCTAATTCTTGAAAGTAAAATTTATTTGTTCTGGGTGGCGTAGAAAAAATGCTTGATGCACCTCCGGTAGCACCACCTGGGGTGCTGGATGTGAAAGGATTCGTTGAACGGGATATAGCAACCATAGGTGTGGATGCAGATGTAGAAACAGATGTGCTTGCCGGAACTTGTGTCGGGGTTTGCTGTTGCAGAGGTACAGACGGAGGAGGGTCTTGGCGTTGAACCCCCTCGGCAGACGGTCTATGTGGCGCAGCATTAGCATACTCGGGAGCTGCGTCGTCTAAATAAGAGGAAAGAAAAACATCTTCTGCGGATCTGGGATGCCCTTTGGGATGTACTTTTATCGGAAACAATGGGGGTGGCAAGTCTTTTGGTATTTCCGGAGTAGCCTTAGGTAATCCTTCGGCCAGAAGAGGATACATACCATTCACAAGGGCATTTCTTTGTCTGTCTGTTTGTTCTGACTTTACTCGAGTACCTTCTTCAATTAATACACTTTCTCGAACTTTATTTGAATTCTCCTTACTTTTCTCTTCCTGTCGGAGCGCTTTTTCTGTGCGTCTATATGATTCTTTACGCCATAATTCAATGGCATCTTTCTGTGACTGTCTAGCTTTCTTTTTCAATAATTCTTCTTCTACTTTCACGATGCAATCTGCATCCCAGGTCCCCGCTGCGGGCCATCTCTGACTTTCTGGTAATTCCTTGGTGTAGTCTACCCATAGATCAAGAAATAATATGGCGTCTAGGCCATGTTTATGATACATGAAGTACCCTGGAGTGTCCCTAGGAGGAATGGGAACAGCTTCTTCGAGTACCCCTTTTCTAGTTTTGATCTGTCTTAATTTCGAAAAGAGCGGCATATTGAGAACTGATCTGATACCTAATTTTGAACAAGTTTAATACCATAAAACACAATAATGAACAGTCATTCACACCACAATATACAGAACATATTTAAAACATTTTAACATTTAACATTTAATGAATAGACAATGATGGTCATTTAGGGAAACTAGTCACTAAGCATAATACTCGATACTAACTAGGTAAATCTGATTTATATACTAGACATACTTGATATACTGCTAAACAGTACAGATACACTGCTGAAACAGTGCAGACCGGATTTGTGTACCCAAACCCGTCTTGACCGGCACAACCTATGTGCACGTCAGAACGCCTCCCCGATAATGGTACTCACCGGGTAGCTCGGAACGGAAGGCCTCGGAACTGAACTGAACTTGAACCGGACTGGACTCGACTCGGAACTTCGGAAACTTCGGAAACTGGTGGGCCTCTGTATACCTCGGATCTTGCTCTCTCAGCTAGGCTCTGGTCGGGATACTTCGCACTTCTCACCGCCTCGTCTGGGTGTTGATCGCAGCCTCAGTTACCCCCGCTCGGCAGGAGGGAGATACAGGAAATCCTGTGGTACGCGTTGTTGTCCGTCCAGCTGTGACAGGAGACCGGGCCTGCAACGCACCGCCGGCGCGTGAGATGAGAAAGTGTCCCTGTTCGGGCGCCATTTATGTGGTAAATAATTTAATTACCGGAACTTAATTTGATGCGGAAAATCTATAACAATAGCTCAGTAAAATAAGAGGCAGAATCCGTGGTATTAGAGGTTCGGAACGGGCTTTATTCCAAAATCAATTTAAATTGATGCGCTCCATATTCCATCACCACGAAGGTTCAGGAAGTGAAGACGTTACTTTATTGACAGGTAATCATTTTTATACAATAGGCATTACAGTGAAACAAATGGAGGAGGCGTAACAATTGATAGTAAAGATAAAACATACATGCGTAAGAAAAGTGGGTGTAACTGGGTGTAACTAGAGAACGTCATCAAGTATGATGTCATAATAGGGTGGTTCCATGAAAGAATTTCGCAATGTCAGCAGAAATACTTGGCAGAAATGCGCGCGCAGCAGCATGACGTGTGATTGACGTGCAACTAGGGGGTGAAGGGGACTTGACATTTAGCTCTACATGTGGCGACAGAAGTCTAGAGGGTCAAGTCAACCTAATCCCAAATCATATCTAACATCCTATGTTTAAAGAACTGTGTTATCCAAAAGAGAAGTCTCTTAGAGTAGAATCTTATTCTATACTGACTATACTGACTGTGAGTGCGTGTACAAGCGTCTAAGTGTCTATACTAGATGCGGGGGCAGAAATCTTCCATAGAACAGGGCTATGAATTACTTGCATAAAGACAGAGAAGCCGGGCCTTTTGCTTGGTAGCTGGAAGAATGTTTACTTAAACTACTAGACAGGAATGCATTGGGTAGGGAGCGGAGCAGATAATTTCGAAGGTGAAATACAGTTTTTGGCAGGCAACAGGCTGATGTCAGGCACCGTTAGCTGCGCAGAGAATGAGGACAAAGTTCATGGATACAGATGCGAGCTCAGACTGGAGCTTTCAGAGGCAGAAGGCAGGAAAAGCTTGATGGCAGAATCAGGGCCTACTTACCTGGACTGTAAAATGGCATAAGTGAACCATATAAAGCCGGTGGCCTTTCATACTTAGGAATGGAATATCCGGCCCATTCATGGCGGATCTGAAAGAGGACATGTTGGCGGTGGACGCACATGTGTTTGCGTCTTCATAACTGGAACTGGAGGGAACATACATGTACTTGTGATTTATACATGAAACCGTTGGGGTCCAAGATAGGGGACATAACTGATCATAAAAATCCATATTTCCACAGGTGATGGCCACTAAAAAAGCGGTCTTCTGTGACAAATGCTGCAGAGAGGCTTTGTGAATAGGTTCAAATGGAGCACCCATCAATCTAGCAAAAAATATGTTA
Organism: Triturus cristatus; assembly: GCF_964204655.1. NCBI lineage: Eukaryota > Metazoa > Chordata > Amphibia > Caudata > Salamandridae > Triturus > Triturus cristatus. The sequence continues at coordinate 52,961,853 of NC_140589.1, forward strand.
AGCTCCCATGGTGGAGACGGAGCTTTGATCGGTGGGTAGACCTTTTTTAACCCCTCAAGAAAATCCTTAACCACAGGAATTTGAAAAAAGGAAAACTGCATAGGAGACTTTCATATGCTGTAATATCTGCTAGATGGACCTTTATGGAGGAAAATTGAAGGCCTGATTTGGCCAGGTACAGCAAATACGGTAGAATCACCTGTTCTTGACCCCGAATGGGATCATAACCATTATCCATGCACCATAAGTAAAATCGCTTCCATTTGAAAGCGTCCGATTTTAAGGTGGAATGTCTTCTGGCTTTTTTAAGTATGTTAATACAGTCAGAAGAGAAGTCTAAGTGCCCGTATTGAAGGACTTCAGGAGCCATGTTGTCAATTGTAGAGATGAGAGGTTGGGGTGGAATACCTTCCCCTCGTTCTTGGATAGTAAGTCTGGTCGGCATGGCAACCTCCTGTGCGGAACCTCTGATAATTTAAGAAGGTCTGGGTACCACCACTGACAAGGCCATTCTGGTGCGATCAGTATCATTCTGGTCTTGGCCCTGTGGAACTTGTTGATCACCATGGGTAATAATGGAATTGGAGGAAAAGCGTAAAGTAATGTCTGACACCATTTTATCAAAAGTGCATTCCCTCGTTACCCTGGTTGGTGAAACCTGGATGCGAAGACAAGGCACTTTGAGTTTGCAGCATCTGCAAACAGGTCGATGTCTGGAACTCCCCATTGGTGGAGAGTTGTCCTGCGCAACATCGTTGGTTAGTACCCAGTCGTGAGCTTCGACGAAGTCCCTATTTAGGAGCGTCTGCCTGGATGTGGAGAGTTCCTGGGAGATGAATCTCCAAAATGGTCCGATTTCCTGCGAGATGCCATTTCCAGATGGCCTGAGCCTCCAGAGAGAGAGGTCTCGACCGGGTTGCCCCCTGTTTGTTCAGATAATGCATTGTTGTGGTATTGTCCATTTGAACCAACAGGGAATGTGAATGGAAGGAAGGGAACAGTGAATTGAGTGCTAGGTGCACCGCTCTCAGTTCTAGGAGGTTGATGTGATACCCTTGTTCTGTCTCTGACCAGAGTCCTTGAACCTGAGGAGAAACCATATGAGCCCCCCCAACCTTGGAGGGAAGCATCCGTGATGATTGTCTGAGTAGGCAGGTCCTGGTGAAAAGGAACTCCCTTCAGCAGATATGATCGCTTCATCCACCATCTGATGGAATCCTTGGCCGGCTGGAGGAGAAACACACGGTCCTCCCAGCGACCTGATATCTGCGTCCACTGGTCCTCCAGAGATTGCTGCAGAGAACGCATGTGTAATCTGGCGTTTGGCATGATGAAGATGCAGGATGCCATCCAACCCAGCAGCAAGGACACACGTCTGACTGTGGGATGTTGAGAATAGAGAAGATTGCAGCATTTTTCGCGGATTGAGGATAGCCTCTCCTCCGAAGGACACACGTTTGCACTTGCGGAATCCAGTGAAGCACCCATGTAGTGGATCTTTTGGGTCGGGTTGACAATTCGACTTTTTGTAGTTGACTTGTAGGCCCAGATTGCTCAGCACTTGAAGGCAGTATGAGAGAATACTCTGAAGCAGATTGGGTGATGAGCTCTTCAGAAGCCAGTCGCCCAGGTAAGTTTTTTGATTATCCTTTGTTTGCGAAGAAAAGCCTCTGCTACTGCTATGCATTTTGAGGACGTTTTGGGGGCTGATTTGAGCCCAAACGGGAGAACCTTGAACTGGTAGTGCTGGAGAGCTACCTGAAAATGTAGGAATTTCTGATGTTTCCTGGAAATCGGTACGTGAAAGTAGGTGGCCTGTAGGTCTATGGAGCACATCCAGTCCCCTTGGTGTAGTTGAGGAAAGATTAGGTGCAGTGCTAGCATCTGAAATTTTTCTTTGCGGATGAATTTGTTGAAAAATCTCAGGTCGCGTATTGGTCTGTACTCTCTGGTAGGGTTCTTTTCTGTACCAGAAAGTAACGAGAATAGATTACCTGCCTTCGTTCCAGAGCAGGGATTGCTTCTATGGCATCTTTCTGTAGCAAACTGTTCACCTCCACTTGCAACAAGTGGTGTTTTTGGAGGAATCTTTCTCGAGGAGGCACTGATGGAGGTGGGGATTTGAATCTGAGAAAGTAGCCACTCTGCACAATATTCAGTACCCACTTGTCTTTTGCTATTTCCTTCCACTCCTCCAGGTGAAACATAATACTTCCCCCCACCGGAGTGGGTAACGGGAATGGGGGAAGCCAGAGCTCATTGTTTTGCAGATTGTTTCGCTGCAGAAGATGCTTGTCTTGCAGCTCCCCTTCCTCAACCAGGCCTTTGCTGATGGTAGTGAGACCTGGGCTGATGTTGATGCTTTGTCGACCAGTGAGGGGTTTGAACTCTCTGCTGGAAATATTGACAGCCACAGGGTCGGAACTTGCGTCGAAACTCCTTTTGTTTCTTCAGACCAACAGCTTTTAGAGTGTCCAACTCCGTTTTCGTTTTGGAAATATCATCTGCATGAGATCCAAAGAGAGACATGCCACTGAAGGGAAGATTTACAATTCTCAGCTGTGCATCAGGTTTCAGCCCAGTGAGATGCAACCAGGCTGAGCATCTAGCGCAAATGCCATGTGAGTAACCATGCGCAGCCAGATCCGATGCATCCGCAGCTGCACTAATGACCTGTTTAGCAACCAAGCCCCCTTCCTGCAGAATTTCCTGAAAATCTTGATGGTCTTCTTAAGGCAGCTTCTCAGTGAATCGGGCCAAAGAGTCCCAGAGAGACCTGTCATACCTCTGTGGAAATATGGATTTTTATGATCAGTTATGTCCCCTATCTTGGACCCCAACGGTTCCATGTATGAATCACAAGTACATATATGCTCCCTCCAGTTCCAGTTATGAAGACGCAAACACATGTGCGTCCACCGTCAACATGTCCTCTGTCAGATCCGCCATGAATAGGCCGGATATTCCATTCTTAAGTATGAAAGGCCACCGGCTTTATATAGTTCACTTATGCCATTTTACAGTCCAGGCAAGTAGGCCCTGATTCTGTCTTTGAACTCTTCTTGCCTTCTGCCTCTGAAAGCTCCAGTCTGAGCCTGCATCTGTGACCATGAACTTTGTCTCATTCTCTGCGCGGCTCACGAAGCCTGACATCAGCCTGCTGCCTGCCAAAAACTGTATTTCACCTTCGAAATTATCTGCTCCGTTCCCTGCCCAATGCATTCCTGTCTAGTAGTTTAAGTAAACATTCTTCCAGCTACCGAGCAAAGGCCCGGCTTCTCTGTCTTTATGCAAGTAATTCATAGCCCTATTGCTATGGAAGATTTCCGCCCTCGCATCTAGTGTAGACACTTAGACGCTTGTACACGCACTAACAGTCAGTATAGTCAGTATAGAATAAGATTCTACTCGAAAAGACCTCTCTTTTGGATAACATAGTTCTTTAAACATAGGATGTTAGATATGATTTGGGATTAGGTTGACTTGACCCTCCAGACTTCTGTCGCCATATGTAGAGCTAAATGTCAAGTCCCCTCCACCCCCTAGTTACACGTCAATCACACGTCATGCTGCCGCGCGCGCATCTCTGCCAAGTATTTCTGCTGACATTGCGAAATTCTTTCATGTAACCACCCTCTTATGACATCACATCTGATGACGTTCTTTCATCACTCCCAGTTACGCCTATTTTTGCTACGCATGTGAAATGTTATCTTTGCTATCAATTGTTACGCCTCTTGCATTGGCCTCACTGTAATGCCTATTGTATAAAAGTGAATAATTATCAATAATGTATGTACTTCACTTCCTGAACCTTCGTGGTGATGGAACTTGGAGCAACCGATTATAATCGACCACTGGAATAAAGCCCATTCCGAACCTCTAATACCACGGATTCTGCCTCTTATTTACTGAGCTATTTTTATTATGTTTCTGTATCAAATTAAGTCCCGGTAATTAAATTATTTACCACATGAATGGCGCCCGAACAGGGACACTTTCTCATCTCACGCGCCGGCGGTGCGTTGCAGGCCCGGTCTCCTGCCACAGCTGGACGGACAATAACGCGTACCAGCAGGATTTCCTGTATCTCCCTCCGGTCAAGCGGGGGCGACTGAGGCTGCGATCAACACCCAGACGAGGCGGTGAGAAGTGCGAAGTATCCCGACCAGAGCCTAGCTGAGAGAGCAAGATCCGAGGTATACAGAGGCCCACCAGTTTCCGAAGTCCCAAGTCGAGTCCAGTGTCCGAAGTGTTCGAGTCGAGTCCAGTCCGGTTCAAGTTCAGTTCAGTTTCCGAGGCCTTCCGTTTCCGAGCTACCCGGTGAGTACCATTACTGGGGAGGCATTCTGACGTGCACATAGGTTGTGCCGGTCAAGACGGGTTTGGGTACACAAATCCGGTCTGCACTGTTTCAGCAGTGTATCTGTACTGTCTAGCAGTATATCTAGTATATCAAGTATATAAATTCAGAATAAATTCAGTTAATGTCGAGTATTATGTTTAGGGATTAAGTTTTCCTTAGACCGTCATCATCGTTGCTCAGTTAAATGTTAAATGTTAAATGTTTTCTGCATATTGTGGTATGAATGACTGTTCATTATTGTGTTTACTGTATTAAGTTTGTTCCAAATCAAGTATCAGATCAGTTTTCAATATGCCGCTCTTTTCGAAATTAAGACAGATCACAACAAGAAAAGGGGTACTCGAAGAAGCCGTTCCTATTCCTCCTAGGGACACTCCAGGGTACTTCATGTATCATAAACATGGCTTAGACGCTATATTATTTCTTGATTTATGGGTAGACTACACCAAGGAATTACCAGAAAGTCAGAGGTGGCCCGCAGCGGGAACCTGGGATGCAGAGTGCATCGTGAAAGTAGAGGAAGAATTATGGAAAAGGAAAGCTAGACAATCACAGAAAGACGCCATTGAATTATGGCGTAAAGAATCGTATAGACGTACAGAAAGAGCACGTAGACAGGAAGAGAAGAGTAAAGAGAATTCAAATGAAGTCCGAGAAAATCTATTAATTGAAGAAGGTGCACGAGTGAAATCAGAACAAGTAGACAGACAAAGAAATGCCCTTATGAATGGTATGTATCCCCTTCTGGCCGAAGGATTACCTAAGGCTACTCCAGAGATACCAAAAGACTTGCCAACCCCATTATTTCCAATAAAGGTACATCCTAAGGGGCATCCTAGAACCGCAGAAGATGTTTTTCTTTCCTCATATTTAGATGACGCAGCTCCCGAGTATGCTAATTCCGCCCCACATAGACAGCCTGCCAGGGAGGTTCAACGCCAAGATCCAGTACCCGTATCTCTACAGCAACAAATCCCGGCAAGCACATCTGTTTATGCATCTGTTCCTACAGCTACTTCTATAGCTGTGTCCACACCTATAGTTGCTGTATCACGTTCAACAAATCCTTTCACGCCCGATACCCCAGATGGGGCTACGGGAGGTGCTAGCAACATTTTTTCTACGCCACCCAGAATAAATAAACTTACCTTTCAAGAGTCAGCACATTCACGTACCCCCAAACTCATAAATGCCCGTACGCTTAAAGAACTTCTTGTAGATTGTAGATATGACCCTGTGCCCGGCAAAGAGGACGAAATGATCATGGCATCATTACGTATCAGACGAGCCGCGGTGTATTTAGGGAAGTTACCAGGAATGACTATGCATCTAGATAATATATACCATTTTGTCCAAACAGGGCGAGATTCTGAATGTATTAACAGAGCTATGGAATACCAGAAAGTGGAGATACAGGGGGAACTGTTACGTTTCCTTATAAATTGTGTGATCAGAAATCAAGACCGACCGGGGGTAGACCCGGAAGCAATGCAAATTCTTACCAGATGGAGTCAGAATATATCAGAAGGAAGACATGATAAGCAAAATTGTATAATAGCCATGTGCCGAAAGATCCGTAAAGAAATAGAACGCCTACACGAAGAAAGATTAGCGGTAGACCAGTTCGAACAAAGCGAGGAAGAAGGATCAGGACTGTCCGCAGGACAGTCAGACACCATAGCCTATGTAGGTAGAGGAAGATCCTGTAATAGTAATAGATGTCTTATTGACCCGATACGTCCGATATGTCCAGATAATAACAGGAATTTCCAAACACCTATAGTTCATATAAGGTCTAACGAGCATTCGTTTCAAGCCGCTGACAAATTACTCCGAGAACGAAGGGGTTATCATTTTCTCGATTCTATGGATGAACAAGAATTAGCCAGGTCAGCTGTCCATTGGATTGACAGTCCCGGAAAGTACAGTGATGATACAGTAGCACGCACATTTTTGAATCTCACCCCAGATGAACAGCGTTTAGCTGGGATTTACATGATTCAACAACTTCTTATACTATATCAGAGTCAGCGCTCGGACCCTGGTCCCTTGCCTGATATATTGACTGAATTACTCAAGAATAAATGGAGAGGTTCAGGTACTAAGTTAATTAAAGAAATACTAGAATCAAGAAAGCAGTATATTCTTTCTGTATGTTCAGAACATGTCTCATTACCCATCAAGGAAAGAACCACGTATTACATGGACAGACAGAATCCCCTACGAGAAGTGCACCCAATAAAAGGCGAGGACAATGAGTTTAAACGCGTATTTGTATATACGCCCATATCGAAAATAGAATTGTTAGAAATGAAGAAAGTGGTACCCAGTCATGACAAAGATCCAGCGGGTTTTCACCGAGAAATTAAAGACATGTTACTCATGGGAGAGTATACCTATCCCGACATTATGACAATATTAAAGGTATTAATGCCTGCTGGCATTTATGAAAAACTCAGGGAAAAAGAGTGGGAGGTAGGCGACCAAAAGATAGAATGGTCAGCATTAGAAGCAGAAGAAAAGGCCCGAAATGCAGGAGCAGGACTTGGGGATAAAACTAAAGCACTACCAGGTTTACTAGTACAGGTACTGCCACGTTTATTAACTACGAAAAAGGAAGATTGGGGTACAATTTCAGCCTGTAAACAAAAGCAAGATGAAGACACTAGTGATTACTATGCCCGATTTGAAAAATGTTTTGGTATAAACAGTGGCATAAAAGCAAGTAGCGAATCATACCCACATCTGTTTGTGACCAAATTAGTAGAAAATGCCTTGCCTCAAGTGAAGAATAGAGTATTAAAATTCGAGAGTACATGGCAAGGTAACACTCCATCACAAATGTTACAAATGTTACAATACCATCACAATAGAATTAGAGAGGAACAAGAACATGAACATAGACGCATGAAAGACACGAAAATGAAAATGCTAGTTTCCCAGACAGTTCCAGCTGAAGGACATAAAAAGGGTATGACACATTCCGGTGATTCAACAGGACCTGTAAAAGGGACATGCAATTATTGTAAAAAGCCAGGTCATTACGTACACGATTGTCCAGTTTTGAAACATAATATCGCCATAGGTAATACAAAAGAAAGACCACGGCCACCTAGACAGGATCAGAATGAACAAGGAGCCCCGCAGCATGCACAGTCCATGCCAGCTCCACCACAGTCTATACAGTTTGTGCCTGCTGCACCAGCGCTGCCCGTTGCTGCCACACAAACCACGACACGACAACTGTACCAGACCGCACAGTACGACTATCCTGATTATCAACGATACGCATGAGCCAGCCTAGAGAGGGAAGTTGACTTACCCCTTATCGAGATCCCTGTAGATCAAGAAGGACCTTATGTACATAGTGAATTATTAGGCCAAGACAGAAAATTTTTACTCGATACAGGGGCAAGTCGAACAACCATAAAACGTAGTGAAGTTCCAGGGGCACCCCTCTCAGGCTCTCAGAATATTTCCCTTGGTTTTTCAGGAAAACCTATTGTTAATGAAGTGTCACAACCTCTTCCACTTACGATAGGACCTTTGACCCGAACTACAGATTTATTGCTTACTAAATCATGTCCAGAAAACTTGTTAGGAATAAAAACACTGAAAGCTCTAGGAGCTATTATATGTTGTTCTCCGGAAGGAGTAAGATTGTTTTTACGTGATTTTAAAGGTCATTATGTGTCTAGAGACATGGATCCCCGATTGCAGATTTTACCTACACATCTATGGGCACAAGGCCCTACTGATGTTGGTTGCATGAATATTACACCATATCGAGTCACACTAAAGGCAGGAGTGGTACTACCACGAATGCGACAATACAAGTTACCACCAGATGCTGTAGTGGCCTTACTGCAAATCATTGACGAGCTCATTGCCCAAGGAGTGGTCGTGGAAACAGACTCCAATGTATGTAATTCACCGATAATTCCGATTCTTAAACGAACAGATCCGAAGGCCCCGCCAGTATATCGATTAGTTATTGATTTGCGCGAATTGAACAAATGCATTGTGCCACAATTTCCTGTGGTCCCAGATATCTCATCATTACTGACAGCTATTGATTCTGAAGCAACATTCTTTACTGTAATTGATCTCAAGAATGCCTTTTTCAGCGTCCCAATAGATCCGGAAAGCCAATATTTGTTCGGATTTAGTTTAAATGGACGTAGCTTTAAATTCTCACGCGCACCTCAAGGATTTACAGAAAGCCCCAGCATCTATAGCCAAGCACTGAAACGAGAACTCGACAGTATCCACATGCCAGTTAACACTGCTTTGCTTCAATATGTCGATGATCTGCTGATCACCGCGAGAAGCGAACCCGAATGTGAGAAAGCATCACTGACAGTTTTACAATTTCTAGCCGAAAAGGGGCACAAGGTGTCCCCTTCTAAGCTGCAATTCTGTGTCCAGCGAGTTGTTTATCTTGGACACTCGCTGTCCAAGGAGGGAAGGCAGCTTACACCCGACCGCATTCAGTTAATAGCTAACATGCCAATACCCAAGACACAAAAGGAGGTGCGGGCTTTCATAGGCCTCACTTCATATTGTAGGCAGTGGATCCCTCAGTATGCATTTCTAGCAAAACCACTCATTCAGTTGACAACACAGGAGGCAGCCACATCGACTGTTCTCCCTTGGACTCAGGAACATACACAAGCTTTTGAAAGCTTAAAGAAAGCTTTATGTCAAGCGCCTGTTTTAGCAACACCATGTTACAGAAAACAGTTTACACTTTTTGTTACAGAACGCGAAGGTACTGCCTTGTCAGTACTCACACAGGAACAAGCAGGAGCACACAAACCATGTGCTTATTTCTCTAGTACATTAGATCCCGTAGCTCAGGCTTTGCCTGCGTGTCTGAAATCAGTGGCAGCGACAGCTTTAGCAATCAGACAAAGCGATGCCATAGTGTTAGGACATCCATTGACAGTTCAAGTACCACATGCAGTAGAGGTTCTTGTGAATCGAACGCAAACACAACACTTGACTATAGCACGACTTACAGGGTATGAACTAACATTGTTTCAGCCACATATAGAAATCAGACGCTGTAACACATTGAATCCTGCCACACTTTTACCTGTAAATGGAACAGACCCACTAGCCCATGACTGTATTGAAGTTATTACAATCACGACGAAACCCAGACAAGATTTAACCGATGTCCCATTGTCAGACCCAGACCTGACGTTGTATGTAGATGGTTCATGTATGAGAACAGGTACAGGAGAGCTAGTGGCCGCTTACGCAGTCACAACAGACACTGAAATCATTGAAACAAATTGCATAAATACCTTGTCAGCTCAAGCCGCAGAGCTCATCGCTCTGACACAAGCCTGTATTCAAGCCACAAATAAAAAAGTCAACATATACACTGATTCACGTTATGCATTCGGAGTTGTACATGACTTCGGCGTGCTGTGGCGAGAGAGAGGTTATTTAACTTCTCACGGTGCCCACATTCAGCACGGACCCCTCATTCATGCCTTATTAGATGCAATACATCTACCAACTGCAATATCAATCATGAAATGTAAAGCTCATACGAAAGTTACTGATATCATTTCTCAAGGCAATGATCTAGCTGACAGAACAGCTAAACAGACTGCTCAAACTCAGACATCCGACATGACAAAGACAATAGTCCCGACGCCAACACATTGTATGACGGTTAAAGATCCTACTCTTGACGTAATTGATATACAGACACATGCTACACCAGACGAAATAAAGAAATGGACTGAATTAGGAGGGATCCAAACGGATCAAGGATGGATGATGAAGGAAAAGTCTGTGTGGTTCCTTCCTGATTCAATGGTCCAAGTTATAATTAACACTGTACATAGTCCCGCACATCTAGGAGAAAAAGCTATGCTAGATAGCATTCAACACATTTGGTTCAATAAACATTTGCGAGCTGCAGCCAAACAAAAAGTTCGTACCTGTATGATCTGTTGCCAGTTCAACCCAGGAAAAAGCGTTCCCGTAGAACAGGGTGGATTTCATCCTCCTGATCACCCTTTTGAAGTCCTCCAGATGGATTAAATCCAGATGGAACGATGTCGAGGATTCAAATATGTTCTCGTAGTTGTTTGTGCTCTTTCCCGTTGGACGGAGGCATACCCGGTTTCAGATTACACTGCCCCGACTACTGCCAAACAGTTGGTTCGAGAATTCTTCCCACGATACGGTTTACCATGTGTTGTTCATTCAGATAACGGCCAGCCGTTCTCATCCGAACTAATGAAACACGTTTCACTTTTGTTAGGCTATCAGTGGAAATTCCACTGTGTCCGACACCCCGAGGCAGCAGGTCTCGTAGAGAGACATAATCAGATACTGAAAATCAGATTGTCCAAAATATGCAGAGAGAAAGGTGTCGACTGGGTAGTAGCGTTACCCGTTGCACTCTTTTACATGAGAATGGTAGCACACTCTCGAACAGGGCTATCCCCGTATGAAGTGATCTTCGGCAGACCACCAAATATGTGGGGGACGCCTATACCTCGCAAAATAACTGATATTAACTGTAATATGCTGACAGATTACTTGGCTTCCTTGATGTCTGCACTACAATCTTGTCGTTCACAGGTAGCTGCAGCTTTTCCTGACAACACTGAGGTGAAACCCCATGACGTAGTTCCGGGAGACTTGGTCCTCGTGAGGAACTTTGATCGAAAGACTCAGCTGGAACCTAGGTGGAAGGCGCCTCAGCTGGTGTTGCTCACCACAAGGACAGCCGTGAAGATCGAGGGCAGGAAAGGTTGGATTCATTCAAGTCATATCAAGAAATTTCATGGACTACAATCAGATGTGAATACCACACCTTGTGTGTCTTCACCCATTGACTCAAAACTTCCTTTTGTTGAAAAAAGTAAATCCGAACTGTATCAACTAAAACTCAGATCCAACCAGTCGAGCAATTTGATTGTTTAAGTCCTCTCCAAGGTGAAGCGGTTGAATTGTCTCTGACATGTATCCCTTGGACCTGAATAGAGAAAACACCCGAAAAATGTTGAAACGACAGGCGTACTGTAAATCACTGCGTAGTCATTGCATAGTGACATTATTAATTTTGTTTTTCTTAAGTCTTTTAATAATTACTGCAAGTATATTGTTGCACATATATTACCCTATTTCTAGACATGTTTACAATGTTACTACTGAACATTCTTTTAGTGAATTACCTCCGCTTGAGTTGTCTTATAGATTTGCGCTGCGCAATAACACTTTCATTAGTATGTTACATCATTCCCATCAGGTTAGCAATGCTACAAATTGTTGGATATGTGGCCGACTCCCTCCCTATCAGAATTATAAAGGAATTCTACCTCTCTTTCCATACCCGTTCACACACAACGGCTCCTGTGGAGCATGGTTTAGTTTAATTAATTCTCTAGATTCAAATTCTGCAGTTTATCAAGATAACTGGGTATGGGGAAATTTGAATTTAGTTTTACTTAATGTCTGCTATCCTAACAAGGAGGGACTTCCCCAGAGAACAGGAACTGATCTAGAAAATGAAGTGTATGGATTAGGTAATTTTACGCTTAATCTTATGATCCTAAATGTCGAATCCGAAGTTACTCCAATTTTGCCCGCTATGTCAATATTTCCAGTAAAGGGTGAACTATGTGTAAGGAAAAATGGTTCCATACATATGGGCCATAGTAAATGCACCACTGTAGTAGAATTTAGTGATCAAGGCAAGTCTACATTTAGAGCTTCCCGCCATTCTTATTTCATATGTGGTCAGACGGCATATGTACGTTTGCCTCTAGATTGGGATGGTACCTGCTACATTGGATTTCTTTTGCCACCTGTTTTTCTAGCTCCTCCTGATTATCACAGAAATACTCATTTAGTATATAATAGAGTAAGGAGAGATCTCCCGATAGTCGATTACACTGAAACAGCATGGGAAAAATACACAGATTTCAATAAAGGTCTTTTTCCCTATATAGGTACCGTTACTAATAGTAAGCTGATACGTAGATTAACTAGAACTCTTGAAGCAGTAGTGAATGAAACTATTTCCGCCTTAGGCAATTTAACAGAAGAGCAGTCTGCTATGCGGATTGTTGTGCTTCAAAATCGTCTTGTCCTTGACGTCATCCTGGCCGATAGGGGCGGAGCTTGTAGGGTCATCGGATCAAGCTGTTGCATTTTCATACCAGAAAATTCGCCATCTGTATATAAAGCCATAACTCGCCTTCATAAGATTGTAAGCCAGATACACCAGAATCCAGGCACCTGGACTTGGTCCGGTTGGTTTTGGAGTGTATTATCTACCTTTGGATGGAAGGTCCTATCTTTCCTAGGTATTGGCTTTCTCATACTATTCAGTTGCTGTCTATGTCTACAATGTGGACCAGCGATCTGTGGTCTGTGTGCCACATCGTGTATTCCACCACCAGGATTTCATTCGTCACAGAAGAAGAAAGAAGAACAAATGATGCTATATGAACAGATCAATGGATTGATGAAGATTGATATCTCTTGACGGGCAAGTAGGGGACAAGGAGGGAATGTGGAAATATGGATTTTTATGATCAGTTATGTCCCCTATCTTGGACCCCAACGGTTCCATGTATGAATCACAAGTACATATATGCTCCCTCCAGTTCCAGTTATGAAGACGCAAACACATGTGCGTCCACCGTCAACATGTCCTCTGTCAGATCCGCCATGAATAGGCCGGATATTCCATTCTTAAGTATGAAAGGCCACCGGCTTTATATAGTTCACTTATGCCATTTTACAGTCCAGGCAAGTAGGCCCTGATTCTGTCTTTGAACTCTTCTTGCCTTCTGCCTCTGAAAGCTCCAGTCTGAGCCTGCATCTGTGACCATGAACTTTGTCTCATTCTCTGCGCGGCTCACGAAGCCTGACATCAGCCTGCTGCCTGCCAAAAACTGTATTTCACCTTCGAAATTATCTGCTCCGTTCCCTGCCCAATGCATTCCTGTCTAGTAGTTTAAGTAAACATTCTTCCAGCTACCGAGCAAAGGCCCGGCTTCTCTGTCTTTATGCAAGTAATTCATAGCCCTATTGCTATGGAAGATTTCCGCCCTCGCATCTAGTGTAGACACTTAGACGCTTGTACACGCACTAACAGTCAGTATAGTCAGTATAGAATAAGATTCTACTCGAAAAGACCTCTCTTTTGGATAACATAGTTCTTTAAACATAGGATGTTAGATATGATTTGGGATTAGGTTGACTTGACCCTCCAGACTTCTGTCGCCATATGTAGAGCTAAATGTCAAGTCCCCTCCACCCCCTAGTTACACGTCAATCACACGTCATGCTGCCGCGTGCGCATCTCTGCCAAGTATTTCTGCTGACATTGCGAAATTCTTTCATGTAACCACCCTCTTATGACATCACATCTGATGACGTTCTTTCATCACTCCCAGTTACGCCTATTTTTGCTACGCATGTGAAATGTTATCTTTGCTATCAATTGTTACGCCTCTTGCATTGGCCTCACTGTAATGCCTATTGTATAAAAGTGAATAATTATCAATAATGTATGTACTTCACTTCCTGAACCTTCGTGGTGATGGAACTTGGAGCAACCGATTATAATCGACCACTGGAATAAAGCCCATTCCGAACCTCTAATACCACGGATTCTGCCTCTTATTTACTGAGCTATTTTTATTATGTTTCTGTATCAAATTAAGTCCCGGTAATTAAATTATTTACCACACCTCCACAGAAGCGCAGAGGCACTAGCCACCTTCATTACTGATGCAGATGTGTTGCACATCCTTTTGCCCAACGAGTCCATGTTTTTACTGTCCTTCTCCGGAGGGACTGCAGAGGATGTTGCTGCTGGATGTGTTTTCCTGGCTGCCACCGACCAAATCTGGAGGAGGATCCGATCGAAGGATGAGGGGTCCTGATCCGGGGCCTTGTACTTTTTAGAAATAAGTGGGGGAGTTGAACCCACTGTAGCCGAAGTAAGAAAAGTCTGCATTGCTGTTTCTAGCAGCCCCGGAACCAAAAGATGTAGGGGCCTCGCTGAGGATCTGTGGTGCAGGGTTTCAAATATGACAGACAAAGAGACCGTCGGCGCCGACATATCAATGTTCAATTTGCTGGCACCCTGGCATAGAACCTCATTAAAAGTCCCTATATCATCAATTGGAGACAATCTGGCTGGAGGTGTCGCAGACAATGTTGGTAAATAGTCTCTCATAGATGATCTTGAGGACGTGGACCATGACGGAGACCTCCGTCTCCTTCTTCTTGGAGTTTAAGAAGGGTGAGATCCAGGTCGTCCATGTGTCCTGGATCGTGAACGTCGAGACCTAGCTCTCCTTGGGGACCTGCGTGGAGATGCCCTTGTGGATGTGGTAGGAGGAGGCCCAGTAGAGACCCTGGAGGGAGAGTATGTTCAGGAGCAATCCGAGCCCGGACTTCTGTGTGAACCTTCCAGTGTTGGACACACTCTAGCCATCTTGGGGAAAGGTTGACAGGTGGAGTCTTCTCTCCCGGAACCGGAGATCCATCTGTTGTGATCTGCACAATATTAAGCCCAGCAAAGATGACACTTCCCTCGACCGTATGGACTTCGATATCGATCTCCCCCTTTCTAGCACTTCTCCTGATGGAGCCGTCGGATTTTCCTCCCTCGACGTCGAACGATACCCTCTCGCCGACTACACCGATTGTGTCACCTTCGATGTTGACCCCTTCTGCGGTGAGGCATTTGGGGACTCAGGTCTGTGCGAAGATGCCCCCGACGTCGGTCCCTTCGACGTTGACTGTCTGTGGGACTGTGGTGGAGTCCTCTACGTCGACCGCATGTAGGCCTGCGGCGGTGTCTTTGACGTTGATCCTCTCGACGCCGACTGTCGTGACGGCGGCAGAGTTCTAGACGTCGACCGGTGTCTCGATGTCGACGGATGTTTTCTCGACATCGACCCAAACGTCTCTCGGGACCAACATACTTTGAGCCCGAAGTAGTATGCCTCAACGTCGACTTACGTTTTGGCAACGAAGGCTCTCGCTGCTTCGACGGCGATCTATCCCTGGACGTCGTTGCATCCCTTGCTTGCTTTTCCGACATCTATCTCGATGCTGACAGTGAACAATCAGGGATCTGCTTCCTTTTGGATGATGGAGAAGCAGATCAACTCCGTTTACCGAGTCTTTCCTGAGAGGAAGGCTCTTGGAAGGTAGGATTGCTCTCAAGGCCACTTTTTGAAGGTCCTTTTCCTTTTTATCTTCTCCCTTCTGGAGAATTGCTGGCAATAATAACATTTGTCTGGATTGTGTGATGATAGTAAACACACAATACAGACAGAATGTGGGTCTGATCTTCCCACAGGAGGAACATTTGTTAAATAAAGCTGGCATTTCTGACAGAAAATAGTTCTCAAAATTCTCAGAAAACAACTGAAGAAGTTGTCACCAGTCACAAAACGCCTTGGAGAGATGAAATAAGCCAATTTCTGACTAGAATATTCAAAAATTGACAAGCTCAATGCTCCAGGATCCTCACAGAAGGAGCCGGAAAAAAGAACTGACCTAACTGTCACCTGTGGTGCATGATGGGAGTAGGGCACTCCTGGAGGTCTTAAAGGCACGGTGTCCAGCTTCTTGGAAGTCTTAAAGGCAGTGTGCCAGTTTTTTAGTACTGTGATGTTTTTCATCTATGCAGCCTATGGGCAAATTGCCTGCTATTACTTGCTTTTTTCTCTGAAAATAAAGGACTGTATTGGAACACTATTGGAGTGAATGTTCTCTGTTACAGTATTTATATGTGGGATTATTTTCCTTTAATGAGAAACCCATGTAATTTTGGCATATTAGCCTATTTGAGGTATAATAGGCTGCATGTTTATATATGTATACATGTATATATGTATGTTTTGGAGGTACTCTGTACTTTACACATATATTTGTATTCTTGTATATGCTCAGGGGTCCCGCAATTGGGCGGGGATTAGTCAGTTTTTATGACTATTGAGGAGTATCCCCTGGAAGAGAACCAGTGTAGAGCCTTCAAGGAAGGGAAGATATGTGTGTGTGTCTTTCATTGCAGACACCCTTGCACTATGGTGCACCAGCGAAAGGAGAAAGCAGAAATGCTCCATATATTTGTAAATATAGAGCATTCCTGCCTTCTTCTTTTCATGCAATGCGGTGCAGTAAGTTGCCTTGCTGCATTGCGTGAAAGAATGGTAAATCTGCCCCTACGTTCTTCTTGGTCTAGGCTGTTCTTGATTAATGGTTGTATGCATGCTTTCTTTGAGGCTCCTGAAAAGATGCTGTACATAGTGAAGGAAAAGTTACTTATCAATAATCCTTGTTCTTTTCCAGGGCAACCCTGTTTGTTGCCGATTCCAAATAGATGGACTGCAGTGACGATTAGATCACCCGCTAAAAGTCATTTCAAAGTGGTTTAAACTTCCAGGGAAAGTTGTCTTGAGTGGGCTCCCCCTACTTGTTCAGATAATACATTGTGATTTTACTGTCTGAACAAGGAGGGGCTTCAAATTGTATTGATGGAAGAAATTACTTCAGTGCCAGATGGACAGATCCCTACTCCATCATGTTGTTGTGATGTGATCTTTCCTTCTCTTGTCTTTTCTGACCATGTGTTTTGTTCACCTATCGCAGCGAGGCACAGAAAGGAATAGATGCCAAAATACTGGATGCCACAGTAACAACTGCATACAGGGTTATCTTCGGGCTACCTAAATATACTTCGCCTGCACAAATCAGACTCGAGTTTGGTTTACAGAAACAATCGATTGCAAGACAAGGGGCTTACATCATCACTTGGGACAAAGTGCGGAAAGCCCACCAGGGAACTCTAAACGAACAGTTATGGAAGGAGATACAACTACACACTGCAACCCCTGCCGCGGAGTATCTCAACAGCCCAAACGGGAGAACCTTGAACTGGTAGTGCTGGAGAGCTACCTGAAAATGTAGGAATTTCTGATGTTTCCTGGAAATCGGTACGTGAAAGTAGGTGGCCTGTAGGTCTATGGAGCACATCCAGTCCCCTTGGTGTAGTTGAGGAAAGATTAGGTGCAGTGCTAGCATCTGAAATTTTTCTTTGCGGATGAATTTGTTGAAAAATCTCAGGTCGCGTATTGGTCTGTACTCTCTGGTAGGGTTCTTTTCTGTACCAGAAAGTAACGAGAATAGATTACCTGCCTTCGTTCCAGAGCAGGGATTGCTTCTATGGCATCTTTCTGTAGCAAACTGTTCACCTCCACTTGCAACAAGTGGTGTTTTTGGAGGAATCTTTCTCGAGGAGGCACTGATGGAGGTGGGGATTTGAATCTGAGAAAATAGCCACTCTGCACAATATTCAGTACCCACTTGTCTTTTGCTATTTCCTTCCACTCCTCCAGGTGAAACATAATACTTCCCCCCACCGGAGTGGGTAACGGGAATGGGGGAAGCCAGAGCTCATTGTTTTGCAGATTGTTTCGCTGCAGAAGATGCTTGTCTTGCAGCTCCCCTTCCTCAACCAGGCCTTTGCTGATGGTAGTGAGACCTGGGCTGATGTTGATGCTTTGTCGACCAGTGAGGGGTTTGAACTCTCTGCTGGAAATATTGACAGCCACAGGGTCGGAACTTGCGTCGAAACTCCTTTTGTTTCTTCAGACCAACAGCTTTTAGAGTGTCCAACTCCGTTTTCGTTTTGGAAATATCATCTGCATGAGATCCAAAGAGAGACATGCCACTGAAGGGAAGATTTACAATTCTCAGCTGTGCATCAGGTTTCAGCCCAGTGAGATGCAACCAGGCTGAGCATCTAGCGCAAATGCCATGTGAGTAACCATGCGCAGCCAGATCCGATGCATCCGCAGCTGCACTAATGACCTGTTTTGCAACCAAGCCCCCTTCCTGCAGAATTTCCTGAAAATCTTGATGGTCTTCTTAAGGCAGCTTCTCAGTGAATCGGGCCAAAGAGTCCCAGAGAGACCTGTCATACCTCCACAGAAGCGCAGAGGCACTAGCCACCTTCATTACTGATGCAGATGTGTTGCACATCCTTTTGCCCAACGAGTCCATGTTTTTACTGTCCTTCTCCGGAGGGACTGCAGAGGATGTTGCTGCAGGATGTGTTTTCCTGGCTGCCACCGACCAAATCTGGAGGAGGATCCGATCGAAGGATGAGGGGTCCTGATCCGGGGCCTTGTACTTTTTAGAAATAAGTGGGGGAGTTGAACCCACTGTAGCCGAAGTAAGAAAAGTCTGCATTGCTGTTTCTAGCAGCCCCGGAACCAAAAGATGTAGGGGCCTCGCTGAGGATCTGTGGTGCAGGGTTTCAAATATGACAGACAAAGAGACCGTCGGCGCCGACATATCAATGTTCAATTTGCTGGCACCCTGGCATAGAACCTCATTAAAAGTCCCTATATCATCAATTGGAGACAATCTGGCTGGAGGTGTCGCAGACAATGTTGGTAAATAGTCTCTCATAGATGATCTTGAGGACGTGGACCATGACGGAGACCTCCGTCTCCTTCTTCTTGGAGTGTAAGAAGGGTGAGATCCAGGTCGTCCATGTGTCCTGGATCGTGAACGTCGAGACCTAGCTCTCCTTGGGGACCTGCGTGGAGATGCCCTTGTGGATGTGGTAGGAGGAGGCCCAGTAGAGACCCTGGAGGGAGAGTATGTTCAGGAGCAATCCGAGCCCGGACTTCTGTGTGAACCTTCCAGTGTTGGACACACTCTAGCCATCTTGGGGAAAGGTTGACAGGTGGAGTCTTCTCTCCCGGAACCGGAGATCCATCTGTTGTGATCTGCACAATATTAAGCCCAGCAAAGATGACACTTCCCTCGACCGTATGGACTTCGATATCGATCTCCCCCTTTCTAGCACTTCTCCTGATGGAGCCGTCGGATTTTCCTCCCTCGACGTCGAACGATACCCTCTCGCCGACTACACCGATTGTGTCACCTTCGATGTTGACCCCTTCTGCGGTGAGGCATTTGGGGACTCAGGTCTGTGCGAAGATGCCCCCGACGTCGGTCCCTTCGACGTTGACTGTCTGTGGGACTGTGGTGGAGTCCTCTACGTCGACCGCATGTAGGCCTGCGGCGGTGTCTTTGACGTTGATCCTCTCGACGCCGACTGTCGTGACGGCGGCAGAGTTCTAGACGTCGACCGGTGTCTCGATGTCGACGGATGTTTTCTCGACATCGACCCAAACGTCTCTCGGGACCAACATACTTTGAGCCCGAAGTAGTATGCCTCAACGTCGACTTACGTTTTGGCAACGAAGGCTCTCGCTGCTTCGACGGCGATCTATCCCTGGACGTCGTTGCATCCCTTGCTTGCTTTTCCGACATCTATCTCGATGCTGACAGTGAACAATCAGGGATCTGCTTCCTTTTGGATGATGGAGAAGCAGATCAACTCCGTTTACCGAGTCTTTCCTGAGAGGAAGGCTCTTGGAAGGTAGGATTGCTCTCAAGGCCACTTTTTGAAGGTCCTTTTCCTCTCTCCAGTGTAGCTTTATCTTCTCCCTTCTGGAGAATTGCTGGCAATAATAACATTTGTCTGGATTGTGTGATGATAGTAAACACACAATACAGACAGAATGTGGGTCTGATCTTCCCACAGGAGGAACATTTGTTAAATAAAGCTGGCATTTCTGACAGAAAATAGTTCTCAAAATTCTCAGAAAACAACTGAAGAAGTTGTCACCAGTCACAAAACGCCTTGGAGAGATGAAATAAGCCAATTTCTGACTAGAATATTCAAAAATTGACAAGCTCAATGCTCCAGGATCCTCACAGAAGGTGCCGGAAAAAAGAACTGACCTAACTGTCACCTGTGGTGCATGATGGGAGTAGGGCACTCCTGGAGGTCTTAAAGGCACGGTGTCCAGCTTCTTGGAAGTCTTAAAGGCAGTGTGCCAGTTTTTTAGTACTGTGATGTTTTTCATCTATGCAGCCTATGGGCAAATTGCCTGCTATTACTTGCTTTTTTCTCTGAAAATAAAGGACTGTATTGGAACACTATTGGAGTGAATGTTCTCTGTTACAGTATTTATATGTGGGATTATTTTCCTTTAATGAGAAACCCATGTAATTTTGGCATATTAGCCTATTTGAGGTATAATAGGCTGCATGTTTATATATGTATACATGTATATATGTATGTTTTGGAGGTACTCTGTACTTTACACATATATTTGTATTCTTGTATATGCTCAGGGGTCCCGCAATTGGGCGGGCATTAGTCAGTTTTTATGACTATTGAGGAGTATCCCCTGGAAGAGAACCAGTGTAGAGCCTTCAAGGAAGGGAAGATATGTGTGTGTGTCTTTCATTGCAGACACCCTTGCACTATGGTGCACCAGCGAAAGGAGAAAGCAGAAATGCTCCATATATTTGTAAATATAGAGCATTCCTGCCTTCTTCTTTTCATGCAATGCAGTGCAGTAAGTTGCCTTGCTGCATTGCGTGAAAGAATGGTAAATCTGCCCCTACGTTCTTCTTGGTCTAGGCTGTTCTTGATTAATGGTTGTATGCATGCTTTCTTTGAGGCTCCTGAAAAGATGCTGTACATAGTGAAGGAAAAGTTACTTATCAATAATCCTTGTTCTTTTCCAGGGCAACCCTGTTTGTTGCCGATTCCAAATAGATGGACTGCAGTGACGATTAGATCACCCGCTAAAAGTCATTTCAAAGTGGTTTAAACTTCCAGGGAAAGTTGTCTTGAGTGGGCTCCCCCTACTTGTTCAGATAATACATTGTGATTTTACTGTCTGAACAAGGAGGGGCTTCAAATTGTATTGATGGAAGAAATTACTTCAGTGCCAGATGGACAGATCCCTACTCCATCATGTTGTTGTGATGTGATCTTTCCTTCTCTTGTCTTTTCTGACCATGTGTTTTGTTCACCTATCGCAGCGAGGCACAGAAAGGAATAGATGCCAAAATACTGGATGCCACAGTAACAACTGCATACAGGGTTATCTTCGGGCTACCTAAATATACTTCGCCTGCACAAATCAGACTCGAGTTTGGTTTACAGAAACAATCGATTGCAAGACAAGGGGCTTACATCATCACTTGGGACAAAGTGCGGAAAGCCCACCAGGGAACTCTAAACGAACAGTTATGGAAGGAGATACAACTACACACTGCAACCCCTGCCGCGGAGTATCTCAACAGCAGTTTACAGAACATGGGGCTAAACCAGCTTTGGGAAACACCTACAACAGCCACCACCTTTAAAAACTGGTATGGAAAACAGTGAAACATCTTGAAGGGGTGGAGGACAAGGCTTCCTTGTCAAAAAGGTCCCATGGATGGATGACTCTGAACTCCTAAGCGAAGCATATAGCGCAAAACTATTTCAACCTGGGCTATACAAAAAACATGAAGATCAGTTTCATGAAATATAGGCTCGGCTTGTTACCCCGTATACAGCATTTACCACCTTGGCTGAGGGAGAAAGTAGGCTCTACATGCCGCTTATGTGGATCAGGGACAGAAGACCTGCTACATATATTATGCTCCTGCAAAGAACTTTTAAAAGAACGGAAACAATTGCTAAAACGACAACATAACTTACGAGGGGTACACACCAGGAGGCAAGCAGTACTGGCATGCTTCGCATTCACCGATCCACAACGGAACTGTTGAGTGGTAAAATATCTGAGGTTATGCGAGCAGAAAATGCCAGTAATGCAGCTATAAAAAGTGAATACATACCCTGCAGCTTCACTCGCTGGAGTAGAGCAATGTTTTTAGTAAAAATTTGTAAATACAAGAAATGTGATGAAGGTAGTTTTATGCATGTACGCTTTTGTTTTAATTGAAATTCTTTTGTATTGCAACGGTTTTAATTAACTATGCAAATAAAATGACTTGACAGAAAGAGACCAAGACATGATTTAGCATCTAGACCTAAATTGAGAGCTCCTACTTCTGCATGGAATCTCAGAGTGAGGTAGTTTAGGTATTGGAGGTGCTGTATATGGCACCAATGGAGAGTTTGGTAGATGCAGAGGCGTCAAGTGTCCTATAGATGAATGTGATGCTGGAGAGAAGTGCAGAGAGACTGATGAGCTTGAGTTTCTCCTTAAGGCCGTGCAGCCTGAAGTTTTACTTGTGCTTTAGTGTCCTCCTGCATATCTGCTGGCAGTGTGGCCGTAGTCTTCAGGGTGGTAATCCTCTGACACACAGACTATACATAAATCATGGGGGGTCTGTCTAGGATTATTTCTTGCCGCAGGTAAGGCACCCTCAAAAAAGTAATGGCATTATGACTGAAAAACAAACAGATGCCTGTCAGGAAATAAATGACAAACACTCACAGTTCTGAGGGATGTTCAGTTAGATGGATTTCAGAAGTATGAAAACGATATCAGTGCAGAAAAAAACAAAGAAGATTGAGCTCAGTGCACCAGGATCCTTATTCGAAGAGCCAGAAAAAAGACCTGAAATAACTGTCACCTCTGAGGCCTGAAGGGGCATAGAGGAAGGGAGAAAGTCTTAAAGGCACTTTTCTTGCTCCCTGCTTAGTGCAGCTTATCTGCTGCCATTCTGCTTCATTCCCTTTCTGTTTTTTCTTTCACAAAGGCTGGTATAAGAGTTTTCTGGTCACTATTCCTAATGTAGTGACTATTTATTTAAATTGGAGGCCTTATTTAAATGAAAAATAAATCAATTTTGCCCATTTTAACCTTTATTGGGCCACAAAAACAATCGTTTTTTTCTGCGCAAGCGCATTTTTCTCCTGAAAAGCTTTGCACTGGTAATCATATGTTCACTTTTTGTATATAATTGGTTAAGTGCTCTGGGATATTGCATGTGGGCAGGAAAATTCCAGAAGCCCACTCATGGGTGGGACAATTCAATTCCTATGACTACTGATGAGGATCCCCTGGAAGAGAATTAATGATTATATTCAATTTTGATATAGCCTGAATGTTGACAGTAGAATATTTTTGAATATTTCTGGTGAGCACGAGTCCAAAGGGAAATCAGCTGAGCCTTTAGCTTTCAAATATTCTGCTATTGTTATTTCTCTGACAGAGATGTAAGCATTTTTCCGGAGTGCTTGTCTTAGATGGTATTCCAGGTGATAGTTGTTTCTTTTGTTTGCTAGGTATGGGTCTAAGGTGCCTGCCTTGTTGTGTTAGTGAGTAAAATTTTTGTTGCAGAAGTCTTGAGAGTGAGGAATAGTTGTTTGAGTGTTTTCAGGATTTAGAAATTCCTATTTTATGGCATTTGGCATTTTTGGTCCTGCTTAAATCATGGATTTTCTGTGCTTTTTTGATGTAGTATGATTTATACATTCTTTTGTGCCTGCGTAAAAACCATTTTGTCAAGATGGTTGTTTAATTTCTGCCAGATGCTTTGTGCGTTGTTTCTTTTTTGTGTGTTTTTATGTTTTTATGAGGATTGATTTGCCAAAGGCTGTGGTCATATAATCGTACAGCTTTTATACCAAGTTTATTGTTTTCAGTTGTGTGTTTGTAGTTAGATTAATTTCACAGTCTCCAATATTGAGCTTATTTCAGCGTTTGTAGATTGTCGTTGAGTGGGATGAGTTCGTAGAGAGTCTTGAAGGGATCTTAGTTGAGATGATGAACTGATGATTGGTCCAAGACATCTGGACTCTGACTTTCAAAACATTGGGCCAGATGTACAACACTTGCATTTAGCGAGTCGCAAATTGCGCCAAATTGTGACTCGCTAAATACAATGTACAACAGTAACTGAGACACTGTTTGCGATTCCCGATGGGGTCGCAAATTGCATGCCTCATGCATTTAATTAGGCAGTCGCAATTTGCGACCCCATTGGGAAAGGCTGGCCCTCCCAGGGATGGTGGCCAGCTGGGCTCAGCAGACCCCCATGTCTGGGACTGCTTTTAAATAAAGCAGATTTTTTTTCAAATGCAGCCCGTTTTCCCTAAAGGAAAACGGGATGCATTTAAATAAGAATTGAAACTTTGAAGTTTCATTTTTTAAGGGCAGGCAGTGGTCGGACCAGCTGTGCTGCTTATGGGCCTGCATAAAAAAGAAAATGCATAAATAAAAGAAAAATAACATGTTATGTGGATTCTGAGCATGAGCATCAGAAAGCATGGGGAGTAAAAAAAG
The DNA here is from genome assembly GCF_964204655.1 of Triturus cristatus. NCBI lineage: Eukaryota > Metazoa > Chordata > Amphibia > Caudata > Salamandridae > Triturus > Triturus cristatus. The sequence goes on from NC_140589.1 coordinate 52,986,345, forward strand.
AGCACAAGGGGGGAGCAGAGGGGAAATCAGTGAGAGAGAGCAAGAAAACACGTGGAGTGTTAAATACCTAATAAAACCAAGTAAAGAAAAGTCACTAGTCATTGGCTGCTAGCCTATCGCCATGGCTTTGACTTTTATTTTTTTGTTAACATTTTTGATGAAAATATTTAAAACCATGTGCCGTGCATACAATCCCACGTACACGTATCGGTAATTCTGTTTTGAAACTTTTGTAAATAAAGTTTAACAACAACATTCATAAATGGCCGGCACTGAATGCAAATGGGCCATTTTGAATGGGATGAAAGTCCAGGCAAAGACGGTCCATGCGTGTGCCAGTGCATAAATACTCATGAAAATGCAGACATATTGAAATGGGTAAACGCCAATTTTAAAACATGCCAACGTAAGCAGTGTATGCAGAATGCAGCGCTGCCAAGGACTGGAAATTGATGACATCAGTAAGACTTCCTCAATGAGGTAGAGGGTTGGATGATGTTATTTTCCACCCCCCACCCCTAATAGGCCTACAAATCATCACTTTATTTATATAGATCAGCCTCTTTTCGCAAAAAGGGTTTTGTGTCTTTTGGAACAGTAGTACATGGTCAAAAGCCTCTATCAGCAACGCTTAGTCATTTAATAGGCATATCACACAACAAGTCTAGGACCCATCCAAGGTAGAGCTACTTAAGGACTTTCGCCCTCCTAGGTGAGATTTAAAGCATCCTCTCTTAGAAGTGGGCGGGTGCGGCTTCTTGGTCCTCTCCAAATACATTTACTTCTCGTTATGCCCTACAAGTTAGTGGAGGGTTGTAAAGTGTTAATTGCTGTAAAGTCCTTATAGTTCCTTTGATTCGGGTGTTTAGTTTTTTATGAAATCACCGGGTTTGCACATTTTTCTGCCTGTGTTATGTTATGTTATGTTAGAACTATATTTCTTGAGCGCACGGCTACCCAGAACGGGTGTCCCGGCGCTTTGGCAGAGAGTCCTGAACACAACCAAGAAAAACCCAACGGCAGAAACACTGTAGGCCCACTGGTTAGGCGGAGAAGAGGAGCGTCTTGAGCTCCTTTCTAAAGGCCAGAAGATTGTTAGCCTTGCGGAGTGACAGAGGGAGCTCATTCCACAAACTGGCCGCCATAAACTGGAAAGACCGGCCTCCCATCCGCACGCGTTTGATCACTGGTACCTCCACTTTAGCCAGGTCAGCAGATCTCAAACTCCTCCGGGGAACGTAGAGAGCAATCCGCTTCCTGAGGTAAGCTGGGCCAATGCAGTGGAGGGCTTTAAACGCCAACGTGAGGACCTTGAAACTAATTCTGCTAGGGATAGACAGCCAATGCAGCCTACCGCGCAGTAGAGAGGCACTGGCTCTCCGTGGATGGCTCTGGCCGCCGAGTTTTGGACAACTTGCAATCTGGATACCAGATATTTAGGCAGACCAGAGAAAAGTGCGTTAGCGTAGTCTAAACGCGAGCCCACAAGTGCTTGCACGATGTTCTTGCGATATTGAAGGGAAAGCAGTGGGAGAAATTTCCTCACCATCTTCAAAATACCGAAACATTTCCCCGCCAGGCCCGTGATGTGGGGACGAAAAGAGAGACTGTCGTCAAATACCACACCCAGATTTTTTACTTGGGCAGATGGTTTCTCAGGGGGGAACATGTCGGAAGGCCACCACGATTTCCAGCCAGGGTCCTCAGCGCAGCCAAAAAAGAGCAACTCGGACTTATCCGAGTTACATTTCAGGTTCTGGTGCTGAAACCATGCAAAAACAGCACTCAGGCAGTCTCTGATTCTGTCGCCACTAAAAACCTCTCCCTTCCTGCAGGTAAACAGGAGCTGGGTGTCATCAGCGTATGAGATGACCCGGGCTCCAAATGCCTCAGCGACCTTCGCCAAAGGGGCCACATAAATGTTAAATATGGTGGGGCTCAGGATGGATCCTTGAGGCACCCCCACCTCTAGCGAAGGCATTTCCGCGGAGAACGGAGGAGCCCAGATCACCTGCCGACGGTCGGTTAAGAAGGATTGAAACCAGTCCAACACCGTCCCCCGCAGACCTACCTCCCTGAGTCTTAGGAGGAGGCCGGCGTGTGGGACGGTGTCGAATGCCGCCGACAGGTCCAGCAAGACCAACATAGCCTTTCCCCCAAGATCAAGCGTTTCCCTGATGGCGTCGGTCACCTCCACAAGAGCTGTCTCCGTACTGTAATTAGCACGGAAACCAGATTGGGAGTCATGCAGCAGTTTGTTATTCTCTATAAAGGTGGTAAGAGTATGCTGAACATGTTTCTCCGCCACCTTCGCCAGAGCAGGGAGGAGGGAGATTGGTCTATAGTTGGCCCACTGTAAAGGTTCGAGCAGAGGTTTCTTAATGAGCGGGAGAATAAGAGCATGCTTCCATTCTTTAGGGACCACTCCAGAACTCAGAGACATGTTGAGCAAGGGGTTCAGCAAGTTGTTAATAGCTGGTGCCACCGAGCTCAGGCATTTAGCCGGACACGCATCCAAGGGGGATCCAGATTTCAGCCGGGAAAGCAGTTCCAGAGAGGACTCGCAGGATAGCGGGGGGAACGTCGAAAGAGTGGGCGCCAGCTCGGCTGCAGCGGATGGAAGGACCTTCAGATCACTTTCCACAGCTGCAGCCACTTCCAGGGACCCCACCCGATCGAAAGAGTCCTGAATCCTACGGATCTTGTCCACAAAGAAGTCAGCAAGCTGCTTGATCCACTCCTCAGTATGGGAGTGAACCCTAGCGGCCGCCACCGGCTCTACGAATTCCTTCACAATTCGGAATAGTTCCCGGCTCGTGTTATCAGCCTGGTCTATTCTATGCTCGAAGTAGATCTTTTTAGCTTCGGCAATCTGTCTGTGATAGGATTTTATCGCACCCCTGTACTTCAGTTTCTCCTCAGGCGCATATCTGCGCCGCCAGAGCCTTTCAGATCTTTTGCAGTCCTGGCGCGCTTTTCGCAGAGTAGCAGTGAACCAAGGAGCGGAATCCTGGCAGGGGGCTGTCCTGACCGGTTTCCGAGGGGCAAGCTCCTCGAATCTTGTCCGAAGCCAGTCCTGGACTAGCGGCAGGTCGACTTCTAAGTTCCCAGTCGTAATGCAAGGATGTGCATGGAGTGCGTCAGCGAGCATATCAGCTGACACCAGGTGAAAGGCTCTAGCTTGACGAGACCCGTCCTTATGAGCTCTTTGACTCGTCTGGTGCTCAGCTAACAACACGAAATTAATTAAATAATGGTCGGACCATAGAACCGGCAAAGGGGAGGACACCTTAATTGGCACAGTGGAAAAGATTAAATCCAACGTATGCCCTTTCACGTGCGTTGGACTATCGATGAAAGAGGTCAGTCCGAGCATCTCGGTAATGTCCCGTAATTTAGATGCATCGGCGTCAGTTGTCGAGTCCATGTGCAGATTTAAGTCGCCCAGCAGTACACAGTGTGCCGAGCGCACACAGGGTACTGACAGTGCCACCTGTAAATCCTCGAAAAACGAGCCTAGAGGCCCTGGAGGTCTATAGATCAAAATTCCTGTGCAGGTATGTGAAGCCGACAGCTGGAGACTAAAGCCCAGAGCTTCACAACCAGCGATATTATCTACAGGATAAGAGGTGCAGACAAGGGACTTGTCAACAACTAAGGCCACCCCACCACCTCTGCCTCCAGTTCTATCCCTCCTTAAGATGGTGAAGTTGGGGGGAAGGGCACTAGCGATGTCAGGTTCCGAGCCAGCCCCCAACCAAGTCTCTGTCAAAAAAAGACAGGAGATTTTCGAGAGCGTAAGGAGGTCCCAAATTTCCATGGAATGACGCGCCAAGGATCTGGTATTTAACAAGGCACACTGACATTCCAAGGGGAGGGAGAGGGGAGCGCGAGATGGAGATGATATGGGACACCAAGAACATCCAGGGCACCCTTTAGCCAGGTGTCGACCACCAGGGAAAAGACAAATACAACCGCTCTTGGGGGGACGGAGCGCACATAAAGCGGCCGCACTATACCTAATCATCCTACACACCTACCCAAGATGCCAGAGTCCCGCCTCGGCCGCCTCCGAGACGCTGACGAGCGCAGACGGGCAGGACTCTGGCACGACTCAGGCGCAGGGATGGCGCAACCGCTGCGCGTCACCGCTGCGCTAGTCTGGCGAGCTTTAAATAGCGTCGTCTCGGCGTCCCCGGTGACCTGGACGCTCAAAGATGGCGCTCGCACTACTCCCCACTCCAAGATGGCGCTCAGCCCAAACCCTCCCGGTAACCCGGATCCGCCCAACAGCGGTGGAGTTCACCAAAGTTAGAGTGCAAGTAAGGGCCAGAAATGGTTTAGAGGCAGGGAAGCAGGCTAAAAAGTAAAAGAAACAAAATCCAAAAAACGAAGGTTTTTTTAAAAATACAGAGCAAACAAGCGCGCGACCAGCGCGGTCCTAAGCGAGGTGCCAAGAGAGATCTTGGCCACAGGAACCCAAAGCAGGCTCACCTTGCAGCTGGCTCGCCCTAAATAGCGTCGTCTCGGCGTCCCAGGTGACCTGGACGCTCAAAGATGGCGCTCGCACTACTCCCCACTCCAAGATGGCGCTCAGCCCAAACCCTCCCGGTAACCCGGATCCGCCCAACAGCGGTGGAGTTCACCAAAGTTAGAGTGCAAGTAAGGGCCAGAAATGGTTTAGAGGCAGGGAAGCAGGCTAAAAAGTAAAAGAAACAAAATCCAAAAAACGAAGGTTTTTTTAAAAATACAGAGCAAACAAGCGCGCGACCAGCGCGGTCCTAAGCGAGGTGCCAAGAGAGATCTTGGCCACAGGAACCCAAAGCAGGCTCACCTTGCAGCTGGCTCGCCCTAAATAGCGTCGTCTCGGCGTCCCAGGTGACCTGGACGCTCAAAGATGGCGCTCGCACTACTCCCCACTCCAAGATGGCGCTCAGCTCAAACCCTCCCGGTAACCCGGATCCGCCCAACAGCGGTGGAGTTCACCAAAGTTAGAGTTGTTTGGGTACATACATCCCAGGCCTTCCTGCTGTGCTTCCCTACCCCAAAAGAAAAGGGCAGGAATCTATAAGATACGGCGCATTCCTTTCCTTTTCCCCTGCGCCAGCACACAATGGGCTGCCGTGTGCCAACGCAGGCACCTTTGCACCATGCTGCAAGGGTGCCTGCGTTGCGGGGATAATTATTTTTGTACAGGAAGGGAAACCTTTCTACACCCAAACAATCACAAGAGGCTTCCTCCTCTTTCTATGTGTGCTGCAGAATGCAGCAGGCATAGAAAAAGGAAAAACAAAGAGAAATAAAGATATTTCTCCTCGCTGTGCCCCCCTTACCAAGGCTAAGCTTTTGGCGCTGCCTCAGATTTACGATTTCTCGTAAATCTGGGGCAGAGTCAAAAGGCCATGGATGTTGCTTGGAACACCTCTGGCAACACCCATTGCACGAAAGGGACTGATATTTATCAGGCAGCATTAAGCCAAAAAAAGTGGATTAGTGCTGCCTGATAAATATCACACAGGCTTCAGCGGCACGGAAGGTAAAAAAAAGTGAAGTTCCTTGGGGGCGCAAGGAGTCTCATAAATGAGGCCCTTCGAGTTCTAATCTTCCTTTATCACAATTCGAAACTTCCCACCCTCCCTTCCTGGGAATTAGGGAGCACATGACTTGTTTGAAGTTTGGTATTTCAGGAAATATAGGGGTGGGAGGGGTGCACTCTTTTATCGCGATCTTCAAGGGAGTCTGCCCCAGGGCTCATAAGAGTCTGGAGGGGGCCCTCCACGTACCTTGCATGGGGGCCCCCTCAGGTTTCGTACGCCACTGGTCTGCCCTAGCGATCGGGTTGAGTATCCAGATCTTTGAGTTTTTAGGTCTCGCCTACGCAGCGCGCATGCGCTGCATAGGAAAGAGACCTCTTGAAATCGATTCGGCTTTGCACGCGTTGCATTGCTTTCAATGCAACGCGTGCACTTTTGCCGATTCCCTTGCGGGAGCGAGCTGCGCCATATGTCAGCAATCATTGCGCTTGCTGCCGCAAGGGAAACGATGCCTGCTCTCGGCCGCACTCCACCCCCACCACCTTGCAGGCAAAAACGTGCACATGTTGCATTGCTTTCAATGCAACACGTGCACTTTTGGCGATTCCCTTGCGGGAACGAGCGGCGCCATATGTTAGCAATTATTGTGCTCGCTCCCGCAAGGGAAACGCTGCCTGCTCTCGGCCGCACTCCCCCCCAACCCCCACCCCCCACTTGTTTTTACAGTGCTGGTTATCACCGTGGCGCCCTTACATGAGCGCTGTGAGAAGTTGGCCTGATGTATGATGTCACTAGTTATAGTGTACACCTTATATCAGTCCAAATACCCTTATGGTGATTGGTTGTAAAGTCAACCTTATAGACCAGCTATCCTAGTGGTAGCATGGACAAGAGCAGTCTTAGGCTAAACTCTGAATGGCATGTGAAGCCAGCTGTGATACCATATATAATCCCTTGAATACCAAATGAAAGGACACCACAACAGATATATATATAAAATAAAGTGTATTTATTCTAAGCAAACCCTCAGCACTCTTTATGAGATTAGAGGTAAGTACAACACAGTCTTGTTTATGCATACGTTAAGTCACACAGGTAAGTAATACAGTTAGGCCCTAGGGGCCACGCAAACCATATACTAAGTAAGTGGTATAAGAACCACTGTCACGGAAATAGAATAGGCCTAGGCCTAGGGAATCGCTGGGGCTACACTACACTAGCGTTAGTTAGGAAGTGGGAGGCCCACGGGATTCGTGTGCAGAGTGGAAACACTCACGCGTAATGCGTAAAAGTCAATAGCAATAGTACAGTTTAGAAAACGGTAGATTTAGGACACTTCCGGAGTAGCTAGGAAGTTGAGACTTGAAAACTAGACACTAGGATAGTCACTATCCTGATGAGCACCGGAGTACCCAAGTTACCTAGCCCACAGGCTGCGGGTGCATAGGGGTGAAGATGCGTCGTTTTCGTCGTCGACTCCTATGGATGCCTGAAGAAAGGTGCTGACAGGCAGTCAGTGAAGAGTGTCCGGTGGATCCCAAGGCTGGGATCAAGAAGAGAAGAAACCTGCAAGCAGAAGGGACAGAGTCAAGGTCACTAGCCAGTGACCACGTGGAACCAGGAAGGAACCAGGCGATGTCGTGAAGATTGCAGGTGAAGGTGAAGCTTGTCGCTGCAGCCAGGAGGACCAGGAAGCGTCGAGGATGACCAGGACCAGGAGGCGAGCTGTCCCACGAAGGCTCTTGCTGTCGGCGGCGTCGAAGTTGGACTAGGACTCACCAAGCCTTGGCAAGCGGAACCAACGAAGAACAAAGGACTTGCTTCTGGTGCAGACCAGGAAGGTCTGGGGTGCTTCTTCTTTGCAGAGAAGCGGGAGCCAGTCTGGAGGAGCCAAACCAGCGCAGAAGATTTCAGGGTGCGTCGTCACAAAGGCCACTAGCCAGCGGGCAAGCAACCGGACAGACGCGGCAAGCAGGAAAATGCTGAAGGGCCCCACGCAGGACTCGTGGAGTGTGGGGGGCTGATCTTCGGTGCAGATGGTGCTTGGGGTTGGGGCTTCTCAATCCCCAGTGCACAACTTCGAGGGTACCTCAGAAGCTGCGCTGTAAGTTACTAGCCACTTTTCCCAGGTAGCCGGTCCCACGTCGCTCGTCGCCTCCACGGATCTCAGCTCTGCTGCAGATGTGGATGAGGGTCGGAGAAGTCTGGAAGTCAAGGCTCTGGTCGGGCTCTGCAGTCGGTTCCTCGTAGAACGTGGGCAAAGCAAAGGGTAGTCTCTTGATGGTGCCTGTTTGCACAGGGTAGCCACTCCTTGGCTACAAGGGAGATTCTTCAGTCTTCTTCTTTCGTCGAATTTCGAAGGTCCAGAGTTTCTGTTCAGTTTTGCAGGTTCAGGATAATCCAAAGTCTTGAGGCCCAACTCCCACTCTTATACTAATCTGGGGGGCTGGGATACCTGCTAGGTCACGCCTTATGGGTGGGACCTGGGAGGGGGTGGTTACACCCACTTCCCTTTGTCCAGTTTCGCGCCAGAGCTGGGGCTGGAGTGCCCCAGCGCCGGTTTGAACTGGACTATGCAAGGAACACCTTGTGTGCCCCAGGCATGTCTCATTCCTTTCAGCCCACCCTGCCCCAATACACTAAAGGCTGTCTGGGGAGGTGCTAGCACCTCTCCAAGCAGGAAACCTATTGTCCAGGCCTCCCTGGCTGGGATCACTCCCAGCTGCAGGAGGTCAGACTTGTGTCGTGGCAGCAGCATCCATTTTGTGATGCTGAGGCTTTGGTTAGAGATAAACAGCAAAGTAGGATTTTAACATGTCTCTCCCTCTAGAAGGGAGGAATAATATCCTCATCACCAGAAATGGTATGGGGGTATTATTCCAAAGTGTTAGACACCTTACACGACATGTTTTGATAAAGCCAAACCATAGTTACCATAACCGTTTAAGATTATAAGGCACTTTAAGAGTATATGGTAGGCTATATCATAGAACAGCTATAAGGACATGGTTCCGAAAGCTGCAGACAGGCTCAGCTCATGCTAGAGCACCATCTCACATGTTACCAAGCACTCTGCCTCCAGGATTGTTAAGGCCTGCCATAGGAGTGACTGATAGGTACACATGTGTCTACATATAAGGGTAGATATAGGCATACTATATCTAAGCAAGGGGTGATTACACGACCTTGCCCCAGCTGAGTGACCAGCCAGTTGTGTCTGATTGGAAGGCCAGACCAGGGGTGGCATAATACATGCTGCAGCCCCTGGGAGGCCTAGGGTACACCTATGCCCTGGGTACCTAGGGTACACTGTACAGGGTCCAATAAGGTGATCCTTACCAATTGGTTATGTACCTAGGGTACATGGAGTCCATTTTAAAGAGAGAGCAGACAGCCTGAGACCCTGAATGGCAGGATCTCAGGCCAACTAAGTCGAAAAACCAGCTAGACACTAGGCAAAAAGTTGGGGGTAACCATAGTCAGATATCCACCTTCCTACACAACCCCCCCCCCAAACGAAAGGAGATAAGGCTGGCCTTGACAAGGTAAGCCTCTATTGCCTAAGTGGCCATATAAGGAAGAACCAGCACTGGCATGGTTACCCCCTGTCTCATGGTCCACTAAGCAATCCCTCACCCTAAAGGTATCATAGGGTCTCCACCATAGGGAATCACTACCTTTGGTGTGTCTTTGCAAAGTAAAAGGCTGGTGTTGAGATGGAGTACTGAAGTGAGTGTCCTCAAAGTGAGGCCTCAGCTTCCTCCAATCATTCTCCACCATGGATGCCTTTCTTTCTTTAACTGAGTTGCACTGTGCTCTCAGGGTCAGCCTCTGGCTACCTAAAGCTGGAGGCTGGGTCCCTTTTGTGGGCTTACTGGAGGGACAGGTCAGGTTTGGGGCCCTAAGGTCCCATGTTTGCCTGTGCCCAACAGAATCCCTCTGGGGGAGGTCCCTAACTACCTGTGAAGGGGATCCCTCAGGAATGTTTTTACCCATCACCTGGCTAGGGCTACTAGCCAGGCAATCCTCATTCTTTTCATGGGGGGGTTCTTGTGGACAGGGGCCCTCTTGGGGTCCACTGGCCTCCCTGACCTCTGCAGCCCTGGGCTGACTGAGGCAGGGTAGAGAGAGGCAGGCTACCTGCACCAGACTGGGTCCCACCTTGGAAGGGGCCACTGACATCAGAGGCTCTGCCAGGCCAGGCCTGGCTACCTCTGGGGCAGTTGCTTCACAAGGGGTGAGGTCAGATCCCTGAGGAGGCTGACCTTTTCCTAATGTCTGGGGAGAGGGAGACTTTTCTTCCTCCCCACTACTCTCTGTTTGTGTGGAGTGATCCATAGTTTCAGGCTTCACTACACCTATATCAGTCTGAGTATGGGCTGAGACCATTACAGCCTTGCCAACCTTTTCAGGAAGGCACTCAGTTTGTGTTTGAGTTGTGACAGTCACAGCTCTGCCAATCTCTACAGGGAAGTCTGTCTTTGCCTGGGCTGTGGCTACCACTGCCCTTCCAACCTTTTCAGGGAGGAAATCTACTTGGACAGGGGTTGTGACTGGCACAACCCCACTACCCTTTTGTGAAAGGCCTACCATTTTAGAATGGGTGTCTTGTTCAACTCCAGCCCAAGCTGAGAGTTCTAAGTCATTCCCCAGTAAGCAGTCCACAGGCAAGGTTGGAGACACTGCCACCCTTTTAGGGCCAGTGACCCCTCCCCAGCTGAGACATACCTCTGCCATGGGGTGACTGTTCTGTTTGCCATCAATGTTAGTTACCTGGTATGAGAAACCAGGCAAAAGCTGCTCAGAGGGAACTAGCCTATGGGCCACCATAGTGATGCTAGCTCCAGTGTCTCTGTAGGCCTCAGCTTTTCTACCATTGATGTAGGGTTCCTGTCTGTACCTACCCAAAGTGTTGGGACAGGCAGTGAAGTTGGCAAACCCCATGCCACCATCACAGACAAGAGTAGCTGCTGTAGGGGAATTGGCTAAGCCAGGATCCCCCTGTGTTCCCCAAGAAAACCCAACCAAATTTTTGGGGGCACTCCCACCACCTGGGGGATTACTGCTGACAGTAATAGGTGGTGTGACAGGAGTAGTTGGAGGAACAGTTTTGTTTTTAGCCTGTGGGCAACTGCTGTCAGTTTTCCAATGCCCAGGTGTTTTACACACATGGCAGTAAGGCTTTTTAACTGTGGTAGAGGAGGGAGCTTGGGACCCACCACCCTGTGTGGAGTTTTGGGACCCTGAGGAAGATTTCTCTTTTGTTTTATCCCCACCCTTCTCTTGAGGCTTGGTGGTATCTTTCTTTTGGTCACCACCCTGATTTTTAGGCCTAATTCTGGTCCTGACCCATTTATCTGCCCTCTTTCCCAATTCTTGGGGAGAGGTCAAATCTGAGTCTACCAGGTGTTGATGGAGAAGCTGGTTCTGACAATTACTAAGGATCTGCTCCCTCATAATCAAGTTGTACAATCCTGTATAGTCCTGCACCTTGCTGCCAGTTAACCAACCTTCCAAAGCCTTAGTGGCACAATCCACAAAATCAGACCAGTCCTGTGTCTGTGTCTTCTGGGTGTCTCTGAACAACAACCTATATTGCTCAGTGGTTAAGCCAAACCCATCTATCAGAGCACTCTTCAGGACTTTGTAATTGTTTGCATCCTCATCACTGACTGTGAGGAGCTTGTCTCTACCTTTGTCAGAAAAGGAGAGCCACAAGATAGCTGCCCACTGACTCTGGGGAACCTGCTGTACTTTGCAGGCCCTCTCCAAAGCAGTCATCCACTTGTGGATGTCATCCCCATTCTGATATGGGGGGACTATCTTGCTTAGGATTCTATGGTCATAAGACCTATCCCTATCTCTAGGAATGTTGCTGCCACCAGTGGGTTCTAACCCACTTAACGTTTGCTCTCTAGCCAGAGCAAGCTTCTCTTTGGCAAGGGCAAGTTCTTCCCTCTGAATCCTCAGATTAGCCTCCCTCATTCTGGCTGCATGCTCCTTTCTCTCAGGTGAAGTCATTCCCCTGTGAGAGGAAGCATTAGAGATGCTAGAGACATGGGAGTGGATGGATTTCCTTGAAGGGGATCTGTCCCTCCTGCTTCTCTGTGAATGCCTACTTGGGGGTCTGTATGGGGGGACCCCATGCAAACTCCCATGTAAACTTAAGTTAGCCTGGCTAAGTCTCCTTACTTGGCTCTGGCTGTCTACCTCCCCATCTGAAGCCCCATCTGACTCCTCTGTGGTGGGTAGACCCTCTGTGCCTAGGGCACCTGCCTGAGATGCCCTATGAGCATCATACTCCTCTAGGAGTTGTCTTAACTGAAGGAGGGTAGGGTTTGCACCCTGTTTTATTCCTCTGGAGGTACACAAGTGTCTCATCTCCTGGAATGTTAAGGTATCATATCTAGAGGGGATCTTTTGCAGACCTGATCCTCCTGAGAGAGCATCTACTTGATCTACTCTCAGAGACATGATCTAGTGAGGGTGTGGTGTGTGCACCTACCTACACTAGTTGTATCTACTAAACCTCTCTAGTAGTTGTAGTCAGGGTGTGTTACTCCCTTCAACCTACAACTACAAAGTCCAGTAGGACTTAAGTATAATAATCTATGTTATATGTACCTAGACAATATCTGTGTGATCTTTCAATTTAGTATCTCAAGATTACAATGGTATTACAACAGCAAGCTCAGATCCCAACCGCTGCTCACCAATGTGAGAAGTTGGCCTGATGTATGATGTCACTAGTTATAGTGTACACCTTATATCAGTCCAAATACCCTTATGGTGATTGGTTGTAAAGTCAACCTTATAGACCAGCTATCCTAGTGGTAGCATGGACAAGAGCAGTCTTAGGCTAAACTCTGAATGGCATGTGAAGCCAGCTGTGATACCATATATAATCCCTTGAATACCAAATGAAAGGACACCACAACAGATATATATATAAAATAAAGTGTATTTATTCTAAGCAAACCCTCAGCACTCTTTATGAGATTAGAGGTAAGTACAACACAGTCTTGTTTATGCATACGTTAAGTCACACAGGTAAGTAATACAGTTAGGCCCTAGGGGCCACAAAAAACCATATACTAAGTAAGTGGTATAAGAACCACTGTCACGGAAATAGAATAGGCCTAGGCCTAGGGAATCGCTGGGGCTACACTACACTAGCGTTAGTTAGGAAGTGGGAGGCCCACGGGATTCGTGTGCAGAGTGGAAACACTCACGCGTAATGCGTAAAAGTCAATAGCAATAGTACAGTTTAGAAAACGGTAGATTTAGGACACTTCCGGAGTAGCTAGGAAGTTGAGACTTGAAAACTAGACACTAGGATAGTCACTATCCTGATGAGCACCGGAGTACCCAAGTTACCTAGCCCACAGGCTGCGGGTGCATAGGGGTGAAGATGCGTCGTTTTCGTCGTCGACTCCTATGGATGCCTGAAGAAAGGTGCTGACAGGCAGTCAGTGAAGAGTGTCCGGTGGATCCCAAGGCTGGGATCAAGAAGAGAAGAAACCTGCAAGCAGAAGGGACAGAGTCAAGGTCACTAGCCAGTGACCACGTGGAACCAGGAAGGAACCAGGCGATGTCGTGAAGATTGCAGGTGAAGGTGAAGCTTGTCGCTGCAGCCAGGAGGACCAGGAAGCGTCGAGGACGACCAGGACCAGGAGGCGAGCTGTCCCACGAAGGCTCTTGCTGTCGGCGGCGTCGAAGTTGGACTAGGACTCACCAAGCCTTGGCAAGCGGAACCCACGAAGAACAAAGGACTTGCTTCTGGTGCAGACCAGGAAGGTCTGGGGTGCTTCTTCTTTGCAGAGAAGCGGGAGCCAGTCTGGAGGAGCCAAACCAGCGCAGAAGATTTCAGGGTGCGTCGTCACAAAGGCCACTAGCCAGCGGGCAAGCAACCGGACAGACGCGGCAAGCAGGAAAATGCTGAAGGGCCCCACGCAGGACTCGTGGAGAGTGGGGGGCTGATCTTCGGTGCAGATGGTGCTTGGGGTTGGGGCTTCTCAATCCCCAGTGCACAACTTCGAGGGTACCTCAGAAGCTGCGCTGTAAGTTACTAGCCACTTTTCCCAGGTAGCCGGTCCCACGTCGCTCGTCGCCTCCACGGATCTCAGCTCTGCTGCAGATGTGGATGAGGGTCGGAGAAGTCTGGAAGTCAAGGCTCTGGTCGGGCTCTGCAGTCGGTTCCTCGTAGAACGTGGGCAAAGCAAAGGGTAGTCTCTTGATGGTGCCTGTTTGCACAGGGTAGCCACTCCTTGGCTACAAGGGAGATTCTTCAGTCTTCTTCTTTCGTCGAATGTCGAAGGTCCAGAGTTTCTGTTCAGTTTTGCAGGTTCAGGATAATCCAAAGTCTTGAGGCCCAACTCCCACTCTTATACTAATCTGGGGGGCTGGGATACCTGCTAGGTCCCGCCTTATGGGTGGGACCTGGGAGGGGGTGGTTACACCCACTTCTCTTTGTCCAGTTTCGCGCCAGAGCTGGGGCTGGAGTGCCCCAGCGCCGGTTTGAACTGGACTATGCAAGGAACACCTTGTGTGCCCCAGGCATGTCTCATTCCTTTCAGCCCACCCTGCCCCAATACACTAAAGGCTGTCTGGGGAGGTGCTAGCACCTCCCCAAGCAGGAAACCTATTGTCCAGGCCTCCCTGGCTGGGATCACTCCCAGCTGCAGGAGGTCAGACTTGTGTCGTGGCAGCAGCATCCATTTTGTGATGCTGAGGCTTTGGTTAGAGATAAACAGCAAAGTAGGATTTTAACATGTCTCTCCCTCTAGAAGGGAGGAATAATATCCTCATCACCAGAAATGGTATGGGGGTATTATTCCAAAGTGTTAGACACCTTACACGACATGTTTTGATAAAGCCAAACCATAGTTACCATAACCGTTTAAGATTATAAGGCACTTTAAGAGTATATGGTAGGCTATATCATAGAACAGCTATAAGGACATGGTTCCGAAAGCTGCAGACAGGCTCAGCTCATGCTAGAGCACCATCTCACATGTTACCAAGCACTCTGCCTCCAGGATTGTTAAGGCCTGCCATAGGAGTGACTGATAGGTACACATGTGTCTATATATAAGGGTAGATATAGGCATACTATATCTAAGCAAGGGGTGATTACACGACCTTGCCCCAGCTGAGTGACCAGCCAGTTGTGTCTGATTGGAAGGCCAGACCAGGGGTGGCATAATACATGCTGCAGCCCCTGGGAGGCCTAGGGTACACCTATGCCCTGGGTACCTAGGGTACACTGTACAGGGTCCAATAAGGTGATCCTTACCAATTGGTTATGTACCTAGGGTACATGGAGTCCATTTTAAAGAGAGAGCAGACAGCCTGAGACCCTGAATGGCAGGATCTCAGGCCAACTAAGTCGAAAAACCAGCTAGACACTAGGCAAAAAGTTGGGGGTAACCATAGTCAGATATCCACCTTCCTACAAGCGCCGCGCTGGTTCTGCTTTTTCTTCAATGCACTCTCAGTTGGCAGAGAGACCTGGCACAAAATGGGGGCTTCCTAGTTGATATAGAGGCAGCAAGGCATGTTTTCATCTTTGTAATTTTGCATGAAGTGTTTACAGTAATAATACCTTCCACAATAACGCCAGCGTTAGAGACCACGTTCCAGTTAGAGAACACGGGAGGGGATGTAGCCTTACAGCCACTGCTACCGACTTTGGAGCTGATGAGCCGGGTTCGTATCTCGGCTCATCATCCCGTGATTCTGGGCAAACCCCTTAATCTCTCCGCGCCTACCAAAAATGAATGTGCCCTCGGAAATGGTGCTCGTGTAAAGCACTCTGGTACCTTCGGGTCGAATTCGGGCTGTATAAATCGGCAAAAACATTTGCCTTCCTTGATATCATTAAGTCACTCCAGGATGTTATCAAGGTCAAAGAGCTTTTAATCTCCCTTCGGCTAACCTGGGCACCTTATAAAATCGAAGCAGAGTCTGCAGTAAAGGGGGGTTAAGGAGATGATATTTATGTTGCTTTGCTGAAGAGCAACAGTAATGTCGTAATTGATCCGTCAATAAATACTACAGAAAGGACTCGGGGAGGATCGGCAGCACAAAACACTACGAAGTTTACGTGCACACCTTTGCTATTACAATAACTGTCACGCATCTGCCAGTGTTTGCAGCGTGTTTCATTTCTTTGAAGTTTTAATACCGCGTACTCGACACAAAGGTATTGGAGCGCTTTATATGAGCACCAGTTAATTACACAAGAATACTGGTGCTGAGGGAGAAATACATGTCTGACGTCACAGGCACTGGCTGTCATCCAGTCTGAGGGAGGATTTTGGTCATTTTGTGGTTCAGCCTTCACAATCACCACTCAGCTGACGGTGATCTGGCAAAGGGGCCGTCCGTCTGAGGGCAAGTTCAGAAAAGGGCATACCCTCAACCCCACCCCACAAATGGATGTTCCCCTTGCCTCACCCCGTGTTCGGGGGCTCGTCCCCAAAGAGCCACGCCTTGCCCGCCCCCGGCGCGGCTTTTAGCAGTGGGAGGATCGGGGGAGTGGGCAGCAGGCAGCATGGCATTGTTTTCATTCCCTCACTGATCCCTGCTTCCCCTCTCCCTTGTGCTTCCTTCTGGAACTCTCT
This sequence comes from Triturus cristatus, assembly GCF_964204655.1. Lineage (NCBI taxonomy): Eukaryota > Metazoa > Chordata > Amphibia > Caudata > Salamandridae > Triturus > Triturus cristatus. Next base: position 53,002,504 of record NC_140589.1, read on the forward strand.
CCTTAAAGAGACCGCGACCATGCTGCTGATATGTATTTTAAACAGGTAACACTGGATGTCGCACTTTACAGATGTGTACGATAAAGCACCTGAGATTTGAAGACATGATCAAGGCGGCAGGAGATCCAAACTCATTCGACTCGCAAGGAGACAAGTCTGAGAACAGGAAGATGTTGCTCCCCTAACAGAGAAACGGATCAGCACAGACGGATAGCATCATAGCATGTTATGACTTCTGAGCAGCGCAGGCAGCAGTCTGGATGTCGCACGGATAGAGTAGGTGTCTGCCTGCTGGACAGTACACGCGGTAAGTTCCGGGGTACTGTGGTGGTGGGAAGACGGACTCTTCCCCGTTGTAAGATTCTTGTGTTGACCATGAGATGAGCGCGGCAGAGGCTTGGGGGACACTGAGCTGTTGACGTTGTGTTTCTTGAGCAATGCGGCCATGGGGAGAAAACACATAGGTCCGGGTTTTGAAATTGGATAAAGTTTAAAAATAAAAAAGCACTGGCAAAGCCAACAGGTCTCGTCTATGTTAGCGCTCTTGGCTTTGCCAATGTCTTTCAGTCATGTTGTAGAGCAGCAGCATGGTTAAGTTACAAAAAAAACAAGCATTGGCAGAGCCAAAAGGTCTCGCCTATGGGACCTTATAAGTGTTTAAGCATGCAACAGTTAATGTTGTTGCAGTAAGAATATTGTGCTCCATAACTAAATACTTATAAGGTCCCAAAGGTGAGACCTATTGGCTATGCCAATGTTTATTTAAAGAAGGTTGGAAAAGGTAACATCTGCCTGTCATGCAAGGCGGCAACCCAATGTGCAATGAGTGTGGAGAGGAATACTAAAACTCGGAATATGAAGATTCTCCGTAAATAACTGTGCCATCTGCAGCAGTCAATTGTTTTTGTTTTTCTAAAGCATATGTCTCTTTCAAATTAATCCTAGATTTCTAGCATGGCAGTAAATATGTTTCTATTATTAGTGCTTAGAATGAGGAATTTGCATACGTCTTCCATTGTCTCCCTGTCAGGACTGGCTGTGCCGCATTAGATTGACATGCACTTTAAATAGTTCTCCCAGGAGTTTACATAGATGATTGTTTTGAATATAGCAATTAAATGAAAGAAATATCCTTTTGAGAGTAATAGTTTTAACATAAGCAGTTTACAAGTAAGCAAAGCAGTTTTGAAGAGGGCATAGCTTATATCTGGTACCTACCTTCCGGTTTGGGCTTTGAATTCTTTGCTTTGTTGGGTCCATCTGATTCTTTCTCCACTGAGCCCGTCTATAAGAGTTGAGGCTGCCTCCATCTTCTTCCTACACATTTCTGCATCATGAAGTAAATCCTGCACAGAGACACATTTCAATGTCAAAAATGGCAGACCTAAATATCATTGTAATTCTTACAGCATTGAATCACGCACAGTAAGAATGCTGGTTGCGGAAGGCTGTAACCAGTCCTAAAACCCCCACCTCCCCCTTTCTCTTTCCTTTCTCCCCACTACCTTTTTATCCTCACTCATTATCAGATATCCCATCACTTCCATAATCACCTATTAGATAGATATCCATCATTCCCAAGTATAACCACTTCATATGTAAATGTCATCCTTCTCTTAATCCTTGCATGAGAACAAATGATTCTCACTATATGTAAAGTGTCCTGTCTAGTTTATAGTCAAACTTAATGTTAAAGATGTAAAAAAATTATTCATGCAACATCATTTTTGTAAATACTTGATTTTTTAATTTACAGGAATTGTGGTTTCTCCTGAAGAAGGCGTACTTTTCGCCGAAACGCGCGTAGAAGATAACCATATGGCCACTGATTTGTTCCAATTTTAACTGTTGTTTGATGAATATTATTACATTGAATGTCTACATTATGTATAAATGCACTGTTGAATCGCTTTTTTTACTGATCTGGTCTTTGATTCTGTGAGAATCATATTAACAATAAATATTAATGTGAATGTTTTTAAAAAACTGTTTTGGCTATACTATTTGGACACATTTTAAATATCAATTTACTAATCACGCCAATTGCCTAGGAAGTTATTATTGCATTGTGTTATACCCTGTCCTAAGAATTATACTCTATTTCCTCATATTCAGGGGGTCCCTGTTATTTACACAAAAAAAAAAAAAAAAAAAAAAAAACAGTCCTAAGACGCACAATCGAAAAAAGGTGCCACATTTCTCTAATACACTCCGGCACAGATTCTCCCAAAAAATCACTGAACGTAGCGCAGCAGGCAAAACTGCTGCACTGCATTGCGTTACGGGGAGGGAGCAGGTGAGCGACATATCTACAGAGATATGGCTATCTCCTCCCCTCTCCCTAGCGCCGTCACAGCTTTTAGCTGCTGAGCGCCAGGCACACACCTTCGCGCCATAGTGCTAGGGCGCGGGCCTGAGTTTTCTATAGGTTTTGTACAGGAAGGATACCCTTCCAGTACACAATACCATGGCTACACAAGTGTAAAACCTTTTCCTACTTTGTAAGAGTGCTGTACAGTGCAGCACACATGCAAAGTCAGAAAAGCCAGGAGAAATGAAAAAAATTCTGCTTTAAACACCTGCTTTTGATCTACGTTAATTATTGGCTCTAAACTCTGTCAACTAATGTTAGTAGATAGGGTTTAGAGTAAAAAATCATGGGTGGTTGCATGGAAATGCCCATGTACCACCCATGTAACTCTAACGTCCATGTAACGCCAACGCCCCCTTGATGCAAAGTAATGTAAAACAGTGTTTAACGCTGCTTTGCATCACTTTTTCATTCAAACCAACGCAAATACCAATTTGCATTAGTTTGTTAATCCCCAAAATGTTTTAGCATCGGTTTAGCATTCAAAAGGAAAACTAAACCGACGCTAAAGCTTTGTGAATCTTGACCCAAATGTCCATGAACCTGTGCAACCTAGGTAGCCTGTAATAAACCAAGACAAGAGGACAAAATACTGTGCAACTTCAACGCTCATCAAAAGACTTGTGCTAGGTGAGTAAACAGTCTACAGGGCGAGACGCCATAAGCACATCTAAGTAGGGATTTGATAAGTCTGGAATGTAAAATGATAGAGTGAGACCTAGAAGTGATCAGCTAGAAGAAAAGAGGGGCCACATCTTGCAATGTGTTAGTGTATACAAAAACTGTGCAACTAAATGGTGAAAATAAGGGACCCAAGGACTCAGCCCATTGAATAAGTTACTTACCTTCAATAACGCCTTGTCAGGTAGAGACAGGATCTAGCCGCCGATTCCTTACCTTTGAATTCTGCCAGGCACCAGACTGGATCTGGAAATTTTTGACAGCAGTACCTCTGCGCATCGGTACAGGGCGTCAAGCACCTCCATAGTAAAGTCATCCACTGAATGTGATGTCAACAGAGGCCATATAAGCCCTCCCCTGATGTGCTGATGTCAGTTTCATCCGTGACTATTTTCCACAACAAAAATGCAAAGCCACTTATAGAAACTGCCTATAGAAACAGTGTGCCCAAAAAGTCATCTTTATGTCAAAACAATTACTAAGTACTAATGAAAAGCATTAGAATGCAGAGAAATGGATCTTGTAGGTAAAAGAAGAAACTAGTTCGCAGAATGGGGAAGATAGGAGTGTCGGTAAAGAATCTGCGGCTAGATACTGTCTCGTATTCATCTGATAGGGATATCTATCTGCAGGTTCCTTACCTTTAATTAGATGCCCAAGCATTGCCATGCCTGGAGGAGGGTCTGCAACATGATCCCACTAAAGATCCCTAAATAGCACTTGCCGGTCTGTAATAAGACAGAGCGACCGGGCTGTATTAGAAAAATAGGTGAGGACGAGAGATGCCTCACCAGAAGGACTGTGGTAAAGTTTGTAGGGAACTGAAATCAGTAAGACATTGAAAAGCATGGGGAAAACATTACCCATGGTAGAGGAATGAAGAAGTGCCAGAAGACAACCTCCACAGAAATATAAATACTACGTAGTTCCTGTGATGGTATCCGAACCATGGTTGGAGGAAGCTGAAGGAGCAAGGACAACAGCCAATGCCACTGAGCCAGAGCTCCTTGTCGTAGAAAACAAGTATGTGATCTAAACCTCTCCTAAGAAACACAGAGATAAGGGAATCTCAGAACACATCCACAATGGAGACAGCAACAATCAATGCTTCAACAGAAGTATTGTGAGGACAACAACCACAAATATTGGTATAGACCACACTTGTTCGGAGAAAACACTTCCAGAGAAAAGGAAACCCTCCGTTTCATAGGAAGATTGGACACAGCAACAGCCCAAAGTGCAAGTTGTGGCTGCCATCAAAGTGTCATGTAGTTCCTAGGAATCCCCCAGGATCTGCACGTTTTGGATGAGCTAAACTGAGGGCTTGGTGTCCCAACCGCTTCTGGACACTCCCACAGGATATGTCAGCCCTTAGACCAGCTTGCTCTACAGTGCCACTACCACCCCCCTGTATTCTACAGTGGTATAGGTAGTCTCTAGAAACCACTGAACTTGACAACCCTGATTCCGGAGGGATCGCGGAAAACAGTACAGTACGTTTCCCTCAGACACTCGTGCTTACTTACTCTCAGAAAATACACAGGATGGCGATTAGGACGTTTCAATAATTATTTATTGGTCCAGCGTCAGTCTTGTGTAAAACATATGTGCTGCGGCAAACAGGAGACAGAAGCATACGAAATATATTGCTAGTACCAATATAGTAAATAGTAGATACATTTCTACCATAGTGCTAATAAGATGAACATAAGCAGTTCAGATAAAAACAGTAGCACTTGCATATTCTTAAAATGAGCGCCCTAAGTAATTTGCCTAAATGTACTTAGCCTAGCCTAGGTGTGTAGGTGCAACCTGTATATGTGTATGTAGCAACAAAACCTTTAAGGTAGAACCAGCCCCCTCACCTGATGGTTTAGAACGAAGGACCCTCGTCTCTGCGTCGAGGATGACACCCCGCAAGGGATGTTAGAGTGCTACGTGTCAAAGATTCAGCATGCAGGACCCCATGTCAGCTTGGAAGGAATTCTCCTTTATTTTTTAGGGGGGAGTGAGGGTCTTTTATACTAAAGTGGTCACTCCAGGGTTTTTTTCTAGAATCAATATGGTTTTAAAACAATCATGGATGCTTTGAAAACAATCATAAATGTTTTGAAAAGAATCTTCAATCACCAAACACCAATCACTAGCTGGCTGTTGAACAAGGCTGAAAAAAAGTGGTGACCCTTGTACAGAATAATTATACCATTCCTGAGGACATGTTTATGTACGTCGGTACAGGTAATGTGATAGAATACCGAGAGCCTGGTCTCGAAGCGTCAAGAGCAAGCTACTAGGTAAAAGGTCACCTATTTGGAATCGTTATTGTTGTGTGGATGAGACAAAATATGTAGAATGGGGTATACATGACAGAACTATCCTAGAAGACATGAAAATAGGACTTGGGAACTGTGACGAGCACGCTTTTCTCATGGCGGTCAAACCGCCAGCAACGGGAAAAGAACACTTTGCCCCTTACCTCTCGCCATGTCCCCTTCTGTATGCACAGAGTGTATTGCCGGACCACTGTACCTTTAAATCCGTGACAGTTCCCAGTCACATGTGGGAGTCAGATGACCCGCTTGGAGTTAAAGCAGAAGAGGCTGAAGGAGAGTTGCTCTCGTCGGGAATCATAGAGGATCGGGACTTCGGAGAGGAGAGGCGTTCGGTGCAGACCTTCATCGTAAGCCCGGTTGGAGAGTCGATGACCTGGAGCGGAGAGGAGCAGCCGCTACTGGAGGAAACAGGCCAAAGCCCGAGCCATACAGGAGGAGCGACAGAAAGGACGCCAGACCCTAGCTGGCAACGCGCAGAAGCCAGCCACGGCCCTGGAGGGTGTGGCTTCACAAGGTACGGGGAAGTCTTGGTTTGGTGTGGGGCCGTACCTCAGACAGTCCTAAGGGAGGGAGCAAAGGGCATAAGGGGTCTGACTGATGTCGTATCACCCCTAGTTTGTGCCGCTTTAGTCTCGCCCCTACTCACTGGTGGTGGAATCGGGTGATATGTCCTAGCACTCCCCCGCTCCTCGCGACCATTCTTAAGAGAAAGGACATTTTCCTTACAGGGTCTTTTTCTTTCTCTTTAGATTTTTTTATGTGTCTGCCATACCCTGGGGAGAGCATCCTTCAAGAGCCATAAGGGCGGAAGAAGGCGAAAGATTCCACATTATTTCAAGCACAAGAGAATGAAGACGTGGAACTCAACTACAAGTCCCACATTTTCCTGCTTTGAGCTGTTCAGAATAAACGCTCTAGTGTTAAACTTATCTTTGTGTCCTGGTCTGCTTGTCCACCGCACCACAGGGACTCAGTCTACAAGGCCTCAAAAAAATGTTGGGTCATTTAGTGGATCCGCTGATTTATTGCAGTGCTGCTGTAAGACTTTGCGATTGATCTGCAGATATAAAACCCCATTCTTTCAAAAGACAAACACACAAGCAGACACTCATATACCCACACAATCCCCCACACACACTCACCCCCACACACACACAGCCACACACACACAATCAGCCACTGACACAGTCAAACACACCTTCGCAACCCTAGACATATAGACACAAGCACAACCCTAAACTGATACATACACTCACAGAACCTCCCACACACACTCCTAGAACCCCTCCCACACACAACACCACACATATTAATACACACACTCATGCAAAATCAACACACAGCACCACATGAACACATATACCCACACAACCACACTTCCACCCACAAACCATCCCACACACACAGAATTACACACCACCACCCCTACACAACCCAACACTCACACAATCCTACACACACACAACCCACACTAATACATACAAACACCCACACAACCCCACAATCAAACACACAGACTTACCCACAGAACCTCACACACACTCACACAATGCTAAACACACTCTCATGTACACAAGCATACAACCCCTACTCATGCACACACTCGCACAACCCTGCATATCCACTCCCACAAATCCCCACACATACATACAACAGTACACATATATACTCACACACACAAACCCACAGAGCCCCACACTCACATATAACCACACACACCAACATACACTCACACAGACAACATCCCATGCACACACACATACACCCATAGGATGCCCCACACACACCCATATAATGTCACGCACACAAGAGTACACACAAACAACCCCACACTCAAACACATACTCACATAATCCTATACACAGACTTGCACAGCCTCACATTAATGCACAAATACACCCCCACTACTCCTCAGTAACACACAGAACTCCACAGACATATTCACACAGACCCATACAAACCCCCCCACACATACACCCACAGAACTCCCTACACAATGCCACACACACACAGATTTACACACACCCATACTCACACACAACCTGATTCACACAATCCCACAAATACAACCACACAACCCTGCATACACATATACACATATACACACAACCCCCACACACATACACCAACAGAAATCCCACACACACTCTCAAACACCCTGTGAGGAGTACAGCTGTGAGACAGACCGGAAGTGGCAGGATGACGGTTGGGATGCGCGACCCGTAGCAGAAGACCCGAGCGGTCTAGTGGCTGACGAAGGGTCTGAGGAGGAGCAGCTGACGTTATCGGGAGCAGATGGAAGAAAAGGCATAGAGCGGGAGAAAGGCGAGTTGGAGTACACCGAGGAGAGAAGCGCAGAGACGGAGACAAAGGTGAAGAGCAGAGAACGAGGCGTGAACGAGGAGGAAGGAAACAGAAGATCTGAATCACAGTAGCGTGTTGCATACACTGCGCTAGAGCCTGGCTGCCCGAAGAAGGGAGGGAACGCCCCGGGTCCCAACGCCACAGCCCTGGACACGGGTTGTGGCTTAAGGCAAGTACCAGAAGGGAGATAGTTTTGGTGGGGGTGGTGGGGTAGCACGGGGAGATGAGTCACGCATGTGTTTGTTTTGGTAGATGCACAGCGGAAGCCCCTCACTTCACAGCGTCTGGTGGTGGTCGCACACATAGTAGAGTAGTCAGCCAAGCCCGGTGGTAACCCCTGCTTATTATTTCTTCTTCTTTTCCCACACCCTGGAGCCAAGAGAAAGAAAGCGAGACGCCCCAGACCCCCTGCTGTGACAAGACCCGAGGCACGAAAGAATGAGCCAGGAGGAACAGTGGAGGACCTCTATATATTTTTTTGTCTTTACTTTCATTTGAGCGTATTTTCAAGCAAAGGACAAAGAAGGGAAAGAAAAGGATAAATAAAAACCCTTTAAATCCACCTTTCTTTGTGTCCCGTGTCCCCTTTCACCCCGTAACCCAGCAGGCTTCCCACAAATTTGGTGTCAGAAGTGGGAAAATCAGCACACCTCTACGTGTCGAAAAATGACACAACCATGCCCATGGAGAGCATAATAACCCAACTAGCCGAGGGGCAGCCACACCTGCAACTGGTGCTGGAACAACAAGCCGCGACAGCACAAAGGGATCGGGAGGCCCAACAAATGGGCCCTGAAGGAGCAAGCCAACCTGCTCACCACCAACCAGCTGGTGCAGGACACCGCTATTTTTCGTCTCAGAGACGCCATTGTGAGTACCAGGGTGCGTCCCAACGTCCCAGGAACAGTGCTACAGAAATTTCAGGAGGGAGACGATCCTGATTATTTCTTTATTAACTTTGAACGAGTGGCCACCACAGCAGCCTGGCCCCAAGAATGGTGGGGCCAGTACATCGCCCCCCACTTGTCAGGGGAACTACAGGCGGCCTATCAGGCTGCCAACCCAGACGGTAACACAACATATGAGGACATAAACAAGGCTATTCTTGAACATCTGGGTTGTGACCAGGAACATTATAGAGCCAAATTTTGTAAAGAAAAATGGACTGCAGGGGACAAAAACCCTTGCCCTTTATTTTCGAATCAGGGATCTTGGTAACAGGTGGCTAGCCCCCCATACATCAAGGGTGGACGACGTTACTGAAAAAGTTTATTTGGAACAATTCCTAGATGCTCTACCCTCCAACACCCAGTCGTGAGTGAAACAACACCCCAACCTGACCTCTATGACGGCGGTGGAGTTGGCCTGTGCTTTTCACAAATCTCCTGATTTCAGAGCTGGCATGACACGACCCCCATATAGCCCTTCCCCGAGAAATGCTCCCCGACCAGAAATCAAGGCTCCAGTAACTAACTCCCTGCCCGGGCCCGAGAGCCACCGGATGTAAAAACAACAGTTGATGGACAGAATGCAGAACAATGTCATACATTCACCCCAGTACAGAGATCTGGGCCTAAATCCATAGTTTTTTTGCTCACCATGCCATTCCAGTTTGAACCCAGCCATATGCAAATCAGTCTTGACACTGTGCCTCATGGCCCAGCCCGAACTGCCAAGCCAGGTCCTCCCTGGACTGGAAACAAGCAACCTAGGACCGGTTTCGGGGTTTCACCCCTCTTCAGCCAGGATAGCTTGATTCCAGTGGCATGGAGAGCACGGGACTCACGTCTGAGCATACCCGTCCCACTCGGGGTGACAAATGCAAAAAAAACAGTTGATGGACAGAATGCAGATCAATGTCATACATTCACCCCAGTACAGAGATCTGGGCCTAAATCCGTCGTTTTTTTGCTCACCATGCCATTCCAGTTTGAACCCAGCCATATGCAAATCAGTCTTGACTCTGTGCCTCATGGGAACAGTCCAGCCCGAACTGCCAAGCCAGGTCCTCCCTGGACTGGAAACAAGCATCCTAGGACCGGTTTTGGGGTTTCACCCCTCTTCAGCCAGGATAGCTTGATTCCAGTGGCATGGAGAGCAAGGGCCTCACATCTGAGCATACCCGTCCCGCTCGGAGTGACAAATGCAAAAACAACAGTTGATGGACAGAATGCAGAACAATGTCATACATTCACCCCAGTACAGAGATCTGGGCCTAAATGCATCGTTTTTTTGCTCACCATGCCATTCCAGTTTGAACCCAGCCATAAGCAAATCAGTCTTGGCCCTGTGCCTCATGGGAACAGTCCAGCCCAAACTGCCAAGCCAGGTCCTCCCTGGACTGAAAACAAGCATCCTAGGACCGGTTTCGGGGTTTCACCCCTCTTCAGCCAGGATAGCTTGATTCCAGTGGCATGGAGAGCACGGGACTCACGTCTGAGCATACCTGTCCCACTCGGGGTGACAAATGCAAAAACAACAGTTGATGGACAGAATGCAGAACAATGTCATACATTCACCCCAGTACAGAGATCTGGGCCTAAATCCATCGTTTTTTTGCTCACCATGCCATTCCAGTTTGAACCCAGCCATATGCATATCAGTCTTGACCCTGTGCCTCATGGGAACAGTCCAGCCCGAACTGCCACGTCACGTCACTGTAGTGGATCATGCTTTGGTTTCTCGACCCCAGTTGAGGGAGAACGAACATGTGAACGTTACCTGTGTTCACGGGGACACCAAAGCATATCCAGTGGCGGACGTCCTGTTGGATGTAGACAACGACCCCCACCTACGGAAGGTAGGTGTGATACCCTCCCTTCCCGAGGCCATCATAATAGGAACCGATCACCCTAGATTCGAACAATACTTGGACAAAACAAAGGTGAATCCGACAGCCTGGTTGTAAGAAGCACCTTTTAGCGGGAGTGAGACAGAGACCATGGGAACCAAGGAGAAAAAGAGCAGACAAGAAAAACGCAGATAATAGAGGTTTCACCCGGTCACAACAGTCACACCCTGCTTTTCCTCTCTCCCTCACAGACCCGGACAAGACAGCGCAACGTAGCTTTTGAACAGCCCAATGGGAAGACAGCTCCCTTACACATGCCTGGGAACAAGTCCAAGAACAGGAACCAGAACAGGTAGGACCTTATTTCCTGATTAAAAGGGGGTTGTTATACAGGGCCATGAAAGGGGGTTCGCAAAACACCACACAGTTGCTTGTCCCCACTCCCTTTCGTGAACATGTCCTACAGTTAGCCCACAATCAGATAGGAGGAGGGCACTATGGTAAAGAAAAAACCTTAAAGAACAAGTTACTTACCTTCGGTAATGAGGTATCTGTAAGAAACATTAGTTAGTTAGATTCCTCACCTTAGAATATCCCCAGGCGTCAGGCTGGATCCGGAAAGATTTTTCGTCAGCAATACCCTTACGTGTCGCTAGGCGTCGTCTGCGGCTCCGTGTCCGTCGTTGGCGTCTTAGATGCCGCCCTCGCGTGCTGACGTCAGTTCTTGTACATAGCTTTACGCGCCAGGAATGCAGAGCCATGCAAGAGACCGACACTGGTGCCAAGAGTCTAGGGCCCTGAAAGGGATGACCTTAACCCTAGATATCGGTTCGCAGAATGGGGAACGGGGAGGATGGGTGGGGCGGTGAGGAATCTAACTAACTAATGTTTCTTACAGATACATCGTTACCGAAGGTAAGTAACTTGTTCATCTGAGAGAAACACGTTAGTTAGATTCCACACCTTAGAATAGATACCCCAGCAATACCAACCCCGGTGGTGGGTCTGCGAACCAAGATCACACCAGGAAGTCCTGGAGAACGGAACGGCCAAAGAAGCCGTCTCTCCGGACTTGGCTGTCTAGGCAATAATGTTTGGCAAACGTGTGCAGCGAGGCCCACGTTGCTGCCTGACAAATGTCCTGCAAAGGGACGCCCCGTCCCAGGGCAGTAGTCGCCGCTGTGGCCCGAGTGGAATGGGCCCTCAGCCCCACAGGAGGTTCCTTCTTAGCTAAGGAATAACAGGCCTTAATGCACAAAACAACCCACGAGAGATGATTCGCTTGTGCACTGCCCGCCCCTTCTTAGCGCCCACGTAGCCAACAAAGAGTTGGTCGTCCACCCGGAACTGTTTCGTGCGGTCCAGATAGAAGAACAGCGCCCGTTTTGGGTCCAGGCGGTGGAGCCTCTCTTCCTCTTTCGAGGGATGCGGAGGCGGAAAGAAGGTGGGCAATGTAACAGATTGGCCAATGTGAAAAGCAGTTACCACCTTAGGTAGAAAGAAAGGACGAGTCCTGAGAACAACCTTGTCCGGATAGACAGAAAGGAAAGTAGGCTTAGAAGATAGAGCCTGGAGCTCACTCACTGTAGGAGAGTAGGGTCGGCTATCCTATGGTCACCCCAAATTTTTGCTTTTTGCTTCACTGGTTTTTGACATATTGAGGCTGTGGGCCTGCTAATCAGACCCCCAGCCTGCTGTTCTCTCTACTAAATTGACACTATGCACTCTAGGTGCATAACCAATTGGAAGTGGATCACCCTGTGAGCCCCTGTACCAGTGTACACTAGGTACCCAGGGCATTGGTGTATCTAAGGCCTACCAGGGGCTGAAGCATGTATTGTGCCACCCCTGGCCTGGCCTAACAAATTTGACACAACTGGCTGATCACTCAGCTGGGGTAAGTTGGTGTAACCACCTCTTACTTAGGTGTAGTATACCTATACCTAACCTTAAATGGGACACATGTTAACCTATAAGTCACTCCTATGGCAGGCCTTAACAATCCTGAAGGCAGAGTGCTTGGTTCCATGTGAGATGGTGCTCTGGCATGAGCTGAGCCTATCTGCAGTGGTTGGAACAACTTCCTTCTACCGTTTCCAGATATCGTCATACCATATACTCTTAAGTGCATTATGAACCTCGCGGTTAAATGCTATCTTTGGTTTGGCTTTATCAAAACATGTCGAGTAAGGTGTCATACGAATTGGAATACTACCCCCTCGCCAATTCTGGCGACGGGGTTAGCATTCCACCCTTCTAGAGGGACACGACATGTACAGTACCTGAAACCCGGGTAAAATCAGACATAGCCTCAGCTCCACAAAATGGATACTGCCACCACAGACACAAGTCTGCCCTCCTGCTGCTGGGAGTCCTTCCAGCTTGGGAGACGTGGACAAAGGGTTTCCTGCCAGGGGAGGTGCGTGCACCACCCCAGACAGGATTTTGTGTATTGGTCAGGTAGGGCTTGAATAGAATCAGACATGCCTGAGGCTCACAAGGAGCCTCGGTGCATATGCCAGTTCAAACCGGTCCTGGGGCACACCAGCCCCGGACCTGGGGCGAGCTGGACAAAGGATTGGGGGTGTAACCACCCCCCTTCCTGGTCCCACCCTTAGGGAGGGACCTAGCAGGTAGTCCGGCCCCTAGAATCCGCTTAAAGGTAGGAGCTGTGTCCTAAGACTTCAGACATCCTGGAATCAACTTAACTACAAGAAGAAGACGGGAACTTCGACGCTCTGCTGCACAGAGGACAGAAGGAAATCTCCCCTATGGTCAGGGAGTGACCATCTTGCTAACGCAAGCACCAACCAGCTACTCGACGTCTGCTTTGCCGCCGCCTCCCGCCTCCCGCCCGAGCCCGAGCCCAGAGCCCGACAAGACCTGGACCTCCAGACCTCTCACCGCCCGATCCACAGTCCCTGAAAAGAAGGAACCCGTGGAGGCACCGAGACACGTGGAGCCAGCCATCTTGAAAGACCGACGACAAGCTGCAAGCGCAACAACAGAGGCTCCCTCCAAGTTGTGCTTTGGGTCCTGAGAAGCCCAACACCCGAGCAGCATCTGCACCAAAGGTGAGCCCTCCAGCATCTCCACGATCTGCTTGGGGCCCCTCTGCACTTTGCATCTTGACGCGCCTGCCCGGTCCCTGGCCCGTTGGCTAGTGGCCATTTTGGCGATGAACCTTGAAATCTACGATGCTGGTCTGGTTGTTCCAGACTGGCCCCTGCTGCCCTCCAAAGGAGCAGCCCCTCTGACCTTGCTGGTCAGAACAATCAGCTTTCTCCATTCTTCACGACTTCTGCTTTTGCCAAGGCTTGTTTGCTTCCTTCGAGTCGCCGACACTGCCGACAGTGAGAGCCTGCATGGGACAGCTCGTGACTCGACTCCTGGACGTCGTTGACCTTCAGGGACCACGTGGCTGCGGAGACAAGCTACACCTCATCACCTGTTTGCACCCGACATCGCCTGGTACCTACCTGGTGCCACGCCGGTCACTGGCTAGTGACTGTGAACACTGTCCCCTCTGCTTTCAGGTCTTCTACAACTCCGATCCACTCTTGGATCCACTGCATCTCTTCTGGACCGACCGCCTGCAGCATCTTTGTCATCAGGCTCCATTGAATCGATAGTCGAAACCCGACGCACTTCGAGACCTATGCACCCGCTTCCTGTGGGTGAGGTAAAGCTGGCACTCCGGTGCCCAAGTGTAAAGAAACATCTCTACTGTCTGTGTTTTAAGTCCCAAGTTCGTAGTCCATCCAGAAGACCCTTCTAGCAGAAACTTTTGAACTTTTACGCACCCATTGAAAACCTACGGGAGCCCGTGTGTAACTTTCCTCACTGCACACGCGACCCGTGGACCTCCTGGTCACTAACTGAAGTTAGCTCCTTGTAGGCCCAGCGATTCTAGAGGCCCTAGGCCTTTTCCCTTTCCTATTCGTGGTACTTATACCACTATTTTAGTATATGGTTTGATCGGCCACCAGGGCCTATCCATATAAAGTGCAACTTCTGTATATTGTAATACTTTCTTGTTTAACGATTTGAGCTCCTGTGCTCATAAAGAGTCTAGGGAATACTTTGAGTAATAAATACATATATATTTTGAATATATATCTGTGTGGTGTCCTTTCATTGGTATAAAGGGGGGTTACATATGGTAAAACAGCTTGCTTAACACGCTTTAACGAGTTTAGCCTCAAAGACTGCTTAGCCTACGCTACCACTAGTGCAGCTAGTCCGAAAAGGTTGACTTACAACCACACCATAAGGGTTGCTTGTCATGGTACAAGGTGGTCACTTTAACTAGTGAACATCATATACCAGGCCAACTTCTCACATTGGTGAGCAGCGGTTGGATTTGAGCTTGCTGTGTTTTACCTCTGTAATCTCTTTGTTACCAATTGAAAGATCATACAGATACCTTTAGGTACATATAAAACAAGATTAGATATACTTAAGTTCTACTGAACTTAGTTGTTGTAGAGCAAAGAGAGTAGCACACCCTGACTACAACTACTAGATAGGTTTAGTAGGAAAACCCAAGTGTAGGTAGTTGCAACACATCCACCCACACTTAAGAGCAATGGCTGGGGCAGAGGGGTCCAATGTACCCATCTCTGTCGAGAGTGACCCCCAGAGGGCACCAACCATCTTTGCTACCCTAAATCAAAATGAGCTCAGGCAGTTGGCAAATATCAGGGGCCTTAAACAGCCCAAGAACCCTACCTCTGCTGAACTCAGAGAACTCTTACAAGCTGATGAAGATGAGAGAGCTCTCAAGAAAGCCTCCCAGTTAGGCCCCTTAGGGACTGGAACAGGAGGCCCCCCTTCTGAAGATGCTACTGAGGTACCCCTGTCCAATAGTCACCCCTTAGATGAGAATCATACTACAGAGGATGAAAGTGATAAGGGTACTGATACAGATGGTAGTGGGGATGAAGGGAGAACTAGCCCAGTGCCAAGTGTTATACGTGGCCCAGCTAACTTAAGGCTTCTGGGGACTGATAATGGGTTCACCCCATTGGATCTCCCTAGTGGACTTAACCAGGGGCTTGGGAGGCAGAGGAATCACTCAGGTGACTCTAATGCTTCTCATGCCTCTAGAGGCTCTCAAGGTCGCTCCAGAAGGGGGATGACCAGCCCTCAGAGGAGGGAGCATGAGGCCAGAATGAAGGAAGCTCAGCTGAGGATCAGGAGACAGGAGCTAGAGGTAGCCCTGATGGAAGAGAAACTGAACAAGGCTAGGCAACCTAGAGAGAGTGGGTCTATACCCACTGGTGGCAGCATTGTCCCTAAGGACAAAAATAGGGTCTTTGACAATAGGAACCTGTCCAAGGTTGTGCCCCCCTACAAAAGTGGGGATGATATCCACAAGTGGATGACTGCTCTTGAGAGAGCCTGCAAAGTGCAGCAGGTTCCTGAAGACCAGTGGGCAGCAATCTTATGGCTCTCCTTTGAAGGTAGAGGCAGAGATAGACTCCTCACTGTTAGAGAGGAGGATGTCAGAAACTACAGAGCCCTGAAGAGTGTCCTAGTTGATGGGTTGGGCTTAACCACTGAACAGTACAGGTTAATGTTCAGAGACACCCAGAAGACACAGACTCAGGACTGGTCTGAATACATTGAATGTGCCACTAAGGCTTTGGAGGGTTGGTTGCTGGGAAGTAAGGTATCTGATTATACAGGATTGTACAATTTGATGATGAGAGAACAGATTTTAAATAACTGTCAGAACCAGCAACTGCATCAACACTTGGTTGACTCAGATCTGACCTCTCCCCAAGAATTGGGAAAGAAGGCAGACAAATGGGTCAGAACCAGGGTTAAGCAAAAGAACCAGAACCAGGGCCAAGGGGGTGATCAGAAGAAAACAGACCAAAAGGGTGGAGATCAGAAATCCAAAGACCAGAAGTCTTCAACAGGGCCCCCAACTAGTACTAACGAGGGTGGGTCCCAACCTAAAGGGAAGAAGAAAGAAGGTCCAAAGAAACCCTGGTGCAAATCTTGCAAGAATACAACTCACTGGACTAGTGATTGTAAGAAGGGTGGAGCCCCCAACACTGTTGCCCCTAAGGCACCTGCTCCCACTACTACTGTTAGCAGTGTTGGTCCCCAGACAAAGAGTGTAGTGGGAATCACTATGGGAACTGAAGGAGATTCTGACTTAGAAAGAACCCTTACACAGGCAGTCTTGATCTGTGATGGGGACATGGATTTGTCCCTGACTGTGAGCCCCAGTAACCTGGGCAAGTACAGACAGACTCCTTTAATAAATGCAAAAGTGGCTCAAGCCTACAGGGACACATGTGCCAGTGTCACTATGGTGACACCGGGCTTTGTGGACCCTGGACAGTACATACCAGGTGAGAATTACCTGGTGACCAATTCCAGCAATGCCACTACTTCACATAGTGTGGCAGTTGTTAACTTCTCATGGGGAGGGGTAACTGGCCTCAAAAGGGTTGTGGTTAGTGCAGACCTCCCAGTAGAATGTTTGTTGGGCAATGACCTAGAGAGTTCTCTATGGTAAGAAGTGGAGTACAGGACACATGCAGAGATGTTAGGTATATCACCACATGTCCTTGCTGTGACCAGGTCACAGGCCAAAAAGTGCCTTACTGAACCACAGGTCTTGGATCCTGGAACAATGGACCAAGCACCTACCAAGAAGAAGAACAGGAGGGTTAAGGCTGTGCCTTCCCCCCTGCCTCCAAGTGATGATCAGCCTTCCCAGGAAGATGATCTAGAGAACCCTGAAGGAACTGTCCCTGAAGAGCTTGAACCTGATCAGGTTGAGTTTCTGGGAACAGGGGGACCTTCCAGGGCCGACTTGGGGCAGGCTCAGTTAACCTGTCCATCTCTTGAACCCCTCAGACAGCTGGCTGCTGCTGAGGCTGCTGGGAATGCTCAAGGTACCCATAAAGTGTATTGGGATGATGGGCCCCTTTATTCAGAGGCTAGAGACCCAAAACCTGGCGCAACCAGGAGGTTGGTTATACCTCTGCAATTTAGGGGCTTCCTTCTTACCTTGGCCCATGATATGATATTCCTCTAGCAGGACACTTAGGCCAGAACAAGACTTGGGACAGGCTTGTCCCTCACTTTCACTGGCCTCACATGAATGAAGATACCAAGGAGTTTTGTCGCTCCTGTGTGACCTGCCAAGCCAGTGGCAAATCGGGTGGCACAACAAAGGCCCCCCAATACCACTACCTGTGGTGGGGGTTCCCTTTGAAAGAGTGGGAATAGATATAGTGGGTCCCATGGATCCTCCCACTGCATCTGGGCACAGATTTATACTGGTGGTAGTGGATCATGCCACCAGGTATCCAGAGGCAATTCCCCTTAGGACCACTACAGCTCCTGTTGTGGCCAGGGCCCTGCTGGGAGTATTCTCCCGAGTGGGGTTTCCTAAGGAGGTGGTTTCTGACAGAGGTACCAACTTCATGTCAGGATACTTGACAGCTATGTGGAAGGAATGTGGTGTCAACTGCAAGTTCACCACTCCTTATCACCCACAATGCAATGGGCTTGTTGAGAGATTCAACAAGACCCTAAAGGGTATGATCAAAGCATTACCTGAAAAGCTCAGGCGAAGATGGGACATCCTTCTACCCTGCCTTCTGTTTGCTTACAGAGAGGTCCCACAAAAAGGAGTTGGCTACAGCCCCTTTGAATTGTTGTTTGGGCACCCTGTAAGAGGCCCACTGTGTTTAGTGAAGGAAGGATGGGAGTTACCTCTCAAAAAGCCTAAACAAGACACAGTGGACTATGTACTTGGTCTCCGCTCCAGGATGGCTGAGTATATGGAGAAGGCATCCAAAAACCTTGAGGCAAGCCAGGCCTTACAGAAAGCTTGGCATGACCAAAAGGCTGTCTTGGTTGAGTATCAGCCAGGACAGAAGGTATGGGTGTTGGAGCCAGTGGCCCCAGCAGCACTCCAAGACAAATGGTCTGGACCCCATACAATCCTGGAAAAGAAGGGAGAGGTTGCCTACTTAGTGGACCTAGGAACTCCCAGGAGTCCCCACAGGGTACTCCATGTTAACAGGTTAAAAGCATATGTTGACAGGGCAGACATGGGCTTGCTCATGGCTACAGATGAGGGACAGGAGGAAGAGAGTGACCCTCTCCCAGACTTGTTGTCTCAGAACCCTGAAGATGGTTCAGTTGAAGGAGTGACCCTTGGAGGCAACCTCACTGAGCATCAGCAGATTGAATGTAGACAGGTTCTACAAAGCATATGTTTTCATTGATACCTAGTCAAACTGACTGGTGTACCCATGTGGTGGACACTGGTGACAGTCTGCCTGTGAAGAACAAACTTTACAGACAACCTGACCACGTCAGGGACTGTATAAAGGCTGAGGTACACAAAATGCTGGAACTGGGTGTCATTGAGCCCTAAGAGAGCCCCTGGGCTAGCCCAGTGGTTCTGGTCCCCAAACCTCACACCAAAGATGGCAAGAGAGAGATGAGGTTCTGTGTGGATTACAGAGGACTCAATTGTCACTAGGACAGATGCACATCCTATTCCAAGGGCAGATGAGCTCATAGATAAACTGGCTTCTGCTAAGTTTTTGAGCACATTTGATTTGACAGCTGGCTATTGGCAAATCAGATTAGCTGAGGAGTCTAAGGCCAAAACAGCATTTTTAACCCCAGGTGGGCATTATCAATTTTTGGTGATGCCCTTTGGTCTGAAGAATGCACCTGCCACCTTCCAAAGGTTGGTGAATCAAGTCCTTACTGGGTTGGATGACTTTTGTGCAGCATATCTTGATGACATTGCTGTCTTTAGCTCCACCTGGGAGGATCACCTGATCCACCTGAAGAAGGTACTTGAGGCTCTGCAAAAGGCAGGCCTCACTACCAAGGCTACTAAGTGCCAGATAGGGCAGAGTAAGGTTGTGTACTTGGGCCAACTTGTAGGTGGAGGCCAAGTTCAACCACTGGAGAGTAAGATACAATCCATCAAGGACTGGTCTCCTCCAACCACCCAGACTCAAGTTCGAGCTTTCTTGGGCTTGACTGGGTACTACAGGAAGTTTGTTAGGAACTATGGGTCCATTGTGACTCCTCTTAATGATCTGACATCCAAGAAGATGCCCAAAAAGGTTCAGTGGACAGTAAGCTGTCAAAAGGAATTTGATGACCTGAAGAAGGCCATGTGCTCTGCACTTATCCTGAAAGGTCCTGACTACTCCAAAGAGTTTATTGTCCAAACAGATGCTTCTGAGTTGGGTGTGGGAGCTGTGCTGTCACAACTTAATGTAGATGGTCAAGACCAACCCATTGCTTTTATTAGCAGAAGGTTGACCCTCAGATAGAAGAATTGGTCAGCTATTGAGAGGGAGGCCTTTGCTGTGGTGTGGGCCCTGAAGAAGCTGAGGCCATACTTGTTTGGCACTCACTTCAAGATTCAGACCGACCATAAGCCCCTCTTGTGGCTAAATCATATGAAGGGTGAAAACCCCAAACTGCTTAGGTGGTCCATTTCCCTACAGGGGATGGACTTTACAGTGGAGCACCGGCCAGGTACAGACCATGGGAATGCAGATGGTCTCTCCAGGTACTTCCACTTAGGACATGAAGACGAGACTGGTCAAGGCTAGTTTAATGTCCCTGCGTTTGGGGGGGGGGTTGTGTAGGAGAGTAGGGTCTGCTATCCTATGGTCACCCCAAATTTTTGCTTTTTGCTTCACTGGTTTTTGACATATTGAGGCTGTGGGCCTGCTAATAAGACCCCCAGCCTGCTGTTCTCTCTACTAAATTGACACTATGCACTCTAGGTGCATAACCAATTGGAAGTGGATCACCCTGTGAGCCCCTGTACCAGTGTACACTAGGTACCCAGGGCATTGGTGTATCTAAGGCCTACCAGGGGCTGAAGCATGTATTGTGCCACCCCTGGCCTGGCCTAACAAATTTGACACAACTGGCTGATCACTCAGCTGGGGTAAGTTGGTGTAACCACCTCTTACTTAGGTGTAGTATACCTATATCTAACCTTAAATGGGACACATGTTAACCTATAAGTCACTCCTATGGCAGGCCTTAACAATCCTGAAGGCAGAGTGCTTGGTTCCATGTGAGATGGTGCTCTGGCATGAGCTGAGCCTGTCTGCAGTGGTCGGAACAACTTCCTTCTACCGTTTCCAGATATCGTCATACCATATACTCTTAAGTGCATTATGAACCTCGCGGTTAAATGCTATCTTTGGTTTGGCTTTATCAAAACATGTCGAGTAAGGTGTCATACGAATTGGAATACTACCCCCTCGCCAATTCTGGCGACGGGGTTAGCATTCCACCCTTCTAGAGGGACACGACATGTACAGTACCTGAAACCCGGGTAAAATCAGACATAGCCTCAGCTCCACAAAATGGATGCTGCCACCACAGACACAAGTCTGCCCTCCTGCTGCTGGGAGTCTTTTCAGCTTGGGAGACGTGGACAAAGGGTTTCCTGCCAGGGGAGGTGCGTGCACCACCCCAGACAGGATTTTGTGTATTGGTCAGGTAGGGCTTGAATAGAATCAGACATGCCTGAGGCTCACAAGGAGCCTCGGTGCATATGCCAGTTCAAACCGGTCCTGGGGCACACCAGCCCCGGACCTGGGGCGAGCTGGACAAAGGATTGGGGGTGTAACCACCCCCCTTCCTGGTCCCACCCTTAGGGAGGGACCTAGCAGGTAGTCCGGCCCCTAGAATCCGCTTAAAGGTAGGAGCTGTGTCCTAAGACTTCAGACATCCTGGAATCAACTTAACTACAAGAAGAAGACGGGAACTTCGACGCTCTGCTGCACAGAGGACAGAAGGAAATCTCCCCTATAGTCAGGGAGTGACCATCTTGCTAACGCAAGCACCAACCAGCTACTCGACGTCTGCTTTGCCGCCGCCTCCCGCCGGAGCCCGAGCCCAGAGCCCGACAAGACCTGGACCTCCAGACCTCTCACCGCCCGATCCACAGTCCCTGAAAAGAAGGAACCCGTGGAGGCACCGAGACACGTGGAGCCAGCCATCTTGAAAGACCGACGACAAGCTGCAAGCGCAACAACAGAGGCTCCCTCCAAGTTGTGCTTTGGGTCCTGAGAAGCCCAACACCCGAGCAGCATCTGCACCAAAGGTGAGCCCTCCAGCATCTCCACGATCTGCGTGGGGCCCCTCTGCACTTTGCATCTCGACGCGCCTGCCCGGTCCCTGGCCCGTTGGCTAGTGGCCATTTTGGCGACGAACCTTGAAATCTACGACGCTGGTCTGGTTGCTCCAGACTGGCCCCTGCTGCCCTCCAAAGGAGCAGCCCCTCTGACCTTGCTGGTCAGAACAATCAGCTTTCTCCATTCTTCACGACTTCTGCTGTTGTCAAGGCTTGTTTGCTTCCTTCGAGTCGCCGACACCGCCGGCAGCGAGAGCCTTCATGGGACAGCTCGTGACTCGACTCCTGGACGTCGTTGACCTTCAGGGACCACGTGGCTGCGGAGACAAGCTACACCTCATCACCTGTTTGCACCCGACATCGCCTGGTACCTACCTGGTGCCACGCCGGTCACTGGCTAGTGACTGTGAACACTGTCCCCTCTGCTTTCAGGTCTTCTACAACTCCGATCCACTCTTGGATCCACCGCATCTCTTCTGGACCGACCGCCTGCAGCATCTTTGTCATCAGGCTCCATTGAATCGATAGACGAAACCCGACGCACTTCGAGACCTATGCACCCGCTTCCTGTGGGTGAGGTAAAGCTGGCACTCCGGTGCCCAAGTGTAGAGAAACATCTCTAGTGTCTGTGTTTTAAGTCCCAAGTTCGTAGTCCATCCAGAAGACCCTTCTAGCAGTAACTTTTGAACTTTTACGCACCCATTGAAAACCTATGGGAGCCCGCGTGTAACTTTCCTCACTGCACACGCGACCCGTGGACCTCCTGGTCACTAACTGAAGTTAGCTCCTTGTAGGCCCAGCGATTCTAGAGGCCTTAGGCCTTTTCCCTTTCCTATTTGTGGTACTTATACCACTATTTTAGTACATGGTTTGATCGGCCACCAGGGCCTATCCATATAAAGTGCAACTTCTGTATATTGTAATACTTTCTTGTTTAACGATTTGTGCTCCTGTGCTCATAAAGAGTCTAGGGGATACTTTGAGTAATAAATACATATATATTTTGAATATATACCTGTGTGGTGTCCTTTCATTGGTATAAAGGGGGGTTACATATGGTAAAACAGCTTGCTTAACACGCTTTAACGAGTTTAGCCTCAAAGACTGCTTAGCCTACGCTACCACTAGGGCAGCTAGTCCGAAAAGGTTGACTTAAGGGTTGCTTGGCATGGTGCATGGTACAAGGTGGTCACTTTAACTAGTGAACATCATATACCAGGCCAACTTCTCACACTCACCCTTCTAGCAGAGGTGTTGGCAACCAGGAAAGCAGTTTTAAGAGTCAGAAGACGAAGGGGAAAATTATGAAGTGGCTCAAAGGGAGCGCACATCAGATAGGTCAACACTAGGTTGAAATCCCACTGAGGCATTACGAAAGGAACAGGAGGAAACATGTGAGTAATGCCCTTAAAGAATCGAGAAACAACAGGGGATTTAAAAAGAGAAGGCTGATCAGGAAGCCGTAAGAAAGCAGAAATAGCAGAAAGGTATCCCTTGAGGGTGCCCAGAGCAGAGCCCTGCTGGGCCAGGGAAAGAAGAAAGAGGAGAACCGCAGAAAGAGGGGCGGAAAGGGGATCCACAGCCTTTGCTGTGCACCATGCCACAAATTTGTTCCACCTGCAGGTGTATAAAAAATTTGTGGAGGGACGCCTGGCTGCCAGAATGACATTACAGACTTCAGGAGGCAAGTCAAATGGCATCAACTGTCGCCGCTCAATCTCCACGCATGGAGGTGGAGGCTGGACAGGTTCGCGTGGAGGACCGTCCCCTGCTGCTGCGACAGAAGGTCCTACTGAAGAGGCAGTCGAATCGGAGGATCGATCGATAGACTGAGTAGCTCGGGATACCAGTACCTTCGTGCCCAATCCGGAGCCACAAGGATGACTTGGGCCCAGTCGCGCCTTATCTTCTTCAGCACTCTGGGCAGAAGTGGTATAGGCAGAAAGGCGTACAACAGACCGCAACTCCCCTCGTGACGAAAAGCGTCTCCGAGCGAGTGCCGCCTTGGAAATTCCAACGCGCAGAACTGATGACATTGCGCGTTCTCTTTGGTGGCGAATAGATCTAACAAAGGCTCTCCCCACTGCCGAAACAGTCCTTGTGCCACTTCCGAGTTCAGACGCCATTCGTGATCCATCATGCACCGGCGGCTGAGTTAGTCCGCTCTGGCGTTCAGAGAGCCCGCCAGGTGTTGAACCACCAGGGTGATGCCCTGATGTTCCAGCCATGTCCAGAGGCGCAGAGCCTCCTGACAAAGAGTCCACGACCCCACCCTGCCCTGTTTGTTGTAATACCACATGGCGGTGGTGTTGTCCGTGAACACCTTCGCTATACTCCCCTGAACAGAGCGAAGGAATGCCTTCAGTGCAAGTCGGATCGCCAGCAGCTCCAATAGGTTGATATGGAGCCTCTGATCTCCGCTTCTCCCATGTGGCCCCCCCCCCCCCATCCCAGGAGGGATGCATCCTTCACCACTACGTGCTCCGGTTGGGGTAGGGAGAGGGATCTGCCACTGACCCAATTGCGGTCTGTGAGCCACCACTGCAACTGTCTTGCAGTGCCCTCTGAGATCAAGACATGGTCGGACAGGTTGTCCCGATGCTGGGCCCACTGAAACTTCAGGTCCCACTGCAGAGCCCGCATCCGCCACCTGGCGTGATGTACCAGCAGGATGCAGAGGGCCATCAGACCCAGGAGCCGCAGCACCAACCTGACCGAAACCCGGCATAAAGGCCGAAAGATCTGAATCAGAGCCTGAATATCCCGAACCCGCTGTTCCGGAGGATAGACCCGGAACAGCGCCGAGTCCAGAACCGCTCCGATGAAAAGGAGCTTCTGGGAGGGACTCAGATGCGACTTCGGCACATTGATGGAAAACCCCAGCAAATGCAGGAGGTCGGCCGTAGTCTGGAGATGGGCGAGCCTGCCTTCAACAACCGGTCGTCGAGATAAGGGAAGACTGGAACCCCTAATCTGCGCAGATGAGCTGCGACCACCGCCATCACTTTCGTGAATACCCAAGGGGCACTGGTGAGGCCGAAGGGGAGCACGGTAAACTGAAAGTGCTCGTGGTCTACCATGAACCGCAGGTAATGCCGGTGGGCTGGCAGGACGGGGATGTGGAAATAAGCGTCCTGCAAGTTCAATGCTACCATCCAGTCTCCAGGGTCTAGGGCAGCCAGAACCTGAGCTAAGGTGAGCATCTTGAACTTCTCCTTCCGGAGGAAGGCGTTGACGCTCCTGAGGTCCAAGATAGGGTGTAGGCCCCCTTTGCCCTTCTTGGGAACCAGAAAGTAGTGGCAATAACAACCCCGACCTACTTCTGGGCCAGGAACGCGCTCGATGGCCCCCTTGGCCAAGAGGGCCGTAACTTCCTCCTGCAGAAGTAGCAAGTGATCCCCCGACATGCGGTGGTACTGCGGGGGCATGGCTGGAGGGGTCGCCTCGAAGGGGAGGGAGTAGTCCCTTTGGAGGATTTGCAGCACCCACCTGTCCGACGGTGGAGCAGGTGATGGCGAACCCTGCCTCCCCCTGGCGTGGAATGGGCCTGAAAGGTCGGACTAGGGGGGCTTTGAGGCGGATGCTGCTGGGGCAGATGTGGGCATCTCTCTGTCTCCCTGCTCTGCCTCGGCAGAATCCACGTCCGGGTTGAGGCTGGTTCACCGGCCTGTGGCTAGACGGACGTGAGGGGGCGCCCCTTCCTTGGCCACGAAAGGGGCAAAAAGCGGAAGTTGGCAGGCGCAGGGCCGAGAGGCCCAAGGACTTGGCCATAGCCCTGGAGTCCTTAAAGCGCTCCAGCGCACTATCCGCTTTGTCGCCAAAAAGGTGACGGCCATCGATGGGCATGTCCATGAGGGTGCTCTGGACATCCCCGGAGAAATTTGTGGATCTCAGCCAGGCGTGGCAACGAATCGCCACCGTGGTCGCAATTGCCCTGCCTAGCGAGTCCGTTGTGTCCAGCCCACATCGTATCGAATACTGTGCCGCATCCCGCCCCTCGACAAGAGCCTGGGCGAGCCGTGTCTGGGCCTCCTCCGGACACTGGGGCAGCACGTCCGCCACCGTATCCCACAAGGAGTGGGTGTAATGGTCCAAAAGGCATGCGGTGTTGATAGACCGCAACCCCAAACTAAGGGAGGAAAACAGTTTCTTCCCAAACTGTTCCAACCTTTTGGATTCCCGATCCGGGGGAGCGGACGGGAAGGCGGTCTGGGAGGTAGAGGCCTGGATAACCAGGCTCTCGGGCGTGGGGTGCACAGACAGAAAGCTGAGGTCACCCGGTGCGGGGCGGTGGCGCCGGGCAACATTCCGGTCCACAGGAGGGACTGTGGAGGGCTTGGACCAGGAGCCCATCAGAACGTCTGTCAGTGCTTCATTGAACTGCAGCAGAGGCTCCGAGGAGCTTACTGGCGGTTGAAGCACTTCAGTGAAGAGATTAGTTCTTACGGCCACTGCAGGGAGCTCCAGCCCGAGGGCTTCGGCAGCCTTGCACAGCACCACAGAATAGGTAGCACCCTCCTCCGTAGCCACGGAGGGAGGAGAGATGAAGCCAGTGTCAGGGGAGGTGTCAAGACCACTGGCACCCCCCAGCTCTTCTGCCCAGTCCTGAGATAACTGGCACTGCTGTGCCAGAGGGTCTTCAGACCCCTCCCAGTCATCCCCGTCATCCGACTCCTGGTAGACAGGTGGAATGGTCGGAGCCGGGCGGAAGATGAACCTGTCATCCATCGGCGCCGGATACGGTGCCGGGCGGCGCTGCTCCGACGCCGGGCCCGGACCGGGACTAAACCTGGGGACGCCGTCGTCCGAAGACGGCGCCAGGGGCGGTACCGAAGGAGTCGGCACCGGCGGAGGGGTCGTAAGGCCTGGATCCCACAGGGGCCTGAGGCGTCGGGGCCGAAGTCGACGACGGCATAGGGACCGGAGCCGCCGGCTCGCTAGGCCTCCTAGTCGAGCCTGCGGGGCCCGAAGGCGCGCCGGCAGGCGTCGACGGCGGAGCCAGGCTCCTCATGGCCACGAGGAAGTCTCTGATCTCTGCCGGAGTCGCATCAGAGCCAGGGACCGGAGGGTATGGGGTCGGATGCGACTCCTTTGGCTCCGACGGAGCCGTGCGGGTGGTGCCACCAGAACCCTCAGCCGAGTCGCGCGACTGGCGAGGGAAGTCAGAAGAGCAATGTCGCCTCTTCGACATCTTGCTGCGCCTCGACTTACCGGGATGCGAGGACTTTGACCCCGACGTACGGTGATGGCTGCCGGATCTCGAGCAGCTTGCGGGACCGCCTAGCCTTCGAGGTCAAGGCCCGGCAGTCGAGGCACGACTCAGCATTATGGTCGGCCCCAAGGCAGTAGACACAACGGCGGTGGTGATCCGTGACCGACATCAGGCGGTGACAGGCGTCGCACGGTTTGAATCCAGGCATCCCTACCGGCACCAGAGTCTAGGTCGACTGGAAATGGAACCACAAGAGTTCAAAAAGTTTAGTCAAAAAGTGACTAAAAGGGTATGCTCTTCCCGGATCGGCACTTACTGGCGCGGAAAAAAGAAGAACTGACGTCAGCGCGCGAGGGTGGCGTCAAAGTACTCCGAAGACATCATCCCGATAAAGAAAGCCCCCCTTCAACTGTTACCCATAATCGACATCCCATTTAAACGGGTGGGGATGGATCTCATAGGACCATCACCTCCCTCAGCCAGGGTACACCGGTACATTTTGGTCATAGTGGACTACGCCAGTCGATACCCTGAGGCCTTTCCCTTTTCCAGGAACCCCTTTCATGTCACATCTTATGGTGCAAATTTGTGCCGTACTCGGTGTGGACTGGATCAGCACATCAGTATACCATCCTCAAATAGATGGTCTTGTGGAGCGCTATAACAAGACCATTAAAAATATGCTCCGCAAGATCATCTCAGAAACAGGAAGGGATTGAGACCAATAGTTATCCTTCGTCCTTTTTGCTATCTGATCACATGAGCAAAGGTCAACTGGTTTTTCCCCTTTTCAATTGGTGTTCGTAAGAAAACCCCGAACACTATTGGACATGGCGGTAGAACATTGGGAGGGGGAGGACGAAGAAGGGAAACCCCTGTTACATTATGCCTCAGACCTTAAAACCACGTTAACCCGAATATGGGGTCTAGTACACGACCATATGGAGGAGGCCCAATGGGTACAAAAAAGATATTATGATCGGAATAGTCATCTGAGAGAGTTTGTTCCGGAGAGAAGGTTCTCCTTTTGCTGCCGTCTACTGAAGACAAATTGCTCACCCAATGACAGGGCCCCTATATCATTGAAAGGAAGATGACCCAGGTAACTTATAGCGTCCTACTACCACGTTGTGCTGGGGAAAACAAATGTATCATGTGAACCTCCTAAAAAAATGGGAGGAGCCCCTGTCTCAACAGACAGAAAGAAATCCCATTCATCTTGTGTGTACTGACAAGCGATTAGGG
Organism: Triturus cristatus; assembly: GCF_964204655.1. Classification (NCBI taxonomy): domain Eukaryota; kingdom Metazoa; phylum Chordata; class Amphibia; order Caudata; family Salamandridae; genus Triturus; species Triturus cristatus. The sequence goes on from NC_140589.1 coordinate 53,030,665, forward strand.
ATACCTTTGCCACCTGTTCAAGAATCCCCAGAAGAGGTGGTACCCACTGGGGACATCATGAAATCCACCCAGAGGACCCAATTACTGGCATTACTAGAGTCTTTCACAGATCTTTTTTCCACCTCCCCAGGACTCACTAACATGGTACAACACGATATAGTAACCCTAGAAGAGAAAATCATAAAACAAAAACCTTACCGTATCCCGGCAGCACGTAGGGAAGTGGTAGAAAAGGAGGTATCTGCAATGTTACAGTCTAAAATCATCAAACCCTCCCGGAGCAACTGGTGTTCTCCGGTGGTGCTTGTGCCAAAACCTGACGGTAGTCTGCGTTTCTGCATAGACTTTAGAAAGGTAAATGCAATCACTAAGTTTGACACATAACCCATGTCCCGGATCGATGAACTGATTGAGAAACTAGGGAATGCCAGGTACATGTCAACCCTCGATCTCACTAAAGGGTATAGGCAAATTCCCTTAACCCCACAAGCCAGAGAAAAAACAGCATTCGCAACCCCCTCCGGTCTCTACCACTTTTGGGTACTCCCCTTTGGGTTACACGGGGCACCGGCAACTTTTCAACGATTAATGGACCAAATCCTAAAACCCCATAGTGCGTATGCTGCCGCAAACCTTGACGACATTGTTGTTTACAGCCCGACATGGGGTGAACATTTAGAACATCTAACAGCTGTTTTTTTCCGCGATCCAAGCAGTGGGCCTCACAATAAACCTGAAGAAGTCCCTTCCAGTCACGGATACGATTCAGTACTTGGGTTACTCTATTCAGGAAGGTCTCATAAAACCCCAATTTAATAAAGTGGAGGCAATCAAAGCAATCCCTATACCCACCACCAAACGAGACATACGTTCCTTCTTGGGGTTTATAGGGTACTATCGTAGGTTCATCTCTCATTTTTCCTCCCTGGCCAGCCCTCTTTCTGATTTACTGACAAAGAAGTACCCCTCCCGTTTACCCACCTGGACGACAGCACATGAGAACAGTTTTCACGCCCTAAAACATGCCATATGCACAGCACCAGTATTGCACTGTCCTGACTTTCACCAGACTCTTTGTTCTTCAGACCGACGCCTCGGGCCTCGGTCTGGGGGCCATGTTGTGCCAACCTGATTCAAACAATGACCTCAAACCCCTTCTTTATATCAGCCGGAAGCTGTTTCCCTGGGAGATCCATTACTCAACAATAGAGAAGGAGTGCTTAGCTATAAAGTGGGCCATAGAGGCCCTGCAATATTACCTGTTGGGACGAAGGTTCATAGTACTAACTGACCATGCACCCCTCACCTGGCTGGTAAACAACAAAGACACAAACCCCCTCATCCTTCGTTGGTTTCTAGCTTTACAACCTTTTTCTTTTCAGACCATGCATATACCTGGGGAAAAGCAAGTCAGTGCCAATTATCTGTCCCGACAGCCGTCTTCTGAATGGCCCCAATGTCTATTCCTTAGGGGGGAGATGTGTGAGGAGTACAGCTGTGAGACAGACCGGAAGTGGCAGGAAGACGGTTGGGACGCGCGACCCGTTGCAGAAGACCCGAGCGGTCTAGTGGCTGACAAAGGATCTGAGGAGGAGCAGCTGACGTCATCGGGAGCGGACGTAAGAAAAGGCATCGAGCAGGAGAAAGGCAAGTTGGAGTATACCGAGGAGAGAAGTGCGGAGACGGAGACAAAGTTGAAGAGCGGAGAACGAGGCGTGAACGAGGAGGAAGGAAACAGAAGACCTGAACCACAGGAGCATTTTGCATACACTGCGCTAAAGCCTTGCAGCCCGAAGAAGGGAGGGAATGCCCAGGGTCCCAATGCCACGGCCCTGGACACGGATTGTGGCTGAAGGCAAGTACCGGGAGGGAGATCGTTTTGGTGGCGGTGGTGGGGTAGCACGGGGAGATGACTCATGCGTGTGTTTGTTTTGGTAGATGCACAGCGGAATCCCCTCACTTCCCCCCGTCACTTCACAGCATCCGGTGGTGGTCGCACACATAGTAGAGTAGTCAGCCAAGCCCGGTGGTAACCCCCGCTTGTAATTTCGTCTTTTCCTGCACCCTGGAGCCAAAGAAGAGAAAGAGAGACGCCCCAGAGCCCCTGCTGTGACAAGACCCGAAGCACGAAAGAAGGAGCCGGGAAGAACAGTGGAGGACCTCTATATAATTTTTTTCTCTTTACTTTCATTTGAGCGTATTTTCAAGCAAAGAACAAAGGAGGGAAAGAAAAGGATCAATAAAAACCCTTTAAACCCGCCTTTCTTCGTGTCCCGTGTCCCCTTTCACCCTGTAACCCAGCAGCCTGCCCACACACCCACACAAACCCACACACACACAGAATTATACACAACCCCACACACAAACACAACCACGCAACCCCACACTAACAGACACTCACACAATCCTACACACACAACCCCACAGTAACATACACACCAACACATACAACTCCATAGTCACACACACACACAAACAGTACCACAGAACCACCAACCCACACACTCACACACCCACACATCTCCACACACATAGAATTCCACACAACTACTCAAACAAATACACCCACACAACCCCTCACTCACAGACACACTCAAACAATCCTACTCAGACATATACAACCTCACACATGACCCCATAGTCACACACAAAGAGCCCACCACATTCAAATGCTCACACACCCACACAACCCCACATATACAAGTATACAACCCCACTCACACACACACTCACACATCACCACACACACATGTACACATACATACATTCCCTCACACACTCAGACACATACACTCATAAACACAACTCCCACACATACCCATAAAACCCCACAGGCACAAGTACACAACTCTCCTCACATTCACACTGACACAACCCCACACACTCCCACACAACCCTCATACACTCACACAACCACACCTCTTATAAACATCCACATAAAACCCTCTACACCAGGGGTCTTCAAACTGTGGGGCGCGACCCCCAGGGGGGCCGTGGAGTGATGCAAAGGGGGTCGCGCCTTCCCAGTCAGCCCGGGCTGCTGCAGTGAAACTTGAGCTGCTGGGGGCTCAGCTGGGCAGTGTCTGGATTCCTATCTCCGGCACCCCCGTGTTTTTTCACAGGTCTTTAAAGACCATTTAACATGCCTTTGTAAACTGCTTACAGAGGCTTAGGTTTTTTTGCTGGTTCCAGTACCCCCTGGGTCCCCACTGTGCCTATTCCTTACATTTGGATTTTACATTCACTGCCGTAGTGTGAGAATGCATTTCATGGAAAGGAATACAAAGTTGGCTTCCTGGGGGCGCCGTGAGTGAAAGTTTATTGTGCTTTTGAAGCACCTGCTGCAGCGTTTCTTTCCCCGGCAATTACCAGGCCTCACATAAATGTCAAGATAACTTGTGTGATTAATTATCTTCCTGGAGAGAGATCAGAATGTTGTATAGTTGAGGTTTTGACTTAGGTGAAGTTAGTGCAGAGGGTTAATATGCCTGCTGCAAAGAACGTGTACCAAGTAGATTGCAGAGTGCGTATGATGTGAAGAGATCAGCAGGTTACTGCTTTCAAAAGAGACATCCTTTTGTTACTTGCAATTTATAACTTAAAGTCCTAATAGAGAATAGTGAGCTATTAACTTTCATCCTAGAACAGCATGCACACTGCAAAGAATACATTATTAGACCATTGATTAATGTTGCAAAAAGGGTTAATTTGGCTAGAAATCAATTCTTATTATTAAAGGAAACTCCCAACTATGCTGTTTCTTTTTCGACTCTGAGTTTGTGCTTCTCCACACCAAGCACTCTTGAACTATACTGCCTACCAGTATGGATGACATGTGACTCCTATACTCTTAGTCTTTTGGCTTATGTAACATTTCCTATACACTGATTTACACACTTATGATTGATTGTCTCTGTGTAATGTGTGTGTGATGCAAAGTGCTCGGACACCCTACACTGGTATGAGTGGCGCTATATAACTAATTCAATGCATCTGAGAGTGTGGGGTTATGGAGACTTGGTCACTGCTAAAGGGTGCTAGTGAGAGAATCCATGGTGGGGGTGGTCATTGTGGGGGCGCCAACAAACATTGTCGCACAGGGCGCCACCAGCACTAAAGCCGGCCCTGGGAAGTATGCACAGATAAGCGCTGAAAATACCGCTTTAGGTGACTGCTTTTTTTTGTACCGACTGGGCCACCAAAATAATCTGCTGGCAACCCTAACCATACGACTGGAAGTTTGTTGCAGGATCAGCACATTATTTATTTCCTTCACCCTCGATCCCCGATTAATGCCGCAATAGTTTAACTTAGATATTAAAGTCTATGCCCCCGTCAATAACATGCTGAGTTACTTCATGGGTCTGGGAATGCACCCTGCATTCAGACAACTCATTCCTCATTCTCGCCCTTCATTGTCACGCTCACCCTGCACTCACAGTGATCACAATGCACTCACACTGATCACCATGCACTTGCACCATTCACCCGCTCACCTTGCACTCACAGCGATCACAATGCACTCACACTGATCACCATGCACTTTCACCATTCACCCGCTCACCCTGCACTCACAGCGATCACAATGCACTCACACTGATCACCATGCACTTGCACCATTCACCTGCTCACCTTGCACTCACAGTGATCACAATGCACTCACACTGATCACCATGCACTTGCACCATTCACCCGCTCACCTTGCACTCACAGTGATCACTCTGCACTCACAATGCACTTGTCCTGCTCACACTATACCTCAACCTGCAGTCACACGAGTACACTACTCATCCTGCACTCATGTGACACTTCACTCACCTGTCCCCCTCACTACTCAATATGCAACTCACTCAAACAAGCCCATCAGTAATCATACATTCATTCATCCCATTCTGAACTTGCATCCGCACCCAAAATGAGAGAGGACAGCAAGGGAGTGAGAGAATTTGATTGAAGAGGTCAGGGATGAGGAGAAATGTTAATTGCCGAAGAGAAGTGTGGACACGCAAGAAGTGAGTGTGATCCAAAGGTGAGGGCTTCTGTTAGAACAAAGGGGAGATGTGAAAGAGGAATGGGGGGACTGGAGAGGTGTAAGATACAAATAGACAAAAATTTGAATGAAGAGACGAGGTGAATGAGAAGTGCTGAGGGGCACGGGAGGTGACAGGGCCAGAGAGGCCATGAGATAAATGTGAGAGACTGTTAGAGATGAGGGCAGTGAAAGGACAGAATGGCAAGAGGTGATTAAAGGTGAAGTGAGAGGTTGAATGGGGAGAGTTCAGAAGTTGTAAAAAGGGGTGAAAGAAAATGACCTGCAAAGTGAGAGAGGGATCCGGGGTTAGGAGAGGAGAGAGGGATGGAAGGGAGGGGGTGAGAGGAAAGCTGCATAGGTAAAAGGCTTAACTCTACACAAAACCGCAAGGGTTTTAAGGGACCCCTGCTTCTTCCGGTCAGGGCCAGGTGAGCTTCTAATGTGGCAGCACGTATTGCTGCAGAGTGGAAGGACCTTCACAAAGGTTGACTTGAAATCTTTCTGATGATAATTGCTGTATTTTGGTTATAAATGGGTACTGATTGGGTGAAATCTTTCCCCAGCGTTACTGTGTGTAACAAATATCAAAATAATGAAGCAATGCTATCCCAAAATACGCGGCATCACATAACCTTATTTACATTTTCATCCCACGCAATTTAGTCAACAGGTTTAGACATTTTTGTCAAGAGGGGGTCCTTACGCCTCAAAATGTTGACAGGGGGGTCTCGGCATCCAAAAGTTTGAAGACCTCTGCTCTACACACATGTACACACCCCCACACACATACATACATTCCCTCACATACACTCACACCCCCTACACACTCTCTCACACATATATAAACATAAACAACCACAACATTATGGCACACACATACATACTTTAGCAGAGTAAAAAATAACATATAGTTTTCTATATTTCAAACAATATAGGTGGTTCTAAAGAGAAACATTTTGGGGAATTTTTTACAACTTTAAAAAAACAAATTGGTGTTTTTTTCATTTTAAAAACAACATGTAAAATTTTGAAAAAATTGTTTTTTTAACTAGGAACAAAACAAATATTAACACTCATGGTCAGCCACAGCTGTCATAAAAGCTTCCATTGGCTGCTCTCCAATAGATATGGTTTATTTACATAGTATGCAGTAAATAGCTGTCTTCTGTAACTGGGAAAGGGAGATCGGTAGACCGGCATCAATGGTACTTGGTACAGGGTCTCTTGTTTTAGAGGTTGTTGCACCCAAGAATTGAAGGCCTCTGCAGCACCTCTTGCAATTTCAGCTCTTTCGCACTGTCTGGGGTGGATGGTCCTTAGATGCTTCAGCATACTAGAGGCATTGTGAAAGTATTTTTGTCCAGTACCTCTTGATAGTTCCTTATGACAAGAATTGCATTTCACAATCTTTGTTGCAACTTTTTACTCCCCAGACATAATTGTGAAAAAATTAAACGCAACAGAAATATTTTTCTTTAGTAGCTTCTCCTGTTCTTCTTCCTGCTGGTGATCTCTTTGTTCTCCAGGTGCTATAGCAGAATGTTTTTAAAAGGAAAATAAAAACTCCAAACTATAAAAATGATGGCAGGCCTCTGCAGCATCTCTTTCAATTTCACTCTTGCGAGGTGTCTGGAGTCGATGGTTCTTAAAATCTTCAGCATGCTAGAGGTACTGTGCGAGTATTTTTTCCGGTACCTCTTGATCCTTCCTTCCGGCAAAGACTGCATTTCACAATCTTTGCCACTACTTGTTTGCCCCCAGATCGTAAAGTAAAAACAACATACACAATAGACATATTTTTCATTGGTAGCTCCTCCTGTTCTTCTTTCTGTTGGTACTCTCTTTTTTCCTCCAGATGCCATAAAAGTATGTTTTCAAAAGGAAAAGAAAAACACCGAAAAAATTGACAGAAATGGGATGAGGTTGAAGACATACCCAAATAAGAAAGGAAGGGTGGGAACTTTGTGCAAAAGAAAGTGGAATCTTCTTTGTGTGTGTTTTCGGAACCTAGTCATGTTTGATATCAAACATGTTGGAATCATGCAACTACATCGATTCCAGTGTTAGTTGAATGATACCAAGTGCTGAGGGGCTCCTTAGAGGACCCCCCAATACCTACCTCTGTAACCTTACAGGGTCTGACTGCCAGCCCGTGCTACTGCTGACCCTAGACAGTGTTCTGCCCCCCTGCTGATGAGTTTTACTCAGGCAGGGAAGCAGAACAAAAGTTTTACTGTAAAGGAGAGGTGCAACCACTTCTCCTTTAGAATTAGGTAGGGTGGGGGTGCTTCCGAGCACCACCAGACAGCATGGAAGGGCACAATTGGTGTCCTCCTTGTATAAACCACTTAAACCAGTTTTACCCAGTTCAGGAGCCCTTGGTTCCCACTCTGGTGTGAAACTACACCAAGGACAGGGGAATGACCATCCCCCTGTCCAGTTCCTTCCTAAGGAGGTACCCAGAGCTCCTCCAAGTGGCCACTCGATTCTGCCATGTTGAATCTTGGCTCCTTGGAGCATCTGACTGGCTAAAACAGCTGAGTAGCGTCCCTGACCCTCTGTGATAGGTGGATCAACAGAGAAGAGGTCCTTCCCCTTTTTAGTGTTACTTAGGGGTTCCCTGAGGGTGGGTCCTTGGATTCGTCCCGACAACAACTTCTTGATCCAACTGCCTGTCATCTGAAGATTGTTCAAAGACTCTTATACTGCTGCACACTGGAACACTGCTCTTCTTTCAAGCCAGGACCCAGAACAAGACTGCTCCCGATAGGAAGAAACCTGCTGCATCTTCGTCCCTGGTCTCTTTCTGAAGTTCTGTAACTCTGTGGCTGTGCAACCTCCAAGTCACAAAGGACTCGGACTGCATCCAAGCCTGAAGGAATGTCCCTTGAAGTCAAGGACTCACTGCCTGCATCCTCTATGGTGACGACTGGTTTGCTGAACCTGTTGTCCCATGGACATCACCCAGCACTGCGACACAAGTGGTGATTTGTTGGTTCTCCGGCGGCCTTATCAGTTTTCCCTGCAAGTTGGGAGACTATAATACCTCTCCGGCCAACGTGGACCACCTCCCTGTGCACTGTGTCTCTTTGTTGTTGCCTAGGCTTGCTGGCTGTCTTCACAGACGATCTTCAAGATCCAAGTAGCCCCTGCCTCCAGCACTGCACAGTTCCAAGCACATCATCCTGCCAGCATCCTCTGCATCATGGGCCTTCATCTCCTGTGTGCTGCTGGGGTTCCCCTTCCACCTCCTGTGCCTGCTGCCAGAGAGTCCTTGAGGGGGCCCCACTGATTTCTGCTGGCTCTCCATCATGCTGAGGGCTGGTTGTGACTTACGCTTGCTGGGTAAGTCCCTCAGCCCTTGCTGGTCTGCAACGAAGCATCTTCTCCTGTGAACCGCTGTTTGCGTTTGACAAGGCTTGTTGGTGGTCCTGCTGGCCACTGACCTTCCTGCACTCGTCGACCAGCGTGGGACAGCTCATGAAAGGCTCCTGGGCTTCTGCAACATCACCTGGTCTCCATAGCTGCTGCTTCTTCTTCATCATGCTACATCAACAACCTTCAACCAGTGCTGGTATGGTGCTCCTGTACTCTTGTGCCCCCTGGTCACCTCTGGGTGGTTTGGACTCTGTTTCCTCTGCTTTCAGGTTCTTCTCTTCTGGATTCTTTGCCCTGGTTTCACTGGCCTGGTCCACGATACTCTGTTGCTGCTGGGCTTCCACGATCCTCCATTGGAGTCTACGAAGGTTTCTGACACCACTTCACCAATATGCACCCAGGCTCCCTAGTGCAGGTATCCAAATCTTCTGGGTATCCACGGTGGGGCGACTCTCTAACAAGTGTTTCTTTTGGGTTCTGTTTAATGGATATCTGACCCAGTGTAACCACTCTGCACCCAGGCGACTCGGGGTCCCTGGCTACTCACCTTGGGTGGTTCCTTGCTTCCCCTGGGGTCCCAAAACCGTGTGTGCTAGTCCCGTATTGGTAACCATTTCGCATTCCACAATTTTAGTATATGGTTTGGCCATCCCCGAAGGGCGTGTACTTTCCTATGCCACTTACCTGTTTCTAAAGTATTTCTTGTGTGTATTCGATATTTCCGTCTAGAAGATATACCAAATTAGTGTCTAGTGTGTGCTAATGAATACTAAGTATTTTTGTACTCACCTGGTGTGGTTTCTTCTTGTGTGTAAGCTTGCTGATGTCAGAGCCCAAGCTTCCTGTGTGATTAGATGGCCTCAATACTAATTAATTGGATTGGGGGGGGGGGGGGGGGGGGGGGGAGGGGCATGTCCTGCAGCAATGAAGAGCTCTTTGAAGAGATCCCCTTGTCACGCTGACGTGAGGAGGTCTGGGTGTTTACACATGCTCCCTTAGGTTTTAAATCCAGGTCAGCCGATTGAGCCTTTGCTTGGCTTTCGGACCCCGACTTGTATCCACGCCCCTTTCTGTGTTACTCAGCAGATTTTCCTGTTCTTCAGTTATCACAATCCCTGATCGATATAGCGGTTGCTTTTTGCTTCCCTACTCCATCCGCTATTCATTCCTTCCCCTGACTTCCTTCTTGATAGCTGTCAGCTGACAAGCGGCCGCGTCTTCCGAAATTAACTCGCAGCCGCGTTTCTCTGAAAACCCGACTCGCGACTGCGCATGCGGGCTGATTACAGCGCGGTCGCGTCTTCTTGTAAGTTACAAACTCCTGACTGTTTCGCATCCTTTTAACGGTGCCACTCCTCGCACTTCCCTTTTTATGCCTGGATATTTTCCTGACAATCACTGCCTCATAGACAGACTTAAACGCGCTGCTTCTCTCACGTAGAGAGACTTTTTTGTTGGACTTTTTATCACTATTACTTTCCCTTCCTGTCGAAAATTACCAGTACGGTTGATTCGCACTGAATTCCTTGTTTTACCGACCACTTTCGACTGCGTGTGTAAGAGCAAAGAAGCATTTGCCTATCTCGCCTGATTACTGCAGTCTGTTACCTTTATTTATTTTCCACGGAGATGTCCAGCTGGTAAGTGGATTCTTCGTCTCTGCAGAACAAGCATTCTATTACTGACTGAGTCATTTATGGCGTAGCTTGGGGAGGAAGCTTATGAGAGTTGTTTCTTTTCTTTCTCTTAGGCTACTACCTATTGTCTTCTCATCTGAGATGATGCCCTTGAGCCTGCTGGGGGAATTAATAGTGGTCGCTTGTCCTGGGTTTATTCCCCACATCTCCTTTAGATAGCCTTCTTGTATGAGACGTACTGGTTTTCCATATTAGGGGCTGTCTCGGGGAGTGTGGGGAGCTTCACTTTGTTCCTGTGGATCGGGCCTACTTCCAGGTTAGTGGCACACGCAACAGATGACTGACATTGTGGTAATTGTACCCACTTTACACCCTCCTGGATAAACTTTAGCTGCTCTCCACAGCTACCCCTTGAGAGCTTTGGTTTTCATGAACCTTAACACTATCATTAAGGGCTGCCTGGACTCAGTGCACAGTGCCTCACCATAAGTGGACACTGAGTCAGCCTCCTACATGGTCGATCAGGGGATCAGTAGACTTCTGCACAGAAGGAAACGTTAACTCCCAACACCATAGCCACTCTCCTTAACATGTCCGCAAAGGAGGAACTCACCTCAGTAGCAAGGCTAGGAGAGGAAAGAAGTCCAGAAGCTGGGGAAGACTCTAACCCACTAGCTTCTCCTAATGCAGACAGCCAATTATCCTCCATAAAAGGTGGAACAGCCTCAGATATAGGCTGAAAAAACCAGACTCCTCGCTATAAATCTAAAAGACGACCCTCAGAAGTACTAACATGAGAGGGAAGCAGAAGGAAAACATTCATCACAGATGGCTCCATAGGCTCTGCATCCGATGTCGACCGACGCCGAAAAGGCAACACCTTGATGTAGAGAGGAGGAGGAAAAATTGCTTTGACGCCGTTGCCGACTGACCGAGGATAGACATTGAAGGAGGAAACCCCGAAGGGCTGTGTACCGGCACTGAAGCAGAGTTGGCCATAGCTGACCGGCGCAGACCGAAGGACTCGGAGGGCCCAACTGACACAGGGCGAACCTGCCAGCGTGGCTCCTCTCACCTCCATGGGGCCAGATGGCGCTCCAAAAGACCAAAAGATAGGACGTAGAGAGTTATAATACTGCAAATCCACATGCAAGAAGCCAAGAATTCCCTAAGGGTGGCTATTTTAGACTGGGGCAGGTTAACAATTAGTACAGCTAGACGTACTTATAAAACTTCACTGAGGCAGGCAAAAAGGAATAGGGATGAAATAATTTGGCAAGACCTGCTCATTGCTAGTAAAAACCAAAGATAATAGAAGCTTCTGGACCATTTCGTGTCTCCTGAGGCGGAAGCCGGGAGCTAGGCCAGAAACTTTTAAATATTGAGAGTCACTTTAAAAATTGTATTTTAGCACTATTATCTGTCACTCGCCTACCTTCATTGACGCTTTTGATGCACCCGTGCAGCCGATATAAACGCTGACTCGGAGTCACAAAGCACAGAAAGGCTTCCCCCGCCGTCACCGGCGCGAAGCTCGGACACGCCCCCTGACGAGGACACGCCCACAAACATCGCAGTATAAAGGCGCCGCTGACCACAAGCGACCCCACAACCATTTCGTGTCTCCTGAGGCGGAAGCCGGGAGCTAGGCCAGAAACTTTTAAATATTGAGAGTCACTTTAAAAATTGTATTTTAGCACTATTATCTGTCACTCGCCTACCTTCATTGACGCTTTTGATGCACCCGTGCAGCCGATATAAACGCTGACTCGGAGTCACAAAGCACAGAAAGGCTTCCCCCGCCGTCACCGGCGCGAAGCTCGGACACGCCCCCTGACGAGGACACGCCCCCCTCTTTCTCGCTTTCCTGTCCATAAAATAATGTGTCATTTCCGGACGCGCAGCGGACGGGCGCAGCGGGCGCGCCGTTTGCGCGCCGAAGGCGCGCCTAAGGCAAGCCCGTCTGTGCCCGTCCGTGCCTTGGCCGGGCCCAGGGCCTATCATGCTGCCCTATCTAAGGTATGTACCAACCATATACCTACCTATACAAGAGATCAAATACTTGCCCTCAATCATAATAAAAATCACTGTCACAACATGATCAATGTCGAAAAGTGGTTAGGACCTGTATGTTGTCATATCTGTAGAACACTCCTCACCCCGGAAATACAATCACCCATTATGAAAAACGCGACCGCTCTCCGAGGAGCCCTGATCAATGCAAGGTCAATATGTAAAAATGGCCAGCACATATTTGACCTTATTACAGAGAATAACATTGACCTACTATTCATAACGGAAACCTGGCTTAAACCATGGTGCAACCCAATCATAACTGAAACTGTTCCCCAAGGATACCTCATTCAGAGGACCGATAGACAGGAACTGAGAGGAGGTGGACTAGCCATTATCCACCGCGAATCACTGAAATGCTCGACGTTCGAACTCTCGGACGTAAAAGGGGCAGAAAGTATGGGATTCTGCTTTCAGATCAATGAGGAGAACACTTTCGTGGGAGCCCTAATCTATCGCCCCCCAGGACCTCAAAACGGCTTCTTCGAAAGCTTCGAAGATGCACTTAGCACCTTAACCCTGAAATATGCCAATTTCACAGTCTTAGGCGATCTAAATTTTCACCTAGACAAGCCCAACGACCCTAATACAATATGGCTTAATGACTTAACTGATATACTGGGGCTGGAAATACTGACTAAAATGCCCACACACAAAGCAGGCCATATATTAGACTGTATTTGTACCAACATCAAAACCTTAACTGTCGAAACCCCCCTCATCCAAACATGGACGGATCACTGGTTAATCCCTTTCAAACTTACAACCAAAAAGAAAAGTCCGAACACTGTCAACCTAAAAATCGACTTCTCGACACAGAAAGATTGGAAAAAACTTGCAAACTCGCCTAATCTGCACCACATCGCAGAGGAATCTAAACCGTCCATTACAGGATGTACTGAATCCGATTATAATAACTTCTGTAAATGGGTCACAGATTTCTGTGGTCCTGCAAATTCAGGAAAATTACGGAAAAAACAAAATAAAAAATCTGCACCCTGGTTCTCCCCCGTTCTAAAAAACAAACGTACTGAGGTCAGATCCCTTGAAAAGAAATGGCGCCATAACTATGATGTTACGGAAGCTCTCGCCTATAAAACCGCTAGGAAACAATATCATTTTATGATAAAAAATGCCAAAAAAGACCATTTCCTAGAAGCCATCAATTTATCCAATAACAAACAGAAGGAAATTTTCAAAATAGTTGACGAGTTCATGAATCCCAGAATCCTCAGGCAGGAGATACCACCGTCATTAACACTTTGTAATTCCATAGCAAACTACTTTGAAATGAAAATACTAAATATCACCAAAGATTTCCCAGATCTTTCAGAACCCCCCGCTTTTGAAAATCTACAATTATCCAACAGTATACCTCAGCTAAATAACTTTGCCCCCATTAGCCTCGATGAAACTCGACAAGCTATCCTCTCATGTAAATCAGGCTCCCCTTTTGATCCATGCCCCCCACTGCTGCTCCACATGTTAGTAGACATGGTAAACCCAATTATAAATTCCATCATAAATTCCTCTCTAGCCACTGCCGTCATTCCATCTGAATGGAAGTGTGCTGCTGTAAAACCGCTACAGAAAAAGCCCCTAGCTGATCCCACCACACTCTCTAACCTTCGCCCAATCTCGCTGCTTCCACTGCTATTCAAACTGACTGAAGCAGCAGTAAACAAACAGCTGACTAAACACCTGGAGGAAAATCACCTCTTACACCCTAACCAGGCAAGTTTTAGGGCAAAACACTCCACAGAGTCAGCCCTTCTACATACTGTAGAGACACTTAAGATGGCACTGGATCAAGGAAAAAAGGCTGTCCTGATCCTGCTCGATCTATCGGCGGCCTTTGATACGGTTTCACACCCCGTATTAATTGGCCGCCTGGCAGAATCAGGACTAACAGGAACCGCTTTCAAATGGCTGAAAAATTTCTAAGCCATAGAAAACAAATCACCATATTAGGAAGCTATTGCTCAGAGGAAAAAACTTTAACAACAGGGGTACCACAAGGCTCAAGCTTGAGCCCGGTCCTTTTTAACCTTTATATGTCCCCTTTGATTGAACTGATTACATCATTCAACATCAGTACAATATCTTACGCGGATGATACCCAACTCATCCTTGTATTGGACAACAACTCAACTAAAGCAGAAGAAAATCTGAGAGATTGTCTCACCGCAACCTTTGAATGGATGAGAACTCACCACCTTAAATGCAATTCAGGCAAGACTGAGATCCTCCCTTTTGGTCAGAATAACCTCTTTTCCCCTAACAACTGGTGGCCCCAAGACGCCGAAGTTCCACCTAATACCATCACGTCAGCCCGCAACCTCGGGATAAGGTTTGATGAAGCCCTATCCTTTAAAAAACAAGCAGGGACTGTGGCAGGGTCCTGTTTCAACATTATTAGAGGCCTCAGAAGGTTCTTTGACCTCCTCCCCCTGACAGCCAGAAAAACGGTAGCAGTAGCCCTCATTACATCGCGGCTAGATTACTGCAACAGCATCTATGCAGGTTCCAACAAAGCTGTCTTACACAAATTGCAGATGGTTCAGAATGCTGCTGCCCGCTTAGTGCTAAGACTACCCAGGAAATCATCTGCATCCATGGCACTCAAAACCCTGCACTGGTTACCCATTCATAAGAGAGTTTTATTTAAAATCCTACTCATCACTTTCAGAGCTTACCACCAGTCGGGCCCCTCATACCTATCCCAAAGGTTTGGAAGATACACTCCCTCCAGGTCACTCAGATCATCCAACTTAAACCTATTAGCTGTCCCCAAATTCAGACTGACCACAAAAGGTTGAATATCCATCGGAGTGCTAGGAGCTAGAGCCTGGAACAAGCTCCCACCCCAGATGCGTCTGATTCATTCAGAGAATCTGTTCCGAAAAGCCCTTAAAACATGGATTTTTAAGGCCACTGACACACTATGTCTAGCGTTAATTTAATTTATTATCACTCACCCTCTCTGTATTAAGTACTTCTCCACTTTCCTTTATGTTTTCGGACAACTCTCCCTCCCTTCTCACCTATGACACGTGATGTTTCTAGCGCCAAGATGCTCCATGGAGTGTAAGTTGCGCTTTATAAAAGCTAATTCATCATCATCATCATCATCAATAGTTGTTCTAAGTCAGGAAGTGCGAAGGAAAAACATAACATACCTCACGAAAAAGGGGTGTCGCACTTCACTGCCCTTTATACTGCAAATTAATATGATAGTGGGCAAAGTGATGGTCAGGTCTCTCCCCCAAGTATATCTACTGTAGATTGGGAAGCAGCTGCGATACCAGTGTCCTTTAGCTTAGATGAAACAATTAGTGCCATTGATTCGCTGAAAATGGCAAAGGCACCAGGACCAGGAGATCTCTATAAAACCGAGCCACAAATCTGTTCGATTTACCTGAAGAACAAGTTACTTACCTTCGGTAACGATGTATCTGTAAGAAACATTAGTTAGTTAGATTCCTCACCTTAGAATATCCCCAGGCGTCAGGCTGGATCCGCAAAGATTTTTGTAGCAATACCCCTTGCGCGTCGCTAGGCGTCGTCTGCGGCTCCGCGTCCGTCGTTGGTGTCGTGCGCCGGAATTATGTCGTCGGAGCACCTAGACACGGCCCTCGCGTGCTGACGTCAGTTCTTGTACATAGCTTTCCGCGCCAGGGACGCTGAGCCATGCAAGAGACCGACACTGGTGCCAAAAAATCTAGGGCCCTGAAAGGGAGAACCTTAACCCTAGATGTCGGTTCGCAGAGCGGGGAGGCTGGGTGGGTCGGTGAGGAATCTAACTAACTAATGTTTCTTACAGATACATCGTTACCGAAGGTAAGTAACTTGTTCATCTGAAAGAAACACGTTAGTTAGATTCCTCACCTTAGAATAGATACCCCAGCAATACCAACCCGGGTGATGGGTCTGCGAACCAAGATCACACCAGAAAGTCCTGGAGAACAGAACGGCCAAAGTGGCCATCTCTCCGGACTTGGCTGTCCAGGCAATAGTGTTTGGCGAACGTGTGCAGCGAAGCCTACGTCGCCGCCTGACAGATGTCCTGCAAGGGGACTCCCCGTCCCAGAGCAGTTGTCGCCGCTGTGGCCCGGGTGGAATGGGCTCTCAGCCCAACAGGAGGGACCTTTTTTGCCAAGGAATAGGAGATTTTAATACACAACACGACCTACCGAGAGATGGTCCGCTTGTGTACAGCTTTACCCTTCTTATCCCCTACGTATCCAACAAAAAGTTGGTCGTCCACCCGGAACTGTTTTGTGCGGTCCAAATAAAAGGACAGCGCACGATTTGGGTCCAGATGGTGGAGCCTCTCTTCATCTTTTGAAGGATGCGGAGGCGGAAAGAAGGTGGGCAGCGTGACAGATTGCCTGATGTGAAAAGGAGTCACGACTTTAGGCAGAAAAGAAGGACGTGTCCGGAGGACAACTTTATCTGGATGAACCGAAAGGAAGGGAGGCTTAGCTGACAGAGCCTGGAGCTCACTCACCCACCTAGCGGAGGTGATGGCCACCAGGAAAGCAGTTTTGAGAGTCAGAAGACGAATGGGACAGTTGTGAAGGGGCTCAAAGGGAGCACACATCAGGAAAGTGAGAACAAGGTTCAAGTCCCACTGAGGCATTATGAAAGGGACAGGAGGGTACATATTAGTAATGCCCTTGAGAAAGCGTAAAACAACAGGGGACTTGAAAAGAGAAGGCTGAACAGGAAGCCGTAAGAAAGCAGAGATTGCAGCAAGATAACCTTTCTGCTGGGCCAAAGAAAGAAGAAAGAGGAGAACCTCAGAAAGAGGGGCGGAAAGGGGATCCACAGCCTTTGCTGTGCACCATGCCACAAATTTGTTCCAGCGGTAGGCGTATACCGACTTTGTGGAGGGACGCCTGGCTGCCAGAATGACATCACAGACTTCAGGAGGCAAGTCAAATGGCATCAACTGCCGCCGCTCAATCTCCACGCATGAAGGTGGAGGCTGGACAGGTTCGGGTGGAGGATCGTCCCCTGCTGCTACGACAGAAGGTCCTCCCGAAGAGGCAGTCATATCGGGGGATCGATGGACATACTGAGTAGCTCGGGATACCAGCACCTTCGTGCCCAATCCGGAGCCACCAAGATGACTTGGGCCCGGTCGCGCCTGATCTTCTTCAGCACTCTGGGCAATAGTGGTATAGGCGGAAAGGCATACAACAGACCGCAACTCCACTAGCGATGAAAAGCGTCTCCGAGCGAGTGCCGCCTTGGAAATTCCACCGCGCAGAACTGCTGACATTGCGCGTTCTCTTCGGTGGCGAATAGATCTAACCAAGGCTCTTCCCACTGCAGAAACAGACCTTGCGCCACGTCCGAGTTCAGACGCCATTCGTGATCCATCATGAACCGGCGGCTGAGTTCGTCTGCTCTGGCGTTCAGAGAGCCCACCAGATGTTGAACCACCAGGGTGATGCCCTGATGTTCCAGCCATGTCCAGAGGCGCAGAGCCTCCTGACAAAGGGTCCACGACCCCACCCCGCCCTGCTTGTTGCAATACCACATGGCGGTGGTGTTGTCCGTGAACACCTGCACGACACTTCCCCGAACAGAGGGAAGGAAGGCTTTCAGTGCAAGTCAGATCGCCCTCAGCTCCAAGAGGTTGATATAGAGCCGAGCCTCTGCCGGAGACCAGAGTCCTCTGATCTCCGCCTCTCCCATATGGCCCCCCCATCCCAGGAGGGACGCATCCGTCACTACTACATGCTCCGGTTGGGGTAGGGAGAGGGATCTGCCGCTGACCCAATCGCGATTCGTGAGCCACCACTGCAACTGTTTCGCAGTGCCCTCCGAGATCAAGACATGCTCGGACAGGTTGCCTCGATGCTGGGCCCACTGAAAATTCAGGTCCCACTGCAGAGCCCGCATCCGCCATCTGGCGTGAGGTACCAACAGGATGCAGGAGGCCATCAGCCCCAGAAGCCGCAGCACCAACCTGACCGAAACCCAAGACAGAGGCCGGAAGATGTAAATCAGGGCCTGAATGTCCCGGACCCGCTGTTTGGGCGGATAGACCCGGAACTGCGCCGAATCAACAACCGCCCCTATGAAGAGGAGCTTCTGGGAGGGACTCAGGTGCGACTTCGGCACATTGATGGAGAACCCCAGCGAGTGCAGGAGGTCTGCCGTAGTCTGGAGGTGGGAGACGACTTGCTAGGGCGAGCCCGCCTTCAACAGCCAGTTGTCGAGATAGGGGAAGACAGGAACCCCTGATCTGCGCAGATGAGCTATGACCACCGCCATCACTTTCGTGAACACCCGAGGGGCACTGGTGAGGCTGAAGGGGAGCACGGTGAACTGAAAGTGTTCCTGACCCACCGTGAACCGCAGGTAACGCCGGTGGGCCGGCAGGACGGGGAGGTGGAAATAAGCGTCCTGCAAGTCCAACGCTACCATCCAGTCTCCAGGGTCTAGGGCAGCCAGAACCTTAGCTAAAGTCAGCATCTTGAACCGTTCCTTCCGGAGGAAGGCGTTCACACTCCTGAGGTCCAAGATCGGGCGTAGGCCCCCTTTACCCTTCTTGGGAACCAGAAAGTAGTGGGAATAACAACCACGACCTACTTCTGGACCAGGAACACGCTCGACGGCCTCTTTGGCCAAGAGGGCCGAAACTTCCTCCCGTAGAAGATGCAAATGATCCCCCGACATACGGTGGTTCTGCGGTGGCATGGCTGTAGGGGTCGTCTCGAAGGGGAGGGAGTAGCCCCTTCGGACGATTTGCAGCACCCACCTGTCCGACGTGATGGAGCGCCAGTGGAGCAGGTGATGGCGAACTCTGCCGCCCACTGGCGTTGAATGGACCTGAAAGCTCGGACTAGGAGGGCTTTGTGGCGGATGCTGCCGGGGTGGATGTGGACTGACCGGAACGTTGTCCTCCAGTACCGCCTCGGCGGAATCCACGTCCGCGACCGTGTGCAGGTTGGTTCTGCGGCCGGTGGCTGGGCGGACGTGAGGAGGCGCCCCTTCCTTGGCCACGAAAGAGGCGAAAGGCGGAAGTTTACGGCCACGGGGCCGAAAGACCCAAGGACTTGGCCGTGGCCCGGGAGTCCTTGAACCGAGCCAGCGCACTGTCCGCCTTCTCACCAAAAAGGCGAGTGCCATCAAAGGGCATGTCCATGAGGGAACTCTGGACATCCCCAGAAAATGACGTGGACCTCAGCCAGGCGTGACGCCAAAGCGCCACCGTGGTGGAAATCGCCCGACCCAGCGAGTCCGTGGTGTCAAGTCCACACCGTATGGCGTGCCGTGCTGCATCTCGCCCGTCAGCAAGTGCCTGAGTGAGTCATGTCCGGGCCTCCACCGGGCACATGGGCAGCACGTCCTCCACCGTATCCCACAGAGAGTGGGAATAACGGTCCAAAAGGCAAGCGGTATTTAAAGACCGCAGTCCCAAACTCAGGGACGAGAACAGTTTCTTGCCAAACTGTTCCAACCTCTTGGATTCCCTATCCGGAGGAGCGGACGGGAAGGAGGATTGGGAGGTTGAGGCCTGGATAACCAGACTCTCGGTGGTGGGGTGTTGGGAGAGGAAACTGGGGTCGCCCGGAGCAGGGCGGTGGCGCCGGGCAACGTTCGGAGGGACTGTGGAGGGCTTGGACCAGGTGCCTTGTAGAACGTCAATGAGGGCCTCATTAAACTGCAGCAGAGGCTCAGTGGAGCTTGCTGTCGGTTGAAGGACCTCGGTGAGGGCATTAGTCCTCACTGCCACAGCAGGCAACTCCAGCCCTAGGGCTTCGGCCGCCTTGCGCAGCACCACTGAAAAGGCTGCACCCTCCTCCGAGGCCACAGTCGGAGGAGAGATGAAACCAGCGTCTGGGGAGGTATCCAGACCGCTGGCATCCACCAATTCCTCTGCCCAGTCCTGAGAAAGTTGGGCCTGTGCGGCCAGAGGGGAACGGCGTCGGAGTTGGAACCGGTGTCGGCGCCGGCGAAGGAGGCGTCGTGAGTTCGACCGGCGCCGGCAGAGATCCAGGCCTGGATCCCTCGGGGACCTGCGGTGTCGGAGCCGTCGACGGCGCCGGGGGCGGAGCCGCCGGCACACGAGGTCGCCCAGTCGAACCTGCGGGGCCCGAAGGCGCGCCGACAGGCGTGGACGGCGGGGCCAGGCTCCTCATGGCCATGAGGAAGACACTGACCTCCGCCGGAGTTGCGTCAGTCCCAGGGACCGGTGGGTATGGGGACGGACGCGGCTCCTGCGGCTCCGACGGAGCCGTGGGGGTGGAACCACCCTGACCCTCGGCCAAGTCGCGCGACCGGTGAGGGGAGTCCGAAGAGCGATGTCGTCTCTTGGACTTCTTGGAGTGTCGGGACTTACCGGAAGATCCCGACGAGCGATGTCGATGGCTGTGGCTCCGCGAACGGTCCTGGGACCTCCTGGACCGGGACCGAGAGCGACGCGGAGCCGAGTGCCGAAGCTCGAGTAGCTTACGGGACCGCTCCCGCCTAGCCTTCGATGTCAAGGCCTGACAATCTGGGCACGACTCCGTCATGGTCGGCCCCCAGGCAGTACAGGCACTGGCGATGGTGATCCGTCACCGACATCAGTCGATGACAGGAGTCACAATGCTTGAAACCAGGCATTCTACCGGCACCAGAGTCGAGTCGATGACCAAAAAGTTAGTCAAAAAATGACTAGGGGTAAGCTCTTCCCGGATCGGCGCTTACTGGTGCGGAAAAATGAAGAACTGATGTCAGCGCGCGAGAGCGGCGTCTAGGTGCTCCGATGACGTAATTCCGGCGCATAACGCCAACGACGGACGCGGAGGCACAGACGACGCCTAGCGACGCGCAAGGGGTATTGCTACAAAAATCTTTCCGGATCCAGCCTGACGCCTGGGGATATTCTAAGGTGAGGAATCTAACTAACGTGTTTCTTTCAGATTTTATTATCAAGCGCTATTTCTGCATGGAGGGGAGCTGACCTATGATTCATTTTGGTGTTTGCCTCCTTGTGGTTGAGCCGCCTGTTCCTCTCCATACTCTGCCAGCCCCTAATGTGATGGAAAAGATTCCCTGTTAAAAAGGCACTGCACATTAAAGTAAAATGAAATATTTATGTGTTTCAGCATCTCTTGCTTATTGTGCTCATGACTATTTCGGGCTCAATGCATTTTCTTTCTTTAAATGTATATTGGGTTTCAGTGCAGCAGCCGGAGGTAGGGCACAGTCTGCTGGTTTCTTGCTAATGCCCGCTTTCATATTATTCCTTCCGGTGTTTGCCTCCTTGTGGCTGAGTCGCCTGCTCCTCTCCACACTTTGCCAGCCCCTAATGTGATGGCGTAGAACCCATGTTAAAAAGACACTGCGCATCAAAAGTAAAATATTTGTTTTTTCAGCGTCTCTTGCTTATCGTGCTCATGACTATTTCCGGTACAATGCATTTTCTTATTTTAAATGTATATTAGGTTTCAGGGCAGCAGCCACGGGGAGGGCACAGTCTGCTGGTTTCAGGCTGATGCAATGCAAGTTTAGTAGGGGAGAGAAATTGCAAAAATCTTTCAATATCTGATTGAGCCGGTTTAAAATTCGTTTTAAAAAAAATTATTTTCCGCACCTTTCATTGTAAGGAGACTGCTAACTGTGTGAGGGAGTGGGGCAGTTTAACTTAAGGAAGAATAATGTTTGGGAAATCTCCCTCTTTTTCCAGTTAGTTGTTTAGGTTGAGCCTGAGCCAGCGCGCAAGCGGTGCTCTGGTGATCTGTTGTAGGTACTGTATGGAGGAGAAACCCCGCCCATGTTTTTCACTGGCTTGTGTCTTTGTCCTTCGTACATGCTGGTGTCTGATTCCTTAATAGGCTTGTTATTCCCTCCTTAGTACGGCCATGTCGTCATTTGTATTCTCCCATGGTTACTGGCCCCTTTACTTCGGTTCTTACACCGTAAGCACTATATTCTTTATTGGGTTTGTGCTGCTTGAGTCACGAGGGCATGCTTTGTTTGGATTCAGCAGGCTGTGCGCGCTTTCACTTTCGAAGCTGCTTGGACAATCGCGACCATTTATCCTGATTTACAGGTAATCCCTTTTCATTCACATCATGCAGGGTACTGGGTGGGCTCTTGATATGGCTGGGGCTTCCCCCGCCCCCCTCCTCTCGCATCTACACACAGAGTTTTTAGAAAGTCCTTTTGGCAGCACAGGAAATACCTCTCTATCTTCTTCCGCTGTGTGTGCCTTCTTTCCAGATGGGGAGTACGGCTCGCTCCGCTGTAACTGCATTTCGCGCTCTCCCTCTCCCGAGGAAACTTTCAAGGCGTCTTGGAAGCCGCTCTGCTGACCTGTTTGGGGGCTCGGGAATAGCAGAGCCTTCCGATCTGAAAAGCAGAAAGACATCGAAGCGACACGGCGGGTTCCCTTCTTTTCCTCTCAGCCAGTGGAACATCGGCCAGCTCTTTTCCATTCAGGTAAACAGACTTTGTGTTCCTTTGCTGCCGTCTGTGGAGATGTGAGGTATTCTGACAAACTCCCTCAGTGGGAATCTGTCACGCGCTGTCACTGTACATGTGCTGTAGTGTGAAGTTCAGGTGAATAGGTGAAGGATGTATTTTTTTTCTTAACCATTGAGTTGTACTCTAATTCAGTTAAATTGTTTAACACGACCCTCTCCCTACCCTCTTCCACATTCCCAGACAGTCAGAGGCTTCTCTCCGGACTCTTTCTTCCTCACACTTTATAGCTTGAACGTGAAGAAGCAACCAGATCTGTGCGTATTTATACGCAGTTGTAATTTGATGGTTAGTCCAATTGCTTCCAGTGAAGCAAATTTAAGTACAAAACCCAAAATGCATTTGGCTAGTTAAAGAAATCCATTGGTGTAAACACGCGTCATTCGGTGCCAAGGAGTCAGTGGGGCTACCCCAAACAACACCTGCAGCTGGCCACGTCCCCTTCAGGGTAACCTAGAGGGGGGACAGAATCCTGGTCTTAATCCCCTGCTAGATAGGATGGGCAGTGTAATCTCCTCTGTTTATGGCCCCATCCTCATGGATTCAGAAGTGGGTGGGGCGAGGCTGCACATGGGGTGTCCTTTGAAAGGTCAGCAGCTAGCCAGAGCCTCTTTTGTGGTCGCTCCCACACCTAATGCCCCCTATCGGCTGCCCACAAATCGCACCGGTCCATCCAAAAAGAACGTGGCGCGCATAAACTGCAAGGAGCCTACAGGGTTATTGGTGACTTGCAAATACTGCGCACAAGGAATAGCCTGTAGACACACACTTGGAATGAGGGATGCGAGCTCCATATTATAGAGCTTGTTTTGTTAGCGGAGGCGAAAGTTTTAGATGCCGAAATGAAAGGTTCTCTTCAGTTCGCACAATATGAACATTGGGTACAAACTGTTGACACCAAGAGCCTGACTTTTACAGATTTGATGTCCTGCGGAATAAAGTTAAAAGAGCAGTGGGAATTTAGCAAGAAGATTTTTATTGTGGTTTTGGCATCTGATAAAATAGTATTTGTAAGCTTGTATATTCTGTCAAACTTATTGAGATAATGAAATTAATCACCTTTGACTTTGTGTCATTTCAGACGTTTGCTTTATAAATGATAATAAAAGAAGGGTACTTTGCTAGGGAAATATATTCATTTCTTGTTTTATTGTAATTCGTCAGAAGGATTGTACTTCATTTATGTTTCAACTAAACGAATGATAAAATGTTTATAATTGCATGCGTTTTTTCTTAAAATATAGTCTTCTGAAGCCTTCAATGTTTTCCTTTCGCAGACATGAATACAACTGCAAGGGTGTCATTATACTATTCATCTTATGACCCTGTACTTTACCTCTGAAAGTTTATTCATCATCATCATCAAGATATCTTTATTTCGGCAATTTGCCTTAAAAAGTACATAAAAAAATAAATATATATACAGACAAACTTGGCACAGAATGAAATATATCATTACAATACATTAAGTAGTGCATAGTCCCCTTCTCCTGTTCCACATTGCAAAGAGGAATTTAGAAACTGCAAAGACTATACATTCAGATGTGTCTGTTTTTAAAATTCTAAAAGCATGGCTACATTGCCGAAAACCCATATTTTTGCAGATAGGCACTATCCAGTGCTTCCTAGCTTTTGTGTATGCAGGGCAAAAAAATAATACATGGAGCTCATCCTCTTTAACACAACTGCAGCCAGGGCAGGTCTCAACAGAATTTGATGCCCAGCTGCTAGTGAAAGCTCGCAGAGGTAGTGTGCCGTATCTCCATTGCAAATATAGTTTTCTTGATGGTATAGGATAAATAATATCCATAAAATTCTCAAATTGGTAAAAATCCTTGACACTTAAAAAAGATTTAGTTAAAACTCCAATATTAAGGGCAGTCTGCACTCTGTTTTGTTTCTCAGCCACATAGATCTTAGTGAGCATCTTCCGTGAGATCATCTTGCAGCTTAATTCCGGTTCATACCACATGTCACCCAGCCCGAGTTTGATGCACTGGGATTTTATAAACACAAACCAAGGGATTTTTAGTACACAGTTGCTTGCCAGAATTTCCTTCAGCTCTAATCTATAATACAATAATTCTGGTGTAGTCCACAACCTGTGCCAGTACCTAAGAGGCTTCAAAGCTAGTTCATCATCCATCGACCTCAGATTCAGATCCATCCTCAAAGGATGCATCGGGGTACTCTGTGGGAGTGATAGTAACTGTCTGATGAACTTGTTTTCAATTTTGAGAAGTTCCAGCCCAGGTAAGTGCCCCCAAAGTTCTGCTCCATATAGAATTGCTGCCCTGGCCTGGCTCTTATATACTTCGAGCGGGGGTTTAATTGGTTTGTATGTGGACGTGTTGGAAAACTTAAGGATACCCCCAGCGTACTGGGCTAATTTCAGCTGCGCCTTAGCAATTTGTGGAACCCATGAAAGAGTTTCGCTCAGCGTTACTCCTAGATAATCAAAAGTTTTTACCCTTTCCAGATTTGATGAATCAAGTTTAGGGTTTGGCCGTGTGGAAGGTGAAGGGTTAAACACCATATACTTTGTTTTGTTCACATTAATTTCCAGGCCTCGACCTCTACAGAAGTCCTCGAAACTGTCAAGGACACGCTGGATTCCCATTGGTGATTTGGAAAGTAGCAGGGTGTCATCCGCAAACATGATTGCTGGCACCCTGCTACCTGCCAAAATTGGGGCGTCATTGTTAAGGGCGCTATTAAGATGGGAAATCACGCCATTGACATATAGGCAGAACAGGGTAGGTGCTAGAACGCACCCCTGTCTCACCCCTCTGCCAATGGGGAACTTAGAGGTTAAAGCCCCGTTCTTCCCATGACGCACCTGGGCAAAATTGCCCTCATGCAACTTGATCAGTATTGTCAGGATTGGTAGAGGTACCCCCAGACTGACCAACACACCCCAAAGTTTCCCTCGGGGTACTAAATCGAAAGCGGAGCGGAGGTCCACGAATACCATGTAGAGGCTGCCACCCTCAATCTTTGCTGTTTTCCAGAATAGTAATAACAAGCGAAAGATTTGGTCCATGGTAGAGGTGTTCCTCCTAAACCCCGCTTGGTATTGGCTCAGTATAGCGTGCTCCTCCATCCAGTCCTCAAGTCGTTCAAGGATGAGCCGCGCAAAAATTTTTTGCGGAACATCTATGAGGCTGATGGGTCTGTAATTAGCCGGTAGCAAGGGGGAACCCTTCTTGAAGATGGGAACGATTTCTGCGCCCAACCAAGTGCAGGGCACGTTCATTCCTCTCAAGATTGCATTAAATAAAATGCATAGATATGGTCCCCAGATCTCCATTTGGTGTTTAAAGAGGTCTCCCGGCAATTTGTCTAGCCCAGGGGCCTTGCTAGGTGGAATTTTCGAAATGGCATTAACAACTTCCTCAGGCGAAAACTGTATGCAATCATAGGAGTCATTCAGTGCTGGTAGTGCCGGATATGTGTCCATATCAACTTCGATAGCATACAGGGCTCTAAAGTGGTCTTCCCAAATACTAGCCTCTATATTAGGCTCAGTGGCCGGTTTAGGATCCCCTCTTCCTGTGTTGATTATAGACCAAAATTTACGGGCATCTCTCTGTTCTAGAGCACATGACAGATCGGTCCATTTTGCATGGTCCCAATCCTGTTTGGCCAACTTCAGCATAGCTTTATAGTGAGTTCTCTTGGTGGCGATAAGGATCTTGTCGTTGCCTTGCTTTACAGCCCGTATCAACTCTTTTTTTGCCTGGCGACAAGCATCATTAAGTTTATTATATTTCATGTCTGCTATTTGTACGAAACTTCTGTTTCCTGAAGCGTTCTCTCACCCATAGGTCCTGTCAGCGCTAGAAAAAACTCCCAATAAATAATTAAATGCATAAATACATTGCATGTGTATCAATACTTACCTTTTATGCGCACATTTACTTTCGCAAAAACTATATAAAAAGTTTCCATCTCTGTTTTGCCTGTAAAATACGTTTGATCCTGAAGAGTATGAAATGGAGGTTGCATGATTTCCTATCACATGACATCCCCTGTGACATCATTTAGCGTTGGCTATGCCAATTCATTCCCCAGTCATGTTGTAAGATGTGTGCCATAGTGCATAGTCTTTAGTTGCTAAGGGCCTCATTTGTTCCTCTGAAAGTTCTGCACTGGTGTGCGTCGGAGGGTATCTGGAGCAGTCACTTCTCTGCCCCTCCATTCTTGGCTGTGACGCATGCTGCTATCCACAGCATCTGCGTGTGCTGCCAAGCCTTGAAGATGGAGTAGCAGTGCACGGGGGCTTACTTGGAAGAGTTGCCTTATTATTATAATGAATGAATCACCTACTCCAAGTGGCCTATTCTGTGTGCTTTATTACAGTCAGTAGAGACATTAATGTCATGCACTCCTGCTGTGATAACTAGCCTCGCTGATTTATTGAGTGCTGAGACCTGAGTTTGAAGTGTCAACTGAAATTTGGCTGGCCCTACGGCAGGAGTTTGGAATGTATATTTTAAACTCGTTAACGCATGGTATTTGCTGGAGTGATAGGTTGTTGACTTAATACACCCATTAAAGATACCTGTAGATAAGTGGACACCTTTTTAGGTCGAGTCTGGGCAGTGCATGCGCTGCTGCGAGGCATGCAGTAGTGGAGTATGGCTTTGAAACCCTGCCCACTCTCTGCCTATATTTTTAATTGGCTTGTATCATTGTCCCTTCGTAAACGCTGGCTTCACAGTCGTTATTAGGCTTGTTAGTCCCTCCTTGGTACCGCCTTGTCTGCATTTGTTACCTCCCATAACGATTGGACCTTTTATTTGTGTTGTTACATGGTCAATCAATCATAGCATTTATAAAGCGCACTACATACATGTGAGGGTCTCAAGGCACTAAGGGGGGGGGAGCGGCTACTGTTTGAAGAACCAGGTCTTGAGAAGTCTCCTGAAGGCTAGAAGGTCTTCGGTCTGCCGCAGGCGGATAGGGAGGGTGTCCCATGTCTTGGCGGCGAAGAGGGAGAATGATCTGCTGACGGCGGTCACTCTTCGAATGCGGGGGACGGTGGCGAGGGCATGGTCTGCGGAGCAGAGCTGGCGGGTGGGGGTGTAGAGGCTGAATCGGCTGTTGAGGTACGCTGGTCCAGTGTTGTGGAGTGCCTTGTGTACGTGGGTGAGGAGCTTGAAGGTTATCCTCTTGTTGATGGGGAGCCAGTGCAGGTCTCAAGTGGGGTGTGATGTGGTTGCAGCGAGGGATGTCGAGGATCAGGCGTGCGAAGGCGTTCTGGATTCGTTGGAGCCGTTTCAGGAGTTTGGCCGGGGCTCCTGCGTAGTGTGTTTCCGTAGTCCAGTCTACTACTGACGAGGGCCTGGGTGACCGTCCTTCTAGTTTCGGTGGGGATCCACTTGAAGATCCTGCGAAGCATGCGGAGGGTGTTGAAGCAGGAGGAGACGGCGTTGACCTGCTGCGTCATGTAAAGGCTAGAGTTGAGGATAACCCCTAGGTTGCGTGCGTGGTTGGTGGGTGTAGGGTGTGCTCCTAGTGCAGACGGCAACCAGGAGTCGTCCCAGGCCAAGGAGGAGGACCTCCGTCTTGTCCGAGTTCAGCTTCAGTCGTCTGTTTCTCATCCAGTCGGCAACAGCCTTAATTCCTTCGTGGAGGTTGGTTTTGGCGGTGTGGGTGTCTTTGGTGAGGGATAGGATCAGCTTGGTATCGACGGCGTAGGAGATGTTGGATCCTGATGTCGGTGGCGGCGATGAGGGCAGTTTCAGTGCTGTGGTTGCTGCTGAACCCAGACTGGGACGGGTCCAGGATGCTGTTCTCCTCGAGGAAGTTGGTCAGTTGCTTGTTGACGGCTTTTGCGATGACCTTAGCAGGGAACGGGAGCAGGGAGATGGGTCGGAAGTTCTTGAGGTCTTTGGGGTCTGGCTTGGGTTTCTTGAGTAGTGCGTTGATCTCTGAGTGCTTCCAGCTCTCCGGGAAGG
Organism: Triturus cristatus; assembly: GCF_964204655.1. NCBI lineage: Eukaryota > Metazoa > Chordata > Amphibia > Caudata > Salamandridae > Triturus > Triturus cristatus. The sequence goes on from NC_140589.1 coordinate 53,059,236, forward strand.
TCGCTGTCTCAAAGAGGATGTTGATGGTTTTCCGGAGATGGGGTGCGATGGTGCTGCTGGCTTTGTTGAAGATGTAGTGTGGGCAGGGGTCTTCCGGAGATCCGGAGTGGATGGTGTTCATGATCTTGACGGTGTCGTTGATGTTGGTCCAGGCGAGCAGGCGGTTGGTGCGAATGCCGGGGAAGTGACGGCGTCGAAGCTGTCAGGGATGTCTGCGTTCTTGCGATGGAAGAAGGTGGCCAGCGAGTTGCACAGGTCTTGTGACGGTGGGATGTCGTTGGTATTGGAGCTGGGGTTGGGGAGTTCCTTCACGATGTTGAAGAGCTCTTTGCTGTTGTGGGCGTTGTTGTCTAGGCAGTCTTTGAAGGAGGTCCTTTTGGCGGATCTGAGGAGGTGGTGGTGTCTGCGGGTGGCGTTCTTGTGGGCTGTGTAGCTTTCCGGTGTTCGTTCTTGGATCCAGTTATTTTCGAGTTTTCGGCAGGTTCGCTTGGAGGCCTGGAGGTCTTTTGTGAACCAGCTGGCTTTCTTGCTGGTGTGGGTGTTGGAGGGCTTCTTGAGCAGGGCGAGGGTGTTGGCGCAGTCGTCGATCCACTTTCTGAGGCTACGGGCTGCGGCGTCGGGGTTGGTCGGGTCTGCGGGTGGGCTGTGGGCGAGGGCGGTGGTTAGCAGGTCCTCAATGACTTTGCTCTAGCGGCGACGAGGCATCTGCTGGGTGCGGTGGGTTTCCGGAAGGTGAAGTGGATGCAGCGGTGGTCGGTCCAGTGGAGTTCGGTGGTGCGGTTGAAGAAGACTGTCTGCTTCATAAGTTAGTGAGCACTATTTTATTAAATGCTCTTCCCCTATTCCACCCACTGCCTCGCAGAATTTGTGTTGCATTTGAATAAATGGACTGAATTTATTATCTTTAAATTGCTTTTGGATCAATTCTTTGTGTGATGTTAAGATTCTTGTTTCGATGTACTATGTCCACTAGGGCATTTGTTCCATGTACCATTAACTATAGCGGCAGTGTTGAACAAGTTACTTACCTTCGGTAACGATGTATCTGTAAGAAACATTAGTTAGTTAGATTCCTCACCTTAGAATATCCCCAGGCGTCAGACTGGATCCGGAAAGATTTTTCGTCCGCAATACCTTTGCGCGTCGCTAGGCGTCGTCTGCGGCTCCGCGTCCGTCGTCGGCGTCGTGATCGCCGGGATGACGTCGTCGGAGTACTTATACGCCGCCCTCAGCCGCTGACGTCAGTTCTTGTACATAGCTTTCCGCGCCAGGAACGCAGAGCCATGCAAGAAACCGACACTGGTGCCAAGAATCTAGGTCCCTGAAAGGGATGACCTTAATCCTAGATGTCCGTTCGCAGAGCGGGGAAGATGGGTGGGGCAGTAAGGAATCTAACCAACTAATGTTTCTTACAAATATATCGTTACCGAAGGTAAGTAACTTGTCTATTTGAAAGAAACACGTTAGATTCCTTACCTTAGAATAGATACCCCAGCAATACCAACCCCGGTGGTGGGTCTGCGAACCAAGATCACAGCAGGAAGTCCTGGAGAACGGTACGGCCAAAGAAGCCGTCTCTCCAGACTTGGCTGTCCAGGCAATAATGCTTGGCAAACGTGTGCAGCGAGGCCCACGTTGCTGCCTGACAAATGTCCTGCAAAGGGACTCTGCGTCCCAGGGCAGTAGTAGCCGCTGTGGCCCGAGTGGAATGGGCCCTCAGCCCCACAGGAGGTTCCTTCTTAGCCAAGGAAAAACAGGCCTTAATGCACAAAACGACCCACAGAGAGATGGTTCGCTTGTGCACTGCCCGCCCCTTCTTAGCGCCCACGTAGCCAACAAAGAGTTGGTCATCCACCAGAAACTGTTTCGTGCGGTCCAGATAGGACAGCTCTCATTTTGGATCCCGAGGGTGGAGCCTCTATTCCTCTTTCGAGGGAGGCGGAAAGAAGGTGGGCAACATAACAGACTGGCCGATGTGAAAGGCAGTTACCACCTTAGGGTGAAAGGAAGGACGAGTCCTGAGAACAACCTTGTCCGGATGGACAGAGAGAAAAGGAGGCTTAAAAGAAAGAGCCTGGAGCTCACTCACCCGTCTGGCAGAGGTGATGGCAACCAGGAAAGCAATCTTGAGTCAGAAGACGAAGAGGACAATTATGAAGTGGCTCAAAAGGAGCGCACATCAGATAGGTCAACACCAGGTTCAAATCCAACTGAGGCATTGCGAAAGGGACAGGAGGAAACATATGAGTAACGCCTTTAAAGAATCTAGCAACAACAGCGGACTTGAAAAGGGAAGGCTGATCAGGAAGCCGTAAGAAGGCAGAAACAGCTGAAAGATATCCCTTGAGGGTGCCCAGAGCAGAGCCCTGCTGGGCCAGGCAAAGATGAAAGAGGAGAACTTCAGAAAGAAGGGCGGAAAGGGGATCCACAGCCTTTGCTGTGCACCATGCCACAAATTTATTCCACCTGCAGGCGTATACTGTTTTAGTGGAGGGACGCCTTGCTGCCAGAATGACATCAGACTTCAGGAGGCAAGTCAAATGGCATCAACTGCCGCCGCTCAATCTCCACGCATGGAGGTGGAGGCTGGACAGGTTCGCGTGGAGGACCGTCCCCTGCTGCTGCGACAGAAGGTCCTCCTGAAGAGGCAGTCGAATCGGGGGATCGATTGATAGACTGAGTAGCTCGGGATACCAGTATCTTTGTGCCCAATCCGGAGCCACAAGGATGACTTGGGCCCGGTCACGCCTGATCTTCTTCAGCACTCTGGGCAGAAGTGGTATAGGTGGAAAGGCGTACAACAGACCGCAACTCCACTTGCGACAAAAAGCGTCTATTTTATTAAATGCTCTTCCCCTATTCCACCCACTTCCTCGCAGAATTTGTGTTGCATTTGAATAAATGGACTGAATTTATCTTTAAATTGCTTTTGGATCAATTCTTTGTGTGATGTTAAGATTCTTGTTTCGATGTACTATGTCCACGCATCCTTCACCACTATGTGCTCTGGTTGGGGTAAGGAGAGGGATCTGCCACTGACCCAATCATGGTCCGTGAGCCACCACTGCAACTGTCTTGCAGTGCCCTCTGAGATCAGGACATGGTCGGACAGGTTGCCCCGATGTTGGGCCCACTGGAACTTCAGGTCCCACTGCAGAGCCCGCATCCACCACCTGGCGTGATGGCCTCAGCAGGATGCAGGAGGCCATCAGACCCAGCAACCGCAGCACTAATCTGACCGAAACTCGGGATAAAGGCTGAAAGATCGGAATCGGAGCCTGAATATCCCGAACCCGCTGTTCCGGAGGATAGACCCGAAACTGCGCCAAATCCAGAACAGCTCCAATGAAAAGGAGCTTCTGGGAGGGACTCAGATGAGACTTCGGCACGTTGATGGAGAACCCCAGCAAATGCAGGAGGTCGGGCGTAGTCTGGAGGTGGGAGACGACTGCCTGGGGCGAGCCCACCTTCAACAACCAGTTGTCGAGATAGGGGAAGACTGGAACCCCTAATCTGCGCAGATGAGCTGCGGCCACCGCCATCACTTTTGTGAACACCCGAGGGGCACTGGTGAGGCCGAAGGGGAGCACGGTAAACTGAAAATGCTCGTGACCTACCGTGAACCGCAGGTAACGTTGGTGGGCCAGCAGGACGGGGATGTGGAAATATGCGTCCTGCAAGTCCAACGCTACCATCCAGGGTCTAGGGCAGCCAGAACCTGAGCTAAGGTGAACATCTTGAACTTCTCCTTCCAGAGGAAGGCGTTGACGCTCCTGAGGTCCAAGATAGGGCGTAGGCCCCGTTTGCCCTTTTTGGGAACCAGAAAGTAGTGGGAATAACAACCCCAACCTACTTCTGGGCCAGGAACGCGCTTGATGGCCCCCTTGGCCAAGAGGGCCGTAACTTCCTCCTGCAGAAGTAGCAAGTGATCCCCCGACATGCGGTGGCATGGCTGGAGGGGTCGCCTCGAAGGGGAGGGAGTAGCCCCTTCGGACGATTTGCAGCACCCACCTGTCCGACGTGATGGTGCGCCAGTGGAGCAGGTGATGGCGAACCCTGCCTCCCACTGGCGTGGAATAGGCTTGAAAGGTTGGACTAGGAAGGCTTTGAGGCAGATGCTGCTGGGGCAGATGTGGGCTGACCGGCTCTCTGTCCCCCTGCTCCGCCGCGGCGGAATCCACGTCCGCGACCGCATTGAGACTGGTTCTGCAGCCTGTGGCTAGACGAACGTGTGGGGGCGCCCCTTCCTTGGCCACGAAAGGGGCGAAAAGCGGAAGTTTGCGGGCACGGGCCGAGAGGCCCAAGGACTTGGCCGTTGCCCTGGAGTCCTTAAAGCGCTCCAGCACACTATCCGCTTTGTCGCCAAAGAGGCGACGGCCATCGAAGGGCATGTCCATGAGGGTGCTCTGGACATCCCCGGAGAAATTTGTGGATCTCAGCCAGGCGTGGCGACTAATCGCCCCCGTCGTCACAATCGCCCTACCTAGGGAGTCGGTGGTGTCAAGCCCACATCGAATCTAGTACCGTGCTGCATCCCGCCCCTCAGCAAGAGCCTGAGTGAGCCATGTCTTGGCTCCTCCGGACACTGGGGCAGCACGTCCGCCACTGTATCCCACAAAGAGTGGGTGTAACCGTCCAAAAGGCACGCAGTGTTGATAGACCGCAACCCCAAACTGAGGGAGGAAAACAGCTTCTTCCCAAACTGTTCCAACCTTTTGGATTCCCGATCTGGAGGAGCGGACGGGAAGGCGGTCTGGGATGTAGAGGCCTGGATAACCAGGCTCTCAGGGGTGGGTTGCACCGACAGAAAGCTGGGGTCGCCCGGTGCGGGGCGGTGGCGCAGGGCCATGTTCCGTCAGTCAGTGCTTCATTGAACTGCAGTAGAGGCTCCGAGGAGCTTACTGGCGGTTGAAGCACTTCAGTGAGGAGGTTAGTGTGAGAAGTTGGCCTGATGTATGATGTCACTTGTTCTGGTGTACACCTTATATCAGTCCAAACAACCCTTATGGTGATTGGTTGTAAAGTCAACCTTATAGACCAGCTATCCTAGTGGTAGCATGGACAAGAGCAGTCTTAGGCTAAACTCTGAATGGCATGTGAAGCCAGCTGTTATACCATTTGTAACCCCTTGAATACCAAATGAAAGGACACCACAACAGATATATATATAAAATAAAGTGTATTTATTCTAGTCCAACCCTCAGCACTCTTTATAAGATTAGAGGTAAGTACAACACAGTCTTATTTAAGCATACATTAAGTCACACAGGTAAGTAATACAGTTAGGCCCTAGGGGCCACGCAAACCATATACTAAAGAAGTGGTATAAGGACCACTGTCACAGAAATAGGATAGGCCTAGGCCTAGGGAATCGCTGGGGCTACACTACACTACCCAAGGTTAGGAAGTGGGAGGCCCACGGGATTCAGGTGCAGAGTGTAAACACTCACGCGTAATGCGTATAATCGATAGAAATAGTACAGTTCTGAAATAAGCAGTTTTAGGACACTTCTGGAGTAACTAGGAAGTCGAGACTTGAGAACTAGACACTAGGATAGTCAATACCTTGATGAGCACCGGAGTACCCAATTTACCTAGCCCACGGGCTGCGGGTGCATAGGTGTGAAGTTGCGTAGGGTTTCCTCGTCGACTCCTATGGATGCCTGAAGGAAAGTTGCTGACAGGCAGTCAGTGCAGAGTGTCCGGTGGATCCCAAGGCCGGGATCAAGATGAAAGGATTCCTGCAAGCAGAAGGGACAGAGGCTGGGTCACTAGCCAGTGACCACGTGGAACCAGGAAGGAACCAGGCGATGTCGGGAGATTGCAGGCGAAGAGGTGAAGCTTGTCGCAGCAGCCACGGGTACCAGGAGACGTCGAGGACGACCAGGACCAGGAGGTGACCTGTCCCACAAAGGCTCTTGCTGTCGGCGGCATCGAAGTCGAACCAGTACTCACCAAGCCTTGGCAAGCGGAACCCATGAAGAATGGAGGACTTGCTTCTGGTTCAGACCAGGAAGGTCTGGGGTGCTTCTCTTTTTCAGAAGAGCAGGAGCCAGTCTGGAGGAGCCAAACCAGCAGTGGAAAATCAAAGGTGTGTCGTCACAGAGGTTACTAGCCAACGGGCAAGTAACCGGACAGACGCGGCAAGCAGGAAAATGCAGAAGGGCCCCACGCAGGACTCGTGGAGTGTGGGGGGCTGATCTTCGGTGCAGATGGTGCTTGGGGCTTCTCAATCCCCGGTGCACAACTTCGAGGGTGCCTCAGAAGCTGCGCTGGAAGATACGCGCCACTTTTCCCAGGTAGCCGGTCCCACGTCTCTCGTCGCCTCCACGTATCTCAGCTCAGCTGTGGATGAGGTTTAGGGTCGAAGAAGTCTGGAAGTCAAGGCTCTGGTCAGGCTCTGCAGTCGGTCCCTCGTAGAACTTCAGCAAAGCAAAGGGTAAGTCTCTTGATGGTGCCTGTTTGCACAGGGTGGCCACTCCTTGGCCACAAGGGAGATTCTTCAGTCTTCTTCTTTCGTCGAATGTCGAAGGTCCAGAGTTTCTGTTCAAGTTGCAGGTTCAGGATAATCTAATCTCCTGGGGCCCAGCTACCACACTTGTACTAATCTAGGGGGCTGGGTTGCCTGTTAGGTCACGCCTTATGGGTGGGACCTGGGAGGGGGGTGGTTACACCCCCTTTCCTTTGTCCAGTTTCGCGCCAGGACTGGGGCTGGAGTGCCCCAGCACCGGTTTGAACTGGACTATGCATGGGACACCTTGTGTGCCCCAGGCAGTGTCTCGTTTCTTTCATCCCTCCCTGCCCCAATACACTAAGGCCTCTCTGGGGTGGTGCTCGCACCTCCCAAGGCAGGAAACCTATTGTCCAAGCCTCCCTTGCCGGGATCACTCCCAGCAGCAGGAGATCAGACTTGTGTCGTGGCAGCAGCATCCATTTTGTGATGCTGGGGCTCTGGTTAACTTTAACCGGGTAAGTAGGTTTCAACATGTCTTCTCCCTCTAGAAGGGAGGGATAATATCCTCATCCCCAGAAATGGGATGGGGGTATTATTCCAAAGTGTTAGACACCTTACACAACATGTTTTGATAAAGCCAAACCATAGTTACCATAACCGTTTAAGATTATAAGGCACTGTAAGAGTATATGGTAGGCTATATCATAGAACAGCTATAAGGACATGGTTCCGAAAGCTGCAGACAGGCTCAGCTCCATCTCACATGTTACCAAGCACTCTGCCTCCAGGATTGTTAAGGCCTGCCATAGGAGTGGCTGATAGGTACACATGTGTCTATATATAAGGTAGGTATAGGAATACTACACCTAAGCAAGGGGTGATTACACGACCTTGCCCCAGCTGAGTGATCAGCCAGTTGTCTCATAATGGAAGGCCAGGCCAGGGGTGGCATAATACATGCTGCAGCCCCTGTTAGGCCTAGGGTACACCTATGCCCTGGGTACCTAAGGTACACTGTACAGGGGCCAATAAGGTGATCCTATCCGAATGGGTTATGCACCTAAAGTACATAGTATTAATTTAGAGAGAGAACAGCCGGGCTGTGGGTCTGATTAGCAGGCCCACAGCCACATCTAAGTCGAAAACCAGTAAAGCAAAAAGCAAAAAGTGGGGGTGAACATAGAAAGCAGACCCTACTCTCCTACAGTTAGTCCTCACGGCCACTGCAGGGAGCTCCAGCTGAAGGGCTTTGGCAGCCCTGCGCAGCACCACAGAATAGGTAGCACCCTCCTCCGTAGCCACGGAGGGAGGAGAGATGAAGCCAGTGTCAGGGGAGGTGTCGAGACCACTGCCATTCCCCAGCTCTTCTGCCCAGTCCTGACTTAACTGGCACTGCTGTGCCAGAGGGTCCTCGGACCCCTCCCACTCTTCCCCGTCATCCGACTCCTGGTAGACAGGCTGAAAGGTCGGAGCCGGGCGGTAAATGAATTGCTCATCCATCGGCACCGCTCCGACGCCAGACCCGGAGCGGGACTGAACCTGGGGACGATGTCGTCCAAAGACGGCGCCTGGGGCGGCACCGAAGAGGTCGGCGCCGGCGGAGGGGGTCGTAAGGTCATCGACCGGGATCCAGACCTGGATCGAAAGGCACGCCGGCTGGCCTCGACGGCGGAGCGAGACTCCTCATGGCCACGAGGAAGTCTTGGATCTCGCCCGGTGTCTCATTAGGCCCAGGGACCGGCGGGTATGGGGCCGGATGCGACTCCTGCGGCTCCGACGGAGATGCGCAGGTGGTGCCACCTGAACCCTCGGCGAGTGGCGCGACCGGCGAGTGGAGTCAAAAGAGCGATGTCGCCTCTTCGACTTCTTCTTACTGTGCCTCGACTTACCGGAATGCGAGGACTTCGATCCCGACGAGTGGGACCTTGAGCGGCGCAGAGCCGACTGCCGGATCTCGAAGCTTGCGGGACCGCTCCCGCCTAGCCTTCGAGGTCAAAGACTCTGCATCATGGTCGGCCCCAAGGCAGTAGAGACACCGACGGTGGTGATCCGTGACCGACATCAGGCGGTGACAGGCGTCGCACGGCTTGAAACCGGGCATCCCTATCGGCACCAGGAGTCGAGGTCGACTCGAAAGAGGAACCAAAAAAGTTCAATAAGTTTAGTCAAAAAGTGACTAAAGGGTATGCTCTTTCCGGATCTGTACTTAGTGGCGCGGAAAAAAGAACTGACGTCAGTGCGCGAGGGCGGCGTCTAAGTACTCCGTCATCCCGGCGATCACGACGACGGACGCGGAGCCGCAGACGATGCCTAGCTACGCGCAAGGGTATTGCTGATGAAAAATCTTTCTGGATCCAGCCTGGGGATATTCTAAGGTAAGGAATCTAACTAACGTGTTTCTTTCCGTGTTTTTTATTTTAGCAGCGCGGTCCACATTTAGCGGACATGCTTACTTATTTGTTTTTATTTTCTCTATGCAATAGCTTAAACTCTCACAAATGTGATGTAGGAGAGTAGGGTCTGCTTTCTATGTTCACCCCCACTTTTTGCTTTTGCTTCACTGGTTTTCGACTTAGATGTGGCTGTGGGCCTGCTAATCAGACCCACAGCCCAGCTGTTCTCTCTCTAAATTCATACTATGCACTTTAGGTACATAACCCAATTGGTAAGGATCACCTCTAGGGCCCTGTACAGTGTACCTTAGGTACCCAGGGCATAGGTGTACCCTAGGCCTACCAGGGGCTGCAGCATGTATTATGCCACCCCTGGCTGGCCTTCCATTATGACACATCTGGCTGATCACTCAGCTGGGGCGAGGTCGTGTAATCGCCCCTTGCTTAGGTGTAGTATTCCTATACCTACCTTATATATAGACACATGGGTAACCTATCAGTCACTCCTATGGCAGGCCTTAACAATCCTGAAGGCAGAGTGCTTGGTAACATGTGAGATGGTGCTCTAGCATGAGCTGAGCCTGTCTGCAGCTTTCGGAACCATGTCCTATGGTTTGGCTTTATCAAAACATGTTGTGTAAGGTGTCTAACACTTTGGTATACTACCCCCACCCCATTTCTGGCGGGGAGGATAGTATTCCTCCCTTCTAGGGGAGAAGACATGTTAAAGACCTACTACCCGGTTAAAGTTACCCAGAGCCACAGCATCACAAAATGGATGCTGCTGCCACAGACACGAGTCTGACCTCCTGCTGCTGGGAGTCCTTCCAGCGAGAGAGACTTGGACAATAGGTTTCCTGCCTTGGGAGGTGCTAGCACCACCCTAGACAAGCCTTAGTGTATTGGGGCAGGGAGGGATGAATGAAACGAGACACTGCCTGGGGCACACAAGGTGTCCCATGCATAGTCCAGTTTAAACCGGTGCTAGGGCACTCCAGCCCTGGCGCGAAACTGGACAATGGGAAGGGGGTGTAACCACCCCCCTCCCTGATCCCACCCATAGGAGGGACCCAGCAGGTAACCCAGCCCCCCCAGATTAGTATAAGAGTGGGAGCTGAGTCCCTAGGACTTTGGATTATCCTGACAACTGAAACTTGAACAGAAACTCTAGACCTTCGACATTCGACTACGGAAGAAGACTGAAGAATCTCCCTTGTGGCCAAGGAGTGGCCACCCTGTGCAAACATGCACCATCAAGCGACCTGCCGTTTGCTTTGCTCAACGTTCTACGAGGAACTGACTGCAGAGCCCGACCAGCGCCTTGACTTCCAGACTTCTCCGACCCTGATCCACATCCACAGCAAAGCTGAGATCCGTGGAGGCGACGAGAGACGTGGGACCGGCTACCTGGGAAAATTGGCTACTTGCTTCCAGCGCGGCTTCTGAGGCATCCTCGAAGTTGTGCTCTGGGGATTGAGAAGCCCCAACCCCGAGCACCATCTGCACCGAAGATCAGCCCTCCACACTCCACGAGTTCTGCGTGGGGCCCTTCTGCATTTTCCTGCTCGACGCGTCTGTCCGGTTGCTTGCCCGTTGGCTAGTAGCCTTTGTGACGACGAACCTTTAACTTTCCACCAGACTGGCCCTTGCTTCCCTGTGAAAGAGAAGCACCTCAGGCCTTCCTCGTCTGCAACAGAAGCGAATCCTTCATTCTGCGTGGGTTGCGCTTGCCAAGGCTTGTTGTGTCCCAACTCGACATCGACGCCGCCGACAGCAAGAGCCCTCGTGGGACAGCTCGCCTCCTGGTTCTGGTCGTCCTCGACGCCTCCTGGTACCCGTGGCTGCTGCGACAAGCTTCACCTCTTCACCTGCATTTCCACGACATCGCCTGGTTCCTTCCTGGTTCCTTCCCGGCTCCTGGCTGTGTCGTACTTTACAATTTGGGACCGCGTAGGAGGCAGGGCCCTACCCCTGTCTATCCCGGTATTAGCGAACCGCGAATGGTCAATGCGGTATGTACAAGTGCTTTGTGTAACGTTTTAGCTATGAATGCACTGTGTATACGTTATTATACATTGACTCCGTGGGTTCCATCTTAGAGCGGTGGCCATCTTATGGTTGCCCTCACATAGGCTACATATCATGAAGCAAATACGGGCCTTTTAGAGCACATGTGCCTTCCTTTGACTTCTCTGTGACCTGGGCAGCTTGGCTCCGCTGCCCCAGGTCAGTCCAGTCTCACGAGCTCCCCGTCCTCCGGCCACCTGTGATTAGCATCAGGGCTTGACACACCATAAAGCCTTTTCATCCCACACGAGCCTCCAGCCAATCTCTTTCACACCTGACTGTTCCTGCTTTATGGCTTGTTTTCCAAACAGGAGATGCTCGTGTTTATTGGGGCCTGTTGATATCTGATGTGGGATCTGAGCCTTGCTGGGTAAATAATTGTGGGCTGGCTTAACTGGAATGTGGGATGGTCATCATGACTCTGCCTTTTCGTTTGAAATGTATACATGTATATGGCCATATCATAAAACAAGGAATGTATGCCTGAAGCAGGATATTCTGTATTTAAGGAGAAGCCAGTTTCTGTAATTTTAAGTAGTCTCCTGAGAACATACACGCTGTTGTACTTCTAGGATACCTGTGATTGGTCTGCGGCCAATAAACTGATCTTTGACTTCACCCAGAAGACTCTGTGTTTCTGTAGGTCTGAAACAGGAAGAACCCGAAGTCATAGGGTGTGTTCCCCTGCACCGCTGGGCTTAAAATTCCCAGTACTTCAGTTGGCGCCCAACTCGGGACGATTTCAGCGGTACCGGTCCAAGCCAGAGGTTCGTGAGGAGCTTCGTGTGGAAATTCTGGAGGAAGGCCGCCACTTCATCGACCCCTGCATGTCGACGTGGTCCGAAAGTCTTTTCTGCGAGGTTCTCCGCGTCCCGACGGCTACGAAGGACTGCTGCCCTGATTAATCGCCCTGTTTTGGACCCTTGACGATTTTGGTAGAGCGAAACAATCGAGAGAGTCTTCTGGTGACGCCATTGATCATCGATATTCAGTTAAGTATAAGTGGAGCGTCTCCCAGTTTGAATTTGGTATCCTTCAGGATTATTTTGATTTGGAGTTTGCAAACACCAAAGCCAGAGGACTCGTGTATTCACGAGACTATCGTAATTGATAATCCTTTGAAGTTTGGAACTAGACTAGTGAGCGAAGATGCCTGGTGCTAGTGTATTTGGATGATTGTTTTGTTTGGGTTGTGGAAGGGATTTCCAGTTAGAGGATTCATGTCCGGTTCCTCCAATTGGAACTCCAACTTATGAGCTTTATGTAAAACATGGCGTGGGCCCCATTGCATATAATGAAGTATGGATCCGATACACCAGAAAGGACGGTGTTTTTAAATGGCCCCAAAATTGTGGTTTTGATACAGATATCTTTGATAATTTGGAAGTTAAATTGTTTAAAAAGAAAGCCCGGCCGGCGATGTTTGATTCTTTCCGCCTATGGCGAAAGGAAGCCAAACAGAAGGAAATTAAGCTAGCGAAAAGAAATAAGAGAGAAAGAGGTATGTCAGTGATGCAAGCAATTGTGCAATTTAAAGATAATGAGGAGGAACAAATGAATGAGCAATTGCACAGACAGCGCAAACTAGGGATCGATAAATGTTACCCTGTTTTGTCACCCCTTGTGCAAGATGAGACAAAAGAGAATGAGAAAGATTCCCTAATGTCCCATTTGCTAAGTTCGCCACCCCCGTATGCGCAAAATGCCACAGCACCTCCACAGCTTGTAAATGCGCAGCCTCCAGTAAATATGCCGCAAGCCTTCCCGCAGCCGCCAGCTCCTCTTCAGCTGGCTCCTATCCCTGCAGTGCAGCCCTCTCAAGGGCCGCCAGTTTTGTTACCTGTTACCCCCGCGCTTCCTGCGACTTTGCCTAGCACGCCAGCGGCTTCCCCTGGCGCTCCTTCTTACACTACCCAGGTACCTGTATCTGAATCCGTTTTTCTTCCCTCTGTCTATCCCCCCGTTTTCGCCTCAACTTCTCCTTCAGCACGACAACGACTGGCTAATGTAGTTACTAGTTTAATGTCGCCTCTCTTTGGGTCATCTAGTGCGACTCCTGGCTTACAGCGTAAGCAATTGCGCAGTCAGCTGCCTGGTCCCGACGAGAAAGAGGTGTTAGATCATCTGGCGCGTAGGTGGATTGGTTTCCCTTCACTCTATGATGTGGAATCAGTTGTTAACGTTTTTCACCAATGGGATGCCCCAAAACAGAGGTATGTCTTTGATAAGATGTGTGAATTCCTCTGTGAGGAATTGGAGGATTATGGTGCAAACCCAAACCCCCAGGAATTGTGTCGAGTGCGATTTGATTTTGAAACAGGTATAATTGTGGGCCCCAATGTAGATAAAGCAGTTGCGACTTTACTGTCCCTCAGAAATGGTGATTGTCAGCAATCGTTGTTTGAACAGGAATTCCCTGTGGGGAAAAAGGGAAAGGCGCGACAATACCCTATGAGAGAAGTCCCTCCGGTATGGAAGGAAGCTGTTGCGGCTGATGCCGCTAATGGTATTGCTGCTATGCCAGCTCATTTTCAGCGTGTTTGGGTGCATGTCCCTTGGAAACGATCTGAAGTAATAGCGCTCAAGCAGACATTGCCTGAACCCCGTAAAAACCCTACGGGATATTACAAGGAGTTATCACAAACTGCAGAATCATGTGTAATGAATCTGGCTGACATAGATATGTTATTTGGGAATGTTGTTCCACAGCCTTTGTGGGGATCCATTCGTACTACGGATCATGCGGCAGAACTAGGGGGTACATGGGCTAATATAGTTGCTGCAGACGCTAGACAAGTTGGTGGTACAAAGCCTGACCCTTTAGTAGCAGACCTCCCTGGTAGAATTATTACATACATGAAAACTATAATGCCCGCGATGCGCGTAAATTGAGATAAACTATCCGCATGTAAGCAGAAGAAAGATGAGACAGTGTCCGATTTCTTCACCAGGTTTGAAGAAACGTTTATCGACCACAGTGGTCAAGACATGAGTACTGAAGGTGGCCAACGGTTATTTGTGGATAAAATTGTACAGAATTTACTTCCCGAGTTGTGTAAAAAATTAAAAGATTCCGAAAGTTCCTGGGCTGTTTCCTCTTCAGCGCAAATACTGGCTACTGCACAGTATTATGAAAATAGAGATAAAGATGAGAAGGATAGAACAGATAAGAAAACGAAAGAACTGAAAACAAAGGTCCTCTTGCAGCAGGCTTATCCACCACGTGGAGGACAGAATAATTATAGGCAGACCCAAGGTATCTATCAGCAACCCCAACAATTTCAGAATAATCAGCAAATGAACGGGTATTATCAACCACGTATCCCTGTAGGTCCCAACCAATGTTCATATTGCAAAGAGGAAGGTCATTTTAAATATAGTTGCCCTAAATTAATGCAGCGTAACAGTAATGGGTATGGCGCAAGAGGTAGAGGTGGTCAGCAAGCTCCTAGAGGTAGAGGGCGTGGAAATGTTCCCCAGAACGCGCGTCCTCTTCCGCCTCAAAATACCATAAATAGCTTTGATCAGCAAGCCAACGCGACTGGTAATACAGCTCAGTACTACAATAATGATTATTATGCAGAAGACGACAATGTAGAAGATAATGATTACTAGGACAGCCGTAGACAGAGAGAGGGAGTTGTTTCAGTGCCAGTGGATCAGAGCGGACCTTATGTTAAAGTAACTACAGCCAATGTAACGGAGCCCTTTCTGCTGGATACTGGTGCTGCAAAGAGTTCAATCATGCATTCAAAACTCCCTGGCACGCCTTTGTCTGGCGAAATGAATGTTTCAGTAGGTTTTTATGGCGCCCCAGTTAGGAACCCGATTTCTAGTCCTATGTCACTTTCTGTTGGACCTTGTGAGCTAAAAGCACCCCTCATCCTAACGACAGGTTGTGGTGAAAATTTACTAGGATTAGATTTGCTAAAAAGATTGCATGCAACGCTATATTCTCCCTCAGGAGTACAACTTACATTAGGTAAGAAAGTGATTTCCCCAATGTATTTGTCTAAAAATGCAATGCCACCTGTGAAGTACTGGGTATTTTAGTCCCAGCGGTGCAGGGGCACACACCCTATGACTTCTGGGTTCACCCTGTTCCAGACCTACAGAAACGCAGAGTCTTCTGGGTGAAGTCCAAGATTTGTTTATTGGCTGCAGACCAATTACAGGTATCCTAGAAGTACAACAGCGTGTATGTTCTCAGGAGACTGCTAAAAATCATAGAAACGGACTTCATCTTAAATACAGTTTTCCCTGCCTCAGGCATACATTCCTAGGTTTACGATATGGCCATTACATGTATACATTTCAAAAGAAAAGGCAGAGTCATGATGACCACCCCACATTCCAGTTCGGCCAGCCCGCAATTATTTACACAGTAAGGCTCAGATCCCACATCAGATATCGATAGGCCCCAATAAACATGAGCATCTCCTGTTTTGGGAAACAAGCCATAAAGCAGGAACAGCCAGGTGTGAAAGAGATTAACTGGAGGCTCGTGTAGGATGAAAAGACTTTATGGTGTGTCAAGCCCTGATGCTAATCACAGGTGGCCAGGGGACGGGGAACTCGTGAGACCAGTTTGACCTGGGGCAGCAGAGCCGAGCTGCCCAGGTCACGGAAAAGTCAAGGAAAGGCACATGTGCTTCTAAAGACCCGTTTTTACTTCGTGCAGTATAGTCTATGTGAGGGCAACCATAAGATGGCCACTGATGCAAAATGGAACCCGCGTAGTGATGCAAAATAGCGTGTACATAGTGCATTAATAGCTAGAACGTTATATAAAGCACTTGTACATACCGCATTAACCATTTGCGGTTCGCCAATACCGGCATAGACAGGGGTAGGGCCCTGTCCCCTACGCGGTCCTGAATATTAAAGTACGACAGACCCTCCTTTTGCCCTTACATAGGCAATCACTATACTCATCTCAATCAGAGTCTAGGTTAATGTTCACGAAGTCCTGGAGATGTTGCTGTAGCATCATCCTATTACTTAGTTCGTCCCTCGATACAGGTTTCCTGACACAAAATGTAGCACAGAGGCCACATATCGCGGGAGCACAGTGTATACACAGACAGAACAGGAAAAGAATCGCTAAGATCATTCCAATGACCATCAGAACTTTCCAACCCCAGGCAGATATCAATTCCCAGAACCACCCCACCAGTGACCAGTCTCCCTTATCCACGTGTATGGATTCAGATATTTTATGGAGTTTGGAGATGGCTTGATAGACTGTTGGAGCGTTATCTGGTATGAAAATGCAACAACTGGATTGGATAACCTTACATACCCCACCGCGGTCTGCAAGAATAACGTCTAGAACCATGCGGTTCTGCAAAGTCATAAGGCGATCCGCTTGGAGCTCAGCGGTCAGATTACCAAGGGCACCAGCCGTTACATTGACAGTGGATTCAACCACACAAGTCAGTTGTCTCAGGTTCCTACTATTTACCATAGGTCCCCAAAACAGGAGGAAACCCAAGAAGAAGTCTCCCGCTTCCTGACCGGCAGTATCCTCCTTACTGATCACGCCTCTCACAACTCTGGTCTTGTGATAGTCAGAGGCAGCAGTAAATGTTGGCGGTAGCAAGTTTGCAATATAACATGTGCCCGAGAAATCAGGGGGCAACCATGTATATGCTCGGTCATTGCAGATGAAATATGTGCCTTTGGCAGCCAAAAACGCAGGGGAAAACTGTGACGGGAAAGTGTACGTTTCAGTACAGTCACTTCTTCCCAGTTGAGCTCTAGGATTCTGACCATTACCCTGTAAGCAGAACCGACCTATGTGGGGTACGACCCAGATTGGAGATGAGATTTTTCGCTGTCTTTCACCCAGACTAATACTATACCCCGTCGCGTTCCACCCTACATAAGCTCTCAGCTCTTCTTTGGGAATGGATGAGTATGCATCAATATCCCTACTCATATCGGCAATTCCTCTCACTAAGGCTTTATTATTTGTACTAGGTCTGATGGAACGCGGTTGTCGCGGGGAGTAGGCATCTAGAGCATAGAGGAACATGGTCTGGAATGCCCATGACGATCCATTGTAACTAAACGGCAGCACCAAATAAGGAATACCCTTATTAATGGTATGTGGCATTAAACCACACACCCAGCAATTGGTTGTATTCATTACTAGTTGGTGTTGGTGCAAGAGCTGAATAAACAAGTTATTTACAAACTCTGATCGTCTGGTTTGTTCATGTGCAGGAAGAGGGTGAAAAGAGTGTGAGGAGGCAGTGGAAAAAGGTATAGGCTGTACAGTGGGTGCAATGGGCTTTTGAAAGGAGAAAAATACAAATCCAACAATGAACATCATTATACTACATAGTATAAATAGGCACAAGAATACAAAACATCTACTTTTCATTATCGTACATATTCTCGCTTTAAAGTTCATTTCCTCAGCGGATCTCTCCATCTTACAAAACTCCATCCTCTAATTGTGCCGCTCGCGGCGGGTGAGTTTCTTCCGCTAAGGAGTACGCCTGTCAGTCCAGGGAAACGCCCTAGACCAACCAGAACCGTTGACCTAACGTCTTCGGCCTGTACCCCAAAGTCTTGGCACCGCGACCCTGCTGCTGAACCCGGATGGTGGTTCCAAAAACAAAAATCAAGAAAGTCCTTCAGATGGGAGAGCTTATAATGTCAAAAAGAAAAAATAGTGAGGAAATCTTTATTTGTCCAAAGGCCTTGGTCTCAAATTATAGCGGAGACGGCCAGGTGCTGCTTGATCCTGAAACAAGAGTTCAGGCTCTGTGGTGTCCAATCGATTTGATGGTGGCACAGCTTCCTGCAGAATATCGCTGTTCTCTTGGTCTGAAGCTGTGTCTCTTATGTGTGCATCACTGAATGGTACAAAACGAGGTACAGTGTCTGTTTCAGAGTCTGCAATACCCTCCTGGACCCACTGGTCATATGGCAGAGGCAAAGGGATCCTCTTCACGTGGGTGGCGTGGATCCAGTTCTTCTTGCCTTTCACTCGAACCGCTGATCTTGTCGACAGAAGTACAAGGTGGGGGCCGATCCAGCGAGGCTCGTCGTTGCCTTTGCGCTGGAAATTTCGGACCAGGACCCACGAGCCAGGGTTGATAGGGTGTCCGGGAGTTTCAGGAGCCGGGGAAAGAGTATCATGCACCTGTTGGTGTAAAACACGCAGTTTAACAGTCAAATCATACAAGTAATCGAGTAGTACTGGATGCTCGATCTCACTGAATTTCGCCGGTCTTGGCACGCCCCATACATTAGCCGGGCGGCCAAAAACGACCTCATAAGGACTAAGTCCCACTCGTGAGTGTACGGTCATTCTGGTGGACAGGAGTGCTAAAGGCAGAGCGTCAGGCCATTTAAGACTGGTGCTCGCCTGGATTTTGGCCAGTTTAAGTTTTAGAGCACCGTTGTAGCGCTCTACTAATCCAGCTGATTGGGGGTGATTTGCAGCGTGGAACTTTTGCTTGATGCCTAAACCCTCACACACATTCTTCATTACTTTACCCACAAACTCACTTCCATTATCACACCACACCATTCTTGGCATTCCAGACCTGGGAAAAAACTCCTTCACAAGAGCTTTGGCTGTGGACAGGGCAGTGTTATCCTTCAGAGGATAAGCCTCTATCCACTTCGAGAAAGCACAAACAACCACCAGTACATATTTCAGGTTGTTGCACCTTTCCATGTGGATAAAGTCCAGCTGCAAAACTTCAAATGGGTATGATGGGGGTGCAAAATGACCAGCTGGAGTTGGGGTTCCCCTACCAGGGTTGTATTTCAAGCATACCATGCAATTCTTGACCACATTCTCTGCACACTTGGGAATCCCAGCATTCTGCCATACTGGAGCCAACAACTTACAAATTCCTTTCGTACTGATGTGCGCCATTCCATGTGCCATTGTAACTACTGGGAGCACATATGCATCAGGCAACAACCATCGCCTATGTTCTGTCAGATCAATCCAACAACCATTCTCATCTAACTTACCCACACTTTCTCTCCACTTGCTTAATTCTTTCTCTGTGGCCTCAGCTTGAAGCGACTTCACACTCTCTATCGTGTTTTCACACATTCCAGCATCATCAACCCATCTTGCGGGGCCTGCAACATACATTCTAGTCTTTACATTCTGTGCTGTTTCTTTTGCGATCTCATCAGCAAACGCATTTCCACGTCCGACGTCATCGGTGACTTTCCTGTGCGCACTGCATTTCATGATCGCAACTTGTAACGGTAGGGTCAGTGACTCAAGGAGATCATTCACCAACTTGCCATTCTGAATTTTAGTTCCATGCGAAGTCAGGGACCCACGTTCTTTCCACAATCGCCCAAAACTATGAGCCACGCCAAAGGCGTACTGGCTATCGGTGTATATGTTCACTCTCATTCCTTCAGACAACACGCATGCTCTCGTGAGGGCGATTAATTCTGCTGCTTGGGCCGAATTATGTGGCACTCGTGCAGTTTCCACTACCGTATGTAAAGTCATGATAGCATATGCAGCAGTCGTATCACCATTAGGGAGCTTGAAACACGAACCATCCACCCATAAAGTACCATCACACTCAGTCAGGGGAGTATCTTTTAGATCTACTCTCCCTTTCGTCTCTTCTTCTGTTCTGAACAGTCAGTCATGTTGCTCATTCTCATCTAGGTCTGCTGGATTTGGCAATAACGTAGCTGGATTCAGCGTGTTGCATCTCTTTATGTGTATGTGGTTTGCTAACAGTGTGAGCTCATAGCCTGATAATCGCGCACTAGTCAAGTGTTGTGTCTTGGTTCTGTTCAATAATGTGTCTACAGCATGTGGAACCATAACGATCAATGTGTTGTCCATTACCAAACCAGCAGTTTGTCGGATAGACATAGCTGCAGCAGCTGTCGCTCTCAGACAGCTTGGCAATGCCCTCGCTACAGGGTCCAAGGTTGATGAAAAATATGCGCATGGGCGCGGTCTGTCGCCAAAAGGCTGTGTTAACACTGATAATGCACAACCATCTTTCTCATGAACATACAATGTAAAAGGCTTGCTGTAGTCAGGGGTACCCAACACAAGAGCTGAACATAATGCATTGCGCAATTTCACAAAACTTTTCTGGCACTCTTCAGACCATGGGATAGGATTCGGTGTGTCTTTGCATGTTAATGCTAACAAAGGTTTTGCCAACAGGAAAAAATTTGGGATCCAGTGCCTACAGTATGAGGTAATGCCCAAGAAAGCACGTACTTCTCTCTGTGTTCTTGGCACACTCAACTGTGCAATGGCTTGAATTCTTTCTGGGGTCAGTTTCCTTCCCTCCTTCGATAAGAGATGACCTAAGTAGGTCACTTCTTGTCGACAATATTGCAGCTTTGAGAGAGACACTTTGTGATGGAAAGCAGATAAATGACGTAACAATGATAATGTGGCTTCCTTGCAGATCTTCTCAGTATCCGCGGCAATTAGTAAATCGTCCACGTACTGAATCAGGATAGCACCACTAGGTAAAACAAGTGCATCAAGCTGCGCTTTCAAAGCTTGGCTGTATATTGATGGACTTTCACAGTAGCCCTGGGGAGCGCGTTTGAAGCGGAAGCTTCGGCCTCCCAGACTGAAGCCAAAAATGTCTCTGCTCTCCTCTGCAATTGGGATGCTAAAGAAAGCATTCTTTAAATCGATCACTGAAAACCATGCAGCAGAGGCTGGAATCATCGTTAACAAGGCAGTTATATCAGGGACAACTGGAAACTGTGGCACAACAAGCTTATTAACCTCTCTAAGATCAATCACAAATCTGTAAACAGGTGGCTGTGAAGGGTCCGTTCGTTTTAAGACCGGTAAAATCGGACTATTGCAAACGTTGCCTCTTGTCTCTTCAATTACACCCTTATTAATCAAGTCGCTGACAATCTCTAACAATGCTTTCTGGCCTTCATTAGAGATCTTGTACTGGGGAATGCGTGGCAGTCTGACATTAGCCTTTAAAGTTACCACGTATGGCGGTATCTTCAAGAGGCCCACATCATTGGGACCAGTAGCCCAAAGGACATCCGGAAGGGATGACAATTCAGGCGGCATTGTATTTTTAGACAAGTACATCGGGGAAATCACTTTCCTGCCTAATGTAAGTTGTACTCCTGACGGTGAACAATACAGTGTAGCATGCAATCTTTATAACAAATCTAATCCTAGCAAATTCTCACCACAACCTGTTGTTAGGATGAGAGGTGCTTTCAGCTCGCAAGGTCCAATAGAAAGTGACATGGGACTAGAAATCGGGTTTCTAACTGGGGCGCCAGAAAAACCTACTGAAACATTTATATCGCCAGACAAAGGTGCGCCAGGGAGTTTTGAATGCATGATTGAACTCTTTGCAGCACCAGTGTCTAGCAGAAAGGGCTCCGTTACATTTGCTGTAGTCACCTCAACATACGGTCCGCTCTGATCCACTGGCACTGAAACAACTCCCTCTCTCTGTCTACGGCTGTCCTAGTAATCATTATTTTCTGCATCGCCGTCCTCTGCATAATAATCATTATTGTAGTACTGAGCTGTATTACTAGTCGCGTTGGCTTGCTGATCAAAGCTATTGATGGTATTTTGAGGCGGAAGAGGACGCGCGTTCTGTGGAACATTTCCACGCCCTCTGCCTCTTGGAGCTTGCTGACCACCCCTTCCTCTCGCGCCATACATATTGCCGTTACGCTGCATCAATTTAGGGCAACTATATTTAAAATGACCTTCCTCTTTGCAGTATGAGCATTGATTGGGGCCTACAGGGACACGAGGTTGATAATACCCATTCATTTGCTGATTGTTCTGAAATTGTTTGGGTTGGTGGTAGACACCTTGGGGTTGCCTATAATTATTCTGACCTCCACGTGGCGGATAGGCCTGTTGTAAAAGGACCTTCGTTTTTAGTTCTTTCGTTTTCTTTTCTGTTCTATCTTTCTCGTCTTTATCTCTGTTTTCATAATACTGTGCAGTAGCCAGTATTTGCGCTGAAGAGGAAACAGCCCAAGAACTTTCTGAATCTTTTAACTTTTTACACAGGTCAGGAAGTAAATTCTGCACAAATTTATCCACAAATAACCGTTGGCCACCCTCAGTACTCATATCTTGCCCACTGTGGTCAATAAACGTTTCTTCAAACCTGGAAAAGAAGTCTGACACTGTCTCATCTTTCTTCTGCTTGCATGCAGATAGCTTGTCCCAATTTACGCGCATCGCGGGCATTATTGTCTTCATATACGTGATGATTCTACCAGGGAGTTCTGCTATTAAAGGCTCTGGTTTCGCGCCACCAATCTGTCTAGCGTCAGCAGCGATGATGTTAGCCCATGTGTCCCCTAGTTCTGCAGCATGATCCATATTACGAATGGATCCCCACAAAGGCTGTGGAACCACATTCCCAAACAGCATATCTATGTCAGCCAGATTCATGACACAGGATTCTGCGGTTTGTGACAATTCCTTATAATAACCGGTAGGGTTTTTACGGGGATCAGGCAATGTCTGCTTAAGTGCTAGCACCTCAGATCTTTTCGATGGAACATGTACCCAAATACGCTGAAAATGTGCTAAGAAAGGTGGATTAGCATTTGGTTCAGCAGGTCTCCAAACTGGGGGAACCTCACGCATCGGATATTGGCGTGCTTTTACCCTTTTTCCCACAGGGACATCAGGTTCAAACAACGACTGTTGACAATCATCATTCCTGAAGGATAATACAACCGCAACTGCTTTATCTACATCGCGATCTACAATGGTACCAGTTCCAAAATCAAATCTTACTCGACACAACTCCTGCGGGCTTGGGTCTTTACCACTATCATCCAATTCCTCACAGAGAATTTCGCACATTTTCTCAAAGACATACCTCTGTTTTGGGGCATCCCATTGATGGAAAACGTTGACAACTGATTCCACATCATATAGTGAAGGGAAAACAATCCATCTACGCGCCATACGATCTATTACCTTCTTCTCATCGGGGTTAGGCAATTTACTGCGCAATTGCTTACGCTGTAAGCCAGGAGTCGCACCGGATGACTCAAAGAGAGGTGACATTAACGTAGTAACCACATTAGCTAAACGCTGTCGCGCTGAAGGAGAAGTTGAGGCGAAAACAGGGGGATAAACAGAGGGAAGAAAAGAGGATGCAGAAACAGGTACTGGAGTGGTGCAAGGAAGAGTGTCAGGGGAGGCAGCTGCTGAATTAGACAAAGTCGCAGGAAGCGCGGGGGCAGTTGGAAACACAACTGGCGGCCCTTGAGAGGGCTGCGCTATAGGGGTAGGAGCCGGCTGCGAAGCAGCTGGCGGTTGCGGCAAGGCTTGCAGTATATTAACTGGAGGTGGCATATTCACAAGCTGGGGAGGCGCCGTGGCATTTTGAGCATACGGGGGTGGCGAACTCAACAAATGCGACATCAGGGGATCTTTCTCCTTTTCTTCGGACTCATTCTGTTTAGAGTGCGGTAAAGCTGGGTAACATTTGTCGATCCCTAACTTACGCTGTCTGTGCAATTGCTCATTCATCTGCTCCTCCTCATTGTCTTTGAATTGTACAGCTGCTTGCATTACTGTCATACCTTTCTCTCTCTTATTCTTTTTCGCTAGCTTAATTTCCTTCTGTTTGGCTTCCTTCCGCCATAAGCGGAAAGAATCAAACATCGCCGGCCGCGCTTTCTTTTTAAACAATTTAATTTCCAAATTATCTAAAATATCGGTATCGAAACTACCATTTTGGGGCCATTTTAAAACACCGTCTTTTCTGGTGTAGTGGATCCATACTTCGTTATATGCAATGGGGCCTACGCCATGTTTTACATAGAGCTCATAAGTTGGAGTTCCAACCGGAGGAACCGGACATGATTCCTCCAGCTGGAAATCTCTTCCACAACCTAAACAGAACAATCTACCAAATATTCTAGAACCAGGCATCTTCGCTCACTAGGCTAGATCTAAACGTCAAAGGATTATCAACTACGATAGTCTCGTGAATACACGAGTCCTCTGGCTTTGGCGTTTGCAAACTCCAAATTTCCAAATCAAAACGATCCCGAGGGATACCAAACAAATGGGAGACGCTCCACTTATACTTAACTGAATATTGATGATCGATGGCGTCACCAGAAGACTCTCTCGATTGTTTCGCTCTTATCAAAACTCGTCAAGGGTCCAAAACAGGTCGATTAATCAGGGCAGCAGTCCTTCGTAGCCGTCGGGACGCGGAGAACCTCGCAGAAAAGACTTTCGGACCACGTCGACATGCAGGGGTCGATGAAGTGGCGGCCTTCCTCCGAAATTTCCACACGAAGCTCCTCACGAACCTCTGGCTTGGACTGGTACTGCTGAAATCGCCCCACGTTGGGCGCCAAACTGAAGTACTGGGTATTTTAGTCCCAGCGGTGCAGGGGCACACACCCTATGACTTCTGGGTTCACCCTGTTCCAGACCTACAGAAACACAGAGTCTTCTGGGTGAAGTCAAAGATTTGTTTATTGGCTGCAGACCAATTACAGGTATCCTAGAAGTACAACAGCGTGTATGTTCTCAGGAGACTGCTAAAAATCATAGAAACGGACTTCATCTTAAATACAGTTTTCCCTGCCTCAGGCATACATTCCTAGGTTTATGATATGGCCATTACATGTATACATTTCAAAAGAAAAGGCAGAGTCATGATGACCACCCCACATTCCAGTTCGGCCAGCCCGCAATTATTTACACAGTAAGGCTCAGATCCCACATCAGATATCGATAGGCCCCAATAAACATGAGCATCTCCTGTTTTGGGAAACAAGCCATAAAGCAGGAACAGCCAGGTGTGAAAGAGATTAGCTGGAGGCTCGTGTAGGATGAAAAGACTTTATGGTGTGTCAAGCCCTGATGCTAATCACAGGTGGCCAGGGGACGGGGAACTCGTGAGACCAGTTTGACCTGGGGCAGCAAAGCCGAGCTGCCCAGGTCACGGAAAAGTCAAGGAAAGGCACATGTGCTTCTAAAGACCCGTTTTCACTTCGTGCAGTATAGTCTATGTGAGGGCAACCATAAGATGGCCACTGATGCAAAATGGCACCCGCGTAGTGATGCAAAATAGCGTGTACATAGTGCATTAATAGCTAGAACGTTATATAAAGCACTTGTACATACCGCATTAACCATTTGCGGTTCGCCAATACCGGCATAGACGGGGGTAGGGCCCTGTCCCCTACGCGGTCCTGAATATTAAAGTACGACACCTGAATTGTCATCCCTTCCGGTTGCCCTTTGGGCCACTGATCCCAATGATGTGGGTCTTTTGGAAATACCGCCATATGTGGTCACTTTAAAAGCCAATGTCAGATTGCCACGTATTCCCCAGTACAAGATCTCCAATGAAGGTCAGAAAGCATTGTTAGCAATTGTCAATGATTTGATTAAAAAGGGTGTAATTGAAGAGACAAGAGGCAACGTTTGCAATAGTCCTGTTTTACCTGTCTTAAAACGAACGGACCCTTCACAGCCACCTGTTTACAGATTTGTGATTGATCTTAGAGAGGTTAATAAGATTGTTGTACCACAGTTTCCAGTTGTCCCTGATATAACTGCTTTGTTAACTATGATTCCAGCCACCGCTGCATGGTTCTCAATGATCGATCTAAAGAATGCTTTCTTTAGCATCCCAATTGCAGAGGAGAGCAGAGACATTTTTGGCTTCAGTTTAGGAGGTCGCAGCTTCCGCTTTAAACGCGCTCCACAGGGCTACTGTGAAAGTCCATCAATATACAGTCAGGCTTTAAAAGCGCAGCTTGATGCACTTGTTTTACCTAGTGGCACTATCCTTATTCAGTACGTTGACGATTTACTAATCGCCGCGGATACTGAAAAGATTTGCAAAAACGCTACCTTGTCATTGTTGCGTCATTTGTCTGCCTTCCATCACAAAGTGTCTCTCTCAAAGCTGCAATATTGTCGACAAGAGGTGACCTACTTAGGTCATCTCTTATCGAAGGAGGGAAGGAAACTGACCCCAGAAAGAATTCAAGCCATTGCACAGTTGAGTGTGCCAAGAACACAGAGAGAAGTACGTGCTTTCTTGGGCATTTCTTCATACTGTAGGCATTGGATTCCCAATTTTTCCTTGCTGGCAAAACCTTTGTTAGCATTAACATGTAAAGACACACCGAATCCTATCCCATGGTCTGAAGAGTGTCAGAAAAGTTTTTGGGAATTGCGTAATGCATTGTGTTCAGCTCCTGTGTTGGGTACCCCTGACTACAGCAAGCCTTTTACATTGTATGTTCATGAGAAAGATGGTTGCGCATTATCAGTGTTAACACAGCCTTTTGGCGACAGACCGCGTCCATGCGCATATTTTTCGTCAACCTTGGACCCGGTAGCGAGGGCATTGCCAAGTTGTTTGAGAGCTACAGCCGCTGCAGCTATGTCTATTCGACAGTCTGCTGGCCTAGTAATGGATAATACATTGATTGTTATGGTTCCACATGCTGTGGACACATTGTTAAACAGGAACAAGACACAACACTTAACTAGTGCGCGATTATCCGGATATGAGCTGACACTGTTAGCAAATCATATACACATAAAGAGATGCAACACGTTGAATCCAGCTACACTATTACCAATTCCAGCAGACCTAGATGAGATTGAGCAACATGATTGTCTGTTCAGAACAGAAGAAGAGACGAAAGGAAGAGTAGATCTTAAAGATACTCCCCTGACTGAGTGTGATGGTACCTTATGGGTGGATGGTTCGTGTTTCAAGCTTCCGAATGGTGATACGACTGCTGCATATGCCATCACGACTTTGTACACGATTGTTGAAACTGCACGTGTGCCACAAAATTCGGCTCAAGCAGCAGAATTGATTGCCCTTACGAGAGCATGCGTGTTGTCTGAAGGAATGAAAGTGAACATATATACGGATAGCCAATACGCCTTTGGCCTGGCTCATAGTTTTGGGCGATTGTGGAAAGAACGTGGGTTCCTGACTTCGCATGGAGCTAAGATTCAGAATGGCAAGTTGGTGAATGATCTCCTTGAGTCACTGACCCTACCGTTACAAGTTGCGATTATGAAATGCAGTGCGCACAAGAAAATCACTGATGATGTTGGTCGTGGTAATGCGTTTGCTGATGAAGTCGCGAAAGAAACAGCAAAAGATGTAAAGACTCGAATTTATGTTGCAGGCCCTGCAAGATGGGTTGGTGATGTTGGAATGTGTGAAAACACAATAGAGAGTGTAAAGTCCCTTGAAGCTGAAGCCACAGAGAAAGAGTTGAGCAAGTGGAGAGAAAGTACGGGTAAGTTGGATGAGAATGGTTGTTGGATTGATCTGTCAGAACATAGGCGATGGTTGTTACCTGATGCGTATGTGCTTCCAGTGGTTACTATGGCACATGGAATGGCACATATCAGTACGAAAGGAATCTGTAAGTTGTTGGCTCCAGTATGGCAGAATGCTGGAATTCCCAAGTGTGCAGAGAATGTGGTCAAGAATTGTATGGTATGCTTGAAATACAACCCTGGTAGGGGAACCCCAACTCCAGCTGGTCATTTTGCGCCTCCATCATATCCATTTGAAGTTTTGCAGCTAGATTTTATCCACATGGAAAGGTGCAACAACCTGAATTATTTGTTGGTGGTTGTCTGCGCTTTTTCAAAATGGATAGAGGCGTATCCCCTAAAAGACAACACTGCTCTATCCACAGCCAAAGCCCTTGTGAAGGAATTTTTACCTAGGTTTGGAATGCTAAGAATGGTGTGGAGTGATAATGGGAGTGAGTTTGTGGGTCAAGTGATGAAGAATGTGTGTGAGGGGTTGGGGATAAAGCAGAAGTTCCACGCTGCAAATCACCCCCAATCAGCTGGATTAGTAGAGCGCTACAATGGCGCTCTAAAACTCAAGCTGGCCAAAATCCAGGCGAGCTCCGGTCTTAAATGGCCTGACGCTCTGCCTCTAGCACTCCTGTCCACCAGAATGACCGTACACTCACGAGTGGGACTTAGCCCATACGAGGTTATTTTTGGCCGCCCGGCCAATGTAAGGGGTGTGCCAAGACCGACGAAATTCAGCGAAATTGAACATCCAGTACTGCTTAATTATTTGTACGAATTGACGGCTAAATTGCGTGTTTTACACCAACAGGTGCACGATACTCTTCCCCAGGCCTCTGAAGCTCCAGGACACCCTATCGACCCTGGTACGTGGGTTCTGGTGAAGAATTTCCAGCGCAAAAGCAACGATGAGCCCCGTTGGATCGGCCCTCATCTCATACTTCTGTCTACAAGATCAGCTGTTCGAGTAAAGGGGAAAAAGAACTGGATCCACGGCGCCCACGTCAAAAGGATCCCTTTGCCTTTGCCGTATGACCAGTGGGTCCAGGAGGGTATCGCAGACTCTGAAACAGACACTGTGCCTCGTTTTGTGCCGTTCAGTGATGCACGCGTGAGAGGCACAACTTCAGCACAACAGAGTGACGATATTTTACAAGAAGCTGTGCCACCGTCAATTCGATTGGACACCACAGAGCCTGAACTCTTGTTTCAAGATCAGACGGTACCTGGCCGTCTCCACTATAACTTAAGACCAAGGCCTATGGACAAATAAATATTCTTTTCCTTACCTTTTGGGTTTTTGATAACCATAGTTCTCCCATCTGAAGGACTTCTTGATTTTTGTTTTTCGAACCACCATCCGGGTTCAGCCGCAGGGTCGCGGTGCCAAGACTTTGGGGTACAGGCCGAAGACGTTAGGTCAACGGTTCTGGTTGGTCTAGGGCGTTCCCTGGACTGACAGGCGTACTCCTTAGCAGAAGATACTCACCCGCCGCGAGCGGCACGATTAGAGGATGGAGTTTTTCAAGATGGAGAGACTCGCTGAGGAAATGAACTTTAAAGCAAGAATGTGTAAAATAATGAAGAGCAAACGTTTTGTATTTTTATGTCTGTTTATATTATGTAGTATGGTAGTGTTTACTGTAGGATTTGTATTCTTCTCCTCTCAAGAGCCCATTGCAACCACTGAACAGCCTATACCTCCTCCTACTGTCTCCTCACACTCTTTTCACCCTCTGCCTGAACATGAACAAGCTAGACGATCAGAGTTTGTAAACAACTCGTTTATTCAGCTCCTGCACCAGCACCAACTAGTCATGAATACAACCAATTGTTGGGTGTGTGGTTTAATGCCACATACCATTAATAAGGGTATTCCTTATCTAGTGCTGCCGTTTAGTTACAATGGATCGTCATGGGCATTCCAGACCATGTTTCTCTTTGCTCTAGATGCGTACTCCCTGCGACAACCGCGTTCCATCAGACCTAGCACAAATAATAAAGCTTTAATGAAAGGAGTTGCCGATATGAGCAGAGATATCGACGCATACTCATCTATACCCAAGGAGGAATTGAGAGCTTATGTAGGGTGGAACGCAACGGGGTATAGTATTAGTCTGGGTGAAAGACAACGGAAAATTTCATCCCCAATTTGGGTTGTACCCCACATAGGTCGGTTCTGTTTGCAAGGTAATGGTCAGAATCCAAGAGCTCAACTGGGAAGAAGTGACTGTACTGAAACGTACACTTTTCCGTCACAGTTTTCCCCTGCGTTTTTGGCTGCCAAGGGTACATATTTTGTCTGCAATGACCGAGCATATACATGGTTGCCCCCTGATTTCTCGGGCACATGTTATATTGCAAACCTGCTACCGCCAACATTTACTGCCGCCTCCGACTATCACAAGACCAGAGTTGTGAGAGGCGTGATTAGTAAGGAGGATACTGCCGGTCAGGAAGCGGGAGATTTCTTTTTGGGTTTCCTGCCGTTTTGGGGACCTATGGTTAATAGTAGGAACCTGAGACAACTGACTCGTGTGGTTGAATCCACTTTTAATGTTACGGCTGGTGCCCTTGGTAATTTGACAGCTGAGCTTCAAGCGGATCGCCTCATGACTTTGCAGAACCGCATGGTTCTAGACGTCATACTTGCAGACCGCGGTGGGGTATGTAAGGTTATCCAATCTAGTTGTTGCATTTTCATACCAGATAACGCTCCAACAGTTTAGCAAGCCATCTCCAAACTACATAAAATATCTGAGTCCATACACGTGGATAGAGGAGATTGGTCACTGGTGGGGTGGTTCTGGGAACTGATATCTGCCTGGGGTTGGAAGATTCTGATGGTCATTGGAATGATCTTAGCCATCCTTTTCCTGTTCTGTCTGTGCATACAGTGTGCTCCTGCGATATGTGGCCTCTGTGCTACATTATGTGTAAGGAAACCTGTATCGAGGGACGAGCTAAGTAATAGGATGATGCTACAGCAACATCTCCATGACTTCGTGAATATTGACCTAGACTCGGATTGAAATGAGTATAGTTATTGCCTATGTAAGGGCAAAAGGAGGGTCTGTCGTACTTTACAATTTGGGACCGCGTAGGAGGCAGGGCCCTACCCCTGTCTATCCCGGTATTAGCGAACCGCGAATGGTCAATGCGGTATGTACAAGTGCTTTGTGTAACGTTTTAGCTATGAATGCACTGTGTATACGTTATTATACATTGACTCCGTGGGTTCCATCTTAGAGCGGTGGCCATCTTATGGTTGCCCTCACATAGGCTACATATCATGAAGCAATACGGGCCTTTTAGAGCGCATGTGCCTTCCTTTGACTTCTCTGTGACCTGGGCAGCTTGGCTCCGCTGCCCCAGGTCAGTCCGGTCTCACGAGCTCCCGGTCCTCCGGCCACCTGTGATTAGCATCAGGGCTTGACACACCATAAAGCCTTTTCATCCCACACGAGCCTCCAGCTAATCTCTTTCACACCTGACTGTTCCTGCTTTATGGCTTGTTTTCCAAACAGGAGATGCTTGTGTTTATTGGGGCCTGTTGATATCTGATGTGGGATCTGAGCCTTGCTGGGTAAATAATTGTGGGCTGGCTTAACTGGAATGTGGGATGGTCATCATGACTCTGCCTTTTCGTTTGAAATGTATACATGTATATGGCCATATCATAAAACAAGGAATGTATGCCTGAAGCAGGATATTCTGTATTTAAGGAGAAGCCAGTTTCTGTAATTTTAAGCAGTCTCCTGAGAACATACACACTGTTGTACTTCTAGGATACCTGTGATTGGGCTGCAGCCAATAAACTGATCTTTGACTTCACCCAGAAGACTCTGTGTTTCTGTAGGTCTGAAACAGGAAGAACCCGAAGTCATAGGGTGTGTTCCCCTGCACCGCTGGGCTTAAAATTCCCAGTACTTCAGCTGGTGACCTAGACTCTGTCCCCTCTGCTTGCAGGTATCCTTCTTCTTGATTCCATCCTTGGAATCCACCGGACACTCTTCACTGACTGCCTGTCAGCATCTTTTCTTCAGGCATCCATAGGAGTCGATGACGAAACCCGACGCAAGTTCACACCTATGCACCCGCAGCCCGTGGGCTAGGTAACTCGAGTACTCCGGTGCTCACAAGGGTATTGACTATCCTAGTGTCTAGTTTCCAAGTCTCTAACTCCTAGTTCCTTCCGAAGTGCCCTAAAACTCTTAATTTCTAAATACTACTATTTCTATCGACTTTAACGCATTACGCGTGAGTGTTTCCACTCTGCACCTGAATCCCGTGGGCCTCCCACCGCCTAGCAACTGATAGGATAGTGTAGCCCCAGCGATTCCCTAGGCCTAACCTGTGTTCGTGACAGTGGTTCTTATACCACTTACTTAGTATATGGTTTGCGTGGCCCCTAGGGCCTAACTGTATTACTTACCTTTGTGACTTATGTATGCTTAAATAAGACTGTGTTGTACTTACCTCGAATCTCATAAAGAGTGCTGAGGGTATTTTGACTAGAATAGATACATTCTATTTTTATAATATATCTGTTGTGGTGTCCTTTCATTTGGTATTCAAGGGGTTGCAAATGGTAGAACAGCTGGCTTCACATGCCATACAGAGTTTAGCCTAAGACTGCTCTTGTCCATGCTACCAAAAGGATAGCTGGTCTATAAGGTTTACTTTACAACCAATCACCATAAGGGTTGTTTGGACTGATACAAGGTGTACACTAGAACTAGTGACATCATATATCAGGCCAACTTCTCACATGCGAGACCTATTGCATTGCAAATGTTGTTTTTTTTTTTACTAGCACCCATGCAGCACTTTCACATTCATGAAAGCCGCGCCCCTTTCTTTACACAAACCGCGTCTAAAGAAAGGGGCGTGCCCAACATTAAAGTGAAACCGCGGCATGGGCGCTTTTACCCAAAAAAAACATCTGTTTGTCAACTTGACAAACAGATGCTATGTCGCGGTTTCAATTTAATGTCGGACACGCCCCTTTCTTTAGATGCGGTTTGTGTAAAGAAAGGGGCGCGGCTTTCATGAATGTGAAAGCGCTGCATGGGTGCTAGTAAAAAAAAACAATATTTGCAATGCAATAGGTCTCGCATTTGTGAGAGTTTAAGCTATTGCATTGCCAATAGCTGAAACTCTCGTTAATGCGAGACCTATTGCATTGCTTGTTTTACCTAAGCCATTGATCAGCTGGACTAAAAATGGGTCGCAATCATATGATGTAATGCAGTATGTTCTCTGGCTACTTTTTTCTGTTCGTTTTCTTTTATCCATAGGCCTTTGGCCTCTTTTTCACAACCGTGCCTTGATATGGAACCTTTAAATCTGGGAAGAGAAAACTGATAAAGTAAAGTTCTGCTGCAAGGTCTGTCCACAGTGCTATCCAGACTTCTCTCTACTGAACGTCACGCTCCCTCTTCGGTGACACAGTGAACGTCTGCTTGCCTTCAGAAGCAGTCTCCCGCAATTTTGTTTTCTTAGGATCATTCACAGGACGCGAAGTGGTAAGATTTGCGAAGTGAGAAATGGGTGGCGTGTTCTACCAGTATACTGTGCAGGGTGGCCTTTGGAGCGCCGACGAGTATTGACTAGTCGTTCTGCTTGGGCACAACCCATCAGCCATTTCATGATGTTCGGGAGATTGTTAACCTTTTACAAAGATGTGTTTACCTTCTGATTTTTGTACCTCCATACATGTATTTATTATGGCAGCATCTTTACTTTTTTAGTATATTTTGACCAGATACTAATATTAATATTGCACAGAAAAATAGAAAGCATTTGTTTACTACAGCCTACATTTCTAAACTATTAAACCTCATTCTAAAATGTGACTTTTTTTTCGGATTAATCACCCGTAATGAGGGGGATTCGTGAGCTCGTTAATAGCTACTCACGGCACCGGCGTGTTTTATATTTATAACTCATAAGAGGTGAAAACCCTTATAAAAAGAATGAAAGCGTGGTCTCTGAACGAGCCCACTATGGTTAAAACAGCCAAAGGGGCTCCTTCATGGTGTATCCCTGAACATTTAATGATTGTGTCATGCGTGTTTTTAAAAAAGCGTTTTTTTAACCTTCAATCCTATTGTCTGGAGGAAAATGCGGAAAGTACTCTGTACATAACTCTGCTTCAAGCGAGACCACGCAATCTTGTCACTTCATCAAAAGTGAGCTTTCTTTACAACTTATTTCAAGGAAAATTGTCTCCCTGTTCCACGCAATCTTGTCACTTCATCAAAAGTGAGCTTTCTTTACAACTTATTTCAAGGAAAATTGTCTCCCTGTTTTAAGGTATAAAAATGTGACCCACCTAATGAAATCCCTCAATGAGTTAAATGACTGTCACAGACATGTGTGCAGCCTCCAGGAACTATCACTTACCACCCTATAAAGCTATGATTTAGGGTGCTTGTGGCATTGTCTGGGCGTAATTTAGTTTGCCTCCCTATTAGACATTGCATTGAAATGCTAATTCCGTTGTTGTTGGTCTGTCCCTTAGTATTGGGCAGTCTTTCAGACACTGATCAAAATGTAGCGTATCTGAAACTGAGTTTCACTTAACCGTTTGTTTTTGTACCCATGAATTGTCGAATCTCCCTACTATACATTAGCCGACTGACATTAGTAGTGGTTTGGTCATAGTGCTCTTCGAAATGTAACTGTGACACGAGGAGAAACTTTCTAACTCTTTTCAGCCACTTACTGTCTCAGCTGTTTTCTGGTTGCCCCCTATTTCGTCTTGGCGCCCCCCCCCTTCACTCCCTAACAATACTTGCTCTGGAACTGCCTCTGGGGCTTGACGTGCAAGTCATCAAGTGGTGTGCCTCGGTTTATCTAACCTTAGCCTGAGTTGTTTATCGTTTTCTGTTGTCCTGTGTTGGTGTGTTTGCTTTTCGTTTTCCCCATCTATGGCATCAAGTGGTGGTGGATGAAGTGCCCCACCAGGGTGGCCTTTCATTGACCTAATCACTGTTAAAAACATGAAGCCAGTAGGCTGTGGTTTATTCATTCAACCAGTGTGTATGTTGGTTTTGGTTACAACATAAAGTTTAATAAATTGTCTTTACTTTCAAGGCTCTCATATTTAGAATGCCACCCGCTTTTATGTTTATTTTAAAATTACCATGGCGCACGCTTTATGGGCCGCCACACACATACGTTTTATGTACATGGGCACCGCGCTTTGTTTCAGCATGGCGCACGCTTTCATGTTTTTGCAAGCGCTTGTGTTTTCAGCCGATCCTCGTTGAGTTTTGCAATCTCATTTAAAACAAGTACCATTGCCACCCGTTATTCCATGGTATTTGGAACGTGGCCTTCAGACACTTGCTACATCATGCATTTACTATACGTTGTGACGGACGAAATTTAGATTGTGCGTATACTCTGTGCCAGGCATGCTTTCCGTCTGGGCATATTAAGCCCATGCACTGTTGCCCAGCTCTGTACTAACCACGGAACATAGGGACGCGCATTTACCCGGCGCTGTACTTCATTTCAGTGCTGCACATCAGTCCCACTCTTCCCTACATCCACCCCAGTTCCCTTTTTACTGTTCTCGCATACTTCCCATCCTTCCCCACCTTCACAGTTTTGCTTTGACTTCTGCCACTCGTTTTCTCACCCTCATCTCTCTAGTTCTCTCACCACCACCTGCACCACTCATTCGTCGACTCCATGTTCACCAGTTCACTTTCTTCCCACAAACTGACCCCTCGCATCCTTACCTCGCTCTCCCCTGTGGTTCCTTCTCCTTCACATTCCTCAGTGACTTACACCGCGCACAGAAAACAGTGGAAAAAAATCAGCCTTAAAAAATAAACAGGTAACCTCCACTGTTCGCTCTCACTTCCGGTCTGGCCACCACCCCTCTTTCCCCATTTCCCTCTGCTTCGCTTTGATGCCCTGGTTTTCTCCTGCCTCCACTCTTCAACTGTCGCCTCATATTTTCCAGATTCCATTGTTCTTGCACCTGAGTCTCTGACTTTCGCTTCTCCACATTTCTTAGCTGTTTCTCTGTCTCCCAGTTCCACTGTCCTCACTTCCTCCTCCGGTCACCCTCCCACGTCCAAGTCCTGCAGGGTGTCTCCACCATCTCCCACCTTTCTTTCTTCGCCTCGCCTACTCCCTCCCCCTTTAGCTCTACCAGTCCCCTTACAATTTCTGTCTTCTATATTTTTTTGCACCCCCTTCTGCAATTAGCATAATTTCTACTCCTCTCCATTGCTTATTACCTCACCTCTACATGCTCCATCCCCCTTCTCTTTCCTATACAATCAGCATAATTTCACTCAACGCCACACACTTCCACACCACACAATTCACCTCTTCACATTTCCATTCCACATCACATAATTCGACAACCAACCACATAATTCAACTCAACAACACAATTACACACCACACCACACACATTCAATCCATACCACAAAATCCAACTTCATGCCACAAACTTCAACAGCACACCACATAATTAAACTCCACTACATACCACTCCACAACACATAATACCATCCCACATAATTGCACTCCATAACGCACAATCCCACTTCAGAGCATTTCAGGACACTCAATACCGCATCATTACTATCTACAAAAATCCACTGCACACCATGCCACATATTTCACTACACAAATCCACTCCACACCACACAATTCCACAACTAACAATACCAATTCAACCCACATAATTCCACTCCACCCTACATACATCCACTACATTCCAAACCAAAACACGTGGGTAAAAGACATTGTCATTTACAGCGCCAATAGCTCTAACTCTAACAAATGCGAGACCTATTGCATTGAAAATGCTTGTTTTTCCTATTGCCGCTCCTGCCTGTCGCCTCTTTTCCCACCTCCCGCTAAGCCCTTCTCACTTCCTCCCAGTGCCCCTTCCTCCTCTCAAAACCTACTTAATGGAAGCTGTGGTGCGGCTGTGCAGTGGACGGCGTGCCAAAGGCAAGACCACCGGCGCCTGTCCTTACTTGGACCGCAGCCAGCACCAGGACCCCTGGCTCTTCCACCCACTAATGTACACTGTCTCTGACCTCTGTTCCCTGGACGCACCAACAACCCTGATGAACCTCCATGCAGCAGCAAACAGCTCCAGTGCCGTGAGATCCACATGGGTGATGTGCCACACTTTATAAATATTTAATTGAGAAAATGAGAGGGGTGCATGGGGCCCCCCTCCTAGGGCTTACTGTTGCCTTGGTAACCACCACCTCCCTGGGGCTCTTTTTAATTTAAATGCGGGGGACTGTGTGGACCTCCCTGGGCCCCGGGGACCACCATCTCCCCGGTGCTTTAAGTGAAATATTTGGGGGGCTGCGCAGATCCCTCCCCAGCCCTGGGGACCACCACCTCCCAAGGGCCAAATAGTGTTTTAAAGTGAAGGAAGGGGCTGCGCGGCCCCCAGACTGGGCCACAAACAGCTCAAGGGAGCACCACCTCCCCTAGGAAGCCCAAGCAAATAGGAGGGGGGACACGTGGCCCTACCTCCTGGAGCCATACATGGCCCTGGGAACTTTTACCCCCTCCCCCAGGGCCAGCTCCTGCTATGTCCCGGGGTGACCACCCCCAGGGACATAGCGTTTACTCAGACTTGGCGGGAGATTTGATTGCTTCCACCAAGTTGAACAAGTTACTTACCTTCCGTAACAATGTATCTGGTAGAGACACCGTCTAGCCGCAGATTCCTTAACTTAGAATATTCCCAGACATTAGACTGGATCCGGAAAACCTTTTCCCCAGCAGTACCTCTGTACGCCGGGGAGCATCGTTGCCTAGCTCCGTCCTGACGTCGTACACGGAAGTGACGTCAATGGAGCCATATAAGTCCCCCTCGGCGTGCTGGCGTCAGTTTTCTACTGTGAAACTTTTCCGCGCCACAACAAGGAGCCACTACAAAAACTGTGAGAGTATAAGAACCGTGTGCCAAAAAAGGAGCAAAACCTTTGAAACAACAATGATAAGAAATCATAGAATGATAGGAAACAACACCATGTCGAAAAAGTACTCAACCCCTGAAGGGAGCAAACAGAGCACCCGCCACAGGAAAAGTCCCACCAAAGCGAAGAGCCGGGCCCCCCTAAGAGGCAACAGCAGTGGAAGTGCATGACACGACAAACAAAAGGCAGTTCCCAACCACAGAATGGAATTGTATGAAAGACAGTCTGTAACCACAGGATGCAACTAAAAGGACCACAGGACTGGAACAACATGACTCATGGCAAGTGACCAGAATTGAACAGCCACATAGAATGGTTACCACACCCCCCACAATGACCTATGAACTGTAGCATAGTCAAACAGAACCTCAACCCAATCGACTACAGCCTAGACAAGGAAACCCCAAAGAAATGGGGAGAAACAGACGAGGGCGGAGGGAGGCTAGAAAAACATGAGAAGCTCCACGTCGGAAGACCCCGGGTGGAAAAGCTTTGAAAAGTGCATAACCTAGCCACCCAAAAATGAGGCTGGGTGGAGAGCCAATGTGCCCAAAACAGAATGACACACCCTGGCCCGGATGTAGGTGGACTAGAGCACCCCTTAGGAAGACCAAGGCCACCTGTAAGGAGGCAAGGTGGATAAACCCACCTGGAAAGGTCCTCGTAGAATGGGGGGGATGGGCGGGCGTTAAGGAATCTGAAGCTAGGCTGTGTCTCTACCAGATACATCGTACGAAGGTAAGTAACTCGTTCATCTGATAGACATCTAGCCGCAGATTCCTAAACTTAGAATAGATATCCAAGCTATACCCCATTGGAGGAGGGTCTACGACCGAACCCCAAGTTCCCAAAGGAAGTAGTCCATCAAGAACATTGACTGAAACAAGGTGGGAGCAGCAATACCAGCGTGGCTGACCCACACCCATAAAGCACAGCATTGCCAGCGTAGCGGACACCAGACGCTGAAGTTCAGGGTGGAGCATGAGCAAGGGAAGCAAGGTACCACAATCCGTCAGAGGACAGCACGAGTACACTGTTGACCAGAAAGGAACAAAATGAAATCACAGAACCAGAAAGGTCAGTGGACAATGGCAGAATGCCACAGACTTCTACGAAAGGAGGGAAATTGAGTATAGGACCCCAGGAGCCGTAAGAGACAAAGGCCCAGCGAAGGGACTTAAACATGATGACAGATTCAGAACACACAATCGGGGCGGCAAAACATCAGGTGCCAACAATTGACATGTCGAGCAGAGGACATCATGCCGAGACATACAAAGCCTGACTACTAGGAGTTACATAGCTGTGAATTACAAGAATACACGAAACAGACA
The DNA here is from genome assembly GCF_964204655.1 of Triturus cristatus. Classification (NCBI taxonomy): domain Eukaryota; kingdom Metazoa; phylum Chordata; class Amphibia; order Caudata; family Salamandridae; genus Triturus; species Triturus cristatus. The sequence goes on from NC_140589.1 coordinate 53,097,800, forward strand.
TTGTGTATCGTGTGACCCAAAACACACAATGCATAGCTCAATGAAGCATAACAGCATGTGCGCGCCGATCAAGAAGAAAGGCACAGCACCAGGTAGCCAACGAGGCAACCGTACCCCTAGGTTTAATGACCAAGGGCCACTGGCAAGCCGACCACGCGCAAAGCTATCTCCCACGACAGAGAGCAACAGAGAGGAACCTGGGACAATCCCCAGAAACCACCGCAGGGAGACCCTGCATGCTTGCCCCCTCGTGTGCGTACACAGCACGCAGAAATACATGAAAAAGTCAAGAAGTGACAACCAAGGGTAAACTGGAAGAGTACCCTTAGAGAATAGAAAGTCGCCCAGAGGTACCAACGGCACCGACGTCTGTGAAACGTAGCAGGACAACAGTCCAACCACAAAAGAGGGCCCCCCAACTCCCCGATCGAGAATGAAGAACGAGCCACCGCGATACAGGTGGGAATACTGATTATCACACCAACGAAGAAGTCAGTAATACTCAGACATAGAAAGTGTGAAAAGTATATAAATATAGACAGGATGAAGCCTGAGACCATTTGGAGATAGACTACATCTTTTGAAACTCACAGCAGAAGCCAGGAGAACATCTGAGCCGTGTGCGACAACGAACAGAAAAACCTGAGCCCAGGCTGGGGGCTTGTCAGAGGGAGCCAGGGGCACAGCGTAAAACGTAACAGAGATCGCTCTGGCGAAACCTCTACTGCTCATAGGCCAACCCCGACAGGGTGTACCGAAGCCTTTCCCAACACCAGGAAAAGGAAGACCGGAAGAGAATGCAGCCAAGATAATGGCTCAAGGAACACTACGGGTCCCCGGTGATAGTACCCACACACAGTGTAGACCACATGTGGCGCCCACCCAGAATACAGAAAGAAATGATCCGGAGCGGGATGGAACAAAGCGCCCACAGGGATGCGTACCCATGCCCAAGACAGCCAACAGCGCTAAGGGCAGAAAGAAGGCGGAAAGATGAGCCAAACGTAAGTCAGGAGGACGTGAAACCCCCTTGGGCGAGTCGGATACGACAGAACCCCAACAATGCAATGGACCAAACTGCGTCCAAAGACGCATGAGAATGCAACGGAACAACTGTTGGCAGCAATACAAAAGCTCCAGGAGAGGGACACGTCAGTCCGTGGTTCTCAACAGAGAAGGCGTTCCACCACAGCATGAAGCATGACTAGGGCTCCCGGAATTTATTTTTTTGCCATTTCTGTCTGTATTTATCCATATTTATTTTTTGGACATTTTTTCTGTATTTATCCACATTTATTTTTGCCACAAACAAAACACGACGCTACAGCTAGTATTTTTGCACATTTATTTAAATTGACAATGCACACATGGGCTCACTTAAACTAGCGATTTGTTGTGACTTTAGCAGTGCTTTAAATGGTCTGGTACTGAGTAATTTGAACCTGTGCTTCTCAGTTCTGCTATAAAAACACTTTAGGATAGAGTGCAAGCACTTATCAGGAGCAAACATGTGGCAGCGCTTCTGTATTTCCATCTAAAGCCAGCTAGAACTCTGCTGCGTAGGAGGGCCTTTAGCCATCGCTCTGCTCATTTTCAAGCACACACTCATGCTTGTGGCAGCATCCACCTTGCGGGAGCCAGCAGGGGCGCCCCACAAGCACGAGTGCAGTGCTTGAAAATGAGCAGACTGGTCTCCCAAGCGCGCGCGCGCGCGCCTCTCTCCTCGCCCAAACGTCCCGGCCACTCACCCGCTCCGCCTTCTCCGTCTTCTTTTTGCTTGCGCTTCTTGTCTTTCCCTCTCTTGGTTCAGTCTTTCTTCCCCTGCCATCTTCTTACTTTTTTTCATGTTGAAATTTTCGTCTTTTTGCGTCCGCGCCCTTTTCTCTTTTTCTCGTTGTGCTCTACTTTCCCTTTAAAATTCGCCCCTCTCTTTATTTTTCTTCGCGCCTCTACTCTACTCTGGGAAGCAAAGGCAAGTTCCAGGGGTCCCAACAGGCCAGCTATGGGTGTCAGAGCAGAGGTTGCTGCTGCCGCCCCTCACTGATTTCGATGGTATATTGGTTTAACTGTCCCACCTTCTGTTACCTGCGCCACCCTTCAGAACTAAATCTACAGCGGCTGGCAGACAGTTTCTTTGTGAGTTACCTCGCCACTGAAATAGAAGTCAAAATAGACCAGCGGAGACTTTTAAAGCTGAAAGAACACCTTAATTTAAATCACCTAGCCTTCAATTTATGCTCGGGGCTTTGCCACGGCATACGCAGATTAAGTAAGGGGAAACATCAATGAATATCGGCGTACATTATTTGAACAGTATTTGTAAAATACAGAGCTGGTGATTAATCTTACCTGCACCGATTTCCAGACCTGATCGTCTGCGGCCATCAGCTAAAGGAAACGCTCTGAGCAAGTTTAAATTACACATTACGTGCATTCTTCAAATAACATTTTACCATAAAATGCAGACGTTGTTCCTTGTCCGTTTATTATTGCTGAGGTTTTGCAGTGGCGGCTCCTTCATAGGGGCGTTTGGGCGTCGCCCCCCTCCTTTCTCGCAGTGCGAGAAGGCAGAAACATAAAATGGTAAAAACTACCATTTTATGTTTCTGCTTCTCGCACTGCGAGAAAGCAGAAGTGCCTGGTTGGGGACAGAAGGGTGGGCGGTCGTGCTCGAGGGCAGAGGGGGAGTGGCTTACCCACTGTTGTGGGTACTGACTGTTTGGTTGGCCCCTGGAGCCGACCAAGCAGCCAGTACCCACAACACTGGGTAAGCCACTCCCCCCCTGCCCTCGAGTACGACAGCCCACTCTCCCTTGTTCTCTATGCGGGAGAAAATGGCGCGGCTGGGGCGCTCTCCCCAGCGCCTCAGAAGCGTCGTGATTGGCGGAGGCAGAGGGAGGGAGGCTTCCTTTCCTGGTGACGAGGTCACAAGGAGACTCAGGAGAGCTGCATGGCGTAGGACGGCGGGAGTCGGACCCGGACCCATCCATAAGCTCTTTTTTATTTGATAATAAATTGTATTTAATTAAAGCCCTCCCGCTTCCCACCATTCCCCCGCGAAAACCCCATTTCCACCCCGCCCGTAATTCCGGCCGTGACTGGTACTGTTGAGTGACAATAAACATCTGTATTGCCAACGCGATACTGTCACTGACCGCAAATAGCCCACCCTGTGCAGTGCACACAAGCACACAAGCTCAATAGCGAGTCTGTGGGTAAAAGTGTGAGATGTGTCCCCATGTTAAACCAATAGTCACGCCTAGTACTCAGGTGCTTAAAGATACAGACCAGTAATGGCGCGGAGCGCTGTGTACACAGAGACCTGAGAGGGCCTTGCACAGACCTGCTTGAGGTCAGCAGCGCGCGGTGGTTATGAAGCGGTCACCTTCCAGGAAGGGCCTTATGCTGTGTCTCCACATTTTCCGCCTTTCAGCTCGTTGGTGGGCCCCAGTTTCCTCTCGTTAGTTAGTCGATGCAGAGATGCTGCCACCGTCACTTGGTGTGGCCCTCAGTGAGGATGGTTCACAGTACTACATAAAACAAATGACCGTGTCAAAAAACGAGTAAATTAAAATATCTTAGATGATAAATGTATGTACTAGGCCGAGTGGCCGACTTTGGCTACATGAGATAGATGTTCGCATTGCAAAGCAAACGAAAGCACCAGAAATTAGAAATACAAATAAATTGTTTGAAGATGTGACATTATGGACAGCTCGCAATTTACTTTCTCTGGCTCTTGGAATCCCTCTGGGGAAAAACGGCATATTAAACTTCTTTAATTTGCAATGCCATTGTGGTATGCATTTAACATTGCTTTAAAACGTTTCCCCACAATGATTACAATGGTAGCCCCAGGGCCTGGAAATGTTTCAGTTAAAAAAACACTGGCTCCTCAAGGCATTCAGCAGTTTATTTCATGGAGAAAATCCGGCAGAAGGAATGGCTGAGGCCTTATCTGTTTATGGAACGTCTATATGGTTGTGACTTCCTTTTTGTCTATTTTTTTTAAGCCGATAGATGGATTTATGGATTGATTGATTAATGTATTTATCTTGGTCAGCCCAAGTCGGCCACAGCCTTGCCTGCGTTTTTTTTATACTTTGCCATTGTTTGGATGGACTGTCTCTAAAGGCTATGGCACTTTAAAGATGGTGACAATGACCTACTTATGTTTCCATGGGGTTTGAGTGATGTAGGGACAACCTAGTCCTGGTTCTCATTTATCTCCAGTGCTCATTGATTTGTTTTACTTTGCTATCACAATAACGCCTTAAACACACAAGAATGTCAAAACTTGATGGGGTAAACAGAATTTTTTCAACTAAAGCATATTTAGGCATAATTCTAATATTAAGGATTTCTTAAAGCAGTTGTGTTGCATATAGTTTTCTGAAAATTACCCTAGAAACAGGTATTTTGTCTAAGTTTCACCCCTATTGCCACCTTGTGATTTTGCTTCTTCTGTCATTGCCTCCAGATATATAATATGAGTGACATTAAACCTATAACGAGCCAGGACTACAGGCTTTGTCAATGGTTGTAAGTTGCATAAGATAAATAAGAACAAACTGCAGCATTTTCATTATTATAAACAATGAAAACATAGGTGGTTCAGAGATGTGTTACAGGTGGGAAACACTTAGAGGGCCTCTGTCCGTTGGTTATATATGCTTGGCTTAGGGGTCATTTTGCAAGCATACCAGTTTGAGGATTGGGCATTCTCCTTTTGCAGTTCGGCCTCGCTCGCTTATTACATTAGGGTAGAACATTTTTCGCCGCACCACTTTCAAAATCCACCAGCCGCCACGGCGCCTAGAGCAGTGCGTCCGTTTACCACTGCAGACGGCAAAGTTCACATCAGGTCATTAATAAGATGTCAAACGCTTACGCCATGGGTTTTATTGACAACCATTCCTGCAGCGGCCGCGTGAGAGCTAAGGATCTGTATGGTCCATCGCCCTCCCACTACAGCCACTAAATAGAGCTAGAGGGCTTCTACCCTTGAGACTCTTGAAACTTAGGTCACTGCTTACCTTACCCCTACGCGCCTTTGTGAACTGGCATCAGTCTGTATTTCTCGCCTGGCTCCCGAGACAGTGTGTCTGCCCTCTCTTCTCTGGTTGCAGGACTGCATGTCCCAGCCGGTGCAGTAGATAATTCAGTTTGTACTCGGTATACACACCATTTGGTTTATGCGATAGTTAATCCTCTGGAAACTGTTCGTTGTACATATAAAGCTTTTTAAATAAACCACAATAAGGGAGGCTATGGCATGGGGTGAAAGAACAATAAAGCCTCTTTAACAAGTAAATGGTCTTCAAAAGACCTGTGAAGTACTTGGGTGCAGCTGTGTGTGTGCCCGGGAAGGAATTTCCAGTAGCACGAAGGGGGCGTGGCGAGAACTCTGGATTCAAGCACGGCAGCATGGCAACATTTTCTAGTATTTTGCCGTTTTTACATATAAATACAGACAAAGAAAAAAACTATTTCTGTCTGTATTTATATGTAAAAATCCGTTTAAACGGAAAACCGGGAGCCCTAAGCATGACCCACAGGAAAAATCCCCAGAGGGACAGACCATATCGAAGACAGCTCCACGGGAGCCTCTGAAACTTCCTGGCAAGGAAGGGCAGCTACAATACAGCGAACGAATACCCCACATAGGGTGCGTCACATCCCTATAAAAAGCAAGGGATACCTCTTGAGACAAACTCATAGGCAGAGGTCAAAAAGAACCATAAAAACAGCTGGCACAGCTGCACCAAAGGAAGGAAAAACCTGGCGGAACAGCCATACAACCTGTCTGGGAAATGTCTTGAACCCAGAGACGTAAATCATAAAACAGTGACAAAACTACATACGAAAACATCATAGGGCACTAAAAACTAGGGGTGGGTGGAATTTGCGTAGTCGCGCCACGCAAAGCCTCGCGAAACAATAAAAAAATCTCCGCGAGCACTCCGAGTTCTGCGAACACGAAGAATTGCTTGTTCCGCCCATTCACAATGCTTTTTTCCTGTTAGCAAACGCTGTTTGCGTGCTCGGGGGAAATATCTCTCGAACACGCATTTTGAAAGCGTCAACAAGGAAAAAAAATCCGCAAAGCCGCGGAACGTGAAATTACCCAAATTCCGCAAGCGAAACGGAATTTACCGCCCAGGCCTACTAAAAACCTGGCAGACATGGAAATCCAGATAGGAGGCTCCAGACTGCCGAGCCAGCATGCTTATCAAACAGATGGACCCCATCAAAGGGCAGATCCCTGAGTCGTTCCCGAACATTCTCTGGGAAACTGCCATTGCGTAGCCACTCGTGGCAACGCAGAGCAACTGACCTGGCCATAGCTCGACCCACATAGTCAGTGGTGTCCATGGCCGACCGGAAGGAAAACTGCGCCATGTCGCCGCCATCCCGAATAAGCCAGACCAGGTCAGCACAAGGGCCCATTGGCAAAGAGGGAAGAAGTTGCTCAACTGAGTCCCGATGGGCAGAAGTAGCGCGAGCAAGCACGCAGGCCATGTTCAGGGACGCAAGTCGTGTTCAGGGACCGAAGGCCTGAGCTGGTGGATGCAAAGACATTGCGGCCACAAGACTCCAACCACATTGACTCCCGAGTGGGAGGAAGCAACGGTGGAGGAGAGGAAGGAAGCGCAGCCTGGACTACAAGTCCTAGAACTCTAGGATGAAGAGACAAACTGGCAGGGTCATCTAGAGCCGGCCAATGACGAAGTGCAATAGCACAATCCACGGGATCACCCGATGAGTGTCTGGCCCAAGTCCCCAGAAGGACATCATACAATGACCCGCCAAAAGGCAACAAAGGCTCCACATCCACCGTGCCCTGGTGGAGAAGATCCAACAAAGGATCCGAAGGCAGGGAGACAGAGGGCGGCTGCATCTGCAAGATATCCGCAGCCCTGCGAACCACCCTCGCAAAGTCTGCGCTAGCCTCCGTGGCCATCTGAGGTGGAGACAGCAAGCCATCTATTGGAGACGGCTGCAGGCTAATCTATCCACCCAGCGACAGAGGCCCTGCAGAAAAATGAGCCGGTTGGTGCCCCATGGGCACCTGCTCCGTGGAGCATGGAAAAAACTCTGGGGCAGAGAACCCACTGGGGTCACGTCCTCCACCAGCAGAGGAACAGCTGGGGACGGAGCTGGCGTCTACCGACATCGGGACGGCGTCAGATTGGCGTCGCCGACCCATGAAGAGGACTTGTCCGCCCAGCGTCAGACCGGCATCGACTCGACCTCCACCAAGGCAAGAGCCTGCAAGGAAGGAACAAAGTCGACTCGGAGTCGAACTCCGTGCTGGCACCGCATCCAGCGACGACGCAGGGAGCCCCGCAGGACTGCGTGAAAATGCATCAGAAGGATTAGATGTCAGAGTGGGATGCCCCTTCTGGCCTTGTCCCGACATCGTAGCGACACCGCAACCGGAGTCAAGGCACTCAATCGGCGCCGAGGGCAAATCCGCCGATGAACCCCCGACCTGAGTCCCTACCCCATATGTGGGGGCCGAAGGCGCGCCAGAGAGAGGGGGTGACCCAATGATGGCCTGCAGAGCCCTGGAATAGGCCTCCACCTGCGCCCGAGTGGCCCCAGAACCAGGAAACGGTGAGTAGGCGAGGGCCCCGACGTCATGCTTGTACGAGGTCGGCGACCTCCGTGACTTCTTCCGGTGCTTACCCGAGACAGGTGAGCACCATCCACAGGAACGACTCGGGGATCTGCCCTGAACAGGAACCTCAGCGTGGGAGAAAGAACTGCGCCGTTTGGATCCTTCCACTGGAGACGGAGGCTGGCGCTGCGAGGATTCTGACCGGGACAACTGGGAAGACATCAATTTCATCCATCATTCCCGCAGGGACTTCGGTTGCAGCTGTCGGCAGGCATTGCACTCGGCGGAATCATGATGCTCGCCCAAGCAACACATACAGATCTCATGTGGATCTGCCGCGAACAGGACGCACACGACTAGAAGCCTGCAGGCATCGGCACACTGTTCCAGATGCAAAAATAGGCGACTAGAAGGCCTGAAACCAAAACAGGCCAGAGGAACCGCTTCTCCCGGATCCGCGTTGGAACGTGAAAGAAAAGAAAACTGACGTCAGCACGCCGAGGGGGACTTATATGGCTCCATTGATGTCACTTCCATAGACAACGTCAGGAGGGAGCTGAGCGACCACGCCCCCAGGCATGCAGAGGTACTGCTGGGGGAAAAAGGTTTCCGGATCCAGTCTGGCACCTGGTGATATTCTCAGTTAAGGAATCTGCGGCTAGATGTCTCTATCAGATAGAGCAAACACTCCACTTCCAGTGGGCGGGAGCTGACAAAATGCTCTTGCTCGCTGGATGCAGAGGATTCATCTGTTTCTCTGTGGGCAGGGGAACAGATGAAAGGATTGCTCTCACAGACAGGGAACTGCACGATTAGCAGCTCCCTGTCTGTGAGAGCAGTGCCAGCTCCTGCAGGAGGCAGGGAGCTGGCAGGAAATATGGGGGCCGGCAGGGAATGCGGGGGCCTTGAGGCGGCCCCTTTAGAAGATATGGCCAGGCTCCAGGGGATGGGGTCCCCGAGTCCGCTGCCCCCTCCAACTTTAATAACATTATTTGGCTCTGGGGAGGTGGCGGTCCGTGCGGTGCCCTGCCTAATTTTAAGTTTGCCCTAGGGTGGTAGTTGTCCTCAGGGCATATGAAAGCAGTAGGAGGGGGGCCCCCTTTAGTAAAAATAAAGCCCTATGGAGGGGGCGGTCACCAAAGGTCTTGGAGCTAAATGGATTTAGATCCCTCCAGCCCCCTCCTCAACATAAGTAAAGCCCTGGGGCGGAGGTGGTCCCCAGGGCTTTTAAGTGGAAAAATAGAAGGCAGACAAAGGAGCAGGAAAGACAAAACAAAGGGCAGAGAAATGATCTGGAAATGCAAAGCAGAGGGCAAAAAAATTAGCAAAAAGGGCAAAACAGCAGAAAAACAAGCAGAAAAGGCATACAGAGGGAAAAAATTGAGCAGGAAAGGCAAAAAAGAGCAGAATATGGCAAAACAGAGGGGAGGAGAACAAGCAGGAAAAACAAAACCGAAGGCAGAAAAGGCAAAACCGAGCAGGAGAGGGCAAAATATAGAGCACTCAGATACTCACACACCTGCCAACAGTCCCACTCAGACTCACTCACCCACTCACAGACCCAATGAGACACTCAGACACCCTCTTACAAACTCACTCAGAAAATCATGCACTCTTTCACAGACCCTCTCTGACACTCATGCACCTACTCACAGACCCACTTGGATACTCATGTACCCACTCACAGACCCACTGAGATTCACACACCTACTCGGAGTCCAATGCACTCACTCACGGTCCCACTCAGAGACTCATGCAATCAGTCAAAGACCCACTTAGAGAGACATGCATTCGAACACCGACCCACTCAGACACACACACACACACCCACTGACAGGGACTCATATACCCACTTAGAGACCCAATCAGACACTATGGTACTCTTTCACAGACTGACACACACTTATGGAGGCAGACATAAACCCACACAGATACTCATACACTCACTCACAGGCCCACTCAGATACTTTTACACTCACTCACAGACTGACTCAAACACTCATTGAGGCACTCGCAAACCCACTCATACAGTCTCACATCCTACTCACTGACCCACTGAGAAACTCACTCAGACACACATGTACCCACTCAAAAACCCACTCAAACATTCATGCACTCACTCAGACTGACTCGCACACATGGAGGCACTCACAAACCCACTCAGACACTCTCACATCCACTCACAGACCCACTCAGACACTCATACACTCACTCACACATCCAGTGAGACACTTATACCACCATTTCACTCACACACACACTCGCACACACACTCTCAAAGGTTACAGGCTACACTTAGGAAATAAAATGTAAAAACACTTAGAAATTCACTAAAAAACAAAGATTGCAGGGAAATTATAGTCGGGAAATATAATTTTTTTAAAACCTTGGAAATTGACTGAAAAGACAAAGGCTACGGGGATGTTATAGTTGGGTTTACATTAAACTCGTCCAAAACCAGAGAAATTCAGCAGTTATAGTTCCCTGTAACTTACAATGCACTGCTTATTATCCCACAAATTACATCACTCAGTACATGGTCAGTGACATCACTGATGACCTTCTAAAGAAAAAAGAGGTCCTGCGAATGAAATAGTACAAAGGCTGGGGAGCACGGGTACAGGAACCACAAACTAAACAAAAAAAACCTTCCTGGTCAAATAAGTGGGATACCTTGCCAATATTTTAAAGCGCTAAAAAGTCCCAATAGAGCCTAATGATTCAATACATACACAGGACAAATCTTAAGTGATTTATATAAAAGGACAAATATTATTATTTTATTTTTTTTAAATATCTTTATTATCATTTTACACTTCTTTAGCAAGCCGTACAGGATTACTACAGAATTACCAGTACAATAAATACATAGGAAAAGATAACAACAGAGGATAAAGAATAGCCGTAAGACATTACAAAAAAAAGAAATCAATCCACAGAAATAAGAAATGTACATTTACGGTTTATGATATTCAAGCCAGCTCCCCCTGAATCCATTGCCGAACAGGGTCCCAAATTTTTCTACCAAAGCATCTTTTCCTTCTGTTCTGTAAATAGCTTCCTCTATGTTGTAAGAAGCTAAGAGACGTGCTCTCCATGCTTCAAATGAAGGAGGGGATGGGCTAATCCATTCTTGAGTAATACAAGCCCTGGATAGATATGAATAGGAAGGCTTGTTTTCCCTCTGGCAGCGTATCAGTGTTCATGCCAATTAAAACAAGTTCCCCAGTTAAAATAGGACAAATATTTGTATTAAAAATATTCAACATTTTATATATTATACAATATAAGCACAATCATTGAATATATATCATGTCCCTTTGGATCAAATACAACAATTGAGAAACTAATACAGATGCAAACTCATCCTAAATAGATCCAACCAAAACCCCCAAAAGACAATCATACTCTGTCAAATAAAATACGTCACATTCAAGCCACACATGTAACTCATCCGTAAGCATACAAGAAAAGACAATAAAATCAGAAAATGACATTTTAGAGGATAACAAGGCCCAACATCCAGATCCCTTATCTTATACACTTGTATATGTTTATCAGATAGATGCCACACAAATATAATTGGATTCTGTATTAACTTGTGGATTACTAGATTCCAAAAGCTTTGTTGATCAAATATTCTGGTCCTGGTATTCCAGTCCTAGGTGAGCGCTGATGCGCATTTCACTGGAAACCCTAATTATGGACACACCTTTTTCAGGGCACAAAATGGGTACAAGCCAGCCAAGACTTAAAACTATCCCAGGGCAAGTTCCTATAAGGAAACCTAGGAATCACATGAAAACAACTCAATACAAAAAGTACTATCATGTTGAGTATGAAAAACGTACTAGGACCAAAACACACAAAATAAAGAGCGTCACGTGAAAAAAATAACAATCCAAAAAGCCAGCATCTATCCATAGTGAAAACCAGAAAGACCAACAGCCAGCGATGGAAAACCAGCATGAAAGTGACCTGACAGTACTGATATAAAACAAATAAAGGAATCTAGTGCCAATAGAAAAGGAAACCAAATAAATGTGAATGAATGTTGTGCCCAATAATAAGGCAATAAGACAAACCAGATTCTATACTTAAAAATACAGGACAATTCAAGAGTGTAACTATATATAATGCGGGCCAAAACACATGGCCAACAGCGTTCTGCAAACTGTGGGGAAGTTCTTTGCAGGGAAAAGAAAGAAACGTAAAAGTCCCTTACCTTCGATAAGGATGTATCTGTAAGAGACATATATTAGTTATAGATTCCTTACCTTAGAATTACCCCCAGGCATCAGACTGGATCCGGAGAATTTTCTACTCGGCAGTACACCTGAACATTGGTGGTGGAGTTGGTCGACTTCACGTCCATCGTCAGCGTCGTGTTCACCGGGATGACGTTGAGGTGCCTACTTAGACGGCGTCCCTGCGCACTGATGTCAGTTCTGACACGACTTTCCACGCCAGAAGTGCAGAGCCATAAAACACTGACAACTGGTGCGCCCCACTAGGGCCCTGCAAGAGTCCCTATCCCTAGAAGTCTGTTCGCAGAGCGGGAGGATGGGTGGAGCGGTAAGGAATCTATAAGTAATATAGACTATTAGTTATAGATTCCTTACCTTAGAAGAGATACCCCAGCAATACCAACCCCGGCGGAGAGACTGCGAACCAAGTTCACACCAGAAAGTCCTGGAGGAAAGAACGGACAAAGTAGCCATCCCTCCAGACTTCACTATCCAGGCAGTAATGTATGAGGAACGTGTGCATAGAAGCCCTCTTGGCCACCCGATACATGTCAAATGAATGGGTCTCCACGTGACAAAGCAGTAGTTGCATCTGTAGCTCTAGTGGAATGAGCATGCAGCCTCACTGGAGGTTCCTTTTTAGCTAAATTGTAACAAATCTTTGTGCAAAGGACGACCCATCGAGAAATGGTTCTTTTTTAGACAGCCTGACCTTCTTGGCACCCACATAACCAACAAAGAGTTGATCGTCCACCTGGAAATCCTTCATGCGGTCAAGGTAGAAAGACAGAGCATGTTTCGGGTCCAGACGGTGGAGTCTCTCCTCCTCCTTGCAAAGGTGTGGAGGCATGAAAAAGGTGGGCAGAGTGAAGTCTGTTCGATGTGAAAAGGAGTGACAACTTTAGGTAGGAACTAGGGTCTCGTTCGAAGCACCACTTTGTCCGGATGTACCAAGAAGAAATGGGGCTTAGAAGAAAGAGCCTGAAGCTCACTCACTCTGCGAGCAGAGGTGATGGCAACAAGAAAAGCAGTTTTCAGAGTGAGAAGCCTAAGAGAACAGTTGTGAAGAAGCTTGAAGGGAGCGCACATAAGGTAAGTCAAAACAAGGTTCAAGTCCCAGATGAATAATGGCTTTAAAGAACCTACTTACAACAGGGGACTTAAACAAAGAGGGGTGATCTGGTAGCGGAAGAAAAGCAGAAATGGCTGCCAGATAGCCTTTAAGAGTGCCCAGAGCCAAACCCTGCCGGGCCAAAGAGGGAAGGAACAAAAAAAACAGAAAGAGGGGCAGAAAGGGGATCAACAGCCTTTGCTGTGCACCATGTGTGAGAAAGTGCCATCTTTCTTGCATGGTATGCCCCCACTTTTTGCTGAATTGCTTAATGTACTTTGACTGAGTGTGCCCTGGGCTCCTGCCAATCAGGTGCCCAGGGCCTATGTTCCTTCCCTAAAAACTGTGCTGAAACCCAAATTTGCAAACACTGGCCACATGCCAGCCCCTGGTAAATGGTACCCTAGGTACCCAGGGCCTTGTGACCAGGGTACCCCTAAGGGCTGCAGCACTTATTATGCCACCCTTGGAGGCCCTGTACCCTGACACACACACTGCCCTTGCAGGCTGAGTGTCTGGGTACAGAACAAAACAGAGTCAACATTGCACACATCCATGGGTGCCATGCCCAATACACACACTGCCCTGGCATACATCAGCCGCCCCTCTAGCTGGGTGCCCTATGCTAGTGGTGTGGGCACAGGTGCATGAGCCCTGTGCCCCTACAGTACCCAGGTCCATTCCTGGGCACTGTAAGTGCCATGATGGCTCCACTGAAGACTGAAGTTTGGTATCAAACTTCTCTGCACATTAAACCCGCACTAATGCCAGTGCAGGATTTAATGTACCATGCACGACAGAGGGCATCTTAGAGATGCCCCCTGAACCTAACCTACAATCCACGTCTTGTCTGAGGGGCTGCCTAGGCTGCCACACAGCAGACATGTTGCTGGACCCCTGGGTAGAGAGCCATCTGTTCTCCTGGGCCTGCAACAATGCACATCCTGGGCGAGGTGCTAGGTCTCCTCCCCCAGGATGGGCAGGGGAAGCTTTAAAGGCATACCGCCTTTGTGAGCTTCTCCAGGCCACTTGCTGTACTCAGCAACTGGCCCCTACCGGTTCTAAACCCCCACTCTGGCAGGAAGACTGGCTGGAAACCCCAAGGAATGAAAGTGGGTGTGCTAGCCTCTACCAACCCCACCCCTCAGGTGGGGGAGTCGAGGTGAAGCACATCTCCGTCTTCTTCTTTCGTCGAATTTCGAAGGTCCAGAGTTTCTGTTCAGTTTTGCAGGTTCAGGATAATCTAAAGTCTTGAGGCCCAACTCCCACTCTTATACTAATCTGGGGGGCTGGGATACCTGCTAGGTCACGCCTTATGGGTGGGACCTGGGAGGGGGTGGTTACACCCACTTCCCTTTGTCCAGTTTCGCGCCAGAGCTGGGGCTGGAGTGCCCCAGCGCCGGTTTGAACTGGACTATGCAAGGAACACCTTGTGTGCCCCAGGCATGTCTCATTCCTTTCAGCCCACCCTGCCCCAATACACTAAAGGCTGTCTGGGGAGGTGCTAGCACCTCCCCAAGCAGGAAACCTATTGTCCAGGCCTCCCTGGCTGGGATCACTCCCAGCTGCAGGAGGTCAGACTTGTGTCGTGGCAGCAGCATCCATTTTGTGATGCTGAGGCTTTGGTCAGAGGCTAACAGTTGAAGTATGATTTTAACATGTCTTTCCCTCTAGAAGGGGGGAATAATATTCTCATGTCCAGAAATGGCATGGGGGTATTATTCCCGAGTGTTAGACACCTTACACGACATGTTTTGATAAAGCCAAACCATAGTTACCATAACCGTCTAAGATTATAAGGCACTTTAAGAGTATATGGTAGGCTATATCATAGAACAGCTATAAGGACAAGGTTCCGAAAGCTGCAGACAGGCTCAGCTCATGCTAGAGCACCATCTCACATGTTACCAAGCACTCTGCCTCCAGGATTGTCAAGGCCTGCCATAGGAGTGACTGATAGGTACACATGTGTCTATATGTAAGTTAGGTATAGGAATACTACACCTAAGCAAGGGGTGATTACACGACCTTGCCCCAGCTGAGTGATCAGCCAGTTGTGTCAAAATGGAAGGCCAGGCCAGGGGTGGCACAATACATGCTGCAGCCCCTGGTAGGCCTAGGGTACACCTATGCCCTGGGTACCTAGGGTACACTGTACAGGGTCCAATAAGGTGATCCTTACCAATTGGTTATGTACCTAGGGTACATGGAGTCCATTTTACAGAGAGAGCAGACAGCCTGAGACCCTGAATGGCAGGATCTCAGGCCAACTAAGTCGAAAAACCAGCTAGACACTAGGCAAAAAGTTGGGGGTAACCATAGTCAGATATCCACCTTCCTACAGGTTAGTGTAGAGAGGGCACTGCCAGGGCCACTCGGGCGGCTGGGTGCAGGGTGCTTTTGAGCCCTCGGGCGCTCAATGGAAATCAATGGGAATGTTCCGGTTTGGAAAAAGGCTGCAGGCTCGGGGACGAGGATGTTTCAGGTGCCACCACCACTTCGAGAGGTAAGTTGGGTAGTTGTAGGTTAGGTGGGTACCCCGGGATTGGGCACAGGGGGCCGCAGGGCGCCGGGTGCAGGGGTGCCTTTTGACGTCGGGAATCTTACCCTCTGGTTGATCGCGGTTGGGGTGGCACTTGGTTCCGAGGCTGCAGGCTTCCTCCGGGATGTCGAGGGGGGTCCTTGGGTGCCGGACTCGGGGTCACAGTCGCCGTGGGGTCGTCCTCAGGGTCTTTGTCAACTCCGGCACCGGCCAGGCTTTGCTGGTGCAGAGTGTGTTGGGTCCGCGGTTCCGGGCTGCTGCCAGGGGTTAAAAATAGGTTTCTTGAGTAGAGCCTCTACTCATGGGAGTCCCAGGGGCTTAGAGCCAAAAGGTAGCCAGGTCCTCCGGGGTTGGTGAGGTTGCTGTCCACGAGAGATGCCGCGCTGGTGCAGGTTCGAGAGTCGACAGGCCGGTAGGGCTGGGGCCTAAGCAGTTGGTGTCTTCTTCTCTTTTTAGCAGCTGCAGGGCAGGTCTTTGTTCTTCTGGCTCTTCTTGTAATTTTCTATCTGGAATCTAGGGAAGGAAGGTTCAGGGGGCCCCTAAATACTAGATTTAGGGGCGTTACAGGTAGGTGAAGGCCAGGGACCAATGGGTCCTTGTCCTGGGGTGGGTACACCCCCTATCCTGCCTCTCTCCTGTGGGAGGGGGGCAGTAGCCTAATCCTGATAGGGTAGGGCCTCCCATCTTCAAGATGGCGAGAGCCCGGAGATGTGCTTCACCTCGCCTCCCCCACCTGAGGAGTGGGGTGGGCAGGCTGGCACATCCCCTGTCCTTGTATGGGGTTTCCGGCCAAGCTTCCCGCCAGAGTGGGGGGTTGCAGTGGCCTGGGGAAACTCCAAATGGTGGCCTGCCTTTGAAGCTTCCCTTTGCTCATCCTGGGGGAGGAGATTTCTCACCTCACCCAGGATGTGCATTGTTGCAGGCCCGGGAGAGCAGGGGCTCTCCCACCCAGGGGTCCAGCAACGTGTCTGCTGTGTGGCAGCCTGGGCAGCCTCAGAGCAGACGTGGATTGTAAGTTAGCTGTAAGGGGGCATCTCTAAGATGCCCTCTGGGGTGCTTAGTACATTAAATCCTACACTGGCATCAGTGTGGGTTCAATGTGCTGAGAAGTTTGATACCAAACTTCCCAGGCTTCAGTGTTGCCAATATGGTGCTGTGGAGCTCGTGTTTGACAAGCTCTCAGCACCATGTACTCTTAAATGACAGCACTGCACTTACAGTGCCCAGGAATGAACCCGGGTACTGTAGGGGCACAGGGCTCCTGCTCCTGTGCCCACACCATAGGCGTAATGCACCCAGCTAGAGGGGTGGCTGACATATGCCTTGGCAGTGTAGGTGATGGGCATGGTACACAGTGATGTGTGCCATGTCGACTCTTTGTTTTGTCCTGCACCCAGACACTCAGCCTGCAAGGGCAGTGTGTGTGTAAGGGTACAGGGCCTCTGAGGGTGGCACAATGAGTGCTGCAGCCCTTAGAGGCCTTCCCTGGCCACAAGGCACTGGGTACCTAGGGTACCATTTACTAGGGGCTGACATGTGGCTAGGGTTTGCCAATTTGGAGTTTGTGTGGTTTAAGGAAGGAACATAGGCCCTGGGCACCTGATTGGCAGGAGCCCAGGGTACACTCAATCGAAGTACATTCAGCAATTTAGCAAAAAGTGGGGGCATACCATGCAAGAAAGATGGCACTTTCTCACACAACCCCCCCCCCCCAACGAAAGGTGATGAGACTAACCTTGTCCTATGGAGTCTTCATTGTCTAAGTGGAAGAACCTGGAAAGTCCATCTGCATTGGCATGGGCAGTCCCTGGTCTGTGTTCCACTTCAAAGTCCATTCCCTGTAGGGAGATGGACCACCTCAGTAGTTTTGGATTTTCCCCTTTCATCTGCATTAGCCATCTGAGAGGTCTGTGGTCAGTTTGAACTAGGAAGTGAGTGCCAAACAAGTATGGCCTCAGCTTCTTCAGGGACCAAACCACAGCAAAGGCCTCCCTCTCAATGGCACTCCAACGCTGCTCTCTAGGGAGTAGTCTTCTGCTTATAAAAGCAACAGGTTGGTCTTGGCCTTCATCATTGGTCTGGGATAGGACCGCTCCTATCCCTAGCTCAGAGGCATCAGTCTGCACTATGAACTGCTTGGCATAATCTGGAGCTTTTAGAATTGGTGCTGAGCACATTGCTTCTTTTAGGGTGTCAAAAGCCTTTTGACAACTAACTGTCCAGTTAACTTTCTTGGGCATTTTCTTGGAGGTGAGTTCTGTGAGGGGGGTCACAATGGACCCATACCCCTTCACAAACCTCCTGTAGTACCCATTCAAGCCAAGGAATGCCCTGACTTGGGTCTGGGTTGTTGGAGCTATCCAGTCCATGATGGCCTGGATTTTGGGTTGTAAGGGCTGTACCTGGCCTCCACCTACAAGGTGGCCCAAGTACACCACAGTGCCCTGCCCTATCTGGCATTTGGACGCCTTGATAGTGAGACCTGCACTCTGCAGAGCCTCTAAAACCTTCCCAAGGTGGATCAGGTGATCCTGCCAGGTGGAGCTAAAGACAGCAATATCATCAAGATAAGCTGCACTAAAGGACTCCAACCCAGCCAGGACATGGTTCACCAACCTCTGGAAGGTGGCAGGGGCATTCTTTAACCCAAAGGGCATCACAGTAAACTGGTAATGCCCATCAGGGGTGGAGAATGCTGTCTTTTCTTTTGCTCCTGGGGCCATGCCAATCTGCCAGTACCCTGCAGTTAAGTCAAAGGTACTGAGAAATTTGGCAGCCCCCAATTTGTCTATCAGTTCATCTGCTCTTGGGATAGGGTGAGCATCTGTCTTGGTGACAGAGTTGAGCCCTCTATAGTCCACACAGAACCTCATCTCTCTCTTTTCACCCTGTTGATGAGGTTTGGGGACCAGAACCACTGGGCTAGCCCAGGGGCTCTCTGAAGGCTCAATGACCCCTAACTCCAGCATCTTGCTGACCTCAGCTTTGATGCTTTCCTTGACTTGATCTGACTGTCGATAGATTTTGTTCTTGACAGGTGCACTGTCACCAGTGTCCACATCATGGGTACACCAGCTTGTCAGACCAGGGGTCAGGGAAAAGAGGCTAGCATATTGTTGCAAGACTTGCTTGCAGTCAGTCTGCTGTTGGGCAGAGAGGGTGTCTGAAAAAATCACACCATCTACTGACCCATCTTTTGAGCTGTAGGATAGGAGGTCAGGGAGTGGCTCACTCTCTGCTTCCTGTTCTTCATCAGTCACCATCAGCATGGTGATGTCAGCCCTATCATTGTAGAGTTTAAGGCGGTTCACATGGATGACCCTTTTGGGTGTCCTGCTAGTGCCCAGGTCAACTAGATAGGTGACCTCACTCTTTCTCTCTAGGATAGGGTAAGGGCCACTCCATTTGTCTTGGAGAGCCCTTGGTGCCACTGGCTCCAAAACCAACACCTGTTGCCCTGGTTGAAATTCAACCAGTGCAGCTTTTTGGTCATACCAGTGCTTCTGGAGCTCCTGGCTGGCCTCAAGGTTCTTGGATGCCTTTTCCATATACTCAGCCATTCTGGACCTTAGGCCAAGCACATAGTCCACTATGTCCTGTTTGGGTTCTTGAAGAGGCCTCTCCTAGCCCTCTTTTACAAGACACAGTGGTCCCCTTACAGGATGACCAAACAGAAGTTCAAAGGGTGAGAAACCTACTCCCTTCTGTGGCACTTCCCTGTAAGCGAAAAGCAAGCATGGTAACAGGACATCCCACCTCCTTTTGAGTTTCTCAGGGAGTCCCATGATCATACCTTTCAATGTCTTGTTGAACCTCTCAACAAGGCCATTGGTTTGTGGGTGGTAGGGTGTAGTAAACTTGTACTGCACTCCACACTCTTTCCACATGTGTGTTAGGTAAGCAGACATGAAGTTTGAACCTCTGTCTGAAACCACCTCCTTAGGAAAACCCACCCTGGTGAAGACACCCAGGAGGGCCTTGGCTACTGCAGGAGCTGTAGTAGTCCTAAGTGGAATTGCTTCAGGTTACCTAGTAGCATGATCCACTACTACTAGACTGAATTTGTTCCCTGAGGCTCTGGGAGGTTCCAGGGGTCCCACAATGTCCACACCTACCCTTTCAAAGGGAACCCCCACCACTGGTAGTGGAATGAGGGGGGCCTTTGGGTGGCCACCTGTCTTGCCACTGGCCTGACAGGTAACACAGGAGCTGACAAACTCCTTTACCTTTTGGTGCATCTGGGGCCAGTAAAAGTGACTCACTAACCTTTCCCAAGTTTTGGATTGCCCCAGATGTCCAGCTAGGGGGATGTCATGAGCCAAAGTTAGGAGGAACTCCCTGTACTTCTGTGGCACTACCACCCTCCTGGTGGCTCCAGGAGTGGGGTCTCTTGCCTCAGCATACAGTAATCCCTCTTCCCAATAAGCTCTGTGGGTACCACTGACATCTCCCCTGGCTTCTGAAGCAGCTTGTTGTCTCGGGCTTTCAAGAGTGGGACAGTCTCGCTGACCCTGGCACAGCTCTTCCCTAGAGGGTCCCTCTGGGCCCAAGAGTTCAACCTGGTAAGGGTCAAGTTCCATGGACTCAGTTCCCTCAGGGGTATCTACATCCTCTCCAGGGGGAGAGGGGTTCTGAGTGTTTGGCTGTACAGAAGCTGGTCCCCCAGTCTTCTTGCCCTTCCTCTTGGTTGGTTGGGCCATTATTCCAGGCTCCAAACCTACTTTTTCACCCTTCCTCTTGCTCTGTGCTCTGGTTTGCACACACACCAATTCAGGGATGCCCAGCATGGCTGCATGGGCCTTTAACTCAACCTCAGCCCAGGCTGAGGTTTCCAGATCATTTCCAAGCAGGCATGCAGCTGGCAACTTTGGAGAGACCACTACCTGTTTCAGGCCAGTAACCCCCCCCCAGCCTAATGTTACCATGGCCATGGGATGACTAGTGGTGACACTGTCAGCGTTGGTGACTTGGTAAGACTTCCCAATCAAGTATTGCTCAGGGGAAACCAGTGTGTCTTTCACCATAGTGACACTGGCACCTGTATCCCTCAGAGCTTCTACCCTAGTTCCATTTACCCAGGGGTACTGTAAGTATTTCTTTAAGTTGGGGGGCCACACAGCCACAGTGGCAAACTCCACTTCTCCCAAGGAGACTAAACTTGCTTCAGTGTGTTCCCAGATTTGCTCAGGGTACACCTCTGATCCCATTTGTATACTTGCTGCCCCAGGAGTGGCTGTACTGGGTGCCTTAGGGGCTTTGTTTTGGGGGCAAGATACAGTTAGGTGTCCCTGCTTCTTACAGGTATTACACCAGGTTTTTAAGGGATCAAAGTTCTTCCCCCTATATGGTTGGGGCACATAGGGAGTAGTTTGGGTCCCACCCACCTG
This sequence comes from Triturus cristatus, assembly GCF_964204655.1. Taxonomy (NCBI): domain Eukaryota; kingdom Metazoa; phylum Chordata; class Amphibia; order Caudata; family Salamandridae; genus Triturus; species Triturus cristatus. Next base: position 53,118,711 of record NC_140589.1, read on the forward strand.
AACAGGTTTTTGGGGCCCTTTGGAAGACTCAGACTTTTTATCTTGGGGATTCTCACCACCTTTCCCCTGGGGAGGTTTTGTGACCACTTTCTTTTGGTCACCCCCAGTGGTTGTCTTGGTCACCCTAGTCTTGACCCAGTGGTCTGCCTTCTTTCCCAATTCTTGGGGAGAAATTAGACCTAGGTCTACCAAATGCTGATGCAACTTTTCATTTGTGCAGTTACTCAAAATATGTTCCTTCATGAATAAATTGTACAATCCAGTAAAATCCTGCACACCATGTCCAGCTAACCAACCATCCAGTGTCTTCACTGAGAAATCTACAAAATCAATCCAGGACTGGGTCTGGGTTTTGTGAGCCCCCCTGAATCTAATTCTATACTCCTCAGTGGTGAATCCAAATCCCTCAATCAGAGCTTTCTTCATGAGGTCATAGGATCCTGCTTCTGGCCCAGAGAGAGTCAGAAGCCTGTCCCTGCAGTTACCAGAGAACAGTTCCCACAGGAGTGCCCCCCAGAGAGGTTTCTTTACTTTCCTGATATCACAAGCCCTCTCAAAGGCTGTGAACCATTTGGTGATATCATCACCTTCCTCAAATTTAGGGACAATCCCTTTGGGGATTTTAAGGTCAGAAGTTTCCTCCCTATCCTTGTTTTTATTATTGCTGCCACCATTGATGGGTGCTAAACCCATCTCTCTCCTTTCCTTTTCTAGGGCCAGGAGTCTGGACTCTAGATCTATTCTTTTGGCCAGCCTCACAAGGCTGTCCTCTTCACTGGGGGGTCCCCCAGTGTTGTCTCTGGGACCAGAGCCACCTGTGTGGTCTCTAGGTGCCCAGATGCTATGTCTTGAGTTGGAGGGTATGGGTGCCATCTCCTCCCTAGGGAATAGTATGGGGAGGTTGCTGTCCACCTCCCCTGTTTCCCTTTCCTCATCTGACTGGCCATCACCATGTTCACTTTTCCTCATCTGACTGGCCATCACCATGTTCATATGGGTGGTCCTTAGCATACTCAGCCAGGAGCTACTGGAGCCCTTGTTTGGTTGGATGCTGACCCATTTGTAAATTTTTGAGTTTACATAAGGACCTCAATTCCTTGAAAGACAAGTGTAAGTAAGGTGTGAGGTCGAGCTCCTCCACCAGGTCCATGTTATTATTATCACTAATAGCTGGGTTTGTTTGAGACATTCTAACCTGACAGTTCTAACCCTCTACCCTGACTATAGTGACTTTTATTTTTCTAAAATTCTAATGGGACTTAAGCAAGGCCCTTGCAAGACTTTTAGTAATTTTGGAAAAACCAATCAGAATTCTAAAGGCAATTTTTAAGAGTTCTGTCGTGTGATCAGATGGTAACCAAGTAGTCCAACAAATGCAAGTTTGTATCCCACCGCTGATCCACCAATGCGAGAAAGTGGCTCTGTATATACTGTTCCCTAATAGGTACAGGGTGTACAGGGTCCACAGTCCCCCAGAGGCTGATAGAGGTCAAAGTTAGGTATGACCTTACTCTCAAAAGTGGTAGCTTGGTCGAGCAGTAAAGCAGTTCCAGAGGACAGTGTAAAGCATTTATTGTACACACTCAGTCAGCAAATGGTTTCACACACTCAATAACTGAAATCTAGGCCAATGGTTTATGTATATAAAATATATGCTTGTTTTATTTTTAGAACCACAAAGGGGGTAAAAATATACTTTCTCAGAATGAGAGGTTGAATATAAATACTTTTGTCTTAAGCAATACATTTGGGTAAACAGTCACAGTTGGTTGCAATAAACAATCCTATTTCCTAAACATAACAATGCATTGAGCTCAATGGTAAGTTCAGGTTATTTGTAATAAATTACTTTTCAGATTACTTGTGGAATTCCAGGTCTGGCTCCTAGAACCAGCCTTGGGTCAGTATTCAGAATCAAGTGATGAAAGTCGACTTAATAACTGTAATGATTTTTAAATAATATTTAGCTATTTCAAAAGTTAGCACTTAGAAAATATTTCAAAGAAAACATTCAATGGATCTCTATGGCAAGAAATTCAAATTGCAGGTAGAGTACTTTATCGTTACTTTAGTAATCCAGGACTGGGTACCTAGACCCAGGACTGGGGTCCTTATCAAAAACAGGTAAGTAATTTCGTTTGCAGAAATGGTACGATTTTAAAAGAATATTTCAAATTTGCAAAAATAGACACTTAGAAGAAATTTCACAGAAAAGCAGACAATGGTTTCCTATGGCAGAAAAATGAGTTAGAGGTAAGTATAGTTGTGAACACTTTTCAGGGTCAGGGCTGGGCACCAAGATCCAGCACTGGGAGCTCACCTAGGAGCAGGTGAGTAAATTCGTTTTTGTCACTTGGCTGATTTTTGGTGAATTTTTGCAGTTTTGAAAAGTTCACACTTAGAAGATTTTTGAAGAAAAAGCCAGTCAATGTTACCCTATGAGGAAAATGAAGTTAGCGGTTTAAGGGTAAGTACTCGACTGGCAGAGTTGAAATTCCGGGCATGGACTCAGGGGTCCCCCAGTGTTAGGTAGGTACAGTTGGTTCACCCTCAGCGGTTTCAGGACGGCAGGGTGCAGAGAGAGTTAGGCCCAATGTTATCCTATGAGGGATAGGGGGGCCTTGGTTGGTGGCTGCTGTCTGGCAAGCCACGCGGCTGTGGGAGCTGGGCTCCTGGTCACTTACTCAGGGCAAGTGGGGAAGTAGGTTAGTGTAGAGAGGGCACTGCCAGGGCCACTCGGGCGGCTGGGTGCAGGGTGCTTTTGAGCCCTCGGGCGCTCAATGGAAATCAATGGGAATGTTCCGGTTTGGAAAAAGGCTGCAGGCTCGGGGACGAGGATGTTTCAGGTGCCACCACCACTTCGAGAGGTAAGTTGGGTAGTTGTAGGTTAGGTGGGTACCCCGGGATTGGGCACAGGGGGCCGCAGGGCGCCGGGTGCAGGGGTGCCTTTTGACGTCGGGAATCTTACCCTCTGGTTGATCGCGGTTGGGGTGGCACTTGGTTCCGAGGCTGCAGGCTTCCTCCGGGATGTCGAGGGGGGTCCTTGGGTGCCGGACTCGGGGTCACAGTCGCCGTGGGGTCGTCCTCAGGGTCTTTGTCAACTCCGGCACCGGTCAGGCTTTGCTGGTGCAGAGTGTGTTGGGTCCGCGGTTCCGGGCTGCTGCCAGGGGTTAAAAATAGGTTTCTTGAGTAGAGCCTCTACTCATGGGAGTCCCAGGGGCTTAGAGACAAAAGGTAGCCAGGTCCTCCGGGGTTGGTGAGGTTGCTGTCCACGAGAGATGCCGCGCTGGTGCAGGTTCGAGAGTCGACAGGCCGGTAGGGCTGGGGCCTAAGCAGTTGGTGTCTTCTTCTCTTTTTAGCAGCTGCAGGGCAGGTCTTTGTTCTTCTGGCTCTTCTTGTAATTTTCTATCTGGAATCTAGGGAAGGAAGGTTCAGGGGGCCCCTAAATACTAGATTTAGGGGCGTTACAGGTAGGTGAAGGCCAGGGACCAATGGGTCCTTGTCCTGGGGTGGGTACACCCCCTATCCTGCCTCTCTCCTGTGGGAGGGGGGCAGTAGCCTAATCCTGATAGGGTAGGGCCTCCCATCTTCAAGATGGCGAGAGCCCGGAGATGTGCTTCACCTCGCCTCCCCCACCTGAGGAGTGGGGTGGGCAGGCTGGCACATCCCCTGTCCTTGTATGGGGTTTCCGGCCAAGCTTCCCGCCAGAGTGGGGGGTTGCAGTGGCCTGGGGAAACTCCAAATGGCGGCCTGCCTTTGAAGCTTCCCTTTGCTCATCCTGGGGGAGGAGATTTCTCACCTCACCAAGGATGTGCATTGTTGCAGGCCCGGGAGAGCAGGGGCTCTCCCACCCAGGGGTCCAGCAACGTGTCTGCTGTGTGGCAGCCTGGGCAGCCTCAGAGCAGACGTGGATTGTAAGTTAGCTGTAAGGGGGCATCTCTAAGATGCCCTCTGGGGTGCTTAGTACATTAAATCCTACACTGGCATCAGTGTGGGTTCAATGTGCTGAGAAGTTTGATACCAAACTTCCCAGGCTTCAGTGTTGCCAATATGGTGCTGTGGAGCTCGTGTTTGACAAGCTCTCAGCACCATGTACTCTTAAATGACAGCACTGCACTTACAGTGCCCAGGAATGAACCCGGGTACTGTAGGGGCACAGGGCTCCTGCTCCTGTGCCCACACCATAGGCGTAATGCACCCAGCTAGAGGGGTGGCTGACATATGCCTTGGCAGTGTAGGTGATGGGCATGGTACACAGTGATGTGTGCCATGTCGACTCTTTGTTTTGTCCTGCACCCAGACACTCAGCCTGCAAGGGCAGTGTGTGTGTAAGGGTACAGGGCCTCTGAGGGTGGCACAATGAGTGCTGCAGCCCTTAGAGGCCTTCCCTGGCCACAAGGCCCTGGGTACCTAGGGTACCATTTACTAGGGGCTGACATGTGGCTAGGGTTTGCCAATTTGGAGTTTGTGTGGTTTAAGGAAGGAACATAGGCCCTGGGCACCTGATTGGCAGGAGCCCAGGGTACACTCAATCGAAGTACATTCAGCAATTTAGCAAAAAGTGGGGGCATACCATGCAAGAAAGATGGCACTTTCTCACACAACCCCCCCCCCCCCCCAAACGAAAGGTGATGAGACTAACCTTGTCCTATGGAGTCTTCATTGTCTAAGTGGAAGAACCTGGAAAGTCCATCTGCATTGGCATGGGCAGTCCCTGGTTTGTGTTCCACTTCAAAGTCCATTCCCTGTAGGGAGATGGACCACCTCAGTAGTTTTGGATTTTCCCCTTTCATCTGCATTAGCCATCTGAGAGGTCTGTGGTCAGTTTGAACTAGGAAGTGAGTGCCAAACAAATATGGCCTCAGCTTCTTCAGGGACCAAACCACAGCAAAGGCCTCCCTCTCAATGGCACTCCAACGCTGCTCTCTAGGGAGTAGTCTTCTGCTTATAAAAGCAACAGGTTGGTCTTGGCCTTCATCATTGGTCTGGGATAGGACCGCTCCTATCCCTAGCTCAGAGGCATCAGTCTGCACTATGAACTGCTTGGCATAATCTGGAGCTTTTAGAATTGGTGCTGAGCACATTGCTTCTTTTAGGGTGTCAAAAGCCTTTTGACAACTAACTGTCCAGTTAACTTTCTTGGGCATTTTCTTGGAGGTGAGTTCTGTGAGGGGGGTCACAATGGACCCATACCCCTTCACAAACCTCCTGTAGTACCCAGTCAAGCCAAGGAATGCCCTGACTTGGGTCTGGGTTGTTGGAGCTATCCAGTCCATGATGGCCTGGATTTTGGGTTGTAAGGGCTGTACCTGGCCTCCACCTACAAGGTGGCCCAAGTACACCACAGTGCCCTGCCCTATCTGGCATTTGGACGCCTTGATAGTGAGACCTGCACTCTGCAGAGCCTCTAAAACCTTCCCAAGGTGGATCAGGTGATCCTGCCAGGTGGAGCTAAAGACAGCAATATCATCAAGATAAGCTGCACTAAAGGACTCCAACCCAGCCAGGACATGGTTCACCAACCTCTTGAAGGTGGCAGGGGCATTCTTTAACCCAAAGGGCATCACAGTAAACTGGTAATGCCCATCAGGGGTGGAGAATGCTGTCTTTTCTTTTGCTCCTGGGGCCATGCCAATCTGCCAGTACCCTGCAGTTAAGTCAAAGGTACTGAGAAATTTGGCAGCCCCCAATTTGTCTATCAGTTCATCTGCTCTTGGGATAGGGTGAGCATCTGTCTTGGTGACAGAGTTGAGCCCTCTATAGTCCACACAGAACCTCATCTCTCTCTTTTCACCCTGTTGATGAGGTTTGGGGACCAGAACCACTGGGCTAGCACAGGGGCTCTCTGAAGGCTCAATGACCCCTAACTCCAGCATCTTGCTGACCTCAGCTTTGATGCTTTCCTTGACTTGATCTGACTGTCGATAGATTTTGTTCTTGACAGGTGCACTGTCACCAGTGTCCACATCATGGGTACACCAGCTTGTCAGACCAGGGGTCAGGGAAAAGAGGCTAGCATATTGTTGCAAGACTTGCTTGCAGTCAGTCTGCTGTTGGGCAGAGAGGCTGTCTGAAAAAATCACACCATCTACTGACCCATCTTTTGGGCTGTAGGATAGGAGGTCAGGGAGTGGCTCACTCTCTGCTTCCTGTTCTTCATCAGTCACCATCAGCATGGTGATGTCAGCCCTATCATTGTAGAGTTTAAGGCGGTTCACATGGATGACCCTTTTGGGTGTCCTGCTAGTGCCCAGGTCAACTAGATAGGTGACCTCACTCTTTCTCTCTAGGATAGGGTAAGGGCCACTCCATTTGTCTTGGAGAGCCCTTGGTGCCACTGGCTCCAAAACCAACACCTGTTGCCCTGGTTGAAATTCAACCAGTGCAGCTTTTTGGTCATACCAGTGCTTCTGGAGCTCCTGGCTGGCCTCAAGGTTCTTGGATGCCTTTTCCATATACTCAGCCATTCTGGACCTTAGGCCAAGCACATAGTCCACTATGTCCTGTTTGTGTTCTTGAAGAGGCCTCTCCTAGCCCTCTTTTACAAGACACAGTGGTCCCCTTACAGGATGACCAAACAGAAGTTCAAAGGGTGAGAAACCTACTCCCTTCTGTGGCACTTCCCTGTAAGCGCAAAGCAAGCATGGTAACAGGACATCCCACCTCCTTTTGAGTTTCTCAGGGAGTCCCATGATCATACCTTTCAATGTCTTGTTGAACCTCTCAACAAGGCCATTGGTTTGTGGGTGGTAGGGTGTAGTAAACTTGTACTGCACTCCACACTCTTTCCACATGTGTGTTAGGTAAGCAGACATGAAGTTGGAACCTCTGTCTGAAACCACCTCCTTAGGAAAACCCACCCTGGTGAAGACACCCATGAGGGCCTTGGCTACTGCAGGAGCTGTAGTAGTCCTAAGTGGAATTGCTTCAGGTTACCTAGTAGCATGATCCACTACTACTAGAATGAATTTGTTCCCTGAGGCTGTGGGAGGTTCCAGGGGTCCCACAATGTCCACACCTACCCTTTCAAAGGGAACCCCCACCACTGGTAGTGGAATGAGGGGGGCCTTTGGGTGGCCACCTGTCTTGCCACTGGCCTGACAGGTAACACAGGAGCTGACAAACTCCTTTACCTTTTGGTGCATCTGGGGCCAGTAAAAGTGACTCACTAACCTTTCCCAAGTTTTGGATTGCCCCAGATGTCCAGCTAGGGGGATGTCATGAGCCAAAGTTAGGAGGAACTCCCTGTACTTCTGTGGCACTACCACCCTCCTGGTGGCTCCAGGAGTGGGGTCTCTTGCCTCAGCATACAGTAATCCCTCTTCCCAATAAGCTCTGTGGGTACCACTGACATCTCCCCTGGCTTCTGAAGCAGCTTGTTGTCTCAGGCTTTCAAGAGTGGGACAGTCTCGCTGACCCTGGCACAGCTCTTCCCTAGAGCGTCCCCCTGGGCCCAAGAGTTCAACCTGGTAAGGGTCAAGCTCCATGGACTCAGTTCCCTCAGGGGTATCTACATCCTCTCCAGGGGGAGAGGGGTTCTGAGTGTTTGGCTGTACAGAAGCTGGTCCCCCAGTCTTCTTGCCCTTCCTCTTGGTTGGTTGGGCCATTATCCCAGGCTCCAAACCTACTTTTTCACCCTTCCTCTTGCTCTGTGCTCTGGTTTGCACACACACCAATTCAGGGATGCCCAGCATGGCTGCATGGGCCTTTAACTCAACCTCAGCCCAGGCTGAGGTTTCCAGATCATATCCAAGCAGGCATGCAGCTGGCAACTTTGGAGAGACCACTACCTGTTTCAGGCCAGTAACCCCCCCCAGCCTAATGTTACCATGGCCATGGGATGACTAGTGGTGACACTGTCAGCGTTGGTGACTGGGTAAGACTTCCCAATCAAGTATTGCTCAGGGGAAACCAGTGTGTCTTTCACCATAGTGACACTGGCACCTGTATCCCTCAGAGCTTCTACCCTAGTTCCATTTACCCAGGGGTACTGTAAGTATTTCTTTAAGTTGGGGGGCCACACAGCCACAGTGGCAAACTCCACTTCTCCCAAGGAGACTAAACTTGCTTCAGTGTGTTCCCAGATTTGCTCAGGGTACACCTCTGATCCCATTTGTATACTTGCTGCCCCAGGAGTGGCTGTACTGGGTGCCTTAGGGGCTTTGTTTTGGGGGCAAGATACAGTTAGGTGTCCCTGCTTCTTACAGGTATTACACCAGGCCTTTACGGGATCAAAGTTCTTCCCCCTATATGGTTGGGGCACAAAGGGAGTAGTTTGAGTCCCACCCACCTGAACAGGTTTTTGGGGCCCTTTGGAAGACTCAGACTTTTTATCTTGGGGATTCTCACCAACTTTCCCCTGGGGAGGTTTTGTGACCACTTTCTTTTGGTCACCCCCAGTGGTTGTCTTGGTCACCCTAGTCTTGACCCAGTGGTCTGCCTTCTTTCCCAATTCTTGGGGAGAAATTAGACCTAGGTCTACCAAATGCTGATGCAACTTTTCATTTGTGCAGTTACTCAAAATATGTTCCTTCATGAATAAATTGTACAATCCAGTAAAATCCTGCACACCATGTCCAGCTAACCAACCATCCAGTGTCTTCACTGAGAAATCTACAAAATCAATCCAGGACTGGGTCTGGGTTTTGTGAGCCCCCCTGAATCTAATTCTATACTCCTCAGTGGTGAATCCAAATCCCTCAATCAGAGCTTTCTTCATGAGGTCATAGGATCCTGCTTCTGGCCCAGAGAGAGTCAGAAGCCTGTCCCTGCAGTTACCAGAGAACAGTTCCCACAGGAGTGCCCCCCAGAGAGGTTTCTTTACTTTCCTGATATCACAAGCCCTCTCAAAGGCTGTGAACCATTTGGTGATATCATCACCTTCCTCAAATTTAGGGACAATCCCTTTGGGGATTTTAAGGTCAGAAGTTTCCTCCCTATCCTTGTTTTTATTATTGCTGCCACCATTGATGGGTGCTAAACCCATCTCTCTCCTCTCCTTTTCTAGGGCCAGGAGTCTGGACTCTAGATCTATTCTTTTGGCCAGCCTCACAAGGCTGTCCTCTTCACTGGGGGGTCCCCCAGTGTTGTCTCTGGGACCAGAGCCACCTGTGTGGTCTCTAGGTGCCCAGATGCTATGTCTTGAGTTGGAGGGTATGGGTGCCATCTCCTCCCTAGGGAATAGTATGGGGAGGTTGCTGTCCACCTCCCCTGTTTCCCTTTCCTCATCTGACTGGCCATCACCATGTTCACCTTTCCTCATCTGACTGGCCATCACCATGTTCAGATGGGTGGTCCTTAGCATACTCAGCCAGGAGCTCCTGGAGCCCTTGTTTGGTTGGATGCTGACCCATTTGTAAATTTTTGAGTTTACATAAGGACCTCAATTCCTTGAAAGACAAGTGTAAGTAAGGTGTGAGGTCGAGCTCCTCCACCAGGTCCATGTTATTATTATCACTAATAGCTGGGTTTGTTTGAGACATTCTAACCTGACAGTTCTAACCCTCTACCCTGACTATAGTGACTTTTATTTTTCTAAAATTCTAATGGGACTTAAGCAAGGCCCTTGCAAGACTTTTAGTAATTTTGGAAAAACCAATCAGAATTCTAAAGGCAATTTTTAAGAGTTCTGTCGTGTGATCAGATGGTAACCAAGTAGTCCAACAAATGCAAGTTTGTATCCCACCGCTGATCCACCAATGCGAGAAAGTGGCTCTGTATATACTGTTCCCTAATAGGTACAGGGTGTACAGGGTCCACAGTCCCCCAGAGGCTGATAGAGGTCAAAGTTAGGTATGACCTTACTCTCAAAAGTGGTAGCTTGGTCGAGCAGTAAGGCAGTACCAGAGGACAGTGTAAAGCATTTATTGTACACACTCAGTCAGCAAATGGTTTCACACACTCAATAACTGAACTCTAGGCCAATGGTTTATGTATATAAAATATATGCTTGTTTTATTTTTAGAACCACAAAGGGGGTAAAAATATACTTTCTCAGAATGAGAGGTTGAATATAAATACTTTTGTCTTAAGCAATACATTTGTGTAAACAGTCACAGTTGGTTGCAATAAACAATCCTATTTCCTAAACATAACAATGCATTGAGCTCAATGGTAAGTTCAGGTTATTTGTAATAAATTACTTTTCAGATTACTTTTGGAATTCCAGGTCTGGCTCCTAGAACCAGCCTTGGGTCAGTATTCAGAATCAAGTGATGAAAGTCGACTTAATAACTGTAATGATTTTTAAATAATATTTAGCTATTTCAAAAGTTAGCACTTAGAAAATATTTCAAAGAAAACATTCAATGGATCTCTATGGCAAGAAATTCAAATTGCAGGTAGAGTACTTTATCGTTACTTTAGTAATCCAGGACTGGGCACCTAGACCCAGGACTGGGGTCCTTATCAAAAACAGGTAAGTAATTTCGTTTGCAGAAATGGTACGATTTTAAAAGAATATTTCAAATTTGCAAAAATAGACACTTAGAAGAAATTTCACAGAAAAGCAGACAATGGTTTCCTATGGGAGAAAAATGAGTTAGAGGTAAGTATAGTTGTGAACACTTTTCAGGGTCAGGGCTGGGCACCAAGATCCAGCACTGGGAGCTCACCTAGGAGCAGGTGAGTAAATTCGTTTTTGTCACTTGGCTGATTTTTGGTGAATTTTTGCAGTTTTGAAAAGTTCACACTTAGAAGATTTTTGAAGAAAAAGCCAGTCAATGTTACCCTATGAGGAAAATGAAGTTAGCGGTTTAAGGGTAAGTACTCGACTGGCAGAGTTGAAATTCCGGGCATGGACTCAGGGGTCCCCCAGTGTTAGGTAGGTACAGTTGGTTCACCCTCAGCGGTTTCAGGACGGCCGGGTGCAGAGAGAGTTAGGCCCAATGTTATCCTATGAGGGATAAGGGGGCCTTGGTTGGTGGCTGCTGTCTGGCAAGCCACGCGGCTGTGGGAGCTGGGCTCCTGGTCACTTACTCAGGGCAAGTGGGGAAGTAGGTTAGTGTAGAGAGGGCACTGCCAGGGCCACTCGGGCGGCTGGGTGCAGGGTGCTTTTGAGCCCTCGGGCGCTCAATGGAAATCAATGGGAATGTTCCGGTTTGGAAAAAGGCTGCAGGCTCGGGGACGAGGATGTTTCAGGTGCCACCACCACTTCGAGAGGTAAGTTGGGTAGTTGTAGGTTAGGTGGGTACCCCGGGATTGGGCACAGGGGGCCGCAGGGCGCCGGGTGCAGGGGTGCCTTTTGACGTCGGGAATCTTACCCTCTGGTTGATCGCGGTTGGGGTGGCACTTGGTTCCGAGGCTGCAGGCTTCCTCCGGCATGTCGAGGGGGGTCCTTGGGTGCCGGACTCGGGGTCACAGTCGCCGTGGGGTCGTCCTCAGGGTCTTTGTCCACTCCGGCACCGGCCAGGCTTGGCTGGTGCAGAGTGTGTTGGGTCCGCGGTTCCGGGCTGCTGCCAGGGGTTAAAAATAGGTTTCTTGAGTAGAGCCTCTACTCATGGGAGTCCCAGGGGCTTAGAGCCAAAAGGTAGCCAGGTCCTCCGGGGTTGGTGAGGTTGCTGGCCACGAGAGATGCCGCGCTGGTGCAGGTTCGAGAGTCGACAGGCCGGTAGGGCTGGGGCCTAAGCAGTTGGTGTCTTCTTCTCTTTTTAGCAGCTGCAGGGCAGGTCTTTGTTCTTCTGGCTCTTTTTGTAATTTTCTATCTGGAATCTAGAGAAGGAAGGTTCAGGGGGCCCCTAAATACTAGATTTAGGGGCGTTACAGGTAGGTGAAGGCCAGGGAACAATGGGTCCTTGTCCTGGGGTGGGTACACCCCCTATCCTGCCTCTCTCCTGTGGGAGGGGGGCAGTAGCCTAATCCTGATAGGGTAGGGCCTCCCATCTTCAAGATGGCGAGAGCCCGGAGATAAGCTTCACCTCGCCTCCCCCACCTGAGGGGTGGGGTGGGCAGGCTGGCACATCCCCTGTCCTTGTATGGGGTTTCCGGCCAAGCTTCCCGCCAGAGTGGGGGGTTGCAGTGGCCTGGGGAAACTCCAAATGGCGGCCTGCCTTTGAAGCTTCCCTTTGCTCATCCTGGGGGAGGAGATTTCTCACCTCACCCAGGATGTGCATTGTTGCAGGCCCGGGAGAGCAGGGGCTCTCCCACCCAGGGGTCCAGCAACGTGTCTGCTGTGTGGCAGCCTGGGCAGCCTCAGAGCAGACGTGGATTGTAAGTTAGCTGTAAGGGGGCATCTCTAAGATGCCCTCTGGGGTGCTTAGTACATTAAATCCTACACTGGCATCAGTGTGGGTTCAATGTGCTGAGAAGTTTGATACCAAACTTCCCAGGCTTCAGTGTTGCCAATATGGTGCTGTGGAGCTCGTGTTTGACAAGCTCTCAGCACCATGTACTCTTAAATGACAGCACTGCACTTACAGTGCCCAGGAATGGACCCGGGTACTGTAGGGGCACAGGGCTCCTGCTCCTGTGCCCACACCATAGGCGTAATGCACCCAGCTAGAGGGGTGGCTGACATATGCCTTGGCAGTGTAGGTGATGGGCATGGTACACAGTGATGTGTGCCATGTCGACTCTTTGTTTTGTCCTGCACCCAGACACTCAGCCTGCAAGGGCAGTGTGTGTGTAAGGGTACAGGGCCTCTGAGGGTGGCACAATGAGTGCTGCAGCTCTTAGAGGCCTTCCCTGGCCACAAGGCCCTGGGTACCTAGGGTACCATTTACTAGGGGCTGACATGTGGCTAGGGTTTGCCAATTTGGAGTTTGTGTGGTTTAAGGAAGGAACATAGGCCCTGGGCACCTGATTGGCAGGAGCCCAGGGTACACTCAATCGAAGTACATTCAGCAATTTAGCAAAAAGTGGGGGCATACCATGCAAGAAAGATGGCACTTTCTCACACTCCCTGAATCTCACTGCCCGAGTTTATTCTCATTACTCCGCAGTACATAATTTACACGTCCACCTAGATAGACGTGTGCTTTTTAGGCACCCCATAGATGACTGGAATATGGGTATTGCAGGGTTTAAGAAATTCCTTCTTTTTTTTTTTTGCAGATAATGCCCCCAGAGGCTTCTTTTTCACGAATTGCCCATATCCTAGTGTTCACTCTAGCTTCTGGGTCACCTCTCACTATTCTGTAGTGTTCAGGTACTTCCAACATCCTTTTCATTTTGTCTTTGTAATGTTGGGCATTGAAAATAACAATTCCCACTCCTTTATCGCAAGGTTGAATCGTAATAACATTGTTATCCTTCAGTTTTGTTGAAACAGTATTCTTTTGCCAGGATAGATTATGCAGAGGTTTTGGAATATATCTAGTGAGATGCTGGATCTTGGTAAGTACTTCCTTTCCACTTCTCGTCCAAGTTTGCCCAAACTTGGGATAAAATTGGATGATGGTATGAGGCCTGAACGGTTGTCTTTCATAATGGTATTCTCAGTCATAAAAAGTTTTTTAGTCTAATGTGTCAGAAAAATGCAAAGAGGTCTTTTGTAAGCTTAAATTTATCAAGAGGCAGAGGGTACAAAAGAAAGTCCTTTCGTCAAGAGTTCTTTGGTGGCACAATCAATTTCATCAGTGGACAAATTAAAAATATGGATGGTATCTAATTTCTCCAATACTGTTGTACCTGGTTTGGAGATATTGTTGTGGTGGCATTGTATCTAGAAATCATCCCCTCGGTTGGTTCCGAAATTTGGGTTGGTAGTTCCCCCTTCTGTTACAGTTACTGGGGTAGATCTATTGCATTTCTCTCTCCAAACCCCATATGAGTCAAACTGATTAGAGGTACCTTCTCCCTCTGAATCCGTGTTATCAGAGAAGGTAATTATTTATTTACTAGTCCAAGCCTGTTGATCTGATTGAAAGGGGCCTTCCCCATGAGAAGAATAGTAATTTGCTGTAAGGAATGGATAAACACGATCTTGTGAAAATAAACTAATATCCTTCCTAAGTTTACCTGTTTTTCTCCTTAGTAGAAATTCGCTAAAGGAATTGAGTTCTATTTTGACCTCTTTGATTCTCTTCTTTGCCTCGTCCAAAGCGTTGGTTTGTCTAAGAATGTCCTCTAGTTCCTCAATTTCTCTGTTAAATATCGTCACTACCTCTCTAGCAGTTTCAATAATCAAGATCATCCGATTGTGAGAGCAGAGATTGGATTTCAGTGCCCATTTTTCTGGGAACTTTCTGATTTCTACAAAAAGTCCTGGAATATTTCCCTCTCTGAGACCAATAGGGATAATCTCTGCTTTCAAATATTTAAGCATGAAATTTGCATGCAATTCAATTCTTGTGGATTTTTTTTTCAATTAAGAAGTTTTATCCAATCTTAATTGAGTACTTTTGATAAGTTGAAAGATTTATCCCCTACGTAGGTTTGATCTAAACGATTTGAAAGATCTTCATCGCTAAATCCAAATGTTTTAATGCTCTCCATAGAGAGCTCAAAAAAACTAACACGCCTAAAGAAATCCAATACTAGTCCAGGATGAAGAATCTGCTAAAATGTACTGATAAAAGCAGAAAACTATAAAAAGCCTAAACAAAGGAATAGTGTGCAAAAATACATTCTGGTCACTCTGGACATAGAGTCCCTTTATATCAATGTAGCTCAACAACAGGCTATTAAGCTAATCAAAGGCATCTTTACGAGAGAGTGTCTTGAGATTGTTCTTGGTGAAAACCTTTTTGAATTTAACGGCTACATTTATCAGCAAACAAAGAAGTGAGCATGGGAGCAGCCTGTGATCCCAGCATAGCAAACCTTTACATGAGTCATTTCCAAGAAAAGCATATTTACAATGAGATCACTCCATTTTTCGAGAACGTACAATCCTGGTCTCAATACATTGACAATATATTTTTCATCTGGAGAAGAGGAAGAGCTCTATGAATTTTGGCAATGGATCAACCTCTGTGATTGTAAAAAACAAGTTACTTACCTTCAGTAACAATATATCTGTAAGAGACATAGATTAGTTATAGATTCCTTATCTTAGAACTACCCCCAGGCGTTAGACTGGATCTGGAAAGATTTTCGTCAGCAGTACCTCTGTGCGTCAAAATGTGGCGTTGGTCGGCTCTGCGTTAGTCATTGGCGTCGTGGTCGCCGGGATGACGTTGCGGTAGCTACTTAGATGCCGCCCTAGCGCACTGACGTCAGTTCTGTACATGACTATCAATCAATCGGGGGTTTTATAAAGCGCGCTACTCACCCGTGAGGGTCTCAAGGCTCTTGGGGGTGGGGGGGGGGGAGGAGTAGGCAGCTCCTGCTCAGTCGAAGAGCAAGGTCTTGATGGCTTTCCTGAAGATGTGCAGGTTAGGGGAGCGTCTGATGCTGACCTGGAGCTCGTTCCAGGTTTTGGCTGCGATGTAGGAGAAGCCCTTCCTCCTGTTTTGCTTCTGCGGATGCGGGGTGTCTCTGCTAGGGTAAGGTCTGCAGATTGGAGAGTCCTTTTGGGAGCGTGGAAACTGACTATCATTGAGGTATTTGGGACCGATGTTGTGGAGGGATTTGTAGGCGTGGGTGAGAAACTTGTAGGTTATTCTCTTCTCGACCGGGAGCCAGTGTAGGTCTCGAAGGTGTTGAGTCATGCATTCGTGTCGCGGGGTCCCGAGGACGAGTCTGGCTGCGGCATTCTGGATGGTTTGGAGCTTTGGTAGGAGGGTCCTGTTGATGCTGGCGTAGAGGGATATCCACGCCAGAAGCACAGAGCCATGCAAGGCACTGACCATTGGTGCACAAAACTAGTGCCCTGAAAGTAAGTCCATAACCCTAGAAATCAGTTCGCAGAACGGGGAGGATGGGTGGGGCGGTAAGGAATCTATAACTAATCCATGTCTCTTACAGATATTTTGTTACAGAAGGTAAGTAACTTGTTCATCTGAAAGAGACAATAAGTTATAGATTTCTTACCTTAGTATAGATACCCCAGCAATACCAACCCCGCAGGAAGGTCTGCGAACCAAGTTCACACCAGAAAGTCCTGGAGAACTGAACGGCCAAAGAAGCTGTACCTCCGTACTTGGCAGTCCAGGCAGTAGTGTTTTGTGAACGTGTCCAGCGATGCTCACATAGCTGCCTGACAGATGTCATTAAGAGGGACTTCATGTCCCAAAGCAGTGGTAGCTGCCATCGCCCTGGTGGAATGGGCGCGTAACCTCACTGAAGGCTCCTTCTTTGCCAAGGAATAGCAAGCTTTGATGCACAAAACGACCCATCTAGAAATGGTCCGTTTGTGCACGGCCCAACCTTTTTTGGCGCCCACGTAGCCAACAAAGTGCTGATCATCCACCCGGAATTATTTTGTGTGATCCAAATAAAATGAAAGCGCACGTTTTGGATCCAGACAGTGGAGCCTCTCCTCTTCTTTAGAAGGATGCGGAGGCAGAAAGAAGGTGGGAAAAGTGATGGTCTGTCCAATGTGGAAAGAAGTAACCACTTTGGGAAGGAAGGAAGGATGAGTTCGAAGGACAACCATGTCTGGATGAACAGCCAGAAAAGGAGGTTTAGAAGAAAGAGCTTGGAGCTCACCCTGCACGGAGAAGTGATGGCCACCAGAAAGCCAGTTTTTAAAGTCCGAAGCCTGAGAGGACAGGTATGTAAAGGCTAAAAGGGAGCACACATAAGATACGTAAGAACCAAGTTCAAGTCCCACTGGGGCATTACGAAGGGAACAGGAGGAAAAAGATGAGTAATGCCCTTAAGGAAGTGATTTACAACAGGGGACTTAAAATGATAAGGCTGATCAGGAAGCCTAAAAGGCTGAAATGGCCGAGAGGTAGCCCTTTAGAGTTCCCAGAGCAGAGCCCTGCTGGGCCAAAGAAAGGAGGAACAAGAGAACCTCAGAGAGGGGCAGAAAGGGGATCCACAGCCTTTGCTGTGCACCATGCCACACATTTGTTCCATCTGCAGGCGTATACTGATTTAGTGGAAGGACGCTAGGCTGCCAAGATAACATCAGACTTCGGGAGGAAAGTCGAAAGCTGTCAACTGTCGCCGCTCAATCTCCACGCAAGGAGGTCGAGGCTGGACAGGTTCAGGTGGAGGACCGTCCCCTGCTGCAGCCACAGAAGATCCTCCCGAAGAGGCAGTCGGATTGGAGGATCGATGGCCATGTGTAATAGCTTGGGATATCAGACTCTTCGTGCCCAATCCAGAGCAGCAAAAATGACTTGGGCCCGGTCGCGCCTGATCTTCTTCAGCACTCTGGGCAGAAGTGGTATAGGCGTAAAGGCGTATAGAAGACTGTGAGAAGTTGGCCTGATATGTAGTGCTCACTATTCTAGTGATCACTGTGTATCATTCCAAACGACCCTTATTGATGATTGGTTGTAAGTCAACCTTGTAGACCAGCTATCCTAGTAGCGTGGACAAGAGCAGTCTTCAGGCTAAACTCTAGAGGGCGTGTTAAGCCAGCTGTTTACCATCACATATACCCCTTGAACACCAAGTGAAAGGACACCACACAAGTTGTTATGAAAATAAAGGATATTTATTTATAACAAGACTACCCTGGCTCTTTGTGAGTCAGGGAGCTAAGCACAATACGAAACTCTTGGGAAAATACTTCTAGTTGCACAATCTACACAAATGCCCGAAGGGCACGAAACCATTTACACTGCAAGTGGAATGGGAGAGGTTAGAGAGTCTAAAGTTACTGATTCTGGAGGAATCCGATCAGTGGGACTAAACGGAAAAGGAGCTGGACACTTGTAGAGTGAACCTACGATGGAGCACCGAAAGGCGCGAGTTACCTAGCCCAGAGGCTGCGGCTGCGTGGGGTTCAGCAAGATGTCGGGAGTCCTCGTTGTAGTCTCGGGAGCCTGAAATAAGAAGTTGCTGGCAGGTGACCAGTGTCGATGTTCAGCGAGTTCCAAGCCTGGATCGGTGATGAAGGAAAACCTGAAAGCAGAGGGGACTCAGTTCTCAACCGCTAGCCAGCGATCGTGTGGGCACCAGGAAGGTACCGGATGAAGTCACCTCGACCAGGTGAGTGGGCGACGTCGGACTCGGCTGTTCCTCGGACCCGGAGGCGCGGCGGCGACCAAGATGGAGGGCGAGATGTCCCACGAAGGTGTCTGCTGTCGATGATGCTGGGCCCAGGAGTGGGGCAGCAGGTCTTAGCAGAGGCAAGCCCGCGCGGGGGAGTCAAGATGGCGTCTGGAGTGGACCAGGAAGGTCCGAGGTACTCCTCTGTTGAAGGGGAGCAAGGGCCAGTCTGGAGCAACCAGACCAGCGATGAAAAACTGTCGTGGTGCGTCATGAAGAGGGCCACTAGCCGACGGCGAGTGGCCGGACAACGCGGTGAGCAGCAAGGAGCAGAAGGGCCCCCACGCAGATCTCGTGGATGCTGGGGAGGCAGGCTTCGGTGCTGGAGCTACTCAGGGTTAGGGCTTCTCGAACCCTAGGTGCACTCACTCGAGGGTCCCTCGGTGGTTGTGCTAGATAAGCGTCGTGCAGGTTCTGAAGATGGCCGGTCCCGCAGGTCTCGTCACACCTACGAATCTCAGCTGGGCTGACGATGTAGGTAGAGGTCAGAGATGGCGGGGAATCCGGGTCTCGTCGAGCTGGGCAGTCTTGATCCGTAGGAGAGACGTACAGCAAACCGCAAGCGCTTAGGTGGTGCCTGCTGGTGTAGGGTGGCTACTCCTTAGCCACAAGGGAGAGTCTTCAGAAAAAGTCAAGAGTTCCTTTCGTGGAAAGTAGTTCAAGATTCAGAATTATCCAATTTGGGAAGGGGACTCGCTCCCACCTTTATACTAGGAAAAGGGGCTGGCCCGTGACTAGGTCCTACCTATGGGTGGGACCAGGAGGGGGGTGGTTACACCCCGATCCTTTGTCCGGCTTCGCCCCAGCTCAGGGGCTGGGGTGCCCCCGAAACTGGTTTGAGCCGGGCTATGCACAGTGAGCACCGGGGTGCCACTTGCAATCACCTTCCTTTCAGCCCTGCCTACCTGGGATACACAAACCCTGTCTGGGATGGTGCTAACACCGCCCTCGACAGGAAACCCTTTGTCCAAGCTCCCCTCGCTGGAAGGTCTCCCAGCAGCAGGAGGTCAGACTTGTGTCTGGTGGCAGCATCCATTTTGTGATGCTGAGGCTTGAGTCAACTTTAACCGGGGTTCAAGGTTACTTCTATGTCGTGTCCCTCTAGAAGGGTGGAATGCTAACCCCGATGCCAGAATTGGCGAGGGGTTCGTATTCCAATTCGTATGACACCTTACTCGACATGTGTGGGTGATGCGAGGCCATAGTTAGCAAATAACCGCGAGGATTATAATGCATTTTAAGGTAGATGGCACGCGTCACCATGGAACAGCTATTAGGACTTGGTTCCGCAAGCCGTCGACGGGCCCAGCTCGCGCCAGAGCACAATCTCACATGATTCCCAGCACTCTGCCTTCAGGATTGATAAGGCCTGCCATAGGAGTGACTGATAGGAATCCATGCGTCCATTTTAGGGTTAGGTATAGGAATACTACACCTACAGCAACGGGTGATTACACCACCTTGCCCCAGCTGTCGTGCAGCCAGTTGTGTCAGATTTGGGTGGCCATCCAGGGGTGGCATAATACATGCTGCAGCCCCTGGTAGGCCCTGGGTACGCCGATGCCCTGGATACCTGTGGTATGCTGATACAGGGACTGATAAGGCGGCCCAGTTCCAATTAGTGGATGCACCTAATGTACATGTGTTTTAATCTGGAGAGAGAACAGCTAGGCTGTGGGTCTGACTGGCAGGCCCCCAGCCAGGGAAAGTCGTAAACCAATGAAGCAAAAGCAAAAAATCTGGGTGATCATAGGATTGCAGACCCTACTCTCCTACATGACCCCCCCCCCAAACTTTGGGACAATAAGCTAACCTTGACCAGGTGAGTCTTCTTGCTCTAAGTGGAAATACCTGGAGAGCCCATCTGCATTGCCATGATCAGTGCCAGGTCTATGCTCCACTGTGAAGTCCATCCCCTGTAGGGAAATGGACCACCTAAGTAGTTTGGGGTTTTCACCCTTCATTTGATTTAGCCACAAGAGGATCTTATGGTCGGTCTGAATCTTGAAGTGAGTGCCAAACAAGTATGGCCTCAACTTCTTCAGGACCCAAACCACAGCAAAGGCCTCCCTCTCAATAGCTGACCAATTCTTCTCTCTGGGGGTCAGCCTCCTGCTAATAAAAGCTATGGGCTGGTCATGACCATCAAAATTCAGCTGAGATAGAACAGCTCCCACACCCAACTCCGAAGCGTCTGTTTGGACAATGAATGTTTTGGAGTAGTCTGGACTCTTTAGGATAGGTGCTGTGCACATGGCCTGCTTTAGGTCATCGAATGCCTTTTGACAGCTTGCTGTCCACTGAACTTTTTTTGGCTTTTTTTTACTTGTCAGATCGTTTAGCGGGGTCACAATCGATCCATAATTTCTGACAAATTTCCGGTAATAACCAGTCAGGCCCAAGAAAGCTCGAACCTGAGTCTGGGTGGTTGGAGGAGCCCAGTCCTGGATGGCCTGTATCTTGCTCTCCAATGGCTGAACCTGGCCTCCACCTACAAGGTGGCCCAGGTATACAACCTGTGTCTGCCCTATCTGGCACTTAGTGGCCTTGATAGTGAGGCCTGCCTTTTGCAGAGCCTCTAACACTTTCCTCAGGTGGACCAGGTGATCCTCCCAGGTGGAGCTAAAGACAGCGATATCGTCCAGATACGCCGCACAGAAGTCGTCCAACCCAGTGAGAACTTGATTCACCAGCCTTTGGAAGGTGGCAGGTGCATTTTTCAAACCAAAGGGCATTACCACGAACTGATAATGCCCACCCGGGGTAGAAAATGCGGTTTTGGGCTTGGCCTCCTCAGCTAACCTGATTTGCCAATACCCAGCTGTCAGGTCAAATGTACTTAAGTAGTTGGCCGAAGCCAACCGGTCTATAAGTTCATCTGCTCTTGGTATTGGGTGGGCGTCAGTCTTAGTGACTGCATTGAGGCCTCTGTAGTCTACGCAAAACCTCATCTCTTTCTTACCGCCCTGGGTGTGAGGTTTTGGCACGAGAACTACTGGACTAGCCCAGGGGCTGTCCGAGGGCTCAATGACTCCCAGCTCCAACATTTTCTGCACCTCTGTCTTGATGCAGTCTCTGACATGATCAGGCTGTCGATAGATTTTACTCTTTACGGGCAGACTGTCCCCAGTGTCGACCTCATGGGTACACCAATTGGTCTGACTGGGTGTCAGAGAGAACATATGTCGGAAGGATTGAAGAACCTGTTTACAATCCTTTTGTTGATGTCCAGAGAGGCTGCCACAAAAGACAACACCATCTACTGACCCATCGTCAGGGTTCTGAGAGAGCAGGTCCGGGAGAGGGTCACTCTCCTCCTCCTGTCCCTCATCTGTGGCCATGAGCAAGCCCATGCCCTCCCTGTCGACATATGCCTTGAGCCTGTTTACATGGAGCACCCTGTGGGGGCTCCGGGGAGTTCCCAGGTCTACCAAGTAGGTGACCTCTCCCTTTTGCTCAATGATCGTGTGGGGCCCAGACCATTTGTCTTTGAGCGCTGCTGGGGCCACTGGCTCCAGCACCCACACCTTCTGTCCAGGCTGATACACAGTCAGGACAGCCTTTTGGTCGTGCCAAGCTTTTTGTAATTCTTGGCTCGCCTCAAGGTTTTTAGATGCCTTTTCCATGTACTCAGCCATCCGCGAGCGGAGACCGAGCACATAGTCCACAATGTTTGATGCCGGCTTTTTGAGAGGTCTCTCCCATCCTTCCTTTACCAAACAAAGGGGTCCCCTTACAGGATGTCCGAACAGAAGCTCAAAAGGGCTGTAGCCAACCCCCTTCTGCGGGACCTCTCTGTAGGCGAACAAGAGGCAGGGTATCAGGACATCCCATCTCCGCCGAAGCTTTTCCGGTTGTCCATGAATCATCCCTTTCAGGGTCCTGTTGAATCTCTCAACAAGCCCATTGCATTGTGGGTGATAGGGTGTGGTGAACTTATAGTTGACACCACACTCTTTCCACATGGCAGTCAGATATCCCGACATGAAGTTTGCACCTCTGTCAGAGACAACCTCCTTAGGGAAGCCCACTCTGGAGAACACTCCAACTAGGGCTCGTGCCACAACAGGTGCTGTAGTGGTCCTAAGGGGAATAGCTTCAGGATACCTGGTGGCGTGGTCCACCACCACCAGTATAAACTTGTGCCCTGATGCTGTCTGGGGTTCCATTGGTCCGACAATGTCGATCCCCACTCGTTCAAAGGGTACCCCCACCACCGGCAGTGGTATGAGGGGGGCCTTTGTCGTGCCACCTAACTTGCCACTGGCTTGGCAAGTGACACAGGAGCGACAAAACTCCTTTGTATCTTCGGACATGTGGGGCCAGTGAAAGTGTGGAACAATTCTGTCCCAAGTCTTATTCTGGCCTAAGTGACCTGCAAGGGGAATCTCGTGGGCCAAGGTAAGAAGGAAACCTCTCAGAGACAAGGGGATGACCAGCCTCCTGGTCGCGCCAGGCTTGGGGTCTCTTGCCTCGGAGTACAGGAGTCCATCGTCCCAGTACACTTTGTGGGTACCTGTGGCGTTCCCTGCAGCCTCAGCAGCAGCCTGCTGTCTGAGGGGTTCAAGTGAGGGGCAGTCTAACTGTGCCTTCCCCAGGTCTTCTCTAGAGGGTCCCTCTGAGCCCAGAAACTCAACCTGACCAGGTTCAAGCTCTTTTGGCTCAGTTTCCCTTAGTTCGTTAAGGTCAGCCTCCTCAGAGACTTGATCCACGACCTGGGGCAAGGGGGAAGGCGAGGCCTTACCCTTACTGCTCCTTTTCTTGGATGGTGTCTGGTCCGTTCTTCCAGGATCCAGCACCTGTTCAGTGGGGCATCTTTTGGCCTGTGACCTGGTCACAGCAAGGACATGTGCTGGCAAGCCTAACATTTCCATGTGAGTCCTCTGCTCCACTTCTGACCATTGTGACGTTTCCAAATCATTGCCCAACAGACATTCTACGGGGAGGTCTGAACTAACCACAACTTTCTTTGGGCCACTTACCCCTCCCCAGGAGAAATCAACAACTGCCATACTGTGATTGGTAGTGACATTGCTGGCATTGGTCACTAGGTAATCGGTACCTAGCATGATCTGTCCAGGGTCCACAAAGTTAGGTGTCACCATGGTGACACTGGCACAAGTGTCCCTGTAGGCCTGAGCCACTTTTCCATTGATCAAAGGCGTCTGCCTGTATTTGCCCAAAGTATTGGGACTGGCATCAGGGGACATATCCATATCCCCTGTACAGACAAGGACGGCCTGAGTGAGCGTGCCAACTAAGTCGTCACACCCCTCAGTTCCCAAGGTTAACCCAACTAATGCCTTGGGAGGCGCACTACCACTGCTGACTGTACTAGGGAGTGCAGGTGCCTTAGGGGCTGCAGTGGCAGGAGTTTGCCCTCCTTTCTTGGTGCACTCACTAAACCAGTGAGTCTTACTTTTACAGTATTGGCACCACCTTTTTGACTGGCCTTCTTGAGTCTTCTTCTTCTGTGAAGCCTGACCCCCACCCTCTTTGGTTTGTTGGGGACCTGTCGAAGACTTCTGGTCATTTTGTTCGTTCTTGTTACTACCCTTTTGGTCTGCTTTCTTCTGACCACCCTGGTTCTGAGCCTGGTTCTGCTTGACCCTTGTTCTGACCCATCTGTCTGCCTTCTTTCCCAATTCTTGGGGAGAGGTCAGCTCCGAGTCGACAAGGTGCTGATGCAACAATTGGTTCTGACAGTTGTTTAAAATCTGTTCTCTCATGATAAGATTGTACAATCCTGTGTAATCAGTAACCTTGCTACCCAGCAACCAGCCTTCCAAAGCCTTAGTGGCACAATCGACAAAGTCAGTCCAATCCCGAGACTGAATTTTCTGGGTGTCTCTGAACAGCAACCTGTACTGCTCAGTGGTTAAGCCGAACCCATCAATCAGTGTATTTTTCAGGACTTGGTAGTTGTTAGCATCCTCAGCTCTCGTAGTGAGGAGCTTGTCCCGTCCTTTACCTTCAAAGGAGAGCCACAGTATAGCTGCCCACTGACTTGGGGGGACGCACTGGACAGTGCAGGCCCTCTCCAAAGCAGTTATCCACTTGTGGATGTCGTCCCCTTGTTTAAAGGGGGGCACTATTTTACTCAGGTGTCTAGTGTCTATACTCCTGTCTTTCTCTCTAATGAGAATGCTGCCACCAGTGGGGTCTAACCCACTCAATTTCTGCTCTCGGGCCAAGGCAAGTCTTTCTTTGGCGAGGGCAAGTTCTTCCCGCTCGATCCTCAGATTGACTTCCCTCATCTTCGCCTCGTGCTCCCTTCTCTGAGGGGACGTCATTCCTCTCTGAGAAGATGCCTGAGAGACATGTGTTCGAACAGATCTGTTAGAGCCTCTCGAGAGAGACCTAGCTCGTCCGTTCCCAAGGTTAAGCCTGCTTGAGCGTGGGCCCGCGGCTCCCCCAGTTCCATTCTCGTGCCTGCTTAAGTTGGTCCTCGTGAGCCTGCCGACTACTGCTGGACCTTTGCCTGCCTCGTCTCCTGATAATTCCTCCTCTTCTTCCTCCTCTGTATGGAGGCCGAGGTCTGGGTCACCAAGAGTTCCCTCTAAGGGGGGCATGCTCCCATCTGGGTTAGAGGGGCCTACGTTAAGAGCCCTTCTAGCATCATAAGTCTCTAAGAGACCTATCAGGAATGGGACGGTAGGGTTAGAACCCTGTTTTAACTTCCTGGAGGCACACAGTTGTCTCATCTCCGTGAAGCTAAGAGCTGCATATCGTGACATGACCTGTGGAGGGTCAATGACCACTAAGGGAGTCTCTGCAGACTCTCCGCGGACCGACATGCTTTCTAGTGAGGTGTAAGTGATGCACCTACCTACACTATGTGTTTCCCTACTGATCCCTTGCTAAGAGTTATAGTCAGGGTGTGCTAGTCCCTGTTTCACTATAACAGCTGGTTCAGTAGAACTCTGAGTATTCTAAGTTAAGTTATATGTACCTGGGTACTTATGTGATCTTTCAACTTGATATTCTTAGGATACGTGTGTGGTAAAACAACAGCAAGCTCAAATCCCAACCGCTGCTCACCAATGTGAGAAGTTGGCCTGATATGTAGTGCTCACTATTCTAGTGATCACTGTGTATCATTCCAAACGACCCTTATTGATGATTGGTTGTAAGTCAACCTTGTAGACCAGCTATCCTAGTAGCGTGGACAAGAGCAGTCTTCAGGCTAAACTCTAGAGGGCGTGTTAAGCCAGCTGTTTACCATCACATATACCCCTTGAACACCAAGTGAAAGGACACCACACAAGTTGTTATGAAAATAAAGGATATTTATTTATAACAAGACTACCCTGGCTCTTTGTGAGTCAGGGAGCTAAGCACAATACAAAACTCTTGGGAAAATACTTCTAGTTGCACAATTTACACAAATGCCCGAAGGGCACGAAACCATTTACACTGCAAGTGGAATGGGAGAGGTTAGAGAGTCTAAAGTTACTGATTTTGGAGGAATCCGATCAGTGGGACTAAACGGAAAAGGAGCTGGACACTTGTAGAGTGAACCTACGATGGAGCACCGAAAGGTGCGAGTTACCTAGCCCAGAGGCTGCGGCTGCGTGGGGTTCAGCAAGATGTCGGGAGTCCTCGTTGTAGTCTCGGGAGCCTGAAATAAGAAGTTGCTGACAGGCGACCAGTGTCGATGTTCAGCGAGTTCCAAGCTTGGATCGGTGATGAAGGAAAACCTGAAAGCAGAGGGGACTCAGTTCTCAACCGCTAGCCAGCGATCGTGTGGGCACCAGGAAGGTACCGGATGAAGTCACCTCGACCAGGTGAGTGGGCGACGTCGGACTCGGCTGTTCCTCGGACCCGGAGGCGCGGCGGCGACCAAGATGGAGGGCGAGCTGTCCCACGAAGGTGTCTGCTGTCGATGATGCTGGGCCCAGGAGTGGGGCAGCAGGTCTTAGCAGAGGCAAGCCCGCGCGGGGGAGTCAAGATGGCGTCTGGAGTGGACCCGGAGGGTCCGAGGTACTCCTCTGTTGAAGGGGAGCAAGGGCCAGTCTGGAGCAACCAGACCAGCGATGAAAAACTGTCGTGGTGCGTCGTGAAGAGGGCCACTAGCCGACGGCGAGTGGCTGGACAACGCGGTGAGCAGCAAGGAGCAGAAGGGCCCCCACGCAGATCTCGTGGATGCTGGGGAGGCAGGCTTCGGTGTTGGAGCTACTCAGGGTTAGGGCTTCTCGAACCCTAGGTGCACTCACTCGAGGGTCCCTCGGTGGTTGTGCTAGATAAGCGTCGTGCAGGTTCTGAAGATGGCCGGTCCCGCAGGTCTCGTCACACCTACGAATCTCAGCTGGGCTGACGATGTAGGTAGAGGTCAGAGATGGCGGGGAATCCGGGTCTCGTCGAGCTGGGCAGTCTTGATCCGTAGGAGAGACGTACAGCAAACCGCAAGCGCTTAGGTGGTGCCTGCTGGTGCAGGGTGGCTACGCCTTAGCCACAAGGGAGAGTCTTCAGAAAAAGTCAAGAGTTCCTTTCGTGGAAAGTAGTTCAAGATTCAGAATTATCCAATTTGGGAAGGGGACTCGCTCCCACCTTTATACTAGGAAAAGGGGCTGGCCCGTGACTAGGTCCTACCTATGGGTGGGACCAGGAGGGGGGTGGTTACACCCCGATCCTTTGTCCGGCTTTGCCCCAGCTCAGGGGCTGGGGTGCCCCCGAAACTGGTTTGAGCCGGGCTATGCACAGTGAGCACCGGGGTGCCACTTGCAATCACCTTCCTTTCAGCCCTGCCTACCTGGGATACACAAACCCTGTCTGGGATGGTGCTAACACCGCCCTCGACAGGAAACCCTTTGTCCAAGCTCCCCTCGCTGGAAGGTCTCCCAGCAGCAGGAGGTCAGACTTGTGTCTGGTGGCAGCATCCATTTTGTGATGCTGAGGCTTGAGTCAACTTTAACCAGGGTTCAAGGTTACTTCTATGTCGTGTCCCTCTAGAAGGGTGGAATGCTAACCCCGATGCCAGAATTGGCGAGGGGTTCGTATTCCAATTCGTATGACACCTTACTCGACATGTGTGGGTGATGCGAGGCCATAGTTAGCAAATAACCGCGAGGATTATAATGCATTTTAAGGTAGATGGCACGCGTCACCATGGAACAGCTATTAGGACTTGGTTCTGCAAGCAGTCGACGGGCCCAGCTCGCGCCAGAGCACCATCTCACATGATTCCCAGCACTCTGCCTTCAGGATTGATAAGGCCTGCCATAGGAGTGACTGATAGGAATCCATGCGTCCATTTTAGGGTTAGGTATAGGAATACTACACCTACAGCAACGGGTGATTACACCACCTTGCCCCAGCTGTCGTGCAGCCAGTTGTGTCAGATTTGGGTGGCCATCCAGGGGTGGCATAATACATGCTGCAGCCCCTGGTAGGCCCTGGGTACGCCGATGCCCTGGATACCTGTGGTATGCTGATACAGGGACTGATAAGGCGGCCCAGTTCCAATTAGTGGATGCACCTAATGTACATGTGTTTTAATCTGGAGAGAGAACAGCTAGGCTGTGGGTCTGACTGGCAGGCCCCCAGCCAGGGAAAGTCGTAAACCAATGAAGCAAAAGCAAAAAATCTGGGTGATCATAGGATTGCAGACCCTACTCTCCTACAAAGACCGCAACTCCACTCACGACAAAAAGCATCGCCGAGCAAGTGCTGCCTCGGAAATTCAAACGTGCAGAATTGCTGACATTGTGCATTCTCTATGGTGGCGGATGGATCTAACCAAGGCTCTCCACACTGTTGAAAGAGACCTTGCACCACCTCTGAGTGAGGACACCATTCATGATCCATCATGCACCTGCGATCTGATAGACATCTAGCCGCAGATTCCTTAACTTATAATATCCCCAGGCGTCAGACTGGATCCAGAAAACTTTCCGCAGCAGCATCTCTGCGCGCCGGGGGCGGTGCCGCACGGCTCTGCCCTGATGTCGTCCACGGATGTGACGTCAGCGGGGCCATATATGCCCCTCCCGGCGCGCTGACATCAGTTTTCTTCTTTCCCGCGTCCCAACGCAGTTCCTGGAAAACCAGCGATTCCTTGGCCTGTTTTGTTTCGGCCTTCTCGATGCCTTTGGCGTCACAGAACAGTGTGCAATGCCTTGCGCTTTAAGGCGTGTGAGACCTGTGCGCACCAGATGTCTGTCACAGACCCACACGCCATCTGTATGTGGTGCCTGGGAGTGCACCATGACTCTGAAGAGTGTGACGCCTGTCAACAAATGAAACCCAAGTTCTTGAGGGAACATCGTATGAAATTGCTGGCCGCACGGCTGTCCGGCCTGGCACCTTCGCGTCAACGTTCTCCCTCTCAGGATCGGGCTAGTTCCCGAGGTCGTTCCTGCGGACGTCGTTCTGAGGCGGGTAAGCACAAGCGTAAGTCACGGAGATCTTACGCCCATACGCGTGATGCAGACCCCGTTCCTCTTGCTCCTTGCAAGACACGGGCGTCCGGCAGTTGTCTCCTACATACCCCCCCTTTCCGTGAGTTGAAGCAACGAGGACCCAAATGGAGGCTTATTCAAAGGCCCTCCAATCTTTCTTTGGGTCACCCCCTCTCCCGGGTGCGCCTTTGGGTCCCAAAGAGGTGGAAGGCACTCATGTCGGATTCTCGCCGGCGGATTTGTCCTGTGTGAGTCGACACAACGCCGACAAGACATGGCCCAGAGGGCCATCCCAGTCGGCCATCCAGCCCACCCGCCCGGTCACCGCATAGCCCTACGCGGTTTCCTGCACTGACATCTGAGGCGGCGTCGGGCTCAACACCCTCTCGGCGTCGTTCCTCTCAGCCCGTTGCGGTGGGAGCGCCATCGAGCGGCGCCCCGTCCGGGTCCCCTCTGGAGGTCGTCGACGTTGGTTGGACTCCCAATCGGCATCGGTTGACACCAGTACCGATGTCGACGCCTCCACCTTTGTGTGAGGATAAACCTCTGGACTTTTCGAATGTTGATGCGACTCCCATGCGGCGTCGGTCGACACCGGTGCTGGCGCCTATGCCTCCTCATTTGCAAGAGGTTGACGTCCCATTGGACTCCCCGGATCCGAGGTTGTCTCTGTGCCCCATGGTGCAGGTACCTAGTGTTACGTGGCCTTTAGACCTACCTCAGGCTCCTCAAATTCTACTGTAGTGGTGGGGTTAGTCTCCAACCCTCTCCTACTGACGGTTTGTGGTCGCCTCCCAGAATGGCGACTGAGGCTAGTGCTGCCTACGCTCAAGCTATTCACAGGGCGGCAGCTATTCTTCGCTTTCAGCCCCCGGTGGTTTCCTTGCCTTCTGATCCTTTACTGCATCTTCTCCACATGGAGCCTATTGATGTGGAGCCTTTGCTACCCCTTGGGGGTTCTTTATTTGACATACTGCTTGGCACGTGGACGAGGCCCTCCACTGGGTACCATGTTGATCGGGCCATTGCTCGCAGACACCATCCTGCCCCGGGTAATCCACTCTGCCTGTCCCTTCACCCTAGGGCTCAGGGTCTGGGTGTTCAGGCGGCTTTTGACTTCCAGTCTTCCTCCGCTTTTCTGTTACCTCACACCAGGGAGTCTAGGTTGTTGGATGCATGTGGTCGCCAACTTTTTGCCTCTGCCAGTGCGAGCATCCGCGCATTGAATACGTCTTGCGTATTCGCGCACGATTCCTTTGCCCTTTTGGGACTTGGTCGAGACCCTTCTGCCTTCTCTTCCTGAAGGACAACGGACAGAATTACATAGTCTTCTTCGTGATGGCAGGGGAATGGCATAGTTTTCCCTAAGGTCTTCCCTTGATACCACTGACTTTATGGGTAGAGCTCTTGCTCGGTCTGTGGCTTTGCGTCGCCATGCATGGCTGCGCGACAGTCATTTCCCAGACAATGTTCAGGATGCTCTTAGAGATCTACCATTCAATGGCGTGGAACTTTTCAACAGCCACGCAGATTCAGCGGTGTCCCGCCTCATGTCGGGACTACCATAACTATCAACTTTCTGCCATTATAGTATCCTTAACTTCTGCATAGGTGATGTTGCCTTGTTTTGGTTTTCAAAGATGTTCCGGGCTCTATGCATAGTACCCCGGTAATGTAGGCGGTTGTTCCGCCATTTCAGTATGTCTTCAGTACGACCGGATGGCTGGATCTGTCATCATTTCAGCCCTTTGAATGTGTACTTTGCCCAAGAGGGCTCCCCTCGCAGGGGTTAAAATTTACCATATGTGGGGTACTTGCTGGCTATTAGGTCGGTACCTTAGCATGCTCCTATGGAGTCTTCCTCACAGGCATCCTTCTCGGAGTCAGGCTGTCTATCTTCTCTGCAGTTCTGCGATCCTAAAGTTAGTATTGCTCTATTGCACTTTCGGTTACAGTAGTTTCCAGTTGCCTGTAGTATTTCTATGCCTCAGTATGGGTTCCTTACCATGCGGCCTATGCTTCGCCTGCCTTAACAAGGTCACCTTTTTTCACCATCATAGAGCTCCTCTTGTCCGTGATGGCTGCTTTTTTTTGCCGACCACTGCCTCTTGGGGCCCTTGTTCT
This sequence comes from Triturus cristatus, assembly GCF_964204655.1. NCBI lineage: Eukaryota > Metazoa > Chordata > Amphibia > Caudata > Salamandridae > Triturus > Triturus cristatus. The sequence continues at coordinate 53,149,283 of NC_140589.1, forward strand.
GTTCAGTTCAGGAACAGTTCTTTCACGGATGATGCACAGTAATCGTTTTGCGCTGAGAAAAAGCCGCTGGGCGGCACGTTTCTTGGTGCTGGCGCCTCTTTGGATTACACCCTGGTATGTCTACTGTTATAGAGTGTTTGCTTTATCGCTTCAATACTCAGCCCCTACTGGACTTGTCTTTGAAGGTGGCGCCTTTGCTGCGTACGTCTTTGCTGTACTCTGCCTTATGCCCTCCTTCTCTGGGCACCTTCCATATGGGAATTGATCCACATTCCCTGTTGCTTCCGCACAGGTGTTTTCAACACTTCGGCATTGGGTTCCAGCTGTAACACTCTCAAGGGGAGTGTTCTCTTCAGGATACTCATTTCTTGGGTCCCTGGGCCATTAGGTGGGTCCTCACTATTTCCACTATTGTGCCTGGCTCCATCTCCTCATCTGTCTAGCGGGGGACAGTGGCTCCTTCCAAGCAGGTGGCTGATGTCGCTTACGTCTCTGGACATGGTCCTGTCCACTTCTGCTTCTGTATGACTGTTGGTACTTTTCACGTACTCTAGTATTTGATCAGGTAAAACGCTGTTTTACACATATATTTTCTTAATCTAGTTCTGCTTTGTGCTCTTCACACAGCAGAGTCGCACAGGCAACGTTCCTTCTTGTGATGTCTGTGGTCATCACCCCGGTCTGCTCATCCTACAAGCTTTTCTGTGGGTGTCCAGCTTGCCAGATAACCTCCTTTTTACCAGTTGCCTACCTGCTGCTGCATCCTTCACCTGTGGGCTGCTTACGCTACCCTAAAGGAGTTTATTTTCTATGCTTCATGTGGTTCTTCCATCCACACGGAATGCTATGTGTTCCTGTCTTCCACATGTCTATCATTCTTACTGTAGTCCTGTTTTGGGTACTTATGATTCTTGCTGTCCGTCCTCTCACATGTCTTGTGAAGGAGCGACTGCGTGCTGGAGTGTCTTGTGTTTCTGGTACTACCAGCACTTCCTGGCCAGGGGTCAGCATCCTAACAATGCTGCCCCACGTATCTTGGCTGGTGCGGGTTCGACAGGGCTTTTTTCCGTTGTCGTGCATACTGGACCAGTATGCGCTGCCTCTGTCATACCAGTTAGTCATTTCTCTGGGTTTTACTTCAGTCCACACATCAGATCCTGCGGATCCATCGGACACTTGGCTCAGTCCTCTTCTTTACGAAGCCATGAACTCTCACTTCTGCACCAACATTTCTAGGTTTATGCTTTCTTTCTCTCAACCAAGTATAAATACGGAGGTTTTCGAGCTGTTCTTTAATGGCTTGTGGTGCCTTTGCCTCCCATTGTTTTCCGCTCTTTTCAGAGCTTCATGGGCGGGTGTGACTTCGCTGGCTTGCAGTCCCCACTATGTTTCGTCACCTACTGATGGCTAAGTTCTCTCGGGAACTTGGTGGGGTTCAGTCGCAGACCCGCCTCCTCTATGGGTATGGCTTTGGTATCTATTTTAAGGTAAGGAATCTGCGGCTATCAGATGGACAAGTTACTTACCTTCGGTAACAATGTATCTGGTAGAGCTACAGGCTAGCTGCAGATTACTTAATGCCCGCCCGTCCTCACCATTCTGCGAGGACCTTTTCAGGTTGGGTTTCCTGCATTCGCCTCCCTCCAGGTGGCTTGGTCTTTCTGCGGGATGACATCTTTCACTTCACTCCTACACGGAATGCTTCATTCTGTTTTGCTTGCGCTACTCCGCCAATTCTCATAATTGGGCGGTATGCTCATGTGCCATGTGCCTTTGGCATCCCTACAAGCTGTGTTGTCCAGTGTGGGATCTACTCATGATTCCCCACCCCCGCTATCCCCTTCTCAGTCGCCATGGGGTCTGTTACCTCCCCTGCAGTCCATTGGTTTCAAGTCAATTGGCTCTGTCTATGGGTCTATTACTGGGGATGCCACGTCCCTTTCTGGTGCCGTCCTGTGGAAGATTGTCCTTGCTCATGTGTTCCGGACTTGTTGTCCTTCATGATTAAGTATTGTGGTTGCAGACTTTCTGTCATCTGCCATGATGTTTCATCATCTTCTACCTCCGGGGGAGGTTTAGCCTTCGCTTATGCGGGGTTGCTACTCAGAGCGGTGCTCTGCTCTTTCCCTTCACTACTTTTCAATATACAGTGCCTGGCACTGTCCTTTATGGTGCTATTTTTCACCATTCGAATTCTTTTGCTTTTTCATCTTTTTTGCACACTGTTCCCATAATCTGTTTTTAGTGGTGGCTCCGCGTTGTGGCGCGGGAAAGTTTCTCCGACGAAAACTGACGTCAGCGTGCCGGGAGGGGCATATATGGCTCCGATGAGGTCATGTCCGTGGACGACGTCAGGGCGGAGCCGTGCGGCCCGCCCCCTGGTGCGCAGAGGTGCTGCTGCAGAAAGTTTTCCGGATCCAGTCGGACGCCTGGGGATATTCTAAGTTAAGGAATCTACGGCTAGACTGCGTCTCTACCAGATGCATTGTTACCGATGGTAAGTAACCTGTCCGCTGAGTTTGTCCGCCCTGGCGTTCAGCGAACCTGCCAGGTGTTGAACCACCAGGGATATGCCCTGATGCTCCAGCCATGTCCAGAAGCGGAGAACCTCTTGACATAGGGTCTACGACCACAGCCCACCTTGTTTGTTGCAATACCACATGGCTGTGGCGTTGTCCATGAACACCTGCACTACTCTTCCCTGGACAGAGGGAAGGAATGCTTTGAGTGCAAGACGAAGGCCTGAAGCTCCAGAAGGTTGATGTGGAGCCCGGACTCCCTGAAGAAAAGAACCCGCTGATCTCTGCGTCCCCCATGTGGCTGTCCCATCCCAGAAGTGATGCATCAGTCACCACTGTGAACTCTGGTTGGGGAAGGGGAGAGGGATCTGCCTCTGACCCAATCCTGGTTCGTTAGCCACCACTGCAATTGGTGTGCAGTACCCTCTGAGATCTGGGCGCAATCCGAGGGGTGCTGGTAAGGCCAAAGGGAGCACAGTAAACTGAAAATGCTTGTGGCCTACAGTGAATCCACAAGTAGCACCGATGGCCCGGCAGGACGGGGATGTGAAAATAGGTGTCCTGCAAGTCCAACGCTACCATCCAGGGTCGAGGGCAGACAGGACCTGAGCTAATTGTCAACATTTTGAACTTCTCCTTCCGGAGGAAAAGGTTGATGTTCCTGAGATCCAATGTAGGACGCAGGCCTTTGTCCTTCTTGGGCACCAGAAAGTAGTGTGAGTAGCAACCATGACCTACTTCTGAGGCAGGGACTTGGCCAAGAGAGCCATAACTTCCTGTTGGAGAAGGGCCAGATGATCCTCCGACATGCAATGGTACTGAGGTGGCATGGCTGGGGGGGGGAGAGTCTGGAAGGGGAGGGAGTAGTCCCTTCGGACTATCTGCAAAACCCACCTGTCTGACGTGATGGTGCGCCAGTGGGGAGGTGATGGTGAAGCCTGCTGCCCACTGTCGATTGGTGGCCCTGGAAGGTTGGACTAGGTGGGGGCTACTGCAGAGTGGGCAGTGGTGCACTGGCCTGCTCGCTGGCACCCAGACCCATGACAGTGGGTCCCACGTCCCCGGCTGAACACCGGCCCATGGCCCTGGGTGGGACGTGGTGGGGCACCCCTTCCGTAGCCACAAAAGGCAGAATGCGCAGGGTGGGTGATGGAGAGGCCCAAGGACTTGGCCATAGCCTGTGAGTCCTTGAAGCACTCTAGTGCGCTGTCTGCCTTGTCGCTTTACAGGCGATGGCCTTCAAACGGCATGTCCATAAGTGTAGCTTGGACATCCCCAAAAACGCCAGTCGATCTCAGCCAGGCATAGTGTCGAAGGGCTACCGACGTTAAAATTGTCCTACCTAGCGAGTCGGCGGTGTCCCGTCCTCAGCGCATGGTACACTTTGCTGCATCTCTCCACTCAGCAACTGCACGGGAGAGCACAGCCAGGGCCGCCTCCGGGCACTGGGGCAGCAACTGCACCACCATATCCCACACAGAGTGGGTATAATGGCCCAACAGACATGCAATGTTCACCAACCACAGTCCCAAGATGGTCCAGATTTTTGGATTCCCTATCAGGTGGTGTGCTAGGGAATGCGCCATTAAATGTGGAGGCTTGGACCACCAAGCTCTCAGGGGTGGGGTGTTGAGAGAGGAAAGTGGGATCGCCCAGGGCCGGGCCGTGGCGTTGGGCAATCATCCTAGCCACAGGAGCCCCTGTGTTGGGCCTGGACCAGGTGCCCAAAAGGATGTCTGTTAGGGCTTCACTGAACGGCAGCAGGAGCTCCGAAGAGCTCGCTGCCGGCTGAAGAACCTCTGTCTGGAGGTTAGTCCTGAATGTCACCGTAGGTAGCTCGAGGTTGAGAGACTCAGCTGCCCTACGTAACACCACTGCGTAAGAAGCTCCCTCCTCCGTAGCCACGGAAGGAGGAGACAACATGCCAAGGTCTGGGGAAGTATCAAGACCACTGGCTTCCCCCAGTTCCGCTTTCCAGTCCGGGTCACACTCCAACTGGTCAATTAGAGGGTCGCCAGACCCCTCCCTGTCCTCTTTAACCTCCCCTGGTTGCCAATCTGGTAGAACAAGGGCACAAAGGTACCCATCGGCGCTGGATCCGGCGTCGGTCCATGCCGGTCCGGCTCCATGTCCAGTTCAGAGGTGGAGGCCAGGGTCGATGCCGGCTGGGGACCCAACCGGCGTCTGCTGCAGATGTGGTGCTGGTGGAGGTGTAATCAGGTTGACCAGCACCGATCCGGATCCAGGCCTGGATCCAAGGGGACCCTGCGGCACCAGGGCCAAAGCCGCTGGCATCGATGGCCCAGGGCCCCCAGCTGAGTCCACGGGGCCCGAAGGCACGCCGGCAGAGTCGGGCTGCCCAAGGATGGCATGCATCGCTTCGTAGAAACTCCGAAGTTGGGCAGGGATCGCTCCAGGTCCCACGAAGGGAGAGAAACTCTGAGTCGACCCTTCGGGCTCCACACGCGGAGCCGCGGGAGGGGCACCACCTGCATGCCTCGTAGCGTCAGCCGACCAACGGGGAGAAGTCGAAAAGCGACTATGCTTCTTTGACTTTTTCTTGTCCTTCGACTTACCTGAGGAGTGCGAAGACTTCGAAGAGGACTGGTGGTGGTGACTCTGTGACCGGTCCCTCGACCTCCCACGCGATGGGGACCCCGAATGGCATGGAGCCGACTGCTGGGCCTCGAAGCTTTTGGGACCGCTCCCGTAAAGACTTTGGATTCATGGTCCGGCAGTCGGAGCACGACTTGGGATCGTGGTCACGCTCCAGGCAAAACGGGGACACGCGGTGCAGATCCTTCACCGACATCAGCCGGCTGCAGGAGTCACAAGCCTTGAAACCGGGCATCCCTGACGTGCACCGGGAGTCAAAGACTCAAACGGTGTCAACAAAATTTGCCAAAAAGTCAGTCAAAAAGTGACTGGAGGCACCACTCTCTCCGGATCTGCGCTGGCTGGTGCGTAAAAAGGAAGAACTGATGTCCGCATGCGAGGGCAGCATATAAGTAACCACCGCGACATCATCCATGTGACCATAATGCCAACGACGGATGCAAAGCTGACCGACACCACCTTTCGAAATACGGGGGTACTGCTGACGAAAAACCTTCCAGATCCAGTCCAACGTCTGGGGGTTATTCTAAGGTAAGGAATCTATAACTAATTTTCTCTTTCAGATTTAAAGTTTACTCCTAAAATGAGCAAAGAGAAAGTCAAATTTCTAGGCATTTGGATTGAACATCATAATAGTTACAGCTGTCTCAATATACATATAATGCAGACCAAAGTACCAACAGCAGTTTGAGTTTACTTGCCCTGGTGTGTCCGGGTGCAGAGGTGCTGGTCGCGATGGTAGCCTCGAGCTCAGTTAAAGTTTAAAGATATCTACCAAATTAACAGAGGCTGCAAGGGGGGACTTTGGAGACCAGTCCTCCAAAATCCAAAGCTCGTGAGGGTCCTTGGAGCAAGGGGACGCAGTTGGTTTCCGTGAGCCCGGACAGTGGGGCTTGGGTGCAGAGGTGTTTGGCGGTTCTCAAGGTTCTTGGGTGGGCCTGGAGAGGGGAAGAATAGAAGACAGTAGGGCAACTCTCGGTGTAGGCCTTGTTGGTCCTGAAGTTCCTCGATAGCAGATCAGCTTTGGCGGTGGTGATGTCTGTGCTGGATACTCAACAAGCCTTGGTTATGACAAATTCTACAGTACTCAGGGTGTTGGGTGCAGAGAGGGTCTAGCATCTCGAAACTTGCTAGAGAGATCGGGCTGACCTCTTGGCACTATGGTGACCTCCTCCTGCTGAGTTGCTTCCTTTGTGGCTTGATGGCCTGCAAAACAAATAGCTGGGCAAGTGCAGTCGGTGCCTGCAGATGCAGGGGATGGCTCCTCCAACCCAAGGGAGATACTCAAAGTACCGGATAGTCCCTCAAAGGCTTAGGAAATTCAGAGGAAGTTCAAGGCCCAAGCGTATGAAATGAAGAGGAAGATCCCTGTAAGTACAAGGTCCAAGCATATGGAATGAAGCAGAAGATCCTTGTGAGTCAAGGTCCAAGAAACTGAAATGCAGGGGACGATCTCTGTAAGTAGAAAGCCCAACCATATGACGTGCAGACAAAGATCCCTGTAAGAACAAGGTCCAATCATATGAAATGCAGAGGTAGATCCCTCTGAGTAAAAGGCCCAAGTGTATGAACTGCAGCAGTAGATCCCTGTGACTATAAGACGCAAGCACATGAAATGAAGTGGAAGATCTGTGCAACGAAGATCCCTGTAAGTATAAGGTCCAAGCACATCAAAGGCAGATGAATATCCATGTAAGTACAAGGCCCAAGAGTATGAAATGAAGAGGAAGATCCCTTTAAGGAAGCTCCCTGTAAGTACAAAGCCCAAGCATGTGAAATGCTTAACAGGATTCCTGAGTAGAAGGCCCAAGCGCATGAAATGCAAAGGAAGAACCCTGAGAGTGCAAGGTCAAAGTATATGAAATGCTGAGGAATAACCCTGTGAGTACAAGGCCAAAGTGTATAAAATGCTGAGGAAGATCCCTGTAAGCTCAAGGCCCAAGCGTATGAAATGCAGAAGATTCCTGTGAGTACAAGGCCCAATCGTATGAAATTCAGAGGAAGATCATTGTAAGTAAAAGGTCCAAGTATATGAAATGCAGAGGAAGATCCCTTTAAGTTCAAGGCCCAAGCATAGGAAGAGTCCTGTAAGTTCAAGGCCCAAGCATATGAAATGCAGAGGAAGATCCCTGTAAGTAAAAGGCCCAGTAATATGAAATGCAGAGGAAGATCTCTGTAAGTACAAGGCCTAAGAGTACAAAATGCTAAGGAAGATCCCCATGAGTAGAAGGCCCAAGCATATGAAATGAAGAGGACGATCGCTTTAAGGAAGGTCCCTGTAAATAGAAGGCCAAAGTGTATGAAATGCAGAGGAAGATCCTTGTAAGGAAGATCGCTGTGAGTAGAAGGCCAAAGCGTATGAAATGCAAAGGAAGATCCCTGGAAGTACAAGGCCGAAGTGTGTATATGAAATGCAGAAGAAGATCCATGTAAGTACAAAAACCATGCATATGAAGTGCAGAGGAAGATCCCAGTGAGTAGAAGGCCAAAGCTTATGAAATGCAGAGGAAGATCCCTGTAAGTTCAAGGCCCAAGCGTAGGAATTGCAGAGGAAGATCCCTGTAAGTACAAGGCCCAAACGTATGAAATGCAGAGGAAGATTCCTTAGAGTCAAGGTCAAAGAAATTGAAATGCAGAGGAAGATCTCTGTAAGTACAAGGCTCAAGCCTATGAAATATCAAGGCAGATCCCTAGAGGCAAGAGTATGAAATGAAGAGGAAGATCTCTTTAAGGAAGATCCCTGTAAGTAAAATGACCAAACATATGAAATTAAGAGGATTATCGCTGTAAGTAGAAGGCACAAGCCTATGAAATGAAGAGGGAGATCCCTTCAAGGAAGCTCACTGTAAGTGAAGAGGAAGATACCTTTAAGGAAGATCCCTGTTAATAATAGGCCCAAGCGTATGAGATGCAGCGGAAGATCCCTGTGAGTTAAGGTCAGAGAAATTGAAATGCAGAGGAAGATCCCTGTAAGGAAGATCTCTGTATGTTCAAGGCTCAAGCCTATGAAATATTGAGGCAGATCCCTGGAGGCAGAAGGTCCAAGTGTATGAAGAGGGAGCTACCTTTAAGGAAGATCCCTGTTAGTACAAGGCCCAATTGTATGAAATGCAGAGGAAGATCCCTGTAAGTACAAGGGCCATGCGTATGAAATGCAGAGTAAGTTCCCTGTAAATAGAAGACCAAAGTGTATGAAATGCAGAGGAAGATCCTTGTAAGGAAGATACCTGTGAGTAGAAGGCCAAAGCGTATGAAATGCAGAGGAATATTCCTGTAAGTAAAGGCCCAAGTGAGTGTATGAAATTCTGAGGAAGATCCCTGTGAGTAGAAGGCCCAATTGTATGAAATGCAGAGGAAGATCCATGTAAGTATAAGGTCCAAGCATATGAAATACAAAGGAAGATCCCAGTGAGTAGAAGGCCAAAGCTTATGAAATGCAGAGGAAGAACCATTTAAGAAAGATCCCTGTAAGAACAAGACACAAACGTATGAAATGCATTGGAAGTTTCTTGTGACTGAAAGGCCCAAGTGCATGAAATACAGAGGAAGGTACCTGTAAGTAAAAGGTAAAGTATATGAAATGCAGAGGAAGATCCCTGTGAGTAGAAGGCCAAAGTGAATGAAATACAGAGGAAGATCCCTGTAAGTACAAAGCCCAAGCGTATGAAATGCAGAAGAAGATCCCTATGAGTTCAAGGCCCAAGCGCATGAAATGCAGAAGAAGATCCCTGAAAGTACAAGGCCACAAACCATCCCAGGGATCTCACCCTCCTCACTTGTGCATCAGAAAACTGCAGATTCTGTAAGCATTCCTACGTTCTAATGCAATTCCCGGACTAATAGTCTGTGACAACAGATCATCAGGTGTAGGCACCCACCCACCCTACCTAACTGAACCATTGCTTTCTTTTGCTTCAACATTGTTTTATTCCTCAGTCTGAGCTTGAAGTGACTGAAGGACTGCATGCACTGCACATTACAACTCCCAAATAAATAAATGTGTAAGCAAACAGATATATAGCATTACTATCAACTATCAAATAGCAATAAGAGTTCTTACCATTTTCTCTTTCATGGCAGCATCAAACTTTGCTTGTGCTTTGTCTAATTCTGCTTGTTTTTCATCCAGTTCTGCCTGGGCTACAGCCAGCTCGGTATTGGCAGCGTTCAGGCGAACTTCTTGTTTTGCCAAGTTAGCCTAAGGAGAAGAAGATTGCCATACAGTCACTGGAAGTGAAACTGGAACATTTTCACCCAGAGTGCATTCCAAATACATTCACGTCGATGGACTTCTGTAGTCCTGGATCCTAAATAGTGTTTCAGACCTAGTATGAACTGCTATTAGGTTAAGGGTATATAATATTTTCAAGGGTATGAAAAATGCATCAATGATTCCAATCGTTCATTTAAGAGTACTTGTGATTTTAGGTCTTGCTAAGAAGACTCCATCCTCTGATCCCGGTTTCCTATACCTAAACCGGGCTTTCTGTGTGGGGAACGCATTTATCACATTGTTGAAGGTTTAGAAGGAAGGATAAGTTACTTACCAGTAATCCTAGTTCTCTTTCAGGGGTATCCTCATCAAAGTCATAAGCACTGAATATTCCCACCCATGTGCGGGGACCTGGAGTATATCAAATATATATATACATATATATATATATATATATATATATATATATATATATTTGTGCTCAGGCTTGGTTTCCGTCTAGTGGGAAGCACACGGACATCGCCACAGGGCTCCAAGCATCAGCCCTATTCAATTGGTATGAGAACGACAGCCAGCCAAATCTATTAACAGTCCTGCTGCCACAGGTGCCCAACGCGTTTCGAATAACCTTCTTCCTCAGGGGCTCGTGGTGTAGGGAAACACTTGTTGTCCACTTCCTAACTCCTTTTGTACACGTAGTGACGCGCCCTCGGATTGGCCGCTCTTGATGAGACTGCGCTGTGCCTTCTGGGAGTTGTCATGTGGACGGACATTGCAGCGTCCATTGAGAGTGCAAAACATTCACTGTAGATATTAAAAGCTCACAAATGAGCCTCAGTTGGCAGGCGCTCTCTAAATCCAGCGCCGATGTCCCACATCAAGGGGCTTGTTGGATACTAGCCCCCATGGCCCCCAGGTCCTCGGAGTGGTGCTCTCCCGGCGGCACGGACGCCGCCTAATATTTGTGCTCAGGCTTGGTTTCCGTCTAGTGGGAAGCACTCGGACATCGCCACAGGGCTCCAAGCATCAGCCCTATTCAATTGGTATGAGAACGACAGCCAGCCGAATCTATTAACAGTCCTGCTGCCACAGGTGCCCAACGCGTTACAAATAACCTTCTTCCTCAGGGGCTCGTGGTGTGGCGAAACACTTGTTGTCCACTTCCTAACTCCTTTTGTACTCGTACTAAATCCAGCGCCGATGTGGGACATCGGCGCTGGATTTAGAGAGCGGCCGCCAACTGAGGCTCATTTGTGAGCTTTTAATATCTACAGTGAATGTTTTGCACACTCAATGGACGCTGCAATGTCCGTCCACACTACAACTCCCAGAAGACACAGCGCAGTCTCATCAAGAGCGGCCCATCGGAGGGCGCGTCACTACGTGTACAAAAGGAGTTAGGAAGTGGACAACAAGTGTTTCCCTACACCACGAGCCCCTGAGGAAGAAGGTTATTCGAAACGCGTTGGGCACCTGTGGCAGCAGGACTGTTAATAGATTCGGCTGGCTGTCGTTCTCATACCAATTGAATAGGGCTGATGCTTGGAGCCCTGTGGCGATGTCCGAGTGCTTCCCACTAGACGGAAACCAAGCCTGAGCACAAATATTAGGCGGCGTCCGTGCCGCCGGGAGAGCACCACCCCGTGAACCTGGGGGCCATGGCGGCTAGTATCCAACAAGCCCCTTGATGTGGGACATCGGCGCTGGATTTAGAGAGCGCCCTCCAACTGAGGCTCATTTGTGAGCTTTTAATATCTACAGTGAATGTTTTGCACTCTCAATGGACGCTGCAATGTCCGTCCACACTACAACTCCCAGAAGACACAGCGCAGTCTCATCAAGAGCGGCCCATCCGAGGGCGCGTCACTACGTGTACAAAAGGAGTTAGGAAGTGGACAACAAGTGTTTCCCTACACCACGAGCCCCTGAGGAAGAAGGTTATTCGAAACGCGTTGGGCACCTGTGGCAGCAGGACTGTTAATAGATTCGGCTGGCTGTCGTTCTCATACCAATTGAATAGGGCTGATGCTTGGAGCCCTGTGGCGATGTCAGAGTGCTTCCCACTAGACGGAAACCAAGCCTGAGCACAAATATTAGGCGGCGTCCGTGCCGCCGGGAGAGCACCACCGCGTGAAACTGGGGGCCATGGGGGCTAGTATCCAACAAGCCCCTTGATGTGGGACATCGGCGCTGGATTTAGAGAGCGCCCGCCAACTGAGGCTCATTTGTGAGCTTTTAATATCTACAATGAATGTTTTGCACTCTCAATGGACGCTGCAATGTCCGTCCACACTACAACTCCCAGAAGGCACAGCGCAGTCTCATCAAGAGCGGCCCATCCGAGGGCGCGTCACTACGTGTACAAAAGGAGTTAGGAAGTGGACAACAAGTGTTTCCCTACACCACGAGCCCCTGAGGAAGAAGGTTATTCGAAACGCGTTGGGCACCTGTGGCAGCAGGACTGTTAATAGATTCGGCTGGCTGTCGTTCCCATACCAATTGAATAGGGTGATGCTTGGAGCCCTGTGGCGATGTCCGAGTGCTTCCCACTAGACGAAAACCAAGCCTGAGCACAAATATATATATATACATATATAGTTCCACGAAAAAACAAGGCTAATTAATGCCTCAGACATTTGCTTCTGCAACCGACATATACCCTGGTTTTTCTTGTTTAAAAAGAAAACCTACTCGTAGGAAGAAAAAACAGACGTAAAAGAGACACCTGATTTATCTTTCATGAACTACAGAAGCTGTAATGCAACATAGAAAGCACTGTTAGCCCAAAAGGCTGCATTGAAATCATAAGGGTATAGAAACTGAAAGAAAATATAGCAAAACTGGCACCGTGCCTTTAAGGCAGCTATGACCCTTAACTTCCCATCATGCCTCAGGGGTGACAGTTAGGTTAGTTGTTCTTTGCGGAGACCTGAAGATCCTGGGCCCAAAGAAAACAAACTAATGAATGCTAATTTTTCTGTGGAAGAGGGTAGGTTGCTTATGACTTTGATTAGGATACCCCTGGAAAAGAACTATGATGACAGGTAAGTAACTTATCCTTCTCTTCCATGGGATCCTCCACAATAGTCCTAAGCAATGAATCAAATAGCAAGCCCATCCTCTACCTCTGCGGACAAATGAATAGAAATCAAGAGCATCAGGCTCAGCTTTGGAATGAATTCCTCAAAGAGGCTTGACCCACTTCGGGCGTCTGCTTTCATATCTGAATCCAGACAGTAATGTCTTGTGAATGTTTGTACCGACCTCCAAGTGGCTGCTTTGCAGATCTCGGAGATGGGTACATTGTGCAACAAAGCCACAGTATCTGCCTTTTCCCTTGTGGAATGAGCTTTGAGAGTGGCCCCAAGGAGCTTATTAGACAGCTGATAAGCCAGCTTGATACATGACACTATCCATCTGGAGATCAAGCATTTAGAGGATGGGAAACCTGTTCTCATGGAACTGTAATTTACAAACCAGTGATTAGAGTTCTTAATCGCTGTAGACTTGTCTAGGTAACGTTTTAGGACTCTTTTTAGGTCTAAAGAGTGGAGAGACCTTTCAGCCCATGTGTGGTGGGATTAGGAAAGAAGGGGAGTAGCGAAATGGACTGATTAATGTGAAAGTCAGACACCACCTTAGGCAGGGTGGATGGGTGAGTTCTCATTACTACCCTTTTGTTGTGAAACACTGTGTATGGCTCTTTAGAGCAGAGAGATTGCATCTCGCTCACCATACGAGCAGAATTGATTGTCACCAAGAAGGCAGTCTTTCATGTGAGATGTAGAAGCGTCACTTTGGGAATCGGTTCAAAGGGAGGACCCTTGAGCTTAGAAAGAACTTAATTGATCTCCCATGGAGGAGAGGGAGAACGGATTGGGAGAAAGACTTTCTTTAACCCTTGCAAAAAATCCTTAACCACCTGAATCTGGAAGAAGGATGGTTGGGAGGGTGATTTTCTTTATGCCCTAATGGCTGCAAGGTGCACTTTTATTGAAACAAACTGCAAAACCTGAAGTGGCCAAGTGCAGGAGATATAGTAAAATTACCTCCTCCTGCCCTCGGGTCGGCTGGAACCCCTTATGCTCACACCAGATATATAATCTCTTCCATTTAAATGAATCAGATTGTCTCGTGGAAGGCCTCCTTGATTACTTTAAAATGTTCATTCACTCTTGACAAAGTCCTAGATGGCCGTATTGAAGGACCTCAGGAGCCATGCAGCCAAGTTCAGTGAGGGAAGGTTGGGATGATGGATTCTCACGTCCATTTTGGAGAGGAGATCCGGTCTGCACGACAGCCTCCTGTGTAGACACTCCAAGAGTTGTAGAAGATCTGGGTACCACCACTGTCGTGGCCAGTCTGGTACGATCAGGATCATCCTCACTCTGGAGTGGGAGAGTTTGGTTATGATCCTCGGGATGAGAGGAATTGGCAGAAAAGCGTACAAAAAGTCCCATGACCAATCGATCAAAAGGGCATTCCCTTTTGTCCCTGATCGGCAGTATCTTGACACAGTCTTTGGCATTTTTTGTTGGTGTCGTCTGCGAAGAGATTGATTGTTGGGTGAGCCCATTCCTGGAAGATGTCTCAACACCTTCTTGTGCAGACCCCAGTCTTGCTGATCTTCGAAGTGATGACTTAGGGAATCTGCTTGAATGTTTTGATCTCCTGGCATGTGGACTGCTGTAATTGACAGTTGTCTGCATACTGTAAATTCCTAGGGCAACTTCAAACAATATTAATGTCAAAAAAAAGTTAAATGAAATGTCAGGAGAGACACAAACCAATTTGATGAAAAAATATTTATTGATATTAAGATATTCCTTCTTCTAACATGAAATGAAACCAACCACAAACATCCATCTCAGCATTCAGACTAAACAATAAAATAAATGTATATACATATATGAATATAATCAACAATTTAATATTTCATCCAGTCACATGTTCTATATGTTTTCTGATGTATTTTCTATCTTCTTGACAAATATAGTTGTCTTAAACATATTCTGTAGATGCGCCTTGTATGTAGGCTTTTAGAGTACAAGTATGTATCTGTGTCGAGATGCGACTTCTGCTCCCGGGTGGTTTCTACGCGCATTTCGGCATGAAAATGCTTTCTTCAGGAAAAAAGCCACCTCAGATACAGGTACTGTCGATGGATTTGGAACCTTTCTGGCTCGACTAAATTGTATAGAAACATAAAACAGGCATCCAGGTGAAGTGTCACTATATATTCAAAACATAATTTTCAGGAAATTCATGTGGGAGAAGGTGCAATTTAGGTATTTTGCGTGTTTCCTTTTTGATTTATCGTTTTATTCCCCAGGTTCAAAAAAGATCATGGATTGAAGATGTCCGTCATGCGGCTATTTTCAGATGCTAAGGCTCCACCACAGCATTCAAAGAGCCTGGAGACACCCCGCGTGCAGGACACAAAGCGTATGTAGCGTCTGGTCCGGATTGGTCCAGTTGTCGGGCCAGAAGCCAATGCCAGATCACTTGAGCCTCCAAGGATAGGGGTGAGACCAGGCCCCTCCCTGCTTGTTTAGATAGTACATTGTGGTTGTGTTGTCCATCTGGATTAAAATGGAGCTGGCACTGGATGGAGGGAATAGATGGCCTTGAGAGCTAGATGCACAGCCCGTAGCTCCAGCATATCGAAGTGATATGCCTGCTCTTTGGTCGACCACAGACCTTGAGTTTGAACAGGACCCATGTGGGCTCTCCAATCCTGAGGGACGCATCCGTGATCAGTGATTGTGTTGGAGGGGACTGATGGAAAAGAACTCCCACCAAGAGATTTTTCCGACGAGTCCACCATGGGATGGAGGATTTTGCTGTCTGGGAAAGGAGCTTGTCGTCCCATCGAGCTGTTCGCTGATCCCATTTGTCCTCCAGATCCTGTTGCAAAGGCCGCATCCTCAGTCTGGCATTGGGAACTAGGAAGATGCAAAATGCAATTGACCCTAGGAGTGAGGCAACCTGCCTGACTGAAGGTTGAGTGTGAAGAAGCTGGTTGCACTTCAGAGTGATAGATGATAGACTGTCCTCCGAAGGATACACTTTTCCTATGCTAGAATCCAGTGCTGCACCCAGATAGTATATTCTTCGAGTAGGCTGATGAACTGACTTCACCGAGTTGACTTGCAGGCACAGACGTTGTAGGAAAGATAGACCGATCTGGTAATGAGCCTTTATATCCTGGGGAGATGAACTCTCCAGGAGCCAGTCATCAAGGTAAGGATAAATAAACAGCCCCTTGCGGCCTAGAGCAGCTGCTACTACTGCCATTCATTTGGTAAACACACGAGGGGCCGATTTCCATCAGAAAGGGAGGACTTTGTACTGGTAGTGTTTGGCCTCTACCATGAAGCATAGGAATTTCTGGAGTGTAACGTGACTGGTATATGGAAATACGCATCCTGAAGATCTATCGAGCACATCCAGTCTCCTTACTGGAGGTGAGGATATATTTGAAGGAGAGCCAGCATGCGAAAATGTTCTGTTTGGATGGACTTGTTCAGAATGTGAAGGTCTAGTATAGGTCTGAACTCTGCTTTGTGACCTGCCTTTCATAACAGTAAATGCGTTAAGTAAACTCCTTTCCCTCGTTGAGAGGGGGAACTTCCTCTACGGAAGATTTGTGTAGGAGAATGGCTAACTCTTGCTGCAGAAGTTGCAAATGATGGGAAGTGGTTTTTAGCAGAGGAATCGCCAGAGGTGCATAGCGAAACCATGGCAAGTACCCATTCTGCAATCTACTTAGTACCATTGATCTCTTGTGATGCTGCACCACTCTTGTACATGATAGGCAATACTTCCCCCCCACTGGAGTGGTAACGGCGATGTGGGAAGTGGAGGCTCATTGTTTTGTGGAAGTCTTGTAAAGGCAGAGGACTGGCGTGGGGGGCCTCTGCCACGGGAGGGACTATGCCCTTGGTAGTGTGATTTGGTCTGATATTGATGCCTCTGAGACCATTGAGGGGTTTGAAACCTCTGGTGAAATGGTCTATGGTTGTATGGCTTGTATCTGCAGCAAAACTCCTTTGTCTTTTCAATGCCTACCACCTTTACAGTGTCAAGTTCTGTCTTTATTCCTATTCTGGCCATTTCACCGTCCATGTGTTTCAAAGAGAGAGCTTCCTGAAAAGGGTAGGTTAGAAATACGGTGTTGGGGTACCAGCTTCAGTGCACTAAACCGTAGCCAGGACGATCGTCTAGCACATATGCCAGAGATGCCCCATTTGTTGCAGCACTGATCATCTGGTTCACCACCAACCCCCCTTCCTGGAGATCTTCCTTGATGTCTCGGTGATCCGCTTTGGGCAACTTGTCTTTAAAGCATTCCAAAGAATCCCACAGGGCCCTATCATAGTGATCCAACAGAGCTGAAGCACTGGAAACCTTCAAAAATGAGACTGCAGTGTCACAAACTTTCCTTCCCCATGAGTCCTAAGATCTGCTCTTTGTGCGGAGGCACAGTTAAAGAGGAAGCCACTGCAGGAGTCTTTTTTGAAGCTGCAATGATTACAGAATCCAGAGGAGGATCTGCCCTCAGGGACAGGGTCTTTCTCTGGGGGCTTGTATTCCTTTAAGATCCTCGCTGGGGCCGTCTTGAGAGATGCCGGAGTGAGGAAGGTGTCCATGACTGGTTGTAAAAGTCCAGGTACC
This sequence comes from Triturus cristatus, assembly GCF_964204655.1. Lineage (NCBI taxonomy): Eukaryota > Metazoa > Chordata > Amphibia > Caudata > Salamandridae > Triturus > Triturus cristatus. Next base: position 53,166,308 of record NC_140589.1, read on the forward strand.
AAAGGCAGCAATGGTCTTGCTGCTGACCTTTGGTGCAAAGTTTAGAAAATGACAGATGACGATGTTTTAGGAGTGGGCATATCAATGTTCAGCTTATGTGTTCCTCTGTCCAGCATCTCAAGAAAAGTATTAATATCATCCACCGGAGAGATTTTCGAAGGTGGACTTTCCTTTAATTGGGAGAATAGTCCCTTTTTAGGTGGAGCCTGGGCAGCGTATGCGCTGCTGTGAGGCATGCAGTAGTGGAGTATGGATTTGAAGCCCCACCCACTCTCCGCCCATATTTTCTATTGGCTTTTGTCATTGTCCTTCGTAAACGCTGGCTTCTGAGTCATTATTAGGCATGTTAGTCCCTCCTTGGTACCGCCTTGTCTGCATTTGTTACCTCCCTTAACGACTGGACCTTTTACTGGTGTTACATGCTCTGCTTTATAAGTCGGTGAGCACTATTTTATTTAATGCTCTTCCCCTATTCCACTCGCTACCTTGCAGCACGCTGCCTGCTTTTATTTTTACTAATGGCAGTCCGCTTTAACTATAGCGGCAGCATTTTTTATTTATTTATTTTAGCAGCGAAATCCACATTTAGTGGCTGTGCTTACTTATTTATTTTGTTTACTGGCGCCCATGCCGTGCTTTTACATTCATAGAGGCCGCCCCCCTTTCTTTACACAAACCGCGTCTAAAGAAAGGCACACGTCCAACATTAATGTGAAAGCGCGGCATGGGTGCTTTTACTAACAAAAAAAACCCTCTGTCAACTTGACAAACGGATGCTATTTTTTGTCAAAACCCCCATGCCACGGTTTCCCTTTAATGTCAGACAGCCCCTTTCTTTAGACACGGCTTGTCTAAAGTAAGGGACGTGGCCCTCGTGAATGTGAAAGCGCCGCATGGGCGCTAGTAAAACAAATATTTGCAATGCAATAGGTCTCGCATTCGCGAGAGTTTAAGCTATTGCATTGTGAATAGCGTAAACTCTTGTTAATCTAGACCTATTACATTGCTAATGTTTGTTGAAGAATGCGTGGAAGATGAGGACCATGAAGGTGACCTATGCCTTTTGCAGTGGCTACATGCAGCAGACCTCCAATGTGGTGATGGGGTTGCTGCCCGGTCACATTGCTGACCTCTGGGAGAAGCAGTTTGTGAGAAGTTGGCCTGGTATATGATGCTCACTAGTTAAAGTGATCACCTTGTACCATGCCAAGCAACCCTTATGGTGTGGTTGTAAGTCAACCTTTTCGGACTAGCTGCCCTAGTGGTAGCGTAGGCTAAGCAGTCTTTGAGGCTAAACTCGTTAAAGCGTGTTAAGCCAGCTGTTTTACCAAATGCAACCCCCTTTTATACCAATGAAAGGACACCACACAGATATATATTCAAAATATATATATGTATTTATTTCTCAAAGTAACCCCTAGTCTCTTTATGAGCACAGGAGCACAAATCGTCAAACAAGATTACAGTAGAATACACAGAAGTTGCACTTTATATGGATAGGCCCTGGTGGCCGCTCAAACCATATACTAAAATAGTGGTATAAGTAACACGAACAGAAAAGGGAAAAGGCCTAGGGCCTCTAGAATCGCTGGGCCTACAAGGAGCTAACTTCAGTTAGTGACCAGGAGGTCCACGGGTGGCGTGTGCAGAGCAAATAGTCACACGCGTGCTCCCATAGGTTTCAATGGGTGCGTAAAAAGTACAAAGTTACTGCAAAAAGGATCTTCCGGATGGACTATGACCTTAAGATTGGAAACACAGACACTAGAGATGTTACTCTACACTTGGGCACCGGAGTGCCAGCTTTACCTCACCCACAGGAAGCGGGTGCATAGGTGTCGAAGTGCGTCGGGTTTCTTCTATCGGGTCAATGGAGCCTGTGGACAAAGATGCTGCAGGCGGTCGGTCCGGAAGGGATGCGGTGGATCCAAGGGTGGATCGGAGTTGTAGAAGACCTGTAAGCAGAGGGGACAGTGTTCACAGTCACTAGCCAGTGACCAGCGTGGCACCAGGTGGGTACCAGGCAATGTCGGGTGCAAACAGGAAGAAAGGTGTAGCTTGTCTCTGCAGCCACGTGGTCCCTGGAGGTCGACGACGTCCAGGAGTCGGTTCACGAGCTGTCCCACGCAGGCTCTCGCTGTCGGCGGTGTCGGCGACTTGATCGAAGCAATCAAGCCTTGGCAAAAGCAGTTGTTGTGGAGAACAAGATAAGCTAATGGTTCTGACCAGCAAGGTCAGAGGGACTGCTCCTTTGGAGGGGAGCAAGGGCCAGTCTGGAGCAACCAGACCAGCGGTGTAGTTCTTGAAGTTCGTCGCCAAGATGGCTACTAGCCAGCGGGCCAGCAACCGGTTAGGCGCGTCGAGTGGCAAAATGCAGAAGGGCCCCACGCAGATCGTGGAGATGCTGGAGGGCTCACCTTTGGTGCAGATGCTGCTCGAGGGTTGGGCTTCTCAGATCCCAAAGCACAACTTGGAGGGAGCCTCGGTTGTTGCACTTGCAGCTTGTCGTCGTCGTTCCAAGATGGCTGGCTCCACGTGTCTCGGTGCCTCCACGGGTCTCCTCTTTTCAGGGACTGTGGATCGGGCGGTGAGAGGTCTAGAGGTCCAGGTCTTGTCAGTCTCTGGGCTCGGGCTCCGGCGGGAGGCGGCGGCAAAGCAGACGTTGATTCGCTGGATGGTGCTTGCGTTAGCAAGGTGGTCACTCCCTGACCACAGGGGAGATTTCCTTCAGTCTTCTGTGCAGCAGAATGTCGAAGTTCCCGTCTTCTTCTTAGTTTCAAGTTGATTCCAGGATGTCTGAAGTCTTAGGACACAGCTCCTACCTTTATTCGGATTCTAGGGGCCGGACTACCTGCTAGGTCCCTCCCTAAGCGTGGGACCAGGAAGGGGGGTGGTTACACCCCCAATCCTTTGTCCAGCTCGCCCCAGGCCCGGGACTGGTGTGCCCCAGGACCGGATTGAACTGGCATATGCACCGAGGCTCCTTGTGAGCCACAGGAATGTTTGGTTTCTTTCAAGCCCTACCTGACCAATACACAAAATCCTGTCTGGGGTGGTGCACGCACCTCCCCTGGCAGGAAACCCTTTGTCCACACCTCCCAAGCTGGAAGGACTCCCAGCAGCAGGAGGGCAGACTTGTGTCTGTGGTGGCAGCATCCATTTTGTGGAGCTGAGGCTATGTCTGATTTTACCCGGGTTTCAGGTACTGTACACGTCGTGTCCCTCTAGAAGGGTGGAATGCTAACCCCGTCGCCAGAATTGGCGAGGGGTTAGTATTCCAATTCGTATGACACCTTACTCGACATGTTTTGATAAAGCCAAACCAAAGATAGCATTTAACCGCGAGGTTCATAATGCACTTAAGAGTATATGGTATGACGATATCTGGAAATAGTAGAAGGAAGGGGTTCCGACCACTGCAGACAGGCTCAGCTCATGCCAGAGCACCATCTCGCATGGAACCAAGCACTCTGCCTTCAGGATTGTTAAGGCCTGCCATAGGAGTGACTTATAGGTTAACATGTGTCCCATTTAAGGTTAGGTATAGGTATACTACACCTAAGTAAGAGGTGGTTACACCAACTTACCCCAGCTGAGTGATCAGCCAGTTGTGTCAAATTTGTTAGGCCAAGCCTGGGGTGGCATAATACATGCTGCAGCCCCTGGCAGGCCTTAGATACACCAATGCCCTGGGTACCTAGTGTACACTGGTACAGGGGCTCACAGGGTGATCCAACCAATTGGGTATGTACCTAGGGTACATGGAGTCCATTTTAAAGAGAGAACAGCCAGGCTGAGATCCTGAATGGCAGGATCTCAGGCCAACTAAGTCGAAAAACCAGCTAGACACTAGGCAAAAATTTGGGGGTAACCATAGTCAGATATCCACCTTCCTACACAACCCCCCCCAAACGAAGGGAGATAAGGCTGACCTTGACCAGGTAAGCCTATATTGCCCAAGTGGCCATATAAGGAGGAACCAGCACTGGCATGGTTACCCCCTGTCTCATGGTCCACTAAGCAATCCCTCACCCTAAGGGTATCAGAGGGTCTCCACCATAGGGAATCTCTACCTTTGGTGTGTCTTGGCAAAGTAAAAGGCTGGTGTTGAGATGGAGTACTGAAGTGAGTGTCCTCAAAGTGAGGCCTCAGCTTCCTCCAATCATCCTCCACCATGGATGCCTTTCTTTCCTTAACTGAGTTGCACTGTGCTCTCAGGGTCAGCCTCTGGCTACCTAAAGCTGGAGGCTGGGTCCCTTTTGTGGGCTTACTGGAGGGACAGGTCAGGTTTGGGGCCCTAAGGTCCCATGTTTGCCTGTGCCCAACAGAATCCCTCTGGGGGAGGTCCCTAACTACCTGTGAAGGAGATCCCTCAGGAATGTTTTTACCCATCACCTGACTAGGGCTACTAGCCAGGCAATCCTCATTCTTTTGATGGGGGGGTTCTTGTGGACAGGGGCCCTCTGGGGGTCCACTGGCCTCCCTGACCTCTGCAGCCCTGGGCTGACTGAGGCAGGGTAGAGAGAGGCAGGCTACCTGCACCAGACTGGGTCCCACCTTGGAAGGGGCCACTGACATCAGAGGCTCTGCCAGGCCAGGCCTGGCTACCTCTGGGGCAGTTCCTTCACAAGGGGTGAGGTCAGATCCCTGAGGAGGCTGACCTTTTCCTAATGTCTGGGGAGAGGGAGACTTTTCTTCCTCCCCACTACTCTCTGTTTGTGTGGAGTGATCCATAGTTTCAGGCTTCACTACACCTATGTCAGTCTGAGTATAGGCTGAGACCATTACAGCCTTGCCAACCTTTTCAGGGGGGCACTCAGTTTGTGTTTGAGCTGTGACTGTCACAGCTCTGCCAATCGCTACAGGGAAGTCTGTCTGTGCCTGGGCTGTGGCTACCACTGCCCTTCCAACCTTTCCAGGGAGGAAATCTATTTGGACAGGGGTTGTGAATGGCACAACCCCACTACCATTTTGTGAAAGGCCTACCATTTTAGAATGGGTGTCTTGTTCAACTCCAGCCCAAGCTGAGAGTTCTAAGTCATTCCCCAGTCAGCAGTCTACAGGCAAGGTTGGGGACACTGCCACCCTTTTAGGGCCAGTGACCCCGCCCCAGCTGAGACATACCTCTGCCATGGGATGACTGTTCTGTTTGCCATCAATGTTAGTCACCTGGTAGGAGAAACCAGGCAAAAGCTGCTCAGAGGGAACTAGCCAATGGGCCACCATTGTGATGCTAGCTCCAGTGTCTCTGTAGGCCTCAGCTTTGGTACCATTGATGTAGGGCTCCTGTCTGTACCTACCCAAAGTGTTGGGACAGGCAGTGAAGTTGGCAAACCCCATGCCACCATCACAGACAAGAGTAGTTGCTGTAGGGGAATTGGCTAAGCCAGGGTCCCCCTGTGTTCCCCAAGTGAACCCACCCAGATTTCTGGGGGCACTCCCACCACCTGGGGGATTACTGCTGACAGGTGGTGTTACAGGAGTAATTGGAGGAACAGTTTTGTTTTTAGCCCTTGGGCAACTGCTGTCAGTTTTCCAATGCCCAGGAGTTTTACACTCATGGCAGTAAGGCTTTTTACCTGTGGTAGAGGAGGGAGCTTGGGACCCACCACCCTGTGTGGAGTTTTGGGGCCCTGAGGAAGATTTCTCTTTTGCTTTATCCCCACCCTTCTCTTGAGGTTTGGTGGTATCTTTCTTTTGGTCACCACCCTGATTCTTAGGCCTGATCCTGGTCCTGACCCATTTATCTGCCCTCTTTCCCAATTCTTGGGGAGAGGTCAAATCTGAGTCTACCAGGTGTTGATGGAGGAGCTGGTTTTGACAGTTACTTAAAATCTGTTCTCTCATCATCAAATTGTACAATCCTGTATAATCAGATACCTTACTTCCCAGCAACCAACCCTCCAAAGCCTTAGTGGCACATTCAACATATTCAGACCAGTCCTGAGTCTGTGTCTTCTGGGTGTCTCTGAACATTAACCTGTACTGTTCAGTGGTTAAGCCTAACCCATCAACTAGGACACTCTTCAGGACTCTGTAATTCCTGACATCCTCTTCTCTAGTAGTGAGGAGTCTGTCTCTGCCTCTTCCTTCAAAGGAGAGCCAGAGGATTGCTGCCCACTGGTCTTCAGGAACCTGCTGCACTTTGCAGGCTCTCTCAAGAGCAGTCATCCATTTGTGGATGTCATCCTCACTTTTGTAGGGGGGCACAACCTTAGACAGGTTCCTATTATCAAAGACCCTATCTTTGTCCTTAGGGACAATACTGCCACCAGTGGGTATAGACCCACTCTCTCTAGGTTGCCTAGCCTTGTTCAGTTTCTCTTCCATCAGGGCTACCTCTAGCTCCTGCTTCCTGATCCTCAGCTGGGCTTCCTGCATTCTGGCCTCATGTTCCCTCCTCTGAGGGGTGGTCATCCTTCTCCTGGAGTGACCTTGAGAGCCTCTAGAGGCATGAGAAGCATTAGAGTCACCTGAGCGATTCCTTTGCCTCCCAAGCCCCTGGTTAAGTCCATTGGGGAGATCCAATGGGATGATCCCATTGTCAGTCCTTAATAGCCTTAGTTTAGCTGGGCCAAGTATAACACTTGGCACTGGGCTAGTTCTCCCTTCATCCTCACTACTTTCTGTATCCTCACCACTTTCCTCCTCTGTAGTATGATTCTCATCTAAGGGATGGCTATTGGAAAGGGGTACTTCTGTAGCAACTTCAGAAGGGGGGCCTCCTGTTCCAGTCCCTAAGGGGCCTAACTGGGAAGCTTTCTTGAGCTCTCTCTGATTTTCATCATTTTGCAAGAGTTCTCTGAGCTCAGCAGAGGTAGGGTTCTTGGGCTGTTTAAGGCCTCAAAGAGTTGCCAAATGCCTGAGCTCATTCTGGTTAAGGGTAGCAAAGATGGATGGTGCCCTCTGGGGGTCACTCTCAACAGAGATGGGTACAGTGGACCCCTCTGCCCCAGCCATTGCTCTTAAGTGTGGGTGGATGTGTTGCAATCTACCTACAATTGGGTTTACCTACTAAACCTATCTAGTAGTTGTAGTCAGGGTGTGCTACTCCCTTTGCTCTACAACAACTAAGTTCAGTAGAACTTATGTATATCTAATCTTGTTTTATATGTACCTACAGGTACCTATGTGATCTTTCAATTGGTAACCAAGAGATTACAATGGTAAAACACAGCAAGCTCAAATCCAACCGCTGCTCACCAATGTGAGAAGTTGGCCTGCTATATGATGCTCACTAGTTAAAGTGATTACCTTGTACCATGCCAAGCAACCCTTATGGTGTGGTTGTAAGTCAACCTTTTCGGACTAGCTGCCCTAGTGGTAGCGTAGGCTAAGCAGTCTTTGAGGCTAAATTCGTGAAGCGTGTTAAGCCAGCTGTTTTACCAAATGCAACCCCCTTTTATACCAATGAAAGGACACCACACAGATATATATTCAAAATATATATGTATTTATTTCTCAAAGTAACCCCTAGTCTCTTTATGAGCACAGGAGCACAAATCGTCAAACAAGATTACAGTAGAATACACAGAAGTTGCACTTTATATGGATAGGCCCTGGTGGCCGCTCAAACCATATACTAAAATAGTGGTATAAGTACCACGAACAGAAAAGGGAAAAGGCCTAGGGCCTCTAGAATCGCTGGGCCTACAAGGAGCTAACTTCAGTTAGTGACCAGGAGGTCCACGGGTGGCGTGTGCAGAGCAAATAATCACACGTGTGCTCCCATAGGTTTCAATGGGTGCATAAAAAGTACAAAGTTACTGCAAAAAGGATCTTCCGGATGGACTATGACCTTAAGATTGGAAACACAGACACTAGAGATATTACTCTACACTTGGGCACCGGAGTGCCAGCTTTACCTCACCCACAGGAAGCGGGTGCATAGGTGTCGAAGTGCGTCGGGTTTCTTCTATCGGGTCAATGGAGCCTGTGGACAAAGATGCTGCAGGCGGTCGGTCCGGAAGGGATGCGGTGGATCCAAGGGTGGATCGGAGTTGTAGAAGACCTGTAAGCAGAGGGGACAGTGTTCACAGTCACTAGCCAGTGACCAGCGTGGCACCAGGTGGGTACCAGGCAATGTCTGGTGCAAACAGGAAGAAAGGTGTAGCTTGTCTCTGCAGCCACGTGGTCCCTGGAGGTCGACGACGTCCAGGAGTCGGTTCACGAGCTGTCCCACGCAGGCTCTCGCTGTCGGCGGTGTCGGCGACTTGATCGAAGCAAACAAGCCTTGGCAAAAGCAGTTGTTGTGGAGAACAAGATAAGCTGATGGTTCTGACCAGCAAGGTCAGAGGGACTGCTCCTTTGGAGGGGAGCAAGGGCCAGTCTGGAGCAACCAGACCAGCGGTGTAGTTCTTGAAGTTCGTCGCCAAGATGGCTACTAGCCAGCGGGCCAGCAACCGGTTAGGCGCGTCGAGTGGCAAAATGCAGAAGGGCCCCACGCAGATCGTGGAGATGCTGGAGGGCTCACCTTTGGTGCAGATGCTGCTCGAGGGTTGGGCTTCTCAGATCCCAAAGCACAACTTGGAGGGAGCCTTGGTTGTTGCACTTGCAGCTTGTCGTTGTCGTTCCAAGATGGCTGGCTCCACGTGTCTCGGTGCCTCCACGGGTCTCCTCTTTTCAGGGACTGTGGATCGGGCGGTGAGAGGTCTGGAGGTCCAGGTCTTGTCAGTCTCTGGGCTCGGGCTCCGGCGGGAGGCGGCGGCAAAGCAGACGTTGATTCGCTGGATGGTGCTTGCGTTAGCAAGGTGGTCACTCCCTGACCACAGGGGAGATTTCCTTCAGTCTTCTGTGCAGCAGAATGTCGAAGTTCCCGGCTTCTTCTTAGTTTCAAGTTGATTCCAGGATGTCTGAAGTCTTAGGACACAGCTCCTACCTTTATTCGGATTCTAGGGGCCGGACTACCTGCTAGGTCCCTCCCTAAGGGTGGGACCAGGAAGGGGGGTGGTTACACCCCCAATCCTTTGTCCAGCTCGCCCCAGGCCCGGGACTGGTGTGCCCCAGGACCGGATTGAACTGGCATATGCACCGAGGCTCCTTGTGAGCCACAGGCATGTCTGGTTTCTTTCAAGCCCTACCTGACCAATACTCAAAATCCTGTCTGGGGTGGTGCACGCACCTCCCCTGGCAGGAAACCCTTTGTCCACACCTCCCAAGCTGGAAGGACTCCCAGCAGCAGGAGGGCAGACTTGTGTCTGTGGTGGCAGCATCCATTTTGTGGAACTGAGGCTATGTCTGATTTTACCCGGGTTTCAGGTACTGTACATGTCGTGTCCCTCTAGAAGGGTGGAATGCTAACCCCGTCGCCAGAATTGGCGAGGGGTTAGTATTCCAATTCGTATGACACCTTACTCAACATGTTTTGATAAAGCCAAACCAAAGATAGCATTTAACCGCGAGGTTCATAATGCACTTAAGAGTATATGGTATGACGATATCTGGAAACAGTAGAAGGAAGGGGTTCCGACCACTGCAGACAGGCTCAGCTCATGCCAGAGCACCATCTCGCATGGAACCAAGCACTCTGCCTTCAGGATTGTTAAGGCCTGCCATAGGAGTGACTTATAGGTTAACATGTGTCCCATTTAAGGTTAGGTATAGGTATACTACACCTAAGTAAGAGGTGGTTACACCAACTTACCCCAGCTGAGTGATCAGCCAGTTGTGTCAAATTTGTTAGGCCAAGCCTGGGGTGGCATAATACATGCTGCAGCCCCTGGCAGGCCTTAGATACACCAATGCCCTGGGTACCTAGTGTACACTGGTACAGGGGCTCACAGGGTGATCCAACCAATTGGGTATGTACCTAGGGTACATGGAGTCCATTTTAAAGAGAGAACAGCCAGGCTGAGATCCTGAATGGCAGGATCTCAGGCCAACTAAGTCGAAAAACCAGCTAGACACTAGGCAAAAATTTGGGGGTAACCATAGTCAGATATCCACCTTCCTACACAGTTGGAGAAATGTCAACAGTCTGCACCATTCGGGCCAGAAGTGATCTGTGCAGAGGACTAGAATAATCCAGAGGTTGTTGCACTTGCACTGTGGAAGAGTTCTGCCAGTGGTGCACTGGTAAGACCCATCTGGGAGATATATGCACAGAAGGTGATCTCTGTCCTCCCTTCTCTTGCTGTGCAAGAAGATCCACTGTTTACGGTGTCTCTCTGTGTCTGTCGCTCAGGGGACAGAAAAATTGAACTGCTTGACGTGAACAAATGCACCTGAGGCGATCTCTACTGCGAGCTTGTAGACGCTGATTGTCCCTTCGACGCTGAACAGATGGACTGTGAACGCCTTCCTGATGGTTATTGGTGTGTTAATGTCGAGAGATGTGAATTCCTCGATGTCGAGCGATGTAGCAGATCTTGCGAGTGCCGGAAATACACTCATGGTATTCAAATTCTCTACGTCGGGAGATGTATTACCGATGGACACAGTAGTCTTGACGCCGGAAGGGGACCGCTGACGGAGACTGGTACTTTGGCGTCGAGCGTGGACCTGCCGATTGAGACCGATGTCTCGACGTCATACGGGGAGACGAAGACGGAGAGCGTCTTCTGGATTTTGAACGTTGCCAAGATGACGTCCATGTGAATCAAGGCCCCAACGTTGACCGTCGCAGGGTTGACGGTAACGGAGAACTTCGTCTCAACGTTGAATGCCTTAGAGATGGCATCTACGGATACTGATGTCCCGACGTTGAGAGTTGTGTCGACGCCAGCAGAGACCGACTCCTCGACTTTGTTCATCACCAAGTTGACGGCAATGGAGGGGGCTGATCCGATGCCAGTGTATGATGTTGATATTTAGATGTCGTACCTGACACTTTATCCTTCGTAGACTTTGACGGAGAGCGGTGATCCGATACCTTAGACGACGTCGAAACTTGTCAAGTCGTTTCTTTTGTCGGAGGCATTTTCAACACTGAGCCCGACGCCGAAGAAGAACAGATGAGGATCTTACTTCTTGAAGTCGATCTGGTTTGTCTCTTTTTGTGCCTCAATGGAGATCTTCTTCTGGAGGTAGTAGATTTTTGCTTCTCAGAGAGGCTATAAAGACTAATAATTTCTCTCTCCTTGAGAGTGCGCCTAGAAAGATTTTTACAGTGTTGGCAGGTCTCGGGAGAATGTGTATCTGGGAGACGGAGAATGCACACAGTGTGAATCCGATTTACCCTTCTTTTTGCCACAGGAGGGGCAAGTATCGAAAAGAGAAGGCACAATTTGACAGAAAAAGAAAACAATCCTGTCAGAAAAACGTTGTTTCCTACTTCAGCAGATGAAAGATGTCAAATGAGAGGAAACTTCTAGATTTGTTTTATGAAACCTTTTGACACAAAAGTCAAAAAAATTAGAGCTGAAAACTCCAGGATCCTGATTGAAGGAGCCAGAAAGAACAACTGATTTAACTACCACTCCCGAGGCAAGATGGGAAGTTAGGGATCATGGCTGCCTTAAAGGTACGGTGCCAGTTTTGCTTTATTTTCTTTCAATTTCTATATTGTTATGATTGCAAAGCAGCCTTTGGCCTAACAATGCCTTCTATGTTACTTTGCAGCGTCTGCAGTTCATTAAAGAGAATTCAGGTGTCTCTTTTACGTCTGTGCTTATTCTACCTATGAGTAGGTTTTCTCTTTAAACAAGATAAAACAGGGTATATGTCTGCAGTTGCAGAAGCAAATTTCTGTTGCATTGATTAACCTTGTTTTTCGTGAAGGCTTCATTGGTTTTGGGGAAAAAAATAAATATATATATATATATTTGATTTTTTATATACTCCGGGGTCCCCGCACATGGGTCAGAATATTCAGTGCTTTTGACTATTGATGAGGATCCCCATGAAGAGAACTTTGTCACAGAGAAACAATGTGAGCCATGTATTATACAAACAAGCTAAACACATTGCACTTAGGAATTACATACATTACTTCAGAAACTTGGGGCCTTATGCAGAAATGTACAGTTGAGCAATTCCCAATTAGGTGTTAAAGGGCCTAATGTACAATGACTTTTTGAAATCGCAAAAACTATTTTTAAATGTTTTTTTCAACTCGTAAAAAGACTTTTGTGATCCTTTCCAAATTGTAAATAGCGGAGGACTTGAAAGGGGCTTCCCACTCATATTTCCAATTCAGAAAGGATTCTATCAATGGTTAACAACTGCAGTCGCAAAGAACAAGTTACTTACCTTTGGTAACGATATATCTGTAAGAGATATACATTAGTTATAGATTCCTTACCTTAGAACTACCCCAGGTGTCCGACTGGATCCGGAGTACCCCTGCGCATCGGTAGGTGGTGTCGGTAGACTCCACGTTAGTTGTCAGTGTCGTGGTCGCCGGGATGATGTTGTGGTGTCTACTTAGAAGCAGCCCCTGCGTGCTGGTGTCAGTTCTGATACGACTTTCCACGCCAGAAGCGCAGACCCATGCAAGACACTGACCACTGGTGCACAAAACTAGGGCCCTGGAAGGGAGTCCCTACCCCTAGACGTCCGTTCGTAGAACAGGTAGGATGGGTGGGGCGGTAAGGAATCTATAACTAATGTATGTCTCTTATAGATACATCATTATCGAAGGTAAGTAACTTGTTCATCTGAAAGAGACCATTTGTTATGAAATGAAATTAAATACCAGAATTTTTAAAGCGCACTGCTGCCTCTGGAAAGATGTCCCGGCGCTGGGGGCTGTCGGGAAGATTAAGCAAGCTATTGCCCAGAGTCACATAGCGCTGGGCTAACATGCCGCAGGGGATCGAACCGTGAACCCCATGGTCCAAAGTCAGGCACCCTGGCCGCTGCGCCACACTTCTTCCACAATTATAGATTCCTTATCTTAGAATAGATACCGCAGCAATACCAACCCCGGAGGTGGGTCTGCGAACTAAGTTCACTCCAGGAAGTCCTGGAGAACAGAATGGCCGAAAAAGCAGTCTCTCCGTACTTGGGCTGTCCAGGCAGTAATGCTTAGTAAACGTGTGCAGGGATGCCCACGTGGCTCCCTGGCAGATGTCAACCAATGGAACTCCCTGTCTCAAAGCAGTAGTAGCTGCTGTCGCCCTGGTAGAGTTGGCGCGCAGTCCTACTGGAGGTTCCTTTTAAGCCAAAGAATACCAGATCTTAATGCATAGGACGACCAATCGAGAAATGATACTTTTGTGCACTGCCTGACCTTTCTTGGTTGCCACATAACCCACGATGAGTTGATCGTCCATCCAGAAGTCTTCAGTGGGGTCAATTTCGAAAGAGAGCCCACGTTTTGGGTCCAGACGGTGGAGTCTCTCCTCCTCTTTGGAAGGGTGCGGAGGCGGGAAGAAGGTGGGCAATGTGATGGTCTGACCTATGTGGAAAGAGGTAACCACTTTGAGCAGAAAATGGGGCGTAGTCTGGAGGACTACTTTGGCCGGATGGGCCGCAGGAAAGGGAGGTCTGGAAGATCAGGCCTGAAGCTCACTCAGCCTGCGAGCAGAGGTGATGGCAAGCAAGAAAGCAGTCTTCAAAGTAAGGAGACGAAGAGGACAATTATGTAGTGTCTCGAAGGGAGCACACATAAGATAAGTGAGGGCAAGATTCAAGTCCCGCTTGGGCATTACGAAAGGAGAATGAGGAAAGAGATGAGTAATGCCCTTCAAAAATCTGTTAGCAGTAGGGGACTTGAAAAGAGAAGGCTGACCAGGAAGGCGGAGAAAAGCAGAAATGGCCGAAAGATAGCCCTTAAGTGTGCCCAGAGCTGAGCCCTGCTGGGCCAAAGAAAGAATGAACAGGAGAACCTCTGAATGAGGGACGGAAAGGGGATCCACAGCCTTTGCTGTGCACCATGCCACAAATTTGTACCATCTACAGGCGTATACCGTTTTAGTGGAGGGATGCCTGGCTGCCAAGATGACATTACAAACTTCGGGAGGAAAGTCGAATGCTGTCAACTGTTGCCGCTCAATCTCCACGCAAGGAGGTGGAGACTAGACCGGTTCAGATGGCGGACCGTCCACCGCTGCTGTGACAGAAGATCCTCCCGAAGTGGCAGTCAGATCGGAGGATCGATGGCCATGCTCAAGAGCTCGTGGTACCAGACTCTTTGTGCCCAGTCCGGAGCCACAAAAATTACTTGGGCCCAGTTGCACTTGATCTTCTTTAGCACTCTGGGTAGAAGTGGTACAGGTGAAAAGGTGTAAAGGAGGCTGCAATTCCACTCCCGATGAAAGGTGTCGCCGAGCAAGTGCCGCCTTGAAAACCCCTACGTGCAGAGCTGCTGACATTGCGCGTTCTCCTCAGTGGCAAATAGATCTAACCAAGGCTCTCTCCACTGCTGAAAGAGACCTTGCCCCACCTCTCAGTGAAGACGCCATTTGTGATCCATCATGCACCGGCGGCTGAGTTCTTCCGCCCTGACGTTCAGGGAACCTTCCAAGTGTTGAAACACCAGGGATATGTCCTGATGTTCAAGTCACGTCCAAAGGCAAGAGCCTCTTGACATAGGGTCCAGGACCCCACCCTGTCCTGTTTGTTGCAGTATCACATGGCGGTGGTGTTTTCAGTGAACACCTGCACTACTCTTCCTTTGACAGAGGGAAGGAATGCCTTCAGTGCAAGACGAATCGCCCGAACCTCCAGGAGGTTGATGTGGGGCCCAGACTCCGCCAGAAGCCTCTGATCTCCACCTCCTCCATGTGGCTGCCCCATCCCAGAAGTGACGCATCCCTCACTACTGTAAACTCTGGTTGGGGAAGGGAGAGGGATCTGCCGCTGACCCAATCCTGGTCCGTGAGCCACCACTAAAACTTCAAAAACCAAGAGAGGAATCCGAGGTCTAATATACAACCCTTGATCTAAAATTCAAGAGAGTTGACTACTAACAAAATTACGCCAATAGTGATAGTGGCGCGGCTTCATGGTGCTGTGGTAGACTATCACGTCTTGAAATTGAAGTTGCGGGGGAGGTTCCAGTTTAACGACGTGAACCAAACTGCCTCCGGAGGAGCTCCTCACTTGTTCACTGTCTGCGGCAAATGATGACGTGGTAGAATCCTGCCAAGGGATTCGGTGAAGTCCAGCGTCGTCACTAGCATGACTGTCGGAACCTTGGCAACGAAGTTCAGTATAAATATGAGTGCTTCGCTAGCAGCAGATTCGTTACGGGCGTGAGGAAGTGGAGTCATCGAGTTCTTTTTATTTCAAGCCTGCTGAGTGTGTGTATATTGGTGAGAAACTCACGAAGCCAAGCAGCAAGTACATTTCAGGCTAAACACTTAGTGGCAAAATAATTGAAGCTATATTTGAAGAGCTTATGAGGTGAAGAGCTGAATTCAATGGTTTTAGTCTCGTAACGTCAGAGACTCTGTTGCATTCCTTGTGTTGTATTTAATACTCGAGGTGCGCATCATTTCGTTGTGCGTTGCTGCCATCTACTGTCCTTTGGCTGTAATTGTTTTTTTTCTTATTTGCAGTGGGGATTTGTATGCTTTATTTTCAGTGACTGTGTGAATATACTGCTTTGGTGTTCTACATTGGGTGATATTGGGTGGTATAATTTTGCAGTTGGTGTGGGAGGTATACTAATACACAATTCTGCGTTAAGTTTTCTTGTAAATACTTTTGAACAAGCAATAACCATGCAGAATGTGACTGCTCCTCCCTTCTTTTTGTCGGAGCCTGGTGAACCCACTATCAGGTGGAAGAAGTGGAAGAAGGTGTTCGAGCGTTATGCTAAGGTCTGTGGTAATAATCTTGGGGCGGAAAGGAAAACTGCTCTTCTCTTACACTGTCTTGGTTCGGAGGGGCAAGATGTTTTTGATCATCTAGCTGATCTCTCGGCCGTTGAGAGCAGGGGGTTAAATGAATATGATGTGTGTATAAGAAAATTAGACAATCATTACCTCCCTAAAGTGAGTACAATTCTGGAGCGGTATCAGTTTACCAGGAGACTGCAAAATGATGGAGAATCTGTGGAAGTATATGTCACCCAACTAAGGAAGCTTGCTTCCTCCTGCAAGTTTGAACAGCTTTAAGAAGAAAGGATCAGGGACCAGTTTATGTTAGGTTGCAACTTGGAAAAGGTTCGTGATGAGCTCTGGTTAAGAGATGAACCCTCCTTAGATGAGGTGTTGCAAGTTGTGAAAAGAATTGAACATTCTTTAAAGTGTGTAGATACCTTAAAAAATGATGGGAAGATCTCGGTTCAGGTTGTAAAGGAAGGTAATGGTACTAAAGATGTGTCTAAAAGTGCTGAGGGTGCAAAGAGTAAAACAAAAACATTTGTTCCTAACAAAACTTTTGTTCCTAAATGCTTTAGGTGTGATAAACTTGGCCATTACGCAAATGATAGTAAGTGTCCCGCGCTAAATGCGATTTGTTCTAAGTGCAAGCGCAAGGGCCATCTTGCTGTGGTTTGCAAAACAAAAAATGCTTCCAGTAATGTCAGAACTGTGGGTGTTGGGCTTCAGGAGGAGGATTTTGTTTGTGGTCAAATTGTTGTGCAAGTTCAAGCTGATACTCAAGAAAATAACTTGGGAGAACATAGATCTTCACCTTTAGATGTGATTCAAGTTGAGGGGGAGAAAACAAGAGTTTTATTTGATTCTGGGGCAAAAATTACTATTATCTCACAAACTTTTTATCAGGAGAGACTCGCTGGGAAGGTTAAGTTGCTCAAACCAGACATACGACCTCTGGCTTATGGGGGAGAACCGATACCACTGTGTGGGTATTTCATGGGTCTGATTGAATACGGTGGTAGATATGTATCAGGGAAGGTGTATGTCTCCAAGAAGGGTGACAGTATTATAAGCTGGTTTCATCAGGCTGATCTGGGGGTTATGTTGGATCCAGGGAGCTCTACTCCTATTATTCTAAAAAAAAAACATTCAAATGGTTCATCTAAAGTCTGAAGGGAGTCTGCTGTGTGACATCAAAAGTAAATTTCCAAAGGTGTTTAGGGAAGGTTTAGGTTGTCTAAAGGATTTTAAATTGAGTATACCTTTACGTCCTGACTCTAAACCTTCAACATGCAAAGTTAGGGGTGTTCCTTTGGCTGTGGGAGATAAGATGAAGAGAGAATTGGAAAAATTGAAAGAAGGGGGCATAATTGAGGAGGTCTCTAGTACGGAGTGGCTTGCTCCGGTTGTCGCTGCACGCAAGGCCAATGGCTCTCTTCGTTTGTGTGTGGATTTGAGACAACTAAATAAATGTGTGGTTGTTGATAGATATCCACTGCCTAATATTTCAGAATTACTGTTGTTGTTAGGGGGTGCTAAAGTTTTTAGTACTATTGACTTGGCATCTGCATACCATCAGATTGAGTTGGATATGTCCTCCAGGGATCTGACTTCTTTTGTCACCCCTTTTGGTACATTTAGGTTTGTTAGAATGCCGTTTGGTTTGGTGTCAGCGGCATCGGTATTTCAGCGAGCCATGGAAAAAGTTCTGGAAGGTTGTGTTGGTGTGTGTGTCTATCAGGACGATATGTTGATATTTGCGAAAGATCTTGAAGAACATAGGAGGATACTTTTTGATGTGTTGAGGAGGCTGGAGAATGCCAACCTGACTATAAAACTTGAGAAATGTCATTTTGAAACCTCTTCCATTCACTACTTGGGGCACGTGATCTCTGGTGAGGGCATCTCTCCGAAGCCTGATTTGGTTAATACGATCTCACGCATGCCGCCTCCTGCTTCAAGGGAAGAATTGATGAAGTTTTTTGGGATGGCGGAGTACTATAATAAATTTGTAGAGGGTTTTGCTGAACATTGCTCGAGCATGAGAGCACTTTTGAAGAGAGGTGTGGAGTTTCATTGGTCTCGGGAATGTGAAGAAGAGTTTATTGAGATTAAAAAAAAACTTTGCAGTGCGCCTAATCTAAAAGGGTTTTGTTCATCTAGAACTTCAGTGGTAACTACAGATGCAAGCTTGAAAGGGTTGGGTGCAGTGTTACAACAGGAGGGTGAGAATGGCTTGGATACTGTTACTTTTATTTCGCGAGGTCTTAAGGATGCGGAATCACGTTATTCTGTGATTGAGCGTGAAGCGCTTGCAGTATTTTGGGCAGTCAGGAAGTTGAAGAAGTTTTTGTGGGGTACGAAATTTGTTGTCAGGTCGGACCACAAGCCACTGTGTGAAATTTTTGAGAAGAAGGGTATTGATCAGATTTCAGGAAGGATCAGTAAGTGGGTTATAGCTCTTCAAGAGTATGATTTTCAGGTTAGGTATATTCCTGGCATAGAGAACACAGTGGCGGATACTCTTTCTAGGTTGGTGGATGT
This sequence comes from Triturus cristatus, assembly GCF_964204655.1. Classification (NCBI taxonomy): domain Eukaryota; kingdom Metazoa; phylum Chordata; class Amphibia; order Caudata; family Salamandridae; genus Triturus; species Triturus cristatus. The sequence continues at coordinate 53,184,562 of NC_140589.1, forward strand.
TTGTGATGAAGAGGATGACATTGATGATTGGGCTGAGGGTGATTCGCATGTGTGTCTTGTTGATTCTGGGATAATTGATGAGGCTTTATGGCGGGAGAAGTTAACTCAGGATCCTGTTTTAAATGAAGTGATGAGTTTGATTCAGAGAGGGTGGTGTAAAAAGAAGGCTGGTTCGGTTGAGGCTGTGAAATTTTGGGGTGTGAAGGATGAGTTGGGGGTGTTTGATGGAATTTTGGTACGTGGAACACGGTTGGTACCTCCATTAGAATTAAGGGAGAAGTTGGTTGATTTGGCACATGAACTGCATTCTGGGATGTCTAGGACCAAGGAACGGCTTCGGAGTTCTTATTGGTGGCCTGGAATGGATTTGTGCATTGAGAGGGTTATTAGAGATTGTTCGGTGTGTGCTGCTTGTGAAAAATCAAAAGTGGTTAGAGTTCAACCCATGGTCATAAGGGAGCTTCCAAGTGGCCCCTGGAAGGAGGTGGCTTTGGATATTGTGGGTCCCATTCATTTTAATGGTCAGCAGAGTTATATTTTTGTCTTACTTGACTTATTCTCCAGGTGGCCTGAAATACAATTTTCTTCTGGGATTGAGACTGTACATGTGATTCGTTTTCTTGAAAACCTTTGGGGTAGAGAAGGTTTTCCCAAGTCAATTCTAACGGATAATGGTGTACAACTGGTATCTAGAGAGATGGAGAAGTTTCTGAGGGATAGAGGTATTACACACAAGAAATGTTCGTTGTATCATCCAGAAACTAATGGAATGGTGGAAAGGTTTAACAGAGTGATTAAGGAGACGATCTCTTTAGCAAAAGGCTCTGGGAAAAACTGGAAGGAACAAGTTTTGAAAAAAATCGAAGAGTATAGAATGACCCCACACAGTTCTACGGGTCGGTCTCCTTTTGTTCTTTTTAGGGGAAGGGCTCCTTGCACTCTGGTTGAACCCTCTTGGGTTCGACGGTTGGGGGACTCTGTGTGTGGTCATTCTCCTGTAAAGAACGATGAAGAGTGGAGAGTAAGAGAGGAGAACAAGTGTCGATACAGGAAGGAGAATTTTGATGTGAGAAAATCTACCAAGCGTACGAAGGTCAAGGTTGGGGATGTGGTTGTAGTTAGACTTCCAGGTTCAAAAGTAAGTTTCTCCAAACCTTTGCATGTGGTTAAAGTTTTCAGTAATGCTGTTAGAACTAATGATCATAAAATTTGGAATTTAGGAAGAATTTGTGTGTGTTCAGATTTGGTTGAGAATTCGGAGAATACTTTGGGAAATAAAACTAGGTTGTCTGAGTTCTCACGCAAATCTTCTAGGGTTCAAAGGAAACCAGAATACTTAAAAGACTATGTTTCCTAATGTTTGGGATTCTTGGTGGGAAATGTTTTAAACTATTGTGAACAAATATATTCATTTGTTTTTTTTATGTGTGTTATCGGAGGGAGGTGTGTGGGATTCTGGTTGTCACAGCGATGTCTAGCTTGTGTCATCTGGTTCCTCTAGCTTCTCTTTATGAGGTAGGAAGGTTCTAGTTGTTGCCTAGGTTAAGGAATGTGTTGGTTTGAAGGTGTGGGCTGGTACTGGTGACGGTTGGTAAAAGATAACTGTTGTCCTGATGAGCTGGATGTAGGACTGGTTGGGTCCTATTACTTGGAATAAAACCTGCATTTTCTTCAAGGATTTCCTGTCTCAAGACTTCTTATTTCATCTAAAGGAGATTCTTACACTTGTCTCTGCAGCCACGGGGACCCGGCGAGGACGACCAGGACCAGGGTACGAGCTGTCCCACGAGGGATCTTGCTGATGGCGGAGTCGACGTCCCGATTGGAGTCAACAAGCCTTGGCACAGGCAACCCAAGCGGAAATCGAAGTTCGCTTCAGGTGCAGACCAGGAAGGTCTGAGGTGGTTCTCTTTCACATGGAAGCAGGAGCCAGTCTGGAGGAGCCAAACCAGTGGTGGAAAGTTAAGGGTTCGTCATCACTGAGGCTACTAGCCAACGGGCCAGCAACCGGACAGACGCGTCAGGCAGGAAAATGCAGAAGGGCCCCACGCAGAACTCGTGGATTGTGGAGGGCTGATCTTCGGTGCAGATGGTGCTTGGGGTTGGGGCTTCTCAATCCCCAGAGCACAACTTCGAGGATGCCTCAGAAGCTGCGCTGGAAGCTACTCGCCAATTTTCCCAGGTAGCCGGTCCCACGTCTCTCGTCGCCTCCACGGATCTCAGCTCGGCTGTGGATGTGGATCAGGGTCGGAGAAGTCTGGAGGTCAAGGCGCTGGTCGGGCTCTGCAGTCGGTTCCTCGTAGAACTTGGGCAAAGCAAACGGAAGGTCGCTTGATGGTGCCTGTTTGCACAGGGTGGCCACTCCTTGGCCACATGGGAGATTCTTCAGTCTGCTTCTTTCGTCGAATGTCGAAGGTCCAGAGTTTTGTGTCTAGTTTCAGTTCAGGATAATCTAAAGTCCTAGGGACCCAGCTCCCACTCTTATACTAATCTGGGGAGCTGGACTACCTGCTAGGTCCCCCCTTCCCTTTGTCCAGTTTCGCGCCAGGGCTGGGGCTGGAGTGCCCCAGCACCGGTTTGAACCGGGCTATGCATGGGACACCTTGTGTGCCCCAGGCAGTGTCTCGTTTCTTTCATCCCTCCCTGCCCCAATACACTAAGTCCTGTCTGGGGTGGTGCTAGCACCTCCCAAGGCAGGAAACCTATTGTCCAAGCCTCCTTTGCTTGGAGGACTCCCAGCAGCAGGAGGTCAGACTTGTGTCGCGGCAGCAGCATCCATTTTGTGATGCTGGGGCTCTGATTAACTTTAACCGGGTAAGTAGGACCTTAACATGTCTTCTCCCTCTAGAAGGGGGGAATACTATCCCCACTGCCAGAAATGGTGTGGGGGTAGTATTCCAAAGTGTTCGACACCTTACACGACATGTTTTGATAAAGCCAAACCATAGTTACCATAACCGTGAGGATTATAAGGCACTTTAAGAGTATATGGTAGGCGATATCATAGAACAGCTATAAGGACATGGTTCCGAAAGCTGCAGACAGGCTCAGCTCATGCTAGAGCACCATCTCACATGTTACCAAGCACTCTGCCTCCAGGATTGTTAAGGCCTGCTTACAGGTTACCCATGTGTCTATATATAAGGTAGGTATAGGAATACTATACCTAAGCAAGGGGTGATTACACGACCTTGCCCCAGCTGAGTGACCAGTCAGTTGTGTCATGATGGGAGGCCAGCCAGGGGTGGCATAATACATGCTGCATCCCCTGGTAGACCTAGGGGACACCTATGCCCTGGTACCTAAGGTACTCTGTACAGGGCCTCAGAAGCTGATCCTTACCAATTGGGTTATGTACCTAAAGCACATAGTATGAATTTAGAGAGAGAACAGCTGGGCTGTGGGTCTGATTAGCAGGCCCACAGCCACATCTAAGTCGAAAACCAGTAAAGCAAAAGCAAAAAGTGGGGGTGACCATAGGAAGCAGACCCTACTCTTCTACAGGGTCAACCAGTTTCAATGTACTTCATGACTAATTTAAGGGTGAATGCTTCTTTCAGAGCATCCCTCCAATCCTGCTTTTTAAAAAGCGCCTATTAGAGGTAGATCAATAGACGCTACAATGCAATTCTTTTTATCCTCCTCTTAATTCATTGCCTTGTCATCCTCACCCCAGTCTGATGAACATGACAAGAAATCTGCACAACCATTTTTCATTCTAGGGATATGCTCAGTGATAAAGTCAAATTGTAGCAGCTTGTTAGAGAGACTTGCAATACGAGGTGTGTACCCTTTCGGATTTTTACCACTTAGGATATAAATTAGTGGTTTGTGGTCTGTTTGAATGAGAAAGCGTGTTCCCCCATATGTAGTTTCTAAATTGTATGACCCCCCCACCAACAAGCCAACAATTCTTTTTAAATCGTCATATTATTTTTCTGTGTCTGACAAAACACGTGACGAATATCAATCGTTTGCATTTTTTAGTTCTTCACCTGGCTGAGCACGGCTCCCAACCCCACGTTGCTTGCATCAACTTTTGGCACACACTGGAGTTCCGAGTCATAATTTTTTAAACACCTTAAATTGTGATAACTGCTTTTTCACCCACTCAAACACTTCTTGGCATTCCTTGTTCTAGTCAAGCGCAACACCTCTTCTCAACATTCTGGACAGAGGCCTCAACTTTGTAGCATTATCTTTGATGAAACTGGAGTAGAACTCACATAGGCCAAGAAACAATTTTAGACTAGGCTTCTCTACAGGGACCTTGGCATTTGTAATACTTTACACCAACCCAGGCTTTGGTTCAACAACACGTTCAGTGATCAGATGTCCTAAGTACTCCACTTTGTCTGTGAGGAAAGCACATATGTCCCGTCTGAGTAACACACCTCGACACTGAAATTTGCGCAGCACCTCATCTAGAATCAGATCATGTGCACGGCTGTCTGGGGCATAGATCAATATATCATCTTGAAATATTGACACCCCATTGATACCTTTGAGCATGTTCACCATAACCCCCTGGAAAACAGATGTGGCTGATGCTAACCAAAAAGGCATCCTACAGTATTGGTATATGCCAAAAGGGGATACAAAGGCTGTCAGGATTCATCATCCAGTTCTATTTGGTGATACGCAGAGGCCAGATCAAGTTTTGAAAAGACCCTGTCAACCCTGCCAATAGCTCAGAGATGTTGGGCAAAGGGTGTGTCAAACATCGGAGATCAACACGTACTCTCAACTCCTCATTGTGCTTCCATTCCAACACTAAAAGGGATAACCAGAGTGATGATTCTACCGGTTCGATTATGCCCCTCTTACTCAACATGTCTAACCATTTTGCCAGATCTTTGGCAATGCTGAACAGGACATTCCTGAGTTTGTTTAACTGGCCTGGCACCTGAGAACACAAGGATACCTGTTCATAATGTTTTCCAGTTCTGAGTCATCTCTTATGGCTAATACCTGCTCTGAAGTTCCTTGTTTAAGAATCATCCCGAAGAGTCCTTGGTAAACCACCCCAGGATGTTTAGACCCTTGTTTGCAGCATATATATCCTGCCTGCAATCCTTGTCCCCTTGAACTCAAGCATATCATCAATATATCCACAAAGATCTATACTACGCTCCCCATAAGATACAGCTTTTTGATCAGGTGGACACAATACTCTGGTAGGCCAGACTCTTTCAAATAATTCACATGTTATTGTTATACGAGCTCCAGAGTCTACAAGTAACAGAGTTTTGTCCCCTACAGATATGTCAACATAAAGATCAATACAAGAACTGGGATCTCAAATCTTTTTCAATGTTGTCTTCATCTTCTGCTGCACAGTCATCTGTGACATATTTGATTTCTACTGTCATCTTGTTCCTTTGACTCTGGCACACATTTGCGAAGTGTCCACGTTTGTTACACACCGAGCACACTACACTTCTCTTTCGCAGGACACTGTCTACTACCTCGAATGTGACTGCGATTCCTGCACCTGAAACATATATCCTGTTGTGAAAAAAAAAATGTGGGTCTATCCTGCTGCCTACTATCCGTTTGTATTTTATTCAAGTTCGTATTTAGAGCACCCACTAACTCTTTTTTTTTTTATGTATCCAGCTCTTTTGCTGAAACTTGTGAAGTTTCTCTACACTTTGCCACTTTTATTATGGCCTCTAACTATGGATTTCCCATGGATAGCAATTTTTGCTTAATGGATCTATCAATGCAGTGACCAATGAACTGATCCCTCACCAACTGGTCAGCAAAGTTCTCAAACTGACACTCTGATGCTAATCTCCTGAGTGCCGTTATGTATGTGTCTACATCTTCACTTGCTTGTTGTACTCTTTCGAAAAACGTATGTCTCACTACCACAAAACTGGGTTGAATGTTAAAACACTCTTGTAATTTCCTCACAGTTACCTGATAGTCATCCAACTCCTCTTCCTCAATGTTAACTTCAGGTAGGTGTTCTAAAATTGCTCTTCCTTCAAATCCCAATGAATGAAGCAGCTAGTATTTTTTTTTCTTTCCAGTCGAAAACTAATGGCACCAATATCACCCAGGTAAGTTTCAAATGCTTCAAACCATTCTTTCCACGGCACCGGTGGATCACCTGGTGTTTGCAAAAAATATTGATGGTGGAGCTACAGCCTGCATTTTACACACTTGTGTTTTAATTCGCTAATTCCTGTGATGCAAGTAAAAAATATCAATGGCTAAAATTCAACCTGCATAAATTCTTATTAAAAAAATCTACTGTTTGGCAAAACCTCAAGCAGATTAATATAATTTACCTTGTAGCAAAACTAATACTTTGCTCTGTCCAATTTTCATTTTCCTGTCATATACATAATTAGACAAATGTGCAATATCTGCTGTGCATGTCAGCGAATGTTTTTCGCCAAAATAATGACACTCATTCCTTTTTTCCAAAATTTCACAAATAAATTGTAAAAGTTGCTGTGTGTGTCAGCGTTATGCATACACAAATGCTTGAGCTACCGTGACATGCATATGGCCCCAGCTGTGCAAGTCCGCGCATAAACTGTAATCCTAGTAGGGTCTACTTTCTTTTCTGTGAGGCACGAGCTGTGCGAGTCAGTGCACAAACTTTCTCTGAGCCGTGAGGCCCACACTTGACTTGTTCCTTGACATTTAAGATGGCCGCAGCTCCCACTACCTTCAATTTGGCGCAATGGGTCCGTGTGGACAGCTCGCTTGTTCGTCGCCAACAATGTGTTGTAATGAAGAAGAACAGAGACTCCAGGTATGGACATACGTGCTTTATTCAGTACACGTTGTTGTGAGCTGTCCAGGCAGTGAAGTCACCAACTCAACTCATCGCATTCACCCTCTGATTCCATGCACAGCACGAGACTACATTCTCTAATCACCACATACTGGTGTGAGATCAACAGTGCTTTCTCAAATGATGAGTCCTAGTGGACCCACAGCCAATAATGGCTCTGCTGGGCTATGTGAAGTTGATCCTGCACGAGTCAGATGTTTTGTGGCAATCGCCTATTGGTGGCTAACCACAGAGTTGCAATGAATTGAGGTAGCAGTGTTGTTCCCAAAAGAGATGACTGGATGAAGGACCTAGCTAGGTGCAGTGATAGATTGGAGACATGTTTAACACTGCAAGCCCTCCACTACTAGGCCCAAGGGCATAAGGCGCCCACACACAGCTTCTTTGGCACAAAATGGTACCAACACTTCACCTAATCCTAAGCCAGACACCACTAGTAATAGAGGAACACCCCAAGATGGCACTTAAATTGTAACTCACTGTTTCCCTGACTCACCGAGAGAAAGAAAGGCAGCTAGGCTGCTCACGATATGTTATACTAAATGTTTGTGGTAAGTAATTTATGTTTTTTTAACTTTACCTTTTTCCTTTTTCTTGGTTAGAGATATGAGGGAAATAAACACTATTATTCTTCATGCAGTTGTGAGAAGCTGACTTAGTATATAGTGCACACTCATGTAAGTGGGCACACTGTACTAATCCAAACAACACTTATTGTGATTTTAGTGGTCTTAGACAACCTTAGAAAGCTCTCTAAGTGGTAGCTGTGGAGAGCAGCCTTCAGGCTTAGTCCGGAAGGAGTGTAAAGCAGCTTGTTTTACCAGAGCATAATCTTATTGGTATAGATTAAGTGAAAAAGATCCACACAGTGTATTTATAAAAAATATGTATTAATTATAAGACACACACTAACACATACAGATATCTCCTAGCCGGAGATATACACGGTACAGACAATACTTTGCAATAAAAACAGGTAAGTAGCACAGATACACATTGGTCCCCAAGGGGAGACCAAACCATGCACAAAAATAGTGGTATGCAAACCCCGACTCAAGACAAGACTATACCCAGAAGATATAGAAATGCCGAGGACCCAAGGAACCACCCCAGGTAATTAACCAGGAACCTGACGGAGGCGGTGTGCATAGTGGGAACACGACCGCAGGCTCAATACAAGTCAATGGGTAAGTCGTGGTTGCAATTTTAAAGAAGGACCTTCCCAGTGGACCCTGAAGAAACCCCGTAGAAGACAGGAGGTTGGAGAGCCACCCCACCCGTGGATACCCTAGGAACCAGGATACTTACACCAGGGAAGCCGGGTGCATAGGTGTCCGAAACCGCAGTCAAACTCAATGGAGGACTTCAGGAAGATGCAGCTGCTGGAGAAGGTGAAAGTGTCTGGTGGAACCTTAAAGGTGAATTCAAGATGAGAAGTACCTGCAAGCAGAGGGGACAGAGTCTATGGGGCCGATTCACAGAACTAACTTAAGGCAAAATCCTAAACTTACTACTTTTGGTATTCACAGAAGTTAGGATTTTGTCTTAAGTTTGTCTTAAGACAAACTTAAGACAGACTTAAGACAGTCTTAAGACAGTCTTAAGACAGACTTAAGACAGACTTAAGACAGACTTAAGACAGACTTAAGACAGTCTTAAGACAGACTTAAGACAGACTTAAGACAAACTTAAGACAAACTTAGGACAAAATCCTAACTTCTGTGAATACCAAAAGTAGTAAGTTTAGGATTTTGTCTTAAGTTAGTTCTGTGAATCGGGCCCTATGCCACTTAGGAGTAACCAGGAGGCATGAGAGACGAATGCCCACCAATGTTGAGTGTTGCAGGAGAGCTGACAATGACCTCGGAGCTGCAGCTGTGCGGACCAGGTGATGCTGTGGAAGCCCAGGAGCCATGCACAAGCTGTCCCACATTGGATGTCGAGAGCTGAGGGGTCAGTGTCCAACGAGGGGCACCAACAAGCCTTGGCAACTGCAAACAACGTGGAAAGTGAAGAAGGTGCAGTGTCGGGACCAGCAAGGTCCAGGTGACTCACCACAAGCAGGGGAGTCAGAGCAGGTCTGAGCAGTCAGGGGAGCTGACTGAAATCAAAGAAGACCCTCAAGAGGACCCACAGGCCAGAGGCACTGGAGTCGCGAGAGGACCTTGAGCTGCTTACCAAAGATGCAAGCCAACGAAGCAAGTGATGCTGTGAGGACAAAGATCTTGGTCACAGCAAATGCTTGAGGTTTGGATGCAATGCACAGGGGTTCGGTTCCGGCCGCTCTGACGAGGGATACTGGCCTCAAACTTAGTGAGAGGACAAGGCAGACCTTGAAGGATGTAAAGAACCACAACCTGTGTTGCTGAGCCTTTCGGAGTCGGTGGGAGCCCAGGATCAGAAGACCGGTCAGCTTCGTTACAGTGCCTGCAGATGCAGGGAAGTGATTTCTTCACTTCAAGGGATATTTATTCAGGTGTCTTGGATGTCAACAGGCCTTGGAAGGTTCCTGTATGGAGGACAGGCACAGACTTTGCAGCAGATGAGCAAGGTGATGAGACCAGGAGCCTTCACAGTTGCAGTCTGTTTTTTTGTATATATTTTTTATTGAATTTTCAAAATTTTACATTTCCAAGTCTGACCGCTGGAACAGTTCATTGCAACATGTGGCGACAACCTCTATGACTTACTTAATCATAATACCAAACTCTCTGTATGTTCCTACAATGGGTATGATGTTACATAGATATGCACGCTTTACATTTGTCCGGCCACTATCTGCCCGGCACATTATAACGTGTGTACTGTACAGAGTTTTAGCATTACGATTGTCTTGCCGAATCAAGTTCAATTAGAGTTCTACAGACATTTTGTACATGCGATTTCCCAGTTGCAATCTTGAGACCCAGAGCGAAGTCCAGAGTGCCCATGATGGTCGAAGAAGTGGCGTCTTGATATGAATCTTGTCCCACGGAAAATCTAGGGACCCACCCACAGGTAAGCCCTTAAATACCCTAAGGAAAGGGTTGGGATGATTTAGGGTCCCCTCCCAGGGGAGAGATTAGAGAGTGGAGATGATGCACCATTTCCTTCGTCCAGTTTCGCACCAGAGCAGGAGCCTACGGCTCCCTGAACTGGTTTGAAATGGACTATGCAAGGAGGGCACCAATTGTGCCCCTCAAGCAGACTGAGTGGCGCTGACAAGCGCTCCCACCTGGCCCCAATACACTAAACCCTGTCTGGGAGGTGGTCAAACCTCCCTGTGACAGGATACCTATTCTACCTTCCCCTGCTCTAGCTTGGCTCAGCAGCAGGAGGGCAGAATCGTGTCTCTGGACGGAAGCAGCCATGTTGTGCTGTTCAGGTCTTGGAAGACTGGAACCAGGAGCACTGCGGGCCTCCCAGAGGAGCTTTACAGTGCATAGAATCACACCTCCCACACAGTTCATTGTGTGGGAGATATGATTCCAACATGTTTGATAACCAGTTTAGAGATGGTCATCGCGTAATGACACATGGCTACTCTATGTATCATAATGGCTGATGCACTTACACCCTGGGAGAATAGACTCCGAAAGTTGTAGGGGTGACCTGCTCATGCATGGGCACCCTCACACTAAGAACCGAGCACCCAGTCTTTAGGATTGAAAGGTCTGCTTTAGGGGTGACTTATAGGTTTTAAGTGCAGTGACTTTAGATATAGGGAAACCTATTTCTTTCGTAAGTGGTGCTAGCACCAGCTCACACCGACTGCAAAGGCAGGCCTGTAGTTACAGATTGAGTGGTCTCCCATGGGTGGCATAATACATGCTTCAGCCCCTGGGGGACCCCTGGTGTACATATGCCCCTGGGGGACCTCTGGTGTACTTATGCCCTTGGTACCTCAGTACCATATACTAGGAACCTATAAGGGTATGCCAGTATCCAATCTGGGAGGCACCAAGGTACTTACCATAACCAATTTTTGGGAGAAAGCACAAAGTCTGGGGTCCTGATTAGCAGGTTCCCAGTCAGACTAGTCAGAAACAGCATAGCACCCGGCAAATAGTGGGGTTAAACATAAAAGCAGATCCTACTTTTCTACAGCAGTGTATTGTGCAACTTAATACCCTTGAAGAATGTGTAACAGTCACTTTATTTGGCCATTTGTAAGTAAAAAAAAAGACTTGGAGATAATGAACGGTAAGGGGTTGAGAACTGCTGTTTTCTGGTTAGCATGTCAATGACTGAATGTGCATGAAACAACCATTGTAGGAAAGTGTCTCCTTTTGACATGGCCACCACCACTTTTTGTCCTAATACTAATGCTTTTCGACTGGAAGTACACCGGGTTCCTTCTACAAAAACCTGGTGTCAGTGCTCTTAAACTAAAACCAGGAATATGTTCATTTTTTAAACCAATTAGCAAGGACTCTAGCACAATAAGTCCCTAGAAAATTGTATCTGTGGTACCTAGGGCCTGGGTACTAAAGAGGGTACCGAAGGGCTGCATCATGTATTATTCCACCCTAAGGGAGGCAGACACAAATCCCATGCAGACTGCCATTGCAAGCTTCGTGAAATGGTGCAAACGTTTTGAAAACACGACATGGCATACTCCTTGTGTTCTATGCCCGTGAACACCACACATACGTAAGTCACCCCTACAGCAAGCCTGAGAGCCCTAGGGCGTGTGCACTATATTATATGTGAGGACATATCTGCATGAGCAGATATACCACTGTGATGTTTGGTTCCAATGCCACGACATAGCAAGTATACAGGAAGCCATCTTTAGAATATGTACTGGGCATTGGTCATCACGAGTTACACAGCTATATAATGGCTTCACTGAAAAAGGTGTTTGGTATCAAACACCTCGTCTTAACAAATTCATACTGATGCCAGTATTCAATTTGTTCTGACATGCATCCAGATGGCACCTTAAAGGTGTCCCCTGAATCCTACTAGTTTCTTTGTGTGCTAGGTGACTGGTATCATCCAGCCTGCCACCACATACAAGTTTCTGACCTCCTGCAGGTGAGAGCCTGTGCTCTCTGAGGTCTGGAGGAAGGTGTTTATTCCTCCTCCAGCAAGACGTCTAGTGTTTTAACATATCAAGGCCAGAGGCTTCAAAGCCTCTACCGCCTGAAGTGAACAATGACAGAAGGGTTCCATCATCTTGTTTTTAGTGGAACTAGGAACTCTGGGTTAGGTTATGCCCACTCTCCACAGGAAGTAGCCATATAGGGGGTGTAGACACCCCAGGGGTAGATACCTCATTGGCTACTACCTTACACTCCCCTTAACCCTAAATTCCGTATTTAGGTGGCCTCTTAGTACCAGGAACTCAGATTCCTCTACTGAGAACAGAAGAGCACAGGGAAGAGCAGAAAATGCAAGAACTGTGGACCAGCCCTGGATCTGGCGCAAAACCCTGCCTGTCTGCTGCTGTCCCAACAAGTACAAAGACCAGACTTGTCCAACAGCTGTGCATCATCCTAAAGCCGTGGAGAGCTGCCAGCACTTATCCAACCAGTCAGCAACTCCCTTAAAGTGGAGGAGCCATTTCCCTGCAGTCTTCAAGCGCTGACCGCATCTGCACATACACCTGTTTGCTGCCCACCAGGTCTGCCAAGTAATCAGCACACCAGGAGAAGAACTGTGTGGCACCCAGAGGTCAGCCCCTTCTACCCAGTGAGTTTCGAGCTGCTTGACCCTACAGGAGCCCCCAGCACCAATAAACTAGATACTGGAGCACTTGCAACAGCCATGGTTTCTCAAGTCTCTAGTTCCGACACCAACACTCGCAAGACCAACCTACTGAGAGGCACATCAACATCACTTAGGCCAGCACTGAGAAAGGCCCTGTTGTCCTGTTTACCCCCATCACCAGGTCGACCACAAGAAGTGAGAGCCTCCAACGCAAATGACCAACTGGACAAAACATGTCTGTATCTGAGACCCACAGTCCGTGTATGAGCCAACCAACGCTGCCCCCTTGCTCCAGAGACCCTCAAGAGCTGAGCCCCCCTTAAGGGTTCTGCTTGACTTGTCTTAAATTCACAAATTGCAGTCTTTTTCTCATTATAGGTTTCTCCGTAAATATTTTAACAGAAAGAGTCTGAGGCTACCATCGCTTCCAACACCTCTGCACCTGTCCACACCAGGGCAGGTAGATCCAAAATGCTGGTGGTTCTTTAGTTGGACCTTGGCCCCTAAGCACCTTACGTCCTGGAGAGTAACCCTGAAAATCATTTGTAAGTGTACCTATGTAGTGAATGTTTCTCCGATAGGATAACATTACAGCGTTTGAGGCTCATGCTTCAAATCAGACAGCTTTGATTTTCTACTGTTTTACCTGTAAACATCTATAAAGTCTAAAGTACTTGCCTGATTCCAGTGATTTTTGTTGTGCACAATTATATACAAATCTGTGTTATTTTTCTAAATTGGTCTTGAGTTTCTTCTTGAGGTAAAAATTACTTACGTTCAGTAGTGCAATATCTGGTAGAGACACAGTCTAGCTGCAGATTCCTTAACTTTTAGAATTCTCCCCAGGCGCCAATCTGGATCCGGAAATCTTTCAGCAGTACCTGTGCGCGCTGGGGGACGACATCGTACGGCTCTGTGATGATATCAATAGAGGCATATAAGTCCCCTCCAGCGTGAGGATGTCAGTTATTTCCGTGAACGCGGAGCCACTTTAGAAACTGGCTGCGGAAACCGTGTTGCCAAAAACGATCAAAATCTTTAAAAACGCCAATTACAAACAAAATTAAATGGAATGTCAATACCATCCAAGGCGTTTAAAGCAAAAACCCCATAAAAACTAATGCTACTTAGGCTATGTGAAACCCTGCTCCCTGAACGAGAAATATCCTTAAAAAGGGGAGCACCCTCCTCTTTACAGATTACTCACTAATGGAAGTGAGAGGCATGTTCATACCAATAGAAGACCCATGACCCAACAATAAAATGTTTGTTGAGCTACTATTATGAGAGATAGTGACCACTGGTGTACAAACCAGTATAAATACAGGGATAGGACGTCATGTCTCATAGGTCTTTCGCAGCGCGGGGAGGATGGTCAGGGCGTTAAGGAATCTGCGACTGAACTATGTCTCTACCAGACATTACGTTACCAAAGGTAAGTAACATTTACATCTGATAGGTGTCGTACTTTGGTATTCGGAACCGCGTAGGGGACAGGGCCCTACCTCTGTCTATCTTGGTATTAGCGAACCGCAAATGGTAAATGCGGCACGTACGAGTGTTTTATGTGCCGTTCTAGCTACGAATGCACTGTGTACACGTTATTCTGCTCAACTACGCGGGTTCCATTTTGGAAGCAGTGGCCATCTTGTCATTGCCCTCACATAGGCTATGATGGAGTTAATACGGGCCTCGCAGTACATGGGTTTTCCCTCTGACTTCTCTGTGACCTGGGCAGCTGGCTCTGCTGCCCCGGGTCAAACCGGTCTCACGAGCTCCCCTTCCTCTCTCCACCTGTGATTCGTATCAGGGCTTGACCCGTCATAAAACCCTTTCATTCTACACAATCCCCCGGCTAATCTCTTCCACACCTGCTTGTTCTTGCTTTATGACTTGTTTCCCAAAACAGGAGATGCTCATGTTTATTGGGGGGTCTATTCACTTCAAACATGGGATCTGAACCTTCCTGTGTAAATCATTATGGGCTGGCCGAACTGGAATGTGGGATGGTCATCATGACTCTGCTTTTTCGTTTGTAATGTATGCCTTTATATGACCATATCGTAAACCAAGGAATGTGTGCCTGGAGCATGATATTTTGTACTTAAGGAGAAGTCCGTTCCTATGATTTTCAGCAGTCTCCTGAGAACATACACGCTGTTGTACTTCTAGGATATCTGTCATTGGTCTGCAGCCAATAAACGATTCTTTGACTTCACCCAGAAGACTCTGTGTTTCTGTAGGTCCGGAACAGGGTGAAACCCCGAAGTCATAGGGTGTGTGCCCCTGCACCGCTGGGACTAAAATACCCAGTACTTCAGTTTGGCGCCCAACTCGGGCCGATTTCAGCGGTACCAGTCCAAGCCAGAGGTTCGTGAGGAGCTTCGTGTGGAAATTCAGGAGGAAGGCCGCCACTTCATCGACCCCTGCATGTCGACGTGGTCCGAAAGTCTTTTCTGCGAGGTTCTCCGCGTCCCGACGGCTACGAAGGACTGCTGCCCTGATTAATCGACCTGTTTTGGACCCTTGACGAGTTTGAGAGAGCGAAACAATCGAGAGAGTCTTCTGGTGACGTCATCGATCAGCAATATTCAGTTAAGTATAAGTGGAGCGTCTCCCATTTGTTTTGGTATCCCTCGGGATCGTTTGGTTTGATTTGGTAATTGGTGATTTGGTGTTTGCAAACCCCAAAGCCAGAGGACTCGTGTATTCACGAGAATATCGTAATCGATAATCCTCTGACGTTTGGATCTAGACTAGTGAGCGAAGATGCCTGGTTCTGGACTATTTGGTAGATTATTCTGTTTGGGTTGTGGAAAAGATTTCCAACTGGAAGAATCATGTCCGGTTCCTCCGGTTGGAACTCCAACTTATGAGCTCTATGTAAAACATGGCGTAGGCCCCATTGCATATAACGAAGTGTGGATCCACTACACCAGGAAAGACGGTGTTTTAAAATGGCCCCAAAATGGTAGTTTTGATACCGATATTTTAGATAATCTGGAAATTAAATTATTTAAGAAGAAAGCCCGGCCGGCGATGTTTGACTCTTTCCGCTTATGGCGAAAGGAAGCCAAACAGAAGGAAATTAAGCGAGCAAAAAAGAATAAGAGAGAGAGAGGTATGTCAGTAATGCAAGCAGCTGTACAATTTAAAGACAATGAAGAGGAGCAAATGAATGAGCAATTGCACAGGCAGCGTAAGTTAGGGATTGACAAATGTTATCCAGCTTTGCCACATTCTAAGCAGGATGAGTCAGAAGAAAAGGAGAAAGATCCCCTGATGTCACATTTGTTGAGTTCGCCACCCCCGTATGCTCAAACTGCCACGGCGCCTCCCCAGCTTGTAAATATGCCACCTCCAGTGCATATACTGCAAGCCTTGCCGCAACCGCCAGTTGCTTTGCAACCAGTTCCTATTCCTGTAGCGCAGTCCTCTCAAGCGCCTCCGGTAGTGCTTCCAACTGCCCCCGCGCTTCCTGCGACTTTGCTTAATCCAGTAACTGCCTCTCCTAACACTCTTCTTTCTACCACTCCAGTACCTGTCTCTACATCCTCTTTTCTTCCCTCTGTTTTTCCCCCTGTTCTCGCCTCAGCTTCTCCTTCAGCGCGACAGCGTTTAGCTAATGTGGTTACTACATTAATGTCGCCTCTCTTTGGGTCATCTGGTGCAACTCCTGGTGTACAGCGTAAGCAGTTGCGCAGCCAATTGCCTAACCCCGATGAGAAAAAGGTAATAGATCACATGGCGCGTAGATGGATCGTTTTTCCTTCACTGTATGATGTGGAATCGGTTGTTAATACTTTCCATCAATGGGATGCCCCGAAACAGAGATATGTATTCGAGAAAATGTGCGAAATTCTCTGTGAAGAACTGGAGGATAGTGGTAGAAATCCGAACCCGCAGGAATTGTGTAGAGTGAGGTTCGATTTTGGAACTGGTATAATTGTGGACCGCGAAGTAGATAAAGCAGTTGCGGTTGTATTGTCCTTAAGGAATGACGATTGCCAACAGTCATTGTTTGAACAAGAGGTCCTTGTGGGGAAAAAGGCAAAAGCGCGACAATACCCTATGAGAGAAGTTCCCCCGGTATGGAAGGAAGCAGTTGCAGCTGTCGGCAATAACCCCGCTGTGCCAGCGCATTTCCAACGTGTTTGGGTGCATGTTCCATGGAAGCGCTCTGAGGTGTTAGCCCTTAAGCAGACATTGCCTGATCCCCGTAAAAACCCAGCAGGTTATTATAAAGAGTTGTCGCAGACGGCAGGGTCATGCATTATGAATCTGGTCGACATAGACATGTTGTTTGGTAATGTTGTTCCACAGCCTCTATGGGGATCAATTCGTAATGTAGATCACAATGCAGAACTAGGGGATACATGGGCTAACATTGTCGCTGCTGACGCTAGACAAACGGGTGGTGCGAAACCAGAACCTTTAGTAGCTGAATTGCCTGGTAGAATCATCACGTATATGAAGACACTAATGCCTGCGATGCGCGTAAATTGGGACAAGTTATCTGCATGTAAGCAGAAGAAAGATGAGACAGTGTCAGACTTCTTTACTAGGTTTGAGGAAACGTTTATTGACCACAGTGGACAAGATATGAGTACTGAGGGTGGCCAACGGTTGTTTGTGGATAAGTTTGTGCAGAATTTACTTCCTGACCTGTGTAAAAAGTTGAAAGATTCAGAGAGTTCTTGGGCCGTTTCCTCTTCAGCGCAAATACTGGCTACTGCACAGTATTATGAAAACAGAGATAAAGACGAGAAAGATAGAACGGAGAAGAAAACGAAGGAACTAAAGACGAAGGTCCTTTTACAGCAGGCCTATCCGCCACGTGGAGGTGGTAATAATTATGGACAACCCCAAGGTGTCTATCACCAACCCCAACAATTTCAGAACAATCAGCAAATGAATGGGTATTATTACCCACGTGTCCCTGTAGGTCCCAACCAATGTTCATACTGCAAAGAGGAAGGTCATTTTAAATATAGTTGCCCTAAATTAATGCAACGGAATGGTAATACGTATGGCGCCAGAGGTAGAGGTGGTCAGCAAGCTCCTAGAGGCAGAGGGCGTGGAAGTGTTCCCCAAAACGCGCGTCCTCTTCCGCCCCAAAGCGCCATTAATAGTTTTGATCAGCAAGCTAACGTGACTGGTAATACGGCACAGTATTACAATAATGATTATTATGTGGAGGATGGTGATGCAGAAAATAATGGTTACTAGGACAGCCATAGACAGAGAGAGGGAGTTGTTTCAGTGCCAGTGGATCAGAGTGGACCGTATGTTGAGGTGACTACAGCAAATGTAACGGAGCCTTTTCTGCTAGACACTGGTGCTGCAAAGAGTTCAATCATGTATTCAAAACTCCCTGGCGCACCTTTGTCTGGCGATATAAATGTTTCAGTAGGTTTTTCTGGCGCCCCAGTTAGGAACCCGATTTCCAGTCCCATGTCACTTTCTGTTGGACCTTGCGAGCTGAAAGCGCCCCTGATCCTGACAACAGGTTGTGGTGAGAATTTGCTGGGATTAGATTTGTTGAAAAGATTACATGCTACACTGTATTGTTCTCCTTCAGGAGTACAACTTACATTAGGCAAGAAAGTGGTTTCCCCAATGTATTTGTCTAAAAACACGATGCCACCTGAATTGTCATCCCTTCCGGATGCCCTTTGGGCTACTGGTCCCAATGATGTGGGCCTCTTGGAGATACCACCATACGTGGTGACTCTAAAGGCTAATGTCAGACTGCCACGTATTCCCCAGTACAAGATCTCTAATGAAGGGCAGAAAGCATTGTTAGACATTGTCAGCGACTTGATTAATAAGGGTGTGATTGAGGAGACAAGAGGCAACGTTTGCAATAGTCCGATTTTACCTGTCCTAAAACGAACGGACCCTTCACAGCCACCTGTTTACAGATTTGTGATTGATCTTAGAGAGGTTAATAAGATTGTTGTGCCTCAGTTTCCGGTTGTCCCCGATATAACTGCCTTGTTAACGATGATTCCAGCCTCTGCTGCATGGTTCTCAGTGATCGATTTAAAGAATGCTTTCTTTAGTATCCCAATTGCGGAAGAGAGCAGAGACATTTTTGGTTTTAGTTTGGGAGGCCGAAGCTTCCGCTTCAAACGCGCTCCCCAAGGCTACTGCGAGAGTCCATCCATATATAGTCAGGCTTTGAAAGCGCAGCTTGATGCACTTGTTTTACCCAGTGGCGCTATCCTGATCCAGTACGTGGACGATTTACTGATCGCCGCGGATACTGAGAAGCTCTGTAAAGAAGCCACATTGTCACTGTTGCGCCATTTATCCGCATTCCATCACAAAGTGTCTCTCTCTAAGCTGCAATATTGTCGACAAGAAGTGACCTACTTAGGTCATCTCTTATCGAAGGAGGGAAGGAGACTGACCCCAGAAAGAATTCAAGCCATTGCACAGTTGAGTGTGCCAAAGACACAGAGAGAAGTGCGTGCTTTCTTGGGCATTACCTCATACTGTAGGCATTGGATCCCAAGTTTTTCTTTGTTGGCAAAACCTTTATTAGCATTAACATGTAAAGACACACCGAATCCTATCCCATGGTCTGAAGAGTGCCAGAAAAGTTTTGTGGAATTGCGCAATGCGTTGTGTTCAGCTCCTGTGTTGGGCACTCCTGACTATAGCAAGCCTTTTACATTGTATGTTCACGAGAAAGATGGATGTGCGTTGTCAGTGTTAACACAGCCTTTTGGTGACAGACCGCGCCCATGCGCATATTTTTCATCCACCTTGGACCCTGTAGCGAGGGCATTGCCAAGCTGTCTGAGAGCGACAGCTGCTGCAGCGATGTCTATCCGACAATCTGCTGGTTTGGTAATGGACAACACATTGATTGTCATGGTTCCACACGCTGTAGACACATTATTAAATAGAACCAAGACACAACACTTGACTAGTGCGCGATTATCAGGGTATGAACTCACACTGTTAGCGAATCACATACACATAAAAAGATGCAATACGCTGAATTCAGCCACATTATTGCCGATTCCAGCAGACTCAGATGAGATTGAGCAACATGACTGTCTGTTCAGAACAGAAGAAGAGACGAAAGGGAGAGTAGATCTCAAAGATACTCCCCTGACTGAGTGTGATGGCACTTTATGGGTAGATGGGTCATGTTTCAAGCTCCCTAATGGTGACACGACTGCTGCATATGCTATCACGACTTTGCACACGGTCGTGGAAACTGCACGAGTGCCACATAATTCGGCCCAAGCAGCGGAATTAATCGCCCTCACGAGAGCATGTGTGTTGTCTGAAGGAATGAGAGTGAACATATACACAGATAGCCAGTACGCCTTTGGCGTGGCTCATAATTTTGGGCGATTGTGGAAAGAGCGTGGGTTCCTGACGTCGCATGGAGCTAAAATTCAGAATGGCAAGTTGGTGAATGATCTCCTTGAGTCACTGACCCTACCTTTGCAAGTTGCGATCATGAAATGCAGTGCGCACAGGAAAGTCACAGATGATGTTGGACGTGGGAATGCGTTTGCTGATGAGACCGCGAGAGAAACCGCACAGAATGTGAAGACTAGAATGTATGTTGCAGGCCCCGCAAGATGGGTTAATGATGTGGGAATGTGCGAGAACACAATAGAGAGTGTGAAGTCGCTTCAGGCTGAAGCTACGGAAGACGAGTTAAGCAAGTGGAGAGAGAGTATGGGTAAGTTGGATGAGAATGGTTGTTGGATTGACCTGACAGAACATAGGCGATGGTTGTTGCCTGATGCATATGTGCTTCCAGTGGTTACTATGGCGCATGGAATGGCACATATCAGTACAAAAGGTATCTGTAAGTTGTTGGCTCCAGTATGGCAGAATGTTGGGATTCCCAAGTGTGCAGAGAATGTGGTCAAGAATTGTATAGTATGCTTGAAGTACAACCCTGGTAGGGGAACCCCAACTCCGGCCGGTCACTTTGCACCCCCATCATGTCCATTCGAAGTTTTGCAGCTGGACTTTATTCACATGGACAGGTGCAACAACCTAAAATATGTATTGGTGGTTGTTTGTGCTTTTTCCAAATGGGTAGAGGCTTATCCTCTGAAAGATAACACTGCCCTATCCACAGCCAAAGCCCTTGTGAAGGAATTTTTCCCCAGGTTTGGAATGCCGAGAATGGTATGGTGTGATAATGGAAGTGAGTTCGTGGGTAAAGTGATGAAGAATGTATGTGAAGGTTTAGGCATAAGGCAGAAATTCCACGCTGCAAATCACCCCCAATCAGCTGGATTAGTAGAACGCTACAATGGAGCCTTAAAGCTCAAGTTAGCCAAAATTCAGGCGAGCACTGGTCTTAAATGGCCTGACGCTCTGCCTTTAGCACTCTTGTCCACCAGAATGACGATACACTCACGAGTGGGACTTAGTCCTTATGAAGTAATCTTTGGCCGCCCGGCCAACGTATGGGGTGTGCCAAGGCCTACGAAGTTTAGTGAAATAGAGCATCCAGTACTGCTCGATTACCTGTATGATTTGACTGTTAAACTGCGTGTTTTGCACCAACAGGTACATGATACTCTTCCCCAAGCCTCTGAACCTCCTGGACACCCCATCAACCCTGGCTCGTGGGTCCTGGTACGGAATTTCCAGCGCAAGGGCAACGACGAGCCTCGCTGGATTGGCCCTCATCTTGTTCTTCTTTCGACAAGATCAGCAGTACGAGTGAAAGGGAAGAAACACTGGATTCATGGTACTCACTGCAAGGTAGTTCCCTTGCCTCTGCCATATGACCAGTGGGTCAAGGAGGGTATCGCCGACTCAGAGACAGACATTGTACCTCGCTTTGTACCATTCAGTGACGCACGCTTAAGAGACACAGCTTCAGTTCAAGAGAGTGACAATATTCTGCAGGAAGCTGTGCCGCCATCAAATCGACTGGACACCACTGAGCCTGAACTTTTGTTTCAAGACCAAACAGCACCTGGCCGTCTCCGCTATAACTTGAGACCTAGGCCCATAGACAAATAAAGATTTCCTCATTACTTCCCCTTTGACATTTTTTGCTCTCCCATCTGAAGGACTTTCTTGATTTTTGTTTTTCGAACCACCATCCGGGTTCTGCCGCAGGGTCGCGGTGCCAAGACTTTGGGGTACAGGCCGAAGACGCTAGGTCAACGGTTCTGGTTGGTCTAGGGCGTTTCCCTGGACTGACAGGCGTACTCCTTAGCAGAAGAAACTCATCCACCGCGAGCGGCCCGAGTAGAGGATGGAGTTCTGTAAGATGGAGAGACCGATTGAGGAAATGAACTTTCAAACAAGGATGTGTAGAATTGTAAAAAGTAAATGTTTTGTCTTTTTGTGCTTTTTTACACTGTGTAGTATCATGATGTTTATTGTAGGATGTGTGTTTTTCTCTGCTCAAAAACCCATTGCACACACTCAACAGCCTATATCTCTTTCTACTGCCTCCTCTCACTCTTTTCACCCTTTGCCTGAGCACGAACAGACCAGACGATCAGAGTTCGTAAATAACTCGTTTATCCAACTCTTGCACCAGCACCAACTGGTAATGAATACGACCAATTGCTGGGTCTGTGGGTTAATGCCACATACCATTAACAAGGGTATTCCCTACCTGGTGCTACCGTACAGTTACAACGGATCGTCATGGGCATTCCAAACCATGTTTCTCTACGCTCTAGATACATACTCCCCTCGCCCACCGCGTTCTATCAGACCCATCACCAATAATAAGGCTTTGATGAAAGGAGTTGCCGATATGAGTAGAGATCTTGATGCATACTCATCCATTCCTAAAGAAGAGCTGAGACCTTATGTAGGATGGAACGCGACGGGGTATAGTATTAGTCTGGGTGAAAGACAGCGAAAAATCTCATCTCCAATCTGGGTCGTACCCCACATGGGTCGGTTCTGCTTACAGGGTAATGGTCAGAATCCAAGGGCTCAACTGGGAAGAAGTGACTGTACTGAAACGTACACTTTCCCGTCACAGTTTTCCCCTGCGTTTTTGGCTGCTAAGGGCACATATTTCATCTGTAATGATCGAGCATATACATGGTTGCCCCCTGATTTCTCGGGCACATGTTATATTGCGAACTTGCTACCGCCGACATTTACTGCCGCCTCTGACTATCACAAGACCAGAGTTGTGAGAGGTGTGATTAGTAAGGAGGACACTGCCGGTCAGGAAGCAGGAGACTTCTTCTTGGGTTTCCTGCCGTTTTGGGGACCTATGGTCAATAGTAGGAACCTGAGACAGCTGACTCGGGTGGTTGAATCCACCGTCAATGTAACGGCTGGTGCCCTTAGTAATTTGACAGCTGAGCTCCAAGCGGATCGCCTTATGACTTTGCAGAACCGCATGGTTCTAGACGTTATTCTTGCAGACCGCGGTGGGGTATGCAAGGTCATCCAATCCAGTTGCTGCATTTTCATACCAGATAATGCTCCAACAGTGTATCAAGCCATCTCCAAACTCCATAAAATATCTGAAGCCATACACGTGGATAAGGGAGATTGGTCACTGATGGGATGGTTCTGGGAAATGATATCTGCCTGGGGTTGGAAAGCTCTGATGGTCATTGGAATGATCTTAGCCATTCTTTTCCTGTTCTGTCTATGCATACAGTGTGCTCCTACGATATGTGGCCTCTGTGCTACCTTATGTGTAAGGAAACCTGTATCGAGGGACGAGCTAAGTAATAGGATGATGCTACAGCAACATCTCCATGACTTCGTGGACATTGACCTAGACTCGGATTAAGATGAGTATAGTGATTGCCTATGTAAGGGCAAAAGGAGGGTCTGTCGTACTTTGGTATTCGGAACCGCGTAGGGGACAGGGCCCTACCTCTGTCTATCTTGGTATTAGCGAACCGCAAATGGTAAATGCGGCACGTACGAGTGTTTTATGTGCCGTTCTAGCTACGAATGCACTGTGTACACGTTATTCTGCTCAACTACGCGGGTTCCATTTTGGAAGCAGTGGCCATCTTGTCATTGCCCTCACATAGGCTATGATGGAGTTAATACGGGCCTCGCAGTACATGGGTTTTCCCTCTGACTTCTCTGTGACCTGGGCAGCTGGCTCTGCTGCCCCGGGTCAAACCGGTCTCACGAGCTCCCCTTCCTCTCTCCACCTGTGATTCGTATCAGGGCTTGACCCGTCATAAAACCCTTTCATTCTACACAATCCCCCGGCTAATCTCTTCCACACCTGCTTGTTCTTGCTTTATGACTTGTTTCCCAAAACAGGAGATGCTCATGTTTATTGGGGGGTCTATTCACTTCAAACATGGGATCTGAACCTTCCTGTGTAAATCATTATGGGCTGGCCGAACTGGAATGTGGGATGGTCATCATGACTCTGCTTTTTCGTTTGTAATGTATGCCTTTATATGACCATATCGTAAACCAAGGAATGTGTGCCTGGAGCATGATATTTTGTACTTAAGGAGAAGTCCGTTCCTATGATTTTCAGCAGTCTCCTGAGAACATACACGCTGTTGTACTTCTAGGATATCTGTCATTGGTCTGCAGCCAATAAACGATTCTTTGACTTCACCCAGAAGACTCTGTGTTTCTGTAGGTCCGGAACAGGGTGAAACCCTGAAGTCATAGGGTGTGTGCCCCTGCACCGCTGGGACTAAAATACCCAGTACTTCATAGGGACATCTAGCCGCACATTCCTTAACTTCTGAATTAAATACCATAGCCATCCCCCCAGAGGAGGGTCTGCGAACTAGTCCTACAATAGTTCTACAAGAGAACCAGCCGTTCAATACTAACAACTGACTAAATACACGTAGGACTAGTAGAAAAAGAGCTTGGCTCTTAACAGCACCTATGATCACTATTACAGAATATATCATTATTAAAACAACCTACAGGCCCGAAAAAATTGAGTCCTGAGGGGAAAAGAGGGAATACAACTCCTAAATAACCATCTGACAGTTATCAGATACTATTATCTATCCTCCAAAGGAAAAGAGAACTTGAGGATCAATAGAGACAAGAACAAGACAAAAGCCTTACTAACAGTATTGTTCACATCAATAACGAAATATCAGTTAAGAACCGTCCTGATGACATCCATAAAGAAGGACTCCCAAGACTCATCCCTATTACACTATGCTGAATGTAACCTTAATATAAAACTGAAGACATAATCCATACACAATGAGAGGAGAACAATAATACCTCCATGGCACAAGGAATATTTACACGAACAAAATGATCACCCAAAGTTTACATCATATATTGTACAGATTTTAAAATGAAATAACACCCAAGAGCTATGAATCTGGTATATGTTTCCGGCAAGTTTGCTAGATGCATAAACTCTTGACCCAAAGATGCATATATATATATATATATACAGACATTTGAGGTGAGCAGATCTAGAGTGTCGCTGGTGTTGAGAGTGCTCCATACAGGAGCTGCTTTCCACCTAAACTTGAGAACTACCCAGAGTTTTCTGCTTCTTTTTTGCATATTTTATTCGTCACTCTATGCCTGAAAGGGTATTTCTTTGACTTATACTGGGTGCTCCCTTGTGTCTGGACAATGCTATACCTCTCTGAAGAGCTCTAATTAGAGCGAAACACTGTGTCAGGGGTTGCGTTTACTCATTTCAGGTTGGCTTGATTGGTATTTTACCAATTCAAAGCTGTAATACTGTGCCTGAAGTGGTAATTGGCTTTTGTCATTTTACAGCTCGGCAAGGACAGCACTGTGCTAGTCCTATGCTTAAAGACTTTGCTGTACAAATGGCAAAAGACTTTGTCCTTTTCTATCTCGGCGTGGATGGCACTGTGCTAATCCTATGCTTAAAGATTTTGATAGAAAAACAGACATTTGAGGTGAGCAGATCTAGAGTGTCGCTGGTGTTGAGAGTGCTCCATACTGGAGCTGCTTTCCACCTAAACTTGAGAACTACCCAGAGTTCTCTGCTTCTTTTTTGCATATATATATATATATATAAATAACCACAATTAGCAAGACAATATGATCTATTTTAATATTTATTGCAAAATAGTATACATATATTTATGTATATGACTTGCTGCTTTAAAAAAATGCATTTATGCACATATTTATGATCATGTACTGTATTTGTAACAACAAACAATCGGTGAATTAATGTTGATGACAGCTGTCTATGGTATGTCAAACATGAAAGGGAACTACTCTTTTATCTTCGTATACTCTGCTGCTTGTTCAAAATGCACTGGTCACTTTAAAGAATTAGTCACATGGTATAAAATTGAAAAAAGTGAAACGTATTTAAAGAACTGTCATGGCTAACAGCGTGTCATGTGATCAAGTCCCCTGTGAGGGATGAAACGCGTCATGGCTGCTGCATCCTTTTTGGAGTTTAAATAAAGATTGAAGCTGACGAACTACGGTGGTCCGCGCTCTTTCTCTGTGCCCTGGAGTAATGGCCAAGTGAGAAGGAGTTTGCTTGGATATTTGGAAACTGGTTCGACTCCTCTGTGGTGATTGGGCCCTCAGGCCCGCATGCAGACAACAGATGGACACAGACACAGAATTACTGGTGCGGTAAACTGGCCACGAGCACGTGCGCTCGGCCCCTTTTATTGTCAGGGTCACCTGACTGGTGACGCCTGTGGTGGGTGGGTGTTCAGTGTGGGTTACATGTCTACTGGAACACTAGAACGTATCCAGCCGGATACTACATCCCTCCCAAACTTTAATGAAAGTTGAACCAAAATGAAGTCCGAACCTGTGGGAGAAAACGCACAAGTTACAAACAAAACATTAACTGGCGAGCAGGACTTCCACGTAGTCTCTTTGCTGATGGTCAACTGCCGGCGAGGGTGTTCTGACAGCCGGGACCACTCTGTCTCCTTGGCACAATGTCCGAGTGCTCTATGGATGCGTGATTTTGGACTTACAACGTGGAAGTGCGCTTCACAGTCTCTTTCTTGTACCGCCATCGGTGGAAGTGTGGGTGGAAGGATGGTGGACCCTCGTTATTCGACTTTCCGCTGTATGCCCTGGTAGAGGTGTTTCCTCCAACTAGTAGTTGTCTTCTTACAGGACTCACCGTTGCAGGATATCCCTCTCACGGATACCCCTCTCTCGTGGGTGTCCCCTCTCACTGGACGACCCGGAGGCCCTTTAGTTGCCAGGCTTCCACTGGAACGGTTGACCACCGCCTTGTCGCTCCAATCGCGTTGGAGGAGTCGCTACGGGTCCTCTTTCCGTGTCCGAAGTTCCACCTAAAAGGGTGCTGTTGGCACTTGGTCCTTCGCGCTCTGCCTCTGTTCTCCTAGGATCTCCAGAGCCAGCTTCAACAGTCCATCTCTCGTCTTGGGGATCCGCTGCCACCAGTGTCCCTGAGGCCTCTGCCCCTTGGATGTCCACGGTCCTGTTTCCGTGACTTCCCAGAGGTGGTTGTTACCAACGGACCGGCTTGCTCGTGTCTGTCGTCCCCGGGTGACCTTCGGGTTTGCGCATCGACATATACTCCCAGTGGTGCTGATGGGTTTCCCAGGTACTGAGTCCGACTGTCCATGCACCTTCTCACTCCCCTCTTCGGGTACTCCTTCTGGTGTGTGTGTTGATCTGTCACGCACACCTCTGTGCTCTTCTCCTTTCCTCTTCGGGTGTTCTCCTTCTCCTTCCATTGCGACGTGATCCAGTCTTCCTGCCTTATTACTCGTCCTTACCAGGCTTCTTCGTGTAGCGTGCACTCTACGCGTTTCCCTCTGGTCTTGTCCCGCCACTAGGACACTGTCTTCCTTTCACTCTGTGACTGGACCGATCATCGCGACCTTCTGTCTCGTAGTTGCTTCTGATGTGGCTTCTGATGTCGAGTGATGTTACCGGACCTCTCTTCCTGCTCCTCCTGGTCCTCTTTGTGAACCTCTCATGGGGTCCTCTTCACTTCTCTTCTCTCCGGCTCTGACCCTTGGCAGGTCAGTGTGCTCTCCGACCTCTTGTAGGCCTGCATCCTTCTTGCGACCAACTGGTGGTCAGCGCCGTCCTCCTTGCGACCATCTGGGTGGTCGGCTTCTTCGGTGCGACCATCTGGGTGGTCGGCTTCCTCCGTGCCACCATCTGGGTGGTCGGCTCCTTCCGTGCGACCATCTGGGTCGTCGGCTCCTTCCGTGCGACCATCTGGGTCGTCGGCTTCCGTCTTCCTTGCGACCATCTGCTGGTCTGCTGCTTCCTCCTCGCGACCATCTTGCTGGTCTGCTGCTTCCTCCTTGCGACCATCTTGCTGGTCGGTTGCTTCCTCCTTGCGACCATCTTGCTGGTCGGCTGCTTCCTCCTTACGACCATCTTGCTGGTCGGCTGCTTCCTCCTTACGACCATCTTGCTGGTCGGCTGCTTCTTCCTTACGACCATCTTGCTGGTCGGCTTCTTCCTCCTTGCGACCATCTTGCTGGTCGGCTTCTGGTGGTCGTGTGACCATTTCTTTTCTTCTCTCGCAGTGGCAGTGCTTCAGCGCGCTTCTGAATGCGCTCTTTAGTTGCTTCCGTGGATGCTCCTGCTGCGCACTCCCTTCGGATCCGTTTGAGACTTGCTGCCTTGGGCTGTTGTCTTGAACCGTTCCTGCGATGACCACCCCTGGCCAGTAGGCGTCATCGCAACTCACGTATCACCTGGCAGCTTGTCTTCCGAGGTTCCCTTTCAAGGTCACTTGCAGAGGTCTGCCCCTTCAGCGTAGGCAGTTACATATTTTCTCCACTCAGCTCTCCTGTGCGGCAACTTTCCCCTTGCTGCTGTGCACTCCACTCAGCACCTGTGCTCTCTTGTGTTTTCTGGCACTTAAGTAGCCTGAACCTGCCTCTCAAAACTGACCAACAGTCTGCCTCAATGCTCCTCCACTGCGGTTATTCAAACCTTATTCACTGTCCCCAGTTCAGTTTTCCTTCTGGATTGGACCTGGCTGCATTCCCTTGCCTGCCATGGCACTTATTGTCGGCAAGTTCCAGTACTTTATTTCCTTTTGCAGATGCGTGTCTTGTTTCAAGCCGCAGTGGCGCAAAACGGCCACTAGATGGCAGTGTAGTTTCATTTTCTTCCTGACTTGGGTCCTGCAGCTCTACTGCTCCCCGCTGCAGGCCCCTCACAGAGCTTCCACTGCGTCCTTTTGAACGATCATCCTTGGAACAGGGGGAAGGAGGGCAGTCCAACTCGTGGCGAGTGCACTTTCTTTCTTCTGCTTATTGATGTTCGTTAGCGCACCCAGGCACTCTCCTCCTCGTGGGGTGGGCACCTCGCGCTCCCTTCAGTTCAAATGCGCGTCCGCTTGGGGGAGGGGCCCCACCTCTAACCTCATTCCCTGCAACATTCCGCCTGTCTTGCGGGCCCCTCAGGCCTCCCGCTCTGTCTCCTTTCTCCTGCAGGCGGGGAGGGTGACACTCGCAGGCTGTCAGTCCCGCTCGGTTTTCACCGCGGCCACTTTTCTGGGCACTCGCAGGTCGATGGACATCGCCGGAGCACTCCGCTTCAGCCCAGTGAGCTTCTTTCCCGGGTCTTCGTACGGAGGGGGGGGGGGGGGGGGAGGGTCGGAGTCCCTCCGCTTGGCCGCCTTCCTCTTCGCACCCCGCCGCCGCAGCCTCACCTTGCATACGCTGCGCGGCGAGGGTGTCGGCACTGTCCCCAGTTACTGCGGGTGGGCTCCGCTTTCCGTTTCTGCTTCTGCCCGCTTCCACCTCGCGGCGGGGTGACCTCCCGTCCGCTTCTCTTCCTCACTTGCGGGGTGGGCTCCCGCTCGGCTTACACTCCCCTCGCCACTCGGGGCACTTCAACGCGGCCATGCGGGTGGGCTCCACAGCGCGTCGGACGACCAGGCGTCCCAGGGGGTGTATTCGGCGGCAGGCACCACTGGGGTCGGGGTAGGCACCCGACCTCCTAGTCTTTACCGTGTTCCCCGTCGCGGGGCTCCCCTCGGCCGGCGGGCCTTCTTCTTTCCGCGGGTGGGCACCGCGTGGTCCAGGCTTCTTGCGGGGTCGCAGCCGATGCGGGTGGGCTCCGCTCGGCGTGCGCTTCACCACGGGCACCTCGGCAGGCTCGACGGGGTCGGGGTGGGCACCCGACGTCGTGTTGCGTGGTCACGGTGCCGCGGCCGATGCGGGTGGGCTCTGCTCGGCTCGCTCTTCTCCCCCAGGGCTCTCCCACGCAGGGGCAGATTAACGCAGGCCCATGAGGTGTGAGGTGGGCTCTCAGACACCTCGCTTCGCGCCGGGGCACTTCGCACGCCCGCAGGTGATCAAGCGCTGTCTGTGCCTGCTGGGGTTGACACGCAGGCAGCTCTCACCCCTCCTCTCATTTTTGCTGGGCTGCTGCACGCCAGGGCACAGCCCCCTCGTCGCCAATGTGGTGATTGGGCCCTCAGGCCCGCATGCAGACAACAGATGGACACAGACACAGAATTACTGGTGCGGTAAACTGGCCACGAGCACGTGCGCTCGGCCCCTTTTATTGTCAGGGTCACCTGACTGGTGACGCCTGTGGTGGGTGGGTGTTCAGTGTGGGTTACATGTCTACTGGAACACTAGAACGTATCCAGCCGGATACTACATCCTCCAGTTTCAAACACGGACCCCTCTGGAACCTGGGCTTACCTGCCACAAATAACGGTTCGGCAATGAGCTTTACACGGAATCCGGGAGGATTAGCGGCAGACCAGCCCCCCAAAGGAGACGGATAAAACGGGAGCAGAAACCTGCTACACTTCCGCTGTCCAGAAAGGCGAGTGCGAATCCGAGGACGCGCTGCACGCTGAACCGGCAGTGAGTGGTGGGCGGGTGAGCGCCCTAAAATAACTCCGAGTTGGGTACAGAGTTATTGTTGTCAACAATGAGGAGCTAGCGGGCACTTGCTAGTAACGCAAATATCCGAGTTGACCAAATTGCACAAGTTACATACAGCGCCCAAATTGATAATGGCAGCCGACACGCTAAGAGAGAGGGAACAGGTGGCAGCGGCTATGTTTAAATATGAGACAGCACCCAGTATGGACTCAGTTACCCACAATCCACCATGCAATCTAAGAAATTCTGGTATCAAAAACAAAAGTAAACAGTTAGAGAAAGTGATGCGCGCGGAACAGAAGAAATGGTGGGAAGCCAAAAGTCTGCAGCGCTACATCGATGTCGGACGGGTATCAAGGGGTTTAAGGATTTTATTGGATCCAGCTATGAAGCGCCCGATCGCGACATGATGAAAGATTGGGCGGAAACCAACTTGGACTCGTCACGCAAATTTTATTCTAGTTAAATATGCGGAAAAAGATTGTGTTAGATTATCTGAAGAAATTGACAATTTAAATGAAGAATTTGAGGAAATGGGTGAAACTGAGCAATTAGAGAAAATAAGAAATTACATGAAAAAAAGATTTAAAAAAGAAGGAAGACATAATAAGAGAACGCAAAGCTTTCAAATGTTATCAAGATCGATGCGACTATGAGTGTGGAAGGGTGTTTACCTTTGCACGAAAATATGACACCCGGAAAGCAGACAAATCAGGCGTTCGGCAAAAGAACACCTTAGAAACAACTATAACCAATATGCAGCCAGATTTAACATCGGCATCTGATGTTAGCTCCGCAGCAGAAAGTGAGCCAGAAATTGAGACCCGCAGGAAAGCCAGGAACCAAGCTGCTAAGAAGTTCTCCTTAACTGAGGAGGTTGATTTTTTTTTTCCAGGAGCATCTGCAATCCCTGCGCCTGCAAAAACAACAGGGCAATCAGGGATCAACAGAAGCAGAACGCGCAGGGAGAGGCGCAAGGCGAGCAGACGACGAAAACAACAAAAGGCAGCCGAAACGCCAACCAAAGAAATATTGGCGGAAGTAGTACACAAGACGTCCGAGGCTGATCACAGGACACTCATCAACCTAACAGACACTGTACTGAATAAGGCAGAGGAACAACTTCTGGTTTTGGGGCTTTCTTACTGCCCCGAGAGCTCTTTTAATTATGCAACCACACGGGGTCAATATTTTCCAAAAGTGCCAGAAAATTAAAATTACAAAAATACTTCAGGCAATCAAAATGGTCAAAACCTGGGGCCCCATACAAAACCAACGATGACCTAAATAATCCGACACAAGAGGAAGAAACACCAAGAATGTCCAACAGTGGTTTGGAATGTCAGTTGGTCGATGTATTGCAAGATCTACTAAACGAAGGAGATACTTTGAGCGTAAATCAAGAAACATCGAGGTCTCCAATTAGCATTCAAAAAGTGAGTCAAACACCATTTAAGCCTCCATCTACTTTTTGCCCCAACATGTTGAAAGACACGATTCACATTTTCAGGAACAAGTGGTAAATGATTTAAAGAACCTCAATAGTAAAGTTCAAAGTACAAGTACAAACGGCAATACCAACAAAAAGAACAACAAGCATTTGCAATGCAATAGGTCTCGCATTTACGTGTGTTTGAGGTATTGGCATTGTCAATGACAATGGCTTTTAGTTTTGTTTTCATATTTATGTTTTAATAACGAAAACAAAAATAAAAGGCATTGTTATTTGCAATGTCAATAGCTCAAACTCGTATAAATGCGAGACCTATTGCATTGCAAATGCTTGTTTATTTTGAGAGGGAGAGTTAATACTGTTAATTAGAAAGTACTGCACTTCTCAGAAACGAGATGTAACAGTGAGACTAGAGGCTTTGTGTATGTTTATGTGTTTATAGATTTTGCCTGACTGAATGTCACCTACATCTTCGTGAAGGAACGCAGATTAGGGAAAGCTTGATTATGTTGCACCTCAATGTCCATCACTTGCTAGAAGTGTGACAGTAAAGAGTTAAGCTTAAAAAATCTATAAATGGAAAAAAAAAATTGCATTTTGAATATTAAGTAGATATGTTCATCGCAATATAGCCCAGTTTTCAGCTTCACCTTCAAACTCTTGTCTTGATAGATCAAAGTTAAAAGATGTACATTTTGTTTCATAATATTTCCCCAACCCTGGTTTCGTTGCACACAACTCTAGCTCTATTTGCCCTGTTTCTGGGTCTCAGCACTTTGAGAAAATACTCGTATATCAAGCTACCTATATAACGACACCGTAACAAAAAAGGGTGACACTTCAAGTTTATTGGTAATATGGAAGATTGGCACGCTGAAAACAATATTTTCAAATTAGTCACGCTCAATTGTATCCAGTGGAAATAAAATAAAAAGTTAAAATGCTTTTTCCTTCTGCTTATTATTCGATGTAAAGTACAGTGTGTATCTAGTGAAAACAATTCTATGGTAATTCCAGGTACCAGTGAACATTTGTGCATTGGGTATCTCTATTTCCTACACATTTTTTTGTTGCAAAAATACATCATTCTGAAGCCATGTGCTGCGCGCTGGCAGCCTGGTACAGCAAGAATGCAAATTGAGGGAAGTTTCTGAATTATTCAGTAGCCTGTATTTTATTGGCTCGCATTGGTCCCAATAAAGATATTATTAATAATAAAAACATTTCCCAGGCTAGGCTTGGTGCAGACTTGTTCGGGGGAGAGTGATGGGAAGGTGGAGGGCGGGCGGCTGCCCATTACATGGGCGAACAAGTCTTAACTTGAATTAACAATATTGCTGGCTGCGTGGGATGATTGATGCGCTTTGCAAAGGCCTAGATTGGTTTCATCTTTCTTCTGATGTTCTCACTGACTTGTTCTTAGTCATGTGCAATCACCAAGGCCACAAAAGGTAACAAATGTTTGATGTATGGCACTATTGCCGCTCTAGCCAGACTTGCCTTCATTTGGTGTGTTTGCCTATGCGTGTGAAAGTGTGTCTGTGTGATGTGCGAATCTGTAAATGTGCTTATGTTTCTGTATCCCTGTGTAGGTGTCTGTGAGCGTGTGGCTGAAGGATGCCTGTGTGTCTGTGAATGTGCCTGTTTGTGTATCCGTAGAAATGTGTTGGTGTGGGGAGTGTGCGTGTGTGTGTTTGTGTGTAAGAGTGCGCCCATGCGTGTGCATGCGAGCTGTCGGGTCTGTGAGTGTGTGTATGTGTGAGAGAAATTTAGGGAGGCCGTGATTATATGTGTCTTTGTGTTGGTAACAGTTTCTGGATCTCAATGCTTGTTTGTGTGTGCAGTGTTGT
Organism: Triturus cristatus; assembly: GCF_964204655.1. NCBI lineage: Eukaryota > Metazoa > Chordata > Amphibia > Caudata > Salamandridae > Triturus > Triturus cristatus. Next base: position 53,218,174 of record NC_140589.1, read on the forward strand.
TCTTTGATGGCGGATTGCTTTCTTCGTTCCTGGCTATGTCTGCACATCTTTCACTACAACATTATTAATATTTCCAGCCACGGTAATCAATGTATAGCATGCCAGCCCCCACTGCAGAAAATATGTCATAAGGTGCGTTCCATTTGTTTCCCAGGGAGAGAGGGAAAAGCCCTGTTCTTTTGCACCGTCTCATATATTACAAATCACCGCAGCCCGGATATCTTAATCAGCGCTTGAAAACACATCCTTATCAGCCTGAGCTGTAAAATATTTATCCGAGGCCCAGGATTCGTGCGGAAAGAAGGGGGGAATGGTGAGCTTTTTATGGAAGAGCTTTGTGCCGCAGCCCTGTTCATTTTGGGGACTTTTCTCGAAGCGCTGTTTGTTCTATTGAAGCGGATAATAAACAGACCAGTCGGCCGTCAGGTTCACGGGGCTTCTCATCCAACATATATCTGTAGCAGGTTATGTGCTTCGTAAAGATTTCAACCTCATGCAGAGTTTAATGCGTCACTGCTTTGACAATTTAAACAGTGTCTCAAACATTGTTCAACAAAATCGAGAGTGGTGCTTGGCAATTCATTTCTGCCGTCAATAGTGTTCTCAAACCGGGCAACTCCCCTTGGAACCGGGGGGAGCCACAACAGAAGAAAAGGGGGCCTGTGCGCCAGAGTGAAAAGAGCAGAGACAATTCATTAGACGATTCTGCAGCAGCGAGAAGTGGCGGGGGATGTCAGGCCCTGCTTCCGCGCTTCAATACTAATGACAGTCATTGCATATTCATAACCCCCAAATACAGGCAGCTTCTTGTAAAAAAAAAAAAAAATACTTTTGTGTCACGGAAGCTTCATGGCAAGAGCAAAGAGCGCGAGGAGCGATTGTGTCACGGAAGCCGAGGAGTGATTGTGTCACGGAAGCTTCATGGCAAGAGCAAAGAGCGCGAGGAGCGAGGCGGCCGTGCGGCCGCGAAAGTGAAAGTAAGCGCGGCGCGCGCGCCCGCGCACATGCACTGTAGCTTTAGGCTGGCCTGGTAGCACTTTTTTGAGCCCACATATAAAATGTCTCTTCGAGCCAGCGCATGCGCTGGGCTCAGCGAGACCTAAAAAGGAACTTCGGTACCATCAACTTATGACGAAACTAAAAAACAATAGTGAAATAGTCATCAGGAAAGCTGACAAAGGTGGGAACGTGGTTTTATGGAAACGAGATGATTACATCAGTGAGGCCATGAACCAACTGAATGACACCACTTGTTATTGCCGCAGTAATAGACAAACTTTGAATGCAATACATGGAGCGTATAATATGAAGTTGGCGGCCTGAAAAAATACGGGACTGATATCTATGGATGAATACAAGTATTTGAGGAACGATAACCTGGTAACACCAATATTGTATTTCATTCCTAAGATTCACAAACATGCAAGTAAACCGCCAGGCAGGCCGATTATTTCCTGCCAGAAACAGTATTTTTGAAAAAACATCAATATACATTGACTTTTTCCTCAAGGAATATGTCCAAACATTGGCATCATACATCAGGGACACAGGGGATTTTTGTGGAAAAGATGCTTGATTTTCACTGGAATGATGACTATTTACTCATTACACTTGATGTGACTTCCCTGTATACGTCGATCAGACATAAAGATGGCCTCAGAGCCCTACAATATTATCTAGCACGCAGGGGTCCTGAATATACTGAAAATACCAACATGTTAATCAATATGGTAGAAAGTTGTCTAACCAATAACATTTTTATGTTTCATAACGCTTATTTTCAGCAGGCAAGGGGTGTTGCCATAGGAGGCAGCTTCTCCCCCAGCTATGCATGTTTGCATATGGGCTGGTTGGAGGAGCTGGTTCTCATGAAAGAACACAGTGAGGCCATGACCAAGCATGTAAAAGTATGGTGGAGGTTCATTGACGATCACTTCCTGGTCTGGTATGGTACACAATTTGAAGCAGAAAGATTCATTGCACAAATTAACAAACACCAACTCAATTTACACTTTAGTGCCTGCATAATCAACAAGACTGTGAATTTTTTGGACATAGATGTATATATTGAACATGACAAACTTGAAACAAGACTCCATAGAAAACCAACAGCTGGCAATGCCATCTTACATGCCAGCAGTGCCCATCCCGGGTACCTGGTACAAAGTATACCATATGGCGAGCTGTTGCGTCTGAAGCGAATTTGCAGTAATGATCAGGACCTACACAAAGCCCAGGGTGAATGTCTAACGAGATTCAGGGAGAGGGGGTACAGTAAAAAAAATTTGGGAAACTGCCCTCAAAAAAATTAATCAAGACTCTAGAGTGTCCCTTCTCAAATCTAAACCTAAGGGGAAGGAAATTTAAGACACACCTGACAAATTCAGATTCATCCAGAAATTCAATCAACAGGAGGGTGCCGTAAGAAAAATAATCAAGAAAAAATGGCACTTTATCAGATAAGACTATTATTGGCACCATAGTCCCCAAGCAACCTGCAATAACATACTGCAGGGGTATATCAATGAAGGATGTCTTAGTCAATAATGATCCATGTGGCCCTCCAACAAAAAGTACATGGCTATGTATATATTAATATGTTAAGAATTTTTTTTAATTGTTGAGAGTAAACATATTTTTAGGAGATAATAATAATGTATTAATTTTTTAGAAAGGTTATTTATAATATAAATTATAGGAGTAGGATGTTGGGTTATTAGGGTATAAGGGTGGGGAGTTTTTTTTATAAAATTAAAATTAATAATATGTTAATAAAACAATTGAGAGTAACTTTATTTATGAGATATTAATAATTTTTAAAATGTATAAAAAATGTATTTGTTTTATACATTTTAGGAGCGGGATGTTGAGTTATTAGGGGATAAGGGTGGGCAGTGTTTTAACAATATATATAATAATAATATGTTAAGGATTATTTTTTATTTGTTGAGAGTAAATATATTTTTAGGAGATAATGTTTTAATTTTTTAGAAAGGTTATTTATAATATAAATTATAGGAGTGGGATGTTGGGTCATTAGGGGATAAGGGTGGGGAGTTTTTTTATGAAATTAAAATTAATAATATGTTAATAAAAAAAAAATTGAGTAAATTTATTTATGAGATACTAATAATTTTTAAAATGTATTTGTTTTATAAATTTTAGGAGCGGGATGTTGGGTTATTAGGGGATAAGGGTGGGGAGTTTTAAAAATAAAATTAATAATATGTTAATTAAAAAAAAAATTGAGAGTACATTTATTTATGAGATATTAATAATTATTAAAATTTATAAAAAATGTATTTGGAATTTACATTTGATGAGTGGGATGTTGAGTTATTAGGGCGCGAAACACATTTTCCAAACGCCGTGAGGGGAACGGCTAAATACTCTCAAGTGCCTATCTTTATTTACCCGCTTGCCGTGAGGGGAACGGCTGTGTGTCCTCACTTGCCTGCCGTGAGGGGAATGGCATTGATGCCGCCAGACTACACTTCCCAGGGGGCATAGCGCAATCGGCGCTGCTGACGTCATCGGAGCGCGCAGGAAGCCCTTATAGCCAGCGAGCGCCTCCCGCAGCGCGGGACGCGCGCGGGCTCGCCCGGGCGATGCCCGGGCCAAGGGCGGGCCCGTCAGGGGCCGGAGGAGGCCGGGTCGGGACACCCTCCAGACACCGCCTTTGGCTTCTCATGCCAGCCTGCTGTTTTGTCTAAAGGTACTGTCATCCTTGATTGTAATTTTTCTTCTTCCTTGACACCCAGAACTAAGTACTTGTCTACCTGGACTAATTATAACACTATTATAACCAAACCTTCGGGCCCTCGAGGCAAGAATAGGAGACCTGTGAAGAAGCTACGTAAAAACACAGGTCAAAGTCATGCATTAACCACTACTGGCCCGTCTTCATTAAATATGGTTGCCCCGCTTTGGGCTACTAGTTTAGTAGCTGATATCCAGCTGTCACTAGAACAGATTATTGGCAAACATATTACATTTTTGGCATCTAGGATCGACAGATTAGTTTCCACCCTCAATAACAAGGGTTTGGGAAAGATGTCTCTAACGATCCCTAATGGGAACTTTGCTGTAAGCGGAGCCGGTGACAGTGCTCCCCAATCAGGGACTAATTCAGTAGACCACATTCTCTTAGGGAATATAGCTACACGTCCGACCCCTATTAATAATGGGACTGTCACGGATTTAGTCAGCCTCCCCTTAAGTATATCTAATGCCATTGATGGTCCCCATATAGGCGCAATTTCAGCCTTGGCTTCAGCCACTCCAATGGCCACTCTCAGTATAGATAAGACCGGACCTGTAAGAACTAGAGTGGTAAGGAGGCCCTTAGATGCTCCAGTTTCACCAAATTTCCACCTATTCTCTACAGGTCCACCAGTGGAGTTACAAACTATTAATCTTCCCCCTGAGTCTTTACCTTATGTTGTAGTCCTTTCGGGGGTGCCACTTTTATCTCAGGGGAAAAATGAAAGCCACACTGAGTTAAAGAATAAGTGTATGCAGTGGCTAAATGTTAACAGACCCCTTCCCTTCTATATCTCTGGGGAAATCCTCACCGTAAGACGTGTAGATTGGATTGGGAAGGGACCCAAATCTATCGCAGGGAACTGTGTGGTTATAAATTTTAGGGACACTGCTGCTGTTAAATACAGCTGTGGGTCGTCCCCTTCCACATTAAACACCCAAATTCTCTGTCTTCACTTGTCTTACTTTTATCCTGTATCCCCTTTGAGATCTATCCCCTTTAAAGGTGCTAGATATAATGAGGGCCGTACTGACTTCCCCTCTGGAGTGTATCAGGGGCAAGTAAACTGGGTTGGCCCTCATGTCCATATCCCCTCCCTGTCCTCTTTTGAGCACAGTAATATGTTCAGCGTACTGAACCAGGTTGATTGACGTCCATTTGACAAGGAGATACCCTTGAATATCACTATTGATATTCCTATCTCTCCAATAGTATTGGAGGGTAGAAATAAAAGCCCCATCCCTTTAGTGGTTACACTGCCTGGTGGCGTGGGCAGGCTTGAAGGGTATGATGGGAGAGTTACAGGCGCTGTGGGACTTGTGCGAGAAGTCTCTGCCCAGGATGGAGTGGTATCTTATATAGCAAATTTAAAGAACAAGGTCCAACCAGAGCCTCCTATTTGTGTTAGCCCTCCCATCACACCAATACGAATCCCAATTGATACTGGTAAAGTAGCTGACGGAACCATTAAAATTCTTTCATGGAATGTTGCTGGTACAAAAAGCAAATTATCTAATCCTGATTGGGGTACCTTTATGGCTAATCATGATATTTGTTTGATCCAGGAAACGTGGGCTTTAGAGGAAAGTGTTTACCCAGGCTATGCAATATTCCACACCCTGGCTGTATCTGGTGGTAGGGGGCGTCCTTCGGGTGGTCTTTCAATTTGGATTGGCACCCATCTGGGGGTTACAGCCATTCAACTACAAACTAATTCCCCTGATATTCAATGTGTATTAATGACACCCCCAAACTTATTAAAAATAGCTTTAATTAATATCTATTCTAGACCAGTCAGTCGTGGGTTGGAGTCTGAAACTTTTAAAGCTTTAGATCTCTTCTTTCAGACACTTGATCCCTCAGTCATAAAAATTGTCGGCGGGGACTCCAATTGTCAATTTGAGCCATTGGTCAACCCGGACTGGGATGAGCAGGATGTCGAAGATCTGCTTTGGTGTATCCCGGAACCAAAGATCCCTCCTGTGAAGGCCTGGACCTGGTTGGTCCTCCAAATAAAATCATTCTCGCTTGCTACGTCATTGCGGGCGTGCAATGGGAGATTGGACCCTGATCGCCCGGGACATCCCACATTTAGGTGCCGATTAGGATCCTGGATAAAATTACCCCGTACGACTCGTATCCGGTCTTTTTACCGTACGAATCGTACAAGTGCCGTACAAACTGCCAAGTACGATTCGCATGGGGAAAAAGTCTATACGAATCGCATTGGGAATAATTCCCCACACGTCCTCGGGTCGGAAAATGTGTCCGACACGTCCCCGGACGATTTACTGTACAAATGTGAAAAGTGAAGTCCGACCGCGCAAGTACGATCCATCCCGTGCGTCCGATGTTACAACCGTATGGAAAAAACACCGTCTGCACCGAACTCCCATAGCAACCATGGAGACATGTTCCCGCATACGCGCCCAACACCCCCCAGCCCCTGTATGTACGCGCCCAACCACCCCCCCAGCCCTCGTATATACGTGCCGAACCCCCACCCGTGCATGTACACCCCCGTACGTACGGACCGTACACCCACCCGTTTATATACACCCGTGTACATACGGCCCGTACCCCCACCCGTGTATGTATGGAGCGTACCCCCACCCGTGTATGTATGGAGCGTACCCCCATCCCAACAGTGAATGTATGGACCGTACCCCCACCCGCGTATGTATGGAGCGTACCCCCACCCCAACAGTGTATGTACGGACCGTACCCTCACCCGCGTATGTATGGAGCGTACCCCCACCCCAACAGTGTATGTACGGACCGTACCCTCACCTGCATATGTATGGAGCGTACCCCCACCCGTGTATGTATGGAGCATACCCCCACCCCAACAGTGAATGTACGGACCGTATCCCAACCCGTGTATGTATGGAGCATACCCCCACCCCAACAGTGTATGTACGGATCGTACCCTCACCCGCGTATGTATGGAGCGTACCCCCACCCCAACAGTGTATGTACGGACCGTACCCCCACCCGCGTATGTATGGAGCGTACCCCCACCCCAACAGTGTATGTACGGACCGTACCCTCACCCGCGTATGTACACCAGTGTATGTACGAACCATACCTCCACCCGCGTATGTATGGAGCGTACCCCCACCCCAACAGTGTATGTACAGACCGTACCCTCACCCGCGTATGTATGGAGCGTACCCCCACCCCAACAGTGTATGTACGGACCGTACCCTCACCCGCGTATGTACACCAGTGTATGTACGAACCATACCCCCACCCGCGTATGTATGGAGCGTACCCCCACCCCAACAGTGTATGTACGGACCGTACCCCCACCCGTGTATGTACGGAGCGAACACACACCCCACCAGTCTAAGTACGGAGCGCACCCCAGGCCCCAACACCAGCACCCTCACCCAACATCGCACATGTACGAGTCGTACCAAGCCAGAGACAAGGACAGCACTGTACAACAAAATGGCCGATGTACGCACCGTACAGACGCTAAAAACACATGTACACAACCAGGACAAAGCAAAACAACACAAGAAGACTCCATTCAAATCGCACAAAGCCACAAAACATGTCCAACAAGCACAAATACAACCTATTCACTGACCTGCAACTGCCAAACTCCCAAACAGAGGCCCAAAACACAACCACTCCTTATAACACACCCACCCAAAGTTCAAACACAGCCACACCCACCAATGGACCAATAAAAAGGCCCAACACACACAAACCATGAACCTTTGCAACAGACCCACTGCTGCCAGACCACACAGAGAAACAACTGCACCATACTACAACCTCCACTACACCTTACACCTGCACACCTTCACACAACCACCTTCACAAACACCCTCTCATCACATTCACACACACACCTGCACAACCACACCCACACACCCACAACCATCCACACCCACACCCCCCACAACCATCCACACCTACACCCCCCACAACCATCCACACCCACACCCCTCACCATGCCCACTAACAAGAATCCAAAGTTCACTAGCCAAGAATTGGAGGTCCTTGTCGACGAAATCCTCAGAGTCGAGCCACACCTCTTTGGAACATTGGTCAGACAGACCAGCATTTCCGAAAAAACAGCCATGTGGCAGACGATTGTCGATGCTGTGAATGCTGTTGCGTCCACCAGAAGGACCAGGCATGAATGCCAAGCCAGGTGGTACGATCTGCGGAGGACGGTCTACCGCAGACAGACGACCACAACCCGGCCAACATCACTGGAGGAGGGCCGGCCCGCAGACGCGTACAATGCCATCCCTGGGAGGAGAAGGTGATGGCCATACTGCCGGTGGTGGCAGTGGAGGGAGTAGAAGGACTCCGAGAGCCTGGTGAGTACCAAAACAACTCACCTCACATGGGGGGAACGTCATCCACAACCAAACTCACAATCATGCACGCAACCACCCCAAAGCTATCGCATGACTCAACCACACTCCATAAACACGCACATGCCACTAGCGCCACCATGCCCCATGCACCCAGCTAGAGAATGCCAAGTCACAGGCCACAGAAAACACCAACACAAGACACGGTAACCCGGATGGCGGGAGTGTGGGCCTCAAAAATCACACAGTGCAACTCAGAAGCAGACAACAATGCCCTCAGCCCATATGGCCTAGGTCACAGCCAGACAAACAGTGTGTACCCACACAGGAAAGACTTGCCTGCAAATGGCGGACGCCTTGCATGAAGACATGGGGGTGAAGGCACTTTTTGCACATGACAGCAGCCAATGAACAGCCAACACTGTGAAAGAGTGGCAGCACACACCACCACAGCAGCAGCGCAGACACAGACAGTACACCCAATGGGTGCCTGGAGATCAGAAAAAAACTCACATGAACAAGCCAAGGGCCATTCAAAGATCTGCAAAAAGTGTGTGCCTAGGAAGCTGGGCTGAGGTGACAGAGGGTGACACACAGAGGGAGGGAGAGGGGGAGAGAGAGGGAGGGAGACACAGGGAGACGGACAGAGGGAGGAGGCTGACACAGGGAGGGAGGGAGAGGGGGACAGAGAGGGAGTGAGAAAGGGAGACACAGGGAGACCAATTCAGCCTAGGGTGGTGTGGGAATGTCTGCTCGTCAGCAGGTGGACTGCGTGCATGTAGACAAGGGTGGCCAGTGCCTGAATCCCCCTCTCTTCTCCATGGCAAAACACTGGGCCATGTCTCAACCTGTGCACGAGCACAACGCCAGCTACCTGCATTATATAAGTGTGTGGAACAACTCCATGTGCCCACGTACAGTGCAACACGGAAGGCGCCAATGCATGGCTCGCCACACCTGCTCACTCCACTGCTGACTGCAGTCACAATTGACGCAGCAAGTAAGACTGTGTCACACATAGGTAAAGTCTCAAAAGCTGTGGCCAAGGGACATACCCATGCACAAGTGCACTGTGAGTGGATTGCAAGACACTTCCAAATACCCAGAGGAAATGTGCCAACTTTGAAACAAATGAAACATGGATGTTGCATGGAACAAAAATAACATTGTCTCTCTCACACACAGGTCAACGTCGTGGATCACCCCCCAACACTGGGGGGGAAGACTCACAGGACCTGGCTCTGCGGGATGACGATCCCACCGGCAGCGACGACTCTCACCACTCTGTGGACGACCCCGACCAACCTGGCCCCTCTGGTGTGCCCTCACGGCCGGTCACTCCTTACCTCTGCTCTGCTGATGACGCCGCCTGCTGCCTGCCACTGCCTGCTGCCTGCCGCCGCCCGCTGCCTGCTGCCGCTGCCTCTCTCCCTCAGGTGGGGGTCAACTCCTGCTCCCCGCCGGACGCGTAGCTTCTTTTGGCGCCTTTTCCCGCCACCGCTGCCCCTGGTGAGTCGCCTCTCCCGCCGCTGACCCCAGACCCGCCTCCCCTCGCCTCCCATTGGTCGCCCAGCCTCCCGCCTCCCAGCCGACCCTCCCACACGGCTACCTACTTAAGGGGACCACGGGGGACCGGTCAGTGTGACCCACTGTGCCCTCACGGCCGGTCACTCCTTACCTCTGCTCTGCTGACAACGCCGCCTGCTGCCTGCCACTGCCTGCTGCCTGCCGCCGCCCGCTGCCTGCTGCCGCTGCCTCTCTCCCTCAGGTGGGGGTCAACTCCTGCTCCCCGCCGGACGCGTAGCTTCTTTTGGCGCCTTTTCCCGCCACCGCTGCCCCTGGTGAGTCGCCTCTCCCGCCGCTGACCCCAGACCCGCCTCCCCTCGCCTCCCATTGGTCGCCCAGCCTCCCGCCTCCCAGCCGACCCTCCCACACGGCTACCTACTTATGATGCCCCCTGAGCGACCGCGCAGCGGACGCGCGCAGCGGGAGCGCCGATTGAGCGCCGAAGGTGCGCCAAAGGTAAGCCCGTCTGCGCCCGTCCGCGCCTGGACCGCGCCCAGCGCCAGACCCCCTGGCCCCGCACCCACCAGCCCCCTCGCAGGACCTACGACTTCGCTACGCTCATCGCACTCAAAACCGCCCGAGCCCCCGGATGCTACCGAGTGTCCCCGCGACGCACCCATGGACCCTTCGCCTGCCGATCCTGCAACTTCTCCTGCCTCCAAACAAGCACCACGCCCACCAAGACGGACAACAGCAACCACCTCAAGTGCATCCTGCTCAACACCCGCTCCGTCCACAGACACGCCGTGGAACTCTGGAACCTCCTCGACACAGCATCTCCAGACGTCGCCTTCCTCACGGAAACCTGGATGAACGACTCTTCAGCCCCCGACATCGCCATAGCCATCCCGGACGGCTACAAGATCATCAGGAAGGATCGCGTCAACCAGACCGGAGGAGGCATCGCCATCGTACACAAGAGCACCATTCGCATCTCGACTGACTCCATCGACGTATTCAACGCCGCCGAATACCTGCACTTCCAGATCCACACCGACCCCAAGACTACCCTCAGAGGCACCCTCGTCTACAGACCCCCGGGACCACGCGCACAATTCTGCGAGGACATCGCAGACTTCATCAGCCCTCACGCCCTCCCCTCCGCTGACTACATCCTCCTCGCGGACCTCAACTTCCACCTGGAGAACAACAATGACCGCAACACCACCGCCCTGCTGGATAACCTCGCCAACCTCGGACTTCAGCAACTGGTCAACACCCCCACCCACTACGCCGGCCACACGCTCGACCCACTCTTCTCATCCAGCAAGCACGTCACCTTCAGCCACTCCACCGGACTTCACTGGACCGACCACAGCTGCGTCCACTTCAGCTTCAGAAAGAACACGGTCCACCATCACCCGAAGCAGGCTCCCCACAGAAACTGGAGCAAGATCACCGCCGACCAGCTCGCCACCTCCCTCAGCCAGAGCCCACCTGTCAGGACTACGGACCCTAACACAGCTGCCCTCGACCTCACGCAGTGGCTGACCTCCTGTGCCGACGACCTCGCCCCACTGAAGAACCCCCTCACCAGGCCCAGAAGCAAGAAGGCCCCCTGGTTCACCGACGAACTTAAGGACTCCAAGAAGGCCTGCCGCACCCTCGAGAAGGCCTGGCTCCTCAACAAGACTGCCGACAACAGAACAGCACTCAAACTCGCCACTCGCAGACATCACCAGCTCATCCGCACCACCAAGAAGAACTCTCTGCGGGAACGACTGGACAAGAACGCCCATGACAGCAAGGAGCTCTTCAACATCGTCAAGGAGTTCTCCAACCCCAGCACCGGCAACAATGACATCACTCCCTCACAGGACCTCTGCGACTCCCTCGCCTCGTACTTCCACCGCAAGATCGCCGACATCCACAACACCTTCGACATTTCACCCCCGCACCCATCGGTCGAACCTTCGCACCCCGCCGCCACCCTCCAGACATGGACCGAGGTGACCCCCGAAGACACGTCACGCATGATGAACACCATCCACTCCGGATCTCCGACCGACCCGTGCCCCCATCATGTCTTCAACAAGGCAGCCTCTACCATCGCACCCCACCTCCGAGACATCATCAACACCTCCTTCAACACAGCAACCTTCCCGGAGAGCTGGAAGCACGCCGAACTCAGCGCTCTGCTGAAGAAACCAACAGCGGACCCGACCGACCTCAAGAACTTCCGCCCCATCTCGCTCCTTCCTTTCCCCGCCAAAGTCACCGAGAAGGTCGTCAACAAGCAACTGGCAGCCTTCCTCGAGGCGAACGGATCCCTCGACCCATCACAGTCCGGATTCAGAGCCAACCACAGCACCGAGACCGCCCTCATCGCAGCCACCGACGACATCCGAGCCCTGCTCGACAACGGCGAAACAGCGGCACTCATCCTCCTAGACCTCTCCGCAGCATTTGACACTGTCTGCCACCGCACACTAGTCCAACGCCTCAACGACACCGGCATCCAAGGGAAGGCTCTGGAATGGATCATCTCATACCTCTCCGGCAGAACACAGAGAGTACGCCTCCCTCCGTTCCGCTCCGAGGCCACCGAAGTCATCTGCGGCGTCCCGCAAGGATCGTCGCTCAGCCCCACTCTCTTCAACATCTACATGAAACCCCTCGCTGCCATCGCACGCCAACAAAACCTCAACATCATCTCCTACGCCGATGACACCCAGCTGATTCTCTCCCTCTCCAGAGACCCCGACACCGCCAAAGCCAGCCTGCACGAAGGGATGACAGACGTCGCTGAATGGATGAACATCAGCCGCCTGAAACTGAACACGGACAAGACAGAAGTCCTCATCCTGGGACCAACACCCTCCGCATGGGACGACTCCTGGTGGCCCCCGGCACTAGGCACCGCACCTGAACCGACGGACCACGCACGCAACTTGGGCGTCATACTGGACTCCTCCCTATCGATGACCAGACAAGTCAACGCCGTCTCCTCAGCTTGCTTCCACAACCTCCGCATGCTCCGAAAGATCTTCCGATGGATCCCGACCGAGACCAGGAAGACGGTCACCCAGGCTCTCGTCACCAGCAGACTAGACTACGGAAACACCCTCTACGCCGGTACTACAGCCAAGCTTCAGAAAAGACTTCAGCGTATCCAGAACGCCTCCTCCCGACTCATCCTGGACGTCCCCCAACGCAGCCACATCTCGTGCCACCTGAGAGACCTGCACTGGCTCCCTGTCAACAAGAGGATCACGTTCAGACTCCTCACCCACGCACACAAGTCCCTCCACGACCTAGGCCCAGGGTACCTCAACAGCCGCCTCACCTTCTACACGCCCACCCGCCAGCTACGTTCCGCTAACCTCGCCCTCGCCGTCGTCCCTCGCATCCAGAAAGCCGCCGCTGGAGGAAGGTCATTCTCCTACCTGGCAGCTAAGACTTGGAACTCCCTACCCGTCCACCTGCGGATGACACAGGACCACCTGGCCTTCAGGAAACAGCTCAAGACCTGGCTGTTCGAGCAGTAGCAGACCCCCTTCCCCAAGCGCCTTGAGACCCTTACGGGTGAGTAGTGCGCGATATAAGTTCCATGATTGATTGATTGATTGATTGATTGGTGTCCAACCACCTGCAGCACCTGCGTCAGGTACAACTGGGCCAACCACCACCCCCACTCCTGCCACATCCCAGGAGACACCCAGGATCCCTGCCCCACCACCACAACGCAGCCAGGCTGACCAGGAGGAACACGGTGTACCGGGCACCCAGGAGGAGGCAGGCGACAACGCAAATGCCACCCCTCAGGGGTCCCGGAGACCCGATGTGACCACAAGGGCAGGCCAGGTGCAAGTGGGCAGGGGTGGTGGGAGTGGAGGACGGCGGAGGCGCGAGCCTGACCAGTTGGCTGCGGAACCGGTATATTCCCATGTAAGAAACATCCTGGACACATACCGGCAGGACACCACGGGCATGAGCCAGGTTGTGTCCACCCTCAACGAGATGAAGGGGACCCTCGAGGAGATCAAGACCCAGCAGGACCAGCAACATGCGGAGCAACATGCCTGTCAACAGCGACACCAAGGACGGATGGAGGACAGACAGGCTGAGCTCGTGACGGTGCTCACGGGAATTAACCGTTCACTCCGTCGGCTAGCCGACAACATGGGCAACCCTCCCTGTGCCACCAGGCGAAGAACATCACCACCCATAGGGAGGGATCAGGAGGAGGAGGATACATCCGACGGAGCATCCCAAAATCGTCACGGCCTGCTTCTGAGGGTTCCCGCAGGAGGGCGGGTCGTCCACGGAAAAGACCGTGAGGGTCGGCGCAACAGCACCATCTCCCAGGACACCTGGCCTGGCACCTGGCCCACTGGACCAACAGCAGCACATCAGCAAATGACATTCTCTGCCACATGAACTTGCTGGTCACTGTCTGACCAATGTTGACAAAGACTGTGGCATGGACTCTGATGATTTCCAATGGCAAGGATACCAACTCCCCCAGTGAACTTTGGATTCCACACACCCGGAAAGCCCCTCTTGTCATACCGCCCCCCCCAACACGTACCCCAACACAAATAAAAACTTACACGATCAAGAGATGATGCCTACATTTTGCATTATTATCTTACATATGTCTTGTAAAGTCTAACCATGCCTGAGTTCTCATATGACTTCAACCATCCATACCCTGGGGCCTGAGTCTGGCACAGGACACACATGGGTCACAATGTATTAGGCAAGACAGACATGGAGCACCATACACACCCGTGATGTGCCCAACCAGCTGAGGGGGTGGCCGCACAACCGTGCCGACAGACATATTGAGTACAGCAACAGTCATGCGCAGAGGTCAGGGATCATGTGGAGTGTCCTGGGGGGCACCCAGGTATGTGTAGACAGGTGGCAGAACCATGTCCTGCAAGCTTGAGTCAGGTGGATGCAGAGAATGGTGGCCTGGCCAACGTTGGATGCATGGGGATGGCACATGTCACAATACCCACACAGTCATGGACATCATGCACAATACAGAGTCTAATCCCAGACAAACAGCTTGCATCTTGCTACTCTACACATAGACACATAGCCACTATCACTGAAAACCATGCCAGACATGCCGTATGCACCGTGGCAACACACCAGCATTGACTGAGAAGAGGCACCTTGGAGGCATAGGGACACCTTTATTAGTCATGTATTCCGGAATGCAGAGGCAACTCGGAGTACACATACACAGGTCATGTGGAGTACCATGTGGGTCCAACACTGGCACCCCCCTTCTGCACCACAAATGCTTGATATCCATGGAACTGGCACACAAGTGTCGGGTAACAGCTAAACACCCCCTGCTGCTCACGGAGAGGCTGCCATACACCATTGATCCTCTGATGTGGAAGTCCCACACCATGTCAAGCCAATGCAAACCGTATGTGTCCGAGGGCAGTGTTACACACATTGATGCCATCATCACAATCCACTATCCCATTACAGATGACTGTCAACAAGTCTGACCATCTATTCAGGTGTATCCAGCTACATGTCATGTGTCCCATGGTGATGCGACATGTCTGCAGAGGAATCAAACATCGACAGGGGCAGTGTGCACACATCGTAAACAACTGCCACACCCAATACACCCCTGATGCATCCCTTACCCTAAGGAGGCTTCCAAACTTGTCCGTGCGTGTAACGCTGAGTCAGCACACGATGACGTGTCCATGAGGAATAGCAGTGCCACAACAATGCAACCAGCAGACGGCATGCGCAGGTACCTGGGGATGAGAGACACACAAGAAGTCAGCCACAAAAAGCACGTGCATGTGCATGTACTCGACACATGTAAGGATGACAACATGCTAGGTCACAATTATGACTGTGGAAATACACTCATCACTGGCACCATCACTCGAGTGACACATCCACACACACCTCTGACTCACGTGGCATACATGCAGATGGACACACACATTGCAACACATGCCACACAAGGACCAATGCATGCACACTCAGACACTGGTACTCACCACTAAGCAAAGAAGTCGCGTATGAGCCGACTCCGGATGTCCTCTTGCGGAACAACATCCTCCACATCACTAGCCCCATTGCCAAGCCCTTCGTCCTCCACGGGTGGATGGTCCTGATCATCTTGATCCAGGATGAGTGGCACAGCTTTCTCAACTGCCATGTTGTGCAGCATGCAGCAGACCATGAAGATTTTGCAGACCTTCGCCGGGGCATATGGGAGGGCGCCGCCGGTCTTGTGTAGGCACCTGAATCGGCTCTTCAGGAGGCCAAATGTCCTCTCTATCACTCGCCTTGTCCGGCCATGGGCGGTGTTGTAGTGGAGCTGGGCCGGCATGCTGGGGTTGCGGAGAGGTGTGATCAGCCATGGTATGTTGGGATAGCCAGCGTCCCCTACATGGAAACCGCATGGACATAAGTAGGACAGGAGAAGCAGTCGGGCTGGAAGTCTACGCAAAATACAGGACAGACAGAGTGTACCCACCAACAACACATGCTCGTTCGTTGCGCAGCTGCGTCATCATTTCAGGCACCCTGCTACGCCTCATGATGTAGGCATCGTGTGCTGATCCTACTTATGATCCTGGAAAACGAGCACAGACATGTGAAATCACCATGTTGGACAGACACACCACAAGGGCATTGATGGAGTGGTAGTGCTTGCGATTCCTGTACGCCACCTCCTGTGCCTGTGGTGGTACCAAAGCCACATGTGTCCCATCTATGGACCCAATGACATGGGGCATCCCTCCCAGGACATAGAATCCACGCTTGACACCTGTCAACTGTTCAGGGGTTGGGAAATGGATGAACTCATCCAGGTGAAGCAACATGGCCTCTAAAAAATCATGCAGCACACGGCTGAACATGCTCTGGGACATGCCACCAACATAAGCTATGGTATATTGAAAGGTACCCGTGGCAAGAAAATGTAGGGCTGCCATTACTTTCAGCTTGGGTGTCAGTGCCGTAGGATACCTGTGCAGCGGTTGCAGGTGTGGTGCCAGCCTTGCCGTCAACTCCTCAATCAACGGTTGGGGGAAGCGGTAGCAGCGTATACAGTCATTCTCCCGCATGTCAGCCAAGTCCGGAATTGGTCGGGGAAGAGGCGGCGCTCTGCAGTAATTTGGAAGTGACAAGGAAGAGTGAGTGCACTACAACAACAATTTATATGTACTGAGCACATGTTAATCTGTCAATACACATATGCTACATACGGAGTCAGGTATGTGCTACATGCCCTGGACACGTATGGCTGCCAGGTGACACTCCTACCAAGACCCAGCTACACACGGAGATTGTGAACCTCCACATCCCATGGCATGGGACTAGCTGTGTCCCAGTGTAAGTGAACAGCCCGACGCAATACAGGAGTGACATACATCAACATATCAGCAGAAGTAGGATGTTGATTGCAGAGACAGGTAGCGGAACACTAGAGCCACAGGCCACATGACATTACACTAGGACAGCCCACACACCTTGCCATGAAGGTGTACATGTCATGACTGACCACACATACATTGAGAGGATGCAGACAGGTCCTTGTTACGCTACTCCGTGTCCCATGCATACATACACACCTTACATCCGATACCACATGTGGCCTGGTGTGCGTAACAGTGTGCCATGGCCATCTACACACAGACACATGTTGGTTGCAGCAACTGCAGATGCATTTGAGGGAACACCAACATCAAGCTAATGGGAACACACCACACATACATGTCATAGTCACATCGTGCAACGTGAGTAGTCACTTGTCAGGTGTGGTAACCCCTGTAGCGGGCATTAGGGGATGCCTGCGTGTGTTGTTGACTGTGCCATGCCAGTGACGCTCATCTCAAGTGTGCTGTACGACATGCACACATGTCAAATGAGTGAAGGGCATGTCTGGCACATAGTGCACCATTACACATAACATCTGTACACATCTCATCATACATCTATTGCCTTCACAACTCAGGAGTAATGTGCCACATCACAGCCTTTCACACCTGTGCCCCACACATGTAGTACTGCCCAGACAATGCCTTGATGTCCATCCATGGACAAGTATGTCAGCTCTATTCCATTCTGTGTGCTGCCTGTCACCACTGTTATGTGTGTAAGGCACCGTACATTCGCTCTGAGGGCGTGTGTACGTTCCCTATCACTATGGGAGTGCTGCCGTAGGCCTACCCATAGTGATAGTGAGCGTACAGGCGTGTGTACGGTCCGTATCACTATGGGTACGCATACGCGAGCACACCCATAGTGATAGTGAGCGTACACGCGTGTGTACGGTCCGTATCACTATGGGTACGCATACGCGAGCACACCCATAGTGATAGTGAGTGTACACGCGTGTGTATGGTCCGTATCACTATGGGTACGCAAACGCGAGCACACCCATAGTGATAGTGAGCATACAGGCGTGTGTACGGTCCGTATCACTATGGGTACGCATACGCGAGCACACCCATAGTGATAGTGAGCGTACACGCGTGTGTATGGTCCGTATCACTATGGGTTTGCTCGCGTATGCGTACCCATAGTGATACGGACCGTACACACGCCTGTACGGCCCGTTGCTATGCATTTGGGGTGCCCTAGGGCCCCGGAACGCACCGTACCTGTGTAGGAATCTCCAAATTACATAGGGGACACATGAGGGACAAGTATAAACCCCTACATGCATGCTGGTTGTCATGGAGACCAAGTTTAAAGTTTGAATTTTTTTCATCATGTGCCCAGCAAAAGTCGGTTTGAAAGAATCTACTTTGTTGCAAAGTGGTTGTGGAGTTGACATCATGCTCAAGAAAAAAAATTGCAAAGCCACTGACTGTGCTAGGTTTAAAGGGATTGGAGGAAACATAGGATGCAAATGTGAGTGACCAATCACTCTGTACTCCTGTGCATGAAACAGGCCAGCAAGGCAGATATAAGGCAGCCAGGTCCCATAAGAGAGCCCTTGCCTGCACATCTTTTGATTCTACAACACTGCTGCTGCTCGTGATTCCCTGGCACCATGTCAAGGTCTGTGGAGAGGGCCCAGCCTTTCACCCTGGAGGAGAATCTGGCATTGCTGGATGTGATCCTCCCACTGTACCCCATGCTGTATGGGCGACCAGGGTTTCAGGTGAGTGCAGAGTCCACTGGCACAGACTGTGTCCCTTTTTTGTGACTGGGACTTCTGGCATTGTGTCCAGGTGTGACACACATGCATTGTACTGTAGAGTGTGTCGCAGGGGGGGGGAATGCCTGATGTCTCCCAGCCAGAGCATGCTGTGGTGCATGTCTGGCGTCCTCACTTGCATTGTGTTTACTGTGACAATCACTGCATGGTGCATGCCACATTCTGCCTGTCTAATCCTCTTGGGAATGTTGCTTCTACAGTCCTCATGTGATTCTGTGGTCAGCCCAGTGTGACAGGTGACTGTACCCACAGATGTGTGTTATTCAGTGTACCTGTGCTGAGAGTGTCCACATGATGTGTTTGTACCCTGGACATCGGTGTGTGTGTGTAAGTCCCCTGTCATGTGGGTGGGTGCATATGTGGACTGTAGCACCCAAGCTGCATGAGGGATGGATATACCCTGCCCATCTGATGCGAGCAGGGAGCAGTGCTGTGTGTCTGACGTGCAGAGCCAGCCCCACACCTGTGAGCCCCCCAGTCTAGTGGCACATGTGCAGAGTGAGGTTTGTAGCTGCATTTGGCAATGGCAGGTGAATGTCCTGTGCCTGTGTGTGTCTGTGTACTCTGCTGAGGTAGCGTCAGTGGCCTGTGGCATGTGACTGCTTTGAGGTGCTGCACATAATCCTGGTGTACCTTCTGATGCACAGTGTGAGTCTGGATCATTTATTGTGTCGTACCCCTCATGCCACCTGTGTACTTTCAATGGCACGTGGTGCATTTGCCCTTACACAGAGAAAAATGTCCCTATGACAAAGGTGCAATGCTTTGGCTGCATACTATGCCTTGTTGACACCAGCAAAATTGTTCTAATGTGTGTCTCTGTGACATGTGGCAGGTGTATTGATGTCTCACTTTTTCAACCCCACAGGTAGGCGCCGCTGCCAAGGAGCAGATCTGGAGGAACGCCGTCAGTGCCGTGAGGAGGACGGAGGGTCGCAAGCGGCGCCTGGCCCAGGTGAGAAAACGCTGGCAGGATATCCGGTGCTGGATGCGGAGGATCGCACGGGTCCTGCTGGGGGACTCACCTGTGGGCCCTAAGAACCATGGGCGTCTCCGTCTGACCCACATCCACAAGCGTGTGCTGGCGGTGGTCTTTCCAGACATGGACAGGCGCTTACGGGAGAAGCAGCAGCAGGAAGGGGGTAGGTACATGTGTGTTTGTTGTGTGTCACCAGCATTTGTAAGTGCGCAGTTGCATGGATACACTGCCAGTGTTTAAATGTGCGGTGCAGGTCCTGTCACCCACAGTATAGCGGTGCTGTCCTTCCTCCCTTCCCCTCCTTGCCATGTGTTCCCTGGTCTGTGTGTAGTCACTCTTTCACAAGGTCATCTGGGCTGGCAGTTTATCCACGTGACCAATGCTTGCAGCATCATGTGTGGGGGTGGTGTGTAACAGGTTTTGGGACCTTGCCTGTGCCCTGTCCAGTTCAGTACTTGTGGGGTCCATGTCAATTGGCACTGATGCTGAGTCCAGACATAGGAGTATGTCTCTGAAGTGTAATGCCTTACAGCAAGCATGTCCTATGTTGTGGCCTGTGACATGATGTGCATGAGTACAGGGATGGTGGCCTGTGTTGCAGTCATTACCATTCAGGACCATGGAATATTGTGGCCTCTACTGTCCCCTGGGGCATATTTTGCTAGGTGTCAGTGTGTCATCACAATATGTGGACACTCTCAGTGTCTACAGCATGGGATGTGCTCTGTGCCATTGTACCCTGGCACCATGTATATTTACGTAACGTGTTCTACAAGTGTCCACTGTACAGCCTGACCTAATTTTCCTCGTTCA
This sequence comes from Triturus cristatus, assembly GCF_964204655.1. Taxonomy (NCBI): domain Eukaryota; kingdom Metazoa; phylum Chordata; class Amphibia; order Caudata; family Salamandridae; genus Triturus; species Triturus cristatus. The sequence goes on from NC_140589.1 coordinate 53,238,795, forward strand.
TACTCACGGTGGCCAGTGCCTGTGTGTCTTGTTACAATTATCTGATGATGGCCATTTGTAAATGAGATCGTTGTACAGGCGCACATGGGGTATTTTGGGTCCTATATGGGTTTCTGGCAGCCCATGTGTATTTCTCCCAGACTAAGAGATGCAAGTGCTTCCTGTGTCTCATCAAATTGTCTCATGTAGGGGGTGGTTGGTGCGGGCAAGGCCTACATGTCGACACCTGAAATCTCATTGCTCGGTCTGGCCAGTGTGTGATGTTTGTCTGGACATACACTCAAGGTGCAGTGTCCCATTCATGTTGGGCATGTCTTTAAGTATTACCTTTGCAGCATGTGCCTCAAGTTCACGGAGATGGTCCCTGCTCATCCCTAGTTACGGCAACGCTGTGTGGTGCAGATGCAGTGCTGGATTGTCCCCAGAGCCTGGCTCGTCTGTCCAAATCCATATCATGTCATTTGCAAATGTGTCATGCTCTCCATAGTTTCTCAGTGGCATGGTGGATGAACCAACTGTGTGTTGCAGGGCCTATATATGTACCTTGTATTGTAGATGTTACTCGTCTTTCATTTCAGGCTATGCACCGTAACCTATGTAGATTTGACTCATGTGACATATGTATACAGGTGTCTGATTAATTCCTGTTTATTCACCTTGCCCACAGCATCGTCGGGGGACACGGATGGAGACACCGGCACGGACCGTGCGGAGGGACCGGGCACCAGTGCCAGCAGTGACATCATAGCTGGCACATCGAGTGGAACTGAGGCCGAGGGGAGTGAGCCGGAGGACCTGTCCACTGCCACCACAGAATATGACGCAGATGGGTCCGAGGCTGAGCACTCCGAGGGGGCGGAGGCTGGTCCCACAGCTGACACCAGCACTCCATCACTACCCGCCACCTCCATTCCGATCACCGGCCTCCCACTTGCTCGTGTCCCTTCCTGGTGTGCTAGGTCACCACATGTCTCCTTCCTGCCAGGCACCGCACCCCCTGCCCCTGTCTCCACTGCTGCCGCCAATGCCGAGTCTGTGGACATCCTGCGGCAGTTGCAGGTTGGTCAGGCTGCGATGCTTAATGTCCTCCATGGCCACAGCCAAGTGCTCACCAACATGGAGGCATACTTGGAGGGCATTTCAGCATCGCAGGCTGACCAACGCAACTTGCTGCGGTCTATTGACTCGACACTGACTGCAGCAGTGGGTCTCCTGCAGCACTTCGTCCCACCCCTTACCCATGCCCATCCACACTTCCCACTCCCATGCCTGTCCCACGTACACCCAGACGTCAGCATGCACACACCCCACCAGACACAGGCACCACACCAGCAGGGAAGGCAAAGCGTACACCTCCTGGCACGCACACACAGGGTGAAGTAGGCACACCCACTGGGTCGGGGGGGAAACGGAAGACACGCAGCCAGAGTGGGAGTCCACATTCCTCACGACCACCACCCTCCAAATCCACTCCCCTCAGCTCTCCTGGCCAAGAGTCGGACACAGGGTCAGTCCTGTCCAGTCTGTCCATCAGCCCCAGTGTGGCACCACCCCGCAAGCGGTAGAGGCAGGACACCGGCAGGGGAGTTGAGTTCCCCCCCCCTGTCCACACCCCCCCCAGTAGCGCTGCGACCCATCCCTCCAACCCCCCCCCCTCCTTGGGGCCTGTGGTTCCTTCGGGTGCAGGGGAGACGCTGGGCGACCTGGCAGTAGTGTGCAGCGCCGTGCTCGAATCCACCTTTGGCGCTGCCCCACCCCCTGTGTTGGAGTCGCCGTCCCTGCACCCACAACACCTCCCCTTGCCCCTCCTGTCCCTGCGGTGCCTGGTCCTTCCCCCCAACATGATGCCCCTTCCCCTGTGGAAGACAAAGGAGTCTGACTGTGCAGGCAAGCTAGGGGACACACGTACCACTGTGTCCCCCATCCGGATTGGAGTCATGGACTGCCCTATGGGCCTTGTATATATTGACATTTATGATGATTATTAATTACATCCTGCTGAATAAAGCAATTTGTTTTTTCCTTGGAACACTACTGTTTATCTGGTATTGCTGTTGGTGGACCTGCTCCATGATTTTGGGTGGTGATAATGTGTTGGGTGTGTGGGAAATGTAGTCTTGTGCTGGTCATAGGGTGGACCCTGGTATCTGTGTGCCATCACAAGCTGTTGGCTAAATTACTTTGTTCATGTAAGCAGTTACTGCATGGTGACATCGTCCCAAGGTGTGTTCCTTCCTCTGTGTAACCTGACATCTTCCCTGCAGGGTGTTTCCACTATGTGGTGCTGAGCTGTGTCTACATCAGCTGGGGGTGTGACGGACTCCTTCAACTTTGCACATGCATGCTGAGCGATGTCTCCACCTGCATCATTCGTGGCATCCTTGGTGGTCACTGTACTTGTGTATGTAGACTGTTGAAATGACTTCATGTGGACATGTTCTCTTTTAGGCGCTATGCATGTGTGTACTCCCAGCTTCGCAAACATGTGGTACATGTACTGCAGGGTCTTTGTGCACCTGACTGACATTTGTGGGCGTTGTATCTGTGGGTACTCCACCCTTTGCGTTCCATGGGCACTGCTGGGAGGACTCTACACCCACCCCTCCTGTGTCTGGGCACTGCTGGGAGGACTCTGCACCCACCCCTCCTGCGTCTGGGCACTGCTGGGAGGACTCTGCACCCACCCCTCCTGCGTCTGGGCACTGCTGGGAGGACTCTGCACCCACCCCTCCTGTGTCTGGGCACTGCTGGGAGGACTCTACACCCACCCCTCCTGCGTCTGGGCACTGCTGGGAGTGATAGGCCCCCACTCCTCCTGTGTCTGTGCACTGCTGGGAGGACTCTGCACCCACCCCTCCTGCGTCTGGGCACTGCTGGGAGGACTCTACACCCACCCCTCCTGTGTCTGGGCACTGCTGGGAGGACTCTGCACCCACCCCTCCTGCGTCTGGGCACTGCTGGGAGGACTCTGCACCCACCCCTCCTGCGTCTGGGCACTGCTGGGAGGACTCTGCACCCACCCCTCCTGTGTCTGGGCACTGCTGGGAGGACTCTGCACCCACCCCTCCTGTGTCTGGGCACTGCTGGGTGGACTCTGCACCCACCCCTCCTGCGTCTGGGCATGTACGCTCCATAGATACACTGTTGGGGTGGGGGTACGTTCCATACATACGCGGGTGTGGGTACGGTCCGTACATACACTGTTGGGGTGGGGGTACCCTCCATACATACGCAGGTGGGGGTACGGTCCGTACATACACTGTTGGGGTGGGGGTACGCTCCATACATACGCGGGTGGGGGTACGGTCCATTCATACACGGGTGGGGGTACGGTCCGTACATGCACAGGTAGGGTGGGGGTACGGTCCGTACATGCACGGGGGGGTACGCTCCATACATACGCGGGTGGGGGTACGCTCCATACATACACGGGTGGGGGTACGGTCCGTACATACACTGTTGGGGTGGGGGTACGCTCCATACATACGCGGATGGGGGTACGCTCCATACATACGCGGGTGGGGGTACGCTCCATACATACACGGGTGAGGGTACGGTCCGTACATACACTGTTGGGGTGGGGGTACGCTCCATACATACGCGGGTGGGGGTACGCTCCATACATACACTGTTGGGGTGGGGGTACGCTCCATACATACGCGGGTGGGGGTACGCTCCATACATACGCGGGTGGGGGTATGCTCCATACATACACAGGTGAGGGTACGGTCCGTACATACACTGTTGGGGTGGGGGTACGCTCCATACATACGCGGGTGAGGGTACGGTCCATACACACACTGTTGGGGTGGGGGTACGCTCCATACATACGCGGGTAGGGGTACGGTCCGTACATACACTGTTGCAGTGGGGGTACGCTCCATACATACGCGGGTGGGGGTACGGTCTGTACATTCACTGTTGGGGTGGGGGTACGCTCCATACATACGCGGGTGGGGGTACGCTCCATACATACGCGGGTGGGGGTACGGTCCGTACATACACTGTTGGGGTGGGGGTACGCTCCATACATACGCGGGTGGGGGTACGCTCCATACATACACTGTTGGGGTAGGGGTACGCTCCATACATACGTGGGTGGGGGTACGCTCCATACATACGCAGGTGGGGGTACGCTCCATACATACACGGGTGAGGGTACGGTCCGTACATACACTGTTGGGGTGGGGGTACGCTCCATACATACGCGGGTGAGGGTACGGTCCGTACATACACTGTTGGGGTGGGGGTACGCTCCATACATACGCGGGTGGGGGTACGGTCCGTACATACACTGTTGGGGTGGGGGTACGCTCCATACATACGCGGGTGGGGGTACGGTCCGTACATACACTGTTGGGGTGGGGGTACGCTCCATACATACGCGGGTGAGGGTACGGTCCATACGTACCCGTGCCCACGCTGTGGAATGCTTGTGCGGCCCGTACCCAGGCCTTTGGCACATGGGTACGGGCCGTACCGCCATTGTTGGGGTGACGTGGGTGTGGGCGTGGTACGACTCGTACCCACGCTCTTAAGGCGTGGGTACGGTACGTACCTGTAGAACAAGTTACTTACCTTCGGTAACGATGTATCTGTAAGAAACATTAGTTAGTTAGATTCCTCACCTTAGAATATCCCCAGGCGTCAGACTGGATCCGGAAGATTTTTCGTCAGCAATACCCCTTGCGCGTCGCTAGGCGTCGTCTGCGGCTCCGCGTCCGTCGTCGGCGTCGTGCGCCGGGATGACGTCGTCGGGATACTTAGACGCCGCCCTCGCGCGCTGACGTCAGTTCTTGTACATAGCCTTCCGCGCCAGGAACGCAGAGCCATGCAAAGACCGACACTGGTGCCAAAAATAAAATCTAGGGGCCTGAAAAGGATAACCTTAACCCTAGATGTCAGTTCGCAGAACGGGGAGGATGGGTGGGTCGGTGAGGAATCTAACTAACTAATGTTTCTTACAGATACATCGTTACCGAAGGTAAGTAACTTGTTCATCTGAAAGAAACACGTTAGTTAGATTCCTCACCTTAGAATAGATACCCAAGCAATACCATCCCCGGTGGTGGGTCTGCGAACCAAGATCACACCAGAAAGTCCTGGAGGACAGAACGGCCAATGAAGCCATCCCTCCGGACTTGGCTGTCAAGACAATAATGCCTGGCAAACGTGTGTAGCGAAGCCCACGGCGCCGCCTGACAGATGTCCTGCAAAGGGACACCCCGTCCCAAAGCAGTAGTAGCCGCAGTGGCCCGAGTAGAATGGGCGCGCAGCCCAGCAGGAGGGTCCTTTTTTGCCAAGGAATAACAAATTTTGATGCACAAAACGACCCACCGAGAGATGGTCCGTTTGTGCACAGCTTTCCCCTTCTTAGCACCCACGTATCCAACGAAAAGTTGGTCGTCCACCCGGAACTGCTTTGTGCGGTCCAAATAAAAGGAGAGCGCACGTTTTGGGTCCAGACGGTGGAGCCTCTCTTCCTCTTTGGAAGGATGCGGAGGCGGAAAGAAGGTGGGCAAGGTGACAGACTGCCCAAGATGAAACGGAGTCACCACTTTCGGAAGAAAGGAGGGACGAGGTCGAAGGACAACCTTGTCCGGATGAACAGACAGAAAAGGAGGCTTTGAAGATAAAGCCTGGAGCTCACTCACCCGTCTAGCCGAGGTGATGGCTACCAGAAAAGCAGTCTTAAGAGTCAGAAGACGAAGGGGACAATTGTGAAGAGGCTCGAAGGGAGCGCACATCAGGAATGTCAGGACAAGATTCAAGTCCCACTGAGGCATTACAAACGGAACAGGAGGGAACGTGTGAGTAATGCCCTTTAGAAAGCGTGTAACTACAGGGGATTTGAAAAGAGAAGGCTGATCAGGAAGCCGCAAGAAGGCAGAGATGGCAGCAAGATAATCTTTCAGGGTGCCCAGGGCAGAGCCCTGCCGGGCCAAAGAAAGAAGAAAGAGGAGAACCTCAGAAAGAGGGGCGGAAAGGGGATCCACAGCCTTTGCTGTGCACCATGCCACAAATTTGTTCCACCGGCTGGCGTATACCGTCTTTGTGGAGGGACGCCTGGCTGCCAGAATGATATCACAGACTTCAGGAGGCAAGTCAAATGGCATCAACTGCCACCGCTCAATCTCCACGCATGGAGGTGGAGGCTGGACAGGTTCGGGTGGAGGACCGTCCCCTGCTGCTGCGACAGAAGATCCTCCCGAAGGGGCAGACGTATCGGAGGATCGGTCAACATACTGAGTAGCTCGGGATACCAGTACCTTCGTGCCCAGTCCGGAGCCACCAAGATGACTTGGGCCCGGTTGCGCCTGATCTTCTTCAGCACTCTGGGCAGAAGTGGTATAGGCGGAAAGGCGTACAACAGACCGCAACTCCACTCGTGACGAAAAGCATCGCCGAGCGAGTGCCGCCTTGGAAATTCCAACGCGCAGAACTGCTGACATTGCGCGTTCTCTTTGGTGGCAAATAGATCTAACCAAGGCTCTCCCCACTGCTGAAAGAGACCTTGCGCCACTTCGGAGTTCAGACGCCATTCGTGATCCATCATGCACCGGCGGCTGAGTTCGTCTGCTCTGGCGTTCAGAGAGCCCGCCAGATGTTGAACCACTAGGGTGACGCCCTGGTGTTCCAGCCACCTCCAGAGGCGCAGAGCCTCCTGACAAAGGGTCCACGACCCCACCCCGCCCTGTTTGTTGCAATACCACATGGCGGTGGTGTTGTCCGTGAACACCTGCACGACACTGCCCCTGACAGAGGGAAGGAAGGCTTTCAGTGCAAGCCGGATCGCTCTCAACTCCAACAGGTTGATGTGGAGACGAGACTCCGCCGGAGACCAGAGGCCTCTGATCTCCGCCTCTCCCATATGGCCACCCCATCCCAGGAGGGACGCATCCGTCACTACGACATGCTCCGGTTGGGGAAGGGAGAGGCTTCTGCCGATGACCCAATCGCAGTCCGTGAGCCACCACTGCAACTGCTGTGCAGTGCCCTCCGAGATCAAGACATGGTCGGACAGGTTGCCGTGATGCTGGGCCCACTGAAACTTCAGGTCCCACTGCAGAGCCCGCATGCGCCGCCTGGCGTGATGCACTAGTAGGATGCAGGAGGCCATCAGCCCCAGAAGCCGCAACACTAGCCTGACCGAAACCCAGGATAGAGGCCGAAAGATGGGAATCAGGGCCTGAATATCCCGGACCCGCTGTTCCGGTGGATAGACCCGGAACTGCGCTGAATCGAGAACCGCTCCGATGAAAAGGAGCTTCTGAGAGGGACTCCGGTGTGACTTCGGCACGTTGATGGAAAACCCCAGCAAATGCAGGAGATCCGCCGTAGTCTGGAGGTGGGAGACGACTGCCTGGGGTGAGCCCGCCTTCAACAACCAGTCATCGAGATAGGGGAAGACTGGAACCCCTGATCTGCGCAGATGAGCTGCGACCACCGCCATCACTTTCGTGAACACCCGAGGGGCACTGGTGAGACCGAAGGGGAGCACGGTAAACTGAAAGTGCTCTGGGCCCACCGTGAACCGCAGGTAACGCCGGTGGGCCGGCAGGACGGGGATGTGGAAATATGCGTCCTGCAAGTCCAACGCTACCATCCAGTCTCCGGGGTCTAGGGCAGCTAGAACCTGAGCCAAAGTCAACATCTTGAACCTTTCCTTCCGGAGGAAGGCATTGACGTTCCGGAGGTCCAAGATAGGGCGTAGGCCCCCTTTGCCCTTCTTGGGAACCAGAAAGTAGTGGGAATAACAACCACAACCTACTTCTGGGCTCGGAACGCGCTCGACGGCCCCCTTGGCCAAGAGGGCCGAAACTTCCTCGTGGAGAAGATTCAAATGATCCCCCGAGATACGGTGGTGCTGCGGTGGCATGGCTGGAGGGGTCGTCTCGAAGGGGAGGGAGTAGCCCCTTCGGACGATTTGCAGCACCCACCTGTCCGATGTGATGGACCGCCAGTGGAGCAGGTGATGGCGAACTCTGCCGCCCACTGGCGTGGAATGGGCCTGAAAGCTCGGACTAGGAAGGTTTTGAGGCGGATGCTGCCGGGGTGGATGTGGACTGACCTCGTCGTCCTCCAGAACCGCCTCGGCGGAAACCACGTCCGCGACCGCGCGCAGGTTGATTCTGCGGCTGGTGGCTAGGCGTACGTGAGGAGGCACCCCTTCCTTGGCCACGAAAGGGGCCAAAGGCGGAAGTGTGCGACCGCGGGGCCGAGAGGCCCAAGGACTTGGCCGTAGCCCGGGAGTCCTTAAAGCGATTCAGCGCACTGTCCGCTTTCTCGCCAAAAAGGCGAGTGCCATCAAAGGGCATGTCCATGAGAGAGCTCTGGACATCACCCGAAAATGACGTGGACCGCAGCCAGGCGTGACGTCTAAGCGCCACTGAGGTAGAAATCGCCCTACCCAGCGAGTCCGTGGTGTCAAGCCCACATCTTATAGCATATCGCGCGGCATCCCTCCCATCGGCCAGAGCCTGGGTAATTCGTGTCCGGACCTCCTCCGGACACAGGGGCAGCGCGTCCTCCACCGCATCCCACAGAGAGTGGGAATAACGGTCCAAGAGACAAGCGGTGTTCAAAGACCGCAGGCCCAAACTAAGGGAAGAGAACAGTTTCTTGCCAAACTGCTCTAGTCTCTTGGAATCCCGGTCCGGCGGGGCGGTCGGGAAAGAGGATTGGGAGGTGGAGGCCTGGATAACCAGGCTCTCAGGGGTAGGGTGTTGGGACAGAAAACTGGGGTCGCCCGGAGCAGGGCGGTGGCGCCTGGCAACGTTCCTGTCCACAGGAGGAACTGTGGAGGGCTTGGACCAGGTGCCCTGTAGAACGTCAGTGAGGGCCTCATTGAATGGCAGCAGAGGCTCAGTGGAGCTTGCTGCAGACTGAAGCACCTCAGTGAGGACGTTCGTCCTCACAGCCACGGCAGGCAGCTCGAGCCCCAGGACTGCGGCCGCCTTGCGCAGCACCACGGAGAAAGCAGCACCCTCCTCCGAAGCCACAGTTGGAGGAGAGATGAATCCAGCGTCTGGCGAGGTATCCAGACCACTGGCCTCCCCCAGTTCATCTGCCCAGTCCTGGGACAGTTGGGCCTGAGCGGCCATAGGATCCTCGGATCCCTCCCAGTAGTCCCCATCATCCGACTCCTGGTGTAGAGGAGAAAGTAACGGAGCCGGGCGGTAGACAAAATGTGTCTCTAGCGGCGTCGATCTCGGCGTCCATCGACGCCGGACCGGCGCCGGGCCTGGAGCGGGACTGAACTGGGGCACGACGTCGAGCGGAATCGACGTCGGCGTCAGGGGTGGAACCGGAGTCGACGCCGGCGGAGGAGGCGTGACAAGGTTGACCGGCGTCGACGGGGACTCGAGAACGGGTCCCTCGGAAGCATGCGGCGTCGAGGCCGGAGCCGTCAACGGCGCCGGGGCTGGAGCCACCGGCAGGCAAGGCAGCCCAGTCGGGTCCGCGGGGCCCGAAGGCGCACCAGCGGGCGCCGACGGCGGAGCCAGGTTCCTCATGGCCGAGAGGAAGGCACTGACTTCCGCCGGCGTCGCGTTAGTCCCAGGGACCGGAGGGTATGGGGACGGGCGCGGCGCCTGCGGCTCCGCCGGAGCCGCGGGGCTGGAACCACCCTGACCCTCACCGAGTCGCGCGACCGGCGAGGGGAGTCCGAAGAGCGATGTCGCCTCTTGGACTTCTTGGAATGCTTCGACTTACCCGAAGACTTGGATCCCGACGACCGATGGTGACATCGGCTGCGGCTCCGCGACCGATCCTTGGACCTCCTCCTGGACCGGGATCGAGAGGCGCGCGGAGCCGAGTGGTGAATCTCGAGAAGCTTACGGGACCGCTCCCGTCTAGCCTTCGAGGTCAGGGCCTTGCAGTCCGAACACGACTCCGCGTCGTGATCGAGGCCCAAGCAGTAAAGACACCGGCGGTGATGGTCCGTAACCGACATCAATCGGTTACAGTCCGTACAGGCTTTAAACCCAGGCATCCTACCGGCACCGATGTCGAGACACGATCAAAAAGGATCAAAAAAGTTAGTCAAAAATTGACTAAAGGGGTAGCTCTCCCGGATCTGCGCTTACTGGCGCGGAAAAAAGAAGAACTGACGTCAGCGCGCGAGGGCGGCGTCTAAGTACTCCGACGACGTCATCCCGGCGCACGACGCCGACGACAGACGCGGAGCCGCAGACGACGCCTAGCGACGCGCAAGGGGTATTGCTGACGAAAAATCTTCCGGATCCAGTCTGACGCCTGGGGATATTCTAAGGTGAGGAATCTAACTAACGTGTTTCTTTCAGATTTGTTGTGTTGCCGGTTCGCGTCGTCGCCCACTTCCGTTGTGGCGGACGCTGGCGTTGCTGGACACGCCCCCACCCCCTCGAAGTGACCAGGGCCTGGAGGTCAGGTATGTCCAGGGCATGTGTGCTGTGTGACTTGGGTGGGGGTTTTGTGTCCTGCCCCTGCCCCCCCCCCCCTTTGCCCCTGGGTGTTGTTCTGACCTTCTGCGGCGTCTGCGTTGGTACCTGTAGAGGAGGTCGACTGCTATGAGGGCCGGGATGACACGTAGGTTCGGGTCCATGTCTGTCCGTCGCGTACAGGTGCTCCTTGTGCGCGTCGTCATGATTTCCCGGCAGTTTTTGACTGCCGGAAAATATTCTCCGCGCGGGATGACGTCGGTGCGAATCGTACTTCCTGGTTCGTGGAACGCAGGCTGCATACGTCCCGACGTCACGTCGGCGCTTTTCCGGATGTCATTTGTATGTTTATTTTCCTCGGTTGGTGTTTTGTACGAATCGTACGGAAATACTGTTTCCGTGCGAATCGTACTTTCATGTTTGTAAAGTTTTGCAACCGGGTACGAGTCGGACGGAGAAAACCCTCCGTCCGACGGTTCGTACCCGGTTTCTCCAGGATCCTAATCGGCACCTTAATAGGGTATCACATACTTCCACTATTGATTACATCTTGATGGAAGCTAGATTTTGGGATAAGCTTTTAGAATTTCAAGTGCACCCGAGACATGATAGCGACCACAATGCCCTGGTTTTAACACTTAAACCAGGGTCTTTTGGGCTGATTAACCACGAAGCCGGCCTCACATTTAATGAGACCATGCCACTCATGGTCTCGAATAACCGTCGCAGGGTTAATTGGCCCCATTTACAGAACTCACCTACTAAGCTGGGTGAAGTTTATCAACTTGCGTTACCTTGGATAGCTGCAATGGCTGACTCGCCATCAAACAGCCATGCTGTTACAATCCATAGCCACTTGGTCAATGTCCTGGGGGACGTCCTTTCCCCATCAATTAGGCCCGGTCGGGGTGGGCCTAAGACATGTCATTGGTATAATCACTCCTGCAGGAAAGCCAAGAAAGATCTCATCAATGCAATTAAATCTCAGGATAGGTCATTAATTAGATCATCCCGTCTGCTTTATAAACAAGCCACTGATGGAGCCAAGAGGGATTGGGAGGAAGCCCGGTGGGAAGAGTTGAGAAAAGCGCTGTTGGCAGGGGACGCTAAGTCCTTTTGGGCCATCGTGAGTACGGGCGCTAGGGGAGGCGGACAAGCTATCACTCCAAACATCGCGCCCTCAGTGTGGGAGGCCCACTTTGGGGCTTTATATGCATGTGTGGAGCTTGAAGATCCATCTCGGTCAGGTTTAAATCCAATTCTTGAAACTAGCCGGGAGGCACTTGCGATACTCGCACGGCCCTCTGGGGGCCTTGGGCGGTGGGCAGACATTTTGCGTGCCCCCCCTGATCCTCTAGCGAGCATCACCTTGAAGGAGGTAGAATCTGCTATAGGCAATTTGCTCCCAAACAAAGCACCCGGCCTTGAAAAACTGCCTGGGGATCTGTTTAGATCCCAGCCGAAAATATGGGCGCCCTATCTGGTTATTTTATTCAATGCGATCCTTATGGGCTCCGACCCACCTGATACTTGGCTCGGGCCGAGATTGCCCCCATTTTTAAAAAGGGCTGTCCCCTTTCCCCCCTCTAACTATAGGCCCATTAGTTTGTTAGACACAACTCAAAACTAATGGGCAGAATTATCCTGGACAGGATACAAGCCTGGATGGAGGAACGGGAAATACTGTTCACTCTCCAGGCTGGATTTAGATCTGGAATTTCAACTTTGGACCAGATTTTCCGGCTCCAGGTCCTTTTTTGGAAAACTACAAGGGTTGAGGGTGGCAGCCTCTTTCTTGTCTTTGTGGACCTGCGGGCCGCTTTCGATCTGGTCCCCAGGGTAAAACTGTGGGTGGTTCTGGCAGACTTGGGCCTACCGCCCTACCTGCTTAATATTCTGATTCGTTTGCATGATGGAAACTATGCGCAGGTTAGATGTGGGAGACATGGGGCGCTTTCAGATCGCTTCTCTGTTGCTAGAGGCGTCCGGCAGGGGTGTGTCTTGGCCCCCACCCTCTTTAGCCTCTTCATAAACGGCCTTATTGAAACCCTAAACAAAGTAAAGGACAATGATGCTCCTTGGTTGGCCTCTGGGCGTGTTCCCGCGTTAATGTGCGCTGACGACACTTTGTTGTTGTCGCGAACATCATCGGGTATTCAGCGTGTCCTGGATGGTTTTGTGGGTTTCTGCGCGAGGACTGGAGATCAACTTGGCAAAAACCAAGTTTATGATCTTCAGTCCCCCGAGGTGCACGCGCTCGAAACTCTCGCAAATTGCTGGGGGCATTGGTAAATTTCAGAGAGCTTCGACATCTAGATTGGTTGCGCCCGCCCTCGAGATTTACAGACTGCAGGCCCAGTCTGCATCTTTGTATGGGGCAGAACTTTGGGGTCATAAAAATGTGCTAAGCCTCTCGAGGGTTGAACAGGCATTTTTGAGAAACTTGGTGGGTTTACCGATAAGTACACCCCTTATCCCCTTGCGAATGGATATGGGGATAGAATCTATTGAGGACTTGGCAGATGTGCGCCCCCTACTCTATTGGAGGAGGCTCTGGTCAACACCCGAGCTGGCTTCCTTTAGAGCTGAATTCCGGGAGGTCTGGGAACAGTTAAAAAATAAAAATATCCCCTGGCTCTCTCACATTAAGGTCCTTTCTCTAAAAATAGGCCTGCCTCAATTATGGGGGTCTCCTGAGGTGAGTTGCCCGAGGATACCCAGGGCACAGCTTTTAAATTTGGTGAGACAGTTCAATCTATGCGCTTTGCACAGTTCTACTTCCTATGGTACGCTCTTCGTTGATTTCCTCACAATTAAATTAGAAAGGGGGTGGGAGAAATTTTTGGATGAGGTCCAACCCCCCCTTGCGAGGAAATTATATGTCCAACTTAGGCATGGCTCCTTACCTATTAGATCACTTACTTCAAAATGGGCTAAGTCTGAAAACGAAAATTGCCCAATATGTAATTATAAGAGAGAGGATCTGATCCATGTCTTATTTTTTTGCCCTGCATACAGCAACCTTCGCAAAAATTGGCTTATCCCACTATGTAAAAATTTGGGCTTTCGACACTGTGTGCAGGCATGCAGAGTCCTTAAGTGTGATACATCTCCGCATATTGTATTTGCTGTCTCCCGATTTCTTTATGGCATTTGGCGTTGTAGGTCTAGTTTTAAATCATTTTAAACTTCTGCAACTGTTTTTTGATAACTTACCTGTTTAATCTCACTTTTAACGAAATGTCATATTTTTATCTTCTTATTGGATGTGCTATGTTTGTACCTATTTTATCTGCACTTTTATGGTCTTTGACCGAAATAAAGTTATCATAAGAGTTATTAGAGGATAAGGGTGGGGAGTGTTTTAAAAATATACAATTTCATAATATGTTAATGTAAAACATTGTTTGTTGAGAGTAAATATATATTTATGAGATAATTATATTTTTAAATTGTAAATATATTATTAGTTATGGAAATTTTAGGAGTGGGATGTTGTGTTATTAGTGGGTAAGGGTGGGGAGTGTTTTCAAAAATTAGAAATTTCTAATATGTTAGTAATAAGTAATATTTGTTGAGAGTTTATAAAAGATAATTAAATTTTAATCAATTGGTTTACAATATTTATATATTAGAATATTTAAAAATGTAAAAATGTATATACAATTTGTTAAATTTGTATTTTATTTGTATATTTATTGGTTGTTTGTGTTGTGGTATTTTACATAAATGTTATATGATTAATATTGTTATATCTAATTTTGTAGTGGTTTATGTGTTGTAAAGGTATAAAGGTGGGCATGGTTACATTTTTTAAAATTTGTAAAATATTTAATAATAATTAAATATTTTGAGATTACAAGATAAATTTAAAAATTAAACAATTGACTGGTGAAATAATTTAAAGTTTTAGAAATATAATAAGGCGCCGATTCCGATCCTGGAAAAACGCTGTACAAATCGTGGTATGGAGCGTTTTCCCCATACAACTCGTACTTGTAAGGATTCCCCTACAACCTAGGTAGTACGATCCGTACAAATAGACGCTCTCCATACAAATTGTAAAAAAGACCATACAACTCGTATATACAAGCGATTCCGATTCGGATTGCCCTGTACGCGACGTTCACATGTGTTCCCGGCAGCAGTTCACAACCCGTCAAGTACGATTCGTACAAACGGCACTCCGTACGGCTCTTTTTTTACAGGAGCCAAAAAGTGCCGGGAAAACATTGTACGCCCCGAAAACAGTACGAGATGGACCCCCCATGTACGCGTCGTACACCCCATGAATACAGGGGTACTGTGCGTATGTACGGTGCGTACCGATGACACGGAAAGTGGGGTACGGTGCGCATATACGCGCTGAAGGGGTACTGGTCGTGTACGCACCGTACAAGCACCGTACCCCAAAATCGCTTGTGTACGCACCGTACCCCAAAAGTGCGTATGTACGGTGCAGACCCCAAAATCGCGTATGTACAGTGCGTACATGTGCGATGTTGGGGTACGCTCCATACACACGCCTCGCATGTGGGGGGACCCTTGTACGCCTCATACCCCTATACGACCCGTACCCCGGTATGAGTCGTACCCCCAGAACGAGTCATACCAGGGTACAATGCGTATAGGGGTTCGCTTCGTAGCCCGGTACAAGTCGTGCCCCGTATACAGGCATTTTCCATACAAATCGCATGCTGACAACCCGGTACGAATCGTACTTGATGGTTTGTACAGCCTTTTTACAAATTGCATGGTCTTTTTTACAAGTCCGTGTCGTACAGCTTTTCCCGATACGATTTGTAAGGATCGGGCCGATCTGTATGTATTTTTCCCGTACGAATCATACTACACGGGTTGGAAGGGACTTGTACGATTTGTATGGAAAAAAATACGGATCCAATTTGTATGTAAAATAAAAGTCCAGGATCAGAATCGGCCCCATATGTCTATTTTGATAAAATAACTAATAATGGAAATTTAGAACTTTTCAGTATCTATATGTAAATTATTTTAATTTAAGATTTTGATATTTGATATGTTAGAATATTTGATAGTAAATTATTATATTAGAATGTAGTGGGAATTGATATATACATTATTTACTAATATTTTAATTTAAAAGAATACAGACATATGTTTTTTAACTATCCAGAATATTTTGTAATTTAAAAGTGACTGGAGTTGGAATAGTAAATTATATTTATTTACTATCCAGCACTTTCTGTGATTTAATACTGAGTGGAGTGGTAATAGTAAATTTTATTTATTTACTATCCAGCACCTTCCCTGATTTAATACTGACTGGATTTGGAATTGTAAATTGTATTTATTTACTATCCAGCACTTTCCCAGATATAATACTGAGTGGAGTTGGAATAGTAAATTATATTTATTTACTATCCAGCACCTTCTGTGATTTAATACTGACTGGAGTTGGAATAGTAAATTATATTTATTTACTATCCAGCACCTTCTGTGATTTAATACTGAGTGGAGTGGGAATAGTAAGGGGTCGATTCCGATCCGTTAAAAATTTCCCCCGTACGAATCGTATCCGTTTTTTTTACCGTACGAATCGTACAAGTCCCGTACAAACTGGCAAGTACGATTCGTATGTGAAAAATTCCATACGAATCGCATTGGGAAAATACCCCGACACGTCCTCGGGTCGGAAAAAGTGTCCGACACGTCCCCGGACAGTTTTACCTACGATTCAGGAAACTGAAGTCCGAGCGCGCAAGTACGATCCGTCCCGTCCGTCCGAATGCACAACCGTATGGAAAAAACACCGTACGGTGTGAACTCCCATAGCAACTATGGAGACGTCCAAATAGTTGCCCGCATACGCGCCGAACACGCCCCAGCACCCCTCCACGTACGCGCCGTACCCCAGCACCCCCCCATGTCCGGGCCGTACCCCCACCCCGTAGGTACGGAGCGTACCACCACCCCCGTAGGTACGGAGCGTACGACCACCCCGTAGGTACGGAGCGTACCCCCACCCCCCCTATGTATGGTGCGTTATGCGCTGGGGGGTCCACAGCATACCTACAGGGGTGGTGGTACACTCCATACCTAGGGGGGGGTACGCTCCGTCCATAGGGGGGGCTGGGGGTATGGCACGTACATACGGGGGGCGGGTGTACGGCGCGTACATACGGGGGCTGGGGGTACTGTGCGTACATACGGGGGTGGGGGTATGTGCTGGGGGACGGTGCTTACATACGGAGGCTGGGGGTACGCACCGTCCATACGGGGGTGGGGGCACACACCGTACCCCCAGCACCCCGTATGTACGCGCCGTACCCCCAGCCCCCCCATGTACGCGTCGTACCCTCGGTACACGTATGTACGGCATGTACCCCCAGGCCCCCACACCCTGCCCGTGCCTGTACGCACCCTACCTGAGGCCCCTACACCAGCACCCTCACCCAGCCGGTCGCATGTACGAGTCGTACCAAGCCATAGCAAATGTGAGCACTGTACAACAACATGGCCGATGTACGCACCGCACAGACGTGAAAAACACACGTACTGAACCAGGACACTGCAAAACACCACAAGGAGAGTCAATTCGAATCACACAACACCACAAAACACGTCCAACAAGCCAAAATACATCCAATACACTGACCTGCAACAGCCAAACAGGTAAGCAGAGGCCCAAAACACAACCACCCCTTATAACACACCCACCCAAAGTTCAAACACAGCCACACCCACAAATGGACCAATAAAAAGGGCCCACACACACAAACCATGAGCCTTTGCAACAGACCCACTGCTGCCAGACCCCACAGACAACCCACAGCAGCAGACTTGAACCTTTACTACACCTTACACAACCACCTTCACAAACACCCCCTCATCACATTCACACACACACCCACAACCATCCACACCCACACCCCACACCATGCCCACAGACAGGAATCCAAAGTTCACAACAGCGGAGCTGGAGATCCTTGTCAACGAAATCATCAGAGTCGAGCCACAGCTCTTTGGAACATTGGTCAGACAGACCAGCGTATCAGAAAAATCAGCCATGTGGCAGAGGATCATCGAGAGGGTGAATGCTGTTGCGCCCATCAGAAGGACCAGGCATGAATGCCAAGCCAGGTGGTACGATCTGCAGAGGACGGTCCGCCGCAAAATGACCGAATACAACCAGGGGAACATCACTGGAGGTGGGCCGCCCCGCAGACCGGTACACTACCATCCCTGGGAGGAGAAGGTGATGCGCACGCTGCCGCCGGTGGGAGTACACGGAGTAGAAGGAGTCACCGAGCCTGATGAGTACACAAACAAATCACCCCACATGGGGGGAACCGCATCCACAACCCAACTCCCGATAATGCACGCAAATACCCCAAATCCATCACCGGACGCAACCACATTCCAACTACATGCACACACCACTATCGGCTCCATGCCCCATGCACCAAGCAAGGCCATGCCAAGTCACAGGCCACACAAAACACCAACACAAGACAGGATGTCCGTGATGCCGGGAGGGGGGGCCTCCAAAATCACATTGTGCAACTCAGAAGCAGACACCAATGCCCTCAGCCCATATGGCCTAGGGCAGAGCTATACAAACAGTGTGTCCCGACACTGTACTGTGTTGCTTGCAAATGGCGGCCGCGTCGCAGGATGACATGGGTATGAAGGCCCAATTCGCACATAACAGCAACTAATGAAGAGGCAACACTGTGAAAGAGTGTCAGCACACACCGACGCTGCAGCGCAGACTCAGAGACACTCTGCCCAATGGGGTCTGGGAGATTCTAAACAAAGCCACATGAACAAGCCAATGGCCTTTGAAAGACCTGCAAAGTGTGTGTGCCCAGGAAGCCGTGCTGAGGTGACAGAGGGTGACAGACAGATGGAGGGAGAGGGAGAGGGAGGGAGACAGAGGGCGACAGAGGGCGACAGAGGGTGACAGACAGACGGAGGGAGAGAGAGAGAGAGGGAGGGAGACAGAGGGCGACAGAGGGCGACAGAGGGTGACAGACAGACGGAGGGAGAGGGAGAGAGAGGGAGGGAGACAGACAGAGGGAGGGAGAGGGAGAGAGAGGGAGGGAGACAGAGGGCGACAGAGGGCGACAGAGGGTGACAGACAGACGGAGGGAGAGAGAGGGAGGGAGACAGAGGGTGACAGAGGGAGACAGACAGAGGGAGGGGGAGGGAGAGAGAGGGAGGCAGCCAGAGGGCGACAGAGGGTGACAGACAGACGGAGGCAGAGGGAGAGAGAGGGAGGGAGAGGGAGAGAGAGGAAGGGAGACAGAGGGCGACAGAGGGAGACAGACAGAGGGAAGGAGAGGGAGAGAGAGGGAGGGAGACAGAGGGCGACAGAGGGCGACAGAGGGTGACAGACAGATGGAGGGAGAGGGAGAGAGAGGGAGACAGAGGGCGACAGAGGGCGACAGACAGAGAGAGGGAGGGAGACAGAGGGCGACAGAGGGTGACAGATAGACGGAGGGAGAGGGAGAGAGAGGGAGGGAGACAGAGGGCGACAGAGGGCGACAGAGGGTGACAGACAGACGGAGGGAGAGAGAGGGAGGGAGACAGAGGGTGACAGAGGGAGACAGACAGAGGGAGGGGGAGGGAGAGAGAGGGAGGCAGCCAGAGGGCGACAGAGGGTGACAGACAGACAGAGGGAGAGAGAGGGAGGGAGACAGAGGGAGACAGACAGGGGGAGGGAGGAGGGTGACAGAGGGAGGGAGAGAGAGAGACAGAGGGAGACAAAATCACCCTTGGGTGGTGTGGGCATGTCCGCTCATCAGCAGGTTGACTGTGTGCATGTTGACAAGGTCTGGCAGTGCGTGAAACACCCCTCATTCGTTTGGAAAGCACTGGCCCATGTGTCAAACTGTGCACGAGTCGATCCTCGCTGCAGGCACAAACCTAACCTCACACCCAGTATACCCACTCACTGTGTTTGTTAGAACCCAGTCACAAATGCATAAGTTTCCTACCTGCATTCTCCAATAGACATGACAAAGCAACATTTGGCCGCGTACAGTGCAACACGTAAGTCGGTTCTGCAGCGCTCGCTACGCACGCTTGCTACACTGCTCACTACGTTCAAAACTGATGCAACAACAAAGAGTGTGTCACACATAGGAAAAGTGTTGACAGCCGTGGCCAAGGGACATACCCATGCACAATGCACAGGGACTTGCCAAGTACAGACAAGGTAGATGACACTTGGCCCTGCTGTAGACAGCACAAGGCAAACCTGTGACCACTGTACACTCAAACACCAACTCCACATGCCACCTACCTACCACAGGAACTCACATTCACTGTCATGCCAGCAGGCACCATGAGGGGATAGACACATCACCTGGTCGACCCAATGACAAATCACACCACACCCAACAGCATGCCCGGTCACACACCCCTCCCCCCTTACACAAGCACACACCCCCGGGGCAGCCAACGCAAATTGGCACTCCCACAATGGATATGTGACACAACAAGACCAATCCATAGCCAAATAAGCATCCCAACACTCATTAGACAGGCCAAATAACCAGGAGTACATATCAATCTGACCCCCGCAACATACCCATCCACAAGTGCACTGTGAGAGGAATGCTAGACATATCCAACTACCCAGAGCAACTTTGCCAACTTGAATATGTATGAAACATGGATGACGCATGTAACACCATTAACATTGTCTCTCTCTCACACACAGGGCAACGTCGTCGGTCTCCCCCCAACACTGGGGGGGAAGACACACAGGACCCGGCTCGGTGTGACGATGATCCCACCGGCAGCGATGACTCTCACCACAACGTGGATAACCCCGACCAACCTGGCCCCTCTGGTGCCCAAGCACCTGCAGCACCTGTGTCAGGTACAACTGTGCCAACCACCACCCCCATTCCTGCCACATCCCAGGATACACACAGGAGCCCTGCTCGCACACAACGCAGCCAGTCTGACCAGGAGGGACGAGGGACCCCGGGCACCCAGGAGGAGGCAGGCGACCCCGCAAATGCCATCCCTCAGGGGTCCCGGAGACCCGACGTGCCCACAAGGGCAGGCCAGGCTCAAGTGGGCAGGGGTGGTGGGAGTGGAGGACGGCGGAGGCGCGAACCTGACCAGCCAGCTGAGGAACCGGTTATGTCACACGTCCGCAACAACTTGGACACATACCGGCGTGACACCAGAGGCATCGACCAGGTCGTGTCAAGACTCTCCGAGATGCAGGGGACCCTCGATGAGATTAAGAACCTGCAGGTCGAGCATCATGCCGGTCATTAACAACACCAAGGACGGATGGAGGCAAGACTGGCTGAGCTCCTGGCGGTGCACAGGGACGTGAGCCAATCACTCCGTCAGATCGCCCAAAGCCTGGCAAACCCTCCCTGTGCCACCAGGTGTAGACCAGCACCAGACACAGGGAGGGAGGAGGAGGAGGATTCATCTGACGGAGCGTCCCCAGCATCGTCAAGGCCTGCATCTGAGGGTCCCCGGAGAAAGGTGGGTCGTCCACGCAAAAGACCGTGAGAGTCAGCGGACCATCACCATCTCCCAGGTCACCTGGCCTGGCACCTGGCCCTCTGGCACAACAGCAGCACCTCATCCAATGACATTCTCTGCCACATGGACTTGCTGGTCACTGTCTGACCAATGTTGACAAAGACTGTGGCATGGACTCTGATGACTTCCAATGGCAAGGATACCATCTCCCCCTGTGAACTTTGGATTCTATTCCCCCGGTACAGCATCTAATTGCATCCCCCCAAACACGTACCCCACCACCAATAAAAATATTAGAAATCACGAGATGATGCCGTCATTTAGCATTATTCCATTACATGTGTGTGTTGGCAAGTCAAACCATGCCTGAGTTTTGAAGTAACTCCAACCATGCATACCCTGGGGTCTGAGTCTGGCACAGGACACACATGGGTCACAATGTATCATCCAATACAGACATGGAGCACCATACTCACCCGTGAAGGGCCCAACCAGCTGAGGGGGTGCCTGCACAACTGTGCGGACAGACCTATTTCGAAGAGCAACAGTCATGCGCAGAAGTCAGGGATCATGTGGAGTGTCCTGGGGTGGGAGTCCCAGGTATGTGTAGCCAGGTGGGAGAACTATGTCCTGCAACTAGGAGTCAGGTGGATGTGGAGAATGGTGGCCAAGCCAAGGTTGGATGCATGGAGATGGCACAATGGGGTCTTGGATGACAGTGCCACATGGTTGTGTTGGGGGCGTGGTCGTGGGCTGCATCCTGAGTGTGGCCGTGGATTGTGAAGGTCATCCTGCAGATGACAGTGATCCATGCCGCTATCCCTGTTGGACGGTGATGTGGCTGGGTTGCCGGATGTTGAAGCAGAGCTGTGCAGATGCACCCTGGATGTGGACAAGTGTCATGGGAGTTGTAAGGTACTTCTCCCTAGAGTGCAGGGTAGGATTGGACATGGATGGAGTTGACCTGGGGGATGGTCTGTCTTGCCTTGAGGTGGATCAAACAGTGGACCTTGTGCATAATGCAGAGTGTGCTGAGGCTTGAGGTACAGATGCTGGTGATCAGCATAGCACATGTGAGCAAGCATTCCATGATGCACACCAGCTCATGTGCGTGGACACTGTGTGCCTGTGCAGGGCCCTTGCGGGTGGGACACAAGCAGTTGACCCAGCTGTAAGGGGACAATCCACAGATGAACACCTCAGTCGTGTACAAGTCCAGCATCAGGTGGCCAAAGTGCAGCCATCTGCCAATGGATACCATGCATTCTTCAATATGGGAACTGGCAAGGACTGCGTCTTTGGGGAGGGTGAGGAGCACCTGCCTGTCAATGGGACACCAGATGATGATGAGATGCAGTGCGCATGTCATGGTGTAGAGGGGTATCCTGGACACATTGTAGACTGACACACTGAGACATGATACCTGTGCCATGTGTCCCACAACGACACCATACTACATGCAGAGGCCTGGAGTACCACTCACATGGCCATGTTGGGGTACAGAGCCGGTGGGGAGTAGGAGGGACATGACCTGGTTGGTGTGACAGGGCCTGGAAGGCGTGCCAGCGCTGTGTAGGCAGTTGGAGTTGCACACTCATTATGCAAAGGTGTTGTGTGGGCGATGAGTGCATGCCTGAGTGCATGCAACAGATGTATTGGATGGACATTGCTTGGTGGGTGGCCTCAACATCTTGGTGTAGCGTGATGTGGCATATGCAAGGACATGAGGCACGTGCAATGTGCACGTAGCATGTGCAGACGGTCCAGCCTTTGCCACCGCAACTGTGTCACACACAAGCAGATTACACCAAAATGAATGGGTGGAGGGAGGAAGGGGGGTGCGTCTTAGAGGCGTGTGTGTGAGGGCAAATATAGAAACTCTGTGTGCCCTTGCTGCAGAGCCTGCAGCAGCATGCGCCATGTCCTGGAAACCATGCCACAAGTTGCACACTAACACAAGCATGTCAGAAAGGACTACTGCAAAAGGTGTATGAGAAGGGAGGAGTGTCTGGTTCAACATGGCACACACACAGAGAATGGATGCACATGCAGCAAAGTGGCCGTTGTGGGGACTGAGATGGCAAAATACCTACACAAATGAAACTTCTGGTGAATGATCACCAGTATACCGAGTGCACAGCAGGATAGAATGTAATACACTTATTATATGATTGGTAACACCAGATACTTCAATAAGTTGATAGAAGACAATTGTTAAACAAGAAACTTCACAATTGTATCAAAGAAATGTTTTTTTATATATATATATGTATGATCCAATTATCACGATGCAATCAATACACAGCATCAATAAATGAAATATTCAAATTACAAAACATAATACATCTGTGTATAAGAACATGGAGCCAACAGTGTAAATTTACGTCAATTCATGAAAAAAAGCCCAATGCATTTCGGGATTTAGAAGACATCCCTTCTTCAGGGGCCACTGTGGAACAAAAATAACTTTTTTTAGAAACTTATATTGACAAAATACAACTGAAATACATTGCGAATCAACATGGTTCAAGATACAGAGTCCTAGTGAACAGTAACAACAAACTGCTAATTGATTTCAACACCTTAGCAATGAAAGAACCAAAGTGACGGAAAAAGGAGTGTGCTCAAGAAAAGAGGAAAAACAATTTTTTGAGAAAGAACAGTAGCGACAAAGTGACAAAATGAGTTTGTCTGCCTACACATTAACAAAACCCGCCAGGTGTAGAACCTCCAGGGATATGACCTGCTGTTCCAGCCATTTCCAGAGATGCAGGGCCTCTTGGCAAAGGGTCCACAACCCCCCTCTGCCTTGTTTGTTGCAGTACCACATGGAGGTGGTATTGTCCGTGAACACTGGGACCAGCCTTCACTGCACCCCTTAAAATGCTTGAAAAGAATCAACCACATCGTCGTCCCCACATGGACAACAATAATCAATGCCTCACTGTCTCAAGGCACCATACCAGATTGTCTAAAAACAGGTCAAGTCCTCCCTATCATTCAAAAACCTACAGGGGACCCGGAAGACCCAAACAATTTTCGCCCAGTGACCAATATTCCATCACTAGCCAAACTACTTGAAAAATACGTGCAACAACAACTGAGCCATCATATCACTAGATGCAGTCTATTGGACGACTGCTAATCTGGATTCAGACCAGGCCACAGTACGGAAACCTCAGTCCTTCATGTAGTGGATGATGCACTATAGGCACTGGATCACAATGAAACATGTCTACTAGTTCTTCTTGACCTGTCTTCTGCTTTTGACACAGTAAATCATGAAAAATTACTAGCCCGTCTTGAAGACTGGATGGGATTATCCGGAAATGTGCTTAAATAGTTTAAATCCTTCCTACAGAACAGAACGCAAAGATTCATGGTCAACCAGGCGCTGTTCCCGCCATCCCCAAATTCGATTGGAGTTCCACAAGGCTCAACATTATCTCCATAACTATTCAACCTATATGTCAAACCCCTTATAGAAATTCTCCAGCACGCCAACATCTCCTATCACATGTATGCAGATGACACTCAGATCTACATTAAGATCTCTTCACTGGAGGAGATCAAGACTATGAATAATGCCCTAAACGTGTCATTACATTGGTTAACGAGCAATCATCTTAAACTAAATGTGCAAGAAACGGAATTCCTATTACTATCCCCCCAACAAGCTCCTCAGATGTGAAGAAGTAGATAAAACTGATCACGGCGCTAAATTACACCCCTGTCCTAGTTGACTCGACCAAATAACTAGGAATCACCCTCGATAGGAACCTACACAATGCAAGCCCACATCAAATCAATGGCAAAAAGTGTCCATTTTCACCTGAACCACTTTAGAAAATTGAAACCACTCATTACTACGTCAGACCTCAAATTGGCAGTTCAGTCCTTAGTCATATCAAGGATTGAAAATGGCTGTACAACATTAACAGTACTACCTAAAATCTCCACAACACCACTGAAAGCCTGTCTCAATGCGGCCGCCAGACTCATTACAGGTTCAAGAAAATACAACCACATTTCCCCACACCTGAAAGCGTTAAACTGGCTACCATATGAAGCCAGAATAAAGCTTAAACTTGCATGTATTACCCATAAAGCGCTCCACTACAAAACACCAATGAACTTAGCTAAGAAAATTGAGTTATCTGGTGGAGGCAGACCATTCCGGAGTGCCAGAGACCTGTTGCTGAAACCTCTCATCCTTCAGAAGAAGAAAACGTATGACAGAGCATTCTCCGGAGCTGCCCCGAGAATCTGGAACTCACTCCCTCCAAACATTAGAAGAATTCCAAACACGTCAACCTTCAAGAGGGAAGCGAAGATCTTCCTAATGAGCAAATTCCTACCCTAAACAACTACTGCTCATCATCTGCATCGTGGTCACTTGCTAGGTGCTGCCTAGTCCTTCTCAGGTATGGATGCATCCTACTCAAGAAGGGTCACAGAGACACCATAACAGTCCTCACCATTGATCAAGGAGTTAGTGCCAATTAGATCTGGTGTAGGAGTTTGCCTCAACAGGACAATAACGTATGTAAGGGTAAACTTTCCAGATCACTACGAATGCACTTAGGCTGTACACTACTACAATTAATGGATCCTACTGTTGTTATTGTCGTAACCAGGTATGAAAGGCACACAGCAGAACTATGTGTTTACTACTACTGCTATATCTGTTGTATTCTAAACAATTTATGACATGTAACTGTAAACTCTCTGATACCCATGGGTCATGTTCACGCTATATAAAACTCAGAATAAATAAATAAAATATGGAGGGTAAGAAAGCTTTTAATGCCAGTGGATCGCCGGGAGCTCTAACATGTTGATGTGGAGTCCGAATTTCACCAGAGACCAGAGTCCTCTGATTTCCAACTCTCCTAGATGGCTGCACCATCCCAGGAGTGACACATCTATCCCTACTGTGAGGTATGGTTGGGGAACGGAGAAAGTTCTGCCTCTGACCCATTTGTGGGTTATTAGCCGCTACTGCAGGTCTTTTGCAGTTTCCTCCGAGATACGTACTATATCGGAGAGATTCCCCTGATGCCGCACCCTCAGGAACTTCATGCCCCACTGCAAAAAATGCGTTACTAGTAGGATGCAGGAGGCCATGAGGCTCAACAGCTTCAGAGTCATTCTCACCGAAATACAGGATAGAGGCTGAAGCATCGATTTCATAGTTGGAATATCCCGGATTCGCTGGTCGGGGGATAAGCTTGAAACTGCACCATATCCAGAACAGCTCTGATGACAGGGAGCGCCTGAGACAGAGTCAGGTGAGACTTCGGCACGTTGAAAGTGAACCCCAGTGAATGCAGAAGGTTTGCCGTAATCTGGCGGTAGGACGCGACAGCCTGGGGTGATCCAGCCTCAACAGCCAGTCATCAAGCTAGGGGAAGACTGGCACCCTTGATCTGCGCAGATGAGCTGCGACCTCCTCCATCAACTTCGTGAACAACCGACGGGTACTAGTAAGGCCAAAGAGGAGCATGATGAACTAAAAATGCTCGTGGCCGAATGTACACAAAGGCACCATTGATGTGCAGACAGGAAGAGAATATGAAAATAGGCTTCCTGCAAGTCCAACAATACCATCCAGTCTACTGAATCCAGGGCAGACAATACCTGAGCCAAAGTGAGCATCTTGAACTTCTGCTTTTTGAGGAAGAGGTTGAGGATTCTCAGATCCAAGATAGGCAATGATCTGGAGACCTCCGCATGGGCTGAGGTAGAGATGAGTACCCATGCAGCCATGCTGGGAATGCCTGAATGGATGTGTTTGAAAACTAGAGCACAGAGCAACATACAGGGTAAAAAAGAGTAATTGCAGCCTGGAATAACAGACCAATCCTTCAAGAGAAAAAGCAAAAAGGCTGGGAAATCAACTTCTCCTGAGACACAAGCTCAGGTCCCCTCTCCTCAGCGAGAAGACCTGTTAGCCCTTGAGAGAACTAAGCCCAGGAACTTGGACCTTTCAAAGCGGAGCTCCTCGGCAAGGGGTGACCCTCTAGGGAAGATCTCTGACAGGGATAAAGGACTTGTCCCACGTTTGAGAACCTGTGACAGCAAGCTGCTGACTATGAAAAGGGAGATGTCAGTGGCTCCCACGGAACGTATTGAGAGGAGAGAATCCTTTACACTGAGCCCAAAGACCTCAAACCTGGTGCCACTAGGAGAGTGTTAATGCCTCAGGAGTACAGGGAGTTCTTATTCACCTTAACACATGACATACCCCTAGCTGGGCATGGGCAGACAAAAACCTGGAGTAGGTTAGTTACCCACTTCTTCTGGTCAGGTATGTCCCAGAAAGTGGAGTTTTGCAGCTCCTGTGTTACCTGTAAATCCACTGGCAAGACAAGTAGCAAGCCAAAGGTTCCCTTAATTCTAGTACTTTTTTTGTTGGGGTCCCCTTTGAGAGGGTAGGGGTTGACATTGTTGGTCCCCTTGACCCTCGTACAGAATCAGGCAACATAGTTTTACTGGTGGTAATGGATCATTCCACCAGATATCCTAAAGCAATTCAACTTAGGACTGTCACTGCTCATGCAGTTGCCAGGGCCCTCATAAGTATTTTTTAATAAAGTGGGCATTGCTAAGGATATGGTTTTACACAGTGGTAGTAACTTTATGTCTGGTCACCTAAAAGCTATGTGGGCTGATTGTGGGGTGACGTATAAATTTAACACCCCATATCACTCCCAAACCAACGATCTGGATGATAGATTCAGCAAGACAATGAAAGGCATGATCATGGGACTCCCTAAAAAACGCAGAAGGAGATGGGCACTCTTACTGCCATGTCTGATTTTTGCTTACAGAGAACTGCAACAGAGAGGAGTGGGCTTTAGTCCATTTGAGCTTCTCTTTAGCCATCCTGTGAGAGTCCACTAAGTCTAGTCAGGAAAGGCTGGGAGAAATCTCTCAAAGATCCCAATCTGGACATAGTAGACGATGTGCTTCGCATTTGTTCCAGGATGGCTGAGTGCATAGAGAAAGTCAATAAAAACTTTGAGGCAAGCCAAGAGCTCTAAAATTAATGGTTTGACCAAAAGGCTGAACTGGTGGAGTTCCAACCAGGACAGAAGGTATGGGTTTTGGAATCTGTGGCACCAGTACCCTCCAGGACAAATGGAGTGGTCCCTCCCCTATCCAAGAAAGTAAAGAGGAGATCACCTACTTGGTGGGCTTTGGCACTTCCAAGGGCCCTCACAGGGTCGGCCATGTGAACTGCCTTAAACTCTTTCATAAAAGGTATGATGTGGTCATGCTCATGGTCACTGATGAGGATCAGGAAGAAGAGAGGGAGCCTCTCCTTGACCTCCTCTCCAACAACCCTGAAGATGGGTCTGTGGAAAGAGTCCTCTTTTGAGACACCCTCACTTCCAAACAGCAAACTGACTGCAGGCAAGCCCTAAAGCAGAATGTGGATCTCTTATCTTTGACCCCACGTCAGATAACCTTGTGTACATGTGATTTAGACACTGGGGACAGCCTACATGTCAAAAACATAATCTCCAGGCAGTCTGACCAAGCCAAAGAAAGAGTCAGAGCTGAATTCAACAAGTTTCTGAAATTAGGGATGATTGAACCCTCTGAAAGTCCCTGGTCCAGCCCAGTGGTCTTAGCCCCCAAACGTTATTCCAAGGGTAAGAAACCAGAGCTGAGGCTTTTTGTGGACTATAGAAGTCTCCATGCTTTCTCTAAGACAGATGCACATGATATCCTAAGAGCTGATGAATTTGTTGAAAGGTTGGGTGCAACCAAATTTCTCAGTACTTTTGATTTGACTTCAGGGTACTGGCAGATTGGTCGGACACCTGGAGCAAAAAATAAATCAGCATTTTTGACCCCAGGTGGGCATTAACAGTTCACTGTGAATCCATTTGGACTACAGAATGCCACTGCCACCTTCCTTGCTGGCTTGGATTCCTTTAGTGCAGTATATCTTGATGATATTGCTGTCTATAGCTCTGCCTGGCAGGAACACCTGCTCCACCTTGGGAAGGTTGTTGAAGCTCTTCAACATGCAGGACTGACTATCAAGGCAAGCAAGTGTCAGATAGGGCAGGGAGCTCTTTTATACTTGGGCCACCTTGTAGGTAGAGGCCAAGTCCAACCCTTATAGCTCAAGGTCCAGACTATTCTGGACTGGGAAGCCCCAACCACTGAAACTCAAATCAGGGCATTCCTTGGCTTGACTGGGTACTGCAGGAGGTTTGTGAGGGAGTATGGCACCCCTCACTGAACTGACCGCAAAGAAGCAACCAAAGAAAGTAAAACTGGTCAGTGAGCTGTCACAAGGATTTTGACACTCTGAAGGAAGCAACGTGCTCAATATCCATTCTCAAAGCTCCAGATTATACAAAGCAGTTCACTGTTCAGACAAATGCGTCTGAGCCTGGAATAGGAGCAGTCCTATCACAGATCCATGATGCTGGCCAGGACCAAACTGTTGCTTTTATTAGCAAGTGGTTACTCCCATAGGAACAGCGTTGGAGTGCTATTGAGGGGTAAGCCTTTGCTGTGCTTTGGTCACTGAAGAAGCTGAGCCCATACCTGTTTGGGACTCACTACCTGTTTTGACTCACTTCCTTGTTCAAACTGACCAAAGGCCTCTCCAATGGCTAATGCAAATGAAGGGGGAAAATGCAAAACTGTTGAGGTGGTCCATCTCCCTACAGAGTATGGACTTCACAGTAGAACACAGACCCGGGACTGACCATATCAATGCAGATGGCCTTTCCAGGTCCTTCAATTTAGATAATGAAGACTCTCGTGGGAACGTTTAGACTCATTCCCTTTCGTTTGGAGGGGGGTTTGTGTATGAAAGTGCTTCCTTTTGACATGGCCACCACTACCCCTTTTACCCAAGTACTGATGCTTTTTGACTGAAAGTGCACTGGGTCCCTGCTGACCAGCCCCAGTGCCAATGCTCTATCCCTAAAACAAGGTACATGTCCAATTGTTAAACCAATTGGCAAGGTCTTTAGCACCCCTGTAAGTCCCTAGTAAATGGTTCCCCTGGTACCTAGGGCATGGGGACTAATGATGGTCCCTAAGGGTTGCAGCATGTATCATGTCACCCTAAGGAACCCACACACAAATTGCATACAGACTGCCATTGCAGGCTTTGTGAAATGGTGCAAACTCTATTGAAAAAACAAGATGGCACACTCCCTGTGTGCCATGCCCATGCACACTGCATATAGCAAAGCAAAGCAAAATAACTTTTTTCGGTGCAAAGACCATAAAAGTTTGGCAAGCAAATATTACAAGTTAAAACTTTCAATATAATTTTTGTAAAATCACATACTATCAAGATAAAAATATCGTCAATCATAAACTTGTATAGAGATTAAAATTACACAGTGAAAATTACAACATTCCTATTTATTTGTTATTGCTCATAACGCTTTCCAATAGCCTTTACAACTTTGATGTAGTTAGAGATCGCAATGCAAATAACAGAAGTAGCCAATGATTGCAAGTAATAAAAGCCTTCAATAAAGGTACAGGGTCGGATGTCCCTTAGGAGTAAAGCTATTTTTTTTCCCTTGGCTCTTTGTAAAGGGGCAAAAATAATATAAAGTGCAGCATGCTCTGAGTTGCCATATTATCACATGTACAAGGGGTAAGTTTGTCGACCCACCCAGATTGTCTTGGAAATGCCATTAAAAAGTGCAGAGTTCCTAGACGAAATCTGGTTCGAAGAAATCGTGTATGTACATTAATAGTAAAAGTTAGATAAAATTTCTGTTGGGCAAGAAACAAGCAAGAGGGACCTGTCGCCTCAGATTGTGTGTGTCGCATGGCTGCCCAAGAATAATGTGCCTCTTTTAAAATGGCCTTTGGCGTTTGTGCCAATACTCGCCGGATTATCAAAGTAATCTCCCAGGCCTATCTCAAAGAGCCTGTCTCTCACAAATCAGAGCCAAGGGATCGACAGTGCACTGTCCAAGTTATTACAATCTTCAATCATCTCCCTTGAGAACAATAATTCCTCTGACAGCCAAATCTTTGTCTATAGGAGTGAAGGGGCAATGTCAATGCGGTCCGCTACATATTCCAGCCCCAACTCTTGATGACAAAAGAGTGTGGGGGCACTATTTGGGGTCATCAGTAGCCTTTTTATAAACTTATTTTCCATGACTTGTAGGATGTGACTTTTATGGTAACCCCAAACCTCTGCCCCATAAGAAGCAACAGACAATCATTTTGCTTAGTATAAGGTGACTAACTCAGTCACCAGCTTGTGACCTAGCTTACAGGCAAAGCAGAAAAGCCCCTCCACAACCATGCTTGTCTGCTGAACCCTTGCAATGGCGAGTGGTTCCCACTTCACCTGATTGTTAAACATGTTCCCCAAATAAGTGAAATTATTTAGCTTCTCAATACTCTTGCCTCTTACAGCACAATTTCTAGTTTTAGTCATTCTGGGCCACACACCATATCATGAGATTTAGTAAAATTGACTTTTAAGTCAAGTGGCGACATAAAATCCGTAAAAGCATCAAATGATTTTTGAAGGCGGTTTGCTGTCAGAGCCATTAGTACGGTGTTATCTGCATACGATAGTAGCGGGACAGGTTTTCCCCCAATATGGGGGAAATCAATTTTCTTGTCTGATAGAAATACCTCTAAGCCATTATTATAAATCGAGAAAAGAAATGGAGCTAAAATGCACACCTGTTGGACATCTTCTGTGGAGACGATGGTCTTTTCTCCCTGTGGGCCGTATCTTATGGCAACGGTGGTGTTAGCATGGAGCCTTCTCAGAAGGGAGATCAGTGCTTCCTCTATGCCCATTTTTCCCATTAGCACTCACAATTTGTCCCCATTAATGGTATCAAAGGCACTGGACAAGTCCATGAAGGCCAGATGAATTGAACCCTTCGTGGCCTTCATGTACTTGCCCATGATCAGGGACAAATTGAGGCACTGCTCTGTGGTACCCAACCCCCTCCTGAAGCCATATTGGGTTTTTGACATGACCCCCGTGGTGCTTGCTGTGGCCTCAAGTCAGGCAAGGACGACCCTCTCCAGTACCTTTGCTGTAGCATTGATAAGAGAAATTGGCCTGTAACAGGCAGGGTCATTCCTATAGTCTTTTTAAACACAGGAACCACAATGGCCTCCTTCCAGGTTGCTGGAATGGGGCCAATCACACTGCATATACTATATAAGTCACTCCTACAGCAGGCCTTACAGTCCTAGAGCAGGGTGCGTTATATTATATGTGAGGACATATCTGCATGAGCACATATGCCCCTGTGACGTCTGGTTCCATTGCCACAACATTGAAAGTGTTCAGGAAGCCATCTTAAGTATATGTACTGGGCACTGGTCATCACAGGTCACCCAGCTCCATAATGGCTTCACTGAAAATAATGGTGTTTGGTATCAAACACCTCATCTTGACATGTATATACTGATGTCAGTGTAGGATTTGTCCTGACATGCACCCAGAGTGCACCTTAGAGGTGCCCCCTGAATCCTACTAGTCTCTTAGTGTGATGGCCGACTGGTATCGTCCATCTTGCTACCACAGAAAAGTTTCTGACCTCTTGCAGGTGAGAGCCCGCACTCTCTGAAGTCTGAAACAGTGCCTGCTCTGGAGGACGGTGTTCACACGTCTTCCAGCAGGATGGCTAGTGTTTTAGTATATCAAGGCCAGAGCTCCAAAGCCTGTACCATCTTTGATATGTGACCCCGGCTTTCCCCAGACCTGGGAGCTGCCACCCCTGCCCTCAATCAATCAATCAGGATTTATAAAGTGTGGCTATTCACCAGATTGGGTATCTAGCACTTGCAGATCCCAGAGGCTTTGTCGAACAGCAAGGTCTTGAGAGCCATTCGGAATTCCGGAAGTGATGGTCCAGAGGTACGTGGGGAGGCTGGTCCAGGTCTTTCCTGTGATGTGGGAGGAGGAGCATCCTCCACTTCTGCTTAGGTAGTTGCAGGGAGTATGGGCAAGTGAAATGGTGGTGGAGCATAGTCTTTTCAATGGTTCGTGTAAGTTCAGGCGGTGGTTAATGTAGGTGGGTCCTTGGTTGTGTACAGCCTTGTGTGCGTGGGTCAGCTTCTTGAATTGGCATCTCTTCTATATGGGGAGCCAGTGGAGTTGCCTGAAGTGGGGTGTGATGTGGGTTCATCTGGGAAGGCTGAGGATGAGTCTAGCTGTGGCGTTGTGCCTGGTCTGAAGTCTCTTTTGGAGGTGTGCGGCGATGCCTACTTAGAGGGAGTTATCATAGTCCAGTCGACTGGTGATGAGGGCTTTTGTCATGGTGCCTTTCGTGTGTAGGGGTAATCACTTGAGGATATTACATAGCATGCGCAGTGAGGAAGCAGGCGAAGGGAACAGTTGATCTGTGATTTCCGAGGTTTCTGGAGTGGTTGGAGGGAATGGCTATGGGTCCAAGGTCTGATGGCCACCAGGAGTCATTTCATTTGTTGCTGCTGTTGACAAAGATCAGTACTTCCATCTTGTCTGTGTTCAGCTGCAGGCAGTTGTTCTTCATCCAGTCGGTGATGTTTGTCATGCATCTGTGGATGCTGGTTTTGGTGGTGGTAGAATCGTCGGTGAGTGAGAGGATGAGTTGGGTGTTGTCTACGTAGGAAATTATGTTGAGACCGTGGGATCTGACGTTGGCCAGTGGAGTCATATATTCGTTGAAGAGCGAGGGGCTGAGGGATGAGCCCTCGGGGACATCTAAGGTGATCTCTTTGGGTTCAGAGGTGAAAGGCGGGATGTGCATCCTCTGGGTTTTTCCATAGAGTAAGGAGGTGATCCTTCTAAATGCGTTCCCTTGGATGCCAATCTGGTGGAGTCTTCTGATCAGTGTGTGATGGGATAAAGTGTTGAAGGTTGTCGAGAAGTCAAGGAGGATCAAAGCTGCTGTTTCTCCTCAGTCAATAAGAGTTTGCATGTCATCGGTGGCTGCGATCAAGGTGGTTTTGGTGCTGTGATTGCTGCGTAAACTGGATTGGGAAGCATTGAGTAGCTGGTTCTGGTCAAGGTGTGTCATGAGTTGATTGTTAATGATCTTTTCCAGTACTTTCACTGGGAATGGGAGCAGGGATATTGGGCGGTAGTTTATGAGTTCGCTGGGGTCGCCGGTGGGTTTTTTGAATAGTGGTCTCGCTTTGGGTGTTTCCAGGTGTCTGGAAATGTTTTGGTGGTGATAGAGGTGTTGAGTAGGGTGGTGAGTTTCTGGCAGATCATTTGGTTTCCGATGTTGAAGATGTGGTGTGGGCATGGGTCTGTGGGAGGCCCCAAGTGGATGGATTTGATGGTACAAGTGGTGTCCTGGGTGGAGTGGATGTTCCAGATGGTCAGTGTGATGTTTGTGTCGGTTACAGTGGTGGCGTATCTGTCGAGAAAGTCCGTATGTGTGTCGAAGTTCCCGTATATGGTTGCAATCTTGTCGTGGAAGAAGTGGGCGTGGGTTGTCGCACAGCTCTTGTGAGGGTGTGATGTTGTTTTTGCTGGCAGCCGGGTTGGAGAATTCCTTATCAATGTTGAAAAGTTCCTTGATGATGTTGGCGCTGAGTTCGATGTGTGAGGCAAGGGCTGTCTTAATTGCTGCCCCCAGCAGGTGGTGGTAGAGGTTGAGGGAGGTCTTGAAGGCTGCCTGTTGGAGGTGTTCTTGCTAGTGGGCCGTCTCCTCTCCATAAGTTTGCTGTCTCCGTTCCCTGTTCTGAGTTCTTGGGTGTACCAGCAGGCCTTTTTGGAGGATTTTCTCTGGTGGTTTTTCTTGATGGGGAAGGTGCTTTCTGGGCTATTGGTGATCAAGGCATTGATGTTTTTCACTCCCTGTTCAAGGTTGGTGGCGTTAGCAGGGTTGGAGGTGTTGAGGGTGTTCACCCAGCTGGTCTCTGAGATTCTTTTCCACCTCCAGTGGGGGGCGTTTGTCATCTTGGGGGTGGCAGTTCAGGGGCTGGAGATGCTGAAGTGGACAATGAAGTGATTGGTTCATTTCAGTTCTGTGATATGGCTGTACTTGACAAGGTTGCTGGAAGTGAAAATTGGTCCCAGGGTCGTTGATGATCTGGGCCAATCAGAGGCTGCTCATACTGTCGAGGAGGTGTGCAGTGTTTTTGTCGTTTGGGTCGTTGATGTGAAAATTTAGGTTGCAGAGGAAGGTGTACTCCTTAGAGTATAAGGCTAACAGCGCAATTAAGTCTGTGATAGTGTTCCAGAAGCTGGGGTGCAGGGCTGGGGATCGGTATGCGGAGGTGCCTCTGATGGTTGTCTTGTCCATGTGGAGCTTGAAGTTTTGAGGTGGTGGTGGTGTCATTTTTGGTGGTACACTCTATGAGCTCTTTGTGGTCAAATGACTGTGCCTCTTCCCTGCTTGTAGGTGCAATCCTGGTGAGTGATTTTACATCAGTCGGGGATCGCTGTGGCAATGTCTGGGGCGGACGTAAATGTTGAGCCAGGTCTCAAATAGGAAGATGATGTCTGGTGTGAGGGTGGCGATGAGACCCCATAATTCAGTGGAATACTTGCATAATGAACGTGTGTTGAAAAGAATGCATGCAGTTGGTGTTTTTGTTCAGGTGGTATCTGTGGTGTGTTTGGGTGGGGCTGATTGGTGGGCTGAAGTGTGTGAAGTAGCAGGTGAAGTGGCAGTGGGTGCCTGTGAAAGGCCCTACCGTGGATCGTGGGTCAGCATGGTGCAGGATTTGTTGCAGCATTCGGGGTTGAGGGTGTAGAGCTTGCGATGGTGTATCTTTGGGGGTGGGCACTAGGCAATACATGCGCAGATGGGCTTACCTTAGCGTGCCAGCGGCGCGCCCGCTGAATGGATGTGCTGTGGCCTGCATTCAGTAGGTCTTTTGGTGGGCGGGCTTCTGTGGCGGGAAGAATGGTGAGTAGGAAAACCCAGTCATGAAAACCCCAGCGGGAAAACCCGGGCAGCTGCAGTGTCACTGGATGAGTCTGGAACAAGCAGGAACTGGAGGCCACACAACGGTGGTAAACTAGGTGTCCTAGTACGTGCTGATGTGGTTGTGCTGTGGCCTGCATTAAGTAGGTCCTGGGGTGGGCCAGACTTCTGTTGGCGAGAAGAATAGTGAGTGGGAAACCCCAGTCAGGAAGCCCATTTGGCATCAGGACAGGCTGCAGCTTGTGTACCACGACGGGGTACCGACGGAGAGAGCAGGGCCCCCTTCCCTGAACTGTTGCCAGGTAGAGGTGTGGCCACTCATCCAATATCCTTGGATAGCTCCAGTAATACTCATTAACAAAACATAGGATTAGTGGTTTTGTATCATTTTACCTTTCACATTGCACCAGCAGCAGCTTCAATTTCTTTCTGATCCTGAAGAAAGCCTAGATACTTATTTAGATCACTCAGGCTGAAACATGTCGACTGTTCCTGGTATCTAGCAGTTTAAATCCATACTGCTTATTGCACTGCTTTTTAATTCTACCAGTGCGAGCAAGTGAATAAAGAGTTTAGTTTTTGCCCCCACTAGGTAGTTTTAATCTCACTATATCAACTCATTTATCCACTTCTTTGTGCTGCGTCGTCACTACACTAGAGACTCACATATGGGATTTTAGCATCCTTAATAGGGTTTTATCATCCGAAAAACATCCCAGAGCTCTTGCCTCACAGTGAGGGAGTTGTAGCCCTCAGTGGGACTAGGCTTTCAACCCATATGATGAAGCATGCCACCTACGGTGGGTGAGGGTATTCATCCTAAAAGGGATCTTCCCCCTTTGGGGATTTTGTGAGACACCAATCCTTCATTTCTTAGACTGTCTTTGTGCTAGTAGAGACCTGAGGAGTTCTTGTGTTATAATTGGAAAATTAGCTAGTCAGAAGGCGTATCCACCTTCAGGCTAGTCACATGCCTACGGTGGGTGCCCTGAAGTATAAAACAAAAGAAGGGTTCCACCATCTTAGTTTTAATGGAAGTAGAAACTCTGGGTCATGTTTATTCCCACTCACCACAGTAAGTGATCATATGGGCGAGTAGACACCCCTGGGGTAGGTAGCCCATTGGCCTCTACCTTACACTCCCAGTATGTAGGTGGTCCCCTGACATCAGGAACCAAGATATGTCTACTAGGAACAGGAGAAGGACCAAGAAGAGCCAAAAACCCAAGAACTGTGAGCCAGCCCTGGATCTGGCACAAACTCTGCCTGCATGCTGCATTTCCGACAATTGCAAAGACCCAACTTGTCCAGCAGCTGTGCATCCTCCTAAAGCCTTGGAGGCCTACCAGCACTTCACCAGTCTGCATCTCCCTTGAAGTGAAAGGGCCAGTTACCTGCAGTCTGCAGGCACTGACCGCATCTCCCCGTACACCATTCTGATGACCACCCTGTCAGCTGAGGACACAGAACACCAGGAGAAGGACTTTGTGGCTCCCAGTGGTCAGCCCCGTCTCCCCAGCAAGGTTTGAGCTGCAAAACCCTTCAGGAGCACCCCCAGCACCAATACCCTTGATACCGGACCCCTTGCAGCAGCCAAGGCTTCTCAAGTGTCCAGTCCGGACACCAATCCTGCCAAGACCGACCTACTGATGAGGAACGTCAGCATCACTGAGGCCTGCACTGAAAGTGGCCCTGCCTTCCTGTTTGCCCCATCGCCAGGTCGACCCAAAGAAGTGAGAGCCTTCAACGCAAGCAACCTGCTGGACAAAACACCTCTGTCACATGGAACATCAACCTTTGACTTCATCAGGGCTCCTCATATGTAACATCATACTATGTCCTGCAGTCCTAAAGGAGCACAAACCATGAATATCATCAAAGGACCAATATCTTTATGTAGTTGCCGGATTTTCACATCACATGTATTTTCAGTCTAAATTCCAAATCACCTATCCGTAATCCAACCATAATCGATGGGAGAGTAGACCTCGGTGTGTGCGTCCTGGAGTACTAAGGTGGAGTTCCTCTCCTTCCTTAGAAGCATGAGACAGGGTAATCATCTAACCTATATAAAAAGGAGTAACTACCTTCAGGAGGAAAGAGGCACATGTCAGTTGCACCAGTTTGTCAGGATAAAAAGTAGTGTAAGGTGTGTGCACCTCACTAATCCTCCTGGCCAATATAATGGCCACCAGAAAAGCGGTTTTGATGGGTTAGAACCGAAGAGATCATTGCAATGGCTCAAAAGTGAGCACACATCAGGAAACTAAGAACCAGGTGACAAGTCCCATTGTGGCATGATGAATGGCCTGGGGAGAACATACATTGCAAACCTTTGAGGAATCTTGTCACAATGGGTGACTTTAATTAGGAAGGTTGGTTCGGCAACCGTAAAAAGTCAGAAATGGCTGAAGGATAGCCCTTAACTGTGCCCAGAACAGAGTCCTGCTCGGCCAAAGAAATAACAAATAACAGGACCTGGGAAAGAGGAGCAGATAGGGCATCAATACTTTTTGAAACACACCATGCCACAAATGTGTCCCATCTGCAGGTGTATACCAACTTGGTGGAGGGAGGCTTGGTTGCCAGAATAACATTAATATTTCTGGTGGAAGGTCAAAAGTTTTCAACTATCACTGCTCTATCTTCACGCATGAAGGCAGAAAGTGTGCAGGTTCGGATACAGAACCCCCATTGTTGCTGCGACAGAAGATCCTCCCAAAGAGACAGCTTGACTGGAGTACCTCATACTCAACAGCTTGGATACCAGATTGTCTGTTCCCAGTCCAGAGTCACAGGAATGACTTGAGCCCGGTCGTTCGTGATCTTCTTGAGAACTTTTGGCAGGAGTGGAATTGGCGCAAAGGTGTAAAAGAGCTTCATTGAAGACGAAATGCATCTCTAAGCGAGAACCCCCTTGGAAACTCCAGCGCGCAGAACTGCACACATTCTACATTCTCAGTGGTGGCCAACAGATCTAACCAAGGCTCTTCCCACTCTTGGAAAAGACCTTGCACCACCTCCGGATGGAGACACTATTCGTTATCCGCTAGGCACCAATGGCTGAGTAAATCCGCCCTGGCATTCAGAGAACCTGCCAGTTGTTGATCAACCAGAGAATTGCCCTGGTGTTCCAGGCATGTCTAGAGATGTAGCACCTCTTGACAAACAAGTTACTTACCTTTGGTAACGATGTATTTGTAAGAAACATTAGTAGTGATAGATTAATTACCTTAGAATATCCCCAGGCATCAGATTGGATCGGGAAAGTTTTCTCATCAGCAGTACACCTGCGTCGGTAGGTGGCGTTGTGCAGCTCTGCGTCCATCATCGGTGTCGTGATCGCTGGGATGACGTCGCGGCCAGTACTTAGATGCCACCCATGCGCGCGGGCGTCAGTTCTGTACACGACTTTCTGCGCCAGGAACGCAGAGCCATGCAAGATACTGACCACTGGTGCCTTGAAACTAGGGCCCTGAAAGGGATGACCTTAACCCTAGAAATCAGTTCGCAGAACGGGGAGGATGGGCGGGACGGTAAGCAATCTATCACTACTAATGTTTCTTACAGATGCATCGTTACCGAAGGTAAGTAACTTGTTCATCTGAAAGAAACACGTAGTGATAGATTCCTTACCTTAGAATAGATACCCCAGCAATACCAACACCGGTGGTGGGTCTGCGTACCAAGATCCCACCAGGAAGTCCTGGAGAACAGAACGGCCAAAAAAGCTGTCTCTCCGGACTTGGCTGTCCAGGCAATAATGTTTCATACACATGTGCAATGATGCCCAGGTGGCTGCCTGACAGATGTCATGCAGGGGGACACCCCGTCCCAATGCAGTAGTGGCTGCAGTGGCTCGAGTGGAATGAGCACGCAGCCCTACCGGAGGCTTTTTTTTAGCCAAAGAGTAACTGGCTTGATACACAAGACAACCCAGCGGGAGATAGTCCTCTTGTGCACTGCCCGACCTTTCTTGGTGCCAACGCAGCCAACAAAAAGTTGGTCATCCACCCGGAACTGTTGTTTTGCGGTGGAGGTAAAATGAAAGTGCACGTTTTGGGTCCAGACTGTGGAACCTTTCTTCCTCTCTGGAAGGATGTGGAGGAGGGAAGAAAGTGGGAAAGGTAACAGTCTGCCCAATATGAAAGGCCGTGACAACTTTTGGCAAAAAGAAAGGCCGGGACCTGAGCACAAACTTGTCTGGATGAATGGAAAGGAAAGGAGGTTTACAAGAAAGAGCCTGGAGCTCACTCACTCGCCTAGCAGAGGTGATAGCAACCAGGAAGACAATCTTCAGAGTCAAAAAAGACGAAGAGGACAGTTGTGAAGCGACTCAAAAGGAGCGCACATCAGATAGGTCAAAACCAGATTCATGTCCCACTGTGGCATCACAAACGAAATAGGAGGGAAAGGGTATGTAATGCCTTTGAGAAATCTTTTTACAACAGGGGACTTGAAAAGAAAGGGCTAATCAGGTAGCCTGAGAAAGGCCGAAATGGCAGAAAGTCTTTGATAGTGCCCAGAGCAAAGCCCTGCCGGGCCAAAGAAAGAAGGAACAAAAGCACCTCGGAAAGAGGGGCAGAAAGGGGATCCACAGCCTTTGCTGTGCACCATGCCACAAATTTGTTCCACCTGCAGGCGTATACCACTTTAGTGGAGGGACGCCTGGCTGCCAGAATCACATCACAGACTTCAGGAGGCAAGTCAAAGGGAATCAACTTCTACCGCTAAATCTCCACGCAAGGAGGTGGAGACTGGACAGGTTTGGGTGCAAGACCGTCCCCTGTTGCCTTGACAGAAGATCCTCCCGAAGAGGCAGTCGAATCGGGGGATCCACGCTCATACTGAGTAGCTCGGGATACCAAACTCTTCCAGCCCAGTCCAGTGCCACAAGAATAACTTGGGCCCGGTAGTGCCTGATCTTCTTCAGCACTCTGGGTAGAAGTGGTATAGGCGGAAAGGCGTACAATAGATTGCAACTCCACTCACGACGAAAAGCGTCTCCGAGCGAGTGCCTCCTTGGAAATTCCAACGCACAGAACTGAAGACATTGCGCGTTCTCTTTGGTAGCGAATAGATCTAAAAAAGGCTCTCCCCACTGTTGAAAGAGACCTTGCACCACCTCCGAGTGAAGATGCCATTCGTGATCCATCATGCACCTGCGGCTGAGTTCGTCCGCCCTGGCGTTCAATGAACCTGCCAGGTGTTGAACCACCAGGGAAATGCCCTGATGTTCCAGCGATGTCCAGAGGCACAGAGCCTCCTGACATAGGGTCCACGACCCCACCCCACCCTGCTTACCACATGTCGGTGGTGTTGTCCATGAACACCTGTACCACTCTCCCCTTGACAGAGGGAAGGAATGCCTTCAGTGCAAGACGGATCGCCTGAAGCTCCAGAAGGTTGACGTGGAGCTTGGACTCCGCCGGAGGCCGGAGGCCGGAGGCCTCCGATCTCCGCCTCTCCCATGTGGCCACCCCAACCTAGGAGGGACGCATCCGTCACTACCACGTGCTCTGGTTGGGGAAGGGAGAAGGATCTGCCCCTGACCCAATGCAGGTTCATGAGCCACCACTGCAACTGATGTGCAGTGCCCTCCGAGATCTGGACGTGTCCGGACAGGTCCCCCTGATGCTGCGCCCACTGGAACTTCAGGTCCCACTGCAGAGCCCGTATATGCCATCTGGCATGGTTGATCAGCAGGATGCAGGAGGCCATGAGGCCCAGCAGCCTCAGGGTCATCTAACCGAAACCCAGGACAAGGGCTGAAAGATTACAATCATAGCCCAAATGTTCCGGACTCGCTGTTTGGGAGGAGAAACCCGCAACTGCACCGTGTTCAGAACCGCTCCGATGAAAAGGAGCTTCTCAGAGGGTACCAGGTGCAACTTCGGCACGTTGACGGAGAACCCCAGCAAATGCAGGAGTTCGGCCGTAGTCTGGAGGTGGGAGACAACCGCCTGGGGCGAGCCCGCCTTCAACAGCCAGTCGTTGAGAAAGCGGAAGACTGAAACCCCTGATCTGCGCAGATGAGCTGGGACCACCGCCATCACTTTCTTGAACACCCGAGGGGCGCTGGTAAGGCCAAAAGGTAGCACGGTGAACTGAAAGTGCTTGTAGCCAACCGTGAACCGCAGCTAACGCCGGTGGGCCGGCAGGACGGGAATATGAAAGTAGGCGTCCTGAAAGTCTAATGCTACCATCCAGTCTTGCGGGTCTGGGGCAGACAAGACCTGAGCCAATGTGAGCATTCTGAACTTCTCCTTCCGGAGGAAGCCGTTGACGTTCCGAAGGTCTAAGATAGGACGCAGGCCCTTGTCCTTCTTTGGAACCACGAAGTAGTGGGAATAACAGCCACAACCTACTTCGGGCGGTGGAACGCGCTCGATGGCCCCCTTGGCCAAGAGGGCCGCAACTTCCTGCTAGAGAAGTGCCAAGTGATCCCCGACATGCGATGGAACTGAGGTGGCATGGCTAGAGGGGTAATCTCGAAGGGGAGGGAGTACCCCCTTCAGACAATTTGCAGCACCCACTGGTCCGATGTGATGGTGCACCAGTGGGGGAGATGATGGCGAATCCGTCCGCCCACTGGCGTTTGATGGACCTGAAAGGACGGACTAGGAAGGCTTTGCAGTGGATGCCGCGGGGTGGAGGTGGACTTACCCGCCCGCTGGCCCCCTGAACCGCCTCTACGGTTCCCACGTCCGCGGCCGTACTGAGGTTGTTGCTGTGCCGGCTTGTGGCTCTGCGAACGTAGTGGGGTGCCCCTTCCGCGGCCACGAAAGGAGCAAAAGGCAGAAGGCCGAGGAGGCCGAGTGGCCGACAGGCCCAAGGACCTGGCCGTAGCTCGTGAGTCCTTAAAGCGCTCCAGCGCACTATCTGCCTAATTGCCAAAAAGGCGAATGCCATCAAAGGGCATGTCCATCAGGGTATTTTGGACATCCCCCGAAAAGCCAGTTGTTCTCAGCCAGGCGTGGCGCCTAATCACCACCGTTGTGGAAATCGCCCTGCCCAGTGAGTCGGCGGTGTCAAGCCCACAACGAATGGTGAACTTAGCTGCGTCTCTGCCAGCAGCAACAGCTTGGGTGAGTACTGTCTGGACCTTCTCCGGACAGCTAGGCAGCACCTGCGCAACCGTGTCCCACAGAGAGTGGGAGTAACGGCCCAAGAGGCATGTGGTGTTCACCAACCGCAGCCCTAAGCTGGCAGATGAAAACAGCTTCTTGCCAAGCTGCTCCAGCTTCTTGGATTCCCTATCCGAAGGTGCAGAAGGAAAAGCGCTTGGGGTTGCAGTGGCCTGGGCAACCAAGCTCTCAGGAGTAGGGTGTAGAGAGAGGAAGAGGGGGTCGCCCGGAGCCGGCAAATGGCGTCG
Organism: Triturus cristatus; assembly: GCF_964204655.1. Lineage (NCBI taxonomy): Eukaryota > Metazoa > Chordata > Amphibia > Caudata > Salamandridae > Triturus > Triturus cristatus. The sequence continues at coordinate 53,281,994 of NC_140589.1, forward strand.
GGCCGCGTTCCTGTCCACAGGAGCCCCTGTGTTGGGCCTGGACCAGGTGCCCAAAAGAACGTTAGAAAGTGCGTCATTAAAGGGCAGCAAGGGCTCCAAAGAGGTTGCCGCCGGTTGGAGCTCTTCTGTCAGGATGTTCGTCCTGACGGCCACTGTAGGGAGTTCGAGGTGGAGGGCCTCAGCAGCCCTACGCAACACCACTGCGTAACCTGCTCCCTCCTCCGTAGCCACAGAAGGAGGAGACAGCATGCCAGGGTCTGGCGAGGTGTCGGGACCACTGGCTTTCCCCAAATCCTCTGCCCAGTCCGGATCATAAGCACAGTCCTGTGCGAGAGGGTCCTCAGACCCCTCCCAGTCCTCCCCTTCCTCTGAAGTCTGTAGAGCAGGCTGAAAATATGGAGGACGGACCTAGGGTACAAATCCCATCGGCGCCGGAATTGGCGTCGGTCGATGTCGATCCGGCTCCGTGTCCGGTTCAGGGCTGAAACCGGTGTGGACCGGGGTCCGATCCCGGATCCCATTGAGGCCTGTGGCGCCGGAGCCGTTGGCGGGGCCGGAGCCCATGGCGATGGAACAGCAGGACCCCTAGTCGGGCCCGTGGGGCCCGGAGGCGCACCGGCGGGGACAGATGGCCCAAAGAGTCGGGCCATGACAGCAAGAAACTCTTGCACCTGGGCAGGCGTCGCCACCGGACCCGGGAAGGGTGGGTAGGCCGGCGGTGACGTCATAGACTTCGCCGGGGCCGCAGGGGTGGTGCCGCCCACACCCTCAGCCGCGTCACACGAAAGGGCGAGGGTAAGTCAAAGAGTGACGATGCTTCTTCGACTTCTTTTTGGAATGCTTTGACTTACCTGACCCCGAGTGCGAAGACTTAGATCCAGAAGAATGAAGGCAACGACTCCGCGACCGGTCCCTCAACCTCTCACGGGACCGGGACCTCGAACAGCATGGAGCCGAGTGCCGGACTTCCAACAACTTTTGGGACCGCTCCCACAAAGTTTTCGGCGCCATGGCCCGGCAGTTGGGGCACGACTTGGAGTCGTGGTCGCGCCCGAGGCAGTAGAGACACACTCGGTGTGGGTCCGTCAACAACATCATGCGGTGACAGTCTCCACAGTTCTTAAACCCGGGGATCCCTACGACACCAGGAGTCGATCAACTCAAGAAAGAGGAAGACAAAATGCCTCAAAAAACTCAGTCAAAAAATGACTGGGGGTACTAGCTCTTCCCGGATCTGCGCTTGCTGGCGTGGAAAAAGAAAGAACTGACATCAGCGCGCGTGGGCTGCGTCTAAGTACTAGACGTGACGTCATCCCGGCGATCACGACGCCGACAACAGACGCGGAACCGCACAACGCCACCTACCGACACGCAGGGGTACTGCTGACAAGAAAGCTTTCCAGATCCAGTCTGACGCCTCGGGATAATCTAAGGTAAGGAATCTATCACTACGTGTTTCTTTCAGATAAAGGGTCCACTACCCCAAACACATGATGGTGGTATTGTCCAACACCTGCACTACCCTTACCTTGATGAAGTGTAGAAAGGCCTACAACGGCAAGCAAATTTCTCGACTCTCCAAAAAATGTATTTGGAGTCCGTACTCCACCGGAGACGACAGTCCTCTGATCTCCACCTCTCCTAGATGGCCACCTTAACTCACAAGTGACACATCTTTCACTATTGTCAAATCTGGTTGGAGAAGAGAGAGGGGTCTGCTACTGACCCAATTGTGTTTCGTTAGCTACCATTGCAGATCTTTTCAGTTCCCTCATAGATCTGGACCATATCAGGCCTATCGAAGGTTGTCTATGCTAAATGTACAGGCTTGGTCAGCTGCCCTAGAGACCACAAAACCTGACTTAACTGATACAGTTACTTCGTCTATTCGCTTTTTCAATGAATTGATCACAAGTTCATAGATATTGTCCTTTCTGCTAGGTGGTACAAAACCACACAGCGGGAGAAAAAATGTCATTGGTTTAGTCCCAAAAGTCTTGCTTTGAAAAAGGAATGCAAACCGTTGGAGATGGGGGAAACGGAGCAAGCAAAATTAAGTACAGGCGACCCATTATGCACTATTATACAGAAATAAAGGTTTCCTAATCTGCCTATTTCTCATCAAAATTTAAGCACTACACCAACTCTCCGAAGAGATCTTTTGGATCCTGAAGGATATTACGGAGCCTAAGTCTTTGGGTACTGTCCTTGATGCCTCAGATGAACATAGTAACAATCTGGCATTATTTTTCTAGAAAAAGATTCTGGACATTTAGTCCTCTTTTTCTGACGATCCTGTTACTGAGGAGCCCATATGAACTGAGTTCCCTCACAGACCTTTTAGGAACTGCAAGTTAAATTCGCCCCTTGATCCAGCTCCTCTCTATATTCTATGTCAAGACTATGACAGAATTGGCCCCACCGTAGTAGATCTACTGAATCTTTCCCGTGCTGGGGAGGGGAGGTTCCCTAGCAATGCAAACAGGGTTAGACCCTTTTTGCTTGAGCAATTACAGGCCATTTTCTATGTTACCAGGTCCCTAAAGCTCCTGGAAAAATATGTTAACCAACACCTATCCACCTTCTTTGAGTCCAATGAAATCCTCCACCCCACACAATGGGGTTTAGACTAAGGCTGGGCATGAGACACCACTCCGCTGCAGAGTTTTCAGAGTTGGACATCCCCTGAAAAACCAGTGGTTCTCAGCCAGGCGTGGCGTCTAAGGGCCACCGACAATTAAACCGCTCTGCCTAGGGAGTCGGTTGTATCCAGCTTACAGCATATGGTGCACTTAGCTGCATCACTGCTGTCAGTAACAGCTTGGGAGTGCATGGCTCAGGCCTCCTATGACACCATAGACAGCAACTGTGCAACCGAGTTAAAGCAAATGGGTCTATCAGCAAAAAAGCAATGATCCTGCTGCTCACTATTATGACCTAGCGGAGGCGATTCTGTGTGAATATGCAAAACCTATCCTTGACAAACAAATAATGTAGCGCACTCTGAAGTCCATGAAGGTAATTTTATTTCTATTCCACCATTGCTAACAAACACGTTTCGGCCTTCGTTTGTTTGAGTAGCAATAAAGTTTCTGCTTGTAAAAAGTATAACACAATGAAATGTGTAGTAATTGTAACAGAAAAAAACAGTGTTATCAGATGGCCACCATGAAATTGCATAGAGAATGACATTCCATGTAGTCCTACTTTGATGGTGATGGGGAGTCACATGCGTATGACACTAGGAAGTAAACGCAAATGACAGGTGAACAAGAGGCAAAGGCTTCGAAATGCGTTGGGTGTTAAATTGCTGCTTGGTTGAATATTTAAACACACACAAGTAAAATGAGTCCTGGCTGTCTCTCTTTTTTTATGCGGACAACATTTAAGAGGAGAAGATTGTGGTTAAGAGTTAAGGGTTTAGCCACCCCGCCAAGGGCTCGCCATCCGAAGAGGCAACAGAAACGGCTAATATATATATATATATATATATATATATATATATATATATATATATATATATATATATATATATATATATATATATATATTCCAAACGAAGGTTGCCACCACAATGGAGAGCCACTCAGGTAAGTTTATTTATCCTTCATTTTACTTGGCGCTACAATCCGTTGGTGCAGTCACCAAAACACCTTAATTCTTTGCCAGACGCGTTTCGGGTAAGTTCTCCCTTTATCAATGGCACAATTGTTTCTGCGAGACTCAGTTCGTTATTTCAACTCCTTTACAATAGGCATGGCCAGCACGGCCTTCTGGTACATGTAGTACGTTACATTACCAACTCATAGTGAGAAAGTCTCTGCTTGCTGTTTTTTTCACAAGTAAAACACCGCAGTGGGACGGGTTTGGGTTCTGCATCTTCGGACTGTGTTGCTTCTGCTGCAAGTACGGCTTACCGCCCACATCTTTGAGACTTCATTTCATGTCTCTCCGGGTCCGCTGTTTTGCAGTGGGGCTCTCCGCGGCTGTGGCCAGCCGCTACATACTCCAAACGAAGGTTGCCACCACAAAGGAGAGCCACTCAGGTAAGTTTATTTATCCTTCAATTTACTTGGAGCTACAATCCGTTGGTGCAGTCGCCAAAACACCTTAATTCTTTGCCAGACGCGTTTCGGGAAAGTTCTCCCTTTATCAATGGCACAATTGTTTCTGCGAGACTCAGTTCGTTATTTCAACTCCTTTACAGTAGGCCTGGCCAGCACGGCCTTCTGGTACGTGTAGTACGTTACATTACCAACTCATAGTGAGAAAGTCTCTGCTTGCTGTTTTTTTCACAAGTAAAACACCGCAGTGGGACGGGTTTGGGTTCTGCATCTTTCGGACTGTGTTGCTTCTGCTGCAAGTACGGCTTACCTCCCACATCTTTGAGACTTCATTTCATGTCTCTCCGGGTCCGCTGTTTTGCAGTGGGGCTCTCCGCGGCTGTGGCCAGCCGCTTCATACTCCAAACGAAGGTTGCCACCACAATGGAGAGCCACTCAGGTAAGTTTATTTATCCTTCAATTTACTTGCAGCTACAATCCGTTGGTGCAGTCGCCAAAACACCTTAATTCTTTGCCAGACGCGTTTCGGGTAAGTTCTCCCTTTATCAATGGCACAATTGTTTCTGCGAGACTCAGTTCGTTATTTCAACTCCTTTACAGTAGGCGTGGCCAGCACAGCCTTCTGGTACGTGTAGTACGTTACATTACCAACTCATAGTGAGTAAGTCTCTGCTTGCTGTTTTTTTCACAAGTAAAACACCGCAGTGGGATGGGTTTGGGTTCTGCATCTTTCGGACTGTGTTGCTTCTGCTGCAAGTACGGCTTACCTCCCACATCTTTGAGACTTCATTTCATGTCTCTCCGGGTCCGCTGTTTTGCAGTGGGGCTCTCCGCGGCTGTGGCCAGCCGCTACATACTCCAAACGAAGGTTGCCACCACAATGGAGAACCACTCAGGTAAGTTTATTTATCCTTCAATTTACTTGGAGCTACAATCCGTTGGTGCAGTCGCCAAAACACCTTAATTCTTTGCCAGACGCGTTTCGGGTAAGTTCTCCCTTTATCAATGGCACAATTGTTTCTGCGAGACTCAGTTCGTTATTTCAACTCCTTTACAGTAGGCATGGCCAGCACAGCCTTCTGGTACATGTAGTACGTTACATTACCAACTCATAGTGAGAAAGTCTCTGCTTGCTGTTTTTTTCACAAGTAAAACACCGCAGTGGGACGGGTTTGGGTTCTGCATCTTTCGGACTGTGTTGCTTCTGCTGCAAGTAGGGCTTACCTCCCACATCTTTGAGACTTCATTTCATGTCTCTCCGGGTCCGCTGTTTTGCAGTGGGGCTCTCCGCGGCTGTGGCCAGCCGCTACCTACTCCAAACGAAGGTTGCCACCACAATGGAGAGCCACTCAGGTAAGTTTATTTATCCTTCAATTTAATTGGCGCTACAATCCGTTGCTGCAGTCGCCAAAACACCTTAATTCTTTGCCAGACGTGTTTCATTCTCCCTTTATCAATGGCACAACTGTTTCTGCGAGACTCTATTCGTTATTTCAACTCCTTTACAGTAGGCGTGGCCAGCACGGCCTTCTGGTACGTGTAGTACGTTACATTACCAACTCATAGTGAGAAAGTCTCTGCTTGCTGTTTTTTTCACAAGTAAAACACTGCAGTGGGATGGGTTTGGGTTCTGCATCTTTCGGACTGTGTTGCTTCTGCTGCAAACACGGCTTACCTCCCACATCTTTGAGACTTCATTTCATGTCTCTCCGGGTCCGCTGTTTTGCAGTGGGGCTCTCCGCGGCTGTGGCCAGCCGCTACATACTCCAAACGAAGGTTGCCACTACAATGGAGAGCCACTCAGGTAAGTTTATTTATCCTTCAATTTACTTGGAGCTACAATCCGTAGGTGCAGTCGCCAAAACACCTTAATTCTTTGCCAGACGCGTTTCGGGTAAGTTCTCCCTTTATCAATGGCACAATTGTTTCTGCGAGACTCAGTTCGTTATTTCAACTCCTTTACAGTAGGCGTGGCCAGCACGGCCTTCTGGTACGTGTAGTACGTTACATTACCAACTCATAGTGAGAAAGTCTCTGCTTGCTGTTTTTTTCACAAGTAAAACACCGCAGTGGGACGGGTTTGGGTTCTGCATCTTTCGGACTGTGTTGCTTCTGCTGCAAGTACGGCTTACCTCCCACATCTTTGAGACTTCATTTCATGTCTCTCCGGGTCCGCTGTTTTCCAGTGGGGCTCTCCGCGGCTCTGGCCAGCCGCTGCATACTCCAAATGAAGGTTGCCACCACAATGGAGAGCCACTCAGATACGTTTATTTATCCTTCAATTTACTTGGAGCTACAATCCGTTGGTGCAGTCGCCAAAACACCTTAATTCTTTGCCAGACGCGTTTCAGGTAAGTTCTCCCTTTATCAATGGCACAATTGTTTCTGCGAGACTCAGTTCGTTATTTCAACTCCTTTACAGTAGGCGTGGCCAGCACAGCCTTCTGGTACGTGTAGTACGTTACATTACCAACTCATAGTGAGTAAGTCTCTGCTTGCTGTTTTTTTCACAAGTAAAACACCGCAGTGGGACGGGTTTGGGTTCTGCATCTTTCGGACTGTGTTGCTTCTGCTGCAAGTACGGCTTACCGCCCACATCTTTGAGACTTCATTTCATGTCTCTCCGGGTCCGCTGTTTTGCAGTGGGGCTCTCCGCGGCTGTGGCCAGCCGCTACATACTCCAAACGAAGGTTGCCACCACAAAGGAGAGCCACTCAGGTAAGTTTATTTATCCTTCAATTTACTTTGAGCTACAATCTGTTGGTGCAGTCGCCAAAACACCTTAATTCTTTGCCAGACGCGTTTCGGGTAAGTTCTCCCTTTATCAATGGCACAATTGTTTCTGCGAGACTCAGTTCGTTATTTCAACTCCTTTACAGTAGGCGTGGCCAGCACGGCCTCTACGGTTCCCACGTCCGCGGCCGTACTGAGGTTGTTGCTGTGCCGGCTTGTGGCTCTGCGAACGTAGTGGGGTGCCCCTTCCGCGGCCACGAAAGGAGCAAAAGGCAGAAGGCCGAGGAGGCCGAGTGGCCGACAGGCCCAAGGACATGGCCGTAGCTCGCGAGTCCTTAAAGCGCTCCAGCGCACTATCTGCCTAATTGCCAAAAAGGCGAATGCCATCAAAGGACATGTCCATCAGGGTATTTTGGACATCCCCCGAAAAGCCAGTTGTTCTCAGCCAGGCGTGGCGCCTAATCACCACCGTTGTGGAAATCGCCCTGCCCAGTGAGTCGGCGGTGTCAAGCCCACAACGAATGGTGAACTTAGCTGCGTCTCTGCCAGCAGCAACAGCTTGGGTGAGTACTGTCTGGACCTTCTCCGGACAGCTAGGCAGCACCTGCGCAACCGTGTCCCACAGAGAGTGGGAGTAACGGCCCAAGAGGCATGTGGTGTTCACCAACCGCAGCCCTAAGCTGGCAGATGAAAACAGCTTCTTGCCAAGCTGCTCACAAGTGACACATCTTTCACTATTGTCAAATCTGGTTGGAGAAGAGAGAGGGGTCTGCTACTGACCCAATTGTGTTTCGTTAGCTACCACTGCAGATCTTTTCAGTTCCCTCATAGATCTGGACCATATCAGGCCTATCGAAGGTTGTCTATGCTAAATGTACAGGCTTGGTCAGCTGCCCTAGAGACCACAAAACCTGACTTAACTGATACAGTTACTTCGTCTATTCGCTTTTTCAATGAATTTATCACAAGTTCATAGATATTGTCCTTTCTGCTAGGTGGTACAAAACCACACAGCGGGAGAAAAAATGTCATTGGTTTAGTCCCAAAAGTCTTGCTTTGAAAAAGGAATGCAAACCGTTGGAGATGGGGGAAACGGAGCAAGCAAAATTAAGTACAGGCGACCCATTATGCACTCTTATACAGAAATAAAGGTTTCCTAATCTGCCTATTTCTCATCAAAATTTAAGCACTACACCAACTCTCCCGAAGAGATCTTTTGGATCCTGAAGGATATTACGGAGCCTAAGTCTTTGGGTACTGTCCTTGATGCCTCAGATGAACATAGTAACAATCTGGCATTATTTTTCTAGAAAAAGATTCTGGACATTTAGTCCTCTTTTTCTGACGATCCTGTTACTGAGGAGCCCATATGAACTGAGTTCCCTCACAGACCTTTTAGGAACTGCAAGTTAAATTCGCCCCTTGATCCAGCTCCTCTCTATATTCTATGTCAAGACTATGACAGAATTGGCCCCACCGTAGTAGATCTACTGAATCTTTCCCGTGCAGGGGAGGGGAGGTTCCCTAGCAATGCAAACAGGGTTAGACCCTTTTTGCTTGAGCAATTACAGGCCATTTTCTATGTTACCAGGTCCCTAAAGCTCCTGGAAAAATATGTTAACTAACACCTATCCACCTTCTTTGAGTCCAATGAAATCCTCCACCCCACACAATGGGGTTTAGACTAAGGCTGGGCATGAGACACCACTCCGCTGCAGAGTTTTCAGAGTTTTTCAGAGTTTTTCCAGTTCCACGCTCTGTTGGGAATGCGTAGTTCAGGCAAAACTCCGACTCCGCGGCAGAGCGCAGTTAGCTCCTGTACCCATGCCCACTTAAAGAGTAGGAAAAAAGCACTTACCTGCTCTGGCATCTCTGGGCTGCCTTCCTCCTCGCCGTGGTCTCTCCTCGCCGTCTCCTCGCCGTCTTCGATGGTCACAAACCCCTACGTTGTTCGTCTTGGGAGGACTGCGGCCGGTGAGGAGGAGAGACCACGGCAAGGAAGAGGGCAGCCCGGAGACGCCAGAGCAGGTAAGTGCTTTTTTTCTACTCTTTAAGTCTGGGCATGGGTGCAGGGGAGCAAAGCAGAGTTTTTTTTCAACTCCGTGGAACTCCGAGTAGTGGCACTCCCCTAACTCCGCCCAGGGTTAGTTTAGACCACAGCACAGCACAGAAATAGTTCTGCTTGCGGTAGTCGAGGAATTTTGATCTCTCTTGGACCAAGGAGACTTGACAGCCATTATTCTTTTAGATCTGAGTGCGGCGTTCAACACTGTAGACCATCCTATACAGAATTTCTGAAGTGGGTGTTGTAGGCCATGCACCGGAATGGCTCTCCTCCTTTTTAAAGAGCAGAACTTTCCAGGTGCTGGGTCACTCCTGGTACTCTGATTGTCTCTCTCTGGGTTGTGGGGTGCCGGAGCCCTACCATTTTCAACCTTTATGTGCACCCCTTGGCCAGAATTGTATGTTCTTTTGGGTTGTCACTGATATCTTATGCTGATGACATCCAGCTGGGGATTTCCATCCCTCCTGATCCCAGCTGCAACCATCTTAGGCTGGACACTGTCTTCAGGAAGTGTCCAGATGGATGGCAGACTGCAAGCTCAAGCTCAATGAAGAGAAGACAGAGGGTTTGGTACTGGGCAACAACCTCAATAAGAATGTTTCAACTCTTCTGCTGAAAGTCTGGAGGGTCTTCCTAGACCCAAAGGTACATTAAGGAGTCTTACAATTTGGCTAGGCTCTAGTTTTACTATGGAGTAGCAAGCAAAGAAAGTTGCGGCCATCTGCTTTGGTATCCTCAGACTTCTAAGAAATGTTCCCAACCTCCTTCCTTTCCTAGCTAGAAGACTAATTGTCCAGACTCTCATCATCTCTCGCCTGGACTATGGCAATGCTTTCTACTTTGATTCACCTCGATATGTGCCAAAAAAGCTACAAACCACACAGAATGCTGCTGACCGGCTTCTTTTAACTCTTCTTAGGCACCAATCTGTTAAAAAGGCATGAAGGATCTTCCCTGGCTTCCAGTAGAGCGGTGCATTCAAGGATGAATGAATGTGAGCATTTTGAATTTATGCTTTGTCAGGAAGAAATTAAGAGTGCACAGATCGAGGATAGAACAAAAGCCTCCATCTTTCTTAGGCACCAGAAAGTAGTAGGAATAGCAACCATGACCTACTTCTGATGCCAGCATCCTCTCTAAGGCTTCTTTGGCCAAGAGAGCTGCAACTTCCTAGTGTAGTAAGGAGATATGACCCTCAGCCATCCTGTCGCAAGTGGGTGGCATGGATGGAGGGGTAGTCACAAAGGAGACGGAGTAGCCCCTTCAGATAATCCAGAGAACCCACCGGTTGGATGCTGTTGCCCTCCAGTGGTACAGGTTATGGTGTATCCTGCCTCCCCATGATGGTTGGAGGGCAAATTAAAGAGGCTTGGAAGCTGTGGCTGCTGAAGGAGTAGTAGACAGACCTGGCCTCTGGGTGCATGACCAACAGGGTCTGTGGGCACTGTGTACTTGGCAACGGAGGGGCTGGGAAGCATATGTGCCATGGTGGCTGGGCTAGTAGATGGACTAGGGTTAGTGAGGGGCCATGAAGGGGCCCAAGGACTTGGCCACAGTTCTGCTGCCCTTAAAGCACTCTAGCAATGAGTCTGCCTTCTCCCCCAAGAAACAGAAGTAATCAAAGGGCATGTTCATGAGTGGGGCTTGGACATCCCCTGAAAAACCAGTGGTTCTCAGCCAGGCGTGGCGTCTAAGGGCCACCGACAATTAAACCGCTCTGCCTAGGGAGTCGGTTGTATCCAGCTTACAGCATATGGTGAACTTAGCTGCATCACTGCTGTCAGTAACAGCTTGGGAGTGCATGGCTCAGGCCTCCTATGACACCATAGACAGCAACTGTGCAACCGAGTTAAAGCAAATGGGTCTATCAGCAAAAAAGCAATGATCCTGCTGCTCACTATTATGACCTAGCGGAGGCGATTCTGTGTGAATATGCAAAACCTATCCTTGACAAACAAATAATGTAGCGCACTCTGAAGTCCATGAAGGTAATTTTATTTCTATTCCACCATTGCTAACAAACACGTTTCGGCCTTCGTTTGTTTGAGTAGCAATAAAGTTTCTGCTTGTAAAAAGTATAACACAATGAAATGTGTAGTAATTGTAACAGAAAAAAACAGTGTTATCAGATGGCCACCATGAAATTGCATAGAGAATGACATTCCATGTAGTCCTACTTTGATGGTGATGGGGAGTCACATGCGTATGACACTAGGAAGTAAACGCAAATGACAGGTGAACAAGAGGCAAAGGCTTCGAAATGCGTTGGGTGTTAAATTGCTGCTTGGTTGAATATTTAAACACACACAAGTAAAATGAGTCCTGGCTGTCTCTCTTTTTTTATGCGGACAACATTTAAGAGGAGAAGATGTGGTGAAGAGTTAAGGGTTTAGCCACCCCGCCAAGGGCTCGCCATCCGAAGAGGCGACTGGTAGTCATTATATTACCCAGGTGGTGTAACACGGAGCAACTTGGAGCTGTTTTGTAAATCAGGCGGGAGCTGTGATAGGACATATTTGAGCCTCTAAGAACTTTTTAATGGACAATTCTGTGGCAGCAACCCACCTGGGTAATATAATGACTACCAGTCCCAGAAACCAGTGCGTGATACTCACCTGTACGCCATGTTGATTAAATAAAGGGGTTGTAACTGTTGGTCCTGCTTGTCATGGCTTTGCCTTAACCACGCCCAATGATGAAGGGCGCAATAGCCCGAAACGCGTCGGCGAGGAAAGAACGAGGGGATGTGTGTCCGCGCAGGGGCCGCCTGCATGAACAGCGTACCGAGTTGGAGTGCGACTTAATACAACGGCAACCTTCTTTTCTCATATATATATATATATATATATATTCCAAACGAAGGTTGCCACCACAATGGAGAGCCACTCAGGTAAGTTTATTTATCCTTCATTTTACTTGGCGCTACAATCCGTTGGTGCAGTCACCAAAACACCTTAATTCTTTGCCAGACGCGTTTCGGGTAAGTTCTCCCTTTATCAATGGCACAATTGTTTCTGCGAGACTCAGTTCGTTATTTCAACTCCTTTACAGTAGGCATGGCCAGCACGGCCTTCTGGTACATGTAGTACGTTACATTACCAACTCATAGTGAGAAAGTCTCTGCTTGCTGTTTTTTTCACAAGTAAAACACCGCAGTGGGACGGGTTTGGGTTCTGCATCTTCGGACTGTGTTGCTTCTGCTGCAAGTACGGCTTACCGCCCACATCTTTGAGACTTCATTTCACGTCTCTCCGGGTCCGCTGTTTTGCAGTGGGGCTCTCCGCGGCTGTGGGCAGCCGCTACATACTCCAAACGAAGATTGCCACCACAAAGGAGAGCCACTCAGGTAAGTTTATTTATCCTTCAATTTACTTGGAGCTACAATCCGTTGGTGCAGTCGTCAAAACACCTTAATTCTTTGCCAGACGCGTTTCGGGAAAGTTCTCCCTTTATCAATGGCACAATTGTTTCTGCGAGACTCAGTTCGTTATTTCAACTCCTTTACAGTAGGCGTGGCCAGCACGGCCTTCTGGTACGTGTAGTACGTTACATTACCAACTCATAGTGAGAAAGTCTCTGCTTGCTGTTTTTTTCACAAGTAAAACACCGCAGTGGGACGGGTTTGGGTTCTGCATCTTTCGGACTGTGTTGCTTCTGCTGCAAGTACGGCTTACCTCCCACATCTTTGAGACTTCATTTCATGTCTCTCCGGGTCCGCTGTTTTGCAGTGGGGCTCTCCGCGGCTGTGGCCAGCCGCTTCATACTCCAAACGAAGGTTGCCACCACAATGGAGAGCCACTCAGGTAAGTTTATTTATCCTTCAATTTACTTGCAGCTACAATCCGTTGGTGCAGTCGCCAAAACACCTTAATTCTTTGCCAGACGCGTTTCGGGTAAGTTCTCCCTTTATCAATGGCACAATTGTTTCTGCGAGACTCAGTTCGTTATTTCAACTCCTTTACAGTAGGCGTGGCCAGCACAGCCTTCTGGTACGTGTAGTACGTTACATTACCAACTCATAGTGAGTAAGTCTCTGCTTGCTGTTTTTTTCACAAGTAAAACACCGCAGTGGGATGGGTTTGGGTTCTGCATCTTTCGGACTGTGTTGCTTCTGCTGCAAGTACGGCTTACCTCCCACATCTTTGAGACTTCATTTCATGTCTCTCCGGGTCCGCTGTTTTGCAGTGGGGCTCTCCGCGGCTGTGGCCAGCCGCTACCTACTCCAAACGAAGGTTGCCACCACAATGGAGAGCCACTCAGGTAAGTTTATTTATCCTTCAATTTAATTGGCGCTACAATCCGTTGCTGCAGTCGCCAAAACACCTTAATTCTTTGCCAGACGTGTTTCAGGTAAGTTCTCCCTTTATCAATGGCACAACTGTTTCTGCGAGACTCTATTCGTTATTTCAACTCCTTTACAGTAGGCGTGGCCAGCACGGCCTTCTGGTACGTGTAGTACGTTACATTACCAACTCATAGTGAGAAAGTCTCTGCTTGCTGTTTTTTTCACAAGTAAAACACTGCAGTGGGATGGGTTTGGGTTCTGCATCTTTCGGACTGTGTTGCTTCTGCTGCAAATACGGCTTACCTCCCACATCTTTGAGACTTCATTTCATGTCTCTCCGGGTCCGCTGTTTTGCAGTGGGGCTCTCCGCGGCTGTGGCCAGCCGCTACATACTCCAAACGAAGGTTGCCACTACAATGGAGAGCCACTCAGGTAAGTTTATTTATCCTTCAATTTACTTGGAGCTACAATCCGTAGGTGCAGTCGCCAAAACACCTTAATTCTTTGCCAGACGCGTTTCGGGTAAGTTCTCCCTTTATCAATGGCACAATTGTTTCTGCGAGACTCAGTTCGTTATTTCAACTCCTTTACAGTAGGCGTGGCCAGCACGGCCTTCTGGTACGTGTAGTACGTTACATTACCAACTCATAGTGAGAAAGTCTCTGCTTGCTGTTTTTTTCACAAGTAAAACACCACAGTGGGACGGGTTTGGGTTCTGCATCTTTCGGACTGTGTTGCTTCTGCTGCAAGTACGGCTTACCTCCCACATCTTTGAGACTTCATTTCATGTCTCTCCGGGTCCGCTGTTTTGCAGTGGGGCTCTCCGCGGCTGTGGCCAGCCGCTTCATACTCCAAACGAAGGTTGCCACCACAATGGAGAGCCACCCAGGTAAGTTTATTTATCCTTCAATTTACTTGCAGCTACAATCCGTTGGTGCAGTCGCCAAAAAACCTTAATTCTTTGCCAGACGCGTTTCGGGTAAGTTCTCCCTTTATCAATGGCACAATTGTTTCTGCGAGACTCAGTTCGTTATTTCAACTCCTTTACAGTAGGCGTGGCCAGCACAGCCTTCTGGTACGTGTAGTACGTTACATTACCAACTCATAGTGAGATAGGGCCTCATGTAGGTAGCCAAATACCGGTCGGTAACGGCCGAAATTCGGTAAAAAACCCGTTACCGACCGGTATTTAGATAGTTGAGATGTAGGAGGCCAAAAACCCATATTCGGTAAATATGAATCGGTAAATACTGATTCAAATTTACCGACTTCAAAAATACCGCTTCAAATTTACCGAATACATATTTTCCGAATCGGTAAATATGAAGTGGTAAATATGAAGTGGTAATACGGAAAAATGAGATGTATGTAAATTCGGTAATTAAGAAATCCTCCAAAATCGGTAAATAAGAGTCGGTAATTAACACTGATAGAAAGCAGGTGGTAATTTCCAACAGTGCATTTAAGCTATCCCAAAATGCAACAGCATGGACATCATGGCCGCTCTGTATGTCATTGCAAGGCGGCTACGTCTACAGGCTGCAGGACTGAGGATATGGAGACGGGAGGAACGGATCTACAGACAGCGCATCACACTCTTCCAACTCACTGACGCAGAGATACATGAAAGGTACAGGCTACACCCCGAAACCATATTGGACCTGATAAGGGACCTCCACCCACTCCTGGACCAGCCAACAAGAAGGGCCCATGCCATACCACCACATGTGCAGGTGCTCTGTTGCCTACACCTACTTGCATCTGGCAGTTACCAGGGGGTGATAGCTGCGGTGGGCGGTGTATCCCAGAGTTGTCTGTCCCGTTTCTTCAGGAAGTTCCTGGATGCCATGATGCAGAGAATGCACCACTACATCACCTTTCCAAACACACAGGCTGAACTGCAGAAAACTAAAACTGACTTTTATCAAATGGCACAGTTCCCCCATGTCATTGGCTGCATAGATGGCACACACATCCCAATTTGCCCACCAGCTGCCACTGAGCACATCTACAGAAACAGAAAGTCCACACACTCCATCAATGTGCAAGTAATCTGCGATGCAGGGAACATCATCACTGATATCGTTGCCAAATTCCCTGGGAGCACCCATGACTCCTACATCTTCCAGAACAGTGGGATCTACACACGACTGCTTGCGGGAGAATTTGGAGAAGGATACCTGCTAGGTAAGTAACAGTGAAGCTACATAGTACTCTGTGCCAAACATAGTGTATTGAGACATGTGACTGATGTCTCCCTTTTACTCACCTAGGGGACAGTGCATATGCCGTGCGGTCATTCATCCTCACTCCCTACCTACACCCATCAACCCAGAGCGAGAGACGATATAATGTGGCACACAAATCTACTCGCAATGTGGTGGAGCGCACGTTTGGACTGCTGAAGAGCAGGTTTCGCTGCCTCCATAAGAGTGGAGGTGCACGCCAGTACACACCCATCCTGTGCTGCAAGATTATTGCCACTTGTGCAATGCTGCACAACCTTGCCACAAAGAGAGGCACAGAGGTCGAAATGACATATATTGAGGACAATGATGATGAAACTGCGCATGCAGAGGCCAACGCAGCAGGAGTACAAACAGCAACAGATGGAAGAGTGAGACGGGCAGAGATCACATCCAACTATTTCTGAATGAGTAAGGGGACACAGCCGGTAGTTAGATGGCATGACGTAGTTTAATCAGGCAGCACTACGCCACAACACAAAGGAAACTGTATTGAAACAACAATGAAATAATAAATCATGTGACTTAAGGGTTACGTCACCCTAATGTGTTATTGTTTTGCATGGGGCATTAATGTTTGCGGCCACGCGCAGCAGTGCGGGAAGGATTTGAGGGGGCGTCCTCAGTGGCTGGGGTACCTGTGGCACCACGGTGACGCCTGTTGCTCCGACGAGTGTCTGGGACGGGGGGGGGTTATGCTGCTTCTGCTGGTCGTGTCTTCAGTGTCGCCAGCATCCAAAGTGCCAGTTGCTGCAGACTGGCTGGTGAGCAGCACTTCCAGTGCACTTGTAACCCTAACCATCCCCCTGGACACATCTGTGCTGCATTGTGCAAGGCCCTCCTGCATCGCCACAGAGCGCCTGCAGATCAGCGATGTGGCAGTTGCCAGTCGGTTCACTGCCCTCGAGGTCTGATCCTTCCTCAGATGTCCCCTGCGCCGTGTGGCCCTGTCCTCATCGAATCTTGAGCACAGCTCCATGATGGATTGGGACATGTCCCGCATGCCCGCTGCAATATCAGCAATGCCCCCTGCCATGGTGGTGATGCCCTTTTCGATGTTTCCGAAGGTGTTGTTTAGCCCACGCATCTGTCGCTGAACGGACACCATTGCCCTTGCCTGGACGCGTTGGATTTTCACCATGGTGCCCTCAAGACCTGAGAACACTCCATGGCCCTGCCCAAGGGGAGGTGGACTCTGCGGCCGAGCCCTGCGGCGCCGTCTGCCAACTGTGTGTTCTCCCTCAGACTCGGAAGGCACACTGGCATGGGTTGCATCCTGGGGTACAGTGGACGTTTCCGGGTCCCTCGACTCCTCGGATGATGAGTCGGTCACATCCAACCTAGCTGCAGGACGCCTCCTCAACCTGTGCTGTGCAGGAGGTGAAGATGGTGGTGAAACCTGCAGGACTGGGGATGCAGGCAGGAGCGGCGATGCTGGCTGGGGTGGTGTAAGTGCCTGTGGTGCCGTTCCCTGGCCGGAACTGGTGGTGGCCTTCTCTGTGCTGGGTGTGTGGTGTGCCCTCTCTCCCTTCTCATGGCCAGTTCTGTGGGCAGTAGTGCCTGTGGACAGAAAAGCGACATCAGCTAAGTGTACCTGAAGCATTGATTTGCTGACATGACAAAACATTTTCTAAACAGTATCTCAATGTCCTCTGCCTGCTTGTCGCTACTGTGTGTCACATGCCCTGTTAATCTATGCTAATCATATCATGTTTGGGCTTTCAGGGACTACATCTCCCATGATGCATTGCTAGCATGCACTAACACCTGCACTGGAGTGGGATTCTCATTGCACATTTGGGGAGTTGGGTTAGGGGTAGGGGGGGCACATTGCTGTGCACGCATCTTACCTTGTTTGGATGTGCCTCTGGCGGAGCTGTCAGCGTCCCCAATCCCCACGATGCTTTCTGGCTCGATCGTTGTCTCCACTAGCTCCTCAAGTTCTGTCAGGGCTGGTGCTCTGTTGCGTCCACCTCCTGTCTGGCTGGCCTCTTTCTTTAAATCTGCCACCTTCCTCTTTGTGATAATGCGGATGTCATACCACCGCTTCTTCAGGACATCGATGTCCCGGGGGGTCACTCCGATGGCATTCACCTGTGCCTGGATTCCAAGCCAGATCTTTCTTTTTTCTGACTCAGGCACTTGCTGTGACAGTTTCCCAAATAATTTTTGGTGCTGCTTGACGACCTCCTCCACCAGAACTTGCAGCTCCTTCGGGCTGAATTTGAGCTTTCGCTTCCTCTCCCCTCCTTCCCTGTCTGTGTCCTGGCTGGCCATTCTTTCAGTCTCCAGGTCTGAATCTGGCAGTTGCTCTCTTCCTCTCCTCAGCACTCCCTGCCTCTGCAGAGTCTGCTAATTGTGTGCACCTGCCTGGGTGTGGCCACTCCCTGGTTGGGTGGGGTGGAGGTTGCACAGGATTGGCTGCTTGGAGTCATGTGTTTTTGAACTGCCGATTCGGTATTTACCGATTCGGTATTTACCGATTCGGAAAATACCACGTCGGTATTTACCGATTCGGAAAATACCGCTTCGGTATTTACCGAATCGGTAAATTCCGATTCATGTTTACCGAATTTTACCGATTCGGTAACTTTTACCGAATGTTGACCTACATATAACTTACCGATTCTTAAATACCGATTCGGTAAAATTCGGTATTTAAGAGTCGGTAAAAAAATTTTACCTACATATGGCCCTAAGTCTCTGCTTGCTGTTTTTTTCACAAGTAAAACACCGCAGTGGGACGGGTTTGGGTTCTGCATCTTTCGGACTGTGTTGCTTCTGCTGCAAGTACGGCTTACTACCCACATCTTTGAGACTTCATTTCATGTCTCTCCGGGTCCGCTGTTTTGCAGGGGGGCTCTCCGCGGCTGTGGCCAGCCGCTACATACTCCAAACGAAGGTTGCCACCACAATGGAGAACCACTCAGGTAAGTTTATTTATCCTTCAATTTAATTGGCGCTACAATCCGTTGGTGCAGTCGCCAAAACACCTTAATTCTTTGCCAGACGCGTTTCGGGTAAGTTCTCCCTTTATCAATGGCACAATTGTTTCTGCGAGACTCAGTTTGTTATTTCGTTATAGGTCAGTTAGGCTGATATCTCACTCGTACAAAACCAGAGAAATTCAGCTGTTATAGTTAGCTGAGCTATCTATAACTCGCACCCCTGCAATGCACTGCTTATGACGTCACATTTTACATCAGTCATTACATGGTCAGTGAGATCACTGATGACCTCTCAAATGACATCACTGATGACATCATCCAGTGAGTGTGAGTGTTTCTAAAGAGTTTAAGAATGTTATATATAAATACGCCAAGGTGTATTGAAGAATGAGTATGTGTATGAGAGTCTGTATGGATTATTCAGTGGGTGGGTCATTGACTGTATAAGTGAGTGATTATATGTGTCTCACTGAATGTATGGGTGAGTGACTAATCTTTGTGAATGTCTGTATCAGTCTTTCAGTTGGTGTGTAAATGGCTGCATGGGTTGGAGTGTAGCTAAATGAGTATCTATATGGGTTATTGATTTATTGTCTGAGTACATGTATGGGTGCCTGAGTGGCTGTGTGTGTGGGTGAGGTGTGTGTGACTCCCTGCATGAATGTGTGAGTGGGTGATTCACTAGCTGTATTGGTTCACGAGTATGCAAGGGGCTTTATGGGTGAGTGTACGTATGGCTCTGTCATTGAGTGCATGGATGTTTCAGTGGTATATGGGTGAGTAACTGCATATGTGTAAGCCAGTATAGGTGAGTGTTGGAGTATATAAGTAACTGTATGTGAGAGTGAGTGATTGTGATAGTGACTGTATGGATGAATGTGTCCTTGTGTCAGTGATTGTATAAGAGTGTAACTATGTGTTAGTATCTGTGTTAGTATCTGTATGAATAAGCGAGGCTGTGTGCGTATAACTGTGAGGTGAGTAAATGGCAGTGTGATTGACTCTTTGGGTGAGTGACTAGTTGTGTGAGTAGCTCTATGGGTGAGTGGCAGTGTGTGATCATCTGTATGGGCATATGAGTGCATATATCAGTGGCTGTATTGGTGTGCGACTGCATGTATGAGTGGCTGTATGTGTGAGTGAGTGGATGTGTGTGTAGACCTATGAATCAGTGAGTGGGTATTTACTAACTGGTATTGGTGTGTCAATGGTTTCGAGAGTGGTTCTGAATTTTGGCATGGATGAATGAAAAGTTATATTAGGGTATGAGTAGGTGCATCAGAGATTATGTGGATGATGTCATCAGCGAAGTCATCAGTGGTGTCATTTGAGATGTCATCAGTGATGTCACTGACCATGTCATGAGTGATGTAATATGTGACGTCATCAGCAGTGCATTGCGGGCGCGAGTTATAAGTAGCTCAGCTAACCATAACGGCCGAATTTCTCTGGTTATGTACAAGTGAAATGTCAGCCTAACTATAACATCCCTGTAACCTTTGTTTTTTTCAGAGAATTTCTAAGGTGTTTTTAAATGCTAATTACTAACTATAACGTTCCTGAAACCTGTGGTTTTTCAGTGAATTTCTAAGGTTTTTTTAATGCGAATTCCTAACTATAACGTCCCTCAAACCTGTGTATTTTTCAATGAATATCTTAGTTTTTTTAAGTAGTAGTCGCATTTGCAGAGTGGTGGAGAAAGGGGGCTGGGCCTCTGACCAGCTCGCAGGAATTCTGTTGCGTAGGACTTACAGGAGGTACCAGGAGGGCTTCTTGGCCCACATGGTCCCTCAAAGGGAATGTGGACTTCATCCCCCAACCAGTAGTGTGCCAGGAGGTGCGTTTGCAGAGTGGTGGAGAAAGGGTGGCGTGGCCTCCAAAGACCTCTTAGCAATCCCGCTGTGTGGGACTTACTGAAGGTAACAAGAGGAGTAGTTGGCCCCAAGGATGTTCTTGTGGGTCAATTACCCCTCCTGTAACCTCCAGTAAGTCTCACACAGCAGGATTGCTGTGTTCTGATAACAGGCCACACTTCCTTTCTCCACCAGTCTGCAAACGCGCCTCCTGGCGTGCTCTTGGTTGAGGGATTAAGTACGCTTGCCTCTTGTGGGTCCCTGGGGGCCAACTAGCTCTAGGTTGGGGGATGAAGGTTGGAGAGTCACCTTACTCGTGGATACCTAGAAGAAGTGGATACCTGCACCAGGGAGCCCGGGTGCATGGGGGTGAAGTGATGTCGGAAACCTTGTAGACGACAATGGAGGGTCATGGAAGTTCTGCAGCCTCAGCATGTCATGGACCAGGCCGGTGGAACCAGGATGAAGATCCAGATGAGAAGAACCTGACAGCAGAGGGGACAGAGTCCAAACCACCCGGGGGTGACCAAGAGGCACAGGAGCACAATACCAGCCCTGGTTGAAGGTTCTTGCTGAGATGCGGTGAGAAGAAAACAACAGCTTTGGAGACCAGGCAACATTTTAGAAAACCAGGAGTCGCTCAAGCTGTCCCATGCCAGTCAACGAGTGAAGGATGATCAGTGGCGGTCAGGACCACCGACAAGCCTTGACAAACGCAAACATTGGTTCACGGGTAAAAATGCAGGGGTGCAGAGCAGCATGGTCTGAGGGACTAACCCATCAAGGGTCAGTCAGGACTGGCCCCCAGTATGATAGAAAGCCAGAAGGAATTGGTGAAACCCCTCCAGAACCCTCTGGCAGCAGGCACAGGAAGTCGCAAGGAAGCCCAAGCAACACACAGAAGAGGCCCCACGAGGCAATAGTTACAGCCCGGATTACGTGCTTGGAGCTGTGGAGTGATTGGAGCTTAAAGATCTTCTGTGAAATGATCCAACAAGCCTTGGCAATGACAAAGAGACACAGGGGGGCAGTCACCATTGGCTGGAGAGGTATTACATTCTCCCAACTTGCAGGGAAAACTGGTCAGGCCTCTGGATAACTAACAAACCACCACCAGCGTTGCAAAATGCAGAGCCAGGCGATGTCTGTGGGACAACAGGATCATCAAACCGGTCGTTGACATTGAGGTGCCTGCAGATACAGGGAAGTGACTCCTTCACTTCAAAGGAGATTCCTTCAGGCTGGGATGCAGGCTGAGTCCTTGGTGACTCAGAGGATGCATGGCCATGGAGCTGCAGATCTTGAAGAAACACAGAGAGGAAGATGCAGCAGGAATCTTCCTACCTGGGGCAGTCTCGTCGTGGGCTTGGCATGAAAAACAGCAGTGTTCCAGTGTCCACCAGCAGGAGAGTCTTTGAACAAGCTTCAGAAGTCATGCAGTCAGTTCCAGAAGTTGTTCTCAGAACAAATCTAAGGGCTTACTCTCAGGGGATCCCTTAACTAACCCTAAAAAGGAAAGGAACCTCTTCTGTGGCAACCCACCTATCAGAGGGGGTCAGGGAACGCTACTAAGATGTCCTGGCCAGTCAGATGCTCCTAGGGGCCAAGATTCAACATGGCAGAATCAAGTGGCCACCTGAAGGAGTTCTGGAGCATCTCCCTGGGGAGGAGCTGGACAGGGGTGTGGACACTCCCCTGTCCTTTGTGTGGTTTCGCACCAGAGTGGGAGCCAAGGGATTCTTAACTGGGTGAAACTGGGTGTTATGCAAGGAGGACACCAAATGTGCCCTACAATGCAGTCTGGTAGTGCCCATCCTACCTAATTCTAAAGGAGAGGGGGGTCACACATCTCGATAGCAAGAAATCCTTTTTCAAGCTTCCCGTGCCTGAGTTAAGCTCATCACCAGAGGGGCAGAACAGTGTCTGAAGCCGGCAGCAACGTGGGCTGGCAGGCAGATCCTGAAAGGCTACACTAGTAGGTATTGGGGTGTTCTAAGGAGCCCCCAATGACATGATACCATGCAACTATCACTGGAATTGGTGTGGTTGCATGATTCCAACATGTTGGATACCAAACATGACTAGGTTTGGGACAGCCATTATGTAGCTTGACATTCCGTCCATCATCTTCTGTGTTATGCCAGTGTCCACTACATACTTTAAGAGGGCTGCCCCACAATTACAAAGCCCAAAGATTTGAGTGTGTGGTTTGTTAGGGTACCTCTGCTCGTGCAGGGGTACCCACACACTTGGAACCGTGCACCCTGCCCATGGACGGAAGGGTCTACCTTAGGGGGGACGTATAGGTTTAAGTGCAGTGACAGGGATATAATTGAAACCTTATATCTAAAGTGAATGGTGCATGCACCCTGTCACGCAGAGTGCAAGGCAGCTCTGCAGACACAGTTTGCATAGGCTCCCATGGGTGGCATAATACATGCTTCAGCCCATGGGGGACCCCTGCTGTACTAATGGCCTGGATAACTCAGTGCTATATTCTGGGGGCTTTCAATGTTACTCCAGTATGCCAATTGTGGGATGTACAAAGTACTTACCAGCAAATTTAGAGAAGAGAGCACAGTCACCAGGGTACTGATTAGCAGAATCCCGGTGAACTACAGTCAAAACACACTGACACCAGGCAAAAAGTGGGATATCTATTCCAGAAAGAAACTAAGGGCATATCATCAAGGCCAGGTGATAATTATCGCTTAGCGCTCTTAGCGCGAGGGTAAATATCGACGGCCAATGCTGAATCTTATCGCAGAGATAGCGTGCTATCAGCAACGCTTATCTCCAAAGCGATAAAATTAATTGAGCAAGCTGCCAACTGTGCGATTATCGCTGGAAATCCAGCGGTAATCGCACAACGTTTTGCGAAAGCTTGCTGATAGGGTAAGGCAGACTTAGCCATGATATCCGCCTTCCATAGGATATCATGGCTAAGTCAGTTGAAAAGCAGGCATAAGGAAAGTAGCGATAACCGAGGTTATCGCTACTTTTCTTGTCGCTCTGCAGGTTAGCGTGTGGCTAGATAATAGGAGAAATGTTGCTTAGCGACATTTCTCCAGTTATTTTGGCACAGAACGCCCACTTTGCATCTCATTAGAGATGCAAAGCTGGGCGTTGTTGTAAGGGGCGCTTAATCAGCAAAACACGCGTGTCTTTGCTGATAAGGCGATGAAATGAACGCCGCTTTTCGGCCGAAAACGGCCGCAAATGCGTCGATAATTCTTTATCGCCGCCTTGTAGATATGCCCCCAAGTTTCCTACACTTATGTCTAGGGACCTTGAATATGTGTTCTCCCAATCTGTTTTTCTGGCCTATTCTTCATGTCTACAACTTAGTGTCCCCCTGCTCTTTTGGTTTAGTGTCACTGACCTTGAGTAGCTTTCAAGTACCTGTATCTGAACCACTGTGTCCCAGTGACGGTGTCACTCACAATGTCATATCGACCCCATATCAATGCCAAAATGTCAATGTTCCTTTGGAATGGAATTGAAAAGAATTTCTGAAGTGTCTGTTCACTCAAAAGTATCTTGACGCTGTTTATTTTAATCTAAAAGCATCATCCAAAGCACAGTCTACAATTAGCAGAAGAGATGTGTTCAAGGTAATGGGATCTAGAAAACATATTGTCGTACAGCCCGCCTTGGTTAGCTCGACTCTAGGCAGTTGAAAAGGGTGAGTGCCATCCAACTGAAGCACCTTGTAAGGTAAGAGTTTGATTCATTTGCTTACAGATCTAGGGGAGTCAACCTCATAGTAGGTTATATGGTTCAGGCAAACTGCTTTAAAAAGAATAGATTGTTTTACCTATTTGCCATGCAGTTGCTATATGGTACTGGAGTTGTGATCATATTTCTTTAATATGATGACCTCTCTTACTGTAAAATGTTGATTATTTTGCATTTTATTAGTGAACAGGCCAGAAAATCTAAGTATAAGCTATTCAAATAGCCTAAATTTGAATTTACTATTGCGGTAGCATGACTGTTCTTTGGTAAAAACAGACATTTCGTAGACAGTTGTTTGAGAGTAAAGAAACACAAGCCAGAGTTGTGTTTATGTGATGAAGAATCAATTAGTAAATGTACAGGAATTTATATAGCGCAAATCACCAAGCGGTCTCTAAGCGCTTGCTTAGGGAACCCGTCCTGGTATTCCCCTGTGAGATAACCCTGCAGGGCATCCGCAAGGTGAAAGCCAGGCATCCCGCCGCGAGGGGCCCATGTGGAGATTAAGCAAGCTATTGCCCAGAGTCGCAGAGTGTGAACCCATGAATCGAGTATGCACTGGAGCGAGAATTATCGAGTCCATGGACATTTATGGACTCAAGACCCAGCCAAGCCGGGAATTGAACCCTGGTCCCGGGCTGACCTCTGCTTCCAGGTCTGCCTCCTCTAACCAGTGAGCCACACTTCTCCTGTGTTGAAGTCTCAGGGGGCTCGCCTTGTGACAAGGGGCTGCAGTATTTATTATATCTCTGTGTTTATGCCAAACAGTAATCGCTACATTCTGTCACCATTCAGTTCCAGAAAGTTATTAACATCCATCTGTGAAAACTTAAATCCGGTTTGTATCATGTTCATATGCTCCCATGCATTATAATGTTAATATTAGTGTCTATAACTAAGAATGTGCCAATATTTTATAACTGAAGATGAATGCTGTTTTATAGCAGGTTGGAGCTTCTAGTGGCTTTGTATATGGTTTATA
The DNA here is from genome assembly GCF_964204655.1 of Triturus cristatus. Classification (NCBI taxonomy): domain Eukaryota; kingdom Metazoa; phylum Chordata; class Amphibia; order Caudata; family Salamandridae; genus Triturus; species Triturus cristatus. The sequence continues at coordinate 53,306,908 of NC_140589.1, forward strand.
ATTTTCTTGGTTCAAGTAGGCCCTGAAGCCATGATACTCAAGGTTGTTCATTTGCACATTTCCCAGAAATGCAACCTCACTTTCAAACCTGGCAAGTGGAGGCTGATTTCAGAAGAATAATGAACTTAGTATTGTATGAATGAATGGTAACTTCTCATGGTTGTTCAGCACTTCTTCGAGGAGAAGATCCTGCTACCTGCTGATTAGATACGTTTTTGCTGAAAGTAAGACTTTTTCTGTCACATGGTAAAGCTCCATTGGCTTTTATTTAAAAAGCATATACATATATCCTGGTGTATATTTGGAGACAATAATTTGAGTTGGTCATTGAGTGCATAGCATCTCATCCAGGTGAATTACTACCTGGTTTCCAGCTGCATAGATGGCACTGATCCCAAATGAAGTAATTAAACTTAACATTGGTTATACATAGATTTTCAAAAGGATCAGTGTGCTCTTGTTCACGTGTCCCTTCGCCAGTTTGTGTCCCAGTGCCAGTATCCTCTTCACAATATCTATGTCAATGATGCATTATCAAAATTCCAATGTCAGTGTCTTCATGTATGAATAACTGTCCCAGTGTCAGCATTTCATTGTATATGTGGGTGTGTTCGAGTAGCAAGGATAAACTTCCCAAGTTCCAGTTTCAGTGTTGAGATCACTGTGTTCCTGTGTCAATGTACCCATATCAGTAATCATATGACAGCGTCTCAGTGTGAGTATATCTGCGCTAGTGCCCCTATGCATGGTCACACACATTTTTCTGCTGACTGGCATTGCTGTTTTTTGAAGGCTGCATGCTGGGGCACTGTTGTCACAGCACCAGTGTGTGTGCTCTGATATCTGAAAACATGACACAAGTGGATAACTCCTGATTGGCATATTTAACTACATAAATACACCAATGACATGGAAGTTATATATCAACTGTTGACTGTAGCATGTATTTTGCCATCCACTAGGCTGACCAGTGAAATATGGCTTCAGGTCTAAATGTGTAGCATGACTGCTGAGGCTTTTAAAACTGCAGGTGAACCTGTCAAAATAGCTCTCTTTGATTGGCAGGAGCCCTACTTTGAAACAGTACCACTGTCACCCCTAAGTAGGCCTTGTAGCCAACAGGGTAGTGTACTTACTATTTAAAAGTGAAGCATGTAGGGATTCTAGATTGCAATGTTCATTCCGGTTGATGGAGCAAGGACTCGTAGAAAAGAGACTTGCTCGGAAGCAATCCGCTCCTTTAACTTACTAACAAGTTATTAAAATTGTTTTGTGTAAAACTAATGCGCACCGCATGAATACGCGGGTTAGTGAAGCTTGCTTATGTGTTTACTAACGCGAATAACATGAACGAAGGACCAAAAATGCTTTAAACGGGAAATATTTACTGCGCATGTGTCAGCTACATCTACGCAGTATGACGAGCTATCGCTTGGAGGGAAATGCTTGCGCATGAGCAAAAGACACTAAAATGGATGGCATCTGCTTAGCTGAAACTAAGACAAGCTATTTTACTAATGCTAATGCGGTAAAGGTATTAATAAGTAAAGGGGACTAGAGTAGTGATCGGTGGTATACAGTGCGACCACTTTATTTGTGAAATTAATATTTTTCTTACTGACTTTATCACTATTGCGCAGTTGGGCCTCTCATGTATAACTGAAGTCAGCTGAGTAAAGGAAAGACTGCGCATGTCTATTTGAATCAAGCCATGAAGGTCAATGGAAGAACACTTGAACGGAAGCCAATTTGAGTGCCATACCCTGGGAACGGATGGTGAATAGTTCAATGAAGAAGAAGTCTCATTCAAATGTTATACAATTGTTTCAAGTAAAACGTGAATGCGTGTGTGAAATAAAATTTTGAATAAAAATTAAGGGGATGGGTTTGCGAACAATAGTTGAATAGAATTTAATGTCATGTAAGCATGGTGTGATGATCATTCCCCCTTGCCTGACCAATCATAGTTCGTATTTTTACGATATTGAAACTTTACTGGGTGGAACATGATGAACGAAAGGTATAATTAATATAGCTTTAGTTAGTTAGTCAGATGAAGATTTGCTGAATGCTGTTGAAGACGGAGATGCTGTGCATGGCGATGCTGGGAGAGATGCTGTGAGATGCTGATGAAGAAGCCAAATGCAAAACCTTCTATCCTAATTTAATTGGGTTAGATAAGAAGATCGCGGAAGAATCTTGAGGAGGAAGAGAGTGTCAGAGAGGGGTGCGGCGCAAATTGTCAGTATTCTAGAGAGGTCAACTATCCTGTCCTGAATCCTGCCCTGAAGTCTTTTGTCGTACTTTAGAATTTGGGACCGCGTAGGAGGCAGGGCCCTACCCCTGTCTATCCCGGTATTAGCGAACCACGAATGGTCAATGCGGTATGTACAAGTGCTTTGTGTAACGTTTTAGCTATGAATGCACTGTGTATACGTTATTATACATTGACTTCGTGGGTTCCATCTTAGAGCGGTGGCCATCTTATGGTTGCCCTCACATAGGCTACATATCATGAAGCAAATACGGGCCTTTTAGAGCACATGTGCTTTCCTTTGACTTTTCTGTGACCTGGGCAGCTTGGCTCCGCTGCCCCAGGTCAGTCCGGTCTCACGAGCTCCCCGTCCTCCGGCCACCTGTGATTAGCATCAGGGCTTGACACACCATAAAGTCTTTTCATTCTACACAAGCCTCCAGCTAATCTCTTTCGCACCTGACTGTTCCTGCTTTATGGCTTGTTTTCCAAACAGGAGATGCTCATGTTTATTGGGGCCTATCGATATCTGATGTGGGATCTGAGCCTTGCTGGGTAAATAATTGTGGGCTGGCTTAACTGGAATGTGGGATGGTCATCATGACTCTGCCTTTTCGTTTGAAATGTATACATATAAATGACCATGCCATAAAACAAGGAATGTATGCCTGAAGCAGGATATTCTGTATTTAAGGAGAAGCCCGTTTCTGTGATTTTTAGCAGTCTCCTGAGAACATACACGCTGTTGTACTTCTAGGATACCTGTAATTGGTCTGCAGCCAATAAACTGATCTTTGACTTCACCCAGAAGACTCTGTGTTTCTGTAGATCTGAAACAGGAAGAACCCAAAGTCATAGGGTGTGTTCCCCTGCACCGCTGGGATTAAAATTCCCAGTACTTCAGTTGGCGCCCAACGTAGGGCGATTTCAGCGGTACCGGTCCAAGCCAGAGGTTCGTGAGGAGCTTCGTGTGGAAATTCTGGAGGAAGGCCGCCACTTCATCGACCCTTGCATGTCGACGTGGTCCGAAAGTCTTTTCTGCGAGGTTCTCCGCGTCCCGACGGCTACGAAGGACTGCTGCCCTGATTAATCGCCCTGTTTTGGACCCTTGACGATTTTGGTAGAGCGAAACAATCGAGAGAGTCTTCTGGTGACACCATTGATCATCGATATTCAGTTAAGTATAAGTGGAGCGTCTCCCAGTTTGAATTTGGTATCCTTCGGGATAATTTTGATTTGGAGTTTGCAAACCCCAAAACCAGAGGACTCGTGTATTCACGAGACTATCGTAATCGATAATCCTTTGAAGTTTGGAACTAGACTAGTGAGCGAAGATGCCTGGTGCTAGTGTATTTGGAAGATTGTTTTGTTTGAGCTGTGGAAGGGATTTCCAGTTAGAGGATTCATGTCCGGTTCCTCCAATTGGAACTCCAACTTATGAGCTTTATGTAAAACATGGGGTGGGCCCCATTGCATATAATGAAGTATGGATCCGATACACCAGAAAGGACGGTGTTTTAAAATGGCCCCAAAATGGTAGTTTCGATACAGATATCTTAGATAATTTGGAAGTGAAATTGTTTAAAAAGAAAGCCTGGCCGGCGATGTTTGATTCTTTCCGCCTATGGCGAAAGGAAGCCAAACAGAAGGAAATTAAGCTAGCGAAAAGAAATAAGAGAGAAAGAGGTATGTCAGTGATGCAAGCAGCTGTGCAATTTAAAGATAATGAGGAGGAACAAATGAATGAGCAATTGCACAGACAGCGCAAACTAGGGATCGATAAATGTTACCCTGTTTTGTCACCCCTTGTGCAAGATGAGACAAAAGAGAAAGAGAAAGATTCCTAATGTCCCATTTGCTAAGTTCGCCACCCCCGTATGTGCAAAATGCCACCGCGCCTCCACAGCTTGTAAATGCGCAGCCTCCAGTGAATATGCCGCAAGCTTTCCCGCAGCCGCCAGCTCCTCTTCAGCTGGCTCCTATCCCTGCAGTGCAGCCCTCTCAAGGGCCGCCAGTTTTGTTACCTGTTACCCCCGCGCTTCCTGCGACTTTGCCTGGCACGCCAGCGGCTTCCCCTGGCGCTCCTTCTTACACTACCCAGGTACCTGTATCTGAATCTGTTTTTCTTCCCTCTGTCTATCCCGCCGTTTTCGCCTCAACTTCTCCTTCAGCACGACAACGACTAGCTAATGTAGTTACTAGTTTAATGTCGCCTCTCTTTGGGTCATCGAGTGCGACTCCTGGCTTACAGCGTAAGCAATTGCGCAGTCAGCTGCCTTGTCCCGATGAGAAAGAGGTGTTAGATCATCTGGCGCGTAGGTGGATTGGTTTTCCTTCACTCAATGATGTGGAATCTGTTATTAACGTTTTTCACCAATGGGATGCCCCAAAGCAGAGGTATGTCTTTGATAAGATGTGTGAATTCCTCTGTGAGGAATTGGAGGATAATGGTGCAAACCCAAACCCACAGGAATTGTGTCGAGTGCGATTTGATTTTGAAACAGGTATAATTGTGGGCCCCAATGTAGATAAAGCAGTTGTGACTTTACTGTCCCTCAGAAATGGGGATTGTCAGCAATCATTGTTCGAACAGGAATTCCCTGTGGGGAAGAAGGGAAAAGCGCGACAATACCCTATGAGAGAAGTCCCTCCGGTATGGAAAGAAGCCGTTGCGGCTAATGCCGCTCAAGGTATTGCTGCTGCTCCAGCACATTTTCAGCGTGTTTGGGTGCATGTCCCTTGGAAGCGTTCTGAGGTCTTAGCGCTTAAACAGACATTGCCTGACCCCCGTAAAAACCCTACAGGTTATTATAAGGAGTTATCACAAACTGTAGGATCATGTGAATCTGGCTGACATAGACATGTTGTTTGGGAATGTTGTTCCACAGCCTTTATGGGGATCCATTCATAATGTAGATCACGCTGCAGAATTGGGTAACACATGGGCTAATATCATTGCTGCAGATGCTGGACAAGTTGGTGGCGCGAAGCCTGACCCTTTGGTAGCAGAACTCCCTGGTAGAATTATCACATACATGAAGACTATAATGCCCGCGACGCGCGTAAATTGGGATAAACTATCCGCATGTAAGCAGAAGAAAGATGAGACAGTGTCCGATTTCTTTACCAGGTTTGAAGAAACGTTTATCGACCACAGTGGTCAAGACATGAGCACTGAAGGTGGCCAACGGTTATTTGTTGATAAATTTGTACAGAATCTACTTCCCGAGTTGTGTAAGAAATTAAAAGACTCAGAAAGTTCTTGGGCTGTTTCCTCTTCAGCACAAATACTGGCTACTGCACAGTATTATGAAAATAGAGACAAAGATGAGAAGGATAGAACAGATAAGAAAACGAAAGAACTGAAAACAAAGGTCCTCTTGCAGCAGGCCTACCCACCACGTGGAGGACAGAATAATTATAGGCAAACACAAGGTATCTATCAGCAGCCCCAACAGTTTCAGAGTAATCAGCAAATGAACGGGTATTATCAACCACAAATCTCTGTAGGTCCCAACCAATGTTCATATTGCAAAGAGGAAGGTCATTTTAAATATAGTTGCCCTAAATTAATGCAGCGTAACAGTAATGCGTATGGCGCAAGAGGTAGAGGTGGTCAGCAAGCTCCTAGAGGCAGAGGGCGTGGAAATGTTCCCCAGAACGCGCGTCCTCTTCCGCCTCAAAATACAATAAATAGCTTTTATCAGCAAGCCAATGCGACTGGTAATACAGCTCAGTACTACAATAACGATTATTATGCAGAAGATGACAATGTAGAAGATAATGATTACTAGGACAGCCGTAGACAGAGAGAGGGAGTTGTTTCAGTGCCAGTGGATCAGAGCGGACCCTATGTTAAAGTAACTACAGCAAATGTAACGGAGCCCTTTCTGCTGGATACTGGTGCTGCAAAGAGTTCAATCATGCATTCAAAACTCCCTGGCGCGCCTTTGTCTGGCGAAATGAATGTTTCAGTAGGTTTTTCTGACGCCCCAGTTAGGAACCCGATTTCTAGTCCTATGTCACTTTCTGTTGGACCTTGTGAGGTAAAAGCACCCCTCATCCTAACGACAGGTTGTGGTGAAAATTTGCTAGGATTAGATATGCTAAAAAGATTGCATGCAACACTATATTGTTCTCCCTCAGAAGTACAACTTACATTAGGCAAGAAAGTGATTTCCCCGATGTATTTGTCTAAAAATGCAATGCCACCTGAATTGTCATCCCTTCCGGATGTCCTTTGGGCTACTGGTCCCAATGATGTGGGTCTTTTGGAAATACCGCCATATGTGGTCACTTTAAAAGCCAATGTCAGATTGCCACGTATTCCCCAGTACAAGATCTCCAATGAAGGTCAGAAAGCATTGTTAGCAATTGTCAATGATTTGATTAAAAAGGGTGTAATTGAAGAGACAAGAGGCAAAGTTTGCAATAGTCCTGTTTTACCTGTCTTAAAACGAACGGACCCTTCACAGCCACCTGTTTACAGATTTGTGATTGATCTTAGAGAGGTTAATAAGATTGTTGTACCACAGTTTCCAGTTGTCCCTGATATAACTGCCTTGTTAACCATGATTCCAGCCTCCGCTGCATGGTTCTCAGTGATCGATTTAAAGAATGCTTTCTTTAGCATCCCAATTGCAGAGGAGAGCAGAGACATTTTTGGCTTTAGTTTAGGAGGCCGCAGCTTCCGCTTTAAACGCGCTCCCCAGGGCTACTGTGAGAGCCCATCAATATACAGTCAGGCTTTAAAGGCGCAGCTTGATGCACTGGTTTTACCCAGTGGCGCTATCCTCATTCAGTACGTTGACGATTTACTAATCGCCGCGGATACTGAAAAGATTTGCAAAAACGCTACCTTGTCATTGTTGCGTCATTTGTCTGCCTTCCATCACAAAGTGTCTCTCTCAAAGCTGCAATATTGTCGACAAGAAGTGACCTACTTAGGTCATCTCTTATCGAAGGAGGGAAGGAAACTGACCCCAGAAAGAATTCAAGCCATTGCACGGATGAGTGTGCCAAGAACACAGAGAGAAGTGCGTGCTTTCTTGGGCATTACTTCATACTGTAGGCATTGGATTCCCAATTTTTCCTTGTTGGCAAAACCTTTGTTAGCATTAACATGCAAAGACACACCGAATCCTATTCCATGGTCTGAAGAGTGTCAGAAAAGTTTTTTGGAATTGCGTAATGCATTGTGTTCAGCTCCTGTGTTGGGTACCCCTGACTACAGCAAGCCTTTTACATTGTATGTTCATGAGAAAGATGGTTGCGCATTATCAGTGTTAACACAGCCTTTTGGCGACAGACCGCGTCCATGCGCGTATTTTTCGTCAACCTTGGACCCGGTAGCGAGGGCATTGCCAAGTTGTCTGAGAGCCACAGCCGCCGCAGCTATGTCTATTCGACAGTCTGCTGACCTAGTGATGGATAATACATTGATTGTTATGGTTCCACATGCTGTGGACACATTGTTAAACAGCACCAAGACACAACACTTAACTAGTGCGCGATTATCTGGTTATGAGCTGACACTGTTAGCAAACCATATACACATAAAGAGATGCAACACGTTGAATCCAGCTACACTATTGCCAATTCCAGCAGACCTAGATGAGATTGAGCAACATGATTGTCTGTTCAGAACAGAAGAAGAGACGAAAGGAAGATACTCCCCTGACTGAGTGTGATGGTACTTTATGGGTGGATGGTTCGTGTTTCAAGCTTCCAAATGGTGATACGACTGCTGCATATGCTATCACGACTTTGCACACGATTGTGGAAACTGCGCGTGTGCCACAAAATTCGGCTCAAGCAGCAGAATTGATTGCCCTTACGAGAGCATGCGTACTGTCTGAAGGGATGAAAGTGAACATATATACGGATAGCCAGTACGCCTTTGGCGTGGCTCATAGTTTTGGGCGATTGTGGAAGGAACGTGGGTTCCTGACTTCGCATGGAGCTAAGATTCAGAATGGCAAGTTGGTGAATGATCTTCTTGAGTCGCTGACCCTACCGTTACAAGTTGCGATTATGAAATGCAGTGCGCACAAGAAAATCACTGATGACGTTGGTCGTGGTAATGCGTTTGCTGATGAAGTCGCGAAAGAAACAGCAAAAGATGTGAAGACTCGAATGTATGTTGCAGGCCCTGCAAGATGGGTTGGTGATGTTGGAATGTGTGAAAACACAATAGAGAGTGTAAAGTCCCTTCAAGCTGAAGCCACAGAGAAAGAGTTGAGCAAGTGGAGAGAAAGTATGGGTAAGTTGGATGAGAATGGTTGTTGGGTCGATTTGTCAGAACATAGGCGATGGTTGTTACCTGATGCATATGTGCTTCCAGTGGTTACTATGGCGCATGGAATGGCACATATCAGTACAAAAGGAATCTGTAAGTTGTTGGCTCCAGTATGGCAGAATGCTGGAATTCCTAAGTGTGCAGAGAATGTGGTCAAGAATTGTATGGTATGCTTGAAGTACAACCCTGGTAGGGGAACCCCAACTCCAGCTGGTCATTTTGCGCCTCCATCATATCCATTTGAAGTTTTGCAGCTAGATTTTATCCACATGGAAAGGTGCAACAACCTGAAATATGTATTGGTGGTTGTCTGCGCTTTTTCAAAATGGATAGAGGCCTATCCCCTAAAGGACAACACTGCTCTATCCACAGCCAAAGCCCTTGTGAAGGAATTTTTCCCTAGGTTTGGAATGCCAAGAATGGTGTGGAGTGATAATGGGAGTGAGTTTGTGGGTCAAGTGATGAAGAATGTGTGTGAGGGATTGGGGGTCAAGCAGAAGTTCCACGCTGCAAATCAACCCCAATCAGCTGGATTAGTAGAGCGCTACAATGGCGCTCTAAAACTCAAGCTGGCCAAAATCCAAGCACGCTCAGGTCTTAAATGGCCTGACGCTCTGCCTCTAGCACTCCTGTCCACCAGAATGACTGTGCATTCACGAGTGGGACTTAGTCCCTACGAGGTCGTTTTTGGCCGCCCGGCCAATGTATGGGGTGTGCCAAGACCAACAAAATTCAGTGTAATCGAACATCCAGTACTGCTTGATTACTTGTATGAATTGACGGCTAAATTGCGTGTTTTACACCAACAGGTGCACAATACTCTTCCCCAGGCCTCTGAGGCTCCAGGACACCCTATCGACACTGGCGCGTGGGTTCTGGTGAAAAATTTCCAGCGCAAGAGCAACGATGAGCCTCGTTGGATCGGCCCTCATCTCGTACTTCTGTCTACAAGATCAGCTGTTCGAGTAAAGGGGAAGAAGAACTGGATCCACGGCGCCCACGTTAAAAGGATCCCTTTGCCTCTGCCGTATGACCAGTGGGTCCAGGAGGGTATCGCAGACTCTGAAACAGACACTGTACCTCGTTTTGTGCCGTTCAGTGATGCACGCATAAAAGGCACAACTTCAGCACAACAGAGTGACGATATTTTGCAAGAAGCTGTGCCACCGTCAATTCGATTGGACACTACAGAGCCTGAACTCTTGTTTCAAGATCAGACAGTACCTGGCCGTTTTCATTATAATCTAAGACCAAGGCCCATGGACAAATAAATAGTCTTTTTCCTTACCCTTTTTGTTTTTGATAACCAGAGCTCTCCCATCTGAAGGACTTTCTTGATTTTTGTTTTTCGAACCACCATCCGGGTTCAGCCGCAGGGTAGCGGTGCCAAGACTTTGGGGTACAGGCCGAAGACGTTAGGTCAACGGTTCTGGTTGGTCTAGGGCGTTCCCTGGACTGACAGGCGTACTCCTTAGCAGAAGATACTCACCCACCGCGAGCGGCACGATTAGAGGATGGAGTTTTGTAAGATGGAGAGACTCGCTGAGGAAATGAACTTTAAAGCAAGAATGTGTAAAATAATGAAGAGCAAACGTTTTGTATTATTATGTCTGTTTATATTATGTAGTATGGTCGTGTTTACTGTAGGATTTGTATTCTTCTCCTCTCAAGAGCCCATTGCACCCACTGTACAGCCTATACCTCCTCCTACTGTCTCCTCACACTCTTTTCACCCTCTGCCTGAACATGAACAAGCTAGACGGTCTGAATTTGTAAACAACTCGTTTATTCAGCTCCTGCACCAGCACCAACTAGTGATGAATACAACCAATTGCTGGGTGTGTGGTTTAATGCCACATACCATTAATAAGGGTATTCCTTATCTAGTGCTGCCGTTTAGTTACAATGGATCGTCATGGGCATTCCAGACCATGTTTCTCTTTGCTCTAGATGCCTACTCCCCGCGACAACCGCGTTCCATCAGACCTAGCACCAATAATAAAGCCTTAATGAAAGGAGTTGCCGATATGAGCAGAGATATCGACGCATACTCATCTATTCCCAAAGAAGAATTGAGAGCTTATGTAGGGTGGAACGCAACGGGGTATAGTATTAGTCTGGGTGAAAGACAGCGAAAAATCTCATCCCCAATCTGGGTCGTACCCCACATAGATCGGTTCTGTTTGCAAGGTAATGGTCAGAATCCTAGAGCTCAACTGGGAAGAAGTGACTGTACTGAAACGTACACTTTTCCGTCACAGTTTTCCCCTGCGTTTTTGGCTGCCAAGGGTACATATTTTATCTGCAATGACCGAGCATATACATGGTTGCCCCCTGATTTCTCGGGCACATGTTATATTGCAAATCTGCTACCGCCAACATTTACTGCCGCCTCTGACTATCACAAGACCAGAGTTGTGAGAGGCGTGATTAGTAAGGAGGACACTGCCGGTCAGGAAGCGGGAGATTTCTTTTTGGGTTTTCTGCCGTTTTGGGTACCTATGGTCAATAGTAGGAACCTGAGACAACTGACTCGTGTGGTTGAATCCACTGTTAATGTAACGACTGGTGCCCTTGGTAATTTGACAGCTGAGCTCCAAGCGGATCGCCTCATGACTTTGCAGAACCGCATGATTCTAGACGTCATACTTGCAGACCGCGGTGGGGTATGTAAGGTTATCCAATCTAGTTGTTGCATTTTCATACCAGACAACGCTCCAACAGTTTATCAAGCCATCTCCAAACTACATAAAATATCTGAGTCCATACACGTGGATAAAGGAGATTGGTCACTGGTGGGGTGGTTCTGGGAACTGATATCTGCCTGGGGTTGGAAAGTTCTGATGGTCATTGGAATGATCTTAGCCATCCTTTTCCTGTTCTGTCTGTGCATACAGTGTGCTCCTGCGATATGTGGCCTCTGTGCTACATTATGTGTAAGGAAACCTGTATCGAGGGACGAGCTAAGTAATAGGATGATGCTACAGCAACATCTCCATGACTTCGTGAATATTGACCTGGACTCGGATTGAAATGAGTATAGTTATTGCCTATGTAAGGGCAAAAGGAGGGTCTGTCGTACTTTAGAATTTGGGACCGCGTAGGAGGCAGGGCCCTACCCCTGTCTATCGCGGTATTAGCGAACCGCGAATGGTCAATGCGGTATGTACAAGTGCTTTGTGTAACGTTTTAGCTATGAATGCACTGTGTATACGTTATTATACATTGACTTCGTGGGTTCCATCTTAGAGCGGTGGCCATCTTATGGTTGCCCTCACATAGGCTACATATCATGAAGCAAATACGGGCCTTTTAGAGCACATGTGCTTTCCTTTGACTTTTCTGTGACCTGGGCAGCTTGGCTCCGCTGCCCCAGGTCAGTCCGGTCTCACGAGCTCCCCGTCCTCCGGCCACCTGTGATTAGCATCAGGGCTTGGCACACCATAAAGTCTTTTCAACCTACACAAGCCTCCAGCTAATCTCTTTCGCACCTGACTGTTCCTGCTTTATGGCTTGTTTTCCAAACAGGAGATGCTCATGTTTATTGGGGCCTATCGATATCTGATGTGGGATCTGAGCCTTGCTGGGTAAATAATTGTGGGCTGGCTTAACTGGAATGTGGGATGGTCATCATGACTCTGCCTTTTCGTTTGAAATGTATACATATAAATGACCATGCCATAAAACAAGGAATGTATGCCTGAAGCAGGATATTCTGTATTTAAGGAGAAGCCCGTTTCTGTGATTTTTAGCAGTCTCCTGAGAACATACACGCTGTTGTACTTCTAGGATACCTGTAATTGGTCTGCAGCCAATAAACTGATCTTTGACTTCACCCAGAAGACTCTGTGTTTCTGTAGGTCTGAAACAGGAAGAACCCGAAGTCATAGGGTGTGTTCCCCTGCACCGCTGGGATTAAAATTCCCAGTACTTCACTTTGTCGCCTGATCTGTCCCTGGGGATCCTTACCAGCTCCTTGGCCAGGGGGTTGGTCTTCACACCATTCTTGGTAATTATAATTTCACGTTATTTGCAGATGTTCTTTTCTCTCTGTCCTCTCCCTTTGTAAGTATTGATCATTGCATGTGTCCGAAGTATGTGTTTGATTATTAATCAATTTAATTTTCTCTCCTATGAATGATGGTGACTGTACTGTATTTTTGAAGTGGTTCACATACATTTAATTTAGATAAAGATTTTAAATCTTCCTGAGTCTGTGGTTATTTTACCTTAAATGAATAAGTTAGAGTTAGTGGTCATTATCACCATCAACTAGTTCAACTAATGGTCCATTAACCAGAGGAAAGAACTTTTGATCAGTGAAAGGTTAGTTAGGAGTATGAAATAACTTATCCTAAACAATTGTGAAAAATCATATAAACTTTGACTCCAGCAGTTTACTCAATTGTGTGTGTGTTTTATGGGCCCCGGTGAGTATATGGTAGTGGAGTATCTGTTGTTGGTATGCCGCTGGATCACAGGGACTAGCCCCCCCTGCCCTCCCCCTAAAAGGTAATTTTATTATAAAGGGATGTAGCTGTTCAGTTAAGAAAACTAAAGTATAATTAAAATACTACAGACTTCATTCAACCACTGCCTTTAATATTTATTAAAAGGTCAATTCAATAGTGAAGTTGGATATTTGATCATTCTATATAGGAAAAAAGTTTAAAAAGTTATATTTTCTCCTCCAGAATCACTAGATGGCTATTTAACATTTGAATGCCTCAAACTGATCTTCCTATCACTGCTTTCCACTTGGTGAGGTGTGAAAATTGCTCTCAGAGCAAAATCAATGGTTTGAGCCTTTTGGCAGGAAGACTTGGGTGTGTTACTCATCCTCTCTCAGAGAAGGCATTTGGGGAGGGGTAAGGAGCTCCATTAACTTTAAAGAGGCCATGGTAAAGTCTTGCCTCCAATAGTCAAGTGTAAAGTGAGACCTGGGGAAAAGTTTTTTTTTTTTTTTCAGCTGAGCCTAATGAAGCCAGCCTTACTCTATTCCAGTGGGAAAGGGAGCTGGTCTCAGAACCATTTTGGTGTGGTTGAGGAGGAGGGACTGCTCATTGCCCTAGACCCACCCCTGAGTGGGCCTCACGCCTCCCACAGGTGCAGAAAGGTTCTGCCATCTTAATTCTATGTCAGGACACGGAGGCGAGGATTAGGCTTTTCTTTCCCCGTTTAATACAACAGCAGCCATTTTAGAATTAAACAGAAACAACACCGAAGACTTCATATCCCATGAGTCTTCAGAAAAGCGCCACATTCCAGAACATAGTCTCTAGCCAAACAGGCGTCTCCCGGCTCCATAACTGACGAGTCTTGCAGAGCTTCCTCTTTCTTCGTTGCTGCAGCCTCGGTTTCAGTTAAGTGCCTCATTTCCTCAGGGGTTTGGGGATTGCATGTGGCCTTGGTTTTTGGCACCTTTTCTTCATTCTAAGTCATTTATCGGTCTTGTGTGCTGTTTTTATTAGCCTGTGAAGCTTCTGCTTCTTCCGCGGCCGCAGGAACGGTTTTCCGCTCCTACGCGGCCGCATTCATCAGTATCATTTGCTGGCTTTCAGGGCGCGGCCGGCCGCCAGAGGGTGCACGACTCTGCGTCTGTCTTCAGACGCTCTTTGCTTAGTGGGCGCTGGACAGGGGTCGTGTCTGTTTCGGTCTTTGCTGAGCGCCTCCGTCTGCGTCCGTTAAGCTCCCCAGCTGCCTGGTGTTTTTGAACACCCCTCGTGGGGTAAGACCTGCAGGTACAGTAGCCTGTTGTAAAATCCCTCACAGGCATTCTGCTGTTTTCTAAGCCCGTATGACAATAAGGGCATTTACACGTTTCTGTGGAGCAGTGTCTCCTATCAGCCGAGTACAGACGACTTATTACTGCTGTACCTCAGTTGGTGGCCCTACCCCCTTCCCACCCTTATTAACATTTAATTCTCCCTTTTGTCGGGGTCCCTTAACCTGGGTGCTCCCACCCATTACTATCAGCCTTCTGACCCGGTGGGTGTCAACCTCACTTACCTGATATTCAGCTCTTGTCCTCCATTTCTTCAGGACCGCGTTGGTCATGGAGGAATTTGACAACTATTACGAGGAGGGTGAGAAGGCTCAGTATTTCCCCATCACAGATGATTTTTGTGATGCTGTGGATGCCTCCATAGTCAGGGCAGCCTCAGAGGTGGTGGCCCCTCTGGAGTAGAAGATCTTGGATCTGGCGCAGAAGTGCCTTCAACCTCTCCATGTGATGGAGGAGCTTCCAGGGCCCTCGGACCCTCAACCCCCAGAGCAGGCCACCGCTCCCCCCTCTGAGAAACCGCGCAAGCGCCCACATCCTGGAAGGGTAGATTTGGATGCGTTTGCCAGGTTAAAGCAGGCATTCTTGGATACCAAGTCATCGCCCACGCCTTTGGCCCCGGCCCCTCAGGAGGTAACCCTCCCCCAGGGGCGTGGGTGGCAGTGGCTTCGCCACAGTCCTCAGATGACTCCCACGGCGGTTCGGACGGAGAATCCAACCATAGCCGGTCGTGGCGACCATCCCCTTCACCGGCGCAGGTTCCCCATCAGGCTTCTGAGGCAGTCGCGGAACCTCAATCGGATCTCTTTGACCCGGAGGATCTCCTCCATCCCAGATCATCGGAATGGCCCCCTGTGAAAAAGTTGCCAAATAAGTGGCGACTCTGGCGAGCTGGCTGCGGAAGCCCCTGGACCAGGAGGTCCGCTCCTGCCTCGACCTTTACTCGAAGGTAAGGTAGCCCAGACTCCAGAAATAGACACCAGGATGGCAGCGTTCCTTACCAAGTATATTAAGGAGCCCAAAAAGGGCATTGACAGGTCCTGGCGGGCATGCCAGGACAAACTCCTGGACGTCACGGGCCCTTTGGTAAAAATATTTGACATGCTGAGGACGCCAGGGTGTCGGGGTCCCTCATTCTCCCGGAGGGCTTGTCCAGTTGGGCTCAGCATGCCATTATTTTTTTCGTAACGCGAACTGCGCCATCTCCACCGAGAGGCGCAGATCACTCCTTATCAAACTGAACCCAAAGATGGACGAGTTAGCCACTTCTGAAGCAGGTCAGGTGGCCCAAGGAGGCCTCTTTGGAGACCCTTTCGTGAAGAAGCTCAGCAAGTTCGTCTCCATCTGTAACTCACTGGACAAGGCCCAGTCCACGGTTAAGCATATTTTTAACGCTCGGGTTTTTGGTGAGGCCGGCCGCGGTAGGGGGCGCTCGGCTGGCCAATCTTCGCAGAAAGCCTCCGGTAGAGGACAGCAGTCGCAGAGAGGACAGTGGCAGTACTCCTCTCACTTCGGAGGTGTCTACCCCGCCAGAGGCTGCTCCCGGCGCAGAGGCCAGCGCAATGGAGCCCGGGGTGGTGGAGCTCCGGTTCTGGTCTTATCTCTTGTCGTGCTTTGGGGGGCCGACTGGCACTGTTTCTGGAGAATTGGCATTCCCTGACAACAGACGCCTGGGTGTTACAGTCAGTACAAGGTTTCCACGTGGAGTTCTACGGCTCTCCGGTACAAGTCTTTCCCCCGTCCCGATTGGGTTCTCCGGCAGGGAGGCTGCCTTGGTACAGCAGGAGATCTAAGACCTCCTGGACAAACGAGTGATCTGCCGTTCTTCCCCCATCCCAGGGGTTTCCTGAGCAATCTATTCCTGGTTCAGAAACGGAGGTCAGCTGCCCGTCATAAATCTCAGGGAGTTCAACGAGTGGTTGGTGTGCCGCCATTTCAAAATGGAGGGCATCCACCTACTCCAAGACCTTTTGCGCTCCAACGATTGGATGGTCCGCTTAGACCTCAAAGATGCTTACCTGACGGAACCTATTTTTCCACCTCACCGTCTGTTCCTCCAGTTCCAGTGGCAAGGCCAAACTATCGAGTTCACCTCTCTTACTTTCGGCCTGCCATCTGCACTGTGGTGTTTCACCAAGATCCTGCACCCGGTGGTGGAGAGGTTGAGGTCACAAGGGATCAGTGTGATTATATATCTGGACGATATGCTGTTCATGGCCCAATGTTCCCAAATTCTGTCCCAGCAGTTGTGATCGGCAATAGACCTCCTCCAGTCTTTGGGCCTCATTATCAATCAGGCGAAGTCTTGCCTACTTTCCATGCAATCTATAACGTTCCTGGGCTTTGCAATAAATTCTGTGGAGGCGACCTTGAGCCTCCCGTCCAGAAAAATGGCGAAGATCCGCCACGAGATCCGGCAAATCCTGCGAAGGCCCCAGAAATCTCTGCGCAGCATTGCCAGGGTGGTGGGGTTGCTCTCAGCCTCTATCCAGGCCATTTTTCCGGGTCCTCTGCATTTCCGGGCCCTTCAGAGACTCAAAGCCTCTCACTTACACAGGGGTTTCACATACGCCTGACAGGTCCTTCTTTCCGAGGAGGCGAAAGAGGAGCTAAATTGGTGGCTCTCTCACATGGAGGCGTGGAACGGTCGCGCCATCTTCGGAGCCCTTCTGGACCTGGTGATTGAGTCAGAGGCCAGAAGTTCCGGTTGAGGGGCGCGATGTGGAGAGTTCACCACTAGCGGAGGGTGGGCTGCAGATGAGCAAGAATTGCACATCAACTGCCTCGAGTTTATGGTAGGGTCCTTTGCAGTTCATTGCTGGACGAAGGACATTGCTCAATCTTGTGTTCTCCTGAAAATGGACAACGTGGCGGCAGTCCGTTTCATAAATCACCTGGAGGGACTCGATCCAAGGCCCTGGCGGACCTAGCCAAGGAGTTCTGGGAGAATTGTCCTTCGCACCAGGTCTCAGTGGCAGCAGAGCATCTTCCAGGGGTGTCCAACCAGGTTGCGAACTGGCAGTCTCGCCATCTCCGAGACTCGAGCCTATGGAAACTTTTGCCCCCGATGTTTCAAGCCCTACAGGATCTGTGGGGTCTGTTCTTGATCGACATTTTTGCATCGCGTCTGGACCATCAGCTTCACTTGTACTTCACTTGGAGACTGGACCCGTGGGCAACGGCCACAGATGCGTTCCTTCAGGATTGGGGGTCGGAACGGGGCTACGCCTTTCCCCCAATTGCCATTATCATGCGACTCACGACGCAGGTCCAGCGCCAGAAGGCGGAGATGGTAGTAATCACCCCAGTTTGGAGAGCCCAAGCTTGGTTTCCTGTTCTGATGGAACTTTCTTGGGATTCTCCAATCTGTCTACGCCCGCTCCTTCATCTCCTGAGCGATGCTGCGGGCAGTCCTCACCCTCAGATCATGAGCGAATCCCTCCCGCTCATGGCACGGTGGATTACCGGGATAGATGGGCGGTCCTGGGAATTTTGAGAGAAGCTGCAGATCTCCTCTCAAGAGCCTAGTCAGACGGCACCATTAAATGATATAGGTCGGCCTGGTCTCGATGGATGGGTTGGTGCTTGCAATGGAGTCTGTATCCTGTGGGGGCAGACATTGTCCATGTCCTGAACTTTCTGACTCCACTGGCTTCTGAGGGCCAAGCCTACAGGACGGTTAATACATTCTGTTTTTCCGTCTCAGGTGGTCATGCCGCAGTAGCTGGTCATCCAGTGGGGGAACACCCTTTGGTCACGAAACCTCTGCATGGCAACCACCTTTCCCTTCCTCTGGAATCGAGATACTTGGTCCTCTGGGATGTTAATAAGGTCCTGAACCTGTTCTCCACTTGGCCTAGTAACAAATACCTTTCGCGTAAACAGTTGTCGAACAAGCTGGCCATGTTGTTGTGCCTGATGTCTTGCCAAAGAATGTCGGATGTCAGAGTCCTGGATATTTCGGGGAGGTCCTTCCACGTATCACGGTGAGCCAAGTGTCATTCACGGGTGATTTCCTACCCAGCCTTTCCAGAAGTTCCCAAGCTCCTTGTGGTAAGATGTATCAGGGCTTATGAGAGCATGACAGATGAGTTACGTCCACACGGGGAGGGCCAACTGCTCATTGCTCTAAGGAAACCCTTTAGAGCAGTCTCTTCCTTAACCATTGCAAGATGGGTTCGCTGGGTGATGCTCGAGGCCGGCATCTACACAAAGGTTTTCGGTGCGCACTCGGCCAGAGGCGCGATGGCCTCGAAAGCTTTTGCGCTAGGGGCCCGCTTGGAGGACATCCTGAACGTGGCCGACTGGTCGTCAGATTCCACTTTTAAGAGGTTTTACTTTAAACCGGTCTCCTCCATTGCATCCCTAGTGGTAGATAAACTTTAAACTAGCCTAATCTTCCCCTCCGTGTCCTGCCAGAGAATGAAAAATGTCCTAGCTTTCATAACGGAAAGTTTCAATTCTATTAAGGATACGGAGGCGAGGATTAACCCACCCTTCGAACAATTTCTAAACCCACCCGGGTTAGGAGACATACATAATGATTTAAGTAAAACGTTTGCCTGCTTTAAGGCTGTTTTTACGGTGTATGAGATGGTTTCCTGCACGCAGAAGGTTACAACTCCTTTCTTTATCCTTAGGTTCAGAGACGTCAAAACAGGAGTAAAGATCTTCCACAGTCTGCTTTGTCGCAGGAAAATAGAGGAAGCGCTGCAGGACTCATTTTCATTTATGGAGCCAGGAGACGCCTGATTGGCTAGAGACTCTATGTTCTGGAATGTGTTGCTTTTCTGAAGACTCATAGGATATGAAGTCTTCGGTGTTGTTTCTGTTCAATTTTAAAATGGCTGCTGTTGTAATAAACGAGGAAAGAAAAGCCTAATCCTCGCCTCTGTGTCCTTAATAGAATTGAAACTTTCCATTACGAAAGTTAGGACATTTTTCATTTTCCTTGAGAATGGTAGACTGGGGAATAGTTTTAGTAAGACAAAGAGGATGTGCTGCAAAAGGGGGAATGTTTGCCATTGGGAACCTTTTGCCTATTGGCTAGGGAGTGTCCAGGAGTCATCCCCACTCACTGGCTAGTGAATTGTACAAATGTGGCACCCCACCCCAGCTCTTCAGAACACTTCTGGATCTGTGAAAGAATAGAAGAGGACTGAAACTGCTGTCTGTGGCCTTGCACTTGTACCCAGCACTACGAAATATACTCCAAGGGTCAGATGGCTGCCTTCCTGTGTGACTCCAGGGACTGCAAGAGGCCCTTTTCATGTAATGATGAGCTGAGCAGTTGCACCGTCCTGAACATAGACTGGACCCTGCTGGAGGCCTCTTCTAAAGTGAGCCCTGCCCCCTAAGTGCTGCCCTTGTGGTCCTGGGAGACTTTGCAGTGACTAGGAGGAGCTGCTCCATAAAGGTGGAATAAGTTGTATTTAGATATATTTTGAAATTCAAGACCGCCGCAGCTTCTGGGAAAAGGTATTAGACTTTGGCATGATCTTGGATACAGCCTGCAGCCTTGTCCCATTGGAGGTTTTTGAACTTGAAAAAGAGGCAACAAGCCTTACTAAGAGTTTGGTGGATGGGAAACTCTGCCACAAACATGGAGGTGATTGATAGATAGGATATCCACCACGTTTGTGATGGAGAGTCAAACTCTTAATAAGACCCAAGTTCCAAAAGTAGAAATCATGACTGGGTGAAAGTGCAAATGTGTTCAGCCTACGAGTGAGCTTTGACGGCATGGAATTTGAATTTTCCCACTCTGAGCTGTACCAGTCAAAACCAATGGCCTCAGTGGGACGTTGTCCAGTGGCTATTTCACTTCGAGAGAACTACATTGAATCAACCTCCAACTATGACCTGCTTGTGAATTTTGACTTAGATAAAAATAATTAAATAAGGGGGTGTGGCCAAGACCCGGAGCAAAATAGCCACCTGATCCACTAGCTCTGTAAAACCTTTCCCCCTCCGTCTATCCGGCCACAACATCCGATTCACCGAGGTGAGGGAGCACACCGGAAAGCAAGCGGGACGTCTCCCACAGACTCCCGTTGCTAAAAACCGCCTTGGCACGAAGTTCTGCATCTGGCAGGCAGAGGGCCTATTTCTATCTTCGATCTGGGGACTTGATTTTGAAGACTCGCCGCACTGAAGACCAGCAAGCATGGCCTACACCCGCACGCACGCATTTGTGGATTGTCTCATGAGGGGCAGAGGCCCTTGTGGAGTCCCTAAAGACGCTGCCGACCCAAGCGCGGTGTTGCAGATTGCACCCGGGACTTGAGTAAGCCGCGAGCAGAGGCAGCAAGGAGGGCTGCAGGCGATACAGCGATGAGGGCTGTGGGCGATATACGAGACCGGAGGCGGCCCCAGTTTCACCTTGAGCATGCTGAGGGAGAGGTGAGGCAGAGGGGAGCCCCTGAAGTTGTGGTGGAAGTGGCGGGGCCCCTTCCCCCTGCCCCTGTCTTCCAGGCTTGGTAGAACTGTTTGGCAGACCTGGTGGGTGCTATATTGACAACGAGGAGCTGGCCCGTCCCTTATCTTCTTTGGACCGTGGTAGAGAAGCGGTGAGCGGCGGGGGCCACGAACGACGCTGTACATCTGCGGTCCCTCGAGTGGGGCCGGGGGCCACTCGAGCAGCTGAGCCTTTCCTCCCACCCATCTGTGAGCTGCAGCGGGGGCCGCGAACAGCATTGAAATCCACTCTCCTTCCTGTGGGGCTGGGCGCCATCCGAGCAACTGAGATTTGCCTGTCACCCACCTGAGGGTAACACTGACGCTTCATGTGGTGGTAGTTGTGATGCAGGTAGTGTTGGGGAAACCAGATCCCACCACCTAGCTATCAACTATGCAGCTGATTGAACGCTTGGGGCACGTGTGGCAGTACACCTGGTGACAGACAGAGGAGGACTGGGTCTCGCCCTGGCCGCGACATGTGGATATACAGATGGCACTGGGAGCAGAAGCGCGCAACTGCGAGACGATAATGGAGAAGAACAAATCCGCAGGTCGGAATCAGTGCAAGCAAACAGACTGGATCGCTATACCATCCCCAAAGACATGCTCCAGGGCCGACCATCTGGGGGGGAACCCCCAACGAACAGGGAAAAGAAGACCAAGAACTATCACTGAAAGATGTCATGAAGGCTATCACTAATGTCCAAACTTCCTTGGAACATAAAATGGATACCATTGCTATCGAGGTTAACCTGATCCGAACCGACCTCACTAAACTTAATGAGAAAGTCAAACCGGTGGAGCTCACCACTTCTAGCCTAGTGGTTGACGTCGCCCAGCTTCAAGGTGAAATCCAAGATATACAATTGTTTCGCAAGGCCACTGAGCTCAAACTAGATGACTATGAGGGGCGCCTACGACGCAACAACCTGCGCATCTTTGGCGTGCCGGAAAAGGCCGCGGGACAGGCCCCAGACCTCTTTGTAGAGGACCTAATCCTACAACTTCTACAGCTGAAAGGTCTCAGCAAATTCTTTGTCATTGAAAGGGCACACAGGGTCCCTGGAGGTCGCCCCAAGCCAGGAGCCCCCGGCAGCCGATTCTAGCGAGAGTATTGAATTTCTGGGACACGGACGTAATCCTTCAGAATGCTAGAATGGGGGCCACCCTCCACTACGAGAACGCAGACATCTCCTTCTTTCCAGACTTCACACAACGAGTGCAGAAGCAGAGACGGTCATTCATTATGTTGAAGCAGCGGCTCAGAGAAAAGGGACTGAAGTACTCAATGCTATTCCCAGCACATCTCCGAGTGGAAGCGGAGGGGAGGACCTGGTTCTTCGAACAACCAGAGGAAGTGGCTGACTGGCTCGAATACCAGACGGAACAGGCCTCACAAGATCGCAATGCTGGTGGGGATGCTGCTTCTCCGGCCCATGACTGACGAGACCGAAATGGACACAATGGCTCCCCAACCTTGACCGCTTTCCTGAGCAGTCTGGGACAGGTATCGGGCTGCATGGCAACCGAGCCTCAGAGGGGCTTTTCCGTCCTAATGGCTGACACTCAGAACTGTGATGTATGACTCACCTTGGGAACTTTACAACTTTTACCTTTTGGGGGGGGACAGGTAAAAGGGATGCCACATCCTTATCTTTTCTGCATTTAGTTCTTCTATAGGGCGACAGGCACTCTGCACATTTTACATGGGCAGTTTCACGCCCAGAGTGCAGGGCAGCAGGGTGGGGGGTCGTTGGGTGGGGGAATTGTATTGTTCTATTGTTAAGTTTTTTGCATCTGTACTTGATTTTGACTTCACTGCAGGAGACGCACCTGATCAGAAATCTATGTAAGGCAATGCACAGAGGGGGGTACAAGATGGTTGCACACGCAGGATTTAACGCCGGTTCCCGGGGTGTAGGTATCATGGTGAAGAACACGCTCCCCCTTGCCATAAGCTCCACATGGACAGACGCTCGGGCAGATACGTTGGGGTTTCGGGCACATGGGAGGGCCGCCCCATTACATTTATGTCTGTATACGTCCCTCCAGGCCTGCAGGGTACTACCTTTACGGACCTGGGTTCGGTCCTGCTCACCATTCCGGATGGCCTCTTAGGGCCCGATTCACACAACTAACTTAAGACAAAATCCTAAACTTACTACCATTTTGGTATTGACAGAAGGCACTTACTCATTTCGGTATTCACAGAAGTTAGGAGTCCTAACTTTAGGACTCCTAAATGCCTTCTGTGAATACCGAAAGTCTTAAAGATAGGATTTTTCTCAGTTTAGGAGTAGTAAAGTTAGGACTCCTAACTTTAGGACTCCTAAATGCCTTCTGTGAATACCGAAAGTCTTAAAGATAGGATTTTTCTCAGCTTAGGAGTAGTAAAGTTAGGACTCCTAACTTTAGGACTCCTAAATGCCTTCTGTGAATACCGAAAGTCTTAAAGTTAGGATTTTTCTCAGTTTAGGAGTCCTAAAGTTAGGACTCCCAACTTTACTACTCCTAAACTGAGAAAAATCCTAACTTTTCGACTTTCAGTATTCACAGAAGGCATTTAGGACTAACTTCTGTGAATACCGAAATGAGTTAGTGCCTTCTGTGAATACCAAAATGAGTAAGTGCCTTCTGTGAATACCAAAATGGTAGTAAGCTTAGGATTATGTCTTAAGTTAGTTCTGTGAATCTGGCCCTTAGTCCTTGGGGGCAATTTTAATGCAGTAGTTTCGGGCACCTTGGACCGATACCCCCAAGGAAGGTGGGACCCTCTTCTCAATGGCTGCCTGACTTCCTCGAAACCATGATACTGGTAGATGGGTGGAGAACATATCATCCAGACCAGATACAACACACCTTCCATTCTGGGGCCCACCATAGCCTCTCCCGCTTAGACTATTGTTTAGTATCTGCGGCAAAAGCTGCATACATACACGAAATCAAACACCTAACTAGAGGCATCTCCGACCACTCACCGGTATGGGTCCATATAGTCCTTAACCAGGTCAAAGTGGGAAGAATCGCACCAATTAACCCTTGTTACCTACGTGATCCGACAATCCGTAAAATCCTTATCAAAGCCATGGACGATTACTTTTCTGACAATGTGGGGTCCGTGTCCTCATCCCAGTCCTTATGGGAAGCATTCAAGACTGTAATTCGGGGTCAGGCTTTATCATTGATCTCTGGAATGAAGAAAGATAATCAAAAAGAGGTCCTAGACTTCGAGGCTGAAATTTATAGGTTGGAAAGGGACCTGGAATCTGGAGTGACGCTGGAGAAGCTCCATTTACTGAGCCTGAAACAACACAGCTACAAAGCTCTAGTTACGGACAGGGCCAAAACGCTGGGCAGGGAGGGACAGGCTAGGGTCTATGACCTGGGAGACAAAGCAGGAAAACTCATAGCATGGCTAGACAGGAGGGAATGGGCAAGCAGACTGGTCCCAGAACTTAGGGTTGACGGGTACATCTCTCTCACTGAACCGCAAGAAATAGTAGACAGATTCGCTAGCCACTTCCAGACAACAGTCCCTGCGTACACTGAAGAGGACTCTCAGGAACTGTTGCGAGACATTAGGCTCCCCAGCCTCTCCCTGGAAGACCGAGATTTTATGGATAGTGATTTGACAACAGAAGAGATAGCTCAAGCAATCTGCTCTCTAAATTCGGGGAAAGCCCTTGGTCCCAATGGTATCCCCATCAAGCCATACAAATTGCGACCAGATAAACTTGCACCGTACCCAAAAACCATGTTTGAGGAATATAGAGAAGTTGGAATACTGCCCAGGGAACAGAGGATAGCCAACATAGTCACCATACATAACGAAGGAAAACCCAAGACTGACTGCGCCTCATACAGGCCAATTTCTCTTTTCAACGCCGAGCCTAAAATCCTGGCCAAACTTCTAGCCAATCGATTAGTCAAAATAATCTGTAACTTAGTACACCCCGATCAATCCGGCTTTATGCCCCACAGAAATACGGCTTTGAACCTGTTCATGGGGTTTTGGACAGAGCACATACCATCCAAGAACCAGCTGTGATCGTGTCCTTAGACGCAACCATGGCGTTTGACACTATTGAGTGGCCCTACCTCTGGGCCGTCTTGGCCAAAATGGGTTTTGGCCCGAACTACATCCACTGGGTACGACTCTTATACGGCCCAAGTGGTAGTCAACAATCAATTGTCGGCTACATTCCTACTTAGTCAGGGTTCCCGTCAAGGTTGCCCACTTTCACCTCTTCTTTTCGCCCTAGCCCTGCAACCACTGGCAGCCTGGATCCGACAGGATCCTATGATGCGAGGACTGCAATGGTCCCCAGACTAAGAAGACCGCATCTCGCTTTATGCTGATGCCATATTGCTTTATTTGGCTTCCCCCAAGAAATCCCTCATAGTAGTATTGGATATCCTAGCGGTAATCGGTAGATTCTCTGGCTTTACGGTTAACTGGAGCAAGTCCCTATTATTCGCTCTTCGGGGGGATCCACCCATCCCCCCGAGAGACTGTCCAATACAGATTAACACTACCAGCTTTAAATATTTGAGGATTTTTATCTCTCTTGATCCCTCAATCCGCTACGCTCAAAACCTTCTTCCGCCCCTGCGTAAGCTTAAAAAAGACATTGCCAGCTGGAAATCACTTCCCCTTTCACTCTTCGGCAGAGCTGCCTTGTTCAAAATTATGTCCTTGCCTAGGTTTCTCTACGCATTGCAGAACACCCTAGACCCTGTACTGACGCATTATTTTAAAGAAGTTGAAGGTCTCCAGAGGGACTTGTGGGACGGCAAACCCCGCATCGCCCTGAATAAGTTGACACTAAATTGGTACGACAGGGGCATCAGCCTCCCAGACATAACAAAAAATATTACTGGGCTACGCATCTAGCAGCCATCAACCATGGTACGTACGGTCGTATTGACGACCCCGGTTATGACATGGATAGATGGCTCCTCCCCAGAGGCAACTATAACAGGGCATTATATTCACGACCGAAAATAAACACCTTGGGCCCGATTCACAGAACTAACTTAAGACAAAATCCTAAACTTACTACCATTTTGGTATTCACAGAAGGCACTTACTCATTTGGGTATTCACAGAAGACATTTACTCACTTCGGTATTCACAGAAGTTAGGAGTCCTAACTTTAGGACTCCTAAATGCCTTCTGTGAATACCGAAAGTCTTAAAATTAGGATTTTTCTCAGTTTAGGAGTCCTAAAGTTAGGACTCCTAACTTTACTACCACTAAACTGAGAAAAATCCTAATTTTAAGGATTTCAGTATTCACAGAAAGCATTTAGGAGTCCTAAAGTTAGGAGTCCTAACTTTACTACTACTAAATTGAGAAAAAGCCTAATTTTAAGACTTTCGGTATTCACAGAAGGAATTTAGGAGTCCTAAAGTTAGGAGTCCTAACTATACTACTACTAAACTGCGAAAAATCCTAATTTTAAGACTTTTGGTATTCACAGAAGGCATTTAGGAGTCCTAAAGTTAGGACTCCTAACTTCTGTGAATACCGAAATGAGTAAGTTCCTTCTGTGAATACCAAAATGAGTAAGTGCCTTCTGTGAATACCAAAATGGTAGTAAGTTTAGGATTCTGTCTTAAGTTAGTTCTGTGAATCAGGCCCCTTGACGGGCCCCACCAATCATGCCGTTCGCATTTGGCATGACACCACTAATTCTCTTGGATGGTGACAGAGATTGACATTGGCCACCCCACTTTGGGATTCTGAGAATCTGGGCAACCTATGGAAATCAAAAGGGTTCGATAGGTGGGACCTTATTGGCATTTCACATATTAAAGATATTTGGGGAGAGGGAGGAGTCAAATCCTTCCCCACACTGCAAATAGAATACGAGCTGGCAGCCACTGAATATTTCCGATATGCACAGATCTTACACTCACTCCAAAAAAAAGATTAAATAAGAAGGTAAGAACTTTTACTTGAAGAACTCGCTTGAAGTATACGACCTCTGCTCCTTCGCGGTCAGCATGAAATTGAGCCTAAGTCCTAATCAACCATGAGCAGTGACTTTTGATTGTCGCTTTACTTTTTCATATTGTCTCAACATTTTAAAAAATCATATTTTTGGTTTCTCCTATTAGATTTTAAACATTTTCTGTAATTTTCCTATGCTT